>NC_080784.1:99906553-109906553 GCF_028018385.1 Neofelis nebulosa
TGAATCTGTAAATTGCTTTGGGCAGTATGGGCATCTTAACAATACTGATTCTTCCTGTCTGTGCACATAGAATATTTTTGTGTTATTCTTTATTTCTTTTATTAATGTTCTATAGTTTTCATAGTATAGTCTTTTACCTCATTGGTTAAATTTATTCCTAGGTATAATTTTATGCCTTCTTGTATAATAGTTTTGAAAATTTCATTTTCCACATGTTTTACTTAATAGAAAAAAAAAAACAACAGAGAAGGAGAAAGAAACATTATTCTTTGTCCTTTTGCATTTCTAATTTTGCAAGCTGTTTCTGCCCTTGCTTGTTTTCTTTTTTTTATAATTTAACTTTATTTTTTATTTTTTCTTAAATTTACACCCAAATTAGTTAGTATATAGTGAAGCAATGATTTCAGGAGTGGATTCCTTAATGCCCCTTACCCATGTAGCCCATCCCCCCTCCCACAACCCCTCCAGCAACTCTCAGTTTGTTCTCCATCAAAATAAAAAGCTTCTGCAGAGGGAAGGAAACAATCAGCAAAACTAAAAGGCAACCAACAGAATGGGAGAAGATATTTGCAAATGATATATCAGATAAAGGTTAGTATACAAAATCTACAAAGAACTTATCAAACTCAACACCCAAAAAACAAATAATCCAGTGAAGAAATGCCTTTACTTGTTTTCTAATGGCAGCTTCACTGTTTATTTTTCATTGTCTATTCATGTGAGGTTTGTGAATAGACATAGCCATATAGAGTATTAAAATATTTTTAATGTGAAAAGGATTTTTAACAAGATTTTACTTTTAAGTAATCTCTACACCCAGTGTGGGGCTTGAACGCCTTCAACCTCTGAGTCAAGAGTCTCATACTCTACTGACTGAGCCAGCCAGGTTACTGTAAAAAGGATTTTTATTGAGCATGGTTTAGAATTGCATTTTAATTTATCATCTATTGTCTTTTACTTATATTTTCCTTCTTTGGTGTATTAATTTTATGATTTCCTAAAATGAAACTATCTTGTATTCCCAAGGTACATGATTCTCGATTTTGTAGCATCGGGTTAAATATTATTTGGGGTTATAAATTAAGATTTTCTTTAGCATGACTTATTTTTTATTAATAAGCAAATAAAACCATTGTTTGTTGTAGTGCTATATACTTCAAAGTTGTATAATAGAGTTGTTCTTGAATGATAAAGGGAGTTAAAATTATCTATGTTACAAAACTGTTTAATAGCAAAATAGTCATCATAATTGTCATAATTGTTTGAAAGAACTCCCTTAGCCTTTTATTTAGAAAGGAATGTTAATAAGATTCTTTCATGCAGGGCTCCTGGGTGGCTCAGTTGGTTAAGCATCAGACTCTTAGCTCAGGTGATGATCCAACAGTTCGTGGGTTTGAGTCCCACATGGGGCTCTGTGCTAGTAGCATGAAACCTGCTTGGGATTCTCTGTTTCCCTCTCTCTCTGACCCTCTCCTACTCTCTCTCTCTCTCTCTCTCTCTCTCTCTCTCTCTCTCTCAAAATAAGTAAATAAAAATTTAAAAAAAAGATTCTTTCTTGCCATTTCTGTTTAATTTTGTATAAGTGGATTTATTAATTTATTCAAGGAATGTTGATTGAGTGCAGTTTGATAGTCCTAGCTTTTAAATAGAAAAGTTTCCTTCTGCTATCTTCCCATTGATTATCACATTGCTCTTTGATTTATTTACCTTCATCTTATCATTTGCTCCCATGTATTAAAAAACACATTCTTATACTAATTATCTCAAAAAATGCTACATCCTGTCATGGTGTAGCAACTCTTTTAAGCACAACATACAGGATTCTCAGGAGGTTTCCAATTCTCCATATCACAATCTTTTACCTTTTCCCACAATAAGAGATGAACCAGTGAGGATACATTATCTTCTATTTATCAGCTTTACACTTTCTGTTATCCTTTTTCATCTTTTCTTGAATACTGCATTATATAGCACCATTCCTAATTCTTTAAGATGAAATATAAATGGGTGGAGATTGGGGTCTTCTTTTTATTTGAGAGTGAACTTATTTGTTTTGGTATATATTTTTTTCAGTTTATTTATTTATTTTGAAAGAGAAAGAGAGAGCAGAAGAGGTGGGGAGGGGCAGAGAGAGAGGGGGACAGAGGATCCCAATGTGGGGCTCGAACCCACAAACTGTGAGATCATGACCTAAGCTGAAATCAAGCTGGGCCACTTAACTGACTGAGCCACCCAGATGCCCCTTGATAGAATTATTATTATTTTTTTTAAGAAACCAAAGAATAAATAAAATGCTAACATGACCATTTAAATGTCAAAATAAATCTCATTGTATGCTGTCACATTTTACTACAGCTTTTCCAAAGCTGTTATAGTTTAACCCATTGAGGTGGAACCAATAAAGACTACTGTACTGTGGGAACAGGACTAGAGTTCTGGGTTAGGTGATGTGAAGTCTCCTGTTTTCACACCTATATCACTGTTTTCTTAGAGTCTTTTTCTTGAAATCTTTTATCCTTCACATTCAGAGAAACTTACATAAATAGTGGGCATACTAAGTATTCGTGTAAGAACATTCCCATTTTCTTCAGCAGTGGTTCAGAATATCTGAAAAATCAATAATGGAGATAAATTTCTCTGTCTTTGAATTAAAAATAACCTCTTGCAAGCCTCTTATGGTTTATTAACTACTGTAATCACTTTTTATTTTAAACATTAAACAGGATAAGCAATAGTCAATATCATGGTAGATTATTTAATATCAAGCCCCGTATATATGGTTTTGAATGTAAATATAAATCTGGAAATATCATTCTACATCCAAGGGGACATTCCTTCCAGAAGAAAAAGTAAAAGTTCTGAAATTACTATTTGTTCCTAAGATCGTGAATCCTAGATCTTTTCTAAAATTTTCTCCTTGGGTAGTGGTAGTTTGCATTTTGAAATAAGCTTTTTAAAACTTTTGACAGAGTTTCAGATTTAATAATAAATGTAGGTAAATTACTATTTTTTATATACCTGGGAGCATTTACAGTTAAATTAAAAATTTAAAATAAATGCATACAAATGTCTTTTCTGCATACTGAAATTATTTTCCTTTGGAAGTATGACCCTGGGACTGTAACAATTACCTAGTATTTAGAAGTCAGTTTTCCCAGGTATTAGGGTTTACAACTTGTATGTCTGCCTTGATATATAGCTATTTTTTCATACATATTTTCCATTTTTTACTGTTATAAATTTTTGATAAAATTTTATTTTTTATCAAATAGCAAATTTACATACTGATTTGTGGGCTCTTATAATAAAGATTTTTTTCTAAAAAGTGAGAGAGAGAGAGAGAGAGAGAGAGAGAGAGGAGGGGCAGAGAGAGATGGAGAGAGGGAAACCCAAGCAGGCTCTAAGCTGTCAGCCAAGAGCCCTATGCCAGGCTCAAACTCCCAAACCATGAGATCACGATGTGAGCTGACATCAAGAGTCGGACTTAACTGACTGAGTCCACCTAGGCGCCCCTTATAATAAACATTTCTTAAATGTTAATTTATATTTACTTATGCATTTATTTTTATCAATTATCATTCTCTTTTTGTTTTTGTTTTTTTTAGACTTAGGATTTATTTTTTGAGGAAATAAAGCAAAGGAAAAATAGACGATTTCTTCAAGTTCCTGAAATCGCCCCACAGTTCTTTAGAAGGCCAGTGCCATATAAACATGTGTTTTAATAGTTTCTATGATCATATCTGTTCTTGTAAGATGAAACTGAATTTTATTTATTTTTTTCAAGATTTTATTTAAATTCTAGTTAGTTAGCATACAGTATAATATTAGTTTCAGGTATAAAATATAGTGATTCAATACTTCAGTACAACACCTGGTGCTGACCTTGACAAGTGCACTCCTAATCCCCATCCCCTGTCCTCTACCCCTCTCCCCCTGGTAACCATCAGTTTGTTCTTCATAGTTAAGAGTCTTTTTCTCTGTTTGCCTCTCACTTTTTTCCTTGTTCTGTTTATTTTGTTTCTTTAAAAATTGTTTTTGGCTTTTTAAGTTTCTATTTTAATTCCAGTTAGTTAACATACAGTGTTATATTATCAGCTATCGTTATTATGCATGTGTACAAAGGAAATTACAAACAAAATATTTTGATGAAGATACTTAAGACACCTCTTAGCTTTCAGAAGCAGCTATTCAAAGTGACCTTTTACTCTAAATCATTGATGTGTCTGTTTTTTTACACATTATTTTTTCTTGGCCAGCAGTTCTACAGAGAATGTTAAACTATTGCCTGTTACTTTCTTCTAGATCTCTGATAATCATTTTGCAATTTAATAATCATTTGATCCTTACACCTTCTGGGTCTCCTGGCAGGTGTCTATGGAAGGTTTTGAAACAAAGAGTTGGATCCATGTTTTTTTCTCAAATGTTCTTTCAGTAGTTTTATCTAAGCATGGAGGGTTTATGCTCCTCTGGTAATGCCTTCAGTACAATATCCAAGTCACTACACTATTCTGTGAGGCTAATTTTTAACTGATGAATTTCTTTAACCCTCAGTCAATCCTAGCCAATAGCAATTTTAAGATGCAGCACAATTTTGGATAAAATATAAATACCATATGTATCTGAGACTCCACAAAATGTAACAACAGCCTTTTGCCAACAGCAATGTCATGTAGAAAACAGTTTTCTGCATGGTAACCAGCAGCCAGTGTTACTAGATATTCAAACCCATTGTTGTAGCAGCAACCACCACAAAAAACTGCCCTTTGTTAGCAGTTTGGAAACACATATGGAACAAAAGGAATGCTCTGGAAGGAACTGAGAGTGTGATTTGATTGATGGACATAAACCAAGCAGTTCATGTTTTGCTGGTGTCACAGCTAAGCTCTTGAGTCCTTCTGGGTACTGCAGTTTGGAAAAATACTATAACATTTCATTAAAACACAGCTAATTTTTATTGCAGTTTCACACTTGCATATCACAGCAATGTGACATTTTAGTTCTGTTAAATCACACTACATCTTGAATAATTTGCAATAATATTTTCTACTGTGTTTCAGATTTTTTACTTCTTATTTTATTCTGCTTGTGACCAAAAAAGAAATCTAGACGAGGCCATAAATATTTATTTTCAAATCATTTTACTGATTTCCCTTATTTTTTTTTTCTATTATCATTTTACTATTTCACTTATGTTTCTATTTTTGATTCATTGGGGAAATTTGTTGAGTCTTGAAACAGTATAGCTCTTAACAGATTATACAGTAAATTATAAAAGTATAAGTATCAAAAGGTAGAAGTAGTCTTTATAAAGAAACATTTTATAGTGCAATTCTTCTTAGGGGAGGAGACAAAGCTGAGTATCAGATGAGTAATAAAAATCACTTGGGAAATATTAAAAAATGCCTATCCTGCTTTCCATCCTTTGAGATTAATAATTAGCATGTCTAGAAAGAGGGGCAAAGGGGCGCCTGTGTGGCTCAGTCAGTTAAGCGGCCCAACTCTTGATTTCGGCTCAGGTCATGATCTCATGGTTTGTGAGTTTGATCCCTGTGTCAGGCTCTGCAATAACAGTGCACAGTCTACTTGGAGTTCTCTCTCTCCCTATCTCTCTCTGTGCCCTCCCCCACTTGCTTGCTCTCAGTTTTTCTCAAAATAAATAAACATTAAAAAAAAAAGAAAGAAAGAGAGCCAACCATTTGTACATATATATTTTAAATCTAATTAGGAGGTCCAGTTTTATAGCTTAACTTTTCCCATCTGATTAGATCCTCTGTTGTGTTCATTTGCTTTGTTTTGCCTAAAAGAGGCACCAGAATCAACCTAGCCTAACGTTGTCAGGCAATATCCATCTGGCCCAGAATGCAGGCATGAAATGAAATGGGTTTCTTTCTTTTTTTTTTTAAATTTTTTTTTAACGTTTATTCATTTTTGAGACAGAGAGAGAGCATAAATGGGGGAAGGTCAGAGAGAGAGGGAGACACAGAATCCGAAACAGGCTCCAGGCTCTGAGCTGTCAGCACAGAGTCTGACGCGGGGCTCGAACTCACGGACCAAGAGATTGTGACTTGAGCCGAAGTCGGACGCCCAACCGACTGAGCCACCCAGGCGCCCTGAAATGGGTTTCTTTAACTTGGGATCATTCTGAACATTTTCACATTCAAATAAAACTAGTTTAAGAATAAAATGACCATTGTTTGGAAGACTAGTGAGATTTATAGGGCAGAGAAAGAACTGTAGGATCTGGGGCAACTTGGGATTTTAGGAAGAGGGAACTTGTGTTGCCAGAATCCCCATCTCTCTTTCTGTCTCCCTATGGCTTTCTGTTACTTATCTCTTTGTTACTCAGTTCTGTTTGTCTTTGCCTAGATAAATTCTCTTGCATAGGTTTTATCACAAATGGGACAACCCTACATTGACATCCTAGCTCTGTGACTTAAGAAGCAACGGCATTTACTTTACTGGGTTAAGTGGAGAACAATCTTGGGAAACAGTACTAGTTGACCAGGACTATGTTGCTTGCTCTCCCTGTATGAAACCTGGTGGACAGGGATACAACTGGCCAGGCCTGAATCGCATGCCCTCCTCTGAGATCAATGGTATGTGGCCTGTTACTGGGAAAATGGAGAAAGGCAGCATGTCAAGAAGGCTAAAGTAATAGCCAACCCAGGAGTTTAGGAAGATACTTGAAAGATTTGTTGAGAACAATTTAGCCCACAACTTAGAATAAAAAATATATTTACTTTATTAGAATTAACATAAGTAGAGGACACTTGCTATATCTAAGACATGAGATTGTGATAACACATCCCAGTTTCCTCTTTCTTCTCCCTATTCATCTGATCTGGTTTCTTTAGCTTCTTTTCAGGATGTTCCTTGGGGCATATTTCCTCTCATTGCAGGATGGACTGTGTCATTTTATGTGGCCCCACAGCTTTGACTTCTCTATACTGAATGGTGTTCAATAACTAATTTTTGATCAGCATCCAGTGACTTTTTTCCTATACCCTTTCCCATGAATGTAGAGTTTTATCAGTCTTCCTTTTTAGTAAAAATACTACACCTATTGTTCTACCTTGATTAATTAATTTTGTTAAATGTTCATTTATTTATGTGGGGGGGGGGAGAGCACAAGTGAGCAGGGGAGTGGCAGAGAGAGAGAATCTCAAGCAAGCTCCATGCTGTCAGCACAGATTTCCAAATGGGGCTGGATCCCAAGAACCCTGAGATCATGACCTGAGCAATAGTCAAGAGTGGGGCACTTACCTGACTGAGCCATCAAGGTTCACCAAGTTCTACCTAAAAATAAAGTCTATCACTGTAAAAAAGTATTGGTACTGTAGCAATGCCTGCATGTCCACACACACAGGACCCTTTTTCTTGCTTGCTCATGGTCTGTGCCTTCAATAATGGCAGCTGAATGCAAAGTATGCTTATTTGCACAACTTAAAGCACCAGCCAGATTTAGACTTAGTTTGAACATATCTCCTATTTTGAAAGTGCTTCTTGCTCCTTTATCCCTTATCTTTTTATATTTTTGTTTGCTTTCTCATTAATTTAACAGATTCTATCTATCCTCATATCTCCTTACCTCAAACTCCCTTTACGTTCCTAAAAGTGTAATTTATTATAGGGGCACCTGGGTGGCTCAGTCGGTTGAGCTTCTGACTTCAGCTCAGGTCATGATCTCGTGGTCCATGAGTTCCAGTCCCGTGTCCGGCTCTGTACTGAGAGAGCTCAGAGTCTGGAGCCTGCTTCGGATTCTGTGTCTTCCTCTCTCTCTCTGTCCCTTCCTCACTAATGCTCTGTCTCTGTCTCTCTCTCTCAAAATTAAATAAACATTAAAAAATATAATTTATTATGTCATATATTTATTTTTAATGTTGTTTTTAGTTAGAATCAGGTTACAAAGTTGTGTATATTTTAAGTGGTTTGTCCATAGCTCTCTTCAGCATGCTGTGTTATTTTAATTAATAATTTTGCATAGTACAAAATGTTCAGGAATACATGTATCATAGAAGAAATAGTTATGTACATAATCTAAATTACAGATATATTATTTAATAGTATCCAAACATATTAAGTAAACATCATGATATATTAACAAAGGGAGAAATGGTAAAACTGTGCTAGCAACTTGGGATATAAAGATGAGCAGAGTATCATGACTTCCACTCTAACAGAGAGTGTGTTCCATTATCTGAGAATATATCAATCGCTCAAACAAATAAACGTTAAGTTCCAGTGATGAAAATGGTTTTGGAGTTGTGTGAGTTGCAGATATCAGTTTCAAAATTAAGGAGTCATTGATGAGAGTGCAAAAGACAAGGAATTATATAGCAAATGGTGTCTTTAAACCATGCTCCATCTTCAAACATCATATTTTTTAGGTCATGCCATTTATTTGGATGGCTAGTCAAAAACTGGCTTTCTATTCTGTTAAATTTATGGACTTCCTAATATATAATAATATACAAGTATGGAATATTCTATCATGTAGTATCTTGACTTTTGAAACTCTGTCACTTATTTTCATTTTATTTTTGTTGTTTCTTAATTGTATTCTACTTTTGATATGTAATATCAAATATTACGTATCTCTAAAAGCCACTTGAAATCATGTCATCTTTTTAAACAAGGCAGAAAGTTTTTAAAAATATTTTTTAAAAGCATTAAAAACTGGGTAATTACTTTATGCCAAACTTGTGAAACTTTTCTGCAGTTTCTCAGTATATTTCTACACGTTGTTTTCAGTAGAGCCTTGGAATAAATCAAGAACAGAGTGGCCAGGAAAAAAAAATTGTTTTCAAGATAGTCTGCTATACTAATGCCTTAGATTCCTTGCATATACCTCAGCATGAATTTGTATGGTAAAGACAATTTCCCTATGCTTCTGGCTGGTGTTCCCTGGGTTACCCTTAATGAATATATCTTGCCTAACATTTGGAATGGCTCATGTGTGATACTGATAGAGCTTCTCAAGATGCCAGATGTGCCATCTGTGTTAGCCCAGGTTGTGAAAATCCATGTATTTAATTTTGACATGGTCACTGGTTTGGAGAACTTTCCTGTGGGTTTTAATTTAGTGCCAGTTTGGTCTGCCAGTCTCTGAAAGAACATGGTGGCCTTTCTTTGTTTATAAAATTTATCACATCAAATATTGCTGAACGAAATGCTTTAAAAGAATCAGAATATGTAGAAAACTTTTAGCTGTATAGTATCTTTTCTTATCTAGTGACTTATTTTTAAAACCCCATACTTCTAGTACTAGCCAAACTGATTCATGTTTAACTTTTTCATGCGTTTCACTATTTCAGTGATAATGAAGTGAAAATTCACAGTGAAACATTTCTAGGCCCTTTTGATATATAAGAATATAACCAGACAAAGCTAGCATCTCTGTCTTTTCTCTGTTTCAGTCTTTTCTCTTTTTCCTTCCAAAAACAGAAGTTAACCTACCTCCTTAATTAGGCATGGAGAAAATGTAGTTGCATAGCTTAAAATTGTTCTTGATTTTTATGTGGGAAAAAAAGATAGACAAAAGTATCTCTACCTCATTTTCCCCCCTGAAACCAATGAAAAAGAAAAGAAATAACGTTTTTACAATTCAAGCCACAGTTTGCAAAGAAGAGCTGCCAAATACATGAAAAGTAGACCCAAAGAAGGGACAATTCAGAGAACACATGTATCTCAATAAATCTTTGGCAGCACAAAGGTTTTTTTTCCCCCGAAATTATGTCTCATGACTCAGTGTTGTCAAATATATTACTTGGAGCCATAACCTAGGAGTAAGTAGCAACCACAGAAATGCCCCTAGGTTTCATGCTTCAATATAGTACAGCAGGGAAAGAGAGACTAAATAACTATAGAGGCAGCAGAAAGTCAATGGGCACAGGGGTGGAGTGGGGAAAGAGTAGGTGGTAACTAGGTTTTGAGCTGCTAATCACAGATAGCTGAAGGGAAATAAATAATTGTTAAGTTATTTCACGGAAACACACACACACACACAAATACAAAACTGTAGCTTTCTGACTTTGTGAGTTAAGCTAATTTCCTGCTCACTCAAAAGCATGGGTATTATGGGGAATAAACTCATTGGAATGATTGCACAGAAGAGATGATTAAGACTCTATATGAGATTATTAGTACTCCATACATGATTTGAAGATTTCTGTATTTCCCAGCTAACTTCTGTGGCCAATCTATATATTATTTGTCAAAAGAAATATCTCCAAATGTCCTTTATTTTCAAAATTAACAGTCAGAAAGAGACCAACAGGAAGCTCTTGTTGGCTACAGAGTAAAGTAGAAATTTTCATCCACTCACCTGAACCTGGGCAAAATATTGTTTAACTATTTTAGATGCATCACTGTGTCAGCAAAAATAGAGAGATATAAGATATAAACCAATAATTATCAGTAATTACATTAAATATAAACAGTGCCAATAATAATTCAAAGACAAAAATTGTCAATTTTAAACCAAGTCATAACAAATTGCAAAAACCACAACATTGGTTTCAGGAATCCTTCATTAAATATTAGGTTAATGAAAGTTTGAAATTTAATGAAGGTTAAAGATTTTTTGTGTATGCATTAAGGTTTAAAAAATAAAGATAACACATCTTATATAATTGACTAAACTTTACACCCAACTCTGAATTCATAGCTTCTCAATTACAGATGAAACCTGTTCAAAATTGATTATATGCTTTGACTTAAGAAAACTCAACAAATTTCATAGGATTTAAATAATTCAACTCTTTTTTTTTCGACTAGAGTTTACTCTAGTACTCTTATCTAAAAATTAAAAAAAAATGTATAGCTACAAAATGCCAAAATATGTGGACCTTTATAAACTTCTCAGCAAATGATAGGAAAAAGAATAAATAAAACAGTAAGTATGAAAATATTTGAAAGTGAGTAATAACAAAAGTAACATATTCACACTTATGGTATAAAGCTATAACTGTACATACAGAGAAATATATAGCCTCACTTGTATATTAGCTGATAATCCATTATAGAATCAAGAAAAAAAGGAGCACATTGAAACCAATGGAGTTACATAAAAAGTAATTAAGATAAGTGTATGCTTGAAAACACTGATAAAAATGACAAAGAGGAATGAACAAAAAAATATTGATTTTTTACAAAGACAAATAAAATTGACAGTCATCTGGCAAGAATGATGACAGATCAAGAAAGAAAAAAATAAAAATACATTATTACTACAGATCTTATGAAGGAATTATTATGGGTATTAAAATTATTAATCCAGGAAATATTAAAATAGATTAGAATGATGAATCATATAAATGTTCACTTTTAAAAAACAAACATAAGAAAGAGAATCTGAATATTGCTGTATCGTTTAAAAATTAAACGAGTCTGTTGAGTCTCTGAGAGGCATATGCTAAAGCATTATTAGGTTTTTAAAAAGGTTTTGGGAAATAATTATTGGGAAAACATAATAAAGGAAGTGTAAATGATCTCATATTGTTTTACTAGTGAATTCTACCAAAATTTAAGAAAAAAATGAGGAATCTTACACAAACACTTCCAGAAAATAGAAGAGGGAGTATTTTCCAGCTCATTTTGTGAGACCAAAAAAACCATGACATTCAAACGTGATGAAAACATTACAAAAAAAAAAAGAAAGAAAGAAATTACAGACCAATTTTTTCATGAAAATATGCATAAAATTCATTAACAAAATGTTAATAGAGGTAATCTAGCAGTGGAATAAAAGTTAATACCTCATGGCCAAGTGAGATTCATTTTAGAAATGTTAGAGTTTACCATTCAGAAATTGACCTGTTGAATTTTTCATTGATTAAATTGATTAAAGAGAAAAGTGATATAATTATTTCAATAGATACAGATAAAGCCTTTTATAAAACCCCCATTTAATATCCCATTATGTTAAAATTTTTCACCAAACTAATAAAATAAGAATTTCTCAATATTATAAAGGGCATTTACAAAATGTCCCTGGATGTTCTATAGAAACAACAAAGTACATCAATCACTATTTGCATCATGACCAAACAATAATTTGATTTGTATCACAGAACTAAACATAATAGCTAAAACTATATATTTTGTAAAGGACAGTAAAAGTGAATATTTAATTGACATAGCAGTAGATAAAGGTTTCTACGACAGGAAGCATTAAGCAATTACCACAAAAATAATAAACTAGACATCATACTTAAAAGGTGGATATCACACCAATAGAGGGGGACACAGAAAAACTTCTGGTCATAACAGAAAACAAAACAAAACCTTTAAAAATAAGCAAATGGGCAAGATACCAGGGAAATATTCACAAAACATATGCTTGACAAAGGACAACCTCCCAGGATCTATAAAGAACTCTAATTTACATTAAAAATACAAACAACCTAATAAAAATTGAGTAAACATATAAATGGACACTTTACAAAGGATGTTACTTTACATAAGATAATGTAAATGTGGAAATGTGTTAATCTCATTAATCATCAGAGAAATGCACTTTAAAAACATGATAAAACACCACTACATAATCCCCAGAATAATTAAAAAGATGAACAATATCATATATTGTCAAGAATGGAGAGCAATTAGAAGTGTCAAACATTTTTCATGGGAGTGTAAAATCATACATTTAGTCTAGATAAAGTTCTGCAAAAATTAACACACACCTACCTAATAATACAGTAATTTCAATTCTTATTTGCCAAAGAAAATTAAAATGTATGTCTGCAAAATGACTTGTACAACAATATTCATAAAATTTTTGTTTATAATAATAAAACGTAGAACCACATCACGTGTTCACCAATAGCAAAATGGGTAGTTTGATATATTTATACAATGGAATACTATTCATTAATAAAAAGTTGAAAGTCCTCAAACACACAATATCATATAGTAATCTCCAACCATATGATGAGTGAACAGAGACACACAGAGTTCATACTGTTTATTTTATTTATATCAGCTGTAGGAAAGGCAAAACCTATCTGTGGTAAAGAAAATTAGAAGAGTAGTTGCTTGAGGGGGAGTGAAAGGGCACTGCAAAAGGATATGAGGGAATTTTCTGAAATGTTGATACTGATTTATATTCTGATTGGAATTTGTCACTCTTGTCAATACTTACTTAGTCGTAAACTTGTGCATTTTCATATACAAATACATTTTACTTCAAAACAATCTGTAAAATATTTAAACTTTTTAAAAAAGTTTATTTATTTTGAGAGTGCGTGCGTGAGACAGAAAGAGAATGCGAAGGGGAGGAGCAGAGAGAGAGAGAGAAAATCCCAAGCAGATTCCCCACTGTCAGTGCAGAGCCCAGTGTGGGGCTTGAACTCACAAACTGCAAGATCATGACTTGAGCTGAAACCAATAGTCAGGTGCTTAATTGTCCGAGCCACCCAGGTGTCCCAATCTGTAAAATATTTAATTCTACCTTAATGATATGTATGCTGAATTATTTAGGGTTAAAGTTTACTGATCTTCAACTTAGTTTGAAATTCAATACAAATAAGATGAATTGCATGAATAGAGAGATGCAAAGTTGTGTAAATTATATGCAAATATATTAAAATATTAATTTTATGGTTTATGTGGTGCAATATAGGTTTTATGTACAATTCTTTCAATTCTTTGTATATTTGGAAATTTTTGTAATAAAACATTAAAAGCTACCCTGAGACTGAGAACAAATAACGATATATGCCATTATGAGTTGTTTTTGTTTGTTTTTTTTTTTTCCTGGAGGTTGAAACCAGGATAATAAAGGGTAGAGAACAACATAATGAATATGATTGGAAGTGTGAAATATGTGTCCTATTATTCATAGACAGCATTATTCATGAAAGAATCTGGTGGGATTTACTGATAAAATATAATAATAGATGTTATTTAATAACATCTATTATTATTATTTAATATGTTATTTATATTATTATATAATTATAATATTATTATAAATTATATATATAATATATAAAACATTATAATATATAATATAAATATAAATATATAATATATAAAATATAAAATACATAATATTATAAATATTATTATAATATTATAAATAATATATTATTTAATAACATATATAATAACATTCTGACCATAAGTCAGAATAAACTACAAAATCCTATTATATTTGCATAAATTACTATAGAAAAGGAAGAAGTATATTATAGCAACATAATGAAGGTATGTTTATATAGACAAACATCAAATACTGAGGAAAAGTATATTTACTCTAAGGAAATATGTGGATTCATAGCAATTCCAGTCAAAATCACAGCATGTTTATTGTGAACATTGACAAGCTTATTCTAAAATTTATGTGGAAATAGAAAATGCTATGATTTCCTAGAGCAACCTTGAAAAAGAACAAAGCTGGAAGACTTAAACTACTAGATTTTAAGAGTTATTTCAAATTTCCAATAATCCAACCTGTTTCATAATGCATAAGTTTTGACCATTTGACCAATAGCCAATGACAGAATAGAACTTTTAGAAACAAACCTTAGATGACAAAGTCATCATTTTAAGGAAACTGGATAAAACAATAGTCTTTTCAATAAAAGACACAGGCTCATACAAGGAAAAAAAAAACCTGGAAGACGATTAACATCATACACAAAATAATTGAATACTAAATAGACAGTATCTCTAAATGAGAATAGAAATACAATAAAGTTCTAGAATAAAACAAAATATTGTCATGGTTTTGGAGATTGCTCAGGGCTGTTAGACAGGACATTACAAGCAATAAAACCATTGATGTCTGTCTGCACTGATATGAAGAGCTCCTCTTTCTCAAAAGAGACCTTTATGAAGTGAAATTATGTAGGATGAATAAATCTGGTGATCTAATGTAGAGCATGATGACTGTTGTTAATAATACTTTATTGAAGACTGGAAATCTAAGAGAGTAACTTTCTAGTTCTCTCATCACACACAAGGAAATGGTACTTATGTCAGGAGAAGATATGTTAATTAGTATGATTACAATAATCAGTTCACAATATATATGTATATCAAATGATCATGTTGTACACCTTAAATACATGCATTTTTATTTAATAAATAAAATAAAGAATTAAAGTTAAGATGCAGGGTGAAAGACATTAATTGGTCATAAATTCAGAAAAATCCTCTTAATTACAATTACATAATTAGCACTTGCAATTTAAAAGAGAGAGAGGAAAAAAAAGAAAGGAAGAAAGACAGAAAATAACAACCATGGAAACTAAGAATATTAATTTGTGCTCATTTATCACTGATAAATTTGAATGCCTAGTAGAAATGAATTGTTTTCAAGAAAAAACAAAATATCATACTATAAAAATAAAAATTTGGGTTCTTATCTCAGAAAATTTTGAAAGGGAAATTATTATGTCATAATTGAGAAAATTTATGGCAGGGACTATGGTTAGTTATTTTTTGTACCTTCTTGAGTGTTTAATGATGTGTTTCATATGTAATCAGCACTTATTAAAAACAAGACACTTTAAAAAATAGGAATGAAATGATGAATACATTTCACATGATCCCTCCTTCTGTGAAGCTTATGCTATAGTGGATTAACAGAATAATAATTAACCCATAACCTTTAAATCTAATTAATTAATTTAATTAATTAATCATATATCAAATTAATACATGTATATGAACAAAATTAAATAGTACAGACAAGATGAAAATGAATACTATCCTTCTCCCTTCCATCTGTCAATGGGATTTACTTTTAGCTCTTAATGTCTTATATTTGGTGGTGAGTGGTAGTAAATGCAATATTTTCCCTAATTTTTCAAAAATTATCAATTAGCACTCTTTTAAAATTTTTTTCCTGTTTCCTCTGAAGTAATATTTTGGCAACTGTTTAACCTAATCTTTAAGCTTTTGCAAAAATTTGGTGGTCACTGTTTGGCCTTTATATTAAAAATTAATGCAACATAAAAGCTGACTGTGAACTATTTCTGTGGGTTAGGTTTCTTGACTGGTAGTCTTCATTTGAGAGCAAATGAAAAGGAAGTTGATATGTGCATGTGTAACTCAAAGTAGCAAATATAGATATTTTGGTCGAGCACATCAAGACCACATTAGAAGCCCTAGTTCTCCTGGAAAATCTGATTTTTTTGAGGGGAGTAGTTTTGGGGAGTTGATACTTGTTGCTGATTAGGACTGATGGTTAAGTTCATGTGGGTAATGAGCAGTGTCAATTCTTCCATTTGCAAACCTTGATTTAATGTCTATTCTTTGAGTTCCATTAGTTCACTTCAACCATCCAACTCATTTAACTTTTCTGAGTCAAGATCCATTCATGGGGAAAAATAAAATCATTTAGAGCTTTTCTGGATAGAGTTTTTTTTTTTTTTTATTTCTAAGTCATGATCTCTTCTCCCTCTTTATAGTCATGGTTTCCTAAAAACTTTCTTTTAATTACCACACCTCCATTCTCTTTCTAGATGTCTCCACTATTTTTTTTTTCTGTGTTAATAAGGAAAACAAATGTCCTCAGTAGATAAATCGTATTCAGTTGTCTTTCTGGCTGTGTGTTTAATTTATATAGTAGTGATTTTTATTCATTTCTACCATTTTAGTTGAATTTCATATGAGAGAAGAGACAGTATATATACTGTTTTGAATCAGACACATTCGTGTTATATTTATTGACATAGATTACTTTTGATTTTTCATTATTTTGTAAGGAATGAGTAATTTATAATAAAATTACTACAGCTGAGAAAACAAAGTTTTAACTTCTATATGCAAAATTTCTCAAATCATGTAACACAAAATAGTCTATAACGGGAACAGTCTGGGAATCTTGTATCATTATATAATGCCAATCCCTGGCCCTTTGCTTAATAGATAGCAGGCATTCAATAAATACTTATTGGATAAATAAAAATATATGGAAGCATTATTCTGAGACATGGTTTTAGAAATCCTTTATGTCACAATGCAGTCTCTTTCCTTAATTAAATCTTATGCAGTCTGAGAAGTCTGGAGTTGTTTAACAGAGGTAATTCTAGTAATGTACCTAAATAAGGTAGAAGCCTTAAGGTCAAAACGTGCATTTTCATTTTTTTAAAATTCTTCCATCAACTCTAAATACAGAGAAACTGACACAACAAAGTTTTACAGAAGATATTTCCAATGAAGAAAAGCTGTGTAATTATGCAAAGAGATTTTCCACTAAATGGAATCAGGAGAAGCTTAAAATTAAACTTTCCATTAAATAAAAGCAATGTAACTGAAGACATGGTTTTAAAAATCCATTAAGTCACTTTGGAAAAAGTCAGTAAACACAACTTCTGGAGACTAGCAAACTCCATTTGGCAATCTATACTATTAGTGATAGCATTTCCATTAAATTACATACATTCATATCCTATTTACATGCCTTCTTACAAAACACAATTTACACAAAGTTGTTTTGCTTTATTTCTCAGCATATGCTTGAAAGGATTTACAGTGAAAATGAATACTCTTTTTTTATAGCAATTTACATTGGAAGACGTCATTTATGTCAGCACCACTTAAAACACAACTTATTTTTCTATTGTTTCATCAAAGTGAGGTTCATTAAAGTAATGTTGCTATATTAGGATTAAAAATAAAAACATCAGAGGGGCACCTGGGTGGCTCAGTCGGTTAAGCGTCCGACTTTAGCTCAGGTCATGATCTCGGAGTCCGTTGAGTTCCAGCCCCGCGTCGGGCTCTGTGCTGACAGCCTGGACCTGTTTCAGATTCTGTGTCTTCCTCTCTCTGACCCTCCCCTGTTCATACTCTGTCTCTCTCTGTCTCAAAAATAAATAAACGTTAAAAAAATTTTAAAAATAAAAAAAAAATAAAACATCAGAAAGAAAATAATGGGAAAGTGGTTTGTCAACAAATTTCATACTATTCTTAATTATAGAAATGGTGAGATATGCAATTAATGTATTCCTATTTTTCCCTTTTTCAATGGTGAGATGAATTGATGCATATGTTATAGGAAGTTAACATGCCATATATATCATTTCAAATCAGGCCATATGGGTTATGGACATTTTTTTTTCCATAAAGCAGAATCCGATTGTCGTGGCAATACATTTTCTCCAGTGCTTTTGTGTAAATGATTTGTCAACTCAAAGTTAGATGACCCTCAATAGTATTAATGACATTTACACTTCTTTTAATTTGATCATAAAATACCGTAAGGTATTTTAAATTCTTGTCACCAGTAGTTGCCTGTGATCTGAGAGAAACATCTCCAATATACATGGAATGTATGTTGCTTACTGTAAAACTTATTTTCACATGGTTAAAGTATAAAAACTGTACTTCACAGTCATTTTCTGCAAGTGTAAATGTACTTTCCAAAGTTCCATATCTCACACTGAAATGCCACTTCCTCATGATCTAAAAAATAGTCCACTCTGCTCGCTTTGCAAAAGATAAGATGTTAATGGTTGGGGCTTCAAAATACAGTTTTGAAAGTTTATTAAGGCCAATGGTGACTTGGCCTTATGGTGACTTATTTTCATTCATGACCTTAGCAGTATATGGATATTAGCTGTTAAAACAGTCATTATATTTAGATCTAGATCACTGTTTTTCCTGCAGTAATATACCACAGGCAAGGAAAATCAATCACAAATGGTAATCATTAGCTCTTACATAGGAATTCACTGTGACATTAAACTATGGCTGATTGTAATTAAACAATTCATGGATGGGGAAAAAAGTGCATGAGAATGAAACAATTATCCTACCGTTTAATGAAAGTTTCTTATTTCTTCCTATTTTCAGTTAAAGTGCACATTTATTCTATAACATCAGTAAATAATGTATATCTAATTTAAGAACAAAGTCACTGTCTGTGCTTCTGAAGTCCTTTGAAATAATAGTCATATTATTCATGTAACAACACTTTTGTAATGTTCTAATGAGAGACAATTTCTATCTTATATGGTATTGGACAACACATAAGAATAAAAAGTGTATATGTTAGAAGGTTATTTTCCATTTGATGAAATCATGATATGTTACCTATACTTTTGCATAGTTTTTATTAATAGTTATGGAAACTACATTCTTCATTGTTGTACGTACAATTCCTTTTTATGTTTTGCTTTTAGTTCAAATATTAGTACTGAATTAAATAATTGGCTCATTGATTAATAATGAACCAGGATACTTGATTTTTTTTTTTTTTTAGTGTTTATTTTGAGGGAGGGAGGGGCAGAGAGAAGGGAAGAGAGGGAGAATCCCAAGCAGGCTCCGTGCTGTCAGCACAGAGCCTGACATTGTGCTCGATTTCACAAACTGTGAGATCAGGTCATGATCATGACCTGAGCTGAGATCAAGAGTTGGATGCTTAACTGACTGAGACACCCAGGTGCTCCTGACACTTGATTTCTTATACTACATGATCCACTTACACCACTCGCCATTTATTATTTAAAGAGTAGAAGAGTGAAAGAATTGGCTTACCCATACATGTCACTACACTAGAGATGTAAATACAGACAGTATTACTCATCACCATTTTACCTCATAGCATAATCTTCTGACAAAGACTCAGTGATTTTTCTAGTGTAAATTTACCCTTCATAGGGTTTTGGTTATTTTTATTTTGTCCAAGAAAAGCAATGAAATACTGAGATCTTTTATATGTTGAGCCAAAGATAAGAAATACACATGTATGTGGTATGAAGTTTATACATTATTAGGTCTCTGCCTTCATTACCAATTCTATATCAGCCATATGGAGAGTGGAATTTAAATACCAGATGATACATACTTAATGTAATTATATGTTACTGCTAATAAAAGGTAAAACACTGTGAGTTGAGGTAATCTAGGAAGGCTTCCTGGAGAGTATAGAACACTGGAAAAACAAAAAGAATGGCTACCATTTATGAACATTAATATATAATTTATTTTTAGAACAACTACATAATTTGATATCATTTTCATTATTTAAAGATGGAGAAAATGAGGCATAGAGAAGTTAAGTAAGTTGTCCAAAATTACATAGATGGTAAGTGTTTGTCTTGGAATAGGCTGCTAAAAACGACCATAGACAGGTAGTTTATAAACACTAGAAATTTATTTCTCAGTTTTGTATATTGGGAAGTTCAAGATCAAGGTACCAACAGATTTAGTGTCTGTAGGGCCTGCTTCCTGGTTCATAGAGAGCAGTATTCTGTGCCATAATATAGAGAAAGGAGTGAGGAAACTCTCTGAGGTCTCCCTTCAAGAGCACTAATCTCATTAATTAGGGCTCCACCCTGATGACCTAATCACCTCCCCCAAAGACCCAACTGCTAATACCATCACATGGGGAGTAGGGCTGCAACATATGAATTTGGCAGGGATGGGGGTGGGGGCACAAACATTTAGTCTATAACAATGTTGAACTTGGAATATTAATTAATCCCAGGCACTATAGTTCTAACCTATACTGCCCCTCAAACATGTAGTTTGAGTAAACACAGTTCATAGCTCACAATCATTTCAATACTGAATGGTATACTCCAGGAGTAAGAGTTATTCATGATCCTTCCCAGGATAGTTTTTCCTTATGTGTGTCTAGGATGTTTGTGTGTGTGTGTGTGTGTGTGTGTGTGTGTGTTTGGTTAAAAATTATTCCTAAAACTTAAGTTATTCCTATAACTTAGGTTATAATTCCCTTTTACAAATTTTAATAAAACCTTTTGTTGAGGCTTACATTAGTTAATATAAAACAGTACACAAATTATTTCTCTCATTGTAAAAATAAATTTTATATTTTGAAAAAGTCTTGATTACATTTATGAAATTGTAAGCTTGTTATATTTTATTCAAGATGAATGAAATTTCTTGAAAATAATATATAAATAATAATGGAATTTGCAATGAGAATAATTTTGATACAGGAAAATAATTTCAATCCAAACTGGGCTCCTTATTCTAATACAAAATAATATTTTCAAAATATTCTAAAAGAACAATCCTATTATTAGTACAGAACTTCAAAATATTTTTGTCTATGACTAAAACATTTAAAATATTTTAATATCAAACTTCATAAAATAGGGAAGTATAAATTATCAATACAGAAACATTTATGTACTAGTTAGGTAATAAATATCTTTAAGTGAAATTAAATTCACTTCTCATCCATACCCATTATTTTTATGATTCCATCTGTCAAATATTTCCTGGCAAATAATTTTTAAAGAATAGTAGAATAAATGAAAATCCCTACATATAATTTAAAGATTAAGATGATATATGTGGTAGAATTGCATTTCTCATTTCAGGCTCTGCATCTTACAAAAGAGAAGGCAGAAGGAGCATTTGGGATTTCTAAAAATGAGTACTATATTCTAATTTTTAGACTGAAGTTGGAGTATATATGTTAGTCTATCAATTTCATTGCAGAAAACAGAAATGTTCAAGAAAGATTAAGCAGAAAAAGAATTAGTACTTGGATTTGCATGCTATGACATTTTTTGGAGAGCTGGTAGAGGATAATTTATATGCTTATTACTTGACTTTTAAATCTAACCTGTAGTGCAATGCAGAGGTGAGACACAAAATGACATCCATTTTTTAGTTAATTTTGGCCAATGTTATTGACCAAAAACTCTGAATGATCCAACCAATAGATATTTATTTTACATCTATGAAATAAGATATTTTCCAAAGTGATCAAAAGATACAATGATGATGATGACTGATGATGAAGATAGCAAATACTTAGAAAGTGATTGCTATGTCACAGGTGTCATTCTTTCTTTGTTTTAGAGAGAGGGTGAGAGAGAGCACATGAGTGGGGAATAGGGTCAGAGGGAGAAAGAAAGAGAGAGAGAATCTCAATCAGGCTCCATGCCCAGAGTGGGCTCGATCTCACAACCCTGGGATCATGACCTGAGCTGAAATCAAGAGTCAGATCCTCAACCCACTGAGCCACCCAGGTACCATTCTCTATATGAAACATTTCATCTAATCCTCACATCAACCCTGTAAAGCAGGGAGACTAGTAGTCTTATTTTATAGAAAGACAGTTGAAACAGAGAAATTAACGGAGTTGCCCACTATCACAGGCTAGTCAGTGGTGTTAAGTTTTGATTTGAGCTCAAGCAGTTCATGCTTTTAACTACTGTTTTCTACTAGATTCTAGGGAAAAAGATAAGACAAAAATACGTCAATTAAATAAAAAATACAGAAGTTATTTAATTCTTAAGAGACAGAAACTGTAGATCTTACTAATGATCATGTCAGATAATATATGGGCATTTGTCACTTTATCTCCTGGGGGCAATGTGTGATAAATAAAACTCCAGTGACAGAGTTAGGCATAGCAGTTTCCCGCCTTTGAAGAGGCATGACTGAAATTTGAACAGATGCTTTCTTCCATTCAAATTTCATTGCCCAGAAGTTATTTCATACCAACAACAACCTTAAAGACATGTGGCAAATGAAGTCTTTATTCTGGGAGACCATGTACCTAGTATAAAACATATTTTGCTTGAAATATAGGAAATGCCTGTGGTATGATATTATTGATATCCACCATACCATCTGAATATACAGATGACCAACCATCAAATTCTGTATTTATAAAAAAAGAAGACTTTTTTAAAATCAAATCTAGTTCCTAAAATAAGAGAAATTATTTGATATATGTACTATAGTTGACTTAATTTGTTTATTAAAATTTGATCTTTCTAAACTGACCAGTCATTGTGGCCATTAGAATGAATATACAAGAATAAACTATGAGTAGGATTTATTGGTATTTATAATTTTTACTTGAAGAAACTGACCACAGTGATGCTGAACACTTCTCCAACTTCAACTTCACATAGGTAATAAGGAACTGTAAAATTATGTTTAGATCTGAATGATTCCAGCATTTTGCCATTAAACACTACTCCTCTCAATAACAGGGAAATAATAACAACATAAATGAGAAATTGCTTTGAGGGACTCATGGATAAATTTGTTAGGCTATAAAAAAAAAACTTTCATGGAGATTTTCTGTGTTCAAAAAATATTACAAAACTACAATAATTGAAACAGTATGATGCTAGTATAACACGTCATTTAGACTAATGGAATAGAATACCAAAAATAAACCCACCATAAAGTGTCAACTGATCTTCAACAAAGATTTCCAAGAATATATAATGGGGAAATGATAGTCTCTTAAACAAATGGTGCTGGAAAAACTGGATAGCTATACGCAAAAAGGATGAAACTAGATTGTCTTACACCACACACCAAAATCAATTTAAAATGGATTCCTAGAGGATAACATTGGGAAAAAATTTCTTGGCATTGGCTTTGGTAATGATTTCGTGAATGTGATGCCAAAAGCACAAGCAAGAAAAAGCAAAAATAGACAAAAATTGACTGCATCAAACTAAGTCTCTGTAAAGCAAAGAAAATAACCCAAAGAATATAAAGGCAGCTTCTACAGTGGGAAGAAAATATTTGCAAACAATAAACCTTATATATGTGTACAAATATATAAAGAACTTCTACAACTCAATAGCAAAACGCAAAGAAACAAACAAAAATGATAGGATGGACCAAGGGCTTGAATAGAAATTTCTCCAAAGACATACAAATGGCCATTATGTATATGAAAAAGTGCTCAACATCACTAATCATCAAATTCAAAATCAAAACCATATGAGACACACCTTTAATCAAACCATAATGAGCTATCACCTCACACCGGTTAGGATGGTTATAAAAGAAAAGACAACAAATGTTGTTGAGGATGTGGAGAAATTGGAATACTTGTACACTGTTAGTGGGAATGTAAAATGGTCCAGATGCTATGGACAACAGTATGGAAAATCCTCAAAAAATCAAAAATAGAACTACCATATGATCTAGCATTCCCACTTCTGGGTGAATCTCCAAAAGAATTTAAATTAGATCTTGAGCTATGTGCACTCCATGTTCATTGCAGCATTATTCACAATAGACAGGATATGGAGAAAACTTATCTGGTGAATGGATAAAAATGTGATACATAAATAAAATAGAACATTATTTATCCTTTACAAAGAAGAAATCCCTGTCATTTGCAACAACATGGATGAACCTAGAAGACATTATATTAACTGAAAAAAAGCCACTCACAGAAGGACAAATACCTCATGATTCCAACCCTATGACTTATCTGAAATAAGTCAAATTTATAGAAACATAGAGTAAAAGGGTGGTTTCCACTTGGGGGAGGGAAATTGGAAGATTTTCAGTGGGTTCATGTTCAATGGGTATAAAGTTTCAGTTATGCAAGATGAACAAGTTCTAGGATCTATGGTAAAACAGTGCCTGTAGCTGACAGTTCAATATTTTACACTTAAAAGATTTTTAAGAGGGTAGAGCTCATGATAAGTGTTCTTACCAAACACAAAATAGAAGCAAAAGTGAGTAAATAAAGGGGCATAAGAGAAAAATCTTGGAGGTGATAGGTATGTTTATTACCTTATTTGTAGTTATGGTTTCATGGATATACACATATCTCCAAACTCATCAAATTGAATACATAAAATATGTCCAGTTTCTTTTTGTATATGAACTATACCTCATTTACTGAGGTAAATGGATGCAGAGAGGTTACTTAGAAAACCAAGAAGAAGAAATCTTATATTATAAAATAGATAATATAACCACATCTGTGGCACTTCCTCAATATAGAATTTATTGTGGCTACTCTAACAAAGAACTAAATCAGACTTCTCAGCATACAGTCAATATCTTCATCCAATCAGTCTTATTTTACTACTACTACTAACTCAAACTTAATTTATCCAGTCATATGTTAGTTTTCCACTTCATTAGGAATATTTTATTTCTTCCTTGTTATATATATTAAGCTCACATTTTTCACATTTATAATTGCTACACATATGGATCCTTTCTTTTCTGTTATTGTAGGTTAGGAATCATAATATATTAATCTCTGACAATTTGACAAAATGCCTCTTATAGAGTAGACATCCATTAATCATTTATAAAAAATTATAAGATCTGGGAAGCCTGGGTGGCTCAGTTGGTTAAGCATCTGACTTCAGCTCAGGTCACACAATCTCACTGCTTCTGAGTTGAAGCCCTGCCGTGGGCTCTGTGCTGACAGCTCAGAGCCTGGACCCTGCTTCAGACTCTGGGTCTCTCTGTCTCTCTGTCCCTCCCCTCTCTCTCAAAAGTAAACATTAAAAAAAAAAAAATATATATATATATATGTATATATATATATATATATATATATATATATATGTATATATATATGTGTATATATATATATATTTTTTTTTAATTACAAGACTGATTTATTCCACTCCCCATGAATTTGAATATCATATTAGCCTCTTCTTTGTGTAGAATGTTCTTCATATTTATGTTCATTGTCTTAATTACATACAGAGCCTTAGAATTTACCATTATGTCAGAGATTGTAGCAGCTAGGCTTCAGAGTAGCTACTGCAGAAATTGACAGACACTAGTATCTAAAAGAAGTTGACAGCCTTGTCTAAAACTTATTGATTATGTGTCTGTAATAGTTAACTGGCTACCCAAAACTACCAGTGTTATTGTAAAGTATGATTTTGTAAGCAAACAATCCAAAAAGGACTTTCTAGAAGAACTTAAAACAAATCTAGTGGTTTCTAGTTTTTAGTCTCAGACCTGTAAGATTTCTGAGGACTAAGCACATAAGATGCTCAATACTGGTTGTTTAGAGATTGGTTGTCTCATTTTATAATTCTTGAATTATTCAGTGCTGTCATATCTTCTACTAAATTATAACTATTTTAGTAACACAGTTTATATTTTTTCTTTATGCGTGTTTTTCTATAGAACTAATAAATTTATTTTGACCACATAGCCTATAGATATAAGCAAACAATGTTTTCTGAAAAATTTTTAACCAGAAGTCCCTGTTTATACAAAGCACAAATAGATATTACCAGTTACATGAGAAATCAACTGAATGAAAGGAGGTAATTATTTTTTTATTTTTTTATTCATTTTTTAGAGACAGAGACAGTGCAAGTGGAGGAGGGGCAGAGAGAGGGAATGAGAGAGAATCCCAAGCAGGCTCTGCACTGTCAGCACAGAGCCCAATGTGGGGCTCGAACTCATAAAACCATGAGATCATGACCTGTGCTGAAACCAAGAGTAGGATGCTTAACTGATTGAGCCACGCAGGTGCCCTGAAAGGAGGTAAATATATTTAAAAATTGATTCCCCCGTAATTCAACAAGACTGAGTACAAAGTGGGGAGCAGTTTCAGATACTATCTACTGTTCTAAGCATGTAATTCATTTCACTTCAAAGTAAGGAAAGGCATAGTGATAGAGAGCAGAGGGCTTTGTGTCTGTAAGTACAAAAACTTCCACTGCTGATTAATCCATGTAAATTAGTCTCTGTTCCAAAAATTGTAGCTTATTATTCTTACTCTATTTTACTATTTGGCAGATGGCTTTAGAAATCTTTTTCCATTCTCAGTAGTGAATAAGACTTGACTCTACATTATGTTCTGTATATTGATTCCTAACTAATTTATGAAAAATCCTTGGCTTACTATTTTATTAATTTCATATGCCAATGTGGGTTGGCCTTGACTATCAAGTGTTATTTCTTTTTTTTTTTTCATAATAAAGAGACTTCCAGATAATGGCACTATCATGAAACAGGTACTTATGTCAATCAGGCCATCTAAAAGGTCCTTGATAATAGAATTCCTATCGTTAGCTCTAATAAATTTAATAGAAGTATATGACTTCTAAATAAAAATAGTATAACATGCTATTAAGAAATTGTTTTTTAAAAAAAACGTCTAGGGACACCTGGGTGGCTCAGTCGGTTAAGCTGCTGACCTCAGCTCAGATCAGGATCTCATGGTTTATGTGTTCAAGTCCTGTGCTGGGCCCTGTGCTGACAACTCAGAGCCTGGAGCCTGCCTCAGATTCTGTCTCCTTCTCTCTCTGTCCTTCCCCACTCACTCTCTGTCTCTCAAAACTTAATAAAAGTTTAAAAAATTAAAAACAACATACAATTAACTGAGGAATATGCCATGCATAGAAAAGAATTTAATGATTCAATATTATAATGATGACAGTTCTTTCCCAATTGATTTGTAGTTTCAATGTAATTACGATGAAAATTTCAACAGGTCTCACGGAAATTGACAGAATGTATCTAGATTCATATGGACATGCAAAGGTCTAATAATAGCCAAGACATTGCTAAAGAAGAATTGTGAAGTGAAAGGATTTGCTGTATAGATGACACAAAATACTATAAATCTATGTTAAATTAGGATAATATAGTATTACCACAAGAATATTCAAATATTTCAACAAACCATGCATACATAAAATTGATTTATGACAGAAGTGTCACTACAGAGCACCAGGGGAAAGAAGGTACTTTCAATAAATGATGCTGAGTCAACTGGGCATGCATAAGGGAAATTAACACCATACATACACAGATGGACATAGTAGAATTTGTGCATTTAAATATAGAAAGCAAAATTATAAAGATTCTAGACATAAATGTAAGAAATATTCCTGACCTCAGGATCAGGAAAGATTTCTTAAAGAGGACACAGAAAAAAAAATTAACTTACAGGAAAAGATTGATAAAATTTACTACCTCAAAAAGACATTGTTAAGAAATAGAAACGAGAGCTTGAATGTAGAAGTTATTTGAAAAATTTATTTTACAACATTTCACCAAAAACATATCTAAGTGGCAACTAAACATGAAAATTTGCTCATCATCATTACTCATCATGAAAAGGTATATTAGAAACACAATCACATGTCTATAGCTCCACAAGAATAGAAAATTGTAAAGACTAAAAATACCAGTGATGGTGTCAATGTAGAACAACAGGCAGTTTTATACACTGCTTATAGGGGGGGAATAAATTGGTATATTCTCTCCAGAAAAGTGTTTGGCATTTTCTATTATGCTGAACATAGTCACAGTGTAAAACAAGAAATCCCACCAGTAAGTGTATACTAACAGAAATGCATACGCATGTAAAACCAAAACACATGCAGAATATTCATACCCGTATTACTTTAGTAGCTAAAAATGCTAACCATCCAGGTATCCATACCAGAAGAATGGGAAAATAAATAAAGGGATGTTTATAAAATTCTGCAGCAAAAATGAAAATGAATTCATTGTAGCTATATGCAACGCCATAGAGTACTATTATAATCATAATATTGAGAGAAAGAAGACAGACACTAAAGTACACATTTTGAATGATTCCAATGATACTAATTCCAGAAACAAGCAAATTATCATATTAGCAGTCAGGATAGCAATTCACTTTGAGGAGAAATTAGGTTATTGATTAGGAGGTGGCACAAATGAAGCTTATAGAATAAGGTCAATAGTGTGTATTTTTGGCCTGGTTTTGGTTATAAAGCTATTTACTTTGTGATGACTCATTGAGCTGTACACTTATGATATGCATACTGTTTTCAAGGTGATAAACACTATAAGAATATGGTAAAAAATACTAAATAAGCATGTAAACATGATCATATTCACTGATTTTCCCCTAAAATTATGATCCTTCACTTTAAGCAGAGCATGAATTCTATCAGGCTGTTATATTTGATTAGGAGGACAAATAAATCCTTTTCTTTCTTGGGTTTTGCATTTTCAATTGTCTTAATCTTAGTAAGTTAGAAAAGAATATATTTTGATGAAAATAACAGAGTTTAGTATGAAACATCAACTTGGGAGAAAATGTTTAGAATCCTTCATGTGGGGTTTGGAATAGAATTTCATCCAGAGATAAATTAAATTAATGTCATTGCTATAGTATAACAAACATCCTAGCTTCATTTCTAAGTTTCTGTGGGTGAAATTCTTGGGAATATAGACTAAATTCCTTTTAATGGAAAATGTGAGTTCCTTTCTTCCTCCTCTTTCCTCCTCATTCTGTTCATCCCAGGGTGGGTACTAGAGTGCTCTTCATCCACAGCTTAATTTTTAACAATCGAGTAGTATATTAACATTTCTGGAGCGCTCTAAGCCTTCCCTTGAAGCTGATCAAGCTTTCTGTGTCCTCTTTGGATTGACTGCAGCATATTTCTTCTTGAATGTTAAATCCGGCTCTTCCATTTCATAGAGGTCAGCTTTTTCACTTTTTTTTTTTTTTTTTAGTTGTTTATGACAACAGTTGTTTCCCTGAGAGACTTTCTTAACTGTATATAATCAGCACCCTTTCCTCTGGGTAGATACCGGTATCTTCATTTTAAAAAACTATCTACAAAAGCAAACACAATATAGTGTTAGGTTTTAAAAAAAATAAAGTCCTGGCTAAATTCAATGTAGTGTTCTTTGTTGGATCCTGGAACAACAAGAAGACATTAGTGGAAAAGTTAGTGAAATCCAAGTGAAGTCTGTAGATCAGTTAACAGTACTGCATCATGTTAATATGTTACTTTCAACAAATGTTCCATGGTTAGATAAGATCCTAACAAGAGAGGAAGGTAGATGAAGGGTCTACAAAACAGATACTCTATCCTATCTTTTGAACTGTTTGTAAACCTAAATCAGTTCCAAAACAGAGTTTAAGGCGGGGTGGGGGAAGGTGTTGGAAATCAAACTATCTGTAACTTGTAATAGCAATTTTAAGAAAAGAATAAACATAAATAAAATTAAATTGGAAAGAAACATGTTACCAGATGAAGTAGAATGATTTCTGTGTTTGTTTATTTTTTCTATATTTTCCTTATGTTCTACAATGAGCATGTAGCATTTGCTAAATAAAAATATAAACAGTAACATGTGCAAATGCATAAAAACATATATCCAAAACTTCATATAACTTACTAGACAAATCTTAGAATTAATATTTCTGAGATGAGGGGTTGTTTTCAAAGCAGAGATAATTGGCACAATGTTCTTCAGCCATATCACCCACTCAGTTCACTTCCTTCAGTCTCTTGCTCTATCTTTCTCAAGCAAGTGTTTTCATGAATGCTAAACATTCAATTTGAACAATACCCAAGTACCTGAAATTGGAATATCAGTGGCAAACAAATGGAAAAAGTAGTGTTTTTTTTTAAATAGAAACAGCTCTGATTCTTAAATGAAGGATGTAACCAAAAACTTAACATTGAAGAGTCCCATATCAATGTATTAATATTTGCCATTCTCTAAAGATTACTTCCTGAAATTGGAATATAGTTACATCCTGCTTTCTTTACCAGATTTATAAGTTTCATAAATTATTTAATAGCATTAGGAAAAAAGCTTTATCTTTCTCATCAGTCAAGGAATGAACTATATTAATATTTCATTTAAATATTTAATTATGGAAGATGAAAAAATTGATTATGACTGGAGTTTCTATAAAATATCTCTTATTGGAGATTCATTATTACCAAGAACATATAAGAATTTGTCTGCAAATACAAACATCTATATGTCTTTAATAAGTAGATTTTTGAAATTAAATTTCAATGATGTCAGAAATTCTGCTGAGAAAAATGTGCATTTATTATTCTTCAAAAAAAGATTATTATAGGTGTGCCTGGGTGGCTCAGCCAGTTAAGTGTCCAACTTTTGGTTTCAGCTCAAGTCATGATCTCATGGTTTGTGAGTTTGAGCACCGCATCAGGCTCTGTGCTGACAGCCTGGAGCCTGCTTGGGATTCTCTTTCCCTCTCTCTCTGCCCTTCCCCAATATTCTCTCTCTCTCTCTCTCTCTCTCTCTCTCTCTCTCTCTCCTCTCTTAAAATAAATAAATAAACTTAAAAAATGATTATTAGAAAAGAGCTAAAGACACTACTTTCTTATGTCTATGATTCTGGAGTCTAACAAGGAGAAACACAGTGAACTTTTTCTTTTTTTTTTTTTAATTTCCGATTTGTTTAATGGAAAATAACCTAAGGAAATTATTTTCTATGTTATAAGAAATCATTTATTATTGAAGAGAGTGTTCTCTGGCTCAGGCCATTTAACTTGGACTTAAATGTTACTTCACTTTGCACTTTCTAAATAATTATTTTTCTTTTTGAAGAATGACATTAAGGATTCAGTTGTATTTACTTTTTGTTTCCAGACACATTAGCGATTTGTTCATCAATTAAACACATTTACAGAAAACACAGTGGTACTTATTTTTTTTCCATTTTATTTTGTTTCATATCCACACTGATCTACAGGCTTTTGTTTCAGACATTTCTAGCTATAGTTTTCCAAAGATAGGTTTCTCTTAAGCTATGTAAATGAAGAAATTCAAACTTTGTTTTATAAATTAGATTAGGAAAGAAGAAACAACTAGAACCTAATTTACTGTTTGTTTTAATAACTATCATAAAACATGAGTATATATTTCTTTGAAGTAGAATGTGTAGAGTGACATTAAATATTTTACCATGAAAGCAATGTAACCACATATTGACCTCATTCTTTGGCTATGTTCATAGCTATGTCTACATATCTCCAAAACACTTTGTTTGATTTCTTTCACTGATTTATGGTTTTAAACAGCCCCATTGTTTCAGAGTAGTAGAGAAACTTACTCCACAGTTACTGTAAACATCCTTTTGGCAAAGACAAAATTGTTGCATATGGTTGTAGGTGGTAATGTCTAATAAAATAATTCATCTTACCAGCAGAAACTTTTGATCAAATCTTTTACTTGGAATGATCTGCTATGCTTTACTAAAGGAAATGTCATGTCAAATATTCCTTTGCTACCATTTATAGAGAGCTAAGAAGGCTACTCGAGTACCTAATATTTAACCTGGAATTTTCTGTTCAGACTTCTCCGAATTCTCCATGTTACTCTGTGTAATACTCCTAATTGTAAGACAAATATTCATGAATTAAATAAAATAATAAGTGTAAGTACACAAAATTAAACAAAAAGTTCATTTTTATTATAATACAGTATTATTTTATAATAAACCTATTGGATCAAGTAGAAGAAAGTTAAAGTAAAACCTAAGAGCATAGTTAAGTTGGTTTTATAAGAAATTGATGTAAATCTCATGAAGTACATGGTTTCAATGATTGTCATTGATAATATGCATACAATGAATGAGAATGGAGTTTATAGGATACTATGAAAGGTAAACTATGATATTTTCAAATCTATCTAAAATCAGTGGCATCACAACTCTGCAGGGCTTATTCTACCAAAGGCAACTTTAGCTACACATATACACCAAATACATTGACCAAAGATATTTGAAATATTGGATATTATGTAGTTGACACAGTTGTGGGTGTTAGGCTGCTACTAATGAATAATGTATAAGACATCTCCAAAGTGACACTTCAAATCCTTTGAGTCCACTTGTCTCCAGGGCTCTTTATTTTCTCATTGTTTCCTTCAATGTAGATGTGCCCTAGTGAGTTTCTTCCAGATTATTAACCCTGTCCTCTGCTAAATCCGATCTACTCTTAAACTCTTGCCTTCAGTTAATAATTTCATATCTTGTATATTTTAGTCCTAGAATGTCTGTTTGATTACTTTTCATGCATTCTCATTCTCTGTTGAATGACTTCATCTTTTAATCTGTTTTGTTCATTTCTTCTTCTATTTTCTTAAACTTCTTATTTACAGTGCATTTTTAATTTTATTATATATATCCTAACTGCAATATTTGGATTAGCTCCAAATATTGGTGTGATAAAATAAGAAAATGTTTTTTTCTTTTTCTTTTTCATTTTTTCCAAGTTTTTATTTAAATTCTAGTTAGTTAACATACAGTTTAATATTAGTTTCAGATGTAGAAATTAGTAGTTTATCACCTATATATAACACCCAGTGCTCATCACAACAAGTGCCCTCCTTAACACCCATCACCCATTTAACCCATCCCCCTGCCCACCTCCCTTCCAGAGTTCTGGCTCTATAGTTAAAATTCTGTTTCTTGGTTTGCTTCTCTTCCACCCCACATGTTCATTTGTTTTGTTTCTTAAATTCCACATATGTGTGAAATCAAATGGTATTTGTATTTTTTCTGGCTTATTTTGCTTAAAATAATGTGCTCTTTAGCTCCATCTACATTGTTGCAAATGGCAAGATTTCATTCTTTTTCATGTCTGAGTAATATCCTATCATACACACACACACACACACATGCACACACACACATATAAATATATATATATATATATATATATATATATATATATATACATATATATATGTGTACATATATGTATATATATATACACACACATACCACATCTTCTTTATCTATTCATCAGTCAAATGGACATTTGGGCTGTTTGCATATGTTGGCTATTGTTACAATGCTTCATCCAGTGCATGTATCCCATCAGATCAGTATTTTTGCATCCTTTGGGTAAATACCTAGTAGTGTAATTACTGGGTCGTAAGATAGCTCCATTTTTAACTTTTTAAGGAAACTCCATACTGTTTTCCAGAGTGGTTGTACCAGTTTTCATTCCTACTCACAGTGTAAGAGGTTCTTTCTCTGCATCCTCTCCAATACCTGTTGTTTCCTGTTATTAACTTTACCCATTCTAACTGGTGTGAGGTGATAACTCATTGAGTTTTGACTTATATTTCCCTGATGATGAGTAATGTTGAGCATATTTTAACGTGTCTAATAATGTTTTTAAATAATCAATTACAATTTCAGTAATGAGAGTATATTTCAAAGGGATACAGACGCCACATGAAAGATCTTACAATGGCCAAATTTGAACAAGGTAAATCAAGAAGTGTTTTATTATAGCCCACAGTATAAAATATATAACCATTATTTCATTATGCTATAAGTAAATTATTGATAAACATATATAGGAACAGAGATAAATATCTTCTGCATAAGAATTCCTAATAACTTATGTAGATGTTACAACCTCAGAGAGGTGGTGTATAACTTCCCAATTCTTAACTAGTGAACTGCACGTGGTTGACTTCCTTCCAAATAATAAGTATGTGAAAGGGAGAAAAAAATGAAACCTTCACTGCTGAAAGCCTGACAAGCATTACCCCAGCCAGGTAATCAAGTTAATTCAGAGGTGGCAAGTCATTATGAACGTATGCACCCTTGATAGAACATGATGAAAACTGCACTTGACCTGTTTGTTCTTCCTCATAAAATCCATACCCCAGTCCAATTATGAGAAATACATTAGAAAAATCCCAATGAAGGGACATTGTTTAAAATATTGGACAAATACACCTCAGAATTGTCAAGGTCATCAAAAACAAGGAGCATGTGAGAAATCATAAAAGCAAGAGAAGCCTAAGGAGACAACTAAATGTAGGAGGATATCCAGAATGAGACCCCAAAGAGAAAAAGGACCAAAGATTAATAACTAAGGATATCAGAATAAAGTATAAATTTTAGTTAATAATAATGTATCAATATCAATTTATTAATTGTAACAAATACCCCATACTAATGTAAAATGTTAATAATAACATTATTATATTACTAGGTATAGGGTGTATGGGGAGTTTTTGTACTCTGCTATTTTCTGTAAATCTAAAAGTGTTCTAGGGGAGATAGGCAGGGGATGGGCTAAATAGTGATGGGCATTAAGGAGGGCACTTCTTGTGATGAGTACTGGGTTTTATATGTGAGTGATGAATCACTAAATTCTACCCCTGAAGCCAATATTACACTACATGTTAACTAACTAGAGTTTAAATAAAAACTTAAAATAAAGTAAATCAGTAATAAAAAATAAAATAAAATAAAATTTAATGTATTATACATATTATATAATGTATAGGGTTACATAATAAATAGAGGTATATATAATATATAAACATAATATATATTATATATGTAGAGATTTACATGGTATAATATACACATATATACCAGAACATATATAATGATCTAATTACATGATCATAGTTCATAAGTTAATATTTAGAAGGAAGTATAACATATATAGAAAACAATTGATAAAAGCTGTGTACTATAGAGACTATACTTGAGTAAATTTTTGAGCAAGGGAAACTATGTAATAATGAGGATTCTGAAACAGTAAGTGGATTCCAATGCAGATTTTATCCCATATACCAAATGATGAAAAATAGTTAAAGTTAAAATTATCATGCTCCCATGAATCATGGTTCATACACCTAAAATAATTGAGTGAACTATGACTGTTTTCATCTTTATTAACAATTTATAATAGCTAGAGTAACCTAAGTGTTAGCATCAAATACATAAATCATACCAAAACACAAATGAACTTTAAATATTGAATTTGGAAAATGTCACTTAGTACTGAAGACTCAATTGTAGTTACATTTCCTTAATTTTATAATTTCCTTTACCTTTTCTTCTTTTTAAATGCAAAATATCAAAGGCTCAACAAGCATATTAATTTCCTAATATAAGTTGTAATTGCACTGGTGAAATTCTTCTTATACTAAACTAAACAGAATAATAATCCACCTGCCCAATCCAGATATCTTGGCATACTTCTGAAAATGTCACTGAGATTTCTGAAATACTCCAGAGATTCTTGTAGAGATTATAGAGATATTAATATTTATAAAATTGCTTCTTCACAATAAAAAAGTAAAAATATCTTTGAATCATTTCTCTTGGATGCAAATGACTAAAATAATGTCAAATGAGTTTACTAACTAGGATTCCACCTCAAAAGATAGTTACTTATGCTAGAAATAAATTATTAGTCCTCAAAACTGATGTTAATGTAAAAATAAGAAACAGAATTCTAGCAGACTGATTTTACATACTTAGAAATTCCTTGATAGGATTGCTAATTTTAGGTCAGTATTGTCCTGGGAAGACTTCATTACTATAGAATTACTAAGACCAAATTGTATATTTATTTAAACCTTTTGAGATATACAATTTAAAAAATGGTTGAATTTGGGTATTTAGTCCCACAATCAATAAAGCATTGAATTATATCTTGACACAAGAAAGAGGTACATGCGCAGAAGTTGTAATCTGCATCAAATATGTGGTTCAATGTTAATCACATAATGAATATAAAATATAGGTTTGATTAATGTAATAAAATAAAAAAAGTGTTTGTACAGAGACTAGCAACCAATACAGTCATTAAAGGTTATTTATGTTTAATTACTCCGCTACGCCAAAGATATCAAAAAAGATTTAATGAGAGTTACAGGCTCTTAATTTAGCGATTAGTTGAGCAATCAGGTAGCTAATATTCACAGATTCAGTCTATATTTTTGGTATGCCTTCAAATTATTCAGATTTCATATTTGTGACAGCCTATATTATTAACAGAATGTTCTGAGGTATTCTGTTGCAATATTCTTCTTAAGATATTTATGTTATTTCACCCACAAAATTGTTGAATTTTTTACAAATGGCAAAATATTCTTATGCCTGGTTCTAAATGTGGGCATAACAATCTGGAGTGCTAACAGGGAAATCTAAAAACAATAAAAGTATAACCGCTTAGAAGCATTGATTTACAAAAACATTTTATTTTTTAGAGAAGTTAAAATAAAACACTTGACTGCAGGGGTGCCTGGGTGGCTCAGTCAGTTGAACGTCAGACTCTTGATTTCAGCTCAGGTCTGGATCTCAGCATGGTGAGTTCAATCTTGGCTTGGGCTCCATGTTGAGCTCAGTGTTGGGCTCCACATTGGGCATAGAGCCTGCTTAGAAAAATACAAAAACAAAACAAAAGAATACTTGACTGCAAATAAAGGCCAAACGTCAAAATGAAAAGTATCTAAAATGAGGAGAATAACAAGCAAAACCATTAATAATCCATTAATTTACTCAGGGTTTTGAAGTATTTTAATTTCTGTTAGCAAAAATTTCCAATAATATCCCCTTACAGTCTAAAAGAAGAACTATGGTAATATTTGCTAACACTCCCAAATGTATAGCACATTGTATAAAGAGAAATAAGAAACCCTGAACACTTATCTAATATATTTTAAGAGGGTTCATAATGTACACTCCTTTAAAAAATATTTTGACATTTTCCAAGAACTAATTTAATGAAAAATTAGCTCGTAATAACATTATTAATTAAATTAAGATGCAGAGAGTTTATTTCACTTTGCCAACATGCATTTCACTCATCTTGCTCTTCATTTGAAATTGGAGGAAAGATGAAGACTTTCTGCTCTCAACAGATGCTTAGTTTTGTCGGACAACAATAATACATTTCTCCAAACAATATGGGTATCTTTGGTTTTTTTTAATTTTTTTTTAACGTTTTATTTATTTTTGAGACAGAGAGAGACAGAGCATGAACGGGGGAGGGGCAGAGAGAGAGGGAGACACAGAATCAGAAGTAGGCTCCAGGCTCTGAGCCATCAGCCCAGAGCCCGAAGCGGGGCTTGAACTCACGGACCACGAGATCGTGACCTGAGCTGAAGTCGGCCGCTTAACCGACTGAGCCACCCAGGCGCCCCAATATGGGTACCTTTTAAGTCACCTTTACAAATAGCTGTAGCAGAGTTCTGTTTGCCATACAGCTGTGTAAAAGCCTATCAGACCCAGCCTCCAGAAGATAATGAAAACAAACTCCGGAGAAATTACATACACAAAGCAGAACAAAATAATTATATGAAGGCACAAGAATACTATCAAGGGTTTCAGTGTTTTTTGTTGTTTGTTTTTAGCCGGAAATCACGTTGTTACTGGCCCCAGGATGGCTATAATGCCAACAGAACATCTTTCGCCTTTTAGGCATAAACTAGAGGAGAAAGTTCAGGATGGCCATGGCTGCCAATGTGGTCAACATAAGCCATTCCTGACTCTAAAAATTAACTGAATTCTGAAAAATTTGGTCTTAAAGATATTTATAATAATTATGACATTTCATAATAGTTTTTCTGGATAAAATAACTTAATATACCTTGGATCACTAGAGTGGGAAAAAAATCTAGAGTCATTATTCTCTTCAGTTGTGTCCAGTTTTTACAAGGCTTTGGGCCACAAGTTCTATATGTGTAATGTGTGATGCTGACAAGAATTCTGCAAGAGAGAAAGTATTAGTTTCAGATGGGAAAAGCCTCAGGAGGTTAATTAATAACGTATCAGAGCTAGTATTTGAATCAAAGTATATGTGAATCTACAGTATATTCTTACCTGTGGATGATTTTACAGTGTTGGCTCCCAAGAAGTTTTTCTTCTCTGGATTAATCTGAACAGAGCAGACCTAATGGTATGTTTTAGATATATATTTACCAACTCCCAATTGAGGGATTTAGTTTTAAAATTGTATCACTTGTGTTTATGGGTTATTTCTATGCCTTCAACATATCTGCTTAGTCTGAATTTATGGAGAATTCACTATTAAATTTCTCTCTTAAATTTAAGTGTTAGAGTGGACATTTGATCAAAAGACCTATGATAATCTTTGACAATGTACCAAACATGTGTTTTTAACATATTCTGAAAATCAAGAAAGAAAAAAAAAGTTTAATAAATATATTCATATAGCATTACATTTATTATGGCTAAGATTTTTAAAAAGTTAATTTGTTACCATGAAGTAAATTTTGACTACATTTAATATACCTATCACCAATTCTTTCCTTCCTTCTCTTTCTTTTCTTTTCTTTTCTCTACTTTTCTCTTTTCTTTCTTCTTTCTTTCTTTCTTTCTTTCTTTCTTTCTTTCTTTCTTCTTTCTTTCTTTCTTCATTTAATAAAAACACTTTTTTAGTAAGTATTGTATGCTAGGGACTATACCAGATATTAGTAACACGTAGTTCCTGCCATCAAGAAATATCAGTCCAGAATTAAAGAAATTCAGATAAAAAGAGAAAATACAATGCAAGCTGTGTTGCCCATCACTTTATTAGTTGGAAAATTATAGTTAGACAAACTTGAATTTTAAATATTCTCAATAAACACCTTTAGGCTTATAACCAAAATTAAAATACAGCAATGATAGTTCCTGTGAAAATTCTTATTTTCCCCCACCAGTTCTTAAGGCAAATATGCCCCTTAGTTGAGGTGATAACATTATTACAGCAAATGGAAGAAGCCAAAAATCACACTGCTTTACTTTTATGTCACTGTTAGGAAAGATTTCTGTGTTCAGTGTGAAATTAATCTTCCTTAGCCAATGCATTTATCCTTTCTTTCTTGAGTTTGAATTTTTAGAACTTACATCTGAAATATGAAATTTAATTTTAGGGGCACCTGGGTGGCTCAGTTGGTTAAGCATCCGACTGTTTTGGCTCAGGTCATGATCTCACAAGTTCATGCGTTCCAGCTCTGCAGTGGGCTCTGTACTGTCAGCACTGTCTTCTCTCACTCTAGAGAGAGAAAGAAGGAGAGAGAGACAGACAGAGGGAGAATGAGAGAGAGAGAGAAAGAGAGAAGTATGTTGCCCAGTTTGAAATAGGAAAGGAGAATGAATCGATCATGGGAATCTTCCTAGAGAAATTGACACTGAACTGAGTTTTGGAGGATGAGCAGGACTTTTTAAGGCAAGGTTAAGGAAGAATGAAAGGAAAGAAAGAAAGAAAGAAAGAAAGAAAGAAAGAAAGAAAGAAAGAAAGAAAGAAAGAGAGAAAGAAAGAAAGAAAGAAGGAAGAAAGAAAGAGAAAGAAAGAAGAAAGAAAGAAAGAAAGAGAAGAAAGAAAAGATAGGAAGAAAGAAAGAAAGAAGAAAGAAAGAAAGGTGATTTCAATCAAAAGATAAATAAACAAACTGAAAACACATGTGAAACCGTCTAGTGTATTTGGTAAACTACAACATGTAGAATGTGAGGCAAGAGTGGGTGAAGATGTGACTTAAAAATTAAATGAGGTGAATTATTAGGGAGTCTATAGGACATGGAAATTTCATTTTATCTTGTCAGTTTTTAACAAAGTTTGGAGTATTTCGAGGTGGGGAACTGGATAGATAACCTTCACAACTACACATAAGGTGGATTTAGAGGGATTTAGGGCATAAATTTAAGAGAATATTAATCAGGGTCCTTTTAGTTGCAAGCTATACAAATAGAACTTGAAGAAGTTTAAGCAAATGTTGAGAATATTTTGTTCCTCATAACCAGACTGGGCAAAGCAGAAGTAAGGCAGGGCTGAGAGGAGAGAAAGTTTGTAGAATCGACTGTATTACTGCTGCTATTCTCTGCAATCTAGTGTCAGTTCCTCTCACTGCAGACCTTCTTTTCCCAAAAGGCTGGATCAAGGCAGACAATAGCCTCTAGCTCGATGGCTCCCTAGCTTTGTGCCCAAAGAAGAACCCAAGTCAAGACAGAGTTAAAAAGAAATAATCTTACTTGGGTCCATGCCCAGTTTCCTAATTACTCACTGTGGTGGCAAATACTTAGCACAACATGATAGATTTAGATTAGGCCAAATTCTCATTTTTTATTTCTCATCCAATAACTGTAGACAGGGAGACAAGGTCATAGAGGAAGAGGGCAGCTTGTAATTTAATGCCAAAGTGTGTAGGTAAGAGGAAAGAGAGGGAGTACATCTTTTAAAGAGGGGAGTGATTGTAGTACACGTATTGTGGATAGGTACTATGCTAAAAAGCAACAACAACAACAAATACTGTTATGCTGTTGAAGTTTATTAAGCTTGCTGGGTATCTAAACCATGGCAGCGGTTGGAGAAATAAGTAAGTAAGTAAATAAATAAATGTAAAATAAGTAAAAACATGAAAACAATAGGTTATGGGAGGTGTTGGAAAATGAAGAAACAATTTATATTTCTTGCTTGGGTAATAGGTTTAATGACATGCCATACAGAGTGCTGAATTAAAGGTACATGACCAGGTGTAGGAAAGAAATTGAGCATTCTTCTTCTAGTTGTATATCTAAGAGTAAATCCTATGTGTATAAAATATAAAACAGAGAACTTAGAGGCTGATGCAGAGAGAAAGAAACCATTTTTTGCTTGTGGAGATACTATTTTTCACTACTTTGCTGCATGGAAATAGGTCTTCTTTTTTTGGTTTGTAATATTAGAAGAAATACATGTAAATTAGATAACAGGCTCTGCCATATAACTAGTGCTTAATAAAAGACAGATAATATAAAATCATTGGTCATGTGAATAGTAGAAAATGACACAAAGAGAATGTGTAGTGCTCTCTTTTCTATTTGAGGGAGATTTATATATATATATATATATATAATATATATATATATATAATATATATATAAATATATATTTAATATATATAAATATATATATATAAAATATATATATATTTATATATATATTTTTTTTTTTCATGAAGGATGAGAACATTTTAAGTATAATGAAAATCTTTAAGATCAGAAATGGTAAGAGGCAGTAACAAAAGTAGAGAATATGCCATTGGGCAGGTACTGGGAACCTCTCTCTGTAAAGGACCAGATAGTAAATATTTTAGGTTTTGTGAGCCATAATGTTTCTATAACAACTACTGACTACATTGTAGCAGCAAAGCAGCCACTAATAACACATAAATGAATGAGTAGACCGTATTCCTGAAAACTTTTAAGAGTAGGAGGTGGAGGTCTATATGAGACCAGTGAGTAGTAGTTTGGCCATACTTAACATAGGATAAAAATAAAAAGTGGCATCTGCTTTTATATTCATGCAAATATGCAGAATAACATGAAATCAAGCAAATTGTATACTCTTTGATACATGACATTATTTAAATATTGTTGTAGATATCACATAGCATGCAGGTCTGATGAACCGCAAATATAGTGAATATTTTTTTTAATCCATACAATACCGTTGTTCAAAAGTACGGCTAAGTATTATAGTGTCTATTTTAAAAAGTAGGAGAACATGACGGTTTGAAAGTTACTGGTAGAAAGTAAAATACAGGATCTCTTACAAAAGACCAGGGCCAACATTCTGTTTACTTTCTCTATTTCATTCTGGAGGGAATGAAAACAATGGGGATTTAGTGTTCACACGCTATTCATTTAAAAGTTATTTTAAACCTAGTTTTTATTATTTGAGTTGTGCCTGTGTGAGATTTCTTTCAGGAAAAGTCTCTGTACCATGAATGTTTTAACAATTCCTTTGTTACTGATTTTCATCAGAATTTCCATCGTGCATCCCAGAATTGTCAAGAATTTGGGGGGTGAAGTCATCCTCAGTGACATACTAAATCACATCTATGACATTAACACCAAATGCTGTGCTAAATGCTTTGCTCCCTGAAAATTTGCCAAGCTAGTGTATAAAGATGAGTTCTTAGATGTTCCTGTCCAGCTGAAACCTATACCAAATACCTGTATTTGCCAAGTTCTGTAGGTAACCAGGAACAGAGTAAGCCCAACTTGCTCAAAGTACTAAAATGGAGATGGAAACCCCAGGTTGTGGTGTTGGCCTCAGAATCCTTTCAACAGCTATTGTTTAGCATAGGTAACATACAACTGTATGTGTAACTGTCTGTATGTAATAAAATGTCTTCTCTACTTACATTTAAAAAGTCTCATTATTGTCTGCCTGTGTCTGCTGGTACCATTCCTATTAGTTTCCTTACAATTGTTAATCCTAATATATTATGAATCATGCTCAAATAGTTCACACATTACTCCATTATCAAGCATTAGCTCTTTCATATGGATGTTTTTATCAGGTGTTTCACGTTCATCTTGGAAATAATAGATCCCTGCTTTGTAGCCATGGGAAATTAGGCAAGCAAGTTGTGACAGAAAAAGAGGGATATGTTAAGTTTCAATTGTAGGACTATTTCTATAGAGAACAAAATGTGTTTCAGGAACTTCCAGTCTTCACTCCAACATGTAAGAAGTTTGAAGTTCCTCTCCCATTCTACAATAAGACAAAAGGTGAACAAATTGAAACCTGTTTCTTCTTAAACCTTCACGGAGTTGAGGTCACTGGACAAAGTGTTTCTAAGAAAGTTGGAGAGAGAGAGATAGATGCAAAGAATCAAAGCTATAGGGATCAGAGACCTTAGAAGGAGAAGCTTGCCTCTGGAGCCAGTATCTTAGAAACACCTAAACCATAACTGATGAATTTCTGGAGGTTCAATGTGGATTAACTTCAGAGTTAATCTCCAGTCTCCAGAGATGAGGGTGAATTGAAGTGGGGACCCTATGTGAGGATCTAAGTTAAATTTACTCTTGCTTCTGTCAGAATGAGGTAAAAAAAATAACCATTATGAAATAGAGACAGAGCATTCTGTTCTACCTCTGTTCTCTGTAAAGAAAAAAAACAAAAACAAAACAAAACAAAAACAAAAACAAAAAAAGAAAAGGACAGCCCATGAGAGACATTACTTTAACAAAGCTATGACATGGGAAAGCACAGACAACTCCAGTACCTCTGGCCTTCCAGTCTCAAATAAAAGGAGAAAGAGAAAAGCAGAAGCCAAGGCACTTTCTAGAAGATCACATCTAAGGGACTCTGGTCCACAAAAATAATGAACAAACAAACAATAAAAAACAGAAAGTTAATCATTAGTTTATAGAACATTTCCTCTATCTGGTACCTTGCCACCACAGCAAAGGACTCCAGGTTAATAACAGTGTGTATGACTAAAAGTGCTTCAAGACAGACTCAGTGTGGGAAAGAATTCCTAGGGAAACCTAAAGACAAATGGGAAGGGGAAGAAAAAAAAAAAAGGATACTAGATGAAACTGAATTCTCTGAAACCTACTAATAGAAGAAACATTTAATAGATTCTAACTCCTAGCCAGATGTTATGGACCAATTGTGTCCCCCAAAATTTCTATGTTGAAGCTCTAACACTCAGTGTGACTGTATTTGGAGACAGGGGCTTTGAAAAAGAAATTAAGGTAAGGCACCTGGGTGGCTCAGTTGGTTAAGTGTCCAACTCTTGATCTCAGCTCAGGTCATGATCTCACAGTTTTTGGGATTGAGCCCCATGTCAGGATCTGCACTGATAATGCAGAGCCTGCTTGGGATTCTCTATCTCCCTCTCTCTCTGCCCCTCCCCTGCTCTCTGTCTCTCTCCCTTTCTCAAAATAAATAAGGAAACATTTTTAAAAAAGAACTGAGGTAGTGAGATAATAAAGGTGGACCCCTAATTCAATATGACTGGTGTCTATCAGAAGAAGAGACACCGGGGGCGCCTGGGTGGCGCAGTCGGTTAAGCGTCCGACTTCAGCCAGGTCACGATCTCGCGGTCCATGAGTTCGAGCCCCGCGTCAGGCTCTGGGCTGATGGCTCGGAGCCTGGAGCCTGTTTCCGATTCTGTGTCTCCCTCTCTCTCTGCCCCTCCCCCGTTCATGCTCTGTCTCTCTCTGTCCCAAAAATAAAAAAAATAAAAAAAAAAAAAAAAAAAAAAAAAGAAGAAGAGACACCAGGGATAGGCACACACAGAAGAGAGGCAATGCAAGGACCAGGGAGTGGACAGTCTTCTATCAGCCATAGAGAGAGGCCTCAGGAGAAAGCAGACTTTTTGAAAACCTGGATCCAGGACTTCCAGCCTCCAGAAATGTAAGAAAGGCTTAAGATGTTGTTTAAGCCTCTTAGTCTGTTGTATTTTGTATGGCTGCCCTAACAGACTAATAAACTGATAAACGTAAAAATCTCACACTAAAGGTTTATGTGTCAGATTCTATTACCTGATACATTATTTCCAGCTTCCAACAAAAAATTTCAAGTCATCTAAAAGTGGAGAGAAAAACATAATCTGAAAAAAGGAAGCACTATAAACATATTCAGATATGGCAGAGACTTTGGAATTATCAAACTGGGTATTTAAAATAACTGAATAATATACTAAAGTCTGTAATGTAAAAAATGAATAATTAAGAATGCAAGGACAATGCCTAAATAAAGAATGAAATTTTGAGAATCAAAAAAAAAAAATGGTAGAAGTTAAAAACACTAACAAAATGCAGAATGCCTTTGATGAACTCACTAGTAGACTAGGCACAACTTAGAAAAGAGTAAGTGACCTTGAGGTCAGTCAAAACATCCCAAATCAAAATGCAAAAAAGAAAAAAAAATGAAAATCAAGGAAAAAAATATCCAAAAAACAAAGAAAATTACAAAAGATGTTCCATGCCCATAATGGGACTACCAGAAGGAGAATAACAAAAGGAGCAGAAGAAATATTTGAAATTATAAAGACTGAATATTTTCCAACATTAATCAAAGACACAAAACCAGAGGGTAAGAAGTTCAGAGAACATTAAGTAGAATAAACTCCAAAAATCTACACCTGGGCATATCATGTCCTAACTTCAGAGAAAGAGACAAATAAAATTTTGAAGGAAACTCAGATGTAGGGTTGGGGAGATGAAGGGGACGCCTTATCTAAAGAAGATGAAATATAAGAACCATATTAGATTTCTATTCACAGACTATTCAAGCATGGAGAAAATGGAATCAAATATTTAAATGTTAAAATAAAAAAATCAACATAGAATACTATATACAGGAAAATTATTTTTCAGAATTCAAAGAGAAATACTTTCTCAGGGAAACAAAATCTAAAGGAACATGATGCAAGTAGACTTACCTTGCAAGAAATGTTAAAATAAGTTTTTCAGAAAGAATGAATGAAATATAGGTGAGAACTTTGGATCTACATAAGAAAAGAAGAGTGTTTAAGAAGGAACAAATTAAGGTGAAATAAAGCCTTTTATTTCTCTTACTCTTAATTGATTTAATAGAGCTTTCCAAAAATAAATAATAGCAGCAGTGTATTTGGTAAAATTCATAAATAATATGAATGCTAGAACTAATATAAGGCATGGAGAAATAAGATGGGAGTTCTCTGCTATAAGATATCTATACTATCTGTGAACTTACAGCGTTATGTGGAATTAATTGGAAATGTATACTGCAAACCCTAGATGAGTCACTTAAAAATTTTTAAAAGAATTATAAATATGAGAAGAGAAGAGACAAATAAATCATGCACAACGTTTAGTTAAAGGAAATAAGGTAGAAAAATAGCAAAATATTTTTTTAAAGGATAAAAACATGAATGAGAGAGGCAAATGACAAGAGACTTAACTGTAGAGAACAAACTGAGAGTTGGTGGAGGGGAGGTGGGTGGGGGTTGGGCTAAATGGGTGATAAGTATTGAGTAGGGTACATATAAGCGCGCCTGGGTGGCTCAGTCTGTTGAGTGTCTGACTCTTGATTTCAGCTTAGGTCATGATCCTAGGGTCATGGTATTGAGCCCCGCATTGGGCTCCATGCTGAGCGTGGAGCCTGTTTGAGATTCTTTCTTTTTCTGTCCTTTTATCCCTCTCTGCTGCTGCTTCTCTCTCTCTCTCTCTCTCTCTCCCTAAAATAACTTTAAAAAAGAAAAAGAGAAGGGCACTTAATATTTTGAGCACTGGGTGTTATATATAAGTGATGAATCACTAAATTCTATGCCTCAAACCAATATTACACTATATGTCAACTAACTAGAATTTAAGTAAAAACTTTAAAAAAATTAAAAAATGTAAATGCATAATATGATATAGATGATAGATAGATATTAATCCAAATATATCAGTAATCACTTTAAAACTTCAAATATATTTAGAGTGATTATTGATCTCTATATACCTAAATATACCAATAAAAAACAAAGACTGACAATGTGGATTAAAAAAAAGACACAACTGTATTGTGTCCACAGAAAACACATCTTAAACATAAAAATATAGAATCACAAAAACTAAATGGATGGAGAACAATATAGCATACTAACACAAATGAAAAGAAAGCTAAAATACTTATATTAATTTCAGACAAAGCTGACTTCAGAACAAGAACATTTATAAGGGAATAAAGAGGGCCATTACATAATGATAAATAGGTTAGTTCTCTGAGAAGTAATGTGAATGTACCTAATAACAGAGCATCCAAATAAATTATGTGAGGCAAAGGTAATAGAACTGCAATGAAAAATAAAGAAATCCACTATTTCTGAGACTTCAACACAGTTCTATCAATAATAGACAAGAATCCATAAGGACATATTTTAACTAAACAGCATCATCAATCAACTGCTCTAACTTACATTTATAGAATATAACACTGAACAACAGTAAAGTATACATTTTTTTCATATGGAATATTAACCAAGAAAGATCACATTCTGGACCAACAATTTTAAAAGAACAGAAATCATACAAAGTATGTTAGCACAAACCACAATGAAATTAAAGTGGAAATCAATAACAGAAAGATTGCTGGAAAATCCCCAAGTATTTGGAGATGAAACACCACGCTTCTAAATAATACATAGGTCAAAGAGGAAATCACAAAATAAATTAAAAATATTTTGAACTGGATGAAAATAAAATACAACCTATACACACGTGGGGGTGTAATAAATTCAGTGCTTAAAAGGGGATTTATATCAATGAATACATATATTAGAAAAGCAGGAAGATCTAAAATCAATAATCTGAGCTTTTACTTCAGGAAACTTGAGAATGAGGAGCATTTTAAAGATAAAGCAATCAGAAGGAATGGAAAATAAAAATTAGAGCAGAAGGAATGGAAAATAAAAATTAATGAAACTGAAAAGAGAAAACCAAAGAGAGTTAATAGAAACCATGAGCTGGTTTTTGAGATCAATAGGATTGATAAATTGCTAGCCAGGCTAACAAAGAGGAGCCGGGGCAAAGGAGAGGATAGGTTTAGAGAGACCATCACTATTGATCCCATGAGTGAACATTTAAAAGACAATAATGGAATATGAGCAAGCCTATGTTCACAAATTTAATAACTTAGATGAAATGGACCAATTCCTCAAAATACAGTTTACCAAAACTCAAAGAGAAATAGATAATCTGAAGATGCCAATCTCTTTTAAGAAAATTTAATCAATATCATAACCAACGAAAGCATAAAGCACAAGGGCCTGATGATTTCACTGGTGAATTCTGCCAAACATTTAAGGAAGAAATTATACCAATTCTATATAATCAGTTCCAGAAAATAGAAACAGAGGGAATACTTTCTAACTCATTCTATGAAGCCAGCATTACTGTAATTACCAAGATATTACAAAGACATTACAAGAAAGAAAAACTACAGATGAATATCTCTCCTGGACATGGATACATAAATAATAGCAAATTTTGTCCACCAATGTATACACAGAATTATAATCTTCATGGAGTGAGATTTATCCCAGGTATGCAAGGCTAGTTCAACATTTGAAAATCAACTAATGTAATCCATCACATCAGTAGTCTAAATAATATGTCATATGATCATTTCATAGGTTCAGAAAAAGTATTTGAACAAAATCCAGTATCCATTCATGATAAAATTCTCAGTAAACTGATAATAGAGGGGAAATTCCTCAACTTGATAAATAACGTCTCCAAAAAACCTAAAGGTAGTATCATAATAATGAGAAAACAAATGCTTTTCTTCTAAGATAGAAAGAAGCAAAGAAAACCTGTCTCACCACTCCTATTCAACATCACACTGGGGTTCCTAGCTAATGTAATAAGACACTGTAAGTAACTAAAAGCATGCATATTGGAAAGGAAGAAATAAAATTCTCCTTATCATATGACATGATTGTTGATTTTTTAAAATACCAAATAATTGACCAAAACATTCCTATAAATTATGTTATTATAGCAAGTTTGCAAGATACAAAATTATTATATTAAAGTCCATTGTTCTCTATGTACCAGCAATGAATAATTGAAATTTGAAATAAAAAACACAACCTAATTGACATTAGCACCAAAAAATAATGAAACACTCAGATATCAATCTAACAAAGATGTATTTATATGAGAATAACTATAAAATTATAATGAAGGAAATCAAGGAATCTAAATAAATAGATATTCCATGTTCATGGATGAGAAGCCAATATTTTTTAGATGTCAGTTCTTCCCACTTGATATATAGAGTCAATCCAACCTGAATCAAAATCCAAGAAAGTTAATTAGTGATAGTGGACAAATTGATTTTCATGTTCCTATGGGAAGTCAAGAGACCCCGAGTACCTAATATAATCCTTCTTTATATTATATATATACAGATATATATACATACATATATATATATTTATATAATATATTTCCTATAATATATTTCCTTCTTTCACAGAAGGAAAATGAAGCTTAAGGGCTGAGTTTACAGACCTCAAGATAAAGTTAAGTCATCAAGATATTGTGGAATTGGTGAAAGAATAGACAAAGAAAGAAAGACACCACAGAACTATAGAATATAGATAAAATCGACTGTGATTTTTTGAATTGGCAAGGAGTTATAGATACAACACTAAAAACACAATCCATGAAATAAAAACTTGATTATTTTGTATATGATTAAACTTTAGAACTTTTGCTCTGTGAAAGACTCTATTAAGAGAATAAAAAGACAAACCCAAGCCTTGGATAAAATATTTGCAAAACACCTATCTGATAAAGGGCTTTTATCCAAGGTATGCAAAGAACTATTAAAACTAAACAATCAAAAAAGAAGCAACCCAATTTGAAAATGGGAGAAAGATCAGAACAGACACCTCATGAAAGAAAATATACAGCTATCAAATAATTACATGAAATATTCAACATAGTATGTCATTGAGGAATTGCAAATTAAAACAACATGTTTTTGAAATGACTAAAATTCTGTCAAACTCATTTATTCCCAATGGAAATGAAAAATGCTACAGCCACTTTGGGAGACATTTGGACAGTTTCTTGCAAAACTAAGTATAGTCTCACCATATGGTCCCATCTTGCATTTGCAACCTTAGGTATTTACCCAAATGAGCTGAAAACACAAAAACCTGAACATTAATGTTTATAGCAATTTTATTCATAGTTTCCAAATATAAACAAGCAAGGTATCCTTCCATAGGTGAATGGATAAACAAACTGCTACATCTGACCAATGGAATATTATTCAATGTTAAAAGGAAATGAATTGTCAAGCCACTGTAAGGCATGGATAAAACTTAAATGCCTATTTCTTAGTTAAAAAGAAAAATCAGTATTAAAGGGTATTTATTGTATTATCCCATGTATATGACATTTTGGAAAAGGCAAAATTATAGAGACAGTAATTTCCAGGGCATGCTGATGGGAAAGGAATGAATAGGCAGAACACAGGGGTTTTAGGACAGTGAAACTACTCTGTAAGATATTATAATGCTAGGTATGCGTCATTAGGCATTTGTCAAAATCCATATAATTGTGCAACAAAAAGTGTGAATCCTGAGGTAAATTATAAAATTCAGTTAAAAATAGTGTATCAATATTGGTTCATCAGCTGTAAATAAAATACACAGCATTAATGCAAGATGTTAATAATAGGGAAGCTGTGAGAGGGGGGAGAATACATGTGAACTTTCTGAAATATGTTCAATTTTATGTAAACCTAAGGCTGTGCCAGAAACGAATATTAAATTAAAAACAAACAAAACAAAACAAAATTATTCCAGGCAGGAGGGCTGAAAGGAGAGGGAGGAATCAGATACCCGCCAGAGCAGGACCAAAGACAGACTAACGGGAAGTGAGAATTTAATGATGAAAGACAAATTCACCCTCCTGCAAGGGAAGAGTGATTATAATTTACAACATCTAAATTTCATGCATATTACCTCATATAATTCTCCTAAGAATCCTCTCACATATAATATTTCTGATTCCTTAGTTGATTAAACTAAGGTTAGTATCAGTTAACTTGTCCAATATCACCTGAATAATATGCAGTGAAGACAGAAATTATTCTATGTTCTCCTGTGACCTAGTAACCATTATACAAATGTAGGTGATATTCTAAGCTAATGGCAAGGGATTTATTTTCTGCCATAAAATATATACACACACATATATGTGTGTGCATGTGCAAATGGATATGTGTGTGTGTGTGTGTGTGTGTGTGTATGTTGTATATCTTTCTAGGGAATGAAAAGCAGTAATCTTGAGTCTTCCTTGAGAAGAGTCCCTTGATTTGCTCCAATAATATATTTATTCTTGTATATGGGAAGAAAGTAAGACCCTGGATTGGCCTGAAGAGGAGAATTTTGGATACAGTTAACATATTTTATATTAAAGGATCAGAAATTTTGTCTCTTTAGTTAGCAATATTGGGGAAAAGGATAAAGGATCCTGAACAAGTAAGACTTGAGTGGGGTAGTTGTGCATGCATGAAATAATCTGGTTGTGATCCAGAATAGATCAAAATGACAGTAGGAAAGGAAAGGAAATAATATCAGGATCAAGAATTCGGCAGTTTCAGGGGCTCAGGGGTGGCTTAGTCAGTTAAGCGCCTTTGGCTCAGGTCATGATCTCACTTCTCATGAGTTCAAGCCCCGTCAAGCTCTGTGCTGATAGCTTAGAGCCTAAAGCCTGCTTTGGATTCTGTGTGTCTCTCTCTCTCTCTGCCCCTCCTCAATTCATGATCTGTCTCTCTGTCTCTGAAAAATAATAAATAAATGTTTAAAAACTTTAAAAAAGAATTCAGCAGTTTCAGAGAGCTGTATCAAGTGTAACCCATCACATGAAAATAGGAGCACACTACAGAATGTGGTGTGGAGGCTCCAGCTACTTAATTCTGATATGAAAGCAATGCTTATGCGCAGAAGACAGGAGAACGTAGGGTCATCTTTTTGGCATCCTCTTGACTTCCAAATTTACTGAATGCATTTTAATTTTATCTGTTCTAAGACATGGACAGAAACATTTCCTTTAGCGATCTTAAGCCCCAAGGTTTTCATTCACCTTTCACAAACATATATACATATGGGTGAATTTAAGATATTCAGCTAAATTATGTACACCCATAAAAACATGTCTTTCTGCTTTTCTGTTACCTTGCATAATACATTAGGAGTGTAAACTACATAGGGACACAGATTCCGTTGTTTTCCTTGCTGTATTCACAATGCCTAGAAGTGGTACAGAGGAGTTGTTAAGTAAATATTCACTAAGTGACACTTATTCACTAAGTGACACCTAACAAGGTTGCTTCTCTTCGTAAACTCTATATTCTTATGTCTCTTCCAAAGAAGCACAATGGATTAGCAAGGTCATTTTGTTTTTTTCTCAATGAAGCTCTAATTTCTTATGCAGGGTCTAAATATTGAAGCCATTTCTTTTTAGCTCATATCAATTGAAAAGATCTAAATCAAAATGGAGCGGACACATTTGTTAACAAATCACAAGGTAGCCTGGAATTAACCATAACCCCTCCAAAGCTGTATTGTTTTATAGCTTAACACATGTTCAAAACTACTTTTGTTGAAAAGAGTCAAAAGAGAAATTACTGTAAAATCCAGAGATCAGGATTTTGCAACTCAACATACAATGAAACACATGTGCTGGCTAAAAGGTCCCATCTTGTCTCATCATTTTAACTTTTATGATCACATTGAACATGAAATGAATGAATCAGATACTGCACTATCTTGCTCGATGCTTACCTAGTAGTGTCTCTAATTTTGTTAAAATTTTTTTGGAAAGAAAATGTTTGCAAACACAAATTACCAAGACTAAACGGCATTTTCTTTTTACTTCTTTTGAAATTGGTGTTAAGACACAATTCAGTTGAAGATTGGTAAGGTAATACCAGATGGTGAGAAGCTATAGGAGTTCAATGGTAAGATTCGACTTCACCAACAGTTATTTCCAAAGTACTAATAATATTTTACATGTGTGCAGTACTTTGCAGTTTTCAATGCCCTTTTGCATTTGATTCTTATAGCTCAGTTAGTATGGCAGACAGGTTTTATTAACCCAATATTACAGTAGAGACTCAAAGAGTTAATAATTGTTGGGCCTAACATCACATTTTAAACAGTGGTAAGGCCAGAGTTAGAATCTACTTCTTTGACGTACAAAGATAAGAGTATTCACAATTGAATCTCATGTACCTGAAATTTTATGCTATTATTTTGTTTTAAAATTCATTGAAGACAAATGTTCTTATTATAATTTCAAGCAAGGTATAGTGAGATGATCATGGGTATTTGCATAATAATAGTAATAATAAAAATAATAGAAATAGTAAAATTACATTTGTTGAGACCAGGGATAATACTGAGTACATTAGGTGATTATCCTATGTAATTCTCTGAACATCCCCTAAGGTTGATGCTATTGTTGTCTCTATGTTTAGACAGAGACCATAATTGACTTTAGAGAAGGTCATAAAGCTTCTGATGAGGTAGACCTGGGAGTTGAATTCAGACAAGAGGCTAGGTCTTAATCACCAGGTAATTCTGTCTTTTGAATCTGTCTTTTAACTACGGATCTCCTCTTCATATTGATAACATGGATGTGATTATAAATCCTGCTTACTCAAAATAGCATTAAGTTTTGAATAAGAAAATGTTCATATAAGTCATTTGCAAATTGCAAATATGACACAAATGTCAGTTCTTAGTAGTTAAAATGCACCTTTTGGGATGTTTGTCAGTGATGTTTATTTTCCCTTCTTTTCCATTTTTCTCTTTGGTCTAATTGATTGCTTTCCCATGCCAATGAGTATAAGTGATGTAGTTAGGTTTCCTGAGCTCCAGTCAGCAGTTTCCCAATAAGGGTAGCTATGAATTAATGAATGTAAATCCATCATCACTGATTCAAAGAAAATCAGTGGTGTATGCTGTATTGATAGTGGGCTGTTAACATTATAGTTGTGTATGAAGGACAGCATATTACTTATTTTATATTTTCATCGAAGCTATTCTTTAATAACTCTGCAACTTTAGAACTCAGACATTGTTGTTTGTAGCATGTGAAAATCTTCATCGATGTTTTCTTTTCCCCCACAAATTTGTTAAAAAGAACCTACACATTCAAGTTAAATATGGTGAGCTGTCATCAGCTTCTAATTGTAGAATGAGAGTCCTCAGTAAAATTGGACAGTGGAACAAATCACTTCTGGCACTTGATTCTTTTTTCCCCTTTTGGCTCTGAATCTATGTTGACAGGGCGACTTAACATTAGTTTTATGCTTTTAGAAAAATGTGGCCCTATTTGCATTTGTTGCCATTTTTTTTCCCAAATGCAGAAGTTTACCTTGCAATAAGACCACTAAAAATGAAAACTGATATCATAAAATGCCTCTTTTCATAAAAATGTTGAGTAACAACTTGCACTGAAGACTAAAACAAATGACATGTAGCAAACCCTAATCAACATATAACTAAATGTCTTATCTCTTTGTCATCATCTATTAACCTATTTCATTTTCTCCTTTCCTCCCCAAGTTTAATATTTGTTACCTTGTGGCTGCACACATGTTGGTGATCAGCTAATTTATGCCTTATGTTGTATATAGAATTTAACGGCTGCCAATAATTACAGTGGTAGACAAACTAGAGATTTTTCACTTCTCTGCTAAAAACTAACCATGTGTTCTGCTTTAAAGCAATGTGGTTTTATTTTATGAATTTTCTGCAAGAAGAATAAAAATAAAATCAGAGCTGTGAAATTTGCCATTATTCATGAAAAATTATCTGTTGGAAAGTTGAGCCTCGAAGAAAGGGAGTAGGATTTTTTTTTTCTAATTTGTCTTTAGCACTAGATATGTACATAGAGAAGATTATATTAGAGTCTAAAGATCCCATCTTTATGTTACATTTTAAAGTGACTCTTCAATGCTGGCTAATGGGAATCCTGTTACTTAAAATGCCTATTATTGGTTTCTTAATTTAACTCCCTACTTATAGATGAAATTAGAAATTCCAAGCTGACTTAAAATTTGACAAGACACAAAGATCTCATAGAAACTTATTCTTTTAGCTAAACATGTAGTCAAAATAAAGAAAATATTATTTTGACATTAAATTGAATTTTAAAATATTTTTAAAAATAAATGAATACCAATTTATTCTTGAAAGCCAATTGATTTATGCCTATCTTCATAAACATTCAGCATACATATCTTCAATAACTATTAATTTAATTGTCTAATGAAATTCAGTGTTTTGTTTGTTTGTTTCCTGGATTATATGGAAATAATTTTCTGCTTATGTTAAAAAAAGGCGATGGAAGAGTTTAGGAGTATATGAACATTTTTTTATTAAAATAATTTGTTTTGAATTGTTTCTCTTCACATAACAATAATTTAGATTGCCCTCCCTTACTTACTGAAATTTCAAAATTTTATACCATCCAGTTTTCTTTTCTTTCTAATTTGTTTCTTTATCCTCTACTTTATTTCTTTCCTTTTCTTTTCATTCTTGGCTTTGTTCCAACTATATGAAAAGGCAACTGATATTTGCAATGTAGAAAATGTGTAGCATTATACAAATAGGCATAGAATTCAGTAACTTTCAAGATATTTGTACTGTACAGTAAATGTTATTAAGGCTTTTCATTAGTAATTGCACTTTATTACACTATTAGGTTGAGAATAAGCTAAGCTGCTGTTACAAAAAGGCTCTAAAATATTGTGTTCCAATATGCAGAAAAAGTATTTCCCTCCTATATAACAGCCTAAATTGGCAGAGCAGTTCCCCCATATTTACTACCCTACTTTCAGCTTGTCTTTCCCCACACATCCAGGAGAAGAGTCTTTGTCTTCAAAGGGGTAACTTTAAAGTTACTCACAACAGTATTTCCTGACATACAGTCAGCCTAAACGTACACACATGGCCACATCGGCTTACAAGTCATTAAAAAGTAGTCACTCACTGGGTTAGTTAGGAAGTTTTATTACAAAAAGGAAAATTGAGAGAATGGGTACTAAGCAAAAATGAATAGTCCCCAGCCACAGAAGAATAGTTGTCTTCAGAGTTGAATAAAATGACTTGATTTGCTTATAACACTGCATTATTCAATGTGATACCATTTAATATGGAGAATATTACTAAATAAATAAATTATGTATGTATATATATTTCTCTCAAACTTTTTCCATGGTGAGAAAGAATTAAAGCTCATTATTCTTTCTTATTTTTTTCTCTTCCTTTTTTTTTCCCTGTTATGCTTTACATTCTTAAAATGTAAGCAATTTAGTATTCTCAAAAGCACAGCATATATTTTAATCTATTTCCCAATAAACAACCATAGATTTGCAAGTAGCCTGGAAAGAATTAAGAAACTTGTTTTGAGCTTAATTTTCAAACATAGATCCACTAGAGAAGTTACAAACCTTTTCATCAAAATTTAATTTAAGGAGATATAGTATTTAAATATGGTTTTATTAATATCATGGAAATTATTAGTTATCATGTTTGAGAGAAATGTATACACAGAGCAAAAATTGTCAAAAATAAACAATAACTACTGGCAAATTCTTTAACAAAGATGATAAACCATATACTTAGAAAACCACTAAAAACCTAAGCTTTTTGAAGACTGTTAATACCTTTTCAATTTTTAATCAATACATTCCAGTTATATGACATACTTTCTCCAAAAGTAATCATACTTCAAATATGAGTGTTTTGAATATTTCATGATATAGCTCTATTGCTGCACTCACTCACTTTCCATTTTTATTCATCTAGATTTTTAAATACATAACTAATACTAGATCCATAAAAGAAAATACGTAGCTAAATGAAAATGTTAATAAAAGTTATACATATTCACTCAGTTATAAAATGTTTAATTTTTTCTGATTAGGATGAATAGAGAGGCAGAATTCTTTATTTAAATTTATTAAGTTTTCCTAGTAAAACTATCTTTTTCATGTTTTGAATCATCAGATATGTTTAATATTGATATATAATTACAAAGAAAGAATCCTGAGATTTTTAAAACTAGTTTCTTTTCAAGTGAAAATTGTCTTTCATGTGTATATTACCCCAAATCATCAACCTCTCCCTTAACTATAATTATTAACAATTGTACCCAAAGGTTATTATCTTTATGGACAAAACATTACGAGGAAAATATGTAAGGTTATTATAATTTTTGGTATCTCATTGAATTAACCCCACTAATAACATAGAGTTAAAGACATTTTTTTCAATTATGTTATTCTTAGAAACAGAAAAATGAAAAGAAAATGTAGATGGTCTTCCTACTGCTTGTGTTGAAAAGTTTTTTTTTAATTTCATTTTGTTTTTTGATACACACATGGCCTCTCTTATGGACACTGATATAGGGATATCTTATAATTTCTCAAAATTGAAAATGGATATTTTCAAATACTCTCAGGCATTACTTAATTTACCTTATTTCAAAAACTTGGACAAAACAAAAGTCTAATAAGTTTAGTAGTGTTTTTTTTTTCAAGAAAATAACAAATTTAATTTATAATCTTGAAATCCCACTGAAAGGAGAATTACAACTCCTAACCTACCGTCTATCATGACAGCTAACTGATTAATTCAGAAATAATGTAATTTTAGCTTGAAACTAGGGAAAATTATTCATTCATCCTACACTATATTTCATTCATATGCCACTTAAGATTGTAGCTACTGATTTTATTTATAGATGACATGAGTTATATTTATTTATAGAAATTAACTGATTATTTCAGATTGTGGAATTTCAATTACTGTGTCTCAGAAATCATGCACTTTTAAATACAAAGCTTTAAACCTCAAATTATGCTTCTCATATTTTCTACTCCTCTCACCTATTATCTAATTTAGAGGTACACAGTAGTATATGATTGCTTTTATACCATTTACTTTTCAACTAGTATGTATATTTACTAGTAACACATGGTATAAACAGGACGGAAGAGGAATACTAAGTGTACACTTTCCTAGAAGAAAAATAAGAAACAAAAATTACTATAAGACACATTTAAAAACTTTTTTCATCTATTCATTCTACAATCACATGCTGAGTTGACACTTATACCCCACCAGGAACAAAGCTATGCACAGCACTGAGTTATTAGGTCAAAATACATCATCAAGAAAGTTTCTGTAGGGGCGCCTGGGTGGCACAGTCGGTTAAGCGTCCGACTTCAGCCAGGTCACGATCTCGCGGTCCGTGAGTTCGAGCCCCGCGTCAGGCTCTGGGCTGATGGCTCGGAGCCTGGAGCCTGTTTCCGATTCTGTGTCTCCCTCTCTCTCTGCCCCTCCCCCGTTCATGCTCTGTCTCTCTCTGTCCCAAAAATAAATAAAAAACGTTGAAAAAAAATTTTAAAAAAAAGAAAGTTTCTGTCAACCATTGTCAGCACCATAACTATAGCAGGATGTAGCAATGATTTCATCTAAGTAGAGGGGGATATCTGTAGTGGCAAAACACAATTATTTCCTGAACTTGGGCAAAAGTAGTAGAATGAAGAGAAAGCTAAATAAAAACACTAAAAATCTGAGATATATACTACCCAGTAACTACTTAGATATAGGAGATTGGGGAAAGAAAAATGTGAATATGATTCTAGATTTTCCTTTTGGCAACTGGGGAGATATTAAATATCATAAGTACTCATAAATATCATAATATAATAGTATGCTATTAAATAATAATCAAAAAATGAGAGAAGAAATTGGATGTGGTTTGTCATGACCTTTGCCAATCTGACTCCTTTTGGCAATCAGATCAATTCTAGTTCTAGTGTCAGTCTTCTTCACATCCAATCTATCTTTGATATCACTGCTGGATTAAGCTTATTTAACTACAATTTTAATCATGCTATATACTTTAATTCACATGTCTATTTAATTGTCCAGAAAGTCTGAACTATGCTGATTTTCAAGACCCTCAATTATCTTGTCTCAAGCTCTTTCTCTTTTTATTTCTGATAGATCTCCAAGTTAGTTCTTTTTATTAAATTAGAAACAAAAGCCCCCATAGCAAAGTCCTTTGCAAGAGGTGAGCAAGGACGCAAAGTAAAAAACAGAGCTATTGGTCACTTCTCATACAGCTAGTTATAAGAGGTGTAGGAGCCAAAAGCAGACATTGGTTTGAAGTAATTGAGTATCAACTGGAAGAATAGATGCTTGTCCACGTAACACCGGGCAAGTGTAGTTGGGGAAGGTAAAATTTACCTGTCCTTGATCGGTATATAAAGCCTCCTATGTGATATGTTCTACTCACTTCCCAGCCTTATTTATAATTTTTAATGTTTTATTTATTTTTGAGAGATAGAGTATTATCAGGGGAAAGGCAGAGAGAGACACACACACAGAATCCAAAGCAGGCTCCAGGTTCTGAGCTGTCAGCACAGAGCCTGACATGGGCTCCAACTCGGGAACCATGAGATCATGACCTGAGCCGGAGTCAGGTGCTTAACTGACTAAGCCACCCAGGCGCCCCTTCCCAGGTTTATTTATTATCAGCATGTGTCCATTGAGTCTGGTGCTCCAGTCATACCAAACAGCTTGCAGTTACTAGAATATGCTGGTCCCTGTGGAAGGTATAATCGACATTTTGAAATTTGTCTCAGAGGAAACTCAGTTTCTCAATACTGATCTTATCACTCCAGTAAGTGGAAACCTTGTTTCAGTCTCTAAAACTTGGAATCATTTTGAGCTTTGCCTTCCTCTCACTTTCCATGTCCATTAGCCAATCTTGTTAACAATACCTTCATCATGTATTCTGAATCAGACTGATTGTCATTATAGAAGTGTTATTCTCCTGGTTTTAGCACTGGTGTCCGTCCTGTAGATTATTAGGAAAACAATGGTTGGTTTCCCTGCTTCCACCCCTGCCTTGTACGCTCTAAACATACATTTGCCAGAGTACTTTAAAACTCAAATCTGATAAAAGAACAGCTTTATTCAAAATCCTCTCATCAGTATAAAATCCAGAGTTCATCCCATCCCCTAAAAGGCCATCCATGTTCTTTCCACTTTCCTTTTCAGGTCCTGACTCCCTCTCATTCCATGTCAGTCACACACTAGCCTCCTTGCTGTTTCTCAAACACGGTAACTAAACCCCTGCCTCAAAGTCTTTGTCCTTGTTATTTCTTCTCCTGGAAAGCTATTGTAGTCTGCTTGTTCTCTCACTTCCTTCACATCTTTACTCAATAGCTTTATCTCAATGGACTAGCCTTATCAAACATACCTCTTCCCCAACCTCCCTCTAGCCCCTTCCTTTGCTTTTCTTTATATAAGTAATCACTGCTGGAGATATTACATTTATCGGTCAACTTATTCATTTATTTTGGCAAGTTTCATGAAAACAGAGATGTTGCATGTTTTGTTCAGGACAGCATCTGCAAGGTCTGGCATTCAAAAATCACTTGCTGAATAAATAAAGTAATACATCATGCCTAGCAGGCTGTCCTGGATCGTTGTGTCTCTCTGCCAGCTTTTCCCACTGCCTGGAAATTTCATGTTCTTCCAGGTCCTGAATATCTGGTGAACGAATTCTCCTAAACTTTTCCAGAGAGTTAGAATACTGTCTTCCTTCTAAGAACTTCTCTGGCACTCTCCTCTGGTGAGACTCCACCACTCTTTCCTCTGGTAACCTATGGTAACCTGTGTGAACATCTTTCTTATCTCTTGTAACACTTAGATGTTTTTAATAATTTATCTGTCTAAAAGTACCTTGTGGATGGATAACACATTTTATCCATCCAATTTGCACACTTGAGGTACAATGCCTAGCATGTAGTAAGCATTTATTATTTGTTAAATCAATATGTAAATGGAAATGATCTATGTTTAATATTGTTTTTTTGAAATGTTAACAGATGAAGAGCTAAAGCTAAAGATCCCTGTCGTGTTAACTTTACGTCCATGTCTCTAAAAACTTATATTTGATAATAATGGATATAAGCAATAAAAATAATAATGCCAATGACATTGTGCATTTCTTCTTTATGGGCACTGCTCTAAGAGCTTTTATGGTAATAATTCATTTATTCAGTCCATTGAGTTGATGAACTATTATGATCTCAGTTTTACGCTTCAGTAACTGAGTTAGTGGGTGTTAAGCAGCTTTCCTCACTCACTAATAAAAACAGAGTCAGGGGGCACTTGGGTGGCTCAGTTAGTGAAGCGTCAGACTTCAGCTCAGGTCATGATCTCACGGTTAGTGAGTTCAAGCAGCACAGAGCCTGCTTTGGATTCTCTGGCCCCCCCTCTCTCTCTGTCCCTCCCCTGTTCACGTTCTCTCTCTCTCTCTCTCTCTCTCTCTCTCTCTCTCAATAAATTAAAAAACATTAAAAAAAAAGAAAAAGAACAGACTCAGGTAATGTGCCTCCAGAGCCTCTGTCCTTCATCTCTAGTTGACTGCACTGTTTTTCTTGCTGTGCAAGACTATTTCCTTTTATTGTGTCCCAAGATAAATAAGAAGACAAGTTTTTGACAGTGGTAGATGTTTATTAACTACCAAACTAAATCTCAGAGGAACTTTCATGAGTATTTCAGGATATGAATCTATTTCTGTGGTTTAATATTTTTCATAAAAAATTATACTTTATTGCTCTCTGAAGTGTATGTATCTTATTAAGGCACATTCTATATGGTTGGTTGTCTCATTAATTTTAAAAGCTTTATTTTATATCCTTTCTAAATTTTATTTTATCTATGTAAAATTTCATGGTTAATTATTTACAGCTCAAACTAAGGATTATACAGATGCGACTGACAAGGCCTTTCCCAGGGGTTAGTTTATTCTTTTTTCCTATAAAATATTTTTAAGGGACAATATATTAAAGAGAAAATTCCTCAACACATTCATATATAAACATAACTTGTTTCATTAAACTGTTCTAAATAGGGCAAATTTGAGGGGCATATTTGGATATTGAAATAATTCCCTTGACTTTAGCCATAGGAACCCTATTATATTTAACTTTACCTGGTCATTACCATTGTAAGCAAGCACTTGACAAACATCTTTATCACTCATATTACATACTACATTAGAAAACATTACTTACTTCTTACTACATTAGAAAACAATTGAGAAAAGAGATGATGAGATGTTGTATTTAGAGAAAATCTAAAAGAATATATATAAAATGATTAAATTTAATAGATGAATTAAGCAAGGTAGTGATATATATATATATATATTTACTGGTGTATGTATATAAAAATATGCATATACATATATGTATAAATATACATATTTATATATGTATACATATATATAAATATACAGGTGGGTATATTTATATATATATATAAATTTGGAAAAACTTATTTGGAAACAATAATATCAATTTGAAAAAGATCAATTATATTGTCAAATATATAATTATATATAATATATACATAGTAAATATATTATCAGGTATATAATTAATTATATACTTGACCCTTGAACAATTCAGGGGTCAGGGCATTGATTCCCCATGCAGTCAAAAACCCCTGCATAGGTTTGACTCCCCAACATTTCATTACTAATAACCTAATGTTGACTGGAAGTCTTACTGATAACATAAACAGTTGATTCACATATATTTTATCCTTTCTGTAGATTATATATTGTATTCTTAAAGTAAGCTAGAGAAAAGAAAATGTTATTAAGAAAATGATAAGGAAGAGAAATACATTTACAGTACTCCAATGTATTATTGATACTATGTTTATATCATCTGTTTACAAGAGGAATCATCTGTTAGTACCTACATCAATATTTTATTGTTGTTGTTAGAAGAACTTGGCAAATTTTTTTTACTGTTTTCTGGGTTTTCATTTTTCTTTTGTCATGATGATTCATTTTGGCCTCTATTTTGAGTCCCTTTCTCTCTCTGTTTTTAAAGGACCAGCAGTCTATCTTATCTTATACATATTTTTTTATTTTTATTTTACTTTTTTTAAAGTAAGCTCTATGCCGAATGTGGAGCTTGAAGTCATGACCCCAAGATCAAGAGTCATATGCTTTACTTAATGAGCCAGCCAGGCGACACTAATATTTTCTTATAGGATACAAAACACTGTAGATGTCATATGTATTACTAATGCTATATATCAAAAATGAAAAGATAATGTGAAGAAGAAATCCTTATAGGTGCAATGATTCATGCATTGATGATAACAAAAAAGCAGCAATATAATTGCTTTATGATAGCCTAACGTACACACTGAAGAATGAGTCATTATAAAGTGTTTCGGACATACAGTATTATATTCATAATTCAGGATTGGGAAGAAACATTGTTACATTAAAAAATTTACTTGTGGGGCGCCTGGGTGGCTCAGTCGGTTGAGCGTCCGACTTCAGCTCAGGTCACGATCTCACGGTCCGTGAGTTCGAGCCCCGCGTCGGGCTCTGGGCTGATGGCTCAGAGCCTGGAGCCTGCTTCTGATTCTGTGTCTCCCTCTCTCTCTGCCCCTCCCCCGTTCATGCTCTGTCTCTCTCTGTCCCAAAAATAAATAAAACGTAAAAAAAAAAAAAATTAAAAAAAAAAAAAATTTACTTGTGATGATAAGGTGATATGCATTTTCTCCAATTAGAAAAGAGAGAGGCACACTATATGGTAATGTGATTCTTTGAAAGCAGTTGTAAAACAGCAAGAAAACTAACACAATATTAATCTTATAATAAATAGCACTTACCTTATACCTATGTAAGGATAGGCCATCCCCTTCCACACAAGTCTTGCATAGGGTGTTCTACACGATGAATATTTAGGCAATGATGATGATGATGATGATGGTGACACAGTTCTTGCCATACAGTTATTAGATTTTCATATGAAGACACACATGCACAACAGATAAGTGTATGAACTGTATGGCATGACAATCACTTACTATTCATTAAGTAGAAATGAATCATCATAAAGATCTTTATCCTCATCATCTTCATGTTGAGTAAAGCTGAGGAGGAGGAAGAAGAGGGGTTAGTCTTGCTGGGGTGGCAGAGATGGAAGATGTGGAGGTGGCAAAAGGGGGAGCAAGAGAGGTAGGCACATTCAATGTAACTACAAAAAGCCATTATACTTTCTTTCGGAGTTTTCTGATTTTTTATTTCCCTAAGAATGTGCCTATACAGTACCAATTCATCTTCTACCATTTGTTTCATTATCAGTGCCCATATCATAGAAGGGTCCATGTCATAAAAGAGGTCAAAAGCAGTCTTGAAAAATCGCAACCCTGCTTCCAGATTGTCTAACGTCAATTTGTTTTCTGGTGCTGCTTCTTCTTCCTCATCATCTGGCACCGGTTCGGAAGCCCTCATCTCCATCAAGTCATCTTCTGTTCGGCCCTCTGCTTTGGTGTCTGTGAGCTATTGCTTTTCTCCAAGATCCATATATGGAAACCCTTCACCCTTTATTTTTTTTTCTTGTTTCTTTCTTTTTTTTTTTTTTTTTCCGCCTTATCCACATTCTCTTTCATGATGTTTTTGATTGGCTCTGTCATTAATCCTGTGAAGTCATGCACAACATCTGGACACAGTTTTCTCCAACAGGAATTTGTTTCAGGCTTGATGGCTTTTACAGCTTTTTCCATAACAATGATGGCATCTTCAATAGTGTAATCCTTCCAGACTTTCATGGTGTTCTCTCTATCGAGGTTCTCTTCCATAATGTTGACAATTATTTCCATAGAGTACCATGTGTAATGAGCCTTAGAGTCTTTATGACCCCCTGATCTAGAGGCTAAATCAGAGACATTGTGTTTGGGACAAGGTGACCACTTCAGTGCCTTTGGTTTTGAACTCATGGAGTTCTCAGTAGCCAGAGGCATTATCCAATATCAAAAGAACTTTAAAAGGCAGTTTTTCACTGTCCACGTACCTTCTGACTTCAGGGACAAAGCATCAATCGAACCAATCCAGACTAAAGGTTCTTGTTGTCCAGGCTGTGTTGCTGTACAACCAAAAGACTGACCAGCTGGTGTTTATCTTTTCCCCTCAAAGCTGGAGACTTAGCAGCTTTATATATAAAGGCAGTCCTGATCATAAACCTGACTGTGTTTGCACAAAACACTAGAGTTAGCCGGTTGCTTCCTGCCTTAAATCCTTGTGCTTGCTTCTCTTCCTTATTAATAAATGTCTTTTGTGGCATTTTTTCCAGAATTGGGCACTTTTGTCTGCATTAAAAACCTGTTCTGGCAGATATTCTTTCTCCTCAATGATTTTCTCCCACCCTCAAAGAAATTATGTTTTAATTATTTTTATTTTTTTTAATGTAATTTGTTATCAAGTTGGCTAGCATACAGTGTATACAGTATGTCCTTTGGTTTCGGGGGTAGATTCCCATGATTCACACTTACACACAACACCCAGTGCTCATCCCGAGTGCCCTCCTCAATGATTTTCTTAATATAAAATTTACTGGAGAAACAAACTGCTGATGCAGAGGATTAGTGTCCCCTGGCCATTTAAGCAGATTCTTGCAACTCTTTTTTTTTTTTTTTTTAATTTTAATGTTTATTTTTGAGAAGAGAGCAAGTGGGGGAGGGACAAAGAGATAGGGGACAAAATCTGAAGCAGTCTCCACACTGTCAGCGCAAAGTCTGACATGGGGTGAGTCATGACCTAAGCTGAAGTCAGATACTCAACCGACTGAGCTACCCAGGCACCCCAAAATTCTCACAACTCTCGAACTCAGAGCAACAGAAACAGGAGGTGGCTACGTAATTATTATACAAAGTAGTACAGTACAGTGTGCATTACAGTTAATTTTATGCTGCTAATATTAAAACTCATAGTTGTATTTGTTTACAGTACTGACTGCAAAGGGGCCATGTATGGTCTATAAGTGTTTGTGTGCATAAGTCTTGATAACTCTTAACTTTTAATAATAGGTTTGTGTATAGCTTATCGTAGTAGATGATAAAAAAGATTAGTATCTACATATATTTTATCCATTCACAACATACATTTCCCTTAATATTTTTATATATTGAGGCTATGCAGTTTGTGAGTTTTTTCAAATTATCACAAATCTTGAAAAGTGTTTCCAATCTATTTTGTGAAAAAAATTGCATATAAGGGGACCTATGCAGTTCAAACTTGTGTTAAGGGTCTACTATATTACTATACTGAGCAATACATTTTTAATAAATGTAATGTCTGAGACTATTTGTTAACATTAATTAAGAGAAAATTTAAATATATGAATATGTAGAGACATTAATAATAATAATAACAATAATAATAATAATGTACTGTTTTGTTGTTATCAACTCATGGCCAGTCTTGCTTTCTCAATAACCTTTGACAATTGAGTTTTGTTATTTGTTATTTGTTATCCTGCTATTTGTGGTTTATTTAAAAAAAGTGTCAAGAATCATAGTGTTTCACCTTCAATATTTTAGTATGATCTGTAATTAATAAGCATTCCTCTTGAAACAGAATCAATGTCTATTATCATAAATAAATTATTAAGAATACTTCTTAATATTATGTAATATCTAGCTAGTGTTCAAATTCTCTGATGGTTTCAAAATTTCTTTTACAGAATACTTGTTAGAATCAAGATACAAATAAGATCCATACATTAAAATTGGACTAAATAAGATTTCTCTGATAATTTCAAGCCCTCTTTGTTTTAAACTTCTTTTTTTCCCCCTTAAACCTTATTTGCAGAAGAAAGAAGGCAATTTGATCTGTATAATTTTATGGTGTATGAAATTTTCTAATTACATCCCTTTGGTATTGTTTAGCTTGTATTCTGTTTCTTATGTTCTCTATAAATTGATAGTTATATGTAGAAGCTTGATCTGATTCTGATTTAGAATTTGTTTATAATACTTTCTAGGTGGCATTCTATCCTAAGATACATATTACAGCAAATAAAAAAAAATAGAATGAAGCTTCCACCTATGTTGCTTTGCCTCCTAGATTATTCTGAGATTGCACTAAATCCATTTATTGTTGCCTTTTTCGAAGTATAAAGCTTCAAGTAAAATATGTTCTTGTGGAAAGAAAATAATAATAATAATAAAGTACAAAGCTTCTATTTTGTTTTATTGAAAACTGACTAAAACATAGTAAATTATGTTAATATGTTAGGAAATTGTTAAACATAAGTGATCAGGAAGACTTTAATCTTAAGTCTATCTATTTTATTTTTTAAATGACCTTTGTTTATTTCATTAGCTATCAACAAAACTTTGGGTAAATACGTAATAACAGAATTGCTGAGTCATAGGGTAGTTCTATTTTTAACTTTTTGAGGAAACTCCATACTGACTATCTGGTATTTACACAAAGGATACAAACATCCTGATTTGAAGAGGCACATGCACCCTGCTGTTTATAGCAGCGTTATCATCAATAGGCAAATTATGGAAAGAGCCCAAATGTCCATCAACTCATAAAGGGATAAGGATGATGTGGTATGTGTATGTGTGTATATATAATCGAATATTAGTCATCAAAAAATAAAATCTTGCCATTTGCAATGATGGAGCTATAGTATATTATGCTAAGCGAAATGTCAGTCAGAGAAAGATAAATACCACATGATTTCACCCATATGTGGAATTTAAGAAAGAAAACAGATGAACATAGGGGAAGGAAGATAAAAAAGGGGGAATGATAAGACACTCTTAATGATAGGGAACCAATTGAGGGTTGCTGGAGGGGATTTTGGCAGGGGATTGGGTAGATGGGTGATGGGTATGAAGGAGGGCACTTGTGATGACCACTGGGTGTTGTATGTAAGTGATGAATCAGTGAATTCTGCTCCCAAAACTAGTATTGCACTGTATGTTAACTAACGAAAATTTGAATACAAAGTTGAAACAAAAAAGCAAATATTTACAATCTGATACATTTATGTAAAAATTCTTTTGATCCTTAATTTAGTGCCTGAAAACTCTAAGGGGGGACGTTGAAGCACTTGGAATCTCAGGGATAAACTGAGATTGCTGCTCATTTAGTTTTCTTTACAGCTCCTGTTCAAGGTAAATGTAAATCCTGAGATGCTGTTGCTTAAGTTTCCAAAATATCCAAGATAGTTCATGTCTGTTTTTGAGCTTGGGTTTCTTCTGCTTCCAGATTATTAATCAATGAAAGATTAATTGTGAAAATACTAAATTGAGAAATCATTTAGGTAACCTTATGAGTAATTCTACTCTGATAAATGCATGTCATGTGTGTGGTCACCAGACTTTATTAAAGAATTCTATATGCAGTCACTTTGGATTTTTTCATAATTCTATTTACTGCCAGTTTCAAATGGACCCTGGTAATTTGCATGGTTGATTCAGGGTGTCACTTGGTATCAAAGTAAAGATTCTTTAAAGACTACAAATATGAAACTCTATTCAGAAAATATTCTGCCTTATGGTACAAGGTGCTATATCAGGTATGGGGCAAACATAAAAAGAAATGCAGTTTGAAAGCCCAAAAACCAAAGATAGAAACAGAAACTGACAACACATAAGGTAGTAGATGAAGAGAAAACTATACAAAATGTAGAAATAGGGAAACCAAAGCATTTGCTTTACACTGCAATGGAGCATATGAAATTCAGCCTACAGAATGAATTAAATTTAAGTGAGGTTTGAAGCACAAGGATATATTGATATTCAAAGAAGAAAGTGGGATAAAGTAGGAAGAAAAGGAAAATGAGAATGTGAAGACCTGCTGTCTAGACTGGCTGACACAGTTAGGCCTAGATTTCTGGGATACCTGGCTTTTTTCAAATCTAAAATAATTTGTCTTCCTAGTTTCAGGGACTCACCTTGACTTTATGTATTATTGAGTAATTGAGAACACTCTATCAAATTCTCTAGAACAACCTATCTGACTCTAATTTTATGTCGCTGTTCTACCTAAAGGACTTCTGCCATATTCCTTAAACCTAGGCCTAGTAGTTTCCCCATATGTGGCAGGAACTCTCTGTCTGATTTTAGTCATTTTTATAGCTCAAGGACCAGAGTTTTGTCTGCCCCTGTATCTGCCTTCTGCTACTCAGCAGTTCCTCATGTAAGAGTACTGCCTGTTTCATGTCTCCCTTTCTGCTTGTCTATGTAGTTATAATATCACCTAGTCTTGGACTTCCAGTCAGTACTGTGGAAATCCCTTGTTAATATTTCTCTGATGCCATGTTCTGTTGCCATTTGTTTTAAATATTGTGTTCTGCCTGCCAGATCTGATTTCCACCTGTAGTTGTATCTGTCCCCAAAGACTTGTTTCATTTAAATATTCATCTGGATCCAGTTTGAAAATGTCATCCCCTCTTAAGATGGCAATTTTAAGCCACTTAAAGAGTATGCATAACTGTGGTCAATAAAATGACCATTTTCCCTATTGCTCCAGAATAGGATTCATGTTTTGGCATCTCAGTGACTGCAAATTGGAAATGCGGCTGCTAGAGGAATTGCTCTCCCACAAACATCCCCAGAGTAAGCCCCACGTTGGCTGTCACTGTGTACAACCACTGCCCTGCTTCTCTTCCAGTACTCCACCCAACCTACTTCTCTCTCCCAAGACACCATCATTCATCAGATTGCTTGGTGCATGTTAGCACCTGTAGGTCCCTTTAGGAAGAGAGAATTTAGAAATCCTTAGACCTTAACTTCCCTTGAAGTGATGCCTGGAATAGGGTAGAATATTGATCCAGCTGCTGGAATTGGGGCTGGAGAAGAAAGGATGTGTAAAGGACACTAATGTCTAATGGTAGCTATGAACTGAATCAGAATTTCAAGCATGTTTCTATAGAAGCAATGTTGCACATGCATATTTTATGAATGCGGTTAGTCATTCGACATACATTTCTTGTATACTAACCATGAACCAAGCACTATAGCAAAATAAAAATTAGCTTACTAAGTATTATTTTTCTACTTACGTTAATTATAGATGTAATAGGCTTTGGTGAATAAGAAACTTGGTCACTATTACACTACAACTTCTAAGGGAAAATTCATTTCAAGTTCAACAATCAGTCCATCATAGACTTGCAAGAAAGCTTTTACTCTAGCACTCCAAATTACGACTGTGAGTTATGGTGGAATTATGGTCTGGAGTTATATTCTAGTGCTTATTTATTGATACCCTCTAATGTTATAAGTAGTTTTCCATTACGGAAATCATGTTGAGGAAACATAGAATGTAGTTTTTTAAATTTTTTTTTTCAACGTTTTTTTTAATTTATTTTTGGGACAGAGAGAGACAGAGCATGAACGGGGGAGGGGCAGAGAGAGAGGGAGACACAGAATCGGAAACAGGCTCCAGGCTCCGAGCCATCAGCCCAGAGCCTGACGCGGGGCTCGAACTCACGGACCGCGAGATCGTGACCTGGCTGAAGTCGGACGCTCAACCGACTGCGCCACCCAGGCGCCCCAACATAGAATGTAGTTTTGAAGAAAAAAAATATGTCTTCTTAGTAGGGTTATATATATTTGTGTACCTTGTGCACTTCATGACTCTGAGGGGCGCTACTCAGAGACACTGCAATGCAATTTTTGTCTCTTAGAGCTGTGTAAGACATTATCAAGATAACAGAAGGGATTATTGCTGCTTACCTGCCTCTTTACTTTGATCATGAAAATAGTGTGTCTAGACTAGAGATAGTTATAAAAAAATCTCAGGATTTTATTTATTTGTATGCTTTGTCAGAGAATCAACTGATAGTTTTGTTTTGTTTTGTTTTTCTACATTGGTTGCTTTTCTGAATAACCTGATGTTCAGGTATCAGCAGAAATGCAAACACCAGGTCAGTTAACTATTCTACTGCTGTTTTTCTTAATATAGACTCAACTGTGAACTATCATAAGACAATATTCTTGGCACCTAGGGAATGGAGTTCTTCAGTGCTAGAGGAGGAACCTGGGAGAGGAATTGTCACATATACTACAGATTAAAAAGTGCTCAGCAGGGAGACAGTATAGTGAGGGCAGTTAGGGTAACATCTCAAATATGTGGTCATAGGCTTCATATGCTTATTTACAATGGTGCTGGAGAATGAGTACTGGTGACTAGCATCAAGTTGAATTCAGGTGTAGCTTGAATGCACCAATGTTATAAAAGAAAGTGAGCAGCACAGAGTTAGGATGTTGGATAACACCAAATGATTATCCAAATATCTGAAATATAATTGTCTCTGGGGAGAAAACTGGGCTGCTAAAATTAAGAAGTAAACTAAAATGAGACTATTTTATTTAGTGACTTATTTGGGGGAACCCTGGAAACAGGGCATGTTATATCAATAAAGGAGAAAATTAGTGAAGATAGAGGTGAAAAGGAATCTCAGGCCTTTGATATAGTCTAAGATGTATAGATAAAGGGCAAATTCAGTTTGATGATGAGGGTGAACTACTTATGTTCTCAGGGGGGCAGGCCAGGATGATTGGCACCACTGACTACCTTCCTGCCTTATAGCACTGGCGGGATCAGTAGCAGGGCTAGAAGCAGTGGTAGTATGAGCTGTCTCCAAAGAGAAGATGTGATTTCCTTATCTTCCCGCCAACTTACCTTCCCCTGAAATAATTCCGCTTAAATGAACCTCAGCAAACAAACATACCGTCTTATTTTAGTATGACCGACAACACCACAGAGACACAGCTGAAAGAGCTGGGTAAGAGATTTTTGACAGCTGAAGAAAGCATTCCTTTCTTATTTCCTACCAGTGAAAGTAGGAAGATTTGATCCCTTGGGCTCAGTAACTTCCAGCATTCATGGGAGTTTTCTCAGGAGGTGAAATTGCCAGGGAGGGAAGAAAGGCATCGACATTATGTGAACAATTTAGGAGAAGACACTTTGTTTAGTATTAAAAGGAATATGATTTCTTCTGTACCCCATGTAGTAAAATGGTTTTATGTGAAGATTTAGTTCTAATGTCTCTGCTTGGATATAAATTCTTGATTTCAGTACAGGGAGGTGAAACAACATAGAAACATTTAGATAGAGAGAACACTAATTGAGGGTTCAGTGCAAGTTCTGGGCTGAGGGCTGGGTTGTACATATATTAGGAGAGACTGTGCAAAGCTTACTAGAGAGCATTGGTTCTGTGTTTTATGAACAAACTTAAGATACTAAAGGTGAGAGCCAAACTGGGAGTTCTTTGGAGTTATGGCACAAGTACAGTATAGAAACCACTTAATACTGTAATTATCCAGCTGAGACTCCAGAAAGGCCATAGCTTTGAAATAATTACTATGCCCTACCTAGAGTAATACCCACTTTAGGTATATACTTATGAAGCCTAACACCAAGCCTCAACGATATATACTTAGGTGAGTCAGAGTTCGGACGTTGAGTCCTACCAAATTAAGGAGATTTGGAAAACAGAGGCTTTCCACAGATGAATGTAACAGAATGTAAACTGAACCTTTAAAATTTCAAAATGATTAGTCAGTAATTGCACTACATACTAAAATTCAAAGTGATATTCTTCAGAGAAATATAACAGAATAAGGTACATTTATGACATATGCAATACTTAATATTAAATCAAAATTTACTAGGAATTTTTTTAAAAAGTATAATATGACCTATAGGCAAAGAAAAAAAGGCCATGAATAGAAACCAGTCCTAAAATGACCCAGATTTTGGATTTAACAGACCAAGAGTTTTGAAAGCTATTATAAATTTGCTTATGGAGCTGAAGGAAAATATGGTCTTTATATATAGGGAATCTTGGTGGAGAATAGAAACTATGGGGAAAGAGGAAGTACCACCATTGGAAAATTCTAGAACAGAAAAGTACTATATCCAAAATTATTTGATGGGGTTAAAGGTGACAGAAAAAAAATAAAGGAATAAATGAAACTGAATAAAAATAGAAATTAGTCAATATTAAGAAAAGAGAAGAGAAGATTGAAGAAAAATGTGAGGTCAGAAACCGTAAAACTCGTACAAGAAAATACAGACAGTAATTTCTTTGACATCAGCCATAGAAACATTTTTTTCTAGATATACCTTCTTGGGCAAATGAAACAAAAGCAAAAATAAACTACTAGGACTACACCAAAATAAAAAGCTTTTGCACAGTAAAGGAAACCATTGACAAAACAAAAAGACAACCTACCAAATGAGAGAGGATATTTGCAAGTAGTATCTCTGAAAACAGGTTAATACCCAAAATATATAAAGATTTATATGTCAATACCAAAATAATAATAATGATAATAATAATAATAATAATAATAAATAATTTAAAATGGGAAGAGTACCTGAATAGACATTTTTCCAAAGAAGACATACAGATGGCAATGGACACATGAAATAATGCTCAATATCACTAATCATCAGGGAAATGCAAATTAAAACCACAGTGAGGGGGCACCTGGGTGGCTCAGTCGGTTGAGCGTCTGACTTCAGCTCAGGTCATGATCTTGCAGTCCGTGAGTTCAAGCCCTGCGTTAGGCTCTGTGCTGACAGCTCAGAGCCTGGAGGCTGTTTCGGATTCTGTGTCTCCCTCTCCCTCTGCCCCTCCCCTGCTCATGCTCTGTATCCCTCTATCTCAAAAATAAATAAAAACATTTATAAAAAAAACAGTGAGATATCACCTTACACTTTTTAGAATGGCTAGAATCAAAAGACAGGAAATAATGGTTGTTGACAAGGATGTGGAGAAAAAGGAATCCTCTTGAACTGTTTGTGGGGATGCAAATTGGTACAGCCACTGTAGAAAACAGTTATGGAGTTTCCTTAAAAAATTAAAAATAGGAATACCATGCAATCTGACAATTCCAATAGTAGGTATTTACCCAAAGAAAATGAAAACACTAATTTGAAAAGATAAATACTTCATTATGTTTATTGCAGCATTATTTACAATAGCCAAGATATGGAAGCCACCCGAGTATCCATGTATTTTCTATTGATGAATGGATAAATAAGCTGTGGTGCATATATCTATATCAATATCTATATCTATCTATATCTATCTATATCACCTATATCTATATCTATCTGCATCTATATCCATATAACCATCGATATCATTATCTATATCTATATCAATATCTATATCTATAATCTATATCTATTGGAATATTACTCAGCCATAAAAAAGAATGAGATCTTGTCATTTGTGGCAACATGAATGGAACTAAAGGATATAATGCTAAATGAAATAAGTCAGATAGAGAAAGTGATTTCACTTATATGTTAAATCTAAAAAAAACAGACTCTTCAATACAGAGAATACACTGGTGGTTGCCAGAGGGGATGGGATGGGGGTTGAACAAAATGGGTGAAAGGGAGTTGGAGGACAGACTTCAAGTTAGGGGATGACTAAGTCATGAGGATGAAAGGTATAGCACAGGAAATAAAGTCAGTGGTAACAGCATATATGGTGACAAATGTAACTACACTTGTGGTGAGCATAGCATAATATACAGAGTTGTTGAATCACTATGTAGTACACCTGAAAATAATGTAACATTATGTGTCAAGTGTAATTCAATATAAAAGAAAGAAAAGTTATCACAATCTCAGAGAATTGAGGGACAATATCCAGCAATCTAACATAGAAGACAGTGAGAATATGGTTGGAAAATATCTGAAGCTATAAAGTCTGGATTTTTCCCAAGTTTGATAATTAATATCTACTATCCACTGACAGATCCAAAAAGCCATTAGCTAGCTGAAAATCAAAGTAAAAGGAAAACCAAGAAGTTAGCTCAATAGGACACATTCCATTCTGGGAAACAATGATACAGATAATGGCTGATTTCACATCACAAAATATGTGGGCCAGAGCAAGAAAGACTTCTTTAAAGTGCTAAAAAAATCAGTGTACTCAGAATTCTATTTCCAGTTAAAGTATCCTTCAGAAACTATGATGAAACAAAAACATTTGAGATGAATAAAAATCAAGAAAATTCATTGCAAGCAGATGTGTACAATAAGAAATGCTAAAGAAGGCTCTTTGGGTTGATGGAAAATGATATCAGATGAAAACTTGGTTCTATAAGAATGAAGATACTAGGAACGGTAAAAAAATAAAGAGGGTAGGAGAGGTAAGTTTAAAAGTAATTTTTCTCTCCTTATTTCCTTATAAAACGTTTTAACATAAAAAATTAACAATTGTGGGGCTCCTGGGTGGCTCAGTCGGTTGAGCGTCCGACTTCAGCTCAGGTCATGATCTTGTAGTTCGTGAGTTCAAGCCCCGCGTTGGGCTCTGTGCTGACAGCGCGGAGCCTGGAGCCTGCTTCAGATTCTGTGTTTCCCTCTCTCTCTGCCTCTTCCCCGCTCATGCTCTGTCTCTCATTGTCTCTCAAAAATGAATAAACGTTAAAAAAATTTAAAAAATAAAAAAAAATTAACAGTTGTTAGATGTGGTTAAAAATTAAATATGACAACTGTAGCACAAAAGATGGAAAGATGATAAGAATGTAAATGAAATTTTAGTATTGTAAGATTGTTACAGTTGTAAAGTATGGGAAGCTTACAGTCTTTTTTTAAAAGTTTTATTTAATTATTTTTTTTTTTTTAATTTACATCCAAGTTAGCATATAGTTCAACAATGATTTCAGGTGTAGATTCCTTAATGCCCCTTCCCCATTTAGCCCATCCCCCCTTCCAGAACCCCTCCAGTAACTCTGTTTGTTTTCCATATTTAAGAGTCTCTTATGTTTTTGTTCCCCTCCCTGTTTTATTTTATTTTTGCTTCCCTTCCCTTATGTTCATCTGTTTTGTATCTTAAAGTCCTCATACGAGTGAAGTCATATGATATTTGTCTTTCTCTGACTAATTTCGCTTAGCATAATACCCTCTAGTTCCATCCGCGTAGTTTCAAAAAGGAAAGATTTCATTCTTTTTGATTGCTAAGTAATACTCCATTGTGTGCATATATATATATATATATATATATATATATATATATATCATATCTTTATCCATTCAACCATCGATGGACATTGGGCTCTTTCCATACTTTGGCTATTGTTGATAGTGCTGCTATAAACATTGGGGTGCATGTGCCCCTTCAAAACAGCCTACCTATATCCCTTGGATAAATACCTAGTAGTACAATTGTTGGGTCATAGGGTAGTTCTATTTTTAATTTTTTGAGGAACCTCCACACTGTTTTCCAGAGTGGCTGCACTAGCTTGCATTCTCGCCAGCAATACAACAGAGATCCTCTTTCTCTGCATCCTTGCCAACATCTGTTGTTGCCTGAGTTGTTAATGTTAGCCATTCTGACAGGTATAAGGTGATACTGTGGTTTTGATTTGTATTTCCATGATAAGGAGTGATGTTGAGCATTTTTTCATGTGTTGGTTGGCCATCTGGATGTCTTTTTGGGAGAAGCGTCTATTCATGTCTTTTGCCCATTTCTTCACTGGATTATTTGATTTTTGGGTGTTGAGTTTGATAAGTTCTTTTTAGATTTTGAATACTAATGCTTTATCTGATATGTCATTTGCAAATATATTCTCCCATTCTGTCGGTTGCCTTTTAGTTTTGCTGATTGTTTCCTTCACTGTGCAGAAACTTTTTATTTTGATGAGGTCGCAGTAGTTCATTTTTGCTCTGGTTTCTCTTGCCTCTGGAAACATGTTGAGTGAGAAGTTGCTGCAGCCAAGGTCAAAGAGGTTTTTGCCTGCTTTCTCCTCGAGGATTTTGATGGCTTCCTGTCTTACATTAAGGTCTTTCATCCATTTTGAGTTCATTTTTTGTGTATGGTGTAAAAAAGTGGTCCAGGTTCATTCTTCTGCATGTCGCTGTCCAGTTTTCCCAGCACCACTTGCTGAAGAGACTGTCTTTATTCCATTGGATATTGTTTCCCACTTTGTCAAAGGTTAGTTGGCTATACGATTGTGCGTCCATTTCTGGGTTCTGTATCTGTTCCATTGATCTGAGTGTCTGTTCTTGTGCAAGTACCATACTGTCTTGATGATTGCAGCTTTGTAATACAGCTTGAAGTCTGGGAATGTGATGCCTTCTGCTTTGGTTTTCTTTTTCAAGATTGCTTTGGCTATTCAGGGTCTTTTCTGGTTCCATACAAATTTTAGGATTGTTTGTTCTAGCTCTGTGAAGAATGCTGGTGTTACTTTGATAGGTATTACATTAAATATGTAGATTGTTTTGGGTAGTACTGACATTTTACCAATATTTGCTCTTCCTATCCAGGGGGGAGCTTATAGTCTTAAGTGGTGCAGCATTAACTCTAAATAATCAAGAAAGGGAACTTCTTTTGTTTATATTTGATAACATAAATATCCAGGATATCACAATATCAAGGTTTGTGCAAAATCTCTTCATGATATGGATAACAAAGTATTAGAAACAACCAAAGGATTCATGGTATACCAAAGAATAAATTGGTACCCTAAACCTTTTCCTCTCTCAGTGAATTCCTAAATATTACAGTTGTTACTTTAAGTTCTGCAAGATTACTTTTTTATTACATAAATATACAATTTAAAACTAAAATAGAATGTTATTTATTTTTTTCTAAAGTCAGTCTCTGATGAAATTTGAACCAGACCAGTAAAGCAGTTTAGTCATTATTTAAGTCTATATGGGCCCACTGTTAGAAAACTTCCACATTAACCCTAAGCATTCTTTAAAAAGCCCATTTGTTGGTAGACAGAAGGAAGGCTAAAACTCGTGTGTGACAGGGTTGTAAATATTTCTACTCAGAAATGAAATCAAGACTCAACTCTAGTTGAGGAGAACACGCCAACTTTAAGAGAAGTTGAAATTTTGCACGGCCTACTTATCACTGGTTTCCTAAATGACCTAGGGTAAATAGAAACAGCCTTTTCATGTGGCTGTTCTGATTAAAGCAAGGTCTGTAAGTTGGCAGTACATCATCTGAAATTTCAAAGCTTAAGTGGAAGCTGGGGTTTCTTTGCCTTCCAAAAAATCCCCCTACTCTTTATACGTGGTCTATCTGAGTAGCTGGCACACAGTTATAAAAGTCACTGGGCAGTAATCAGGAGTGCACTGGTCCTTATGGCAGGCATCAACTTGCTTACTGCCAGGTCTTTGAACTACAAAAATAAATAGAGAATAGAAGTGCATTGTATTGGCCAAGCCTGAGGCCCAGGCATCTGTCTTGGAGCATGCTCTGGTGAGAGTGTTTAACTTGGATTCCTTCCATCACATGTGGTAGCTGCAAGAGTGAAAAAGGAGAGGAAAAGAACAATGTTAGGTGGTATATTTAATAGTGTGTTGGCTTAACAATTCTCAGGAAACTGTTACTTGTATTTTTCTCTTAGCAGCCAGAGTTGGGATTCTGAATGAGTGGATGTGTACTTTAGACAACATGATTCTATTCCCTCCGCCCTTTTCCATTGTTTTACTAAGGGCTTTAATAGCAAGCATAGATATTCCCCCCAACACTATCTTCTAAGAAAGCTTAGCTAAAGCAACTCACAGGACAGTATTTTTTTGTATTCAATTTCACCAGCAGCCTTGACATCCCTGAATTAATGGGTCTCTTTCACTCTAAACCTGAAAATTTGAAATTCGTGGTAACTGGATGTTTGTTGTTTTTGGCTAAATTATCCTCTTCTATTTCTTTTCAAGGCCAATGTAACACAAACTAAAACAATTTAGGCTCTCTCTGCCTTCTCATTCTTCTAAGTTTTCTACAATAAGAAAGGAGAACCTTTACTCAACCGCACTGTGCCCATAATAAACTTGATTAAAAAAAAAAATACCTGTGGCTACAGGAGTGGATTCTTTGTAAAGACAGTGAAGCACTCAGCTGTTCTGTATTAGAAGAAATTTTGCTTGTTTTCACAGCTGAATTATCTTGCTTTCTCTATTATCAGAAAGAGTACTAGGAAAATCAAATAAGAGATTTTCAAGGGATTTTAAAGGAAAAAATATATAGCTTTTTACAGTTAAGGTTTTAGTTGCTGGCACATTTTTTTTCCTAGATCATGCAGCACGTATTTTGTAACCCTCATGAAAGAGCATAAAATAAATATGTCAAGGCTTCCTGTAGAAATGCGTTCATTCAGAGTTGCCAAAATAAGGGAAGCTGTTAGATTTGCCCAGACAGATGGTAAGATAGATTTATGAGCAAAATTATGAAAAAACACCAAGTTTAAGGGACTGTGTATCAGAAGTGAATGATTTGTAATGTTATATTGACTTTTTCTAAACTATAGATCAACAATTGTATGGAAATTAATGAGATGTATTGTACATAATAGGCGTTTTCTTATGGTGATAGTTGTCCTTAATTATTTTTGCCACAACTTGTGCAAAATATGAGTAACTTTCCAGCCAGCATCATTAGCCAGTTTTTTAAAGCATTATTTGAAAAAACCTTAACAATATTACAAAAATGTGTTCTATATGTTTTAAATTAATTCTAAAGTGACACAGATGAATATTGCCAAATTAAAACATTCAGTAATTCATTCAGTCAACAAAAAAAGGATCTACTGTGGACCAGGCTCTCTTTCTATAACCTGAATAGATAGTGGTGAGCAAAACACAGTGCTGGCATGTTTTTTTAAAGGAGCTTTTAATTTTTTTTTTAATGCTTATTCATCTTTGAGAGACAGAGCATGAGCAGGGAAGGGGCAGAGAGTGGGAGACACAGAATCTGAAGCAGGCTCCAGGCTCTGAGCTATCAGCACAGAGCCTGACATGGGGCTCGAACTCACGGACTGAACCCTGAGTCAAAGCCAGATGCTCAACCGACTGAGCCACCCAGGTGCCCCAACAGTGCTGGCATTTTTGAACAAATATACTAATTTAGATAAAAAGAGAAGACTAATCCTGATTATAGTAAGGAATTTGAAGCTATTTTATTCATATACACTGTAATTAAGTTTTCCAAAAAAAAAAAAAAAAAAAGATTCATGGTAAAGTTGAAAACCTACTATGTGATAAAATGATATTTTGAGTAAATGAGAAACATCAGTCATGATAAAAATATATGAATTATTTGTGAAAATGCAATTAAAGAAAATCAAATCTCAAAATATTCTTAAATCACTTTAGTGTACATATTTTCATTATGTTTGCAATTTTTAAATTTAAGATTTTGTTCAGAAACTCAGTATTTCAACATAATAGTTGCTTAAAATTCTCACAGTACATACCTGGTAATAGATACTTTATTCAAACAGCATTATTCAAAGCCTAATACCCAACAGAAACAATGTAATATATGGGGCTTATGTTTCTGGAAAAACTAAATGGCTTATTCTACTATTAAATAATGAGAAATGTTAAAGTAAAACTTTGAGGTAAATAAATATATTCATGAAAGTTATTCCATAGCTAATGTGGTTAATATTATCTTAAGCTTAGGCTCAACAACTAGGCATTATTGTTCAGTGCTAAAATTCAGCCATATTAGAACTGCAAATTTAGTTAACTTTTAAAAAATACAAGAAGTCAAAGTCTGCACGAAGGAAATATTACAATACTATTTACCACGAAGAAGTTATCCTCCAGGCACCTGGGTGGCTCAGTTGGTTAAGCATCCGACTTCGACTTCAGCTCAGGTCATGATCTCGTGGTTAGTGTGTTAGAGCCCCACATCAGGCTCTCTGCTGTCAGCACAAAGCCCACTTCGGATCCTCTTTCTCTCTCTCTTCCCCTCCCTCCCTCCTTCTCTCCCAAAAATAAACAAACATGAAAAAAAAAGTTATCCTCATTGCACAGTGTCAGTTAATGTTTCTTATTAGGGCTATACATCAACATTGATGTGGACAAAAAAATAACAACACAAAGATAAACTTGTACATAGCTAAGGTTCTTACTGGGTAGCTTGTGATTTAAAAAATTCTATATTCTTTTCAAATCATATGTTAGAAAGCAGGCTTTATAGTTTCTATCCTATTATACAATTGTAGTAATATCTTAATGAGTTTTCTTTTTTATCATGCAATATGTTCCTTTACCTCACAAATTATGGATTTCCTTCTTGTCTATACTCCAAAGTTGGTAGGTTTTGTTTGTTTGTTTGTTTTCCATTTCCATTTCCATCTTCCAACCCAGTTGGGAGAACTTCTTTTCTCTTATTGTCATTGAAACAGCAATGGATATGACAGAAAGGAAATTAATGTACTAATAGCAACTATAATCCTCTGTGTCCCTGTCTTACAAAAGCAAATAAATTATTAGATCTGAGACAAAGCCCTAAAGCAAAGAAATTTCCAAAAGCATTGCTTTTGAGGGGCGTAACAAACATTAAATTCCATCAACTGAAATCCTGTCGTCATCAAAAGTTTTCCAACCTTCCTCCTTTCCATTGTATTTAAACTCCAACTGCTAAATTTAAAGTTTCCATATACCCATTGAAGTATGGAAGTGCCTTAGATGTTCTGGATCTCAATCAGACATCTAAATAAAAAAAAAATTTTAACGTTTATTTATTTTTGAGAAACAGAGAGAGACAGAGCACAGACGGGGGAGGGGCAGAGAGAAAGGGAAACACAAAACCTGAAGCAGGCTCCAAGCTCTGAGCTGTCAGCACAAAACCGAACATGGGGCTCAAACCCACAAACTGTGAGATCATGTCCTGAGCCGAAATAGGCGGCTTAACTGATCAAGGCTCCCAGGCACCCCATAAACAAACTTTATATTGAACTTATTCTAGACAGTAGAAAGTTTAGAACATTTTGTTCTCCAAATGAAGCAAAATTCTCCACTCAGAATTTTTTTTTAAATCTATTACAGAAGTCAGGCAGCTGACAAATGGGTCTATTTAAAAAAAATTCAATAAGACTAACTCAAGTCAAATAGATTCTGCAATTAAGTGGTATGTAAGGTAGAAAAGATAAATTATTTGGAGTTCTTGAACAGAAAATAGTGTCTTAACATGTAAAGCATGCTGGTGTGAGGAAAGATTTCCAGAACTTCAAAGTAAGTAAAAGAGAATATGGTTCTTTCAGGACAGTGCTGGGTTTTCATTTTTTATTAATTTTCTATTGAGTGGGCTATTTTACAACTTAAAAAATTTTTTTTAATGTTTATTCATTTTGAGAGAGCGAGAGACAGAGCATGAGCAAAGGAGGGCAGAGAGAGAGGGAGATACAGAATAAAAAGCAAGCTCCAGGTTCTGAGCTGTCAGCACAGAGCATGACATGGGGCTCTAAGTCATGAACCCCAAGATCATGACCTGAGCCGAAGTCAGAAGCTCAACTGACTGAACCACCAAGGCACCCCTATTTTATAACTTTTTAGAGATAGAGATCAACTTGCATATTTTTTTTCCGATGGCTATGCAAATTGTTTTTGTCCTATGGCAAACATAACCTGAAAGATTATGGTTTATTGTCCTGTTGGACATTAACCAGTTTTATATTTAACCCAACAATCTTTCCCTGACAATCATTTCAATTGTTTATACTTGTTTCTCAAATGTTCTTTGTATTGGTTTTAACATATTACTAGTTAACTGATTAATTAATGAGCTAAAGTGAAACCCTTTGGTCGGTTTTCTTTTTTATATTTGACTGAGATTTTGTTTTATTACAAATAATACTTTAACACTGGTAGGAGAATAAAAAATGATTTAGATGCTACAACTTTCAAAGAGGTTGGTTGAGACACTAGTACTTGTAATCTGTTGCACTTAGTACTGAAGTCACCCAAATTTTATAATAATAAAAGTTGATTTCTGGGGCACGTGCATGGCTCAGTTAGTTGAGCATCTAACTTTGGCTCAGTTTTGATCTCACAGTTTGTGAGCTGGAGCCCACATCAGGTTCTGCGCTGACAATGTGGAGCCTGCTTTGGATTCTCTCCCTCTCTCTCTCTCTCTCAAAATAAATAAATAAATTTTAAATTTAAAAAAGCTTATTTCATTGTACAAAATACACAAATCATTTAATTGAAGACTCTTTGATTTAGCTAATATAAATAATTATCAAATATTAATTAGCCATCTTTCCTGGGGATGTTCCTCCTTTAATAATTGAAATATACTACCATAGTAAACTGAACTGTTCCCTAGACTAGCACAGGCTAGAACTGTGTCTTTTTAATTTGCCAACTCCCAACATTTCTCACAGTTGTCTTAGAAAATGTTTGGCAAATGCTGGATTTGAGATTCTTACTATGTGTGTTACATGTCTTCCAGTCTTAAATAAAATCAAGTCACTCAAATTGATTTCATTTATGAGACTTCCCAGGGACTCAAATCTGCCAAAAATATTTTCAAAGTTCAGGGAATTGAGAATTCAGAACTGTTATTTCACTTACCTATATATAGCTTAATTGTAATAATTATTTTCTTCCTTTTGTCAAAAGTGAAGAGAAAGAAAGCAAAATGATATTAGGTTGCATTAGGAAGTTGCTTTGCGACCAGCATGCTATGCGAATGTTAATATTTCATTTCTCTTTACCTCGGTTTATGGAATTCTAAGACGAAACATGGGAGAGGAAATTTTCTAAAGTTGCTTTACTGCCTGAGAATCTTTTTTGGCATGTTGACATCTGTAGCAATTTGATCCTGTCTAGTGACAGTGACTCTCTGTTTGTCAACTCTACAGTGTTATAAACTTTAAGAAGAATTTATGTTCATCTTTAGGCAAGACCAGTTAAGGATTTTCTGTGTGTGTGTAAATAAGAGGATGACTTAAAGGAAAACATTTCACCAATTTTCCCACAGTGTACTTCACAAGATCTTGTGAGAAATTAATGTGTAGTGTTTCTGGAACACAGTCTCATACATTTCTCAGGTCTGTAGGTACCAAGGACCACTACCAACATTCTTGGAGAATGTACAAGGAAACACGGATTCCTAAGTTTTTTTTTGTTTTCTTTTGTTTTATGGGTGTGTGTGTGTGTGTATGTGTGTGTGTGTATGCATGTGTGTCAACATTCCCCATCTGATGATTTTGTAAGGCTATTGTGTCCAAGTTGAAAAATTTTTGTGACATGAAGAAAAAGTTGCCAGACCTAACATGAAACCTGAGCTGTAGGCAAACCTAAATCCTCAGCAGTTCTAAATCATAAATAGGCCTATCAAAAATATTTCACAGATTGAACTAATATAAATATCAGCCTTCAGTGCCTGCCATACATAAACCAAGTAGCTATAAAGTCCTAGAAACAAATATTCCATAGAGAGTTAAAGGTTTAAAATAGTCATAATCTAGGAATTGTTTAACTCTTGGTATGTGAGCTTTGTTATCGGGATTTTTTTTCTAGCTTTGTAATGCTGAAAAAAAATAAGTTATAGGCTATATATTATTTTACCTTTTCTTTTTTTGTCATTTTTTCTCCTCCCTAGTGAAGCATATTTTACAACTACAGGAATTCCTTGAAATTTTTCTAGATTTAATTTTTAATATTACTTAGTATTTAATATTATTTTTACATCTAATTTTATTTATTTAACAAAGGGCACTTATTTAATTCATTTCTCCATTTTCCTTCCAAACTTAATTCTAGCAGCCCCTTAAGAGAAACAGCATAATTCCTCTCTGTTTGTAGAACTTTATTCTGTAGGTAAAGATTACCTGTCAGTTGTTTTTTTGTTTTTGTTTTAAAGATTTTATTTTTAAGTAATCTCTATACCCAATGTGGGGCTCAAACTCTTAACCCTGGTATCAAGAGTCATATGCTCTACTAAGTGAGCCAACCAGGCGCCTGCCAGCTGATGTTTTCAACCATTAAATGTAACTGATTTGCTTAAGAGACCATATATCTCTGCCTCTTTTGTAGAATGAATAAGAGTTTTATGTAAATGGTACGTATGTGGACAAATAACACATATAATCCATCCCCCTAAGGTATGTAAAAATGAGAAACTGAATTCAAGAAATCCTTAAACTGAAGCTGAATACCCAACCAAGTTCAAACCACTAGGCCTCTTACTATATCTGCTCCAAAACATACTTGAGGCTTTTTTTTTTTTCAAATGTAGCTCAGGTTTTCCATGAACTTGTTCTACCCATTGTAATCCACTGAGCCAGAAAGAGTTGTGTGTGCTTTCTAACCTCCAACTTGTAATCTGATTCTCATTTATATATCCCTAGCTGTGTATTACCTAGAGAATAATAAAAGATATTTTACACATCACTTCCTCCCTTTTCACATCACTCCCTCCCAAAAAATATTTCCTTTAACCATTCTTAAACCTTATGAACATTTCTCCTGCATAATGAATTTTAATTGGTTTTCACAACACCTTCATATTTTGCATCTAAAGAACAATAAAAAGATAAATTATGTACAAAATCCACAGAGTCCTTCAGACAATGATTTTACATTTGGGACCACATTCTTCTCATCCTTAATTAGGTACTTAAGAAAAACTCTAAAATTTTTCTTAATTTAGAATAAGACAAAACACTACTTTTGAGTTTAATTCTAATACCTTGCTAAAAAAAAAGCTGAAACATTAGTGTGGAATGCTTTGTTTATTGTATTATTTTGGTTATTTCTTTAAATATGTCTTGGGATGCCTGGGTGGCTCAGTCGGTTAAGCATCTGACTTCGGGTCAGGTCATGATCTCATGGTTCATGGGTTTGAGCCCCGCGATGGGCTCAATGCTGACAGCTCAGAGACTGGAGCCTACTTCAGAATCTGTGTCTTCCTCTCTCTCTGCCCCTTCCCTACTTGCGTTCTCTCTCAAAAATAAGTGAACATTAAAAAATTAAATATATATTGATATTGTATATAATTGTAATATAGTCAATAATTTTATACGTATTAATGGAATGAGCTTTACCATCAATTGCTTTGTCCTACATTGCAAAGACAGTGAAAGGAGAAGCAGGATTTATACACTGTTTGTTTGTTAGAGTGATCCGATTCCCTTTTTAGTTTTGCTGTTTGTTTTGTTTTCCTTTTTTTGTGGATTAATCGGCTTAAATTTCCTACTGCATATACTAGGTATTTTAAAGTATTATAAAGGTAGTGCTCATGTATCAGCAAGAAAGTATCCAAGGAGGAAGAATGACCTCAAGGGGGAAGGTAGCATGTCAGTGCTGTCCTCTGTCTTCCTTGTTGCAAGTCCACTCACCCTAACTACGAAACACACAAGATTATATTCATTTCAGGTCACGCCACACACACTCAGCGCTGGGCTTTATGACCGCACCAAGAGGTTACGCGATAGTGTGCCAGCACATTAAAGCCCGGCCCTTTCTAGTCCCACGACACTAGGCTGCTGCTCCCTGGGGTCCTGGGGCAGTCCTAACTAGAATCCTTATCCTCCCTCACAACAAAAATTTTGGCAATATTGTATTTAGAATTCATGGTTTCCCCATTAAAATCAGATTCAGAATTAGCTCAGTTTGCCAGAGTCATAAATGTTTCGGTTGTTAATGTTAATCTACACACTAATCCCAAAGTTCAGTCATGACTCTTCAAATTTAGAAAACTAAAAATCACCTGGGATGCTGGTTAATAAGGCAGATCCTATGCTCACCACCACGATCTGAAGTAGGGCCCAAGAATACGAGCTTTTTTCTGGTTCTGATGAAGATGGGTTAGTGGAAAGCAACACTTTGGAAAAACTTCTATAGGTATTATCAATCCCATTTCTGAGATAAAGGAGCTGCAGAGTCAACCAACATATTTCCTAAATGGGTAATTAACACAGATCTATCTGGCTCTGAAGTTTATATCTTCTAAAATATGTGGAAAAACATTGCTAGATTTATGGTTTTTTTCCCCTCCTCATGCTTTGCTCTTGTATTTTAAAATATGCTTTTTTAAAGTATGCTTTACTCATAAGGAGCCAGCAGTCTGATTATTCACACAGAATTACCTACTTTAACCAAATACATTTGCATAGCTTTTAGACTGAATCAACTGTTTGACCAAATTGGTCAATCTTTGAGGTTAAAGTTTGTTGAAATAGTTGTGAAGCTGAAAAAAAGGAAGGGGTGACTGAGTTTTGTGATCGAACTCAATATTATATTATAATTAATCTGAATTAAACAACACATGCACACAGGTATGCAGATGGAAACAGGGCATAAAGCAATTTCAAAGAACAGTGACAAGGCATCAAGTCAGAGGAATTTAACAAACCACTTGTCTTCGTATTCCCTACGTTTTATTCGACGGTGGACATATTTTACTATTCTGACACTGTGAAATTTAGAGCTTATGTTATTTGAATATCACTTCAGACACTTCATATCCTTCCAGATCTCTGAGAAGAGAAATCAGGAGAATTTTAACCACAGACCAAAATGAGGAATATTTTTGTAAAAGCTTGTGTTAGGGTATAAAAACATTCATGATCTCATAAATGAGAAATTTGTTTACTCAGGTCCAAGCTTCTCTTTTTGCTCTAGGTTCCTTGGGTAGACATGTTGACTGAAATAGACTTTTATGGCTGATTATGGATTGGAGTGTCTGGACTTCTAGAAGATCCTAAGTATTTGATAATCTCTCCTAAACCAAAATAAATGTCTTTTTTTGGTTATAGTTACTTGCATGTAGTATACCATTGTATTTTTTTTATATCTGAACTTAAAATGAACTCCATTCTATAACAGAATAGTATTTGAATGAGGAAAAATTATGAAACCTTCCAAGAACAAAATGTCACCCCCCCCCACACCTTAAAACACACACACACAAGTTTGCAAGTATAAGCATGAATCATTATTCTACTTTATAAAGTGAGTTGTTTAGAAGTTTGGGTTTCACAATATTTTTGTATTAATAAACTCAGCACCTTTAATAAACTATTTTCATTGTGTTAATAAATTTTTTGAGAAGCACAATTAATAGTGCATTTTGGAAATAATTTTCTTTACAATCAGTCATGTTGACTATTAGCACTCGTAACATTTACTTCTATCAATTTCACACAAATTTAGCCTGAGTCCAACTAGATCCTTGCTCCTTTTATCACTGAGCTGCACATAATCTGAAGTCATGAGTTTGGGTTTAACAAGAGCATTTTGGAGAAGTTTAAAAAGCATACTCCTTTTCTCTTACTTGTTTATGCTGCCAAATATGTTATTGTTTGGCCAAGAGTCTGCAAAATGGATATACTTATTTGTGAGGTCATTCTCTGGGCCACTGTAATACAGTTCTTATCTGATCCTTTCCGCAGGAAAGCTTCAAAATGAATTGTGTTGATCATTTAGTACTATGATTTTAGAATACTTCATTGATACTTGATTTCAAATTACAATTCTCTTAAATTTGTCTCGATGCCTTTTAGGTTTATTCTGTTTACTCTTTGTGCTCATGCTCTTGGTTTTTTGTGTTTTTAGTTTTTTTCTGGCACAATTCCATTTTAATTTAAAACATTGGAGCAACAGCTCTGGATCTCCAAATGTGTACATTGCCTTCCAGATGATAATCTGGTTAAAAGTTAAAATGGTTTTATGTGTGGTATGATTTGTAACAGTGTTTGTAATCACGCATTTTATTGCCCTGTAAATGTTCTTTTAACATTTTGTGATTTTGTAACATTAGACATTTTCTTCATAAAATTGGATTAGATTTAAATGTAAACTGTATCTATCAGATCAAAGAAAAGAATGGAATATATAATAAACATTCCATCTGGTGAGCATTGAGAGAGAATTGCAAGTAATTTGCAAAGAAGTCTCAGTGGGATTAAGGAACAAACAAGACTGGAGACATGCACTTGTATAGGTCATATAGAATTAAATACAATTCAGGGCTTCCCAATTACTTTTGCTGTCAGTAAGGTTCTCCATATCCCTTACCTATTCAAGAATAGTGTTTCCTCTCTTCGACAGAATTGCATTTCATTTTTCTATTTCATATAATCGTTTTTTTAATGATTATTTTTTGGTCAAATATGTTAATTTTTTCAAAGTTATATGTTGTTTAAAGAGTCAAACCTTTCTTTCTGAAAAGGGTAGTCTTCTAATTCCTCCACAAACAAAACAAAACAAAACAAAACAACAACAAACCTCACCATTCGTTGCCTCCCAGAGGGAATATTGTTTTTAATATTAGCTGTTATATTTGTTATTTATCTCTGCGTCTTGGGGATGTAGCTCTCTTTGTCACCACATCCAACAGACACACTTTCTTTCTGTCCATTCCTAAACATAGTTACAGTTACTGCTGGGGCAAGAGGGTGCATTTATATTATTATGACTCTGTAGACAGGATTCCCATCTAAGTCACCAAGCATTATCACTTTTTTATCTTTTCTTAAACAACTTATTGTTTTCTCTAGCATGGATAATTATCTCTATTGCTTAATTTTCTATGTATTAATCACCAGTTTTTTGTACTAACCATCAATCCCAAGTTTAGTTCTACAAGTAAAATATTTCTCTAAATATATTCAAATGCATCAGATGTCCTACAAAAGTCATATTTTGGAGGATATTTCACCCAGTGATTTCTGACTTGCTGTGATCTGGATTGTTTGCTCTAGACCTATCTTCTTCATCACCTTATACATCTCTTTTCCTTTTTTATGTATTTAACCCTGGAGCTTCAAATAGTTAATTATGAAGTGAATAATTTTCTTTTAAGCCTATCCACTAGCAGCTTTTAGAGAATGAGCACATGGAGGTCAATAGTTTTTTAACACTTTGCATATCAGAATGTCTTCAATCACATTTAGTTGATAGTTCTTCTAGGAACAGAATACTAGATCAGAAAAAAAAAATCCCTCAATATTTTAAGACATACCTCCATTGTCTTCTAGCTTCGCATGTGATTTGCAGTTTCTTGTATAAAAACTTTCAGTTTTCTCTCTGAAAATCATGCTTTTCTCGTTAATAATAATGTTCAGAAATTGTGGAATTATATGTAGAGGTAGATTCATTTTCATTCATTGTTCTAGGTTCTCGGTGGGTCTATTTACTCAAACAACAAATCCTTTCATTCTGAGAATAACTTCTTGAATTAATTTATTTGCTCATCTTTTGTTGTTGTTGTCATTTTTGCCTGTTATCTCTTGCAAAGACGCTTTTTATTCAGATGTTGAAATTCCAGACCTGACTCTGATTTTCTGATCTGTTCTCTCATGTTACCCATAAATGTGTCTTTAGGTCTATTTTATGTAAGGCTTCCTTAATTTAATTTTTCCAGTCAATATATTGAGTTTCTATTTCTGCTATATATTTTATATTTTAAAAATTTATTTTTGTTTCCTGAATATCTCTCCTCTCTCTCTTTCTTTCTTTTTTTTTTTTTTTTTTATTACATCTGGTCTTCTTGTATGGATTCATTGCTTTCCTTTATCTCTCTGAGCATATTAATAGTCATAAGGTTTCGTTCCTGTATAGCATATTTCCCACAAGTTCCTTTTTTGCTTCTTTGTTTGTTTTGATCTATTTATTTCATATTGGAGGCCTCCCACATATGTCTTGATTATGATTATCTGCTTACCTTTAAAAATAGACCATTTAAATCTGATTTGAAACTTTGTCTATGTAAGTGGGTCTTCTGAATTATGGGTCTCGCTTATTGATGAGTCCTTATTAAAATCTGTTAGTAATCTGGCTTGATTGCTTCATTCAGAAGCCTCACCCCCACCACCATGTCAACAATCTCCTGATTATGGAATGTGACACTGAATGCCTCCATTTTGGGAACTCAGTATGAGAAAAGGTTGGAGATGGGATGGTATCTAAATATTTAAAAGGTAAACTTCCACTTAATCTTACTTTCTGTATAGTACTTCAGTTTTCCACTTGTCTGTTGTCCTCAAGCCCAGAGATACACTGTTCTATTCTGTGAAATAAACCTCCAATCTTCTGCTGGCATATGGAAGGATCAGTCTCCTAACTTTAAGGAGTAGGGGAGAATTATGGGGACATCTAAGTATTTCTAAAGCAAAATTTCAAGTAACCTTACATTTTTTGGCCACATATTCACCACAACTCTAGAAGGAAAATGGTTGGTTTTCTTTTCACATGATTCTTCTTTTTTCAGTGTGTATACTATAAAACAAATATATGCAAATATTTTACATGTTTTAAAATGTTAATATATAGCATCAACATTATATTTTTAGGAGTTACTCATGTTGAAACATGTACCTGTGGTTCACTTATTTGTCTTTAAAAAAATACCTTAATTTTTACTCTTATGATTTCAAACTTATAAAATAGTGGAAAAATAGCATAGCTATTAAAATCACATTGATATAAATTAAAAGCAATTTTATGAAAGCGTAGATTAACGAATGGTCATACTAGGGAGGGAGTAGGATTCTTTAGCACAAGACTGTCTTAATAGAGGGGAAATAATGAACTCTTTTATAATGGCCGACATCCTTTTTGCTGATGGTGATATAGTTTTCTTTTTTGTTTTGTTCTGTTTTGTTTTGCTCTGAGAACTTTCTGGGACTCTTCCTGAACATAAACACAAGAAAATGTAATGAGGCCCAGGTAAATGTGCTATGAGTTTAGGGAATGTTTTGCTTCCACAAATTGTAATTATAATACTATTTGATCACTTAAATAACACACAGATTTCCATTTCAACTCCATTTACAAATTGCATGATTTTCTAAATATAACAACTTGACTGTCTAAAGTATTTTATTCATGAATTTAATCTACAAGAGGATATATTTTCCAAAAACAATTGTAAAAAAAAAAAAGTTGAGATTGAGTTATAAAGGAATCAAAAAAGGTGAACTTCTTCTCCTTGTGGATTAAGATCTAATAAATATTTTGTGGTAAAAGTAGAAACCAAAACACAAGACATTAAATAAAAGTATCTCTAAGACTTCAATGGTAAAACTACAAATCTGAAGATAAAAGTTAACACAAAAGATAAAGTCTCAGTATGTTATTCATATATAGCATTTTGACAACAATTAATACTACATAATTACATTCATACAGAGCCTTATGCATTTTCATATTAAAATTGAAACTTTGGCTTCTCTTATTTTTACACCTTTAATATTTTATCTAGAAAGTATTAGGAAATATCTCAACAGAAAGGATGTAATCAATATGATTTCTCCCCCATATATATGAACGTTATAAAAATGTAATTCCATATATATATATAATCATCCACATTTGCATAACATAGAAATGTAACCCTTAAACATTTAGTTTAGCATATTTTACATTGTGTTTGGTGTCCAAGGGTTGTAGGATTCTTCACCTCTATACCTGGGATTCATTGTCTCGCCATTTTGAAGAATGAAGAGGTAGAGACAAAATGAGCAGTAGGTAAAAGTTTATTAGAGTGTAAGATTAGAAAAGAAGAATAGTATGAAATCTCTCTTTGCAAAGAGGGGGCCTTCGAAGGTGAATATCCTTAACTATAAGCAAGGGACTTTGCTTTATAAGGTTCTGGTAAGCAACTCTTTCCTTTCCCCCTTGTTCCGTCTCAGCTTCCACCCTAACTGGTTAGGTAACTCTAAATACCTAGTCATTCCTTTTTGATTGGCTTGTTTCCATTATGTGAGGGGTGATGTTAGGCCATACAGTTCCTTGTGGGTCATAATGTTTTATGGTCTACTACTTAATTTTAGTCAGGTATTTTGTCAAATTCCTGAGGGAAACCTGAGGGGGGATAGGTGGTGTCTGTTACATTTTTAGGAAGAAACTTATGCCTGACGGAGTTTGCTGGAGTCAGATGAGGGAAATTTGCTGTAGTCAGATGTTCCCAGCATTGTTTCAAACTATGTGTTTTTCCCCACCCAGGTTCAGAGGTCAATCCAGAGGTCCGATATAATTGCAGGGTATTTGGATTGTCTTAGCTAGCAAAATTTTCTTGGATGTCTTATTTTCCTGGCATATGTGATGGCATCTACAAATGACATACAAAAAGATTAGACCAACAAGAATTAATATTCCAAATGCAATGTCTCCAAGGGAGGAGGTCACACCATAGGAAGGAAAGATGCATTGTAGCCATTCAAAAAAATCCCTGGCATCTGGTCATATTTTTAAATCAATTTAACTATAGTTTTTCCTCCCTCTTCCATATTTATTTGGATCTTGTGATACTGTTGATTAGAATAATTAAGCACCTGAGCTAGTTTATGGTCCTCAATCCTCAATTTCTCCTTTGGCCATCCAGGTTCCATAGGAACTACTCCATGAAGTGTATTTAATTTTACCTCAAGGAAAGATTGACCTTTGATATCTAGATTACTATAAATTTAGGCAATTGTTTATCTGTCCTGGAGCTAGTAGCACTATAGTCCCTAATTCAGCTATAATGTCCTTTCCTAGCAAGGGAGTGGGGCTCTCTGGCTTTATCAAAAATAATGTGGAAAAATCAAGTCTCCCCATATGCACCCCAGTGGCTGAGAGAAAAATTCAGTCATAAATTTTCCAGAGATGCCTCTAATCATTACACTGCATTTGGATAGTTGGCTGGGAATGGAAAGGAGGACAGAAAAAGTGACACCGGTGTCAAGAAGGAAATAACCGATTTTCTTTCTATATCCAGAGTCACCGGAGGCTCTGGGTTTCTGATAGGTAGTTGGTTCAGGAAAACCATCATGAAGAGTCCTAAGCCCTGTCAGTCCCTTTCAGGGACATTGATTATCTGAGTGCTCACAGATTGAGGTCCTCAAAGGCATTCAGATTTCCAGTGATTGTCTCCACAAAAGGGGCATGGCTTATGGAGTTTCAACTTTGGTTGTTCCCTCTGAGGGCATTTTCGTTTCTAGTGCTCTGAACGGCCACATATATATGGCATTTGGTGCCGGGACCTCAGGAAGTCTGGTCTGACATAGTACATAAGGCCACAACTATGGGCCTCAGATTTTTTCTCAAGCCTCCTTTCCTGTTTCTTATTCTCATCTTAATCTCGGTTATAATACACCTGATTGGCAGCTTGTATGAGCTCCTCCAGGATCCCTTCCTGGCCAACAGACAATGTTTGCAGCTTCCTCTTTTCTTTTGCTTTAAAAAAAATTTTTTTAATGTTTATTTATTTTTGAGAGAGAGAGAGAGAGAGAGAGACCGTGTGACCGGGGGAGGGGCAGAGATAGAGACACAGAATCCTGAACAGATTCTAGGTTCTGTGCTGTCAGCACAGAGCAAGACATGGGGCCTGAACCCAGGAACTGTGAGATCATGACCTGAGCTGAAGTTGGATGCTTAACTGAATGAGCCACCCACCCTTGCAGCCCCTGCAGCCCCTGCAGCTTCCTCTTAATATCTGGGGCCAATTGATAAATTTGTCCTTTAGAATCTTCTCTGAGTCAGGGGTATTAGAGGAGATAGCTGTCTATTTAATAAGAGCCTCCTTTAACCTTTCCAGGAAGGCCATCAGGTCTTCATCCTGTGTCTGTAAAACAATTTAGCATAATTTAAGGGCTTAACTTTAGTTCCTTTTAATCCTTCCAAAATACAGGCTTGGAAATGGCAGTGACACCATTCCCCAATGAGATTATCATAGTCCCAATCAGGATCTTGGGGCAGGACTGCCTGTGTCTCAGTAGGGAACTTATAGGACCTCCAGTTCTGAGATAATTAATGAGTTGCTTGTGCCCATATCTCTTAGTCACTGCCAGAACACCAGGCTTCTCTGTCTCATTAAGAGTAGGATTCAAGCAAAGCATTATATCTTTCCAGGTCAATTAAAAAATGTATGTAATATTCTGAAAACCCTGTATATACTTACCCGGATCATCAGAAAATTTACCTAGATCTCCTTTTATCTTAAATCTTGTAATGAAAAAGTCCTTGTAATCTTATCATTGTGGTGCTTCCTTGTGTCCCTCCTCCTGGCACTGTAGCTTCTTATAGTGGAAACACTCCTGTTACATTATCGGGAGGGCCTGGATAAGATGGGCAGCAGAAAGCAGAAGTGCGTGTTCTTAAGTCTGGATCTATAGAGCCAGGACATGAGGAGGAGGAGACAGAGATAGACTTCCCTCCTTCCTTCTCTAGGTCCTGCTTTGGCTATAGGCAAGGGGCCCTTAGCCGCTTCCCCTCCTGATTGCTGGACTCTGGAAAGGGTTGCCAGTAAGTCAGGACTGACCTCACATTGCTTACACATATCTCAATTTCTCTCTTAAGGCCCCAAAACACAGAACATAGAGGACTTCTCCCTGTTTCCCCTCACATTTGCAAAACAAGTCAAACTGTAGGATAGCATTATAATTGCTACTTCCCTCTGATGGCCAGGTTTCCTCCTCCAATTTAATTGGGGCCAAGACTCAGTGCAAAACAAAATGAGTTGCCTTTTCTTTAGGGTTTGTGGATCAAAATCATTCCAATTTTTTTTTAATGTTTATTTATTTTTGAGAGACAGAGGCAGAGTGTGAGTGAGGAGGAGCAGAGAGAGGGAGACACAGAATCTGAAACAGGCTCCAGGCTCTGAACTGTCAACACATAGCCTGACGCAGAGCTCAAATTCGGGACCAGTGAGATCATGACCTAGGCTGAAGTCAAATGCTTCACTGACTCAGCCATCCAGGCACCCCAAAATCATCCCAAGTTTTTAGGATGCATCCCAAAGGAGTATTGGCCATGGTTGAGAATTGCTCACCTATAGAAAAAAGAGGAAGAGGCGTCCCTTATCTCAATTTTCTATAGCTTGGTCAGGAGAAACCTCATGTCCTGGCCCTGCATTTTGGCTGGCTATGGAACTGGCAGCCAAAAGCCCTGTCAGTCTCATGTGGTGCTGGGAATAGTTGCTCTTCCCTAGGCTTGACCCTATTCCAAAAGTAGACCTTGCCTTCCCCAATTTTACCTACCCCTCCATTTCCTACCTGTAAGACTTTGGGGGGTATCAACTGTGACCAAGCAAAACTCCCTTGGTTGTGAAGGGATAGGCACTAATTTTATTTTGTCCCAATAGTAATTTATGTATAGATCATAATAAAACTATTCCTCTCTACAAACATGTTTCAAAAGGCTGACAAAAACTATTTTTTGTAAGGATAAAATTGGCCGTTAATGGAAGCCAAAGCCAAAGTCAAGGTCTATTCCCCTGCCTGTTTCAGCAATGCCCACATGAATATGTTCAAACCATGTGAGTGTTCATTTTTGAATATCTAGGTTGTTACAAGTCAACATACACTGGGCTGAGTGTAGCAAAATGGTTCCCATGTATCCCAGTAAGAGCCCTTCATATATCATTCATCCCTCAAAAGACACAAGCACCCATTCCTCTGCTTTGCAGAAGCCATACAAATGTGGAGCACTTGGATGTCGGCGGCAAGGACATCGCCATCATTTTCCCAGCCTTTGGATCAAAGGAAGGGCAATTTCAACCAGGGCTTGAGCAAAACAACTCAAAAGGGCATGCCGTCCTGCCCTTTGGGTTAAAATCACAGTTCCCTCCATCTTTCTTTCCCAAGACCATGAAGTACAAAAAGGGGTCCTTTATATTTTTTCCTATGTATCCATCAAGCATATAGCAAATCCAGCATCCCACTTTTGGTGCAAAAACTCAAATTAGCAACAGAAAGAGGAAAATTCTGCCAGACACCTAAATGGGTGGTCAAGGATCAGGTTCTGCCAATAGCCTTTAGGTGTCCAACAAAGTGTAGCCTTGGTCAGGACCCATCAGTTGCTGTTTGGCCTTCCCTGAGTCCCATGTATCCAGGGGTTCTTCTCAAAAGGAAGTTGGGACTCTACCACACTGATGTTCCCAACTACATTAGGGGATCAGATGTAAAGAGACCTAAGGAGCATGTCACCCAAGACTTGGCAGCCCTGTTATTCAGTCTTTGAGAGTTTTATTTAGGATATAAAGAAAAGAGGGGCTGCTGGATGTTCTTTACTTACAGTTAGAAGATGTTCATATCACAAGAGAGACCCCAAAGAAATGTTTCAGGAATCTTTACCTCAATACCTCGGATTCATTGTCTCAATACTTTGAAGAATGAAGAGGTGGACACAAAATGAACAGAAGATGAAAATTTATTAGAGTCTAAGATGAGAAAGGAAGAATAGTGTGAAAGCTCTTTTGCAGAGAGGGGTCATTTGAAGGTGAACACCCCCAACTCTAGGCAAGGACTTTGTTTAATGAGGTTCTGGTTGGTCTCCCCCTACCCTTCTCCCTTGTTTCTTCTCAGGTTCTACCCTTATTGGCTAGGTAACTCTAAATGTCTAATCATTCCTTTTTGATTGGCTCCTTTCCATTATGTGAGGGGTGGTCTTAGGACATACCGTTGCTTGTAGGTCATAAGTTTTATGGTCTACTACTTAATTTTAGTCAGGTTTTTTGTCAAATTCCTGAGGGAAACCTGAGGGGGAGTAGGTGGTGTCTGTTACATCCATAAGAGGAACTTTACACCCAAAGGAGTTTGCTGTAGTCAGATGCTCCCAGCATTATTTCCCACCCAGAGACCTCAGGTCCTAATCTTTCACTCTTTGCCTATGTTATCTTATTTTTCTATCATACAAGGGTTTACAATATATAGATACTATCATCAGATCACCAAATTAAGTCTGAATAATCTAAAGTATAACCTCTAAAATTTAAATTATTAAGGTCCTCTACAACACATTTGTGAAGAGATTAGGAAACTTTCAGGCTGTTAAACTTTAGAGATGTATATAATGAATAATTAGGGTAAAACATTTTTCAATCTCCATGAAAATGAATGTAATCAATTGACAGACTTTTTTTTTATTCAACCAGTATCATAGGTTACTTTATAGCACTATAGAGAAATTTAAAACACAGGTTAAAGTAACTCTAAAACTTAGGACCAAACTAGCTATTATTGCATATTTGCTATCAGTCAACCATTTATATTAATCTGTAAAATTAATCTTCCAAACTTATAGCAGTCTTCTAGAAAGACAACTGTCCAGTCTGTATATACATTGAAATTCTAGAGTTAATATTATTTTGATAATACAAGGAAGGCCTCAGAAAAAATATCTTCTTTGTAAGATTGGAAAAATGAGGAGGCATAATATTTGGTTTACCCCTACCTGAGAGTTGGAAGTGGTTGTTTGGAATAAATATACTTTCTTTATAGGTACTTAACTAAATATGATAGGCAAACTTACTCTGCTGATGTGGAAGCATATGAAACCAGCAGAAGCTCCCATCTCAGACTTAGGGTTTACGATCACTTCCTACTGATTCAGTGGGATGTGTTATAATTTTGTTTTCTTTAAGTTTTATTTATTTACTTATTGATGGAGAGAGCACACACAGGTGGGGAAGAGGCAGAGAGGAGAGAGAATTCTAAGCAGGTTCTGCACTATCAGCTCAGAGCCCTATGGAGGGCTTGAATTCACTAACCGAACCATGAGATCATGACCTGAGCCAAAATCAAGAGTCAGTCTCTCAGCTGACTGAGCCCCACAGACTCCCCAGTATAATTTTGTTTTGTTTTGTATAAAACTTATTTCTTAGTCAGTAGTATGACATTATGTAATTTCCCATACCTGTTTTTTCCTTGAAAAACTCATATTTTAGATAAATGAAGAAAATCTAAATAGAAACGGTATTACCAATTTTATAGGTGCTATAATAAGAAATAATAAGGCACTAAAGAGTGGTAAAATTTTTACAGAAATAGATCAAACTTCTTTACACATGAGGAAGTATTTGGGCTGAATCTTAGAATATAACTATTAAATGGCCAAAAAAGCAGTTTTCCTACAAATACTTTATTGCTAACCAATATAAAGTCTTAGGAGTTTTATGATCCAACTGAATAAATATCTGTAGAGTTACACACAAACCGGTAAGGCTTTTAAACAAACAAGAAGTATTATATTTTCATCTATTTATCAAGGCACTTTTGGAGAAAAATATAAGAAAAATATGTTTACCTTATCATTGTATCAGGGAAATAAACTTTTTATAATACACATAAAAGTAAAAAAAAATATTTCCTGGAATGATACAATGGAAAATACATCCAGAATATTCATTAAACTTTTTACTTCATTTTGATATTTTCACTTGTGGAGCTAGTTGCTTTGATAAAAACATGGAATATACACATATAGTATTGCTATGGGCTGGAAATTTATGTCTCCCAAGTTCATATGTTGAAATCCTGTTGCCCAAAGGTGATAATAGTAGGAGATGGCGCCTTTGAGAGGTGCTCATGTCATGAGAGTGGAGCCGTCATGAATGGGTTTAGAGTCCTTACAAAAGAGGACTCATAGAAATCCCTCAAAACTTCCACCGTGTGAGAACACAGTGAGAAAGTGCTATATGTGAACAAGGAAATGGCCCTCCCCAGAACACAGCTATCTTGGCACCTTGATCTTGGACATCCCAGACTCCAGAATGAGAAATAAAGGTTTCTTGTTTATAAGCCCCCAGTCTCTTCTGGTAGGGAGCAACCTGAGAGACTAAACTAAATATGTATGTGTATATATATATATATATATATATATATATATACACACACACATATATATATATATTTTATTAAGTCACTTTATTCTATAAATGCAAACTCTATTCTCAGCCTTTGCTGTATGCTCCATAAATATGTGTTTTTTTTTTATCAAAATGAGACTGCACCAAAGATATGTGATTGGTATGTTCCTGCTATTCTTCCCATCCTGCACACCTGTGTTCTTCTTGTTTTAACTATTCTTTGGCATATCATTTGGATACTTTAACTACCAAAAATGTTCTTTTGGCTACATTCATGATCCATTCTATCCAAAAGTCCATTCGAAATGTTGAAAAACTGGTCTGACCTGGAAACAGACCTCTCAGAGCATAAAACATCCAATCAGGAAAAACTGTTTTGGTGACTGCTGTGGCCTTTGCATGTAAACCTGCTGAATAGCAGGCCCGATTCTAACCACATGGGATAATATAAGTTAAAAAGAAGAGTAGACAGTGGCATTATATATGGAAGAAGGCTGAATAAAATGATATACATCTATGGTTTCATTTTGTTTTTAGATACAAGGTTTTGGAAGTATAGTATTAAGAAACAACCAGCCCAATTTCTGCAGTTAACAGATACCCCATTTTCTGTCAAAATTCTGACTTTTGATGTAAATTTATTTACCTTTACAAAGTGGATCATTATCATAAAAATATTGTCCGTTAGAATGCTATCAAAACTACATTGGAAGCTTGGTTAAAAGCTTTCTGATGTTAATTAAGCAGTTAACAATAGGCAACCTGCAGAAAGAAGATCTGTTAATACGATCATGAAAAAAAACTTCCAACAAACTATGCACTAGAGAGCATGAGCCGGACCGCAGATTGTTTATTGTCAGAGACTTGACTGGCTAATAAATGCTGGCACTGGCTCGAGTGCGCTGGAATGCGGTGCAGCTGCTGCATTAGTCAGACTTTCCCTTTTCTGAATGCTCTAATCCCTTCAATATTGCATTAAATATGTTTTCAATATTTATCTGGAGAAAAATGTGCTGAATGTTGCAACAGTTTAATTCTGACGTTTGTCACACAGGAAATCTGGAAAAGGCAGAAGGTAACAGCATCTTTATTGTTAAAATCTAATGCAATTCCTTTCTCCCATACTATATGAGAGCACTAGGGAAGACTTTGGGATCACCCTGAGGCAGGCACAGGCCAGCAGTACTGCCGCCAAACATGAGGACTTAGCGCTTGGCTGAACTGATTTCACTGACCCCTTGCCATCCACCAAGATCTGAGTTCAGGCAGGCCCCTACGGCTGAATGTCATGGAGCAAAATATAATAAATGGCTTTAGGGCTCGTTATGTTCTATACAGTCCAAATCCTTGACAAGCCAGAAATAGAAATCATTTATTACCATGTCACATAGTTTTATTAGGTTTCTCATATGATTATCCAAACTATTGTTAGCTAATCTACTGGATGGTATATAAGGAAAGTCACTGAACTTGGAATTAAGATGTTTGAATTGTATCCCAGATTTGGCACTGAATTGTCGTAAAGCATATGTCCTTCACAAACTTCCTTTGACTCAGTTTAATCTAAGGGTGGGTGTGGTGGATCACATCTGTTAGATAACTTTTAGTTCTATGACTATTTTTATTTAAAACACCTACACAGACATACGAATGTTGAAATAAGTAATAAAATCATGTAACTATAACAAATAATGACAACATCACTCTTAAAATGTTACGCTTACATTTTGGAGCTAAATATTGAAATTATAAGACTAACATATTGGAGAGTGTGACACTGAATCAGAGAAATTCATATTACGCATGTTTCTAGGGTTGAGTTTTCTTGCTGATATGGTAGGACAATAATACAGTCAGGAGACATTTCTTCAGTTTTGAAAAAAAAAAACCCAAGCTTCTTGCTTTGAATGTGCAGAATTTTTAGTTTCCGAAAAGCATTTAACTGATGTTCAGTAACTGTCTAAGAAGTCATCAAAGTCTCTGAACTTTTTATAGTATCACTTGTTTTTTAAATTTAATCTCGATAATTTTCACCAACACAAATAGAGAATGCAAATAAATATGTTAGTGTTATATTATTTGTCAGTATTTTTATCTGTCCTTTAGACTATCCCCCTAAAAATTTTCCCCATTGACCATGAAAGGTGAACAACTTTGTCATGTTTCACTGTAGTGTTTGTTGAAAATAAATAAATATAAGCCTTATAACCAAGTCAACCTTGAGAAAGCATATACCTCTACAGATCAAAGTTCCTTAACAACTATCTTTGAAAACCAAGAAATTTCTATTAGCAAGGAAAAGCAATGACCTTGACTACTTTACTTATGCCTTTGAAAAACTTTCTCAAACTAGAGTATTGAACAAACTGACATGACTTGATTTGCCTCTCTCATCAGAAATTATTTTTCAAAACCAGTCCTCTGCCATGCATTCTACTCCATTTGAGAAGATACTATATCTCTTCTATTTTTCAATATTTTCTTAGTGTACATTTGATACCCATGTATGTCACTCTGAATCTCAACATCCACCTTTAATATTAATTCTAATTGTGTTCTCCCAAGTGAAATTCCTCAAAAACCAAATTAGCAAAATAGTGTTAGTTCATAAATGTTTCACGGCTCTTATCAAGTTTTGATTGGTCCTATAAATATATTTATTTTCCCAATAGATGTAAACCTCTTGAGGTCTATGATTACCCTTTAAAAAATATGGCATTTATTGGGATTATGACTCATATTTACATACTCTACAATTCACACATTTAAAGTATGAAATTCAATAACATTTTGTATATTCTCAGCATTGTGCAACTATCACCATAATGAATTTTAGAATGTTGTCATCACCCCAAATCAAGCCTTGTAGCTATTAGCAGTTCCTCTTATTCCTTCCCAATGCTGTCAGCCCTAGACAATCACTAATCTATATTCTGTTTCTATTTTTTAAATTTTTACTTTTTTTTTTTTATTTTTAGAGAGAGAGCAAGCATGGGGAGAGGGAAAGAGAGAGAATCTTAAGTAGGCTCCATGCCCAGTGCAGAGCCCAGCATGGGGCTCAGTCCCACAAACTGTTAGATCATGACCTAAGCTGAAATCAGGAGTTGGATGCTTACTGACTGAGCCACCCAGTCACCCCTACTTTCTGTTTCTATATTTGCCTATTCTGGCCATTTTTTAATAAATGAAACCGTAGTGATTTATGACTAGATTATTTCACCTAACATCATCTTTTCAAGGTTCATTCATGTCATACCATATATTAATACTTCATTATTTTCTATTGTGAAAAAAAAGCTTTCCATTGTATAAATATACAGCGTTCTATTTGTCTATAGACAAATAGACAACTAATATCAGTTGATGGACATTTGGGTCATTTCCACTTTGGCACTATTATGATTTGGCTATGATAATCTGTTTACAAGTTTTTGTGTGTATATATGTTCAGTTTTCCTAATTATATACTTAAGGATGGAATATCTGGGTCATAGGAACATTCCTAGTTTAAACTTTTGAGTAACTGCCATGCTGTTTCCAAAGTGATGACATCAATTTACATTTCCAAAAGTGACACATGAGATTTCCAAATTCTTCACATTCTTGTCAATATTTATCTTTTGTGATTATAACTGTCTTAGTGGGTGTGAAGTAGTGGTGTATGTTGGTTTTGATTTGCATTTTCTGACGCTTAATAATATTGAAAAATTTTATGTGCTTAATGACTATTTGTATATCTTCATCAGGTGTGGCAAGTTTTCAACCATTATTTCTCCAAATATTTTTCTATCTTTTTCTTTTTTTATTCTGCTATCTCTATTATATGTATGTTGGTGTTCTATATTTCTCTGAGGATTTGTTTATTTTTTAAAATTTTTTCTCTTTGCTCTTCGGATTGCATAATCTCTATGAGTTTTTCTTCAAATTCACTGTCAATTTCTTTTGCAATTTTAAATCTGTTGTGTCTCTTAGTTATGGTACTCTTGAATTCCAGAATTTCAATATGATCCTTTTCTCATTTTTTATATCTCTTTATTGTTATTCTTTATTTGATGAGACATTGTCATCATACCTTCCTTTATTTATTTATGTTTTCCTTTATTTCTTTTAACACATTTGTGATTTTTTTTTATATGTTTGTCTGTTAAATCTAACCTCTGAGTGGTCTCACAGGAAGTTTCTGTTGCCTGCTTTCTTTCTTTCTTTCTTCTTTTTTTTTTAATGTTTATTTATTTTTGAGAGAGACAGAGCCAGAGCATGTGGCGGGAGGGGCAGAGAGAGAGGGAGACACAGAATCTGAAACAGGCTCCAGGCTCTGAGCTGTCAGCACAGAGCCCGACGTGGGGCTCGAACTCACAGACTGAGAGATCATGACCTGAGGGGAAATCAGATGCTTAACCGACTGAGCCACCCACTCACCCTGGCCTGATATTTTTCTGTGTATGGGTCACATCTTTCTGTTTCTTTTCATGTTTTATAAATTTTTGTTGGGAACTGAATTTTTGATACCATATTGTAGCAACTCTAGACAGTGATCTTCCCTCTCTAGGGCTAGTTTGCTTTCCTGCTGGCATGTTAGTTTAGAGACTTGGCTAGACTCTTTTGATAGTCTGTTTCCTCTATAGTGTGAGGTATCTGCTATCACTCCACAGAGCCTTGGACATGTGCACAGACACCTTGGTATATCAGTGGTTTTAGCAGAGCTCTTTTATTTTTTACTTTTTCATTCTTCTCTCTGTTAGGCTATCTGCGCCTGTTGATTTCACATCAAGCAGTTAGGATCCACTAATGTCAGCTGATTGCTCTCTTGGTTTTGACTGTGCTATGGAGTGTAAATTATTCCCTACTCTAATCCAACTAAGTCTGAGGCCCTGCAGAAATAGTTTTTGAGGTCAATTTTCAAGATTTTTTCTTCCCCCAATCTGGCTTTCTTTCCTTTCTCTGCTTCTCCCTGAGAGAATAGCTGACCTATGGTTTAGTTTGTGGTTCTCATGGCGTGAGCAGCCTCTTCTAAACTGCTTACTACCAAAATCTCCATTGTTTTCCAGTTTACCTTAGGCTTTAGTTTCCCCACGCTGTTCTAAATACAGTTATTTCCCTTGGGGAGAGCTGTGGAGCTCTGTGTTCTTAATTCTCTATCTTTATCCTTTGGACAGAATCCCCGAGCCATTGATCCTAAGCTGGGAGCAGGAAGACTGGCCCACTTCTTTCAGAGTGTATACTCTGGTTTAATGAACAAGGCACCATCTGGACCAATTGCCTCTGGTCTTCTCAGCTTGCCTTTCCCTGCCCAGAACCTCTATTCTACAGGCAGTCTAGGGCAAGGAGAAATAAGGTCCCAGTGTTTTCAGTCTTCCTCTCCTGAGGCAGAACCAACACTCTGTGAGTATGGCCTGGGTTGAAGAAAAAAGCCAGATAGAGGAAGGAAAACCTGACCTCTTAGCTGTACCAGTTGGAATTGAAATTGTGCAGCATGGGTCTTGGGGGAATGATAAATGCTGGTCACTTGCCCCTCCCAGGGAGATACTATTACACTTGTGGTTGCTGAAGGCAGACAAAGCCCCATTATCTTTGCCATACCTACCAAGTGTGGAGATGCTGGCACGCTAGTCTGCGGAATGGGAGAAAGGGAGTAGGTATGGTTCAAATGCCACTGATTATTGCTTTTCTTAAAAAAAAAATGTAGATTTTCTTGACTAAACATTTCTTCATTTGCCATATGCTCTTCGAATAATATCCATAGTCTTTAAAAATCTTGTTAAAATTTTTTCATAAGCAATTTTTCTTTTGCTGAGGAGCTAGTCTGCAGATTTTATGCCTCCATTCTAGAAGTAGGTCTTCATGTTTACCTTTTAACTCTAAAGTTCTTGCTAATAGTTGGTGCTCAGAAAATGAATATCTCAAAAACATACATTTCTTTAAAAAGATACAACAGGAAACCAATTTAGGTTCAAAGTTAGAAAATGCTTAACAACTCAGGCAACAACAGATGTTGGTGAGGATGCGGAGAAAGAGGATCTCTTTTGCATTGTTGGTGGCAATGCAATCTGGTGCAGCCACTCTGGAAAACAGTATGGAGGTTCCTCAAAAAACTGAAAATAGAACTACCCTACAACCCAGCAATTTCAATACTAGGCATTTATCCACGGGATACAAGTGTGCTGTTTCGAAGGGACACATGCACCCCCATGTTTATAGCAGCACTATCAACAATAGCCAAAGTATGGAAAGAGCCCAAATGTCCATCTATAGATGAATGGATAAAGAAGATGTGGTATACACACACACACACACACACACACACACACACACACAATGGAGTATTACTCGGCAATCAAAAAGAATAAAATCTTGCCATTTGCAACTACGTGGATGGAACTGTGCGGTATTATGCTAAGTGAAATTAGTCAGCCAGAAAAAGACAAATATCATATGACTTCACTCATATGAGGACTTTAAGAGACAAAACAGATGAACAGAAGGGAAAGGAAACAAAAATAATATAAAAACAGGGAGGGGGACAAAACAGAAGAGACTCATAAATATGGAGAACAAACTGAGGGTTACTGGAGGGCTTGTGGGAGGGGGGATGGGCTAAATGGGTAAGGGGAATCTATTCCTGAGATCACTGTTGCACTATATGCTAATTTGGATGTAAATTTTAAAAAATAAAAAATAAAATTAAAAAAATAAATCTCACACCTTATATAAAAATTAACTCAAAAAATGCTTAGGGTTACATTACATTACATTACATTACACTTACATTACAGTGCTTCGGGTTAGCATTTTGTTTTTTTTTTTTTTTCTTTTCAACTTTTTTTTTAATTTACTTTTGGGACAGAGAGAGACAGAGCATGAACGGGGGAGGGGCAGAGAGAGAGGGAGACACAGAATCGGAAACAGGCTCCAGGCTCCGAGCCATCAGCCCAGAGCCTGACGCGGGGCTCGAACTCACAGACCGCGAGATCGTGACCTGGCTGAAGTCGGACGCTTAACCGACTGCGCCACCCAGGCGCCCCCGGGTTAGCATTTTGATAGCACACAGTAAGTTTTCTCCCATGGAAATACGGGGAATCTAACTACCAGATAGGGTGGTTCTCTGTTGTACTCATTCATGTTATTCAGTGCATATAGTACCCAACAAAGTATGTTTTATGAAATTGAACAGTTAATGCAACCTAAAAAAGTAGAAAAGTGGTTTCAGTATCCTTGCACTCACACATCATCCAAGCACACTATGCATTCTAAAATGTTCCCAAGTTATTCATCTGTCTAAAGTGTTCAGGTTACTTGTAAGGAAGCTGTTGTGCATTGGACAAGATACATCAGCTACTTTAACAGATAAAATTCAAAATCTCAGTGACTTAACACATTTCTCACTCTCATATAATTTAAGAAAATGAGTTGACTTAGTGACCTACTTTTTAAAGTTGTTGGGTTCTTTAATCTTCAAAACATGACTCCAGAGATTACCATTAAAGATGAGAGGTCACGGGCTCCTGGTCGCTCAGTCAGTTGAGCATCCGACTTCAGCTCAGGTCATGATCTCATGGCTGGTGAATTTGAGCCGGGCGTCAGTCTCTGTGCTGACAGCTCAGAGCCTGAAGGCTGTTTTAGATTCTGTATCTCCCTTTCTATCTGCCCCTTCTCCACTCACACTCTATCTCTCTGTCTCTCTGTCTCTCTCTCAAAAATAAACATATATATATGTTATACATATATTATATATATATATATAATGAGTATATTGTTATATATGTTATATATGTTATACATATATTATATATATATAATGAGTATATAATGAGTGTGTATATATATATATATATATATATATATATATAATGAGTATATAATATATATATAATGAGTCAAAGGCTTTTATAGCCCAGGCTTTAGATTGTTGTTTTTTACTTTGGAATACCAGACCTCAGATGCATAGCCCTACTAGAATATAAGGTAGACTGGGAAATGTTATAGTAGAATTCACAGGGCATATGTTTGACATTCAGTTAACAATCTCTGCTCTTCTTATTTCCATACATCCATTTCACCATTTTTCTACCTTGATTAGTTTGATACAGGTATTGTAACAAAGTACCACAAACTGTGACTTAACAAAAATTTGTTATCTCACAATCTGGAGACTAGAAATTGGAGACCAAGTGTTGTTGGCATGATGGTTTGTTTCCGAGGGATGTGAAGAAAAATCAGCCCCATACTCTTTGCTCACTTCTGATAATTCATTGGCAATCTTTGACATTTCTTGGCTTGTTGAAGTGTCATCCCATTACCTGCCTTCATCTTCATATGACATTCTCTCTGTGTCAGTGTCTCTGTGTCCAAATTTCCCCTTTTCATAAAGACATCAGCCATTGTAAGATTAGGATCCACCCTAGTGATCTCATCTCAACTTAATTACATCTGAAACAATCCTATTGCCAAATAATGTGATTACAAGACATTTGGGGTTAAGACCTCAACGCATGAATTGAAAGAGGGGGCACACTTCAACACATAACCCTACACAAATGGAACTTACTTAACCTTCTTACTACGAGTAGCATCTGTAACTGCAAATTCTCATCCAGTAACTGCATTTAGCTTAAAGTTAAGGTTCATCACTTCGTGTGTGTGTGTGTGTGTGTGTGTGTTTAAAGGTTTATTTATGTTTGAGAGAGAGAGCATGGAGGGGAAGAAAGAGAGAGAGACAGAGGATCTGCTCTGACAGCAGTAAGTCCAACGAGGCGCTCGAATTTTGAAACTGTGAGATCATGACCTAAGCTGAGGTCAGATGCTCAACCGACTGAGCCGCCCAGGTGCCCAATGTGTGGTTCTTTGCATCGCATCCAGTGTGATGGCTTCCAGTGTTCCAGTGATCTAAATATTGAAAAAACTAAGTTATTATCAAAATCTCTGTAGGGTCTTCGATTTTACTTTGCTTGTAACCTAACAAATTATTCTGCCATAGTCATTGATAATGAGAAAAATTATAAGACTCCTGGGTCAAAGACAAAGAACCACATCACTCATACCATATCAAGTAACGTGAACTTCATGTTTATATCAGTTTCTACTGATGTCCCAAGTTCTATGATTATGGAGTGTCCCAGGTTGATGTTGTTCAAGCAGTGAATCTGCATCACAAATGAGCAATTTTAAGCTTATGAAACTCCCAGTCCTACAATGACACTAATATCAATTTTGCTAACCTCTGCCCCAGTGGGAGACATTACTGTATCCTTATGATGTAATAACATATTATACAATTATAATCTATTCTTTGCTGTGAAGGGAGACACTATCTCTATACCCCCAAGATGAAATTCTGTTCTCTGGAAGGAACCTATTTTTTCAAGGTTTTCCATGCTCCTTGTGTCTGTATTCTGGGAGATATTTTTCTTAACATTATTCTCATGGACACATCTGAAGTGAGTTTTGTGAAGTGTACATTCCTCTGTGACTATATAGTTTTCATGACTACTTTTGTTAGTGCATCTTTAGAGACTTGAAACTTATTTTAAGAGTGGAACTATAAAAAGAATTTTAAATACAAACCTGTGCTTTTTTGATATTATATTCACTTAAAAGTTTGGTAAGCTATATTCCCATTAATGTATTTTATTTGGAAAAAATAAGCAAGCCAGTCTAGTCAATAATATTCTTATATTCAAAATAAAGTCATGGAATAGTTCTACCAGATATTAAAATATATGACAAATGCAATAATCAAAACAGCTATTGTAATGAAATATATATAGACATATATCTGCAATTATCTACCAAGTTTGTAAATAGATGTAAGCATATGTGGTCATTTAAAATATAATAAAAATTTAATTTAAATTGGTAGAAATTCTATATGTTAAAATGAGTGTGGTTGTGATAATTTGTTAGTCATTTGGGAGATATCTCACCAATGATTCTAAAATATTTGGAAATAAATAAGAAGAGGAAATTGAAATCTAAGAATTTTAACATTTATTCTATTGAAAATATTTTTATAGCGGAGTTAGAAATTTCTGTGAGAATACAACCAAAATCTCTCAGTTTCATTAAAGGAAATTCAGTTGACTAAAGAACCATTAAAGAAAATATGCAGAACCCAAATGCCATAAATAAAATCAAAATATAAGCCAAGGCTCAGGAAAATAGCTATATAATATCTAAGATGTATATTTCAGGAAAAAGCAAGTTACAACATAGTATATAGTTTACTAAAAATTGTGTAGAAAATATAGATGGGGTAGATGCCTGTATGGACATAAATTAATTACCTCTTGAAGACTACATAAAATGAGAAACTGTGACTCTTCAATGGTGACTCTGGTTGAGGAACATGCTGTAGAACATTTGAACACTTGTGCCCATATATTTGCACATACTTTGTGTTAAAAAGTAATAATCACTTTTGTTTTCGCTATTTAAATGTTAAAAACAACAATGAAAAAGAAGCCTAAAAGAATCTATCAAGATTTAAATTCTTAATTGTGTCTGCACTAAGTACATATGGTTTCAATGTTGTTTACTATTTCTAAAATTTTTTAAACAACTTAAAAATTAGCCGAATTTGACTATCCAAATGGAATATCCCAGGCCAGTCATAAAATGATTCACATTTATAATTTATCAATTATATGTGTGAATCTAACTCTTCTGTTCTCTGTTGCTGAGTAACTAATTAGCCTCATAATTCAACATCTTAAAACAACCAGGAAGACTCTAGTCTAGGAATATATTGCATTTGTGGCAGAATCGCCTGATAAAGCATCTTTTTCTTCTTTTTCTTCTAAGTATATCTGGGAAGAAGGAGAGGCATGTCCTCAAAATAAAACTAAACTGAATTTTTGATTAGACGAGTAAATAGGACCTTAAGGTTGTTATAACAAAAATCACATAAGCCTGACTTAAAGATATAAATAAATGAAAACCTGTTAAGACTGGTCAATCAATATTACCATATGTTTTAGTCTTTTTATAAATATTCTAACTTATTCTGAAATTTAATAAGACCTGGTTAACAATATTAACAGGTCTTATTTTTCTAAATATATAATTGCTACACTGAGGGCAATTTAACCATACATCTCAAGTCAAATTGTTCAATATAGTAATTTTATTTTTAGGAATATCTCCAAAGACAATAAATTAAAATAGGGGATATGGGGGCACCTGGGTGGCTCAGTCGGTTAAGCATCCGACTTCGGCTCAGGTCATGATCTCGCGGTATGTGAGTTCGAGCCCCACATCGGGCTCTGTGCTGACTGCTCAGAGCCTGGAGCCTGTTTCAGATTCTGTGTCTCCCTCTCTCTCTGACCCTCCCCCGTTCATGCTCTGTCTCTCTCTGTCTCAAAAATAAATAAACGTTAAAAAAAAAATTAAAAAAAATAAAGTAAAATAGGGGATATGCAGATATATAAATATATTCATCACAACATCATGGGAAATATCAAAATTGATATTTAACCATAAATGTTCGTTGTGATTAAATGTATAAGAGATTTTCTTGACTTCATATTATTCAGCGATATTTGTTTAGTAACATGGAAAATGATCAAAATGTTAACTCAAGAAGCAGAATATGGAATTGCATATCTATTTCATAATTTCTTAATGTTTCAAATTAGTAATATACCTAGAATGATGAAACCATACAAGCGATGAATTGCTTGGAACAATAAAATTATTTTAATTAACTTGAGATGTGGCAACATTAGAAATAGCAAAACACACTTATTTCTCAGAGAACTATTGACTCCTTTAAGTTCCTTGTGAATTAAAATACACAAGCACACACACACACACACACACACAAACACACACGCACACACAACACACACACACACACAAATATTCATCAAGCTGAGAAAATATTCAACACATTTTCCTGTAGAGAAAAAGAACCTCACTAGTCAGGGAGAAAGGTGCTTCACTCTTATCTTATGCCCTGGGGGATTGGGTAGCAAGGGGAACCCAGGAGCAGATAGCATTGCCTTTTTTTTTTCTTCCTTGTTCTATCTTAAAGTATTTTGTGATTGAATAACAGCAGTAGTTTTTCTCAAACTTTCCTGTCTTAATCATTAGATAGGGTTCAGACTTAACGAAAACATTTCCCCAGAAGACAAAAAGTAACATAAACAATTTATCATCATTCCCACCGGTCAAACATAAATGTTTTCTGAATTGGAGATGGAGTTTTGCCATAGCTTAGTGGAATTTACTATATGGCAACGGCTGTGCAATTGTAAAGCTGAATAATTTGTTTTGTGGCACTGTAGAAATATTTATTTTGGATGGAGAATAGTATTCAGGAAAAAGAGGAAAATGCTGACCGAGTGGAATACATGCTGGTTTCAGGAGTGGATGTTAAGAGAAAAGAACAGAAAATTCTTTAAACTAGTTTTACTCCTAAGATACATAAGCATAAACATAAAAGGCAAGGAGTCTAATTTCCATTTACCCATCTGAGTTTGGTGCTGTTCTCTCAGGCATCTTTCTTACTGACATGCATAAATATATTTAGCTATAAAAAATAGAAAAACCTACATATTCTTCATTCCATTTTTCTCTTAATATCTTTTCATAGCACTATATATATGTATATGTATATTCCCTTTCTTTTTCATGGCTGCTCTGTATTCACTTTTATGGATCTATCAGATTTTAACTATTCCCCTATTGATGCAAGAGTAAGTGGTGTCCATTGCTAGCACAGTGCTTCCGTGAACATCTGTACTGTGATGTAATTTCTGTAAAACAGCTTCCTGTGCACAATTAAAATTTAATGTACACTACCAAATTATTCCCCAGAAGACTGTTACCAAATTTTACACTCACTGTGAATATGTGAGTACCTAGTCTCCTTTGTCTCCTCAAAGAATGTTAGAAATCTTTAAATCGTTTACCACTCTGATGGGTGAAAATGGTATCAATGCGATACAGTAATAGGCAATTTTGTATTGCTGGAGCAAAAGTATATCAAAAATGAAACAATACCACATAATATTTAATTGTATTCACCCAAACATATGATAAATAAATAGGGAAAGAAAGGAAAGAAGAAACCACAGATACATAAGTACTTATATTTTATCAACAAATATCTTATAAAATTCTCTGTATTTTCAAACGTGGTAACACAATATGTTGGATTATAAATTGTGTCTCTGATTATATGAAGTCATGATGAAATGATAAAAATGATGAAAGTTGCTTTTAACTTGAATTGTTTTGCTTATTTTAATTTGAGCTAATTTGTCTGATGTATTTAGTTTTATTCATGACCTATGACTGAAGATTGTTCAAGGGACAGACATACAGCTAAAATATTGCAGTTCAGCTTAGTGTCATTACACATGCTAAGTTCAAACATGTACAAGTGCAAAATGGTGGCAATACGAATTAAGCAAAGTCTGCAAGTAACTAGTCTTTCAACTAAATTCAGTTATTATTTTCCTAAATATTGAATCATTTGCCTTCAAATTAGCCAACACCTCATCTCTTAAGCTAATACTATATTCTGGCAAGCATCAGAATCTGTGAATGAAATAGTAAACAACATTTAATTACTTATTCATTTACCAAGCATCTCTCTCCCTCTCTCCCTCTCTCCCCCCCCTCCCCCAACTCTGGTTTTAATCCATGTTTGATTCCAAACCAGGATAATAACATGAGCCTTATTTCAAAATTCACATCTGGAGAAATTTCTAACAACAACAACAAAATATTTTGTTCAAGTTGATTTGCCCTAGGAAAATAGTCCTACATTTAAGAAAATGCAGCTAAAATATTATTGAAATTGTTGAAAATGATTTTGCATAGCTAAAGAAAGCAACGTTTTAATGATTTAAGTGCAAAATAACCAGAAACAGACAATTTTTATTTTCCTTTAAAAGTTTCTTCTTATTGTTTTGTTTTAAATCAAGACAGCAGTTTTCAGCAAAATATATTTTAGCTTCTATTGGACTGTAGAAGACTAGAACACCTTTCTTTTATTTATCTTAAAGGAACTTTCAAACACAAGTAATCTTGACTTTTACTTTTCTGAAGTATGATACATAGATAATCTCTCCCTCTCAAATGCAAGAAGAGAATATTTTCCCATTTTTGACTCTAATATGTGAGGCCTTAAATCACAAGTTACTCTGTAGTCTTGCCAGTATTCTTTATGGATAATAGGCATACTTGACCACTTGTAATTTTTTGCAAGGATCTATACAGTAACATTTAAATACATCCATCTCTCTCTCTCTCTCTCTTTTTCTCTCTCACTTTCTTTCTGAATATACCTACCCTATCCTTTGGTGAAGTGAAGTGTTTTCCTACAGAAATCAGAACAAAACAAATAAAGCCACTGTTAGTGGACACTTTCCTGGATACTAGCCTCCTAAGCAGTTTAATCTCAGGCAATGCATCATTAATCACTGGGCTAAAACAGTTTGGGTCATCAAAAATAAGTAATATGACAATAGCATATACTTTTATAAACGTTGTAAATCTAGTTACTGCTTTTATTTCCTATCTTGCTAAAAATATAATTGGCTGCCATGCGGCTTTTATGCTTTGTGTTTCTCAAGTTTTCCTTTTTTCGGAACGTTTTTTATGTTGGTTTTTGTTTTTTGTTTTTTGTTTTATTGGTAGGAACTTCATATTAAACCACTCTTTCGTAAATAACATGTTTATGGTTTACTGAAGCATTAGAGAAAGGATATATTAAAGAACAATACATAAATTGTCTCTATTTGTTCGTATCCACACGGGGACTCAATTTAAAAGAATAAGTGGAGATTATTTACCTAGTTATAAATATTACAGATTACTGATAGCGAATGGAGCAGCCCTAAAGCTTTTCTTCCCAAAAAGATTTCATTTTATTAAACATTTCCTTTCAAAGTAATACATAAATATACAAATACGATTCACATGAACTTGGGACTGGAAATATGTCATTGTCGTTTAAATTTAACACAAAATGATAATGTTCTCAGTGTTTAGGATTTCCACTGATACAGCACATGAAACAAATAATTGCTCATTTATCCTTGAAAATAACAGCATCATTTTAAAAGTTATAACTTGTATGAAACCAAATTATTTTTTTTCTGAGCTAAAAGAGGTTTTATTTCCATGTGAGCAAAAATCATTTTCTTTTTTCCACTTTTTTTCTTCCATTTTGTTTTTCACAAATAAATGGGAAAGCTAGAAAAAAAAAAGAGAGAGACTATTTTTCCAACAAATCAGTTGATGAAGACTGCACGTAGGACGCACATCCCAGGACAATTTAATTGCTTGTTTAAGCATAGGTGCAGACTTCAGTTTTAACTGACATTGTCTGCAATTATTCCATTTTACAGATGCCCATCTGCTCTTAAGATAGTCAAGTCTGGTCCATCATCCATTGTGCATTTGGAAATCTCAGCCATGCATTTTAATCTAAGCACAACAATGGACTCTGCACTGTGTGTCTTCCAAAATAAGCACAGCTGTGGGTTTCCTATCTGCAGCAGCTCCCTCCCAGAACTGCACAGCAGTCAGAGATGTTCAGCTATTCCAGATTTGAAGTTAGAAAGATCAGCTTTCTGAGAAGCCACAGGAATTGCTTCTCCAGCCTGAGTTATAACAAACCATCATTTCTGTATGGAGGAGAAGCTTGAAAGCTGAGCAAGTTATCAAGAGACTTTCACTAATGCATACACACCACGCTGGGCTGATTCCAGTGGCTTCACTTCAGGTTAGTCAACTAAAGTAGATAACATACATCTTCCTCTGAAGTGTTTAGTACTAATGCTTACAGTCAAAGGACACAGGGCTTCTCTCTGTCAGGATGTAAAATGTGCCATGCCACATGACCTTATATACAACTGTCGGCGTTATGAAGTAATCCATGAGTGCTTAGAAATTTGTTGGAACATTATATTCTAATAGAGAATGATATTTTATCAAAGTAATTTAAACCATTGATTCAAACCATACATTGTTCTAATAGAAATTATTTCTGGTCAGTCGGCACCCAGAATAACCTAAAATCACATACAAACCTATGTGTCTATTTTTCTGCGTTGAACTTCGGTCAGCACACACTTCAATATTGCATAGTCTTTTGTGGAACTCTGAGGGAATTGTGATGTTACATAAATAAGATACTGTTAAGAACATTGCTATGATCTTTTAGTGCCTATAAAAAAGATATACCTTTTAAAACAAACATTTGTTCTATTCTGACCTGCATTATTTCTGGAATCAATCCTGCCTTTAGCATTCTAAGAACAAACAGTATATATACATCCATTTAGAAAAAATAACCTATATCTATTTATTCATAAGGCGTTGATATATACATATATACACATATATATAAGCATATATATATGTATGTATATATATCAGATATGTCTCTATCTTTCATCTATCTATATACATTTTTAAAATGTTACAGATTTGTATCCGCAATGTCTCCACCTCCTGCCTGCAACTGACGTCAGACAGATAATTAGAAAACATTATTCTTTGGAAGGCTGCAATTTCAACAATCAGTGAATTAAAAATTTATTCCAAATCATCTTTCTTTCTTCATTTTACCAGTTCTCTACCCCCTCTTATACCAGCCCAGGAAGTAGTAGTTAGAATACACAGGGAGACTCTATTTGCTCCTTGTTTGCCCCCTGCCCACCAATACCAATCTATTGGCAAAATTGACTCTACAGGAAATGTTAGTACCTGTTTGCTAATTGTGATTTTTATTACACCCCTTAACATTACTGTAGGGTTGCAATTGGCTTCCTTTTTTTTTTTTTAATTAATTTTGAGGTTGTAGCAAAATTTTATTTTTAAATTTTTTAATGGCAGATGCTGTCTTCCTAAAGCTGAGAGGGGGAAAAAAAAAAAAAAAAGCCTTGGCTTGTAGCTGAAGCATTTGGTCAAAGTTCTTTATGGCATTTAAAAAACTACATTTACTTGAGAAAACAGCATCACGTGACAGAACCATAGCAATCATAACACCTTAGGTGCCAGAAAACACTCACTCTGGGTGGCTTGGATGACTCCAGATTCTTGAGAGCATTTTTTTTTCCTTGGGGTAGAAAGTCCCTGCAGTGCATTAATTTCTACGGAGAGCTAATAGCAACCCTGTCTCTAAAGTAACTGGCTTGCAGTTTATTAGCTTGCGGGCAGCAGAATAACAGACACATATCACTGACATTTAACAAAGCTATCTTTCATGATTTCTTTTTTTTTTTTTTGCACGTTTACCGTAAGTCTCATTTTGTAGAAAAACACCCTTCAAATGATGACTTAAATTGTTTCTGAAGAAGTATTTTCTTCCTCAAATTACCTGAAGTCTTAAAAATGCCACAATACTATTTTAGCAATTCTTTTTTTTTTTTTTTTTTAACGTTTTATTTATTTTGAGGTTGGGGAGGGGCAGAGAGAGGGAGAGACAGAATTCCAAGCAGGCTTCCTGATGTGAGCTCAGAGCCCAAGGTGGGACTTGAAGTCACAAACCATGAGATCATGACCTGAGCTGAAATCAAGAGTCAGACACTTAACTGAAAGAGCCACCCAGGTGCCCCTTATTTTAGCAATTCTTAAGGGCCCCCCCTTTTTATATGCATATAAAAATGCAAAATGATGCCTAAAATATGGTTCTCTTCTTGAATCTGATATGTGAGGACTTATATCATGAATAATTCTGTAATCTTGGCAGTATTCTTTATGGAGAATCGGCATTTTTGATTATTTGCAGTCTTTTGCAAGAATCTATGTAGGAACATGAGTATCTTATGTATAATGTGAATCTGCCTTTGAAAAATGAGATTTTTAAAAATTTTTCTAGTTTATTTTCACTCTGAATTGACATGTGTGGAAAGAGCTATCAGAGTGGGGGTCATCCTTGTTCAGGTTCCAGAATTTTACCAGAGTGAAATACCACAGCCTTACTAATACTCTTTTTCTCTTGGCAGATACATTTTATGGCTGGTACTACAATTAGCCTCTAAAGATACTCTCCTTCCTCAGACATCTTGGCTTAATGTGGACAAATATTCCAGAGTATGTTCATTAAGAAAGAGAAAATGAAGACAAATAAAATATGGAATCTAGATACAGATAATTTTACATACAGATTCTCTTCTCTGAAGGTAGCTGGAGTCTTAACTACAGATTGACCTGTCTGGCCAGCTTTCAAGGACTTAAAGGCATTGGCTCTTTTCCTTTAATCCTGTATGCTACCTTTTCTGACCACTAAGGCCAAATTCAGGCTGGCATCTGGAGTGGGTAGAAGAGTGACTGAGCAATTTCATAGCATCTTCTGTCCCATCGGCTCTGTTGTGTCATACTCAGTTCAGCCAAGTCTTGATTTCTGATCCATAAATGAAAGAACCCTTCCCTGTTTGGTACAAAGTGACTCCTCTCTCTTCAGACTGACTGCCAGAACTCCCCAGAATGTATTGCCCTTGTTTGAATTCTCTCCTAGAAAGATTATTCTCAACCCCAAGTAATTTTTCTCTATTCTATTTTCTTTACCTAAGAAGACATTTCAAATGCTACCAAGATCCAAAAGGGTAACATGAATATGTGAAGTGGTGTTGAGGACAGAGGGATGGTAATTATTTGATCTCAGTGGCTTTCTCAGTGGATCCCCAGGCCAGCATCATCATCACTGTAACCTGAAGACTTGTTAGACTGAAAATCCTTAGCCGTGTCCCAGGACTAATTAGAAACTCAGGGAGCGTTGCTCAGCAATCTGTTTTTTAACAAGCCCTCCAGTGATTCTGATACATGCTAAAATTTAAGAAGCTCTGCTCTGCCCTAAAATTACATTTCTCCTTCCTTCCTTCCTTCCTTCCTTCCTTCCTTCCTTCCTTCCTTCCTTCCTTCCTTCTCTTTCTTTTTTTCTTTCTTTCTCTCTCTTTTTTCTTTCTCTTTCTCTCTTTTTTTCTTTCTTCTTTCTTTCTTTCTTCTTTCTTTCTTTCTTTCTTTCTTTCTTTCTTTCTTTCTTTCTTTCTTTTTCTTTCTTTCCTTTTTTACAGTGTGATAGTTCTTTAAAAAACTATGTCTAAAGCATGTTCTGTAACAGAATGTTTAAATTGGTTTTACATTATAGAACAAAATATAGATCCTGCCTTGGTACCAGCCATGGGGCATCAGATGAAGAGTATCATATTTCTTCCATCCTCCTAAGCTTCACCCAGTCCCAACCAGGACAATGGATTTTCTCGTTTCAAAACTTTTGGCCCCTGGTGGAACTTCCAGTCAGGAGACTGACATTTCAAATGTAAAAGATGCCTCAATTTTCAGTTTATTTGTAGAGCCGAGGTAATTAACATAGCCACCAAAATTATAAAAGTATGATATATTTCAGATTACCAATATCTATCACTTATGTGCAATCTAAGTAAGGAGGTAATACATTTGAACTTCCTGTATGGTATCCAGCTCAAAAATGACTTATCCTTATGTTTATTTACTGTCTTTAGTTCTAATTGCCTCTCTTCCTTGTTTATTTACTATTAAACACAAATTTTCAAAAGTGGGGATTTTTTTGTGGCTACCATTTTCTCTGCTTTATTTTCTCAATGTGAAATTTCCACATCCAAAATTACTTTAGTAAAAGAGACTTTATACATGTAATGAAGTATTAAGACTTTGAAAAGAATCCTAATATACTTTTTCCTAGATAGGATGCTGTTTACATAATGTCAAGGACTACAGCTCAATTACATTTAATAATGTTAATTGATATCCTGGCAAGGTAGATATATAGATTGAATGTGTGTTTAGGTTATATCCCCTTTTTAAATCAATATATTTCTGATGGAAATCCAAACTCTACTATACCATAAGGTTTATTCATGCTTTATATAAACTACACATATTTCAAATGGATTATTTATTTAATGGTTTTATATCAGTTAATGTAACTGAAAAATGTTTCTTGGGCTAATACTGCACAACATTCCTGCTATATAAGTGAGACTACCTTTGATTATCCAATTCATAAACTGATTGACAAGATTTAAAACCAGACTAGTGTAGAAATAAGCAAAATCAACCCAGGTTTTAACCAGGAAAGTATTAGTCAGATCAAGCAAAAGCAGAATTGAAATATGGAATAAATAGTCAGGGGAAACTGAACCAGAAAAGATACCTGGAAATGTTTACTACACTGTAAAAACTGATGAAAGGAAGCAGGGAGATAGGCACCATAATAGCATTATCTATATATCCTTTGACTTCCTTCTAAAGGAAAGTTCATAATCTGGTTGCAGAAATGAAGAACATCTGGAAGAAAGGTGTGTCTACACAAATGGTTTGGTCCTTTAATCACAGATCTTAGCTGATAGATGAGTGTTCTAGGATTATTCATGTGTTAACCGATTCCAACACAAAAATCTTAAATATTTAGTTATTCATTAAGAAATATTTATTGAAGCCCTATAAAGTGCATGCTGCTCTTCTAGATAATACACTGAGAAGGTTACAAAATTAAGCTACCTTTGGGTATTTTCATTAAAAATGTTCAATTTAATTAGTATGTGTGTGTGTGTATGTATGTGTGCATCTCTGGTTATATTTACTTGTAAATTTATAAATATATAAGTTGGTTTTTAATCTAGGGAGAAAAACAGAATTTAATTAGCCTGAGGATCTCTGCAGGAACACAGAGAATCAGGCCTAGAGACTATACAGCCAATAATAATAGCTCAAGTTCACTCGGGAGGGGCATGGTTGTAGCAGAATTACCGATTTTGCTACCACTATGACACCGATAGTATAACCCGTATCAGTATATTAGTGTTGTGGGTTGAATTGTGTTCCAAAACTCATATGTTGAAATCCTAACCCCCAGTACCTCAGAAAGTAACGTGCAGATGTAATTCATCAAAGATGCAGCCGTAATGGATTAGGGTCAGCCCTTAGTCCACTGTGACTGGTGTTCTCCTTAAAAGGTGACGTTTGGACACCAAAAAGCACATGGAAATAATGTCATGTGAAGATGAAGGCAGAGATTGGGGCGATGTATCTATAAGCCTAAAAATGCCAAAGATTGCCAGCAAACACCAGAAGCTGGGGCGGGGGCGGCAGGGCTAGAACAAAGTCTCCATAACAACCCTCAAAAGGAACCAACCCTTTCAAAATTTTGATCTCAGACTACTAGCTTCTAGAATAATGAGACAACAAATTTCTGTCGTTTAAGCCATTTAGTGGTATTTTGTTATGGAAGTCTTAGCAAATAATATAACTGGCATTGAACATAGAATTACTTACAGTATTGCCCTTCAAAAGCTGTATCTTTTTGCCTTCACCCTGCCAGAAATATCTATTCACATTGCTGCCACTTCCCAATAGTGCTCACTTTCAAGGGAAAGCCTCTTGCAGGGGCATCTGATTGACAAATGAGGGGTCATATGCCTGTGCATGAACAAGAGAGATGGCAAATGAGAGATTTCACTTCTTCTTGGAGAGAATTATCCAAATTATTCAGATATGGGAAGAGTATTCAAAAAGTGTTAAGCATCCATAAATGCAAAATGTCAGCATAATTTATACACATACATATATATGAATATAACTTTGTTTTTCTATGCTTTTCTATTTCTCTCCCTGCTCTATTTTTATTTTCTAAGTACCATAATCATTATCCCAGGTTAGGATTTACTTCCTTCTCTTTGTGATTACTATAAATTCTAAGGATTTATGTATTATGTTGAGCACCTTTGGGAGGAATGGAAGACTCGAACCTTAATCTGTATCCTGATCTGGTCTCTCCACTGTTGCCACCACTCCATTTTCCCAAGCAAAATTTAAGCCCATTGAGTCTCCATGATTTACCATTTTGCATCTTATACTAGGCCTATTTCACTAATGTCACATGCAGTGGTTTTACTCTATTTAAACACTAGGCATAGGAATTCACCAAACCCTCATTCAAGAAGCAACTCACTGTCTTATCTGCCCACATGCATAAACCTGTCTTGGGTTTCTTCTTCTGCCTCATCCTTTTACATTCAGCCCAGGATCATGCTCTGTAGGGTAGGACACAAAAACTTTTCTTAGGCTTACATATCAATATCTACGCTTCTTATTTCCACCAATTTCTTTCTCCTCCCCACTCCATGGCCAGAGGCTATGAAAACAGTCTCTAACGGGTCATCCATTCTTCTTCAAAACATCTTTTTAGAATAAACTTTACATTCTTCCTTTCAAGAGTAGTTTTTGGAAACACAATAACTAAGAATTGTTTGCTTTTCTGTTAAAACACACATCATGTGAGGCATTGAGTACACTTGTCCCAAATGTAGGACTGGCATTTAGAAAAGTAGTACAAGATCTTGAGGGAAGGGAGAGCAACACTTCTGACTCACTCCTGGGTTTTTCTTCCATAAGCAGAGTTAGCCTTTGGGACGATATCACTGACATCTTTCTGTCCCTCTGGGATAGTCCCCTCCAACATTTCAGGCTTGTCACAGCAAATATGGGGAGAATAAGCTGACAGAGCTTGGCTCAACTCTTTCCTTCTTGGGAGAAAATCTGCCTGCTGAGAATATATGCTATTTTCTTCTTTCCAGCATGAAGCAAAAAGGGTTTGCTTCCACAGGAGACGCCTGGGATCATTCAGTACAGTGTGGTATAAGATGGGTGAATTTGTTGAAGTCTGTGGTTCATTACAAATAGTGTAAACATATGCTCCGGCTTGTCAGGATGGTCTCAATTTATACTTAATATAATTTTTTTTTTCAACGTTTTTTATTTATTTTTGGGACAGAGAGAGACAGAGCATGAACGGGGGAGGGGCAGAGAGAGAGGGAGACACAGAATCGGAAACAGGCTCCAGGCTCCGAGCCATCAGCCCAGAGCCTGACGCGGGGCTCGAACTCACGGACCGCGAGATCGTGACCTGGCTGAAGTCGGACGCTTAACCGACTGCGCCACCCAGGCGCCCCTATACTTAATATAATTATTAACATTGTTTTCTTTTCTTTCTTTCTCTTTCTTTCTTTCTTCCTTTCTTTCTTCATTTCTTCCTTCTTTTCTTTCTTTCTTTCTTTCTTTCTTTCTTTCTTTCTCTCTCTCTCTCTCTTTCTTCTTTCTTTTTTTCTTTCTTTCTTTCTTTCTTTCTTTCTTTCTTTCTTTCTTTCTTTCTTTCTTTCTTTCTCTTTCCAAAGTGTCCTAATTTGGATACTAACTAATGTAATTATCCTAGTTGTGAGGAAACATACTTTCCCACAGATAAGACACATCTTCTAGAATCACAGGTATTTTTTATTTAGGAATAAAGATGATGTTTCAATCTCCCATCTGCCTCACACTTTTATATCAATCTTCAATTGATACAGAACTCAAGGAGAGGGAGTGGTTCTTTTTTTTTTTTTTTTTTTTCTTTTGGCCCTTTTGATCCCAAAGCTAATTAGAAAAGAACTACTATTATGAGAAAGTTACAATTATTGCTACTTGGGTATTCAGGAATGGAACCAATTATTTTAGGATCAAACAAGTCTTGATTGATTATATGGATTGTAGTTCTCTCTACCTGAAGCATGATCATTATTCTACTGATCTCCATTTTGTAGAACTTTACTAAGCTTATATTCTTTACAAAACAAAGGTTGAAGGTCTTGTGGTGTAAACATCACAGTAATATTCCTCATAGTAATTCCAATACATCTAAGAAAAAAAGAATCAATATATTTTAATAACAATTTTTCCAGCAGACTTCTGACTTCTCAAAATGGAAAACATTCCGTTTTGTCAACATTTATTTTACCTTGAATAGGAATTAATTATAATGGGAAAAATCAATAACAATTTTAACTAATGTTTTGGAAACTCCAAAGTATAGATGCTTATATACTTGTATACTTACTACACCCCATGCACTATTCTAGGCAATTTATATAATTAAATACACAGAGAAAGCCAAACCTTCATGCATCTTGTATTCAAGTTTGAAGAGATTATAGAGATTGAATTCAAGCAGTCAAACTTTTTGTCGGTCATGTGTTTTCAACCTTTCCTGTGACTTCTCTCAGAAACAGCATATCAGTCACAACTAAAACCAAACATCTTCAAGTAATAACTTAATGTTTCATGCCCATTTTGGTTAACTGTAGTTAGAATAAGTCATGTACTTGGTTTAATCATATGAACTTGGTATAATAACTAGGAATTTTTCAAGTTTTCCTGAAAATGTGATGTCTGCATTGGTAGAATAAGACTTCTAGACTCTCTAATTTGTTTTTTTAAATTGCCTAATAAATAAATGAGAAAATAATAAGTGAAAGGAAAGAGATAGTTTTATTTTACTTGGCATATTCTATACAGACAGAAAACAAAAGTAGAGTCAAACCTTCAGAAAACTCTGCATCGGACTCTTCTGTGCAACTCTCTCATACAAAGTGAAATAGAGTTTTATTATACTATTATTGACTTTTTCTAAAAGGAATTTCATTACATTGCCCAACCTCACAGGGTGGTTGCTGCAACTCAATAAATAACAGGCAATAGTGGCAAAACACTTTTCAATTAGCAATGTTGAAATTGCTAAATGTGTGAAAATAATTTTCCATGTAACCAACTCCTGAGAGAGAAAAGAGGCCAAAATATAATATGATTTTGAAACATTTAAAGAACAAGTCAAAGATACTCTCTCCTCATAAAATTCTGTTGCTAAAACTTTTCCATCAAATGCTTTGTCTGACATTGAATCTCAGAATAGCTGATTGTGCGGGACAATTCATTTCCTCTTCCAGGGAGAAACCAGGATTCATGTCTATAAAACATTTATTCCCTTATCCATGACTCTGTGTACTGATAAAGGAGCTTCGCAAATGTTGAGAGAATGTTTACCTTCCAATCTTAAGAATGGGGGTGATTTTTCCACTGGTGCTGTGTATGTAGGAAACAATCCAAAAGAACTAACTTTGAAATTCTCATTTGTTTTCTGTGGCAATGAAAACCATCCCACAGTTGCCATTTGTTCTGGTGGAATGTAATGCATTAGCTTGCATGGCAGTAGATCTAATAAGTCTATTTTCTCATGGAAAAAGAAATACAATTTTGGGAAAAACTCTTGCTTATTAACAATAACTTAAATCATAGATTTTCAAATCCTACCACCCATTCTTGGAATTAAATATTTTGTCTTCACTAATTTACTTGGAATATTTCATAGAGGCTTACATTTTTTGAATAATTAATTTAGTGGATAATAAAACTGCTAAATTGATAATTCCTAGAAATAAGTAACATATTGAAATGTAAAAATAAAAACAGCAATACAAGGTACTATCTATATGATAATAACAATTTTTAACCTAATACTACTTGTTGCTGATATGAATACTGAGTGACTGAAATATTTTTGTTTTTAAATAATAGTAATCTTAAAGACTTAGCACCTATTTATGAAAGAGTTTTACTTGGGGAAATATTTAAACTAACACTTTATTCAGTATTGTCTCTACAAAGCATATCTTGGAAACTACTCTTATGAATAGTTCAAATGTCCCCGCTTTCATGCACACTTACAATGAAATTTTGTAAATATATTTTATTAACTGCAACACTAAAGAATACATGTTCACAGGCACATGCATACAGATACTTTGCCTAATGCAAATATTATATATGAAAACCATTAAATATGCCAAATAACAGATTTTAAAAATGCTTATCTATGTGTGTCAAAAGTTGTCAAAGGTCTGAGATTTTATACTACTTTGACACGAATAAGTTAGCTACTGAAGTTCTATGGATGCTGGTAGAAGACCCAAGACTCCTGGTCCAGAAATGAAAGAAAAACATGGAATCCTTCACATTGTAGCCAGATATAATACTGAATATGTTTCATGTCTGTTACAATGATGGGTTCAGGCAGTAATGGTGACAATTTGAGTGATATAGCCTTGAACTTACTTCCAGTTTGACTTACCACAGAATAAATCCTTACCCTGAGCATCCGCCTAAGTGACCTAGATGGTTTGATAAGCAGCCAACATTTTTTTATAGAGTTCATGGTCCCCAAAATGGGTGTCTTTAATCTGCCAGTCTGCAGTTTTCAAAGTGGTAGATGAAACATCCAGGCCATTGGCAACAACCCAAGAGTCAGTGAAATATTATAACATTCATCAAGGGATTGACCAGAGCTATGAGAAAGGCCTTCAGTTCTGCCCACTAACCAGAGTAGCCTTGCCTTCTTTTAGCTATACATAGCTGATTTTAAGGATGAAGAGCTTCACTGGCCCAGTGTTAACAGTGGGTTTTAGAGTAGCTGAATCATCACTGAAGCTAGTCCCAACATTTAAGGGAGTCTAGGTGAACTGAGGGCTCTAATGAGCTTACAGCTTTGCTCCAGATAGCTGAGTAGATGATTACTGCCACTTTTTCATGTAATGTCAAGAGGACCCCAGAGGGGGGCTAAGCAGGTTGTATTTTTTTTTAATATACTATTTTTAATGGACAAGCAAGGCTTTTGGGTTCTTTTCACCTTGTTAGTTATTGAGTACAAGTTGATTTACTTCATCATAGGATATCAGGCAAGAGAGTCAAAAAGCCACCTTGGTCAGGCATTCAATGTTGACAAGATCCTAGTAACAATCTATAGCTGCTTTCAAAAGGAGTATACTTGACAATGATGTCAAGAAAGCAATGAATCCAAAACCCTAGGGAGTGTCTTTGGAAGTAGACTGTCTACTTGTTGTAGATTTCAATCAGCAAGGCCATCAGTCAGAGACTTGTAGTCCAAAAAAATCATTTATATCGGGGCACCACAAAGATAGAGATCATGCCACAGTTAGGTGGATGGGTTCCAGACAGAATATTAGTTTGGGCCACACTAAAAGGGTGTTTCTTTGTAGATCAGCCAATATAAAATATCAAGAAGAATGAGTTATTGAGACATATGTTATCTCTAATATCCCAAAACTCCATTAAGATGCTAAGTTTTCTTTTTCTTGGTCAGGCAGTTGTCCAATTTCCTTGACTTCCAGAAGAATTAAGCATTATGAATCTATCTACGTAGTCCCTTGAAACTCTACTTGGTGAGCAGCCATCTGAATTATGTCAGTGTTCATCTGTCTTTCTTGCTGGCAAAGATTTGATAACATTTATGATTAGGATCATTGATGTTCTGACTTGCCAAGACAATTCAGAAGATGACTGAGAGAACATCAGCTAAATAGTGAAAACTGTAGGCATCAGAAGGTAGAGGCAGTCACGTTAAATCTTTATCTACCAACTGGTGGCAAATGGCAAGAGAGTTTAGAGTTTGTTGCATTATTACTTCTCTATTGGTGGACTTTCTCTGTCAGGAGAATCCTGTCTGGTATTTATGTGATGTAGAAGTATAATCATATAGTATATCATTTCTTACAATATTTTCAGATGTAGAAGCAATGACAGTAGACTGAATTAGCCCAATAGGATCTTATCAGCTCCTACCTATATAATCATGTTGACTTTGCTCCCCTGCTAGTGGTCTTCCCAAACCCCATGAGCTAAAATCATGCATCTATTCTCCACAATGGATAGAGCCATCAAAATGGGAATTCTCCATCTCCCCAAAAGTCTTCAACATACTTCTTGGGTGTCCATAGACTTCAGTATACTTTGAAGAAAAGGAGACCTTGCTGTGATACCTAATCCTTTTTTATCTTAAAGTAACTGGGTTCATGGTGGAGAAGAAGTGGAGATTGGGGGTATGGAGGAAGTGAATGACTCTCATTATAAGTAAAATTAATAATAATCCAGATGAATTTATTTCTAAGTTTTTGCACAGTCAAGATGGTGCTGACAGCTCAAACCTTCAATGTTTTTGGTCCTCCCAAACCCTATATCAGGTGATAAGGTCATTATTATTGACACCATCTATTTCAGCTTTTGGAATTATTTGAAGTAACATCTGAAGTCACATTATTTTCTCTCTGGGGCCATAGACCTTGAACCCACTGACTGGCTGACTCAGCCTTCACTGACTCATATGATAATACTTTTTAAAGGAGTCCATCTTTATCCAGGATATTAACTACCCTCTTGTCATGATAATATCTCTTAAATTTATACAAGGGTTCATCTTAATGGGTAGAACAAGAGCCTCCTTTTTATTGTCTGAAAAGGAGAGGAAACTTCTGGCTACCTAGAATGAATCTTAGTATTGACTGTTACAACAGGGTGACCACCAGGCTGGCAAGGGAACCCTCTGCTTGAAGGGTAACATCCAATCCTCATTGCCAAAAGTGTTTTTATGGACTAAATGTTTGTGTTCCTCTAAAATGTATAAGTTGAAATCCAAAACCCCATGTGATAGTATAGTGAGGGGGAATTTGGGAGGTGATTAAGTCATCAGGATGGAGCCTTCATGAATGGGATTAGTACCCTTATAAGAGGGACCCCAGAGAGCTCTCTCACTTCTTTCACCATTTGAGGACACAGAGAAGATGACTGTGTATGGACCAGGAAGCAGGTCCTCACTACCTGGTGTTAAGGGATCTGCTGGCACTTTGATCTTGGACTTCTGAAGCTCCAGAATGTAAGAAATAAATGTTGTTTAAACCATCCAATTTGTGTTATTTTTGTTATAGCTGTGTAAACTGTCTAAAACAACTGTCCAGGACTTTAAAGGATCTGAGGTGACATCCTACTTGCAAGCTAGCAAGTTTTATGAATGCTACTAGAAGACATAAGATTTCTGGTTCAAAGCACAAGAAGCAACATAAACATCTACAAATTTGCATCAGTTTCCTTGCCCTTACATAACATCGGTTATGTGCAGAGGAACCCAGATGGGTGTCTGCATGTGCAGTGGGCTGCCTTAAGGGAGAGAAACCTCGAGTTAAGGGAACTCCAACTTTTATAATGAGCAGTAAGCATCCTTCCCTCTGATCTGGAAGGAGACATTATTATTATTTTTTTGGTTTTGTTTTTTTGCAAGGAGACATTATTAAGGGCTGTTCCTTCTACAAATATCCTTGATATGATCATGTAAAATAAAGTACTGTTAGTGCTTCTTCTCACAAGATGTGCAGAAATGACAGGGTTCCATGAAGAAATGTATCCTAATTTTGGTACATGTGTTTTTGTGTTTTGTTTTGTTTTGTTTTTGTTTTTGATGGGAATAGTTTCCAAAATTATGAGATTCATACTTACCATTTTGTCATGTCAATTCACTCTTATTGCAACTTTACTTGTGTACTCTGCTTCTTTAATTATATGAATTAAGTGCTCACAAGCAGCACATTCCTATGAGCAGTATTTTAAGACCTGGGAGTGAAGTTTTTTTCTTAAAAGACTACATTCAAAGAAGTTGCATATCAAATGTTATAATATATTCTTAGGCTCTTTTGTATTTCATCTTCTTTATTTTTCCCTTAGTATCCAAATCTTTCATAAATCTATTTTATTAGTATATCAGTCATGGTCATCTGCATATGTATTGTGCTTACTTTAGAGATAAAGTCTCATTCCTAACAGGTTATAAACGAAGAAGATGAATAAATAAACTGCCAAATGAAATACATTTATATAAGGCCAAGTGGAAGAGCTTTATCTTTTTCATGCTCTGTTTTTATATCTACAATGCTAAGTTTAGGGCTAGGCCTTAGTAGATTCTTAATAAATGTTATGTAATTTCAGTTCACTTAAGTTTAGCCTGTGACCTCCTGCTGGAACTGAGAAATGATTTATTTGGTTTATTTTAAAAATTATTTAATATTTTATTGTTTTCAGTCATATATTTTCAGAGTGTATTTGTGTATGTGTGTGTATGCTTGTATACTCAGTACATGAGTTTCTCCCATGACATATAAGTAAACTGAATTTGAGAAAAAGGAACAAAAAAAATGAAATGCATGCTTTTAAAATATTGGTCTTGTATTTAATTTTTTAGCATCTCTGATTATAATGAATAAATCATTTTCTTATTGTTCACAGATGCTAAACTTGGATTTCCATATTTACATTAAGTTACATAATATCCTTCTGAGAAAATACTGTGAAGTTAAAAGTGAGAAAATTTTCCCTGTTTTGAAAAGTTTTTTCTTATATAAAAAGTGTTTTGAATAATCCTTGTTATCATAAATCAGCTTGGTTAACATTTTTCATTCTGATAACTCCCAATTCAGCAATTTTGGATTTTAAAAATATGACATTCTCTTTAAACATTTAAATTATATCATTCTTAGTCCCCATCCGGCTTATTGCAAAAAGTACTTCTTTACTCCATAGAATCTTCTCTCCAGTATAAGTTAAAGACTCCTGGTGATAATTACATGGCCCAAGAGATTAGATATGGATATGAATTTTTGTAGAAGGTAAATTCAGAAGTGTTTAGGTAGAGGAATGTTTTGCATTCATCCAAATATTTGAGTAACTAATATGTGACTGATAGTGTAACAGATACTCAGCATCTATGAGTGAGCCAAACCAAAATAAAATATGCCTCTTCAATCTTAGTCTAGTGGAAGAGCTATCCTTTAACCAAAGATTCAAACAAACAAAATAAAATTATACCAGTGCTACAAACCAGAAATTCATGAAACTATGAGAGCACAAAATGGACTGGTTCAATCAAGTCAGAAGTGTCAAGAAAGACTTTGGTAAGTAATTACTGAGCTATGAAGAAGAAATAGGAGTTTAAGATATAAAAAGGGGAAAGGAAAAGCATTCTATTTAGAAAGAAATGCATACCATGGTATATACATGTCCCTGATTGTATGCAAAGATCGTGGCTGGAGGAAAAAGAGAAAACTTAGTGTAAATTGTTTTTTTTTTTTTTTTTTTCAACGTTTTTTATTTATTTTTGGGACAGAGAGAGACAGAGCATGAACGGGGGAGGGTCAGAGAGAGAGGGAGACACAGAATCGGAAACAGGCTCCAGGCTCCGAGCCATCAGCCCAGAGCCTGACGCGGGGCTCGAACTCACGGACCGCGAGATCGTGACCTGGCTGAAGTCGGACGCTTAACCGACTGTGCCACCCAGGCGCCCCATAAACTTAGTGTAAATTGTAACTGAAGAATGAGAACCGAGACCTTCCCCCTCCACATAGTTTAACTATGAAGTACCTAGAACTGAGGCCACCTGAGTCAACAAGACTTTCCTATTACTTTCAAAAAATTCTTGTTCTGGAAAATAGGCTATAAACCAATAAATACTTCTCTCATTCCTTTGGTAAATTCCAACAGAACAATCTATCTGAACAAACTAATATGGGCAATAGTTCATTGATCAGAAGAATGCATTGCTTTCCTTAGACAACCAGATCATTTATCAAACAACAATTTACTTAAAACTCACTTCTAAGCTGTGTCACTAAAGCCTAAGCTACTATTATGACACAGAATGTGTCCAATTTTAATAAGCCCTCTGTCTCAAAAGATTCCCTTTATACCACTTGAGTCCAGATTCCAAAACTTCATAAGTATGCTCCCCTGGCCTTCTTCTGAGATATTACTAAGACTCTATTAGGGTGATATTTCCCTGTCAAATTTCAGTATACCTAATAAATTTAATTTTGTTTGATCAATAAGCAATTCTTCTAATCTTTTTTAGTAGGAGTCAGAATATGCAGAAACTTGTAGGGCACATGAAGTTTTTTCCCCTCTTTTCTTGATTCTAACCTATACACTGTATAATACCTTTGGCACTGGGGTGACAGTGTGATTAGAAACTGTATTTTTGAATGATCACTCTGGCTTCAGTGTAGTAAACTAACTGGAAAGAGCTAGCATGAAATATGGAAGTCACAGAGAATTAGAACAGTGATGTTTAGAGAAGATGCTAGCTTAGCGTAGGATGATGGCAGTTGATATGTCAAGAAGTGGATGTATTTAAAGCATTAAGTGATCTATAAAACATGTAAGGTATGGTGATAGATCAAATAGAAGGGGTAAGGGGTGCCTGGGTGGCTCAGTCGGATAAGCATCCGACTTCAACTCAGGTCATGATCTTGTGGTCCGTGAGTTCGAGCCCCGCGTGGGGCTCTGGGCTGACAGCTCAGAGCCTGGAGCCTGCTTCCCATTCTGTGTCTCCCTCTCTCTCTGCCCCTCTCCCATTCATGCTCTGTCTCTCTCTGTCTCAAAAATAAATAAATGTTAAAAAAAACAAATAGGAGGGGTAAGAGACAGTAGGGTACCAAAGATGGATCATAGATTTCTAATTTACATAATTCTTATATTTTTCAAAAATTTTATATAAATTTCTAAAGATATTGTTTTTGAAACGTTGATGATAAAGGTCTCTTAGCATAGTCCTCTTGGGCTATAGTCTGTTTTAAATTGTAGAGTGCATTGTTTTAGGGACTTGATGGCCAGGCAACTTGACATTAAACGTATTCTCTTTTGGATGAAATTATTACAAAGAAAACTCTTAACAAAAGAAGAATCAGACAGAAGTCATGATCCACACGACTATGCATTGCAGATTTCTGGATTTCACATAACTGAATGTGTGGGTTCATACTTGCTCTTTTTTTATTGAAGTAGAATTGATATATGATATCAGTTGTACAAAATATTGATCTGACAATTCAACACACTCAGTGCTCACTAAGTATAGCTACCATCTGTCACTATTCAACTTTATTACAATATTATTGACTATATTCCCTAGGCTGTACTTTTCATCTCCATGACTTACTTATACTGTAACTGGAGTTTGTACCTCTTAATCTCCTTTATCTATTTTTCCCATCCCCCCAGGGCAGTTCCCCCTGGCAACCATCAGTTTGTTCTCTATATTTAAGAGTATTTTTTACTTGTCCTTTGTTTTGTTTTTTAGATTCTACACGTAAGTGAAATCATACAGTATTTGTTTTACTATGTCTGACCTATTTCACATAGCATAAGACACTGTAGGTCCATCCATGTGTTAACAAATGGTGAGATCTCATTCTTTTTTACGGCTCAGTAATATTCCACTGCATATGTGTGTGTGTGTGTGTGTGTGTGTGTGTGTGTGTGTGTGTGTGTATCTATCTCACATCTTCTTTATCCATTCATCTATCAACAGGCACTTAGGTTGCTTCCATATCTTGGCCATTGTAAATAATGCTGCAGTAAACATAAGGGTGCGTGTTTGTTTTCAAATTACTGTTTTCATTTCTTTAGGTAAATACTTGGTAGTGAAATTACTGGATCATATAGTATTTTTATTTTTAACTCTTTGAGAAACAGCCATACTGTTTTCCACAGTGGTTGCACCAATTTATATTCCCACTGACAGCACACTAGGGTTTCCTTATCTCCACATCTTCACAGACATAGGCCTGATATTTCTTTGTTTGTTGGTTTGCTTGTTTGTTTGTTTAGAGAGATAGAGTTAGCAGGGAAGGAGAAGAGAGAGAGGAATAGAGAGAATTCCAAGCAGGCTCTGAGCTGTTAGTAGAGAGCACAACACAGGGTTCAATTCCATGAACCACAGATCATGACTTGAGCTGAAATCAAGAGTTGGATGCTTAACTGACTGAGCCACCCAGGTGCCTCCAGACCTGATATTTCTTTATGCAGCATGCTGAGTTCAGAAATGCATAGAGTTATTGCTCCAAGCAACCTGGCAGATTCAGACTGAGTGGCCCAAAGTTATCTGAGTGGGTCCTGAACTCCATTCTATCTCTATCTCTGGAATATAATTGTCAAAGTAAAAGAATACTATAGATTTTATAGTGTAGGTATCTCACTTCTCTCAATTTCTACAAGTGACTTTTGGGATTTTCATTATTCATTTGGCTTATGGAGTGGAAATATCTCATCACAAATGGGCAAATCAGGAAAGAATTACTACAGTCCCTCCTGGGTAGAGGTCTTCTTCTACTCTAGTCTTTTTGGATACTTTAGGAGCTGTGAATTGAGGGATATGTGGTTGCTGTGGTCATGGTTGGAAGTAGTCCAGCTAGTTCAGCCATCTCTGAACATATAATAAGCCCTGTGGGAAGGGCCAGGCCTTGGCTATTGGTAAGTCTCTGTAAAATACCATGTAAATAAGACATGTTTGTTTTTGATATTGGACTCTGGTCACCATTTCTGGAGCAGAAGGGAAAAGACCTACACAATGGGCTACTATATTATCAATGAAACATTCAATTTTTCAATAATAACACTTTCACTTATTTTATTATTTATTCCTTTTAACCACATTCCTGATTCTTATCCTATAGATTTCAAACCTTTTAATGTGTTAGATATGTAGCATTATAATTGCATGTGTACTTGTAAATCAGTAGCACTAATTTGTTAGATAGATGATAGACGATAGCTAGATAGATGATACACAAAATTTTTTATTATGTTTGTGGAAACATTCTGTTTCTATAATAATAATATTTGTCCAACTTACTTGTCTATAACTATATACCTAATTGTTTTAAACTTCTTCCTACTACATACTACATTGAGATGAACATATTCATACATATCCCCAATGGAATATTCTGTAAATTATATCGGGCTATGTACAAAGAAGTATTGCTAGGTTGCTAGGTCTTAGATTTTGTAGTATGTGTATATGTGTGTGATGTATATGTGTGTATGTGTGTGTGTATATATATATATATATATGTTAAATTTTATTAATTACTGTAAAATTTTTCTCTAGAAGTCCATACTAACTAGTATTTCTCACATCAAATTCAAATGCATCATGAATTATATTTCCCCATCTCTCTCTAGACACTTGACAGTGTTTGAGGTTTGAATTTTTGCAGACCTGGTGGGTGGGTGGTAATGCCCTCTTGTATTTGATTACCAGTGAATTTTTATGTCTCACTATGTACTTATTATCCACTAGAATATTATATTTTATGAATTTTATGTTTATACTTTGCCTATATTTCTATGGATTGCTCATGTCTATTTATTGCAGTAATTTCTTTTGAAGTCTATGTATTAGTGCTTCTTAAATTTAGGGAGTATAAACATCTTCCAGATTATACATAAATCATAACCAGGTTATTGATATTGAAATAGTCAAGATACATAACAGTTTCACCATCAAAAAAAAATCTTTTTGTTGTCCTTTTATAGCTATACCCTCTCCCCTTCCCAACTCCTGGAACTAGTTAATCTGCTTCCATTTCTATACTTTTGTCATTTCGAAAGTGTTTTATAAATATAATCTAACAATATGCTAACTTCTTTGGTTATTTTTTTCACTGAGCATAATGGTCAGGAGATACATCCAAATTGCTGCATATATCAAAAGTTGGTGCCTATTTATAACTGAATAGTATTCCATCCTATGGGTATACCACTGTTTGTATAACCATTTACCCATTAAAGAACATATGGGTTATTTCCAGTTTTAGCTGTAAATAAATATTCTATGAACATTAATGCACAAGTTTTTGTGTGAACATAAATTTTCATTTCTTTAGGATAAAAGTCCCCATGAATGCAATACTGGATTGTAGGATAATTATGTGTTTACTTTTGTAAGAAACTGACAGTCTATTATCCAAGTGGCTGTGTCATTTTACATTCTCAATATTCACCAGTATTGTTAAATTGATATATTTTTTCCAAATTCTTTCCAGCATGTGGTGTTGTCACATTTGTTTGTTTTTAATTTTAGCTATTCTCATAATTTTATAACGATATGTTATTGTGGCTTAGTCTTTGCAATTTCTTAGAGGTTAGAACACTTTTTAATGTATTTATTTACCATCTGTGCATTCTATTTGGTGAACTGTCTATTTTTACCTTTTGCATATTTTCTAATTGCATTGGATTTGTGTGTGTGTGTGTGTGTGTGTGTGTTACTGTCATTGATTTTTGAGTCATTTTTATATTCTAGATACTATTTTTTTGTCTGATAAAAGGTTTGCAAATATTTTCTTCCAGTTAGAAGTTTGTTCTTTCATGTTAATAGGGTCCTTGACAGAGCAAAAAATTTTAATTTATTTAGTTTTCTTATTATGAATCATGCTCTTTGCCTAGCGTTAGAACCAAAAGATTGTTTCCTATGTTTTTTTTCTGAAAATTTTATAATTTATATTTTCATTTAAATCTAGATGCATTTTTTGCTTTTCCCCCTAAGTTTTTATTTAAATTTCAGTTAACCTACAGGGTAATATTAGTTTCAGGTGTAACATTTAGCAATTCGACACTTACATACCACACATCAGTGCTCACCATAATAAGTGCCCTTCTAAATGCCCATCACCTATTTAATCCATCCCCCTGCCCACCTCCCTCTGGTAACCATCAGTTTGTTCTCTATAGTTAATAGTGTGTTTCTTGGTTTTCCTCTCTCTCTTTTTTCCCTCCTATGTTCATTTGTTTTGTTTCTTAATTCTACATATGAATGAAATCATGTAGTATTTGTCTTTTTGTTTGTTTGTTTGTTTGTTTGTTTCAAGTTTCTGTTTAAATTCCAGTTAGTTAACATAAAGCATAATATTAGTTCCAGGAGTAGAATTTAGTGATTCATCAGTTTATGGTTTACCTCTCTTTCTTATTTTTCCCCTATGTTCATCTGTTTCATTTCTTAAATTCCACATATGAATGAAATCATATGGTATTGTCTTTCTCGGACTGGCTAATTGCAGTTAGCATAACACTCTTTAATTCCATCCATGTCCTTGCAAATGGCAAGGTCTCTTTCTTTTCTATAGCAGAGTAATGTTTCATTGTATATATATATACCACATCTTCTTTATCCATTCATCAGTTGATAGACATTTGGGCTCTTTCCATAAGTTGGCTATTGTTGATAATACTGCTGTAAACATCAGAATCCACTTATCCCTTCAAATTAGTATTTTTGTATCCTTTGGGTATATACCTAGAACTGCAATTGCTGGATTGTAGGGTAGTTCTATTTTTAACTTTTTGTTGAACCTCCATACTGTTTACCAGAGTGGCTGCACCAGTTTGCATTCCCACCAACAGTTTAATAGGGCTCTCCTTTCTCCCCATCTTTGTCAATACCAGTTGTATTTTGAACTATATTTTAAATTAAGATTATAATCTAAATCAAGGTACTTTTTTTTAAGTGTATGCAGGAGTGGGGAGAGGACTATGAATTTGTTCTAGTACTTTTTGTTTAAAAGGCTATCCTTTATCCATTGGATTGTTTTTGCATCTTTGTCAAAAATCAGCTGAACATATTTGTGTGCATCTATTTCAGGATTCTCCATTTTGTTTCAGTGATCTATGTATCTATCCCTCTACCACAGTATCTTTCTACTACATTTGTCTTGTTTACAGTGCCTATACAGCAGACCTCATATCAAGTACAGTGACAACTCTCCCCCCACCCCGCCCAGTTTATTCTTCAAGATTTTAGAGTTATTCTAGAGTCTATGTTTTTCCACATAAATTTTAGAATAAATTTGTCTATGTCAACAACAACAGCAAAAAAGCCTTACTAGATTTTTATATGAATCACATAAGGCTTTAAATTATTTTAGGGAGAAGTGACATCTATACTAGGTTGAGTCTTCCAATACTTCTCTCCACTTATTTTGCTTTTCTTTGATTTCTTTCATCATCATTAAAAAAAGAAAAAAAACAACAAAAAAACTTATCGTAAAGATTCTGTACTTGTTTTTTTAGGTATATAATTAAGCATTTCACTTTTTTGGCATGATTATAAATAGTATTATGTTCTGAATTTTGGTTTCCACATGTTAATTATTTCTATGCAGAAATGTGATTGATTCTCATGTGTCTTTGCATCCTGCAAAATTGCTGAACTAACTTATTAGTTCCAGGAGTGTTGGTTTTTTGTTTTTTTGTAGATTCGTTGGGATTTTCTAATTTTTTTTTAATGTTTATTTATTTTTTGAGAGAGAGAGTGCAAACAGGGGAAGGGCAGAGAGAGAGAGGGAGACACAGATCTGAAGAAGGTTCCAGGATCTGAGATATCAGAACAGAGACACACATGGGGCTCAAACTCAGGAACAGTGAGATCATGACCTGAGCCAAAGTAGGTCACTTAACCGACTGAGCTACTCAGGCACCTTGCATTAGGATTCTCTATATAGACAATCATCTACAACTATGAACTGTTTCATATCTTTCTTTCCAATCTGTATTCCTTCTACTTTTTTCTGATTGTAGTGTTTAGAATCTCTTTTTTTTAATATGAAATTTATTGTAAAATTGGTTTCCATACAACACCCAGTGCTCATTCCAACAGGTGCCCTCCTCAGTACCCATCACCCACCCTCCCACCCCCCTTCAACCCTCAGTTTGTTCTCAGTTTTTAATAGTCTCTTATGTTTCAGCTCCCTCCATCTCTAAACTTTTTTTTTCTTCCCCTCCCCCATTGTTTTCTGTTAAGTTTCATAGGATCCACATAAGATTGAAAACATATGGTATCTGTCTTTCTCTGTATGACTTATTTCACTTAGCATAACACTCTCTAGTTCCATCCATGTTGCTACAAAAGTCCATATTTCATTCTTTCTCATTGCCACGTAGTATTCCATTGTGTATATAAACCACAATTTCTTTATCCATTCATCAGTTGATGGACATTTAGGCTCTTTCCATAATTTGGTTATTGTTGAAAGTGCTGCTATAAACATTGGGGTACAAGTGCCCTTATGCATCACCATTCCTGTATCCCTTGGGTAAATTCCTAGCAGTGCTATTGCTGGGTCATAGGGTAGATTTATTTTTAATTCTTTGAGGAACCTCCACACTGTTTTCCAGAGCAGCTGTACCAGTTTGCATTCCCACCAACAGTGCAAGAGGGTTCCCATTTCTCCACATCCTCTCCAGCATCTATAGTCTCCTGTTTTGTTCATTTTAGCCACTCTGACTGGTGTGAGGTGGTTTCTGAGTGTGGTTTTGATTTGTATTTCCCTAATGAGGAGTGACATTGAGCATCTTCTCATGTGCCTGTTGGTCATCTAGATGTCTTCTTTAGAGAAGTGTCTAGAGAATGTTTTCTGCCCGTTTCTTCACTGGATTATTTGTTTTTCAGGTGTGGAGTTTGGTGAGCTCTTTATATTTTGGATACTAGCCTTTTGTCCGATATGTCATTTGCAAATATCTTTTTCCATTCCATTGGTTGCCTTTTGGTTTTGTTGATTGTTTCCTTTGCAGTGCAAAAGCTTTTTATCTTCATGAGATCCCAATAGTTAATTTTTGCTTTTAATTCTCTTGCCTTTGGAGATGTGTTAAATAAGAAATTGATGCGGCTGTGGTCAGAGAGGTTTTTTCCTGCCTTCTCCTCTACGGTTTTGATGGTTTCCTGTCTCACATTCAGGTCCTTTATCCGTTTTGAGTTTATTTTTGTGAAAGGTGTAAGAAAGCAGTCTAGTTTCATCCTTCTGCATGTTGCTGTCCAGTTCTCCCAGCACCATTTGTTAAGGAGAGTATCTTTTTTTCCATTGGATATTCGTTCCTGCTTTGTCAAGTATTAGTTGGCCATACTTTTGTGGGTCTAATTCTGGGGTTTCTATTCGATGCCATTGTTCTATGTGTCTGTTTTGGTGCCAATACCATGCTGTCTTGATGATGATAGCTTTGTAGTAGAGGCTAAAGTCTGGAATTGTGATGCCTCCTGCTTTGGTCTTCTTCAAAATTACTTTGGCTATTCGGGGTCTTTTGTGGTTCCATACAAATTTTAGGATTGCTTGTTCTAGCTTTGAGAAGAATGCTGGTGCAATTTGGTTGGGATTGCATTGAGTGTGTAGATAGCTTTGGGTAGTATTGACATTTTGACAATATTTATTCTTCCAATCCATGAGCACGGAATGTTTTTCCATTTCTTTATATCTTCCTCAGTTTCCTTCATAAGCTTTCTATAGTTTTCAGCATACAGATCTTTTACATCTTTGGTTAGATTTATTCCTAGGTATTTTATGCTTCTTGGTGCAATTGTGAATGGGATCAGTTTCTTTATTTGTCTTTCTGTTGCTTCATTATTAGTGTATAAGAATGCAACTGATTTCTGTACATTGATTTTGTATCCTGTGACTTTGCTGAATTCATGTATCAGTTCTAGCAGACTTTTGGTGGAGTCTCTTGAGTTTTCCACGTATAATATCATGTCATCTGTAAAAAGTGAAAGCTTGACTTCATCATTGCCAATTTTGATGCCTCTGATTTCCTTTTGTTGTCTAATTGCTGATTTTGCATTTCCAACACTATGTTAAACAACAGTGGTGAGAATGGATATTCCTGTCGTGTTCCTGATCTCAGGGAAAAAGCTCTCAGTTTTTCCCCATTGAAGATGATATTAGCTGTGGGCTTTTCATAAATGGCTTTTATGATGTTTAAGTATATTCTTTCTATCCCGACTTTCTTGAGGGTTTTTATTAAGAAAGGATGCTGAATTTTGTCAAATGTTTTTTCTGCATTGATTGACAGGATCATATGGTTCTTATCTTTTCTTTTATTAATGTGATGTATCACATTGATGGATTTGCGAATGTTGAACCAGCCCTGCATCCCAGGAATGAATCCCACTTGATCTTGGTGAATAATTATTTTTATATGCTGTTGAATTTGATTTGCTAGTATCTTACTGAGAATTTTTGCATCCATATTCATCAGGGATATTGGCCTGTAGTTCTCTTTTGTTGCTGGGTCTCTGTCTGGTTTAGGAATCAAAGTAATGCTGGCTTCATAGAATGAGTCTGGAAGTTTTCCTTCCCTTTCTATGATTTGGAATAGCTTGAGAAGGGTAGGTATTATCTCTGCTTTAAACGTCTGGTAGAACTCCCCTGGGAAGCCATCTGGTCCTGGACTCTAATTTGTTGGGAGATTTTTGATAACTGATTCAATTTCTTCGCTGGTTATGGGTCTGTTCAAGTTTTCTATTTCTTCCTGTTTGAGTTTTGGAAGTGTGTGGTTGTTTAGGACTTTGTCCATTTCTTCCAGGTTGTCCAGTTTGTTGGCATATAATTTTTCATAGTATTCCCTGATAATTGTTTGTATTTCTGAGGGATTGGTTGTAATAATTCCATTTTCATTCATAATTTTATCTATTTGGGTCATCTCCCTGTTCTTTTTGAGAAGCATGGCTAAAGGTTTATCAATTTTGTTTATTTTTTCAAAAAACCAACTCTTGGTTTCATTGATCTGCTCTACTGTTTTTTTAGATTCTATATTGTTTATTTCTGCTCTGATCTTTATTATTTCTCTTCTTCTACTGGGTTTGGGGTGTCGTTGCTATTCTGCTTCTATTTCCTTTAGGTGTCCTGTTAGATTTTGTATTTGGGATTTTTCTTGTTTCTTGAGATAGGCCTGGATTGCAATGTATTTACCTCTCAGAACTGCCTTCACTGCATCCCAAAGCATTTGGATTGTTGTATTTTCATTTTCATTTGTTTCCATATATTTTTAAATTTCTTCTCTAATTGCCTCGTTGACCCATTTGTTCTTTAGTAGGGTGTTCTTTAACCTCCATGCTTTTGGAGGTTTTCCAGACTTGTTCCTGTGGTTGATTTCAAGCTTCATAACATTGTGGTCTGAAAGTATGCATGGTATGATCTCAATTTTTGTATACTTATGAAAGGCTGTTTTGTGACCTAGTATGTGATCTATCTTGGAGAAGTTTCCACGTGCACTTGAGACAAAAATATATTCTGTTACTTTGGGAAGCAGAGTTCTAAATATATCTGTCAAGTCCATCTGATCCAATGTATCATTCAGGGCCCTTGTTTCTTTATTGACTGTGTGTCTAGATGATCTATCCTTGTTGTAAGTGGAGTATCAAAGTCCCCTGCAATTACCACATTCTTATCCATAAGATTGCTTATGTTTGTGATTAATTGTTGTATATATTTGGGGGCTCCCGTATTTGGCACATAGACATTTATAGTTGTTAGCTTTTTCTGATGGATAGACCCTGTAATTATTATATAATGCCCTTCTTCATCTCTTGTCACAGCCTTTAATTTGAAGTCTAGTTTGTCTGATATAAGTATGGCTACTCCAGCTTTCTTTTGACTTCCAGTAGCATGATAGATAGTTCTCCATCCCCTCACTTTCAATCTGAAGGCGTCGTCAGGTCTAAAATGAGTCTCTTGTAGACAGCAAATAGATGGGTCTTGTTTTTTTATCCATTCTGATACCCTATGTCTTTTGGTTGGAGCATTTAGTCATTTACATTCAGTGTTATTATAGAAAGATATGGGTTTAGAGTCTTTGTGATGTCTGTGGATTTCATGCTTGTAGTAATGTCTCTGGTACTTTGTGGTCCTTGCAACATTTCACTCACAGAATCCCCCTTAGGATCTCTTGTAGGGCTGGTTTAGTAGTGATGAATTTTTTTTGTTTGTTTGTTTGGGAAGACCTTTATTTCTCCTTCTATTCTAAATGACAGACCTGCTGGATAAAGGATTCTCAGCTGCATATTTTTTTCTGTTCATCACATTGAAGATTTCCTGCCATTCCTTTCTGGCCTGCCAAATTTCAGTAGCTAGATACATCACTAGTCTTATCAGTCCCCCTTTATATGTTAGAGCACGTTTATCCCTAGATGCTTTCAGAATTTTCTCTTACCCTTGTATTTTGCCAGTTTCACTATGATATGTCATGCCGAAGATCGATTCAAGTTACGTCTGAAGGGAGTTCTCTGTGCCTCTTGGGTTTCAATGACTTTTTCCTTCCCCAGATCAGGGAAGTTCTCAGCTATGACTTCTTCAAGAACACCTTCAGCACCTTTCCATCTCTGTTCCTCCTCTGGAATCTCAATTATGCATATATTATTGCGTTTAATTGTGTCACTTAGTACTCTAATTCTCCCCTCATACTCCTGGATTTTTTTTATCTCTCTTTTTCTCAGCTTCCTCTTTTTCCATAATTTTATCTTCTAATTCACCTATTCTCTCCTCTGCCTCTTCAATCCGAGCTGCGGTCGCCTCTATTTTATTTTGCACCTCGTTTATAGCATTTTTTAGTTCCTCCGGACTGTTTCTTAATCCCTTGATCTCTGTCACAATAGATTCTCTGCTGTCCTCTATACCTTTTTCAAGCCCAGTGGTTAATTTTATGACTATTATTTTAAATTCGTGTTCTGTTATATTGCTTAAATCGTTTTTGATCAATTCGTTAGCTGTCGCTACTTCCTGGAGTTTGTTTTGAGGAGAATTCTTCAATTTTGTCATTTAGATAGTCCCTGGAGTGGTGTGGAACTGCAGGGCACTTCCCCTGTGCTGTCTGGAGTAACTTGTGTTGGTGGGCAGGGCTTCAGTCAGACCCTATGTCTGCCCCCAGCCTCCTGCTGGGGCCATAGTCAGACCTTATCTTCCCCTCTCCCAGGGCCAGGACTCACTCTGGAGTGGTGTGGCCCCTGCCTGGGCTACTTGCACACTGCCAGGCTAGTGGTACTGCTTCTATGGGATCTGGTGTATTAGCCTGGGGGCATCTGCAAGGTGCACAGGGGCAGAAGGGGGAGGCTTAGCTAGCTTTGCAGTCAGTAGTCCCCTTCGGGAGGGGCCCTGCAGCACTGGGAGGGAGGCAGGCAGACCCGTTGGAGGGATGGATCCACAGAAGCACAGTGTTGGGTGTTTGCACAGTGCAAGCAAGTTCGGTGACAGAAACTGGTTCCCTTTGGGATTTTGGCTGGGGGGATGGGTGAGAGAGATGGTGCTGGCCAGTGCCTTTGTTCCCTGCCAAGCTGTGCTCTGTCTTCCAGGGCTCAATACCTCTCTCACCTGTTGTCCTCTTACCCTCCTGCTCTCCGAGCAGAGCTGCTGACTTATAACATTCCAGATGTTAAGTCCCGCTTGCTGTCAGAACACACTCCGTCCAGCACCTCTACTTTTGCTAGCCAGACATCAGGGTCTCTGCCTTGCCCAGAGGGCTACTCCTCCACCACCCTGGCTCCCTCCCGCCGGTCTGTGTAGTGCACACTGCCTCTCCGCCCTTCCTACCCTCTTCCATGGGCCTCTTGTCTATGCTTGGCTCTGGAGAGTCCTTTCTGCTAGGCTTCTAGTCTCCTGGTGGTTTCCTGGGTTATTTAAGCAGATGTGGGTGGAATCTAAGTGTTCAGCAGGACTCGGTGAGCCCAGCGTCCTCCTATACTGCCATCTTCTTTGGGATCTAGAATTTCTGATGCTTGATTTTATAACAATGGTGAGAGCAAATAACCTTGGCTTATTCCAGATCTTAAAGGGGATGCATTCCATCTTTTACCATTATGAAGTTAGCTAAGAGTTTTCTGTAGATGCTCTTTATCAAGTTGAGCTAGTTCTTGTCATTCCTAACTTGGTAACAGTTTTTAACATTAATGAATGTTGGATTATGTCAAATATTTATTCTGTATCCATTAATATGACTATATTATTTTTCTTTATTATTCTGTTAATTATATTGATTAATTTTCAAATGTTGAACCAGCTTTTTAAACTTGGAATAAATCTCACTTGATCATAGTCTATAATCTCTCAGGGAATGATGAATTTGATTTGCTTGTACTTTATTGAGAACTTTTGTACAAAATTTTATATATTTTGTAGAGATACAGTCTATTCTATTTGGTTTTTGTATTGTTTATATGGTTTTGTATCAAGTACGATTGGAATAAAAAATCAATTAGGAAGTATTCTCTTTTTATTTTTCACAAAAATATTTTATAAAATTGGTTTTAATTCTTTAAAATGTTTGTGCCTATTAAAATAAATTAATCAGGGGCGCCTGGGTGGCGCAGTCAGTTAAGCGTCCGACTTCAGCCAGGTCACGATCTCGCACTCCGTGAGTTCGAGCCCCGCGTCAGGCTCTGGGCTGATGGCTCGGAGCTTGGAGCCTGTCTCCGATTCTGTGTCTCCCTCTCTCTCTGCCCCTCCCCCGTTCATGCTCTGTCTCTCTCTGTCCCAAAAATAAAAAAATTTAAAAAAAAAGTTGATAAAATAAATTAATCAATTCCATCTTTTCTTTCTTTTTCTTCCTAAAAGTGTGTACTTTTAGAGACTTTTTAAAGACAAATATTTTAACAGTTGTACTGAAAAACTTTATTTTTCCTTCTTAAGCTTTTATCCACCCTGATTCTTGGTTTGTATGTTGTATTAGGAAATATTTCATTTTTTATAGTGTGAACTAATTTACCTAACCCCATTTACTATACTTGCCCTATTAATTTGCCACTCCATATTAGCATTGCCAAGTTTTCATATAAATCTGGACCTGTTCCATTAATATATTTATGTTCCTATTGTAGTGTTTTATGACTTATTATAATAGCATTTACATCTTCATAAATAATAGATCAATGTCAAATTCTCTGATCTTTATCTAAGTTTTAAATATCCATCAATTTTAGTCTTTCTTTGAAATTTCAAGATTTAGAGTTTTTCAAAATGTCCAGTTGAAATCCTTGTTGCCTCTAAATTAATATTGAAATAAGTGATAATATTGTCCCATTCCTCAACATATGATATATTTCTATTTATCCTAATCTTCTTCTATGTTCTTTAAGAAAGGTTTAAAATTACCTCTGTAAAAAAATGTCTATAATGGAGATTTCTCCTTTCTCCCTTATTTATTCAGTAATTAATTTATATACATCTTTTTTTTTTTAAATATAAGTAGGCAAATGGTCGTTTTCTTATATAAGTTACACATTCAAGCTTCCTTCTCTTTTACTGAAATTGACTTGGGTAAAACTTGCTTCCTATTTTTACAAAACAGAAATTTTCTAGAAGAGAAAGTAGGGGACAGGAAATGATCAGGAGAAGGAAGTATGAAGGATAATTTAATGCAAAGATAATTGTTAACTGATAATCCTGCAATTTATTGCTTGATACAATTGGCTTAACTTACATATGCCGCAGTGATTTCCACTCCATTTAACCTAAAAAGCCATTTAACTTGAGCTATTATTCTTCTTCATTTCCGGTTAAACTTAGAAAAAGCTTTGATTGTCCTCTCTCCCATAATTGCTCTATGAAGACATCAATGATTATTTTAAAAATCAATGAAAGGAGTTAGTTATGTGGAAGAAATGTGAAATGTGAAGAAGTTTGGCTTTAAACTGATGTTGTACGGCCAGTACTAGTGCTTCTGTTGCCATGACCCACATGAATTACGGATGCCAAGCGAGTCTCTACAAGTCTCCATATCGTCTGACTCTTCTCACTCGCATGACCTCTGGTTTTGCTTCTCTTACCCTTGCTAACTTCGTTCCATCAGTCTTCTTGCTGTTACATGAACACTCCATGCTTCATCTGTTTTAGGATTTTTAGCACTTACTCTCTCCCCTTCGGAATGGTATTCCTAGATAATGTTGATGTCCCCTATCTCTTTTTCCCTTCTGTGTACATTCTGAGGTACTCTCTCACTGAGGCCTTCTTCCTTCATTACCCTAGATTATAATAACTTTCCCCTTATTCACAGTTTCTAAATTCTTTTCTGCTTTACATCTTACCAGAAAATTTATCACCATGTGACATACCACATATACTTGTTGGGTATTTCTCTTCACTAGAATGTAAGCTACCTTAGGGCATGAATTTGTATTTATTTCTTCACCTGTGTACCTGCAATAACTAGAAGAGCCCTGGAAACTTAGAAGACACTCGAATATTAGCCACTTTTTAAAGGCTTATAATCAAAATTTATATGACTCTTCTAGATTTATACTACTGGGCAACTAAGCATGTATGTATATCTTTGATGATTTAATAAATTAACGTATAATTTTACACACCAATAAGAGATAAATTTAAGTAAACGTACATCTAGATCCTTTATATTTTCTGCGTGTATTTACATATATGTGTGTGTGTATTATAGATCATATATATAGATCTATAGATCATATACAGATCATATATAGATCATAACAGGTAACAGTTATAGTAGAACAAACTAGTAACAGTTATGTATTTTTAGACTGGTGACTTACCATTAGAGATGGATGTAATATAAGCTGTGAGCCTTTCAGCATAAAGATGAGCTCTGAAACAGAAAACCTTTGCACAAATTCTCATCTTTTCTCTCTTTCAGTTTCCTTTCATGCAAAAGTGAAGACTGTAATTTCTGGTCAAAAATTCTGTGATAGTCCGCCTTCTGAAAAAATAAAGAAGGAGAAGTGTAAAAGACATGTTCATATCTTATAAGAAAATATGACTGCCTTTCTAGATTGTAATTTTAATATGAAATGCAAAAATATTTTGGATAAATTTAGATAAGGTTTCAAGGAATTGTGGGGGAAATAAATAGTCGGTTTATGTTCTATCTAACAGAACTTTTCTCTCTATGAACATAAATAAGCACAGGATACTCTCCCAGGGACCATACACATGCATTGTATATAGTTGTTGAGAAACCTGACTCTGTGTCTTTCTGATGGTGAGATTGCAAAGTTATCCTTTTCTTTAACCCATTTGGCCATCTTTTATCATAGACATGACCTTCACACTTTGTATGTGTTCATTGGAGGATAGACAAGTATGAATATTATTCCTTTTTACAGTTTTACTAATACTTTTTTTTCATTTTCTTTGCTGAGGTTCTAAGTTGTTATATCTTTCAAAATAACTTAGTTAAAAATAGCACTCAGGAACTTCTTTGGATATTCTCCAAATTTCCACGTATTACTATCCCCTTTAAGATTGAGAGCAGGTCAGCAAAATTTGCAGTTTCAAATTGATTTCACAATTTTAAAATTCACTTCCAAAACATTGCCATCTTTATAGTGCTCAGTTGTGCTGGATGTTAAGCTAGTTTTCTTCACCTTTAACCCATACTTCCATACAGTGACTGGTGATATGGAGGCTAGAACTCTGCACACGACAGTTCTGCTCTGTCAGCTTCTTTCCTGTTAGGCTCTGCCTGCAGTGGGGGTTAATGAGGGATTGGGAAGTCCAGACTTCCCAATCCTGCCAATGGCACACAGCCTTGGTTCTTCAAATCAGCAATGGCAGGTTTATTCCAGTTGCAGCAGCTGGGAATTTTTCCAGTACTTGCACTTGTGACCTTTTAATGACACTGGCATGAGCTGACCAGCCCTTAGAGCCCTTCTTCTTAACTCTGAAATATAGCACCGAATATTACCCCTGGGCCATTGGAGTTCAGATTAGAAGGACTCCTCTTCCAAACTTCACATCTCTTCCTCTTGTCCCATTCCTATGGGTGACATCTGCTTCCTACAGTTGTTTCTAATGTAGTACCTTAGTTTCTCTTTTAATGTCTCAATTTTTGAATAGCTAGTTGACCATTCTTCATATAAAATCCCCTCTATTAAAAGAACCAGTATGGTAATTATTTTGTATGGTGACAGGTGGTAACTAGAGTTATTGTGGGGATCACTTTGTAAGATATGAACATATGGACTTACTATGATGTACAACTGAAACTCATAGGATATTGTATGTCAACTATACTTAAGTAAAAATAAAAGAATTGTGATTTATGTCTCTTGTTTAGACTATCACTGATTCAAATATCCTTTAGTAACTACCTCTCCAACTCTTTTTGGGCTATTACTGAATGTCTCTTTAAGATATTATAGTCAGGGGTGCCTGGGTGGCTCAGTCGGTTAAGCGTCTGACTTCAGCTCAGGTCACAATCTCACGGTCCGTGAGTTCGAGCCCCGCGTCGGGCTCCGGGCTGATGGCTCAGAGCCTGGAGCCTGCTTCCGATTCTGTGTCTTCTTCTCTCTCTGCCCCTCCCCCGTTCATGCTCTGTCTCTCTCTGTCTCAAAAATAAATAAACGTTAAAAAAAATTTTTTTTAAAAAGATATTATAGTCAACATCAATGATTCTTTTAAAGAACAGACAAACTAAAGAACTGAGGATATTCTTTTCTGGTTTCTTGCTCAATGAAATCTGTATTGCATTTTATTCTATATTTGTGTCTATTTAACAATTATGAGCTAAAATGAATATCTCCTTTTTAATTTATTGCATTTGTTCTAAATTGATAATAATTATAAATAATGAAATAGTGTATCTTCTCACAGTAGATATTGGAATTAAGTGATGTTTATTATTTTACTCTCATGGTATAAACACACTGTATGTCAATCCCATTCTATGATGACATTTGAAATATAACTGTTAACTCATTTCTGAATATCCACTCTCAAGGAAAAAAGATGTAGGTTAATAGAAGGAAAATGGCTATTAGTTTCTTGAGATTAATTGCCTTTGGAAAAAAACTGGTTTTCATAAAGTAATAAACTTTGAAATTAGATTATGCTTTTTTCCTAGATCAAACTACATGGGAATAAATTTTCCAGTGTTGACCCAAAGGACTTCATTAAAGTCAGAAGCACACAAACATTTTGTTTTTTGACACAAGAATTAGTAATCAAATAATTAGCATATTTAAAGGAATCTGAAAATTTATTCTGGACCAGTCAAAATAATTAAAAACTATGGCACAAAACAATGAAGTTCAAAATGTTCCCAACATTCTCTATTAAAGAAAGTCTTCAGGTCTTTCAAAAGCGTCTATGTTTCAGTGGCATAGCTCTGGGTTTATGCATTAGTAATTTTTAGCTCTGCATTTATGCATCAGTGATTTTAGATACTCATGTGTAGGAAAACTTACATCAATATCAAGTTGTAAATTGAATACGTGAATTAACTTCATCTACCTTATGATAGGTCATTAAGAATCCATTAGGAAAAATGAAATTATTGTATCATTTTAAAGATTTCCTTTGTAACATACTTATAATATAGTTGCATGGGAATAAACATATACAGAGTTTATATCAGTCCACTATCTCAATATACAATAAAAAACACAATGGAAAATTATTCTGGAAAATTATTGTCTTAAAGACAATAACTACCAAAAATTGTTTTGGCAATTTAATTATTGACTAATGGTTAGAATAAATGATGTTTGGCTGGGTTTGAGTCAAATATGCACAAAGTACATTCACTTTGGAACAAGATCTTTCTTCTTCCATGGTATACTCTTAGTTTTATCTCTTGAGAACATATTTCAATTGATACAGGATGAAAATAAGACATAAACAAAAGAAGCTGCAAATCATGTTGGAAAATGAGAGAAATCTTTTTCAAACTCATGTTGTAAGCAATAACATTTGAAATTCCAGTTGAGGTATACAGAAGTTTTAAACATTTTAGGGGAGAAGTCTTAGTTAAGATTATAGATGTCCATCAACTGATAAATGGATAAAGAAGATGTGGTTTTATGGGGTGCCTGGGTGGCGCAGTCGGTTAAGCGTCCGACTTCAGCCAGGTCACGATCTCGCGGTCCGGGAGTTCGAGCCCCGCGTCGGGCTCTGGGCTGATGGCTCGGAGCCTGGAGCCTGTTTCCGATTCTGTGTCTCCCTCTCTCTCTGCCCCTCCCCCGTTCATGCTCTGTCTCTCTCTGTCCCAAAAATAAAAATAAAAAAAAAACGTTGAAAAAAAAAAAAGAAGATGTGGTTTATATATACAATGGAATACTATTTGGCAATGCAAAAGAATGAAATCTTGCCATTTGCAGCAATGTAGATGGAACTGGAGGGCATTATGCTAAGTGAAACAAGTCAGTCAGAGAAAGAAAGATATATTTTCACTCATATGTGGATCCTGAGAAACTTAACAGAATACCATGGGGGAAGGGAAGGGGAAAATTTGTTACAGAAAGGGAGGCAAGCCATAAGTAACTCTGAAAAACAGAGAACAAACTGAGGGTTGACGGGGGCGAGGGGAGGGGGGAAAGTGGGTGATGGGCACTGAGAAGGGCACTTGTTGGGATGAGCACTGAGTATTGTATGGAAACCAATTTGACAATAAGTTCTATTAAAAAATAAAATATGTGTATGATACTAAAAAAAGATTATAGATTTGATAGCATGACATATTTGAAATAGATTGAAAATATAAGAAGCAGACAAAATGGCTCAGGAAGAAAGCATAGAGAAAAGTAGAGGTCAAAGCACAAAACTTCATGAGAGAAATCAACACACAATGGGAAAGGGAAGTCAAGAAGGTAGAAGAACCTGGAGAGGGTGATTAATTGTACAGAAATTGGTAAGAGAGTTGTAAGGAGGAATTATGAAGTGTTAGGTATTATAAAGAGACAAGTTTCTAAGAAAACTGAGAATTTTTCATTTAATAATTTAAAAGCTTTATCGGTAGCCTTTACTAAAATCTTATGAGGAGACATTGTGTGGCGTGTGGTACAATTTAATAATATATATGGAACAAATTAAGATAGAATAAAATAATTATTTTTAGAAAAAGAATGTAAGTCTTAGCAACAAATGTAGATCATCCAAGAACACTGTGTTCAAAATGATTTCAAAGGAGTGCATGTTGAATGCTTTCTCAAGGTTTTTTCCTCAAGCAAATTCCCGAATTTGAACTTTGAGACTTAGGGAAATCCTGCAGAGTGGAATTATCTCTAGGCTCAGTTTTTTGGGGACTCTTATTCACCTCTGTTTGGTGTATTAACTGCTAAAAGCTGGTAAAATTATAACAACAAAAGATGGAGACAATCTGAGGGTGATGCTTTCTAGTTCATATTGTGTAATATGTCAGAGCACTGCAATACTGTTTATTGTAAAGTCTTTGGTATTTTTCTCTTGGAATTGGTTATAGAGACAATGGATAAAAGCATTAGAAGAACTCTGATAATCTCTATTTTTATCTCCCCAAAGAAATGTTAAAAGGACTTGGTAGAAAAACACACCAAAGTTAATGCTTGCTAATATGGCAATAAAGCTTCGCCTGGGATCCAAACCCATGATGAAATTAAACAATTGTATTTGCTGGCTAACCTCATTTTAAATAATATTTTTTTTCTTCCCTACGGGAAAAATATAAAAAATGCAATCATCTTTTCATTATGAGATTGCAGGTTGTATGTCTTATGAATCCCTAGTGTAAGTATTCTAGAGCCCTATATATCACAGAAATGTAATGGAAATATTTTTGCTCATGATTTCTTCCCTTCTCCTCCTTAATATCATTTCAGAAAGAGTAGTAAGAATTCCCTTTTACCAGTCTTTGAAAAGAATTGCTGCTCTTGGATGATTGGTAACTTTAAACCCAACATCAATTTCTTAAATCTATTTTATTATATCTATTTATTATATGCAGGTTTTAATTTTGAAAACTTTTTCAAATGTTATATTTAGGCTTGTTCTTCCTTCAAATCTCCTTGCTTTTTGATAGTACTACTGAAGCCTGTGAGAATTCCTTTATAGCTTTTATCACACTTAGAATTTGTCTTTGTTTTTCATGGCCATTAGACTATGATTACCTTGGACAAAAAGACTGTAATTATTCATATTTGTATCTTCATGAGCTACCATAAGCCCCATATATGTTGATGAAAAAGTAAATATAAATATAAATTGTGGGTTGAGATAGAGCTTTATCTTATATATATGTGAAAAAAGCAACATTTACTTTTAAACAAAACACAGCTTTAATAAAACAGTTTTACAGTTTCTACAAATGATTAAAAAACACGCACACAATGTGTTTAAAATTTCCTTAGAGAAGTACAACTACCCTATTTACATTCTTGTTGGAAAGGCCATTCTTTAGTTGGAAAGACCATTATCATTAATTAAACAAACACTCTGGAAGGCAATGAGGAAAGAAAAAATATAATCAACTAGCCAGTCAGATCAACTAAATGAACCTTGGCAATAAGCAAGATGATGAATGTATCAACAAATAAAACTATTGAGTAGATGGTATTTCAAACTACAGTAAAACACCCACACTATCAAATATATATTCTGTGGTATTGAGTGAATAAATCCAACTCTCTGGCCAGCCCAAATTCTCAAAATAGGGCAGGATGAGTGAAAGCTGACTTCTTGGTGGTGATGGGGGCAATAGGAGTGTTACATTGTTGTCTCATGATCATTTCAGTCTTCCTCAGTTCAGTGTAGGATTTTCATTTTGATTTTTTTTTTTTAAAGAGAGAGAGACAGAGTCTGTACATGCATGTGAGTGGGGGAAGAGCAGAGAGAGAGAGAAAGGGAGAGAATCTTAAGAAGTCCCCATGCCCAGCGGGAGCCCAACATTGGACTCTATGTCATGACCTTGGGATCTTGACCTGAGCCAAAATCAGGAGTCAGATGATTGACTGAGCCACCCAGGTGCCCTTAATATGTATACTTTGTAACATCAGTCCTTTTCCTACTTGGGCTAATAAATAAAAACAAATAAATGACAAGATTTTCCCTTTTTCTTTACCACATATTAACTGAAAGGACAACCAAAAAAAGTATTTCTTTGTTATTGTTGACCTTGCAGTACCGCTACCCCACATTTTGTACAGTTGAATTTTTGGACTTTACTTACTGAGTTATGGCAGGGTTTCATCGTTTACACAATTTAAAATAAATTCCAATCATGCCGAGATTATTTCATGGATAAACTGTATTTTAACTTGCAATATGTCTTTGTAAATTACAAAATTTCATACTATCCTCAATGTCTTAAAAGTAAACAATACCATGATTGAAACAACCTTTAACAAATTGAAACTTAAACAAGTATTTCCCCCAGAAACAAACGTTAGTTTGATTGAATGTACCCAAATATAATTTTGGTTTACTTAAATAAATATTTTAATTTGAAAATTTTTTCCAGGGCACATGTGGTCATATAGTAATTAACATATAACGCTGTTCCTCATAACAAAGAATTTTTTCAATAAATATTATGTTACTGAAAGACTAAGAATTAGAAAATCTAATTTTATATGGGAATTTTGAAAAGTAAATTTTCAGATACTAAGTCCATATACCAGCACAGAAAAAAAAATACATTATCTTCAATTATATCTTTGAAGATATTCATGAAAGGAAAGGAAATCAATGAACAATAAGCACTACACAGGTGAAGATTTTTTTCTTAAAGGAACAAAATAATTTTTCATTAATTTTTTGTCACACATTAGTTTCAGATTTAAAATTATTGGCCCAAATGTAGCCTACTAGTGACTTTTCAATATATCTAAGACAATACTAATTGATAATACTAATTTTGTAGTGTGATAAAACTGCATTACAACATTTGCCCAAGTGCTGAATGGGCAATTATTTAGTATGTTTGCAACAAAGCTTAATTTCTTTTAATGTGTCTCAAATGAGTTTCATGTAAATTTTCACTTTTATGTAAGCAAACTTTAAAATAGTTCATTATTTTAAAAATCATCTAAATATATCTACAAGTTTGTTTTGAGATTCAGTTAACATATACAGTTAACACAACAGGAAATCACAAGGGAAAACCCTAAGGGAACACTAATTTTTTGTTATGCTAATACAAAACAATTCCTTCATAAGCAAGACAGCCATGTAAAATTAGCTACTGACCAAGTAAAAACTTATGCAGAGAACACAGCTTTTGTATATTTAGGAGAATACATTTGACTGGATTTGGAATGTTTTTCTGGGCAATCATTACAGTTAAATATATTAAACTCTGTCTCCTTTATGTCAAAATTAATTTATAGTTCACTTGCAAAAGGATCTTTACAGTTAAAGATCAACTCTGTGAGAACCAATGGCTATTGGTTAGTCATTTATTTTTATAGAGATCTCATGTTTACATCAACAACACAGCACTATTCAAAAGTCAACTGTATTGCTTTTTAATCAAGGGAGATTTTTTTTTTTCATCCTAACAGGGAAAAATTCAGATTCCATGATTTAGGAACATCTCTGTCTCTATCTTCCAAACCTGAAACATCCTCACTTGATTCCCTCTTTTCTTCTCTGTCATCTGCCTAGAAAGTATTTTAGTCTCCTTTCTGGATCCTCCTAATCATTCCGGCATCTAAATATCTAAATATCTGATTAACTCTAAGTGTTGGCTTCATTCTTGGCTTTCTTGACTTTTTTTTTTTTAAGGTGTTTGTTGTTGTTGTTGTTATTTTGTTTTGTTTTTGTTTTGCTTTGTTTTGAGAGATAAAGAGAGTGGGGAGGAGCAGAGAGAGAGAGAGGGAGAGAGAGAGAATCCCAAGTGGGCCACCTTCCTGTCAGCTGTCACCAAGGTGCCCAATTTGGGGCTCAAGCTCACAAACCCAAACCTGAGATCATGACCTGAGCCAAAGTCCCAGCTTAATCCACTGAGCCACCCAGGAGACCCTTTCTTGTCTTATCTCAAACCTCTTCTCTGTCCAATCCTATGACAGTTAAGACGTCCAAATTTCCATTCCTACCCCCAATCTCCTCTCTAACTTAATATATCTACGTCTGTACTTGACATCCACATGAGTTGTTTAAGGCATAGCTCAAACTTAATTTACTCCAAAACAAAGCTTTTGCTTCTCCACCCTGTCTAATTCCAGAAAACTAGCTCACTTTTCATGCATTGACTCACATAAAAAATAATTGAATCTAGGAATCTTCCTGACAACCACTTTTCTCATCGCACATATTTAATCCATTAGTAAATTCTCCCAGCCTTACTTTCAGACTGTATCCAGATTCTGACCACTTCCTACACTCTCTAATGTTACTACCCTTATAATATAAGTGCAAATCTACTGCCTGAATCCCAATTCAAGGAAGGACTCTTTGGCTAATGGCAAATAGGACAGTCACCAGACAGCCGCTAAGGGTCAGCAGCCTCAAGATTGGTCTCAGCTGCAATAAGCCATCCCCTAAGGACTCTCCCTTCCCAGGGAAGCTCACATCTTCCTAGATGACTGAGTGAGTGGGAGGCATAAAGTCTAATGGTTTGGCCTTGTCATCTAAGTGTAGGATGCTCTGTTATATACATTCCAGAGCATTTTAATTAGACTCTATACTCATAATGAATAAAAATGTAAAGTGCTCACTGATATGTTCTTTGAATTATCCAAATTTTAATAATCTTTATGACTGTGTGTATATTATAGACTCCTGAGGGATTTGTCACCCAGTAAGATTATAGCAAGATGCTACTGTTATTTTAGTGATGCTTTAACTTCTATTATTTGAAAAATCATGTTAGTGATCACCACTAATAGAAATATCACTGTCCTTACCATCTTTAGAAGCCTTCTTTTGTGGCAATTTTGAAAGATGCATTAGTACAAAATAATAGAAAGCTGTAGTGTGACAGTTTTATAAAATGGTTATTAGTTTGAAAAATAATTATTACAAGTAATTTCACTTGCATTACTTTTTTGAAGTTTTTCTTAAAATTATAAAACATTTGGATTGTCTCATTCGTTTAGTAAATTTTATTTCCTTGAAAAATATTGTAACTAAAAGCCTGATGGGGTTAGACTTCAGGAAATAAACTGTCAAATTGGGTAGTTAACTATTTTCATCTTATTTGAAAGTCTTAAACTTTTATTCCCTGAAGCCGTTTCCTTTAATAGCTGACATGCTTCTATGACTACAGTGTCATGCCAAAGGGGACAGCTAACTACATCTTAAACAAGAGAAGATGAAAAAATATTGTTTGAGGTATAAGCATTTTCTAAATCAGGGCTTAAACAAAAAATGAACACATAAAAAGAAGAACAGATTTATAATCACTTGTGGAAGGTTTAAAAAATATTTCTTAAGTATCTCCTTAACTTAGTTTTTTAATTAAGACTTATCATTTATAATTGTGGAAAAATGCAAACTATTGACCAGTAGCCCATTATCAAGTATATATGGTCTCTCTCTCTCTCTCTCTCTCTCTTTCTCTCTCTCATCATATTGTTTCAGTTGACCAGATGAGCAATATTTAGTTGCGATTATAGTTTTTTAGATAATCAAAATATTTTTATAATCAATGTTCTTATAATTATCTGCTCTTTGATGAATTGCTTTATAAATTATCCATATCACCTTTTTTTTCCTTGCAATTAATCCTTAAGTCTGTTTGATAACATTTTAGCTCTTGAGTTCAATATGAATTTTGGGGGACTAGCAGGAAGTAAATAAGGAGCAGATAACTTCCTTTACATACATACATATGTACACACACACACACACACACATATAATTACTTGTAAGATTTTGATTATTTCTTTCACAATAACATAAAAACACCTACCTGAGACCATCCCCTATACTTCAATGCTATTCTTTCCTCGGCGAAAATCTCCTCCAAGTGTACCCTGAAAAAAAGACCCTATGAAGGAATTTAGAAAACATAGATTGCAGAATATCAGAATTTTTATTTAGGAACAGATTTTTCTGTAATGACTATGGGATCCATTCCCAACTCCTACCCCTAAGTAGAGAACATTTTTTTCTGTCTTCCCTCTTTCCCAGTCTGTGTCCTAGGCTGATGGGTTCCCTCTTCAAGGAGATTCCTCCTCCCCAGGGAAAAATTCAGTTCAACATATGTACCTTCAGTGGTGTCATAGTAACATATTTGTCTTATCATAAAATTTTAAATTGCTTATTTCTACTCAAAGTTAGCTGTTCAGATGTTTGGGTTTCCAGGAAAGCAGTTTTCCTTATTAATTACTTCAGTTTCTTTTGTTAGCTAGATACTTTGTCATTTATAAATTGGTATCTTGGAAACTATTACAGTGAAAGAATAGTTTACTGTCTATATATACAAGGCATAAATCAGAACTAATGATTGTTTTAAACCACTTAAGGATATGTATCACAAAACGAAGAAAAAATTCCCAGTTCCAAATGTTATGCAGTTAAAAAATGGGCTCTTTGCTTCCACTGGGGTAGGAGAAAAGGAGAGTTTTAAAACAATACTATTAAATCTCATCAATATAAAACATCCTTGACTGAGTCACTTAAAAGTAAAATATATATATATATATATATATATATATATATATATATATACAAAATATGCAATCTAGCTAAACAATTCTGTGGCTGGTGATATTCATATAAGGATCCTCTCTTGTACTCCACATGATTTTATTGATATTGAATTTAGAAATTTCATATGTCTTAGTATTTATTTGTATATATAATATTTCCAGATGACGATACCTCATCCCAGTGATGTATAGGCATGCTTTGTTTTATTGAACATTGCTTTATTGCTCTTTGCAGATACTGTGTTCTTTCTTATACCTTGAAGTTTTGTAACAACCTTGCGTCGTGGAGGTCTATTGGCACCATTTTTCTAACAGCATTTGCTTACTTTGTGTCTGTCACATGGTAGTAATTCTTGCAATACTTCAAATTTTTTCATTATTACTATGTTTGTTATGATCCTTAATCAGTGCTTTTAGATGTTATTATTGTAATATTTTGGGGGTGCCATGGATGACACATATATCAGATGGTGAACGTACTGTTATATGCGTTCTGACTGCTCTACCAACTGGTCGTTCTCTCATCTTTCTCCCTCTCTTCGGAACTCCCTCCTCCCTGAGACACAACAATATTCAAATAAGGCCAACTAATAACCCTACAATGGCCCCTAAAGTATTCAAGCAAAAGGACAATTTTGACGCCTGTCACTTTAAATCTAAGGCTAGAAATGGTTAAGCTTACTGAGGAAAACATGTTGAAAGCCAAGATAGGCTTAAACCTAGGCCTCTTGTACCAGTTAGTCAAGTTGTGAATGCAAGGGAAAAGTTCCTGAAAGAAATTAAAAGTGCTACTCCAGTGAACACAAGAATAATAAAAAAGAAAAAAAAAAAAGACTTATGCTGATATGGAGAAAGTTTCAGTGGTTTGGATAGAAGATCAAACCAGCCACATTTACTCAAGCCAAAGCCTAATCCAGAGCAACTCTCTTCATTTCTGTGAAGGCCAAGAGAGGTGAAGAAGCTGCAGAAGGAAAGTATGAAGCTAGTAGAGGCTGCTTCATGAGATTTAAGTAAAGTAGTTGTCTCTATAACATAAAAGTGCCCTTTTTAATAACCCTATTATTATGTTATTTTTATACATTTCAAACCCTGGAAATGTCTAATTATCTTTGCACTGTGTACTTCATTGTTATGGTGTCTCTTCACAACAAAAGCTTTGGTAGATGGCTGTGAGACAGATATATGAAACAAGAGAGATGAACGAATATTCTTCAGCTGAGCATTCAGGGTGGGGGCAGAGGAAGTAGTGAAAGTGGGACTTGCTTAGTAAAGACGTGCCAGTTGTTTCCTAAGTCACTTAAAAATGTTTGAGTTATCCACATAGAAGCTTTAAAAAGTACAACAGTTCTGGGGGTGCCTGGGTGGCTCAGTCGGTTAAGCTTCCAACTCTTGATTCAGCTCAGGTCATGATCTCAAAGTTTATGCGATTGAGCCACGCGTTGGGTTTCTCGCTGACAGCACAGAGCCTGCTTGGGATTTTTTTCTCCCCCTCTTTCTGCCCCTCCCCCTATTTCACGTGTTCTCTCTCTCTCTCTCTCTCTCTCTCAAAAATAAATAAACTTTAAAAGAGGATAATTGGTGATCAAAGAAATGTACAACAGTTCTCTGATTGCACTTCTGTGGAAAAAAAGTGCTGATGTAGAAGTTGTAGCAAGTTATCTAAGAGATTGAGTGAAGATCATTAATGAAGATAACTACACTAAGCAATAGATTTTCAATGTAGATGAAACCTTCCATTGGAAGAAGATGTGATCTAGGATTTTCATAGGTAGAAAGAAGACAATTACTGGCTTCAAAACTTCAAAGAAGTGGCTGACTCTTGTTAGGGGCTAAAGCAGCTGGTGATAAGAAGTTGAACCCAGGCCTCAGCTACCATGTTGAAAATCCTAAGGCCCTTAAGAATTTGTGCTAAATCTACTCTGCCTGAGTTCTATAAATGGATCAACAAAGACTGGATGGCAGCACATCTATTTACTACATAATTTGCAGAATTTTTTAAGCCCACTGTTGAGACCTACTTCTCAGAAAAAAAAAAGCATCCTTTCAAAATATGACTGCTCACTGACAATGCACCTAGTCACCCAAGAACTCTGATGGATATATACCAAGATATTAGTGTTTTCAAGCCTGCTAATGCAACATCCATTCTGTAGCCCATCAATCAAAGGGTAATTTAGAATTTTGATCTTAATATTGAAGAAATACATTTTGTAAGTCTATCGCTGCCATAGATAGTGATTCCTTTGATGAACTAGGGAAGGAAAATGGAAAACTTTCTGCAAAGGAATCATCATTGTAAATGCCATAGAGAACATTTGTGATGCATGAGAAGAGGTGAAAATATCAACATTCACAGGAGTCTGGAAGAAGTTGATTCCAACCCTCAAGGATGACTTTGAGGGGATCAATCCTTCAGTGGAGGAAGTAACTGTAGATGTGGTAGAAACAGCAAGAGAAGTAGAATTTGAAGTGAAGCCTGAAGATGTGACTGACTTGTTGAAATCTCATGATAAAACTTGAACAGATGAGGAATTTGTTTCTTATGGATGAGCAAAGGGGTTCCTTGAGATGGAGTTTACCCCTGGTAAAGATGCTGTGAGGATTGTTGAAATGCAATAATGGACTTAGTATATTACATTAATATAGTTGTGAAAGCAGTAGCAGGGTTTGAGAAGATTGACTCTAATTTTGAAAGAAGTTCTACTGTGGATAAAATGCTATCAAGCAGCCGTGCATGCTGCAGAGCAATTGCTCATGACTGGAAGAGTTCATTGATGTGACAGACTTTGTTGTTATCTCATTTTAAGAAATTGCCAGGAGGCGGTTGGCTGGCTCAGTGGGAAGAGCACGGGACTCTTGAACTTAGGGTCATGAGTTCAAGCCCCATGTTGAGTGTACAGATTACTTACATAAAAATAAAACTTTAAAAAAGAAGAACTTGCCACAGCCTCCCTCACCTTTAGCAACCACCGCTGTGATCCATTAGCATTGCCATCAACATTGAGGCAAGACCCTCTACCAGCCAAGATTACTGCTCTTTGAAAGCTCTGGTGATAGTTAGCTTCCGAGCAATAAAGTATTTTTTAACTAAGGTAGGTACATTGTTTTTTTAGACATAAGTCTACTGCACACTTACTAGACTGTAGGATAGTGTAAACATTACTTTTATATGCACTGGCATACTAAACAATTCCTTTGACTCACTATATTGAGATATTCACTTTATTGGGGTGGTCTGAAACTGAACTTGCAGTGTCTCTGAGGTGTGCCTGTTAAGAAATTTTTCCAAAATTATTTCTAGGTAACTAAAAAATCTGGAATGAAATTTAGATGTCCCCATTTTATTTTCAGTGTTCTCATTCTGCATGACCATGCTGAATCTCACAAACATTGATCATTTCAACTTATTCTTTGCTTCCTGAAGTCACATCACCTAGAATTGCATTTCACTTTCTCCCTTTTCTCTCCAAAGTCAAATTCCAAGTTTGTATCATGACTGTGGGAATCCAGGACTAGGTCACGCTTGGAAGGGAGGTGTGGCTTTATTTGTGTTCAGAAGAGAATTTGATCACCAGAAATCATGTTAACATGCTAATTGTAATTGAATGTGCTAATGGACGACAAATTTGCTTCATCCTCTTTTTTTAATCCTCAGGACTTTTATTTTTGCATGTTATTATTAGTGTCTTTAAAAAATCTAAAATGATTAGTTGGGGTCCTGAAGGAAATGGGGCTGGGCTGAAGAAGATAGTAGAAAATAAAATTATGATCAAGTGCAGCTTTGAAAACTTAAATTTCACTGGGTCCTATGGCTATCCACAAAATCTCAAAGCAGAAGGATGAAAGAATCAATAACAGTTTACTCTTATAGCACAATCTGGCCCATTTTGAAATAATATTTTCTATTATCTTTTATCTTGGTGATCACATGCATTCAATAAGAATCACAGTTTCTAGCTATTTGAAAAAACTTGCTGATAGTTTACAAAGTAATCCAGCAACAATATCATGCAGAGATGTGTGTGAGATACCCCACGAATGGAAAACAAACAGAGGCTGCTAAAAAAGAACAATAGATTAAATGGAACTTAAAGTTGTAGAGCACCAGAGTTCTTTAGGTAAAAAACAAAACAAAACAGAACAAAAAATTATAATTTTTATTATATCTGACCTGTGAAATTATCTAGAAACTTTATTCATGAAAAGCATACAGCCTCTATACGGGCATATTTGACCCAGCCCTGATGTAATCTAAAGCAAGTTTTCTTTTGGCCTATGTTTATTCTTTTGGTTAAAATAATATTTAAACATTTAGTTGCATCATTATTCAAAGAATAAAAATAGTTCCTAATGCATCTGTTAATCAATTTAGAAAAAGATGGTGAAGCTCTTTTGCAACCGGAATTAAAATTTTGTTTTAAACAATTGAAGCAGTCACCTAGAGCAATTCTAACTATTTAAATCATACTAGCTACCCCACTAGCTTTCATTTATCAGAATGTCAGAGTTTTGTGTTCAATTCCAAAACTGGAGTTTGACATGGGTGTTCTATGTCAAACCACTTAATATATAGCCTGTTCTACTTCATGGAGTGCTTGCTTTTTAGAATGCCAAGAAAGGTCCTGAGTATAACCTACAGTGTATTACATGTTAATATTATGGCTAAAACTAGTAGTTAAATCTAGTTCTGATCTGTAGTTTCTTGGCTGAAACTTGAAAGTAGCAGACTGTATTGTCTCATATAGCATTTTAAGAGATTATTTTTTCTGCCCTGTTCATTGCATTTGGAAAGGTCTCATTCCTCCAGTATATTTAAGGTTCATGTGCAGTTTCTTTCTCCTTTCTTATTATCGATTCTTTTATCTAATGCATTAATTGTTTATGGTTGGTAATTTTATAAAACTACTGTTGCGTTCTTTATTTACTGGCTTAAAACACACTGTGTGGGTGGGCAAAACAATACTGCAGAGCCACCACCATGCCAGCTGGCCACCTCAGTGTCTCATGGTGGGTGTTCAGCTTTGTTCAATTGCCATATGACACGAAACAGGGCTTTGACCCTTGCAGCACTTCTGCTTGTAAAAGTGAGCTAAGCTATAAAAATCACGATGATTTCATCAACAGTAGGTCCTCCAATGATACATTCCATGCTTTGGGTTATTTACTGTACTCGGTCAGCAGAGTACAATTTAGCAGTTTGTCAAATTTAGCAGTTTGAGAAATGTTTAAAAAGTCTGGAAGTCGATGGTGCTTGCTAAAGATTTTCTTTAGACACGACAACCAGAAAGTTATGATTAATTGTCACATCTTGTAACACATACTATATCTGTTTGATATCAGCCTATTTTGGTTTAGTATGTTGCCTTTCCTCATTGTGTGGGGTTTCATATCTAAGCTCATTTCATAGCCTATAGTTATTAGAGAATACAGTGTCAGGATAAAATTTTATGGTTTGGGTTTTGGTTTTCTTCTTCCTTGACTCTCTGAACCATATTTCCATGCCATGATAATTCAAATTATGCATTCCGAATGTGGAACTCTTTTAAAGACAAATGCATCAGTGAGTGATAATTGGAGTACTGGAGTGCTAGGGATTGATTCTTCTCTTTGGTTTTTTTGGATTTATGTGTGCAGACTTATAAAGAGCAGACCAAAAGCAGTGCAAGAATGTGATCATATTAGCTTATTCAGCAAAGACTAGAAAACTTTTGATTTGTCCCACCAGGACAGAGTGTTGAGCATCTATAGTTCTAGCATTTGATCACTGTATATGGGATTTTCTACATTTTTATATCAAAGGCAAAATTTTTCTAGTCTTTATTATTATTATTATTATTATTATTATTATTTGATTTTCTTAAACAGTAAGGGTCTATTTATTTTCAAGGAAACAATAAAGCCCCAGATATAGAAAGCTGCTTCTTTCTGCTGTGATAAGATAGGTACTGGTATATATTTTTTTCCCAAGACACATCTTTTCTCGTTATACCCTGAAAGCGTAAGTCAATGAAATCTAATTATTTTGTTCACAAGTAGTCAATTTTCAGGAAGCCTTTTTTTACTAAAATACCTCTGTTGCTTATCCCAATCATTTCAGATTTTAATGAAACAGTTATATTTCAAAAATATATGGGATACATAAACAAAGGATAACAAGATTTTGTTAAGCCAGATAAGAATACTTATCAGTCCACCCTATGTTCAACTTTGTACAGTTTTTTTTTGTTTGTTTCAGTTTTCAACGGACTAACACAAGGAACACCAAAGGAGGTCATTATGCTCTATATCCTTACAAGCAATGGTTTATTAATATAGGGTGAGGATAAACCACTCATTTCTCATTTCTTCAGTGAAACTTAGCAATAAGTATATTTAAAATACCCAATACACTAATGTCTAAGTCCCTGCTTGCTTAGCCAGATTATGGCTGTTCTATATGTATTCCAGCCTTGGCTCCGTTCAGAGCTTTCGCAAGATTGAGAGACCACCCTTCATGCCCCAACTACCCTACAGCAAGCCTAGATCAATCAGGAACATGCTGACTAGAGCAGGTTACCATATGTTTTGGTATCTTGTAGATGACCTATATAAACAGGGATTGTGGTGCTAGAGAGATAGGGATAGAGGGTGAAAAAAAACTATAGTATAAAATAGCATATATCTCTTTAAATCATCGCTTTATTCTCAGATTGGTCAATATTTTAAAATAAATGTTTCCATGTCTTGGTTTTAAAATATTATTGACATCTGTTTTCTCAGATTCTCACATATTACTGATAAAAGAAATATAAAGACTCAAGGACATAACAAGGTTAAGAGGAATTTACTACTACTGGATTAGGGAAAACCTGATTTAGATGAACTGTGCTGTAGAGAATGAGCACTTCAGGTTAACATCAAAGAATAAGTCAGGGAGTTTGTTTAAAGCATTTGCTTATATATAAATATAAATGAGAGAAAGAAGCCCTTGTGAAGGCAATCTCAGACCAAATACAAAGACTGGGCTCGAAAAGGTAAGAGCCACAGTGTTTTACAGGGAAAAGTGATCAGTCAAATTAAACAAGTTTCTGCCATATTCGGAATTGGTGATTGTAGCATTTCTTGGTGTGGCATTGTTGAATAAATGGATAAAATGTAACACCTGAATTAGTACTTGGACAAAGAGAACTGCAGGGTGGGGGGAGGGGTGGAATAGAGGAATGAGCAAAATATCCCACGATTAAACCAAAACCAAAACAATATCATGGAGTTTAAAGAAAATGCAAATGCATTGATCTTTCAGATTGCTGAATAGATGCAGGAAGTATGCAAAAGCACATCACCTGTGTTCATTTTAATCCCTCCCCTGAAAACTTGCTTGCAATTGCTAGAGTAGTATATATAACTGTGAAAGTAGAATTGCCTTAGAAACAAAATTCTGAATTGATTATTTTAAATTGAGAATATTTATTCTGCTTGGTTTTAGGACTAGTCCCGGACATTTAAAGCATGTTCTGGCTGAACTAATAAATCAGCGTCATCGCTGTTGGTGACTGTCAGAACAATGACTGATTCACATTAATGGGTGCTTGATATTAATTAGGAGATGAAAGCTTGAAAAGAAACTAGATTTTGTCTCAAAATATTTCCCCACAATATACTTATGGATTACCAAGGAAATATAGTAAGTGTGTAGTAGAGGAATCTTACAGAGGCCACCATCACCAAGTGATCAATTTCATATCGTTAGCAATGGGAAAAATAAGCATCACGTGTTTCCTGATATGATACACTGAGAAGAATACACAATCACTTTTGTGACATGCCATCAAAGTACAAACTATGAATAGAACCATGAGGAAATACCAGACAAATCTAAACTGAGACACATTCTGTACTCCTTACAAGTGTCAAGGTCATGAAAGACAGAGTAAAGACCTGATCCAAATTAAAGGAGATTAAAAAGCATCACAGCTAAATTCAACATGTGATTGGATTGGATCTTTGACCAGATAAATGGCATTATTGGAGAAATTATTGAAACTTGAATAGGATCTAGGGATCAGGTAATTTTTTTATGTCACTGGTAACTTCCTGATTTTTATAATCATACTGTGGTTATATGGCTATGTAAGAAAGTCCTTGTTTTTAGGAAATTATTTAGGGGCAGAAGGAGTCATGTCTGTCATTTATTATCAAATGGCTCAGAAAGTTTCATAGACTATATGTATGTTATGTGATAAGCCGTTCACATTTGGGGAACCTGGGTCTGAAGTGTATATAAGAATCCCATTTTTCAATGTTCAGTAAGTCTGTTTTTATTTTGAAATGAAATGGTAAGCAAATACAAAGAAAGTCATTCTCAAAATCCATGATATTCAAAAGTTGCTAGTCATTTCTGAATGATCTATATGTTTAAATCCACCGTAACCATAGTAGTTTTGCCCAGACTTTGCTGATTTGTTCCCAAGAAATCCTGACTAATGTTTTTGTCTGTTACACCTCACACACTTTTGTCAGTCATGGTTCACATGTTTTGCTTCTGTAAAATTTTATTCTAGCTATTGATTTTATTAGAAATTCCTTAGGTGCAAAATAGTTTGACCTTATCCAGAAGAACACATTTACTAAGCATTTTCTGAACCCCTTCATCTGGAAGCCTTGAAATATTGCCCGTGTCTACTGAGGCAAAAGTGAAGAGAAGAGTTCAAGTAGGTATGTGGATAATGTATCCTCTTAGGGAAAATAAAAGTCTAGAGTAAATTTTTCTCAACTCTAGCAAAATTTCATAATCCTTCATAAAACTGTCTCTGAGCAAATTCTTTATAATAAATATGCTGGGACACCCATATTTGTATTATTGGACCCATCCTTCTGGCCATATTAGGTTCGATCAGAGTATGTATTTGAGCTAAACAGAGTCAGATTGGGGGGTGCCTAGATAGATATCTCAGTCAGTTAAGCGTCTGGCTTTGGCTCAAGTCATGATCTCACAGTTCGTGGGTTTGAGGCCCACATTGGGCTCTGTGCCTGCTTCCTCTGTCTCCCTTCTCTGCCCTTCCCCTGTGTGAATATGTTTCTCTCTCTTTTTCTCTCAAGAATAAATAAACATTACAAAAAAGAGGTTGGCTAAGAAGCAGACTGATCTATTATTATTATTATTATATTTCATTTTTTTTTTTTTTTATTTATTTTTGGGACAGAGAGAGACAGAGCATGAACGGGGGAGGGGCAGAGAGAGAGGGAGACACAGAATCGAAAGCAGGCTCCAGGCTCCGAGCCATCAGCCCAGAGCCTGACGCGGGGCTCGAACTCACGGACCGCGAGATCGTGACCTGGCTGAAGTCGGACGCTTAACCGACTGCGCCACCCAGGCGCCCCATTCATTTTGTTTTTTAATTGAACTCAGAGACACATACTCTAGGCTCTGGAGCTAGAGTTACATTTAGATTCAAGGTCTGAAGCAGCACCATAATAGACCTAAGTAAAATTAAGGACAAACACAGATTATGAATCAATAGAAAAGTCAAATCCACATATTGGAGACTCAAGTAGGAAAGAGTGTTTCTTCTGAGAGCAAGTGAAAAAAGGGCATACAGAGTCACCACCTGACATCCTGATAACACATTCAATCCCAGTTCTACATCACCAAAGTCACACCTGCCTTCTTTCCTGTGATCTTCCCATTGTCTTTTCAGTAAATTCTGTATTTGGGCTGGTCTTAGTTTCTGTTCTTTGAAACAGACAACTAATCTTTCCTATGCCTATTGCTCAGAGCTAATTCCTGGAGGACTAAACAGCTAATAAACAGCAGATTTTAAAAAATGATAGCTAATTCACAAGACTTTAATTTTATACATTTGCATGCATTATGGTAGAATATAACACTAAGGATTAGAATATTTGGATTATGGTTCTGGTTCTGTCACTTGTCAGCTAAATTGCCTTGAGTAATCGTTTTTTAAACATATGAACACTAATCTCTTTGTTTTATATAAATTGAAGAAAACTTCTGTCCATATTATTGAGCTAGAAGAATACCATTACATGTTAAAGTTGATAGTATGTTTAATACCTGTCACATTCCAAAGTTTTGTATAACTTTTAATGGAGTCATATTTTATATGGGGCAAGAAGTTAACTTTGGGAACAAATCCCTGCTATGTTTGTATTAAGATTTTAAAAAATATACAGAAATCTTATTGGAAGGAAAGGGGAAGAGTCACACAGGGTACAATAAGAGCAAATAACAAGTAGAATATAGTCCCCATTTCTTTTCTCCCTATAATATCTATAGAGTGGCCCAAATGCCAACTTCCACTTTTTCTGAATGGTTATAGCATTGTATCTTTACTCTTACTGTTTTTCTTCTTTGAGATGAGAATAAATATTTGTAGAATTTAAAAAATAAATAAACAATACATTTTATTCCAAATTTTGACAACCTAGCAGTCATTAATATCATAACTTTGATAGTTTAGCTTTGGAATCTCAGGTTGAGTCATGATTCTGCAAATTAATTGTCTGTATGCATTTGGGAAGTTACTGAGTGGAAAAAAGCCACATGCGAGTTTTACAAGGATTAAACAGGATTGTTTATGTGATAGTGAATGCTCTCTGCTTTAGATTTGTGATTAAATCAGGTTCCTGTGGAATAGTTTTGAGATATCCTGACAGTGTTTACTTTATATATCCTACCACAATGTCTGGTACATAATTGATTGTGTTATTTAAAATTATTTTTTTACGGGTTCCATAAATACAACTTCAACCAGGGCACACAAAAAAGAAGAAGATATATAATGTAAAAATGTATAAACCTGCCAGGAGTTATTGTGCTCTGAATTATCCCCATTTATCTGATAGAAGGGCACTGAGAACCTTCCCTCAGAACTTTGGTTAAAATCTCTGGGAAGGCCTGTGATTAGCCAGGCTTTGGCTGGGTTCATCATTTTTGGGCTCAGAAACATGGATTAGGATTCAGAAAGAAAGGTTGCTGGTCTCAGATTGAAAAAAAAGGATGAGCAATTTTCTGGGAAAACAATGGATGTCGACTTAGGAATGATATCCCAAATATTTAACAGCTGTTAATTCATGGCCTTCAATCAATCAAAGCAAAGCATTCTGAAAGTGTGGGAAAAAATTGTTGGAGACTCACTGTAGGAGAGCCACGTTAGATGCAGGCTGACCCTCTCTCTCCTTCAGATTTCATTAAAATATCAACTTTCCACTAAGCCCTTCTGTCACTCTTATCTCCATGGTAGCATACATGTAACATATTTAATCTTTTCAAAATCATTATTGCATATCAATCCTAACTAAAGTGTAACCTCCATGGCTGTAAATATTTGGTTCTATAATGCTTTATTTCAAGAGTCTAGAAGAGTACCAGTTATAAATATTTATTAAATAACATGATTTTTGTTTAGAATGTTGTTGACACTGTTTTGCCTTATTATTTTGGGGTCGCTTAGACAAGTGGCATTACACAGATGGCTTCATTTGTGAAACTTATTTATGGAAAATGCCTAAATCCATGGAAAACTGAAAATAAAGATACCATACAGTTAGTAATTTACTTCATGTGAACAAATTTGTTATATTTATAAGTCAAAAAAAAACCCACCATTTCAAATAGCCTTGTATTTTGAAATTTAAATACATAGAAAAGTTCATTTCTCGAAGGCGCCTCGGTGGCTCAGTCAGTTAAGCGACAGACTCTTGATTTCAGCTCCAGTCACGAGCTCCTGGTTTCTGAGATGGAGGATGCCCCAACTTCCCCTCTCCCCTGCCCTCCCCCACCAGTCTAGCTCTGTGTTGAGTGTGGAGCCTGCTTAAGATCCTCTCTCCCTCCTCTTGTTCTCTGCTACTCCTCCACTTGTGTTGGCTATCTCTCAAAAAAAATTATCTCTCAAATTTCACTTTTAATGTTTATTTATTTACTTATTTTTGAGAGAGAGAGAGAGAGAGAGAACACATGCATGAATAGGCACAACTGGGTGAGGAGTAGAGAGAGAGAGAGAGAGAGAGAGAGAGAGAGTATCCCAAGCAGGCTCTGCAGGCAGACTGATGTGGCATCGAACCCACGAACCATGAGATCATGACCTGAACCGAAGTCAGGACACTTAACTGACTGAGCCACCCAGGCTCTCAAATTTCTCCTTTAGACTAGATGTCAGAATTATGACCTGTAAAATAGGAATCTCTGTTGTAACGAAACCAGAAAAATTACAGAAAAGTTATAGTAAGAATACAAAGAATTTCCATATATACCTCACCTTGATTCACCAAATGTTTACCTTTCTTCGCATTTATCATTCTTCCTATGTATTCATCTATTTACAATGCCTATGTCTATCATTATTTTTTTCTGAATATTTTGAGAGTAAGTTGAAGACATTCTGCTTATTTACCCTAAAATGTTCTGTGTATACTTTCTTAGACCCAAGACACTATCTTATGCATTTTAATTCTACACTATCAAAATCAGAAAATTTAACATTTTATAATACTATCTAATCCACAACTCAAATTCAACTTCATTATCTGTGCAAATAATAGCTATTTTTTTTAAATAACGTTTATTTATTTTTGAGATGAGAGACAGGGTGCGAGCTAGGAAGAGGCAGAGAGAGAGGGAGACACAGAATCCAAAGCAGGCTCCAGGATCCAAGCTATCAGCACAGGGCCTTATGCGGGACTTGAACTTGCGAACTGCAAGATCATGATCAGGGGCAAAGTTGGCCACTTAACTGACTGAGCCACCCAGGTGCCCCAATAATAGCTATTTTTAAATAGCTTTTATAGCTTCTTTTTTTCCAATTTTATGATACAGTTCATAATCACACATTGCATTCAGCTGTTCAGTGTGGAATGGTTCTTTAGCTTCTATCTGACTTTGTTTTTTTTAGCCCTGACATATTTGAGAATACAAGCTGATTATTTTATTGCATATCCCTCAATGTGAGTTTGTCTAAAGATATCTCATAAATGTAATCAGGCTATACATTTTTTGGCAGAAATACTGTGAATTGATGATCTGTTCTTCTTAGTCCATAATTATCAGAAAGCATGTGATGTCATTTTATCCAAATAAAGGAGATATTAAATTCTATTATTACTTACTTCTATTATATTACTTCTATTATTAACGTCTATAACTACTATTGTGTCTCACAGCAATAAAGCTATATATTGTAGTTCATAATTTAACTAGATTTCATATTTAATGAAATCATAGCAATACCTTGTGATCATGTAAATTTCCTGTTCCTAATTAAATTTTCATAAACGAGATTTAAAACCCATTGATGATTTTGTAATTCCATCATTCCTTCACCATCTATTGTGCACACCTGCAGGAAAGAACTTTCCATATCCTGTCATTCATTTGTCCATTCATTTATGTCGGCATAGACTCATAGTAATTTTATTCAATGATTTTTTAATGCATTTAACCTTTTTTAAAACTTTTTTAGTGATTCTGTTAGGCTTACAGTTTACTTCTACATCTAATTCAAATAACACCATACCACATCATGTGTAGTATAAGTACCTTATAACATTATTCCCAGTTTCTCCCATTCATCCTTTACGAGGCTGCGGGCACTTGTTTTACTGATACATAAGCTATAATCACCAAATACATTGTTGCTATTATCATTTTGAACAGTGTTGTCTGTTATATCAATTAAGAACAAAAAAAAAAATAAAAGATTTTATTTTGTCTTCTTATTTTTGTCTAAAGTTCTTCCTTAATTTAGGTATATCTGTTTCTGACTCATTATCATTTTTCTTCTTTCAGATGGGTATCTTTTAATATTTCTTGCCAGGGAAATCTACTGGTGACAAATTTCTTCAATTGCTATTTATTTGAAGATGTTTTCATTTCTCCTCCACTCTAAAGTACCTGTCTCTGGTTACACTCTTACCAGCAAGTTGCTACAGCATTCTCACCATTTGGTCTTATGAGTCATTTTAATTTTACCATTTTAGTAGATGAGATGTGTAGTAATACATTCTTACCATTAAAAAATATGCATTTCCGGGGCGCCTGGGTGGCGCAGTAGGTTAAGCGGCCGACTTCAGCCAGGTCACGATCTCGCGGTCCGTGAGTTCGAGCCCCGCATCGGGCTCTGTGCTGACAGCTCGGAGCCTGGAGCCTGTTTCCGATTCTGTGTCTCCCTCTCTTTCTGCCCCTCCCCCGTTCATGCTCTGTCTCTCTCTGTCCCAAAAATAAATAAAAAACGTTGAAAAAAAAATTTAAAAAAATAAATAAAAAAAAAATGCATTTCCATGATGACTAATGATAGTGAGCCGTTTTCAGATGCTAACTGGTCATTTAAAAATATTCCTGTTTGGGGCACTTGGGTGGCTCAGTTGGTTGAGAGACTGACTTGATTTCTGTTCAGGTCATGATCTCACGATGAAATGAGCCCTGAGTTGGGCTCCCTGCTGAGTGTGGAGCCTGCTTGGGATTCTCTCTCTCCCTCTCCCTTCCCCCTTTCGCCCCTTGTGTATGTGCCTGCTCTCTGTCTCAAAGGAGAAAAAAAATTAAAATGACTGTTTCAGTCTTTCTCATGTATTTATTAGGAAGTTCCTCTTTTAATTATTAATTGTGTGTGCATTTAATCAGCATGTAAATTTTTTTTCTGTTACTTTCTCCTAGTCTGGTGTGCTTCATTTTTTTTTCAACATTACATTTGATGTCTTCTAATTGTACATCTTTAATTGTTATTGATTTGTGTGTCCTCTCTAAAATACTTTTTGCCTACTCCAGGGTAAGACATGTTTCTGTCATGCTTATCATTATTTCATTGTTTAATGTATAGTTTCATTTTCCATGTCAAATTATTGGTTATTTTTTGACATGAAGTAGAGGATAGAGGTTCTTTTTTAATATAATTGTTTCAATGTAATTTATAAAAAAGACTTATGCCATTTAATTGCTTTGGATCCTGTGTTGAAAGTCAACTTACCTTAAAAATGTTGATCTGCTTTTGGATTCTTTGTCCTTTCCATGATTCTTTATTTATATCAAAACCAAGTGGACTACCTTAAGTGTATCACATTATTTTAAGACCTAAGTGAGCTATGTTAAGGTCCCCAGTTTTGTTTTTATGTTCAAGATTATTTGGCTATACATGTTCATTGCATTTCCATATTGATTTTAGAATAAATTTCAGAAAGGAAATTGTCATTTTCAATGAAAAATGTTTCTGTGGAAAATAAAAATTTTAACACTGTTGAGTTTTCTAATCCAGCAATGCATTCATTTCTCCACTTATTGAAGTATTTAAATTTTTTCTCAGTTATCTCTTGCAGTGATCAATGGACAGATGTTTTGTTTTAGCTTGTCTGTTAAATTAATTTTTAGTTACTTACTTATAAGCAGTGTTGAGAATTTTATTATTTTAAATTTATTTTCCAACATTTTTACTACCATTGCATTAAAATATAATTGGATTTTATTTATTTATTTTTTAATGTTTATTTATTTATTTTGGGAGAGATAGAGAACAAGCAGGGGAGGAAAAGAAAAAGAGGGAAACAGAGAATCCTAAGAAGGCTCTGTACCATCAGGGCAGAGCTTGATGTGGGCCTTGAACTCACGAACCAAACCATGAGATCATGTCCTGTGCCGAAATCAAGAGTCTGATGCTTAACCAACTGAGCCACCCAAGCATAGAGAATATAATTGCATTTTATATAAAATTCTGAATCTTACAACCTTTCTAATTTTAATAATTCTATAGTTGTTTTATATATTCTTGAGGATATTCTATGTAAATAGTCATGTTTGACTCATCTGTAAATTTACTTTCTTCCTTTCTAATCTTTATGCTTTTAACTTTTCTTTTCTTTCTTTAGTTTTTATTATTTTTCATATTATTTCTTGATTCATTTTGTTTATTTTGGGGACTAGGGCTTCCTTGTTTTACATTAGAAACAAGGAAAGCAGTCATTCATGATTTTCCTTAAATTAAAGGCAAAACAATTAGTATTTCACCATTATTTTCATATTAACTAGAAATTTGTCATAGTTATCCTCTATCATTATAAGGAATATACCCTCTCTTCATAGTTTATTTGAGAGTTTACTATTAATGAGTGTTGTATTGCATTTGTTAAAATGATCATGTGTGGATTTCTCCCTTTATTTTATTAGTATGGTAGAATATACTGATTAATTTTCAAATGCTGATAGAAATTCCATTTGAGCATGATAGATGTGTTCCTTTTCCCATATTGCTAGATTTGATTTACTACTATTTCATCAAATATTTTTGTGTATTTATTAAGGTTATGTATTAGGTTTATGTATATATGTATTAGGGTTATAGCTCTGTAATTTTCTTTTTTCTTTAATATATTTATCAGATTTTGATGTTAGAGTTTACTCATGCTACATGAGTAGCTCATGCTAATATGAACATGCTACATAGAACTTCCCTCTTTTCTACTTTCCAAAATATTTTGCATAAGTCTGAACCATTTATTATGTGTATGATTAATAAAATCCACAAGTAGATCATATGGGTCTAAAGTTTCTCTGTGGATAAAGTTTTGATAGCATATATAACATGTGTGTGTGTGTGTGTGTGTGTGTGTGTATGTATATGTGTATATATACACATATATACACATATATGTATAGTTATGTGTGGTTTCTTTTTTTTAATTTTTTAATGTTTGTATATTTTAGAGAGAGAAAAAGCACAAACAGGGAAGGGGAGAGAGAGAGAGAGAGACAGAGAATCCGCAGCAGGCTCTGTGCTGACAGCAGCTAGACAGATGTGGGGCTTGAACTCAAAACTATGAGATCATGACCTGAGCCAAAGTTGGAGCCTCAACCGATGAGTGACACCCAGATGCCCCTATTTATGGTCTCTATTTCACCTTGTTTCTAAGTTAGCTTTATCAAAGAATTTCCATATTTCATCTGAGAGTCCAAATTTATTGGCATGAGATTATTCATGAATAATCTTTTATTGTCTACAATCTTTTAGTGTTTACTGTATCAATGGCAGTAACTTTCAGGGTTTTTCTTTTTGTTATTGAAGCACAGTTAACATACAATATTATATCAGTTTTAGGTGTACAACATAATAATTCAACATTTATATACATTATGAAAGGATCACCGCAATCAATCAAGCTACCCTCTGTCACAATACAAAATTTTTACAATATTATAAACTATGTTCCCTATGCCATACATTGCATCCCCATGTCTTATTTGTTTGGAAGTTTGTACCTTTTAATCCCTCTTCCTTATTTTACTCTTCTCTCAACCCTCCTCCCCTCTGGCAACCACTAGATTGTTCTCTGTATCTATGATTTTGTTTCTGTTTGGTCTTGTTGGTTCATTGTTTTAATTTTATTTTATTTTAGTATTTTTTTTTAATTTCAAGTTTTTATTTAAATTCTAGTTAGTTAGCATATATGGTAAAATTAGTTTCAGGTGTAGAATTTAGTGATTAATCATTTACATATAACACTTGGTGTTAACACCCAGTGTTCATCACAAGTGTCCTTCTACCATCACCCATTTAACACAATCCTCACCCACCTCCCTCCATCAACCTTAAGTTTGTTCTCTATAATCTATAATTCGGAGACTCTATGGTTTGCTTCCCTCTGTCTTTTTCTTCCTTGTCCCCTATGTTCATCTTTTTTGTTTCTTAAATTCCACATATGAATTAAGTCATATGGTATTTGTCTTTCTCTGACTTACTTCGCATTTCATAATACACTTTAGTTCCATCCATGCCATTGAAAATGACAAGATTTCATTCTTTTTGAGGTGTCTAAGTGGCTCAGTCAGTTGAGCATCTGACTCTTGATTTTGGCTCAGGTCATGATCCCAAAGTCATGGGATCGAGTCCCATGTGAGGCTCCATGGTGAGTGTAGAGACTGCTTAAGATTTTCTCTCTCTTTCTCTCTCCCTCTGCTCCTCTTCCCCATTTTCTCTCTAAAATAAAAATAAATAAATAAGTAAAAAAGACTTCTTTTTTTGATGGTGTAGTAATATTCCATTGTATATTGTATACCACATCTTCTTTATCCATTCATTAATTGATGGACATTTGGACTCTTTCCATAGTTATTTGGCTATTGTTGATAATGCTGCTGTAAACATCAGGGTGCATGTATCCCTTCAAATCAGTATTTTTGTATCCTCTGGGTAAATACTTAGTAGTACTATTGCTGGGTCATAGGGTAGTTCTATTTTTAACTTTTGGGGGGATTTCCATACTGTTTTCCAGAGTAGCTGCATCAGTTTGTATTCCCACCAACAATGTAAGAGGATTCCTCTTTCTTCCCATCCTTGCCAACATCTGTTTTTTCCTTTGTTTTTAATTTTAGCCATTCTGACAGGGGTGAGATTGTATCTCATCATGGTATTAATTTGTATCGCCCTGATGATGAGTGATGTTGAGCATCTTTTCATGGTCTGTTAGCCATCTGTATGTCTTCTTTAGAAAATATCTGTTCATGTCTTCTGCCCATTTCTTAACTGGATTATTTACTTTTTGGGCACTGAGTTTGATAAGTTATAGATTTTTTATACTTAGCTTTTGTCAGATATATCTTCTCCCATGCCATAGGTTGTCTTTCAGTTTTGTTGATTGTTAACTTTGCTGTACAGAATCTTTTTATCTTGATGAAGTCCTGATAGTTGTTTTTTGCTTTTGTTTCCCGTGCCCCTGGCAACACATTAGTAAGAAGTTGCTATGGCCGAGGTCAAAGAAATTGCTGCCTGTGTCCTCCTCTAGGATTTTGATAGTTCCCTTTCTCATATTTACGTCTTTCATCCATTTTGAATATTTTTGTGTATGGTGTAAGAAAGTGGTCTAGGTTTATTCTTCTGCATGTTGCTGTCCAGTTTTCTCAATACCATTTATTGAAGAGACTGTCTTTTTTTCCACTGGATATCCTCTCCTGTGTTGAAGAATATTAATTGACCATTAGTTATAGGTCCATTTCTGGGTTTTCTACTCTGTTCCACTGATCTATGTGTCTGATTTTCTGCCAGTACCATACTGTCTTGATGACTACAGCTTTGTAATATAGTTTGAAGTCTGGAATTGTGATGACTCTAGCTTTTCTTTTTCAAGATTGCTTTGGCCATTCAGGTTCTTCAGTGGCATTGTTTTGTTTTTTAGATACCACACATAAGTGAAATCATACAGTATTTGTCTTTGTCTGTCTGACTAATTTCAGCTCCATAATACCCTCTATGCCCATACATGTTGTCACAAATGGCAAGATTTCATTTTTTTCATGACTGAGTAATATTCCGTTATATGTAACTCTTCATTATCCATTCATCTATCAATCAACACGTACACTTGTTTCATATTTTGGCTATTGTAAGTAGTGCTGTTATGATATAGGTATGCATTTATGTTTTCAAGTTAGTGTTTTCATTTCCCTTGGATAAATACCCAGAAGTAGAATTGCTGGATTGTATGGTAATTCTATTTTTAATTTTTTGAAGAAACTCCATACTGGTTTCCATAGTGGCTGTACCATGCCCACCAGCCACACACAACAGCTCTTTTTTCTCTGCATCCTCACCAGCACTTGTTATTTTATCTGTTTTACTTTTTGATACTGGCCATTCTGATAGGTGGGAGATAATATCTTACTGTGTTATTTTCTTTCTTATACTGGTCATTTGTGTTTCTCTTGTATTCATTTTCATTCCTACCAGCGATTTCTCATTTTTTAAAAATAGTCTTAAATAAACAATTTTTGACTTTAACTTTTTTTTCTATACAATTGATATATCCTCATACCTTTATTATTTGGGTGGTATCTTTTTTCCAGTGTTTTAAAATTAAAATATGAGAAGACTGATGTTAAATTTATTCGTTTGCAAGTTAACCATTATATTAATTTCTTAGAACTGCCGTAATAAAGTACCACCAATTGAATGGCTTTAAAACAACAGAAATTTATTCTTTCATCATTCTGGAGGCAATAAGTCTAAAATTCAGGATTTGTCATGGCTGCACTGTCTCTGAAGTTTCTAAGAGATTCTCTTGCCTTTCCCCTTAAGTTTTTGGTAGCACCATGTATTCCTTGGCTTGTGGCAGAATAATTGCAGTTTCTCTATCTATCTTCACATGGCCATCTGCCCTGTGTGTGTCTCCCTCTTCTTTTTACGAAGATTCCACTCACATGGGATTAAAGGCCCAGCCTGTGTGTGGGAGGTTAAGCAGAAATGTATGAAGAGAAAATTATCATCTTATTCTTGGAGGAGGAAGAAATTTGATAAAATAAAGAAAAAAGTTTTACGGTGACTTTCATCTTGAGGAGTAAAAATAATGATGGTATCAGAGATAAATTACTAATTTTAGTTTGTAATTTACAAACAGAATTTAAGGTTGAAAATACTCTGTGAACGATACTGTATTACTTTTTAAAAAATGGTTTCAGGCACTATGCATCAGGCAACATGTATATTAAGAATAAGCACTCTCAACATAGATGTTACCGTCATTTAACAGAAGAGGGAATTAAGCATCAGTAATGTAAACATTTCTGCAAATTCTAATCCAGTGTACTTTAATTATAATTAAATGTCCTTTTGAAGTTAAACTAGTGATATTGGGGCACCTGGATGGCTCAGTCGGTTAAGCATGTGACTTCAGCTCAGGTTACGATCTCATGGTTCATGAGTCTGAGCCCCATGTCAGGCTCTTTGCTGACAACTCAGAGCCTGGAACCTCCTTTGGATTCTGTGTCTCCCTCTATCTCTGTCTCTCCCCCGCTTGCACTCTGTCTCTCTCTGTCTCTCAAAAATAAACAAACAGGGGCGCCTGGGTGGCGCAGTCAGTTAAGCGTCCGACTTCAGCCAGGTCACGATCTCACGGTCCGTGAGTTCGAGCCCCACGTCAGGCTCTGGGCTGATGGCTCGGAGCCTGGAGCCTGTTTCCGATTCTGTGTCTCCCTCTCTCTCTGCCCCTCCCCCATTCATGCTCTGTCTCTCTCTGTCCCAAAAATAAATTAAAAACGTTGAAAAAAAAATTTAAAAACTTTAAAAAAAAATAAATAAACAAACATTATTTTTTTAAATTATACTAAGTATAATATACTAAATAATATTAATTTTATTAATTATATGAAGTATAGGGGTACCTGGGAGGCAGTTGGTTGAGTGTCTGACTTTGGCCCAGGTCATGATCTCATGGTTTCTGAGTTGGATTCCCCATGTCAAACTTTGTGCTGACAGCTCAGAGCCTGGAGCCTGCTTTGAATTCTGTGTCTCCCTCTCTCTCTGCTCCTACCCAGCTCACGCTCTGTCTGTCTGTCTGTCTCTCGTTCAAAAAAAATAAATAAATAAAAAAAAATAAAAAATAATTTAAAAAATATGCCAATTATAAATTTGTAACTAATTTTGATAAGTAATAAACTGAAATAAGACCTACATCAATTTTTTCATCAACTTGTTTCTTTGAAAAAGCAAAAATTATGGATACCAACAAAGTGTGGTTATCTGTGAGGGGTGAAATTTTGAATGATATAAAATCTATAATTTATTTTCAAAATTTTGACATATCTCTCTTTTCCAGTATTCTTGTTTAAATTTATTTATTTATTTTGAGAGAGAGAGAGAGAGAGTGTGTGTGAAGGCAGGAGAGGGGCAGAGAGAAAGGGAGAGAGAAATCCTAATCAGGCTCCTCTCTGTCAGCACAGAACCTGATGTGGGGCTCAATCCCACAAACTGTGAGATCATGACCTGAGCCAAAATCAAGATTGGATGCTTAGCCGAGTGAGCCACCCAGGCGCCCCTCCAGTATTTCTTATGATGAAAATATATTATCTACTTTCATAAAGGAAATATGAATTAAAGAATAGCGCCTCTATTACCAATTATTAATGAATGTAGATTTCTTGATATAGTTGCCTTTTCTTAATATTGATTCCATCGACTACAATATGCATTGTAGTAGAAATCATATTGTGGAATTTGGTTTTTATTTTGTCTGCCCTCAGGACCAGATAACTGAATTGCATTAATGAAGCTTAAAATGTGGAAATCAATATTTTAAGCTAATATTGTACAGAAATTGTGGTTTAAATTAAATGTACAAATCATAAGTTTATTATGGACTGTTTCCCATCATTAAATTATGCCCATTGGAGGTATGAAAATTATTGGTGATAGAAATTCAACAGCAGATAGCTAGACTACAAGAAACATACCCAGCAAAAGTAGACTTTTGTGATACTCTAGCCTCATAGGCCAAACAACTGTAGAAACTACTCTGGAAGCTCCTGGTAGTGTATAAACCAACTTGATACTGATGAAAGCAGAAACACTATTTGTTCATTTCATAACTGTAAACATACATCTCTGTAACTGAAAAATGGTGTTTGATGAAAGATTAAGTAGGTATATATTCCCTTGGGATTCTGTCACAGAGCTGTTATTTCTTTCTAGACCCCCCACACTATGTAAAGATATAGATTTAATAAACAAACCATTTCTGATCTCAGCAGGGATTTTGAAAGTCAAACACACAGGAGCCATGCTTGACTGTGGTGGTAAAAGTAACATCTGCCTGAGAATTTTAAACAACAGACTTTTTAAATCACTTTTAAAGCCACAGTAGGAGATGTGACAACCATAAGCAATACCTCAAGCAGACCAGGACTAGGAAAGCTGGAAGAAGTCAATTGCACTCAAAAACTGAAATAATCCCTATTAGGGGAAAACAAGCAGAGTAACTTAAAGTTCCTGTTTATTTCTGTCTACCCAAGCTTTTTTGTACCCCTCAGGTCCCCATTAATGAATGTAAACTGACTTGAAAGAAAGAAAATTATTAATGCTGGAAAAATGTTAACTTTATAATAAAGCTGCAATGGTGACTTATTTCAAAGTCAAATTTAATTCTTAAGGCAGTAATGTTACATACCTAGGATATATAGGATATCAAGCAATATGTACCAATTAATGCTGGCCTGGATGATAAGGAGGTAGAAAGGAATCTAGCAATGGAATAACAACAAATTTCTGGAAAAGCAGGGTGAAAATATTACCCAAAATACCTCAGGTCTTTGAAACTCATTTAAATGCATTATGCCTTCTCTATTGTACCTGCAAAACAAGGAAAGACTTGTGAAGTTCTCATATGTATTTTTACTTTATCTGCTATGTTGTACTAAACCTGTTATTGGATAATTCACTTGATTCAATACAGCAATTAAAGCTTAGGGCATGGTGTAGACTCCAAGAAAATAAAATAGTACTCTTTACTTTCTCTTATACATGTCAACAAAAAGAAAGAAAATCATTTTTTATGTTGACATAAATAAATTATATGTTCAGATCTTAAAACACTGTATCACATTTTTATTATTAAAAAACATAGTGTGGTCAATGCAAGCAAAGAAAATTTAAGAGACTGAATAGAGAGGAATAAAGGGGGAGACTGTTTCTCAGTAAATAAAAAAAATGCAGTTAATATATACATTCCCTTTATCCTGTAAGATATTTAATAGGAACTCAGACATTCACAATGGTAGCTCATTAAATCTTGCCAAAAATGACCCATGTAATGGTATAAAAATGAACGTTAAAATATTTTTATAGGAAAGAATTCACTACAGAGCCAACTATGAGAATATAGTTAAAAGGCAATAGATGTATAGTAGATGATAATTTAACAGGTTGTAATTAATAGATGATAATTTACTTGAAAGCTCTCTCTGATCATCCACCAGTCCTAAGGAAAATAAGATATAGGGACAAAGTTTCACCACAAATGGTCAAGAGTTCTTCCCAGAAATATTTTGAACTGTTTTTCTCTGTTATCTGAACAAGTTGGCAGATACAAATCATCAACTATCTAAATGTAATCTTTAATTTATTTGCATTTTACTGACAGTTCACTCAATGCAAAAAAGTCATAAATATGCTAGTAGCTTACTAAAAATTCTTACTTTAAAATTTTTTTTTTTAACGTTTATTTATTTTTGAGACAGAGAGAGACAGAGCATGAACAGGGGAGGGTCACAGAGAGAGGGAGACACAGAATCTGAAACAGGCTCCAGGCTCTGAGCTGTCAGCTCAGAGCCCGACGCGGGGCTCGAACCCACCGACCATGAGATCGTGACCCGAGCCGAAGTCGGACGCTTAACCGACCAAGCCACCCAGGCGCCCCAAAAATTCTTACTTTAGACTGAAGGACTAAGACTAAGGAACACAACCCGTAAGTGATTATGTGATAGGACTGGAACAAATTTGGATAGCTGTAACACCAAATTCAGTAATGTTTCTGCTATATTACAAATGGCAATTTATCTACTAAAATTAAAATTTCTTAAATTACTTTAATGTGCTAAATATTTATATGATAATTTCCAAAAGAATGACCTGATTACAAGATCAATGTAAATATACTTATCATTTATTTTCTTCTTCTCCATGGCATTTATGGAGATCAATTTATTGATACGTTAGTAAATCACTAAGGAATTTATATAATCAATCTATTCCTGAAGAAAAATCTATTGAAATTAAAACAAATAAATCTGAGGAAATATTCTGAAATATCCACTCTTATTTAAAAATTTTTGGCTATAGGGGCTCCTGGGTGGATCAGTGGGTTAAGGGTCTGACTTGGCTGAGGTCAGGATCTCACGGTTCGTGAATTCAAGCACCACGTCAGGCTCTGTGGTGACAGTTCAGAGCCTGGAGCCTGCTTCAGATTCTGTGTCTCCCTTCTCTCTGCTCCTCCCCTGCTCACGCTCTGTCTCTGTCTCTCAAAAATAAATAAACGTTAAAAATTTTTTTAAAAAACATAAAATTTCTGGCTATACATAAAATCAAAATCATTTTGTGTCCATGTCTATCCATCTATTTCATATTTAACAGACAATACTTTCTTACTAAGTTCTGATAAAATAAAATCCAGATGTGATGAAACAAATACTCATTTATTTTCATGTACCTTGAATTTGTTAGGGATACCCTTAGATAAGGTTAATATCTTTTCAGAGAAATTAGCTTTGTTCTTGTATGTATGTTATCCTCTAAAGATTGCAACATTTTATAAAACATGATTGATTTAAAAATTGATTAGGTGGAAAAAGGTAAAAAAAAAAAAAGCTACAATTTGTGAATTCTTTCATGATTGTAAATAAACCCTGCTGACTTTACAGATTACCAAAAAGTTGTAAAGAATATTTATTTGAAAGTATTTTCTTCTGGAATATAAAACATAAACATGAAACAATAGTTGCCCTTGCTTTTACTAGTCTGAAAAATTTCAAGGTTATTTAAAGCATATCTAACTGTCTGAGAATGCAGGAATCATAACATGATTCTGGGTACCTTATAACCACATCTAATGATGTAAGATTTGGCAACAAATAACACCTACATTTTTACAGAATACAAATATATTCATACATTTTTCTTGAGTGCTCTCTCGCTCTCTTTTCTTCTCTGTATCTGGAATGTGTATAGATTTCAAGGGATTGATGATTTCTAATAGAAACATTTTCCAATCATTATTTCCATTGCATGCTGATTTTTTCAAAAAGTGAAATATGCTCTCAAAACCCTAAGCATCAACAATAATTCAGATGAAAATGAAAGAGTGTAAAATGTGTTATTGGATAGTTTTTCTTAAATAACCATCTGCATAATAACCTATTTAACAAATAATCATGAAAACCTATGAAGAACAAACTGTTGGTTACCAATTCAGATTTATGAATAACTTTTTTTATTTATTTAAAAAAAATTCAATGTATATTTATTTTTGAGAGTGAGAGAGACAGAGTGCAAGCAGGGAAGGGGCCAAGGGAGAGGGAGACATAGAATCTGGAACAGGGTCCAGGATCCGAGCTGTCAGCAGAGAGCCTGACCTGCAGCTCGAACTCATGAACCATGAGATCATAACCTGAGCTGAAGTCGGACACTTAACTGACTCAGCTATCCAAGGCTCCCTGAATAACTTTCTTTTTTAGACTGAGCGTGAAAAATTATGAAACTAACCATTTATCTCAGAAATAAATAATCAGGGGCACCTGGGTGACTCAGTCGGTTGAGCATCCGACTTTGACTCAGGTCATGATCTCATACTCCGTGAGTTCGAGCCCCGTGTGGGCCTCTGTGCTGACAGCTCAGAGCCTGGAGCCTGTTTCAGATTCTGTGTCTCCCTCTCTCTCTGCGCCTCCCCTGCTCATGCTCTGTTTGTGTCTCAAAAAAAAATAAAAACACTTAAAAAAATTAAAAATATAAGAAATAATCAATCTTTGTTGTCTCCATCTGCATGTAAGTTTATTTAATTAAACGAGTACTTAATTTTAACATGTTTTAAAACAGTATTTACACCCTTATATATGATTTCTGATTATTTGAGAATCAAAACCGTAGTTTCGTCAAAATTAGTATTTTTTAGAAATTATTATCAGTTTTCTTTTCTTCAAAAGATTTTCATGCAATATTGAATATAGAAAACAGTAAATGGTTGCTAATTCATCATAGAAAGTGCAGTGATATCCATTGTATTCACACTGCATATTTAGCACTTGTCTACAAGCTCTTTAGTCTGACTTTTTTAGTTTCTTGAAATTTATATTAAAAATGTTAGTTTTAAAGGTACAGAATCACATCCTTTATGAAGAAGTGAAAGAGGGTGCAGTTCATACATAAAGGTGGATCATTTGTTTTAATCTGATGGCTTCCAGTAATTAAGGAGTGGACTTTTTCTGAATTTTGAAATATACCACATTTGGACTGTGAAATAATATTATGTAGGAGATATGACATATACCTAACAACTCATGAATATTTATTAAAAATATTTTTCAAAATTATATTGAAAGTAATATTAATATATTATCAATATATTACCTGTTGTATAACAGTATACTTTTGTTGTCAGGAGATCACAGTAGAGTTAAAATTATTTTGGGTCTATATTATATTTGTAGACTTCTGGTATATGATACAGGATGGGGAAGACAGAGATAGTCCTTAGGAAAGATCACTTTAAGTATAATAAAAGGAATTTGAAAGAAAAAGTTGACAGAAAACCCACAATAATGGATAAAATTGAATGCTATAGACCATTTTTATTCCAATCACTGCCTATAGATAGATTTGTTGAGAATGATGAAAAAAAAACCCACAAGATTTGAGGTATTAAAAGCTATAAGAGGGATGGTTGGGTAGCTCAATCAATTAAGTATCCAACTCTTGCTTTCAACTCAGGTCATGATCTCATGGTTCCTGAGTTCGAGCCCCGTGTCAGGCTCTGTGCTGACAGTGAGGAGCCTGTTTGAGAGTCTCTCTCTCTCTCTGCACCTCCCCTGCTCAGACTCGTGCTCTATATTATCCAAAATAATTAAATAAACTTAAAAAAAATAAATAAAAGCTATAAGAACTTGGAAGATAACCCAGAATTAGTGGCTCAAATAAACCACAACTTCACATATAGCCCTTTTGGACTCGATATGTCCAATTTTTCTAACACCATTTATTGAAAAGACTATTTTTTTCTTATTGTTATGCCCTTGGCTCCTTTGTCATGGATTAATTATCTATATATATGTGGATTTATATCTGGGCTCTGAATTCGGTTCCATTGATCCTTTGGACTGTTTTCTGTACCAATACCATACTGTTTTGATTGTCATAGTTTGCAGTATAGCTTGAAATCAGGGCGCATGATACCTCCAGTTTCATTCTTTCTCAAGATTGCATTGTCTATTCTGGATCTTTTGTGGCTTCATTAAAATATTCAAATTATTTTTCTAGCTCTGTGAAGTATACCACTTGAATTTTGATAGATATTGCATTGAATCTGTAGATTGCTTTGGGTAATATGGTCATTTTCACAATATTGATTCTTCCAATCACTGAGCATGGGATATCTTTCTATTTATTTGTGTCTTCTTCAGTTTATTTCATCAATTTCTTATAGTTTTCAGGTCTTTCACTGCTTTGGTTAAATTTAAGCCTAGGTATTCCTTTTAAAGCAATGTATTGATCATACTACACCTTCATCTGTCACATCCATGTTCCCTTAGGGACATTTATAGTTATCCTGAGTTTCTATTTTATATTGTCACAATGAGATAAGGATAAAAATGGGACCAGATAGATTTATGGGGAGCAAGGTTGAAGGAAAGCCAGGAATGTGCCAAAAGGTGAAAATGCTGGCTGGAGATCAAAGGCTTAGTGGGTTTGGAAATCAGTAATGAGGTTTGGGAGCTAGGCTATCAATGTGACCAATTTATTTAAAGTATAATTAATGAGACTGTTTTAAAACTTGGGAATACAAAAAGATGAATGTGAATGACCTTTACCTTTAACTAATTTCCTTTCAAAATGTGAGCTGAACTTCCAAGGATGACAAAGTGTGGCAGGTGGACACAGGGATAAAAAAATGCAAACTGCTGCCAAAATCCACTGTCTTCCCAACTTACCCCACTGTACTCTTCAGCATCAGTTGGTTCTATTAAAATTATCTTAATTTGGAGAAGAGTAGTAAAATAAAAAAAAATAGTGTTCTTGAAGCATATTGAAGAAAAAAAGAGAGGATGACCATGCAAATAAAATACAAAGGACAGATTTTAATTAGAAGAATTGCCCTTGGAAAATTTCAGGAAAAAAAAATACTTCTCAATGATCCCAAAGTAAGCAGTTCACGAATTATTTTAAAGAGCTAAAAGAGTGAGACATGATTAATGAAAGAATAGATAATTACTCTATACAAAATGGACTAAAAAAATGAGGGAACAGAGCTTGAGGAAAATTTATGGTAAAATTAAATCATTTCGAAAAGTAACGCCACTTTAGAGGGAAAAAATAGATTCTGTTGAAAATGAGTTGGGGCATGGATAAGAAAAGTCACATTAAATGAAATTGAAAAGAACTAAGAAATAAAAGCACAATGATGATAGACATAAAAGTTAAAGGAAATCTATATAACTGGCATTCTAAATAGGAGAACAGAGATTTGAAAAAAAAAAAAAAAACTAAGCTGTAGAAAGAATTACTTCCTTAAATAAAGAATGGAATGTACAAATCAGAATGTATATTTTGTACTAGGAAACATCACTAACAAATAATCCTCACATATTTATATCTTGGTAAATATTATGAATTTAAGGCAACAACAAGAAAATATCCATTCAAGATGTAAGAACATCTAAGAGAGAGAGAAATATAGCTGACTTCAGAATTCCTAGAGCATTGTTCACAGACAGAAGAAACTGCAACTATGTCTACAAATTTCTGGCGACAAGAAATATAAGTGTTTTATATCTTCAAACATTTAAGAACTTATAGATTATAGCCTAACAATGTTAGCTTTTGGGAAAACTATTAAAACAGTGAAGAATTATTTAACCAATGAAAAATGAATAAAAGTAAAGAACCCAGGAATGGAAAAGTAAAACTTGTTTTTTGTTCCTTTTAAAGGTGGTGAGCACCAAATACCAATAATTAAACTAAAGATTCAACAACAGATGGAATTAGTAAAAGAATTTGAAAATGTAAAAAATCTGAAAATGGTAAATTCAGAGTAAAGATGACAAATAAATGTAGATTGAAATACAGGTGTTCAAATTTTCTCCTTTTTCCTAGTGAAGTGTTACTGTTTATTAGCCAAAATGGATAAAGTGGGAACTCTAAGTTCTAAGTATACAATTGGTAGTTGTGAAGAATAGAGATCATAATATGTGTATCTTCTAAAACCAGATATTAATAAGGAAGCAGAGCTTCCAGCAATAGGTAGAAACCAAACAACAGTAATAAAATATCAAATGTAACTTATAATAAGGTGATTAAACTAGAAACAATAATATCTGTAATATTAAAGTATTAAAAGATGAAGTTAAATATATGTCTTTAAAATGTTGTGTGATAAACCTAAAATAGTTAAAATGCAATTGTAGAAAGTTGCTGATGGGTATGTGGATATTCACTGCAAAATTCTTAAGACTTTTCTGTATGCTTGATACTTTTCACAGTAACATGTTTAGAAAATCTACTTCATATATTAAAAAAAAAACCCGACTTACATGAAAATATGTAAACATTCGGAAAAAAATAGAAGGCTAGAAGAAACCATGGTGAATTACAAAAAAGATAAGACCTTTTCATGCATGCTACAGAACGGAGAAGACATAGAAAAGGTTTGAAAAATTGCTACTTTAAAAATATGCATGGAGGGGCGCCTGGGTGGCTCAGTCGGTTGAGCACCGGCTTCAGCTCAGGTCATGATCTCACGGTGCGTGAGTTCGAGCCCCACGTCGGGCTCTGTGCTGACAGCTCAGAGCCTGGAGCCTGTTTCGGATTCTGTGTCTCCCTCTCTCTCTGACCCTCCCCCATTCATGCTCTGTCTCTCTCTGTCTCAAAAATAAATAAACGTTAAAAAAAATTTAATAAAAAAAATATGCATGGAAAATAAATGATAGATCCAATTTTTGGAAAGTGAAGTTGGCAAACCATAACAAATCACTAATACGGTTTTGTGATATTATCTTAGAAATCATAAGGAGAAAGACTACAACTCCAGAATCAATCATTAAAAGATAAGAACAGACATTTCACAACAAAGTACATAAATATGCCTATAAACAGAAAGAAATTATCAATCTCACTTAAAAGTAAAGAATTACAAGTAAAAGTCCAGTTAGAGATTTTATCTTCTCTATCAGTTTAGTAAAAATCAAAAAGTGTGATGATGATTGTGTTTGTCCAAGGCGAAGAGCCACAGGCAGCGTCATACATTGTTGACAGAGTATAGAGTTGTATCAACTTCGGCAAGAAATTTGGCAGGATCTGCTCAACATAAACTTGTGTAAGCCCTTAGACCCAGAAATTCCACTTCTAGGAGTTTACACTAGGAAAATATTAACATAATATGTAAAGGTAGACGAAGTTATTTGTTGTAGCACCGTTATAACAGCCAATTAGAACAATGTAATTTTATACCAACTGAAGATAGGTTAAGTATCTTGAACCTGAATAATGTGCAGTTAGAACAGTAACAAATCAGATCTAATGTGGTAATATCCACAGAAGATATTATAAAGGGAAAAACAAAGCATTGAACAGAACAATCTTAATGAACAGTGTGTGACCCCAGTTTTGGGAAAAAGAAAGCAAATATATCTTAGAACATTCATAAAGTAATCCAGGAAGGATATACAAAAATGACATTAAGAATGTACTTTGGAGGGGTGCCTGGGTGGCTCAGTTGGTTGGGCTTCGGACTTGGGCTCAGGTCATGATCTTGCAGCTCCTGAGTTCGAGCTCCATGTCCAGCTCTGGACTGTCAGCTCAGAGCCTGGAGCCTGCTTCAGATTCTATGTCTCCCTCTCTCTCTGACCCTCCCCTGCTGGTGCTCTGTCTCTCTCTCAAAAATAAATAAACATTAAATTTTTTTTTTTTTGTAAAAACAGAATGGACTTTGGTCATGTAAAAGAGATGAAACTTTATTTTTTATATATTTTTATATTAAAAAGATTTTTAATGTGTCCTTGATTTGGGCCCAAACCTGCTTTTTTTTTTTTTTTTAAGTAAGGTTTTCCAGATAATTTTGTTATACTACTGATTAAGATCAGTAGCATCTGTCAATAGCACTGAGTAGTTTGTACACAGAAGAGTTAGAAATCTTTAATATGATGATAAGTTAGGGTAACAAAAACAAAAATTTTGTACCAGGCTATACCACTTGTCTACAATAAGCAGAAGTTCTGGAAATGGGAATGTGGTAAACTAATCAGATTTCAAAGAAGAAGAAAGGCAAATGGGAGTATGTTAGGACACCAGTGGCTGGCCCAGATACAGAGCCAAAAATAGCTGCTCAGAAGTCTTCTAAATTCTTCTTTCTGCTGGTTATAAAAGGAGTCAGCTTGCTTTCTCGTTAGTACAATACCTTTGTTAGTGTAGGCAATAGATAACTGTATCTTTGGGAACTTACTCAGTGGATATGTTTTCATATCACCAATTCTAGTCATATTTGGGGCATAGGATATTATAGTTATTAGTGTGTGTTTACAGTGTTCAACAATATTTAGGCCACAATCCTTCAAGCTGAGATACTCGTTAATGTAAAATCTTTGATAGCATATTTTTCAGTCCAGTTCTCAAATGAGTCAGACTTTTACATAATAATTGCAGTAAGGATCCTATTGTTCTCTACCAAGTGACTTATTGCCTTAGTGTGACTTACCCACACTCACCCCTAGAAATCTAATCATCTGGTAAGTGAAATCATTGTTGAGACTAGGCATGAAAAGTGTATCAATAACTATAAGCCAGAATGGTACTTTTTCACACACAAAATCGATGAACATTTTAAATTATGATAAAGATATACAGACTTGTTTTAATAAGCATACGTTGTCATCAAAACGGACATTTGTGTCTATATTCTGTTTTCACAAATTTAAGTCATAAAATATATTGGCCGAGTCAGATCTCATGTCCTTTTTGTGTAACTCTTTATGGACCCAGCAGTTAAATATCACATCTAAACCTGGCAGAATATTTAAAAGCCACATATGAGCCATCATGAGGAAGAATTAGAACTTTGTCCGCAATTTGGATTTTATATAGGGGAAAAAAAAGGAATCATATAAAACATTGTTAAAATGTAAAATAGTAATAATAATAATAATAATAATTATTATTATTATTATTAACAAAGTTTAGCACTGGGAAGCAGACCTGAAGCCAAAGCTCAGGAGTTTTAAAACAAAATGGTTTCAAATTCAATATAAAATGGAAATGTCTCCTCCCCTGACTCTGGTCCACACCCTACCTGTTTCCCATCAGTGAGAGTTCTTAGACAAACTTAGGAAAGATGGATACAAGATAAGTTGATGAGACTTTGTCTTCAGAGTAGTCAATTCCTTTTATGTGGATTCTCCTTTGGAAAAGCTGGACAGTAGAAAAGGAAGAATTTTCTCTCTTCTTTTGGGGGAGAGCAATAGAAGTGGCTGGGGCTCTAGTCCTGGATAGCTATATTTGAGAGTGCACAAATACCCCCTCAGACATGGGAGATAAATTTTAGTTAGTGCCCCCTTCCCCAGCACATGACTTGAGTAAACATTTTTTCACTTTGAAAAGGAAAAAGAAAAAAAAAAAAAAAGAGAGAGAGAAGGAGAACCAAAGATGGAGAGGAGATAAGGAGTACAACCATGATCTCTAATTAAGTGAGAAATCCACTAAAAAGACAAAAAGAAGGAAGTGCAGTAGATAGGTAGAAGCTATTAATTATCAAGCCAAAGGTAATGGACTTCATATTCAGGTTTTCTTCTTATGATAGAAAAAAATCATGTCAGCATGATAGTGTAATGTTGTCTACATTTTCATCCAATGAGTGAATTTCCTCTGATAAGAATATGTTATTCCCCATACTTGATTTGATTCAATTTTATTTTGTGTTACATGAATAGGACCACTTTGAGGAACTTTTCTATTAGATGGCATAGACAATATCAAAGTGCTTATCTTTGATTGCATAAATAGCTGATCACATTTAAATCATGAAGATAAAAGCTATGCATTTCACATTAGTGAAAAGCAAATAGAAAAAAAATGAATTTACTCCATATAGATACATTCTTTAGAATTTAGTAAATAATCTTACTTATATGATCTACTGTTTATAGTCTTTATCTCTTCTGGAATTCCACAGCTTCTACAACAGTTTACTACTAGTTTTGCATTGGACTCATGATATTTGTGTTCATCTCCCCATTAATTTTTAAAATTTCAGGTGGTCTGGGTTCTTGTTTATTATAACATTATATCACACTGGATTTGGCCCAGATTTTTATATACTTACATGTCTTGACTTGCATTATCATTAATAATTTACCAAGTCCCCAAAGTGGAATTTATTAAATCCATTGGACTCCCAGATCTGGTGATCCTATTAAGTGGCAGTCCTCAGGATGTAGCAGAGGCATTTTCTAAAAACCTAGTTGCCTCACCCTGGACAGCAGGCTGCCTGTTTGAGGAAGGCCTGTGAAAATTATCCACAGGTTTCCTTCCAAGATCTCTGCAAAGTTTCTTCCAGTGACTGACCAGGAAATAAACGCAGTTTGCATTATTCTATAATGGCACCTTATTTGGATTGCTTTTCCAAACCATTAGTCTAAATTACTTTTAGTGAACCCCATAGTTTACTGATTGTGGGAAGCAATGGACTGTGAAGCAAGAATTGCTAGAAGGCTCCTTTTCTTAATAGAACTTTTTTGTTGTTATTGTTTTTGTTTTAACAGGATCTTGGAAACTAGTTCATTTATACAAGCAGTAAATAAGGCAAGATGAATGACATTTCAGCATGTAAAATGCAGGCTATTCACCAGAAGAATGTAGATAATGGCATGTACTTTAATTTAAACAGACTGAATTGTGTTGAGGATAAGTGACATAAAGCAAACTACTTCAAGACAGGGAGCAGAAGGCTGGTGAAGAGGCACTCTTTTCCCTTTCATGGTAATGTTAAATAAGGAAAGTAGTGGAACAATAGCATGGGCAACGCTTTTGATCAATGGCAAGATACAGTTAAAATTTGTCTTGAACTTTTAGAACAAACTGTGATGGTCAAAAAGACAGCTGAACCAACTCCATAATCATTTTAAGGATATGTCATGGCAAAGAGAGACTCTTTAAGGAAGATTCCAGAGTATTTTTCATAAGATTTAGAGAAAATAGCAGTTTGTCATTTGATTAATAATTCAAATAAACAAAGTAATGATTAAATATAATTTCAGAAAATATTTAGAGAACACTTACAATGATAATCCCTATACTCTGGATTATAAAATACGGTAATTGCCGATGAGAATGCAACAGCTTATTGGACATCAGCCTGTAGTTCAGGTAGATTCATAGAGGGAGTTAGGAGGTAATAGGATGTGGTTGTTAGCTTTACAGATCAAGAAGTTTCATATTATCTGTGATCCATGTTACATTAAACTCAGAGAGGCTAGCAACAACTAACTGTGAAAGGCTTTGACAAGTGCACAATTTAAAATTTATAATGAGAAACACAGGTTTTAAATAGAGTAGACCTGCCCTGTCCAACATGGTAGCCACTAGCCACACATGCCTGCTGAGCACTTGAAATGTGGTTAGTCCTTGGGGCGCCTGGGTGGCTCAGTCGGTTAAGCGGCCGACTTGGGCTCAGGTCATGATCTCGCCGTCAGTGAGTTCAAGCCCTGCGTCGGGCTCTGTGCTGACCACTCAGAGCCTGGAGCCTGTTTCAGATTCTGTGTCTCCCTCTCTCTGACCCTCCCCCGTTCATGCTCTCTCTCTGTCTCAAAAATAAATAAAGGTTAAAAAAAATATTAAAAAAAAAAAAAAAGAAATGTGGTTAGTCAAAATGGAGATGTGCTGTAAGTGAAAAGTGATGAGGTTTTTTGGGGTGACAGTGGGGCTCATGGGGTCCGGAAGTGACAACCAAGAAAGAATTCTTGAAGACGTCTTTGGGGCAAAAAGGTGGTTTTGTTAAAGCATAGGGACAGGACCTGTGGGCATGAAGAGCTGCCCAGGGACCATGGAGAGACACTGGTTATATACTATGGACTTGGGGGAGGTAAAGTCCAGGGGAAGTTTCCAATGAGATTTTCATATGCTAAAGACTCACAGGGTACTGGAGGCTTAGTTATTGTCAAGCTAGGGTTGTTTTTCCTCTAGCAAAGCATTAGCATTAAGACAGTAGGGAGTTTCTGGAGAAATGTTTTACTCTGCCTGCCTCAAGTATTTGTCAATGGGCGCCAGGTTATAAGGATATTTAGTTCTATCTGCCATTTCTTTCTGCCTTTGTTCCCCACATCACTATGGAAGGATGATGGAGACTTAGGTGCTGCAGGACTATGGTCTCTGTCAATTAACCATTGTTTTTTCCCCCTTTCCTTTGTTATTGGGCAGCCAGGAATGCCTGAGGAATATCACACAAATCCCACCTGGGTGTGTGTGGTGGGGGTTGGTGTTTGTGGCCTGTCACCTTCCCTTATGCTCCCTCATCAAAAAATACTCACTGGATTTCAAGATTCAGTCAATATCAAAATGTAAATATATCATTAATTGATTATGTAATAAACTTAATTTTACATACTGGGATAAAATATATAATTACAATTAATTTTACCTGTTTCCTTTTTTTTTTATTTTCAAAATGGCATCTAGAGAATTGAAAATTACACATGTGGCTCACATTTTTCTTTCTTTCTTTCTTTCTTTCTTTCTTTCTTTCTTTCTTTCTTTCTTTCTTTTTTTTTTTTGAGAGACAGAGAGCCAGCAGGGGAGGAGCAGAGAGAGAGGGAGACACAGAATCCAAAGCAGGCTCCAAGCTCTGAGTTGTCAGCACAGAGCCCTATGACGGGCTTGAACCTACGAACAAAAGATCATGACCTGAGCTGAAGTCGGACATTCAACCGACTGAGCCACCCAGGCGCCCTTCACATTATATTTCTATTGGACAGTGCAAGACTACACAATTTTATGAATTTAATTAGTGCAGACCTTCCATCTAGAAACTAAGTTGTTTGGTGATTTCATACAAGGCAAAGATAATTTTATATTTGAAATATTTACTTGTTTTAGGCTAAGTTTATCTAATGTACCTATATAAGGGTATACTTACCAAGTATGTAAGTTTGCTAGTAAGGTGACTCTCTTTTCTAGAATGTGCTGAATAAATGCTGCCAGATTTTGTTCTAATGACCATTCTATCTTTACCCTTCTATGTGGGCCACTCTCCTTGGCTGACTTATTCTTTGCCTTAATTATCAGTGTCACAATAACCAGATGTCTATGGATGCTGATATAGTCACCTATAGACAGGTAACTCAATAAATGAAGAGGCCCATGTGGAAACTGGGAAACTTCTATGAACTAGATAATTTATTTTCTGCTCCCTAAATGTGGATGCATAACTATACAGTTATAGTTATAACTGTATAACTATAGCAATAGTTATACAGTTGCTATGTTTTTTGAATGGGTACATGGTGCATGAATACAAGAATGCTGCCAATGTATTGTCAGGTTTTTGTTTGTTTTTAATAAATGTGTGTTGGAAAATTCTCTATGATCTCTCCCCCCATACCTCCTTCTGGTTCCACAATTCATTCTTCATCCTTCTCCAGCTACATTTAGGAGGGCTGGCATACACTGACCTCAACACTAGGGTTGAAATGGAAGGCGGTAGAAAGAGAAGGAAGACTAAATGAGAGAGAGGCCAAGGTATTAGAGTATTTATTTCCTACATTCATAATCCTCCTCCAAGGAAGAAGGTATTTATGATCCCACAGCTGCTCCCATAACTAGTCTTTCTCCCATGACTACCTTTCTTTTTCTAGTTTTAAGCAGAATGAACATGTTTTGGAAGTCATCTAGAAAAATCCTTGTTGTGCTCCTAGGAAATCAATTAAGGGCTGTTAAACATTTTTAGTATCACCTTTCACTATCAAATGTGTCCCTATTTGATGACAAATTATATGGTCATTATATTTGATGACTATATATATATATACACATATACGTCTATATACATATACGTATATGTGTGTGTATATATATATATATATACACATATACGTATATGTATATAGAGTTATATGTGTGTATATATATATATAAATATATATATATAATGATATCATTAAATTATGTGGTCATTGTATTTGATGACAAATACATACTTATTTCTTTATCGTTGGGCTTGCTACATCTCCTGTTTATCTAATCTTTTTCTTGTTCTCAATGTCAAGGCTGTAGACACATTGGCATATTTTCATTCCTTTCTGAAACAATGAAGATAATTCTCCCTAGAACCAAGGAAATTTTCCAAAGTCAGCGTAGGGAATGTATCTTTGGAATTCTAGCCCTGAAGAATCCTAGCATTCTTATGAACCAGTGACCACTTGATGCTTCTAATTATTTTCATTTCTGAATGGAATATTTGTATTATCACTATCCTTTCCTGCTGCTAAATTTGCATTTATTAGGTGTCCATGTATGTGTTGGGGGACGGAATATTCAGATAACACGTATTTTAGTTTGCAAGTCACTAAGGCGTCTCATCAAGAAATGATGAGGAATATAGTACTTTACCCCCAAGTCCCAAATTTCAGTCAAGGTTGTACCTGTATGTATTATTGGGTTGTGGAAGGAAGAGTGAATGTGGAAGTTTAAGTGACCAAAGAGGGGATTGTAGCAGACTAGTAGTTACACATGCCAAATCATTTCCCCCCTGTTCCATGGTAATAGAGTTATAGCTGGCAGCCATGTACCCTCCCTTGCAGCTAGGTATAGCCATATGGCTAAGTTCTTACCCACAGAATGTGAGCAGATGTGTTATCTACTGTTTTTTGGATCTAGATTTAAACATTAGACACATGCTCAGTCATGCTCTTTTTCTTCCCTGCCCTTTGGAATATAGAACCTGGCAGAGATACAGTGATACAAACTCGACAATTTTAAAAGAAAAAACGCCTCAGCATATGTTGGAACAAAACAGAAGGAGCTGATGTCCCTAAATGATCCATTAGAATAGAGTTACTGCACCATTGGATACTATAAAGCACCAAATATAAAAGAGAATCAACTTCTATTCTTCTTTAAATTACTGAATTATGGAGGAGTCTTGCTATATAACAAGTACAAGACTTGAATACCAAGTTTTTCTAGTATGGTCAGGATAAACTGTAGGCTAGTGACAGGTGGATTATGTAATAAGTGGCAGTTTCATTTTGACAGACTTTTTATATTTTTGTGGTTGTGAGTCACAACAATGTTTGCTCAAGCAAATACCAATATGAGTGTTTTTCCTACAAGCATACAAATATTCATGAATATTTCCCATATAAGCATGGAATTAGTAACATTGTCTATAATTGCTGCTGTAAAAATTTCTTAATATTACTCAGTGTATACACAGAATTAAACTGAATTACCACTGTATGAAAAAAAATATGTAAGTCAAGTATTTACTTTGTTTAGACAAAACTATAAAGTTTGATTATTAGCATTATACCTACTGAAATGCTGAAATTTCTTACTAAGTTAGATAGGCAGTTAAGTAATATAAATGTTTTATCACAAATGTATAATTAATTTTTGTGGGTAAATATAATTTTTAAATGAAATTGGTGAATATATTGTAAATATGAGTTTATTGTTAAGTTCTGCACATTATATTGGATCTAGAAAGGTCTAACAGTCCAGCCAGCTGTGATGAGAGGGCATGGAATTGAAAGGCTCAATTTTCTTCCTAATCTTGCTGTTTGGTTTGTGTGCTATTGGTTAAATAATTGACATTCCTGGAATAGCATTAAAATGAGAATAATAATGAGATATTCATGGAGTAGTAATGAGAATTCAAAGATAAAAGAGATGAGAAGAAAAGGTAAATTCTATGTAATATGAAATCATTATTACACAGATATAAGCTAATCAGGTATATACTTACATAAGTACAGGTAACAATCACCATAAATCTTTAATCAAGTCATGAATTTCAATCTTGGATTAATGAATTCTAGTTGTTTCCATGTTATTTCACTTCACACATACCTGTCTGGAAGAAACATTTCAATTGATGTAAAGAACTATGACTGTTTTGTTTTTAATCACTTTTAAGAACCATTCTTCAATTAGCAGGTAATAGATGAACACTACAGATAATTCATCTATTATTTATTTAGTTAGCTATATTCAGTGCAAATTAGTAGTTTCAAGAAGTTTTCTAGGATTAGTTTTTAAGAGTTCAGAATATAGAATTGTTTGAGAGCACAGGATTTAAAGCCAGAGGGACCTGAGTCTGTGGTTACTTTTGGCATTTTTTTTTTTATTTTGTAAATTAGAATAAGTTTCTTAATCACTCTATGGCTCAGTTTTTCAAAATGTTGAGTTAAATATTATATTAAACCAAGGAAATCTATGAACCAAGTTTAGCACAAGCCTTAACCAGAATGCATGGATCTTTGCAAATTCTCAGTTAACAATAGCTGCTTCTACTTTAAGAAGCATTAGTATTAAAATGAATGTAACCCAAGTTCAATACATTCCAGTTACTATTTTTCTTTATAGAAATTAACTTTTGTAACTTTTATACTTTTATAACTTATAACTTATTAACTTTTGTAACTTTTATAAAGATGTAACATTCTTTATTTCATTTCTTTCTAGCATATTTTCCAGTGTAGTTGCTCTAAGATGTACTCTGGAAATAAATGAGTAACATCTTTGTCATAAACAAAGTTGCTTTGTTATTGGAAGGAATATGCCAAATTGCAAAGACTAACTTTTCCCATTCTAATTACATTAAATGATTTTAGCTCATGATAATAATTTGAATTATTTTCACCAGCTTTCAATTTAAACCATGTCATTTTATTAAATATCTGTATATACAGTGATTTTACCTTAAAGATGGATAATACCAGTTCAGTTTTGTTCCCCATAGGTTTTTTTTAACTCTTTCTTCATGAGAAATGCATACAATTATTTTTGAGAGAAAACAACAAAACATCAAGACAATATTTCTTATTTGTTTAGACTTCTTACTCTTTAAGTGTCTCTACTAAATTTTCTTGAACACAACAGAATGAATAAATTTGTAAAATGTTATTTTTTTTAATGTTTATTATTTGAGAAAGAGACAGGGAGCAAGCAGGGGAGGGGCAGAGAGAGAGGGAGGCACAGAATCGGAAGCAGACTCCAGGCTCTGAGCTGTCAGCACAGAGTCTGACGCGGGGCTCGAACCCACAGGCCACGAGATCATGACCTGAGCCAAAGTCGGCTGCCCAACCGACTGAGCCACCCAGGCGCCCCTGTAAAACGTTAATTAAAAAAAAAAAAAAGACTTGACATTTTTGCCTTGGGCTTGGAAACTGTAAAATAATTACCAGATTGAATACTTTGTGTTGAGTAACCAGTTAGCCTGAAGATGAAAATATGAATAACTAAATATATATACCTAAATTTTGCATTTACTTTGTTGTTCTTATCAAGAAAGGATGTTGTATTTTGTCAAATGCTTTCTCTGCATCTATTGAGAGGATCATATGGTTCTTGTCCATTCTTTTATTGATGTGATGAATAACATTGATTCTTTTGTGGATATTGTACCAGCCCTGTATCCCAGATATAAATCCCAGTTGGTTGTGGTGAATAATTTTTTTTTAATGTATTGTTGGATCTGGTTGGCTAACATCTTGTTGAGGATTTTTGCATCCGTGTTCATCAGGGAAATTGGTCTATAGTTCTCCTTTTTTGTGGGGTCTTTGTCTGGTTGTTGTTCTTACTGGAACTCACCACTGTGGTGTTTGCCCAGTATATCTCATACAAGATGATTTTTCTGTTACTTTACAGTCCCTGAGCTGAATCTTTGTCAGTGGTTTTCATGCTCTACTCCATCTCTGGTCCTGTTCAGCTTCTCAGGAGCTTTGCTGAGAGATGGCATCACCCATGTGAGGGAACCTTGCCTCTCCACATGCGCTTAAACCACAGGAGCGATGTTTTATATTTTAGACATCTGTAGTTCCTAAGAATTTACTTGAAGAAAAGGTCGGGGGTAAAGATAAATAAATACCTTCAAAACTACCATTATCTTGCAATTGAATTTCTTGTGTAATAATTATTCGACAGGTTTATTTTCAGCTCCCAAACAAAATATAAATTCTGTTCATGAAAGGATCATATTTCTTACTTTTTCATCATATTTCCATATATATATACAAATGCACACCATATTTATGATGTGACTGTGTGTATGTGATGTGTGTGTGTATTAGAAGGAGCTATTTCTTTTTTTTTTTAATTTTTTTTAACGTTTATTTATTTTTGAGACAGAGAGAGACAGAGCATGAACAGGGGAGGAGCAGAGAGAGAGGGAGACACAGAATCTGAAACAGGCTCCAGGCTCTGAGCTGTCAGCACAGAGCCCTACGTGGGGCTCGAACTCACGGACAGTGAGATCATGACCTGAGCCGAAGTCCGATGCTTAACCAACCAAGCCACCCAGGCGCCCCTAGAAGGAGCTATTTCAAACTTTATCTTCACCCAGAGATTCTGCTTGCGACAGAGTACAGTTGTAGAAACTTCATTGAATTGAAATTTCTAGTGTGCATAGGAGGCTAGACATCAATTTGAAATTCTGAGGCAGATACAAAAATCTGGGGATGCTAAGAACCTATTTTGAGAGGTTAGTATGTTCTCAGGGTTGAGAAAATATAGCTGAGTCAGGTATTGAAGAATGGATTTGAGTTATCTTAAGCTCAGAAGTCTTAAAATTTCCATTTTCAGTTGTGAGTTGTTTGAAGCGATTGTGAAGACCATCTTTTTTTTTTTTCTTTACTGCATCTCCCATATTGAGATGCTACGATAACTCAGGCAGCCATTTATATTTTCTGTTTCTAGTGTAATCAGATTTTTCATAAATTTCCAAAATAAACCTTCGAGTTAATTACTACATTGAAGAATTTGGTGGTGGCCAAAGTAGCTAATGTCATAAATTCCCTGGACTTTCTCAGTGTCTCTCTAAAAATTGAATAGATTTTAATTTCAGTCCTGGTCATCAAGAAATAAAAAGCAATAATAGAGCAGCTCTGCAACTTTTTAGCTGACTAAACTGTTCTGTTTCAAGTTCCCTAACTAGTTTTACTTCAGTTTCTTCATCATAAAGGGCAATAATAGTGATTCTCACCTCAAAATTGTTATGAAAACCATATATCATATATATGATATATATATGACATATATATATCATATATATATATCATATATATTGCTATATATATATGATATATATGATATATATGTCATATATATATCATGTATATATATATATGTCATATATATATATATATATATATATATATATATATAGCAATTAAATAGCTAATCTTTGGAAAGATCCCCCCAAATAGTTTGTTGTTGATGTTGTTATAACTTCTATTCAGTAAACTTATTTATTTAATATCCGAGGCAGCTGGTAATTCTCCCTGCCAGCTCATCCACCACACTCCCCAAAACACAAAACATCAAATTGAAATAGACTTGTACACTCTTTTCAAGTGACAGTTTGATATATACTATCCCAACACGGGCAACAGATGGACATACTTAAAGGTTTTTTGGTTTTTTTTTCCCCCAGGAAAAAAAAGTCTTCAATTTTTATACATTTACTCCAAATAAATAGGTATTTTACACTAGAGAAGAAAATATCCCATAGCAAAGCGATAAAATGAGATGACCCACCATAGGTAGGACTCTGTGGTGGCTGTCAGATAAAAATCTTAAAAAGTGAAGAACTTTAAGTAGATTGATTTTACCTAATATTCATAAAATCAAGCCTTAGATTTCCTTTTCTCTCTGGAAGGTGAAAAGCTAAGATTGAATTCCATTTACTTTGGGATAAAATCTTTCTACTTATTCTGCATTCTGAAACAAATTTGCAAAACCTAGTTTACCTATGCACATACATGTTTATAACCACATCCACATATAATTCCTTATGGTTTATAATCTAGTGTAAGATAATTATAAATTAATTTCACTATTTTTATATGTTAATTATTATACCATTAATTTTATTTTATGTAACTTACTAAAAGGTGGGGATATTGAGCTTACCAAATTAAGACTTAAGAAATAAAAATCCTAAATCATTAGAGGCAAGGTGAATTTTCATATTTCTCCCATGTGATACTATACTAACAAGCTATTATTATGGATACTGATTCTCAATTATTCTGAGCTAGGATAGTTTGAATTGATGCCATTTATTTCAACCTGTAAAGAATGTTGGATAAAAATCAATTGTGACTTTGATTTCAGATCAGCAAGTCAATAATTGTTCATTAGACAGTATATAATCCAGGTATTTACATTAATTCTATGATTATTTTTTCAAAGAACCTCAAAAAATAATGATTTTTAGCTTTCATTAGCCTGAATTTATCCATTTTATGCATTCCATTTACTAAAATTAACAAGAAATGCTTTTTTACATATCTGCACATCTAGACCCCACCATTCTGGAATGTCCTCTGGACATCATTAAAACCAGATGTTTCCAAATGTCATCATGTGTATACTGAAATGATTATAAAATGATGTTTTTTTTGTTTCCAGGCTGTTTCTGTTCAGACAAGAATGCCAGTTTCCATTGGTTTGGAGGACACTTTTATTTCTAATAGCATGAAGTTGGTTTATGATTCAAAATATAGATTTTTTTCATGTCAAGAACAGAACAACATGGCCTTAGAGAATGTTTAAAAAAAAAACAGCACAGATTTTATTAGAATTCATTTGTTTTTGTGTGTATAATATTATTTAGTGTTTGATTTTTATATATAGAAATTATAATTTTACCTTGATTTATACATTCAGGGATTTCACTCCTAGGACCTATTTTTTTCCCTGTCACATTATAGAGAGTAATATAGCTTGACTATGATAATATGTCTAAAAGAAATTTGGTGTGATTACTTTCTACATATGTGATCAATCTTACCATACTCAAAGGAGTATACTATTTAAGTGTTTATAAATTGTCACTGTGGGCCAAGCTAGGAAAGTAACCAGTCTGATTTCTTTTCTGTCTGTATGCAGTTACTGTTAGCTAATGATTGGTTTTCATACATCCCACATTTAGCTATGGACCATTAAAATAGAATTAGGTATAAAAGAGAGAAATACAATCTTATAAAATATTTTGAAATGACTAATAGACATACCTATTAGCCATCCTTTTTATACCAGATTGAAGGTAAGTTAGTCTAAAAGTTAGACTATATTCCTATCCATTTTGGGAAAAATGAAACATAGATTTTCCTTCTTGGGGATAAGAAAATAAAATCCAAGTCTAAATTAGCAATATGAAGAGTGGAAGTATTACTTTTGAATTCTTGCTATGAATGTATTATTTTAATGTTGTATTGGATGATAAGTATACTAATTATCTAAATTTTTCATTTTATTTTAATCTATGGGTAAGCACATTGTAAATAAACTAAGTTACCACTAATGATTTTCCAAAAGTTTGCATCAATGACATTAGTAAAGAAAAAAAAAAAACAGGACAGCTAGAAAATTCAGATCAAAATTTTTATTTGAAATATCTCAGGAAATAAAGAAATTCTTGATAAATAATCCAATTTCATTTCAGAAATAAGAAGAAAAAAATTTAAGATATAAAGAGAATGATAAAAATCACAATTTCTTTTGCTACACAGAAATTATCATTATTATCATTTGTAATTGGTTAGTCACAGATATATGTATTATTTGTGTAAGAAGAATATTTATATGGGGCGCCTGGGTGGCGCAGTCGGTTAAGCGTCCGACTTCAGCCAGGTCACGATCTCGCGGTCCGTGAGTTCGAGCCCCGCGTCAGGCTCTGGGCTGATGGCTCGGAGCCTGGAGCCTGTTTCCGATTCTGTGTCTCCCTCTCTCTCTGCCCCTCCCCCGTTCATGCTCTGTCTCTCTCTGTCCCAAAAATAAATAAAAAACATTGAAAAAAAAATTAAAAAAAAAAAAAAAAAAAAGAAGAATATTTATATAAAAACCACATGAAAATATGTTTTTAATGTTCATTTTTTTACTGCTCTTTGGTTACTATATCTTGAAGAGAAATGCCAATAAAAGCACTTGCTCATTAGGGGGCTCTAAATACTTTTTATTTATTTTTTAATTTTTTTAAGTTTTTATTTTAAATTCCAATTATTTAGCATGCAGTGTAATATTAGTTTCAGGTATACAATATAGTGATTCAACACTTCCATACAACACCTGGTGCTGACCATGACAAATGCCCTCCGTAATCCTCCTTAATCCCCGTCCCGCAAGTCCCCATCCCCCTCCCCTCTGGTATCCATTGGTTTGTTCTCTATAGTTAAGGCTCTGTTCCTTGGTATGTCTCTGTCTCTCTCTTTTTTTCCCTTTGGGCATTTGTTTTGCTTCTTAAATTCCACATATGAGTGAAATAATACAATATTTGTCTATCTCTGACTGACTTACATCGTTTAGTATAATACTCTCTAGCTCCATCCATATTGTTGCAAATGGCAAGATTTCATTCTTCTTATGACTGAAGAGTATTCCACTGTATATATACACCACATATACTTAATCCATTCATCAGTCGAAGGGCATTTGAGCTGTTTCCCAGATTACTTATTTAGATTTCCTTCTGTAATTATTTTCATATTTGAGGAAAACAATCTCATGCAAATAGTTATTATGTATTTTTAAAATGGCATGGGTAAAACTGTCCTTGTCTTACTTCTATTAAATATTTAATAAATTTTTTACACTTCTACTAAAGTATTTCATAAATTTCATACAATTAGTATAAGTCTCATTTCTTCCTACTACTTTCTTTGCCAGTTTCTGTTTACATGACCTTCCATGTACATAGTCAACATATACAAATATTACAAGCAGCTATTGTTCAGGAAAGCTTACATTCAAAAATGATAGTCTATGTCCTTCAACAACTGGAATGTAGACAAAAATAGTACTTATTATATATGGGGTGATTTAAAAAAGCTGAGATCACCAATAATAACTACTACTACAGATTCATATTAAAAAATTACAAGGCAGAGCGCCTGGGTGGCCTAGTCGGTTAAGCGTCCGACTTCGGCTCAGGTCATGATCTCACGGTCTGTGAGTTCAAGCCCGTGTCGGGCTCTGTGCTGACAGCCCGGAGCCTGTTTCAGATTCTGTGTCTCCCTCTTTCTCTCTCCTCCCCCGCTCATGCTCTGTCTCTCTCTTCTCAAAAATAAATAAATGTTAAAAATATTAAAAAATTACAAGGCATACTGCAAATTCAGATATATTTATATAGGAATAATTATACATTTTTATCCTTAGGTTCAAACAGAGTGCAACAGAACTAGAGAAATATAAATTCACTTTTAAAAGATAGGTTTTCACTTCACTACAAGGTAAAAGAAAAACACCAGTAGTATAATGCACTTTCAAGAAAAAGTTATTGTCACATTTCAGTGGAGGCTTCCCAAAGACAGATTATTTTGTATTGCTTTCTAATAAATCCTTACTTTTATACAAATAGAAATATACTTCAAAAGGTCCCCTTGTCAGATTCTGTCAACAGAATATATATTTTGATAATTTTTAATTATCACACTAACAAAAGAATAATTTTTGACCATCACACTAACCAACTGGATTAAGTATGAAAGAGTATACAGATTTACAAAGGATGTGCAAAACTTTACACTTCAAAAACAGCTAAAGACAAGGAACTCTTAACATCTAACAATAAGAAAACAAGCAACCAGATTTTTTTAAAGGGTGAAAGACCAGACACCTCACCAAAGGAGACAAACAGATGGAATTTAGCATATGAAAAGATTCTTCACAGCATTAGAGAAATACAAGAATGAGATACCACTATATACCTGTTAGAATGGCCAAAGTCCAGAACACTGACAACAACAAATCCTGATGAGGATATAGAGCAATAGGAGCTCTCATTCATTGGGGGTGGAAATGCAAAAACGGTGTAGTCACTTTTGAAGAAAGTTTGACGATATTTTACAAAACTAAACATGCCCTTCTCATACAATCCAGCAATTGTGCTTTTTGGTGTTTACCCAGAAGAGTTGAAAAGTTATGTCCATGCAAAAATCTGCATGTAGATATTTATAGCAGCTTTGTTCATAATTGCCAAAGCTGGGAAGAAACCAAGATGCCTTTCAGTTAATGAATGGATAACTGAATGATACTACATCCAGACAATGAAATATTATTCAGCGCTAAAAAGAAATGAGCTATCAAGTCATGAAAAGACATGGAGGAACAAATGGGTATTACTAAATGGAAGAAGCCTATCTGAAAATGTTACATACCATATGTTTCCAAGTATATGACATTTTGGAAAAGGTAAAACTATGAAGACAATAAAAGGATTAGTGCTTAGCAGGAGAGGGGAGCAAGGAGAGATAAATAGGTGGAGCACAGAAAATTTGGGGAGCATTGCCACTGATCTGTAAAATTCTATGATGATGGATGCACGTCACTATAAATTTGTCCCAACCCATGCAATGAACAACACCAAAGTAAAGCCTCATGTAAATTATGGACTTCAGATGATAATGATGTGTCAGTGTAGGTTCATCACTTGTAACAACTGTGCCACCCTGATGGAGGACGTTGATAATAGGCGAAACTGTGTGAGGGTGGGTAGGGGATATATGAGAAATCTCTGTATATTCTGTTCATTTTTACTTGAGCTACTTCATTTGAACCTAAAATTGCTCTAAAAAATAAAGTCTATTTTTTTTTTTTAATTTTTTTTTCAACATTTTTTATTTATTTTTGGGACAGAGAGAGACAGAGCATGAACGGGGGAGGGGCAGAGAGAGAGGGAGACACAGAATCGGAAACAGGCTCCAGGCTCCGAGCCATCAGCCCAGAGCCTGACGCGGGGCTCAAACTCACGGACCGCGAGATCGTGACCTGGCTGAAGTCGGACGCTTAACCGACTGCGCCACCCAGGCGCCCCAATAAAGTCTATTTTTAAAAATCTGCTAAGAAATGCTAATTTTCACTTGCAATGGGTAAACCTAGGGGGCGAATGTTGACAATTTTTAAATACTTTTTAAAGACTGTCACCTTGAAGATTTCTGATCAGACTTTCTGATGCTCATAAGTTATGTTAGAACAGAAGATACGTATTTCATAAAAGCAGCTCTCCTAACCATGGCAATTGTTTAAGAATAGAATGAATAACTTTGAGAAGACTGACTGACATTCTTGTAGAATGGAGATTCTCCCATTGTAGATGATTTAGAGGCATAAAATACCTGCCTGGTCGATTCTCAGAAATGTTGAGAGGGAATTACTAATTATCTAAAAGCAAGGAATCAGATAAATATTGTCCCTCTTAACTAACATTTTAGGCCATATTTATAATTCATAAATTTCTTTTTTTTTTAATTTTTTTTTTTTTGCTTTAACGTTTTATTTTATTTTTGAGACAGAGAGAGACAGAGCATGAACGGGGGAGGGGCAGAGAGAGAGGGAGACACAGAATTGGAAGCAGGCTCCAGGCTCTGAGCCATCAGCCCAGAGCCCGATGCAGAGCTCGAACTCACGGACCGCGAGATCGTGACCTGAGCTGAAGTTGGATGCTTAACCGACTGAGCCACCCAGGCGCCCCTTCATAAATTTCTTAAGGAAAAGACAGAGTATTGTTTTTCATATCATTTCCTCTACTTTCAACAGTTCAGTGTGAAATCACTAGAGTTTATAACAACACATCTGTAATTCTGGCCAAGAAGAAAAATAGAATACATTTGGAGAAGAAAATTCACAAAAAGAACAGAACAGACTCTATGATAAAGTCAAATATTTCCTCAAGAGGGAAATTATTTGCTTTCTCCTTTCTATTCCCTGGCAGTGCTTGATTGCTTACAGCAGAAGCTGCTTTGGCAAATTGTTCTTTTGGGGGGAGTATTTACTACAGCAATTGCCTCATTATACCTATTTGAATTATGTAATTCCTGGTGGTCAAAATATCACATTAGACTTTCTTATTCATTTTACTTAGGACCCAACAACAAAAGTGGGTTAGTATCTCTTGGATAAGAAAAGACAAAATATTTTTGTATAATTCATTACAATTTTTCAAGCAAGTGTTAAATAAACATTTAATTTTCTATCGGTCTGGCAACATTAACCTATTGGTTTATGCTTTAAAATCTAGAGATTGATTTATTTGTAGTTTTTTATGATTATGCAGATGTTTTTCTTTAAAGACATTTCAGAAATTTTGAAAGAAATAATTAGCTAATTTTTTATTGAAAATGTGTTAGAATATTCAAGTTATACACAATGTACTAGATTCAATGCCTCCTTTCTCTTGATTATTTTCTGCTAATGGTTTTATTTAAACACATACTATTTCTCATTTAATGTCATTATGTATTTTTTTGGTAGGCTTCAGAATTTAAAAATTACAGTTCATTTCTTTGCTTACATTATGGTCTGCAAGAACACTTCACATACTAGATGGTATTTTAGTAGTATGTTTAAAGAAAAAGGCCGACACCTTTTCCAAGTATTGCTAACATTTTTTATTTATTAATTTTGAGAGAGAGAGTGTGTGTGAGCAGGGGAGGGGCAGATAGAGAAGGAGAAAGAGAGAATCCCAAGCAGGCTCAGCACCATCAGTGCAGAGTCCTCCGTGGGGCTGGAACTCACAAACCATGAAATCATGACATGAGCTGAGATCAAGAGTTGGATGCTTACCCGACTGAGCCACCCAGGTGCCCCATGATGTCTACATTTTATAAGTTAAAAAAAAAAGACAATGGTAATGGATTATGAGTAAATTGCTAAGCAGCCCCTATTAATAAATGATTGACTACTAATATACATACAGTGGTTTTTAAATGAATTTTAACCAAAATTTTCAAACAAATTATATATTATAAAATATTTTATTTGGACAGAATTTAAGGTTTAAACCCACTTCAATGGATATTTCATTTGAAACTTAAGGTGTCAGGTTGAATGAAGATATTTCCATAAATATATTTTTGAGTGGTCATGATAAAAACTTCAATAGCCTCACTCAAGTAAGCATTGACGTTTACTAGATCTTATCGGAAGCAGTTTTTGGCATTGTGTAGCAGTGAATATGCCACCTGATTATAGTGACTTATATTACCTTTTGTGGTTACAGAACTCTGATTGTTTTTTTTGTTTTTTTTTGGATTCCTCATGCTCCCTTTTCATTGATGCTTACAAATTAATATAGGCTACACATAGTTTTGTAACTGAGTAGAACATATTTTTATAACTATGTAGAATATATTTATAGTTCTAGATCTTTACAGACGATTGCCTCTCATCACATGTCTTACTTACAAATGCCATGCTGCCAAAGAATGTACTTAATTCAGTGCCAGGAGGCAATTTCTAAATGTACAGAAAGAATTCTTTAGTGATCATCTGCATTTGTTTTAGGATATTTTGGATAAATCTTCTGTAGAAGAAACACACTACCAATACTCGATAGAAATGAAAGGGTTCAAATTCTTTAGGGACACTCTAGTGAGCTAAAAGTATATTAGATGATAAAGTCTTTGATGCAGAAGTATTTATTCTGGCTATTGTAGCCAATATGGGAATAATTCCTCAAATAGCTATATGCATTTTTGTTTAATAAATGGAGTTTGAAATACATGTCAAAATGATTTCAAATTGATATAGTAATTACTATGACCTTAGGGTTAAAAAATAAATTGAATGTAGAAAAATACTGAGACTTCAACACCCAGGAGTACCAACAAGTTAATTTCCATAGTGTTGCTGAATTTTATTTCAGCAAACCATCCTACATACTGCTGAGTTTGAAATGTGGTTTCATCTCTGGTCAAAGAAGCAGACATGATTCTTTCCACTCAAGAAGTATTAGAGAACAAAGAGATTTGTGTTTGCAATTTTTGCATTAAAAGACTAGAGCCAATCTTAAGCAGAATTTTGAATCAGACAAGGTTTTCTCTTGATAACTTTTTCTACCTTCTATTCCAGCTCATGTATTGTATGGGTTTGTGTAGAAGCCCAAAACCTTGAAATTCTTTCCATAAACCAAAGGTAAAGTTTGTTTCCAGTTATGTGTTAAAAGGAAGTAAATGGACAATAGATGAATTAACTATCCAAACTGATAGGAAGAAAGAAGCTTACCATCCTAGATAAAGCTATATTTACACATCAGGAACACATGAAGCTTTTATTAATGTTTTTGGGCAGTATAACAATACAAGACAGAGTATTCAGGATGTGAGTGTAAGCAATAGCACAAGGAAGACCATTCTGACAGCACTCATGACCAATTCTAACCATATGAGTTAACTTTTTATATGTTGATAAATTACATTTTTAGAAGTGCTTTAAAATGAGTAAATCTGATCTCTGTAATGACTGTCTTAAGAATCACATTAAAATTGGATCCATTCATTGATAATATTGTTCAACATGTCAAAGCCGGTTTTCCTGGCAGAATGAACAATAGTATATGTTAGATTAAGTTCTGATCAGTTGATATCATACATCTGCATTTGAGTTCACAAGAAGGTAGCTTGTAAACAGATGTTTGTTATGATTAATCTGATCCTCTGGGAACTTTTTAACTTCATGAGCTGGAACAAATAGGAAGACAGTTATGCAGGTGGTGATTAATTAGTTTTGAAAGCATACAAACAAGAATCCATACAGAGGCAATAGACCATTTGCAAAATTAGCTCAAATGATGATAAATTTGAGAAAAACAGCAGCAAACAGGTCCAGAACTTAAAACAATGGAACAATAGAAAACAAACTTATGAATATGCAGCTATGCTTTAGGAAAACTGACAGAAAGAAACATATGGCATCATTCTTTGTATCAGTGCCTGGGAGTCCACTGGAATCTAAATCAGCATCCAGTTATTCTCCTTACGACTGTCTGAGTGAACAACAATCCATATTAGCTAACATGTTGCCTATTGATCTTTGTTGCTCTTCTTTTTTATTTTTGTTTATTTTGAGAAAGAGAGAGAAAGAGAGAGAGAGAAAGAGAACAAGTGTGGGGAGGGTGCAGAGAGAGAGGGACAGAAGATCCAAAGCAGGCTCTGTGCTGACAGCAGAGAGCCTGAAGCTGGGCTTGAACTCATGAACAGTAAGATCATGACATGAGCTGTGGTTGGACACTTAATGGACTGAGCCACCCAGGCACCCTGCTCTTGCTTCTTGATCTACCTTTAACTCTTTCCTTTTTGCTCTGCCTTCATTGGACTTTTTTCTTTTTTTGAGTCCAGGATAGGATGTAAAATACTTCACAGATATGCATGAAGATTTTTTTTTTCCATTTAGAGTAGTAAATGTAACAATTAATAGTCAAACATTTTCAATATCGATTTTCAGTTTCTTATTGGCATATTTCCCCCTAAGGGTATGACAGAATAAAAGCTATTTAGAAATGAGTAAAGAAACTCAGTGAATTCAGATGAGGGAAATACAGCAAATGATACTCTGAATAATGGTACCATAACATAGGCTAACCATTCTAAACTTCACTCACTTGAGAATGCTTCAGGAGATCCTCTTAGGCTTAGAGTAAGCCTTACAAAATTCTTGAATTATCTTGATCTAAACTGGCATTGAGGCTGGGGACTATTCATATATGCAGAGGCTAATAACCTCTTGGTTTCTCACTTGTAAGTTGTGGAGGCTACTGGATGACATTGATTCTTATTTCTACACATATGAATTAAGGAGAAATAATGTGCCACACATTACTTTAGGCACTAGGGTATAGTGGTGAATTAAGCCGACTTCTTTCCCTCATGTGGCTTACACTCTAGTTGCAGAGACGTAAAATAATGAAAAAAAATTAATATAATGTTCAGAAGCATTATCTTCTATAAAGAAAATTGAAAAAAAACAAACCTCAAAGCCAAAAAGATTAAAGATGCATTCTATTTTATATAGATCTAGGAAAAAGTCTCCAAAGAGATGATATTTGACATAGATATTAATTAAATAAAATTAATCAAAACCTATAAAAAGTATGTTGTCAAAAGGCGTAACTATCCTTAACCATTCTCTAGAAGTCTCAGTTCTATGGTAATTGATGTGATGAAGATTTCTGAAACAAACAAACAAACAAACAAACAAACAAAATTTCCCATTCTTAATGAAATTCATGGGAGCTCTGAAACCATTAACACACTCTTAAGGAGACTGCGTTTTCATCTGATTATATCTTCTGGGCAATAAAACCTCAGAATTGGTCAACATTTAGTGAACCGCCACAGGACATAAATCTTCTAGCAGCAACTGAATAGAAATGTGTTAGACTAGAATTTGGTAAGCATAGGCCCTATGGTAGTATGCCCCATGTTCGTGCACTTATTGAAAGCATTCTCTGCTTATTGCTGCTCATTATTGGCTTGCTTACAAACTAGGTCAGTGTTCTCAAACAGTCGTGTATACACATCATCTGGGATCTTGTTAAAAAATGTGGATTCTGATTTAGTTGGTCAAGGATGGATGTTGAGATCCTTCATTTCTAACAAACTGCCGGAGGATACTGCTACTGTGGGTCCATGAATCATACTTTGTGTAACACGGATGTACACATGTGGAGTAACTCTGATTCAGAGTCTCAGAAATGTGGAGTGAGAAATAGGCCATGTGGTTCAGGCCTACCGACAGTTCTGGATAGGGTGATGTCTTTATCATTTCGGGCTGCAATAACTATGTACCATAGCATAGGCCTGGTCGCTGCTAAATAACAGAAATTTATTTTACCCACTTCTGGAAGCTGGAAGCCTGACATTAGGGTGCCGGCATGATCGGGTTCTGATGAGAGAACTTTTCCGGTGTGCAGACTGTCAACATTTGGTTTTATCCTCTCATGGCTATTATTCACAAATCATGGTAACAATTTCAAAGTTGTATCTATAGTTGAGTATGTCCATCTAAATACCAGTCACAAACCTTGTTTTATTGAGCTTTGCTTTATTGCACTTTGTGTATATTGTGTTTTTTGCAAATTGAAGGATTGTGACAGCAGTGTGTCAAACAAGTCTGTTGGCTCCATTTTTTCAATAGCATTTATTCAGTTCATGTCTCTGTGTCATTTTTTGGTAATTATCACGATATTTAAGGATTTTTATCATTATTATATTTTTTATGGTGTTCTGTGATCAGTGATCTTTGATGTTATTATTGTAATGATTTTTGGGGCGCCATGACCCACACCCAAAGATGATGACAAACCTAATAAATAAATACTGTGTGTGTTCTGATGTTCCACCAACTCACCATTTACCCATTTCTCTCTGTGTTCTAGACACAAAACAGTTTTCAAATGAGACCAGTTAGTAAGCCTACCCTCTGTATTCAAGTGAAAGGAAGAGTCCTATGTGTCTTTAAATCACAAGGTAGGCATGATTATGCTTAGTAAGGAAGGCATGTCAAAAGCTGAGATAGCCTAAAAGCTAGGCCTTTGTACCAAACAGTTAACTGATCTGTGAATGCAAAGGAAAAGTTCCTGAAGGAAATTAAAAATGCTACTCAGTTAACACTGAAGATAAGAAGGCACAACAGCCTTATGTTGATATGGAGAAAAGCTAATCCAGAGCAAGGTCTTAACTCTCTTCATTTCTATGAAGGCTAACAGAGGTGAGGAAGCTGCAGAAGAAAAGTAGGAAGCTAGTAGAAGTTGGTTTATGAGTCTTAAGGAGAGAATATATCTCCATAACATAAGAGTGCAAGGTGAAGAAGCCAGTGCTGATATAAAGGTGCAGCAAGTTATCCAGAAGACTTAGTGAAGAAAATTAATGAAGGCGACGACGCTGAACAACAGATTTTCAGTGGACTTTCATAGCTAGAGAGGAGAAGCCAATACCTGGTTTCATAACTTCGAAGGAGGGGCTGACAAGTTAGGGACTAATACAGCTGGTAATAAGAAGTTGAAACCAGGGCTCAGTTACCATGCTGAAAATCCTAGGGCCCTTAAGAATTGCACTATATCTGCTCTGCCGGAGATCTATAAATGGATCAACAAAGCCTGGAAGACAGCACATCTGTTTACAACATTGTTTGCAAAATTTTTTAAGCCCACTCTTGAGACCTACTTCTAAAAAGAAAAAAAAGCAACGTTTCAAAATATGAGTTCTACTGTGGGTAAAATGCCATCAAACAGCAGTGCATGCTACAGAGCAATCATTTGGGACAGAAAGAGTTAATCAATGTGATATCTTCATTGTTATCTTATTTTAAGAAATTGCCACAGCCACCCCACCTTTAACAACCACCAGCCTGATCAGTCAGTAGCCATCACATCCAGGCAAGACTCTCCACCAGCAAAAAAGATTATCACTCACCAAAATCTTACATGGTGGTTTGCATTTCTGAGCAATAAAGTATTTTTTTTTTTATTTTAGAAAAAGAAAGTGGGGGAGAGGGGCAGAGGGAAAGACAGACAGAGAGAGAGAAAGAGAGAGAGAGAGAATATTAAGCAGGCTACATGCTCAGCATGGAGCCTATGGGTGGACTGGATCCCACAACCCTGGGATCATGACTTCAGCCGAAATCAAGAGTTGCATTCTCAACTGAATAGCCCACCCTGGTGCCCCATTAAAGTATTCTACTTAAAGTATGTACATTGGTTTTTTTAGACATAATGCTATTGCACACTTAATAGACTATAGTTGAACATAAACATAGCTTTTGTAAACAATGGGAAACCAAAAAAGATTCATTTGACTCATTTTGTTGTTTTATTTGCTTTATTGGGGTGGTCTAGAACCAAATCCACAATAGCCGTGAGGTTGGCCTGTACTCACAGTGGATCTATATCTAATTATAGATATTAACCCCAGTGTAGATGGTGGGGCTAATGGACTCACTAAATTCACTGTAACACACTCTTTGCTCAGGAATCCATTCATCACCTCACCACTGGATACCTTTCTCTAACAGAGGATAAAATGGTGTTTTGGTACCTCTGGCATTGGTAGTGTCAATTCAGCTCACGTATCTAATGGCCTTTGAAATACGCATATGCCTTTTACCCCAGTGTACAATTATTCAGGTAAATTTCAAGAGCTCTTTGAGGAAAGGATTGAGAAAACATGTATTTTATATTCATTCTATAAAATTGTAGAGTTTTTTCTCAAGCGGTTCTGATCTCTTCCTTAGTCAACAGCCTGTAGATCTGAGAATTGGTTCATGTGTGGAAAGTTAGTGAGGGATAGTAATTTTTCATTACTATGGCTTATATCACCCTTCTGTTGTCCACATCTTAATAGTTTTTTTGTTGTTGTTGTTGTTTTTTGTTTTGTTTTGTTTTGTTTTTTACCTAAGTCAAGCAATAACATCACTGGCTATTATATCTAGCTTTATGAATATCATGATCTGTAAGCAATTCCCAGAGATCCTGGAAGGTCAAGATACCCTAATTCCCAGTCTTACCTCACTCTTCATTATGGTAATTATGAAACCTTGCCTCTGATGATTAAGTGCTGCCATGCGGCCTCTGATTTTTCAAAATCATAGTGTCCCTATTGACACTAGGTTACCAAGATCAATAACAGTGTCTCCTACCATTAATTTTGGCCTACAGTGGACAGCTACCACTGAGCTTCTTAAAGATGTCAGTGTCCCCATCTTAACATTTTAGGGAAGGGACTGTCTTCAGTAGTCTCTTGGGAAACATAAACAGCTGCTGGTTATCCAGCCTTACATAGTTAGTCCATCATAACACTCCCATCTTTCTGAACCTTCTGTATTCTTCTACAATATTTGGTAAAGCGTTTCAACATTGCTATCTCATTAATTCTGTGTTATCTACAAAGTTTGAGAAGTTATTCCTGGAGTGTATTAGGGACAAATCCAGGCACTTCTGACAAAATGTTAAATCCAGATTCATGGGAGAATGCTATCCTGTCAATCACATTCCCCTGTCTGACATTAACTTTTGTCCCTGACCTGATCCAGCATTCTAACATTTTATTTCCATGTATGCTCTCCCAGTTTCTATTTTCATATATGTTAGCTGGCTTCTGCAACCTTTTTTTTTGTTGTTTTCTTTTCTTTTGTAAATTTTCACATTGTCCCCCAAATAGAATAGCACTTCATTTCTCAGCTCATGCTGAGATCTGACTCTTGTCATTATTGGAGAAGTGATGAGGGGACACAGGGCAGTTCTTAGAGAGGACCAACATTATCCTACTGTGGATCTGCTTTACATGACTCTTTTGCATAATCTTCAGGAAATGAGAAACTGGTATCCACTAGCAAGAAACAAAGAGAACTTAGGAAACACAATTTTTCAAGCAAGTCCACTCAGATGACACCCTCCCAGCTTTCAGGGTCTCTTCATTCTTGCATGGCCCAATGACTTCAACATAAGAGCTTGCTGAAGCTGTGAATTAATTTTTCTTTGAAAATGCACTTAGGATCAATCTTACTCCTTAGTTTCAGCACAGTCTGCCTTCTGATTATGTGATGATAATCTTAAATGTTTCTATGGAGACATTCTAGCTTTCACAGAGCATCTGAGTTGAAATTAGCTGACTTGAGTGTCTTCCTCTTTTTTAATGGTTTCTATTACACTTAAAAAAAAGTCAACCAACTCTACAATCCCTATAATTGTATTTCTTCAATAGCTTTCATGAGCTACTGCTTCTCTATTTGTGTATCATTCCAGTCTACCATAGATTACAGTCTAAATATTGTGATACTGCAGGAGAGCAGAATTATCACTATCCCACTTCACATCTACATTATGGTCCTTACGGTCATCTGAGTGATAAGCAGTCAGATTCCAGAATTCTATTCTAAGGATATAATCTCTAGGTATATTCTGGATGTCAAATGACTTACAGTGGGTTACTCCAAAAGCAGAACCCAAAGTCAGAATCCAAGGTAGTTCATTTGGAAGGTAAACTCAAAAAGTACTGTAAGGGAGTGGGAAATCTGAACACAGGAGAGGGGAAAAGCAGGAAAGGTGTGTTAATGGCTGGGCCATACTTTATAGGTAACTGGAGCTTAATCTTTTTTTTTTTTAATCTTTTTAATGTTTATTTATTTTTGAGAGAGACAAAGAGAGAGAGAGACAGAGTGAGAGTGGGGGAGGGGCAGAGAGAAAGGGGGACACAAAATCCGAAGCAGGATCCAGGCTCTGAGCTGTCAGCACAGAGCCTGCTGTGGGGCTCAAACTCATGGACATCATGACCTGCGCTGAAGTCCGAAGCTTAACTGACTGAGCCACCCAGGTGCCCCTGGAGCTTAATCTTAATAGAGATCTCCTGGGAGATTCTGTGCACCATGCCTTAGAATTGGGCCAACACCTGTCCCCTGTTGGTTAAACATTGCTCCAGAGTGAGCCAAGCACATCTTATAGCAAAGAGCACCCTTCTTCAGAGAGGTGTAAAAAGATTTCCATGACAGCTAGAATTGTCTGTAGGCTACCTCCATGTTGGCCAAGATGATGCAGATGGGGTACTGGCAAAGTTGACTTCATTAGTCTAGCACTTTTTCTACTTGCTAATTTTAATTTGATTAATTATAAATTATTAAAAAATAATAGTGACTACCTCATTAGGATGCTGAATAAGACGTATAGATATTTCAAGTGAGTGCTTTACAAGAAGTCTGGGACATAGAATGCGTTTAACAAATGCCAACTACCATTATTTTTGTGTCTCTCCTCCATGCCTTTCCTATACAGTGGCCAAACTTCATGAATGTATAATGGAATTACCCTATAATTCCACTGTATACATCTCATTAAGTCAGCCTTGAATTTTTGTTCAGGTCTTATCTATTTTTTAAGGCCCAACCAAATGCTTTTCTCTCCATAAAAATTTCTATTCCTTCTGCAGATTATGCCTTTTTTTGCCCCTCAACTCTGAAATACTAGTATTTCAGACTGCTGCTCTTCTGCTTAATTTCATAATTTAAAGTCTCTCTATGTCTCTCTCTTTTATCTATCATCTATCTATCATCTATCTTCTATCTATCTACTATCATCTATCTATCCTCTATCTATTCTTCTAGACTGTCAAGTTTTTGAGGGTTAAATTTTCTTATTGTTAGTACAAAGCTTAATATCCTGACTTTAGTGGAAATTCTATAGTTATTATGTCTCCTAATTAACTCTAGCACAACAAAAACCTGGGCTTCTTACTCAGTATTGTGCATTTCACAGGACAGATCATCACCTCTTTGACAGTATTGTAGTTTTAAGGATAGCAAGTGAATATTGATGAAATTCTATGAATGTCATGTTGTGGCATGTGAATGCAATCTTAGGCATAAACAGAAGAGTGATACCATAATGGTAACATTTGTGTAGAATCATTTAGGAATAGTTCTAAAGCAGATTGTAAATAAATGAAAGCAAAATCCTGCATTAGATTATTATTGCAATTTTGACCCTTTGAAGGGGTTGAAAGACTTAATAAGTTAACACTGTGGGCATGGAAATATTTATATGAGAAGATAAAGAAGACATGGAAACTTGGGAAAGGTAATTCAAATATAAGGCAGGAAAATTAAGGTCAGGTTAATTGTATCTCTAATCTCTGTGTATCTTTTAAATATTCCACTTCCCAGTTCACATTGAAAAAGGTAAAATGTGATCTAACTGCTTTAAAGCATTATAAATTCAATCATAAACTTTTACATTTTTGTGGGATGTCTTTGGATCTCCGTGATTTTTAACTCAAGTTTCAAACAATTAAAATGTTTATAATTAAGAGGAAAATGATGACATTTCCAGGAAAATATAAATATTTTATTATCATTTATAAAAATGTTAGATGTTTGGAATTGTCAAAGGTGAATTCATCTTCACTATACATAGGTGATTACATCTAACAAAATAACTATATTTGCCATGAAACATATCAATTCTAAATTTGAAACAAACCTTTTTTTAATGAAGAAAAATATTCTTAGCTACCATATACTGAAAATTTATTCTGGCCAAGTGTTTCTCATAAAACACATTTAATTATTGAAATACTTCTATTAAATAAGTATCAGCACCCTTATTTTGAAAATAAAGAATGAAATTCAGAGAGGTTAAGTAGTCTTTTTTAAATAGTAGGGGTTGAATTTGAACCAAACCTGTCAGAAGTTAAATAGTATACCTTTAATCTTTAAGTTTCACAAAATCCTAAAACATCACTATTGACTTTGAGTTTAAGCAACTGATTCAATACCATTGTTCCGTGTTTGGTTTGTGTTTGTGTTTGTTTCATTGGTTGGTTGCTTTTGGTACCTTATCCTATAAAGACAATATAACATAATTATTCAAGCTCAAACTCTGGAACCACACTGCTTGTATCTGCATCTCAGACCTTGTGGTTATTATCTGAATGACATTGTATGAAATATTAAAACCTAAATTTCTCAGTTTCCCCATTTATAAGATGGGGATGATGATGATACACTATCTCATGGAACTGTGTGCGGATTAAAGATTTAATATTTTAAAACCCCCAGAATAGTTATTGGAACATAGTAGTAACTCTAGAAGCATAATATATTTGTTTATAAAATACAAACCATGCCTATTTTTACCTAATTCACAGGGTTGTGGAGAGAAAGAAATGAATAGGTTAGCGGTCGCAAATGTCTTCTTATAGTATAAAGTATTTTATTATTTTAACATATGTGTTCCTTATATTTATATGTCAATGGCAAATGATGTAAATTTTATTAAACATGTAAATAGAGATATCATATAAGTACTAAACTGAGAATGCTCACATTACTCTTAAAAAAAATATTTTTATTTAATTTAAGGTTTATTTATTTATTTTGAGAGAGAGAGAAGGCACGAGCAGGGGATAGGCAGAGAGAGAGAGAACTCCAAGCATGCTCCACGTTAACAGCAGACACAGCGCTTGAACTCACAGACACGGTGCTTGAACTCACAGACCATGAGATCATGACCTGAGCCAAAATCAAGAGCCGAAATTGTGGCTTAGCTGACTGAGCCACCCAGGCACCGCTCGTTAAAAAAATATTTAGCAAATTTTAAAATTAACTGCCTTGAAGTAAGTCAAGCTGGGTAATACAAAAATTCTTTTCTGACATTGGAAAATAAATATTTATAGGAAACCACGTGATTAAATTTTTCTAACATAAAACCAGGAATGAAGATACTAAATATAAAATATCCACGTACGTTTCACCGAATACTTTTATTTCTTCCTTCCTAAAGTTTTTTTAGGCTTTTTTTTATTGCTTAAGCACATTTAATATTTTACTTGTATATGTGTGTGTTGTATACACATAAACTTCTCTACTCACACATTATTTCAATCATCTGAAGGATTGTGGGGATGAGCCACAAGGTACACAGTTGAAAATAATTGCCCTTAACAAGATTCATGGGGTATTTAATGGCTTGCAGCTTAGATACTGACTCCAGCTATATGTAGTGCCTCACATTGCCCAGCATGTGAGGAAACAAACCCTGTTTAGATTTCCCCAAAGTGAATCATTTGAATTCATGACAATCTATCTGAAATGTAAGACCACTACCAGCTTAGACACACACTTAATCTCTGTTTGTTTTTAAATTTATGAGTGTATAGGTATAGTCTAATCAACCTGAAATCCAAAATGTGAGACATGGACTCTCTGAGAGAGAGTGGTTGAGAGAAAAATGTGATCATGTATGTTTGGGTGTGGGGTGCAGGGCAGCAGTGTAGGAGAGAATTAAAGTGGAGACTGCCTAATTCAGAATTTCCTATACCTGGGTCTTTGGTGTCTGTGACCACCAACAGAGTTTCCTCCAGTGAAGCAGTCTGGATTAAATGTGTCTGCTGTACATTTTAGCTGACCTGAGAGTTCTGGTAAAGAGATTTATCTGCTAAACGCCATAGAGACTGCCAGATTCAACATACATCAGTTTAAGTGTATAGCATCATATGCTGCCAGCAGTAGGTTATTTGATTTCTTTTCCTTTTAGTCTTTTTGTTTGAGGATGTTCCAAGAATATTGATTACCTGCATTGAAAATCTGTACTCTCCATGGAGAATTTTATTGCTTCCCTCCCGCTAGTGATTATATATGTTTAATGGAGGTTTTTATAGAAGTATTTACAGTAGTGCTATAGGATTGAATAAAATTAATTTTCTCAATGAATCAATCACCTATTGTTTCACAATGAATTGTTGGCATTTAAGTTAAAATAACAACAATAATAAGACTAACACTTTTTGTTTAAGAGTCCTGAGCAGAGTGAGGAAATTAATATTATGGAGCTCATATTATATGCCAGACAATTTGTTAGTGACTCTACATATACAGTTTTAAATTTTATTTTCTCTATAGTCCTGTGAAGTGAGTAAAATAAGATTATGAGCCTTTAGGCTTTCTTTTTTAAAGGTCTGTCTGATGTATAAATCCATGCACTTTTTGTTTCATTTCTTTAAGTTCTTGTTTTTGTAATAAACATTTTAAGGGAGTTTTAGATTTGCAGAAACTTTGCAAAGACAACAGAGAGAATTTCCTTATAATCTACCTTCAATTTCTTTTGTTAACATCTTGAATTATTAGTATGGCATATTTGCCACAACTAATGTATCAATATTGTTAAATTATTCTTTAAAAAGTCCATACTTTATTCAGATATTTTGGTTTTTACCTAATGTCCCTTCTCTGTATCCAACTGTCACCCAGAATACCACAATACTTTAATCATCATCTCCTTAGGCTACTCTAGAGTACCCTTGATGACCTTGGCAGTCTTGAGGAGTACTGATCCTTATCAAGTACTTTGCAGAGTGCTCATCAATCAGAGATTGTCAGATGTTTTTCTTATGATTAAACTGGGGTTTTGGGTGTTGGAAAAGAAGACCACAGACAGAAGTGCCATAATTATCACCTCATATTGACAGTACACACATCAGCACAGTTTACATTGCTAATATTGACCTTGATCACCTGACAGCATTTTTCAGGTTTTTCCACTGTAAAGTTATACTTTCCCTTCTTTTTCCAAATTGTACTCATTGGAAGGAAGCCCTTATGCACAGCCCACATTTAAAGGGTAAGAAGTTATCCTTGACCTCTTGAGGAGTGTGATAGTGAATTTTATGTATCAACTTGGGTGGGCCACAGTGCCCAGATATTTGGTCAAATATTTTCCGGATATTTTTGTGAGGCTCTTTTTTGAAAGGGATTAACATTTAATTGGTGGATTTTGAGTAAAGCAGATTACCCCCAATTTGGATGAGCCTTATCCAATCAGTTGAAGGTCTTCATGAAAAAGACTGACCTTCCCTAAACAAAAAGGAATTCTGCAAGCAGACTATCTTTGGACTCAAAATGAAATTCTTTTCTGAGTCTTCAGTCTGCCAGCCTCCCAGGAAGACTTTGTAAATATCAAGCCTCACAATCATGAATCAATTCCTTAATATTTTCTCTCTCTCTATATATATATATAGAGAAGACAGTGGAGAGAGATAATACATATATATACATGTATACACACAGACACACATATTTTATTTGCTTTGTTTCTTTGGAGAACACTAAATAATTCTAGGGGGTACTATCTATAAAATTTATTTGAAACATTTATTTATAGGAAATTTACACTTACATTTTTGTTTATTGTATTTGTTTATTCAGTTATTTACAGGCATACATTAGAGATATTGCAGGTTTGGTTCCATACCACTGCAGTAAAATGCATATCAAAATAAAGCGAGTTAATTTTTTTTGTTTTTTTAGTGTATATAAGTTATGTTTGCCCTATGCTATAGTCTATTAAGTGTGCAATACATCATTTAAAAAAAAAACAATGTACATACCTTAATTTAAAAATATTTATTGCTCAGAAATGCTAACCATCATGTGAGATTTCAGTGAATGATAATCTTTCTTGCTGGTGGACGGTCTTGCCTAGATGTAATGGCTGCTGACTGATCCATCAGGGTGGTGGTTTCTAAAGGTGATGTGGCTATGGCAATTTCTTAAAATAAGATAACAATGAATTTTGCCACATTGATTAACTCTTCCTGTCACAAATAATTGCTCTGTAGCATGCAATGCTGTTTGATGGCATTTACCCACAGTAGAACTTTGTCCAAACTTAGTCAAACCTTTCAAAATTTGCCTCTGCTTTTACAACTAAATTTATGTAATAATCTAAGTCCTCTGCTGTCATTGCAACAATCTTTATCACATCTGCACCAAGGGTAGAACGCCTTTCAAGAAACCACTTTCTTTACACATTCCTAAGAAGAAACTCCTCGTCCATTCAAATTTTATCATGAGGTTGCAGCAAGTCAGTCACATCTTTGGGTTCCACTTCTAACTCTAGTCCTCCTGCTGTTTCCACCACATCTGCAGTGACTTCTTCCACTTAAGTTTGAACCCCTCAAACTTATTTATGAGGGTTGGAATCAACTTCTTCCAGACTCCTGTGAAGGTTGATATTTTGACCTCTTCTCATGAATTACAAATATTCTCAATGGCATCTAGAATGGTGATACCTTTGCAGAGGGTTTTCCATTTCCCTTCCCTAGTCCATCAGAGGAATCACTATCTATAGCAGCTACTGCCTTACAAAATGTATTTCTTCAATATTAAGATTAAAACTCTAAATTACCCTTTGATTAATGGGCTTCAGAATGGATGTTGTGTTAGCAGGCATGAAAACAACATTAATCTCCTGGTATATATCCATCAGAGCTCTTGGGTGACTAGGTGCATTGTCAGTAAGCAGTCATATTTTGAAAGGATGCTTTTTTTTCTGAGAAGTAGGTCTCAATAGTGGGCTTAAAAAATTCTGCAAACCATGTTATAAACAGATGTACTGTCATCCACTCTTTGTTGTTCCATTTATAGAGCTCAGGCAGAGTAGATTTACCACAATTCTTAAGGGCCCTAGGATTTTCAACATGGTAACTGAGCCCTGGCTTCAACTTCTTGTCACCAATGCATTAGCCCTAACAACACAGTCAGCCCTCCTTCAGAGTTTTGAAGACAGGCATTGGCTTCTCCTCTCTAGCTATGAAAGTCTTAGATCATATATTCTTCCAATAGAAGACTATTTCATCTACACTGAAAATCTATTGTTTAGTGTCACCACTTTCATTAATTATCTTCCCTACAGCTACTGGATAACTTGCTGCAGTTTCAACGTCACCACTGGCTTCTTCACCTTCTTCACTCTTATGTTATGGAGGCAATCATTTCTCCTTAAGACTCATAAACCAACTTCTGCTAACTTCCTACTTTTCTTCCACAGCTTCCTCACATCTCTTAGCCTTCATGGAAATGAACAGAGTTAGGGCCTTGCTCTGGATTAGGCTTTGGCTTAAGGGAATGTTGTGGCTGGTTTGATGTTCTATCCAGACCACTAAAACTTTCTCCATATTGGCATAAAGCTGTTTTGCTTTCTTATCTTTAGCGTGTTCATTGGAGTAGCACTTTCAATTTTTTTCAGGACTTTTCCTTTGTACTCACACATTGGCTGTTTGGCACATGAGGCCAGCTTTTGGGCTGTCTCAGCTTTTGACATGCCTTCCTCACTAAATTTAATCCTTTCTAGCTTGTTATTTATAGAGACATAGGAATCTTCCTTTGGCTTGAATACAAAGGCCATTGTAGGGTTATTAAATGACCTAATTTCAATACTGTGTTGAGGAGAGGGAGAGAGGAGGGGGAATGTTGGGCTGGTGGAGCAGTCAGAACACACACAACCGTTTTCAATTAAGTTCACTGTCTTAGGTATAGTTCATGGCATCCCAAAGCTGTTAAAATAATAGCATCAAAGATCACTGATTACAGATCACCATAAAAAATATAATAATAATGAAAAAGTTTGAAATATTGTGAGAGATAACAAAATGTGACACAGAGGCAGGAAGTGAACAAATGCTGTTGGAAAAATGGCATCAACAGACTTGCTTGACACAGGTTGTCACAAACCTCAATTTGTGAAAAATGCAGTATCTATGAATCATGATAAAGCAAAGCACATGAAAATGAGGTATGCCTGTCAGTTTAGACTCATGGATATTATTTCATACTTTAGCTATATTTTGTTGCTTAGTATTGTTTCTTGTTGCTAAACTTGTTCTACCTTTGGCCATTGAGAGGTTTTTTTTTTGTTTTTTGTTTTTTTGGCTACCATGTCCCTTTACCATATACTCATCATGGTACGTGTGGCATGCTCATGTCTATTTTGTTTGGATATTTCCTTACTTTCTAGCTCTACAGGGTATTCCAGGCTCGTCAGTATATTCCCTGCCCCATCCCTAGCACTAACCATTATTTCATGTACTTTTGGGAACACTACACTGACTAGATTGATATCAAAGAAAAGGAGTGGGTGCCTGGTTGACTCAGTTGGTTAAGCAACCGACTCTTGGTTTTGGCTCAGGTCATGATCTTGGTTTGTGAGATTGAGCCGCACGTTGGGCTCTGCACTGACAGCTTGTGATTCACTCTCTCCCCCTCTCTCTTCCCCTTCTCGTACTTTCTCTCTCCCCCTCTCTCTCTCAAAATAAATAAACATTTTTTTTTAAAAAAGGAGTACATATATCCATTAGCTTACTTAAAATATATGTAATTTGAACTATTGTCAATAGTTCTTAACAGGGTTATAGGGTTATTAAGTGGATTTGAGATGAACACTGTATTTGGCACTATAAGATGCTGTAAGTTAATTTGTATATATTAAACATCTCATATAATTTATAATTACAAGTGAAAAATTGAGGACATTGAAAAATATTCACTAATCAATGTTTATGAAAAGTATGTTACATGAAATTGATACACAATTTGGGATGCAGGAGCTGAGGCTGAAGCCATTGTCAAGTGTAAGAAACCATTAGATGATCCTGTCCTGAAAACCTGAGGTGCAATTGTTAAGGAGTTGAGAAATGTCATCTAACCCTGTGTCTTTGATATTAGGAACAGTCAGTAGACACCAGTTGAATTAATGGATACGTACTATGATTGCAAAAGGAAAGAGTATGGAGTAGTAAGCAAATTAGTTTGGGTTAGGAAGAGATTGCACGTGGAGATTAAAAAGAAGGGAATAACTAAAATAATATATGCATAGAGCATGACATGCATGGGTGGGAATGCTGGCAAGACTGGATGAGGTTTGGATTTATAGAGGAGTGGCTGTGTGGTGTTTGGAAGGGGGGGGGGTTGACAATGTTTCAGCTTGAGTGTAATTTATACATACCTAGGGAATGGCTAAGATGATGGACCTGCCAGAAGTCTTTTTCCATATGACATTGAAGTACCTTCTTAGAGAGAACAAATCTAAGTGAAACAAAATGTGAAAAGCCCAGGAAGAAAGGTGTAGTTGTCTCCCAAGTGTAGGTTAGTGATGTGATCGCTGAAACTGGAATTTGTTTCCAAGCCTCTTTCCCTTTGGTCTCAAATATTTACATTCCTTTTTATGAACTACAGAAAGACTGGGGTGGGGGAGGGGGGGGAGTGAGGATTAGTGAGACAGAAAGACCTGATTGACTCAGTGACCATATGAGCCATATAACTGCTTGCTCTGAGCATGCTACTTTTAGAGTAAAAAAAAGAGTTAGCTGTTAATAATCATGCAGAGACAGCAAGAGTGATTGGGATTATTGGTAACTTTTGAAACACTATTACAATATTTCTCTGGGACTTTTCTAACAAAAGCAAAGTAAAGGAGGAGAATCTCCACCTTCATTGTGCCACCAGCCCCTGCACTGCTTGGGCAGTGAGGAGAGACCTGGTGAAGCCGAAATCTCAGTGCCTTGCAGGCAAGGTGGGACATCAGGAGTGCCCGCCTTAGACTGTCAGGACAGGCTTGTGGGCAAAGCATCATAAAAACATTAGTAGAGACTAGGGAATTCCTAGAGATTCTGGGACGTGGGGTTCAGGAGTTCTTTACTAACGGATTAGGGAATCAGTCAATGAAATTTGAATTATCACTTCATCATCTTTAACTACCATTTTGAGGCCTGGGGAAATTCATTATCTGAAATGCAGATGATGAATTTCCCCAAAGTCTATCTCATTCCAAATTCCATTCACTGTTAAGCACAATGCCCAGAAAATAAGGGCATATATGTTTATTAATTAATCTGAGATTTATGTTATTTTACAACTATGGGGATAACTCTGATATAAAGGGTCATGAGGAGAACAAAGTATTTGGGGAAGATACTTTTAGCCCCTAGTGGAGGAGATCTTTGGAATAGAAAGAAAGGCTGGAATTGCAAGACACCATCTGTGTGTATTATAGTTACCCACCATTGTAGAGATACAAGGTAAGAATGCTATAAAATAAAAATTGAAGTGTGAATCTGAAGCAAAAATTTGGAGGAATTTTACAATAATTGGTTACATAATAATAATAATAATAATAAATCATTTTTCAAAGCTTAAAAGATTCAAAATTCAGTAAAAATAATATGAATATTCAAACAAGTATGACTAGTGGTTTTGTGCTTTCTCTGTGTGTTTTAGCTTCTCAGCCTGTAGAGTGTGATTACTGTTGTTATCAATAGGCTTTCTGAAAATAGCATGCCTACAAGAGTCTCTTTTCAAATAATGCTTATCACCAACCCTTTCTCATGTTCCAAAGCTTTCTACATCAAAATGATCTCCCTCAAATACTTTATTCTTCTCAACATCCTGCAGCTCAAAAGTCAAAACTACCTCTGACCTCTCTTCAGTGATAACATATATATAAGTGTATATATAATTACACTTACATATAGTTATGTATAAATATTACTATTATAATACATGTGTTATTTGAAATATACATTAATTTTACGTACTTTTTACTGCTTTATTTTACTGAAGGATTTAAGAAGTGATGGTACAAAAAAGGTGAGCTGTTTCAAATCAAATTCCCCTTTTACTCCTATATTACAAATGATATTAAACTGTCTTTATTATAAATCATATTATAAATGAGGCTTTGTGAATATTTAAATGAAATCAATATATGGTATTTCTAAATTGCCAACAAAAATTTTTAAACACATGCTAATGGCCAGTTATGTCAATATTATTTATTGCATTTATAATAATTTGGAATCTTGATTATTTGATAGAATATTACAGAGAAGTAAAATGTGAAAGATGGAAAAACACTGGCATAGTTGACATTTATGTTTTTACCCTCTGATCTCAGAAGAACAGAAATACATAAATGTATTATATCTACTAAGCATGTCACTTACGTTTATGATTGTAGAAATTGTATGCATGTAGCATTCACTGGATGTTGGCGTAACAAGGGCACATCTTTTCTGCAAATTGTTTCAATCACAAAGCATTTAAAATAAAATTCCATCTTGAGTTAGCTTGAAAAAAAAGTTAAGAAACTTTTGAAAAATCACCATTAAAATTGAAGGAACAAAAACAATTGTACTAGTACCATTTACCCAAATAGTAGAATTATCTTATTGGCTCTTAACCAAGCATTGTTTCCTAGAGGCTGACATAAGATTTAGTTGTAACTCTACATAAATCCAGCTCGACAAGAAACTGAGGAGAAAAATAACACAGTTAAGTAATTTTGATGACAAATTAATTTCTTACGATCAACATAGACAAGCATCAGAATCTAAAAACACTTTATATGGCCAACTCAACAATAAGTAAAAACAAAGTACAGACATGAGATAAAAATTATTTTTTTCTATTTTGATTTGATAGACAGTGGTTCTCAATCCTCAGTGCAAATTATACTCATCTGGAGAAGTTTGAAAGAATTTGCAATACCTGGACCGACCCTAGCCAGAACAATTGGACTCTCTTGGGGTCACGCACAAATTGTTTCTTGTTTCGTTTTTAGTTTTCTTTTGTTTTTTAAGGTCCCCAAGTGATTCTTCAGGCAGCTAAGTTTGAAACTACTCAAGTGGTGTCATAACTTTGGTGTTAAGGATCTAATGCAATTCTCTGGATAACTGCTTCTCATTCTTAAAACCTCAGTGCAGCAGGGAACTCTGGGTGGTTTCCCCAATCTCCTCTTCTGTGTCAGGGTTCATCTACATTTAATGAGTTTGATTTTAATACTGTGTTTAACTGCCTGTCTCTAACCTAAGTGACAGTGTGTTTCTTGAAGGCAAAGAGAATTTTTTTTCTCTGAATATACTACTACCTATGGTACAAACTACAATACAAAGCCTCAATTTTGAAGAAACTTGTGCATGAAAACATGGTTTTCCTTTAATCCTGTTGATCATCACTTGTAACAATCATGGAGTATTTTCATAATTTCTTCCTTACAAGCTTAATACACCTAGAAAATTAAATACAATGGAAAGGAATAAGAATAATAGATGTGGGATTTACTTAAGAGAAGCCCACTTAGCAAATTAAATAAAAGGCAATATTTAGATTACTTGTTCTTAGCATTTCTATAAACTGCTTTTCTTAGTTTTAAAAATAAAATTTCTCTCTGTTTACGAGAATAAGTGAAACAGAATAGAGCCCATTTGTGGCACTTAAATCATTTTTATTTACATATACACAAAAGTAAAGTGGACAAGATATCCCTGCCTAAAATATGCATTGAGGTATAGGTGATGAGAAGTGGATCCAGGGAACATATTAAGTGTCATTATGCTACAGAAATTATATATATACACATTTTCCTTACAACTATAGATTAATAAAATGGTAACTCTTAATATCTAAAAATGCAGTAGGAAAATCATAGTATGTAATTTCCATCATGCCTCTCCTTCTGCTTTATTCCTGCTGTGTTTCCCAGATGAATACATGCCCACAGGAATACCTGTGTTCCACACTAAATGAGAATTGGGTCAGAAAAAGTAGTCTGACATTTGTTTAACAAATATCTTGTACTTAAGGCAGCAGGAAAGGGAGATACTATAAATGAATATATGCCATACAAAATGCCATAGGATTTCTCAACCTAAGCTCTGAAAATTACAGCTGGAATCAGTTAAAAAAAAATACATTCCATTAATACCGTGGAACATTTAGAAGGTTGACCTGCTTCTGTCTAGGCTGTTAACAACTGCAGGCTAGACACATTCAAATGTTCTGTTTATTGTTTTCTTTACTACCTCTTTTCTTAGATGAACATAAAATGTAAGTGGGAAAAACTGGCAGCATTCATTTTATTTAAGTACAACAGGATCATTTAGACAAAAAGAAATACATTTCATTAAAAAATCTTTATTATTTACATTGGCTTTGTTAAAATTAATTCATTATTATTGGACATGTTATGTAGCTTTAAATTTGAGAAAGAATTTAGTGCTTAATTATTACATGTATTAGCAAGTGTGGCAATATTCTTCAGTAAGACTCTGACCTAGACATAAAATAAGCATCTGTCTTATGCTTACAACTTAGAATATTTGATTTGTTTAAAACAGGGTCACAAGTTCAGATGTTTATCCACAATCTGATTGAACTTACCTGACTTCCAGAGTTGGAATATAAATCAGATGAGATCAGATATCACCACCTCTCATCCATTCTTCCCTCAGCGGCCTTTGGAAAGTGCAAACACACAACATAGCAACAATAATGAAAATAGAGTTAACATGAAAGTAACATCCTGTGAATTGCTACTGACAAAACCTAATTTTCTCCCCAACTTTGCTCATGTGCATTGAATGAAATTTCCCTTTAAGAGCATCATATTCATATAGAATCATGCATATCTTTCTATTATTAAAACAAATCATTATAAAATATCTCCTCTGTATTACACTTTATGTTCTATGGGTTTAATCTCACTTGTTCTTTAGAACAGTATTGTTTATAGGCAGAGTTTGTGTTATTTTATATATTTATATAGTACACTGACAGATGAAACTATATTCTCAGGTTCCTAATGTCAGGTGTTTGTTTGTTTGTTTGTTTGTTTTAATGTCTATTTATTTTGAGAGAGAGCGAGAGAGAGGGTGTCAGCATGGGCATGAGTGGGGGAGAGGCAGACAGAGAGAGAGAGAATCCCAAGCAGTCTCTACTCTGTTAGCATGGAGCCCTATGTGGGGCTCGAACTCATGAACCATGAGATCATAACCTGAGCCAAAATCAACGGTTGGACACTTAACTTACTGACCCACCTGGGCTCCCCAAAGGTCATGTTTTTACTAACAATTTACTGCAAATACTGAATTGATATCTATTGGATTAGATATTATAAAAATGTGATTTCAGGAGCATTGTTCCCTCAAATTGCCATTTACCATACAAATGGCATACAAACTCCTTGTGAAATGTTCAATTTTGTTCTAAACTAAGTTTCTAGCCTACCATACCCTTTTGCCCCAGGCACCTTCGACTTCACCCAAAGTTTACATTTGCAACTTCTCCACTTCCTCCCTTTTAAGAATTACTCTCTTTTGTCAAGTTTTAAGAGGTTTTCTGTAGCACATGGCACCCTCTGTCTTGCATTAGAAAAATTTACATGTCAGTCTTACCGGTGGGAAGTGATTTCACAGTGGCAATGAGTTCATTTTATTTCTATCTGAATATTTATTAAACATACTGAGAATTTTTGTGCCAAATGTTGTGATAAACACCTTATATCATTATCACAACATCAGAATTACACTAAGAATTAGCATTGTTTTACTGAGAGGAAAAATGTGGCTTTGAGAATTTTAGATCATGACCAGGCTCATATAGTAAATAAATAAATGAGAGCATTAGGATTTGAATTCAGGACTCTCTTAAAGCACACACTGTTAACCACAGTACATACTGGTTCCCCAAATTAAAGGGTGTGAACATGAATAAAAGAAACCAATAAAAGCAAAAAAAAAAAAAAAACATACAAATAAATATGTATTTATGTGGCCCAGATGTCCCCAAGCCTGGCACTATAAAAGAAGGTCATAGTTTCATTTTAGAAGGGTGGAGGATTCCACTCCATTCTCATACCACCCTGCTTGCTCCTCTCTAAGAGGAGGGACTGTGCATGTATTAGTGGGTGGGATCACTATGTGCTAAAACGTTCAATGTGGTTCCTGAATCTGTAAGGGCAATGCCAGACATCTGGTCTTCTCTTTGCCTCCACTCACACTGCAGCCTGCTCCTTGCTTCTCTATCCAGGGTGACTCATGGTAAGATTTTAATTTGGGTTTATTAGAGGAAAGTCCCACTAAAACCTTCAGTGTAGGCCACACACTTCACAAGAGATATTTGGTCATCAGAATTTTGTTTTCCATTTACTACAGCTGCCTTTAGGAACCAGAAGGGAAGTAGTGAGATAGGGAAAGTAGGATTTTGGTTCTTGAACTTCATCCCAAATGTCATTTAATATTAGCCTAAACTCCTCATTATTTATAAAATTTTTTGAATGCATGCATTTAATTAATTATTTATTTATTTTTAAATTTCCCTGCCTTTACTGAGGCAGGATTGACAAAAATTATATATATTTGAGGTATAAAATGTGGTATTTTAAAAAATTTTGTAAATGTTTATTTATTTTTGAGAGAGAGAGAGAGAGAGACAGACATGCATGGGGGAAGGGCAGAGAGAGAGGGAGACACAGAATCCAAAGCAGGCTCCAGGCTCTGAGCTGTCAGCGCAGAGCCCAGCACGGGGTTCAAACTCAAGAATGGTGAGATCATGACCTGAGCTGAAGTCAGTCACTTAACTGACTCAGCCAACCAGGCATCCCTAAAATGTGGTATTTTGATATAAGTATACTTTGTGTAATGGTTACCGCAATCAAGCTAATTAGCATATTATATCTCACATAGTTACCAATTTGGGGTGTGTGTGTATGTCTGTGTGTGTCTGTGTGTCTGTGTATGTATGGGGTGAACAACTTAAGATTTATTCTCTTAGCAAATTTCAAGTATACAATAGAGTATTATTAATATAATTACTATGTTATACATTAGTTACCTAAGCTTGTTCATCTTATAACTGGAAGTTTTTACCTTTTAATCAATATCTCCCCATTTTCTCTTACCCCCAGCCCCTGGCAATCACCATTGTACTCTGATGTTATTAGTTTGGCATTTTTAGATTCCACATATATATATGATAGTATGAAATACTTGTCTTTCTGTGTCTGGCTTATTTTACTTTCATATTGTCCTCCAAGTTCGCCCATATTTTCCAAAAAGCAGAATTTCCTTTTTTCCAAAAGGCTAAATAGTATTCCATTATATATATGTACATACATTTATTATGTTAATATAATTTATTATATATACATAATATATGTATGTGTATCCATAACTATATTGAATCTCACAATTTATTCATCATTTGTAGACATTTAGGTTATTTCCATATCTTAGCTATTGTGAATAATGCATCCGTGAACACGGGAGTGCAGGTAACTCTTTTTTTAATGTTTATTTACTTAAGTAATCCCTACACTCAACCTGGGGCTCGAACTCATGACCCCTAGATCGAGAGTCACATCCTCTCCAGGTGCCACAGATATCTCTTTAATGTACTAATTTTATATGTATATACATATGTTTATACACATGTATATGTAGACATGCACATATACACATGTATATAAGATACTAATTTCAGATATACTAATATATATGCATGTGTATATATATATGAATATATATATATATGTATATATATATATATATGTACACACACAGGTACTTAGAAATAGGATTTCTGTATCGTATAGCCATTCTATTTTTATTTTTGTAACAAACTACCATACTATTTTCCATAATGGCTGTACTAATTTACATTTCCATCAACAAAAGTCTACAAGGGTTCGTTTTTCTCTGCATCCTTGCCAGAACTTGTTATCTCTTATCTTTTTGGTAGTAGCTATCCTCCTTGCAAACACGAATTAGGTGATACCTTACTGTGTTTTCTTTTAATTTTTTATTTGAGTATAGTTGATACACAATGTTGCATTAGTTTCAGGTGTACAACATAGTGATTCAACTTCTCTGTATATTATGCTATGCTTACCACAGGTGTTGTACGGTCATCTGTCACCGTACAACACCATTACAGCACCATTGACTATACTTTCTATGATGTGCCTTTTATTCCCATGACTTATTTATCCCATAAGTGGAGATCTGTATCTTCCACTCTCCTTCACTCATTTTGCCCAGCTCCTCAGCATCCTTTCCTCTGGCAACCATCAGTTTCTTCTCTGTGTTTATAGATCTGATTCTGCTTTTTGTCTGTTTATTCATTTATTTTATTTTTCATATTCCACATATGAGTGAAATTATAAGGTTTTGTCTTTCTGAGTCCAACCTATTTCATGTAGCATGAAACCCTCTAGGTCCATCCATATTATCACGATGGCAAGATCTGATCCTTTTTTATGTTGTGTAATACTCCATTGTGTATACATACCACACCTTCCTTATCCATCTGTCAACTGATGGATACTTATTACTCATTGATTTGTATTTCCTTGCTAATTAGTGATATTAAACACTTTTGCTGGACATTTTGGCCATTTACATGTCTTCTTTAGAAAGATTAGTCAATTCTTTTGCCCATTTTTAATTGATTATTTGTGTGTCTGCTATTAAGTTGTATATGTTTTGGATAATAACCCCTTATCAGATGAATGGTTTGCAAATATTTTCTTCCACTCTGTAGGTCGCCTTTTCATTTTGACGTTTACCGATGCAGAAGTTTCTTAGATTGATATAGTCCCAACTTGTTTGTTTTTGTTTGTGTTGCCTGTGCTTTGGTATCATACCCAAAAATTATAACCAAGACAATGTCAGGAGCTTATTCCCTATATTTTCTTCTAAGAATTTTACAATTTTAGGTCTTATGTTTAAGATTTTAATCAATTTTAGTATATTTTTGTGTGTGGTATAAGAAAAGGACCCAATCTCATTCTTTGCATATGGATATTCAATTTTCACAACCATTTAATGAAGAGACTATCCTTTCCTCACTGTGAATTCTTGGCACCTTTGTCAAAGGGTGATTGTATATGTGTGTGTTTATTTCTATGCTCTCTATTCCATTTCGTTGGTTTATGATTCTATTTTTATGCCAATACCATACTGTTTTGATTACTCTAGCTTTGTAATATATTTTGAAATCAGGTAGCATAATGCCTCTAGCTTTGTTCTTACTCAAGATTATATTGGCTATTTGGAGTATTGTGTGGTTTCATATTAAGTTTAGGGTTTTTTTTTTCATTTTTGAAAAATTTGTAGATGTTTGGGAAGTATGGCTATGTTAACAATATGAACTATCTAATCCATGAACATGTAATACTTTTTTCATTTGTGTATGTGTGCGTTTAAAGTCTTTCAACAATGTCTTATAGTTTTGGTACTTATTGTTTTCTTCTTTTTCTAGTTCTTGAGGTGAATGTAAGATTGTTTGACATCTTTCTTTGTTCTTAATGTAGCATGTGTTGCCATAAACTTGTTTCTTAGAGCCACTTTTGCTAATCCCACAAATTTTGGTATGCCGTGTTTTCATTTTTGTTTGTCTCAAGGTACTTTTTGATTTTTCTTATGATTTCTTCTTTGACTCATATGTTATTCAGGGGTGTGTTGCTTAATTCTTTACATATTTGTGAATTTTTCAATTTTCCTATTGTTATTAATATCTAGCTTTCTATCACTGTGACTAGAAAAAGCACTTGATATGATTTCAGTCTTAAATTTATTAAGATTTCTTTTGTGGCCTAACATGATCTATCCTTGTGCACTTGAGAAGACTATATATTATATAACTATGTTAGGTTATTTCTGGACTCTCAATTTTATTTCAGTCATCTATATGACTAAGTAACCTTATGCCAGCACCGTGTTGTTTTGATTACTGTAGAATTGTAGTAAGTTTTGAAATCAGAAGGCATAAGTCTTCAAAATTTGCCTTTCCTTTTCAAGACTATTTTGAGTATTCTGGGTTTCTTGAATTTCCATAGGAATTTTAGAATCAAGTTGTTAATTTCTTCAAAGAGGTCAGCTGAGTGAATCATTTGGTGTTGCACCTAAAAGTATGCAGCCTTGGCCAGGATGACAATGGTTTTAGCAGTGCTGTTTTTTTGCTGCCTCTTTCTCTGATCTCTCTATTAAACTATCTGTCCCATTTGGTATTACACCCAGCTCCACTAATTGCCAGTTGATTGTTTTATTGCTTTGACAATGTCTTGGAACATAAATTGCTCCCTAGTCTCATTCAGTTAAATCTATGCCCCTTTGCAGAAGTAGTTTTTGAGGGTAGTCTTTGAGGTTTGTTTCTGACCTCAGAAAGGCCCTACTTAGTTGTATTTTTCCCTGATTCTTTTGGTAAATGCCCTGCTTACAGTTTAGCTTATTTATCTCATGACATTGCCATCCTACTCTTAATTGCTTACGACCAAAATCTCTTATTATTTTCAAGAGCACTGTTAGGATTTAACTTCCCCACACTGTTCTAAATCAAGACATTCCTTTTTTAGAGAATTTCAGAGTTCTATGTTGTTATGAGGTTTTTCCCCTGAGGAAAATCTCTGTGCAACTGCTCCTAAGCTGGAGGTGAAAACAATGGCCCACTTGGTTTAGCTCATCATTCTTAATTAACAAGAACCCTTTTTTTTTTTTTTGAGAATATCCATAGACATAAACCTCCCATGAAGTCAGCTCCTTTGGGGGGATAGCTTTGTTATCTATTTTTTTTTGGACTATCTGCCTCACCTAGCCAAAATCTTTTTCCAAAATCTCTAAGCAACTACTCTGGACATTGGGTGGGTGGTAGTCTCTGATCTTTACTGCTTACTCTCCCAGAATGGAAACTCCACCCTAGAAGTTGACTGGGGCAAAGGCAATGAGGCCCTATTCTTGGCTTGTTGTGCCTCGGCAGTGCTTTGACTTGTCATGCATATAGGTAAAACCTAAGGTAGAGACTCTGTAAGTAGTATAGCTTCTATATCCTATACATAAATAAGGTTAAGTCTCTATCTTATGAGTAAGTACTGGGTTGAGTAAAGGAATCCCTGGACTGTTGATCATAAATACCAGGAACTTAGCCTCTTCAAATTGAAGTTAGGACTGAGAAATGCTGGCAGCCTTCCCTTCCCAGTAAGATGAGGTAAAAAGCTTAAGGTTGAAATCTTAAGGTAGGGAAAGCTTGTCTTTTGACCACAAATGGTCTGCATACAGCTTCTGTCAAGCTAAGTTAGGAGGAGAATGTGTTGTGAATCATGGCTCATGTATCACAGACTCTAGCTGTTCTTACTGAATTTCAGTAGATTTTTTGGAATAATTGTTTCTTAATTTGATGTAAAACTATAGTACAATTCCAGATACTTTAAATGATTGTTCCTGTATAATTTTAGTGAGCTTCATTTGTTTTACTGGGGAGTGGGTTTGTAGATATCCTCACTGCTCCATCCTAAAAGTCCTCATTCTCTCCAGTTAGGTGATAAAACTGAATTTAAACTTAGATATCTAACTATAAAATTCATGTTCCATTTTATTAGTCATTAAGAATCTCACTTCATGTGAAACTCACACAATCAAATCATTTCTCAAGTATTGTGAGTGATAGTAGGAAGGACACCAGGATGAGTACAATATGTAGAGAAGGCTTCAGAAACATATAATTTACAGAGGTTTATTTAAATGGAAATATCAAGGAAAGGCCTGGAGTGTCCCATATTGCCATATGTATATTTCACTCATAGGCATATAACATAATTTTTAGCCAAATATATATATGGATAAATTATCTAGGACACTTCAGGGATTTCTAATTCTTAAAATGAGACCCAAGAAATAGAAAAACTACTTCCATCTTTAGATACTGTGCAAAGAATGTGATCCCCAGAGTTGCTGTGTCCACCAAGATAAAAGATGGTAACCCAAGAGGAGGCCTGTGAGGTGAGAATGACAGAGGATAAAGACTGCAGAAGCCTGGGGCTTTGATGACATTAACACTTCCTGAGTGTCCCTTGACTGGTTACAGAATATAAAAAACTGCCATTGAATAAGCAATAGATTTTTATTTGTCCATTACTTGCAGCCAAAACATTTTGATAAAGAAAAAGAAAGAGGATTTTCAGTTTATTTACAGTTGATGGAAATGTCATAACTATGAGGAATGAAATAAGGTCATGAAGTATGACGAGAAAAGAATTAGGGCGACTGTAGTAGGGGAGAGGCCAAATTGTAGGTAGGGAACAGAGCTGGTAGATAGATCCCTTAGGAGATGTTGAAGAAGTCTGTTCTTATTAAAAGTACAGAAAGAAATGATTGGAGAGTTTTAAGCAAAGAAGGATATTCAAATTTATATTTTGACAATATTGTTCTGGCAGAAATGCAGAGAATGTATTTGCAATATAGAAACAGAGTATATATGCAGATAGATCAACTGAAGGTAATAGAATGCAAGAGAGACATGATGATAACTGGGACTTTCAAATATGCAGAAAAAGTAGAGTGAAGATGTCTAAGCGGTAATCACAAAAGGATTTTGATGGATTGGATTAATGGAGTGGACTTTAAATACTGTCAAGAATGAAATCTACATTCTGTTCTTGCAAAGGACTAAATAGTGATACTATTTATTAAGATAGTAAACAGCGGAAGAAGACCACGCAGCAGGATGGGGAACAGATTGTGAGTTAAGTGAAGAATTCAATGAAGAAGTCCATGATAAGGTCTTCCAGAGAAAGATTATCTATCTGTAGATGGCAATTAAAGCTGTGCATGAGAATGAGATAGCTAAGGACTCAGGGTTAAGTCTTGAAAAATGGCAACATCGGTTTTATAGAAAAAAATGAGGCAAGAAGAGAAACAATAAGAAAGGTAGGAGAAAAGACAAAAGATTACTGTTAGCTAATAAAAAAAAGTGCTTTAAAAGAAGAACTGTGATCATATAGATCATGTTATTAAGAATTTAAATTGTAAAAATGATAGTGCATTGAAGAGTGGATGGAGATTTGAAAAAGAAAAATTAATTATTCAGTGTAGTTGAGCTATAGAATTTCTAAATTCATATTTAATATTTAAAAAAATTTTTCTTAATGTTTATTTATTTTTGACAGAGAGCGAGACAGAGCATGAGTGGGGTAGAGGCAGAGAGAGAGGGAGACACAGAATCCGAAGCAGGCTCCAGGCTCTGAGCTGTCAGCACAGAGCATGACACAGGGCTTGAAATCATGCACTGCAAGATCATGACCTGAACCAAAGTCAGATAACCTACTGAGCCACTCGGGCACCCCCAAAATTCATCTTCAATATATTTTAATGGTTATTTACTTATGTTGAGAGTGAGAGAGAGCAAGAGAGAGCATGCATGAGTGGGGCAGAGGCAGAGAGAGGGAGAGAGAATCCCAAGTAGGCTGCACACTGCCAAGGTAGAGCCCCATGTGGGGCTCAATCGCACTAACCATGAGATCATAACCTGAGCCAAAACCAAGAATCTGACACTTAACTAACTGAGCCACCCAGGGACCCACAAATTAATCTTTAAAACAACAGATTCTGTCATATTATAGTCTGAAAAAAAAGTAAATGTGACGTAGAACCAACTAAATATATTATATTCATCAAAAATATATATAATATCTAGTTCTTTCTAAATATTTTAATAAGTACTACACAGAAATCATATATTTGTTCCCTAAAAGTGATCAAAATACATGCTTCTCCAAATTAAGAGTACCCGGAGGATTATATAACTTTAATTCTGGCCATTTGTGAAGGATTTTATGTTATTATTTACTGCATGATAAATGAAAATGTGAATGTGTCATAGCAAATTATGTCTGGACCTGAGCATGTACTCCTTCTAAAGAGTTATAGTATTTCCTTAAATAACTCTACAAAATAGTGTGTGCTGCATGCAGTCTGACCTCTTTAAAAGAACCTAACAGGAAAATGTGGTTTTATTTATTTAAAAAAATTTTAACAAAATTTAACAAAATTTAAAAAAATAAATAAACATTATTTTTGAGAGAGACAGAGTACAAGCAGGGGAGGGGCAGAAAGAGAGGGAGAAACAGAATCTGAAGACACATTAGAATCTGAGCTATCAGCAGAGAGCCCAATGTGGGGCTTTAACTCATGAAAGGTGAGATCATGATCTGAGCCGAAGTTGTACACCTAACCCACTGAACCACCCAGGCACCCCAGGAAAATATGGTTTTAAAAAACAACATAGTTTTTATTCATTTAGAGTACAGCTGAAACCCACTTTAAATCCAGTGGGCCAGAGATCCAGGAGTTACGATGGCTGAGGAGTAGGAGGACCCTGTGCTTGCCTCGTCCCTTGAACACAGCTAGATAATTATCAAATCATTCTGAACACCTAGGAAATTGATCTGAGGACTGAGAAAAAACTGCAACACCAGAGGAAGAAACGAGGACCCATTGTGGAAGGTAGGAGGTGCAATGATATGATCTGGGGGAGAAAAGAATCCCAAGAGCTGTGGAGAAGAGGGAGCCCTGATCACAGAGAGAGGAGAGAGAGAGAGACATAAAACAGCATGCAGGGGATTGCACAAGAAAAACAATTCCCCAAAACCATTGACTGAAAAAACAAGAGGGACTGATTATCACAAGTTTTTATAAGCAGTGGAGCTAACGTCTGAAGTTTTAGAAGTCCCTGCCATCACAGGGATGGAGCCTGGCAGGTGTAGTGGTGGTCCTGTGGAGAAGGAGGGGAGAGGCCTCTGAGTGGACAGCATGTTCTGAGGATCCCCTGGATTGCACTGGGAGACAGTTCCCCTTCTTGGAGTGCATTTGGGAGAGGCAACACTGCCGCTTAGGGGACAAAAGAGCCAGTTGGCACCATTGAACTGCCCTGTTCATTAGCGCAGGAGCAGACACCCACTGAGAGCAGCTAACCTGGATGCCAGCTTTTTGCTACCCTTAACCATAAAATCTGAGCCTCTGCATGGTCATGCTACTGCTTTTCTGGCACAAACCTTTACCAGCCACAACACTGTGAGGCCCTTCCCCAGAGGATCAGCACAGGTCCGTGCCATGCTGGCTCCCTAAAATCTGAAGTTTTGAAACCCAGCCAAATGGGTTTATCTTATGTCTGAGATAAAACACAGGAGCACTGCATTGCTGCCAGGTGAGGATAGCACAAACACAGACAAGGTAAAGGCAGGGATCTGATGTATACTTGGGAAAAGGGAGATTATTCACTCTTCTGTGAGGGCTTCCTGAACAGCGGCAGGCACCAACTCACCTCTCTCAGGGAAAAGAGTGGGCTGAAGCCATTTTCCACCCTTCCCATCATCAAGGACAGACTTCGGCCAGCTGCACAGTGCACACAGTGGAGGCATGAGCTGCTTATAATAATTCCCACCTTGGTGAGCTACGCAGGTGCCTTTTGTATTTGGGTAAGTGTGATTGAATCCACTCAGAGCAGCAACAGGCCCCTCCCTTAGAAGACCGGCATAACCTACCTGCCCCCCAAACTGCTCACACAAGGCCTACTGCAGAGCTTCAGCTCTAGTGTTTGTCTGGACCAGACACAGGCTTTCCTAACACACAGAAAACAGAGACCTAGACAAAATGCCAGGACAGGAGATTTCATCTCAAAAGAAAGAACAAGAAGAAGTCACAGCCAGGAAGCTAATCAAAATAGGTGTAAGTATAATGCCTAAACCAGAATGAAAAACAATCATAAGGATTCTAGGTGGGCTTGAGAAAAGGGCAGAAGAAACCAGAGAAAATCTTACTGTAGAATGGGAGAAGATACTTACAAATGACATATCTGATAAAGGGTTAGATCTAAAATATATAAAGAACTGTATCAAATTCAATACTCCCCAAAATAAATAATCCAGTTAAAAAATGGGCAGAAGATATGAATAGACATTTTTCCAAAGAAGACCTCCAGATGTCCAAGAGACACATGAAAAGACACTCAACATCGCTCATCATCAGGGAACTACAAATCAATACCACGATGAGATAGCACCACACACCTGTCAGAATGCCTAAAATTAAAAACACAGGACACAACAGATGTTGGCAATGATGGGGAGAAAGGCGAACCCGCTTACAGTGTTAGTGGGAATGCAAACTGGTGCAGCCACTCTGGAAAACAGTATGGAGTTTCCTCAGAAAGTTAAAAATAGAACTACCCTAAGACCCAGCAATTGCACTGCTATGTAGTTACCCAAAGGATAGAAAAATACTGATTTGAAGGAGCACATCCACCCTCATGTTTATAGCAGCATTATCAACAATAGTCAAATTATGGAAAGAGCCAAATGGCCATATGATGAATGGATAAAGAAGAGGTGGTGCACACACACACATGCACACACACACACACACACACACACGCACAATCTTGCCATTTACAACGATGTGGATGGAGCTAGAGTGTATTATACTCAGCAAATAAGTCAGAAAAGACAAACAGCATACAGTTTCACTCATATGTCAAGTTTAAGAAACAAAACAGATGAACATAGGGAAAGGGGATAAAAAGAGGGAAGCAAACCATAAGAGACCCTTAACTCTAGATAACAAACTGAGGGTTGCTGGCGGGGAGGTGAGCAGGGGATGGGCTAAATGACTCCTAGGTTAAGGAGGGTACTTCTTGTGATGAGCACTGGGTGTTATACATCAGTGATAAATCTTTAAATTCTACTCCTGAAATAATATTGCACTATATGTTAACCAACTGGAATTTAAATAAAAATTTGAAATAAAACATAAATCCAATGGGTCACATAGTGACTATTGTTACTGCTTTTTAATATTCTAATAGAAATGACCATTTTTGTAGACAAAAAGTTGAGATTAGGGTTTATAATGAAAGGTGAAGAACTCCAGGAAAATTTATAGGTGGTATTTAGGTTGATCAAACTTGTGGGTGGTCAATTGTGACTCTATCTTGCAGTTCAGGGAGGAAAAATGGTTGTGCTGGCTCACAAAAATGTATGCACAACTCCAGTTATCTTTTAATCAGTTATTGTGTGTCCAAAGCTTTTAAACGTCTTTCTTATAATTCCTTTTTCACATATTTGAACATCTACCCACAACTTATGGAAATTCTTTCTTTCTTTTTTTTAATGTTTATTTCTTTTTGAAGGAGAGAGACACAGAACTTGAGCAGGGGAGCGCAGACAGAGAGGGAGACATAGAATCTGAAGTAGTCTCCAGGCTCTGAACTGTCAACACAGACCTGAGCTGAAGTCGGACGCTTAACCCACTGAGCCACCCAGGCACCCCTCTTTACTGGATTTCTTATACACTGCTTTAAAATATCCAATCACAGTCTCAGTGTCTCCTGGCTAAATGTCAATAACAACAAAAATTTTTTGAAACACTTTGTTTCAAATAATACATTCCTTAAAAATACATTCTAAGGTAAATTGTGCATGGATATAACTTCAAAAGAGAGAATAAAAGTTCATATGAGAGCTAGTATAAGGATGTATCTGAGAACTTGGCTTTCTGGCTTAAAATCTCATTTTTCATATGCAACTATGTGACCCTTGACTGTTACTTAATCTCCCTTTTCCTCAGTTTCCTTATTTACAAAATCTGGATAATAAGTGTAACTATATCATATGTCTATTATGAGGAATAAATATTTCAATATTTGCAAGAGGGTAAAATAATTCATGACATGTAGTAAATACATATTATATATATTAGGTATTAATATATGTTGGTTGAAGTATAAGTAAGATACACAATTTTATTTTTTCTTAAGTATTCAAGTCTTTTCAGTCCTTAATTTGCATTGCAAGCTTTCAGTGTGTGTATCTATCAAAGAATATGTCAATAAGTATGGAGTAGTATTGTTTCTGTTGCATCCAAATTGGCAAAGGGCTCAAAGCTGAAGACACTGCATGATAAATGGAGAGAAGCTCTAAATTTAATGTTTCCACAGTTGCCCAGCACATCTGCCCTTAGTGTTTGTAGGGCCCTAGGCAAAATAGATTTTGTAAGGCTTCTCTTTCTATAAACAATTTGAGTAAAAATATATGAACCTATATGAAACATATTGATTTGTCAGTAATTTAGAACAATAGATAAATAAGTAACTTACATATTTCGTTTATGTTCAATGAGTGCTTGGGAAGAATCTTGTAGTGTCCAGGTACTATGTCTTCCTCTTCTGGTCCAAGAACCATCTCTCTGCTTTTCCTTGCCAAATGCATTGTTAGTGGCTTATTTCATATCCTTTATCATAAATAGCAAGGCTATTATTATTCACAATGCCATGGCTTTTTGGAACTCTTTTGTATAAAAACAATTTCAGATCTTCTTGTTTCTGCTATTTCTTAGTAACTTTAATTTATTTTTTTAATGATGTTCACCTCATTACTCATGATGCTGCATCATCCACAGCCAGTAAATATCTGCTTCCATTGACTCTCTTAATGGCTGTTATTATGTTTTGTTGATGATGTCCACAAATACAAGTTTTACCAGAGTGTGCAGGAGAACATGAAACATAACTTGCCTTCTGATCCTGTTCATTTACTATTTGGAGTATTATAGGCTAAAAACAGAACAATATATTTTCCAATTATGATTTCTCTTGAATTATTTAAGTCATAGTCTATACATTTCTAAAATGAGATTTCTTTCAATATTAGCTGCAAATTTGTCTTCTACATAGTACATCAGTGGAATGAAGAGTCAAGAGTTCTCTTTAATTTATGCAAGGAATGCCCCCTTCTCGTTTTCATAACTTGCAATGTTTCAATTAAAGTATGAAGGGACATCAATCAGAAGTATCTACTGATGTTGCAGGCCAACACTCTTAAAAAATCTCAGAGCATATCGGCAGGTTATCCCTGGAGAACTGAGTTGGTGGAGTGACTACCATTGGTGCCAATGCCTGGGAGTGCACAAGATGAAGGACACCTGCTGCCACCCCCTCTACCTTTGGGTGCTGCAGATCAGAGGGAGCACCGTGGTCAGAATAGTGGCAGGGAAGAGCTTATGCACAGGTTTTATATGGCTCAAGTCCAAAGATCATCAGAGTCTAGAATTCTTTGCATGTCTGTTGTGACTGAGAGTCATGCAAGATCAGCATGTCAGTGCCAGTCTGGTAGCCCAATCTCATGCAATCCTGTGAAAGAAATAGTACCTTGGTAATTAGATGTGGCCCACTTATGATGCTTCCCTACTGGACCAAGGACCATCCATAGAGCTTTGGAATGACCCCATCATCTTGGGTGTAAGAGCTCTTTGGGGCATCTGGTAGATCCCATGAATGGGATAAAGTGTTGGAGAATTCCTCTAAGGAGAGAAAGACATGGGCTTACAGCAACCTGTCTGGACATGACTGCCGGCCCAAGACAGTCTAACCACCAAGGAGAACATAGAAAAGTTTGAAATTACTGCTTCCAGAGATACGAATTCACACAATATCAGGTTCAGCCATGAGGTACTCTTCCCAGATAGCATTGGATGACACCATATAAAAGAGCTTCTCCTTGCCACCCCTCACCACCTCAATCAAGTCTGGGGGTGGGTGACTTACACCTCTTACCAACAGACTAGTGATCTATTGAGAGAGAAATCGCTGGCAAAATTCAAAAAGAAAACACATGAGGAGGGACACCTGGGTGGCTCAATCTGTTAAGCATCCGACTCTTGATTTCAACTCAGGTCATGATCTCATGATTTGTGAGATTGAGACCTGCCTCAGACTCCATGCCGAGGATGGCGCCTGCTTGGGATATTCTCTCTCCCTCTCTCTCTCTCTCTGCCCCTCCCCTTCTTGGACACATACACATGCACTCTCTCTCTCAAAAATAAATAAACATTAAACAAAACAAAACACATGAGGAAAGTAAAGCTCCACTTACCCCGGAAGCTAAGTGAGAGTAGATCTAAAAGGATGCCTTAGAGAAAAAAGGGAGGTGCATGTAAGATGAGTAACCTGGAATCTCATGCCTCAGTGAACTCTTTGGTAGTTTTGATCTATGCTAAAGCCTGAGAACCACTGAGGGAAGAACTGCTGACTCCTCAGTTCAAATACTTGGGTTTCTAAAAGTGTAGAGAAAGAGATGTTATTTTAGAGTACTTTTCTCTGAGGCCAATAAACATTTGAATCATTTAAATCCCATTTCTTTAATTCCATGCTTTACTAAGCAACTTCATTTGGACTTTATATCAGTTAAGAGGCTGCAAACTTCATTTAATGTAAATTTCCAATCCAAACAGAATTAACAAGGAAAAGGTACTATCAAATAAATGAATGAATGAATGATAGAATGGGGTAGCTTTCAGAGTTGGTTATTTTGTGACTCAATAATACTATCAAGGGCCAAAGTTCTTACCATCTTTCTTTTTTTTTAATTTCCTTTAATGTTTTTATTTATTTTTGAGACACAGAGAGAGACAAAGACAGAACAAGTGGGGGAGGGGCATAGAGCGAGAGGGAGACACAGAATCTGAAGCAGGCTCCAGGCTCTGAGCTGTCAGCACAGAGCCTGAGGTGGTGCTCGAACCAAGAAGCCATGAGAACATGACCTGAACCAAAGTTGGACGCTTAGCCAACTGAGCCACCCAGATGCCCCTACCATATTTTTTTTATATTCTCACATTTGTTCTCATGTTTGTAAAAACAGTTGTAGAATCCTAAGCATGACTTATAACTACAAAAATATCCTTGTGCCTATTTTAAAGAATCTGTCTTTAAAATGACAGCTTTGAAGTGCTGTCTTCCAGCTCTCATTGTTCACGATTATATCAGTCCCAAGCCTAACACAATTACTGATAACAGCACCTGAATCACTACAATTAGCTTAAAACAACTAGGAATCATCCTCTGTGTTGTACGGGGAAGCAGGTGGCAGTTGTGAAGCAATTTGGCGTAAGTCAATTTCTTCCAATAAATTTCTCAGTACTCATCTCGTATTGGTTCTATGTCGCTAGTTGAAACATGACTAATATACTCTGTATCATGGATATTTACTAATATGAAATTAATTTATTATAAAATCATTATAAATATCTTCCCTCATAACGCTACCTCACTTTCATATCCTATTCAAAATACGCATAGATAACCTATTTCACATCAGGGTATATCATGCTGTTGTTACTAATTTGAATGTACCATGAATTAAAAATTGATTGTACTAGTGTAATATAAAATGTAAAATATTTAATACTATAGTACATGTAACATCATCCAAAGGAAATTTTAAAATGATTCAACATTCATTAAGGTTGGTCCCTCCAACTATATGTAATCAGTTAATAATTTCAACTAGAGATCCTAGTGACATAATTAACCATAAAATGAAGATGTGGAAACTAGTTGGCTCTGACCAAAAAACACCAGAAAGAAAACTTGTATAACACACTGCATATTTTGGGATTGTATTTTAAAACAATTTATTTAAAATTAAATTTTCTTTTTATTTACCTTATATATTCGATACTATTTCCTTTTATTTTTTTAATTTGTTTTTGCTACCCATTATTTAATTAGATGCTTAGGTGTTAATATTCTTTCTTCAGAATATCTTCCTGCCATTCTTTCTTATAAGGAGATGGAATCTAATGTTATATATTGACAAGCAATAAATGATTGATGAATCCAAACATAGTTGTTTAAATGAATGAATGAATGAATGAATGAAAAGTGAATAACTATATGACATTGAAAATTTTCAAAATCACATTGGTTTAAGTTTGAATGATTTAATCCAAAGCAGTTAAAGTATAATCCATCCTCAGGGACAGGTTGGGTAAAACCAGGGAAAAAATAAAAATAGAAATTAATCAGTTGGCTGATAGGTTTTACTAACCAGCTTTTGTAAATCAATTTATGTTATCTAATATTTTTAAGTTTATTTATTTTGAGAGAGAGAGAGAGAACAAGCATGGAAGGGGCAAAGAGATAGGGGGACAGAGGATCTGAAGTGGGCTCTCTGCTGACAGCAGAGAGCCGGATGCAGAGTCCGAACCCACGAACCGTGAGATCATGACCTGAGCTGAATTTAGAAGCTTAACCTGAAGTCAGAAGCTTAGCTGACTGAGCCACCCTGTTATTGTCTGATTTCTATTGTATATAAGTGTTATGCAGAGGCGGTCCATACAAGGTCATGGCTGATGCTGATGTTAGTATTAATGGAATCTTGAAAGTACTCTTTTGTCTCTGCATTATCCAGGCATCATTTGAATCCTGGGAATATTATTATTAAATATAAAGTGAGTTGAGTTTCCTTTTGGAATTAGAAAGTATTACAGAATTTAAGTTTTTTAATCTATCAGTAGGAAATACTTTAAACTTCCTAATTTGATCAGATATAAAATAGTGATTTACACTGATACTTTAGATAGAGAGGGGTTAGTAGAAGAAGAGATTTATATATACCACTAATGAGGAAACATTCAGGGATTACAGAAAATGACCCAAGACTTCTCCACACACATCACTGTCTGTTCTGAAAAGATCACATTTATGCTTTTTCCTTCAGATCCGTCAGGATTTGAACCACTTCCCAAAGGGTTCAGTGGTAATTTTTCTGATTTCATTATTTTTTTTTCTTAGCCCAGAATGAGACAAGGCAGAATCACTGGCTGATGGAGTCATTGACCTAAAGCTGATTAGGACCAGATTTAGCTTTTTTTACTCTACTCATCAAGATATAAAGCTTTGGGGCTTTGGCTAGAGATCATTTTTTTTCTTTAATAAGTGGTTATAATTATATTTCAGTGACCTTTTCTAAAACCTACTTATCTACTTATATGTGAAATTGCAGGAACTGACACTTGAGATTTTTCCAATCCACTTCTTGAGACTAGAATTATTCCCTCTATGACACAAATCAGAGTTTGGTTATGATCACTTAAACATATCATGTTAAACAATTATTTTTATAATCCCACAATTCTAAATTCTTTCCACCCTTGACTTTTCAACATTTGCCAGAGAAATTAGAAGAAAATGAACAGGCATTATAACTTTTTTCTCTTTTTCATTTAAGAAAAAGAAGTATAAAAAATACAATTGAATTAATGCAGTACATGCCTGCTATTATAGATACCTTTAGAAAGTTGATTCATTAACTATTTTATTCACTCATTGAAATATTTACAGAGTGCTTAATATGAACCTATCAATAGCATAGGCACAGGGTATAATACGGAAACAAGAAAACCCCCTGCCTTAAAATTTACATAATAGTGAGTGGAGATAGAAAATAACTTGTAAGTAAAAACTACTTCACATAGGGGCGCCTGGGTGGCGCAGTCGGTTAAGCGTCCGACTTCAGCCAGGTCACGATCTCGCGGTCTGTGAGTTCGAGCCCCACGTCAGGCTCTGGGCTGATGGCTCAGAGCCTGGAGCCTGTTTCCGATTCTGTGTCTCCCTCTCTCTCTGCCCCTCCCCCGTTCATGCTCTGTCTCTCTCTGTCCCAAAAATAAATTAAAAAACGTTGAAAAAAAAAAAAAACTACTTCACATAAGGATAATTACCATGGACAAAATGAAACAGAATAATACGTGAAAGTGCATGTTAGGTGGTCAGGTGGGAGGAGGCATGAGGAACATCTCTAATTAAAGCTGTTAGCAAAAGCCAAACTGAGGTGATGGCATCTGAGTTAATAAAAATCCAATCTCAAATTAAAAAATATAATAATATGCCATTGAAAATTTTCATTTAAAACCAAGCCAAACGTTTCAATAATTTTATGAAGTGCACTCAAAAGCAAGTATCATTTGTAAAATTAGGGAAAACTTCTAAATTTATCTTTATGTATTAATAGTACTATAAATATTGATAAATATATTAAGTGAATAACGAATATAATTTGATAGTATAATGATATAAAATATATATTTCTGGGGCGCCTGGGTGGCTCAGTCATTTGAGTGGCTGACCTTGACTCAGGTCATGATCTCATGGTTTGTGAGTTAGAGCCCCACCTCAGGCTCTGTGCTGACAGCTCAGAGCCTGGAACCTGCTTCAAATTCTGTGTCTCCCTCTCTCTCTGTCCCTCCCCCACTCATGCTCTGTCTCTCTTTCAAAAATAAATAAACATTAAAAAATTTTAAAAAAATATAGCAGATGTTGAATGGTTCCCTTTAAAAAAAAGAAAGAAAAAAATATATATTCTCTTTTTCTCTGAATTTTGTCTTTATCTCATCTGATGTCAAAATTGTAAAATAATGGGGGCGCCTGGGTGGCGCAGTCGGTTAAGCATCTGACTTCAGCCAGGTCACGATCTCGCGGTCCGTGAGTTCGAGCCCCACGTCAGGCTCTAGGCTGGGCTGATGGCCCAGAGCCTGGAGCCCGTTTCCCATTCTGTGTCTCCCTCTCTCTCTGCCCCTCCCCCGTTCATGCTATGTCTCTCTCTGTCCCAAAAATAAATAAAAAACGTTGAAAAAAAATTTTTAAAAATTGTAAAATAATGACAAAATCACAAGGTGAATTGTGAGCCCATGTATTAAAGATGGTTCATGTATCTTAGGAAAAAGGTGAGGGCTGGAATATATAGAAGTATGAACTCTTAATTGTATAGCAATGCTAAATACTATACTGCCTTTAGTCATGGATATCTGACTTTTCTTAAGAATATACTGAATATCAAGTTTTTGAATTCTCATTACAACTCTGAGGTTGACTCAGACATCTGTTTAGCTAATATCTGTAGGTTGGTAATTCTTGCCAGAGAAATTACCCACGTTGCTTATTTCCTAAAATAAAAGGTTATTTTCTTAATTTTAACTGATATTCCTATATTAAGTATTATTCATTTCTATTTCTCCTCTATACACTCTATATTGATCTATCAAAATATAAATATACCATTAAAAACCATTAAAAAGTGTGAGCGTATTAAGGTCACCTGGATGACTCAGTCCATTGAGTGACCAACTCTTGATTTTGGCTCCAGTCATGATCTCAGAGTTCATGGGATCAAGCTCTGGGTTGGGCTCTGTGCTGACAGCAGGGACCCTGCTTGGCATTCTCTCTCTCTCTCTCTCTCTGCCCCTACCCTGCTCTCTCTCTTTCTCTCTCTTAAAAAAGTACATAAACATTTAAACAAATGTGAGTACATAGATTCCATGCTTAAAAGGCTTCAAACTCCTATTAACTGGTCAGTCTTTACAAAATATTTTAATGTTATGTCCCAAATTGCATCAGATATTAAACATTTATCTCAAGGTATAGACATTCTCCAGTTGATGGAAATTTGGATGTTTCCTGGCTAGAGCAACTATGAATATCCTTGTTATGTTCTGGACATCCTTGTATACCTTTTTGTGTACATGTTTTTTTTTTTTTTTTTCTTTCTCTTGTTTAAATCCCTAAGTATGGAATGGCTGGGTCATATTTTAAAATATTTAAGTTTAACTTTAAGAAACTGAAAAACTAATTTCCAAGATGATTTTTATCATTTTATCCTTCCACCACTAATTTCCATGTCTGTGTCAACACTGAGTGTTGATAGTCCTTTTAAATTCCAATAGAAATATAAATAGTACGACTCTGCTAAATTCTTTTATTATCATTGCTAGTTTTGTGTTATTATTGTTTTGTTTTGATTTGATTTGATTCCTTAGAATTTATCTGGGAATATAGGTAAGTTTACTTCCTCCTTTGGAATTAGTGTTTTCTTTCTTTTTCTTTCTCTTGCCTTAATGCACTGGCTACGACCTCCATTTCAATGAACAGTCACATATGCCTCATTTTGCAATTTTAAGGGGAATATTCTCACTTTTTAACATTTATTACAATGTTAGCTGTAATTTTGTTTTTTGTAAATGCATTTTACCAAATTGAGAGATTTTCCTTCTCTAACAATAGAATGATGGTGGCTTTTATTATGAGTGGATATTGGATTTGTCCAATACTTCCTAAAATTATTAATGTAATCACAGGGTTTTTTTCTCAAATGGATATAATGAGTTATATGGCTTGATTTTTTTTTTTTTAATTTTTTTTTCAATGTTTTTTTGTTTGTTTGTTTTGTTTTTTTTTTTTTTTAATTTTTATTTTTGGGACAGAGAGAGACAGAGCATGAACGGGGGAGGGGCAGAGAGAGAGGGAGACACAGAATGGGAAACGGGCTCCAGGCTCTGAGCCATCAGCCCAGAGCCTGACGCAGGGCTCGAACTCACGGACCGTGAGATCGTGACCTGGCTGAAGTCGGACGCTTAACCGACTGCGCCACCCAGGCGCCCTAATGGCTTGATTTTGAGTAAAAGAATAATGTGTCATTCCTGCAATAAATCAAATTTGGTCATTTTATATTAATACTTCTAGAGCTTGCTGTATACATTTTGCTAATATTTGTTTACGATTTATAGAACCTACACTATTATCAGGGTTCAGTCTGATAGAGAAAATGTTACTGGAACGTAGCCATGCTTATTCATTTAGCTATTCTCTATGACTGCTTTTGCACTACGGAGAGTTGAACAGTTTCAACAGAGACAGTATGGCCCTCAAAGTCAAAAATATTCTATGACCTGTGAAAGAAATCTGAGGCCAATTTTGATAAATGATTTTAGTGTGTAGTTTCTTTTTCTCGTAATGTCTTTGGAATTACTAGCCTTACAAGTTAATATGAAAAGTGTTTATTATTCCTTTATGAAAGAGTTTGTGTAGAATGTTTTTTGTACTTTTTTTCATGGAATTTGGATAACTTTTCTTGCCTGAAATTTTCGTGGTCAGAAAGTTTGTAATTAAAATACAATTACTTTAATATATATAAGGTTATTATTTTTTACATTTATCTTGTGAAACTTTTGATAATTTCTTTTCAAGGAATCTGTCCATATCTTCTAAGTTGTTGAACCAGTAATTTCATTGTAATATTCCTTTATTATCCTTTTATTGTCTGAAGGATCCAGTGATGTTTCTTATTTAATTCCTATATCATTCATTTAATTTTTCTGTTTTTTTTTTGATTAGTATAGTTAGTGATTTATCAAGAACTTAAAGAATCAAGTTTTATTTTTATTACTGTTTAATTGATTTCACTTTTTCCTATTTCTCTACTTTGCTTACTTTTTTAAAAATTTTTATTTATTTTGAGAGAGAGTGAGAGAGGGATAGAAGGAGAGAGAATCCCAAGCAGGCTCCACACCATCAGAATGGAGCCTGATGTGGGACTTGATATTCTGAACCCTGAGATCATGACCTGAACCAAAACCAAGAGTCACCCAGGTGTCCCTTCTTTGCTTACTTTGAATTTAATTTGATATTCTTTTTCTATCTTTTTAAGGTGGATACTTAGATCATCAGATTAAAATTTTTCTTCTCTATAAGCTTTTATAAATTAGCTTCTAAGCACTCCCTTAGCTACATCACACAAATTTTTATGTCAGTTATCATTTACTTAAAAATATTTTCTAATTTTCCTTATGATTTCTTCTTTAACTCACAGATTATCTAGAAACCTGCTGCTTAATTTGCAAACATTTGGAGATTTTAGAGAGATTTTTTTGCTATCAATTTCTATATAATTTCATTGTTATGAAAACAAATTTCAAATCTTTCATATTTATTGAGGATTATTTTATGTTTGACCCAAGGCCTATTCTCATTAATTGTCTATGTGTAATTGAAGAAAAAAAAAGTGTAGATCATTGTGATTAGGTGTAATTTTCTATAAATGTCAGTTAAATCCAGTTGGCAGATAGTATCACTCAAGTCTTTTATATCTTGACTGATTTGTTATATACTTATTTTATAAATGACTGAGGGGAGGTTTTGACATTTTCAACTATAATCTGAGTTTGTTTCTTTATCACTTCAGTTCTTATATTTTGATATTTGAAGGTTTGCTACTATGTACTATGAACTATTATGTCTTCATGGTTAATTCAACTTTTATCAATGTGAAATGACTGTTTTATTCCTAATAATCCTTCTTATTCTGGAATTGGCTTTATTATTAATATAGCCAATTAATGATTGGCTACATTTTTTATGATTGGTGTTTGGTCTCTTTTTTCTTTCTGCATTGAGTCTACATGTGTCTTTTAATTTGTCTCTTGTAAATATCATCATAGATACTAGTGCAGGTTTTGTAAGCCCCAAATTCTCACAGCTTTTCTTCACTTTGAAATGTCTTATGCAATGGAATACTACTTGGCAATGAGAAAGAATGAAATCATGCAATTTGCAGCAATGTGGGTGGAACTGAAATGTATTGCTGAGTGAAATAAGTCAGTCAGAGAAGGACAGATGTCATATTTTTTCACTCAAATGTAGATCTTGAGAAACTTAATGGAAGACCAGTGGGGAAGGAAGGGAAAAAAATAGTTACAATAGGGGAGGAAGGGAGGCAAACTATAAGAGACTCTTAAATACAAAGAACAAACTGAGGGTGGATAGGGAGTGGGGGGGGGGGGGAAGGGAAAATGGGTGATGGGCATTGAGGAGGGAACTTGTTAGGAGGAGCACTGTGTGTTGTATGTAAGCAATGAACCATAGGAATCTACCCCAAAAACCAAGAGCACACCTTACACACTGTATGTTAGCCAGTTTGACAATAAATTATATTTAAAAAAAAAGGAAGAACTGTCTTTTTTTCCTCTTCATTTTCATAGCATATTTACGTTGGATATCAAATTATAGGTTGAAAACTTTTAAAGAAAAACATTTTAATTAAAAAATATATTATTCTTTATGTTTTTCCTCTAAATGTATTTTGTCTTTTTTCTCTTAGTTCTTTTAAAGTTTTTGTCTTTATTATTGGTTTTTGTCGATTTGATTATGATGTGCATTTTGTTATGTATATTCTGCTTACTGTTTATTGAGCTCCTTAAAACTGCTGATTTGCATCTATATTAAAATTTAGACTATATGGCCGTTAGTATCAAATATTTTTTCTTAAATTTATCTCTCTTCTTACGGTACTCCAATTGTATGCATTTGATATTACTTAAAAATTTCCCTAGGGGCGCCTGGGTGGCGCAGTCGGTTAAGCGTCCGACTTCAGCCAGGTCACGATCTCGCGGTCTGTGAGTTCGAGCCCCGCGTCAGGCTCTGGGCTGATGGCTCGGAGCCTGGAGCCTGCTTCCGATTCTGTGTCTCCCTCTCTCTCTGCCCCTCCCCCGTTCATGCTCTGTCTCTCTCTGTCCCAAAAATAAATAAAAAACGTTGAAAAAATTTAAAAAAAAAAAAAAAAAAAAAAAATTTCCCTGAGTTTCCTGAAACTGTTTTTTTTTTTAGTTAATTAATCTCTGTATTTCAGTTTGAAGCAGTTTGAAGCATCAGTTTGTCCCTTTATTCATGTTCAAATATTTTATTTAATAGATTCTTATTGGCTTATGAGCCCACCTTAGGAAATTTTCACTGTGGAAATCTGATTTTTCTGTTTTGAATGTGCATTTGGTTTATTTTTACAGTTTTAATTTCTCTAAGGATATTTTATATTTGTTCTTCCATTATTTTTATATTATTTTCTAAAATATTTGAAAAACATCTTAATATGTCTATATTATTGCCTACTAATTCCATTTACAGATCTATTTTTATTTTAATGGAGTTATTCTTCCTTCTATTATGGAACATGTTTTTCTGCTTCTTTGCACATCTATTCATATTTTATTGGATTCCCAACATGATGTATGCCACATTAATGCATGTCAAATTTCATTGTCTCCTTTAATAGTTTTGAGTGTTTTTTTTCCCCATGGCATTTAATTAAATTATTTGCACATTAGTTTTTTCCATGTAATGGTTGTTTTAAGTGTAATTAGGGTAAGGTTAAAGCATCTTTTATTTTAGTGTTAAAATCATTCTAGTCCAAAGTCATAACTTCTGAAGTCTATACTCAGTGTTCAGCTACTTAATAAGGTTTCTTCACTTTTGGTTTTTAGAACTTGAACATTTTTCAGTTCAAGTCTATACTCTCCTACATATAATATTTCAAGAGAAGTCCATTTGAATTTTCCTTTTCTGTGTAAGCCTCTTATCTCCTGCCCTGCAAATTTCTGTCACTTCAGTAGCCTTGAGATCCATTTTCTCAACGAGACTTCTATGAGTTAGTCTTCCTTTCACTGTACCACAGCACAGAAAGAATTGATTAAAAGTCAGAGTAAATGTGGACTCCCATCTTTTGATTCCCTTCTATTTTGGATCATAATTCTTCATTACCTATTATACAATGTCTAAAGATAATTAGTATATCTTCCCAGATTTATAGTTGATTATCATGAAGAGACTAGTCCTATACCAGTTACTTTATCACTGATGGAAATAAAATTTTCTCTAGGAGGCCTTTTAATGTATCTGACAATAGTCTTTATAAATGTTACATATTTTGATATCTCCTATTTTATTTTTTAATTGTGACAAATGTGTATTATGATAATACCATAAAATTTTATGTAAAACAGTATTATATATGTATTTGTACAATTCAATGTAGCCTCCCCAATTTTTTTAAACTAGAAGTTTTAAGAGATCACTTATACCTAGCTTACATTTTTTGTAAGCACCAGAATTTTTTTTTTTTTTTTGAGAGACAGACAGAGGCAAAGCATGAGTGGGGGAGGGGCAGAGAGAGGGAGACACAGAATCCGAAGTAGGCTTCAGGATCTGAGTTGTCAGCACAGAGCCTGAGGGGTGGTTTGAGCCCACAAGCTGTGAGATCATCACCTGAGCCAAAATTGTATGCTTAACTGACTGGCCAGGCACCCTAAGTAAGCACCAGAATTTTATCTCATGCCCTTAGCCTCAATGTTAAATCCTCAATGTTAAACCTTCTGTTCCAGTCACGCCAAATAGCATGTAATAAAGCATATGCAAACTATTATTTCCCTTTATGTGTCTTTGCTCATTCTGTTCTGATTGTTTGGATCAAGGTACATTTTCTTCATTCCCAGAGAACTATGTGGATATTTCAATAATTGTAGTTATCATTTTGTATTATAATTTCCTGGCATAAATTAGTTTTCCTCAAGTTTGTACTTATTTATTTATTTTAGAGTGCCTGAATAAAGTTGATCCTAAAAAAAATTTGTTGACTTCATTTTTATTTATAAAAATAAATATTACCTGCCAGATATGAGTGTGCACCAATTTCCTGTGAGAAACCCTTTTATGAGAAGATAAACTGTAAACAAAGGGGAAAAATAGAAGTTGTTTAGTTAATCTGGCAACTGTCATTAGTCTATAATTTGCAGAATGATCTAAATTTATTGAAGAACACCCATTCCAATTCAATCAGACTTACAGAATCAGCTTGTTGATGTATTTGATCCTAGAAATAATGCTAGAAACCCAAAATCTATAATCTGGATTATAATATGAAACCTATAAAATATCCTAGAGATCACTCAGTCTATAATCCTCACTTGTAAAATGCAGAAATTGTTATCTGAGCTTTACCTATGTAATCATTTAGATTGCTCAATGCTTTCTTCACAACTTTTATATCCTCCAATAGAAAACAAATGTAAATGGACAAACCAACTCATACATGACATATGTTTATGACTTTATTATTCTTGTATCAAGTGCCCCCAATAGATCTTGATGAAAATTTTCTACAGACTTACCTTCTAGGTTGCATTAAAAAGTTGGATAATAGAATTTTTCATTACAAATACATCTTAAGGAGAAGCATGGCATGCAAAGAGAAGGTGAACTCATTAGAGACCAAGCTAGGGAGGCAGAGTAAATTTACCATCCTTTACAATGGAGAAACAAGAGATATATCAAAAATTGACACATCAAAAACTAAAGATACATGTATACCACGCCAGTTTTAAAAATAACCCCAGGTAACACTGAAAACTGGTGAGGGCATTTTCTAGGAAGAATGACTAGGAGAGAGGAAGAGACATTTCATTTTGGACCTTTATTACTGTTTGAACTATGTTTCTGTCATTTACATGTATTATTTCCATATTTTAAAAAGGAAAAATAAAAAGATACTTGTGTTTTTTCATACAATAATAGATTTATATTCTGAATTCTCAATCAGCCAGTATGTAACTGGGGTGAATATGATAGTATAGTTGGATTTCTGTTTCCAATTCTTCGTAGAGTGGACTAATTTGTTTTCTACTGCTGTTCCTTCTGTTTGGTATATCTGGTGTGACTGCTTCAAATAGCATGTGTAATAGAACAAAATGAAGTTTGATTGATTATGACATTTAGTTATATAACTATTTCAATTTCATTGAAGCCAGATGTTGATACCCTAATTTCTCCTGTGTCCTCTTTAAATGTAGATGAGAATAAAAAGCAAATTAAGAAACTAGTAATTTACATGAGTAATGAGGTAGAAATCAAAGAAAAGGGCAATAGGAGAATTAACTATCACCAGTTCCCTTTAAATAAATCCATCTTTCGTCATTTGGAAATTTAGAGATTAGCCATTTTATAGACATTTTACTATTACAGATTACCTTGGGCAATATACCAAGGTTCAGAAAGAATTGTAATTTATATATTCATTTGAAAACCAAGGACTAGTATAATCTGACTCATGTAAGAACTCAACACAGATTAATGTGACCATCATATTTTTCTATATGTATATATAAATAATTTATGCATACAACAATCTATGTAACAAACATCAAATAAACCTATGGTTCTCAGAGGATATCAAGGTTAAGGGGAGCAAAGATGAAAAACTTTGAACTTCTCAGAGGCAGTAGATTATAACTGTTCACTAAATGCCTTTACCCAAATTTACCAATGTCACAAATTATTGAACTGTAAAAATAAAAATGACACTGGTAATTTTTTGTTACTGACAGAAAAATCCATCCTGAAAAAACAGAGCATGAGGATTTTTAAAATCCTAATGGCTATCTTAGAGAATTGTTTTGTTTTGTTAATTCCTTGAGAACGGACAAAGATTTTTTTTAGAAAAAGAATTATTAAATATTTGGGAATAAATTGTTTAAGCCAAAATATCAAGACATTGAGAAATAAAAATAATTGTGTAAGGGTATAATACAATTGGTAACAATGTGGTCACTCGCAAAAGATGATACAGATTAAAATCCTATTATACACAGATCTAAACCAATTATTTCACAGGATAGACTGCTTCTTAAGAGCAGTCTGCTGCATTATCAACAGCAACTCTTCTGATGAGTCCATCTATAACCAATTACAAACAAAAATAGCTGCACAGGCCAGAACAAATACATATAACACTTTGCTATTTGTTAGTTAATTGTACCATCTATAAGCAGTTGTGTATTTATTTTGTTTAATTTTTACTAATCCCTAGCAAAATATCTAGACTAAATAACACGTATAGCTATGTGTTAGTTTAGTTACAGTAACTTTTCTTTCATGAAAACAGTTTATATTTAAAATATTTGTTAAGCAATTCATTCCCCCCAAATTTCTTAAATTCCTACTATGTGCCAGACAAATATTTGGGCTGTGACAAAAATACATTACTAGAAAAACTAACAAAATACTTCTCGTATTCACAGAGGTACCCTCCACTATTCTTTAGCTGCCTTACCAAATCACCCCACATAGATCTCTCTGAGAACCAGAATCCTGAGTGCCAAGAATGATTTAAAATTCTGGTTACTTCACCTTGATTTGCTCCACATATAATGGCAGTCATTTGCCTACATGAAGGCAATGTAATATTCAAATTCCTTTCCCTTCCAAAAGCATAGAAATAACCAAGTAAAGAAAAAAATTGTTCCTAGGAATCTTATGCAGAATTGTTTGTTTCCATTTTTTGGCTTTTATTAATCATCTTTAGCACACAAAATAAATTTGGATTCATAGCTTTAATGACTGTGCATTTGTCTTAAAGAACAAGACAATTGTCTGTATTTCAAATATATTTTGGTTATCTAGTTTCCCTTTGTATTGATTTAATGTATTTAATGATGTGTTTATCACTGTATAATTTTCAAACAAAAATAGTGTAATGCATGTTTCAGGATCAAGTAATTGATTTCATTTTCAGAATCTCCATTTTTTTGAATCGTACAGATAAAAGTTGAACTGGATTTACACAAATAGCCACTGGATTTCATTTACATTAGTGCATACAATAGTTATAATCTCTGAGCTGTATAAAAAAATGACAGATGAATGACATATATTCTCCCCTAGTATCCTCTAACTTGGAAGTCAAAAGTCCTAGAAAACAATTATTAACACCTCCACTTTACACATTAGGAAACTGAACCTTAGTGAAGTTTAATAATTGCTCTTTTATCATGCATGTAGTTGGTTCTAGAGCCAAAACTAAAATTTTACCTGCTTCACTCCAAAGTATATGTTTTTTTCTCACTACCCCATAGAAGCTTATAGAAAGTGAGGTCTTTTCTTTGAAACATGAAATTGTTATTTTAAATTGTATGATTCAGAATTCATACAATTCAAATCAGTTCACCAAATCTTTTTGATATGTGCTGCTCAGGTAAGCCCAACAAGTCAGGCATCACATAGCCTATAAATCAGCAACAAGGCTGTAACAAGCATAAAACAGCCATAGTTCAAGGAAGAATGTGATAAGTCCATGAAATATTATAAGGACTTAGGAGAATTTTATTTGGTTGAGAGAGCCAAGAGAAGAATCCTGGAGTAGGAAAGGTTTGAGATGGCCTGGAGTATGGATGGCACAAATAGAGAAGGGAATGGGAATGGCAAGTAAAAAAACAAAACAAACAAACAAACAAAAAACAAAACAGTGTGACTAAAAGCATAAAGACAGGAAACTATGACATATATTTGCTGAGTAGCAAGAAGTTGTTTATCTAGATTTTGGAATGCAATCTGACCAGAAGTCAGATGGAAAAGCCAGCACTTGCCTTTGGAGATCTACTTAAAGACCAACCTCAAGAGCCAATGTGTGCTTATACTAAACACTTCTTTATTTTTATAATTGTTTTTTTTTTTTAGTTTTGAGAGAGAGAGAGAGAGAGAGAGAGAGAGACAGAGGACAAGTGGGGGAGGGGCAGAGAGAGAGGGAGACAGAGAACCTGAAGCAGGCTCCAGGCTCTGAGCTATCAGCACAGAGAAGAATATGGGCTCAAACTCATGAACCATGAAATCATGACCATAAGCAGAGGTCAGATGCTTAAAAACTGAGCTACCCAGGCACTCCTATGCTAAACTTCTAATATTTCTCTACTAGTAAGATAAAAGGAGAGAATGGACACAAAAATAAGTCATTATAATTTGAGGATTAATGTAGGACAAAGAGGTATTGAACATAAATTAATGAATACATTTTGTTTCTCAGGCCACACTTTTTCAATAGAAGTAGAAAACTAAGTTAAGTAGTTTAGTTCAAAGATTCTTTTTTTTAAATTTTTTTTTAATGTTTATCTTCATTTTTGAGACAGAGAGAGACAGAGCATGAATGCGGGAGAGGCAGGGAGAGAGGGAGATACAGAATCTGAAACAGGCTCCAGGCTCTGAGCCGTCAGCACAGAGCCCAACACGGGGCTCCAACTCACAAACCATGATGTTATGATCTGAGCTGAAGTCGGATGCTTAAACTACTGAGTCACCTAGGCACTCCTTAAAGATTTCTAAAATATTTTTTTGGGTCAATTTTACTGCTATGGATGACAATGTTCATGTTAAAATAAAACCAGCATCTGAATGACTACAAGTTTCAACAACATCTAATTTCCTTTTTTTTTTTTTGAAAGATAATGGCACCCTGCAGTGCCTGATTTGTCAAATGATTGTAACTATAGCTACAACTAAAATGATGGCCTTCAAGCAAATGTGATTCCTAGAAGATAGATAGATAGGTTGATATTGATATATCAATATCTATATCTACATCTAGGTAGATAGAGAGGGGAGAGGAATATTTCTTTTAAGGAATTAACTCATGCAATTTTGAAAGCTAAGAAGTCTCACAATCTGCCATCTATAAGCTGGAGACCCAGGAAGACTGGTGATATAAATTCTAGTCTGAGTCCAAATGCCTGAGAACCGGAAACACCAATGGTATAAGTCCCAGTCCAAGGGCAGAAGAGCAATGTCGGTGTCAGTTGAAGCAGTCAGGCATAAAGAGAGAATTCAACCTTTCTCTGTCTTTTGGTTTCATTTGGGCTCTCAACTGGTTGGAGGATGCCCATTCATGGTGGGGAGAGCAATCTGCTTTGCTCAGTCCACGAATTCAAATGCTAATCTCTTATGGAAACACCCTCACAGATGTGTCCAGGTACATACCAAACAGGTATCTGAGCATCCTGAGGCCCAGTCAAGTTGACACATGAAATTAACAGTCATAGTGATGCCATTCCCTCAACAGTATCATGATGACTTCTATTTAGGCCATGGCTTTTCCTAAGTGTCAGGTTAAAAAATAGAGTAAGAGCAATATTTTTTTTCCTTCTAGAATGTGATAATATGTCAGTGTTTCTTAGAGAGAGAAGAAGCTAACCACCAGTAAGGGGGAGAGGTGAAAAGAAACTGACATCTTAGAAAAGGCATCAGGATACAAGGACCTGTGATAGCCTTCACAAGTTATTGGGGGGGAAATGTAAGATTTGAAGGCATAACTTTACAGTTATTTGGTTATTTCTTGAGAATAGCAAGAGCTCTGCTCTAACCTGACTGGTCAAATCACAAGCACTCGATGGAATGAAGGGATTGTGAGCAATAATTGTAAAAGCCTCTCCTTTTCCCCAGGAGCTACCATCATAAAGTAAAAACTAAAAAGGCAATTTTTGAATATGACCAGCTATTGGGGGCATACCTAGGCCTTGAAGATAAGCCTGGTGGATCTATTACTTAGCCCTAGTGAGCCTTTCCAGGGAGACAATTCTATATATTATGCCATATAAAAGTACATCAGATTAGAAAAACCTTTAAGTATACTATAAGAAGGCAAAGAGAAACTAGGTTGGCCCAGAAAATGTCTTATGCCTGCCAAGTTGACAATACCTGACACATTTGCAAGTCATCTGAAGAAAACGGAATGCTTATTTTGAAAGCATTATACCCATGCTCACTCAGGAACGTTTTAAATTTCTGGGAAATTATCTTAAAGATAGGAATGTATTTGTGAAGTGGACAAAGACAGGATAAGAATTATGTGGACAGGTTGCATGGAAAGCCTCTTAAAATAGTTTGCTAGGGAAATGTATTTAAATTAAAGATATACAAAAAGATATCAGAGTAAAAATAGAACCTTACTTGGAGATGGAATTATCTGAAGTCAATGGAAAAGATAGAGAAAAATCCCAGGAGAATTTCTAGGATGCACTTAAGCGCATAATTATATCTGATTTTGAGACAATTTCTCCGACTTACCTAAGAAGGTAGAAAAGAAAAAAAAAAAAACTCTAAGATTAATTAAAGAAGTGAAGAATAATTGAATTCAAGGGGTTTCTTATCAACTTGCAAAACTCTGTGATAACATTATATTTTGCTCAGTCTAAACAAACACAACAAAATACCTCTCACATTTGGAAGGAAAATAAGAGAATTGTAATTGGGCACCATAGAGCTCTCAGAAGAAAGTACTAACCAATAAAATAACTGTGTCCTCCTCGAAGATTCCTATGAAATGTAAATCACAATTTTACATGGCATCAGTTTAGTCTAGACTTAGGGTAGGAACTACTGACTGTTTCCAAGCTTCCTTATATATGGTCTTCTGGGACTGTGCCCCTGGCAAAAGTTCATCAGAATTCTCTGTGGTTTCTAAAAGCATGGTATTTCCGAGTGTACATGCAATGCAATCTGTTGTGGGCTCTATATGTCTCTGCCTTTTAACAAACTAGGAATTCATATATTAATCAAACTATGGCAGTCAACTTAATGGTCAGATAATTAAAGTTTATGTATGTGCAAGGGTAAGGATTAAGTGAACCTAGTCCAATTCCCTCTGAAAGTTTTTCTTGGATTAACTTTATAGATTCAGGAGACATTAGTTGAGAGCATGTTAGGACCACCAACTCTGCCATATTACATTGGAGTTATTTATTTTTATGGTGATAAAGCAGACTTAACCAAGTCAAGTAAGTGATTAAGATTTCTGTTGTTCCTGGTAACACCGAGTTTGACTTCAGAGAATTGCATAATTTTGAGAGTGACGCGAACTGTCACATGCATTTTCAAAGTAGTAATATCCACTATGGTTAACAATCGATATATCTTCCGGTCAAACAGTATCAGGACTCTCTTCATAGTTGAGGAATTCCTCACCTTATGAATTTTGGTGAGAAGTAGAAATTGACTCTTATTATTAAAAGCTGAGAATGCCAGATACTCATTTTCACAGCCTCCCTTGCAACCAAAAAGTAGACATGTTATCTATGTCTGGCCAAATCAGATGCACTTCATACTTGACTCAGGAGCTACTGTCACAGGAAGCAGGAAACAGAACACTTTTCTTCTTGGGTAGCAATAAAGGGGTTCTGGATCAGTAGGATTATGCCCTCGGTACAGAAATGGCAATCGTATCAGCAACGTTAGTTCAATTAAATTTCTAGGACAGAAGAAGGAGCAGAAGTGACTGCAGTTAAACCAGTGTCTAGTGGCAATTTCAGTAGTTCTGACACTAGATAAATTTGGTTGCTTAGTTTGGGAGAATTATGCATAAGTGTTTTATTGAAATATTTCTTCTCTAGCTCTTCCAAAGATTCTGTCAACTACTGTGTGTCTATATGATAAATCCCTTATCTAATTCAGTCAGCCAGAGTTGGTTTATCTTACCAGAAACTAACAACTATAACTGACAAAATATCTACTTAATATTTTAAATTGTGATATATTATGGTGTCTTAGATTGTGTTTCCCAAAAGTAGACCTAAAGACAAGGATTTGAATATATTTGTGAAGTGATCCCTGGAAACATTAGTATAAGAGTGAGAAAGTACAGAGAAGGGAAAGACACCAATAAATATTGTATTATTGAGCAGATTATTGTTTTCAACAACTCTGGGAGAAAATGTAGAACATACCTCAGAGTTATCCCTCCTCACCTAAGGGGAGATGAGAAGTTTTACTGTAGCCAATTAGCCTCTTCTCAGCTGTGCAACTCTGAGGCAGGGACCTCCTGGGCAGCAGAGGCAGCTGAATTCCCCAGAGGGCAGCACACCTGCATAGCATGCCCCCTCCAGACAATTTAGTCCTTAATCAACACCCAGATATTGATGCCTACAAACATATTCAGAGACCTATGTCTTCCTTCCTCCTGTGAACTTCATCTTCAACAACCTGTCTACACTCTGTGGGTGGATGGTTTATTAGTTTCCTTTTTCTGCTATGACAAATTATCATACATTTAGTAGCTTAAAACAGCACAAATTTATCCTCTTATAATTCTGAAAGCCAGAAGTCCAAAATTTGTATTACTGCACAGTTTCGAGGTGTCTGTAGTACTGTTCTTATGGAGGATGGGAGGGGATAATATGTTTTCTTTACCTTTTCAATTTCTAGTGGCTTTCTGTGATGGTTAATTTTATGTGTCAACTGACTGGTCTATGAGATTCCTAGATAGTTTATATAATGGTATTTCTGAGTCTGTCCGTAAGGGTGTTCTCTGAAGAGATTACTATTTGAGTCAGTAGACTGAGTAAAGAAGACTACCCTCATCAGTGTGAGTGGGCATCAAGCAATCCATTGAAGGCCCAAATGGAAAAACAAGGCAGAGGAAGAGCAAATTCACTGTCTGCATTTAAGCTGGGACATCCATCCTCTCCTGCCCTCAGGCATTAGTGCTCCTGATTCTCTGACCTTAGAACTCAGACTGGGACATACACCAATTGACTTTCCTGGTTCTCAGGCCTTCGGCTGGACTGGAACTATATCACCAGCTTTCCTATGTCCCCAGCTTGTAGACAGTGGATTGTGGAACTTCTCAGACTCTAACTCTATAAGCCAATCCCTCATAATAAATGTCCTTCTATATATCTGTATCTATATCTATCCATATCTACATATTCTATTGGTTCTGCTTCTCTGGAGAAACCTCATTAATATACTCTCTGTATCCCTTGACTTGTGGCCCTTTTCTCCACCTTCAGAGTGCACCACTGCAGACTGTCTTTATCATCACATCAATTTTTCCTCAACGGAGACTCTTTCTATGTCCTCTTTTAGAGACTCTTGTGATTATACTGGGCCTACTCAAGTGTTCCAGGATAATCTCCTTATCTCAGTATCATTAATTTTATCACATCTGCGACGTCCTTTTTGTCATATAATGTAACATTCACAGCTTTTGTGGATTAGGATATAAACATCTTGGGGTTCATTATTCAGTCTACCACAAATGGGATTCTTTGCTCAACAGTCTTCACTCAGACGTCTTTCTTTGGTTTTGAAATGCATGTATTTTGTAACCATGAGAAAACTGGGCAGTTTCTCTTTAGATTTGTATTCTCATTGGCTGGAAGCTGCTTTAGCGGCATTAACTTCTTCACAGTTTCTGGCTTCCCTCCTCTCTTCACTATCCATTAGCCAACAGAAAGTCCTAGGATGAACGTTTGCAGGTGTTTTTAGTAAGACGCTACTGGAACACACCAGGATGGTGAGTTTTGAAGGGACATGAGCATGGCATCAATAATGTCCAATATATATTGAAAGCAACTAAAATACATGAAGATTAGTCAAAAGTATACCCTTAATAAACTAAATATAGGATAGTCAAATGCTAGATAGTGGGCAAGTGATAACTTGCACTTTCCCTTGAGTCTATGTGTATGAGTCTATGTGTTGAACACAAGAGTTGTCCGTTTCTGTAGTTTGAATATTCTCCACCAACAAGACATAGGAAAGAAGGGATCTAAGTATATTTTATGGCAGACATTCGAGAGTTACCTGATAGGAAGTAGAAAGCAATTACTTATGAATTTTATGTCACCACTTTAGTGTTCAGGGGAGACATCATTGTTAGGACATGGTGTGAAGGGAAGAATCTGGGCAGTCTAGTCATAAGGGTAATTTCAAAGATAGTATTTAAACAGCCTTCTGTTAAGTTTCTTGGGTAGTAAGCTTCAGTCTCCTAGTCCCTGTTAGAAATTTAGCATCAAAAACAAGAATAAAAATAAGGTCTTATAGTTCAGGAATCTCTCATCAAATCCCATAGTAGGCCAGACAAAATTTGTGTATGGTCACAATTCCACTTGGAAATCCTGTGTTTTAGCCATTGGTATAGAATTCAGAAATTAATTTTTTTAAATGTTTATTTAGTTTTGAGAGAGACGGAGACAGAGGGTGAGTGGAGAAGGGGCAGAGAGAGAGGGAGACACAGAATCTGAAACAGGCTCCAGGCTCTGAGCTGTCAGCACAGAGCCCAACGCGGGGCAGGAATTTACGAACCGTTAGACCATGACCTGAGCTGAAGTCAGACGCCCAACTGAATGAGCCACCCAGGCACCCCTAGAATTCAGAAATTAAAACATTCAAGAGTTTTCCAGTTTGGAATATATAAACAGATTGCATTATCGTGTGACTAATGCATTTTGCATCTTTGTCAGTGATCACAAAATTATACCCTTGTTTTTTCCATAGGCTGAGACACAATACGTTGAGAATCCTAGGTTGAACTCTTTCACACCAAGTGTAGAGGGATGAGACTGAGGAAAGGGCAAATTTAGACCTTTTCTCTCATGCCTACTGTGAAAAACCTACAAAGATCTCCCATAATTTGTAAGCTGTTGTTTTTCTCTCACACATTCTTCTAGCCAAGCAACTATATTTGAATTTCAGTTAATTCAATAGGTTTATGATAGTATGACTTTAAATGTTAACCATGAAGCCCAGCCTGGGATAGATCCAGGTTTTATTTAATTCCTGAAACATATTCAATTTGGCAACCCTTCTTTAAATATAATATAATGCAAAATTACACATATGAACTTGGGTACAGAGCCTTATAGGGATTGGTTGGGAGTGAAGGACCCTGATGCACAATTTTCAGTAGCTTTAGGGTAAACTTGCTTTGGGGCCCAAAATATAATCACTTGACTTTGGGGAGGCATGAAAGAGTTTTTGAGCTGGAAAATACATGGATTCTGAAAGTAATTTGGAAGTAAAATTATGTCATACCAATTAGAGCAAAGAGAAGCTAAATGTAAGGAAACTTATTGAAGTTCAATTGTAACAATCTAGGCACAAAAATATTTTAGTCCTAACTAGGGTGATTACATTGGCATTAGGACTGAAACGACTTCATTGGGGTTTGAAGATAGATTAGCAGAAGTGAAGGAAAAGTGAGAATTAAGGACAATTCTGAGGATCTGGTGTCTAGAAGAATTGTGTATGGGAGAATACTGCAGCCAAGTGTAAGACAAAGAAAAGCCATAAACAGGTCAAATTTATAATTCTGATTTTCAACCTTTTAAGATTAACTAGTTGTAGGCCAAAAGGAAATCCAGGTAAACATATCTACCAGGAAGTAAGTTAAATCACAAATTTGGTAGATGGTTTAGGAAGTAAGTAAGGCTGAGAAACAGCTGTCTGTAGAATGAACATGGAAAAAATGAAGCATGGAGAGAGAAGGAAACTGGAATATCAACCCTCACTCACATTGTAATCTAACAAAAGAAACTTGTAATTTCATTGAGGCCTTCCAAAATATTCCGTCAGTGGTTGGGAGGTATGAAGTAGGGCTATAGAGTGAGTATAGCATAGGAGATAAAAGTATGGGCTCCAGAGTGGGCATTTCTAGGAGAAAATTATCTGGGTAATTTATGGCAAGTTATTTAGACTTTTTATGGCTCAGAATCCTCAACTGTAAAATGGGGATATAAATAATCACTTCCTCATATATTGTTGTGCATATTAATTCAGTTAATGAATTAACATGCTTTGAATAGTACTAACATATAGTAAGTCCTTAATAAGTCTTAGCCTTTATAATCAAATTTGTTGTTGGAAAAACTAAATTTATTTTTAACAATAATTTCCATTTACACCATCATCTTTTCTTCAGTAGCTTCCGGACAATACAATTAATATTCTCGAGAATATATGCACTGCTACTTCTCATGCCCTATCTCTTCTTATGCTTTCTTAAGACAATTTATCATCTTTGAACAATTTTAATTTTTATTTCCAAAATATTACTCAAGTCAGGATTTAAGAAATTTACAGAATCTTCTTTGGCTCCAGCATATGGTAATCTTCTCCATTATGAATCTCAGAGAACTTGTTACCTTGTATTTTACACATGCTCTTTAAAATTGTTGATTTTTTTTAGATTGTGAACCCCTTGAAGACAATGTCAAATCTTATACTTCTCTCTTCCTTTAATAATGTCTGGACCCATTTATTTTGAAGAATAGGTGAAAAAACTGAGTACATTAAATTATTACAACCTATCTTCATGTAATACATTATTGTTACTCAGCAGTCTCTGTTAATTTTTTGTCTGTTAATGTTAACTTTCTCAGTAACTTAGACATTCTATTTTAACATAACGGCTGTGATACACCAACCAGACATAAGTATCAAATATCTCTATTGTATATAATCGTATTTTTCATTATGCTATAGATAGATTACAGAAGTAAATATTATGGAATTTCTAAAGAAAGATGTCACCAAGAGGAAATAAGCATCAGAATTAATAATTTTATTTAAGGCAAAAGTTCCGTGAATCCTCTTAATTTTTGGTGCTATTGTGACTACAGTAAAAAAAAAAAAAATGGATTGGGGAACCATTTGGCATCAAACTTCCAAAGAAAATAAGTGAGCCAGAAAATAAAGAATGTCAGTCATTAAAATGGAACAAAAATGGAGAAAAATAAATACTACCAAGACTAACACGAGGTCAGAAAATACCTTAGAAAATTTAACTCTCCATAGAAACAACAGGTCTCTTGAAAAATTGCAGGTTCTGATTTGGAAAGATTATGGTAGAGACCACAGGTGGTTGTCATTTTTTAAAAACAAGTATTAAAAAATAAGACACTACTGATTTTGATAAATGAGTACTGTTCCCATCTAATATAATCAAAATGACAATGCTAACATAGTGAGTATAGTAACTCCTGTCTTTTGTAAGAAATCATAGCACATATTCCTCTTATAAACAAACATATACATGAATATATGTAATTTAGGAACAACATTCTCTATTATAATGTAATCTTTATTTAGTCTTGTGATTAAGTAATAAATTATTGGACATTTGTTCTCATGTTGATAAATTACATACATAAGTAAAATATGTCCTTCATTTTTTATTTAACATGACCATTACTCAATGGAGTTTTGAAAGAACAACATCTTGCCCATTACTTTCTAATGGATGGTATCATTCAAAGAGGGAAGTTTGGAAATAGGCTACTATGGGGACTGAGATTTGCCATCATTATCCATCTCCCACCATTTTAAGTAAAAGTGACAAAGAAAAAAACCTTAGCTTGCTATATTATTAGCAAAAATGTCAATTTGTGGATTATTAGTGTAAATGGCTACAGGCAGCTAATACTATAACATCTGGATCTAATGAAGAAATACAGAGCCAAAAACATTTGGTGAGAGTTTAAATGAGGTCATTCATCTGTTTCTGAAGAAAAATTTCCCACCCCTAGTCCCACATTCAAAAGTGAGCAGTGTTTGATTAAGACACTACTTTAAAGCTATATCAAACTATCATAATTTTCTATGGCCCAATAAAATAAGTGAGTTAAAAACAAGATTGAATATTCAATAATTAACATAATAATGACTGAATCTAGGCTGGCTTTACTTTATAATATAAAATGTCTCTACTTATTAAAAATGCTTTTACATTATTTTTTGATAATAATTAAAATTTGAAAATATAATTGTACACAATTTCAGGACGATGCTGCTAGTCAGTAACTATTGGCAATAGTTATAAATTCAATTAAAATTATAATGAAAATAGAATTTGCTTTTTAATAGTAGAAGTTATTTGTTTGATGTTTTGATGTGATTAACTTGGGGTTTAATCAATGTGATTAATTTGGTTTTTTAAAATTAGCTAGCAATTATAGAGAAGCAAACTTTAAAGAAGAATTTTATATTTTACAGTGAGTTATCCAAACATAATTTGTGCTTCATATTTTCTTACAGACACATTTCTTTATGCAACTCGAATGCTCATGGCAATAAATTAGGCTACGGTTTGATTTTCCATACAACGAAAAACTGGCCACAGCTGCAATTAAAACACCTGTCTTGGTAAGTAGGAATAGCCAAACGTACTGAATTCAGGTAACATGCAGTTTTTTAGCTGGCACAAGTTTTGTGAAGGAAACAGTATTGCCAGGTTCAAATGCATTCTTTCATAGTGGGGAAAAACTAAAACATTTAAAGCTCTAATGGCTTTCAGTTAATAATGATTCACTGGATACTATAATTTGTTCAACAATTTATCATAAATCAAGAGAACAATGTTGCTATCATTTAAATGTCAGCAACTGCAATGTCAGTCACAAGAACAAGAAACCAGGAAAGAAAAAGAATGAAGAACCTACCAGTTCTTTGTTGCTATTTGTGATCCCAGTCATATTACTAATGGATTTTGATTTTTTTAAAGCTCTGTGAATATAAAGGGATTACTAAATGTGAATTAAATGGCCTCTAGAATTGTCAGTTTCTAGTGTTCAAATTATTACTGAGGTATTGTCATATTCAAGTTCACTAAAGAAAGTTAAACAACAGACCAAAAAAACCTTAGTACTGCAGAGTCCACCACTGCTTTTCATTAAAATTGTTTTTAACTCTTAACATTCTCTAACAGCCAAATTTTAATTTATTTATTTTGGAAACCAGCCATAGGTCATTTAAAGCTGCCTTTAAATGGGCTTTACCGTAACTGCTAAATGGTTTACAATGTAAAACTAAGCATTTGGGTAGATTTTTTTTCTATTAATTCAGGGCTCTCGGCTAATTATAGCCTACTATGAAGTGCCATAATTAAACTCATGAACAGTTCAGAATCCTTAAGATTTTAAAACCTGTTCACCTTTAACAGGAAGATTACTTTTAACAACACAATGAACACAGCTCACATATGGGTCAGTTCCTCATGGTGATGGCAGTCTGCTACTCAGATAACTGTCTCAGTATTAATGTCTACTTGGTGCATGGCCAACATAGACTGAAGGCCCCAAGACCAAAGCAAAGAATTTTGAAAGCTTTCTAGTCTAGTTCTGACTTTGAAAACCTAATATCATCTCTAATTTATCTCATTTTAAATTATGCTTACCCTTAATTCTGCAACTTAATTAACCGAAATGATAAACCATTAACAAACTAAATTTTCTATATGTTAATTTAAGAAGGGTAGCAAATTTGAATAAAAACTCAAGAGTCAAGTTCATAATAAATGTTAATTATATCCAGTTTCCACAGGAATAGAGCAATAAGAAATGGCATGAAGAATCCTGGGTTAAGCATTTGTGGATATATAAAAGCAATGCTTTATTGTGAGGCAAATGCATTGTGAGGCAAAGCACAGCCAATCTTCATGAGTATTTTATGAGTGCTTTCTGATCTCTCTTACTCGAGTGTCCGAGTACTTCATGAGATTTTATTTTATTTGAATAAGTTGTCATTTATGTCATCACTTTTACACATCTTTTTCACCCGTCCTATATGCTAGCTTTAAAACAATAAACTTTAGTTTAACACACTATGTCTTTTAAGATAGTTAGATGGAGATTTAAAATTACTTGAGTAAAAGGAATCTGGTTTTTTCAACCACAGTATTTGTTTCATAGCAATATTTTGCATCTATAAAGTCCAATCATAATTCTAACATGAAACATGGTCATGTTGAGCAGAGATTTAAAACTCTGTAACAGATTAGTGGGCCTGTGATATGAGGAGCTGTCGGGAACATACAAACAAAATCTAAGAGAGGAAAAATTCTGCCTTCTTTCATACTTCTCACTTCTTCAGTTCTTTCTTATCAATAGTGAGATTCAATGACAGCATTTCATGTTTAATTTGTTACTTTGTGGTAAGGCTCAGATATATTATTACCTTTCTCACAAATATAATCATTACAAGTGTGTTTAGTGTCTTCATTTAGACAAACTGTGTAAGGCCCTTGGGGGCTATAAAGAGAGTATAAAATACAGGATGTAGTCTCACAAAGTTCAGGGTACTTCCTGAGGAGACCAAACATGCAAATGAAAAGTACAAACCTCCGTACCTATGGCCTTTCTATAACCTTTAAAGAGTGATATTGCTTGAAGGTTGAAAGTTTCAGACAAGTCCTCTACTGACAGTGTGCATGATGATGTGGGGAAAGTCAGCACAGGTGTATGTGTAAGTTGCAAATATTTAAATATATATATATATGTGTGTGTATACACATATATATATACACATATATATATTTTTTAATGAACAGCACATAGTAACTTTCTCTTAAAAATTAAGAATTGTTTTATATCAGAAGAGATCAAAGACAGAAACTGCCAAAGTCAGCCATCCCAGAATGCTTCTTTTTTCCAGTAATGGGCAAAGCTCTAAGAAATGAAGAATTGAAGACGAGGTATTGAGGAAGTCAATAGGAAGGTTCGGTAGGCTGCCCCCACTGAAAACTAAAAAGTAGAGAGTGGCTCAGGATGTGTGACCATCCCTACACTAAAAGCTAATATCAAGTTGGCAGGCATGTGACTGGTCTTCTCTTCTGAATTACTGACTTCTTAATATTTAGCCAAAGATGGACCATTTCAGTGTCATTTACTAGGCAGTTGTGAGCAGCCACATATACTATTTAGATAAGATCCTGAACTTCGCAGTCAGGCTAACACAGCTTTGAGATTTTGCTTTACTAATGTGATTTTCAGCTGTTTCATTCACTTACCTATGGATTTGGGTTGCCTTAGCTATAAAATAAAATTATTTTTACAAAAAAGTTTAGTTACGTGACCTAACACATGTGAAATACTAAGTTTATTTCTTGGCACATAATTGAGACTTTAACTGAAATCTATGTTTAAGAATACAATTACTAATTATAGATTCCCTGCTCAAGCCTAAAATTATATTAAGGAAAGGCTAAGATACCGAAACACTTAGAGAGATACATGTAGTCAAATCGTTACACAATGAAATGATTAAAGTACATTACAAATTCACTTAGGGTTTCCTTACTTATGCTAGAGAATAACTGCAGTTCACTGATGCAAAGATCAGATTAAACCTGCTAAATTTAAAATGTAGTGGTGCCTGGGTGGCTCAGTAGGTTAAACATGCAACTCTTGACTCTTGATTTCAGCTCAGGTCGTGATCTCCCCGTTTGTGTGATCGAGCCCTACTTCAGACTCTGTGCTGACAATGGGGAACCTGCCTGGGAGTTTCTCTCTCCTTCTCTCTCTGTCCCTCCCCTGTTTGTTCCCTCTCTCTCTCTCTCTTAAAATAAATAAATAAACATTAACAAAAATTAAAATGTAATTATAAGATAGTAGTTCCCTACTCCTGAGAAAATCTTAGAGATACGAGACTTTGGGACCCAGAATAATTTGTTCTGGAGAAGTACATACTACTCAGCCTGAGGCCTCCTAGATGTTTCCTTATGCATCAAGCGGTGAAATTTGTACTTAGTCATGAGATTTAACCCGGGCAAAAATCACTGGCCGCCAATAAAGTGGGCCAAACTATACTATACATGTGAGAGAAGCCAGAGAAGACATTTATTGTGAAAGATAAATACTAAATCTCTCCTTGATCTTCTAGTATATAGCATTCCATTCATTACTTTCTGATGTTATTTGATATTATTCATCACTTTTTGATGCTATTATGCGGTATTTTCTCAGTTATCTATACCTACCATTTATTCATCTTTCTTCTAGCCTTTTCATTCTTTCAGGTATAATCCTACAGATTGAGTCATATAATGTCTTGGAGTATGGCTCATTTTCCCACATTTCCAATGGTGCTTTTAAACTACTTATTTAGTAAAGACCCTTTTGGCAGTTGTTGACATTTGAGGATTGCCTGGATTGGCAACTCTGAGTTTCTCTTCAATTGGTCTCTGAGACTAAGCCCAAACACCTCACAGCATACGAAAGGATTAGGTACTATTCTAGGCCTAGTAATAATACTGGATAGACTTTGTTGAGTGCTTCCATTCTTCTATGTAGTCTTTTTCTGAGTTTATGTAGAGTGTAGGACTCCCTAGAATCCTCACACTGCTCCATGAGGCTGTAATTATCACCAGATTAGAGATAATGACACAATCTTAGGTTGATAAAAATTGTCCAAGCTCACCAGATTGGCAAGTGAGTGATCCTGTATTCTAAAAAGTATTGGAACATATACTTTAAATATAAAGTTCCAGGGGTCTCATATTTCCATACCTCCTATGAGAAGAGGCACTGATTACCTTTGTTTTGAACTATCTTTTCAAGGATGTTAGTACAGTCTTGGAAAATAGAAGCAGAGGCTCCCTCTAAGCAAAAGGGCAGGCATACCTGTGTCTCATTATGTAAGATTCAGGTTCTACAAGCTCATTGCTCTCTCATGTAATGCAACATAGTTTGTGTACAGCTGTTACTTAGCATTCTTCATACCATTTGGTGGGAATTTGGTTCAAGGAACAGGCACAAAAATGCCTATACACTAACCACTGTTATTGCCATAAGTAATAAAGTCCTTTGTCTCTTTTCTAGGAGTCTCATGTCTTCTGTCAACATCCATAAGAGCAGGAAAAACTACTTGCCTGTTGGCTTGCAGGTAGAATAAAATCTCTAACACTTTGCAGTCCTACGCATACTCTGCTATATTACTTCATCATATATTAACAGTAATAGCTGAGAAATTAAACTTGGTTGTGCTTATTTATAAATTTTGACTAATTCTTTAAACTTATGTCATTTGTCCTTAAGAATAAACTACAATCTTCTATAATTGCTTTACAATTCAGCATAAATTTGGAATTAAGAAAATATGTCATTAATTTTTTGCATTAAAAATTGAGTAGTGCAATCATACAAATCATCTCTCTGATGTGTACACCAAGGAATGTTTTTCCACCAATTGCGAAGGCAAAAACTTACATCGAAATTGAAAATGTTATGTAGCTTGAAAAGAAAATACATTTATTACATTCATTCATTTTCATATTCTTTTATTGCATCTTAAATATTTTATTATGCCTTTATCTCAAAAACAATACATTGGGGCATGATTAATGCATACTGATAAATAGGAGTGGAGGGAAACTAAAATATTTATGGTTAAATGCACAGAGAATCTTCCTGACCTCAAGGAATTATTGCCCTGAAAAAATAATTCACCATAAGGAAAATGGTTAATAAATGTAAATTCATTAAATTTGAATCTTCCTTCTTCAAAAACCACCATGTTGTGGAAAAACAAGTTTATAGATAGGATGCAATATTTGAATCACATGTATCTAACAAAAGACAGTAATAACATAGAGACCTGCAATGACTAAGCAGTAAATAGACAAATGGTTCAACATAAATGATCCAAATACTTAAATTCTTAATTCACACGGTCAGTAAACATATGCAAAGGTGCTCAAATTAGTTAATAATTTCAGAAATTAAATATAGATGCATTAAAATTATTGCACAGCATACATAGACTATCTCACAGTGTCTGTGGGTAGGAGTTTGGGCATGACTTAGCTGGGTACTCTCAAGGCTGCATTCAAGTTGTTGGCTAGGGCTGGCTTCTCCTCTGAAGGCTTCTCTGGGGAACATTTCACTTCTCTTCTCACTCAGAGTGTTAGCAGAATTCATTTCTTGCAGCTGCAACACTGTGGGTCTCGGCTTCTAGCTGTCACCTGAGGCTATCCTCATCTCTGAAAGGCTACACTCTTCCTTGCCACTCTAGCCTCCTAGTATGGCACTTACTTTTTCAAAGGTGACAGGGATGGAGCATCTGGATGGCTTAGTTGGTTGAGTGTCCCACTCTTGATTTTGGCCCAGGTCATGATCCCAGGGTTGTAAAATTGAGCCCTACCTTGGAGCCCAAGGTGAGCATGGAGCCTGTTTAAGAATCTCTCTCTCTCTCTCTCTCTCTCTCTCTCTCTCTCTCTCTCTCTTTCTCTCTCTGTCTCTTCTGGGCCACTCTCCCCTTCTCATGCACACACTCTCCCTCTCTGTCTTAAAAAAAAAGTGACAGGGGAGAAAGTCTTTATAATAAGCCTGCTAATAAGATAGATAAGATAGAATATTCTATATAGCTCAGTATAATCATGAGTGACATCCCATAACCTTTAACCTTGATCAGAAGTGAATCACAGGTCTTACACTCAAGGAGAAGAGATTATACAAGGGTGCAAAATACAAGAGACAGGAATCATGAGGGCAATCACAAAGTCTGTCAAACACACATTGGAAAAATTGTGCCACATCTTTGGAAAAATATCTATCGATATCGATAGTAATATCTATCGAAGTTTAAGATATGCATCCAATCAAATTAAGAAATCCCACTGAACAAATCAACACATATACCCTGAATGTATTCTTAGATGTATACTCTAAGAAACCTAGATAAAATTATTCAAAGCAGACTTGATTGTAATAGCCTCCATCTTAAACATTCTAAAAGGCCATTAAGAATGAAAGAATGAAATAGATGAGCAGCGCCTGGGTGGCTCAGTTGGTTGAGCGTCTGACTTTTTTTTTCTTTTTTTTTTCTAACATGTATTTATTTTTGAGAGAGAGAGAGACAGACAGAGCATAAGAGGGGGAGGGGCAGAGAGAGAGGAAGGCACAGAATCTAAAGCCAGCTCCAGGCTCTGAGCTGTCAGCACAGAGCCCCACACTGGGCTTGAACTCAGGGACTGTGAGATCATTAACTGAGCGGAAGTCAGATGCTTGACTGACTGAACCACCCAGGCTCCCCTAGCGACCAACTCTTGATTTGGGCTCAGGTCATGATCCCAGGGTCATGAGCTTGAGCCCTGTGTCAGGCTTCATGCCCAGCATGCTCAAGATTCTCTCTCTCCCCTTCTCCTCTCCTTCTCTCCTTCTCTGTAAAATAAACAAAATAAAATAAAATAAAATAAAATAAAATAAAATAAAATAAAATAAAAATTAAAGAAAAAATATATCAGTAAGTTGTGGATATAACACATTATATTTGCATTCTGTTCTGCAACACGCTTTTCTTTTTTTTATTGTAGTAAAATACAACATAAAACTTATCATCTTAACCATTTTTAAATGTGGGGTTTAATGGAATTCATTCCATTCATGTTATTTGCAACCATCACCACCATTCATCACCAAAAGTCTTTTCATATTGCAAAACTGAAACTCTACACCCATTAAAAAATAACCCCCATTACCAGTCCCAGGAAACCACCATTTTACTTTCATTGCTATGATTTTGACCACTCTAATTACCTCATATAAGTAGATTCAAACACTATCTCTCTTTTTGTGATTGGCTTATTTCATTTAGCATAATGTACTCATCAATGAACTCATCAAGTTCATCCATGTTGTGGAAATGTCAGTATTTCCTTTTGTGCTAAGACTGAATAATATTCCATTGTATGTATATACTATATTTTCCGTATCTATTTGATGGACAAATATATCCATAAATCTAGATTTCAATTCTTTTAGGTATATACCCCAAACAGAAATATCTGGATCATATAGTAAATCCATTTTTATTTTTTTTTGGAACTGCCATATTTTCCATAGGGGCTGGACCATTTTTATATTCTGCACAAGGAATTCCAAAAGGGGTCCAATTTCTCCCCATCCCTGACACAATTTTTTAATTTTTTAAAAATATTTATTTATTTTGAGAGAGAGAGCACGTGAGTGGAGGAGCAGAGAGAGGGAGAGAGAGAATCCCAAGTAAGCTCTGTGCTGTGAGTGCAGAGCCCCACGCAGGGCTTGATCCCACAAACAAGGAGGTCATGACCTGAGCTGCAATCAAGAGTTGAATGTTCAACCTACTGAGCGATCCAGGCACCCCAACATTTCCTTATTTTCTATTTTTTTTATTTTAACTTGTTTTATTTTTTATGTTTTTAAATTTATATCCAAATTAGTTAGCATAAAGTGCAACAATGATTTCAGGAGTAGAATCCTTAGTGCCCCTTACCCATTTAGCCCATTCCCCCTCCCGCAACCCTCAGTTGCAGTTACAACCCCTCCCATAACGCTCAGTTTGTTCTCCATATTTATGAGTCTCTTCTGTTTTGTCCCCCTCCCTGTATTTATATTATTTTTGTTTCCCTTCCCTTATGTTCATCTGTTTTGTCTCTTAAAGTCCTCATATGAGTGAAGTCATATGATTTTTGTCTTTCTATGACTGGCTAATTTCATTTAGCATAATACCTGCCAGTTCCATCCACATAGTTGCAAATGGCAAGATTTCATTTTTTTTGATTGCCAAGTAATACTCCATTGTATATACATAGCACCTCTCCTTTATCCATTCATCCATCGATGGACATTTGGGCTCTTTCTACACTTTGGCTATTGTTGATAGTGCTGCTATAAACATGGGGGTGCATGTGTCCCTTAGAAACAGCACACCTGTATCCCGTGGATAAACGCCTAGTAGTGCAATTGCTGGGTCGTAGGGTAGTTCTATTTTTAGTTTTTTGAGAAACCTCCATACTGTTTTCCAGAGTGGCTGCACCAGCTTGCATTCCCACCAACAATGCAAAAGAGATCCTCTTTGTCCGCATCCTCGCCAACATCTGTTGTTGCCTGAGTTGTTCATGTTAGCCATTCTGACAGGTGTAAGGTGGTATCTCATGGTGGTTTTGATTTGTATTTCCCTGATGAAGAGTGATGTTGAGCATTTTTTTATGTGTCAGTTGGCCATCTGGATGTCTTCTTTGGAGAAGTGTCTATTCATGTCTTTTGCCCATTTCTTCACTGGATTGTTTGTTTTTTGGGTGTTGAGTTTGATAAGTTCTTTATAGATTTTGCATACTAACCCTTTATCTGATATGTCATTTGCAAATACCTTCTCCCATTCTGTCAGTTGCCTTTTAGTTTTGCTGATTGTTTCCTTCGCTGTGCAGAAGCTTTTTATTTTGATGAGGTCCCAGGAGTTCATTTTTGCTTTTGTTTCCCTTGCCTCCGGAGACGTGTTGAGTAAGAAGTTGCTGCAGCCAAGTCAAAGAGGTTTTTGCCTGCTTTCTCCTCGAGGATTTTGATGGCTTCCTGTCTTACATTAAGGTCTTTCATCCATTTTGAGTTCATTTTTTGTGTATGGTGTAAAAAAGTGATCCAGGTTCATTCTTCTGCATGTCACTGTCCAGTTTTCCCAGCACCACTTGTTGAAGAGACTGTATTTATTCCATTGGATATTGTTTCCCACTTTGTCAAAGATTAGTTGGCTATATGATTGTGGGTCCATTTCTGGGTTCTCTATTCTGTTCCATTGATCTGAGTGTCTGTTCTTGTGCAAGGACCATACTGTCTTGATGATTGCAGCTTTGTAATACAGGTTGAAGTCCAGGATTGTGATGCCTTCTGCTTTGGTTTTCTTTTTCAAGATTGCTTTGGCTATTCAGGGTCTTTACTGGTTCCACACAAATTTTAGGATTATTTGTTCTAGCTCTGTGAAGAATGCTGGTGTTATTTTGATAGGGATTGCATTGAATATGTAGATTGCTTTGGGTAGTATTGACATTTTAACAGTATTTATTCTTCCCATCCAGAAGCATGGAATATTTTTCGATTTTTTTGTGTCTTCTTCAATTTCTTTCATAAGATTTCTGTAGTTTTCAGTGTATAGATTTTTCACCTGTTTGGTTACATTTATTCCTAGGTATTTTATGGTTTTTGGTGCAACTGTAAATGGGATCGATTCCTTGATTTCTCTTTCTGTCACTTCATCGTTAGTGTATAGGAGTGCAACCGATTTCTGTGCATTGATTTTATATCTTGAAACTTTGCTGAATTCATGAATCAATTCTAGCAGGTTTTTGGTGGAATCTTTTGGATTTTCCATATACAGTATCATGTCATCTGCGAAGAGTGAAAGTTTGACCTCCTCCTGGTTAATTTGGATGCCTTTTATTTCTTTGTGTTTTCTGATTGCAGAGGCTAAGACTTCCAACACTATGTTGAATAACAGTGGCAAGAGTGGACATACCTGTCTTGTTCCTGACCTTAGAGGGTAAGCTCTCAGTTTTTCCCCATTGAGGATGATATTAGCATTGGGTCGTTCATATATGGCTTTTATGATCTCGAGGTATTCTCCTATCCCTACCTTATCAAGAAAGGTCGAATGCTTTCTCTGCATCTATTGAGAGGATCATATAGTTCTTGTCCTTTCTTTTACTGATTTGATGAATCATGTTAATTGTTTTGCAGATATTGAACCAGACCTGCATCCCAGGTATAAATCCCACTTGGTCATGGTGAATAATTTTTTTAATGTATTGTTGGATCCGGTTGGCTTATATCTTGTTGAGGATTTTTGCATCCATGTTCATCAGGGAAATTGGTCTATAGTTTTCCTTTTTAGTGGAGTTTCGGTCTGGTTTTGGAATGCAGGTAATGCTGGCTTCATAGAAACAGTTTGTAAGTTTGCCTTCCATTTCTATTTTTTGGAACAGCTTCAAGAGAATAGGTGTTAACTCTTCCTTAACTGTTTGGTAGAATTCCCCTGGAAAGCCATCTGGTCCTGGACTTTTGTTTTTTGGGAGATTTTTGATTACTAATTCGATTTCCTTACTGGTTATGGGTCTGTTCAAATTCTCTTTTTCTTCTTGTTTCAGTTTTGATAGTGTATATGTTTCTAGGAATTTGTCCATTTCTTCCAGACTGCCCATTTTATTGGCATATAATTGCTCATAATATTCTCTTATTATTGTATTGATTTTTGCTGTGTTGGTTGTGATCTCTCCTCTTTCCTGCTTGATTTTATTTATTTGGGTCCTTTCCTCTTTCTTTCTGATCAAACTAGCTAGTGGTTTACCAATTTTGTTAATTCTTTCAAAGAACCAGCTTCTGGTGTTATTAATCTGTTCTACTGTTGTTTTTGTTTTGTTTTTGGTTTTGATAACACTAATTTCTGCTCTAATCTTTATTATTTCCTGTCTTCTTCTGGTTTTGGGTTTTATTTGCTGTCCCCTTTCCAGCTCCTTAAGGCATAAGGTTAGGTTGTGTATCTGAGATCTTTCTTCCTTCTTTAGGAAACCCTGGATTGCTATACACTTTCCTCTTATGACCACCTTTGCTGTGTCCCAGAGGTTTTGGGTGGTGGTGCTATCATTTTCATTGACTTCCATATACTTTTGAATTTCCTCTTTAACTGCTTGGTTAGCCCATTCATTCTTTAGTAGGATGTTCTTCAGTCTCCAAGTATTTGTTACTTTCCAAGTCTTTTCTTGTGGTTGATTTCGAGTTTCATAGCATTGTGGTCTGAAAATATGCACGGTATGATCTCAATCTTTTTGTACTTATTTAGGGCGGATTTGTTTCCCAGTATATGGTCTATTCTGGAGAATGTTCCATGTGCACTGGAGAAGAATGTATATTCTGCTGCTTTAGGATGAAATGTTCTGAATATATCTGTTAAGTCCATCTGGTCCAGTGTATGATTCAAAGCCATTGTTTCCTTGTTGATTTTTTTAATAAAATAATCTGTCCATTGCTGTGAGAAGGGTGTTGAAGTCTCCTACTATCATGGTATAACTATCCATGAGCTTATGTTTGTGATTGAGTTATATATTTGAGTGCTGCCACATTTGGTGCATAAATGTTTACAATTTTTAGGTCTTCTTGGTGGATAGACCCCTTGATTATGATATAAGGCCCTTCTGCATCTCTTGATATAGTCTTTATTTTAAAGTCTAGAGTGTCTGACAAGTATGGCTACTCCAGCTTTCTTTTGTTGACCATTAGCATGATAGATGGTTCTCCATCCCCTTATTTTCAATCTGAAGGTGTCTTTAGGTCTAAAGTGGGTCTCTTGTAAACAGCATATAGATGGGTCTTGTTTTCTTATCCTTTCTGTTACCCTATGTCTTTTGATTGAAGTATTGTGTCCATTGACGTTTAGAGTGAGTACTGAAATTTATGAATTTATTGCCATTATGATGTTTGTAGAGTTGGAGTTTCTGGTGGTGTTCTCTGGTCCTTTCTAATCTTTGTTACTTTTGGTATATATATATATATATATATATATATATATATATATATTTCTCTTTCTTTTCTCCCCTCAGAGAGCCCCCCCTTAAAATTTCTTGCAGGGCTGGTTTAGTGGTCACAAACTCCTTTAATTTTTGTTTGTCTGGGAAACTTTTTATCTCTCCTTCTATTTTGAATGACAGCCCTGCTGGATAAAGAATTCTTAGCTACATATTTTTCTGATTCAGCATATTGAATATACCCTGCCACTCCTTTCTGGCCTGCCAAGTTTCTGTGGATAGGTCTGCTGCAAACCTGATCTGTCTTCACTTGTAGGTTAGGGACTTTTTTCCCTTGCTACTTTCATGATTCTCTCCTTGCCTGAGTATTTTGTGAATTTGACTATGATATGCCTTGTTGATGGTCGGTTTTTGTTGAATCTAATGGGGGTCTTCTGTGCTTCCTGGATTTTGATATCTGTGTCTTTCCCCAGGTTAGGAAAATTTTCTGCTATGATTTGCTCACATAACCCTTCTACCCCTATTTCTCTCTCTTCCTCTTCTGGGACCCCTATGATTCTGATGTTGTTCCTTTTTAATGAGTCACTGATTTCTCTAATTCTTAAATCATGCTCTTTTGCCTTAATCTCCCTCTGTTTTTCTGCTTCATTATTCTCTGTAATTTTGTGCTCTATATTGCTGATTCTCTGTTCTAACTCATCCATCCTTGCTGCCACTGCATCCATCTGTGATTGCAGCTTAGTTATAGCATTTTTAATTTCATTCTATTTTTTACTTCTTTTATCTCTGCAGAAAGGGATTCTAATCTATTTTTGACTCCACCTAGTATTCTTATTATCACGATTCTAAATTCTGGTTCAGTCATCTTGCTTGTATCTGTGTTCGTTAAATTCCTGGCTGTCATTTCTTCAAGCTCTTTCTTTTGGGGTGAATTCCTTCATTTTGTCCTTTTGAAGGGAGAAAAGGAATTAATGAGGTAGAAAAATTTAAATTAAAAAGAATAAAAATTAAAAATTAAATACACACACACACAAAATCTAATAAATGATGCTAGATCATAGGTGTGTTTTGGTCTAGGTGTTGAAAGTGGTTTGACAGATTAAAGAAAAAAGCGGGGGGAGAGGAAATCATTTGAGAATTTGAAAAAATGAATACATTGAAGTAGACTAAAATGAGATGATGGGAGCAAAATAGAATTTGAAAAAATTTACACAAAAGTAAAGAATATAGTAGAAAAAAATTAAAGAAAAATATTTTGAATAAAAATTAAAAATAAAAATGAATTTTTTCTTTTTGTGTATTCAAGAAAAAGAAAAGAAACAAAAAAGAGAAAAAAGAGAAAAAAAAGAAATCGTTTGAAAATTTTAAAAAGTGAATACACTGTGGTAGACTAAAATAAAATGATGGAAGTAAAATAGAATTTGAAAAAATTTACATAAAAGCAAAAAATATAGTAAAAATTAAAGAGAAATATTTTTCTGCACTAGAGAAAAAGAAACGAAAAAGAGAAAAAAGAGAAAGAAAATGAAAAAAAGGAAATTGTTTAAAAATTTGAAAAGGTCAACACACTGAAGTAGACTAAAATAAAATGATGGAAGTAAGATAGAATTTGACAAAATGTACACCAAAGTAAAAAATATAGTAAAAAATTAAAGAAAAATATTTTTGATAAAAATTGAAAATAAAATGATTTTTTTCTCTTTCTGTATTCAAGAAAAAGAATAGTAGTTTAGTAAAAGAGAAAAAAAAAAAGAAAGAAAATTGAATAGATGGACCTGCTAACAGATTGAAATAGTTCTGAAATTACTTCGTTTTACTCTAGAAGTCAGACTATAGCACTTTATAGTCCATAAACTAAGCAGGCAGTGAGACTTGTGTTCTTGTAGAGCGAGGTTGGCCCAGTTGGGCGGGCTCAGTGTAATGTCTCCTTTCTCCACTAGATGGCGCTGCTAGCCTACTGGGGTGGATTGTTGCAGTACTAATAGGTGCCTATGCACATGCGTGGGTGCAGTGAAAATGGCGTCACCCAGCTACCCAGGATCTAGTATCAGAACTCTGTTCTCTCCAATCAGCAATCATGTACCTTTCCTGTCTTCAGCTTTCGTCCACTTGCACTTCTTCACTGTCCGTGACCAAGACTCAGGCAGTACCTCTCTCCTGAGTTTTGTCTCAGACGAGGCAAACAAGACGGCAGCTGTTTTCCCCACCCCCTTACTTCTGAAGGACTGCAGCTTTGACCCCTCTGCCCCTCTGTGGGAGGGTCTCACTGAGCAATGGCCGAATGCTGGCTGCACCCAGGAACGCCTGCTGGACCCTGCTGCTGCCAGTGCCCCTAGACTACAGCCAGGTGCCAGCCCTCCCCAGAAAAAGTTCACAAGATACTGTGTGGCAGGAGCTTTTCAGGGATTATGGAAAATCATAACACACATTTGGCACCAGGCTTCACCCTTGAGGACCTTGTTCCAGCACAAGCGAATGTGGCCGTTTTCTGGGGTCTGCTGGGACCAGGTGGCTTCAACAGTCTCTACCAAATGTCCTTCCAGCAGTGGAACCATTTTTCCCATGTGGCCTGAGAACCTCCTGGGCCCTACTCTGTTCCTGGGGATTCTCTCTTCCCACCAGAGCACCACCAGGTCTCAATCTGTGGAGTTGCAGCCTTTGCTCTCCCCTTGTTTACGGTCTTAATGGAATTTAAACCCTCTCCTTTCTCCTTTCTCCCTTTTTAGTTTAGTCCCTGTGGCTGTTTCCAATTTTCCACTTTCTCTCCAGCTGCTTCTGGGGAGGGGTGTTTTTCTTGTATTCTGCCCCCCCCCCCAACCCAGTCTCCGTCCTCTCTCTACCTGCAAAAGTGGCTCCCTGCCGGCCCCTGGCTTCTCTCCCCAAGTTCACCTCTCTGCACCATGTACCTGATGAATTCTGTGGTTCAGGTTGTGCAGATTGTTGTGTTAATCCTCTAGTCAGTTTTGTAGGTGTGTAGGGTGGTTTAGTGTTGGTCTGGCTGTATTTCATTGATGTGAGACACACAAAAACTTCCATGCTGTTCTGCCATCTTGGCTCCCTTATTTTCCATTTTTTAATAGTAGTCATTTTAATGAATAAGTTATATGTTTTTATTTGCATTTCCCTAATGTGTAGTTATGTTTTCTTTTGCTTATTGGCTATATATCTTCTTCTGAGAAATAACTATTTAAGTCTTTTGCCTATATTAAAATTGGATTGTTTTCTGATGTTATTATTATTTTTGAATTTTAGTAATTCTCTATATATTCTAGATGTTAATCGTTAATGAATAAGTAATTTGCAAATATTTTTCCCATACTGTGTGTTTTATTTTACCTTGTTGATACTGTCTTTTGATGTGTCTTTATTAAAATGTTCATGAAGTCCAGCTTGTCTATTTTTTTAAATTTTGTTGTTTCTTTTATTCCTTTGGTGCTATACCCAAGAAATCATTGCCAAATCAAATGTAGTAAGTTTTTGCCCTATGTTTTCTTCTAAGAGTTTTGTAGTTTTAGGTATTATATTTAAGGTATTAGTTATTACATTTAAATCTTTGACCCATTTTGAATTATTTTTTTATATATGGTGATAGAGTCCAACTTCGTTCTTTTGCATATGGGTATGCAGTTTTCCCAGTACCTTTTGTTTAAAAGACTGTCCTTTTCCACTGAACGGCCTTGGCCCCTTTCAAAAATAATTTTACTATATATCCAAGAGTTTATTTCTGGCCTCTTTATTCCATTCTATTGGTCTATACTTATGACAGTGCCTCATTCTTTTCATTACTGTAGCTGTAGTAAGTTTTGAAGTCAGGAAGATGAATCCTCCAACTTTGTTCTTTTTCAAGGTTGTTTTGGCTATTCAGCCTCCCTTGAGTTTCTATACACATTTTAGCATGGATTTTTCTATCTTACTTTATAAAATTATAAGGATTTTGATAGATATTGGATTTAATCTGTGGACCACTGGATGGTATTGATATTTTTATATTGATTCTTTCTATCCATAAACTTGGGATGTTTTTCCATTTATTTGTGTCTTGTAAAATTTCTTTCAGCAATGTTTTCTAGTTTTTATTATGCAAAACTTTTACCTCGTTGGTTAAGTCAATTTCTAAGTATTTTATTCTCTTGAATGCTATTATAACTGGAATTGTTTTCTTTTTTAATTTTAATTAAAAAATTTTTAAATTACAATATAATTAGTTTATAGTATAATATTAGTTTCAGGTATATAATACAGTGATACAATAATGGGATTCTTTTCTTAATTTTATTTTCAGATCCTTCCTTGTTAATTCATGAGAACACAGCTGATTTTTGCATGTTGACTTTGTATCCTGCTTCTTTACTGAATTCTCCTAATAGTTTTAATTACTTTTTGTAGAATCTCTTGAGGTTTCTATATATAAGATCATATCATCTTCAAATAGACATAATTTACTTCTTTCTTTTGAGTATCTAGGATTTTTTTGTCTTTTTATTGCCTAATAGCTTCACCTAGAACTTCCATTTCTATATTGAAGAGAAGTGGAAAAAAGCAGATACCTGCTTCTTTCCTTATTTTAGAAAAAGTAAATAACTTTTAGTCTTTACCCAATAAGTATTATATTCACTGTAGGTTTTTCATGTATTTCTTTTATTATGTTGAGGTAGTTTCCTTCTAATCAAAGTTTGTCAAATGTTCTTTTTTTCATGAAACGTTCTTAAATTTTGTCAAATGTTTTTTTCTGTATCAATTGAGACTATCATGTAGTATTTTTCCTCCATTCTATTAGTGTGATATATTAAATTGATTGATTTTTATATGTTGAACCAGTCTTATATCCCAGAATGAATCACACTTGGCCATCGTGTATAATCTTTTTAATATGCCACTTAATTTGATTTGCTAGTATTGTGTTGAAATGATTGCATTAATGTTCATTGAGGATATTGATCTGTAGTTTTCTTATAGTGTCTTTGTCTGGCTTTTATATCAGGATAATCCTGGCCTTGCGGAATGAGTTAGAAAATGTTCCTTCCTAGTCATTGTTTTGGAAAAGTTTGAGGATTGGTGTTAGTTCTCCAAATGTTTGGTAGAATTCATCAATGGAGTAATCAGAACCAGGGCTTTCTTTAAAGTGAGAAGATTTTTAATTACTGGTTCAATCTCTTAGTAGTTACAGGTCTCTTCAGATTTTTCTATTTCTTCATACTTCAGTTTAGTAGGATTTATATGTCTAAAAATTTATCCATTTCACCTAAGTTATGTAATTTATTGGTGTACACTTTACTTCTCTTGTATAATCTTTTTATTTCTGTGGAATTGGTAATGTCCTCCTTTTAGTTATGATTTTTAATTCAACAGGATTTTTTTATACTTAGTCATGGTCAAAACCATGACATTGTCATAAGAAAGGCCTACTAATTTATACTACTGCCAATTATGTACAAAATGTCCTTTTCATCTCATCTTTGCCAATGATAAATACAATACTTTATTTGTTCTAATCTTATCAATAAAAATGTATGTTATTGGAGAACATAAATATCATTTCACATATTTATTGATCATTTTAATTATTTTTTCTATGAATTACCTGTTTATATCATTTTCCACTTGTTACAGGTATTTTCCTTTTAATGTTAATTTTTAGCAATCCTTTTTATACTATGGGTGTTTGTTTTCTTTTCTTCTAAAAGTAAATATTTTCTATCAGTCTGCAAAATGTCTTCATTTTATTGCACTTTTGCTTAATTGTTTAAGTTGAGACATTATGTAGCCATCAGACTCGTATTACTTAGATGATGATAAATGAGCCCTATAAGACTCTCCCGTTCCCCCAATATATTTTTATATACTTTAATTTCATAATTTGCTAAAATTTTCAGGAAAAAAAGATTTTGCAACATAACAATACAAAGCAACCAAAGAATCTATGTTAGATACTTTTTGTCCTAAAGTCTCTCAAGCCATTTTTCCAGACTGGGCTCCAGCTTTTTAGCAAGTATCTTGTGTTGCCTTGGCTTCTCAGAGCCCTTGTTTTCAAACTCACTCACACAACTCACAAAAGGATTTCAAAACATTTTCCCCAAAGACAAGTTGATGCTGGACGGAACTCAGGTTCTAGTTATTAGGATTGTACAATCTCTAGACTACACTTCTCCTAAATGGCCTTCTCACGCTTGGAAATCTCCATCGCATACCACCCCTGATATGTATCTTCCACAAATGACCACTTTTATCCCATAAACTCTTATTCAAGGATTACTGTGATGAAATTTGCTGTCAAATCAAATTTTTCCTAGGTAAGAATACTTTTATCTTATTCCAGTGATCTTTAAGTGAATTTCTACTGACTTTCAGTCCTTATTTGTAAATTCTCACTTTGTTATCCCATTAGTTTTTTAGTCTTTTTATTCAGCATCCACTTCTACAGAAATCTTTCCTCAAAGATCCAGCCAACAACTCACCAATCTCACTCTGGACTCTCCTTTCTTGGGTCACATAGTTCAATACTACTTTTTCTATCACTTTCTAATTTAATAATTAGTGAGTATACAGAATTTTGCTTTCCTAATGTAGTAGTTGTTAGTTTTCCAATAACATCTATACTTTTTTAACCCTTTATCTTCTAAGAAACATAAAGCTAACAGTAGATTTTCTTTTCGCATATTTAGATTACTAACAATAGTTTAAGTATATGTATAGAACAAAGTCCAAAATTTTGGATAGTAATTTATTCATTTAAACACTTTTGTCTACTTTAAGTAAATTATAAAATAAAAGGCATAACCAAAAATTTTCCTTTTAACCAAAAACACACACACACATACACACACACACACACACACACACACACACAAAGACACACAAACACGCAGACACACACACACACACATTTTACTTGATATTTTGCATCCTATTTGAGCAGATCACATTATAAGTTTATTCTTAGCCATTCTCTAAGAATACTGGTAGTTTATAACAGATGGGGTTTGAATTTCTGGCCCATGCAATTTTATCTTGTAAAATGAATATAAATAGCATATTTTCTATAGCTGATTCAAAAATGAAATGTAATCCAACAGAGTGGTATAAGATGTTTCAAATGTCAGAACTTTGAATGAATGACATTGCATAAAATTTAAATGCCATATAAAGAGGGGACAAGCTTTCAGCGATTCAAAAACACCCAGTTTCTTATATGAGAAACTAACCCTTGGTGACAGCAATCACCTGAAGTGACCAATCTCTGACTTTTTCCTCTAGTGAAAGGTGATTAAGAGGGTGATAGCAAACTAACACTGTGAACATCTGGAATTCGACAATAGACTGAGCCAGATGTGATCATGTTTCAGTTCTGAGAGTGGAAGAGAAATATTACAGGTCATACTAACACAGAGATTACTTCTGACTCCTAGTCATATCAACAGCACTTCACATTTTTGACCACATATTCTCACTGAAGTTATTATAACATAGGGTCAACATAACATCGATATGTAAAGAATTTTTCCTCTTGACCAAGATACTTACCTTCTTTGATTTCTATTCAGTCACCATTCATATTATTGCAGCAAAATACAAGTAAAGATAGAAAATTGTATGTTTTGTTGCCAGATTTAGAGATGTATATACTTGCAGTAGTAGAAATAAGCATGTGCCGCATTTTATCATGTACTTTGACATGTTTTTCATTTCCAAATTTCCTAAAACTCCTTGCCCAATTAAAGTTCATGCAAATGAATATTTACAAAATAATTTTAAAATGTGAAAACTTTTGTCACACAATAAGCATAGTTTACATTAATTCAAAGAACACTATTTGGCTTGTTTTATAATAGCTCCATAAAAGAAATGGAGTTCTAAGTCCATACTCATTCATCATATTTTAAAACATAAAAAAAACTTCTACCATTCAGATACAATAATCTTCTTCCTTCAGAGAATATCAATAATGCAAAAAAAAAAGAAACAAAGAAAGAAAGAAACTTAGATTATGATAAAAAAAGATTTGTGTATATCTGCTAAAAAATTAAATGAAGTGAAATCAGTGAAAATAGATTAAAGAAAAAACAAACAACCCTGTAGTACTATGGTTTGTTTCCTCATATTATCTGTGATACTTCTCTGTTGCCATGTATTCAGTAGTGGTGAATGTTTTACAGGGAGTCCTGTGTGACAGAATTTATCTTTGTGGCCCTCTGAGCTGGAAGTCTTTCTTATTAATTCTAATAGTTACACTATTCAGAATTTTCATTTCATTTAGATCCGTTTCTGTGAGTTGGATTTACTAGAAATCATATAGCCACGTTTCCTAAATTTTAAATTTTTGTAAGAAGTTATTGTTAATATGTTCTTATTAAAAGTTTAATGCCTTCTTGACTTTTTGGAATATTCCCTTTATTTCAAAAATATTGTATGTGTGTATTGTCTGTGTGTATGTATGTATGAGTGTGTGTGTATCTGTGTGTGCTCTTTATCTATGTACATATATAGCATTTTTCATATTTTTCACATATTTTTATATATTTAATATATATATTACTTTTTAGAGGGAATGCTTTTGACTTTTCCTATCCTATAATATTTTTTTAATTAAAAAAAATTTTTAACGTATATTTATTTTTGACACAGAGACAGAGTGCAAGCAGGAGAGGGGCAGAGATAGAGGGAGACACAGAATCCAAAACAGTTCCAGGCTCTGAGCTGTCAGCACAAAGCCTGACTCCGGACTTGAACCTACAAATTGTGAGATCATGACCTGAGCCAAAGTCAGACGCTTAACTGACTAAGCTACCCAGGTGCCCCCCGTAACATGTTTTTTATTCATTTACTTTCTTACCATTAATATTTATCAATGACATTAACTAAAATGGAGAAGTCTTGGGAGAAGCCTGCAGAGTGAGGGAAGTTCAGGAGCTGATTTTACGACACCTTAATTTTGACATGTGTATTATGCAACTAAGTGGAGATCAGTATAGGAGTCGGAGTTTAGGGGAATGATCTAAGCTAAGAATACACATTTTGCCCTTGACAGTCTATAGTGGTGATCATTTTTTAAAGTTTATTTATTTATTTTGAGAGAGAGAGAGAGAGAGAGAGAGAGAGGAAAGAGTGAGAGCATTAATGGGGAGGGACAGAGAGAGAGAATCCCAAGCAGGCTCAGCGCTGCCACAATGAAGCCTGATGTGGGAATCAAACTCACAAACCATGAGATCATGACCTGAGTCAAAATCAAGAGTCTGACACCTGACTGACTGAGATACCCAGACTCTCCATATAGTGGCCATCATTTAAAACCATAAGGCTAAGTAAGATCAGGAGCAGGAATTCAGATAGAAAAGAGAAGTGGTGAAAAAACTGAGCACTAAGACAATGATCAAAGGCCAGGGAGGTAAGAAGGATCCAACAGAGAAGACTGAGAAGAAGCAGAAAACAAAGTGGGTGTAAAACTAGAATATAGTATGTCCCATGCGGGGGAAAAAATATCTATATCTATATCATCTATATCTATATCTATCTATATCTATATCTATATCATCTGTATTTATATCTATATCTATATCTATCTATCTATCCATCTATCTATCTATTTCAGGAAGGAATAATCAACTGAATCAAAACCTGCTCCTATTAAAAACAGAAACAAATCCTACTGCTGTTACGTTAACTGGAGTGAGGACTGAGCAGTTTCAGTGGATCCATGTGGGCAAAAAACTGACTAGAAAGGGTTCATAAAATGTCATATATCAGAGAGAAGATGAATAGCCTGTTAAAAAGGTTTGCTGCCAAAGAAAGAAAAAAAAGGGGGCAGTAGCTAGAGGAAAAAGTAGAACTAAAGAGGTTTTTTATTGAAATGGAGGCAAACATTTTTATTTTGGTGGAAAAGAATGGAGGGAAGTTACTCCATGTTCAGGAAGAGAGAAAAAATTGCTGCCATAATGACATGGAGAGGTGAGAGGGATGATTCACAGGAATGGAGTCCTAAGGTTTGGATACAGATGCTCACAGGTGTGTGGGTGTGAGAGAAGGACTCATGAATGTTATCTTGGTTTGTTTCTATTAATCAGTGACAGTGGAAGCAAGATGATCAGCTGAGGTTGAGGAGGAAAGAGGAAACATTAAAGGTGTGATGAGTGAGGACAAGGTACAAAATAGTCAAAGACTGAGCATGTGGATTGACCAGGAAAATGAGAATGAATGCTAGGCACCACGGTGTTCCCACCTGAATTTAGTAATTATAACCTTAGAGTGAGAGAAGTCAAAGTTATCTTTATTTCTCTTTAAAAATGCTAAGTTGTGTGGGTGAAGGCACAAAGAAGATGGCAGTTTGGGTTTAATCAGGCCTTTTATTTTGCCCTAAGAATTTTTTGGACTGAGAAAGAGCTAGTTAAGACTATAAATGTGATATAATCAAATTAACCATGGAATTTCATGTAGGTAAACTAGGGAAATAAATGTATGAGGTGAGTGAGAAGTTCAATGTTCCTTGTGAAATGGAAGAGTAGGTGTTAAAGGGACCGAACTGGAAAGGCTGGAGGTGGTGACCCGAGAATGGAAGAATGGAAATGGTGGCTATGAGGTGGATACACTTACTAGTAATGATAATGTCTAGGGTACGACTTTGTGAGTGAGTGGCTAAGGGAATGTAGACATTGATGTCACGGGAAGAGCTGAGGTTGATAATTGAAAGAGGAAGGGCATTGGGAAGAACTTGGCTCAGGATTTTGAGGTAATCATCAAGGAACAGCTTGGAGGGAGTTATTGTGAGTCAGGAGCTAAAATATAATAAATTAGAGGAAGAGATGAGCAGGTCAGTTGATAACTTCAGTAAGTGTTGATACAGAGTTGTATTTTGAGACAAGATCCCATACCAAAGGGTTTGAGGAAGAAGCAAAGAAAAATAGTCTGAACACAACGATGAAAAGGAAGGGGCATGGGGAAGAAAACAGAAGCCATTCAAGAAATCTACATGAGAGGATATAGTGCCTTTAGGGGAGAGCAAGTAGAGGAAGAGACATGTAGATGGCAGATCAAGGATCTGGGAAATATTGCTAACAAGGAAAAGTGGGTTCCTAAAGATCCTGGTGGAAGGGCTCAGGAATAGGAGAATCCTGAGAGTTGGGGCCCAGAAGGGAGATATGCAGAGTCTTATGAAAGAAGACCTAAGAGACATGGGCTTCTCGTGGTTAAGACATGGAAACAGCGTGTGGTTTATTCAATCAGTCCTCAATTTATGGAAATTCCTTTCTTCTCTATTAGTCTTTTGAGAATAGATTTCCAGGTAAGGGCTTAAGTTAGGAGAATCCCATGTGACCTATTAAGGGTTACCATTAGCTTTTTAGTTTATAGTTGGTGCTAGTCAACTTAGAAATATAACATGTATATAATGTGTACATAACACCTAAATATTTGGAATACAGCTCCTGAAGTGGCATTGCATGGGCAAATAAAATGGTGAAATTTATTAACATCAACTATACAAGTAATAAATAATATATTCCCTTTTCTTTCTTTAATCAGTTTTGTGTGAGATTTTGGTATATGCGGTGAGGAGAGGGATTGACAGTTTGTAAATCAGCATGGATATATTACTTATTGGATTACTTTGGTTTTCAAAAAATGTTTTTCATGTAGACATAGCCTGATATATTTTGATAACAGAAAAACTTAAGAGAAACACCTTTATGGTTTGAGCTGCTGTTAGGAATTCATAGCCAATGACACCTGAAATGGATTTTTGCCCCTCATACATCACGTCCTGGCTTAACAGAACTTAACTTCTTTTAAATTATGGCATTTTAAACCCAGGAGGATATTAACTGGTTAATAGTTTACTACAGGTATTTTTCTCATTAATATTGCTTCTTGTGAGTACCTGATGTGAATGTTATTTTTCTATATTTATAAATTTTAGCAGAGACTTTTCTCAATCTATCACCAAATATGCCCCAAAGGATATGAGAAAGGCAATTTTTAATTAATTTTTTTCCAAAAAGCATTTAGTAAACATTTACTTTTGGAAGAACATTGTTATAGGCACTGACAGGCTTTGCCATCAGTATTTACTATCCTTGATTTTTAGGACTGAGATTCACCAAAGATGCCAGATGTAGACCATGAAGCAGCTAATCAATGAGGAACAAGTATTCATATTGGTGATATAAGCAGTGAACATGACAGAATCTCAAAGCTGGAAGAAGTTCAGGTTGGGCTGGATTTACCAGAAAATACTAAAGTGGGACTAGGCAGGAATCGAGCAGATAGACAATAAAGCAAACATCATTCTAGGATATTGAGTTTCAACAAAACGAATTATTTCTAGAGAAGCCTTCATTGAATACTTGATGCAAAGCTAGACAGTAGTATATTCCTATAGTATTTTGTATATAACTTAATTGTAGTAGTTATTATATTGATATTTCATTATTTTTGTATATCTGAAACATTATTTTTGTATATCTACATTATTTTTGTATATCTACAAATTATGAGCAACTCTAAGATGAAGATAATGCTGTATAAAAATTATATTCCAACCCTATAAGAAAGCTTTTGTTTATTTGTTTAAATAACTGACATCATTTAGAAAAACAGAGTTCGTGATAATAAAAAGTGGAATGAAATCTCATATATATATGTATATATATATACACACACATATATACACACACACACACACACACACACACACATATATATATATATATGTATATATTCCAATACTTTTAAGGTGATTGATCAACTTGAATGTTTTTGTTTTACTGTATTATTTTAATGTTTAATTATTTATTTTGAGAGAGAGAGAGAGAGAAAGCACGTGCCTGTGCACCAGCAGCAGGGGAGGGACAGAGAAAGAGAGAGAATCCTAGGCAGCCTCTGCACTGTCTCCACAGAGCCTGACATGGGACTCGAACTCACTGACCCTTAACTGACTGAGCCACCCAGGCACCCCTGTTTTATTGTAATTTTAATTGATAATATTCGTATGTACAAAATTCAAAAGTTACAGAAAAGCATTATAAAGTACATCCTTGTGTTCCACTAGCCACCCATTTATCTTCTCCAGAGACAAGTATGAGCATTTTCCTGTGTATGCTTCAGAAATATACATATCTGTCAGTCTATACATACACTGGGTGTAATATATCCAAGTATTTATTATTTCCCTCTTTTTAAAATACACAGAATGTTCTGAATTTAGTTTTTTACTTCTAAAATATGCATTTTAATTATTTTCATGTTAATAATTAATGAACTTCTTGATTTTTCTGTTTAGTTGCAAAGTGTTCCATTCTTTAAATGCATCATATTTTTAACCAGTCCACTGCTCATAGATATTTAGGCTGTTGCCAATCTTTTTCTAATGCAAAAAACAAAAAAAAAAAACCCTAAAATGTATAGATATTTCAGTTTTTACTTGTGCAAGGATAACTCAAGGATAAATTCCTAGAATTAAAAATAATAGGTATGCACACAAATTTAGATATTGCCAAATTGCACATCCACTCTATGAGCCCACCAGTTTCTTTATGCCTTTATTAGTGCATCATGTTACCAAACTTTTGGCTCTTTACTAATCTAATAGGTGAAAATATTTTGTTGCTATTGATATTTTTCTCATATTTTGAGTATGGTTGAATATCATTTCATGTGATTAAGAGACATTTATATTTACTATTTTCTGCAGTGTCTGATCCTGTTTGTTGTAGGATTTTTTTTTTTTACCTCAATACCCAAGGTTCATTGTCTTGCTGCTTCCAAAAATGAAGACGTGGACACAGAATAAAATGAGCAGCAGGCAGAAGTTTATTAGAGTATAAGACCAGAAAGTATGAATTGTATGAATGCTCTCTTTGCAGGGACAGGGCATTCGAAAGTGAATGCCTGTGACTATAGGCAGAGGACTTTGTTTTATAGGGTTTTGGTTGGCCCTCCTTTCCCTTCCCCCTTGTTCCTTCTCAGGTTCTACCCTTATGGGATTGCTAACTCTAGGCACTGGGTTGTCCTGATTGGCTGCATTCATTGTGTGAAGAGTCAGACTATGGTCACACTGTCTCATAAGTAGCATAAGCTTTATGATTTACTTATGTTAGGTATTTTGATTGTCAAATTCCTGAGGGGAGCCTGGGGGGGGGGGTAGGTTGTGTCTGGTACGTTCTTAAGAGGAACCTTAAGGGGTGCCTGGGGTGGCTCATTCACTTGAGCGTCCAACTTCGGCTCAGGTCATGATCTTGCGGTCTGTGAGTTTGAGCTCCGTGTTGGGCTCTGTGCTGGCAGCTCAGAGCCTGGAGCCTGCTTCGGATTCTGTGTCTCCTTCTCTCTCTGCCCCTCCCCTGCTCATGCTCTGTCTCTCTCTCTCTGTCAAAAATAAATAAACATTAAAAAAATAAACGTTAAAAAAAGAAGAAGAAGAAAAGAGGAAACTTAAGCCTGAGGGAGTTTATTCCTGGTTAGACCCTCCCAGCATCGTTCTAAAATATGGGTCAGTCCCCACCCAGGGACCTCAGATCCTAACCTTTCCTCTCTGCCTGTTGTCCTACCTTTCCCAATCATAAAACCTTTTGATTTTTTTTGTATTGGTGCATTTTTTAACTGATATGTAAATTTTTTATATGTTAGGGTAAATTGGCCATTCGTCTGTGATAGGAGTTGCTAGTATTTTTCTCTGTTTTTCATTTGTCTTTGACTTTGCTTGTGGTTATTTTACCATGTATGATATTTTACTTTATGTGTCAGGGCTTTTTTTTTTTTTTAATTTTCTGATGTATTTTCTTTAAAATAATTCTTAGAATGCACTTCTACACTTTTATTAAAAAATCTGTAATTTCTTCTCATTTCTTTGATCATTTATAATATACCAAACTCCCATTTGTATTTGGATCTTTTGGCAATTATGATTACATTTCAAATCCAGCCATCTTTTTGTACTTTGTGAAGCAAGAGCTGGACCCTGTCAGGATTTCTCCTTTCTCAGTTAGTCCGATGGTGGATTCTATCCTGAAGGCATGATGCTTTCAGGAGGAAGAGACTTCTCATCCCGATTCTGGTGTGCTGTTTTTTGGTGCAGACAGGAGAGGTTCAGGGGCATGCAGCCACAGCAGGAAGTTAAGTTTTACACCATCCTGCAATTTTTTCAGCTACCCAGCAGGCAATTCCTATGGATCCACTTGGGCCCAGTTGCACCTCCCAGTGAGTTTCGCAGACATTCTCTGGATAATTTCCCAGAGACCAGTGCTGCCCTACCCACCTCCTCTGGTAAGTTTAACTGCCATGTGATAAACTGTGTCAAATGAACCCAGTCTGCCTGCACCCATGGCAAGTTTCTCAACTATTCACAAGTCCACTCCTTCAGACTAGCTTTAGCCTTTGACTCTGGAAAGTTTCTTTGCCCCTGATAGTCTGGTTGTTTCTGTGGCAGCCAAGGTCTCTCCAGTCATAGCTAAATCCCATCCTTGGGGAGGGAGTGTGAAATTTCCTCTTAAGGTCTTGATTCCTTTCTTGTTCACTTTCCCTCAGACCGGAAGGTAGTAGGTTTTGTTTATTTGTTTGGTTTGCATTAGCTATTTCATAATCCCTTACTGTCCTCTCTTACCCCTTCTAGTCATTAACCACTTTTCACTAATTGACACTTTTTTGGTAAAATTTCCCTTTTCAAATGATCACTGTAGTTTCTTTCTAAGTGAACCCTGACTGGTACATTTCTCTCACTGAATTGTCACTTCCTATTCATTTAGGAATTTCTCCATCCGTGTGCTGGTATGTCTTTTACTCATTAGTCTTTTTTCTCAGGAATTTGCCAGCTAATTTTGCTTGTTTATTTATTTTATAGTTTAAAATCAGCTGACAGTTTTATTGGGATTGTGTTAAATTTATTAATCACAAATATATAGAAATTAAATAAAGTTAGAGTAGAAAAAGCTTACATGCTCATTAGTTCATGTCTTCCTTTTTATCTATATGAAGTTCTCCTCAAATGGATTTGGCAAACACCTTGATATTTCTAAATATTTTAGCTTTCTTTTTGTTATTATAAGTGAAAGCATTTCATCATTAAAACTGTATTTTTTCAAGTTTTTATTTAAATTCCAGTTAGTTAACATACTGTATAATATTAGTTTCAGGTGTAACTATTAAAACTTCAAGTGTTGCATGTACTTTTCATAAACTTTTCATATTACTTCTCTAACCAAACCTTCAGTCCTCCACCTAGAATGTTTTTCCCTGTAGCATGAGCGTATTTCATTTATGTTGTTAAGCAGCAATCCTCTTCTAAGGCAGTCTATAATCACTGTTTCTATTGCTCTATATTTACATTAATCTTCAGCCCACTGGAATCTGCAATTTTATTCATCTCAAAGCAAACCGCTCTCATGAGTTTTAACAACATTTAATTTCTAACTGCAGAATATTTCAATGCTCATGCTTCTCAGGCTATTTTTTTCTTTTGATTCCCTAAAATTGACAATACTATCTTTTTTCTTAAAAAGTGTACTTTCTTCCATTGATGTTAACAACACTCAAAACTCTTTTTTCTTATTCTGTCATTATGAATACTCTTTCTCATTAACTTTTGCTGATTTTTCTTCCTTTATCCATTTACTTCTTACTTTTGTTTCTCAGAGTTCTCCTTAATTCTTCGAGTAATTCTTGGAATCTTCTTAAATGCTTCCTGGTTGATTTTATTAACTCTATTGCTTCAGTAATCACCTGTAGAATTCAATGACGTCCTTGTGTATGCATGTGATACCTCATATTTACTGAATACTCACTATGTGGCAGGCAGATAAACCACTGTGTGCTATGGGGTTTACCTATATTATCTCACTTGAGTCTTATAAGATACACATAAATTAGGTGTTATTATCTCCATCTCTGATTTTTAGAGAAGGAAACCGTGAACTTCACACAGTTTATTAGAGGTGGAGTTGCAATTCAAATATGGATATGAGGCTCCAGAATCTGACCGTATAACTACTTTCCCGTACTGCCTCCTACTGTTCTCCAGAGCTCAATGAACTTTTGTAAATAAATATTTAAGCTCATCAAACTCTATAGAGTCAAGATAGAACATGTGAATGGAATTCTTATTTCACAATTTCTCCACTCCTTCTCATGTGTCTTTCAGGGTGGTTAACAACATTACTGCTGCCCCTACCAAAGCTGAAAATTGTAGCTCCTCATGATTGCCTTCCCATCCATCTCCACAATTTATATAATGTCCCTTGCCCCAGAACTTCTCTCCCATTTACCTCCACTGTTGCTACTTACATTTAGACCCCATTTAAAATTTACCAGGACTAAAAAATAAAGATAGATGATAGATAGATAGATAGATAGACAGATAAATAAAATTCACCAGGACTATTTGTTGTCCTTTCTAATGTTTTCCTTATCTATATTTTTTTCTCATTTCCAGTCTATTAGCCAAATAATGCACAAGTGTTATTATATCCTTCTCCTGTTATAGATTCCCTGACCCCACCCAAATACTGCAATAGCACAGAATACATTCTAGATTCGTTTACATTACCAACACACCTATTTAAAACGTCCCTTAAAATGAATTTCACACCTTCCTTTCCATTCACTCTTTTCTATAAACATCATCAAATTTAGAATTTGCCCTGAACATGCTATGGATAGTCATACACTCTTGTCCCCTCCACAGTTTGTTCCTCTTGCTTAGAATGACTTTCTCTTTCTTTCATGTTTGGAACCCCAAATGTTATTTTTTTTTCTCCAAATCTAGTTTTATCCTTGGTATATAGGATTAAACTATATATTATATATAAGATATATTATATAAGATATACAGAGATATATATGAGATATATATATATATAAGATATATATGAGATATATATGAGATATATATAAGATATATATCTCATATATATGATAATTTTTTAAAGTTTATGATGCCCATACAATTTTATTAAACTGCAAAGTTTTTACATGAAGATAGTTAGACTTGCAATACACTATTACTTGTTAGAAGAGGAAATCTCTGTATTTTATAAAGTTTTAAATACTGAAAAACAGAAAGGGACAAAATTTGCATATCACCCTTCTTTCAAAAGGTTTAATTTTTATTATTTGCTTTCCTCTGCTTATTTTTTGCTTAAATTGTTCTTTATTTTCTAGGTTTATAAGACAAAGAGCTTGAGTTATTGATTTTAGCTATTTTTATTTTGTAATGTATGTATTAAATGCTATAAATTTCCATTAAGACAATGCTTTTACTTTAGAATTATATTTCATTTTCATTTAATTCAAAAATATATCTTTATTTCCCTTGAGATTTCTTCATGTACTTATGTGTTATTTAAAAGTATTTCATTCAATTTCTACATATTTGAGAATTTTCCAACTATGTTTCTCATTTTGATTCCTTTAGTTTTTTCTTTTTAAGTTTATTTATTTATTTTGAAAGAGACAGAGACAGCATGAGTGGGAGAGGGGCAGAGAGAGAGTGAGAGACAGACTCCCAAGCAGGCTCCATGCTGCCAGTGGAGAGCCTGATATGGGGCTCAAACTCATGAACCATGAGATCATGACCTGAGCCAAACCCAAGAGTCAAACGCTGAACTGACTGAGCCACCCACCCAGGCCCAGGGCCATCAAAATCTGATTTTGATTTTTAATTTAATTGTACTTTGGTCTGAAAACATAATTGGTATGGTTTCTATTCTTTAAATTTGTTAAGGTGTGTTATATGGCTCATCACAAGCTTTATCCTGGTGAATGTCACCTATTAAGTTTGAGAAAAAATACATATTCTACCGTTGTTAAATGAAGCAGTTTAGAAGCCAATAGATTAAGCTGATTTTTATGCTGTTCATGTCATCTATATTTTAACTGTTAATCCAACTATAACATTGGATTTGTCTACTTCTTTTGGTCATTCTTTCAATTTTTGACTCATTTACTTTGACACATTATTTTTAGATTCATACACATGTAGCATTATTCTTCTTAAGAATTGACTCCTTTATCATTATGTAATTGTCCTTTTGTTCCCTTAATCTTTTGGCTTTGAAGTATGCTTTGTTGGGAATTAATATAATCATTCTAGATTATTTTTAAATTAGAGATAGCATAGTTTATCTTTCTCCATCCCTTTACTTTCTGTTTATATATATAAAAAAAATTATTGGGGCAGCTGAGTGCCTCAGTCCGTTAAGTATCCAACTCTTGATTTCAGCTCAGGTTATGATTTCACAGTTCATGAGTTTGAGCCCCACATCAGGCTCTGAGCTGACAGTGCAGAGCCTGCTTGAGAGTCTCTCTCTTTCTCTCTCTGCCCTTCCCCCACTTTCTCTCTCTCTCTCTTTGAAAGTAAATAAATATATATTTTTAAAAATTTTATTGAAGTATAGTTGACACATCTTGTTACGCTATTTTCAGATATACAAGATAGTGATTCAACAACTCTATGTTATGCTATACCTACCACAAGTACAGCTGCCATCTGTCATCATACAGCTATTACAATACCATTAGCTCTATTCCCTATACTGTACTTTTCATCCCCATGGCTTACACATTCCATAGCTGAGGCCCATACTTCCTGCTTCCCTGCACTCTTTTGCCCAGCCTCTCATCCCACTTCCTTCTGGCAACTACCAGTTTGTCTACTTATGGGTTTGCTACTGCTGTTTTTGTTTGTTTGTTTTATTTTTTAGATTCCACATATGAGTGAAATTAAATGGCATTTGTCTCTATCTGATTTATTTCACTTAGGATACTACCCTCTAGATACATACATGTTATTGCAAATCATAAGATCTCATTCTTTTTTATGGCTGAATAATAGTCTATTATATACATATACATATGTATATATTCTTTATATATGCATATACACATGTGTGTATACATTCTTTATCCATTCATCTATCTATTCATCTATCCATCCATTCATTCTGGCACTTAGAATATACAACAGGGAAAAGGCAGTCTCCTCAAAAAATGATGCTGGGAAAACTGGACAGCTATGTGCAAAAGAAGGAAACTGGATTACTTTCTTATACCATACACAAAAATAAACTTAAAATGTATTAAAGATCTAAATGTGAAACCTAAAAGCATAAAACTCCCAGAAGAAAACAATGACCATAGTCTCTTTGACATTGGCTTTGGCAACATTTGTCTAGTTATGTTTCCTTAGGCAAGGGAAACAAAAACAAAAATAAACTATTGGGGCTACACCAAAATAAAAAGGTTTTATACAGTGAAAGAAACCATCAACAAAACAAAAAGGAAACCTACTGAATCAGAGAAGATATTAGCAAACAATACATGCAATAAGGGGTTAATATCCAAAATATATAAAGAACTTATACAACTCAACACCAAAAAATAATTCAAATACTTCAATTAAGAAATGGGCAGAGCACTCAAACAGACATTTTTCCAAAGAACACATAAAAATGGCCAACAGCACATAAAAACTTGCTCAGTATCACTAACCATCAGGGAAATGCAAATCAAAACCACAACATCACCTTACACCTGTCAGAATGGCTAGTATTGAAAGGAAGGAAGGAAAGAGGAAGGAAGGAAGGAGGGCAGGAAGGAAGGAAGGAAAAGAAAGGAAGAAAGAAAGAAAGAAAGAAGAAAGAAAAAAAGAAAGAAACCCAAACAGGTGTTGGTGAAGATGTGGAGAAAAAAAAGGAAACTTCATACACTATTGATAGGAATGTAAATTGGTGCAGCCACTGTAGAAAACGGTATGAGAGTTCCTCAAAAAATTAAAAATAGAAATACCATATGAACTTGTAATCTAATACTGAATATTTACCCTAAGAAAATGAAAGTATAAGTTGAAAAGATATATGCACTATGTTTATTGCAGCATTGTTTACAATAGCCAAGATATGGAAGTAATCCATGACTTTACTTTCAATCTATCTGAGTCATTTTTATTTAAAATACATTTCTTATAAGTAAAATGTCATTCAGTCTTATTTTTTTCTTTAGCCATTCTGACACTCTGTCTTTTAATTCATGTACTTTGACCATTAACATTAAAATGATTATTGATATAGTTGGATTAATATACACTATATTCATAATTGATTTCCACTTTGCATTTGTTTTTTTGTTTCTTGGTTATTAATTTTTTACCTTTTTTCTGGTTTTAACTGAACATTTTTGAGTCCATTTTCTCTCCATTCTTACTATACCAATTATACTTCTTTCTTTAGTTTTTTTTAAGTGGTGCCCTAGAGTTTGTACTATGCATTTATAACTAATTCAAATCTACCTTCAGTTAATAATGTACTGATTCATAATATGCAGGTTACTTACAGCAAAGTATTCCTATTCCCTGTCTATCCTTTATAATATTACTGGCCTTTATTGTACTTATTTATATTCTATAATAATCTAATACATTGTTGATATTATCACCTTGAATAAATAGTTATTGATTAGATCAGATGGAAATAATAAAAATAAAAATTTCATTTTGCTTTCATTTATTACTTCTCTGATGCTCTTCTGTTTTTATGTAGATAAGAGTTACTGACTAATATCATTTTCCTTCCTCTCTTAAGAATATCGTTTAATATTTCTTTCAAGGCAGTTGTACTGGCAACAAATTCACTCAATTTTGTTCGTCTAAGAAAGTCTTCTTTCTACTTCACTTTTGAAGGATAACTTAACTGGATACAAAAACTTTAAGTTGGAAGTTCAACAAATGATGCTGGAAAAATCGGACATCCCTACCAAAAAAAAAAAAAAAAATCTAGATACAGACCTTACACTTGACATAGGAACTCCTTGAAAATGGACCCTACACTTAAATGTGAAATGCAAAACTACACAATTTCTAGAAGATAACATAGAAGAAAGGCTAAGTGATCCTGAGTTTCATGATGACCTTTAAAATATAAATAAAACACAATCCATGAAAGAAAAACTGAACAATTGAACTTCATTAAAATGAATAAATTCTGCTCTGTAAAACACTATGTTAAGAGAATGAAAAGAAAAGCCATAGAATGGGAGAAAATACTTGCAAACTACATATCTGATAAAGCAATTGTATGCAAAATATACAAATAAATCTTAAAACTCAACAAAAGAAAACAAACAGCTCAATTTAAAAACTGAGTACATTATCTGAATGAATTTCTCACCAAGGAAGATATACACATGGAACATGCACACAAATGGATGTTCAACATCATTTGTCATTTAGAAAATGTAAATTAAAAGAACAGTAAGATATTACTCCATATCTCGTAGAATGGCTAAAAAGATAAAAACTGAGAAGACCAATTACTAATGAGAATATGGAACAACATTCATTAATGGTGGGACTGTAAAAGAGCACAGTCACTTTGGCAGTTTCTTTTTTTTTTTTTTTTTTTTAAATTTTTTCAACATTTTTTATTTATTTTTTTGGGACAGAGAGAGACATAGCATGAACGGGGGAGGGGCAGAGAGAGAGGGAGACACAGAATCGGAAACAGGCTCCAGGCTCTGAGCCATCAGCCCAGAGCCTGACGCGGGGCTCGAACTCACGGACAGCGAGATCGTGACCTGGCTGAAGTCGGACGCTTAACCGACTGCGCCACCCAGGCGCCCCACTTTGGCAGTTTCTTACAAACATAAACATAGTCTTACCATGTAATACAGTAATAAAACTTTGTTCTACACCCTCCTACTCATCACAGGGTGTGGGAGGGATTTCTGCCCTAGGAATATAGGAATGACCAAACATATAATGTCCAACATGGCCATAATATTGGCAACGGTTTATTAATTACATATAGTATCTTCCTCAGAAGATACAATATTCCTTGCTGGGCTACATGGGGTTGTTATTGACTGAACTGTGTTCTCCCAAAATTCATATTTGAAGCCCTAACACCTAGAACCTCAGAATGTAGCTGTATATGGAGATAGGTCCTTTAAAACAGTGATTAAGTTAAAATGAAGTTGTTGGAGTGGGTCCTAATCCAATATGACTGATGCCTTTATAAGAAAATTTGGACACATAAAGAAACATCAGGGATGCATATGCACAGGAAAAGACCATGTGAGGACACAGTGAGAAGATAGCCACCTACAAGTCAAAAAGACAGGCTTTCATAAGAAACCAAACCTGCTGGCACTTGATCTTAGACATCCAGCCTAGAGAACTATGAGAAAATAAGTGTTGTTTAAGCCATTCATTCAGTGGTATTTTTTTATAGCAGTCCTAGCAAACTAATATAGGGGTTACACACTGAAACAGAATGAACCAGCAGAAGCTATGAGTGGCAAGCATTTTGATACCAAGAGTATGATGTGATCTCTTGTTCCCATGGAGTTAGCTTGTTTGAATTATTCTGCAGGCTAGCAGGGAACTAACTGAATCTTGCTACTCATGGATAAACAGGAACTGTGACTGCTCCAGGTCGGTTATTTCTCTGGGAGACCTTACCTGTGGAAACAGGGTGGGGAAGGGAATTTGTGGTTTGTTTATTTGAAACTCTTCCAAGTTTACTCGATGTGAAGGAAATATGTAATACCGAACCTTGATTTTGGCCTTACGAAACATATTTCTATGTATTTATAGAAATCATTTGAAAACCCATGTGCACACAAATACCTGGATGTGAATATTGTAGCACCTTTATTCATAATCACCAAAACTTGAAGCAACTATGATGTACTTCAATAGGTGAATCAATAAAGAAACTGTAGCTCATCAATACAACGAAATACCATTCACTGCCAAAAAGCAATGAATTAATCAAATACTTAATCAAATGAATTAATGCAAAAACATGTAAGTATTTTAATGCATATTGGCTAAGTTATAGAAAACAGTTTGAAAGACTTCATGCTATATGTTTTCATTTATATGACATTCTGAAAATGACACAACTGTACAGATGATAAATAGATTAGTGTTTATCCATGTTTGGCAACAGTGGGTGCTGAATAGGTGAGGCATTTGAGATATTTTAAGGTGGTAAGCCCTGTATGATACTGTAACTGCCTATACATATCACTATGCATTTGTCAAATCTCATAGAGATTTAAAGCATGAAGAATGAATTTTAATGTACAGAAATTTAAAAATATATACATATTTAGGAGAATGGGAGGTCCTAGGATAGAATGAAGAATGTGGTAAAATTGTCTAAGTAATAAAAAGGAATGAAATGACCTCACTGTGAAGAGTAGGAGAATACATTGCTAATCTATGTAATTTGGGATGGAGTTTGCGAGATTAAGCTAAAAATGAACTACACATAAGCATATGCTCTTGTTGATTAGATCACTTCCTCTTGATGCACAGATTTCAATGCTGACACCTCTGTACATATACAATAGAACCAAAAGTAAGTAGATGGAGGATGGTGAGAGATAGGTTTCTTACTGGTGAGTGTTAGGTTACAGATAAGTGAGGGGAAAAGACTAGAATCATCCTTGTAGATATAGATTAGAACTGGAGATATCAATATGAACATATGTTTATTTTAATATGGTTACATGCAGAAATATTTATCAGTGTTTGCATGTGTATGGATGAGTATTCAATTCCTTGTTCTGTCAGCTGAGCCTAAAAGCAAGGGCACTCCAGTGGTAATGAACACAGCTAACACCCCAAATGGAGATTTCCTTTTTTTTTAATCTTTTTAATGTTTATTTATTTTTAAGGGACAGAGCATGAGTGGGGGAGGGGCAGAGAGACAGGGAGACACAGAATCTGAGGCAGGCTCCAGGTTCTGAGTTGTCAGCACAGAGCCCGATGTGGGGCTCGAACTCAAATACCATGAGAACATGACCTGAGCTGAAGTCAGATGCTTAACAGACTGAGCCACCCAGGCACTTCCAAATGGAGACTTCTAATACCATTCTACAGTAAAAGGACTAGAGCTCTTTGGAAAATGGCTGATTCTAGAACTGAGGCAAAAATATAAAAGAAAAAATATCTTGTAGTGACAGGAAGTAGTGATCTCATACACACACACACACACACACACACACACTGATGGTGATATATCAGAGGTCATAGGAGACAACTGGCCAGTCCTGGAACAATTTATGCAACAAAATTAATTACGTGGTATTAGATTATAACCCAAAACATAAAATAAATATCCATGAATCCAAAATGATATAAATAAATTATTGAATAAATAAATATATGTGGGAAATCAGACTAATCTGCATGCAGAATTATAAATAATATATGTAAATACTCTGTCTTCAAAGAGCTGGATCATAACTTCCTTTCCTTAAATATGAGCTGTATAAAAACTTCCTTCCAAAAACTACAAAATTGTAAGACAGTGGGAGGGGGGAGGAGTCAAGGAGAAGAGGACATAGACTAACTTCACACTGGAGAAATCTAGCAAATACTGCCTCCACAAGTGATGTTACCACAAGGTAACAGCAAGAGTTGTAAATCATGGTGATAATACATAACCTTGGTATTTTGAGCTATCTCAAATTGAGATATAATATTTTGAGACATTGTACTTCATTGTACCTCAGTCCAATCATGAGAAAAACACCAGAAAAATATTAACTGATGGATGTTCTCTAAAATACCTGACCAGTACTCTTCGAAACTGCTAAAGCCATCAAAAACAAGGAAAATCTGAGGAACTGTCACAGACAAGAGGAGCATAAGGAAGTGTGCTGGCTAAATGTCATACCCTGGAAGGAACATGGAACAGTAAAAAGGCATTAGTTAATGACTAAGGAAATATGAATAAAGTATACATGTCAGTTAAAAATAATGCATCAATATTTTCCATTAATTTTGAGAAATGTTCCATACTGGTATGACATATTAATAAAATGGGAAATTTGGTGTGGAGCATCTTCTCACTCTGTATATTATCCTTGCCATTTTTTGTTAATTTTGAGCTATCCTAAAATAAATAATTCATTTATTCTACTCCTGAAAACAATATTATACTCCATGTTAACTATATAGAATTTAAATAAAAATTTGAAAAAAAATGCAATCAAAGGGCAGAAGGAAAACAAAGACAAAAATAAACAAACACAAGGCAATAACCTTATATATACTACTTTCTTGTTCTGTTAATACTTTTCACTTAGTAGTTCATCATAATATTTTTCCATAATGGTATTCTCCTTCAACATCACTTCTGTGTTGTATATGAACATATGTTAAAATCATACATAAATCCCTACTATCCAAAGCAGTCTACATATTCAGTGAAATTCCTGTCAAAATCCCAATGGCATTTTTTGCAGAAATAGAAAAATTAATCCTAAAATTCATATAGAATCTCAAAGGATAGTGAATAACCAACACAATTTTTAAAAAGAAGCACAAACTTGGAGATTTCACACTTCCTGATTTCAAAATATATTACAAAGCTGCAGTAATCAAAACAGTGTGCTGGCATAGACAGTCAAACAGATCGATGGACTAGACTAGAGCAGTTGGAAATAAGCCATAGCATATATGGTCAAATGGTCACCAAGTGTCTATAAGTGTAGCAAAATCAATAAATGGGAAAAGAAAAGTCACTTTAACAAATAGTGTTGGGAAAATTAAATATCTACATGCAAAAGAATGTAGTTGGGTCCTTGTCTTACACCATATACAAAGAATAACTCAAAATTGATTAATGACCTAAATGTAAGACCTAAAACTGTAAAAGTCCTATGAGAAAATATAACGGAAAAGCTTCATGACGTTGGGTTTGGAAATGATTCTTGGCTATGACACCAAATGCACAGGCAACAAAAGCAAAATTAGACAGATGTGAAAAAAAATGGAAGAAAATATTTTCAAATGTGTATTATATATCTGAAAAGTACTACTATCCAGAATATATAAAGAACTTCTCCATTTAACAACAAAAAATCAAATAACTTGATTAAAAAGTAGGCAAGGGACTTGAATGTACACCTTTCTAAAGATGATGTGCAAATGTGCAACAATCATATGAAAAAATTATCAATATTACAAATGATTTGGGAAATTAAAATCAAAACCACAATGAAATATCACTTCACAATGATTAGTAGACAATTTTCAAAAAATAAAAAAGAAAGAAAGAAAAAGAAAAGAAAAAAAGGAAAAAAATGAAAGTAACAAGTGTTGGCAAGGATGTAGAGAAATTGCAATTCTTGTGCACTATTGGTACTACTGCAAAATGGTGCAACTACTATGGAAAATAGTATGGAGGTTCTGCAAAAATATTGAAAATAGAACTACCATATGATCCAACAATTCCATGTGTCTGTATATATTCAAAAAAATTAAAAACAGGGTCTCAAAAGGATATGTGCACACCTATGTTGATAGCAGCACCATTCACAATAGCTGAGATGTGAAAACAATTCAAATGTCTATGGGCAAAGGAATGAATAAACAAATTGTGAATGGAATAATATTCAGCCTTAAAAAGAAGAAAAAAACATTCTGGTATATATTACAACGTAGATAAATGCTGAAGACAATATGCTAAGTAAAATAAGCCAAGCAGGAAACGATTCCATTTACATGAGGTATCTACATAAATTCACAGAAACAGAGAACAGGATGGTGGTGACCAGAGGCTGGGAGGAGAGGTTAAGGGGGGGTTGTTGTTTAATGGGTGTGGAGTTTCATATTTTCAAGATGAAAAAGTTCTGTAGATCTTTTTCACTATAATGTGAATATACTTGACACTATTGAAATGTACACTTAAAAAGAGCTAAGATAGTAAATTTCATGTTATGTGATTTTTACAACAATAAAAAAGAAAAACATATACCACACACAGAATGCTATAAGATTCATATTTCTGCTTCCTCTCCCTAAAGAAATGAAGGAGAAAACATGAAAATCATTGATCCAAAACACAATTTTAATAGCTAATTCATAATATATACATGCGTGTTACTTAATACACTTACCTGTTACTTAATTTTTAAACTATTTGTGTTTTTCCTTTTGTAAATTTTCATTGTTTGTTATAAATTATTCATTTGTGAACATGGTGGTAGGTTAGACACCTCTCTAAACATGTACATAAATGTGTAAATTTATTTGTTTGTAAATTTATTTGGTAACTAAAATATGCTTAAGACATATCATTTTCCACAGCCATATTATCATTTATTCTATAGTCACTAGTGATAGCATTAGCTAGTGAAAAGTTATGTTTTACATTAGCACAGTCATTATTTTCAAAACTCCATAATATAGTATGCAGACGTTTAAGCTGTTGCTTATATTTTAGGATATGACTTGTTCTTCAAGTTTTACATTATTTCCCCATATTTGAGAATTTTTTAAAATTACTAAAGAGGAAGAAGAAAAATGAAAGTATGTACTGAAACTACTATAACAGACCATTCACTCTTTTTACCATTGACATTTTAGAAAAGTGACATCGATTTACTGAAGCAAACACATACTCTACATTCTTCATATATTTATGTTATGATAAAGAAAGTTAATCTTTGAAAATAGATCAATTACTCCTTCGAAAATAATGTAAATGCTGAATTCATTTTGGACATTAGTTCACTTTCTTTTAGTTGCATTTAGTGAATCTCCTCAATTCTTTAATTATGTTTTAATAATCAGTTGTAACCATTTCACATCTTATTCATTGAATATGACAAGGTTAACTTATGACACGGTTCACTAAATTTTTTAAGAGATTTCAACATTTTTCACTGAAATCTTTACTTGCAATCAGAAAAGTTGACTTTGGATTAATACTTGCTATAAAATGTTGTAGATAAGTAGGATATTTTCATAATTTTTAAGATAGTAATGCTATGAAAAACTTCTTAGGGTCATATTTTCATAAGTCTGAAAATGTACTCAGCTATGATTGAATATAACATGGAAAATGCATAACATTTTAATTTTGAAATGTTGAGGAGTATCACTAAAGCCTTTATTGCCAAATCGGAAGTTGTTTTATATTAAAAACTATAAATATATTAAAAACACCGAGAGAAAACAAATCCAAAAAATAAACACAAAATGAAAAACACTGAGAGAATCGTGTTTGTGAGTGTACTTCATTGTAGAAAAGAATATCAAGAAATAAGGACTATTATTATTTTATTTTATTTTATTTTATTATTTTATTTTATTATTTTATTTTATTTTATTCTATTTTATTTTATTTTATTTTTGTTAGTAATTAACCTTGTGTTCTACAGATCTAGATTCTCAATGGCCAGTTCATTTTGAGTCAATTTCTTTGTTTCTAAAAGTCATGTTAATTGTATCTTCATAATATGTAATTTCGTTATGTTGCTTATGTCTATGTGTTTGAATGTATGTGTGTGTATACTTGAATATGTCAGGGATGGGAAAAGACTCAAAGTGGTCACTAGCTTGAGCCTAAGTTCTGTTTCACACTAGCATTTAAAAATTGGGGGAAAACAGAAGTTTATTAAATAAACAAGCCTGTACAACAGTTTGCCAACCTTAATGCTATTGACATTGTGAGGTGGTTCCTTCTCTGTTGTGGGGGCTGTTCCTTGCATTTTTAAATGTTCAGTAGGGTTCCTGAACCTACCCACTAGAAAGTAGCAGCACCCCTCTCCCAGCCGTGGCAACCAAAAATGTTTTTAGTTTCAAATGTCTCCTCGTAGACAAAAATCACAAATCCATAGCATTCAGGGAAGGAAGATAACTTGTCCAGCATGCTCATATTTTGTGCTCATATTTGCTCATCTGTTCAGTCTCCCTTAGACTTTTCTGATAATAAAAGCTGAAAAAGGCTGCTAGCTAAAATATTTTCCAGAATGCAAATATTACTGCTGTGAAACCTAGGTGAAAATATGGAAATTCTGTATTATTGCAGAGAGCACAGTGAGGTTTTGAACTTGAGGACTTTGGAAATCAAAAGTTTATCACCAGTGGCCCCAGTAAGAAAAAGTGAAAGCAGATGCATATAGTGACCCCTGAAGAAAGGTAAAGGTGCCCAGGTAAAGTCACTTGTGCCTCGGCACTGGTGGCAATCCATTAAAGACCACTGGAAGACATGCTTTGTGGCATTTTAACCCACACATCCCTATAGAATATATAGAATGAGAAAAGGAGAGAATAGGCAACGTTACAGAGTCTTTAGTATGGCAAATTCAATGCTGTTAACCACCACTCTAGTAGAGTTTTTATCAGAAAAGTCTAGAGGAGACTGTACTGAAGCATAAATAGAAGCTGAGTAGCTTCTCAGCTTGCCTCAGTTTGTTTCCACACATGATGTTATCTTGGTCCTCTGAGAGATGCTCACCCTTCTTTGTCTCATCCAGCTCCCTTCATCATTGGTTCACTTCCCCTCCTTTCTCAGCCAGCCCCACTTCGAGCACATAAACATCTCAGGCAAGTACAGAATGGCATCTCTCCAAAGAAATGAATGTTTTGTTATTAAATCCCCGGTCATTGATTTAGTGGATACCATTTGTAACAAAAAATGTTTCATCAAAAGTTTATGGTAAACACTGGAAAACCCTTAGTAAAATAACCTGAAAAGAGAGCTAAAACTAACAATCTATAACTGATCTGTTTATAAATCTTGGACATGTTATGCTTCTTATTCTGTAGCCGAACAAAATAGATAGGAAAATTAATTATTTTCCACTTTCTGATTGGTAATTATCAGGGTTTTTTCTTCCTTTAGAGAAAAATATCTCAAATGAAATATGATACTATATTAAAACAGTTTACACTGAAAGGAACATTCCAAATGGCCCTTCTAAAAATTTTAGTTTTCTGTATTACCTCAGACTTTAAAACAGGGTAGTGAAACTCAAGAAACTGTTAAGTAACAGCTTGAAAATTCACAGGAGAAAGATAAAATAAAATAATGAAAATACATTTGAATTGATCTCAAATTCTGAATTGAACTGGCACCTACACTACCTCTAAAGTAGTTTCAGTGTGTTTACTGAGTGAGCCAGAGGCTTCTCTTGATCTAGAGCTAAAGCAGTAATAGAAAAATAACAAAACAAAAGAACCGTCTGACAAGTCTCTCTTAATCTTAACTATGCTGATCCCAAAATACTAGTATTCACTCCAGTTTTAATTATTAATTGTATATTAATGATTCTTATTAAAGACAAATAAAAATAAAAATGATTGAAACAGACTTTTTTCCAAAAGAGAAAATATCTTAAATTCTATCCTAATGTGAAACACGTTATGTTTAGAATTTTACTTTTGCAAGGGAACAAATCTTTTTTTTAAATTTTATTTCCCAGGCAATGCTGGAATCCATTCTACTACGTATTGATCAAATATTTATTGAATCTACAGTTTAGTAGATCTAGTAACAGAGGATTCTGTTGTACTTTCAGTGGAGCAAGCCCTTCTTTCTTGCCCTTTTTAAAAAGTTTTGTCAAATTTTTAATTGAAGTGTAGTTGACATATAATATTAAATTAGTTTAGGTGTATGACAGCGATTGAACAATTATATATGTTATAAAATGCTCACCACGATAAAGGTATTACAGTATGATTGACTATATTCCCTATGCTGTACTCCGTCCCCGTGATATATTTATTTTATAAATGGAAGGTTTTACTTCTTAATTCCTTCACCCATTTTGTCTATCTCCCTCCCTTCCCTGTTGGCAACCACCTAACTGTCTATCAATGGGTAAATGGATAAATAAAATGAAGTGTATATACAATGGAATATTAGTCAGCCATAAAAAGAATGATATCTTGCCATTTGCAATGACATATATGGACCTAAAGTGTATTATGCTAAATGAAATAAGCCAGACCAGGGAAAGACAAATACCATATGATTTCATTTACATGTGGAATCTGAAAAACAAAACAAAGGAACAATCTTCTTTCCTGACTTTATTATTCTGTGGCTTGAATTACAACCTCATAATCGCTGAAGCAAAAGAGTAAATCTTGTGTGTGTATGTGTGTGTGCGTGTGTGTATCTATTAAACATTTTAAGAAATAAATTATGCCATCTCACACCCCCTTCTTTTATTTTTGTCTCCTTAAATGTAAACATGCCTTAAATTTTATTTCCCTATATTTGTGTAAAGTTTGTACATTCTTGATCAACTTTTTCCATATGCCCCAGTGTTGTCAATCTCCAAATTTACAATATTTAAAATGTACAATATTAAAAGTCAAATGGCATAGCCCAACCACAGAAAATTACCTTATGCAATCCAGACACTTCCTTTCTTCCTTCCTTCCTTTTCTTTCTTTTTCTTTTCTTTTCTTTTCTTTTTTCTTTTCTTTTCTCTTTTGTTTTCTTTCCTTTTCTTTTCTTTTCTTTTCTTTCTTTTCTTTTCTTTTCTTTTCTTTCTTTTCTTTCTTCTTTCTTTTTATTTAAATTCAAGTTAGTTAACATACACTATAGTCTTGGTTTCAGGAGTAGAATCCAGGAATTCATCTCTCACATATGATGCCCAGTGCTTATCCCAAAAAGTGCTCTCCTTAATGCCCATCACCCATTCCCCTACCAACATCCCCTCCAGCAACCCTCAGTTTGTTCTCTGTATTTAAGAGTCTTTTATGGTTTGCCTCCCTCTCTGGCTTTACTTATTATTTATTTATTTATTTATTTATTTAAAAGAGAGAGAGAGAGAGTGCTGGGAAGAGGGGGAAAGGGAGAAGGAGAGAAAATGTGCTGACAGCACAGAGCCCAACATGAAGCTCTGTCCCATGAACTGGGAGATCATGACTTGAGTCAAAATCAAGAGTTGGACGCTTAACCGACTGGGCCATCCAGTTCCCCCTAGACACTTTACTTCTATACTTGAGACTGCATCTACAATTTTAAACATTATATCATAATATAGCCATATATACTATTTTTGGAAACAAAGCCCAAGCATTTCATCACGTTAGCTATTTTTAGAAATGTTCTTCCTCATCCTTTTTTCTTCTGTATTTATTCAATAGCTATGTATTAAGATCCTAGTATTAGTCAATATTATTCTAGAAAAGGATGAAACATCACTGTCCTTTTCCAGGAGTTATGGTAAAGAGGGAAGATTAGAAACCAAACTATAATGAAATAAGAAAAAAATACTATAATTAAGGAATGGGCAAAGTTCAACAGTATCATGAGAAGATGAGGCACCTGGTGTGTCTATAGTGGGGAGTAGAGCTAGAAAGACTGGGAAAATTGAAGTTTATTGCATGCATCAGTTAAACTCTGATGCAGGGCTTAGGGTGTGTAATGACTATGTGGATGAAGAGGAGAGGGCAGAGGCATTATTGATAGGATGGAGAGAATTTGGTGGGACCTAATTTTTGTGGAAGATAAAGAAGACGTAAGAAGTAATGATTTTTCCAAATCACTGGCCAACAAAATAGTAAAAGAGTGAAGAGGGGACAAAAAGTGATGCTCAGGAAAACATTTTGATACATGGTGTCATAGAGGGAAGCAAGACCACTTAAGGAGACACAGGAGATATATCTTTAGTATTGAGGACTCTTGTTGCAAGTGAACAGGGCTGTGTTTATGTGGTTTAGAAGCACAGGTTCCACAAATGAGTCCCAGGGAAGCTGAGGAGTAGTGTAGCTTAGGATACAGCCTGTTCTGTAAACATCATCAGACTCTCCTTATCTCTTCACCACTTCAGATGCCAGCTTTGTTTTTAGTTTTGTTTGTTTTTTTAATTTTTCTTTTAAGATGGCATTTCCCTGAGTCATTGAACCAAATTATCCACTTTGGGAAGCGTTTTCTACTACAAAATCCCCCAGAATCTATTCTGTTTGACTTCACTCAAGTCATATGTTCATTCCCCCACCAAAGTAACCAGTCATGGGAGGGAGGGGCACTCACTACAAATGACCCAACCTGGTTTGGATGCTTAAATTTCGACCAATCTCTGTAACGTGAGGTTGGGATTTCTTTCATATATTTCAGCTTCCATTCTATTGGCATGACTAAAATGGGGATATTATAAATCTCTGAAACATGAGAAAACTATTTCTCAGAAAAGTGTTATGTGCTACGCAGGCAAATGCATATATGTTCACGGCATAAACAAAATTCAGGTGGGCTTATGGAAAGTGCTAGTGAAGGCTTTCTTGGGCAGAACACACACCTGCACTTGGTTCCAATGGTGAAGTCCAGGTAAAACAGGCAGGGGACTAAAGGGAATCAGTGAGCTGAATTTGGTTTATGAAGAAAAACATCAACTGATACGTCTGGTGCCCTGGGAGTGTAAGAAGTTCAGAAATGTCAAATTTAGGTGAAAGTAATAAAATCTGTGACTGGAATTGAAAATTAGTCATCTTACAAAGGATCTTGTATCCTACATTAAAGATACTGATTTTACACTATAAGTAGTTGGCCTTAAACCATTTTGATCATTCACCTCTATATATAAAAATATTCATGCACAACCACCATCATAAATATATGTATTATTTACAAAGGAAATATGTGTATTGTTTTACTACTATAGTATATAATATAACATAAAATAAATAGAAAAATATAATGAAATAAAGATGAATTAAATATTTCAAATAATTATTTTACTTTTAAATATTATTATTAAATAATGTTTTTTAGAGCCTTGCTAATCTTGATGGCTGTGTTATTACCTTTTATTTCAAGGCACAATGATACTTAGGTAACACCCATCTTTAGCAATAAAGGATATAAAACCATGTTTCATATAGCCTTTTTAATAATTTCACATTTTTCTGACCAAAATCTTACTGATAAGATTAGGCTTAAAAAGAGATTTATCACACACAAGCAAAATATCATTATGGCAATATTTTTATTGTTTGGTAATTCTTACACTGTATTGTTTTTCTAATTGTTTCTTTGTAGGAAATTGTAGCAATTTCTTGTCTATTTAGTTATGGTAGACTTAGTCAAAGCTATATGTGATCAATTAAAAAAAATAGACCTAGTTTATGTAATCTAAACTATAATGCAATGAACTGAAAGTAATTAAATCTGAAAACAACACAAATATTTTTTGGAGCTATTACCGTAGCCTTAGCTTATTCCATATAATCTATGTAACTTGATTGTCTGATATATGGACCAAGAAAGCATGCTGCTGCCAATTGTAGATATTGAATATCATTAATGAGCAATCTCTTTATTAGTTATATATATATACATTGTTTTCACAACCTAATAAATCATCTTGGGCATTATTATGGACTAAATGTTTATGTCTCCCTCAAACTCATATGTTGGAATCCTAACCACCAACGTGATGGTATTAGGAGGTTGGCTCTTGGAAATCAATTAGGTCATGATGGTAGAACCTTCATGAATGGGAGTAGTGCCCTTATAAAAGTGACCCCAGAGAGTTTTCTTGTCCGTTTCACCATATGAGGACACAGCTAGAAGACAGACCAGACAGTGAGCCCTCACTTTGCTGGTACCTTGACCTTTGACTTCTCAGCCTCCAGACATGTGTGAAATAACTTATTTGTTGCTTAAGCCACCCAGCTTTGTTTTGTCACAGCAGACCGAATTGGACTAATAGAGGAATGTATCCAAATGTTAGATAGAGAAAAGGCATAGTTAAACTTTTTTTCAGAAAAATGTTTCTGGTTATAGTATGAAGAATTTTGAGACTGGAGAGACTATTTCATATGGAAAATAGTGAGGACATGAGTGAGGTCAGTAACTGAAAGGATTGAGACATAAAATGGAATGTTGAAGATATTAAAGACATGGTCTGACCAGATTTGGCTACTGATTAGATGTCAGGCTGAGAAAAAGGAAGATGTCTAGGATGGCTTCTAGGAAAATCACTAGGTCAAATGTATAATGATAGTGGCATTCACTGAGAGGAAAAACAGGAAAAGGAGATGGAATCTTAATAAAGTTAATAGGGTTTCCAGTCTGACATGTAAGGAGTGTAGATGTTGCTACTCTGTCTTAACAACAAGTAAAAAAGTCTGAACAAACTGAAAAATCAAAACCCCTTCTTGGATATGTCAAAGAAGTGAGATCACCGAGCAAACGGCTGCTTCAGAAATTGGAGAGACAGACAGGTATATGTAAAGAATCACCACTTCCATAGAATTCAGTGCAGGGTAGGAAGACCTAACATGTAATTGAGGATTTGCTGGGAGGCTCACTGTAGACAAGTCTGACTTAAAAACTCCAGAGGGCCCAGTCATAAGAGGGTACCCACTCATTTGTGAGCTTTAGCTCTAAAATATCTGCCAGGTTCTCGGAGTGACTCTCAGAGAAACATCCCTTTAGGCCTCCGGAAAGAGAAGGGGAAAAGTAACTAAGTAAAACTGGTTTGTGAGCGTGATTCACTCCTGAAACACGCTTGTAATCCAAAGCACTCATATATCAAAGTGAATTTCAAGAACCATTGGCTCAGTTGTGATCATGTGATGTTCAGCATCATGTACTACTATTGAAAGACATCGCTCATTTATCGAGTTAAAATTTATTAACAATGTTTGCTCATCTTGCGAAACACTTGTAGAACAAGTTACTCGCAATCCAAGGCTTTGCTATTTTGATATGTGCCAGAGCATTCTATTTTCTTAACATGACCTGACCTCAGGAGAAACTCCAGCCCTAATCTTCTGGAATTTTATCAGAGACTAAGTTAACCTCATGGAAGAGAAATACTCAACTCTCGCCCCTCTAGTGTTCCTGTCCTAGTCTTTCTCTCTCTCTCAAAAATAAATAAAACATTAAAACTGGGAAGCACTGGTGAAGTTCGCTGTCCATTGTACAGGCTCAACAAAAGACTGAGCTCTATTCCTAAAAACTAGAGAACACTTCTCCTCTCCTAGGCCTCACCATCATATTACTAAAGGCTTATTTATAATAGTTTATTTTACTCGATATAGCATATTCAGATTTTGACAAAAAAAATTACAAGACATAGTAAAAGGCAAAAAATACAGTGGAAGAGGGGCACCTGGGCTCAGTCAGTTAAGCTCCAACTTCAGCTTAAGTCATGATCTCATGGCTCCTGGGTTCAAACCCCATGTTAGGCTCTCTGCTGACAGTTCAGAGTCTGGAGCCTGCTTTGGATTACATGTCTCCCTTCTCTCTGCCCCTCCCCCACTTGCACTCTGTCTCTCTCTCTCTCAAAAATAAATAAGCATTAAATATTTTTTAAAATTAAAAAAAAAATACAGTGGAAGAGACTGAAGAAGCATTAGAACCAGAATCAGATATGGCTGGAATGTTGGAATTATCAGGCTAAGAATTTAAAACAATCATGATTAATATGTTAGGAGATGTAACAGAAAAATAGTAGACAACATGCAAAAGATGGGAAATGTAATGGAAATATAATGGCAATTCTAAGAAAGAATAAAAATAATACTAGATATCAAAAGTACTGTAACTGATATAAAAATGCCATTGATGGGCTCATTAATAAATATATCAGTTTGGTGTTTGTTCAATTTAAGTTGCTTGTAACATGAAGGGGTGAAGAAATTTAGTTGTCACAGGTGTAGCTCAGAAGTCCAAATTGGAAAATGAATGTAGAAGTTATCTACACACAAATAGTGATTGGAAAAATAGGCTGAGATTGAAATGCATAGGAAAAGTATTAGAACAATGGTTCATAACTCTTATTGATTTACATTCTGATCTTAAAATTCTGAATGTCCTCTTCAGGAATAGATATAGATGATATAAATATAGGTGATATATATATAGATATAGTTATAGATGATATAGATATAGATAGATGATAGATAGATATAGATTTAGATATATAGATGATATAGATATAGTTATATATATAGATATAGATTATAAATATAGACATAGATATAGATATAGATATAGATATAGATATAGATATAGATATAGATAGATATATAGATAGATACATAATATTAAATGTATAGCTTCAGTTTTATTGGCTCCTTAAAGCCCACTTCAGGATCACAGCTTAAATGCCTCTGAGGCGCCTGCATGGTTCACAGTTAAGTGGCCTACTCTTGATCTCAGCTCAAGTCATGATCAAGGTTTGTGCTAACAGTGCAGAGCCTGCTTGCGATCCTCTCTCTCCTTCTCTCTCTCTGACCCTCTCTTGCTCCCTCTCTTTCTCTGTCTCTCAAAACAAATAAGTACACTTTAAAATAAAATATTAGAGATGCAGAAGGGCATTATATCATAATCAAGGGATCTATAGACCAAGAAGACCTAACCATTGTAAACATTTATGCACCAAATGTGGCAGCACCCAAATATATACATCAATTAATCACAAACATAAAGAAACTCATCGATAATAATACCATAATAGTAGGAGACTTCAACACCTTTCTCACAGCAATGGACAGATCATCTAATCAAAAAATCAACAAGGAAACAATGGCTTTGAATGACACATTAAACCAGATGGACTTAACAGATATATTCAGAACATTTCATCCTAAAGCAGCAGAATATACATTCTTCTCCAGTGCACATGGAACATTCTCCAGAATAGATCATATACTTGGACACAAATCAGCCCTAAGTAAGTACAAAAAGATCGAGATCATACCGTGCATATTTTCAGACCACAATGCAATGAAACTTGAAATCAACCACAAGAAAAAACTTGGAAAGGTAAGAAATACTTGGAGACTAAAGAACATCCTAGTAAAGAATGAATAGGCTAACCAAGCAGTTAAAGAGGAAATTCAAAAGTATATGGAAGTCAATGAAAATGATAGCACCACAAGCCAAAACCTCTGGGATGCAGCAAAGGTGGTCATAAGAGGAAAGTATATAGCAATCCAGGTCTTCCTAAAGAAGGAAGAAAGATCTCAGATACACAACCTAACCTTACGCCTTAAGGAGCTGGAAAGGGGACAGCAAATAAAACCCAAAACCAGCAGAAGACATGAAATAATAAAGATTAGAGCAGAAATTAACGCTATCGAAACCAAAAAACCAGTAGAACAGATCCATGAAAGCAGAAGCTGGTTCTCTGAAAGAATTAACAACATTGATAAACCACTAGCCAGTTTGATCAAGAAGAAAAAGGAAAGGACTCAAATAAGGAAAATCAAGCAGGAAAGAGGCGAGATCACAATGAACACAAGAGAAATAAAAACAATAATAAGAGAATATTATGAGCAATTATATGCCAATAAAATGGGCAATCTGGAAGAAATGGACAAATTCCTAGATACATATACACTACCAAAACAGAAACAGGAAGAAAAAGAGAATTTGAACAGACCCATAACCAGTAAGGAAATCAAATTAGTAATCAAAAATCTCCCAAAAAACAAGAGTCCAGGGCCAGATGGGTTTCCAGGGGAATTCTACCAAACATTTAAGGAAGAGTTAACACCTATTCTCCTGAAATTGTTACAAAAAATAGAAATGGAAGGAAAATTTCCAAACTCTTTCTATGAAACCAGCATTACCCTGATTCCAAAACCAGACAGAGACTCCACTAAAAAGAAGAACTATAGACCAAGTTTCCTGATGAACATGGATGCAAAAATCCTCAACAAGATATTAGCCAACTGGATCCAACAATACATTAAAAAAATTATTCACCACGACCAAGTGGGATTTATATCTGGGATGCAGGTCTGGTTCAATATCTGCAAAACAATTAACATGATTCATCACATCAATAAAAGAAAGGACAAGAACTATATGATCCTCTCAATAGATGCAGAGAAAGCATTCGACAAAATACAGATTCCTTTCTTGATAAAAACCGTCAAGAAGGTAGGGATAGAAGGAGCATACCTCAAGATCATAAAAGCCATATATGAATGACCCAATGCTAGTATCAATGGGGAAAAACTGAGAGCTTACCCTCTAAGGTCAGGAACAAGACAAGGATGTCCACTCTCACCACTGGTATTCAACATGGTATTGGAAGTCTTAGCCTCTGCAATCAGACAACACAAAGAAATAAAACGCATCTAAATCAGCCAGGAGGAGGTCAAACTTTCACTCTTCGCAGATGACATAATACTCTATATGGAAAACCCAGAAGATTCCACCAAAAAACTGTTAGAACTGATTCATGAATTCAGCAGTTTCAGGATATAAAATCAATGCACAGAAATCGGTTGCATTCCTATACACCAACAATGAACCAACAGAAAGAGAAATCAGGGAATCAATCCCATTTACAGTTGCACCAAAAACCATAAAATACCTAGGAATCAATCTAACCAAAGAGGTGAAAAATCTATACACTGAAAACTATAGAAAGCTTATGAAGGAGATTGAAGAAGACACAAAAAAGTGGAAAAATATTCCATGCTCCTGGATAGGAAGAACAGATATTGTTAAACTGTTGATACTACCCAAAGCAATCTACATATTCGACGTGATCCCTATCAAAGTAACACCAGCATTTTTTTAAAATTTTTTTAACGTTTTTATTTATTTTTGAGACAGAGAGAGACAGAGCATGAATGGGGGAGGGGCAGAGAGAGAGGGAGACACAGAATCTGAAACAGGCTCCAGGCTCCGAGCTGTCAGCACAGAGCCCGACACGGGGCTTGAACTCACAGACCGCGAGATCATGACCTGAGCTGAAGTCGGCTGCTTGACCGACTGAGCCACCCAGGCGCCCCAGTAACACCAGCATTCTTAACAGAGCTAGAACAAATAATCCTAAAATTTGTATGCAACCAGAAAAGACCCTGAATACCCAAAGCAATCTTGAAAAAGAAAACCAAAGCAGGAGGCATCACAATCCCAGACTTCAAGCTATACTACAAAGCTGTAATCATCAAGACATGTATGGTACTGGCACAAGAACAGACACTCAATGGAACAGAATAGAGAACCCAGAAATGGACCCACAAACGTATAGCCAACTAATCTTTGACAAAGCAGGAAAGAATATCCAATGGTATAAAGACAGTCTCTTCAAGTGGTGCTGGGAAAACTGGACAGTGACATGCAGAAGAATGAACCTGGACCCCTTTCTTGCACCATACACAAAAATAAACTCAAAGTGGATGAATGACCTCAATGTAAGACAGGAAGGCATCAAAAGCCTCGAGGAGAAAGCAGGCAAAAACTTCTTTGATCTTGGCCGCAGCAACTTCTTACTCAACACGTTTCCAGAGGCAAGGGAAACAAAAGCAAAAATGAACTCCTGGGACCTCATCAAAATAAAAAGCTTCTGCACAGCGAAGGAAACTATCAGCAAAACTAAAAGGCAACCGACAACATGGGAGAAGGTATTTGAAAATGATGACATATCAGATAAAGGGTTAGTATGCAAAATCTATAAAGAACTTATCAAACTCAACACCCAAAAAACAAACAATCCAGTGAAGAAATGGGCAAAAGACATGAATAGACACTTCTCCAAAGAAGACATCCAGATGGCCAACCGACACATAAAAAAATGCTCAACATCACTCTTCATCAGGGAAATACAAATCAAAACCACCATGAGATACCACCTTACACCTGTCAGAATGGCTAACATGAACAACTCAGGCAACAACAGATGTTGGCGAGGATGCGGACAAAGAGGATCTCTTTTGCATTGTTGGTGGGAATGCAAGCTGGTGCAGCCACTCTGGAAAACACTATGGAGTTTCCTCAAAAAACTAAAAATAGAACTACCCTACGACCCAGCAATTGCACTACTAGGCATTTATCCACGGGATACAAGTGTGCTGTTTGGAAGGGACACATGCACCCCCATGTTTATAGCAGCACTATCAACAATAGCCAAAGTGTGGAAAGAGCCCAAATGTCCATTGATGGATGAATGGTTAAAGGAGAGGTGCTATATATATATATATACAATGCAGTATTACTCGGCAATCAAAAAGAATGAAATCTTGCCATTTGCAACTATGTGGATGGAACTGGCAGGTGTTATGCTAAGTGAAATTAGCCAGTCTTAGAAAGACAAAAATCATATGACTTCATTCATATGAGGACTTTAAGAGACAAAACAGATGAACATAAGGGAAGGGAAACAAAAATAATATAAAAATAAGGTGGAGGACAAAACAAAAGAGACCTCTAAATATGGAGAGCAAACTGAGGGTTGCTGGAGGGATTGTGGGAGGGGGGATGGGCTAAATGGGTAAGGGGCATTAAGGAATCTACAGAAATCATTGCTTCACTATATACTAACTAATTTGGATGTAAATTTTAAAAAATAAAAAATAAAGTTAAATTAAAAATAAAATGAAATAAAATATTAAACATCTCTGATTTACAGCAAAAGGCTTGAGTTCAGATTCTTGAGGAGCATATGACGTTTTAATACAGTTTTGATGAACTTCATCGTTTAAGAAAAGGAGGTGCTGGGGTGCCTTGGTGGCTCTGCTGGTTAAGCGTCCAACTCTTGATTTCAGTTCAGGTCCTGATCTCATGTTCATGGGATGGAACCTCACTGACAGCTGTCTTTGCTGACAGCACAGAGCCTGCTTGGGATTTTCTTTCTCTCACTCCCTGTTCCTCTGCTGCATGAGCATTCTCTCTCTCTCTCTCTCTCTCTCTCTCTCTCTCTCTCTCTCTCAAAATAAATAAATAAATAAATATTTTTTTTAAAATAAAAGAAGTGCTTACAAAACAAACAGAAGGGTTGAAAAAAGAGAGAATACAAAGAAACTTGTAAATTATGAGAGTCTTTTAAGAAGGTAGATGAATTGAATTTTTCAGTAGTTGAACAAATACATATATGTGTACACATATACATATATTATTTAAATTTTATTTTCCTTTTGATGGGTACTTTTAAGATCTACTCTCTTAGCAAATTTTTTTTAAGTTTATTTATTTTGAGAGAGAGAGAGAGAGAGAGAGAGCATGTGTGCGAGTGGGAGAGCAGAGAGAAAAGGAGAGAAACCCAAGCAGGCTCTGCACTGTCAGCATGGAGCCCCACGTGGGCTTCAAACTCATGAACCGTGAGATCATGACCTGAACTGAGATCAAGAGTTGGACGCTCAACTGACTGAGCCATCCAGAATTAAGTTTGAAGGATCTCATTTCCTTAATATGAAATGATAAGTATAGTAAACAGCTTATAGGGAAGTAGAGGCTGGGAGAAAAATCTACCAATAATCTCTTTTGCAAGTTGATTGGAATGCAAACATTTTAGGACACATTGATCTCTACAGATAATTATGTGTAGGTTTTAGCTTTTATTTAAAAATACACATTTTCTGGGGTGCCTGGGTGGCTCAGTTAAGTATCTGACTCCTGATCGCAGCTCAGATTTTGGTCTCAGGGTCATGAGTTCAAGCCCTGCATTGGGCTTCATGCTGAGTGTGGAGCCTACTTAAAAGAGCAAAACAAACAAACAAACAAAACCCCCTCATTTTCCATTGAGTGAGAATTCTGGTTAGTTGGAGTCACATCTGTATAATAAAAATAAAATTGAGATTCAGTAATAATAGTAGCACCCCAAGTATATTCCTATATATTTATGAATTTTTGTATATAAATATGCATTCAAATTTTAATCTATGTATATTTGTATGCATATGTGGGTATGTTTGTGTGGGATATGTGTTAGCCTAAAAATGTTACATACAATAAGAGTAATTGATGGAGTAAGATGGACTCTAGTGGGGCTGTGGATTTAAAGAAAATGAAGAAGGGCTGGAATAATTGCTGAGGGGAATGGGAAATAGGCCAGATAAGAAAAATGCAATGGGATTGCCAAGCAGTTGCGGTTACCTCTGAGTTTGAATACCATAAATTTGCTATGGTACTAATCCGCAAGATCATCTGGTTTTCTCTAGTGATACACAACAACATGGGTGCAGGTTCAGAAGCAGAGGAGGCAGATGTCGAATTAATCCAGTGTTTCTCAAAAGGTGAATAGGAGGAGAATATCAGAATCATCTGGGAAAATTTTTAGACTGCACGTGTGTGTAACTCGGGACTAGGAAAATAATTTTTGCAATAATTTACCAGTGAGTGTTGAATGGATACAGAGGGAGGAAAGCTAGAAAAGGCACAGGTCACAAAGTTGGTAAAATAGACAAGGTAGAATGAGTGGCATTAAAGAACAATTTATTACTGAGCTTGTGATAATAATGTGATTAAATTAGATTTGAATGTCTTCAACATTATATAATGTAGTGGACAATCAGATGATTTTAAATGATAAAACATGGATGTGGGAAGTAAATTGCTTATGTAGAAAAATCACATTGATCAAAAAGTTACCTTAGAGGCAACATCCTACACTGTCTAATCAGACACCAGAGCTATTCCGGCTGTTTACTTCTCAACCATGTTTCTCTGTCTTACTTGAGCATGTCTCTCTGTCTGCCTTGTTCTGTCTGGTTTCTTCCTCCTAAAATGCATGCTTGTTGTGATAATTAAATGAGTTAATATATTTAAAACGCTTGGTACCATTACTGTTACCTAGTGTACACTTGAAAGATGTTAACTACTATTATTACTAAATCTCAATTTTACTTTTATTATACAGATGTGATTCCAACTAACTAGAATTCTTACTCAATGAAATATTTTCCTTCCTTCCTTCCTTCCTTCCTTCCTTCCTTCCTTCCTTCCTTTCTTCTTTCTTTCTTTTTTTTTTCTTTTCCTTTTCTTTCTTCTTTCTTTGTTTCTTTGTTTCTTTTCTTCTTTCTTTCTTTCTTTCTTTCTTTCTTTCTTTCTTTCTTTCTTTCTTTCTTTCTTTCTTTCTTTCTTTCTTTCTTTCTTTCTTTCTTTCTTTCTTTCTTGTTTTAGTAGGCTCCACACTCAGCATGGAGCCCAATGCAGGGCTTGAACTCATGGCCCTGAGACCAAAACCTGAGCTGCGAGCAAGAGTCAGATGCTTAACCAAATAAGTGACCCAGGCACCCCAGAAAAAGTGTATTTTTTAAATAAAAACTAAAATCTACACATAATTGTCTGTAGAGATCAATGTGCCCTAAAATGTTTACATTCCAATCAACTTGCAAAAGAGATTATTGGTAGATTTATCTCCCAGCCTCTACTTCCCTACAAGCTGTTTACTATACTTATCATTTCATATTAAAGAAATCAGATCTTTCAAACTTAATTCTGCATAGCATTCTCATCTTGCTCCATTATGACATATATCAACCATGGTTCTCACCCTTCACATAATCCCATAGCAGTAGGCTATAAGAATTGTTTTCTGAACAAAATGGATTTTCTATTTGGAGATTAGAAAGCAAAAAAATCATCACTTACATATGTCCGTGAAAAAGACACATGAGACATGATTTCCTACCTCATTTGGGTCTGGCTAATTCTACCGCACACCTCTGTCTCTTATGTCTATTAAAACATGAATCTCATTTTCTTAGTCTCCATACCGATCCACTTTAGAAATTCAAACTTATCAATCTAAATAGGCATTATGTGTGATATTTGTTCTCTAGTACTCTTGCTTTATTTCTGAATACTGAGCCATGTGTGAGAGCAATAACAATGAAGTGATACAGCTGTATTGAAGCATAAAGCACATGCACAAAAAAAATCCAAAAACAAACAAAATTTTTTTCATGCCTTTTATTTTATGCTCTTTGGTTTTAATTCTGTACCATGTGTTATATTTCTGAATAGTAGACAAAAATGAAGTGCCTGTGTAATAACCTCTTAGATGAATGTAAATATGATAGATTTCCCTTTAAACTTCAGGAATGTGAAGTCAGAGGACCCGGTAGCATGCAAGGTATTCCACATGGTCCATGACTTTAAAAAATGTCATATTCTTGTTGATTTGTAGGATCATTCTTTAGTGCACTGAATATTGTGGCCCCATTTTTGTTACATATTTCACAAATATATCTTCCCAATCTGTCATTTTGGGTTTTTGTTTGTTTGTTTTTACTTTGTTCATTCATAATTCAGTTTTGTATTTACCTTAAAGAATCAAATCAGTTTTTCATAAATTTATGACTTTATACTATACATCTTACTTAGGAAGATTTTTTTCTATTAAAATATAAAATAATAGCATCTTAAATAGTATTCTAGAATTAATTTAAAATTGTGGGTAATTTATAAAATATAAACTAATTTATAATAAACTTTATATTTGCTGTGAGATGAGGTAGAGCTCTAAATTTATTTTAAGATATATAATCAATTATCCCAGTACCAATTTGTACCTTCTTTAATATTAAAAGGTTAAAAAGTAATCTTCAAATATATTTATATGTGTTTCTGGACATCCTTTTTTGTTCCATGGATATGTTATCTATTTTTTAAATTTTTTTTAAGTTTATTTTCATTTATTTTGAGAGAGAGAGAGCACAAGCAGGTGGGGGGCAGAGAGAGGAAGAGAGAGAGAATCCCAAGCAGGCCTCGCACTGTCAGGTTTGAGCCTGCCGCGGAGCTCAAACCCAGGAACTATGAGAGCATGACCTGAGCCAAAACTGAGAGTCCCACACTTAACCGACTGAACCACCCCAACACCCCTCTATTTATCTATTTCTATTCTAGAATGGTACTGCTTTAACTATTGCAAATACGGTACATGTTGTTTTTTGGTTTTTGTTTTTTAACAGCAATTAAAAATGAGGACCGGGAGCCCTTTGGCCAGTGAGGGCTGCTATGCTTGTTGAGAGGAGAAGCAAGTCTCATACACTAGGATGGAATGTGTTAGTGAAATAAAACACACCGTGGGTACAAGTGTGCTGGCATGCACTCTAGAAGCCAATTTCTACATACTGCTCACTGCTCACTGAAGAACCCGCATTACAAACAAATAAAGCATAAGGTAATACAAAGCTTGTACTTCAGCTTGAGTCAAAGACGTAATATTCTCTGACTATGAGGCTAATTGTGGTGGATTATCTGTTGAAAATGGTCATCCCTATCAGCACATGTGTCTCCCAATAAGATTGAAGTCTATTTTTTTCTCCCATTTCTTCTCAAACCATGTGAATTTTTTGAGTAATTTAATAAATAAATGTGATGTTTTGGGACTTCTGAGCTTATACCCTAAGAGACCTTAAGTTTCTAATTTTATTCTTGGAATGCAATTGCCAGGTGAAGAATTCCAACTACACTACTTTAGAAAAAGGCTACATATATGGAGCGCCTGGGTGGCTAAGTCAGTTAAGCATCCGACTTTGGCTCAGGTTATGATCTTGGGGTACATGGGTTCAAGCCCCGCTTCAGGCTCTATACTGACAGCTCAGAGCCTGGAGCTTGCTTCAGATTCTGTGTCTCCCTCTCTCTCTGCCCCTCCTCTGCTTGCTGTCTGTCTCTCAAAAATGAATAAATGTTAAAAAACAAACTTGAAAAAAAAAAGGAAATGGCTACATATAAAAAGATTCTGAAGGTTAAGAAATTACAAAGGAGAATAGAGGGACCCCTAGATGTTCCAACATGCAAGATGATATATCAGATACGTGAGTGAAGCATCTCACATCTTGCAGCTAGTTGAGCTAGCTAGTTGAGTTCAGCAAACACCACTTCAAGAAAAGATAAGCCATGCCACTGAGTCTTGACCAAATTGTAATCCAATAAATGGAGGTTGTCTGAAGCTAAAATGTCTTAAGATAGTCTTTTTGCATGGGAGTAAATATCTGACAAAAACAGTATTATAATTTTTTTTCTGGTTTTACTTATTTAAGCTACCAGATAAATTTTAGTCTTAGATCTGAAGTTTTGTATATCTCTTAGTATTTTGTTTGGAATTGCACAAAATGTATACATTATTTTGGGAGAAAGTGACATCTTCATAACTCCCTCAGAGATTTTGCAGAGGAGAGTTTGAGTTCCTCTGTTTTGGAAAGGAGGGTCTAATTTAGTTTTGCCTTTTTTGCTCCTACGTACCCCTTCATCTTTGGACAATACGGTTAGTGTCTGACTGGTCAGAGGGGATAGAGGTCAGAATTTATGTCTCTTGATGTTAATAAGATCTGGAGGCAAGATTTAAAAAAAAATCCACAAAGAGGAAACTCCAAGTGCATGTAAAAGGATTCTTCCTCGTCTTTCGCCAACTCCTAAGCTAATAATGTACAGGACAACATAAAAAGAGACCCAGCATGGAACATCAGCTGAGATGTGAGAACTGAGAAGCATTTCAAAAGTTTCTACAGAGCTGGAGAGATATAGTTCTGGCTAAGTCATAGTAGAGATACCTTGTTAATTCCTCAGCTGATTTTTTTTTTTAAAGCAAAAATGGCCAGGTCCCAAAAGAAAAGGGAGTACTGATATATATGTATATATATGTGTGTGTGTGTGTGTGTGTATATATATATATATATATATATATATATATCAGAAAATATTGAAATGTACTCTTAATGTGTGGAAAAAATCAAAATGCCAATCTAGATTTTTATACTCAGGACTGATAATCTTCCAAAATGAAGTTAAATGCAAGTGTTTCAGACATTGGGAAAATAAAAAAAAAAAGCTTAGTGAAAAAAATGGCCAGCACATCTATATTATAGGAAATATTAAAGAAAATCATTCAGCCTTAAGGGAAATGATCCAAAATGGAAGAGAGAGTAAGAAGAAATAAACAGTTCCAGAAAAAGTAAATACAAAGGTAATTATGAAAGACTACTGATTGTTTAAAGTTACAAACATACAATGCATTTTGGATTTTTACCAGAAATAAAAGTAAAGTACATGGCAACAATTGGAAAAAAAAGGCAAGAATAGGATAAATTAGCTGTTAAAAAAAATTCTTGCATTGTCTTGGATATGCAACCCTATTAATTCAAGGCAGACTACTAAGAGTCACAACACACACAAAAATGTGTTTTTAGGTACACATTTTTGTGCATGTAAAGTGGAATAATAAAAAAGTACTCTCCAGGCAATAGTAATCAGATAAAGAAGAATAAGGAAAAAAAACCAACCTGGACGAAACATTTACAAAAATAATATCAAGGTGATTATTTAAACCCTAATATATCAGTGATTTTAAAAGTTCTCAACTTTATGCTGTTTATAAGAAATATTCTTTATAAATCATCTAGACATCAAAAGTAAAATGATGGGAAAATACACCATGCACATACTAGTCAAAATAGACATTGAGGTGGCTGTGTTAACATGAGGGAAAAAAATACCTTAAATCAAAGAGTATTTTCAATGGTAAAAAGGGACATTTTATAATAATGATAAAAACGAGTTTATCAGAAGTTGTAACAATCAAAACCCACTAAAATGAACACATACCTATTCTATTTTCTAAAAATTCTACTCCTAGTTACATGTAATACATGAGAATCAAGGGCATATGTCCACCAAAATACACATATGAAGCCATTCATAGCAATTTTATTTTTAGAACCAGAAATAGGACACTACTCAAATTGGAATATATTCATATAATGCAATACTATAAAGCCACAAAAATATGAGCTACTGATATATCTAGTAACATAGATGCCTCTCAAATATTACATTAAGTAAACAAAGTCAGTCACAAAACAGTATATATTGTATGATATAGACAAGTGCTTCTACCCTTCATGGGAAACATTGGGGGTGTTTAATCAGTGCACATGAGTGTGACTTGTACCCTCTAATGATGAGGCCACAAAGTTACTTCACCACAGATCTTAAGAGCCCCATGTTTACCTGCTAGAATATTCTCCTCATTTATTGCAGCCTTTAAATGAGGATCCAAGGAGAGTTCCCTGAATTGTCATTTTTATCACACTGAATTTATCCAAATGAGTTGAGAATAAGAAATAATTACTTCCCCTAAAAACTGTTATTTTATCTAACCAAAGATTTGCAAATAAAATATAACTTCCCGAAGAGGTTCTATAGGACACTTTGTCAAACCATTTCTAAACAACACTATTTTTTTCCAATACAATTATATTGAAAAATTCTTGTTTTATTTCTTTCCCCCTAATAAAATGTTAGACAAAGGATTTCCTGCTTTTTCTTTTATGTTTCAAGATCCCAGAGACTGCAGTTAATTTCATCCTGAGATACAGTTCAATATTAATTAAATTCTTTCAAGGGGATATGTGCTATTAAGACACGGTCTTTTCTAGATTGATGTAGTTCTTAAATTTAATTTGAAAATGATTTAGTCAGTGTTTTAAAACTTTATGAAGATTGACCTTCCTTTATTTGTTTTTATTGTTTTTTTTAATGTACAATTAACCCAAAGACAAATGCTAATTAACAGATGACATTGTAATTTGACTTCACTTATAATGTGAGCCATTTATATGAATTCAGGAGGAGTAGAGAGATGGATTGAGGAGTCTTCCTGTTTTGAAGTGTAAAGACTCTTACTGTTGTGTTTTGTGTTTAGATTTCATTACCATTCTACTTTCTTTGCTTAGTCATTTATACAATTTAGTATCAATTTTCCTTTTGATGAAGCAATAAAAAGTCATGTAATTGGGTAATAGTAGTTTAATGACTAACTACAAGCTTTTAAAATCCCAAGAAATTTGTGTGACAGGTTTATAGTTGATATATTACTTGCAACTAAATTTCTTCCTGTAGGCACTTTTGTAACAACAAAATTAGGTTCCCTTAAGCATCACCATCCCTAACGTGAAAAATTAGTACCACATTGTGTCTTCAGAATATATTTTTATTATGATGATTTCTAATCTTATAAACACAAACAGAAACACATATTTTTTCCCTTAAAACACATTTTGTTCCACCACACTACCACCAGATTATTCATTTACCTCTTGTCTGGATATCATGTATAAATGCTTCTCTGCAACATGCTGATTACAGAGGATACCAACTCAAAAGAATGCCCCTTCAGGCAACACTGACAGAGAACAATGGGAGCTCCACAGTACCAGAGAACACAAATAGACCAAAATCATCTCTACAAAAAATCCAAACCTTAACTGTCTTTAGAACAACCAACAAAACAGTCCAGGATCTGCGTGTTAAATCTAAAGAGGGTGACTGCCTGAAAAACTAAAACATGTATAAAGGGTTCTGAATATCCAATCAGAATACACAAAATGTCCAGGAAACAATAAAAAATCTCACAAAATTCTTACAAAACTAAAAATATTCTTACCATATGATCCAGCAATTACAATTCCTTGTTATTTACCCAAAGAAGTTGAAAACTTATGTCCACACAAAAACCTAAGCAACTTTATTCATAATTGCCAACTTTATTCATAGCAACTTTATACATAATTGCCAAATCTTGGAAACAACCAAGATGTCCTTTAGTAAGTGAATGGATAGGTAAACTGTGCTACATCTTACACAATGGAATATTATTCAGAGCTAAAAAGCAATGAGCTACCAAGACATAAATAAACATGGAGGAACCTAAAATGAATATTGCTAAGTGAATTAAGCCAATATAAGAAAGCTACATACTGTATAATTCCAACTATATAACATTCTGGGAAAGGCAAAATTATGAAGATGATGAAAAGATGTATGGTTGCTAGGGGCTGAGGAGGGGAAAGGGATGAATAGGCAGAACACAGAGGATTTTTAAGACAGTCAAAATATTATGCATGATACTGTAATAATGGATACATGTCATTATAAATTCTCAAACCCATTGAATATGCAACACCAAAGTGATACTTAATGTACACTATGTACTTTGGGTGATAAAGAAGTGTCAGCCTAGTTAATGTTGGTTGTAAAACATGTAGCAGTCTGGTGGGGGATGTTGATAATGGGGGAAGCTATGCCTGTGTGTGGGCAAGGAGTATATGAGAAATCTCTACAGCTTCCCTCAATTTTGTTGTGAATCTTTAAATGTTCTAAAGAAATTAAGTCACGTAAAAGTGAAATAAATTTCATTTATGTATTGTTATTATGATGATTAGAAATGGTGTATAATTAGCACACATGGAGGCCCAAGTAAACAGGATTATTATCACTATATTATTAATGGCTAAATAAATGGCCAAATTGATGTGTTAGAGCACCAAAGACAGGTTTGCTCTCTGTTCTTGACCCTCACCAGGGGACATTTGACATCGTCTAGAGACATTTCTGCTACAACTTAAGGATATCATCGATACCTACCGAGGCCCCCAGGATTGCTTCTAAACATCCTGTAATACATAGTATAACCACTCCTTACACATTAAAATTATCTATCTGGCCTTAAATGTCACAAATACTAAGTTTGTGACACCATATGTGATTTTTAAATGTAAATAAATTAGCATTTCTTTTCTCTCATCTTTTCTCTTTCTCTGTGTGTGCCTAAGGGACAGAGAGAGAGAGAGAGAGAGAGAGAGAGAGAGTTCTTAGAAGGCATTTAAAGAAAAATGTTGGGGCACCTGAGCAGCTCATTTGGTTAAGCGTCCAACTCTTAATTTCGGCTCAGGTCATGATTTCACAATTTCACGAGCTCCGCGTCAACCTCTACGCTGACAGCACAGAGCCTGCTTGTCACTCTCTCTCTCCTTCCCTCTCACTCTGCTCCCCCCTGGTTGCGGGCGCATGCATGTGCATACTCTCTCAAAATAAATACATAAACTTTAAGAAAAAAGAAAAAAAAATGTTAATTTAATTTATTTTTTTTAATGTTTATTTTTAAGGGAGAGAAACAGAGACAGAGCAGGAGTGGGAGAGGGGCAGAGAGTGAGACACAGAATCTGAAGCAGGCTCCAGGCTCTGAGCTGTCAGCACAGAGCCCTACTCCAGGCTCGAACCCTTGAACCATGAAATCATTACCTGAGCTGAAGTCAGATGCTTAATCAACTGAGCCACCCACACGTCCCAGTTTTTAATTTTTAATGTGCTAGGATGCATTACATACTTTAGTCTAGAGAGGTTGCCTAGTGTGTATGAAATTATATATGTTTTTAAAAATACAGCCAATTTCCTGTATAGCTTTCTGAGCACAATGGCTTCAGATTAAAACAAAATGGATATAAATATTTCCTTTTGAGCATTAGCAACCAAACACAGCAGCTGTATTTTTGGCTTTTATTTTTAAATATTTATAGTTACTTGTGAGCCTTGTCATCAGCAATTTCAGAGTTTGGGGTATGTACCTAGCATCTGTATTTATAAATAATAATTCAATTAATATTTCCAAATGCCATAATCAATGAAGAAATATGGCCTGTTAATATGTAAAAGAATATTTTGAATGTAAAAGGGTCTCCTGTGGTTTATAAGCAAATGGCATTTCTCTGAAAACTGATTTCTTAGCAAAAAACCCACCTGTACTTTACCAATTAATTATTCCTGTTACTCATAGTTATTAAACTGATAGTTTAATTTGTTGACATATGTGAAATACTCAAAAATATATGAAACTTATTATAAATATAAATGATCTCTGTGATATTCTCCTTGTGATACAAAACTATAAACACCATTTATGTGTGCTTTTGCCCTAAAGTTTTTTAAATAATAGTATGAATTTTATTTTTAAGTCTTAGCATTTGAAATGCCTACACATATTCCATTCATCCTGTATTTATTAATTTATGAAATAATTTTATTTCCCATTTCCTTTTATTTCTAAATTGTTTTGAGAATTAATGCCCGATTTAGCGAATAAAAATATAGTTAACTTTGTATTTCAGGAAAAAAAAGTAGTGTAAGTATCACCAATATTGTATGGACATTCTCATAATTAAAAAAAAGTTTTTATTTATATGAAATTCAAATTTAAGGGGGCATCTTTTTGTTTTATGGCAACTTTATTTTGAATTCTTTTACTGATGTGATGCATCCCTTTTCTTTTCCATTCTGTAACTTATTTTCTCTCTCCAGAGATATTTGCTTATAATTCCTTGATAATTATACTTTTCTTGCTGTATTTTAAATACTGAATACATAAACAGCCCTCCTCATGCTTAACAGATAAAACACACTCAGAAAATCTTCATATAAATTATATGACTTGACTATTTATTTGGATATGATTTTGTAATTTTAGATGTTGACCAGGAAATTTATTTATAGTTGTCTTTGTATGAGGTCATACAAATATGAGGAGACAATACTGACCCTGAACTGAGACAGATTTTGACCAAGCAAGTAAGACTTAATCTTCTGCATCTTATAAAATAGTATGTATGATTTGCAGAGTAATGTCTTGAGCATTGGGGTTTATATTAGAACAGAAACAATTGTAGGGTTGGAATTACTTCTTTTATGTTATTATTAAATCTAGACTTTAGTCTGTGGATTATGCAAAATAATCAAAACATAGCTCTTTTTTCCTAGATATATAATTCCAGGAATCTTTTGCTGTATTCGAATTGTTCACAGACCAAAAGTGCATGAGGAGCACTGTTATATATAATCTTTGATTGGAAACTCCATCATATAAGCTAACATTTTTTATAACTTGTAAATCAAACCATTTTCCAGAGATCAATCTTGGCATCAGTAATGATGATTTTAATAGTAGCTACTACTTTACAGATATTTGAAAACAAATCACTACGGTTGTAACACTGTGTCTCAAACTATTTTGTCACCCACATACTCCTTAATGGTCTTTCAACCTATGAGCGGATTGCAACTTGTAGGGAAATTACAAAAACTATATAAAACATATCCATTTCTTTGTCTTACCAATAAAAAGGAAGATAACGATGTTCATATTTCACCTCAGTTTAATGAAGATAGTTTTAAAAATAGGTGAACTTTGACATCAAGTAATTTTTTTTACTGTATTAAATTTCTTACTAAATTTCTACTAAAGTAATACCAATTCAAAATTAAGAGTATAGAAATTATAAAAACTGTAGAGATGCTATCATTATATATAGGATTAGATTAGATGCTCCCATATATAAGGTAACTTTCATTAATATTTATAAATCAAATCATTTTCGGCAAATCAATCTTGTGTCTTATGATTATCTTAATAATAGCTAACTTTTCCTAACTCTTATTACATATTTTATATACATCATTTCACTTAAGCCTGTTAAAGAGTCCTCCAAATTAGATATCAGAGAAGTCACATAACTGAGCTGGGTATCACCAAGTCTCTTAGAATGCTTATCTTTTGAGATGATATAACCAGTGCTCTCCTGGAATAAAGAAAAACTGGACTCAACCAACGTACTATCAATTAAGTGAACCTTATAATATTTTTTTTTTGTGGTCTTTGTCTTTGAAAGGAGGATATATGTAGCTGTTTCACCACATGTTCTTGGAAAGAGCAATTTTCTAATTATTATAAATTTTCATTTTCCTTCAGATAAGATCAGGATATAAAGTTTAAAACCTTACAGATGAAATATGGTTAAGGTTGAATAAATCCTCAAACCTCTCTGAAAGCAAAAATATTTCTTTACCAAGCCTTCTAACCTATTTATGTGTTATTTACCCTTATCTCATATTGGCCATGTCTACAACAAAACTATGAGTTGGTTAACAGGACAAGTGTTTAATTTGGTTTAGCGGTCACAATGATAGAATTCTTTGAGTTATAACTTAATGTCACACTGTTGTTTCACATGTTTTTCTTTTTTACTATCAGATAATATCTCATCTGTTTACCAGCTGATGATCTATATGATTCAGTATCATCATAACCTTTTGGTACTTCAGGAATTCCATAAGTGGCTTTGTTACACATAATTCATAAAAAGTTCCTGCTTCTATAGGATACTTCTAATCCTACAATTTAATTTGTTGGAAGCAACCAATTGTAATACATGAAAATTAGAATAGAATATCAACATATTTTGATGAACAGAACATTTTGCTATATATATATATATGTGTGTGTGCATATATATATGTATATATATATATAATCACATTGTGTATATATATGTATATGTATATATATACATGTATATATGTGTATATATGTATATGTATATATATATATATACATGTATATATGTGTATATATATATGCATATATGTATATATATAATCACATTGTGTATATATATATATATATACACATATATATATAATCACATTGAATCTATGATCTTACAAGATATAGCATTAAGTGGAAAACTGTCAAAACAATATTCCCTATATTTAGAAACTTTAGCATCTCATCCACAGCATATACTGCTAATGTTTTTTAATAACTGAAAATAAGTTAAAGTCTTAGTATTGCCTTAGTCTTTTATATTTGTATGATGTATTTTCAAATTTATTTTATATCAGTCTATATAGATAAGCTAATTGCTTAAATTTTGAAAGGATTATTAAGGACTTTATGCTTCTGACATAGGAAAAATTTTATACATGTATTTTTTAAGACAATTCGCTTGAATTAAATTTCAAATGAATATGGGGGTTTGAGACAGAAGGCTGTAAATCTGCACTTGTCTCATCTTACTCTTTGTGCCAACTCAATAAATTCCAAATGCAATTATAATGGTTTCTGAACTTCTGCTAACATGCCAATTGAATCTACGCTGCATCAAGTAAATTAGATGAGAGTTAAAGGTACTCCCGGGAAGCAACATGATGAATAACAGATAAGACATTATTTTAAACAGAACAAGAATTATGAGTTTAAGGGTAAACTGCTGACCTCTACATTAGAAAATATTGCTGAAAGTAGTAAATTGACTGTTATTATTATTATTTTTTACTTTTAGTCACTTTCTGTAGAAGGGTCAATTCCTCCCGACAGACACCGCCACCCAGTATGGAGCTGCAGTCTAAATGGGTGGTCCAGACGGGCACTAACCAGTGCAAACACAACCCAGCACCTTTTCCTCCATACTCTCTGTGTCCCTTGTCTTCATTTGTATACTCTTTGTTGCACCGAGAAAATCATGAACAAAAATGTGTGTACACTTTGAACATGAAATAACTTGCCCTGTCACAAACTACTTGAGCAGTATTGATTCTAAATTTATTTGCCACTGAATCTATTTTTATGGCTGAACATAACGTCTGACACTCAGAAAGAATTAAAAATGTATTTGCAGGGTGAATGTCGATCAAGCTGTTCTTGTTTTTGTTTTTATATTTTTTAATTTGAAAATGTATAATAGAAATACTTTTTCTTCATAATGGGAAGTTAAATAATTAACTTTGATTGACATATAATTTAGGATATTATATTGTCATATGATATCCTGAGCAAAACATCCAAGTGATGCACAGTGCAAAAGTTACCGTTTTTGCCTTTATTGCGTTGACAAGTAGAATAGGGGAAAAAATAAATGGATTATAGCATACTCAAAGGTAAAGTAACCATGTATCCACAGCTTCAGGATGAAGTCAACTTTTAATTGTTTATGTTCATGTAGAATACAGGAGAAATGTAGACTACTGAAAACAGATGACAAAATGATTTGTATCAATCTTCAGAAAGTAGAAATATACACAAAGGCATATAAACAAGCAAATGTTTAGACAAAAAAAAATACTGTACTTCATGATTTACTGGCTTGATTCTACAGGCTTTCTCTAAAATATCTGAGAAGAAAAGTACTTAAAGTGCTGGAGCTAATCCACTGGCAAGGAATCCGAATCAGATCATATTTCAACAATTAAATAAACTGAACAAGCAGGGATATCCCAGCAGCAGAGACTGCTAGTTCCTGACCCAGTATCTGCTTCTTCTCCTCTGCCCCTCCAACATCTAGGTTTCCCTTCCTTCTCTGCACATAGGTGATGTGAAAAAGAGTGGTTAGATGAAGCTTGGGGGGGGGGGGAGTTTAAAAACGGATGGAGTTGTCATGCCCCTCATGTTTCTTTCCCTTTCTTTCTTTCTTTCTTTCTTTCTTTCTTTCTTTCTTTCTTTTTCTTTCTTTCTTCTTTCTTTCTTCTTTCTTTCTTATCCTCCTTTCTGACTGGAATTTGGGTGTTATGACTGGGGCTCTAGAAGCCATCTTAAAGGAATGAGGATGAGAATCCAAGTCTGAGAATGACAGAGCAAAATACTGGGTGAGCCAGAATGACTGGTTTTGTTGTTGTTGTTATTATTATTATTTATTTTAGAGAGAGGAAGTGAGAGAGAGTGTGAGTGACAGAAAGGGGTAGAGAGAAAAAGAGAGAGAATTTTAAATAGGCCCAATGTGGGGCTCGATCCTACAACCCCTGGGATCATGATCCGAGCCAAAACCAAGAGTCAAATGCTTAACCGACAGAGCCATGCAGATGCCCCCAGAATGACTGTTAATAGTTGACCACTCCAAGACAGCTAGTCTTGCCAGCTTCTGCCCCATTCTTACCTCTATTTTCCAGGTCTGTGTCATTACTTTCTGAATTCAACATCTAACTTGAGCACCCAGCATATCTTAAGTCAAATATATCAGAATATAACTCTTTATGTTCTCCTTTGTATCTCATTCAAATAAATTTCTCTTAACAAACTCCTGCAGTATACTGTCAGCTCAACTACTTTCTTTTCCTCACTCAGATTTCGAGTGCTACCATTAACTTTGCCTTACCATTTTCTAGATTAATGTAAATATGTATATTTTGTGGTTACATTTTGTCAATTCTTTTCAAAAGTTTCTCAAATCCATTTTATGTCATTCTCATTTCTAATTTCATCATCATTATTCCTTTGTATATTATTACTATTTGTTTGGGACATCTTCTATTCTTCATTTTTTCCCATTGTTTTTATCTTCCTTCTTTTCTCCCTTCTTCCTTCCATTCTTTTTACAGTGAATCTAGTTTTATTTAAGGAATCCATTTTTTTAACATTTATTTATTTTTGAAAGACAGAGAGAGATAAAGCATGAGTGGAGGAGGGGCAGAGAGAGAGACACACACACAGAATCTGAAGCAGGCTCCAGGCTCTGAGGGATCAGCACAGAGTCTGACAGGAGGCTCGAAACCACGGACCATGAGATCATGACCTGAGCCGAAGTCAGATGTCTAACTGACTGAGCCACCCAGTGCCCCTAATGAATCCATTTTTAAAGTCTCAATCAGTTTGAGCCATATGTCTAAAACTCCAAGTTTAGCAATGTCAACCCCTGTTCAAAAACTCTCAGTGTTTTATATTAAGACTTTCCAGTTCTATTACCACCTTCTTAAATTTCTGTTTAGAATCAATTAATTCTGGAGAAAAGAAAAAGAAAATCAGAGGTAACAGTCCGTATTTTGGAAATTCCTTTTTCAGAACAGTGTATTCATCTCCTAGGGCTGCTGTGACAATGTACCACTAAGTGGGTGGCTTAAAACAGCACAAATTTATTATCTTGCAGTTTTGGAGGCCAGAAGTCCAAAATCAAGGTGTTGGCAGGATCACACTCCCTATGAAACCCATAGGAGTGAGTCCCTCCTGGTCTCTTCTAGCTTCTGGGGTTTGCTATCAATCTTTGGCATTCCCATCTTATATGTAATTATTCCAAACTGCCTCCATGTCACATGTCTGTCTTCTCCTTGTGTCTGTGTCTTCACATGGCATTCTTCTCCATGTATGTATATATCTGTGGCCAAATTTCCCTCTTCTTACAAAGATACTAGTCATGTTGGTTTAGAGACCGCTCAGATGACCTCATATTAACTTGATTACATTGAAAAGGCTCTATTTCCAAATAAGGTTATATTCACACAAACAAAAGGTTAGGACTTTCATCATATATTTTGAGGGGATACAATTCAACTTATAGCAAACTATATTATGCATCTATCTCTAAAAAATAAACACAAAATCATGGTATGTTTAAGGTTTATACTGTGAATAGCTCTACACCAAAATGTATAAAGAATTAAGAGTTTACATTGGCCAAAATAGTTAACCTATAAAATTATTATAAATTTTGAAATTTTTCTTCTAAATAAACAAAAACATTTGATTCAATGATTTTATATCTCCTACTCCTCTAACAAGGTCTCAAAAGTAAATAAGTCAACAAAAATTAATCTTTGGGGTGCCTGAATGGCTCAGTCAGCTAAGCTTCTGACTTTTGACTTCAGCTCAGGTCATGATCTCACAGTCATTAGGAGCTCCATGTTGGTCTCCATGCTGGGTGTGGAGATTCTCTCACTCCCTCTCCCTCTGCCCCTCCCCTCTCTCTTGCTCTCTCTCAAAACAAAACAAAACAAAACAAAATAATAATAACAATATTTTACTCTAAGTTGCTAGCCCTGTTAGAGTTGGAACAGTTAGAGCAGCTTGGGTTGGAGAAGCCCAGGCATTATGGTAAGGTGCTGAGTCCCACTGAGTATGGAGTGTTGCAGTACACACAGTCCATTGGTCCAAATGATGCTTAGAAACCCAACACAATTTCAACTCTTCCTCTGTAAACAAGCTAAGTAATGAACACTAACCGTGACAGTGAAGCCACAACTCAAGAAGAAGGATGAACATGTCCTCTATCATCAACCACATCTGTTTGAAGTGTAAGAACATACAGAATATGAGTGGTTTATCAGTGGTTTCTTCTTCTTCTTCTTTTTTTTTTTTTTCTTTTTTTGGAGGTACTAATCCTTAAGTAAATAGGCTTTTTTTTTTTCATTTCTAAATGCTTTATGGGAAATTCAATCAATCTCATTGAAAATTGTGGATAGGCAAAGAGTGATTGACATAGGCTAATTAGTAATATTACTGATAAAACTAGAAGATAAATAAAAAAGCAAAGTATTTCCTGGTTAGTTATAGCGGTAGAATATAAGGACCTTGAAATCTATGGCAGAAAAAGTGTTTGAGGAAGTTCTGAACAGTAGTTACTGAAAGAAAATTAAGCCTATTAAATAATTTCCATTGCTAGTGAGTTGGTACCTGTGACAAAGACAATGTGTCATAATGCCCCCAAAATGGAGTAGGATGCAAAAATGAGGAATAAGAAATATTATAATTACACTTCATTCCCCCATTGGAGTGCCACACCTTGACTTGCCTGTTTCCAACCTACTCCTAAAGCAATATTCTGTCACTCGTTTGTATCAGTAAAAATATGATACTAGACTTGCTTTGTTAACTACTCCATGTATGAATGATTTATCCTTGCAACTCAATTATAAATCACTGTATGGTATTATTTGTCTGCTAGTTTTGTTTGGATTTCCTTAGGTTCCAACATTCTATCATAGAAAATGTCAATGGAGAGCTATTATAGAAATTTTTAAAAATCTATTTCTTATCTTTGGAAAAACAAAACAAAACATCTACTTTAACACTAGACAGATCTTAGAAGAAAGAAAAACTATTGACAAATATCGTCCTTTCCCTATTTCATTTGATATGAAGTACATAGATGCTATTGTGGGTTGACTTTTGTCTCCCCCAAATTTAAGTCCTAACCCCCAGTACCTGTGAGTGTGACCATATTTAGAAACAGGTTCTTTGCACGTATAATCAAGTTAAGATGAGGTTAAACTGGGTTAGAGTAAATTTGGACATAGAAACACAGTAGAAAGCCATGAAAGCGGAGGCAGAGATAGGTGTCATAAATCTACAAGCTAAGGAATGCCCAGGATTTGAGTCAACTACCAAAAGCTCGAAGAGACAAGGAAAGATCCTCTCATAGAGCCTTTAGAGAAAGCATGGCTATGTCCACACCTTGTCGTTAAGCACTGCAGGCTGCTATAACAAAATATCAGAAACTGAGTGGCTTACTGTTGTAACTTTTGTTAAATTAACATTTGTTAAGTCGAGTTCCAGAGTGTGGAATGATGAGTCCTGGTTCAACAAAGACAATAGAGGAAACAGAAGGAGAGAACTTATTAGTCACAGATCCTAGAGGATGTTCACAGCCTACCTCAAAAGGCCATAGGAAAGGGCAAGGCAAGGCACAGGTGGAGCATATGTCTTTATTAGGATCCACCAGTGGAGTGGTTTGGGGTTCCTGGGTTAAGTCTAAATTGGTCACTATAAATGAAGAAAAGCAGGGTTTTGGTAAGCTCCATGAGGGTCTTGTCTAAGGGGCATGTAGGGAAGGGGAAGGAGTTGGGAGACGGGGGAAACTATTTATCACCAGGTGCACTGGAGAAGATAATCAGCAGCTTATCAGTGGGTTGGGCTATTATCTAAGGCACGCACTCCAGGGAGGAGCTAGTGTCAGTCCAAGGCCCCAGCAGGCCACTGGCCACACAAAATGGGTGCTGAGGCAGCAACACTGTGGAGTAGTTTCACTAAATTCTCAACACCAGAAATTTATTTCATACAGGTCTGAAAGCTGGAATCTGAAATCAGGTCATTTCTGAACACTACCATGGTGATTTGTGGTAAGAACTCTCTTCTGGGTTGAAGACTGCTACGTTCACCTTGTATCCTCACATGGAGAACAGAGACAGAGGAAGCAAGCTCTCTCAGGTATTTGTAAAGGCACTAGTCCCATTTATGAAGGTACCACCCTCAGGACCTTATCTAATCCTAGTTACTTCCCAAAGGAAAAAATAGCATTACATAGGGTGGTGAGTTTTGTGGGAACTAAAGTATCAGACCACAGCACTGTGATTTTAGATGTTTATCTTTCAAGACTATCAAATAACAAACTTCTGTTATTTAATGCACCAAGTTTTTGGTACTTTGTTATAGCGGCCCTAGGAAACTAATGGAGTCCAACTAACCCATCAATTAATGGTTGTTGTTGTTTTTTTTTTTTTTTAATGTTTGTTTATTTATTTATTTATTTATTTATTTTGAGAGAGAGAGAGAGAGAGAGAGTCAGAGCATGAGCAGGGGAGGGGAAGAGAGGGAGACACAGGATCTGAAGCAGGCTCCAGGTTTTGAGCTGTCAGCACAGAGCCTGACATGGGCTCGAACTCACAGACTGTGAGATCATGACCTGAGCTGACGTAGGGCGCTTAGCCACCCAGGTGCCCCAATTAATGGTTTTGAACATCAATGATAGTGGGTATGAAAAATCCTTTCATATCTTTTGGTCAATATAAAACTACTGAAAATGGCAAGAATTATTGAAATTCCTATGTAATATATATTAATTTGAATGCAAAATAATACTTCAACTACAAGTTATAAATATATGTGTATGTATACATAATATATATTTTATTACATAAAAAACTGCATATACCCATTTCTTATATTAAGAAAAGTTTTATATACATGTATATGTGTATGTGTGTGTACAGAAGAGGACAAAAGAATTGCCTACTACCTTTCACTAATCATTAATCACTTATTAGCTTTATGAATAAAAATTTCTCAGCCAGACTCCATAATTTACAGATTGGGGCTGATAAGATAGAAATCTGCTTATTTCTACCATTCCAGGAATTTCTGCTACTGGCAGGTGATCCACAAACCCCACCAGAGATGAACTTAAATAGCCCCAGATACGTTCAGTTAAATTTGCAAATACAAATAAAATTTGTTTCACATACCACAAACGCAATAATGATGCAATTAATCAAATATGACGTTATTTTCTAGGACTCTAACCACAAGGGAATATTGGTGAGAAGAAAATCAGAAATGCAAACTCCAGCTCCAGATAAGTAAAAATTCCAAATCTTTTTTTGTCAGCTGGGAAAGTTCACATCATAGTATAAGTATTGTTGTTCTGACTAATTACTGCTGTCTGTGTCAGTGGGAATGCTAACCATAAAACAGCAGGAAAGAACAATCCCCTCCTAATCGACTGGAGTTTAAAAAAAAATCATTTAAGGCAAAAACTTAAGAAATCAACTGAAAACAGGCTGACTCATTTGAAGATCAAATGGCTTATCTTTCTGGGAAATAAGTCAACAAAAAGCATAATTGTCTTTATTTGTTTGCTCTTATACTTTTTAATAAAGAACAAATGGTGTTAATGTAATAAACCAAATGCCACAGTCACAAATGCCATTGCAAACGAGCTCTTTAAATCTGCTCTAACTCCTGTCCATTCAAAAAAGCGTGATCCTCTTCTACTTTATTTTATTTTTGAAAAAAAAGTTTGTTCCATTTTCCAACTGAGTTCTAGTAAGTCAGCCAACATCTCACTGATATCTAGTGTATATTTTGGAATTTAAAGCATAAAGTCAGCAGTGACTTGCTGTGGGGTTAAGGAAAATAAGTTATTTCAGATTAAGACTCCAATTAGATAAAAATCACTAAGAAAATAAGTAATTTGGTAATGTCAGCTAAATTTACAAAAGCTCATATTCATCTTTAAGTCAAAGGTTGTGTGTATAATGGCAAGCTAAAATGAAAAATTGAGTCAATTATTTAGATAATTCAGGTCTAGAATTGCTGCTATTTAGGAAGAGAATATTTAGTTAATGGGGTCATGATTTATGTAAATAAACTATCAACATCGACCAATTAACAGCTTTTCCCATTTCATTGGAAATATACAGCACCGTCTTAATGATTTTCATGGGAATATGTTTCAAGAAGTCCTCCATGTTAAATACAAAACCACAAAAGATGTCATAAATCAAGCAAAGTAAAACTAAATAGCTCAGTGTGTACCTTCTCTTTGTCCCTAAGAAGATAAAAGAAAATAGGACTCAAGAGGAATTATATTGAATTCCAAATATCTACATTTTTAAAATAATTTTTTTTTTAATCCTGAAAGGACTCCTTTTTCTCTTCATTTCTCAAAGCAAATTGTAAAGCTTCTAATGAAAGGTAGTAATTCCACACAACTTCTTTTTTTACAAGCAATCTTAAAATAATAGAACTGAGCTTATAAAACAAGCATATTTTGCTTATTTTGTTTCTCTCAATGTTTACTTCTTCACTGATCATTCTTTTCCAACTGGGGCAAGAGTTAATAAACATGTTTAATAATACTTTTACTAAAATCCATTGACACTAAAATCACCATAACCAGATAATTACATTTAACTTATTTTAACATAACTACCAGAGTAGCTAATATGTTCATCTTGTGATAAGAAAATGTCCTCATGTTATCTTCAAAATTTTGTAACTTCAGTTGGCTTCATACCTATCCTATGACGTTCACACTTCAGCTTTTCAGGTTGTAATATTGGAGATAAAAGTTTAGATAACTCATGGGACAGAGAGCTAGTGATGTTAGAGTTGGATTTTAAACTCTATGCTGTTTATGCTGTGCTTGTTACTTCTATTTGTTGAATGAAAAGCATTTTAAATACCAAGCTAAATAAGGAGATATAGAAAAAAAATGTGGTGTGTGTGTCTAATGGGAATGTGGCTAGCTGAATCCTGAAGTCATATTGAGCCTAAGTTGTTAGCTTCAGGTTGAAAATTATTTACTTCTTTAAACATTTTAGGACTGTGGTTCACAAACCCATTTATATTAGAATTACCTGGGCAGGTTAAATGCCAGTGTTTTGAAAAAGAAATGAATGAAAGAAACTGCCATTTAAAGACTTAAGACTTAACACATACTTTCTACTACTTAGGGGCTAAAGTCCTGCCTGATATGGCCCCTACTGACCCCATGTTAAATCCTCTCACTCTGTAGTGTGCTACCACACTGACCTTGAATTGTCTCAGACAGATCAAGATCATTCTTAGAGTTTATACGTTTGTTGTGTTTTCCTACAGTGCTGTTCTCCATGAAGTTTGCAAGGGTGGACTTTTATTCCTTCCCTTGATCCTTCCTACTCCAGTCAGCCACCCTTCTCCTAGCCCTAGCCTTTTCCACTTCTTGCCATTGCTCTTTTGCCTTTTCTTCTCTTCTCTCTCAGCATAGCACCCTTCCTACACCTCCTGTCTCTTCCCTGCGTTCCTCTGTCTTCTCTTCCTCCCCTGCTTTCCTCTCCTCCTCACTCTTTCCTCTCTAACCCTACTCCTTCCACTCCTTTTTCCACAGCCTTCCTTCACATCCCTTCCCACTCCTGGACCATCTTCTCTAGCATAGTCCATTCTTTTATACAATGATGAAATGGCCAGCTAAAAAGGGTTATTTCTGGGCTCTTCCCAAACAGTTATCTGAGAGGATAAAGGCACATTTTCAGAACCTGGATTATACGCCAGAAGATATGTTTAATGCAAGTATATTAATAATCTTGTGTCTTATACCTTATTGAATCTTAATGTTACCATTGGAAAGTGTTTATTATTATTATTATTATTATTATTATTATCTTACATTCCTTCATGTCACTTCCTTGCTTAGTTCATCTATCAGCCAGAAAACTGGGGAATTCACAAAGTTTAAGTTGGATTTTTATATTTCCTCCCCCTGGAAGTTTATGTCTTAAAAGGAGTGGCTAATAAATGGCTAATAAAAGTGGCTATCCTACTCAAGGGTAAGAAGGCATTCCTTAACCAGTGATGGATGGGGCTTAGGATATAAACATGGAGCCCTTGCTTCTCCGATGGGATAACTCTGAGTTGCTTGTTCTGCTGGTTATCTGAATATCCTCAAAAGATTAAAATTCAGATTCACACAAAGAAAAGTAGAAGATAGCTTACAAAGTAAATAGGAACAAATCATCAGAAACCTGATTTTTCCTACGTTCCTCAAGAAGTTTTCTTCTGCTTCCTTCTTTCTTTTCTTTCCTCTTTTCTTTCCTGCCCAATTCAACTTCTGCACAGAGGTGCTTTTTACATTTCGGTGTGTGTGTGGATAGAGATTACCATTAAATTTTTAGCCACAAATCCTCCCCTCCCTAGTCGTAACTTTGCACAGAAAGACAATTACAGCCATGTAATGCTTGTTTGTTCCCTTGCATTACTGAGTACAGAGAAAAGGCAGAAAAGGAAAAATTACCTGTTAGCAAATATCACAGCATGCTTTAAGACCTTTTCCTCATGTTTGTGTTGTCTGAAGTCTGGCATGGTCTTAACTACTATAAAAAAGTTTTGATGATTCAAAGAATAAAAACATATGCATTAAATAAGCATAAAGAAACTTTTTTAAAAAGCAAAAGCATACTGCAAAGCATTATACTGCTCTGTTACTGCCTTAAATAAGTACACACACATGCATATGCACATACTCTGAGCATTGGCTTAGCAGTTCTTAACAGCTTCCCAATAGAGAGCAGATGGAAACAAATGTCACTTTTACAGAAGTTTATGTATTTTCACATTTTATTTGCCTGGTTTTTAAGTCTTTCATTTATTTCTTAATCTTTGCCTTAACCATTGCATTTTTAAGATAAATGAATTAAGCAGATGCTATTTTAACTAGCATGAAATTTAAAATGTGACTTTGTTCCAAAAGTTAATTGCTAAGCTTGCTTTTCAGAGAGAAACAATCAAATCAGAATTCATTATTTACCTCTCTAGCTAACTCTTCTTTCTGACATTTTTAGTTCTATTAACATTATATTTGTTTTGTCAGTCACTCAAGCTCAACTTCCTAGGGTCAGTATCTTCTGAATTATCAAATGCTGCCATTCCCACCCCACCCACCCAAATGTTACTTTCTGACATCCATTTAGTCTACATCTGCATTTCTGAAATTCTGTTCATTGTACACTGTTCTGTTCAAATATCACTCCAGCTAATTGGATTCTATACAACTTAATTAATTCCAAAACATTCAATCCAGCAAACATGTGTTGAGTGCCTAAAATATGCTAAGTACTATACTGTACACAAGGAGATTACGGTCTCCTGAGTGAAACACATGTAAACAATGACTCCAGAGTTTGTTCAACGAGACAGTTGAATTATGTGCAAATGTGCAAATGGCAGTCTGGGGAGTGATGTAGAGGAAGGAGACACAGCAAATTTCACAGAACAAGTGACAACCAAATTGAATTTTGAAGGTTATAGGGAAGGTCAACCAAAATGATAAGGTAAAAATGTGCAGAGGGAAAAAGTTCATGGCCCAGAAAAACATAAAACTGAAGATATGCTTGTCACTTAGCAAGAATCTTGGCTGAAGATAACATAGTAGTTAATTACATTTATTTAAATAAATAGGAATCAACCCTATCCCCACTTAAGAAGAAATCCAGAAATATAGTTCCTAATGTCTATTAATGTCTACTCCCACACTAAAAGTATGAAAGTAACAAAAATATGAGAGATTTTGCTGAAAGTAGCAAAATCAAAGCTGCCGTGCACATCTTGATAAAATTAACTGAGATATAGGAGAAAGGTGAACGCAGAACTAAATATGCCCATCTAAATACTATACAAAAGCCAACAGGGTCAGAAATAGCTCCCAAAAAGAGAGTATAAAGGTAAGAATCTCTGAGCCAGAATAGTTCTTGCAAAGGCAGCCTGTTTAAGTAAGTGAAATGCATCCAGGGAACACCTATACTTTGCATCAGGCTTTACATTCCAGCCTAGGTGATAAATGAGGGTCATTCACATGACTAGTAACTTCTAACAGCTGGGCACATTCTGGGAGCCATGGAAGGATTTGAAGCTGAATGATCAGATATATTTTAGAATTATTATGATAGCTGCAGCACAAAGATTGGCTTGTGAGAGAGGGAAATCGAGGAAAACAAAGCAGTTCAAAAACCATATAATGGTCCATGAAAGCATTTTCTCTAATTCCTCCAATTGACTCTATTTCAACCCCTCAAAAGAATGAAATTATTATGCTTGTTCTTCTATCACAGTATTCATAATCTTGTGCCATGTTGGTAGGATCTATATCTTCTCCACCTTTTCAGTTTCATTATTTGTTCGTTTATTTAACACTTGAGTACCAACTATGTGCCCTCCCGTTATAAGCGCTAGGAAGATAAAAATAAAGAAGAGTTCTTTTCTGTTTCTGTTATTGTGTTTGCATTCTAGCTAGAGAAAGAGTTGATAAACACTTATAAATAAGCATATGCCACATCAGGTTGTGATATTACATAAGGAAAATCGAAGGTAGGTTAAGAAAATAAAAGAATGGGGAAGCTCTTATTTTATATTAGTATGGTAAGGTAAAGTGTCACTGATAATCCGAAACCAGAAGGAAGTGAGAGAGTGAGCCATTTTGATATTTGTAGGAAGAAGGATTCATTCAGAGGAAATAAATGCCAAAGCCCTGAAGGTGAAGTGCATGTGTCTTTTAATTAACATTTAGGAAGCCAGTGTATTGGTGCATAATGAGTAACAGAAGAATAGTAAGTTATGATACCAAAGATTCAGTTATGGGCCAAATCATAGACTTATAGGTGGTGAAAAGGATGTGGGAAGTAAGCTTGGAAACCATGTGGTAATATTTATCAAAAAGTTGATTTGATTAAATTTAGGTCATACAGTATCACTCTGGCTGCTGTGTGTTAACAGCCTGTGGGGAGAGAAGAATGGAAGCAAGGAAACCAGTAGGAGGGCACAGCAACAAACTACGAAGGAGATGATGAGATTCTGGATATATTTTGAAAATATAGGTAAGAGATTGATGAAGTAGGGATTGGGTGAGAACAAAAGAAAGGAGTCAAGGCTGACTTTCACATTGTATGCCTGAGCAGATAAAAGAATGGAAGTTCCATTAGCTTAATGGGAAAGATAGTCAAAGGAAGATTAGCAGAATCTGTCTGGATCATATTTTTTTAAAGATAACTATTAAATATCCATAATGTTAAGCCCTCAAACAGTATATTTTTTATCTCAGATATCATCCTTTGTCTTTTAAAAGTTTCTGCTGAACACTTTCAGTCTTTCCTCTAGCTTCTTAAACCTGTGGAACACAGTTATAATTATTTTAATGTGCTTGTCTACTAATCCTATCAACTGTGCTATTTCTTGATTGATTTTTATTTTTACTGTGTGTCTGATAATTTTTGTTGGATATCTGATATTGTTTTACTTTGTTGTATAAAATTTCCATAAATATTAATTAGTATTATACTTGGATGCAATTTAATTATTTAGAAACAGTTTGATCCTCTTGATTCTTGCTTTTAAGCTTTATTAGTATCAGAGCAATATTTTTTTTTTCAGGTAATTTTTTTCCTGCCATTTAGGCAAGACCCTTCTTAATATACTACCCTGATGCCTTCTGAATTACAGTCTTCACTGTAACTCTTGGTAACAGTCAGTCATGTGAATTTCCTCACATGTATGTGTTACTCATACTCATCTGAATACTTGTGAACCTTCTGTAAGATCTCCAGTTTTCTTTGTCAGTTCTCTCCCCTCAGATACTCTGCTCTGTGAACTCAAATCATCTTGGCCTCCTCAGACACAACCTTTATCTCCCTCACTCTTGGAGAGCACGACTTCCCCCTCACTGTGCTGTGCCCTGGAAACTTGTTCGAGACAGTAAGTGGGGCCGTTTTATGGCTCACCTTGTTTGTTTCTCATTTCTCAGGGATCATTGGTTTTTACTGTCTGATGTTCAATGACTTGAGTCATTGTTTTATATATTTTGCCCATTTTCTTAGTTGTTTTAGGCAAGAGACTAAATACAATCTCTTACAAAGTGGAAGTCTATTCAGTCTGTAATTCTTTTTTACTTGTCATTTAAAATCAGCATTGTTAAGGAAAATATCTTAACAAATTACAGAATATGTTTTATGTTTACAATTCAATGACTTTAGACAAATGGACGCATACATAAACACCACCAAAATCAACACACAAACCATTTCCATCATTCATGCAAGTTCTCATTCCCCATTGTAGTTAACCATCCCTGCGACCCAACCACACGCAACCACGCATTTGCAATCTCTAGTGTAGATTAGTTTGGATAGTCTAGAATTTCATATAAATGGAATCATATAGTACATATTCTTTTGTCTCTTGCCCTTTTCACTCAGCTAATGGTATTAACATTTATCCTTATATGTATTAATAATTCATTTTTTTATTCTTGAGTATTATTGTATCAAATGACTACAACATGATTATTGATAGATATTTGGTTATTTCCAGTTTAGGGCACAACGCTATTATTAGTACTTAGAACTTTGTATGATTATTTACTGATTTTACTCCTTCCAGTTATAGTTTTTATTCAGGTACAAATTCCCCTCTGCTATTAGCCTGACTTGGAAAATTTTCTAATATCTTAATTTTTTTTCTTGGCACAGATTTTACAATTATCAGTGATAGGGTTTTTATAACCACTTCACTGCATTGTCATTAACAGAAGTTCTTCAGTTATAATTCCTGGGTGTAATTTATTTTTTTTAAATTTTTTTTTAACATTTATTTATTTTTGAGACAGAGAGAGACAGAGCATGAACAGGGGAGAGGCAGAGAGAGAGGGAGACACAGAATCTGAAACAGGCTCCAGGCTCTGAGCGGTCAGCACAGAGCCCGATGCAGGGCTCGAACTCACGGACCGTGAGATCATGACCTGAGCCGAAGTCGGACACTTAACCGACTGAGCCACCCAGGCGCCCCTCCTGCGTATAATTTAAACTAAATTGAATTTTAACATCTAATTGCAGCTCTTTTCTTTCATCTTAGACACCAGAAGGTAGTTTATTTTTTTCTAAATCATCAATCAAAATATAGAAAACAAGCTAGCAAGACCTATAAGCAAAGATTTTCTACAAATGGCTACCTTTATTTTTTTCTCTCTTATAAGAAAGATAGCTTAGAATTTGGAGGGCATTTACAAACTATAGCCATTAGTCATACACTGTTAATTATATCTGCTTTCCCACTAATATATATAATTACATAGAAATGTCAAAGTTCTTTATCAACTTTCCTAATATATGGTCTCTCAGGTCTTTGAGCTTTTCCTTCCATATACTTATCACAATTATAAGCATATTCTTAATACAACTTCTTTAAAATTGTAACAGCTTTTCATAGGCAGTCTTTGAAGTCCACAAATGAAAGAACTATTTTGTTCATTACTATATTCCTCATTACCTGCTAGGTAACAAAGGTTAGCATATATAGAATTATCTGAATATCTTGTTTAAAAATGGTGTTGGGTGCCTGGGTGGCTTAATTAGTTAAGCGTCTGATTTCCTCTTGATTTCCTATTGCATCATGATCTCAAGGTTTGTGAGCTAAAGTCCTGGATAGGGCTCTGTGCTGACAACGTGCAGCATGCTTGGGATTCCCTCTCTCTCTCCCTTTCTCCCTGCCCCTCCCTGACTGTGCTCACTCTTGTGCATGGTCTCTCTCTCTCTCTCAAAACAAATAAACTTAAAAAAAATGGTCTTAACTATATTATACTTGCCATAGCATGTTTCCTTGGTAATATTCATGGTCTCTTAAAAGAGACCATGTTTTCTTTACAATATTTTAAATATTGTGTTTCCTTATTAGTATTCTATTTCGATTCTCCCTCACCTTCCCAGGGTCCGGCATACTATAAATTTACCCCTACTATGTTTTTAACATTACAAATCTTCCTCAAGACAGGTAGGATTGTATTTCACCAATAGAAAACACAGAGTACATACACACAAAAGTAAGTAAGAGAATAAGTAAAAGGCAAGTAAGAGAAAATATAGAAAGATCCAGGTGTCAACCTCTTACTGTGACTGTGGCCCTCTGTTGCCAGCCTCCGCTACTCATTCTTACACATCATTGTTCCAGTTCTTTGTAAAGGCGACATAACCCAACTGTCTAATAATATTCAGATAATGATAGTGACTACAGTTTTCTTCTTTAAGCTGCAGAACTGAATAAGGCCTTTAGTTGTACCTGTTTGTGTGTTTGAAAGGGGAGTTTGGGGAAAGAGGGAGAGAATTTGAAGAGAAGGATTTCTGGTATCCTCTAAATTGCAAGGAAGAAATATTTACAAACAATCTATCATGTATTTTAAGGAAATTCATAATAAGTTGTTGAAGAGAAAACTTTTTTAATAAAGGTTATGAATTCAGTAGGAACAGTGTTACTCTTAGGTTGTTTTCTTTAAATTACATATTAATATCAAATTATGTTTTCTAGCTTTAAAAATCCCTCCCTATAGGCAATTAAATAAACTAAAAAGGGTTTCACACGCAGCATGGCACCTGCTTAAGATTTTCTCTCTTCCTCCTGCCCCTCTCCCCTGCTCATGTGCTCTCTCAAGAAAAAAAAAAAATCCCTACAGGCAACCAGACATATAGTATAATCTTAATTTTGATGAAACATATGAAACATTAAATATATCACATTTTACATGTTATAAAAAATAGTAAGTAATCTTAGTTCTCCTCTTACCCAAAATAGAGTATAATATATAAAAGAGAAGCAGGGTACAGTTACATTTTCCACATTTATAACTTTACATTGGACTGAGTATTTAATATACTCTATACTCAGGTAATCATCTGAACTATCCCTTGATTCTTTCTTTTGATCTCCGCAACCCCAATCTTAATTCATGTACTGTCACCTTCTTATCTTTAGCTTTCTTATTTTTTTCTTATCTTGATTGGAGTTTGTGTAAAATTAATAATTTATATTTAGATAAATGTATTTCTTGAAAAATCATTCTTTTGAATACTGTAAAAAAGCATCCTTACAGCGTGGACTAAGACCGTGATAATTTTTAGAGTCATCTTCAGTTTAAAGTAATTTTGAACCTCTCACAATTATCAGGGTTTTTGTTATTACATGCAATATTCATAACTTGTTTGAGAGAATCATCAAAGTGATTTTCACAAAAATAAGGCAACATTTTCTCTTTTTTTAAATTTTAAGTAAGTTTTTTTGGTTAAGTTGATTTATTTAATTTGAGAGAAAGAGAGAGCACGACAGAAATAGGGGCAGAGAGAGGGAGAGAGAGAGAATCCCAAGCAAGCTCCACATCATCAGAGCAGAGCCTGATGTCAGGCTGGAACTCACAAACCATAGATCATGGCCTAAACTGAAACCAAGATTCTGACACTTAACTGATTGAGCCACCTAGGTGCCCCATTGGTTTTGTTTTCAAAATTAGTCACCTTGAGAGTTGACTTCACTTTATATTGCCCTAAAACATCAAACACTTCAAGTTTTCTATGAAAAACAGATACATTTTTAAAGAAGTCATATTAAATATATGAAGATGGCTAAAGATAATATATTCAAAATGAATAAATTATTCCAATTTATAGGTGGGCAATTGTTTATTCAGTGACTTCTTGAATCTAACTATTGGGCCTAATGACATTTCAAGGGAGTAGATTTAGGCTAAATAGAATACATTGCCATATGTTATGGAGAACATTTAGTTTTTATAAGATTATTAGACATTAAACACGTTATTGTGGGCTACATCTGAATTTCTTCAGGTAGTATCTAGGATAAAAAATTTGCCTTGGCAAAATAGATTCTTAGAGTCCTGATTTATGCTAATTTGTGCTGATCAGTTAGCTGTCTAATCATGGAAGTTATGTTTGCACAAAAGTGGTTTTCAGGGGCACCTGAGTGGCTCAGTCAGTTAAGCATACAACTCTTGATTTTAGCTCAAGTCATGATCTCCTGGTTCATGAGATTGAGTTCCATGTTGGGCTCTGAGCTGACAGCATAGAGCCTGCTTGGGATTCTCTCTCTCTCTCTCTCTCTCTCTGCCCCTTCCCACTCTCTCTCTCTCTCTCTCTCTCTCTCAAAATAAATAAAGAAACTTAAAAAAAAAAGTGATTTCCAGAGTGACCTAGGTTAGCTGTACATTTTATTTATTTATTTATTTCAAAATAATTTATAAATGTTTTGTTATTTACGCTGTTCTTTTAAATTTTCTTTCAATTGATCCTCCAAATAGGCCTATGGGCTTTTCAGAAAAAAAAAATTTAAAAAGTTATTTGTATCCTGCTAAAGTGAAGACAGAGTCTTAGAAGGTATGTTACATTCAAAATTATAAAGTCCAGGGGCGTCTGAGTGGCTCAGTTGGTTAAGCATCTGACTTTGGTTCAGGTCTTGATCTCACAGCTCATGGGTTTGAGCCCCGTGTCAGGTCTGTGCTGACAGCTCTGAGCCTGGAGCCTGCTTCGGATTCCATGTCTCCTTCTCTCTCTGCCCCTCCCCTGCTCATGCTCTGTCTCTAAAAAAATAAACAATTAAAAAAAAAATTATAAATTCCAGATCGTCTAAGGTAGTGTTGTTAAATAGATAGATATTACAAGCCAAAGTGCAATTTTAAATTACCTCATCACATATTAAAAAAGTCAAAAGAAACAGATAAAATTCATTGTTATAGCGTTTTCCCCCAACATATCCAACATTTTGTTATTTAAGCATGTAATTAAGACAAAACTACTAATAACATGTTTATATTCTTTTTTTTACTAAATCTTCAAAATCCAATGTATATTTTACACATAAAATATATCTCAGCTTAGACTAGCCACATTTCAAGTACTAAATAGCTACATGTGACTAGTGACTACCCTACTGGATAGCACTTAGGTAATATTTCAGATTCTTAAACAATTTTTTCCTCAATGCAATGGTGTTCTCTTTTTTATATACTCTATATCCATGCAATCGTCTGAATTATCTCTCGAATCTTTCTTTTGATCTCCACATCTCCAAACTTAATTCATGTCACATCATCTTCACTCAAGTTAGTGTAGTAACTTCCCCAGTCACGTGAACTTCCTTCCTGTACCATTCATCCACTCTATATTTTTAAGCCCCAATGACCTTCTTTATTTGTGTACTTGACCATATCATCCTCTGATTTACAGGAGAGACCCGTACTTTTGTCTTAATGTGAGGTAGGACCAAGGCTTATACATTTTTTAAACGTTCTCTAGATAATTTTGATTACTGGCTAAATTGTGAGAATAGACACTATTTCCTCTCCATAGTCACAGACTGTGGTAAGTGTCATTATTTTGACCTATTTGAATACCTTACACTTTTCTAATAACTGTTGGTTTTGTGATACCCAGGGCTGATCCTAGCACTGAATGCCGGCTTTGGCACATGGTAACGTATTGTTAACAAATAAAATATATGTTTGGAAATCTTATAATTTATTCCTGTAACAAAATTATTTCAGTCAGTTCATAGTAAAACTGATGCTAAATGCATCCACATTGGTTTCTAAGTTGATTTTTTCAATAATTTTTTTCTCTCATAAAGGATATTATGATATTAGATGAATTGGAATTAATCAACTCTGAATTTGAATCTATAATTTCCATTACCTTTAAAGTATGATTATGAAGGAGTATTAAAGTATGAGTTTAAAGTATGGATATTCAGACAAAATAGGTCAACCTATCTATATTTTTATATTGAAATGCAGAAAATGAGATTGCTGGAGAAAAGTCATAGAACTATTTTTTCTTAATAAATCACTGTTTATGCATTATCAAATTCTTTAAGATGTGACTAACAATTTTTATTCTAAAGCAGAAATATATCCCTCCAGACTATATTTTCATGTGATAAGGGGATTTCCAACCCACTCTTAGTGGAAAAAATATACATTTATACACATAGTGTCAAAATTAGATTATTCTTTGGTAAAAATTAAAAAGAAAATTATCACCAAAGGGGAAAATGTTTAAAAAACACTATTAAGTTTTCAGCTATGATCAAAGTTAAAATAAATAAATGTGTCTCTGCAGGCATTAAGCTGTATCTTCAAACTGCATACAAAATGAGAGCAACCTTAGGGATTCTTTCCAATGAAAAAGACCCAGTAATGGGATAAAAATGGAAATGGACTTTATACATACTTCCCAAGGCTTATATTTGATATGACTTTATAAGGAATTTAGTAAGATGAAATAAAATGGCGAGATCAAAGCACGCACACACAGAAAAGGATTTCCTGCTATGAAGCATATAAATTGGCATGATGTGGCTAATAAAAATTCTTATTTCTTAGGATTCTTAAATTGTGCCTCGAGAAAAAAAAAATTAAGCATTAGATTTGATTAATATGAACAAATAATTCAAACATTTTGATTAAAGTAGGCAAAGTACTTATTTTAAGTCATTTTTTAAAAAACTTCTCTTGTGCTCGCTTCGGCAGCACATATACTAAAAAACTTCTCTAAATATGATGTCTTTTCCACAGAATTTTTGATTGTGTCAACGTGCCACTGTATGTTAGAAGCTGCAGTGTCTCTTGTTCTGTGTGACTGTAGTCATCTCCGCTCCATCCATTGATGGTTCTGCTCCTGCGACACTGGCTTTTCAATTCCTCAAACACACCAAGCCTATTCTTATATTGGGGCTTTATATGCGGTGTCCCTACCATCTATAATAGATTTTCCTCCATTCTTTACAAGATTGGTGACATCTTATTTTTAGGTCTCAGCTTAAATATTTTAGGTCTCAGCTTAAACTTTTCTAGAAAAATTACTTTTATCATACAAACTGAGGTTAGTCTCTATTATTTCTTTTTCTTTCTTTCTTTTTTTTAATTTGACACTCAGTGTTACATTACTTTCAGGTGTACAACATAGTGATTCACATTTTCGATAAGTTATACTGTGCTCATCACAAGTGTAGCTACCATCTGTCACCATACAACCCTCTATTATTTCTATCTTAGTAGTAGGTTTGTTCCCTTTTATAGCTTCTCACAGTCCATAACTCATTTACTTTTGTTTGATTACTTGCTCATTTGTTCTTGCCTCTCCCTATACTAAAGCAAAATGTCTGTTCATTAATCATTTCATGTTAGTGCATAGGATAGTGACTGTCACATTAGCACCTGATACATATTCATTGTCTGATATGAATAAATAAATAAGTCACAATATTAAGTTAATGTAATGTATTTCAGTGTGTTTATGATTAGTTTTAAGAAAAATTTATAATTTCACTTTTATAATGTGGAAATATTTATCAAAACTCTAGTGATTCAAATGAGGAAGATTTTAATTGCAACAGAGTCTAAAGATTAGTATTAGTCATGGTTTACCAAAAATAACCTAAAAAATTTTCAGATACAGTGAAAGCAATTTGCATGAGGATAATCAGAGCACCCATGAAATTAAAACATTTTTCAAAGTGTAAATAGAATAAAAACTTCAAATTTTCTGTTTTCAACATATAGTTAAAAAAATTAGGAAAATGAAACATTAGAGATTTTAAAAGATAAAAGAATGGTATGCAAGATTGCAAGCTTTTACACCAAAATTATGCTATAAAGCCACTCTTATGGTTACCTGAGATCATGAGATTACTTAATTATGTATATTAACGATGTGGTTTAAGTTTGGTGGACAATTATGACACTTCTGAGCTAACTTGCCTGCTTCTACCTTTAGCCCTTCACAGTCTGTTCTTTATATAATAGTCAGAGTGATCCTTTTAAAACTTAAGTCAGATCACATGTCCATTATTCTATTCAAAACCCACCTCATGCACAGTAAATGCCAGGGTTCTTATGATGATCCACAAATGTTTTCTGTACAGGACCAGATGGTAGATATTTTAGGCTTTGTGTGTCATATGGTTTCATCATAGCTACTCAACTCTGCCCTTGTAGTGTGAAAGCTGCCATTGAAAATACATAAATAAATGGGCATCGCTGTATTCCAAAAACATTCTATTTAGAAAAATAAGCACTGGGTTAGATTTAAATGCTAGGTCATAGTTTACCAACCCGGGCCTCTCCTTCTGCTTCTCCCCACCCACACTCCAAATTTATTTATCATTCCTTTTCCTCTCATTCATTCTGCTCCGGTCACTCTGGTCTTCTTACACTTCCTTAAATATGCAAAACACATTCTTCTTTTATCTCAGGACCTTTAAATTGCTGATTATCTTGTCTTGGACACTGTTCCTATGGATCTCCCAAGGAGTCATTTCTTATTTCATTGAAGTCTCTGCTCAAATGTCATCTCCACAGAGAGGCTTCTCTAAACACCTTAGATAAAATGAGGATAAAATGACATCCAGTCAAGCACCTCTATCTGCCATATCTGTTTTTTCTCTCTCGCTCTCCACATGTGTGTGTGTGTGTATAAAATATTTATATATGAGGGAATATATATTGAATATATATATTAAATTATTTTTTATTTTTTTAAAATCCATTTTTGAGGGACAGAGAGAGACAGAGTGAATGGGGGAGGGGAGAATCCGAAGCAGGCTCAAGGCTCTGAGCTGTCAACACAGAGCCCAACATGAGGCTTGAACTCACAGACCACAAGATCATGACCTCCACTGATGTCAGACACTTAAATGACTGAGCCACCCAGGCACCCCTGTATTAAATATTTTTAAAATTTGGTTATCTTCTGTCTTCTTCCTTTAGAATGCAAGCCCTATGGGCAGCAGAGAATTTGGTATTTTAACATTTTTTTGCTATAACACCATTGCCCAATTGACACTGTTTTAACATATAATAAGGACTCACTAAATAATTGCTAACTGTTGATTAAATTAACTTTTTTTCCCCCAAAATACCTTATCTGTAATTTGCTCTAAATATAAACACTATCCCTAAATATGTTATGAAACTGTGGCTTATTTTTCCCTTTAACATTAATTTGTGTGTGTGTGTGATTTAGAGGTATTTGAGAACATTTATTTATCACAGCCTCCTGCTTTCACCCTAATGTCTTCCTTGTTGATTCTATTTTCTTCCACAATTCATAAAGATGATACCTCTGGTTCAGGAGGTATTTTAATCTTTGAAAATGAAAAATAAAAACATAAATAAATAAGCCAATAAATACATTGCATGGAGTTGGTGGTAAGTGTTACAAAGAAGCAAAAGGGAACACAAAGTATTGGTAAATGGTCAGGGAAAGTCTTTCTGGTAGATGACATTTAAGTGTAGATCTGGAGGAGTAGAAGAACATGATAGACACAAGAAAGGGCAAACAAGTGCAAGGCCAGAAGGTATGAATAGATTTCGTGTGCTAGGAAGAAAGAGTGTTATGGATTTAATTGTGCCTCCCCGCCCCACCTTAAAAAGTGTTGAAGTCCGAATCCTCTATACTTCATATTGTGACCTCATTTGGAAATAGGGTCATTACAAATGTAATTAGTTAAGTCAAGATGAAGACATACTGCAGTACAATGGGCCCTTAATCCAACATGACCGATGCCCTTATGAAAAGAGAGAAGATGATGTGAAGACTGACACACAGGAAGAAGAAGGCTATGGGGAGGTGAAGACAGAGACTGGACTTATGTTGCCACAAGCCAAGGAACACCTGCAGCCACCAGAAACTAGGAAGAGGCAAAGGAGGATTCTTCCTTTACAGGTTACAGAGGAAGCATGGCCCTGTTGCATCACTGATTTCAGACTTCTAGTTTCCAAAACTATGAGACAATAAATTTATGTTGATTTAATCTACCTCATTTGTGGTACTTTGCTATTGTAGCCCTATGAAATTAATGCAAGCAGGTGGGTCAACATAGCTGCAGGGGAGTAAGTAAACAGAAAATAATTTGGAAATGTTGTTTATAATTTTACAGATGATTTAAATTCAGGCTAAAATATATTTACATTACTAAGAACATACTATTTTCTTTGTAAATTGCTGAAGGTGATAACAAAGAAGAAAATCAGACAACCATGCTAATATAAATTGAAGATAGAGATAATGTTAAAGATTTTTCCCTCTAAGTGTTTAATGCAAAAACAAAACAAAGACCCTAATACAGAGCAAATACATAAGAAGACCCAACATATAGAGAGAATATACCAGGATTCTCATTCTAGTGGGAAGGTTCAATGTCTAGAACACATGATTTAGTCTTCTACATAACTGCAGTGCTCAGGGAAAATTCTGTAAAAAAGAATAGAGAAGTATTTATATCCTCTATTTGATTAAAGGAGATAAGAATAAAACTAAGGAGGAACAAGGAAGTAGGACCTTTTACCCCTGGAACATTTTTATTTAAAATGTAAGCTCATCCACTAGTAAAGGTCTTCACTTTTAGCCAATCTTCATGAAACAAATTGCAGTCCACCTGTATTAGTCAGAGTTCTCCAGAGAAAGAGAACAATGTATAGATTTATTAAAAGGAATTGGCTCACACAATTATGTTGGCTAAGAAGTCTCAAGGTCTGCAGTCAATCAGTCACACACCCAGGGGAGCCAATGTGAGTCAGAAGGCCTGAGAATCAGAAGAGCTGATGGTGTTGTTCTGGTTGCAAGCAGACAGGCTCATGACCTAAGAAGAGCGTGAAGTCAGAAAGTGGTAGTGTCCTGGCTCAGTAAACAGGCAAGACGAGTTTCTCTTCCTCAGCATTTTGTTCTATTCAAATCTTCACTTGACTGGGTGAGGCCTACCCACAGCATGGACAGCAATCTGTTTTACTTCATCCACTGATTCAAATTTTAATCTCATCCAGAAAGACTCTTACAGTCGCACCCAGAATAATGTTTGACCATTTGGTCATGTGTGGCCCAGTCAAGTTGGCACATGAAATTTTAAAAATTAACCATCACACTATCTTTGTTTTTATTCTTAAAAAACCTATTTTATTGTTGTTTTCCATTTTAAGCTTCCTATTCAACCCATTTTGGTCTGGTTTATTTCCTATGATTACAATGAAATGATGTCTGTCACAGTAAACATTGAATTCTTACAACAAACTCTTATCAGGCTCTTTTCTGTTCTCTTACTTGACATTTCTGGAGTATCTGACTTTGAGACTGTTCTTTCCTTTGAGACATGTCACCTTGCCTTGGCTTCTGTAGCTCCTTATTTCCATGGCTCTTCTCTTACCTCTTTAGCATCTCTCCCTTACTGAATCTTTTTTTATTTTATTTTATTTTATTTTATTTTGAGAGATTTATTTATTCATGTATTTATTTTGAGAGATTTATTCACTTGTTTATTTATGTATTTATTTATTTTGAGAGAGAGAGAGAGAAACAGGCAGGGGAGGGGCAGAGAGACAGGAAGAGAGAGAATCCCAAGCAGGCTCCACACTGTCAGTGCAGAGCCTGATGTGGGGGCTCAAATTCATAAATCATGAGATGGTGTCCTGAGCCAAAATGAAGAGTCAGACACTTAACCCGGCTGAGCCACCAAGGTATCCCTCTTACTGAATTTTTTTTTCTGGTTTCTCTTCTTCTGTCCAAATTCTAAACTCTCTGTATTCTCAAGTATTTTTCTTTGTTTCACTTCTTTCTCATTGTAAACTTTCCATGAATTACGTATTCCATGTCAGTGACTTTTAATGCCCTGTGACTCAACTTCTTTCTCTCATTCAGAGACTATGTTGAGTTCTAGATTTATCTTAAACACAACACAAAAACTAAACTGAAATGCTGGGACAGAGTTTGAGAGGGAGAAGTCTATGAGTCCTTTAGGTATCAGCAAACTCAGGAGTAAAAGAAGCATGAATCACAGAAGTTGGGCTGCAAGGCAGTGAGGAAAAGCATCAGCTGACTCCACATGCCAAAGCTGGCATAATTCCAGATGCAGGGCAAGGGTTGGGCGTATACACCCTGACATCAATCAGTCATTGGACTCAGGCCGCTGTCAAGAAGAGGATGTGACTTTGTGCAAATTTTGTTCTTTTTAGTCTAGGACATTCTCTGGAGTGAATCTTGATTATAATCTGTCAGTCAGCAACTTTCTTAACCACTGGGTAAATGAGTTCTTTCTTGAAAGGGATGGGAGTGATCTGGATAACACTGTGCACAAACCAGTCTCTCTAATGAAATCCTTACCTCAGTAAATAGCATTATCCTAATACCAAGATAGAAACAAGAAGGCTCCCCTCTCCCTGAACTGTGTCTTCTCTTTCAAGTTGGAAACAAAACTGCTTCAACTTTCCCCTCCAGAATTTACTGGGGAGACTTTCTACTATATAATTTTCTATAATATGTCTGTCATTGAGAGTTCTCTTGCCAAGACCTTTATCAAGATCATGGTTATATCACGTTTGGATAATTTGATTTTTTAATTGGTCTACCCTCCAATGGTCATTACTAACCACCATTAAAACATAAATATAGAATTTATCTTTTGCAAATATACTGGATAATTGTGTCTCGATTCACTATAAATTACAGACACTTGTTTACAGGTCTACTTTAAAGGCACACAATATTGGGGTGCCTGGGTGGCTCAGTCTGTTGAGCCTCCGACTTCGGCTCAGGTCATGATCTCGCAGTCCGTCGTGAGTTCCAGCCTGGCATTGGGCTCTGTGCTGGCAGCTCAGAACCTGGAGCCTGCTTTGGATTCTGTGTCTCCCTCTCTCTCTGCCCCTCCCCTGTTAATGTTCTGTCTCTCTCTGTCTCAAAAATAAATAAAAACATTAAAAAAAAATAAAAAACACACAATATTTACATTATATTTGAAGAAACATCTAGTAATAAGCAGGCTGTGTAATAAACATCTGCTAATTTTCCTGGTTAACTTATGTTCATGTTTCTTAAGAAAACGACAGAAGAAACTATAGATATTAAACAATCTCAGCATTTTACCCTTATAAAATATAGAAAATAACTTCATACCAGAAACTTCGTACAACAATTTATTGCAATCACCACAACATGTCACAGAGCTGTCTGTTGAAGGTGTGGTTTGATAGATCCACCTTGAAACTAACCTACCTGAGAGAACTAAGAGCCTTCTGGAGAAAAAAAAAAAAAAAAAAAAGGCAGAAAATAGTCCCTAATAAGTGATTGGTCTAAAATAATGGTTTGGTGACTATATGCATGATTCAAAATAGGGAGGGAGATATGGAAGGGAGAGAAATGCAGGGGTATTTTTGTACCTCATTAAATTTATTCACTTTTCTATGGAATTATGACTGAGTTCAAAGGAGGACATCAAAAAAATTTTAAAAAAATTGTTCAGAATTGTGTACTTCTGCGAACTGAATGTTATCTGTTTTAAATACAAATAAATCAGTATTTTTAATGACACAAAATACGAAGAGATTAAGTACAGATTTGTATAGTTTAAAGAATCGTTGGGGCACCTGGGTGGCACAGTCTGACTTCAGCTCAGGTCAGTCTGACAGTTCATGAGTTTGAGCCATGCATCGGGCTCTGTGCTGATAGCCCAGAGCCTGGAGCCTGTTTCAAATTCTGTGTCTCCCTCTGTCTCTGCCCCTCCCCTGCTTGTTCTCTGTCTCTCTTTCTCTCAAAAATAAATAAACATTAAAAAACATTAAAAAAAAAAAAAAAGAATTGGCAGAGCTAAAGAAACAGCATATAAGCATCCAAAATTATTCTAAAAATCATACCACAAAACTGAATTGCCAGGAGAGCGGCTTACTCTGCCACAACCTGGAAGCTTCCAAGGCAACTTCAGCCTTGATGATCATGCTACTTCTGCCTTCATCCATGCCAAGAAACGTGGGCTTTCATGTTCTGCCTTTCTCCCAGTTTCATTTATTTATTTATTTTTCTCCCAAATTCACTTATTTCCAAATCAGTGTCTCGCATGACTTACCCAAGCTAAGTCACATCTGGAACTGTGTCTGCAGAGCTTCCTGAAAAACGACTCTAGTTTTCTAGTCTCTGAAATTTGAAGGCACACTAGGGTGAAGTTAATGTCTGGTGCAACTCCCCATCATATCTGTTACAGCATTTTTTTTTCTCATACAAAATAATCTGTGAGATTCTGGAAACACAAACCAGCATGGCTTTTGATCCAATGTGCCAGAGACAGCACAAAGTCATAGTAAAGAGATTCTCGTGTTTCAGTGGAAAGCAACACACAAATTTGAAGGGAATGAATAAACAGTAGCAATAGCACCCACATCAGGAGGCTGTTGTGTAAGTGTCCTCAAAAGCACAAAAACACCATAAAATTTAAAAACAGACAGAGGCAATTCCAATTGTGGGAGTATTTTGTTTTCTGATGTTGGTGGTACAGGCAGAAGTGAGGTGCATTTATGTGGTTTCCTCTGGCAGATTAACTCATTCATTAACAGGCTAAAATGACTTGCTTTTGAATGTAGCAAATGAAGCTATGTGTAAAAAAGAATACAAGTAAAAAATAAGGGAAACTTATAGTAGGCCTACGGACTACTCTGATAAGGTTAATAATAAATAAAACACTAATTCTTAGTGGTTTGTACATGTTCCGGAAATAGAAATTTTCCTAATTCTTCCATGCTTTGTGGCCAACAGCTTACATAAGAATCAATGGCTTCAGAAACATTGACAAGACTTTAAAAACAAATGAGAGTCATTTGACAAGTAAAGCTATGAGTTATTTTAAACAACTACTGGAATCTCATATTAAAACTTAAGGGAAGGAATGGAAGAAAGAAAGGAAAGGAGGAAGGAAGGAAGGAAGGAAGGAAGGAAGGAAGGAAGGAAGGAAAGAAGATGAAAAGACTACAGAATCTCAGAAAAGGAAAAGTCATTTAGTTTTTAAGTAACTAATAATGCTAGCAGGTAAAAATATAGTCAGTAAAATGCTAAGAAAATATATAGTTCAATATATGGAAATTGTTCCATCCTCAAACAGTGTAATAAGGTGATATATTGATGGCATGCAACATATGCTGAAGAGATTTATGTGAAACACCTCTATATTGAAGATGATGAGTGAACAGATTTCCCCAGGAAATGTCTTGCATTTACAAGATTTGTAAATCATGGTTAAATTCAATAAAATATTTTCTGCTGTGAAAGCCAGTGGAAATAAATAATGACCAAGATATATTTAAAATGTGGCCTTCATACCTGGAAATAAAAATATGTGTCAGCATCTGTACAGATAGTACCACATCAATGATTGGTTTTATTAAGGGTTTCACTTCTCTTGCAAAAAACAAACAAAAAAACCTTCGCATCACATTTTTCACAGAGAGGTGCTATTGTCAAAAATTCTTGGAAATGAAATATTTCTTGAGGATGTTACAAAATGGTTTTTTAAACAAAGATGAGTTCACTCAAGAGCACTTAAAGAAGTACATGAAAACTTTGACCAAGAACATATAAATCTTGTGCAGCACACAGAAATTTGGTAGCTTGGCCAAAGAAGAGTTCTCAATGAGGTGTTTGAGCTGAAAGGTAAATTGGAGAAGTCATTTTCATAAAAGTAACATCAGGCTTTGATGAGTATTTTGAAGATGAGGCATGACTACAGAAATTAGCTGACTCTCAGATATTTTTCATCACATGAACTTATGGAATAAGGACCCAGTGTCATGTGGAATATGTTTTGTCTTTGAATGACTACAGTCATTGCTTTAAAAGGAAACAATCTTTGGGCAAATCATTCTTCAAAGGAAATGTTGAAGTGTTTCCAGTTCTTCGGTCTTGATAGGGAGGGAGAATATCAGAATATTCTAAATATTATTGAAAAACACCTGAAGGAGCTACATATCAACATTGAAGAGAATCATGCCCTGCTTTTCAACACAAGTGAATGACTGGGAGAGGGACGTCTTATCTAAATCTTCTGTTCAATCAGACAGTGAACTTTAGCAAAGAGGAAGAACTTTGTGAGCTGAAGGGTCCTCATTCACTCGAGACGAGATTTGCTGATCTTTCCTAGATGAAGTCTGGATTTCTGTTCTGCCATTAGTATGAAAGCAGTAAACATTTTGCTGAAGTTTTCCGCAACTTGTATAGGTGAACAGGCTTTTTTATTTTCTTTTATTTTGTTTAGTAAGAATCATGAGCAAGGACAGAAATCATTTCATTTAACTTGAAAATGAAATCTGTGTGTGTTAACTCGAATTTGACCCCAATTGAGTACTTGTAGAGAAAAAGGAATTTCTTGTAGAGAAAAAGGAATAATTCATATTAATAAGTTTTAGTTCATTTTTATTTTTTTAGTTTCAAAAATAACTTTGAATTTATATATGCATCTATGAAAGGCTACACATGTCTATAATAATTTTGTACTGTTAAATTGCTACTTGAGCCCGAACATGTCCCTTAGTATAAAAATATTGATTGGCATATGACTTGTGTCAAATTTGCCACAGTCTATACATTTTAATTGAAGCTGCTTTGGTTTAGTTTTTGTAGTTCTGCTATTCAAAATGATAAAAAAAATGTTATAAATAAAATTAATTAAAATCAATTTATGATTTTTATATCAATTTATTCTCTTGAGTCTTTCAAAAAAATTAAATCCCATTTTGACTTACCATAGCCATTAACCAAAATGTGTTGTTTGCCTTATGCATTTATAAAATTTATGAAAAAGAAAGAAGTTAATAAAAAAATAACTATAAGTGCCTTGTGGGGGATGTTCTTGAAAAATTGACTAAAACCCACTTATTTAATATAAAAAATAGTCCAAAAGATACCATGTAACATATGTCATGTACCACAATAATCTTGTGGAGTAGAAATTTATAATATGACAATTAGGCCTATTTGGATGAGAAAAATGGATTTAAAATAGAAAATTTGTTTGAAAAACAAAAATTAAGAAAAAAAAAACCCTGAAGATATTTTTACCAGCATTTTTGACTTTCATTGGAATTGATGTCCACGGTGGGAATAGAGAATCATATAAATAAAGTATGCCAATAAACTGGCCAAAATAAACAGATTCACAGAAAAAAAAATTCCCTTCACTATTATTATTGGGTTATAATCTCTATAATTTATTGATCACACTAATGTATATAGGCATTATAATTTTGTGCAAGGGCTAAAAATATTTAAATGGTTCCTTCAGGGTAAAAATATTAAAGGAAGCTGATATCCAATATGTAATATTTATTCTGAGCTTTAGTCATCTATGATTTTTTTCAATTAAAAATATTACTAACTGAGAAGGTAAAGCTCATGAATACATAATCAATATAGATAAATATATTACAGTAGAGTTATTTTTTAATGTTGCATAGTATATACCCTCTTGCTATATAAGAAATAAATTGTATTTTATTTTTTAAGTGTATTTATTTTATTTTTGAGAGAGAGAGAGAGCACATGTGGGAGGAGCAGAGAAAGAGGGAGAAAGAGAATTTCAAGCAGACTTCTTGTTGTCACCACAGAGCTTGGCGTGGGGCTCAAACCCACGAACTGTGGATCATGACCTGATCTGAAACCAAAAGTTGGACGCTGAATTTACTGAGCCACCCACAGGCCCCAGAAATGGATTTTAAACAATTTTACATGGAAGACTAGTTAGCATTTCATAAGTCTATAATTTCTGAATGAGAAGGGGATCTATAACCTGTTGTAACAAAGATGAAAAGCTTCCAGAATCTCTTGTGTTAAAAATACACAATCAAACAAGTAAACAAATAGTACTTCAAAGTGTGAAATTCGCCTCAAAACAAATAAGACCACATATGTTATTTTTGATCCATGAAATTAGAGGAAGAAATGCCAGTAGACACAGAAATCATGTTTGAAAGACAAATATTGCCTAAGATTTCACAAGGATTAAAAATAAAAACAAAAATAAGAAAGACCAGACAGGAAAGGGAGTGGGTTGTCTGAAATGGCACAGCTGTCTCCAGAGAAGTTGCAAGTTTTTCATTATCACACAGTCTTTAACAGCCAAAATGTGCATCTCAACATGAAAATCACACAGCCCTCTAAATACAGGATGGGAAGCAATTTCTCACTCCAAAACTGCCTTTGAAAAGCTACCTATTAAACAATTTGAGTTCTAGAAATAGAGAATGTGTGTTTGTTGTTGGCTCAGGCTCTGCTTTATTTCTCCAAGGTCAGACTTTAAAAAAAAAAAAAAAAAAAGGATAAAAGGGACACTGAGGTGACTCAGTTAAGCATCGTACTCTTGATTTTGGCTCAGGTCACAGTCTCAGGTTTCGTGAGTTTGAGCCCCACATCAGGCTCTCTGCTGTCAGCAACAGAACCTGCTTCAGATCCTCTGTCCCCCGTTCTCTCTCCACCCCTCTCTGGCTCATGCTGTCTCTCTGTCTTCCTCTCTCTCTCTCTCAAAAATAAACAAACATTTAACAAATAAAATTTTTAAAAGGCATTAAAATCAACATTACAGCCATGGAACTTGAAAATCTGTTACTATAAGAAAGTAGTATGCATGAAAGAGAATCCTCATGTATAAATCCATATTAATTCTATTAAAATATGTACATAATTACATGGAACATAATTTTACAAGTTGTTTTAGAACCTATTTTATCTTTGTCTGGTAATTAATTCTTTGGAAGTACTACAGTCAGAGTTTTTTCCTCAATAAGAAAAGCTTCATCCATACATACTTACCACCTTTTCATTCTCATGGTTCCAGGTGACTATAAAAATCACATATGGCTGGTATCGTAGGATTAGAATATAAAGGGATAGATACAATTTCCTTAGCCACATGGCTAATGAAAACTCCTTCCTCAAAATGAAATTATACTCCTCTTCCTCCAGTCTTAAAGTATTTACTTGTTCAGTTGGTGTGAGTATCAACCACTAAAAGGCAAACGGGAGTGGAGGCAAACGGGAGTGGAAAAGTGAGAAATTTTGAAGAGAAAGAATAAAGGAAAAAGAAGAAATAAAAAATGGAGGGGAATATTTGCCTCCATTGTGACAAATGTCAACTAACAAGACTCTTTCCTTTAGGATTACTAACAACTACTCTTCATTTTTATTTTAGATGCTGTTTATTACTTGCATCCTGGTAACATGGTAATCCTAAAACTTCAAGAAATATTCTCCAAAATGCTGAATATGTCTGGAATTAGTGAGTAAAACCAAATGTTATAAATGTGTAGCTCATTGTCATATAATTTGCGTAATAGTGAAGATCAAATCTGATGACATGTATCCACATACCATTAAAATCTGCTATGATTAGCTTAATTATTACAGTTTTAGTATCATTTCATGCCTATGGCACTATAAAGATGACCATAACATATAAATATACTCTATTCATTTGAATGCCCTAATCAGAATAATGAAAACAACCCAAACTCAGTAGATTTACAGTGGGGGATAGGAGAGAATACTAAAAACTCTCAAGCAATAATGATGCATCTTAGTTTTTGAACATTTTATTAAGATACAATTTATGTACCATAATATTCACCCACTTAGCTGAACAATTCTATGGCTTTTATGTATATTTACAGAGCTGCACACCATAACCATAATCTAATATTAAAACATTTTATTTATAACACAAAGAAATCTCATAACCATTTAGCTGCTGCCCCATTTCTACCCCTACAGAAACCCCAGGAAAGGACTAATATACTCTCTGTCTTTATAGATTTGTCTATTCTGGACATAGGATCATATAATAGATAGTTTCCCATCAGCTGCTTCCACTTAGCATTGTTTTTGGAGGTTTATCTATGTTGTAGACTGTATGTGCACTGTATTTTTTATTACTATATTCTTTATTATTATTATTAATATTATAAATTATTACTAAACATCCTTCCCTATCTATTTATGTGGATTATTTTCACTTTTTTAGCTATTATGCATAATCCTGAATAACAGTTACCTTGAAGAATGAAACAATAGTAAATTGATAAATAGACATATGCTGGCCATCCTGGAACAGAAGCTTGTTTCCCAAGAAAACTGTTACAAAGACACAAATCAAGGTTATATTAAGATATAGTTGAACTTTCTCTTGATATGATCCAGTTTCTCCTTTTATAAAGCATATGGACATAATGTTATTTGTCAAAGTCTTTATTTGTTACCAATTATTTGGTGTTACACTGGACATCTGAGAATTTAACTTTTAGGCTAGAATCTAATATTTTTCTGAATCCTTGATTCTATTAATAGTGTCAAAGTATAATTTTCAAAAGTTAAAGACGTTAAACTCATACAAATATAAAACCTGTGTGTGTCAAAGTTGTACTTTACTCATGAATGAGGGAACAATAAAATAGTAAAAGTGGTTCTAAGGGCATTTTAGAAACATAATTTATAGGCATTAGAAAAAGAAGAATGTTAGAATTAGGATTCTGTCAGACACTAAGCTAAGGGCAATAAAATCATAACCTTGGGGATTGTTACTTTTTTTCCACGACAAAAATCTTTAGGTTAACAAAACAAATCTGTTATCTTGACTTTAATCAGCATGTAAATAAAAAGTCAAACACTGGTAAATTTTCCTGTAGAATAAAATAATCCATGAAAATGCCACTGTAGGACATTAAAAAAACATCCTGACACATTTTCCACCCTTATCTATTTTCTGACTTTTGGAAAAATTTTCTTAATAACACTGCTACAGGAAGTTGGTAGATGTAGCTAATGTGAAAAACTTTGTTATTACTGAAAATATTTTTCATCTTTGTGTTGTATGTGTTTTGGTAATCACTGAAAGAGTAATATTGGGGCACCTGGGTGGCTAAGTTGGTTAAGTGACCAACTCTTGATTTCTGCTCAGGTCATGATCTCACTGTTCCTGGGATAGAAACCCACATCTGGATCCACCCTGGGTGTTGAGCCTGCTTAAGATTCTCTCATTCTCTCTCTCTCTCTCTCTCTCTCTCTCTCTCTCTCTCTCTCTCCCTCATCCCCCCGACCACCCGTTTTCACACATGCTTATATGCTTACACACGCTCTCACTCTCTCTCTCAAAAAAAAAAAAAAGAGTAATACCATATTACCTTGAGGAAAGCACAATTTTATTTGCTAAGTTTCCATGACTTTTTTATTTTCTAACTTTGTGTGTTTGAAAATGTTCCTTTTAATAGTTAAATTTAGTTAATATAATAGAAGGTTTGTCTTATCTATAGCTAAGCAACAAATCTTAGCATAAAAACAAACACATGAAACTATTGAATAAATTGGACCATGGCATGGGAAAACCTCTCTATATGTTTTAATTGATCTCTCCATTATCCAGGGCATTATTAAAGACCTATCCTATCATGTCTATTTAACAAGAGAATCAGACAAAATTAATAACCTGTGAAAGTAAAATGCCAAGCATTTATTAAATCAAGGTACTATGTGTGGTTACTTTTATATTCCTGCCCTGAAGAATGATATAAAAAATTATAGGAAATTTTAAGATGTACACCTAAAGAGTTATTGATTTGGAAAGTACAACTGACAAATTATAGTTTGTAAGTCATATGGAGTCACATAAAAATCACATGGCATGAGCTACAGTCTCCTGTATGGAGGCACACTTCTCCACACAGGCTATGCTCTAATACTAACAGAAATTCCAAATACTGGCCTTGATCCATTCTCCACTTATCCTGAAATTAACAATAATGCAAGCAATAATGGTGATATCCATTGATTTAGCTAGTTTCTGCTCTTTTTTATTTTTTTAATGTTTATTTATACTTAAGAGAGAAAGAGAGTGAGAGTGAAGAGGGGAGGGGCAGAGAGAAAGAGAGAGAGAGAGACAGAATCTGAAGCAGGCTCCAGTCTCTGAGCTGTTAGCACAGAGCCCAACCTGGGGCTCAAACTCATGAACTGTGAGATTATGACCTGAGCTGAAGTTAGATGCTCAACCAGTTGAGCCACTCAGGTGCCTGGCTAGTTTTCTTTTCTTGAATTGACAGGCTTACCCAACTATATTTAGCAGAGGAAGTAAACTTACTCTTTAGACTCCTCAGCTATTCTGACAACTTCATTCATTTGACTACAAACCTTTTTTAAGTAAACTTGAACAAAAAGCCAATTCCTCATGAAAAGAACTACAAAAGAAAGTCTTGGAGCAACACATGTAACCTACTCTTCTAGCAGCCAGACAAATAGACACATCCCAATTAGTCCCCAAGGAAATTAGACATTACTTATATATGGGGGTGCTGATGTACCATCCAGAATAGACAGTAGGAGCCTGTGCTTAAACTGATATGTTATTTAATGAAAAATCATATATTTAATATGGAGACACACTGTGTCAGAGAATTAAATAGAAGCTATAATTTTATTACCTTACTTTTTCCCCCTTTTTACAGTGGTTTTAGGGAATTATAATTTCCTCAATTCATTTTTTCACCCAAAGTAATAGATTTATATTAAAAATGAAAAAAAAAAGGTGTGAAAGGTTATATTTTTCTCCCTTTGGTACCACCATTTTGTAGCTACTGAGGGACTATAGAAGAGGGTGGCTACTACTGTTTCATTAAACCAGGATCTCTGTGAAGTTCAGCTGCAGAACATGTGTTCTACTTTTCTTTTGAAAATGTGCTCCATTAAAACCACATTCTTTTGCCAGTCCAAATTCATGAAAGTCTACATGTCTCTGTTTGAATTATCCAAATTCTGCCTGTGAGGCAAAGGATGTAAAGTAAAAATGACGAAGCCACAACACAACAGTCTTGAAAGTTGCCAGTTGTTGTATGGCTGATTGAGATTCAGCAACTGCACCAGTTGAGAAAAGAGCCAAGACAGGTGATAGTGACCAGTATACAGCTGTGTGGAGCCAACACTCATAGGCTGGTGCCTGTTAAAGGCTTGAAAGAGCCTTCCAGTAATTTTATTGGCCTCAAAACTGGAAGTGGCATCTTGTATTCTTCAGTAGAATCCGGAATTGAGGCCTGATGAAGGACTTATTACAAATAAATAATGATATAATATAAAGAATAATATCATACAATTATAATATAATAATAAATAAAATAATTTGTCCCTATCACAGGTAATCTTTCTAATCCCCCAGAACAAATGGGAAGAGAAATAACTATCATGTCTAATCAGAAATCACTTGCAATTTCAAACAACTATTTATCAGGACCTCTTGAAATAAGACATTCTAATCCTGGAAATTTACAAAAGATGCAATGAGAGAGCATCTACACTACTTTCTGATAGAAAAATTACACAGGTAGAGTAAAATTGAGTACTTTTTCAGTGGTATAAAATATGTTTGGTCAAGGGTCTGTGGTAGCGGTGGTGGAAAGATGTGGCAGGAAATGAAAGGGAAAAGGTAGATTGCTACCAGATCACAGGATTTTTGCTTTCCTGAAAATTTTGGAATTATTTCTGGGAAGTCAGAAGGATTTTTGAAAAGGGGAAATTACATGATCTAAACTATATTTCAGGAACATAACTGTTGTGCAAGGAAGAATAAACCACTAGCAATATTTCAGTCAAATGGGCACTCTTTCTCGTAAGCAGCATTGCAAATCGCTAAGGCAGTTCAGCTCGACTACTGAAAATAAGGAAAGCATTAAAAAGTTGTGGGTAGGTCCCATCTGAAGAGGGGATTAAACTATCAAAGGAAAACAAAAGGTTGTAAAAGCTTTGATCTAAAGAATGATTTTAGATCATTCTCACAATGTCCCAGAGATCAATTAATGCAATTCCCCAAGAAAACTCAGAACAGACCTGGCAATCTCCCGGGAGTTTTGGAACTTTCACCCTTTGGAGTTTCGGAACCAGCCAGATTAGAATCTATACCTGTGCATATGGACATCTGTGATGCCAAAGTCATCTTTACCATACATTTTCACATTCTACAAGCTTAACAACTAGTAAAAATATAAAGTTTAAAGACAATACCTCTTCAAAGTCGCATTTAATTGTTAAACATTTATGTAAGCTGGGAATTGAGTAGGCCACCTGGCAATTTTACAAGGTGAAAAAATGCTTTACTCAAAATGACAGTTTTTGCTTCTATTTCCCTGGTGTGAGAGTTCACTAATTATTTGCCACTGTAAGTAAGTTTCACAGTGTTAAGAAACTGTTTGAATTTCAGATTATTATTGTTCATGTTGGACATTCAGAATCATCCCTGAAGTATTTGTAATTTCAAACACATTTGTTATACCAGTGTGAAACAATGTTTATTCATGGCACTGTATGTATTAGTTAGGTAATCTTTAATTTTAGATGAAAAAAGCAAAAAAAAAAAAAAAAAAGCATATAAAAGTGCACTTTAGAAGCCAAGTGGACAATGACTTGAAAAGAAGTTAATTTCAAAGATTTCAAGTAAACTAACAGTTACAAAAATGTCAGAAATACTAACTGAACCAGAGTGACAACACTTTTGTTCTAAAAGTAGAATGTTTAAACCAAGGCTGATCCTTAGATGGCACAATTTGAAAAAATAAGTTAACAAGACACAAAATGGATTTCTAATACTATTAAAATTGCTCTAAATTCTAGCTATGAAAGTTAGAAACAGGATGGTAATAAACGTTGGATCGTTCAAGTTGTCCCAGTGTAATTAACAGTTTTTGCTTTCACTGTCAAAGGCATCCCAGTTTGAATAATAAACTATATGAACACCTGAGTCATAACACATCCCTGAAAATTATCTTAATTATCCAGGAAGAGAAATGTAATTGAAGAAATAGGCTTATCAAAACTGATTTTCAGTAGAAGCGGAAATTTTAAAAATATATGTATTTCATTAAAACCTGACCAAAAAACCCAACATATACATGCAACCATAATTTGGTATTTCTTTATTTACAAATAAGTACATTCAGTGTTATAAAACTACTTTAAGGATCACTTAGCTACCTCTTACAAGTTTAATATGCTGAAATCAGCACATTTTTCATTAGCTATGTGTTGTCTGATATTGTAATTTTGCACCAGTTTTCTTTTGAGTAGGCTTTGTATGTTCCATGGCTTTTCATCTTCCCCCCACAATCTCTTTCTATAAATTAAAAGACTAAACAGAATACCCTTGAAGTATTCAGATAGATTTTTATTTCAGTAATCTACTATTCTCTGTATATCTATGGATTAATCATCTATAATTTTTATATTTATTTATATATTTGTACTTAGTACTATGATTTTTTTTCAGTTTCATCTACCATTTTTTCCATCGTTGTGCCTTCTATTGCATTGAGAAAGTTTCCACATTTACTTCCTTCAGATAATTTTGAAATAACAGACTTGATTTTTATCATATTCTGAGTATTGTTTTAAACATAACATAATTAGTGTCACCTAACAAATGTGCATTACTGTAGCACGTTTACCTACTTCTAAAATTCCCTGTCCTCACATTCATCTATTTACATGGTATAAAGCCTTGAGTTTAAACCTTTTTTAGCCAAACTCAAAAATAATAATTTTAATATTTAACAGTTAGTTGTATTTACTACTATTTAATCAATTACTTTGATCAACTTCCCTACATTTCTTTCATACCATAACTGGATTTTACTTTTTCCTTCTAAAATAAATTATTTTAAAGTCATAGTGTGTTTTTTAAGCTTCAAAATCTTTATGTAGTCTAAAACTAGTCTTATTTTGCTTTCACCTTGAATGATATGGTATGTCCACTAAATATTAAACTTTAACTTGACTATGATTTACCTTCAGTACTCTGAAGATGTCACCATCGGTGGTACAAAGTGTGCTGTATGTTTCCATCATGAATTTTGCAATTTACTCTTTTATCTTTATGTTTCAGTTTCAATCTGTTGTGACCAGATATAAGGTTATATATATATATATATATATATATATATATATATATATATATTTTTTTTTTTTTTTTTTTTCTTACAACTTGCATTGAATTTTGTATCTGGGAAATTTTATCAATTCTGAAAACATCTTGGTGATTCTTCAAATATTGACTGTTATTTTTATTCATTTGAATCGCTTTTATATCTCTGGTGGGGATTCTGAAACAATGCATCATGTTACATATATAAAAATTTCTTTATGCTGGTTTGGAGTTGACTTTCTTATATGTAGGTCACACAAGGCTGATACTGACTATATTTAGAATTTTCCTTTCAGTAAACAATTTTTATGGAAAACATTTCTAATTTAGTAATTTATTCTTTCACATATTTACCATTCTTATTTATGACTGCTTATTTTTGTTTCATGCATTTATTTGTGTTGAGTACATCACTTTTTTTGAGCATCCCGACGTTAATTATTTCAAATTCTCAGACTGATTATAACATTGATTTCTCCTGGAGTGAATGTGTATTTGGTTGTTTAATTTGATACCCTATCATTTATTATTTAATTGCTTGAATGATCTAATAATGCAGATTGTAAGTACATCTGCATTTTGAACTGTAAGTACTTTGGTAGGAAAGTTTTAGGGATTTTGATTTTGTTTTGTTGTTATTGGTATGTATGCATGTATATGCATTTGCTTGCTTTTCTTTGATTTTTTATTTTATTATTTTTTCCCCTCTTCAGCAATCCTGTTGTTTTGAAGTTGCTTCCTTCTAATCCAGATAAGATGCAGTTATTAAAATAGAGTTTGACAATTTCTATTTTTATAAATACTTCCAGCCTATCAGAGATCCAATCACAGAGTCAGATGACAACTTGGCTCAGTAGTAGGTTGAAAGTTGTGGTTTTTGTCCCTATTTCCTTAGGTCAGGAGCTTTATAATGCTGCTGTGGTATCATAATGCCATATCCCAAGCAGCAAGTCAACAGCCATTTTTTTTCAGCCCCCTTTCACAATAGAGGGGAAGGGGATCTATTTCTTCCCAGTCCCAAGCTTTAACCCCGAGAGCGAACAGGGAGAACCAAGTCACAGAGGGCAATCTTAGTACTTTTCTTTTCAGGAGCCCCACCTCCTTGCTTCCACTCCCATCTTCCAATTGTTCAGCCGGCCAGTGGCATACACCATAACAACTTTGCAATTCTGGGGACTCACTTCCCATGTATGAACATATTTATCATGTCATTGGATCTCAGCTACTATATATCAATACATGGTATATATGTCCAATACTTGTGTGAACATATATATTTGGTAGTTTTGGATTAATGGGTCTGTTTAAAACTCATTGCATCTTTTGGGGCACCTAGCTGGCTCAGTCAGAAGAGCATGTGACTGTTGATCTCAGGGCTGTACATTGGAGCCCCGCATTGAGTGTAGAGATTACTTAAAAATAAAATCTTAAAAAAAAGCGAAAAACAAAAAAACAACTCATTGTATCTTTTGACCAGTAGTTCATATTTTCAGTGAGAGAATTAGTGAAAAACTTACTTATGATTTCTATAATATCTCCATGATAAACTAAAGCCCACTCACACTGTAAAAGCTGAGAGATCTGTTTTATCATTTTTTAAATATCTTTATTATTATACATATGAAATAACAACTAAAAAGTAGAAAAACTTAAACATTTATAAAATAATATAAAATGTTATTAAGCCCTTTTGATCAAAGGATATTTTGAAGGTATTCAAAAGTTCTAGCTTTTAATTCAGTACTGAATTCTTCAAAATTTTAAGATGTTACTAGACTTGACCTCTATTTTGGGATCTTTAAATAATGGATTAGAAGTATCTTATAGTTGTTCTATCATGTCTAATTCTAAGAGAAACTATCCCATAACTAACACTTATGGAGGGCTTATTTTGTCCCAGGCTTTGTTGTATGCATTTTACAAATATTGACTTGATTAGTCGTCACACTTCCTATGAGGTAATTACTATTTCTGAGTGTTCAGAAAAGCTTAAGGCACAGAGAGATAGTTACTTAATGATAGCATAGTATGTAATAAATGATGCAGTCAGAATCTGACTCTTGGCAGTCTGACTCCAGAAGAAGATTCTATGTAGTTTTGCTCATTTGACTTTCAAAGTAGACATCATTAGTTACCACATGATAATGACTGACTTCTTGTCTTTGTCTGGTTATGAATGAGCTGTTTGACTTCTGCATTTTTTCCCTCCCCAAATGGCCTTTCTCCATTATCAAATGAAGATGCCTAGCTATACAACTGATTTGTAGACCTTTGAAGATATCTGCTTTTGTATTTGACATGGTGTATTTTAATGATATATAGCCTTAAACATACTGGCTACAGATGACTCAGTGTAAAAAAATGCATAATAAATTTTAATTCCTGATATATGTTGTAGAACAATATCTACACATGAAAACCAGCCAACTATATTTCTGGTATAATTCTGACTATAGATTACTGTAAACAAACAGATTCTAAATTGTGACAAAGAGTACATTAGTACACTGTATTTGACATTGAGGGTTTTTTTAAGTTTATTTCTTTATTTTGAGAGAGAGAGAGAGAGAGAGTGAGAGAATCCCAAGCAGGCTCTGCACTGCCAGCGTAGATCCTGATGCGGACCCACAAACCATGAGATCATGACCTGAGCCCAAATCAAGAGTCAGTCGCTTAACTGACTGAGCCACCCAGGTGCCCAAACATTGAGGATTTAAAAGCCAAAGTGAAATTATTACCAACACATTCATTACCAAAGTTAAAAAAAAAAAAAAAAAAAAAAAAAAAAACAAGAATCAACAAAACCAACTTAATCTTTGGAGCCCAGTAGATGTGGCCCAATATAAGTGGTTTTATTCCTCTGCTATAACAAGGAAAAATAAAAAAAAAAAAAGTTCCTACTATTTTGCCATATCGTTTAAATTTCACATTTCCATTTACTGTCCTCATTAATGTCTATGTGGAGAGCATTCATGATTTCATTTTACTTTGAGCAGCTTTGCTTCCTTTGCTCTCACCGGACTTTAGTCAGACCACCCTTTCATTAAATAGTTCAGTAATTAATCCACTTATTAGTTACAGACTCTTAGAGTAAATGTATATAGAAGCAATATTGTTTAGGAAAGGGAAATATTGTGTAAATTGAAACAAGGGGCTTCCTAATTTAAATGAAACAAATAAGTGTGTGTGCGTGTGTGTGTGTGGACGTGTGTGTGTGTGTGTGTGTGTGTGTGTGTGTGTATACACAGTCAGGACCTTAACTTGAGAACACGTGATATTGAAAAATGTATTTATGTGTCTTTTGTTTTGAACTCAAAATGAATTTTTCCTTAAAACAATATGATTAGATTTCTAGGTTAGCCTAATATAGACTTCCTGTATTATAGAAACATATAATCTGACTGATGAATTTTAGGATTTGAGAACCACGAGGAAGGAAGATGGGGAAAGTAGAGTCAAGTGCAATACAAGTCAAAATATTGTGACAGGTGAACCTTTCCTTTAGGCTGACATCATTTCTGTATGACTTCCTGTCTCTGGTGTACATCTCCTCACGTGCATAGAAGTAGGTCCATTGAATGTGGAAACCGTTGTAGCTCTAAATGAGGGATAATGAGTAAATATCCATTCCTTAATTTGCAAAGGGATAAAGATCATAGACTCTGGAACCTGATTTCTGGGGCCCAAATTTTGTTTTTTTCCCCAGTAAGTTTTGTGACCTTAAGCAATTTACTCACTCACCCTCTGTCTTAGTTTACTTATTTGTAAATAGTACCACTAACTAGCTAATAACTAGCTCATATAGTCTCTATGAAAATAGACTGGGTCATGTATTTAAAACTTTTGGAACAATGACTGACAAAACACAAGTGGTATGGAATTTTAGCTATTAGTATTAATATTGTTATTATTATTAATAAAAAAGACAAACATGTATTAGAGTGTCAATTTTGTGTTAAACACTGTAACAGAGGATAAACATGTAAGATAAATAAGAACAGTTCCTGCACCAAAGAGTTTCAGGTGAGAGAAAACAGAGATTGGCTCATTTTAAAGATGACAAAATAAGAATACCAGGAGAAAATTTTATGGAAAGATATTTAAAGAAGGTGTGAATGTTTCAATTCAAAAGTACCTGTGTCGAAGACAAACGTGACTATCCAGACATTGAAGGCGTGAGCAATTGCAAGCAACCAAAGATTAAAAAATCAATTTAGATATTGAGAGATGCACACAGAAGGTGGCATTTAAGATTTTTTTTTTTTAAGTTTATTTTTGAGAGAGAAAGGCAGAGCATGAGTGTGGGGAGCTGGGTGGTGCAGAAAGAGAGGGAGACACAGAATCCAAACCAGGCTCCAGACTCCAAGATATCAGCAAAGAGCCCAATGCGGGTCTTGAACTCACAAACCTTGAGATCATGACCTGAGCCAAAGTGGGACACTTAATCAACTAAGCCACACAGGCGCCCCAGAAGATGGCATTTTAAATGTTAAGCAACAGGTATTAGGATCGCAGTTCGAGGGAAAGGAGTCCAAGCACCAAAAGTAAAACAAGAAGCAAGCGTTAAGAAACCAGAAAACTGAGAGAAGCAAACCCCTCTTGGAGCAACTAGAAGCCAACGTGGCAAGACTAACCAGATGAATTATTGAGCTACTTTCTCTAGACGTGAATCATTCTCTATGACGAGGGACATGCCTAGTCTCAGAATCTGGGAGTATAGTGTAGAAGTGGGAGAGTTTAGAGAAAATTCACAACTGACATAAGAACACTTGGCCCAAAACTAACAGGTATACAATCTTCCTGAACAATACATTGTCTATTTACAACATATAATTGTACTAAAACATTTTTTAGTCTCTAAACAGAGAAAGAACAAGTGAGGAAAAGAGTTTTAAAGTGTTGTATAAGCCACACATATATTACTTAATTATCATATGACCATGGCCACAAACCTAAATATATTGGAAAACTGCAATACGGGACTGAAATATTAGGATGTGCCAATATATTGTAGGTCCTCACTGTACTGCTTCAATGCTACACTAGGTTCAAGACATTCTCAAGCCTCTTCATTCCTCTAAAATGCTTGAAGTATAGCAGGAAATTAGTCAATGTGAATTGATGAATAACATGGGGACTGGCCAAATTAAATCACATTAGTCTGGGAAAGATTGTCAACACCTGACTCCTTGTAAAGCTATTTGCATTTTCCAAAGAAGAGCTTGCTGATCCCAAATTAATGTCTAAATGGTAGAATTTCAAGTAATGTGGCAAGTTTTACATGAAAAAAGAAAAAGTGAAAAAATAAAATGGAACAATTATGCATGGGAGCTTAAACAAGAGATTTGGCACTTTTCCAGTTTGACAGTTCCTTTGTTTCTTCCAAACTTGAGCACAAATGTTCTTTCAGAACTCCGTGATTTATTTTGGCTTGTATCTCATTTCATAGCCATTCTTACGCTATTTACAGGAGTGGGGATGGAGGTAATTGGTCAAGGGCAGCTTTATACGTATGGGTAAAAATCGCTTTACATATTAGGGTGCCTGGGTGGCTCAGTCAATTGGGTGTGGGACTCTTGATTTCAGCTCAGGGGTCATGATTCCAAGGTCGTGGGATGGAGCCCCGATGGAGCCCTGCATCCAGCTCCATGCTGAACGTGGAGCCTGCCTAGGATTCTCTCTATCGGCCCCTCTCCCCGACCTGTGCATGTGTACACACACATACACACTCTAAGTAAGTAAATAAATAAATAAATAAATTGCTTTACATATTGGAAGTGAGAGCTTATTTGTATTAAGAGAAATATTGGAAATATTAGATATGAAATAATAACAAAATTAATCTACAGCATGGCAGTTCTGATCTAAATATTTGGCTCATTTAATAATAGACATAGTTTACCAAACTGATCAGCATTTTTTCTCCAGATAAATTTAAGCAATGAAAGATCTTTCACCTGAAATGTTATTTCCCTGGAACTTATATCTTCTTAAATGCTCTAAAGGTAAGACATCTAACATAGTTAATATGTAACGAATATGTTGCAGTTCAGGAGTATGTCAACACTATACACTTTTAAAACACCTTAATTAGGTTTTTAAACTCTTCAGCCTATATTCTATGTGTAAGATGCTAATTGTTAAATGATACATTCTAGAATTCCCTCAACTAGGTGATTTCTAGAATTTTAGATTGGGTTTATTGGCAAAATAGGGATCAACATGAGATTTTTTATTTTTTTCATTGTTTAATCTGTACAGAGAGTCAAAAAAAAAACCCTACCAATTAATAATTAATTTTATTTTATTTTTGAAAAAAATTTTTAACATTTACTTATTTTTGAGAGACAGAAAGAGACAGCATGATCAGGGGAGGGGCGGAGAGAGAGAGGGGGAGACCAGAATCTGAAGCAGGTTTCAGGCTTCGAGATGTAGCACAGAGCCCAACGCGGAGCTTGACCCCATGAACCGTGAGATCATTATCTGAGCTGAGGTCAGATGCCTAACCAACTGAGCCACCTGGGCGCTCCATAACTAATTTTATTTTAAAAATATAAGTAATTTTTCAACAAAAGAAATTAAAATCCCATAAAGTATAGTAATTACAAAAATCATTGCTTTTTCTAATATAATGGATATTGCCCTATAATAAACTCACTTAATATAAAAATTCATTCTGTTTTAATAGCATTGCAGACAACACATGGGAACAACATTCCTCTTCCACTGAAAGCAATGAAAAAATTAATGTGATTCTAGTTAATTTTAGTTCTATCCCTACACAAATAATCTGGTATAGACCTTGTTAATAAAATAAAATGTATCTTTGGATCACTGAAATAAATTTTTGAAATATACATTTTTTTTAGCAAGGGAGATGTTATTTCTGAGGAGCTATTTGCATGGCACTTTTATCGTTAAAATGATTTATAATTGCTTATTTAAATTATTCTGGTGCCATTAACTATCATCTTTGGTGCTACATACAAAAACAAAACTGAGGGGCGCCTGGGTGGCGCAGTCGGTTAAGCGTCCGACTTCAGCCAGGTCATGATCTCGCGGTCCGTGAGTTCGAGCCCCGCGTCAGGCTCTGGGCTGATGGCTCGGAGCCTGGAGCCTGTTTCCGATTCTGTGTCTCTCTCTCTCTCTGCCCCTCCCCCGTTCATGCTCTGTCTCTCTCTGTCCCCAAAAAAAAAAAAAAAAAAAAAAACATTGAAAAAAAAATTAAAAAAAAAAAACAAAACAAAACTGAGATATATCTGAAAAATATGTACTTTTCCACTTTATTAGTATCTGTAAAACACATTATCATACATTTATTATTAACTCATTAGAAAGAATTCTAAACATAGAGTTATGATTTTACTCTAGATATTTACAGTATGCATATTATAGCACTAGTAATATAAAATATAAAGTAACTAGGGATATTAGCATGGAAAAATATACAGCTATATATGCCTTATGTGTAAAAGTAAGCCAAAAATAACTTTTATTATGTGATAAACAATTTCATGTTTACACTAGATATATACCATCCCTTCTAGTGAGTCATTTGGATCAACTTCTTGAGACATTTAAGAATTTCAAAAGATGGATAATTAGTGGAAAGAACACAGTTATTCAAAGGAGAGGTAATGTTGAATAAATGTCTTAATCTAAGGAAGCTTTAAGTGACCTCGAGCAAAAATGTAGTTAGCCTGGTCAAAGTGAAAGGTAGAAAAGATAGGTAACAAGGGAACAAAGGTGTCACTGGAAATAGCACAGAAAATTCACCAGAGAGGAGAATTAAGTGGAGAGAAGGTTGAAATGTTCAAATGAGAAATGAATAGTATTTGACCTAATCCTATCTTTATAGATTGGAGAGTGTATTATGTTTCTTGGAGATTCCACAAAAAAATTACCACATACCTGGTGACTTATACAAACAGAAATTTATTCCCTCACAGTTCTAGAGGCTAGATGTCTACAGGGCCACACTCCCACCCAAAGGTCTAGGAGAAAATTATTTCTTTCCTTTCTCAGCTCCAGGAGGCTCCATCAGCTGGTAGTAAGGAGCATTACTTAAATATCTCCACCTCATCTTCACCCAGGCTTCTTGTGTCCTCTGTGTATTCTTTTCTGTCTCTTATAAGGACTCTTTAGATTTAGGACCTATCCTAATTCAGCATGCTCTCATCTCTATTCATTCCTTAATTCCATCTACAAAGACTACATGTAAGTAGTCACATTCTGAGATTCCAGTGGACATGAATTGAGGGATGGAGAATGACACTATTCAACCCACTATAGAAAATAAAGAACTTTTTGTTAGCTTATGAAAAAGAATGGTTAAAAGAAAGTAGAAATATTGAGCACAGCATAGTCACAAATGTAACGTAAGTCTTGGTAATGCCAATATACAGAATGACATTTGTTATGAGGACCTGAGACATATGTATCAAGTAGCAGTGAAAGTATCAGTCATCAGGAAAGAATGATGAATAATATTGGTCAGTGTATCCTCAGTTACAGGTGGTAGAATTGAACACATGTACTGTTCCTGTCCCTCATGATCCCTATAAAATGACAGAAAAGATGTAAAAATACACAAAATAAGATAGATAACAATATGGTACCCTGTAATATATGCAGCAAAAGATACCAATGAGGAGCAAGTTAATTCATGCCTCAAAATCACAGAAAATATGTGAATGGGAGCTAGAAATGACAGATCATAAGATGAGGTGTGGGACTGGAAACAAGCAATAGATAATGTCTAAATTAAATCAAATAGAAATAAAAGCATATTATTTAGAAGTCAGAAATCACATACCAGAAGAAACAGCAAAGTATTAAGGGCAGATGGTGCAAAGACGAGGAAGGTTTCAGCAGAATACTGCTGATTTTCATTTTATACCTGTCAGTATACTTAATTTTTAAACTAGAATTATGAATAATGTTCATAAAGACTTAAATGTCATTAAAAGCAAATACAAAATAGCGATGAATAACTGCATACATTCAACGTTAACTTGAGACAGGCACAATGCTTAGCACTTTATCTGTTCTAATTCATTTGGCATTTACAACAATCGTCAGAGGTAGATGACATTATTTTTGTCTCAATTTTATACATGAGGAAACAAGATAATTTGCACAGATCACACAGTTCTTAAGTGATAAAGATGGGATTCAAACCTAGGGCTTTCTGCTTCCAAATGCTCTTAATTGCTAGACCATAGAATACTGTGAACTGAAACCTTTGAAGACACTGAACTCAGAGGTTGTGATTGGGGTATATGGCAAAGCAATCCTCTGGGAGCATCCTATTAACACTAGGTTAGAAGGGAAGGAGGCTATGTCAAAATGCCCAACAGGATGTTCCCAGTTAAGAAACAATAAAGATGGAGAAATTTTAAGCCATAGATCATTATGCTATAAAATTTAAGTGTATCTTATATATTGAATATAAGATTCTAAAATACCCAATCATCATTGTCTTAGAAAAGAGAAAGTGTGACTAATAAATATTCTTCCTGTTTCTTCCTAAGTGTGACCTAATAGGGGATCCTTAGTATTTTCCAGTTTTCACTGGGCAGCCCCACTTTATGTTTCTTATGCTATAATTTTTACCAGTTTAATAAGTTGATGTCCCAGCATAATTCTTCATGCATCCTCATTCATTCTCAATAGTGTCATAATATATGATAAATTATATAGCTCCCTATATAATTTATGGAAGCTGCAATTGTTGGCACTTAAATATTGACAATTTTGGAATTCTAGAAGCAAGGCACTTGTTCTTCCGAATCATCTGTATAATGTAGAACTTCTACCTGTTCTGACAATCTTCTGGCTCTTTAATTTAAATGTTTGATAGAAAATGGGACTTAGGCAGCTCAATCACCTCTCCCTCTTTTTTTTTTTTTTTGGGTAGAGGGTTTAAATCTTGGGATCAGGCCAGGCATCTTCCTACTCCCCCTTCTGACTCCCAATCTAATTAGGTTTCAAACAGAGGAACACCTAGGTGTCTCTTAGCTTTAAATATTTAAATATACTCTTGGGTTTCCCAGCAATTTACACCCCAAACTTCAGCACAGACTTGTAAATCTCTAAACTGTGTGACATTCCACCCCCCTTCCCTTCCTGTGAGATTAGTGGCTCCTGTGGGGAAAGGGACACTTGTAAGTTCTAAGATTTACAAGAGTGCTGTGCTTTCTAAGGTGTAAATTGCGAGGAAACTCCAGAGTGCCATTAAACATTTAAACTTGGTAAGCATCATGCCCCTTTATCCTCTGGGGCAGCAGTTACTGAGAAAGAGCAAGGGGGAACAAACAGTTGGGTCTCCAAGTCTGTCACTAAAGTGTGAAACCAGTATTGGAGGCATCCTGGATTCAGTAGCAGAAGTACAAGCATAGCCTTAATGACTTGTTCTTTTAGTTGTCATGTTAAGAAGTTAACATGATCAATTATTTAACACATAACTGGCATGAGCCTAGTTTTTAAATGGTTGAAGCACATATATCATTTAAACAGTCCAGTTATTAAAAATGTGCTTAATGTCTATTCCCTCGCCATTAATTTCATCCATATTATTATAAGTACATGTAATAACTGAAACTTGAAGCAAATTTATAAATTGCTTCGCCTTAAACAATATATCTATAGATTGAAAATAGAGAGGACCATGGAGAGTGGCTTGCCAAAAGTCACAAAGGTAGCGAGCGCCAGTTGCATTAAATAAATAAATTTCATAAGGGAAGGTCTTTCTAATTTATTTTGACTTCTGGAGTAGAATACGTTCTCTGCACAAGATTTTCACAGCCATCCAAGAGAATGTTGAAAAGGCTGTGGCCAAAAATACTGTTCTTGACCCAAAGATATTCATATAAAGACCAAAATGCAGGTGTTATTGTCCCAGTGCCCATTTTGTGCTGTGAAGTTGGGCCCCAGGATTTTCTCTAGAAGTCATAGTTCTACTTGCCAAATTTATCACCTAAGACTCCCAGGTGCAAATATATACACACAGAGAAATAACCAATTTCAGCTGAAATGTTTCTTGCAGTTAAGTCAATGTTGTTGCCTTTGGCTCCTAAATCTCCATTTCTCCTTCACCTACTTTGAATGAGAAGGAGGTGACAAACGGTACTATTCCAAATGATGAAATCCTAACAACACAATTTCTCCATTCTGGAGAACTGGATAGAATGACTTTATTTTCAAATAATCATACCCCCCTTTTCTAGGCAGGATTACCAAGGCATAGGACAGAATTTACTGGAGGTTTGGAGTTTCAAATCCAGCAGCACTAGAAGTAAAGGGAAATGGAAAAACAGATGTAATTGTGAAACTTCTTGTTGCCAAAAGAAACATGAAACTACTGACATGTTCTCTCTCTTTCTTTTCTTCCTTTGTGTCTTGGTTTGCTCCAGGATCTCCTCATGTCAGCCCTGGGGTCTTCTAAGATCTTGGTTACCTTCATGTGCAAAGTGTGTGTGTTCCATATTAAACCCTTCTTTGTTCCCATATTGTCCCTTCCCATGCCTTAATCTCCAAACTATTACTACTTCTATTCGGAGCTTCCAATATTTATTTCAGTTTTCCTTCCTTCTTTTTTCCTTTTAGTTTAGTTGTTTATGCAACTTAATTTTTTTTTCTGTTTCATTGTTATTTTTAACTTTTACTTTCTTCTCTCCTGTTTATGCTTTTTGGAAACTGTTTGAAATAAATTTTAAAATATGTATTGTAGCCTTTCTAGTTTAATTTACTTTTCTACAGACTACCTCATCATTTTTTCCTTGCGTATCTTTCTTTCCATTTTCATTTTTCCAGATGTTTTGGAGGATGTTTGAGAACATGGAATTTGGAGTTGACTAGTGTGGTTCAAATCTCTTAGCATTCTCCAATTCTGTAATTTACTTAACCACCCTAAACCATATTTTCTTCATGTATTAAATTGAGATAATGATACTTGACAGTGCTGTTGCAAACATTAAGTATAATAATGTTTGAAACAGTTGATCAGAATAGTTGGCTTGTAGTACACACTCAATAAATATTATTGCTATAGTAATCTATAAGACAGAGGGAAAGGGAGTATATTTTTTATTTCCAAGGGAAAAGAGTGAAATTTGGGAAATGTTAACATTTAACTGGAGATGAAAAAGTCTTACAGTATACATGCAGTGTAATTTTACGAACACGCCTTGAAGGTGTGCTTGGAATATAACGTGCAAAAGGTATCACAGTGCTAAAATAAGAACTTGAGTTTGTAGACCCAGGAAAGTTTTTGTTCAAGTCACTATTCCCTCCCTTAATTTGTTATGCAGATGTAATCAGATTACTTAACTTTTTGATCCTCAATGTTACATATGTTAAATAGATAATAACACGTTATCTTGTGGGTTGTAAGGATTACACACAAGGCTTGCAAAGCTTCTGTCACGTTGTCTGATCTATTATATATATTATTGACTTGGGAGTGAGTTTGAAAAGTTTTCACTTGTATTAAGAAAAACGTACATATCCATACGAATTTCATTGAGCCAAAAGGACACATTTTCTTTCTATATGCATTGATATTGGTATTCCTTCCACACATTCTGTATAGAGGCAACTGAAATGAATGAGTCATACTCAAACTTGGAAGAACCGTTTAATATCTTTTTAAATCACGTTATTCAGTAAATGTTTCAAATTGGGCATAATCTAAGTGTATATACGTGGACAGTCAAAAAGTTATACAATGAATCACTTCTAGTGGTTCCTTCCTGTGGGTTTCTGGTTTATTTTCAAGAGAAATTTCTATGGAAGTGCCTGACAGGTAGGCTGAGCTTTCTGGATTTGTCAAGCAGATCACTGGTCTATAAGCCTATAGACAAAGTCTTAAGTGACACATTTTAAGACTAGTCAACACCTAAAGGATGAGCTATTGTCTTGGAGACATCTTAAAATCACATAGTAGCATGTAAACCATTGGACACTAAGTTGAACCACAAATTTTTGGTTTGTTTGTTCTTTTTTAAGTCAAAATTTGGCCTTCACATTTATGCTGAAAATGACTTCACACATGTCTTTTCTTGTACCAATATTTTACTGCCATAAGAAAAAATAAGTATTTCTGAAATGGGTGAATTAATATTTAAGATTTTGTGAAGTCATTCTAGTTCTGCTGATTTTGTATTAAAAGTATAATTAGATGATAAAATTGGCTTTATAGTGACAAATATTAAATATCAATCTTCTGTTTTTGTATGTACTGGGAATTCAAGGATGACATAAAGATTTTAAGGTTTTAATTTTGAAATGAGGTGAGCAATATTATCACTCTATGAAAAAGTAATCACATGCCGGCCCCTCTTCTAAAAGCATCAGTTATTTTGATTAATTAACCCTCAAAATATTTTAACTACCTACTGTGTCAAATTCCTATTATCCCCATTTTCACAAAAGAGGACACTGAGGCAAAAGAGTTGAAGTAATTTCCCCCATGATTACACAGATGAAAAGCAATATATGGGGATTCCAATCCAGTCAGTCTGGCTCCAGAATTCAAGATAATAATAATATAAATTTACACAGAGCATAATCCTTAAAATTAAGATGAAGATAGTTCCTTTTCATATACATTTAAGAAAAATAACATTTAATATAAATATAAATCTTGCACAGTTATATGCCTTTGAAATGAAAGAAACCTTAAAAGAAAATTGAAACAATATGCCTCCCAGGATTGATAAATTAATGCAACACATGATCTCTAGGTCTCTTAAGCCTAATTAGACAGTACCAATATCATTTATCTAGTATTAAAATCTCTAAGACTGCTAAGAAAGCTTGTTAGTGAGTGAGTCAGACAACCCAAGATCAGGAAGAAATGGTACCTCATTAGTTGGTACCAAGTAAGTTAACATACCTATTATTACTGCAGCAAGGCAATTATTCTTCTTGGTTAGAGAAATGCCCTTACCTAGAAAATTATTACTGATGTTTCAACCCATAGATGACTTAAAACCTCATTAGGTCATAGGCTGGTTTAGCAGCAGATATGAGAAGGTGAGATATGCTGGTTTGGAATTATGAAAGAAGACATTTTTTAAAAAAATAATAGCTACTATGCCAACTGACTTCTGAAGCTTAAGAAAGCCATGTCTCTCTTATTCTTTTACAATTTATTTAGGATTTGTGAACTATTTTATAAAAGTGTTTAATACTTCTACCTGACTGTCATCTATCTGGGCCTTAATTTTTTCTCCTCCCTTTAATGATTATTAATGAAAATCTCCTATAAAGGAAGTGAATTCTTTTCACTGACAAAATCTGATATAAATAAAAACATGACTGATGATAGAAGAGGTGTAGAGATAATTTTCATATATAGTTAATTCTCACCATACTTTCCTGATGATGAAATTTCCTCCTCCTTATTCCATGGAGGGCAGGATATTCCCACAGTCCTCTTCATTATGGCCCTTAAATTCATCCACTATTGTGTGCATATGATGCCTACATGTTGGAAGCACTTTCTGATATAAGAGATTTCTTCGTGGAGGATGAAAAGAGGTTATATCCTTCATTGTTTTCATCTTTATCCTGAGAAAATATGGAAGATATTTACCATGAGAAAGAGCAAAAAAGACTGACTCATGTTTCACAGATAAATATCTAGTTTCCTAAGCTATTATATTTTGCATGACTATATTTTTTACCCTCTGGAAGTATATCAGGATTTTATACTGCATGTTTTGGGAAGAAAGAGGGTTGGCACATTGTGCTGTGGAAGGAAGTAAATGTCTTTAACACTCACTGTGGGAAATCAAATAGCTGTGTCCTGAGTTAGGAGATTATAGGGGACACATTCCAAAGCAGAACACTGCTTTCTGGCCTTGCTGAAAACAGTGGGCTGTGTTTTGCTTATCTAGTTAATATATATCTAGCGGTTGAGTCCTGCCTGTGCTCATGAATTCCTTAGACCTTGTTATGTATGGAATGAATATCTTATCTTGTTTTCCACCCTGCTTTCTACATCTGCTCTATTGTAGTCTTGGGAATGCCTTAACTTGTTTCTCTGCACGCTTTCAATACACTCTTATTGGTACATAGGCCTCTGATGTACTGAGCATTATTTCCATAAATATATTCTTAATAAATATGGGAGCTTGAGAGCAGCTCGGGGAGACTTCCCTTAACCTTCCTCTCACCTCTCTTGACTTGCAGAGTCTTGAATAATCCTTTCTGCCACTCTCAGCTTTGCTGGGGAAAGCTGGAAGCCAAACCCACAGCTCACCATCCTGTAATATTGGATAGTTAATATGATAGATATAGATGGGGAATATGAGGAGACCTAGGCATACTTTATACTCTAAGGATGCTCATATTTAAAATATTTTCCTGACTTCCTTTGTCTCTGTGATAGCTGTGTAACACTGACTTTCATTCCTTCCCCTGCCCCCCAAACTAATACCTGCTAAAATAATGCCCACATCAACTAGGTAAAAAGTGTGTTTGGGGTGCCTGGGTGTCTGAGTTCGGCTCAGGTCATGATCTCACGGTTTGTGGGTTCAAGCCCCGCATCAGGCTCTGGGCTAACAGCTCAGAGCCTGGAGCCTGCTTCAATTTATGTGACTTCCTCTCTCTCTGCCCCTCCCCTGCTCTCTCTCTCTCTCTCAGAAATAAACATTAAAATTTTTTAACAAAAGACTGATTTTGTTTATACAAAATTATGTTTATACAAAATTTTTTATACAAAATTGTTGATAATTACATTTGAGTCTCTATAACAGTTTCTGGTATAAAAGACGCATAATAAAATTATTGTCAGTAAATGAAAATTCCTAGAGAAAAAACTAACAATATCATTTATCCTAACATATCTTACAATTAACAGACCACAGTACCAGAAATTTTTAGAAGTAGACCATCTTCTTACATTAGGTTCATTTTGTTTGTTTATTGCTATCTGTATATTATAAGAATATATCTATCCCATGTTATTGGAAGAGTGCAATTCATGAGTGAAATTCATTTTGACAAAAAACAAGAATATTGATTCATGTGAAACTAAAGAATAACAACCAACAAAATTCTCAAGCTTAGGTGGACTAGTGTAGTTGAGATACCAAAGGACCAAGGCAGACACCAAGCAAACTTTATGTTCCTGTCTAAATTTTACTAGATTTTGTACATTTTGCCTGGTTGTAGAGTCTATATGATTGGCAGTTGCCCTGGCTGGATTAGTTGTTAAATGCTTGACCTGTTACCACTAAGGAGCTGAATTGATAGCAAAGAGAATTAGACACTTAGGGGTAGGTATATGAAAGAGTAGGGTGAGTGGTTTGAAAAAAAAATTAAAAACATTGAGACAGATATACTTCTACTACATAATATTGTTAACCCTAGCACAAGGCTATGATAAAGCTGTGCTTTTTGGTAGACATTTGATTTTTTACAAAATAACCATCCATTAGTACCATGCATGGTGTACTAGATGTGGTTCTCACATAGTATAAGATGCCTAGAATTCCTCTAAAGACTAAGCTTCTGAAAATGAATTCAAAAGATCACCTCCATCAGAAAGTCTTGGGTCAGTAGTTACAATGCAAACTTCTCTGTCTTACTCCAGAAGTATTGAATCAGAATTTTGAGGGTGGAGTAAAGAAATCTATATTTTAATAATTCCCCAAATAATTTTTACACACTTTGAAATCTTGTTCCGAGAAAGGTCAAACATACTTCCTGGTTCCTGACATGTGTCAGGCCAAGCACTCAATACAAGTTGAAATGATACAGTGTTTTGGTATTATCCAAAGTGTGATCATACACCTAGGCATTGCCTGAATCTATCATATGTCAGATGGTAGCAAATGTATACTTTCAGAACGTGTGCCTTCAAATATCTACAGTTAGATCAGATGATCTTATTTAATGCTAACATAGAAACAACATTTACAATTGTTTCTTATAAATGTTCAAAATTTGAAATAAGTTGATATTTTAAATAATTTCTCCTTTTGTTTTTTTCTGTTTCTCTTAGGAATTACCTCAATTAATAGATCTTACTCTCAGTTGCAAAACTAAACATTTGTAAACATGCCAGGCTGTGTTTCTTTTCCAGCTGAATCCATTTGAATCCATGAAGTTATTTGGCTTCTACTTCAAGTACTCAAGCAGCACAGGTCTTGTTAAAATTGGCCCAATCATGTACAGAAGTTTGTGAAGCATTCAGTAAATCTAATTCTATTTTAAAATTTGTAACCAGATCCTTCATTGGGTATGTCTCATTTAAATTGGTTATATTTCTAAACAAAAGTGTTATATGTCCCAATGAATATTCTAATAGTATGTAAGCCAAAACCTAAAGTATGGTGCAAAAGAACCTTGTTCTCTGCTATTTCCTAAGTATACAGATTAAATTTTCTTATCTTGAATTTCATATAGTTTTCTAATAATAATAGAGAAACTAGCTTATACCACAATCAGTCCTACTTTTGATAATACCACATTCTGGATGAAAAAAAAAAAGTAAGCATCCCTTTAAATCCACTGAATTACAAAATTAAAATTATAATTGTGTTCCACAGTAGATAGAGGCACTATTTCCCTCTACAGATAAGTCTACAAAAATAAATAAACAAATAATAAATAATAAATAAATTTTCTTATTAAAATTTCAATGGAATATACTTAGAAAGTATATATAATTAATGTAAATTAAATATAAAGATAAATTTAAAGCCTTCCCTCTGACCTTCGGATATTTGATGTGACTGAAATGCTCCAAGAACACTCATGATGCAAATCTGATCAAGAAGAACATAGAATAACATATGCCATACCACATAGTTGGTCTATGCTACTCTATGCTACAAAATTGTACAGCTCTCATATTTTAACCACACTTTACAGTAAGGGGAGAATAGTACATGGTGAAAATTCACTGAAGATATATGTCAAAATCACCAATAGGCCAAATATATTGAAAAAGTATCCATATATATATATATATATATATATATATATAATTTGTATACATACAATTTGTATATGTATGTATAATAAATTATGTATATATGTACATATTATGCATGTATATATTGTGTATATATATACATAATATTATATATATACATATATTTGTATGTATGTATAATATATATATACACACATAATTTGAAGTAAAATGACAGAGTTTTACTAGCTGGTGTAATATACAGAACAAGAAAGCTTTAGAGGGTCATGGGTTTAAAATGTTTGAGAAACAGGGTTTCACAGGGTCAAGTTAATTACAGGCATGGCTCCAAATCCACCTCATTAAGCATAGACATTGGCAGCTCTCAGAGTGTGAAGTTGGGAGATGACTGGAGTTGGCTTCACCTCCTAAATCATCTCTCATTAGAGCTAGGAAACTCAGGCTGTATAAAAGTTCCTCCCTAGAATATGAAAAAGTCAAATCTGACTGTTTAGAGCATCTGTCCACTGCCTTGTGAGAGGAAAATTTTTCTCTTTTTCCATTGTCTTAACTCAACATGCTCTTTTCACTTTTAATATATCTCTCCAGTTTTTAGGGATAGGAATTACGTTTCACTTTTTTCATTCTTTTTTCTCTTTCACATATGTGGGCTTTTTTCTTTTCCCAGTACATTAAAGTTGATAATTTAAATGCAATCAAAATTATACAAGCAAAGCCTCTGCTTGTCATTTGAGTTGAACCAATTTACATCAGTCAACTAAAAGAAAAAAGGTGGGGGCAGGGAAGGACATAGAATATTCTTTTCTCATCTCTTTCCTATTATAGTTGACATTTTCCAGGGAATGAGGAGTAATTATAAACTACAACTTCAAGAAGAGTTTAGGGGGAAAACTGCTTAATGCTATAATTTGTCAGCTCAGAACTACCAAATTCTCAATAATATGAATGGAGCCGGCCCTTCAGGCAATTTTCCAGGGATGGCAGACCTCCTCTAATACTTTTTTTTTTTTTTTCACATTAAAAATGTCAGATTACCTAAAAGACCAACAGACAAATGTTTCAATATGACTTGGGGATAGTCTTACCTTATAATCACCTATATAATTATTAATGCCATATTTTTATATTGCATGTTAGTCAAAAGGTGGACAAGACTATATTTAAAAATTTGGGGGGATAAAATTTATAGTGCCTTTTATGAAAGGTGTTTCACTGAAAAAATGTAGATCTTTTCCTTTCATATAGCATGATGAATATATCTGTGACTTTTCTTATGGAACTTTAAATACACAAAGACCTGAGCTAATAAAATTGCTTCAGAATAACAACTGGGCAGTGGATTATAAAGTTTGCACCAGTTCATGCAGTCATTCATTCATCAACATTAAGCACCTATCTTATGTCAAGCACCATGAAATCTTTGAAGATTTAAAGAAAAATAAGCCATGCACTTTTCTTTAAGAAGTGCATGATTTATTGAGATAGACAGACACATAAATAATTATAGTCACTGTTGTAAGTGCTATAATACAGACATTGGAAAGTTTTATGCAAGTCCAGAAGACAAGGCGACACATTTTGTCTGCGGAAGTAAAGAAAGTCTTGGGAAGTTCTTAAAGAGAAAGGAGAGATGCTACATTAGTGGTGGGTGTGGGAAAGGGGGAAGGCAGCAAGGAGGCACAGAAACAGAAAGATGTAGGGAAAGGAAATAAGACTTCTGAAGACATGTTTGTGTTTAGCATGGCTGGCATGTGAAGAGGAATCTTACAAAGGTGACTTTGGTAAAGAAAAGTTGGATGGAACATTCTTGTGAATACTTGGGAGAGACTGCTAATACAACAGAGATCATGGACCAGGAACAGAACTATGAAAGAGGCCAGAAGGCATTCTGTCACCATCATTGTAGGATCAGGCTTCCATTCCTAAGCCTCTTACATAAGAAAATCTACTTTTGGAGGTTGAGTGTTCAAGAATCTTGACCCATGTCTGAAAATTTAGTGAGAAAAGGAGAAGTCAAAATATTTCTTTTCAAAGCAATAAGGAGATTTTGGTTTGGTTTTATTTGTTGAAAGAGGAAACTTGTCTACACTGTTAGAGAAAATTTTTCCTTGTGCTAAAATCAATTAAGCAGGGTATTAGTTTGGCAAATGAGAAGAAAAACTACAAGCTGAAATGTATTTGTTTGAGACTATGTAGATCAAAGGAGCATTTTACTAGACAATATAAGGGATGGTCTGGAAGGAAGGAAGAGAAAGAGTCTATGAGATACTTTTTAAAAGTAGGGATTAAGGTTCACTTGTTGCTTTTCAAGTATAAATCTCAGCTCAAAATTTTTTTTTTTACTTGTGTTACTCTAATTTACTTTAGACTCTTAGCTCTGGGATATCAGAAAGCTAACCTTTAGTCTTTTTGATGAGCTCCCTTCCCACAACACTATGCTTTATTTCTGGGGTTCTCTTCACTGTTAATTTCTGGGATCACATCTTGGGTAGGAGGAAGGAGGTGCAGATAGGAAGGTGTCTCTAGTCTTTGATCATTTGTTTACACAAGATTTTAGAGATGCCTGCTACCCTTGTCCACCAAACTTCTTCAGGTTGGTGACTGCCTGATGCTTCCAGGTCACCCCAGAGGCCTGAAATTCATACACTGTGGTCCAAACTATATCATAAAACTATTTGTTTCTAGGGTCTTACTCTCTCATTGATGAGTTGATTGTCACATTCTATGACACAAACACATTTTTTCTAGTTGTAACATGAAACCATTTCTCTCTAGAGTCTTGCTACCTCCTTAGTGAAGTTATTGGAACCCAGCTTGGCCTTTTTTGGCTCCTGAGATTTTTCTATTTTGGAGAAACTCACTTCCTTATGTAGTTGGGAAGCTCCACTCATAAACCAATTTCCATAGCAAAGGTTTAAATAATCTTCTTTTGTGTTTTCTCTCAAGATCATCTATAGTGATTTACTGCTTCCACCATTTACTTTGGCAGTTTACCACCCACCATATACTATCCCTTGGGCAAGGAAGTAGTTAGCATATCAGCAATCTATTTGAATGGGGAAAAGTGATAGGGAGAAAACTGTGAGGTGAATGAATTAAAATCTCAAAATACTATTTTGACAACTCATCTCCCAGTAAAATCCATGCTTCCTTAAAACAAAAATGATATTTGCTCCCACACCCAACCCCTAAATTGAAGATGGAATTTATATTCCTGAACTCAATGGATTATTTAGGAAAGTGTATCCTACATTTACAGCATCACTTACTTTGAAAGCTGAGACTGTTCACAGGGTAAATTATTCAACTTGCTCGCCTGGGGTGGAGGATAATAACACTGCTGTATTGAGCACACACTCTGTGCCATGTACTCTGCTGAGTCTTTTACATGAATGATTTCATTTAATTATCACAGTAGCTATATGAAAAAGGTAATATTATTATCCTTTTTTTTTTTTTTTAACAGATCAATAAATGAGACAGAGACAGGTTACATAATTTTTCAAGCTCCAGCGCTAGAAAGTATTGTAGTTACTGGTTGTGACTCCAACCAGTTAGTCTCTGGAGCCCATGGTCTTGACCACTATGCTATGCTAAGATATGCACTCCACACCTCTCAGGGCAAAACAGAGATTTAAAAAAAAAAAAAAAAAAAAAAAAAAAAACAAGCAAACAAAAACAAACAAACAAAAACCCAACAAAACAAAACAAAAAACACAGAATCAGTAGAATTTTCTCTGAGACTTGATAAGACAATCAGCCATCTTTAGTTTCAATTCTGCTGTGTGAGCATTCAATTTTGGTAGAAAGAAGGGGTTTAATCCCATCAGTTTTTATTATGCCCTCTTCATACTCTTTGTTGTTTTTCTACAGTTTGGGTAGACTTTTACCCCTCCTGTCTAGAGGAAAGCCCTACTCTCTACCCTCACAGCTACTGAGTTTCTCCAAATAACATTCTCCAAACCCATATATCTTCTTCTCTTGGTATTTCTTTTAGAAACACTTCACTTAATCTCATCAGAGTACTTAAGACTTAAAACAACCTATTATCCTAGAAACATATTACCCTTAAAACATATTCAGAAAGGCCTGCTATCCTGTTAAACAGGAGGAAGTTAAAACAAAACAAAAATAAGACAAAAACAGGAAAGTAATTAAAAATAATAATAATAAACCCACACTTGTTTTAGTGGAGTATGTATGAAAGTGTATTTTTGTGTTGTTTGATCATTTATTAATGAGAACAAAAGGAACGATTGTCATAGACTCTGAGTCTAGAGTTCTCTCTTGTCTAGCAAGAGAGTGGGACACATGATGAAAAACAAGAGATGGCTAATGTCTGGGAAAAGACAGGAGCCCCAAATAAGGGTCCTTGCCCCATTTTTATTAGGATCAGAAGGCTTACAAACATGACAATGGACACGCACAAAGAGACAATGAATCTATGAACATTAACTTATGGACGTGAGGGAAAGGGGGTCTTGAAGATATTTGGGGTTAGGAGTTTGGGTTAATACAAAGCAGAATGCTGATGCTGGGCAGTAGGGTGGAAGGTTGTTTACAGTGGACATGAGGCACCACCTCTGTTTATCTTAGCTAGCCTAGGGGATGAGACAGGTAGGGGAAATAACTTCAGAGTTAACAAGGCACCTTTTCTTTCATTAATCATCTCCTCTCTGGGCTGCTTTACCTGCATCACAGCAGGTCTATAGTCCAATTTACCTGTTTACCTAACTTGCTTGTTTCTTCCTGTGAAAGCAGCTTTCTGCTATAGTACTAAATTGGGGGTGCTTCCATCCTAAATATCTAATCTTGTTTATTTCATTTACCTATGTATTGGGCACCTTTGTGCCCTTATTTTTGGGCTTTGCCCCTCCCTCTCTATTCTGGGGGCTCTGCACCCCTTCTTTATTCTGAGTGCCTTTGCACCTCCCTATTCTTGGTTTCCTTGTCTTGTTTACCCAAACTCGGGTGTGAGCATCCTATGGCTTTATAATTCTTTATGCCTTTTTAACCCATTGATGTAAGCCCAGGGAATTTCTAAGCTTATTCCCCACAAACGATGTTCAGAATTTTGTGAGAATTAGGACACGATTCTAATGGTGCCATTTCAATTCTAGTGGTGCCATTTCAACACCAAGATATCAAAGCAGCTCACCAAGTTGGAGAAGAAAGGCTTTTACATACTTCCAGGTTGAAACCAGAATTTCTTTACCAACCCATCCTGTGACAAATGTGTGTGCACAGAGGGACAGCATCCAGTAGAGGCTGTGCCAAGAAGAGTAACATTATCATAGAGAGCTCACATCCCCAGGACATAGAGGGGAGACCAAGCCAGGCTTAGTTCTGGATTCATCTGAGACCCTTCATTCTGGATACTCTTGAATATAATGGGAGTAGAATGAAAGAAAGTGGACTTTGAATATTAGATGGAGGGTTACAGTCATTTCAATTTAGGCCCTAAGATAAAAGTGGCTTTCATTAGAGTGCAATTCTTGTGATGTACACATTATGCTATTGGACAGAGGAACTTAAACTGCTCTAGAAAAATAGCATCTGATGTGAGACAGAATTTGTGTTTCAGGAACAACAGAAAAAAAAACTATGAAATGATGAAAATCTGTACTAGGAGAGTAGTAACAAAAAACAAATAAATTTATAATTTAGAGACAGTTGTGAGATGTTAACTTATTGCATGTGGAACATCAAGAAGAGGAAGAAACTGGAGGTGATTGCCATGGAACTACATATATGGTGATGCTGTAAACCAGTATGAGAAATATAAGAAGTAAAGGAACATAATTTCCAGAGAAGACAATGAATTCCATGTGGGACCCATTTATTTATATTTCCTGTCCAATATCCTACAAAAGATAGAAATTGGCAGTTAGGAACTTGATAATAAGCTCAGTAAAGAGATCAATGGTAAAAAATTGAGTGATAAGAAAGAAAATGTCATTGGTGAACAAGTGGGTTAGTAAGCTACCAAGTTAATTATATAATCAAGAGAAAAACCATGTAAAATATAAGAAAATGACCCAAGATGGAATGGTAGGAGATGAGAACATTCAAAGAATGGATTTAGGAAAGGAAGCAGAGGAGGACTGCTCACAGAGAAAGTTGTGGGTAGGAGAAGACTAGGAAAAGAATTGGAAACCTGATGCCACAACATGAGCATTTAAAGAAGTAGGAAGCCGCGATATAATGTCACAGAGAGATCAAATAAGATGAGAAGTGAGAATGTGTGTGTTAGATTTTGGTGGTCGTTAAATCAATGGGAGGGGGTTTTCTAGAGTGATGTACATAAATGAGATTGTAAAAAGTTGTTGAGGTAGTAAAGATCAGACTATGGATTGTACTTTTAAGAAGCCTGTATATGAAGAAGAATGATTTGGGAATCCACCAAAAATACTAAGAGAATTTTGAAAAAAATTAATAGTTTTGAATATTATTTTTGAAATAGAAGCTAGAAATTTACCCACTTCAGATGGAACATAGAAAGAATAAATCCTAAGAATAAAATTTATTCCATAGATTTATTTGATTGTCATAAAAGCTAACTCTATACCACCACTTTTCAGAGGATCAGAAACATCTTGCCATAATACATTATAATGACCAACATATTTGTCTTTGTAGCTCTCTTCCATTTCTCTGAGTATACATATTCTTAATCTTCAGAATCTGTTTCTGTATCAGAAATTTATCCTACCCCAGGGAAAAAACCTATTCCGGGGACAGTGTTAAAATATTTAAGAGCTTAAGTGACCCAGTCTAAACAACTGTATTGCTATTTTTTTCTACATTGGGTTTAGCTCTATAAGGTGCTGTAACCACATTCTTACTTTACCTGCCTAGTCTAGTAACTGATGCTCTTTCTTGAATACCGGAGTGTCTAAGAACCCATGATAATTTCTTGCTAGATCTCCCTGAGTGTGTTTTGCTTGAACTATTGCCAGCACACTCTTCAGATGACTATCTGCCTGCATTGAGAACACCTAAATTCCTGCATCTTTTCAAAGGGCTAGTCTCATTTCTAAATTCTAAGATTTCCCATGCAAGCCTGACTCTAGTGGTTCTGAACCTGGAATCTGACTTGTTCAGACTCTTCTTTATATCTTTTTCCTCCTTTCTTATTCTATAAGTTTTCAGAATGATGGGTTTAGTGATGAACTGGGAGTGGAGGCGGTTGTCATATTTCTAGATGGGGGGGAGAGGTCAAGTTCCCTGTTGTTCATGACGGTCATGTAAGTAAAGAACAGTTACTTTCTAGGCCATTGTAAGTTATTTTCTTCACCATTTTTTAAGCATTACAAGGAAAGAGTAAAAAGTCCAAACTTGAGAAAAGAAAACCTAAAGGGCCAAGAAAAGTTGCACTTCTCTGCAATGTAGAAATGGGGATATGTAGAATAAGGAGATGATTATAAGTAAGGGAAAGAGTACACGGTATTAAGAAGTGGTAGAATAATATCAGCTGTGCTACAGCAGACTTACTGTATATTGACACTGCTTTATTTGGTATGCCATATTTGGAAAAATAATCACCTAATATTGCTAGACTTTTGTAAAGTGAAAGGAAAAAAAAATATTTGCCTTCATTTTGGAGTCTTTGAATGAAGGACCCTATTATATGCTCACATTATCATTAATGCACAGGAAAACATATCCCATTACTTCAAGTGGTTTAGTGGCCAACATGTACATTTAATATGGGTTTGTCTAAATCAGTGTCCATGTGCACTGTTAAACAGGAAAAAAAAAAAAAAAAACACCAAAAAACAAGAAAACAAAACTTCCACTAGTTTGGGCTAGAATAATTGAGCCCATTTATACTCAACAGTCTACTGGCAAGTGACCTGTATAGCCGCTGAGAGAAATCAGTTTGATATGGGCCTTCTCCCAATGTCTGTAGTTATTGGAAATACTTCCCTGTTGTTATATCTCTTAGTTTTACATCCCATGTAGAGCTTACTCTCTCTTAACTCTGCATGGGCAGGATGAATTTTGAAAAAAAAAAAAGTTAGTTTGCAATCTGACTATCCTTTGGTGGATAGTCATCATATCTTTTTCTGATTTAGTCACTTTATTTGTCTGTTGTCATGGTACTAGGGTCTTCTCTATCTTCATGGATGATTAAAAGTATAATCTCTGAAAACTGTGTGCTAAATTTATATCACATTTATAATCTAGTAATTATTGTGGCACCTGGGTGGCTTTGTCAGTTAAGTGTCCAACTCTTGGTTTTGGCTCAAGTTATGATCATATGGCTTGTGAGTTCGAGCCCCTGTGCTGACAGCACAAAACCTGCTTGGAATTTTCTCTCTCCTTCTGTCTCTCTCTCTCAGAATAAACAAATAAAATAAAATAAATAAGTAATTATTATTTAAGGCAATTACTGTATCTTAAAACATGAAATATTCCCTTCCATAGAAGGGTGCAATTCAGCAAAAAGTTAATTAAGAACAAAAATGATGAAGTAATGATTCAATACTTCAATATTTTAATCAATGCAGGCTCTTAAACCAAATAATCAGACCCAATACAAAATTTTAAAGCTCAACTTACATTATTTCATAAAGAAATATATTAATGTTTAATGAGTCACATACTTTTAATTGTCTTACCAAAAGAAAAATGTGGTAGTCCACAATTAAGTGAGTAGATCATGTTTTTATAGAATGCTTACAACTCACACTGGGGAGGCTGTTTTGAAAGGATTACCTAATAAAAAAGGGAGAAAGAACAAGAGGTTACTAATGTATATCAATACCAAACATAACTCAGTTACCCTGTCTGGAAGTCAAAATCTATTACACTCTCATGAAACAGATGGATTTTCTATTTTCCAATTATAGTCATGATTTTTACTGAGGTCAATACACACAAATGTTATGGGACTTTCATAATATTTTTTCCCAGAGAAATATATGGATTTTAAGTGCCACACAGTACATTCCAGTATATAAAAATGGTAGCAAAGATAAAAATTTATGAGAATCAGAAGCAACAGTCGCACTGAGGAAAAAATGTTATGCATGGAATTACATCTTCCTACATTTAATTATTCCTTAGGCATCCTAATGAAATCAGAATCTTCCTCTCATAATTCATGTCTGCTTTCTAAAAATGCTTTCTTCGGTATTAAAAAAACCTATTGATTTCATATCATTATTTTAAAGTTTAATCTTAGGCTTTTAATTATTTATGTATTTACTTATTTATTATTTGTGTTTTGCATTGTAGTTTAGAACTAAACAAAATACAGTGCAACTTTTCACGAGCTTATAATTCTAAAATCACTTTTTTAGCTTTTAATTTTTTAAATTTTTATGACAATTACCAACCTCTTCTAAACTGAGAAGAAAATTTCAAAATTAGTTTTGAAAATAAGTTGCTGACCTAATAGCCCACCGCCATCAAACAATTTGAGTGTTTAACTCCTACAGACAAAGCCAATCTGCTATATAACCACAGCACAGAGCACACCACCGCCAAAACCAGAATACTATTTATGCATGACTGTCATTGAATCCTCAGATCCCATGCCAATTTCTTCAGTTGCCCTAATAATGACTTCCACAGAAAACTTCCAGCATATCATCATAGGCTGCATTTCATTGGCATGTCTTTTTATATTCCTTGGTCTTTCTTTGACTTTTCACGACCTCGATATTCTGAAGATTGTAAGCTACTTATTTTGCATAACGTATTCCAATTTGCGTCTAATTAGATTTCGGTTATGGATTTGGGGTGGTAATATCACGCAACAATGTTGTGCTTTTTCTCACTGCCTCTTATGAAGTAACACACAATTTCAGTCTGTCCCATTACTGCCGATGTTCAGTTTGATCATTTGATTAAGAAAATGTTAGCCAAGCTTTTCTACTGTTCAGTTATGCTATAACTCTGTAATTAATACATGCTTTATGAGGAAGTATTTTGAAATGATAAATATCCCATTCTTCATCAAGTTTTCAATATACCCATCATTTTATATTTCTATTGACTCACCATTTGCTGTTTTGTTCAATGAATTAAGTCCATTATTATTGCTGTGTATTTTGATGATCAAATCCTTCCTTATTTGGTCAGCAGGACCCCATTTAAGCAGACTTCTGGGGGTTTACCCACCATTTTTTAAGCCCTTTTTGACACTGCATACATTCCAGACTCAATTTGTTCTTTCTTTGCTAAATTCTGATTTAAAATATAGGATGCTTCACACTACATCTATTTATAAATGATTTACGCAAGGAAGAGAAAAGTTTTCCCATTGAGAAGCTAAACCTCCAGAGCAGATTCACACTTTTGATATACTTCATTTTTTAAATTGTTTTTAATGTTTATTTTTGATTTTTGAAAGGGAGAGAGAGAGAGAAAGAGGACAAGAGGGAGAGGAGCAGAGAGAGAGGGAGACATGAATCCAAAGCAGGCTCCAGGCTCTGAGCTGTCAGCACAGAGCCCTACACACGGCTCAAACTCACACACTGCAAGATCACGACCTGAGCTGAAGTCGGATGCTTAACCAACTGAGCCACCCAGGCACCCCTGATATAATTCATTTTTCTCCATAACACACAAGCTGTATAAGACACCTAAATGAAATTTGAATGAGGCATTTTTTCTATCTATCTGGAATTAACAGTGGAAACAAACAAACAAAACAAAGCAAACACAACAAAACAAACAAACAATATGTTACCAAAAAGAAAAGGTCAAGTCAAGTTCTAAATGCCAAATGACTTATGAAAACTGTTTCAGAACTCTGTGTAAAAGATTAGAAACATGAATATATGTTTAATTTTGAAAAAAAATTACTCAGACACTGGGATATGTATATAAATATTGTATAAAGAATTAGTTTCATGTTGCAATTCACAAATAATTTAGAGTAACTGATTTACATGCTACTATTGTCAAGAAGAGTCAGCCAAAAAGGACACATTTGGAGAAGACATCATGCAAGTAAAAAATTTTGCAAAATATCTTAGTTTACACTAAAATATTAGACCTAAGTGTCCAATAAGCCTGTTATTTAGTTTATGCTTGCTGTGTCAAAACACACTTCTCAAGAATTGGCAAACCTAATCTGAACCTAATCCAATATGCTAATCTCTGAGTGGAACCAGTTTACTGAGTGATGAGTAAATCCCTGAGAACTGAAGTCTGAATGAGCCTGCAAATAGGAAGCCTAGGACCCCGGGCTCCACAGACCAGTGGCCAGACCTGCCACGAACAGAAATAATCATTATGTACTCATCAGGCTTTATGAGACAGTTCAGATATAAACAGCACAAGTAGCAGCAAATCCAGTCTTTCCACGCCTCTCTTCTCTGTATCTGTGGCTAAAACCTGAGCCAATGACCACTGAGATTTGTAACACCCTTGTGCAGTAACAGAGGCCAGACAGTCATTAAACTGGATATAAACAAGGCAGGAATTAAGAATGGGGCATGGGCCCTCTGGACCTCCTATGAAACCATCTGGAGAAAACCCACATTTCCCAGATTATAATCTTAAACCCTAGAGTTCATATCAGCAGCTCTGCTCCAAAATAAATGAAGATAAGCACATTTGTGTGAGGATAGGGAAAAAATAAAAAAATACCACTAAGCAATAGGACACATACGGTACATTTCGAATTTCCCAGGCTCACTCTAACTTTGCATACGTTTATGTGGGTATCTCTCACTCTTATTTTGTCAATATATCTGTATATTTACTCACACATGAAGTTGACGCAAATTAATTTTAACAATCAGTATATTTTTATTAATTAAATTTTAATTTTATGCAAGAAAACTAAAGAAATCTACCTAAAAAGGACATTAGCTCTCATGAAGTTTTAAAATCACTCTTCAAGTTAAGTCCCACTGTGTTTAATGGAAACAATTCCTCAGGGCACATCTCCTCAGTGGAACCCTCTGTGATCTCATCTTTCCGGGTTGGTCCAGCCCAAGGAGAGTCATTCAGGTAACAGTGACCTAAAACAGATTATAAATCCAGCCACAGAGAAGACCTCAGTGCTGCTCCATTATTACAGTACATTATCATAGTATTAAACACAGAAGCAAAATTTTCATATAATTAATGAATCTGAGGCTTTAGAGATGCTCATTTGCATGGACCACTTCCACAGCACTGAGAGGCCCCCACAATTTCATATTTATAGTTTATTATATATCTTAAATGAGACCCCTCAAATTGCATAATTTTCAAGCCCCCGAAAGCATATGTGAGTAAAATTATCCTATTATCTCCTAACCAAATTTGTTTCTAGGCAGGATATACAGTTGTTCTTTCATACACTCAAATGATGTATAATCAGCACTGACCTTGTATTAGGGAGTGAGGCCGTAAGCTAAAATGTGTGAAAAAAAGAAAAAAGAGTCACAACTGGCTATCAAAGAGTTTATATTCTAGTAGAAGAGAAACAAAAACATAAAGAATAGGAAGTTAAATTATTACAAACAGTGGCCCCTTATGTTTGCAGAAAACTAGAAGGAGAGTTCAATACAAAAAGGCAATAGGTCATTGAAACACACGTCGAACTTCGGAGTTTGCCAGGACTATATTTATATTGCTGTTAAGATATCTTTTTTGGATAGTGCTGTCTAAATTTACTAGAGGTCTTTAGGGGGATGTAACATAATGGGCATAAAGACAGGAAACGTTTGGTAAACTAACATCATTTAAACAAGAAAAAAAGTTATTATTCATACTTCAATGCCACATTGTGTATTGAAAGCATAATGACCCTTCTTAATCAGGTTGTGGAAAGCCATAAAATGCCACCCAAATTTAACTGTTACTTCAAAGCTAAAGAGGATGTGTGTGTGTTGTGTGTGTGTGTGTGTGTGTGTGTGTGTGTGTGTGTCTTCTTTGGTATATAGACTTTTCTCTGGTAGTCTGAAATCTCAATCACTCTAGTGTATACACTTTTCTTGATAATTTCTATTGAGTTCTTAAGATGAAGTTAGAAATAGAGCAACATAATATTAGACTTCTTTAAATGCCATGTACTTTAATTTTGCTAATAATTGATTAAAAATTTCACAAATGTGTCATATCAGGATTTTATTCAAACAGTGTGTGAATTGCAAATATCTTCTAAAATAACTTATATGTGATACATGCACAGTATTTGGCCCTCTGTTGACATTAAGAACAAATTTAGATTAAAAGCAATTCCAATAAAAGTTGATAATTTTTTTATTTCTGTTGTGTTGGTTTTGATCTCTCCTCTTTCATTCTTGATTTTATTTATCTGGGTCCTTTCCTTTCTCTTCTTGATCAAACTGGCCAGTAGTTTATCAATTTTGTTAATTCTTTCATAGAACCAGCTTCTGGTTTCATTGATCTGTTCTGTTTTTTTGGTTTCGATAGCATTAATTTCTGCTCTAATCTTTATTATTTCCTGTCTTCTGCTGGTTTTGGGTTTTATTTGCTGTCCTTTTTCCAGCTTCTTAAGGCATAAGGTTAGGTTGTGTATCTGAGATATTTTTTCCTTCTTTAGGAAACCCTGGATTGCTATATACTTTCCTCTTATGACCGCCTTTGCTGCATCCCAGAGGTTTTGGGTTGTGGTGTTATCATTTTCATTGACTTCCATATACTTTTTAATTTCCTCTTTAACTGCTTGGTTAGCCCATTCATTCTTCAGTAGGATGTTCCTCAGTCTCCAAGTATTTGTTACCTTTCCAAATTTTTCTTGTGATTGATTTCAAGTTTCATAGCATTGTGGTCTGAAAATATGCATGGTATCTCGATCTTTTTGTACTTACTTAGGGCTGATTTGTGTCCCAGTATATGGTCTATTCTGGAGAATGTTCCATGTGCACTGGAGAAGAATGTATATTCTGCTGCTTTAGGATGAAATGTTCTGAATATATCTGTTAAGTCCATCTGGTCCAATGTGTCATTCAAAGCCATTGTTTCCTTGTTGATTTTTTGATTAGATGATCCGTCCATTGCTGAGTGGGGTGTTGAAGTCTCCTACTATTAAGGTATTACTATCAATGAGTTTCTTTATGTTTGTGATTAATTGATTTATATATTTGGGTGCTCCCACATATCTACTCCTGAAATCAATGTTTCACTATATGCTAACTAATTTAGAGGTAAATTTTAAAAAATAAAAATTTAAATAAAAAAAAATAATCAATTGAAATTGAAAAAAAGATAATTTTTTAAATATTTATATACAATTAAACTCAACTTTAAAACAAATTGCTTACCACTGCCTCAGCTATTCACAGCAAATATGGCATTCATAAACTTCAACTATGTGAAGAATACGTTTGTCTCCCTTATAAGAGTCATGTTCTTGTAACAGAGGTATACTCTGGGCTAATTACTCATCCAAGAATCATACATTCAGTACCTAAAATGCATCAGGTAATAGGTTAGGCTCCTCTCACAATAAACTTGAAAACCTGTGGAAATAGATACATAAACACAAAAATTAGAGCATGGCATAGAAAGTACCATCACATAAGTAAGAACAAAATGTTGTCACAGAATACTGAAGATAGAACCAGTCACTCCACCACTGGCCACGAGGTGAATCTCCAAGAGGAAATGTCAATTTCTATCTTTTAAAGAAAAAGTTGGAGCTTTCAGCTAAAGAAGGAGATGGATTTTTCAGGCAGGGGAAGCAGATGGCAAAGTGACATGAAGTCATGGCAAAACCTGGTGTACTCAGGGAATGACAGATTCTGTGACTGGATTTAAGAAATGGCTCAAACAGGTGCTGAAGAGGTTGGTAAGATAAACCGCAGTCAGACTGTGGAGGGCAAGACACAGTCCGTTGGACAACAGAATGCCAGGAGAGGTTTGAAGCTGGAAAATGACATAATCAGAATTATTTTGTAGATCTGCAGTGCTTTGGCAATGTGGGTAATGAAATATAAGTGGGAAGGGGCGCCTGGGTGGCTTGGTCGGTTAAGTGTCTGACTCTTGGTTTTGGCTCTGATCATGGTCTCACGGTTCGTGAGTTCGGGCTGAATCAGGCTCCGCATTGACAACACAGAGACTGCTTGGGATTCCTCTCTCCCTCTCTCTCTCTGCCCCTCACCACCTCTCTCTCTCTCTCTCTGTCTCTCAAAATAAATAAATAAACTTAAAAAGCAGTATAAGTGGTAAAAAGTGATGAAAGGCATGACCAGATGAGAGGCATCTGACTCAGACCCTATAAGAGATGGCATGGCTTTGACATAAAGGCAGTGGAAATAAGGGTGGAGAGGAGACGTTAGGATTTTAAGACGATGCTGAGGTAGATTCTCTAGTATTTGATGACAAGTTTACACCAGTCATAAGAGTAGTGGAAGAATTCATTTAGATTATATCTGCTTGCTCAAAACATTTAGAATTCTCTTAATTGAGACATAGAGGGCAATAAGACTAGAAAGAAAATCTATTTTGAACATACTGAGTTTGAGGTTTCTTGAAATATGCCGGGTAAAATAGAAATTTGTCTCCAAATTGATAGGCTGATATGATAGCCTACCGGTTCCTATGCATACTCCATCAGATCCATTTTCCGCATTGCTGTCAAAATGACTTTACAAAGTTTCAGCTCTGAACATGCCATTCCTTTCCATCTTTCACTGGCTCCATATTAACGTAGAAAAAAGAGTTTCAGGTTCTATTCAGAACAACACAATCTGGACTCACTGGCTTCTCTACCCTCTCCCTTGCTGGGCTCCTTTAAAAACAAAACAAAACAAAAACAAAAAGACAAAAATAAAAACAAAGAAACAACAAAAAAAAAAAAACCATTTGCTTCAGGTAAAGTGATTTAATGCTCTTTCACACTTTCCTCACCTTGGTTTTTCTGGCTGTTCATTCTGCCTGGAATGCCCCAACAAACAAAGACTTTTTGTAAGACTCAGATCAAGAGTTGTCACCATCATGCCTTTGCTAAAGTTAGAACTGAGCATCCCTCTGTGCAGTGGAGGTGCCCATTCGTGCACTTCGCATGCCTGTAACCCCTTAGTGCTCAACATGTATTCCACTAGGACACCAGGTACAATAAAACACTGTTTTTACTTCTCCAGTGCATTGCACAGTGGTTGCGTTTGGAAGGAAGGAGAGAAAAAAGATTAATAGAATGAAGGGGAGATATTAAAGTGCACATGTCTTCAAAAATAATTCTACTCTGAAAAGTGTATTCTACAGATGGGACATCTGTGCACAGACACACGCAGAAAAATGTTAACCGTGTTGGTGTTAGTGGTACCAATCAATGAGAAACGAGCTAAATGACCATCAATGGAATATTGGTTAAATAAATTTTGATACAGCCAAATAATGAAATACTTTTAAGTTATTCATAGAATGTGGTGCATTTATGTGTGTCAGGGTAAAAACAAAAAGAGTATGAAATGAATAGTGAAAATTATTGAGTACAGTATATTCCTGTTTTTGTTTTTTTTTAATATTTATTTATTTTTGAGAGACAAGGAGACAGAGCATGAATTGGGGGAGGAGCAGAGAGAGCAGTAGATACAGAATCTGAAACAGGCTCTAGTCTCTGAGCTGTCAGCACAGAGCCCCATATGGGGCTGGAACTCATAAGCTGTGAGATAATAGGCTGAGCCGATGTCAGCCGCTTAACCAACTAAGCCACCCAGGCACCCCTAGTATGTTCCTGTTTTAATTAAAGATCAGGACTGTCATAAAAAAAATTACTATAAATGTTGTGGCTTAAAACCAGAGAAATTTATGGGGCACCTGGGTGGCTCAGTCAGTTAAGCATCAGATTCCTGATATTGGCTCCGGTCATGATCTCACACTTTGTGGGATCAAGCCGTGTGTTGGTCTCTGTGTTGACAGCACAGATCCTGCTTGGGATTCTCTCTCTCCCTCTCTCTGCCCCTATCCCACTTGCACTCTTTCTTTCAAAATAAAGAAGTAAACATTTAAAAAATAATAAAGAAAACCACAGAAATGCATTGTCTCCCAGTTCTGGAGGCCAGAAGTTTTAAATCAAGGTGTCAGCAGGGCTGTGTGTTCCTCCCAAAGACTCTAGAAAAATTAATTAAATGTCTCTTTTATCTCTTGGTTGTTACCAGCTCCCTTGGCTTGTGGCTACATTACTCACTTTAATTTCCCCCTCCATCTTCAAGTCTCCCTTTTTTTGTGTGTATCTCTTATAAAGACACTTCTCATTGGATTAGGTTTCAACCAGATAATCTAGGATGGTTTTATCTCATGATCTTTAACTTAATTATATCTGAAAAGTCCTTTTTTCCAAATAAAGGAATATTCACACTTTCCAGGGTTTAGATGTGGAGACAGCTTTTGGTGGGCTGCTGTTCAACCGACTACAAGCAGCTTCTTGTATTTGTTTAAATATGGAAAATTTCTGAAAGGACATGTAAGAAATAACTGAAGGTTGGATTTTTTTCCCCTTCCACTGAAAGGTGAGAGTAGCATGGAAAATAAAAGTTTCTTTGTATACATTAATTTATTGTTTGAATTTTATTTTTCACTACGCTTAAGTTTTTACATTTGCAATGAAATGTAATCTAAATCTTAAAACAGTTACAAAAATTACCTGATTTGATGTTAATTCATTTAAGAATTTCAACTATGCTGAAATCCTAATGCCCAATGTGATAGTTTTAGGAGGTGAGACTTTTGGGAGGCAAGTAGGTCATGAGGCTGGAGCTCTTATGAATGGGATTAGTGCACTTTTAAAATAGAACCCACATTGCTCCCTAATCCCTTATGTTATGTGAAGATACAACATAAAGTGCCCAGAATAGGGCACTCATCTGACATGCTGGCACCCTGATCTTGGATTTTCAGCCTCCACTACTGTGACAAATAAATTCCTGTTGTTTGTAAGCCACCCTATCTGTGGTATTTTGGTAAGGCAGCCCCACGGGACTAAGACACCCCTTATATGAACAAACGAAGTAAAATAGAGGCAGAGTAGCCGAGGGGTTTTGTTAAGACTAACATACCCTAAGACAAAGACAATCTAGATATGTTGAGTTTTACTGAATAAATACACTCTTATCATTGGGGGAAAAAAAAGGAAATACTAATTCCAGAGGATCATATTATTTAAATATATTTCCATCTTAGCTCCTTAAATATTAGAACTCTAAAACACATTCGTACTCTATCACAAATATCAGTGTTTTGGCATCACAAAGGAGAGCGGTCATTCTCCCACCTTAGTTCACTATAGAGTCACTGCTCTGGCCCCTTGTACCTTAGGGTATCCACCACTGGAGATGTACTGTAACTGTGGAATTCTAAGAGTTGCTGTGGAGCAGCAGGAAGTACTTCTAGTATCATCTGGGGTGATGAAAGTGATTTGCAGAATGACTTTAATTAATTTGGTGGAAATGACTAGCTCTTGAACACATATGATATTTGTTAACTCCCAGACATAACCAATGTAGTTTTTTTCTCAGAAACAGGAGGTCTTCTAAGAGAATGAGCTAATAAGTTTTCATGATTAATTATATTGTTGACTGGTTATATTTTGCTAAAACAGATTGAAAAATATTTTTTCTGCATTTTATATACTTTGCATATGTACAATTAATTAAAAGAAAATAATACCAATTATTATGTGCCTGTTTCCTAAGAGAAACAAATGGTTCCCCACTATCAACTCATTATATATACATAAATTTTTAGAGCAGTTTTATATTCATAGCAAAATTGAGAAGAGCGTATTGAGATTATCCATATATACCTGCCACTACACATGCATAGCCTCCCCCATTATCAACATCCTCCACCAGAGTGATATATTTGTTAAAATTGATGAACCCCTATTGAAACATATCACCCAAAGCCCATAGTTTACCTTAAGGTTCACTCTTGGCTCTGTACATTCTATGGATTTTGACAAATGTATAATAATATATATCCACATACCATAGTTTCACTGTCCTAGAAATCCTCTGTACTCTGCTTATTCATTCCTCCTGCCTCCTTAATCACTGGCAACCACAGATCTTTGTATTATCTCCATAATTTTGCCTTTCAAAGAATGTCATAAAGTTGGAATCAAGACAGTCCTTACTTTCTACAGACTGACTTCTTTCACTTAGTAATACATATTGAAGTTTCCTCCGTGTCTTTTCATGACTTAATACCTCATTTCTTTTTAGTGCTAAATAATATTTCATTGTTTGGATGTACCACAGTTTGTCCATTCACCTACAGAAGGACATCCTGGTTGCCTTTAAGTTTGGACAATTATGAATAAACATCCATGTGCAGGTTTAATTTTCAGAGAGTCGTGGTAAATAACAAAGAGCATGATTACGGAACTGTATTTTAAGAGTATGTTTACTTTTGTAAGAGACTGCCAAAATGTCTTCCAAAGTGTTTGTACCATTTTGCATTCTTGCCAGCAATGAATGAGAATTTCTGTTGTTCCATACCTTCACTAGTTTGTGGTGTGGTTTCTGTTCTGGATTTTGGTCATTCTACAAGTTGTGTAGTCATATCTTGAATTGTTTTAATTTCCATTTCCCAAACACCAAATGATGTATATCTTTCATGTCCTTATTTGCCATTCAAGTATCTTTGGTAAGGTGACCATGGCTTGCCCTTTGACATCATTTCCCTGATGAATCTAAGAGGAGTTATGTATTTTTCAGTTTGTTCAACTTTTTACTTGTTAGAATAGTATGGGAACTTCCCAGCTTCTTACATGATTGGAAAACAGAAAATTGTATTTTTTTTATTTTAGTGTAAATTTTTATTCCTTTCAGGGTCTAGCCTTCTGCTTATTTGTATTAAACTGTAACTAAAGTAAAGGTTACACTGTATAGGGAATGCCCATCCTATGAGTAAATGATTATACAATTCCAGACCTATTTTTAATTGACAACACTACACTAATTGGCTGGGCATGGGTCACACGCTTATCTGTGAACCAGAGTATAGTACTCTCTGGCCAGCTTGGGCCATGTGCCCAGTGCTATTGTGGTGGATACAGAGGAAATAGGGCTATAGGCCACTGGGTGGGGAAAACAAAAGAGTCTGGGCTGACTAAACTTAATATCACTACAGTTAAAATAAATAAATTAATCAAGGGTCCTTTACCAAGGTAAATATGAAACAGACCCTGTGATTTCAAAACTATAAAAACTATTCTTTTCATAAAAAAAGTGAATATAGCAGCACAATAATGTGTGAAAAATAAAAGCTAAAAAAAAAAACTTGACATATAGGAAGAATATGTGATTTTGTTATGTGACTCCAGATACTTAAATTAGCAGTTTTCATTTTTAGAGAAGCTGTTTAATTTTCCCCAGTCTTAAGGGAATCTAAGAATAGAAATGAAATATAAAAGGACAAAATTAAGTGAACACATCATGATTACAATACTGAAGTGCCAGCTGTAACCCCATATACTCAATGCATTAGTTCATTTCCCTTTGAAGCTTTCTGCACACCCTACTTTCCGTCTGTTATCACTTTTGATGACATCCTCATTCGCTTTCCCCCAGCTGCTCTGTGCATGTGTAATAATTTCGTATCTTGGGAGTAAAGATTGATCTTTTAAAGTCAAAGAATAATTATTACTTTAAGCAGCCCTCCTTTTTTAGTGAGAATCCTTTGGGGTCAGTCTAGCTTCTAGCATTTATGTGAATGAGAACAACATTGTGCTTATTGGTGCTGAAATTCTGTAAGTTGCAGTGAGGTTTTGGATTCCATTTATTCCTTCTGCCCTCGCTTCTTCTGCTCTTCTATGTAGAGCTCTTTCTTCTACACATTAGCTTGAGTATGTGGCGGTAAGATACCACATATGACATTAAAACTGCTTTTAATGTGATCTATAATTTTTTTTATCCTACATGAGCTGAAAATTTGACTTCTAAAAACAAAATTATGCCTTTCAGGTATAACTGACCAATTTCTTAAAGCTTATTTATTTTTAAGAATATTTATATTTTAAAAATACAATTCTTAAATATTATTCTTCCTTGTCAAGATATTGGCAGAGTTTTTGGAAATTCTGAAGATTTTTTTTCTTTTGAATCCTATAGTTTTTATCAATAATAGGAAATATTATTTAAGGTTGGTTCAAGATCCTTTTTATATATGTATGTAATTTTATTTTTTTTTATTTTTATTTTTTTTAACATTTTTATTTTTATTTTTGAGACAGAGAGAGACAGAGCATGAACGGCGGGAGGGCCAGAGAGAGAGGGAGACACAGAATCAGAAGCAGGCTCCAGGCTCTGAGCTGTCAGCACAGAGCCTGATGCGGGGCTCGAACTCACGGACGGTGAGATCGTGACCCGAGCGAAGTCGGACGCTCAACCGACTGAGCCACCCAGGCGCCCCTGTATGTAATTTTAAATACAGCATTTGAAAAACCAGATAAGCACTACAGTTTATGATTTTTCTCCATAAAAATGTCTAATTTCAGTGAAAAAGTATTTTTTAACTCAACAGCAGCAATACTTGTAAACAAATATTATATGATTAAATATTTTAAATTATTTACCTGCATTGTGTTATCAGTATTATAAAATTCTTGGTAAATCCTTTATGTCAGCTCAACTGAGAGACCTCTTCTAATAAGATATGAATAAGCTGAAGTCTCTGCCATGGATATAAGGTTTCCTTAAATTATGAGCTGCCATTAGATAATGAAAGGAATGACTGGAAGAGAGAAGGAACAAAGTTTTCTGCCTATTGGTAGGATGTGCCAAAATCAATCAACAAGTGGGATTGAAAACAAACAAACAAACAAACAAACAGCAATTACATATGCTTCCTCCAAACCCGGCAATGAGATTCTGATATAAAGGTCCCATACCTTGAAAATCACTGTCTCAATGAGCCACTTTACTGCTGGGAATGTATATTTCATTCCTCACGTTGTTGAGATGATTAAAAATTTGAGAACAACTAAGAAAATCAGGAAAATATATTAAATCCAACTAGCTGTTTAATGGTTAGTAAATAAAACACTCAGGTAGATTTTTTTTTCTTTTTTCACTACATATTTTCTTGTGTTACAGAGTAGTCTGTATTCACACTTGCTATTCATTTTAAATTATGTACATTAATGTTTTCACAACAAATATCTAAGAATGAATTATCTTTCTTAGAATTTTAAACATTTTAAGTTATCTTCTTAACAGAGTATGCCATACTGATTACAGAATGATTTATTTGCTCAAAACTAGTCTCCAGTGTAGATGATAAATTTAAGAGGTCTCAGGATCATGTGTGCTTTATGTTCCAACCTCAACACTGTGTTTAGTACATTAGGCACTCAGTGAAATTTTTAAATGAAAGAAGATGTTGATTGGTGGAAAGAGAGAACTTCATAATTTATTTGGAATTTACTTACATTCGAAATAATCACTTATTATGTAGACGTTAGGATCATTATCAAAAGGATGGCTTACCCTAACAATATTTTTTAAAACAGACATATAGGAGGGGGGATAGCTATATCCCCCTAGGGGATAACTATTAAATGGAAATAGTATGAGGATAATACACAAAGATCTTATATAACACTAATAACAAATAAAATGTATATAAAAGATTTTTAAAATATGTATTAAGCCAATAATCTGTTATGATGAAAAGCCTCTTCTCCAGAAATACTTTCTACCAGTTTACAGAAATGTATTATTTCCCTCAACTGCAGTTGTATTTGTGGAAAAGTAAAACACTAAGGCCATAATCCTTACCTGGTAGAAGTAACCTGTAAATACTTTAAAACAGTCAAAGATCATATTAGTTAAAAGATGAGAAAATCTGAAACCATTTTATTAAACATTATCATCATTTGTTATCACAAATTGTTTTTCAGGGAAAATGACCAGAAGCCTGCTGCTAAGTCAAGGAAGGACTGTTTCTGTCATCAGAATGGCAGTAAACAAGCAATACAAAATTACAGTTGTGCAAACAAGCTAAAGATTAATGGTTCCCACACTGTTTTCCTTTCATTGGCCCCTTTGGTAGGTCAAATGACCCTGTAGACCACCTACACACAGTCACACCACACACGGACAGTAGCTCAAGTTTTCTCACTCCCTCACCCCTCAGCTTGATTTTTATCATTTAATGTTACAGAGCAATGAAAAATAGAAGAATCAATTAATGGAAAGAAGGGAAGAAAAAATCCAGCATCCTGACATGTGTTCTTTTGCAAGTTGCTAATCAGATACCTAACTTGTGTAATGCTTCAACCTTAATTCTCAAATCACTAAATAAATGGAGACTACAGAAACACTAACACTAATGATACTACTTCTCTAAATGCCATTGAATTTTTCCTTGTAAATCAATGACGTTGATTCATACCAATAAAATGATACAGTAGAAATTGAGGTCTATGGTTTGATTTCTATGATATCTGTGATTTGAGATCTCAGAAACTTAGAACTTTAAACAAAACACTGGTACATATGATTCTATGCTTTCAACTCTACCCTTCTCCTCATCTTTAGTGATATTTTCTGAAAAGCTAACTGAAACCTTGAGCTGAAAAATGATTGTTTTAGTTATGTCTTTTATTTCCTAGATTCATTCTCTTCTTTGAAAATCTATCCTCTTTCCAGACAAATACTATCTAATTTCACTCATAAATGGAATTTAAGAAACAAAAGAGATGAAAAAAAAAAAAAAAGAGAGAGAGGGAGGAAAACCATAAGACACCCTTAAATACAGAGAACAAACTGAAGATTGCTAAAGGGGTGTTGAGTGGGGGGATGGGCTTAATGGACAATGGACATTAAGGAGGGCACTTGGAGTGAGAACTGGGTCTTGTATGTAAGTGATGAATCACTAAATTCTACTCCTAAATCAATATTACACTATATGTTAACTAGCCAGAATTTAAATAAAAACTTGAAACAAACAAGAAAACAAAAAGACTTCTCACCCTTACAAAGAAACTGATAAATCTATCTGCTTTCCTTTTTTACAAAGAAGAGTTTCTGACCTTTAGCCTTAATTTATACTTCTAACACTGAGGTTTAAAAACAAAATGGAACACTTTTGCTTAAAGAACATGTATTTTAAAGTTAAAAAAAAATACATTAGTACACTGTATTGATTTAATATTTGGAAGATATTATATTTTAATATTTTGTGAACATTTATGAAGCTTGCTCTACTGTTAACATATTCAAAATAGCATTTTGCTTAGAACCCACAGATCTGTACTTTATGGGACATATTTGAAAATACCCTCTATCTTTTATAACTGTTAGGTCATTTTACTAAGCAAACATTTTTATTCAAATTCCAAAAATGCATTTTTCCTTTAAAGGTAGAGAATCAGCAACAATTTAGTTTATTTTGCAAAGTTCTGTGAGCCCTCTGAAAGGTTCCTTTCAAAGGCAGATAAAAACTAAAGGCGATAATGAGTGCATCCACATGCAGATATGTCAAAAGAAAAAAAAAACATAAAAAATATCTCTAGACTGAAAGGTATTTCCTTTTCTAATCTTAGATGTGTTATAATTTTACAGATCGTTTTCCCCACAGCATCTTTTATCTGGTATCTTTTATTTTGGAAAAAAAATAGTCTGATTCCATCTATTACAAAAATCAAATGGTTTATAGTACTTGTCCTGCTTCTAGGAGATTTACAAATATTAAATAATTTTTGTTTTCTACCACACAGAAAATGTGTCTTTTTGAAGAATCCTGGAAGTGTTTTACAAATGCTACATGACAAATAGGAACAAAAAAATGTGCTAATAGATAAATAGTCCAAAACACCAATTTGGGGTGTTACAGGAGTATATTCCTTTTGTAGAGGAATCTGACAAGCCTTCCCTCAGAGGTATAAGAAGGCAGAAAAATGGATGTTACACAAAGAAAAATGAAGTCAATTGGGAGCAGAGTAGAGAAAGTGAAGCAAGCCAAGATAGGCCATTAAGTCAAGGAAGAAAGAGTATTAAGATAAATATATGTAATATTGAATACTAAAAGTAGAAAACTTATTTAATTATAATACCAATGTTTGAAATTAATTTTTCATAGCATTCAATATTTCAAAATTTGTGAAGGAAAAAGCATTAATATGTATATAAGGGAATGAATTATTCAAAATCTTTTGGAATGATCAGTTTTATTCCACTATAAAGGAAGGTCAGAAACTAGTTTGGTGAAAGGAAAGGACAGAGTTGTGCTTGGGCCTTCTATACACGTCTTGACAAATATACAGATTATTATTTCTATGAATATTTATTTCTCATAACTTTAGAAACCTTATATCCATGGCAGAGACTTCAGAGTACTCATAGCTTCTTAGAAGAGGTCTCTCAGTTGAGCTAATATGGAGGATTTACCAGGACCCGGGCCCATGACTTGAGCTGAGGTCAGATGCTTAATCGACTTAAGCCATCCAGGCGCCCATATGAATATGTATTTCAATAGATGTATGCATGTTAATTCTCCATGTTAGCTACAGAAGTTATGAATGATCTGCTTAAAATAGATTGATACAATCAAATATGTTCTAACTTACATATTGAGGATCACTCTAAATGCTATTTTGGGAGAAAGAGTAAGAATGGAACCTGTTACGGGGCATCTGGGTGGCTCAGTCAGTTGAGCGTCCGACTTTGGCTCAGGTCATGATCTCAATGTTCATGAGTTCGAGCCCCGCATCAGGCTCTGTGCTGACAGCTCAGAGCCTGGAGTCTGCTTTGGATTTTGTCTCTCCTTCTCTCTTCTTCTCCTCCCCTGCTCACACTCTCTCTCTTTCTCAAAAATAAATAAAAAAATTAATATAAATAGAATATAAATGGCTTTTAAAATTATGAGATCATCCAAGAAGAAAGAACAGACAAGAGTTCTAAAGACCACGCTTGGGGCTTCCAGCCTCACGCAGCTGGGCAGGACAAGAAGACCAGATAGAGGCCTCAGTGAGTGGAGAAAATCTGAGAGTATAAGGCCCCACCAGCCAAATGTATACTAAAAATTAAAATAGAGTAATCAGTTTGGTCAAATACCAGCGATGAGTCAAAGTAACATAAAAGCTCAGAACCAACTGTTGAATCCAGCAACCTGGGAGACATTTAAAATTTGTCATTTTTCCATTATAAATTTAACACATGCTTGAGAAAGACTAGCTGAATACATTAGAAAAATTTCAAGAAGACCTCGGGGGAGGGAGAGGGAAATACATCTTTGGGTGGCCCTGCCACCAAAAGCAACTAGTTTAACATCTTACAAGAGACAAGGGAAGACGCACATAGACAACTCTTTGCAGGGATATTACTGAAGGGGAACAGAAATGATGCAAAAGTTTATGGGCCAATTTTTGCAGAGTCATTTTCAGTTTGTTTCTCTTAAGATTGTGAAAACAATAGTATGCTGCCATGCAGACAAGAATGATTGATTAGAGGGAAAGTTGATGAGTTAGGAGAGAAAGTGGAACAGTGATAGAAGGATACAGTGGAGCAGGTTAGAGTAGGAGGAAACTGTTAAGCAGGAGCATGGAGAATTCACCGATGTTAATGGGCAAAAAGGCAAAGAACAGCTAACAGGAAGGTGGATGTGTTGTTGGGAGCTTTTGGAAGTTGATTTCTGGTTGTTTTTTATGTTCTCACTAAAATATTCATCAATATCATCAGCTAAAAGTGAGACTGAGGAGAGTTATTTTGGGTTTGAGCTTTGTGGCCACAATTTGAAGTTAGTACAATCCACCTAGTTGAGAGATTTTACCCAGCTATTTTCTGCTACTCATATCATTTATATTTTCACAAAACAATGTTGTCATGTCTTTTCAGAACTGGTTTTCAAAATGAACTGTTAAAATGAATCTTCACCTACTCTCTTTCACTTTATCCTTTGAACTGATTTTGTAATGCCTATAGTTCAGTTATATATATTTTTGAGGTTAACAATCAGAGCAGCATTTAGTTCTTTCAAATTTTGTAAAGCAAGGTAGGAATTCAGTAGATCGTTAGAAAATATCCAGAAAAGGAATGCCACACATGCCGAGTATTATCCATTTACTCCTTAATTCAGTGTTTCTATGTGTGTGTGTGAAAGGGATGTATGTAATAAGTGTATGACACTCATATGTAATGGAATATTTCCATTGGTACACAATTTTAACCTATTTATCTATATAATCTTATAAGGCAGAATCATTCTAGAAGCCAATGAATTCCTACTTAGGCTGGAAGTATACTGACCTCTGGAGTAGAGGTGAGGCATAATATTCCTCTAGTGGAAAACAATACCGAGGTAGTCTTCATTTACTCCTGTAAGGTCCTAATTGCCCCAAATTCAATCAAGGAGAACTCCTTCAAAGCATATGATATTAAATAGAAACTAAGTTCATGGGGCATGAGAACAAGTGATCATTTGCTATTCATTTATTGACTTGCTCTTAACTTTGACAAAAATTAAATTTAGAAGTTATAATTTTCCTCCTTTGAAATACTGAGGTATTTTGAGCAAAATATGGTCACAACTTACATTTTTTGCAAAGTGTTAATATTTATTTTATCCAAGGGAGTTTTCTTAGCCAGTATTTAAAGAGCACATATGGTCTTTTTCTGTGGAAAATATTTAATATATGTTTTTAGAAATTTGAACATAATAACAATAAAAGTCATCGATCAATCGTGTATTTCCATGTGCTCAGACACAAAAAAGAAAACAAAATACAAGGAGTTTTATTTTCTTAGATTTTACCCCGCAGTTGTGAACCCCATATTACATTTAATTTTGGAATTTTTGTTTTACCATTTTGATTCATTAATTTTCTTAGTTGTTTTGATGTTCTTACCTCATTTCTTCATTCAAAAAAAGTAATTATAATATTGTTTTTAGTTGCCAAGATAAGCTAAGACATAACCACTACTTTTTAATACTTAAGTTATTAAATATATAAAATGCATTCACTCATTATAAATATCTAGGTTGCAGATAGTGTATATATAAAACCAAATATTTCAAGTTATCAAAGTTAAACTTTAATAAAATACAAATTAGAATTACAAGGTTTTCTACAGTTTTTGCCAGTTTTTTTGTTTATCTTTTCATTTTTAAACATGACATTTTATTTATCTCCAGATGTGAAGAACTGGGGACCTTATTGAATAGCATCAACATATTTAATATTTATTTATTTATTTATTTATTTATTTATTTTTTAATTTTTTTTTTAACATTTATTTATTTTGAGACAGAGAGAGACAGAGCATGAACAGGGGAGGGGCAGAGAGAGAGGGAGACACAGAACCGGAAGCAGGCTTCAGGATCTGAGCCATCAGCCCAGAGCCCGACGCGGGGCTCAAACTCACGGAACGTGAGATTGTGACCTGAGCCGAAGTCGGACGCCCAACCGACCGAGCCACCCAGGCGCCCCTAATATTTATTTTTGAGGGAGGAAGGGAGAGAGAGAGAAAGAGAGAGACAGAAATTGCAGGGAGGACCTGAGAGAGAGAGAGGGAGACAAAGGATCTGAAGCAGGCTCTGTGCTGCAGGGGGCAGAGGGCTCAGACTCAGGAACCAGGAGATCATAACCTGAGCCAAAGCCTGAGCTTAACTGATTGAGCCACCCAGGTGCCCCAATAGTGTCATCATTTTTAGTCTAATCTCACTTCATCAAATTTCGTTGATAACAGTGGAAAGAAAGATAATTCAACTTAGAAGCACAAGACCTACAAAGATTAATATGAGAGCATTTTCAAAGAAGTATATCATATGCATAAGAAAATAGAAAAGAGTTAGGGCCTCTCCAAAGTCCTCTGCATAAAAGATTCCCTATTTTGGAATCTTACCTCCTTGATTCAAACGGCACCAGAAATTCCATGAAATTTTTTAGGATCTTAAACATGTTTCTTTGTAATAAATGAGTATTTCTATTAAGTCAGTGCATTACTTCAGGAACGTAAATGTAAGAGGGCTTAAGTGTTTAAGGAAAACACATGTAAATAAATTTTAAATATATGCACTCTGGGAAAAAGTTTATAGCAAGTAATAATGGCAGAAAGTAGTTAGAATAAATGTGATACTCAATCATGCATAACAGATTGTAAAATTCTCTCAGCAAGACTCTATGTCTCATTCTGCATTCTGCTTACCATATCCTGAATGCTTTTTTTGATCACTTCTTTCTGCATAAGATCATATTGGGACAAATGCTAGAATCCTTAGAGACAGCCTAAAATGGATTAAGAGAGGAAAAAAGGAAAGAAAGGAAGAAAGAAAGAAAGAAAGAAAGAAAGAAAGAAAGAAAGAAGAAAGAAAGAGCTCACACATTGTTTGTATTAATAAATAAAGGTTGGTCACTGATCAGATTACCATTTAAATATATTACATTATTATTTCAATAATTTAACATAAATACTATAAAATCTTATTTAAATTCCATTCATTTTCACAAACAATATAAAAATCATCATTTTGCTCTTCACTGTTACAAAATCTATAAGGAAAGATTATTTTCATAGTGTCTGAATATGTATTTATTGATAAAACTAAATAGAAACAAAATATTGTGAACAAGATCATGTAACCTAGTTTGAGCATTGACTTCTTAGACATTTTAATTTGATATCCTAAGTATAAATTTATTTTTTAAGTTTTATTTATTTATTTAGTTAGTTAGTTAGTTATTTTGAGAGAGAGAGAGAAAGAGAGAGAGGGCTGGGGGCCAAGAGAGAGGGAGAGAGAAAGGATCCCAAGCAGGCTCCACACTGAGGGGCTCAGACCCACAACATGACCTGAGCCAAAACTAACAGCCCAACGCTTAACGGACTCAGCCACCCAGGCACCCCAATATCCTAAGTATAAATTTAAATAGAAAATATATCAATAGCTTAATGTGTACAGTAGAAGTCATATTTGAAAAAATAAAATATTAAAAGATTGTTATCCTGTGCATTTTCATGACATGACCTTCTCCCTAGTCAGCCCAGACACATCTGCTTCAAAGTGATTAAAACGTTAGAATAGCAGTATAAAAGGAAAATAAAACACCAATATTCAGGTTGTATTACAAATAAGAATTTTCACGAAGATATTAGGTTTGCCAGTCAAGCATTGAGGAGGAAGAAATTAGTTTTTAACTTTTTTTACCTCCCATTTTAACCAATCAAGATTCAAGTTCTGTGAGCCAGACAGCAGAAGGAAGTCTTAGGCTGGCAGGAGTAAATTAGCAGACACTCTGAATCTGGATTATTACAGGGAAAGTACTAGGCAAAGAAGCTGTCAGGTAGATGTCTTCATTTCTTCTCTCTGGGTTTGGCCTTCAGGAGTGAATGTATCAATTAGTTTGATCAGGTGAGGACAAGGACCTCTTGTCCAGTTGTCCATTTGGGACACTTGGAAAATACTGCCATGCCAGCTTGAGGTGCAGCATTTTGGTTACGAGCATGGAGGAAAAAAAAGCCATAGGGAAAAAGAGTCTGGAATTAACTCGTATGCTTATGTTGGTCTCCACATAGCAAGAACCTTCTGTGGTGGAACGGAGTTACTGGACCAAGGACCCAGATAGAAACACTGCCAGAGTCCACAACACAATAAGAGCTGAGTAAGTAGGGAGCCATTGATCAAGCAGAGAAAATTTTCAATTTGTGTTCATCATCCCCAGATGTCAGCAACAAATGCCAGCTGAAGATCCTGAAAAAGACCAAGCCAAACAAATACTGCAGCAGACACAGAACACCCACTCTGCAGCAGACTGAAAACCAGTAACTGATCGATGGATCCAAAGACTCTCCCTTTTTCCTCTGTCCCTGAGCTCAATTTAATGCCATCCTTAAGAATATCGAGTGCATGGGGAAAGTGGAAATAACAGTCAATATCTCATTTTCCAAGGATTACTTTCTTAGAGGACAGTTAAAATTATTGGATTGGATTAAGTTTTAAAGCAAATTGGACTAAATGTAGCTTTTTATTTTCAAGTAATCATAAAAGAAGTCAGAGCAATTATAGACCAAATAAAACAAAGAAACTACTTTTTTTTTTTTTTTTTCTCTTCTGATTATAATGTGAACAACAGTGGCATCTCTGGGACACAAATATCAAATGAGCATAAAAAGGTATTGATATTGCAGAGGTTAAAGATTAAAAATACTCTAGAGGAACCAGAAAGGAGAACTAGAGAGTAACAATTATCAAGTTTTTTGGCCAAACTAAATCCTTTTTTAAGTATTTTACATACATACATTTTTTTTTTCTTTACCCGGTTACCTTTACTCACTTTTACAACTGAGGCTATAAGAGTTTAAGTGACATACCTGGTCTCAAGCTTCAAAATATTGACCTCGATATTCTTCTTTATAAACTAGTCTGCTAAGGGATTATGTGGTGTCAATCAAACACTTTATTTATATTCATATTTTAGTTGCTATATTATATTGTTATTTAAATAACTGTATATATAGGGGTGCCCGGGTGGCTCAGTTGGTTAAGTGTCCAACTTTAGCTCAGGTCATGATCTCACTGCTGGTGGGTTCAAGCCCCGCGTCCGGCTCTGTGCTGACAGCTGGGAGCCTGGAGCCTGCTTCAGATTCTGTCTCCATCTCTCTGCCCCTCCCCTGTTCACACTCTGTGTCTCCCTTTCTTTCTATCAAATATGAAATAAAAAATAAAAGAAAATAAAAAAATAACTGAATATATAATTCAAGGTGTAGGATTTAGTTATTTATAGAATCTTCTTCTATAAAAAAGTATACAATTGGAATGAAGTATCTCTGCCTATTATGGGATTCAAATAAGTAGATGAGTACAGGCATGAGAAGTTGAGATTGTAATTTGTTAGGAAATGTGAGTTGTAATTATTTTAAACCTAAACGACTATAAAACTAACTTTCATAAAATTATGTGAAAACAAAAAACACATTTATCTCTCCCCAAAGTTATAAGATAACTATATTGGAGGTTAGAGAGATGAACTAAATTTATTTGAGAGAACTTCAGTTCCCTGCAGTATTAGGGAAATAATACAATAAGCACACCAAACTTGCAATAGCATAAATTTAAGCTGCATGATGAAAATGAAAATAATTCCTATTGACTTTTATCAATCTTAATCAAATATTTAAGACTGGTGCCTCAGTCGGTTAAGTGTATGACTCTCTTAATTTAATGTTTATTTATTTATGAGAGAGAGAGAGGAAGGAAGAGGCAGACGGAGAGGAAGAGAGAGAATCCCAAGCAAGCTCCACACTTTCGAGCACAGAGCCTGATAAGCTGTGAGATCATGACCCGAGCTGAAAGCTTAACCAACTGAACCACCCAGGCTCCCGCATCCAACTTTTGATTTCAGCTCAGGTCATCATCTCACGTCAGGTTCTGTGCTGACAGCATGGAGTCTACTTAGGATTCTTTCTGTCTCAGGGCCTCTCTGTTCCTCCCCTGCACCCCTCTTTCTCTCAAAATAAATAAATGAACTTTAAAAAAAGAGAATATTTAAGACCTCACAAAACAGCTTTTGATATACTCTTCATTCACTGAATCCTATCCTATCGGTAAAAGGTTTCCTTAAGTGGCCATCCCAAAGTTATCTATTGGGATAGATATCTATCCCAATATCTATGGGTTAGATATGCACACACATACTTTGTGTTATGATTATGATCATAATTGCAACTATAGCTGGCATACATAGGTTTAGGAACAAACACAAATTACTTGTTAAGCCTCTAACTAAATTTATGGAAGTAGAAGTACTCAGGCAAGTTTTAAACTGGCTACAAAGCATTCAGAGTGAAATGGTCAAAGGTCAATGTTTTTCCGGGAAAAGTTAATCATTTTGGTTAAGAGTGTCTCCTATAGCTTTCTATTAGTTTTTATTATATTCAGTGCATATATTAAGCTACTGTTATTGATATCTTTCATATTCAAAAGGTAAGGTACAAACCGAATTATTATAGAGTATGTAAAAACTGTCTTATAAATAGTTAATAGAAGACGGTGTTGAGATTTTTCAAAGTTAGGGCTTTTGGAAGTTAAATCATCTGAAAAAAATGGAATATATTATAAAAATTATTAGTTTTTAGAAGAATGCATGTTTAGTAAAATAACTAGAAGAAACAAGATAATATTAGAAAAAAAACCCTACTAGCTATGTTAGAAAAGTAACTTGTAGTTAGTTCACAAAGATTATTTTCCAATGTCAGGAATATATATATCTACATATATATAAAATATATATATAATTCTTTTGTAAAAGAACCTGATTCCAAGTGAAAGAGATTATATAGGAAAATATATTGTTTCTATTCTAACTTTAACTCTAAGTAAGTAAAAAGTCAAATGTAAAGTTTTTGGATTGAGACTTTGGAAGCTGAGTTCAAGTTCTGATTTAGTCACTGAGTAGCCCTGAGTAAACAACTTAACCTTTCTGTGCCATGCTCAGCAAAACAAAAGTGTTTAGTTAGATCATCATCAAAGTTGCTCCCAACATTAAACATCTATGACTCTAGGACTTCCAAAAGTCTGGAAAAAATGTAAAAATTCAGCCTAATGATTTAACAGTGAAAGCAAATATATAAGATAATGATTTTACTAAAGATTTCTATGACTTCTGTAGTTTGCTTATGGCAGAGGGTGTGGGTTAATGGTGAATCAGCAACATTTAATTTAATCCTCTCAGACAAACATGGGTAACAAAGTGCCAAATAATTTCCCCATTTCATTTACTGAAATTTTGTCCAGATGTACAGTTTCATCCAGATGTACAGTACAGACAGTTCAGTTCTGGCTGTGCAGAGAGCAGTTGGTGACGAGAATGACATAGGCCCTGTAGCCCAATCTTGCACAGAACAGCTTGGAACACTGCGTGTGCATTGAGTCTTCCCCTTTGCGGTAGGCATGCTCACATTTGATATTTCAAAGGAACAGAAACTGAAACTTTCTCTCCCACAACACACACACACACACACACACACACACACACACACACACACAACTTTGCTTTCCCTGATTCAGATTCTTCTGAAATATTTTGGGCCATTTCAGCTGAACATTAAGAATCATTCCATTATCATCATCAGAAATTAGATAAATGTCACTCTTGTAAACGACCAAAGAATGGAATTAAAGAGATTTGTGTTCATTATTATTACACCAGGCAAGACACAATAGTTTTGTTCTCTGGATTCTTTAGTCATTTATTGAGAATTTACTGCAGTCGATAGTCTGTTGTATGCCTGTGGGGAAGAAGACCAAGGGAGAGATGGCCCCTACTAGCAGAGAGTACCCTACTCATGCGTTACATAACATGTATTAATAACACACATGCATTAATAACAAAAAAGTACTTAGTAAAGTAGTAGTTAAGATGGAAGTGAAAGAAAACCTGAACCTAATTAAAGGTAAGCACACACAAAAAAAGGAATTGAGAGTTTCACAAATTCAAAGCATCCAGGGCCATTGGACTTCAGGTATGATTTGGTTCAAGGCTCAAGCAATGGGACCTGGACTTGGGTTTTCTCACTCTGTTTCTTTCTGTTTCTGGCTTTTTGGATACTGGTTCTGATCTCATCCCTCAATATAAGATAGTTGTCAATAAATCCCAGCGAGTAGAAGAGTTTCTGCCCCTTACTGCAAAACAAGTACCCATGGACTGACTCTCAGTTGCCCAAATTTAAATATGCCCATATTGGAGTAAACAATTGTGGAGTGGATTAATTCAACACCAAACAAATGATTAAAATTGAGAGAGAGAGAGATATGCCAAAGGAAATTTCTGGAATTCCTATACAAGGAAAATTGATGTTGAGTGATGGCAAAAAAAAAAAAAAAATCCAAATGCCCCATTTAAGGAGCAGAGTAAGAGATAAGGCCCTCGATCTAAATCAGATTGTCTAGAGTTAAATGTGCTCCAAACTAAGAAATATTTTAATCTCGATAAGCCTTCTTTTCTCATGAGTTGAATGATGATAAAAACAGTATCACTAGCCTAAAATCATTTGAGGATTTTATAACAATCTCTGGTAAGAGTTATCACAGACTTGGTATTTAGTAAGCAGTTCATAAAAGTAAACTATAATTATTCATTTCATTTTCTAACTGCTTCCTTTTCTGCAGAGTAAATTCTGTCCTTTATTGCCTTCAATGATAACTTAAGTTCATCTATTGAATTTTAATTCCCTTATCATTTCTCCTTATCACAAACACCCCTATTGTCACCTAATTTTGAGATCTCTTTATCTTACTCTTGCATCTCAACCTTAGCCTGCATTTCTTATGACTGCTACATCATATTTCACAAAGTTTATAGCTGTTCAGACTAGATTATGCAACATTAAAAAGCAATCCTAAAATACTGATGGCTTTCAACAATAAATGTTGTTTAAATTCACATTGTACGATCACTTGGCTTTGCCTGGATCTGAATACTCTTCACAGTGAGAAACTGCTGGCTTGCAGTCAAGGAAAAACAGAAAGGTGAAGTTAGGAAATATCTTTCAAAGTTTCTTTCCAGAAGTGGCATCCATCACTGTTCATGTTTCATTAGCTAAAACAAAGCATGGTTAAGGCTGATGTCAACAGAGCAGGAATATATAATCCTTCTATACAGAATAGAGTTAATATTTTGATAATAAAATATGAAATCTGACACAGCAAGCAAGCTTTTTTTTTCCTTCTTTCTCTCACCACCTGAGAATCATTTAGGGGTATTTTTCAATCTAAATTTCACCCACAATACCTACTTTATTAAGATTCATTTTGTGTGTTGGTTCACCAACTGTTCCTGTACACAGAGGTCAAGGAGAGAATGAAGACAGAGACAGGACACTCTAGATTGATAGGTGGCAGTTTTAGTAAGCGAGGACACTTACTTATGAGGCTTATCTTGAATGGCCACAAGGTGAGTAGATCTCCACATCTACTCACCAGAATCTTACAAATTTATATAGAAGACTAATTGGGTTAAGTCACATATACCATCCAGATGGCCTCAACACCTTACTCTCTCAAGACTATATCCTTGGAACAGCTCCCACTGTGGTAAAAGTAAGCAAAATGTACATTCCAAGAATAGAGGAGGGGGTGAGGAACCTTTGATTGCCTGGGTCTAGCTGTAGGTGAACAGGTGGTCACCTTTTCTGATGACTTCCTCCTCCTTTAGTAGGTTTGATGAGATCAAAACTATTTTCGTAATATTCTATGACATGAACCACCTATTTCACTGTGTTGACATTTGTGCTAATTGTCTAAAAGCAATGGTGGATAAAATGCCCAGTGCTTTATTACCAATCAAGGCAGTGGAATCAAAATATTCTATATATTAATTCTTTTATTCTTCATTACCACTCTTTTTTTTTAATATTTATTTATTAAAGGAGGAGCACAGAGCCTGAAGTCTTGAACTGAGATCATCAGCTGAGTCAAAATCAAGAGTTGGACACCTAACTGATGAGCAACACAGGCACCCCGCTACTCTAATTCTTTTTAAATCAAATTACACTTTAATATACCCATAATGAAGTAGTAAATATTAGTAGTTCTATTTATTTAATTAATTTTTTTATTTCATTTTCTTGAAGTTCTTCATCTGAACTTGAGCACACATCTATGTAATATTTTTTGGGATGAAATGGAAAGTTCACACAAGCATTTCTGCACATTGAAGTATGATGGCCTTCTTGAGGAAAAGCATTTGCACAGTTGAGTTGTGAGCTGAGCTAGCTGTTTTTTTCTTTTTCTTTTTCTTTTTCTTTTTCTTTTTCTTTTTCTTTTTTTTTTCTTTTTTTCTTTAGTAGAATCACCATTTTTACTTGAACAAATGGCAGAAAAACAATGGTTATTGAGATTTGCTTATTTGGCAGACATTTTCTCAGAAATGAATGAAACAGGACTATAATGTTAATCAACTGACAACCAATGGCAAAATGTAAGCTTTAAATGAAAACTCAAGGTTTTGGAAGACTCCCATATATTATCGTAAGCTTGACAGCGTCCCAATAGTTCAACTTATCTGATGAGGTTGATAGTGATATTAATAAACATGAGTTTCAGATGGTGAAAAACAAAATGTGTAAATATCTAAGGATCTCCTCAGCTTGGCAGACCAATGTTTTACAGGTAACATGTTTCATACATGGGTAAAAGATCCATTCAAAGGGCAAGATAGACCAATGGGATTTAAATGTGACGGTACTAAAATATAATATATTTTCAGGTTCTACATTACAAATGACTATTAAGAAATTACTTGTTGGGGGCGTGTCTGAGTGACTCGGTTGAGAGTCTGACTCTTGATTTCGGCTCAGATAAATGATCTCACGGTTCCTGAGATCAAGCAGTGCATAGGGCTCTGAGTTGACAGTGTGGAGCCTGCTTGGGATTCTCTCCCACCCTCTCTCTCTGCTCCTCCCTTGCTCATGCTGTCTCCCTCAAAATAAATAAATAGACTTTAAAAAATTACTTATTAAGTTGTTAATACCTAAGAAAAATATCCACAATTATCTGAAATGGCTATTAAAATTCTCTTACTTTTTTTCAGTTGTGTAACTATCTTCCTTTCGTCCTTCCTTCTTACCCTTTCCCCTTTCTCCTTCCTTCCTTCCTTCCTTCCTTCCTTCCTTCCTTCCTTCCAATCTCTCCCTCTCAACTCCCCCTTCTCTTCTTTCTTTCTTTCTTTCTTTCTTTCTTTCTTTCTTTCTTTCTTTCTTTCTTTCTTTCTTCCCTTGCTTCCTTCCTTCCTTCTTTCTTTCAGTGTTTAAATTGAGCAACTAAAGATGTATAAATAATTATTGCTGACTTAAAAAAATAATTTAGGGGTAAGCAGGTATATTATTTTGTGTCTATTACACATTTATTCCATATATAACTATAAATCTATTTTGTATATCATTTTTATTTTGCATTTTAAATAATGTTAAAAATTGAAAGAGACTTTTATAATGAAAAATACACTAAAGAATCTGAGTACAGTTGTGGACTTGACAAATAAGCTGAAGACTCAAAGATTATTTGAGGCCTGTCAACATGTGTCAAAATACTAGTTGGGTTTGATCCTGTGGAAGTTTAAACACTAGAATTGTAGAAATCCAGTACAAGAAGGGACCCAAGTGGAGACTTGTTTCTCTTTTGTCACTTTATGACTGAGGAGTTTGATTGAGGATGTTTGGGTAACTCATTCGAGATTACACAAATGGAATCAGAGTGAGGACTAGAAAGTAGTGTTCTGACATCAATCCAAAGCTAATTCATTTCCAGTCCAGCATAGGCCTTCCTAGAAGTTATTCATTACACTATGCTTCCCACTACTTTCAAGCACCCCAAATACTTTGTATGTAGATTTTGATATCTTATCGCAGTGATTTTGTCTGCCAAACACTGGATCAGCACTGGTAGTGTTGTCATCTTTAGATACGAGGGTTATCCAACTATTTGTATTGGAATGTAGTACTATTTTGTTACTATCTAAAAGAACAGAATTAAAAAAAAAAACAGGACAAAAATACTACAACTAGTAATTGAAATCATTGGCTTATAAAATTAATCAATTTGAAGTAAGGAAAATTGCGCTTTTCAATCTGCAGCATCAGTGTTCACTCTGTTCAAAAAGTATTCAGCGAATTCTTGTGAAAATGAATTGAACAAAAGTGAATTGAACTGAATCGAGAAGTGAGCTGCCCACACTGGAAATTGTGGTAACTCTATGAGATCATTAGGAGGAGTTGCAATTCAGAACATTGAATTATTTCTAAGAAACTACAAATGCTGACGTTTTTCCAACCCTGAGTTCTATTTGAGTGCTGAAATTTAAACCCATGTTGTACTTAGCATTCCAGAAGAAGAGGAGAATATCCCGGTATCAACTTTTTTTTTTTCTTTCACTAGGTTAGGTAAAAAGATACTCTTTATTTTGAATAAAAATATTCGGTGCTGAGGGGCCACAGTAGGTTTATTGCGGGAAGGAGGTGAGAATAAGGGGTGCGGATAGTCTAGGAAGGACCTTGAGAATGTCCTCACCATCCAAGAAAGACAACTATCTTTCTTTTTACAATATTCTCCGGAGATGGGAAAAACCTATCTTGGTCTGAATTCCCTATAAACAAAGAAACAAACAAAACCCTGACTGCTGTTAATCTTAAAATGTTTTACACAACACAGATGGTGGTAATGAAAGATGCAGTTGAATGCTTCTCTATTATTGAAAAGTTTTAAACTGTGTAATTGCTGTACCATTTCATTTCAACCATTTCTGTCACTTTAACAATATTTCTAAGACAAACAAAGAAATGTCTATAATAAATTATTGCAGGAGTATACTTGGTTTTCTCAAGTACAAATCTGATGAGAATGGAACTTTAATGATTCTGACTCTGTCTATTCAGTCTTACATGGAACCATTAGATCAACAAAGCCAGCTGTTTTTAAGTTCCATTAGGAGCCAGTATTAAAATAAAAGTAAATATTAAGTCTGAACCTAATTCTATTTTACAAATATTGTCGTTGATTTTTAAAAATACTTTTCCTGATTTATCTTTTCAATTTTAACTTCTTCAACTTGAATGTAAAATATTTTTTCCTTCTCACTTTGTGTGTCAAATAGTATGTGTTTCTCCCTGGAACTAAGATTCTTTGGGCTACCCTCACTACTTCAGCCACTACTTCCTACCCTCCAAGGACTCCAAAATATCTTAAAGAAGTATTATGGTAGGCCTATAGAGTGATTTTCTATTAATTTATTCAAGTATTTTATAAAAGTTCTATATGAAGTTTTGCTACTTCAGTAGCATCCTCAGAATTTGGGGATGCTCCAAAACATTTGGGTGGATGGAGATTTACACTCCTATCATATCAGATTTCAAAACCAGAAAGTCAAAAGTCAGCTTATATTCAACAAAAATGCAGAGAATGTGGAAGGCGTGTATACTTAGAACTTACTATTTGCCACGTATTTCATACATATGAACTCGTATGATATCTTACTGATATCATGATTATCAGTGTTAACACCATTTCACTTTAAAATTCTATACCTTCGCGGGGAGGGGGGGGGGGGTGTTGCGCCTGGGTGGCTCAGTCGATTAAACATCCAACTTCCTCTCAGGTCATGATCTCACAGTTTGTAGGTTCGAGCCCTGCATGGGGCTCTGTGCTGACAGCTGGGAGCCTGAATCCTGCTTCAGATTCTGTATCTCCCTCTGTCTCTGCCCTTCCCCTGCTAGTTAGTTCTCTCTCTCTCCCTCTCCCTCTCTCTCTCTCTTAAAAATAAATAAACAGGGGCGTCTGGGTGGCTCAGTCGGTTAAGCGTCTGACTTCGGCTCAGGTCACGATCTCACAGTCTGTGAGTTCGAGCCCCGCCTCGGGCTCTGGGCTGATGGCTCAGGGCCTGGAGCCTGCTTCCGATTCTGTGTCTCCCTCTGTCTCTGCCCCTCCCCCATTCATGCTCTGTCTCTCTCGGTCTCAAAAATAAATAAAAACGTTAAAATAAAAATAAAAAAATAAAAATAAATAAACATTTATAAATTTTTTTTTAACGTTTATTTATTTGTGCAACAGAAAGAGACAGAGCATGAACGGGGGAGGGGCAGAGAGAGAGGGAGACACAGAATCGGAAGCAGGCTCCAGGCTCCCAGCCATCAGCCCAGAACCAGACACGGGGTCGAACTCACGGACCACGAGATCGTGACCTGAGCCGAAGTCGGGTGCTCAACAGACTGAGCCACCCAAGAGCCCCAAAAATAAATAAACATTTTAAAAATAATAAAAATAATACAATTCTATACTTGGGGAAAGTTAAGTAATATCTTCAAAGTCTCCCTGTTATTAATCAACAAAGCTAATATTCAAATGATTTTTTATCTTCTATTCATGATCTTTATTGTTTTCTCTACTATGCTCCTTTCTCTGTTGACTTTATAGTCTCCAAAGATTCTCTTAGCTCATTAGATTTGGTAGCTACCTGTTTACCAGCAGTAGTGAGGTCCCTACTAAGTGTTCAAATAGAGCGAAAAGCTAATGACTATAGTTTTCTCTAAGAACCTTCTGACTTCTTCCTTTTCTAGCCCTGGTCTCTGAAGACTGCAAATGCCCTTTATATATCATTTACTCATAGACCATCTTCTGACCTAACCTATCCAGTTTAGCCCTTTAATTAGGAATTTTTACTTCAGCCCCATTGTTTTAGCAATCTTCAAACTTTTTGTTCACATAAAGGCGATGAAGGAAAAAAACTTTTTTCCATTAATATTTAGAAGGCTTAAAATTAAATTTCCTCATAAACACCTAGGAAAATTAGTCTAGGCCAAAAAAAAAAAATGGTTGGCATTTGATGCATTTGAAATTGAAATTAATTTATTTGCAACTTGAGCCTGAGGAGATTTTTATCTTTTTGTGGTAGGAGCCATATATGTGATCAAGCTGACAGAAAGAAATAATGGGAGGCAACAATAGTAGTGGCTTAGTCAGTTAAGCAGCTGACTTTGGCTCAGGTCATGATCTCGCTGCTCGTGAGTTCAAGCCGTCGCAGGCTCTCTGCTGTTAGTGCAGAGTCCACTTCAAATCCTCTGTCCCCCTCTCTCCCCTCTCTCTTTCTCTCTCTCTCTGAAAAAATAAACAACACAAAAAATTTAAAACGAAAAGGAAATCTAAGTGTCCAAAAATGTACAATTAGCCCATCCTGCATTCTCCAGAATATCTTGATATAGAGCAAGCAAATCAACAAATGATCAATTACAAAAATTAATTCCAAGGCACATATAATCAATAGCAATTTCTTGGCAGATCTAAAATGTCCTAATTTTCTGAAAACTTGTAACTATTTCTATGAGCTTTGTTCCACTAACCCTTTAAAAAATATTTTAAGCTCCTAATTGCATGTATTAAATACCTTCCTGCTTAAATTATGTATAATAATTTCTGTTTCTCTGGACAGACCCTGACTGTTAAAATCTGCTTGGCTTTCTTATAATTAAAACCACCTACTAAATCACCACTTCACAGGTATATATTTAATGTGATTACATAATCATATTCTCTAATAAAAGATTGGCAAATTGTAGTGAGCAGACCAGCTGAAAAAAATAGACCAGCCGATTTTTTTTTTTTATCATTATTGTTGTTTATCATCATCTACATTAAAGAGCTATTTTCAAGCCAAAATAGCAGGACACCAAAATGGATTATAACTCCCAAGATTTTAATTTCTGCTGCCTTAATGTTATTATAAAATGCCTCTGGATTACTAAAATGCTGTACATATCAATTAAAACAAAAAACAGAATTAATGTTACTAACTAAATTCATCTAAAAGCAGTTAATAACATATAGTCATCAATTCCTTACGAAGTAGGATTATTTCTATATGCTGGTAAGATTAAATTATATTATTAATTGCTTTAAGACATACTTCTAAAAGTACTTTAAAATTTGGACATTCTTTAAACCAAATAATATTGACTACTATAATAGACAAAGATGCATCTTAATTGCCTTCCAAATATTATCCAAAATAAAATATTATAAAATCCTCTTTTTCACTGCTTTATCAAACATATTCAATATATAATTGGATTTTTCCCTCTGAATATTTCTTGAGGTATTCTCACAACATCCTTTAACGTCACTCTCAACAGTCTCTTTCTTTACTATCTTCCATCCACAACCACAAGCAGAGTGATTTTTCTAGTCAAACAAGATTATTTTACTCTTTTCTTCTAAAAGAAATCATTTCTAAGCTAGAGTCAAAATTGCCAGGATCATAGACCTTCTGCAAGGCACATGTCAGCTGTGCATACAAAAGAGGCATAGAATATTTTCAACATGACAGAAGATGGATGAGTGCTGAGTATATGACAGGAATTTCCATCTCCTTTAAATGCATAATATGAACATAAGTGGCATATTTGTGAAATATTTATCTAGTCTGAGTTCCACTTTCTTTGGTCAGAATGTATTTTTCTCTACCTCCTTATATATAGGAAGACACAGAGAGAGCCCCATTAAAGATAATATCAGAGCATATCTGAGTCATAATTACCCCAGCACTGCATCAGAATTCAACTGACTACATAATGAAATCAGTGTATGTTTCCATGTGGAAAGAGGCATGGAGAACAGTGCCCCACCACGCAGACATTCTGGCCTAAATGATCCAGAGCAAGGGAGACCAGCAATTGCCTGAAGATGACCAAATGCCACACAGCATTTGAGAGAGAAATTGTCAGCATCTCTATCACTTAAAGATAAGACATGAGATTGCAAGATTTATCATGAATAGATATTTTTACAGGTACTTCTTTAATAAAGATTTATTTTGTCATATATCCTTCTCTTCTTCCTGAGGGGGGGTGGGGGGGACCACAAAACTTTTCCTAACCACACTTCAGGAAGATTATAAGAGCTAGTGAATTTTATGAGAAGTGGAGGAGACCTATCTCTATCTCTATCTCTGTCCATAACTTTAAATATATACTTAATAAATACATTAAATTCTTTATTCTATCTCTGTCTCTCTGTCATATATCTATTTCTCATAGGAACTCAGAATAGAGAGCAAGGCAATATTAGTAAAGATATTGCTTAAATAAAAAGAATTGTTTAGAAGTCCTACTCCTGTCCTGACTATAGGGGGAGTATATTTCTAACCAGTTAGTCAGTTTTTCTAATTCCACTGAGACGTTGGATTCATTGTGCATAATAAGGAATGTCCTTACTCAAAGCGATTGTGACGTCACAACCATTCCATTGTTTCTGAGCAATGTCTATTTTAACTCAGCACATTTCAAAATCAGCAATTATTGCAAAGGAAATCTGTATTGTTCATGACAGTTCCACTATTCTTCTCTAAAACAACGGAGACTTTATTAAAAGCAAAGTTGTATATGGCTATTTTTTTGAGCCTTTATTTTATTACCAGTAAAAGAACAAAACATCAGACAAGACTATTGTCTGATCCATCTGGTGCTATATTTCCTCCACACAAGCCTTGTATAACACACACAATATTTCAACCGCAAATGTTGTTTAGCTTTTAAAACAATTGCCTATCAAAGCATCCAGGTCCCATTGATAATGTAGCAAAGCTTTTCCTGCAATTGTGAGTCAGGAAATGCTGGCCCCCTTGGCAAGTCTCATATGTCCTGTTGCTTGTAATCTCCCTCCCTCCTTGCTGGAATGTGTTATTTTTAAGCAGCTAGACTAACAGGAAGAGAAAGTTGTTACTTCTTTTCATGTGATGGAACAACCAGGGGAAGGCAACTGTGTTTTAAGAATATGGGCTGATGAAATCTTAAAACCACTTACCAGGTACCAAGCTACCGCTGTGAGGGAAATCTCCAGTTCCAGGCGTACTTTTGGATGGATGGTAACTTCCCCATTCCATAGCCCCAATACATTTTGCAGGCACCTGAAAACTGAAAAATAAAGACACAAACTGTATTGAAGGTGCATAGAACTTCATTGTTCTGTATTGCATGGATGAAAGAATGTGTTTCATTTTGCAGAGAACTACTCTGAAAATAAATCACTTTAAAGAGAACCACAGAAATAGACACATTTTATTTCATGATGATTACTGAATGTTGAAAAAATATTCAATGGAACATTTTACTGACCACCATAAACAGAATTTCATAATTTGAAAAAGAAACACACTGTCTCATACTTACCTATGTAAAAACTAATATTATAGATTTAATCTATCAAATCTACTTATATTAAAATTAATCTGTAGCCTTACTTAAATAATCCCTTTTTTTGCTCTGTAAGAAAGTTTGCTTTAAAAAATAGATAAGTTTTGGGGTGCCTGGGTGGCTCAGTCAGTTAAGCTCAGGCTCAGGTCTGACTTCGCCTCAGGTCATGAACTCGTGGTCTGTGAATTCAAGCCCTGAGTCAGGCTCTGTGCTCTGGGCCTGAAGCCTGCGTCAGATTCTGTGTCTCCCTCTCTGCCCCTCCCCCGCTCATGCTCTGTCTCTCTCTCTCTCAAAAATAAATAAACGTTAAAAAAAGTTTAAAAAATAGATCAGTTTTGGGGTACCTGGGTGGCTCAGTTGGTTGAACATCCAACTTCATCTCAGGCCATGATCTCACAGTTCTTGAGTTCAAGCCCCATGTCAGGCTCTGTGCTGACAACAGGGAGCCTGGAGCCCATTTCCAGTTCTGTGTCTCCCTCTCTTTCTGCCCCTCCCATGCTCATGTTCTGCTGTCTCAAAATTAACAAACATTTAAAAATAGAAAAATAGGGGCGCCTGGGTGGCTTGGTCTGTTAAGCGTCCGACTTCGGCTCAGGTCATGATCTCATGGTCTGTGAGTTCGAGCCCCGCATCGGGCTCTGTGCTGACAGCTCAGAGCCTGGAGCCTGTTTCAGATTCTGTGTCTCCCTCTCTCTCTGCTCCTCCCCTGTTCATGCTCTGTCTCTCTCTGTCTCAAAAATAAATAAACGTTAAAAAAAAATTAAAAATAAAGAAAGAAAGAAAGAAAGAAAGAAAGAAAGAAAGAAAGAAAGAAAGAAAGAAAAATAAAAAATATATCAGTTTTAAAAAAGCAGAAAATATCCAAGGACATGTGGAATATGAAAGACATTTTTCCTCGCTCTTGAAGAGACAGAACATGTTTCTGCTTCAGATCCTTTGCTCTTGCTGTTCCTTCCTTCTAAAATGCTCTTTCCCCAGACTTTGGCGAGTCCCCTTCTCTCCCTTAATTAAGCCTCTGTTACAATGTGACCTTCTGATGACTGTATAAAATCACACACCCCACCCTGATAATCAGTCACCTTTAACATCACTGATATAGTCGATACCTTTATTTGTTTATTTATTTACAACTTCTCCTCCTAAGAATGTCATTTCCATAAGAGTGGAGACTTTGTTCTGTTCACTGCGGCATCCTGAGCACCTATGAGAGGGCTGGACCATAGCTGACAGTAGACATTCAATAAGCAAATGTGGAATGGTTGAATGAATTGAGTTCTAGGTACTTCCTCATTAAATTCTCATGGTGTACTTTTGGTTCTATATGTCCTACACATCCAAATAGTTCAAATAAATTGAGACTATGGTATGGAACACTGTTGTCTAGTTTACATAAAAGATGTCACCAGGGGCTCCTCGGTGGCTCAATCAGTTAAAGGTCTGACTCTTGATTTCGGCTCGGGTCATGATCTCATGCTTCGTGAATTTCAGACCCACATCGGACTCTGTGTTGACAGTGCAAAGCCTGAGTGGGATATTCTCTCTCTCCTTCTCTCTCTGCCCCTTCAGTTCTCGCTCTCTCTCTCTCTCTCTCTCTCAAAATAAATAAACTTAACAAACAGATGTCACCAGTATATCATAAATCCATAAGTCACACATGCAAATGCTTATGTGTGCATGTACCCATAAAGGTACTGAACATTACAAAAGGATCTTGGATGTAGTTAATTTAGAATTATTCTTGCCCTCCCCCACCCTTTATTTTCTCTGGTAATTGAACATTAAATCATTATTGTTAGATAATGCAGCTGTCTACATCTGCATACCAAGGAGCCAACACCCTTTTAATTCTACAAACTTTGCTAATATTCATCTTCCCTCCATTGCTAGTAAAGGCCTTCAGCATCTAGCCCAGATTTAAAAATCTATTCACAGCACTGTTTTTTATTTTTTCTTTGAGAAGTCAGTTGTAAATACTAGTAGATTCCAAGCTAACCGATTAGCATTTGGAACATTTCTAATATCTATCTTCTGCCATCCCTTAGCACTTTTTAATACTTTATCTTAGAAAGTAACAGAAAGGGGTGTAGAAATAACAAATAAGTATTGAAGAGACACTATTTTATTGAAAGTGAATTCTTTTTTTTTTTTTTTTTAATTTTTTTTTTAACGTTTATTTATTTTTGAGACAGAGAGAGAGAGACAGAGCATGAACGGGGGAGGGGCAGAGAGAGAGGGAGACACAGAATTGGAAGCAGGCTCCAGGCTCTGGGCCATCAGCCCAGAGCCCGACGCGGGGCTCGAACTCACGGACCACAAGATCGTGACCTGAGCTGAAGTCGGACGTTTAACCGACTGAGCCACCCAGGCGCCCCGAAAGTGAATTCTTAACTTGATTTTTAAGTCTTCCGTATGGGTTCATCATTAAGGGGAAAAGAGAAAAGGCAATACTCCTTGCAACATTTTACCTATTTCAACCCATAAGGCTGGTGATCCATTAATTGCCTCTGGGTCCTCTTTCCTTCATATCACAATGAGGCAGAATTCAATATGTGGTGTGGTGCAGCAAGGAGGACAGTGAGTTTGGTGTTATTCTACCCTCCTCAGCAACGAAAGGTTCTTCATTAGAAGTCTCAAAGGAGTTAGAGGTTCTCCCAAATCAGCCATTGCTATTGGTTTACCTCTCCACACTGTCCTCATTCTCCCATTCCCACCCCTAAATGATTAACCAAGATTTCCTGCAGGGAGAAATTAAAGAAATAAAGAAAATTTGCAAGAATGAGTTAAACGTTTCTATTTTCTTCAGGAATCTCCACACCTGAGCCTTGGTTTGGCAAAACCCAATCTCTAGGATTCAGTATTGTCATTTCAGTCACATGGGCCTCCAGCCCTCCCAGATGTTTGCACTGAAGACGTACGGTTATTGAACAGGTCAAGTGCCTGGAGCACCCTTACAAGACTTCATTTAGTCATAACCCAGTGTGAACTCGTATGCCCATACCTATATCTAGTCCCTGCACAGGAAGCCAGTTTCAACTAAAACCTGAGAAAAGAGCAGCATCTTTTTATGCATCCATTGATTCATCAACTCTGAATGTTAAATGCCTAACACTCTCTTTTTTCCTGGCCTTGTTCTGCGCGTACTGTCTACAGAGCTATGGTTTTGTTCACTGTCTCTGTGTTTTGTGTTTTCTTGTTGTCTTAAATCCTGACCAGTCAATTAGGATCCATATATCACCTAACTGACCACTCGTCATTTCCCCTTGACTTTCTCACTAACACCTCAAACTTAACATGTCTCAAAGTAAAATCATAATTATCTTCTTCCCTTCAAAAAATGTTTTCTTGGAGCCCCTGGGTGGCTCAGTCGGTTAAGTGTCCGACTTCGGCTCAGGTCATGATCTCACAGTCCATGAGTTTGAGCCCCACGTCAGGCTCTGTGCTGACAGCTCAGAGCCTGAAGCCTGCTTCGGATTTTGTGTCTCCCTCTCTCTCTCTGATCCTCCCCAGTTCGTGCTCTGTCTCTCTCTGTCTCAAAAATAAATAAACATTAAAAACAATTTTTTTAAATGTTTTCTTCCAGTGTCCTCTAGGTCAATACAAAGCACAACTATCCATCCAGATGTTTAATCCAAAATTCTAACTTGTCCTTACTTCCTCTCTCTTATTCATCCCATTCACAATCAAACACCAAGTTCTGTTGTTTATGTTTCCCTTATATTGCCAGAACACGTTCTCTTCTTTCTTTTCTGCTTACTAAAAGCTCTCATTGAATTTTTTTTAATTCCAGTATTTACACCGTTTCTTAAATTCACTTTGCATAATATTTTCAGGACATATCTTTTATAAAATACAAATCATGTCTATCAATTCCATTGTATAAATCCTTTGTTTCCAATTTACTATGGAAACCAATTCAAAATTCTTAAAATGGCCTACAATACCCATTACAATCTGGCTCTCCCTACTTCTTTAATCTCACCCCTTAGCACAGTGCCCTATATTCTCTCAGCTTTCACTATAATTCCATGAATATTCCAAACCATCTGTTGGAAATGCTCTCCCAGGTTATTAAGACCTAGGTAATCAGCATGTATTGTTCAGAGGTCAGCATTAATACCATCTCCTTAGAGAAGCCATGCTGATTGCTTATGACATAATTTGCCACTACATTCTTGATCTTGGTAGTTTTTGCTTTGTTTTATTTTTTAATTTTTTAATGTTTATTTATTTCTGAGAGAGAGACAGAGACAGAGTGCAAGCAGGAGAAGGGCAGAGAAAGAGAGAGACATGGAATCTGAAGCAGGCTTCAGGCTCTGAGACTGGAGCACAGGCTCTGTCAGCACAGTCTGATGTGGGGCTTGAACTCAGGAACCACGAGATTCCTGAGCCAAAGTCAGACACTTAACCCACTGAGTCACCTAGGCTTCCTGGATCTTGGTAGTTTTTAAAATTCATAACAATTGAGTATGTTATTCACAGTTTTGCTTAATTCCCAATTTCCCATTCTATTGCAAGCTCCATGAAGACATGAAATCATGCCAAGCCTGATCACCTGAATGCCTCAAAATATCTGCTGCAATGCCTGATATCTAGTAAAGACCCAAATGTTTGATAATTGAATGAACAGAAACAATCAACGAACAATTGTTAGAGCCAAGTCTATGTTCCCCAACTGATATTTCAATTTTATGAAGTCCATTCAAAATTCCAGCTGCTGAGAGGAAATTTGAGTAATGTCTCTTGGTGAGTCACTATACCTTTTTTTCATTTCTCTCTGTTTAAAAGTGTTTTCAGTCTCAAAAAAAAAAAAAACCCAAAACTTTTCAGTAAATAGTCCTAATAAATAGCAGCTAATAAAAGAATGAATGTAGCAAACAAGCAATTGAGAAAGACAGACAAACTAAAGATAAATGGAGAGAAAGAAAATCTAAAATGACATTAAGAGACTCCTTGAATTTTGAATCTAAGGAAGGTCTAAAGAATAAATATTCTATTGGAAATGTAGCAGAAAGAACATTAGATTTAGTTATTTAAAAACTAAAGATAAAACAGGCAAAAACAGTGCCTTCCTAGCTGGAGGAAGACAATAAGCTGGAAAATAAACAGATGGTGAGTATACCAAAGATCTAACCTAGAAAGGTGTGTATCAATAGGAAGAAAAGCATTGTGATCTGTTATATATTTGTCACATGTCTCAAGACAGAAGCATCCATTAGCATCCTCACAGTGGATAATAAGTAGCCCAGTAGGAATGTCAAACCAGGAGGATGAGGCTTAACAGAGCAACACTATGCAGGACCATCCAGGCGGTTGTGTTGTTAGAAAATCACACAATGGCAAAGCTGATAAAAACACATCTGCTTTCTTTCCTTGAACACAAGACAATAAATGTTTCTAGCTGACTTCAAGTCTTACCCCTGGAAACTTTGATATCACATATGTGAAATAAATTAAGACAAGACAAAAGGAGGCAAATTTATTGGGACCAAAACACAAGCACAAATTTAGAAAGCTCAGCATGTAGATAAATGAAAGCAGTGAAGGAAATTGTTTCTAGATAGTGTTCTAATTCACATGGTTTAATTTTCAACTGATAAAGTATGGCACAGCCTTGACCCTGAAACATTTGATTTAACAAGCAAAGTGCTTTGGAGGAAAATGATGTCTTTTCGTGGCTCTCATAGGGAGCAAGTCTATTATACCACTCAGGTAGACTTTTCTAGGTATTAATTAGTTTTTAATTAATTTATTTTCATCATCAGACTTCCCAAATTTTCGTAATTTTACTTCCTTATTTTAAACCCTTTACTAGTTTCTCATTGGGTATGTGCACCACGATGTGGTGATCTGGGTTTCTACCCCCCCAACCCTTTCCCTCCCATTCCCCCAACTCGTTCCTTCTGCCTCTTCCTTGCTGACCTCTGAGCTGTCCCTTGAACACATCAAGTACATTCCTAGAAAAGGGTTTTTTATCTCCATTCCCTCTAACACAGGGGATCTTAACATTTCCCGCCCGGGAGCCCTCTCTGGAAGTCTAGCAGTCAGGCAAAGCCTAGAATGATGTTTGATAATGCATAAAAAACAATTCACAGGATTTACAAGTGTAGCCAAGTATATTAAGATGAAACTACCGAAATGATTTTTAAGCTAAATGTGTTTAATAAAAACATATATGTTTCTGTATTAGTTTATCAGAATAACAAAGATCCAGTAGCAGATATAACAATGACCATAGTGTCAAAATAGTAGTGAGTGTAAATATTTTTTTACAATATCCAAACACTGTTCTCTAAAATGAAAATGCCTTGAAGTTACTTGGGTAACATTACCGCTGTTGCTATGACTCCTATGGATTCTTGATAAAATTCAAAATTAAACAGAATAGTAAATTGCAGTTAGAGATTAATAAAGTGACATTTTAATTTTTTTTCTAAATCAAGTTCATAGACTACCCAAATTCTAGGGGGACATCCAGATTGAAAACTCTTGCATAACAGAACATTCTTTTTCAAGGTATCTACTCTATTCGCATCTCAAATCCTTTAATTCTCTACCTGAGTGTCCCTTATAATGACTTTTTCCCTGAACAGCTTAGTAGAACAGCACCTTTTGTGTTAAGTTATTGCCTAGCAACCTAAAGCTATGTTATTTTTCTCGGTAGGATTATTGGCCCACTTTATATTACTCATTTATTTAGTATTTCAGCTAGTATTTCACTAGTATTTCAGCTATGTACGGATAGTGTTTTTCTTCCTCCTTCAATCGCTGTCATGTCTCCAGCACTTAGAACAGTGCCTGAATAGATTGAGCCTTCAGTAGACGTTTGTTGAATGCAGTGGATGAGTGAATGATCTTTTAGCATGCCCTATGAAACGCTTTAAGATCTCACTTCTGATAGTTTTGCTAGTTTCATCTGGCACTGCTCCCTTTCTGTCCTACCATGTCCCAGCCACCCTCATCTTCTGCTTTCAGGAAGAAGCAAGTACCATCCTGCCACAAAGCCCTCATCAAGACATCTCAAGCTCCCCAGAGTGGTTCTCCTTCCTCCATCCCTTTTTCACTCTACTCGGCCTGGTGAACCCCAAATCACCCTCAAGTCTGCGAACACTTTGCATGAGGAAGATCCCTCTTTACAGGTGTAATTGAGTAATTATTTGCATAATCTGTCATTTAGTGTCTGTTGTTTAAGCTACACTGTAGCTCAGTGGAAGCAAGTCACTAGCATTTAGAAGTGCCCAACCAACATTTTTAGGGGTGCATAGGTGGCTCAGTTGGTCGAGTATCTGACTTTTGATTTCGGCTTGGGTTGTGATCTCATGGTTCATGAGTTCAAGCCCCGTGTTGGGCTCACACTGAGAGTGTAGAGCTGCTTGGGATTCTCTGTCTCCCTCTCTCTCTCTGCACCACCCCCCCCCACCTTGAGGACACACATGTCTGCTCTCTCTCTGTCTCCCAATAGATAAATAAGCTTAAAAAAATAAAACTGAATTGCCCGATCAATGTTTTAAAAAATAAAATGAATAAACCAAAGAAGTCACCGAGACCACCCTCTACAAATTCTTCTAAATGTAAAACTTGGAACACAATAACAAAGTTAGTTGGCCTAGCTTGAGCAATCACTGCTTGCACCTGTTGTCTTTGAATTAAATTCTAATGAGATGGCAGAGACCACTCATAAATATTTATGAAGAGAAGGAGTTTGGCACAAACTGCCACTGGGCTGCAAACCCCAAGTGATGTTATTTCTTGTTCAGTAGCTTTCCAGTATCACAGCCACCAGTTCCATCCTAAAGTGTTGCCAAAAATTTGATCTCCAGAAGGAGCTTCTTTTTTCTAGCTTGATTGTAAAGACTGAATTTAGAACAGATTCAACATTTTCATATAATTTTATCTTAGGGGCAATAAGCTTCTTCATTTTCTCCTAAAACCACTAATTTTTAGTAAACAAAATACTATGTAAGAGATATGTTTCATATAAAGTAAGCAGTGTAAACAAAAGGAACAGCATTCTCCTTTTTCTTAGTCTGATTGTTTACAATCCTGGTTAGGAGAGTGATGTTGGATCTTAGGAGTGAAGAATATTCAGTGCAGATGTCTGAGTTAAAGAAGGATTTGTAAAAACCCAAACCAAACCAAGTTAACAAAATCAGAAATATTGTTGGAGTCCTCAAGAAGTGTAAGTTAATACATTTGAGGGGCAACTTCTAAATACAATTTCATGTCTTCAGAACACACTTCCAGGTTTTCTATCATCAATACAGATGTTTTGTCACATTTCTTGAATATTTCATTACTATCTGTCTGGTTGTGATTAGCTGGTTAGAATGTTTTTTTTATGCCAGTCCACTCTGTCCTTATTAACTGTCATAAGACTGTACCTCGGTGCCAGTATTTGGCTAGCGTTCTCACAAAGTAGTGAAAAACTGATAGTCTCATCAACGAACAAGGCAGAAGATGTCAGTATTTTTATAATACAAAAAAAAAATTCAGGAAAGTTAAGTAGATTATTCTGAATTTTAATTCCAGGTAATTATTTGAGAGCAGAAAAATAATTAGTGTCAACATTGTTGCCTGGAAGTAATTTTTGCTTATATCTAACATTCTAGAAAATGAAGCAAACACACCCAAGGATCTCTTCAAAGTCACAGAAATATTGATAGTTGTAAGAGAGAATTTTTTTTCACAAATTTTTAGCTATTATAGACGGTTATTTTAAAAACACATAAGGCTGTTATTGAGATGGTTACTAGTAAAATGAATTAAAGCACTGAAAAGAAAGAAATTATTTTGGATAAAGATTAATTGATATATTCATGAATTATTTTTGTAAGAGCTTGGAGCTTTTAATAAAAATTTCCATGACAAATGGTATACCCTGTCAGTATACCTATAAAAGAGAGATGGTGATTAATGATAGAATTCTACATCTCGGACCTGGGTTCCATTGATCATAGTAAAGTCATGACACTGTTGCATTTCACTAGAAGGAGCCCCATGCTTGGCCTGTTCATGTGTTTGCGTGCATATATATAATTGGCACTGGCCATTGTTTAGCGAATTCTATAATGTGATCACTGAAGCAAGAGGCAATTTTGCTCTGTATATTCATACCCATACTCACAAACATTCCTTCTCTCTTTCACTCTCTGTCTCTCTCACAGATACACATACACACGTAGGTTCACAAAGCTAGTTTTGAGAAAAGGCAGGCAACAACTTTTGTAGTTAAGTTATCTACACTGCACAATATAAACAACTAAGGTTCATACCAGTAGGAAACAAGTGAGCAGTCGTTTCTTAGCAATGTACTGATTTTGAAAAAAATCTTTTTGGTTCATCTTTGTAAAAAAATATTTGCTTATGGATAATTTTTGCAAGTCCAACTGTGAGTTTTGCTCACTTGTGCCCATCTGCATGCAATGCGTTTTGCTCATTGAGTAAGAAATCAGTTGCAAAACAGCTACTTCTTGAAATTAACATCTGAAAAGCCAAACCAGTAATCTCTCTCATCAGCTTCAATATATTCTATTAACGTCAATCATGTTCTATGTGGCAGATATTTTTTAGGCAACAGGAATATAAAGCATCTGTAAGGGTGGAAGAGAAAGAAGTTTATATTAAAATAATAGGAGAAGCAAACAATTCTGAAGAGGCAGTGATTAACTCATCTTAAGCAGGGAAAGGAAGGGCTCAGAAAGAATTGTACATTTGATGTATATCAAATGAAATATATACTCTTATATATATATATATTTTGAGTATATATTTTGGGGAAGGATAAATTGACAACAGGGTGATAAAGCATTAAGACCATGAGATCATCATATCCCCTTTTGAACCAAGATCACAGAGTAGCATCCGGATATGCCAGAAGGAAGGGAGCGGGGAATAACATATATGTATGTGTGTATGTATATATGTACACACACACACACACACACACACACACAGCATGTCAAACTAGATGACATGTTAAGGAATAAATCATGAAACATGAATACACATTAAATCACCTATGTACTTTTCAAGAGAAAAAAAGTAAACCACAGTACTATTTATTCTTCATCCATGTAAATAGCAGACCAACTTCATGAGGAAAGACATTTAAATTAGAAATAAGCTTGAGGGGCGCCTGGGTGGCGCAGTCGGTTAAGCGGCCGACTTCAGCCAGGTCACGATCTCGCGGTCCGTGAGTTCGAGCCCCGCGTCGGGCTCTGTGCTGACAGCTCGGAGCCTGGAGCCTGTTTCGGATTCTGTGTCTCCCTCTCTCTCTGCCCCTCCCCCGTTCATGCTCTGTCTCTCTCTGTCCCAAAAATAAATAAAAAACGTTGAAAAAAAAAATTAAAAAAAAAAAAAAAAAAAAGAAATAAGCTTGAGCACCTTCTCATCCTGTTTGATCTTGTTGCCTCTACTTATGCTGGTGGCTGGAGGGCCTGGGCACAGGTTGCACAGACTCTTCAGGGCCTCCCAGACCCACTCTGATGCTGTTTTACCCAGGAAGACACTCAAGTAGAGAGAAATAGAACAGTATGGTCAAAGCACGTGAATAGGTTGAAATGGCCATAGCTTCAAACATATTTCATAAGGATTCCTATTATTTCTGACCAAGGCAATTTGATTGGAATAGGTTGCCTCTGTCAGGGTGGGAATGGGCAGTGAATGTTGGAGAAAGGGGACTCAGCGCTTTCTTTTGTCTGTGCTGTTTTCTAAGGAAACTCCCCTAAGAAATGAACTAATTTCAGGGTTTTGTTTTGCTATGCAGATTATTTAAACTAAGGTTGGAATCTCTGGAAAAAAAAAAAAAAAAAAAAGATTTGGAGAGATTCTCTGGGGAAGAAAGGAATGAGACTGCTAATAACCAGGAGGGTTTCAGTGGGTAAAACTAACAGAATTTCAAAATATACCTTAGAGAATTTTCCTGTAAGGTGAGCATCTCTCCCTGAAATCTTTAGTTAAATCTACATTACTTGCCATAACATACTATGGTTGGATTGTTGGCTTTTTAACATGTCATTGTACGAACCACAATGTGAAGTAAGAGCTGAGAGTATTGATGGGAGGCCAAGCAAATATGGATTTTAACTGGATTTTGTAAATTATAAAGTATTATGTTCTTTATTGAAAGAAATATAAGCTGTTAATTAAATATGAACAATTATATATGAAGCTTTTACTAGACACACGTTAAGAAAATAAACTCAATCCTGCACTGTTTAGAATATAATTAAAAATGCTGAAATAAGGAATTCTAATGATAAAAAATATGTTTAATTTTAGCCATTTTTGGTGGGAAAAAGAGATTTCTTGCCTTTTTTTTTACTTTTTTCTTTTCAGAAGGAAATATGACGATGCTATATGCAGCCAACAAGTCTTGTTTAGAACATGGCCACTTTGGGGTGCTTGGGTGGCTCAGTCAGTTGAGCATCCTTCTCTTCATTTCAGCTCAGGTCATGATCCCAGGGTCATGGGATTGAGCCCCCTGATGGGCTTAGGGTGGAGCCTGTTTAGGATTATCTCTCTCTCCCTCCTCCTCCCTTGCTCACAATTTCTCTCTCTCAAATTAAAAAAAAAAAAAGTTAATTAAAAAATAATAAATAAAACGTAGCCATCTTGTTTTGTTTGTATTATAATTTCTTCGTGAGTACTTACTATGCTCTTGTCAATATGTCCTGAAATTTTACACAGGGATTTAATGAAGAGCTTTGAGACACATCTGCGTTTTATAGGTGTGGGTGCTGAAGTACCCAGAAGAGAAGTAGGAGGCATTCCCACCATCCCAGGGAGACAATACTGCTAAGTGAGGATTCACACCTAAGCCGTTCACCCCTAGTCCACATGCTTGCTCCAACAGTGCTCTGCCAGGTCAGGAAGGGAGCTGCGGTTGGGGGCTGGGGTGCGGCCAGGAACCAGCTCCGGAGGGGAGCTGCAAGGCTGCCTGTATGTGAGGCTTGAAGAGAGCAGCCCAATATCAAGACTCAGGTTCACAGTCAATATACATCCAAAGTTTAATTGAAATTGTAAACGCAAAATGACATGTTTTGTTTTTTCCCTCTAGCGAATGCTAGCTATCTCCCATGCAGAGTGACTGGTACAACTTCAGCCAAGTTATCTACAAATAGAAACAATTTCAGATTCCTCACGCGTTAGTATTTCACAATAGAAATTTTGTTTCATTTTTCTTTTATTCCATATACATGTATGGTGCACATATACATTTTGTATTTGTCTATGTTGTGGGTTCCATGTCCATTACTGACAAGCTGAGCATCTTTTCTGAGAGAAGTATCTCTAAAAACGTAATTCCTAAAGTTACTTTTTAAACAGTCTTTAGATTTTGGTTATTTTTTCTTAATCTTCAAGGAGCTTTGCTGGTATTTCTCTTCTGCTGTTTTTGTGGGGGTTTTTTGTCTCTTTTCGCTTCCTATACCGTAAAACTAACTTGTAGATGTTTCTCTCTGCCTTTTCAGAAACACATGACTCCTCTCTGCTACCAGTTTTTCAGTGTTGCACTAAATTCTCGTTTGGGGCGGTCTTCATTCCTGCTTTCTTTGGGTACGAACCCCGAGTACACCACTAACCTCACACCGGTCCCAGACTGATTTTCAGCGCTCAGCTCTCTCTTGCTCCCAGTGGGCTGAGAGGGAGAATTTCTTCTGCCTGATGGTTTGGGTGAAATAAGGCATATACCACAGGAAACAGCATGTTCATTTTCCTGTGACCTTTTCCTGATTTCTTTTCCAAAGATTCTTCGGTCCCTAATGTTTCCCAAGCCCCATTGCTCAGTACATTGAAGATGAACTTTAATCCAAATTATTGCTCTAGTCCCTAGCCCTCCCTTTTGCTTTAACACATTTTATTGCTGCTCCACCAGAGACCCTTAATATTAAGAACAAACTTTTCCTCAAGGCAAAGTCATAATTAAGCAATAATATAACCAATGTTTTCACCAAAAGCCTGGATTCAGGTGCCCTAGAAAGCCACTCGGTGCGTTTACTGGAAATATCTTTTTGAGGTGGAAAACGTTACAAGTATATAGTTGCAGTCTTCATGATGGAGACCACAAAAAACATTTCTCTCATGAATCAAAATTAGAAATTATTCATCGCACTTTCATCTCTTGAACACTGATCCGTCTACCTGATTGTGTTTCTCTCTCCACATTAACTGTTTAAATGGCTTTGAGACAAATAATGTTTCACTTCTAGAACATGCACAGAATTTCATGACCTCTCATCCTGCTGCACCTTGTTTTGCTATCTCACTATAACCCCATCAGGTCTCATTTTTCTCACCTATTTTAATTTTATTTTGTCCTGCAGACATCTTTGCCAGCCTCCGTTAAAATTTTGTACAATACAACAGTGTGTATAAATTATACTTAATTAAAGAAATTCAACAAAGGAAATTCCGAGGGGAGGTTCCAGTTTGAGCAATAACAAATAACATTTACATGTCGTTATATCAATAGTTTTAAATGTTTAAAAAAGTAACTAAAAATATAAATCTAAAACGACACTCAAATGTATGGGTAAATATAAGCCAAACTCCTTAATTTGGGCGTGGGGGTGGGAGGGGGGAGGCTTTATGATGTCTATATTAAGTGTTGGTGGGCTGAATCTACATAAAGTTTTACTGGAACTCAGCTACATCCACTCATTTATATATTGCCTGTGACTGCTTTCAGCCTACAATAGCAGAGTTAAGAAGTTGTGACAAAGAGCATTTGGCCTACAAATTGGAAAATATTTACTATCTGACCTTTTGAAAGAAAGTGTTTGCTGACCCCTGGTCTAGATGATTGTGTTAAATTTGCTGAGCTATCTTTAGTCAGTGACTGTTGCACCTGTGCGGTGCCACCTATGGGGAGCTGGCAGGCCGAAGCTGGAAATGTGCTATAGTGTATGTATCTGCTAAAGAAATACCGGAATCTGGTTTTTCCATCAGTATTAATTACAACACAGTCCTTTGGGGTCAAACATACTTATCAGGGACAGTTATTTATTTTAGAGCGTGTGTGCAAATGTAATTCACATATCTATCTTTGTGGGGTGAATGCCCAGGCAATATATAATAGATTCGTTATGTAACAAAACAATCTCCATGTACATGGAGAAAATATTCAATTGTCCTAATGGACCCACACATGATGCAGTTCATATACTTAAGATACTCTTCTACTTAAAAAAAAATGAACTAAATTTGTCAGGAGACCAAAAATTCCCTAGTAGAAACAAAATGGGTAACCTCTGTTTTGATCAGCTTAATCCAACTACACATCTCACAAAAGCAAAGCCATCTTTTTCCACCCATATCATATGTGTCTGTCTGCATGTTTGGGAAAGGGCTATGAAACCTAAGGGGAGTTATTATGTTACTGATGAAAAGCTCAAATCTGTAACACATATGTGCATTTCAGTATATAGTATCTGCTTATTTTCATTAAATTGCATTAAATGCTTCAATATGTAACGGAGTCATCTTCCTTAGGAAGCATACACTTGTGGAATTCTTTGTGGTATCCTTGGGAATCCCTTTACCATGTATCCATGGCATTCTGCCCCTACGAGGCTCATTCCTTCCTGTCCCCTGGTATATTTATTAAGACAGGGGAATTTTTCCTTTCTTACTCAAAGATTTTGCTCTTGTCCCCAAGCTACTGTTTTTGAACTGAAAGAAAAGTCAAAGGATGATATATCTGAGGAAACAATATAACACTACTAGAAATTACTGCATGATATCTGTTTTTTTACTTAAAGACAGAAACAGAAATTTTCTCTCATTTTTTCCCCCTTAAACTACTGTACTTCAGACCTAAGCTGAGGCCTGAAGTAGCAGAACAAAGAAAGCTGGTATTTTCCAAGAAAGGGGAATTCACTGTTCATACACATTCACTACAATAGGTCTATGGAAATGAATAATTATTATCTTACAAAATTCTATTCTCTGCTGTAGGGCATGCAACTCTACATATGAATGTTTTTAAAAAGTAGTTGATTTTAAAATTTCCTCTTTCAACATTCTTCGATTATGTTATTACCAGAAAAAAAATAAATGCAAACATACCTCAATATTTAAATATTATTTTATAAATATGCTTTCGTAAGCATCTGATAACGCACAGCAGTTTATCTTTTTACTTCTAAGTTAATCATTTATCTTTATATCCACTTTGACATTAGTGTGCCAAGAGAGGTATTAGATACCAGATATAGAGTTTCTTTCTTTTTTTTCTTAAAGTTTATTTATTTTTGAGAGAGAGAGAAAGGGAGCGAGAGCAGGGGAGGAGCAGAAAGAGAGGGAGACACAGAACTGGAAGTGGGCTCCAGGCTCCGCGTTGTCAGCAAAAAGCCAGACTCGGGCTTAAACTCACAAACTGTGAGATCGTGACCTGAGCTGTAGTCGGAGGCTTAAGTGACCGAGCCACCCAAACGCCCCATACAGGGTTACCTTTTTTTGACATTTATTCATTTCTTGAGAGACCATGTGAGTGGAGGAGGGGCAGAGAGAAGGACACAGAATTGGAAGCAGGCTCCAGGCTCTGAGTTTGTCAGCACAGAGTCAGATGTGGGGCTTGAACTCACGAGCTGTGAGATCATGACCTGAGCTAAAAAGTCAGACGCTTAACCTACTGAGCCACCCAGGCACCCCTACAGGGTTTCTTTTTAGCCAAACTTAACTTCATGTCCCCAAATCCATCTTATTTATAAGTTTTCCACTTTATTAGCTGAAAGTCATCTTCGTGTTAATTTTGAGGGCAAATAACCCATTTTTCTGAAATATAGAAATCAGAGACACAAAGTGCTATTTATTTTTTTTGTGCACAGAAAAGCAAGTGAGATATCAGGAAAAGATCATTCTAGATAAACTTTAATTATTGCTTTTTAATTTCAATTACAAATATATGAAGGATGCTTGCCTCCTAGAAAGAATAAAAAATTGTGTGGCTGGGAGGCATATATGATACTGTGGTATATACTATATGATCAATAAGTGTAATCAGGAAAATACCTGTAATTGTGAAAATCAAGGAAGTGCAGAGCTTGATAAGACTGTTTTTCTCATCTGGGTGAGTCATTATAACCAGCAAACTTACACTTAATGGTTTACAGACCTGTGTTTACACTCATCCCAGGATTGATGTAGCTTTGCCACATTTTATGCCCTAGTGGGGGATTCCCAGGAAGGTAGCGGACATGAAGAGATGACTATCACAGCACTAACCTGTAGGCACTTGTCAGTCACAGTCCACATAACTGACTTTCTGATTTTTTCTATTCTACTTTTATTTTTTTTTATTTATTTTTTCAACGTTTATTTATTTTTGAGACAGGGAGAGACAGAGCATGAACAGGGGAGGGGCAGAGAGAGGGAGACACAGAATATGAAGCAGGCTCCAGGCTCTGAGCTGTCAGCACAGAGCCGGACGCGGGGCTAGAACTCACGGACCGCGAGATCATGACCTGAGCCGAAGTCGGCCGCCCAACCGACTGAGCCACCCAGGCGCCCCACTACTCTACTTTTAGAAGAGGAGAATCAGTATCGGAGAGCAGGAACAGGAAGAATTTTGTCCTAAGTCTAGGTGCTTATACCAAAAGGAAATAAGCAATTCTTCATCAAGTTTAGGTGGAAGAAGTAAAATAAGTATTAAAATAATATTTGTTTTTATGTATATAGGTTGAATGTCTTTTAGAATAGCTCACTTATGTAAAATATAATTCAGAATTTATTATTGGTAGTAATGGTAATGATAATATGTTTTTAAAGTTTATTTATTCATTTTGAGAGGGAGAGAGAGGCAGAGAGAAAGAGAGAGAGAGGAGAGACAGAGGATCTGAAGCAGATTCTGTGTCATCAGCACAGAGCCCTATGCGGGGCTCGAAATCTTGAACTGTGAGATCATGACCTGAACTGAAATCAGGAGTTAGATGCTTAAAGACTGAGCCACCCAGGTGCCCCAGTAATGACAATAATTAATAGCATAATAAGAGTATATATGTCAGTCACTGTTCTAAGCAATTATACATACTTAACCTGTAAAATCTTCAACCCTTCATAAAAAGTCTGAAACAAAAGAAAGTAAATAATTTGTCCAAATTGACACAGAAAGGGCAGACACTCCAGATCCAAACCATCTCTCCAAGCTCTTATTCAAATAAACATGTATGTAACTTGAAGTCTTAGATTTTTATCAAAATCCTTCCAGCTTTAGTATTCCACACAGTTTCTACTGCAAAAGAGGTACTCAAAAATATTTGCTTCAGTGAATGAGTCACATATTATTTAAGAGGCTATAGACTGTAGTGTTTAAAAGCACCAACTCTTCACCTAGGATTGGAGGCCCTGAGTAAAATCTCTCTGCTCTGCTTCACTTTTCTGTTGTGTGGAGATAATAATAGTACTTACCTCATAGTATCATAGATGATATAATGAACTACATTCACAAAGTGCTTAGAATAGTACCTGGCACATAGGAAGCACTACGGAAATGTTATTGATGATTATGATTATGCTTTTGTGAGTTACATGTGCTGAAGTCCTAATACCCAATGAAGATGACCTTGAAAATAGGATCTTTGCAAGATGTAATCAGGTTAAAATGAGGTCATACTAGTATTTAGAGTGAGCCCTAAATTCAATACTTGTGTCCTTATAGAGAGAAAGAAATTTGGAGTTACAAAGAGACACAACGAAGAAGGTCATGTAATGACAGAGGCAGAGATTGGAGTTACGGGGTCACAAGCCAAGAAAGGCCAAGGATTGCAAGCCACAAGCTGGGAAGAGACAATAAAGGACTCCTCCCTTCAGAGGGAGCATGGCTCAGCCAACGCCTTGATTTTGGACTTGTAGCCTCCAGAACTGTGAGAGAATATTGTTATTATTATTATTGTTACTATTATTTAGCCTCAGGACAAAATTTATTAATTCAGTCTGAACTCTCTATCAGCCATTATATGTTTAAATTTAGTCTACTCATCATAAGTCTTGAGTGTTTCAGAATCAGAATGCAAAATTTGGAAGTGAAAGTGAAGTTTGTGAATTTCAAGTTGTTCACACCAGGTAGTGTGAATATTTTATTACTGATCCCCACCTTACATGTCACAGATGGTAATTATCAGCCTCTATCACTCTGAGAAACCACCCGAAGAATTAAACTAGAAGGAATTCAGCACATATTCCTAAAGGATTGTGCCATTTTGAAATCTGGAAATTCATTTTATTACTTGGTTTCTTCTGGTTAAATTATTTTAAAGATTTATTCTCTTATCCATGTATCAAGAATGTGTTTTCTGCTGCTCATTCCCAGAGAAAAGGCAATGAACAGTCCTGGCAAAGCTTATCACTTTTGCTGAATTATAATATGGTAAATTAAATACTGAGATTTAAATTAAACTATCAGATGAGATGATGGCATGGTTTCCAGACCTGAGAATGAGTTCATGTTCTCTTTTTGGGCCATGACCGAAGAAAAGTATTTCATCCATGGGGAGGAGTATGGAGAAATAAACTTTTTATGTTATGGAGCAGAATTTGCTAGCTATGCACTCCTATTTTGTTGGAGCCAGTGTATGTTTTGGAGGTATATGTGTTATATCACTTAGTCTCCTCTAAAAAAGAGAGAAGGAGAGAAAGAAAGAAAGAAAGAAAGAAAGAAAGAAAGAAAGAAAGAAAGAAAGAAAAAAGAAGGAAAGGAAGAAAGAAAGAAAGAAAGAAAGAAAGAAAGAAAGAAAGAAAGAAAGAGAGAAAGAAAGAAAGAAGGAAAGAAGAAAGAAAGAAAGAAAGAAAGACACATTGTAATGTGTCTTCTCAGTTGGTCATGACATCAAGTAAAACAAATGATACAAAAATAGCTAGAATAAGAAAAATAAAGATAGAGAAAATTGATGTGAGTATTTTGTATTCCTGTTATGAGTTCTATTTCTTTTAATTCATCCTCAAAGGTCAAACACCATTACATCAAAATTTTAATTCTTGGAAAGATACGAAAGGAAATTTCCTCACATATGTGTAGGATATGTGTTTATGTGTGCACTCTATCAGGTGATTCTAAAATCAATACTATAAGTTGATATGTGCCATCGAGAGAAAAGATGTAATTCAATCTGCTAACATAGCAGATATATACACACACACACACACACACACACAGAGAGAGAGAGAGAGAGAGAGAGAGAGAGAGAGAGGAGCACAGAGAGAGAGAGAGCCTTTAGCAGGCTCCACACTCAACACAGAGCAAGCTTGATCCCACAACCTTGGGATCATGACCTGAGCCAAAATCAAGAGTCAGATGCTCAACCGGCTGATTCAGGCTCCCCTATTTTTCTTTTTACTAAAAAGTAGATTATCAGTCCCATTTTCTCATTCAATTCAGGTTTCATAATAATGATAAATCACTTGAAATTAAATCAGATAGATGACAGTCTTCAGAAATTAATGTTGTGAGAAAAGAAATATGCATAAATCATATAAATAGAGGGGAAAATATGTTGTTTTTTTTATTTAATATAAATAAATATCTCAGATCAAATTTCAAGACACATAGTAAGGAGTATGGTAGCTAAGCGGTCAATTTGGTTTTGCCAAACACTACATTCCCTTACATAATTCTCTCCTCATCATACTCTTTATAATCCACTCACTCTTCCAGAAACTGAAAAATAAAGAAATAATGGCAGTCATCAAGTTATTTATCCTTTGTTCATACAAAACTCTTTATGAAGTCCCAATGCATACAGTGCATTAGGAAAAATGAATAAAATAAGACAACTAAGAGAACAGGTACTCATTCAATAGGTTTTACAGGAACATACAAGACAATCTGTCTACAAGTGAACAGATATTTCTGCTTCCCTGGTGGTTTGGCCTTGACACAGGTGATCTTCCCCTGGCTATCTCTTCTCTCACAGCTATTCTCTCCCTGAAATTCACATATCTGGAAAACAAGGGCAGAGATATATGCTCCCACATTGTGAAGCAGATGTGCAGACTACTGTGAATTGCAATCACATTAAATGCTACCAAGTACACATATTTAGTGGCTTTTTAGGAAACACGAATGAGAAATGGGAACGGTCTCAACGATCTAGCATTTGAATCTCGATCAAAGTCATAGGTAAATTTCCTTATTATACCTTAGATAGTTTGCATGTGGGTCATTGTAGGATCATTTGATCTGAAGCTGATGTAATTAACTAATTGGAAATTATTTAGGAATTAAAAATACTAATTAGAAATTAGTATTTTTTGCTTTTAAATGAAGATTATAATAAGTTAGAGTGTGAATTTTAATTTACTTTTAGACTAAATGGTTGTGTTAATCTACTAGAACTATCATAACCAAGTAACACAGGCTGGGTGGCTTAAGCAACAGAAATTTATTTTTTCACAATGCTGGATGCTAGAAGTCCAAGATTAATTAAAGGTGTTGGCAGGTTTGATTTCTTCTACAGGGGATGGAAGATTGGCTTGCAGATGGTGATCTTTTCTCTGTGTCTTCTGTAGTCTTCCCTCTGTCTTTGTTGTATGTGTCTTAATCTCTTCTTTTAAAGGACACTAATCATATAGGATCAAGGTTCACCCAAATGCCCCCCCCCTTTTTTTTTTAACTTAATTGTCTCTTTAAAGGCCCTTCCTATCTCCAAGTGCAGTCACATTCTGAGGAGTTAGGACTTTAACATATGAATTCTGAGGGGGCACAATTCAGCCCATAACAAAGGTGTAACTCAAACATTCAGATATTACTGTAAAGTTAAATTTAGCTAAGATGTGAAACTAAGTACCCCTCTGAAACATGAAAGATGAAATAAAACTTTCTAAAACATTAAATTTAATCAGATTTCAAATTTGGTAGCTAATTAGTTTAGCTAGGTTTATATTTTTTTGAAACTCTTTCTAAGCTGTAAAGGATCCACTCCAGACAAAAATGAATTTCTCATAATATCTAAAATGGAAAAAAAAATTCCAAAACTTACCAGATCTGTAGTACTTGTTTGCATATATAGAGGACTTTTATTTTTTAAGATGTAAAGGGCCAGAGGTGGGGGAAGGAGGGGGAAGGGGGGAAGAGTGACCCTCAGGCTCTTCCCTACCAGCAGCTGGTGTCTCTTCAGCCCTCTTTAGAGGGCTTTTAAATGCTGTGGTAATATTTTTAAACTAATTTCCTCCTGCTTCATAATTAGAGATACTCATTTCTCATGTAATCTCTAACCAGTCACAATTATTTGAGCTGTTTTATGACAATGATTATTTTGTTCAATATAAAATACAAATAAAAGAATCTCTAAAGATTGAACTATGCTGCTAAGAATGAGGGGCATTTTTGAGAACAGAAAAAGAAACAAAAAAAGTGGTATGTAATATGATATGCTTTTGTCTCTCAAATATCTCAACTGTCCACAGGGAGAGGTTTGGGGCAGTAAAATTATAGAGTTTAATTTTTTAAAATTTTTGCTTTGACCTAAATCAAGTTGAAAAAACTGCTAGGGTAAGAATTTAGGCTACTTTCTGTCATGTGCTTTTTTTTAAGGATACGTTTTCTAGGAAGGAAGAATGAGACATTAACATCCAAGGCCTAAGTGAATGTGTGTTTGATGGTGAATGGAATGGTTGCCAAGGGTTGAGGTGTCTAAGAAGAGTTGTTGGGCAATATTGGCTGGTGGGTGAAATGGAAGAAGAAACATGCTAGAGGAGCAAGTGAGAAAATGTGAGAATGTTTGAGACGCTGAACAAAATACTCACTTAAGGGTATTATTTCAGATCAGCGCTTTAATCATACCGACCTAAGAGTACCAAACATTATACTGTGTTCATTTTTTTATCTTTAAAAGTTTCAAAAGTCTCTCCTCCAGTTGATAGTTCCAGAGTCCTTACAAATTAATTGTAATCAGTTGAATCACTGAAGATTAGGCTCAGTCATTAAAAATTTTTATTTTTATTTTTTTAAGTTTACTTACTCATTTTGACAGAGAGAGAGAGACAGAGAGACAGAGAGAGAGCGTGCTTGTGCATGCGCATGAGCAGAGGAGGGGCAGAAAGAGAGGGAGAAGAGAGAATCCCAAACAAGCTCTGTACTGTCGGCACTGAGCCCTGTGCAGGGCTTAAACTCACAAACTGGGGGATCATGACCAGAGACGAAATCAAGAGTTGGATGCTTAACCCACTGGGCCACGCAGGCACCCCAATCATTAAAAATTTGTAAAGAAAGATATTCTGGGGATACAAAAGTCAATTTATTTATTCAAATAAATACATTAAAAACAACAACAGTAGCATTTTGCTATCAAAATTCTGCATAGCCCTTCATACACCTGCCTTCACAAGCATGTTTCCAAATGCTTTAGTACTTTTTGATGCTCTCATTGGTGGCTTTCTCAAAAGTATTTTCATCTTGTGCAAATTTTAGAATCTGAAGCAGAGCCTTATTTGAATGAAATTCTTACTAAGAGTAAAAGGTTTTCTCCTGATTCTCCTTGATATTATCTTTTTTTATCCTAAGGGCATATATCATAGCAATTGAAATTAGGGACTTTCCAGTAAAATAGACATGGCTCAGGGAGCCCTCTTCCTTTAGTTACATGTGTGATTTTTAAGCAAGTTACTTAACCTATGTTATTTAAAAGGGTTATTAAGCGGATTCAATGAGATAGTGGTGGTTACATTCTTTTCAGATCACGTTACTGTTTTCTAACTGCACAGAGTTTATTCTACATATGTACATTATTTTAAGATATGTTTTCAATAATACATAAAGTGACAGAACTGTTTGCTCTAAGAATTCCTTCAGCAGAAGTACAACTCAGCTTATCAAAGACAATTAAAACTGCACTTGATACTGATTTAAGCTTGGTCTATGGATGATAAGAGGCTCAGGAAACCATAGGGAGATTTTAAGGTGGACTCTGGAAGGTTATTCCAGATAGGACCAAGAAGCACATGTCTTTTGTGACTAATGGGAGCCAATCCCCAAAATAAGCAGCAATATGGAAGAAGATGGCTGTCCTTTGCAGCCTTAGACTTTCAGTGCACATGAAGGAAAGGCTTTGAAAGCCACGGTGACAAGCCTCCATCCTGGTGTCAGAGTTGCTGCAAAGGCTGCGGTTGTTTGCAACCATGCATGTGTTTGAAAGTAACAAACACTTATTAGACGCCCTGTTTAGTTGCTGTAGTTGCTGGCGTTACAACAGTTAATACACAGTTCCTGCTCCCCAAAGCTTTAGTTTGGCCAAAAAGAAGACAGTAACATTGTAAAACCAATGGAAGGGCACCAGAAGGTAATGCTTAAAGAAATAGATTTAAAAAAAAAAAAAAAAAAGAGGGAAAGAATTGGTAATCTTAAGGTTGAATTTATTCCAGTGTTTAAGTTTTTGAAAATCTGTCTTAAATATTTTATTTTCCAAAACCCTATTCAAGAATGTAATTAGTATTCATATTAATTGTCTAATTAAAGGGAATTTTTTGTTTGTCTAGAAAAGTCTGTACTAGCATCCTTGCTTTTCAGACTTCAGTGGCAAGGTGAAATTAATATGCCTGGTTGTGAGAGAAGTTACCTTGCTCTCCAGTGGACATTAATTACTTGAAGGCAAAAAGCAGAAGTTCTTATCTTGGGCCTATAGCCTCCCAGAATTTATTAGTTAAATGATGTGTTTATGTAAATATTTTAGGTAAGAGGATCTTAACTCTTACCAGATTTTCCAAGTGATGACCAAAAACTAAAAAGCAACATTTACTTAGGGGGATAATGCAAAACTAAATGCCAAGCCTTTAAATTCTATTTTTCATGATAAAAACATCACAATGACTCATAGTAGTTTTGCTAACCTTTTGTCCCTAAGATCATTTTTACACTATCCTCAAATGAATCCAACTTTCCCTCATCTTTATTTCTGGAAATCACTTTTCTTAACTAAAAAAAAGTTGCATTTTCCATAATGCCTGTCTACTTCCTGGAATATCAAAGTCATTTTTCATTTCAACACTATTCTCTAAATTTAATTCCCACCACATTCTACTTTACAATATTGTGGCCATAATCACTAAAGCATTTTAACAATACTGTTTATTCCAAAATCAAGCTACAACCATTATTCATTTCCCCAAAAAGAAGAACTAAGAAGAAAATTTGAAATTTACTAATTTATTTTACAAAATTTTATTATGTCTTATATAAAATAATGCATTAAATCACGAAATGGCATTTTTCCCTAACTTGCATTGTATGAATTCACCTATGCAAATTTTGACCTCTATCTTTGTTATAAGCCATTGTCATCTGTAGAGTGTCTTTTTGGAATATACAACACAATTGTTAAGTGTACCTTGTCTTCATTTACTTCTAAAATGCTTGGAATATGACAGTTTTGAAACATGTGCATGCTGAATTACAAATTTTATCCCACAGCACAAATAGCCACTTACATTTGTGTACTCCACCACCTTTTTACTACATTTCTTTTAAAATGACTGGCAAAGGGGTGCCTGGGTGGCTCAGTCTCTTAAACATCTAACTTTGGCTCAGGTAATGATCACTGCAGTTTGTGGGTTCATGGGTTTGAGGCCATGGGGCTCTGTGCTAACAGCGCAGAGCCTGCTTGGGATTCTCTCTCTTTCCCTCTGTCTCTGCTCCTCCCTGACTCATCCTTTCTCTTTCTTTCAAAATAAGTAAATAAACTTTAAAAAATATAAAATAAATAAAATAAAATAAAATAAAATAAAATAAAATAAAATAATAAAATAAAATATTGGTAAGAGGCATCTGGGTGGGCACAGAGCCTTGAGATTCCCTCTCTCTCTCTACCCTTCCCCACTCACTCTCTCTCTCAAAAATAAATTAATAGACTTTAAAAAGAATAAAATAAAAAAAATTAAATAAAACGACTGGTAAAAGACTTCTTTGCAATATTTAACACTTAATAATTACTATATCTATATCAAAAAAATTTTTTTTTTACTTTTTTTAATGTTTATTTATTTTTGAGAGAGAGACAGAGTGCGAGCAGGGGAGGGGCAGAGAGAGAGAAAGGCCCAAAATCTGAAGCAGGCTCCAGGCTGTGAGCTGTCAGCACAGAGCCAGATGCAGGGCTGGAAATCATGAACCATGAGAGCAAGACCTGAGCCGAAGTCAGAAGCTTAACTGACTGAGCCACCCAGGCGCCCTATTTTATTACTTTTTTTTATGACTACTTCAGATGATGTCTATAAATACCTAAATATATACCTAAATATCTGAATATCTCTATATTTGTACTATAAATTTATACAAATATATTATATTAATATAAATATATATATTTAGAAACTAGCAACAATATGAGCCATTTTCGGCTGGTGTGTCTTCCCTGAGTGGTACTTTTTTATTTACAAAAAGTAAATAAACAGATAGGAATTTGAGAGATTTGAAAGGACATTAAAAAGTAATTTCATAAGAATAATTGTGGAAAAATACAACTTGGTTTACTTTGTGATGCATAAAATATATTAAATTCGGCAGTCACTTTGCTCACAGTATAATCCTCCGCTAGTTGTAAAACTGTCTCTTACAAATTATTTCTTATTTTTCACACACAGCAAAATAATAACAGTAAACTATAAATGTATAGAGACTGATCTACTCAATATTCTAGAACTGACTTGATTGATACTCAAATACTTACCTAAGTAGCACTGGGGGAAAGTAGACCATGGAGTACTTTTGAGTGTAACAGAGTTAATCATCCATGATATAGTGCTCAATGTGGGTATGATTTTTTATTATGTTTCCATTTTGCAAAAACAAAATTCATACTTCAGTTGTTTTCCTGATTATTGTCTTAGTTTCTTACATTCTCTGTAATTTTTTAGAATATTTTGAAATCAATTATAGTTTCTATTTTCCCTTTTAATCGTTCCTCACAATTTTACATGGCTTATATTTTTTTCAATACAGTTTTGTAATGATGGTAAACACTGGGTCTACCAGAATATACTTCACATTCATAATAATCAGTTTTAATCTCATCCACATTAGCACATCAATCAAGCAATACATTTTCTAGTAGCCATTAACACTCAGTAATTCAGTCAATACTTCCACTTTCCTTACAATTACAAAGCCGGATATTCCCTGACAATAATATATTTTAACCTTTAGTTCTTGTTAGTCTTCATATTGCAGGAAAGATTACATAGTACTGTGTAAAACCACAATCAAGGTATGAGGTGATTTGGGCCATAATAAAACACTATATTTAGTAATGCCAGTGAAGATATGGTGTGCTTATGTTCTCATTTTTAAATTTCAGCCAATACAATTATTTTGAAGTGTAGAAAATTTCCATGTAAAAATGTTTTCTAATTTTCCTTCAGGTCATCATTTCTATCATCAGAACGAGAAACCAAGAATGAGTCACAGACAAGAGGAAATGAAGACAATTGTAGCACAGTTTATATGTCAGATTTGTGGTGCCAAGTCCTTTACAAGCCTTTTACATGTGTTCTGGTATTTTGCTAATGTAGCTACAATATCTCCAGGGCCTTAACATCCTTTCTTTCGTCTCTCAAATGACCTATAAAAGATGGTTAGAAGAACATAGAATAAAAAAAGAAAATGACCAGAAGGGTTTTCTGGTCACTTTTTCCAGTTTGATCATTTAAACAAATTCCTTTTCGTTTTCATTGGTTCTGCTTATTTTAGAGAACAGTTTAAATATTACAGAAACCCACAGGCTAACCAAATATCTAAGAAAGTTCCACTCCCTCTTCTTGATGTTGACAGTGATTTTAAAGGACCCCCAGGTATAGACAATGATATTCTTGAGTTGGCTATTTTATGAGCAAATGGAATATAAGCTTCCCTCTTTCTCTCCCATAAGCAATGAAAATAAGCCTAAAAAAGGACTCAAGTTCAATTAGGGATTGTTTAATTGACCTACTGTTGAGTCAATCCTGATTTTCTTTTCACACATTAAACTACAAAATTTATAGCGTCTGAAAATGTTGCTTTTTACAATGTGTGTGAAAACTGTGAGCCATATCCTCCAGAGCTGCTGAAATCATACAGACTGAACATTAAGTTTACCCTCCTCAGAGAAAGGAATTTTCTTTCAATGGATGGCTTACTTACTTTTACACATCAAAATGGTTACATTTGGTATCTTTCTTTCTTTTTCCTTTTTCCTTTTTTTTTTTTTTTGCCTCTATATTTTAGATTGAAAATAAATAAGCAAACCATACAGGCATTAACATCCAAAAGCACTCAGAGAACTGTAATACAATAATGAAAATAAATATATAAATTCTTTTTCTCAAATAAGAATTCAAGTTTCATGACCTGAAGAACTATATACTATGCACTTGGTCTAATTTCCCTGATGAACCTTACTGATTCCACTGGACTAGACTTTAAAAAAAAACCTAGTCAAGTATACTGTTTACAAATAGTTAGTGAAGACAAAGCTATTCCTTCATTTTAAGAAACTAAAAATAATTATTATATACAGCATATACAAATTTGATTTGTATTCATTATTATTCTTCAATTTTAAATATATTACACCATAGGAAATGTTTTGATACAGTTTGTTTTTCCAACTTAAACTCCCCCCCACAACCAAAATGCTGACATACACAAATGAATAATGGGCAGTCTGTATCAGCTACCCATTACTGTACAATAAATCATCCCACTGTGTGGTGGCCTAAGAGGTAAGTATGTATTATTGTTCGTATTGAGACAACCAGTCAGCAGGTTGTTCAGTCTAGGCTCAGCTCCCTCCTCATTTGTGAGTTTCTGTGAATCTCCTCTGCAGCTCTGCTTCTAATACTTTGCTGGATGCTGACCTTGTTCCTCTCCCTGCTGGGTTAGGCTTGTTCATCTGCTAGCTGAGCAGGATTCAAGAGAATGAAGCTCTTTTGCAAGTACAATTTAAAAACTTGTAAGTTTCCTCTGCATCTGACTCAAGTCCATTCTAATGGCCAAATACACAATTATTCAGGAGATACTTATCTCTTTGTAAACTCACAGTTGCTTTGGCCGTGTGAGAAGGTTACTGGATAAAACCCTTAAGTTTCTTAGAAACCCTTTTATCTAGGGGCACCTGCATGGCTCAGTTGGTTGTACCTGATTCCTCGTTTCTGCATGGGTCATGATTCATGGGATCAAGCCTTGCATTGGGCCGTCAACATGGAGCCTGCTTGAGATTCTCTCTCTCCCTCTTTCTCTGCCCCTCCCCTACTCATGCTCTCTTTCTCAAAATAAAACAAACAAACAAACAAACAAACAAACAAAAAGAAACCCTTTTATCTACCTGAAAGGGTATCCTCAATCCTTAGGCCTCAATAAAAGGTCTTATAATAATAAACTTGATTTGATCTTATCTTCAGAACTTGTTTTATGTTGGGACTCTTACTGGTTGGGAAGACAGAAGATGAGAAACAATTTTGTTTTCTTTTTTTTTTTTTTCTTTCTTTTTTTATATGCCTCAGATTTCTTGAAAACTGACCAGTTCTTTCTCTACCTCGGAGGTTAGCAAACTAAGACCTAGAGGCCAAATCCAGCCCACATCCTACTTTTGTATGGACTGTGTGCTAAGACTATTTTTACTTATTTTTATTTAAAAAAAAAGAAAAAGAGGATAATATTTTGTGATATGTGCAAATGACATATTCACATTTCTGCATTCATAAATACATTTTTTGAAACACAGCTACATTCATTCATTTACATATTGGCTCTGGCCGTTTTTTGCATGACAATAGCAGAGTTGAGACAGACACTGTTCAATCACAAAGCCAAAGTTATTATCTGGCACCAAAGAAGAAGTTTGGGGACCCCTGTTCTAACTCAAACTGTTCCTGTATTACTCCATCACATAGAGCTAAAAGAAGCCCACTGACACTTTCAGCATTTTGTCTGGAAAGCATTTTGTCAAAGTCCAACAATTTATTAGGAACATATCTATTGGTATAGTCTTGCCAATTGTTTTCTTATTTTATAATTGCGCTCTGTTTTTTCAGCCTCCGGTGGCAATCTTTCACCATTTTCTAGCCTCCACTGAATATTTGCTTACCAAGTTTCCATTATCTGTTCATTGCTTTGCTTTCAAACCAGAGTCTCATAGTTTAAGTCAAAAACATTCCAGTTCTCTGTACCCATTTCTATATCGGTTACCTCTTGCAGTAGAAGAAATAAACACCAAACTCTGTTGCTTAAAATAACAGGATTTAATATTTTCAGTGAGTCTATGGGTCAGGTAGGCAATTGTACTGATCTTGCCTGGGCTTTTTCATGTATTTAAATCAACTTGTAGGCTAGCTGGTGTAGAATGATCTTTTTCACAGATCCTTTATTTGGCTCGCTGTTGACTAGGGCAGCGGGAATGATGAGGCTATGGTCCTCTCGTCCTCAAGCAAATGACCTTGGGCTTGTCCTCATGATGGTGGTGGGGATCCAAAAGAGTGAGTGGGAACATGCAATATTTCTCATGAAATGAGAAATGCCTCCAAAAGAGTGAGGCATGGACTAGGAACTAGCACTCCATATTTCCTCCACAGTGTGTTAACAAAAGCAATCCAGCCCAGATTTAATGAGTGAGGAAATAAATTCTGCCTCTTGATGAGATAGCCATAAAATTTATAATACCATATTAAGAAGCTTTTGGTATATACAGTATCCTGGCATACAAAGCGTACAAGACAATTTTTGTATTTGCTAATAGTCTTTCCATTCTGAATATATTATACACAAAAGAATTGTTCTTTTTCAGTCCCGACATTGTAACAATGACAAATGAATAATGAAACACTCCCAAAAAGTTATTAGCATTGATGAAGATCATATTTCAGACAGAGAATTGGGGAAAGAACATGTAAAATAACCAAAGAAACATAAATCCAGGTAATTCAAAGGTCACCCTTTTCTAGTGTACATTTGGGAGGAAGGATTTTTTTTCTTTTAATTCCCTTTAAGTGACCCACTTAGAAACTCTTCCTCTCTATTTTGGGATTTCCCTCCCTGCTCTTGGTTGTGATATAGGATGCTCCTGATTCTGTTGCTAGTTATCCCTTGAGTACCTTTGTTATCATCTCCTTTTTCAGGATTATATGTTCTTTTGGTATGTGTCGCTAAAATAATAAATATTAGGTCACACAATTTTACTATCTTGTCTCTTTATTGTCCATAATATTTTGTCCAAGTACTAATATGAGAGGATTAGTATTTACTGATTGGTGTAATGATTCAGAGGAGGGTCGTAAAGTTTGAACAAAGGAATAAGAATACTGAGTGAGTTTTCTGACCTAGAAACTACTGTCTATGAGCCTGTTGCTTACCCATTTTCAAAGCTTTCATACCACCAAAATATAAGAGGAGGGGGGGATGTGACTTGATTTTAATTACTTATGGTTTTCAGATAGAAGAGGAGGCAAAAATATATAGATAAATAAACAAGCAAGCAAACAAAACATACATTTTATGCCAGCCTTGTGAGACCCAGGCCAGACAAATTTACTACTGAGATTGTTAGGACACTTTTTGGTTAGAAAAATAAATCAGAGAATCAGCGACCTGGGGTCAAATATTAGGTGGGTTCAATGGGCTTTCCCAACTGGGTTTCTTGAAGGGCCACAGAGTTCATTCTGTTAGCTTTGAATGGTATTGTTTTCTTCAAGCATAGCGTTGTCACCATGCTGGAAAAATCACTTTCATTTCCTGGAAACTCATACAGGGAGCTCTGTCTGGGCTTTGTAGGATGGCTTCAAAGGCATCTGTGACTGAGAGAGAATCTTTTTCTAAACTTCAGATGGGGGGAAAAGCAAAGTTTGAAAAATGTGTTTTATCTCACAGTCACCAAAGTGAATGTATCCAGAGAATTCGACATTTTGCAAGGGGTTGCTTTTCATAGAAAGCCTGATTCATAGCCTGCTTCTTTGTAACCAATGGTTTATCTCTTTAAAAAAGAAAGGAACTTGCTTTTGGGGCAGCTCCACATCTTACATAATAAGTCTCACCCTTTATTCAATTGCTAAGTCTTACTTATTTTGAATTATCTAAAATGTTACTTCCTTAGAAAACCCTTCCTGCTCTCTGATTATTTAAAAAAGGCTATTTGTTTACTTATTTATTTTTAAGACGTTATGTAATTTTTAGAGCGAATTTAGTGATCCTTTGTGTGTTTGTGTGGAACAGCCCCCAACTTCCTGATGAAGTCCTACTTTCTCCCACATCCAGAGCCTGGTATTCATTGGTTACTTTAAAAAGACCCAGCAGACACATTTATAGTTTCCAATATCTGAGGCCAAATCACCTCTCCATGTAGGGTGTTTCCAGACTAGTCTTTACAAATGAAATGGAAAGAGTGAGCGGATATATAATTCTCCTTTGTGAGATACCTCAAACATGGGAAGTGGGCATGTGACTTGATCTTCCCATTAAACTCTATGTACTTCCCTTCTAGTCTAATTCAGTCACATATGTATTCAATTAACTGCTCTATCTCACTCTCCCCATCTCCTTACCCATCCCCACATACAAGCCTTAATCTGCAAGGTCATCGGAACTTGAAAATATTTCTGTGAATAATTCATTTATCACTTCTATGTACAATTTGTCCAGTCCAATGGAATCCTGAGAATTTTAATGTGATTTATGATCCTTGTTTATTCATAAGGTTTATCACATTCTTCAAATATGTACTAGGAGGTCCAATACCATATTCATTTTTTTCTTCTCTTCATTATTAATCTTTAAATAGCCAAGAACCTGTACTTGGAGACACCGTTACATAGAGTTTTAAAACTTACTTAGAAAGAAGGGATTGCTAAATTGGATCAATTTTAGCTGAAAATGTGCTGATTAACTTAATGACTCTCACTCTTAACAATTTAAATAACTTTAAAGATATATATTTAAAAAAAAACAGAAATATTGTTTTTTTTTTCTTTCCTATCCATTGTTATTTACACATTTACTAACTTTTGTTGAAGGTAATCGTCAAAACAAAAATGAAAATGTCATAAATGTATAGCTTGATGAATTTCACAAAATGAACACACCTGTGTAGCCAACTTCCAGATCCATAAACAGAACAGCATCAGGAACACCTCCTTTTCAGAAATCTCACGTGGGGGCAAATGTAGGGGCACCTGACATCCACTTGAGCTTTCTTTTCTTCATCTGTAAAGTGAGTGGAATAACAAATATGCCGAAAAAGTGCTCTATAAATGTGATCAACTCCATTGAAACATGTTGTAAACCACAGCAAATTGCACAAATGAACAGTACTATTTTAATTTTCTGTTACTACAAAGTACCCATTGCAGAATTCACCTTGGAAAATGATTAGACTTGGCTCCACCATGAAGAAGAAGGAGTGTTGCTAGGGAATGCCAGCAGGCTGCCTTCCAACAGACCTCTTAGAGTCTCATTACCTTGGTAGATTTGCCTGGCTCTCAGTCTGGCCCTCAGCCGTTCCAGACTCTGAAATCTAGTTGTCTATTGCTAAGGGGCCTAGTGATATTAAATAAGCTCAAGAGACTGATTTTAAAAATCAAAGCCTTGATTTATTAATTTACAATGAGGGGACCAGGCACTTGAGTCTTCTGGCCAGAACATTCTCTCCCCGCTGATACTCCTTTGGGGAAGCTACACTGTATTCATTAGCTTGCTTAGAGAGCATGATTTCGGAATAAGAATTAGGTGAGAGGAATCTCCTTCCATACTGTGTGATATTGGGTCAGTACTTTTTTGTACCAGTGCAACCCTGCACTTTGACTATTCTCTTCAGGCCAACTCAGCTGCCAATCCCATGAGGAAGCACTCTGAAGCCTCCAGATTCCAAGAAAGGAAAAATGCAGTATTTTAGATTCTCAATTTAAAAATCAATTTAGGGGCACCTGGGTGGCTCAGTTAAGCCTCCCACTTCGGCTCAGGTCATGATCTCACAGCTCGTGAGTTCAAGCCCCGTGTGGGACTGTGCTGACAGCTCAGAGTCTGGAGCCTGGTTCGGATTCTGTGTCTCCCTCTCTTTCTTCCCCTCCTCCCCCTGGCTCACACTCTGTCTCTCATGCTCTCTCTCTCTCTCTCTCAAATATAAATAAACATTTAATTTAAAAAAAAAACAAATAATAAAATAAAAATTGATTTATAAGTCTCATGTGGGCTCACCTGCAGCACAACCTCTCTGACCTGGTGACCACCCTCCTCTCTGGCAGAGGGTATGCATGCCTGACTGGAACACCCAAAGGCTCTATTTTCCTTTCCTTCTCTTCCTCGATGTGGTACTTCCGAATGTTTACTTTTGGAGCTAATCTTCTTTATTTTGTATAATTAATAGAGGAAGAGTAGAGGTTCAGATACATAACTGAGTGCAGATACATAACTGAGATGGAAGCTTGTACCCCAAGTTCAGATACATAACTGAGATGGAAGTTCAGATACATAAGTGAGATGGAAGCTTGTACCCCTGAAGGTAAATGCCAACTGACCATCAAAAGCTCAAAGTTGGAGAAGTGCTTCAGAGACTTGCTAGTAGAATCACTAGTAGATCACTTCTCAGACTCAACACTTCGGTGGGTAATGACCTCCACCTTCTTTTGCCTCTGACCTCTCTTATTTGTATGCTTCCCTGCTTTAGCAATCCTCACCCTATCCCAAACCCTCAGCTAATTGAGCAGCTGTTTCCTTAATAATGTTAATATTTTCAAACTGTCATGTACTTCTGGAGACATTCTTGTCCTTTGTAATCATTATTTTTTGAATGTCTGAACATTATATGTTCATTTTATGTTCATTATATATTGACTCTGAGTTTTTGAGCTCACAATTGACAATACCGATAATACTTTTAATCTGTCTGTGGCAAACTTACACTTTTATGATATTTATGTATGTATGTATGTATTTCAAAAATTTATTTAAATTCTGGATAGTTAACATAGTGTGTAATATTGATTTCAGTAGTAGAATTTAGTGATTCATCACTTACATGTAACACCAAGTGCTCAACACTAGTGCCCTCCTTAGTACCCATCACCCATCTAGCCCATCACCCCACCCACCTCCCTCCATTAGCCCTCAGTTTGTTCTCTATTGCAAAGAGTCTCCTATGGTTTGTCTTCCTCTTTTTTTTCCCCCTTCCCATATATTCATCTGTTTTGATTCCTAAATTCCACATATGAGTGAAATCATATGGTATTTGTTTTTCTCTGACTGACTTAGTTCACTTAGCATAATATACCCTAGCTCCACCCACATCATTGCAAATGGCAAGCTTTCATTCTTTTTGATGGCTGAGTAATATTACATTATATATATATATATATATATATATATATATATATACATATATATATATATATATATGCCACTTCTTTTCAATCCATTCATCAGTTGGTGGACATTTGGGTGCTCTCCATAGTTTGGCTCTTGTTGACAATGCTGCTATAAACACCAGGGTATATGTAACACTTTGAATCTGTATTTTTTTTTTATCCTTTGGGTAAATACCTAATAGTACAATTGCTGGATTGTAGGGTAGTTCTATTTTTAACTTCTAGAGGAAACTCCAAAGTGTTTTTCAGAGTGGCTGCACCAGTTTGTATTCCCACCAAGGGAGTAAGTGTTCCCCTTTCTCTGCATTATCACCAACACTCGCTGTTTCTTGTGTTGTGAATTTTAGCCATTCCGACCGGTGTGAGGTGGTATCTCATCATGGTTTTGATTTGTATTTCCCTGATGATGAGTGATGTTGAGCATCTTTTCATGTGTCTATGACCTACATTTAGATCATTTCTAATACAGAGCTCTTTGAGGATTTATCACCCTAAGTGTAGGGGCACCTGGGTGGCTCAGTCAGTTAAGTGTCTGACTCTTGATCTCAGCTCAGGTCATGTTCCCATGGTTTGGGGGTTCCATGTTGGGCCCTGTGCTGACAGTGGGGAGACTGCTTGGGATTCTCTTTCTCCGTCTCTCTCTGCTCCTCCCCTGTGCATGAGCACATACATGCATGCTCTCTCTCACACAAAATAAATAAATAAACTTAAAAAAAAATAATAAATGTAAAGCACTGAAGCTGGAACCTGACACTATTCATGGATGTGCTCCAAAACCACAGTTTGATCAAATGCAAAATGGCTAATGTTAAAAATCAATACTTGGTATTTGTGATTTTGGATTTTTTCTTCTTCATGAATTTTTGAGCCATTAAATTTGATATTTTTCCTTAAATTCACCCTCACAATATGTTAAGAATACCAAAATCAGATTGTTCTTGAGAGAATCACGACCTAAAAAAATATTCAATGACAAAGTATTAAAAGCAGACTTTAAAGGTTATTTTTCTACCTATAATGCTGATATACCAAGTAATTCTAAAAGACTGGAATTATGATAAAACATATCTGGTACCATACCATTTTAAAACAAAAACTTTTAATGGCTCAAAAAGATTGAGATATTCTCCCTAATTTTTAAGCTAATCCACTGTTGTCACTTTAATCATAAAATACTTGTCAGGATGCCTTAGCCAAGTCGGCTAACTCTTGATTTCAGCTCAGGTCGTGATCTCATGGTTGTAAATGGAGCCCCACATGCAGCTTCCCACTGAGGACGGAGCCTGCTTGAGATTCTCCCTCTCTCTGCCCCTTCCCAACTTGTGCTTGCACATACATTCTCTCTCAAAATAAATAAATAAATAAATAAATAAACATTTAAAAAGTCTCTACTTATCTAATTTAAAGCTCTTAAATTTTTTAAAACAAAATTCACAGCATCACAATCATCAAATATGACAATATTTTTTTCCTTTTGCAAAAAATATACATGTATACTTAAATGACGGAATTTCAACATAAATATACATAATGAGATTTTTCCCTTCAAGTTATACCAAGAATGCTTTCAAATTTGAAAGTACATATTTAATTATTAATAATATACCCAAATAACAATAAATATTAATATCATTAATAGGAATTAGATATGATCATAATTATTATTGATCATAAACAAGTTCAGAGTTGTCAGAAAGGAACTGCAGTGGGCAGTCAGCTGTTTGGCAATCCAAGGGCCAGTGCAAAAGCCATGGTCAAATGACCAGCTTTTGCTAATTTCCTGGGGGGGGGTTTGGTTAATTTTATCCACAAAGCCAAAATTCAGAGAATCTCTAAGTAAGAAGCATTCAGGAAGCTCTCATAATTATCGGTCTTATATATGTGTTTCTGCATGTACATAACATAATTTTCTATTAATACTTAAAAATTAAGCAATAAACATACATTTCAAAGCACCACATATTTTTATGTTGGTTTGAATTCAAGATTCAAAACAATCAAAATGTTACAAATCTAAAGTAAAGTTTAAAAATACTAAATCCTAAGTGTTTTAAAATACTATCCCTTAAAAAGAAACTAAAGTATTTCAGAAAGGATTATTTGCAGACCGCACACTACAAATAATTTTAGTTGACCCATTTTAAATGTTTAAATCTGAGAGAATCCTATAACTCACTTAATATTTAAGCATCCAAGGCTTTCCTTCTCCTCTGGATTCCTCTTATTTGAAAACAGAATGTCACTCTTAGGATAATTCGATAAATGTTGTGTCAGCAGTTTTTAGAAAAAGTCTTCTGTTGTAACAAAACTGCCAGACGCTAAACAGACAAAGTCTCAGAATAATTGATATGGACAACAGAAGTAAGAATTTTGACTCCCAGTGGGCAAGCCACCTGTACAAACAACACTTCTAACTTCAATTTGAGTTGCTGGCTTCTGAACACTCAATTATTTAGGGCATTCAGAGGATTTCATTAATACAAGAAATGCCTACAGGCCTGAATTACAAAGGTGGTCTTTATCATTAAAGATTGGGGTTCAGTAATAAGAATTGCTAATGCTATGTGGATGACCAATGATTTTTCTCCACCAGAACTAGAATTCTTCCCTTTTTAAAAGTATTTTGATATGTTCTTCTTCAGAATGTTTTAATGCTATTTTGCCTTGAAATCCTCAGTCAGACGTTTTTAGAGGCAGAATATAAAAGGACAGAAAATGACCATCCAGATGTTTCCACATTCCAAGGTTGTCACAGCATTGCCATCCAGACAAAGTCTGTTCTGGATTCTTAAGAAATTAGTTAGGATTAGAGGGGTGAACTACTTGCACAGAGTTCTCTTTTAGCATTAATATGCTTTGTAGAGCCTCTTATTACAATGAATGGACTTAGATCCCCTGTCTCATATTTAAAGCGACAAATAATTTGTTTGGTTTTGTTTCGCTGAAGAGTAAGGATTTAAGTACTTTTAGAATCCAGTTTTAAATTGTAAAACAATTTTAGATTTACAGAAAATTGTGAAGGTAGTACAGAGAGTTCCCAGATTTTGCACCCATTTTCTCTTAGTAACATGTTACATTAGCATACCACATTTGTTATAATTACTGAACCAGTGGAGATATATTATTATTAACTGAAATCCATAGCTTATTCAGACTTCCATAGTTTTTACCTAATGTTCTTTTTTATGTTCAGGATCCCATCTAGGATCCTACATTATATTTAGTTATCATGTACCCTCATGTGCTCACGGCTGTGACAGTTTCTCAGACTTTTCTTGTCTTTGATGTCCTTGACAGTTCTGAGAGTACTGGTCAGGTAATTTGAGAACAGAACAGAAATTTGTCTGATTTTTTTCTCATAATTATACTAGGTATGGAGTTTGAGGAAGAAGACCACAGCAATGAAATACTATTTTCATATCTTATCAAGGATACATGACTTATTACTGCTCATGTTGATCTTAAGTTCCTGCCTCAGGCAGTGTTTTTCATGTTTCTCCAATAAAATGTTACTCTTTCCCACCCTGTCCCCTTTCTGTACTGTCTTTCTTGGAAGGAAGTCACTATGTGCAGCCTGCATATGAAAGGTCGGGAGTGATTCACCAACTCCTTGAGGGCTCGTTATCTATACAAATTATTTGGAATTCTTCTGCACAAGAGATTTGTCTCTTCTCATTCATTCATTCATTCATTCAATCATTCAATCATTCATTTGTATCTGTATGCACTTTTTGTACTGGGTTATAATCCAATACTGCTTTTCTTATTTTGTTGCTCAAATTGTTTCAGTCCTGGCCTTTAGGATCTCTTCGGGTGTCTAATATACCTCATATACCTCTTATACCTCATGTTTGTGCTTGTATATGGAGGTCTTTTCTTAGTTTCTGATGTTACAAGGTGCTGTAGGCTCATCATGTATATTTTCTGCACGAATACTAAAATCAGTCTTTCTTCAAGGAGTTTGGTTTCTGTTATTGGAGAACAGTGTTAGAAACTGAGATCTGGGTGTTATGTATGCACATAGCTATATATCATTGAAACCAGATCCTCTCAATCAACAGTGTAAGGAAATGTATTTATGTATGTATGCTAACCCCTGAATCTATACATATCTGTACTTGTATATGTAAATACCTGCCTATAGTAAACTAAATCTGCATGTGTTTTGAGGACTCCAAGTCTAACTCCTTACCAGATGGATCATTCCAGCCTCCTTCTCTTGCTTGTCTGCAAACTACCAATAAGAAACCTAGATTCAAACCACCTTTATCCATTGACTTAATCTCAGTATACACAGAGTGGTTACAGAATTGTTAACCTGTATACCTATAGGAAACAAAGTGTTCAACTAGACCGCAGTGATAATGTATAATTCCTGTTGACTTTAGTCATGAAAACTTCACTCATTTTCCAAGTTACTCAGGCTACCAACGTGTTTGAAGTTGTTTCATATATTTGTAATATGTGAGATTCTTTTATAGCATTCCACATTTCATCCTGGGAACTCCCAGTCTCCTATTTTTTTTTTTTTTTGAAATTTACATACATTAAGGTTTATTTTTTATGTTGTAAAGTTCTATTTTAACAATTACACAGTTTCATGTATCTACCATGACTGTATCATTTAGAATATTTTCACTGCCCTAAAAAAATCCCCTGTGCTTTACTTATTCAACCTTCTTCTCCCCCACAAACTCCTGACAACTACTGGTATTTATGCAATTTTTATAATTTTGTCTTTTCCATAGGTCATATCATTAGAATTACAGATTTTGTAGCCTTTTCAGACTGACTTCTTTCACTTAAAAATATGCATTTAAGTTGCATCCATTGCTGAGATGCCTAGCTGTCTCAGTCAGTAGAACATGCAACTCTTGATCTCAGGGTCATGAGTCCAAGCCCCATGTTGGGCATGAGGCCTACTTTTAAAAACTAATTAATGTGGGCACCTGGGTGGCTCGGTGGGTTAAGCGTCCAACTTCGGCTCAGGTCATGATTTCACCGTCTGTGAGTTTGAGCCCCGTGTCAGGCTCTGTGCTGACAGCTCGGAGCCTGGAACATGTGTCAGATTTTGTTTCTCCCTCTCTCTGCCCCTCGTCTGCTTGTGCTCTATCTCTCTCTGTCTCTCAAATATAAAACAAACAAAACAAAACAAAACAAAAAACCTAAATAATGTAATTCACTTTAATTAATTAAAGATCAATTAGTGAATTAATCAACTGGCTAATTAGTTAAGTGATAGGTTATTTAAATGAATTAATTAGTTGATTAATTAATTAAACATAACTAAAAAAGATTCATTCATTGCTTTCCCTGCCTTAATAGCTGATTTCTTTTTATGGCTGAATAATATTCCATTGTATAAATGTAGCAGTTTATCTGTTGGTTGCTTCCAGTTTTTGGCAATTATTCATAAAGCATGCAAGTCTTAGAGTGGAAAAACTTTTCAAATCATTAAGCTAAATACTTTAGAAGAAGTGGTGCTATATCATACGGTAAAATTATGTTTAGATTTGTAAGAAACTGGCAAATTTTCTCCTATAGTGGATGTGTCATTTTCAATCACTCCCAGAAATGAATGAGAGTTTTGTTGCTCTGCTTTCTTGGCAGTTATTGACATTGTCAGTGTTTAGGATTTTTGCCATTCTAATTAATGTGTAGTTGATATCTTGTTATTTTAATGTGTAATCCTCTGATGACAATAATGTTAATATGTTTATATGTGTATTTTGCCACCTGTATATCTTTTTTGGTAAGGTCTGTTCAGATCTTTTACCCACTTTTTAAAAAATGATTATACATTTTCTATTTGTTGAATTTTAAGAGTTCTTTGTATATTTCGGATATGAGTCCTTTATTAGATATGTGTTTTGCTTCTGGTTTCTCCCAGTCTTTGGCTTGTCTTTTCATTCTTTTAATAGTGTCTTTTGCAAAGCAAAAGTTCTAATTTTCATAAGGTACTACCTATCCTTTTTCATGGACTAGATGTTTGGATCGCTTTTTTTGGTGTTTTATCTAAAAACTCATCACCAGAAAAAATATTTTTAATAGCTATGTATGGTTTTAAATATTAGATAGTTACTTTGAAATAGTAGCTTTCAAATATTTTTCTCTTTTTATTTATTTATTTGAAAGAGAGAAAGTTTGAGTGCAAGTAGGGGATGGGGCAGAGGGAGAGAGAGAGAGAGAGAGAGAGAGAGAGAGAGAGAGAATCTCACGTAGGCTCGGTGATCTGCACTCTGACACAGGGCTTAATCTTACGACCTTGAAATCGTGACCTGAGCTGAAATCAAGATTCAGATGCTTAACCAACTATGCCATCTAAGCACCCAAATCTCTTTCTCTTTCATTTTTCTTTCACTGCTCTCTTTTCACTTTCCTCACTCTTTTTTGTGTTCTCTTTCTCTGTTTGCCTCTTTTCTCTCTGGCAATAAGTAGGCTAGAACACAAAAAATGAGCTTGTAAGTCAATTATTCTTTAATTTATCCATTTTCTTCTATGGATTTAAAAAAATATTTTATTTATTTTTGAGAGAGTGTGAGCAGGGGAAGGGCAGAGAGAGAGGGGGAGAGAGGACCTGAAGTTGGCTCTGCACTGACAGCAGTGAGTCCCATGCTGCGCTTGAATGCACAAACCCTGAGATCATGACCTGAGCTCAAGTCGGACGCTCACCTGACTGAGCCACCAGGCACCCCTCTTCTGTGGAATTTTTACATACATTTTAGAAATATTCTTTTGTGATCTAAAGATCATCTGTATGCTAGTTGGTTGGTAGTAAACTGTAGCAATAATTAAAGGATGCTCTAATAATGTGCCAATTAATCAAAATCAATATTTGATTAGTTATCAGTGTAATTATCATTATAATTAATTATCAATAGAATATATACATGTTATCCTATAAATTATGAATACTTATTCAAAGACAAGTATGTTCTCAAAATGAATTCCCTATGAATGAACACAAAGCTAGTATTTGTCATGTCCCCCCTCCTAGTTTGGCTCTCAAAAATCTAATTGAGGATAGAGTGCAATTAGCAAATTAAAATGAATTAAAAAAACTATATTACATTATGTGTAATCAAATGTAAGAACACCATGCTAATGCCATATACGGTGTAATGGTTGGTGAATGTGAGAGCAATGAGCACTGCTGTATTGGTGGTAGGTTTCTGTTCATTTGTTTAAATGTTTATTTTTGAGAGAGAGAGAGAGAGAGAGAGAGACAGAATATAAGTGGGGGAGGGGCAGAGAGAGAGGGAGACACGGAAACCGAAGCAGACTCCAGGCTCTGATCTGTCAGCACAGAGCCTGATGCGGGGCTCAAACTCACAGACTGCGAGATCATGACCTGAGCTGAAGTCGGCCACTCAACCTACTGAGCCACCCAGGTGCCCCTTGGTGGAAGGTTTTGAAGAAAGCAGAGCTTGTGCTTGCCACAGAAGATGATTATAATGTAGATCGTCCAAGTTAAGAAGAAGGGATGCTCCAAACGAAGGAAAACATGAACAAAAGCACTGACTTGAAGTTGAAAATGCGATACTCATTGGGCAGGTATAGCATAACTCCAATTAATCAAATGGCTTTTACAATCAGTGTGTCAAGTAGATTGGTAGATTACATGTGTTTATGTAGGAGCCTGAAGTTTTTTTTTAATCGATGGTTAATGCAACACAAAGAATCTTTAAGACACACTTTGACTATTGAGGCCTCTGTTATGACATAGTTAGGTCACTGAAACCCTCTGACAAGAGCATATGGCATTCTCTTGTCCCCTGTGATTGGCTCAGATGTGGAAATATAATCTAATTGGATCTAGCAGAGGGAAATTTATGATTTTAATTTGATAGTATTTGGAAGAAAATTCTCCCTTCTGAGTAGTATGATTACAGATGGGGCATTTGAATTTCTCCAGTTACTTTAGCTCCGTGAAAGATCAGACCAGCCAACAGAGAAAGGTAACACCAAGAGGATCACAAGGCAGCAGAGCCAGAAAACTGATCAAAGGGTACTTGGAGCCTGGCCTGCTTCTGGATTGTTGTGTTAATTGAGCCAATAAATCCTGTGATGTGCCTTCTTGCAGGTACTCAGAAAATCTTTTATTTTTCTCTCACATCCCACATATAGCCTCATATTAGGAAATTATTTTTGTTCTACCTTCAAAATATGTTTAGACCCTACTACTTCTCACGTCTCTACCCTGTCTCCCTGAACCAGATCAGCATCAGCCATCACCTGAGTTAATACAACCGGTCCCTAATCAGTCTCCCTTTTTCATTACTGTTCTTTCACAGTCAATTAACTACACAGGTGGTAGTGATCTTTTAAACACAAAATAAGATCTAACTACTTCTCTGCTCAGCATTCTCTAAAAGCTCCCCATATAGGGAATAAAATCCAAAGGCAAGACAATGGCCTGCTAGGTCTCACAAGCATGGGGCCTTAATTCTTTTGCAGTATTATCTCTTACCAAAACCCCTTTTTACCCCAGGCCAGGTGGCTTTTTTTTTTTTTTTCCTGTTTCTCAAACATGTAAAACACACACTCACCTTAGGGCTTTTGCACTTACTGCTTCTTCTGCCTGAAACGTAGTTTCACAAAATATTGCTTTTTCCCTTACTTCACTTGTTTTCCTTACTAGAGAGAAATTGGCTTCCATTTAAAACCACACAGTGTCCTCACTGGTACCAGATAATATTTTCATCATCCAGCTTTACATTTATTCAAAGTTTTTGTCACTACTCAAGACACTTTGTTGATTTTATATCCCCTCGCCAATCATGTAAGTTTCCTGAGAACAGGATAACTCTGTTTTCTTTGATGTTTCTAAAACCTGCAGCAGAGAAGGCAACACATAGGATATTTTTTTAAAGTAAGTCAAATCATTCTTCAAGGTAATTAGAGTTGTTCTTATTTCTGTTAATGTCATTTGCTACTAAAAGCACTTTCATTAGATAAATGACAATCTAACTAGTGTTTACTAAATTTAATAAAGACAATATACCACATCTAGAAGAAAAAATATATTGTAAATTATGTGATAGTGCTTTAAAGTGACTCTGTATTTAATATTTTCCATTAAAATTAGTATATTATACAGCTAAGAAAAACTGAAATCATTCACAGAAATCTTTTGTATTGAGAAAAGAAAAATAGCTAAGAATGAAACATTCCCTGTTGTAAAAATATGGTGGTTTTTACTTTAAAAAAAAAAAAAAGAAAGAAAAAGAAAAACCTACCACCTTTCTCTAGGAGTACAGTTTTAGATTTCACAACAAAATGTTAACAGTGATATAATTTAAGAGGGATTTGGTTACAAAAAAGGTGGGAATTGATGGGTTATATACTTATGGAACTCATCTTAAGTCATCAAGCTCTTTCTTGGGTGCTTTACAAGTATTATCTTATTTAATATTTTCAAACCTCTTTCTGATAAATATTAGTTATTATTTTACTGACGAAAAGAAAAAGAGGTTCTGAAGGAAAAGAAAATTCCCAAGAGCCCACAATTCATACTGACATCCAAATCTAAAGCTTCAAGCATCAAAACTTATTTAAAAAAAATGCTCTTTCCAATAAACATGTAAACCTATTGGTATGCACACAAATATTGTTAAAGTATTGTCTGTGAAGCCCTGTTTGGAAAATATTAAAATCTTTGTATGGTTTATCAATCTGTCAACTAAAATTTGAAGAAAAAAAAAAAAACCTAGCTCAATGCATTTTTTTATTGAAAGAAAAGAAACTAGCTCAGTGATGTTTTACAGATGAATAATGTTAGCACTGTTCTAATTACTTAAAAATGCATGTAATTATATGAGCAGGAAGACTAATAATAGCAAATGATACTTACATATAAAACTACATTAGCAAGTGCTACAGTCACTTGTTAAATCATATCAAAGGGAAGGGGGAGGAATAGAAAGGCAGACAAGAAACGACAGTGATATTTAAAGTTAACGATGACTAAGAGGTGAACTTTAAGTCTATTTACATATTTCTGAAAGACTGAAACATCAAAAACCACTAGCCTGAAATATAGAGGAAACAGAGGAAGAAAATCACTCCACATCGAGAAAACGTTCCTTATAACATTATGTGATAACAGAAAATACGCCGTGAACTAAAAAAGAAAAGTATGCATACACACAACAATGTCATTACGAATGTGTGACAGTAACACTATTTTAGAGACAGGAACACTGAGGTGTAAGCGATAGCTCTTGTTAAGTGGTTACTAGTAAAGTAAGATAAAAATAAAATCGGCATGTGTCCCAGGTTGTGGTTTTCTGTTCTGGGGCCGGAAGGTCCTGCCAGACGGGGTCTGAAGATGACCGGCATTTGAGCTTCCAGCCATGTGAATATCTAAAACTCCCTGGCAGTGAGAATTCAGTCGAGAACCAGACACTAGGCTCCGGCACCAACAGCCACCAGTGGTATGGCCACAACCAGGCCAGAAGAATCTAGTGTCACCACCCTGCCCCCGTGCTATAAAAGGAGTAAATGCTTGTTGAATAGACTCCTAAGTGCCAGGTGCTGTATGAGCCCCTTCTGAGGGGCTCAATTTTGGAACTCCACATCTGCAACATCACCCCCATTTGCTCCTTCAGAGATTTTGGAACCAGACTTTTGGGATATAAGCCTGCCACTGAGTTCACTCTAGAAGGAAAAAAAATACAGGAACGATAATAACGGTAACTACCGGATGAACTCGAGGAATGCCAGAGGCATCTGCAGCTGTTAACAGGCTCCAGTTAAGAATTCAGTAGTCCTGAGGTGGCTGGGTGGCTTAGTCAGTTAGACGACTGACTCTTAATTTCAGCTCAGTTCATGATCTCATGGTTCATGGGTTCAGGCCCCACATCGGGTTCTAAGCTGTGCCAGCATGGAGTGGGCTTGGAATTCTCTCTCCCTCTCTCTCTACCCCTCCCCCACTCACTCTCTCTCTCTCTCTCTCTCTCTCTCTGTCTGTCTCAGAATAAATAAATAAACTTGAAAATAATTGACGGACCGCTAAAAAAATTATAATAAGACAGTAGTCCTGCAGCAAATGCTGCACCATTTACTCTCTTACTTCTACTCAGCTGGTGGTGGCACCGTTTCGTCTGTTCTGGTATCAACCCAGGAGCTTCCATGGGATTTACTCCAAATAATTTGGGTGGACCAAGAGCAAAAACTACAACTGCATCAACAACCCTTCCTCTAGGATGGGTTAGACTTATACCTAGACCCAGACTCAGACTTAACATGTACACTGACACTTACCTACACATAGCTGGTTTGGGAGGTTTGAGTTTCCAAAGTTCAAGCACAACAATCAAAACTTGAACAGGAGGATATGGGCATGACTTTGGCATCTACTATAGCTACTTCAACTGTGGCCAGTGAAGAACTTAGTGGTATAGATTTTAGTAGCTAATAATATAAAAAGAGTGAGAAAAGAGGATGATGACTAGAAGATAACAAAACACTGAAGGATGAAAACCTTCCTCATGTCCTTTGCCAGGATATGGAAAATCTTAAGAAATTTGTGAAGGAACAAAAATCAATACAAAAAAGTAAGCAATGATCAAAGTTTAAGAAGTATTAAGGCTCTGGGGCACCTGGGTGAGTCAATCGATTAAGCATCCGACTCTGGATTTCGGCTCGGGTCATGATCTCAAGATGGTGGGATTGAGCCTTGCTCAGCATGGAGCCTTGCTTAGCATGGAGCCTACTTAAGATTCTCTCTCTCTCCCTCTCCCTCTGCCTCTCCTGCACCCCCTCATTAAAAAATAAATAAAAAAAAGATATTAAGGCTTTAAAGTACCTTCTGTCATTGGGTACCTGTGGATGAGCAAAAAAATACTCTTGATACCAACAACTTAAAAATATAAGTTACTCAGGAGTTAAATAAGGCACATATAGCATTCAGAACCCAGGAACTACTGCACAGACTTCAAAATAAAAATACAGCTTCTGCCAACTATGTCCCAACCACAGTTCAGCAGTTCCAGCTATAGCTTCAACAGTACAGACAGCAGATTGAACAACTAGAAAACTGTCTTGTCACTCAAGCAAATAATTGACATATAACCACTCAAGATTTATCAAGGGCTCTGTAGAAAACTTACCAACATTTGTAGCTTGGCTCTACAACTTCGGTCTATTATTAAAAGTATAAAAGTGCTCAAAGAGTAATACCTTCTCTATAGAAAAATGTTGGAAAATGGTATAGACATGTTTGAAGTCAGGCTAGCAGAAGCTAAGAAATGGCAAAATGCACCCAGAGTTCCTACCAGACCCATGCTTCTCAGTAACATGCACCTGAAGCTGCCATCACGACCTTGGCAACACTAAGCTTAGCAAGGATGGTGACAGGTCCAGAGTTTAGTACAGATTCAACACAAGTATTGGCAATGATCTGCAAGCAAGTGGCGTAGGGTCTTCACACTGAAAATTTTGGAACGAGCTTTTGCTTTAGAAATGCCACTTGCCGAGGGGCGCCTGGGTGGCTCAGTCGGTTGAGCGTCTGGCTTCGGCTCAGGTCATGATCTCACAGTTTGTGGGTTTGAGCCCCGCGTCGGGCTCTGTACTGGCAGCTCAGAGCCTGGAGCCTGCTTCGGAATCTGTGTCTCCCTCTCTCTCTGCTCCTCCCCTGCTCATGCTGTCTCTCTCTCTCCTTCAAAAATAAATAAAAACATTAAAAAAATTAAAAAAAAAAAAAAAAGAAAAAGAAATGCCACTGCCGAGGCCACATTTGGGTTTTGGAAAAATAAATGAACCTTCAGTAATCCCAGGGCAACCTTTGGCGCCTCTGGTACAACTTCAACAATTCTAGCATCGTGGTCCCCATGGATCGGACAAACAGGGTACCCAGTCCTGTCTCTTGGATCAGAAGGGGAAATCTTTCAGTCGAAGAAACCTCCAACCGGAAACAAAACAAGAAAAATAATTAACATATAAGTCGATGTGTTAGGGGAATCCATGGCAGCATTGTTCATTAAGGGCCTCTTTTCCTAACCTTGATGTGGTAAATTGCACCTCAGGAGATTTATAAAGTTTTGATATTTTTCCCCTACTCTGGAATTTTGAGTTCATACTGATAAACTGTTTTCTTGTGAATATAAAGTCCAGTAGAGTATTTTTCTTTATTTTGTAAACTATATTCTGCTTACATCCCTGACTAGTAAAGCCTATTGTTTAGCAAAGTGTTAATAGCTGTGGTTTTTGTTGATAAGGTTGACACTACATAAATATATACCTATTTGTTTCTCTTAGAGTAGAAAAGACCTCTAGTGTTTATAGTTGAGTCAATTCTTATTTTGATAAAAGTCTCTTGAACTACACTGAAGGACATCTTTTATACAGAATAATATTCACACCTGTGCGTATGCATAAAATATGAATTTGTAGAAAGAAACTCTTGCCTCAAACTGTTTCCCTTTTTTAAGGGTATTTTGTTTTTCACAGTTAAAACTTCACATCTCAGTGCATGTAGATTGAAAGTCAATGGAATTAATTGCTTAAAAACTTGTTGCAGGAGTTATTGGCCTGTTTGGCTGACTCAATTTAATTGTCTCTAGTCTTCCATTTTTCTTCCCATGCTGATCTTTGACAGCCTCTCCATAAGAAGAATGCTGTGTATCTTGTCAAACAAACGTTTATTATCCTATAATAATTACCTTTAGGATATTTATATAATATTGGTTGTTTTTTTCCCCACATCTCAAGTGAACCTTCAAGAACCTATTTCAACTCTAGTGGGATTGAGTGCATGCACGTAAAAGATTTTCTATTACTTTAGTGAAAACTTTATGAGCTCTTCGAATGCAGAGTTAATTCTTACATGGCTATAAAAGACACCTAGGTGGCTCACTTGGTTAAATGTCCAACTCTTGTTTTCAGCTCAGGTCGTGATCTCAGTTGATGAGTTCCAGCCCTGCGTCAGGCTCCACACTTGTGCAGAGCCTGCTTGGGAGCCTCTTCCTCTCTCTGCCCCCTCCCAACCTTTGCTCTGTCTCTCTTCCCCCTCTCTCTCAAAATAAATAAATTTAAAAGCAAATTCTTACATAGCTATTAATACCCCAAATGGAGTGGCTTATATGTCTCTTAATATATTAATGGTTTAATATAAGCTACAGACACAATACATTTAAAATCTGGTTTGGGTACCAACTATGCACTCTTTCCAGTCTTATCTGTGACCACAGAGCCATAATTACGCGCAGGCAGGCCAGGCTGCCTCCGTGTAATGTGCCTGTAATAGCATTAATAGCGGAATGAGAGCCAATAAAAAGGAAAGCCCTTTGACAGAGAACTGCCTTACCCCTAATTTAAGAGAAAAGCAATTAGATTGATGTATTTACCTTTCAAATACAGTTTCCAGATGTAGTCTGAGTATGGAATGTCATTGAAAATTGTGTAATTTTTATACAGATTTAATAGTATGTATTAAGTGCATACTTTCAGAATCATCTTCATCCAGCCACTATTTTGCTAAAATAGAGATTGTACATATGTATATATTTTCAGCAAACATTGGCTGGTTTTGATTATAAGTGTTGTAAAACTGTTTTATCTGCTTATAGCAACAACTGATTTTTCTGTCAGATAGTAAAATTCGAAAAGATACTTGCTTTCTGAGCACTGAACTTGTTTTTGCTTTTTCATACTCCTCTATTACTGCAATTCCCAAGTTCAGATTGTGAAAAAAGGCAAGAAAATGTGTGATTTTTGTGTTCTGTGATGACTGTCAGTTAAGTGTGCAATTACATCTTTTTTATTTATTTTTTAAAAATTATTTTTAATGTTTATCCATTTTTGAGAGAGAGAGGGGTAGAGAGAGAGGAGACACAGAATCTGAAGCAGTCTCCAGGCTCTGAGTTGTCAGTGCAGAGCCCAATGCAGGGCTCGAACCCACAAACCGCTAGATCATGACCTGAGCTGAGGTCAGATGCTTAACCAATTGAGCAACCCAGGCGCCCCTACATCATTTTTAAAAAGGACTTTTTTTGGTTTGAAAAAATCCAAATATATTTTTTAGTTTTCAAAATGTAATTTGCATCTTAACATATTAAACTACTTGAAGTTTTGTAATATAGTAATTTGCGATAGTTTAATTGGGCTGTCATTTTTCCTTAATGTCTTCACTTTGTCCAGAGTCTGCCTTTGTGTAAATAATAAAATTTAATGAGTCAATTACTGTTAAAAACAAATCTGTTGTATTCAAAAAAGATATGTTAAAGGATTTGAAAGTCATTGAGATAAATTATGCTACTTCAATATGGCTTTATAATCTTTACTTTCTGGTGATGGGGCACTCATCTTAGTGACCCATGTCACTGGTCAGGGGACCTATAGGGCTGATGTAATTGATCACCTTGACTAAGCACCTTGATTGATGTAATTGACTACCTTCACTGACCTACCACCGGTACCATAAATCTCTTTACCATTAACAGAGGCTTTCAGCACTGTTCCACCATAAAAAAGTCAAAGAATTATACAGTTCAGAAAACTTGACTTATCTCAAACTGTGTTATTATTTAACACAGAAACACCTCTTTTCCATTACAAACTCTACAATGCTCAAGGGCTCTTGGCATCTTATGACATTTACTATGACATCTACTCCAGAGGGTATTGCTCCATATTCCCTTATGTCAAAAATTATATAACTTCTGCAGATGAGCTGAGAGATTTGAAAAAATCTGTGACAAAATGAGTGTGGTTTATCAAGGGATGCCCCCGCCCCCAGCCCTGTTGAACAGATAACAACCTTCAAGGTGACAGAAAGCTGTAACATGGGCTAGTTCTGCATAATCATGGGGAGAAAATTACCTAGAGCAGCATGGCCTCCAGATCCCTGCTGTCTAGATAGTTCTTCCAATTCCATCTGAAGTCACTCTCAATATATGCAAAGTTTCACTTTCAATTAGGAATGATCAAGGGAACAACAAGAAAGCAGTGCTAGCACAGCCTTCTCTACTAAATCCTAATAAGGAAGGCTAAAGTGGGTCTTTCTGCTGCCAAAGTATCAGGACACAGATGCACAGATAGGTCTTGATTAGAGAAAGGAGAAGGACTTTGCAATTTATATTACAAGAGAAATGGAGCAGACAGTCTGACCATGGTGATTTGGGTCAAGTGTGGGCAAACATGTCGGGCAAGAGGAAAGTCCTTGCTTCTTTATTATCTGCTGTTTCTCTGTTACCAGCCTGCTTTTTGTTTGTTCATTTACTTATTCCACAAATGTTTATTTTTTTTTAATGTTTATTTTATTTTTGACAGAGAGTGACACAGCATGAGCGGGGGTGGGGGGGGGCAGAGAGAGAGGGAGACACAGAATCCAAAACAGGCTCTAGGCTCCTTCCTAGCTGTCAGCACAGAGCCCGATGTGGGGTTCAAACTCACAGACTGCGAGATAATGACCTGAGCCGAAGTTGGACGCTCAACTGACTGAGCCACCCAGGCGCCCCCTTTTTAAATTTTTTTTTAATGTTTAACACAAATGTTTACTTTTTTAATTTTTTAAATTATGTTAACAGCTGCACATCAGGACTATTGAACATATCATTGAGTAATTTATAATAAATGGTGTGTCATTGCCAAGGAATTTTTTAACATGATACCATAGCATTATCTTTTCTAATATAAATCAGCTCTCAGTGCTCTTCTTAACTTTTAATGTGTGTGAATCATATGAAGATCTTAGATGTAGCTTCTGATTCAGTAGGTTGTGGAGGATAAGGGGGCGTTGAGTTTCTACATCTCAAATGAATTCCCAGGTCTGTTGCTGCTAATTGTCTATAGACTACACTTCGCATAGCAAAGATTAAATTATTTTTTCATCCTCTTTTACAACTTCTGAGTTTAGTAACACTATAATCTCAAGACTCAGCACCTCACTATGACCTTTGAAAAGGTTTATCTTTTACTTCCCGTACTCTATTAGTCCTCAAACTTGCTATCCTTTTACTTTGCAATGCTTCATATGCCTGTCCTTTCCTTAACACTATTCTCTTCTAATTCACATCACTTTACGTTAGAAATGTTTACAAATTATCTATAGCATCTCACTCAAACCATCACTGTCCCTATTATCCCAGATTTCAGTCTTGCTTCTCTAATCTCTAGTGTCTATGTCCAATTTCTTTCTTTCACTTATTTAACTCTACCATATTGTTTTGCTCATATCAAACAGCTTCATAACTCCTTCCCACGCATGTGTCTCTCCCCCCACTCTATTACAAATTTAGAAATTTAATAAGTAGAAATTAGGAGTACTTTTCATAATCAAATGAACATTATAGCAGATGGTCAATATTAACAAGAAACAGGATGTTTGGTTTTATCTCCACTACTCTGAAGAATCTGAAAACTTTCAGCATCCTCCTAAAATATAACCAAAATGGAATTTGTAGCATATTGTACTTTAAGGAAATTCATTGTACAGGATAGAAACAGGGATGGTGCACAAGGAAGAAAGGGTATTAAAATTAAAGAAAAAAAAAGTTTCATAGAAATAGTTAAGAGAGGAGGATCAAAGAAAGAAGAAAAAGAAAGTATTTCTGAATTTCCACCAAAAGTAGACTCCTGCAAAGTAGAACTTAGAGGTAACTGAATTGGATAGATCAGGGAATATTTATGCAGAACATTCTGAACTATGTAAATTTTTATAGTAGGCAAGTCTGCAAGACCTTTAACTAGAAAGTAATAAACAATATAATTTATTTAATCATATCACAATTCAATGATATAGTAAATAATAAAAATGTTTCAGATAAGTAAAAATGGCCCTGGATTTGAGGACATGATATATTTTCTAAGAGTTTTAAGTTTTTCAATGTTTATTTCTGTTTGAGAGACAGAGAGAGACAGAGTGTGAGTGGGGGAGGGGCAGAGAGAGAGGAAGACACAGAATCTGAAGCAGGCTCCAGGCTCCAAGCTGTCAGCACAGAGACTGATGCGGGGCTTGAATTCACGAACTGTGAGATCATGATCTGAGCGAAGTTGGGTGCTTAATCAACTGAGCCACCCAGGCACCCCTGTTTTCTAAGAGTTTTAAAGAGAAAGTGCCCAAGGCTCTATCCTGTTTGAAGTTCTCTCTTCATTATCCACTCCCTGTTAAGTAAAAATTATTTTATCTCAGCACAGTTTTTCACAATCTCTTCCAGAAAACAGAAGGGGAGAAAATACTTTCCAGCTCATTTTACCAGGGTAGTAGTACCACGATAGCAAAACCAGACAAAGGCAATGCAAAAAAATGAAAACTACAGACTAGTATCTCTTATGAACTTAGACTCAAAAAACCCTCAACCATGACCAAATAGAATTTATTCCAGGTGTACCAGGCTGGTTCAACATTTGAAAACCATCAAGGTAATTCACCATATCAATAGACTGAAAGTGAAAAATCATATGATTATTTCTATTGATGCAGAAAAAAAGCATTTGACAAAATTCAACTCCCATTGATGATTAAAACAACAAAAAAAGTCTCAGCAACTTAGGTAGAGAGCAGAACTATCTCAACCTGGAAAAGATCACTCACAAAAAAATGTGCAGGATTCTTAAAGATGAAAGACTGTGATCAGAAAGAAGCGTGTTCATACTTATCACTTATTCAATATAGTACTGGGAGTTCTAGTCAGTACAATAAGAGAATAAGTAAATAAAGAAGTGTCACACAAATTAGGAAGAAAGAATAAACCTTCCTCTGTTTGAAGATGATGATTAACTATATAAAAATACCAATAATTCTAAGCAACAACAACAACAATAAAAACAACAACAAAACTCCTAGGACTAAGAGGTGAGTTTAGCAATTTACATTTAGATGTAAATAGATGTAATTCTATAGAATTATAGAATAATAGATGATTCACACACAAAAATCAAGTACATTTCTACAGACTAAATATACATATGGAGACAAAATTTAGAGGCATAAAATCATTTGGCATCACTACAAAAAATATGAAATACTTAAATATAAACTTAACAAAGAATGCATAAGACCTATATGCTGGAAATTATAAATAAATAGAGAAACATACCATTATCGTGGATTGGAAGACTTAACACAGTAAAAATGTCAATTCTCACTGAATTAATTTGAAAATTGAAAGCATTTTCTATCAAAACCCCAGCAAGATTTTTAATAGACATAGACAATGTTCTTCCAAAATAAAATGGAAAGTCATAAGTCCTAGAATAGATTTTAAAATCCTGGGGAAAAAAATAAAGTTGGACAAAGCATTTTAACTGATTTTAAAGTCTAATATGTGTAGCTACAATAATCAAGGCAAGTGTGATATTGACAAAGAGAAAGAGACCAATAGAAAAAAAAAAAAAAAACCTCATAAATAGACCCAACACAAATTATCCCAACAGATTTTTGACAAAAGTGCAAAAGCAATTAATGAACAAAGGATAGCCTGTTGACATTACATATGATGCTGGAGGAGTTGGATATCCAAAGGTAAAATATAAATATATAGTAATAAATGAAACCCCCCAAAAGGAGCATAGATGTAACCATAAAACTCAAAACTGTAAACATTTTACAAAAAAACATAGAAAAAATTTCTCAGAATCTTGGGCTAACCAAAGTGTTCTTAGATTTGATTCAAAAAATCATGATTTATCAAAGGAAAAGTGATAAATTTGACTTCATCAAAATTAAGAACTTTTATTCTGTGAAAGCCCATATGAAAAAGATGAAAAGGCAAGCTACAAACTGGAAGAAATTATTTTCAACTGTGTATTCAACAAAGGACCATATCTAGAATATATAGGAACTATAAACACTCATTAAAAAAATAGAAAATGGGGAAAGAGCATGGATGAACATTTCACTGAAGAGGATATAATGATAGTAAATAAGCACATGAAAGATGTTTAACATCATTAGCTGTCATGGAAATGCAAAATACAACCATAATGAAACATAACTACACATTTATCAAAATGACTAAAATAAAAAGTGGTGATAATACCAAACGCCAGAGATGATGCAGAGAAAGTGAGTCACTCATATTGCTGATGGAAATGTAAAGTAGCATAGCCACTCTGGAAAAGATTTTGATGATTTCTTATAAAACTAAATAGTTAACTATCATGCAACTTTCTTGCACTCTTGGGTGTCTTTTCCAGGAAAAAGAAGACTTTTTTTCAGAGATGAAAGATTACTGCAGCTTTTTTCATAATAGCTCAAAACTGAAAATAACCTAGTTATCCTTCAATAGGTGAATGGCTAACAAACTATGGCAGATCCATACCATGGGAAAATACTCAGCAATAAAAAGAATTAATGATTGATACATGCAACATCTTGGATAAATTTCCAGGTTATTTTGCTGAGTGAGAAGTCAATCCCAAAATGTTATATGCTGTATGAGTCCTTTTATAGCATTCTTGAAATGAATGACAATATTTAAAAATAGAAAACAGGTTAGTGGTTGGGAATAGTCAGAGAATTGAAGACAGGGGAAGGAGGTAGATATGAATATAAAAGAGTTGCTTTTAGTATTAGAACTTTTTTTTTTAATTTTTTAAAAATGATTATTTATTATGGAGAGACAGAGAAACACAGAGTGTGAGCAGGGGAGGGGACAGAGAAAGGGGGAGACACAGAATCCAAAGCAGGCTCCAGGCTCTGAGCTGTCAGCACAGAGCCCAACATGGGGGTCAAACTCACAAACTGCAAGATCATGACCTGAGCCGAACTTGGTCGCCAAACCAACTGAGCCACCCAGGTGCCTCTGTTTTGTTTTGTTTTGTTTTTAATAATGGAACTGTTCTGTAACAATATCAATATACTGGTTGTGATAGCACAGTATAGTTTCATAAGATGTTACCTTTGGAGAAAGCTGGGGTGAACATGTGTATACTGTCTGTATTATTTTTTATAACTGTAGGAGAGTCTAAGGTTATGTCAAAATTGATACTTAATTTAATAAATTATCTTTCCTTTTTGCATTAATTATTTTATTTTATAGCAAAGAGAAAAAAAATTTTTAATACACTTAAATACAAATACAGGACTTTGTCCAGCATTGTGATGTAGATAGGTAGATAGATAGAGATATCAGAAAGAAAGATTATATATAAAGATCGAAGATTGTTTGTTGCCAACACATATACTGATTTAGTCTAAGAACACAAATATCTGTAAAATGGGCCTTTTAAGTGATACTTAATGAAGAGAAAAACAAATTCATGGGACATCTCAAAACGGAATGGTCAAGATTCAAAACTTAATCTTATGAAAACTTAGATTATTGACAAATGTCAACAACTCTTCTTTACACCTTCATGAATAAGCAATAGCTAGCTATCTGCTGCTGGCTTCCTGTTTCCTAGAAAAATCCTTTGTTTCTTTTTGAATTATTACCTCTATTTGTCAGTTTTCCTCTGAATTTAAGTAAATAATGCCACCTGTGCTTCACCCCCTACTGATTTCTCAATGCTTCCATATGAATTTCATTTTTCAGTATCTCATCTCTGCTGTAAATCTAAGTTTTGGAGGGCACATGGATACTCTTTGTGATTGACAAATGATTCTGAGCTATTTTTGCTTCTGCTGTGTCACTAGAGATATACATAAAAACCAAAGTTCAGATGAAATTATTAATTCTCTCCTTTACGTAGTAAGGTGAATAAAACTGGGATTACATAACACAAAAGAAGCCAGTTTGGAGGAAGGGTGTTAGGGAGGTTGTATGAATATAAAATTATTCTAGCAGCATCAAGATCCTTCCATCAATTCAAGAAGAGACAAATTCTGAAATCTATTAACTGACTGTGATGCTAACACTAATATCATTAAAGAATAGAGAGTATTCCATCTTCTTTATTTTGACCATTCCTATCCTAGAAAATCTAAAAGAAAATGATGCTTATTTTAACAGATGTCATTCTGTCAAATAATTCTAGAAAATCAATTACATTCAATAGCTAATTTAAATTGTGTTTTGTGGTAGTTTACGAAGACAATTCCTATGTTCTTATTTGTTAATCAGTAGTCCTCTTAAAAAATTAAATGAATATTAGAATGCCCATCTGCATACATAAACAGATCTTCATGCTTTAAGAAACGTTGCATATAGTATGGTTAACATGCTTATCTTTAATTGTCACATATGTTTTTATATTAAAGTTCACATGTAGATGTTCATTTCAGAGTTATCTTGTGAAACTCCTGCAGGAAATTTAGGGATATAATTTTATTCTGTGTAGATTTGAGACATTATAACATGGCAAATCATAGTTTTTTGCAGCTTTTCCCAATGAGTATTCCCTGAATATTAATGAACATTATGTATTCAAAAATTTGAGATTAAATATACATGATTAATAATAATATTCCATTTATGAGATGACATTGCAAATAAACCTGTTAAAGGGTATTAAAATTTTGCCCAAAATGTGGAAAAATCTTTTTTTAAGTTTATTTATTTTTGAGAGAGAGAGAGAAAAAGCGCACAAGTGGGTGTTTGTGAGTGAAAGAGTGAAAGAGAGAAAACTCTCTTTCTCTGTTCAGAAAACAGACTCTGAAATCAGGTCCAGGCTCTGAGCTCTGAGCTGTCAGTGCACAGCCTGATGTGAGGCTCAAAGCCACAAACTGTGAGATCATGACCTGAACCTAAGTCAGATGCTTAACTGACTGAGCCACCCACGCACCCCCCAAAAACGTGGAAAAATCTTAAACATCCACCTCCCAAACTTATTTGATTATGATTTTTATCATCAATATTTTGTTTTAAGTCTTAGAGAACTCCATTTGGAGCTCATCTTCCTCCTATGAAATTTCCTTTAGAAAACACTTTCCCGGAGTAATTAAATTCTTACACTAAAAAAGGACTTTGAAAGAAAATATTCAGCCTAGAAAACTTTTACATATGTGAAAGAGTATTGCATTTGTGTGTGCGTGCGTGTGTGTGTGTGTTCCTCCCTCATCAAAAAGTTATTTATTCAATCTCTTTTCCTTATCACCCACACCTTTTCAGCAGATGCTAACAACTCTGCCTTGAAAGTAAATCAGAAACTCAAAGATGTCTCCTAGTTCCACCATTTCCATTTTGTTCCACTATTAATGCCTAGATATTTGCAAAAGCCCACCTAACTCATCTCTTGCTTCTGTACTTTCCATGTTCCTATAAAGCTGCTACAATAGAAAAGAAGTATCATATCATTTTATCAGTTTACAACTTGTAATGGTTTTCAATCACATTTAGAATGAAATTTATACCCTATACCAGGTTGACAAGACCCTATCTGACCTAAACTCATTATCTCTCTGGTCTCTCCTCTGACCCCTCTCCGTCTCTTTTATTATATACTATACAAATGACCTTTGTGTCATCTCTCAAACACTGCAAATTTGTTCCTTTTCAGGTGTTTTACTTACTATTCTCTATGCCTGGAAGCTTCTTTACTCAATGTTTATATGACTTTGTTCTTCTTTATTTATACCTTAGTATCTGTTCAAAGATTTTCTCTCAGAGAGTCAACAACTTATATGGTAGACATTGACATATTTAAAATATTACCCTTTTTCTAGTCACTTTCTTTTCCTGTACTCTTAGTTATTTTCTTCAGAGCACTTGTAAATATCTGAAATTATGCCACTGACTCCTAAATCTATTTTCTTATTGTCTTCATCCAAGAGTCTAAAAGCCCAGAAGAATATGTATGGATCTTGCTTGTTTTTCTTACCACACTATCCCAGAGCCTAGAAAAATGGCTAGTACTTATTAGGTGTTCACAAAATGTTTCTGAGTTAATGATCATTGTAGGAATGATGAGAAGAGATCAACAATGCTTCTCAGCAAAAGTGACACCAAATTATTCAGCAAAAGGGAAGAGGTGGGCTTGATGTAGTGATTGACTTTAAAGTAGTTTTGACATTTATTAGCCTGCTGATCTCAGGAAATAATTTCAGCTATAAAAAAATATTGTTCCTATCTTGCGAGGTGAGAATATTATAAGAAAATTATGAGAAATAGTAGTTATTCAATAGACATCAATTGTAAAAGTTAATGCTGTTGTAGTCCTGGAATGGAGACATAATATGTCCAGCAAGGATTCCCATGTGATATTGACAGAATGAGACACAAAGTGTAATTTAAGTTTTCAGAGTAAGAATGACAATAGAGTAAATTGCTGGGTAGAGCCAATAAGTAGGTACTCATTTAACAGACCTGGGTAAAAATTTCAGCAACTCCAGGGTGGCAAAGAGTTGAAGTTAGTAACAGAACTGCACATTGGTATATCACAGTGTTACAAGTGAGTTTACATATATATGATTGGATGTTTGTCTCATTTAATAAATTACATACATTGGTTTCAGAATTATCAAATAAACATGTTCATCTGTATAGACTTTTATTCTTTTCAGGGATTAGTAAAGTCCCTGAGCTCAAGTTGTCGTTAATGAAATGGACAACATAGTTTTCACAGACTAATATTCTTGAAACCCATCTATTTCTAATTAGGGGTATCCTGGGTCACACATTATTTAAGTCAATCTAGAGTAAGCCATTTCTGTACTAATTTCTTTTACCCTCTTTCCTTGAAATGTTCTGTTCTTTTGAAGAAGAAAGCTAGGAAATTGCTAGAATTCCAGCCCAAGTCTCTTGTCCCTTTAAGTTGTGTTAAAAGCTTAAATAAAGTGATATTCTAAGCAAGGAAGTTATTTTAACTGCTGACTAAATTGGAGCAGCAGAATAAGATATTTTACTGTATAAAAAAATTGCTACGGAAAATTTATTGGGTTTTCTTAAATACCAGGTGCTATGCTGATATATGAATTATCTTATTTAATCCTTACAAAATCCCTATGCATTGAATAACGTTAGTATACTCAGTTTTACTAATCAAAAGACTTAGATTTATAAAGGTCAATTAATTTGCTCATGTTTACCCTAGACAGTGTCTAGTGCCAGAGTTTGAACTGAGAGTTCATAAATTTTATAGTTCGACCTTATTTAAATCTATAACTATTTTAGTTACTGCCAAAGAGATCTGCTGAGTTTATGTGTACAATCTCTGATATTTAGGTTACTCCGACTATTTCAAGCCTCATACATGGGTGAGAGAGAAAGGAAAACAAGATTAATATAATGAAGGCAGCTTGATTGCATTAAAAAAGGAATAGTAACAATGTTCTCACTTGCCTCAAACTCAATCAGCTCTGTATCAAGAAATCAGTAACATACTTTAATTTAATTTAATGATTTCTTTCATATGTGATATTCACAGTAATTCATCTTACTTCTTCCAAAAGAAAGGTGGTTGAGATATTCACTTTGAGATGTTAGTTACGAAGGGGTGAAAAATGTTACATCATCACAGGCCTCCAGTTGAAAGTGAGACTCAGAATTCAGAGGCAGGAGTTGTTAGGGAAAAAGAGAAGAGAGAGAGAGAGAGAGAGAGAGAGAGAGAGAGAGAGAGAAGAGAACAGAAGAGAAGAGAAGAGAAGAGAAGAGAAGAGAAGAGAAGAGAAGAGAGGAGACAGGAAGGAAGGAAGGAAGGAAGGAAGGAAGGAAGGAAGGAAGGAAGGGAGGAAGGGAGGAAGGAAGGGAGGACTGCTTTAGAACAAGCAGCAACATTAGTAGCATTTTGCTTCACAAAAAAGTCAGAATCTTGACTTGGAATTCCTTTTGAAAATTGAGATGAAATTGCACCTTCTGCTAGACTATTTCTAGAGCCTGGAAGCTTCACAGTTAAATAGGTCTAATTGCTTAAAAACCATGCCTCATTCTAAATTTACTATGCCAGTCCATAAATTTCACTTATAAACCCTTATAAACCTTACATCTATATTCCAGAAATAAACCAAATGAGTCCACTGACTCTTTCATATGACAGCCTTACAAACAGCTGAAAATTACTATCTTAGTCTTATTCTTCTATAACAGAGCTTTTCTTTAGGAGGGCTCTTCTAAATTCACGGAAAATAAATTCAGGTGGAGTTCTTTATCAATAGTTATTAATAGACCCTTGTTTAAAAGCAGCTGAAAAGAAACTGAATACAAATGAGTCAAAATATTAAATATTTAGTAAGTCAGCTTTCTTTTACTTACCCGTTTCTCATTGCTCTGTGTTTGTATTTATGGTTGATGAAGTACATTGCATTTAACAAGTTCTGTGATAGTGAATAACTCCTCTGTCAGTGGACACTGGTGTGGTGTTTTCATATAAATCCTTGGTTATTTTATTCCACAGCCCAAATCCTAAACATAAGGACTATAAAGCAACAAGTCATCTAAAGACATAAAACAGAAAAATCACAGGAGAAGAAATAGCTACACTTTCAGAACTTTGTTATTTATTCCAATTACTTCCCCAAAAGGTAACCTTTCAAACTTTACCCTAAACCTCAATTAGATATCATATAAGTGCTTCCTCCCCATCTTCTTTCCCCAACCTTGCTTAAAATCCTCTAGTGGCTTTTAGATTAAGGTCAAAATCCTTAACATGGATTCCAGATTCCAGGTAAACTTCAAGGTTCTCCATAATCTAATTTCTCCAATTTTCACAGCTTGATTTCATTCAACATTCTCCCCAGCTCCATGTAACTCTGGCACACTGGCCTTCTTCTGGGCATTGTGGGTCTTCCCACAACAGCAGGTCCTATGTATGGAACACCCACCCCTGGACTCTCAGCCTTTAAACCTGGTAGAACCCTCCTCATCCTTTAGATCTTGGTCGAATGACAATTCCTACTGAAATCCACCCTGGATCACCCTTCCCTTCACAGCACCATCATTATTTACTTGGGTAATTATTTAATTTATATTTTCTTCTCCCAGCAGACCTAAAGTTTGTCAGATAAGAATATTGTCTATTTTTCAGGGCACCTGGGTGGCTCAGTCGGTTAAGCGGCCAACTTTAGCTCAGGATATGATCTTGCAGTTTGTGGGTTTGAGCCCCACATCAGGTTCTGTGCTGACAGCTCAGAACCTGGAGCCTGCTTCAGATTCTGTGTCTCCCTCTCTCTCTGCCCCTCCCCTGCTTGTTCTCTCTGTCTCTCTCTCTCTCTCTCTCAAAAATAATAAACATTAAAAAAAATTAAATATAAAGAGTACTGTCTATTTGATTTGTCATTTTATCTCCAGCTTATAACACATTGCCCAACCCATAGTAGGTACTCAATAAATATTTCTTAGAAGAATAAAAGAATAAACAAGCTAGATATTATGCATCCTGCTTGCTGGTTCTACTGTGACTTGATCCTCCGTTATTCTGACAATCATGACATTTTATTGCCATATTTTCATTTTTCATATGAAATTAGAAAAAGTGTCAGCAATCACATGACTCACTATTCTATGACGATATCATCTGGTAGCAGAATTTTTGACACATGTGTCAAATAGAAACTTAGATACTTTCAAATATGTCCTCCTTTTTTGGCAATTCGTTTATGTGCCATTTTACTTTTGACTAGTTAACTGAGTCATGAAGATGTCTTCATGGATATGTACACACACATGCATCACATAAGTAGTCAATGATATGCCTGAATATAATAGACCTTCAAAACAAATTTATCTTTCCTTTTCCTTTTTTTTTTTTTTTTTTAAATGTAGTTTCATGCCCAGTGTGGAGCCCAGTGCATGGCTTGAACTCACGACCCTGAGATCATAACCTGAGCTGAGATCAAGAGTCAGAGGCCTAAACGACTGAGCCACCCAGGCCCCCCCAAATTTATCTTTTATTAGCCCCTTAGCCCTTGCCTGAAAGAAGCAGATATGTGTAAATTATGCACATTGTGTAAATGAGTGGTCAAAGGAGTGAGGGAAACAGTAATGATATATTTATTTATCTACCATGTGTTAGCCACAATTTAAATTAGATTTTCACTATTGCTTATTTAATCCTCAAAACAACTTTATGAAGTGTGTATAAGCACAGAGGTGAAAAATGACAGAGAAATTCAGGACCCCAAGCCCCCACACCTAGTCATGGAGGAGCTGAGATCTCTGTGCTGACTTTCTAACACCAACAGGTTACTTGTAGTTGTGAGAAAGAAATCATCTTTTCCCAAAACACAGATTTCTGTCTACATTAACATGACTTCACTATAATTTCAGGACCTCTTGCCCAGGCACAAGCAAATTGACTGTTCATTTTAGAAACTTCCCCCAAATCCTGTGAACTCTTTGATAGTATTCGCTGACAGTTTATGCCCCAAGATTATTTGAACCCCTTGCCTCAAAAATCCTCACTTTTCTCTTTTTACCAATCTTAAACTACTGTGTTAGAATACTTAATCCAAATCAATTCTCTGCATTTGAAAGAACGCCAACCAAACTTTAAATATTCTCTAAAAAATCCAACCTCTCCTTTCTTCCTCCCAAGTGCTGCCAAAGTTCTGTTGAAGTTCTGTTCTCTCTTACCACAGTATTGGTATTGGTGATATTTGAGAAATTGGCAATCAATAGTTACCGTTGCAGGCAAGAACACAGATATTGAGATGACATGCAAACATCACCTGAATGTATTCCAATAAATCCCTAAAACTGTAATATTCATTCAGAAGAGTGAAGACATCCTTCCCACCACACAAAGATTTTTCTAGAACATAATTTTATTTAGCTATTGGAATTTGTAATTCCATGTCACTGGAATCACTTATGCTGATTAATTCCCTGTATTCATATAGAAATGTAGAACTTGTAGCATAAAACGTAAGACTTTACATACACTCTTTTAGAACATAAAATACTGTTTCTCTTGAACACCTGGACTATGTTTCTATTACTCCAGGTTCAAAATAACTGTATAGCTCTTGATTTAATCACTGCCAAGAAGCTAGAGAAGAAAAGTTTAGAAATATGTGATAGGCAAGTCCTAGATCCGGCTGACCTTCTTTCCATAAACTTCAAACCTTCAGACCTGTTGATATCTAGAGATGTTTCAAACCCAAACATCAAATTTCATCTACTCTTGCTCTTTTTATATGTAGTTGTCACTAAATAGATACATATTTGGTGCTTTTTCTACATCTTTCAACATGTTCATCAGCTCGGAAAATAAGCATTATGAAAATGCCTTGCTACTACTGCTTCATTTTTGTAATGTGGACAAACTCCTTGGCTTATAGCCAAAGGCTGCTTTAACACTGAGTTCTAATTGAATTTATGAACGGAGAGCGAAGTCATGTAAATCAGCCCAAAATGATAGAACAGTTTACAAAATGCTAACATAAAGTTACAATCATGTAGTAACAGAGGAATAGAGTGTCAAATTATAAAATGCAGTATAAGTCTTGATACCAGCGCTTTTCACCTATGTAACTCCATGACTTCTGTGACGGATACTGTATTGTGCCACCCGGATAATCCGTCAAGAACAAAGGACTTCTTTTCTAGTTGCTAGGAATGCTACCACACAGGTGTCCTCTGTTGTCAGCCTCGTTGGGGATCATCACACTAGGGAGATCAAGCCTAAGGCCCTTGCAGATCTGACCTCTGAAGAGTCGTGCCAGATGGACAATAGCCAATGATGTCTACTGAGGCCCTTATTAGGATTGCACTGCAACTCAAGTTCTCCCTCTGCCAACCTTGCTTTTCTTCTCCCTTCCACAGATGTTGATCTCAGGTACGCTTCCTAATAAATACTGTTCACACACAGCTTTGTGTCCGAGTCCCAGGAAATTCAGCCTGTGCTAACCTTAATTTTCCCACCTGTGAAATTAGACTAATAATGTTACTACCTATTTTATAGAGTTTTGTTTCTCAAATGAAAAAGTGAAAATATTTTGAATGGGAAAGTGCTATTCAAAATTAAATCGTGGCCATTGTTATGGTTAGTTTTATCTAGGTGTTTTCCTAAACCAATAGATCTCATAAAGCCCTTAGTCAACTTAATAGGAATTCAATAGTTAAAAAAGTGTGGAGCTACCATCACCTACGAATGACACTTCTCATCAACATTTGTGTGCCTGTGTGAACACTCAAATACCCTTAAGGTGTGTATAGTATGGCATTTCCCCTACTAATGAGTTAGTTCTCAAAACACAGTAAGTGTTTATTTTGCATCCTTTTGCAGCACATAGAACATATTTTGCTATAGGCTATTTGACACAGTTTCAGCACCGCAGAATTAAAATCATAGTTTTAAGGCAGAGCTAGTGTGTGATCTTTAGGGGACTTTCATCCCCTTTGCTTTTTTATTTTTATTTTTTTTTTTTATTATTTTTTTTTTTTAATTTTTTTTTCAACGGTTTTTATTTATTTTTGGGACAGAGAGAGACAGAGCATGAACGGGGAAGGGGCAGAGAGAGAGGGAGACACACAGAATTGGAAACAGGCTCCAAGCTCCGAGCCATCAGCCCAGAGCCTGACGCGGGGCTCGAACTCACAGACCGCGAGATCGTGACCTGGCTGAAGTCGGACGCTTAACCGACTGCGCCACCCAGGCGCCCCCCCTTTGCTTTTTTTAATAAACTCTAGGATAGAGCCCCAAAGCTGGATTTGGTTGTCTGCACCTTAGGGCACTTCAGTCCTCTGAGCAATAGTAGCAGGAGTCCCTTTCCTGATGCCCTGCTGCGCCCTGGCGGATGCATATCGAGAAGAGAACATATTTGTGTGCATGCACTCTCTTGGCTAAAATATTCAGCCTTGAAAATACATAGCTCAGTCTCCAAGTCAACCATTTAGAAGGTTATTCTAAGAACTTTTTCTTCTGTAAGCAATTATGTTCAAGTTGTAAGCCTGTTCAAATTAGGTTTTTGTTTTTTTTTTAAATATGTAATTCAATGAATCTCTGTTACCATGGTAATTAAAGATTTAATAGCCATTTGCATCTGCTTAATAATGAAGAAATAGGAACTAAGAACTGAAAAATAAATATTGCTGAGTTTTCATTTAACACAAAATGAACCTTTGAATGTAAAGATATTTTAGGGGCGGTTGGGTGGCTCAGTCAGTTGGGTGGCTGACTTCAGTTCAGGTCATGATCTCACAATTTGTGAGTTTGAGCCCCTCGTTGGCCTCTGTGCTGACAACTCAGAGCCTGGAGCCTGCTTTGGATTCTGTGTCTCCCTCTCTCTCTGACCCTCCCCTGCTCACATTCTGTGTGTCTCTCTATCTCAAAAATAAATAAACATTAAACATTTTTTTTTTTTTTTTTTTAGGTAAAGACATTTTAAGAGAAGTGAAAGCCTGGTACTCACAAGGTTTGTCTAAAACAGCTTTGTAAAGAAAATAGTCCCAAATACCAGACAACATCCCTGTTATTGAACTGCTTTGGGGCAAAAATAAGCACACAGAGATACAACTACAATTTGTACAGGCAAATAGGAAAGCCCTCTCAAATGTTGTATTTAAGTGAACCATCATATAAATGCAGTTTTTTTTAGAGACCAAGGTGATGTTTCTAGACCACTGTGGGGAGATTCTGTGCCCTGAGTGCCTTCTCATATAGGAACAGACACCGTTCTAAACCTGAGTGTCTTGATAGGACTCCAGTGACAACCAACATATCTATACTAGTCTGATTCACCAGGACCAGTCTGCAGGGAAAACTATGAAAAAGGGGTTAAAAAATGAAGTTCTATACTATTTGAAAAAAAATATTATGGGGTCAAAATAAAACAGCGATGGATTGAGAGCAGTATTAAAATAAAGCTTTAGTTTGAAATGTTGAACAATTGAGAGTTGATAGAGAACCAACCTATGGTCAATCCCTGGCTCGGGAAGATGTGATCCTACTTGAAGAAATATGATAATATTATTATTATTAAAATAATAATGTACAAGAAAATGATACTATATAATAATATTTTAATGTGGGTTAATATAAAAATATAATGTAAAGATACTATTATTTGATGTAAAATTTTAAAGTTTACAAAGAACTTTAAAATACTTAATTTTGGTTTCAATGTCTCTAGAATTGAGTGGGCAGGTGAACGAAATCCATGAGAAAAATAATAAAAAATAAGTTATGTCTTGGGGCGCCTGGGTGGCTCAGTTGGTTGAGTGTCTGACCTCAGCTGAGGTCATGATCTCACAGTCTGTGGGTTTGAGCCCCGCATTGGGCTTTGTGCTGACAGCTTGCAGCCTGGAGCCTGCTTTGGATTCTGTGTCTCCCTCTCTCTCTCTGCTCCTCCCATGCTCATGCTCTGTCTCTCTCTCTCTCTCTCTCTCTCTCTCTCTCAAAAATAAGTAAACATTAAAAAAAAAAAAAGTCATGTCTTTTATGCTTTACTGAATCTCTTAGTAAACTGAAAATATTTAAATGGTCCTGAAATGAGAGTGACCAGCTGACACTATGCAGAGCATGAGCTGATTGGACAAGTCTCAGCCTCTGACACAGAAGACCTAAAGGGACAGCCAAACTGATTGGGCACTTCCCAGAAATGGTTATTCAGTCATGCAGGTATTCACACAAAAAGTTCTCCTTCTGCAGCTAAAGATGACAAGCGCTTCTGAGATCTGACTTGCAGAGATAAAGAGTACAATTTAGATTAATGAAGGAACAGATTTTGACAGAATTGACATCAGAGGAGCTTGTGAGAGGAGGTTCAATTTAAAACAAATGCCTTGAGGGACACCTCGTTGACTCAGCTGGGAAATGTCTGACTCCTGATTTTGGCTCAGGTCATGATCTCACAGTTGGTGAGTTAGAGGCCCGCATAGGGCTCAGTGCTGACAGTGTGGAGTCTGCTTGGGATTCTCTCTCTCTCTCTGTCTCTCTGTCTCTCTCTCTGTTTCTCCCCTGCTCATACACACACTGTCTCTCTCTCAAAATAAATAAATAAACTTTTTTTTTAATAAAAATTAAAAATGAAACAAATGCTTGGATGATGAATAGCTAAGGGTGTAACAACTTATAGAATTAAAAGGATTCCATAAAATATTACTGAAGCACATTTTAATCACATTAATCAAGTAATCAATTTATATGCTAGATTTTATGTGAGAATTCAGTTGGAAACGTGAGGGCTAAAAACTGTTAATGGAAAGAGTGAGGTGAAGGGACAAAAGCCACATAGGAATATGTTTTGTTTTACAGAAACAGCAGTTCCAACTAAGGATACACTCAGCTAAGTGTTTTACTTCATAACCCCTCGCTATTTGTGTCTAGTCTGATAGCTTCTATGTGAGACATTTGGAGATGTGAGCCATTTGGAGCTGGGTTGGAGCTAAGGAACTGTATAGAAGTCCCCCTGAGTTATCCTAAAGTTATCGTTAGTTCATCATAATACTGAGATCTCCTCCTATGGGCAGAGGCTTCCACCATTTTTGTAACATACGATGTATGCACGAACATGTTGACATGCTGGGCATGCACAATTGAATTCAATTGCTTATGTAAACTCCCTGTCCCCACCTCCAATACACAGAATAAAGCTTCCTGTACTGGGGCACCTGGATGTCTCAGTCAGCTGAGCATCTAACACCTGATTTCGGCTCAGGTCATGATCTTATGGTCATGGAATAAACCCTGTTTCAGGCTCGGCATCGAGCATGGAGTCTGCTTAAGATTCTCACTCTCCTTCTGTTCCTTTCTTGCACTTATGCTCTCTTTCTCTAAAATTAAAAAAAAAAAAAAATTAAAAAAATGTTGAAGAAGCTTCCTTTACTAACCACTTAAAGAGATAGTGCTTTTGACATAGGCAGGCAGGTTAGAGGACCCACAGTGGGTCCTGCAGGACCAGCCAAAAGGGTCCTTGAATTTGTGCAGGACAGAAATCAGACATGATCCAAGAGGAACCGAAAATAGAGTTTATTGAATAGCATAAGTGATAGAGTATAGCAGATGGAGTGACTGGGAGAATCGGAAAAGAAAGGAGGGTGAGTCTGTTCAACGTTTGGGGTTAGGGATTTATTTGGAAAGGGGTCCAAGGTATGTGCTCCTTCAGGAATCCAGGGTAAGATCCAATCAAAAAGGTGAGTGAAAGGTGAACAGTAGGTGTTATTTCATAAATCACTTAAGGTAGGGGTTACTGATGCCAGCATCAGACAAGGTTTGTTGGAAGCTAATGTTCTGGAACATCTTTGGGATCCCGTTCTTAGATGTTATCAGGTGTTTGAGGGCCCTAGGAGGAAACTCAGAGAATGATTAACTTTCTTGTTTCCCCCTTGGAGTGACAACACATCTTCTTTGGTTTATTCAGGTGCAATGTGAAATATAGAACATGAGTAAATGGGGTCTAGCAGAAAAGCAGCAGAGATGGAGCCTTTCTAAAAGTGGGGTCCTTTATTTCTCTATCTCAAGCTGAGAGCTTTCTTTCTGTCTCCTTACTTATAAGATCTAATGAAAAGTTCTTTGCTTTCAACACTTCCTTGGGTTGTGCTGAATCGGATGCATCCCAAGCAACAAACCCCTTGAATTTGGTTACACTCTGGTTCTGTCACTAGGCTGTGTGACATTGGTAGAGTTAGGCAACTAAACATTTGTGTTCTGCTAATCTGGTAGATGGAGATAATATTATAGAACCCAGTGGAAATTATAACTCCTAAATTTAAAGCATCAGTTACATTTTAGTTAATTTATAAACTAATTATTTTTAACTATTTAAGTAATGGATTTACTTTGCCTTCCAGTGAACTATCTTTAATACCAATGGGGATTGTAGTCTTTCTTCCCTACTAGACTGATCCCTTAGACTCAGGAACAAAAGATCCCTCACAGCACTTTTGTAACACAAAAGTCCCAATGTTGTGTTTCAATGACTCACATCAAGATTAACCTGATTTGAGATGACATAACCTAGGGCTATTTTTCAAACCTTCAGAGAGTGTCACCTATTTAACCTTATTTGCAATTTCCTAGGACCAAAGGTCAACTGTATTCAAATAGAATAAAATCATCATGCGAAAAAAATTGAAAAATGTAACAAAAACATTCTTCAAATTGTCAAATAAGAATGCACATAAAAAGAGGGGAATTTTCTTAACTTGCTAAAGGCATGTACAAGAAAGCAAACCAAACACTGTATTTCAAAGTAAACTGTTGAAAGTGTTTTCTTTAAAATCCGTAACAATTTAAAGATGCCAGTTATTATTTCTATAAAGCGTCATACTGGAAGTTCAAAATGATTCAATATAACACAAAAGAAGCAAAAGATGAAAGGGCTAAATGTAAGAAACAAATTGCCACTATTTGCAAATAATAGATCTTCATTAAAAATAGGGGCACCTGGATGGCTCCGTTGGTTAAGTGTCTGACTTTGGCTCAGGTCATGATCTCACAGTCTGTGGGTTCGAGCCCTGCATCGGGCTCTGTGCTGACAGCTCAAAGCCTGGAGCCTGCTTTGGATTCTGTATCTCATTCTCTGTCTCTGCCCCTCCCCCACTGTCTCTCTCTGTCTCTCAAAAATAAATAAATGTAAATAAGTAAATCAATAAATAATCTACATATACCAGTTGCCTGGGTGGCTTATTTGGTTGACCTTTGACTTAGGTCATGATCTCCCTGTCAGTGAGTTTCAGCCTCGCTCAGGGCTCTGTGCTGACAGCTCAGAGCCTGGAGCCTGCTTCAGATTCTGTCTTCCATTCTCTCTGCCCCTACCCCGTTGCACTGTGTCTCTCTCTCTCAGAAATAAACATTTAAAAAAAAAGTTTAAAAAAATAATCTACATATACGGTTCATCAGTAGCTGGATAAAGTATTGATATTTACAAATCAATGCCATTTTGTACACATTCAACTATCAGTTCCAATATATTTGTAAATTGAAATGCTACTTAAATCATCCATGATGTATGCAGGACTATGTCTAACAAAAGCATATCTCCTTTATAAAGAAAATTATAAAACTTTATTCAGTCATTAAAAATACCTAACTAAATCAAAAGCTATACAATATTCTTTTACATATTTTACTGAAGATTTTAAAGATGCTAGTTTTGTCCAAATTGCTCAATAGTATCAACGTGATGCAAAATCTCAAATAGGTTTTTTGGGGGGATGCACTTGACATATTTATGTAAAATCTATTCAAAAGAAAAAGGTCTAAATATAGTCAAAGGACTTTTTGAAGAAGACAATAGGATAACTTGCCCTTTCAGATATTAAGACCTAATACTAAAGCCATAATACACACAGTGATATGGCATTCAACACTGGGACATGTGAAAGCTTAGAAATAAGTCTTCTTATTTATTTATAATTTATGACAGAATGAACCTTCCAAATTACTGGGGAAAAAATGGGCTATTTAATATACAGTGTGGTAAAACTACATACATATGCATGAAAAAAATAAAAACGAATACCTACACAAAAATTAAGGTAAATTAAAGATTTACATGTCTAAGTTAAAACGTTTGAACATTTAGTTAGCAAGATCATCAGGGTAAGGAATGATCTCTTAAGTAGAGATCTGACAGCAGAAATCATAAAGAATGATTAATTTGACTACATTATAATTAAGAATGTCTATGCAACATAAAACACTATAAAAAGAATGTAAAGGGCAGAAAACACGAATAGACACTTCTCTAAAGAAGTCATCCGGATGGCCAACAGGCACATGAAAAGATGCTCAACGTCGCTCCTTATCAGGGAAATACAAATCAAAACCACACTCAGATATCACCTCACGCCAGTCAGAGTGGCCAAAATGAACAAATCAGGAGACTATAGATGCTGGCGAGGATGTGGAGAAACGGGAACCCTCTTGCACTGTTGGTGGGAATGCAAATTGGTGCAGCTGCTCTGGAAAGCAGTGTGGAGGTTCCTCAGAAAACTAAAAATAGACCTACCCTATGACCCAGCAATAGCACTGCTAGGAATTTACCCAAGGGATACAGGAGTGCTGATGCATAGGGGCACTTGTACCCCAATGTTTATAGCAGCACTCTCAACAATAGCCAAATTATGGAAAGAGCCTAAATGTCCATCAACTGATGAATGGATAAAGAAATTGTGGTTTATATACACAATGGAATACTACGTGGCAATGAGAAAGAATGAAATATGGCCCTTTGTAGCAACGTGGATGGAAGTGGAGAGTGTGATGCTAAGTGAAATAAGCCATACAGAGAAAGACAGATACCATATGGTTTCACTCTTATGTGGATCCTGAGAAATGTAACAGAAACCCATGGGGGAGGGGAAGGAAAAAAAAAAAAAAAAAAGAGGTTAGAGTGGAAGAGAGCCAAAGCATAAGAGACTGTTAAAAACTGAGAACAAACTGAGGGTTGATGGGGGGTGGGAGGGAGAGGAGGGTGGGTGATGGGTATTGAGGAGGGCACCTTTTGGGATGAGCACTGGGTGTTGTATGGAAACCAATTTGACAATAAATTTCATATATTAAAAAAAAAAAGAATGTAAAGACAAGCCATATAATTTTGAAGAAGATATCTGCATCACATATAACCCATTAAGAATTAATCTATAATATATAATCCATAACTATATATTATATATGATATAATATAACATATATATATAATAGTACATAAAAAACAAATTGCAGAAAAAAGACAAAATATTTGCCTTTATAGTTAACATAAAAGGGAGAAAATTAAACCATAAAATTTGGGGAGATGTATATTTATCTAATAAAACTAAAGAAATCAGAGAACAGTTAGTTAAGCGTCCAGAATGATATTAACTTTTAGGTGAAGGAGAGAGGGGATTTGATCAAGGAGTGATATACTGGACCTCCAAAGTTACTAATAAATTTTAGTTTTTAAACTGACTGTAAGGCAATCAGTATTTCTACACTATTTTAAGAAATTGTACATGCATTTCCATTTCATGTAAAGAGTGTCTCACCAAAAGCAACACAATATTTAAGATATATTTGTCACGGAAAGTGATAAAATTTGGTCTGATTGTCTCCAGAGAAATATCAACTTAAGTCTATGAATTAGTTTATTTTTGAACCCTAAATCAGGAATTTTTGGAAGAAAAGTTATTCTGCAGATAAAAGTCATTCTTAGGAACAGAGTCCTGAAATTTTATTCTCAGAGATTTGAATCCATGAGGAATACATGTTATGTCTTTTAACAATGTCCACCACTTTTGTATTCCTCTCCCTCATTTTCTTTTAACGTTTTGTTTTGTTTTTATTTTTGAGAGAGTGCAAGCAGGAGAGGGGCAGAGAGAGAGGGACAGAGCATCCGAAGCAGGCTGGGCTTGAACTCACCAATGGTGAGCCAAAGTCAGATGCTCAATCATGGAGCCACCCAGGCATCATTTCTCTTCCTCATTTTCTCACATGGTAACTGCAGGGAAGAAATACATTAACCTTATAGGCATCATCGAGAATATTGTGGTGTATTGCTTTTGCTTTGCTTCATATCTTCCTCTTCTTTCTCTTCATCCTTCTCTAGACATTGTTTTTGAAAACACGTGACCTGTGGTATAAGCAAAAATTACCAGATCTGGAGGATTATTTCATGGTCAAGATCAGAGAAAACTTTGGTTTTTACTCTCATCTAGGTTGCAGGTACTCTCTGAAATCGTCCAAAGAAGGGAGAATCCTGAATTAGTAAATAATTCCCTGAAAAATTTACTTAACAGGTACTTGTCAAAAATGAAATATGGAAAGCAGAAGAGACAATTAGGAGGATTAAAGTGACATGAGTACTATTGCAGAATGTTCACAGCAAAGTTCCAAAATTAATACATAATAATATTTTAGACTCTATTAAAATAATTCAACCCTCTAAATCTTAAGACATGATCTGTTAAAAATAAGACCAATGAACAAGCAAAAACATAAACAAAGCAAGACAAAAAACCAAGCTTAGGCTGACCATATCTCCATCTCATTCAAGAACAAATAGAAATGGGGTAAGATATGGAACTTTTTCCATTTAACATACAATTCAGTAAAGCCAAGAACTAATGGGAGTAAGCACTCAGCTCCTCCCTTAGATAGTATAGGTTAATCAGCAAAGTATTTTAAAAATGTATGGCAAATGATTTATTTTTCTTCGTTCTCTATGCTCTTTTCTCCTTTCTTTATCTTTATGGAAAAAAATTAATAAGGAAGGAAATGAGTTATTAGCCTTCTAACATTTCATCCCTTTGGACTTCCCTGTACCTACCTCCAGCTGCCATACTAAGTAAAAGAATTTTTAATTGTTAGTTTTCCCAGCCACTCACAAGCTATATCAGCGAGTCCTAGTATCTATGACTTTATGAGAAAATGCCTGCCGAATGCACAACCTAATGCCTGGCTGTAATAGCTCAGTCACCAATCATCTTTCTTTCTAGCTTTTTGTTGTTGCAACTCTTTTTGTATTCAGTAACTTGAATATGTCTTCAGAGATTTGGTGTAGAAATTCATCCACCCCTAAAGAAGCTCAAAAGATAATATGAATGGATTATCTAATTTTTATTATTATTGTAAATAGGCCTCCCATAAAGTTTTCTGTTATTCTCTGGTGTATAATGTGTGATTTTTTGGATAAACAAAAGCATTTACAAGTAAAATGGATCACTGACACACACAAACCACTGAGCACACACAAACCACTGAGCTTGCCCAAAGTGTGACTGAACCCCAGGGCAGAGCAGCAAGATTAGTGTCTTTTCACAAGAACTCTGAAAACATAGGGGTGCCTGGGTGGCTCAGTTTTGCTCACGTCATGATCTCACTGAGTTTGAAACCTGCATCGGGCTCTGTGCTGACAGCTCAGAGCCTGGAACCTGCTTCGGATTCTGTGTCTCCCTCTGTCTCTGCCCCTCACCTGCTCTCTCCCTCTTTCTCTCTCTCTCTCTCTCAAAAATAAATAAACTTAAAAAAAATACCTCTTAAAGTATAACAATAATAAAGTGGAAAGAGAGCTTTTCCTTTGTAGCTTGCTTTCCTCAGTGTTATGTTGCTACTGGATTTACATCTCCCTTCTAATTTCTTTCAGGGGACTGAGGCAAAGTCAGTGCCAGGTGGCTTTGTGGATTTGCACTGACTATCCAAGCTATTTTAACTTGGGATCATTTTCCTAACAATTCACTGTAGTGACAGCAGGAAATTGTCCTCACAGAAACATCTAGCAATGCTGGGGAAAAAAAAAAAATCTTCTGGTTTTAAAGACTTGTGTTCTGTGTTCCCTTTTCACAAATACTGTAGTCATTAACATGGATCATATAATGAATGAAAAGCTTGTGACAACCAGTTGAGGAGATCTGCACTGGTCATTAGCAAGTGAGGGATATTCGCACAAGTCTGCATGAGTAATTTGTAAGTGAGACAGTACCAAATGATACGTCTACCCCCTAGCTTTTTTTTTTCCTTTTTTCCAAATGGCTGGAAATCCCCTTGGTATAGGCATCAGTTTGGAAGTAGATGTGGAATTTCACTTAGACTACATATAGTGAAGGATTGACCCTTTAGGTGTGAGACTTGGCGGCTGAGCTACATGGAAAATGCATAAGCAGTGGAAGAATAAACGCAAACATTGGGGAGAGTTGGATGCCAATGTGTCCTTCACATCTGCGGCATTCCCTGTTGAGTGGGTGCTTAGGTTAGAAAACAATGTTATCAAGCGTTCACTGCACACTTAGTGGACCATGATGGATGTTGCTATGTAATTCCCAAATGCAATCTGAGAACTTTTTCTTCTGAAACCTTGACAGGGATAAAAGATGATTCTCACTTTGTAATATCCAGCTGCTCCTATCTAGACTTGGAAATAGATGATAAAACTAGACATCAGAGAACTTCAAGTGAAATTTCAGAGTGGGCCACCACCTTCTAAATGGTAATCACACCGCTTTCCCAATATAGGTATTCAATAAATATTTGTTGATTTAAGCTCGATTCCAAAACAAATAGTTCTGCAGTTATTATTCAGTTTGAGAACTACTTAGGCTTTTTCCCAAGGATAATAAAAGGGAGTACTTTCAAATTTTTCCTATACAAATGAGAATCATATGAGCAATTTAACTTTTAACAAGCTGAAAAGCTGATAGTTTGGAAGTAGTTACCTATTCGAAGTATAGAGTGTCGAGTAAGTTCTAGATCTAAATTCTGTTATGTTTATTATTTTCTCTTAAATCTTAATGTGTTGGGGGAAAACAACATCAATATATGATTAAATCAAAGCTACATAGTCAGAAATATGTACAGAAGAGAACATAATGGTAAGTATCTCAGTGCATGTGCTATTGAAAAAAGATTAGGGGAAATATCTGTTTACCTACCTTTCCCTTTTCAGATGAGGCATCTAAATTTGATAGTGAGGAAGAAGTCCAAACGCTTCCCTTACTATAACACATGACTCTCTCAATTCATCAGGCAAATATCATATCTTTCAGTTCTCTGTGGACAAAGGGAATCTGAAAACTAAGGCAGACTGTAGAATAGTATTTGGGAGGCAGTAAAATAAATTGGAACTGCAGGGGAAGAAGAAAATAGGAGTTAAAAGTAAATATTCACTGTTTATAAGCTGTGTAATTTTTGACAGATTATCTTTCTGAATGTTAGGTTTTTTTGTGTGTGTGTGATATTAAGTTATTAGAAGCACAGAAAACAATTTACAGAACAGCTTTCACAGCACCTAGCACGTGGCTGGTACTCAGGGAATGTTAGTTACCTCTTGTTCTCTGCCTACTGACCTCGTATTACTATTTCTTCCCATCTGTGGTCATCTCCAATTATTCTCCTCTTCATTAAAATTGGTCATACCTTTTAACTTATTAAAATAAATAAAGAACTTCAAGAGAGGATCGATTATATTATCAAAAAAATTGAGACAAAAAGTCTATAAAAGTAGCAAGAGGGGGGTACAAGCAGATATTAAGGATTTAATTCTAAACTACAGACAAGACAAAAGACATGACAGAATTTTTAAAAGAAACAGGAACACTGAATAGTTTGGCTAGCCAGTATGGATGTCTTGTTATTGGCATTGAAAGTAAAACATAGATATTAATTAATAGTGGCTATTTCTCACTGATCAAACCAGGCATAACCATTGACAAAGATTTTCTCCTCAACCATACTCTGGCCAGGTTCCTCTCAGCCCTCTCTTGACCAGTCCTCAGCTTTACCCTCTAAAGTCTTGAACAGAACAGTAACGTTGTTTCTGACAACTCAAGGCCACATCCCTAGGATGACCCCAACTCCCTTTAAAATGCCTACCAGAGAAAACTGGAGGCTGCCTAAAGAATTCAGTTTGTTCCAGCCAACACCTGAAGATGAGGGCTCCAGGGTTCCAGTCTCTCGGGAGGGTAGGAGCTACCTTTGATAAGCATCAGTCCACAAAACAAAGCCAGATGGGTTCTACATTGACCATCTGCCCCTTCATGCTTTTTGTAATCTTTCAACTCCCTGACTCTACAGAGTCTCTGCTCACCACCCCACCATTCTCTCATTCTCCCTTTAAAACCCCCAGTCTCCTCTTTACAAATTGAAGTTGAGATAGATCAAGCTGGATTCTTTTTCCCATGGCAATAGTATATTACTGATCCAAATCTGTCCTTATCTCTTTAACTAGTGTCTGATTTTGTCTTTGACACCACATATAAACCTATTGTGAATAATTAAGATCTTTGGTGTTCTCCCAGTACAACTCCCTGTGACAAGGTATTGTGGACAGAATGTTTGTGTCCCTGAAAAATGATGATGATGTCATGAAATATAATCCCCTATGTGATGGTACTTGTAGGTGGGACCTTTGAGAGGTAAGATGTTACGAGGATGGAGCCCTCATGATTAGGACTGTTGTCCTTATAAAAAGAGCCAGAAAACTAGCTCACTCTCTTTCTGCCATGTGAGGGGGTAACAAGAAGTTGTCAGTCTGAACCTGGAAGAAACTTCCAAGCAGGACGTGACCATGGTGGTGTCCTGGTCTTGCACTTCCAGCTCCTAAAGGGTAAGAAATAAATTTCCATTGTTGATAAGCCACCTGGTGTCTGGTACTTCATTAGAGCAGCCCAAACCAACCAAGACAAGGGAAACTGCAAAATGTATCAATCTTGTCACCTACTAAGTTTCTTTATGACTTATACTGCCAGAAAAAAAAAAAAAAACAACTCTGGAATATATCTTTTGTGACATTGAAGAAATTTGAGGATTTGGAAGCACAGATGGTGCTTACATCTCTTTTCACAATTGACACTCAGGATGTGAAAAGCAAGTAAGCTTATAGTGGGAGTGAAATGCTGACCAGAAAAATTGCCTTGGGTTTGATCTGTGTACAAAATCAGAACGATGAGTGTCTTCTTTGCAGAAGAAACTGAGGCCATCAGATGCAGTGACCGGGATCTTCCTCATGCACGTAGGGTTTTCCTGTCTGTGTGGCAGCATCTATCTTTAGTACTTCTGCAAGGGTTTCCTTCTACGTGTGGTCTAGAGCATATCCTCTCCAAAGTTCTCCAGGACCTCGCCCTAGTGATGTAACTCCTCTCAATGATTAGTCACTGACACTGGATTTTATTCTTTAACTCATTTTTCACTTTTCTATCACTAAAGGTACTTCTGAGAAGATGGTCTACTCTTACAGACACTCTGTTCCTATTCAGCACTCAGCACACTGTAGCCCCGTGCCGGTATTCAGATGGCTTGTAAAGTATTATCTGGGAAACAGTGTAGTCAACTGAGAAAAATAAAAAGAAAGTCTTTTCCTAAGACACTAATTGAATCTGGTTTAACTATCTTTCTATGTGGACTTTCTGTAGCATTTAACACCATCAGCAATCCTAAATTCTATTTTCTCAGCTTCTTAGAAATTATTCATATGTGTTTTTGTGTTATTTTTCTCCATGCTTTCAGTTTGAATGTTTTAAAAAAAAAATATTTCTATTTATTTTTAATTTTATTTATATTTTTATTTGAGAGAGAGAGAGAGAGAGAGAGAGAGAGAGAGAGAGAGAGAGAGACTCTCAAGTAGGCTCCTTGCTCAGCATGGAGCCCAACACAGGGCTTGATCCCATGACCCTGGGATCATGACCTGAGCAGAAACCAAGATCAAGTGCTCAACCAACTAAGCCACCCAGACTCCCTTGTTGTTGTTATTGTTGTTTTTTAAACTTGAGTCCCATGCTAAAAAAATTTCAGGGGTGCCTGGGTGGCTCAGTCGGTTAAGCGTCTGACTTCAGCTCAGGTCATGATCTCGTGGTTTGTGAGTTTGAGCCCCGCATCAGGCTCTGTGCTGACAGCTGAGAGCCTGAAGTCTGCTTCGGATTCCGTGTCTCCCTCTCGCTCTGCCCCTCTCGCTCTGCCCCTCCCCTGCTCATGCTCTGTCTCTCTCTGTCTCAAAAATAAATAAAACATTAAAAAAACTAAAAAACAAATTCAGAGAGTCTATGAATACTCTTGATTACAGCATTTATTTTTCAAGGAAGATAGTCTATAAATTTGTTTGGTGTCTCGGAAGGCCTATGAACCCCTAAAAGTTTGAAGTTTTCTCTATATACTCTTCATGGGTAATGTCATATTTTGGTGTCAAATTCTCTATTGACTTTTATTTCCATCTTGCAATCTCTTCCCAAATGTGCCACAGTTATCACAAATCCACAAGTCAAATATCCCCAATTTCTACTAGCATCTTCCCCTTGCAAAAAAAAAAAAAAAAAAAGTCCTAGTTTTAGCTATTCTAAACTAGAATATTTGTACTTATGTTTGACTCTGGCCTTTATTCTTCCTTTATTTCTAATCAATCACATATTCTTGCTAATTCTTTTCTTTAATGTTTATTTATTTTTGAGAGAGAGACAGAGTGTAAGTGGGGGAGAAAGAGAGAGACACAGAATCAGAAGCAGGCTCCAGGGTCTGAGCTGTCAGCACAGAGACCGATGTGGGGCTCAAACCCACGAACCACAAGAAGATCATGACCTGAGCTGAAGTCAGATATTTGACTGAGCCACCCAGGTGACACTAGTCTTGCTAATTCTACCTCAGAACAGAGATATCTTTAATTTTTTTATATTTATTATTTATTTTTGAGAGAGAGAGACAGAGTGTGAGCAGGGTGGAGGGGGGGCAGAGAGAGAGGGAGACACAGAATCCGAAGCAGCTCCAGGCTCCAAGCTGTCAGCACAGAGCCCGACAAAGGGCTTGAAATCACAAACCACGAGATCATGACCTGAGCTGAAGTCAGACGCTTAACCGACTGAGCCACCCAAGGTGCCCCATAGAGCACAGGTATCTTTAAAATACATTGTCTTTTGTCTGTCATCACTAGTGTTTTTGTATTCCTGCCCACTCTGCACTCAAAATCATTGTAAAATTCTTTAAAAGGGGATGGGTGCATGGGAGAGGGGGCAAAAAAAAAGTAAAATAAAATAAAAAGAGAAAAAAATCAATTTGACAGTACTTTCGGCCCCCATTTAAAAATCAGTTGTCTCCAATTTACTTTCATGATTTCTTACTCCATTTGTGTTACTATAACAAAACATCACAGACAGGGTGGCTTATAAACAACAGAAGTTTATTTCTCACAGCTCTGGAGGGTGGAAGTCCAAGATCAAGGTGCCAGCATGACAGCCTTTTCTGGAAAAGTCCCTCTTCCTGCTTCGTAGCAGTGCTCTCTCACTGTGGGCTCCTAGGGTGGAAGGGGCAAGCAAGCTCTCTAGCCTCCTAAAAGGGCACTAATTCCATACATGAGGGATCTATCCTCACGACCTAAAGCACCTCTCAAAAGACCCCACCTCCTAATATCATCAAACTGGGCTAGGATTTCAACATCTTAATTTTAAGGAGACAACAAACATTCAAACAATAGCACATACCCAAATTCATTATCAAAGCATATGCAATCATTTAAAATGTGCTATAACACAGGAATACCAAAGACTGCTAGCTACATGAGAAGCTAAGAGAAAAGCATGGAATAGATTTTCCCCTAGAGCCTGCAGAAAGACCATGGCCCCACCAGCAGCACCTTGATTTTCGATAGCTAGCCTCCAGAACTGTGAGAAAATAAATATCTGTTGTTTTAAGCTACTACTACTAATATTACTACTGCTTCTTCTATCCTGTTATAGGAGTGCTGACAATTCTGAATCCATCTTTGGCCCTCCATCTTGTCCATGTTCATTGATGACCTGTCTTGAGGCTAGGTGTTCCAATCCCCTCGGAGGTTCATACACATATGTTAGAAATGCCAGTCAAGTCTGGATGCTTTGGCCTCATATGAACCCATTAGAGATAACATGGGCTTTCCTTTTCCAGATGTGCAGGTCTGGCCACAAGATCTAAAAAAAAAAGGTTAGCTGCAAACCTCTTGAGGTGCAAGCAGACCCTTTGATCTCACTACAGTGCCCTTCTCCACATTCTTTGCTCTCTAAAAAGTGTGGACTAAGGTCTGGACTTTGTGGGAAATATCTGTGCAGCTGGCTTGGAGCTTCGCCCGCCCAATCACCCCTGTCAGTAAGATACCATGAATAAAACTCTAAACTGTATGGAGTTGACTGTTTTGTTTTCTGGTGTGAAAGTGCCTTCTCAGTTTGGGGGTCTTTTACTGTCTCTCCCCCACCTTCTAATACCTATGCTTCAATTGCTTTAAATGTCTCTGAAATACCAAATCCCCCTGGTTCCATTATCAAACTCCTTCCTGACTCAATTCTCTGGTATCTCTCCCACTAGGGAATCACTTACTATATTAGTCAGTAAAAAGTTCTGAGACCCAAATCCAACCTGTGTGTATATGGGGGGCTGTTCCCTCCACACCAACAATACTCCAGATGCCAACTGATTGTCCTATTATTCAATTCTGACACTATGTACCTGGAGATAGCAAAGATTCCACAGTTTAAGTGTTCCATCCTACACTTCTGCCCCACCACCCCACCTCTTCAAGATTCCAGCTGCTAGCCTAGGTTGTTACCTGTGCTTCTGACCAACTGGCATATTCAGAGGTTTCCAAAACTCTCTCCTGAGTTCTATTAATTTGCTAGAGCAAGTGACAGAACTCAAAGAAAAATTTTACTTACTGGATAGATCACTAGTTATTATAAAAAGGTATAACTCCAGAATAGCCAGCTTCAAGAGATACATAGCACAACACATGGAGAAAAGTCTAGAGGTTCAATGGCCTTTCTAGATGTACAACCCATGAAGTACCACCATCAACCCAGAAGTGCTCTGAACTCCATCCTTTTGAGTTCTTATGGAGGCTTCATTACATAGACATGATTGATTAAATCACTGACTGCTGGAAATTGGACTCAATCTTAAACCCCTCTCTCCTCCCTGGAGGTCAGGGGGATGGGACTGGAAGTTCCAACCCTCTAATCACATGGTTAGTGCTCCTGGCAACCTGTCCCCATTCTGTGATATGGTCCAAAAGTCATATTGTTAACACAAGAAAATACAAATTTGTCATTCTTAACACTCAGGAAACTTTAAAGGTTTTAGGAGCCCTGTGCCAGAAACCAAATATGTGTGTGTGTGTGTGTGTGTGTGTGTGTGTGTGTGTATATACACCAAATGTATATATATATATTTCTTATTATAAATGGTTTAGTCGGTAATCATCCAACTCTTGATTTTGGCTCAGGTCATGATCTCATGGTTCATGAGATCAAGCTCTGAGTCAGGCTCCACACTGAGAGTGCAGAGCCTGCTTGGGATTTTCTATCTCCCTCTCTCTCTGTCCCTCCCCTTCTTGTGTGTGTGCTCTCTCTCTGTATCTCAATATAAATAAATAAGCTTTAAAAAGAAGAAAAAGAAATTACATAAATAAATAAAAAATTACAGTTAGGATACAAAATGATAATGGCTCTAACCAAAACTTGGTGCCTTAACACATTATAGATTTATTACTTGCTTGCTTTATTGCTCTAATCAAATAGAATGATTCTACTAGAAAGCAATCCTCTTTGTACTGGCTTAGGGATCCAGGTTCCTTATATTTTGTTACCGACTATATTAGACTTCACATCCATCTGTCGGGGAAAAGAAGGAACATGGACAGAGATCCAGTAGGACTTTTAAAGGCAAGTGGCCTAAATGACTCCAGCTCACATGTCATTACCAGATCTAGTCACATAGACTCATTGGGTGTAAGGAATCTGGAAAATGAATTCTTTCTTATGTGGGGAGGGGGAAAGGCAATGAAGATGGTTTGAGCACCGCATGGCATTACTTCTACCACATTTCCTCAACCTCAAGACTATTCTCCTCTATTGAAACTTCTCTGGCTTTAGAGATGCTACACATTTTTATTGTTATATTTCTCAGCTTGTACCCCTTTGGCATACAGTTTATTAATTTAGTCATTAAACACTTCTCTGAACTTTCTCAAAAGCCTTCCAAAAGCAGGTATGGCTCCCATTAATCTTCATCTTTTCTGATATATATATATATATATATATATATATATATACACACACACACATATATATATGTATACACACACACACACACATATGTGTGTGTGTGTGTGTGTGTGTGTGTGTGTGTGTGTGTGTATTCCATTGTTGAACAGTAGGAAGTTTAACACAATATTCTTATTAAGAAAATTAAGAAAATAGGCAAAGGGCCACCTGGGTGGCTCAGTCAGTTAAATATCTGACTTTGGGTTAAGTCATGATCTCATAGTCCCTGGGTTCGAACTCCACATTGGACTCTGTACTGACAGCTCAGAGCCTGGAGCCTACTTCAGATTCTGTGTCTGCTCCTCCCCTGCTCATGCTCTGTCTCTCTCAAAAACAAACTAAAAAACTTTAAAAAAAGAAAATAAACATAAATGTAATTTATTAAGGTGGATCTATATTTTACCCATTTTAACCATAAACAAATTTATAAAGTGAATCAACTAATATACACATACTAAAGGCAGTACCAAATGTTATTTTGTTCCAGTCAAGATGAGTAATTTATTTTATATTATTGAGATAGTTTCTCTTTTCTGCAAATTAGTGACCATATAAAATCTGAAGTAACATTTTCAATTTATATTAGTTTCAGAACAAAGCAATGTTTAAATATGCATATTTGCCAAAAAGAAGTTGATTTCTCTAGTTTCCACAGACTCAGCAGGTGTGAAACATAAAAAATAACAGATGGAAAAGTCAGAGAAGAAAAAAGAAACTGGGAAATGTTGCAGATAATTCTATTTACTATAATAAAACATGGTGTTAAAAGAGTGGCCTGTTTATTTTTACTTTTCTCACTGAAATAATTAACATGGAAAATAGCTCCTAACATTTCCTGGGACCTGAGAATAAGAAATTATTCTTCCTATTTTGAATTGAATTCCATTCACTTCACATATTTTTGAATGACAACAGAACAGAATTTAAAAAAAAATATATATATATATATATATATATATATGTTTCATAGATTAATAAATATGTTTGCCCACAACTCATTTAACAAATGACACCTTTATTTTTTTAAATTTTTTTTGGCATTATTGATGTATAATTGACAAAACTATAAGACATTTAAATTGTACTTTGTGATGATTAAAACTTGACTTTATTTTTTTTAATGTTTTAATGTTTTGTATTTATATTAGAGAGAGAGAAAGACAGAGCATGTGCGGGGGAGGGGCAGAGAGATGGAGACAGATTCCAAAGTCTGCTCCAGGCTCTGAGCTGTCAGCACAGAGCCCAGCTCCGGGCTTGAACTCATGAGCAGTGAGATCATGACCTGAACCAAAGTTGGATGCTGAACCGACTGAGTCACCCAGGTGCCCCAAAACATGACAACTTTAAAGGTTACACCATCTTTATTATGTTTTTTATTATAGGTAAAGGAAACATTGACAACAGTGTTTACATTTACTAGTCAAAAATTAGATAGTTTTGTTGAAAATATCTTAATTTAACTAAATTTCTTTCCAATCACAATAATAGAGAAATTTATTTTTCATAAAATGCAAAACAGTTTCTCATATAACCTTTTCTTTTTATTTTTTTTTAATTTTTTTTTTTTTAATTTTTATTTTTGAGACAGAGAGAGACAGAGCATGAACAGGGGAGGGGCAGAGAGAAAGGGAGACACAGAATCTGAAACAGGCTTCAGGCTCTGAGCTGTCAGCACAGAGCCCGACGCTCGGGGGCTCGAACTCACTGACGGTGAGATCACGACCTGAGCCGAAGTCGGACGCTTAACCGACCAAGCCACCCAGGCGCCCCATAACCTTTTCTTTTTAAAACTTATTTTGAAAATGGCACCACCACACTTCTGGTACCTAGCTTGAAAAGTTAACATTATAATCAATAGCCCAACTCTAATATTTTCCCCACATCCAGTTGTGTTCAATACCTTGTTGCTTTTTTACTTAAAAATGGCTCTGGCACTTACCCTGTTTCTTTCCACTTCAATTATCTTAATTAGGTGCTTTCTTTAGCAATATGTCTTGGCTATGAGATATCCTTTGAATAGCCTCTTTACTTCCATTTGGTCCCAGGTAACCAACCCTTAACATTCCAGAATTATATTTAAAAAATTTTTGATTATAAAGCTTAATTGAACATTTCACATGACATATTGTCTTTAAAAAAATAATTTTTTTTATTAAATATCTTCCAGAATCTACTCAGTGTATTTCTAAATTTACTTCCAACTATTTCCTCAATATAAATGGTGTGGTCCAAGCAGTCTGTTCATATTTTCTAAACATCTTCTATAGCTCCTTTATACAAACACAGTATTCCAAATATATGAGAATGTGTTGCACTATCCCAATTTTGAAAGTTGCTCACACCAACTTTCTCCTTGGGATGCCCCTCACAACCCACTTAATTTCCTATCACCTCTCCAATGGTGTTATGAAGTCTTCCCTAATAGCCCAGATAGAAGTATTTTTCTATCTTCTCTATTCTTTCCTTGTATTTTATTTATAGGATTCATATAATGCATTATAAGCAACTTTGAGAGTAGATGTCTCAGCATATGTCCCTAAGAAATTCTCAAGAACCATGTCCTTTGACATCATCAGTTACTACCTCTTACATATAATAAGCCCAAAGAGGAATTATTTTAATATCATTACAATGCCTAATCATACTAGTCTACTCACACACATGTATGAATTTTTTTAATAAATTATCATTTTCACAAATGAAATCAGCAAAAACAAACAATGACATCAGTCCCTTTCACATATCGCTGGTTGGGTTATAAGGTAGGGGGGGAATCTGGGAAAACAACTTGGTGATAGATACTTTGGGCTTTAAAACCTCATGCCTGGGGGTGCCTGGCTCAGGTGGTTAAGTGTCTGATTCTTGATTTTGGCTCAGGTCATGATCTCACAGTCATGAGATGAAGCCCTGCACTAGCTCAGTGCAGAGCGTGGAGCCTGCTTGGGATTTTCTCTCTCTCTCTCTCTCTCTCTCTCTCTCTCTCTCTCTCTCTCTCTTCCTACCTCTGCCCCTCCCCCACCCCCCACTTGCTCTCTCTCTCATGTTCTATCTCTCTAAAAATAAACAAATACTTAAAAAAAAAAAAACAAGCTAGTGCCTGGAAATACAAGTTTAAAATGGCATCTGTCCAACATCTCCTGGCTCTCTTTTCCAAATTCCTACCAAAATAACCACCAAGACAGAATAAAAGAAAGAACACACACACACGCACACATGCACACACGCACACATGCACACTGAAAATTAGAACCCACAATCAATTTTATAATCTAGAAAAAAGTAGTCTAATGGCAAGAATTACAAAAGTAAAAACAAAATAATAATTTCAATTAATTCCACTTGATTAGTTACATTATGCTATGCCAACAGAAGGTATACAAGCCTAAATAAAAACGTGTAGGGAGAACTTGTATCTTTCTGTCACTGGCTCATCTCTGATTTATAGACACAAGATCCACAATAAACTGAAAATCATGTAACTGCCCAATTATTTTGTGGATGTTTTTTTTTTTCCTTTAAGTCGGCTCCACCCTCAGTGTAGAGCTTGAACTCATGGCCCTGAGATTAAGACCTAAGCTGAGATCAAGAGTTAGATGCTTAACTAACTGAGCCACCCAGGCACCCATATGGGTGTTCTTAATAACACCCTTCAAGTCCTAAAAGTATCTTTTCCTTTACTTGTAGACAAACTGCTCTTTCTGAATGAACTTGAGAGAAATGAGGGGATAAAGATGAGCCTGTTAGGGGAGGAGCATATAAGCTCTAAATCTTCTCTAAATAAAGCAAGCATAATTACTCAAAGGCACTAGGCATCACAATATATATGTGGTCTGTATTTTTCCATGAACTTGATCTACTGTCCATCAGGCACTTGGGGAGAAAGGAAAATGGAGGAAATACCTAATTTTTCCATTGGCATTGGAAGTCTGATTAGACATTATTTCTCTGCAACTGTGTATCAAAGAAGAGGATTTGGGTTAAGCCACAGGAATAAGTAAGGGCAAAAAAAAATAAGTAAGGTCAAATGTTTAAGATTTTTAAAATGTAAATTGTGATGATTTTAACTGATGACAAACATTACTGCAACAATTATTATGTTTTGTAATATGTTAGCTTGAACATAATTTCCAAGATCCCATAAAATAAGCTAATGATCCCCTTGTGTATCTGACTTATAAAACCCAGGCCTTTTCCTTTTCTTTGAGATGTTCCTCATTAATGGATGTTTTTCCTATTCCATTAGCTTGAATAAAATTATTTCTTGAGGTGCCTGAGTGGCTCAGTTGTTTAAGCCTCTGACTCTTGATTTCAGCTCAGGTCATGATCTTACCATTATAAAATTGAGCCCCACATTGGGCTCTGTACTGGGCATGGGGCCTGCTTGGGATTCTTGCTTTCCCTCTCCCTTTGCCCCTTGCCTGCTTGCACACACACACACACACACACACGCTCACTCTCTCTCTCAAAATAAATAAATAAACCTTAAAAAAAGGAATATGAACTCATCAAAAATAAATAAATTCACTTTTCTTTTTCTGACTGGATGAGCTAATCACTATGTATCTCCTTTAAAACAAGTTGATCTTTTTCTGCCCAGATCAAGATAAATATAGAATATCATGCTCTTTGCTTGATATCACATCTTTCCCTGTAAAAAGAATCATTTCCTTCTAATGAATGCTGAATTTACACTGGAAAAAAATCTCTGAATTAAACATTTTGCTAACGTAACCCTTTCAGCTATATTTATTCAAGTTTTAAAGATATCTAATTTATCTGAACCACCTGACTTTTATCATCTGGGCTCCAATGCTTCTTTACTGAATTCTACCCACAAGTGAGATCCATTAAATTGGAATTTATTAACACAACTGATTCTAAATGACATAAATTCTGCAGCTTTGGAGAAGATTGAGTAGATTCTCAGTAGAGCTGAGGCCAGACATTCCTTCATCAAGCCTGCGCAGTAACATATTTACTGTAACTTATCTGAACCTTCTTGACTGGAATACGAAGGAAAACCTGCAGAGTTGCTCATCGTAAATTATTTCTTACAATTAGGTGACAGCGTTACCCAGGCCGAGTACGTATCAGGAGTTTTGTAATGGTGCAGTGATATAATAATATGAGGACACACTATTGCCCATTTTTCAAGAAACCATGCAATATTACTTCATGTATTAACCACTTTTGTGCTCTTACCACGCAATTACCCATGATACAAAATCTGTACTAGAAAAATAATCTGTCTCTAACTCCTTTCTTCAATTCTGCATTTTCTAGCTTATGCTTTTGCGGTTGCTGTTTTTTGTTTGCTTGTTTGTTTTTCTGTTTAAAATGTTGAATTTTTCCTCTAAGTCAGCTTGAGAGCCACTTCAAATTATATCTCCTCCATCAAACCATCACTAAATACGTAGAAGATATCTTTCCTTCTGTTTATCTGTCTCTTTAGACTCAATAGGTGTTTTCATTGTGTATTTACATATATAATTATTTTCTTCAGAATTATGCCAATTTTGGTAAATTTCCGTTAAAAATAATTTTTCAGAAAGAACATTGAGTCTATCCATGATTACGTTTGTATGTAAGATACTGAAAACTGATTCAATATTTACAAAATATTTATGTAAAACTACTCTAAGTTGGTTTCATTAGGTCAGGTTTTCCATTGTGGATATTACAATAAAGATTTGACAATATTTCATTCATATACATTTTACCAAAAATACTGATTGTTTCATTTTTATTTAATTTTCATTTTTGGTAACACATAATTAAAAAAAAAACAGCTATGAATCATGAAATTGGTCGTCTTTTGCTCCACAACTTCTTTCCAAATATTCCCTTTTCTCAGTAACAATCACTTTCAACTCTTTTCATGATTAGCATAATTTTTTAAGTTTGTTTATTTATTTTGAGAAAGACAGAGACAACACAAGTGGTGGAGGGACAGAGAGAGAGGGAGGGAGAGAGAGAGAATCCCAAGCAGGTTGTGTGCTGCCAGCGCAGAGCCCAATGCAGGCCTCGAACTCACAAACCGTGAGATCATGACCTGAGCCAAAACCAAGAGTTGGAGACTTGACTGACTGAGACACCCTGGCACCCCTAATTATTATTTTGTAACATTTACTTCCATATATCTACATAATATGATATTTAACTTAATATTCATAAATAATTACATGTCAATGTTTTTATAAATTATAATACTAAGATTTAAAGGAGCTGTGTGATTTGACTAAGAATTATATCTATCCTGTTTGAGGTCCTTAAAGACAAACTAATATACATATGGCAGAAGGAGATTCTTTGTCACATTCACCTGCTTTGGCCCTAAACCTTCTCATTTAAATGGAAAATATTTTTTTTTTTGAAATTACAGAAAAGGTATGTTTTATTTTGATATCTTATTCTGGAAGCTCTCCTTGTTTACTGTCAACAAGCTACAATCTTCCAAGATGGATCCAAAGAGAGTCATCCTAGACTGGAAATAGTTGTGTGGCCACAGGGTGGAGCTGGGTCCTTGAGGTGATAGTGAATAATAAATACTATGGGAGAATAGGAAGGTGGAAGAGAGTCCAAGTAAGGAAGAAGCTTGTAAAGCTACTGCAGAATGACCCTCTAAAGTCAGTTTTAAGGGGGAAAGTCAAGAATATTTTAGCCTATCCTCTAGCTTCTGAATGTGTTCTCAATTAGTTGACTGTAAGAATATACACTTTTTGCTAAGACCTGTTTCTGGTTGTCCTTGCATTTACCATGCGGGCTTTAACACTGGCAACCATGCCTAAAGGGGTTACACCCACCACTGCATTTTGTAATCCCTCAGTTTTCTTTCTTTACACCCAATTTGCTTTCACCTTAACTTCATTCTTACCTTACTTGATTTTCCTTAACTGACTTTGAAGTGGCTATCTCTCCAGATCTCAATGTCCTGATTGCCCTGGGAAGGAATGCTTATCTAAATTCCAGGCCCAGAGCAAACAACTCCTGACCAACCACAATTGCTAAAATTTCTGCCTGGGTCATTCTCTGGCTGGGATTGGAGGAATGGATGGTGTGTGAGATTTGGATATTTTCCCAGAACCATGACACAGATCTAGACTTTTTGTTCCAAATTTAGTGATGTTGGGATTACTCCATCCTGCCTATGAATAAGAATCTTGAAGCTGAGCTTAGACAAAAATTCGCCTGAGAGACTAATGTATTAGCTGAAGGAAGATGTGAAAGAAAATCTAATAGAGAGATAAAAATGAGTTCTATTTTCAATCTCTCAGAGTTTGGGAGGTACTTAACAGAAAAGTAGGAGAAAGATTTAATTGAGATTTTAGATCATCAGAAATATTAAATTAAAAGAATCTATACTAAGATTCTCAGGTATATATATAGTTTACTACACTTAAAAGTCTTATTCCTCTTTGCTAAAATTGTAGTTTGCTCTTAAATAGTTATCCAAATAGGGCAAAAACTACTTACAACTATCTCTTAGTATTAAATAAATTTGTGGGAAGCTAAATATTAGCAAAGTCAACAATCATAAATTACATATTTTGGGGAAGCCCTGAAATTCTAAAATTCTAAGCAGACCCTCCTTGTCAAAGAAGGCATTGTAAATATTTTTTTTTTTTTAAAGAATAACATTGCAAGCAAATGTACTTGACATATGGTAGGGGATGATTCATGTGTGTTGAATTTTTGAACAAAAAGAAATTAAGGGTATATTAAACACAGCAAGAGAGATACAAGAATATTTGTAGTGCACTTTTCATAATAGTGCAAATTTGGAAACAAAGTAAGCATACATCAGTGGAAGAGTGGATAAATGAAATTGTGAAGGGTTACAAAATGAAATATATAAATTTGAAACAAATGCACATCTTAACAATATAATAATAATTATCCATTCCAAAGCTATTGAACAAGCATAATATATCCTAAACTTAACCCAACTAAAAAATACATTTTTAGAAATTGTTATGGGTTCAATAAAACTATATACAAATGGGAAGTGAGGGAATTTATGAACATAGGAGTCAATATCATGCTTGGGTGAGGATCACATGCTTACTTTGGGAAGATGAAAGGTGGAACCATATGATTTACCTGTAGGTTATTGCCAAGACCCTAGATTTCATGAGTGGTGATAGGCACATGGACCATTTTTAAATTATTAAAAATAATGATCAATGCACGAATCAATGATAGGAGGGAATTAGAAAGGATTAGAAAGAACTTAATTCTGTATGAGATCCAATTGGGAAATGTGCAGTGTATGGATTTCTCAACTCTCACCCGATGAATTCTCCCTAATACAGCCAGCTCTTCTTTGGCTAAAACTGTAAAGCAACAATACCAGCCTTCCTTTGTGATAGGTGAATAGTCTGGGCCATCTTGTTCTGCTTTTGTTTTTGTTTTTGTTTCCACAAAGAGGCAAAAAAAAAGGAGATTTAATATCTTAATGAAATCTCCTTCAAGAGTCTTTTCAAGAGGGTCACAACTGGCTGAATTTTTGTTGGAATTGAATCTGTAGAAGTTATAGACTAGAATTTATAAACTGAAAATTCACTTAAACCTCAACCATTTCTCAACTTTTCATTCTGCCAGGAAATGAGAGCAATGACCTAGAGCTCCACTGTCCAATATGTAGTCATGAACTACATGTAGCTGTTGAGCATTATTCTGAAATAGGACGTGCAATAAATTTAAATATAGCCCTAATTTCAAAGATAGCATAAATCAGAGAATTTAAGCTCTCCCATTAATAATTTTTATTATTAATTACATATTGAATGAAAATATTTTAAGTATATCAAGTTAAAATATATTATTACCATTAGTAATCAATTTTATTAATCTTGTCAATAACCTACATCATTGTAGCATTATTTACAATAGCCAAGTTATTGTTTTATAAGCAACACTTATAACACTCGCACTTACCAGTACTTACAACCTAAGTGTCCATCAGTGGATGAATGGATAAATAAATTGTCACACACACACACAGGAATATTATTCATCCATAAAAATAAAATCTTGCCATATGCAACATCAGTGGATCTTGAAGTCTTTATATTAAGTGAAATAAGTCAGATGGAAAAAGGCAAAGACTATATGATCTCTCTTATATGTAGAATCTAAAAACAAACAAACAAACAAACAATAACAACAATAAAAACCTAAGCTTATAGATACAGAGAATAGATTGAAGGTTGACAGAGGTGGGGATGGGTGGTAGGAGAAAGGGGTGAATTCTTTTTTTAGCTTGAATTAAAAATATATGCTGTTAAAATTAATTGCATCTATTTCTTCTTTTTTATGTGGCTACTAGAAAATTAAAAATCTCATCTGAATTTACATTCTATTTCTCCTGGACATTGCTCATCTAGATAAATCATCATTGCTGTGACTATTGAGCTTTCTTTAGCTATTAACCTCCTGCTCCATTGAGTAGGAATACAAGGAAAAAGGAAGATTTTGCTTCTATGTTGTGAGATGCCAAAGAAATTCTTTCATGTAGGAAATGGAAAAATATTCCTAGAGGGAAGTGGGAGAATCTAGTTTAGAAAACGCAGCTATCTATGTGCCTGGGTGGAAAAATATTCCTAGAGGGAAGTGGGAGAATCTAGTTTAGAAAACGCAGCTATCTATGTGCCTGGGTGGCTCAGTAGGTTAAGCGTCAGACTCTTGATATCAGCTGAGGTCATGATCTCACTGTTTATGAGTTTGAGTCCTGCATCAGGCTCTGAGCTGACAGCACAGAGCCTGCTTTGGATTCTGTGTCTCCCTCTCTCTCTGCCCCTCACCAACCCCTCCCCCACCAAATAAATAAACTGAAAAAAAAAACAAAACAAAAGAAAAGAAAACTCAGGAATCAACCTCAAACCCCTGTGTACACACACATACAATTCTAGGGGAGCTGGAAGTCCCCCATCAAGAAAACTTGAGTGTAAATAATTTCTTAAGAGTATCAGCCCTTCACATGATCCCATTGCCCAAGCTTATAGTGGTTTTCTATTGCTTAGAAGATTAAAGATTAAAACAATATACACTCTGGCATTCGTCATCTTTCATTACACTTAATTCTTCAACACTTTTTCTCTTCTCTTATAAGAAGGCTATCTTCCTATAAAATTGAACCCAATGCTCCAGAACTTGACCTCCCTTCCCTTTCAGTCATCCTGTCACATGCCCCTTCACCCCAACCCCCCACCCCAGCCGCTCAGAACAACACCATCTGTTGTAGTTAATCCCACACTGCTGCACCACCCTTCTTAAACTTTGTAAACATTCTGTTATACATCTACTGTTTCCCTCCTTTGTAACCCCACATAAGTCTATTTATAATTTCTAGTGACAATTAACATTTTTAGTTTTTAATTATAATTATGATTTTATTATAAATATTAAACCCTAAGCTGTATCAGACAAGCATAGCTGCATCTTGGGAGTGGGCGTAGTGCAAGAAATATTCATTGAATTACATAGACTTCACAGTTTAATAGAAAACAATGCAATTTTAAGCTTAGCTCTTATTCAAGCAAATGTCCATTGACTCACTTATTGAAGAAAAATTAGTCTGGGAGTAGCTTCATACTTGCACATACTGACCTAGGCTTTTATCAGTCATGAAATGATTATAGTTATCAAAAATAACTTACTTCAGAAATGACAGCTTTCACCTTGGAAACAAGTTTTAACCTCATTTATAATTGTTGAACTGGCATTTTTAAAAACAATTAATGTAGCAAATTATTGGAATACGTTTTTTTTCACTTCAGAGATGTCCCTCTACCTTCTCACCCAATTCTTGTAGGGGAAACAAAAAACATTTAAATTATTTTCATGCAATTAACAACCATTAGAAAAGAAAAGCTTCTCAGCACTTTCTCTCATTCCTTTACAGAGTTTAAAGTTCATTATATAATACCCTGATTTTAATTCTGTCTTGAGTATTCCTTCAGTGAGTTAGGCAATATTAAATCATACTCTTCTCAAAGATTTTATACAATTTCAAACCACTCTAATTTTCAAGGAAGAAGAGATTTATGGTCCTTGGAGAAACTTGATCAAAATAGAGTGTTTCTATGATTCTCAAAACTCCCTCCCAATTACGAAGATTCTCTCACATCAAAGCTTCCCCATTCTGTTTTGAAGAAAACTGGATGACCAGTCAAGTTACCATGGTTAGTTTATTAATTACTGTTTACCCAGTTCTATGAACCAAGATCTGAGGCAACTGACAGCAGACCTAGGCCTGCCGCAGTGCAGTTTCTCAGACTTTATTTCTCCAGGGTTTTTCTTTTTCTACCAACTTTTCACTCCCTTTCCTTTTAAGATTTTTTCTTTGTTCTCCCCCCGCAAATAATTTTTACATCAGGTGTTAAACAATATTACATTTCATGCTTGCTTGCTGCTTCAGGTCTAGTAACCACATTTCTTATGAACCGTGTAATAGTAAAAGTCAGATTGGTTATTTGCTTTTTGATGTGAAATGGTTATTGCACATGACTGAGGTGACACAGATTATTTTGCCTCTGATCTTGTCACACATAATAAAACAAGTAACACTCAGTCTCGAACACAGATTGACTCACAAAGTTTACCGAGGGTTGTCTTTTTATGTGAAATGTACTGCTAATAAAGAAAAATAAGAATTGAAAATTATCCCCCCCCAAAACTGCAATTTAAAAAAAAAAATTAGAACCACTTTAAATATATGTGCATGTATATGTGTGCACGCACACACTTATACACACATACTTATAACCAGGTTTATTATTCACTATGTGTTTACTGTTTAAAAAATAGAGTTTAAAAAATTCTCAATACTTATGGGAGATACTTTGTGAATTACATGTGATCTTATCTCAGAGTAATGGCAACGCACTAGAGGGGTAAAATAAGACTATAGAGGAATACTATAAACATGTACAGAAAGGTGAATCTATAATATCTAATTGATATAGAAAATAAAAAAACGTAAAAACAGGAAGAAAGTGTATATAAAAATATATATGTATGCACATACACAAATACTTAAAGACATTATTTTCTTATTTTTCTCCCTGGCAGTGATGGTTATCCAAATGTGACTTTTTGTTTTTATTTTTAACCATGAAGACAGTATATATTTTCCTTCTTGTTTCTGTTCTTGAAGAGGATACATGTTCCACTTTCACAATCAGACAGTAGATTTTTTCAAAACCTAAGAAGGTAACTGGAATGTTTTGAAGCATTTTATGAGTCATATATTAAAAAAAAATAACAGCCCATTATAAAGAGACTACAATGTCTATGACACAGCCATCCAATAAAACAGAGGCATGTATATTTTTAAATGTTACAGTAGAGTTTTGTTTGTTTGTTTAACTACTTATGCACTCCATTTGTGAGGGAGAATTTCTTACTCTAGGGTTATGGAGATGGCTCACACACAGGACACCTACCAGTGGGCAGATGAGACAACAGTTGATTAGTCACATATCCCCAGAGCCTAAGAGGACACTGCACTCCACGCAGAGCCCCCTGGAGACTGCACTCAAGAACAGAGTACACAATGAGGAACTGTAGGAGGCAAGTTTTTTTTTTAAGTATTTTATTTTATTTTATTTTATTTTATTTTATTTTATTTTATTTTTTGAGAAGGAGGGGGAGGGGCACAGAGAAAGGGAGACACAGAATCCAAAGCAGACTTCAGGCTCCAGGCTCTGAGCTGTCAGCACAGAGCCTGATGAAGCGCTTGAGCTCGCAAACCGGGAGATCATGACCTGAGCCAAGTCAGAGGCTTAACTAACTGAGCCACCCAGAACCCCTAGAAGGCAAGTTTCATAATATCAGGAGGATAGCTTATTCCCGATTCCTGCAGGAGGATGTGATTGGTTTGTGTGAGTAATTGCAGGGGCTGACAGGAAACTGAAAGCAGCACCTTGCAGATAACAAGAATTGGTAAGGAGAGGGGTGGGGGTTCAGCTAGGGAACCTTCCCTGAGGGAGCAGAGTGACTTAACTTGTGGTTAAGTCAGATGAGACCCTTCCAATGTCAGTACATGAGATAGGCAGCACATAATGTTGGGCCTCAATTTCAGACCTTATATTATACTCTTTTAATAATACAATTGTTGGGGAAGAAAAACATGGTGAAATCAAAATCAGAGAGAGAGTAGGTGGTAAATTATTATAATTGAACTGGCGTTTGTAGAAATGTCCATGGGTAATGAATAGCAGCCACACAGAATAGGAAAATCACAACTAAAGCAAATAAATACTCTGTTACAGGAATTGTTTGAATCAAACAATCAAGCAAATTTTCCATTTTCCCCCCTAGTATTCTAGATTATAACACAACAGCAGTATTACTCTTATAGATACCCTTGTGTAAATAGAGGGCTCATTATCTTTTTTCTGAGAAAGATACCTAGGTGTTTTATATCAATGAAACTAGAGGGAAAGAGTTTAGCAAGATTTACCTGACAGGAGGGATACCCCTTTCATATTAAATGCACACTTCTGTTTTTCTCTTGCTTGAGAAAGTCTCAGAAAAGAAATGTTTCACCTTAGGAATTAAAATGGAGTTGGAAGACAATTTTAGTCCAAACTCTGTCTTGGCATATGACTCTCCTTGTCTACACTGACTCACCAAAGTGACCACAGCCTCTTCTTGGACCTATCCAGAGAAACAAAGTGCTTTTCTTACAGGATAAACACATCTTTTGCATATTTGCTACTGGATGCAATCTTTTCTTTTCCAAGTGGGTCAAAGTGTGTCTTCAAAAATATTAGAAGTCAGCTTTTCTTTTTCCCCCACCAGTGGTGTAGCTAATGTATTTGACACCCAGAGTGAATCACTACAAAGCCCCTGCCTTTATATGACAAAATTGTATTTAGTAATAATCAGGAAGTGATACAAAATAGTAACAGCCAGAAAAGAAATGTGGTCATTGAGAAGTTTCTATGTTGAACTTCATATATGGAATTATATAAACATTAAACTGTTACAACATTAAAAGAGAAAAAGTGTGTTTGATTAATTTAATTATATTAACTTCTGTTTTGATAAAAGGTGAAAAACCTATACTTATATTTTAGCTGGTTGCATTAGTGAAAGAAAATCATACAGTTTCTTTTTTAACCCTTATTTAAAAGTAGTCTCCTTACTCAACGTGAGGCTCAAACTCACAACCCTGAGATCAAGAGTTGCATGCTCTAGTGACTGAGCCAGGCACTGTCTTCAGCCTTAACATTTGCAAATTTGTCACTACTTGTCAAAACTGAACTAGACAGTATAGACAAATAGACAATATAGACAAATTTATCAACCTATGGTCACAGGGATAAAAGAGTAATATTTATTAATTTCAAGTTTGAACAGTTTCTTTTGCATGAAGCCTCAGATGTACAAATATTTCAGAAAAATTTTAAACATAAGGATAAGCTTGGCATACAGTTTTGAAAATCCAATTTTATGATAAACTCCAGAAATCAAAATGTGGTCTACACTTTTGTTTTTTAGGTTCTTATAGAAGCTTTCAAATGTCTGAACCTTTTAAAGGCAAATAAAAACTCCAAGTTGTCATATAGAGTAACAGCTTTGAAGTAACTCAACTTCTGTTTCTTGGTTATAAATTATTGTGCTATTATTACTTCTATAAAATTACTGTTTAAAAGCAAGAATAAGTCATGCCACAGTGGTTTGAGACACCAGCCTCACTGACAGTGATATCCAATGATTCTAAACCCTTCATCAATTATTTTCAAAAGGAACATCTATAGCTGAGTCTGCATATTTTAGGATGATGATAAAATGGGGAATTTCCAAAATTAAATTTTATGTAGTGTATATTTCCTAAAGGATAAATAATAGAAATATGCTACTTTGAAACATATAGTATGAAAACTCAGCAGAAATACCAAGCAATAATTAGAATTTAGATTAACAAAATTTCTGTTGGGCAAGAGTGTTTTATTATTGACAATACTTGGAATTGCCGATGCATGGTGATAATAAAAATTTGGACCACTTTTTACTCAGTATCAGTACTGATTTTAAATGTTAACTATACACATGCAATTCTTTGCACCCAATACTGACTGCTCCCACTTCCTTCTTTGAATACCTCTGCTGTCAAATGGCTTTGTGGGTAAAGATTCTCTAAGGCTCAGGCACTCCCTCCTGCTTTGACGTTTATAATATAATAGTACCCTGAATCTTCAACATTTGAATCCTACATGCCCTCTGCCTTTTCAGTAAGGCATACAAATTTTAGATTAGTAATAATTGAAGCTGATGGTCAATTCTTCTTTCTATTATAAGCCAAAAGTTGCAAAATATCAAATGTATTCTTCAACCATGGAATATTTCATCTACAAAATTTTATAACGTTCTCAATATTATCTGCCATCACCAATATAAGCAATGCTAGCTAGTTATTTTATGAATTAAAAGCATCTCTTAATATTTCTGACCAACAAATGATCACAGGAAAATAAAAAGAACTTATACACGTGTGCAATTAACATTCAGCAAATCCTTTTCATGTTCATTATGCCCCATTTGTCTGCTCTATTTCTCATATCAACTGAGTTAATCAGTATTTTATAATCTTTTCTTTGGCCTACTTTTGTGTCCATCTAATTGTGGATTCCCTACTTCCATTAGTAAGGTGAAATTGAGTAGTTGTAATAAAGTATTAAAAGTTAATGTGTGATAGCTTTATCTGAAAAATCACTTTGAAATTAAATGCAGTTTTGTAAATGTATCCCAAAATTGAAGTTGAAATTTTAGCCCCCCCCTCCAAAAAAAAATTCTAGCATATCAATATGCAGACCCCTAGAGAGGGACAAAACCTTAAATGTAATCTAATCAAATTTCTTAAAGTTAGAGAAAAATTAAGAGTCAGAGATGTTAAGTGGTTTTTGAAGTCCTCAAGACCTAGATTTGAGACTTAAGTTCCATTTACTAAATTTATTACGAGCTCAGGAGTTAATTCCTTGAGCTTTTATTTCTTCATCTGCAAATACTTAGAAATAAAAATATCTACCTTGTGCAGTTGCTGTGAAGATTAAGTAAAATAATTCATGTAAGGAAGGCAGTTTTGCACAATACTTGGCATCAATATTTTCTATTGAGAAGAAGCATAACACAGTGAAAAGCTGAATGGAGGATTCATTGAACATTGAATCTAGAGCCAGAAATGTCCAGGTCTGAATCTTGTGGCTGGTAAGTCTCTTATGTTTCAGTTTCCTCATTTGTAATATAGGAAAGTAATGTTACTTTATAGATTTATTATGAGGGATAAGTAAGTTTATAGGTGGGAAGTATGTAAAACAAGAAACATTATTGGAATGCTAGTTATATATATATGTATATAAAACATTTATGTATGTATATATGATTACCACTACTGATTTTATTCTTTTAAATACAATCTCCTTTAAAAATTCCTGATTCTGGGTATAAGTGGGGCATCATATTTTTTTCCTATTTAAAGCTAGAAAAAAAGTATTACCAGTAAGTACTTTCGTATACTTAAAGAACTGAATCCTGAGTGTCTGCAAAGCAGTGTAGATGAGGGTCATTACTGAGGACCACACATATCTGAATATGTAACTTGGGTGGTGAGGAAGGGCAAAGGTGTACTTTTCTTTCTCTCTATAAGCATTTCACTTTTAGACCCTTCAGAGGTTAATAACAAGAGTAACTAAAATGTGGTAGTGAATTTTTTCTCCGTCTTTTATAACCATTTGGAAATTCGGAACATGCCTATAAGAGCCTCTAGATTAGGAAGATATTACTTGTGTTCTGAAACTGTCTGTGACCCTCCAAAATGTAGAAATTATAGTCCAGAACCTCAGGCATAGGCAAAATGGAGCACAAGGTAATAAACAATTAAAAAAATATCTTTAAGGCTCTGGAGCAAAAGTTCTCAACTGGGGTGATTTCTCCCCAGGGGATATCTGGCAATGTCTGAAGACATTCTGGGTTGTCCCAATTTGGTGGGTACTGCTGGCATCTAGTGGGTAGAGGCCAGTGATACTGGTAAACAGTGCACAGAACAGCTCTTCTGCAACAAAGGACCATCTGATCCAAAATGTCAGTCCTGCTGAGTTGGGAACCCTGCTGTGGAGGGACAGCCTGAACTTCTTAAAGTACTTCATTTCAGGGAATGTCTAGTTTAATGTAACCTTACTACAAACATAAGTGTGTTTGTTTAAGTTGTTGTGCCAGCATTTCTAATACCAGTCACTACTGATGAGGAGACATTTCCTGGGATACTAAAAATAGCCTGTTGGCAAAGGTAACCTGACTGTAGTACTGTTATTTTTATCAGCCCCTAATTGCCAGGAAATGTTCTTTCTGCTAGTTATTACCACATAATTATGCACATTCTGCATGTGAAAATTATGCACTTACTTTTAAAGTACTGTAAATATTTGCTCTAAATATATATCAGCTTTTTCTACATTATAACTGTAACCAGGCAGTAAAATAATACTCACTTAAAACATGCAACCCATGTACAGAGTCTATAAGGTCAGAAACACTGTTTTGAGCAAAAGATTTTATAATGTCAAGTTTCAGATTATAAAATGTATACAAAGTGAGGTTTTCTCATTCAGTTTTTATAATGGAATTATGTTCTGTGCTTCTTCCCAAGTGAGTCAATCATTATTTCAATTATAAAATAATGCATACTTAGGACAAATGAAAAGAGTCACATGATCTCCCATCCTGCCTTTCTACCCAAAAGTCCTTCTCTCTAGAGGTCACTACTTCGGTTGTGTTTCCTCTGCTTCATTTTTGTAAATCCACTGTGCATCTCCCTCCCTTGGATGGGAGCACTCAGGGAAAATTCTATTATGTGCATAGGATCAGCTTCATATCAGAATAAATCACAAGAAGCAAGCAGGTAGATTTCCCTTCATTACTTCACATCACAACTCCCCTGTCAAAATAAGAAAGATTCCTCAAAACCCACAGGATATGTACCTTGGCTTTCTTCACGAAAAATGGTGGGGGTTTTTAGGTTGTTACTTTTTTAAGAATGTGGCTTAGCTTGATGTTAGCTTAGGAGAAATATTTTGTTGCCAGTGGTTTTGCAAACTCAGGTCTGGGGAGAGGAGTTGGGTAGTGACTGACCTACCCATTGGTCTCTTAGAATTCCTGAGGAAATTCCTGATATCTGCTCTCTTTCCAGAGTATGGCAAAGAGAGTCTAAGCTCAAAGAGTCTCTGCCTGAGAAAGAGTGAGTCCCATCTCTACCTCAGTTTTCCCTTACATGAGGATCCCTTTTTTTTCTGATTTATATGTACTTCAATTGCTGTTCTTCTCAGGGAATCAAAAAGAAGGTTGCCATTGATCTAAGTATCATTACTTATTGATCAAAATGGATTAAATGAAACTAACAACATCTGATTTAGTTTTATAATTTACATTTAAAAACATACAGTACAGGGGTGCCTGGTGAATCAGTTGGTTAAGCATCCAACTTTAGCTCAGGTCATGATCTCATGGTTCATGAATTCGAGTCCTGTGTCAAGCTCTGTGGTGACAGCTCAGAGCCTGGATCCTGCTTCTGATTCTGTACCTCCCTCTCTCTCTGCCCCTCCCCTGTTCACACTGTTTCTCTCTCTCAAAAAGAAATAAATATTTAAATTTTTTTTTTAACGTTTATTTATTTTTGAGAGAGAGAGACAGAGCATGAACGGGGGAGGGTCAGAGAGAGAGGGAGACACAGAATCTGAAACAGGCTCCGGGCTCTGAGGGGTCAGCACAGAGCCCGACGCCGGGCTCGAACTCACGGACCGCGAGATCATGACCTGAGCCGAAGTCGGCTGCTTAACCGACTGAGCCACCCAGGCGCCCCTAAAAATTTTTAAATACAGTAGATTACATATAGAAAAAAGCATATTTTCTCACTGAAGAATTACAAAATAGAAATAAAAATGAAGATCATAAAACCTTTATTGATATTTTTAATGAATGAGGAGAAAATAAGTTTACAATGCATTTCAATTATGTCATTTCTCATTTTCAAAAAAAAAGTGTTCTAAAGAAAAGGATAAATATAGAAAATAAAATTGGGTTAAATATACGATATAATTTGAGATCCATGTTCTGGAAATAAGTTACATCTTACGAACAACACAGTTGTTATGTTACATGTTAGATTTATGGAGAATTCAGCAAAGAAGATATTATTTCTACACATCATCACCTATTGATCAAAATAGTGTAATCTTACATGATCAGCCTTTTTATTTCCAGAATAGTCTCAATAAATGTAGACATTTCTACATTTCATAAAAGAGTTTTCATGTCTATGAAAAGTATACAAATTAGGCAGTGACTTAGTTATTCTGATATATTCAGTTAAATCAGATGAGGCATGTCAGCAGAACTGTCAAAAGTTGTTTCCTTCCTTAGAAGTTTACAATATTGGTGCAGATGAATATGTTCTGACAGTCGAAAGAAATTTCATGACTAGCAGAAACCACTGCCTGGAGAATTATCTTCTGTTGTCAAGTTCATGTTCTTTGTACTATAAATTTACTGTGTTAACTACTTTGCTAGGAAGTCAACTATAAATAAGGAAAATCAGAACATCATGATTAATTTGGAAAGTATATCTCAGTATTTGTATTGATATCCTCATATATGTTTTATCACTTCTATTTAATAAAAAATCAGAATTATATGATGATTGAGTCTTTTGATATATGGACGATTATCAAATGATAGGCCCAGTGATTAAAATAAAACAACATAAGTTCCCCTAAACATGTACACACACATTCATGCATACACAATGGCCTTAATAACACTTGAGGGAATGAAAGGATATCCAGGGTGTCTATTTAGTATTATCTATGTGTAACCACTATTTACATAGAACCTTTATTATATGCAACCATATAATGTGTACATGTGTGAACAGATACCTACACATATATATGTATTTCATTTCTATACCTATATTTAATTTTGTCCCTGACCCATCTTTTTTTAAGATTTTTTTTAATTTATTTGGAGAGAGAAAGAGAGAGCATGAACAGGCAAAGGGGCAGAGAGAGAGGGAGAGAACCCCAATCAGGCTCTGCTCAGCATAGAACCTGATGTGGGGTTTGATCTCACAATTGTCGAGATCATGACCTGAGCTGAAATCAAGATTCAGACACTCAAGACACTGAGCCACCCAGGTGCCCTCGTCTCTGACCCATATTAATACTTGTTCCCAGAAAAGCATTATGATGTGAGGGAAGAAAACTGGCCTGGAATTTAGGAGATACAATTCTAGTCTTCCTCTATCACTCAAAACTTCAGAAATGTCTAGATGAACTCTAAGGTTCCTATCACTTCTCACATTGTGTAGCTTCACATGTAATTCCAATAAAAGACAAATATCTTCTCCGAATTTTTCTAAATTCTAAAATAATGGCTATAGAAAACTACTGAAGTTTTTTTCTCAGTTTTAATCTATATTTTCTCAAATTTATAGCTTCTTTGCAGGATTATTTTTATCCAAAAAACAGATGCAATGACCATTATTTTTTGGCAAAAAAATGTAGAATGATATCTCAGTATCATAAATATAATGTTATTTTCAAACTATATATATAGCTATAAAGCTATATAAATATGTCACTTTTTATACCTCTTTTTCTTTTTTATTATAGTATTTATTTCCTTTTTGATGTCCTCTTTCCCTATATAGACTGAGTTCATCACTTAATCGTTTTAAATGCTTGTTTGTTTTGAGAGAGAAGGGAGCAGGCAGGGGAGGCAAAGAGAGAGGCGGTGTCAGTGCAGAGCCCGACATGGGCTTGATCTCAGGAACTGTGATATCATGACCTAAGCAGAAATCAAGAGTCGGACAGTGAACCGACGGAGTCACCCAGGTGCCCCTTCACTAATTATTTATTTATTCACAGTTTTCCTATGGTAGCAGACTTACCAATGTTTCCACCTAGGGAGTTTGTGAGGATTCTGCTGAGGAAATTCACTTCAACTATACTCAGGAATAGGGGGAGTAATGCCAGGCTAGTTTGGTGTTTCAGTGGGTCTATCTGCTCATCAGATTATGGTGAAAACCCTATTTATCTTATGTTCTTATATGTATCATAGGGAAGCATCTCAAGTCCTGACAAATCAAGGTTGGCACCCAGCCATATCCAATAATTCCCAAAGAAGCAAATATTTAACTTGGTCACACCAGTGTAGTTGATTCACAGGGCTGGTTACTGACATGCACGTCAAGAACGTGCACGAATAACGCTGAAGTTACTGATTAAAAAAAAAAAAAAATAGGAAAGGAATGTTTTTAAGTTCAAGCATTTATTTCATGTTTGAAATATTTTTAGTTCTTAGTTTTTACTTTTGCACATTGTCGGGGGCCTTCTGGACTTGGAACACACATCAGTAAGTATTATTCTTCTATAAACAGTTCCTCTCTGGTAGTAATGAGGAGCCCAGGGAGGTTTATAAAATTTATTAAGCCACTAGTTTACCATTTAGAATATATTAAACAGTATTAATAATAATAAAAAAAATAGGATTGGGGAGAAAGACCATAAAGACATAATAAAGCTAAGATGCCCAAGGGGGACAACACAATGCTTTGGCCCTCTGTAACAAGATTGCAAAACACAGTTAAAGAAAATTAGTATTTCGTCTGTGATGATAAAACTTGCAGCATAATTGAATTTAAAACTCAACTCAATATAGTTTAAGATAATTCTACCAAAGTCCCCGGTGTACTCCAACAATAATGCACTAAATGGCATCATTATATCTTGGAAGAATTAGTGACATTGTTCAGATTCTAATAAATTTGTCAAGAGGTGAGAAACTAGCTCTGCAGATTCTAAAGTGTGACATTTTGCTTCATTTTAAAAGGCCACCATTTGGGGAATTATCTGAATAATTCAGGTCTATAACTCTTTTGACTGAAATACCAAATAATTGAGAACGGTATACTTTCTGGTATAATCTAAAATTTTGCCTTCCATCTACACTTCTCCCTTTCGGCCACAATTAAGCATGGGCTGCAACACAAGAGGAAGTGCTCTCTTGTGATTAGTATAGAAGTCTTGCCTCATAACAACATACTGAACTAAAAACAACAATAACAAAAATGTGTAGTACTTAAAGGGTATCTAGTAAATGTGAACCAAAAAAAAACAAAAACAAAAACAAAAAAAAAAACCAAAAAAAAACCTTACCAATGTTGGGAATGAAAGTTATGCATAAATTGCTTAGTTTATGGGTTATTTTATTAATAGCAAATCATGGGAAATTAGAATAATGTTTTCTACCAAAACTTTGAAGTGAACCATGAAAAATATGAATAAAACAGGGCATAAATATCTCACAACACTTTTTGTGGACTTTACAAACGAATTATCAAATCAAGAGGGCTTTTGCGTAATGGGAGAAATTGGGGACAAACCCGATATGTTGTAAAATTTTGGATTATCTATGAACACGTGAAGTTTGTAGGGGAGAGGCCAACCAGAAATGAGTTAAATGAAAACTAGAATAGTGCATGTCAGCAGAGTTAAAACACATAATCTGCTTGCAAAGTTTAAAACAATAATGTCCTCCATATCCTTTAAAGTCAAGCTGAAGTCACATGTTTTCCAAACCTTTGGCATATATTGCCAGTCAAAAATAATCTTTCCTTCCCTTGTTCTGCTTTTGTAATTTGTCTGTAATTCTATTTTAATTCTTATTGTAGCCTGCATTGCATTATATCTCTTTATACATATTTTTGTTTTCCAAACCATACCGCAAGCTGCCAGAAGGTAGGATCCTTTTTACTCTTCACAATAACAGTTGGCTGAACAGGATTAATGGACTTGATGAGAATGTAAGTGTGATCTAGCTTGGACAACTGTCACTCCATTTCCTTCCAGAGTTGATTAAGCTGATCTGGCAGCCTAGGCTGGAATCCCGTGGCTTCCACATAGCTCTTTGTTGTACATGCTTAGATGAATAGGCAAACTTCTCAGAGAAAGAAACTACTGTATGTACTTGAATAAAGTTTATTCTATTGAATGGTAATTATGGCATAACCTATAATTAATTTGAATGTGAGATATATAGGATAAATATCTTGTACTGTTCCAAGAATATCAACATAACATGAAGATATGGCACAATCAAAAGCAATGCAGAAACAGGCTTCATTTCTTGTGTATATGTGTATATACATATATCATATATACATTTTATGTCAAATATTTAAATATGTGCCAACTGCATCTAATATCATCAGCACATGCACATAGCTTAGTCAATTTTATACATATGATGCTATATTATTCTGCACCATCTAGATAAGTAATGGAGAAAGTACGATTAATTCAGAATATGAAATAAGATCTTGTGCCAATCTACTGAAGCAATTTAAACTGAACAATGACTATTGTAAACCAAATCATAACGGGTTTTTTGGAATCCTGAATACAAAAGCCATATCCTAGGCCTGTTTCAAATGAAATGATATTTTGTAAATGTCTACTATATTCAGCATCTGATTCATTGGTAATCTATATGTTTAAGTGGTTTTAAGAGCCATTTTCAAGTCATACACTCAAAGCTGAGAAAAAAATGAACAGGCAAAATTCTTCAATTTTCTCTGCTTGATTTGTAGATCTTCTCACTTTTGTAACTGCTGATGCCCTGGATTAGTTCAAATTTCTGAGAAGTAATATCTGATTGGCCAAGCTAATCACCACAATTATTGTCTGGGTAGAATTTTCAATATCAGACAGCTTATGATCCCTGGCCATCTTCTGTGTTATCTGGCGTTGTGTTAGGTGCCACGGAGGACCTACCACGTTTGGCTTTTGGAGTGAATTATGAAGTACTGAACAGGGCCATTCTGTGGCTTTACTCAGCCCCTGTTAGGGATGGAGCAGTTTCCTACAAAGGAATGACGAGATGGCAGAAACCAGGATTGATCTGTCCAGTAAATATATTTTCTTATGCACATATTTAAATGTGGCCAAACTATGTGCGTGCCAAACTGGAAAATCATCTCTGAATCTGTAAAACATATGAAAATCTGAAAGCTAAGTACCCAGTGGAATTTAAGGAGAAAATAATATGTCCCCATTAAAAAGAGCTATTTTTCTTAATTGGCAATATTTCCTAGTGCATTTCTTTTTATCCTTTCCAACAAAGCATAAGTAAAGCATTGACACCTGGAATGTTTGGCAAATGCATTAGTCGTGGCACACAGAGAGATGAATAGTTGGCAGACACGTGCTGAAGTCTGGCATATCACCAAACCGAGAGATGATTCGATGCCTGAGATACGACCGCTTTCCTTTTTACCTAAATTGGGCTTTGTATTTAATGGCACTTAAACAAGAACAGCAAGGTTATGATTTTAGGAAGGTGCAGAGGTGTAGAAGGCAGCAATAGCTGCCGCCCTTTCCAGTAAACAGATGCGTGACACTACGAAAAAGACTGTCTTCAGTTGAAAAGAGATCCCCTGTTTCAGTGGGAAAGTTGACGAGCCAGGACTAGGTGACATGAAGAGAAATTAAACAAGCAGAAACATACCACCCTCTCCCTAAATCATCCAGGAATTAGCACAGGAAGGCGATACCCATTCTAGACACATCAAGGGAAGAAAGTCTACACAAGTACATTCAAGGCTCTGGAGGATCAGAAACTGAGATAACCACTGGGTTACCGAGTGAAAGGCCACAGCACTCTATCTGCAATTGCCACGACCACAACTGTGCCTCACACCACGACCTTGGGGACAATAGCCGCATGGCCTGCCGCTGCCTCTGAGCCCCAGCTCTCTCTGACCTGGCTACCACAGATGGCCTTGGTCTCACTTTCATCTGCCAAGTTTTACACAAGGGAATGTACTTTGTACCCAGAACTTCATCCCTAAGGGCATCTGAGGGATGTGCTATCTAGCCAAGGCATAGGGTAGAGATGAGAAAACACTGTTTCTCACATACAGCAGTCTTGCTCAAATACTTTCATCTCTCATTTAAATCTTTCTTCCATATCTTATTTTTCCCTTTCACTCACTATCCTTTTCTATCAATTATCCACACACACGCACGCACGTACACACGCACACACACAATTGTAAAAATAAAATCTCTGATTCCGAAAAACAGTGTATCATTTGGCAGGTAACAGGAAATGTTAATCTATTTTACATCTTCTTTTTGTGTGTCTATTATGGTAGCTAAGACCTCGTACTATGTTGAATAAAATTGAAGGTATTGGGCACATACATTTCTGACCTTAAAGATGATGCTTTAAATATTTCATCGTTGTTTGCTTTAGGTTTTCAGTGATTATCCATTATAAGTTCAAGAAAGTCTCCTTTCATTTCTAGTTTTATATCAGCTTTCTATGACAAATGGGTATTGACATGTGTCCATGCATTTATTGAATGCCTGGAAATAAGCACATGATTTCTTTTTCTCCTTTAATATGTTGGTATGGAAAGTCATTTTGCTAATCAAAGTACCTGGTTAAAAGAAGTTGGTTAAGAGAACATGGTATTTTTGGTGTCAGGGTTTTACCAACTTGTTTAACAAATTTGAGAAGCATGCCATTTCTTTTTGTTTTCTTTCTACCTCAATATTTTGACAGACTCTTGAAAAATATTCTTAATATTTTGACAGACTCAGACAGGCTGCTTCTGTTTTGCTTTTGTTTTCCTCCCATGCAAGAATTTTAAATTAATCATTAAGTCAATCCTTTGATGGCTGTAAAACTAGTCAGAAGGTCAATTTCCTCTTATTTCAGTGTTTTTTTACAGAATGAATGTCTTATGAGTTTTCAAGTTTAATGTTATAAATTTATTCATGTATTTTCTCATTTTTAAACTCTTTTATATTAAACTAGAGGTTTTTTATTTGATTGGTTTTCTTAACTTCGTTTTTCACTCAGTAGAGGCTGAGGTACAATGTTTATTCAGGTAGTTTATTTTGGAGACCAGCCCCAACAGCTGGAATGAAGAATCAGGGAGACTGATACAGGGATGGCAGGAATGTTAACATAATTATGAATTATCCAAATCACTACTGTGGGTTATAGGAGTGTACAATTGTGCCAAAACATCCTGGGAACTATACAGAAAGCCTGTGAGAAATAGCTGTCCAAAGGATGGAAGGTGGGACACGTAGCTATCAGCTTCTGTGCCCTTTAACCAAGGGTTAAAGGATTGCCTGTAGGATGGCCTGTAGGATTGTCTTCTGCTTTCCTCAGTTCTTGTACTACACATATCCCGCATAAGTCTCCACCAATGGCCACCGCACTGGAGGGGACTCAGGCAGATCATTGGACTATGTAACCTGTTTTTTGAAGTGGGCCACTTTTCTCAAAGAGTGTTAATACCCATGCAGAACTATCCCCCACAGCCAGCACTGGCATCAGAAGAGTCATTGAGAAGAAACAAAAGCATCTGATACAGTCTACCTTTTGCATAAATCCTTTTGCATTTATGGCCCAAATTACGTTTTTGCTACCGTTGGGGATTCATGGTAATAGCCTATAATCTTCACAAATACATAATGCACGAAGGGTAGTTTAATAAGCTCTAGTTCCTGCGACTGCCATTGTTTACATGACCACAATTGATAGTCATAATTTCTCTCCTCCAATATTCTAGATATTCCTTTCCTTAGCCAAAATTGACAGTAATCCAGGTTGCATTCCTGTGCAGTGACCCAGACTTTCATCCCAAAGAAGTTTGAGCCTTTGATTGCCTTCCCTTGATCAAACCGTAGCTGCTGAAGTTTCATATTCTCTGTTTTCATTGACAGTGGAAGTAACATGATATGTTTTGGTGCCCTCTTCATCTGGCAGAAATCATTGCTTCTTATGGTAATCAGTAGGTGTAACATCGACCCTGTGGCAAGTGAAGCCTAAAAGATTTACTGTGTGACCCTTTAGAAAAGATGTTTGTCAATCTTTGTTGTAACTGGACCTTCAATAGGCCATTGCAACATGTAAGATTTTTGGTCTTTGGTCTTTGGCCATGGACCCCCACTGCTGCATCTATTTTATCACAAAATATGTCTTTCCATTGAGGTGATGTTATAAATTATCGATCACCTGTCAATAATTCAGGCCTTTCCTAAACTGTTGGATGGTACTGCTGGCAAAAGAACTACAGGCAAAAAAAAAACACAAAAAAACCTGTATCTGGAATAAATGGTTAAGTCCCCTGAGTCTGCACTGCTGGGGTAGAAGGAGAACCCAGGCATTTCACCTGTTGCTATGGAACTACCTAGTCTTGTAAGATGGTTCCGTATCAAGGGCTCAGCATTCATTTTGTTACTGGTGGTTTAGTTATTCTGAAGTGGCAATAGTTGTATTGGCTCTCTCTCTTACTGAAAGAGAACTCATGTGGCTGAGTCCATGCATAGCCTCCATCTCTACGGACACTCTATTCATAGACCCATTGTGCAAACTCTCTGAGGGTCAGGAACAGCGACTTGCTGACATCTGCCAGATAAATATTTTCCACCTGGTTGTTAAATGCCTCTTCTGCAGCGAATGTTTTTTGGTGGAGCTCACTTAACAACATTTTATGTCCACTCTCATAGGTCTATTGCACACCTTTCCCCAAGATCTCCTTGTCACCAATTTTGCTCCTTCAAGACAGAAAGAGCCATGCATTCCAGCCTCCAGGAATCTGGAATATATGTCAATCTGTATATTGATACAAAAGCAATAATTAAGTGGACTCCTTGAAACTAGTTGGAGGATTTCCCCTCTCCTTTGTCCTTGCTCCTTAAATTGTAATCCTCCAACAAACAGCATTAACATGAGTCTGGAGCTTTTTAGAACTTTAGAATCTCAATCACCACCCCTGTGCCCCTCCGTCAGAATCTGCATTTTAACATGATCTCTAATCGGTTGTCATATAAACATTAAAATGTGAGAAAAACCAAGATAGTCTTTCTATATTATATGCAATTATAAGCTAATAACATTAATAACTCTTTGATCATGGATTTTTTTCATTTCTCCTTGAGGTTTTCTCGAATATTTCAAAGCTCTTTAATTTGATATACATAAATTTTAAATTGTAATTCACTCTTGTTTTATTAAAATATATGTTTTATGATAACTTCATTTTTTCTTAAAAATTTTTTGTCTTAAAGTCTATTTTGTTTGATACTAACACAACTCTTCTCAGCTTTATTTTTGTAACTATTTTTCTAGTATATTTGAAATCATATATTTTTACCATTTCTATGTCTTTATTTTCAAACTTTGTATGTCCTTATATTTTAGGTGTGTCTCCCATAGGTAGCATGTATCTTTTCTGAACATTATACCAATTTTTAAAATAGCATATTTAGTAGATTTATATTTGTTGTGATTTTCAATGTATTTTGATATATTTTTGAGATCTTATTTTGTGCTTCCTTACTTACTCGTTGCCTTGCTTTGGTATGATATTTTCTTTTCCAAGTTTATATTGTTCTATTCACTTGTAAACTGTATACTCTGTATCTTTTTTTTCCAGTGGCTAAACTTGAATTTTGCCAGGCATACCTTACAAAGTCAGCCATTAAATTTAATACTCATATACTCTCTTCACAAATAATAACAGATCTTAGAATACTTCAGCTTCTAATCCCAGCAGAAAATGGTGTTTATCCAGATTTTAGTTTACCTTGTATTTATTTCTTAACCACACAAATTAAGCATTATCATTTTTTTTTTTATTCAGACAAAGCTTCTTACATTTATTCTTTATATGCCCAAGTCTATCTATTTTTTTTTTAACATTTTTTGTTTCTCACTGTAGATATTCCTTGTGGGATCATTTTCCTTCCCCCTAAAGTATATCATTTACAAGTTTCTCTATTGAGGTTTGGTTGGTAGTAAACTCTTTATTTTGTTCATGTCAAAATGTTTTTAATTTGCAATTACTCTTGAAGGATTATTTTTCTAGGACCCAAATTAAAAATTTGGAGAATGTTTTCACACAGAATTTTGAAGTTCTAGATTTCATTTTCATTGGTGAGAAAGCCAGTAAAATTCTAGCAATATGAATTTCATTCATTTTACAGGATATGTTCATGTTTTTCCTGGCTGCTCTTCACACCTTTATCTTTGACATTCTGCAGTTTCATCATGATGATCTTAGATGTGGACTTCTGTTGGGTTAATATTTTTCAGATATACTATTTTGTTTTGCTTTTAGATATATTGTGTTTCATTATCTCTGGAGTTAATTTGTATTTTGGAAAATTTTCAGCCATTATTTTTGCAAATTTTGTCTATTGGTCATTTTCTTCTCTCCTGAAACTCCAGCTAGAGATGGAGATGAAAGAAACGTGTTTATTCCACTCAGAACACTTTGGACACTAAATATATGGGGCATTTTTTCCCACACCAACCAATTCCTTAATTCTCTGCAAATACCAACTGTGTCCTATAATTTAATTCGATTTTGACACTAACTATCTGGAGTTGGCACAAACCCACAGGTTAGGGGCTCTGTCCCATAAAACTGCCCCTTACTAAAGATGCCAGTTGCAAGTAATAGGTTTCTAAGGTATTTACACTTCCGTCTAACTTGGCTATAAAGTTGGGGGCTCCCACCCCCTTCCAGTTTGGTAATTTGCTGGAATGGCTCACAAAATTCAAGGAAACATTTATTTACATTTAGTGGGTTATTATAAAGAATATTATAAAGGACACAGAAGAAATGCCAGATGAAGAGATACGTAGAGTGAAATCTGGAAGGATACTGGATGCAGGAGCTTCTGTCCCCCTGCAGTTGGGGCGCAATACCCTCCTAGCATATGGATGGGTTCACCAACCTGAAGGCTCTCCAAACCCCATTGGTTAGGATTTTTATGGAGGTTTATCACTTAGGCATGATTGATTAAATAACTGGCTACTGGCGATTAACTCAATTTCCAGCTTCTCTTCCCTCCCTGGAGAATCAGGTGCGGGCCTGAAAGTTCCAACCTCTCATCACACAGTTGGGCTTTCTGTTGGTCAGCACTGATCCTGAAGCTATCTGGTGACCCCCAGCCACCAGTCATCTCATTAGCATACAAAAAGACACTCCACACTCAAAGATTTCAAAGGTCTTTAAAAGTTTTACATCAAGGGCTGGGACCAAATGTTATAACAAAGGATGTTCTTATCACCCCTATTACTTAGGGAATTACAAAGGCTTTAGGAGCTCCTGCCAGGAACCAAGAACAAAGACCAAATATTCAGTTCTAATTATATCACAGTGTCAGAGTAGACTTGATCATTCTTTATTACGTCTCAATATCTCTTTTATGTTTCCTGTTTCTTTAGTTTTCTGTGCTGAATCCTGGGGAATCCTTTCAGCTTTAATTTCTAAGTTATTGATTCTCTCTTCAGCTGTATATCATTTTGATGTTGGCAGGCTGGGTCCGAGGACCCAAACAGAGGACCTCCCGACAAGCCAAGATTCGCTGGCTGTGCGCAGGATGGAAATAAAATGTGAGCCAGCAGGAGATGAAAGCAGAGTTTACTGAAGGTACAGAGAGAGTGCAGGTACAGACAGGGTGTCTAAAGACTCAGAAAGGAAGGGAGATAGAGTCTCATCTTTGGTAAGGGTCTGGTGTTTTTATTGAGGATTGCAGTCTGATATATGTGTCCTCTCAGGCATCTGGGAACCAGTAGAACAAAGACAAGGGCCCAGGTGTTATTCCTTGGAGCCAGGGGGGTCTTGGAGTCAAGATGTCTAGGATTGGTGGTCTGGAATACACTTATGATGGCTTTTTCCAGTCTTTCTCACCTGCTCCTTCCCTAGATGTTATCTGTTCTAAATAAATCATTAACTCCTTGTTCCTTCTCTCTTAAAAATTTTTTTTAATGTTTATTTATTTTTGAAAGAGAAGCAGAGAGACAGAGAGAGACAGAGTGCCAGTGGGTGGGTGGGGGGGAGGGGGGAGAGAGAGAGGGTGACACAGACAGAATCTGAAGCAGGCTCCAGGCTCTGAGCTGTCAGCACAGAGCCTGATGCCCGGCTCTAACTCAAAACAAGATCATGACCTGAGCCAAAGTCAGACTCTCAATAGACTGCACCACCCAGGTGCCACACTTGTTCCTTCTAAGGAGGATATATACTATCTGCATTCTGGGCATGTGTAAAGTTTGGTGCTGGTCTTAGGAAGAATGGAAGCAGGAAAAGGAGGAAAAAACAGACTTTTATAATAAGAGTCCTTAAGTTTCCCTATCTGAATTTTTTCCCCCATTCTTTGCTGGATTTTCTTTTTTTCCTAGAAGTTCTCTCTGACTAATTCTTCTGTGCCTGTTTATTTTGGTTGTCACTTTATAGTACTTGCTGATTTCATCTTTTGTCTCTTTAAACTGCCACATGTAGATCTACTATATTTACGTCTAATAATTCCATTTTCCCCTAAGGATGGTTTAAGTAAATTCCTTCTTTTTCCTATTGACTTTCTCTCATGATGGCCTATTATGTTTTGTTTTATATATAATATTTTGCTCACATGTAATTGAACTAAGTATTAACCATTAAGAACTCAATTCATGGCAATCCCAAAGTGCTACGATGGAGCATACCTTCCTCAGGGAAGTTTTTGATTTGTTTCTTTCTAGCATCAAGGGCCACTGCAAAACTAAAACACTTCAGTGTTATTTCTTTTTTTTGGATTCCCCCCAGGGGTGGTGGCGGGGGGGGGGGGGATGGATAATATAAATTAATGTTCCTGATCCATCTGAGAGCAGGCCTATGGTGACAAAATTTGGAGCATGGTGATTAAGTGATGATGACAAGATGACGATGACCAAGTTTTCTCCTCAAAGCACAACAGAGAATGTTAGGGTTTCTTTTGGCTTCATTTTAGCAAAAAAAAAAAAAAAAAAAACAACTTTCCTAGAAAGCTCCCCTTTTACAGACAGTGTGACTTTTTATTTTATTTTATTTTTTAGGTATGACTTTTTCATGACCCTAGCTTTATAGGTTGTTACTGATCAGCTTGTCCCTCCCCCACCAGTTAAGCCCTGGAACCTCAATATACAAATGACCATGACTCTTTAGTGATAATCAAAATTTTCCATCATCTTCACACTCCTCAAATGTAAGGTTGACCATTTTCATGTGCTTACCTGGGTATCACCTATACTATAACATCTCAGTTCTTCATTTGCCTTCTTATTTCATATGCATCACATTTTCATAAAAAGTTAATTGTTGCTTTATAGTTATTAAAAATAAGAAAAAATGTGTATTGTCAATTGTCTACTACATTATTCTATAAAGACAGAATTAGAAGGAGAAAATTTTCAAAACAAAAGGAAGGATTAACTGTGACTTACAAAGACCAAGTGCCTATTTAAAGAGGATTCTGTATTTTTTTTTTATTCTATGTTTTCTGTTACGAATGAGAGATACTCTTTCTACATGGTTTGGAATGTTACAGTCTTTCAAAGGGATTATTTTACTATGAAGTATCTTATTAACAAACTCTACCCACACAGATTATTTTGAGAATAGAGCAAGAAAATTTCAAGTACAAAATGTTTAGAAATTGTATGTGTCTTCAGTAACAATTTTTTTCCTGTTTGTAAAAGATTCCTCTGTTCTATTGTTCCATGAATACATGCTTCCAGACGTTTAAACAATTAGTGAAAGAATCCTTTCTGCCAAAGTAATTTTATTAAGAAGTATGATGTATATGAATATAACTTCCTCTGAAAACATCACTCTCTTAACATCTTAAAATTAGTCTAAAAACTAATCATAATTAGTTTCCATCATAATTTATTTATATACAGTAATATAAGGAATAGTGACATAGTTTCAAGATCAATTTCTTTGGCTGTGCTTATTTGTCAATCCACTCCACTTTTCCTGGGAAAGAAAGTAATTAAAATGATATTTTTTGAGTAATCACTTCAACACTAGAGAGTAGATTATGATACGTAAGGATTAACTTGTCTCTACACAAGTTTTGTTTTATATTCTGAGAAGCAAAGCTTTTTAAATGTTCTATTAACTTTCTTGGGAAAATGCAATGGATTACTATTTCCTTAAAATTGATCCATGCAAACTTAGCTTAAAATATGTACTGGGTTTTTCTTTCTTCTCTTCTGCTTATTTTTTTCCCATGTCTTTCTTTCTCTATTTTTTTCTCTTGATTTTCAAAATCTTCAAAAAAAAAAACCAAAAAACCAAGATGTAATTTCTTCTGCAGTATTTTGTGTTGACACCTAAAATTTGACCAGAAACAATTCTGCTTTAAACATTCAAGAGTGTGTGTCTGTTTTCAATATGAACTGAAACGTTAGGGAAAACATTTTAGACTTACACAGTCTTAAACAGTGTTGCCTGCCAGAAACTCCAAGCAGCTGCAAAACTCACTAATGAAAACTGGGGCTGCTTTGAACAGAAATGGCGATCAAATGTCTTTACAAATAGAAACGAGAGGCGAGCATAATTAACAAACTTTATAGTGTACTAACGTATATTTCTGTGACTTTCTCATTCTTTCCATCGACACTGACAAAGAGAAAGTGTGTTAATTTTGCAACCTTCAAAATGATGGGTGGCAGAGATTAGTCACCTCTCACTCATGTCACTCACACTCAAAACCGACTCCAGTTTAGATCTGGCAAGAGACTGGAGAGATTTTAGAGTCAGGATATCCAAAGCTGAGAAAGCAATTTTTTCTTGGGATTACACAGAATTGATCAAAGAGTGGGAAATTGCTGTACTGTGCATTGAGGCTAGGAAAAAGGTTTAAAGCGAACATTTATTTGGTCTCCCACCCATGTGTGACTCCACTTCTGTGACTAGAAAAAAATGTGTTAACAAAGGACGACAATATTTCATCTTTTTTTGTGTGTGGAATTATATATATCCATCAGGGTGGAGGCTGTAGGGTGAGGGTCAGACAGAACATAATAAAAATATAAAGGAGGTGAGAAGCCATATTTCTCCCAGTTAGTGCCTTTCTACATGATCTGGTCATGCAACTGACTTACACAATTATTGAAGGATAATAATAAATTTGAGACCACTTTTATATAAGATTCTGAATGTTCTTTACAGTTCTTATATTATAAAACTTCAGCACAATGTAGTGCAAAAAATGCTTGAAAGATAATTTTGGGATAATTTTTCCAACCCCAAATATGAAAAAAATTGAAAGCCAAATAATATAGGAACAATTTTCCAAGCTACATAGTATGGTAAAATTGAGAAAGCAGTTAAGTAGCAACACTTAAGCCAGAATTAAATGACGCATCTTGAAGAAATGACTCTTTTCCAGCAATTGTGTTTAAAATCCACTTACCTAACCAATTTTTTTTTTTAATTACCTCAACCAGACGTTTTGTTGTTGTTGTTGCTATCAGTATGATCTACACCATGGCTTCTCACACTTAAAGTTCATTGAGATCACTAGAGGATCTTGTTAAAATGCAAATTCTAATTCAGACTCTTCCATTTGGGACCTGAGATTCTGCATTTAAAATAAACTCTTAGATTATTTGGACACTGCTGGCATTTCTAGACTTTGGATAAAAGGATCTACAAATCTTTGCATGATTTCACACAGGATTGACAAGGAAAATATTCAGTAATTAGGTAATAGAGTTTGTGTTACTTTGCAAGATCAACTATAGATATTTTTTAATACAGGGAAATTATTTTGAGTTTTCTTGAAAGCAAAGTAATTCATGTGCTTATATCCTTGCATTGGATGAAAAATGCCTCCTCAAATTAGATACAGCTATGCAGTTCTATTTGTCATCTGGGTGTCTATGTTGGAATGAGCTATAAATATTTGTATCTTTATTTTGAAAGGATACTCTGTTAGAACATTTACATGGCTCAGGATCTGAGGGTGTTTCTGAAGAAGGATTGGTTATAAGATATCTTCTCAAAACCAAGAACCCACAAAAGGCATTTCTTTGCTCTTAAATGACAATTTAAAAAGTAGATAATCCTTAATTGTGACAGTCTGGGACTTTACTGACACAAAATACTATGAAAATAGAAATATAGTATTTTGTTAACTTTTGGCTACTTATTTAGAATCTCCTTCCCTGGAGGAATTATATATATATATATATATATATATATATATATATATATATATATGTGGAAACAGTGCCTTTAGCAACTTTTTATGGATTCAGTTGTTGTTCTTTTAAAAACAAAGCTGTAGTTGTAATATTTGCCTGAAAACTGTGGTATTCCTTCCTTTCCCCAGGTAGACCATCCAATGCAATCTCATCCTTCTTAAGAGTAGGCTTTCATTTCCTTCCCATCTCCTGCTAGGCCATAGTCACTCGCCTTTTGTTGCACATGAGTGCTATTTCCAAAGTTATCTGTACAAAGGAGAAAGATTTAAAAGTACATATTGGATTTTTTAATTTATATTTTATTATTATTATTACTATTATTATTATTATTTTAGAAATTTAAGCAGTGGCAAGACTGATTTGTGTTTCCAGGAGGAAGAAAATCAGTTGAATTTTAAACATTTTATTTGTGGTCACTTTAAAAATGAAGATGTCCAAGGAAACAATCAGCAAAACTAAAAGGCAACTGACAGAATGGAAGAAGATATTTGCAAATGACGTATCAGATAAAGGGTTAGTAAGCAAAATCTATAAAGAATTTATCAAACTCAACACCCAAAAAACAATCCAGTGAAGAAATGGGCAAAAGACATGAATAGACACTTCTCCAAAGAAGACATCCAGATGGCCAACTGACACATGAAAAAATGCTCAACATCACTCATCATCAGGGAAATACAAATCAAAACCACCATGAGATACCACCTTACACCTGTGAGAATGGTTAACATGAACAACTTAGGCAACAACAGATGTTGGTGAGGATTCAGAGAAAGAGGATCTCTTTTGTACTGCTGGTGGAAATGCAAGCTGATGCAGCCACTCTGGAAAACAGTATGAAGGTTCCTCAAAAAACAAAAATAAAACTACTCTATGACCCAGCAATTACACTACCAGGTATTTATCCAAGGGATACAGTTGTGCTATTTCGAAGGAACACATGCACCCCCATGTTTATAGCAGCACTATCAACAATAGCCAAAGTATGGAAAGAGCCCAAACGTCCTTCGATGGATGAATGGATAAAGAAGATGTGGTATATATATATACAACAGAGTATTACTTGGCAATCAAAAAGAATGAAATCTTGTCATTTGCAACTACGTGGATGGAACTGGAGGGTATTATGCTAAGTGAAATTAGTCAGTCAGAGAAAGACAAAAATCATATGACTTCACTCATATAGTCATAAAGTCATATGAGGACTTTAAGAGACAAAACAGATGAACATAAGGGAAGGGAAAAAATAATATAAAAACAGGGAGGGGGACAAAGCATAAGACACTCATAAATAGGGAGAACAGAGGGTTACTGGAGGGGATGTGGGAGGGGGAATGGGCTAAATGGGTAAGGGCATAATCTACTCCTGAAATCATTATTGCACTATATGCTAACTAATTTGGATGTAAATTAAAAAAAAAATAAATGAAAAGAAATTGAAAAAAAGATGAAGACGTCCACTGGTTAGCTGAATGCACAAGGCAGCATACCAAGAGTAGAAGTAAAGCTAAATGCTGAACTCTTGTGTGAGGCCTGGAAGGAGGGTTCTAGCCACTAAGGTTAATGGTAAGGAGTTGGGTGGGAGACTAAGGCCCACAGTGAGAATACCACAGGGCAGAGATGAAGCAACAAGCAAATAAGCAAGATATCCATACATTCATGTGTCTGTTTCTCAAGTCTCTGTTTCACTTAAGTTGGAAGAAATGTTAATCTTTGGATCAAGTGATATATTTCAAATTCAAGTACCACATATTAGAATTAAAAAACAACAACAACATATAACTAGGGGTGCCTGGGTGGCTCAGTAGTTTAAACGTCCAACTCTTGATTTGGGCTCAGGTCATGATCTCATGGTTGTTGAGACTGAGCCCCATATTGGGCTCTGCAGTGGACATGAAGCCTGCTTAAGATTCTTCCTCTCCCTCTTCCTCTGCCCCTACCACACTGGTACTCTGTCTCTGAAAGAAAAAAAAAGTGTCTATAATATAATTTAAAATTTGACAAATATCCCCCTAAAGCTAAATACCTTATTTACTTGCAATAATTATTTAGAACGAACTAGTTATTGACAATAGCTTCCTTAATATTGTAAGTCTTATGTTTTATCAATATCCAATAGAGAGGTTTAGAATCTCACTAATGAAAAAAATAAAAATTCATAATTGTTAACATTTATTAAAGTTTTGTGGACGTCCTGTAAGAAATAAATTACTAAGTAAACTGTTTTATCATGATCGTTATAAAGTATCCAACGACTAATTCTATAAAATTATCTAAAGACTAATCAGCCAACTTATACAACAAATGTCTCTCCAAACTTTTGTGTTAACCAGAAATATTAATGTTTTCATTAATTTACAATACAGAAACTTATCAAAGTAGTATTTTAATACCTCAAGCAACTATTAGTAAATGAGTATACCAAAGTGATCTTACTAGAATGATAAAATATTGTGTAAGAAGAAATTTCTAGTATAAATATAAAAAAATACAAATGATACTAGAATATGTAATTCTGAAATGTTTTCTAAAATTGTTGATTATTTTTCCCTTTACTTTGCATTGCTTCCTAAAATTTCTCAGAGAACTTCCACTCTGTTCAGGCACAAATGTACTATTTTAGAAGAGAGAAGAATGGGCAGACTCTTAGCTTAGGTTGAGTACAGAAATGCTGTGGTGTCACCAAGCTTTGCTGTTTGATGGCAAGGAAAAGGCTTATCCAGCACCATTCCCAGAATATGCCGTATAAATGTAAAATTAAACTGTTTATGATACAAGCTTGTCAAGATGACTTTCACTGTACTTAATAGGGATTTTCTTCTTATACCATCATCTTATATTCAATTCTAATGGTATCTCTGGTTCAGCCATGCTTAATTTGTCAATAACTCAATGATCTCAACTCACATCTCTTCTTATTCTAGTTTCATTTTGGATTTCACCATCAACTTCATCCAAAATAAATTATCTTTGGAAAAAGAAGAGTGATTAGCATATAAATATTATCAGATAAAATAAATGATATTTTGCATAAATATGTTTGGAGAAAATTCAGAAACGTAGTATTGTGCCCTTCTAAATTAGGCGCCTTTTAAATTATGCCTTCAAAATATTTCTCTAGTTTTTTTTTTTTTGTTTTTTGGTTTTTTTTGGTCTAATTTGAAGAAATGACTCTAATGTTAGGAATTTCAAGCTAAGTTAAGGGAAAAGTCAATAATATAATAGGATAATGGAAAAACAATTTTGTGGGAATGCCTGGTTTTAATTACCTCAAAATACAATGTGATTGTCAATGTTGTTTTTACATTAAAGTTTATTAGGATGACCAAGCATCTCAAATTTCTACTCCAAATTATATCTATCCCTTTGTCCTTATCAAATCTCAGAGAAAGATAGAGTACTTGCCATTAAATTTAAGCTTCAGTAAACTCTGAATTTTATCCATATCTCTAATGATCAAAGTGGTCCTTATGCTAACTTCAAATTCTTCTCTTCAGTTTTCTCTCCTCTCTCACTAAGCACCAAGAATTCAGATTCTGTTGACATGCTTAACTTCTCTATATCCTTTTAAATAGTCTCATTTTATTATCCCTATTGTTCTTTTTCTTTTTCTTATATAAAATCTTGAATAATCATCTATTTTCTCCCTCATATGTCATCCTGGTCCCAAACATGAACATATATTTTATATTTCTCAACTCCACTTAAATTATTTTTACTGGACTCACTATTCTTCCTTTTTTTGTTCACATCCAAAGGCTTCTTTTTTAACTGCTTTTCCACTTTCCCATCTTTTAGGATCTTGATCAGATTCTCCTTAGTACACATTTTTGCCTGATATGTGTCTTAAGATTCTCTGGCCATTAGGTACATATTAACTCAGTTGATGTGTCTTCACTTTTGAAACTCATCTTCATTCTTCAGGTCATTAATTATGTATTTCAAGATTTACTGTTCCTTGACTTGGGTATTCAGTGGATGCAAAGCCATATCAGATATGGTTCCTGTTCTTGGGCCATTATGGTTCAGTTAGGAAAATGCAACACCATGTACAAAAATATGAATACTAACACAATGTAGCAAAAAAAGTATAAATGGTTGGATTTTTGTAGTACCAACATGTGTTTCTCCATTTTGTTGTTGTTAAGGGATTCTTTAGGGGCAGTTTGCTGGCCTTTTCCAATTTAGAAAAAATATGTTCACTGTATGTATTCTTCCCATTATTATATCTTTCCATAAAGTCTTGTGAAAAAAGGACCTAACTAAAATATCCAGGTAATTTCAGCTTGCAGAACACCAGTCACCCTAAACTATGAAAGGATATGCATGGTTCCTGTGACTATCAACCTTTGACACCAAATATTGTGATAAAGTCATCTGTCTATATGAGCTGTGGCCATAAAGCCCTCAAAGTGTTATTCCAACTTCTTGGATGACACAGTACAGTAATTTTCAAAGTGAATTAGCGCAGGGCACACCCACGATTAATTGAGCTATAAATATAGATGTAGTAGCATATTTTTTTATTCTATTAAAAGAAGTCTTCCCATTCTCCCTTAGAAATGTTACTCCCAGAGAACATTCTCCTCCAGCTTCACTTCTCTTCTATGAAGCAACACTTTTCCACAAAACCGAAAAGACCTAGGATTTCTGAACGGGAACTCTCCAGGAAGATAATCCAGTTGGAGTATGTACTGACAGCAAAATTTCAAAATATGACTGAAAATATGAAAATATACCAGAGGAGTTTGCGTCCGACCTGGGGAACAGGGAGGACAGGTGTCTTGTCAGTTACTAGAGCAATGCGGGACTGCCCCCGCAGCTAGAGGTCTGATTGTGTGGGCGCCCACATGCGCAGTACAGGGAGGAAAAAGAGTTAAAGGAGAGGAAGGGAGTCGTTCAGGAAGCACAGAATAGAAGAGATGCACCTGCTAACAGGAATGGTAATGAGGAAAATAAGTAGGAAGCCAACAATGAGGTACATGAAGAAGAGGAAGAAGGTGGTGGGGGAGGAAGAGGAGGAGGAGGGTGATGGTGAGGAAGAGGATGGAAATGAAGAGGAAGAGGCTGAGGCAGCTAGGGGCATCCAGACATCTGAAGATGATGAGGATGATGAGGTTGCTGCCAAGAAACAGAAGACCCCTGAGGATGACTAGACAGTGAAAAGGAAAAGTTAAACTTAACAACGAAAGGGACTCCTTGAACTATTCACCCTCCACTTCCTGTCTCAGAATCTAAATGTGTTCGCTTTCCAGTGGAGAGTTGGGACCCCAGCCCAACGCGCACAGCGCCCCCTTGACACAAGCTCTCCACCAACCAAAGACGCAAGGAAAGTTTGCACCAGGGGAGGAAAACAATCAAAACTTCCAAGGCCCTGATTTTTTTCTTAAATTTTCAAAAGGAAAATTTGTTTTTATTGTTATTTTATTTGTATTTTTGTACATATTGTTAGGGGTCAGCCATTTTTAATGATCTCGGATGACCAAAGCAGCCTTCCCAGTTCTCTGTCCTACTTCTGACTTGACTTGTGGTATGGCCATGTTCATTATAATCTCAAAGAAGAGAAGAAGGGGAAAAAACAAACAAACAAAACAACATTTAAAAAAAGAAAAAAGTAAAAACAACAAAATTTCTTTGAAAAAGAATTTTTTAAGAAAGTTTATTTATTTTGAGAGAGAGAGAGAGAGAGAGAGAGAGAGAGAGGCGGGGCAGACAGAGAATCCCAAGCAGGCTTCGTGCTGTCAGTACAGAGCCTAACTTGGGGCTCTATCACACATACCACAAGATCATGACCTGAGCCGAAATCAAGAGTCCAATACTTAACTAATGGAGATACCCTGGCACCCCTCAAAACAACCCAATATATTCCAAGCATTCCAGTAAAGTTTTTTGTGTATGTACCTAGCTGTACTATAATTAGGCGGTTTGTATGACATGGTTAAAAAAGCCAATGATAGAATATTTCTTTTTTTTTCTTTTTTATCTATGAAGTTGCTGTTTAATTATTTAATTAATTAATTGGCCTGTTTGATGTGTGAAACAATATTGTCCAACAATAACCCAGAAATTTACTTTGCTGAGTTGTTCTGAAAAAAAAGAAAAAATGATATCAGAGGAAAGATTGACCTATAAACAAAATTTGAAAGGTCACAGGCTGAGGTGCAGATCAAGGGAGGTGAAGAACAGACAGAACCTTGGCAATAAGAAGAAGAGAGGTTTTTGAACCAAAGCACACATTAATTTGATTGTAAATCTGAGGAAGCACTTCCAAAAAGTGTTCCAAAAATAGGCTGAGAAGATGATGATCACAGAGGCCAAAAAATGAGGGCTTGTGTGAAGAGAGGGGTGGCCAAAAAATTCTGGAATCTCTGGCTTAAAAAAAATTGAGTGTTGCTTTATCAGGCCTTCTCAGACTTTAACATACTTGTTCAGAAATATAAAAAAGTAAGTATAATATGTAGTTGATTGCTACTGGTTTTGTTTTTAAAGCAAATTTAAAATTTGATTGTAGGGTAAAACAAAGCTAAGAGGAGGTTTTATTCAAGGCACAGGACAAAATTCTTTTGAAACATTTTCCCCAGTGCTTCTCATGTAGCCTAACAGGCTGGTTGGCCCCAGCTCTCCATTTCTCTCCCAGACCGTACAATTTTCTGCCTAGAAACCACTGGCTGCTGCTGGTTCTGGTTCTTCCTACCTTTCTCTCTCACCTTTTCCAATCTTTTCTGAGGGTAAACTCTAACTTTGACAATGAAATCAATCAAATTGCTTGTGGATGGTTTTAATAATTTTTCTCAAGATTCAAGACCAAAAAAAAATCAAAGGCTGTCTTCTTTCAGCAGATTAAAGAGACAGAATTTGGGGTGCCTCGGTGGCTCAGTCAGCTAAGCATCCAACTTCTGATTTCGGCTCAAGTCATGATCTCACAGTTCTAGAGATAGAGCCCCACATGGGCTTTGTGCTGACAGTGTGGAACCTGCTTCGGATTCTCTCTCCCTCTCTCTGTGCTCCTCCCCTGCACTCTTTCTTTCTCTCACAAAATAAATAAATAAACATGAAAAAAAAAACTTTAAAAAAAGGGAAAAAAGAATTTAATTCATTTATTTATCAGTTTGTTTATTTTGCTTTCATACACACACACACACACACACACACACATAACAATTATTTCAGAGCTTGGTGATTGTTAACAGTCAATAAATAATAGCTGTTACTACTATTAGCAATAGAGGCACATCATGGAAGGTGGGGAGATTATACCAAGCCATTTTGGGGAAAAGCCCAGAAGTTAGTATTATGAGTATGGAAATCTGAACTAAACAATTCCTTAAAAACACACGTTTATTATTAAAAATGTATATATAAATAAGTAGAGAGAATAATATAATTAATCCAATATGTTCATCATCCAGATTCAACTATTATCAAATATGTCCAATCTTGTTTGAGTCATGCCAATACCCACTGATTTATTTCCAATGAATCTCAAAAATTATATCTTTTCATCAGTACTTCAACATGCATCTCTAAAACATATGGATGCGATGCTTTATATAAAATCACAAATACTCTTATTATATCTAAGTTATTATTTATTATTCACTAATACCATTAAACATCCTGTGTATGTTCAAATTTCCCTAACCATCTCATAATTTTTTTTTTTTTTTTTTTTTTTTTTTGGTGTCCGTGACCGAATTTATCCCTGAGGCCCAGCACAGAGGATCAGGGCCCATGAGCCACGGTGTTCCTGTGGCAGCCTCTTGGGTCTCATAAATATTTTTGACTGTTTTTATTATTACTGTTTTTAATGGATGTATAACTTGTAGTAAGGTGCACAAATCTTAAATATACAGATTGATGAATTTTATACAAGTATTAATTATTTAAACACCATCCAGATCAAGATACAAGCATATCCAGCATCTAAGCAGGTTCCTTCTGGTCTTTTCCAATTAAGACACTCCCAAATTAGCTGTTCTTCTCACTTCTGTCATAGATTAGTTTTGTGTGTTTTTAAAATTCATATAAAACCATTAAACATACATTTACTATATGATTAACCATTCCATTCCTAAGTATTTGCCAAAGATAAATACAAGAATATGTCCATATAAAGATTTGTACCTGAATGTTTCTAGAGGCTTAATAGGTAATAACCAAAAACTAGAAATAACCCAAGTGTCTACCCCTAGATGAATGGATAAATTGTGGTATGTGATGCAGTAGCATACTATTCAGCAATAAAGAGGAATGAACGATTTATTGAATGAGAAACAACTTAGAATTTCCTTTTTTTTTAAGTTTTTTAATGTTTATTTATTTTTGAGTGAGAGAGAGAGAGAGACAGAGAGAGAGAGAGAGAGTGAGGAAGGGAGAGAGAAAGAGGGAGACACAGAATCTGAAGCAGGCTCCAGGCTCTGAGTGTCAACACAGAGCCCAACGTGGGGTTCAAACTCACAAACCGTGAGATCATGACCTGAGCCAAAATCAGATGCTTAACCGACTGAGCCACCCAGGCGTCCCACAACTTAGAATTTTCTAAATACTAATATTCAGAATGAAGGAGCCAGTTCAAAAATATACTGCATATTTTTGTTTATACACAATTCTGAAAATGTAAACTCATCTACAGTGTTAGAAAGATCAGAGATCAGTGAATATCTGGGTATTGGTGGATGAACAAGAAGAAAAGATTACAAAGGCGCAAGAAGGAATTTGAGGGATGGTGAGTATGTTCACTATCTAGATTGTGGTAGTAGTTTCATGGATACATGTATACACAAATAAAAACTTACTGGGACATTTGGGTGGGTCAGTCAGTTGAGCATCCAACTCTTGATTTTGCCTCAGGGCTGTGGGATCAAGCCCTGGTCCCGCTCTGCACTGAGTGTGGAGCCTGCTTAAGATTCTCTCTCTTTCCCTCTGCCTCTCACCTCAACTCACAGTCACTCTCTCTCTCTCTCTGTGTCTCTCTCTCAAAAAATAAAAGATGAGAACAAAACTCTTTAAAAAAATTTAAAGGCTTACCAAATTGTATACTTTAAATAAGTGACATTTATTGTACACCAAATATTTTTCAATAAAGCTCCCACAAAAATAGAGAGGTTAGTATGACCCTTTCTCTTCTTTTTGCCTGAAGTTTAGCTGGAACACATGGAGCTATATTCACTATTTTTAATCATGAATAAATTTAAAAAGTAATAATAACAGAAATAAGGCCATGCATTGCCATTTTAGAAAAACACTAAAAGACCTGTATAAGAATATACAGCTAAAAATTCAGGGGGCGCCTGGGTGGCTCAGTAGGTTAAGCAGCCGACTTCGGCTCAGGTCATGATCTCGCGATCCGTGAGTTCCAGCCCCGCTTCGGGCTCTGTGCTGACAGCTCGGAGCCTGGAGCCTGCTTCAGATTCTGTGTCTCCCTCTCTCTGACCCTCCCCCGTTCATGCTCTGTCTCTCTCTGTCTCAAAAATAAATAAACGTTAAAAAAAATTTTTTTAGAATTAAAATCTGGAGAATAAGAAATGTAATCATAATCTCTTTTTGGCCCTGCACATAGATCAAGGTCCTGGGGTTCTCAGTACCACCTGCTTTAAGACTACTTTACTCTTGGGACGCCTGGGTGGCTCACTCAATTAAGCATCTGACTTCAGCTCAGGTCATGATCTCGCGATCCGTGAGTTCCAGCCCCGCTTCGGGCTCTGTGTTGACAGCTCAGAGTCTGGAGCCTGCTTCCGATTCTGTGTCTCCCTCTCTCTGACCCTCCCCTGTTCATGCTCTGTCTCTCTCTGTCTCAAAAATAAATAAACGTTAAAAAAATAAATAAAAATAAATAAAAATTCAGTATAAAATTTTCAAAACTTGAATAATCTAAAAATGCATGAAAAGAAGAAGAAAGGAAGAACACATGGCACAAATAGCAACATGTGCCGTTTAACACAAATATATCAAAAATGGAAATACTTATAAATACATTAAAATTCAATTAAAAGTCAACGTTTGTTTAACTGGATAAAATATCAAAACAACATTTATGTTGCTTACTAGGGATAGCACGTGAAATATAAGCATACACAAAGGGTCAAAAGAATAAAACAATCTATAGTATGCATACATAAACCAGAAGATAACTATTATATGTTTATGAATATTAGGCAAAGAAGACTTAATACAAAGGGTCCTACTAGTGAAAAAGAGACAGTTCAAAATGATAAAAGAGTCAATTCTACGGAAACATACAAGAATTCAAAATTAGTGTTTATACAACAGAGCTTCAAAACATACATAGTGCATATCACAGATTTAAAGGAGAAATAGAAGAGCCCCAAATTATTCCTAAAGGTATTCGGGTGCCTGTGTAGCTTAGTCAGTTAAGCGTCCAACTCTTGATTTTGACTTGGGTCATGATTTCAGGCTTTAAGGAGTTCAAACCCCGTATCAGGCTCAACACTGACAGCTCGGAGCCTGCTTGGGATTCTGTCTCCCTCTCTCTCCCCTCCCCCACTTGCTCTCTCTTTCTCTCTTGAAATAAAAATAAACTTTACAAAACTTATTTTTAAAGGTATTAACAAGTTGCAGAATATTTGAACAACTATGAACAAATTTAACCCTAGTGACCTATAAAGAATACTTCAGTCAGCAACTAAAATAAATAAACACCTAATCTTTTCTATTACTTACATTATTTCTTCACTGGTAACTGATCTATGCAGGCTCTCTCTCTCTCTGTCTATCTCCCTGTCTTTTGTGAGAGAGAAAAACAGTTTTTTAAAATTAATTTGCATAAAAGTGTGCACACTAAATCTCTTAAAATTCCTATATTTTGATGATTATTTTATCTTCGTTATTGCTAACTTGGTTCTCCACCTCTACCCAATTCCCCTCAGCACTATCACTTTCTTGAAATTTAATTTTTTTTTTTTTTTTTTTTTTTAATGTTTTTTATTTTTATTTTTGGGACAGAGAGAGACAGAGCACGAACGGGGGAGGGGCAGAGAGAGAGGGAGACACAGAATCGGAAACAGGCTCCAGGCTCCGAGCCGGCAGCCCAGAGCCTGACGCGGGGCTCGAACTCACGGACCGCGAGATCGTGACCTGGCTGAAGTCGGACGCTTAACCGACTGCGCCACCCAGGCGCCCCTAGCACTATCACTTTCTAATTGAATTAGCTGTTTTTCAATATCCTTCTTTAAAAAAAAAAAGTTTCTAAAGAACCAATATTTAGATTTATTTTTATTGCTCTTTTCTCACAAACTTACGTTGGCTTGTGTTAAAAGTAATGCTGGAACACTGGGTTCACAAATATTTATATATGTTGTATCTTCATTTTGAATGTTACCTATGACCTTACCGATTGTCCTTTTTTTGTTCCCCTTTCAAGGTTTTTTTGGTCTAAATTCTACCTCTCACTTATCAATCTGCTTTCTTGTTCACAGTTGCCTAGTACAACATTGTTCATTCTTTATTTTCAACCCCTTCAGAATATTTGTTTTTTGGTCTATCTTGTGAGTATAGCACAGAGTACTGCATTTTACTTTGTTAGGCAATTTGCATTTTTTTTTTCTCTCTCTCTCTCTCATTGGGTAATTTAAGCTGTTACACAACTGTCAGTATGAATAAGAACTTAAGTTTCAGTACTCTTATGTAATTTTATGTTGTATACACCCATACAGATTTTTATTTCGGAGCTGGTTTTATATATATTCTTCTTTCTGTGAGTGTGCATCAGTACCTTTTGGCATTAGTAAAGGTTTGCATTTTTTTTTTTTATGTTTATAAAAATAGTATTGGTTGCATTTCCACCAATTTTGTGCTGGGTTAGAAAAGATTACTCCAAAATCAATGTTTATTTATTTTTTGTTTACTCATTTATCTTTGAGAGATAGAGAACAAGCAGGGGAAAGGGCAGAGAGAGACACACGGAATTCAAAGCAGGCTCCAGGCTCCAAGCTGTCAGCTAAGAGCTTAACGTAGGGCTTGAACACACGAATCACGAGATCATGACCTGAGCCAGAGTCAGATGCTTAACTGACTGAGCCACCCAGGCACCCCCAGAATCAGTGTTTAAAACAAAGAACATCAACTCATTTTGTTCGTGTCTGAGTCAGTGATTTCATTTCGGTGGTTTTTCCCATTGAAACTAAACCTGCTTGCACCTCTGGGGCTATGCTGGCTTTTAGCTGGCATAACTTAGTTCTGTTCTTTCTGTGTCTTACATTCCTCCCACAGGTGAGACCAGAAATCATACTGCAAAAGCAGAGTTACAAGAACCTAAGAAGCAATAGGCAAACATAAGCATACCTAGGAGCTGTTGCGGGTTGGGTTCCAGGCCACTGCGACGAAGCAGATATTGCAATAAAGTGAGTCAAATGAATATTTTCATTTCCCAGTGCATATGAAAGTTATGTTTACACTATGCCATAGTCTATTAAGTAGGCAATAGCATCATGTCTATAAAAACAATGTAGACACTTTAATTGAAAAAATGCTTTATTGTTAAAAATTGCTAACCATCATCTGAGCCCTAAGCAAGTTGTAATCTTTTTGCTGGTGGAGGGTCTTGCCTTGATACTGATGGCCGCTGACTGACCAGGGTGGTGGATGAAGACCGGGGCAGCTGAGGTAATTTCTTAAAATAAGACAAGGATGAAGTTCACCGTATCTATTGACTTTCTTTCACAAATGATTTCTTTGTGACATGTGATGCTATTTGATATTCTTTTGCCCACAGCTGAACTTCAAAATTGTACTCAAGCCTCTAAAACTCTGCTGCTGCTTGATCAACCAAGTTTACGTAATATTGTAAACCTTTGCCATTTCAACAATCTTTGCAGCATCTTCACCGGGGCAGATTCTATCTCAGGAAAACATTCCTTTGCTCATCCACAAGAAGCAACTCCTTATCTGTCCAATTTTTATCATGAGATTGCAGCAAGTCTGTCACATCTCCAGGCTCCACCTCTAATTCTTATTCTTTTTGTTTGTCTGTTTTTGTTTTTGTTTTATTTTGTTTTGTTTTGTTTTTACTATTTCAACCACATCTGCAGTTACTCCCTTCACTGAAGTTTGGAACCCTTCAAAGTCATCCATGAGGATTGGAAGCAACTTCTTCCAAACTCCTATGAAGGTATTTTGACCTCCTCCTATGAATCATGAGTGATCTTACTGGCACCTGAAATACTTTCCATACATTTTTCTGTTTACTTTGCCCTGATCCATCAGAAGAATCACTGGCAGCTATAACCTTACAAACTGTATTTCTTAAATAACAAGATTTGAAAGTTAATACTTAGAGGTGTTCCATTGACAGAGTGCAGACATGGTACATTTTGCATAATTTTTAAGGGCCCTAGGATTTTCAGAATGGTAAGTAAACTCTGGCTTCAACTTAAAGTCACCAACTGCATTAGCTTCTAATAAGAATCAGCCTGTCTTTTAAAGCTTTGAAGCCAGGCATTGACTTCTCCTCTCTAGCTATGAAAATAAAACTCCTAGATGGTATCATCTTCCAACAGAAAGCCATTTCATCTCTAATGGAAGTTTGCTATTCAGTGTAGCTACTTTCATTAATTATCTTTGTTAGATATTTTGTACCACTTGCTGCAAATTCTACGTCAGCTCTTGCTTCTTCATCTTGCACTTTTATGTGATGGATGTGGCTTCTTTTCTTAAACCTCATGAACCAACCTCTGCTAGCTTCATATCTTTCTTCTGCAGCTTTTTCACCTCTCAGCCTTCATAGGACTGAAGAGAGTTAGGACCCTGCTCTGGATTAGGCTTTGGCTTAAGGGAGTATTGTGTCTGGTTTGACCTTCAATCCAGACCACTGAAACTTTCTCCATATCAGCAAGAGGCTGTTTTGCTTTCTTATCATTTGTGTGTTCACTGGAGTAGCTCCTTTAATTTTCTTCAAGGACTTTTTCTTTGCATTCACAACTTGCATAACTGTTTGGCACCAGAGGCCTAGCTTTAAGCTTATCTTGGCTTTCAACATGCCTTCCTCACTAAGCTTAATCGTTTTTTAGCTTTGACTTAAAGCGAGAGATGTGCAACTATTCCATTCACTTGAACACTTAGAAACTATTGTGGGGATATTGGCCCAATTTCAATATTCTTGTGTCTCAGGGATTAAAGAGGACTGAGGAGAGGGAGAGAGACTGGGGAACATCTTGTCAGTGGAGCAGTCAGTACACACACAGCACTTAAGGATTAGGCTCACCATCTTATATGGGTATGTTATACCCCAAAACAATTACAAAATTTCACTAATCACAGACCACCATAACAAATACAACAATAATGAAAAAGCTTGAAATATTACAAGACTGACTAAAATGCAACACACAAAAACAAAGTGAGAAAACTCTAGTGAAAAATGGTGTTGATAGATTTGTTTGCTTGTTTGACTCAGAGTTGCCACAAACCTTCAATTTGTGCGAAAAAAAAAAAATAAATAAATAAAGCAGTGTGAAATACAGTACAATGATGAATGCCTGTTTCAAACCTCTGTTTCAGTTATATTTATTAACTTCCCATGGACCAAAGGAAATAATATGGCTAAGCTCAGAAACATAGGAAGGCAAATGGGAGAGATGAAGAATTGGGAGTCTTTTTCTTGCAATCGAAAACAGTTACGACTATTCTAATATCTTCATGTAATATCTTTAGGCACCTCCTTGGGTGGGGGGGTTGATCTTTTTAAAATTTTTCTACCTATGAGAAATATTGAAATCAGCCAGTAACATTTTTTTTTCCTCCCCTCCTCTTTCCTTTCTTAGAATCTAATTTGAAGTCATGTCATTTGGTTTTCATTAATTCCTAAAAGGCAATCAGCAAGATTTGGAAATAGGCTAATTGAATTATATGCATTTGGAAAGAAACATCAGAAATAAGGAGAATGTATTACTTCCAGGAGCAATAAATAATTTAAGAATATCCAATCAACATGTTACATGTTTTTTAATTCCCAGCACATTAAAATTTTTGAATGAAGATGTGAATTTAAGGAGGGTTGGGTTTTGCAAAGGTGTGGGGAAGCAGAGAACAGATGATATAAAATTGCTATGAAGGTGAGGGTAGGGAGCTGGAGGGTAAAGATCTGAGGGGCCTGACGGACAGGGAAAACAGGAGTGGGAAATGGATTGGGAAGTCCCTTACCATGTCTACAAATTGTTGGAAGAAATAAATCTGGAGGTTAAGAGGTAGTATATGGATAGCAAATGTTGTAAATTGAGGTTTTGAAGATGTAGCTAAAGAGTATGATGATGGGAGTAAATGGCTTAATTAGGAAGGATGACAAGATCTTGTGAGTGAGAGGTAACAATTTTAGAGATAAGGCTTACCTTTTTTTGTACTGAAGTAAACTATGGACCATCTAAGATCAAAAGAAATCCATTCATCTACTCAAAAGGCAATTAATGCTTACTTTGTGCCTAGGGTGATTGTATGTATTAAGGATATGGTAGAGGTGAATCATACAGATCAGATACATACTGATATTCTAGTGGAAGATTAGTCTAGAAGGGGGTTGACCTACAGTGTTTCTAAAATTGAATCAGTCACACTTGGGATAGAAACCAGTATTATTCAATTGCATACTGATCTTTGTGGCAAGGTCTGAGACAAATTGACTAAAAACAGACCCATGTTATATAGATGATATGTATATAGTTGGAAAATGGTAAAATTGTTCATTAACAAATTAAAATTATATATGGGAGATCATCTCACATTTACAAAGTAGAAGTAGATTATATGTGTCTACCATATCTTCCTAATGTGTGGAATCAAATAAATCTATAATATTGTAACCTTTTATATTACTGGATCCACTTGATTTAGAGTATTCATGGAATCCTCATCTATAAAGTCTCTATATAAAGAATCTTCACCAAAGAAGCCCTCAAAAGGCAACTTTGCCACACCTGCCACAAAGCATACATTATGTTTTCCTTTCTTATACCAATTTCACAACTACCGCCTCCAACTTCCATAATGATATTGCTAGCAAGGTCTCTTAAGAGAACATCAGCATCTGTGTAAATTATTGTCTCCAGATGCCCAACACTATTACTGACAATTCGTCAATGTTCTAGAGGAGACATTAGCTCCATAAAAACATTGGGAGTTGGGTGGTATAGGAGATAGATTTCTATTTAATTTCATGCCATAGTTGCCCTGGGCAACACCCTTGTGCATCGAGTTCCCAAGCATCTCCCAGGACAGTTTTTTTAACAAGTTATTGGCCCTTGGTTAATTCAGTGAGATATATATCAATGTGATTAGGAGCTAGAACCCTAGAGTCACATAGAACACATTCCCTTTACAATTTTTAATATTGAAGACTTTAAAAGACATCTATTTATAATGAATAGTTTTAAAATACATTTATTAATGGATAGTTAAATTCCAAACTGTAAACAGATGTAGGTCATTCAGTGAAAGTCATACTTAAAACATATTCTCAACTTTTAGTATGACTACGTGGAAACTAGTTATTAAAATAGTTCTCAATATATAAGCATATTGCTAGGAAATAATTTTTATACAAGAAGACAAAATGTGGATAAGGAAAATATTTGGTTTCTTTATCTTTACCTTCAATCATGAATTCCACTCATAGAGGTGGGAATCATTAAATGTAATGGACTATGGATGAAGTGTTGCAAAAACCAGTAGAGGCAAAGACAAAAATAGAAACTGTATCCTTGAAACCAAGTCTATACTTATCTAGAAAAGATCTGCACCTCAAAATTCAAAATATGTTGGCCAACCAGAATCCTCTGGGAGCCATTCTTTCCTGAACTTCTTTTGGTTTAAGTAAAAAAAAAAAAAAAAAAAAAAAAGAATAGTTATATGGGTGAAGTAGCACTTATTCTTGCTTTTTAAATTAGTTTCCTCTGTTTAACTGTGATTCTACTGAGATTTATAACATAATTGTACAAAGATGTTTGAAACTTAGCAATGCAATACAGGGCAACAACCTTATAAATTTTATAACAGAATCAAATTATTATTACTCTTAGCGATCATTTTGATAGTAATCCATTCCATGTAAACTGATCTGGCCTGATTAAAATGGAATTTAGTATTTGTTCCAGGGTATGTGAAGAAATTTTGGTTCACATAAAAAGAGTGCCATTTTTTTCAATTACATGACTTGATTGAGTGATTCTTTAAAAATGATAAAGAAAAGAAAAAGAACATTTCAACTTGACACTTTTGTGTTCAAAAAACCAAAGCACATCCATTGAACAAAACAATATAGGCCAGCAGAATTATTCCTTACAATTTCCTAAGGTAACAAGAATAATAGATGGTCTGGTTTTTTGACTATGATCTCTCTGGATTTCAACAGAGTTTCCTTTTAAAATGAAGAGTAAAAATTCTGAATCTACTGAGAAGTGGTCAACACATGAACCCCTGGTCATTCACCTAGTGACTTAAAGCATACTTTTCTTAGTACAATCATGTGACATTGGAAATGAAACAGCAAAAATGAGCCCGTAAGAAGTATAATCTGTGTAAAAGTTCTGTCCAAGAAACATCCTTAAAAACTGAATTCTGTAATTATATTTATCTGAAAGAAACCATTCCAAAGTCATTTTTACTATTTTTTTTTGCTACTATGTACTTGTTTTTGTTTGCTGTTTTTAATGTCTATATCCAAAAGTTATAATATGATTTTCAACTTCCTTCCCAATGATGAGAATTTAATATTTGTTTATAGTTTTTAGTGCAAAAAAAAATGTGTTACCTGAGCGGGGAGCAATTAGATTTACTAAGTATATCTGTCATGTAACCCTCCGGGAGGAGAACTTAATTGTGTTTTCCAAATAAGGAAGAATGAGATACTTTGCCTCTTTCCTCTTTAAAGAAGGTCAGCAGGGCTTAGATCCAGGAGGCCTGAGGATATTCTTCCCGTGGGGGAGAGTTGAAGATTATGTTTGCCAAGACCTAGGCTCTTGACAAAGGACTAGATTGTTGGAAGAGGAGTTATGCTGGAGTCTCATGAGAAGCAGCCACTAGGCCTATTTCAGAAAGCAGTTTCCCAAAGAGAGAGGAGACTACATAGGTATTGGTGAGGGACTACATAGGAGGAAAAGGTACCTCTTACATGCAGTGCCCTGGATAGGAGAGATTGGGGTTGATGGTAGCATAGCTCTGTGGCAAATAAGTTTAGGAATTCCCTGAGCTTGCACCAATGGGTTAACAAGGCTTAGAGTGGGGAAAACAGCCACAACACAAAGCCCTCCAGGGTAGAACAAAAGGGTAGAACAGGAAGCTGGGAAGCTTCCACAGGATGAAAGCCTCTGAGAATAGATAAACAGGTAAACAGGACAATAGAAGGCAGAAGCAGGGTGAAATTGCCTGGAGCTAATTGTCAAAAGAAAAGTGCCTTGTTGACTCTGAGATACCTGCTCTATCTGTCTTATCCCTTAGGCGAGTTATGATAAACAGGCACAGACTGGTGCCTGCCAGTAACAGCCATCTGTTGGGGGCCCAGATTTTGTTTTGTATTGACCCAAACCCTAACACTGCATATCTTTGAAATCCCCTTTCTCTCACAAACATGAGTTAATGATCTCTGTTTCATTGTTTCTTTCTGCATATCTATTATGTTTGTAAGCCTTTTGATCTTACTAAATATGGAGCAAGGACTCTTACTCAGGGCTCTTGTCTCCTCCCAGACATTAGCCTCTCTTGTACTCAATTCTGTGTCTTCTCTCTTGCTGGACAAGAGAGAACTTCAGACTCAAAGTCTGTGACGTAGCTGTACACAGGAGACACATTTGAGAGAAGCTGCAGTTTTAGTTGAGAACTCTGTGGAAGACCAGCATTCATTTGTCAGTGGTAAAGTGTAGCCACAGAGCAATGAGAACACAGTGAAGTTCAAGACCAGCATCCTCCCCACTACCTCCTGAGAACCTCCGGGAGTTTTATCTGCTAAGAAAATGGAAGCGATCTAGTCTCAAGGCCTGACTAAAAAGTACTTCTGCACAAACCCTGACAGGTCAGCTTTAAGTTTATTAAAGTATTTGAATCCAATGGAGTAAACTCAGAAGATTTACATAAATTATTCTGTAGCCAAGACTGCCATTTTTCAAGAAGTGCTGAAATTTTTAGGTTTCTTATCTGTACTTTCCATCTGAAAAGAAAAATGAACGTTTCAGCACAGTATATATTTCAAGTTTTTTTGCATCAGGTTTTTTATGCATCAATAATGAATACATTCTCATTGGTTACTTTATTCCTTCTGTTCTGCCTCCAACTTCTTGTGTTACTTAGGTTTTATTTTGGAAATGGCTGTCATTAATCAAGCATTTCTAAAGCTGTCTTCTTTCTTTATGTATACTCTGGGTAATATTTGAATTTATTCTTTTGAATTTATTCTACTTGTTTTTGGTGAAATTGCTTTCAAAATATGTTCAGATCAGTGGTTGTAATTCTTGATTACAGTTTATAGTAAGAAAAAGTTAAATTCATGTAGTTGGGTATGTGTCCAATGATCCAGTATCAAAACACCAAGGGGAAAAAATAGCTGGTAACATATTTGCCTATTACTGTATTATTAAAATCTTCTCAAAGTTAGGAATTCTCTCCTGTCCATCACTGTATCCTTAAATACTAGTTACTTTGACCTGGCAAATGAGACTTCGTGTGACAGACAACTTTCATTAAGTAATTGAATGAATGAATGAATGAATGAATGAATGAAGTGTCCTGAGGCAAGTTCCAACTTTACATGAAAAGAGCCACTGGAAAATCATTTAGCCAATGAAAAATTTAATAAGCCAGAAAACTAGTTAACGTTTAATAATAAACTAAGGTATTCAATCTTGGGAAACAAAAATGAGAAGAAAATAGCTTTTCTAAACATTGGGGGGAAAACTCTTTACAAATATTAAACAAGTGCATTTATTTTATAACAACTTTAAATTTTCTTCTTTCTAACTCCTCATCTAGGAAATCACCACACTCCTCCATCTTCAAAGTTTATGTCAAAATATTTGATTTTGGGAAGCACACCAAGTGAACAAGTGGTGCCCTCAATGCATTGTGCCATGCAGCCCTTTCTAATGAACAAATATTTAAGACAGAGAGTTTGCATCTTATCCCTCTGTAGGTCATATTCCATGAAATACTAATTTTAAATTCATGGGTCATTTATGGAAAACTCTTCAATATATGTGAACCATCTAGAAACATGGTAATAATCTTATTTTAGAAAATGGTTTAGAAACATTCTTTCACTATTTCTTTGGCTATTTACCTAATCACTGGTTACCAGCACATATAAGAAAACATATTTAAATAAAGGAACATAACACACAGGTAATACCAAAGAATAACTATAATTCAGATTACCAAGATATAAATAACTATTTCTAAAGGCTATAGAAAGCTCATCACATAGGAAGGTGGTATCAGTTTAAGTTTTCAAATTATTATGAAAATATATCTTAGGATAGTTCCTATTAATTTTCAAATACAAGGTTTTGTTTCAAATTATTTATTCATTTCTTGGTAACCAAAAAATAGCATTTTGAAGAATGTGAAAGCATTATTTATTCTTAATCGTCATTTACATTTCATTTGTACTTTCTGATTTTAAATATTATATAAATATATTCATGAATAAGTTTAATAAATGATACTATCAAATATACATATATGCACATATACATATATATTTTTAGCAGGTTCAAACTAAACCTGCAAAAACTGTTCTATTTTTCCATTTCTTTGCCATATTTTAAAGGTTTCTTTAAATATTATTTGTTTCTTGTTAAGAGGCTCTTTTCAATGGAAACTGACTCTATGTATAATTTTATTCAGAGTTTATATATCTTGCATCTTGTGCCAGGGTTAACACTCACAAAACTGTTTTCACTCTGAAAATTCAAATCCGTGGATATACCTAATCAAAGAAAGTGTGATGAGGCTAAGAATATAGAGAACAATGGGATTAATGAATTTAGTAAATATGTTTCCTGGGGCAGGCCCAAACCACACTCTTCATCCTCATTTTGATAAAGACACTGTAAATTTATGTGAGCAATCACAGTCTCTTTCAGACAATAATCTAAAGGGTATTTTGGAATACATGCACATTAAAAAATATATTTATGGCCTATCTCTCTCCAAAGTAAATGGCTGGGAGATTCTAGAAAGTTATGCACCCAAGAGTTCAAACATTAAGAAAATAAATAAGATTTCTATCATTTAATTTTCTTCTATTTTCTTTTATTCAGAGAACCAGTAGACTCACTCACATACATAGAAGCATATACCGTAAAACGAAGGACAGTTACAGCAGGAACTTCACAGCTGAAAGCCTGTAAGACTGTCTCATGGGTAGTATATTAGAGAATGTATAGGCACAAGTTATTGGAAAATACAGGACAAGTTAGAACCAAGAATGCAAAAAAAAAAAAAAAATGAAAACAAAGCATGTTGATTAAATTCTCCTATCTGCTATTAGGAACTTTGAAAACCACTGGCTTCCTTGATGTTGAGACTCTCATCCCTTCCTTTGTCTGTCACTGCCTCCCTCCCTTCCTTCTTTCCTTCCTTACTCCCTGTTTCTCTCTTCCTCCTTCTACCTTCCTCATGTGCATCTCTCTCTCTCCCTCTCCTCCCACCTCAGTAGCACGTGTTAAAAATCATTAACTAAGACACTTGCTCAATTAAACCTCTGAAGTATGATCCCAGAGCCTACATTCTTAGCCCCTAACATCTAACCACCTCATGATTTCAATTTCTTTCCATCTGTGACCTCAAAGAGATAGAGCATGGGTTCTTTTTCATTAATGTTGTATAATGCTTTTAATTTAAACAAGCATGTGCACGTGTGTGCAATTTTTAGAACTTTAATTATTTTTCATATCTGCTTTTATTTATTTATTGTTGATTCTTTAAAAGACAGGCTTTTTAAAAAATCTAATTTAAAATCTCTTTATTATTGCAATTTTTTGGCATAATAATCCCTTGCAGTCTGCTGACTGTCCTTTTAGTAGGTTTTGTGCACAGTAGCTACCACGTCAGGCTGCCAAAATTTTACTGTGTTCATATTCTTTTGCTGTGTACCAGGCCCTCTTCTCTAGGAGGTGAGGATAAAACAAACCCTTAACTTCCAGGAAACAGAATACATATACACAAATGTAAAATCAGTGTGTCAGTTGGCAGTAATTACTATCAAGGTTAAAGAGCGCAGAGGGGAAGAAAAGTGTTAGAGAAAAGACATATTATATTTTAGCCAGTCTCAAATTTATGTTAACTTCTTGGTTTAGAGATTTCCATCCCATACAGATGAACAGATAATGTTGATTCAGATTTCATACTACACGTAGCACAGTAGCACCAGGCTTTTAGAGTTTTCCTGGAAGATATTTATGTAAAAATGTGTATATGTTTATGGATTCATATGTGTATATTTTAAAAATATATATAGATAATGCATATATACAAAGATTATACAGAGAGAGATTATACACACACACACACACACATACATTTTTTTGTTTTCTTCCAGGAATTGACTCACTTTTTTTTTCTTTTTTTTGTTTTTCATTCTTCTGGGACGATGGCCTGCCCCAGCTTCATGTGTTGATCTCCATTCTGGTTTTTTCCTCTCACTCCGGAGTCTGTGTCTCCTGTTCCAGAATGGGCACACCATCTCAGGCTCTAGCCCTCAGGTCTTATTTCTGTTCGGACGACCTTACAGTCACCACCATACCACTTTAAGAGGATATTGCAAGCTTATTGAAAGTTTACCTCTGTAATTTTAAGTTTCCTTTTGATCTTCGGCTTCTGGGAACCTCCGAGATGTTTTGTTTGTTAAAAATGCAAACTTTCTAGGTGTTTACTCTAGGCCCAACAGTATTGGGCCTATATTGGCTCAATCCATTATGCTGTTGGCTGCTGTGATACTAAACTCCCCTGAATTTCCTCATTTAAGTCTTCTTCCCATGGGTTTTTTTCAAATTTTAGTTTTTATTTATGAGTTTAGTGTTTCTCACAATTGAATATTGAAGAAAAAACTTCTTTGTGGGTAACCATGGGCTCTTCTATACTTGGAGCAGGAACATCTAGTAAAAATACAAGAATTCCTCCTCCAATAATGCAGCATGGTATGATTTTTCTATTAAGAAAGGTCCCCCCCCCCCATTCTGACATTTCCTCCTTGCTCCTCTCTCTTCTTACAAATTTAAGTGCTAGAGCATTTAGCATTCTTTTCCCTAAAGAGAAAGTGATAGCATCAAGGAGAAAAGGGGGGACTATCTCCCTAACTTTAGAGTTCCAAAAGGTAAAGCCCTTTAGGGAAGACAGAGTGCCCACAACCTGGAAAAACATTTGAAAGAAAGCATCATAGATTAGATGAAGGTTTCCCTTGGTCTAAATCACCATTCAACCCAGGACACTGGACAGATGTCCTAAGGCGGGGATGGTAGAGGATGAAGAGGTGATTAGAAGAGAAATTTAGTTATATGCACAAAAGCAGGTCTCAAGCAAGGGAAGTGCCCACACCTGGGAGCTTGGATGAAGCCTTTGAACAAAAGCAAAAGGCACAGATAGTTTGGTAGGTACTGAGAGTAGAGAGGGATAATGAATCATTCTCAGTGAGAGGTGTTTACATGTTGTATCTGCACAGATAGAGCCTTAGTTGACATTACAACTGAGACATGTTGGAGAAGCTGATCCACTTCTATGTTTCCACAAAGCCAAGAAATAGTGGGTACAACTTGGCAGACTAGAAGCCATACAACTAGAAACAGGGATGTTTCCACAGGGTGGACCAAGGGCTGAGATCCAGAATGTTCTATAGCTATCTTAGTAGATGTTGAAGAGGACAGATAGCACTGACAATGATCACTATTAATGCCTCATTATTTCATAAGCCTTCCTAATACTACGTCTCTTAAGAAAAAGAGTTGATCTCAGATTGGTTGATATTCATTTCCAGGACCACAAAGAAATGGAAGACAGGAAAATAAATTAAGTTGAGCTATAGAAACTATAAACAGGTTGTATTACTTACATGAGCTGAATTTAAACCTGCATGGGAAATAATGCCTTCCTCAAACCAAATGTCCCTTTCAAACCAAATGTCCCTTTCAAGTTTGTTTATTTATTTAATTTGAAACGGTTCACCCTAAAACACTCAATGTTTTTCTTTTAGTAGCAAAAACATGTAATACTTGGTATGTATGTTTTCCAAAACACCGATTTCAAACTAATATCCAAGGGCAGATTCAAATACGTACACTCTTTCGTTCATGTCACAGTGGGATGTTGGAGACTGCTCGGGCTTGCTTCCAAGAACCAACTGCACACATTTCTTTCCAGCTCACATTTACTGATGTTTTCTAAGTAGCTCAAAATTGGCCGTAGTGGGAGTACGTACACCATAGAAAGCAGCAAATGCCATACAACAGGGCATTGTTGTATGCCCTGTTCTCCCAAAGCTGGTGTTAAATCTTTACCAATACACTACTGATTCTGTATGTTTAGCACTGGAGAGCCATTTTTATACTTCTCGTGTTTGTTCTACAAATGATTGTTTTTTTTAGTTAGTTTGCTTATTAGTTTTTGAGCAGAGAATACTCAGTCACATGACATTTTTTTATGCATCCTAGATTTCCAAGTTTCTAATTTCATTAAAGTAATGTTTAATATTTTACAAACTAAATGAAATCTTGTCATTTGCAACAATGTCGGTGGAACTAGAGTGTATTATTATACCAAGCGAAATAAGTCTATCAGAGGAAGACAAATATCACATGAATTCTCTCATACATGGAATTTAAGAAAGAAAACAGAGGAACATAGGAGAAGGGAAGCAAAAAATAAGAAGAAAAAAAAAAGCCGAGAGGGAGACAAACCATAAGAGACTCTTAAAGACAGAGAACAAACTGAGGGTTGCTGGAGGGGAGGTGGGTGGGGAAATGGGCTAAATGGGTGATGGGCATTGAAGAGGTACTTGTTGGAATGAGCCCTGGGTATTATATGTAACTGATGAATTATTATATTCTAGTCCTGAAGTTATTTTTAAACTCTATGTTAACTAACTTGGATTTAAATTAAAAATAAATCTAAAAAATTAAAAATCAATAAAAACTAAAATTATCAGATTTATAGAATGACTTCTACAGGGCTGGGATCCAGTTTCATTGTCTTCCACCCCCCAGCAGAGAACTTGGAAGCTTGCATGTATTGCACGCATGTGCCTACAGCAGCTACAGAAGCAACAGCTGCTTCCGAGGATCGATGACCCAGAGGGTACATTTTCTATTAGCTCTTTCATGGAAAACAGTGGAGTAAGAAACACGTGGTGTAGAAGTTCTTTGGGTAGATATACAAGGATAACATCGTCTGTATTATTTTTTAGGGTACTGACCAATGTCAGACTTTTTAAAGAAATTAGTGAGGAGGAAATTAAAGGAAGGGAATGAAATGTTCTGCAAGGGTTTGGATCCTTTCTTTATCTAGCCTGTGAGAATTCAGAGATAACGGATGAAAGACTTGTTCCAGAAGCAAAGGGTGGGAGTTTCTCTTATCAAGTGCAAGGAGTAGAAGTAAATTAAAAGATCACTCAGAAGTGACTTTGTTTATTATCCAGATGCCCATGTTTTATCTTTTATGGAAAATAACTGTTTGCTAATGCTCTGCATAATGCCCTATATGACAAGGGGCCAGGCGGTGGCCTGGGAGTGAGGGTAAAGACAGGAAAACAAAGTTTAAAAATGGCCCTGAGGATTGCCTGCAGTGGAGAAAAAGGGAGGAGGGATAGGATTTACAGAAAAGCGGGCGATTTCCAGACCCCACACAGACTTCCTTCAGCAATAGGGAAAGAGCCTCAGGATTTCACAGTCACGGAGACTTGGAGGACATGATGTAGAATAATGATCTCTCATTCAGAGGCCAAGCCAGTTGTCTCCACTCCCTATAGTTTATAACAGTTATTACCTGAGCTGCTGATGCCAAAAAATTATAAAAACTGGCTATTTCTCTAAATCACAATCTATTTTCATCTGCAAAGGGTCTATCATAATATTTTCCACTCAGACTGAAACTTTCATTCAGCACTTAAAGCTATTTTATCCTCCAACACTTTTTTTTTTTAATCAATCCAATCATACAAAAACTGGACTAAAATAGATGTGAATATTCAAAATAAAAGTTTACACCTTTTATATATTTTATAACTTATTAACTAAGTAGTAGACATGATTTTAGAAACTACATTGGCTAGACTGAAACAAACATAATAATTGATATGTATTGGCAGGAAATATTTTAGCTGAAAATATATTAGGTTTTTTTTTTTTTTTAGAAAAATATAGAATGCAATATTTAGGAACATGCACATGAGTAAACTGTAGCACAACAGTAAATTGTAGTGAATGGAAAGTTGAGAATTGAGCCACTTCCATTCAAGAATGTATAAAATAATTCTAATGGAACTTTATTAAGAATTCCTATTACTAGTGATTCAAATTAAGAAGAAATGCTATTGAGCAGATGAGGGATTTTAAGGCAATGATAGAATGAGGGAAAAAAAGTCTCAGGTGATGAGTCTCTCCCTTGCACTCAATTAAATGCAATAATTATTTTAATTCACTTATTCAACAAATATTCACAGGAACCTACCATATATCAGGTACTCTTTTAGACACTGGAGATACAAGAGGGAAAAATAGGGGCTCCTGGGTGGTTGAGCTCAGTTGGTTGAGCGGCCTACTTCGGCTCAGGTCATGATCTTGCCGCCTGTGAGTTCGAGCCCCAAGTCAGGCTCTGTGCTGAGTCTGGAGCCTGCTTCAGATTCTGTGTCTCCCTCGCTCTGCCCCTCCCCTGCTCATGCTCTCTCTCTCTCTCTCTCTCTCTCTCTGTCAAAAATAAATAAACATTGAAAAAAAGTTTAAAAAAAAGAGGGAAAAATAGACAAAAAAATAAATAAAATGAAATAAAATAAAATGATAATATTGGATTATTTCCCTTCGTGTCTGACCAAGTAGAGAGATGATAAGTCCTAAGAGAAAGTAGTGGTCGCTGATTGCATTTGGCACAGTGGTACGTTAACACGTGGGGAACACGCAGAAACTGACTAGACCCTCTTCTTTGTCCTAAGGAAGTCCTGTTTCTGTTCTCTTTATGCACAGAGTGAAAACTTTTAAAAGCCTAAGTGTGGAGTTGGTGCAGGTTTGTCTCTCCTCTCTCCTCAAATCTATGATATTAGCTAATGGCTTGATACTGGCCCAAAAAGTTTTATCAAAACTCTGATATGAAGAAGTTGAAAAATTATTTCCACTCTCTTTAATAAAATTCCATTTGAAGAATTCTTTTATCAACACCTTGAAAATTAGCTTCAGCTTCGTCCATGGGCGAAGAACAGGCATTAATCCTTGCATGCTTTACCCATTTGTAATTCAGACCTGGGATATTGTCAGGTCATGAATTATCCTTATAGCCTCAGAATTTATCTAGGATTTTATTTTAAAGCTTAAGTTTTTTTTTTTTAATTTTATCCAATTTTAACAAGACAAGACTGATGTCCTGACTGAAATTTATGCCTTAACTATTTTAAGATCAAATTTGTTGCATTCAGAACTTTATAATAAAATCCACTTTTAGAGCTTTAGCTGTTCTGGTCTCCTTTTTTTGTCCCTCAATTAGGCTATTCTCAGTTCTGGTACAAAGCTGTTCCTTGTGCTGAGAGAATTCCTTCTCCTAAACCCAGCATGCTTTTTCACCTAGTTAACTCCAATTCATCCATCACGTCAGCTTTCCTTAAGCATCACCATCCCCTTCAGTTTAGATTTGATTCATTTTGTCACATATTCAGCAACAGCTTGTAACTTTCCTATAAAGCATTTAACAACATGTGATTTCTAACTTTTTAATATAGAAACTTGTAGAGAGAAGAGTATGATGAATTTCCATGTACCCATCACCTTCAGCTTTAATAATAATAATCCATGGATGATTTTTCTCTCAACCGTGTAAATCACTTTTAATATATGTATAGCAATTTTAAATTTAAAGTCTGATTAATTTTGTCTAATACATAAAGTTCTGTTACCATCACCACAACTGTGATATAGAACATTTCATCACCCTAAAATTTCCTCTAGTCCCTTTGATGTCAATCTTATACCATTGGAGTATTATGGAGGAGATGCTATGCAACTTTTTTCTTTCTTTAGAAAAAATGATTTCATTGTGGTTAGAACACTTAACATGAGATCTACTTTCTTGAATTTTTAAGTGTACAGTATAGTATTGTTAACTCTAGGTATATTGTACAGCAAATCTCTAGAACGTATTCCTCCTGCTTGACTGAAACTTTATGCATATTAACAGCCCATTTCCTGGGCAGAAAACATGAATAGACACTTCTCTAAAGAAGACATCCGGATGGCCAACAGGCACATGAAAAGATGCTCAACGTCGCTCCTTATCAGGGAAATACAAATCAAAACCACACTCAGATATCACCTCACGCCAGTCAGAGTGGCCAAAATGAACAAATCAGGAGACTATAGATGCTGGAGAGGATGTGGAGAAACGGGAACCCTCTTGCACTGTTGGTGGGAATGCAAATTGGTGCAGCCGCTCTGGAAAGCAGTGTGGAGGTTCCTCAGAAAACTAAAAATAGACCTACCCTATGACCCAGAAATAGCACTGCTAGGAATTTATCCAAGGGATACAGGAGTACTGATGCATAGGGGCACTTGTACCCCAATGTTTATAGCAGCACTCTCAACAATAGCCAAATTATGGAAAGAGCCTAAATGTTCATCAACTGATGAATGGATAAAGAAATTGTGGTTTATATACACAGTGGAATACTACGTGGCAATGAGAAAGCATGAAATATGGCCTTTTGTAGCAACGTGGATGGAAGTGGAGAGTGTGATGCTAAGTGAAACAAGCCATACAGAGAAAGACAGATACCATATGGTTTCACTCTTATGTGGATCCTGAGAAACGTAACAGAAACCCATGGGGGAGGGGAAGGAAAAAAAAAAAAAAAAGAGGTTAGAGTGGGAGAGAGCCAAAGCATAAGAGACTGTTAAAAATTGAGAACAAACTGAGGGTTGATGGGGGGTGGGAGGGAGGGTAAGGTGGGTGATGGGTATTGAGGAGGGCACCTTTTGGGATGAGCAATGGGTTGTATGGAAACCAATTTGACAGTAAATTTCATATATTAAAAATAAATAAATAAATAAACATTAAAAAAAAAAATAACAGCCCATTTCCCCTTTCCCTTAACCCTTAGGAACCACCATTCCATTCTTTGAATCTGTAAATCGGACAATTTTATACACTTTGTATAAGTAGAATTTGCCCTTTTATGTCTGCCTTATTTCACTTGGTGTAATGTCCTTAAGGTTCATCCATATGGTCATATATTGCACAATGCCCTTTTTTAAAGCTTAATAATATTTTATTTTATTGTATTTGTTTGTTTATTTATTTATTTTTAAATAAAATAAGCTTACTTTGGGGCGCCTGGGTGACTCAGTCGGTTAAGCATCCGACTTCGGCTCAGGTCATGATCTCGCGGTTCGTGAGTTCATGTCCCGTGTTGGGCTCTGTGCTGACAGCTCAGAGACTGGAGCCTGTTTCATATTCTGTGTCTCCCTCTCTCTCTCTGACCCTCCCCTGTTCATGCTCTGTCTTTCTCTGTCTCAAAAATAAATAAACGTTAAAAAACATTTAAAAAAAAAAAAAATAAAATAAAATAAAATAAAAATAAAATAAAATAAAATCAGCTTACTTTATTTACTGGGGCTCCTGCGTGGCTTAGTCACTTGAGTTTTTGACTTCTTGCTCAAGAAGATGTCATGAGATCCAATGGTTCATGAGCTTGACCCTGTCACTGACAGCACGTGGAACCTGTTTGGGATTCTCTCTGCCCCTCCCTTGCACACTTGCATGCATGGGCTCTCTCTATCTCTCTCTCTCAAAATAAATAAACAAACATATAAAAATCTATAAAGTTAAAAAATATTCCAGTGTGTGTGTGTGTGTGTGTGTGTGTGTATATATATATATATATATATATATATATATACCACATTTTTTCTTCATTCACCTGCCAGTGAACATTGAGGTTGTTTCCATATCTTGACTATTGTGAGCAGTGCTGCTATGAATATGGTAATACTCATATTAACCTTTTACTTCTTCTCTAAGCAAATTACTTCTTCAAGATCCTTATTTCAATTATTTTAGATAAATAAAGAAGATGCTGCCTGGCACTCTTTCTGTTTCACAGTGCTCACCTGTGGAATCCAGCTACCATGTTATAAAGAATACCAGGTGACATGGAGAGACAATGTGTTAACAGCCCCAAATAAGGTCTTGGTTGATAGACAGCAATGACCAGAAGATATGTTAGTAAAAAGTCCTCAGAAAATTATGGCCCCTAGCGTTCAAGTCTTACAACTGAGACTCCATTTGGGACTAGATGCCTTCTCTAAATTGATGACCTATAGAAACAATGAGAAAATAAATCATTTTCTTATTTTAATCCATTAAATTGTGAGATGAGTGGTAACAAAGCAATAGATATCTGAAATACTTTCCATGACATTTTCTGGTCATGATGTTAGCCATAGAAAGGGCTTAGAAGTTGCTTCATCTTGATTTTCCTCCTCTCAGCATGGTCCACCATGTCTACTCCTCCCATCTCATGGCACAGATTTGTCCATGGTTTCTTCTATTAATTCCTTTCAGCAAAAGGACATGGCATAGTAATCTGGGCTTCCATCTAGTCACTTTATAATCTTTTAATAAATAGCCAATAGTAAATAACTATGACTTGTATTAATACACACACACACACACACACACACACACACACAAATACTAGTGTTTCCAAGGCTTCCATTTCAATTCTCAAGATATTGTTTAGATACTTAAGACAATGAACCTTGATTCTTTCTTTCTTATCCCTTTTCTGTTGTACAAATTTTAATTCTCCTTGATTCAGTGTGGAAGACTGATGGGATGTGGAAAGAAAGAAAAACACAAAGGTGAATATTTTAAGATATAATCTTACTAAATGTGTATGTGACATATAAGTATGTTATATGATTATAAATGGAAATGACATCACTTGTAGTAAGTATGCATTTAAAATGTCTTTTAAACTCTTCGCATCCACTTTCCTGGGGAGCTTTAGCATTATTCCTATTCTAGATGTCCAGCACCAAAACCAGCTAGCCCTTAGTGATGTATATGTGTTATACAATTCTCCCAAATCAGTCAATGTCATTTAACAATGTCCAGTAATGAGGCAGATTAGAGCAAGGAAACATTTTTCCTATCACTCTTCTTTTTGGATTACTATTTATTTCTACCAACATATATTCTCAATCTTTTTCCAATTTTCTTGTTGAACTGATGTAAACCTTCATTCAAACAACAATAACAAAACAAAATGAAAAACAAATGCAAATCTTCTTCTTCATGTTATGAGAAGTTGTTCATCTGCTACTCCCACTTCTACACTCCTCCCCAGTACCATGCTTCTTAGCAAAAGGCACAAGTACCTTCAACATCTTTCCCATGTTTATTATATATATATTAAAAAAAAATTTTAATGTGTATTTATTTTTGAGAGAGAGAGAGAGAGAGAGAGAGAGAGAGAGAGAGAGAAAGAGAGCTAGTGGGGAAGAGACAGAAAGAGAAGGAGACACAGAATCCAAACTAGGCTCCAGGCTCTGAGCTCTCAGCACAGGGCCTGAACTCATGAAACATGAGCTCATGACCTGAGCTGAAGTCAGACACTTAACCAACTGAGCCACCCAGGCGCCCCATGTTTTCATTATATTTTTATTGCAAGACTCATGGATGGAAGTATTGGCAGGATAGGGTAAATGGAAAGAGAAGCAAATTACTTTTAATAAAATTTAAGATGCATACCTTAACATTTAAATAATAAGATTATAACTTAAAACAACACAATACTGGTTGCTACTCAGTTATTAAAAAGTTATAACTACATCTCGATTTTTCCCTGAAAGTGAATTTAACAATATAAAGTTTAGAATATAAATTGGTGTAGCCAAATTATTTCTAATTTTATTCAGGTAGATCTTTTGTCAATGAAACTGTCAATCATTCAGATTTTTACAAGGTTTTTGCTAATGAGTGAACACAACATTAAAAAGCTATCAAGGTAAACCATCCAATCAGAGGCGCTAAATGCACTTTACAAGAATGGTTGTCTTATCAGGAATTACATTTTCTTCAGACCAAATTTCAACGTATGCATGCATACATATGAGTTTGGTGTCTCACAATTTTTCTCATTTTTCTGGAAATCCCTTATGGTTTGCTTACCTTTTATCTGCTATGTGGTTGAATCAAAAGGAAAAAAAAAATGGGCTGAAAGCCTTGGACATGAGGTAATTTGTTTTCTATAAACTAGAATTCTTATAAATAAAACCCAGGAGAAAGGTTGGCTAAAAAAAGACCTTTTAAATCTCTTTCTGCCACATGCCAGAGGAGGATTTTTTTAGGCACCATGAGTGTGTTTCACAATATACTTAAGGGTCAAAGAAAGTGCAGTCATTCAACTCTAGGAACTTGAGGTCATATGATTTCAAGGGTGTCTGTTTTCTAATACCTCAGGACTGGAAAATTCACCTGGACTTAAGGGTTTAATTTAAAAGTTTCTAGTCATTGCTGGTTTATGGAGGAACACGAAGCCAGGTAAAGTGAACACAACACAACAAAACAAAAACCAAACCAAAGATACGCAGAAAGTACAGCTACAACTTTATGTTCTCCGCACTCGCACTCTCCTCCAAGGAGTCCTGTGGAGGCTGGGGGTGGGGGGGTGGTGGGGAGGGTGGAGAGTTGCTGATGGGGAATTCAAGAGGAATTCTTGCCTGAGAGGAAAAGGGAAGCGGTGAGGTTTCAGGCCTTGGACTTTGAGTAGATGCCTGAGAGTATTGGTCAGTCCCCTCACATTCTTGCTTTTGGGAGAAGGGTGGGGCCACGAGGGCTTTCTTTCTAATTATTTACCCATTATTTTAATTCCCCATTATAGCAATAAATGATTCCAGCAGAATATTTACAATATCCCAAGGAGGAAATAAAACAAATACCCATAGACTTACTACACAGGCAAATACTCTTGGTTTTTTGGGACATTTTTTTTTCTCCTGTGTTCTTTTAAAGCGCGGTTGTATTTATATAATACGATCAAAATTACATACTGATTTAAAATTTCATGCAAATGTAATATGCTATATTAAGTGCTGATGTCGAAAATAAATCATTTCATATAGTTTCATATTTAACTTTTATAGATATAGTTTACATCTATATCTATCTATATATTTGTATTTTATCTGATATTTTTTTCTGATTAAAGAAGTAATACAAGATGTGTAACAACCAGAAATTCCAATTTTTCTTGAGAAATAGGAAAGGGTGTAGAAAGTAATTTGTGAAGATACCTACATGGTATCTATCTTAGTTTTACAGTACTAAGGATACACATATTTATATTCATACATACATCAAACAACTGATATGAAATTTTCAACTGACACATTTTTTCCCAACAACATTGTCTAGGTGCTGATATATTGCACTCTGTCATTTAAAGTTGCACAGGTATGTATGATATATGCTTCTTCCTTTGTGGTAAAACTCTTTTCTACCAATATGCCTGAATAATATTCTTTTTATTCTTTATCAGTAAAAATATTTTGCAAGCATTTATGTTGTTAAGGGTCTTTACATTTTAGTGTTCCTCGAAATATGACATACTTTGGGTAGTACATTGGTTTTTGTCAATGAAGAAAAGATTTTCTTCCACTGTTTTAAGCTTCCTTGCCTTCACGTTTTCTGTTCTTCAAGAACATCATTTCTGTTCTTTTTTCTTCAAATCTATCAAATTCTGTTTAATTGTTTAATTGAACATTTGGTCTGTATTTTAGATTTCTCAGTTAGTCTTGCTTTTACATCCATCAGTATTATGTATTTATACTATTTTCTTTGTTTTAGATTTTTAAAAATACCTCTTTTATTTATTTTCCTTTTCATCTCATCCTGTTAACTTTTTCTCTCAGATATGCTCCCCTTACAATTTTTTAAATTTCAAAATTGTTGGCTTCTTGAAGATATTTTATATAAAACCCTGTTCCTCTGAAGACTCAAAGACTGCTTTTAGACAATTGATTATATTTCAAAAAGTTCTTGAAGCTCATTGGAAATATTAAACCTTTTCCAGAAATTTACTTTGGGTACTAAAAATGGATGGTTTTCAAAATAATATTCAGTGGCAATGTACTGTAATGATTTGACAAACAGACTAAGGGTCAGAGTAGTGGAATCAAAGATTGCTTCCATTACTTACAATAGTAGAACTTTGGCCAAGTTACTTAATACTCTGTGCCCAGCTTCCTCATTGACAAAAGGGAGATGATATGAACTCATATGAAGTGTATGCCACCACACACATTAGTTGTTTATTAAATGTCAGCTATTAATAGTTAATTACTCTGGCTTTCTAAAAATGTCAGAAGGCAATCAAAATGAATAGCAAACTAGATGCCAAATTTTCTGGTTAAGAATGACATTCCTCTAAGACTTTTTTTTCTGAAACTTAAGACAATTTTTTCTCAGAAACTTTCTCTGCTTTGTAGTTAATGGAGAACTCTCCCAGATTCGGGCATTACTTTATTTAACAGACTCAGTTTCTGATACTGATGTTGTTTTTGACTTTTTCATTTTATTCATGTGTGTGTTTTTGAAGGAAAGCTGGTAGAAGCTGCTGTTTCAAGTCATAAAACAAACCAAGTCTGTGGATTATTTATTATGATTTCTTCATTCAGGTATGGAATCCTGCAACAATTATCCTGGGCTGCCTGGAGGCTGGGTCTGTTATTCTCCTGGGAGGAAATTGTAGTCTTTATTTTTACCAGGTTACCAGAGCAGTGATTTTCAGATTGAGGCTTTTATATTCTCTCTGGTGAGCTGGAAAGGGGCTAGCTGGGATCAGAGAGCAACCTGAGTGTGCTGAAGGGCCTCTGAACTTTATTACCTAGTTTAGTTTTATCAGACTTAAAGAAAAAAGTAACATTTTACCCAGGATGCACGTATATATAAACCAAAACAAAAGTTTCCTAAAACTCCATTTACTTTTACCATTTGTGATGAACTTTTTTTTACTATTCCATTCTATTTTATGTATATATATATAAATAAATACCATCACGAGTTGTTAAATTGAATTTGTTACTTCTGAAGATTTGTGGCAATTTAAGAAAAAATTTTTAGGAATTATTGGATTAGAGCTTAAGGATCATAGGACTTTTCCTTACTCCATATTGATTCTTTTTAAATCTCCGTTGAAAATGACCAAAGATGATGGGGCCCATGGGTGGCTCATTAGGTTGAGCATCCAAACTCAGCTCAGGTCATGACCTCACAGTCCTGAGTTCGAGCTCCACAGGCTCTCTGTTGTCAGTGTGGAGTCCCTTTTGGATCCTTTGTCTCCTTCTTTCTCTGCATCTCTTCAACTCATGCTCTCTGTCTCAAAAATAAAATAAACATCACAAAAAAAGGGAAAAGAAAGAAAATGACCAAAGATGAGATGTGTATGAATGATACAGAAGGATATTAAATCAGATGTACAGTACATAGACAGAAAATAGGTCAACAGCAAAACAAGTGTAAAAAGTAAATGCCTAATCAAAATATCCAGAATTTTTACTAATATTTATTGCATGCAAATTTATTTTCTGCATTTGGACAATTTTGCTTTCATAGGCTGGAAATCTGAAAAGAAGAAAGATCAACTAAAACAAGTTGCTTTGTGTCATTCAGAGGATGGAGAGGTTGTTCTCTGACAAAAACCAAAAGTTTGTAGAAATTGCTGTAGAGGCTGTAGAAATTGCAAACTCATGTCAATGAAGTTTTCCAAGCGTTTATTATTTCCCCTTTAAGAATAAATAAGGGCTCCTGGGTGGCTCAGTTGGTTGAGCGTCTGGCTTCGGCTCAGGTCATGATCTTGCGGTCAGTGGGTTGGAGCCACACGTCAGGCTCTGTGCTGGCAGCTCAGAGCCTCGTGCCTGCTCCAGATTCTGTCTCCCTCTCTCTCTGCGCATCCTTGGCTCATGCTCTGTTCTCTCTGTCACTCAAAAATGAATAAACATGAAAAGGTTTTTTTTTTTTTTAAGAATAAATAATTCTTATCTATATTGGTAACAGATAAAAGTAAAGGAAAAGAATAATCAGACACCAAACATATCTTTTATGTTTGCTTTTTTCTTCTTTTATAGGCAAGCAAATTACCGTAGCTAAAAACTGGCATTTTACTCTGTGCCATAACATGTCAGAATGATCTGAGATATATATATAAAGTTCTAAATTCAACTTATGATGCCCTAAGGACAATGTAAGGCTAATATTTTATAAGCCAAAAAAACAGACATCTGAATTATTGTAGCTTCTTGTTATTGCACACCAGGATTTACTGTACCTGCCTAATTAGACAGCTAAAAGTACCATAAAGGAATCTTCGAGCGTCTTAAGTAGTTTATTTAGCGTAAACTTTTCTAGTTATTTAGCTTTGGGAAGTCTGCTGATATAAGGGTACAGTATCATTTTTCAAGTTTAACGCTGGCTCATAGTCAAAAAGAGAGAGAGTGAGAGAGAGGAAGAGAAAATAAATTATTTCTTTGTCAAATTAAGTCATTTTTCAAGGGTCCCAGGGGGGAATATACTTACTCGCTTCATGTAACAGAAATTGGTAGGGAGGTTAGGTCAAAAATATTGTTCTGAAACTGAAGTGAGAACTAACAGCTGAGAAATGTATGTTTAAATTAGAGGTTCACATGAAGTATCAAAAGTTCAAAGTCTGTCTTTATTTCCATTCTATGTGTTTCATATCTATTTAACTGAAAGGCAGAAATAGTTGAATATTTTGAGTAATTTGTACACTCAGTGTCAGGACAGGGGATGGTGATTAAAAAAGAGCCTCTCACAAGACACTGCCATAAAGTTGGCAGTTATTTGCAATTTGATAGCTCTCTTTTCCTCCTCTTGGTCTATCTGCTCCTAGACGTAAGCACACTCAATCAAAGGAGTTTTACACTTTAGTCCTAAAAGCTGTATTCTATAGGCAAACCCTTTAGGATGTTTTTTTTGATTTTCAGGCTTATGTACATTTATGTTCATTGTAGTCAAGCTAATTTTCTTTTATACTATAAAATTTGAAAAGATCACAAATAATTTTCTATTTAGATTTATCCCCACCCCACATTGAATTTGACTAAATTCTAGAATAAGAAAAATACTTACTTTTTGTTGTACTTCAGTCCTATTAAAATATTTTGAAAAAGAAATTGAATAATTAACATCCATGAATATTTTTAAGGAATTATCAATAAATTATTATGAATTTTGTCTTCTACCTTAAAGGAGAAAAATATGTTAACAACAGAAAAAAATAATTTGTCACCTATTCATTTTTCTCCAATCTTTAGGTCAGCTGAATAATATACTATCGATGAAATAAAATACTCCAGGATTAAATTTTAAAGGAACAGGAGGAACCTTTGCAAACTATTGCCACACACTTCAGGTGCTCTGTTTTCTGTCTTTAATTAACTAAGGCATCTCTTCGGCCTCACTCTTTATTTTTTTTCTTTTTCCTGTAATTTTTTTACTCCATATAAAAAACTTTTAGTAGTTCCTCAGTGTTTGTTTATACCTTCTTCCATAGTAATGGAGTTTTAGGTGGACTAAAGGTATTTCTCAGCTTCCATTGCAACTAGTTATGGCCATTCAAATGTAATATGCTTCATGTTTTCATCTGTGAAATCTTTAATGGCTTAAAATAATACCTGAACATGATAAGCACTATTTACATTTTAGGAAGGGAAGGAATATGAATTAAAAAAAAATACACCACTTACTTCCAGGTTTTGCTTTAAAACAAACAGGCATAGCTCCTCAAGTTTCTTACCTTCTTTTCACTAAGTTGAAGATGGCTGAACTGGAGCGGTCATGTTGGGCTCCCATGTTAATGGCAGAGAGAGACTGATAGAGGCATTTACTACTCCCGGATACCTGCCTACCATTAAATTGTCATATGAGAGGGAAATAAATTTCCATCTTCCATAACCCACTGAAATTTGGAATATCTTTGCAGCTGGGGCTTATCCTGTAATCAACTAATACGGATTACTAATAATTTTTTGAAGAAATTTTTTAGAAAAAAAATTTTCTAGCAATTTTAGTTTTGGAAAAAACAAAACTAGTTATTAATTTTAAAATAGAACATAGAGGTTTGTTTGGCATAGTTATTAACTATAATGTTACAAAATAAGAAGCATTTCTCTCTATATACATTTTTTTAACATACTAAGGCATAGATTAGTTAAATTTGAGTAGTTATAATTATATTAACACATAGGTAGAAAGATTATTAATTTCAAATTTATTACTCCACAGAGAAATTTAATAGGGTCAGGTTTATCTTATCTTTCAGTCTGGTAGACACGCATTATGCAGCTCTTACTATATACGGCACTTTACCAACAACCTCTCCTCTACAAAAAATGATCCAGTATTACATACAAATTGTGTACAGACTTCCAACCAAGCCCTCTCAAATCCTTCCCTTTCCCATTCATGTCCAACAAAATCACTAGACTGTTTTAACTTATTATTTTTCAAGATAGTTTGCTGCAATACAAAACTCTAAGACTTCCCTGCATGTTTAAAACTTCACATTTTTTGGCACATTATTCAGAAATCGTCAATATCAAGTGCCCATCCGCTTTTTTGTCTTCTTGGTTTATCCTTTTTTCCAAGTATTTCATGTTTTATCCAAGTAGGTAGAATGAGTCATGATTTTCTTATTGTTTCCATAGCACAATTGCTTTGCATATATTAGCATAATAATCCTGTTGTTTTGTGGGTATTTGCTTATCTGCCTTCTTTATTATTCTGTGAAATTTGTGAAAGACAGGTATTTTGTAGAATTCTCATTTTATACACTCCAGCATTTATTCCAGCATTTTAGTATTGCATTTCAATTTCAGTTATTTTTCTAAATATTGCCTGAACCATTTAGTGGTAGGAATAGAATGCTTTAGAATCATAAATTAAAAATGATGTTTCTTATGTAATGCTTTATGTATGTGTGTGTATGTATGTGTATGTGTGTGTGTGTGCATGTGTGCATGTGCACGTATACCTTTACATCAGACATTCAGCCAAAAGATACTTTAAAAAACATCTTACATGTATAACATTTTTATGGGAATCATCAACATATACAAAAATACACAGAATACCACAAACAGCTACCATACACCTATCGATCAGTTTTAATATTGTCAATTCACTTCCAATCTTGTGTCATTTCTACTCACATAATCTCCCTTCATGGCTTCTTTTGAAGTCAATCCCAAGAGTTGTATCTTTTTATCTGTAGATACTTCATTATGCTTTAAAAAAATAAGACCTCTTATTAAAAATGTATCCACCAATTGGGGCGCCTGGGTGGCGCAGTCGGTTAAGCGTCCGACTTCAGCCAGGTCACGATCTCGCGGTCCGTGAGTTCGAGCCCCGCGTCAGGCTCTGGGCTGATGGCTCGGAGCCTGGAGCCTGTTTCCGATTCTGTGTCTCCCTCTCTCTCTGCCCCTCCCCCGTTCATGCTCTGTCTCTCTCTGTCCCAAAAATAAATAAAAAATGTTGAAAAAAAAAAAAAATTAAAAAAAAAAAAATGTATCCACCAATTACCACAAATAAAAACAATAATTTCTTTATGTCATTAAACATTCAATAGTGTTCAAATTTCCAATTTAAAAATGAAGTAAATGTTTTCAAATTTTAATGTATAGATTTCCTGCCCATAAGTTTTTTAAAGTTTTTTTTAATGTTTATTTATTTTAGAGGGAGAGAGACAGAGACAGAACACAAGTGGAGGAGGAGCAGAGAGAAGGGAAGACAGAATCTGAAGCAGGCTCCAGGATCTGAGCTGTTAGCACAGAGCCTGATGTGGGTCTCAAATCATAAACTGATATCATGACCTGAGCCAAAGTCAGATGCTTAACTGACTGAGCCACTCAGGTGCCTCCTCCATTTTAAAAAAAATTAATGTTTATTTTTGAGAGAGAGAAACAGTCTTTTTAAAAAATTCCAGTATAGTTAGCATACAGTGTTATGTTAGGTTAAGGTGTACAATATAGTGATTCAACAATTCTGTACATTACTCAGTGCTCGTCAAGGTAAATGTACTCTTAATCCTCTTCACTTATTTTACCCTTCCCCCCACCTGCCTCCCTTCTATTAACCATCAGTTTATTCTCTATAGTTAACAGTATGTCTTTTGGTTTGTCTTTTGTTTTGTTCATTTGTTCTGTTTCTTAAATTCCCCATATGAGTGAAATCATATGATATTTGTCCTTCTCTGACTGATTTATTTCATTTGGCATTATACCCTGTCAAGCCATCCGTGTTGTTGCAAATGACAAGATTTTATTATTTTTTATGGCTAATATTCCACTATGTGTATGTGTGTTTGTGTGTGTGTCTATGTGTATGTGTATACCACATCTTCTTTATGCATTCATCTATCAGTGGACACTTGGGCTGCTTCTATAATTTGGCTATTGTAAATAATGAGGCAATAAACATAGAGGTGCATGTATCCCTTTGAATTAGTGTTTATTTTATTCTTTGTACAAATACTCAGTAGTGTGATTCTTTGATCATAGGAGAGTTCTATTTTTTAATTTTTTGAGGAACTTCCATACTGTTTTCCACAATGGCTGCACCAATTTGCATTCCCACCAACAATGCAAGAGGGTTCCTTTTTTTCTCCACAGCCTTGCCAACACTTGTTGTTTCTTGTGCTTTTCATTTTAGCCATTCTGACAGGTGTGAGGTGATATCAAATTGTGGTTTTGATTTGCATTTTTCTGATGATGAGTGATGTTGAACATCTTTGTATATCTTCCTTGGAAAAATATCTGTTTATGCCTTTTGCCCATTTTTTAATTGGATTGCTTGTTTTTTGGTGTTGAGGTGTATAAGTTCTTGCTATATTTTAGATACTAACCCTTTATTAGATATTTCATTTGAAAATATCATCTCCCATTCACTAGGTTGTCTTTTAGTTTTGTTGATTGTTTCCTTTGCTGTGCAGAAGTCCCAATAATTTATTTTTGCTTTTGTTTCCCTTGCCTCAGCAGACACATCTAGAAAAATGTTGTTACAGCTGATGTCAGAGAAATTACTGCCTGTGTGCTTTTATGGTTTCAGGTCTCACATTATATCTCCTACCCACATCTTTTTATATTATATATTGGTTTGTCTTTTAAAGTTTGTCACTATCTGGATTTTGCTATAATAATATAGTGTTTCGTCTCCCATATTACTTCTGCTATTGGTAGTTGGGTCTACTGGTTTGATTAGGATTGGATTTTTTTTTCTCATTGTACTAATTCAGGGTAATGTCATGTTCTTTTATCTGGAGGAACATCATAATATTTAATGTGCCAGTTTCTCAAAAGCAATGTTTAGCTATTTGTTCTTACCTGTAGAAACCTTTGGGGTGCCTGGGTGGCTCAGTTGGTTGAATGTCTGACTTCAGCTCAGGTGATGATCTTTCAGTTTGTGAGTTCAAACCCTGCCTTGGGCTCTCTGCTGTCAGTGCAAAGCCCACTTTGGATCATTTGTCCTCTTCTCTCTCTGCACTCCCTGCTCATGCTCCTTCTCTCAAAAATAAATACATATTTAAAAAGACTATAGAAACCTTCTACTATGATTTGAGAGCACAATATTCAAGCTTCAATAAGTCCAGGAGCTCCTCTGATCTTCAGGCTTGTTTTTTTAGCCAATCAAATCAATTTTCACAGGAAAAAAGACAAAAAAAATTGAGTTTGGAGAAAAGCACCAAATATTCTAACGAAAATATGTTGAATTATAATACAGTGTTGTAGGAGATTGAACCACAAGTAAATGCTTAAAAGAATGTCAGAAAGGGGCATCTCAGTGGCTTAGTTGGTTAAGCGTCTGACTCTTGATTTCAGATTAGGTCATGATTGAAGGGTTGTGGGATTGAGCCCCAGGTTGGGTTTCATGCTGTGCATGGAGTCTGCTGAAGATTCTGTCTCTTTCCTCCACTCACATTTGCTCCACTCACAGTTGCTTTCTATCTCTAAAAATAAATTTAAAAAATAAATAAAAAAGAATGTCATAAAGAGAAATATTGTAAGGTTTACAATAGGTTGGTCAGGCAAGATCTTAAAGAGATGTTGGATATGGTTAGGAAAAGTTTTCATGTAGAGAAAAAGATGGAGAACAGAGGCAAAGGATTAGTTGACTGTAAGTTTGACACGAAACAGTATAACATAACTACATAAAGACAAAGAATACTCTTTTTAATATCTTATTCCATTCTGTAACATATGAAAATAGGTTTAGTTAAACATTGAGGATTTTGAGAATATTTAAAAGCAATTAAACATGATCATTGAACAGTTGGAGCCTCTGTCCTGCTTAGCTTGAAGAAGCAGCACATGTGGTGTGTGTGTGTGTGTGTGTGTGTGTGTGCGCATGTAATGGTATATGGGGGCAGTGTTAGATCAGCGGCATGATAAGAAAAGTTTAAAATATTTGAAAGGATATCATTTGGGACTTATTCTGTCTAATTTCAGAAGAAAAACCTATAACTGGTGGATAGAAACTGTAAATAGATGGATTAGGTCTCAAAAAAAAATTTCATCTGTGGTAAATTAAAATGAGTTAAATTTTGGCAGACTATTGATAACCTCTTTAGGATTGTTATACAAGAGATCTCTGTTTTACATCAAAAACCACATGACCCTTTAAGGATGCTCTAGAGTAAAATCTAAAGCAATAAATTCTAAGTGAAATAGAAGCCACCCTGGTTGAAATCTTCAGAAACTAAGCTTATTCCCATAGTATATCACTTAGCTAACACATTCTCTAAACCTTGTTCTGCCAAATTCTGTCACTAAGGATGTAATACATAGAATGAGATGTTGTACAAATAATTCTAGCTTCAAGGACTCTTTGAATGACAAGCTTTCTGTTTATTCTTTTATCATCCTCATCATCATCATCATCATTACCAATAACATTTTGCTATTACCTTAAATCTTAGAAATCAGAACTCAGCTACAGCAGAGAGTATCAGGTTTTATGTTTTCAAGTCCCCAGCATTTCTTCAAAGACAGGAATTTAGGACAGTTGGAGAGGAATGGAAGCTGCCAAGTCTGTCTGGTTTGTCAGTCCATTTGAGATTCTAGAGGATTTCTAGAGGTGGCTAGGAAACATAGGTGAGAAATGTGTAAGAGGGAGACAGACTAGCTGGGACACACTGGCAAAATTCCCTTACAATTACTAGTAGCCTGGAATCAGCATTTGGCTCAGCCCAGTTTGGGCTTGCATTTCACATAGGGATGTCCAGCTTCTTAAGTACCTGGTCTTTTATCCCCTTTTGCTTGGTTGTTTCTACGTCCCTATATAGTAGCTGTTTGATTTCAGGATTCCATCTGCCCATCTTGAGACAATGCATACATGGTCTATGCAGCACAGACTCCTTCTTTCCAGGAGGCAACATTTATAGAATGTTTTGTCTCCTCTCCCACTTCCACTCACTCCTATCCTTTATTTGATTTTTCTCAATCCATCCCGAATTTCCAGAATCCACCAACATGTACTCATTCCAAACCCCAAGGACATAGAGACAAGATTGTTTATTTAAAAGTTATTGTCAATATACCTTTTCCAGGATATACACATACCCATGGGTAAAGCAGAAGGGGGTGAAGTGAGGTGAATGATGCAGATGTTGTGACAATAGCATTGCTGTTGGCCTCTGACCATGTGTCAGAAGGAATGTCATCTGCTTCAGGATAGTGGTTGCCCATGGGTAACTGAAACCAGGGACAGCATAACTGCAAATAAGTGGGGACTGCTTTCTTTCTTTCTTTCTTTCTTTCTTTCTTTCTTTCTTTCTTTCTTCTTCATTGTTTTCGCTTCCAAGATTTTATTTAAATTAAAGTTACTTGGGGCGCCTGGGTGGCGCAGTCGATTAAGCAGCCGACTTCAGCCAGGTCACAATCTCGCGGTCCGTGAGTTCGAGCCCCGCGTCAGGCTCTGGGCTGATGGCTCGGGGCCTGGAGCCTGTTTCCGATTCTGTGTCTCCCTCTCTCTCTGCCCCTCCCCCGTTCATGCTCTGTCTCTCTCTGTCCCAAAAATAAATAAAAAAACGTTGAAAAAAAAATTAAAAAAAAAATAAATTAAAGTTACTTAACACATAATGTAGTATTGATTTTAGGAGTAGAATTTAGTGACTCATCACTTACATATGATACCCAGTGCTCATCACAAGTGCCCCCCTTAATGCCCATCACCCATGTAACTATCCCTCTGCCCACCTCCCCTCCAGCAATCCTCAGTTTGTTCTCTATAGTTCAGAGTCTCTTGTGGTTTGCCTTCCTCTCTATTTTTGTCTTATTTTTTCCTTCCTTTTCTCTCTGTCATTTGTTTTGTTTCTTAAATTCCACATATGAGTGAAATCATATGATATTTGTCATTCTCTGACTTATTTTGCTTAGCATAATGTAATCTAGTTCCATCCATGTCATTGCAAATGGCAAGATTTCATTCTTTTTGATGACCAAGTAATATTCCATGATATATATGTGTGTGTGTGTGTGTGTGTGTGTGTGTGTGTATAATCTCACATCTTTTTTTTTTAATATGAAATTTATTGTCAAATTGGTTTCTATATAACACCCAGTGCTCATCCCAACAGGTGCCCTCCTCAATGCCCATCACCCACTTTCCCCACATCTTTATCCATTCATGAATTGATGGACATTTGGGTTCTTTTCCAGAATTTGGCTATTGCTGATAGTGCTGCTATAAGTGAAAAGTGCCTTGGCATCAATTACTTACAGTGTCTAGGCTTCTCAAAATGTACAAACAAAACCACACATGTATGTAAGTGAACTTGTTCTTTTGCACAAAGCACTTGTTCACAAAAATATTCACACTGTGGCAGTTATTTTATTATTAATCTAAGTATTTGAATAAAAATAACAAAATAATACAGTCTTTAATATGATGATAATAATTGAAACAATGAAAAAGCATTTTTATATCTGCTCAATTTCCATTGTTTTTCCTCTAAGAATATATCTTTTAAGTTGCCTATCTTAAAATTGTATATTCTAAGAATTCTATAATATTGTAAATACACTGATTGGAGCTCTAACAGAGTAATTATATTTTTATTTAATGAACAGCTCCAGAAAGTAAACAATTGAAAATGTAGGGAGATAATAATATATTTGTATACACACACACACACATAAACATGCACACACTTATACATAATTGTACATGGAGAGACAGAGAGGCAAAGAGAAGGAGAGACAGGAGAGGGAGAGAAGAATATGAAAACTTATTAAGACAGAGTCTAATCATTAGAATCATTAGGGCTAAATATGAAAGGCAAGTTTTTATATTTGAAAATTGTTGAGTGATTTCTCTTGAGATTGAATTTCTTTCAAACTAAGCTTTGACAATTAACTAATTTTGAGTTATTTATTAAGTAAAAGAGTAACCTTTTATAGTTTATTTTCTATTCATGAAGATAGACAGTCTATGACTCATCAGTCTTCTATTTAAAAAAAAATTAAAAACACTGTGAAGTCTTGGTTTCCTTTTTCATGTCCTCTACTCTTTTCATTTAATCTGTCTAAATCATGTAAATTTCAATGGTGAATGAAGAGATTCTATTCATTGGAAATGGCTTGGGAAATACAAATGCTGATCCATAGGTAGGTAGATGATCAACTAGAAATAGAAACAGATACATTTCCATGTCATGGGCCATGAACTTGAAAAAGATTTATTATTATTTATATTTGTACATCTTTATCTGTTGATATTTAATATATTATTTATATTTTATAAATGGAAGTAACAAAGGAGTTTTTTTTTCTTTGTCTAAGTAGTTTAAGTTACAATTTGGAATATTGACTTCTTATGCACAAATATGCAAAATATTCTGCATTCAATAACCAGGACAGCATTTTTTTTAAACAACTAGTGATTTCAGGGAGAAAACAAATGAAAAAAAAATCTTACCAATCCTTAGCCCCCCATGGAGTCTCAAAGGCCAACCTAGATCAACTGGGTTACACTGCTCTAAGTCAGCAACCAGGTAATTGTGTAATTCCTAAAATGAATCTCTGGTCTCTCTCTGTCAGACCTTTTCAAATAAGCTTGTACTTAGCCACTAGTATACTCAGTGTTGTCACCAAACTATGTGCCTATCACAGCATAACATGTGGAATAGAACAGGACGTACATCATTCATTAGTCCTCCACATCAGAATTGTCTCATCCTTGCTGCTGGTGCTGCTCTGATTTGGGGACACCAATCATCCACTGTCTAAGTTTCCTTTTTTGAGGCTCAAGTGGAGTCTACTTTCTTGAACTAATTATGGCTTTGGCTGCCTTAACTCTTTACTATTCATTCTTCATTTTGATAATAAGATCTTGAATTCCAGTTGAAAGAACAGAAAACCCTGCTTTTCTAATCATTGTCCCTATTTTCCTTTGCTTAGATTTATATAATTGGCTCCCATGTTTAGAGGGTTCTAATCAATTTCTTCTTCCTTGACTATGGAGGGCAGGTCCTCTACCTGGATCTTTTTAATGCTACCTGGACTGCGATCATGACACCATGAGGAAGATAACAATAACCTTTCCCCACTATTCACTGACCCAAATTCTTTATCAACCAAATTCAAGGAGATATCTTAAAAGGCTAATAAAAGAAACATAGCACATTTTGCAAAGTTTTACATAAATAGAAACAAAAATGCTACACCTGAGTTCAAAGACTATGGGGATACAGGAGATAATGTAAAGTAATGAATATGAGAAGAACTTGGTAGTGATAGTGAATTCTAAGAGAACAAAAAAAAAAAATAAATCATAATGGAAAAAAGTCTAAATGAAGTCAGATGATTTGTGAAAATTATATATACTCATTGTATCTTGCACATATATATATATATATATATATATATATATATACACATATATAATCATAGCTACACTCCACTCAAGCATATGTTGGAGAGCAGAGCACCCTCCCCCTCTTAGCAACCAGCAGCTTTTTGCCTTCAAACATCAGGTTTGCCAGTTAACCATATGTGCCCTGCAAATACTACTTTCATTTGCTAGGTAGGCCATGAAGAGAAATAGATCAGGAAGCACTAGGGACAGTCATGCACTGATGGTGTTAGCATATGTTGCCTTGCAAAGGTCTTCTTTAGTTCACTTCATTATAAATATTATAACAACATGGGTTTGTCAAATATGGATTATCTTTTTTAGTAACTGAATTCTCAAACAAAATTATTTAGAAATGATGGATTAAAAAATACTTTGTAATAAGTTATATGTAACTTCTTTGTGCCCTCCAAATCCCTGAGGCATACATCATAAATCTCAGATTTTCATTATTGTAAAATAGAAGAGCACAATTATCTAACTTATGAGGATGTTTCTAAGCTCCATCACTCGGTACTAAGATGCCTTCTGATTAAAGCTCACAGTATTAATGTTTCTAAAAGTAAGGGCATTTTTCAAGAACTTCAGTTACCAATGCAACATGTTAAGCATGATTTAATTAGTGCAGAACAGGCTGTCTCCAAGGCAATCAAACGAGCCATGTCCTACTCAGTGTGTGTCTCTCATTTTTCATAAGGATGGCAAATTAGGTTCACAAGATATATAGTAAGTTAATGTGGAAGTTGCATATTAAAATCATCTGGTTCTCTTAGATAAAATTGAAAACTTGGTAAAGATGTGAGGTCTTTGATAAGTCACTTGAAATTACTTTTACTGTCAGTTTTAAAAAAGAGTATGCACTGCACTTGTCTCATTAAGGGAAAAAAGAATAAACAAATCATGTGAACTGATCCAACAATACTATAAATATGTTTGGCGCCCATGCTAAGTGTAATCCAATAAAGTGTAGTAAAACCGGAAGCTGACATGTAATGAGAAAAGAAGAAATGCTCTATTGATTTATAGGGGAAAGTTTTTTCTTTGAAATGAAATAAAAGCACCTGTTACCAGAAGAGAATATAAACGCCAAAGGGAGAAGTTCTGTTCATAAAGCTTTCTACTTAGAACTACAGGATTCAGCTTGGTAAATCAAAATTGTATGCAATAAAAGAAAAGCCAAGAACTACTTTGATTGTTAAAATGGCGTTTTAAAGGCTCACTAGACCATCAATTCTGTCACAATGTTGAAAAAATAAACTGTAGTTGACTATCCAATTGGCCCTTTCTTCCAGAACAAATTTTAAATTGGATTCAAACATCGTCTCTATGTTATATCCTACTGATGTTGACACTTGGCATACAAGCTTTGGTTGCTACTCAAATGTTCACTGTAGGCCTCTTTATGTCTCAATTTTTTTCTTCTCTAACCCATTTCTTTCTACTAAACATTTACTGAGCATCCACTACGTGTACGATACTCAGAGGTTTGGGGCAAAAATAAACATGGGATAGGGCAACAGCAAAGGAGACCCCAGCATTCTCGGTGCATGATGCCCAAGGTAGGGTCTCCATATCATGAGTTGGATCTGGATGAAAGAAGTGTGCCACCCTTTCTCAACCATTTGCCCAGGACTTAGCCTCAGTGACAGGTAGCTGGGGAAAAATGAGAAATGCTGAAGTCATGTTCCTCCCAGGAAGAAAGCCCTTTGAGAGTTTAGGGGAGAGAGAACCTGGTATTGTTGGCCACAGTCATCTGGATTAGAGTCTGTACCTTGCTCAGCCTGGAGTGGGAGGTAGAGTGGTCTTGGGCCCAATACTATAGTCTTTTTTTTTTTTTTTTATTGGATTCTCATAGATTTTCTTGAATAGATCTTTCTTCACTTGTTGTTTACTTTAAGTACCATTTCCACAGGCTTTAAATGGTTGAGTTTTTTAGATAATTTTCACCAGTTTCACTGGTGAGTCAGTAGAACTCCCCACACTGTCTTACTGGAAGTCAGTCTGCTATCTCATTATTTTTAAACTGAAAATTTTTAGTCAGTGGGTGAAATTGGCAACTTTCAATTTCAAAGAAATAAGACCTTACTTGCCAGACTTGCTATCCTATGTTTCTCAAAGAACTCTGGCTGTGAGTGTAGTGATTTCAAGAAATCTTTCCTTCATCTTGCAGGTACTCAGTGTCCTTCTAAAAGTTAAATAAACAGAAAGAAAGAAAAGGAAGGAAAGAAGGAAGAAAGGGAGGGAGGGAAGAAGAATGGAAGGGAGGGAGAAGGAGAAGGAACAAACATACAATTTGATGAACAAATTAGACTTGTATAAGTATTTTGCTATAGACACCAAGCCATGTCTTGGGTAAGCTAATATATAATATGCATAGCATATATTTATCATGTTTTAAAAATAACATGTAAATGAATGATTTTTTTTAAGTATTCTAAACTCTCTCCCTCCTGAAATTTGCTGTCACCTAAGATCCTGACCTCCTACAAGATATTTATGTTAACATTGTCTCTAGGTACCTGGTACCCAGTACAAACTTAATTCATATTTTAATTCATATTTTAAAATATATTTAAAAAATAAATAAATTACTCCATCTTGGCTACCACCTTTGAATAAAATTTAATAGTTTAGTACCATTACATTTGAGAAAAAAAATTAGGGCCAACATCAAAGAAGAACTTAATTTTGAGAAGTGAACTTTTTAGAAAAGTTTCTAATCTCAGAAGCACTTAGTTAATGCTAATTAACAGCCATCAATTTAATTTAACTTTTTTCTACAATATTGCTATTATTGGTCTCCATCTGGACTAATTAATAAGAACCCTTCTTCCACTAGTTCTGATCATCAGCCAAATTTCATTTTCCCCAATCTGGTTTGATTAAGAAATATTGCTACTCCATCTGTACAGGCTTATTTCTCTAATAAGCCAGCAACAAATTGAGTGCTGATTATACCACCAAAGCTACGTTCTAGCATATCTATTGGGTGTCCATCTTGCCATTTACAAGGTGTGAAAACGGCTGAAACTGAAAATGTCTCTTCCAGAAAAATGCTTTCTACATAACACATTACAATTTAGAGTTTAGAGCTGGAAGTGTGTTGTTTGGAAGTCAATGCTAATTATGAAACTTACTTAGTCAGTTACACATAGAAATTATGAATAATCAACAGCCACAATACTATCAAATGAATAAATTATGCCTTTAAGGTTTTAGAAACAAGGACATCATTTCATGAGGACATATAACTCTTATTTTATATATGTATTCACAATAATTTATATTTTATGAAGAATTTTCAATGACACTTTTTTTTCAGAAAGAGGAAAGTTTACATTATAGTAACTCAACACTAAAACACAATAAGTGCATGCTATTCAGCTTCCAGATATTCGCCTATAATCTATTCAATCTAAACACTTCTATACTTTTATACTCTTCTAACTAGATTGAGTACACTGTGAATTGCACCACCACCTTGATTATTACTTGTTCTCCCAGTGTGACATTTTCTTTTAAGTGCTTATTTATTTATTTTAAAAGAGCAAGCACGCACATGCACAAGCGAGCATGAGCGGGAGGAAGGGTAGAGGGAGGCGAGAATCCCAAGCAGCTGACAGCACAGAGCACAAAGCACCAAGCTCAATCTCAGGAACCGTCAGATCATGACCTGAGCCAAAATCAAGAGTCAGACGCTTAATCAACTTAGCCACCCAGTCACCCCAAAAATCCAAAGTTATTTTAAATTAAAAAAAAACCCATATTATTTATAACATCTAGTTTTTTGGAAATCAAACAATTGACATTTGTCTTATTTGCAAACAAGTTTTAGAACATCTTTTTCTCAATGACCACAGAAGGAAAGAAATACATTTCAGAAAAATCACTAATAAAAGGATTTTATTCCAGTTATGACCTTTTATTTTGCTTTTGTAAAGAAAAAAAAATAGCAACAGTTTAGGTTGACAACAAAATGGAGAGTAAGGTACCCAGATTTCCCATATATCCCCTGCCTCACATGGGTACAGTCTCCCCCATTATCAACATCACTCACCAGAATGGTACATTTGTAACCAAGGATAAACCTCCATTGATACATCATAATCAGTCAAAATACATATGTTACCTCAGGGTTCACTCTTGGTGTTGTACAATCTTCAGGTTGGGACAAATATATAATGACGTGTGTCTATCAGTATGATGTTGAAAATGAGTGGTTAAGAGTATACATTCTTGCATTGTACCTGATCTCAGTGAAAAACATCTTCAAGTTCCTCACACTTAGTATGATGTCATCTATAGTTGTTTTGTTTTGTTTTGTTTTGTTTTTTTGTAGATAATCTGTATTAAGTTGAGGCAGAAAAGGAAGAAGAAAAGGAAAAAAAAAATTCTTGTGATAAGAACTCTCAGGATTTGCTTTTTTTTTTTTTTTAATTTTTTTTTTCAACGCTTTTTTTTTTTTTTTTTTAATTTATTTTTGGGACAGAGAGAGACAGAGCATGAATGGGGGAGGGGCAGAGAGAGAGGGAGACACAGAACCGGAAGCAGGCTCCAGGCTCCGAGCCATCAGCCCAGAGCCTGACGCGGGGCTCGAACTCACGGACCGCGAGATCGTGACCTGGCTGAAGTCGGACGCTTAACCGACTGCGCCACCCAGGCGCCCCAGGATTTGCTCTCTTAATAACTTTCCTACATACCCCAGAGCAGTGTTAACTATAGTCATGACATTATACATTATCTCCTTCAAGAGAATAGGGTTAGGGTCTCTGTATCTTTTTAAGTCCTACAGTTAGTTCTAAGACACATAAAAGTTTGAGAACCATTGCACAGTGATTTTTAAAATCACAACTTTTGGGGCACCTGGGTGGCTCCATTGGTTAAGTGACTGACTCTTGATTTCAGCTCCGATCGATCATGATCGCATGGTTCCTGGAATTGAGCCACACATAGGGCTCTGTGCCCACATCATGGATCCTGCTTGGGATTCTCTGTCTCTACCCCCTCTGCCCCATGCTCACATGTGTGTGCTGTCTCTCACTCTCCGTCTCAAAATAAATAAATAAACTTAAAATAAAAAATAAAATAACAAATTCTTAGTCTTCAGAAGTATGTGCTTTTTTTTTTACAATTCTATTCTTTCAGAACTGTCTCTCCTCCCTTCTTCACTTCTTTAGTGGGTTCTCCTGGATCTGACTCTACTTGGGCAGTCTTACCCCCAGTGGGCTCTCAGGAAATATTTGTTGAAATAAACTGTGTAAACAAAGCCTTTATGAAAAATCCGATCTTTAGTCTGCTTTGCGCTAACCAAATTTCATTTCCTTTAGAAATTAGCCTGAGGTTATTACTTTTTCAGAGTAGTGACACAGATTTTGCTTTTCAGATCTATGAGCAAATCATTTAAAATAAAAATCCAAACAGAAACACAATTCTTTCCCCTTCTCTGCCATGTCCATATTGGCATTTAGAAACAGAACTTAAATGATGACAAATTTGCCTGAGGAAAAATTGATTTAATATAATGCTATAATGCTTTATTGCTACTTTGCTGGTAACTGGATGGAGAATGCAGCATGTGGCTCTGATTCACAAATTGCATTTCTAATTCAAGGGCATATTCAATCAATGAAATACAGTTTTTAGTTTAAATTTTAGAACATATTGAAATATTTGATCGAAAATTGAGTTTTGGGAGCCTATGACTTTCTTCCCCTCAGAGGATCCTAATTGAAGCCAAATTCTAATGAAGCTAATAAAAATTTAGTGGATTGACAGTTGATTACAAGAATGCGTTTGTTGCCAACTTACTAAAATTAATCTATTCCACATGTAAAAACAGCATATGAGGCTATTCTTCTCTTTGACTCATGTTATTTTAGCTTGAATACCTACCTTAGGATCCAAGTTCTCTTATAAGACTATCTTCCCTGAAATTGCTGGTGATAATGCACACATGGCTTTTCATGGCTATACAGGGCTGCATGTGGATCTTAGGCTTTTATATATGCGAGCACATACGTGTGTATTCACACACACACTCTCATTAACAGATCACATGCATGTCAGCCTACATGTAACAACGTTCTATCAGTGTTAAGCTGAGATGCTGAAGCCTACATAAATCAAGAGATTCAGAAGTTGGGTTCTCACAGCAATTTGAAACTAGCACTGATGTTATGTGCTATGACAGGGTTTTTCCATTACACAATCAGATAACCCTGTATAATGTGACATAAATATTTGGCAGATCTTCGCTTTGCAAACATACATATACTGCGTCATGTTGTATAAAAGGCTTCTATACCGTGGATGATGCTGAAAATGAAAGCTCTTGGTTTTATATATCATGTGTACATATTTTGCTTATGAGACATGAATTAATTTTGAAGGTAAAACAATACAAAGGATTGCCCTTTGAAAGACAGTATTTGTTTAACAATGTATTTCTAATGTTAACCAAAAGAAAAAATGTTGAAGAATTAATTAGTAATCACAAATGATAAATGAAGCCTACATTTGGTAAATATAAGATAAACTATCTCGGCTCATAAAGATATTTTGTCATTAGGTTATAATCTTACAAAACATTAGATACTTGGAAATACAATAAGCCTAAAGAAAAGATTTTAAACGTGAGGAATGAAAAATGAATGTAAAATCTTAGACATAAGCTTACTAATATTCTTATCCTTTATATATCTTAATGAATATTTGATATAAATGACATAAATATTTTTTATTGTTGTTTTATATATATTTTATAATGAAAATACAAATATTTACCAAAAATAGGAAATACTCATTGAATGTGACTATTTAAATGCCTTCTAGATTTTCATCGAATTGCATGAGAAAAAATTACAGTGAAATGCAGTTATTAGCATTTTTGGTTCTTTACCATGTCTAAATCTAAGCATAGGAAACCATTCTTAAATTATTAACCCTCAATTTAAATCAATTTAATTAAATATAATACCAATTACATATCAAACAATATCTAATACTGGTTTGGATTCACAGCAAATAAGAGGCAACTCTTTATTAAGTCATTCAGTCTTCTCATACGCTAACCCATTTGGTCCGTAACCCACTAATCCACTTGGTGAATGGTCATTAGGAGTACTCTGCACCATGCACTTTGCTAGGCTAGGAGATTCTGGGATGAATTAAATAGACATAGGTGGGAACTTCTCTCTGTTTTATGTCCAGCAGGGAAGATAGACATTCAAAATATCAGTATACATGCTTCAAGACACATATTTTCTATCATTTATATATATATATATATATATATATATATATATATACACATATATACACAGTATATATAATAACAACTAGTATTTGTTGAAAGTTTATGTACCAAGAATCATATTAAGGATTTTACATGTATTAATTTGTTTATTCCTCACAATGACAATGGGTAGGTATTATTACTCACATGTTATAGTGGAGGAAATTGAAGATCAGATTTATTCTAAAATGCCTAAAGTCATACAAATTATCTGGTGTTAATTTACATGGAATACATAGAAGTAAGAATTAGTGTGCAGACATAAAATCTAAAAAGTTACAAAAAGAATAATAATTATAATATTCATTAACTATTGGAGGTTTTTTTGACTATAAATAATTCACAAAAAGATCTGTTTAACAAAGGGTTAAATGTTTTCTCTTAAAATGGTCAGTAAAGTATATGAAATCTAATTTTTTAATGAAAAACAGAAATTATGCTTTCTAAATTTAAATATTTAAATTTGTATTCTACAAGAACTGAAAACTACTTTTTCCATATTTTTATGTTTTGTACTACAGCTAATAGTACATGATAACTAACCTTCAGGCTTATCCTGGTAGTTTTAAATTCAAAAATAATAAGTTATGAGGAAATTTGTATTTATGAGGTATTATTTGCTATAAAATTTTGCACAAGAAAATCATTTTTAAAATGTGACTCAGTTTTGGGTATCTGGGTGGCTCAGTCGGTTAAGCAAACGACTTAGGCCCTGGTCATGATCTCACGGTTCTATGAGTTTGATCCCTGCGTTGGGCTCTGTGCTGGCAGCTCAGAGCCTCGAGCCTGCTTCAGATTCTGTTTCTCTCTCTCTCTCTCTCTCAAAAATAAACATTAAAAAAAAATGTGACTCAGTTTTTCCCATAACACATTTCCTTCATGTAGTTATGATCTTTAATTTCTCTTTGTTATTAAACTCTATTTTTCATCATAAAAAGAATATGATACAAAATTGTAATTTTTTTCCTCATAGCTGCATACCATGTAAAGAAAAGCATAAACCTTAAATCAGCATTTCTATTCTCAAAAGCCTTTGGCAAACACCAAAAGACAACATCGAGAATTTTTTGCAGACCTAATATATAACCAAGTTACCATGAAGCTATGAATAAGATCTTTTTCAGGGACAGGGAATTATCTAAAATATATGAAACAAAAAATAAAAATAAACAAAACTTGTCTTAATATATATGCCTCAAAAACCTCTACATTTGGATATTGGACCTGGTTTCATTTAAGATTATTATAAGTAATCCAGAAGCAAGAGCCCTCTATAAAATCTTCACATCCATAGAAGGTGCATTTCCAGATAATTACATGCATATCAATGCAAAGAAATTACAGATCTTTTTTTAAACTATTTTTTTTGATGTTTATTTTTGAGACAGAGACAGAGTGAGCAGAGGAGTGGCAGAAAGAAAGGAAGACACAGAATCTGAAATAGGCTCCAGGCTCTGAACTGTCAGCACAAAACCCGATGCAAGGCTGGAACCCACGAACCGCGAGATCATGACCTGAAGTCGGACACTTAACTGACTGAGTCACCCAGGTGCCCCTCAAATGAGTAATTTCTGCAGCTATGCTTGGCATTTTTACATGTCAGTGGATATTTCCAGTTAGCAAAATTACTATAAAATGGGATGAAATATGACAAATTATACACCTTTTAATATATATTAATTACAAAATAATATGTATCAACTCCTCATGATGTGCAACATGCTATTCTACAGTGTGTTAAGAAAATACAAAAAATAAGACATGATCTTTAACCTAGAGGAGTATATAGCCTATATAGGAAATATCACTCGTAATGAGAGGGCCATGATATTGTAATGAGTAGGTGTAAAATTGTGATGCAGACATTTAAGACCTCAGAGAGGATGCCTCAGAGGCTGTTGGGAGAAGTTGAAAGGTGTGAAGGGAAGGAGAGGCTACTATCAAGAACTTACCCTTAGGTCAACGCAAATAAAAAACAATTCAATAAAATCTGATGGAATACTTTGCAAGTTGATTCAAAAGTGGTAGGTGTATTTGAAATAACTAGAGTTAGGCTGTTCGAACCCTAACATATAATAAAGGGGGATGTAATGAGTGTACTACTACTACTAATGCTATTACTATTTCTACAAGTGTAAGCAAATGCTTGAATAGTCTTTACAGGAACTTAATTGTGGAAGAAAATAACAGGAAAATAATTAGGAGATTCTTGAATGTCAGGGTTAGTGGGTTTGTGCTTAAATCAATAAAATTGACCAACTATTCTGGCAAGGTGAACAGACAACTATGAGGTTCACTTTTATTTTATTTGCTTATTTTTTTATTGATTGATTTTGAGAATGGGAGAGAGAAGCATGAGCAGTAGAGGGAGAGAATCTCAAGCAGACTCCATGCCTAACATGGAACCTGATGTGGGGCTGGATCTCATGACGCCAGGATCATGACTTGAGCTGAAATCAAGAGTCAGATGCTTAACTGACTGAGCCACCCAGGTGCCCCAATGAGGTTCACTTTTAAAAATGGGGTGCCTGGGTGGCTCAGTCGGTTAAGCATCCTACTTCAGCTCAGGTCATGATTTCGTGGTGGGTGAGTTCGAGCCTTGTGTTGGGTTCTGTTCTGAGAGCTCAGAGCCTGGAGCCTACTTCGGATTCTGTGTCTCCCTCTCTCTCCACCCCTTCCCTACTCATACTCTATCTGTCTGGCTATCTCTCAAAAATAAAATAAACATTAAGAAACATTTAAAAAAAAGAGACTGATCTATAAGATTTGAGTAACATAAATTAAAATTGGGGGAATGTAGGAGAGGGACAAATTGGGCCTTTCTTGCAATACATAATCATATATCTCAAAGAGATTGTTTACAGTCACAATAAAACAAATATAATATATCTGAGAAGCACTGGAATTAACATCTGCAATATCTGCAATATGCGGGGCTAAAAGAGGAAGGACAGAATTATTTAGTAACTCGGAGCTTTCTTGCCTGAGAGGTGGGAAAGATGGAGTCAGGGTAGAGCAGATTCTGGTGGAAAAATAATTTCTTAGATTCATTCTTGTAAACTAAAACCTCAGTAATGCTTAAAGCCACAGCAGCAGATGGTTCTATGAGGGTGATAAGTTAGATAAGGAAATGAAGCAGGATAAAAATTTTACCAATGCCCGGCTTCAGGGTCTAAGAGAGAAACAGAAGCCAAGTGCTATGGAGAGTAGATGAGTGTTTACAACTGAGTTAAGATTGCTTTTGACTTTTGAAAGAGGAAATTCATTCACCTGAGGAAAAAGTCGTTTTAGGGCAGTAGAAATGATATACTTTTCCCAAACATTCAAGAGTGCCTATACTTTATAGGCACTTTAAATTTCCTGAAACTCTCTAACAATAAACTGTCTGTGAAAGACCTTCCTCAACATCTTGTCATATCTTTAAAAAGCTCATTTAAAAAAAGAAGAAGAAGAAGAAAGAAGAAGAAGAAGAAGAAGAAAGAAGAAGAAGAAGAAGAAGAAGAAGAAGAAGAAGAAGAAGAAGAAGGAAGAAGAAGAAGAAGAAGAAGAAGAAGAAGAAGAAGAAGAAGAAGAAGAAGAAGAAGAAGAAGAAGAAGAAGAAGAAGAAGAAGAAGGGTGCCTGGGTGACTCAGTCAGCTGGGCATCTGATTCTTTTTTTTTTTTTTTTTTTTTTTTTTTTTTTCTTTTTATTTATTTTTGGGACAGAGAGAGACAGAGCATGAACGGGGGAGGGGCAGAGAGAGAGGGAGACACAGAATCGGAAACAGGCTCCAGGCTCCGAGCCATCAGCCCAGAGCCTGACGCGGGGCTCGAACCCACGGACCGCGAGATCGTGACCTGGCTGAAGTCGGACGCTTAACCGACTGCGCCACCCAGGCGCCCCTGGGCATCTGATTCTTGATTTTGGCTCACATCATGATCTCATGGTTTGTAAGATTAAGCCCCAGGTCAAACCTGGAGTTAAGCTCAGCCCTGAGTGTGGAGCCCACTTGGGATTCCCTCTCTCCTCTTTCTGACCCTCCCTGCTTGTGCTGTCTCTCTCTCAAAATAAATAAATATTAAAAAAAAAAAAACCTCTCTCTAGTTCATCACTTTTTCCCTTTTAATTATTGTCTAATTATACAGCAAATAAGTAAATAGATGTGGTATCATATCATTTTATATCAGAAATATATCAGTAAATATCTTTAATAGATATATTTTTATTTAACTTACTTACCAATATCATAATAGTCCCTCAGTATCATCTTACAGCCATTCTGCTTTTATTTTTCCACAATTATCTAAAAAAATAACTTAGTATGGTAATATTTTTGAATTGGTATCTCAACAAAGTCTATCTTGCAATTGTTCAGTATATCTCTAAAATCTATTTTTATGGTAATTTAATGTCACTATTTTTTTTTATAATCTGTATCATTTGTTCTGGAAATTTTCAGCATTCTGCATTTGGCTAAATGTGTCCCCCTGGTGTTATTTAATATGTTTTCCACCCCCTATATTTCCTGCACATGGTTAGTTAGCTCTACAGTCTTGACCAGATATAAACCTATTTTCTTTTCCTTTTTTTTCTTTCCCTTCCCTTCCTTCTTCCTCTCTTCCCCTTCTCTACCTCCCTGCCCTCCCCTCTCCCTTACCCTCCTCCCCTTCCCTTCCTTCTCCCCTCCCTTCCTTTCCCCTCCCTCTCCTCTCCCTTCCCTTTCCCTCCCTCTCTTCCCCTCCCAAAACCAAGAGTCAGAGCTTAACTGACTGACATCCCCAGAGCCCCTATCTAGAGCTTCTTTGTAATAGTTTTTCTGTTGCTGCTGTAACAAATTACCACATACTTAGTGGCACTAAGCAACCCATATGTATCATCCCATATTTCCATCAGTGGAGAGTCCAGGTACTATTTATCTGGATGTTCTGCTGAAGTCTTGTGGGCTGAGATTAAGGTGGCACCCAGGGCTGCGATCCCCATTTGAGTCTAGTGCTTCTCTTTTGAGCTCACTGATGGTTGGCAGAATTTGTTTCCTAGTGCTCTTAGGACCAGGTTCCTCTTTTCTTGCTGTAGACTGTAGGCCACTCTCAGCTTCTAGAGGCCTCCCTCTTCACCAGTAGTTCAAAATTACCTTTGTGCTTTCTTGCTCAAAGCCAGCAAGACCTCATCCATCTGATTTCTGCTACCAGCCAGAGAAAACACTACTTTTAAAGAGTTTATCTGATTATATCAAGCCCACCCAGATTATTTCTGTATTTGAAGATTAAAGGAGTTGGAACTTCCATTATGTCTGAAAAATCTCTTCCCAGAAGTGCCCAGATCAGTCCCAAATGAGAATCTCACAGAATTCTGCCTACCATGAGCTTGTCATACAAAACTTTTCTCTTGGGGATTTTGTGTCTATTTGTCACATCTCCTGGAAGCTCTCAACTAAGGTCTTTTCATGTTTGGTTTCTCATGCTTGGTTTTTCCTTCAAGTCCCAGTATAAATATATTTCCTCAGAACGGACCTCGTTGATTACCCTACTTCAATCTTCCTGTCACAACATTCTCGGTTTCCTTCATAACAATAATCACAATTTCTGTTTAATTGGCATATTTGCTTAGTTGTTTATTGTTTCTCTATCCCATGACAACATAGAACCTAAAAGACCATGAAACTTATACACCTTCTTATAACTCCCAAGCCTACCTGAGTGCATGCACCCAGTGGATCCTTATGAATTGTCATATTATAGCTTATGAATTTTATTGAATGAATGAAGAATATCAGTCTCCAAAGATGTAAATAAAATCTAAGCTCTGAAAAATAGTCAATTGCTACTCACAATATAAAACCTTTATATAAACGGAACTGTAAATTCCTCGAAATTGAATTTCTCCTTCTTTTATCTCAGAAGTAACAAACTTGGCATTAATTTTTAAATACAAAAGTAAAATAACCATTTCACTGAGGAAGAATAATGAAGAAAAAAGAGAAAAGCACTGAGCAGTATATGTCCTTTTGACAAACCACACATGTTAATCTCTTTTGATCACATACTCACATACTTCTGAGGCTTTCCTTTGCTTGCAAAATATGGTACATTAAAACACTGCAGTGGAAATAGATGGGAAATTAGGGAAGAAAGTCATATTTTTCAAAGCTCATGATATTAACTTATTTCCGTTTTCAATCAGAGCCTAGGATTTTCACACTCCCATAATCTTGTCCTTTCGAAATGCTTTTAGGGGCACCTGGGTGGCTAAGTTGGTTAAGCATCTGACTTCAGCTCAGGTCATGATCTCAAGGGTCTTGAGTTTGAGCTCCTGGTCGCGTCAGGCTCTCTGCTGACAGTTTGGAGCCCGGAGCCTTCTTCGGATTCTGTATCTCCCTCTCTCTGCCCCTCCCCTAATAGCGCTCTGTCTCTCTCTCAAAAATAAATGAACATTAAAAAAAAAAAAAATCTCTTAAAAATGCCTTTAGCATATTGCATTTAGCAGAATAGAGTGTTGGAACTAAGCTCCCCTCTGTGCTCTTTTTGGTCTTCTAACCAAAGAATGGACAAATTAAGGGTTTAGCTCCGGGTGGTGTACTAGGCACTGTTCAGTTTGTCTCCTCCCCTTCGAAGAGTTAAGCCCCAGTAATTTGCGACCCTTCACAATGAACCCTAAAGCTTACTTTGCTTTATGCATTTTCACATTTATTTAGCATACCGTGTCTTCAATATAACTTAAAGGCAGAGGAATAAGGGCATGTATTTCTGGCCCTTTTACTCCTTACTTTTCATCAACAGAGCCCTGACACTCACAAGTCTTTTATTTAGTCCTTCCTTTTATGGGGATATTTGAAAAGGCAGCGATGTTAGCTAAAGCAAATCCTTTGTGTTAGCGCTGGACCCACCCACACTGCGTTGGCTTCCTGTGTGGCTCTGGCAGCCACTCTCCTTCACAGACAACTTCTCCAGTAGCTTAGAAGACTGGGCTGCGCTTCCCTTCAACCTCCTCAGTTAATAAGCTATTAATAAACTGCACTGTGTAATGAATAGGCTTTATGGGGGATCTTGCCCTCTTTGTTTTATTCATGCATTGGTATCTATATTAGCACTCCGATTTTAAGCCTCTTTCTCTTCTTTCTCCTCTATTTGTAATATTATTTTTCCCTTCTCCCTGGCCTCTTCCTGAAATTTACTGTTTGATGTAGATAATTTTTTCCCGAGTTTTTTTTGTTGGCTTGCATTTCCTCCCTTCAGTGGAGTGAAGTAACAAGGTGCTCTAAAAGAGTGAGCAGGGAAACATGAAAACTGAAGGTTGAAATTTTGCAGATGTAGTGCTTTTTATAAATTCATAGCTCTCTTTCAATACCTGAAATGCCATTGTTTTCATTAAGAAGAAATATATACATATCAGACGGAGCATACATATTTTTAATTATGTGATAATAGTCGTGATAAAATTATCACAATATATCCATTTATTAATTTCATTTCAAATAAAATATCTTTCTGGATTGGTATTTTAAAAAAGAAAAGAAAAGCCACATACTTTTGAAAGATTTCCTGGTCATTCGATTGTAATGAGTTTGACTGAAGATAAAATGAGAGCAATTTTTCTCAGTGATGAGAGTAATTTTATATTTAATACTACAGGTTTCAGAAGAGTTAACCACAAATTCCTAACCCTCCCATAGGTTCCTTACCTTGCAGCTCACAGAAGCTGTAAAAGTAACTTAGATTTTGATGTAGACCATTTTGTAGTGTATAAAATGGTCAAATAATGAATTAATATTCCACATTGACTTTATCAATTGCTTTACTTGGCTCATATAAGTAGTAAGGCTCCTCAAATTCCCAGGCTTGGGCTACATCTCTAAAGTGTGTATGAGCCAGAACAAATAAAATTAAGATATAGATGGTGGATTAATCAAATTAAAATTGAAAATTCTGGAATGAAAAAAGAGAACCTTTAGAAAAACTAAGCACCTTTATATCTTCCTTAAACTGAACTAAATTATCAATGTGCACATTGGGTTCTTACAAAGCTCCAGGCACTTTATAAATGGATTACAATTATACATTGTCTTATCAACACAACAATTCCATTAAAGAGATTCTATAATTATCACCATTTCTCAGAATAAAACTGAGGCGCAGAGATGTTAAATAACTTGTTCAAAGTTACCAATCCAGAAAGCAGCACTCCCAGAAATTGAACAGAGAGTACTTACAGACAATGTGTCCCTCCTACAAATGCACCCAAACACACACACACACACACACACACACACACACACACAAACTCAGTTATTTTTAATAACATGTTTGCCACTATGCTTGCTGTTATATATACATGGTATTTTTATCTTGTCAGTAACACTGTAAAATAAGTATCATTTTAATTCCCATTTTATGATTGAGAAAACTGATTTAGCTGGGTTAATTTATGTAAATCAGTAAGTGAATAAATAGCAGAGTCAGGATCTGAAGCCAACACTCTCTAACTCCAGAGCCTACCTGTTTTCCTGGATGCCATTGCTTCATTCCTAACCAAACTCTAAGGCTGTCTTTGGGTATTTTTTAATAAAAATCTGTGCAGGACTCTACCTAAGGGATTTCAGAAATGCCAAAGTATAATTGTATAGTTCTAATTCATTCTGTACCAGTTGCTTGTGGCTGATGTAAAAAATTACTATACATGCAGTGTCTTAAAACAACATAATTTTATCATTTCACAACTTTGGAGGCCAGAAGGCCAAAATCAAGGTGTTGACATTGCTGCACTCCACCTGGAGGCTCCAGGAGAAAAACCCTTCCCTGCCTCTTCTCCTTCTGGTGGCTGCCAGAATTCCTTGATTTGCGGCTCCGTTACTCCAGTCTCCAAGGTCACCATCTCCAAATATTTCTCTGTTTTGTCTTCACATTGCCTACTCCTCTGTGTAGAGTATCCCTCTTACAAGGATGCATCACAGTGGACTTAAGGCCTATATGGATAATCCAAGGTAGTCTCTTTACCTCAAGATCCTTAATTTAATCACATCTGTCAAGATTCTTTTTTGCCATATAAAGTAACATTCATAGGATCCAGGGATTAAGAAATGGATATATTTATCACATACTTCACATTTATTAATATTGTAACTGTAATTATCACCTTATTTTCAGCTCCAGGAAAAGACCAAGCTATCTTTTTTGCAAAACTAATCCCAACACCTTGTACTCCCAATTCCATTTCTTTTGATTCTATCCTAGGACCGTATTCCACCAATCACCCCTTACTTCATGTACCAATTTCTCTTCCAATATTGGCTCCTTCCAGAAAGCCTATGTCTCCCCTGCCATTAAATACAAAACCAATAACAAAATTTTTTAAACTTCATTAAAATTTACCTTTCCATCAAGACTGCCCATTTCTCTTTTCTTTCATCAACAGATTTCTTAATTATATCATCTTTTAGAATCCTCTGACAATAAGATATCTTGGATACTTCCCCCATTGCTTTTAGGATTAAAATTCAAGCTCTTTTTCTTGACATTCAAAATTGCTTTAAATCTGATTTCCATGGTTGTCCTAGTCTCATCTGTTACTCATTACATACTCCTAAATGCAACATGCATATGATAGATTAAACAAGGGTACTAATTCCTTTACAATCCCCCCCTCCACACACACATACACATTTAATCTGGATAGGCTCTGTGACTACTTTCACCAGTGCAAAATGAACTAACATGGTGCCAGTGTTCAGGCTTGTGCCTTAATAGACTGGCAGCTTCCATGCCTGCCTCTGAGAATTTTCTCTCCAATAGTCCTCATCCACCATATAGAAGTCACACTATCCCAAAACCATGCTTGGAAGCCTGGTATTGTTTAGTATGTTTAATAATCCAAATTGAGCCTATCTTTTCTGTCATCTTTGATAAGGCATCAGAAATATGAGTGAAGTGGCTCTGGTCATTCTAGACCAGCCCACCCACCAGCTGAACACTATTGAGTGGCCTCAATCAATACCACATGGAGCAGAAGATTTGGCCAGATGATCCCTGCTGGAATTTCTGAAACACAAAATCATGAGATAAAATCAAATTGTTATTGTTTTTAGCCTCTAATTTTTTAGGTAATTTGTTGTGGAACACAGGATGGAATTTGGAACTTCAAATATCACTGACTTTTTTTTTCATCATGATAAGTATATTCTTTTATCCCCATCCCCTACTTCCCCCATCCACCCCCCCACCCCCACCCAACTCCCCTCTAGTAACCATCAGTTTTTCTCTATAGTTGAGTTTGTTTCTTGGTTTGTTTCTCTCTCTTTGTTTTCCTTTGCACATTTGTTTTGTTTCTTGAATTCCATATATGAGTCAGATCAAATGGTATTTGTCTTTCTCTGACTGACTTATATCACTCAGCATTGTACTCTCTATCTCCATACATGTTATTGCAAATGGAAGATTTTATTCGTTTTTATGAGTAAGTAATAGTCCATTATATATATCTCACATCTTCTTTATCCATTCATCTATTGAGGGACATTGGACTGATTCCATAATTTGGCTATGGTAAATACTACTGAAATTAATATAGGGGTACATGTATTCCTCTGAATTAGTGTTTTTATATTTTGGGGGTAAATATGCAGTAGTATGATTCCTGGATCATAGGATAGTTCTATTTCTAATATTTTTGAGAAACTTCCATACTGTTTTCCACAACTGTTGCACCAATTTGCATTCCCACCAACAGTGCAAGAAGGTTCCTTTCCCTCCATATCCTCACCAACATTTGTTACTTCTTGGGTTGTTGATTCTTTTTTTTTTTTTTTTTTTTTATTTATTTTTTTTATTTTATTTATTTTTTTATTTTTGGGACAGAGAGAGACAGAGCATGAACGGGGGAGGGGCAGAGAGAGAGGGAGACACAGAATCGGAAACAGGCTCCAGGCTCCGAGCCATCAGCCCAGAGCCTGACGCGGGGCTCGAACTCACGGACCGCGAGATCGTGACCTGGCTGAAGTCGGACGCTTAACCGACTGCGCCACCCAGGCGCCCCGGGTTGTTGATTCTTGATAGGTGTGAGGTAATATCTCAATGTGGTTTTGATTTGCATTTCACTGATGATGAGTGATGTTGAGCATCTTTCTATGTGTCTGTTGGCCATTTGTATGTTTTCTTTGGAGAAATGTTTGTTCATGTCTTCTGCCCATGTTGAGCATCTTTCTATGTGTCTGTTGGCCATTTGTATGTTTTCTTTGGAGAAATGTCTGTTCATGTCTTCTGCCCAGTTTCATTTGGATTATTTGTTTTTTGGGTATTGAGTTGTATCAGTTCTTTATAAATTTTGGATACTAACCCTTTATCAGATATGACATTTGCAAATATCTTTCTCCGTTCAGAAGGTTGTCTTTGGTTTTGTTGACTCTTTCCCTCACTCTGCAGAAAGTTTTTATTTTGATGTAGTCTCAATAGTTTATTTTTGCCTTTATTTCCATTGTCTCAGGAATATATCTAGAAAAATGTTGCTACCTCTGATGTCACAGAGATTCCTGCCTATGTTTTTTTTTTCCAATTATTTTTATGGTTTCAGGTCTCATATTTAGGTCTTTAATCTATTTTGAGTTCATTTTTGTGTGTGGTGAAGAAAGTTTCGTTCTTCTGCATGTTGCTGTCCCATGTTCTTAACACCATTAGTTGAAGAGATTGTCTTTTTCCCACTGAATCGTCATTCTTCCTTTGTTAAAGATTAACTAACTATATAATTGTGGGCTTATTTCTAGGTTTTTTGTTCCATTCTATTGATCTACGTGTCTATTTTTATGCAAGTGCCATCCTCTTTTAATTACTACACTTTGTCTATAGTCTAACTTGAAATCCGGAATTGTGATACCTCCAGTTTTGCTTTTCTTTTTCAAGGTTTCTTTGGCTATTCAAGGTGTTTTGTGGTTCCATACAATTTTTAAGAGTATTTGTTTCAATTATGTGAAAAATGCTGTTGATATTTTGATAGGGACTGCATTAAATGTGTAGATTTCTTTGGGTAGTGCAGACATTTAAACAATGTTCTATCATCCATGAGTATGTAATATCTTTCCATTTCTTTGCGTCATCTTGTATTCCTTTCATCAGTGTTTTATAGTTTTCAGAGTACAGGTCTCTTACTTTCTGAGTAACTTTATTCCTGGATATTTTGTTGTTTTGGGTCAGTTGTGAATTGTATTGTTTTCTTAATTTCTCTTTATGCTGCTTCATCATTAGTGTATAGAAATGCAGCAGATTTCTTTACACTGATTTTGTGTCCTGCAACTTTATTGAATTCATTTATCTATTCCAGTAGTATTTTGGTGGAGTCTTTGGGGCTTCCTGTATATAGTATTATGTTATGTGCAAAGAGTGAGAGTTTTACTTCTTCCTTGCCAACTTAAATGCCTTTTATTTTTTTATGTTTTCTAATTGCTGTGGCTAGGACTTCCAGTACTATGTTGAATGAGACTGGTGGAAGTGGACATCTTTGTCTTGTTCTTGACCTTGACAGAAAAGCTCTCATTTTTTCCCCATGAGTATGGTATTGGCTGTGGGTTTTTTAATCTAAGGTCCTTATTATGTTGAAATATGCTCCCTCTAGACCTACTTCACAGAGGTTTTGTTTGTTTGTTTTTTATCATGAATGGGTGTTGTACTTTGTCAACATGTATTAAAATGATCGTATGGTTTTTATGCTTTCGCTTGTTGATGTGATGTATCACATTGATTGTTTTGCAAATATTAAAGCACTCTCACATCCCAGGAATAAATCCCACTTGATTGTGGTGTATTACTTTTTAAATGCACTATTGGATTTGGTTTACTAATATTCTATTGGGGATTTTTGCATCCATATTCATGAGAGACATTGGCCCTGTTTTTGTGGTGTCTTTATCTGGTTTTGGTATCAGGATGATACTTACTTTGTAGAATGAATTTGGAAGTTTTACTTCCTCTCGTATTTTTGGAGTAGTTTAAAAATGGGTATTAACTCTTCTTTAGATGTGTAGTAGAACTCACCTGTGAGCTGTCTGGTCCTGGACTTTTGTTTTTTGAAATATCTCTGACTTTTGGACCAGATATCAATCAAAACTGAATGGGCCTAGAGGAGATTCTTAATAAAATCTGGAAGGGTCTCAGTGAGATTATTGGTGAATTCTGGGAGGACAGAGAGGAATTTGTAGTTGGTGGTTAGAGAAAATGATATCCTTATTATCTAGTGGAAAAACATTGGCAATAATGTGGAAAATAGAAAGGTTATCTACTTAACTTATGGATCTGGCTCTGGAGATTTCCAAGCAAAAGGTAGAAGGTGCCAACTCCTTTATCTTAGATGCCTATGAGGAAATATGAAAGACAGACATAAACTAAAGAAGGATTTTCTCAGCTTTCAAACATAATATACAGAAATATAAAGAAGTAAGAACTTCCTGGGTTGGAATTAGTCTGTTTCTTATCTATATTCTCTTTCAGAAAAAAAAAAAATTCTGAAAGTAAGAAATGGCTTCAAGATAAACATCAAATCCAGCATGAAGATTAAAGATGCTTTGCTAAGGCCACAGAAAAATTTGTGGTGGTGCAACACATACCATTTCAGGTAGTCAAAAATCAAAAAGATTACCTTATTGATCTTGTCTTCTAAGAAATGCTTCTGGGTCTTAAAGACATTGTTTCATAGAACCCTCACACAGTGTCTTTCACAAGATGGAGAAGGGTCTATCTAATCAAGTGGCCTAAGGAAATTTGTTGAAAACCTGTAACATTTTAAAGAGGATTATATCATCAGAAGCAACAATACCTTGGACCGATGAGGACAGAGATAGTACAAAATGAAAAGAGACCTTATGGTCCCCTAGTATTCCAAATAGGAAAAGAGATATATGTGGTTGTAAACATGAACGAAGAAGGATAATTCAGAAGACAAAGAGCTCATGGGATAGAGCTAAGAGCCAGAAAAATTTTTCTTAGGAAGCAGGACTCAATCCTAATCAAGGAACTGATGACACCTTCCAGGCTGATTCAAAGTTTCTATGAAACAGTGACTACTACCTGCCCAAGAATATCCTCTTTTTTTAATGTCATATTAAAAAAAATGCTTATTTATTTATTTTGAGAAAGAGAGAGAGAGAGCAGAGAGGAGGGGCAGATAGAGAGGGAGAGAGAGAATTGCAAGCAGGCTCTGTGCTGTCAGTACATAGCCTAAGGTGAGACTCCATCCCACAAACTGCAAGATCATGACCTGAGCTGAAATGAAGGGTAGGAAGATGCTGGACTGACTGAGCCACCTAAGTACCCCTAATGTTCTCCTTTTTGAATAGGAATATCTATTGTGGTTATCCTGTCTCAGTCTTACCATTATGTAGTGAGCTTTTTTTGAAAGGAGAGGAGAAGGAGTGTGGATACGTAACAGTGTAGTTCACATAATTTTAGAGTGAGAGGGCTCATACTCAAGAGATACCTATGGAGCAGCATAACACCTGAATCTAACTTAGGTGATAAGATCCAAAACTTAGAGCTAAAGGGATGAAATTTAATGGTGTTGGAATGGAGAGAATGTGTTATTTAGGGGAAGGCAGACAGAATATGAATAATATATGACAAAAGGGAGAATGATAGTGGACTAGAAATGGCCAAGCGTTCTCTGAAACTTCCCCCACTAATAGGTGGGGCCTGTTTTCCCTTCCCTTAAGTGAGAGCTCTCTGGCTGCTTTGGCCAACAGAATAAGACAGAAGTGAGGACTGTGCTAAATTTTTGTCTCAGTCCTTAAAACATTCACAGTGTATACTTCCTAACCTTTGAAAGACTTGCTTTTATATTCTAGTTGCCATGCCAGGATCAGCCAAAGCCACATGGCAATGCCACATGCGGGCACCACAGCAGATATCCCTGAGTTCCCAAATAGCAATCAGAATTAACTGCCAGCTCTGAGTGATACATCTTGGATATCTGAGGGCAGTTTAGCCCTCAGATAATTCCATCCCCTGTCACTAACTGACTATAACTGTGAAAGAGTCCAAGTAAGAGCCAACCGTCTGCCCTGAGTCAAAACTCAGTGCCATGAGAAATTATTATAATTTCTAGTTTACGCCACTATGATTTGGGGAGGTATATTACACAGTATTAGACAAATGGAAACATGAATTATTTTATTTTGTTGCTGTCCAACAATTTCTATAATCTCACCAAAACTGTTTGTCATTTTTGCTATAAATAGTTGCACAGCCACGGGGTATATTTTGCAGACCTTCTTGGATTCAGAAATGTCCATGAGATAATTTTAACAAGTTAAGTGTGAGCAGAAATGAATTACCCTACCTAATCCACAATATTTCTGCTCCAAATTTAATTACTTTTTGGAATAGCTCATTATGATTTTATTTTATTTATTTTTTGCTAAGAAAAACATTCTTTTCTTAGGATAAATTGAAATCCCACCTCCTTCTAGCAGAATCTTTCTCCCACACATGCAGATTCTTATTACCTTTTCTGCCACCTTGGAATCAGTACTTTTTCCTCTGTGCTCCAATCACATTTTAATAGCATTATTTTTTCTTTCTTTATGGTAAGTAGGAGAATAAATCTCCTCACTCATTATTATTCTAGACCACTTGGGCTGCTGTAACAAAATACCACAGACTGGCTGGCTTATAAACAATTGAAATTTATTTTTCGCAGTTGTGAAAGTTGGAAATCCAAGATCAGTATGGTCAGGTGAGGGCCCCAGCCTGTATCCTCACATTGCAGATGAGGTTAAGAAACTCTTTGGAGTCTTTTTTATAAGAGCACTTATCCCATTCACAAGGGTAAGCCTCCCAAAGTCCCCACCTCCTAAAGCATTGCCTTTAGGGGTTAGGATTTCAACATAAAATTTGGGGGAACACAAGCATTCAGATAGTAACAAATGTATTAACATTTTGGTATCAAGGAACTAAATTACTAGCACTCAACCCAATGTTAGATGCATAGAAAATATTTTAAACTTGTTGAATAGAAGATAAATGCACTAATTAGCTACAGTGTTTATTTAAATTCCTTAGAATCTAGTAAGTTAAATTTTGAAAGCCAACTTTCAGATACTATATTTTATATCTTTTTTTTTCCAAAATAAGTAAAAACCTTTTAAGGAATATCATGGTAGTTTTTTTTTTTTTTCCTATAAAATGAGTTTTAAAATAAATGTGTACATTAATGTTTTGGGTAGAAACAAGTGAAAGAGATTTAAAAAAACATACTGAGACATTTACTTGAAAATAAATTATTTTCAATTGTCTCCCTCTAAAAAAAAATTCACCAAAGCTGCCAAACATTAAAAATTATACAAGTCAGTTAATAGATCATTGTATTTGAAGTTATATTGTTATTTCAGTTTTACTGCTATCAGTTTTAGGATTTATTTAATTAAGATTTTAACACTTAACTGTTACCAAAGAGTATTTCCATCTTATTATCACAACTTCTGGCTGAATAAACTTCACTTACTCAGAGCTAGTTAGATCTTTCTTTTTATATACTTGGAGAAGGTTAGTGTAGTTTTAGATTAAAAAAAAAAAAGACAGAAAGAAACCTGAAGCTTGAAGTAAATTATTTATTTTATATTTATCACCAAATAATGTTCATCCATGGATGTGTAGTAAAGCTTTTATAAAACTTTATAAAAGCATGTGCACTTAAAGTTTTTATAAGACCAAACATACACTAATTCAAAATGTTGTTTCTACCTTAAATTCATGCATAAATAGCCACACATAAATGTTTGGAGAAAACCGGGAGTGTTAAGATATAAGTTCAAATGAGAGACATAATTTGTTTAGTTTCTTTAGTACTTTATGATACTTTACTATTTCACTATCTCTTGGAATGTGGACATAGATTGTCTTTATTTTGCGGGGAAGCAGACTGCTAGAGTCTCAGACCTTTCCATTTGAACAGGAACCCTGTATCATTTCAAGTCAACACTTGGGACCAACTCAAGGAAGGATGTTGTCAGCACTGTGAACTTGAAGTTGGATGAGGGAAAAGTCTCAAAAAACTCTTTTCAACTGTTTTTTTCAAAGTTTTAAAACTTTCTTTACATTTCAACATATTTATATTTAGAGAAAACAATGTTACACTCCGACATGTAAAGGATAAAAAGTCCTCTTTTGACCACCAACAAAGCAATATGTTTTATGTTTGTTTGTTTGTTTGTTTATTTGTTTGCTTTTTAAACAGATACTATTAAAAGAATTATGTGGCATTCTCAAAGATGAAGTGTATGTGAACATATACCTAATATTTTCTCACTGTGATGTGTAAAATGCTTAGGCTCATGAAGTGATTAAATAGTAATATGCTGAGAAGTAGAGTTGACAATTTTATACTTTGGACACTGTCTCTGTCTCTCTCTCTCTCAAAAATAAACATTAAACTAACAAAGAAAATCCAAATTAACCTCATATATGCTGAGATTTGAAAACTATTAGATTATGCTTCCCCGTCCCCTCTATACTTGAGCAGGATGAGTTTGGGCAAATAAGAAGAAAGGAGCTTTAAAAGGAAGCATACTTTATTCTTTGTAAATAAGACTAACAGACAGACATTGAACGGTTGCTTGGTAAAAAAAAAAAAAAAAAAAAAAAGTTGATGCTTTATTTATATGCTTAAGTTTGTGGAGCAAATCTATGCAGTTCATATCCATTTATTATCAAGCATGTCTTCTCACTGCTCCACAGAGTTGCCATTTAAAGCACTATTTAATCTTGTTTGCAGTGAGAGGTTATATATCTATATATCTATATGTTTATAGACATATAACTTCTTATGAAAGCCTAGATCAGCACTTTACTTGTGTACAGGGCTGAAGAATGTAAACTCACTTCCCTAAACACACTTCCCATAAAGCATATTTTCCTTCCTTTTCTTTTTCCTCATGAAGTTTTAATATGTTCTTAATGTGTAATTTTACTCTTCATATTTTTATACATTATTTGTACACATATACATTTATTTCTTTGGGAGTAAAGCAGTAACATTTCTCCTATTGGTTGTAAGATACAATACAATATACAATATATAAAATTATACATATACAATATATAAAAATAAATAAATTATATAAGTAGATAAATATATCTCCAAATGCAATAGATTCAGTCCAATACTTTCCCAAGTGGTTCTACAGTTTACAACCCCACTGGTAATAATGACAAAATTTGGTTACAACAGTCTTTTTAATTGTAGCTACTCTTCTAGGTATGTAATAGTATCCCCTTTGATTCTAAGTGGCATTTCCCTAATTATTAACGAAGTCAAACATCTTATTTCTATATTAATTGTTCAGGTGGACAAATGTGGTGAAAGTCTATTCAAATCCCATGCCCATTTTGTAGTGAAATTTTTCACTTTTTTTCTCATTGCTTTAATCTCAGATTATATGAGATTTTTTTGGTAATATATTGTTATATGTGTTGCAATTTTACATTTGTATTCTCTTAATGCTTTTGATATACAGGATTCTTTTTATCTTTACTGTTGTCCGTTTTTTCAATCTTTTATTTAACGTTAGTGCATTTTGTATATAGTTTAAGAAATCTTTCCTTACTCAGAGTTGATAAAAATATTCTCCTTTATTAATTATTAGAGGCAATTGTTATGCCATCTGTATTTATATCTATAGTCTAACACAAATGATTTTGAATACAGTATGAAGGATGTTATCAAATATTATTTTTCTTGTCTATATCCATTATTCTGGGAATTAATGAAAAGACTCTTTCCTATAGGGTTTTCAATACCACTTTTGTGGTATATAATTATGAATCGTTCTATTTCTAGACTCTTTATTCTGACCCATTAGTCTATTAATCTCTCATCATGCCAATGCTTCAATATCATAATTCATGTAGCTTATAAAAAGGTGTGACACTCACTAATGTTTTTTTTTGCATTTTGCAGGTCTTAAAAATAGTCTTCTCTAATTTTAACTCTAAATTTTTGCATGCAATTTAGAATTAGTTTGTGAATTCATTCATGAACTTGTAGAGATTTTAAGGAGATTGCATAGATTCCACACAAAAATTTCTGAAATGCTGATAATTTTATAAGAGTAAGTCTTCTTGTTCCATGAATATGATATATTTCCCTTTATTTTGTTGTTTTAAAGTACTTTCAATAATGTTTAATTAATTTTTGTGTAGATATCTTGTACAAATTTCATTATATTTATTTCTAGTTATTTTGTTTACTATATTTCTATATAGAATGGCATTTTTAAAATTTCACTTTCAACTACTTCTTAGGATATGAAAATATATATTTTTATATATTTGTCTTCTATCCACAAATAGTGTTAAGCACATTTATTTATATTATTTGTAGACTGTTTAGTTTCTAATGTTCCCAATCATATCTATAAGTAATGGCAATTTTATTTCTTCTTTAACTAGACCCTAAACTTTCATTTCTTAGTTGTATATTTTGCACTAACTAGCAATCTGGCATGCTGTTGAATAACAGAGATATAGAGTGTATTCTTGCCTCATTCCCATTCTTCATTCAGACAGATTTCAGTATGTTATCACTAAATATGATTTTTATGTACTTTTTCTTTATAATATTAGGAAAGCTCCTTCTTATTTCTATTTTATCAAAAGCTTTCTTTCTCTATTTAGTTAATAATGAAGGAATGTTGAATTGGATCAATGCTTTCTCAGCAGCTACTGAAAAAGCCCCATGATTTTTTCTCTTTTGTTAATGCAGTGATATACCCAAACTTCTGTATGTATTTCACTTAGGTATGTTTGCATGATATGACAGATTTTCTAGTCATATTTGGTGGAAACCTTAGTATGGAAAATTTAGTCTGGTCCATAAGTGTCAGAAGTAGAATTTCTACATTATACAAATATATAAAATTTTTATATTATTGTTTTGTGCCTATATCTGAAAATGCCCCATCAAGAAATTTACTATAGATGAAAAGCACTGACTAAATTTTAATGTTATCCCCCTAACAAATGAAAGAATGAATTAATAGTTGAAAATAATTACAAAAACAAGAATTAAGTGTTCCATAATTTTAAGATAAAATTACATGCTGTTGATCTGTTGATGTCTGGCTTATTTTTAGAACTTAGTAGTCATCTAATTTTTTTTTTTTTTTTGATAACAGACTGACTCATTTTCAGAACCAATGTTTGTTTGTTTCAATTCCCTCCTCTTCAGAGTTACAAATTTCTAAGTAGGCATTTAAATTCATGTTTTTGAGTAATAATTACACAAATATGCACATTCCCTTTACTGATATGCACTGGTAAGATGGCCATATGGCTGATATGCACCATTTATGTATGTATGGTGGCAAGACAAAAAATAAAAATGAGTGAAATCATGGGGCGCCTGGGTGGCGCAGTCGGTTAAGCGTCCGACTTCAGCCAGGTCACGATCTTGCGGTCCGTAGGTTCGAGCCCCGCGACAGGCTCTGGGCTGATGGCTCGGAGCCTGGAGCCTGCTTCCGGTTCTGTGTCTCCCTCTCTCTCTGCCCCTCCCCCGTTCATGCTCTGTCTCTCTCTGTCCCAAAAATAAATAAAAAACGTTGAAAAAAATATATATAAAAAAAAATGAGTGAAATCTGACACATACTGGGTATTCAGTAGCTTCAGTATAATCTATTGTGAGAAACATGCATTTCCTCATACAATTTTAAATAATGCTAAGAATATTTCCATTCAATTGCAGATAGATAAGAAGAAACAATCCTCAGAGAATGCAAACCTATGCTGGACCTAATAATACCTAATTTCAGGTGAAAATCCTTCAATGAGTATTATTATGACTGTCTTTTCTGACTACATGAGTTTGATTACCATTGCTATTTCACATTCCACTCATGTATTTATGTTAGCAATAATGAAAAAATATTCTAAATTATGCCTTTATAAGGGAAACAGAAGGAGAGTGAAAAAGTACCCTTTCTGGAATTATAATTCAATCTAATTTTCTACAAATATTTAAATACATTTGTTATATATCAGCTTTAAAGGAATTGATAAATTCCCAAGACATTCCAGGATATAAACATTTTTCCTGTCCACATTTACTCCTAATTCACTTTTTTTTCTTGGTTATATTGTGTTGAAACTATATGAGACAAGAAAAAGGTAGTCTTGTCTCATATAGATCAAAAATAGTTATGTCTGGTGTAGTATCTTAATACTAATTGCATTCCATTACAACTCTGTACTCAAATGCTGGGTGTATTTTGGTTATTATCTAGAAATACTATTCCTTATTACTCTTGGTGGTGCCATTTCTTCTGTCTTTCTCTGTTTTCTCAACCCATCAGAGTGTTGCATACAGACTCAATATCTTCTTACTGGAAGGACAGTTTCCTGATCAAACCAGACCTTAAAAGGAAGAATCATTGCTCCTTCAATGATACTCATAAATTTCTTTTCTGCTGATGAAAATAATGAAGCTTGTGGACGACTTGAATAACAATTTAGGAGGCAAGAGGACCATGCAATGAACTCAAGGCTGGAATTATATATCATGTACTTGATCTCAACTGATACAAAAAAAAAAAAAAAAAAAAAAAAAAAGGGATATTGCCATGACATTCTATAATTATTTTTTTAATGTGGCTTGAGTAGAAAGATAATACATTCATATGTAGATCACTTCTATCATCTGGTCAGAGCAAAAGAATAATATGCATACAGTTGTTGCTTTGGAAACATCTCAATTTTAACATCTTGCCAGAACTGTATAGAACTGTGGAATAATGCCCAGAACCTCAAGAAAACAAAACAAAACAAAACAAAACAAAACAACACGGACGCGTACACACACACACACACACACACACCAAGCAACAAGCAACAAAAAACTAACTTCACTTTGAAGATAATTGTTAAATATTGACATTATAATAGTAGTTTGATCAATGATCTAAATTTTTTTTTGAAAAAAAATCAAGGTGCTTAAAATTTTTAAATATAAAATGAACACAAGGTGTTTATTTGTCTCCTAAGCAAATTGTTAGGGTTTAGTATTTTTAATCATAAGTTGATAAAACTTTACCTAGTTAGAAGCTTCAGTTGAAAAACTGTCAAGTTTTGTTCAACTTTAAAATACACGTGTTCTTTATTGTATACTGAGAGATAATACAGTATGAAACAGTTATTCCCCACAGTATAATGTTGAATCAGCAGGCCTTGATTACTTACTCAGTAGGATGCCTTTGAATTGGTTAAATCAAATAACTGTCATGTTGGACAATTCATAGAGGACTAATGAAGTGGATAGAAATTGGAAAAAAGCCAAAATAGACTTTTGAAAAGGAAAAATGATGACCATGAAAATTATATATCATTCAGTTTAGGTGTAAACATCCATCTGTTTCCATTATGTTATAATAGTTTATTATTCAAATGCAGACTTTAAAGGAAGACTCTCAACTGATAAGCAATTGGTTTAGAATCTAATAAACACCAAAGAAAAGAAGATAAACATTTAGTCTTGCACAAACCATCTGTATTTGACTAAACTGAAAAATTGGAGTGAAGAGACTTCTAAGAATAAGCTTCTGTTAAAATTTTCCATTTGTAATAAAGAGTCACCCGTATCCCAAACAAAAGAGTATTTTACATTTAATTATTTGATACTAGCAATAAACATTAATTAAATGTAAATTTTAAAAATATTTTGGACATTATGAAACTTTTAAATGCACGTAATATTGAGGGATGCAAATTTATAGGAAATATTTGTGCTAGTCAAAAAAGAGAATAATTTATTTATGACCAGAAAATCCATTTCTGGGTGAAATTAGTGAACTCAATAATTCAATTTAGTTTCAAAATCAAATTAATGGCTTCAATTCAGCTGACTATTCCATTTAATATTAATATTAATTATGCTATTTTTATGATTTTATTTTAGTTTTTACTTTTAAAGTTTACATTGAAGTTTAGTGAAATTTTCTGAATGTTCAATGGAGTTTTTGTTGTTAGGCTTTTGATTGTATGCTTTTAATTAAAAAGACATTAATCGTTCTAAGCACTTTTAGTTAAAAAGGACTCAAATTTCAGTAAAGAGGAAAAGTTAACGATGCTTAATGTTTTAAGCTCAGTTACTGAAATTTAAGAAATAAAATAACTTAGATCTTGAATTATTGTCAATTCTTCTTTTAAAATAATTTTCAATTTTTCACTTTTAAACATATTCATTATCACTAGCTCGATGTCATTTCACTAAGTACTTGGGCAGTTGCTATAAATTCTTAATAGGCTCTCTATTCCTTCAGTGTCCTTCTTTTCCAATACAAATTATTAAATCCTAGGAGGATAAACCTTTAAAAATTTTTGATAGCTATTACCTAGCAGATCAGGGCCAAAGCTTTTAGTCTCATGTTAAAACTATTTCTCAGATTAGTCTCCGTCTACGTTACTAAATTTATTTTGAATTTGTTTTCTGAACAAACTCTCCATTAGACTTTCTTCAACACCCATATGTAAGTTTCACAGTGTTAAGCTTCTTGTTATCTGTGGCCAATTTTTTCCTGAAGTATTGTAGCAAGTAACATTCCCACCAGCAGTGGAGATGTTTCCGTACATCATTGCCAAAACTACATAATTTTGTGTGTTTTCAGTAATACCATCTTTTAATTATATATTTGCATTATAGTTGTCCTCAGAAACTGCTTAGTTTGCAAGACTGCTAACAGTAGTAAAGTTAAATAATTAAGAATAGATGTAAGATAATATTTGTATAATTTAATGATGCAAGTTCATATTACACAAACGCTATACTAGTTTCTGTATAGTAATGCATTGAATATGCTCAACAATTCTGTTTTATTACTCAAATAAGATAACTAAACTTTAAGAATGTAAGTAATATGTCCAAATTCACCAAACTAGAGGGAGATGTAGGTGCACCTCAACCTTATGCTTTACATAGCATATGACATTGTTGAGAATATAAAATGGTATGATGTAAGTACTGAAATAACCTCATTCATAGTATGCATGAAATGTTCACAAAATAATATCTTATAAATACAAATTCTGAACTGCTTGTGTGCAGAAGCATAACTAATTCATTTTCATACCTGTTACCTCCAAGCAAAAAACTTGGAACATGTAAGTATTCAATAAATATTGGCTTGTTGTAGAACATATATTCTTAAATTTCTCACTTCTCTTTCCCAAACTGAAAGACAGGACATTTATTTTAATAAGAGATATGATTATGTCAACAGTTGTTAAGATCTATTCTATGAAGTTGGACCCATTATCATTAACATGTTATTTAATAAATATTTGTTGAACATCTATTATATGCCAGACATTGTTCTAGATGCTGGAGACAGTAATTAATAAAACAAACAAACAAAAATCTTAGCCTGATGGAGTTTAGATTCTAATAGAAGACAGACAATAAATGACATGAATAAGCAAAATACATACTGAATAAAGTACTGATAGTGATAAATGCTAACAAGAAAAGCAAAATGTGTGTGTGTGTGTGTATGTGTATGTAGGTATGGAGGTGTAGGAATATGGAGTTTTAGATTGGGTTGCCAAGGAAGACTTCATGGATATTCTTCTGAGTAAGGATCTGAAGGGTATGAAAGATCTAGTCATGTGGATTTCTTTGGACAGAATATTTCAAGCAAAGGAAAATAAATATGGAGGACTAAGGTGGTGTTTATCTAGAACATTCAAGAAACTTTACAGAGAGGCCTGAGCAGTGAAAGTGAGGGAAAGAAGAGTCCAGGTACAGGAGATGAGCAGCTCATGTGGACTCTGGAGTCCATCAGCAGGGCTTTGGCTTGCATTTCCAGTGAGGTGGAAGCTGATGTAAGATTTTGAGGAAAGGACTGAAAACATTAGATGTCTCTACACAGGTTCTCCCTCAATTTTCCCATTCATTGGGAAAATATTTAAGGGAGAAGAATGGTAGATGGGAGACTCATTAATATTTTATTTATAATACTAATGTAGGCAAAAACAGAATGCAGATTAGACTCAGAAAGTAGCATAAGAATTGCATGGAAGGGAATGTTTTCAAGGTAGATTATGTGAGTCACCAGTGTGATACAAGGTATAGGAGAAAAAGGGCAGTTAAGGATGATTTCAAGATATTTGAACTAAACAATTGGAAGAATGGAGACCTCATTTCCTGAGATGGGAAAGATCAATAAAGGCATACTTAGGAGGGAGGGGTCAGTGGGAGACATATGAGGAGTTAGGTTTGGGCCTTTAGGTTTATAGCAGAAAATCTATTGGAAAACAATTACTTCCCATGCCCTTCTCCAGTAATATGTTAGCTCAGGCCAACATCACCTCTCCATGGATTATTGAAATAATTCCTGATTAATGTTTTCTTTTCTTTCTTTTTCTTTCTTTCTTTTTTTTTTTTTCCATTCTTGCCTCCTACAATGAAGTCTCTCAGCTCTCAGTGGCAGTTAGTGTGAAAATTGTATGAAGTGAGTCAGATCATGTCAGTCCTACTGCTCAAGACCCTCCCATGGCTTCTAAACTCATTCACCATGAAAGGTTTTACCCTGGTCTCTTTTGTTTGGCCAACAAAAAACTCTCTGATTTCTCTCCACCCTCTCCACTCATCCCATTCCCCACTCTAAACCCTTCCTGTTCTTCCAACCCTTCAACCACATGTCCAAGGCCTTTGTGTTTGCTATTTCCATTGCTCGCTATGTTCTTCACCAAGTGCCCCAAGGCTTGCTTCCTTAATTTTTTGTCAGGTCTTTGCTCACATGGAACCTTAACAGAGTCAGCTTCCTTGATAATTTTTTTCATAAAATATCAAGTTTCTCCATCCTTAATTAACCGAATAGTTAATTACTTTAATCTTGCTTATTTTAAAGCATTTAGTAATTTTTTAAAAATTTTATTTAACATACAATTTTACATGGTTATTTGGCACCAGGCACAGTTCTAAGATTTTTATAAATATTCATTCCTTCAATTTTCATAACCCGTCAGTGAGTAGGTTAGTCTCTCCTTTTATAGAGAAGGTAATAGAAGTATAAAGAGCTTATGTAATTTCTCCAAGATGAGATATCTAGAAAATGGTGGAATCAAGGCTGTCTTTATCTCTGTTTATTTATTTACTATATCCCCACCATGCTATTATAATATTTGTTTACTTATTTGTCATATCTCTACCATACTGTCTATTATATCTGTTTACTTATTTATCATCTCTGTTCCCCTATTAAAATGCAAGCTCCTTGAGAGGAGAAATTTTGTTTTTGTCACTGCTGTATCAACAGGGCCTAGAAGAGAGATCCATACATAAAAATATTTATGGAATGAGTAGAAACAGAGACACTTTATCACAAGAGAATGTATGAGTAATAATGATGGTACTTAGACACATGAAAATTGTTCAGAGATATTCACTGCTTCCATTGAGGTTTCCAAGCCTCCACGACTTTGAGTTAGGAACCACTGAACTACACAAATATAAACTGTTTTATTTGCTATGAATATAGTTAGCATAATGTTCAACAGATCAGACTTTGAAGCATTTAGAACAAGTCTGCCTTTGATCTAACCCCAGCTCTGATACCTACTAGCTTTGTGACCTTGGGCAAGTTACCTAATCTCCCTGTACTACCTACAAATTTTAATTGAAGAAAATTGTAATAACTTACCTTACAAGTCACTGAGAGAAACAGTGGGTTTATGCACATAAAGAACTTGGCAAATAATGCCAAGTACCTGGCAAATAAAAAGCATTCAGGAAATGTTGCTGATGAGATTATTTCTACTGTTTGGTTGTTGTTTAAAGAATATAAATTCATTTGCTCAGTAGAGGCTTATCTTACTGAGAAAATAACGGAGATTTCCCTCCTTCTAAATTTGTATATCATAATTAACATTCTTTGACTGAACTATTTCTCATCGCCCACCTCACACAGGCTATTTGTCATTACATAATGTAAATAAAATGGGTGGGCACAAATATTTTCTTTTTTATATATTTAGTTAGCTACAAATCTAAAAATATCTATTGAAATTGATCTTTTGTTCTGTGTGTTCTTTTGAAAAATTTCTCTTATGTGTGAGGAAAGACCAAATTTTTAGGATTGGTGTAAAATCCCTTAACTTTCTTTGTAGTTACATGCTTACATACATAACTATACACATGTGTGTACGTTAAATATGCCTGAAGGACCAGTGGTGTAATCTTACTGTATTTATTCAGTTTGGTACCTGGACTTCAATATCCTTTATAGATGTCCATATTGGTATATGGGGCGCCTGGGTGGCTCAGTCGGTTAAGCGGACAACTTCGGCTCAGGTCATGATCTCGCAGTTCCTGAGTTTGAGCTCCATGTGAGGTTCTGTGCTGACAGCTTGGAGCCTGGAACCTGTTTCAGATTCTGTGTCTCCCTCTCTCTCTCTGTCCCTCCCCTGCTCACGCTCTGTCTTTCTGTCTCTCAAAAATAACAAATAAACATTAAAATTTTTGTTTAAATTAAAAAAATAAATAAGAAGATGTCAATATTGGTATAAATTTATAGAGTTCTATTTTATATTGACATTTTATGTTGTAAAAAACTTCAGTCTATTACTGATCTCAAATAGTGTAGAACAATATGAACTCATATAACTGCATGTTATTGACATAGAACTAAGAAACAGGAATATACATACGCACATATCCAACTAGAAGATATAATTGGAATTTGGAATCATGTGGTTGGTAAACTGAGATATGTGTATCAGTGGGGGAAAAGAGAGGGAAAATAAGATCAGAGGTAAATGACAGGATTAGTTCATAAAGGTATGTTTCAACTAGAAGTTGAACTCATACTGAAGGCCCTTATAGGTAACTTTGATTTCACAAAGTGGGCCACTTGATCTTAGTTTAGTCAATTATTGCATACAAATAACAGAAATGCTGCCATTTAGGAAGAAGATGGCTGGGTTGGTTAAAATGCAAAACCCAACTATGTTAAATGTTTTTAATGTCACATATATATAAAATAACATACATATAAAGGCTAAAAATTAAAGAATGGAAAAAGACATACTGTGAAACACTAAAAAAGGCAACATGTGTAGATATATTAATATAGCTCATGTAATAGACTTATAGGTAAAGCTCATTATTAGAAATACGAGAGATGCTTCATATTGAAAAATAATTCAACAGAAACATAAAACATCCAAATTCGTACACACCTAAAAATGTGACTTCAAGCCATGTCGAGTAAAATCTGACAAAATTAGAAGAAAAACAGAAATTTTTACATTTGCAGGAAATTTTGCAATACTGTCAGCAGTAATGGAACAAGTAGAAAAATACAAGTATTAACAGCACACAGTATTGATCAACATGATTGCAAATTTGAACTAATGGATATGTAAAGAATCCTAATCTTCTAAACTGCACTATGCACATTTTTCAAGCTTAATACATAAAACATAAACAAAACAATGACCGTATGCCAGGTGTAAAGCTTGTTTCAATAAATTTCAAAATTGAAGTTCTACAGAACACTTAATCTGAGAACAATAAAATAAAGCATGAAATCATTAGCTAAAGGTAATTATAAAATTCCATATTTCCTTAAATAAAACAGTACATTTCTAAGTAATTTAGAATCAAAGAAGAAATTATAATTAACATTGAAAATTATTCATGAACAAATAATAATAGCACACAAAATGCTACGTATCAACACTCCTTCATGTTCAAAGAGAATTGTTGTTTTAAATGCATATATTAGTAGAGAAGAAAACCTAAAAATCAATTCGAAATTTAGAGGGGTGCTTGGGTGGCTCAGTTGGTTAAGGGTCTGACTTGAATTCAGCTCAGGTCATACTGGGTGTGAAGCCTACTTAAAAAAGAAAAAAAAAAAGAAACAAATAGCTATTTAAATCTTAAAAAGTAGAAGAAAAAAGATAATGAAAGAACAGAAGTTAGTGAAGAGAAAAAAAAAACATATACTAAAATAATCAGCAAAGGCAAAATTGTTTTTTGTGAAAACACTTCAAACTTCTTAACTCTTAGGAAACTATTAAAAGAATAAAAGAGGGGCGCCTGGGTGGCTCAGTGGGTTGAGCGTCCGACTTCCGCTCAGGTCATGATCTCCCAGTCCATGAGTTCAAGCCCCATGTTGGGCCCTGTGCCGACAGCTCAGAGCCCGGAGCCTGCTTCGGATTCTGTGTCTCCCTCTCTCTCTGCCCCTCCCCCATTCATACTCTGTCTCTCTCTGTCTCAAAAATAAACATTTAAATTATTTAAAAAAAAGAAGAAGAAGAAGAAGAAAAGGGAGGGGTGCCCTGGTGGCTCAGTCAGTTAAGCATCAGACTTTTGATCTCAGCTCAGGTCATGATCTCAAGATTCATGAGTTCTAACCCATGTTCTGCTCTGACAGTGGGGAGTCTGCTTGGCATTCTGTCTCTCCCCCTCTCTGCCCATCCCTTATAAGCACGCACATGGTCTCTCTATCTCTCAAAATAAATAAACTTAAAAACAGAAAAAAAAAAAAAAAAGAATAAAAGAGAAAGGCACAAATAACGGTATCAGTAATGAATGGGAGGGATGACTTGTAAGTCATCCAGACAATAATATTTTATCATGGTAAGTATTATATTATGTATATATGCATTATATGTAATACGTAATAATAACATTAAGGGTAAATTCATGCAAATTAACTTGCAAATTTAAGTGAAATTGAATAATTCTAAAGACAAAAGTAACCAATATTGACAAAATATGAAAAGAAAATAGGAGTACTTCTATTGAAATGCAAGTATGTGTAGGCATTATTAAAAATTTTTTTATTAAAAAGTTTTCACAAAGGAGACCTGTGCTTAGATTAATTCCCCAGAAATTTCTACTAAAATCTTAAAAAAAATAGATAATGCCATTTTTCCACAAATTTTTCCAGAACATAAAAAAGAACACTCACTATTTTTATGAAGCCAGGCTTTGGAACCCAAACTTGAAATATATTATTTTTTTTTTTAAATAACCTTTACACAGCAATCTATTCATTAATTAGATGCAAACATTTTAGACTAATATATTAAGTCAAATCTAGTAAATATTTTTAAAGGATACTATTGTTTTACTATCCTGTGTCTATTTTAGAAATGCAAGTTTACTTTAAGATTTGAAAAAAACAATTGATGAAATCATCACATTTACATAACAGAAGAGAAAGAAAATCGTGCAATCAACAGAAGATATGGCAAAAGAATTTGATAAAATCAACAACTTTTCATGATAAATTACAAAACAACTTATGGACCAGAACTTTCTTATTATGATAAAGGATGTCACAGCATTTTACAAACATCATACTTGATAAGTTAATTTAAAATGGTATGTAGGAAAACACTAAGAATAATGAAGAAGACAATTTTTAGAAAATTGGAAGAACTCACTCTAATTGATTTTTAGACATATAATAAAGTTATGGTAATTGTGACATTGCACCATAAAATAAGAATAGACAAATAATTCAACAATATATAAACAGAGAGCCCAGTCACTAATGCACACATACAGGGACAGGATGTAAAATAAATTTGACACTGTACGACAGCTGGGAAAGGGTGGTCTTTTCAATAAATGGTGCTGAGACACTTGGAAATCTGTGTAGAAGAGACGTGACCATTACTTCCGACCATACACAAAAGCAACTTGAGATAAATTATAGATCTAATTGTAATCTTAAAATAAAATATAGTTTTGGGATGCCTGGGTGGCTCAGTCAGTTAAGCATCCAACTTCAGCTCAGGTCATGATCTCGCAGTTGGTGGGTTCGAGCCCACAGCTCTGTGCTGACAGTGTCAGATTCTGTACTTCCCTCTCTCTCTGTCCCTTCCTGTTCACACTCTGTCTCTCTCTCTCAATAAATAAATAAAGAAATATTCAAAAGAATAAAAAATCTATAGTTGCCAAATGTACTGTACAAAACTGTCTTCATGTTATTAGAGTAGGTTATTTATTATTTTATTTTATATTTCATTTAAAGTGTTTTAAATGCAAGAATATTTAGGTCCCACTGAGAAAAGATGTGTTGAGGAGTATCTTTAAAAATGAGGAGGGAGCCAGCAATTGAGAACAAATTTCAATGATGCCCCCAGAGGAAGAATGAGAGTGAAAGTTGACAAAGGAAATAAACCATTGTGGAGAATTTAGGAGGTAGTTTGAAACAAGTTTGATAACTGATTGAAGATGAGAAGGTGAGGCAGAGGTAGGAAGTCGTTAAGAATGATTCCTAGGTCCTGAGTGTATGTCTGGACAGTATTAATTGCTAGAAATATTAATAAATAGATTACTGTTATATGCTGGCCTGAATGCAGAGAACGAGACAGACAAATTCAGTAATCCTATGTTATTTGCAAACTGTTGAAAGTGAGCTTCAGGCTGAAATCATGAGAATAGAATTCCTAAACCAGAAATACCATATAGACTGGACTCCAGTAAACTAAAGGAATGGTATGGTACCATTATTGTAGAAAGACATTCCATTTCAGCTTGCAACGTGGATCTTATCAATAATCAAGTTTCTTTACAGTATAAATAAAAAGAGAACACAAAAAGAGTAAAAATGATTCTTCTGGGAAGCAGTCGTGTTTAATTAGCTCTTTATAAGTGGTGTAATAATTGGCAGCATTCAAATTGCTGACAGGTTCTCTTTCTCACTTCTTTCTTTTACTCCCTTCTTCTTTTCTCTTGCTCCTTTTAAAGGAAGATCAAAGCCTTTATAGCCTTTATAGCTGAGTGAATGCTAATGGTGCATACATTTATTTGAAAAGCTTTAAGCCCTTGAAAATCTGCACATAACATTTTTTATTCCCAAATGTCTGTCTGTAAGTGTATTCGATACTATTAGAGGAATTATCTCTACTTTTTTTTCTCCCCTGTCCTTTTAAAAAGAAAACAAGCCTACTTTAACATCTTGGAAATGTTGATTAAAATGAGAGTTACATAACCTTTTTTGACCCTCCACAAAATAGATACTTGGAACTACAGACTTGCCATAGAGTTAATGAGTCTCTTCCTCATGCATATGTACTTCCTTCCACATTGTACGTGGGATGGGGAGGGGCCTGAGCCCACCACACAAGCTTGGGAAAATGATTCAACCCTCTTGTTGGTGTATATATAAGTCTGACAGGTGGGAGGTGTTGCTGCTGCAGTTTGTGAAGCAAGAATGGAATATTTTCAGTTGAACAAAAACATTTCCCGGATTCTTACAAGAACAAAATGCGTTTCCACTTTTCTTGACATAGTAAGAATTATTCATGTCAACTTTGCAAGACTGGCTCAGAGTTCCTTCAGAAAATGGAAGCTGATAAATACTAGTGCTATAGTATGGTTTTAGAGGAATCAGTTTTCTGAAATATTTATAATGTTTAATTTGGGGTTTATGGATATGGATGTTCCTTATAATGGGATACTCAGTTTTGTTGACTCTTATGCTTAGTCAAATTTCAACGGACACTATGTGTACTTGTATACTTTGTCTGAGACACGCATAGTCTTAAGTTACTAGCTGCTATTGCTGTTATTGTAGTTAATGAAGGAGAAAGGGTGGAGGTGGAGAAAATTGAGAATTTAAAATACCTATAGCACTCTGTGACTTAAGGAAACTGTACTACCGTTCCTGGTAACATTTCACATTTTTGGTAACCTTACAGAGTGAAGAGTGGCCACATCGCATTAAATGGCACTTCATTAATTACAAACACACAAGCAAATGTTTAGTATGGCTAACCTAAATCTTCCACTTGTTCAAAACCTGGAGAAGCCTTAAAATACCTCGTCCTTGGGGTGCCTGGGTGGCTCAGTTGGTTAAGCATCTGCCTCTTGATTTCAGCTCAAGTCTTGATCTCAGGGTTCTTGAGTTTGAGTCCCGCATGGGGCTCTGTGCTGACAGTGAGGAGATTGCTTGGGATCCTCTTTTTCCCTCTCTCTCTGCCTCTCCCCCACTCAATGCACGTGTGTGTGTTAGTTCTCCCTCCCTCCCTCTACCCCCCCCCCAAAAAAAAATAAGTAAAACTTAAAACAAAACAACCCTGGTCTTTCTCCTATCTAAGAATATACTGCACAACATACCAGTTTACACAACAGAGTATTAAAAAGGAAAAAGTCTTTCACCTGAGTCCCCACAGTATTGAAAACCAACTTCTCCCAAAATCTAATATGAGACAGATTCAAGAACACCTGTGCAGGGCAAGCAAAGGAAGGGGGCAAACTCCTTTATGGCTCTTGGCTCTTAATGCCTTCCCTTTTTAAAACTATAACAGGGGATAAAATAGAAAGGGTGGGACCAATGAAAATTTGGAGGATTTCTTTAGAATAAGATTACCATACATCTTAGATTCCACCCCCCCCCCCCCCGGCCAAACGCACACACCACAAACACACACGCAAAGCTAGCAGAGACCAGGAGATTTTCCTTTGAAAGGAGTGCAGAATTTTGACAGTTTTACAGTACTGAATATGTTACCATAAAAAAAAAAGTATACTATGATTTGAGACCGGTAGGGGGATTAAAGTCACAAAAGGCGTTTTATTATCTGAGAATATCCAGAAAAATCTCTCAATTGTATTCAAAAATAATTAATTCAGAAATTTAAGCAGGAGAGTCTCATCTTCCGTTCTATTCTTGTTGAGCAATGTTTGTTATTTAATATATGAATATTTCTAGGGGTCTCTATGGTAACAAAGAAATGTTTTGGCAGTGATTGGAGTGGTTCAGATGATTGAAAGGGTGATAAGAATTATTATTTTTAAAAATTCCAGGCCCCCTGCCAATATTTTAAAAACCTGTCCCTCTCCAAGCTTAGGATTTTATTTAACCACAAATTTTTAAAAAGGAAGAACTCCCTCGGTGGAGAAGCCTACTTTATAATGAGGACACTTCTGAAGCATTTTGCAATATGTTGGCAAAGAATTAAAGTGTTTATTCTTTGTTAAGTTTAAACTGATAACTGATTAATAAACAGTATAATAATTAATTCTCACTAAGTACTTAAAATGTGTCAAAACTCAGAACTCAGCTCTTTATACGGGTTGTCTCATAAACTCACAACAACAATGCCCAGTGACTTCCCTTACCGTTATCACCCTCTTCACTTAACTGAGGAAACTCGGGAATAAGAAGTTAGTTAGGTGAATTCCTTAAGGTCATACAGAATTAAAATTTTATTTAATCTAACAGAAGACCCTATGTTTTTTATTATTTTGCTGTCACTCTGTCTCATGTTTCAATGTTCCAAACATAGCCTGGTTGGAGTATCCAGGAATTCTAATAAAATAAATGTGTGCTTGTTCTGTAAATTTGTGCACATGTGGTGTGTATTTGGGTGGAGTGTGTGTATGTGTGTGTGTGTTTCCATAAATCCTACAGTTTTCTACCCATCTGAATTAATCCTTCCTGTCAAGACCCTGTAGGATCACTTTTCTTCTATATGAGTTTATCCAGAGCAAAAGCAGACATCTCAAACACCTATCTCTTAAAGGTGAAATTCGTTACTCATATATAAAAGGATAATTATTACAGAGCACCCCATAGAGCAAGATCAAGTCCCAGTCTGTGCTGTCTCAGAAACCTGTTGGTTTTGTTTGTTTGTTTGTTTGTTTAGCTCCTTTCTTTTCTTGCCATTGTTGCACGGCTCTTGTCCATTCTCCTGGCCTTTGGAGTCTGCTCGAGTATGCTGCTGAATGGGTCTAATGTCTGTGTGTGGCTCGCCAAGGCCAGGCTGGGTGTGCTATTTGTTTTGAGACTCCACCTCTCACAGCACATAGGAGGGAGCAGGGGCACCTTCTAATGGCAAATCCAATAATCTAATCTAAAACATGAGTCTTCTGCTCCTTCCAGGTCTACCAGCATCCTGTGAAACACCTATTTACCAGTTAGGAAAAGGTCATCCTTCCTCTGGTAAGCAAAGCCCTGCATCCTGGTATAGCCAGAAGTAGGGAACACAGGTCAGATGTCATCATCGGGGGCGTGTACTTGTGTAGTGAAGACCTCGCTTGAATATATGCAGCAGCTACATATGCAGACTAAAGCAGCTAAAAAAGATGAGAACCTCATGTCTCAGAAGCTTTATATTTCTGGTTACCAACACAATCATCGGTAATACCTCATAGTTAGAGAGCGCTAGGTGGAAAATATGAAACCAGGCTGGTTGATGGAAATATTTGGGGAAAAAAATACAATATGCTTCCTTCGATTCCTCCTGCCCATTTCTAGAAAGGGCATTCCATTTTTAGATCTTTTATTCTTCTTCCAGCTTACGGGTTCTCAACTCTGGCTGGGTATCAGAATCACCTGGAGAACTTGGAAAACAACTGATCTTCAGGTTCAACTCCAGAGCAGTTAGATCAGAAACTCGAAGGGTGGGACCTAGGCATGTATAGTTTTGTAAGTGCTTCAGGTGATTCCAAAGAGGAAAGTTGAGAATCACTGTTGATATGAATAAATAATTGAGCCGTGAAGTAGTGTAAGGATAAAACAATGCAATCTGCTCCTTTCCTTCAACCTATACCTCACTGTAATGAGTTTGCATGACTTACATTATTGAAAACATAAAAGGTTCACTTTATTATTTCAAAAATTTTAACTATGGAATTTAACTCGTCAATTATTATCTTCCTTCAACAAGATTATCAAAATCGTTAAGTCTAGGATATTGCTAATCAATTGAATAATGTATTTTAGCTAGTACGATTTCTTTTTCTAGAAAGTTCTAGCAAAGTAGCATCAAATGAGCATTATCTGGGTAACAAGAGCAGCTTTTCACTACATTAAGGTTCCTGACGAAATTATTAGGCCTAGAACAGCCTCTTTTTTTAAGTTTTAATTATAATAATTACTATAAAGAAAAACAAAGGAAGTTTAGCATCAAATCAATAAATAGTTCCCTTTGAGAAATAACTTTTTAATAATTCATAAGTGATCCATCTGCAGAAGATATAATGGTACAAATAACAATGCCATCACTAGGCCTCAGTAGTATCATAGTATATCAGCAAACCACAGTTAACAGAGCAAATATTTTTGGCTATAGAGAGGTAGGCTCTCCAAACACAAATTAATCTCCTTAATGGATTTTCCTTACCTTCATGAAAAATGCATTATGGGCTCTTAAGTCACACTCAACACATTGTTAGGGTTTTATATGATGTGGGGTTGGCACAAAGATGATTTTTCTTTCACACTGTGGGTAAAAAAAACAATGAGCTGGGTGGTTTGGAGCCAGACTATTTAATCACTAGCAAAGGCTGGTTACTAAGAGAAGCTGTATTATTCTTAAGCTCCCTCTTTCTGCAAAAGCCCCTCAAAGTTTGTTGAGAGGTTAAAAGAAAGTGTATTAATGGGCTTAACATTTGTGAAATTTTAAAAGTATCCCAAAACTTGTCCCAGTTGACCTCTTTATTAATTGTTCTAATTTTTTAAAAAGCTGAATAAAGAAAAGTTATCCCAACACAACTGCTTCTGTTCATGCCCAGCCTCTCTTTGAAAATTTTTGTTATTTCTGGGTGTCATTTCCTATGCATGCCTTTACTGGCAGAGATGTGATACGTAGATTCACATTTATTCAGGACTGAATGGCCACATTAACCAGGTCACATGCATTAAGTAACTAAGTTTATCCTGCCTCAGATACATAAAGATGGGCAAGGAAACCTCACTGCCATGCTCCTTAGGGTGTTAATTGGACGCACAGCCACGAGAGTTTGGTAAGAACATTGAAAGGGTAGACGTGCGGCACTCGAAAGCCTAGGGCCACATTTGAGTTTTATGGCGCAATCTGCCTTGTCTTTAGTTTTCTGTTTCAGTGTGTAAAACTGTTTCCAAACTACTGACTTTTATTTTCTTTTAAGAAGAGGTCAACAATCAGCCTTCACATGGTTCAGATTAGTCAACATAGATCAGAGCTGAACTCACGCCCTGGAAGTGAACATAACTTTTCCTGGGAGAAATCACCTGGTGGGCAGAACCTTGAGGTGAGAGCATTGTTACAGCTGTGCAGAACATTCCTCTTTGAAATGGTGTTCAGGAGCACACCGAGAGTGCAGCTCGAGATCTTTCAATAATCTTTGCTACTGCCTGATAGTACTGTTTCTAAGGATCTGGATTTAAAAATCATTGACGGCCATGTCAAGGATTCATAGGATCCATGAATTTTAAGCAGTGTGCTTTCCAAACGTATCATACGAAGAAATGACATTACTCAGTTATTTGGGGTTGTCAACCTGTAATATGACCATTTCATCACAAAACTAAGTGAAGAAGAGTTAAGAGGGTCTTTCAATTTTTTTTAATGTTTATTCATTTTTGAGAGACAGAAAGAGAACATGAGTGAGGGAGAGGGAGAGAGAAGGAGACACAGACTTGGAAGAAGGGGTCAGGCTCTGAGCTGTCAGCACAGAGACTGATGTGGGGCTCGAATCCATGAACCGTGAGATCATGACCTGAGCTGAAGTCAGACACTCTACCAACTGAGCCACCCAGGTGCCCCTAGAAGGCCTTTTAAGATTTTATGAGCATCAACTAACAGAATGAGAACAATCATGTTTGGATTAAAAAGGGAATTTTAATGATGGTGAACTGCTAGGACCAGGGTTCTGAGAGTCATTGTTTTAGTGTCATCATGCCGGAACTCATTTTTTCAGTTCACCGTGTGCAGCCACCCACACATTTTCTGAGAGTTTATTGCTGAACTCTTGACTCAAGCAAAGTCTAATGTGCGGTAGGGCCTTAATTTCCCAAATTTCACAGTTAATAACTTTTCCAGTTCAGAGGCTAAACATCTCTGCTCCTTTTTACAGTGAACTAAGTTGGTAAAGTAAAGCATTTTATCTCACAAACACCTGCCTAGTTGTTACTTATTTCATTTTCCAGATGAATATCTGAAAATATAGAAACGAAGTAAGTCTTTATTTTTACTCCTGCTCTGTTCCAATCCGTTGTTCCCCAGAAGAGGTGACATAAATTAGACCATGCAAATTTCTTGCTTGCAAAGAAACAAAAATTCAAGAACTCCTCACGGTGTTAATAATAAACCCAAACTTTATACAGAAGCCTGAACAACTTAGAAGAACTGATCTCTGTCTCACTGTCACCCTCTGCTTGTGCCACTGTTCACTCCTCAATCTCAGATCATTGGCTGAATAATGGTCCCCCCAAATGTCATCCACACCCTAATCCCAGGAATTTGGGAGTATATCAGCTGACATGTAAAAGGAAGTTTGAAAATGTGATAAAATTAAGGACCTTGAGATGGATGGTTATCCTGAATTATCCAGTTGGGCCCAACATAATCACATATATTTCTAGAAGAGGGAGGCAAGACAACAGAATTGCAGAGAGATGTAAGGACGGAAGCAGATTTCAGCAAGGAGAGAAGATGATGTGATGCTGCCTTTGAAGGCAGAGGACGAGGCCAAAAGCCAAGGATTACAAGTTGCCTCCAAAAGCTGTGAAAGGCAAGGAAATGAGTTTTCCCTTAAACACTCTAGAGGGAATTCAGGCCAGCTGACACTTTTTTTTTTTTTTTTAATTTTTATTTTTTTAACGTTTATTTATTTTTGAGAGAGATACAGAGACAAAGAGTGAGCAGGGGAGGGGCAGAGACACAGGGAGACACAGCATCTGAAGCAGGCTCCAGGCTCTGAGCTGTCAGCACAGAGCTTGAGGCAGGGCTCAAACTCACAGACCACAAGATCATGACCTAAGCCAAAGTCAGGCGCTTAACTGACTGAGCCACCCAGGTGCCTCAGGCCAGCTGACACCTTGATGCTAGCCCAGAGAAAATGATTTTGGATTTCTGACTTCCAAAAATGGATGCCAATAAGCTGAGGGTGTGTTAAGCCCCTGCTCGTGTAGTAACTTGTTACAGCAGTAATAGGAAATGAATGCAGCCGTGTTGCCTTCTTTCCTTTGAAACAAACACAAAACCTCCCTGACTCAGAGGTTTGCAGTTTCTCTAGACTCTAAAATGTATGGAGGAGAGTTTCTATCTCTTTTTTTACCTTTGTCTCCCGAATAAACAAGGCACTGAAGAAATATTTGTTAAATAAATGAGTGATTGGACGAGAATGTCAGAAGGTAAGCGTACGGACTTGGAACTGGTTCTAGTGTGGTTTTTCTTGCTCCACACAGGATTGATTAGAAAAGTGTAAGCAAGCAACTACCAAGTACCCAGAGTATAGGATTCACTAGATGCCTCCTAAGCTCTTATCCTCACTTTGTTTCTGTACAGAATATTCCTTACTCAAGACATATTGAGAGGAAAATGGAAACAATGGGATACGAACCATGCATCTCTCTCCAAAAGTGCTAATTCGGTTCCTGATTACTACAAACACAAGCAACCCACCCACACTACTAACCATGATATCACCAACTGCTGAGTTTCCAGAGGATGCGAGTGGTCAGGTATATCTTTGACAAGGGAAAATGTTACAAGGAGGGATTACTTCATGTTTCTCAGAAACACTGCGAATAGATCCTCATTGGTTTTATGACCCACTGACCAACTTGTGCCAAGGGTCTTCTCTTTTACCTACTCCTACAATTGTATTATATTCGTTAAATAACTTCCTATTGCTCAATTAGTCCCATCAGAAACATATTGGCCTTTCTATTAATTTTTCACACAAAATTCTTTGTACAAAATTTGCTAGCATATACTATCACTATCAGAAGGTGATGAATTTGACCTTGTGTCAGTCTACAAATGATATTTTAACATATCAAGTATGAAAGCCTATATGAAAATGCATATGCTATTCCTTTCTATATATTAGGAAGAGCCAAGCTTTTGGATCTTGAAGATTTCTTTTTTTTTTTTTTTTTTAAGTTTATTTATTTTGAGAGCAAGAGAGAGGGTGAGAGACCATGGGAGGGGCAGAGACAGAGGGGTTCATGCTGTCAGTGCAGGGCCTAACATGGGGCTGGATCCCATGAACTATGAGATCATAACCTGAGTCAAAATCAAGAGTTGAATGCTCAACTGACTAAGCTACCCAAGCATCCTGTATCTTGAATATTTCTTATTAAATGTCTTGGAATACAACTTTCATTTGCTATTGCTTTTTGAACTTCAATGTTAAGATTCATTCATTTTTAAAAAGTGAATTATACTTTATTTGTGCAAAGAAACAGTTTTAATATTTAAATATATTTTTGAGAAATATATGACTGGTGAAGCCACATAATTTTATTTGATGAGTAGTACTTACGCCGTACTTAAAAGTGTAGAATTTTGGGGGTGCCTGTGTGGCTCAGTTTGTCGGGCATCCAACTCTTGGTTTTGGCTCAGATCATGATCTCACAGTTTGTGGGATGGAGCCCTGCATCGGACTCTGCACTGACAGTGCAGAGCCTGCTTTGGATTCTCTCACTCTCTCCCCTCTCTGTACTCCTCTTGTGCTCTCTCTCTCTCTCTCTGTCTCAAAATAAGTAAACTTAAAAAAAAAAAATTTTAGTGTAGAATTTTTTTCTTTGACAATTACATCATATTTTTTTGAAAACGATGTTTATATCAACTTAAATTTTTATGGAAAAATACTGTTTGTTTTTATCTAGCTTGAAATCCTTTTATATTCATATTTATTAAATATATTTATTTTATATGTTTATATTAACTAAAAAGTATACTTTATATTTATTAAAGTTACACTATACTATTTCTTACTAATGAACTAAAAGTTAGGACTCATTTTCTTCAGGATTATTTATGAACACTGTCATAAAATTATTATAAGACTCCAGAACCTCTTTTTGATCTAGTCTTACGAAAATAATATCTTTATAGAGATTCCCCATTTAAAAATAAGATGCTATAGGAGTGCCTGGGTGGCTCAGTCGGTTAAACGTCTGACTTTAGCTTAGGTCATGATCTCCAGGTCTGTGAGTTCAAGCCGCACATTGGGCTCTGTGCTGACAGCTCAGAGCCTGGAGCCTGCTTTGGATTCTGTGTCTCCCTCTCTCTCTGCCCCTCCCCCACTCATGCTCTCTCTCTCTCTCTCTCTCTCTCTCTCTCTCTCTCTCTGTCTCACACACACACACACACACTCTCTCTCTCTGTCTCTCAAAAATAAAATAAAATGTTAAAAAATAAAAAAAATAAAAATAAGATATTGTAATCTTTTTAGATCTATTCTATTAAGAGATCGTGGTTATTTCATATTGATTTTTTGGTAAGAGAAAATAAGTATAAAACCACAACACAAAAATAAACAAACAACAAAAAACTGAAATCTAGACTTTTCTACCTAAGGAGGGTAATGATAAAGGACAGTGAACTAGTGTTTTCTTCGAGTAGCTTAATGAGAGTCATAGGAGCACAGAGAACTATTTTACTATTAAAGAAAAAGGTACTCATTCCCCCTAAAATTGTAATGGAAAAACTTGCTGAGCCTTCAAGATTAGCAATGGTTATCCCTGGAATACAAAACATTTAATAGATTTTCATTTCTTTTTTTTTTTTTTTTTTTTTTTTTTATTTTATTTTTGGGACAGAGAGAGAGCATGAACGGGGGAGGAGCAGAGAGAGAGGGAGACACAGAATCGGAAATAGGCTCCAGGCTCCGAGCCATCAGCCCAGAGCCCGACGCGGGGCTCGAACTCACGGACCGTGAGATCGTGACCTGGCTGAAGTCGGACGCTTAACCGACTGCGCCACCCAGGCGCCCCAATAGATTTTCATTTCTGTTCTAAATTTTATTTTAAAATTTTTAAATTTTTTAACTTAAAAAATTTTTTTAATGTTTATTTTTGAAAGACAGAGAGAGAGAGGGACACAGAGCGCAAGCAGGGGAGGGGAGGTGGGGAGGAAGGGACACAGAATCCAAAGCAGGCTCCAGGCTCTGAGCTGTCAGCACAGAGCCCCACACTGGGCTTGAACTCAGGGACTGTGAGATCATTAACTGAGCGGAAGTCAGATGCTTGACTGACTGAACCTCCCAGGCTCCCCTAGCGACCAACTCTTGATTTGGGCTCAGGTCATGATCCCAGTGTCATGGGCTTGAGCCCTTTGTCAGGTTTCATGCCCAGCATGCTTAAGATTGATTCTTTTTCTCCCCTTCTCCTCTCCTTCTCTCCTTCTTTCTAAAATAAAATAAAATAAAATAAAATAAAATAAAATAAAAATTAAAGAAAAAATAGATCAGCAAGTTGTGGATATAACAGATTATATTTGCATTCTGTTCTGCAACACGCTTTTTTTCTTTTTTTTATTGTAGTAAAATACAACATAAAACTTATCATCTTAACCAAAGAGCCTGACGCGGGGCTCAAACTCATGAACTGCGAGATCAACACCTGAGCCAAAGTCAGACGAAGTCAGACACTCAACTGACTGGAGGGCCCAGTGCCCGCTAAGTTTTTCTCTATGCTACACCAGTGTTGAGAAAAATGTTATGTTTACTTCACCTTTATTTTCTTTTTCCTTAGAAATTATTGGTACTTTGTAAATTGTTCAGAAGAAGATATTACATGTCTCTACAAGAAGTCCAGTTTTGTTGAAGATACTTGAATCCAAACCTGCAAAGAATGTACTAAATGCACAACCATCCATTAAAAAATTATCCAGTTAAACTATACAACTTCAACTGACTCAAATTCTATCCGTGCCTTGGAAATAAAATAGGAGATTCATTTGCTTCTAAATGAAGGGGGAAGAAAGATTAACTGGCACCAGTATTAAATTGTATCTTTTCTTCCAAGTTTTTAAAAAGTAGGCAGAGAGCAGTTAATCAAAATATTTTGAGGTCACTATTTTTTTTTTAATATTTATTTATTTTTGACAGAGAAAGAGACAGCATGAGCTGGGTGGGATGGCAGAGCAGAGAGAGAGCAAGACAGAGGATCCGATCCGAAGCAGGCTCTCAGTGCAGAGCTCTGCGCTGAGAGCAGAGACACAGACATAAGCCTGGAACTCAGGTTGAGATGGTGACCTGAGCTGAAGTCAGACACTTAACTGACTGAGCCACTCAGGTGCCAGGAAGTCACTCTTTTGGAGAAATTTTGTTTTGAGGCTTTTTTTGGTACCTGAATGTCCCTGATCTTTTACATAACAAAATTAATTAGCAAATTTAAATCATATTTGATTGAAACCACTATTATCTACTATCAGATTTTCTGGAACATTGCTGATTGTTCCACCCTTCAGTGAGAGCCACTGGGGAAATTTATAGCTCAGGACAAGAAAATTATGTAATTTTGATTCTGTTATTGATTAGAAAACTGAGCAATATGAGAATTAGGAGAACACAGAAATGTCTACGGGGAATCGTAAGTCACTTGGTTTGTCTGAATTAACTGTTAACTTCAGACAAGCACGTTGTTTTGCTTCAGCCTGAGTTTACTTACTAAATTTAGTAGTTTCAAGCATTATTACTGCATATACAACGTAGACAGCTAATTAGCCTCTGTTGAATATTTTAATATGTTCCTCTGTAATACAATTTTTAATGATAGAGAATAAATTAAACTTGTATTGCAGGAAGAAGGAGAATCCACAAACTGGTGCTTCTTAATTGTTACCAAAGGAAAAGTAACAACAACGCATGAATTCAGAGAGAGTATTAATAATTCAATCAACAGATGGTTAAGTGTACCTCTGAAAAACACAGACAAATTAATTCTCACTTGCTCTCATCTATTGGGAGATAGAAGCAGAATTATGACTTTCTATCTTAAAATATTTACATTACTCTATGCCAAAATATTTTAGTGAAATAATCTGATATAAGCAATAAGAGAGTATAAAGGATTTTCTGCAATTTCTGCAACAATTAATATCTTTATTGCCATTTGCTTCCAAGAACATTTGACACTATTAAACTTGAAGTTCAAGGTTACTCAAGTTTTGTTTCATGAGCTTCTCTGTATTAGTCAGGTTTCAACAGACTCTGCTACGGTAACAAATCACCCCATATTTCAACGGCTTACAACAATAAAGGTTTATTTTTCACTCACATTAGTTAATGTCTGTTGCAGCACTGCTGCACATGCTCACCGTTCCAATACCCACGTGGAAGCGGCAGCCTCTATCTCCTATGAACCGCTTTTTTAAAAAATATGAAATGTATTGTCAAATTGGTTTCCATACAACAGCCAGTGATCATCCCAACAGGTGCCCTCTCCTATGAGCCACTTTTAAAACATTTGCTCAGAGGGGTTCCTGGTGGCTCAGTCAGTTGAGCATCTGACTTCAGGTCAGGTCATGATCTCATGGTCTGTGGGTTCCAGTCCCGCTCTGAGCTGTCAGCACAGAGCATGGAGCCTGTTTCGAAATCTGTCTCCCTCTCTCTCTGCGCCTCCCCTGCTCACACTCTGTCTCTCTGTCTCTCAAAAATAAATAAACATAAAAAAAAATTAAAAAAAGCAAAAAACGCTTGCTCAGAGGGATCACATATTACACATTCACCTTTAATCGGCAAAAGGAATTTACATGGCAAAGCCTGATGCCAGTGAGATTAAAAAATAAAATCTTCCTACCGGGGTAGTCCCTGCAAGAAGACGCAGCAAGAATTTTGTTGCTAATCCTATCAATCCCATAATTATTTTTCTAAAATCAACTTACAAAACTGATTTATAAATTTATAAAACAGTCCCGAAACCAAGTTCTTAAGACTTCCTGAAAGACTCTGAGTCCACATGACAGGAAAATGAGAAACTCTTACAACTAATTATAAAATATGCTGCAACATATTTACATATTCTTTAATCTGGCTAAAAGTCAGAACATCCTGACATTATCACTCAAATATCTTCATGAAAGGATACGTATTTTTATTAGACTATTCTTCTGCTTATAGGTCTGATCTAAGACTCACATGGCTGGATCAAAAGATTATAAAGAGAATCAGTTCACATTCTATTCTGAAATTTTAATCAGTAACATGGATAAATGCATTGATAAATACATAAATAACTTTATGCATCATGTATCAATGGGATGGAAAGTCTTGGAAGTAAGGTCAATAATATGGCTGGCCGTTATTGCACAAAAAGAGATAGTGATAAGAAATCTTTACATTAAACCCATATTTTAACCCTGAGAGTGGGCTCCTTTAGAATTACAGGCAATAGTTTCAGAACAGCTCACAGTTTACTAAATACCAAAGCAATGTTAGAGCCTAAAGATAGCGCTCCAACTATGAAGTCATCCGTAGTGCTTACCTATTCATCACCCAAAGCAATCAAGCCAAAGAGCTGGGGTTGGACTGATTGTTTCTTAAGTCAGAATATGACCCCAGAAGCTAACTCCCAATGCCTGAGAGAAATGTTTTCTGACTCTGTAAACTCACAAGAAGAATAAAATTTATTAGTGTTTTAACTGATATCACATCATATACAGCAAAATCATTTTAACATCCCAGTAAGTCTTGTTTGCCATATTCTATCCTATCTCCACCTACTTTGTTTCTTGTCTCAGGATCCTAGACCTCAATCATCTCTATTCTCTAGTCAAAAGCAGAAAGGAAGGAAAATACAGTAACTACACCTCAGAATATCTTCTCCTTTCAGGACCACATGTTATGCAAATTGAAAGGTAGAATTTACTAAGAATTGTATGGTACATTTTTGTATTAGTCTCTATTCTTTAAAAAAAAATCAAAACAAAAAGTGTCATTCATTACTTTAAAACATATTCCAATTAGATTTCTTACATTATTCTCTCTTCCATTAAGAAATTATTTATCTAGTCTTCAGAGAGATTTAGAAGAAAGAATGCACACATGAAAGGGTGGAGTGCTAGAAAAAAAGTACCACTGAGGCAGTCCTGAACATATTTGCACTTTACTTTATACTCTACATATGTAGTTTCCTATATTGCATTTAATGAAACTTTTCAATCACTGGTGGGGGGGATTGAAGACACTGTCATTCAGAAAACTTGAACAATAGTGGAAATGTAATTTTTTTAAGTTTATTTATTTGGGAGAGAGGGTGGGGGAGGAGAGAGAGAGGGAAAGAGAGAGAATCCCAAGCAGGCTCTGCACATGAGCATGGAGTCTGATGCAGGGCTCGAACTCATGGAACCGTGAGGTCATGACTTGAGCCAAAACCACGAGTCAGATGCTTAACCGACTCAGCCACCCAGGCACCCTGGAAATGTAATTTTTAAAAGAAGATGTGACATGAGAGCCAAGTTCAAGTTGAAGGTTTGCCCCCAAGCCCCATCACTTAAGAAGCTGTGTTGGGTACAGTAGGGATTCAGTAGGTGGGGTCCAAAGAGCACACCTCCAGCCTCCCTACACCTCCTGTACTGTTAGGCTCACCCAAGACAGAGCTTCACCAGGAGGAGCTCTGGCATTTTTTGTTAACGTGTTTTGAATGTTGTACTTCAAATATCACTTGAATCAAGTGTTTTCCTTCTTCTCCATTGGTGGGCTTCTTAGGTGTCGTTGGAACTGACAGTGAAACACCAATGGACTAAACTGTATGCAGGAGGAAATGAGAACAAAATAAATCAACACAAGTTTACACATAATCAAATAAGGGAGAGAGGAATGAGAACTCTGGCACATTTTAATAGCATTATAGACATTATAGAAGATAAATGCTGCTTTGTATTTAGAACCCAACTTCTACTGATGTTAGTCTACGGTGACTTTTTAAATTAGCAGACATTGAGCATAAGGGCACCCAGGATTTCAGAGCAACCCAGTTCCCTAAATAAGTATGCTCTATAAGAAATAAAGTTTTGTTTGTTTGTTTGTTTGTTTGTTTCTAGGCCTCAGTATTTTCACTGGAATATCCTTTGTTCTTTGAGAGGAAGGAGACTATATAATGTAATTCATGTAACCCCTAGAAACAGGAAGAAAATTTTATAAACAATAGTAGGGAGCTAATGCTATTTTAGTATTTGATCTCAGCAACCTTGTATAATGTGTCTAATGAAGAAGAGTTACTAATGTGGGCTTCACTCTGTAATTTAACATTACTTAAGTGGGAACTAAGTCAAAACAAGTACTTTTAAACAAAGTATGAAAAATGTTTAACTCTTATTAATTTTCTTTTTGTGACTTGCCTGAAAATGCTCCTTATCTTTCTTCAGCACATTTCTATTCCTTAGAACTTATTTGTAAAATCTGGAATGTTGTCAGAGGAAAATCATGTTAGAAAATGAAAATTAACTTTTCTAAGGCATTGTTATTTACCAAATTATTGTAAAGAATTTCAGGAAGACATTTCTGTCTTTCAGCATGCCACTACCTTGTTTTTACATTGTATTCTTACAGCAACATTTATGCAAAATCAGCATTCTTAAGTTTTAAAGGTAAAATTAAAAGCTAAATTTTAAAGTGATGAGCATGTTCACATAAAATACCTCAAGAGAAAGATGAAGCACTATAAATTTATGAGTGATTCATTATTTTATATTTTTTTACTGTTTAGAAAAAGCCTTATAAATCATTTGGGATTTCGCATTTCAGAGAAGATTCATTTGTAGGTTTTTGTTTGTTGTACATAGGTATTCTATTATTTCTTTTCCACCCCAATTTTTATCAGATATAATGGACATATAAAACTGTATGAATTTCAGTTGTACAACATAATGGTTTGATACATGTATATATTGTGAAATGATTATCACAATAAGTTTAGTTAACATCCATCACTTCACATATTTACAAATTTGTTTCCTTGAGTTGAGAACTTTTAAGATCTACTTTCTTAGCAACTTTCAAATATACACAGTATCTATAACCATAGTCTCCATACTGTAAATTATATCCCCAGGACCTATTTACCTTATAAGTGGAAGTTTGTGAATTTTGACCCCCTTCGCTCATTTCTCCAACCCCCTGGCCCCTGCCTCTGGCAAATACCACTCTTCTCTGTGTCTTTGAGTTTATTTTTTTTTCAATCCCACATGTAAATGAGGTCATGCAATATTTGTCTTTCTTTTTCTGAGTTATTTCACTTGATGCTTTAAAAGTATGCTGTTATTTTACAGTAATAATTGATGAGCAATAATCTTATATATCCACAGTTCCCTTTCATGAGAGCAATGATTCACCCAGAGACCGTATGATGATTTATAACTCCGATATTTGAGAAAGATACTAAATTGGCTGCTCTAGAAATCATTACGTTAACTGAACTGGCGTCTCATTTATGCCTCGACTGCAACTTTCCTGGCTGCAAACTGCAAGGAAAAACCAATTCATTTCATTGTAAAAGAAATTTTTGATTTAGAAAGGTAAAACAATGTACCCACAAGGGCTTTCTGATGAGAATATACTTTTGACAAGAAATATTTAAAACTTTGAACTAGGGGGGCGCCTGGGTGGCGCAGTCGGTTAAGCGTCCTACTTCAGCCAGGTCACGATCTCGCGGTCCGTGAGTTCGAGCCCCGCGTCAGGCTCTGGGCTGATGGCTCGGAGCCTGGAGCCTGTTTCCGATTCTGTGTCTCCCTCTCTCTCTCTGCCCCTCCCCCGTTCATGCTCTGTCTCTCTCTGTCCCAAAAATAAATAAAAAACGTTGAAAAAAAAATTAAAAAAAAAAACTTTGAACTAGGGGCACCTAGGTGGCTCAGTCTGTTGAGGTCAGGCTCTTGATTTTGGCTCAGGTCATGATCTCAGGGTCATGGAATCCACCCCCACTTCGGGCTCCATGCTGAGCGTGGATCTTGCTTAAGATTCTCTCTCTCCCTCCCTCTACCCCTGTCCCCCGCTGGCACGCTCTCTCTCTCTCACTCTAAAAATAAATAAATAAATAAATAAATGAATAAATAAATAAATTTGAATTCATTACCTCAAGTCTAATGAAGAGTACTGACAGTGCTATACCATAGTTGCCAATTTTGTATTCTAGATTACAAACCCCTAAGGTTGTCTACAGAGAATCCTGTCCTTGGAGGCTCATAATGATATTAGAAAGGCGTTTCAAATTTGTTTGCCTCTTCTGTGGTGTAAAGACCTTATACTTTCATACCAAGAATATTAAACGATTAGTTTGGTATTTTTTCTATTCACTTGACTAGAGGCCAGATCAGATTCTACTAGTATGACAACGAAAACACCAGCCTCAGGATTAAAATCATTATGGCTGCTTACTCAAAGTTTGAAGAAAAATGATCTGCTTCATCCCCTTTATTGATGGACTTCTGATTATGTGTAGACACTTAATGTTCTAAGCACTTTGTGTAAATGAATCCATTTACTCTTCACACGATAGTAGAAATTGCTATCATCCTCATACACATAGAGGAATAACAAAGAAGAAGTAATAGCAGAAGCACATCGTTTCAGGATCAGGATCACAAGCAAAAAGACACGAGGGAAAAGAGACAGATGTATAAGCCATGTTGTAGGAAAACATGGCAAGGACACACCATATTAAGAGTCGTAGGCAAAAGTTAAGATTTACTAACTAGGAGTGAGCTTTGACTAATGTGCAATTTATTGGCATATTTAGTAGTCAAGTTGACTTGTAACTCAGAGGAGCCTGGGCTTAAATTCCAGTTTTACTCTCCATCAGTTATATGACTTTGTACAACACCTAGCCCTCAATTTCTGCATGTACAAGTCAGGTAATAAAATTATGGTAGTTGTGAGACAAATGAAATCAACTAATTAAATGAAATAATGTACATTAAGTTGCTTAGCACATTTCAATGAACTTCTATATACATTACTCTTTATTTTTAGCTTGTTGATGTCATATTTTCTTTATTGCTTTTTAAATATTGGTTCCTAATTTCCAGTAACATTAACTACTGCCAGATGCAAATTTCATCATTATTTTTAACATGACAATTCTTGGCTCAATGTTTCTCAGATGACTATAGTTTAATGCCAAAGATGATACTCTGGCATTTCACCCTTTCTGCATCATAATAAACTGGAAGAAAACATTCCAAATGGGGCTAATCAGTCTATTTAGAAAGAAACACTAACTCCACCAGTTATTAACTGTGACTTTGTCTCTTTGTCTCTTTGTCTCCATTTTCCTCTCAGTAAAATGCAACAATCATTCTTAGTCAATCCCACAGGTGTGATATAACATTCAAATTAGCTAACTCATTTGAAGACTCTTTGAAAGCTGGAAAGGCTTATACACATATTAGGGAGTAGGAGGAAAAGAGTGAGCTTTGAAATCCAGTTCAAGTTCAGTTCAAGCCCTAGGACCTTATCTACCTGTGGCAATTAGGGCTCATTTACCCTATTTGATCCTCAGTATTTTTAACTAAATTTGGGAAGAATAATAGCTAATTTCAAAGGACTAAATCTTACTGCCAAATATTTTTTTTTGACAGAAGTGTATCTTATCTATAAATCAAATTGTCCCTAGGACTAGGACACTGTTTTGTGACTTCCTCATATGCTCCAGGCTCTGCTACGACCAGCACAAGCCAACACATAGTAAACAAAAAACAGAAACAAACAAAACAAAATAAACATAGGTAGAATTGTGATCACTATTCTCCAACCTTTTTGTCAATATCTACCTTGAGTCTAATAAGTTCCTAATGTTGAAGGAAGGAAGTTCATTGGAGTCTGAAAATCAAAATGAAAGGAAGATTCTTTTGTAGTCCATGACGATTTAATTATGTAGCACAATTATGAAAAATGAAAATGTGTTTACCATGGCACAATTTCACTGCATTAAAGTTGTGTAGAGAATGGATGACAGCAAGGCCTAGATAGCTGTCATGAGCCCTGATGAAACGGGTGGACTGCCAGCACGGAGGGCAAGCATCAAACGCCGGCTTGGCCATGGGCTTCCGAGAAATAAAAAGAGCTGACAAGCCAGCCTGGTTTGAAGCAGGAAGACATTAGTTCATCACTTTAAACCAAAGGATTCAAAATGATGCTGAATATAAAAGGCAGGGTCACAAATGGCGGTAGTAATGACTGTAATATGACAGATTGAAGAGTAATGGCTTACAATTGCATACTAGAGAAACATCGAAGGGTAAATTGTGTGAGAGTGTCACTTACATAACTATCACGTTGGTGCATCTATTGCAATTATCTGGGAAGAGATTAATCTCAACTGTTAAACAAACTAAGTTACAAAGCAAATTGATATTAAATACAGTTTCTTAGGTATGCTTTAATTTCATGTCTATTAGAAATTTTGCAATGGGAATCGAGTGTTGGATAGTAAGTTCTCATTAAGGCTGTGCGGTTTGATAGTGCTGTCACTTATGTGAATAAAGCACTCAATGAATATTCAGTGAGTCTGTGGAAGAAACATGCTTTCAGTGAGGGTTCCCAGTGCTCATTCCTCAAAACAGATATATGTCAATAGCTGATTCATGAATTCCCTGCTTGTCACGTTTCTTGTAAGCCTAATACCATAAATCTGTATTATCAAAACCTTCCCTGTATCTTCCAATGTTAAAAAAAAAAAATGTTACTTTGAGCAACTAAAGTTAAAGCTGGGATTAAATGGTCTGTTTTGCCAACATTTAACATAGCTTAGAGAGAGGGTACCTGGGTGGCTCAGTCGGTTAAGTGTCAGACTTCGGCTCAGGTCTCACAGTTTCTGAGTTTGAAGGCTGCATTGGGCTCTGTGCTGACAGCTGGGAGCCTGGAGCCTGCTTTGGATTCTGTGTCTCCCTCTATTTCTGCCCCTCCCCTGATCATTCTCTGTCTCTGTCTCTGTCTCTGTCTCTCTCTCTCTCTCTCTTTCTCTCTCTCTTCCTCTCTGAAAAATAAGTAATAAAAACATTAAAGATTATAAAATAGCTTAGAGAGGAGACCCATGAGCATCACCACAAGCCTTTGTGGTATTGAATGTGGCTTCTCTTCTTTCCTTCTTTGGAGCCCCTCTTGGTCCCTTGCCACAATGCACACACCCTGGCCCTTTTCAGCTCCCAGACATGGGACTTGGCTGATGGCGAGGGCTTTGTTCCTATGCCTGCCTCTGTGAGAGGTAAGTCACTGCTTCAATGGTCACTCTGGAAAGGCCTTCTTCAACCAACCCATCAGTAACTTCCTAGTCACATCATAGCCTTTTGGAACTAAAAGGACATTCAGCATGCTAACTGCAAAGTCATTCTCTTTAAATCTGTATTTATTAGAATATTTCCTCAAGTCTCAGTGATATCAAATTGTCAAAAATACTCAAAAAGACTCAATTTTGAAAAAGGTCACAATTTGCTTCATTTAAGTATGTATAAATTTGTGTCTGTATGTGCTATCAAAGAGTTGTAGTCATCAAAGAGTTGTATCATATTTAGATTGTTAGGTTTACTACTTTTACTTCCTTTTTAAACTAATCTTGTTCATAAACTGATTTTTGTAACAATTTTTATATTAGGGGAATTATTAAAGTGGTAATCTTAGGTTAATGAACACTGAAGTTAGTATTTTTGTAATTGTCTTTGAATTTGCCTCAAAATTCTCAATTCTCCCAAAAGTTTTACTAGGAAACATTGTAAGAGACAACATTTTAAACACTTTGACTTTTCTTTTTTAGGGTTTGATAAGAGGCAAAATGTTTCTTACTTCAGGTTGCTCTGGGACACCCCATTCATTATTCTGTGTGTTGTCTTTGTTACAGAGTATTATTAATAAGACTATTATTAATTTTATTAATTGATTATTAATCTTGTTAATTATTAATAAGACTATTATTAAGAATAATAAGACTTTGTTATTGGCCTTTGTTCCTCATTAACAAAATATAGCTAAGATTTCTAGGGCCATAAAACGAAACCAAATTCTCTAATGAATACTTTCAAACTGTAGCAATCAGTTATTATTCTAAAAAATATTTGTGGTAGAATTCAATATTTAAGACTTATTTCATTTGTTTTGTAACATTAATGATAATGGCAACATTTATGCTCTGACAAAATTAAATGCTATTTTTTTGATTATCTCATATGATAATTGAGTCTACGAAAATTTTTGTTAGTTATTAAATGCCGCACCTTTTAGGGGATATGAAATTTGCTTCAATGAAAACCTTGAACTATATCATATGAAATAATGAATGCTCTAGAGAAAATTTACAGAAAAAGCAGGGCACATAGAGTTATTTTATGCAGTTTTTTCAGATTACTTAGAAAAAATAATATGGTTTAAAAAACAAAAATGTCAAGAAAAACATGAATCATTTGATTACTCTTTTTTCCTCACAGTTTTGACTGCCTTCTTTCTACAAACATAGCCATAAATGAATCCTATGACAATTTGAAAGGGGCCAGAAAAATTAAAATGGAAAATTGAAAGGATCGGAATTGGAAAGCAAAGGAACTTTGAGATAGCTTGACAACTTGTCAGAGGTAATTTATTCAGTAATTTTACCCAAATTATACTTCAGTCCTATTTACCACAAACAGAAAAACATGCTACATGTGGATAGTCTCACATATTTTTTACTGGGGATGACACCAAATTTTGTGAAAAAGTACAGTTCTAAAAACAAATGAACTAGCTTAAAAATACATAGATGAAAGAACAAAGTTGATATTAGTTCAGGGCAATAGCTTTCAAATACCAAGTATATCAACTAAGTCTAACCTAAATTGGCAATGTAGGAATTGCTGAAAAATATCGGTAACTTGCCTAAAATTTTCTTTAAAAGTCACTAACCGTATTATTTTGTTACTTTTGAAGATGCAATAGATTGTCAAAGTTCAAGAAGTTATTGATTATATTGGATATCCAGGAGACTGCATGTGGAACATACATGAGTACAAATAGAAATTTCTTTGAAAATACTGACATTATTCTCTGAAAGCAGAGCTATGCAGATTTTTAAGTATTTTGGAAAAAGGACAGTCTAGTCACCAGATACAAGTTTCTTGAAGACAAAAATCACCTTGTTTGCTTAGTTCTTCCCAGTGCTGGATGCACAGAGCTGAGCAAATTAAAAACTGCATGCATCACCAAGACTCACAGGCTAATTTCTAGGGAGTAGTTATGCTTTCAATTTGATGTTCCACAAATATCTATTTATAAGTGCATTAAATGCAGAATAGCCAGGGATTGGGCCTTAATTTGTACAGAAAGCTGCCTATAAATTATAGATAATTGATTTTGCCACTTTAAAATCTGTTGAGCATTTCTTGGACTCATTCCGTTCTTGATGTGAAGCTGTATAAATTAAGAAGATTTCAAATGCAAATGTAATTTTTTTCTATGCTATAATACTGACAGCCCAAACCACCCTCTATCAGAGGGCATTATTACGTACTCACTGTCTAAAAACTTAAAAGAATAACAACTTCTGGTTTTGATTCATACTCCAGATCCAGGTATCCCTGTATGCAGCATCTGCTATCGTAAACTTTTTGTATGGGTTAGAAGAAATATTTTAAAGACATTAATGGTTTCCTGTTATATAGCACATGACTGACAGCCAAAGTTTCTTGATGGCAGTTTTCCAAAGCAAAAGAGGGCAGGTGAGTTTTTGTTTTGTTTTGTTGTTTTGTTGTTTTTTGTTGTTGTTGTTTTGTTTTCTTTTGTTTTTGTTTTTGTTTTTGTTTTCCATTTTCTATTTATCCAAATTTATTTCCCAAATGTATCAGGTTCCCATGAAGAGTCCATTCCATCATGTGACTTTCCAGCTAGAATTACCCCAGTTTCAGTACATGATAGCTTTGTTTCCTTTAGACTTACAGCTGTAGAAGAATTAACCCATTTCTGGAGTAGGTTATGCTGCACTCATTGCCTTATTCATATTGCATTTCTAAAGAGATATTTCCCTAGATGTATCACTTTAGACTTCAAAGTCAGGTATATCGATAAAACTCTGTTTTTGGCGGCGCTCTGACCCAAGACCGTGTGAATAATGGAAGAGAAGGGTGACCCGAGTGAACAGATCGCTTGAGCAAATGGAATCTTATTTTGAGCAACGTCTGCACCATACACAATATGGTTTCAATTTGGAATCTGGAACTCAGCGACATTGCCAGAGAACTTAGTGCATTGTTGGTTATTTTATTTGGGCTAAAATGGCACACAGATTAAGATCCTAACTTTCTGCCAGAATACCAGGATGACTGTACTTTATACTTTGCAACCTGATTTGAGGGTTTGGTACATTGATTCATAAACTAATAAAACCACAAGTATCCAAAATGGGCCACCTGGAAATTATCTGCCTTTATGCATGATTTTTTTTTTAACTGTGCTTTTAAATATTCCGGCGGTCTTGTTTTTTTTAATTATAGTTCTTCAGATATGGAGATTCTCTCACAAATGATTTCGGTGTATCTATCTTGAACACATCACACACTGCATGAGGGTATGAAGAGTCTGTCATTACTCAACATATTCCATTATTATGGGCAAAGAGTCCTTAGCTTACCTATATGATGTTAGTTACACATTGGTCAGAATCGCCTACATGAATCCTAATGTAATTATGAGTCTGCATATGCACACTGCACAGTACATGAAAAGACTTCATCCAAGAGTTTTTATGGTAAATGGCAAAAGTATGACTTTAAGTCTTAATCCTAGTGCATCACACTTCACTTGAATTTGAAAAAAGTTGTATTAGTGTTGCAAAGATGAAGGCTAACTTCACTTACAACAAAGACTCAGTACGAGACATTTGGACAAGCCTTAGTTAACTTGAATTCAGACACAGATTTATCATTGTGTCTTAGAGATATTTTATTTGCCATCACACTCCCCACCAATATAAGTCTTGTTTTATTTGAAAAATTTTTCTTGCAAATGAGCCACTTCACAAAAATAGAAGTCAGTTTTTAAAATTAAATTTTCTGTAATTCTAATCAGTAGATATCTCATACTTTGGATATGTTTAAAGTCTCAGCAATAAGGAAGCAGACTGCCTTATTTTCAGACATCTTAACACACTTCCTGTGGATATGCCTACACATTTGGCTTCATCCCTGAGAAGAGCATGAATCAATCAATGTTAGCATAGACATTTATCTCAGTTATACATGTCTCTCCTTTTGTCCTCTGGATCTTAGGCACCAGTGCAGAATGAGGTCATACACACTTTCTCAGGATCTACTTTGCATTTAGAGAGGCTCTTATTTTGCAAGATAATGCACATATACGAAGATTTGGTTCAATGGTAACCTCTCTGGGTAAACTTTCTGGGACTGTTCTCAATTATTATTCTTATTTTTGACCGTTCATCCCTAAGATTTTTGTGGTGTAGCCTTTGCTGATGTGTAGACAAACATCTGGCCCTTGACTCTCTGGCTGCTCCTCTAACATGGAATGTTCTCCTATTCTGGGCTTCCCCATGCCATTGCCCCTACCTGCAGCAGCAATATCCATGAGAGTCCATGACTTGCTCTTCTGCCTCATTCAGCTTTCTGCTCAAACGTCATCTTTCCAGAAAGGTTTTCCTTGATCAACCCGACTAAAACAGCCTACACATTCCCAAGTCAGTATCTAGCCCTTTGCCTGCTTCAGTTGACCTTCTAGCACTTGTTTTCACTAGATACCACACTCTATAATTATTGCTGTATTTATGTATTGTCTCTCTCCTTTACTAGAATGTAAGTTCCGTAGAGGAAGATGCTTTGTCTGTTGTCTTCACTATTTTATCCCATGATTTAGAGGAATGCCTGGCATGCAAAGGGCACTAATTACTACTTGTGATTAAATAGATTTTCCCAGGGCCCTGACCTTTTATATCTCAATTAATTTCTCTGTTGAGGGAGAATATTGTACTTCATGGTCTTTAGGCCAGAATATATTTATTTGCAATGATTATCATAGATGCATAGATTATGTTAGGAGAGAATTACTGGTATTTATTCGTACACACCAAAATTTATTGGAACCTAATGCCTTTTCCCTCATTAACAACGAATGAAAATTTTAGGGGTGCCTGGGTGGCTCACTCTGTTAAGCGTCTGCCTCTTTTTTTTTTTTATTTCTTTTTTAATGTGTAGTTATTTTTTAGAGAGACAGAATGCCAGAGGGGGAGGGTCAGAGAGAGAGGAAGATATAGAATCTGAAGCAGGCTCCAGTTTCTGAGCTCAGCACAGAGCCTGATACAGGGCTCGAACCCACAATGAGATCATGACCTGAGCTGAAGTCGGACACTGAACCGATTGAGCTGCCCAGGAGCCCCAAAGGTGTCTGACTCTTGATTTGGGCTCGGGTCATAAGCTCATGGTTTGTGAGTTTGAGCCCTGCATCAGTCTCTTCACTGACAGCTGCAGAGCCTGCTTAGGAGTCTCTGTCTTTCTCTCTGCCCCTCCGTACTCTCTCTCTTTCTCAAAATAAATAAATAAACTTAAAAATTTTTAATTAAAAAATAAATGAAAATATTGAACTCATGTATAACACTGGTGTATAAGTTTTGGACTGATAAACTGTTAAAACTACTGGCTTGGCTCAGTAGTAGTTACCACATATATTATTAATGATGTGACATTTCACACAAAGTATCTTTAAGGAGTATTTACTAAATTAATTTAGACTTTTTATTTCACACTGAAAGCTCTAATAAATATATGCTAAAATATATCTAGTCTTGTTTTTCCTAGGGGAACGTAAATTCAGTCATCTTGAAATGCTAGTCCTTTTAAAATTAAATCGATAACAGGGGCACCTGGATGGCTCAGTCGGTTAAGCATCTGACTTTGGCTCAGGTCATGATCTCACGGTTCGTGGGTTCCAGCCCCATGTTAGGCTCTGTGCTGACAGCTCAGAGCCTGGAGCCTGCTTCAGATTCTGTGTCTCCCTCTCTCTCTGCCCCTACACAGGTTCTATCTCTCTCCATCTCTCAAAACTAAATAAACATTAAAAAAAATTTTTTTTAATTAAATCTATAACATAAAATAGGGAAAAAGTGGATTGCTGTGTTGCCGATTCAAAATTTTGAAGTCATTTTCACTTATTGCAGATTAATTTTACTATAATGTTGAATTCAAAAAAATAATAAAAGCATTTTAGTGAAAATAGTGCTTTATTCTTAGATGGAATGTTAAAATCACATGATGATATATTTTATTTTCCATTGTAAACAAAATATTTAAAAGGGGCATAACTTTCAGTGGTTTAGGCCAGTTATATTTCTCATCAGCCTTGATGTTGGTAAACATTGTGACAATGACATGTAAGATAGAAGTTGTGCTCCAGGCCCTTTTGATCTTTCATTTCCTTAAAATGATTTTAATTGATCTGATAAACTATTGATGATATTAGCCAATTTAGAAATTTCCAGAAACAGCCTTGAAAACAACAGCAACAGCAAGAGCTAAGTGATCAGAGACCTGGGCCGTGTTGCCACTCTAAACCTATGGGTCTTGCGTGGTCATGTGCTTTTCCTGACATGGTGCTCATGGAGGCATTTTCAGTGTGCATTTCAGCACTGAAAGAAAGTGCTGTTCTCCACAACACAGTTGCAGGAAGAGACCCAAAAACAAAGACTGTATTCCAGGCCATTTAATAAACTATTGCAGGAGCTGAATAAAATTCTGAGGTCATGATTTTTACACGTGAACATGCAGCTCACTACTCACCGTTAATTTTGGAGGGTGTTTACCTTGTCAGTTTGCCTATAATCCCTCCCCACATTCACCACAGTGCATGTTCTGTCACTTCTGTAGTTCAGTAAAGTAAGTATTAAACTCTATTTCAAGTGAGACTTTCATTCCATTCATTTCTGATTTGTTTTGCTCCAAGTATTGTTCTTGCTTCAATGGAAAAGATTTTTAAGCGGAACCAAAGACTAAAAGTTTTCCTATAAAAATCCTATCTTATTCCAAAATTGGGATTGATTAATCAAAGGGATAATAATTCTCTATCTCACAAAGAACTCTTAGAGAATTAGAATACAGGATCTTGGCATCATGTTCGGAGGCCTTAACCCTTAGCTATAATGATGGTTATCATTTTTGCTTTTAGCTCTGTTCTCAATTATAGCATTTATATCCTTGAGGACATCTTAAGCTGCTTCAGAGTTTCTTGAGAAAAGAAAAGTATTCTGTTTTGAGTTACTCAAAGCAATCAGCATATTCCCATATTTGGCACATAGTTGGTTCATAATACTAAAATTCATAAAAAAATACTAAAACATGTTGGCTCATCACAGGTGACAAAAAAAAAGAAAGAAAATTAGATTAGTGCCTTACACTCAGTCTCTAAACTACACTGTAGGAATGTTATAATTTAGATTAAACCCACATTTTATTTCCTATGCTGAAACAAAAAAATAATCTCATCATTATTAAATGACAAAATAATTCTGGCATGTATCTCAATCTGTTGGTATTAATTTAAAAATACTGTACTTACTAAATCGTTTACGTATTTCATGCACTAAAAACTTTTACATATTGTTAAAATTTTCAATACAGCACAGCCAACGTTAGAGGATAATATTCTGAACAAATATTCGCTATGGTGCAGATATTTAATAGCAAAAGTTCTGAGATTGTGAGGCAATTTGCAGAAATCCAATTATTTCAGATGCAACTCTTTGTACACAAATGAATCTTGTTCTGGACTAGTCCCTTCTGAATTGTTTCACTCTTGGTGACTATTTAAAAGTAGAGGTTTGTCTTGGCCAGGATAACATGTAAAAATGTGTTTAGAATTTATGCAGCAGAGTGATCAATAAATTAAACACAGGTATGTGTAGCAGAGATATCAGTGTCATTTTTCCAACCCACCACCCGACCTAGAAAATTTGGGGCTGGGTCCTTGGAGAAAATGAGAGCCAGACATTTTTCCATAATTAGCTTTAATTCATTGCTGTTCCTAAAACTCTAAGCCTGGTCTAAAGCTAGCCTTCAGTGAGCATACTCTGCTGGGGATGTCCAAACATTTATTGCCTGAAGGCTTAAACCAGGTTCATAACAAACTTAATCCCCAAAGACCCAACCTCGTCTAGACTCATTAGGCTCTAGGGAATTTCAAGAACTCTGACAGGTAGGAATGTACTAACATGACCTTAAAATATCTGCTCTGGCAATTATCCATACTCAGGTTTTTTAAAAGAAAATGATGCTTCTCGTTTGTAGTTCAACTTGCAATACCCCTGTTGACAAGTAGAGATTATTCAGGTTGGGCGTAAAAGAGTAAAGAAAGATGAAAATACACTGTGAATGCAAAGTATTTTAAATAAATATTTTAATTCTATTGTTGGCATTTACAAGTAGAAAGCATACAGTATGTTACAAATATCAAAATGTGAAAAATATGAACGTTACATAAGTAACAAATGTAAAAAAAGTATTTTCTTACCTTCCCTGAAAGTAAGAAAACTTTTCAGCATAGGAAAATATCAGTATCAAAAACACAGCTTAGGTGTAAAAAAAAGTTTTTACACTGTATTAAAAAATGATCTACAAAATGACAGAAAGAAAGAAGAGTTGAAATTTGACTTTATATAAATTATAAAAACTGGGTACTTGGGGTAAACTTCAAATGGCTGAAAAGTCCAATCATAGGCTTTCTTTAGGTCGATTCTTTAAAATTTTAAAAGCATAGAACATTTTCAATAAATAACTTCTAAAAGTGTCTCTGAGAAGCGCTGCTGAGAACATCATTCCACGGTAGGAAGGGAGCAGTGTTCTAAGGATAATAAGCAGTCATTTTGTTCCTATTGGAAGCCTGATGAAAGTCAGATGACCATAATTGTTCACAAAGAGAGAGAGAGAGAGAGAGAGAGAGAGAGAGCGAGAGAGAGAGAGAGAGAGATTCGAAAGTTTTAACACAATTTTGTAAGAAACTTCTAAAGTGCTGAACAAAATGACTTAATTTTAGTACCCACTGTCATGTAAAACCTACTCAAATATCAGACATTTCTGAGCAACATCAAATATGGAATCTATAGCTCTGGAAAGTGTTAATACCTAGTCTTTCATTCAAGAAGAGGAAGGCTCTTTCTACACTTTACAAGGATTGGTTAAACCCCAAGGATCTTGCAATGCAAAACATAAGGATGATAACACAATGGAAACAATACACATACCCCACTGTGAAAGCACAAATTCATTTCTGCAACGGCAACGGTATTCATTTCAAAAATCACAAATCAAACATTGGTAAATAAGAAAAAAAACTTTCCGAATGCTGCATGCCACATGACTAGTTACAAAATACGATGCATGCAGGAAAAGAAATTCAACCAAGCATATTTAAATTAAAGACTTGTTTGGAGTCTGTTTCAGCAGCATTGTGGTTATTATTTTTTAAAGTTTCCCTCCAACACCAGTCCATACTGGCCTCTTTCGCAAATGGAATACCCCTTCGTCGGCAACCTTACAACGGTTTGAGTGTTCCTTGTTTTTCTGTTTTTCCAATGCCAGTACATAAAGTTCACACATACTGCTCTGCTTCCCCATCTTTGGGGACGGGCTTAGCTGTCCCATTCTTGCCTTCTTCGTTTGCTGCTGCTTTTTCTGGGAGAGATGCCAAATCTTTAAAAACATCTACATAATGGCCAAAGCCGGGGCCCCAGTTCAAAAGGTTGTCCCAGTTGAAATTCCCTGCTTGCTGCCCAAGTTTCAAGGGCAGTGTGTTGTCAGCAACCCCTGGTGCTGCTGCCTGTGTGCCCCCAGGTCCTCCCTCAGCTCTTCGGCCATGGTATCTTCTAGGCTTCAATCTGGCTCCATAATTATCTTCGTCATCTGCATCAGATTCATTGACTTGAGATAATTTGGGCATCCTGGAAGTATATACCATTGGCTTTTCCCTGTCATACTCCATCTCTGAGCAAGTGAAAGACTCATGTGAGTCACTATCAGAAGAAGATTCTGGAGCTGGAATGCCATCTGCTGGGTTCCTTGTTCTGGACAATGGCCTTCTGCAATCCTCTTCTGAAGAAGACCTTCCGTGATCTGCACTGCAGATACTTGGGTTTCTAGGGCGAGGGGTGTTTAGCCTCTCCACCTCTTCAATCGAGAGTCCTACCGGAGGGGAAGATTCCAAAGGAATCTGCCCAATTGGCTGCTTTAAGCGACTCCCTGGTCTAGAACCGTGAGAGGTCATGGCCTGAGGACTCTTACTTCTCCTTCCCAGCCTTGTGGCATAGTTGAAAATGCCAGGTTGGCAGGTATCAGCATGCATTTCCAAAGTATTTCCATCTCTTATAGGAAGATGCAATTCCCTGGCGGGGCTGTTCCTATAGAAAGTAGAGGACTTTGAGAAAGGGGCTGGGCTGTGACGAGACAGGGGGTTGGGGGTTGGGCAAGCTGAATGGCTCAGGGAGCTGGTTCTCAAACCCTGACCGTATGAAGGTTGGTAAGTCAAACTGCTTGCTCCTAAGGGCATGGGGGATTGCCTCGCAAAGCCTAGGGGACTATGCCTCTGGATAGAAAATTTAGGTGTGTGGCTGCGGAACTGCTTGTAGTGTTGGATGATGTCCGCGTCTGAAGGGGCGATGCTGCTGGCGTTGTCGATGTCGTAATGCTCTATCTCTTGCTCCGGCGAAGCCAAAGGGGCGCTGGGGATGGTTTCTGAGCTGTGGGGAATATCAGTCTCATCGTAGATGAGGTAGGGGTTTTCCCGCTCAATGATATCTGGCTTAGGGTTCCCCTCGGGCTGCTTCCTCACAGTCATATCGTCCCCGTAGGGGGGGATATTGTCTGGGTCATCAAAAGCAACGTTCTCGCTTCCCTTCTTCTTCTTCTCCTTCGGTTTCTTCTCCTCTTTGGGGTCTTTTGTCTTCTTCCCCCTGCACTGGTTACACAGAATCAGGCTCAGGACCAGGAGGGCCAGGACTGTCGCACAGCTGCCCACGATGGCAGGCACAGCCCACAGAGGCAGGGAGATCTCTTCGGGACCCTGACTCAGAACACAGACATGCCCTCCAGGGCTTCCAGCTTTGCACACTCTCCCCTGAGGACAGAGGACCCCAAGACAAGCCACCACCGTCTCACAGGTCCTCCCTGTGTGGGACTCTGGGCAGCTACATGTGAAGCCAGAGTGCAGGCCCGGCTCGCAGCTGCCCCCATTCTGGCATGGGTGGGAGGCACAGTCTCCAGGGGGAACGCACTTGTAGGCATACCACTGATTAATGCACAGTAAGTCGCCCCAGCAGGGGTTGCTGGCACAGATGTTCGGGCCGCGACAACCAATCTTCACTGAGGGGTCCGTCTTAGAGATGGAGGCCAAGCTATGCTTCCCACTGAAAGGAAGACTTTCTCCACCATACAGCATAGAGGCAATGCAGCCATCAAAACCTGTAGGGGGGAGAAGGAGCAGTAAGGCATTTTAGAGAAAATGCTGCATTTAAAACACTGCACCATTGAACTATGGTAAAAAGAAGCCTCCCAATCACATCACAAGAGCTAAGAAACCACAGTCTCAGGGCCAAAGTCAATAACTCTGTGTGTCTTACGACATAACTTAGTAAGATATATAAGATTTCCATGACAAAATATGAAGAGAATTGCTCAGATACTGCTCTTTCTGAAAATTTATAAATGACTCAGACAGGCTAGATTTTCTTTTACTCCCTCTTTTATTAATTTGATGATCTATTTGTCTTATTTTTATAGTATATATATATATATATATATATATATATATATCAAGAATTGCATACATAGAAATAAAATGTATTTAAAAAAACTTATAAAGAACAAAAAAATAAGTTAATAGCTTTTTTCTCAATTTTTTAAAATTAAAAAATATTTTTAAAGGGAAAGAAAGACAGTGCAAGCAGAGGAGGGGCAGAGGCAGAGAGAGAGAGAGAGAGAGAGAGAGAGAGAGAGAGAGAATCCCAAATAGGCCCCATCCCCAATGCAGAGCCTGACATGGAGCTCGATCCCATGACCCTGAAATCATGACCTGAGCCAAAATTAAGAGTCAGTTGTTTAACCCACTGAGCCGCCCAGGTGCCCCTAGGCTAATAGTTGTAATCATTAGATCATGCATTCTCAATGGAGGTGATACTGCTCCCAAGGAGTTGAACATAAGTTCTTGAAGAGCAAAGGGAAAATCTTAGGTATTACAATGGTTTGCAGTCATCTAGAGGGCAGCTATAGAGTATAACTGTGGCATGAATGCTTCATGAGGTGGGATAGGCAGAGTTAGAAAAGCATATCTTAAATGGCTCTTTAGAGGGTAGTAATTACTATTATTTCTTAAGGTTGAGAAACTCTTTGTTGAACTTGAGTGTGTTAATATTGCTAATGCCCCTGTCCCAGAGCCCAAGAATTGATTTTGACACTAACAAAAGAGTATGATCTACTTCGGCTTGTTTCTTAAAACATCCAAATGAATTATCATCCATATTCTAAAATAAGCTAAGTATATAAGAACAACTTGTGAACTGAACTTATACTTTTGTGCCTTAAGTCCATTACCCTCCCCTGCATTTTCCAATTTTCTTCGTATTTGATATATCCTTCCACCTTAGTGACATTTCCATCCCTGATACACTTTTTCCATAAGGTTGTGTAACATCTGCTTTTGTTCCTACTCTACAGATTGTTTTTCTATGACTTAGTCTCTTTCATGTTTCATTTTCCTCTCATCAACCACTGACTCCTAGAGTTGCTCAAGCTAAGGCTCCAGGCTTTCTTTTTAATCTACCCCTTCATGTTAGGTTATCACATCCATGACCAGTACATCAGTTACTTGCTTGACTCTGCTAACTCTTAATATGTATTTCCAGCTGGTGTCCATTCCTGATTATAGCCCATCTATCCAAAAGTCTTTCTCAAAGGTGGTGCAAACCCCAGGTGTCCCAAACCACCATTTTGATATTTCCCATAGACAGGCTTCTCTCTCCACTGCTCTGCAGTTTCCTCTCTCAATGGTGCTGCCCTTTTTCTAGTTGACAGGTCAGAAACCGTCTTGAATTTCACCACAATCATCAACAGTTTGATTTACTTTAATTCCTAGAAAAAATTTCTTCCCCATTTACTTCTCTCTAAACTCCTCTGCCACCACACTAGTCAACACTCACATAATACCTTGCCTAGATCACTGCAGTATCATCCCAGCTAATTTATGCAAGCCCACTCTTGTCTTCACCAACGCATTCTCCATGTTGTAACCTGGAAGATCTTTAATATTGCTACCTGTCTAGTCTTGACACTCCTAACATAATTTTTTTATTGACTTCCCACTGTCTGGAGAATAAACCCAAAAATGCAACATGGTCTAGGAGGCCCTGCTTCATTCTTCAACTTCCTTCATTACCTGATGACATCAGTCTCCAATGTGCTAATAGGTCAGGTTCTATGATTTTTATCTACTTTTTGTTAAGTTCTTATCAATGTAAATTAATCTTTCATACTCTCCCATCTTCATCTTCACAGTTCATTTTAAGTACCAATAGTCAATTTCCCATGGAAATTTCCCTTTCTCACTTTTTGGAAATCTCTTAGAATTCTATATTCCTTCTTCACATCCTTTTTTCATATTTTAAAATAATACATCTAGTTGTATAATGGTTTGATCAATGTTGCCTTCCTTACTTGGCCATGTTTTGTATGAGGAGAGTAGCTATTTATTTAGCCCACCATTGTACTCCCAATGCCAAGTACAGGGCTCAGTAATAGCTGCCATGTGAATGGACACATGAATGAATGGATAAATAAATGTTTGGTGGACAAGGGAAGCATCATGGGATGAATTATGAACTTGGTAGAACAAATGTAAATGACTAAAATAAAGTAAGTGATGACCAATAGTTTATTATAGACTTTTTTTTGTTTGTTTTATTTATTTTTGAGAGAAAAGAGAGAGAAGGAGAGAGTGAGCATGGGAGGGACAGAGAGAGAGAGGGAGACACAGAATCTGAATACAGGCTCCAGGCTGTGAGCTGTCAGCATAGAGCCTGACATGGGGCTTGAACCCACAAACTGCGAGATCATGACCTGAGCCAAAGTCAGACACTTAACCGACTGAGCCACCCAGGTGCCCCTATCATAGACTTCTTAAAGATAGTTATGAGAGACTTAGAATAGTCATAATGGATATTATCAGAAGTCCAACTACTTTTATAGGAATAATTTTACCTTTCCTTTGCTCAACGCAAGCATTTTTTACCTGTGTGGGAATCTCGATGAGCTTGATTGGGTGGAATTCCTCCAAGAGATATAGTGAGTACATCGAGGCCACCAAAATCCTGTGTAGGGTGGATGATATCTCTGTTATATATTCTGTCGATGGACAGTACTGTGGCTGTTCCATTTTTTCCAATTAGAAAAGTATGCCAGTGGCCATCTGCAACATAAACTTCAGGAATATTTCTCTCCACTTTCCCAGCAATTCCTGCATCTGATGTAAAATGTACTTTGCCATTTTTAATCTGTAAATGTATTAAATAATGTACAATTAAGCTATGATGTGCTTGAGTAAAAATAGAATAGAAATGAAATGAAACTTACAATATTGATCAACTTAAAGCTAACAGGCTAGCTGAAGAGTCTGGTTATATCAGAGTATACTTACCCATACTGCCTCTACAAATTCAGATGACATATACCTTCATATTTAATAGTTTTAATAGTTTTCAAGTTGTTATTATATTTATACCTAATTTTTTAAGATGCCTAAAATTATTTTCTGGAACACAGCTGAGATAATAATGGAGTGAAAACCCATTTCAAGATAAGTAAAATATACCCTTTTGTAATTACTTATAATTTAATCACAACGGCAAGTATAGAGAATCAATCAGTTTAGTAAATGGTCCACAGTGATCGAAAAATGTTAAAACTACTTGCAAAAAAAGAAGCATCAATGCTTAGGCAAAAATGAAACATAGTTGGAAAAATAGACAAAAAGAAATTCTTTTATATGTTATCTATTATGCACTGGAATTTTAGAAGAAAAAATGCCTATTGTTTATATCATTTATTCAGATGAAAATTATGAGTGAATTCTTAATAATGAGGTGTCTGGGAAAGTCTTCACTTTGACTGCCTTTTACAATTTATCTAAGGGATATTTGGTTTCTTTGACTTTGCCCAGTAGAACATTGGGTAACAGGATGCTCCTACTCCAGTTTCCAGCTACCAAGTTTCCAGTATTCTGAGGAGACACTTTAGAAAATGAAATAATTTATGAGGCAACATGAACATTTGGTTCAGAGAGCATAATCCCATCATGCTGCCAGACAGAGCTGGTGCCTGGGCTGGGGGATGAAGTGGCACTGTGTATCAAATGACAGCAATGAATGGATGGATCAGTGATTTTGTCACTCGGATCAGATGCTATTTCTACATGCAACAAACACATCTGGTAGAACTAAAAGTCGGTTCATTTTTACTCTGTGGAAAATATGCCTAACACATTTACATACGTTACTCATACTATAAGATTTTATTTAAAGAGTCTCTCTAGATGGTAATATAATTCAGTACCAAATTCAGATGGGAAAAGAAAAGAGAGTTGTGGTTAAATGACAATAACATTTCATCAAGTGAGCAATGTCTCATGAAACACACGTTGAAAATAGCAGCCCGTCATGGGTGATACCTAGAGTCCTTTTGGAAAGAAGCCGTGAGAAGAGCCTTCTCCCGGCACTGTGTTTCCCTCCTACCTGATCAAACCTGGCATCCTTCTATGTGACCAAATCTGATGAGAGTCTTTAGAATACACCATAGAGTAGGGTGAACAAGAACCTAAGTGCCCATTGTAACATTCCTGATGTTCTGCTTCTCCCCACTAATACTCTACTCAGCTCTTGCATCCTTCCTAACTTCAAAACATCATGCTCACTTTTTATGTTCATTTTTGCTTGGTTTTATTTATCCGTAGATTTATTTATTTATTTATTTATTTATTTATTTATTTATTTTTGATCTAGACCTCCGAATCCCTCATCCCAACTCTGTACAATACATCTAGCCCCACTTAAAAATAAACACAAACAAACAACAAAAAAAAAACCCCTACACATCAAGAAAATAGGATTGATTTGGAACAGAAACAGAGTCCATAATCTTACATTATTACAGAACTCTAAATATGGAGATACACAAAATGCCATAAAAGAAGGGAGGTTGGCAGAACACTAAATATACCATCAGCACAGTTAGACATAAGTATGCTTCCTTCTGTTTTTCTATCTAATATTCTCTCCACCTAATGTCTTTTTTATCTGAACAGACTCTATCTATTCTACATATTCTCCTCTCTCTTCACATTGCTATTGCTACTCACTCTTGACACTCCCCCCAAACCATTGGAAATCTCATTTACCCAACTCTCTTTTCTATGTTCAAAACGATCATCTTGATTCCTTTGTGTGTGTGAGAGAGAGAAGAAAGATAGATTGATGCAGAGAATGAAGAACAAAAGAAAGAAAGGAAGAAATAAAGAAAGGAAGGAAGGAAGGAAGGAACTGTCAGAAAGAAACTGTCAGAAAGTGAGCCAAAAGAAAGAAGGAAAAAAACCAGGGGCCTTACTCACCAATAAACTAAATGAAAAGTAACAGTTCCTTCTGACTAGCTTCCTAGCCTGTGCAAGTAGATCGTATTCCTGTCATCTGAATAATTTGCCTGCTTACTTACAATAGCCATTCTCTTTCCATCTATTTTGTTCTCTTTATTCACTGTTTTTTTAATCTACTTACTTTACCTGCCAGGCCCCTTAATCTCTGAAAAGCTGCTTTTCAAAATATTCATAGAAAAGAAATGTGCATTTTGGTCTGCATTAGTCATTATTTTTATTCATTAGCATTTACTTTTCCTTCAGGAAAAAAATCTTTTTCTAAGTGCTTGCTACCAATGTAAAAATATCTGGAGAAGTCGAATGCTGCCGTCCTGTTGGAAATCCAAGATTTTATGGTGACAAAAATGGATCCTGACATTCAGCTTCTTCCTTAAGGAAAAAAAAAAATATTCTCTCTCTGATTTCTTCAACCACATTGTATTTTGTATCTCTTGGCTTAAAGAGATAATGTACAGAAATATTTCATATGTCATTTAAATGGCACGAGGACTTGGAAGCAGCTTAACAGATAATGCACAGACCTCAATGTCAAAGCCTCTCAACGCATACAAAAAGTGTTTCTTGTAGACTGTGAAGCTTTACTTCTTTCTGTACTTCCACTTTCTTTGGTTCTGATACACTTTCCAATACAAATTATAAACACCAAATAAAATCATAATATAATGACATAGATGCTTTGTTTTGCAGTACCTTTATTGATTTTGAACTGGGCTCCTTGGTTGAATATAGAGGTAAACTTATAACGGGAAGATGTTCTTTTGTACTAGATTAGAGCGGAGTTGTTCAACTTCGGCACTATTGACATTTTGGACTAGATTCCTTCTTTGTTTTGGGGTGCTGCGTTGTGCAATGTAGGATATTTAGTGACGTATCTGATCTCTACTTACTAGATGCTGGTAGCACCCCCTCCCCATTGTGACAATAAAAAATGCCTCCAGACATTGTCAAATGTCTCCTGGGGGGAAGAGAAGGTAAAATCATCCACAGTTGGGAATGACTGGACTGTGAGGACTAAGATTTTTAAAAATATTTTTTGTACTACTTCCTAAAGATATGTGCATACAGCATAACAACCAGAGTTGACTTGGATGGAGAGAAATTTTAAGAATAAAAAGGCTGAAGTTCAGAGGTTAATGTCTGTTTTATTTTTAAATATTATATGTGAGTTAAACGGAGTAATTCTCTATGCATATTGTTTTTTTTCTTCATGAACTAAGCTTTTAGTAATTTTCAAAATATTAATTTATAGGTGAAGAGAATACAGGATGTCTGAGTTTATTTTCTTCAGAATTTACCAAAATTCATGTAAAAATTATGAGTGGAATTATAGTATCAAAATGATATTAATCAAAATCAGTCAAAAGAAACTGATGATTTAAAAGGTGAAGTCTTATTTGTGGCAAAGAAAGCAGACTAATATAATAGTCTTAGAATTAAGAAGCTAAAAGCTGAAGGAAAATGCATATCCTGGGAAATTATTCACTGGGTTAGCATCTCACTTATAGTTTAAAATAGTATGTAAAAGCCTAATGATAAATCAATACATTGTTCTCATAAAACAGAATGTTTAAAAACAATGTTTTTAGAAATTATTTGGGGAAGTCAGGGGGAATTTAACTTACAATAATTCCAAAGATACTTAATTTCACAGGGTTTACCTAGATAGTTAATTGCCTATATGCTCCAGAATAAAGCCAGATAACTTAAAAATGTTTTTTTCTTATTCTTGTCCCACCAATTAATGTAAACATATCAGTGTTTGGAATAATTTTTGGAGCTTTTTTTTTTTTTTCACTTCAAAAGCACATTATCTTTTTGTTTTACTTTGTTTAAAAGTAGAGAAAGAAAAGCAATATAAATTTTTATTTGACAAAATAGATTGCAACAAATTCTTTCTATGCTGGCCTACCTAGCAGTGGTCTTTACTCTGAACCAAGACAAAAGTGTTTAGAAAGCAAACCATTCAGATCTTTGTTACTCTGGCCAATGCCTGGGGAATAGTTAAGATAGATGATATTGGAATAGTGCCCAGTATTAGTCGGAACTCTAATGGGTTGTAAAGAAAAGGACAGAAATTATGGGCGAAGTGATTTAAATCATGACACAGCAGGCGGTCTAATCAAATGAAGTCACCATTAGCTTTTATCTTACCTTCACAGTAGTGTAATTGCTGCTTTCTTGGATATGGATTAAAATGCCATTCTCGCTTCTTGTTCTGAATTTTATTTCCAGACTGTTCACACCAAAAGGCTCCAACATGGCACCTCGTATGCTCTGTCTTAACAAATATTCCCGCTTCTCATTCTGACTCATGTGGTAATCCAAGCGCCCTTTGCCTTCTAATGATAACGCAGTGTCAGGAGTAATAGCTGAAAGGCAACGAAGAAAGGGAAAAATGAATGCATCCTTTTGGCTTCTGAAGAAGTTTTTATAAGTGACAAAAATTATAAAAAAGGACAATAAAATATCAGGTTTTTGGAATCCATATTCCCCAATCCTCCTCTTGGGGGAAAAAAAAATACATTTGTGAATTACTGTATAAGGTAATTTCAAATGCTTAAATCAAAATCAGAATCAATCATTTGGGTAATATTCAATAAAATATTTGGTACAGTAGGGGCGCCTGAGTGGCTCAGTTGGTTAAGGGTCCGACTTTGGCTCAGGTCATGATCTCAATAGTTCGTGAGTATGAGCCCCGTGACTGGCTATGGGCTGACAGCTCAGAGCCTGGAGCCCACTTCAGATTCTGTGTCTCCCTCCGTCTGCCCCTCTGTTGCTTTCACTCTGTCTCTCTCATTGTCTCAAAAATAAATAAAGATTAAAAAAATTAAAAAAAAAATATTTGGTATAGCATATAAATCATGAATACTTATAGAGATACCACCTGTTAAAAACATGGAGTTGCAAATGTGTTTATAATAAGTGTTACTTTATTTCCAAAATTTATAAATGTGTTCAGAGTTGAATGATTTGTAATCATAAGTCTCTAGTATGTTAGAAATTTGGACAAAGAAGTGAACAAATATTTAATTTGTATTAATTTTATTATTAGCAATCATCATATAATCATGTTGAATTTAATTTATCATTGTGTGCAACTGTAATGTATATTATAATTTATCATAATTTGGTAAAATGTTCACACTACTGAACTTTAGAAGTTTGTTATCATAACAGTTAATATAGCTAAAGAAAAGACATAAAGCAAATGAGCTCAAAAGGGTTTCAGCATTGAATAGTATACTTTATATAGCTAAATTTTATAGTATGTGAATTATATCTCAATTAAAAAAAAAAGAACCTCAGACATCTCTCAAGCCGATGACTCATTTCATGTTCCAGGCATAACTGGATTCCTACTTATAAATACTCATTACTTAATGAAAAAACTATCTGACAACATACTTTTTTGTTGTTTTGATGTTATCCTAACTAATTCAATATGATTATATCTTCTGCTAGTAAGATCTTTTTGACTACAGTATATCCTTAATGTGATCATGAATTTATATTCATTCTTATAATATAATTAAGACTCCTTGGGAAGTGGTCAAATAACTGCAATGATTTGAGTATTAACCATATACTTGAAAACAAGGCAAATTTTCTAGAAGAAACTCCATTAGGGTTAGTTAGTGGGATGTACAGCTTGAAATTAGAGAATGTCATGTTCTAATGATGGCTTGAGTGCCTCTAACGTCTTATTAAAAAACAGTAGTAGGGTTTAAAAAACAAATAATTATACAAAGATTTAAAAAGTAAGACTCAAAACCGATTCTAATAATTGTAAATTAAAATGCAAGTATCACCCTTAATTGTAATAGATTATACTGCCATTGTATGATGGTTTGAACTCAGTGTTTAGTCATTTATTATTTACATCTTTCTACCACATACAAAATATTTACTGGAGAAATATTCCTTAAAGGCAGATAATATTAGACCCAAACCTGAATATAGTCCTTGGCCTTGTATTTGTATAGCATTCCTATAAATTAGCTTTCCTAAATTCATAAATTCATAAAATGGAAATTAACAACTTAGTAAATAATTCTGAAAGAATATCACTCTTCCTCAGGTTAAAAAAATAAATGTAAAATGTCACTATAGTTTCTAATTGTTACCCATTTATTATTTTCAACATTTAGAATGAAAAAATTTCTTTGAATATAATTACATATTTAAGTGCATATATTTATACTTTTCATGATTACTATAATTTCCAGTGGAAGAGAAAACAGCTTGCATACATTTTTCACAGTATTTCCCAGTTAGTCCTTCTTTGCAATGACACTGCTGCCATGACCAGTAATCCGTACATGTGCCACCATGTTGGCAGGGGCTGTGAGTACAAGCACCTTCTAGTCTGGGACATCTAAAATGAAATAATAATAAAGACTCATAAGGCACAAAATAAAGTGTGGGGGATTTGTTAAAACTAGATATAAGCTTTTATTACCTTGCTTAGTTTCATGCACTCACTTCTTGGAAACTCAAGTTACAACTATATTTGGGGCATCTAGTCAAACTAGGAGCTGTAACACAGGGCCTGCCTCATTCAAAAAGGAGAAAATTAAACCAAATAACATCTTACATAATACAGAAAAAGAGGTGATAATTTCTTTTTTAAATTAATTCTTATTTGAGTAGGACATCTTTGGTTAATGTAATCTAAGGCCCCCATATTTATTTGCTTATACCTCTCCTCCAGACAACTCATCAACTGATGTCTATTAAATGTCTACCATATGCCAATTACAAGCATACTATTCTAAGCATGGGGGTAAAGTGTTGAAAAATCCACATGTCGTGGAGTATTTATTTTTCCTTGTGTAGGAGGCAGTCAAAAAAAAACAAAACAAAACAAAAATTAGGTAAATATGTAATATGTTAGAACAAAGAAAGTTCTTTGGAAAATTAAGATAGACAAAGGGTATCGAGAGTTTTTTTTTTAGGATGGAGGGTAGATTCATCAGCGAAGGAAGGACATATTTTTGTAAAGACCTAAACAAATTGAGAGAATGAAGAATATTTGGTAGAAGATCACTCCAGACAGAGGAAACAGCAAGTAAGAAAGTTAAATTGTACCTAATATGTTTGAGGAACACCGAGGGGCCCAGTATGGTTGGAGCAGAGTGAACAAGAAAAAGAAGCATATGTAAATACAGTGAGAAAACGGAGAAAGAGGCTAGATCATGAAGGCCTTGTAAGTCAGGGTTAGGACGAACATCTGTTTTTAAATGTCATTCTGGTTGTTGGTAGATTGGATGTGAAGTATGTCAGAAAGAGAAGAACCAAAGGTAAGTCTAAAAGTTTTGGCTGAACAATTTTGGCTGATTGACTTATCATTATTTAAGACAGAGAACTGTGGAGGAAATAGATTTAGAAGGAATCAGGAAAGAAGGCCACGAATTCAGTTTTAAACTTAAGTGTGAGATATTTGTTAGAAAGACACATAGGATATTGGGTAGTCCGTTGGATAGAAGGGTCTAAAGTGCAGAAGAAAAGCCAAGTTGAAGATAACCATTTAAGAGTCACCAGTTTTAAAGTTAGTACTTAAAACCAAGGGCTATAAAACATGATTTAAAGAATGAATATATACACAAAAGAGAAGGGGTCAACCAGATGAGAAAAAGAATCAGAGTAGAAAACCAGGATTGTACCATATGCTGATAGAGGTATTTTTAGGGAGAGGAAGTAATGAACATTGGAATTCAAAGAAGATGAGAACTGACCATTGATTTTAGCAACACAAAGGTTATTGATCACTTTGACAAAGAACACTTTTTCAAAAAGAGAGAGGATGGTAATTAGAGGGTAAAATGGGATTAATAAAGTTTTTACAAAAATAAAATGGGAGAAATAGCAGCATGGATTTAAATGAGGAAAGACATGCCAAGGAGACAGCTGGACTATTGTTTTTAGAACATTGCAGGGGACTGAGCCTTTTACATAAAAAGGGGTTGGTCTTTATGGGAATAGGAGCAGTTCGTTCATAGTAATAGGATGCAATGTAGACCATGGGATGTACACGTGCATGGGCAAATGTGGAGGAATAAGCTTTTGGAAGTTTTCTTTTGATTGCTTCCATTTTCGAGCAAGGTAGGAAGCAAATTCATTAGCTGGGAAAGATGGTACAGGAGTGATATTTGGGGTCTGTGAAAAGGGGAGGCTGGAAAGTAATTGAGAAAAGTGAGCAAATGATTAAACTGGGGAATAGAATATGTTGCCACGCAAAATCATGGCCGCATTAGAGATTAGTAATCACGAATTTGAAGACAATGAACTCCTCCAGAGCAAGAATCTGCCTTGTTCATTTATTTGTAACTAACCTCAGTCCAAGTGCCTAGTTCAAGACTTAGCTTTGCTACTCACCAGTTTGTTGACTTTGAGAAAGTTTTTAAAACACTGAGTAGCTCAGAAATTAATATTATCTATCTCATAAAATGGTTGTAAAAGTTAAAATAGACTAAAAATATTAAGAATAGTATTAACCACAGGGCTTTTAATATATTAATAAAATTAGAAACAAGTAAAGTGTATAATAATAGTTAAAATAGGGCACATTCATATGATGGAACAGCAGGCAGTCATGAACCTCACAATGAGGTTAAGAGTGTTTGTCTCTGGGTGGTGCATAGGATACTTTATATTTTTCTGAATTTTCCAATTTTCATTATGAATAAGATTAATTTTTAAAATAAAGTGTGTTATTTTCACAATTCCAAAATCATTGCAGGGAACCTTAACCAATAAGCACATAGGAAAATAAAATGTTTTACAATTAATCAAATTATTGCTTGTTAAAGGTGTACTAAGGTATATTTTGAAATAAATGTTTGTATGTAAAGCTATTTAATATCAAATGTTTTTTTGTATACATTATTACTAACATTTATACATCATTATGTGGCAGATACTTTTCTATGTGATTCATCTACTTGTCATTATAATCTTCACAACTGTTTTGAAGCGTATATAGGCGTAAAAGCATACGTATATTTTTTTTACACTCCAGAAAATAAGAGTTAATTTTCTAAGTAAATATCACATTTTATGCCAAACAGTAAATATTTAAATTTAATAAGTTAATTAATTCAAATAATTTCTGTGTTAACTGTAAAAGTTAGCTGGTGGTAATTAAATTAAATAAGTAAATAAATGAAATGAACATTTAAAATTCAAAACAATGTAAAACATTTGATACTTTTAGAACTGTGGTCACAATAATTTCAGCTTTGGATGCTCAATTATCATGCATTTTGTTCATTTTTATTTAAAATAATAAGAAATAAAATTGTCATACTGATCTAGGATGCCTTGTGCTGCCAGAGCTTGGCTGGGTTCCAGAGGCCTTCCATTGACTGCAAACTCCATTATGCACCCAACAAAATCATGGCTTTCCACGTGTCCTCTCCTCTGAAGGATCGGATCTAGGGATCTGATACCTCCAACTGTTACTCGATTTGGCTGAACGTCAAGAGTCCTACATGAGAAAGCAAAGATAAGTATATTAGCTCCAACATGATAGATTTCAGTAGAATGTTTAGCTTTAAAAAGAGTGAACATAACTTTCTGGCATGTGTTACAGCATGGTAAATTTGAATGGAAAATATTACCTATTGATGCATATTCCCTTACAGATTTCTACAGGATTATTAGGTTTTCAAGGCATGAAAAATAATCAAACTTATGGCAGTGACATTTTCAGTTAGCCAAATGGGATGTATAAAACAATGCTGAATTAGCAAGAAGCAGCATAACACCAGAGAGAAGATAAAGTGCAGCAGAAATAGTGATTATACTAATGTTAGATTAATTAATGTTAGATAATATTAATGTTAGATTATACATTTTTCTTCCCCACAAGATGATAATAATGCCAATATGTTAATTAATATCATAGATGATATGTCAATATTTATTTTTCTCTGTTGTTATTTTTGTTAACATCACTTAGGTTTTAGATGGCATAATTCTGTGTCTCTTCCTGAGGTGCCATTGAAAAGTATCTGTGGATAATTGTGGTATACAGCTTCCAAAGGAGGTAAAGACTGGGATCTTTAGTCTAGCCTTGCAGGACCCAGGTCATAGGCAATAATTTCATGATCTACTCAAAGAGCACAGGCCATGTTAGTCTTTCCTTCCTCTATTTGTCCTCCTCTCTCCCATCTCATGTCACACCATTTTTACATATTTTTTACACTCATTATTAACTTTTTATTTACAGAGTAAAAATTCCTTTGGAGAGTATAAAATATTTTAAACTCTCATAACACTTAGCATAATAAAATTATTTTTAAATGCAGAATTTCCTTTTTAAGGTCAAGTAATAATAAGATCAAACGAATAATTTTACTTACCAGTCATCTGAAACTGCCACATTACTGACAGTGCAATACCCTGGTTCTTGGTTCTCAGAACAAGAGTCCACAGTTAAGGAAGCTGCCTATAAAGTAGGAGAAGGAAACATTCATCCTGGGTTCTGCTGTCCCTATTGTCCTTTTCGGCCAACACTGCCCAGTACTTGTTTCTACGTGGACATGATTTTGAAGTTGTGATAACATTTTGGCTTAGTATGTTATGACATAATACACCTATAATATCAAATTTTGGGCACATATTTCTTTTACATGTCTAAAACTGTGACATTATTACATATAAGAAGTGGGAAGTACTTTGAAAAATCTTCACCAGGCCCCTTGTGTATAAGTGAAAAACCGATAGGGCACCTGGGTGGCTCAGTGAATTGACAGTCCAGCGCTTGATTCTGGTCAGGTCACGATCTCACAGTTTGTGAGTTTGAGCCCCGTATCGGACTCCATGCTGACGGTGCAGACCTGCTTGGGATTCTCTCTCATCTAGTTGATATTTTCAACTAGAGAATATCACATAGATATTTATGAATGACTCAACTAGGAAAAAAAACACTTTAGATAGTGGCATAATATTTTGATAAATCTTAACATAATTTTCTGATTTTCTAAAAGCTTCATGATACAGAACGTCTGAGGGGAAGTTTTATTTGAATAACACCCTATGCAATTTAATCGTCAGAGTTAAATGTGCTTTCTTGTACTGTTGAATTTTTCTACCAGTACTGCTGTAAATTGACATGTTTGTATCCTGTCTATTCAGTGATTCAAAGCTGAGAAGTTAATGGTTTTGCCAGTTTCTAACAAAATCCCTTTGAACTGTAGAAAATGACAGATTCAAAATCCAGTAGGGGCCTTCTTTTGGGTATTTTCTAAAATAGGAAGATACTTTTTTCCTCTGACTGAAGTACTAATGACAAAGGTATTTTTTTCCACATTTGGTATTATTTAAAACTTGATAGCCACATACTACAAATGAACTGAAAGAATTTTTTTTCTATCACTTTTGGCATACACATAGTACCTCTTTTTTTTTTTTTTTTTTTTTTTTTTTTTTTTTTTTTTTTTTTTTTTTTTGCTTTCCCTCTTGCTCCCAAGTCCTAAATTTAGATAGAATTAAATGGTCATAAAATTTAAAGGGGCCTTGGAAGTCATCAGATAAAATCACCTATTCTACATAAATGGCTGTTGACAATATCTTAGCAATATAGTTATCTCCCACCTGCTATGCCCCATTAGGATGCTGTCATTATTAGGAAATCATTGTGGCTAATGTAAGCCCCAATATACAATATCGATACCAGACTCCATATGCTTGTTCTAATTCTGTCTGTTTCAATAATGCCAGAGTAAATGGATAATCAGGAATATTGGACTTTTCTAAATTTGTATTCTCCTAAAGGTCTTCCTCTGAGAATACTAGTTTGGTATTAGGCTGGTTTAAAAAAGCTCAGGCAGGAAGGTACATACTAACTTATTACTAACCTAAAAAATTATTATTGCCAAGATTTGCTTGTATACCCCTATTAGAATTCACTGAAGTCGGTATGATTTTTTAGGCACTACTCATAATTAAAATTTATTGAGATTAAAACATTTTTTCTAACCTCAAAAGGATGTATGGAGCCATGTTTTTGAAAACTCAGGATGACTAACATTCAACAAGCACCTATTTAATATCAAATATTTAAAAATATATAAAATATATAAATTTTTATAAAGAAAACTATATGTAAAATATACAACAATATATAAAATTTTAGATATAATTTATATTAATCCTTGCAATAATACCAAAATGTGGAGATATTATTCCCATTTATAGACCACTTTGATTTTCTGCCCAACCCCTTTTCAAAACACAACCCATCTTGAATTATTATCAAATACAGTCTCCAAATGAGTATTTTTCAAGTAGATTTTTTTTTTAAATTATTTTTAGAATATCAATGTTTTAAATTACTGTTACTAGAGGCACCTGGGTGGCTCAGTCGGTTAAGCTTCGGACTTCAGCTCAGGACATGATCTGGTGGTTTGTGGGTTCAAGGCCCAGGCTGGACTCCTCACTGACAACTCAGAGCCTGGAGCCTGCTTCAGATTCTCTGCTTCAGATTCTGTGTCTCCCTCTCTCTCTGCCCCTCCCCCCTTATGCTCTCTCTCAAAAATAAATAAATAAACATTAAAAAAAATAAGTTACTGTTACTAAATTTTATTCTCGTTTTGGTCTCATTTTCGGAATATCGGGGGTAACTTTTTAAGTAAACATTTTATAAATTAATATATGTTAGAATAAAGTTATAGTTACAGAATGCTAATACCAAGTTCATAAGAAAATGGAAGACAATATATAAAGTAATATAATATATAATTTAAATGATTCATAAATTTTCACTAATACTTTTATTGTTTCCTCACTTATATTTTAATAAATTACAACTACTAGCCTTGTAAGACCCTGAATGTAACACAATGGATATGGAGATATCAGTGGATGAGTATCTGAACATCTAACCTTGATGATGTTGATAAAATCATCTGGTCATCTTTATATCCATCATCATTCCTTTTTTTTTTGTCCTTTGTGTTTCTGTATTTAAAAAATTGTTTAAAATCTTCTTTTCTAAGTTATATTAGAGTGGAGGAGAGAAAAGCCATTGTATCTGATGCCATTAAACACACACACACACACACACACACACACACACAAAACAAACAAAACAAAACCCCAAAAAATCCCACATGGATTTAAAGTACTGCTAAAAACAAATGGGGAATTTGATACTTTGATAAAGATTGTTTGTTATTTATGTTTGTCAGAAAAAAAATCAATATAATAAGATTCCTCCTGTCTTATGCCTTTATGAAATTTGTAATTAGGAAGGGCACAAAAGTTTTTCCTTTAAAACTGTGGATCACAGAAAAAATAGCAGAAATAGTTTCTATGTTCTTTCTATAAATTGCTTATATGTAGTCCAACAATATAAAGTGGTCCCAAAATTTAGTGCCCAAAAATTTCTATTGTCAGACAAATATATGATTCATTTGATCAGTTTCAAAACTATATAACTCACTGTATTTTTTATATTTTTCTGGATTGTCACAGAGCTGAGACATAAAACTATAATCATTTAGATCACATTTCTTCATTTAAAAAATGATTTCAGAGCATTTATTTTGTTCTTTTGGCTAATTTTTATTTTAAATATTTATTTATTTTTGAGAGAGAGTGCCTAAGCAGGGAAGGGGCAGAGAGAGAGAGGGAATACAGGATCCAAAGTGGGCTCCCCACTGACAGCAGAGGGGCTCCAACTTATGAACTACGAGATCATGACCTGAGATGAAGTTGGATGCTTAATCTACTGAGTCACCCAGGTGCCCTAAATGTTTATTTTAATACATGACTTCAACCTTTAACTCTATTTCTATGTAGGGTAGAATGTAAATTTTAAAGAGTAGTTATCATTTTAGAAATTTGATGATAAAATCCAAAAATATTTTAAAATAGTTTTTGTTAGCATTTACTTTTTCAAAAACCCTTGATAATTGTTGAAAATGGGGGTGGGGGAACCATGAAGAGATAGTTGGTAAGTAAGTAAATGTGTGTGTGTGTGTGTGTGTGTGTGTGTGTGTGTGTGTGCGTCTTTCCATTCTAGATGTATTGCTCTGTATCAAATGGTTTCAAACACTTACAGGTAAAATACATCATGCATTTTCCTTTTTAAAGAAAAAAATACTTGTTTAATGAACACAAGCACTAAATAAATACATACCGTCTTACTGTAACATGAGAGCCATATAATTAAGTGGAATATAATATGGAAATCTTGAATATTACTGAGTTTAAAATTATAAAAATACTTTAGCTAGTCAGCAAACAGAACTTCATTTTATTGCAGTCTCATGTGATAGACCTCACAGATGACAGCGTATTGAGGGGGTAAGTGCAGTAAGGACTACTCACGACTGTTTTGGAATATGTGTTAGCATCATCTTTTATCAGTAATTTATTTACAGAAAAGTTTTTTTCATTTGTTTTTAAATTGTTTCTTCAGTTAGGACAAGGATACTTACAAAAGTAGCCATTTTAAGTACAGTTCTGACATGGCCTTAAACATATATGGGAAATGTATAAAATGGAATATTTATGCACTAGGATGTTTTATTTACTTTGCTTCCTTTTATTATTTTTGAGACAAGTTGTTTTTTGTGACAGGCATAGCTGTCATGAGCAAAAGAAAGATTATTACCTACTCGTGGCTATAGTTCATACCAAAACTGGTTAAATTTGAACCTTAATTCATGCTTTAACTTGAAGGCCTGATTGACTGGATGTACAACAATAAAACAAGTTTTAACGTAAAATGAAATGTCTTACCATTCCTGCTCTCCGGGCAATCACAGTGTGAAAATGTCCATCTGACACTTTCTTCATAGTGGTGAGTTTATATGTACCACTGCCTAAATTATAAGAGAATCTTAATCTTTCTTCAGCAATTTCAAGGGCCAAAAACTCAGCCCGGTCCCCTGTCTGGTTGTCATAGTTGTAAAGCAGTAAAGCATGACTTTTAATAGTTGCAAATTTGACATAAATATAGTTGTTATTGGGGTCCAAGCTGGGAAATTCCATGTATGACAGCTCCTCAAATCCATAACTGTTCAACTCACAGTGCTTTCCAAAGACACCTGTAGATGAAAAAATTGACAAATTGACACATCAAATTCCAGTGAAGTTTTAGTAAATGATTTTGGTTAAAATATTTTTATGTTGCAATAATTAATCAGGTTTTACCAGCCTTATTTTGTATTATTCTCCAAAGAATATTGTCTAAATTTAATTGAAATAGAACAAATCAATGATCTTTAAGGCATATGAGAGATGATGAACTACTGTACTTGCTTCTCTTTGGCCAACTAAAAACCATACCTAAGTAGGTCCCATTTCTAAAAATTAGAATTAGTGGAATGGAGAATGTCTGAAGTTATTTCTTCCCTGGAAAACTTTCAAAATTAGTTTGTCACCATTTTAAAAGTTCTAATACACTGTAATTTTCAACTGAGATACTTCCCTTACAATACTTAATTCTTAAAAACAATTTTAATTCAATTGATGGTAAATTTTGTTTTGACCTTCAAAAAGAATTAATCACTATACTCATGATATTTTCGAGAGCCACTAGATTAGGGAACCACTGCTTTTAGGAAAGGAAATAACTGTCTTAAGTTTTTTATCTCTGTCTTGCTTTATACCTTCTTTGGGTATGATTTACAACAGACTACTTTAAAATAGCTTTCTGCTTTTTTTTTTTTTTTTTTTTTTTTTTTTTTGAAATCCAGTATCCCCACTTGTTTGTGCTGGTTCTTTTTCAAACTTGAAAAATGAGTTTTATTGATGTTACAGTGCTACGCCAAAATTCTTTTCCCACAAATATTAGTAGACTGTAGCAAATGATTGGAAAATTAACCCATGCCAATACATCATGATTCTTATTAACTGGCAAAGGTTCCATTCCTTAATTTTGGCTGTATATCTCTTGTAAATGCGTTAAATTTAGTCAGGGAATTGTTAAGCTAGAAGAAACTAATGCCATCATTTTACAGAATATTTAAAACTTGCCTGAGGTCACAAAACCATGGGAGACAGAGCCAGAATTTGAGGCCAGATCTACTGATTGTCTAGTTGTTTTGACTACATCACATTTTATATCCAAATGTTCTTTAAATTAAAATGGCCTAGAAGTTGCTGTAAAAGCTTGTGTTGTTTATCTTTTCCTTCTCTGTCAAGGCTGAGATAATAATCATAAATATGTACGAAATATGCATATGAGTTATTTCTAAACATTAGCTGCATTAAGGAAAAAGCAAACATATAATAGAAATTATATCTATTGTCAATATTTCGTACATTTATTTATATATCATAAATATATGATATATATCATATATTATTATATAATTAATGTGTATATATATAACATATACACAAATTTTTAAATTTTATTTATATTAAATGTTCATTTACTATATTACATATATCTTGCTTATATATACAGGAAGAGTAATGAAAGTTAAAAGAACAAGCAAAGATGGAGCATAGAAATGAAATAGACTATTGAGTAAAAAATTGTACTGTGTGTTCTCTTAGGCCCCTTCTAATTAAAAATATGAACACGTGCTTAAAAATTGATTTATGCAAAATGAATATACATACTGGACAGATGTCCTACATTTTTATTCAAATAGGCACTAGATACAAATTGATTCATGAAAATATTTGTTTATGGAATATTTTTCTTGGAGAAAGGTACATTCTTGTTTTTAAAATAAAATAAAATTTAATGAAGATTTTAACACAGCCCTCCAAGTGAAATGCTGTGAAATAAATCTACATAAAGATCAGGTGAAATTATTAAAATTACTCTAATAAGGAATATTTTGTGTGTGGATAGTTATACATATATATACATACATAGGAAGTTATAGTTATACAGGCTTCCTTTATAAAATCGTAAGCACTTTATGCTTTTCTAAAACAAAATCCAAAAAAATAAAAATCTGAAAAAATTTAAAAAATCCAAACAACAAATCTTTCACTGATGAGAAAGTAAACAGTGCAAAATTGTTTCCCAATTTCAAAATTACAGTTAGGATGTTGTTTTATAGGATGCATGTGTAACTACCTCCAGCTATTTGTTTGAGGCATTCCATCTGTCATTTGTATTTGTATGGTTCACCCACATTCAATTTGAAAAGGAAAATACTTTATCCTTTAATTCTCTCTGGTCTCCAGTCATGTATTCTTGTTTTAAGGTTTTCTGTTTTCTTTTCTTTTATAAATCTTCTTTTGCCAACTGACAATGCCAAAGTTTACATAATGTTTGTTTGTTTGTTTGTTTGCCACTGGAAGAAACAGTGGGAGAAATCTGCTGCCAGCTGTATGTGATCTGCCTCTAATTTACATTGTTGTGCTAGTCCGCTTTCCCTGGGGAACTCAGGTAGGGTGAAGGCAAGGTCCATTTGGACCCCCAAACACTTTTGCCCAATAGGCAATGATTGTTGTATCAGCTACCCTGCAGCAACGACTTGTTTCTATTTGGTATCAATTATCTTATGTCTTCATATTTGCAACTGAAATGCAATGCAATCTCTAAAAATGTAAAAACCTTTCTTCAGTCACTTGAAAATTCATTTTTTCCACTTTGCATTCCAATCCCCTTATCTTTCATTCCAAATACAAGTTGAACCATGAAACCTGCTTGTGGTTATCTATAGAAAGCAGCACCCTTTAGGATTATAAGAGATTACTGAAAGAAGTTTTTAGAAGATCTAAAGTTGTGGTTATTTTGACCTTAATCTACTTTTCACTGCTTCAGAAGCATTGTTGGTGAGAATCTCAAAAAAAATTTTTAAAAAGCAGGGATCCTGTAAATGTCACTGAACTGAAAATAATATTGTGTTCTAGTTACTATATCATCTTGGGGTAGTTTTGTTTCATTTTTATTTTTTTGACTTTAGAGAAAGTCCTCAATTTCTGGACCTCAGAACCACTGCTAAATGCATGGCTCACAATTAGATACTTATATTCTGTTTTCCTTTATCATTCTACTGATGTTGTGCTTTGCGAAGATAAAACTAGATAGAGTCATGGAGTCATCTGAAAATGAATTAACACTACATTTTACTTTTACTAGAAATCTCAGATTCTGTTTTAAATTCTATTCTCCAATATATGTTGAGATTCACTTTTCAGAGTCCATACAGCACAATGATATGCTCAAAAGACTACAAAATATCTTTCTCTTCTCTTGTTTATGGAGAGAGATTAGGGTCTTTAATTACTGTAGGACATCTGGGGATGAATACTATATTGTGGGGTAAGGTATCCCTTAAATAAATGGAATAATCACAAAGCGCTGAAACAACCCAGGTTAAAATAAAAGCTTGCTCCAAAGCTGTTTTCATAGTCCTTGGTGGTCTCAGTGCTGGATAACATTTGAGTGAGATCTGAAAGAAATCTTTTAGTTCATTCCAGTATGGTCAATAGATACTAATGTGTTAAAAAAAAAAAAATGTAACAACTTTCTTTTTCAAAAAAGACATTATTAGTCTGAATTTTGATTAGTTATTTGGTAGTATCTACAAAAAGCTTGTCATGAAAATTGCATGTCTAGTTATTAAATCCTTCTATTAGAAGTGGATGAATTAATGTAAAAAAAAGCAAAACAAACAAAAACCAATTCGATTAATTATCCTTAAAGATTTTAAGTAGGGAGTGACGTCATAGAGTGCTTTAAAATATTTTTTCTTTGATATGTTCCAGGCTAAAAAGAAGTCATCCATAAATATTGAAGGGAAATGTCCTGAGGAGACAACATCAAATTCAATTATCTTGCATCAATTACTTTTCTAGTAATAATCAAAGCAATATATTCAAGGGCATTCCATAATTAACTTTTTAAAAATGTATTAAACCTTTGTACCTTCATTTTGCTAAAACCTCCTGTGTAAAACAACTAATATTTTCTTAATCACTCATGGCCACAATAAAATAAAATTGCTAAACTGTATGCCAAAATAGATTGATATTTTATATCAATAAATAAGCTGAACTCACCAAATGGACAATGGCAATAGTATGACTCCACACCACTTTGGCAGGAACCTCCATTAAAACAGGGGTTACATTCACAGTAATTGACTGAAGATTCACACAGTTTCCCTGAAAAGTATCAAATTCATTTTTAAAAATCTTATGCAAACATATTGATACCATTACTGCATCACCATATGTAAAAATCTGTTCTGAGAGATCATATCTTGGAGAAAAGAAATATAAGAACATTTTACTTGCCATGAGAAAATTGGAATACCTCAGAGTTCAAAATCCTATTTACTTGTCTCAGTGTAAAGATGTGCATTAAAATAGTTGGGAAATAACTTATATAATCATCTTGGAAGGAACTACTGTTTTCAGGAAAATCACAAATGTGAACATATTTAAATGTTTTCACTGAACTTATTTTCTCTTGTCAGTGTTGCTTCTTTTTTCAATTTTATAATGAGATTTGAAAGTTCTATAGTATAATTCTCACTGTAGAGATTTCCTTGACTCAGATTTTTGTAAAGGTAAGAATCAATTTCGTTTAGCTTATTTGTCAAACTAAAATATTTTCCCTCTCCGAAATATCCCTTCACTTAAAAATTTCTGTTGTAAAAAAGAATAAGAAATCCAGAAACACATCATATATTTCAACTACTTAAGATTTACTCTTGACTACAAGTTATGGATACCTTGTCCTTTTTCTAAAACATTCACACACAACCAACACATCATTCAGTATCCAAGAACTCCTCATAGATCTTAAATCCATTAATATTAACTATTACTGGCCATCTTCTAAGATGGGGATATGGCAGTCAAAAAAAAAAGCAGATAAGTGTCAGAACATGGCATTTCCACTTTAATGGGGGAGATTAATCCAAACAATAGGAAACTTTTACATTTCACAGATGAAAAAGAAGAGGCTCTTGAAGTCTAATATTTTGCCTAAGAAATTGCAAAACTATGGCACAAGACCAATGTAGGTCTGCTCCCATATCTAGGTTTTGCAAAGCTGTGGGTGAATACTTAGCCACTTGGTAGGCCAAATTTAGAGTTTATGGTCAGTCCTATCTGTTTTTGGTTGTTCCAATGTCACTTTTCTATAATTTTAAAATACTGTAATGACTTATTGGTTAGAATAGCTTCTAGTTTTCCAATTCCCAGAAACAGTAAGATGGTATAGAGTTTTTTGTTAATTTCCACTTATTGATATGAGGGTTTAGTTATTTAATTAAGTAGAGTTTTTTTCCAGAAAGTTATTTTCTACTTCTTAGTATAAGAACTAGAAATGTTTCTATGAGCATATATAATCCATTTTATCATGATTACTATGCTTAAAACATAGTCAAAATTTTGTTTAATTTAGTTCTGTTTTTGTGGCTTGATTATGTAGCCACAATTGTTCCAGTTAAAATTATAAGCATGAGTCAGAATGCATGACATTGCTAACTAAACATGTTTCTCTACATCATAGGGTCATAAACAACATTTTTTCTTTATAAATAAAATTGGGAACCTCCTTAAAAGGTAAAACAATAACAATTTTAGAATACCTTTCCATTCTAAAGGGAAATAATGAAAATAAACAAGTTACCAATCTAGAGGCACAGAAATTGGGTTTTAAGCATTATAACAATTAGTTACATTTGAGAAACAGGCAGAAGAACTTTATTATAAGCCTGTACAATATCATAAGAGAGATGCTATGTCATAGAACTCTTTCCTGTGGCGTTTTCCAATTGGATTTCTGACAGATCATTCTAGAGAAGTGAATTTTTTTCTTTAATAAAATATTAGTATTGCCCAATAAATAAGGCCTATGGGCTGTACTTTTAATTATTTATTTGCTATCAGGAAAGTCATATCCACTACTTGTATTTTTCTCCACTATAAGAACATACATAATTTTCACATGTGCTATGGGACTAAATAAGGTTTCATTTTCTTTTTTTTTTTTCTTTTGAAAATTTCTTTTAGAATTATATTAAAAGTAGCATGTATTGAGGACAGTTGTTCTTGAACAATACAGGGTTTTTAAGGAAGCCAACTCCCCCTCAGTTGAAAATCCACATATAACTTTTGACTCCCCCAAGAGTTAATTACTAACAGCCTGCTGTCGATCAGAAGCCTTGCCAATAACATAGTCAATTAACACGTTTTATATATGTATTAATATACTGTATTTTTATAATAAAGTAACCTTGAGAAAATAAAATGTTATTAAGAAAATGAAAAGGAAGGAGAAAATACGTTTATAATACTGTATTATATTTATCAAAAAAAAAAGTATATATATACATGTAAATATATACATATACATGGACCCTGCACAGTTCAAAAGTGTATTGTTTAAGGGTCATGTGTACATAGATTAACATACTGGACAAATGCAGTCAGTAGAACACTTATATTGTGAAAACAAGTTAGTGGGTTCCAAAATTACAGCTTTACTTTTTGATGACTGGAAATGGGGAGCAAAGAGTAACCAATTTAGGGTGCACGGGCATGAACAATACTCACATATTTGGACTTAAATTTCCTCCAAGAAAAATATCTGTGTATAAAAGCCCAAGTCATTGATACTATAAACCTCAAATACAACCTCTTTAGAATCCTGTTGGGAAAGATTACCTTTTATTTTTTTTATTTTTATTTTTTTTTTTTCAACGTTTATTTATTTTGGGGACAGAGAGACAGAGCATGAACGGGGGAGGGACAGAGAGAGAGGGAGACACAGAATCGGAAACAGGCTCCAGGCTCAGAGCCATCAGCCCAGAGCCTGACGCGGGGCTCGAACTCACGGACCGTGAGATCGTGACCTGGCTGAAGTCGGACGCTTAACCGACTGCGCCACCCAGGCGCCCCAAGATTACCTTTTAAACTTGTGGTGTAAACAACAACAACAAAAGAAAATCAGGTGGTTTTTTTTTTTTTTTGTAATTTATATAAATTAGCTATCTTATTTACCTCTCACAAAATTAGAATTTAATATAGACATCTGAATTTAATTTAAATAGACACTATCGGCTATTTCAGTCCAAAATTAAGAATGGAAAAAAAAAAACCCAAATTAGGTAGACTTACTCATGTATTAAAACATATAGCAACTATGGAAATTGCAGAAGAAACTACAAACTAAGAAAATATTAGTTTGAGAATGAATTTCTTTCAAAAGTTAAAATAAATTCTCAATGGAATCTGATTCTTTGAATATACAACAATTTAAATAGACAGTTGTAAGAGAAAAGTTCAGTCTTTCATTTTACGTTTTAATTGAAACCAGAGCTTTATTTTCTTACTTTTCCCTAGTAGATAAATATTTTTAAAAATGTGAAAAGTGACTTTGGTAGGGGTTAAATAAATGGATTTATTGTTGAGTTTGAGAAAAATAGTCTTAAATGTTGGTATTACAGTATGTAAATTATTTACCATTCAAAAATTTAGTTTGAGTACTCCATTTAATGAGGTTTTTTTTTAATAATTAGTGAATTTCAAAGAAGTTACCATACTAGATTCAAAGAGATAATTTAAAAAACTCAATGTTGAAATTTAAATTATTATTAAAAAGACTTGTGTAATGAAGGAAAGATGTCATAATTTTACGTAGAATCAAAAGAAAGCCTTCAGTTGCAAATTTCTTAGGTTTGGAAAGTTCATGCTCTATTATCCAGTTAGAAGTCAGCAGCAAGTTCTGCAAACATCTATCTACTTAAATACTCGTGTTAATGGCATAATGTTTATTAGAGAACGCAGCAGTTTGAACTACTCTAACATAGAAAATAATCTGATGTGTTGGAGAATCCATATAAAGCTAAATCTTGGGTCATTAACTTAATTAAAGCTGCAAGTCTATTAACAATATTTGCCATAGCCTTGAGGCTTTGAAGTATACTGATAGGGCTTGCACAAAGAAAAGGATCTCAAACTCAAGGATCTGGAACTCAGAAGGCCTTGTTCTATTAAGATATGTTAGTTGTGACAGCAGTTGTTTACAAGCTTAAACTGGTCTAAGTCCTTTGACATCCATCGATTAATTGTGCTGATATAAATTATTTATCATAGATAGAAGGATGTATGCTTCAAGAAGTATAAGCTCTTAGCACCTGGAGAATAGGAATGCTGACGATAATGCATAATTGGAGGCCAGTGTATCTACAGACTTTCCGAGATTATAGTTTAAACTTACAAAATAGATTTAGCATGTATCTTCACGTTTGGAGCAGAAGTTATGATGAATTCATAAACTGACCGTTCTGTGATCACCTATGGTCTTTTCAACAAGGATGCGTATTCAAGTTTCATTCATTCCAGTGGAACATTTCAGTGTTGATTATGTGGAGCAGCACACTTATTCTCATCTGCTAATTTGTCCAGCTATGAGAATATGATTTCTGATATCTGACAGTCCATGTAGGCTTCACTTTAATATCTTAGACTGTACGTAATATATTATATCACAACGAATATTATTTTTGCACCTCTTGTATTTGTACATAGGTAGAAAGGAGACTATGTGAAACTATTAAAGTCCATTTTATATCTAAATTGATTATACTATTAATAAATATAATTCTACAGGAATGCAAGCTGGTGCAGCCACTCTGGAAAACAGTATGGAGGTTCCTCAAAAAACTAAAAATAGAACTACCCTATGACCCAGCAATTGCACTACTAGGCATTTATCCAAGGGATACAGGGGTGCTGTTTCAAAGGGACACATGCACTCCTGTGTTTATAATAGCACTATCAACAATAGCCAAAGTATGGAAAGAGCCCAAATGTCCATCAATGGATGAATGGATGAAGAAGAGGTGGTATATATATACAATGGAGCATTACTCGGCAATCAAAAAGAATGAAATCTTGCCATTTGCAACTACGTGGATGGAACTGGAGGGTATTATGCTAAGTGAAATTAGTCAGAGAAAGACAAAAATCATATGACTTCACTGATATGAAGAGACAAAACAAAAACACTGATATTTAAGAGACAAAACAGATGAACATAAGGGAAGGAAAACAAAAATAATATGAAAACAGGGAGGGAGACAAAACAGAAGAGACTCATAAATATGGAGAACAAACTGAGGGTTGCTGGAGGGGATGTGGGAGGGGGAATGGGCTAAATGGGTAAGGGGCACTAAGGAATCTACTCCTGAAATCATTGTTGCATTATATGCTAACTAATTTAGATGTAAATTTAAAAAATAAATAAAGTAAATTAAAAATTAAAAAAAAAATAAATCTAATTCTATGATATATATGTTATTTATTCTGAATATTTATGCTTATAAGCTTTTTTACTATTTTTGCAGAAAGTAGCTTTTATTCACACTATTAAATGTTTCCTATTATTGTGAAAAAAACTATGAAGATAGCTCATCTAAATATCCTAATCAAATAGTATTTTGTTTTATTACATCAAAAGAAAGCAAAAATATCATGTTTAAGAGCTGCTAGAAAGAAAGGCAAAGGGGAAAATATTTTATTTTTGTATTTTAAAACATGTACAAATACAATTTCAATGAGGCTACAGATGATGATGTATAATCACATTCATAATATCCATGACAAGTTTACAAATACATGCTTGTTTTCTGCAGAAATAAGAAGCATTTAAGCTTCTGGAAACCTCTTATTAATGCTTTTGTAAGTTGCAAATCATATTTTAAAGTAAAGTAATCAAAACAAGAAATGAGCCACTCTTCCATATCTCCCAGAAATTTTCATTTCCTATCTATTCGCTACATTTTGTTTATGTTCTATGGTTTTCTTGTCACATGATCATTGACAACATCCATGTATTACTGTTGTGATTTTGAAAGAATGACTCAGTTACAACTCCCATCTTCATGAAAGCAAATGTTTGCCAAGTTTTTCAGTAAAACTACTATGCACAACCTGTTTATAACTTTATATATGTCTGGAAAAAAATTCCTATTTATACTGTCAAATGTCATAAAAGTGATGAATGGACATATCTCATCCTCTGAAATATCAGGACTTACTTGAGAGCATAGGAAAACTTCTCCATATGGTAATACACCCTGGCACGACTCCAAATACCACACCTAAAATGCATCCAGATGTGTGAAAGTGGATGGGAAAGGTTAAAGGGGCTATGAACTAATTCTGTTAAGACACCCAGATTTGGGAATAAGCTCCATCTACCTGCTGCATTTTATAACACCATCCATTCCTATGTGCATGACTTAATGCAACATTGTGCTACAAACAATGGAAGCCTAGAGCAGGAAGACAAATGATAAGTGGTTACTGACTCTAATTGTGCTTTCTAATTAGTCTTCTATTAAATGTGAGAAATTTTCTTTTGTATAGGAAAAGAAATACTGGATTTGTAGTTGTTAATTTCCTCTGGAGGAGGAACTGAGGCATGTTATGAACTTCTGAGGTATGAATATATGAAAGATATTCTCTTTTGATTTACTGAGGTATATACCGACAATGATGTAATTTCTGGTATTGTTAAACCTTGCAAAAATCTAGAAATTAATTTTTCACATGTCCTATACTATACTAAATTGATTCATTCTTTCGAATAACCTGTATTATAGTGAATCAAAGTTTCACTTAGTGCTATAAAAATTAAATTATAGAACAGTTTTTTAATAATGAAACATGAAGTGATTGTTACTGAATGTGAAGTCTCACTATATTTTTTTTTCAATTTCCTTTTGGTCATTTTTCTAGTAATTAGGAAAAAAAGATCAGAAAGACAAGTTATACAAACAAATTCATTCCCTCTAAATCACTCATTCATTTAAAAAAATCCTTATTTCGTATGTATTATGTGATGCTATGATAACCAACTGGAAATTAAAATTTAAAATATATATATGGTATATACATACATATCAGTACTATACTGGTGGCAATGTGGTAATCACTATATCCCTTCATATCTTTTTATTGTGTTTGTTCCATAATTTTCATTTTTATACTTATACCTCTAGAGGACGTTCACACAAAATCCTTGTTCAGCTAACACTTAATCACCCCCTGTAGGATTCTTAGGATAAAGTCTCTTGGTTTGTGTCAGTGCATAAGCCACTCACTCTTTCAATCTTCAGCACAGTTTCTAACTTCATATGAAATATGCAGTGGTTGTGTGTGTATGTGTGCGTGTGTGTGTGTGAGAGAGAGAGAGAGAGAGAGAGAGAGAGAGAGAGAGAGAGAGAGATGGGGAAATATCTGAGGATTATTTTAAACATAAAGTTTAAGAAAATCTCACAGTTTCAATTTGTAATGCCACAGACTTTAAAAACCGTTAAAGGGGGGGGTGCCTGGGTGGCTCAGTTGGTTAAGCATCATACTTTGGCTCAGGTCATGATCTCACGGTTCGCGAGTTCAAGCCCCACGTCGGGCTCTGTGCAGACAGCTGGGGGCCTGGAGCCTGCTTCAGATTTTGTGTCTCCCTATCTCTCTGCTCCTCCCCTGCTCACACTCTCTCTCTCTCTCAAAAATAAATAAATATTTAAAAAAGTTAAAACCATTAAAGAAATACAGATTAAATTACAAAAACAGTAAACAGAGTAAAAAATATGGGTGATTGGAAATAGTTCTCATGATCTGATATTGAATGTACACAGGCTTTGAAGAAACCTTTACTAAAGCATTAGTACTTAATTAATATTAACAAAACTAAAGCTGACTGCAATAAATATTTTTAAAAATTCATTCTATGAGGTACACATATGCTTAAGTATCAATCTTGTCTTATGGCTGATTAGCTCTTTAAGATGTTTTGATGCATTTACTCCATCTTCCTTAAGTCAGGTTAGCTGGTAAAGACTACCTGGAAGGAATAACTGAAAATGATCTTTCAGGCATTACCTTTACAAAGAATTAAACAGATACAGACATTTGAACAATACATTCTTCATTTAGTGTATGGAATAACAATGTTTCCTATAAAACAAAACAAAACTAAAACTATCAGACTTGAATGATCTGCTAGTTTTACTGGATGGACTGTGCATGTAGAATTTAAAACAATGAATTACATGAATTCAAAAAATAAAAAATCCATATTAATCATTCGACTTTGTTTTTTTACATCATTCTTGATCAGTTGGATTATCTCCAAGTATGCAAATGAAGACTAAAATGAGCTACGAAGAGGGACAGTATGTAAAATTACATAGTAATTGCAAACTATTTTTGTAATTTCAAATAACTTTCCTTACAGACAGAGGTTATGATCTAATCTTTGGAAGCTTTGGCTCTAGAGTCACCTGAGTGTAGGCTAAGTTTTCTACAACATAAAATAGAAGTAATAATCTTTCTATGCCAGATATTATCTCTTGACACTCAGCATCATTCCTATCCTTCTGAAGTACAGGGCCTGGGAGTCACAAAACTCTCTTTTCTAGACTCCTGTCCAGCAGGGCTCAGGTTTAGATTCTGCCAGGGGGTGAGTTGAATGATATCTGAAGAGTGAAAGCAAAGCAGGGGATGTTTTGGGACTCTTTGCAGACTGCAGGTAGACACGATGATCAGTTGTGGTCCTGCAACGTTCCTGCAACGTTCTTATTGCTGAAGTTAGTGGTGAATTTTCCTGACCTTCATTCTTAGGCAGTTTAACGATATTGTAAGCCATTTCCAAGTACTAAGTACCTTCCTACCTAGAAGTCTGGAAGTAATTTCAGTTCTTGACCAATCTCATTCCAATACACTATCTCATATGCTTTTTGTGAGGATCCAGTAGAAAAACGTACAAAAAGTTCTCAAAAGATATCATGGACTTGCCATAATACTCTATAGCAAATACAAACAAATGTGTGATGAAGAATCACATATAGAAATCACATATAAGAAAAAAATATAAAAATTGTATACATATAAAAAAGTATGTGATGAAGAATCACATACATAAAAAAAATAGAAAGGAGTCAAGTTTATAGTCAAGACTCATTTAGACCATCTTCTGTGCCATGCAAGAGGCAAGTTATTTAATCTCTTTTAACCTATCTGAGACCCAATATCCCAATATTTTTTGCCCTTAAAATAAGAATAATAATAGTGATAATACAGTTTCATTGAATTTTGAGAACTAAATGAATAACTAAGTGAATAATAATGTCTATGATGCAAAGACTTTAAGAAGTGCTTTTTTTTTTTAAGTTTATTTATCTATATTGTGAGAGTAAGAGAGAGCACAAGCTGGGAAGGGACAGAGAGGGAGAGACAGAATCCCAACCAGGCTCTGTGCTATCAGCAGAGAGCCCAATGCAGGGCTTGAACTCATGAACTGAGAGATCATGACCTGAGCCAAGATCAAGAGTGGGATGGTTAATCAACTGAACCACCCAAGCTCCCCTAAAGCAGTGCTTTAAATAGCCACCTAATAAATGATATGCATATTTCATAATGAAAAGAAAGGCATTCCTAAAAGTTTCAACTACTACATTTAGAAAAGTAGGCAATGTACGTTTAAATCTAATGTAATGAAGAAAGAAAGAATTAATGTTAAAGAATTAGTTCTATGCCCAATCATGAAGCAACATTTATGCTGCAATCAGCATATGGTGATTTTGCTCATACCCACGGTACTTTCCCTGTTTCCTATCTCCTACCAAATGCCTTCACACATTTTTCATTTTAGGACTAAGTATAAACTCATTTTAAATCTAAATGTGAATGAGCATATTATACTAAAATGGACAAAAATAATCCTTATTGTTGAATTTTCAACAGAGGAAGTAATTTTTGGGGTTGGAGTAGGAAAGATTGAGGAAGATTTTCTAGAAATTCTGAACTGATAACTTAGATGGAGCCAAATTACTCACGATGCTAAGAATACAACTGTAGTAGGATTCACAACTTGTGCATTGAGGCTTCTGTCTTTTTAGAAATTCTGTGCTGCCCCTCTATAACACCACTACTAATACAACTAATTTACATTACTAGTTATTGAATGCTGGACACTCTGGTGGACGTTTTACAAGCATTATCTTTATTCATTACCACAAGCCTGAAAGATAAGTAAATATGATTAATCTCATTTTGCAGATGGAGAAATTGAAGGTCAGCAAGGTTAAATGACTTTCCAAAAGCTATAGTTAAATCAAATACTATCAAATTCCTGATTCTTTTCATTATACATTATTGTTGCACCTTTTCTTCATCTATACTTCAAGGATATTATTTTGTTAATAGGCAAAGCTTGTATGTTAAACCTTGACTCATTCACACTTGCTTTATGTCACTATCAAGCAATTCAATTCTTCAAATATAAAACCATTAGTATATACATGATGGGCACCTATTTGAAAATACAATATGTAAATGTATTTTCTTATAAAAACTTCTTTTGAAATATTATTCTGCAAGATATTTACCAAATTAAAAAAAAACAAAACTATGTCCTGGTTTTATCTATTTTGCTGGTACTTTAAATTGTGTTTATAAGCCCTGCAAAGCAACCCAATGTAATATATATGGACTAACAATGTATAGTGTGCAAATGACAGCAGAGAATTTTTCTCTCCTCAGACTTATTAAAAGCATAATATTTACACACATTGAAGGTGCACCAACCACTGATCAGTTAGTAGATAGATGATAGATGATAGCTAGCTAGCTAGCTAGATAATTAGAGACAGAAACTTATAGAGATATATGTATATTTGTACATCATACCCTGTTAAAATGCCAAAGACTAGTGAAACATATTTGCTGCTGTATGTTTTATTATGCTTCTAAAATGTCAAGGTAAATTGTGGTTCAGTTCTGTTGTGATTTTCCAGAGAAGTCAGGTATTATGCCTTCTACCTGACTAGTAGAAATACATGGCATTTTAATTTCAATCTTAACACATTGCTCTTGCTGCCCTCAAATATGGATCAAATTTCAGTAATAATGACAATGATTTTAAAAGATCATAAAAATGATGAAGATACACCAAAAAAAAAAAAAAGATGACAATAAAATAAAAGAATCAACAACCATTGTTGACATATTTAGGACATCAAATGGTCCAGGCCTTATGCCCTAGACTTGAGAACACTCTTATTTGAAGACATTATATGGTTTTTGCTCTTGTACAAGACATTTAGCAGATTGAGAGCTTAAACTCTGGAAATAACTGTGTAGGCTTACCACCTGACTCTATGACAAATCTGGGTCATCTTAGAAAACTGACTTACCTTCTCTCTCCTTCAGCTTCGCTATCTGTATAAACTGGAAAATATTTATCCCAACCTCATGGGTCTCTCGTGAAAAGTAAGTAAAATAAATACAGGTAAAGTCCTTAGAACAGTGTGGCCAATAGTAAGTACTTAAAGCATTTGCTATGATTATGGAAAACCATTTAAAAGTGACAAAACACACTGCTTTCTACTATACTTGACATGACTAAAGCCTTAGTGAAAAAGCCAAACATTGTCATACCTGTGTATCCAGTTTTGCAAACACAGTTGAAGCTTCCTGGAACATTTTGGCAGACAGCACCGTTCTTGCAGGGACCAGGCAGGCACTCATTGACATCTCTCTCACAGGCCCTGCCAGTGAAGCCATCTGGGCAGCTGCAGGAAAATCCTCCCACTAAATTGTGACAGGTCCCACCATTGTGGCAAGGGGATGGAAGGCATTCATCTATATCTATTTCACACCAGCTACCAGCATAACCTGGCAGACACTTGCATAAGAAAGGCTGCAGAGGTTCATTTGCCACAATGATGACTGGGAGACTCTCGTGGCTCTTTAATACAGAGCTCACAGCCAGTCTTCTTATACAGCTCCCTCCATTCTGACATGGGCCGTGAACACATGAGTCATGATCCACAGATTCTACCTTTACTCCACTCTGCCGGAGAAGGATCTCTTTGATGCTTTCAAAGAAGGTGGCTACACCACTGGGATTCACATACTGATTATTGTTTCGTTTCACAGCTGCTAAAAGAAACGTTCTATTGTTCTCCTCGTATGCACCATAAAGTTGCACAGCAGTCCCTAAGCCTGTCAGTTGGGAACTGGCAATGCGTAGAAAATGAAGGTAGTGGTTAGTCAAGAAGTCCTTTACTGTTGGAATGCTGAGACGCAGTAGGATGCTGTTATCCACAGTAGCATTAGAAAATCCAGCAAAGAAAACTCGGATATTGCTCGTGACTGTGCTGTGAACTCCATCACTGCTAAGGACAGTGAGATCAAACGTGCCGTCTGTTGACCTTGGCTGTGAATTCAGATCACAAGTACCCCTCGGAATACTGAACAGGCTTGTAACTCCTGAAGTAAGGGAGCAGTGGAAGGTATCTAACACATCCGGATCCTGCGGCTTCACAGAGCCTAATATCCCACCAGGAAATAAATTGCCATAATAATTAACAAATATCTCCACAGTCCGAGACTGTGAAGGATTGTCATTTTGGTCTATAACTGTGATATGCACGGTTCCTGTGGAAGACATTTGAGGAACACCGGAATCCCTAGTAATCACAGACAGGTAGAAGTCTGCAATCTGTTCTCTGTCAATCTCTCTGGTTGTGCTCAGAACTCCAGCAGTGTTCAGACTAAAATAATTGGTGGCAGGACCTGTGCTCAGCAAGTAATAGGTAAAAGGGCCTTGATTTGGAGGGAGATCAGGATCAGTGGACTGAAGGGTCATCACCAGAGTTCCTGGGCGTTTGTTTTCCATAACTTCACCTTCACTGATGGTCAACATAGGTCCATTATCATTTATATCTTCTAGGGTCACTAACAGGGAGGCACTTCCTGTAGCGGAGGGGGTCCCTGAATCAATAGCCAACACCGTGAGATTATAGACAGGTAGGGTTTCTCTGTCTAATTCTGCTGTGACAGTGATCTGTCCCGTCTGTGGATTAATGGAAAAGGCACCATTTTCGTTCCCTGATCCAATGAAGTAAGAAAACCTGCTCCAGCTGGGGACAGAGTCTGAGTCAAAGGCACTGACAAATGTCACATGGGTTCCAGTTGGGACCCCTTCACTGATCTGAACACTGTAGATGTTTAAACTAAAAATGGGTGGGTCATTGGCATCAAGTACAGTGACATTTACAGTGACCTCGTCTATATCGGCACCTCTAATGCTGCCAGAATTCTTGGCCAGTACCTTCAAAGATACCCTCTCTTCTTTTTCCCTATCGAGAAGGCCAGAAACATAAATCTGCCCAGTCTTCTTATTGATCTGGAAACCCTTCTTCCTACTGTTACCAAAAATCAAATAGTGTACCTCCCCATCGGTGCCCAAATCACGGTCGCTGGCAAACACTTCTCCAACAATTGTGCCTTTGGGAGCTGCTTCTGAGATTTCAAAATAGTAAAGTTTGGAAACAAAGCGAGGCACGTACTCATTTGTGCCTTTTAATTGTATATTAACAGTGGCAAAACTGCACCTTTCTTCATCAGGGACATTGAAGGCTTTCACAGTAAGATGGTAGCTCTGCTTGGTTTCAAAATCCAAGAAGCCTTGAGTGGTGATGACTCCTGTGTTAGGATCAATGACAAAGAGGTCGCTGTCAGATGACTGGACGGTGTATGCAATCACAGCATTGGTTCCGGAATCAGCGTCTGTAGCATTTAGGTGGATGACTGTTGTTCCACTTGGGGCATTTTCCAAAACAGTAGGGAAATATTCATCAGGGAAGAATACTGGAGAATTGTCATTCACATCGATCACATTTACAGTCACGCTGCAGTAACCAGTTCTTGCAACCCATCCTCCATCTGTTGCAGTAATAGTCATCTCATGTTTCTGGCATAGCTCATAATCAAGAGCTTTGGCTAGTGTTAATATACCTGTGGAGGAATTGATTGCAAAAATGCCTTCTTCGTTTCCTGAAGAAATACTGTACCTAATTAAGCCATTCATCGCTGCATCTCTGTCTCTTGCAGAAACGGTTCTGACAGTGGCCCCAATACTATGGCTTTCAGGGATGGTTGCACTCATGTGACTTTGAGAGAACTCGGGCGTATGGTAGTTTTCCTCAGTGACAATTATTTGAACAGTTGCTTGGGATGAAAGCGGAGGGTTTCCTTTATCTCTTGCAGTGACAGTAATCACAAAGTTTTGATTTAAGTCAGAGATCAGGGAAGATGCTACTGAAATCCACCCTGTACTGTTGTCCAACTTGAATTTTCCGAAATGATTTTCATTAGAAATCAGATACTCCACTTCAGAATTCAGTCCAAAATCTCTATCATCTACTGCTGTAACTTTGATTAACTTCGTACCGACTTTAACATTTTTGGTGACCGGAGTAAAATATTTACCTTTAAGAAACTGTGGTGCATTGTCATTACTGTCCACTGTGTTGATGGTAACTGTTGTCTCACTGAGTAATGAAGGATTACCTCGATCTGAAGATGTCACTATAAAACTGTGTCTGTTGATGTTCACATTACTGGTGCCACTGACATTTTGGTATTTTAAGACCTGTTTATTGAAAATCTCTCCTGTGGTGGCGTTAATCCTGAAATACTCTGACTGAGATTTTATAAAATAAAAAACTTGCCCATTTGATCCCTCATCAGGATCTGTTGCAGATACCTGAGTCACTTTGGAGCCAATTTCAGTAAGTTCAGGACAATCTAAATAGTAAGAGGGTCTGCTAAATCTTGGAGCATTGTCATTGACATCTGTCACAAATATTGTGACATCTGTACTCACAGTCCACCCAGAATCATGTGCGGAAACTCGGATTCTGTAACGGTCCGTATCTTCTCTATTTAAAGGTCTGCTAATTACAATATCCCCTGTGCTGGGATTAATTGTAAATGGAAGACTTGTGTCCGTTATAGAATATCTACTGATTGCATTTACACCAATGTCTTCATCAGAAGTTGTGACACGTGTAACTGTGTATCCTAAAGGGGAATTTTCAGGAACATAGGCACTAAATATTTGAGAGAACCTTGGGGCATTGTCATTTTCATCTAAAATGTTAATGATGACTTTTACTGAGGTACTCTGAGAAGGGGAGCCTTTGTCCGAGGACTTTATGGTGAGCACATACTGCGATATTTTTTCCCTGTCTAACGACCGAATGCTTCTAATTTCGCCAGTGGCGTGATTAATAGTGAAACTATGTTCTTTGTTGCCATTAACAATTTCATAATCTAACTGTCCATTGGGTCCACTATCCTTATCCATTGCTGAAACAGTAAGAATTTTTCGAGGGGAGAGGTTTTCCAATATTTCAGATACAAATGGATCTTCCTTAAAAACTGGGGAGTTATCATTGACATCTAATACTGTTAAGTCAAGTTTCTCATAAGAGGATAGAGGAGGGAAGCCTCCATCTCTGGCCTCTATCCATATAACATATTTTTGTATCTTTTCAAAATCTAGAGGTTGACTAATGGACACTTGCCCTGTTAACTGATCGATTTGGAATGTACTGCCGAGATTCCCACTTGCAATATAATAGGACAAAGGTTCTCCTCTCAAGGAGGACCCAGTAATGGTGGTGACAAGAGTGCCGACTGGCTGGTTTTCAGGGAACATGAAAGTCTGTTCCTTGGCTCTGACTTTAGGGAAATCTGCCTTGTTCACAAACCTAACAGTCACTGTGGTAGAATCTGTCTTTGGAAATGAGCCACCGTCTTTTACATGTGCAGAAAATGTCACTTCTGAAGCCCCATTTAGTGGTCCAGCTGCCATAATAGCTCCCCTCAGCGGGTCAATGTGAAATTTTTCAGAGTTTCTGCCGGAAAGAGAATAATGCAGCTCAGAATTGGGTCCAATATCAGCATCTGTGACTGTAACCGCAAAGACGAAGGAACCTATAAAAGATGGAGCGTACAGTTATAATCACATGGAACCCAAACAAAACATTTGATAGTGGATTAATGTATACAAAGTATTATATTGCTCCCTAGTATAACTTAATTTTCTCATGATTACTGGGAAGAACAGTAACTCCTATATTATCTCTGAAGTTCCCAAGTCAAATCTACTTAATGGTAGTCTTTAGGGGCTGACCTGCCATTTTCTAACTAAAACCCATATGGTTTACTAGATTTAATACTTTTCAGTATGCCTTTGAGAAAAGCACAGTGAAGAGCAATGGCTAATCATTCAGAATTATAGTTCCTAGGAGAAAAATTGTACATAAGACAACTTTCAACAAACATGATACTATGTGAGTTCTGCTAAGAGCTACGTTTCTGCCCAATGAAAAAAGATAACTGCTCTCTTAGGTCTTAAAGTATCTTTGAATTACCATACATGTAATCAAGTCAACAATATTTTTAATACATTTTTTTAAATTACTGTGATTCTTTAATTCACCATTTTCTGGCAAAATTCTTTTATCTGTGATCTATTATCACATGGAGACAAAATATATATACATATATGAATACATATATTCACAAATCAATTAGAACAATTATAAAGTAGTATGAAATAAGAACTGAGGAAGAATGGAGTCAATTTGGATTCCAAAAGTTAGTGCTTGGGATGAATGCCAATGAAACAGATTGTAGCAGAAATACGCAGGAAAACTGCCATAAGGACATGTTTTTGATGTACTCATTCAAAAAACCTTTTCCAAACCTGTATTCATACCCTACAGTAAAGTTTGTGACAAAAGCGAAAAGTCTTTTATTAAGGCCAGTGATTCTTATTAATTATAATAAGTCTAATGAGGAAAAGATGCTTAAGCATTACATACTCCCTTTTTATAGGGGATGCTATATTGCATCACCACACACTGGATGTAATTAGAATCATGCCTGCCGGCATCATTTCAGCTACAGGCCTTCATCAGGGATATATGACTTTGATATTGACATTTCCTTTTGATAAAAGATTGGCACAGAAATTTATGCATTTTATACTTTGAATTGGTATCAATCTGACATTCTCAAGTGAATATGAGATCAAACATCACTGAGAGAAGAGATCCTGGATCCATTTGCTTTTTCTTCTAATTAAAAGTATTTTAAAGCAAAGCAGATCAAATTAATTTGGGCCTATATTTGTATATTTTCCTGTTTGGAAACACATCTCAAAGATTACAAATGGCAGATTATTTGTGCAGTTCTTTAGAGAGCTTGCCATTTTTTACAAACAAGCAAATGAAACCAAAGTAAATTTAAATGAAGGAAGATAAATGCATATAGTGTCATATGAAAGTGGTCACTAATGTCTTCATAAACTTACTAACAGAAAATCTTCATCCGTCAAAACTGGAATAAAATATTAATAATAATAATTCATTAGAATTATTCACTCATTAAATATTTTTGAAAACCTACCTATGAAGGATTAAAATAAAATCTTTATTTTCTACCCACAAATATAGTTGAATGCTTTCTGCCTCTCAGATGTTTCAGGAAATAGCATATGGCAAAAAGAAAGGAAGAAAGGAAGAAAGAAAGAGAGAAAGAAAGAAAAAAGAAACAACGTCTCTCCTCTCAGGGAATTTACAAACAAATTACATCTCTGGGCAGAACCCTTCTTGACTATGAAGTGACTATTTTAATCATTTGAAAATATTCAAATTATACTAAGAAACAGTACCAGGAAAGATGTAGCAACTATAAAATCTTAAACACAATCGGGTTAAAATAAAAAAAAAATCATTTATGAAGATTCAACATTCCTTCAGTTTCGTTAGTCAAAACAAGTTGAATTTAGAGGATCTATGAAGCTAAGCTGTATCAGAAATATTCATATAAAAGTAACAAAAATATATTTATAGAAAACGTCCAATGTATAGATTGCATTTATCCATGACACCTCAGAGTTGGCTTGATTACCTGGAGGAGTAGGAGACGGGATGTGTGTGACATATGGGTGATGTTGAAATCTTGGTGGGTTGTCATTGACATCAGTCACAGTGACAAGAACACTGGCAGAACTGGAAAGAGGCTCCGGGGATCCAGCATCACTGGAGACCACAACTAAAGTGTAATTCTCTTTTGTTTCCCTGTCTAGCAATGCACTTGTGATGATTTGTCCTGTGGATGGGTTGATGGTGAACTGAGAGTTTCCACCAATGATTCTATAACTAAAGAGAACAGAGATGGGCATATTTTTTCTGGTGTTCATATTGTAGCATCTATTCACTATGATTTAGAAACTGAGGCAGAAATGTAAAAACAAATCATTAGAAGTACAATCACACAACAATTAAAGAATATGGCTAGAAGATAAATATTTCAAATTTTATGTATCACATTGACAATCTTTACTGTGAGATGTCCAGTGAGCTCAAGCAGGTCCTCAGAAGATCTCTGGATTTTTTGGATCATGCAAGTCCCAAAAATATACCCAGAAGACTATTGTGTTATAAATAAGTGAACCTGAAGGCATAAATCAGGGCCTCGCTCTAATATTGCGGTTAGTGGCCAGGATCACAAATGGACATCTGTTAAATGAATCTAAAAATTACTTTTCTGCTGTGTACCATAATAAACCAGAGAAGATAAGTTGAAGATCTTATTTTTTAAAGACAAAACACTGTATTTGACATCCACCGCCTACCCAGAACAACTAAAGAACTGATTATTTATACAGAGACATTCCTGCTTACTAATTCTCTCATTTGTCATTCCTCATATAGCTATGTTTTTCTTTCTTGTTGTCAGGAGAGGTATGACATTTTCATGGATATTCTGATGCTAACCAGATTGGTTAACAGGCAGGAGTTTCCTCTGAGAACACCTTCTCTCTTCTTTATGAAGAGAAAGCTATCTGTGTATTCCTCAGAGGTCAACTAGAAAAGAAGTAGCTAAGCTTGAAGGTTCAGAAACTGGCTATGGTCCATTGTTTTTAGAGTTGGAGAGTGGCAAGGAAATGGATGTCTTTAAAAGTCTTCTCCTTTAGACTAACAAAGAAATGGCCTTGTTAGAATTAACTGCATGTTTCTATAATTTGGTTTGTGCCCATGAAAACAAAGCAACAGCAAGTATATCTAACAGTAGAAAAAGGTCTACATTGCAGTAAGTGGAATGGGCATTCCTCCTATTAAGCTCACAGTTTAAAACTAACATTCAGCAATTTTATCCTTTTTAGAGAAATAATGAACTACTCAGGAGCTGATATTTTTAAAAAGTAGAAGTCCTATCAAATGATAACAAAATAGAAAAAAAAAAGGTAGAGGGGGTGTTTGGCTGAGAAATGACTTCAGTATTTACAAAGTACTTGATATCACTCAGACTTTCAATACATTTTGGCATACTCACATGCCAGGATCAGCAGTAAATGAGAATAGCATTTCCTGGACCAGAAGTGACTCTTTATAAAGTATAATTACTGCCTTTATACAGTAGATATCTATTCCCTTTATCAAAATAAAAATATCACAGGTTTGTAAATGAATTCTTAAAGTTATAAAATCAGGACTTATGAAATAATCAAATTATTTTACCCTTTCAATAAATTCTGTAAGAACCTGAATTATGAGAATTGTGTCATCTTATTCTGAGAAACCTTGGGTCTATCAGTAGATGTAGAAACTATCAAACAGGGAAAAAGAGCAATTCGTAACTCATAGCACCACAAACTTTTTTACAGCTTTATGACAGCAAAGTTCAGGGATTGATTAAATATTACCTCAATTATTCACAAATACAAATAAAGTTAAAATGATGAAAAATGCATGCAAATTTAGATTTGGATATTTGTCTATGACAAGACTGTGATGTATTAGGAAGAGCAACATGTTGAAAGGCAAATGATGTGAGTTCTGAAGTAGGCTCTAGGCTCTGAGCTATTTGTTAGCACAGAGCACGAGGCGGGACTCGAACTCACAAACCACGATTCCATGACCTGAGCTGAAGTCGAATGCTCAACCGACTGAGCCACCCAGGAGCCTCTCTATTTAAAAGTAATTAATATCTTTACTATTTTTAAACATTAAAAAAGAAACTGTCACACTAGTATGTGATTTTTTTTCTAGGCTTTACCTAATTCTGAAGTGTATCAAAAGTCTATTTAAATTTTTTAATGTTTATTTATTTTTGAGAGAGAGAGAAAGAGACAGAGATTAGGAGGGGCAGAGAAGAGAGGGGACACAGAATCCAAAGCAGGCTCCAGGCTCTGATCTGTCAGCACAGGGCTCGATGCGTGACCTGTGAGATCATGACCCGAGTTGAAGTTGGATGTTTAACTTACTGAGCCACCCAGGAGCCCTCCAAAAAGTCTATTTTACATATGAAGTATTCTGAAAATGCCTCACAATATCTACAGTATCAGTTTTATCTGATATATACTTGTAAGTTAAAAAACACACACATATAGAAGGGACACAAGTGGCTCTATAAGTGGATAGACGTTCAAGATAACATGCCCAGGTTTGCCTTTCCTCTATCACCTGAATCCTGGTTTAGTTCTCATCCCTTCATGAAGATCTTTCCTCCTTCTCTGGTCCAAAATTTCTTTTATGGATATTAACTTTATCACATTGGGTTTTGTGCTGTCCTTTCACACCTGAACATCTATGCTGGGGTTTAAAGCTCTGCAGCATCTTACCATGTCCTTATACTGAGCACAGGCTACAAGGCACTTTATATATGCTCTCGTTTAGGTTCAAAACAATCCTGACATTTTGGTTTTGTTTTGGATTTTTTATAGATAATGAATCTGAATCTAAGAGAGACTAATACACTTGCACAACAAAGCACACTATCTACAACAGGTCAATCTAGACTTTGAATTTGAAAATCTAGTCTTTAGGACTCAACACCCACTTGTTCTATCATACTACAGTATAAAGAAGGTAAAACTCAGCTGGAGTGAAGGCAAGAAATGCTGTACCTGCTTGCTAAGACTAAAAGGAACTAGTGCTCAAGGTGTGTGTCAATGTAGAATTGGTTTCCATTGATTTGGTTCGGTGCAAATCAACAAATATTTATTTGCAGATTCAAGAATAAGAAATTACTGTTTCAAATTATGGGCATAGACTGACATCATTGTTACCTAAAATCTAAATCACTTTTGCACTTTTAAAGCTAAAATATCACAATTTGATTTTTTAATCTTTTTTTTTTTTTTTTTGGCTTCTTCCTGACATCTACTAGGAGCATAAAGCACTGTGCTGTATGTTGCAAGAATACAATAATTCAGTTTCTGTATTAAATTGTGTGCACTTTGAAACACAATTCACTTGGACATGAATTTTTACCTCACTTCTAACACTTAAATTCATAAAATTCCTTCTTTCTAAGTCTTTTCTCTCCATTTATAAAGTGTCGATCACATATACGTTCCTTTCACTTAGTACTTTGGAGCATTAAATGTAATTTCATATGAAATGCACTTGGTATTGTAATTGGTACATGATGAGAATTAAAAGTCTAGTTTTACACACATAACGGAGTATATACACATATTCAATTATAATATAATACTCTATCATATATAATCTATTATAATCCATCTACATATTTAGTCAAATGTCTAGGTGGACTAATTGATAGACACTTGGAGAAGTAGGTGAAAATCCTGTCCTCAAGCTTACATCCTGAATGGAAGAAAGAGAGAAATACAAAACAAGGCAGTACATTCAAGTAGAAGCATTGCTCTAGTTATCCGAAAGACAAAGAGACCACTTTTGACTGGAATGATTAAAGGAAAGCTTTCTGTGAAGAAGGCTAAAGTTAAGCTGAGCTTTAAAGGAGCTACCCATCTTGCAATAGTGGTGAAAAAGGAGAAAGGTGGTCTAGGTCAGGAGTCAGCAAATTTTTTTCCTTAAAAGGCCAGTGCTAGTCAATATGCCTCTGCAGGCCATAAGAGCTCTGTTGCAGTACTCAGCTTGCTGTTGCAGGACAAAAGCAGCCGCAGACAATACATAGATGAATGGGCATGGCTATATCCCAATACAACTTTACTTACAAATGCAGGTTTAGCCTATAGATTGCCATTTGCAGAACCTGGATCTAGGATACAGAAGAACTCGAACAAAGCCATAAAGCTTGGGAAAGCACAGATCCTTTTCCCAGGGGCAGAAAGTGATCCAGTGAGGCTGAAAGTTTGGCTATATGTTGAGGGTTTGTGCAGAATAAGCTCGGGAAGACGCTGGGGCCATTTATGGAGTGACTGGAATATGGAGCCTGGGCATTATGCCACAGGCAAACTGGAAGTTGAAGGATTTTGAGGAAGGGAGTATCACTGTTAAAGCTGAGCCACTGAACGCCCAAGCTGGTTCATATTACTGCCGTTGCTCTCTCATTCACTGACTCAGGCTTTGCTTCATCCAGACTACTTCCTACAGTACCGAGAGATCAATCATCATAAAACGTAAACTAGTCGCGTGATTGCCCAGCTCGAACAATTCAGTTGTTTCTCCCATTAGACACAGAAAGGTGTGTGACTTTTTTCATATGATATACAAGGCCCATTCCTAATCCACACTGACCATACGGAACCGCTTTGCTTCTCTGATACCATGTTTCTGCAGAGCCCTTTGCCTTTGTGCCTGTTGTTGTCTTTGCCTAGAAGGTCTGTCATCCCTTATTTTGTGATAAGCTACTTCTCAGTCTTTCCAGAAATCATCAAGTACTTGAAGCTTCTACTGATTTCTTCGAACAGCATCGAGTATGCTATTCTTTCCACCCATTCTGTGCGTAAACTATACTTGTTGCAAAGTACTATAATTTCAAGATTACAAAATTATCTCCTATACTGAACTGTTCTCCTTGTGGTGGCTGGAGGTCCTAACTCGTTGGAACTTAAAGTGCCCAGGACATAGTGAGGGCTTCAAAATTATACAGTACAGGGTAGTATAGAGATTAGAAACCAGAGTCAGGGAAGAAAGTTAATTTTTATTATAATAGTCCAGGCATGATGTAATTGTGGATTGAACTAGAATCTTGGCAGGAAAAATGCACAGAAGAGAATGGGTGCCAGAGGCCTTAGTAAAGAAGAAACATGAGAACTTGTCCACTGACTGAGTATAGGGGGAGAGGGTGACCCCTGGCTATCCAACATCGATGAAAAAAGCAAGACAGCACCATTAAGAGAAAGCAGAATGCCAAGATGAGAAACAGGAAAGTTAGGAGCTTCTGATATGCTGTGCTCCTGCTGCCAGCAGATCCTCCAGGTAGAGATGTCTCCTACAGAGTTAGAAATACAGGAAGGGGATCTCTGGGATGGAGTCAGAATCGACACCACAGATTTAGAGGCTTCTGCATAGTTTTCTGGGTGGTTGCAGCTGTGAAAATTGAAATATTCTCCCTCTCCTTCTCTCTCTAGCTCACGCTCTCTCACTTTTCTTGCTCTCTCACTCTTTTGCTCTCACACACACACCAAAAAAAGAAAAAAAAAAAAGGACTGAGAAAAATATTATGGGGAATATCTAAATTACTTTGCAAAGAGAGAAAGAGGAGATTAGAAGGTAAATTAGAAAGTTTGGTCAGAAATGCAGAGTGAGAAATAAGAGTTAACATTTCCATAGACACTGACGAGAAAAAAAAAGGTCAAAAAGAAAGGATGATCTGTGGTGCAAATATTGCAAAAGGTAAAGGAAAATAAAGACTCAGAAAAAGTCACTGAACTTGGTAAATTTCAGCAGAACCTTTGGATAGATTATTTTTTCATAGATCAATGGAGGAGAAAAACCAGTTGGAAGATTTTTGGGAAAAAATGGCTGGAGAAAACTGAGATAATGACCCAGTCTCTCAAAAGTGTGATATAAAAAAAAAAAAAAAAAAGTGAGTGCAAACAGCAGTTCTAAGAATATTGGAATCATTCATTCAGTGCATTTATTTAGGTGTCAGTCACGACTAGGGTGCAGATGTTGTGAAAGGAAGACTATATTAGGAATAAAAATAGATATAAGAAGATTAATAAGAAAAAAAACATTAATTTAATGAGTTTTGGGTCCTGATAATTGTATTAGAGACATTTATGCATATTAACTGATTACATATATACTACTTGGCACATAGTAGGTGATCAATATATATTTAACTCTCACAAATTATAAAATAACAATTCTTATCTCCACTTTTACTGATGAATACACTGAGCCTTAGAGACACGAACATGACTTTTCTAAGTCATGGCAGGTAAATAAAAAAAACAGCATTCAATACCAGATATTCTGAGCATTTCCATAGGGATAAATACATGATTCAGGGAAGAGGGATGATTTGAAGATTCAAGAGAGAAATGCAAAAACTGTTAAATTAAAGATGTGGAGGAAGTTAAATGGGATGGCATTAAGAGCACAGAGTAAGGGACTCACCTTTGAATGTTGACCCTGTCAATACAATTTTGTAAGTTTCCCCACTGCTATGACATAAAATTAGAAATAAGGTTTAAATGGAGATTTGGTCCAGTTGGGATAAAAAGGGATACATTTCCTTAAAAGCTAACTTTGGAATGAGTGTCTGTCTGGGAAGCAAATATGTAAACCAGACAAAGACTAGGAATTAATGCAGTCTAGTTTACTAGAGGGGAAATATTAAAAGTGAAATAAAGGGTATAACTCACCATCCATACAAATCTATAGTTTTATCAAATGGGTAGAAAGAAAAATATAAATAAGTATTAGTTGGGTGATTGCTGTGTATAAGATTATGGTAGACTATAAGGAAAAAGTAACAATATATGACACATAACAGGTTGTGCTATTAGAGAGCCCACAAGTAGTTGGGTAAATGACTTACACTGCAATATTTAAATAAGCAACATAAAATCAATATAAAATAGCTCTGTTAGCCAGGAGAATGGTTTTGCCCCAGATTCTATGCATAGCAAGGAGCAATTAACACCTAATATAAAAGTGTATTATATTCCATTAAAAAGATATGAAGCCAGAGTAAATAAGGTTTAGGTTGGCATCACTACTTATTTTACCTATGAAAGTATTTTAAATTTAAGCTGTAATAATTGTCTGTCCTAAGTTAATTTAAAAGTGAATTTAGGGGGAGGGAGGGAAGATGGCGGCTTAGGAGGACGCTGGGCTCACCGTGCATCCTGCTGATCACTTAGATTCCACCTACACCTGCCTAACTAACCCAGAAAACCACCAGAAGACTAGCAGAATGGAGTCTCCGGAGCCAAGCGCAGATGAGAGCCCACGGAAGAAGGTAGGAAGGGCAGAGAGGCAGTGCTCGCTGCATGGACTGGTGGGAGGGAGCCGAGGCAGAGGGGCGGCCCGCCGGCCAACCAGAGCCCCAAGTCTGGCTGGCAAAAGCAGAGGGGCCGGACAGAGTGTGTTACAACAGCAAGCCCGACTTAGCAACTGGGAGGTCATAAGTTAACAGCTCTGCTCAGAAAGCGGAAAGGCTGGAGGACAAAGGGAGGGAGAGCTGCTGAGCCCCCGGACGACAGAGCTCAGTTTGGTGGGGAACAAAGGTGCTCGCCAGCGCCATCTCCCTCACCCATCCCACAGCCAAAATCCCAAAGGGAACCAGTTCCTGCCAGGAAACTTGCTTGCTCCGCGCAAACACCCAACGCTGTGCTTCTGCGGAGCCAACCCTCCGGCAGCGGGCCTGACTCCCTCCCGCTGCCGCAGGGCCCCTCCTGAAGTGGATCACCTAAGGAGAAGCGAGCTAAGCCTGCCCCTCCTGCCCCCGTGCACCTTGCCTACCCACCCCGGCTAATACGTCAGATCCCCAGCACCACAAGCCTGGCAGTGTGCAAGTAACCCAGATGGGCCAGGCCACCCCACAGTGAATCCCGCCCTAGGAGAGGGGAAGAGAAGGCACACACCAGTCTGACTGTGGCCCCAGCGGTGGGCTGGGGGCAGACATCAGGTCTGACTGCGGCTCCGCCCACCAACTCCAGTTATGCACCACAGCACAGGGGAAGTGCCCTGCAGGTCCTCACCACTCCAGGGACTATCCAAAATGACCAAATGGAAGAATTCCCCTCAAAAGAATCTCCAGGAAATAACAACAGCCAATGAACAGATCAAAAAGGATTTAAATAATATAACAGAAAGTGAATTTATTTTTTTTTTTTTTTAATTTTTTTTTCAACGTTTTTTATTTATTTTTGGGACAGAGAGAGACAGAGCATGAACGGGGGAGGGGCAGAGAGAGAGGGAGACACAGAATCGGAAACCGGCTCCAGGCTCCGAGCCATCAGCCCAGAGCCTGACGCGGGGCTCGAACTCACGGACCGCGAGATCGTGACCTGGCTGAAGTCGGACGCTTAACCGACTGCGCCACCCAGGCGCCCCCAGAAAGTGAATTTAGAATAATAGTCATAAAATTAATCGCTGGGCTTGAAAACAGTATAGAGGACAGCAGAGAATCTCTTGCTACAGAGATCAAGGGACTAAGGAACAGTCACGAGGAGCTGAAAAACGCTTTAAATGAAATGCAAAACAAAATGGAAATGACGGCAGCTCGGATTGAAGAGGCAGAGGAGAGAATAGGTGAACTAGAAGATAAAGTTATGGAAAAAGAGGAAGCTGAGAAAAAGAGAGATAAAAAAAATCCAGGAGTATTAGGGGAAAATTAGAGAACTAAGTGATACACTAAAAAGAAATAATATACGCATAATTGGTATCCCAGAGGAGGAAGAGAGAGGGAAAGGTGCTGAAGGGGTACTTGAAGAAATTATAGCTGAGAACTTCTCTGAACTGGGGAAGGAAAAAGGCACTGAAATCCAAGAGGCACAGAGAACTGCCTTCAGACGTAACTTGAATCGATCTTCTGCACGACATATCATAGTGAAACTGGCAAAATACAAGGATAAAGAGAAAATTCTGAAAGCAGCAAGGGATAAACGTGCCCTAACTTATAAAGGGACACCTATAAGACTCCTGACTGACCTCTCTTTTGAAACTTGGCAGGCCAGAAAGGATTGGCACGAGATCTTCAGTGTGCTAAACAGAAAAAATATGCAGCCGAGAATCCTTTATCCAGCAAGTCTGTCATTTAGAATAGAAGGAGAGATAAAGGTCTTCCCAAACAAACAAAAACTGAAGGAATTTGTCACCACTAAACCAGCCCTACAAGAGATCCTAAGGGGGATCCTGTGAGACAAAGTACCAGAGACATCGCTATAAGCATAAAACATACAGACATCACAATGACTCTAAACCCGTATCTTTCTATAATAACACTGAATGTAAATGGATTAGATGCGCCAACCAAAAGACATAGGGTATCAGAATGGATAAAAAAACAAGACCCATCTATTTGCTGTCTACAAGAGACTCATTTTCGATCTGAGGACACCTTTAGATTGAGAGTGAGGGGATGGAGAACTATTTATCATGCTACTGGAAGCCAAAAGAAAGCTGGAGTAGCCATACTTATATCAGACAAACTAGACTTTAAATTAAAGGCTGTAACAAGAGATGAAGAAGGGCATTATATAATAATTACAGGGTCTATCCATCAGGAAGAGCTAACAACTATAAATGTCTATGCGCCGAATACCGGAGCCCCCAAATATATAAAACAATTACTCATAAACATAAGCAACCTTATTGATAAGAATGTGGTAATTGCAGGGGACTTTAACACTCCACTTCCAGAAATGGATAGATCATCTAGACACATGGTCAATAAAGAAACAAGGGCCCTGAATGACACATTGGATCAGATGGACTTCACAGATATATTTAGAACTCTGCATCCCAAAGCAACAGAATATACTTTCTTCTCGAGTGCACATGGAACATTCTCCCAGATAGATCATATACTGGGTCACAAAACAGCCCTTCATAAGTTTACAAGAATTGAAATTATACTATGCATACTTTCAGACCACAATGCTATGAAGCTTGAAATCAACCACAGGAAAAAGTCTGGAAAACCTCCAAAAGCATGGAGGTTGAAGAACACTGTAGTAAAAGATGAATGGGTCAACCAGACAATTAGAGAAGAAATTAAAAAATATATGGAAACAAACGAAAATGAAAATACAACAATCCAAATGCTTTGGGACGCAGCGAAGGCAGTCCTGAGAGGAAAATACATTGCAATCCAAGCCTATCTCAAGAAACAAGAAAAATCCCAAATACAAAATCTAACAGCACACCTAAAGGAAATAGAAGCAGAACAGCAAAGGCAGCCTAAACCCAGCAGAAGAAGAGAAATAATAAAGATCAGAGCAGAAATAAACAATATAGAATCTAAAAAAACTGTAGAGCAGATCAACGAAACCAAGAGTTGGTTTTTTGAAAAAATAAACAAAATTGACAAACCTCTAGCCAGGCTTCTCAGAAAGAAAAGGGAGATGACCCAAATAGATAAAATCATGAATGAAAATGGAATTATTACAACCAATCCCTCAGAGATACAAACAATTATCAGGGAATACTATGAAAAATTATATACCAACAAATTGGACAACGTGGAAGAAATGGACAAATTCCTAAACACCCACACTCTTCCAAAACTCAATCAGGAGGAAATAGAAAGCTTGAACAGACCCATAACCAGCGAAGAAATTGAATCGGTTATCAAAAATCTCCCAACAAATAAGAGTCCAGGACCAGATGGCTTCCCAGGGGTGTTCTACCAGACATTTAAAGCAGAGATAATACCTATCCTTCTCAAGCTATTCCAAGAAATAGAAAGGGAAGGAAAACTTCCAGACTTATTCTATGAAGCCAGTATTACTTTGATTCCTAAACCAGACAAAGACCCAGTAAAAAAAGAGAACTACAGGCCAATATCCCTGATGAATATGGATGCACAAATTCTCAATAAGATACTAGCAAATCGAATTCAACAGCATATAAAAAGAGTTATTCACCATGATCAAGTGGGATTCATTCCTGGGATGCAGGGCTGGTTCAACATTCGCAAATCAATCAACGTGATACATCACATTAATAAAAGAAAAGAGAAGAACCATATGATCCTGTCAATCGATGCAGAAAAGGTCTTTGACAAAATCCAGCACCCTTTCTTAATAAAAACCCTGGAGAAAGTCGGGATAGAAGGAACATACTTAAAGATCATAAAAGCCATTTATGAAAAGCCCACAGCTAACATCATCCTCAATGGGGAAAAACTGAGAGCTTTTTCCCTGAGATCAGGAACACGACAGGGATGCCCACTCTCACCGCTGTTGTTTAACATAGTGTTGGAAGTTCTACCATCAGCAATCAGACAACAAAAGGAAATCAAAGGCATCCAAATTGGCAAAGATGAAGTCAAGCTTTCGCTTTTTGCAGATGACATGATATTATACAGGGAAAATCCAACAGACTCCACCAAAAGTCTGCTAGAACTGATACATGAATTCAGCAAAGTTGCAGGATACAAAATCAATGTACAGAAATCAGTTGCATTCTTATACACTAACAATGAAGCAACAGAAAGACAAATAAAGAAACTGATCCCATTCACAATTGCACCAAGAAGCATAAAATACCTAGGAATAAATATAACCAAAGATGTAAAAGATTGTATGCTGAAAATTATAGAAAGCTTATGAAGGTAATTGAAGAAGATATAAAGAAATGGAGAGACATCCCCTGCTCATGGATTGGAAGAATAAATATTGTCAAAATGTCAATACTACCCAAAGCTATCTACACCTTCAATGCAATCCCAATCAAAATTGCACCAGCATTCTTCTCGAAACTAAAACAAGCAATTCTAAAATTCATATGGAAACACAAAAGGCTCCGAATAGCCAAAGTAATTTTGAAGAAGAAGACCAAAGCAGGAGGCATCACAATCCCAGACTTTAGCCTCTACTACAAAGCTGTCATCATCAAGACAGCATAGTATTGGCACAAAAACAGACACATAGATCAATGGAATAGAATAGAAACCCCAGAACTAGACCCACAAACATATGGCCAACTAATCTTTGACAAAGCAGAAAAGAACATCCAATGGAAAAAAGACAGTCTCTTTAACAAATGGTGCTGGGAGAACTGGACCGCAACATGCAGAAGGATGAAACTAGACCACTTTCTCACACCATTCACAAAAATAAACTCAAAATGGATAAAGGACCTGAATGTGAGACAGGAAACCATCAAAACCCTAGAGGAGAAAGCAGGAAAAGACCTCTCTGATCTCAGCTGTAGCAATCTCTTACTCGACACATCCCCAAAGGCAAGGGAATTAAAAGCAAAAATGAATTACTGGGACCTTATGAAGATAAAAAGCTTCTGCACAGCAAAGGAAACCACCAACAAAACTAAAAGGCAACCAACGGAATGGGAAAAGATATTTGCAAATGACATATCAGACAAAGGGCTAGTATCCAAAATCTATAAAGAGCTCACCAAACTCCACACCCGAAAAACAAATAACCCAATGAAGAAATGGGCAGAAAACATGAATAGACACTTCTCTAAGGAAGACATCCGGATGCAACAGGCACATGAAAAGATGCTCAACGTCACTCCTTATCAGGGAAATACAAATCAAAACCACACTCAGATATCACCTCACGCCACTCAGAGTGGCCAAAATGAACAAATCAGGAGACTATAGATGCTGGAGAGGATGTGGAGAAACGGGAACCCTCTTGCACTGTTTGTGGGAATGCAAACTGGGGCAGCCGCTCTGGAAAACAGTGTGGAGGTTCCTCAGAAAATTAAAAATAGACCTACCCTATGACCCAGCAATAGCACTGCTAGGAATTTACCCAAGGGATACAGGAGTACTGATGCATAGGGGCACTTGTACCCCAATGTTTATAGCAGCACTCTCAACAATAGCCAAATTATGGAAAGAGCCTAAATGTCCATCAACTGATGAATGGATAAAGAAATTGTGGTTTATATACACAATGGAGTACTACATGGCAATGAGAAAGAACGAAATATGGCCCTTTGTAGCAACATGGATGGAACTGGAGAGTGTGATGCTAAGTGAAATAAGCCATACAGAGAAAGACAGATACCATATGGTTTCACTCTTATGTGGATCCTGAGAAACGTAACAGAAACCCATGGGGGAGGGGAAGGAAAAAAAAAGAAGAGGTTAGAGTGGGAGAGAGCCAAAGCATAAGAGACTGTTAAAAACTGAGAACAAACTGAGGGTTGATGGGGGCTGGGAGGGAGGGGAGGGTGGGTGATGGGTATTGAGGAGGGCACCTTTTGGGATGAGCACTGGGTGTTGTATGGAAACCAATTTGACAATAAATTTCATATATTGAAAAAAAAGTGAATTTAATAATTTTACAAAATAAAAATAGCTTCAATTTTTATATTATCTGACTTATGGCAGTCAATGTAGTCGTTTAAAGATTTTTGCATATGCATTTTATAGATTTCAGGGCATGTAAAAGTATAAAGTTAATTCTCTCATATTAAAGGAGGAAAAAAATTCAGCCAGTCAACCAAACAACCAAAAATCAAAACAATCGTTTCAAAGCTACCAATACAACTGTGTAAAACACTCTGGAAATATTGACAGGATTTCCTAGACCAACTTTCCATTGATCACCATTGCCCACAAACGTAAGATCACATGTAGCAGTGAAACTTTGACATACGCTAGAAGAAAATAGCATACCATCATAGCATTTTATTCTAGCACTCATTGATTTTGTAAGCACACAGCTTCACAATTGTTGCAGCAATTGAAGCATCTCAGATGGGAATAGTTATGCTACTGATTTGTCATACTCTATATTTTATCTTTAGAGAAGGACTCCTTGGCATGGTAGATAAATATTTATTAGACTATAACACTACAATGGATAGGACATCTCTTCCAAAATTGTCACAAACTTACTGAGCACTAACAGATGGACAAGAAAAGGGAAAAGTGCTTTGCATATATTGGGACAGTATGGGTTGATGGATATTGAGTAATTTTTGTTCTAACATTATTCTAAGCAGTTCACTTAGAACTGTTAAAGTATTTTATTTGTCCTCACAACAATTCCATAAAGTCACTTTTATTATGTAGTATACCTATTACATTGATAAAAAAAAAAAAACTGATGCCCAGAAATGTTCAATAAACTGCCCCACAATTAATAGGAGAGTCAGGATTCCATTCTACACAGCTTCATTCTCAAGGCTGTGCTCTTACCACAAAGCTAAAGACTTAGTTCTTAGGGTACAGATTCCATTATTCCTATGCTTTGGTGTAGGACAAATGAAGGAGGTTGTATTTACTGCCTTTTTGAGGTTCATGCCAGGAAGTAGTTAGGTTGTACCTGCCTTTCTCCAAGTGGTACTAAGCACAGTGAGCCAAACATGCATATAACTATGACCTTGGGCAGAAGTTTTCTCCATCGTTAATGATTTGACTTTATAAGCCTCTTAGAATTCAGCTCTTTGCCTGGAATTAGGTCCCAGCTTCTGAAAGAAGTTCATGCATAGCCTTTCCTCTTATAGTGCATGTCAGTGTCCATTCTCTTCTGGATTTCCTTCTGTATATCTCTGGTCAGAACTGCTTAGCTCCCTAGATGACTCTTCCTTCTAAATGTGCTTTTCAACTGTTAGGAGAATTCCAGAAGACTCATTCCTGCCCCCCTTTTATTTCTCTATTCTCTCTCCTAAAGTGTTCTTATTCAGTGCCTTGGTTTTACATGTGCTGTGAGCATTGATGACTCTCAAATCTGTATCTACATCCCTGACGCAAACCTAAGCTTCACACTCATAATTTTAATGTCCCAACTGATATCTCCATGTGAATGACTAGTAGTCACTTCAAATTGGATTCAAGTAAGAACTCCCGGTTTCCCCCATGCCTGTTTCTCCTCCAGTGCTACCTATAATGGTACCACCATCTGCCCAGGTGTTCAAGCCAAAAACTTAGTAGATGGCCATTCTGGTTTCTCTCTTTCTTTCAGTTCCACTTACAATCTCAAATGTTTTTCCAAATACATTCAATTTTCATTTTTCCACCTTAGTACAAGGACACTCCATCTTTTGTTTGAATCAGTATATTAATTAACACCTGAATGGTCTCACTGGTTTCTCTTCTAATAGCTTCTTTCTACAGCCCTGCCTCTAACCCAATCCAAACAGATCAGTTTATTTTGGCCCCTGTTTGAAATACTCCAATAGTTTATCACATAAATGATTTTAAGAATTTCAATAAATAAATAAATTAATTAATTAATTAATATCTCAACTTCTTACCATGACCTAGGAGCCCTTGTATGGGCTACATGATTTGGCCCCTGCCTACCTCTCTGAGCCTGTTCTCACTCTGGTCCACACTCACAAAACTTCCTAGTTAAATTCACCATGCTTACTTACATTCCACAGCCCAGTTCTTCAGCCTAAAGATCACTTCCATAAAGAAGTCACCCATATTAACCATACCTAATAGTCCCTTGTCACTCTCTTGTTATATAAGCCTATTTTATTTTCAAGGCTGCATTCACCATATTAAGTAATCTTCTTTATTTCATATTAAATTGCCTATCTACCTCACAAAGCATGCCAGCTCGAAGAAAGTGGAAACTTTGTCTTGTTACCCATACTAAAAACTCAATGCATGTTTATTAAATGAAAAATAGCTTGAGGTCTTCTATATACCTCAGTCACCTCTGCCAGCAGGAAGAGACTACTTAATAGCAGTTTCCCAAAGTGATTTTATAAATAGGAAATTAGTAACAAACAAAATAAATCACTAACCAAATCATCACAGGATCAACATTCACAGGCCACCTTTCACTGATAACTCCTCAGAACACTCAGATTCTCTTTTCTGACCCATTACACAGCCATCCGACCTACTCTAATTTACCTAATATAAGCCTATAGAGGGTAGGGATATTGTGTGGGTAAGAAATATTTATGTCTTTGAGACTCTTCTCTGGAAAACTTAGAAATCTTCATTTCTTACTGTTGATAATAGGAAGAAGTGAAGAAGGTGACACACAAATCAATCCACCAAATGTTACAACACAACCATTTTCACATCTTCTCTGAAAAAGGTACCATATTGTTTTCTCCATTTTAAATGGGTTTCAGTAGATTAACAGAAAGTTTTTAAACTTTGAAAACACAAATATTCTTATTGAGGCTAGTGGCTGGGTTAAAAATGGCCAAAATTCTTTGATATTCCTCTTCAAGTGGTGAGGTGCATTTCTCCTCCCAGTGAATCTAGGCAGGTCATGGCTGCTTTGACAAAGTATTATGGAAGTGATGCTACACCACTTCTAGGACTTTTCCATAAGAGCACTGGCAGATTTCGCCTGAGGTTCTTGGACCCCAGAGCTACCATGTAGCCCATTTCAGCTACCTGCCAAAGAACCGTATTGTGAAGCCCTGAGACCACAAGATCAGAGACAGGGGGCCAGCAGAGCCCAACCTTCCAATTATCCTTGCCGAAGTACCAGACGTTGAGTGAAGACATCTTGAACCTTCAAGACTGCCCAGTTACCAGGTAAATACCATTAAGTCATACCAGTCAAGCACATGAAGCAGAAGAATCTTCCTGTGAACCCAGCCCTGTAAATGAACTACATGAACTACAAATTCATGAGATAGATAAAAATATAAATAAAATTAAGTAATTAAAATTTTAGAATGACAAGTAAAATCATTGTTTAAATCCTCATTTTAGCCATAGTTAGTTATTCAACAATACATGGACACAATAAGGCTATGGGTTAATATCACAGAATTTCTAGCAAAATTAAGCATTATATTCGGTTAGTCCAAAGACTAATGTTTAATGAAAAAATAATCAAAGTTTACAAAGGAAAATGTACTGACCTGATAACTGCATTTGTTGAGGCATCAGCATCTGAGGCATTTACCAATAAAACATCTGTTCCAGTGGGTGCATCTTCAGGAATTGTTGTGAAATACATTTTACTGGCAAAAGTAGGGACATTGTCATTGACGTCATCTACGATGACATTGATTGTTCCAGTTCCAGTCAGGGCAGGGGATCCTAGAAGGAGAAGAAAATCAAGTTTTTAATGTTTATAAATAACAAAGATAACAGCAAATTTAACATTAATTAGTTACAGATAACACTACCGGAGACAATTTAGAAAACATCTCAAAGTGAAATTTCTAAATGCTACAAGTGATTGAGTGTTTTTTGATTTTGTTACAAGTATTTTCATTTATAAACTGGTATTTCAAATCTTTTCTGATGATATTGAACAAAAAGAGTATGTCAACCTCTTATTCTATTTGAAAGGTGCTGATTCAGCAATGAAAAACACAACAATATCATTTAAACACCACAAAAGAGGCACTGCTGGTTTCTCTGAAATTGCATTAAAATAGCTCACTCCAAATTTGGAGAATACCCATGGGCATTGAATATCTGGCCAACTGACAAAGCACGAAAACTAAATTCCTAGCTGTGACTATCAATGTTAATATCAAAAATTTGGGTTTCTGGGTCTTTAAATTCCCTATTCTCAACTAATATTTGTTTGTAAAGGAAAAAAAAAATAAAGCTTCAAGTTATATCTCAAAACCACAATCTTCCACTTGGTGGAAATAACATTATGTGGATGAGCTGACTTGGAATTATTTTTGTTACATTTATTTAATATTTAATATAAATGTGAAACGATTAAGTTTTTATTTCCTGTTCCAGCTCTGTTATCAGCATATAATGAAAAGCCAACATTGAACAAAACCTTGGCATACACTGTCCACACTACACAAAGTTAACAGACTCTTTGTGGTGAAGGTCAGAAGCCATATTTGGTTAGATTCTGTGGGTTGTCCCAAAACTAAAAGTCAAATCAACTGTCTTTAGATGCATGTTCAAAATCAGTTTTCAAACTTTAATCTCTCTAAATAGAAACAATAGAGATCTGTTTAACTGTGTTTATCTAAAATAAAATAAAGCCCTGAATACTCTCTTTTTCTGTTTAAGGTATTGAAACTTTCCATAAAATTATTCCCCTTTATATGAAATTTAAATTCTACTTATTTCTAGCACTCAACACTTTTTAATAAAAACCATCCATTCATTCACTCATTCATTTCTCTGTAAAATGTCTATGGTGTTCCCTTTTACTCCTCACAGAATGGTGTTGAGATTCACAACCTTCCAGTATTTTTTTTTTGTAGTAATCCTGTGATTTGCTGATATTTCCTTTACTACTATTTAAACCTGTTCTATGTTCTTAGATTGTAACTACTGATGGCCTATAACCAATGAGCTTTTATGCTCAAATATATAGGAACCAAAATCAGACTAGAACAAACAGACTAGAAAATTATGGAATGCAATGTATTTAGTGATGTTATATCTGTGCTCTATACAAGGAAGCTTGAATTCTACATGAGATGAAAATGCGTATGACCAGTTGAGCTAGGCACTGTGATGAAGCATGACTGCTCCCATAAATCTATGCAATTAAATTTAGGCTACATGGTGATAATTATTGCCAAATATATCTTTCTCAGTAAAGTATTTTATATTAAACATTCCATTTCCATTAACATATTTTTAAATTCATGACTCCCAAAGTCTTACCTTTTATTTTTTTAAAATTTTTATTTATTTTTGACAGAGAGACAGAGCATGAGTCGGGGAGGGGCAGAGAGAGAGGGAGACACAGAATCCAAAGCAGGCTCCAGGCTCTGAGCTGTCAGCAGAGTCCGATGCAGGGCTCAAACCCACAAATCTCAAGTTCATGACCTGAGCTGAAGTTGGACACTTAACTGACTGAGCCACCCAGGCACCCCAGAGTCTTACCTTTTAGATGTTTGATTTTGTATTAAAGGAAACAAGAATTAGTCTTTACTATTGCTTATATGTATAATTAACTATAAATCACTAAAAGAGTATAATTGCCTTTTCACTAGTCACTTGATGTTAATAATGGTAAAATGATGTCACAAATATTGCATACACAAAATAGATTTGGAAGTATTATAAACACTGGAGAAGCACATCAAAATAAGACTTTAAAGATCTCACTCAACATATTAATAATGATCATATCCTTAGGTAGGCAAGTACTGGTTTAAGAAGTTTACATAGACTACATTGTGTAATCCTCATCAGTTAGTACCCCTGCTATCTCCAATATATGTTTAAATAAGCTGATAATTGGATTAAATGATTTTTCAAGGGCAAAGACATAGTGAGAGAGCTGGAATTTAATCCATGGGACTTGGATGTGAAGCTGTTTGCCACTGGCAAAAAGCTGAAAGGTGTTGCTAGCAGCTGAACGGGTGCCACTCAGCGAGATGTGCTGGGACTCTGGACAAGCTGGGCCCAGAGAACAACATAAGGCACAAGTTGGAGAAAATCCCCAAGTCCATAGGTGATAGACCCTAGTTATTTGCCAGTTGAAGTTTGTGGGGCATTTGGAGACAGCACTCCTGTCAGAGACTTTCAATTTCTCATAAGGGTCCTGTTTAAGCTAACTAAATACCTTCAAGGTTATCATTGATGATCAATGTTTGGACTAAATCTCTTATATATGTTTAATTATGTACAATTTGGTGAAATGGAAGTTAATTATCTGCATCATGTTGGTATCTCTTCCACTAGTTACATTTTTTAAAAAAAGAGGTAACTAGAGGATAACTGTGTTTTCATGTGGGCAAAAGAGGATGCCATGAGAAGGACAGTGTGCACACTAGGATGTATTGAGAGAGGGAATAACTAAATCAAGTCCCTAGAAGCAAAGGATAGGAGGATATGGAGGGCTCTTTTATATAGTTTACTGACATTGAACTCTACTCACTAAATCTCAGTTTCCTTTTCTGTAAAATGGGAATAATAAGCATAGAACGTACCCCAAAGAGGTATTGAGGGAAATGTAACATGCTAAGGATAGTGACTGGTATATAGTTAAAATGTATTCCTTGTTCTTTTACTTGCTTTAGACACAAGAAAAATGAAAACTTTACATTAGGAAGGTCCATTTTCTTAATATTAAAGATTTCAATTTTATAGTTCTCAGGATTTTTATTCTCCAATGAAACTTTTGACTCAGCTCTATGATAATATTATTCAGGAAGATATTTTGAGTCATCCTTTCTTCTTAATGATTCCCTTGTAGTGTAACAAAATGAGACACTTAGCTCTCAAACCTTTCATAGCTTTTTGGAGGCCATGTTGATTGGAAATTTAAAGATAAAAAATGTGGTACTTTACAGTGAGAGTTTAAAGAAGACCTAAATATTTCTGGTATGCCCATTGCTCTCTAATCAACAATACTTAAACTTGTTAAGAAATATCCCAGTAACTGCCAAGCAAAGGTTTTATCCTTGGTATTCTAAAGTGTCTGATGACACATATATGGAAAACCACATAAAATGATGACTAACTCATTTGGTCAGGAACATGTGATTTCTTTCTTTGTCTCTAAACTACATAAATATGGTTGCTGATGTGTTTTCTGAATTAGTAAGCAAAAAGAGAAAAAACATTGTTTACCCAGGAAAATATTCAGCAAGTTCAATCTCAGTGTCTTCATACCAGAGAATACCTAATTTTCCAAAAGATTTTAAAAGCACACCAGTGACAACAAGATGGTCCCAGCTTGAGAAGTAGCCTCATAGGTGATCCCATATCCACATGGGAGCAAAGGGTCCCCTTTGCTTCTCTTAGTAGCTGCCACAGCCCAGTTTATAAGCACTTAGGGTTCTTTTCCTATTTTCTTCAAGAATTGTCAGAATGAACCACAATTCTCCAGTGGCCTCCCCTTCTTGTTGCCCCAAAGGATGTGCATGCAGGTCTTATCTACTTTTTTCAATTTTATAAGGAAACCTTACAAACACATTGTTCTAAATTTCTAAGTCTTTTACTGAGATTTAATTAACCCTAAATTTGAATTCTGCTTCCAATATGTTTTACTTTGATTCTTGGGAATGGGACCTAACCGCCAAACAACCAGATCCCATCTCATCCTTGTCCACTAATAGCGTGAGCTCTGGAAGTCACTGCTTCTGAACTTTAGTCAGGAAAGTGAAATCAAAGGAGAAAAATGGAATGCCTCTACTTTCACATAAATCTTATTTCTACATCACTGGTCTCAGATGAAAGACAAGTTCCCTAGTTGATGGCCCACATAAATTTTAGCACTTCCTCTCATCTGCTAATTGAATGATGAAGCCATGTTTTCATCATTGCTTTTCTGTGTTTGGTTGTCTTTAAACTCTCTCCCTCTTAACTATGTGAGGAAGTGGTCTAGGATCCTTATGTTCCTGTTTCCTAACAGTTTTTGTTATGTCCCTTGTGAAGTGCAGCACAATGCCTACTGTTACTTGATCTTTAGTCCACACCTCTCTGTTGGCTCTAGGCTGACACATGAGACTATCTTTTGTCTCTGCTTGCAAGTTACCAAAAAGCCTCAATATTAGTATGTGAAAAACTGAAATATTAATTATTCTGTGTAAAGGTAGCCCATATTTTTATCTATAAATTGAAATATAAATGTATATGTATACATATATATTTGTATATATATATATTGTTGAACACTTACTTGAGATCATGTATATATATATATATACATATATATATATATTTTATATATGTATTACTCATTTAATATACAGATTCCATAAAATAGGTATTAATTTTTTTTGATAAAGAATTTGAGACTCAAAGAATTTAAGCAATTTATTTATATTCAGCCATAGTGGAAAGAGAGAGCCAATTTTGAACTCAATGCCATTCTTACTATAGATGTTTTACTCTGTATTATTATTACTATCAATGTACTCTGTCATATCCTCTATTAAGTTATAAGCTAATAGAGAGCAGGAGTAATTTTATTTAATTCATCTTTATGTCAACCCATAATGCATACCATTAGACTTTGTTCTCATTCTGCAGTCTTTTCCTTTGATTCTTTATATGGAAATCTGGTCTAGTGACTGGCTGAAAGTTCAAAGAACAGAATACTTCTAGAAATATACATCTGGGAATACAGGCCTTAGCCTAAGGCTGGGGTCAGAGAAGAAAACTGCAGACAAAGGTCAAAGTTTTGGAGGTAGTCTACTACTTATAAACAGAGGGTCCCAATTAATACTGAATCCCAGGAGAAGAATCAGAATACTAGGGACCAATGTTTAGTTTGAATAGGTCTGCTAATGATGAATTATATAGGCAGTGGCGTAATAGAGCAAGATTGTTCAATTTCATCTTGGATTGATTTATGAAAAACAGACATGATCAGAAAGAAGAGGCAGAGGGGCGCCTGGGTGGCGCAGTCGGTTAAGCGTCCGACTTCAGCCAGGTCACGATCTCGCGGTCCGTGAGTTCGAGCCCCGCGTCAGGCTCTGGGCTGATGGCTCGGAGCCTGGAGCCTGTTTCCGACTCTGTGTCTCCCTCTCTCTCTGCCCCTCCCCCGTTCATGCTCTGTCTCTCTCTGTCCCAGAAATAAATAAAAAACGTTGAAAAAAAAAATAAATAAATAAATAAATAAAAAAAAAATAAAAAAAAAAAAAAGAAAGAAGAGGCAGGATGTAGTGACACAGACTCCTGACAGATGACAGTGAACCAATGAAAAGGGTTGAAGGTACAAATAAAATAAAAGGTCAAGGCCTCAGAAATTTATAATTATAGAGGCCAGGAGGTGCAGTGGACATTTGAGATATACTTATAAGTTGGAAGATAAGAAGAACTTCAAATTTCATTTTGTATAATCTTATGTATTGTATACATTCATCTGTATACATGTATATATATACATATATATATGTGTAAAAATAAACATGAGTAAATTGGTAGAAACCTTCTGAAATTTTTAGAGCAAATATCAAACAATGCATATGATTCTGAAAAGCATTTTTAAAAGGGTGTGAAAATAAATCACACACACAGAGACTGTTTACAACTTAATCTTCTGATAATCCATTATACTATGGTAGTTTCATGCTCTGTGTGGGTCATATTTTATATTTTTGAATTTGGAAAATGATTAAGTGGATATTGGCTTTTAACACTGGTGGCTTAATATGCTCAAATATATCAACATAAAGTTCAAGTTAATTTAAAATGAGATTTAAAAAGAAAAAAGTTTTAAGCAACTGCTCTATCAGAAAATACATTTTTAGTAAGTGTAATAAATGAGTCTAAATGAGTAATTAAAGTTCAAACTGTAGGCAGATTACATTTTTTATGTTAACCCTTATAAATTAAACATACTTTCATGAAACATAAAAAACTATTCTGCAGAAATAAAATTTTTGCTTAACTAAAATCTGTTGCTTTGCAACAAAGCCGATTTCATTCTTGACATCAAACATTTGGTGAATAGGTCTTCTGGATGTGTGTTTGTTGTAGTAAAGTATTAGCTTCTTTTTTTTTCTTTCCCAAGAAGTAAACACATTTTTCTCACAGTAAACCGTCCGCTGAAAATCTACTGAAATTTCAGCCGTTCTATATTAACATTAGACCTTGTGTGGTTAGATTTAAATTTGAATTCAGCAAATGTATAAAGCAAATAAGTACGGAACCTTTCGAATACGAACAGAAACTGTGTATTTTAAAAATAACATTTATAATGTAATTTATTACTGCTAATTAGTTTTACAAATATATTTATATAAGTTAGGTATATATACTCTTAGATAACACTTGATTTTTAAATTATTGTTGTAGGAATCTTTACCAAAACACCATATTTCCTTGATAAATTCTTTTACTAAATAGAAGTGATAAGTAAAAAAGGGAAACTATTTAATATGTTATGAAAATGACACTGAAAAGTCACACAACTATATGAATGTACTTAATGCTACTGAATTGTGCACTTAAAATAATTAAAATGGTAATTATGTTATATATATATATATATATAGCCACAATTTAAAATTTTTATAAAGTAATATATAATGTTAACAAAATATTTTATCCCGCGCAAAAAGCAGGTCTTGAGGAATTGCTTTTTAGAGGACTTTAAAAGAAAATCCTCAATACATGTTGAAACTCTGAAACATTAAAGGCTACCTCAAATACTAAACACAACTTGCCTCCTGCCTACTTAGTGAAAATATCTAATTATATATTTATGAAATAATGATCAAAACACACTACAAAATGATTATGCTTTATCAGGATAAAATGAAAAGACTTTTTGAAAAGGTAAAAAAAAATTCTCACAGTGAGGTCAGTTTTTACGACATTTAATGTTTATCTTTTAAGTCATATAAATATTTTCCTTAATATTGCAAATAGTTTGTATCCATTTCAAAGTTGGGTCCTTTGTCCACTCGTATTTATAGCTTACATGAATAAATAAAATCTACACTGAAATTATTTTATTAAATTTTAATTCTATGCAACATAATGACAATCCTAGCTTTTACTTAACAATTTTAGAAGCTAAATCATTTGTTTTTGTATTTGTATCTAGTGAATATACAAATGAAATTCTATGTAGGAAGAATTTTTCCTACTGAAGAGTACCTGGTTTTTATTTTTTTTTTTATTTATTTTTTTTTTATAAGGAGTACCTGGTTTTTAAAAAAAGTATTTAAATAAATAATTTATAATAATATAATGTCACTAACATACGTGGTACAAAGTCTTACTAGAAATAAGAGGAAATAAAACAATTGTTATCAACTTTGGAAATAAAATTCTCATCCTAGGACAAATATTTTGTTAAAGTAAGCATATTTGGCCCAAGATGGACTCATTCATGTTAAGCGTCACATCAGCAAACCAGAACTTAACTAAGTGTCTGTGCTCAGTTCTCCAGAAACAGAGGTCAACCAACCAGTACTTGCCTCTTCAGCACAAATTACCTTAGCTCACTCCAAGTCTTCCTTATGCCTATAAGGAAAGTAACCTTGCTTTAACCAATCAGCAAATGCCCTGTATAATGTCCTCGCTCTTCCCGTTGAAGTACTAACCAGGCCAGACCCTGCTTAGCTTCTGAGATAAGACAAGATCAGGTGTGTTCAGGGCTGTAGAGGGCTTATCTGGTCTACACAAATCTCTTGCCTTGTACAGCTCTGTGAAGGTTCTTTCTGTCTACTAGCTTGGATACTGTTTGATTCATGAATTGCTGAGCAAAAGCCTACGAGATCAGTAACTTGTGAAAAAAAATGTCTTTCAGCAACTCTGATGGAAATAACCAAGACTGCCTTAGATGCAAATATACAACAAGTTAAATACAATTAATTTTTTTTGTAATTGAAGATAATCCTGGCTCTATCTGACTTACGGAACCACTGGTGCCTTGTGGAAAGCTCTCAAGCAATTTTCATTATTAAAAATGTTCATCATAACACACAAGGCAAGCTCTTCTTCAACATTTTCCCACAAATAATGCTGACAAAATGCCATCTTTCTGGAACATTTAAAAAACAACTATCTTCCGAGGTAAAATGTCATATTCCACATTTCTGACCTCTCTTTTGATTATAGAGCCATTTGTAATGCAATGACTGTCTCAGCTTAAACAATATGACAGATAGCATTCATTCAAATGTCATCATATCTTCACCAAGAAAATAAAGCATAGTTATTAGCCCTTTTAGCTTTTAGAATCAAATTTTGCAAAAGCATCATGTTTCCCCTCCATTAAAAAGTAATTTTCTATCCCTGCATAAGAATGAAGTTTAGGCCTTCTTTCAGTCATATGATAAATGTCCTTAATTAGAAATGCTAATAACTGAACTTTTCCCCTCAGACCTATTAGTTATGCTAACACATAGATGCTTCATAACTAAACTTTTTGGTCTAATCTATACACAGAATATCTCTATATCCCTTTGTATATTAGACCAAGAACAGATAAAGAATAATGTATTTAATTTGTGAACTGATTAATTTCCCACCTCCAAATTCAATGCCAACATACACACATAGCACAACTGATTCATTGTATGTGTACATATGTGTGTATCACACATATTGTATATTAGAAAAATATCTAACACTCGTTTTACACTTTCTAAAACCCTTGGACATGCATTTCCTGATTTAAGGAGAATATCAATCCTTTGATTTCAAATTTATGAATATTCTTATTTTGCAAGCTGTTTTAATGGCTAAAAACCACTTGGTTTTTAAGGGTTTTTTTTTTTAAATATAAAAATAACATTTAATCCAAAGAAAGGAAATTCTTATAAATGTGGTTTATGCAAAACATATCACAGTAGACAAGCTAATATGTGGAAGCAGTGAGTAATGGTTTAGAAATGTTCTCCCTGACAGGGTTACCAGTTTTAAATCCCATTTTCACTGAAAAACAGCTGCATGCTAAGCCAAGTTGCTTATCTTCTCGAATGCTTAGCTTTATTTTTTTTTCTTTTAATTCATAAAATTGGAATAATAGTGTCTAATTTACAGTGCCATTATGAGATTAAATGAGATGATATAGTACAAATTCTGGCACATACAAGCCCTCAGAATTCACGGAATGGAAAGTTTATGACTTCCCACGTTGTATCTACCCCAATGTCTTCTCTAAGAACTAAACTTTCATGTATATCTCCCTGACATCTCCACTGGATATCTCATATCTAAAATGTACCATATCCAAAAATTAGTTCTTGATAATTTATCTTAAAATTCTTCTATCTCCCTGTCTCCAAATTTCTAAGGCAAATATTCTAGGACTCCTGTTTGATTCATCTGTTTTCCTAACTTCCCACGTCTCCTATTCGATCATCGAGTCCCACTAGCTCTATCTTCAAAATGGATAAGATATTTAGCTCGTTACCTCCACACCGTCACCTTATGCCAAATACTATTATCTCCTTCAGGGATTGCTGTCATGGTCTTTTAACCACCATCTCTATTTCTGCTCTTGCTCTTTACCACCACTACAAAGCCAGATCTCTTCTCCATGAAACCAGATCTTTCCAAAATCTCTCGGCACTCTCTGTCCAAAACCCTAACAGGGCTTCACCTCTTTGAACAAAATTAAAATTCTTTACCCTGCCCTAAAACATTTGTGTGATCTAGCTTCTGCTTCCTCCATCCTCCAAGAATGTCTTTTTTTCACCCTTGTCCAGCCATCCAGCCCCTCTTGCAGTTCTCTGGGCGTGGTCAACTCCATCCTTGCCTCAGGGCTGTTTCATCTGCCAGCAACACTGTTTCCCTAGATTTCCACATTTCACTTTCTTGACTATACTATCCTCCAGTTCCTCACTCTGTGCCACTTAACCTGCTTTATTTAACTTCATAACAACACAATATCAAGATGCTTGTTACACATTAATATAGCCTATAGAAGCAGAAGAATCTCATTGACTGTAATCAGAATTCACTTATAAGGTCTATTAAATTAGCTTCATGGGGGCGCTTGGGTGGCTCAGTCAGTTAAGCATCCAACCTTGGCTCAGGTCATGATCTCGTGGTTTGTGAGTTTGAGCCTTGTGCCGGGCTCTGTGCTGACAGTTTAGAGCCTGGAGCCTGCTTCACATTCTGTGTCTCCCTCTCTCTCTGCCCCTTCCCCATTCATGCTCTCTCTCTCTCTCTCTCTCTCTCACACACACACACACACACACACACACACACAAATAAATACCTTAAAAAATTAGCTTCATGGTTTGATTTTAATAAATGCAAAATGACAGCTGGCAGGGATCATTGATAATATTCTCATCTATCTGGAAATTCTAATGAATTTTTTTGTATCTTCTCCTACCTAGCAATTTAACTTGAACAATGGCTAAATTTAAGCCTATTTTCAAAAGATCAATATTGAAATTACTGATTCTAATTAATTTGGCTTCACGTAAAAATATTTTGAACATTGATTCAATGTATTTGGAAAAATAAAAATAACAGTTAAATGTCTTATTCGTTGGAGTGCAACGAACAACATATAAGAAGAAGAGCTTTATTAAAATTGCATTTTTGGAAATCTGTGTTATTCAGAGAGTCAGCAGATCCTAATTCATAAGTACAGTATACATGAGCAAGAACTCAGTTGACAGGCAGAGATCCTTGATATTGTTCTGGACTCTGTCAGTCTCATTCTTCAAGCTCTGGCAAACTGCCTAATTATCCCCGGCCTCACTTTTCTTATCTCAAATATAAAGAAAATGGTCTGGTTCATCTCCAAGAAGTCCTCTGGCTATAAAATTATTATTTTACGTCAAAGTTTTCTAATTTGAAAGTGTTTCATATATAGTTCTCTTTCGAAATCCTTCCATATTACACACTGAAATACAGCAAACATCCCTCTATTGTCATATCACCTTGTTTTAATGTTTTTTCACACACTAATTCAGTTCCCTGAAAGAGTAGTGGCAGACAGTAATGACTCACAGATTCTAAAATTTCTGGTGAGGGCAGAAAATAATCTTGCATTAAAAGAATGTATGTATATACATATATATATATATATATCAAACCTGAAAAAATTACTTGTATTAATGTATATCTATTGGAATGGTTTATCTAAACACCAAAATTCCCATGACAAAAGTGAAAGTTTTCATATTACGTTTATATGAAGAGTCATAGGCCCTTATTATTAAGCCATGTGAAGCTAAATACCATACGTGTGACATATTTCTATAGCTAAAAAGGTGCTGGGTATTTGAGTGATATGGAAGGCTCACACTTTTTTTTTGTTTTGTTTTGGGAAGCCCATGTATTAAAGAATTGCTAAATGGTAACACTTCAAATGCACACAATTTCTTCTTATGCAGATTTTGAATTAGTGAATTAAATTAAGAAAAGGTAGGGGGCACAGCAGAGAGTATAACAAGACCTACCTAGAAACATCTAATAGATAACAGAATTGAATGAGATCCAGAAGGTTCAAGGGAAAGTCATGAGAACATAGCTCAACCAGTATTTTAAGTATCTGAAACTGAATTAAAGCCATAAAATGCTTCACTGGGTCCTTACATATGACTGCAATTTATCACATCACACTAAACACTCCAGAGCCTTAAACACTTGTGCTGTTTTTTCAAAGCAGAGGTCAATTTGAATGACCACAACCAATGTAGAAAAACTTCTGGAATTTCAGCCATGAGTTTACAAAGATTGGTGCTTTTCCTTTTGGTAGGACCTTTGAAAAATCTGCAAGTGATAAATATACAACAATAAACTAAAAGCCTGTTAAATAAAATATGAAATAACAGTTGCATATTAAAATAACAAGATGGTGATGATTGATTATCATGACTTTTTACCCATTAAATCATTTTATCTTTTAACAAATGTTTAGTAAGCACCTGTTATGTCACAGGTTCTGTTCTGGGTGTTTCTGGCAATTAATTTTTTTTAAGTTTATTCATTTATTTTGAGAAAGGCAGAAACAGCACGAGTGGGGGAGGAGCAGAGAGAGAATCCCAAGCAGGCTTCGCGCTGTCGGCCCAGAGCCTGACATGGGGCTCAAACTCACAAAACTATGAGATCATGACCTGAGCCAAAACCAAGAGTGAGATGCTTAACCTACTGAGCCACACAGGTGCCCCTCTGGCAATTCATTTTTGCACAAGACTTAGGAAGTTTACATTCTATTGGAAGGATATCTATTGATAGAGTTTGATTACTCCACACACTCATGTATGATATTAGATTTTCAAATAATAATTGGTTTTAAGACAAAATCACAACAAGGCAAAGTGATAGTAAAACAGGAGAGAGGGGATTACATTAGATTGGTGGTCAGATAAGTCCTTTCTGAGGGGTGCCTGGGTGGCTCAGTCAGTTAGGTGTCCAACTTTGGCTCATGTCAAAATCTCACGGTTTGTGAGTTCGAGCCCCACGTTGGGCTTTGTGCTGACAGTTCAGAGCCTGGAACCTGCTTCGGATTCCGTGTCTCCCTCTCTCTCTCTACCCCTCTCCTGCATGCACTTTGTCTCTCTCTCTCTTTCTTTCTCTCAAAAATAAGTAAACATTAAAAAAAAAAAGAAAAAAAAAAGATAAGTCTTTTATGAGAAGTTGACATCTCACCTAGATATAATGGCAGAATGACTAAAACATGAATGTGCCTGGCCTTAAAAAAGAAAAGAAAAAAGAAAAAGCCAGCTACAGGGTAGAACACTTTAGACAGAGTGAAGTACCTGAACACGGGGGCAAAGGCAGGAGAAGGTTGGCAATTTTTAAAGGCCAGATTATCTGACATTGGCAATTTGCAATAAAAGTGATGGCAACTACTCTCCAGGAGCAAGTCACCTGATTGGTGACATTTACTGGTTTCTGTGTGTCAAATGTTTCCACACTGGCTGATGTCAACCCATCAACATGATGACACTGAATGCAGAGCTGGAGGTGACAGTGGCTGAGCCTGCCCAGTTCGGGAGGGCAGGTGCCTGATAAAGGTGGCAGTGGGTGGGGAAAGACCAAGTCAGAGAGGTGGACAGAAGCCAGGTCACTGAATGCTATGTGTCATGGTGAGAAGTTCAGGCTTTATTCTCAGAAACACTGGAGTGTTTTTAAGCAAGCGATAGGGCATGATGATCTAATTTATAGTTTCAAAGTTCATGAGATGCTTGAAGAATGTACTTTGGGGAGAAAAGTTAGGCAGTTAGGGAGCTATTATATTAGTCCTGGCTTAGACCAAGGTGTTGGTAGTGGAAATGAAGAAAGTGGAAAAATTCAGGATATTTTTCAATATCCTTTTAAAGAAGAAATCTACTTGCCAATGCACTTGTTGAATGTGGGGATATGGAGAAAAGGGAACGAAGAAGGATAACAGCAATTGGGAAATTGTGGACAAAGAGAAATTTATGGAGGGTAGGGAGTCAAAAAATTTTATCTGGGCTTACTGAGCTTGAGATGTTCAGCAAACAAGCTGACTAATATTAAACCTAAAAGTAAATCATTCTCATATTTATTTCTGCCAGTAAGCTTTTCATGTAGACATTGGTATATTCATTTTATCAATATGAACATGAGGGTAACTTAACCAAGGTTATGTGGCTAAGAAATGGCAGAGGTGAGATTTGAACTTCAGTTTAACTACAAAACTATGTATTTACCTCAGAATATACTTCCATTTTGTAACTTAATTCTCTGAATTAATTTTTTAAGTTATTGCTTTGGGCTCCCTGATAATTCACTGCAACTTACTACATTAAAGTCATATTATTTTATTTATTGCATATATAAGACAATGGTAAGGAAGACTCTTATAAGGAAGGCTACTTGGGAAGAGAATGCTAAATCATGTGAAGGGCATTAACTTCTTTATAGCCAACGCCCCTCTTAAAAGCAACCACATAGTGATGGGTTCTCTGTAGTACCTGCATTACTGTGCCAAGCTGAAGCTTTAGCCTCCTAGGAATTGGTACTTGGTACAAACTATTTCTATTTCTAGAAAAAATAACAGGAATACAGAATTAAGGGGAATATTTATATTTTTAATTATACACAAAATATTATTCTGAGTTATACTTTCAACCCATTACATTACCATTTAATAATTTAAGCCTATAGGAAAAAAATGAGGTCGAATTATCTTACTCGGTTCTGGTTTTGTTATTTAGCAATGTAACATTCAGCCCCCCCACACACGTGATAGTGTGGTTGTAGCTCATTTTAAGCAGTAGACAGGAGTATTTAGAGAGTTTCCAGATGTGCTGCTTTATACTCATGCAGTCAGTAAATAAAAATAAAATGAGAGTGCAATGATAATATTTTCTCTCCCAAAAATATTAAAAGATTTAAAGGTTTGCTGATAAAAACAAAAACAAAAACAAAAACAAAACAAAAACAAAAACAGCTGATTCAAGTATTGCCATATTGCCAGAGTTGACCTATCTCTGGGCTGCCACAGGTAAGAATTTTTAAAAAGCAATGGGAAAGTAATTCGTGGGCTAGAATAAAACTGTCAAACTTTTGTCTTGTTTAGAATGCTTTGATATTTCCTGGTCCTTAGAACATGGCAAATTTGAGAATAACATGGCATCTGGGATCTAAAGCTGCCATATTTTTCTGAGTTTTCTCATGTCACCTACCAATTTGACTTTTAAATCAAAGAAGTGAATCTGTATTTTGAATCTTGTGTCAGAAACTTCATGGTTGGAATACAAGATTAAACGGCAGATTCTTAAGCCTGATACCTCAAACTCATGTTCTCTCACAAAAATGGTTTATTTGTGATACCCAAAGTATGCAAATTAATGGCATATAAAATCATTGTCACATATGAGTTTTAATGACTTTAAAATAATTCAGTACAACTTCCCACACAACTTCTGATTGTTTTCTACATGATCCATATTAAGTGATCTTCAGATACCTAACTAAGTAAGTACTTTTTGTCTAGGAGCCTCAGACACACGAGCTCATATCAGGGCAACTCAAAAACAAACAAACAAACAAACAAACAAAAACACTCTCATCAAAATCTGTGCTTTCGGACAAAGTTTAAGAAATTCTCAGGGTGCCTGGGTAGCTCAGTTGGTTAGGTGTTCAACTTCAGCTCAGGTCATGATCTCAGTTCTGTGAGCTCAAGTACCGCATCGGGCTCTGTGTTGATAGCTCAGAGCTTGGAGCCTGCCTTGGATTCGTGTCTCCCTCTCTCTCTGCCCCTTCCCTGCTCATGCTCCGTCTCTCTCATTCTTAAAAATAAATAAACATTGGGGCGCCTGGGTGGCTCGGTCGGTTGAGCGTCCGACTTCAGCTCAGGTCACGATCTCACAGTTGTGAGTTCGAGCCCCGCGTAGGGCTCTGGGCTGATGGCTCAGAGCCTGGAGCCTGCTTCCAATTCTGTGTCTCCCTCTCTCTCTGCCCCTCCCCCATTCATGCTCTGTCTCTCTCTGTCTCAAAAATAAATAAACATTAAAAAATAAATAAATAAATAAATAAATAAACATAAAAAAATTTTTTTTAAGAAATTCTCTAATTTCCAGGCTGCCAAAATGCTGAATCTCATTTACATCTCCCATCATGCTCTCTAACACCATATTTAAGACACTAAATGACAAACTTCCAAATACCTTAATTTTACTGATAATCTGAATTTCCATAACTTATTAATACTCCTATCTCAGTATTTGGCAGAATCAATATATACATGGTCTTTCCATTTCTCATGTAGTGCCAATAATCCTTTCTAGAAATTAGAGTTATACTTCTATTATTTGTCCTGATATTAAGAATTTTAGATCCCCAATTTTCCTCAGACTCAAGGCTGATGGCATCAGTTTGACTCGCTGGAACCAGGGCTTGGTTCTTGCATAGTCTGCACATGTAGATCAATGTTTTATTGAATCTCCTCCTCGTGAAAGTTACTCCTAACAGGCGCATTCACCCACGTCTATTAGAAGAAAACACTTTTAACTCTATCATTTCAAGGTTTTTGCTTTTTTGTTTTTTATTTTTTGTCTTGGTTTTTGTTTTTGTTTTTTTCCCCAAATGAAATGTCCCTTCCATATTGTCATTTTGATGGAGAAATAGCACTACAAGTGATGGTTAACTTTGCTGGTCAGTCCACAAAATCCTCTTTAACTGTATTTTGGTTGAACTGTAGTTTTAAAAATCTGTGGTCTTCTTGAATAGTGAAACATTTACTATAAAATACATTCTTTGGAAGTTGAAAAGAAATATCTGCTACAAATTAAAAATTTCTAAAGTAGTAAAGTATAAAATGAAACTTAATGTGAACTACAATTTTTAAAAAATGTTTATGAAACCAATACATCTATACATCTTTTAATAATAATACTTATGTAGTAAGGGACAGGGCAAATATTTCTAAGAACTTTATAGTATTTAAATAAAGTGTATGAAGTACAATTCTTATTAAAATCATTATATACACTATGTTATAGGCATATTTAGCAATTTAACATAGGTTGTATCAATTAAACCTTATAATAAACTACTTTGTAGTTATTATTATCCCAATTGTAATGAAGAAGATACTGAAATTGAGAGAGATAGTACATCTTACCTGAATCACAAAGAAAATTATGACAGAACCAGAATTCAAACTGAGATAGATTCAAAGTAAAAGTTTTTATCATTTTATTATACAGATTAATACTAAGTTTTGGTTTGCAAATAAAATGATTTTGGCAATCAATATTATTTTTTTCAAATTTGACTTTGCCTACACACTAAAAATTCAGTATACTCTGAACTTGCAAGTAAGCAAGTAAGCTATGCTAAGGTCTGAATCATACTCTGCCACATAGCTGTGTGATCCTGAGCAAATTATTTAACCACACTGAGTTTGGGTTTACTGTAAGTAAAATCAAAGTAACATGCAAGGTTTTGAGATGATAAAGAAAAGTGATGTATAAAAATGGGTTAATGTCTGTAAAACCTGTTATACTGCATGACACAGATGGATATAGATAGATATAGATATAGATATAGATATAGATATAGATATAGATATAGATAGATATAGATATGGGTATATATATATGTAAATTTCCTTCTTCTTCACAATATCCACCACCTCTTGACTACATAGACATACAAAAATAATTTAAATTCTCAGAATCCCCTGGTTGAAAACAAGCACTCTTGTCTACATGGTTACATTCTTTCTCTACCATGATTTTTGACTTAGAATATTCCAAAGTACAAATCCTCTGATGGAGAACTTGTGGGCTGTGCCTGCTCATCCCAGATCACCCTGCGCTGCAACCTAACTCTTGTAATCACATCCTGCTTCCCACCCAGGGATGACTTCTCTGTGACACACATTCTGTGCACAGGTTTTATAGTGACTGATGCCTTAGCCAACTAGATTTCTGGTCCTGGTTTCTCCTTCCCCACTTCACTTTTACAAAGGCTATGTTTTCATGCATGCATAGAACTGACCACACATTTCCAGTACTAACTGGAGAAGGAAGCTAAGACTGGGGTGTTTTAGTAATAAAACCTTGGTTGTAAATATCTGACTACCAGTGTCTACTCATTTTTTTTCTCTCTTCTATCCAAGTGACTATTGAAATACTGGATTGATATGAGCAATGTAGTAGTGACTGTATTTCTTACATAAGAATGCTTACCCTTTGTGCCTACTGACCATGAAGCACATTACTGACTATGCACATAATAAAACATGTTTCAGATAAACTTGGTTTAAACTTTACATGGTTACCACACCATATTCTGTTCATTATTCCTCAGGATTTTATAGTTTGCAAAAATATAACATGGTCATTCACACATATTTTCAAAAAGGCAGAGACTGTGGTTTTCTCTGTAGGCAATAGTCTCAGATAATGACAATCCCAAGAGTAAATGGCAAATAATATATAAGAGCCACCTGAATTAATAATCATTGGCACTATCATCTGAATACCGAATATAAATCGATCATGACTTGTAATCTCAAAATCCCCTGCTCTTTTATGAGAAGTGGTGACCTGAAACAATATATTGTATACTCCAAAACTGGTCATATATAACAAAAACTTAATGCCATGTTCATCAAAAACCTTTCAACAACAGTAAAACGAGGACAGTTGTAAACTCAAAATTGTTCTTCTGTATCAGTATCCACAAATCTACATGAATATATACTGTATTCATGAATACAAAATTATATACGTAGATATAGATATAATTTTAGTCCTTTGAGGTTCCAACAAATCTCTTTGGCTTAAAGCGATTTCAACAAAATTTTAGAAACTATGTCAACATTATCAAATTCTTTAATCCTTAAATAATAAGTTGTGTGGCTATTTTTATAAATGAATGTCACATAAGGCAAGGTTTCATGATTCATTAATGCCTCTGGAATTCAATGATCAATTCATTCATTCAATCATTTATTCAACAAATATTTAAGCAATACATACTTTCTTCAAGGCATAACATTCCTTTGACAAATTTTTAATTATTTCAATTTTGAATTAGAAGTTTCAGTATTTAGAGACTCAATATATGCAAAACAAAATGGTGGTAAATAGTAATATTATTTTTTAATAGATTGTATTTTGTACCACCTGCTATACAACTTTACATAACTACTGCTTACAGACATTAAATGCTAGCATATACTGTTTATCATTATTTCTATGGTAGTCCACTATGCTGCTAACTCAGTGAGGATGCCAGGTTCTCACTGATACTCCTTTTGGAGCTCTGTGGGCTTCATCAAATGCCTATTATGGCTACTTACAAAACCTAGACGACTAATGAAGAACTCTGGACCCGCTTTATTACCCACTATGGCCAGTTAGAACCATTGAATGTTTTAAAGCTGAAAGTGCTTGAAATGCCTCATGGCTCAATTGGTAGAGTATCAAATTACCCTCAAAAGTGATGGCTAAGTGGGCAGGGAAACATTTGGTCTTACAGGAATAGAGCCCTGTTTGTATTGTACTCAAGCCTTTATCACTTAGATATTTATACACAAATTTCACAAAGTGATATATCTGCTATAAATTATATAGATACAATTGGAGTGCCACGAATTCATAAATTCTTCAATAAATGTTTAATTTCATGGTAGACAAATATACTTTTATTTATTTATACTGTGAAGAAATTCTTCATAACCAGACAAGGCGTACCTGAATCTGTAGCTGTGATCATCAAGACAAAGTGTTCCTTTGTCTCACGGTCCAAACTCTGTGTTACTCGAAGTTCTCCGCTAGCTGAGAGAGTAAAAGCATTGTCTTCATTACCACCAAATAGAACATATGAGAGTTTGCTATTAGGACCTTGATCATCATCTCTTGCCACCACCTGTAGGAGAGAATAATACATGCCAGGAATGTGAATAAATCTAACACAATGTCCACCACAAAATAAAATGTATCATTAAAAATAATGGGGTAGAGGCATCTGGGTAGTCAGTTAATCGTCTGACTCTTGATTTTGGCTCAGGTCATGATCTCACAGTAGTGGGATCAGGCCCTTCATCAGGCTCCCCGCTGACAGCTTGGAGCCTGCTTGGGATTCTCCCATTTCCTCTGTCTCTGCCCCTCCCCTGCTCACACACTCCCTCTCTCAAAATAAACAAATAAACTTAAATAAAATGAGATAAAGTCATATGCACCAATATTAAAAGGTTCCTGAGACACATCTTTAAGTTTCGAGTAAAAAGTAAAAATGGTACAGAGTAGTATGTATTATTTATGTAAAACTATATATAAAATCAACTTATAGTATTTTTGGAAAGCTTCACAAAAATTTTTAACAAAAGTTCCATCTAGGTAAGGAGGCGAGCGAGTAGAATTTTTGTAACCAAGTTTTCAAACATTTACATCATTTTATCTTCTCACTATGTTTAGATATTACTGTTATAGTGAAACAATTCAAAATACACAAATACAAAAAAGTGTGCAACATGAGTATCCACAAAAGAACATAATTGTAATGCGATATTTTAATCTATGAGGAGGAAATCAGTAAGTTCTTGGGTATAGTTTTCATAAACCTTTCCTTTTCGAGATTTCCTGTATCTGCAGGTAAGCATTTATGGAGACAATGAGGAAGAGAGTGGGTGAAGCATGAACACTGTAGGAGAGGGTTGATATTTATTTATTTTTGAAAAAGTTTTCATGTTTATTTATTTTTGAGAGAGAGACAGGGCACAAGCAGGGGAGGAGCAGAGAGAGAGGGAGACACAGAACCCAAAACAGCTGTGCTGTACAGTACAGAGCCCTACGTTGGGCTCAAACCCATGAACCAAGAGATCACAACCTGAGCTCAAGCCAGACACTCACCTGACTGAGCCACCCAGGCGCCCCAAGTGTTGACTTTTAAATTAGATGTCTTATAGTGAACATAGTATTTATTTTATTTAAATACACTGACCTGAAGAATTGTTCTGGGCAGTGTCCCTAAATTCTCAGGGACATTTACAGAATATGGAGATAGCTCAAACATGGGAACAAAGTCATTAATATCCAGTAGAACAATGCTGACAGTGCAGGTGTCAGTTCTGGGGTTACTTCCCCGATCTGTTGCCTGAACAGTTAGTGAGTAAGTAGGAGTTTTTTCTCTATCCAAAGGCTTAGCCACAGTGATGGCACCTGTGACAGAGTCGATGCGAAATTCCTGATTGGCATTACCATCAACAATGCCATAGCGAACCTGTCCATTTGTACCTTCATCTCCATCTGCTGCGTATACTTGTATTATATCTGTTCCAGTAAGTGTGTTCTCATTAATCTCCACTTTATACAAGGCCTGCACAAAAACAGGGTTGTTGTCATTGATATCAAGCACCATAACTACAACTTCTGTAGATGAAGAGAGAGCTGGTTGACCTTTGTCTGTAGCCACCACTGTTAGAGTGTAATTAGAAACCTCTTCTCTATCCAGTTCTCCAGTGAGCCTCACTTCACCATCAATGGTCCCAATACTGAACTTGTTTCCCAAAGGGTTCAGCAGGGTGTATTCAATATAGCTGTTTGGGCCACTGTCTGGGTCAGTTGCTTGAGCTTTGAAAACAATAGTATCAATAGGTGTGTTTTCTGGAATGTATGTCAATTTAGGGGAAAGAAATGTTGGTGGATTATCATTTACATCCAACAAAATAATGGAGACATGGGCAGTGCTTGTGAATCTGGAGGCTGGAAGTTGTGGCAGGTCATGTGCTTGAACAACCAGGTTGTAGAAGGACTGACTTTCCCGATCCAAACTTTTAAGGACTTTCAGTACACCATTCTTGTCCACTGTAAACTGACCGAGGCTATCACCTGAAGCAATGCTATAAGCCAACTGGGAGTTGATGCCTGAAATGGAAGGGAAAACATTAAATTTTCTTGAATGTGTGCTGATTACAGACCAAGTTGTACCAAACATTCTGGCATAAAACTTTGCATATTTGATATATGATGCCCCAAACACAACTTTGGATGATTTAGCCACAGTTAATTGTTTTGTAAGTAATGCATACACATAATTCCTTGTCTGTTAACTTTTGTTCTGAAAAGATGTTTACAATCTGGTGAACAAATGATCTATATAATGCCTACAATTTACTACGATGTTGAAATGTTAAATTACAAAATTAGAAAGGAGAAAAATATTCCAGAGAGCGAATATTTTTCTATATACTTTCTTATTTCTATCAAATGGTTCCTGAGGGTTCAACATTAACAGTGCCACAGTCTATACTATTAGCCAAACATTTAGAACTTCAGTAATTTATTGAAGTTGACACCAATTTTCAGAGAAGGGTAATAAAATTTTCTGATGTATGGCATTAGTCATGTTTTAAGCCTACTTTTACATTTCTTGTCAGAACCAATAAATACTTTTTAATTCTTATTAAGCATCTGGCTCATGCCCTTTGTGAAAATAATTCTCTCTCAGATTTTATTATGTACACTTAATGTGTTTTAAAAGTATTCTTTGAAGGAAATGTTAGCAGTAAAGTTACACATAAAAGGCTGCAAATATAAATGCTCACCCTATATTATTGGGCTATATTTAGATACTATTTTATATATTTTTCTTACAACATGTGTCACTTCTTAATTATAAAAAATAATATATAATTTCCTATTTCAGAAAATGACTGCAGAGAATATTCTCACAAAAATGATGTGGGGAATGGATTGGTCAATTGTTTCTAGTAAATAATTTGAAAGTAAATAACAGAGAAGCAGTGAAAACAAAAAGAAATCAGATTTCTTGCCCCAGATTTATGTTTTCTTCACTTGTGCATAATGCTACGCACATTTTTATATCTCTTCCTAAAGATGTTGGGACACTGTTGGATATTCTAAGTATTGTTAAGAAACATTTCATGTATCTAGATAATTCATTCTCAACAAGGATTTTATACTCTCGGATTTTATGCTAGGGAAAATCTGTTGAGTTATGTTAATTCCTGACAAATAGTTCCTATTTTTCTGAAGTTAATTTAAACTGTTTAGGCATCAGGGGTGCTTGGCTGGCTCAGTCACTAGAGCATGTGACTCTTAATCTCAGGGTTGGTTCAAGCCCCATGTTGGGTTTAGAGATTACTTAAAAAACAAAAAAACAAAAAAACAAAAAACAAACTATTCAGGTGTCAGAAATGATATCTAGTCTGTCCCAAGAGTCTTCTAAAGCAATTTGATCACTCTTTTTCTCTTTTTTTTTTTCTTTAAAAATACTCTTTCTTAGAAGCCTATTACTACTTGAGTTAGCACTTTTTTTTTAAACTTTTTTTCAATGTTTATTTATTTTTGAGAGACAGAGACAGAGTCTGAGCAGGGGAGGGGCAGAGAGAGAAAGAGACACAGAATCTGAAGCAGGATCCAGGCTCTGAGCTGTCAGCACAGAGCCCGATGTGGGACTTGAACTCGCAAAACCATGAGATCATGACCTGAGCCAAGGTCAGACCCTTAACCGACTGAGCCACCCAGACGCCCCTACTTAAGTTAGCGTTTACCGTTTTTTGAAACTTGTCATGTTCCTTGTGAAGGCAAGTTTTAGTTGAGTAATGGTATTTTCTTTTCTACCAGCTAAGGATTGTCTGCTCTTTAAAAAAAAAAAAACATGTTAGAATTACTCTTTCCCTGTGATTTTATGGTCTCTATCTAATGTCCTTTGTCTATATATTGATATAGAGAAGAAATTTTTATGAAAATAACTTTCAGACACTGTCTTATTCATAAAAATCTCCAGGATTGAATAGATCTTTGAAAAGGTAGATTTTCCTCCTCATTGTGAGTTGTGGCTTTTAATATTTATAGTTTATTTAAAACTATTCAGAAGTGAACAACCAGTGTAAAGTTCAGAATAATTAGGACTCTGAAGATCCGGAAAAATATGAATAAATAAAGCTAATGGGAGTCAAAGGTCAATTTACCAGGAGGAGATAAAGAGAATTTTAAGATCTGGATTGAACAAGGTCAACAGTCTACTTCAACCTTTGACTTTAAATTCAAAGGATGGGGGAAGAAAAAGTTCCATCAACTGGTGCAAAAAAATTTCCATCAATTGGTTCAATATATAGAGATTTTATATATATAATATTTTATATATTTCTTATTTCAGAAAATATATACACCTATATATCCCTAAAAAGACATTTAATTTAAAAGATGTATATTATATATTTTTAATATACTTGTAAGTCGTTTTTTACTAAGGAAATTTTCTGCATTTTTTTATGGCTAAACCCATCAGTAAATATTGAATTCCTATTCTTTGAGGCACAAATTCAGACACAATTATTACTGAGAAAAAGCTATGAAAACATCTGGATAAAATAATACCAACAAGCAGAGATATAAAATTTAGCTCTGTGAAAGCATATAAAATCTTTCATGCCCAAGATCAAAAGAAATTAGAAAAACTGACAAAATCACACATGGCTACAAAGTGATGGCCTAGCATTTCTACATAAATCAATTGGAATTCAAGCAATTAAATCAAGGATCTGAACAATCTGGTCCACCATGTTTGCCACTTCCTTGAGTAAACAACTACATTTCAGAGGCAAAAAGAGAATGTGATACCAAGACGTTATAGCCTCCTTGTAAACAGCACAACAGCCTCTTTTTTTTAAGGAAAAAAAGTATGGTGAGGCAGTTGGGTGGGGTAAGTAGTAAGTATTAAACTTTAACAAGAATTACAAAAAAAGAAAAATTTGATTTTATATTCAGGTTCATAATGACAAATATTGATGTTAGATAATAACATTAAGAGGAACTCATGATAACAATCATCTCTGAGAAAATAAACATAAAAATACAACAACCTTTGCACAAAATACTGCACCACCATCTGAAAAACAGCTCTCATCTCAGGAACTTCATGAATCCTTCCCGTTGCAATTACAGGCCTCAAGAGCCACCCATATATTACCTTACTATAAAGAAAAGGACTTTTCCTTTCTGACAATTCTAAATGACTTTGGGCATGTGCTCTACAGCTAGAAAATAGATGTGGATAGAGAGAAGCTCAAAATTCTCCCTAACGATTTGTAGTTTCCTAAAAAAAATACAGAGCTCATATCATTTGTCTCTCTCTGTCCTTTGCATCAAATACTCGAATCACGAAACAGTACATACATTATTTTAAAATTCTGTAATTTACCCATAAGCAATGGGACTTGAGTTTAGTGGGATTTTATAGCCCACCAGGTCTTTAAACTTAAAACTGTTCATATTTCTAGCCATTTGTGTTCAATGTTCTGAAAGTGGTTTAGGCGCATGATTCATTCTGGCAGTTTTATTGTGCATGTGTGGTTGTATTGAGTCTTTGTTTCTGTTTTTGTTTTTTTCAGTCTTGAGAATTATTTAGTTCCAGAAAATATAGCACGTAACATAGGTATATAGTTCTGTTATGAAATGTGTGTATTTATTCACAATCCCTAAACATGATTTAATTAGGCTACAATGAACTAGCATTTGTCAACTTATCATACAGCTGTAAGGCACAGAACTGTTTCAGATAGCATTCAGCTTTATGAAGCGATTTCAAAAAAAGGTCATCAAGTCAATGGAATATGAAACTTCTTTAATTTGAATGCCTGCAATTGTACCAAGCATATACAGGTGAACTTATTCAGCAATAATTACCATTGCTCTATTCTCAAAATAGTCTATGACTCCCAATATTTTGAAAAGCATATGCATTTATTTCTAGAATAACATAATAACTACCAAAGCCAGTTTATTTGCATTAAGTTCGGTTTATAACATTTTGCCTCAATACAATACTTTTTAAACTATACACAGGGAAGCCTTGAGATTAATACATATACTATTTGTATTGTAAAAATAGTAAAACATTTGACCTATTTTTACTAAATAATTCCGTAACCTAAAATTTTAGGTGAAACTCTGGAGAATCAGAAAATATTAACTTTATTTTTATATAAAATTTCCTCAAATGACAATACTCTCCCATCAGGAACCTTTTGATCACAGATTTAGATGAATTTGTTTTGTATTTTATTTTATTTTATTTTATTTGTTTTATTTTATTTTATTTTATTTTAAAGTTTATTTATTTTGGGAAGAGAGAGAGAACAAGTGGAGGAGAGGCAAGGAGAGAGACAGAGGGAGAGAGAGAATCCCAAGAAGGCTCCACGCTCAGCATGGAGCCTCAGGTGGGCTTGAACTCACAAACAGCAAGACCATAACTTGAGCTAAATTCAGATGCTTAACTGAGTCACCCAGGTACCCCGAATTTGTTATTTTTTTAAAAAAATGTCTAAATAATACTGCCTGTGAAATACTTTGAGAACTATTTAGTGTGATTGAGTTGGTAATTTTAAACAAAGAAGGTTACCCTGGTTCAGTCTTATCATTATCCTTGAAATTCAGAAAGAATAGGAACCATGTCCTATATTTGAGGCCAAAGTACAGGAAATTACAGTGATAAAAACATTCAAAACTAAAACAATGGAAAAATGTAGCTTGAAACTTTTACTCAACACAATTAAAGGAAAAGAAATGCATGAAGAGTAAGTTGAAGTCAATGGTTAATATATGGCTGTTAATAATATATTGCTTTAGGAATATTCCAACAGGCTTTCACAAAGAAAGTTTCTTATTTGCTATTGTTCAGTTCTCTGTATTTGAAGGTATAAGGAAAAATAAAATTTAATCCAGAGGAACACACAGTCCTGTGAAGCAACGGTCACTCTCTAGTGCATAATAAATACATCACAAAGAAACATAGCAAAAAATTTCTTCACTACAGAAAAGTCAGGACCAGTCATAAGGACAAATAAGATATTGATATGCAGAGAGCAGGTAAACTAATGAAAGTTATAATACCGACATCAACTTCCAAAATTGGGATTAAGCTCAATTGTATATAAATGCCAGTTGGAGCCAATCACAGAGCTGGGCTGGTGTAAATGAAATAGAGTGAGCAATGTTCTTAGGCCAAGACTAGTTACATGCTAAATATGCCATGAATATTGGTTATTATTAGCTATAGTAGTAGTACTAAAATTACAGATACTTCTTTTTTAGATATACACCTGCGACCAATATTAACTGTGCTTGTATATAAAAGGGGAAAACTTCAAAATGCACTTAATGAACTCTAAAGAAAGTATTTCCAATTTTGTGAATTGAAACATATATAAAATAATGTGCTTTTTGCCTGTCATATCTTTCTCAGTGACACTTCTAGACAATTCTGAAAGGAAACTAAGTATAGAGGAGAATGTTGAGATACAATGGTATTCCGAAATTACATTAATCATCCAAGTCAGTAAGAACTAGGAAATTCTAAATTAAGGTTGATATGCCTATGTTGTTAGGCATATCCTCAGGCTCGAGACCTATTTCCTCTTGAAAGTTCTGTCCCTTGTTTTCTCAAGAGATAGGACATCTAACTCATCCAATAAAAGGGGAAACAAAGTATTAACTTTCCAAACATATCAGTTAAAGACTGATAATATGCACAACGTTATCTCTAGTGCTATATTATATAATATGTGTATTTACAAAACAGGTTTTAGAATAAAGGCCAGGAGAGTTATATTTTAAAAGAAAGTTTGCCAAATGATTTTGCAACAAATAAAATCAAACACATGTAAAGTCTAGAGTTAAGGTGAAATCTCAACTTGATTATAGAGCATAAGTTAAAGAGATCTGGAATCATCTTTTCAGTCAAAGCATGAAAGCTTGCTAAAATATTATTAGAAGCTTTCTGTTGGAAATATACAACTATGCATTCTTAAGTATTTTTTTTAAATGTTGGTTTTCCTTTTGCTTCCAAATTTTATCCTTTATATGTTAAAGTTATAAATGTAGACAAATATTTTTACTAATTTGACAGAAGCCTAGTAAAAAACTGTTTTAGGACTTCTACATTATTAAACTGCAATACTGTAAAAAAGGAAGATAAAGAGTTTTTTTTTCATGTTTATTTATTTTTGAGAGTGAGTGAGAGAGAGAGAGAGACAGAGCGTGAGCAAGGGAGGGGCAGAGAGGGAAGGAAACACAGAATCCGAAGCAGGCTCCAAGCTCCGAGCTGTCAGCACAGAGCCCAACGTGGAGTTCGAACTCACAAACTGCCAGATCATGACCTGAGCCTAAGTCGGATGCTTAACCAACCAAGCCACCCAGGTGCCCCAGAAGACAAAGTTTTTGAAATGATAACAATGCATGCTGTGTAACTGTTACAAGAATTTAACTTATAAAGTACTCAGATTTTTAATCCTCTATAATTAAATCATAAATCTATTCCTTTTTGGACCTATATTAAAAAAATTGTGACAGCTGAACACAGTAAATAAATATAATATAAATCTGAGGTCATATTTAGTAAAATTTTAAGTGTATAAAATAAAGTACATACCATCATCTGCGTCGGTAACATTAAACACAAGAACAGTAGATCCTAGAGGTAGATTCTCCATTAAAGATGTGCTATATGAATTTAAGCTGAAAATAGGTGGGTTATCATTTACGTCTAGTACATTAAAATACACCCTAATGGTAGTAAATTGTCCCCCGCCATCTTCAGCTCGAACAGTGAGGATATAATATTGCTGTGCTTCATAATCTAATGCTCGAGTCAAATTAAAGACTCCAGTAACTGGATTCAGGAAAAATATGCCATCTTCATCATCTTCATTCACAATATACGTAATTTCTCCATTCACACCAGAGTCATCATCTGTAGCTAAAATAGCTGCTACCAATGAACCTATCAAAAAATAAATTAATGGTCTAAAATTAATGAGATAAGGTATTACTCAGAGACTATATGCAGACACCAACAAATTTTATTATTACAGTAACACATTTTAACCAGAGAATCACTATGAAAATAGAGTGACCTCAACATTCTGCAGATTTCTACATTAATACTGATACCAACCTTCCCGAATATTAATGAAATATATAGCATATTAAATACTCAGGAAATTCTATGTTGCAGTGTAAATGTTCTGGAGAAATAATACTACTTCTGGCATTATTTTTCTGCTTGGCACTAACAATTCATGAACATATTGGTGACTGCAATGACTTCTATTGGGGCTCATTGCTAGTATCAGGAAGGTGTGGGTCCCGAGCAATAATTCAGACTTATACTCAGGGGATATCACTTGATAGCTCATGTGGTCATTGCTGTAATTAAGGCAGAAATAAACGTGATGGTAATTTCATGAAGGACGTGCACAATTCATGTTGGGGAGGGAAGAGAAAACTGCAGTGAGAAGTAGTCTATAAATATTTAATTTCTTTGTCAAATGAGTTTCTGTAACATATGCCTTATTACGCAAAATCATTCCAAATGTAATTCAGAATAAAATTTCAATTTTAGATAAGAATTTCCAATAATTGAAATGAAGCGTACACACACTGAAAATATGGATATTTAGTACTCAAACTCAACAATCACAACATAATATGTTCAAAGAGGCAAGGCGACAATTCAGGATTGAGATTCCACTAACACTTCTTGAGTACCTGCGATTTCCCAAGCCCCGTGTTAGCACACTATGATATATTCTCCAAATTAACCTTTAATCTAATTCCAACAGAAATTATTATTTCCATTTTATGGAACTTGAAATTAAGGCTAAGAGATATGAATTAACTTTCCCTGGGTCACACAGGTTTTAAGTGTTAGAGGCAGTATTCACAGGTTTTCATGTGTTTTTCTTTGTGCTTTGTACACATAGCACTATAAGTATATTAGGCACTTTTACAGTATCCATTTATTTTAATTTTTGTAATCAATTTAAAATATGTTAAAAATAATGATGCAGTCCTGTCCTGCAAATGCATTTCTAAAGTACATTAATTCAGAATGGATGCAGGGGTAGCAAAGTACAACATATTAAATGACCAGTTTCTTAGAGGTCAGCATTTAGAAACAATATTAACACATAAAATGTTTAAGCGGGATGTAAAATATCACAGAGTATAAAGTGGAAAAATAGTACCAAAACGGTCATTGACAGAAAATTAACAACTCATCACAAATACTTTCAGAAACAGAAATATTTGTAATTAGTAATTAGATGAATTGCTAACTTCATTTGTTCTCCAAAGTCTAGGAATTCACTTGGGAACTATATCAAAGAAGGTTAATTAAAAGACTAAAATATCTAGCACATATATTTTTATACCTAGTAGTATACAATAAAAACTAGTTACTTAAGAACAGTCATTACATATCCCATAATTTTAGTCAAAAGTGACATTGGCAAAATACACTTAAGGGTGTGCCGCTTACCTGGGGTTGTGTCTTCTGGGATGTCAAAAGAGTACACAGGTCTGGAGAACTTGGGTGTGTGGTCATTCACATCACTGACAGTGATGTTAATTCTCATATCTGAGGACTGAAGGCCATCATCTGCCCGAACCAGCAAGGAATATTTGGAACGGCGTTCCCTGTCCAACCGCTTGGTTGCTATCAGATCTCCAGATTCGGGGTCAATGCGGAAACTGTCATCAGCTCCACTAATGATAGTGTACGTGACCAGAGCATTCGCACCCTAAGAAAAAGACCCATATCTGAACGTGTTAGAAGTAGAAAAGTAAGAGCACCATTCTTTATGTTGAATATGTCTTTGACAAAGTGAGGCTTTGGGCTTTCCTTTATAAGACATTAAAAGATTTCAAAAGATAACCACCCAAAGTAGTATATTACATAGTCTTTCAACACCTATCCATTAAATAACAGAAAATATCAGCCATCAGTATAAGATATATATCTTTTAACTCATAAAATATACATATAGAAAAAAGTCAAGTTGTCGCTACAGAAAATACAAATGACACTACTACTAATCGCATGACCAGAGGATTTGCTAAAGGCTTGCTCTGTGCCAGGCACTGTGACAGCATTATGTATGCATTATCTCACTTCAGTTCATGACTCCATGAGGTGCCATTTCACAAATGAAGACAGTGGGTTCTGAGATGCTAGGTAACTTACAGAGCCACACTGCATCAGTTAGCATGGATTTCAAATCCAACTCTGCCTGACTCTGAGCTCATGATCATTCTGATTCAGTATGAGAAGGTAATTAAATGAGGCAAGTACTAAATGGGGGAGGCTTTAAATAACCACTGTAAGAACCAAGTTGATTTCTTTAAGGAAGATAATAATGGAGAATGTATATGGACTGAACTGGGGTTTGTAGAATGGCTTCCTTTTTTTTTTTTTTTTTTTTTTTTTTTTTTTGTAAAGCAAAGTCCAAGGGAATATTTGAGTTTAAGCAAAAGTGCAGAAGAAAGGAAAATGATGTGTTTGGCTTACTCATTGTTAAACAGTTTGTTAGAGGAAAGAGTTTAAATGAAGAATAGAAGAAGGTCAAACCAAACTCTTGGTTTGGTTATGGGTATATTTTGGAGAATCTCAACTGCAACACAAATTGGTTTGAATTTTATGGCCAAGAAAACACTAATCTTGGCTTAATTGGAAACAATCTTTCAAGGCCGTTGATAATGTAGGAGGGACTAGAGTGGGAAGAGGCCAGAGAAGGGAAAGAGTGAGGAGAGTTTGGGCCCAAAGGACTGGGGCTTCATTTCCTCAAGGTGAAACCTTCTACAATCTATATGGTTTGAACTTCCAGGTCCATGTTCTGTAAAAGGAGAGCGGGTGATTTCTTGTGTTCTCTTAGACCTTTGAGCTGTGACCCTCAAAACATGAAATCTAAACTAGAAAGTTAGTAGGGGACATGAAAAGGTTGAGAAAAACGGTACATTCATTCAGTGTTCACTAAGTGCTAAACACTGCCCTAAGCACATCACTTGATGGGCACTCACTGAGTTTAAAGGGAAGGTTTCAAGAAAGATTAGATATTAGCAAAGTCAAAAATAAAGAAGTTTAGAAGAATTAAAATTAAAGAACCCATGTGGACTTGATGATGGGGAATGCCGACCTCCTAGTATTTTAAAATATATTCTACATATATTATTTCAAAACATATTTGGTAATACAGTATTTTAAAACATATATTAAATATAAACTTGACAGTACAATGTTGAAATTATAAGCAGTTTGATTTAGATATTTCTTAATTATATTATAATTAAAATACTACATTGAATATTATATACTGCACTGGATGAGATTTGATGTTTTTGGGGTTGAATCTCTGCTCCACCTTGGTCCTTATACTTAGCCCCAATGAGCCGGTGTTTCTTTACTTGGACAATCAGAATAATAACATTACCTGCCCCATAGGGCTACTGTGAAGATTAAATGAGTTAATACATGTAAAACACCTAGAATGATCCTTCAGAAAGCATATAACAGTGATAGCTGTTATCTTTATTCCTGTTTTTATATAATGGATTAAGTTCATTTGATGACTGAGATTCCTGTAAATGAATACTTTAAATGAAAATACAACTGAGTTGCTATATATTGCAGGGAAAAAATATGTTTTCTCATTTCCTAGAATACATATATGTTAAGTGTTGACACTGACTTATAGTGTCGGAATTGTTGACTTCAAACAATTACTTTTTTACTTAAATATACTTACATAAAATAAATATCTTTTTTACAATTATTAAGCTCTAGAAATTTATTTATCAAAATATCCGGGATAAGAACTCCCAAGAAGGATATCGGGAAAACCTGAAATTTAGGATTTGTAGACTAGAAGTCTGGCATGCTGGGAGACCACAGCACCCACGGTTTCCATACATCTTTTCCTCCACAGATTAGATGTGTTTTATCCTTCATTACCAAACACCTAAGGGTATGATTTCTATAAGTCAAAGACAAAAATACTCTTTCAAAATACATGTTCAGTGGGATTGGCTATATTTTTCTACTGCATTCTTCAAGCCAATCTTAAAATTTAGTAAAGTGAATGCCTCAAAGCACGTTTTAATTTGGTAACGGAATAGCTGAGTTTAACACAAAACCACATGTATCTTGTATATTCAGGTGTACATGGAGTATCTAACGTATTTATTATAATTATATGGTTTAACAAAAACATTCAAATAAGAATTTTAGACTTCTAATCTGACCACATTCTGTACTATTTATTCTGTTTCACTAAGAGTTCCATTATTCTAGTAAAGCAATCCAGGTATGAAAACAGCCACATTCAATTCTTACTTATTAAAATGGTAAGTGTTTGGAAATTAGGGGAAAGCAAAGAAAAAAAAAACAACTTAAAGCTATTACACAAATGGTTTGAAATTTAGATATGACCTGTCTATATAGTGACAGTCATAATTAATACTCCTAAAGTTAAGATAATTCTTATGAACAGAAACAAAGGCATCAAAATATGTTGATACAACAATCTTTTTCTATTCAAAATCAGCTGATGCAGTGAATTAATAGCTCTAGTGAATGTCTGAAAATGTCTGGCCAAGAGTAATGACTTAATTAGGTCTTTTGAAAAGTCTATTTAATATCTAAAATATGCAGTATCAGCAATACCACAAGAAACAAATATCGTATTTCAGTTGCTGTGCACTGGAAATAATGCTGGTTGAAAACATGCTACTCTCCTGAGGAACCACAGAGACAAAAGCACGTGGAAGGAATTCTAAAAGTAAATAGCTATAAATTGCAAATGCATTTTACAACCTTAAGTAGTATTTTCAAAAACAAGTATGGTACTCTGAAACAAAGCTTGAGTATCCTGGCCCATTACAAGCATAATAATTCTGTTTATAAAAGGAAACAAGAGACTGACAAAGTCATGTGCTTCTGAAAGATGTGTATCTTGGTCCAACATATGTTTCAAATGGTATTTAAATTAAGTTCAACATGTACATGTTGCTTCCTAAAACTGATTCCTTTACCCAGGCATTATTCTCCAGTGCCCGACTAGAGTTTCTCTAACATACTAATACTTAGATGTTTGATTTAGTCATTAAGGAATTGTGTATAAATAATAATTTATTGACACATAGTTTGCTAATAACTTACATAATATTAGTGTTTTAAATAATTCTATTGATCTTTTAAAACCAATTCACTGGATAATTGTGCAACAATTTAATGCTGACTGCAAAGCTAACTAAAAGAAATCCCTTGCATTAAATATTGAATTCTATTCATACTAGAGGAAGAAAAAAACAGCCATGATTTGGTGAGAGAAAACACTTCAAATATATATATATATATTTTTTTTTTCAAATTCAACTAAGAGGTAAAAAGCTGAGGATAGAGTAGAAAATAGAATGAAGGTTTATCTAAAAGCATTAATATTAATTTTTTGCAAGCCACTCAAAAAAGGAAACAACCAGATCCTGAATGCCATAGAAAGCTGAGGTATCCATTCCAGCTGGCATAGGGCCAAAGAAATGTTGATTCCTCATGTCATGAGTTGACAGAGTCAGCAATCATTTAAAGGCTCCTAAAATTTTTTAAGAAAAAACATATTCAAGATGGAAAGCAACCTCATGAGCTTAATCCTTAAAAACATAATAGTCCAAGAGCAGTTTTACAGAAATATCTTCCTTTCTTTTAAAGTTGTAGGTAAACCTCCTTCCTCCCTCCCATCTTCTCCTGCCTTTCCCTCCCCCACCCCCCATCAAGAGATTTGATTACAAAGTACTTGGTGATTTTTATGTCTTCAGGCATAAAACTCAACCTCCATTTCCCTTTTCTGTACAACCTTACACTTTCCTGTCCCTTTAACTCCACACCTTGCCTCACCCCAATGCACTTCTTACTTATCCTAGATATCATCATTTTACATTTCAGTAGCTTTTAATACTAGGATGTCTAAGTGATAACACCTACATAGTTACTTACATGTTTTTACTTAAAAAATAAGCTCAATAGAATAAAACAAAGTGCATTAAAATAGTTTTGATATAAATACCTAAAGACATAAGGACCTTCCCAGCTTTCCTCAGATCTCATTGTAAATATAAACATCTCAAAAGATAAACTTGAAGGCAAGTATGCATGCACGTGCACACACAGCAAAGCTAGATGGAGAAAAATAAACAGGTAGGCAGCACTTTATTTGTAGTAAACCTTATTTGTCATAACTTGAAAAAACAGAGGGGCATATAAAATTATAATACTATGAACATCACAGTATTGTTGTCTCTTTCAAATAATCAGTTAAGAGAATAGCATACCCCATTAGAATATTTTTTATCATAATTAACATGATTATTGCTTCACTCTTTGAATAAACCACTTAAAATATAGGAAGTTTGTTTATCTCATTCCTATTGAAAGAATAACCAATAAGAGTCATTACAGTTACAATTATTTAATGTGAATTGTCTTAAAAAAATTATTAATGTTTATTCACTTTTGAGAGAGAGAGACAGAGTGTGAGTCAGGGAGAGAGAGGGAGACATAGAATCTGAAGCAGGCTCCAGGCTCTGAACTGTCAGCACAGAGCAAGACGCAGAGCTCAAACCCACGAACCATGAGATCATGACCTGAGCCGAGGTCTGACATTTAACCTACTGAGACAACAGGCACCGCATGGGTGCTTTTTTTTTTTTTAATGTTTTTCTTTTTCTTTTTTATTTTGTTTGATTCTTCACATATTTTTTTCTTTTTTGGTTTTTATTTAAATTCCAGTTAGTTAACATACAGTGTAATATTAGTTTCAGGTGTACAATTTAGTGATTCAACACTTCCACAGAATACCCAGTGCTTATCACAATACGTGCCTCCTAAATTCCCATCACCTGTTTAACCCATCCTCCCACCTACCTCCCCTCTGGTAGCCATCAGTTTGTTCTCTATAGTTAAGAGTCTGTTTCTTGGTTTTCCTTCCTCTTGTTTTTCCCTATGATTATTTTTTGTTTGTTTCTTAATTCCACATATAGCTGAAATCATATGGTGTTTGTCTTTCTCTGACTGACTTATTTTGCTTAGTATAATACTCTCTTGCTCTACCTATGTCATTGCAAATGGCAAGGTTTCATTTTTTTTATGGCTGGGTAATATTCCATTTTGTATGTATGTACACACACACACACACATCTTCTTTGTCCATTCATCAGTTGATGGACATTTGGGGTCTTTCCATAATTTGACTATTGTTGATAATGCTGTTATAAACATTGGGGGGCATGTATGCCTTTGAATTAGTCTTTTTGTATTCTTTGGGTAAATAGCTACTAGTGCAATTGCTGGATCATAGGTTTACTACTTTTCTAAATAAAAGTTAATCAAACTTTATGAATTGAGCTAGCCAAATATATATTATCAATGAAGAGTTTTAAGAAAATGAAGTATTTACTAAATAATAGCTGATATATCATAGCTATAAATAATAATATAGTCACATAACTTTTAAGGTAGCTGGAATTAGGAAAGAAAAATTCTTAATTGTTAAAAAGGATATAGCAGGCCCAAAATAGAGTCCCTTGTGCTAAGCCCTATGTTAACAAACCAAGACTTAATACTTAATCTATTTGCAGTTTCAACTCCTTGAGGAATTTAACTTTTAACCAGTCAACATGGAATTACCTGGTCAGGGCTACTGAGATAATCCACCCAATAGACCCTTTCTGCTCCCCTCAGGAAGGTGACCTTGCCTAAAACAATACATTTGCTAATAATTTCCTGGCCTTCTCTTGGCCAGTCTGCAGTAACATCTGATTGCTGCTGGCATGTTAGGAGGCACATGTTTGTCTTGTTTTGTGTAGATAAAAGTTTATTGTTAACAGGGATCTCAGAGGCCAAAAAGCTGCAAAAATTGGTGGGCATGGGTCAAGCACTTAAAAGCTATTTATTGTATATGCTTACCACCTAAGTCAAAGACTCGTCTGTTAGAATAAGTTGGTCATGGAATGAGTTAGAAGGACACTAAGCCATCTGCTAATCTCAAGCAAATTTCCATGCAATGAGGTACACTGTAAAACACTGCACAGTCACCAACCCAGAGCCACATCCCTTTTAGGTATTAGTTTGGCTCCGAGAGACCCAAAAGCTTAGCTGAAAAAAGTAATTATAATAAAGTGGGATGTCTAAAATCTAAAGAGTTTCTGCTACTTTCCGGCACACCTGTTTATTTTATGTCTAAGAACTATGATCCTGGAAGAAATAACCATCTACAAAAATAGCAAAATCCTCTTAAGCTTGTTTTGTGTTCTGAGAACTTGGCTTGGTATCTGTCACTCTGGGAGCCCCAAGATATGGTGGGGCAGATAAGTGGGTCACACCCAATTAGCCAGCTAGATATGGCTGGACAAAAAAATGTGGGTTAAACCCCCTTTGCAGCTAGGGTCCCGGCAAACTGCTGCCAGCCCTCAAAGTAATTATAACCTAGAATTACAGTGGCCATTATGAGGAATGTTCCAATTAGGTAAGATCATTTAAGAAGTGTGTTTAAAAGCTAAGACTCCCAAATCAAAGAAACAGAATGGAATACCTATTTAATTGGCATACAAAAAACCTCCAAAAGTCTCCAAATTCCAAAATAGCTTCATTAAAAGATTTGTTGCAAAAGGTTAATGAAAAATTCAAGATACAAAAGGTACCTAAAAACAAAACAAAGCGACAACAACAAAAATAAGGTTGATGTAAGTCTCACTGCTTCCCTCTATTCTCCTTTGAGTACTCATTCTAGTAATCCTGTGTCTGAATTCCCTCAAGCAAAAGCAAAAGTATGCCAAGTTAATGACCCTAAAGACACCACATGTCTACTCTTGAAGGAGGGCTCTTTGCTCATGGGGATCTCCCAAAGTTGATGGAACTCTGAGGGATTTTCTGGTAAACTGCTGTTTTTCTCTTAAACAGCCAAGGGAAAACCTAAATTAAAATAATGAAAAACCTTGCCAAATTCTGGTAAAATGCTACAGATGGATCCTGGAAAAACTGGCGGAAGCCAGCTAAGGGTAAGAATTCTTGCCAGAGTCAGCTCTCCCAGATCTCTGTCTGTAGTGCCCAGTATAAGGAGGAAAACAAAATATCTTATGCATCCTCTTCAGAGATGCCTCTTCATTCCCAGGGGTTATTCAATACTGCCAGAAATATTTACTGTTTGTTCCAGCTAAAAACTACAAAGTAGTTCTGTGGTCAGAAATTGGCCAAATTGTAGGGCCTGAAAGAACTTTTTTAAGGCCTTCTCCCCTACACTAAAATAAAACTATGAATCCAGAAGGAAAGAAAACCCTTCTAAAGCCCTTGTAAAAGAATTTATGGGTAAATCAACCTATGATGTCATTTAAGTTGCAATCCAATTCTTTGAAGAATTGAGAGCAACTGTCCTTATCTCACAAATCTTTGCAGAACTAAAAATGTAGCTCTAGAGACAGTTGAAGGCTCACTTACTCTTTTTTACCCATCCCAAAGAATCCCCTATTTATCTTAAACTCTCATTTTCACTGTGCCTTTGACATGTAAGTGTTAATGTATAAACTTTGGGGAGGTAATTCTTATCAGAATAAAAAAGGGGGAGAAGGTCATTTAGATTTTGAACTAATGGGAAATTTTAAGTATATAGAAGCTATAATGTGTCTTTTTCTCTATATTTATGTGAGTATATATGTATAATATATATTAAACTTAATTTTAATAATACCATCTGGGAGTAGAGAATTCCACCACCTTTACCTCCAGATAGTATTATTAAAATTAGTTTGTGAACAAAGCTATATTTCTTTGACTTAAGCAAATATGTGCTTATACAAATTTAATATTCATAAAGAATTCAAAAATACAACGAAAACTGACTCAAATGCTTTCCAAATCCATGTGATCTAGGAAAATATTCAGTAATAAAGCTAATTCAAGTTTGTTGGTTAATTAAAATATACATGTCCTTAGACTTTTCAACATTGAATATAATACAGTCATGCAAATTTTATTTTACTTGGATTTATTAATCAAATAAGGTCATGTTATCTGCCTTATAAAATTTGTCAGCAATAAAAATAACTTGTCATGATGAAATTTTCATCAGTAATCTAAATGTAATTGTTAAGAAACAGTAAATAAAATAGATATAAGTAGTATAAAAAGTTTTAGGTAATTTTTTTAGTTTCCTCAAATCGTTTTGGTAACCTGAAACCTTAAAGTTTTACTTGGTTAAGTTAAATGATGAGTCAAGTTATATTCGTTGAATATCCAGATCATTTCCAAATAAGGCAAAATACTAAAACATTAGTTATTGAACATGAGCTTATCCACTTTCAGCTTCCTTTTACCGAGAAACTAAAGATAATTAGGTCTATTAGTGAACATGTTTATGCTGTGTTGAGAAATTTTCTATGAGGAAGTACATGTTTCTAGAAATTATAAAAAGTGTAAATCTGCCAAACCATAGAATGCTAATGTAAAAGACAGTTTATAATTGCTTACTTCTTAGTTTTAATTAGAAATCAAAGACTTCTAAGCATTATAAATTCTAATATATGTAACTAAAACTACTAAAAACAAGAGAAAGGAATTTCATGTGTGATCAACACTGGTTAAGATTGGAATGAATTTAATTAAGCAACTGAGTTCTAATATCAAAAGTAAGCTGGTGCAAAATTAGAATTTTGTTTTCTGGGGGCACCTGGGTGACTCAGTTCGTTAAGCATCTAATTCTTGGTTTCAGCTCAGGTCATGATCTCACAGTTTCATGAGTTCAAGCTCCCTGTTGGGCTCACTGACAATGATTAGGATTCTCTATCTCCCTCTCTCTCTGCCCCATCCCCCACTTGTGCTGTATCTGTCTCTCAAAATAAATAAATAAACTTAAAAAAAAAGAATTTTGTTTCCTGTCTGTTAAAAAGACAAAATTTTCTTGGTCCAGTGGTCTATTCTTGATAAGTGATTATAAAAAGAATTTTCCTTACTGTTCAAAGTAACATGCCTAAAAAAAACAAGAATTCTATGTTCTGTCAAAATAATTTCCCATGTTGTTTTTATCAAGTTTTTGGTTACTGAAACCTAGGACTCTCAATATTAAAAGAATTACATTTTTTTCAGAACCATGAGGTCTTCTATATTTGCTTATGAAGTCTTCAATTGTCACTGGTTAAATAAATAACTGAGTATTATTTCATAGTGACACATAGTCTTAATTGCCCAAGTATCTTAAAACCTTTTTGATATTTTTTGACAAACTTCCCCGAAATAAAATTCTAAACAAAGTCTTTTTGACCTTGAATTACTCTGGGATTTTCAAGAGGGTCCCTGAAATATCTCAAAAGATATGATCTCTCTCCTAATAAAAATATATTAAAGTAATTAAGTTTAATTGATATGTTAAATTATTGTCAAATAAGAAATAATACTAAAGAATTTTTAATGTTATATTTGTATAGATATATGTTATAAGTGTTCCAGAAATAATATAAAATTCCTGGAAATATAATATGTCTTGGAATGTTTTCAGTCATAATGCTAGTTATTATATTAAAATTACATTTAATATTTTACACATAGAAATAAGCATATTTCTTTGTGAATTACATTGTAGTGACCTCTCACCAGATTTTAATCACAGCCATTTTTAAGTCTTTTGTGATTTATAGACAGTTATTTCATTCTGATGCTTTGGCAAAAGTGTTTAATTTTTAAGAAGACTTGTGGAAAGTATTCTAAAATACTGATTTCTGATAAATTTAAAATAAAAAAAAATGGGTAAGAATTTCCAGAGCTAATGAAAAAAAAAACTGGATTCAATTAGAACAAGTATTAATTACATGGAACTGAATGAACTAAGGAAGATGATCATAATTCTTCATGATTTTTGTTTAAAACATTGCCAGTTCTTTAGTGTTTTGTTTTAATAGATATAAGAAAACTTTTTTCTTTTCTTTTGTTTTCTTATTTTGCTTTTCTTTTTTACTATGGCCTAGAGCAGATTGGTAAAGTATACCTTTGTAAATAAAGATGAAACATCTGCTTTTTCTCCCTACCTGATCTCTCCAGAATTCAGAAACTATTTTTCTGGCAATATAATTGTTTCATGCAATATTGTTATTTGTTTGCATAAATTCAATGAGGATCCATTCTCTTTTAACAGGACATAATTGGAAATAGTCATAATAGGAAATAGTTTAGTCAAGGCTTTTACTAGAATGTCATATTTGAGAGAGATGTGTGTAGATTCAGATATGATCAGTTTTAAGGAACTAGGTTGACTTTATGGAGTCAAGATATCCCCTTGGAAAATTATCTTTGTACCTTGCTTCCAAGGTTTCAGCAAATTAATCTTAAAAAAGATCTTATATGGTCAGAGCACCTGTGTGGCTCAGTTGGTTAAGCATCTGACTCTTGATTTTGGCTTGGGTCATGATCTCATGGTTTGTGAGTTTGAGCCCTGCATTGGGCTCTGCGTTGACCTGCTTGGGATTATTTCTCTCTCTCTCTCTCTCTCTCTCTCTCTCTCTCTGCCCCTCCCCAACTGGTGTGAACTCTCTCTCTCTCTCTCAAAATAAATAAATAAATTTTAAAAAGAATAGCTTATATGGGCAACCGGTATTTTGGTTGCACTTATGTAAATAATCATGAATAATGCACTTATGTAAATATGCAAACAAATTAGTTTTACTGCAATTATCTTTTAAAAATGGGAGTAACTGTAGAAAGAAAAATATGTTTGCATTTTTGTAGATATTGGATTCTAGATTCTATTGGATTAGATTCTAGACTGTTAATTGTGTTTGAGGTTTTGTTGTACACATGTAAATACTAGATCCTGCATTGTAGCTTCCTCAAATATCTGGCTACAATTTACCAAAGTAACATTTCCAATTCTCTCTCATCCTTCTGATTTAGACTTGTTAAGAAATGAGACTTCCCTTCAAACTCCTTGGGAAAGACTGTATCAGGTCCTTCTCACTACCCAGATGGCAGCCACACTCCCGGGACTTGCAGATAAATACATCACATTAAAGAAAACTCCACTTGACAACTGGTCTTGCGCAAATGCAGGAGACCTCCAAAGTCAAATTGACTAGGAAGAGAAATAGCCAACACCAAGGTAGATGGCTTCTTCCCAAGATGCCAGATCAAGACTTCACATTCCAACTAAACATAAAACTCTCTCTTTTTTTCTTTCTTTCATTTAATCTGACATTAGCCTAGAAAAATAATGCCATCATCAGTATTTCACAGGCCATTGCTAAGGAAGGGAGACTTTGCCTCTTAGGCTGCTGGATTTGTCATTAAAAGCTCCTCTGTTTCCATTATTGTCCATTAACAGTGTCACCTTATCAAGAATGGTTTATGCCCCTATAATATCTGTCTTTTCTCTATGGTGGTTATCATTCTCCTTGGACCTATGAATGCCTAAGTAGCTGGTGCATAGCCAGCAATGACTCTTAGGTTATCTAACTGTGTTCCTAACTATCCACAAAGACACTTCACTGGTCAGCTCCCCTAGATTTATACTGTTGAGCTGGAAAGGAACTACCAGAAAGAATTAATGATTCAGGATTCACTTCTTTTTGCAGGGCCATACTTCCCTGGTTGGGAGCAAATATAAATGAGGCTGTGATTAGAAACCTTTCCCTGACTCTTGAAAGTACTATACAGTCTGCAAAGACAATAGCTGCCCAACAAAAGTCCTTAGACTTTCTGAACAAAGTTGGTCCCTTGAATATTTTTTAGCTGAGCAAAGTCTGTGCTGTGGCTAATATCATCTGCTGCACACTTTTGGAGAAATGGAAACTCAGTTACATAAAATCACTGAGCAAGACACTTGCCTCTTAGAAAGGTGACTCCTTCAGCAGGGTCTTTCTTTTCCTTATTTAATTTTGATTGGCTTGGTTTTGGGGACCAAGCTATGAAGTAATTTCTAAACATTAGAAATTATCTTGCGTGTAATAATCATAGTAATCTCCCTGGCATATTGTATTCTCTGAAGAGTTTTAAATGCATGTTTGGCACTGCTAGTAACCAAGAAAATGATCTCTCTAAGTAAGACTGGAACATCAGAAAAGGAATGAAGAGAATGAACAACTTAAAATTATAACCTGAAGTCATGGGCTTCACAGAGATTAAGCAAAAAAAAAAAAAAAAAAAAAAAAAAAGAAAAGAAAAGAAAAAAAAGTGTCATGACCTATGAATGCCACACAGAGGACTGACAAAAGCTGTAGGAACAACTGAGTGGGATCTGTGAGTGGTGCTGATGCCTTAAATTTTGATCATATTTTGCAGTTAACTGAGAGTCGAATCAAAAGAAAGGAATTGGTAGAAAGGAGACAGCTGTCCCAAAATGGAGTTGCTTATGCTAAATCTCATGGCAATGAACTGAGACTGTAATACTTAATCTAACTGCAGTTTCAACTTCCCTAGAAATGTAACTTTTACCAAGTCCAAATGGAATTACCTAGTCATTCTCCTTGGACCTCACTGGTGAGGTAATAGGAGCAATAGATCCCTCTGTTCCCTTTAGGAAGGTGACCTTGCTCAAAACAATGCATCCATTGCTAAGAATTTCATTTTTCCACCCCATTCAGCCTTTAAAAACTTTTTCTTTTCTACAGCTTGTTGGAGTTCCTTTCTCTTGCTAGATGAGACACTGCCTGATTCATGAATCATTGAATGAAGCCAATTTAATTCTAATTTTACTTGTTGAGTTTTTGTTGTTTAACATTTTATAAAATTGAGTAGAATATACTGAACTTAAAACACCAAATCTTTTTAAATAGAAAACTACAATTATCTAAATATTTATGCTTTTTTTTTTGCTTACTTTTCCTTAGATTTTGGCAAAATTTATAAAGAAACTACATCATTACATTTCTCTATTAGCTGTTAAATTAGTCTGTTTTTTATTTATTAACCTTTTAAAGTTAAAGAAATAAATTTAGGGAGATCGTACTCTTAGATCAAAAATCAAGTTTGAAGATACTTCTGAAGTTTAATTGAGGGCAAAAAAAAATTGAATACTCTGGTTTGTGTTGGGGTTAGCTCAAGGTGAAAGGTGATACTGGTGTCTGGGAAGGTTATCTCTCTTTCCACAACACCATCACATTAATCAATTTCTTTACCTAGCAAGAAGGAGAAAGCAAGCAATGGGCTTTTTTCACAGGAAAAAGATAAATTACAAATTTTATAAGTTGTTATGCCATTTGGAGCATGGTAATTAACTAGCTAAACTTGAAATATAAATATAGAAGACAGTAATCTAAATTGTGTTCCCAAATTTTACATTTACTACTAGATAAGAAATTTCTGTTTATTAACAGATTTGAAAAATCGTTAGCTTGCCTAGATAATTTCTTTAAAATGTATAAGGCTATTATTAAATCGTATATTTTGTTTTATAGATATATGCAAATTAAGTGAAACACTACATAATAGTGTTTTTTAAATGTTTTAATTTTAAGTAATCAGCTTTTTGCCAAATACAAATAAAAGTTCAATCCTTAGCTGCTAGGGTAGCAAATTGGAATGATAAAGGCATAAAAAATATGGCTGTTTGATATTTTTACTATTTGTGAAATTAAAATAATTTGGCTAAGAAATCTAAAGTGCAACCAGCAACTAACTGAAAAATGAATTACTGATGAAAGGAAAATTACCTCCTGGTAGTCTCTATCTTAGCCTTCTTATATCACATTTCAACAATTAATATTCTTTGAAAAAGAGTACACGATGCTTAACCTTAATTATTAGGTATTAAAAATGGTCAATAGGGGCGCCTGGGTGGCTCAGTCAGTTAAGTATCTGTTTTCGGCTCAGGTCATGATCTCACAGGTCGTGAGTTCGAGCCCCGTGTTGGGCTCTGTGCTGACAGCTCTCTGCCCCTCCTCTGCTCACGCTCTGTCTCTCTCTCTCAAAAATAAATAAACATTAAAAAAAACTTTAAAAAAGTGGTCAATATATAGTAGAAACTTGGTAGGTCACTGGGATATTAGATTTCAAAATGAATTCAGGCTCTGAGTTACCTCATCAGCATCCATGGCTGTCAGTTGCATAATCTTAGAGCCATCTCCGATGTTCTCCTCCACAGTAAGGTCCAGCATGTCTGTTGGAAATACTGGTGGATTATCATTAATATCTTGAAGCGTTATTTCAACCTACAAGGAGAGAAATAAATAGCGCATGAAAGCTCCACATGTCTGCAAGGTGCTAATTAAAATGTATACTAAGAGCCCACTAGCTAGGTAGGCCTTCCAAAAAGAACAGAATTTTTATATAGAACATCCAAACAACGAAAATACCCTAGAGAAAGCTATGAAATCCTTATAAAAAATATAAAATCCAAGTAAAACTCATTTCAAAGGGTTGCCTTGGAGTTTATACTAGAAAAGGCCCACTGATCAACTGCTGATTTAATCCCGATTTGTGCACCACTGAAGAATTGCCCAGACTTTGGACCGTCTGCCATTCAACCATGAAATGTCGCCTGACACAAATGAGGTGTAGAATTTCTTCCTGAAATGTTTATATATTGGCAATGTCTGGGGGAAACAAAGAAGTTCACATTTTGTTTTAAGAAACCCTCAGCACTTTCCCCTTTAAAATCAACTCCCAACCTGTGGGGAAGAAAAATACACTCATCTTCTTTTCTTTCCCTTTCCACTACTGCCAGCACTTTTTAATGTGACTAAAGCTAAATAATCATTCCTTTCTGATGTCGTGTTTATGTAGATGGCAAATATTAACAGCTTTGTTTGAAAGATCCTAGTCAGAGTTATTTGTTTCCCTCTCTAGGAAAAAATTGTTTAGAAGCAAAGACTTGTGAAGTCTAAATAATAGCTTCAAACCATGTGTTTTCTCTTTTGAGCTAGGTGCTAAAAGCTGAATATCTGATAAGTAAGGGAAGACAGCTGCTAATAAAACTGCAAGTTTCCCCAGTTGGGTCACAAAATTAAGTCATGGAGAAACATCCATCCATCCATTTAGCTCGGATATAACCAAGACATTTTTCTCATGGGATGAGATGTCATCTTTTATAGTTCCACGGTAAAAACTCCATCAGATCTATGAGTGATGGAGACGAATATGAAGAGAGAGAAGAGAGCAAAAGAATTTTGATTTTTTTTTCTGGGAAGAGGTAGAGATGGGGTAGAGGGAGACTGTCCTTATTCTCCGAAAAAGAATGAATGGGAAATAGAGCAGAGCTAGATGAATAAATGGATGAGCAAATGATAAAAATAACTCCCTCCCCAAGAAACAATATACAAATTAAGTACTAGAGAATTATTATGCCTCTAGTCGCACCTTTTAATAGGAGAGTTTTGATCATAACAAATGGCTCAAATTAGTCCAGGGTATTGTTGAAACAGGCAGTCTCAGTGGTTAGAAATGTAGCACTTCTAGTTTGTGCTCACATCATTCTCTATACCACTTCCTTTAAAGAAAAGGTCCACAGTATGTACAACTGCAGCCAAGGTCCAACTGCTTTGCACGTTTGTAAATAACCTGGATCTTCAAATTAGAAAAACTGAAATTCAGATTCAGGCTCCCCAACTTATTAGTTAGTTGGATAAACCTGAGTGCTTAATTTATCTGGGTCTCAGTCTCCTCATCTTAAAACTGAGATAATACTATATGTCTTAGAGCATTTTATGATGACTAGACTTCAATGAGGCCAGCAAAATGCTTAGGCCAGAGGGAAGTGGTTAATAAGAAATTAATCTTGGGGCACCTGGGTGGCTCAGTTGGTTAAGCAAACAACTCACGGTTTCAGTTCAGGTCATGATCTCACAGTTCATGAGTTTGAGTCCTGCATCCAGCTCCACACCAGCACCGTGGAGCCTGCTTAGGATTCTCTCCTCCGCCTCTCTGCCCCTCCCCTGATGCAATGTGCTCTCTCTTTCTCTCTCAAAATAAATAAATCAAGCTTAAAAATATTTTTGAAAAAGTTATTCTTGGTTTTCAAGTTGTGACCACAGACCTCAGAGTTCTGTAGAGCTAGGGAGAAACTGAGAAATTGACTTAATAAATCAGAATTTCAGGTCCTAAAAGCCAAATTCAAAAAATACAAGTTACTGTTCATCTCTGAAACATACTGTATATGTACAAAGTTTTCATGTAGAAAGAGCTTTGACATACATATGCATATATGTATTTCAAAAGCCTGAAAATGTGAATTTAAGAATAAATGACCCAATGGTCATCCAAAAACATAATCATCAATGTTTTTTAGAAATTAATAATTATCTTCACATTATATGTGTGCACAGTACTCAAAATACTGTAGGAAAATAAACGAAGAATAAGAGGTAACTAACCAAAATACCTCATAACTTAACTCTGACTTTTTAGCTTAATAGAATTTTTTTCAATTCTAAATTGTCTTTCATCTATAATTTTATGACTGAATCTAATTGTAAACCAAGATGCCAACCTTGTGTATGATTGTGTGTGTATGTGTGTGAGAGAGAGAGAGAGAGGGAGAGAGAGAGAAAGAGAGAGAGGGAGAAAGAGAGAGAGAGAGTTTTCTAAGTGTATTTGTGCGAGAATGTGCATATATGAGTGTATGTTTATGTAAGTGTATATGAGTGTGTGTGTGTGTGTGTGTGTGTGTGTGTATGTGTGTGTGTGTTTAGGGAAGAACACTAAACTGAGAGTAAGGATAATCCATATTGGCACCAATTAAATACGACATCAAAGATGCATCAGGAAACAGTACCATGCACTAGAAGCATGTTGGGTATTCCAGAAAGGTACCTTACTCATTACACTCATTATAAATGGTGAGTGCATAAATTGAACACCTTTCTATATTTTAATAGTTATTACAAAATAACTAACATATGTGCAAGACATAGTTTTAGATTATACATGTATACACACACACACACACACATTTTTAAAAATCTTCGAAAGAGCCTTTGAGGAAAATACTACTATCTTCTCATTAGAGAAATTAGAGTTAAAGAGGTTAACTAATTACCCAATGACACAGAGCTAGCACATAAGTTTTCTCTACTGTTAGACAAGCCTGTCTCTCTCATGTGTAGGTGTGTATGTTCAGTAAACACAATGAATCATATTTGAAAAGTATGTCACAGCTATACAAATACATTTTCATAAATGTGCATATTATTTATATCTGGAATCTGAATCACTTACATATGAACTAACTAGCCATATAATCTTGGGTCAGCCAACAAATCTCTCTCTGTCAAATTTTAAGAAGAAATAAGACTGTACTACTGATCCCTATATACAGCTCTAGAAGTCTTTGATCATGCATGCTCTATGAAATTTTGTCCAACTCAATCATTTCAGGTAAAGAAAGACCTTTCCCATTTTACTAGAAAGAATAAATTTAGTTCAATATTAATGAGTTCAAAATTAAACATTTCTAAATATATCTATAATCAGCCAATTATAAAAACAGATCTAGAACATTTCATCATTGTATTCTGATATATGCAATGGTTATTTTTTGGATATCACATAGCACCCATTTAATAAGTCAGGCTATTGTTTTTCCTAAAATCAGTGTCAGCTTGCCAACCAAAAAGGTAAGACCTCCATATTTCTTTCTCAGGCTGGGGGGTGGAAATATGGATATTTCTCTTAATTGTCCAGTATCTCTTTGCTATTCCACAATACCTTAGATATTCCTAAAAAGCTTTTGGCATGGTTTTTCTAAGCTCTCTCAATAGCCTGGGGTAATGATTTATGTAGAAAGAGAGGTATGAACTCCTTAGCTCAGGTAGGTCTTTTCCTGCAATCCATTCACTTTTCCTGATCCCCTGTAGCATGTTTCTACCAACCAAAAATTTCAGGACTATGAACCCTGCTTGCCTATGAGATTGTCACTGATTCCAGTATTTATCCATTCTGTATTTTAAAATCTATCACATAACAGACATATGTTAGTCACTAGAAATACAGAAGAAAACAAGACAGATCACATCTCTTGCAGGGAAGAAGTAGAGTTTGATAATAGAAATATGCACAAATAGAAACATTTACAGTTATCCCTGGGAAAACACACTGTTGGTATCTTGATTCCAAAAGGTTTATCTCCCGCACCTAGGATAATTCTTTGAGCTGTCTGCCATCTTGCCCTTGGCAGTTACCATCCTTCTGATGACTCCAAACTCTAACATGTGCTCGGCCCACTCTTGGGTCTGCCACCAACCTAAGAGTCTTGCCTTCTTTGGACTAAGATTCAATAAAATTTGTTTTGAAATGTTATTATACAAAACACAGGAATCAAAAATTAAAAGTTTACAGAAGATATTGGGAAACAAGATTGAAGACTTTATAATTTTTAAAAACTTCTTTCTGTGCAAACCAGATCACTTTAGTAGTAGACAGTGACTATTAGTGGTTTATTTTATTTTAAAATTCTGAGATTTTAAAATATTGTTCCTAAGCTAAAAAACATGCTTATATATTTTTTCCCCAAAGTTTATTGTTTTGTTTTGAGAGAGAGAACACAGACAGAGAGGGACAGAGAGAGAGAGTGAGAGAGAGAATCCCAAGCAGGCTCTGAGCTGTCACTGCAGAGCTCCAGCCAGGGCTTAATCTCATGAACTGTGAGATCAGGACCTGAGCTGAAATCAAGATCTGGTCACTTGATGCGCCTGGGTGGCTCAGTCAGTTAAGTGTCCAACTTTGGCTCAGGTCATGATCTTGCTGCTCATGGGTTTGAGCCCCACATCAGGCTTTGTGCTGACAGCTCGGAGCCTGAAGCCTGCTTCGGATTCTGTGTCTCCCTCTCTCTCTGTCCCTCCCCCACCCACTCTCTGTCTCTCTATTTCAAAAATAAATCAACACTAAAAAAAAATTTAAATAAAAAAAAGAGTTGGTCGCTTAACCATCTAAGCCACCCAGGCACCCCAAAAACATGTGTATGTTAAAAAATACATTCCATTCTCTTAAAAGACAAACCAAGAACTACTGCACAGAAGCTAGTATTTGCCCCTTTAGTGTTTACATTTATCCTTACGTTTGTTTAAACCTGAAACAATCAAAATAATTGCATTAAATATTCATTTTGAAAAATAAAATGAAGGAAAATAAAATAAAATAATAAAGTAAAATAAAATAAAACAAAATAAAATAAGACCACATTTTGAACTCAGAAAATTCCCTTCACAAGTAACTATATTTAAAATAAAAACAAAACAAAAACTTGTAACCGCTTCGATAATTTAAGTCCAGGCGGTATGTTCAAGGTATGTATTCTGAAAGTTTGTGAAAATTTATCCTTAATGATTAAAGAAACATTACACCAGGAAGATAAGGCACTTGCATATTTTATGTCTGCCTATCAAATGCTGACCTTTGTGCTTAGATAGCTGGTGTTTCAGAAACATATGTGGTTTCACCTGCTACAATTACAAGGGCAGTTGTAACTTTGTGGTTGACTTCTTCATAACAAAACATCAGCTGCAGCTAATGGTTGAACCATAGGTATTGTCTTCTGACACCACCTCTGTTCAACCATTTAAAGTCCTTCAGAATAGTGACTTTCTTGGTTGAGACACCTGATCCTTAGGAGCGAAACCCTGGTAAATGGATGATTATATTCAGAAACAAAAACATGACTGAGATTAAGGGGCTAATGACCAATTAATTTAAAAATAGCCTGCCTTTTGGTAGCTTAATAAAGTTAAAACTTATATAAAAATATGGCTTTAAGTATTGTCACCAAACTTCTTTATGCTAAAGGAAGAGACCTTGATAATTCAGCTTGCTGAATAAATAGGTACTTAAAAACAAACAAACAAAAAAAACCTTACTGTGTAAAGAGCTGCTATGAGATGAGTACAATGGTTTCCTCTGATTTTTTTTTCTGTAGTATGCAGGCTATAATTTTATTGTACAGTGCATCAAGAATAATATTATATCTTGGGGATTCATTTTTAAGTTTTTAAGTGAATAAATCAGCATACAACTACATAATCAACGAGCAATCATTAATTAGCAATGTCAATTATCAAATCATTACATATGTGGGGATATAACTACAAAACATGGCATTTCACTGATTCAAAATGGTATTATGAAGATAATATGTTACAGTCAAGGCTAAGGAATTGATTAAAATAGCAAGGTCCTTTATGATTCTCCAGTTAAATCAATAATTTCACTGAGGTCACTATATCAACAACAATTAAATTTTTTTTTCTTCAATTCATAACTTCTTGCAAGCTAAATAAAGTGGTTATTAATGAATCAGGATGAAAACATAAAACATTTTTTAATTCAAAACCTTCCTTCAACCTACATAAAATGGTTCTTCGTAAATAAGAATGAAAAACAATCTTTTTTTTTTTTCCTTTTGGGAAGTTGTAGAGTTCATAGTTCACTAAAAGTTCAGAAATCCACTTATTTGCAAGTAGATGTGTTAAAATTTTAGGAGGAATATTAAATATCATCATGGCTCTCTCCTTTATTTTATAGAGAATCAAAAGTAAGGCATTGAAATAGTAACTCATTTATCTAAGCAAAACAAGGTCAGCCTGCTAATTGTAGCCCAGTGATTCTTCCAGAGACCTGTGGAGAGAGCCAGAATCAGAATGCAGACTGAATATGCCTTAGACCAAAGCTTCCAATCTGTGCACGAAGACAGTGATCTTTCAAACAAAATATGCATCTGACAAATATAAGAAAATGACTTTGAAGAAATTAATACATGATTGTCTACAAGTACTATTTAATCCACATTTTTTTAATTTTTAAGTTTCTTCATATTTACAGTAAGGGAAAATATTCTGGGAAGGTTTGTTTTATCAATGCCACTGAAACTATTGATCATTGAGCAGAAAGATGGTGGGTATATATTACAAGTAAAGAAACTAGCTAAATTCTCTATAGATATCAGCAAAAGTTACTGTTGTTAAAATGTCTACAAAGAATTTGTTTCTTTTTCTTAAAAGATGCAATCATAAATATTCATTTCCAGAAATGACTAAAATCTAAATTGTTAGTGAGATGGACACTATAAAGTACACAAAACTATAAAACAGTAAAAGAAGATGTATCAAGGAAAATAGTACTTGATTAGTTGTTTTTTAGTGGCAACATATTGACATTATTGTCTTTTAATCTGTGTGGGACTGACACCCCAAAATTAAACTCCTCAAGTAATACTGTTACTTAGATAGCATAAACCCTGACAAAGCATTGCACCAAAAATAATACTTAGAGTTCACATATAAGACTTCCAAAGATATTATGATAATACCATAAAGACTGCATTTCAATACACCTTTTAATTAACAGTTCTGCCAAAAAATATTATTTTAATAATCGTACTTTGTTGCTCTGATTTCTTTAATAAATGTGTGTATTAAAGAAATTGGACATTGAAAAATCTCTTCATGTCACCAAAGATCATTTATATTGCTCAGATTAGTGTCTTTTAAACTGAGCTTTTGGGAGCAAGAATTATCTTGCTCATTTTCCATTCTTACACCTTACCCATGCCTAACAATTATCTAAGTTTTTTTTACATTTTTATTAGAGTACTAAGTTCAGCATATTTAATGAAATAGGTATACTACTGGTATATGAAAGTGTATTGATCAAAGTTGTCTTCTATCTCAGTGATTTTTGGAACCAATCCAATCCTATTGATTTCCTTGTTCATTAACATTTTTTTTAATGCTTATTCATCTTTGAGAGAAAGAAACAGAGTATGAGCAGGGGAGGGGCAGAGAGAGAGTGAGACAAAGGATCCGAAGCAGGCTCCAGACTCTGAGCTGTCAGCACAGAACCTGACACGGGGCTTGAACACACACACCATGAGATCATGACCTGAGCCGAAGTTGGAGGCTTCACCAACGGAGCCACCTGAGCATCCCCCAATTGATTTCCTAGTTCTTTTATGACTGTCATGCCATTATGTGTAAATTTTATGATATGAAATCCTATGGCATGATAATTCAATAACTTCACATTCAGGATGATAAAATTAAAAGAGCCTCAGACAGACATCTTATGTATGTTTTGTTCAGAAAATCTCCCAGCTGGGAGGCTGGAATGTAAAATTTAATCCATGTTCATCACTACTTTAGAAATGCTACACTGAACGCCACACAAGTCATAAGTAAACATGAAAGAGTAACTAAAAGCTCATTCAAATGTGCATTACCCTTAATAGGTTATTATAATGTCACTCAAATAACACTTCACTAAATGATGTCCTAGTTTATATTATGTAGGTGCTACCTAAATTCACTGGGGAAAGAAGTCTAATCTTACACTCCAAACAATTTTTATTTCATCAGAGTGAAACAAGATGCTGAGACCTACCACTTAATTTTCTGTAGGCTCAAGTGAGGAGTTGAAATTGAAAGCAAATTAACCAAGCTGAAATCCACACCACGACCAGTACAGCCATCACGCCTGGCCTGTCACTTCCTTTGACCCTGAAAAGGAAAACTCCACCTTTCCTGCCTGAGATGAGGCTGTGTGTGGAGTAGGAGTTTGCTCTCAGTGCAGTGACAGGCTCGGTGCTGAGGGACAACTTGCTGTCACCGCATCAGGGTGGTGTGTGAAAAGGAATATTCTGGGACTTGATATTAAACATGGGACTTGAGCACAGCATTCATTAGAGGAAAAACATCAGGATAAAAATATCAAAACCATGGCTCAAGTCAATAATCAAATATGTATTTTAAATGTTTGGCAATAGTTTCACATGTTCTGTCTTCAGTTGAAACCAAATACTACATGATTCATTTAATTCAATGGGATTGACACATTTTGCATGCTGCACAGGCTTCGAATAACAAAGTTTTATTTAGTAAATTTATGACAAAGTCTATACTGAGATTATATAGCAGAAGTTCTAATTAAATTGCAGCAGAAAGTTTGACATTCTACATTCATTTTCTTGCTGAACTAACCACATAATTTCATTTGGTAGAACATATACCTACGCCTTTTTATTTTTTTCAATCTATTTATTTTGTGTGCCCACACACATGCACGAGCCGGGGAGGGACAGAGAGAGAATCCCAAGATGACTTTGCACTATCAGCGCAGGGCCCAACCTGGGACCTGCCCTCATGAACCATGAGATCATGACCTGAGCTTAAATTAAGAGTCAGACAGATTAACCAACTGAGCTACCCAGATGCCCCTATCTACGCCTACTTAAAATTTCAAGTTCAGAGCAAAATTCAGTAATCAGGAAAGAGAAAACTCAACATGCACTTGTAACTATCACTCATGGGGTTAAACTCTAAGTACTTTCATTTCTTAACAACAATAAAAAGCTGTATTGCCATGAAAGGATGGTGCCAGGTTTGTTGAGTTCCTTCAGTTTGATTCTTCATTTCTTTCCCTATTTTGGGGTGACCACTGGGAATTCTGCTGCCATGAGCCTGGGTGAAAATGTCTCACTACATGCAGAACACTTCATCATGTTGCAGAGCCAAACTCTATTATGGTTTGCAACTGACTCATATTTTAGTTATGAGAAGGCCCTAGCAAAGAACAGTTTACATTTAAAAGTCCTAAATGTCCGGAATGTAATGTTTGGACTATGTAGGTATGCAAGGTCTAATCATATTTTGTGAACAATGTTTTTAGGTAGTTATTTATTTATAACGCATAATCGACCAAATTCAAAACAGTCTGTGGGAGCTGTAACAATAGCATACTCTCTCATCTTGATGGTATTTCTGAACTTTGGAAACTAAAATCTGCAAGGAAAAGGGAGAAATCAAAGTTTGGAGAAAAGACCTATGATTCCCTGCCATGAAAGATTGGCAGGGGCTAGGTGTGACCATTTAGGGAAACCTGGCAAAGCCACCCCCCTCAGCATGTACAAGTGAACCACTAACTCATGAGGACACAGGTCTGTTGCAGCCCCAAACTCTACTGAAGTTTCAGAAACCATCAGAAAGTAAATCTATGTATTTATGTATAGTTTCTCTTTAGAATGACAAAAAATTGAAAAAACTATTGCATTTACTAGAAGATAAAAACCATCACGTTACCTAATACATACTAAATACCGTTTTACTATGTTGTTTTACAGAAAACACTTTAGTAAAACAAACGTGATGTAACGACAATATTTGAGGAAATGACACTTAATGTGGGAATTAAAAGACTCTTCTTTTTGGAATTGTAAGCCAGCAAATATTTTGTCATTTTAAACTTTATCCCTTAAATTTAAATTACGTGTATATTTAGATACTTGTGTGTTTATTTCACACAAATTAGTACTGTTTCTATTCCATGTTTTCTGGAATATGAGGAAAGAAGGAAGCATGCACATTTTAGATTCTTTTTAGTTTACTTTTAAAAGCAAAGTAAAAATAAACATAATGAGTTTTAAAACAAAGCATATTTCTCATATAAGCTACATGTATGTAACTGTGACCAATTATATTTCTCAAACAAAAGCAATTACATTAATCTCTCATCACTAAAACTCTTCTAGCAGTCAGCAGCATATGTTCCTGGGATTTCAATGCATTTCTAACTAGGAAAGAAATCTGTATGAGTAACAGGCAGGCTTGGAGAGTAGCCAGAAATGACAAGAATGGCTAGAAGTGCGGACAAGACATAGTTAACTCCATTCTTGAAACAAAATGCTTTCCATAACTCTATAAATGTGTGGTGACATAATAGAAAGCTAGTTTTGTTGTGCTTTCAATATTGTTCAAATTAGAACCAAATAAGGATTTCTTTTAAGGCAGAGGCAATCATGTGTAACCACTTCAACTTTTCCTGAAATCAATACCGCATAATTTCAGAATTTTAACAGATTCTTAAGAACGCCCAAAAGTAAATGCAGAATAAAAGATCAAGTTAAAATATGTGCGGTTGCATATGAAACTTATGGAAATTTTTATACTATCCTTCAAAACAAACACCCTGCAAAAGCATCCTGTAGTACACTTTTCAATAGATGTGACTCTGAATGTGGTAGACATACATCAAAAGGGAAATGTCATATAAAACAAATAAAAATATTCCACTGTTTTTTTCTTAACTTTTGTTTTTGTCCCCAGTAGATAGATATCAGATCTTATAAAATATAAATCACGTCTGTTCATACTGCTGAAAAACAGAAAAGTAGTTTGATTTATATTAATGATACAAGCCATGGTAGATTGAATCACTGATCCTGATTCTTCACCCCTCCCTATAAGCGACTTCACAGCCCCTTCCATTAAAGGTGGGCTTTCTCTCCCTGCCTCTTGGTTTTGAGATCATCCACGATGATCAATTGTTTTGGTCAATGGGATATTTAAAATTTGAAACATGTTTGCTCTCTTGTACCTCTGTCATGGTCACTAGAAAACAATATGTCCCTGCTAGTCCATGAGTACCAGAAGGAAAACAACATACATTGGGTTGAGAAGTCTCAGCTGAGAGACTTGGAGAGTCTGAAGCAGAGCTTCCCAGCCGAGCCCAGCCTAGATCAGCCCAACTGTAGCCAAACTTCAGGTGCACAAGAATAAATGTGTATTGCTGTAAGCCTTTGAGATTTTGTGGCTTCTTATTATGCAGCATTATTGTGTCAAAAGTTAACAAATACCTAAGTCAAAACCATGAATTCATTGGAGCGCCTGGGTGGCTCAGTTGGTTATGCATCCAACTCTTGATTTGGGCTCAGGTAATGATCTTGTGGTCTGTGAGATCAAGCCCTGAGTCATGTCAGGCTCTGCACTAACAGCACAGAGCCTACTTGATATTCTCTCTCCCTCTCTCTCTCTCTGCCTCTCCCCAACCTGAGCATGTACATGTTCTATCTCTCTCACTCTCAAAATAAATAAATAAACATGAAAAAGCCCAATGTATTTATTAATTGAATATTTTATTTAATCTTCATGTTATAAATAATGGATTACTGTTTAAAAGGCAAAAAAAGAAAAAATAGATTATATACACTAATAACTGTCTGTGATATATCTTATATTATGAGATAATTTTTATTGATACAAACCTATTAATAATTTTTTTTATCCTGTAAAACTTCTCATTCTCACTTCACATGCCATACCCTCATCTTTTAGAAGGGCAACTTAGGGGTGCCTGGGTGGCTCAGTCAGTTAAGCGTCTGACTTCAGCTCAGGTCATGATTTCACACCTCACAGGTTTAAGCCCCGCATCAGGCTCTGTGCTGACAGCTCAAAGCCTAGAGCCGGCGTTGGATTCTGTGTCTCCCTCTCTCTCTGCCCCTCCCCTGCTTGTGCTCTTTATCTCTCTTTCAAAAATAAATAGACATTAAAAAAAATTTTAGAAGGGCAACTCAAAACAAGATGTGACCTTCAAGTCTCCCCCACCTCCCAACCAAACCAAGGATTGGAGGAAAAGGTAGGAATACCTGAACCAAGAGGAGAAAATTATGACTGGGTTGAGTCAATCAGATTGCCTTTCTTAAGAGTAGAAAATTATCAAAAAATGGAAACACTATAGAGAACAATAATAGTAGAATTCCAATACGAGAATGCAACCCGCATGAATATATACACTCCATCTTTAGTGTCTTTCTAGTACCCACAGGAGACTTGACTACACTTTTTTTTTAATGGAATTACTGCAATGTCAAAATAATCCCTCTGTGCCATTTCACCTTTGCACATTACTCTTCACCCTGGAAGACATTTCTATTACTTGACATAAATGACATAAAGTTTGGACTTATAGCCAATCTATTTTATTTTAGTTGCTTTTGAGTATATTTGTTATACCTCCTTACATATTTTAAACAGCTATTTCAAAGTATAAGATTAAAATCTCATTTTAGAGTTTTGTGTTCTTTTTACTTCAACACAATAACAAGTTTAATTTATTTGAAGCAGCATTAGCTCATCAAAAATAGGGATGAATATAGTTTTTGTTTGATAGGAAATGTGACACATGTTTTCTGAAGATATTGAACTCACTGTCAAAATAAAAAAATTTTACAGTGCACTGTGCTTTAATTATATTTAAAAATCCTATTTCAATAAACTCAGAATAAAGACCACTTCTTTTCTAAGTTTCGATGGAGTGTTTAGTTTCCACCACAGTATGTGTCATACAGGAGGCACTTAATATATGTTTATTCAATGACTTAAAAGCCAATATGCTCATTACCCTGACATCAAAACCAGATAAAGACACTGCTAAAAAAGAGAATCACAGGCCAATATCCCTAATGAACATAGATGCAAAACTCCTCAACAAAATCCAACAATACATTAAAAAAATCACCACAATCAAATGAGATTTATTCCTGGCCTGCAAGTGTGGTTCAATATTTTCAAATCCATCAACATGATACATCACATCAATAAGAGAAAGGATAAGAACCATATGATCATTTCAACACATTCAGAAAAAGCATTTGACAAAGTACAATATCGATCCATGATAAAAACCCTCAACAAAGTTGATTTGGAGGGAACATGCTTCAACATAATAAAGGCTATATATGAAAACCCCACAGCCAACATCATCTTTAATGGGAAAAAGCGGGGGGGGCTTTCCTCCAAAGGTCAGGAATAAGACAAGGATGTGTACGCTCTTCACTTTTATTCAACATAATACTAGAAGTCCTAGCCACAGCACTCAGACAACAAAAATAAATAAATGGGATCCAAATCAGTAAGGAAAAAGTAAAACTTTCACTATTTGCAGATGATATGATACTATATATAGAAAACCTGAAAGACTCCACCCAAAAATTGCTAGAAGTGATAAATGAATTCAGCCAAGTTACAGGATACAAAATCAATGTACAAAAATCCATTGCATTTCTATACACCAATAATGAAGCAGTAGAAAAAGAAATTTAAAAAAAATCCCATTTACAAGTGCACCCAAAATAAGATACCTCAGAATATACCTAACCAAAGAGGTAAAAGACCTGTACTTTAAAAACTATAATACACTGATGAAAGAAATTGACGATAACACAAAGAAGTGGAAAAACAGCCCACGTTCATGGATTGGAAGAACAAATATTGTTCTAATGTCTATACTACCCAAAGCAATCTACACATTTAATGCATTCCCTATGAAAATACCAACAGCAACTTTTACAGAACTAGAACAATCTTAAAATTGTATGAAACCACAAAAGACCCAAATATCCAAGCAATCTTGAAAAAGAAAAGCCAAGCTGGAGGCATCACAATTCTGAATGGAATTCAGAATGGAATATATACTCTAGTATATATAAATGATGGAATATTATTTGGTTATAAAAAAATAATGAAATCTTGCCATTTGCGATGCATGGGTGGAGCTGGAGAGTATAATGCTAAATGAAATAAGTCAGTCAGAGAAAGACAAATACCATATGATTTCACTCACATGTGGAATTTAAGAAACAAAGCAAATGATCATAGGGGGAAAAGAGAGAGAGAGAGAGAAATCAAGAAACAGACTCTTAATTATAGAGAACAAATGAATGGTTACCAAAGGGGAGGGGTAGAGAGATGGATTAAACAGGTGATGAGGATTAAGGAGTGCACTTGTCATGATGAGCACTAGGTAGTGTATATGTGCTGAATCACTGTATTATACACCTGACATTAATATAACACTGTGTGTTAACCAATTGCAATTTAAATAAAAACTTGAAAAAAAATTTTGAAATGTAAAAAAAAAATAGCCAATATACTCATTGCAGAAGCATATTTTATTGTTACATACACACAGATGAAGAGAATGGTGCTTTATAAGCAAAATTAAGAGCAGAGGACATGAGCAGGGATGAACCATCAACTATTACAATAATATCAAGTAATGAAAGTCTAAGAATTATCTCCTTACAATATTATCAAAATAATAACTAATTAGAAGGAAAACTTATTAAATGTCAAGAAAAAAATAAATGACAAATGAAAAAGATGTTTCAGTAGGGAAGGCTATTTGTCTTCTATTTTTCATTGTCAAAGCCAAGTTCCCAAAGATTTTTAGCAAAATAGCAATATCAGAAGGAGCTTAGTAAGCTTTAAAAAATATTTCACTTTCAAGAAATCTTTAAGTTGCTGCAGAAACGTATTCTTCCAATAGAAAGAAAAATCATGCAAAATACAAGAAAATGTCTGTTTACTTATGCAAGATATAAGACTCAAGGGTAATGAAAAAGACATGCCAATTACGAATACAAACTGACTACAACTATCTCCATGAAATACGTTTGATTATTTTGTTAGTACACTCTCACTCCTTCTCAATTCATGACAATACAACACTGAATAGGATGGCATCAATAAATGTTTTGAGTTTATTTTTCAAACCAAAGTATATTCTCTTCACTGGAAAGAAAGGAAAGAAGGAAGCAAGGAAGGAAGGAAGGGAGGGAGGAAGGAAGAAACATATTTTGTGTGATCTCCTACCACTAATTAGTTTTCTCTGAACTATTATTTAAAAAACTAATCACTTTGTCAAAGATCAGTTGACCATATAGTTGTGAGTCCATTTCTGGGTTTTCTATTCTGTTCCATTGATCTATGTGTCTGTTTTTGTGCCAGTACCATACTGTCTTGATGATTACAGCTTCAAATTTAAATAAAAACTTGAAACCTTAAAACAAAAGACTAATTGCATTTTTTAAACACCTGGTAAGTACTCAATTGCATTTTTTAAATACCTGGTAAGTACTCAAAAATTAAACTATATCTGAGTAGGGGATTCACGGAAACCTGGTGGTACAGAATTGCAAGCATTTCAGAACTGTGAAAATAAGGAAGACAAAAGAAACATTGCATTTCTCTTGTTTAGACTAATAGAATTCTCACAATCTACTTATGTTAATAAAAGTTACATGAAATCTAGCCCTTTCCTCTAGTGATTGTATTTATATATTAGAATCTGTTATTATTTGCTCAGTTGATCAGAGACTAGTTTGTTTTTAAGTTTATTTATTTATTTGGAGAGTGTGTGTGTGTGTGCGCAATCATTTTTAATACTCTATGTATTATATGTGAAAAAGCATTGTGCAAATTTCACATAAAATCCCCCTTAAACTACCAAAAACATTTGTACATTACATCGTATAGGTCTTTCTTTTCAAAAGTATTTTCTTACAAAACCTCAATATAGACTATTGTGACAAAAATGACCTGGGTTTTGCAGGTTAATAGTGTTACTTTAAATTGTTTACTCATGGGGCGCCTGGGTGGTGCAGTCGGTTAAGCGTCCAACTTCAGCCAGGTCACTATCTCGTGGTCCGTGAGTTCGAGCCCCGCGTCAGGCTCTGGGCTGATGGCTCAGAGCCTGGAGCCTGTTTCCACTTCTGTGTCTCCCTCTCTCTCTGCCCCTCCCCCGTTCATGCTCTGTCTCTCTCTGTCCCAAAAATAAATAAAAAATGTTGAAAAAAAAATTTAAATTGTTTACTCAAATTGTTTAAATTGTTTACTTAAATTATTTAATTTTTAACTGTTACTTTAAACTGTCTCAGTAGTGTTTCAGCCAAAGTAGATCTCCTCCATTTATAGATTTTAATAACCATCTTCATCACCTAACTTCCCTAAGAATAAATTCCATAAAAACATGGGAATTACAAGTTAGAAATTTGGTTCTCTAATATATGAAATAAGTTCAAAATTTAAAGAGAAAGATTAACTACATCTAACTTATTTACTAGAAAAATATCAACATTTCTTTTAGAGCTCTACAATCTATCACTTTGTTTTTCAAAAGTTAGTTTAGCACATGAATATATTCTATTCTCTCTAACAACATGTTTTTAATCATGCAAATAAAAGAAATATTGTTCCCTATTTTCAAAAAGTGTATTCTTTGTCAAAACTAAGGCACAAGCATTATGCTTCCAAATAACTGCAAATGCAAAGAAATTATAATGAGCTTCTAAACATTTTTTATACTTCATTTAATCCAAGATTTTTGGTGACGATTTTGGTAGATACATTCCTTATTCATAAGATTTTTTTTTTTTTTGGTACAGAATGAGAATAAACTCTCAATACAACCAATGGAGTTCAAATCAAGCCATTTTGATGAGCATCTTATAATAGAGGATATAATTCCATAGCCAATGAAACTATCCCTTAGAAAAACTTAATCTTTTCTGCTCAGTTTGCTTCCTACATTTAAAGGTTTCATAATAGCAATTAAGAAAGTAATTTAAGTTACATTACAATGGTAAATATGGAGCATGGAAATTTTCTTAGTTTTTTGGATAGTGCTTTGAATGTTGTTAAATTTAGAGGACATGCTCATATTTTTTTGAGAAATTCCACTACATATTTTGGCGAGCAGGAATGACAATACATATGTATTTAGTCATACAAGAAAATAAATTTGCAAAACTGAAAATTAGAAGATACGTATAAGATTCCTAGAGGCAAGAATTGATAATATCACAAAATATTATTTTGTTAAAAATAATGGTTCAATTAATGATGGCCCAGTTTGGGACCTAATCTGAAATTGTTTATGAAATTTGAATTAGTATTATGATTCATCTGTGATACAGAAAAATGTTTCTGACCCACTACCCATTTCAGCAGATAATATTAAATGACAGCTTGTTTTTATATTAAAAATGGCTGATGTCAGGTATTGTTACCTTTCTGAGCAACAACTGTAATTATATTTCATTAATTTATCCAATAAAGACTTATTTAGGGCCTACTATGTACCGTTCTAAGTGGTAGATGTACAACAGCAAACAACACCAACCATAATTTCTGACCTCCTATCCCTTTCTTTTATTTATTTTTAAAAATTGTTTTAAATGTTTATTTATTTTGGAGAGAAAGAGAAAGAGAGAAAGAATGAGCGGGGGAGGGGCAGAGAGAGAGGGAGACACAGAATCCGAAGCAGGCTCCAAGCTTCGAGCTAAAGGCACAGGGCCCGACGTGGGGGTCCAAACTCAGGAACTGTGAGATCATAACCTGAGCCGAAGTAGGGTGCTCAACTGACTGAGCCACCCAGGTGCTCCTCCTATCCTTTACTTTCTAATGACATTCTGAAACCTATCCTTTATATTGGGCTCTCAAAATTACGTTTTTCTGCGAAGAGTTTAGATTTTGTGAGACTATTCCTAAATCTATTCCTCTATATGTCCAATTCAATACAATACATGCAACCAGTAATGGTCTATTAGTGTGGGGTAGAGCTGGTATACTTCTTATCTGACAACAGCTTATTCTCATGTTTATGATTTTTTTTTAATTGTGTTTGGTACAGGAGTGTCTTGCTGTGCAGGCATTGATAAGCTCTTCCAACCCAGTGTATGCCTGCAATATTCTTTTAGGTTTCATATAATTTACACTTACTTGCCTAATAGAGTAGCTGTATGAATAAATGAACAAGGTTTTCTCTACTTTAAAACATCTAACTTATTTTTTATTTGCTAAGTATGAAAATCAACTAATATGAAAATCAACTAAAATGTCCTAAGTTTGCTCTGGTTTGTGAAGGCTTGCCAACATTTTTTAGTCTGTTTATTCGTGATTAGAGTAACTTTTTAGTTCTTTGAAATCCAGTGCTCTGGAAAAGCAAGTTATCTACAAAAATCTGAAATTTAAAAAGTTTAATTGGGTTAATACCTCATCTTTTCGAATGTGCACAATTACTCAAAACTATGTAACTGAAGAATAAATTACCACTCAAGTATGTATTCATCACTACTCATAAATAACATATTTAAGAATTTCTAGAGGCTTCTATTTAAGCGAATCTTAGCAAAACCAAAATTATTTGTTTGGGTCTACTTTCAGAAATAATACTGGTAGTAAGGTAAGAAAACATAAGGGTAGGAAAGAGCAACATAGCCTGGAGTGGAAACAATACATACTTAAATATGTAAAGGTACAAACTTGGTAAAATTAAAAAAACAAACAAACAAACAAAAACTTTGTAAATGTATAGTTCTTGGACAAATGAGAGGCCAATAAAATCGGCAAATTAAATGCATACCCAATAGAATTCAAATTAATAGCAATAACGGATTACGACAGGTGTTGTTTTGCTGAAAAGAAGTTCTTCACGTCACTGTGATATTTGGCACAATCGCCTGTACATTACCTGGGTCCTATCTAGTCTTGGCACCATTATCCCAACAAGTCACCTTTTCTAAGCCTCAGCTTCCTCATATATTTAATGGGGCTCCCAAATGCAAAAATAATAATAATAATAATAAATTTTTACATGATGTCAGGCAAAATATAAGGTAGTCATAATAATAGTTTTGCTCAGATGACTATAAATCTAAATAATTACTTACTAAAGTGAAAAGCTTAGACAATTATCTCACATTAAAATTTTTTTTAGGGGCTTCTGAGTGACTCAGTCATTTAAGAGTCTGACTTCAGCTCAGGTCATGATCTCACAGTTTGTGGGTTCGAGCCCCACATCGGGCTCTGTGCTATCAGCACGGAGTCTGCTTTGGATTCTCCGTCCCCCTCTCTCTCTGCCCCTCCCTGCCTGCACTTCTCTCTGCCTCTCTCAAAAATAAATAAATAAATAAACTTTAAAAAAAAAACAAAAAAACCTTTTTTTATAACATTTTTTGAGCAGTTAAAAGTAGGAATTAAACACTTCCTTAAAATGCTTGTATGGACAGCATCAAAAGTCAAGAAAATCTTTTGAGCCAAGTTATAAAAGACAGCTACTGGATAATGAAAACTACTAAACCCAGAGCGGAAGCCTAAAAGATCTTACTTACTTTGAGAGCAGTGGTTTTTAACTAGGTTTATAAATTAGACTCATCAGACAGAGCTTTCAAAATACACATTTCCAGGCCTACACCTCAGGGAACCCCACTCATTAGGGCACCTAAGTAGGTTGCCAAGGCCAGAGCAAGTATATAAAGAATGGTCATTCAGTGAAATGAACACATACACAATGCTCTTTGGAACTACAGGTGAAAAAGGATACTAAATAAAATCTTCAGTTTTTTTGTCATCTCTGTAGTAATAACTACCTCAACCAAGCTTATGCATGAGCAATAATTAGTTGCTTTCCTAAATGTGTTATACCACTAAATTTTAAGACAAAAGAGATTGCCAGGGAAAACGTTTTTGCTATAGTTTCAATTTAGAATCACCAAGAAGGAACCTAAAATAATGATCAAATTTTCTTCTCATCAGTTTTATGAGTTGCTAAATCACTAAGGCCCATGGGAAAATTTCAGACATTGCCACTCAATGTTATGATGCTGTCTTCCTCAAGGAATAATCTTCTTTAAAAAAAATCCAAAATGTTAATTCATTTTGCTCTGAAGATGCCAAGATGTGTCCATGAATTTAAGTCCTTCATAAAAGTACTCAAGATGTATAATGGACAAATGTCATCCTTGACAACAACTACATTGTTTTTCTAGGTGCTAATATTACAAGTAAACAGGTCCTCTTAATCATTTATTGGCATGCTTCTGGGGATCTATATCTTAATACATGATCATTCCTTGTGTTTTTACAAGTGATTTCATCCGGGTTTAGCTAGGATTATCTGGCTCTTTCTGCTATACCCCTGTAGTCATTAAGTGGTTTATTCAGCAAATATTGATAGAATGCCAGCACCTCACACTTTCTTGGGATAGATGCTCTTGACAAGCAAGAGAAAATAAGGAACAATACGGACAGTTCTGTGAATATACTAAAACCCACTCAATTGTACCCTTTAAAAGGATGATCTTTATGGTATATGAATTATATCTTGCTAGAGCTCTTAAAAATAGGCAAGAGGACTTCTGAAATCAGTAAGTCTAAAGAATAAGGACGTGATGCTTATATCATATAAATTATCTTGAAGCCAAGAAAGATCCTTATAGATAGCACCTACTTTTGTGAGTTTTTCCATAGACTAATTTTGGTAATCTATTATGGAATATTGTCAAATTACAGATTTACACCGATGTTTCATTGTTTTAAAAACAGGAGATTGTCACCAAACTCCTGGAATGCTACAAGAACTTCAAAGATAACAAAATGTGACTAAAGATTTACATTTTTTTCATTATGCCCAGTTTTACTTTCACAAGTAGGATGCAAGAAAAACATGGGGAGAAAGCTGAAGCCATGACTACTCTTTACAACTCACAAACCATCAAGTGATAACATGAAAGGTGACAACAAAATTTTACAATTGGCAAAGAATTTAGAGATGACCTCCTCTGATTCCTGTGAATAAAGAATCTGTAGCCAAAGGGTTAAAAAGATATCCCAAATTTCAGGGTTAGTAGAGGTCTGTGACTAGGATGGAGGTTTTTCCCTAACATGTCACCCTATAACAAATATGCTATTTATTCTAATTTATTATAAGTGGAAATAGTCTAAAACTGAATGTATACAGTCCCCATTATTTTCTTTTTTTTTTTTTTTTTATTTTTTAATATATGAAATTTACTGTCAAATTGGTTTCCATACAACACCCAGTGCTCATCCCAAAAGGTGCCCTCCTCAATACCCATCACCCACCCTGCCCTCCCTCCCACCCCCCATCAACCCTCAGTTTGTTCTCAGTTTTTAACAGTCTCTTATGCTTTGGCTCTCTCCCACTCTAACCTCTTTTTTTTTTTTTTTCCCTTCCCCTCCCCCATGGGTTTCTGTTACGTTTCTCAGGATCCACATAAGAGTGAAACCATATGGTATCTGTCTTTCTCTGTATGGCTTATTTCACTTAGCATCACACTCTCCAGTTCCATCCACGTTGCTACAAAAGGCCATATTTCATTCTTTCTCATTGCCACGTAGTATTCCACTGTGTATATAAACCACAATTTCTTTATCCATTCATCAGTTGATGGACATTTAGGCTCTTTCCATAATTTGGTGATTGTTGAGAGTGCTGCTATAAACATTGGGGTACAAGTGCCCCTATGCATCAGTACTCCTGTATCCCTTGGATAAATTCCTAGCAGTGCTATTGCTGGGTCATAGGGTAGGTCTATTTTTAATTTTCTGAGGAACCTCCACACTGCTTTCCAGAGCGGCTGCACCAATTTGCATTCCCACCAACAGTGCAAGAGGGTTCCCGTCTCTCCACATCCTCTCCAGCATCTATAGTCTCCTGATTTCTTCATTTTGGCCACTCTGACTGGCGTGAGGTGGTATCTGAGTGTGGTTTTGATTTGTATTTCCCTGATGAGGAGCGACGTTGAACATCTTTTCATGTGCCTGTTGGCCATCCTGAATGTGAGACAGGAAACCATCAAAACCTTAGAGGAGAAAGCAGGAAAAGACCTCTCTGACCTCAGCCGTAGCAATCTCTTACTCGGCACATCCCCAAAGGCAAGGGAATTAAAAGCAAAAGTGAATTACTGGGACCTTATGAAGATAAAAAGCTTCTGCACAGCAAAGGAAACAACCAACAAAACTAAAAGGCAACCAACGGAATGGGAAAAGATATTTGCAAATGACACATCGGACAAAGGGCTAGTATCCAAAATCTATAAAGAGCTCATCAAACTCCACACCCGAAAAACAAATAGTCCCCATTATTTTCTAACACATTTGTTATATTTTCACCTAGATGCTGTTTGAAATTAGATGTTAAACAAGGGTTGTTTCCTGCTCTCAATTAATTTCTAGAAGAAGAGATATGTACAATACTCCTATTGGTGGGTTTAAATCCTGGCATTGTCTCGCTCACGCTCTGTATCTCAAAATAAATAAACATTAAAAAAAAGTTTTTAAAGGGGACACCTGGGTGGCTCAGTAGGTTAAGTGACCAACTTCGCCCAAGGTCATGATTTCACAATTCATGAATTTGGGCTCCACATTAAGCTCTGAGCTGACAGCTCAGAGCCTGGATCCTGCTTCAGATTCTATGTCGCTGTCTCTCTTGGCCCCCCACCTGCTTGCACTCTCTCTCTCTCTCAATAATAAATAAACATTAAAAATGTTTTAATTGAAAAAATAAATCCTGGCTTTGTCATTTTCACCTGCATGACATTAGAAAATGATTTAACCTTCATGTGTCCCTGTTTCTTCATTAGTAACCTTGATAATAATAAAAATACCTTGTTCACAGAGTTGTTGTGGTGATTAAATGAGATAAAGGGTGTAAAGTACATGGAATACTGTATGGCACAAAGTGCTCACGAAAAGAGAACTGATATTAATACTAGTATTACTGAATTGTGTATTGCTGAAGTGTTTTTGTAAGCAACAGAACACAAATATTCAACATACACACCTAAAGATTCTAGTTACAGAAATAAAGCCTCATTTATCAGAAGGAACATTTTTTAGGCACAGAATAATAAATGTCAAACTTTTTTTTTTTTTAACTTATGACCCTTATTCTTACCTCTACACCTCTTTTTGGAAAAAACATATTTTTGTTAGAACAATTAAGATAAATTCAAGATAGGGACGCCTGGGTGGCTCAGTCAGTTAAGCTCTAACTCTTGATTTCGACTGAGGTTGTGATCTCACGGTTCGTGGGATCGAGCCCCACGTTGGGCTGCGCTGACAGTGTGGAGCCTGCTTGGGATTCTGACTCCCTTTCTCTCTGCCACTTCCCTGCTCATGCTTGCTCTTTCTCAAAACTAAATCAATAAACATAAAAGAAAGATAAAATCAAGATAAAAAGGAAAGTAAAGGGAAATATTCTTATGCTGATTTGCTTCATTTATGTGAAACTGCATCCATGGCAATTCTGATTCAAACAATTCATTAAATTATCATCATTTCATGGGAATGCAAGCTGGTTCAGCCACTTTGGAAAACAGTATGGAGGCTCCTCAAAAACCTAAAACTAGAACTACCCTGTGACCCAGCATTTGCACTACTAGACATTTATCCAATTGATATAGGTGTGCTATTTCGAAGGGACACATGCACCCCCATGTTTATAGCAGCACTATCAACAATAGCCAAAGTATGGAAAGAGTCCAAATGTCCATCAACAGATGAATAGATAAAGAAAATGTGGTATGTATGTGTATATATATATATATATATATATATATATATACACATATATATATATATATACACACACACACACACACAATGGAGTATTACTTGGCAATCAAAAAGAATGAAATCTTGTCATTTGCAACTATGTGGATGGAACTGGAGAGTATCATGCTAGGTGAAATTATTCAGTCAGAGAAAGACAAAAATCATATGACTTCACTCATATGAGGACTTTAAGATACAAAACAGATGAACATAAAGGAAGGGAAACAAAAATAATATAAAAACAGGGAGGGGGGACAAAACAGAAGAGACTCATAAATATGGAGAACAAACTGAGGGTTGCTGGAGGGGTTGTGGGAGGGGGGATGGGCTAAATGGGTAAGGAGCATTAAAGAATCTACTCCTGAAATCATTGTTGCACTATATGCTAACTAATTTGGATGTAAATTTTAAAAAATAAAAAATAAAATTAAAAAAAATATCATTTTATTATAATAAAACTAAATAATAGGTTTAAATCCAGTCATTTTCAAGCTTCTACCCAAATTTAGTAACACATTTCATACATAATTTTTTAAGAAAAAAGAAGTTCAATTATTCATACCAGATTATTAATGATGATCATTTTTGTTTTTTCTTTTGTGTATTTTCTAAATCTGTTCCAATAAAAAGCTAACATTTCATAAAAAGGAAAAACCAACATATATTATTTTTAAAAATAAAGATATTAGGTTTAGAACTTTTTAAGAAATATTTTGACCACATAAAGAAATCCACAAGAACATAAATTCCTATATGAAACGCTTGAGTTTTCCACCTGCTATAGTACATGACATTGATCAAGACAACTTTTTTCAACTTCTCTTTCTGTGCCTATAAACACAAATATGATAATGTTGTCTTTCTCACTGGACCACTGTAAGCATACAAGCATATATCAAAACACTTTGAAGTCAATCTACTTACTATTATGTAAATGAATGTGATTTGCATCTTATAAAATCTCCAAACTCAACCTAACAACACGATTAATCATGAATCATTGTGTCATATATGTAGGATGAGGACTGTTTGAGAAGCCCTGTTTCCCTTTTTAAACGTCAGCTCCTCCCTTCACTAGCTGCATAATCTAAGTATCTCAAACTCATCAACTCGTCCTACTGCCTCAGGTAGTTGTAAAGACAAAATAAAATGATTTCTATTGAATTATTTTTAAAAGTGACTTACACTTATAAAGCATCATCGCACTGTATTTTAATATCAGCGTCATCACTATATCACTTTTGTTAAGCCATCATTCTTTTTTTTTCCCCTTAATACAGTATTTATTTGTCTTCCCTCTGTCACATCCTGACCAATCACTCTCTGTAGCCTACCTGGACAGGTGTGGAAAAGGATATGTGGGGCAGATGAGATATGGGAGGTGGAGGGAGCTCCTTCACATGGTAAAGACCTGTTTCCACTTCACTCTTCTTACATTCAACAGATATTTAGTGAATGCCTATCAAGTACCAGGCTCTGGGCTAGGCACTGCAGATATACTAGCCAACATGGAAAACATGGTCCTCGCCCTCCTGGAGCAGACAGTTGAAAGGTTGTCATTTCAGATGCCTCAATCTCAGAGAAGCATTCCCTAAATGGCCCTATCCAAATGGTATTCTCCATATACCTCCATCATGCCCCATTGCATCAATATGTTTAGTTTTATTCATAAAATATTTCACTATCAAAATTTTCCAACTTATATATTTGTCCAATTATCTTCCATCTCTCCCTAGAGATGATCTTACCAAAAGAAATACATTATTCACCTTATTTAGTCTTACCTTCTCAGCCCCCCCTTTTCAGGATCATATAATGTAATGCACACAACAGTAAAAGATGGAAGCAACTCAAGTGCCCATTGGACAAATGAATAGATAAATAAAATGTATATATGCATACAGTGAAGTATTACCCTTAAAAAGAAAGGAAATTCTGACACAGCTTTCATACACATGAACCTTAAAGACATTATGTTAAGTGAAATAATCCAGTCACTAAAGACAAAAATTGTACGATTCTGTTTATTTTTTTTAATGTTTTTCAATGTTTACTTATTTTTGAGAGATACAGAGCATGAGCGGAGGAGAGGAAGAGAGAGAGAGGGAGACACAGAATCTGAAGCAGGTTCCAGGCTCTGAGCTATCAGCACAGAGCCCAAGGCAGGGATCGAACTCCTGAACCACAAGATCATGACCTGAGCCAAAGTCAGATGCTTAACCAACTGAGCCACCTAAGTGCTCCTGTATGATTCTGTTTATGTAAGACACCTAGAGTAATCAAATTCATAGAGACAGAAATCAGAATGGTGGATGTCAGGAGCTAGAGGTTGGGGGAAATGGAGACTTTGTGTTCCATGGGTACAGAGTTTCCGTGTGGGAAGATGAACAGTTCTGGAAGTGAATGGTGGCAAAAGACCTAAGCACTTAAAAATGGTTACATGGTAAATTTTATGTTATGTATAATTTATCAGAATTTTTAAAAACCCAATGCTATGGGCACATCTGTACCATCTATATTAAACAATAGAACGAATTAATTAACACAAAGGAGAGTGATAGTAATCTTCCCAATTGTTGCTGAAAGGCAGTTTTCTTCTTGGCCATTTCTGACTACCGACAGTTGTCCCCTCTCCCTTAAAAGCTATGTTGATAGGATTTAAAACTTTCAGTTCAGATGAGAGTTCTGCTGATTTTACATTATTTACCTGAAATCATATCTGACTTCTGCCCTCCAACCATTGCATCTGCACATCAGGTATCTGGTGTCAATTTATTTTAATGGGAAAGCAAAAGGGTGATACAGATTTGTCTAACGTAAGGAGACATACATATCATACATGAACAATATAACTCAAGCTAAAAAATATAACTCTCTTCTGGCATATTTATTCTCAAAGTCTCTAAGATTGTGTAGTGCCAAACACAATATATTTTTTTTGTCACCTCGCCAAAGTGAAACTTGGCCACTGAAGTCTAAAGGATGTACGACAACAAGGCACAAATTGATGAGACTTTAAATTCACTCAAGTAACATTTGGGGCCATGCAAGCATGGAGAACATGATTACCTTAAAAAGTACACTTTCCAGAAATTCTCATAAGAATTCCTCAGCAGGCATTTGGCTAGAATCCAACTTTCTCTTTTTCTCAAAAAAAAAAAAAGGGGGGGGGGTTTGGATATTTTCCTATCTTGACATTTTAGAGAGGTCTAAGGCATTGCCAAGTGTCATGTATGCACTGGTATTTTTTTAATCATACTCAAAAAAACCTTAATTTGCATTCAGTTTTGAGTTTCAGAATCAGGAAAGTCTCCAATTCAATGGAAAGAGTTAACATTTTTTATCCAATACCATATATATATATATATATATATATATATATATATATATATCCTAACTAGAGAAATATCACAGACTTCCTGGCTTCCCTCCAAAGACTCTACCAGTCAGGCTTATTGGCTCAATTCCCATTCTACTCTAAAACGTCTTTTTAGTTTGCTTTTCTTTGTCTTTTTCATATTTCAGCTGCATAAATTGTTTACTACAAAATGCTATGGAGCTTCCCTCCAAGCAATTCCTATAAAACACACAACTATTTAATAATCACTAAGTCACACTGGAAAAACCAGCTTTCTCAATCATACACGTTATTTCCACAAACCCACACCACTCTCTACAAATCTGGATTTGCACTTGAATCTGCACAAGCTCATCTGCCACAGTGAAAGGCCATTTCAAGATTCTCTGTATTCTTTGCCAAAGTTTCTGTCTATAAATACTTAACACTTCATACTGGCTTCAGAAAAATAATTTCCAAACTAGTAACAAATACTAAATTGACTATTTAGAAAGTCCCATAAAACCTAAAACGGAATAGAAAAAGAACTGGACTGGCATATTTAGAGAGTTCCACACCATCAGGTAGGAAATTGTCTTTTTCCCTTTTGTTCATAGTATCTACCTACCTGAGACAGGGTGGGATTTACAAACACACACACGCATGCCCACACGCACCCTTTACCCTTATTTTAAAACTATGGTAGATATGCTGGCAAAATTACCGAACCGATTTTTGCATATACTAGTTTACATGCTACTTAAGGAAAGGCGAATGTTGTGTATGTCTGAGTATAAATGATAAGGGTCACTCTTAAATTTCAACCAACTCTTATTGAACTCAATTCACTTTGAACAACTGGATAACTTCTTTTTTTATTTAAAAAATGTTTATTTATTTATTTTGAGAGAAAGAGTGCACGTGCACATGGAGGAGGGGAGAGAGAGAGAGGGAGAGAGAATCCCAAGAAGGTTCCACACTGTTAGTGAAGAGCCTTGTGCAGAGCTTGAACTCACAAACCAAACCTTGAGATCATGACCTGAGCACTTATCAAGAAGCAGACGCTTAACTGACCGAGCCACCCAAGTGCCGCATGAACAACTAAATAGCTTCTTAACTTTCTATCATATGTGGCTCAAAACTAATTAGAGTATGTTCTTTTATACCCCAACCTATTATTTAAGCTGTGAGTATGTATTGATTTGTGTATGTATGGGTTTTTATTTCAGTTTTACTGAGGTATAACAAACATATAAAATTTTAAGATACGTTCAAAGTGTACATTGTGGAATTTGATATATGTGTACGTTGTAAAAGGAGTCTCCCCATCTAGTTAATTAACACGTCTGTCACCTCACATATTTATTTTTCTCTTTCTTTCTTTTTTTGGTGAGAACATTTACATTCTACTCTCTTAGCAAATTTCAGTTGTACAATACCATGTTACCAACTATAGTCACCATGTTTTACATTAGATCCTCAGACCTTATTCATCTTACAGTTGAGAGTTTGTACCATTTCACCAATTTTTTCCTACTTCCCCCATTACCAGTGGTCCCCCGGCACCACTTTTCTGCTTTCTGTTCCTATGAGTTTTTAAATATTACATGTATTTTAATGGATATTTAATGGATATTTTAAATATCATGTGCTTTTAAATGTTAAGTCATGCATTTCTCATATACCCCATTGTTCTCCACACATTAATAAGTGCTTAAAACGTATGCAATCCCCTATTTTCCTGGATACAAATATAGTCTCTGGAAACATAACATCTAGACTCAAATCTGTTTTTGTTGAAAACTTATGATCTAGGGATACATACACCATAACATTTCTGTTCTTCAATTTCCTTATTTGTTAGATGTAATAATATGTGTTCCATAGAATTTTTATAAATATTAAATGATTTAATACATACGAAATATTTGAAAAAAAGTGTCTGTGAAATACTTATTGCAAGCTATATTAAAATTTATTCCAAATCAATTTTACCTGAATTATTATTGCTAGATAAGGCTTTGTAGAGGGGTGGGATAAAATACATTGATATCCTTTGATGCATATTCGTTATGTAAAAAATGAAGGGGAAAAATGTTCTAGTATGCACATATGTGGAGGTATTTATAATGTCCTCTCCCCAGCTACTAGTTTTAATTAAATATTCATTTTCCATTCCCTCTTTCCATATCCTATATATCTTAATCCATCCATTTTCCTCTTTCCCCATAGCTAATACCCTTGTTCAAATAACAGTCATAATTTTCCTAGTTTACTGTAATAGTCCGTTAATCTCCTGACAACCAGTCTTGCTACCTTTAAATATGTAATAGTTCTGGTGATAAATAACAAGAACCTAATTAGACCACTAGAAATAGAAATGGCAGTATGAACAAGAAATAAAATAGATAGAGACCCAAACTGGTAAGACTCAACAATGGTTTACACATAGGGAACAAGAAAGAGGAACAAGGAGTCAAAGCATAAAGTTGAAGTTTTGAGTTTGCCGTGATGTTGTTTAGCATCAAAAGAGAGCCCACTCTCCTTCGGATGACACATCTGCTCTCATGGTTCCTTTTACGAATACTAAACTCCAGATTTAAATTTTAACCTAGACTGCTCATGTGGAACTCCAGATGCAAATATCCTCCACGTGCCTGATATTGCCACTGGATGTCTCAGAATAACCTCACATTTAACAGATTACATTCATCACCTTCCTGTTATTGTCTGTCCTCCAGTGCTCCCTAACTCACCATTCATTTAGCTGTTCAAGGCAGAAACCTATCATCTTGCCACTTTCATCATCTTCCACATGTACGTCCAATTCATCACTAAGAACCAACCACTCAGCACCACCTCATCAACACATCTCAAATCAATGCCTGTATCTCTAACCTCACTGCCACCTCCTAATCAAGGACCCCATATTCTCTATGTTCAACCACTAAAGTCTGTCATGGCCCCAACCTCTAACTAGTCTGGCTCCATTCAGCTAGAAGTCTTTTTATCAAACACAAGTATGGTCAAATCAAGAATTTGATGAAAACTCTTCAATGTCTTCTCCATTTGGCATGAGGAATACCAAGATTTTAACCTGATTCTGGACATCTTCACACTCCTACCCAGACTCACTCTTCCTACTCACCTGCCACTTCTTTCCTTTCAGCACTCCATGTGCCAGCTTGTAGACTCCTCGTTTTCCAGTTTCTCAGAGTTGTATACTTTCCCACCTCAGGGCATTTAGGCATGCTATTCTTTCTTCTTGGAACACTGCCTCCTGACCATTGAACTTTGCTTAATTAATTTCAAGTGATCCTTCAAGCCGCAGTGTAAATATCATTTCTATAGTGACTCCTTTAGTGAACCACCAGCACATTCGTAAAGTGCCCAGTTTTTCTGTCATATACTCATCGTAATGTATTGAAATACTTTCTAACAATTGTTTTTCTCAACAGACAGAGTAAACTTGATGAAGGTGGAGGGTTGAATTTCCAGGTAGAAATTTCCAGCAAATAGTCAGAATGTGATGCTCTTGATGTAAAGTGAAAGAGATAAAAAGTGGTCACCATAAATGTGACAGTTGATACTATGGGGATTGCTAAGGAGAAAAGAGAGAGAGAAGACGAGAAGCCCAAGGAAAGATCTTTGAGAGAAAGTCCATTTAATCTCTAGCAAGAGGAAGATTAAGAAAGAAGAGGATAGAGGGAGAAGGAGAAAGAGATTATAAATGAAAACCCTCAGAGAAGTAACCAAAGAAGAAGCGAGTTTCAATTTAATTATATAAAGTGATATGATGACCCTAAAACTGAAGTGTAATTTTAGGATCCCACTCCTAGCACATAACTCTAAAACAAGAACAAGCAAGATATTATAGTCAAATGTGAATATTACAAAAGTGTTTAGATATGTGCTTCTATTTTATTCTCTTGAACCAGAGAGAGAGGGGAATTTCCTAACAACCTGGTATCAGAAAACTGCAAATGTCCTTCAGTGAGAAAGTCTGATCCCAAAGTTCACCCATGGTTAGTCAGGAATAAGATCGAATGTAAAATTTCAAATAAACCGGGCAACATGCCACCCAGGCAGCTGAAGTTTGATTTGAACCAATAATCCTTTTCTCCCACTGTGTTACATGGGCAACTAAAGCCCATGACCATGAGTCTGAGACTTGCACGTGAGGAGAAATGAATGGAGCTTCTGACTAATGTAGGACATAGATGGATGGAGCATTGGCAGTAATTACAGGGGAGAAAATGATCACTTTTCTTGCTTCCTATGACATCTCTCCTACTTCATTTCCCTCTTCTATGTCTCAAAACTCAGGTTAGATGTGACGTCCTTGTCAGATCCTGTTCTCCCAACTGAGTGAGTAGCCTCTTCTCTATGTGGTTCACAATATCTCAAAGTTTGCAAAGGGGAGGGGAGGGGGGGGGGAGACACAGAATCTGAAGCAGGCTCCAGGCTCTGACCCATCAGCACAGAGCCCAACGCGGGGCTGGAACCCACGGAGTGTGAGATCATGACCCGAGCTGAAGTTAGACGCTCAACCGACTGAGCCACCCAGGGGCCCCTGCAAATATCACAACTTTAAAATAAATTGTTTGGCTGCCTGCCCTCCCTATTCGGGCAAATTTATGTCTTCTTTTATCATCTAACATAGTCCCTGTTCAAGGTAGCAAGTTTCAAATGAACATTTGTGAGCTCACCTGTCAGCATTACTGCCTGCACACCATCCTAGATTTAAAACAAATAGAATGACGCTATTTCCCAAACCTCTCACGGGCATGTAGGTCCCTGCTTCCATCACTATCAGAAATGCATCATCTTTTGTTTACCATGTCAAATGCCATCTCCCTCATGATTCCTTCCAGACTGCCACCACCTGATGGGTCACATTTGCTTTATTCCCATTGCAACTTGTTAGGTTTCTTTCCTTGTACATGTTAGACTGAACCGCTTCATATGTATAACTGCTTTATATGCTTTGCTAATAATTGACCCAAATCCCAAAGAACAGAGACACTTTTTTTTTTTACATTTGAATTCGTTCCAACATCTATCACAGTACCTCTCTGAGAGAATTAAGATCTAATACATATTCATGGAAGCTAATTAAATTGAACTTTGCCCCACAGGGAAAAAATGCAATATTTAGCCATAAAGTAACTAGCAATTTGACACTGAATTTAACGAAGAGTACTTGAAACAATATGCATTAGTGTACTCATGTCCATAAATATTTATCCCAGAATTAAGTAAAACCATATTTTATATGTTTATGATTTTTACTTTAGTAAATTAAAACTTTAATGAAGTAAAGATGTCTATGCTTCCCATATTATGTCTGCAATCCATCCTCTTCCCTAAAGGTATGTTAAATTTTATAAGAAAATTCAAGGGGACAGCTACAATTAAGTGCATACGTATTGAAGTTAAATGGAAATAGTATAGGTACATTACAATTATCCCTGATCTGTTCAGCTTCCCCTACCAGACTGTGAGCTCCTTGAGGACAGTACCTGTTTACTTGGGTCCTGGGACATAATAGGCTTGATTAAATAGTTCCTGAATTATTTAATTATGTAAGAAATATGACTTAACAGTGGCGTTGTACTGTGGGAGCAATAATAATAATAATAATAGCTAATAAGAAATCCAGCACCTGGCTCTCTGCTAAGAACTTTGCATTATTACATAATTTTATCTTCCCTACAAGCCTAAGTGGGGAACGTTGTTATCCATGAAGAAGAAATGGAAGCTTAATGAAATTAACTGACTTGCTAAGTTAACTCACAAAGCCAGTAAACTATAAACACAGGATGTGAATCCAGACATTATGACTCCAGACCTCTTTGCCGTTTTTGGAAAGAGGAAGGAGGGAATAATTCCCAGGGTGGCGGGAATGTTAGCGCTACAAATGTGTGAGGAAGCAACACTGTGGAGGAACATGGGTGCTTCAGAATGTCAATGGGTTAACAGAGAATAAAAGATGAGCTGAGTTAGAGTGAAGAAACTGAGGGAAAGGTAATGACTGGAGGGGGAAAAGAGAGGAGTTTAAGATACTTCAACTTGGGTTACTGTTTTCCAAGAACCATCTATCTAGGGAATGCAGGTGAGTGGACTCCAGTGGAGAGTCAGTAAGTAGTGTTTTTAGAGTAAGGTTAAGGAGGGTAAACTTTGGAATTATTTCTATCCAGAGATCCAGACTATAGCCTGTAAGTAAAATAAAGATAAACAGGCAAAAAACTAAACATACAAATAAAATAAAAACTAAAAACAAAACACACACAAAAACAGGCAAAGCATAAGGGCATTCGTATTAAATGCCGGTATTGGAGTATTGCTTCAGTGTTAATTTATATGCATGTATGATTTTCCTCTGGTGGCTCCTTTCCACTATTTCAGTTTTCTCTTCGAAGCTTGTATTTTCTTTTGAGTTACTAAACTCATACCAAGAAGAAGGTATATGTTTTTGGTTTAAAGGAAAATTAGACAGTAATAGGATTATAAATAATGATCTTCTCAATAATTATGTTTTCAAGAATGATAAATCTTATCCTACTAATCATTAGTCAATTTATTGAATGGCAGTATGCAAGCCACCATGAAATAAATTATTTGCATTTGAATATATAAGCAGTGTGTTGTCTAACAATATCCCATTTGGCAAAGATGTATGAGCATAGTGTATTTGAGGAATATATTGTCATGTTCAGCATGTACAGCCAGTTTAGCATGCACATATAGTTAACTCACTTACTAGGAAAACAATAAGAGCCCCCAAATCAAAGATATTTAACAAATAACCTAATTCCCTACAGTAGGAAGATTTTTTTCATTTGGCCTTAATGACCTTGGGTGAATTACCTCCACCTATCAATGACACTTTTCTCATGGAGAGAGTAGCGGTCCCTACCTCAGAGGACAGTTAGGGACATTAAATATGCACCTATATTGCGACAACATGCTAGGGCAAAACCTGGCAAACGCTACGTAGCTGTTCGTGCTGCTGCTTCTTTCATTTGTTGAACACTTAGCTACTAATCCTGACCATAAATTTAATAAAGGCAAATCAACAATGGTAATTATGACTCATGCACAGTTAACTACTTTCTAAATCAGCCATGGTAAAATACTCAATCATGCTTCATCTAGCAAACAAGATTCTATAATTTACACCTAGAATGTGGGTTCTAAAGAAAGTACAATGTAAATGGCTGTGCCTTCCACTTCCAGTTTCATTCTTTCTTCTAACAGATATAATTTTTGGCTTCTAAATATATTGCCCCATACCAAATCCTCACAAAAGGCTGAAAGTGTGGACATAAATGGTAATAAAAAATCATTTCATCTCACAACATAACAGGAACTTTGTTCATAATAAGTCCCAATTATTTCAAAAATAGAGACTTAAAATTAAACATGATTCTTTTAAAGAAAAAATGGCTAATATCCATCACTGAAATTCCATTTAGTTTTTTTTCTAACTATACAGTCATAATAATAGTGCTCCCCCCACCCCCGCCCCTTGCTGGCTTCCTTAAAGGAACTCCAGTTGGATGTATGTATTTAAAGATTAAATAACTACAAAAGAAACTAATACCAAAGGGCAAAAGGAAATAATCTTCTAGCTCTATGAATTAGTTAGCTATTCCTTTCATAAGTGAAGGGGAAGGGATATATGGCCCAGTTCATTCATCTATAGGATTTGACAACATTGAGAGGTTCTCAGAGGCTGTTCCCCACAATGCAAAAGAGTGTCTATGGCAAATGACAGCCCCCTAGGAAGAAGGTCTGAGCCCTTGATAAAAGCCCTTGATTCAAACATCCTTAGAGCACATGCCAGCAGTGTTCAACAATTTATGCCCTAGTTGTTACACTTTAAATCTGAGCTGCAGTGAGGAGAGAAAATATTTTGTTTCCCCTTGGTGAAAGGAGTAAAATCCACAAGAATGACCAGTAAAATAAAATTTCCTGTGTCTTTGTGTGAAAATCTAATACTACCAAATATAGATGGAATACTGAATATATTTTGTTCAGTTAATACTAGTGGGCATAGTAGTAAAATAATTTCTATTAAAATTACATTTGACTCATCTCTTTTGTTATTATTATTTAAATGTCTGGGTTAAAATATAAATATATCCTGGATCTTGTTTTATAGGTCTTTTTTGCTCTAAAGAATCTGCATCAATTTAACTAAGCAAGTAACAATGTTTATTACAGATGGAGAGACTGCATACTGGCCTAAATTCATCATAAAAACTGGAATCAAGAGTCTCTTATCCAGACATGTATCCACTAGAAATAAATTAAGCATTTTACTCTAAGATCACTTGTGACACCTGAGAAGTTTTAATGTTTCTTTTTATTTACAGATGCTTAGAAACACAGACTTTTACAATTGAACTTGCTGATGATCAATTATTCTATCTACTTGAATGTAGCTTCTTATTGCATTTTATATAACACATAGGATATATTCACTTTTTATTTTATTCATTCATCATTACTGCCAGGCGCTTTGTATGATAGCGGGCAATGGGACATACTGGGGTAGGGGTGGTGGTGAGATTATAAAAGAGAAGAAATGCAAAGACATAGTGACACCCTCAGGGGATTTAATTTCCATAGTTTTAGATTCATGACTATTCAACATAGGACTACTGGAGGTTTAATGCAATGTCCCATCATCTATCTATTGATGAATGACTTTCATTTCTATGTGCATTGTACAAAACATTCTCTAACTCAACTATTCATCTGGTCTTTTCACTTGTATTATATAGTCATTTTTGAAAATAATTCTCTTATAGGACATTTCCAAATACGTAAATATGGCTCGTGAGTTATAAAATGGCAAAAAGTTAGACCTACAATTTTAGGGTAGAATATTATTAGTATAATAATCTCCTGCATGTATAGAAGACTTCTTTTCATATTTCCTTCATCAAATAAAAAAACCCCTCCAGATTGCATATATAAACACCAATCTGTTACATATTAGTTCAAGTATTTGTATAAAATAAATATTGATTCAGACATGCAATAAATCCACAAACAGCACTTCTCCACATTTACTTTGAAGACAAATTACCCAGGGAGGTAAAGATGTCATTCCCTTTATCACAGATCCAATTTTAAGACATGTCAAGGAATAAAAATGTATGACTCTTCGGCGACTTTGCTCGAGCTGAGGAATGCAAGCCAGGGTGTACTATTATTGTTAGACTACAAAGATAAGACCACCCTGAGTGGCTCGTGTGAACACTGTCACAGCTGCTTCTTTTCTCTTTGAAATCATTCAAAGTGATGCCTGAAGACGAGGCTGCTTTTATCGCCCTCCCACTCGGGGTCTGTTTAGCCCACTGAGGAAAATACTTGTGATACACTGCTGACAGAAAACAAAACATGATCCAAACAGCAGGGCTGCAACTCACAGGATATTATTATGTCAATCAAGGGATGCAGCTGTGATAGAGAAAATCTTCTAACACAAACATATTAGGGGGAGGGGGAGGAAGAGACTATTTGTGCTTCTATATTTCAGTGTTGGGCAAATTGGCAATGGCCCTGGAGCAGGATGATCTGTTGAAAAGAAAAAAAAAAAAAAAAAGAAAAGAAAAAAGAAAAGAAAAGAAAAGAAAAGGAAAGAAAAGGAAAGGAAAAGAAAGGAAAGGAAAGGAAAGGAAAGGAAAGGAAAGGAAAGGAAAAGAAAAGAAAAGAAAAGAAAAGAAAAGAAAAGAAAAGAAAAGAAAAGAAAAGAAAAGAAAAGAAAGGAAAGGATCCTAAAAATCACTTTCATCATCATTACCATTATTATCACAAAATCTTCTCTCCCCCACGAAACACCACCCATCTCAATTCACTTGGGTCCATTGATGAATGGAGAACAAAACAAAAAGACTGAACCACCATCTCCACATCACTAGAAACAAATGAGATAAAGATGTAAGATACTTTACCTGTAATAACATACAAGGCATTGTTACGTGTGCAATACACAAACTACATTCTTTAATATTTATAAAACCCTAAACGTAGGTATTTTCCCCATTTCACAGATAAGAAAATCAAACTTCACACAAGTTAAATAACTTGACAAGAACAGAAAACTGTAAAAAGAGTTGAGATTCAAACCACATCTCTGATCATTTTTCCATCATATCACTACAACACTAGGATCATTTTTTTTTTCTTTCCATTTACCTAAATGTATTTGGAATCAGATCAGGACTTTATCCTTTAATGGACAGATTAATAAAATAATTTATTTTTGTTATATTTTGTTATATTAATATATGTAGAGGCTATTGATTTACTAGGAGTACCCTTTCAATATTCTGTTATAGCTAGTCAACTCTAATAGATATCTTAGAACCTATTTAATTTTACTGTAGAGAATTAAGTATGTTTTAGGTTTAAAGAAAATTAATACATGTATTAATAAATCATTTGCTTGGAAATAGATGTTTTTCTGAAAAGGTCTTTAACTCTCTTGTCAGTACTGATATAGCATATGCAAGTCCTCTAAAGGGGCGCCTGGGTGGCTCAGTCGGTTAGGCAACCGCCTTCGGCTCAGGTCATGATCTTGCGGTCCGTGAGTTCAAGCCCCGCGTGGGGCTCTGTGCTGACAGCTCAGAGCCTGGAGCCTGTTTCAGATTCTGTGTCTCCTTCTCTCTGACCCTCCCCCATTCATGCTCTGTCTCTCTCTGTCTCAAAAATAAATAAACATTAAAAAAAAAGTCCTCTAAAACTAAATGGGCTAAAAATGTAAATCATTAATAATATGCAATAATTTTTTTAGAAAAGCAAAGTATGAAAATTATTAGTAAATAGAGACTATACTAAATTTCTTTATATGCATATCTGAATGCAAAAATATGTGGGTCATGGGAAAGGCCACCATGATATAAATTTACAGCGCTAAACTATTATGATTTTTCTCCAACATTCTTGAACCCCCCAAAATTACAAAGTCTCAGAAACAATTCTAAGAATACTTCTTTGAACAGTTCTTTTAGGATACCAAGTTTGGTCCAAGATTCTGATCAAGTTAAAAGCTAAACTCTGGATTTATTTTCTCTCATATTCAATAGTTCAACTTCTTTCATTGAAGTCTTCATGGCTAGTTCACTACTCGACCATCTACTAATCATTCTTTAATTTCTATTTTTCTGTTAGATTTGAGGCTTGACATTTATCCCAGTTAGAGCTTATGACCCTCTCAACTGTAGTTTAAATTTCTCTTCCTGAACTGGCTTCTTGGGACTAAGAAGGGTAAACTTCATCACTGTTTAAATTGGCCTGAGACTCTCTGTTCTTACTTAACATACACTATTTACATATGGTGGATAAGAAAAGGGAGGGATCATTTGTTCAACATTCTACCAGCAAAGACATAATAAAAAATTCACTGATAGATGGCCATAATAAAAAGAGTCTATGTGTAGAATTTTGAAAGTTGAGTCTATCTACATGCTACCCAAAAGTATCTTAGTTATTTTTTTTCTCTGCATTTGGATCAGAAACTCTATGGAAAGCAAATAAAATATACATTGAAGTTTACAAATAGAAATGTTCACTAAATTTAAAAAATCCTTTATGAATAAAAAGTTTCCATTAATTTTAGCAACACCTGATTTGAGACTTTAATTTATTTTTTTGCTAGGTAATCTATGAAAAAACTGGGCAAAATCTTTCAAAACCACCTTAGTGGTTTGTAGAATTTTTCTAAACTATTGTAAAATGCAATGTCGTTTCTGACCTTTGTTTTGAAATAGACATAACCTTCTATTTTTTTGATGTAGCATATTTTCAATATTTACTTTGTACTTTATAAATTATGCTCACTATGGAAATATGTGTTTAATAACAGCATATATATCTATCTTTCCATGATGATTAAAATCTAGTTCAGTCTGCAGAAAGGATGGTTGATTATATAACATTTCTGAGACCTTTAGATCAATTCTATAATGACGACTTCGCAAATTCTCACATACCACAGCCTTCAACCAAAGCATATTTTACTTAGTGTTCACTTGGAATTTTTTAGCCATTGAATATTTTACTTTAAGAATAAAAATTTGTACCAAATGCTCATTTAAAAGTAAAGTTGCGTGTAAGTAAGTCATATCACAAACCAGCAGACCTGTTTTATAACACAATACCATTACTGAGACTTTTTGCTTAGAGATATATATAATTTGACCCATGGTCCTTCCAAATCTATGTGACCACAAGCTTTGCTACAGCACTATTTTATTCTAAGTATAAATATTAATATATGTTTTTAAAGATAATTTCAAGTCTTAGACAAACTAATAGATTGACATAGAATAGTAAACATATTATGAAAATTGTTTACTTAAAAAAAATATTTATCTCACTTTGGGCCAACTCCAATGGGTCAAAAGACAATTTTAAAGTAAAAAGAAAATGAAAATTTTAATTTACATCATATTCTTAAACAATATAAAAATGGACAAGTCAATAGTGGACAGATGTTGAGATGATGCCCAACAGGCAATGAATAGTTCCTTTGTTTGTGATGAAGTAATGTTTTGGTGAAATTTGTGTGGACTATCATCACTAAATACTGGCTGGTTTTCATTTTCAAATTATTGTAAAACTGCTTGAATAAAGAAGTCTTTCTAACTGAATGCCAAACTTCCTATGGAGCCGAACATTTCTTGAAAAATAAGATCTGGTTTGGGTCATTTAAAATCTTTATTAGTTGTTAAGAATGCACCTTTTGTATCTTCTAAAATTTCAGAAAGATTTGAAAACATCTTCAAGTTAGAGTAGAGTTATATTTTAACATTACCATACAGAAGAAGAAGAATGATAATTAGAAACATATTCATCAAGGACCTATTACATGCAAAGTGCTCTGCTGGGGACAGAGGAATGTGGAAATGCATCATTTTCTAATATTACCACTGCATCCAATAGAATTTAGTATAGTCTTGTGGCCTATACAGTTGATGCTAGCTTTTTGTCCCTCTAAGGCCAAGATTGTAGTGTGCTGGAGAAGCATAGCAAAGCCACTGTTTCATTTCATCAAAGGACAACTTTTATGTGTTGAACTTGCAAAGGAGAAGACTGGCAGCATTCATCGAGGAAAGTGTCCCTATCATCAGTTACCTAGATGGGGAAGCGGTCTGAAGAACCACACTTTGAAATCAGGAACCTCAAAGTCCCACTATAAAAATAGCCTTACTCTAGGGGCACCTGGGTGGCTCAGTCAGTTAAACATCTGACTACATCTCAGGTCATGATCTCCCAGTTCATGGGTTCGAGCCCTGCATTGGGCTCTGAACTGACATCTTGGGGCCTGGAGCCTGCTTCAGATTCTGTGTCTCCCTCTCTCTCTGCCCCTTCCTCCACTTGTGGTCTCTCTCTCTATCTTAAAAATAAATAAATAAGCATTAAAGAAAATATCCATATTCTAGGGGTGCCTGGGTGGCACAGTATTTTAAGCGTCCAACTCTTGATCTCTGCTCAGGTCATAGTCTCACAGTTAGTGAGTTCAAGCCCTACATTGGGCTCTGTGATAATGGTGCCGAGCCTGCTTGGGATTCTGTCTCTCCTCTCTCTGACCCTCCCCCAGGTCTCTCAAAATAAATAAACAAACATAAAAATAATAATCCTTACTCTAACATGTACAGTGTACTTGAAAATATTGACAGGCTCAAAAAGTAGCAATTAAAAAATAACTAAGAGGAATAGTCAAGCATAGGAGATATTTCCCAAATCTGTTGGCAATCTACATGGCTGGTATGTTTTCAAAAAAAAAATGAAAAAGAAAAAAGAAAAGACTTAGTAATTACCTATTCTACTCAAACTTTTTTTTTTAGTCTTGAAAAATTAATTGTTATATTAAAAGTAAATGTTAGGTGGAAAAAACACATTTAAAATAGTTAAACTTGGAACTACTCTGCTTGAAATATGGAAAAGGGGGAGAAATACTGGTGATAGTTTCTCCTGGCCCTTGAGGCATCTTCAACCCTCGTTTGAAAAATCACTATATTAGGTGATCAAAAACCTTCCAGAATATTTTAATTGCCCTTCGTATAATCACTTAGAATTATACTGTATTTAAGCACTTCACTTCAATGCTTAATATTCACAATATCTATTTTATATGTTGCAAAAATCATAAAAATTAAAATAACAGATTTGCAACAACCTCAATTACTTTATAAAAATGTGTTTGTTGGGGCGCCTGGGTGGCTCAGTCGGTTGAGCGGCCGACTTCGCTCAGGTCATGATCTCGCGGTCCGTGAGTTCGAGCCCCCCGTGGGGCTCTGTGCTGACAGCTCAGAGCTGGAGCCTGTTTCAGATTCTGTGTCTCCCTCTCTCTGACCCTCCCTTGTTCATGCTCTGTCTCCCTGTGTCAAAAATAAATTTAAAAAAACGTTAAAAAAATTTAAAAAAATAAAATAAAAATGTGTTTGTTAAAGAAAATAAGAGTTATACTATAATAAAGCTAAAAGCTTAATGTATCTACTTGTCTGTTGAAATTTCAGTATCAAATGCTTCAGTAGGGGGTATCTCTCTTTCTGAAGTGACTTGAATCACTTCACCAAGTCCTGTGCCTCAAGTAGGGTATCCCTCATAAGCAAGTTCAACCTGAGTTAGGAAGAGTCTAGAATTCTGTAGGAAATGGGGGAATTCTGAAGAATTCATTTTTCTCAGAATGAAGCTTATCTCATGGTAGGAAGAATTGTGAATACAAAAACTTAGTCACAGGTCATGATCAGGAAGAGACTTGTAGAAATATTTGTAATGTTCATTGACAATTTTGAAAAGTTTTAACAAAATTCTGCTCCCTAGCTCATTATGCATTTATTTCCTAACTTTGTACGTAGTTTAGTTCCATACATCAGGCCAATAAATTTACCATCTGAAACAGCCAAAAAGCTGTGGTATGAACAGGAACTCTTGTGTAGACAATGAAATTGAATTTATTCTGATAAAAAAAGAGAAATGATATGATTCACAGTATTGTAGACAAGCTGATACAAATAGTATGATCATAAAAAATAGTTTCTTATAAGACAGCAGAGGAAAACAAAAGAAAAGGTATCATGTTATTCATGGTTTCTCAAAAATGTGAAACTCTGTTTTGCTCATTCATTTATGACTAATACTGCTGGAATTAAAATTGTAAAACTAAATTAAAAAAAAAAAGTGCATTGACCAAAATCAACATGAATATGAAATTTGTCAAATGCTTCAAAGTCATCACTGTATCAGCAAAGGCTCTTGTGTTTTGTCTTTATATTTTAATTCCAAATTGGCTGCACCAAACTTAAGTTCATAAATACTTTAGTCCTAAAATTAGAAATTCATATGATTCATTGCCTTTGAATGAAAGTTCATTAAATAAAGATGAAATAAAACAGAACTACAAGAACAAAAAAACAAACTTTAGTCCAATCTGACCAGTCAAGTGCATCATATGACCATATGCAAGTCCACTAAGTGCTGGCTCTGGTTGAGGGCTGAGTGGTACAAGGCCAGGAATCAGTAACCTTCTACTGAGAAACCTCAGTCACCATCCCCATGCCTCTAATCTGATAGTAAAAATAATAATTTAAGAGACTTTTCATGACCAATTGCCAGAATGGGAAATAGGATGAACCACCCTGCTTTAAAGTGTCAGGCATTCTTCTTCAAATTTAATGGACTGCCTGACTGGGAAAAATGAATAGATACCTCAGAAATCTTTCTGCCTAGTGTCTGTCCCTAGTAACATTAAATGGCTTACTGCAGTGCAGGAGGGGCAAGAACTTTCAAGGAAATCAGCAGGAGTTCTATAAACTAGTTCTGTTTTCCTATGGATGACAGCCAGTACCCATTTCTCCAAACTTGCAAGGATCCAAGCCTTCCTGGAGGCCAGCCCTGGGGACAAAGGTGCTTCTCCAAAGCTGTTACAGATAGGGACATTTGGGCTGAATGCGAAGCACAGTAAACAAAAGCAAAAACTACTAACTTGCAACACTGGCTATACAACTCATACTTCCTTCCTAGTCTTTCACTCCTTACAAAGACCCAACTGGATTCTTTCTGTGGCATTCAAAAAACTAAGTAATTGAAACTGATTTTTTAAAAAAATAATCAACGTTAAGGAACAGGACTTTGGAAGATCATCTAAATAAAGTGGGATGAGGTTTGACTTTTGTACTTGGAAAATAGTGATAAAATTACAGCAAATATAAGGAAAGCCCCCAAATGCGTGATTTTTCTCAATTTCTTTGAATTTAAATGGCCCAAGTAGAGAGAAAGTTTCAAATCTCTCTATTTGTTTGGAATAAAGAAAGAAAACACTGACTGTGACCAAAGATAAACACAATCAAGTTACTTCCACATTCAACTGTCTGTAAAGTGCATGAATTGCTGGAATCAAAATTTACTGTACCTTTGTGTTCCTTCAAGAAGCTGTCCTACCCAAGAGAAATCAATATAAATTATTCAGTCATTATGTGAAACGTGCATTTTTGTGAAGTACTAAATAACCAAGCTTTACTGGAGAGAAATTTACTGAATCCAAATTTAATTGAAAGTAATGGATCCACACATGAAAACCTGACCACAGTTACAAAATAAATTTAATAGAATCAAAATTGTAAATTCGATATGCATGTCTGAAATTTCTCACTGAGGTTAGGGGCCTATGAAATCACTCTGAATTGTATTAAACTAGATTTTAATCAGTTTGTATTGTCCTTCACCTTTGTAAAAGTTAATCACAGTTATTTTTTTTATTTCAATAAGGCTTTGTGCATCTTTACATAATTTGAAACTAGTTTGTGACATCTGAGTGTCAAGCAAAATGACAATATTATAAATAAATTCATTACTATATTTAAAAATGTACTGCTGGTATATTTAAAAGTTTAAAAGTAGGCATTACACTAAATCATGCCATGGTATCTATTACATATATAAATCTACATGTGTTATTTGCCTGTGTCAAATAACAAAGAATAATAATAAGTCAAATAACAAATAATAAGTCCCTGTACATCTTTCTAGGTATGACCTTTAACCTGAAATGCAAAAATTTCAATGCATTAGATCCAATATTCCCTCTCAGACTATGGAAGCCCAGGGCCATCTGTGGAAGTGTGTGAAAAGCATTCACAAATTAATTTAAATGTCTTGTAAACTTTCAACCCACTTCATCTCTTGTGATATTGGTATAATTCAATCCGTAACACATGTGTTAATATAATATGTATAATAGAACACTGGATATTACATTATTTTCCCAAATACATCTCTTTCAAGCTACAAGTGTTAGCCATTATCTTTAATATACTGGGAAATTCTGAAAATATGCCAGTTTCAGCAATATTTATATTACTTTATAAGTTTCAACAAAAAATGCCTTCTTCATTTTCTCCCCTATACTTGGGAGCCCTAATTTTTAAAAATTTTATTATGCTTTTCTAAACCTCTCTGGATAATTTATGTCCTCTTTTTACTTTCATTCTCAATTGCAACAACCAAAACTATATACAATATTCCTAGCACATAGATTATTTCTTATTTATTTATTTATTTGTTATTTTTAAGTAGGCTCCACACCCACCATGGAGCTCACTGCTGGGCTGGAACTCATGACCCAAAGATCAAGACCTGAGCTAAGATCAAGAGTCAGAAGCTCAACCGACTGAGCCACTCAGGTGTCTCTATTTTAGTTTTTAGTCTTCTTCCCAGATGTGATGTGGCTGGCATTTTGGAAAATAACTATAGTTTTCCAAGAATTATCTACACAGAATTTTCAGATTCTTCCATATTCCTCAGCATCATAAGATATGTCTACAATTTTCTCTCCGATATGATAATTTTAATATAAGCTATCCTTAATTTTATAATAAACTTAGCACCCTGTCTCAGGGAAAGAAATGCCTTGTTTCAATCATAAGTAAAATATAGCGTTGTCAACATCATTTTTTGCTGAGATTATCCAGGTAGCTAGCACTATGTGGCTCCAGGTTTTAATATTTGCTTGGATTACTTATATGTGCTTTCCAGGATTATTACTTTATGTATTCATAGAGTTAAAAAGCCCCTCTAGTGTGCATTGTAGGTTAAGTATAGTTTTCACATTAATTAATTTTCACCCAATCTAATCCTGTGGTGTTTATTCACTTTATCGAGAAATAATTATTGATTAAACTTCAGCTGTCAGACATTTGGTTCAACGCAGGAGATACAATGATGAATAGCACAAATGAGGACAGGAAGAATACCTCAGCTTTCCAAAGTGTACACCCAGACATAATGTTCTATTCTATTATAGATGTGAGCACTCTGATATTTTGTTGTGATGCTCTTTGGCCTTTGAAGTTCTTTTTATTGGACCATCTTATAATATCAAAGGATATGCTCAAGTTTATGTGATAAACAATTATCTCCTTAAGCATGTTCCTTACAATAAGGAAACTACTATATTAGATGCGCTGCTGTATTAACTAATTAGGATGCACAGTAACTGAATAAGGTAGGTACTGACATAATTATTTTAGGATCAAAAAAAAAATAGGGCCAGAAATATTCAGTAAGTTTCTCAGTATCACAGAGCTAGTTCAGGGGCTAAGTGATGCAAAATTTGAACCCTGAGCCCCCTGACTCCAAAATTTATTATCTTTCTAGCTCTTTTTATATTATTGTGTTGTAATTCTTGTCAACTCTAAAACTCCCAAGTAGTAGATGCAAAGGTTTTTATGTATTAGTATGATTATTATGATAAAATTGTTAACTCTTAGCAACTGGTATATCCCATTTAAAAGAGCTAAGTGAATTGGTTATATATCCAAATCCAAAAGTCAATTAATTTTCTGTCATGCATCTCTCAGGTCTAATGAGTATAAAGTCTTAGGGCTTTTCAAAATGTTAAGAAATATATATTAACATCTTAAGTAAGCTATATTAATTTTTAAAAATAAATTTGATTATCTGGACGCTGGGTCGCTCAGTTGGTTAAGTGTCTGACTCTTGATTTAGGCTCCAGTCATGATCTCAAGGTTTGTAAGATCGAGCCCTAAGTGGGGCTTCCTGCTGACAGTGCAGAGTCTTTGTGGGAATCTCTCTCTCCCTCTCTGCTCCTCATCCACTTAAAATTTCTCTCAAAATAAATAAATAAGTATATTTTTAATAAATAAATAAATAAATAAATAAATAAATAAATAAATAAATTTGATTATTATTTTAATGTGGCAAATAGTGGATTCAAACCCCAATGGAAATATAACAAAGTGAGAATTCTTACAAATTCTAATTAGTAGTTATTTATTATCTATTAATGTTATAGATTTTACACATATGTTCAAATTATATATCAAACATACATCCAAACCTACACATTAATTTTTCTTTTCCAAAATGAATGTTTTTGGTTACGTGTTAGCAGTCGCCTTTTTAAATATCAACAAAATGAAGAGTTCCTGTTAAAAGAGAGTAGTTGTGGAGAACTATTTTTCCACTGGAAGTATAATTAAAATTTGCTTTTATTTCTAAAAATATCTTTAAATGTTACTCTACTGTATTTATTTACCTTTATTCTTTTATTTTTATTGTATCATTTTTAGTTACTACTACTAATGGGCTGGTCTTTCTACCTATGTGTTTTTATCTCTACATATAAAATAAGTCATATAATTGAAATATATGTGGAGAGAGATAATATATATTGTGTGCATTATGAATGTACATGATATAAACTATGTATTACATGCATAATTGGTAATATGTATTTATGATTCATTTCTGTTAATTAAAGCTATAGGAAATTAAAGCATTTTTATCAGTTATTTTCATAAAATATCAATTCAAAGAAAGCCTTTGCCCTTTATTCATTTTCAGAAGACTGCTTCATTACAAATAAATATGAATTTTCATCATTGCACAATACACTTTATTACTCATTAAAAATGCAAAAAAGCTTTACATTTACTGTTAGCCACTAGTTTCTCCTTTACCTTGTCATAATTTATTGATGTTCTCACTTGTTAAACACAAGCATTTATTAAGTTCCTTGTGAATGAATGAATGTCATTGGTATTAGATTCTGCCCATACCCTAACATTTCTGTTGAGTTTCCATAAAATTAATTCATATAAAATATCCATGGATCAAGCAATTAAATATAAAAAATACCTTGTAAAAGTCACTGTCACTAATTAAATGATGAGCTATATTTCCTATATTATTGAATACATAACACAAATATTTAAATTTATTAATTTGAGATTTAGAGATACAAAAAAAAATTCAATGCTACTAATTCATTTGATTTGGAAAAATGGACCTCTTAGTATTAATATGTTTATATACGTTTTGACTAGCACTGAGCCTACATCTCAGGCTCATGTTTTTTTATGGTATTTGCAAATTAATTGTTCCCACCTTATTTCTTTAAAGAGTGTATGTAAGTGCTTACACTCCTGAGAGACACTGGATTATAACGTAAACATTTTTCTTAGCACAGTCTAGACCTTATTTAGAGAAGGGTAACACTTTCACGAAGCATTACAGAGAAAAGTCAGTCAGCTTCAAGACACAAGGACTACTGTTTCTATTCACAGCTTTGTTTTAAATCTTCCCTTGTTTTTTCTCAACAAACCATGGCACAATGCTACTGCATGTTCCCCTCCCAAACTGTGGCTGTCAATACTAGGTTGTTCGGCCCCTGAATATGCGAGCAGGCTAGAGTCGGTCTTCCCATGAAAATCAAGTCAATGACCTGCCTCCTTGGCTTCTTGTGAACTAAAAGACAACCATAATTTTTCATCCTCTCCATTCTCACGTGTTGTAAATGTTCACTCAAGTCCACAATCCAATACAAAATGCATTAATTCCTCCAAAGTGAGTTCACCATGCGTGATTTAATTATAGCCAATGGATATACTTGTCCTTTACTTTTTTGAAAAAAATCATTCAGGGATCTATCTCTAAGAAAATTTATATTCGATAGCTTTGCATTGCCCTTATCTAATCATGTGGAAGAATATGAGGTCTTGTCCTATTGGTTTATCAAAATATATATAAATATATATATGAATAGCCTTAGAACTTTATCCACAAATTTTTTCTCCTCAAAGACTCAAGTTTGGCCAAGTGACACGTTTTTTATTTCCCACCACTTACTGTACCCCAACTTGAAAAACAAGAAAGAAGGAACACTGCTGCTGTTTTTATTCTAATCCCTCACATTTTGCAGTCAGCACTGGAGTCAGATACACAAAATTACACAGTTTTCCAAGATTTGCATTTAAAAGATTGTACACAAGCTTCAATACAGGTTGCTTTTCCGTGACCATAGAAACATCAGAAAAGTTGGAAAATTCAGTCCACTGAACTTCAAATGACTTTATTAAAGTGTCACTAATCAGAGTTAAAAGACACAAAGTTTTAGTGTTTGGGCTAACAAAGTGAATAACTCTCAAAGTCTAATGACCTACTAAGAGCATTACTTAAAATTAAAAAAAAAAAAAAAAAGTCTAGTTGAAAGCAAATTAAATAAGAAAACTTTCATTGCCTTCTCCAAAAGATTGATCCTATGTGGATAAGGGCAGCTCAGCCTAACTGTGATAATAAATATTGTGCTCTGGCTGGCCAGCTGGGAAAATCTGCCTGTTAACATTTAAAGCACTATTTATACTATTTATGTATAGATATACTTGAAATAAAAATGTTATTTATATATATATATATATATATATATACATATATATAATTTATATACATTATATATATATAATTTATACACATAACATATATATATACATATATATATATGTATATATATATACACTACCAACTATAAAATATAAATACAAGATATATATGTAAACTACAACCCTCTGGAACTGAGTGTACTCTAATTAAATTACAAGCCAATGAGAAATTCCAATGTGCAAAGGCAAATCAAAGTTCATTAATAATGCATGCTGGACAATATTTAGGAGAAAGAAAAATCATTAAGTGCTACTAAAAAATCTATACAATTGCTATAGGTTTGAGAGATAAGATGTTTTCTTTTTTAATTATGCTTCTGTTACTAATAGGAAAGTGAAGGAAAAATAACACATAATTTAAGTATCATTTTTGTGATATTAAAGGCAGTCTCTAAGATTAGCTATATTTAAATCTGTATAATAACAATATGAAAAAAAAATGCCAGAGAAAAAATTAAAGGAAAATCATTTACTAAAAGGAAATTTTTATTTATTTGTTTGTTTGTTTGTGTGTTTGTTTATGAGAGAGAACATATTTATGTGGGAGGGGCAGAGAGAGGCAGGCAGAGGATCCCAAGCAAGCTCTTTGCTGACAAGTTGACATCAGCTAGCTTGACACGGGGCTTGAACTCACGAACCACGAGATCATAACCTCAGCTGAAGTTGGATGCTCAACCAACTGGGCCACCCAGCTGCCCCTAAAATATTATATATTATTAGTACCCCTTTTCCCTTTCTTTTCCAGTGGTTCTTAAGAGATTCTTAGACATTTCTCTTTGCCTTAAGCAGAAGGTTAATAGTAGAAGAAAACTGAAGTTTACTGATACCACTTCAAACTCAGAATCTCCAAGTCAAAAACACAGAAAAGGCAGAGTTAGCACCTTCACTGTCCAATATTCCTCTTTTACATTTTTTTTTTCACTGCTTACTCCAATGTAAAAAATACACAGTGTGATTAGGCAGGACAATGACCTGCTCCATTCACTGTTTCCTCCAGGAGACATCTGGACATTCACCTTGTTCAACAAGCTCACAAACTTTCAATCACCCATAATGTGTACAAGAGCGGCAACTCTAGGACATTGATTAGATCATGATGTTTGTTTCTTTTAGCAATTCAAATATGACCTGATCCTAAAGGTACCTCCTAAGGGAGGTAAAATCATCTGAAAGCAACAGCTACGATAGCACCAAAGAAGCTAAACCAGGTTATTCATACAATTCATTTCAATGAATTCATTTTTTTCAACTTTTGTTGATCATTAATGTGCCAGGCACCACAATAGACACTGAAAATGTGCTGTTCAAAATCCACACTCAATGTCTCTTGGATATGCTCTGGTAAAAGTTACAGCACTGGCTCATCATCCACCAGGAATTTTCTTTTACTGAATTATAATTGACATACAGTGTTATATTAGTTTCAGGTGTACAACATATCGATTCAACAATTCCACATATTACCTAATGTTCACCATGAGAAGTGTTGTCACCATCTGTCACCATACATTATTACAATATTACTGCTTATATTCCCAATGCTGTACTTTTCACCTTTGTGACTATCTTATAACTAGAAGTTCATACCTCTTAGTCCTTTCACCTATCTCACCCACATCCCCACCCAGGAGCCAGTTTATTCTTTGCATTTAAGAATCAATTTTTGTTTGTTCGTTTGTTTAGATTCCACATATATATGAATTCAAATGGAAAGATACACCATGCTAATTTGTTAAAATGTCCATATTACCCAAAACAATCTACAGATTCAACGCAATCCTTATCAAAATACCAATAATATTTTTCAAAGAACTAGAACAAACAATCCTAAAATTTGCATGGAACTACAAAAGACCTCGGATAGCCAAAGCAATTTTGAAAAGGAAGAACAAATCTGGAGGCATAACAATCCCAGATTTCAGTATATACTACAAAGCTGTAGTATAATTAAAATACTCTGGTACCGGCATAAAAAAAGACATAGGTCAATGGAACAAGAACAAAAGCCCAGAAATAAACTCACTCATATATAGTCAACTAATCTGTGACAGAGGAACCAAGAATATACAATGAGGAAAAGATAGTCTTTTCAATAAATGGTGTTAGGAAAACTGGATAGTTACATGCAAAAGAATAATCACTTTTTTACACCATGCACAAAAATAAACTCAAAAAGAATAAAGACCTAAATGTGAGACATGAGGAACTTTTTTCATTGTACTAATTGAGTTATGAGAGGTCCCTGCAATTTAAAAATATATGTAATTGCTTAATAGGTCAAGAAAATCTCTCTGTCCTAATGCACATCTCCAGCTCACATCCTGCAGCTCCCATCAAAACCCAAATCTGTATCAGTTCATCTATTAAAACACAACATGGTCTTGTGACCAGCTCACAAACTGTTCCTGATACTCATTTTACACAATCCTGGGTTGAAGTTGCCTTTGGAAGATGCCTGGTGTTTTCTCCCTCCCCCCTATATTTAGCAATTCACATAAGTCCAAGATCAAACTTCTCATCAGGAAGCACTTTCAAATTAACATACCTAATAATGTTAACTGATTGACTTTGTCTACTCTCACAAAGCTTTTGCTACATTCTTTTTTTTTTTTTTTCTAGAGTGTGGCTTCTCAAATTTTCTATCAGAGAAGGGCCAATATTTCTTTTTTAATTTAATTCCTAAGCAGTGAAGGTCTTCCTATACTAGGTAGTCGCTATGCAAACTCAGATTTTTTTTTAAATATGTTCGGAAGTCTGAAGTAAATAAAATCATTAAGAACTGCTATTCATACTATATTAAGAAATAAAATTAAAGTTTCATCATTTTTTAACCAAATGGAATTCTAAATTAGGTAAAAGTTCTTGTTTGATTTAGGGGGTCCGTTAGAAAAGCAAGTGCATGGTAACACGTACTGGTGTAAAAGTGGGAGGAGTCTGGTCCTGTGGCTGTGGATTCCAGCCCTGAAGCTGAAAAGCAACCAGCCCCATGAACTGAAGCTGCTTCGTTCATCATTGTTTTTAAACCAATGAAGATATAGTGCAACATTCCTGGAATTAAACACTGACTTGTTTCTGAAATATCTATACTGACTGAAGGACAGTAAACTATCAGTATACAGAAGAGTAAGTGTAGAGAATTTAAATATATACCTTAGCTTTTACAGAAAAATATAGAGCCCTTAATACAAGAAACACAGGTGTTTTTCAAAGGACTCACTGGATTGGATTTAAAACTGCAAAATGAGGGGTACCTGGGTGGCTTAGTCAGTTAAGTGTCCGACTTCAGCTCAAGTCATGATCTCAAGGCTCTTGAGTTCCAGTCCCACCTCGTACTCTGTGATGACAGCTCAGAGCCTGGAGCTTGTTTTGGGTTCTGTGTCTCCCTCTCTCTCTCTGCCCCTCTCTCGCTCATGCTCTCTCTCAAAAATAAGTAAACATTAAAATTTATTTTTAAACCTGCAAAATAATCAATTCCTTTAAAAGCTTAAATAGCTTCTACAGGAAATTATATTAAAATGCACCAGAACATTTACTATCTAGGAACTAAAGTACTCCTACAATTAATATTAGCCAATGTAGTTCATTATAACCCAATGAATAACAGTTTTGAAATGATATAGCATTTATTTATTTGCTTTAGGTATTTATTCAAGAGAATTGTACATGGGTGAAACATTCTCTCTTTCAAAACTCTGATTTAATATAATAACTAAGAAATTAAAAAAGCAGTGAAGTGAATGAACAAAGTTTTACACAGCGGAATTTTTTATTTCATTTTAATTTTCTTAGCTAGGAGTAATAGAACATTTTCTCTCTTCAACCAGTTGTTTTTATTATAAAGAATAAAATTATATGCTAACGATGACATTTACAAAATATTTAAGTACTAGCCATAATCACATTAAATTGTGACAAATACACTATTTTAGGAATTTTTAATATGTAAAAGTATATTCATAGTAAATAAGAAAATAAGAGAGAAAAATCTTTAAAAATTATCTTTCTAACTCAGAAGGCTAAATTAAAATAAAATGCAATGGCAAACACATGATTATTTGGTTTATAATATGAACTATGAACATAGAACTCACCAATATTTTTCAGATTAATGGATATATATGTATATGTATACATCTATGTTATGAAACATAACAATATAGCTATTAAACTATATATAAAACAGTTATGAAACAATTTGACTAACAAATCTTGGCCACTGACCTTGTTCTTTGTAGTGGCAGCCTAAATAAATTTCTTAAGAAAAGAAATATTTTGCAAGTGTATTAAGATGATTTACAATACAGATTGAAATGTACTGCCTGGTACAGAAAGTAGAAATCCAAAGAATATGGCCATCATTCAGTAATGATAATCTAAACAGTGAGACTGAGCAGACTGAGCAGTCACGAATATAAAAGGAGCCCTAAAAAGTAAAAATATAAATATCTGAATTTTTAAATATAAAAACAAACTAGGAGAAACCTTTTGCACATTAAATAAAAAGCCATATGTTAAAAAAATACTCTTTTAAATACATATAACATATCTCAAGCTCTCAATTTTAAAAATTCTATTTTTAGTTTGTTTTTTAAATATGAAATTCAACGTACGCTATAAAATTAAGTAAAATATATCATATAATAATTTAATAAATTGCCAAATATTATTTTGATTAGAAGTCTACCCTTAGAATACATTTACATTAGGTAAGAAACAAAATGCTATAAAAGTATATTTTAATTATTTACTTTAAAAATAATTTAGTTATTAATTTTTCTAAGTCAATGTATTCCTCATGCAAACACATAGTGAAAGAGATAACTCAGCTGTTCTCACATAACCTTGTTTTAGAATGATAAATCAAGTAACTATAAAATTTCAAATCACTACAATTATACTTATTGGCAAACTTAATGAATCTCTTTCGTAGGATAAATTAGTTATTAATAATTTCAGATACTGTAAGACAGGCTTATGTACACAAAATTAGACATTTTTATGTGGGTTTTTTTTTTTGATTCATAAAAATAAATGTCTGTAAGTGAAACAGTTCTGACCAGTCAATAAAGAGCTAATCGATTAAATTTATTCATGTTCAAGTGAGTTTTCAGGTTTTCCCTCATGGTCCTAAAATTTGTTTTCCTATTTTTGTTGGTATAATGCTTTGCCCAACCCTGTATATATGTAAATATATAAAAAAACATTTAATTTACTTGATTATGAAGATTTGTGTGTGTCCTGAACAAGAAACAACAAAAATCCATCTCTTTGGTAACCACCCCACACGAACATCTTATATAAAATTGTCCACTGAAGAAGGAACTCGGATTTTTATTTTAACTGTAAATAATAAATATGTAACTTCAGTTACAGGATCTCAATAAAAATTAAAAATAATATTCAAATTAGAATACCAAAAGCTACCATAACAGCAGCAATTTCAATTTCATATTTTATAAAATAAAAGCTATTTGTTTAATACTTGAACTATAAGATTTAGAATTGAGTTTAATAAAAATTTTAGTCTCAAAAACATCTTTTTATACAGTATTTCATATTGGTACCATCTACGTGGTGCTTTATCAACATCAATTACCATGTTGAAAATTTAGAAGTTTATAGATGATAAGTTAGAATGATTTTATAGTACTATTTAATGTGCTTCGTATAAAACACTCATATGTAATATTAAGATAACCATGTCTTTACTCCATTCATTCATTCAACCACAGTTTAATAATGCCAAGATCATTATTTACTTCAAAAAAATTATACTTTGTTACCATTTGATGAACTTTTTAAACAAAATACTTTGGAATGTTTCCTGTCACCTTTGTTCACAGAACCTCAAAGATTTCATTTTGCTTAACTTTATGTATTCATTTTATAAAATGAAAGAATGAAAGGACATTTAGGAAATCATTAATCTTTTACATATGAGGGAAAGCCACACATAGTCTCAATAAATCAATGTCTTTGGAAGACACAAAAGATTTCTGGTTTAATTCAAAATCCTTTATTTGAAATGCCAAATGTCTCTATATTATGCAGAAGTGTTCCAGATGGTTAGGCACGTGTTTCAATTAAGCTAAATTACAATTTTTTCAACTGTTCTCTTACTCTGTTATGTATAGAATGTGACATGTATAGCTACTGATTGTATCTTGGTTGCTGCAGGTAAAAATTCTTATTTGTGAATATAAATGCTTTTTAGATAAGGGTGAATATACATAAATTTAAAAACATTACACAACATATAAGTCGAAACTTTAAAAAGATCTTGAGGGAATGATGGATCTTACTTGAGTACCTGATGGATCCTATTTTTTTTAACAGTTCTGTTAATGATTAATCAATTTTCTCATACCTGGACATTTCTATAGTTCCCATGATTTCACTTCTCAGAAAACTTCAGAAATAGGAAACACTTTAAGACTCCACACTGATAGCAAATGTATAACCATTGCACTATAATATGAAACCTAAGAGGTCTTCCTCAGATAAGTCAGTAAAGTCTGTAATACATCATTTACTATTAGATCTAATTAATTTAACTGCTTGTATAAAACCTAACCTAGTAAAGAATAACAGTATCTTATAATGAGGTCTGTGGCCATTTGCATCAGAATCACTTGCGGGACTTGTTAAAATGACAGGTTCCAAGGATCTTTCTTGAATCTTATGAAAAACAATCTACATTTCAAATAATTATCTACATAAGGGATTCTGATGTGCATTAAGTTTTGGAAAGTCATCAAACTAAAAGATATCACTGTGTGAAAATTAAGTATTTTAAAAAGTTTAAATTTTGCTTCAGTTGAATATTTCCAAGTAGAAAAAATAAAAGCTCTGAAAAACTATGTTGAAGGAAATGCTCTTTTTGTACATTCCCATATTTTGTATGAGTCAGTGACACCAGTGATATTTATTTATTTATTATTATTTTTTTTTAATTTATTTTTGGGACAGAGAGAGACAGAGCATGAACGGGGGAGGGGCAGAGAGAGAGGGAGACACAGAATCAGAAACAGGCTCCAGGCTCCGAGCCATCAGCCCAGAGCCTGACGCGGGGCTCGAACTCACGGACCGCGAGATCGTGACCTGGCTGAAGTAGGACGCTTAACCGACTGCGCCACCCAGGCGCCCCTACACCAGTGATATTTAAAAAAAAATATTTTCCAGATTATTTGCTTAAAGTCCTGCATCAACATTTGGACAATTTTTTAGATTTATGACTCATTCCAAAAAAAAAAAAAAAAGACCTAAAGTGTTAGCTTAAAAAGCATCTATGCAATTATATACATATGTATGTATGTAATTTACAAATAATATGCCATTACAATGAAAATATTAATGACTTTTTTTAAAAGTTCCCAAACTGATAAATTTGTTAACAACTTCAGCTGAATTGTGCTATTGGCTCGGATGAGTTCTGCAGTTCATGCCTGGGTTCCAGTCCCTGCTCTTTTTCTTTCTAATTGTATGACTCAAAGTGATCAAATTTGTCCTTCCTAAGCCTAAGTTTTCTCATCTGTGAAATGCTAATAGCAGCATCTATTTCATAGAATTATTTTGAGATTTGAATTAAAAAGCATAGGTAGCCATCAGTTCTCAAGAAATAGTTCATATTGTTTAAGGCGCAGTTGCTATTATTGTTTAATAATTATTATTTAATAACCATGGTGTTATTGTTTAATAGCTATTAGCAGGGATGGAAATAATGTTGAAGACAGATGAATGAACATAGTTCCTGAGCAAGATGTACAAATATGTCATCAAATGTCGTCATGTGCTGAGGCATTTAGGGCAAAGATGGATCTTACGGGCAGAGATGGGAGCAGCACACATGGACTGTGTCCTGCTGTAAGGAAGGAGCACACATGAGGACTGAGAAGCAGACTTACATCAGCTACACTACAGTATCACTGGGATGAGGCCAATAGTGGGCATACCTTAAATCAAATTCCGTTCACTTACATAGGGATTTATAGACGTTTTCTCAGAATATGGACCATGAAAATAATTTTACTTCAAGTAGTTCAAATTATGCACACAGCCTTAGAAAGGCAGTCACTGAACGCTTACGTAGGATAAATAATCTCAATTGTGTAAAAGCAGATGCTACAATTAACTGGTAAAACTTTTTTCATCATAGCAGCCTTTATGTTTTCGGATAATGGTTTAGGTGATCTTTGTCTTCCTACGATGCTGTTGTCTCTTGAAAGTGTGCATCTGGAAAATGCAAATGTCAATCTCTAGTACTGAACAGTATGCCTGGCATATTGAATACTGGAATGGAAGTTGAGAATGGGAAGGCAATACAAAGGCAAATACATTGTTTAAAATAAAAAAATAAGAACAAGGTCATAACCAAAAAAAACAAACTTATGATTGCCGGGGGGGGCGGGGGGATGGGTGAAACAGGTGACAGGGACTAAGGGGTGCACTTGTTGTGATGAGCACCCAGTGTTGAATGAAAGTGTTGAATCACTATATTGTAAACCTGAAACTAATATTATACTGTATGTTTACTAATTGGAATTTCAATACAAATTTTAAAAAATCATAACAATGTCCTAATTTAGAAGTCCTTGGTTATCGCCTAAGCGGCAATGTGCAGAAACAAGATTTAGCAAGGTGAACATAGACATTTGGGCAAATGGCCAGGAAAAAGACTAATATCTCTTCATCCTATGTCTATCTTTCATCTTAGAAGAAAACTGGAAATCCTAAGTAGGTTGAATTCTCTACTGGGAAAAACTGCAAGAAAGCTCTCAAATTTGTTCTCATTTGAAGGCAGGAAGAAAAAGATGAGGTATCATTTATGCAGTTCTCAATGATACATCTTTGAGATATCTTTGATATCTCGCCTGATCAAAGACAAAATTACCATCTATGTAAATGAAAAGGTGACCTAATACTTTGGGGGAATATCCTGTGTACATTTATTCATTTTATCTCTCTAAGCAGCTCTGTGAAATAGGTATCAAAGCATCAGTGTCCTTTTTTGTGAATCTGTGTCAGAAAGTTGTTTTGAGATGCTCCAAATATTGAGAAAATGACTTTAATATTTTAAACTCTTATCAGAACACAGTGTATAAATTGGATAATGCTCATCTGGCTCTGTATTATATTAAAACTTTAAGAAGAATCCTGCAATTTACTTAAATCATAGGCAAACTTGAGATTTTGAAAACTAGATCACTTCCCTGTCATAGTTAATAATCTTTATTTCCTTAGTTATATATTTCAGCTCAGTAATCACTGTTACTAAAAATTATTTTTCAACCTGATATATTATAATGAAGAAAATTACCACAGAGGTAATTTTTAATGCGCTTCCTTTAATATTTTTCCTAAAACTAGGAAATAGAACATATAAGTTTGGTTTTGTTTCCTGTCTGCATGGTATCATTAGAAATGTCATCACAATTCTCCTATAAACAGTAGCTATTTACATACCAGTAGCTGTTTACATTTTTTTTTTTAATCATTGCCTTCTGGACCACACAAGGAGCAACTGAACGCAGCATCAATAAAAGTAAACCAAACAGTCTTAGGAAAGTCTGCACTGCTATGTGTACTGGATATTTTTGTCCCAACCCTTAATAAGTAAAGTGGTTAGAATTCCCTTCCTTTAGCAGATGAAGGCGCTGTAGCTCAGAGGAGTTTAGCGTCTGCTTCAAGGGGGTAAAGCCAAGATTTGATCAAAATTATTCTGACTCCTAAATTTATGTTTATTTTTGTGTTTAACCATGCATGCACAACTGCACTCAATATTAAGAATAACACGGGACTCCCTCAGAAAGTAAAGTACATGTTAAATTCTTTAATCAAATTAGAAGAAAAATAAATTTAGAAAAACTTAAGTTACAAAAATAAAATTTAAATCATATTTTTACTTCTTCAAATGTTTGCCTTGTGATTAAAACTTATACTGTTTACTAATATAATACATTTACTTAGGCCATTTCTTTCAAATACTATGTGAGGTAGAAGGTAGAGACAAGCTAAGAAGTAAAATGTACAATGTGATTTATTTAAATTTAGATAATGTGTAACAAACACTTCTCTCCCAGAAGATCTCCTGGAAATACTGTTCAATAGCAATACTGCTCCACTATATAATATTTACCACATCATTTTTAAAAACAAAAATGGATTCTTTGAATGTATTTTCTCTTAGTTGCTGAGCAACAAAATATTCTTCATCTCAGTATAAACACACTGATACACAAAAAAAAAGTGCTGAGAAGAAATTACAATCATAGACACCTCTATCAGCTCCAGCCATCTGTGTTCAGTTTGACCCAAATTTTTGGCAAGCTTATGTTGTCCCTCCCATCCCAAACCACCTTGTCCTATAAAGAAAATTTTTACTCCTACTTCCTTCATTTTCCAGCAAGTCAGAGGTCAAGTGGTGTTCTAAATCTGCCAGGCTCAGACTTCAAATACTAAGGATCCATTGTAATTAACTTACTTGTAATTAATTACAACCTCAGTGGATAAACAAATAACTTTCCCTATTTTATTATGCAAAGTAATAAAATACTAAGTTGCCATTACAATACGAGCAGTTGTGCCCTATTTAGTCATACACATGAAATAGTATTTTAATCTTCTTAGTGAAGAATGTAAGGTAGCATCTTAAAAACTAGCCTATGAATTAACTCTTTGCAGCAATTAAAGGACATAGGCTCTTGCTAATGAAAAATGCTACAATATAGCAATACAGTCAATTCAAGTAACATTTAGTAACTGAATCTGTTTCTTAGAAATGATCTAAGACACAGATTGCTAGATATGTGGTAAGTGTTTTAAAGAATTGCCTTAAATTTACCAATTATGCCTTTAAAAATACAAGTCTCCTCATACATTAAGCTAAAACTATACTGAAAACCACTGTAAGTCAGGTTTTCCCTGTGATGTGCTGCAGATATGTTAATGTGAAAACCCCAACAGGAATGCTCTTTGTTTGACTATAAAATATTAACCTACCACATGAAATAAAGCCAAACATAAGCACTTTACCAATAAGGAATCTCTTCTGACCCAGACATAAATAATTTGTCAAGATCACACTTTTACAATTTGCCATAAACCCACAGTGAAAGACATTGCAATAAAGAGATGTTGAAAATCTGTCATTGTACTAGTGAGAGTACCACTGACAAAGAAAATAAGATCTCTTTTTAAGAATCTGTGAGACAAATTCCCCTTAGGTCCTGAGGTTTAGAAAAATCTATATACATTTTGTTTGTTAGTTTAAATCTATATATTTTTTTGTTAACACTTATGCATGTATGTGTTTGTTTAGTCTTACAACACTATGACTTACATACTTCATCTCATTTCTTTGACTTGGCCTTTAGAAAGCAAACATAAACTCAGTGGGCTACCTAAGCCATACATTTCTGTACACTAATCATATACTCCAGGATTCTTTAGCGATCGCTTATTTTTACTTCCTAAAGATTCATTAAATTATTTTTCTTTTATTGTAATCTGTTTCATGTCCTTTGTAGAATGAAGTGAATGTATATATAAATGTAAACTCCAATTATTTTGACTAAAGCTCAAAGAGTTATATGCTATAGAACACTACCCCAAGCAAGAGGGAAGGCCATTGTCTCTGGGTATATGCTTATTTTGAAATTTTCAGTTAAGTAACAGAACAGTTTTCTTTTCAGGGAAATGTTTTAACTATGAATTAGATAACTCTCACTTAAGAAATTGCCAGAATTTTTGTGTTTGTAAAAATCAAGGTAATTTTGAGAAAAGATAATTCTATCTTTGTTTGATGAAGACAATTGGACTTCCATTAAGAGAACTGCATTAAGTAGTTGACAAAAAATATTTTCAAAATAAGTTCATGAATAAACACACAATTTCATGTTAGTTGATATTTCACTACCATTACTGAAAACTGGAGAGATGAAAATGCCCCATCTAAATCAAAGACAAGGCTTCAAAATGATATGGACAATGTCTCATAAGCATCTAAGCTTCTAAACAAAGTTTCTGGATCAATAAATTGCTCCACTTAAGGGACTATAACTATTATTGAATTATGTCAAAAACAATAAAATGGCACATGGATAAATAGCATTAATTTAACCACAGATTGGACAATGTGGTTGCATGTCAAGCACATTGACCAAAGGTCAGAAAGACCCAGATGTGGTCTAGATTTGTGACCACACGCAAAATCATAAAATTCTCTGTGCCTTGTCTTTAAAATGAAGAGAACACCTGACTTACCTCCTTACAGACTTGTTAGGGAAGTCAAGGGGAAAGGAGGATAGCACTCCACAACACTTTAGAAATAGAAAGTATTCTTTAATGTTAATAGTTCTGTGCATATCTGTATTTTGGAAAAAGGAGGAGGAATTTACAAATTTTACTGAGTACCTCTTTTTCTCCCTTTGCATTAAGCTATGAAATGGGTATTGTAATTCAAATTTTATACAGGAGGAACATGAGAGTAGCTGTGACAACCTTTGAATTGAGATTTTTCCAAATCAAAAGCATACATTCTGCCCACTATACCTCAGTCACGATGAATTACTAAGCAACATATTCTCTGCTGTATTTTATTAATCAGATTTACTAACATTATTGATGTGAAATGTTGATCAAGGATAGTAAATTCGAAAAAAAAAAAGAATGGCAATACCTAAATTTACTAATATTGAAAGTACTAATTAAAAAAAAAAAAACAGTCTATGTATTCATCTTTCTGCTCAAGAGCTACATGATTTACCGTAAGTTAAGATTTGCTCTCTAAAGCAAAACTAGGTAAGTTCCAAGACAATGAGAAGACCTGCTCATAGTATAGCTATGTTGCAATATATATTTTAAAATGTTCCACTTCATCAAAATATCTATAAAATAAGAGTTAGTGATCTCACTGTACTTCAGACACTAATGATTTCTGAACTTTGGGTTACAAGGCTTTTTTTTTTTTTTTTTTTTTTTTGTAGCCAGTCTAGTTTTACAGCCTCTGTCATTGTATCCAGGAAAATCAATCCATGCCAATTAGCTAGCTTCACTAATTTCAGAAGAAGCTCCATAGCTTGGCTTGAGATATGAAAAATGACTCCTTTACTCCAGCATGCATCTCTGACTTGAGCTCCTGGCATTTAAGCAGCATATTAGCCATGTGTTCAACAGTAATTCCTTAGTTTATCAAAGATTTACTGAATGTCTGAATAGGGCCAGCCCTATTGTAGGTGCTGGGAATTCAACAGTAATAAACAGATGAAAATTTTCCCCCGTATGGAACATATATTTTGGAGAGAAGACATGTCATAAACAAAATAAAGAAGTAACATATGTGTTATGGTGGGTGATGATAGAGTCTAAGGAGAAACAAAAAGAAGAAAATAGAAAAAGGAAGGTTGAGGGAAGGAGAACTTTGAGGTGACTTTGAGAAAAGATGTGAGATAAATTCAAGGCAAGCAGTCCAAGCAGAGGGCACAGCTAACACTGAGGCTGGAGCACCGGAGGCTGGGGCCTGGAGCCCTCACTGTGGTTGCTGAGCAAGCTCAGTAAGAACAGCCAGGAGAAAAAAAAGCCAGAAAAGTAAACAACAAGAGCTGGTCACACAGGGCCTTATGAATTACTGTAAGGATTTGACTTTCATTATGAGTGAAATGGAAAGTCATGGGCTTTTGAGCAAATGAGTGAAATAATCTGACCTGTAACTTATTTTTTTTTATTTTTTAAAGTTTGTTTGTTTATTTGTTTATTTATTTATTTAGAGAGAAAGCATGGAATGCATGAGTGGGAGAGGGGCAGAAAGAGGGAGATAGAGAGTCCCAGGTGGGAATCTGATCTCATGAACAGTGAGATCATGACATAAACCAAAATCAGGAGTCAGATGCTCAACTGACTGAGCCACCAAAACACCCCTGATCTACATTTGAAGGATCATTCTAACTGGAACACTCAATTAAAGTGTCAAGGACAGAAGTAGGAAGCTCATTTAATTCATTCATTCATTCACCCATTCATGTATTCATTCATTCATTCATTCTACAAAAACTTATTATGTGCCTACTATGTTCCAAGTAATTTTCTAGTCTCTTGAGGTACATCAGTAAACATAGCAGATAAATATACCTGTCCTTGTGCAACTTCATTCTAGTGGGAAAAAGACATAATCAAAATTATAGATCAGTAACTTATATCACACACACACTTAAGCATGTAGATAGATACATGGATGGATGGATAGATAGAAGATAGATAGATAGATAGATAGATAGATAGATAGATAGACAGATAGATAATTGAAAGTAATGAGATGGAGTGACTTCTCATTGGAATAGTATAGATTAGAAAGGGAAACATTTCAAGAACTGATTCCAGGGGCATTCCAACATTTAGCATTTGGGAGATAAGAAGAAGTGGTGAGGGTAAATCCTATAGGGGAAGAATGTGAAAAACTACAGTGGAGAAGGCAGGATGAGGAGGTGGCTACAGTGATGTTAGTAAAGGAAGATTAATTCTCAGTTATAATGTGAGATATAAGCAAATACTGGAAGAGAGGAAATTATCCAAATAGATATCTAGAGGAAAGAATGTTCTATGTGGAAGGAAGGGCCAGGAGCAAAGGCTCCAAGGCAGATGTGTACCTAGAAAGTCCTGTGTGGGACACCAGGGTCCCACCAGTGTGGGTAAAGCAGATAAGCTTTACCCAGATAAGACACCAGTGTGGGTAAGGCAGATAAGCAAGGGAAGGGAATAGTAGGAAAGGATTTTGGAAATTAATGAGAAAATGTCTTCAATAATCTAATAAAAGGATGATAGGGTCTTAGACCAAGGTAGTAAATGGTAGAAGTGCTGAGAAATGATCCAGTTTCTGGACATATTTTTAAAAGATCCAAGATTAGTTAAACAGATGGTATGTAAGGTGGTGAGGAGTCAAAGATGATTCCAAGATTTTTGACCTGAACAATTAGAAGATTGCAATTGCCATTAATTGAGAAGGAGATGGCTAAGAGTAAAGCAGATTTTTATTGGGGAAGATATCAGGAGGTCAGATTTGGAAATCTTAATTTAATATATCTAATAAGAAACCAATCAAACATGATGAATAAGTGGTTGGTTATATAAAAAATGGGATTCAGGAGAAATACATAAGGTAGAAACAAAATTTCGGAGTCATCAATGTATATATGTTATTTGAAACCATAAGACTGATTGAGATCCTCAAGGAAATAAGTGTACATTGAAATGAGAAGAGTTTCAAGAACTGATTCCAGGGATATTACAACATTTAGAATTTAAGAACATAGAGAGAAGCTGGTAAAGAAAATTGAGAAGAAATTGGTCAAAGAAATAGGATTAAAAATCCACAGTATGATTATTTAGAAGTATGTATACAATAAGCACTGGGAACTGACTATTGGTTGTAGAAATGTGGCTATCATGGTGGCCTTGGTAAGAACAATTTTCATTGGAGTGGCAGCAGGGAAGCCTGATGAGGTGAATTTAGAGATAGTAAGAAGAGAGAAGGCAGGTATATTCAACTTTTTGAAATTTTGCTGAAAAGGGAAGAAAATAATAAATGAGGCAGTAACTGGAAGAATGGGAAATCAAAATGAAGAACGTACAGATTATAGGTCCATTTGTTCAAGCCTAACTGAAATAAAGATTAATAGGGAGCTAAAGTAATCCTACCGCTAGATCATTACTTAAATTTAAATTTACCCCGTATTTCTTCAGCCACTGGTATGAAGAAATATCAAAATATAAAAACAACTTTTTACACAGTAAATATTGTATGCAGATGAGACTACAGAAAGTATCAACCACTCTTACAATACATAGTGTTCGTCAGTGCTGTGGAGTCAGACTGCTGGGCTCAAATCCTGCTTCCAGTGTAAACCAGATCCATAAACTTAACCTCCACTAGCCTCAGAATTGTCATTTGTCAAGTGATGGGACCTTGTCATATGAGTCTCCAACAGTATTGTGAAGGCAAGACAATGCCCAGTGCTTACCACTGTCTGACATAATGTAAGCACTTTACATATGATAAAATCTATAAATGACAAAACATTTCAGAAAAATATCAAATAATCTGAAACAAATAATCAGTAATAACCCCATTGGTTCCCAACTGCGAGTTGTCAAACAGGGTTTGTAAATGTTCCTCAATTAGTGTTCTTTAATTGTTCCTTAAAGTCTAATTTTTACTCCCTGATTGTTTCTTAAATATGGATATCTGTCTGGAAATTGAAAAAGACTGTGTGCCTATAGTCAATTCTTGATTACCACATATTTATTATCTGCCAATTAGATTATATTTCTTCCTTATGACTTTATTGTCCCATTTTGTCTCAGGATCTTAACACAAGGGAAAATCCAACAGTCTGCATAATGGTTGCATACATACTCACGTATATTATATATGGTAATATATAATATATTACATGTGTGTACTTTATAAAGAGTTATTTGTCTAATAGAATTTTTTCATTTGTCTCCATTCCTTATACTCTCTCCTTCTTATTTAATCTACTAAAACAGGCCACTGGTGTCACAGACTGCTTAAAGCCTGAAAGCATTAGAAGGTATTTACCATAGTTTATATCGAGGACACTTTAAGGGACTTTTAAACTCATCTTGGCCCAAATCATTTGCCAGTTAATTTTTTTTTTCCTATATCTACTCACAAGCTCCTAATTCTAAATACTACCTACTTTCATGGTTATTATAAAAAGCTGAACTTTAGATTTATTAATTCTTGGAATAGAGGACCCACCTTGGGGCCTGTGGAATCCTTTATAGTCACTAATTCAACAGTCCCTCACGGCTAATGAGGCTCCTAGGTAGTTTTTCATTGTAATGATGACAAAGTGCAAGCTGTAGACAATACAATGAAAAATTGATTCCACAAAACGCTAAGTACATAAATACTTTTCCAAAATATTCTTAGACAAGTCGTCTCAAAATCTATTGGAACAAAAAGGAATTAAAATGATTAGGGTTTTAATAAAGGCACAAAAAAAGACATTATAAATTAATCAGAAGATAAATTATGTCTATGGAAATCTATTACCAAAACAGAGAGACCAAATCAAGCTTCCGGAAGCCATGTATAAATATGGAGCATGAGCTTAATTGGCCATCAGTACTCCTGTTTGTAATACAAGACATTTGCCCATGTCTTGAAAATTTAATCACGATATCTTGTTTAAAAACATATCAATAAGAAAAAAATAAAATCGGAAAAAAATCACAGGTTGTTTTTTTAAAAGAACACTCTGGAGATCAAAAGCAGAAAAAGCAATAAAATGTTTTCTTCCTTTTAATATAGGCTTCACAGTCCATCCATTCCAACGTCATCATATTCCGTGGAGTGTAAGATTTGTCCTCTGTTAATCAAAAAATGGATTCTCCACCTTAGTAAATCACAGCAACTACTTCCAAACTGTACAGTACTGTGGATTAGGAGAGGCACTGCCAATACCTGTGCCCTTCATTTGTCTCCAGGTCCCCTCTCCTGTTCTGCCCCTTCCTGCCTGCTCCAGAGGCACCTCCACATGTCCCGATTTGGGCTTGCTACTACCACTAACTGACCCATAAAGATGTACAGAGTCTGCTGATGGCCATGACTAAAGCAGGCAAAAACCAGGTTTCCCTTAGTTCAGACAATATATAATACTACTTTTCAAAGACTGTTTAACAATAAATAAGGGCATGAAAACAAGATTACTAAAAACATTGTATGTATATATATATGTATGTATATATATATATATATATATATATATATATATACACACACACATACACTCAAATCTACAGAGTAAAGTGCCCTTCTTTTAACTAAACCCACAGATTGCCCTGGCCTTACAGAATAGTAGGTGTGCGTACAAATAATGGACTTGGCAAGTCCGGATGTGATTTTCCTTTCTATCTATCTGAATTAAAGCAAATTATTTAACTTTTCTGAGACTGTTTCCACAGCTGTGAAGTGGGAATGATATTACCAGTGTTACAAGGCTCAAATAATACATTCTCAAAGCACTTAGCACAATGACTGAACATAGCAATACTCAATACATGTTATTATAATTGTTACTATTGTTATTACTTTAATATTATTATTTACCCAGTTCTGTTGCTTACATTTTCCCTGTAAGGGATGATACAAAAGATACACAGACATTTAATCTAAGGGCCACTAACTCTGTTTCTAAAGCCTCTAGAAGACAACCAGTTCTTTTTTTATTTTTTAAGCTTATTTATTTACTTTGAGAGACAGTGAGAGAGCAAGATCGTGAGAGGGGCAGTGCTGTCTCTACAGAAGGAGAGAGAGAGAATCCCAAGCAGGGTTCTCACTATCAGCATGGAGCCTGACGTGGGGCTGGATCTCACAAACCAGAAGATCATGACCTGAGCCAAAATCGAGTCAGACACTTAACCGACGGAGCCACCCCTGTGACCCGAAGACAATCATTTCTAAACTTGGGTCTTCAGCACTAATCTTACATATGTCCCATCATTCCTTTTAGAAATCTCGATGGTGTTCATTATGAAAATAAATTAATTTATCCAATAATAAATAAATTAAATAAAAAATTAATTAAGTATCCAGTTGCTGCAACTCATTTCTAGTTGGTAATGTCATAATCCATTCACCTAATATCCTAAACACGCTCTTAATAGACTATTTCTGGTGGCCTTTGTTAAACGGAAATGTAAAAATCTCATTACCTAGGCCAATGGTTCTCCCTTGGTGCAAATGGGGCTTAAGGCATACCAGAAACCCATTAGAGAGGCCTGGAAGTCAAAACTGTCTTTGTAATAATGCCAAACAGTGCTCGCCTTTTTCTCTGTATTGACATGTATACTAGAGATGCAAAAGCAATGATGGGTAAAACCGCTGGTGCCTTGGCGCAAATTAAAGCAGTAGCTCTAGAGTATTCCAGCAGCGACTGTATTCTTCACTGCGAGGCACTGACAGAAAAAATGCAGTGCCAGTTTCACCTAGAAACCGAAGAAAAATTTTTGAAGAAGTATCAAAATTATTAAATGTATTAAATCTAGGCCCTCAAAACTCCATGTTTTCAACATTTTGTATGACAAATAGGAGAATGTGCGCAAAGAATCATGAATCTGTACCTCAGTACTGGAGTTGTCTCAAAGAAAAGCAGGTGTCTGATGCACTGCAAGCTAAGCGAGCTGCTTTATTTATGGAATACAGTTTTTACTTAAGAGAACAAATGGCAGGGAAACTATACATTTTTAGACCTGGATATGTGTGGCAGACATTTGTTCATTAGCGGATGAACGAAGGGAACCCAACACCTCATGGAAAACAAGAATATAAGTTGCTGATAAAGAAAATTTGAGCTTTCAAGTAAAAATTCAAATTCTGAAAAACTTCTAAGCATTGTCAGGATGTTGGGAGTCCATATATAAAGATCTTTTTGATAAGATTCTTACAGGTTATGCCAATATTTTCCAAATGATCAATTCCTGATATTTCTAAATCATACATAGGTAAAAAAGATCCATTCAAAATGCAAGGTCAGACAAGGTATTTTTATGTAACAAAGTATGAAAAGTTCACTAAGAGGGTTTCAGATTCCATGCTGTAAGTTTTAGGAAGCTGCCACTTGTGGACTTCTGGTGTAGTATCAAAAGAAAATTGACAATCATCTGAAAATAACGTATGTCTCCCTTATCCAACTTCATAGACCTGAGTGAGATGGATTCTTTTCATATACTCTAATCAGAACAATGTAATACAATAGAATGAATGAGAAGATTTGAGAATCCAGTTGTGTTCTCTTAAGCCAGATATTAAAGGGATTTCTGAAAATGTAAAACAAAAAAATAATGTCTCTTTTTCCATTATCTTTTAAGTTTGGGGAAGCATTTTCAATAAAATAAGACTATGTGTTTAACATGATTTTTAAACAAACTAATAAATATTAAAAAATTTTCTCAGTCTTAATGTCCAAAATGACAAAGATCAATAGATAAGACACACCTAAACAAAAGCCCTATGAAGTCCTTGACAATTACTAAGAGCATAAAGGGGTCTTGAGACTAACAAATTTGATAACTTTGAGCTGGACACATACACAGTATCTCCTTCCATTTAAACCCTTATTCCATGTGACACCACCCACCTAAGTTTCCCTTTCCTCTTTGAGTGTTCTGACAATTCTCAATACGCTAGTAGAACAGAGATGATTGGCACATCCTTATGTTCTCAGTTCAATTCATTGTCAAGATGGAGTTTACTAACTTCCTCCATTTCCCCAGCTTCTCTCTGTCAAGTTATTCTTGAGGCAAAAGAAAACATATTCTGGTCTTAATTCTTCTATAATCTCATTTAACAACCATGTACTGAGCACCTATTACACCTCAGGTATATCCTACACTCTGAGATAATAAAGATCAATGAAACAAAACCTCTGACATGGTTTAGGTCCAACCAAGTCCCTAAGTTCTATGTTTCCATACAATATGTATTTAAAAACAAATGTTCATTGAAGTACTACATCCCTATTTTTTGTTGAACCTAGAAAAACAATACAACCTTTATATCAGTTGTTCTAACATAATCAAGATTTTCTAAGAATACTAAGACCCAAAAGTATAATAAACCTTGTATCTGCGACTCAGAAGCCAGTCTTTAAAGACTCCTATTTATATCAAAGTTTTAGATGTGCAAAGTAGAGTAAGTGAAGGTTTACAACTGGACAGAAATCTGGAATGAACAAGATCAGAGCCAGAGTCCCCTGCCTCTCTCCACAAGTGTCAGAGATTAAAAAAAAGAATGCAGATTAAATCATTTCTCTTTTACCCACTGACCCTCTGCTTGCCAATGGAATGTGATCAGCCATGACTCTAGCCAGAAACCTGAGTAAGCAACCCAGGCTCCTATCAGTGCACATGAATCTTTTTTTTTTTTTTTTTTAATGTATTAGAGCAAAGTTTGCACTTGAGAACAACTGAAAAATCATCTCTGACAACCAGAGGTAACTTATAACTTATTTCTGCACAATCATGGTAAATTAATTGAGCAGAAGGGAAAAAGAACTTTATTATATATACTTGAATGATACAACCAACAATAATATGAAACTCTAGCTTCCAACTACTGCTTTCAATATTCTTTGGAGAAACACATTTGCTTTTAATTATAGGAGTGGTTGGAGCTTTGGAAACTCAAACTTGGTTTACAATTTCAGCACTTTAGTTCACAGAAAATACCCTGAAACGTTTTTTTTTTTCTTCTAAAAAATCACCATAATGAGTTACCTCAGATTTTTAAATAAATAGGGTGCAGTTAATATGAACAACTTTTTATATTGGTGTTATTTGATATTAAAAAAGTAACAGACATACTATTCCCTATTACTAGCAAAATGACTTATAATTATTACTTTTTAATTCTCATACCTATTGCAGAGACAGTACTATTTAATAAACTTAAGCTAAGTCATTCTTTGCATATTTAATGAATAAATAACAAGACAAAATAAATCTAATGATACCAGTGAGCATTTAGTCTCATTCTCCATGTTGTTCTAATAAACTGTAATGCATTGAACCAAACAACAACAGCCAGTAACATAATTTGTTTTACAGTTTAATAAATTCATCTAAAGTCTAAAATGACTTAATTGCCCATCTTGAATAAATATTTCAGTTTTCAAACTACTTAAATCTCCTTACCTAGTAAATAATCCCTGAGAAGGAAGGTGGAAATAGAGGGTCAGTTAATGTGAGGGATGACCTGAAATTAATATAAAATTACATGTAAATCATGGGCTAAGTTACATCAAATAGTTCACCATATAAGACATGTGTTAAGATCTTTAAAAAGCTAATTAGGTAAAAGAGGACATTTGGGTTACAAGTCCCTTCAGGGCTATGTATGTAAGATAAAACTGAATTGCACTTAGAATTATATCTCTAAGAATTATATCTCTATTAAGAATTATATCTCTAATTATATCTCTAATATCCTCTAGGACATGAAGATGCTGCTCTATGTGCAGAATAGATACAGCTAGCTATTACAAAAAAAAAAAATCACAAGGGATTAAAAAGATAGTAATAACAAAAGAACATTTTAAATGAAGAAAACCCCTCACCTCTTCCCCGCCCCCCAAAGAAAGAAAGCAAGAAAACAAATACGTAAGCCTCAATTTTACTAGTATATTGTGCCTGGGTTACTGCCAAGTATCACAAACCACACTTGATATTTTGTGTTTTTGGCTGAGTGACACTAGAATGTCTTTGAGGGGAGTGGAGGAAAAGAAGAAACTTAGAAAACAGCGAACAAGAGCTTTCCAGAGGATAGCTGTGTGATTTCTAGTTGATTATCAAAACAACTTTGGAAGTAATTTAATTAAAATACAAATCAGTAATACATAGAGGTAGTAGCCTAAAATACACCCCAGGGAAGACCAGGCTTCGAATTCTCTTGGCATAGGCCAGAAACCCTAACTTCTTACCCATCAGCAGACAGAACAACATGTGCCTATAGCATAGTGCTGAACACATATTTGTATCAAGAAGCACCTTCTAATCTCTGATAATTCACAGCACATTACACGCTTTCATTCAAGAGGGAAGAGAAAGGATTACCCTAAGTCAGAAGATAGTGCCTCCAGTGTAAAAGCAGATGAAATCAGGAATCTCCCCCAAACTTGGCTCAGCACATTAAAATTAGTCACTGTCTATAAAGAAGCTGCCAAGACTGCTGAGGATGTGAAAGTTAATACTGTCCTGATGTAAACTGCCAGTCTGTACTGTGTTTGCATTACACCCCTCCCAAAAAACTATGCTTATAATGCTGATTTCTACCAAACTTCTTCAGTTTGGAATAGAAATTTAAGCCTGAAATTGCCCATTCTCTACTAGACTTCCTTACTGAGAGGTGTCTAATTAGTGCACTGATTTAATTTAGATACATGTTTTTTGGTTTTTTTTTTTGTTTGTTTGTTTGTTTGTTTTGCACTTATGAAATGGCTAGATTTCTCCTTGGCCTTATACATATGATTGCAATGAGGTGAAGTATAAGATAAAAACTGTTCACTGTTTGGTTTTGACCAGGATTAAAGCTGAATTTTATGTGATTCTTGTTGGTTTTTGTAACAGAACACTTTATATGCTCCTGCCAGTATTATTAACAGTAAACATTAAAGGTAAATGATTGTAGAAAGCAAACAGAAAGAGAACAATCTTTCTAAAAAGCACATCAATAAATAGTTCATAAATGACTACAAAATCATTACCTCTGCTCTCTGTGTTCTGGGAAAAGCAGTTGACTTTTCTATGGCATAAACATCCACCAGGTAAAGACATGCTCCTTGCTCCCGGTCCAGAATGGCTGCAGTCTGAATTATGCCAGTTTGTCGTCCAATAGTAAAGAGACGTCCAACGGTTTTTTCTTCACAACGAACTGAAACAATATAATACTCCACTGGGGCTTCAGATCCTCTAGGGCTAGCTGCTTCTATTGATATTACATTGGTACCAATGGGCTCACCTTCCTTCAAAATAGTTATATATTTGGGTTGAGTAAAAACAGGTCCATCAAGGCCTTGAAGAATGATGGTCAATTCAGTGGTTGATTTCCTCCTTTCAGGGCCAAGGTCTGTTGCTGAAACTATGAGGTTATAGATCAGCTGTGAAGGCACCAGTGCTGAAGCCACTCTCAAGTCTCCACTGTAACGATCCACAATGAAGGTGTCTGTGTCCCCATTGATGATCTCATACTCCACTTCTCCATTAGCCCCTTCATCTGGGTCCGCAGCCATTATTGTTGTCAGGACAGAACCAATCACAGCTGAAGGGTCTGCAGCAAGGGCATTTTGTGATATAAACATTGGAACGTTGTCATTGAGGTCTGTGACCAAAATGGTCACGTTTTTCAAAGCATACCGTCTAGTTTCTATAGGCACAGCTTGATCATTGGCTTTTACAGTTAACTCAAAGAGATTAGCAAATTCCCGATCTATTTCAGCATTAGTATATATAGTGCCTTTGACTTCATCTATGCCAAAGTGGTTGCCCCTGGGCATCTGTTGAATGATCGTATAGGATAGTTGCCCATTAATGTCTGCATCAGGGTCATGTGCAGTCACTGAAATGACAGATGTTCCAATGGGAATGTTCTCAACAATAGACTTGAAAATATCCCCAGGAGGAAAGCTAGGAGGATTGTCATTAAAGTCCCTCACATGTATAACCACTGACATTGTAGATGAACGAGGAGGCCTTCCTTGGTCTTTTGCTGTTATATTTAATTTGTACAAAGACTGTGTTTCAAAGTCCAATTTTTTGGCAAGAAAAATACTGCCAGTGTTTGGGCTTATGCTAAAAGTTCCGTGGTTGTTAGTTCCAGTAATACTATAATGTAAATCAGCATTGTCACCTGAATCTGAGTCAGTTGCAGTAACAGAAGACACGAGTTCACCAATTCTCATGTTTTCCAAAACATCAACAAACAGCGTTGATTTAGGGAAAGAAGGGGTATTGTCATTTTCATCTAAAATATCAATATTTAAGGTACAGGTTGAATTGAGGGAGATTGCACCTGAATCCACTGCTTGAATTACAAGGGAATAGGCAGGTGTTGCTTCATAGTCTAATTTGCCAATTAGCGTCACCTGACCAGAGGTACTGTCTATAGCAAATTGTCTTTCTTCATTTCCTTTCATCACAGAGTAATGAATAAGTCCATTATTACCTTCATCAACGTCTGAGGCAGATACTCTTAAAACTTGTGTCAGGTTGGCTGCTGACTCTGATATTGTAGCTTGGTAAAAGTCTTTTAAAAACTTGGGAGCATTATCATTTATATCCTTCATGTAAACATGTACTGTAGCCTGATCCTTGAGAGGCTGAGGGAGCCCCTGATCTGTTGCAATGACTGTAAAGCTGAACACTGCAGTCCCTCTCTGCCTCATGAGAGACTCCCTGTCAAACTGACGAGTATTAGTAATTTCCCCACTAATAGCATGCAACTCAAAATCTGGCTGCACCATTTCAAAAGAATACCTTACTTCTCCATTTGGCCCAAAGTCTTTATCTATAGCATTTACTTTGCCCACAAATGACCCGGCTCTCTGTTCCTCTTCAAAGTAAAATGTGTAATTCGTACTGTTAAAAAGAGGTCTGTTATCATTTACATCTTCTAAAATTACAGTAACATTCACAGTAGCACTAAGGGGTTCCACTGCTCTGTCAGAAGCAACAACCAGTAAAACATATCTGTCTTGAAGTTCACGGTCCAGTTCACTCTTTATATACAATTGACCATCTGGGAATATGCCAAAAGCATCCCCTGTATTTCCTTCAGCAATGCTGTAGGCAATTTCACCATTCGCTCCTGAATCCTTATCAAAAGCTTGCACTTTAAAGAATCGAGAATTCACAGGTTCTGACTCAGAAAGGGTGACCTCATAAGAGAGTTGGTCAAACACGGGTGGGTTGTCATTTACATCATGAACATAAACCGTTAAGATGAAACTAGAGGAGAGCTGTGGAACACCCATATCAGATGCCACGATCTCTATTTGGTAGGAACCAGCATGAACATCCAGGGGACCTAGCAGACTAATATTACCATTCTTTTCATTGATAGTAAACAGGTTCTTGGGGTTCTGCTTCAGGCTATAGAGTACCATGCCATTGACACCTTCATCAGGGTCCACGGCTTTGGCTTGGAAAATGCTGTGACCTGCCTGCCAATTCTCCACCACGTTTACACTCTCTACTGCCTGGAGGAAATGGGGAGAGTTGTCATTCAAATCCTTAACTGTTATATTAACCATAGTGTCTCCAGTCACTGTGCCCCCACTGGCCACTACTTTCAGCTGATAAAAGGATTGCTCTTCTCTGTCAATCACACTTGCCGTGGTAAGCTGCCCAGTGACCTGGTTGATAGCAAACATACCTTTCTGATCCCCAGTAGTAATGAGATAACTGATGTTGGAATTGAGATCCATGGTAGATGCAGACACACTACCCACATGATATCCCAGAGCCACATTCTCAAAGACCACGAAGCTGTAGGCAGCCTGGCTGAATACAGGTGGGTTGTCTTGAGTGTCCAGTACAGTGATGGTTACTATTGCCTGGTTGGGAGACTGTAAATTGCCACCATCAGTAGCCACTATTTGCAACTGGTAAGCTGTTTTTTCTTCTCTGTCTAGGGCCATTCTTGTAGAAATAACCCCACTCTGAGCATTGACTTGAAACCGAGACCTGTCCCCGGCTGATATACTATATTTGACAGTTCCATTGAGACCCAAGTCTGGGTCAGTGGCAGACACTGTAGTGATGTAACTTCCTCCAGGCTCATTCTCCTGGATATGAGCAAAGTACTGGACTGGGTAAAACACAGGGCTGTTGTCATTCATATCCAGGAGACTCACGTTTATTCGAGCCATTGAGGACTGGGGAGGGGAGCCCAGATCCGTGGCCAGGACCAATAGGGAGTAGAAAGCTTGCTCCTCTCTGTCCAAGGAGGCGACAGTGCTCAACCTCCCAGACACAGGATCCAGGCGGAAGGATCTCTGGTCAGTCTCGGCCTCTTGCAGGGAGAAGCGCACTGTCCCGTTGTCACCCAGGTCCCTATCAGTTGCCCTGAGCACCAGTAGCTCTGTCCCTGTTGGGGCATTCTCAACCACAGACACATCATACCCTTCTGGCTGGCTAAATACTGGCTTTTCATCATTCACATCCAGGAGAGTCACTACAAGTTGGGCATAGGAAAACTTGGGGTGAACCCCCTGGTCCCGAGCACTGATATTCAGTACAATCTGGGAAGCGAGTTCACGGTCCAAGCCCCCAGCAACCCCAGTGGTCACCAGGCCACTATGTTCACTGATATGGAACCAACCTAGTCCATTGCCAGAGACGATGCTGTAACGCAGGTTAGCATTGAGACCAGAGTCGCCATCAGTGGCAGATACTCCACTCACATAGCTTCCCGGGGGCGCCTCCTCGCTCAGGTTCACTCTGTACACCTGCTGCGCAAAGACAGGAGGGTGGTCATTGATGTCATTTACGAAAATCACCAGGCTTGCCACAGAAGAACGCGCCTGGACCGCTGCGCCAGGGGGCGCCCCGTAGTTATCTGAGACCGAAACTGTCAGGTTGTAAGAAGGAATGCGCTCTCGGTCTAGGGCGCTGGCCACTTTGATGAGGCTCAGGTTCGGCACTTTGCTGCTCTGCACCTCAAAGTGGCGCTGCTCATTGCCCCCTAGAATCTGCACGGAAATGTTCCCGTTGGCCGCGGGCGAGTCTGCGTCCGTCACGGTGAGCAGAGCCACCACAGTGCCCACTTGAGCGTTCTCATCTACCGAGGCGTAGCGCGAGGTGGCGGGGAAGTAGCGGAATTTCACCACCGGGTCATTGTCGTTGACATCCAGCAGCTGAATGAGCGCCTCGGCACGCCCAGTGAGGGAAGGCACGCCTCGGTCCATAGCTTGCACGGTAAGCGAGTACTGGCGCCTGGCCTCGAAGTCCAGGGGCTCCCGCACCGTGATAAGCCCCGTTTCGGGGTCCATTTGGAAGGGAGTTCCCTCGTCCTGCAGCCGATAGCGGATGTCCGCATTGGTGCCCTCGTCCGCGTCCGCCGCCGCCACCTGGAGGACGCTGGAGCCCACGGCCGCGTCCTCAGGCACCCCCGCCTGGTAGTGGGAACTGCCAAAAACTGGGGGGTTGTCATTTATGTCTTGCACAGTCACGTTTACCTGGAGGTAGCCCCGCCGCTTCGGCTCGCCCTTGTCCTCCACTTCCACCAGTAGCTGGTACTGCGGTGTGACCTCGCGGTCCAGCCCGCCCTTGGACACGAGATGCAGAAACGCACCCTCGCCGCTCGGGTTCAGGGTGATGTCCAAGCGGAATCGCCCCGCCTCGTTGCCCTGGATGATGCGGTAAGAGCGATGGTCCACACCGTTGGAGCCGATGTCCGAGTCGGTGGCCGTATCCAAGATGACTTGGCGCCCGCTGCTACTGTCCTCCTTGAAAGTGACCACGATGGAGGGGTCGGGGAAGACGGGGGCGTTGTCGTTGAGGTCCCGCACCAGCACTCGCACTTCGGTGGGGTAGGTGGGAGAGCTGGAAAGGACCACCAGGTTGATCACGTCGCTGGGCAAGCTCTCGCGGTCGATGGTGGCGGTGGTGTAGAGGGCCCCGGTGCTACTGTTTATGGCAAACAGGGCGTGGCTTTCGCTGAGCCGGTAGGTGAAGCCGGGGCGCGTCTGGATGGTGCCCACCAGCGTGCCGGGAGGCTGCTCCTCCAGCACTTGGAACACCTGGCGCTGCTCGGCCCCGCTGACCCGGGCCGGCCCGGGGAGCTGTGAGAGCAGCCAAAAGACACGGAGGAGCTGAAATACCGACAGAGTGGGCAGCTGGAGCCACGGGCGTCCAGGAGCCCCGTCTGCTGCCAAGTCCATGGTCCTGGCTCCCTGGAACGGTGTGATGAAGAGAAGGAAGAAACGAAGCGAAAAGAATAAGAGCAGGGATTAGGTAGCCCCAGCAAATACTGAGGCCGATAGCTCTGCGAGCTCTATTTCAAAGACCCTCCAGCCCAGCAAAAGCAAATCGCGTCAGAGAAAGGCTCCAGGTAGCCATCTGGACTTGTAGCACGAGAGAGATGCCCTGACGAAAAAGCGTCCAGGCATTCCGCGGGACACTCCAGTGCGCTGATGAATTCCCAGAAAAGTTTCTCAACCCCCCTACATTCTTCCCCGCCTTTCACTTTGTTTTAGAATCCAGTCTGAGCGTTTTCGCCCGGGTATGGACGTGGATCGGGAGAGGTTGCTTGTATTCAAGGTATATGAGGAATCATTGCAAACAATTGTCTTCAGAAACTTTAGAACTTACCCGGGCGACGAAACCGAAGAGGCAAGGAAGAACAAACGTCGGTAGCGGTAGCGACGTGTGGAAAGAACAATTGCGCACGGGGGAGGGGGCGGTGGGGCACCAGGAGATTATCGAATTCCTTTCCCCAAAGCTGGAGACGAGGGGTTTCCTCGAGTCCCCACTCCTCAACAGCAGGGCTGCAAGGCCCCTCCAACAGGGCTGCACAAGTGGCCGCTGCGAGCCCCGGCGCCGGCGTCGGCGCTCCTGCAGCCGGAGATTGCGTTCGGAGCGCTGGCGTTGGAGCTAGGGCTCCGGTACCCGGGAGCGCTCAGCTCCGTCCCTTCGCCTCCAGCCGCCGCCGCCGCCGCCCCTGCTGCGGCTTCGAGTCGGTGGTCGCGCGCAGGCAACATCCACTGCTCCCCACCATTTTTTTTTTTTTTTTACCTCTGCCGAGGTGCCTGCCGACTCATTATTTGTACATCCAAATCGAGTGCAGGTTCGTCCCCCTTTCTTCTGGGCCTCGCAGGGGTCGGGCAGGAGCAGCGCGCGGCCCCCGGGTCCCCTCCCCTCACCATGCCAGGGGGATCGGTTCTCCGGCGCCCCGGGTCAGACGCCCACTCTAGCGCGCCTCGACCCTGCCAGCGTTATCTTTGCTTTTATTGTCCCGTGTCAGTTTCACTTTGTAATCCACGAGCCTTTTTGTTTGGGGCGGGGGGGAGGGGGGTGGCTGGTCCCTCTTTCTCCTTCACCGCTGGCGGTGGAGGCGGGGAAGTCGGCGCTGGGCTGTGGCGGCGCCCGTGGCAGCTCCGGACGGCGCCTGTCAGCGCTCTCCTTCTCGCCCGCCCGGGATGAAGGTGGAACCGCTGTGGAGCTGGAGCTCAGCGAGCCGCTCGCCACCTCCGGCTGGTCCCTCACGCTCTCCCCGCCTCTTCCCCGCTGCGCGCACACAACCGCGCGCGCACACACACACACACACACACACACACGCACGCAGCGACCGTCGCTGAAACACAAACAGAGGGGGAGGGCAGACCGCGAGCTGGAGCAGCACTCCGAAACTTTGCTCGCCGCTCATTGATCCCCGCACTTTAGTTCGCCCTGACTCCCCCTAGCTCCGGGTCCTGTCACCTACTGCCCCTCCCTCACCCCAGCCCCATTGGGCCGGAGCTCAGGCAGCCCCGCCTGGCACTCCTACCGCGAGCGCTCGCCGGCTCTTTGGGCCTCCGACTGGCTTCTCAGGATGCTAATCACTCAAGCCTCCCGGAGGACTGTAGGCGGTCGGGGGTGGGAGCCCGGCGAGTCGGAGGCGCTGAGAAGGGGGATGATTTTTTTTTTCCCTTTTTTTTTTTTTCTTCCTTTCTTTTTGGTCAAATCTTGGCCGGCGTCAGAGCAATAACAGCAAAAAGCTGCCGCAGGATAGATGGGGGTGGGGTCAGGTTTTCAGATAAATAACTTTAGTGGCGGGGTCTGAGGGAAGACCGTTAGGTTGTTATGCTAGTAATAACTCAGGGGTAAGGGGGTCGAGAGAAATAAAAGAAAGGCGGGGGGTGAGGGTCTGTTAGAGCGGGGAGGAAGGATTAAGCAAAGCCTGTCTGGGAATGCACAGTGCAGATTTGCCTTAACCATTTCCTGCCTCCTCTCTTTCGATGGGAGGGGAGAGAGCTGCTGTGCAACGTGACCCTACAGAAGCCAAACCAAGTCGTCCCCGTTTTTCCTCTGTCTACAGAACGAACTCCCTGAAGTCCAGGGCTAGCCAGACCCTAACCCTGCACCCACTGGCCCCCTCCCCTCCCTTCCAGGTGACGAGAGGTATCGAGGCCTTAGTACCAATGGCACTTTGGACTTCCTATAGGAAAAGCCAAGGGAACTCAGTGTTTGTTTTGTTTCCCTTCCCAAATGGATCCCAGGTGCCAGTAGCTAAACCTTACAGTTTCAACAATAACAATGATAGCCCTTTGGAAAGATGGAGATCTTTTCCTGTTGCAAAGTTTGGAATTTTGATCTCTGTTGGAGTATTTCCCCCTTGACATTTTGTAACCAAAGGAATCCTGATGAAGTTTTGTTTCCTTTCGTGTTTTTTTTTTCTTTTTGTCTGGGGAAAGGATAGATATGAGAAAAATAGAAATAAATAGAATGAAATTAAACTTTAAGAATGCCCATGTGCCACGTACTGCACTCCAATTCCTGTGCTATCTACTGTGGCTAATTTTTGTAGTGGCATGAATTGCTTCATTAAAAAAGAAAAGTGACTGTTCATCAGGTGAGTATTCTTTCCCCTTTAAGGGAAACCATATTAAAAATACGAATTTAAGCCAAGGAATGCAAATATAGGGCATATGTCATACATTTCTGCCACAGTGACCCCACCAAATTTAAAACTTTTCTGAGCCCTGACATGATTCAGCTATGAGTAAATACTGCCCTCTGCTGTTCTCTGTCAGCCTGACATCCTTAGTCTCCTGGTTTCTTGCTGAAAATTAAATGCAGAGGCTAGAGAGATCTGGTTACAAGGCTAATTCCTCCTTCTTGCCTAGGGATAGTGGCAAAGAAAAAAAGACCTTTAGGAATCTCCTAATGCCTTTCCTTATTTAAGGGGAAAAATAAGGTTAAGAGCAATAGAGCAGACAGAAAATTCAGGTCTTCTGATGTAGACAGAAGAAAACTGTAAGACTAATGGAAATCTGAATACTAACAATGCTTTGAGCAATTCCTTTGTTTAGGTTAGAACATTCACTTTTGCATATACGTATATGTATAATGACATATACAGAGTATATAATGAGTGAATTGGAAACAAAGTTAAATTTCAACATTTCTGTATTTTTAGGACTTGAAAACTTTTAAAAACTTTTTAAAACATTGGAAGGTTTTATTTTATTTTATTTTACTTTTTAAGTTTATTTATTTTGAGAGAGAGAGAGAGAGCACACATGTGTGTAGGCGCTTAAGGGGCAGAGAAAGAGAGGAAGTGAGAGAATTTCAAGAAGGCTTTGTGCTGTCAGCATAAAGCCAGACACTGGGCTCCTTCTCACAAACCATGAAATCATGACCTGAGCTGAAACTAAGAGTCAAGAGTCAGATACTTAACTGACTGAGCAACCCAAGTACCCCAGAAAGCTTTTATTTTGAAAAAGAGACATTTTTAAGTCTTTTCTCAAACTCATACCTCTGCCAATAAGTTACAATCTTAATAACATTATTTTGGTGTAATTTGGCCAACAAACATTTATAAATTAACTGCAGTGGAATTAAAACTTTTTTATCCTTTTTTTAAGTTTAAGTTTAATTAACATACAGTGTTATATTAGTTTCAGGTATACAATAAAATGCTTCAACAGTTCTGTACATTACTCAGTGCTCATCATGATAAGTGTACTCTTAATCCCCTTCACCTATTTCATCCGTCCCTCACTCACCTGCCTTCTGGTAACCATCAGTTTGTTCTCTACAGTTAAGAGCCTATTTCATTGTTTGTCTCTTTTTTTCTTTGTGAAACCAAAACATTTGACAAACCATGGCTATGATGTATGATTTTAAATAATATGAGGGGTTTTTATTTGTTGTTTTTGCTCGTGCACAGTTCAGTAACTCAGATAGGCATGAATGGAAACATTTAGATATTTGTTGTAAGAGATCAGGTACTTTTGTTTGTTTGTTTGTTTGTTTGTTTGTTTGTTTAGAGAACCCGGGGAGTAATCTTCATATTCCGTCTCTGTAGTATTAAATTTGTATCATTTATAAATGGATTTTATTTGGGAGAACAGGTGAAAATCATTCATTTTGTGGGATGAGGTGTTCATTTTGTATAATATATATTGTTTTTAATTTTTAAAAAATGAGATATGGTAAAATTAAGTAATACACAAAATGTGTATATATTCAGTACATAAAATAACTTTTTGAGCAATTTTGAAAGAGGATTATCAAAAATGATTTATACTATGGTAGGGTTATTTGAATAGCTTTCCATGATAATTACTTTCAAGTAACACATTCATTTATAGACAAACACTATGCATAAAATTACAATCTATGTATACATAATTTAAGATATGATATAAAGAAAGGTTTTACAAAAAGACAAGGGATAAAACCTTTATTATATTTTATTTTTTCTCTTGGGCTTCAAAATTGTGATAATACAATAAAATGTGATTTTCAAAATTGTGATAAAATGTAAGGATTCCCCCCTAAAAGTTAAGTAAAAGAAAATAAAGACATATAGAGATTATACGCCTAAAAAAACAAAGTTTACTTTATCTCTGCTGTTGCACCAAAAGCTTAATTATTTTAAGAAAAGGATTACTTAATGAAAGCTTTCAAGAAATATGAAAATAGATGCTCTTAAGAGAGAAAATATTTATCATTTTTTTTAAATGTTTATTTATTTTTGAGAGAGAGAGAGAGAGAGAGAGAGAGAGAGAGAGAGCAGGGAAGGGGCAGAGAGAGGGGAACAGAGGATCTGAAACAGGATCTCTCCACGCTGAGAGCAGAAAATCCTATGCGGGGCTTGAACTCACAAACTGTGAGAACATGACCTGAGCTGAAGTCAGACACTTAACCAACTGAGTCACTCAGGTATATGTTCATTACTTTTAATAGACTGTAGGGGAAATTGCATGTTTATGTCCAGGCATGAAAAAAAAAACTAGAGAATACAGCTCATTTGAGCTTTGGACTGTACATTAAAACAAATAGCTTAAGGGGCACCTGGGTGGTTCAGTCAATTAAGCATCTCACTTCAGCTCAGGTCATGATCTCACGGTTCATGGTTCGAGCCCCGCATTGGGCTCTGTGCTGACAGCTCAGAGCCTGGAGCCTGCTTTGGATTCTGTGTCTTCCTCTCTTTCTGCCCCTCTCTTGCTCTCATTCTGTCTCTCTTTCTCTCTCTCTAAAAAAAATGAATAAACATTAAAAAAATAGCTTTGTAAAAATTTGTTGCTCTGATCTGTACACATTTGCCATCATTACTTCATTAAGTGTCTGAAGTTATTTGTTTTTTCATGTTTTAGACCCCAGTTTAAGAAGCTAAGGTTAATCATACCCTGTCCAGAAAAGGATTCTCCTTCCTACTTCATTTTCTTCCCTCTTCTCCCCTCTCTCCCTCACTCTTCTCTCCCTATTTTTCTCTTTCCCTTTCTTTCCCTCTCTTCCTTCTGCTCCTCTCCTTTCTTGTCTTTTCTCTTCCCTTCCAATTCCCTCTCCTCTCTTCCTGTCTCTCCTCTAGGTTTTCTGTTCTCCCCTCCTTTCCCTTCCTATCCCTTTTGCTTCCCTCCCTTTACTCTCCAACTATACTTGGCTCACTTTATTTTACTCTATTCTACCTTACTCTCGTCTCCTTATCATTTTTCACTACCATTACAGGACTCAGAGGCAAGCATTCTCATGAGTGGAATGTGTATCTTTTTGTTTCCATGTTTTTGTGAGATATGTATTATATAGTTTTCCTGTAGTTTTAACTGAAATAAATGCTTTGGATTATATTGTGTATGTGTCTCATCCTATTTATTATCTTTTTGTTTTTTTTTTCTTTACCAAGCACTATGTTTTAAAGACTTATACGTGTTGCTATGTGTACATCTAGAGTATTGTTTCTGACTTTTGCCTTTTACTGTAAGGAATGTATCCATTATTCTTAACCCATATCTACTTACACAGTTGTAGACATCCAGTTTGCTTCCAACTCCCTGACATCACAAATTAGTATGCAATGAATACCCTTGTAATTGTCCCCATATGGAAATGAATGTCTTTGGGATATATAATGTCAAAGGAAGAGGTCTCGACTCCATACCTGAAATGAACAGCTGATTGCTTGCTAAACAAGAAAGAGCTGTGTTTATAGGACACAGTATTTCTGAGCAAAGAAGAGAACTGATCTTAGGTTTGGGGAAGCATGGCCGTCAGAGATGGCAAACTTTCAGAAATGTGAGGAGTTAGAGACTGGTTAACTTTTAGCTGTGGAATTGAATCTACTAGACTGTAGTTTTTGCAGATAGGCTGAATTTCAGATATGTGGGTACTGTTGCGAATTTAACATTAATCTGGGGTAGGTTTAACACTGGGTCTTATAAACAGGTTCTTGATACATTGAAACAAGTGGATAGAATTTTTGTCCTTACCTATGTTATTTCTCACTCATTTCTTTGTTTGGCTCGGTTGTCTTCCAACTTTTTGCGCTAAATAATTAATTCAGTATTTTAGATTTTTTTATTTCCTAGAAAAAATAAAGCTATAAACTTCCTCAAAGTACTAGATTAGCCTTACTCCACACAAAAAAGTTTAATTATAAAATATTATGTGTAGTGATTTCATTATCTTTCACCTTTAAATATTCAGTAATTTATTTTATGGCTTCCTCTGTAGCACAAGATTATTTATTATTTATAATTTATAAATTATATAAGTATATATAAATTATATTTATAAATTATTTATAATTTAAAAATATCTGAAAACTAATCAAGAGGTCTCTCCTTCAGCAAACACTGCTGCTTTTCACCATCTTCTGTGGTATATAGAATCTATATTCGGTTGTTATTATTTAGTCACTGTGTTATATTCAAAGACAATAAACTGTGATAGAAAGAAATCTTTAGTTTCTCTCCTCTCATCTTTTCTTAACCTACTCCAAAGCAATCTACTGAAATGTTTCATATCAGGGTAGCAGTTGAATGGCACCTCTTTCTCCCTTATTAACTTTTCTCATCTGCCTTCCAGAACTCCATTTCTGCCTCATGGACCACTACTTTTCAGACTCAGATATTTTACTAGTTAGCAACCCAGAACTGAAGAAACAAATTGAAGAAACCTTCTCTTTCTTACATTCTCAATTCCTTGGTAATTTCATCCTGTCTCAAAACTTCAAATAAGCTGATAACACTCAGAAAAGATTGTGAATTCTATGGTTCTTGGGTGCAGGGTTCTATCCACAACCATTTAGTTTATTAATTATGCTATTCAAATCTTATTTACCATTACTGATTTTCTTTTGGTTTCATGTACTGATACTAAAAAAGGCATATTAAATCTGCTTTATGATTGCTGATTTAAATCTCTTTATGGTTACACAGGCATTCTTATTTTGTATTTCAAGACATTATATAAATATGCATAACTTATAGATATATATCATATTATATAGCATTTTAGAAATTTTATATAATTTTTATACGTTTTTTCATCAATTCAATGTTGTCTAATTAAGATGTGACTCTCTTTATTCCAAATAATGTACTTTCCTTTAAAGTCAAGTTTTGTCTAATATATGCACAGGTAACCAGTATTCTTTGGTATTATCATAGTAAATTATTTTCTATTCTTTCACCTCCTATTCTGTACTCTAATGTTTTAAAAGTGTCTTTTGACACAGCATTATTTTTGAAAATGTGTTCATTGTTTGTTTAAAACAACATTCTACTTATTGTCTCTTAACTGGAGCTTTTTGACTAGTTATACTTAATGCAATTGCTCTCATGTTTCTATCTTCTTATTTTGTGTTTTGCTTTTTTTTTCTCTAGTTTTACGGTTTTGTTTATTTCTATGTTTCTTACCTGCTTTAATTTGTTAGATATTTCTTTCACTTTCTCCTACTCCTTTAGATGAAATATGCTCTGTTTGGGCCATTTTAGTTTTATCTCTAGAAATTACAAAATGTGTTCTTCTCAAAGTTTGTAATAATTTAATACCTTAAGGAAAAAAGAGGCTTCTTCTTGAACAATACATTTTATATACATTCATTTACTTTCCAACTTACATCTTAATTTGGTGTTGTTTCTTAATTCTTTATTTTATTTTAAGCTTGCACATATTTTTGTTTTTAATTTTTGCTTTTAAAAGTCAATAATGTATTTCACAGCTTTTTTTTTTTTTTTGCTTTTCAATCTGTCTTCTAACACAAGCATTCTATCCTGAATTACTTGCATTTCTGCTTGAAATATATTTTTTTAAATTTCCTTTACAATAACAGCTGCTGGTAGAAATACTTTGTAGTGTCCCTGTTCCTGAAAGATTTTTTCTTTAAAAACTAAAATTCAAAATTCAAAATTATTTTAGAGTCACTTTGACATAGACTTTTTGTCATATGCCATTTTAGTGCAAATATGAATAAAACAATAAAGAGTATTTCTAATACTTCATATTGATAGTTCATTTCACATGAATCTTTTTTTCTCAAAATCATCATTATTCACATATATATCAGCACAGTTTAGTTACACAAAAGTTTGACTTTCATTTTGCTGTCAATCTAGTTTTAATTTCCTTTTATCTCTTGCATCAGAGATACTTTACACAGACTATTGTTAAAATACCTCTTTATTTTTGATATTCTGCAGTTTTATTTTGGTATATGTATAGATGTAAAGGTGATTTGTAATTCTGCTTAGAAATTGAAGTCTTCATGATATAAATTATTCTTTCATCATTTCTGGGAACTTGCATTATTTCTGCCATTATATTTGCAGATACTACTCTTTCACCTTGCTTTTCCTCCTTAACTCTAATTAGATATATATTAGTAATTCTCATATCTTCTATGTCTTGTAATATCACTTCAATATTTTTCTTTCATTTTCTCTATGCTTAATTGAAAATTTTTTCTGACTTGTCTTCTAGTTCACTAATTCTCTTTTCAGCTGTGTCTAACCTACTTCTAAACTCATCCATTTATTTTTCAGTGTAATTACTGAATTCTCATACCTTCATATCCTACTGTGTTTTGTAGTCAACTATATCCCACAGATATTTTCCAGCTTATTTTCTATTTATTTAAACAGGTTAAACATAGTTTTGATATCGTTTTGAATGTGTGCCTGACAATTCTAATATCAGAAATATGTAATCATCTGTTTCTGCCTTCCATTGTTATTGGTAGTTTTTGTTCATAGTAAATTGTTTCTTTGTTTAACTAGTTAAGTTTAAAACTTAACTGTTAATTTTAATTAGCAAATTATTTGTGATGTTCTATGAGGCTTAGGATGGGTGTCCTTCTGTGAAGATCTTATTATGCATCAGTTAGGTACATATAGGTTACATAGTCTGCAACCACTAGTGTTTTCACTGAAGCTAAAGTACAAAGAATAAAACATTAAAAACAATAAAAAGCAATAGTATTTTATAAATCACTAAGTAATGTTGCCGAGTAAACCACAAAAAATGCTTTCTCATAACTAGATTTTTATTTAAAGACTTCTTTTAAACTAATTTAGATTGTTGTTATGTGTCATTCTTTTGTATGTATAAAAAGGAAGCTATAAGCCAGATAAATTGGACAAAGTACACTTAAGATTTTTTTTCACATTGAAAATCCAGCTCAAAGTGGTATAGTATTTATTGGAGAAGTGCTCCATCACCCTGTATTTTATTTTATTTTTTCCTAACATACTGCATATTTGATGTTCATGTACAGTCAATGATAATTAAGTCACAATTGCTGCTGGGCCTTTAGCAAATATAATACATATCCTGACTGCTGCATGTTAAATGAGAACCCCCTCCTCAAAGAAAAAGTGAATCTTGGAACAAAGAAACATGGTTAATTCACAACTTGAGCTTTGTTTTGTTGGTTTGTTGGTTTGTTTGTTTGGTTGGTTGGTTGGTTGGTGTTTGTCCTACACTACCTCACTAACATGATTTTGAGAGCTGCCTTGTGGCTTCAACTTCTTAGGGATGGGTTCGCCTTTCTCCATTGATAGTCTAATCAGTGCCAAGGTAACTTTATTTTCAGTGTTTTGGAGAAAGCAGGATGACTAGGTATATATATGGTTATCTTAACCGAGAACTTGTGATTTGGGGCCTATATCTTTAATAGGAGAGGTTATCAATTAGTCTCCACCCTCTCAGAGAAGTCTGAGCTTTTTCTTAGTTTTCACACCCTACCATACCTTAAAAGTCAAAATTTGTATTTATAAATTTTTGCAAATGTCCTCACAACAAGAGCTACTTTAATTTTGAAATTAGCTCTGTGGGTTTTCATCTTTTTCTAAACTGTATATGGTAATTCCTGACTATCCTATAATGTCAGTGTTTTAAAATTTGATAATTTTAGTAGTTTTTAGTGGTAAATAATAGCTTGGCATATTACTAGAATTAAAAAAAAAACTCCTTTATTTTTTGAAATATTTTTCTCTTTCCAGTTTTTTTTTTTTTTTCCTCCTTTGGGAAATCTTATTTTTTGGTACTTATCTGTAAGCCTGTTATCTTTAGCTTTTCTTGCTGTCTTCTGGGAAATTCCTTAATCTGACGTTCCAACTCACTAATTCACTGTTCAAATATATCCATCTAATCTACCATTGATTAACCTTTTGTCCTCTTTATATCAACTCATACTTTTTCATACCTAATATGTCGACTTCATTTTATTTTATTTATTTATTTATTTATTTTTTTATTTTTTCAACGTTTTTTATTTATTTTTTGGGGGACAGAGAAAGACAGAGCATGAACGGGGGAGGGGCAGAGAGAGAGGGAGACACAGAATCGGAAACAGGCTCCAGGCTCCGAGCCATCAGCCCAGAGCCTGACGCGGGGCTCGAACTCACGGACCGCGAGATCGTGACCTGACTGAAGTCGGACGCTTAACCGACTGCGCCACCCAGGCGCCCCTCGACTTCATTTTAAATACATTTTTATTCTTGTCTTATATTGACAATATCTACTATCCATCAACGAACTTTCTATCTTTAACATACTTATTTTAGATTCTTGCTCCATCTGTCAAAATTCTCTCCTTATTATGACCCATTGTCCAGTTTGACTTTCTCTGAGGTACTGCTTTTCTTATGTGTTTAGTTATTTCGGCTTAGGAGCTCTTGCTCTGGTGGGTGTTGACTGTGCTGGAAATATGTAATGTGTGCCAAGAAGGCATCAAAAGCCAGACCTCAGTCTGTAAGTTAAGAGCAGGGGTTGGCAAAAGTTTTCTAAAGGCAAGATAGTTAATATTTCAGGTGTTGAGGGCCAGACAGTTTCTGTCACACCACTTATTAACCTTGCCCTTGTAATGTAAAAGCAGCTGTAGATAATATAGAAAGTATTGGGTATGGCTGTGTTCCAATAAAACTTTATTTACAAAAACAAGAGGCAGGCCCAATTTGCCCTGCAGGCTTTCATTTGCTGACCACTGTTTTAGAGCATGGAACATTAGAATTGCACTGAAAACTCTACTAGATGACAGCTGTTGATTGTTCCCATTTGTAATCTTTTTTTACACATATATGTGTGTGTATGTATGTGTGTGTATATATATATATATATATATATATATATAGTCAATATTTTAAATATGATTCAAAATTTCTGTCTGTTTTATATCAACTGCACTTTTTTCTCTTTACTTTCTGACCTTTTGTAGTCTTGAATTTTAAGCTGTGAGATGTAGTATGATTGGGAAGAGACAATCTGCCTAAACTATAATCCACAGCACTGTGGATTTTTAGAGAGAGGAGAGGATATTCAGTGCCTACAGGCAAGTGGTCAATCTGTACTTACTTCATGAGGACCCTGATGCCTAGGCTGTTGCTGCCAATTTCTGTAGAGAAATAGGCAGTAATTGTCTCTAGGCAACACAGGGTAAAGACAAAAGTTATTTTTTTCCTAAACATTTATCCTCTTTAGTCTTTTATAAAACTTTTTTGGCCCGTATTATTTGGTACTTAGGTTTCTTTTTCCATTACCTGTATGTCGTTAATTTACACGCACGTGTGCGCACACACACACACATTTATATAATATATATGTTTGTTCATCATTTTTTTTTTTATTCTGGCCAGTGTTCAATTTCCAAAGATTATGTGGAACCACCGTGTATGTAAATAAATCTGAAACTACATGATGGAAACTAAAATCATATTTTTTAACATCACACTTATGGGAGAAACAAAATGAAGGGTTAGCTTTAAAATCCTTCATAATATAGTACATGTGAGTTTGTGAGCAAACCCGCTGGAATGGAAATTGCTTATACTAAATGTGAGACCAGGTTTCTCAATATTGTGGCATTTGCCACAAACTAGTAATTACATACCATAATTTGGAGAAACTGCTCAGTCCAACAACTGCTTGTGACAATTTACCCTTCTATTGAAATATATAATATGTCAAGTGTTGGTCATATTTTACTTTCACAGGTATAAATATCAATTTATCTCAAACTAAAAATACATGAATATGGATAATAATCAAAACATTGTATCAATACTTAAATGAATCTGGCATTGAATTTCATGCTAGAATATAATGAGAATAAAGAGAATGGATGTCTTTAACTTATATATAATTTATATATTTGTCATGCCAAAGAAATGTTAAGTGGAATGATATGATAATCACTCTAGGTCTCCTAGATTTTTAACGTATGAAATATTTTGAAAATACTAAACAACACTGAATTAACAGGTGAATGGAGAATTAGGAGAGTCCCTTCAGAGGAGCGGATTCTTTTTTTTTAATGTTTTAATTGTTTTTATATATTAATTTTGAGAGAGAGGAAGAGACAGAGCATGAGCTGGGGAGGGGCAGAGAGAAAGGGAGACACAGAGTCCGCAGCAGGCTCCGGGCTCTGAACTGTCAGCACGTTGCCCGACGCAGGGCCCAAACCCACAAACCACAATATCATGACTTGAGTCGAAGTCCCACGCTCAACCGATTCAGCCACCCAAGCACCCCCGGAAGACCTGATTCTAAGAACACAAGTAACCTTGAACCACAGCTAACATATTAGCATATTTTCTATTTTAAATTGATTTGTGGGGTGCCTGGGTGGCTCAGCCATTAAGCACAGGACTCTTGATACCAACTCAGGTTATGATCTCGTGGTTTGTGTGATTGAGCTCTGGGTAGGGCTCAGTGCTAACAGTGCGGAACCTGCTGGGGATTCTTTCTCTCCATCTCTCTGCCCCTCTCCCACTTGTGCTCAAGCTCTCTCTCTCTCTCTCAAAATAAATAAATAAATTTAAAAAATTATTTGAGAAAATGAAATGTCGACTACTATAAGACTACTTTATTTTATATGATTGCTTGATGAGCATTCCCTTGCCATTATAATAATTTTATATACATATTATTTTATTGGATGAATAACATTTTGTCATATGAATAGGCCAGAAATTATTAGTTGTTCCTTTAATATTGATATTCAGGATTTTTTAGGTTATTTTGCTATTAAAATTTATGCTTTGATAATTGTCATTCATTCATCCAGAAAAATTTATTGAAAAATAACTGTATGTCAAATACTTCATGAGCTATAGAGAATGCAGAGGTGAGTAAAATAGATACAACCTCTACCAAATTAAAGAAATTTTAAAAGAATCTAAACTTATTACTTATTGCCAAGTTGCTTTCCAAAAATGATGCACCAGTTTATAATCAAAACCAAAGTATATCAGAATTCTCCTTCCACCAAACAAGAAACAAATACATTTGAATATAACACACCTTAAATCCTGACCCATTTAAGGGGTAAAAAGGGGTGTTTTCCTTTAACATGTATTTTATTATATTTTATTTTATTATTTTTTTTTAAAATGTTTTAATGTTTATTTATTTTTGAGAGAGAGACAGACAGAGCGCAAGCAGGAGAGGGGCAGAGACAGAGACACAGAATCTGAAGCAGGTTCCAGGCTCTGAACCGTCAGCATAGAGCCCAACGTGGGGCTCAATCCCACGGACCTGAACTGAAGTTGGACGCTTAACCAACTGAGCCACCCAGGCACTGGTATTAAATTTTAAATTTTAGCTATTTGTTTCCCTTTTGTTGAAATTATTCATGTTTGTTGCATTAATCAACAAGGGTCTCATATTTTTTTGGTTGCTACTGCTATAGTTATTTAATCTATTTGTTTTTCTTTATAAACACCTACCTTTCTTTTAAATTTGTAATTCTTTCCTTTAAGCAGAGACTAAATAAGTGCTCATAAAACTTTAATTCTAGTTTCTTCTTTCTGCTTTTCCTTCTACATCTGTGTCTTAATTATGTTGTATCAATTGGAATAATACCGAAGGGCCAGGAAAAATAAATAATTTTGTTTTCTCTGAATCTAGCATGATGCCTAGAATTCATATAGTATCCAACGAATGTCTGTTCTGTTAAATTCCATCCCATGTAGGATGCCTAAAAGTTAAAATAAATAAAATTTCAAAAAGCAATAATAAATTGTCTTAATGTTACAGTCTAAAATGTTGTTTTCTAAAATGTGGTAAAGGGTGGTATTCACAGATAAACCCAGGGGTCTCAGAAGAGGATATTGAACAGTATGACAAATAAGAAAAAACAAAAACTCAAAACTCTATGATGGGTGTTATAACTTGACATGCACCTTCCATTCAAACTGTCCAGCCTACCTTTAGTATGCATTTCCAGAACGCTTTTTTCAGCTACTGTCTTACCCATGGTTCTTCACACAGTGTTCCTCTATTTAAATACATACACATGGAATTTGTTAGGTAAACATATACAACAGCCATCTTCATTTTGCTGTAGCTCTTTCTTTGCCAGCCAGCACAGCCATGGATGCATATCCACACTGGTATGCCAGTGTCTAATTTGTGTGTATTGAGAAGCAACACTCATATCATTTGTAGCTGCCACTAATTCCTAACCCCTGAATCACATGTACTTTGGTGTTCTGGTGAAGTTAATTGTTCCACATGGCCAGCTACTTTTCCACCTTGCTAATTCATGTGGCAGAAGTCATAACGCCTATGGTGGGACATTTCTGTTTCTATCACCATCACAATAATTCTGAAAGGAACTTATTCTTTAAATGTCTTTCTTGAAACAGCTAGACTGCCTAACAGTTCCTACAACTGGGACTTGACTGATACAATCACAGGTGATGATAACTATTTCACTTTCATTTCTTTTCAAAATAAAAGAAAAATGCTATGGTATCAGAATATTTACCTCCTATTTAACATCACATATCTTCCTTTTGAATGAAGAGTGGTCTACGTGAATAGTTGTACCTAAGGACAAGCATAACTAATTCATCAAGATTTGATTAACATGATATTGTTTAAACACAACAAAGATTCTCTTTAATAAAGAAGATTCAAATCTCATGAGTCAGAAGTAGTGAACACAATACACATTGGAATAGAGAAAAAACTCAGAACTTGGCATAAACTAGAAGACAAAAGAAGCATAATGCAGTAATACTTAAGCATTTTGATATTTTATGGTACTCAAAGCTCTTATTAAAAGAAACAGTGCATTATCTGTACTATTGAGTTGGAATATTCCAGATGTCTCTAGTCTTTATAAACATATCACAACATCTTAATTCTTTGTTTATTTGAACTGCTCCTTAGTCATGTCTCCTTTTCATTCCATTCTTAATCACTGAGTCTGTGATTAAAAATGGCAAACATGTGTTTTGAGAAGAAACTAAGCTATGATTTTGATTGTGGGTAGTAATTTTGGAGTGGAAGAACATATTAACCTCTTCCTTTCCACCCCACCCGTGAACTCACAAGACACAAGGAAACAGTAAATACAAAGTAAGCAAAGCATGGAAAGTAAACTACTTCTCAGTTCTAATACTTACATACGGTTATACTAAGGAAAGGTTTCTGAAAAAGCAAACAAAGAAAAAGTGAGAGTTTAATATTTATAAAACAATGTTAAGCCAAAATGATATAAATAATCACAAATAAGATATTGTTGTAGCTAAGACTCTGAACTTTTGCTCTTAAGTAAAGGTGAATTTTAAGAATCTCACAATCTTTGGACCTAATCTTGACTCTGCTTCCTACTGTCTATAGGGTCAAGTGTCAGTCATTTAAATGTTCCACAACTGACTTCTTTATTTTTAAATAACAGAATTTTAAAATATTTAAAATTTAAAATTTAAAATTTTAAATTTTAAAATAACAGAAATCAGCTCATGTGGTAACTGTAAGTTGATCACCATCTCCCCAGAGTATGAGATATACTTCAATTAGAAAAGCTTCTAGATAAAAATTAAATACTGTTAAACCTTCCTATAAAAGGGAAAAGTTGAAAATATAATTCCAATTTTTATAGAATGGGGAGCAGTTTCATTCATTTAAAAACAGCACCACATATTTTCATAAGTAGAATTTCAAAATTTATAGTAAATTTCCATAAAAATTGGAGTAAAACAAGAAAAAATAATATAAAATAAATACATTGAAATATTTACAGGTAAATAAATTCAAACACCATAATATAGTTGTGTGAAGTGAAATATTAATGACATATCTTTTTAAATAAATCTGAATAAATCCCAATGAGGTAGATTCAGACAGGATAACATATTAATAAAATTTAGTTCAAAGGAAACAATAAACCATGTAAAGTTGAACAGAAGCTTATGTATGTAGTCATAGCAAAGCATAAGCAAATATTCGGAAAAATTAAAAGTTTTATTGTCTCCAAATAAAAAAAATACATTTGAAGAAATTCTAACGTTAACACTTGCAGTAAAAGCAAATAAGTCACTGAATATTAATATATTGCAAGCAACCAAAATAATACTCTACAGTTTTATCACCAGGTTCTTTTGGTAATCTATATATTAAATATGAATAATATTCTATGAAAATGTTTTGTTGCCTTTTAGTCTAGAGATAGATAGCAATAAGTTTGTATCAAATATATTAAAGGGATGGTCCAAACTCTCTGATCCACAGTATGTCTGTGATGTGTTGATTTTTTCTTTCTTTTTTAAAGGATTCTCCTAAAAGAACACTATGATTTGAAATAAGTATCTTTGCTTCAATAACTTGTGCTTCACCTTTTCCTCTTGCTGGATGCATTATTACCTTATTGTAGACTAAGTCATGCAAATGGTAAAATCTCTTTGTTTTTCATCCCTTTTTGTTGATTACACTTATCATATAATTTCATAACTGAAGATATCAAATTGATGTTATTAAGAAGGCTAAATGAGGGGCACCTGGGTGGCTCAGTTAGTTAAGCATCTGACTTTGGCTCAGGTCTTGATCTCGCGGTTGGTGGGTTTGAACTCTGTGTTGCGCTCTGTGCTGACAGACCAGAGCCTGGAGCCTGCTTCGGATTCTATGTCTCCCTCTCTCGCTGCCTTTCGCCCATTCGCGCTCTGTCTCTCTCCCTCTCAAAAATGAATAAATGTTAAAAAAAAATTAATAAAAATAAAAAGAACATAAAACTCAGTGTGTTATTTATCTACTGCTGTTTAATAATAGTGCTGAAAACTTAGTGGCTTAAAATAGCACACATGTATTACCTCACAGTTTCTCTGGATCCGGAGTCTGGGCACAGCTTAGCTTAGGGTCTCACAAAGCTACAGTCGAAGTGTCAGCCAGTGGTGATTTCATCTGAGGCTCGACTGTGAGAGGACCAACTTCTAACTTACAGTATCATTGGTAGAATTCAGTCCCTTCTAGTTTGCCAGATGGGGGCCAGAGGCCACGTTCAGCTTCTTGCCATGTGTCCTCCGCATGGCAGCTCACAGTATGGTTGCTTGCTTCAAATGCAGCAAGAGAGAATCTCCTAGTAAAATGGGTTAGAGTATTTGTAATATATACACCCAGTCTAGTAAGTAGGTCATGTCACCTTTGCCATATTCTATTAATTAAAAACAATTCAAAAGTCCCACCCACACTAGAGGGAAACGTATCAGACAAAACACCAGGGATCATGGATAATGGGGGCCACCCTAGAATCTGCCAACAACATTCTATAAGAACAAAACTTACAAAGCAGTAGCTGTATTTCATTGTTTAAACTCATGAATATCTTTTTTCTCTACTTTTTGCAATGAGGAATATTTTTTTCTAATTAAAACATTTGAGGAAAAAAAAGCTCTGTTGTAAGTTCTTTAAGTACTAAAGCATTGGAGGGGATAATATCCTGGGTTTGCATGGCACTTTAGAGTTAACGGTACAGTAATATTTATGAGTGTTATTATTTCAGGCTAGAAAGCAGAGAGTAGAAGTAATATCAATTTCAATATTGTAACACAGTCTTTAGGCTCCAAGTAAAGACTTAATTACAACATCCTGCTGCATATTTGTTGATGAATTCAATACGTCCTTCCCTCAACTTTGTTCATTTTTAAAAATAATTTTGTTAATTAAAAGTAATTCATATCAAATGGGATGGCAGTAGAAAGTGGGTGGAAACCAAGCCTGCCCCACAGCCAAACAAGCTGTTAGGCCAGGATAGTCCAGTGCCAACATCTCTGTATTAAAGGCATCAAGATGAGGTGTACCATAGGTCAACTGGAAAAACGGATGCTAAGGATGAATGAAATTGGTGACACAGATCATTTAATTTCTTTGTTGGAAATACATGTTTTGAACTATTTTCTGGAGCTTGTCTACAAGTTCTGTGTGCAAATGATCTGGCAGTCAAGAGAATATTGTAACAGAGGACATGAAAACCAGAACTCCACACACAGCTCCAAAAATAGAGCTGCCCTCTATTCTCAAAATGGTTTGCCTTGTAACGAAGACTGCATCTTTGCTCTAGCAGTAAACAAATGTCACACATACTTCTTACAGACACTTCTATCTGGAATACTCTCTTTTTGCAGAGACATTACCTGGCATCTATGTGTAGCCATTTTGTAGCTCTTCTTTAATGTGGTTTGGAATAACATTCATATGGACTTTATCAAAATGGCACATTTCAGTTTACATGTAGAGTGATAATTACCCATCTGGGATAATGTTCATGACGGGGTTTGATATTTCTGTCTTTCACCAACAATTGGTTGATCTCAACTCAGGTCAACTAGGTATGTATAGAGCATTTGCAAAATGCAGATGGAACTATAAACATACTTGTTAAGTATTTATTTATCCATGGAGAGTTGAAACAGCACAGCTCCTAAACCTAGAGGCTACAGTACTATATGAAAAGATATTCAGCTTTTTGAAATTAAAATGCTTCACAGTAGTGGGATGTGCATGCTCGTTTGTTTGACAAACTTAAATTAGAAGACCCTATGCACTTAGCTTTTCTCCATGGAAACCTTCTATATGTGATAAACTCATAGAGAAGATGCTGTCTAGTAAAAAGAAGAGTGGTGAGCACCATAGTAAATGCATTGCTGCTACAGAATTCCAGTGTAAACTCCAATGTATAAAGAGCTTGTAAGTTGTCAGTCCTGTGACTACAAGAAAAGGGAGAACAGACTGAAAATCAATGACTTTTATCGGATGCATCAGAGACTAAGATTACAAGGAGACTTGTCCTGAAATCTGGAGACTGGCAAATCTAGAGCCGCATCCAAATTCTGCTTACCTGGAGCAGAAGCTGCAGAAGCCTTAAACTAATAAGGATGCTTAACTGGTAATTATGAAGAATCGCTTGAGGCTGAGTGAGGACCAGTGCGAGAGTAAGAAGCTCTGGGAGGCTGCAGTCTTAGATGACCTCCATATTTTCACACGTTTTATTTCCAGGTTCTTGCAGGGAACATATAAGATCTCTGACCTTGTGACTTTGGCTAGAAGGGGGGAAGAGAAATTACTGTGAAATCTTCCTAGATTATTCTCCATAACAAAGGCCTGCTTTTCAAGAGGAAAAGATTTTACCCAAAGCCTTATTCCAGATAGAGGAAGGGAATTTTTCCAACTCCAGCAAACTCTTGCCTTCCTGTCTAAACTAAGGTGATGGGGGGATACTAAACAACTATAGAAAAACCATTAAGGTCTTATCCCAGAGTTAGAGGCTCACTAAAAGATCAAGATTTAATCATAAGATGATAAGATCGTTCCCCTGTCCCACATCTTATCACCACACACCAGATTCCAGTATAATGACAGCAGAATATAGTTGAAAGAGCTATAAGATGCACGGTAACCTAAAGAAGGAGTAGTTAGGAAAGCCCAAAGTGAAGAAGGGGGGCAAAAATAATAACATCAGAGGAATTTAAAGCCACTGGCACCTATAGCTGCAGCAGACATTAATCACTTCCCAACTTCTACCCAGATTAGCATACATGCTCACACTAAAGACCTATTTAACTCAGTTTCTATTCCCCAATACAAGATGACTCACATTCAGCACAAAACTACAAGGCATGCCAAAAGTCAAGAAAAAAATACAAAGAGATGAAGCAAGCATCAATACCAGACTCAGATATGACACAAATTTTGAAATTATCAGAAAGAGAATATAAGGTAACTATGAACTACACACTAAGTGATCAAATTGAAAAATATGTCCATATTAAAGAAGAGATAATTAAAGTAAACAGACAGGTGGAAATTCTAAGAAAGTTCAAAAGTAAATGCCAGAAATAAAAAACATTGTAACACAAATGAAGAATATCTTTAAAGCTCTCATCAGTATGGACACAATTTGAGGAGAATTCAGTGAGCTTAAAGATAGGTCAATAGAAACCTCCCAAACTTAAATGCAAAGCATAAAAAGAAAAAAGAAAAAAAAAAAGAACAGAAACTCCTAGAATTTGGCACATTCTAAAAATTAATATATATGTATTAGGAATACCAGAAGAAGAGAGACAATATGGAATAGAAGAAATAATTTGAAGTAATAATGGACAAAACATCTTCAAAACTAATACCAGACACCAGACTACAGATCCAGGAATCTCAGAGAATAGCATAGGATAAACACAAAACAAACAAATCAACAAACTAAAACCATACCTACACATATATTCACACTATAGAAAACCAGAGAAAAGGAAGCAAATCTTTAAAGAAGCCAAAGGGAGGAAGGAGAAATAACTCACCTATTAAGGGGGGAAAAAAAATAATTACTATGGACTTCACATCAGAAATCACAAAAACAAGAGGAGGAGAGTGAAGTACTAAAATTATTTAAAGAAAGAAAGAAAGAAAGAAAGAAAGAAAGAAAGAAAGAAAGAAAGAAAGAAGCATATAGAATTCTATACCCAGTGAAATTATTCTTCAGAAGGATATCTTTAAAAAGAGCATAAAGACTTTCCATTTCTCTGTCTCTCTTATGTATATACACCACACACACACACACACACACACACACACCCCACAACTGAAGAAATTCACCCAGCAGGCCTGCCCTGCAGGAAATATTAAAAGAAGTTCTTTAAGGAGAGAGAAAATAATGTAAGTCAGGAACACAGATCTACATAGAGAAAAATGCTGGAGAAGGAAAGAGTGAATGAAAATAAAACATTTTATTTTTCTTATTTAATAGATCTAAATATAACTGTTTATAGTAATAATACTAACAATTTATTCGGTGATTATAGCGTATAGATAATGAAATGAGTGACAGAAATGTCACAAGGGAAGGAGGGAGAAATTGTGAACACCCATGTTACACATAGAGTGGTATAGTATTACTTGGAAGTACTTAGATTAATTTAAAATATATATTTCAAACTCTAAGGAAATTTAAACATGTTTCAAAGTGGTACAGTTAATATGCCAAGAAAGGAGAGAAAACTCAAATAATTAACATATTCAATAAAATCCAGGGAAAGCAGAAAAAAGAGGGGGGAAATAAACAAAAACAAATGTAAGGAATATTAAAAAGTTACATACCTGGTAGATATTACTCCAACTATATCAGTAATCACTTTAAGTGATAATGGTCTAAATGTGCCAATTAAGAGACATAGGTTGTCACAGTGAATAAAATGATATACAGTGTACAGGAAACCCATTCTAAATATAAAAACTCAGAAGGATTAAAGTTAAAGGATGGAGAAAAAGTATATACTATGTTAACACTGATTATAAGAAAACCAGAATACCTATATTATTCCAGAAAGAGCAGACCTCAGAACAAGGAAAATTAGTAGTGATGATGACAAGCACAACCCAAGGAGATATCATAGTCTTACACATGTGTGTACTTACCAACAAAGCATCAAACTCTGTGAAGCAACAACTAATATAACTGAAAGGGACAACAGACGAACAAATATTGTGGTTGGCGTCTTCACCACTCCTCTCTGAATGATTGGTAGATCCCAGAAGCATAAAAACATGAATGACGTAGTTTACCTGGACAGCATTATCAGTCAATGTCATCAAATTGACATTTACAGAATCCTCCATCCAATGACAGTTGAAAAACCTCAAGCTCACATGGCATTTGCTAAAGTAAATGACTCTTGGTCATAAAGCACCTCTTAACAAATTTAAAAGAATAGAAGTCATACAAAATATGCTATCAGACCACAGTGCAATTAAATGAGAAATCAAAAACCAAAAGGTTGCTAGAAAACCGTCAAATATTTGGAATTAAACAACGCACTTTGAAATAAAACATTGGTCAAAGAAATGTCTCGAGAAAATTTTAAAATATTTTGATATGAGGTGCCTGGGTGGCTCAGTTGGTTAAGCATCTAATGTTGGCTCAGGTCATGATCATATGGTTCATGAACTCCAGCCCCACTTTGGGTGAGACCACTTCTCTCTCTCTCTCTCTCTCTCTCTCTCTCTCTCGCTCTCCCTCCCAATCTATCTACCCCTCATGGGATTCTCTCTCTCTTTTTCCCTCTCTCTCTCGCTGCCCCTTGTTCATTTGTGCCCTAAATAAATAAATAAATAAATAAATAAAATATTTTGATATGAATGTAAGTGAAATATAATATCAAAATATGTGGAACTCAATACAATCAGTGCTTAGAGGAAAATTTATATTGTGTTATATAACAAATAATTTAACATTAAATTCATGTACTAGAAAAGAATACACAAAGTCAATAACCTAAATTTCCACTTTAAGAAACTAGGGAAAGAATAACAGTTGAAGACTAAAAGAGACAGAAAAAAAATAATAAAATTTGATACAGACATCAGTCAACCTGAAAAGAAAAAGACAGTAGAGAATATCAACATAACCAAAAGCTGTTTCTCTGAAAAAAATTAATGAAATTGATAAATATTCAGCCAGGCTGAAGCAATTACCAATATAAGAAATGAAATAGGAGTTATCTATCACTACTGGTTTTGTGAAATGCCAAAAAAATAATGAAAGAATACCAAATAAGTTTATGTCCGTTAATTTATTAGCTAGATACAATGGACCAACTCATTGTATCTTTCGTAGACAGAAAGATACAAATTACCAGAATTCATACAGAGAAATAATCTAAATTGGTCTATATCTATTAAAGAAATGGAATCAATAATTAATAACCTTCCATAAAAGAAAACCCCAGAGCCCTATGTTTTCACTAGTAAATTCTGTCAAATATTTAAGGAAGAAATGATACTAATTCTACAAAGTGTCTTCCAAAAATAAAAGCAGATGGAACACTTTCTAGCACATCCTAGGAGGACAACATTACCCTAACAGCTATCCAGTAAAGAGTTAACTCAGCAGGCCAAGGTCGCTCAAACCCTGCATATTCCAAAAAAGGCTTGTCTCCAGGAGGACTGGTTGTTGCCCAGCTACTGGGAGATAACCTCTGAGAGCTTATGATACCCTATCTGATAATAGTGATTCTGTATGCTTGAAGTCTTGGACCACACTGTATCAGTTTGATCAGATAGTTTATGCTAACAATGCGATTTATTGTGAGAGCCTGTTTTTGCATGCCTGAAGTCATGGGTCATGCTCTATCAGGTTGCCCTCCAGGGGACCGCAGACTAACCAAGTTAGTTATGCAGGTGTTTCATGCCGGCTTGACTTACCTCCCAATAAAATCCTTGGACATCAAGGATCAGGTGAGCTTCCCCAATTGACAATATTTCACACATGTTGTCACACATCATTCCCGGGAGAATTCAATATTGACTTCATTGGGAGGGGATACATGGAAGCTTGTACCTGGTTTCTCCCGGACTTCATTTATGCACATTGTTCCTTGGCTGATTTTAATCTTTATTTTTTATTTTTTTTATGGAAGTTTGGAAGTCTGAGCTAAAGATTCTCGCCTAGTCAGCTCCTAATGACAGCTACCTTCTATGTCTACTGGCCTATTTTTGGTGTGTGTATACACACACACACACACACACACACACACACACACATCGAGTGCACTTTTACTCTTAAGGCACCAATTCTGTTAGATGAGACTCTATCCTTATGACCCCATTTAACCTTAATTACTTTCTAAAATCCCATTGGAGATTATAGCTTCAACATAGGAATTTGGGGGGAGGGACAAAATTCAGTTCATAACATTGTCCCTGGCCTTCTAAAATTCATGTCTTTATCACATATAAAGTATATTCATTCCATTTCAGCAGCCTGGAAAGTCTTAGCTCATTCCAGCATCAACAACAGAGACTAAACTCCAATGCCTCATGCCATCTAGTCTAAATATCATCTAAATCAGGCATGGCTGAGACTTGAGGTATAATTTATCCTGAATCTATGTTTTCAAAATACAATAGTAGGACAGGCACAGGGTAGACATTCCCACCCAAAAGAGAGAAAAATGGGGCTCCTGGATGACTCAGTCCATTAAGCACCCGACTCAGCTCAGGTCATAATCTCATGATACATGGGTTTGAACCTTACATTGGACTCTCCATTGACAGCACAGAACATGTTTGGGATTTTCTCTCTCTCTCTCCCCCTTTCTTCACCTCCCGTGCACATGTTCTCTCTCTCTCAAAATAAATGAATAAACATTTTTTAAAAGGGGAGAAATATGAATTAAAGGGGTGACTGGTACCAAGCAACTTTAACACCTAGCAAGACAAATTTCATTAGATAGTAAGGATTGAAAATAATCCTCTTTGGTTTGATGCTCTGAACTCCAGGCCCACTGGGATGGCAGTATTATCCTCATGGCTTTAAGAGACAGTTCTGCCCCTGCAGCTCTGCCAGGCCATCCTGACCCCAAGACTCCAGGCAATTCCATCCCCATGTTTCTTCCAGGCAGTCACACCCCCAAGTATCTGTAGAGTGGTCCCATTACCAAGGTTTCAGGTGGAGGCCATCTGGCTTTTTGAAATCAAGGTGGTTTTCCTGATGATCTTTCCTGGTGATCCTGATTCTTTCAGGGTCCTCTTCTTTCTTCTTGAAGAATAGAGAGCACTTTCTCAACCAAATAATCCTATCATACGATCCTTTCAAATCTAAGAAGTTTAACAGGTTTTCTTCATTTTGTCCTGTCTCCATCTCCTTCAGTTCAAACTTGCAGTACTTCTGTGGTATAACAGCATTCTTTACAGAGTGATAGTCCAGCCATACTCTTGGTGTTCTCTTCAAAACATGCTTTTTCATTTTTTTGCAATATAAGTAGACTGTGAAGTTTCCAAATCTTCAAGTTCTCATTCCTTTTTGCCTTCCATTTTCTTTTTTAAGTTCCCTCTTTCTTCTTCCATTTTACTATAAATAGTCATGAGGAACCAAGTCACCCCTTCAACGCTTAGACTTGCCCTCAGCTAAATATCCAATTTCATTGCTCGCAAATTCTACCTGTTACAAAATGCTAGGACCAGAACATAAATCAGCCAAGTTCTTTGTCACTCAACAAGAATCACCTTTCCTTTCCTCAGTTTCCAATAACATGTTCTTCATTTTTGTCTGACACCTCATAATGACCTTTTATATCCATATTGTCACCAACATTCTATTATAGTTATCATAGAATAAGAATATGTAAGCTTTCTCTCCAGCTCTCCTCTTTTCTTTCTTAGCCCTTACTGGAATCTCTCAGTGTCTATATTTGTAGCATATGCTTCAAAACTCTTCCAGCCTTCATTCATTACCCTGTTCCAGAGCCACCTCCACATATTAGGTATTTGTTACAGCAGCACCCCACTTCTTGGTACTAAAAGCTAACTTAATCTGCTCAGACTACCAAAACAAAATACCATATACTGGGTGGCTTAAGTAACAGAAATTTATTTCTCTTAGTTCTAGAGGCTGAGAAACCCAAGATCGGGGTGCAGGCTGATTTGGTTCCTGGTGAGAATTCTTTTTCTTTTTCTTTTTTAGTTTTTTAATTTTATTTTTGAGAGAGACAGAGCCCGAGTAGGGGAGTAGCAGAGAGAGAGAGAGGAAGACACAGAATCTGAAGCAGTCTCCTGGCTCCAAGCTGTGAGCTGTCAGCACAGAGCCTGAGGTGGAGCTCAAACCCACGAGCTGTGAGATCATGACCTGAGCCAAAGTCTGCTGCTTAACCAACTAAGCCACCAGCCACCCAGAGGGTTCTTTTTCTATCTTCCAAATGGCTGTCTTTTGTTGTCTTCCCATGTCCGTTCCTTGGTGCATGCACATGGAGAGAGAGCTCTCTCTTTCCTCCTCTACTCATAAAACCTACAGTCCTATGGAATTAGAACCCATCTTAGTCTGTTAAGAGTGCTACAACAAAAATACCATAGATTGGAAGGCTTCTAAACGGAAATTTATTTCTCACAGTCTGGAGGTTGGGAAGTTCAGGATGTGTGTGTTCACATGGCAGAAGGTGGAAAGGAGCTCCCTGGGGCCTCTTTTATAAAGGCATTAATCTCATTGATGAGGACTCCATCCTCATGCTCTAATCACCTCCCAAAAGCCCTACCTCTAAGTCCCCCAAATGGGGATTAGGTTTCCATGTATGAATTTTGGGAGGATACAAGTATTCAGCATATAGTAGGACCTAACCCACAGGACGTCATTTAACCTCATTACCTTCTAAAAGTCTTATCTCCAAATATAATGACATTGGAGATTAGGGCTTCAACATATGAATTTTAGGAGAACCCCATTAAATCCGTTGCAGATAGTTAGGGCTGGAGTTGAGTATGTCCGTATTCCTGTTAAGTTAGGCTATGAAAAAAAACACAGTGGTTAGGCTCTGGTAAAATAGTTTATCTTGAGGGCAGGCCTTGTTAAGAGGAACCAAATGCTCTGGTGTATTTTAAAAAATGGTTACTTTTCCACTCTCCCGGCCAAAATAGAAAAGAGATTTTTCTCCAGTATTCACTGTGAGAACCAGGTCAAGCCCTGAAGGTAAAATTCATAAGTGGGTGGGGACCTCCCTATGACGGGGAATCCCTGGAGTTTTTAACTCTCAAACTTGTCCACACTAAGCCTCTGGCAATTCCTCAATTAGTTTAGGTATTTTTATCCTGGCACTGGCTCCCATGGAAATTTCTGCTCCTTAGTGTCTGCCCAGGTAAGGTCTGATTCTCTGTATCTGCAAGCCTTTCTGTCTCTCCAATTTTGAGGACACTTATTTGCTCCATGGCCTCAAATCTCTGATGGATCTAAGCAGGGTTGTTGCCTTTTCAGTTTGTTCAGCTTCTTTTTGTTGTTGTTATGATGAAGTGGCAACTTCCAAGCTCCTTACATGCTTAGACTAAACCAGGAGTCTCAAGTTACTGCCTATATAGAGTCTAGACCACTTGTCTTTTGTGATTTTTCTGATGTGTTTATTGTCATATTGATGTTGTTAGCCATTTCTCTATGTCTTTATTTTACCTACACTGGAAATAGGTTAAATGCTTCATTAATTTCAGATTGTTTCATCATATTGCATCACGGTAGGAGGCACATATCTGATATTTCTCAGTATTAGTCATGCTAAATTTGGTTAGTTAGTTAAGGTGTTGACTACCAGATTCCTCCTTATAAAGGTTAGTTATAAAAACAAGTTAATTGTCCTTTTGAATTAGTATGTAATCTTTGAAGTAATATTTTGGAAATATTTAAGCATCCATAGATGATCCTTGCCTAAATTGATTATTTTACTGAGTGCTGGTAGAAGTGATTTTTTTTTTCTAAATCTATTGCTCCTTTCACATTTATTATTGAGAATACTTCTGGAAGAAACACTTTCCTTCACCAACTTGATATGTGCTACATTTTCTCCAAAAGGCAGAATAAGTGTTAGTCCTTAATCATTAATTAAGAATTTTTATATTATGGTATTATAATAGTCCCTTTAGGTGATGGAAAAATAGATTTCTCTTTCCTCCCCTCCCCTCCTCTTCTCTCCTCTTCTTTCCTATCCTCTCCCACTTTCTCCGATGTCTACAAGTATCATTATGAACATATGCATTTAATTAGTAGAATATTTTACTATCAAATACACTTACTATTCTTTTCTATTCTTAAAATGTCCCAAATTTGGTCAGGGGGAGCCCATTAAACTGGCTTCTTTGTCCTTTTGACATTCTTCCTTTTGTGCTTTCTTAGTTTCTGGCACAGAATGTCAGGGCTCACCTTAAACTCTCCCTGCTGATGCCCCAAATCAGCTATTTCCCCATTGACCTCTGGATCCCTTTAATGTGATAGTGTATTTAGAAATTAAGGTCTCCATGTACATATGCTCATTGTTTCCGAGTGTTACTGTCTCCAGGCTCTTTCCAAGGTCAGATTCAGGGTCTGTATTTTAAAAAATAAAATGAATCAATTTTTTTTTCTCAAACACAAAGAACTGTGTTTGTAAGCAAAAGTAGGAAACCGTATATATATTATCAAATTTTAAATAAAATTTTTAGTAAATTTAAGTTAATGTTAAAGAGTTCAATTTTGGACATTATCTTCAATCTTACAGAGATTTCAATTCCGCTCTTACTCTCCATAAAATGAGTAAATGTTAGAATTATTGTGTTCAATTTTAGCTTGCAGAATACATTTTGCATAATTGTTAACTGAAGTTTTAAAGCATACACAAAAATATAGATAATATTACCTGATGCTCAGCTTAAAAAATCATCGAAATTTTGCTAATCTTATTTAAACTATCTCTCTTCAAAAAAATTTTGTTAGATTTTGTCAGGTAGAAGTGTCAAGTATATCATTTCACCCATAAGATTCAATACTCAAACATCTCTGCTCTTTTTTTTTTCAAAGTTTATTTATTTTTGAGAGAGACAGAGGGTACTCGTGTGTGAGTGGTGGAAGGGCAGAGAGAAAGGGAGAGAAAATTCCAAGCAGGCTCCACCCTGATAGTGTGGCTCAATCTCATGACCTTGGGATCTTGACCTGAGCTGAAATCAAGAGTAGGATGCTTAACCAACTGAGCCACCCCAGGAACCCCAACATCTCTAACTCTTAAAGGCTAACTGAATTTCACATATCCAGGATGTCATCACCACACCCAACAAAATTATAAATCATTCTTTAATATCTTCAAATACCCAATACCCAATAATGACCTAATACTATTTCTGCACTTACTTTATGTGGGACAGTATATTGATCACTTCACATAGATCATGCCACTTAATCCTTACTTAAGATTTATGGAATACTGATATTTTCTTCATTTATTGGTGAGAATACCAAGAGAGTAGTCAGAGAGATTAAGTAGCCTTTATATACTTAATGTGGCTCATAGGTTTGTTTGCTTCTAAAATCCATGTTCTTATTAATTCTCTGTGTTCTTCGGCTACTTATCTCTAGACTGTGAAGTCCTTAAGGGCAAGAGTCACCTAGCTATATTGAGTAGATATTCTATAAATATTATTTTGATGAATATTCAATGGTATAGACAGAGACAAAGTGTTTCTTCATATTATTGCTAAATGCCTCTGAAAATAAATGTCAGAGATAAAAATAATAGTAGAGTTTATGTTGTTCAATTCTGTGCTCTCCACAACACTATACATGGACTATCTTTATCAGAATCACTTGGAATTCTTTGTTAAAATACAAATTTCTATACCTGATAGAAACAGGAACTCAGAAGTTAGAAGTCCAAATCTTCACCTTTAACAAGTGCACATAAAAGATTTAACTTTCTAATTCTTTCTGGCTTAATGCTCTTCTCTCAAATTCTTGTATGACTCACTCTTTCTTAACATTTAAGCCTCTAACTAGGTACTCCTTACTCAGAAATCCCTATACAATTTCTATAATTAATGTTACCTTCCAACAGGCACTCACTATAGTGCTGGCTTAGTATTCTTTAATGCACTTGTCACTACCTGAAGTTATGTTATTTTTTTTTTATTTGTTGGCCATCTGTCTGCTCCACTAGAATGTAAATTTCATGTGGATCAGAACCTTGACAAAATGAAGTTCTCTCCCTAGTACTTAGAATTCTCAATACCATCAGAAAGTCAATATTTAGCAAACATATGTCAAATGAATAAATACAAAGTATATTACTAGTTCTATGTTCTCCACCTGAATTGTGGAAAGATTCCGTTACCTGCAATGTAAGCACCTCTCAAGATCGCTTTCCATGATGGTTGTAGACAGGTATAGAAGATTGTAGTTGAATACTACAACGATGGATCTTTTAATACAACAAAGTGCAACAACAATGGATCTTTTAATATAAAAAAGTGAGGGTAGTTGATGGCTCTAGTGTCGAATCAACTTAAATCCTGAGTATAACAAATATAACAGCATCGTACATTAAGTTTTAGAGCACAGGCTTAAAAATGTGGAAGATCAAATCAGAACATAAAGTCTCAAATCTGGTGATTATTTGTTGTGACTTATAAAAACAAAGTACTCAAATTTCCCAGAAGGAAGAGAAGAAAACAAAGGAAAAGCATTTGAAATAGTACATTATTTTTCTTTGACTGTTCCTTTACCTAAATTATGCAATAATTGAAATGATTTTAAAATAAAAACAAAGCACATATAATTAGATCTTGTAGAAATAGAATTTTCAATTACGTGATTCTATGAAATGTAAGGAACCATTGTGGTTCATGGGTTAGGTAATTCTCAGGATAAGAAATAGGCAACGTCATCTTACAAAATTTATTCTCAGGTCCAAAATATAAATCTTAACAATTAGCAACAATCCTTAATTAAGGTAGATCACTGTAGATTTCTATTATATCAAATTATTGAAATTGCATACTGAAAAGAATTTCTTACTTTAGTAGGAAGTTCACAAAACAAGCATAGTATATGTATTTATCGATACCACGCTCATATGGTATATGGGTGTTATGTTACTGGCTTTGTCGTGGTTTTAGCATAATGTAAAAAAAAACTTTGATACTAATTCTTTTTTAAAATATTTATTTATTATTTTTTGGAAGAGTGCAAATGGGGAGGGGCAGAGAGGAGGACAGACGATCTGAAGCGGGCTCTGTGCTGACAGGCTGACAGCTGCAAGCCTGATGTGGGGCTCCAACTCACACACCGCGAGATCACGACGTGAGCCTAAGTCGGAAGCTCAACCTACCGAGCCGTCCAGGTGCCCCAATACTAATCCTTAATAAGATGATAATATTTGTCCTCCCACTATTAATACTATACCATTCTAAAAATAGTACTTCTACTAATTTTATGTCAACCTAGTAAGAAAGTAAAGCTTAGATATTTTGGTTATTTGACAAGTATATTTAATATACTAAAAAATGCCTAGAAACTTAAAGACATGGAGAGGAAAAAAGGTTAGGCCCTGATATATCTAGTTCCAGTGTGACACACAAGTGAGTTAAAGTCCAGTTCTGCCATGCAGTAGTCATGTGATGCTACAGATAACAGTTTGTTGACATTAGAAAGCAAGTTGGAATCTAAAGATCCCTGTCTAGGAACTGTCAGTACTTGATGAGGGATGCAGGAAATACGACTGGCAAACCACAGACGAGTCATAGGTATTACCTCAAAAGCTGAATAGCAAGCAATAAATCATGCTTTGCACAATAATAATGTTATCACAAACAGGTTCTCTACATGTATTAAATTAGGTTAACAATGATGGAAGCTCACATTGTATGTTGCACATTGGAACATGTGCTGTCTTCCCTTCCAAACCTAAATATGTGAAGAAAAAGAACTTCTAAAAATGTTTTCCAAAGTAGCCACATGGTGGCAGACTTTAACCAGAAAGGGGCTGTTTCTAAAAAGCCATTTGCAATACCATCTTTTCCTTTAGATGATTTGTAAAAGCCAGAAGTTTATAAAATTAAATCCAGAACAGGCACTATATCTTTAATCATATTTATAGTTTAGAACCGTGAAAAGTGAATTTCAGGTATTAAGGAGAATTCTGTTTTGGTATCATATGGGGTACGAAAGGGGGTTCTTTCTCATGTCTCAGAGATGTTGCTCTGTAGGGTAGAAGATGTGCATTTCTTTTCACTGTATAGTTTTTCTCCTCCAAACCTTTTTTTTTTTTTCACCAGGTAGAGATAAGTTCTGTCTAATAGAAAAAAAAATTGTATTAGAAGAGTTTAAGAGATTAATATTGATATCAAAATCACAAAAGTTAGTAAGTCTTTATTCTGGCTTCACTAGGTACATTTTCCAGTGACCTCCCGCAAGTTTTTTAATGTTCCTTGCCTCAATTTTCTTATCTGTAAAATGGGAGTAATAAAGACAATTGCCTCAAAGGTTTGTTGTGAGAGCTGACTGCATGTGGAGCACTGGGAAGAGGACTTGCACAAAGCAAACGCACCATGCATGCTGTTAATAACATTAATATTAGTTATCATTTACAAAAGGAAGGAAAGGAATGAGGGGCTATTAAGCTCATCATCCAACTGAAAATTAGAAAAATGTCACAGAGTGAATTTGATTTGCAGAATTGTGGAATAGCTCAATGTCTGGAAACCTTACACCAGCACATATTCCCTTTTCCTTCCCTAGTATCCTTCTGCTTTTCTATTCCAGGTTCATGCCACCCTCCACCCCCAACCCCGGCAGTGACTCTCCCCAGGGACGCGCAGACACGCATGCGCACACACACCAGCTTAAAGAAGAGTGGTGCAAGGTATTACATCTGGAAACATCAAAGAATGAGAATGCTGTGGTAAGAATTTAAAAACAAAGGCAGTTGTCGCAAAAGTGATACTGAATAAAAGAGGGTTGAAAAAATGCCACTAGAGCAAATCCCCTTTTCTCAACTTTTACTCAGTGCTCAGTGCGAGGGAGAGACATAGAGGAATATGTAAATATGGAACTAAGAATTTTCTGTTTTTCTTAGAATTCACTCTATCTGGTAAAATAAGATCGTTGTTGGGCCCAGAAGTTATGGTAAGAAAAACCACAAAAAGAATGGCCATTAAGGAACAGAGAGAATGCCGATTGAAATTATAAATTGTTTTCGATATTTCTTATCCTCCTTGAGAAGGACATGAACAAAGTTCCAAGAATTTAAATGAGAATGGCCTTTAGCTTATGGAGAGAGTTAAATACAAAAAATATTGTTCATTTCTTCCTTTCTTCATTCATTTACTCATCCATCTGGTTATACAAAAACATTTGCGAGACCCTGTCATGACTTAGAAGGTAGTGGGTGCTCTGAGTGTACGTCTGTGTGCATCGTTTGAGTAAACGTGAACGTGATGGTTTAGTGACGGGAAAGCTACGGGAAAAGATGGGAAAACTGAAAGCCGGGATAGGATGAGAGTTAACTAAGCACAATGTATATGTCAATTACAAACCAATAAAACAAAATTTAGAAATTCCTATAATGGAAACAATTTTATAAAATAAGAAAACATTTTCTACCATGGAAAACTTACAAACTGATTATGTGGCACAAGTATTAAGTTGCATTTATGAGGACCATAGCATTCTCTATGGTTCCAGCATTTAATAAGTGATCACAAAAAAACTGGAAAAAATTCTCCAGAGTATAAAATATTTACCTTCTTTCCCTTAATGCATTTTATTAAAAACTCACTGTTATCTATTTAAAAATGTCTTCTTTTTATTAAATTTTTCTTCAAATGCTCAACTCACATGACTCTGTTATCACAATATATTAGTAGTCTACCACTAGTCTAGATTTTACCTTTTTCTGCGTCAAAGTAATTTTCCCTACTGTTGATTCTTCCTTTCATATGTATCCTCCTTTTAGAGCACATAAATCAAGTTCTCCCTCTGGTTTAGCCTAAGGTTAGTGGAGAGGGTTGTGTACTGGGAAAGGCATGACAAATGAGCTTTTCAAAATACAACTTCTGGGGGTGCTCAGGTGGCTCATTTGGTTGAGTGTCTGACTCTTGGTTTTGACTCAGGTGGTAATCCCAGGTTCATGGGATCAAGCCCCATATCAGGTTCCACACTCAGTTTAAGATTCTCTCTCTTTCTCCCTTTGCCCCTCTCCCTTGCTCATGCTCTCTCTCTCTTAAAAGAAGAAGAAGAAGAAGAAGAAGAAGAAGAAGAAGAAGAAGAAGAAGAAGAAAATCAACTTCAGATCTTCAAATCTAGTTTTACTCTTCTCTTCTGTAGGCTGGGTATGGGTGATAGGCTGATGCTGACAGAAATAAATTCACAATGTTCTGAGTAGGTGGTCTATTACCTCACTTTAGAATATGAAGGTTTTTGGGGCGCCTGGGTGGCGCAGTCGGTTAAGCGTCCGACTTCAGCCAGGTCACGATCTCGCGGTCCGTGAGTTTGAGCCCCGCGTCGGGCTCTGGGCTGATGGCTCGGAGCCTGGAGCCTGTTTCCGATTCTGTGTCTCCCTCTCTCTGCACCTCCCCTGTTCATGCTCTGTCTCTCTCTGTCCCAAAAATAAATAAAAAAAAAAAAAAAAAAAAAAAAGAATATGAAGGTTTTTGAGAGTTTATTATATTGACCTCATCATTTGGAACTTTTGCACAACTATAATATAATGGAAATTTCATATTTAAATCTTATGCTATACATATTTGGATTTTATTAAACTGAAAAGGTGTGCAATAAAAATTTTTTAGACAGCATTTAGTAGTTAACATAGGAGCTTGATAGTCAGTTTAGGTTTGAATGCAAGGTGAGATTATTATTAGCTGTGTAGACTTGGGCAAGTTTCTTACTTCAGAGTCTCATTCTCTTTATGTTTAAGAGGGAATAATAAAAAAATTGTTATTGTATTGAATTAAATGATATAATGCATAAAAATGCTTAACAGTTTCTATCATATGAAACTCATTTAATAAATGGTAGGTTTTAAGGGGCGCCTGGGTGGCTCAGTTGGTTAAGCATCCAACTTCAGCTCAGGTCATGATTTCACGGTTTGTGAGTTCGAGTGCCACGTCAGGCTTTGTGCTGACAGCTCAGAGCCTGGAGCCTGCTTCGGATCCTGTGTCTCCTTCTCTCTCTAACCCTTCCCTGTTTGCGTGCTCTCTCTCTCTCTCTCTGTCTCTCTCTGTCTCTCTCTCTCTCTAAAAAATAAAATAAACATTTCAAAAAATTTTTAATAAATAAATGGTAGCTTTTAAGACATCTCCATTTCATTGTTCTTCTGCAACCATGCTTTCACTCTTCAAATTGCTCCTGTACACTACTATCAAATTGATGTTCTAAATACCCCACATCCATCACATGCCTAATTAACTCACAGATGAACAACGCTTCCTTGGCTGAAATCAAATGTAAATGTTTTAACCTGACAGTCAATCCTGTCTGACCTCTTCACCAAACCCTCTGTGGAGTCGTATCTTTATTCCCAATTTTCTCTCTACCTTACTCAGTCTGTTTATAATGTTCCATGTGAATTGTTTACTTTCCTACTTTGTTTATAGTGTTTTCCCTGTCAGAACATTCCCCCTTTTTAAAAATTACCAAATTTTACCCATTCCAAAGCCTACAAGTTTTCCCTGACCTTTCAAGCCTGTTCTATTCTCAAACTTATTTCATAAATTTCCTTTTTCTTTCTCTTAATTGGCATACAATCCAATCTGATTTGCTTTTTCTTGCAGAGGGGGTTGACATCTAGGGGCTTGGGATACTGGGAACTGAGCAGACTTTCAGGGACCCCATTATGGAAGCCAGAAATATGGGGCGCTGGCTCCCCGTGGAGTAAACCTTCACTTGTGGGAAATATGTGATAAATTCCATTCCCTTTCTCTCTCCTGTGGACTAAGGGGGAGAGTAATCCCCCCTTAGTCATTGTGTAAACATGGCTGCCAGTGACCTGCTATATCTCAGAGTTTATCTTAAAGAAGTAGCCAGTACTGTCATATCTCTTATCACACATATAGCATTTCATCTTTCTGAGCCTTGTTCTGTTTTCTTCCCTTATTTTTCCATCATCCTAGTCTGACTTTATATCTCTCAGATAAAGGGTTAATACTTAATCTAAAAATCAGGGTCTGTTCTCTAAAGGACCTAGGCCAAGACAACTGTGAGAAGTCCTTTTCTCTATGCCTAAAATTATGTATCTATGATATACATTGAGCACTTAATAATTTTCTCTTCTGTAATTTCATATGCATTATTTCCCTTTTTTTATGCTACCATCAACCAGCCAGATTATGCCTTCTTTATGAGAAGAGTTCATACTGTTTTATTTTCCTGTAGCACACTGTTCAGTAACTTTATGTCCCCCAAAGAAGCTTGCTATCTATTTTTATAAGAAATATGTTACTAGTAGAAGCTATTTATAGCTACTCAGTTATACCAATTACACCAGTATTTTCTATTAGAAATAGAAATTTTTATAGAAAATTCACTGCACTGAAAAGGATTTATTTCTGTGTGTTTATAGACCCAAAATATTTACAGATTTTTAAGGTTAAAATATTTTTAAAGACAAAGGCAAACCATCTTCATTTAAACCACACTTTGTAGCTCTCTAATTCTTACTTAACTTCAGACCCCCAAATGAACCAATATTTTAAAAGCAATATTTAGGGGGCGCCTGGGTGGCGCAGTCGGTTAAGCGTCCGACTTCAGCCAGGTCACGATCTCGCGGTCCGTGAGTTCGAGCCCCGCGTCAGGCTCTGGGCTGATGGCTCGGAGCCTGGAGCCTGTTTCCGATTCTGTGTCTCCCTCTCTCTCTGACCCTCCCCCGTTCATGCTCTTTCTCTCTCTGTCCCAAAAATAAATAAAAAACGTTGAAAAAAAATTTAAAAGCAATATTTAGCAGGTAGTGATAGTAAACCAGGAATAGAGTGCAGAGGATTTGTCTATAATAAAATGGAAAAGTGAGACTCTTCACAAGACAAATAAAGACAAACAGACAAGCCAAGGAAGAAAATTGCTCCATTAAAAAGCATTTTAAAAGTTTCTCTGGCATTGTTTCTACATTGCTTTAGGCCAAATTTGTTAATTCTGGAATGTTACAGAAGACAAAAAAAAATGACTTTTGTAAGAACTTCGGGATAATTAAACCTAGTGAATATGCATCATTATGTTGGGTTGATGGTATTTTGACATAGTTCGAAGATTAGTATCTAGAAATGTCAATTCTCTCGAACTGGAATAGCTGAGCATTAGCATTGAGAAGAACTTTGGAAATAACCTATTCCAATCCAACACATGAAGGACCTCAGACAGAAGAAGGTAAAATGATGCACCTGAACTATACAGCTAGGAAATGGAAGAACCAGTTTTAGAATTCATGCATCCTGAGGGTTGGTACAGTGTCCGTAAAGTAAATTGTTATTTCTCAGTTGTTTAATTAAAATAAAATAAGTCAAAGTGTTCTATTATGACTATTATATCATTCAGAAATAGAGTTATCTTTAAAAAGCATATAACCGAACCTTGGAGTTGGTGATGTAAAATCTTAGAAATGAGACCTGGAAAACTTAAACAAACACCTCCTTGGAGGTTGTTTTAAAGAAATAAGAAGATCTAAGTGGTGCCTCGGTGGCTCAGTTGGTTAAACATCAGACTTTGGCTCAGGTCATGATCTCGTAGTTTGTGTGTTCAAGCCCCGCGTCAGGCTCTGTACTGACAACTCAGAGCCTGGAGCCTACTTCAGAGTCTGTCTCCATCTCTTTCTGTGCTTCCCCTTCCCACTCTGTCTGTCTGTCTGTCTGTCTCTCTCTCTCTCAAAAATAAATAAGCATTAAAAAAAATAAGAGCTTTGGATAACTGCATTGTACTAGTGAAAATTTATTTTTAAATCTAATATTTTAAAATGTAGTTTGTAAGGTAAGGCTATCACAATATAGAATACATGTGGGTATTAACTTATAATTCAGTATCAAGCAATGGAACTAGTGATCACATTGTATATATCAGTGTCTTATAAACTCAATCAATAGTTAATAAATATCGACTGTTTAAATTACTAGGCTATATACAACATCGATTAAAAAAATTGGAAAAAGTATGGAGAAAATTGATTGATTCTATATATAAGACTCCTATCAATATTCTAAAAGGCTATATCAGAGGCTTGGAATGAATTCTAGTTTCCTGGAATGGGAAATGAAGAAATGAAAATAAAAGATCCAATAGGGAATAATTTTTAGAGCAGAGTCACTATTTGAATCTAAAATAAAGATACTTCTGTTGTAGTCTCTCTCTCTCTCTCTCTCTCAATGAATAAAAAGAGCAGTTTTAGGTTGCCAACAAAATTGAGAGAAAAGTGCAGAGATATACCTTACACCTCCATACGAGTGCAACCTCCCTCATAATCAACATTCCACACCGCAGTGGTATATTTGTTACAATTGATGAACCTACATTGATAAATCATAATCACTCAAAGTCTGTAGTTTGCATTAAGGTTTACTATTGGTTTTATACACTTTATGGGCTTGGGCAAATATAAAATGACATGCATCTACCATTGTAGTGTCATACACAATAGTTTGGTCACCTGTGCTCTGCCTATTCATCTCCCCCTCCCTCATAACTAACCCCTGGCAATCATAGGGCTTTTTACTGTCTCCATAATTTTGTCTTTTCCAGAATGCCATATAGTTAGAATCATACACTATGTAGCCTTTCTGTATTGGCTTCTTTCACTTAGTAATATGTTTTTAAGATACTTCATGTCTTTCCATGGCTTGATAGTTCATTTCTTTTAATGCTGAATAATATTCCATTGTCTGGATGTACTACAGTTTTTTTATCCACTTGCCTACTGAAGGACCTCTTGGTTGCTTCTAAGTTTTGACAATTATGAATAAAACTGCTATCAACAGCTGTGAAAAGAATTTTGGGTGGACATAAGTTTTCCAATTGTTTAGGTAAGTTATACCAAGAAGTGCAAATCCTGAATCACATAGTAAAAATATGTTAAGCTTTGTAAGAAACTGCCAAACTGTCTACCAAAATGCATGTATCATTTCATATTTCCAACAGCAATGATTAAGAGTTTCTGTTACTCTCTATCTTTGTCAGCATTTAGTATTATCAGTATTTTGGATTTTGTCCATTCTAATAGGTATATAGTGGTATCTTATTGTTGTTTTAATTTGTAATTTCCTAGTGAGATAAGATGATGAACATCTTTTTATATGCTTACTCACTATCTTTATATCTTCTTTGCACATGTCTGTGCAGGTCTTTGGCCCATTTTTTAATTAAGTATTCATTTTCTTATTATCAGATTTAAAATATTTCTATATTTAATTACAGTCATTTAGCAAACATGTCTTTTGCAAATATTTTTCCCAGTCTGTGGTTTGTCTTCTCACTCTTTTGACATTGTCTTTCACAGAACAGAAGCTTTTCATTTTAACAAGGTATAGCTTATCAACTATTTCTTTCATTGACCATAACTTTGGTGTTGTATCTAAAAAGTAACTACCCTACTCAAGATCATTTGGGTGTTCTCCTACATTATCTGCAAGAGTTTTGTAATTTAGCATTTACTTTTAGGTATATGATCCATTTTGAGTTAGTTTTTGTGAAGAGTATAAGATCTGTGTCTAGATTCATTTTTCCCCCCATGTGGATATCTAGTTTTTTCAGCACTATTTTTTGAAAAGACTATCTTTGTTCCATTGTATTGCCTTATTTTGTTGTTAAAAATCAGTTGATTATATTTGGATGGGTGTATTTCTAGATTCTTTATTCTGTTCTATTGACCAATTTGTCTATTTATTTATTGTTATACCACCCTCTCTTGATTATTTTTAGTAAATCATCTTTTAGTGAATCATCTAGTTGGGGAGGGTTAGTCCTTCAACTTGGTTTTTATCCTTCAACAATGAGTTGGATGTTCTGGGTCTTTTTCCTCTCCATATAAACTTTAGAGTAAGTATTACATCTTCCTACTCATACACATGGAATTATCTCTCCATTCATTTGGTTCTTCGTTGATATCTGTCATCAGGGTTTTGTAGTTTTCCTCATTTTGTTAGTTTTATATAAAAATATTTCATTTTTGTGGGGTTATTGTAAATTGTAATGTGTTTCAAATTCCAGTGTTCATTAATGTTATATAGGAAGCCATTGGCGTTTGTATATTAACCTTGTATCCTACAACCTTGCTGTAATCACTTATTAGTTCTAAGATTTTTGTTGCTGTTGATTCTTTTGGATTTCCTACTTAGATTATTATGTCATCTGTGAGCAAAGGTAATTTCATTTCTTCCTTCCCAATCAGGATGCCATTTGTTTCTTTTTCTTGTTTTATTGCATTGGCTGGAACTTTCATTATGAAATTGAAAAGCAGAGGTGAAAGGGAAAAATTCTTACCTTGTTCCTTGTTTGAAGCTGGAAAGCTTCAAGTTTGTCACCATTAAGTATGATATTAGTTATAAGTATTTTTTTTTGTAGATTCTTCTTATCACGTTGAGGAAGTCTTCTTAGTTCTGAGAGTTGTTATCATGAAAAGGTGTTGGCTTTTATTAAATATTTTTCTTCATCTATTAATATAATCATTTGATATTTCTTCTTTAGACTATGTGTAGGATTACATTAATTAGTTTCATACAATAACATCTTCATTATTGTTAAGTTTCTATATTGTTGAAATGTCTGTCATTTGTTGTATACAATTTTGTACATAGCTTCTTATGTAGCACATATCTGCCACATGGAGGAGTCATTCTTTTATTCAATATTTGTTGAACATCTACTTGGTGTCAATCATCATTCTCATGACTAGGCCTATAGCAATAAAGAAAACAGAATAGGTTTAGGTAGCTATAAATATTGTGTATTGCCACTCCTCCACTAAAATTTATGTATCTATCTAATATTTATTTTATATGTAAGCACATAGTATATTGAGTATATTATATGCTGATAAAGATTGAGGAGAAAAAAAAGCAGCAAATGTAGGGGTTACAATTAGATCAGTTTTTGGTTAGTCTCTTGGAATATTAAATAGAAGAATCAGGGAGGGCCTTACTATAAAAGTGGTATTTGAATAAAAACCTGAAGATATTGAGAGAGTTTCTCCTGTAAGCATCTAGTAGACAGATACCGGATCCATGAATACCTGGTGGAGGTGGTCCTGAAGCAATATTATGTCTGGCATATTCAAGGAACGAGAAAGCCAATGCAGCTGTAGTGAAACAAATGAGAAAAAAAGAGAGACAGAGAGCTAACAGGGTGGTAGGGGATGAATCATGTAGGGACTTTGAATTTAATCTTCATTTTAATCTTTTGCATTGATTTTCTTCAAATGAAATTAATTAAATAATATATTACATTTCTTGAGATAAACAGAACCAGAATGTGTGTGTGTGTGTGTGTGTGTGTATGTATATATGTGCACATCTGTATATAATGTATAATTATATGTATATATTATATGTATATATATTAAAAGGAATTGGCTTAGGCAGTTATGCAGGCTGGCAAGTCCAAAGATTTTCTATCGGCAAACTGGAGACCCAGAAGACCAGATTTATCAGTTTAAATGCAAAGGCAGGAAAAGCCAAGTCAGGCTCTAAGATAGTCAGGCAAAAGTAATTCACTTTTACTCAGTCTTTTGTTCTCCATTGGAGGAGGTCTACCTAAATTAGGGTGGACATTCTGCTTTATTCAGTCCACTGATTCATATGTTATCCTCATTCAGAAATACCCTCAAAGACACACCCAGAATAATATTTGACCTAATGACCTAATATATGGCCCAGTCAAGTCAACACACAAAATTCATCATCACGAGTATTATTCCTTATGAATATTTCTATAACTAAATTACTATTTAGAAGAAATTAGGTACTGATTTTGCCACCTCATAAGTGACTTCTGGATAAAGGCATTCTATTTTCCATGTATATTATTAACAATAATATGTCAATTATCTTAAAATTTTTACCAGGATTCCAAAATTCATGACTCTTCCTATACCATTTTAAAGATTCAAGCAATTATCCTTTTAAGTAGTCCACATGACAGTCAACATTTCTTTTCTTCCCTAACCTTCTCATTCACTGTCTAAATGGAGCCTTTAAATGTTCATTATGGAGAAACTAGGCGACATTCTTCAGAGCTTTATAAGCAATAGCCTAAGAAGTCAGAGGTTTGAAACCTGCTCTTCAAATGATATGATGTCCATGTGCTCACTCCTTAATACTGTGACTCAATGTGCATTGTATTACCTCAAAAAAACCCACTTCTTATGGGTGCCTGGGTGACTCGGTTGAGTGTCCAACTTTGACTCAGGCCCTGATTTCATGGATCGTGGGTTCCAGCATTGCATTGGGCTCTCTGCTGTCAGCACAGAGCCCACTTCAGATCCTTTGTCTCCCTTTCTCTGTCCCTTCCCTGCTTATGTGTATTCTCTCTCTCTCTCTCAAAAATAAATAAACATTAAAAAATTAAAAAATAACCCACTTCTTAAAACTACTTAACATAGGTAATTATGTTGACTTTTCAAATAGATGCAATTATATTCAATAATTATGGCTACTTATTTGTCTTCAAAAAACTCTGGTCTAAAAATTATATTTGTATATTAAAAATGCAATGAACTTAATTAGAATAATCTTGCTTGTATTTGTTTGCTTTGTTTTACTCATATTTTTATTTCTTCTTTAATGAAAACATCTAAAACATTTTAGCTCAGACATTTATATTTCTGTTTTAAAATTAACTTTATCATCTTGGGGTTATTGAATTATCCTCCCAAGGATCACCAGAGCCAGCTTGCACTGAGTTTTAAGAGCAATTATAGGCTTTTACGGAAGATGGCGGTATAGGAGGTCGCTGGGCTCACCGCATCCTGCGGATCACTTAGATTCCATCCACACCTGCCTAAATAACCCAGAAAACTGCCAGAAGACTAACAGAATGGATTCTCCAGAGCCAAACATAGACAAGAGGACCATGGAGCAGGGTAGGAAGGGCGAAGAGGCAGTGTGCACTACACGGACTGGCAGGAGGGAGCCCAGGGCAGAAGGGCAGCCCACGGGCAAAGCAAAGCAGAGCCCCCAAGTCTGGCTTGCAAAAGCGGAGGGGCCGGACGGAGTGTGTTCTGACAGCAAGCGGGACTTAACATCTGGAAGGTTATAAGTTAACAGCTCTGCTCGGAGAGCAGGAGAGCTGGAGGACAATGGGAGGGAGAGTATTTGAGCCCCCATCACCAGCGCCATCTCCCTCGCCCATCCCCCAGCCAAATTCCTAAAGGGAACCAGTTCCTGTCAGGGAATTGCTCACACCGTGCAATCACCCAACACTGTGCTTCTGCGGATCCATCCCTCCAGGGGCAGGTCTGACTCCCTCCCAGTGCCGCAGGGCCCCTCCCAAAGCAGATATCCAAAGGAAAAGCGAGCTGAGCCTGCCCCTTCCACCCCTGTGCACCTTGCCCATCCACACCAGCTAATTCGCCAGATCCCCAGCACCACAAGCCTGGCAGTGTGCAAGTAGCCCAGACAGGCCATGCCACCCCACAGTGAATACTGCCCCTAGGAGAGGGGAAGAGAAGGTACACACCAGTCTGACTGTGGCCCCAGCGGTGGGCTGGGGGCAGACATCAGGTCTGACTGCGGCTCTGCCCACCAACTCCAGTTATAGACCACAGCACAGGGGAAGTGCCCTGCAGGTCCACACCACTCCAGGGACTATCCAAAATGACCAAACAGAAGAATTCCCCTCAAAAAAACCTCCAGGAAATAACGATAGCTAACAAACTGATCAAAAACGATTTAAACAATATAACAGAAAGCGAATTTAAAATAATAGTCATAAAATTAATCACTGGGGTTGAAAACAGTATAAAGGACAGCAGAGAATCTATTGTTACAGAGATCAAGGGACTAAGGAACAGGCAGGAGGAGCTAAAAAATGCTATTAATGAGCTGCAAAATAAAATGGAGACGACCACAGCTCAGATTGAGGAGGCAGAGGACAGAATAGTTGAACTAGAAGATAAAATTATGGAAAAAGAAGAAGTGAGAAAAAGAGAGATAAACAAATCCAGGAGTATGAGGGGAAAATTAGAGAACTAAGTGATGCACTAAGGGGAAATAATCTACACATAATTGGTATTCCAGAGGAGGAAGAGAGAGGGAAAGGTGCTGAAGGTGTACTTGAAGAAATCATACCTGAGAACTTCCCTGATCTGGAGAAGGAAAAAGGCATTGAAATCCAAGAGGCACAAAGAACTCCCTTCAGATGTAACTTGAATCAATCTTCTGCACAACGTATCATAGTGAAACTGGCAAAATACAAGGATAAAGAGAAAATTCTGAAAGCAGCTAGGCATAAATGTGCTGTAACATATAAAGGGAGACCAATAAGACTTGTGACAGATCTCTCTACTGAAAACTGGCAGGCCAGAAAGGAATGGCAGGAAATCTTCAATGTGATTAACAGAAAAAATATGCAGCTGAGAACCCTTTATCCAGCAAATCTGTTATTTAGAATAGAAGGAGAGATAAAGGTCTTCCCAAACAAACAAAAACTGAAGGAATTCATCACCACTAAACCAGCCCTACAAGAGATCCTAAGGGGGATGCTGTGAGACAAAGTACGAGACATCTCTACAAGCATGAAACCTACAGACATCACAATGACTCTAAACCAATATCTTTCTATGATAACACTGAATGTAAATGGACTAAATGCACCAACCAAAAGACATAGGGTATCAGAATAGATAAAAAAAAAACAAAAACCCAAGACCCATATATTTGCTGTCTGCAAGAGACTCATTTTAGACCTGAGGACACCTTCGGATTGAAAGTGAGGGGATGGAGAACTATTTATCATGCTACTGGAAGTCAAAAGAAAGCTGGAGTAGCCATACTTATATCAGACAAACTAGACTTTAAATTAAAGGTTGTAACAAGACATGAATAAGGGCATTATATAATCATTACAGGGTCTATCCATCAAGAAGAACTAACAATTATAAATGTCTATGCTCAGAATACCGGAGCCCCCAAACTTATAAAACAATTACTCACAAACATAAGCAACCTTACTGACAAGAATGTGGTAATTGCAGGGGACTTTAATAGCCCACTTACAGAAAAGGATAGATCATCTAGACACATGGTCAATAGAGAAAAAAGGGCCCTGAATGATACATTGGATCAGATGGACTTGACAGATATATTTAGAACTCTGCATCCCAAAGCAAAAGAATATACTTTCTTCTCAAGTGCACATGGAACATTCTCCAAGATAGATCACACACTGGGTCACAAAACAGCCCTTCATAAGTATACAAGAATTGAGATCATACCATGCACACTTTTGGGCCACAATGCTATGAAGCTTGAAATCAACCACAGGAAAAACTCTGGTAACCTCCAAAAGCATGGAGGTTAAACAACACCCTACTAAAGAATGAATGGGTCAACCAGGCAATTAGAGAAGAAATTTAAAAAATATAAGGAAACAAACAAAAATGAAAATACAACAATCCAAATGCTTTGGGATGCAGCGAAGGCAGTCCTGAGAGGAAAATACATTGCAATCCAGGCCTATCTCAAGAAACAAGAAAAATCCCAAATACAAAATCTAACAGCACACCTAAAGGAAATACAAGCAGAACAGCAAAGGCAGCCTAAACCCAGCAGAAGAAGAGAAATAATAAAGATCAGAGCAGAAATAAACAATATACAGTCTAAAAAAACTGGGTCAATGAAACCAAGAGTTGGTTTTTTTTTGAAAAAATAAACAAAATTGATAAACCTCTAGCCAGGCTTCTCAAAAAGAAAAGGGAGATGACCCAAATAGATAAAATCATGAATGAAAATGGAATTATTACAACCAATCCCTCAGAAATACAAGCAGTTATCAGGGAATACTATGAAAAATTATATGCCAACAAACTGGACAACCTGGAAGAAATGGACAAATTCCTAAACACCCACACTCTTCCAAAACTCAATCAGGAGGCAATAGAAAGCTTGAAGAGACCCATAACCAGCGAAGAAATTGAATCAGTTATCAAAAATCTCCCAACAAATAAGAGTTCAGGACCAGATGGCTTCCCTGGGGAATTCTACCAGACATTTAAAGCAGAGATAATACCTATCCTTCTCAAGCTATTCCCAAAAATAGAAAGGAAAGGAAAACTTCCAGACTCATTCTATGAAGTCAGTATTACTTTGATTCCTAAACCAGACAGAGACCCAGTAAAAAAAGAGAACTACAGGCCAATACCCCTGATGATCATGGATGTAAAAATTCTCAATAAGATACTAACAAATCGAATTCAACAGCATATAAAAAGAATTATTCACCATGGGATTCATTCCTGGGATGCAGGGCTGGTTCAACATTCGCAAATCAATCAATGTGATACATCACATTAATAAAAGAAAATATAAGAACCATATGATCCTGTCAATCGATGCAGAAAAAGCAATTGACAAAACTCAGCATCCTTCCTTAATAAAAACCCTCGAGAAAGTCAGGATAGAAGGAACATACTTAAACATCATAAAAGCCATTTATGAAAAGCCCACAGCTAACATCATCCTCAATGAGGAAAAACAGAGCTTTTTCCTTGAGATCAGGAACACGACAGGAATGTCCACTCTCACCGCTGCTGTTTAACATACTGTTGAAAGTTCTAGCATTAGCAATAAGACAACAAAAGGAAATCAAAGGCATCAAAATTGGCAAAGATGAAGTCAACCTTTCACTTTTTGCAGATGACATGATATTATACATGGAAAATCCAACAGACTCCACCAAAAGTCTGCTAGAACTGATACATGAATTCAGCAAAGTGCAGGGTACAAAATCAATGTACAGAAATCAGTTGCATTCTTATACACTAATAATGAAGCAACAGAAAGACAAATAAAGAAACTGATCCCATTCACAACTGCACCAAGAAGCATAAAATACCTAGGGATAAATCTAACCAAAGATGTAAAAGATCTGTATGCTGAGCACTATAGAAAGCTTATGAAGGAAATTGAAGAAGATATAAAGAAATGGAAAAACATTCCGTGCTCATGGATTGGAAGAATAAATATTGTTAAAATGTCAACACTACCCAAAGCTATCTACACCTTCAATGCAATCCCAATCAAAATTGCACCAGCATTCTTCTCGAAGCTAGAACAAGCGATCCTAAAATTCATATAGAACCACAAAAGGCCCCGAACAGCCAAAGTAATTTTGAAGAAGACCAAAGCAGGAGGCATCACAATCCCAGACTTTAGCCTCTACTACAAAGCTGTCATCATCAAGACAGCATGGTATTGGCACAAAAACAGACACACAGACCAGTGGAATAGAATAGAAACCCCAGAACTAGAAGCACGAAAGTATGGCCAACTAATCTTTGACAAAGCAGGAAAGAATATCCAATGGAAAAAAGACAGTCTCTTTAACAAATGGTGCTGGGAGAACTGGACGGCAACATGCAGAAGGTTGAAACTAGACCACTTTCTTACACCATTTACAAAAATAAACTCAAAATGGATAAAGGACATGAATGTGAGACAGGGAACCATCAAAAGCCTAGAGGAGAAAGCAGGAAAAGACCTCTCTGACCTCAGCTGTAGCAATTTCTTACTTGACACATCCCCAAAGGCAAGGGAATTAAAAGCAAAAATGAACTTGGGACCTCATGAAGATAAAAAGCTTCTGCACAGCAAAGGAAACAATCAATAAAACTAAAAGGCAACCAACAGAATGAGGAAAGATATTTGCAAATGACATATCGGACAAACGGCTAGTATCCAAAATCTATAAAGAACTCACCAAACTCCACACCTGAAAAACAATCCAGTGAAGAAATGAGCAGAAAACATGAATAGGCACTTCTCTACAGAAGACATCCGGATGGCCAACAGGCACATGAAAAGATGCTCAACATCGCTCCTCATCAGGGAAATACAAATCAAAACCATACTCAGATATCACCTCACGCCAGTCAGAGTGGCCAAAATGAACAAATCAGGAGACTATAGACGCTGGAGAGGATATGGAGAAATGGGAACCCTCTTGCACTGTTGGTGGGAATGCAAACTGGTGCAGCCACTCTGGAAAACAGTGTGAAGGTTCCTCAAAAAATTAAAAATAGACCTACCCTATGACCCAGCAATACCACTGCTAGGAATTTACCCAAAGGATACAGGAGCACTGATGCATAGGGGCACTTGTACCCCAATGTTTATAGCAGCACTCTCAACAATAGCCAAATTATGGAAAGAGCCTAAATGTCCATCAACTGATGAATGGATAAAGAAATTGTGGTTTATATACATAATGGAGTACTATGTGGCAATGAGAAAGAATGAAATATGGCCCTTTGTAGCAACGTGGATGGAACAGGAGAGTGTGATGCTAAGTGAAATAAGCCATACAGAGAAAGACAGATACCATACCTTTTCACTCTTACGTGGATCCTGAGAAACTTGTCAGAAACTCATGGGGGAGGGGAAGGAAAAAAAAAAAAAAGGGGTTAGAGTGGGAGAGAGCCAAAGCATAAGAGACTGTTAAAAACTGTGAACAAACTGAGGGTTAATGGGGGGTGGGAGGGAGGGCAGGGTGGGTGATGGGTATTGAGGAGGGCATCTTTTGGGATGAGCACTGGCTGTTGTATGGAAACCAATTTGATAATAAATTTCGTATATTAAAAAATTAAAAAAAATAAATAAATTTAAAAACTGAAAAATATAAGAGCAATTATATATATGTGTATATATATGTATATATATGTATATATACATATATGTATATATACATTCATTGCTACCCCACGTTCATGTTGTCATGTTGGAATAGCTTGAAATCAACTATGATGAGAGTACACATACTATATAAATGAACAAAAACAACATATCAGGCTCTCCTTTCTTTCTATCCTCTCATCCCACATCCTTCAAGCTGGTTGTTGAACATTACCACTTATTAGTCTTATTGATGGATATTTTCTGAATGAATATATAGATGACAATTTATTACATTTAAAACACTGATTCTCTTTTTAATGAAACCTAAAATAATTAACAAATTTTATAATGTTATGTAGTCAAAATGGAAATCTTTGCCATTTTTTAGGTGCTAAGTTTTTGGTCACCTTTTAAATATTCAGAGTAGAAAGTGTATTAAATTAAATAAATGTAATAAATATAAATAATATTACCTATTCCAAATAATTTTATTAAATATTGAATAATTATGCAAATGCTTATTTCAATATCTGCCATATATTAAGTGTTTAATATATGTTTTTTCTAATACTAGCAGGATTAGAAATAATTACATTTATAGTAAAAGAATATTATGCAACTGTCTCCTCCCCCCATGCACCCCATCCCCATATATTCCAACTGATCAAAGAAAATTTATGGAGTTGCATGTGAAGACATTGATTTGTATGTATAAAACAATATCAGAATTTACACTAGAATAGCATGAACTTCTAGTCATCTCTTACATAAACTTACATGCAAACACACATCCTATGCACACAAATATAAATGTACTTATTTTTAATGGGATTATGCCATGCTTTTACATTTTTTATTATGTTTTATTATCGTTTAAATGTTTGCTTTATTTTTGAGAGACAGAGAGAAAGAGAGAAAGATAGAGTGCAGGAGCAGGGAGGGGAAGAAAGAGAGAGGGACAGAGGATCCAAAGCAGGCTCTGTGCTGACAGCAGTGAGCCCGATGTGGGGTTTAAACTTACTAACTGTGAGATCACGACTTGAGCCGAAGTCAGCCACTCTACCGACTGAGCCACCCAGGTACCCCTTAAAATGTTTTGAAAACCTAATATAACATGGAATATTTCCAGCCTAGTGCATTGATGTAACTTAGCATATATTTTTAAGTCCATACTCCCTTACTGCAAACCCTTGGGTCTAGGTGTGTTTTGAAATACAGTTTGATTGTTTTTTAATTTTGGAAAGGTAATAGGACATGCATACTGTATGCTATTATAGCACTTCCAGTTATGTCTTGAATGGCACCCCATAATCATACACATGAATATTTCTGTAGGGACCTGAATACATAGTCACACTAAATAGGATAAATAAAGATTAGGAATAACTTCATGTCTAATCAGGTTAGGTTTTATCTCCAAAAAGGTCATGCTAGGTTTACAGAAGAGATTATGGATCTTTATAATTCTCTGCCTTTTCAAAAGATTGTTAGTAAGCAATATATCTTTAAAAATGCACTGAGAAATGATGGTCTGGATGAAGCACAGGGGAAGTCAGTTCAAAAGGCCAGAGAGTTCTCTGGAATCCCTGTGTTCTCAGAAGCGGCAGGATGTTCCAGACAAGTAAAAGATCTGCAGAATGATGGTTTCGCCCAATGTCTTTTCTGACCATAAAATACAAACCAGGCACAGAGCCATATTCAGCTTCTTGATCAAATCCTGACACGTGTGCTCCACAGGCACGTGCTCTGTACAGTCTGGGAAGGGGCTGGTGTGCAGAGAGCTTTACTCATGAGCTGAAAGCTTACTGAGCTATCTGAAGAAAACCAGCGTGGGGAAATTTTATCTGGCCAAGAAGCAGGAAGGAAGAACTGGTTAATGAATATGCTGTAGTGTGTTCCCACAGGCAGAAACAGGCAGTCATATCTGCTGCTCACACACTTTCAGGAATATTATGAAATAGGGAAATGTTTCATCCTTGGATTGATTTTGACCTCTTTGAATGAATTCAAAGAAGTGATTATGATTAATGTGTATTAGTCATGAAATAAAGCAATATTTTTTGTAATTTCATGCTGCATACAATAAAATATATTCTCATTGAAAAATCAAATCCATCTACTTCTGTCCACATTATCACTGAATACTACGTGGGCAGACCACTACCCAAGGCATCATGTTCTGCTCTGTAGGGCTCTGCCATTGTTTTTGATTTCCAGTGAAAACGGTTGTAAGTAAAAAAAAATGAGAAAGCATAATCACAGTCATACATTTGTCTATTATCTATTTATACGTTATAATGTAATTTTAACTGTTTCACATTCGTTGTTCACTCTCAGTTGACTAGTCTATTTAGTGTTCAACATGGTTTTATGTTTTTTACAATACTTTTTAGCCACAGCACAAAAAAATCAAAGTGAATTAGATAAGGGGTCATCAGTTAAAATTGACATGATGAAATAGAGATATTGATTTAAAACCAGAAAACTTGATTTTATTCCTGATTCCGCCACATTTGAGCCTTATTCCCTTTTAAAAGCTGCTTAACTTCTTTGAAATGATACCGCCCTTATCAAAGAATTATATTTATTGTTGGATGCTATGTCTTGTACAATGACTGTGAAAATATTTTTATAGAAATTTAAAGCACTATTGTTTTGTATTCATGCATTTACCACATATTTCTTGAGTCTGTTAAAGGCCGGCATTGCTAACTCCTGGAATATATAAGATGTAAAACAGGCATTGTGAGAAGGCAGAGAGTGAAGGAAAGGTGGGGTACGAAGTAGAGTATGTAGCACACATATTGTACTTCACAGTCTGTAGCAAGATGTGCGTGAAACAGGGAGAAGATTTTAGTATAGAGAAATAAATGTGGGATTACTAGCTCCAAACTAGAGTAGGTTAAAATGCTCACAGAGGTAAAACATTGAGGAAGCAAAAAGGGAACATCAAAAGTTTCAGTGTACTCGGAAGAAGACTAATCTCCAATGAAACTGAAATAAAAAGGAGAGAAGTATGAGGGAAAAGAGAAAAACAGATTAATATATGTTATTATTAATTTTACAGTTGACTGACAATAGCATCAAAAGAATGGTAATCCAGGAAATAAAAATAAATGAAGTGAGGTAACAATTAGATGTTGGAAATGATTAGAAGAAAGTTCTTTGTAACATAATTACAACAAGTGACCTTTTATGCTTTACACCTCCTGAGTCACCTCTTTGAAATTGTCTGCTGGGTATCAGGATTATTTATGAAATTTTGTGAATATAAATCCTAGTATAGCAGATTCACCATGGGAAATATCAGTATAGAAATTAAGGTAGAGATCACTTGGAACACTCAGGAAATTGATCTACAGACTGGCAGAAGGATCTCCATGGTTGGAAGGAGACAGTGTGACAGGAGTGAGACTTATTTTAACAAACAAATCAAAGCACACCTATTTAAAGTTCTAAACACTCCCCACTGCACACAAGGAGGAGCTCTGCAGAGCACTGACCAGTGGGAAAGAGCAGCCAAAATGTAACAGAAGAGTGAACACAGCATATGCTAGAAACACTTCCTTAAGTGCCAGGTTATGGACAGTGTAGGACCCTTTTTTAATACAGCATTACTCTCAGGTGCAGCAAACATAGCAAGCTTTCAAAATATGCAAAAACAGAAACTTAGACAAAATGGAAAAACAGAAGAATTCTCCCCAAAAGAAGGGTCAAGAAGAAATTACAGCCAGGGACATGCTCAAAATAGATATAAGCAATATATCTGAACAAGAATTTAGAACAACAGTCAAAAGACTACTATCTGGGCTTTGAAAAAAGCATAGAAGACACCAGAGAAACCCTTGTTGCAAAGATAGAAGATTTAAAAAGTATAAAAATATTTTTTAATGCTATAACTAAGATGTAAAACCAACTGAATACAGTCACAATGAAGATTGAGGAAACAAAGTAGAGAATAGTTGATATAGAAGATAAAATTATGGAAAACAATGAAGCTGAAAGGAAGAGGGAAAGAAAACTATTAGATCACGAGGGGAGATTTTGGGAACTCAATGATTTCATAAAGTAAAACCATCCATATCATAGCACACCCAGAAAACGAAGAGCAGGAAAAAGAGGAAGAAGGTTTATTTGAATAAATTTTAGCTGAGAGCTTTCCTAGTCTTCCGTAATCTGGCATTCAAGTCCAAGAAGCACAGAGAACTCCCTGAAAACCAACAAAAGCAGGTCAACACCATGACATTAACATAGTGAAACTTGCACAATATAAAGATAAAGAAAGAATTTTTACAGTGGCTAGGTACAAAAGGTCCTTAACCTACAAGGGTAGACACATAAGGTTAGCAGCAGACCTGTCTGCAGAAACTTGTCAGGGCAGAAGGGAGTGGCATAAAATATTCAACATGCTGAATGGGAATAATATGCAGCCAAGAATTCTTTACCCAGCAAGGCTGTTATTTGGAGAGATTAAGAGTTTCCCAGACAAACAAAACCTAAAGGAGTTCATGACCACTAAATCAGTCCTGCAAGAAATTTTAAGGGTACTGTTTGAGTGGAGAAAAACAAAAACAAAAACAAAAACAAAAAAAACCAAAAAACAAAAAACAAAGCAACAAAGATTAGAAAGAACAAGAGAACATCACCGAAAACAACTACTCTAAAGGTAACACAATGGTACTAATTTCATATCTTTCAATAATCACTCTGAATGTAAGTGGACAAAATGCTTTACTCAAAAGATATAGGGTATCTGAATGAATGAACAAACAATCCATCTATATGCTGCCTACAAGAGACTCATTTTAGACCTAGAGACAGATGCAGATTGACAGTGAGGAAATGGAGAACTATCTATCATGCTAATGAACATCAATAGAAAGCCATAGTGGCCATATTTATATCAAACACACTAGGTTGTTTTTTTTTTAATTTTTTTATGTTTATTTATTTTTAAGAGCGAGAGAGACAGAGTATGAGCAGGGGAGGGGCAGAGAGAGAGAGGGAGACACAGAATCCAAAGCGGGCTCCAAGGTCTGAGCTGTCAACACAGACCCTGAAGTGGGGCTCAAACTCACAGAATGTGAGATCATGACCTGAGTCGAAGTCAGAAACCTAACTGACTGAGCCACCCAGGAACCCCCAGACAAACTAGATTTTAAAACAAACACTGTAACAAGATATGAAGTAGGGCATTGTATCATAATTAAAGGGTCTATCCACTAAGAAGATCTAACAATTATAAATACTTATGCCCCCAACTTGAAATAACCAAACATATAAATCAATTAATAACAAACATAAAGAAACTCATTGATAATAATACAATAATAGTGAGGGTTTTAACACCCCACCATTAGCAATGAACAGATCATCTAAGCAGAAAATCAACAAGGAAACGATGGCTTTGAACGACACACTGGACCAGATGGACTTAACAGATATATTCAGAACATTTCATCCTAAAGCAGGAGAATATTTTTCTCAAGTGCACATGGAATGTTTTCCAGAACAGATCACATACTGGGTCACAAATCAAATATCAGTCCTCAACATATACAAAAAGATTGAGATCATGCCATACATATTTTTGGATCACAATGCTACAAAACTTAAAGTTGACCACAAGAAAAAATTTGGAAATCCCTCAAATACATGGAGATTAATGAACATTCTACTAAAGAATGAATGAGTTAACCAGGAACTTAAAGAAGAAATAAAAAAAAAAAATACATGAAAGCAAATGAAAATGAAAATAGTCCAGGTACACCTGGGAGGCTCAGTCAGTTAAGTATCTGACTTTGGCTCAGGTCATGATCTCATGGTCATTCGTTTGAGCCTCACATCTGTGCTGTCAGCAGAGAGCCTGCTTCAGATCCTCTGTACCCCCCCCTTCCCTCCCTCCCCTGTTCAGGCTCGCTCTCTCTCTCTCTTTCTCTCCAAAAAATAAATAAACACCAAAAATTTTTTAAAAAGGAAAGGAAAGGAAAGGAAAGGAAAGGAAAGGAAAGGAAAGGAAAGAAAGGAAAGAGAAAAGAAGCGAAAAGAAAAGAAGAGAAAAGAAAAGAAAAGAAAAGAAAAGAAAAGAAAAGAAAAGAAAAGGAAAGAAAAGAAAAGAAAAGAAAAGAAAGAAAAGAAAAGAAAAGAAAAGAAAAGATGGTAGTCCAAACCCTTTGGGATGCAGCAAAGACAGTCCCAGGGGGAAAGTATATTGGAATCCGGACCTATCTCAAGAACCAGGAAAGATCCCAAATATACAATCTAACCTTACACCTAAAAAAGCTAGAAAAGGAACAGCAAATAAAGCCTAAAGCCAGAATAAGAAGAGAAATAATAAAGATTAGAGCAGAAACAAACAAACAAAATCCAACAGAACAGATCGACAAAAGTAATAGCTGGTTCTTTGAAAGACTAAACAAAATTGATAAACCCCTAGCCAGACTGATAAAAAAGAAAAGAGAGAAGAAAAGCAAATAGATAAAATCATGAATGAAAGAGCAGAGATAATAACCAACACCACAGAAATACAAACAATTATAAAGAGAATACTATGAAAAATTGTATGCCAACAAACTGGGAAATCTGGAAGAAATGGACAAATTCCGAGAGACTCATAAACTACCAAAACTGAAATAGGAAGAAATAGAAAATATGAACAGGCCCATAACCAGCAAAGAAATTGAATCAGTGATCAAAAATCTCTCAGATGGCTTCCCAGAGGAATTTTATCAGATGTTTAAAGAAGAGTTAATACCTGTGCTTCTCAAACTTTTCCAAAAAATAAAAATGGAAGGAAAACTTCCGAACTCATTCTACAAGGCTAGCATTACCTTAATTCCAGAGCCAGACAAAGACCCCGCTAAAAAGGAGAATCACAGGCCACCACCCCTGATGAACATGGATGCAAAACTCTCAACAAAATACTGGCAAGTCGAATTCAACAGTACATTAAAGGATTATCCACTATAACCAAGTGAAATTTATTCCTGGGCTGCAGGGCTGGCTCAATATTACCAAATCAATCAACATGATACATCATTTTAATTAAAAAAAGGGTAAGAATCATATGATCTTGTCAATAGATGCAGAAAAAGTATTTGACAAAACACAGCATCCATTCCTGATCAAAATCCTCCCCAAAGTAGGGATAGATGGAATATACCTCAACATAAGAAATTAAGGTGGTCTATGTAGTTACCAAAGTTAGTCTAAATATTTTTCTGGTGAAACCATGAGAAATAGAAACATATTAACCCATATGTTTTTAAAATTTTCAGTTACATTATTTCTGAAAGCAATTTAGAATTTAAGAAGTGAATCTTCTGTCATCCAGTAATTTCACTTCTAGAAATCTGGTTTATAAAAACAAAAGTTCCAATCTTTTTTTGCATAGGTTAGAGGATATTTATTGCAACATTCTTTATACAGAACTACAAACCATTAACTAAAACCCTTGGGGCCAGATGTGTTTAAGAATTCTGATGTTTCGGTATTCTTAAAACAATAATATTAAGCATACCCCATATATTATTAATACCACTAGGGGGGCTGGGCAGCACCACATAATCAAACACATTCACATATCTGCAGCAAAATGTATGAGTATTCAAATTAAGTACGTTAAATAAAGATTATACATAACCTCACACAGCTTCAGGTCAGTATTTCCATTTGAATTAGAAAAAAAATTTAATTTTGAAATTGCAAATAAGATATTACAGACCTGTAATTAAATTATTTTTTAAAAAGGAATAATCAGAATGTCCACAGAAAATGTTATACTTCCATTTAAAATATTAGGTTAGCTTTATAAATGTTGACCTGGAAGAATGACTGTGATAAGTTGGGAAATGGGAAAAAATAATACTTCAGATTAGGGTGGATGATGTAATACATTTCTATAAAAAATACACATCTCTGTTTTTACTTGTATTTTCTTATAGGCATGAGGAAAAGTATTGAATTATATTTGCACAGAAAATGACTATGCAGTGTACTTTTTAAACGAAACAATATACTAGAAAAACTAAAACACAAAGCAGGACCTACTGAGTGTATCATAAAATGACCTCACATTCTTGGCTTATAGCAATTTGGCTATTTATAGTTTGCAGCGATATGTATAAATAGTGTTGCTTTAAATTGTCTGGTAAGGTAAATAAATAAATAGATTAATTAATTAATTAATAAAATCTGGTGAGGCAAGCAAATCACCAATGTCTGGTTAACATCAAGATGCAAAAATGTACTAACTCAATTAACATTGCAAAGAAAGCAATTAAAATGTACAAGAAATATGCATCTATTTTTCCTGACAAGATCAGTTCTCTTCACTAATTAGGGAAATGATATTTAGATCAAGGAAATTGTAGCCTATAAAGAATCAATCCTCCTCTAAAATCATTAAAATCACAGTGTATAGTAGTGTATTAAAATTATCAAATACTGGGGCGCCTGGGTGGCGCAGTCGGTTAAGCGTCCGACTTCAGCCAGGTCACGATCTCGCGGTCCGTGAGTTCGAGCCCCGCGTCAGGCTCTGGGCTGATGGCTCGGAGCCTGGAGCCTGTTTCCAATTCTGTGTCTCCCTCTCTCTCTGCCCCTGCCCCGTTCATGCTCTGTCTCTGTCTGTCCCAAAAATAAATAAAAAACATTAAAAAAAAAATTATCAAATACTAATTATATATAATATATAATAGCATAGAGTGGAATAAATTAAACTAAATACATTATTTAGTATAGGACCCCAATTTTGTTAAGTGACTGATGAATTTTAAAAATTAGTAATTTTGAGGGGTGCCTGGGTGGCTCAGTTAAGCGACCGACTCTTGGTTTCAGCTCAGATCATGATCTCACAGTTCATGAGTTCGAGTCCTGCCTTGGGGCTCTGTCCTGACATCGTGGAGCCTGCTTGGGATTTTCCTTCTCTCGCTCTCTCTCTGTTCCTCCCCACTCACACGGTTTCTGTCTCTCTCAACATAAATAAATAAGCTTAAAAATGTCAGCAATTTTGAGAAGCGCCTGGGCGGCTCAGTCAGTTAAACATTTCACTAGTGATTTCAGTTCATGTCATGATTTCACATTTCCTGAGATTGAGCCCCGCATCGGGCTCTGTGCTGAGGGTGGAGTCTACTTGGGATTCTCTTTCTCCCTCTCCCTCTGCCCCTCCCCTGCTTGCTCTTCTTTTCTTTCTAAACTTAAAAAAAATTAGTAATTTTGCTAAATGCCTTGCTTTTGAGTTATGAATTTATTTTTTTAGCATTTACTAGCATGTAAACTTCTAGAGATTATAAAATTGTTTTGGAAGCTCAATTTTATGCACTTGACTGAAGTTGACTATACTTTAATAAATATTATAGAATAGGAGCTCCAACCTCTTTTGTTTAGGAGTTCATACATTGTACATATCCCTATTCAGCCTAGTAGGGCTGGTGTTCACCTTGTATGGGCAGGCTGTATTAGGTAATTGACTGGTGACTCTTAACAGTTGGTAAGACTCTGACTTACTCATCCTTAAATATTTTGAGTATTCTTTCACCAAGGATTTTGAAAAATAATATCCTTTCCAAGGAGTTGCTATTAGAATTAAATAAAGTGAATTATATAAAGTTTAAATTATTGTAGTAGTTTCATATTCATCTTTCTGGTTATACCACTGTCCTAAAGTAAGTTTTTCTCAAAGTCATTCTGTTAAAATAGAAGTCAAATAATGACTTTCTTTGGCTCAAAACCCTCCAATGGTTTACTATAAAAATGAAAGGATTCTCAATAACCCTATGTGACCTGGCTCTCATCTAATTCACTAGTCTCATTTCCTCATTTTCCCACTTCTCTAGTCATACTGACTTCCTGGCTGTTTCAGGATCATATATGGCCCACTCTTGACTCAGAATGTTTGCACTAAGTATTTCTTCCAACTGGAACTTCTTTTTTCCTATAAAGTTACATGCTCCAATCTTTCACATCCTTCAAGTCTTTACTAAGTTGTTACCTTCTTGGTGAAGATTTCCATGGTATCTGATTTCAAATTTCAAACTGTACCCGTAGCAAACTTTCTCTCTCACCCTTGTTAACTTTTCAACATACTACTGGTAACATTATAAAATACTATATAGTTTGCAATTTTATTTTGTTTATTGTCTGACTTTTTCAACTAGTATGTATGCTCTATGAGACCAGGATTTTTGGTCTACTTTGTTCACCGTTGTAGCTCCAGCACATAGAAGAATATTTAGCACTTTAGAATCCATACAATACACATTTCTTTAAATAAGAAAAATGCAGAGAGGAGTCAAAGATGACTTTAAAATTTTGTTGACTGAGCAACATGAAGGAGTGAGTTGATTTTAAATGAAATGGGATAGGCTAAAAAAGGAGTAGATCTTGAAGGTGAGAGGCATCAGCAGATAAATTTTTGATGTTACAAATGAGACACCTAACCAAGTTAAGATACTGACTAAGCAATTGGATACATGAGCCTGGAGTTCAGGGCACCATTACACTTAGAAGATACAGGGTTGGAGTTGGGAGCCATTATATTAGAAAAGAGGATGAGATTGCGAAGGAGTTGAGTGTAGATAGAAGAGAGAAGAGGCCTAAGATGGAGGCATGAACAATTTCAACACTAACAGGTAAGGGAGAGAAGTTATTCACTGAAGAGAATAAACACAGCCAGAGATGAAAGGAAATTCATGAGGGGGTCATGTCCTGGAAACGAAGAGAGGAAAGTGTTTCAATGGAGATAGTGACCAACTCTGTTTAATCCTGCTGACAGATCAAGGAAGATAAGGGTGAGAACTGACAGGTGGATTGGCAGTGTGAAGGGTTACTCAAGGCTTTCACGTAAGACAGGTAATAGTAAAAGTCTGGCTCAAGTGTTTCAAGAAGAAGCGAGGTAAAGAATTGGAAATGATGAACATAGACAATGGTTTCAAATAATTTTATGAAAAGCAATGAGAGAATTGAAGCGGTATTTGAAGAGGGAAAGGAAGTTAAGGGGATATGTTTTTGTGTTTAGTTTTCTCCTTTTAAAGATAGAAGGAATTGGGGCGCCTGGGTGGCTCGGTCGGTTAAGCGTCTGACTTCGGCTCAGGTCATGATTTCACGGTCCGTGAGTTCGAGCCCCGTGTCAGGCTCTGTGCTGACAGCTCACAGCCTGGAGCCTGCTTCAGATTCTGTGTCTCCCTCTCTCTCTGCCCCTCCCCTGTTCATGCTCTGTCTCTCTCTGTCTCAAAAATAAATAAACGTTAAAAAAAATAAAAAAAAATAAAAAAAAAGATAGAAGGAATTATGACATATAATGGAGAGATTCGAGAGAAGGAAAATCTCATAATGTAGGAGAAAGTGTGATTTTCAGAATCAATGTCCTTGAATGGTGAGAGTTAATGGAACAGAATTTACATGAGAAGGTTTTGTTATAAACTGGAACATCAGTAGACAGTATACAGCAACAAGAGAAATGGCAAGTGTATGTGGCTGGGTGTAGGTAGGTGAAAAGAGTGGATGGTTGTAGTTCTCTTCTGAGGATTCGGATAGTTTCAACAAAACCAAGGTCATTTGGTGAAAATGAGATATGGGGAGTAAATATGAAATTCTTGTTTAGGGGAGCAGAAAAGTAAGTTTATTTGGAAAACTTAATTTGATTACCATATTATTAGGAAACAATCTGAGTTAGTGATCATAAATTTGAAGTGGGACTGGTCAGCATATTTGTGTGTTTCCTTTATCCCATACACCATAGGCATAGGTATGGAGTAAACTGAGCATGAATTTGGGGTATATCTAAGATAGTGGTTGTAATGCCTGATCATGAGCCTTAAATTGGGGAAAGGAGTACATAAGAACATGAAAAGGAAGAGAAACAGGGAAAGATGGCCCTGTCAAAGCCCCAGGGGGGCTAAAAATTATTGGAATCAGGAGACCATGGAAAATGAGCTGAAGTTTGGGTTGAAGTTTAGGATACTTAAAATTGTGGCTATGGAGAGGTTCCAGCTACTAAAAATGACACAATCTAGGTCATAACTAAGGGTGTATGTGACTGAGATGGGAGAGCAAGATCGTTAGTGGACAAAAGACGGTAACTCAGAGATCAAGCATTGAGGGATTACCCACCTGGATTACGAGTGTGGAATGTAGAAGGAAACAAAACATTAAATCTCTAAGGAAAGAGGGAGAATGGACCAGGAGTTGGTAGATGACTACAAAGAGAAAGGACATTGTATTCATTGTTACACTAATCCTATATCATAAAATTCTCAGGTGATTGTTCTCAGGGGAGAATAAAAGAGAAGGGTCTGGAAGCATCAATGAGAACCAAGAAGGATGCCTTCAACACCATACCAGTGGAAAGGTATGGATGGGATTAAAATAACCCTTACATGCAAAGACTTTAGTGGAAATACATACTCAAGGGAGAGCCTGGTTGCAATTAGATCAAGAAGAGGAAAGGCATATTCAGAGAAAGTAACACACATTGGCTAAACCAGAAGGTATTGAGGGAGGGTTGAGAGTTTGGGAGGCTTGGGAAATTAGGCCAGAAATGTGATTTATAGGGCCCTATAGGCAGTAAGACCTATAATTTATTATCAAAACCTAGAAGAGGCCCCAATAATAATTACACCAAGATAAAAAAGCATACACTGGGACTGTCCCAGGCAAATTCTGTTAAATGGTCATCCTACCCATCAGACTTGCAAATTATGAGGTTAATTGTAACAATAACAGGAGAAAAGTGAATAAAGATGTTGGTCTTGATGGTTCTGAGATAGACTGCCCGAAAGCAGAGAGTTGTAATCGTAGTGGCAATAGGGATAGGTAAAGGGCCAAATTTTCTCTGCAGGAATATATAGTGTTTTCAACTATTACTTGAATCCATTTTCATAGCGCTGTGGCTATTAACACTGGAACTGTATTATTTCCAGCTAATGGTGAATCTAAAACTTTTGTCACACTGTACTCAATGGATGTAGTTCTCTTTTTTTTTCCCATTGTTTAACAGTTTCATCCCTGGTATTTGTTAATCTTCGCCTGGAGTTTTCTCTCTTCAACTACATGGTGGTATGCAAATACTACTGTTTTCCTAGGCAGGCTGAAATATCATGGCCTTCATGAACCTGTTCTTGACTCTTTCATCTGGGCATTAGGTGTCCTTCCTCTCAATTCTCCCAGCATTTTATCAATACTTCTATTGATTTATTTATTAGTTTTTGCCTTTTACAGTATTAAATTACTTATGTATCTTACCTTTCCTTTTAATTTTTTTTAATGTTTATTCATTTTTGAGAGAGAGAGAGAGAGAGAGCGTGTGAGCAGGGGAGGGGCAGAAAGAGAGGGAGACACAGAATCTGAAGCAGGCTCCAGGCTCTGAGCTGCCAGCACAGAGCCGGATGCAGGGCTGAAACCCACAAACCTCGAGATCAGGACTGAGCCGAAGTCCCATGCTTAACCAACTGAGCCACCCAGGCACCCAACCTTTCCTTTTCAATGAGTAAGTTCCTTGGGGACAGAGTTTATATATGCAAAGCTCCATTATCCTACCACTATGTGTTATAAGATAGGCTTTCAATAAGTGTATAGATAAATAATGGAATACATTAATTTTGAAGAGAATCCACAACAGTATTTAAATCTGTTAAATACTGGAAAATAAGAAGAGCTTCTCAGAAATCAAGCTGGCATACAGCAAAGAATAAAATATTAGAAATCAAGAGAGCCGCACAAACAGTGAGATACTATATAAATAACAATAGTTACAACTCCACAAACTTGATGTTTGCTGTGAAATGTACAAATACTATTCTGCATTATATTTCCCTGGAGTTTTAAGCAAGTTTGATTTTAATAACCTTAAAAAATTACCGAAGTTTATTTTTTTTTAAATCAAGCTATGTATACATATTGATTTGCTCTATTCTGTAAAGAAACTAAATGCAACTTGTATGTTAGCATATCGTGTCTAAATTGCAGACTTGGAGAAACTGAAGACAAAATATTCTCTCTTGCTTTCTCGGAGTATTGATGTGTAAAATAACAGATTGTTCACTTTTTAATAGGTAAGGATTCATATGCAGATATGATTTTTAAAAATCATTGTTATTTTTCTTAGGTATTAAAAAATGTGCTTCCTGGAGATTAGAGCAAAAGATTATAACAATTCTTGAGACAATAATTTATGGATAATGACTAAACATTTGCTTGTTCAGGTTTACAGACAAAACATGACTTAATAAAACACTGAGTCAAATCAGACCATGTTTCGATATTATGAACGTGTGTATGCATATGTATATTTTTGCTTACTCTAAATTCTTTTAGATTAGTTATTAGGTATTTTAAAAGGTTAATACCTGAAAAAACTGTAAAGTGGCTGTAGAATTCTCGAGAGTATCTTTTAGGAAGAAGGTTACTTTGCTATCACACTAGATTTGCTCAGTTAAAAGAAGGAATATATAGGGGGCACCTGGGTGGCTCAGTCGGTTAGGTGGCCAACTTCGGCTCAGGTCATGATCTCGCGGTCCGTGAGTTCAAGCTCCACGTCGGGCTCTGTGCTGACAGCTCAGAGCCCGGAGCCTGTTTCAGATTCTGTGTCTCCCTTTCTCTCTCTGACCCTCCCCCGTTCATGCTCTGTCTCTCTCTGTCTCAAAAATAAATAACCGTTAAAAAAAAAATTAAAAAAAAAAAAAAGAAGGAATATATAGGCCTTAACTTTTTTAAGAATATTCTTTTCATAACATTTTTATTCCAGACATACTTCAAATGAATCAGTGGACATTTCCTCCAAAATTTTAAACTAATTTTTATATAAAAATTTTAAAAAATGCAGCAGATCAGGCTTCTCAAAATACCCAATAAAGTGAGGATTATTAGATATTAATTAGTAGATGTTAACGATGGGTATTTATGTCACACATTACCCTATTCAATTATTCATTTGTTTAGGTTTATAAACAAGTCATGCCAAAACATTTCATTTTGTTTGTCTTTGGTGTAGTTTGTCCAGAAGCATTCCAATAACTGAGAAATTTTAGTTTAGCCTAACAAATCTGAGATGTTGAGTATAAAATATACTCCCTTTATATTTTTATATATAAAAGAAAATCACTTTAATATCCTCCATATAATTATATCTTTATATTAATAAAAAGAATGCTTATATAAAAAATTATGTAGGGAATTTTATGGGTAATTTAAGAATAAAAATGTATGATTGAGAGAAATTAGAAAAGTTGTGATTGATCAAATCAGACACTAAATGTTGGATACAAATGTAAAGGGTGAATACAAGTTCCCTCTGATATAGAAAATCCCCTGGGCTGTTGTTCAAATTTAGTGCCTGGGCTTGTTTGTCTTTGGGAAGTTGTAGTTTTGAAACTCAGAATTAGATACTATAAGTCAGTGCGAATAATAAGGTAAGGATTCTGCACACAATCTGATGTGTAGAGAGGGGGTTCCCACACCACCAAGCAATCTTCAAGTCCCCAGCTGGCTATCCTACAATTTAGTTCAATTCTGACACTATCTACCTGGATATAGTTTCAGATCCCACAGGTTAAGGGTTCAGTCCCACAAGTCTGCTACCCACGCCCACCCCCTGACCCCCACCACACACACTTCAGATACCAATGTCAAGCCCAGTTTTTTATTGTGTTCTTCTGGCCATCTGGCTGTAAATCAGAGGTTCCCACAAAACTCTCCTTGGGTTTAATTAATCTGCTAGAGTGGCTCACACAACTCAGGGAAATATTTTACTTACTAGATCACTGGTTTATTATAAAAGATATATCTAAGAAATAGCCAGGTTGAAGAAATGCATAGGGCAAGGTATGGGGAAAGGTTTCCATGCCCTCTCTAAGTGCACTCTTCTCACCAAATTTTCACATGTTCACCAAACTGGAAGCTCTTAAAACCTCATTCTTCTGTGTTCGAATGGATGCTTCATTACAAAGGTATGATTGACTAGATCATTGGCCATTGACCATGGATACAACTCCAGCCCTGCTACCCAATCCTGGGGGTGGAACTAAAAGTTCTAACCCTCTAATCACAGGTTGGTTCTCGGGGTAATCAGCTTCCTCTCCTTAAGGGCAGCCCAAAGTCATTCATTAACATAACAAAAGACAGCTTTCTGTTCTCATCATAGGAATTTAATGGTTTAGGAGCTCTGTTCCAGGAACAGATTTCTAAGAAATGTACTAAATAACTTTGTCAATCTTGATTCTTTTCTTTGTTATTCCTGGCCGTTAGGTATCTTTACATTTGCTTTTATATTGCTCCTATCTATTTTGCCTTGGTGACTTGTACACATACTACTCACTGTATTGCTCAAACATATGGAAAAATGGTTGACTTAATAATACTGTGTTGACCATTGTCTTTGTTTAAGGAAACAGAATAAATCATTGTTAAGAGACATACAAGCATCCTCTTTTAAGGTCAAATTTCTATTTAAGTATCTTGTTTAGTCCTTTCTTTTAGCCCCTTTGGGACTTTAAGTCTCAGAAAAAGTTAAGTATTAAGTTTTCTTTGAGAACAAAATTACCCCAGCTTAGTTAAATCTTATGAGGTCAGATTTCTATTTATGTCTATCAGGCATTCTTTTACCTTATTGAAACTACTGCTGTCAGAAAAGTGTAAATGCTACTCTTCTTAAGTAAATAAAATTCCCAGCTCAGTGGAAGGCTTGGTTTGGTCCGGATTAGTAGGCTATTAAAGTTTAGCTAAAAACTGGGCTCCTGCAATAGTAAAATTAGCCTAGTTTTCACCTGGCTTTGTTCACCATTCTTGAAGATTCAGTATTCAGGTACCAGTCCTTTGGGGATTCTTCCCTAACTTCTCCTCCAAATCTGGGTTAGGGTCCAGTTTACAGCATCCTTCCTAAGCCCCAACAGTATAATGCACTTAATCAGTTGTTCTCAAAGTGTCTTCCTAAGAACAGCAAAATCAACATTACACAAGAACCTGCTAGTAATATAAAAAAAGGTCATGGGTCCTCTTCCCTGACTTCTTGAATCAGAAATTCTGGGGTTGGTGCTCAGCAGTCTGTATGTTCAAGCATTCTAGGTGATTGAAATCCACTGGATTTCATATTCCATTTAATCTTTTATTTACCTATTTAGCTCCTGGCCTAGTAAGGGCCCTTAGAATGTGTCCAATAAATGTCTATTATATTAATTATCAAAATGAAATTCAGGCTATGTATTCAGGCCCTCTGGCTAGAGGGCAAATTCAGTCAATTTCACTTTGCTGTTTTAAAAGATGAAGAATGACAAAAAATGGAAGAGTTACTTTTTGAAAAAACAGTGAGTGGAAAAATTCGGAACACATAAAAGGAAAGTGCAAAATATTAATGAGCCTAATTTATTGTTTAGTCTAATTATTTTCTAAGAAATTGTAGATAAATGTTCCCTTTGATCTTTTTCTCATAATCTTATTGATAATCATAGCTAATATTTTTGTAGGCTGATTCTTTTATGAACTCTTCTAATCCCCATTATTTCTACCCTCGTTTTACAGATGGAAAATGTGAGGCAAAAGAGGTAAGATAATAAAACTATCACCTGCTAGAGCAATGACTCGAAATCAGACAGTCTGGGTTCAGAGTCCATCTCCCAGTTAGTACTAATCACTTTGCTTACATTGCCTTTTTTTTTTTTTTCTTTTTTTTTCCTTTTTTTTTTTTTTCAACGTTTTTTATTTATTTTTGGGACAGAGAGAGACAGAGCATGAACGGGGGAGGGGCAGAGAGAGAGGGAGACACAGAATCGGAAACAGGCTCCAGGCTCCGAGCCATCAACCCAGAGCCTGACGCGGGGCTCGAACTCACGGACCGCGAGATCGTGACCTGGCTGAAGTCGGACGCTTAACCGACTGCGCCACCCAGGGGCCCCACATTGCCTTTTTTTTTTAAGCTATATGATGATTGTTATATCTCCAGAAATCCTTTCTATTCCATAAAAATTTCTCTGACAATTCAAAGATTACAGTATCCTTCAACTTTATCCTTGAATTTCATAGAGTTCCTGTCTAGTAATTCATATTACTTTTTAGGGTAACATTCTGTGATGGTTATTTGTACTTATTCATAGAAAGTTATTTAGCTTTTCATTACTGCATTGGCGGTTTTGATTTCTTTAAGTTAAAAAGTCCAATTTCCTCCTTAGGTAAGAATTGATTTCCCTCTCCAAAAAGTAAATTAGACTTTTTTGTTTTTAATTCTGAAGATTAAACAGATTCCCATCTTGCTTCAAAATTTTTGATAAATTAAGGCCACAAAACAATTGGATTAAATGTTTGAAAGTCAGAATTCACATATCTGATAGCTAAGAATAAGAACTTTGATTTGCTAACTCAGTATAGGGATGAGGGAAGAAAATAGAAGGTTTATAGACAAAAACATTCATAAAAGTTAAAAACATGAAATGACTTATTCATGAGAATTTTAATTAATATTGGGTACAACCACAAATATAAATATATGACGACAGAAAGTGAAGAATTAACCAACAAAATGGAAGAATTGGTTTTTGAAACAACAATGAATGGCAATTCAATTTAGGAATAGATAATAAAAAATTTAATTTATAATACTGATTTATTGTTTAATCGAATTATTGTTTTGGTAGTTATTGAGTAGTTATACGTCAAATATTTATTCTCTTCTATAAGGTTTTATTTATTTTTTTCATTTAGAAACTCTCCAGCTGAAGGACTGGATGTTGACTTCAGCTATTTTATAGGATAAGTTTTCAAAAACTTGGAAGTTTTTTTCTAACTGTCACAAGACAATTTATAGCGATCATGAAATCGTTGTACCCATGTGGGGTTATGTATACATATGATATATGTCAATACTTATACAGTATACAGTATGTAAACATTTGATTCTTATTTGTATACATGCATGATGCATGTATGTATAAACACCTATGATAAAATCATAATAAATTTTTTTGATTCTAAAATCTATTTAAACATTTAATTTAGTTAATGATTGGATCTCCAGGACATCGTTTTTTTTTGAACAAGTATAACAGATTGGAGTTTAGGTGAGTTTCCAAATCCTAGTGTGATACTAATAATTACAAGCAAGTTTTAAATCACTGCTTTTCAAATGTGTTTGATAAATAAATTAGTATTCCTGTGATTATGTATGATTTGCCTATGAATCTACAATACCTTATAAACAGTAGAAGTGAAGATGCCAGTTTCTATTTCAGGTAGAAAGTCTGTATGCTGCTTTATCAGCGTGTACAGAGGCATTTTGGAGGGAGAGGACTTTCTGTGAACTGTATTAATCCTTCATCAATTAGATGAAACATTTCAGTAAATCATTTAAATTTATTTTCCTTTGAATGGCTTAGATTTCCATCCCGTTATTTTAGTGTCTGCGTCACTAGAGGCCACTGTTGCCTTTTTGATATATTTCATAACTCAAAGCCTTGAAGTAGTATGTCTGAATAATCTCAAAAGCTATCAATTTTAGAAATAGAAGAAAACTTGTATTATCTTTTGTGCAGTCAGCCTAACTGAAATATGAAAAAGAAAAGATTTTCTGTACTTTTAAAGCAAAATGTGAAATTTCATTTAAAAATTGAGTCACTTCATTTATATTTAAGTATACATGTTATATGTAAATATAGATGTTACTTCTCATATGGCATGTATTTGCCCCACATTCTATGTTCCTCGGTGGTTATAGAAGCATCAGAAACCTACTTTCAGTGAAATATCTTTGTAAAATAATTGACTCTAAAAGACACTAATAGAAATCAAAGGTAAAGCAGAATGGTTAAAGTTATTGAGTGCCAAACATTATCCTAAGAATGTTATGTTGATTACACCAGTTAATTCTTATAACAGTCTTGTGAGTTATCTACCAATGGTATGCTCAAAGTATAGTTGAGGAAACTAGGGGACAGAGGATTTTTAAAAATGGCCCAAGATTGTATGCTATGAACAGTATGTTATAAGGACTACCAAACAGAAAAGTAGATATGGAATATAGATGTATGTGTGTGTGTGAATCTATGTGAAGTTATATCTATAAAATTATGCATTATATCTGTATATATACATGCACATGCACGTGCACACATTTACAATTTTGATAGTGATGCCATTGTTTAGAGCCATGCCCTGTCTGAGATTTTTCTCTACTTACTAGAAAATTAGCCTATTACTGTTTTATATATGCTGACAGAAAACACAAAACTCCTAGGTCGGAGACAAAGGACTTGATTACTCACAACTAAAACAGTAGCCAGAGCTTCATATTTATGCCTGTTCACCTATGCCTTCCAGATCTCAAAGATGGCTGCACATGTAGTGAATTGCATTACAGCAGAGGGTCACTTGACTTGGGGATTTGCTGATTTTATAGCAAGAAAAAGCTTGCTCCCTGTCCAGAGAGAGATGCTAACTCACCTCTCAGGGTTGCTCACTTCAGTCACAACCTTGAGAAACTGCTCAGGTAAAGAGCTATCAGAGTTTTGAATTCTTAGAATATCCAATGAGAACATGCAAAGACCCATGGCTGATTTCCTCTCCAAACGGCCACCATCATATCTCATCTTATCTAATCTTATCTTGTCTTACTTATCTTATGCTTTCTCTGTGTGTGGCTCACTCCATGGTTTTCAAAGGACAGAGGAATGGGTGATATATGTAATGTAGCATTGTACTAGCAAGACAAAGACAAATCTATTGCCCTCAATTGCATTTTTGTCCCTTTCTTGTAGTTTGTATTAATTTCTCTGGGCAGTTCCATCTTATTCTCTCCCCCCCATTCCGTCCTGTTACATTCTCATTCATTCATTAAACACTTATTCAATCCTTATTTTGTATAGATAATATTTCTGTATGAAAACATGTTCATACCCTGAAAACACAAATTGTATTTGATATAATTACTTAAGGCTGTGGTAGTCTTTTTAAAAGTCTAATATATGAGGGGTGCCTGGGTGGCTCAGTCGGTTAAGCGTCTGACTTCAGCTCAGGTCATGATCTCACAGTCTGTGGGTTCAAGCCCCATGTCGGGCTCTGTGCTGGCAGCTCAGAGCCTAGATCCTGCTTCGGATTCGGTGTCTCCCTCTCCCTGTGCCTCTCCCCTGCTCATGCTCTGTCTCTCTCTGTCTCAAAAATAAAATAAAAACATTAAAAAAAAAAAGTCTAATATATGAGAAAGTAATGATATTTTTTAACATTATATCAAATACCATGTATCAAAGACAAACTGCATTTACCAACTCTTGATTATGTGGATATCGACAGCTAAACTTTTATTTTGTAAAATATCTACAATTTTTGTAACTATCCATTTGTTGAAACTGAGTAACATTTTATTAAAACAACTTTATTCTCAATACTTTAAAAAGTGTTTTTCAATATAAAATAACTTGAAATCATTATAATAATTTTTAAAAGAAAGAATGTTTTATACATTACCCTTTCTTATATTCTGCTTTAGTATTTATAACATCATTCTTTACTGAAAATCACAGAATAAAAAAACTGACATCACAAATGGATTTCTAAGTGTCCTCTAAATGTGAAAGTCAGACTATAATTAACAAATAAATTTTGGATTGTGGCAACTTAACATTGGAATTGATGACATACATATAATATCTAAATTCATACTAATTTATCATTCTTTCTAGTGAGAATGTATGCTAGGATCTAATTTCAAATTTCAAATATAGCACATATTGGTAAAGAGAATATTTTCTTTGTTATGAAAATTTTATCAATACACACTTGTCCAAAGAAAGAGTTTGTAGTTTTAATCAAAATTCCAATATTACACTTTTTGAATTATCAAATGTCAACTTTCAAACTTGATTTTTTGAGAAACTATAGAATTTCATAATTGGCGGGAGCCTTGAAAATGTGCTATTTCACTTGTCCCATCATTCAGAGAGGAAGATGTACCTGCAAATACACTTATGAGGTAGCTGTCCACCCTTTGCATGAACATGGTCTATGTACTGACTCAAACATATGCACCCAAATTTATTTTTCATATAATACAAGTAGACTGATACTTGCTCATTTGAAATGTTTTTAAACGTTTTTTGAAGTTTAATTTGGTAGGGGAAAATCTGTTATAAAATGGCCAACAGGACTGATAGGGTAATTCCAGTCCCTGTCTGAAGATTCGCCTTCTGGGCTCTTATTCCCACCCGGCTTGCTGCTCCATCAAGTTACTACTAATGAGAAATGCATAAGTAACAGATTATAAATTGTCCCCTCTGCTTATGCTCAGAACTCAAACCTCTGGAGAATGATATTCTCTGAGCCCACCAGTGCTTTCCAAGATCCCCAAGTGCCACTTGGTTCTTCTGCCAGGTGATACAGACCAGTTTCTGTAACAATTTATTTATTTTAAAAGAGAGAGAAAGAGACAGTGTGGGGAGAGGCAGAGAGAGAGAGAGAGAGAGAGAGATCAAGAGGGAGAGAGAGAGAGAGTATATCCCAAGCAGGCTCTGCACTGTTAGCACAGAGACCCACATGGGGCTCGATCCCATAAGCCGTGAGATCATGACCTGAGTCAAAATCAAGAGACGGATACTTAACTGACTGAGCCACCGAGATGCCCCACTCATTTGAAATTAAAAAAAAAAAATAAATAATAATAATAACAATAATAATATTTCTTTATTCTTGAGAGAGAGAGACAGACAGACAGAGTATGAGGGGTGGGGGGCAGAGAGAGAGAGAGAGAGAAAGACAGAATCTGAAACAGGCTCCAGGCTCTGAGCTGTCAGCACAGAGACCTACACGGGGCTTGAACTCAAGAATTGTGAGATCATAACCTGATGATCATTAAGTTGTTAAGTTGGACGCTTAACCGACTGAGCCACCCAGGCACCCCATTTGAAATTTTTTAATCAGAGTAACACCATGCTATGGAAAAAAAAGAATATGGCTTTTAGAATTAGACAAGTTGTAACATTAGCTGTGCCATTCGCTAACCAAAAATATTGTTATTTATTCTTTCTGAATCTCAATTCTCTAAATTTCTCTCATTCTTAAAATGTCAGAGCGAAGGTGTATGACAGATAAAATTGTCTTCATCACGTGAAACAACACTGGTTAAGAACCTAGAAGTCAGCCTAGAAATCAGTCCATGAGACCTACATTTTTGTTTTTTTGCTATCCCCCTATATCAATTGCTATGCCTTTATAGCCCAGTATAATTCAATTCATTCTTATACACTATCTCCTGCACAGAGAGCACATAGACCCTTAAGTAATAACAATTAATAACAGTACTCTAAGTGATGAAAGAAATAAATATAACCATATTAAGTTATTCTAAAATATTTGTGAAAGCTAATTTCTTTTTGTTAGTAAACATAATTCAAAAATATATCACCAGCTATTTTTCTTTGAAAGAACAGAGGGTCAACTGTAGATCTATTGTTTTTCAGGCATGGATTTTCACCTGTTACTTAATGATTATGAAAGTATAATTATTTTTGTCCCATGAAGTTTTTTATCAATTGCATGCCAATAGGAAATAAGATTAAATAATGCTAGACATGTACATTCATTTGAAAACAAAGGGGGGATTCATTTTTCCTTATATACTTTTTATCAAAAAAGGTTACTTTAAAATTGAATAGGAAGTTGACGGAACACCCGGGAGGTTTTATCAGTGCTATGCAAATAGCTAATTACTAGGAGAAGGAAGAAGAATTTACTTTACTTGATAGACTTCCTGGGAATGTGAAGAGATTTTGAGTGTAGTTCATAAAAGGGTTATTTCCTGACAATCATATTTTACGACTAGAATCTATAGGGTCCAATTAACATGAGCAAATGTATTCAACCAAAAGTATTTGAATACATCCTCAAGTATTTTTTTTTATCTTTATAGGTAAGACACCTCAAAGCCTTTGGGAGTTTATTTATTTATTTATTTTTGTTAAGTATTTATTCATTACACAAGGTCAGCATGGAGCCCCATTCGGGGCTCAAACTCACAAACCCTGAGATCATGACCTGAGTCGAAACCAAGTGTTGGGCACTTAACTGAACCACCCAGGCACCACACCATTGTGAGTTTTAAGAGAAATGAATTCTTCTAAGGTGTTCTACTGATACACTAACCTTATTGAATATTTCTCTAGCACACTTAATACAGATATGCCCCATTTTTCAAAAGTTTGAGTTACACCACTTATTTAGTACCTGTTTTTGCTAACTAAGAGAAATCTAGAAGATTTTTACTTTTATGAAAAATGGTAGGAAGTGACAATAAGAACTCAGCATTTGTTTTGCAGTGAGCTGTAATAGAGAGACAGCACAAACCTGGACCAGCAAGAGTGGCGCCACCAAGCTCCTTCCCTAAGAACTACACTCAGTATCCCAGCTTCAAGCCGACATTGCTTTGCCCTGTGTCTGTGCTTTATCTCAAGTGATTTGTGCCACCATTAGCAGGATGTATCTTAAGGTATCAGAAAAGCCTGATAGGTTATTTTTGGGATCTGGGAACACTCAAAAAATTTTCCATGTAAATTAATGGTAATTCCTTCTTTGCTTTAAGCCATTTGGCTAATAAAAGTTTTCATAGGAATGCTCTACTTATGGATATCATGGAGAAAATTGTACAATGATTATAATAAGTAGGAGTTATCATGTCAGTAATGGTTTGTGTCTGTACCTGAATGGAAGAATTATAAAATTTGTGAAGATACATCACAGATTTATGTAGGATTGATGACATGGTGGTGTATTTGGGAGAGAATTACAAGCAATTTAATGCAGCAATAATTGCATTGAATAAGGGCTCTTGAACAAACTGGTTCAATTAACAAAATTTCAGTTAACAAAACCTGTGAATTCCTTTTGCTTTCACACATGCAGATTGTATTTTTTTTTAATTTTTTTAATGTTTATTCATTTTTGAAAGACAGAGAGAGAGCATAAGAAGGGGTGGGGTGGAGAGAGAGGGGGACACAGAATCCGAAGCAGGCTCCAGGCTCTGAGCTGTCAGCACAGAGCCCGACGCAGGGCTCAAACTCATGAACCTCGAGATCATGATCTGAGCAGAAGTTGGACCTTCAACCGACTGAGCCACCCCAGCTCCCCCGTGCAGATGGTATTTTAAACAGCTGACTAAAACAAGTAGTTACTGTTATTCAATTACTGATATGAACACATAGACTGGATGTCAGCAAGCTTTTTCTGTAAGGACTAGAAAGCAACCATTTTCAGCTTCGTGGGTCAAAAGATTTCTATCCCAAGTGGTCAGCTCTGCCACTGTAGCACATAAACTGTCAGAGACAATATGGGCATGACTGTGTTTCAATAATTTAGTTATTTACCAAAAACCAGTTAACAGGTTGTACTTGGAATGTGAGCTGTAGTTCACAAATTAATCACAACATTTTAGCTTATGAATTAGACCAATCACAATATTTTAGCTTAAGCTTGCCAACTGAAGTGTCATGAGGACAGAGACCTCATCTGTCCTGCTTACCCGTTGAACTTCAGAGCTTTGTGTAGCATCTGGAAGACAATAAAATGTGCTTAATTAAAAGTAAATGTGTATATACTATACAATAATTTCTAATAATTCAATAAATGGTTACTTTATCCCAAACTTGACTTGTATCAATTAGCTATGCTTTAGAAACATACTAATACATTTTAGTGAATTTTATTATCATTCTCAGAAGGATACAGGTCCTAACATTCGACATGATTTCTAGGTTATTATAGCAGTATATACCTTAGATCATCCTGTCTTTCTTATAAACAATTTTAAGGAATTTCTAAGATAGGAGACTACAACAATGCTTCTAAATTATGTGCTACCCACCAAAGAAAGGTCTTTGATGGACAAGAGCATTCTCCTCAGTGTAATTACACTCCAACCAGTCTTAAGAGTTAACTTCTTCAAGCTTATTCACTCCTTCCTTGCTGGCCTAAGCCCCTTGATCTTTAGCTGAATTCACCTCCTTTCCTTGAGATTTGCAGACCACTAGCTTTGAGGAATGAAGGACCAGACTTTCACATAAGATAAGTCCTGACTACACTGGAAAACAGCTGCTGCTGATGCCAGCAAGTCTGTTCAGGGTTATGTTGACATTCCATGAACCGTCTGGGCACCAGCTTCTCCTTCACATAAGCCTTCTCCCCCTCGCCCCTATTTTCCCCTTTAAAACCCTCTGGCTTCGCCTGGAAGGGGAAGATGGTCTTTGGAAGATTAGTCCACCACCTTCCCGGGTCGCTGGTTTCCTGAATAAAGCAACCTTCCTTTCCCACCATTGCTTGTGTCTCAAGTACTCATTTTCGAGCTTCTAAAAGCCGAACCTGAGTTCAGAACTGATTCTCTATCCAATAACATCAGTACATAAGCCGTGGGGAATGTTCATGTACATTCTGCTTGTCTATTTTCTTAAAACACAACATATGTAACAAGGATAGTCCAAAATGTTAACTTGAAAAATGTGACCATATATACAGATGATCAGAGTCAAATAGTCGCCTCATTTCAAAGGAAGATGAGAACATAGATGACAGTTACACAGGGAGGAAATAGCAATATAGGATGATAGGAGCCAAAGATTATAACTGTTGGAAACAAATCACAAGGAAATAGAAGTAAAAACTATATGAGTAATTTCATGATTAGGATCAAGAGTAAGTTGAGTTGCTGAACAAATCAAATGCATTTGTGAGGTATAATACTTAATAGAATGAGAAAGTGTTATGGAAACTGGTCTGGATCACCCAGCAGAAGAACCAAGCGGCACTGGGAGATCTTGGAAAGAAGATCTTACGCTGGTGGGACCCAGAGATCTGAGTCCAGAGTATCAACAGAGGGGACAATTTATAGTCTGTTACTTCTGCATTCCTCATTAGTGGTAATTGGGCGCCTGAGGCAAGCAGGGTGGGAACAAGAACCCAGAAGGGAAGTCTTCAGGCAGGGACTGAAATTACCTTATCAGTCCTGTGGCAATCATATAACAGATTTTTCTCTAACATTTCCCCCTTTGATGCTCCTTGAAACAGACCTACTCTGTATTAGAGGGCATCATCTTCATTTGTTATGGGCTGGTTCTTTTTCTTAGTTCCCTGACTTTGGTTGTGACTATTCCTGACTGGTTGACAAAGTAACAACAGCATTTTTCAAGGAAGATGCAGGTGCCCCCTTTCTGGGCCGTGAAGAGTTCAAGTGCCCATCTGTTCTAGAGGGCAACTCCTGCCAGGGGACTTATTTGGCTCTGTAAGCACACTAGGGAGTCAGCCAGTTGTTAGTCCCACAGAAGAGCCTATGTCTCCTAGGCCAGTCTTTTCCCCATGGCTATTCCTGCCCCAGGCGAACGGGTAGTAACACTGCTCTTTTAGCCTAGGCCTTAAGGCTGAAGGTTATTCTAAGCATTAACTTTTATCGTGAGAATTATTTAATCTCCTTTTCCTGAGGCACACATATAAGTGTAAACCCTTCCCCAAAATGGCACTGTCAGCCTCCTTACTGGCAAGCAAACTAGCAGACCAAAAGAGGTTACAACACATTTATGCTTTTAAACCCCCCAGAGTCTTCCACTTAAAGTGTCCCACACTTACAAAGGGGGCCCAGATTAGAGGAAATCAATACCAACAAAATATCCTATCCATAAGAGGAAGGTGAGTGTTAACAGGAACCTCTCGCTGTTTCCCCAGCTTTCTGGGGCAGCCTCTGCCAACCTGATGACAAGGAGTAAAGACAGTCTATTTATTTTATCAGACTGGCAATTCCTTAAGCTTCTGCCATGTGTAGACCAGCCTGCTTCCAGGGTGTGGCTGGAGCAGGGCTAAAGATCGGACTTGGGTCAGCCTTCCAAGTCTGGGGCTCCTCAGGCTTGGCCCTCTTGACTCTGGAGTGGTGGACCCATGGAATGAGACCTGTATGAGGCCCTGTCCACTGTGGTTTGAGAGGGTCTTTTTCCAGTCTTTGATCTCGAACAAGTCCCCTGGTGAGAGGGGATATAGACGTGCAGGCAGCCCCACAGCACAAAGTGCAGGCTTACAACCTGGTCTCCTTGGCAGGTGATGATGGTGCCAGTTTTGGCATGATGGGGCAAGACCTGGTGGTTCAGGAGGGAGTGGTCACTGGTTCCCCTGCAGGTCCAGGTAGTGGGGCCTCAGTGAGGTCAGGTTGCTGGCCAAGAGTCTCCCTTGGCTCCTTGATAGCTGAGGCACTGACCACCCACTTGGAGCCACACATGGGGCTGATATGGTCCAGGAGGCCAGGGCCAGGGAAGAAGCACAGGGGCTGGATCTCATGGCTGATGGTCCCACTGCAGCCTCACCATGATGATCTGTACCACCCGTACCAAGCTCTTGGGGTACTTGGTGAACATGGTCGAGAAGGCCTCCACTGGCAGCTGCAGCACTGTGGAGTCTTGGGCCACCCAGGCAGACACAGTGCTCCTGTGCTGGTGGCCAGTGATGACATCCAAGATGCTCAGGAGGCTGTTGACACTGTTCCCAAGGACCACTTCCTTCACCACACATTTCTTCCCCTCAGATCCTGGCAGACAGAGCTCCATCAGCCCATCCTGCACCACACAGATACTGGCATCCGGCTGGCCTGGCCGGAAGACAGTCAACAACCTGGCTGAGCTGCTGGAAGACCATGTGTCGGCAGAGCTCCAGGAAGAGCAGCTTCTTGAAATGGCCCAGTACCTGGACATTGTTGAGCATGTAGAGCATCTTGGAGGGCAGGTGGGAGTTACCAAGGTCATCCTCATCAAGTCAGTTTTAAGCACCGTGGGCAGGGGCTCTTTCTGTTGTAGTGTTGGTGCCTCTTTCTGGATGCACGGGATCTTCAATGCCTGGGGCCATCTGGGCCTGGAGTTTTCTGCACTCAGTCTCAGTCTGCATACTCGCAGGAGGATGAATACGGCTGTGACCAGCACTGCAACTCCAGCCCTAATCATCATGCCCAGCACCCCCCTTTTAGCTACTATCTTGGCTGCTTTGTCAGCTAGATGATTTCCTCATGCTGTAGGGTTGTAAGCCAGACAGCCTCGAGGAGCTTTCTTCCCTGCTGCGGTGAGGTCCCTCTCTTTGTAGATTGCCCCCATATACTTGTACAGTAGCAAAGGTGTACTGGGAGTCGGTTGGCTTGTTTGTCCTTGCGAATGGTGAGGGCTCGGATTAAGGCATGTCACTACATACCCTGCCTTTCAAATGCCCTCTGTGATGAAACTGCTACCATCACTGAGCAAGGTGAGGTCTAAGTTCTGTCCAGCCTGGTCACACAGATCTGGGCAACTTGCAAATGCTTTATCAGTCACCTTATAACAGTGGTGATCTGGTTTCCCTTCCTCAGAAGGTAGGAAAGTTGCAGGGTTCAGCATTTGCACTGCTTTAAGAGTGACCAGTAGATTCTCACAGAGGAGCCCCTGGTATTGTGCTAGCTGAGAGTTGGAGAGGCAGGAAAGTTTCTTCTCATGCACAAAGAGATTCCACAGTGAAACAGTCTGTGGCCAGCCAAAACCTGCTGGAAGGGACCGTCAAGGATGCACAGTGATACATCAACCTTATCACTTGGAATCCAAGAGAAGTAAGCCCCCCATCAACCTAGCTGAGGTTCTAGCTGAGGAGGGTGTACGGGTTCAGGACCACTGAGTGCCAGGCTTGAATTGGTTGGTACTGTCTTCCTGGCTTCTTGACTGGCAAGAGCAGGGTGTTACAGGGTGACTGGCATTCAACAAGAATGCCTGATTTCTTGGATGCCTGCCCTTGCCTCTTGTGGGAGGGGGCATTTCCGCCTGTGGTTGAACCCCTGGGATTAACTCTACAATGACAGGTTGTGGGCAAGTCTGGGGAGGGGCGGGTTGTCCTCAGCCCATACAGTGGGGAAGGCAGTCCTGAATTGGGGCAGGCTGCTTGGCTGGGCCTGGGAACAGAATAGCCTCAATTTGGATCTGATCAGAGATTGGTGCACCCCCTTGGCTCAAAGGTTATTTGAGCCCCCAGCTTTGAGAGTATATTTGGGCCAAGTGGAGGGATAGGACACTCAGGTAGGTAGAGGAATTCATGCCATACCAGTGGCCTCCAAATTCACATAAAAGTCATAGTTTGGCCCCCTACTTTTATTTTGACTGTGGGCTTATGGGGGCCAAGAAGAAGTGAGCCTGGTCCCCCTCAATCTGAATCTATTCCTGCTTTAATGTCTTTTCTCTTTGCATCAGGCACATTGTTCTTTGGCTAGGAGGTTTTGGGCCTCCCCCTTTTTGGGGGCTGGACCTTCCCCATCCTTTTGTTGTGGCTCTCTTTTGCCTCGGGGTCAAGCAGGGTGTAAGCCCCACATAGTCTCTCATAATAATCCCTGGGGGATTCCCCTTGGACTGGGCATATTCATGGCCTTCTTTGCCCCTGCTCAAATACCCCAAGAGGAGAGCCTCTTGGTACCGGTGGCTGTAGACCAGCATCTGAAGAGCACCTGCACCTGGTGTGGAGGGCGCAATCTGGCCACTGGTCCAGGGGAGAGAGAATCTGCCAAACCTGGGGGTGGTGGGGAGACCGGAGGTGGCAGAGTATCAGGAACTGGGAGGTTCATACAGCAGGGGAAAGATTGGTTCTTCCTCCAGTTCACCGGTGAGAATTTGTGGAGGTCGGGACTTACACAGGAACTGATCAGGGTAACCTGGGTCTCTGGCGACAACATACCAGATGCAGTGGACCATTGGGACATCTAAGGTTGCCTCTGAGAGCCCTCCTACACCAAAAGTGGGTCATTCTAACTCACATAGGGTCCTTAACTTGCCAGGGGTTATCTTAATTCCATAGTCTCCCCAAAACCCCTTCTTTGCTTTGTCCTGACTCCGTAATGTTCCTGTGAGGTGGAGTCGCAAAGACGGACAGAGGGATGGGGTGCCCCCTCTAAAAAGGAGACCAGTCAGATGCCCATCTGGCCATGTCCTGAAGGAATTTAGGTGACGCTTAGCTGTAGTGACTCAGCTTTGTGCCTTACAATTGGAAACTATTCTGATGCCGCCATAGACTGTATGTCATTCACCATGGAATCACAGTCGGGCCCACTGAGACTCTGTGAGCTTTTGGGGACCTTAAGTGTGCCCCCCCATGGAGCCACAGAATTGAACTCGGCAGGCAAGCCAGACCGAGTTGCACATTCACACTCACATACACATCAGAGGTTATTACATTCCCTCCCACAGAATGTCTACAGATGAGACCACTAAGGTCTCCGGGGAGTGATCAGGTCCCCCCTTCCACCACTACAGGTAGGCTGATGGGGCACCGTAACAGATTTCCTGTCAGTGGGACCACTGAGGTCTCCAGGGAGTGATCAGGTCACCCTTCCACCACTACAGGTGGGCAGGACAGGACAGAATTATTTCCCAGGCCTTACAGATATCTGATGTCATGTCCAAATCCTCCATTGCCAAGTCTCCTTGAGTCTGGCGGGAACGGCAGAGCAGGGCTGGCCCAAGGTGACCAAGCAGGAGACTGCCAAAATCCAGGCAGGGCGCACCTTCTCCGTTGCGATTCCTTGTTCCCTCACCATCTCGCCATTTTCCCAAACCAGCGGCAACAATGGGCCAGTGCGGTTGGGTTTCCAGATCAGGGAACCAAATGTTAGGGACACTGGTCTGGATCACCCAGCAGAAGAACCAAGCGGCACTGGGAAATCTTGGAAAGAAGGAGGTGTATTTTATACTGGTGGGACCCAGAGAGCTGAGTCCAGAGTATCAACAGAGGGGACAATTTATAGGCTGATACTTCCGCATTCCTTATTAGTAGTAATTTGGCGCCTGAGGCAAGCAGGGTGGGAATAAGAACCCAGAAGGGAAGTCTTCAGGCAGGGACTGAAATTCCCTTATCAGTCCTGTTGGCCATCATATAACAGATTTTTCCCTAACAAAAGTACTAGATAACTGAAAGTGTAATAAATTATGGGACAATTTGTTCCTCAAGGAAACAGGTATAGTGTTGGGCACACATGTAAATAAAATAGCAATTCTCTTACTGAAATTCTTGGGTAAGATAATTAGAAATTTTAACATGAATATTGAATGAAAGAAAAATATAAGAAATAATAGAAGAGCAACTAACAGAAAAAGACAGGAAAAATTCTAGAGAGATAAAAAGCTACTAACTCGGGGCAGCTGGGTGGCTCAGTCAGTTAAGTGGCTAATTTCGGCTCAGCCGAAGCAACTTAGGCTCCTGATTCTTTGTTCCTCTAAATCCAACCATGTAAAAAAAAAAAATTTTTTTTTTACTCCTGAAAAAAAAAAAAAATTACTTTGCCTTTAAAAGCAAGGGGCTCCCAGAATAGGAAAGTTTGGGAGTCTAGATTCAGAGAGGTTTGTGATAATTCTTATTCTGCATATTCTTACTGTACTTGTATCTGGTAGGTAGATAGTTGAAGAAAGTCTGCATAATTAGAAAATACTCATTTAGCTAAAGTGGAAAACTTGCTTGGAGAGGTGAAGGTGCACAGGTACCAGCTAATATTGGTATATAATTAGCACCAGGCATGTCTAGAATGGGGGTGTGGAGTGAAAGCACAAGGAAAGCATGTAAGTAGTGTCCATACGTGTGTGGAAATGGTAATGATAATGGCATGGAAATCTCTGTGTAACAAAAGAAGGACAGAGAAGGGAGCTACAGATCTCTTCCCCTAAGAGCACAGGGCACATATTGAACAAAAGCAAAGCCATATGTATGCAGAAATCTTTTCAGCAATGTTTTCATTTAAATTCATGGTTATTTAAAAATTTCAAAAGATGTGATGTTTTAAGTTCTATTGATTATTTTAAGCATGTTTAATATATTTTATAACAATAAATCTTTAGTACAACACACATATCACATATACATACAGGTGGACAGAGATGAGCAGTCCTCAACACTAACCTAATTCTTTTTTTTTTTTTTTTTTTTTTTTTTTTTTTTTTTTTAAATTTTTTTTTTCAACGTTTATTCATTTTTGGGACAGAGAGAGACAGAGCATGAATGGGGGAGGGGCAGAGAGAGAGGGAGACACAGAATCGGAAACAGGCTCCAGGCTCCGAGCCATCGGCCCAGAGCCTGACGCGGGGCTCGAACTCACGGACCGCGAGATCGTGACCTGGCTGAAGTCGGACGCCTAACCGACTGCGCCACCCAGGCGCCCCGACACTAACCTAATTCTTGAAAAATTATTGACAAGAATTCCTACTATACTACAAGAGTGCAGTAAATACTTTCTTCTTCCTTTTTCTTGTTTATCATGACTTTTCATCTTTTTATGTGGCCAGGATTATATGTCTCATATAATTGTTCCTTTTACAAAAGTTTTACTAATATTCAAAGAGTGATACTTAAAGGGATGCACTAGGGGCTCCTGGGGGCCTCAGTCAGTTGAGTGTCCGACTTTGGCTCAGGTCGTGGTCTCATGGTTCATGGGTTCGAGCCCTGTGTCGGGTTTTGCACTGACAGTGCGGAGTCCACTTCAGTGTGGAATCTGCTCCTTTCCTGCTCATGCTCTCTCTCTCAAAAATAAATAAACACTAAAAAAATAAAGGGATGCCACTAAAATTATGGTAAAAAATTACATTAAAAAATGGTCTTGCATTGTATCCAGGTTCCTTTTATATATGGCTTCCTAACTTATTCCAGATCAGTTCATAAAAACCATGCTTATTATATAGGTTTCATGTTGTAATACACAGTCTCGATCTTATTTATGTTGTGAACAGGAATATTGATTGAGTTTCTTAGCAAGCAAACATGTATTAGTTTCAATCTTATAATTCCTCTATCAGTTGTCTGTTTCAGCATAGTCATTCTGAAGAGAAAAAAAAAAATATAGCTACCATACTTATTTGACTACTAGAAATTCCTAGATGCTATCAAGCGGTATCAGCAGACAGGAGTCTGGCTTGGCTTGCTGAAACCTTAGAGCCCACCTGGGTCATGGCTACTTTTGTAGCACTTAAACTTGAATCCTCTCCAGCACTACAATGCATGATCTGGCAATAATCTGGAATCAGTCACTTTTGTGTTTTTTTGTGGTGAGATTGTTTCTCAACCAAGTTGATGCCTAGCAGCTGTGAATATCAAATTTTGCATGAGCTTCTGAAAACAAAAGAAATTATTGTAGCACATGCTTCTAAAACCATAGAGTCAGTCGGCAGGAGTTCCCATCATATAGTTACAGATACTTTTAGGTCAAATTGATAAAGTCTGTTTGCTAGATTATCAACAGCTAACATTGCACTCTTAAAAGGATAGACGTTGCAGTCCTCCAGCTATCCATTCGGTGGGGAGTGTGTGTGAAACACTGAGCTATATAAAAAAGTAGAATGAACAAAGCAGTTAGTTAGGATCAATCCTAAAGATAGTGCTTGTTAAATTACAAACGTTGGAAAATTGTTTAAATCAAACTAATTATAGAAAGATGTTTATTAGCTGCTTTCCATGATCTTAAATCCTTTGTATTACTATGCCAAACAGCAAAGAAAGCAACAACACAAACTCAAGCATGGACCTTCAGGAGGGGTTTTGACCTGTGTTCCCGGTGCCCTCCCTGAAGCTCATCAGAGAAGCACTGAATAGGGTGCTGGTGTGTGTGATCACAATATCCTAGGCTCTAATGCCCTGCCACTTCACAAGGCCAGACCATCAGCTTTGTGAGTGTGCACAATGGTGCATTATTTGTTCAAGACGCTGACATGTGACACTCAGAGATGGAAGCAGGGGAAGGGGCAGAGGCTGCTTGTTCAGCCATCCCATCTGAACCCCCTCCTCTCTCTACCCGCTGACACAGCACAGAGCTGACTCCGCTCAGAGATGGAAAATGGATCCCTGAGCTTTCAGTAAAAGTAGTTGGAAGGGAAATGCTCCACAAAGTGTGTAAATACTCTGCCAGAGCAACACTGGGTTTGGTTTGATTTTGTTTCAGTATTCATTTAACAACCACCCTAGGAGATTCTATAAATTTTCATAAATAATATCTGACCCATAAATAAGTGAAGGTTTTTCTGCGTTTGTATATGTTAGTTTCACAAAACAAAAACAATATTTTTGTTTGGGAAAATTCACATATAAACATAATAAAATGTCTGTGGAAACATCGTAAAACCCAAGATTATGGTCTAACTTCATTTTAATTCCTATTTTTTTTTTTTTTAGTAAAAACTAGAATCCTATTTTTTCAAAGATCAGTGTGATTCCTAAAAACAATAAAAATATTTTTTCATCATGAGTAAAGTGCATTAGCATTTTTTCAGTAAAGCACTGAACTGTTTTGATAAGTAGGCTGCTTAAGCATGAAAAGATGCTGAATTGAATTTGAACAATGTGAGGGAGGAAGAAAGGATGTGAATCGAAAGCAAGCACCACCTGAACATATGTCCTTGAACAAAGGAAGAAATAGGATTTCTTATAATCATTCAACCAAAAATAAAAAGTATAAAATGTTCACAGCACAACAGCAACAAGAAAAACAAAAGCCATTAGAGGTGCATCTTCCTTAACTTTTTGCAGTAGTTTGCATTATATCTCTCTAAAATTTCCTGCTAATTGATACAGTTGGCATTGAACTACCCATGTTGTAAGACCCTGTAATAAAAGACAGGAAACTCTCTTTTTAATGATCCCAACTGATTAACTATCACTTCAAACACGTGACTAAATCTTTCAGACTTTCACAACAAAAGATAATTGATCTTTCGAAGCCTTTTTTAACAGTACGGTCATTACTTTTATGTTAATTATCCATCATTTTGCGAAGCTTACTCTTAGTAGGTAATTTTTTATCATGCAAACTAAATATGTGAAAAGTAACTACTTCCCTTTCACAACATAGTGATTCCTACACGTATATAATTGTTGCGAACTCACTGCTAATTTAAATTAAAATGCTGTATAAATCAATCCTTTGAAAACATGAATAGTATTTTTTGATAAAGTTCCATAATCACTACTTCTAACTTTTATTCATGTACATGTAGATTTTTGTCCATGAGATTAACTGAAATCAAGTTATTTTGGCATATGCCTTAAGGTAGGATGAAGCACTTAAACTAAATCCTTATATTTTGGACTCAGAAAAAAATGTTTAAAAATTATTAAATGGTTGACATGGGTTGCCAATCACTGCCAATTGGGCATTTTAGGGACAGATATATACTACCAAGTCTATGACTTCCCTGGCCACCCTATTTATAATGATACATCCTTTGTTCTGTTATTGTCTATCCCTGGTTTAACACATGACAAATTGATCTGCCTTATGCAAGTCCACAGGACAAAACCTTTGTCTCATTCCCTATTTTTTGCTAGTCTCTAGAACTAGAAGGACATCTCTGGAAGGATGTAGTAGCTGCTCCATAAATTATCTAGAGAGCACGGCTTTGTAGTCCAAATACTGCGAGTTATGTTACTTCTCTATGACTCGTAAGTGCAAAGTGAAGGTAATAACATCTGAAGATTTACATCAACTAATTTCTTGTTAAATACTTACTCTGTGCGAGGGCCTGCTCTAAAAACTGGGGATAAAACAGCAAAAAACACAGAAGAGAGCCCAGTGAAGTGGAAAAGACAAGTTATCGAAAAGAAATTCCTGCCTTATCAAGGTAGCATGGAACCATGTTAAATCATTAAACAGTCACTTGTTGCTATCATTAACATTCTTATTCCAAGATTTGGAGGTTTATTAGGAGTTCACAGGGGCTAATTAGTTCGAACTCCAGAGTTCAAAACCAAGACAGCCGACATTGCTAGAGTTAGGCTGTGGGTCAAAGAAACGTGGGAGAAAGATGACATCAAAATGCCAATAGGTGTGTCAAGGAGAAAATCATCTAGAAAGGAGATTAAAGACAAATACAATTAAGATTTGAAGTCCAGATTTGGGGAAAGGAAGAATGAGCTAAAGCAAACTGGGATGAAATCAGTTGGGAGGGTAGGAAGGATTACTGAGAGATATTATAGGCAGGCCTGAGCATATTTAGGAGGAATAGGTAGGCTTTAAGGACCATGAGGAGGAATAGACAGGAATTGTCCAGGGACTTAGCGTGTTTTTAAAAACATTTTTTAACGTTTATTTATTTTTTGAAAAAGAGAAAGATGGGGGAGGGGGGGGCAGAGAGAGAGGGAGACACAGAATCTGAAGCAGGTTCCAGGCTCTGAGCTGTCAGCACAGAGCCCAACATGGGACTCGAACTCACGAACCACAAGATCATGACCTGAGTCAAAGTTGGACACGTAACCAACTGAGCCACCCAGGCACCCCAGGACTTAGCTTATTTTTGACATCATTCTGATACAATGATTTTCCATATTAACACAATATACTATTTGTTTAAAAAAAACACACAGGTTTGGCTTGGAAGATGTATGTTACAGTTTATTTAGTTTCTGATCTTTCACAAATCATGCAGCTTATTTAGATCTTAGGTCCCTTATTTTAAAATGAAGTATTATAATGTTTTATGGAAACCTATCTCTTATTCTAGAAGTCATCCCCTTATCCTTATAATGACCTCATACTCTTCATTTTGAAAATAAATGATTTCACATAATTTAAAATGTATTTTGAGTAAAATCTTGCATTTATGAAATAATACACTTAACTTTTGTAGCTGACACATTTTTGTATATGGCAACAAAAGCACTCTCGATAAACTATATCTGTTTATTTAGGGAGAAAAGGAGTAGAGAAAGACACATGTGGTCAGTAAATTTATTTTTTGGATTTTACAGAGCACACAGATTTTTTTGGCATGAAAGTGTGATCATAGAGCACGTCTATTTTTTTTAAGTTTATTTATTTATTTTGTGAGAGAATGAGAGTGGAGAAGGGGCAGAGAGAAGGAGAGGAAAAGAATCCCAAGCAGATTCTGCAATGTCAGCAAAGACCCCAATGCAGAGCTCTATCTTATGAACCAGGAGATCCTGACCTCTTCACCGACTGAGCCACCTATGCACCCCAGGAATGTTTAATTTTTATGGTAAAATTATTTTCACTCACCTCAGCAAAAGCTAAGTGAATGTTATAACATATAACACTAACTTTCACACAGCATGGATGTCAGTCCTAGTCACATTACAATTCAATCAGTTTACATAGCCTGCTTTCTTCCATTCAACATCAGTGCCTGCTGTTTCCTGGATGTGTTAGAAACCAAATCTTAATGCTCTCAGATACCCCATATCTTGTTTTTGATTATCTGTTTTCTTATATTAATGACAATTTTATAGATCTTTTGACGACTCAGGGGAAGAGAGTTATTTCCTTCAAGAATATGATTTTCAACTTGGGCTAAATGGAATCATTCATCAAAGAGTAACTCTTTAATTAAAATCTTTTTTTTCTATTGTGGAAGCAATAACAATAACCAAAAAAACCCAAAAAGCGAAAGAGTATACTTCTACATGAAATTACATCCTCTTCCTTGGTGGTTGGTGATGAGTAGAGAATTTTCATGTCAGGAGAGCAATCTGAAACTTCTAGGTCCAGCTCTTGACGGTCAAAGCCTAGCCTCCATGTGGCTGCCGCCACCCTAGTGTTTCCCTCCAGTACAATCAGAGACGTAAATGATACAAGACTAATGGGTAGTAGGGTTACCTACCCAAAAAATGAACATAGAACACAACATATAATTAGATTATTCGCTTAAATATAAAGCTTTATGACCTTAAACTTGTTTCTTTTTCTTTTTTTAATGTTTATTTATTTTGGAGAGAGAGAGCACAAACAGAGGAAGGGCAGAGAGAAAGGGAGACACAGAATCAAAGCAGGCTATAGGCTCCATGCTGTCAGTACAGAGCCCCACGCTGGGCTAGAACTCATGGACTGTAAGATCACGACCTGAGCCAAAGTTCGATGCTCAACCAACTGAGCCACCTAGAGGCTCCATAAACTTGGCTTCTCCTATAGAATGCCATTCTTCTCAGCTCACCCTTCTGCTCAGCTAGTTACCCTTGAATAGTAAAAAGCCTTAGCAGACATTTAGAACCTAGCCATTTCCTCAAAGTCTAGAGACAAGAGAAACAGTCTTAGGAAGAGAAGGAGGGTCCCTTCACCATGTGGATAAGACCTGAATTGGATGTTTCAATATCCTATCATAACATTTGACATCAGTTGCTTGACATTAAGAATAATCCTCTTCAGGGTAGACCTTACCCTATAGCCAAGGGATGGAGCCCTGCTCCATTTGCGATGTCAAAACAATTTACGATGAATGTAATATCCATCCAAGAGAGACATATGGAATGGGGTGGAGGGTAATGTTTTTTGTGTTCCTAATAAGATTTAATTCTTGAAAAAACAATATTGCAAAATTTAGGCCAGTGGAAATAATTGTGAAAGCTGAAGCTGGTATTTAAAAGTATTTTAAGAAATGAAACTATAAGTGATGCCTAGCTACACTTACCATTTTACAGCACTTCAATTTGATTTCCACTTGAATGATCCTTTGGAAGGAAAACTCTAATGTCTTCTTGTTTTAATTATGTGTTTGTTGTCTAAGAGAATACTGTTTAACTTATCCTGCTAAACCACTAAAATAATGCCCTAGTCTTCCACTTTGTAATGATGATAATAATATTCTATTTTTTGCCATGAGTAGTTTTCCTGTTATGTGTTTATATCTCAGTTTTAATCTTTCATTTTCTACTCATTCAAAAGTATTCAATATTAATTGGATTGTTTAGTTCCTTTACATTCAATATAATAACGTAATCATTCATGTCTTTCACCTTACAATTTGTTTTCACTTTGTTCCTTGTTTCTTTATTTCACCTGTCTTGACTTATTTTGGATTAATTAGTATTTTTAGCCTATTATTTCCCTTGAATTAGTCTTTTAATAATCAATTTTTATATTATTCTTTTATATTATTCTTTTATATTATTCTTTTACATCTACCTTATGTAAATATTTTCACCATTCTCCATAAAATGTAAGACATCTGACATGATTTAATTTCATGCATTGTCTCTTGTCCTTTTTGATGTTATTGCCATTTATTTTATTGCTGCATAAGTTAATTTCACAGGACATTGTGCTAGTGTATTTTTTATTGAACGATAAAATACATAATTGTGCATGAAATACTCTGATCTTAGGTTTTCACCTTGATTTCATACACACGAACACACATGTACATAAACACAGAGGTGCTATTGTATTCGTCGGTAGTTCACTCTTTGTAATTGCTGTATACTGTTCCATTGTATAGATATACCTCAATTTTTATCCATTATTTTGTTGATGAACTTTCAGGCTGTCTGTTGTAATTGACCACCTTTATGAACATGTCCTTTTGTGAACATATTTCATCATTTTTCATTGATATATGCTCAGAAATAAAATCGCTAACTCATAAGACGGATGTGCTTTAACTCTAGGAGAGAAAACAAAGACAAAGTAGCACATACATTATTTTTATGGTCATACCAGCAATGGGATAGTTTTAGTTCCACATTCTTGCTGGAACATGGTTTTAGTCAAATTGTTAAATCCAATATCTGGATTACTCCTGGAACTGCTTCTATTTTTTTCTTTTAATTATCAGCCATTTTTTCCTGGGTATTCTCCTTTCCACAAATTTTTGTTAAGAATACGAGAACTGGGGCACCTGGGTGGCGCAGTCGGTTAAGCGTCCGACTTCAGCCAGGTCACGATCTCGCGGTCCGTGAGTTCGAGCCCCGCGTCAGGCTCTGGGCTGATGGCTCGGAGCCTGGAGCCTGTTTCCGATTCTGTGTCTCCCTCTCTCTCTGCCCCTCCCCCGTTCATGCTCTGTCTATCTCTGTCCCAAAAATAAATAAAAAACGTTAAAAAAAAAAAAAAGAATATGAGAACTATAGAGCTTCAGATGACATTGCAATTTATTTCCTAAAATAGCTCTTTTTGCTGTCAAGCCTCTGTCTCTATCTTTCTTGTACATGAAAAAGATAGGCTAAAAATCATAAAAAGTTCACTGAGTTAAATGAATAAACTCACAATTACAATGTACAAAATCCATAGCTCTGTCGATGTTAGAGTCATTTTGCTTTTTAAAACTTCTGGGGCGCCTGGGTGGCTCAGTCAGTTAGGTGTCTGACTTTGATTCGAGTCATGATTTTGGAGTTCATGAGTTTGAGCCCCGCATTGGGCTCTGTGCTGATAGCTCAGAGCCTGGAGCCTGCTACGGATTCTGTGTCTTCCTCTCTCTCTGCCCCTCCCCTGCTCGTACTCTCTCTCTCAAAAATAAATAAACATTAAACAAAAATTAAAACTTCTGAAGAAAATCAGGATAGAAGGAACTTCAAAACTCTAATCATGAGGAGATTTATAGATATAAAATTGAGATTCTCATTTTTCAGACTCCTCTAGGATAATAAAATAGTAGACACTTAGGAAGGATCTTATAACAAAAGTTATTACATATCTGGGAACATTATTAATGAGTTAGCTTGTTAACTACAAAATGTAATTAACATTTGTGTAGAAGATCATAAATCCAGACCTCCCATACTTCTCAGTTCTCATCCTTCCCATTTGTAAGGATGCAATAATCAAATAAGTTTCTCTGTTTGTCATCTTCTTTTTCATTAATCATTTTTAAATACTGAATATTTTAAACATTGTTCCTATTTACAAATTTGTTTTCTTACTCAAGTCACTGATCTTTAACATGTCTTAGCTTCCTTATCTGTGAAAAGAAAAAACAAACAGTCAAACTATAACATTTTAGGTCTTTGGCTTAGAGAATATGTTATTTCTAATGATGTGTCAAAATGGGATATATGATACCACTCAGGCTTAAATCTAAAGTCACCCACAGCTTACTCTACTTGATAACTTTGAATATGATACTATTTTTGATTGTTAGTTGGTATCCAGTGGTTAGTGGTATAGAGTCCTATGGGTAAATTTCATTTTTATGGTGGCAGATCACATTCCAAGTGAGTGTAGCTTTTCATTGCTCTGAGAATTTCTGCATTCTTGAACACACACCTAAAACCAAAACTGAATCCCAGGATGCTTTTAGTTTTCGAATATATTTCAAATGCTGTATTTCTAATTTTTGAGTCAAAGCAACATCCTCTAAATATACTCCTTTTACTTTTATGCTATATTTCTTAACAACAAATCGCTTGGCACACTGCTGTTGTGTTTCTTGTTGAATAACTTATGGCTTCGCTCAGCCTTAAGGCCATTAACTGTACGAGTGTTCTTGTAATAAGGTATTATTTGTACTATATTGGAGTGAGTTATAAGGAAAGATCATATATCTCTCCTCTCCCCTTGAATTTGGCAACAGGTTGGCTCTTTGGAGCAAGTTTGACTTTGATGCTTCGTGTTAGCTGGGTCACCTGAGAGTGGTAAATCTCCATGATGGTCATGTGAAAAGGGATTATATGTATGAACTTATTACACAAATCTAGAGCATTTCCTCATATATACTAATGTGAATTTTGTCTTTCCACCTTTGGCTCTTCACTCTACTACCCACCCATTTTTCCCTAAGAGAAAGTCTGTTCTTGCCAGCCTATGTTCCAAGATTTTGGTGACAGAAAGTAGAAAATGTAAGCATGAAAAGATAAGATCAAAGAAAGAGTTGAAAAGACTACAGTAGTGTTATTTGTTGGAATATTTCCCAGGCCATCTTAATTGCTGAAAATGGGAATAGAAATCAAAGAAAAGAGAAAGTAATGTTTTATTCCTTCAAAACGAAGAATAGAAAACATAAATGAAACCAAACAACAACAGAAAAGCCAACAAAACCCCAGAAATTGTTAATTTTATCTATTAAAGTAAAAAAAGAACCAAGACAGAGAGGATCTGCAAGTGAGCAGCCTAAGCAAAGATTTTGAGGATGTGAGAAAGTTCAGGTGTGTGAGAGAGTACAAACAGAGAGAATATGGGATTATAAGAACTTTCATTTTAGATTATGAATTGGATATCCTTTAGTATTTTTATATAAATACACTTCAAGATTTTTAATCAAGTATTATTGTTAACTCAATTGTGTTTTTAATTGGATCACTAAAATGAGCCTAAACCACATGGGAGTCCTCTGGAGTCCTCTATGACTTGAACACATCACCACTGATTTGCCTGTTGCCAAATTCAGTGGTTTGTTTCTCTTTCTGCCCTCATATTTCTTGATTTCCTGACAGAATTTGGCAGGAGTCACTCCACGCTCCTTCTGGAACACTGTTCTTTCTCACTTCCTATAACACCATTTTCTCCTAGGTTTTTTTTGTTTTGTTTTTTCCCCCCCAACTCTGGCCTCTCTTTGAGCACTTTCCTTTCTCCAGTGGTCCCTCAAGATCAGTACTAGGTCTCTTCTCTGCCTCCATACTCCTTCTCTTAATTCTTGGTTTTAGAGACCAACCATCTGTACTTTGATGGTTCCCAAATTTATATCTGTAGTCCAGAATCAGATAATTATACACTTGAAAATTTCCTTGGATATCTGCTAGAGTCTTGATATTAAAATTCAAAAGCTAAATTTCTGCTTTTACCCTTAAAGTCTTCATCTACTGTATTTTAGCAAATGGCGCTACCATTCAAACAGTTCCAAAATCTAAAAATTCTTTTTTATTTGTTTTAACTTTGATCCCCAGACACAATCCATTAAGTTCTGTCAATTCTCCTTCCAAAGTATATCTCACATCTGCACCCTTCTTTCTGTCTTTCCCCACATGCCCCTGGTAACTTCTTCATGTCTCTACATTCTTCCTCTATCACTTTCATTCAACTCCATTCCAAACAATTATGGAATAATTTTTTTTTTTTTAAAGCATAAATTGGACCATATGGTATCCTAGTACAATTTCTCAATGGCTTATTTTTTTTAAGTTTATTTATTTAGGGGTGCCTGGGTGGTTCAGTTGGTTAAGCACCTGGCTTGGGCTCAGGTCATGATCCCACAGCTTGTGAGTTGATCCCCACATGGGGCTCTGCTGACAGCTCAGAGCCTGGATTCTGCTTCAGATTCTGTGTCTCCCTTTCTCTCTGCTCCTCTCGAACTCATGCTCTGTCTCTATCTCAAAAATAAACATTTGGGGCACCTGGGTGGCTCAGTCGGTTGAGCGTCCGACCTCAGCTCAGGTCATGATCTCACAGTGTGAGTTCAAGCCCCGCATCGGGCTCTGTGCTGACAGCTCAGAGCCTGGAGCCTGCTTCGGATTCTGTGTCTCCGTCTCTCTCTGCCCCTCCTCTGCTCATGCTCTGCTCTCTCCCTCTCTCTCTCTCTCTCTCTCTGTCAAAAATAAAAATAAACATTAAAAAAAATAGCTTCAAAAAATTAAACATTAAAAAATAAATAAATAAATAAATAAATAAATAAATAAATAAAGTTTATTTTTTAGTTTTGAGAGAAAGAGCAAGTGAGGGAGGGGCAGAGAGAGAGGGAGAGAGAGAGAATCCCAAGCAAGCTCAGCACACTCAGCACAGAGCCTGACGTGGGGCTCAGTCTCACGAACTATGAGATCATGACCTGAGCGGAGATTGAGTTAGATGCTTAATCGACTAAGCCACCCAGAGGGCCCTCAATGGCTTCTTGTTTTCATTTAGAGGAAACCTGAATTTCTACTATTGGCCTAAATTGTCTCCCTCATCTTAACTTGCTCAGTCTCATATCATGTTCCCTCTTTCCACATTCTACCTACCTTGACATTGTTTACTTCTTAAAATGTGCTATTTCTCTTGTTAGAGCATTTGAAAAACATAGGTTGTGCTCTCATAAAGCTTCCATTTTGATTAACTATTGTTAAAGAACTGTCAAATAACTGGACAAAAGTGAAATATCACCTTTGATCTTCCTTGATCAATCTTAGTAAAAATGACTTCCTTCTATTATTCTTTCAGGGAAATCTATGTACTTCATAGCATTTAGGCACTTATAACTGATATGTTGGTTACTTGCTGTCTTGTTCCTGATTGAATGGGAAGTTCCAAAAGAGAAGAGAGTTTGTTTAATTTACTGAGCACACTGCTTGGCACAAAGAAATCATGCAATAAATATTAGATAGATAAAAAAAAAAAAAACTTTTTAAAGATGAATTTGTTTCCTCTGGTCTACATTAGAGGGTGTTTGATGGGTCTTCAACACATAGGTTTTTAAAATAGACATTTTTTAGGAGCACAGTCTTTTTCAGAACTAATTAATTACTCCTAAAACCACTGCAACCAATTATATAGTATAAATTCTCTTCTAGTCACTGCATGAAGCTCTTTTAGATGCTCTATGCCATTGACTAGTATTGTTTCTATCTCCATTTAATGGAAACATAAATTAAAGCTTAGAAAAGTTAAATTAAGCCTTCTGGATTTGAGGGGCACCTGGGTGGCTCAGTCGGTTGAGCATCCAACTTCGGCTCAGGTCATGATCTCAAGTTCCTGAGCTTGAGCCCTGCATCAGGCTCTATGCTGACAGCTCAGAACCTGAAGCCTGCTTCAAATTCTGTGTCTCCCTCTCTTTCTGCCCCTTCCGCATTCATGCTCTGTTTCTCCATCTCTCTCAAAGATAAATAAACATAAAAAAATTAAAATTGAAAAAAAATTAAAAACCTTCTGGATTTGAATCAGGAAAATAGAGTTCTATGATGCCATAAAATCTCATAGTATTTGCCCTTTTAATCTTTGAGGCAAGCCACTACATCAAGCAAATATCCAGGGAACATAATGACTGAATTTTTCCATTTTTCTTGGTGGACTTCCATGGTGTTCAGCTGTAGGGCTCATCACTCCCTACCATAACAGTCCACATCCAAGGATCAAGAGGATGTAGATACAGTCTCCAATCTCCAACTTTTCTTTTTTTTTTCTTTTTTAAACTTTTTTTTAATGTTTATTGTTTTTGAATATTTTTAATGTTTATTTATTTTTGAGAGAGAGAGAGAGAGAGATCATGTGAGTGAGGAAGGGGCAGAGAGAGAGGGGGACACAGAATCTGAAGCAGGCTCCAGGCTCTGAGCTGTCAGCACAGAGCCTAATGCTGGGCTCAAACTCAGGAACGACAAGATCATGACCTGAGCTGAAGTCAGACGCTTAACTGATCCACCCAGGCACCCTCCAATCTCCAAATTTTCTACCTTTCATAACTAACATATGAACTGAGGTTGACTTGCTTATCATTTAAGTCTCTTTGATAACTTTTGATTTCCTGATGGGGAAAATTTTTAAAGAACTAATTCTACCATTTAATCTGGTACTCCAAACTTTAAGTTGATATTCTTACTTCACAATGATTAATGTGTCTAGTGAGCCAGTCAACATTTTCTGTTCAACACATTTTGATTATGTGAAAACAATGTTTTCTCATTTTAGAAAAGAGAATAGCCAACTCGGAGGGATTATCCCATTGTTTGGCAGTCTTGCATTTTTGTCTCATCTGATCAACAGAGAAAAACAATTTAATCTGAAGTGAGTTTAGTTTTTTCTAAGAAAGTCAGTTGTTAGTCCAGAAATCCTAAAAAGAGAAGATCTGTGTTAACATATCTATCTTTTGTTGTGCTAAGTAGCACATGATTGAACTTAGCAGCTGCCTACTTTAACAGTGAGATAAAGTTCATGATCACTAAAGTAAACCTAAAGCATTCTTGTAAAATAAACAGTGTATGTAGACACATCAACACATTAATTAAATTAAAATTATTATTTAGCCAACTTTTTAAATTTAAAAATTTTAAAAATACACCATTTATTTTTTTAATGGAGTCCAACTAAATCCTTCAGATAGGATTTGAAACTGAGTTCTTCCTTGCTTTCGGTGAATCACTTCATTTTCTTTTGCACAATTTTTCATTGACCAAATAGGAATAAGTAATGTTTCTTTTAAATGAGCCAAATTGGGTGTTATGAAAGTAATTAAGATATTTTGAGTTTCTTCATAGATCTTAAGGGTCAGATTTTAGTTTTATTCATATTCCATATAGCAGCTAATCTTCAGAGATGGGCCATACTTTTCTGGTGTGTATTCCCTTGTGTGCTCTCCCCTACTAACTTAGGTCTGGGTTGACTATGTAACTTTTTTGTTTTTAACCAAAACAATAGGGGGAAAATGATACTGTGTGATTTTCAAGGCCAAGACACAAGAAACCGTGAATCTTCTGCCTCAGTTTCTTAGAACACTCCCTTTGGGGGAATTTAGCTGATGACATGGAATAATCCTTACCATTCTGAAACTGTCATGCCATGAAGAAGGTCATGTTAGCTATCTGGAGATGTCACTTAGAAAGAGAATACCCGGCCAGCCCTCAATTCTTCCAGCTATCCCAGCTCTGATCTAGATATTTGAGTGAAGAAGACAACTTAGATGTTTAGTGCACCACGACCTTCAAATACCTCCAGCCACACCCTCCACCTGCATGTAACGCCATGAGCGACCTTCCTGTGAGCACCAGCCAGCTGAGCCCAGCCAACCCTCCAAACTTGAAAGACAATAATAAATTGCTGTGTATACTTCTACATTTGAGGTGATTTATTACAAAAAAAAAAAAAAAAAGATAACTAGGACACTCTGTTACTAAATGTGAAAGTGACAATAGTTTTTCAGAAACTACTTGTTGCAAATAGGCATTAAGTAAATAAATGGCAATTGGAAATGTGTCTCATCATATCTCTAAACTTGCACACATTTTTGGTTCTTGGTAATAAAGATAGAACGTACACACATGGTCCTGGGAGGAACATGGACATAAAATTAAATCATATGTCATACATAATTCAAAGCAAAATCAACAAAAATACTCAGATTTAGAAGTTAGAAAAGAAAAGCTACTGGATTTTTCACTCTGCTTGGCTGCTAGAGGAAGAAACATTTTCTTATGCTTTCTTTTTTCTACTTTAAAGTTTGTGAGAGGCTATTTGATTTACAGTTGGGAGATATAATTAAATAAATGTGCTCGAATATCAAGCATGAGCAGATTCCTTTTAACATTCACTGTTTCTAAGATCACAAGTAACTATGGTAGCACAAGAGTAGATGACACATTCCTCTGTGGAGGCATTGCACACATAGTCTTAAAAGAAAATTGTCTTCTGTTCAGGAGCAATTTTCTGTCACAAAATCAGAAGTGACAGAAGGGAATTCAAGGCCCATGATATAATGTTACATTTTCTTCTGATGAATTATAATTGTGCATGGAAATTTCAGCATAAATAAAAAATTAAGTATATGTGATATAATCAGTTTTAAGACATATTTTATTGAATTCAACTTTAAAAACACTTTAAGAACAGGTAATCTATTTTTATATGTAAGATAAACCTACTTGTACCGCAAAGATATATAACTTCTATGTTAGCAATATTAACTATAAAATTATTTTAACGTCTGAGTCCATATTGTTAGATTTATATAGCAGCTGTTAACATATTAATATTGAAAGTGGTGGGTTGGCTTAAAATTGAAGACATATTCCAAATTCCAATGAGTGTTTCAATATGCAACAAATATTTTCTTAGAATTTTGGCTGATGGGTTGAGAAAATTCTGATTCTGAAATCAAGCATAATTTGTTGATTTTCAACAGTTGTTTCCTTTACTCGATGTGGCTTTCTGCTTCTAACACGGAACAGATGTTGTGGATATAAAATGATTTTTTTTTCAGAAGTAAAAGTTTTACAAATTCATTTTTAAAGGTATGTTCAGAATCTTTCACTTGACTATAGTTTCCAAATAGCATTCCCAAAATGACGAACAATATTTCTTCATAGCCACTGTTAAGAATTAACTTCAGAATAAGATTTGCCTCCAAGAGAAATGTTTTATTGTTACAATTAATACTCCAAACTAAACATACTTAAAACTCTGTGGTTTGTAAAATAACTGCAAACCAAAACAAACCAAACAACAAACAACTAACCAGAACCCCCTCCCCACCCCCCCCACTCCCCCCACACACACACACACAAAAGAGAGTGAGAGAGAGCTCTAGTTGTGAATCCTTGTACTGGTATAGTAATACGTGTTCTAGCTTAGCTAAGCAAACAAACTCTTTAAACATTTACAAAGCCATTTCTTTGTTATAAGTAATGGATATGTAAATCAAATAACTATACTTTCAGAATTTGCCCCCGACTTAAGACAAGAAGTAGTTCTTGCATGAACAGGGAAGGGGCAGAGAGAGAGAGGCAGAGAGAGAATCCCAAGCAGGCTCCATGCTGTGAGCATGGAGCCGGACATGGGCCTCAATCCAACAAACCATGAGATCATGACCTGGGCCAAAATCAAGAGTCAGACACTTAACTGACTGAGCCACCTAGGCATCCCCAAAGTACTTCTTTTGTAAAAAATACAGCATACATAATCAGAAGCCATTACTAGTATCCTCAGATATGTTTCTAAGGGTTTTATATGTATCCATTCGATCTGAAAATACCCTGTTGCATAGGGACTGACTCAAGTTTACTCTGATTTTCTATTACAAATGTTTTGTATCCCCACCTACAACTGTAAAATTCATCTTTATGCAACTCAAAATTCCAGTAAAAGCTACTCCTGCAATAACAATGAAAAAAAGATAGTAAGAGATGCAGCCATGCCCTGATGAATCTTTGTTTTCTAGATGTTCTTGACTCGGCATGAATGGGAACCATGTGTAACATTGTGATGTGAACAACAAAAGAGAATCCATCTCTCTAGGTCCTGTATGGAAGGACAAGAAGCCTTGCTGATGGGCTGTTTCATGTAGACTATAACCTTTACAATTTCACAGTTCGTACAGAAGAGGTTGGATAACCTTTGTGAAGGTTTGAATAAGATTCATGTTCATAAAGTTCTCAAGCTCCATCGGGGCAGATAAAGATCCACTTTAAGACATTGAAATGTATTGCAAATGACCACCCCCCCCCCATGTTTTTTACTGTTTATATTAGAGGTTCTTTAAGTCACATTGAGAAAGCTATTATCATGAAGAGTTCCCTCCCCTTAGAATACCGCCCCCTGAAAAGAGGAGTCAAGAGAGTTTTGAAACCTCAGAATTGCTGAAAGAGATGGTACACTGCAGTCTTGAATATGTTGTCAATATGTGGCCCAACGAATCAGAGTTCCTTACTGCCTATTAGCTTTGTGTGTAGACACACTCACTGCTTATGGCTCTGATGTTGTGTATCTGGAAACAGCTATGTTACGAACTTTAGGAACAGATTACAAAAAAAGTAAGCTCAGGGATGTCTACAAAAATTGCTTAGAAATCTCTTGACTCCCATGAAAATATCAAAGAATCAGCTTGTATATAGTTCACTTTTCTATATGACATTGCTTTATGAGGTAAACCATCAATGCCTTGACAATTTCTAGCATCTGGTGGGTAACCAGAGTCTCCTCCAACAATTTAAGTTGAAGCAATGGTGGTAACAAGCAGCCATTAGATCTTCTTACTATTTTCTTTTACAGTAACAACTATGATACAGGATACTTTGCTCTTCAGGGGAATTAAACACAGTATTCTTCTGGTCAGTGTGAAGAAAAGTCTCATTCTCTCATGAAACAAACAAGACTAAAACCTGGAAGAAAAAATATGGAACAACTTACAATAAATTAGAAATTTGCAAATGTACCACAATAAAGCCTCTCAACGCTCCAATTTCTTTGGACAGACAAAATAATTTAATCATATTGTGGGTCTTTTGAAGGTGCATTTATGACCAATAAATTTAGTCTTTGTTCTAATTGCAAATTTACAAGTATAATGAGAGGACATTTATTCTGTTACAGAGTTATACCATCTGTTTCAACATTACAATTTCTGTAACTATGTAGATAATTAGGTCTTTCATGAGAATGTACTTTATTGTTCTAAAACTTTATTAGGTTAAACCTATTCAAACTCCCTGCACTAGCACTAAAGAGGACAGTGGATAAGAGCACAGGCTCTGGCAAAGACAACTGTGTTTCAAGTCTGAGCTCTGCCATTTTCTACCTGTGTCTTCTTGGGAAATCGCTGAACATCTCTAAATCTCAGTTTTCTCATTTTTAGAACAGGTATAACAAATCTTAAATATTTGGCATGTAGTGAGAGTGCATTAAGTAATAGTATTACTAAACACTCAAAGCAAAACACCAATAATGAGCAACCCTTAGCGGCACTTGTGTATTCTTGTACATTAAATCGTTTAAAAATTAATGGTATTTTGCCACAGTTATTAAAGGAAGGTCTGCGGAGTAGGTCACAAAACAAAGCAAGTCTGCTATTATAAAAACCTAGAATTTGGATGCTTATGTAAGATGACAATCTACTCTGCACACAAGGGAGCAATGTACTTACTATGAACCACGATATAATGCACAGTACTTTGTTTCCAAATCTTGTGATTCATTTTCAAGTTCTAACGAGACCTATAGAGAAAAACTAACTCGTCCACTCTAGCACTGAATAGGTGCCCAAATGTTGATTGGATGTAGGAAGAAAAGAAGGAAGAAAGGAAGGAAGAAAGGAAAGAAGGGAAAGAGGAAAGGAAGGAAGAAGGGAAAGAAGGAAGGAGGAAGGGAAAGAGGGAGGAAGGGAGGAAGGAGAGTAATCTCAGACTTTGCAGTTATATTTTTATTCTAACAAGTTCACCACCAGTGGAGGGAGAAAATGCTTCCCAGTCTGATTTTCTGTGATCCACTTCAGTATTTGGAAGGATGTGAAAGTTATTGTAGTATAGAGGAAGAATAACATTGCCTTTGGAATCAGATGAGATCAGAGTGCAAGTCTCCATTCTGCTACTTATAAGCTTGTGCAAGCAATCTAGTCTAAGACAGCCACCAGTTTATTCATTTGTAAAATGAGGATAATTCTACCTCTGTGAAGTGTAGTTATAGGTATGAAATAAGATAATGATTTCAAACAATTGTGGTGATCCAGCAAATATAGAAAAGCTGGTCTCCGTTTTTAAAAAAGTTACAGGCAGTTTGGGAAGAAACACTGTATGTAGCTAACCGAAGAATAACCCAATCACCCCTAAGCAATATAATGGCAACAACAAATGTCTATATTAGTTCATGCTGCTGATTAAAGTTAACGTCAATAGTAACACAACATCATTTGTTTTACTTTTTCTATATGTAATATGTTTCTTGAGACAGGATTTATTTTGTATCAAAATCATGTTATGCATTGCCAATGGTATAAGAAAATTTTACTAAGTGCATGCTGTTGCATACTTACTGTATACCTCTACTCTGAGGAATAAATGTAAAACATGTTTATTATTTTATGTCATCTATGTGAAAGTGATCCTTCTCAAGACACTGGAAGCTTAAAACTCTGAGTCAAAATAAAGTTTTATATAAAACAGAGGTTGAAATCTATTCGTATTCAAAGATCTTTCCACTCTGGAGTTAGTTATGTTTTCATTTCAAAAGATTTTATCATTTGCTCTTTGTGGCCAGTGGATTTGGAGGCTTATTTCACTTTTGGATAAGTTTTGCTTGGTGAGATTCACAACTGAAAGGAAGGATATATTTGGATGAAGAAAACAGAGAAAAGATAGTATTAATAAATCCTGGAGTAACTAGCAAAGTGCAATTGTATCTATATTGTCCTGCCTGCCAAATCAGCCATATTCACATAGTTTATACAATTCAAAGAGCTCACAAAATCAGCAATTTTGGTTATTTATTTTCTTTTTAAATTGTGCAAACTCACTTCCCTTATGTATTTATTTTTATGAAAAATTTAATTCTCAACATACGTAGTAAGTTATGTATGTATAGTACATTTAGTTTTTTTTTCAATATAAAATGGTGAATAAGCCTATATATTAAAACAATGTTCTCTTTCAAAAGTCATTTTTGTGTTTGATTAAATTACATGAAATAAAGCAATAATCATCCAGCCCGGCCTTATATATTTTAATCTTGGAGTTACTCTATCCACACAAAATAGATGACCAAGTAGGCTACCCACACCTACACCTTTTGGGACCGATTTTCCTCGGTCATTGTCTTCCAAGACCAAGTGAAGGGTAGCTGCTGTCCATTTTTGGCTTGTACTCACATTTTTGGCTTGGCTGGTGACTCATCCACTAAAACGAGCTTGGGCTTTTTTTTCTCCTCCAAAGGTGGAGCATGCCATGGGGTCCAGACTCGTTTCTCCGGCAGCTTGCTTTTGCGTTCTGATCCTGTTTGTACTTAATACTAAATGGTACATTTTCGTCTTACATTGGATGGTTGCTGAGTCTTTTTTATTATGTTCTGGTGGGTTTGATAGGGCTTAATACGTGGAGAGTAGCTCTGGATTCATGATTACTTGTTCTGTGTTCAGACTTTCCATCACTAACAGGGCCCAGCAGTATGCAAGCAGCTGTTTTTGAAAAGATACATACAATTCTTTCCTCCAGATGTCATGTCCTTGCTCTATAATCACAATGACTCTTCTCATTTGGTGTGCCATAAATTCCACATGGGTACCTTTTGCCGTCTCCAACAACATAGAGTCTTAGTCTCTTATGGCCTAAATCACAAGACTGCTTGCACTGTGGCTTGGACCTGAGAGAGAGATATTTCCTGCGCAGAGCTACCAGTATATGGGCTGGAGTAGTATCCCTAGCCTGAATTCTTGGACCATTCCTGGTACCAACTGGCACAGATCAGGTACTCCAGAAGTAGAGCTAAGATGGAGTTTGATGTGCAAGATATGGACCCCCTGCAAAGGACATGGACCATGGCTCACTGAGGCTGAGGTGGACTCTGAAGGGGTTGACAGTTGGCAGAGACAAGCATGTAAACAGCTGTTGAAAGACAATCTCTATGATTACCAAACTTGTCTTAGACCTTTGCTGAATGTATTCCCTAAGCATGGAAGGCTGTTTCCCTGATTCATTGTAGGACTTGTTCCTATTCATGATTCAGGTGTTAGCTAAAACTTCATCATTTTATTTATTTAAGTTTTTTAATGTTTATTCATTTTTGAGAGAAAGAGAGAAACAGAGAATGAGGGGGAGAGGGGCAGAGAGAGAGAGAGAGAGAGGGAGACACAGAATCTGAAGCAGGCTTCAAGCTCTGAGCTGTCAGCACAGAGCCTGATGTGGGGCTTGAACTCACAAACTATGAGATCATGACCTGAGCCTAAGTCAGACACTAAATGGGCTGAGCCACGCAGGTGCCCCCAAACTTTACCTTTTTAGGTAGACCATTTGAGACCAAGTAATTTAAAGTGGATTAACAGTCTTTCCCTTTAATCTTTATGATACAACTTTGTATTGTTGTTTATGCTACTCACTGCACTTTTTAACTATAGATTCATCTAGTTCTAAACTCTTCAATAATATTTTCAAAACTTATTGGAGACCACATTGGCCTAAGTTACAGGGATGATACATACAAAGTCCGGTTATGCTGTTCTCCATCAAAGACAACTTAGCTACCATAGATGATGTTACAAATAACTCACTGAAGATAATTCATGGTACAATTTTTATTCCATGGGCTCTAATATTAAGTCCTCTCTCACACGCACATATACATACATATATATGGGAATATATGTGTGTGCACACGCATACAGCAAAATCTATGGGGGCGCCTGGGTGACTCAGTCAGTTAAGTGTCCAACTCTGGATTTCAGCTCGGGTTTGTGAGATGGAGCTCCACACCCAGCTCTGTGCTGACAGCTTGGCACATGCTTGGGATTCTCTCTGTCTCTCTCTCTCTCTGCCTTTTCCCTGCTTGCTCTCTTTTTCTCAAAATAAATAATAAAAATAAACATTTTTAAAAAATAAAGAAAAGTTTATGTAAATTATTATGAACCACATGTATTCAAACATTTCTTTCAGGCCTAGTAAAAATAGATTTATACTCTACACTTATGTCATTTTAATTTACAACTAGTAAAATTGTAATAGACCCTAAACTTAATATTGTTATGAATTCTTTGCATACTGTTTAATGGATACATCACCTAAGATAATGAATGTCTATCACTCTTTATTCCCTCATTTTACTTCATGACCTTTATAGCCTTATCTATTATATTGTTATTGAATACTTGCTTGCTGTTCATCCTCTTACACAAATGAAAGTTTCTGGAGGGCACGGGTTTTCTTGTTTTAGTCACTGCTTAGTTCCATTGCCAGGAATCATGTCTTTCCATAATGGATACATAATAAATATTTATTGAATAAATGCATGAATGAATGAATGAATGAATAAAATAGCATTTACTCCTTTCTACAATCTCTTCTCCTTTCCTCCTGTCATAGTATTCCAATTTTATTTGGGAACCACTGTTTCTTTGTTCTGAATTCATGCCTTACTCTTTCTAGGAACCTCACTGCCCTAGCTATCTCTAGTTACAGTGATAAGTGTTGGGACACAATGAGCCAAGACAGCCAAGTAAAAGCGAATGACGAATCTGGAGTTTCTGTTGGGAAGAAACCATATCTACTGTACTTGAATCAGCCAACATTTGGTCAGATCTAAGTACCAGTGAAGCTAACGAGGTACTGATGACATTGTTTAAGCTTGCTTACGCAACCAAGCTAAAAACTATCTGTCCAGTTATGCCAATAAATAGTCTTTGTTGTTGTTGTTCTTTACTTTTTTTTTTTTCTCTGATTTGGTTTTCCTTAAGCCATTTTGAGTTTGTTGCTATTTCTTGCTATGACTTTGGTTGTTTTATGTACATATGATATGACCAGGGAATCTTTCATACCAACTGTAATGCTATTTGTCTAATTACTAAAGTTAAATCCATATTAACATTTCCCAAGGTAAAAACTGAAGCAAATTTATATGTGAAAAATACATTCAAGTACCATTACATTTTATTCTATTTGAACTTTTAAAGTATCATGTTAAAGAGTAAAGATGGGATTTTAGGGAAAAATATTATATTTGATAAAATAAAATTATCCTTTTTATGCTTGTTGAACAACATCTGTAATGGTATTCAGAATTCAAATTATAACTGATAGTATTGCTGCTACCTGGTCTTGGGAATATGAAGATAGTGACATTGAACATCAATGTTGTCATTTAATGTCATTATTCATACAGACAACCAAAACACCGAGACAGTTATCTGTTGTTAGCCTCTCTTTACTCACTTTTACATGGATAGCATGGTCTTTCTAATAAGGACACACACACAATGAACTATTTTTAACTTCCAGTTTGAACAATACGTTATGGTACCTGTAACATTAAATACCTAAGAAATTATGTGTGAATGTTCACACCTATATCATAAGCATATGCAGGAAAGTAAACAGCTTAATATGTAATGGTAAAAAAGTCTGTTTTATTTTGCTCAGACTTAAGTCTAATGATTGAAAACTCCACGAATTTCTGTGGGGAAGGTTGAACTAAGACATCTACACTTCCCATCATTCTATTAGGGGAGCCATTTCGGAATTTAAGAGTTTTCTCTGTTAGTATGGGGAGAGGTAATAATTCCTACCAAAGAGAAAACACTAAATTGAAATAGTGTGGAGGGGGGGCGCCTGGCAGTCGGTTAAGCGTCCGACTTCAGCCAGGTCACGATCTCGCAGTCCGTGAGTTCGAGCCCCGCGTCAGGCTCTGGGCTGATGGCTCGGAGCCTGGAGCCTGCTTCGGATTCTGTGTCTCCCTCTCTCTCTGCCCCTCCCCCGTTCATGCTCTGTCTCTCTCTGTCCCAAAAATAAATAAAAAACGTTGAAAAAAAAATTAAAAAAAAAAAAAAAAGAAATAGTGTGGAGGGGCTAGTTAGACAGTAGAAGAAGAAGTGGGAATGACAGTGCAAAAGAAAAGAAAGTGTTTGAGAGACAAAACCTTGTAAAAGAGACTCTCCTACTTACTAACAAAGCCTGTTGTACTGTCTGCCTATGAAGTCTAAGGGAACAAGTGGCAAAGTGCCATCCTCTAGTTCATCTCTACTGGTAGCTTCGCAAAGGCTTGAACCTCAATAAAAAAATCACGCATGCCAATGTATTTGGGCTGTTTCTGGGCAGATTTCTTCTGGCATCAGAAGCCAATGACCAACAGTGAATAATAGAGCTTCCCAGGCATCTCCAGAGGTGAGTAAGATGCAAGCTTCTAAAGTTCTAACCTGGGTTGAACTTGGATACTATATTTAAAGAACGTATTCACTAGACAGCATGTTGGAAAAAACACTGATTGGTAGTCCAGAGGCACCAGATGTAGCTCTAGCTGTTCTGATAAGTAGTTGAGTAACCCATAAAACCAGTCTCATCTGCAGGTGATGACTCTTTTGACTTCACTTTTAAAGAAAGCCTACAATTTCTATGCTTGTAGAAAGCCTGCAATGCAGCACTAATTAATCACAGAGAGCTGAACTAGTATAAAAGTAGATTTTCCTATTCAGCGAAAGTACTTTCAAAGGCACAAAGGAAATCTTAGAAATAGCTCAAAGCAGAATTATTGGCTTGTGTAAAAGGAGCTTGAATTTACCTGAAAATGTGAATGAATCAGGGGTACTAAAATGACAGTAAGTTTGTGTCTAATTATTAAATTGTCTGTACTATAGTACCATTCCTTATCAACACTATTCCAAATAAGATTAAAATACAATATATTCATGGATTATTTTCTTCTATGTGAATTTCTGCATTTATAAATTTTCTACAAAAGAAATACACTAATTTGGCTTTCAGAGATTTTTTTTTTTTTAATTTTTTTTTCAACGTTTTTTATTTATTTTTGGGACAGAGAGAGACAGAGCATGAACGGGGGAGGGGCAGAGAGAGAGGGAGACACAGAATCGGAAACAGGCTCCAGGCTCCGAGCCATCAGCCCAGAGCCCGACGCGGGGCTCGAACTCACGGACCGCGAGATCGTGACCTGGCTGAAGTCGGACGCTTAACCGACTGCGCCACCCAGGCGCCCCTCAGAGATTTTTTTAATAACTTTTTTCAAATAACTTTCTATTAAAATGTATCTCTTCCTTTGTCTTCACAATATACACATATTTCCAAACTTCTCAATATTTATATAGTGAGATCACATATTTACACCTACTATCATCCTGGTGGGAAAGGAAAAGGCAGCTCCATTCATTTCTATGATTTATTTACTATTCTACATGAACCCTACATCTGTTGAACAGTAACTGAGGAGGGAAGAGACTTAAGAATGTGGCAGTATTTTAGTCTCTCTCCGGTTAAATCTCTCCCAGTTTCAATCATCTTGTCGGAATGTCTTGGACTTGTTTGAATAAAACTGTTAAGATAAAAACTCATCCAAATTTATGCATGAAAAATATACTAAAATATTTGTCATATTTTATTTCATTTGAACATTTAGAGCATTGCATGAAACACAGAAGTAAAGACAGATGGTCTCAGCTTTCCCCTTGTTCTTCTGAGATGATATTTGGGTAGATGGGGCTTTTATAAGGTTAGCAAAGGAGAACCCCCACATACTGTCTGGTTTTCAATATTATGTTTTCTGAGCCTGCTTCAGACATCCCTTGATCAACTGCATAAATCCTAGATGTTTATTGACTCTGGAAAGTCTTTGCCCTTCTTTGTCTTTGCTCAATCCCAAGGCATTCATGGTTGTGTTGATCCTCCACTGGTCTACTGATCATTTCAGCATTTCCTTATTTCCTCACCAAAGAAGTAGAAACCACAACCACCAATAATTGTCACACCACTGCAGGCTGTAGAAACCAAGAACGCAGTCCCCGACTGATTTGTCTGCCTCCATCTGTGCATGATTCTGATCCAACGTTGGACTTCTTCAAGAGACTGGCCATGCAAGACATGTTTGAGAAACAGGCCTAGAGATTTGATATCCACAGTTGCCTTGTAATTATTTATCTAGATGTTACCCAGCTTCGCACTTGCTACCCAAGGTTGATTTGCAAGATGGGAAAGGTTATGGCATCTTACAAGTTAGCCCTGCTTCCATCTTCTTCTTTTCACAGTCCACTGAAGTGAGCTGGTAGGCTTTCCATTGCTTCCCACCTGTAAGGAAATTACCTTCCAGCATGTCTTTCTCCCTTCCAAGGTGATATTAGCTGTTCCCCTTTCTGAGAGTCATAGGAGCAAAAGAAACGAGAGGCAAAAAAACCCCAGCATCCTATGGAGAAAAATTCCAGAGTCAGCTCTAATAGATAAAAGTAGATGGATACATGTAGACAGATACAAACTATTGAAATATGGATACGGATAAATATACAACATTCTTTTGCACCTGAATGTCTCAATAATTAAGAGGTGTGCCCATTCTCTTTGGAAGAATCAGGCTCTATCTTAATAACCTGGAAATTGTTTTGAGAAATCATGAATATGAATTAAATTGTCAGTGTTCAAAAGAACATTATTTGATTTCCTTATTGTAAACAACACAGCATTCATAGGGAAATGGTATTTAAATGACAAGTCACAAGATAATTTGTGGCAGACTACCTCATTGTCTTTCCGAGCTAACCCACCAGAGGGAGAGAAATGCATAAATAATGCATTTATAATCCCATCCTTCTAGTCTCTGATTTACTTCAGCAACAGTGGAAATTGGCCCTCTTACATGGAAAAATTATTTTGTAGCAACATAAGGGCCAAAGCAGTAACAAAGACTTAGTTAAAGGAAAACAATTGTTGATAGTTTTGTGAATATTATCTAAAGATAATTTAACAGGGGATTTTTCCACAACGTTAATTGTTACAAAAAGCAAGGCTGCATGCAAACAGCTAATTGATATAAACCAAGAAGAAATTCTAAGAATGTCTTGCCTAATGAGCTTTCTGCAATCTTAGAAGTTTCAACGTTGCTTAGAAAAACCAATTTTCCACCAACCTTCAGAGAACGTGTAAATCTCTAAGTCTAGTTTATCTAACCTAGTTCATTTTATCTCTTCTTTTTGAACTTTACAAAACCTTCAAAGAATAACTAGTTATTAATTAAATATAGAATGTTCTTTCCAGCCCACTCCATCTCCATCTTTCCTGGAATTCCCCCAGGGCAGAAAAGACTGACAACTACTTTCAGTCCGATCTCCTTCCTCATCTAAACCGGTGTTTACTGACCAATATACAGTCCAAAGCAAATTCCCTGTTATTCTTAAGAAGTAAATATGAAACTGTCTTATTTGAAGTGCAAGCAGTGATAATAAAAATTAGAATTAGGAAACTAACAGGCAAAATTCCCTTACTTTTTACTTAGCTTGAGTTACAGTTTATTCAATTTTTATAAAAGAAGTGGAAGAGTAAAAAGATAGTAATGCAAGTATGGAAATCACCCTCTAGGAAAACGGTCAACTCTTCATTTAAACACATTCCTCTGTGCATGTAAGTTTAAGATAAGAAAACACAATTGCTTCTAAAAATAAAAACAAAGATTAAGATTCCTTATTTGTATGCTCTTTCAGTTTCAGAATCTATTCTCTTCAAAAAGGCAAGAGATTTTCTTCAGGATTCCATTGTTTTAGAATAATGCTCTTGACATAATAATGAAACAGATATGTGAAACATGTCAAATGCTCACTACTGATGGTACCTCTAGGGATTATCTCTTTCTTTGTTTCTTAAACACACTAGACATAAATGACAGAAAGAGACACCTACCTCCTTATGTTATCAATGAGGGAAGGAAAGGATACTGCAAAGTAATTTTGTGAACATGTTGTATCTGAAGAGTTGGATATTCTTGGCTACTTTCAGTTTATAATATTTTGAATAAAATAAAATAATAAAAATGAAGGTCAGTGTTAAATATCCAATAAGAGTAATAAATAATAGTATGAAACACCTAAATTCGTATATATATACACAAAATTTGTATAATAAATTTATAATACAAGTGTGAACTATACTAAACATCTAAATTTATGTATATTATATACTATATATAAATTTTTATGTATGCATGTGTCATACAACTATTTTTATATATACAGTTTTTGATATATAATTTTTGATATAATGTAGATATATCTATATAAAATTATGAAATATATACATATATGATATAATCTATCATATTGAAAATTCTGGCAGACATATGATGTATACATATGTTGCACAGATAGATATGTATCTACATATCTATGCATATATACGTTATATATGACCTGCATACCTAACATATATCAAAAATTCGGGTGGATTGTGTGTGGGTATCAAATTGTGTGATCCTCTAATATTTTATTTGTGTCACCTCTTTATTATCTAAGGTCACTAAATTTTGTTTTTAAAGGTTTTGCAGGAATTATCTTCTATTCCCTAAATAGGAGACATTGATGTCCCCTGTATTAAAAAAAGTCTGCTGATTCAAATTGGATTACATTAAAATCAATTTTTGTTCCACATTTTTGTGGGTTTTTTTTTTTAATGATTAGCATATAAGGATGAAATCTTGAATAATGAGACAATGAAAGATAGTAATTTCAGGCCATGAAAATGAACATATTGAGAAACATATTCCAGTTTTAGTCAGATATAATGAGAATCCCTTTTATATCCCTGTTTTTTTTTTAAATAAAATATGCCAATGACCACTAACTAAAAAGACTGAATTATAGTGTTTATAAAATCTATTAAAAACTTGGAAATAAAACAAAAGAGAGCACCTATCATAATAAGGCCCTATTTCACAGGCACACTAGAGGATTATTCAATTTTCTAAATACACCTGTGTTCCAATTGCTCAGGACCCACACACTGAGAGATTACATGTCAACTTGCTCATTTCTGTCCAGTTGAAAGGATAATTCCAAAGGTTATAGTTTTATTGTTCTGTAGACCACTGATCTGTTTTTTAACTTAACATATTTAAAAATAATGCTTATAAATGCAAGGTTCCCCAAGTGTTCTTAAAACCTTGCTTAACATTTAACTTACTTCCTCATTAATGAGTTCTAAAACTTTGTCATGGACATTCTATATTTGTATGAGAATTATGGTTTTAACTTTAATTTGTGAAATTCTAATTAGATACTTTTGCAGAACTCACCAAGATACTGAAGTCCTCCGGTCTACGCAGATTTACCTGATGGAGCCATTAAAGTGCACTGGTTGAGATGCTTCATGGACAATTTAATCTTGGGCACATTTTCTTGGCTTTCAGAGTGATTCCCAAGTAGGACTGAACTTTACCTTTGTTAACATTCTATTTCTTTAATTTTTGTCGTTGCCGTTACTGATACATTAATTTCCTGTGTCACTTTTGTTTTTGTTTTTGTTTCTGGTGAAATCTATTCCTTCTCTCTATTGTCTAAGTCATGGTCATTGCAGTGCCTCTTTCTACGAGTCTGTCTTGACTCAAAACATGGAGTTAGTCTCCACTGCACGGAGAGAGAAATCTCTGTACAAATCTGATCCATTAAAGGTCAATAAGTTGTTCATCATTAGTGGATGCAGGGGTTGGGAAACTGGTTTTATGACAATTTGGTGATTTCTATTGGGATAATAGATGTCTGTTTTCTGTTTGAGGAGGAAAAAAAGAAAATATAATTTCTAGTTTTGGTTATTTTGCCCATTTTATTTGTGAACTGCAATCAGTTAAGAAAATATTTTGTGTCTTCTGGCAATAAGAGCAGCTCTCTGCAATCTGATGGAGTTAGTTTGGTACTTAGTGTTCACTTGTGATACATGTGTGAGGTTGGACAAATGAAACTATATGCACTCTATGTCTGTAACGCAGAAAGCCTTTACCTTTTGTTGTGTGTGTGGATGTGAAATATCTTCCCACTTCCATAGATATGAAATATTATTATTCCAACCAAAGTTATGTTCTGACTAGTATAAAAAGATTTTTATGTACTTACATAAACCTAATATTCCCTACCAAATACCTAAAAAATAAAGAAAATAAATGTCTAATTCTTTAAATGTGACAGACTTTTAAAAGATTGTTTCTTACAGAAACTGCTAGCTCAGAGGTTTTATGTAAAAAAGTTTTATGTAAGATTTCAAATAAATATGAGAGAAGCTGAAACTTTGGACAAATTAGACTGATCTAACAATTTTTTTTCCTTCAAGAAAAGAGCTATATTTTTCTCTGTATAGAGTATTATCTAGAATTAAAAAAATAAGGTTCATATTTTCACTAAAAACCTAGTTAACCTGCTGAGTCTTTAAACTTGGTATATTGGTTTACCAATTAGTTAAGGTAAGATAATATCTACATAATATTTATGATGTTGAAATTGTTAAATTTTTTGAACTAAATTTATATGTAATTATAAACACACTTTATATGAAGAGTGGTTCAGCAGCATATTAATGTAATTTCCAAGCCAGTTAAGTTACTTTGAGAACTCAAACTAATAATACATGAAGGTAATTTATAGATATTATTTTGATAGCCAAATACTTTCTAAGTGAGGTAGAATACTGACACCTTGGTCAGTAAGTAATTAATTATGTCTCTGTGTGTGTGCGTGTATGTGTATTGCCTTCTTTATGATGTTACAGAGTGCATATTCTAATGGATCATATTTATGGATTTTGCTACTTCAAAAAGATGTAGAAGAAATGTGGGAGGATGTAAGACAACGTATCATGTACATCTATGGTATTTTTGGTCTGCTAATTGTTTGCATAACAAACAATTATCAAACACCTACTTCCCAGTTTTTTTCTGTGAAGTAGTAATTATTTTGAATACAATTTATAGTTAATATGGGTGATTAAGACTACACTAGAAGAGGGGTACCTGGTGGCTCAGCTGGTTAAGTGTCCAAGTTTGGCTCAGGTCGTGGTCTCATGGCTCATGAGTTCAAGTCCTGCATCGGGCTCTGTGCTGACAACTCAGAGCCTGGAGCCTGCTTCAGATTCTGTGTTGCCCTCTCTCTCTGACCCTCCCCTGCTCCTGCTGTGTCTCTCTCAAAAATAAATAAACATTAAAAAAAAAGACTACACTAGATGTAATAGTAGCAAAAATGTTTACATGTGTATGCAAGACAATGTAATATGTTTTATTCATCAAAGATATTGAGTCTAGTAAATTAGTAGATAGTGAATATGGTAAATTAGTAAATTGTCTAACCACATGAAAAAGAAGATAGTGAAAAATCAAAATCTTAATAGATATACAAAGTTGTAAGTAGCAGAAAGGAACTTTTACTTGTCTGGATTTATTATATTTATAAATAATAAGTCTGAAAAGAAGCAAAGAAATTTCTTACATGTTAATAAAATTTGTTCAGTTTTAATAGGTTTATCAATTTATCAATAAGAGACTTTTAAAAAGGAGTTTGTGAATATTTTAGTGCCAAATATTATATTGTATGTAATATAATATTTATATATATATATACATATATTTATTTACATATATACATGTATATATACATATATACATGTATATATATATTTACATATATATACATATGTATATATATACACATATTTGTTTACATATATATATATACACATATTTATTTACATATATATATATATATATATGTGTGTGTGTGTGTGTATCACAAGCTTTGTTATGTTTAAGATCAGGTTCTATTTCTCAATAGCTAGCATGTCTTTCTCCAGACTTCAGATTAATTGGCTCCCTTAAAACCTTATTTCTCTAATACATACAAGAAAAGTTGTTAACATCTGCAGGCTTTTTTCAGCTTTTTTCTTTATTTAAGGATAGAAGCAATGTTCTTTCAAGCTCTATATCACTGCCCTGAAACTGGAATTCTCAAGTCTGAACATTTTAAATACTGAATTTATATATATTCTACAAATATATTTTATGAAAAAATGGGATTGTATTGCCTATAAATGATTAGAAATGCCTTGGGTCATTCTTGAGTTTTTATCTACAGACAAGAACAAAATTAACCCGACTGAAAAAAAAAAAAAATCAAGTAAGCATTTGGAGGCAAAAAAATAAAGGTGGTTTATTGTTACATCCTTCAAGTTTACTCTGGTTTAATGTAATATGAACATTTATTAATTCACACCAGAAATCAACAAATTGCATTTGTTCACTCATTAAGGGAGAAAAAAAGAATCTGATGAGGTTTAATTCACTAATGTATTTACTCAGGAAGAGCTCATTAAGCTGAAATCACTGAATTAACAGTAGTTAAATAAAAAATAATCAAAGTAAGAAATATTTAAAAGAATTAAATTGGAGGGAAAAAAATGCCCAATCAGAAAATGGAGCTCTTGGCACAGCTATCTTGACGGCCTTCACAGCTGGAGTGAAAGAGTTACAGTGAAAGCCCAGGTGTGGCGGAAGGCGACGTTGGCAGTAACACTGGGCTTCAAGGCTACTGTTTAGCTCACCTCTGATTCCACACCCCTCCTCTGGGGCAGCACTGCCTTTCCATGTCCTGCACGCGGTTACTGCAATGTCCTCTGAGAACATTCCCTTCTGCACACATGGGGGAGATTTGTGCCTCTTCGCCTCTTTTTTTTTTTTTTTTTTTTTAATTTGTCCTTCTTGTTTTCATGTGCTTGATTTCAGTTCAGTTCCATGTGTTAGGATATTCTTTCCTGGAAAAACAGAAAGCCTTTCTCTTCTTTTACAACATTGTTGGGAGCAAACTGCCACGTGGCCTTGGTACACATGAATTACACAAATCTTTTCCCATAATTTCTGTATTACTTGTATGGCCGCTCAGATCCAACTTAAATTAAGAGTTACCACTATAGGGGCGCCTGGGTGGCGCAGTCGGTTAAGCGTCCGACTTCAGCCAGGTCACGATCTCGCGGTCCGTGAGTTCGAGCCCCGCGTCAGGCTCTGGGCTGATGGCTCGGAGCCTGGAGCCTGTTTCCGATTCTGTGTCTCCCTCTCTCTCTGCCCCTCCCCCGTTCATGCTCTGTCTCTCTCTGTCCCAAAAATAAATAAAAAACGTTGAAAAAAAAAAATTTAAAAAAAAAGAGTTACCACTATTATCCATCCATTTTCTGATTCCTCATAAGTGTAGAAGGCATGGAAAAGAGGTCCTAAAGGGACGTTTACCAAGTACGGCCCTGACGGAACTGCTAAACCATTCTCCAGATTGTTGGATTGGTGTTTTTTGACATGTGATGTGAGGAATGTTTATGATTCTCCCAGCTTCACTGAGATGCTGATTCATCTCTCAGAGATTCCATTGTGTTCTTAGACATCCTGGACTCTTGAAATAAAAAATAAAATGAAATAAAATGAAGTAAAATGAAATGAAATAAAACAAAATAAAATAAAACAAAATAAAACAAAACAAAACTGTGGACAATCTTTATGGCTTAACTTAGATTTGGAGCACTTAGGTGACTCCCCAGATATGCTGCTTTAATGTGGTAGAGAAATCTTGGGCTTCAGATTCAGAAACACCTATTTAACACCCTCCCCAGCTCTATTACCTATAAGTGTAGTTATCTCCTCTATGAACCTCATTTTCCACATAGCTAAAATAGGAGCAATAACTATATCAAAAGAATCATTAGAAACCTGATACAAGAATACCTATTAAATGCCTGTTACAAAGCATAGTATACTGAATGCATGCAATATGGTATGTATTATCATTAACCATATCGGAAGAATATTATTATTTTTACTCAGGAATCATTCTCATGCCTCCAATGTACAAGTTAGGTTTTTGTTCTACCACAAAACATCTATGCCTATCAGGTGACTCAAGCAAGTTGAGTCCTTTAAAGCCAGTTGCATGCTGTACACACATACACACTTTGCCAGAAAGGTAATTTTGATGCTCAGGGGAATTTTCTTCATTTCTCTTAATATTTTCATAATATTTTAATCGGTCACTCTTCTTACCCTTTTGGTCATCCCCTCACATATCAAAAAAAAAAAAAAAAGTAAAGACAAAGTAATAAATGTCAGTAGTTGTGTGTCATTACTAAGACGCCACCAGGGCAAAACTATCGCGTGCATGAGTAGAATATAAAAATTTGTCCTGAGTGAGAGAGCTAATCAACAGAATTATGTAAGTTTTCTCCTATAATGGTTTCCTATCTCTGGTTACCTTAGCCATTTCACTGGGTTCTTAGCTGAATTCTCAAATATATATTTGACACTTTTCCTCATTCAGTTTTCAGGCTCTCCCCCTAGATGTCTGAAATTCCTCCCTGACTCTGCCCCATGATTTGCCTTTGGTTTGAAGTTTAACATGACACCAGCTTACTGATCATTAGACTGACATGCTCCTTGCTGACACTGATAGATTTCTAGGTATGTAAGTATTCTGCACAATTTTACTTCCACAAGTACTTTATTTCTTTCAAATGTTTATTTATTTTTGAGAGAGAGAGAGAGAGAGAGAGAGAGAGAGAGAGACCGTGCACAAATCCTCCATGAAAAGGAGGAGCAGAAAGAGAGGGAGACACAGAATCCGAGGCATGCTCCAGGCTCTGAGCTGGACACAGAGCTGAGACTGTATCCAAAACTCACCAACTGTGAGATCATGACCTGAGCCAAAGTCGCACACTCAACCGACTGAGCCACCCAGGCACCTTCCTCTACAAGTATGTTAGAGGAATTCTCTGCATCTCTCTTTTTAAAAAAAAAATTAACGTTTATTTATTTTTGAGACAGAGAGAGACAGAGCATGAATGGGGGGAGGGTCAGAGAGAGAGGGAGACACAGAATCGGAAGCAGGCTCCAGGCTCCGAGCTGTCAGCATGGAGCCCGACGCGGGGCTCGAACTCATGAACCACGAGATCATGACCTGAGCCAAAGTCGGACACTTAACCGACTGAGCCACCCAGGCACCCCTCTGCATCTCTCTTTAGAACACCTTTTTTCTGTCCTTGTGTAGGAGAACTCCATGTTTAACTGAGGCTAACTAACCCAGAGGCTGTCAGCCTCCCCTGTGTTGGTCATCTCAGGCTCCCAGGAAAGGTGTACCATGTAATACGATGCTAGGAACTAACTCAGGTTTTGACAACATCCTTTTCTCTCCTGCATGTATCATGGATTTTGAACTCTTCAGTATGTGTTTACTCATCTTCTTCTCCCAGGGGAAGCTTTTGCTGCCTCCTCACTAGATCTTCAAATATAATCTCTGCTTTCCTGGAGTCTATGATTTTTGTTATTTAGATACAGTTCCTGGGATGAGGGATACAGGTGTTAAGGGAAAGATACAAATTTTCTGCATACTTTACCTCTGGAAAGAAAGATGGAAGAGGGAGTGGATCTGGCAGGAACACTTGTTCTTGGTTTTCCATCATGTTTTATTTATTAAAAAAAACAAAAAACAAAAAAACAAAAAAAAAACCCAGCCATTAATCACTTTGGAAACGAGAAACAGGTTAGCATCTTTGCAGTGAAAAATAAAGTATTTCAGATTTGTGCAGGCGTTTATGCAGATAAGTTAGAATTAAAAATCATCCCCCCCTCTGTCATTTTGCTTGACCAAAATATACCAGGAATAGTCCTCAGCAGCTTGCACTGACGATTTGTACTTTGGACCCTGGCCTTGGAAGTCTGCACAAGTAATTCTCCAAGCTGGTGACCTTAACTGCCCCTGACTAACACTGACATCGGAAGCCACATAGTGAAAAATCTCCAGTACTTACTTTGTGCTTTTTTGCCTTTCAGCTTTTTAGTCACAGCTATAAATCCTATAAGGTATATTCCTGGGAACAGCATGAATAACCTCTGGCCTATGTCTCATTGTTCTCTGAACCATGACCCTAGGCCTATGGAAATTTATTTTTACCTAGTTTTGAGTAGGTCTTTGAATCTATTGAATACATTTGAAAAAGCGAGCAGCGTTACTAAGGAAACGGGCATTTGCTAAATGCCACCATGTGGGCACCGATGTGCTACCTGCTTTACGTGTTGCTCTGTCCTCTGGTTTCAAGTCAACCAGGAGCTTCCATCAGCATCCAGGAACCCGCTGTGGAAAGGAACTTGAAAATCCACATCCTTACTCACCTCCAACACTGGGCATGAATCATTTCCTTCTTTTGCAATAAAATCCAGGGAAGGACTTTAAAATAAGTTGCATCAGCCATCTTCAAGGCATGAACAAACATCAACAAATCAAGTTCTAACAGGAGTTCATAGAAAATGTCAGCTGGTATCTGAGAAGGCATTATGAGACAGAAGGAAGAGAAGTAAAATTGTAATGACTCAGAGGAAAATCCTCCATGAGAAGAATTTAGTTCACAAAAGAAAATGTAGAACACATTTGTTTCTGATTCTGAGTAATATCAAAGAAAACTTTAACCGCATTAAATAAGGTCAGGGTGGATATGAAAAGTATGGAATTCAGTGAGAAACCATTGCCAAATAAAATGTTCACTGGGAAGGGTAAAAAGCAGATTTACACCGAAGACATCAAATTAAAGTACATAAAATAGACATACAAATAATTTCCAGAATCTAAAAAAAAAAAGAAAAATATGAGAGAATGAATATACACAGAAAATTAACCATAAAAATTAAAGTTATGATTGAAAAAGAACAAGAAAACTTAAATATAAGTAATAATCTAAGATAAAAGTCAAGAAACCTTTATGATCAGATTAGCACTTGGCCCACTCTGAAGGCCTGAAGATTGTACACCATGCAACTCCGGGGTAGGCCATTCACATGGAGTTTAACGTAGACGACCATGATGTGGACTTGTGAAAGGTGTGGGAACATTCAAGAAAACAATTCAGTGATCAAAAATGAGTAGGAGAGATAATAACGAATATTTTAAATATATTTTAAGTATAATTGCCAATAGAACACTAAAACCAAGTTGGAGTCAGAGCTTCTTTCCTTTGGTAAAATCAATTCCTAAAGAAACTCATATAATATTTATAAAAGTTTCACTAAAAAAAAGTTGAGTCATGATCATTTCAAATATTATCAAGCATCTCAAAATATAAACGTTCAGGTATGAAAGCCTCTGGGAAAATGCTCAGTGAAACACTTTAGACCATTGTGAGAGAAATCAGAAAAGAAATAATGCTATGAGATAATTGGCATCACAGTGGGGATGAAAAGATATAGAAATATAGAAATAACTTTTTATGTCACTAATAATTATAAGAATTAAAAGTCAATGTTGATAAACCTTCATTTTCTTATACCATAGGAAAAAAATAATTTAAAGTGTAAGGCAAGCAAGGAAAAGATGTCTGAAACTGGAGAGACCATGGATGTGAGCTTGAAAGTGAAGGTTTTATTTAATAATGTATTAGTTGAGGGACACCTGGGTGGCTCAGTTGGTTGAGCGTCTGACTTCAGCCCAGGTCATGATCTCGTGGTCCATGAGTTCGAGCCCCGCGTCGGGGTCTGTGCTGACAGCTCAGAACCTGGAGCCTGCTTCGGATTATGTGTCTCCCTCTCTCTCTGCCTTTCCCCCGCTTGTGTGTTGTCTCTTTCTGTCTCTCAAAAATGAATAAATGTAAAAAAAAAAATTTTTTAATAATGTATTGGTTGACAACTTGTTCTGATGGATAATGTTAAGGTTCGACTTTATTCACACCTTGTAATAGGGGGCCCTCAATCAAACTCAGAGACACCACTCTTGTTCGGATAGGACCCACCGAGGACAAGAGCGACCTACACACTTTTGAGAAACACAACTACTTAGTTGAGCTTAGTTATTCCTATTGTTATCCACAAGGTTTGATTTTCAACGAACCCCTTTGGCTTAGATTTATTTCTACCTAGGGCAGTGGGTGTCTGCAAATTGAAGGAAGTATATCCTGTTGTAAAAATAACATGAGAAAGTAGAAATTAAAAAAAAATAGATTTGTGACCTTACATAAAGACAAATTGGAAAGTTGCAAGGGTTGATAATGAAAAAAAGGAAAGCAGAAATAGTGTCTTTTGTCAGAGGGTTAAAAATTGTTGCTTTGTTTTATACTGCAGTGATTGAATGATTGTAAATTTAGGAATGCTTGTGATAGCTTTATGATTAAATTAAAAGCACATTAGCTAACCTCCACATTATAACACACAGGTAGCCATTTGAGGCAGACTGCTTGTTCATTATTTTCTAGTCCCTTCTCCCTTTGTCCTCAGCAACTGCACCTCAAAATCACAGCTAGTACATGACTGCCAAGGTAAAGGCTGCATCCCACTGTCCCCTTCGCATCTGTGCGAGAATATAAGCAAGGTTTGGACAATGAGTTATAGATAAAGAGGCGAGTGAAACTTAGGGGAAGTATGTTAAAGAAAGGGATCATGCTTTTCTCCTTCCTGTTTCTCTTTTTTGGCTCACTGGAATGAATATGGTATATAGGTGACCTATGGTTATCTCTAGGGAAAAATAGTTATAAAAGAAAAGAAACCGTATGGATATATGTGTGCATGCAGGTACACACATGAACACTTACACACACACACACACACAAACATTCATTGCCCTTTCACCTAAAAAGAAGCAATCCATATCGCAGAAGATAAAGACAAATAAAGCATTAAGCACAAAAAAATATAATACAATGACAATAGTGAAGCCAAATATTGCTATTAATTCATAAACTAATTGTCAAATAAAAGGCTTAGAAATTACATAAAGAATTAAACTAGTATAAGGTGTTTAATAATTTTTTTAATTAAAAAAATTATTTTAGAGAGAGAAAGAGAGCAAGTGGGGGAGAGAGATAGAGGGGGAGAGAGAGAAAATTCCAAATAGGATCTGCACTGTCAGTGCAGAGCCCTAGGCAGGGCTCAATCCCACCACCCTCAGATCATGACTTGAGCTGAAATCAAGAGTCTGGCATTCAACTGACTGAGTCACTTAGGTGCCCTTATCTATTTAAGAAAATACTATAAACTATTTTATTTTCCACGCACCATCAATGGCCAAATTCATACATTTAACTTTACCTGTTTACCCTATTCCCTAGTACTTCTTGGCTTTTTTGGTTTTGTTCTTACCATAGACTTTTTTGCAGATTTTCCTATTGATGCCTCAGATCATCCTTCATCTTTTTAGATTCTTGTTTATATTATTTTTTAATAATTTTTATATCACTGAGCTTCTGTGATGATTGTTTCTCCAAAAACATGTATGTATGTATGTGTGTGTGTGTGTCTGTGTGTGTGTGTATATATATATATATATATATATATACACATAAAGGAATTAAATCTCTAGTTAGGAATATAGCATAATCTAAATATGCACATACTAGTATTTTCTATATTTCTCAGTCTTTTATATTAAGAACCTCTGAAGTATAGTAAGCAATGGCAAATCTGTCACAAAAACAAGTCTAGGCAGGTGTAAGGGGAGGTTGGAAAGAGTTGAGAACATGAATTCAGGAAAGGAAATGAGCTCAGTTGCAATAGCGATCATTAGGGTAGGATCATAAAAAATAAAATAAAATAAAGAATGAAAAAGGAACCGGAGCTCTGAGAAAGAAACAGAAAATCAAGTCTGTCATATTTTTCCATGGTAGCAGAATATAGTCCCCACTCTCCATTGGGGAAATGGAGAGAACATAAGAATAAATAATAAAATATTGAATGCAAGAAATTCAAAGGAAAAAACAACAGCCCTCTCAGCATAATGAAAAATTTAAACCTTCCAAGTACACATTCACAATATATAGCCACACCACACCCACACACTCAGATTGCCATATCATAAAATATCATGCACCAAACAAAGCTTTTTAAATATCCACCAAAGAGAATAGAAGATAGACTTTTGAGACAGCTTTTATTTAACATCATATTTTCTACTTTTACCTATATTTAACTTCAATATAGTAACTGTGGTAGTCTACATTTTGATCCATACTTGCTTTCTATAGCTGTTTATATAATAAATAACTTTACTCCAAATGATAAGTTTTGTCACTTATTTTTCTGAGAGATATAAGATTAAAGATCTTATTAATAAAATAATTCAATCATTATATTTAAAATTATTTGATTATCTCCTGAAATTGAGAGATATCTTTAATCAAAGTTCAAAAATTTCTCAATAATAAGTTGTACTCCTCTTTTATAAATGAAAATAGAGTTTGAATTAGATTCATTATATCAATATCATAATATTAAAATGCATTTCCTAATAAAGAGATATTTCTTCATAAGGTAAAAGCCTCAAGTAATATCATAAGTAATGTGTTGCATTTCATTAGCAATTAAATCATTTGTAAAATAGAATAGAAAGGAAATCTAAATAATTTTCTCAAAATTATCACATTAAATTATACTGGTGTGAGAAAACGAATCCAGGCATATTGAAACATTCTCTATCCATTACAATTTTATTATAGCTAAAAGGATAGAAAAGCTACATGTATTGTAGTATTTTTGCATTCCAAAATATCTGCCTGGAAGCTCCTTTTCTCCAATGTGAGGATGATTATTTTTCTGTGCTCTTTCCCATAAGACTTCCATTGTTCTCCAGAGTTCTCACAGGAAAGCACTAGGCTAGTTATCTAAATATAGAACACTATTTTGATATTTTATCAGATAAACATGATATGTCCACCTGATTCTTTTAATCTCTGCTTTTGGAGTACAGAACATAAATTAAAAACAAAAAAACAACCCAGCTCGGCCACACAGCCAATTCACTCAGCAGCAGAAGAGCCAGGCAAGGATTCTGCACTGAAGATGTGCGATGTGGCCTCCATCATTTTCTCTGTGATGACTCGGTTGATGTGGTATTAATCATCTCCTCATTTGTGCATCAGTGCATCCAACTTCACATCAACCCCTTTTGTACAGTGAATTTAAGGACTTATGTTCCCTTCCAGGTAATTTCTGGACATGATTGAGCTTTCCTTATATTTCAGAGAAAGAATGGGGAGGATGTTGATACAGGAAAGGGAAGAAGTGCCTTTGTCTCGTAACTTTCTCTCAGCATTCCTCCTCAGTCCACAGGGGTCAGAAACATAGACCCTAAACGACCCTAATTACGAAGGATGCACTTTCTGCCAGGTTAACATAAGGTTTTATTTTCCATGCCAACCCTCCTTGTTTGATACTGCTTTTTTTGAAGCTATTTCTGATATTATTAGAAGATAGTATATTTAGTAATTTGAGTTTCCATAATGGGCTAGGAATCATCATCTTGGGTTTAGCAATTAGTATGTCTGATATAAAAAAATATTTTACAGGGCAGTATATGATGGCATAATTTTTAATAATGATGTGACTAATTAAGTAACATCAAGTAAGTGAATTTATGTTGTTAAGAAAATAATGATAAAAGCCAAAAAAATAATAATGGTAAAATCCATGCTTACAAAGTGTCATAACGTCTCCTTCTGGTCTTCATTTTTAGCCATTTAAATAATAAATTCAGGTCAGTGTATCCCTATGTCTCATAAACCTTCCATGTGCAATAACTGGGTTTTACATTGAACATTATCACTTTAAAAATAATGAAATATTTTAGTACTTAATTATAGTTCCAAAATATAGAGGTAATTCTAACTTGTACTCTGGTGGTTAGTACTATGAACTATGAGATTTCCATTCTCTAAACACATTCTAATTTTCATAATTTTTTCCATGATTCCATGCTATAGATAAAGTTTGGAAAGGTGATTTTAACACAATAACTTAGGAACATGTGGCCCCTCACTCTGTTAAAATGTATTTGCCTGGCTCGACTTAACTATTTTAACTATTTTAAATATTTTGAAATAAAGAAATAAATATTTAAGAGTATAAAGTAACCTAAATAAAGAGTATAAGTTTTTAGTAGAGAACACCCTGCTTTGACACTGACTAAATAAAGCATATGGTTCACTTTCAAGTGTAATCCATAGCTTTTAAATTTTCAATTGAATGTAATGAAAAAAATAAGCCTCAGATATTTGGTTATTTCCTATATATTAAAAACAAAATAAAACAAAACTAGGCTTTGGGCAAGATTTCAAGGGTGATATGATCACAAAGATCACACACGCACACAAAAGCAGCTAGAAGAGAAGAGGAGTAATTGAGAATGGTATAGCCACTAGTGATAATACAGGAATATATCTTGTGGATGTTTTTTTCAATGTGGAAATCAGAGATGATAAATCTACAGATTGAGAGCTGAACTCTATTTTTGTCACGTTGTTCGCTCTGTTCTGCTTTCTCTTTTGCGCTGTTATTGAAGCGCTCTTCTTTATACATGCAGTCACAGAGTGCTGTTCCTTTACTTGATATACCCCTGACTTCTTGAGAGCAGCAACTTACCATCTCTTATTGATTTCTTTTGTTACCAGTTCCTTGAGCAGAGCCTGATGGACACACTAGACTCAATGAATGTCAAATAAATGGCTCAGTGCAATAAATGTTTGTTAAATAAATAGCTCAGTGCAAAGGTAGCTTAGTAGAGTTTATATCTTATAGCATGGCTTGTATTTCAGGACTCACTCATACACTGCTGACCATAAAATTTTTTTTTAAAGTTTATTTATTTTTGAGAGACAGAGAGGCCAAGCATGAGTGGAAGAGGGGCAGAGAGAGAGGGAGATACGGAATCCGAAGCAGGCCCCAGGCTCTGAGCTGTCAGCACAGAGCCTTACAGGGGTTTCGAACTCACAAACTATAAGATCATGACCTGAACCAAAATCAGACACTCGACCAACTGACACACCCAGGCAACTCTGGCCATAGAATTTTTTTAAAAATTTACTTCAAAATGACATGGAAAGGCCAGTATACTTTGGCAGAAGCAGCCGGATTCTACACGTTTGGAACTGTATTTTTGGAAAATGCCATAATTGTAGCCCTATACGTTTATGAACTATAATTAACACAAGCAACATATAAGTTATGGAAGTTGGTCATCTTAATAGGACTATAATTTCTCAAGATAGAACAATAAATGCAATGTAAATAAGATAATTTTGCAACCATTCAGTAACACTGGTTTTCACCCTCCAAATAATTATTGCTATTACAACATTAATTCATTTCATATGTCAAGAATTCTGTATAATTGTTTTGATAAGCATTTAGTAACATTAGTATTTCAACACAATTTTTGGACGACGCTAAAGAAACATTTCTGTTCTCATTATGACTAAGGCTGCTTTTATTCAGATAGGTTTATCAGGGTAAACAAAAAAGAAAAATCAAACAAAATATTGCAAAAGTAACCACTAAAAACTGATTCGATGTTGCCAAATTTATATTTATGATTTCAAGTTTTTCCTTCTCTTATATGTAGCAAGAACTTATAGACATGTGTATAACAATTTGAGTTGAGAATCCTTAGAAATTTTTATAATTTTCCTGCTGATATATTTTATGGCTCTCTCACTCATACCCATTTTATCAGCAATTTATTTTCAAAAACATTTCCATCATTTGTTATTTTCATAATATTCAATTTAATTTTTATGAAAGAAATTCTCTTCCGACAACCATGTATCATTGTTTTGTGTAATACTGAAGCACATTGTGTAACTGCAGTATTAAGTAACTGGTACTCACAACTTTGAACAATTAATCCATATTCAGAAAATTCCAGTAAGCGAATACTTCCGGTGTTTCAGAGCCTACTAACCGTTAATGTTCAGCATTTTATAGGTGTAATGGAGACTTGGTTCTGCAATATTGTGATTTAAAAGAAATATTTATTTGGGGGCACCAGGTGGCTCAGTCAGTTAAGTGACTCTTGATTTTGGCTCGGTTCATGGTCTTATGGTTTGTGAGTTCAAGCCCTGCATCAGGGTCAGCACAGAGCCTGCTTGGGGTTCTCTCTCTCTGCCTCTTCCCTCCCTCCTTGCTCAAAATGAATAAATAAACATTAAAAACAGAAAGAAAGAAAAAGAAATGTTTATTTGGTGATTTAGAGGAGCAGCCAAGGTGTCTTCTGTTATGTTAATGAGGCAACGTTTGGAATGAACCTAAGGCTGGGGGCTGGTTGCCAGAAGAAACAATCACATGATTAGAAGGCTGGAACTTTCGGTCTCACCCCCTAACCTCTGGTGAAAATAGAGGGGATGGAAGTTGAATCCATGGCAAATAGTCAATGATTTGATCAACCATGCCTATTATAATGAAGCCTCCATAAAATTCTCCAAAAACACTTGGGTTTGGAGAGCTTCCGGGTTGGTGGTGAGCACATGGAGATTTGGGGAGAGAGGTGTGCCTAGAGACAACACAAAAACTCTGTGACCTTTCCCCATACTTTGTTCTGTGCATCTTTTTCATCTGGCTGTTCCTGAGTTATACCCTTTCATGATAAACTGGTAATCTAGTAAGTAAATGTTTTTCTGGATTCTGTGAGCCCAAGGTGAGGTTAATGGAAACCCATGATCTATAGCCAGTAAGTTGGAAGTACAGGGAGCAACCTGGACTTTGACTTGCATCTGAAGTCCAAGGAGAATGTTTTTGGAACCTGAAAACTGAAGTTGATCTGTCAGAAGCACGGGCAACAATCTGCACTTCTGATTGGCATCCGAAGGGGCAGGGCCAGAGGCAGTCTTGTAGGACTGAATCTTTAACCTGTGGGCTCTGATGCTATCTGTGGATAGACAGTGACAGAATTGAGGTGATACCTTGCTGGTGTCTGAAAATTGCTTGTTGGTGGTGAGGGAAACTCCTGCCTCTGTGTACTTTGGAAATTGGTCTCACAACACAAGAGTTACTCTTGGCAACTAGCTAGGCAGAACTCAGTGGGACACTTTCCAGAATGTTTTCCAAATTCTTCAAAACTTATATGTATTACTTTGAGAATAAGAAACTAGCAGAAGAACTTACCTATTAATGATACATAATATTTTTTTCAAAAACCACTAGAAAGAAACATACTCACAAGGGTCACAGATGTGATTGACGAATATCAAACAACCTGTGTAAAAACTATTTAAGAGGTGTGTTAAACCTCATAACAGATTTCTATGTTAAAAAATATTATAGAAATAATATTCACAGAAGCATATAAACCAGATTTATTGTATCTTATAATCACTGAAAATTACTATTTTAAGTAACTCTGTGATCTTTACAAAAACAAAAATTACTCTGCATCACCAGATACACTAAAATATAAGTTAAAAAGGAAGTTAACAAGGAATATACATATGAAATGTGTCAATAACAAAATTAAGAACTTTTTATACTGAATCAATGTTTTGTGTTCCAAAGATTTTTAAGCATTTGGAAGGCTCAGGAAAATGGCAAATGTACTTTAAAATTCTGCCACATTTATTTCAAGGTTGCCAAAGCTGACCCAATATTCATTACTGGGAAATGTTCTCAGAGTCCTTTTTGAGGAATCATAAAAATTCTAACAAACGACTTAGTGCTGAAATGCAAGACAGGAGTCTCAGAGGGAAAGAGTCTAAGGTCAGTAAAAAGAATCTAACAAGGTTGTCCTACTCTGAAAAAATGAGGGCAGAATCAAATAAAACCACTTTACAGTTCCGCTCATACAGCTAATCAAAAGATTCATTTGATTTTTGCTTATTTGGACAGGATTTAAGCTATTTTCATAAAATAATTTAAAATATTTGTGTTGTTTTCTGTTAAAACTAATCTGGATGCACCTAATATTAGTTTTACTTACATTATCAAGCTTGTTGCTAGATTTTATCTTTTATGAGAAATACTCATGATGAGGAATAGATAACAAAGAAAGGTCCTCTCACTTTCCTCATAGTTGCAATTTTAGTAGGATTTAAATCTGATATTTACTACGCACTTTATAATATTTTGTTTCAAAACATATAGAGTTTTGAAAGATTTACCATTGATTTTTAATGAATTAATAAAGAAAAGGAATATTTTAGCATCATGAAATTAACATGACTTTCAAACCAAAAAACATTAAGAAGTAGCATTGATTTCTGTGATAATCTTAAGTGCCCAGTACTTAAAAAACCACATCACTTATAATAACACTCCCACCAAACTGCCATATATGACAAAAATATGTAAATTATATGTTACATATTTTCATAAGTATACATGTGCATATACATCCAATAAAATATCTTATTTTTGTCTAAGAGATAGGAAATGTGTTTTTATTACGTTTAAACAAATGACACAAATGGCTTGTTGACAGAATCATGGACTGGACGTCATTTCCAAAATTGTGACAAGGAGAGATTTGTAGCAGCCTGAGAACTATCAAAGTTTGCCAAGGAAAGGGTGATTTGTCATAACTGAATACGAACGTAACTTATATTCATTTACTGAAATCCAGTTTCTGGGGTGACTTCTGAGTTAAGCCGACTGGTAGCTAGTAAAATGTCTGATCTGCTTTCACTGTTTTCATTCAAATTTTCATAAAAGCACAAAATAATAAATGTTTGAAACAGCTCCAGAAACTAAATAATTAATTGGATCAGTTTGCTACACACCATTGGAGGTTCTTGGTTTCAACGGTCAATGTGGTAGCATAATTTTCTCCACGTTCACAGAATATCCATTCTAGATGGGAGCGATAGAAGAGAAATGAACAAATAAATAACAGTAAAATCCTTCCATAAAATACAGAATGGTGCCCCCAATTTAATTATGTAAAATGAGCATTGTATTATATCAAAATCAATGGTTTAAACTGCCTCAAAATGTACAAAATTAAAGAGACTGATAGGCCTTGTCTTTCCGTTGTAGCCATTTAAAGCACACTTTTGCTCATCAAATCCGGCGTTTTCCCAGTTACATAGATCCAATAATACACTTGTAGGCGGCCCATCTATTTCATTCTTAGCGGCACCAAGATCACTTAGTCTCCGTCGGAGATCCACGCAGATAAAATACTCTGATTGCCAATTTGCCTCTCCTAGCCATTATAGTAAATTTACCCATTTTGTCTGTTACTGTTATCAGCTACTTTAAGAGGCCTTTGTAATGACCCAGGATTCCAGAAAGCCCATTTCAGTGGTGTTCTCTCCCACTACCGTGCCCTGCCTTTAGAAGACAGCCACTGCAGAGCCTTTTAAGGCTGCTGGGGCTCCTCATAGCCGTGTTCCCAGGGCTTTAGTGTAGCAGTTATCCTCCCGGCCCTCCCCACAAGTGCTTTTTACTGGGCCAAATTATCAACAAACAGTTAGCAAGAGAGTCTGGTAAATGTATTTGCAGAACACAGTTTCCTAAGATAAAACCAATGCTGAGGAAGTTCAGAGAATTAATCATAGAGCAAATAGGTAAAAGAGCACCATAATCATGCATAAATCTTGTTTGTTTTAGCAGATAAAGGTAGCCAAAACTAGTCAGAAGGGGGTGAGGATTAGCCACTTCCTCCACCATCTCAAAACCAGATAATAACAAAATCAGATCGCAGAGCCAAATTTGTCACGAATTCCAACATTGCTCTACTTCATCTTCTTATTAAGCGATATAAAATCATTCATACATTTCTTCCGCAGGCTCGATTATGTTTCAAGGGTTTTTTGTTTGTTTGTTTTTTTATGTACTCTAAACCCATGTTGATGGAAGGTCACTTACAGATGACAAGACACCATCTTACAGACAAATTCTATGATACTGGTAGTCGACACCATGCAGCCTTCTGGACACAGGATCATTTAGAATTCAAATTACAGCACTATCCCTAATGATACTTACAAGGCATTTTCTAGAATGTTATCCATATGCATGCAAAAGTGAAATGTATTCTGTTTTAACTGAACCTGTTTTAATTGGTGCGCATATTGGCTATCTCCAATATGACCTCTGAGAGCTCATTTTTTAACAGCTATTAAGCTAATTACAAAACTACAAATACCACTAATTAGATCTCCCGTTTCCAAGATTCATTATACCAGGTTAAAAAAGTCTGTCATGTTAAGGACAGAAATAATTCTTGCAGTCGTGACCCTGAAGTATGGCGTTTCAGAATAATTCTAGCTAACCACCTCTTCGGTGTGAATTCCTCATTAGATCAGATTATTGTTCCTAGAATGTAGCTTAACTAATGAGTATACACATTTCAATTACTGTCTGTGCTGAAATAGTTTAAAATAAATTAGAGGCATTGCAATGATTTTTTTTTTTCTGCTTTGGTGGTGGGGGTTGGGGTTTCTTAACTTTCCAAATTGAATTCAATCCCTCACCTTTCCCTCCCCCTTTCAATAATGGAGGGGGTGATGTGGTGTAATTAAAGAACCCACACAGTGACTAGAATCTTAGCTTCACCAATTGTCCTAACTTCTTTCAGACAGAACTTCATTATCTTTTGCATAGTTGTCTGCCACTGAATCTTATTTCGTTTCTAACTTTGTGGTCTTCCCAACTTCCAGTACATTAATTATTTGTTTGTCGGGGCGCCTGGGTGGCTCAGTCGGTTAAGCGTCCGACTTCGGCTCAGGTCACGATCTCGCGGTCCGTGAGTTCGAGCCCCGCGTCAGGCTCTGGGTTGATGGCTCAGAGCCTGGAGCCTGTTTCCGATTCTGTGTCTCCCTCTCTCTCTGCCCCTCCCCCGTTCATGCTCTGTCTCTCTCTGTCTCAAAATTAAATAAACGTTAAAAAAAAAAAAATTTTTTTTAAATTATTTGTTTGTCAATTTTTTTTAATTTCAATTCAGAGAATTAATTATAGAGCAAATAGGTAAAAAGGCAATCTCCTTTTAGAAATTTCTCAACAACTTCTTGCTGCTTCCTCATAACAACTAAATCCTAAATATTACATTCAATGCTAATAATGATCTAACCTCGATCTCTCTTTTGATTTTTATTGCTTACCATTCTCTACCTCTTTTTTCCTATATTCCCTCTATTCCAAATTATTTATGTTTCCCCAACATGCTAAATTGTTTTAAATGACAAAATATTTACATGCCTGTTCTTCTTGCTTGAATTCGCTTTTTCTTCTTCATTGGGTTGATCTCAATTCATCTTTTAAATTTAAATGTTACTTTCCAAAATATTTTCTTCTGATAGCCTGGGTCACAATAGGTCGGATGCCCCATACACGAACCTCTAGAAATCACACAGTTCCTTAAAATATAAAGCTTCACCACTACATTATAATTTTCTTTATCTTTTCTTTTCCAATTGTCTGTGAGCTCTCCAAGGCCATGGATCTTATCTATGACCTTTGAATCCTCAAATCTTAGAACACTGTTTTGCAAAATAGAAACATAATGATTGCAACTTAATTTGTTTCAAATAAGTTTGTAGGTCTGTGATTTGGGGCCTGTACTTCCATTTTCTTTACCATGGTTTCTTTATCTAGAAAGCTGTGGGTAGCTTTCACCACGTGTCTAATTTATCATTTTCTTTATCAAGATCAATGCACCAAAAATCTATTTATCCATTTACTTTACAATGCTATGCTTTGAGGGGCCTGGGTAGTTCGGTTGGTTAAGTGTCCGACTTTGAATCAGGTCATGATCTCACAGTTCGTGGGTTTGAGTCCTGCTTTGGGTTCTGTGGTGACAACTCAGAGCCTGGAGCCTGCTTCAGATTCTGTGTCTCCCTGTCTCTCTGTCCCACCCCTGCTTATGCTCTCTCTCTCTCTCTCTCCAATAAACATTAAAAATATTTAAAAAATGAAATGCTTTGGAATATTAATGCCCAAAAGATTATTTTGTTTGAGATAAGGAAAAAAAGACATGAATCCTTGTTGCTTTAAAAAAGCATTGAAGTTTCTGAAAGTATGGAAGCAAGATTAAAATCTCATAGAAAAGAGAATTGGAAGAAAATAACTTGAAATATATATTTAAAATAACAAATAAAAGTTGTAAATGATGTTTCTTCAAAACAACCAAGATGCTTTGTCTTTAAGGCCCGAAGTGGGGCTCCAGAATTCTACTGCTCAGAGACATTAGTACTGAGCTTTAATGCATTAAGAGATTTTCCACACAAGCTCTCAATTATGCAGGCTATGCCTCTCTTAATGTTTTGAAAGCCACCCCACCTACACTGAATCGTCGTTTCTTCATACTGGCATTCTCTTTATTGATTTTTTTGCCTGTCTTATCCTAGGGCTTTTACATCATGTTTTCACATCTGCCTGCCTTACACACACACACACACACACACACACACACACACACACACACACGATGGTACAAGGATGCTTCTCTGGGGGATTTAATCATCAATTTATATACTGAGAAATCTCCTTTCTTCATACTACCTTATAGGTTTCCCAAAAGGTTTATGAAAGTAGTATCAAAATTATTACTATCTTTTCAGTTGAGGGGAAAAGCCTGACCCGTCAAATCAGATCATGGAATTTATATATACATTCATTTACACACAAACATAATACTTATGCATAGACACATGTATATATGGTAGGACTGACACTTTCTAATACACATTATTAAATGTTATATAACATTGTTACATATTAATTATATATGAGTAATATATTCAGCATTCTGTATTCTAAAGTCCTTCCTTACATATAACATGTGATCTCAGTTCATAAGATACTTACAAATAATTAACAAGTTGGGAAAAACACATACATAAATACTTCAGACACTGAACTTCTCTCAATTTCTCAAACAAGTCATTCTTTTTCCCATTAAGGGCCTTTGCATGTGATGCTTTCTCTACCTGGAAGTGTTTTAATATTTACTCTTCTTCTGCTTTAGGCTAAACCTTAGCTTCTCAGGGAGGTCCTTCCTGAACTTTCAACCTAAATTTTGCTTCTCTCTTTTGCCTCCTCTCATAGTACTATAATCTGTTTTTATGTAGTGCATATCAGTTTGTTTGTCCATGGTGGTATACCTATTGGCTAGCACAGTGCTAACTCATCAAAGATGCTATTATATTTTCTTCCTTCCTTCCTTCCTTCCTTCCTTCCTTCCTTCCTTCCTTCTTTCCTCCCTTCCTTCTTTCCTCCCTTCCTCCTTTCTTTCTTTCTTTCTTTCTTTCTTTCTTTCTTTCTTTCTTTCTTCCTTCCTTCCTTCCTTCCTTCCTTCCTTCCTTTCTTTCTTTCTTTCTTTCTTTCTTTCTTTCTTTCTTTCTTTCTTCATTCTTTCTTTCTCTATCCTCTTCCTTCCATCTATTGGAAAGATGAGTACATGAATCAATTAATTAATAAGAGAGAAAAAATATAAAGAATGAAGAATGGTGGGAATTCCTAAAATACAGCCATATAATAGCTTTCAACTTTTCTTTGAGACTGGGTCATGTACTGCCTGAAGAGCTGAGATGACCTGAGAGGCAGAATGACAAGATAAATAAAGGCAGTCAAGTGCACGTACAACTCCGATGATTATAATTTCTCTGCTGTAGACAGAGGTGATTCCATTGCTGTGTAAAGCCTTCATTCTCGTCTGAGACTTCTGCCTTGGAACTTTAGCACTCTTAGGGTTGTACCTACCTACCCACCTAAAATCAGCATCCCTCAGTCACTGAGCTAGTATTAAAATGTGCAATGCTATTTAATATGATAAAATTTACCTTCATCTACTTTGGCAAATAAAATCTGGGATCTGGCCATCACCTGGCCTGGCTGTACCTTCCACATCTAATCTAAAACACTTCATTCTGCTGACAGGGCCTTACCCCTGTTCTCTCGTAATCCTGGTGCCACTCCAACTTCTCGGTAGCCTCACCAACAGTCCTTTGAGCTCCCCATTTATTTCCATTCTGTCAGCACCACCATTCCTCATCCTAGCCAGTGTGGACAACCCATGCAGCGGACACTTGTCTTTTGGTTTCATTTTTTCTTTCCTTTGGCTGCTAAGCCCCTTGGACATGTTCCTATGGCCATTGTTATAAAAGCCAGATACTTGCTTTCCCAGGTTCTGGTGTAAAGAGTTTCCTAGCCTGTTCCATTCAAACACATCATGTAAAATTAAAAATTAGTGATGTAAAACGCGATGAGAAAAGTTGGTACCACAAAGAATCCATTCTGGCAAAGGCAGCGTGAACTGCTTCCAATTTCAATGGAGCCAGTGACTGAGTTTTCTACCGATAACAACCACTACCCAGTGCTGGTTCTCGCTGTGCAGTTATTTGTGTAGATCTGTGTTGTCACAGATGTTATCTGTGGAATATCTATGCTGAAGTGTGGGCCTTGAAAAGATAGCTGCATACCTCCCCTGTAGAACTTTGAAGGGTGACCCTAGTTGCTTTTCTCTTTTAACCAGCTTTTAAGCCTTGCATTCTGGTCCACCCTTAAGAATTTCCTTTTCTGATTAAACTAGCCCAAACTGATTTCAACTAAGTACACTCCCTATAGAGGCATTCATCTGCTGGAATTTAAGAATACAAGATTTGTACTCTTCGGCTCAAATGCTGGCTCTACGACTTAGTAGCCATTGGACCTCGGACAAGTTGTTTCCCCTCTTTGTGCTTTGGTTTCTTCATCTGTCATGTGAGGATAAAAGCTGTAGCTACCTCTGGAGGATTCTGTGAGGAGTGCTTGGCACACTATAAATATTATGTGAGTATTTTCTATCGTTCCAATTAGTAATCGCATTTGGTCGATCATATAAACTTCTTTCCCACCAGCAACTTTTTTATCGTGCCTTTATCTTAATGCAGTTACTTACTTACTTGCCTGTCTTAGTATTTATTGTAGCACTTATTTGAGGCATATTTCTAATAACGTCACCCAGAAAACCCAAGTGTAAATCTGCATCACAAAATCAGCTCCCATTTGACTTTAAGGGACACTTATGAAGACCAGGCTGACTTGTTGCTGTGTCACACAAGCACCCGTGTGGGTCCTGATGACCAGCTTTCACTGGTGACTGCTCAAAGCCTCTTCTGTTCCCTGAAATGACTATTTCAGAGCCTCATCTACATGTCCATTCTTTTATTTTGAGATAATTTAGACCAACTGATATCAGCCACTCAAATTGCTTGAATGTGTGACTTTCATGCTTTGTGTCCACTTCCTTAATTAACCCTCTCTAGTATGTCTTGCGACTTCATTGTACTGAGATCATTCTCATTAAAGTCCCCAGAACTCTCCCAGTTGCCAGGCTCCAAGGATAATTTCAGGCCTTATCACACTGTAACTTGCTACATCATGTAACAGCATTACACACATCATCCTTATAACTCCTTAACCCTTTGATTTTCATAATCACATGCTTTCCTGGTTATTTTCATATCTCTGTGCCTCTTGTGAACACTTCTTCCATTGTTCATGCTTGCATTTTTAAAAATATTTTTAAGATTATTTATTTATTTTGAGAGAAAGAGAGTGAGAACAGGGGAGGGGCAAAGGGAGAGGGAGAGAGAGAATACCAAACAGGCTCCCCGCTATCAGCATAGAGCACGATGTGGGGCCTGAACCCACTAACTGCAAGATCATGATCTGAGCCTAAACCGAGTCGGACTCGTAACTGACTGAGCCGCTCAGGCGCCCCTCATGCTTATATGTTTGGTGTCCTCATGACTGAACACAAAGCACAGACTCCTTGACCAGTCTCCCAGTTTCAGTTACCACCAACACACTGATGTTCCCAAATTGATATCTTGAGTCCATACCTTCGCCTGAACTCCATCGTATATTCTGGGCATTGTGCACATGCACCTGCTTGAAAGCTTATGCATGGTTGGTTTTAGGGAACTGGGAAAAGTACAGAGCTCTGTGCTCAGCAGAGACAGAGAATTTAAAGGTGATATGTGTGACGATTGAAGCAATGCTACGAATACCTTGAGCAGCAGAAAGTCAGAAGATTGAGAAATGTGAAAAAAGAATTGTCTGATAATTGATAATCTAATCTCTTTGTAAAGAACTCTCCTGCTTTAATGCCTTACTGTAAAGAAGCATGTAACTTCGATGGTCAGGACTTGTGAATGTAAGAAAAATGATAGCGAGGATAAAATGATTACACAGCAATGTCTACTGCACCCAGAAGAACATTGTTTAATGGTATTCAACATAAAGGGTTAAATTCTATTATTTCTGCTCAGCAGAAGATCTGATTTTCGCTCAGAGCCCCTCAGGAAGTTACTTCCTCTCCACGAAATGGAATATAATAGACTTCTCTGTCCCTGTAGTGTGACCCAGAATGTAAAAGGAACCAATTATATTAGCACATCAAAAGTCTGAGAGAAACAGCATTTCATGATACCTGAAATTAGGAATAGGCATTTTCCACAGCATTTTGGGTAGATACAGTTTCTTTAACAAATATAATTGGTACTTTTTTATTCAAAATCTGACAGCAGAATAAATGCGGTAAGGTAGCCTGAGCAATCACTGTTCTGATAGAAGAAAGTGACATCCAGGGCAAACCACACCAGAATGGGGACATTGTGCGTCACCGGAAGATGAGCAGCAGAACTTGCACAGAGATAGAAGGCGAAGAATTTTGACTAAAACAGAGATATTATGTCAGCCACTGGTGATGCGCTTTACTAAACCTTAGTAAAGAAAAAAAAAAAAATAGGGACATCTGGGGGCACCTGAGTGGCTCAGTCGGTTAAGCATACAACTTTGGCTCAGGTCATGATCTCACGGTCTGTGAGTTCGAGCCCTGCGTGGGGATCTGTGTTAACAGCTCGAGCCTGGAGCCCGCTTCAGATTCTGTGTCTCCCTCTCTCTCTGTCACTCATACTCTGTCTCTCTGTCTCTCTGTCTCTCAAAAGTAAATAAACATAAAAAAATAGGGATGTCTGAGTGCCTCAGTTGGTTAAACATCAAACTCCTGAGTTCAGTTCAGGTCACAACCTCACGGTTCATGAGTTTGAGACCCACATGGAGTTCCATGCTGGCAATGCAGAGTCTGCTTGGGATTCTGCTTTCCTCTCTCCCTCTCTTTCTCTCTGCTCCCCACCTCCTCCTCGCCCACCGCCCCCCACTCATTTGAACTCCCTCACTCAAAATAAATAAATAAACTTAAAAAAATAGAATATGAAAATCACGCATATAAGTTATATATTTTTCACATTGTTATGACTAAATTTCTATACAGTACATATTTCTCAATTCACAATCTGGGTCAAACATTAGAAGAGAAACTTTTATTGTTTTTGTAAAAATTAAGTTAAATGACCACTGCAGGGAATGAGATGTGGGCTAGGTAAGATATTTCCTGAAAAATGCAGTGAAGTTTCACATACTCAGAGCAGACAAAGCCAGCCCAAGCAAGCAGTAAAATCTATAGTCTTCTGTGTTAATAAGTTGATTTTTATCTGAAAGTTCATTTCTGTGTGCTTGACAACATCTGTAAGGATATTCATTGAATGAAATGATACCCTCCCCTCAATGCTATTATTGTATTATAACTTATGTAAGTTTAAATGCTTTATGAATATATTTTACACTAAATTTAAAATAATGATTTATAAGTACACAATTTATATGCGAGATTTATTTACTCATTCCTTTTTTGTATTAATGTTGTATTGAATTCCTACTAATTGCATACCCGATTTTTGGTGATGTGTATATATCAATAATTAGAACAGGTGTAGTGTCTGCTTTCTTGGAGTTTTTATTCCAGTTGAGTGGAGAGTAAAATAATACATGAGTCGAAATAAAAATCAATATATGTTGTAAAGCCAACAGTAGTGAGGAAAGATAATAGTAATTAGGCAGGTCTTCTCTGAGCAGACGAGAGTTGGGCCAAGACTTAATTAGGTAAGGGAGTGAGGTGTGAGAATATTGAAGAGAAGAGCACTATAGGCAGCAATAATGCCCTGTGGTGGAAAACACTGAATTCAGGGGACAAGAAGGTTATGTGGGAGAAATTGTGGGAAAGACGGGTGCCATCAAGAACGGCTGCCAGATTTGACTTGAACTATTGGATAAATGAAGGTCTTAACTACAGAGACGGAGCAAAGTTGCAGAGGGCAAAGCTCTGGGTTAAATTAAAGTTCAGTCAGGAAAACAGATACCATTCTATGACTAATAAGAAAGCAGCAGATTTAATACAGGGAATTAGAAGATAACAAAACCACAGGAGGGGCCCAGGGAGCAAAGATCTAGCAGCAAAGAGCTCCAAGACATCAGGGAGTGCAGAAATGACAGCAAATTGCCATTAATGATTTCTATTTCCTGGAGCACCAAAATGAGTGATGCAGGAGGAGATATCCCAACACTCCCTCTGTGAAAACGCCATTTCTATTGTCTGCCAAAGCCTATATGGATCTTTATTTTTCTGCCTGAACAACATTGACTTTGGATCAATTGTCCCGTATCAGGATATGTGTTGGTTACTCCAGTCAAGAAACCACATCTGGTACCATGGCCATAACAGAGTCATCAACTGATTGTATTTACGATAATCCCTGTCATTTCTCAAGGCATATTTAAGCATAACAGGTGAGTTAAAGGAAAACCTACCATGAAAGACATCTTTCAGGTGTTTCATGGTGGCCTTCAATTCTGTCATTCTTCCAGGGATGTAGTACTGGTTTCAGTTTTCCACTTTATTAAAACGTAAATTAATGGTGGAGGGAAATTAGTTCCAGGAACTTCCATTTGGTCCTTCCTAATATAATAGATGTTAATTCAAGGGGCAATTTAGTTAAAGAAGGAATTCTGCGAATTTCCAAATAAGGAGAAAAACTCATGGATGAATCCACAAACATGCTGCATGCACTCTAACATAGACTCTGTCCAAAACTCCAATTATCGCCAAACTGCCACAATCCCCTCTGATTCATGGGTCACAGTGATGTTTTAGATCCCTAAAAATTTTTATTTCAAACACAGCATTCATTAATTCTTCAAAATCTTGAGTATTTTTTTTCTCTAGACCGCAGTCACCCTTTTAAATGGCCACAAGAACACTGTGGGAGAAATGGAAGATTTGGAGAGTAAGTGCTTGGCAATGTCTCTAGTATTTGTTCTAGCAGATCCATCATCCACTTCTTTCATGGGATATGGGACAGAAAAGTTTCTCATGCCTGAGATTGAGAGAGAATTCATGACTGTCCATTACGGTGATCCAATCAAGTGAATCAGTGATTCACCAAACAAGAAACTATTTTCCGACTACATAAATTAAGGAAGAATTTAGTAGTATGCTCATCTATTTCAGTTCCACAAACCCCATGATCAATTCAGGATGGCCGGATATTGCTGCTCGCCCAGCTTCCTCACTCTGCCTCCAGCCCTGCTTCCCATTACACCTGTCACACTTACTGTGTCATCAGGATTTGAGCACAAGCACATGGTTTCTGTCCCTCCAGCATCTTGCCTTTCATATGAATATCAGCAAACTATCTTCATGGCAACATTTCTCACTTCTCTTCCTGCCTGCTGAGTATAGTCCCAGAGGTTTTTTAAGAATGCCCCTTCACCATGGGGTGCCTGTGTGGCTTAGTTGGTTAAGTGTCAGACTGTTGATTACCGCTCAGATCTTGATCTTCCAGTTACAGGATCAAACCCCAGGCTGAGCTCTGTGCTGACAGTCAAGAGCCTTCTTGGGATCCTCTCTCTTACTCTCTGCCCCTCCCCTGTGCTCTTTCTCTCAAAATAAGTAAACTTAAAAAATAATATGTCAAAACATAAAGAAAAAAGAAGAATGTCCCTCCACCAATATTCTTACTGCTGTGGTCAAGTGAATTGTCCTTTGGTCCCTCCAAAGGGAAATAGTTGGGTGAGCAGTTCACCATCATTGATCTGTGTAAACATTCCTATCATTCTAATTCTTTGGATTCCTTGCTCTAAAAGACACCACAGGATTTCTGGTATCTCACTTTTTTCTAATGAAGATCACTATGGTGTCCAGGTTTTGGTTAACCAACTAAGCAAACTATTATTGCCATTCCTAGATGGTTGAACTAACATGGAATTCTGAATGTGTGGCAAATGTTCCCATGTTGATAAACATGGCTACTTTTAATGTTATATTCTTCCTCCTTATTCTCACACCTTTCAAACCCATTCTAATTTATATTTTCTAGATTTCTGCTGATACACATTTGTAAAATTTTGCAATTCTTTTGATGTGTAAGTTATCTTGACCTACATAAGATCTCATTCACTTTATTAGTTTCTAAGTCTTTAAATAAAAATGCTAATATATGTGGGATTTATAAAGAATGGCTATCCCCTTATAAGATAACTGTATTAAGTAAGGACATTGGAAGTATTTGAGCAATGAGAGTATAACCTTAGACGGGGAAGAAGGTGGCGACTCTAACTGCAAATGAATTTGAAGTAGGTACTTAGGTTTATTGGCATTCACTCAAATCTGCCTCACTCCAATTCACAGTTCTCAAAATGAGACCTAAAGTTTCATATAAAATTACCAATAACACTGTGAATGAATTTGTGCTATAATTCAACAGTTCATAGATGACTGTTTGTTCTCCACAGAAGTATGTGGGAAGAAGGAGGGGATATTAATCATGGCGTCCCATTAGTTCTCTGAACCATGTCTTTGTCTAAGAATGTAGACCAAGCTTGTCATTTTCTTTCTGTTGCCCTTCAGTGTATTCAGAAGCAGTCAGTCCTTCCCAGATTTTTGTACTCATATTTTCATGATAATATTTTATAGCAATAACTACTTTATCATCCCAAGCAATCCTGCTTCTGATAGAAACTTCATTCCATAAGAGGTAATTTACCTAATTAATTTGCTACTTCATACCATGGAAAAACAGTGTCTCTATTTCCACCAGTGATGAGAACATTACTGCTTTCATGTCTAACCAGAACAAGGAATCAATTAATTCTATCTTTGATGGTCTATTTCCTCACTGATTGAGAATTCAAGGTTGGGCCAAAATATAAGAATTACTCTCATATTATGAACAAGAAGACATTCAAATATATGGAATGAGAAATTATTGAATGGCTGGAGACAAAAAGATCAGGGGAAGTCACCGCTCGCTTTAGGGAATCACTAAGCACAGACATCGTGAAAAGTGCTTGCATTTATCTTAGCAGCTTCTGGCAACAAAGTGAATAATTCACAAGAGAACGCAAGGAAGGTGCTGAGCAAAACCACATTTCCTTATAACTACCATAAAAGTAATTGCTTCTCCTTCTATACCATCACTTAAATTCCAGACAACTGTTTCTCATTAGCAGAATCTATATTGAAACTCTGGTAAAGGATTTTCAGAAATAAACTTCCAATTTATCTAGGTTTTGATTTCTGTATTTAGAAGGGGGAGAAAAGAAATTAGTGAAAATGAATACTGATAAAAAAAAAAAACAAAGAAAATGAAGTTTGGAATACCTAGTAAGCATGGATGAGGTGATAAACTAGAAAGCTGGACATACACTCTGGAAATCAGAAGAAAGGTCCAGGATAATAATCCACAATTTCAAGTACAGAGTGTAGATACATTTTAAAGTCACTGTTGCTCTGGAATGAGAACCCTTTGAAGTGCATATAGATAGAGAATAGAGAAGGTTCCCTGACTGTGCCTTAGGCCATTCCAATATTATACAGGAGAGAAAGAGCATGGATTCGTTTATTCCACCCAGGAAACAGAGACCAATCAGGGTTTGATGAGAGAGGAAAACTAAGAAAGCATGGATCCCAAATTCAAGCAAGTAACATGTTTCAAGAAGTAAGAGGCCATTAATCATGTTAAAAAATGCAGCTAAGAGGTTGCATAAGTTGAGGACTCTGAAATGACCATGCGTTTTAGAAAACTAGAGGTTCTTTTACGTAGACAAGAGCACTTTTGGTAGAATGGTGGGAGAATGAAGACCTTTTGTAAAGTTAACCTGGATTTAAAAAGTGATCACTAATCACTGTACAAGACACATATGTTAAGATCATATAATATGTGGATATCTTTCTCTTGTCATAAAAACGAACTATGCAACTAACAAAGTAACAAATCCTGTAAATCCATTATCACTGTGACCAAATGCCTTAGAAATTAAATAAGACTTTCAATAATCCAGTTGGTGAATGATAGGGTCTTGGACTGTCCTGGTAGAGAAAAGTGGGCAAATCACAATATAGGGAGGCAAGGCACCTTAGTGAGTAAATCTGTTGACAGTGATAATATATAAATTCTCCCGTTGGCTCAGTGTGAGGTACTAAAAAAAAAAAAAACTTTAAATTATTTGTCACGGGAGAATTAGTGCAGATTCCCATGTTATCAACCCAATACCTTCTAACTGAATAATACACCCTACAGAAAATAATATTTAGAGTCAAAAATAAAGGAAAATAACTTCTGAACTCTGGTATGTATTAGATTTATGCATATTTACTCCTCCAAAATCTTCTCTGATGTTAATCCCATTTGTCAAATGATGTAACTGAGGCTCTGAGAGATGACAATTTGTCCCCAGTCTAGTCAATGCTAGACCTGGGGTTCAAACGCAAGCCTAAGCCAACTCTTTCCACTTTGACTACTCTTGGTTTTAATTTTCTTTTATTATTGGGAAAATGGTGTATACATATATTATATATGTGATTAAATATATTTATTATATTAAAATATAGAAACATTCCCCCCTACAACATGCTAGGCTTTATGACAGATAAGATTAAATGAGACAACTATGGACCAGTATTTTATAAACCACAGACCTACAGAACATTAGAGACACAACAGGATTTACAGATCATTTTTTAAATATTTTTAAAATAAGGACTTTGAGTTACATATACCAATTTTTCAAAGGGGGAGATTTTAAAATCAAAGTCAGATATAAAACAAACAAAAACAAATATACTAGAATTATGATGACCTGGTGAATTTTAGGCAAATCCCACACTTACCCAGGAAAAATTTTGAAGATGTTCAACTATATATTCTCAACAGTCTCCCAGTTCTGTGAAGATTATAGAGATGAATAAAGCATCAGAAATGTAGAGCAAAAAGCTTGTAAGAGTGAAGGAGACTGAGAATTCCAGCTAATGATAGCAACAAAAGATTCCAGTGACATTCTGAACATAATATCATTGGTAAGCTAATAAAGTAAAATGTCTGCACTCAGTCTATTTAGAGAAAGAGCCTTATGCATTTTTTAAATAGAACTTGGGGAAGGAGTTCTGAAAAATCAATAGGCTTAGCAATCTGAAATGTCAAATTAAAACTTACTTTATAATTAATCGTACTGTGAAATCTATTGATCTGGTAGCCAAACAAATACAATTTACAGATAAGGTAATATCACGATCTACCTTTTAATGCATTATTTTTTATTAAAATTCCAGATGTGTTATTTCAAACTGAGAACATAAGATTATAAAATAATGATCTGATTTCTATCATCTCAGAAATTTTAAATACCATGAATTAAATGTCAGATGCTTAAATTTTGGCATGAAATCAAAAGCTGTTTTATTTCTTGTTCTGCTAAAATCAGTATTATTTTTGTTCAGAACATATTAAGTATATCAAATAAAAGAATATTTATGTAAAAAGACTGCATAAATTTAAAATCAATATTTGATTTACTTATACAAATTTTCTATGTCACCTCTCCCTCCCACCTTATCTTAAATCTTACATCCATTTTTCTATTTACTTAGAAAATGTTTGGTCTAGAACAAAATGACAATAAAGAAGGACCAGCAAGCTAATGTCACAAAACCTGTTTGTGACTCTAAAACTTTGATATTATGCTCTATGCCTAAGTGTCAATGGTTCCTTAATAAAATAGAAAAAAAAAATAGAAAGTTATGAAAAAAATATCTTAGTTTTAAACCATATGTCTCCAATAAAACACTTGCATAATTAGAAACACAGCTACATTTCAGTGAAGTTAAAACTAGACATAATCAGGAACAGAGCAATTAAATTATAACCTAGTATGGGGCCCATCTATACCATAACATAGGTGGTAGCAGTACATTAGAAATATTGGTAACAAGGGGCACCTGGGTGGCTCAGTCGGTTGGGCGGCTGACTTTGGCTCAGGTCATGATCTCCTGGTTGGTGAATTCGAGCCCTGCATCGTGCTGGCTGCTGTCAGCCAGTCAGCGTCCAGCCCACTTCGGATCCTCTCTCCCCCTTTCTCTCTGCCTCTCCCCTGCTTGTGTGTGTGCTCTCTCTCTCTTAAAAATGAATAAACCTTTAAAGAAAAAAGAAATATTGACAATAGATTTCACATGAGACGGGACAATAATGACTTCTTTATTGTTATTTTCCTGGACATTAACCAAATTTGTTACTACCAGATTCTCCAGCTTTGCCTTGTTATATTTTTCCAGTTGTCAGCATTAAATGTTAAAGGCAGTGTACTGAGACTGGGTTTAAAACAGTCATGACAAAGGATGTTTCCAAACTCTTCCAAGTAAGTATTTGCAGAAAGCCTTTAGCAGACTTCATACAAGTTTATTCACACTATTTGATTTGTCTGGTCTAAGAAGTGGAAAAAAGAAATAAAAACAATGCACCAAGTGTGTTAAGAATTAGAGAGAATCAAATTGTTTAAACAATCCAGAATATTTGAAGAATCAGAGAAAAGCAAATTCTGATTCGTAACCTACTCACTATGGCAAGTATGAACTATGAGCGTTATTTACGGCCAAACTCAGAGGATTTGTTTCTTTTGATGGTCTTATTGCGTTTATTTCTGTATGTGAACTGCCACGTAGCATCAAAACCAGAAAACACATCCTGAACCTTTGGGGAGACATAGCATCCTTCACATATAAATCTTGGTGCCTCTTTTTCTTGATGGCCAGCGTATGTATTTTGGGCATCACAGTGATTTGTGTCAAACGTGCCTCTTTATTTTAATTCCTCTCAAAGTCCATAATGGACACTAACGTAGTAAATGCTGTGGAACATTATAACAGTCTCTATTTCTAGGGACACTGGTCACTTGGTATGATTAGTGGTGAGGAAGTTTCAGCTAGGAAGATATTTTGCATCTCTTAAACAACTTTTCCTCATTGGTAGCACATAAAGGAAACAACAAAAACTTAAAAAAAAAATTAGAGAGCCAAAGGAATTAAAAAGAGGAAAAGTAAATGACAAATCATAACCATTATAATTTTAAACTGTTTTTTTAAAACGTATTTATGATGATCAACATAGAATGAAGCAAAATTGTATGCATTTTCACATCTTTAACAAGTAATATCAATATAACTTTCACATATATTATACATCAATATAATAAATTCCAACAATGGGAGTAGAATAGCTAACTTAGAGTAATGATACTGCCAAAGAAGAGAAATTATTTCTAAACCAATGTCTCATTTGAGAATTCATGGCTACCTCCAGACCTAATTCTCTTAACTCGACTAAATTCTTTTCAACTTTTCTCATCAGAGAAAATAAGGAAATTTGACCACTGCTTCACCACATTTCACTCGGGAAAATTAAATTGAAAAATTAATAAAGTTCCAGTAAAATCCCTAAATTTTATCTCTGCAGTTTTGTTCCCCCACTATCAAATATGAAATTAACTGAAAAAACCAAAAACCAAAAACAAAAGGTCTGTTTTCCACTGAGTAACTTTTCTTTTTCTTTCAATTTTGTTAATTGTTGGGCTTTGACATGATAGTGAAAATAAACCTGTTGCCCATGTTTACTATGACACCAAAGAGTAATTCACATTGAGTTAGTAGTAATTTCCTAGTGAATTTTTAAGATGGGCTATATTTTTGAATGTCAATTTGTGTTTTATAAGAGGTATGTGTATAATGGAGTAATCTGCTATTGTTATGACTGTTTTTACATATGTCTCTCTTCAACCAGCTAAGGTGGCATTTCAAATTAAATGTGCTTCTTTGAATCAGGTACACTATGGCTTCTAGTCATTCTTCCAACGTTGGGTAGATTTCCTATGCAAAAATACCATTGAGTAGAAAATTCTTCATTTTCTATGAGCAGCCACCATATTTTTTCCCCCTAAAAAACATAGACATCAGTTCAAGTCAAAGTGATGCATTAGAACTTTCTGGGACTTGGTAGCCACAGACCTGAGTTTCAATCCCCATTCAGCCACTTAAACTATTGTGTTAAACTGTCCAGCCTCAGTTTTCTGTAAAATGAGGATATCTATGATAATGCCTATCAAATAGAGTTATCATGATGATTACAGACAATTTACTGTTTCTTAACATACATAGCACCTGTTGCTTGGTTGGCATCCATTAAATGGCAATATTTTTTACATGTTTTCCAAACAAGAGGAATGAATATTTGAAGATTTTCATATATCTATTTATTTAATGCTGAAAAACATGACAGTTGAATATAGTGTGTTTGGTATCAGTTTCTTCTATTTTGCTACTCTTATCCTTTTCCTAACTATAATTCCTTTAAATATTTTGTGGGGTCTCAACTATATGCAAGGCCTATATTTGTATAAGTGGAGGCTTATAGAAGTATGGCCTCTATAAGTAGAGGCTTGGAGCATCAGTTGTTCTAGTTTGGAAGTCACAGACAGTGGAGACAGAAGGGAAAGGCTACTGGTTTCTCACCACCTTGCAAAGAGGCATGCTTGGGCAGGACCCAGAGGGGTGTCCTTGGGGTCTCTCTAGAAGAGAGATTCCAACCTTCTGTGGCTTTCCACTTTGTGCACGGGCACAAGAATATATTTGTAAGGGGGGTGATAAATGCTTAGGGGTCAAGAACCAAGAAGAATAAATTTGGGGGCCAATAGTTGAGAATGTTGGGGAATGCCAGCTGCCCAGAACCTGTAACACTTGTGCTCTAGCCCCAGACCATATTGAGTACAGGTGCAGCCCCTACTGCCAGGTGTACTTAGTTAGACCATAGAGGACTTTGACCAGACAGTGCTACTGGTCTCTACAGCTGAGTGGGTGGTGATAGTATTCTTTTAAGGTCTCTTAGTTTCCTTTTTCACCACTACTAGTCCTTCAGTTTAGTGAGAGGGAAATCCTACCATTCTTGAAAGTGTTCTGTGAACATACATCCTCCAATGACCTTGGAGGGACAAAAATTATAAGAACCACTGGCTGCAAACCAGTAGTACAAAGCTAGGTAAGAGTGCCATGGGGTGCCTGGGTGGCTCAGTAAGTTAAGTGTCAGACTCTAGATTCCAGCTCAGATCATGACCCCAGTTTTGTGGGATTGAGCCCCACATCAGGCTCCCAGCTGAGTGTGGAGCCTGCTTAGGATTGTCTATCTCTCTCTCCCTCTCTCTTTGCCCCTTCCTCTGTCTCTCTCTGTCTCTCTGTCTCTCTCTCAAAATAAATGAATACCATTTTTAAAAAGTGCCAAGATGTTCTTTATTAAGGTGAAATTCTCTATATGATCAATATGTTATATCAAACAAGATTGGGCTGTTGGAACCATGGGCAGTTTGCATGAGAAGCTTCTCTGTTTTCTTGGTTAAAGCGTGTCTCAACCCAAAAGCTGTAAGACCTTTTGTGCAGCCCTGCTTGGTCAGTACTCTGTAGGCAACATTTAAATGTCACAGGTGCCATTGAGATTATATATGAAAATAAATTTTTTCAAGTGCTGTGCTGTGGGTGGCTCAGCCGGTGGAGCGTCTGACTTTGGCTCAGGTCATGATCTTGCAGTTTGTGAGTTCAAGCCCCACGTCGGGCTCTGTGCTGACAGCTCAGAGCCTGGAGCCTGCTTCAGGTTCTGTGTCTCCCTCTCTCTCTGCCCCTTCCCCACTCATGCTCTGTCTCTCTCTGTCTCTCAAAAATGAGTAAATGTTAACAAAAAATTTTCAAATGAACACAAATTGAATGTTATGAAACATATTTGAGAGTTTTTTAAAGGTTTCTTATGAAACTATGTATTTATATATAATATTTCTGACATATTTTACTGAAAAATCATTAAGTCATGAAAATCACTTAAGAATATAAACCGTTACCTTAAACAGGACTTGCAGGTGGTGTGAAGCATATTTAGATAATTTTTGTAACAGTTGAGATGTGCTTTTAAATTGATCTTAGGAGCCAGAATAGTCCTAATTTGGTGGTTCTTCTGTAGCTGTTGCATGTATGTGTTCCTGGGTTGTTTATAAACATCCTAGTCCACTGGACTGTTCTTTCGCATTATGGCCTCTATTGAGACATTTTAATACAAACATCAACCTACAATTCATTACTGTATTAATTCTGGGGCTATAAATAAGGACCTTTTCCACTATATAACCCCAAACCCCTTTTATAAGAACCCACGTAAGATGCATCTTTATTTAATATCAAAGAAAAGTTTCTCGTAATTACACTGGTGTGTTTTAATTTAGAACATAATGGAGAAGTTTCATGTCCCAGGATTTTTTGAATGCCCTTGCTGGTAGGAACTGTACAGCCAATCTATAACCCTCTTGTAGCAATGGGACAGAGCCTGGTTTTATTGAGTGTGTCCAATTAGTGCATTCCTGGAGGACTTCTATACACTACTAACATTTATTTCCATTCACCCATATTTATAAATTCATTTAATATTTTTATCTTGCTGCATTATACTTGTCTGTATAATTCACCTTATATTTCTTTTTAAAGAGAAATGTAGTAAAATAAGTAACAGGGAGGATTGTGCCCTTTTTTAATAAACAAATTACATACATTTTTTCATCAAAATTTCTACTTGTTCCTATTTTTAAAAATTGAAACAATCACATGGGCTATGGCATTGTTCCAAATATTTTAAGCAAATTCATGTACAAAGATTCATTCAAGTCACTTGCCGGCTCTTAAAGTGCTTTCTTAAATTTGTGTTTTGTGATTATTTTATGTTGATAGACAAGGGAAGAAGAGAAAGAGTCAGCATATTTATATACTTCAATAAATGAAAGCAAAAGCTTTGCTTTTGTCAGTAACTATTGATCATACAATTCCATTAGTGTTTGATATTGCCATGTAATGTAGAGGCAACAAAGGAGGAAGAACTGTTGAGGTTCTTGACACTTAAGAAAGGAATGTTTGATTTTCACTTTTACGTAGCAACTTTGGTGACAATGGATCAGTCATCAGTCGGTTTCTTCTGTCTCTAGGAGAAAAGGAACCTAGCCATAGGTCCCTGTGAATAACAACAAAAAGGAAGACCAGGAAAAACTGATCAGTCCCAGGAGAGTTCCTACCATTTTGCTGTAAGGTAACTGGGGATCTTGAGAGAACCTTGCCTCATAAATTAGAGCAAGTGATTAGAAGGAGGAGATAGTTGATGACTCGGTATTCTTTGGTTACTTTCTCCCCTCTCCCTACTGATGTAGGTTATAGAAATGTTTAATAAAATTTACCTGTGTAGCTAGGGGGGTTGGGTAAATTATCTGCCTTCCCCCACCTTAGTCTTTCACTACCTCTGGGACTTTTGGAACATTGGATGAAACTCAGATTGCACAAAAATACCCGAATCGTGTTATACACATTTATTGAATGTTTGGCCAACAGTGATTTGTAAGTAGATTAGGCTCTCTCCTAAAAGGGAAAACACAGCATCTATATTCCTTGGGAATTACTTATATAAATATTCGTCATATACCATCAGAGTGGATTGAATAGTGTCCGTCAAAAATTCATGTCTACTAGAATGTCAGAATGTGACTTTATTTGGAAACAGGGTCTTTTCAGATGTAATTAAGGTAATGAGTGAGGAGAGATTATACTAGAATGGGGTAGGCTACATCCAAAGAAAATGTTCTTATAAGATATAGAAAAGGACACAGAGAGATAAGGGAGGAAACCCATGGAAAGACTAAAGCAGACTGGATTTACAGTAGCACAAGCCAAAGGAAGCCAGGAGCCGTCAGGAGCCAGAAGAAGAAAAGAAGAATTCTCCCCTAGAAACTTTATAGGGAAGCTGGGCCTGCTGACATTGGGTTTTGGACTTCTAGCCTCCAGAACTGTGGGAGAGTAAGTTCCTGTTTCAAGCCACTACTTCGTGGAAACTTGATATGTCAGGCCTAGGAAGTTAATATAGCCATCTAAAGACCACTTAGACAAATTATTTTAGGTGTGAAATGATCCAGAAAGGACTTTGATGATAATATTTTAGTTTTAAATATTTTTTTACCACTACAAACATTTAAAAGATAAGTTACTTATACATATTAGTGGTTCTTACCATTTTTGTCATGTTATAGTTGAAACATCTTTCCGGCAAATGGGCCCTGGCTTGTGTAATATCTCTGGAGTTCTCATATCCACAAGAAAACCAATTAAAGTTTTAAAGGCACCATAAGTTCATCTGAATAATGAAGGGTTGAATAATGGGTGCAAATAAAACCAGAAATGACAAATAGTGTATGCTTAGAGCTTATTTATTAGAAAAACTTTCAGGTGTAGGACTAGCAGAATGCTCATGGCCCCCTGGACTCCATCCAGCACTTGAGAAGGGCCTTTGAGCTGCACATGCAGGAAGGAATAGGAGTTGTGCTTCAGGAAATGGACCCAGAGCTTCTGATGCCTCTCATATTAAAAAAAGAGTGGGAGTTGGCAGGGACCCCCTAATTGCTTTAAAAGACTTCGTATTTGCAAGGGGGCCCCAGCTTTGCTGGCATAGGAAACACCCACTCATGGAATGCCACTGTCCAGGTCAGCTTCCTGACCAGCCTAGATTTCTTTTGGAAGCCTTGAAGGCCTCTGCTGAACTAACAAGCCTGTTATAAGGATGTTAATAATGGATTCACAAAATGGCAAATAGAGAGAGACCATTACCTGAATTTAGTAGGTACCTTTAAAATGATGTCCACTCTAAAAAATAAAAACCAATGTTATCAATACTTAAATCAATGGCCTATTTAAAATTAAACCAACATACCGATGTACCTGAACTTCTTTTTCTATTATGTATGACACTTCATATTAATATATTGCCATAGATAAAACATCTAAAGACATTTGACACTTAAGACATTATTTGGTATGACTTTATGTTTTACAGATTTTCTTAGACGAATAGACCCTTATTATTACCTTATGTTTCCATTTCATTTGATTCAAAATCAACATTAAGTAGCATTAAAGCTCTATTTATTGATGCCAAAAAAAAGAAGGCTGTAACACTCTGAAGTTCACAAAAATAAATGTCAAATGTTTACAAAAGACTTCAGTGTTACTATAGATCTTGGTTATAGAATGTCATGATACTTGTGTGTTTATTCTTTAATGAGTTTTGTTTTTTGCTTTTTCAAGATATTAGGCCACAAAGGACTGAAAAGCACTGGAACATAAATAATAGGAAATAAGGAAACACTAACTTTAAAATTTTAATATACTTAAACCATAATTTATCCTTTTAGTTCTGTGACCTTCACTGGATAGCTCGATGACTTTATTTTCCTATGCCCTGAAATGATAGCTTCTTTGTAAGCTTAGAACTTCTTACCCTTCATTTCTTTTCTAAGATGCCTTTGTATAATAGTATCATTCCTTATAATGGAAAGCTGCAACTACGTTGCTAGGCAACATTGTAATAGAGACTTACAGTCATCACTTGATCCTATTTCAGTTTTATCAGTTGAAAGCTTTCGATCATTTATATTCTGGTTCAAAATTAATTTCATCCAGTAGGTATTGGACAGAAGATGGTAAGATCATCAAAAGTGGTTTCGCTCAAAGTGAAGACAAAGTAAAATAGGTAAGCCTATTTAAAAAGTCCATCAAAATATGCTAAGAAAGAAAAGGCTGGTCATCCCATTAAGTACCGCTTTCATTAGAAATTTCTAGTCACTGAGATATCTGGATGGTTCAGTCGGTTAAGTATCCAGCTCATGAGTTTGAGCTCTCCATCAGGCTCTGTGCTGATAGCCTGGAGTCTGCTTGGGAATCTCTCTCTCTCCCTCTCTCTCCGCCCCTCCCCTGCATGTGCTGGCTGTCTCTAGCTCCCTCTCAAAACAAATAAATACATTTAAAGAGAACTTTAAAAAGAAGAAATTTCTAGTCACAAAACAGAAAAAAAAAAGCATTGAGATTAGAAAAGTAGTTGCTATATTCAATTCATATTTTTGGCCTCTGTTTTAGTTAGTGGTGACTGTCTTGAAGCTATAAAATCCAGTAATTTAGGGTGCTGTTTTAATCCATAATATACCAACAATTTGAAGATTCCTCTTCTGTGATAGGTTGAGTAATGCCCCACCGCCAAAGCTATCCACATCCTAATCCCCCAGAACCTGTAGTTGTTACCCAACATAGGAAAGAGGCTTTGCAGGCGTGCTTAAGTGAAGACTTTTAAGGAAGTAGCTTAGATTATCCGGGCGGGAGCAGGACGGGGGGCGGGGGGGGGGGGGGCCGGAGACAGTGTAATCACAGGCATCCTTATAAGAGGGCAGCAAGAAGGTCAGAGGAAGAAGGTGACATGATGTCAGAGGCTGGATGAGAAATGATGTGATGCTAGGCCATGAGCATGTAATGTTAGCATATAGGCCACAAGGATGTGAGCACCTCTAGAAGCTGGAGGAAATGGATTCTTCTCTACAACCTTCAGAAGTAACTAGGCCTGCTGACAACTTGAGACATTTGCACGCTTCAGAATTCTAACCTTCAGACTGGAGAGAATAAACTAGAGTTGTTTTAAGCCACATCGTTTGTGGTAATTTGTTAACAGCAACAATAGAAAACCGATACGTATTTCTTTGGTTCCTCCTTCTTCTAAACCCTAGCAGTTAGCGTCCAGTGCCCAGGCGTTCATGCTTCCTCCCTCACAAGTGGCCCTCCCTCCTCCAAGGCTCTGAGAAGTCATAGACTTTTCTTCTATATTTATGAAAAACCCAGCTTAGTGGTGGGCAGAAAATAGCAAATCTATTATCAGATCATCTATATCAGAATATAATTAATAACTAAAAATATTAAAACTATTCCTCTTAATGTTTCAACTGAAGTCACAATGTAATTACACTTAAACATAGAAAAAAAAAGCTTAAACATTATCTTATTCTTTTCCAATAATAATCTCTTTCATTTGTGGAGCATAAAATTTCAAAATGTTCAGAGGTACAAGGTCTCAGGTGCTTTATTAGGGAGGCTGTCCAGGCACCAGTAGCCCTACTTAAAAGATAAAAAACTACTTCACAAAGTAAAGGTAAGTCAACTGCCTTAAACTACAAACCAGTCAAACAAGAACCCAAATCCAAGGTTTTCAATTAAAACTCTCCTCTTCTCACAATCTCATTAAAAATCTGCTTCCTTTATCTCACTGAGCTGGGTATAATTCACTTACATGTTCTTGTTTATTCTCCAATTTACAGAACATAGAAAGCTTTTTATCAAAAGAATGGGCCTCTCGTGATCACCCAGCTAATTACTTACCAGAATCAAAACATAAACTAAATTTTACGATTTAACAAAAATTGAGTTAAAACTGGATCAACCATCACATAAAATGAATCTTACATGCTTGTCTTGGGTCATTGTCAAAGATGAGATATCTCTCAGCAAGACTACTCAATAATGTAAGATGTCACCTTGCAGGTGATGTAAACAATGTATCATAGTGGCACATCTCCTAGGTTACAAAATAGAATTTGCCATCCATAAATCTAGGAAGCAATGGAAAGTCTTAATGAACAAGCCAAGAATATTAGATAGTTTTAAAAAAATGCATACTATAAACACTAGTCCTGCTATGATGCACAAAATTAACAGATGAGTAGTTTCAGTAACAATGAAAGGACTACCCATATTTGTGTATACATCCTTATATTTATAACATCTTTATCTTTATAGCATAGTATTCAAACTACTGGACTCAAAGATTAATGGGAGAGATGAGGAATCAACACTATAAGCAAAGAGAAAGGTCAGGAGAGCCAATCATAGAAGGAAAAGTGCAGGGTCATTTCAGAAAATAGGTAATTCAATTTAATTTATGGGGAAGATAAGTGGAAGGGACAGTAGAAAATAAGATTGTAAAATTAGGTTGAGAGAAGCCTTGAATACCAGGCTAAAAATTATATATACCTAAAATTAATTGTGAGTGTGTGTGTGTGTATGTGTGTGTGTGTGTGTGTGTGTGGACAGTGGACATTTTCATGTATAGATCTGACATAACAAGAACATGTTTTAGAAAAATTTTTCTGAATGGAATGTATGTAGGATGACTTGTAGAAAGGATTAGAAATGGAGAGACTACTATAGTAGTTCAGATGAGATAAAATAAGGGTATGATGTTATTTCCATTTCTAATAATGTAAGAGGCAATAGTAGCTAACATGAATATAGCACCAACAATGTAACTTCTCTAAGCACTTCTAAGAGATAATTCATTTAATCCTCACCGCTAGTTTATGAGCAGCTATGATCTTTTTACAGTTAAGGAAATGATACAGAAGTGAATAGATTTACCTAATGTCACACAACTAATAATTGGTAAGGCTACCACCTTGATTAACAGTAGTCTGACTTTAGAAGTCATAACTCTATACACTACTGATAGGTGATAAAGAATACACAATTTTGTAGACACAAATGGTCTCTTTTGATAGCTATTTATCATATCATTCCATTCTATGGATGCATGTATGTATGTTATATTTTATTATTTTTACTTTTGCTCTGAAACAATGTATCTAGGTTCATTGCTTAGAAGCGAAACATTTTCGAAATGAACAAAGTTCAGGATTGTGGGTGATTATTATCACTCTTTTATTTCTCCTCACTATTTCAGTGATATGTGTTGAGCACTTGCCCTGTGTCCACCACTGTGCCCCTCCCTGAGAGAGATATATAGTTCTTGCTCTCATGAAGCATGAGCATTTTTAGGTTTTAAATTCTCTGTGTGTCCCAGTACTGTTGGTGGACTTGTCATATTCTTTGTAGAGCAATTGTTGCTGTATCTGTCTGTATTTTCAAACTGGTATCCTTTTAAAATTATATTTAACATATTAACATACTATACTATAGGCAAGAGGTGTTCAAGGTTATAAAATGTGGACTCTCAACCACTTTTTTTTTAATTCAAGTATAAATAACATGCAGTGTTATATAACCTAATTAGTTATATTAGGTTACAATGTAATGATTCAACAATTCTATACATTTCTCATTGTCCATCACCATAAATGTACCCTTAATCTCCTGTATCTCTTTTGCCATTCCCCACCCACCTCCCCTCTGGTAACCACCAGCTTGTTTTCTGTATTGGAGTCTGCTGTTTGGTCTCTTTTACTGTTTATTTGTTTGTTTTGTTTCTTAAATTCTACATATGTGTCTTTCAGTGACTTTCCAGAACCTGCTGGGACTCGGCCATCTTTTGATCATCTCTGCCTCACACTGAATGACATGATTCTCATGCAGTGGATTCTGTGAAGTATGAAAATCACAGACTGGGGCACCTGAGTGTCTCAGTAAGTTAAGTGTCGACTCTGATTTCTGCTCAGGTCATGATCTCATGGGTTTATGAGTTCGAGCCCTGCTTTGTGCTCCTCTCACTGACAGCGTGGAGTCTGCTTGGGATTCTTTCTCTCCCTCTCTCCCTGCCCCTCCTGCACACACACTCTCTCTCAAAATAAATAAATAAACTAAAAAAAAATAAATTGAAAATCACAGATTATATGCAGCTTCAAATAATGGATTGTTATTACCATTGTTTAATACTACTTACTAAAACATTCTAATTTTTAGCAATAAAAGGTAAAGGTTTCCTGTGTTAATGGTCATGATACCGGAATTTTAAACGACTTAAAATTGTTTTGTCTTCTTTGTCTTATTTGCTGTGCATTCAACTTTTATTTGATGATTAATTGCTTAATTATAACTCTTTTTGCTTAACTAGCATGAGTTTAGGGACATTGAATGTATATGACTTATTGAGAATTTTTGTATGCATCAAAAATTATGACATTTATGACATTTTCATACCCTACTCCATGTATTTACCTCACTTTTAAAGTTTTTCTTAATTGACTATCCCTTCTTATAACATGGGAAAGATACTTTTCACTTATATATTCTTCATGCCCATTCTTTCAACTTAGGGCACAGAAAAAGCATTTTATGGAAAGATTACAAAAAATATGTAAATGACAAATGCTTATAAGCTCCATTATACACATATCCAGACTCTGAGACTTCATTTTTTTCCCATACTTTTTCCATATGTCACATTGCTAGACCCTGCTAATTCAGTAACAATAGTCTCAAAGTTCCAAAGTAGGAGCGAAAATTACTCATGTCAGGTGCTAGGCAGTCTCTGAGCCTTAGTATACAAATAACTCTTCCTAGTAACTTTATAAGCTTCCTGAAACTACTCAATTATGAAAGAAAGCATGATTATTTTGTCTTCAAGAATTGCTTCTTTTATAATAGAAAGTAAGACATAAATAATTTCCCTTCATTATCTTTCTTTACAGAGTCTTGATTTGCATTTGGCTAGCACAACACTTAACGATCTTAATTGGATCATCCTTTTATTCACCTAAAAATAGCTATTGAAACATTATACACAATCATTTTGTACCAGACCAAGCAAGTCATTTGCGAAAGAACAAATCCTTCTATAAGCAGTGTCATGTAGTAGTACACGTTAGGAAAAAATGACGAATGATGAGTAACAAGTCTGTAGAGAAAACTACACTATGTTGTATACATCTAGAAAGGAGAGAAAACCAGAATTGTAGGTGTCTGGTACATTAATCAATCAAGAAAGTGTTGAAATATATATTTTGTTTTGAGGATCAGTTTTATCCTGTGAATATTGCACATCAGTTCTTTATACGAGAGAAAAGAAATTCCCTTCACTCAACTCCTTACTACTGACAGCATATTATATGAGAAGACATTAGAACATGGAACAGCAAAAGTTTCCGATCTCAAAGCAGTTTCAAAGTCTCTGACTTTCAAAGTCTCTACATTTTGTTCACCTTATATTTCCATTTCTAATCACTAATTTCTGCAATCAGGTATGAGGGTGATGAACTATAGAATTGGGAAAATTTCATTTTCCAGAAACCTGCTCAAAAAAAACATGCAAAAAGAATCCATTAACCTCTCTGCAGAAGTAACAGAAGGAAACTGACTTCTGTCTGAGTAGCAGTTGCATAATCTCAAGAAGTACATCTGCAAAGGGTCCTTTGCCTGATCAGCTACCTAAGGGAGCAGGTATGTTTCTTAGAAAATTTTCCACAAGGGCAGACTTTCTACAGGAAATGGCTCACATTAGAAACTCTGAGCGTTTGGTCTGGGTTGCCTAAAAGGTTTTTGAATAGTTATGAATAATAAGTACCTGGATTTATTTGATTCTATCCTAAAGTGAGTTTCCCATTGAGCTCTACACCTTGTCTTATCTACTCTTCACTTCTTCAGACCTTTAGAGGGATGTCAATGTCTCCACCGCGTTGGTCCTGATGCATTCAGCTTCTCATCTCATGTTAGATATTTTCCTCTTTGATCTCTCTCAGCATCTTGTTCTTAATTCTAATATAGTTCTTAACATAATCCTATGTTTATTTTCTTCTGTCTCAGTATTGAATTCCAAAATATAAATTTTCCAGGCATGGATACAATCTTCTATTCATTTACCCCCCATATCTAGTATAGTATATTATTTGGGGTTTTCCCAAAAGTGAACTCTGAGTCAAGGATTCCAATGCAAGTAATTTCTTTGGGAAGGGCAGAGATGCTGGCATGAAAACGGGGCAAGTGGTGCAGGACAGAGAAAATTATTAAGTGGTGAACAATTACATATATTAAATGTTAGGGGAAACTTGAGAAAATGGCCCAAAACTTAGTCCTCAGAATTATCCTTCCTGGGGAGGGAGGGAGTTGGGTAACTGAACACCAACGACTGAGAGTAATTGACTGAGGACTACTAATTCCTTGGCACTTCCAGACTGTTGCCTCGCAATCATGAGCCTCACAGCTTTTTGGAGTTTAAAGGAAAAGCCCCTCAGGCACATGTTTACAGACACTGATACTTGGAAGTCTACCTGAACACACAGACTATCAAGGGATGTGAAATATGTAGTGGATGTTAAAGTCTGCAGTTTGTACCGCTCTGATTTACTCATGCCCTGTGTTCTTTAGTATGGTTGCCAGTTACAATTTCTAGGGAGAGGAGAGATATAATAAAGGAGGGTTCGCAGAACAAATTACAGTTTCCACAACTGCAACCGACACCCGTCATCTTTCTCCTCTTCTACCCATCTCAGATGCCCCTCACTCTAAACCGGCACTTCTGTTTTGGAATGTTTGGCTGGTGGCATGATGCAGACCTCATTCCTGATGAGTTGGGACCCGTTGCTATCATGTCCTTGCCAGGCTCAAGTTGCTACAGGTGCCCGGTCACAATTACTACTGGACATAGAAGCACAAAGAGCTGTTCAAGTGAATCTTCTTTCCCAAATTATACAGCAGCAATCTTAGCACCTCATAATAACCAGGATCAATTTTCTATTCTGGTCTAAGAACTCATTTGCCTTCTGCTAGTCAACTGGCCAATCGGGTATAGCCATGACTTTCATTCCGGCTGAATTTAGTGGTGCTGCCAATCCTTCCTAGACAATTTATCTTCTCCCTTTTGTTCTGCAAACCCCACCCTTGCTGCGGATGCTCTGTGGTGACTACCAGCTTGAGACACAGGAATCCATTATCTCTGCATCTAATCCTATAGGTACATCCAGTTTTACCCCCAGAGAACAGTGTATCTCATGTTCCAATGCCATCTCAGGTCCATGACCAGCCAGCCAAGCCATTTGCGGCTGCTCAGAATTTTGTGAGCATCTTTATCTCAGGTCAGGTCTCCGTCTACACAAATTTGATTATTTGAAACTCTACTCACTGAGATATAGTTCTCTCCTCCCAGTCATTCAGAGATATGCTTTAGCGGGACTCTCACGAAGCAGCAGTGCATTGTAAGCTTCTGCCAATATATCTACTCAGCCATTAGGAACAGGGTCTTAGTTTTTCTTTTTCCAATAGCTGGTCATAGGAGCTTCTTATGAGACCATAGGTATAAATTGTGGGAGAGGCATCCTGTGAGAGACAGGAATACATGGCATGGTCATCGGCACAGTAAGTTATTTCTATCCTCTAACCCTGACTGGGCCTGGGACGCCTGGGTGGCTCAGTCAGTTAAGGGTCCAACTTCGGCTCAGGAAGTAATGTCCCGGTTCATGAGTTTGAGCCCAGCGTCTGGCTCTGCACTGACAGTGCGGAGCCTGCTTGGGATTCTTTAAATAAATAAATAAATAAATAAATAAATAAACACATAAATAAATACACACATCAGTAAATTCTGATTGGGCCTGCTTCAAAATGTTTAATTTCAATTGGGTGATGGATTATTCTGCATCTAATCACTTCTGTTACCTGGTGGTTTCTATAATATTCAGCTCATGATGGGCTCGGGTTTCACAGCCACTTAATTTCTCACACTCAGTTGTCCAGCACGTGCTACAGCTAAATGACATGTCAGGAACTACTTTGAAATAGTGACTGCCTTTTTGCTGCGGTTGGCGGGTCCTTGCCCTAAAGGCCCCAGGTCTGTGCTGTGACGCTTCTACAGGGGCCTGCCAGAGATTTTAAGAAAGCATTTTAATATGGCAGATAACTTTCAATTGACAGCCTTCCAAGTCATCTGTTAAGTGGAGCGGGGCTGTATTTTCAGATGTGTTATATGCTGTCTTCAAAATGTGAAGAAGCCTACTAAGCTCTGTGCATTTTTCTTGGTGGTAGCAGGTGCAACATGCAATAGCTCGTCTTTTACCTTGGAGGAGGTATCTTGACATACCTCCAAACTCAGGACGCTTAAAAACTATATTTGTGTGCATATTCTAGAAGCTTTTAATGATCGGTCTTCTACTCTGTGATACACATGGGTGTTACGAGGGCATTCGGTACACTTGCCACTTACTTTTCACTAGGTTAGGTTAACATGTTGTCTTCAATATAGTAGATCCGTATGGTGTAATGTAAAATGTCCTGATGATCAAGGTCCCTTCTAACTTTCTTGTGACAAAGACAGTCAGCCTTATCTGAGGACAAAACTGAATCTATATTGCTATTTATTCCAGATGAATGTAAATGATTCTGATTCTCTGTGGCAGGGATTAAAGGAATATATTTGCTAGATCAATAGCCATATGCCAAGTCCCAGAATTTATGTATAGACCCTCTTTTTAAGGATTTTTATGTATATATTTTTTTTATTTTGAGAGAGAGAGACAGAGAGCAAGCAGAGGAGGGGCAGAGAGAGAGGGAGACAGAATCGCAAACAGGCTTTGCACTGTCAGTGCAGAGTCTGATATGGTACTCAAACTCAAGAACTGTGAGATCATGATCTGAGCTGAAGTCAAGAAGTGAATGCTTCACTGAACCACACAGGCGTCCCTTCATGTGTAATTTTGTAACAAAGATACCACCTACAACACAATAGTATGATTAGGACTACCACTTAAATAATTAATGGTAGTCTGTCATTGCTATAATCCATGTGGGTTTTTTTAGGGACCAGGCTAGCAAATCGGGATATAAGTGGTATCATAACCCTCGGATCCTTTAAGTTATTGAGAATGGCCCTAATCTTTGTCATTTTACCCAGAGTAGAGCATTAGTTCTGATTTACTACATCAGTCAAGGAAAAAGTCTTTCTTACCACTATGACTCATGTACAACTGCAAAGGATCTCCAGGAGAAATACCTAGTAGGCATGGAAAACAATTGGACACATTGTGAGACAGGCTTTGCTTGGGATCCCCTTTACCTCTAACGGTAGGCCCATGATGGCATTTGAGTCTTCAAGTACTGTTGTCATTTTAGATTCTTTATTCAAATATCCGAAACATTTTAGTATACCCATTTTCCCATTGTATAAATACCCTAGTAAGTGACTAAGAGTTCTTTCAGGGAATAGAGAGGGAAATCACTACTCAATATCCTTGCCATGGTGTTTTGGGCCATTACACTTTCAAAAGACACTGTATTTAAATGTGAGCTTTAGGGGCGCTTGGGTGGTTCAGTCGGTTGAGCGTCTGACTTCGGCTCAGGTCATGATCTCACGGTCTGTGAGTTCGAGCCCCGAGTCGGGCTCTGTGCTGACAGCTCAGAGCCTGGAGCCTGCTTCGGATTCTACATCTCCCCCTCTCTCTCTGCCCCTCCCCTGCTCACGCTCTGTGTCTCTCTGTCTCTCAATAATAAATAAACGTTAAAAATTAAAATAAATAAATAAATAAATAAAGGTGAGCTTTATGAAAGTACAAAAAGTTTACTGTTGAATACAGGCAAAATATAATACAAAAATGTAGCTTCCAGAATGATAGCATGGGTTTTGACACATGGAGTCAAAGTCATTGTACATATGAGAATTTGCATGATTTATTATCTCTAATACTAATTTTATCTGTATCAGGCTTGACAAATTAATAAAACTCTTTGAATATCAGGAAACTTATTTCAAAACAAGAGTTTATTGCAGCTCATGTTTTGGCTACAATTGACAGAGTCAAACAATAAATAGCAAATTTACTGTCTCCCATAACATGAAGTCTGGAGGCAGGAGAGCCTCAAGAGTTGATAAAGGCAACAACTTAGAGTTAATGGACCACATTTCTTCTGTCTTTTGCTCAGCCATTCTCAGCCTGGATGTATCTTTGTATCATAGCACGTATGTTTGGCTCCTCTCACAGTTCAAGGGGCTCACATGTAAAGGATAATATCCAAACAAAGAATATATCTGTTTTGTATCTACATTTTTTTCCTCTAAAGAAAATCTCAAATGTCCTGTAGCAAACGTTTCCTCACTTTCCATTGCCAGCATTGTATATACACCATGTCTAACTAACCACATGGCAGCTGGGAGACAATTCTCCATGGTGGTCTCGTGTTTCTGCACATATTAAGAGCAGAGGTACTGACTGTCCTCTGCTCTGGACTATTCTTTTGAAGGATGTTTGCATAATGAAAATCCTTGAAAGATAAAAACAATGTGTCTTTCTAGAGCAGAGAATAAGTTTACTTACATTTTTGGCAAATAAGGATTGTGTCCTCTTTGGGATTAAAGGCAGTCTGCTTATTGAATATCATAAATGGCTGAGATTCCTTAAGTTTGGATTTCCTCTTCTGTAGTCTATCCTACTGTGATCACAGGCACCAGCTGGCGTTCTTTGTATCACCCTGTGGTGATCAGGGTGATGCGAAAGCTACTAGTATTCTGGCTACTGATAATGCAGTGAGTATTAAACTGTGCTTCATCTGACATAGAAATAACATGTCTTCTGCCAGAAAGTATGGAACTGTGGTGAGCTAACTTGTTAGCTAGGAAGTCAGGGAAACACTCAGACCTGCACAATTCATGAGACAGAGGGAATAAAAAGCTCAAACACATAAAGATTTACTCGCTGAATCCGGTAAGAGTTTTAAACCATTTCACTTAACAAGAGCAAAGAAAATTACAATTCTATTTATAGAGAGGTAAGTATTTGGAGATGGCTGTTGGACAAATAGCAACGACAATAACTACAACAGGAACACATGTACAAACTGCTTTCCACAAGGCTAATGAAGACTTTGTAAAATCATTTTGACTATTAGATGTGTACTTAATAATTCTAGCCATTTGATGGATATTTAATAACTGCATAAATCCTTTTATAAAACTGTATTATGGCATGACTATTGCTTTTCAAAATAATTTATTAACATACACACTAATATATAAATATGTTAAAAGAGCAAATACACAATGTAAGTTAAATATCCAGTTTTGCTTCACAATGGCTGAATAAATACAAGTTTTTAAAAATCTCTCTTCTCTTTCAAAATCTCATTGAACAAAAGAAGAAACATAAAATTTAAAATAAATCTTTAGCAATATTAAGAAATGTGGAAGGGGCATTTGGGTGGCTCTGTGGGTTAAGCGTCTGACTTAGGCTCAAGTCATGATCTCACAGTCTGCGAGTTCGAGACTCAAGTCAGCTCTGTGCTGACAGCTCAGAGCCTGGAGCCTGTTTCAAATTCTGTGTCTCCCTCTTTGTCTGTCCTCTCCTCCTCATGCTCTGTCTCTGTCTCAAAAATAAATATTTTTAAAAAATTTTTAAATTTCTTGGAAAGAGGTGCCTGGGTGCCTCAGTTGGTTAAGTCCCAGCTTCAGCTCAGGCCATTATCTCGCGGTCCAGGTGGGCTCTGTGCTGACAGCTCAGAGCCTGGAGCCTGCTTCAGATTCTGTGTCTCCCTTTCTCTCTACCCCTCCCCCACTCACGCTCTGTCTCTCTCTCAAAAATGAATATATGTTTAAAGAGTTAATTTTTTTTTAATTTCCAGGAAAAAATAATAAAACCATAACTATTCAGTTATCTATACTATATTAAGCACATGGAGTATAGTGATATAAAAAGAAAGATATCAGGAAAGAATACAGTCCTATACATTTAAGAACAAAACTAAATAGAACCTCTGAATGAGGTGGCATAGATTTCTTTGTTTCTTTAGAAAACTTAATGACTCTAAGTTTCTTTAGAAAACTTAATTACTATGAACACTTATCTGAAAAATAATTCTTATCTATAGTGTCCTTATAAGTGATACTTGAAATAAGGTTTTGGTCACACACACGATTTCCTTTATGTAACTGCATTTCTATGATAAAACGAAAGACTCATTATAATCCCTCCTGAAAGTTTATTAGATGTATACATGCAATCAAATGCCAAATAATACATTTGCAAATGACATACTTATCATTAGGTAACACTGAAGTCTAGAGAGTTTAATCATTCATAAAGTTAAATTATGAACTAGAAAACCAAAGCTTAGAAACATGTCTAAAGTAGTCACTATGATATGTGGTAATAGTGTCATGATGTGTAACGACAAATATGGTACTTGAAATACGGGTTTATCTTTAGTATCTCATTTATTTACCTTTGACTGACCTGTTTGATGGTTTATGTGAACTTCATAGAGACTTGCCATTTCAGGTCCGCCAAGGTTTACTCAAGTCCTTCAATTAATAGGTGTAAAGTTGATATTTCATAATGTCTTTCAGTTTTCTTTGTATTGGTTCCTTATTTTGGTGCAATAAGAGAAGTCAATATGTGCCTGCAGCAAATACCTTTAATGAGTTTCTACCAAAAAAAAAAAAAAAGAGAGAGAGAGAGAGAGAGAAAGAGAGAAAGATAATGCTGTATAATCTTTATTTCCATAAAAATCTATTGATTAAAATTACTTTGAACTTGGAGATTGCTCAGGACTTGCAATGAGGATAACATTAATTGTCATTTCCTATAGCTGTCATTTCTGAAGTTAACAACAGATTTTACAAAGAGAATGCATGAAATAATTCCAAGCAAACATATTTCTGGAATGTCTATACTTAATAGAACCTGAGTTTTGATCTTTATCCTATGGCTTACAAACTTGACTTTAGTCAATTTATACAATTTTTCTAAGCTTTTGGTTTCCTTGCATGTAAAGAGGGAGAATACATGCTTTACATACATGCAGTTAATACATACATACTATATATATACTGGTTCCTATCAAGATTTATGTATTAATGAGATAAATGAAGTATGTAGTGTGGTTTCAGACCCATAGTAATCAAAAACTTCTACCCATTTATATTGTCTCAGGAGTGGAAAAATAGATGTTTGCCTTCTCAGTTGCCTTTGAAAATTGTTATTTGTCTTTCACATTTTTATTCTCAGAAATTCTTTACTATTTATTCAGTCTATTGGCAATGCCAGAAACTAGGAGGGTATTGGCACCACTTTTAATGTTGCCAATCATCTCTCATTAACAGAAGATTCTTTTAATCCACACAGTTTTTATTTTAAGCATATATGATAGCAAAATATAATCTAATTGCATTGTTATTATTACTGTAAGTTCTAAACATTGAGGTGACTATCAAAATTGTATATAGGACTTTTCTAAAATGTCATAAAGTTCTAACAATAAAATAATGTTCATGACTATGAATATCTGAAAAGGCATTAAAGGAAATATTATTTTTCCTTCTGCATCTTTTGTCTTCCTCCTAATAGCTTCCAAGAAGTGTTGAAACCACCGAGTTAATGTTTGGAAAAATAAACAACCCTACTCCATGCCATAATTCAAAATAATTTAATTTTCAAAGGAATTAAATTTGTAAACAAAAACTTTAAGGAATAAAAGGAAATACTGGCAATTAGTTATGAGACAGTTGTAAATGTACTTTCTAAGTGTTATGGCTAATCTGAAGAAACAAAATAGACCCTCCACCATAATTTAGTTCAGATGTCAAGCCAGATGGTGCCACACACATTCCAAAAGGATATGAGTCTCTAGGATATGAGTTAGTCTCTAATGAGGCTTTTGGGGAAGGGTAGGACAGTCTTCCCAAGCTGATCTGAAAACAGCTTGAAAGAGCAAGAAAAGGAGATTGGCTTGGGGTTTTTATTATGGTTAGGGAGTGGGACTTGGATGAGGATTCCCATGTGCAAACAGAGACTTGCAGTGTTTGAGTCTCCCGTGCCACACACCAAAGGAGAAGTGCAAAGGCTTGGTGCTAAAGGAAGAACCAAAGGTAGAAGCACCCAGATGTAGCGCAGAGGGAAAAGAGTGAGATCTGAAGCTTGAAACTTGTCATAAGTCAAACACCACAAGGCAGAATCAGAACCTTATTGTATTAAGGACTCATCCAAACATAGATATCATAAAAAAGAAATCACCGATATACAGTTTTGTAACATTCAACAAACATGAAAACTCTCCATAATTAAAATGAATGGTATTAAAAACTGTAGTATATTTTCAATGTTTATTAAAATGTTCATAACAAAGATTCACCGCAAATGGATATGGAACAGATGAAAATTACTAAGGAAAAATAGCCAAAACACCATATATAGCTAATTCACAAAAGAAGAAAGGCAAATGGCTAAACACACACACACACACACACACACACACACACACACACACAGGACACCCTCAATTGCATCAAAGAAATGTTTTTTTAAAAGACTAAAAATTAGAGGGGCGCCTGGGTGGCTCAGAAGGTTAAGCGTCCGACTTCGGCTCAGGTCATGATCTCACGGTCCATGGGTTCAAGCCCCGCGTCAGGGCTCTGTGCTGACAGCTCAGAGCCTGGAGCCTGTTTCAGATTCTGTGTCTCCCTCTTTCTCTGACCCTCCCCTGTTCATGCTCTCTGTCTCAAAAATAAATAAATGTTAAAAAAAAAAGATTAAAAAAAAAGACTAAAAATTAGATATAATATTTTTCTTCTAGAAAATGGCACAGATATACAAAAAAAAATTAGGTCAAGTCATCATCCTGAGAAATGACTCTTGTAAACTACTGATAAAAGTTGTGATGGTGCACACTTTGGGGAGCAGTATTGGTGCAAAGTGGCATAATTTTCAAAAGCATAAAAACTCTGTGATCTGGCAACTTCATCTTTGAAAATTTTACTCAAGGAAATAAAATAGATATGCATAATTATTTATCTTCAAGGATGACCAACATAGAGTTATAAGTAATAAAAACAAAATCCAGGAACATAGGAACAATGACATGCGCAGCAATACATGAATGATTGCATATAAAGTTTACTGCATTTATGTAATGTATATCTATGTAGTCATTAATATTATATTTTGGAATTAAATTATATAATTATGCTCATGCACCAACATAAGACCATGGTATGTGTATACATATATCCATATATATAAATATATGCATGTATACATATATACACATATATAGTGTGTGTGTATGTGTGTGTCTATATAGGGAGAACTATTTGATACTTCAATTTGAACATCTAACAAACATCTTTTGAATGTAGTATTTTAAACAACAACAACAACAATATCTTTGGATGGAATTCTACCCCTCCTAATTTTTTTTTTCAATCTTACCTCTTCTCTGTAGGTGACACCACCATCCACTCAACCTAGGTGGCGTTCTAGATCCATCTTCTTTTTTAATGTCCTTCTGTCATCCATTCCATCCTTAAATCCTGTGATTCTACCTCTAAAAAGATATTCTTACCTCCTTTTCTTTACTTTCATTGATATTCCTCCAATTCAAGATACTTTTATTCTTTCCTCTGGACTAAAGAATACCCCATAATTCATCTCTCTGCCGCTGCTTCTCTCCCAGCCCACCATGTTCCTGTCTCCACCCAGAAGTTACATTTTTTTGTAAAGAAAATCTAACATAACAGTCTTCTGCTAATAGTTCTTTACTTTTCCTTAATTAATTCTTTTACTTTTCCTTAAATGAAAAGTAAACCATATAAAGTAAGTAAATCAGCAATCTAAAAGAATTAAAAGAGATATCTGTGCTGTCGTGTTTATTGTAGCACTATCACAAATCCAAGACATGAAAACACCTAAATGTCCATTGGCAAACGAATAAAGAAAATGTGGTATATACATACACTGGGATATTATTCAACCATAAAAAAGGAAATCCTGCCATATTTGAAAACATGGTTAATCTGGCTGATACTATGCTGAGTAAAATAGGTCACTCATAGAAAAAAAATACTGCATAATTTCATTTGTGTAAGTAATATAGAATATTCAAACTTATAGAAGCTGAGAGTAGAATAGTGGTTGCCAAGTGTTGGGGAAGACAGGAAATGGAGAGTTCTGTTCAATGGGTATAAAGTTTATTATGCAAGATGAGTAAGTTCTAGAGACCTACTGTACAACATTGTCCCCAACAATATTGTATTTTGCACATTAAATTTTGTTAAAAAGAAAGATCTTTTGGTAAGCACTCTTACCACAGTAAATTTTTTTTTCAACAAAATAAAATCCAGACTTCTCACCATCGCCTACACAGTCTGGTAAAATTACTTTTGCATTTTCACCTCATCATCAGTCTCTCCCTTGCTCAATATTTTCCATAATTTCTGATGTGTTTTTTGCTGTTTCATTACATTGAAGACTATTCCCACTTCAGAGATTTGCTTTTTTTTTTTTTTTTTTTTTTTTTTTTTTCAACTTTTTTTTTTTTTTTTTTTTAATTTACTTTTTTGGGACAGAGAGAGACAGAGCATGAACGGGGGAGGGGCAGAGAGAGAGGGAGACACAGAATCGGAAACAGGCTCCAGGCTCCGAGCCATCAGCCCAGAGCCCGACGCGGGGCTCGAACTCACAGACCGCGAGATCGTGACCTGGCTGAAGTCGGACGCTTAACCGACTGCGCCACCCAGGCGCCCCTTTTTTTTTTTTTTTTTTTTTTTTTTTTTTTTTATGCTGCCAGGAAACTTTCTCTCATGAATGGCTACATCTTATTATTCTGGTTGTAGTTCAAACATCACATCCTCCTCCTTTCTTGACCATGCATGTGAATTACATGCCCTTGGCCCTTCTCCTGCGATGCTTTATGGTATCCTGGTTTTTTCTTCCTATTATAACTATCAGACATTTTGCTGTTCTTACATTATTTTATTTTCATTTTCCTTCCTACCAAAATATAGACTCCAGAAGCAGAAGGTTGACTTCTAGAATAGTGTTTGCACATAATAGATGTTCAGTTAATACTTGTTGTTGAATAAATATGTAAGAAGCAGAAGTATTGAACATCTATATGTTATATTTATGTGTAAGTAGAGTAATTTATGTATAGGTAGTAAAAGAATAATATTTCCTTCTTTATCCAGTCCTGAATCCTCAGGATTTCCCCCAATCAATGCACAACATATTTGAATAAAATACATTATAATTTTTTATATTTTTTAATTTTATTTTTGAGAGAGAGAGCACAAGCAGTAGATTGGCAGAGAGAGAGAGGGGGACACAGAATCTGAAGCAGGCTTCAGGCTCTGAGCTGCCGGCACAGAGCTTAACGCAGGGTTTGAACTCACAGACAGTGAGATCATAACCTGAGCCAAAGTCAAAAGCTTAAACAACAGAGCCACCCAGGCTCCCCTGTATGAAACACATTATAAAAATTATGCAATTTAAAACCTTTAAAATGCCATGATTTATTCTCTTATTTTAAAATCCCATGTAACGAATTTAATTTAATCTCTTTTATTTATTTAGCACTATGAGTGTCTCAAAAAAAGAGAATAGTAATTTTATGTGCTTAATGACTTTTAAAACATTTTCCAGATATTGTGATCAGATTCCATAGTAGGTGATTAGTCTAGTAGGCAAAAGAGATAAAATTAATCTGTACAGATCATATAATCTGGATTTAACTTTTATAAATTACCAAAAATATAGTTACTGTGATTTCTCTCTTGTTCACATAAATTAAGGGAAAACATTTAAATAATCATTTGAGGATTTCTATTTTTGCTTCAAGGGATCACAAATTGTTTCTGTAGGGAAAATAGAATACTGATAATAGCACAAAAAGTATTATGAAAATGAAATTTAAACATTTTCCCCTTCCTTCTTTTCTTGGATCTGGGAATTGAGCATCTTGCTTTAAACTGCATATTTTCCAACATTTATGAAGTGAAATAAAATTAATAGGAAAAAATTATAGTAGCAAAATCCAAGATACAGTCTGTGAAAATCATTATTGGTGTTCTAATTATTGACACATGCCACATTACTTGGCCAGACGTATAATTTTATTAACATTGTTCTATATAATGAATCATTAGTTTCATAGAAATATGAATTGAGCCCTCAAAGACAATAAATATCTCAAAGTGAGTCATTTTCCATGCTTAATAGCAATTTGAGAAATGTAAATTTTAGAAATAACCTAATAAAATATATTGCCATATTACTGGTAATTTTTGATGTGTAAAAGGGATTTCTCTTCTATGAAAAATTACAGGTTGTTCAGAAAAACTTTCAACATACTTATGGAGATGAAATAATTTATAAATAAGAAACATTATCCTTATAAAATCTTCATTATTCACAGGAATTCTTTATACCCTTTATTATCAATTACCTTGATTCTCATTTGAATAGTTATTAATTTGGCCTAATAGTTACATAACTTCCTATTTATGCTGTATAATATGGAATGGAAGATTAATAAAATCAATAATGGATACAGCAGAGGAAAGAAGAAAAAAATGCATCCCAGCAAGATTGTTCATGGATGTCAAAACAAATCACCAAGAATACAGAAGGCTCTGTTTCAATTATATTTAGAGGGAGGGCACGAGAATGGGAAGGGAATTAGTTTCCTCTCCTTTATTGCTTAAACTATAAAACTATGAAGCATTAAATATCTTCTGGGAGCTCACCCAATTTTGGAAAAATAAGCTTGATTCTCTGGAATTCGATGCATTCATCTCCAGAATATAAGCTCATCCAGAGTTAGTGTGCTAAATAAATGCTGCAAACAGGGAAAGAGAGAAAGTGGGGAGAAAAAAATCAATAAAATAAATTATGATGAAAAGATAATGCACAGTGCCGTGCACATTAATAACACTTATTTTGAAAGGTAATATTTAAGTAAGCATGAAAAGTGAGCCGCTGGGGAATTGAGATTAAAATAAATCACATGCTTGTTCAATAGTTATTTGAGTAGAAGCTAAACACATTCATTAGCAAATGCAAATGATTCTTTTAATTAGACATCAACAAATGAGGTCCAGTAGCAGAAGTCATGCTGTTTGGTCTTGATAGGTTTTTATTCTTTTTTTTTTTTTTTTTTTTTTTTTTTTCAACATTTTTTATTTATTTTTGGGACAGAGAGAGACAGAGCATGAACGGGGGAGGGGCAGAGAGAGAGGGAGACACAGAATCGGAAACAGGCTCCAGGCTCCGAGCCATCAGCCCAGAGCCTGACGCGGGGCTCGAACTCACGGACCGCGAGATCGTGACCTGGCTGAAGTCGGACGCTTAACCGACTGCGCCACCCAGGCGCCCCTTGATAGGTTTTTATTCTAAAGCTCCAGCATCTCAGCTTTTGCTGAGTTTCCTCTATAGTTTCACGCAAAGAATGCGAATTTAAAACTTTTGAAAACTATATGTTTTCATTCCCCCAACTGAATATTTTAAGAATAATTTATCTTGTTTTTTCTCTTACTAGTCAAAGGGCAAAAAAAAGAAAAAGTGTTCATCAAGTATCCAATAATTTCAATGACAAAAAGTAAAATTATAGTCTGAATATTGCATGCTATCTGTGGTGACAGATACAATGAAAAGTATTTTATACAAAATTTATCATGCCTGGACACTGATAATGAGTTTAACTCAAAACAAAAGAGATTTGTTTGTTTGTAACCCACTGAATTCATATTCCACAAAGAAAGGAAAATAGTATATGTATATCTACATACAATTGATGTAGCATCTACTGTATCATGTGCTTATATTTTTTTATTTCATTACAATTTCTCAGTAACTATGCAACATCAGTGATATTACCATATTTTATGACTGAATAAATAGTATTCCATGAGAGTAAGTAAATTGCTTTAGTTTACACAGCTACTAAGTAACAGAGCTGAGATTTACAGGGCTACATGACTAAGATGGGACACCTGGGTGGCTTAGTCTGGTAAGTTTCCAAGTTTGGCTCAGATCACGATCCCGTGGTTCTGTGGGTCTGAGCCCCGTGTTGGGGTCTATAATGTCAGCACAAGGCCCACTTTGGATCCTCTGTTCCCCTCTCTCCCTGCCCCTCCCCTGCTCATGCTCTCTCTCTTTCTCTCACAAATAATAAACTTTTAAAAAATTACAAAAATAAAGGGTTGTGTGACTAAGCATCTCATATCACTTATCCTAGAACAATCTAACACAGAGAGAAAAATAACTTATTTTTTATCTGTATGGTTAGTTTTAAGCCTATTTATTCAACTTTACATTATAATGGGATCTCTCCCCATGAGTCTGTACCAAAGTGAACTGTCTCTGCTGGCGTATCTAAGACTGTGTCTTCTCCGACATCTTCTATCTCAAGAAGTGGCACCACCTCTCATCTGATTCATTAGTTCTGAAATCTCACTCTCCTGCTTTCTGAATTCCCCAAATAAGAACAACTCTTGTTACATGCCTCCAAAGATCTTTGAATGTCTTAACTGCCCTCTGTTCCTTATCTCTGCCTCTGCAGTCTAGTAGATAAATGGGATCCTTTATAATTACAAATTTCAAAATGTAGTGAAATACCAACTCTAGACAAGTTAAACAGTCGTTTACTCTATTAAAATAATTCTTAATTTTTGCTTCCTAAGTCACTGTTTTCACTAAGTGCTAAGACTATTAAAATATTTCTTGGGGCGCCTGGGTGGCCCAGTTGGTTTAGCGTCCAACTTTGGCTGGGGTCATGATCTCATGGCTTGTGAGTTCGAGCTCTGCATTGGGCTCTGTGCTGACAGCTCAGAGCCTGGAGCCTGCTTCACATTCTGATTCACTCGCTCGCTCTGCCCCTCCCCCACTTATGTTCTGTCTCTCTGTCTTTCTCAAGAATAAATAAATATTACAATTTTTTTTTTTTACTGTTTCTAGGAGTAGGTATAAGTTTAATTAAGAACTAAATTGCTTTTGAGGCATCTGCGTGGCTCAGTCACTTAACCCTCTGACTTCGGGTCATGATTTCACAGTTTGTGAGTTTGAACCTCACATTGGGTTCTGTGCTGATAGCTCAGACCCTGGAGCCTGTTTGCTTTGATTTCTCCCTCTCTCTCTGCCCCTCCCTTGCTCATGCTCTGTCTCTGTCTTTCTGTCTCTCTCAAAAGTGAATAAACATTGAAAACAAAAACTAAATTGCTTTCAGTATCCAGAGTAAAATGATAATTTCTAATAATTTTAAATTGTAATCAATAAAGAAGTTAAGGACAATGTCTCTGGCTAAAATTAAGATAATTAAGTAAAATTTACTTCACTTTTAAAAATTCTATTTTAAAATTATCATTTAAAATTGACTTTGGGTTGCCTGGGTGTGTCAGTTGGTTGGGCATCCAACTCTTAGTTTTGGCTCCAGTCATGATCTCAGGGTTCATGGGATCGAGCCCTGCAGTGGTCTCTGCTCTGACAGGGCAGTGCCTGCTTAGAATTCTCTCTCTGCCTCTCTGTCTGCCCCTCTCCCACTCATGCTCACCCTCTCTAAATAAATAAATAAATAAATAAATAAATAAATATTTAAAAAATAAAAAATAACTAAAAAGTGACTGTTTCTGGGTGTAGTACAAAAGAAATGGTGTACAGATAAATTTTAATATATTTATAGATTTGTTTCACTTCTACCACAATTAAAGTTAAAAGGAAAACTTTGTTCCTTTCTAACTAGTATTTTATTGTGCCTATATCCCAGAATTTGTTTATCCATTCACCCATAAAAGAATATTTGGGGTGATTTCAGTTTTTGGTACTTACAAATATAGCTGCAATAAATATTAATGAACAGGTCTTTTTTGGAACATAACCCAGAAGTGGGATTGCTGGGTCATATGGTAAGTATATGTTTAACTTTGTAAGAATTGCCAAACCTTCTTCCAGAATGGTTACACCATTTTGCACTCCCATCAGCAATGTATGAGAGTTCCAGCTGCTGTAAATCTTAGCCATCTCTGGCTGTATCTTAGCTGTAAATCTTAGCCAACTCCATTCCTGATATTCCAAGTTTGCTTCTGCTATCATTTCCCTCAGTCTGAAAATTTTACTTTAGTAGTTTTTCTAGAAAATCTAATTGCCGTGGGGCGCCTGGGTGGCTCAGTCGGTTGAGAGTCCAACTTCAGCTCAGGTCATGATCTCACAGTTCGTGGGTTCGAGCCACGCATCAGGCTCTGTGCTGACTGCTTGCTCAGAGCCTGGAGCCTGCTTCAGATTCTGTGTCTCCTTCTCTCTCTTCCCCTCCCCTGCTCACAGTTTGTCTCACTCTGTTTCTCAAAAATAAATAAATGTAAAAAAAATCTAATTGCCAAAAAATTCTCTCAATTTTTCTTTGTGAAAATTCCTAATTTCACCTTCATTCTTAAAGGATATGTTTTCTGGACATAAAATTCTAATTTCATTTTATCCCTTGAAAATATATTATTTGGTTTGAAGAATCCTTAAAGAAAGCTGGAATCATAGTAGTATAATGTTAGACAGCTATAAATTAATAATTGAAATAGAGCTTAAAATTTAATCAGAATGAAAGATTATAGATTAAAAGGATGTGGACAAGTTATTTCATATATAATATTCAGTATTCAGTAAAAGCCTATTCAAAAAAATAACCAAGAGAAAAACCAGAACATTAAAAGAGATCCATAGTTCACCTGGATAGTACCATTATCAGACACTGAAATAGCTATGAATAATATTTTTAGGAAAATGTATGACAAAACATAATCTGGAAAAGAAATACACATAAATAGAACAAGATTAACAACTAATTAAGAATTCAAGGGGCATCTGGATGGCTCAGCCAGCTAAGCATCTGACTCTGGATTTCCTCTCAGGTCATGATCTCACAGTTGTAAGACCAAGCCCCTTATTGGCCTCTGCATTGGGCATGGAGTCTGCCTCAGATTTTCTCTCTCCCCTCCTTCTCTGCACCTCCCCCACTCGCGCTTGCTCTCTCTCTCTCAAAAAAAAAAAAAAAAAAAGGAATTCAGCAGATGGACTCCACATGGCCACTGTGCAGACTGCACTTTGCTCCATCCACTTCCTCTGCAACCAGGTCCGACAAACCCGATATGACTGAGATTCAGAATATCAATAAAGTGAAATTGTAGAAGACACAACACAAGAGAAAACTCCACTGCCTTTAAAAGAAGCAATAGACCAGGAGGAGCAAATAGGCGGAGTGTAATGAGGGTTGTGCTGCCAATATGCACTGTACATTCCACGAACATTGCCTTCTTATTTTACTATTTTTTAAGTTTATTTATTTTGATAGAGAGAGAGACAGAGAGAGAGGAGAGAGAGAGAGAGAACAAGCAAGGAAGGGGAAGAGAGAGAGGGGGAGAAAGAATCCCATGCAGGCTCTGCAGTTTCAGTGCAGAGCCCAATGTGGGGCTCAAACTCACGGACCGTGAGATCATGACCTGAGCTGAAATCAAGAGTCGGATGCTTCACTGACTGAGTCACACAGGTGTCCCTTATTTTACTTCTTTTAGTTAACTGTGTAAGATGCAAAGAGGCTAGATCAAATTTAAATGACTGCTGCCCCTTTTCTCATCAAAGAATATATGAACTACCGTCCATGAATGCGGGGACTTCTCTCCCATCTGCCTGGCTGGCTGGCAGGGAAGGAGAAGAATTTGCAACTCGGTGAAGGAAGAAGCTGAGTAGGGACAACCAGTAAAAAGTAAGTTGGTCCAAGGTGTTCTACAGGCTGTAAAATGCAGTTGAACCAGAATGCCATTTTTTAAAAATTGAAACGATTTTAATTATTGCAATGGGCAATTTTTAAATATGCAAATAAAAAGTTTAAAATGTGAAAAAACAAAAAAAAAAAAATCCAGTAGCTGGATTAAAGCAGATTAAACCCAGGAAATAAGAATAATCGTGAGTTTAAAGCGGGATCAGAAATATTCAGACTGAAACAAATACGTATTTAGAAAGTAAGAGAATAATGAAAGAGACATGTGGGTCACAGAGTAAAAAGTTTAAGAAGTGTGACCAGATCCCCAGAAAGCAGCGTTGCAAAGAACCACAAGTTTAGGGAATCAAATATTTTATAATGAGCTGAAAGCAAGCCTGTTAAAACTTTGACTGAAAGGAGACGTTATTTTTTATTATACTAGACAGTAAAACATCTGCCCTTTAGTATCTCTTTCTCATAAGGCTGTTCGCTATGTAAACATTTGTGAAGCTAGTAGAGAACAAAAGCACTGGAGTCCCTACTTGCAAGATGTGCAGAAACATGAGACACCCAAGAATAACTGCCTGCCGACAAATAAAAACCTAAAATATGTATGAAAAAAAAAAATTGCGTCCATACTATTTGTCCCTAAAAGAAAGCTTAGACCCAGATGTCTTACCTGATGAGTTATTCCTACATTGAGTAATTTTACACCAACTAGAGAGAAATGGAAAAGAGGAATATTTCACTCTTTATTTTGAGATCAGCACATTTTTGATACCATGCTAATATGGGCACTGAAGAAAAGAATTACAGAATGATGTTTTATCATAAACATAGATGAAATAATTTTAAGCAAAATATTAGCAAATGTCTAACAATGCATTAACAGAATATGATTTCAGGGGAAAGTGAGTTTTTCTAAACAGAAGAAAATTTGTTGTGATTCAAAATCCCTATCAATCACCACATCGATGGAATAAAGAAGAAAAATGCACACCAACATCTTAATAGATTCCAAACATCCTTTGATAAATTTCAGCAACTTTTCATGAAAACCTCTTAGCAAGCAAATGATAGCAACTTCCTTAATTAAATTAAGGCTTGCTACAAAACATTAATATGTAATATCTTGCTTATGGTAAAATATGAAAAGATGCTGCTATCATAACTTCTGGCTCATAAAATAAGATTTTATTTAATTTCTTAAATAGGATATGCACATCATTAGCATAAGAATATGACACTGATAAATAGGTTTCACTAAAATTAAAAATCTGTTCATTAACATCATTAGGAAGATGAAAATGTAAGTCAAAGTGGGAGAAAATCTGCAAACATATCTAAATTCAGGATGTGTATCAGAATATACAAACAACTGCTACAAACTAATAAGAAAAAGGCAATCCAATTGAATATAGGCAAGATACGAACTGATATGTACAAAGATTTCGTATAAATGACCATGAAGGAAATGAAAAGGTAACGATTTTCATCATGCTTCAGGGGGATGCAAAACAAAACAATGAGCTATCACTACAGTCTCCAGAATGGCTGAAGTTAAAAACAAAAATAGGTCACGTAAGTGAAAGGCGATGCAACTCAATCTCAAAGCGCTGATGGGAATGTCTTTGATACAGTCAGTTGGGCTCATTATTTGCCACTGTCGACGAAAACTGAACATATGCATACTGGCACTTCTACCTATAAGCTATTTTCCCAAGAGAGATGTGTCTGTCTATGTGCAAACATATATGTATAGGCATGTTCATAACCACATTATTCATAATATCCAAACTCTGGAAAAATCTAAATGTCTATCAATACTAGAAAGAATAAATAAAATGTATATTCCTGTAATAGAAGACTGAATAGTAATGTAAAAAATGTACTAGGGCTACATGCAACTAATTATGGAAATAGTTTGGTTCCATTTTAAGTATTTATTCTCCCTTTGCTTAGAAAAAGAAACGAATAGATTTGACATCTGTTTTTAATTATCATGAACTTCACATCAAGCATGTTAGAGATCAGTTTGGGCATTATTGTTATGAATTCGCCACAACTTACAATCCCCAGAATCAGCATTTCCACACCGTCCTTATTTTAGGAATTTTGGCTATACTTCAGTTTTATTTCAAATCATTTTTAGGGGGGAAATCCTTAGATGACCTTATCCCTTTATGAGGAATATCTGAGGCTGTATCCTGGAAGTGACAGGAAAACTGGTAAGAAAATTTTATTTCTGTTATTTGTCTCTTGTTTTCGAGCACTTGAAACTATTTTTGTAAGAAAGAATTTGAGGGGACTTCGGTGGGTCAATCGGTTGAGCTTCCGGTTTCGGCTCAGGTCATGATCTCATGGTTTGTGTGTTCGAGCCTTGCATCAGGCTCTGTGCTGACAGCTCAGAGCCTGGAGCCTGTTTCAGATTCTGTGTCTCCCTCTCTCTCTATGCCCCTCCCCAGCTCACACTTTGTCTCTTTCTGTCTGTTTCAAAAATAAATGAACATTAAAAAAATTTTTAAAAAATAAAGAATTTGAAATTATTATGCTATTTTGTTTACTCATTTATGCAATCTTATTAATTTATTTACTGATACTTTTATTAAAAAATTACTAATACAAGAGTATGGATTTTGTTGGTGTGCAAACAATTTATAGAATGCTAAGTTCTGCAGTATTATATGTGTATCGAACGGCTCCAGTTACAGGACATGACTTGACTGATTCACTATATTCCCCATGTCCTCACTATGATCACTAGCACATAAATTGCTAACATATTCTACTAAACACACTGAATTGCTTAAGATCACTGGTTACTATCTCAGGTAGAATGGCAATAATTATTTACTTACTACTCCCAACACAATTCCAGGATACCTTTTGCAAAGCAGAAGTTGAACCATAAAGTAGATATTTTTATTCCAAACTAAGAGTGCTTTAAAAACATTTTGATTAAACGAATATAAGGGAAGTTTTCATCACTGGTCTGGAATGACTGACCAAAGAGCAAAGCATAGCTTCCTGCTTTAACAACTAAAACGAAAAGGAACACTAGTTATAGGTACAGTGGAAGATAAAATGACAAACAAATCAACTTGGTACGACTCCATGTTAGCTTTCTCAGAATAAATCCATGAGGTGAGGCGTGTATCATATTCCTCAACCCTTTGGTCATTCACTTAAAATAATTGTACTTAATTTGGGAGTCCAATGGAAAATAATTTGTTGTGGACCCTTGGATGATTAAATTTAACAAGGATCAGATTTTTTTTTAAATGCCACGATGGTGGCATGTATAATGGTGTAATGTATACAATACATACATACCTATCTCTATCCATATGTGTATACATGTATGTGCATGTATGTATGTAAATATATACTTATCCATCTTCATATCTTCTTGTTGCTTGTATCTGAGGTGTTACAATCATTGTTTTGTTTAAAGGACTTCATATACGTGAGAAAAAGTAATAGGCCCTTTTGAAAGAAACAGTATTTGAGCATATTTTCCATGATAATGTTTGTTAGGTGGAATGTAGTCCACCTTATCTCTTCTTGAGACTGAGATTCGTAAGTCATCTTTCATCAGCAAAACTGAGGGTCATAAACTTACAATTCCTAGTTTTATTGAGGTCTTGGTTTTCATCTTACTTTCTTCTCCTGAGAATCCCTTCATGAGCTCTCACTGAAACTATTACGTTAAATCGTCCCCAAACGTGGGATCATTACTAATTTATTCATTCAATGGCTATTTATTGAATGTCAACTATGCGCTATGCACAATTATTCTAGATTCTGGGGTTATATCAATGAACAAAACAAACGGAATCTCTTTTTGAAGCTTGCATTCTTGTTAGAGGGTGGGATAGATCAGAAGGTGATGAGTGCCATCAGGGGAAGGAATAAAGTTGTAAAAGTAAGAAACTAATCTTACCAGCTTATCTATTAAAAAGAAAAATCTCCCCCTTTTTCATTCAAAGAGAAACGTTTATGAGTGATAAAGTAATTCATAAAACCTACAACTTTTCTAAAACACATGGTACTTCAATAAAATCCAGGTAACTATAATTCATTGAGTTTAGTGGAGAACGCTAAGAAAGACAGTGAGCATGCAAACAAATTTAAAACACAGTTCCCTTGCCCCTAAGGAATTTCTGTCCATACTGTATGGCATCATTTAACGATCCTATGAGTCTAGCTTTTCTGTTTCTTTAAGGCATACAGAGTGAGGAATAAGTACAGTGATGACCTTGCACCACCAGCACCCTGGATGGGCCATTGGCTCAAAACAAATGCCTTATTACAATGTTTTAGATATTTGGGGAACATTTATTTTGACTGAAAACATGTTTCTCTTCTTTGACAATTGTATGGCTATCCCAATTGAAACTGATTTTGAGTAGCCTTTGACTTTTAGCTAAATAAAATGAGTTCTGCAAAATATGAAAAACAACAGTCATTTTGATTGAAGCCAATTGTGGTAGGAAATCAGAAGCTTTTGAGGTCTTTCAGTCTCGTGTGTTTGCTTGTTATCAAAATAGCTTTTGAGGCCTGATACTTAAAGATCGCTATTTAAAACAGATGTAACTGTTCTAAATTTTCATGTGAAAAGCTTTGTCTATAAAGAGCTCATTTAAATTTTTTTAAATTTTTTTTATGTTTATTTATTTTTGAGAGAGGGACAGACAGAGTGCACGCTGGGGACGGTCAGAGAAACGGAGACACAGAATCCGAAGCAGGCTCCAGGCTCTGAGCTCTGAGCTGTCTGCACAGAACCGGAGGCGGGACTGGAACTCACTAACCAGAGATCATGAAGTGAGCCATGACCTGAGCGGAAGTCAGACGCTCAACCGACTGAGCCACCCAAGCGCCCCTATAGAGAGCTCATTTTAAAATGTAACCATAATTACTTTTAATTTATTGAATAACCCAGAAAGTCTCAGAAAATTCTACCACCACCACCACCCCGCCCCGCCGCGGAGAAAAGGATTGTTATAGGTCCATTAATCCATATATGAAGTATGTCATAAAGGATATGAGCAGTGACTCATTCATTTGCCACCCCAAATGACTTCTTATTTGGTCATTCCTACCTTGCATTTGAATCATTCTGTCAGAAAACATGACAAAAAACATATTTCTCTTTATATTTCATGCAGAAGTTTTTGCATTCATTGCGAGTTCATCTTAAACTATAACCCTAAAATCAGTTTTTAGCGGATTTGCAAATTCTGTGAGTTGCTTTTAGGTGGAAGTAATAAAATCAAAAGAACATTGAGGGGGAAATTCACTAACGTAGTATCAAGTATCATCCTTTCTTGCATGCTGGTGTGCAAGAGTGTTCATTCTGGGCACATTTGACTAAAAGCTAAATCTTTTGAGAAATCAACCTCTCAACATCAGCTAGCTGGACAGTAAATGTTTCCATGTGTGATGAAAGCAGACTCTTATTTTTCCCCCAGCTGATTAAGAAAAGCAAGTCTTTCTTGTACAATTCTAGTGGAGAGATTGAAAGCATCAATAGTTCTGTTCAGAAAGACTATAGTGAAAAACAGGAGAACACAGAGAAGATTAAATTACTTGAATATTGGATGCAATTGATTCACAGAGTAAAGTCACATTTTCTCCCATTCTACATTCTTTTCACAGTGCTAGAGCATTGTTCTGGAAATCATGATTTGACCACGTGGCTATAGAATCTGTAAATAAGATACTGAATGTTTTCAGTGCTCTCATTAGCTTGTAATCCTAATAGACAAGAATGCCTTACAATGTCGCATTTATCAATATTGTATGTTTTCAAATAATTTTATACTAGAGTTGAAATGATTCCAAAGTTTACATGTAATTAAAAAACAATTACTCTTCGTGATTTTAAGCAAAGTTCCAGCGTATTTGTATCAGTTCTACTTACACAGAAAGAAGAATAAAGTAAGCAATTTTTCCTTAGTAGTTCATAATTTATTCCAAATCATGGCAACTATTGAGCCAGGACTGCTGCCAAAAGAGAATTCGTGTTGATTACAACGCTTCATAGCGTCAGACAGCCACATCACATCTAAAGGAAACACATGAGCCTTTGTTCTGTGTCCTCTATGCAGAAATGTCACCTGTGGAGAGTAAACAAGGAAAGTCTACAGTTTTCAAGGATTTTTTTTTTTTTTAGGAAACTGTGCTCATTATCTCTACCAATTTCCCTTAGAATGTTACATTAATAAATTGTTATGCAAAATTGAGGCAAGAATTTCACAGCATAGTAACATTATAATACACATGATAAAATAGGAAAGAATTGCTCATAAAAAGAGCCAGGAAAGATGTTTAATAAACTGCAAAGAATATTTATACTACCTAAAAGAAAAAAAAACATTATCTAAAAAATATTTTTAAAACTTCGATGACCGGAAAAAGTTTTAAAACTTCAGATCTGTTTTACCGCTTCTGTGTTTTCACTTATAATTCTTTCATAAAGAATTCCAACCAAAACTTCAGCACACTTCTAACTAAGAGTGCACTGCAAATTCTAAATCTCTCTCGTGCTGCAAACAATATAATTAGTTCCAGGAAGCAAAAATGGGAAATAAATGCTTAGAAGTGAATAAAAACTGAAGCTGCAGATCTGCTGGATTCTGAGTCCAGACATAAATAAATAAATAAATAAATAAATAAACCAACCAACCAACCAAAATAACGGCAACAGCAAAGCACAACACAGTTTAAGATATTTTTTTTTAATGCCACTGAAGTTAAAAACAATCTGTAAAAGAAATGAACTCTCTGATGATGTGTAGTTTCCACACTGGTTAAAAACAATGTACCAAATTGAAAGATAATATGGAGGAATGATCTTAAAGAGAGCTCAGAGGCAAAGAGAGAACTATGACAAGATACCTAGACTCATTTGAAGTAAATCAAAAACACAGGGGAGAGATGGCAACAGAGTAAAACTCAAGGAGATAACAGCTGGAAATCCTCCAGAACTGAGTTTTCATATTGAAAATACACCATGATCGTATCATTAAATTCTACACCTAAAACTAATATTACACTGTATGTTAACTAACTGGAATTTAAATGAAAACTTGGAAAGAAAAGAAACAAAGAAGGAAAGAAAGAAAGAAAATACATCATGATTATTAACTAGGATAATTTGTTTAATTGTTACCTAGATTCATCGCAATTAAACTGTAGATAATCAAAAATAAAGGGAAAATCTGTAATAGCTCTTGAGGATAAAAATCACTAGATGGATGGGGCGCCTGGGTGGCTCAGTTGGTTAAGCGGCCGACTTCAGCTCAGGTCATGATCTCACGGTCCGTGAGTTCGAGCCCCGCGTCGGTCTCTGTGCTGACAGCTCAGAGCCTGGAGCCTGTTTCGGATTCTGTGTCTCCCTCTCTCTGACCCTCCCTCGTTCATGCTCGGTCTCTCTCTGTCTCAAAAATAAATAAACGTTTAAAAAAAAAAATCACTAGATGGAAATTAGACTGCTATCAGATTTCTCCATAGTAACAATAATGCCAATATATGTTTTCAAAGTGCAAAGGAAAGATTTTAAATTATATTTATATATTCAGCTAAGTCATCATCTAAAAGGAGATAAGGACATTTTAAGGCATTTAGGAGTTTAGTATCCCCAAATTAAACAGTAGGAACTACCAAGCATGTATTTCAACAAGAAAAAATTAACTCGGAAGAAATGACAGGATCAACAAAACAAAAAAATGGAAGTCACAAATGAGAACAGAAATTGATTAAAAATGTTTCTGGGGTGCCTGGGCGGCTCAGTTGGTTAAGTGTCTGATTTCCATTCAGGTCATGATTTCACAATTCATGAGTTCAAGCCCTGCATCAGGATTTCTGCTGTCAGCACAGAGCCCACTTTGGGTCCTTTGTCCCCCTCTCACTCTGCCGTTTCCCCACTTGTTCTCTCTCTCTCTCTCTCAAAATAAATACTTTAAAAAATATTTCAAAATTTGTTACTGATATTGACCTAAAAGAGTAAAACAAATATTTCATTTTTTTTTGTTTTGAAAGGTACAGCTAAACTACAGATAACATGATAAGGATAAAGCAAGAGGATATTCAATGTATATTTATTATTTGTTGCTGTGTAAATTACCCAAGAACTTGGTGTATTAAAACAACATATTTTTTAATCTTAACAATTTCTGGAGGTGTTGAATCAGGGTGTGGCTTAGCTGAGTCTCTGCTTTGATGTTTCTTCTAGGCTTTAATCAAAGTAGTGTCCAGGGCTACAGTCATTGTGCTAAATGTGTGTCTCTCATCTAGCTTGTGAGACATCTATTGCCAAAGTGTTCTAAGAAGTTCTGTATAATCATTACAGGATGGGTGTATCTTTCTCTCACTAAATTAACATATTGATGAATGTGTTTTTCGTCTAGTTATGAAGATTTATTTTTATTTCTAAGTTTTCTTGAAGGATTTTATGGTTTTAGTTCTTATATTTACGTTATTGATACATTTTACGTTAATCTTTTAATTTTTTTTTTTTTTTTTTTTCTGGAAAGGAGGAGAGACAGCAAGTGTGAGAGGGAAGGGGCAGAGAGAGAGGAAGACAGAGGATCTGAAGTGGGCTCTGGGCCGAAGTAGATAGCCTGATGCGGGGCTCAAACCCATGAACTGCAAAATCATGACCTGAACTGAAGTTGGTCACTTCACTGACTGAGCCACCCAGGCACCCCAAGTTAATTTTTTTATATGATATAAGGTAGGTGTTGCACTTCATTATTTAGGAAAATCCGGTTGTTCCAGAACCATTAGTAGGAGAGATTGTTCTTTCCCCCATTGAAGGAATTTAGCACCATTGTCAAAAATCAATTGGTCTCAGATTTATGACTTATCCCTGCACTGTCAGTTCTATTCCATATCCGTGTTTATGCCAGTACCACATTGTTTTGATTGATTACTGTAGTTTTGCAGGAAACTTTTAAATCATAAAGTGTTATTTAACTTTATTCTTCTTTTTCAAGATTGTTTTGGCTATTTAGGACTCTTTAGAATTCACTGTGAATTTGAGGATTAGATTTTCAATTTCTGCAAAAGAGGCTATTGGAATTTTGATAGTAATTGCGTTGAATTTATAGATAACTTTGGGAGTATTGATTTCTTAACAATACTAAATCTACTGATATATAAACATGGCTTTTCTATATATTTATTTATGTCTTATCTTTTTTTTTAAGTTTATTTATTTTGAGAGAGAGAGAGAGAGAGAGAGAAAGAGAGAGAGATAGCACATCTGTGAGCAGGGGAGCAGCAAAGAGAGAGAGAATTCCAAGCAAGCTCTGCACTGTCAGTGTGGAGCCCAATGCAGGGCTTGAACTCACGAATGCCGTGAGATCACGACCTGAGCCGAAACCAAGAGTCTGATGCTTAACCCACTGAGCCACCCAGATGCCTCTATTTATGTCTCCTTTAATTTCTTTCAGCAGTGGTTTGTAGTTTTCAGTGTACAAGACTTTCACTTCCTTGGTTAAATTTATTCCTATATAGTTTTCTTTTTTGATTATACATGGAATTGCTTTTTAAAATTTTCTTTTGTATTGTTTATTGCACATGTGTAGAAACAGAACTGATTTTCATTTATTAATCAGGTACCTTGCAACTTAGTGAACCTTTTTTTATTAGATCTAGTAGCTTTCCTATAGATACTTTGAAATTTTCTATATATGTGATTATATCATCTCTAAGCAGTTTTACTTTATCCTTTCCAATGTGAACACCTTTTATTTTTTTTTCATATCTGACTGCTATGGTTAGAACTTCCAGTACAACGTCGAATAGTAGTGATGAAAGTGTTCATCCTTTTCTGCTGTTGTTTTAAATGTTTTTTTAATAAATATTGAAATTAAATATGTTAATCATTAAAAAGTTAGAAAATAAAGCAACAAATACATATAAAAGTGATAAAACTGGAAAAGACTAAAGGAATATAATAAAGATAAGAATAGAATTTATTAAAATGGAAAATAAATAAAAGAGAGATGAGTAGCTAGATCTTTGGAAAGGACTATTAAGCAGAATACAAACTAATATTAGGTTTTGTATTACTTCTGTAGAGTTATATAGGAGAATTGTACTAGAACATATTATGTTGGTTTTAATTACGTCTGTCATTTTTTTGTAATGACTAAAGCAAGTATGGTGTTTTTGTGAATATTTGCCATATAATTCTTTGTATTTTTTCTAAATGTTCTAAATATGTATGACAATAATCATGTGCATGTATTTTAAAAGAAGATCTAACAGAATGCATAGTTTTTATGGTGTTCATAAATATATTTTAAAACACATTTGTCCTCTAGTTCTGTTACATGAAAAAATATTATACACTGGGAAAAAGAAATAAAAACCTAAATAATATTATTTCAGAGAAATTAAGTAATAAGCACGGGAGTTGGGGGAAATCTAACATCATAACAGACTTCAAAGTGAGTTTTTTAAAAGTTTGAAGCATTTATAAAAATTAACTTCCATTTATTTCCAATCTGTTTACCTTTAGCAACTATTATTATTTTTATTTGATAAACTGTGAGGCTTGATTATAGGACATAAGAAACTGAACATACTAGGGATTACCAAAGGAATGAATAAAAATAGCATATACTTCAAGACATCAAATCAATGCAACTTTAAAAAAATAAATATTTCCATCTGAAACAGCTTCAAAGTTCCATTAAACTTAACTCTCTTCAGATTAAAACAATTTATTTGTTTCTCTTAGAATAAATCAAAATTTAACATTTTATTTGCAAAAATCTCATTCCATATTTTTTTCAGAAACATATGTTTTCATTATTACAGCATCATCAAAAAGCAAACTGTTAAACGTAAGGAATAACGCTATTTTTTTTCTCTTCGAAATTTTAATAATTTTCTTATTTTTAGTCAAACTCCCCTGGAGCAGAGTTACCAGTATTGTGCAACAAAGCAATACACACTTGTAATGATGACATCTTATTTTATGAAGACGTGGCTGCATTTCAATGAATAAATGCATGAAGTCTCACCGCTCTGTGACCCCATATCTACAGTCTTTTTTATCTGGTCCCATTCTAGCTCATTACTGTCATAACAAAAGCAGCCATTCTATTTCACTTCTGATCTTATCTGCCCTTTAAAGGTGAAGAAACATAAAAGCAACCACGGAAATAAGAACCTCATATTTGTCTTTCTTTAAATGGCTAGTAAACTCCCTTTTTTTTTAGTCGAATTCACTCAGAATAACTGTGCCTGTTTTTCCACCAAAGGAGTTTCTTAGATTATGAAACTGTACTGAAAATATAATTGCCCCATCTTCAGCTCATTTTTTTTTCTCAAAGATGCCTTGCCAGTGGATGAAATCTCATTAACATTCAGAAATTATCCCACTGATACCCTGAAGATAGCAGGTAAATAGATGAGTGTGTGAGCTGAGTCTCTGTAAGGCATTCACAAGGTCAGAGACAACTCATTAAAATACTGCTAATGGGTCTCTTAATGACAAGGAGCTCAGCATATCATTCTTCATCACTCTCTTCTAAGTCCTGACCCCCAGAATCTTGCTAATTCACATTTATATACAGGTTGAAAGATACTATTAAATATTTAGGATCTGAGAAGTATGAGGTGATTTGCAGTGAAATTAGTCCACCAAAAGTTCTCATAGAAATCAGATAAATGTGGCAGATTAACTACAGAGAATTATCACATCTGATTCTCAGAAGCTCATAAAAAGAAAGTGATAAAAAATAAAATAAAATAAAATAAAATAAAATAAAATAAAATAAAATAAAATAATAAAATAAAATAAAAAAGTGTAAACCTACCACGACAGAGAGAAAAGAAATGACACAAGATATTTTAATAAATCTTTGGAATAGAGGTAGTTGGGCAAAACTGGTAAGTTAGTTAGATAAATGGGAACAGTTGTTACCTAAGAGCCTTTAGAGTGGAAGAGGGAAAAGTAGCAAAAAACTGCATTTTTGAACACAAAGATTACCAAGGATTTGGAAGTGTAAAGGAACACTGGAAGGTAGGGAGGAGGTTCCAGACTGTAAACAGAGTGGTTTAAAATGCAGATTCCTTTCTCAACCAATGTAGTCTAGTGTACCTGTCTCCCTCACACCGACCTGCCTTACTTTTCTTGCAGCTATTTATTTTTAATTTCTCTTGCAGATGCTCTGCATTTACAGATGCAAAGTATAGCAGAAGATGGTGATGAAAGATGACACTAAAAACATGGGCAGTAAATGGGAATTCCCAGGCCTTTACCCCTTGTTGCTACTGAAATACCTATGGCAGGCATGCGTGTCCCAAGGAATAAGAACAGAGGGAAAGCAATTAGTACAAGAACCACTCCAACTGGAGTAAAATAAAAGAAAGAACAATCAAGTGGGATAATCTTAATTACAATAAGACAGATACTCAAAACAATCATTACCATCACTTTCATTTTTTCTTTAGTTTTAGTATTGTAGTAAATAAGAAGTAAGCACTTTTCAAGCAAAAAGGCAAATATGTGCTATATAAATAAATCATAGAGAGCCCTAATAATGAATACCATATATTCCATTGCATTTTTAGCCTAATGATGTACAAAAGAGACATTTGCCTCTTTTTAGCAATTTCATGTGGTAACTAATGACCTGACTGTCTGTCTATCTATCTATCTGTTATTTTTTTCTTACGGTCCATTTAGAATATAAGCTATTGTACTGTTCATCTCATTATAAGGACACTTTTCTTAAAGATTTACTGTTTTCTTCTTTTTAGAAAACTTAAACTTTGTTTAAGTGAAAAATAAGCTTTTCATTTGTCATATTTGTTTTACAACTTACGACAAATATTAGAAAAATATGTATATTTATTGTATTATTACATTCTATTTCATCTCTGAAATGTCCTTTGCTTAAAAATTTTCAACCATCATCATCATAATCATCACATAAGCCTCTATTAGTCACCTTTTTTGAAATGGGGCCACAACAATTTTAAAAATATGAAAGCTCTGCCATTAATGACAACTGTTTTTATGTAGTTTGATTGCCATTTGTCATTAACGGCTGCTCAATAGGAGGAAATAAAATAGAAAGAAAGAAAATCTGTAACAAAACAGTCATAAAGTGTTATAAAAAGTGTATTTCTTAGTATTTTGTTTAAGTATTTTGTTAAGTACCAGTAGATACTTTTCATTCTATGGTATGAATTTTTAAAATCACTTTTTCAAACTTATATCCTATAAACTTTTTGTTTCTCAAACAACAACCGTTCCTTGAACTGCTATTATAATAAAATCAATAGAAATACCTTGACCTCTGTATTATAGGCAAAGTAGAAAAAAAATTTTTTTTTACATCTATGGTAACAAAGTCACATATTTACATTATGCCCAAAGAGAAAGTTTAGGAAGAAAACACTTGCCAACCCTCCCCACGTGGATGATGCCTTCAGGGAAGAGCATCATCTAAATCTCTTTCTCAACCAGCCTAAGGAAAGGAATGCATTTACCTATCTGCCCAATCAAATAGCAAATAAAGGTTTGGCAGATTCTGGGGGCTGCTAAGGGTTGGAAGAGTGAAAACTATATAGGCTATTGATTTGATTTCCTAATTTTTCATCATGATTAATCCATTTCTAAGGGCATGCTACACACTTTAAAATCATTCGTAAGGTTTAGTCTTTGTTCTTCACAAATTTTATGGCCAAGCGATATAAGTCAAGGACGATATAATTAGCATCTCTATGTGTAGAATGCTATAAAACGCTAAGAAGTGCTTTTGCCTCATTTCTTATTTCCCCAGGGATTCAAAGGAGGAGTAGATAATACCATCCACCAGAGTGAGAATTGATTGGCCAGTACCGCTCTGGTGTAGGTGGTAGTAACTGCAACATCTAACGCTAACCCTTAGGCAAGCAGAGGTGTGACTCTTTCTGAGGGATTTTGATAAAATATCTTGTATTTGTACTACTCCATAAATGTAAACTGTGTCACTGCATGCTGTTTCATAGGTAAACATTTCTCATAAGACTATATTTTCCTCTGATGCCAGAATACTGTCACAAGAATATAAATTTAGAAATTTTTCTTCAGGATTGACTTTTTGATATCACAATTCTGGTTTATTTCACCTACATCCATGATTTTCTCAAAGGCAGATTTTTGTTAGCTAGTTTCTGTAGTTATTGCGAGGTTGGCAAAATCCCTGTTAATGCAGAATAAAATGTTCCTATCTAAATTTTACCCATATTTTTAGAAATATTTCATATGTCAGCATCATGGGAGTACTAATAATATAAATTAGGTGAGAACAAAAAACTTTTTAAATATTAACTATTAACTTCAAACATATTTTTCTAAACTCAAAAAAAGTTATTTTAGATTAGCTAATGAGAGCATTTTAAACATTGTCTTCCCATTATATTCACCTATTGATTATACAGTGGTAAATTACAAAAAAGATACTCTTTTCTTCACTTTCAAGAACAATAGCCACCAATTTTTGAGTGCTTGCTATGAGCCAGGATATGGGCTGAACAATTCACGTATTTTTAATGTATGATTTATAACAAATGCGTAAAGGTAGACTTCACTCCCATTTTTCAGGTGAAGAAACTGACATTTGGAAAGCTCAAGTTACTTGTCCCGATAGTTAGAAAAAGAAGCCAGAATTCAATTCCGCATCACATTAACCCTCCAAATTCTGCCTACAAACTATTCTATACTGTTTGTTTTTAAAGGGAAACACCATTCAGAGTTTCAATAGTAAGACTTATCACCATGCCAAAGATTGTCACAATACTGAAAAATCTTAAAACTACTTTTAAAATGTTTACCAAGCATATTAATAACAAAAAAAACAATGTTAATGGTTTGCTTTAGGAAGGATACGTTTGACAATAATCTATATATAGGTAATATATTTTCATTCTTAATACCATTTTTACTTCTTCATAGCCTGACCATATTAAGAAAAGTTGACTTGATTCAGACTATACTAATTTGAATAGTTGATTCTTTCATAAATATTATGCATAGAATACAGATTTTTTTAAAAGTAGAATTAAATTATATAAAGTGGTTAAGGAATAATTATTTTGATTTCCATATTACAGGAGAGGAAATAAAATCTGAGGTCAAAAATTACAAAGTGATTGCCCTAAATGTTTAAAGTCATCATTTAACTAAAGACAAGTTGCTTCTTTTGGAAAGATCTCAAAAAATTAAGTAATGTAGTACATGACATTTTCTTTTTTTTTTTTTTTAAAGTTATTTATTTATTTTGAGAGAGAGACAGAGAAAGAGAGGGTGAGAGCAGGAGCAGAGAAGGAAAAGAGAGAGGAAGACAGAGAATCCCAAGCAGGCTCTGCATTGTCAGCACAGAGCCTGACACAGGATTCAACCCACAAACCAGGAGATTATCACCTGAACTGAGATCAACAGTTGGATGCTTAACCAACTAAGCCACCCGGGGGGCCCCAGACATTTCTTTCTTTAATCACATTTTAATTTTCCAGTGTCTCGTTCTTTTCCCACATTTGCCTTCTGTTAATATGTTGAAGCAGCCTTTATCTCCAAATCTTTCTATATAATCGAATCTACACACATGTTAAGTACATAAAAACATAAACATATACATTTCCCACCATAATAATTTCATGCACTACAATATATCACTATCCACATAATATTTTATTAGCAAACAAATCACATGTATTTTTATATTATTTATTTATTTATTTATTTATTTATTTATTTATTTATTTTGAGAGAGAGAGAGAGACAGAGCACGAATGGGGTAGAGGTAGAGTGAGAGGGAGACCCAGAATCCAAAGCAGGCTCCAGGCTCTGAACTGTAAGCACAGAGCCTGATTCAGGGCTCGAACTAATGTACCATGAGATCATGACCAGAGCCAAAGTCACCTGCTTAACCAATTGAGCCACCCATGTGCCCCAAATCACATATATTTTTAATCGACTATTAAAGTTAGGCACAAATCAAAAGACCGGCATACCTTAAATGATGCTCGTCTGAGTATGTCAAAAACAAAATCTGCTCTTTCTACATGGTATTAGTGATAAAGTATCGATAGTAAGGAGTATTTCAGGAATAGCTTTAAAAAATGTTCTCATATTCTTTCATTTGGTCTTATAAAAATCCTGAGTAGTAGAAACAACATGTGTTTTTACCTTCTGTTTAAGGATGAGGAAACAAGAACTCAAGCAAAATTACATATCTTGCACTGTCAATCCAGATCTTCTGATTCTTGGCCCTCGGCTCTTCCCACACACATATGAAGTCTCTTTTAGCCATATTGAATGTCAGCCAGTTTTTCTATGAAATTTGACTTGAGCTTTTAAGAGGCAAATTTGCCTAACCTACTGAATTAGTTTGTAAAACCTATTTTATTTAAAACATAGAAGAAAAGATCTGGATACATGCCCTTCATGTTGGTAGGAAACATAGTTATTGATAATGGACTTCACATTCTACTGAGTAGGGTGTCTGGGTTGCTTAGTCAGTTAAGCGTCCGATTTCAGCCCAGGTCATGCTCTCACAGTTCGTGGGTTGAAGCCCCACCTCAGGCTCTGTACAGAGCCTACTTGGGATTCTCGCTCTCGCTCTCTCTCTGCCCTTCCCCCACCTGTGCTCTCATCCTCTCTCCCTCTCTCAAAATAAATAAATAAACCTAAAAAGAAAAAAAAAGATTCCACTGAGTGTCTTTTAAAACTTAATACAATCCATTGTCTTGGTGGATAAGTCCTAAAATGGGCTCCCAGGCCATTATACTTATTTTTTTCTAGGTCTAAAAGTATTTCATATTATTATTTATAGAGTGTTTTTAGAACTCAGTAAACCAAGGTCTCTTTCATTTGCAATTCTACTAAAGAAATATCAAGAACCATTGTCAGTAATTCTTCTAAAAATTCTAAAAGGACTCTTCTAAAAGTTGTGATTGTGACACACAAAAATCCTGTTAGTCTTGATATTGAAAGACAGTAATAGCACCTGTGTCTCACTTATTTATAAAAAATGAGAGATAGCACATATCCCTCAGTCCACACAGTCATAAACTGAAGAGGTAAAACTGAATCTGAGGTATGTAGGAAGCTCCATTAATATGTCTATATATCACCATATCTGCTTAATGTTTTAGATGCATTTCATTTTGCACAATAAGCATTTTCATGACGGAAGATTTTTTCATCTGAATTCTACATTTAGAAACGAATAGAACTTTAAAAAAAACCACTCTGAATCTTACTATATACACTATTCCTGCATGAAGTAAATAGAATCTACATGTTCATCATAGTCTTAGGTTTTAAATTTGTACATCCTAATGTACGGGTATTTGTTTATGGTAAATGTCCAGAGGTAGAATTGCTGGATTAAAGAGTAGGATTCAACTTTACCAAACTATTCTCCACAGTAATGCCAATTCACCCCGTCACCAACAGTGCGGGAGAGTGGTGAATGTAGATTGGCACCTCGTTTTGTCTTCTTATTACTACTAAAGCTACATTCTTTTTAAACCTTATTTTGGTTACATATTTATTTTTTTGTGAAGTGCTTATTCAAGCCTTCATTGCTGGGAAGTATTCCACTATAAGGTTATAGGATGATATGTTTAATTATTTACCAGCTAATTGACACTTGAGTTGTATATTAGTTTGTTAGGGCTGCCTTAACAAAATGTCACAAATTGGGTGTTTAAACAACATAAATTGATTGTCAAACAATTCTGGATGCTAGAAGTCCAATATCAAGGTGTCGGCTGGGTTGATTCATTCTGCAGGAATGAGGGAGAATCTGTATCTGTCTTTTGCCTGGTTTGTCTACAGTCTTTGTCATTCTTCGTGCTTGTAAGCACATCACCACAATCTCTGCCTTCCTGTTTCCAGGGCATTCCTCCTGTATGTATGTCTGTATTTAAAGTTTCCCTTATTTATACAGATATCAGTTATATTGGATTAGGAGGGCCCCACCCTACTCGAGTATGACCTCATCTTAACTAATTACATCTTCAATGACCCTATTTCCAAATAAAGTCATATTCCTAGCTACTGGAGGGTTAGTATTACAACAAATAAATTTTGAATAAACACAATTCAACCTATAACATGTTGACTCCAACTTTTGGCTATTATGAATAATGCTTTTATGAAAATTTCTACAGAAGTCATTATGTGACTATTTGCAATCATTTCTCCTGGGTATATATTAAGGAGTGATTATCAAAGCTTTTTAATAAGTCTTATTATCTGAAAGAACAACTATTCTAACTCTTATTTTCTTCAAGAATACCTTATTGTATTCTTAACATTTCCATTTGCAAAGAAATTTTAGAATTAGACTTTTAAGTTCTACAAAATAAGAAAAAAAATAAAACGGAAATAAAAAGGAAAACAAAGTATTTTGATTGGATTATGTAATAACTATAGATCAACTTATGAAAAATTTATGTTTACCATATTGACTATCTCAGTGCATGAACTCTTTATATCTCTCCATTTCTTTAAGTCATATTTAATTATCTTTATTAATTATTTATATTTATTTATGGACAAATTGTATAAATTTTTATTTTTCTTATGCTATGTTTTCATGATATTAAATATAGTTTTTATGAGGCTTGATTTTTAACTGTGGATTTCTAGAATATAAATACAATAGACTTGTCAAAGAGTGATTTTTCTGTTCAAAATCTTTCTAAATCCTCATTCTAATTTATTCATACATTTTAAATTATTTCTATCTGCACAGACATTAATGGCAAATAAAAAGTGCTTTTTTCTTTTATAATCTTTATACATGTCATTGTGTTTATTATATTAACACCCTGGCATAAACCTCTACTAAAAATGAATTAAATTAGAGGCAGTAATGAACATATTTGTTTTATTCCTCATGTGAAAGGTAAGATTTTCAATGTGTCATTATTAAGTATGATTTTGTTTAAGGTCGATTTTTTTTTTTTTTTTTTTTTTTTAATGCTTTAAAGAGAGAGAGACAGCAGGGGAGAGGCAGAGAGACAGACACAGAATGGAAGCAGGCTCCAGGCTCCCAGCTATCAGCACAGAGCCTGATGCAGGGCTCAAGCTCACGAATTGTGAGATCACGACCTGAGCCTGAGTCGGACGTTTAACAGACTGAGCCACCCAGGCGTCCCTAAGGTAAGTAGTTTTTATAAGAATTAAAGAGCAATCTGTGTAGATGCTGCTTTTAGGCAACAAGCTTGAGCAAGGGAACCTGAGCGGGGCAAAAGGGTCCAGAGTGACCACGGATCCTCCTGCTCCCTGCAGTGTATTCAGTAAACGGCTATCTCCTTTGTTCTGCCTTGGGTGAATTCTTTCACTGCCCGCGCTGCCAGCCCCCACCCATTTGGGGGGGCAGGGAGGCTGTCCTTTTAAATACTTAATAATTTAAGATCTTTTATAGGAAGATGGGTGCCTGAGTGGCTCAGTTGGTTGAGTGTCCAACTTCAGCGCAGGTCATGATCCTAGGGTTGGTGAGTTCAAGCCCTGCGTTGTGACTTTGAACCCCACATCGTGAGTTCGAGCTCCTCATCAGACTCTCTGCTGTCAACGCACGAGCTGAGCTTCAGATCCTGTCTCCCTGTCTCACTGCCTCTCCCCCACTCTCAGGCGCATGCTCTCTCTCTCTCAAAAATAAACATTTTAAAAAGAGAGAGAGATTTCATAGGGGGGAATAAAAAATGTTAAATTTTAGCTATCATTTTTTCTGCATCTTTTAAAATAATCACATACTTTTTTCTGCTTTAATTTGTTAATGGCATGACTCACATTTATTGATTTTTAGGGATTAATCCGACTATGTATAGCTAGTATAAATTCTACTCGATAAACATATATTTGTTTTATTAGTATTTTGTTTAGAATTTTTGCTTCTATGTTCATAAAACTGGTTGTTAATTTTGTTTTATCATATTAGTCTTTCATGTTTTTTGCTTTAAGTTAAATTAGCCTCAAAAATGAATTTGGTGTGGGGCACCTGGGTGTCTCAGTCCGTTAAGCATCCGGCTTTGGCTCAAGTCATGATCTTGCGAATTGTGGGTTCGAGTCCTCGTGGGCCTCAGTGCTGACAGCTCAGAACCTGGACCCTGCTTCGGATTCTGTGTCTCCCTCTCTCTCTTCCCTCCCCGATCACATTGTCTTTTTTTTTTCTCTCTCTCTCTCAAAAATAAACATCAAAAATAAATTTTAAAAATGAATTTGGTGAATGTACCCTCTTTTTCTTTCTCATAGATACTTCATTTAAGATGAAGAATTATCAGGGTGCCTGGGTGGCTCAGTTGGTTAAGTGCCGACTTTGGCTCAGGTCATGATCTCACAGTTGGTAGGTTTGAGCCCTGTGTCAGGCTCTGTGCTGATAGGTGGGAGCCTGGAGCCTGCTTTGGATTCTGTGTCTCCTCTCTCTCTGCCCTTCCCCACTCATGCTTTCTCTCTCTCAAAGGTAAATAAACATTAAAAAAATTTAAAAACAGATGAAGAATTATCTTTTTCTTTATATCACTGGCAACAGCCTCATTAACTAAAGCATTGAATCTGAATCCCAAAAGTTCCTATCCTAACCACAGCAAAAGCCTCATGTTCCACATTTTCTTTTGGGCCTCAAATGCCAGGACTTTACCATTCCTCAAAATTACTGACCATGCACTAATATGCTGGAGTTTTATAAATAAATAGCATTCTTCTTGTAATAATTGTCTACTGTGTTATAACAAATTAGCACGAGTTTACTGTCTTACAGTTCTGGAGATCAGAAGTCTGAAATCAGTTTCACTGGGTTAAATTTACCGTGTCAACAGATTCTAGGGGAGAATCTGCTCCTTGCTTCTTCCAGCTTCTAGTGGCTGCTTGCTTTCATTGGCCTGTGGTGATATCACCTCAATCTCTGCTTCTATCATTACACGTATGTCTTTCTTTCAGTCTGACCCTCCTCTTAAAAGGAACCTCATGGGGGCGCCTGAGTGGCTCAGTTGGTTGAGCGTCTGACTTCAGCTCAGGTCATGATCTCACGGTTTGTGGGTTCGAGCCCCACATCAGGCTCTGTGCTGACAGCTCAGAGCCTGGAGTCTGCTTTGGATTCTGTGTCTCCCTCTCTCTATGCCCCTTCCCACTTGCGCTCTGTGTCTCTCTCTCTCTCAAAAATAAACATTAAAAAAAAAAAAAAAAAAAAGGAACCTCATGATTATATTGGGTCCACCTGGATAATCTAGAATTAGGCTTCCCAACATCTTTAACTAATTGAATCTGCAAAATCCTTTTTGCTGTGTAAGACAACATACTTACAGATTCTGGGGAATAGGATGCAAGACGTCATAACCACTATTCAGCCACCACTATCTGCTCTCTGGCACACAAAGATTCACATCTTTCCCACATGCAAAATGCATTCGTTCCATCCCAAACTCCCCCCAAATCTTCAACCATTATATTATTAACTCAAGTTCAAATCTCACCTAAGGTTTACCAGCTCTAAAGCCCCAAATTCTATGATCTAAATCATCTACACTAGGTACAGGTGAGGCTCTTAGTATAATACATCCTGGGGCAAGATTCCTCTCCATACATGGACTTGTAAAAGTAGAATACAAGTTATCTATGTCCAAAATACAATAATAAGGCAGGGATAGGATATCAGTTGTAGACATTCCTAATCTAAATGGGGAAAAAATGGAAGGAAAACAGGAGTTATTGGAGAGGTGCCCAAGAGATTTCCAAATCCACAGGACAAACTCCCAAAGATTTCAAGGCCTGAGTGTAATCTTCTGTGTCATAAGTTTCTGTCTCCTGACCCTGCGTCTCTGCCTATGAAGTCATCTTTCCTTTTTTTTTTTGAAGGATAGCATGTGTTTTCAGCTGAGTAGCGTTATCAGCCCATTTCCTTCAAGTAGAATTTTGGGAATATAATAGCCTTTTTTATTATGTCCTCTTTCTGTCTCTTTCAGTCTAAGCTGGCAGTGTTTCTGCTGGGCTAACATTCTCGTAGCCTTGTAGACCTCCCATCTGCATCTCCTAGATTCACTCAGTTAGACAAGAGGATCCTCCAAAGATCTTTCGTGGATAATCTCAATTGGATTTTGATTTCTGCTAAGATGACTGAGGGGATCCATGAGTAATGGACCCAATTTCTTCAAAGAACCCTCTGTGTGATGGCATACTTTGAACTTTCAACCCTTCTGAGACACTAGAAAAAACATTGCCCAGCTATACACCTGGTGTTCTGTCTGGAGCATGCTTTTTGGTAATAAATTTCCTAGTTTTAACAATCTGGGTGGCCTGAGAATTTCCCAAACAGAAAGACTTAAGACTTCTTTGCCTAACATTTTTTTCCCTCAACCCATCCCTTTCCTCACAGCTTACTCTAAGAAGCAGGAAGAAATGAGCCACACCTTCAACTCTATACTTAGAATGCTCTGCTAGAGCGGAGTTCATCATTTCCCTGTCTTGTATACCATTTAACTACAGAATACAAGTCAGCTAAGCTTTCTGCCACTATACAACACTAGATAATAATGGCTGATTTCATCATTGCATTTAAAGGAGAGATAATAACTTTCAGAATTTGATGGATCAAGAGATAGAGATTTCAGTTATGAAGATTATGAAGAGCAAAACAAAATAAAAATATTGAAGGAAGGGGGAAAAAGATATTGGAATAGAGAGATGTTAGATATACTCCTCATTCTCCATAGTAGAAAATCAGAAGATACAGTTTCAAAATGATCAAGGAAGCAATAGACTTGGAGCAACAGAAGATCCACCAGAATTATGCAAGCATGCAAGGGATGAAAACTGAAAAACCCTGGAAATTAGGACTCTGAATAGAGGTTGGTGGCAGGGCAAACTACAATTTTTATATCATATTTTATTTACTATGTTAATTTTTCTTTGCAACTGGTTTGTTTATCTTTACAGTGAATTGAAACCTCACATAGCTTTCTCTTACCATCTCCACAAGAAGACTTTCAATATGGCCAAATTAGAAGATGCTAAATGCAAAGCAAAGAAGAAGAAGAAGAAGAAGAAGAAGAAGAAGAAGAAGAAGAAGAAGAAAAAGAAAGAAAGAAAGAAAGAAAGAAAGAAAGAAAGAAAGAAAGAAAGAAAGAAAGGAAGAAAGAAAAAGAAAAAGGGAAAAAAGGGGGGGCACCTGGGTGGCTCAGTTTGTTAAGCATCCGAGTTGGGCTCAGGTCATGATCTCACAGTTTGAGTTCGAGCCCCGTGTGGGCCTCTGTGCTGACAGCTCAGAGCCTGGAGCCTGCTTCGGATTCTGTGTCTCCCTCTCTCTTTGCCCCTGCCCTGCTTGTGCTCTGTCTCTTTATCTCTCAAAGATAGAAATTAAAAAAAAGAAAGAAAGAAAAGATCGGGGCTAGTATGACTTTTGTTTTTCAGAGGGCTAGAGGATTGATGAGGTGATTTGATTTAATTTATTACTTAATTTATATTCTTCTAAAAGTATTTCATATATAATTATCCCATCTTTGCAAATCCAATCTCTCTTAAAAGACTCGAGATTATATATTTTAAAAATATTTTTAGGACTGTCTACCATCTCTAGTTTATGCACTGCAAATCCCACGGTAGGACATTTACATGCACTTATTGAGTAGAATTATCTTTAAGTTAATTGACACATAGGAGACAGACCAAACTGAATGTATAATACTGAATGAGCAGGATGAAAAGGTCATCAGGAAAGACTGGAGTCATCAGGAAAGAAGAGGATTTTGATCTTGATCCCTAAATAAGTGATGAGCAGAACAGACCATTGGAAGGAAAAATCCTGACTTCCTAAAAAACAAATCTGTTCATGTCATTCTAGTCCTTAAATGTATATGTATATATATATATATATATATATATATATATATATATATTAAGGCATGGGTTCTTCTTCATCATTTCTAACTTAAATTTTAACCACCCTAACATGATGTAGAATTGCCAGCACGATTGTGCTTGACTGCTGCCAATGCAACCTTATTTCCTTCCACCAGAGCCACTAGAAACGGTACTCCCCTGAAGCACCGAGGGAAAGGCTGGAGCCTCACTTCTAGAATCCCCCTACAGTAGGATTCCCATTCTGCCAATGAGCGGCACTAGTGTGAGATTTATAAAGTGGTAGAAAAGGTTATTCCACGTACTTCAGGGTAGAAACATAAGAATGAATAGACAGTGGGTAGGAGTTTTTGCTAGTGGCTTCCAAGTGAAATCTTAGAGCAAAGAGATCACTGACAATGTCTTCTCTGTGCTGGTTTCTGCATCTTCACTGCATTGCCTACTTCATAATCTGAAACAATGCGTGGAGAATATACACATATAAAATATAAACTAGGTATTTTGTTTCGGTACTAGAAAAATAGCTTTTAGCATATATTTTTAAATCGAACACTTAACACTATTTTAAATAAGATTTATCCCCTGACCAAATCTTTGAAACTAGCATAGAAGATCACAGGTACAAGAAATTTCTAGAATATTTAAATTCTAATTCTCAAATTGAAGTCACTCCTCTTTTTTGATAAGTCTGAAATAAGAAGGCTCAGGTTCTCAGTTTGTTTTTACAGTTTACCTTTTTTTATAACATTCTTTATGCTGCAAAATCTACCTTGTCTAATCATATTCCCTTAGAATGAAATTACACAGATACAGTTAATATTAACCGAACAAACTTTTGTCAATAGTACCTCCTTTAACTGAAAGGCTGTAATTAATTCACTTACTAAATTCTGAAATTCTATTTTAAAATTTCCCAAAAGAAAAGAGCTATCCAAAAAAGCATTGAAAGTCTGACAGCTTAATCTTCTCAATATGTCACTGTAAGAATTGTAAACTGCTGTCAGATTTTGCTGCTTTTGAGACTGACAGAACTGGTATTACAAAGATCAAGTGCTGGGAGTAAGTGTCACGTTTCGAGGTAGTTTGGAAATGAATATTGAGAAGAAGAATAAACAGAATTGCACTTAAGAGATTAGATCAGTTAAACGTAACAATTTAAAACCACCTATGCAGAATTACAAGGATAATGTTAAAAGCTGATTGTTTTTGCAAAGCATGCAGTCTGTTATCATTTGAATTCGTGTCAAAAGGTGCTCTTCCAGATTCTAAAGTCACACCCCGTAGAGAAGTAACTGAATTCGCTTTAGCATTTCTTTCTTCAGCTGTTCTAATGGTACATTTATTCTCGGCAAAACAAAAAGCGGATAACAAAATATGTGTATGAATACTTTTTCCAGGTGAAAGATCACAATGCCTGTTCATTTAACCTGATTTTACTGTCCATCCTGTTACAGAGAATGCCATTAGCTGATGCTTCCATTAGTAGATTCAGCCTCAGCTGAATACTTTGGAATGAGAGTACTCTTGTCTTCCATCAGTTTCCTCTGAGCTCCACTTCAAAGATTGCGCAAGATTTCCATTCAAATAGATCAATGCCATTACTGCTTTGTGAGTTGTTTGCTGTTGCTTTTCTTCCCTGAACCCAATCTCCCTACCTCATTTCCTTCCTGATTCTATGTCATTAGAACATATGTCTGCCCTTTCTCTCTCTCTCTCTCTCTCTCTCTCTCTCTTCAACCTAATTTCTGTGAGCTGCTTTGATTTTCTGTCATCAGTTGTGGATTAAGGAGTGGGTCAGTAAGGCAGACGCCTGAGGCAGCAATCTTGAAGGAATGGATTTCGAAAGAGAAAATTGTATTTACCAGAACTCCTCCCCAGAAGTGTGCAGCAGCATGGAATTGGAAGGAAAATCTTGACGAGCCCTGTAGTTAGAGGATCAGATTACCCAGAGACTTGCTTAAGACTGGTAGTTGGTCAATCACTTGTTTTCCACCAAGGGTAGGGCTTGTTAGAGGCAGAGCTTTTCTTTGCTGCCTTTTTCCCCCCTAGCTTTATTTTCTTCCACCAAAGCCATTGGAATGAAGCTTCCGTGATTGCAGAGGAGAAGCCTGGAGCTTCATTTCTAGAATTCCCTGCCAGTAGGATCCCCATTTTTCAAACGAGTAGCACTAGTGTGAGATTTGCAAATTGGGGTCTTGGACTGAACTGACTGGGGCCATTAGAAGGCAGTAACCTAGTGTTCCTTCATTGTCTTCAGGTACACTCCATGTCCTTAAAAAATACTCATAGACCATTGGAATGATGGGATGTAAAATTATCAGCAAGCTCAGCTCCCATTAGTATCTTTCTGTTCCTGCCCGCTATTACCTGTTGTCCTTTGGTGTTCAACCTGGCAGGAGAGTGATGCAGTTGAGAACCAACTGTGAAGAAACTCTTTCAAATGGAGTCCATTTTAGGATTCATATCATGATTGCTCTACATCTTAACAACTTTGAGAGAGAAGAGATCAAACAAATCAAAGCTCTTCCTGTTATAGAGGGCTAATGAAACTTGAACCCAGTCAAATTAGTGGCATATATAGGATTATAAGCTTTTTTCCCAATAAAATGTTCTTTAATCTGTGAACAGTATGTGAATAGTATGATCTATGTAGATACCTGGACAATAATATGGCCAACAGTATATTCTTTGGAGTTTGACACCATATTTTGTTGTATTCACAAAAATTACCTTCCACTAAAACAACACTAAACCAACCTTATTTACATGCTTTTGCTTTATTTCATAATCAAATGATTTATTTCTCAGAATCCTTACCAGGTGTTTGGTGACACCATCAGCTTCTAGAATGTCAATACATTCTAGATGGCTTTCAGTGTTTCCTGATTTTAGTATTATTTAGGTTTTTATCTGTGGTACTACAACCAATACAAAATACAAAACAAGTAAAACCTTGGTTTGTAAGCATAATTCATTCCAGAAACATGCTTATAATCCAAAGCACTTGTATATCAAAGTGAATTTCAAGAACCATTGGCTCAGTTGTGATCATGTGACATTTGGCACCAGATCCTACTCATATTGCAAGACATCACTTGTTTATCAAGTTATAATTTATTAGAAATGTTTGCTTGTCTTACAGAACACTCTCAGAACAAGTTACTCACAATCCAAGGTTTTACAATAGTTTGTATTCTCTCTACCTCTTAATCTGAATTTTAATTTAGCTTCCAAGGGTATTGTTATTACACAAAAATCTTAGGATAATAGCCTCCATACTCTGAATCATTGTGTGTGTGTGTGTGTGTGTGTGTGTGTGTGTGTGTGCGTGCATACGTTTTGGGGAGACAAGTGTGAATTTCATATTTATTGTTGTATTATTGAGAATGGAAATATAAACTCAACTTAATAACAATAGACCAAGTATATAAATTTATCACTTTCATTGACATTGAGAAATAACCAGGTTAGATGACACTGATATTCCACATAACTATGAAGTGATAATTATAGAATAATCCTAGAATCTCTAAAGTTAAAACTCTAAATCTATATAAAAGAAAAATTATTATTCATCAAAGTATTTCTCAAAGACAACTGTGAGGTATCAGGACACATTTTCATTGTTAAAAGTTGTGGACAATATTTTTACAGATATTTTAAATTATATATTTTATTAATTTTATTTTACTACTTTTGTTTATTGTTATTTTATCCTACTATGTATAATTTACATGTTAAAATTATATTTATATTAATAGTTGGTAACAGTGGCACATGAAAAAACTGTGGTAGCTATTATCATATGCATATGATTATATGATTATATGCATATGAGTGAGTGATGGACCTCTAGGAAAAAATGTTATTGAATGAATGAATGAGTGAAAGAATAAACAAATGGAAACGCTCATTTTCCAAGGCAATGCTAAGTATTTATTATTTACGTTTTAAGCATTCTAGGGTCACTTGCAAATGTTTAAGAAAACTTTTTTTTTTTCATTGATAATACAAAAAAGCATCACTAATTTTGAAATACTTGTTTTCGTTGAACTGAATACGTAAAACAGCTTCTCCCTGGTCACTTTTAGAATGAAGTGGCTTTCTTTTTTTTTGTTTTATGCAGGCTTAAAATATATTTTTTCACTTATTTTCTGCTAGTGTGTCAACATATGCATGCAGAATGTACATGGCTATCCAATACACATAATTATTTTTAACCATTAAGGAACATGACATTTTGTTTGTTTATTATTAATTATTTTTATCTCATCTTATTTATTTTTTTCATCATCATAAGTGTACTCTCTAATCCTCATCGCCTCTTTCACACATCCCCTCACCCACCTCCCCTCTGGTAACCTTCGGTTTGTTCTCTATAGTGAAGAGTCTATTTCTTGGTTTATCTCTCTCTCTCTCTCTCTCTCTCTCTCTCTCTCTGTTTTTTTCCCTTTACTTGTTTGTTTCATTTCTTAAATTCCACATATGAGTGAAAGTGTATGGTATTTGTCCTTCTTTAACACATTACTTTTTTTTAAGGTTTTTATTTATTTTGAGAAAGAGAGAGAGAGAGCATGTGAGAGAGTGGGGGAGGGGCAGAGAGAGAGAAAGAGAGAGAATCCCAAGCAGGCTCCATGCTGTCAGTGCTGAACCTTACATGAGGCTCTATCTCACTGAGCAAAAATCAAGAGCCAGAAGCTCAACCAACTAAGCCTCCCAGGCCCCTCACATAATTTATTTTTAAAGCATTTTCTTACACCTCGAATAAAGCAGATGTATACAAAATCAAATTTTTTGGGACAGAGAGAGACAGAGCATGAACGGGGGAGGGGCAGAGAGAGAGGGAGACACAGAATCGGAAACAGGCTCCAGGCTCCGAGCCATCAGCCCAGAGCCTGACGCGGGGCTCGAACTCACAGACCGCGAGATCGTGACCTGGCTGAAGTCGGACGCTTAACCGACTGCGCCACCCAGGCGCCCCACAAAATCAAATTTTTAATAACACTTTGCATTATTGTTTCTGTTCTAGCTAAATTCAGCACTTGAAAAAAAATCTCAAAGATGCCTTCCAGTACTATCTTTTCCCCTTCAACTCAGTGATCTCTGTCAGACTTTGACAGCTTAATCTCCTCAATGTGTCACAGCATGAACTGTGAACTGCTATCGTGTGTCAGTCTGCTTCTGTGGCAGATAGAAATGGTATTGAGTCAAGTGCATGAAAATGAAAACATTAAATAATAGTTAAATCTGCTTTCATTGCTAAAATGTATAATTCCATACTTGATAAAGTACAATCTTAATTATTTCAATAATTTATTTAGTAATTCAATAATTAATTATAGTACAACAACTGTAAATATAGAATCAGTGTCAGGCCTGGGAAAAATATGATGCAAATGGCATTTCCTTCAACATCTTTCTGATTCCTAATTCTATTTCCTTTATCCACTTATGTTATCTTATTCTCCTGCTACATGCATCATTGTCCTCTTAAAAGGCCAAAGTTTCCCATATGACAAGTTGATTATAAGGCAATTTCTTCCTTAAGTACAAACCAGTCAAAATGTCCATGTCTTAGACTTTATTCTTAGAGAAAGCCCTTAGTTAATTGAGTGCTTTATTGACACTCTTACTATGATGGAAAAAACATAACTCTTACTAGAATATCAAATATTAGTTGCTACCAACTAATATTTTAGTCTTCGTGGAGTTTTTCACATCCTAAAAGACAATTTCTGAAAACATTGTAAATGTGTGTAAGTAGCATTTCAGAGACTATATAGTTCAATTGGAAGAGCATCTCGGTATAATTAATCTTCATGCACTATATATTGTTATGCTTGCCATAGCATACGTGCCTAGAGATTTCTTCATCTTTTTCTACGTGTAAATCTTCCCTTTCCTCATTGCCAATTCTTCCCATTAATATAGAAATTACATATAGCAAATATACATCATATATATGTCAATATAGATATGTCCATCAGTTATCCTTGACACCCTCTATTTCTGTTTATTTCTCCTTCACCATTTTCAATCAATCAATAAGATGTCTCAGTTTTCAACTTATACAACTCTCTCTATTCCTCTCCAACAGCACCTCCACCAGTCTTGCCCAAGCTTTCATCTTCTTTCCACACGATCTGCTAGGATAAGTTCTGAAATGGACTTCCAGCAACCTACTTTGTTCTGTTCCATTTACTTCTAACAGTCACAAGACTGCACAAGCACTAAATGCCTTTAGAGACTCTCCAAGCTACAGGGAAAAAAAGAAAAAAAAGAGAGAAAGAGAGAGAGAGAGAGAGAGAGAGAATTATACATATGCAGTAGATAATTATGTAATGAAACCCCTCCTCTGTATGACCAACAACAATCATGTTGTAGTCAATAATTATTTTCGTTATTCCTTCTTTAGCTTAAAAATTTTAAATAAGAATAAATTTTAATGTCAGACGTACCTTAATTCAGTTTAACTATTTCAAATGTAAATGGATATTTGCACTTTAGTCTTATTAATCATGCACCTTTGATCTTGTTAATCTATAGTCCTAATTTCTTTCCAGTTTGAAAAACAGTTATAATTCTTTATCATTTTTATATGAAGTCAATTCAGGTGATATTTAAATGATAAATATGTGACTTAAAACATTGAACAGTTCTAAATGAAAGCAAGACAGGATTTTCTAAGCAAAGTAAAAACTCATGAAGAAAACAACTTACTGCATACAGGAAAAGAATTAATTTCCTATGGAAAAGAGTATGATAAAGAGTGAGGAAAATAATAAGCTGGGGGAAAAGATTACAATATACATTGCAGGAAGGTAAAAATAAAGACATTATAATCCTTATTTAAAAAAAATGGACAAATGAATGATTACCAAAACAAAATCATAACCATACAGATGGCCAATAAGCACATAAAATTGTATTTTGTCTCATTCATTCTAAAAGATGTAAAGCAAAATAAAGTACCACTTTCTTTTATCAAATTGAATAATATTTTATAAATTCTGATGATGCCTAATAGATTGGCAAGTTTGTGAAAATAAAAAACTGAAGTTGTGTGAGTTTTCCTTAATGGAATATTACAAGTAGAGTATTTTACAATATATGTGAAAACTTCTAAGTGAAACAGCTTATTATCAAAGTGTCCCATCATCTGCAATGACAAATGAGAATGTCGGAATGCATAGCATGTGTCTCCAATTTGCAAAAGTAGATGTAGAAGTAATGGGGTTAGAGGATTCTGAAACACATTTATTATTCATATGAATTTAAAGATTACCTGATTTTCTCAATTAAAGAAAAATGCTTATGAAAAATGAGAATATTGGAAAGTTTAAAAATTCAAACTTAGATGACTATTTAGTAAATCTAATGTGGAACTAAGTATACTCCGTGAATGTAAACTATCTGTTTTTACTTAATGGTTTTAACTGCTATGTGTTTATTCTTTACTTTTTTGTTTGAAAGAAAGATTTTTTGCAACCCCCCCCAAAAGAGAAATTAGAATACAATTTCCTTAAGAACTAGATATTTAACTATTGACTTTTTTAAATTGACATTTCTCTAATATCTAAAAGACCCCTGGAACGTAAGAAAAGCTCTATAACTTTGTTAAAGAAATAGATTAATGGATAAATTAAAAGTAAAACAAATTCCATAGACCAGATATATTTTATTAGAGTGGAAACATAATAAAATGTACTTAGATTATATTAAATAAAAGAATTCTAGGAGCTTTTATAACATTGACAGTGGTTATATTATATATATATATACATATATATACACACACACAGGTATTGGTATATAATATACTTAATATTATATGTAACACATAAAATATATATGTATAAAATAGATATTTGTATATAATTTATTATATATGATATATACATTTTATGCATATTGTGTATATAAAAAATAAGTGCTGTTCAAATTACTTCAGCATTCCATAAAATGGCACAGAATTCTAACGGCTAATAAAATGTATCCTGGAATATACATAAAGACGGAAAAAATGCATCTTTTAGGACAGACACATGAGGGCAACGTGAGGATGTACTAGAGAGATAACTGGATCAAAATTCCAGAGGCTCAGAATCTAGCTCCAACTCTGCCATGAACTAGTTTTGTGACTTTGGGCAAATCAGCTAAATTTTTGGACACCATTTTTTTTTTTCACCTATACCTTGAGCAGAATAGATTTAATTATATCTTTAGGTCTTTCCAGGTCTCACATTCCATGTCTACTGGAAAGTTTGTGCTTCTGCCTCTAATCAGGTTAATTTTTTTTAAGTTTATTTATTTATTTTGACAGAGAGAGGGAAAGAGAGAGAACACAAGCTGGGGAGGAGCACAGAGAGGGAGAGGCAGAATCCCAAGCAGACTCTGCACCATCAGCTCAGAGCCCCACGTGGAACTCGAACTCACAAACTGTGAGATCATGATCTGAGCTGAGCTCAAGAGTTGGACACTTAACTGACTATGCCACCCAGGCACCCCACAATCAGGTTAATTTATACAGTAATATGTGGCACCTGGGCATCCGGCTTCAGCTTAAGTCAGGATCTCAAGGTTTATGGGTTCTAGCCCTACGTCCAGCTCTGCGCTGACATCTAGGAGCCTGGAGCCTGCTTCAGAGTCTGTGTCTTCCTCTCTCTCCCTGCCCCTCCCCTGCTTGTGCTCTCTCTCTCTCTCTCAAAAATAAAAAAAAATATTTTATTATAAATAATAAAAGATAGCAATAATGATTATACTATACACACATAAATTGAGACCAAGGTTTATCTTTGTTTTAGTATACTCCACACATAATGCTACATTAGTTACAGGTGATTTGACAAGTTTATACATTATGCTAGGTTCACTACAAGTTTAGTTACCATGTGTTCTGTTAAATCAATGTCAAAATAGCACTGATTGTATTCCTTATGCTGTGCTTTTATACCCTTGATTTATTCATTACATACTGGGAAGCCTGTATCTTTCTCTTCCTTTCGCCTATTTTTCCCAAGTCCCCACCCCACTTCCCTCTGTCAGCCACTTATGAATGAAATTATATGGTATTTGTCTTTCTCAGTTCAATTTATTTCACTTAGCATAATACCTTTTTGGTCCATTCATGTTGTCACATGTGTGTGTGTGTGCACGTGTGTGTGTGCACGTGTGTGTGTGTGTGTGTGTGTGTCGTCTGTACCAAATCTTTATCCACTTGTCTGTACATGGACACTTAGGTTGCTTTCATAGCTTGGCTATTGTAGATAATGCTGCAATAAACATAGTGGTCTTAAATATAGCTTTAAAATAATAAATTTCAAAACAAATGTGAATAAAATAAAGTTAGCAAACAGATTTAAATTTGAGAATACATAATAGAATTATTAGGCTAACCTTGCTGTCGCCAGGCCCTGTAGCATCCTCTCTCCAAAGCGGTAGTCATTTTATTTACTTTTACAAACAGATCTATCTTAGATTGATCTGAGGACCAGTTGTGTCCTTAATCGGAAGAAATTAAAGAACTATTAATTTTAAAGTCAGGTGATTCAGAATTGAATTTTATCTTATTCCTCTCCTGCCCTTGTTTCCAGTTTTAGCAATATGGCTTCTGTTTATTTTGTTTGTTTTGTTTCTGTTTTTTTTTTCCCATGGGATTCTAGAGCCAGTAATGGGAATTTTTTTGCCCCATTTCATACCACATGTTCTCAAAAAACAAATATTTTATATTTCTTTCTGCGAAGATATCCCAGATGACTCCCAAGTTCAAATAAATTATTTAGTTTGAGAGTATGACATTTGAAAAGGTTAATACTGACTGTAAAAGATCATTTAGCAAATGAAAAAATATATTTGGGTAAGCAATGACATCTATATAAGACAGAAAAATTATGCGTGTACCCATATATAATATATATGTGTGTGTACATAGACACATATAGAAATATACATGCACAGACATACACACACTTATATACACACACTTATATACATACTTATATATATATATGTATATAAGTATATATATATACTTTTATATATATATACTATATATATACTTATATACATACTTATATATATACATATATATGTATATATATATACATATATATGTATACATATATACATATATATAATGTGGTCAACTTATATATATATATATATACTAGTATATATATATGCTTATATTATCAGTACTTTAAATAAAACAAAATAGGATTTTTTTTTTTTTCATTCTCCTTCAATTCCAGGGTATTTAGTAAGAAACATTCTTTGGAGCAAAAAATGGTAAATGCAATGTTTCAGAATAGTTTCTATTTAGAACAGAAGGATAAATGGAAGCTGGCTAGGAGGTAAAGTGGATACACGTTAAACATAAAGAAAGATTAAATCTAAAATTTAAAATAGAATGCCACCCACCATATACCTATGGCACCAATAGTTTTGTTGCCCCCTTATAATTATTAATGGTGCCCATCTTTTAACTCTTGAAAGTATCCTGTTTTGGATGATAATTTATATGCTTGCTTTACTTATGCATTATACAGTGTTAGGAAAATGGACAAAGTCCACTGCTGCAGGTATAGAGCAAGGGCCAGGCAGGGGGAAGTACTCAGATTCACTGTGGGAAAAAGTCTCTTTCCTTTATTCCATCTCTACCAGTCTTCAAATGGCAGGACAAAATTCAGTAGTCTTGTCTCTCACCAAGCAATGTCTATAGGCTCTCCTGTGGGTGTGATATAATTGAGTCTACTCTTGCCTGTTGGTGAACCATTATTCCTAGCACCATGAAGATACATGATTTCAGTCTGTTCTAGCTCAATGTTATAATATGTTGCATAGTTCCTATGTTTTTATATAATCCTCCATAAACTAGAGAGGTGGCTTCTTCAAAGATGAGTTATGAATAGCTATGTTTAAATTATATAAAGGTCATAAGCCCCATATAAAAGTAGAACATAGCAAATGATCATCCCCAGACTCTTGCCGGTTCCTTACCAGGATTGCAATAACACTCAGGGCAAATTCAGAGAGCATAAATTGAGAGTATAGCATGTCTGAACATAGAGGATTTGCATTTGTTACGTGAGTTCATTTAATGTTTCTCTAATTCCTCTGAGTTTTGCATTTCATAGACAGCCAGCTCAGTATGAAAGCTATGAAGCTGTTCCAGAATCATCTAAAAGAAGCATTTAGTAACAGATGGCAATAAAAACACTAGAATGGGCCTTATTTTGTTTTATTTTATCAGACCAAGGTTATGGCCACAGTTATGAACTTAATCTGCCTTTTTTTTTTATAGCCATGATAGTGTTTTACATTGCATTCGTATCACCAGCTGCCTTTGCTGAATCAAATGCTCTTTCCTGCTTAATGCAACTAAGCAGCAGAACAAATACCACAGTTAGTGTAGCATCTTATCAGTCTGAAAATAGAGTATTTCTAAGAAGGCTGTTTGGAGCATGGGTAACAGACATGCTTGATTTTAAATTAAATGCATCTCTAGAACCAAAGAACAAAAATAAACATCAATTTTAAATAACGAAGAATCTTTAGTAATATTCATGACTAAATCAAAACATGTCGGAAACAAGGGGGGGAACGATACAGCCATAGCAAACAATGAAAAGGGTAAGATAAGTGAAGAGAATCTGGTCGTATAAAATGGTCTCTAATCTGTCCAACAAATTCTTCTTTAGTTCAATTTCAGATTTGGGTTATTCTATTTCCTTATGAAAATAAACAAGACGCAGGATTCAAAATAGACAAAGGACAACTGAAGCTCTCACAAGACAGAGTCCACAATGTGTAAAAAGGTTGTATTTTTCATGGCTTACTCAGATCCAAACACATTTCCTTGTGTAAAAAACAGAAAAGTAAATTAGAAATACTTACAGTAGGCTAGGAGATTCTAGTTAATCGACAATACAGTAGAATTTATACCATTAGTACTATTGATTTCAGTAACTCTAACTTCCTTAAACACCCTAGCTTTGTCACACTTGTGCCCATATTAAATTTATATTTATTTCTTGTGCATAGCAGTTTTGCTCTTTTTTTTTCTCACTGCCACTATCCCAGCTATCTTCTGATGCTAGTTTGCTTTCCAGGTACCAAGAAGGCGATGGCACGAATATTGTGCGTGAGCATTTAACCCGTGTCAAAAAACTGAGGTGCAAAGTTTATTGGCATTTTGATACATGCATCAGTCATGATAGAGTTTTGTTTGAATGATTTAGGATGTGAAATCCAGGTAAACTCTGATTATACTATGCTATGTACTATACACTTTAGACTCTCAGCCCAGAAAACTGAGGATCAGATACAGTGAACTTACCTGCCACCAGGTCTCATTCCTTAAATGTAACACGAAACATCAGAGATTAAGAGAACACTAAGTTGGGGCACCTGGGTGGCTCAGATGGTTGAGTACTGGACTTTGGCTCAGGTCGTGATCTCGTGATTCATGTATTTGAGCCCTGCGTCAGGCTCTGTGCTGGTAGTTGAGAAACTGGAGAGTGCTTCGGATTCTGTGTCTCCCTCTCTCTCTCTGCCTCTCCCCTGCTCATGCTCTGTCTCTCTCTCTCTCCCAAAAATAAATAAACATTTTAAAAAAAGGATACACTAAGTGTACTCATTACAAAGCAATATCCAAATTCTGTTAGTTACTTTTTATACTGGTACCTTAATCTCCTTTGCAGGTGATTACAGAAAAGTTATTTTTTTTAACTATTGATAAGTTTTGAGTTTCTAGTTTACATCCACCAGTTTAACTTACAACTACCAGCTGCTGTAAGATTACAGGGAAAGCATGGAGACCACTTGATAATATGGGCCTATATGTCGAGAGTTTCTAAAAATATTGAAAAATTTCAGTGTGAAAAATGAAATGCAAAATAGTTCCCATGTCATATCTTTAAAACAATTGTTTCAGAAGTATTTTTATCATAGATGATAGAATTCACAAGTTGCATTAAACAAACTCACTTTACTGGCAACAGAAGATTGACACTGAATTTTGTGATAAAATAAAATGTGGGTAATAAAGGTGCAATGTCAGAATGGAAATCATGTAAATTTTTTCCACTAGTCTCAAAATGCATGTGACTATGAGTTATGCCAACTTCAATTAGTTAAACACCCCAAATTGTCTATGTTACATAAAATAATAGTGAGAGTTTGGCTGTCTATTCTCCTGGTCTGGCCCCCTAACTGCAGAGACGGACCTGGGCAGAATGGTGTTATTTGAAAGGGGGAAGTGGGCAAAGGGACATTTCTAACAACCTCCTCTGTCCCCTCCCATACCACTTTTACTCTTCAGCTAAATTCAAACCTCCTTAAATAGAAGCACACGACTCAGGCAGATCAGCAAAACTCTGATTCTGCTTTAGAAGCTAAAACTAAGACTGTAAGGAAACTAAGCTTTCACAGTTGTCCTGACTGAACATTTTTTGCTAAAGTTATGACAGACTGAAACAGCATGCAACTGCAAGTTCATTTTAAGTGACTGGAAGAGTCAATTCCTCAACTTTGTGTTCCCACGGACCCACACCAGTGTACAGAGCTGTTTGTTAAGGGATGTTCACTCTACTTGGCAAAGGGGATGAGACACCTCGATTTAAACCCTTCCATTGCTAGGTAGTAGGTCCATGAGCTTTGATAGGATACCTGATTTCTCTGTCCATAAGTTTAATCATCTGTTAAGTGGAGAAATGGACCTCACTTAACTTTTTCAAAAGTTAAAGTAATCTCTGTTATAGTATCTAAGATGGATTAGTGCCTAATAAATGTTGCAAAGGAAATAATTTTCTCCCTAGGACTGATGAGTAACTTGATCCCCAAATTCTCCTTATCTTTGATGCTCCTTTATATAACTAAGGTCAAACGCAGTCTCTGGATTCTTTCCTTACATATGGTGAAACATACAGCTTATCCTAGCTAGAATGAACACTTTAGTCATTTCTGAAATAGTGGACATTGCTTAGAGTAAATTCCAAATTTGGCCAAGACATACACATTTTTCAGCTGAGATATACACAGGCAATGAATATAGAATATAGGCATATTTAAATCTTCAAAAAAAAATTAATAGTCTGCTTACCTAAATACCTGTTATTATTGTTAGAATTGTAGATTCACTAGAGCTAGAAGTGGTTTACTGTGGCCTGTAAAGATGGTGGCTCCTGGGCTCGGCCTTGGGTAGGGTTTTGATAGGATGATATGCTAACATGGGCTAGAGACGTCCCAAAACCCAGAGTTGGATCGATCTATAGCACTAACATATGAGAAATCTCTGGGATAGCCAAAAATGGTGGGCAAAGATACAGAGTTGCTGGGTCCATGGATGCACCTTTAGGTGGAAAATGATTCTGTTTTCTTGTTCACATTGCTCTGGGTGGACCACTGCCATCTCAAAGGCCCTACAAGTGAGAAGTCTCTCAGAAGTCTAAATCAGTGAAAAAACTTCATAGTGATTGCAACAGAAGTATTTAGCATTTTTTTTTATGTTTATTCATTTTTGAGAGACAGAGCACGAGCAGGGTAGGGGCAGAGACAGAGGGAGACACAGAATCCAAAGCAGGCTCCAGGCTCTGAGCTGTCAACACAGAGCCCAACGTGGGGCTCGAACCCACCAACTGCGAGATCATGGCCTGAGCCAAAGTAAAATGCTTAACCAACTGAGCCACCCAGATGCCCCAGGACAGAAATATTTTAAAACAGGGACAGGTAGACCAGCCAACACTGAGCATGGATTCTTTTCAGCATGCCCTTTCACATCATAGAGTAAATAGATATAATTCAAGGAGAATATCTTGGGGGTTGGGGGTGGGAAATGAATCTCAGCAGAAGTATGTGTTAAAACATAAAAGCTTCTCTGCTGAGACGTATTCTCTTCTCCTAACACATATCCTAAATTTATCACAGGACCAGAAGGTAGGGTACAAGTTTTATAACCCTCACCCAGAATCACGTTATCGACTGAGGTGCTAAAACCTCCAGGGTACTATGAGTTCTCAAGAAAAATAACAACCCATTAGCACTGTGAACTCTGTCATGAAAATACCACAACTTAACACCTGATTTAACAAGATGGAATTAATGAGTGAGATTAAGTAAAGAATATAAAACACATATTTAAATCTTCAAAACTTAAGAATGGATAATTGAAATGTGAAGCAGAAACAAGAAATTATAAAGAACAGTTTTCAAGTATAATAGTTACATTAAATACTCAGTAGATGGGCAAATTGCAGAGTCATGCAGCAGGCAAGCAAAACAAAACAGAACCTGAAAAAGATTCTATAGAATCATTTTTCAAAATAGAAGTTAATAGATATGGGACATAAAAGTAAATTTATCACAATGTGTATTAGATGTGTCCCAGAAGGTGAGAAAAAATACACAAATGAATGTAAAGGAAATCTTTCAAATGAAGACCAATAACTTTTTAGAATTAGAAAAAATTTCCAACATTTCTGACTGAAAGATATAGCAAGCCCAACAAGATTAGTAATTTAAAAAAAATTTTTTTAACGTTTATTTTATTTTTGAGACAGAGAGAGAGCACGAACGGGGGAGGGGCAGAGAGAGAGGGAGACACAGAATCTGAAACAGGCTCCAGGCTCTGAGCGGTCAGCACAGAGCCCGATGCGGGGCTCGAACTCACAGACGGCGAGATCATGACCTGAGCCGAAGTCGGCCGCTTAACCGGCTGAGCCACCCAGGCGCCCCAAGATTAGTAATTTTTTAAATCGCACACTACAGTGAAATTCAAACCATTAAACAGACATAAAATTATAAAATGTGTTAGAAATCACGTATAAAGGGCTAAGAAAAAACATTTTCAGAATCATTATTGGATGAAGACAATAAAGTAATATTTTCTATTTGTTGAAGGAAAAGAACTTTAAACACATAATCTTATTACAAGCTAAATCATTGTATTAACCTGGAGTCTAGTGAATCTATTATCAGGGACACACTAAAAGTCTCGGAAAGCTTATCACAAATAAACCGTCTGATAAAAGCGCTCCATGGGGCGCCTGGGTGGCTTGGTTGGTTAAGCATCCGACTTCGGCTCAGGTCATGATCTCGCAGTCCGTGAGTTCGAGCCCCGCGTCGGGCTCTGTGCTGACAGCTCAGAGCCTGGAGCCTGTTTCAGATTCTGTGTCTCCCTCTCTCTCTGCCCTTCCCCCACTCATGCTCTGTCTCTCTCTGTCTCAAAAATAAATAAACGTTAAAAAAAATTAATAAAAAAAAAAAGTGCTCCAAATATGCTCCAAATATACTCCAGCAAGAAACAGAAGTTCAGAAAGATGCCATGCCACCTGTGAGGTCAGGGTGAGTAAAGAACTTAGAACAGGTAATCACATATCTAGATTAGCAAGAAACATAGGTGCTGGGGGTAGGGGTATGGTATGAAGAAAAAATAAAGTCAAGCAATAGTGGAAACTTGCACAGACCAAATAGGCGTCTATGTAATGAAATAAGATGTATGATTAACTGTCTAAGACAGAAAGGAAAAAGGAAGACAAGGAGAAGGAAGACCAAGCAGAGAAAGAGGAAGAGGTGATGGAGATGAGACAGATCATGATGGAAATTCTATTTAGAAAGACTGAGTAGCCCAGATTAGCAAGAATGTCAGTTTGATCTTGTATCACAATAAAAAATAAGGCTAGGAAAGTGAGGGGCAAGCTGGTGGGAAATTGAAAACTGGAAAGCAAACATTTAATCTTGAGGGCGATGGAATTCACTGAATGCTTTTGACTAGGCAAGTAACATAATCCAGTGATCTTTTAAAAAGATAATTTGAGCACTAATATTCAAATTGATTGATGAAAGAAGCCAAGAAGATGTTAAAAAGGTATGGAAACAATTCAGTCAAAAAATTTATAATACCTTGAAATAAAATGATGGTGTAGCTTCTATGACAATGACAGGAAGAGTTAAGTAGAAGTGTCCCCTAAGTTGCCTTATCTAGCGTAATGCTGAATTAGATCACACAGTATAGTCAGTTTGATAGACAATGGGGAAATACATTATTTTCTCACACTCCAATAAGAAAAGTTCTCTTTTGGCAACAGGAGTAGAATATATACCTTTTCCACCAAACTGTAAAAGAAAACACAGAGCTTAGAAACAGAAATAGCACAGTTCAGGAGACAGGCAGAAAGAAAGGCAGAGAAGCCAATCCCAGATCCACCAGTGGATAAGATGAACCAGATTCCAACCACCCTTCTATCAGGGGAGTTAACTGGAATGAAGAAGGAATCACTGGGGCTGGCACAATTTACAGCTGTTATGGCTGAGAAAAAGTCAAATACTTTCAGAAATAAATTATTATTAAAGCCCATGGTTAAAATCACATTAACAGGAATAATTTGTGTCTTCATTCGACACTTGCCCAGTGATATGGGCTTCTTCTCAGGTAACAGGCAAGGCCACAGTTCTAACTGGTTAGGGGATTGAACCAGAATCTGAATATTAACCATTTCCCACTCAGAAGACTGGAGCCCACTGTCATCTCCCTTCAGAATCAGCCTGAGTTTGAGCAGAGAGCTTCCTCAGCACAAGCCTAAAAAAGCCTGAGACCTTTGAAATGATCTGCTAAAGAACATTTCTTCCTGTTGGGAGTATGAATACTAAAGATAGAGCCATGGGCAAAGGTGCTGGAGAAAAGAGATGATAAAGAAGGAGGAGATACAGGAGAAAGGGAAGAAGCTTAAATGGGAATCTTCCTTCCCCAGGTTTGAAAGTAAGATCAACTTCTATTGTTTATCCTACAAAGCATTGTCTTTTGAGATCAATCAGTTCAGAAAAATGTGTAATGATCTCGCTCCAGTCTACTGTGGGTTTTGTTTGGAGATGAAAATGGATTAGATGGAAGGTATTTAGGAAAAGGAATGTGTTAGGAACTGAATAGTACCTCCCCCCCTATCCTACTCCCCACCAATTTCATATACTAAATCTTTAAAACCCCAGGTAACTTTAGGAGATAGAGCTTTTAGGAGGTAATTAAGATTAGATGAGGTCATTGGGGGGGGGGGGGCTCCTAATCTAACAGGATTGGTGGTTTTATAAGAAGAGCAAGATCTTTCTTTCTATCTGTCATGTGAGGACACGGAGAAAAGAATGCTGTCTGCGACAAAGGAGCTCTAGGCTGACCGGCCTGACCTCGCCGGCACACAGATCATAGATCGAAGACTTCCAGCCACCAAAACAATGAGAAAATAAATTTCTGTTAAGCCACCCAGTCCATTGATATTTCGTTCTGGCAGCCCGAACAAACTAATACAGGAAGTAACCCAGGGCCTATTCTGTACACCTTCATCCCTGATGTTAGAGAGTTTCTACTGAAAATGAAAATATCTGATCGTTAACCAGCCTCTTCCTGAATACACACACACTATATCTGAGCATTGCATTTGTGTGTGAAGCCTGTGGAACATTGTACTTGCTTTGCACACTAGGTTGTATTCATGCAGCCTGACACACATAGCTTTGTCTACATCAATCCCGATATGAAATTTAAGATATTTGATTAACTCAGCAGGTTACCACAAAAAGTTTGAAAATCTTAATTCAAACAAATGATGTTTACTTTTGGCAAGTAAAATAAGAGCAGGCCATTTATTCTCACTTGCTACAACTTAGCGGCTACATTATAATTACAAAAGACTGTCCTTGTGTGCATAGTGGTGTGTGAGTGTATGTGTGTGTGTGTGTGTGTGTGTGTGTGTGTGTGTGCCTACAGCTAGAACCTCGTGTTGCTTCACTTCAAAATGATAAAGTATTATAAATATTTTATAAAATGAAGTTTTATGTGTAATGTCAGCACATACTTTATGTTTATTTCTTTTGGCAGCGCTTAAAATACGTGTTTTGCTATTTTGTTTTCCTGATAGCAATTCCCCTTAAAATTTATCTTTTACAGTGAAATAAAATACTGGCAATACAAACGAGTTTTAAAGTTAATATTTTTTTCTCCACTTCAGGCAATTTGTTTTAGCTACTGCATACTTTTAAAAGAAGAAAATAGATCCTTCTCATCCCTGATCAAAATTCACAGTGGATTCAGCATAAATTAATCAGCATATGGAAAATTAGTATCTACTTACTCACATCAGATCACAAAAGAGCATTCTTTTTTAGTGGCACTAGTTCACATGATAAAACAGCTTGCAAAATTTTATATTGTCTATAAAAGCCACATACACTTAGAGGAATTTTATAATAACATATTGGATATTCCTACAAAATGAAAAAACAAAGTGGATATGTTTGTAACTGTATTCTCCACCTAACTTTTTGTTTGTTTTAAGTCATTGATCATAGATGAGTTTCTTCGCTCTTCTTTGAAGCTCAGATTATAATAAAATTGTAATCATTTATATAAGACTGTTTAGAAGCCACAATCCCCGGTAGATTAGCATTACTTGCTTTGTACTTTTTGTGAATGTATCTAAAATAATACTTGTACTATTTGTGTATATGTGTTTATTTTGCCTCCCTTTATCAGACTACAAATTCTTTGAATGGAGGGATTATGTTTTGTTCATTCTTTGGCCCTGAAACCCAGCACAATAACTGACAGTAAGCATCTCCTCAGTAATTGCTTATTGAAAGAACAAATACTCAGGAGAAATGGGAACAGGGGCTCTGGAGCCTTACCCTCTGGGTTAAATCCTGGTTTTGGACTTACTCTATTACCTTGACAAATCACACTACCTTTTGGGGGAATATTAATGGAGCTCAGTTCATAGGGTTTTACTGTTGAGGTAAAATTTGTAAAACATTTAGACTAGTGCTTGAAGCTTAGAACTCAATCAACATCTAGTATTATTATTCAATATAGGAAACAAAAAATTGTTAAAACCATATTTTTTTTCATAAATTGTGCTAAACTAAATAAAGGAATATTTTCTTATTTATGCACGGTGCAAAATGATTTCTACATTTTGCAACTCTCTAGATGTTATAGACTTTTATCAGCTTGGTTAACTTGTCTCAAATTTAGTTCAGTGTATCCATTCAACAATATTTCATAGAATATGAAGTAAAAATAACTTGGCCTTTGGGGCGCCTGGGTGGCGCAGTCGGTTAAGCGTCCGACTTCAGCCAGGTCACGATCTCGCGGTCCGTGAGTTCGAGCCCCGCGTCAGGCTCTGGGTTGATGGCTCGGAGCCTGGAGCCTATTTCCGATTCTGTGTCTCCCTCTCTCTCTGCCCCTCCCCCGTTCATGCTCTGTCTCTCTCTGTCCCAAAAATAAATAAAAAACGTTGAAAAAAAAAATTAAAAAAAAAAAATAACTTGGACTTCAAGATTTCAGTTTATATGGGGGTTTGACAGAGATACTTACAGAGAAATAGTACTTTATGGAAATCTTCTTTAGCATTTACCTAAATATCTTGTTATTATGTTGATGCGTGTCTTTTCAATAGAATCTGAATTCATTTAAGAAGTATTAAAAAAAGATATTATATTATTCTTATATTCCCAGCTCCTGAACATTTAACAAATGAAGTATGACAAAATAACATATATGTAATAATACAATTGCTTGAGAATCATCTGAGGGAGTAATGTAGGAAGTTGATTAATAAATATTTTTAAAGCAAAGAATTATTTAAAAATACATATTCACCTTAGATTAAGTTCAATTTTAAACAGCTAAAGGAAAACTAATTAGCCTACATTTTAACACAGTTCAGGGGTTATCTATTACTAGGGGTACCCTATTCATGTTTTACAATATTCATGTTTCATATTTCTTGTATAAATAGTAATCATAAGCCACTAACTCGAATTTTCTGTTTCTGTTTTTATAAAGAATTCTAAAATACTAATGAAACAACCTGAGTGCAGAATAACTCAAGATTCCACCCCCTACCACCAAGTTCTTATATCCAAGTTCTTATATTAGTCTAATCATCAATTCAACAGCTGTGTTTTCAATTATTCACTTTCATATTTCAACAAAAAACCTCAATCATTTAGCAAAAAATTTAAATCTCATAATTACAATAACAAATATGATGGACATATTTTAGGGAACAAAGACAATGAACTGTTGTAAACACATGAGTCCATCTGTGTGAACTTGGGGGCTTGGGCATGTGGATGCTACACAAGCATGTAGTAGTTGAATATTTTAGAGAGAGAACAGAGAGTGTTAGTTAATTACATTCTGTCATTAAAGATCTATTAAAATAACTTCCATTGTATGTCTGGTTGTCAGAAATCTAGAAATTCTTTAAGAGCAAATGTTATTTAAGGTAGACCTAAGGAACAGGAAACAGGCTGACAAATGACATCAAGTCTAGAAAAAGCGTGACACTGAAAACACCAATTAGTCTAACTTGAACATATGAACAGAGAGGCTTTGAAAGAGTCAATTTCTGGAAGGCCTTGAATACTAGAATGTTCAACAGATTGTAATTCTTTAGCAATGCTGGAAATGGAAGATTGGTGAACAGAAACATGGTACATTAGGAATTAACCTTTTATCAGGGCACCTGGTGGCTCAGTTGATTAAGCATTCGACTTCTGCTTTCAGCTCAGGTCGTGATCTCATGGTCATATGATCGAGCCCTGTGTGTGCCTGAGGATGGAGTCTGCTTGGGATTCTCTCTCTCCCTCTCTCCCCCTCTTTCCCTCTCTCTCTCCCTCCTTATCTCTCTCTCTCTCTAACCCATATGTGTACTTTCTCTCTCTCAAAAATAAATAAATAAACATAAAAAAACTAATATTTCATCAACATAAGATAATTTGGATGAAATGAGATACTAAAACAAAGACAAAAAGTTTAAACAAAATGACGATAGGAAAAAAATCAAGATTTTTGTTTGAGAGATGCTTTAAAGATTAATATATATCCTACAACCTATATAATCGATACACATACGTATGTACCATATATCAAAAGCCTATCTCCTAATGCATTTAATAGGTTTGATTAATAATAATAATATAATTAACATTGTTCTAAATGATTTACATCAATAACTCATATAAGCTACATAATAATTTTAGTAGGTGGTTACTATGTTTATGTACAAAACAAGTTGAAGAGACGGAGGCACAGAGAAATTAAGTAGTTTGTCCAAGATCACGCAGCTAGTAAGTGATGGAGCCAGGCTCTGAACTCACACTACTACGGCTTTAGACAGCTTTTAATCACCAAACTACATAGCCATTCTATAAGAAAAATGCAAAGACAGCAAATGAAAGTAGGAGCTGAGGCCTTTATTCCAGTACAAGCCTGGGGAAAATTTTTACTCAGACGCAATCACGTCTTCTGTGCTATGGTAGATACTTGCTGCTTATATCCTCCCAAATTGTTTCCCATTCTTGTGCCAAATGTGCCCAATATTCCATGGAATGCTGCATCCCTTTCCCACTGTGCAGAGCTGATGACCCTACTTTCAACACTAAAGGAAGGCCCTGATTGGTTTAAGTCATTCAGCAAAGTCCATCTTCATCCCATAGTAATAAGTCAGGATTGGACAATTGACTCCACTGATGTGATGAAATATTTAGGAAAGTGGCTTCATTGTTCTTCAAGAGAACTCCCGAAAACTTCTCTCTCTGCCCCTTCTCTCTGGATATCGGCAAGGAAACATTTGGGCAAGGTATCAATCTTTGCAGGGACTTATGGACATGAGGGAGCCTGACTGAGACTGAATATTTTATCCCCAAAGACAAAGCAAAAAGAACCAAATCCTTAAGGATACTGCTAAGTTGCTGTATTTATAAGTGTCAGCAGACCTCCTTTTAGTATGTAAGTCGTTCTAAATTGGATTTTAGGGTATTTGCAACTAAAAGTATTCAGTTGTATTTATAATTTCTGTAGCTTTTTATGTCTAGACCAATGTCACTTAATTACCAAATTTGTGACATTCTCCTTTTATGATCCATCTACTTATAAAACATTTACAGAATGATATCACTGATTCTATACTGATTTCTTCTCCTGAAGGTATGCAACAGATTTTCTTGTTTGGACTATACAGTCTCACCTTTGTTGGCCTGCATCCTAGCTAAGGTGTCTTCCTTAACATGTTCTAGGCTAAAACATTTGATAAGTTATTATGCTTGAAGTTACTGGTATTAAAAAAAATCTGTCAACAATATTTACTTTGCTCAACTGAGTCACAAAAAAAATCAAATTAATAATCGCTGGTTTATTGAATTAAGTCTTAATTTACATTGCTCTTATATCTTGTAAAAAAATGTTAGTTTCTATTTACACAGCTCTTTAGTTTAATTATTCCATAGGTTGCTATAGATTGACAACAATCTTTATGTATATTATTTTTATATTTAATTGAGTTGTCTCAGTCTTTCAAATAAGTGATATTTTAAAAAGATCTGACTATAATCTGGCATGCTCTGTGAATATTGAGGTCAGTCTCCTCTAGAACATTCTGATGTAAAACAAAGTCCAAGTTATGATACAGTAGCATGCATTTTGGTGTTAGGTAACTTTAAGAATGATGAGACCCGGGGCGCCTGGGTGGCTGGGTCAGTTAAGCATCCGACTTCGGCTCAGGTCATGATCTCGCGGTCAGTGAGTTCGAACCCCGCGTCGGGCTCTGGGCTGACAGCTCAGAGCCTGGAGCCTGTTTCAGATTCTGTGTCTCCCTCTCTCTCTGACCCTCCCCCGTTCATGCTCTGTCTCTCTCTATCTCAAAAATAAATAAACATTAAAAAAAAATTAAAAAAAAAAGAATGATGAGACCCACTTACTGTATCAAGAATGCTTATATCATACTTCCAGATTCAGTTATCTAGAATACTTTCCAATATATAGAAATACAAGAGTCATGTTTAAAACAAAGTGAATGATATGAGTATGTTCAGGAAGTCATTGCCTTCTACAAAGCATTAAATCATTTTTTGTGAGCCGAACGTACCATTTTAGGACGGGTCTGTCCCCATCAGACTCAGAAAGGAATATACAATTCACGTTTGTATGCTTTTGTAGCTCAGTAGTCAGTGTAAGAGAGTATGATAAACAGATTTGAGTTATCAGTATGCAAAGTTACAGTAATGTAGTTTCAGAGTTAATAAAATGGACAGAATGGGAAGAACCAACAGCTTGTGAAAGAAAATAAATGTTATTTTGAAATAATTTAAATTGCTTTTTGAAATGCATTTTTTGTTTCTGATAAAAGCATATGGAAATGTCAAATAGGAAATTGGAATTCTGCAGCTGAATATCAGAAGCAAATTCTCAATCTGATATACATCTTTTGAAAACACAGAAAATAAATTTATCCAGATTAGATTATCCTTTCTGACATTATGGTGGTTTAGAAAGTCTAAGAAGCCTCCTGCTTCAAGAAAACTAAATCCTAAGTTAAAAAAATATTCCACACTTGCAAAAGGTAGAGGATATCTAAATCAAAACAAAAGGAAACAATACAAAATAAAAACAAACCATGCTACTTTACTTCTGCATCTTTTCCCCAAACACCTGTATCTGGAATTGGAGGTAGGGCATAAAACTGTGGATAGACAGGAAAGGAAGAATTTCTCCCAAGGCAGATGCTCATAGGAGCCCAATCATAGATATAATAAGTCTTAGGTAAGAGGCTGAGTTTGGGACCTCCAATTGACTTGGACCACTCTGTTGGGGATGGGAGTAGAATTGTCCTGGGTCTTTGGCAAATCTTAGCTATTTGCAAGAAGCAGACCAAAGTCTTTTCTAGAAGAAAGCATCCCCAAAGAAGGCATGGTAGAGAGATATAGGTTAGCATCAACCAATGAGCATGCACACAAACCAGTGGGTAAAATGAACAACAGATTTCCACTCCCCAACCCTAAAACGTGATGATACAAACTGCAAAACATAGATAACACTAAATATGACCATGCTTAAAGAAGTAAAGGATGACATTGCAAAGATGAATGGATAATTACAGAGTATGAGGACAGACCATTAAACTTGTCAAAAAAAATCAAACTGAACAAAAGTCAAAATCATTACTGACTGAAACATAAAACTCAATGAATAAGCTACATTAGCAGGTGGCATATGCTCTCTCCAGATTCAGGAGATAGGGGCAATGTTCTAGTTCTCGTGTTGACAGTTGTAGTTCTACTTCTCATATGTTTGTAGTTACTCATATCAATACTATGCATCATAATGTATAAAGATTTAATATATGTTTCTGTAATATTAAAATTGAGAGAAAATTTTATGTATAATTTAATATCATGTAACAGGTGAGGCAGTGTCTTGATTTGGGGGAGGAAAATGAGACTGCTGCAAAAGTAGTATGAACGAACTTCAAGAGGGCAAGCTGGATAATAGCAAGGTGCGTAATAAAAATAACTATTATATTCCCGCTGTTTATTAATCAGTTTCTAGGTGCAGTGCTTTTTTTTTACAATCTCCTTTGACATCAGTTAATAGACTCAGCATCATCTGAGAAAAGTCAGCTGTCCATTCTACAAAGAGTTTTTGTGTGCACAAGACAAACACACAAATTGCTTAAAATAAAATGAATGTTTTATTTTGTCTGTGATTTTCAATCTTTGCTCTTTAGAACCTTTCCAGGGCCCCATAAAATAGGGGAAAAGATCTCAACTTTGAGCCCCGCCCTTCTATTTCCAATGATGCAGTCATTCTGCAGTAAAGTCCTGTACTTTACTAACTGTAGTTCCTGGTGGGTATCAACATAAGTATCCTTTGAATAATCCAGAAGCTAAAAAAAATCTTGATCGCTAAAAATCATTTAGGTCTTATATATTCACAAGATTGTTGCAGTCAAAAGTTAAAAGGCATCTGGGTCACTCAGCTGGTTAACCATCTGGCTCTTGGTTTCTACTTAGGCCATGATCTTACGATTTGTGAGTTCAAGCCCCTCACCGGGCTGGGGTCCTCACTGACAGCACGGAGCCTGCTTAGGACTTGGGATTCTTGTCTCCCTCTCTCTGTCCCCCCACCCCTCAAAATAAATAAATAAACTTTAAAAAAAGAAAAAAAAAGAAAAAAAAGAAAAGAAAGAAAAGAAAAGAAAAGAAAAGAAAAGAAAAGAAAAGAAAAGAAAAGAAAAATACCAGTGATCTGATAGGTCTTTGTCAAGGAAATATTCTACATTACAGAAGAAAAAAACCGGATTCAGTAAAAGCAAGTGATCTATTTGATGCCAAGAACTAAAGTGTGTAGAGCTACAAGATGTCAAAATCAAAAAAGACCTTAGAGGTCATCTAGCCCAATACTCCTCCCTGACCACAAATAATTTTACAGAAGTCAGAAAAAATTAAAAATAAGTAAATGTATTGGGTAAAGTAAGAGAAAGAGAAAAATGTTATTAAAATATTTTAATAGCTTTTAAAAATTGAGAATAAACAGCCATAGCTGACAGACTACTTAATCACATTTTTGACAATAGGATATTTTTACCCTTGGAATTGTTTCTAACAGTACGGTGAAAAAAGTAAAAATTGCATGACAATAATAACATATGTTTATAGTTTTGGAATAAATCAACTAATGCAAACAAATAACTAAAAAGTATTTTTTTTAAATGTTAGATACTCAGGATAAATAATTATAGGGCATTGTGTGAGTAGATAATCAAGCAGGAAAATATTATTTATACTATATCAAAGAATGGCAGTCCACCAAGTCCTAAGTTTTCAAAGAGTTAGTTATCCATGAAAACTAGTTTAAAATGTGGTTTTATATATATATATATATATATATATATATATATATATATATATATATTTGTATTTTAATATATAATATTCAGTATTATATTGTATTAATATTTTACTATATAACATATTGGTAGTATGTACATTTATCTTGTCTATAAATATAAATTGTTTACAGAGAAAAAAGTTGGGATACACACTGATTTCTATCAGCACTTTATGTAACATGGAGAATTTTTAAACTTCATAAATAATTCATTTCTCCATGGATGAATGTGACTTTTTTTGTCCTCAATTATAGTCTAAAAACATTTCCCAAGAAAATGTTGGCTGGTATAGCATATTTGATTCAATAAATTAATTCATTTATGTTTTCTGAACTTGTAAGTCAAAAAAGTTTTCCGTTTATAGGAATAAGAAATAAGGACAAGTTAGATTAAAATATACAAACACAAAACCTGCATGTTACAAAGCACTTATGGCACAAATGTATGTATGAATCTAAAGCATCACCATGCTTTCAACATAAAATAATGATTTTAGTATATATATGTATATATATATATATACATATATACATATATATACATACATGTATGTATGTATATACATACATATACGTATGTATATACATACATATACATATATGTATGTATATATCTATGTGTATATCTATGTATATATATGTGTATATATATATATATATATATATATATATATGCAAGAAGATGTAAGAGTGAATCTAATTCTAATTTCTTCTTTTGTTATAGAACCCAAATTATTGTATTAAGAGACATGAATAAAATATGTGTTTGGGCTATGAACTAAAACAAAGATTTCATGCAAATGGCAAACATATTCTACCAAATAGAGATAAAACAAAAACTAACTTTCAAAGGTTGTCAAATCCTTTGTCAGACGTAATTATTTTTCCAAAGCTTTCGTCTCACCTTTGTCTTTGTGAACCATTCTTATCTTGGGACATTCTGCTCAACTTGCTTATGTTCCTTCTATCTCTCTGAACTCTCCTTCTTTTAGTCTTGAAGACAAACTTGAAGTAATGCCACGATTATGCCCTTCGGACTGCTGGGGAAAATAAGCCTTATCCAAAATTCCAGAGGTAAGAATCTTTCCAATATCCCACAGCTCTCCGCTAGCAGAGCCAGGAGTGTGTCCAGGTCTGCATGGGTGCAGATTTCAGAATGTTCATCCCTTGGGGCTGCACTATACCATGTGAAAGAGCAGAATCAGTGGTTAGGGATTCAATTATAGACAGGTGAGAGCAAAGTACAGAATAAGCTGTCTAAGGAAAAAGTGCATTAACCAGTTGAGGCGCTCTATAAAAACGCAGAAATAACTCTCATGGAGATACTATTTGAAGAACTAAAGGAAATAGGGAATTTTTAAAAAAGGGAAAACAGCAGGGGTACCTGGGTGGCTCAATCTGTTAAGCATCCAACTCTTGGTTTTGGCTCAGGTCATGATTTCACAGCTGGCGAGTTCAATCAAGCCCCATATTGGGCTCTACCCTAGGAGTGCAGAGGGATTCTGTCTCTGTCCCTCCCCAGCTCGTGTGCTCATGCACTCTCTCTATTTCTCTCTCTCTCTCTCTCTCTCTCTCTCTCTCTCTCTCTCTCAAATAAACATTAAAAGAAAAAAAAGAGCTAAAGACTGGATGTCTAAGAACAGAGAAGCCCTAGGTCTAGAAGGAAGAAGAGAAACAATGTATTCAATGAGATGCCAAAAACAAAGAGAAGTGTTAGTGAACTTGAAAGTCAATAAGGTAAATGATAGTCAAAAAACCACTCAAGTGATAAAGAAAGAAGAGCTGATTAACATTACAAAATGTCTTAGGGAAGAAAGCAAAGGCCCTGAATATCTGTAATTTTGCTAATTTCAGGTAATGCCATTTGATTAATGTATTTGTTTGAAAGAATGAATAGGAAATGGGAACAGAAGGAAGTATTTCTTCCTTTTTTTATTTTATTTATTTATTTATTTATTTATTTATTTATTTATTTTAGAGACTAAAACTATTTGGCATGAAAAGTTAAGGAAAGTAGGGTATTTTTATGTGGGAAACCGGTTTCAGAAAAAGTTTGTTTGGCTAATGTAGGCCAGACCTGAATGAGTAAGACCTAACTGAGTAAGAAGAGTGAAGTGGGAAAAAGTATAAATATAACCAGGGTGCAGGGTCCAAGGGCATCTGTCTCAGAAGATCCCAAGCAGATGAGATTTAGCCATTCACTGCTGACAAAATCCAAAGGCAGGGAGACAGTGGTGGTGAAAGTTAATTTATTTCAGTGAGACCGATACCAAGAAAACAGTGCACCAGTGTTCCAAAGGCTGTGTCCAAAGTGCTGAAAATACTTCCAAGTTTTGAGGAAAATGTGGGACAAAAGTCCATGGGCATATGCAACTGGGCAGTGAAGGTCAGGTGGATCATTGTCTTGGAGTCAGTCATGAAGGGTCTTGCTGGCATCAGGCAGTCATTATTGCTTGAGGGGGTCATTTCAGTTTCCATCACTGGTTGCTTTGCCCTCCTGGTCTTTTGTGGAGTAGATAAGCTAGAAGGGATAACTTAATCAGTTAGGAAGTACAGACTGAGGTCAAAATGGAGGTAGTTCAAGTTATCTTTCATCAAAATGCAAAACAGAGACAGGAATTAGACTTTTTCTCGGCGATATAGTGCATAAATTCTTATTTGCATGTGTAGAGCCAAGATATTTATTAGGAAGAGGGATAAAACATAGTTCTGGACATGAAAGATACAATAGGTGCAGAATTAGTGTTTATTATAGTTGATTCAAAAGACAGCTATAACATTCTAGAGGTTATGAGAAGAATCTTTTCCACTGAGTTTATGAAGGAGAAGACACTCAAGGAAAAAAAAAAGAAGTCTAGTTAATCATATTCAAATGAATTCACAAATATATAATAAAATAAATAAAGTGGAAGAAGTAGTACTGAAACAAGCAAACAGCAACAACAAAAAATAAGCCTTGAATCTCTGCTCTTCAAAGAAAATGTCCTGGACTAAAGGAGGAATATCAAATCTTGTCACAAAATTTTATACTTGTAAAGAAAGCATATTCAAACTCACTCCCTACTTCTCTTAATACTATGTATATCACCTACTCTCTTTTAAAGTTTATTTATTTTGAGAGAGAGAGAGAAAGAGAAAGAGTTGGGGAGGGACAGAGAGAGAGGGAGTGAGAGCATCCCAGTGAGAGCAAGGGATGGAACACACAGACTGCAAGATCATGACTTCAGCCGAAATCAAGAGTCAGATGCTTAACTGACTGAGCCACCCAGGCACCCCACTCCCTTTTAATTCTAATCTGGCAGCACACGTCTTTGTTTGAAATATTAGTTCTTTCATAGAATTAACATTCCATCTAGCGATCCTTTAATTTTTACTTAAAGCATCCCAGATGTAAGGAGTTAATTGCCTTAGAAATAATGCATTCAATATCAAGTTAACTTTTGTCAAGGACAGTTCCTTAAAAGGCAGGAAGCAGCAACAGTCTTAAAATAGCATCAGTTAGCTTTGGCTTTTCCCAACTGTTGACAAAGTGAAAGAATGTTGGTTCATCTTTTGTTGATGTCAACAATCTAATTCAAATTAAAGTATGTAAATTCAATTATATTAAGTGTTGTAGATACTTTCAATCAATATTGTTGGCTGATAAAAATGTCTTGTCTAGTCTTAAAGATAACATAGCCCTGTCTGTATAAAAGGTTAACTTAAATTGCCATAATTTATTTTCTTTCATCAACTGTAGGAGATGAATGCAAACCTCTCTTTCTTTGTCTAAAATACATTAAGGATGCACTAGCTGGTTTCGCTGGTCCTTTGTGGTTGTAACATTCCGGCATCTATGCTAGTCTTTTGCTTTTTCCAATTATTAAGTAAAAGAATGATTTTAAAGGATACTTATTTTCTACCCTACTTCTTTCATCTGCCTTCATTAAAAAAAAGATTATTTCTTTAGTCAATGTTAAAATTATTCATTTCTCAAGAAGGAGTAGATAATTCCTGGGAAAGTTCTACAAATAAGTTCTATATCTTCTCCATGTTTTTTCATATCAGTTATATATCAAAAGATTCAAGAATAAGTACTTCTTCAGTCCACTTCACCTGCATTAACATTCAGATATTAATTAAAAGAATTATCTTTTACACAAGCACAATTTTAGTTTTTTGGATTGACAAGTAATTTCTTCTCGATTAATATATTTTATGCAATCCAGTTACTTGCAGAGATAAATGGATAATCTAATTTTCTGCTATATTGCAATCATGGTGTATAAATGAGATCTGAGAGGCCACTCTTTCAAATATACTTCTCTGCATTTTTAGAACACAGGCAGTAAAATTAAGAGAAAAAAAGAATCATTTGTTTTCTTGTATGGTAAGAATAACTTCAGCGTAAGGCCAGTTTGTAATGTCTACGACTAAAACCTTGACTCCCTTCCCCAACACTTTTGTAACAATGAACTCTGCCAGGCACAAGTCACAAATTGATAACTTTTGTATTCTAAAATCATGCAGGTAAGAATGATCATGGAGAAAGGAATAAATTATGCTTTTTTTATAATCTCTAGGTATTAGAGATTAACCTTAACAATAAAAAAAAAAGAGCAATCAAAATCTTTTAAAAAGGCACTGGCATTTCTCCTTGTCATCGTGCTTGGGAATGATTTTCCTCACTACATCACATAATTCGTTCATTAATAAGAACTCTGAGGAACAGGGGCACCTGGATGGCTCAGTTTGCTAAGCACCCAGCTCTTGATTTCAGGTCAGGTCATGATCTCATGGCTCTTGAGTCTGAGCCCTGAGTCCAGCTCCGTGCTGCCAGCTCCGTGCTGCTTGGGATTCTCGCGTACTCTCTCTCTCTGCCCCTCCCCTGCTTGTGCATGCGCAGCTTTCTCTCAAAATAAATAACACTTCAAAAAAAAAAAAAGACTCCGGGGAACATTATTTATTCTTTATTAGCAATGTGTATCATAACTGGTCATGTTTTCTTCTTCATGTTGAAAGTTTAAAACTTAAAATCAGATACATACTCCAGCTTGAGTCAGAACCAAGACAAGTCAGAACTTGTCTAAGTTAAGGTGCAGTCAGCAACAAATAAACAGTTAAGTTTGGTTTAAAACAGCAGACGTGCATTTTTCTCCCATAATGAGAAGTCTATGGTACATAATCATGGTGGAAGCATTACGATTTCAAGACATGGGGTGATATCATTGGTGTTTTCATGGCCACAAAATGACTGCAAGAGCTCCCAACATTACTTTCTCGTTTCACATTCAAAGGCATAAAGCAAGGGAGAAGGGTCTTTTTTTTTTCGGGGAATAATATAAAATTGTTTCTCGGGCACCTGGGTGGCTCAGTTAAGTGTCTAGCTTCAGCTCAGGTCATGACTGCACAGTCTTTGAGTTTGAGCCCCCAATCGAACTCTGTGCTAACAGCTCGGAGCCTGGGGCCTGCTTTGGATTCTGTATCTCCCTCTCTCTGCCACTCCCTCACTTGTGCGCTCTCTCTCAAAAATAAATAAACATAAAAAATAAAATAAAATAAAATAAAATAAAAAATAAAATAAAATAAAATAAAATTGTTTCTCAATTATCAGAAAGTAAAAATTCTTTCTTATTAGTCATTCAGAATATTTCTGCTTAACTTCATTGACCAGAATTACATCAGTGACAACCCTAAGCAGAAAGGCAAGGAATACGCAGAAGAGAAGGGGGTTAAAAACAGTTTTGGAGAAGCAAAGGAATACTTCTCTGCCATGCAGATTATCATAAATGTGGGGTTTATAGTGTCCTTATTCTTAGCTCTATTTTTCTTTTGTACTTTTATTTTCTGTTTAACCTAATTTTCCTGCTTCATGTGCATTTTTATCTTTCTTCATTTCATGTAATTTTATGAATCCTCTTAAATCTTTGGAATGAGATATGTGTCTATACATATGTGCACATGCGCATACAAAGTGGGCTTTTTCTAGCTGCTTCTCTACAACATATTTTATAGAAGCTTATTTGGAAATCTTTATTGATTTGATTTCCACAGGCACTGATAAAAATCTTTCTGTAATGCCACAGTAATTTTATAATAACAAATGGCATGGATAGCTTTACAGTTTGTGAACAGCAAAGAACAACATTCTTTTAAAAGTTAGCAAGGTTTTCACATATTGTTTATAAAACGGTCTCATGACAAGAATATTTTCATTTTGTTTTCTTTCATCCTTGTTCATTGATCCCTGTGGAATTGCCACTGAACCATGAGATTACTGATCTAGGAGAAACAGCTCCCTTGCACCGGGCAATCAGTAAGTCATAATTCAGCACAGTAACCCAGGACCACACCAGCTCTCCTCCTACTCCTTCCAAATGGATGGTTAGTTTTGGTGTGTGTGTGTGTGTGTGTGTGTGTGTGTGTGTGTGTGTGTGTATTGTGTGTTTGGTGTATGATTGTGTGGGTTTGAATAAGAGAGGGAGGTGATTGAAGCAGAAAGAGACAATGGGAGGATAAAACCAAGAGTTTTTTAAAAGATACCTGATATTTTGTGATTTGACTGCAAAATTAGAAAGAGTGCTTAAAAGACTGCGAATATCCATTGAGAGGAAAAAACTAGCACACACAGTCATTAGCAATCTGGAAAAATTCTTCCAATTTAACTAAATGTTAATAAGAAATACTGATCATATAATGGTTATATAGAAAAATATAGCTATAAGTAAGCTGAAACTGTAAAGAGAAAATACCATGAAAAATTGTTACCAGTACAACTCTCAAAGCTTTTGTTTAGTTGTTTAACTATGATGATAATTTTTTTTACAGTTTTTTTTAATAGGGAGAGAACACAAGTGGAGGGAAGAGTAGAGGGAGAAAGAAAGAGAATCTTAAGCAGGCTCCACTCTCAGTGCAGAGTCTGAAGTCGGGTTCCATTCTTGAGCTGAAATCAAGACTCCGATGCCCAACTGACTGAGCCACGCAGGTGAGCAACTATGATGATAATTTTAAATTACTTTATGACATTGGTGTTAATGTTACAGAAATTAAAAACTTTTGAGAAAATTTAGATTCATTTAACTTTGACTATAAGTGTTGTTTTGAAGGTTCTTTTAAATGTTCTTAGATTTAAAATGATAATAATATATTTAATAGAATACAATTGAGATAACATCTAAGTGATGATTACCACTATGTAAAATTACTTCTACATATAGACAAGAATTGGTAGAAAATATTTTAAAAAATCAATATTTACATGTTAGGGCAACATGAATACATTTTTATTTTCTGTTTGTTCTTGAAAATTATTGTGCTTCTATTATAATTGCTTTATTGAAGTAGGTAAAATATAATTTTATACACTCTACAATATTACTCAGTTGATTTAGCACCCTACAACTAAAATCTAAAAATATTTGAAAATATCTATTTTTATATAAAATACAGAGATATAAATTTTCTTTCTGGTAATGCACAGATTTAAATATCTCTATTCAATGTAGAGAATTCATCTATGCAATTAAAAACGGAATAGGGGCACCTGGGTGGCTCACTCGGTTAGGTGACTGACTTCAGCTCAGGTCATGATCTTACTGTTCAAGAATTCAAGCCGCACATCGAGCTCTGGGCTGACAGCTCAGATCCTGAAGCCTGTTTCAGATTCTGTGTTTCCCTCTGTCTCTGCCCCTTCCTTGCTAGCACTGTCTCTGTCTCTGTCTCTGTCTCTCTCTCTCAAAAATAAATAAACAGAAAAATTTTAAAAGAGGGAATAAAGTGTCCCGGGTGTACCAATAAGAGACATTTTACCTATATGATCTTGTGGTTGTATTAAAAGCTATTATCTACGTTTGGGCAGGAAAACTAGCTCACTCGACATTGCTGAGTAATGGTAAAGAGCCGTCTTTTGAAGGGGAATTTGAGTTTTAGAAAGACTTCCAAGTCATTGGTATCCAAAGAATAAAGGATGTGATTAAACTGTTAAACCTTTTCTACATACAATTGAATGGACTTCCTTTTGAAACTGACTAGACTTTCTGCCTGTAAAAAAGTTTGGGCAAAAGCTCCTTCTAAGAGGTAGCTTAACAAGTTTTGGTAGGTGTTCTTGCCTTTACAAGGAGTTCTGCTACAAGCCTGTCCTCTCCAATTAGTTTTGGAAGTAGAGTGGTGAGGCTGTACCTTCAAAGTGACTCCAAATAGAATCCTAAAAGAAATGATCTCCCACTGTCTTGGTAAGGGGCAGTCATGTTTTTAAAAACCTGCATAAACTACCAGTGTGACAGTTTTGAAGGCAACATTCTTGGATCTTGGAATTCTGATTGAGAGACCTTTCTAACTAAATTTAAAAAATTAAAAAAATAATAACAAGAAGTTCATGCCTCAGGCTAGCAGGTGTCAGTTATTCAAATACATTTCATCTCCATTATAGTGGCTGAGAGTCAAGAGATTCCAATCTTATCAGAGCAGAAGGGGAAAGGGTAGTGAGAAGTGTTGTGCTGATTCTGGAAAATCTCTCCAAAAGTCCTCTAGTCTCATTGGGTGGATCATACTTTTGGTTTGTCTGGTTGACAGGTGCCTTTTCAGATCCTCCTTGTGGAAAGTGGTGGCTCACTTTCTGGATTGTTTGGGAAACTGCTACATACACCATGCTGTTCCTTACTTTCTCTAAGGAAAGAGGCAAATTTTTGTTCCTTCCTTTCAGTATCTTTTCTGTTTTCTCTATAAAAAATTATTTCTCCTATAGTCTTTTTTCTATTATTATCGTTATTGTTATTATTGTTTTGACACTCATCCACTGTTTTGTTGTCCAAGGAGATGCCCTTGCTCATTTCTATCTGAACTGTTTTTAAATGTTTCAACTTACGACTTTCTATTAAATGGGAAGAAACACCTCTGGATATATTTTACATGTAAATATACAACACAGTTAGGTATATTCTAATACAGTCAGCATAATTTCTGCCCTTAGGTTTCCATGAATTAAAAAACAAAAACAAAACCATTGGTTAATTACTTAACTTGATATGAAGGGGCCCTACTTTATTTGATATGGGCTGGGGTAAAAAAAAATTAGACGTTTTGAATAGAACTCGTGAAAATAGTCACTTCTCAAACTTTTGTCACTCTCAATACAATTAAAGTCACTTAAACATAATTTGATAAGAAAAATCAGCAAGGTCTTGCAGCTGCTTAGCAAAATCACTTTTAATTTGGTTTGTATCTTTGTATAAGTGTATCAGTGGGGGTTATAGATTCCAAAGCATCATACATACATTGTCTCAATTATATAATATAGATACAAAAAATTCTCATTATCTCAGGAACATTATGAGTATTTTTTGTGGTCATTTTGATTAATCTCTACAAGGCTTCTGTAACTTAAATGCTGAAAAATAACATCCTGAAAGTTATGATCATTTGTTAGATGGTTGTTATTAGTGAGACAGATCCTATCATTTGTTTTCCAAATCAGTAGATGGGGAATGATAAATAATCACTGTTGCACATTGCACAAAATATACTTCCATAAAGAAAATACTCAGATTTTCTAAAAGCAGTTTTTTCATGCTATTGCATGCATATAATTTATTTGGCTTTGATTTTCCTTAGCCAAATCTCTGTTTATATTGTTTGGCTCAATTTTTTTAGTCTTAAATATATGAGTGAACATAAACAAGAAAGCATGACCTTTGTTTAGAAGAGTTCTGTCTTTGTAGTCATTGAGGACATTTTTGAGAGGAAAATCTTCCCCCAGCTTCATGATGCTACAGAAAATAATTAAATTTAATAATAGCTGCCCTTAATTTATGGCCACAGAGGGAAATAATCACATTTAAAATAAAAGTCACTGCTTTTAAATGAATACATATGCCTCTGTGGCATGTCCCTAGTAAAACCAACTCTCATTGTCATTTCCAAAGTTGGCGTTGGAGGTATTTTTTCCCTTTACTCCCATCCATATTTACTTTCAAAGGAAAAGTAATCTCCTTATTGAGAACATCACCATTCTCCTGAGAAGGGCAAGAAGAGTTTCTTTTTTACATTCTAAAATGACTAAATAAAGTTTAAATGCCATTTTTTGGTTTTGTTTGTTTTTAAAGTGCTTCCTCAGCTTCTGCTTTGGCATTCTATCTGCTCCAAAATAAAGCATTTAAAAGAGACATCAATTTACTTCATAGAATCTAATGAGATATTGATTTTTATTGGATTCAAATTTAGATAGTTTATGTCTCACAATCAAGAGAAGGATATTCTTGTTAAATCATTGTGTATGAAACTGACACTTAAAAAAATTATGGGTAGATTATATACTACTTTAGCCTAAATGAAAATAAAACAAAACTAAATTAGATTAAGTTATGTGAATGATAATTATTTCTGAAAAAAGTTCAAAATAAATTAATTTGTAGACTTATTTGTGTTCAAAAGCAAAATACATAAAAGTGACATATTTTCAGGAAAGCAATTTCTACAATGTAAGATGTTAGAGACACTCTTAATAGTTACATGGCTTGCAGAATGAAAGGAAAGTGAATGCAGGACATGTGACTCTAAGTGAATTTAACAAAATGCTGAATTTATCTTACAATGATGCTGAATTGGTTGATAGTACAAATCCAGGGTAGTACCCAGGTAGTCAATTTTTAACGCCACAAATATTGGCGTTAAAAATTATTTCTATTTGCTTAAACTGGGTTGACTTTATTCCCAAGGTAATTTATGCTTGCAGAAGTTGATTTAATTATTTCCACTTCTTATTCTTTTCAATGATATCTGTTTCATGTTTTACAATTCAAATTTGTTCCTTTGAATAATTTTCTAAAAATTTCTATCTAAATTATCTAAATGAAAATAAAATTAAATTAGTTTAAATTAAATTAAAGCATCATCAGAAGGCGATAATTCACATAAACTGTTTATTAACATTTCCATTCTATGGTCCCTAAGGGGTTTATACAGACCTAACAATGGCTGCCACACAGAAACCATCCCGTAAATATGAATTATAATTATTACTTACTCGACCTTTAAGTAATAGAAATGTAAGATGAAATATTGATTTAATCATTGATAAAAAACAGTCGCTAAAACTTTGTGAAAATTGCTGTGTTAGCAGCTGAGAGAGCTACAGACAAGACCTTATCTATAAAAATCTTACATACTAGAAGATAAAATTATATATGTATATTGTATATATAATGTTTTTTGTTATATATTTTGTGTATAGACACATACTGTATATATATTACATATCTTCTATCCTATATTTACATGTATATATCAATATATTTATAGGTGTATAAATCCATATATGTAACAAATATAGTATATATCTACATATATTTATCTAAAATATGTAATAGATAATACAAGGTAGATAGTGATGAAATCAGTGGGACATAATGTTTGAAGGTTTACAAGCTGAGAGTTACTAATGTAGAGGCATGACTCAATATGTAAATTTCAGAACTTATTTAGGATTTAGAGAGTCATCTTTGATATTTTTATCTTGTATACTATTGTAAATCCCCTTGTAAATTATGTAAGAGCTATATTCACAGTTTGTAATACTTGCAATGAGTAGTGTTTGTGCTGAAATCAATAGAAATATTAATATTAGAAAATAGCTCAATTTTATAAGCCATCATGTTCTGAATATACAGGTAATATATTCTTCTTGAAATACCATTTAACAGTGTTATTTATATTCACAGACAATTAAAAGTCTATTTAAGAGAAGACAATAATACTTCCACTATTTATTATTACTAATATTATTATTAGCAGTAGGAAATATATTTACATCTTACATCATAGTATAAAAGGCCATTTATCCTGAATGAGAACATATGAAAGTATAATACCTACTGTATAAGAATAAGAGATCTGGGGTGACTGAAAAAACAAACAAACAAACAAAAAGAATAAGAGATCAGTGGAAAGACCAGCTAATATGTGTCTTCAAATAATTTAATTTATAAATATTTAAGGGACGACTGCAGATAAGTTGATACACTTAAGACTGATAAGGAACTGTAATAAGTATTTTTATATTTCTACACAAGCACACTTTTCAAAAAAGAGACATTCTTTTATGTAGTAACTGAAATCTGGTTATATAGTGACCTACCCATTTTCTATAAAATTTCAAAATGAAGATACATGCATATGAATTAGAGATAATCCACAGAGATTCTTCTATGAATATATGCAAGTGATTTATTTCTCACTGAAGGTGATCATTTTGAGGGAGAAATTACTCAGCTGACACGTTTTTTATGATATTGCCCAGAATGCATTATAGACTCTAATGGAGGTCATTATTTCCCAAAGCCCATAAACTCAGAATAGTTTATAGCTTTGTAAAGTCCATTTATTATACAACAAGAAAAATGTTCAGATGTGTATTTGTATCTCATACACTGAAACTTTTTCTTAATTTAAAATTGAATCTTTTCAAGAAAGAGACAAGGTAATTTGCCATAATAAGAAAGCTAAATGGAAAAAAATTTGAAACTTCTTAGATAACACATCATGCATATTTTATCTACAAATTTTTTATTCCAAGTAAGTTTATTGTGCTAAAATGCATCAACAGTGTAGAATAGAGAAATTATAACTATGTTGTAATTATTTGCTTGTTTTTAGGAAAAGAAAATAAGAGAAATGCTTTCACTTATTATGTACACACTTAGCCATCGATAGTGGATATTTACTTACTGTAACGAACTTCTGGGGTTCATGTTGAGGACAGCATACTTTATTTTCCGTTTTCTATTCAGGTTCTCAATACATTATTATACATTTTCATTTTTATACATTATACATATAACATTATGCCTTTCTTTCTGGGAAATAATTAACTTCTAATCTATAATTAATGAGAATCAATACAGCCAGTTAGATGTGTCTCATGAAGACTCAAGTAATATATGCACTATGATAGTGAGGAATTACAAATGTGGGTTTGTAAGCTTATCTTTTGGTACTTAATAAGAGCAAAAGCTAAAATTCTATGTACTAAACTACAGATCATGAATTTTTTAAATGCTTTTTACAAAGATAAACATTCCTATTTCATATATGCCACTGCTGTAGTTTTAAAGTTGTTAAGTGTTGTATTTACTTTTACCATGGTTCATTCGATTAAAAATATTCATCATTAGGGGTGCATGGGTGGCTCAGTCAGTTAAGCATGTGACTCTTGATTTCTCAGCTCGGGTCATGATCTCATAGTTCATGAGATGGAGACCCTCATCAGACTCCGTGCTGTCAGTGCAGAGACTACTTGGGATCCTTTCTCTCCCTCTCTTCCTGGCCTTCCCCCACCTCTCAAAATAAATAAATAAACATTTAGAATAAAAGAAAGAAAATATGAGTCATTAGCAGAGAGTAGCACCTGACCTTTACTTTTTATTTGGAAATATCTGGAGTCCTCTTGGCTAGAGTAATTTTCAATAAAATAGTTAATGCGTCAGACACTGTTCCAAGCTCTTGAAATATGTTAACTAACTTAACTAAGTTATAAAAGAAATGTTTACTTAGACCTGCTAAGATTGTACCATCATAATCTGGCATGCAATGGTGTTCTCTAATTTTCACTCATAACATGTAAGTCATGAAATGTGTCAAAGCAGGAAAGGATGAAGATATGAGTTTGAAAGTTAAGACAAACGTTCTCTGTATAGCTGGACAAGAAAGGTCAGGTGGACAGAAGACAAGGTCTTAAGGAGGACCCAGGACTAAAAATGTCAAAGTGAGTACTATAAATTAAAAGAACTATTTAACAAGTTTTTATTGAAAACGTATAATAGTACTGTCTGGCTTATTGTTGATACAGTGATCAGAACTTCATGGAGTTTACAGCAGGCTTGGAAAGAATCCCATTAAAAATATTCAGGTGTGGGGCGCCTGGGTGGCGCAGTCGGTTAGGCGTCCGACTTCAGCCAGGTCACGATCTCCCGGTCCGTGAGTTCGAGCCCCGCGTCGGGCTCTGGGCTGATAGCTCGGAGCCTGGAGCCTGTTTCCGATTCTGTGTCTCCCTCTCTCTCTGCCCCTCCCCCGTTCATGCTCTGTCTCTCTCTGTCCCAAAAATAAATAAAAAACGTTGAAAAAAAAAAATTTAAAAATATTCAGGTGTGTTACTATGATGGATTGGCCAGAAGTCCAGTAGATCTGCTAGAATCATGCAAGCCAAAATAACATTCCGGAATGTGGCTTTAAATGTTTTCAGTTTCTAATGTGATTCAGTGTATCTTTCCTCCAACGTTTGACTTTTTGACTTCTGATGGACTGTTCTATTTCAGTATTGTCTTTACTCCAAGCTTTTACTCTAGGGCGTTATTCTTACTCCAAGTGGCAGCCCTAATTTTTAAAGTTGGGTCTCTGGAGTCCCAAGTTAAAAACTGGGGCACTTACAAAGGCACCTCCACCTGCAGGACCTGAATTGCAATCTCCCTTTCCAGCACCAGTAAAGAAATGCTACTGCTTTTTTGTTAAATTTTCTATTCATTTTAATAGTTTGTTTAGTGATTCCTGATGGGGAAATCATCTTCAAATAAGACTTTTAAAACTTCTTTTCAATCCTCACAATTTTTATTTTAGCTTTGTATTCTCTATAACTTTGGCCAATACTTTTATAAGTTCAACCTTAGAAATATCATTGGTATCTTTTTTTTCTAAGTTGTACAGAATGAATTTCCTTTAGAATAATATTTGCTGTATTTTTTTAATGAGGAACATTATCAACTAAAAGTAATCTCATTATATTTCTAATTTGCTAATAAAGATTTTTTGTGAAAAATAGGTGAACCTGATCAAAAGATTTTTTGAGTCAATTGATATATGATTTTTCTCCTCTTATTTAATAATGTTGTGAGTTATTTTGATAGAAATTCTGATACTGAACTTTTCTTACATTAAGTGACAGGCTTTCCTTCATTATGATTACTAAATTATTGAATCTGATTAATACTTTAAAAAAATCTTTCCAGGGGCACTTGGGTGGCTCAGTCAGTCAAACATCCAACTCTTGATTTCAGCTCAGGTCATGATCTCATTATTCATGAGTTCAAGCTCCATGTTGAGCTCTGTGCTGACAGTGTGGAGCCTGCTTGGGATTCTCTTTCCCTCTCTCTCTCTGCCCCTCACCTGCTCATGCTTTCTCTCTCTCTCTCTCTCTCTCTCTCTCTGTCTAAATAAGTAAATAAATAAAATAAATAAATATTAAAATAAAATAAAAATAAAATCTTTCCATGTAGATTTATATGTTTCATGTGACCTATTTCATTTAGCAGAATTGTGAATCTAAATTCTTTCTTCCCTGGGTATGTGTTATTTTGTATTATAAAAGACTTCTGGAAAATTTAGTCCACCAATTGTAAAACTATGCTCAGATATCATGTTCATAACCCAATTATATTGTTTTACTCTTTAAAGAAAGCATTAGAAATCTGTCACTATGTAAAATTGCATATCATTAATACATTAAAAAAAAAAAAAAAGCAAGACCAAGGAAAGAAAGAGAATGTAAATATACCAAAAGTGAAGGTAAATACAATTTCTAAAATTAGACTTTCAACTTGATATAAAACTGCTTGACAATAAGAGTAAAAAGATAAAAGTAAGTTACATTGTTCTTTGTATCTGGAAAATAAAAGCAGAGTAATCCCTTCTAGGAAAGAAAAATTTTCTTTTCCCTTTGGCAATAAATTATAAAAAACATTCTTTAGATTCAGAGATCCAATTATATATTGTATCCAATTTTATATATATATATATGTGTGTGTGTGTGTGTGTGTGTGTGTGTGTGTATTACAATTAAATTGGATCCAATTATATATATATATATATATATATATATATATATATATATTACAATTATAGAGAATCCAATGCAGTTGTAGATGATATTCCTAATAATGGTGATATTAGCTAATACTTACAGGTCACTGATTATGCAGTTGGCATTGTGTATGGTGAGAAAGTATTTATTTAATTTTCATATTAACAATTAAATCACCACTTTATAAATCACCACTTTAAAAATGAAGAAACGAAGCTTAGAGAAGATATATAACTTGGACATGTGTTATAACAGTTTTCTCTCTGTCTCAGGAACCCACATTCTGAATACTCACTACATGGCCTCTTTGTTACACTGCCTCTCATGTTTGTATCAACATGCTTATAGCCAATACAGAACTGGATCTGTTGCTACTGTGATGCATTACAAAAGATTACAGAATTACAATCCATGAAATTCATCACATAGGGAATTCAACCAATTTAATCCAACCTCCAGTGGTCTATGTGTCAAGAGACACTCAAGACAGTTTTTAGACATATATAGTACATTCTTTTAAAATTCTAAAATAAGATTTTAAAGTATGTAAATTCTTATGTGAAAACTGATATTTTACCACAAAAAAATCTTTTCTAATTTAGGATATAACTTCAGTTAGAGAAAATATAAAAGTCTAAATCTGAATCCTTAAATTGAATGTGAGCTCTCTGCTAGCTAAATAGTCCTTCTAGCCTAACTCCTCTTCCCTTCTCTTTGCAGGTACCTTAACACTCTTCTCTTGGGGCACCTGGGTAGCTCAGCTGGCTGATTTTGGCTCAACCATGACCTCACCATGTTGAGATCAAGCCCCACATAGGGCTCCGTGCTGAGCGTGAAACCTGCTTAAGATTCACTACCTCCCTATCCTTCTGCCCTTCTCCCTGCTTTTGCTCACACTTTCTCTCTCTCTCTCTCAAAAAACAAACAAACAAACAAACAAACAAACAAAAAACTAACCAACCAAACAACAACAACAAAAAGTCTTCTCTAAATATCTCAGTGTTTCTTCATTTCCCTGATATGGTATTTTATACTGCTCAATGAAGGCAGATTCATATGCTTTCAAAGTCAAACTACCAGTGATAAATCTAACGGTTAAATATAAAAGTTATAAAGCATGACCACTCTCATTGCCCAAATGGACAGTCAACCCTTTCCAATGGAAATAGGCCACCGTGGTACATGCAGGCAGGCAACACCAGAATTTTTCTAAGAAATTGTCAAGTCACTCCAATTCTTGAGCAACAGTACAATAGTTACATAACATAACGTGTTAAATCAGGCAAGAACTTTGGGTTCTTAAAAGTTGCCAGTTACGGGGCGCCTGGGTGGCGCAGTCGGTTAAGCGTCCGACTTCAGCCAGGTCACGATCTCGCGGTCCGTGAGTTCGAGCCCCGCGTCAGGCTCTGGGCTGATGGCTCGGAGCTTGGAGCCTGTTTCCGATTCTGTGTCTCCCTCTCTCTCTGCCCCTCCCCCGTTCATGCTCTGTCTCTGTCCCAAAAATAAATAAAAAACGTTTAAAAAAAAAAAATTTAAAAAAAGTTGCCAGTTGCAACCATATAACAATCTCAATACTTTTCTCAATTTGCCTTGGTTCCTGATTATCTTTGGGGAGGATCTTTTTCCATTCTTTTGATCTATCCTTTTTGTATATTCACCAATACATTTTTATTGACAGCACTGAAACATTAAGGATCTCCAAATATATAGAAATCTCCAAACTCCAGTATAGAACATTACACCCATATGCTCTAAATTATTAAAAGAGGAAAGAATATAGACTAGTTAAAATGTCCTAATATTTTACTTACTAATGACCAACTAGAATAAGTGCATTTCTGTATGTAAAACATATATGAGACCACTTATTTTCTTTGTATTCAGTTATGATTTAAGTATTCGGGTTCTGAACAAATTTAGAAAAGACAGTGTATGGGAAGGATTGAAGATTTTTGCCTTTTTAGCTACTTAGTTTTTTTTTTTTTTTTAATTCACTAATTAACTAGTACCTAACTGATGCCAAAGTTTACATGCCCAATAGAATATAGAGCAATGTTTCCGATCTGAAGTCCTGGTGAGAAAGTTTCTTCAGCTTTGATATAAGAGAAAAGATATAAGTTTTGCTCATTTTGTTTTATCCAGTTTTAAGAGTTGCCTTTTTTGGGTATTATCTTCTATGTATATATGTGTATGTATGTGTGTTCTTTCTTAAACAGTACCCTCTTTTGCAGTGACTAAGTTTGCCATATATAGTTTCCTGGAAATCAAATTGCCATGTGTCAAGTGAAATCCAGTGATTTTGTACATAAATGTTCATGTAAATGGTCTTACAAAATAAGTATACATTTTGATAATGAAGGATTCCTTTTTATACAAACTCCATCTCCTGTGTGTTATGTATGAGTAATGTGTATATAATTATCATCACAATCTGATGTCCTAAATATACTCCTCTGATAAAATGTTTCTACCATATGAAGTCAACTTTAAAACCCTGACCCTGTGATGACTAGAAAAGAATGTATGTGTTTTAACTCAAAACTTTGAGTTAGACTAGATCCCCTTCTATGGTGTTGAACTAAAAAACAGAGGCAAAACACCTAAATAAATGGAGAAACACTATTTTCACAGATTGGATAAGGCAATAAAGTTAATATATGTATTCTTTATTTCTTTACTTTTTAAAATTCAAGTTAGTTAACATACAGTGCAGTCTTGGTTTCAGGAGTAGAATTTAGTGATTCATCATTTACTTACAATACCCACTGCTCATTCCAACAAGTGCCCTCCTTAATGCCCATCACCCATTTAGCCCATCCCCCCCCCAACCCGCCTCCCCTCTAGCAACCCCCAGTCTGTTCTGTATATTGAGAGTCTTTTGTGGTTTGCTTCCCTCTCTGTTTTTATTACTTTTCCTTCCCTTCCCCTATGTTCATCTTTGTGCTTCTTAAATTCCACATGAGTGAAATCATATGATATTTGTCTTTCTCTGACTGACTTATTTCACCTAGCATTATACCCTCTAGCTCCATCCATATTGTTTCAAATGGCAAGATTTAATTCTTTTTCATCACTGAGCATTATTCCATTTTATATATAAACCACATCTTCTTTATCCATTCATCAGTCGATGGATATTTGGGCTCTTTCCATAATTTGGCTATTACTGATAGCACTGCTATAAATATCAGGGTGCATGTGCTCCTTCAAATCAGTTCTCCTGTATCCTTTGGATAAATATCTATGCAACTTCTGGGTCATAGGGTAGTTCTATTTTTGATTGTTTGAGGAATTTTCATATTGTTTTCCATAGTGGCTGCACCAGCTTGCATTCCCAACAGTGCAAGAGTATTCCCTTTCTCCACATCCTTGCCAATATCTGTTGTTTCCTGAGTTGTTAATTTTAGTCATAATGTATGTATTCTTCCCAATGTGTTCTGTGTATTTCAGTGTGATTCCAATTACTATCTCATCTAGTTTTGTGTAGAAATTAGTTGATTCTAAACTTTATATGGAAACGCATAAGATCTAGAGTAGCAAAATCAGTTGTAGAAAAAGACCAAGGTTGGAGAACTTAGACTACATGATATCAAGATTTATCATAAATCAATCAGTAATCAAGAAAATATTCTACTGGCATATAATAGGTATATAGTATATAAAATAAGTATATAGTTAAAAGGAACAGAATCAAGGTCCATAAATTGATACATATATGTAGTCATTTTCAACAAAGGTGACAAGGGAGAAGGTTAAAATTTCAATGTCAAGCCTCACCTGATACCATACCCACTATTAAACTCAAAATTGATCATAAATATAAACACAAAAGCAAAAACTACAACATTCTAGGACACCATATTCTTGACCTTGGGATAGGCAAAAATTTCATAGTCATGACACAAAATCACTAACCATAAAAGAAAAACAATATGATAAATTGGGATTGGAAAATACCAAGTGCTGTTGAATATGTGGAACAAATTAGACTCTAATGCATTGCTATTAAAAGTGTAGAATAATACAATTATTTTGGAAAACAGTTATACTTTCTTATAAAGTAAAGCATACATTCACCATGGGATCCAGCAAATCCACTCTGAGTATGGACCCAAGAGAAATAAAAGCAGGTGTTCACAAAAAAGGCTTATACATAAATGGTCATGTCAGTTTTATTTATAATAACCAAAGACTGGACACAACCTAAATCACTATTAAAAGATGAATAGCTAAACAAATTGTTATATTAATACAATGGAATTTTACCCAGCACTAGCAAAAGTGAATGAACTACTGAATGAAGAACTAACAAAAGTGAATGAACTACACAGTAACATGAATGATTTCAAAAACATGCTGAATGAAGAAAGCCAGGCACAAAAATATGTATCTCAAATGCTTCATTTTAAATAAAATTCTTGAGCATGCAAAATTAATATCCAGCAATAGAGACTAGGAATCGTTGGTTTCCACAGTGAATTAAGTATCCAGAGAGAAAAAGAAAATCTTGATTCATATGTCTTATCATATGCAAAACTCAAGTCTAGATTAATTTTACACCCATATCAAAAATGTTAAAAAATATTAAGGTTTTAGACAGTAACAGAGAAGAGCAGACACTTGGGGTAGAAAAATATTTCTTCAGCAGGATATAATAAAGTAAATATAAAGGAAAATATTGATTCAATTTCTGTATTGAAATTAAGAACTTTTCATAAAAATCATTCTTAAAAGTGTAAACGTGAAACCACACATATGTGCAGATTTCGCAATATATATACCAACAAAGAATAGGTTTCTGAAATGTAAAATATTTCTGGACACCCGAGCAGCTCAGTCAGTTAAGCACCCAACTTCAGCTTAGGTTATGATCTCACAGTTTGTGGGTTCAAGCCCTGTGATGGGCTCTGTGCTGACAGCTCAGAGCCTGGAGCCTGCTTCAGATTCTGTCTTCCTCTCTCTCTGATCGACCCCCGCTTGTGTTCTATCTCTCTCCCAAAAATAAACATTAAACAAATTTTTAATGTAAAAAATTTACTACAACTAGAAGCGAAAAAGACAAATAATTAAATGAGGGGAAGGCAAAAGACTTGAAAATTATCATACAGTTATTTTTTTTCAATGAAAAGTAGTTCAACCTTGTTAGTCATCAAGGAAAAGCAAATTAAGACCATCATGAGACATCTCTACACACCCACCACAAGAGCTGTCATTAAAAAGACTAATTATACCAAGTGTGGGAGAGAACTTGGAGCAACAGGGGAGAATGTGAGCAACTGTTCTCTTCTACAATGCTGGCATATAAATTAATATAATCACTTAGGAAAATTGTTCGGCAGTGTCAACTAAAGCTTGCACACATCCTGTAATCCCGCTATTTCACCCCTAGCAACATACCCAACAGAATTGCATAGACATGTGCGCCATAACACGTGCACAATGATCTTATAACATTCTATATAGTATAGCCCACATCTGGAAAATAAACACTCCTCAAACTGGATAAATACAGGGTCTCATGATTATACAATGAAATGCTATGCAGTAATAAAGATGAACGAATTACTGCAACACACAGTATGCATGAATGAATCTCACAGACTCGGTGTTGGACTCAATAAGCCAGATGGAGTAGAAAAAAAAAAGACTGTTGGCTTCTGTTTACATAAAGACAAAACCTATCTACAGGGACAGAAATGAGAATCGAGGTGTGTTTTGGTGGTAATGACTGGAGGGGAACAAAGATGTTTCTAAAGTGTTGGTATTTTTTGATTAGAGTGCAGGTTACAAGCATGCGATTATATGGAAGAATGCTTTGAGCTTTACATAAGATGTGTGCAGGACACCTGGGTGGGTCAGTTCGCTAAGCATCCAACTCTTGCTTTCAGTTCAGATCATGATCTCATCATGGTTTGTGGGTTCAAGCCACACGTCGGACTCTGTGCTGGCAGTGTGGAGCCTGCCAGGGATTCTCTCTCTCCCCCCTCTCTTCATGACCCTGCTCATTCTCTGTCTCTCTCAAAATAAATAAATAAATATTTTTTTAAAAGAAGATGTACACACTTTTCTTTATACATGCTGATACTTCAGTGAAAATTTTTATCTGAAAATACAGGAGACTTTTGTGTAATTTTAGAGATAGTTTACCATTAAGAAAATAATGCTTAGGTTAGCTAGCTTTTTTTTTAATTTTTTTAACGTTTATTTATTTTTGAGACAGAGTATGAACAGGGTAGGGGCAGAGAGAGAGGGAGACACAGAATCTGAAATGGGCTCCAGGATCTGAGCTGTCAGCACAGAGCCCGACGCGGGGCTCGAACTCACGGACCGTTAGATCATGACCTGAGCGGAAGTCGGACGCTCAACCACTGAGCCACCCAGGCGCCCCTAAGTTAGTTAGCTTTTAACAGCAATGTTGCATGATGTTTTCCGTTTACCCCAAGAAATTAGTCTTCTTGTGACAAAAAATAAATCAATGGTTTTTGAAACAAGATTACTAATTATATTTTGCTACCATTAGATACTCAAATGTATTCCTTGCAATTGCACCATAGTTTATGTTATGCTATTACATTCCCCTCCCTAAGAATTTAAGTGGAAAACAGAACTGAACATCTCAGATGAACACCTCACATGCTTTCTTGGAATCCTATTCTTGATATTGCTGTTGCTGAGTGGTAGTAGAGTTCCTGAAAAAGTTTACTATATTCCTACCCAGAAGGACTACAATGGGTGCTGAAGACAAGAAAATATCGCTTAATGTTTGCTAAATCTATACATTTACTACTTAAAAAATTCTATGTAATTTTTTTAATGGAAATGAACAGCTTTCCATTACAAACAGAACCATGAGTAAGGCAAGTTTATCTTGACTATCTACAAGTTTCAACTTAAATCATTAAATTAGAAAATTTGGCCAATAGCTTTCCTCCAGTTCCTCAAAAGTGCCAGCCTACTCATAAGAGACCTATGTGTGTTGCACACTTCTGTTACTCTCAAGATCTACAAAGACAGATCTCAGGTCCTACATTTTCCCCTTTGAAAACTTCAGGTAATACTGCTACCTTTGCAGGACTTGGTGATGCTTTTGAACCTCCAAATAAGCTAAGGTACATTAAAAATGCCTAGCATCACATCGGTACTGCCCTAGGGGTGCAATAAGCACTGACCATTATTTTGAGTGTTATTATTATTGTTTTCCTCTCCTATATTATAAAAAATACCCAAAAATGTATGGGGAAATCATTATTGTATATTGTTTGCTATTTCACGCTACGCCTTTCTATTTAGTAACAAGATAGGGTAATGAAGAAGGGAGCTAGAAGAATTCAATTCAAGATGTCAGATCTATCATGCCATTTACTGGGATTTATTTTAATAAAATAGTTGCACATCTCAGCCTGTACTTTTTGTATTTCATGATAAGGTAAAGGTTAGATTACTAGAATATGTGGATCTATAGCACACAATGACCAGCTTCTATGTAAAAGGCTTTCCAGATGCTTTTAAGTTTTTAAAAATTTATTTATGTATATACCACTACATCTATTTCACCTTGGCCTTCACAGCTGCAGGGCCAAATTTCTTTGGCAGCATTTCTCTTCTCAGTTTCTCTTAAAAGATTATTTGCTTTTCCATTTAGGGTGTAATAACGAAAAGCCAATTCATCATCTAAAATTATCTGATGTTCTTTTGCTCTATCTTGTCACGTTTGCTATTTACAGAATATATATAAGCTGTAACTCTTTCTTTTGACCATGATATAGAGATCTTGCTATCACTTTGTCCATTTAATTCAGCGTTTTAAAATGCGTCCATCTTTTTCATCCTAATATGTCTAAGATTCATAGTACACAAAGGGGATCATTTTCTCATCTCAGTATTCTGTACATGTGTTTGATGTGTTCTGCACAATAAATTATACCACTGTGGCTATTATGCTGTTTTGGCCTAGTTGTGTGCCAGGAAACCATACAAAACAAATCGTGAAAAAATAAATCATAAACAAAAAATCAAGAACAATGTATTCCAGACATTTTGCAATATTAAAATGGTTATGGAAGAATAGGTTTCCTTTATAAGAAGGTTTGGAGAGTTAACTAAGAGTTTACTGCTTGACAATTTACTTACACATTATCTCATTCAACACGATCAGTCTCCATAGGGAAGGTATTATTATTTCCATTACCTTGACACAAAAAAAACCCCTATAATTACTTGCTGACTATCATCCAGTTAAGAAACGTTGAGACTGAGGGTTAAGCCTATATCCCCTTGTCTGAAAATCCCCCAGCTTTTGCCTTCAGGGGGGCTGTCCTGTGATCTTTAAGGGGAAGGAATCACAAACTTGCACAAAGAGTAGTATTTCTTGAGTAGGTAGAATGAAGTTTTAATTAGACTGTAATTCATACAGTATTAGGAACTGCGTGAAATAATTTATCTCCAGCAAACTGAAGAGAGTAAAGACTAAAGAGCTAGAATATCCTTCAAGTCAATGAAAAGGAGAGCATCTAACTCCCTTAAAAACCAATCCCAGGCAACTTATTTTTTAAGAACATAATGATCTTTCTCACATTTGTGCTTCACTTGTGAAGTTCCCATGGCCCTTCACCTACTCCTACTCCTGTTTTGGATTTAGCTTGGAGAACATTGTTATGCGCACATATATTCCCTAATCCTCTCAATAGCCCATCAAGTTGGGATTATTATCTCAATTTTCCAGATGGACAAAACAAACCGTCATTGTTACCATAGACAGAAAAACAAAACAACTTGTGTGTGTATGTGTGCCTGTGTGTGTGATTGTGCCAAGAAGCAAAGGACTAATTAAAGAACTAAAAAAATGATCTCTGGATTTCCAATTCAGATGCTTATTAAAAGTTTAGATATTTTGTTGACCTTTCTGCCTACCTAACATATCAGAAAAAATTACTAAATTATGATAGGGATTAATTATGATATGGAATTATAAAAACCAAAGAATCCTTTTGTAGAAAAAATATTCACTTGTAAATTTTAGATTTTTGTATCTAAAGGTTTTTAATAGCAATTTGTAGGGGTGCCTGTTTGGCTCAGTCAATAGAGCATCCAACTCTTGATCCAGGGTTGTGAGTTCAAGCACCATGTTGGGCGTGGAGCCTACTTAAAAAAAAAAAAAAAAAAAAAAAGAAATGGCTATAATAGTAATTTGTAGTACATTGCTTTTTCCTCACCACTGAATTCTTCACTAAATCTTCATTGAATCAGGAGCAAATTAAAGTTTTATGCATATTTGTTGATAAACCTACTACACAATAATCTCAAGACTGAAGTTCAAGTACTTATCAACTGCTGATGTGGCTGGAAAAGGAATTAACTCTGTGTGTCTGCTCATTAGGCCACCCTCAAAAGTGTTGACGGGGAGAAGAACATTAATAGTTAAGAATGTGAGATTTATACTCCTGAATTCAAATCTAGCCACAATTTGCTGCCTTTGTGGTCTTGTGAAAATCACTAAGCTTCACATTTGTTCTTAACCCCTTAAAATGAGAGATAATCCATAAAAGGGCTTGCATGCCCCGTAGGGTGGTTTGGAAGTAAGATAATGTGGGTGAAGTGCCTCCCCCACAATAAGTTACCTGTTCAATCTTGCCAGGAGGCTTGTACTTACAATGCTCCCTTTCTTTGGCAAGCTTTTCCTCCTCTTCTCCTTCCCTTTTCCTAAACAAATCTACTCTCCCTTCAGGTCTCAGATTAAATTTCATTTCCTCAGAGAATATCCTCACAAACTCCAGCATGGGTCAAGTTCCATTGGTTTTTCTGACCACAGTATTAAAATACTGAAATTAACTCTTAGAGCAAGTAGTGGTTTCATGAATTTCTTTCCTTGTAAATGATACACCCCCAAATGGCACAGCCTTTATCTGTCACATAACCTGCTCTAGCACAGTGGCACACATAGCAAGAAACAAAACGTGCTTGGTCAACATTAGACAAAAGAATAATCTAATTTACTGATTCATAGCACAGTGTGTAAAACAAAAAAATTAATAAATATTAGTAATTTTTAATTAGTATTCAGTAATATACTGATGTGGTATGTCTTTAAGCTTTCTCGCATGTATTTATTAATCACATAATTTTTCCTTTTTTGAATATTTATTTATTTTGAGAGCGAGAGCAAGCACCAGTGGGTGAGGGGCAGAGAGGGAGAGAGAGAATCCCAAAAGCCTGGCACAGGGCTCGATTACATCAACTGTGAGATCATGAACTAAGCCAAGATCAGGAGTCCAATGTTTAACCAACTGAGCCACCCAAGTGCCTCAATCACATAATTTTTCTTGAGCATTGTGTTTACTATTACCTTAAAATATCAACCTGTTAGGAAAAGCAAAATGTACTACATTGCATCCTACTATGCCCTAGAATTGCCATTTAATTCAAGGAACCCTTCCCAGGAAAACAACTGCCATTTCTTCAAAAAAAAAAAAAAAAACCCAAAAAAACAAACAAACAAACAAAAACACCCAAATGATATAAGGAGATCACAGCTGCTCTCTCTTAGACTGTGTCAACGTGAATTGCAAGGGGGAGATGCAGGGCTGGGGGGAGGGGTGGGGGTAGGGGACTTGCTCCTTGTTCCATCCTGCTTGTAGCGTACTGTCAGTTTCTTCTTTCCTTGCCTATCACCCTAGCCTTGCTTCCACCCTGGCAGCAGTGATTCAGTCCTGGAGCCGCAACCAAATCCATTTTGCGCTTCTTCAAATACCGGCAGAAACTGCCTCAGTGCACCCCCTGAGATACAAATCTCTGTGGGCTCCTGCTGTTGCTCAGAGGCATTTTGGGGTTCTCTTCCTGGTTCAGAGAGATCGGTATCAGCTGAGCTGTGTTTCCTCCACAGAGGTTTGAATTTCAACTTCACGTGGCTCACCCTCTAAGCTTCTAAGTTTTTAATTATTCAAATATTTCCCCTTTTATGTCAGTCTAGACTCATAAGAAGCAGTTACAAAAACATGCTTAGACATGCAGGAAATTTGTTAGGGGAAACATCTGTGAGAGAAAATGGGAAGGAAGCCAGGAGATGCTCATAGAACTGTCAGACCATGATGTAGGGCTCAGGCTGAGTGCAGAAGAGAGGAAAGGAAGGTTGTTTTGGGTGGAAGTGTTTCAGACTGCAGAGAAGTTCTAAGAAAGGTTTGGCAATGCTAGTGGAGAGTCCTGATGTTAAAGTCACCTGTCATAGAAATCTGGTGCTTTCTAGGAATGGGTCAGTCTTTATGTCAAGGAATCAAGAGGTGGAAGTGGGAGGGACTCTTCTCATAAATGTATCTGGTATTCTATTCTGAACTTTTGCTTCCATGCCGACAACTTTGACTTTTGACAGATTGGGAGTCTTGCTTCCCAAGGATGGATTGCTTTCATCAGGGGTTACGAGAATTGTTCCGTGGAATCATACGTTGAGGTTACTTCCTTGAGATTATGAACACCTTGTGTCACTGAAACAATATCAGAGAGGGAGCAGACTCTTCCCTGGCTGGGTTTTGAAGAGTCTTCTTTAGGAATTTTGTGTAAAGTTCCTCACATTGGATTTGTCTGATATTTTCTCACAAATAAACTGAGGGGCTGGCTATCTGTGAGGAGCACGAAACAAGAGACGTGCTTTTTCATCACATCGTATCACTGCACACATGAAAGCAACATGATACCACTCATGATCTAACCTTGATCCCTTGGTAGTGTCTGCCATATTTCTCCACTATACCATTACGTCCCCCCCCCCCCATTTTTTACGCTCTATTCTTTGAAAGTGAGTCACCACATCCAGCCCACAGTCAAAGGGAAGGGAATTAAGTGTACCTCCTGGAAGGATGGAGGTCTATGCATATTATTTAGAATTCTTCTGAAAGAAAGATTTATTTCTTATTCTATTTAGATTTTTTACTGAATAATTTACTTATATCTCTTAGGGTTCATAGATATTTATTTTATTCAGGGGGTTATAATCTACTTCTAAAATTATTATGGCTTCATTTTTCCATCTTTGGCCATTGTGAACTCTATCATATTGGCTCCTGTGTCCTTTTGATATGGCTCATCTTTTTAATTTATTTGTTTTTTAGCTCTTCCTTATTTTGAGGCACTTCAAGATGCTGTAGGCTCATCTTGTGTTTTCCCCGCTGCAGTCCCAAACAAATTAACCATTCTTCCAAGGGACTCTGGTTCCCTTTATTTAAAAAAAAAAAAAAAAAAAAAAAAAAAAAAAGGAGTTTAGAAATCAATATCTTGTGTCTGGGTCTGTTTGGTGCTGCTCACGTTTTATTTTATATATGTATACACAGTTTTTGCATGTTTATATATAGGTACATATTTATATATTTATATATAATATACATGTAAAACATATATTTCCTTATATACACATATATCTATAATTATTTCCTTGTCTATATATATATATATATATATATATATATATATTAAAATTGACATCAGTTTATACTGGTGTCTCTTACTCTAACCCAGTCTCATGAGGTTTATTTTAGATGGAATTTTGACTAAAATTTTGGAATAATTAACACAGCTCAGAGATGGATAGTGTGAATGTCTATCGGAAACGGATAAGATTCTTAGAACTTTGAGATTCCTCAATTTCGGGACAGGGTAAGAATGTCTTTGTGTCTCTAAACAACAGTTGCATCTTGTGAGGCAGGAACACACAAGATTTGTGTTGTTACCAATACGTGTAAGAAGTGTGCGCATGCGCTGTTGCTAAAGCGCAGCCTGCCCAGTGCAGGCCATTGTCTCACCCGAGAGAGACCGTAGGCTGAGCTTTGTGAGGCTGCGGGGAAGACTGCGAACTTGATTTCTGCTTTGCCAACTTGGCTCCCATTAGGCTCTGGCCCCGGGGAGCAAAGGAAGGAGACCACTAAGGGGAAGGAGAAGGGGGCATCTGCCCCTTACAGTCGTTCCCTGTTGCTTGCTGGCTGTTCCCTGTGCCTGTGAGCAGCACCCAGCGGTGCTTCTTCACTCTGAGCAGCAGTTCCTTCCTGGAGTATCAAATTTTCCCAGCACTTGCAGAGGCAGCGAAATCATGCCCCTCACTGATACCGGCTGGAGCCAGCATTTCCTGTCTTTAGAGGTCTGAATTTTTGCCCCCACTGCACTTCCACAGAGCTTCTAAGATTTAGTAATTCAAATCTCTTTCCAAAGATGGAAGCCGCTTTCCGCACGTACTGCCTCCATCATAGCTAGGGTTTTTCACTACCTAATTAACAACTTTGGAACTAATTACTAATTTTTTGCATTATATTATCTATCTCTGTGAAAATAACCAGAATGGCTTCTTTCATCTGCCTAGGCCTTTACTGATACAATCCAGTGCCTAAATTTCCATGTTGCTTACCCACATTTTTGAAAGAAGTTTCTCCATCACTTTTGATAACAGATTATTGAAAAGAAAATATATCATAGTTTCGTAATGTGTTATTTGATGACGTAAGGTCTGGTTCTGTATTTATAACCTGATGCAACATTAGACAATTTACTGGTGTCAGCCCTTTCTGTATTTGTTTTATTTTTTTTTTTAGCTGTCTTTTTTCACATGTAAAACTTTAATCTATAGCATGGTTTCTCTCAGTCTAAAATCTATTTAAAATCTCCATCCAGTATATTTTTTCAGATCCTGAGGAAGTCTTCAGGGCTGAAAAAGTATACGTTACTCTCTGTTTTCTAGATGTGTTCTGGCGTTAATTTATCAAACTGTTTATTTTATGAAATGTCATAAAAAGGAACTATAATTTTTTTTTTTTTATAAATTTTTTTTTTCAACGTTTTTTATTTATTTTTGGGACAGAGAGAGACAGAGCATGAACGGGGGAGGGGCAGAGAGAGAGGGAGACACAGAAGCGGAAACAGGCTCCAGGCTCTGAGCCATCAGCCCAGAGCCTGACGCGGGGCTCGAACTCACGGACCGCGAGATCGTGACCTGGCTGAAGTCGGACGCTTAACCGACTGCGCCACCCAGGCGCCCCAAGGAACTATAAATTAAATCAATAATTGATTAAGTGAATCATACTATATTGTCATCCAAGCAATAAAAGTAACATATTTTATAAAGTTTGACTCCTTTATTCCCCACTTTGTCTGTCCCTCCCTCCCTTCCTCCTTTCTCTCTTTTACAGTTGAAAGCTTGAGGATCAAGAAAGGGCACTACAAATTTCTTGTCCTACTCATTTTCATTTTCAAAGCCATTTACATGTTTTGTATAACTTAATTTAAAAAAAAAAAAAAAAACCAAGAGTGCTGTAGTGTTTGCTTGACAAAAGAGGTTGTGAATCAGGAATATTTTATTTCAAGTACAAATTCTAGCACATATCACCTCTTAATTATTATCACATTGCATAAGCTAGCTCATCTCAACTTTATCTTCTGGACTATGAGCATATTAGTTTATATCTGATAAGATTCTTTTAATGGATTATGAAAAAATATATGTGTGAAGCACATGCAGTTCCTGGCTTATGATAAAAATTCAGAATTAATTTCATTGAAGTTGATATTTTAACCCCATTTGAAAGGAAAGCCACCTTACTAGCCTCTAAGACTTGTCTCAGAAGCTTAGCAAATACCTGTATATGCAAAATTTGATTTTTTTTTTAAAGTGTGAGTTAAGATGGTCACCTTGCCAATTGTCTGAGTATGCTGGTCTTTGTAACCAGGGAAACAAATCTGATTTCCAGAATAAAGAGAGACTTGGAACTACTGTACAAAGAGAAAACATGGGTAAGTATTATTTTCCTATGTTTTAAATTCTTTGGATGGTATTAATTCTAACTCCTATTAACCATCCAGGCCTGCTTCTAACAGTTGTAACTCAGTGACCAATCCCAGCTCAAGATATCTCCTTACACCCTTCCCAGAAGATCAGCAAATAGCTGATAACCCTAGGATTTCTTGCATGCTAGTGACTGGAAATTACTATCTAGTAGAAATCGTATCTAATGTGTAGACCAATCAATGGCTGAATTGAAAAGAACTTGTTTCAGAGAACATTTCTAGAATTACATGTTGGGTTTAGCATTTGATTTTATACTACAGCTAATAAGTGTATCTGCTACTGTTTCATGGATGCTGACAGAAGACACAAGAGTCCTGGGTCAGACACAAAGACTTTATTACTTAAGGCACAACAGGCAGTATGAACATCAACATATTTCCATTAGTTCTTTTTGTCCCCAACTCCAACAGTGGGAGGCACCATCAGGGGATAGGTTACAAGAAGACTTTAGATAGTACCAGCACAAACAGTGGAATATTACAAAAGAAAAACAAACAAACAAACTCTGAGCTTGAGAGAATCCACTCTTTTTATAACAATCACTAAGCAAGCCTCCCCTGTCCTAGAGGGAGATACTACCTCTTTTTTCAAGATAACTGTTAAAACCCTTGAGAATCCCTGAGAAACAAACTTTGAGAACCCAGTCTCTTCAGTAACATAACACTGAGAAATGACCTAGATGAAGAGTAGACAGAGCCTTTTATTCTTGGCACACCTAGCAAGACATTGAACATGAAAGACCCATGGGCATCTCCCACCAATACTTACAATGCAATCCTACTTTGCCTTGGCTTCCAGCAAATTTTCAAATTATTTTGCATCTTCATTGACCACTCTGATTAACTAAAAAAGGCTACAACCAAATCCATCCAATTTGCCACACAGCATTTAATTACAGTCAAGTATGAATATATTCCAGCTAGCAGTAAGTCATATTTTAGACAGCAGATTCTAGTCTAAGGCCAGTTCTATTATGACTTATAACAAAGGAGTAGTAACTCACCTGCTGATCTTTGATGTCACTGCCAATAAGTATAAGGGACAATATATAAGCTAAAACTAAAGCAGCCTCTGTCTGCAATGGAGAGACATTTCATAATCTATCATCTCCTACGTATAAGCATATAACCCAAATTTACACAGGTCATTCCTATTCTTTCTATATAGCTGGGCTCAATCATTTCTATTGTAACAGAAATTTCTGTCCTGAAAGAAACAACAGCAGTGAGGCACAGATAGTGAGCTTAAAAGGGTTAAAAGTTCAGTACTGTCTATTTGTCAAGTAGTGGTGGAGACAATGCCCTCCTACAATGTGGCCTCATTATCCTAAGACAAATGGGCCAACTTTGGTAGGAGTCACAGGTCTAGCATCTAGGGTTGGCATTGTAGCCACTGATAAAAAACAAGATGGACCCCAAGCAAAATTTGGATCAGACGTTGACTGATGATACTGCACATATGCCAAAAAATATGGAAATATTTATTAACTACATGATGGAACTTTCTGAGTAGCTCTGCACCAGGTATGAAAATGAGAGCAGGAAAAGAAGATGGGCTTGGGTTTTTCCGTTGGTTATGAGATGGGGCCAGGGTGACGGTGTCCAAATATGGTTTGAAGATCCTACCAATGCCAAAGGAGGGAACACTAAGCTTTCTTATCATCTTTCCCAGATAGAAGTCTGAAAGAGAAGAGAGAAGTTTAAATGCTATCAGCAGGGAAACATCAAAAAATGACATATTACAACTGACCCCTGATGTTTGACTGATGACTAAAAGTGCCATTTTTCACTTAACTGAATTTGAACCTGTTTAAGTGAGCCATTATGGCACTCTATGAGGCCTGAAGCCTAGAGAGGTTAAGAAAAATGAAATTTCAATTAAATACCATTTTCAAAAGGCTAGCATTATGTATTCTGAGAAGTGACTGAGTGCTTGATCATTATTAGTGATGTCTAAAACTCCTAAGGGGATAAGGAATGTCTTGGGGAAGTCTTGTGTTGCGGCTTTAGTAGGCATAGATGCATGTGTGACCTTGAATTATATTTTGTGTATCTGTCAGGCAAGAGATACCCAGAGTTCTGTACACCAAAGAAAGAGCCTTGGATAAGAAATTGTTGTTGCTGTCATTAACTATATCAGACAGCCAGATCCTTGGCAATAGCCCATGAATCTGTAAAAATGTACAAATGGGACCAATAGTTGACCAGGTCATCCAATGTTCTATGACTGCTTAGAGTTTGGTCACTTGTGGTGACCTCTGGGCCTCAGACTCTATCAAAGACATCCCGGTTAAAGAATGAACAGCAACAGCAATTCAGTGAACTTTATCATGTTTGAGAGTGGTGATACTGTCCATAACGTCTACTGACTCCTTTTGCTGCTCACTCAGTTGATCCCAAGGAGCTCCATAAATAGCCAGAGGGTCTGGGAAAGGGGTGACCTCTGTTAACAGCCGTGGTATGTGAAAAAGGACTGAGGACAAGAAAGGTCACCTCCTCTTGCAGTGGAAATATGTCAGAAGCTCAGGATTGGCTCTACTCTGTAACAAGAGTCCCTGGTGGTCATGCTTTTGGGGTGCTGCTTTCATGACGAAAGGCATAATGAACAGCTGGATATGGAGGGTCATGGTTTTAAAACTTCTGAGTGTCTGTATTTCCAGGAAAACGCAGTATGGACCAGCAATACACACTCTAATGATATATAACATGAGGCCAAAGAGAATAATCTTGCATCAGGAGCGCATGGGCAATTTGTAGCTATTATAGGTGTTCCAGAGGCTCTAAGAGGTATGAGCCAAAGACTCTATGGTAAAGGTGTCTCTGGTGGGGGTACTAACAAAATGCCTATTGTATTGCAATTTGGACAGATTTTAAAGCTTTTGTTGGAGGAGGTTCCATTTAAGATGGGCCAGTGTACATATGACAGCATAATTGGATTAAGTAAAGTTTGTAAATGAATTTGTTTGTAAATGTATTAAGTAAAATTATAAATGAATGTAAAGGAATATATTGCCTTTAGAATCCCCCAAAACTAAAGATGTTCATGTTGGGGATACATGATCAATAATTCTTTCTTGAAAGTATTAGGAGTGGGGCAGACCTTGGCTTAACAAATGATTTCAGGAATTTAAACCAAGGTGGTAGGCCCTTGAATTATTCATGGGATGATTCACCCCTTTTTTTTTGTGAGCTGCTTTGTGAGTAGTGGCTTGTCTTGAATGAGTGTGTCAAGTGAATCTTGTCAGAGGAAGATATCATCAGTGCAATGTCATACCTGTGCTCCCGGAGAAAGCTGTATGCAGTTAAGATCTTTCCTGTGAGAATTGTGTGCAATGGCAGGGCTATTGAGTTACCCCACTAAGTCAGGTAAAGGTGTATTCTAGACCTTGGAAGTAGTTTGAAAGCAAAGTGCAGCTAAGAGCTATTGAATTAGGCATTAAATATATTAGTCAAACGTGTAATAGCAAAATGTTTACTAGTTGTTGATTAAATGAAGTCAGCAATATCAATAATAATGAGTGGGGATGCTTTGATAGGTGAGACCACAGCATTAACAGCATCAAGGTAGTATTAATCCACGGTGAGACATTTTTCATTCTTTCTAAGTTTAAGAACAGACCAACCGAGCTGTCAAATGGAAAAGCAGTAGAGATACCACCCCTTCACTAGGTAAGACTTCTTTAATGTGTTTCAGTCCTTGAAGACCCTGTTTTAATTTATATTGGGCTGTATTAACTATTTTAATTGGGGAAGGATGGAGTTCCATGGAGTCCCATTTGTCAAGCCAATTGTAAGTGCCAAGGATTTAATTTAATTTTAATTTATCATTCATTGATTGTCAAAGTGACAATGCCTACTATGAGATATTTAAGATAATAGGTACTGTAAGCATGAGGAAGTAAGACAAGATAAAGGTTTTGATAGCTAAAGTGAGGCATACCTATTTGTCCTCTATTTATGTTCAGTAACTCCTCTAAGATAGTTAATTAATAAGACCTCCAGGTTTAATGTAATTCGACTCCTAATAATTAAGGCCACAAAGTTATGTCAATTTATACAGTTAAACAGATATTAAAGTTAATTCACAATATATGTTTTGGAAGCAAAAAAGCCAATCACTGACTTTGTTTTTATTGTTATATAAATTATTTTAGTAAATTTTTATTTGTTTTTATTGTTGTAGAAATTATTTTAGTAAATTTTAGATTTCCAATTGGATCAAATTTTGTGAACTTGTGTTTCAGGTTTTGTTTGCTTGTTCAGTTCACCTCGTATTCAAGTTTCTTCCTTTCTCCCTTCCTTTTTTCCTTCCTCTTTTCCTAGTTCTACATTTCTCTTGTTTTGCTTTTCTTTCTTTCTTTTATTTTATTTTTGTCATTCCTGGATATACTTTGGAGAATTCTCTCTATCATGCTCAAATTTTAGAGTTTGGTTTTCCACAGAGCCTTGAATCATCATTTTTAAGGTTAGAGGATTTCAAAAGGTGATGGTTGAATTATTCCTTTGACTGCCACAGGGATATTCTAAGGATCCTTTTAACCCTGACAATCAGGATCTTTCTTGGTGACAGGAGCATAGATAGCAGCAGCAGGAAAAGTATCTTGTGGGGTCTTAGTGAGTGATCTTTTTTTAGGAGTATGACTTCAGGGTATCAAATAGTTATTCCTCTTCCACACAAGCAACCATGGGTAGACCCATATTGCATAGGGTGTCTGTCTTTCCTTTGAGCTCTTTACAGAATAGGGACAATGCCTAGTTGAGACACACAACCAATGGTTTCAGAGTAAGGGTCATTCCTTGAGCGTAGTATCAGTCATAGCTTATGTTGGAGTTGAGACACAATTTAACCTGAGACTCACTGATAGTCCTGGGCCAAAATATACTACCCAGGGCCATTTAAAGGAGGGCCCAAACTCATATTCCTATTCCTAAATTCTAATTACCCAGACTCTGGCTTGGGCAGTTAAATCTATAATAGAGACTCGGTAGAATTCAGCAAGTATAGCGTAAAACAGCTCACATTAAAGTGCAAAGTTGTTAGCAGGCAGCAATGCAGCCCAAAGAGCATGCTCACCAGCAATTAGCAAGCCAAAGAAAAACATGGAAGATGCTGAGTGGTAGTGGTCACGGTCTAGACACCCACTCTGCTCTTTTCTTCAATTTTTTTGGAGACTCCATTGAAACAGTGGATTTTCCCATCCCAAAATTTGCTTTGGGTGTTAACATCGATGATGCCCCAGACACACTAAGAGGATATACAGAGATAATTATTCATTTAATATAGCTTTCTAGAGAGAATAAGATGGCTCACCAGCACTTCTAAAATGGCTTGAGAGAGTAGGAAAGAAAACTGGCTTGGGAGTTTTGAGTGATTAGGTGAGGGGACAAGGAAAAGTGTTCTTATGGGTGGTTTGAACTTCTCACCAGCACCAAAGAAGGGATCACCCAGGCTTTTTCACCAACTTGCCCATATAACAGGCAGAAGTGGAATAGTGAAGGGTGAGGCTTTAAATCTGTCAGCAGTCATACATCAAGAAATGGAGTCACCTTATTACAATTAACTTCTGTATCAGAAACATTTGGACTTTTGCACTGTACAGTTCATTATGATGAAAATTGTCATGCTCTGTGTGATGAGGCATCTAGGTAGCAATGGCACCAATGCCAGGAATGCAGACTTGATCATTAGTTGATTCCATGTAGTCTCATCACAGAATGGGCCCTTACTGTGAGCATCTACACGAGTAACCCAGACTGTCAGATGAGCAGCCACAATTGCTTTCTACATTTTGCAGCCATAAAGAGGATTATCTTTAATCTTCCATTTTGTAGTCTTCCAAGTAGTAGAACAGATGGCTAGGACTTTGGCAAGAGTTTAAGAGTTAGTAAAAATATTCCTGTTATATATATATATATATATATATATATATATATATATATATGCGGGTTATGTATAACACTACATAAAAAAAATAATGTGATTCATTGGTGTACGATTGAAGACAGTCACATGTCTGTCAAGTCACCCATTGTACTGACCAGTCTTTACCAGAGTTGGTCCTTCAGAATTGTCTCTGTGACTGGTTTGCTGCTATCCGAGGAGGCCATCAGGTTTCACTGGTAAAAAATGTCAGCAGACAATGACCAGACATTTAGGGAAAACTCTGTGGATTAAGGTCCCCACAATGCCAGTGGCTTTCCTTCAGACAATCAAGTGGAGGATAAAACATAGAGTAGCAGCCATGTTTTCATGCAAACCTGAGATGCCTTAAGGCAGAGCACTCTTGAACATACCATATCTGCTTAGCCAATATAGCCTATAACTTTCCATTTTGTTTATCATTCAATTCAAGTTTCTCTACCCCAAAGTGAGGATGTCAGCCTAGAGGTACAAGTCTCCATAAGTAATTGGTTCAGTTTCAACAAGAGCCTAAGTAACAGGTTAAAATGTGTCTTTTATTAAAAAGGGGTATAACTGTTACTGTATCTGGCAGCAGCACTGTTTATTTTGTTTCTATTTGATAAGCCAAGAAGGGATAGGGAGGAGGTTTGCAGGGGAAAGAAGAAGTAACTAATATGTCCCAATAGCATTTTTCCTTTTATATCAGTCTTTGAACAGGAGAATTCTCTGTAACACTGTAAGACGAGTAGAAGTAGGACAACACTCTAGGAAGTAGAAGCATGTAAGACATCAAGTCAATGATATGTGCAGATGTCAAAGCCACTGCAATAGTGAGTTAAATCAGCTGGAAGCGTTCATCCATTAGGTCATTTTAACATTCCTGCCTGTGCCACTGTGACTTTTCCCCACACTCCATCATTTAAGTTTAGCTTCCTTCTCTGCCTAACAGACTGGAAAGGATACTGACTCTGGTGCATGTATCCAACAGAGTCATGAATTTGAGTGCCAATCCTCCCCCAAACTCCCCAACATAATGAAACAAGTGCATTTTACCTTTGATCCCTTTTGAGGGAAGAATAATCTTGGCCCAGGCCCCAGCGACTTTTCTCCTTAAAGTAGCTGAAGTCAGAGGAGAAGGAGGGGGTAATGGAGTAGAGTGGCACCATGCTACTAAACAAGACTTTGCATTTACATTTGGTTTTGAGACACATGACAGTTGATCACAATTCAACCAAGTAGACCTCTGTGTTTTGGTTCATCGACAGTTCTTTTAACAAAATGGAAAGTTCTCCTTGGTGACACAATTTATTTCAGCTTTGAGGACTCTTTGGTTTGGTAGCCATGGCTACACTGTCTATCTGCTGGAACCACAGGTTCCATAATGCTGCCCATTATGAATATATATCTTTCTATTTCTGCTCCGAGAAGAGTAAGAAACAACTAAAGTCCGATTTGGGCAACTTGTTCCAATCCCACTTACTGCTCAGTCTCATTAACATTTGGAGCCAGAATACCCCTTCCTGTCTCCTCTCTTGCCATCATTTGGATAAAAGTATTCTCCATCAGATCTCAGGGAGTCTTCTAACTCTGAAACTTGCTTGGGGACCTGTACTTCCTCTCCCAGAAAGTAATCTCTCAGTCAGGATTACAGCCTCACTGTAAAAACTGTCAGATCTGAGATTTAATTTCACCCCATAGCTATGATCTAAAAAGTTAGTCTGTCACTGGTTTTCGGATGCTGGTAGGAGACACGAGACTCCTGAGCCAGTGAAAAAGAAATTAACTGCACAGTGCACACCAAGTACCATGAGCATCAGTGCATTTGCTTCAGTTTCTCTTGTTCCCAAGTCTCTTGAGGGTGATGGGGCAGGGCCAGACGTTACCTGTGCTAAGTGGATTGCATTATAGGAAAAGAGCACTAAAATTGGAATTTTTACTTGTTTTTTTTTGTTTGCTTCTTTTTTGTTGTTTTTTGTTATTATTATTTTTTTTAATAGCAAGCAGTAAGCAACCTTTTTTCTTTGTCCCAGAGAAAGATGTACTTCATCCCTCAAGGTGTCTCTCTGAAAACACAACCTTGAAAATGACTCAGGGTCTTATATTTTTATCATGTTAAACAACAAAAGAGAACTGAATGACCCCTAGGAGAATGCCTCCAATACTATAATAAAACATGAAATTGATCAAAGTAAGTAGCTGTTTTTTTATCATCATGATGATTTTGGACTAGAGATCTACCAGCCTTGTTATCACAAGCCTCTCATTTTCTTTTTCCATTTTTGATGCATATTATTATTATTATTATTAAAATTGATTTTTATTAGAGAGTAAATATACTCTTTTTTTAAGGAACAAAATTTGGGACTTTTATGTTTGATTTTAGGAAATTCATACAGAGGAAAAGTATACCTATTATGATACAGAGGGGGAGATAAAACATTAAATTGTAAAATTTAAATTTAGTCCCTTAGGAACAGTAACTAAACTAGGAAGGCAGGCACATGTTTTTGAACAGAAATATTTCTCAAAGTATTAATAAAACAGCCACACCTTTTTAAAATGTTGGAGCTGGCACTAATCCCAACTATGTCTGACATTGCTTCTCTTCCCATTCCACTCATGCTACTTCACAAAGAAAAGAAACTAAACATTATGTTCAGAACCGATGAGTAATAAATGTAGTAAACCTCAATCTCCTCCTAAAATAGTCTATCATAAGATGATACAGATAATTTTAAGTTGTATTTAAATGAAATTGGATACAAAAATTAAATGGAAAGCCATTGAAAGATTTAGCAGATGAAAATATAGTTAGAGACTCTCTATCCAACGCTGTGGCTATGACTAATACTTCATATGGAACGCTGACAAAATCAGAAAATGTTTTCCCAAACACAAGTGACTATCTGTGTGAGATATTTCAGATGTTTCATGGGGGTGGTAAACTGCTACCGTATTCGTACCAAAAATACATCTGGGGTAACGTTAAAAAAAAGCAAGTATCTCTTCGTAATATATAAATACTTATTGTAATATTGAAATTGTTTAATTATAATATGTAAATAATAATATACACTATGCAATTATAATGTATAAACCATAATAATTATATATACACACATAACTATAACATAATTCACAAGCAATTTATGTATAAATATATGAATTATTTAATGTGTAGGCTATTTATTATTTATAACATAAACTTCTAATATATAATATACATTAGAATATTATAATATATTATACTAAAACTGCTATATAATATGTAAAGCATATATTTTCATAAATTATGTGTAAAAATGTGTAATTTGCAAGCTATTATAATATATAAACTAATGCACATTATAATGTGTAAACTTTTAATCAGCAAGTGATTAAAATGTTAATTTCTTTGCATTTTAGTAATCTGGCCAATTCTACACTTTTTCTCAAAATATGAAGGAAAAGAATTCCAAGTGTTTCAATTCTTTTAATTGTGTCGTTAAGAATGTTAAAATTATCGAGATATTTTGAATAAAATCAGCATGTTATTTCAAAATTTAGAATAAATAAAAAATAGTCACAAAACCAAAAACATACCACACTTTACGTATCTACTCATAAAAGTAGCCCTCAGATTGTCATTTAAGATCTATTTCTTTTACTCCAAGAGTTTTTTTAAAAAGGTATTTGATTTCTAAGGAGAAAAAAATCAATGTTGAAAACTGAAGCGGTGAAAAAGTTTACTATTGACAGACACACAGTGAAAACAAGTGACAGCTGGCAACTTCATGGTGGTAGGAAAATAGAAGATACAGGTAATATGCCAGGAGATGAATCAAAGGGACTAGAAAAAGGCCTGTGCCATTTTTTATGTGGTAGTGTCATTCTTTGTAACCAAAAGGCTAGCATGAAGAAATGATGGAGAAAGAGGATGCCTTTGTCGATTACCAAGGCCATGCCTACAATCAGGGGCGACAGCCCTCCCACCTATGTCCTCACGTTTGGCTGACTCCTGTAAGTACCGTGTCATAGGCTGATACCTTCCTTGTGACGGTAGATGCTGAGTTATGTGCACTATGCAAATATTCCACTCAAGAAGTTAGGTCGTATGCTGGGCATTTGAAAAATAGTTTTGTTCAAAATGCTCACAATTAAAAAGAAAATTAAAAATGTAAAGTGGAAGATCGTTAGCTATCTAGAAATGGAATGATAAACGGAGGACATTTACAACTGATGCTTTACCGTATCTTAACATCATTGTTCTAATTTTCAAGTGGGAATTTTACTAAGAGTTTTTACATTGGCCTAATTTCAGGCAGAATTCAAGGAAATTTGGAGTAAGCTTCTGCTCATGCCACTCCTTGTAAGAAGGGTGTGACTTACAGCTTGCGGTTTTGAGCTTCAGCTAATTCTAAATGACTTCACGCTTAATTCCAGTTGCCTGTTTGGTGCTTTATTAACTAACTTGGATCCCTCTTGTTCCTTCTCTTATGGAAGGAGAAAAGTGTCCAGTTATGCAATATATCAGCCTTATCTGTTTTCTAATGCTATTTATTCCACAGAGACATCAGCTGAAATAAGGCCAATCATTCACCTTGTTCTCAGTAGTATTCTCAACTTTTGGGCTCTGGTATATACCAGGAAATCAGTGAGCATCTGTTGAATTGTCTATTTGTGTAGTCTACGCTTCCTGCTGGTATCTGTAGCGGTCCTTATCCTAAATTACTAATTATTAATGTTTTGTTAGTTTCACTCTCAACCCTATTTGGCCTGTTACATTCCCTTCAGCTCAGCAGGGTTTACAGGTTATCACTGAGACTGTGGTGTTGCTAGTGTTCTCTTGAACTTTATCTCACAGTGAAAATTCAGATGAATTTTATCAAAACTGTCTCATGTCAGCATCACCATCAAGTCAATATTTTCTAATGGCTAACTTGATAAGTATCAGCATTCTAGGATTTTCATTTCTATCTTTATTTTCAGGGTCATAAGTACTTTTAAAACAGTGTATATGTTTTAGTGATTTCTCAGTTTAAGAATAGTTGAAAATAATTTTCTAATTACGTGTTGAGTTTGGTATTTTTAACATGCAAAAGTTAATAATGTCGTGAAGAAACACATTATATACATTAAATATGGTTAGTATAAGATGATACACTGCGATAAGGGTATAAAAAACACCAACTAAACATTAATGTAGGCAGGATCAGCTTCATGTTCATGAGACCTGTGCAGCCACACAGGGCCTGTGCTCAGAAGGGCCTTGCATTTGGTTCTGCTCTGCTATCTCTGTACAGGCATACCTAGTTTTATTGTTCTTTTCTTTATTGTGCGCTTTAGATGCTGCATTTTTTTTTTTTTACACATTGCAGGTTTGTGGCAACCCTGCATTGAATAAGTCCATCAGTGCCATTTTTCCAACAGCATTTGCTCAGTGTGTGTCTCCATATCACCTTTTGGTAGCATTCACAATATTTCACACATGTTCATGATTATCGTATTTTACGGTGATCTCTGATCAGTGATCTTTGATGTTACTACTGTAATTGTTTTGGATACAACAAACCGTGCCCATATAAGACAGCAGACATAATTGGCAAATGTTGTGTATATTGGACTATTCCACTGACCAGTCATTCCACCATTTCTCTCTCTCTCTCCATAGGCCTCCCTATTCCCTGAGACCAACTAATAACCCTGCAATGGTCTCTAAATGTTCAAATGAAAGAAAGAATTTCATGTCTCTCAGTTTAGATCAAAAGTTAGAAATTATTAGGCTTAGTGGGGAAGATATGTTGAAACCCAAGATAAGCTAAAAGCTAGGCCTCTGGGGCCAAACAGCCAAATTGTGAGTGCAAAGAAGTTTTTGAAGGAAATTAAAAGTGCTGCTCCAGTGAACACATGGATGATATGGAAATGAAACAGCCTTGTTGCTGATACGGAAAAAACCTTAGTAGTCTGGATAGAAGATCAAACCAGCCACAACATTCCCTTAAGCCAAAGCCTAATCCACTCTCTTCAATTCTATGAAGGCTGAGAGAGGAAAGGAAGCTATAGAAGAAAACTTGGAAGCTACCAGAGGTTGGTTCATGAGGTTTAAGAAAATAAGCCACCTTCATAACATAAAAGTGCAAGATGAAGGAACAAGGGCTGATGTAGAAGCTACAGCGAGATACTTAAAAGATCTTGTTAAAATAATTAATGAAGGTGGCTACATAAACAACATATCTTCGGTATAGATGAAATAGCCTTTTAAGGGAAGAAGATGCCATCTAGGTCTTTCACCGCTAGAAAAGATAAATCAATGCCTGGCTTCAAAGCTTCAAAGGACAAGCTGACTCTTGCTAGAGGCTAGCATAGCTGTTGACTTTAAGTTGAAGCCAACACTCATTTACCATTTTGAAAATCCTGAGGCCCTTAGAAATTATGCTAAATCTACTTGGCCTGTACTCTGTCAATAGAGCAGCAAAGCCTGGATGACAGCACATCTGTTTACAATGTGGTTTACAGAATATTTAAAGCCCACTGTTGAGACTTACTGCTCAGACCTCAACTCAAGGATTCAAAATATGACTGCTCATGGACAGTGCACCTGGTCACCCTAGAGCTATGATGGAGATGGATGAGATTCGTGTCTTCATGACTGCTAACACAACATCCATTCTGTAGCCCATGAGTCAAGGAGTAATTTTGAATTTCAAATTTTATTATTCAAAAAATACATTTCATAAGGCTATAGCTGCCTCTGATGGATCTGAGGCAATTGAAAACCTTCTGGAATAATTAACCATTCAAAATGCCATTAAGAACATTTGCGATTCACGGAAAGAGGTGAAAATATCATGAACAGGGATTTGGAAGAATTTGATTCCAACTCTCATGGATGACTTTGAGGGGTTCAAGATCTCAGCGGAGGAAGTAACTGCAGATGTGGTGGAAATGGCAAGAGAACTAGAATTAGAGGTAGAACCTGACGGTGTGACTGAACTGCTGCAATCTCATGATAGAACTTAAACAGGGGAGGAATTACTTCTTTTGGATAAGCAAAGAAAGTTGTTTCTTGAGATGGAATTCACTCCTGGTGAAGATGCTGTGAAGATTTTTGAAATGAAAACAAAGAATTTAGAGTATTACATAAACTGAGTTGATAAAGCCACAACTAAGTTTGAAAGAATGGACTCCAAGTTTTTAAAAAGTTCTACTGTGAGTATAATGCTATTGAACAGCATAGAATGCTCTCGGGAAATCGTTCATGAAATAAAGCGTCAATAGATGCAGCAAACTTCACTGTTGTCTTATTTTAAGGAAGTGCCACAGCCACCCAACCTCCAGTAACCCTGATCAGTAAGCAGCCAACAAGATCCAGCAAGACTCTATACCAGCAAAAATATTAGGACTCACTGAAAGCTCAGATGATGGTTAGCATTTTTTAACAATAAAGCATTTGTTAAGTTAAAGTATGTACATTTTTTCATCATAATGCTATTACACTTAATAGACTATAGAATAGTATAAACGTAACTTTTGTATGTGCACCAGGAAACCAAACAAATTCATTTGATTAACTTTTGCAATATTTGTTTTATTGTGATGGTCTGGAACTAAACCCACAATATCTCCAAGGAACATCTGATGTTTTCATTAATTTCAAACAAGGAGTACTGCATTTTTGAAATGGTTATTCATTTCTGAGAGAGACAGAGCACGAGCAGGGGATGGGCAGAAAGACAGGGAGACACAGAACCCAAAGCTGGTTCCAGACTCCAAGCTGTCAGCACAGAGCCCGTTGTGGGGTTCAAACCCATGAGCCGTGACATCATGACCTGATCAGAACTCAGATGCTTAACCGACTGAGCCACCCAGGCAGCCCAGTACTGCATTTCATTTTGCACTGGGCCCCACAGATACAGAAGACGGTTTCCTGGCGTACTATAAATTGACAATCAACATTAAAATTACATATATACATATAACACATACCTTAAGGTGTTAAATTCTTATTACACTTCTTACTTTAGACATTCGAATTTTCACTTGAACTTGGAAGACAGAAGCATTCTGCCCCCATCCCACCTTCCCACACCCGCCTTTCAGGCTTAATTTGTGATTACAGAAATAAGCTAGGTTCTCAGGTTTCGCTTGATTAAAAAAAAAAATCTTGTCAGAAACACTCATTTGGTGAAAAAACACAACTTAGAAAACAAAGTGGAGAATATGCTTAGGTACATAACAGAATAAGTGTTCTTTTGGCTTTAATTTACCAAGGCCTTACTGATTTCAAATTTGAAGGACGTTTTTAATTTGGTTGGTGGGGCCGAGTGAATGCCATTCTCATTTGGGTCAACTTACTTTTATGTCCTCCCAATGTTTCCTAAGACAAAAGTGAACCAAGGAATAGTATAGAGAACATGTGAAAAATTCCTAAAACCAATAACGAATGGCAAATAATTTGGCAGGAAAACACACAAATACTATGGACAGACAATTCAGAGAATAGCTAATAAATATGAAAGAATACTCAACTCCACTAGTAATCAGAGTCATGCAAATCAAAACCAAAATGAAAGGACATTTTAATGCCATCGAAAACAAAAATTTAAAGTGTCTGAGAATGCAATTTCTCCAGCAAATTCTCCTACTGTTCGGTAGGACTACAAGCTGGCAAAACTACTTTGGAGAGCAATTTCACACTCCAGTAAATTTGAAGAAGCAGTAACCTATAATAGGGCAGTTCTATCTCCAGTTAGATGCCCTAGAGAAACTCTCACACACATGTAAAAGCAAACATGTGCAAACTTCATCACAGCATTATTTATAATAGAAAAATGAATCTTAATGCTCATTAAGAAAATAGATAATTATATTATATTCATATGGTGAGATATGTAGCAATTAAAATAAATGAATTAGAGTAACAGTATTAAATGAAGATAATTTTTTTTTATTTTCTTAAATATTTATTTTTAAGAGAGAAAGAGAGAGAGAGAGAGAGAGAGAGAGAGAATGGGGGAGGGGCAGAGAAAGAGGGAGATACAGAATCCCCAGCAGGCTCCAGGCTCCGAGCTGTCAGCACAGAGCCCGACATTGGGGCTCAAACCCATGAACTGTGAGATCATGACCTGAGCCGAAGTCAGACGCTTAACCGACTGAGCCACCCAGGCGCTGCTCAATGGGGATAATTAAAAACAAAAACAAAAATCTTAAAAGAAAAAGGCAAATTGTAAAAAGTTATGAAAAGTGTGACAAAATTTATGAAATGCTTAAAAACATAAAACATGATGTCATTTATACATTATGAGTGCCTGGTATATATAATAAATATATAAACCTATGAATGGAAATGATTTCAACTGGAGAGCAATAATTACATTTGGAGAGGGAGGGTGGGCCAATGAAGGATACAAAGAAGGATTCAACTTTTGTCTGTAGCATTTAAAAACAAAAAAACAGATCTCAGCAAGATATGGTAAAATGGCAAAATATTTCTTTGTTAGATCAAGAGAGCAAGAGTAAATAAACACTCATTACTTTATTATTTTCAGTATGTTTGACATCTTTTGTTTAAAATAAGGGAGAAAGAAAGAATCAAGAGGGTAGAGCTTGGGAAATGAACGACTTTTGCATACACAACATCCATAAGCACCTCCTGACAATTGGTAATTTGAATGGAGCAAAATGAGGCAGCTGTTTGGAAGCAGAATCTGTTATACAGTGCAAATTATCTGGGGCTCCTACTTGAGTTTTGCCTCATTAGCAATCATCTCTATCACCGATTATAAAGACTAAATCTCCACACAAAATTATCTGGCTCTGCAATGAAAACAAAAGCATAGATGCCAGAGGTAGGGCCATTCCTTAGAAACCAAAGCTTTGTGTGTGTTTGTGGCTCAGAAAAGGGAGAGGGAGGCTGAATTAAGTGGAGCATGGTGTTCGCAGACACCTCATAAGCTTGCCAGACACTCTTCCCTCATTGCTCATCTCTGAAACTCAATTGCCCAGGCATGCCTTTAAAGGAAGAAAAAATCATCTGTCATTCTTTATGACAGTTTTGCTTCAGCTATGCAATGAGATGCTGTGGTGGGTTGGGGGCAAGTGGGAAAACAAGAAGAGTGGGGGCGCTCAAAATCCCTTGGATGTGCTTCCACTCTCCCTAAAGCTCCATGTGCGTGCCTTCTCAGGTGAACGGCTTGCTGCATGGCGAGTGCTTGGAATGAATCTGCTCAGTGACATGCACTGGGGGCTGCTGGGTCTGGGTGCGTGTTTCATGGCAGATAATGATATGCACTTCCACATAAAGGGAGACAGAAAGAAACCTTTGAGATTAATCCCCACTGTCAGCAGTTTTAGAGAGGAAATCTATCCCATTACATCTGCTTCTGTTCTAATTTAAGACAATCTTGGAGATAAATTTTATTGATTGGGAGAAGAGTATTTTTAAATCTAGGAATGTGATTTCGGAATAGTTAAAAGAAAAAGAGCCCCATGTTGCTACAGCATTACACACATACCCACATAAGCACACACCGATAATTTTTCATTTAGAGATATATTTCCTTCCATATTTAAATTTCTCCTTCACTTAGTTATAGGCATCATATACAAAACATTGTGCTGATAGAGGCTGTGATGCAGTATTTTACTGTAACAGATTTTAGCCTGCTATTTAAAACATGTGGTGATGATGTGCTAATGGTAAAAATAGGGGCATTTGAGGGTGGGGTATGGATCTTCTGGTATTCAACTATCATTTCATTGAACGATTATTTTCACAGCAAGTGCTTCATGAGTCCATTAAGTATTACTGGTAGACTACCGTAATCTATAATGGCAGATTGCTTTCTTTTGAAAGGAAAACAGATACCCAGTGATCATGAAGTAGGTGAGAGATGTAATTATGGCCCTGACCCTAATTTTGATTTATAATTTTAATGGCCCAAGTTAATTTGATCTGATCTGACATAAGCTAACCAGTGTTAGCGCCTTAAAAAGAAAACATGACTTTCCGAATATAATCCATATATCTGCTGAGGCACTCTTCCCTTTGAGATCTACATGCAACTGAGATGAACATGATCCTGGGGAGGAGGAGCCTCATTTCCCCCAAATTCTTTTCTGGGTTTCTGAAAGATTAGGGGTCAGGCAGATAGTACATAGTTATCAATGGGGGCTCAGCTCCCATGTCCTTAGATTTCCATAAAAGAATTCTGAGAGGGCAACATCTAGTCCTCCTCTACCTCTTGTTCCCTCCCTCCTGCCCAATAAAGAAGGAGCTCCCACAATTAGATCTGAAAGGCTTGGGAAGGCTCCGCTTCTTCTGTTTCTACCTCTCGAAGGACCTATCATTAGAACCCTCACTCTCCCTATTCTTCCATCTGTAAGCTTACAGGGATGGCGTTGCACCACCAGGAGGCCGGCCTACAGCTGTAGGCTGATAAATTTCCTCTAAGGAGGAATGTGTTAGGAAAACTGAGAGTAACCCCGGATCAAGTGGATTTCTCTCTAATTCAGCTTCATCAGCCACGAAGCAGATGGGTTGCTCTTCATCTCATTGACTTCAGTATTTGCTTTCTTTTGGCTCAGAAGTTAGGAAGGAAGAAGATATGGGTTGTAATGATTCCTCCGCATTAGTGCAAAAACCAGGACGTTTTGAGAAATACAAGATTGCCATTTGGAGACAGTAATAACAAACTAAGAGACTACATTTTTCAGGTGGAAACAAGAGAGAATGTTAGGGGTGCTTTAGTGAGAGTGGGTCTTTGACATCTTTGACCCCTCTGGTTCACAGAAGCTTGCATTGTGACTGGGAATACAGTCCTGGGACTGAACAATAACAGGACTGCCTAAGGAGGCAGGACTCAGCTTCCTCCCCCAGCAGTCGACGTAGACAGGCAGATGTGAGGATTCGTGTATGGGGAAAAGCTGTATTTGGCTGTGAAGCTTGAACTTTATCTATTATCCCTCTGCAGATTCTTCACCTGTATCATACTGCCTTTTCGGTACCTTGGTCAAACCAAATATATTCCTGCCTCGGGATCTTTGCACTTGCTGCTCCTTTTACATGAATTATGTCCCCAAAGATATTTGGGTGCCTGGTTTCCTCACTTCATTCGAGTCTCTTTTCAAATACCATGTTCCCAGAAGTATCTTTTTTTATATGTATATATCATCTCGTGCTAAAATAGCACAAGTCTTTCTACTTCCTTTCTCCTCTTCTTGCTTTATTTTTCCTTATAAAGTGTATCAGTCTCAGGTATTGTATTATATACACGTTTAAACTTACTTTAAATTGTATACATTACCTGTCTTTTTCAGTAGAATATTAGGCATCTGAGGACAGAAATTGTCTCATTGGCCATGGTCAGTCCAGAGCCTAGCATAGTATATTTTCAGTAAAGAAAACATATAATGTGTGCCTGAATACATAGAATAAATATTTTTTAATTGCAATAATTATTTTTTTTCTTTCTCTTATTCTGAAAATAAACCAAAGCATATTGTTCCAAACCGATTAAAATCTTCTCTGAACCAGCAGACTCCTACAGCTTCAATCTTTTTAAAGTTACAGTATTGCCCCCTTAGCCACAGGAGATACGTTCCAAGACCACCAGTGGATGTCTGAAGCCGTGGATAGTACTGAACCTTATAAATAACATGTTTTTTCCTATACATATATAACTATGATAAAGCTTAATTTCTAAATTAGGCACAGTAAGAGATTAACAACAATAATAAAAACAAAACAATTATAATAATCTACTATAATACAAGTTATGTACAAGTTATGTAAATATGGTCTCTCTCTTTCTCTCAAAATAATCTTATTGTACTGTACTCACCCTTTTTGTGATGATGTGAAATGATAAGATGCCTATGTGAGGACATGAAGTGAGGTGAATGACAGAGACACTGTGATGTAACATTGGGCCACCACTGATCTTCTAACAAAATGTCAGAAGGAAGATCATCTGCTTCTGGATCACGGTTGATCATGAGTGACTGAAATCAGAAAATAAAATTGAAGGTAAGAGGGACTACTGTACTTTTTGTCCTTGGTTTCATGATATATATTCATGATACTCTCAGCCCAAGAAAAAGGAATATTTTCTTTTTAGTAAGTTTCTATTCTCTCTAATTTGTTCTTTCACTGTTGTGAGTGAAGCCACAACCAGAATTTCCAAAATCCCAAACTGTGGTCATAGACTATATTGCTAATAAATGAGAGTAAACGTGAGACCATAGGTTGGGTGAGAGTGGAGGGGTAGGCACAGGTAGCCTGAGGATGGGTCACTTAAAAAAAGGGACCAAAAATCCTTGTCCTTGACCTTTATGAAATTCCAAGGAGGATTGAGAAATCTGTGTCAGCTAATCTTCTGTCATCTTCTAATGACTATCACTTAGAAAATCAGGACAATTCTTAATAATATTCAATATTCTAATAATATTCAGTATTCTTACTGCAGACTGCCGTGTGTGTGTATGTGTGTGTGTGTGTGTGTGTGTGTGGGTGTGTGTGTGTGGGTGTGTGTATGTGAAGACTGCCTTTTAATCTGTAGAGATCTGGACAGCTGAAGAACTGAGATGTATCCCACAGAGAGAGAAGACAGTGTATCATGCTTACCAGTCCCCAAATACTGTGTATAATGAAGCATTGCCTGTTTTGAGTTGAGATTTTACTGTGATCTAAACCTTCCTTTGGCCAAATACATCTCTATGTAGTTCAAGGTTAACCACAGCAGTCTCATACTAAGACCAGGTGTTTTACTGAAGATCATGCCAGTTAAAAATATATATATACAGCAGTACAAGCTCAATATAAGCTGTTGCAATCTGCCAAAGGAGAGAAATAGCCAAGACCACATTAACTAGTCTGAAGACTGAATCTTACTTACTGGGAAGTAAAAGCCTCTATGCTGGTCACAGCAGAGACTTCACACCCCACACACTCTTTTGTGCCTCAAATGCCAAGATTTCTCCATTTTTCTAGGACACTGGCCATGCACAATACATTGGAGTTTTATAGGGACATATAAATAACACACCTCTCTTCTTCTTTTGAGCTCTGAATGAACTCTGAAATTAGACACTGGCATAAGAGAAATAGAGATCTAGTATCAACTTTGGTATGACTGATTGAATTAGAGAATGAATGTTAAAATTAGAGCCAAAAATCATCCTTCAAATATTTCTTTTAATTAAACCTACCTCTCTCCCCAAAATCTCTGCTTTAGGTAGCACCCATGGTCTCCTCAGGAGAGTAAAGTTGGTAAAGAAACTTTTTAGAGACATGTGTCATGAGAATGACAAAAAAAACATGTACTGATCACCGCAGAACTATTTCTAGCTCTAGGCACAAAGCAGTTGTGAAACTCAGAAGAAGAGAATCATGCAGAGAAGATCACCTTGGGAGGAGATGAGCAACCCTACAGGCAGGCAGCCAGAACAAAAACAACTTGAACCCAACTTTTTGCTTCTATTCAGTCTTCTGCCAGGACTCTCCATTGGCCATATCCACCCAGAAGCCGGAGCAAAAAGGACCCCTTGATGCATTCCTCCCACGTCAAGCTCCGGGGTGGACACCAGGCTGAAAGGAAGTGGAGAGTGGAACTACAGGGGTGAACAGAAGGTATCTTGTCCACTTGGAAATACGTTACATGAATGAGCAGAGAATGGCTGCTTTCTGAGCACAAGTTTCTCTGAAAGAGAAAGGTTAAACCACTTATAGCCAGTTTCCTCCCCAATCTATTCCTACTTCCCTAGGAAAGACAGTCCACAAATTTTCCTACTCTGTTACTCCTGCATGGTGGAAATTTCCTCCCCATTATAAATATGCAAAAAATGGCAAACAGGCATTTTCCTTAACACTTACAGGTGGACCCAAGAGAAAACACAAAGTAGAAGGGTTTGAAAATGACAGGGAAGACAGTAGGAAGCAGGATGAAGGCCATCAGACAAGGTAAATTCTCTGGCTCAGCTAATCCAGCTATAAATGTATAAATTGGTACCAGTATTTCAATTTCCTTTTGGCTGACATCTGTATCTATTTCTTCACTAAATGAGAATTTGGAGGAGAGAGGATCAGAGTTATTCTTCACCCATCTCACTACGAGCAAAGGTTTCTTTGCCTCTCCTGGTGCTGAGTTTCATCTTCCAATGATTTTTTTTGTTGTTGTTGTTAACTGAATTTTTTTTTTTTTTTTTTTTTTTTTTTTTTTTTTGCCTATCTGTAGGATTATCCTTTTCCAATATCATTGCACCCAATCATCTGCTTTTCTTGATTTCTATGGTTAGGAGCAGTGGCAAGGACACTTACATGAAGTCATTGTTTATGTTTGTATGGAAGCTTTTACTGAAGTTTATGGAGAAGGAAGGAGTTATGGCTCAAAAATATAAACTAGAATTGAATATTACATTTAATGTATAAAATACATTAGTTGAATATTAAAATCACTGTGCTTAAAAAAAACCCTTCAGCCACTATTAGCCATAAATACCTACAATTTCATCAATTTGATGTTAATATTGTTATGTGCCTATGCACTGCCATTTAATAAAAATTCCTTTTTATTTTTTTCTTAAACCAAATTCTTTGCATTTTGCTTTATACAGCAACTCAGCAATTGCTTTATTCAGTCCTTTTCTTTTGTATTTTGCCTTTGGACTTCTTTTTCAACATCCAGCTGGATCATCAAAATATTTCCTTCAGGAAGACTTTGCTTTCATAAAGAGAATTCTGGTTCCAGTTATTAACTATGCCTTAAAAAACTGTATTAGCTATAAAGTCTTTAAAATCTTACCAGGTGTGATGCCACTAAGTGTGGTGCTCACAGCTTCTCTGTGAATCAACCCTGCACTGCAGATTGTTCAGTAATTGGACTAAAACCATGAAGCTTATAAATGATAAACTTGGAATTTGAAAAATAAGCCTAGATGTTATAGCTTAATGAACTAATATGATATAGTTGTTTACTGTAGAAATCAAGCAGCACTATTATAAGCTATGTGGCTTATAATAAATGCAAAAAAAAAGTAGTTTAGTCACAGAAATTTTAAAAATTAGAAAAGTAATAGTATTACAGACCCAGGGGTGCCTGAGTGGGTCAGTCAGTTAAGTGTCCGACTTCAGCTCAGGTCATGATCTCATGGTTCGTGGGTTCAAGTCCCACACCAGGCTTTGTGCTGACAGGTCAAAGCCTGGAGTCTGCTTCAGATTCTGTGTCTCCCTCTCTCTCTCTGCCCCTCCTAGTTCATGCTGTGTCTCTGTCTCTGTCTGTCTCTCTCTCTCTCTCTCTCTCTCAGAGTTTCAATAAAACATTTAAAAAAATTAAATAATATTGCAGACCCAAATGTCAGATTTACTACCTGAGAGCAGTGACTGGTATTGAAGCTTTTAAATGGGAAATTATTGGAAATTCAGTTTTGTTTTGTTTACTTTTCTAGTTAGTTTTAAATAAATCTTGGTATCAATCATGCAATAAACATTTATATAAAATAGTGCGTACATTGATCATTTCCAAATGAGTAGTATAGATTCTAAATTTCAAGCATAGGTAGTATAAAAATTAAATAATCCATTTTGCTTTAGTTTTATTTAGAAAATCAACCTTTTGGGAATGTATCCTATATGTATCTGATGAAAGATATTTAAATAAAAAACTACAAATAATTTTAAAACTTTAAGATCAATTAACAGAAGTCTGAGAAGGGCCTTTAATATTCAAGGGGATTCACCAAACATTTTCCAAGATGTCAAACTCTTTAATGACTCTTGTATACTATAACACATTTTTTTCACAACATTTTTTGGAATAAAGGAATTGATTTATGTTGAATTATTAAATCCAAGCTTGGTTTATTTCAATATTCACTAAGCTATTTTAAAAATGTGATATTTGGTGCTCATACACTAGATGGTTATGAAACTGCTGTGTTTTTATGGCATTAAGTTTTGAGAGTATTTTAAAACTGAAAATGCTACCAAGAAAAATCTCCATGGTCATTTTTATATCTTTATCTAAGATCAGGATTAATGCAAAGTTTAACAAATGCTTATTCTATAGATAGTCAGCAAAGTCTTATGGATATGGCAGAGACAATATGAACTGAATGTTACACAAGCTAAATGTTAAAAGATTATATTTTATATTTATTTGTATACCAAGAATAAGCCATAAAATTTAGATGGTACTTTCACCAAGAAAAATTACCTAAATGTTTGTGCTATTGTCATTTGGCTCGTTTTATTTTATAGGACAAATTTCCCATACTTATAAATGCAGAGGCTTATACAGTTATCTAGCAATCTAATAAAACAAAGCTGCTTTGGCCTCAATTGTCCACACAATTGCTTTCTAGGGGCATATTATTACAGGGAAATTATATGGCTCTTGTCTTCGTTTTGGCACTGGTGAGAAGGATCACAATGATTGTGACTTGGTGAACCTTTGAGAAATAGAATCATGGCTAACTTTTTTTTTAATGAGTAATTCATATTAAAATTCTTATTCTCTTTTTGACATAATAATACATATTCTTGCATTTTAAAGGTATATTATAGGTTTGTTTCATTTCTCAGATTTAAAAAAAAGAGTTCAGGTTTACTTGTGGTAGGGATAATCTTGTAAGAAATATGCAGAACTGACTTTTTTTAGAAAGCAGACCTCCTCAATAAACTGGGGGATAAATGTGCCTCAGGGAATGACAAGTAGTTTGATTTTAGTGACTAAAACATATCTTTGCTCTTTATCTGTTATTCTCCTCCTGGACACTTTAATATAAGTTGGAATTTTTAGATAGTTACATTTTTGTATTAGAATTCCCTAGTCTTTATATAGACTTCGTTATTTATCTATAAATGGAAAGGCAAAATATTTTGTTTACAGGATGCATATGGATATTAAAAGGACAAACATAATTCTCTACTGGTAAAATTTTGAAATCTTGAATGCAATGGGATATTTCTATAAATCTTAGTCCCCTGTAATAGTGACCATTCATTCTATTCTGTTGTTAGAAGCTATCTTTTATTACTGTTTTTGTTGATATGGCTTTTCCTTTCTGAATCCCTTAACAAAATAAGTAAGATTAATAGCTTCCAAGATATGGTTTACATTAAGAATACAAATCTATAGGCCCACTTGCTTCCTAACAAATAGGGAAAAATAATAACATTTGATATTATTTGTGTGCGTATACATATGTGTGTGTGTGTGTGTATAAACATTAATTTTGTATTTTCCAACAAACATGTGATGTTTATGAATCCAACTATTGATTTAAGCAGAGGCGAAAGCCAGAGGTATCCAATTTTCTCTATAGTCAATAAAGTAAACACAAATTGCTCTGCTTTGACAAGACAGATGGATTACATTGTTTATATAATATATTCAATCTCATAGCAGGTATACTCAAATTCAAAGGAAGAGTACTGCAAATTAACTTACAAAATTACTGTTCTACTAATATACTTTCACTATATTGTTCAATTCATAATAGAGACATAAAATATGCACTTGATAAATCTTATTTTGTAGTTTCTGTATCAAATTCATCATAGCTTTTAAAAATTTCAGATGGTTTATGAATTTTGAAATATGTTTAATTTTATGCTTTAAAGAGTCACCAAAAGATAATGATCAATATTAAAATAAAAGGCATGGTAATTTACCATATTAAAATAAAATAAAAAGTATATCAACTATATCTCAATAAAAATTTTAAAAAAGACATATTTTCAAATGAAGTCCAATATTAATATATAAAGAAATGATCTGTCCTTTGGTTGGTGGCTGCCATCTACCAACTTTAAGATTTGATTAAAATCTGGAAAGCCTTGGTGGCTCAGGGGTAGCTCAGTCAGTTTAGTGTCTGACTTGATTTCAGCTGTGGTCATGATCTCCTGGTGTGTGAGTTTGAGTCCCACATCAGGCTCTGCGCTGACAATGCGGAGCCTGCTTGGGATTCTCTCTCTGTCCCTCCCCAACTTGTGCTCTCTCTCTGTCTCTCTCAAAATAAATAAACTTAAAAAAAAAAGATTTAGGGAGCCTGGGTGGCTCAGTCAGTTAAGCATGCGACTTCAGCTCAGGCCATGATCTCATGGTTCGTGAGTTCGAGCCCCACATTGGGCTCTGTGCTGACAGCTCAGAGCCTGGTGCCTACTTCAGATTCTGGGTCTCCTTTGCTCTCTGCTACTCCCCCACTCGCACTCTGCCTCTCTGTCTCAAAAATAAATAAACATTAAAAAATTTTTTAAGTGATTTAATTAAAAACTATTTCCTTCTGACCTACCAAATAAGAAATATTGACAAAACTTATGAAATTAACAATATTCAAATTGGTAAATATATTGGATGAATGAGAACTATCATACATTGATGGTAGCATTATAAATGGATATAAGGCCTTTGAAAAATGACTTACCACATTGCACATGAACATGACTTATTGTCCAGAAATTTCCCTTTGAGTATATACTCTACAGAAATCCCCATATATATGTTACTGGAAATAAATAAAGAAATATTCACAATACTATTATGTATAAAATAATATACCTTCAAACAGAACCATCCCAAATACCAATCACCTGAAAAAGGATAATTGTGGTTTCTTTAACCAATGAAAAATATGGCAATGAAAAGTACCTGTATTAATGAATCTCAGGAATATATTACTGAGTAAAATATAGAAGACCAGATAACACAATTTTTATGAATATAAAATTCAATCAAAATTAGACAATATACTACTCAGATGTTTATACATACGTGGTTAAATTTTATAAAGAAATAAAATAATTAATACAAAATTCAGAATAGTGGATAGAAGTTTCCTAATTTTTCTATTGGTATACAATTTACACATGCATATTTAGCAAATATTACATAATTGATAAAGAAAAGAAATATGAACAACTTCAACATTATTTCCTAATTTTCCACAAGTACGTTTTGAAAAGTATATCCAAAACATTCTAATTATGAATAGGGGAAATTTAGAAGCATATCCTAAAGTATTAGCAGGGTACTAATTTAAAACTCTATATAATAGTAGAATTATATTATATTACTATAATGCCAGTGTAAATTAAAACAATAATACAAGTTTTAGACTACATCTTCAACATGGGCACATTAAAAAGTTTTTATGACAAAAAGCTTATTTAAAATGTAAAATTCTATCATTTTGATACCATGCTATTTTTTCTTTTTTTTTTTTTAATTGTAATACGGTGATACTTTCCTAACTGATGAAACAATTATTTTGTCATGAAACTGTGGTCATTGCTATATCATAACACATAACCATCTAATTATACATTTTCTGAAGAGATCAAATGTATAGAAAAACACTTTCTTATTCAGCCTTATTTCAGTCCTTTTTAAGAATATACAGGAGAGGGGCGCCTGGGTGGCGCAGTCGGTTAAGTGTCCGACTTCAGCCAGGTCACGATCTCGCGGTCCGTGAGTTCGAGCCCCGCGTCAGGCTCTGGGCTGATGGCTCGGAGCCTGGAGCCTGTTTCTGATTCTGTGTCTCCCTCTCTCTCTCTGCCCCTCCCCCGTTCATGCTCTGTCTCTCTCTGTCCCAAAAATAAATTTAAAAAAAAAAAAAAAAAAAAAAAGAATATACAGGAGATTTGGGCACCTGGGTGCCTCAGTGGGTTGAACATCAAACTCTTGATTTTGGCGCAGGTCATGATCTCATGGTTTGTGGGTTCTAGCCCTAGAATTTCTCTCCCTCTCCCTCTCCCCCTTCCCTGCTCAGGCACATGCTTTCTGTCTCTAAATAAATAAATGATATATAAGAGACCAAAATTTCTGTCCTCCCTATTCATATTAGCAACATTTTAGTTAAAGCTGTGATGACACAATTACAAAAGAAAAAGAAAATTGAGTTCAAGAATCAGAATTCCCAAAGAGACTATTTTCTTTTAATTGAGAAAGACAAGATTTTAAACAAAGGCAATGATGTAAATTAAATATTAAATACAGAAAAAAACAAGCTTCAATTAACTTAAATTGCCATTCTCTGTGTTCCCCTATCTCTTTTGATTGTTGTACTTAGGATACTGTTCTAAGTGTGGAGGAGTTAAGTGTCTATCTCTCTCACTGAACTGTGACTCTTTGGGGGGTAGGGGGAGAGAAGCAACAACAACAACAACAAAAAAGCTGGGTCATTATTTTTGTATCCTTTCGTGGTACTGGATAGTAGATCCTCAAGAAAGCCTACCATAAATGAATGGGTAAATGGACAGACACAGTAATTAATTAATGGATTTCTTCTGGGCCCACATTTTGAAAATTATATAAAGAGTAATCAGTTATATTGGTTTTATAATAATTTTATTTGGGGGATTTATACTGCTACAAACTAAATATTTCTAATAGATAACAATGCTTTATTCTTTACATTGATTTTCTTTGCCTTTTTTAAATGGCAAAAATCTTTTCTTTAAAGTAAAATCTATAAAATATACACTAAACTAATCAAAACAAGCAGATGTGTTAAGCTTTTTGGTGGCAACTGAAAGTAATGCAGTGAAATACACACACACACACACACACACACACACACACGTGTACAGAGAGAGAGGCATTCAAGGGGCGACATGCCTCTATCCTGATGAATACTGAATACTTTCCTACTTTAAAAAAGTCATCATACCATAAAATTGTCCTTATAAATTAAAAATTAGATAGTCCTCTCATGCTCATGGTTCTTAAATAACTATGTGCTACTATTAAATATAATATTATGCCAGTTCCAGGATCTCTTAGTTTTCCTCACTTTTGACAGTTTCATTGATTCAGATGCTTTGATCTATTTTTCTGAAAATTGCATAAGAGGATTCTGAAGGTATCTAAAGAGCCAGACAACTGGGATTGGGGGGAGGGGGGAGGAAGGAAGAAGGAGAAGGTCAATAACAGCAACGCAAAAGGACCAAAAAGGTACTAAATTCCTTGTTTTAATTCAAATGACCAAATTTTATTTTATTTTATTTTAATTAATTAACTTATTTATTTACTTTTTAATTCAAGTTACCAATGATCTGTTATAGCAAGAGAAAGGAGTAACTCCTCAACTCAATCCAACTCTGTAACAGAAAATCATTTCTGTGTTTGGATGTTTTACCCCAAAATAATCCCTGGAGAGGTTTTCAACTTTCCTGATGCCTGATAATAATAAAATGAGCCATTGATCTCTTCTGACCAATTCCAAATATGGAATTAAATGTTAAAAAATCAGATACTAGAAATAGAAATTTCCTGGACTCCACTGTTTGGAAAGGTCAAGTATTGATTTTCCTTTTAATGTATTTTTTTAGTGTTTGGGGGAGGGGTGTGTCTTTTGTGTGCAGGCCTGTGAGTATGCATGTCTGAATGTGTTTGTGTCTGTGTTTCTTGGGAGGGTAGGGGGAGGTGGCACCAATTATTTGCAATGGAAGTATTCATGGCCTTTGAAAACAGCCATTGAGGACAAGAAGAATATAAAGAATGAGAGGGAGTCAGGCTGCATTTCATAATGTTAATTTCCCTATTTGCTAGGAAGCTAGTGAGCCTATAGATCCTGCCTGTCTCTTACTCTTTTACTTGGTGCTGAATATAATGAAGAAAGAAGCTACAGAGAACGTTTCAGAAAAATCTGGAAACTTAGATTTAATGCAGCAAAGCAGCTAAAAATAAAAATCTTTAAAGCCTGATCAAACCAACCAAATATCTGGGGTCAACTAGAAAACTAAAATGCCTTTCTCATGTTATTTCTAATGGAATCTGAGGTCAAAAAGCATAACAATGAGCTCCTTCTTCCATTCAGGATACTTCTCAGATTTTGTAGCTATTGTTTCAATTTTTCAGTATAGTCCTGAAACATAGCACTGCTTTGTAAACCTCTAAAAGAGAAAAGAAACTGTGATCAAGTACTGAATACCATTCCACTCAAACCATGACACAAAAGATTTAAAGAAACCTAGCATTTTAAAAATAATGCATATACCAAACAACAGAGCATGTACATATATATATTCTTACACTTTTGCACATACACATAAGGTATCTCCTGAGAGTGCAGAGAGTCCTAATACCTGATCGAATTTATTCATTCAGTGTTTTCAGAGTAATATCTATAATTTACAAGACATTGCTCTAGGCACTGGGTATGCAGCAGACATTGAAAAACATTCTGGGGCCCTTGGGTGACTCAGTTGGTTAAGCATCTGACTTTGGCTTGGGTCAAGATCTCACAGTTTGTAAGCTGGAGTCTCCCATCGGGTTAGCTCAACCCCTGCATCTGGTGAGCTCAAGCCCTGCTTCAGGTGAGCCCCGCTTCCCTCTCTCTCCCTCTGCCCTTCCCTCATGTTGCGACCTTTGTCTCCCTCAAAAAAAAATCCTGACCTTCTAAAACTTATATTCTTGAAGAGAGTCAGCTATAAAAACAAAAACAAGTAGGTAAAATATATGAAATACGTTGTATACTAAAAAGTGGAAAGCGCTAAGAAAAAATAAATTGTGGAAGGGAAAGAGAAGGTGTGGGGGGGGAGGGGAAATTTTAGATGAGGTGGCCCATGAAGATCTCACTGACACAGTGGTATAAGTGAGAATGAGAGCATGTATCAATAGGAGTTGAGGAAACAAACTTCTGTTAGTATGTCAAACAGAAAAAACATAAATAATATAGAGAAAAATATACTTAGAGAATTGGGGAAGTCTGCCATTGATTTAAGAAGTTAAAAGGATTCACCATCTTAGCTGTGATGGAAAGAACAGAAAAGAGTGATTACTACCATCGTCATGTCACCATAGTGTCTAGATATGCATGAAGGTGGGACAGTTTAAAGGATACTGAGGCCACCATTAACTACAACTCCCTCAAAGTATGCATACAGAGCAAAGATGGCCTGTGCCTTGCTTCTATGTTTTAAATTACTCACAAGTGCATTTAACAGATGGAAATGACTCACATCAGAACTATACTGATAAACTGAAACAATAGATACAAACTCTGAGAAATATCCTGAATTGGAAGGAGTTCATTGCTGTGCTTTGACCTCACCTTCCATTAGAAATAGCATGAGAAAAGCATTTTAGTTTTCTGGTTGACATCAGATCTTTAGTTGGTTTGTTTAGGCTTTAAAGATTATTTTTAGCTACTTTGCTGCATTAAATCTAAATTTATCAAGATGTAACTCCATTATGAATCAAGGAAGATCTGTATATAGACTACAAAAGAGGATCAATACAGTCTGGGTCCTGACAGGGATAACATATTATTTCAGTAAGAATACTAGAAGGCATGAGCTAGAGGGAAAATCCTGAGAATGGGATCCTCAAAATGAAGATAATGGAGTGATTGCAGTTATTAATAATGACAATAGCTGTGACCATGAGACAGTGACTTTATAAAAGAGAGTCATACAAAGACATGATTATTGTAAGGAAAAAAATAAAGAATTGGAAGGATGGAAATGTGTATGTTTCATGAAAGTGGATGATGAAATCGCCAGGGATTTGACAGGGGTAATATAGGAGACCTGACAGTGAGGCAAAAGCTGAACTCTTCTAAAAAAAATGAAAAGTGACCTGAGTTTGGTGGATGGCCACAACACAGAGGAATATGTGGTAGTTTGGTCTGATCATGTGAAATTCAAAACAGGGGAACTTATAGGAAAGTAAATTGTCTTGGAAGTGCCTGAGTGGAACAGAAGATGATCTCTCACCTCCATTCCAAGTAAAATGACAAGCCTAGAAAGAGAAAACATCATCACTGAGGTGGGTGTAGGGAATTCTGGGTCTTCAGGGGACAGCCAGATTTCTGGCATAGCAACAAAGGGAAGGGCCCATTTCAAAGAAAGGCTGAAAGTGTTGCTGAAGACAGATGGTGAATCTATTGAAGTTATGGAGAGGGGACTGATAGATGCAAAAAACTAAAAATAAAAAATAAACGATGCTACAGACCTCTGTAAGGATTAGAGTCTGAGGAAAAGGAATTACTCGGTAGTCCTGGGCGTCATGGGATTACTGATGAAAGCAAGAATAAAGAGATGATAAAGTTATTTCTTCCCTAATGTAGCCTTGTTCTGGCTGTTGGGAGAAGGTAGGAATGTGAGTCTTTCTTGGAGTAGATACAGTTCTTGGGGTTATATCTTGACCCAACCAAAAGAGGTGTAATAGATTACAGGGAGGAGGTGATTTTGGTTTAAATCATTTTTATTTAGCTACCAAAATAAGGCAATATTTTCATTTTTTAAAGATTTATTCTTCTAAGTGAAAGTATCTTCAGCTTTATTTTTCACGTAGATTTACACAAGTATTGTGGGTGAAAAAAATTAGGAGCACAGTTGGTTACAATGTCAAAACCAAGTTAAAAACAACATTAATAATCCATAAAGAAATGGGACAATATGTCCTTGCGGAGAATTGATATCAAGAAAGATCTGTGCTGTGTATTCACCATGGGTTTGTGTGTTGGGTCAATTTAGCTAATTTGCTAAACTGGGACTACACTTTCCACAATTCTCTTTCTTAAAAAAAAAAAGTTTACTTATTTATTTTGAGAGAGAGGGAGTGCATGCAGGGAGAGGGGCAGAGAGAGAAAGAGAGAGAGAATCCCAATCCATGTTGTCAACATAGAACCTGACATAGAGCTCAATCTCATGAGCCATGAGATTATGACCTGAGCTGAAACCAAGAGTTGGACCCTTAACCGACTGAACTATCCAGGCACCCCACCACAATTCTCTTTCTTTTTATTTTCAAATTAGCCTTGGTCACAGTAGCCATTTTGTGGATGCTTCAGGCAGTCATAATTTTTTTTGACTAAACATCAGTGCAAGAGTACCTGTGCTGTTGTACTTCATACACATCATTACTTATCTGCTGGCTCACTTTGTTGTGTGCGACAGTAGCCAGAACTGAGGTTCCTCCAGCTCCTGCCATAACTACCTTTGGCTTCTCCAACTCTGGACCAGATATGTTTAGCTCCATGACAAAGCGCACTGGAATTACCTTCCATGTCACCCCCATCATCAAAACTGGAGGTGTAGAGAAGGTGAGAAGCTGACACAGGTTCCGACAATGGGATCCAGTCTGTCCTTGTTCTTCTACTTCATATCCATCATCTCTTCCCAGCTATCTACCATGCTGACTTTGGTCTCCAGAAAAATCAACCTTACACAGATTATTGAACCAGCTGCCACTAATGTATAACATCAAGTTATTATATATATAATATATATAATAAATTCTCACTATGCATCACTCCTAGTAGTTCTGATACAACCTCTTACTTGCTATGTGATAATCTAATAGTTAAGTATCCTTGCTAAGTCCCAGTTTCTTTTACTGTAAAATCCCAATAGTATTTCTACTTCAAAAGATTCTTGTGGGGCACCTCACTGGCTCAATTTCCTGAGCATCTGACTTTTGACTTCAGCTCAGGTTATAATCCCAGGGTCGTGGGATAGAACCCTGCATCTCACTCTGCACTGAGCATGGAATCTGATTGGGATTCTCTCTCCCTCTCCCTCTGCCCCTCCCCTACTCACACATACTCTCTCTCTCTCTCTCTCTCTCTCTCTCTCTCTCTCTCTCTCTCCAAGATAAATAAAATGAAAACAAATTTTAAAAAAAGATTCTTATGAAAAAAATGAGAAGGTTATGTAAAGTACTTAACACAGTGGCTGGAACTTAATAGTTACTCAGTAAAGGGTGGCTGTGATTCTGTAGAGTAAATAAATTTACAACATGGCCTAGTTTATATAAATTCTATTCGTAATCAACACGATGGTCTCCTCCTTGAGATAAGGCAGCTTATAAAATAAGGCAGCTTTATAAAAATAAAGTTTATTTTTATTTATTTTGAGAGAGACAGAAAGAGTGAGCAAGGAAAGAGCAGAGAGAGGAAGAGAGAAAGAGAATCCCAAGCAGGCTTTGCAGTGTCAGCACAGAGCCTGATGCAGGGCTCAAACTCACAAACTGTGATATCATGACCTGAGCCGAAATCAACAGTCAGATGTTTAACTGACTGAGCCACTCAGGCGCCCCAGGCAGCATTTGTATTCTTAATTCTTTTGTTTTCTTTAGTCACTCTGAGGAAAGTAATAAACACTATTTATGAAGTCTGCTCCTGAGAAGAATATATATCAGGATATATCATTTTCAGTCATCAGTTGCCTATGGAATAAGATATTATTATCTAGTAAAAACTATATCACAAAAATGTTAATGGCACATTTTTAGATAGAACAAAATAAGAATTATGTTTAATGGAGAGAAAAGTTCTGAGCTATCTGAAAAGATACAGGTATCCTATTTAGATGTTTGAGGGGTAAGAGAAAAAATAATTAAAACCAGGGACAAGAACATCAATAAATCTGTGACCAATCCACCTTTATGAATGTCCTAAAATATGCTATTTTCTGGGAATTTTTTTTCAATTTAAGGGAATTTTGATTAAAGTAGTCCTTTAAAAATTAATCTAGTACAAAATTATTTTCACTATGATGTTTTTATTCCAGATATATATTTTTTTATTTTTACTTTTAGGTGTTATTCTAAAGTGATCATATTTAAGGATAACATATTAATTTAACAAAATAATCCTGTGCTTACCTGCCAACCATGTTGAATATAGGAAAACTTATCCCTCATTATTAGTTTGTAGAGGACTTTCTCTTTCTTTCCTTTAAATTAATTCATGTGCTTTACTGAAGTAAAAAAAAATGATTTCTTTTAATCATATTTTCAGATGAATATGAAGTTGGTTGACCTCTTGTAACATTCATTCATGTCTGTTAAAAGTCTGATTAAAAGTTAATATGAAGATTAAGATTGTTGAGCACCGGGGAATCTCTTACTTTCAAGGAGCATCTTTAATAATTCTGAAAGCAGGATGCTTCAGCCATCCAGACGTGCAAATCCCTAATCTCTTCTGTTTCAAGAGATAACCATTTATTTCCATTTCCAAGAGAGTCCATCTGCTCTTATGGCTTGAGTTCAGAAGGAGTGGAATCCAATAACTGAAAAAGAAGTGAACTTTCTTTTGTCCCTCAGCAAACTGAGCGTCCCTCCCAGGACAGCAGCAGCTTTAGTGGTCATGACACAATCACAGGGACTCAGAGAGATAAATGAAAAACTGACAAGAATATAAATGGGAGCCTTTAACTAAGCACTACTCAGAAAGAAGAATAAATGTACACACTCACAAGCGCTCACCACCGGCACATAGAGGAAAGAAAGATCTGAGTAAAAAAGAGTCATATATTTCAGAAAATTACAAACACAAAGAGGAAGACGGTAACATTCTCTCAATATAAAATAATATTAAATTATTATCGCTTTACTTAATATCTAGGCAGTTCATTGGCTTGTTTTTTTTTAATTTTTTTTTAACGTTTATTTATTTTTGAGACAGAGAGAGACAGAGCATGAACAGGGGAGGGGCAGAGAGAGAGAGGGAGACGCAGAATCTGAAGCAAGCTCCAGGCTCGGAGCCGTCAGCCCAGAGCCCGACGTGGGGCTCGAACTCTCGGACCGTGAGATCGTGACCTGAGCTGAAGTCAGACGCCCAACCGACTGAGCCACCCAGGCGCCCCGATTGGCTTGTTTTTAATTGTTCATAAAAATCTGTATTATTTTCTCGTTCCAAAATAGCAAATATTGCTGCTTGGCTTATGAGGTATGTGTAAAACATCAGCCTAAGAGTGGAGAAACAACTAGAGAGATGAAAAACATACTAATATGGAAAGGGTAGGAGAAAGGAAGAAGCAAGAACAACTAGCATGATAAGCAAACCTAACAGCTAATTCTGGTCTCTGTTCTGAAAGTGTAGCATTAGTAGGCTGGCAGCAGTTAACTAATTAAAGCAATAAAATCATCTTATATTTGAAGAACACTTTAAAAACTTTTTCTAAGTCTTCTTAAGTGATTATCTTAAACGAAGGAAATGAAAATTTAAATCACTTGTCCAAAGCCAAAAAATTGATGAATGAAAATCTGTCTTGGAAAACCATATTCCTAACTGCTATTCCACTGTTCTATCCAGTAACAGTGCTGTTTCCAGAAGAAAGACTTCAATCAGGAATCATACACCTCAACATCTGGATATCTAACTCATAAAATAATGGCATTCTGTAGTCTGAAAAGACTTCACATATCATTTACTAATGTGTCCTGAAGTTTTCCAAATGAAGACCTTTTTATAAAATATAAAAGTATTTTTCCAATTCCCAGAAGGCTGCAATTGGACTTTTCGGCCCTAGTGACTGTGGAAGTATATAAAGCACATGCATTCAAGGTCTCCTTGCATTATTCCAAGCTTCATAATTTGGAAACTGGTGATTTAGTCCAGTCCTCTCATTTTACAGAGAGGAATCCAAAACCCAGGGAAATTAAGTGAATCACCCAAGGACATAAAGCAAGTTATTCAAAGGACCAAGAGTGCAACTACTCTATGCTGCCTTCCTTCCTCTCTCATTTGGGAACAATTTCTTTTTTGTTTCCCTCTTGGCATATTGTGGCTGTAGTTATCATGAGATTTTAATTCTATTTTGAGTGGTTGGTTGACTTGGCAACACTATTTTCCATACAGCCTGTACTTCATTCCAGCAGAGAATCCAATGATTTCTCTGTTTTCTGCTACTGATTGATAGAGTGCCAACACACTGAGGAGATTCAAGGAAAAAGAAATTCATTAAAAACAAAGATGAATACATAAAATTACTAGGAAAAATAAATTTGGGGTGTTTATCTTTGCCATCAGCAGAATGATGAATTAAACTGAGTGTTTTAATTAATTCTATTATTTTCTTTGCATATTGGGGAAACTTTTCTATGAGGCCTTTGCAAAAGTGTAAAAACATAGAACAAATACTACACATATCATATATCATTGAGGTTGTCTAGTATCCTAGGAGTTTTCTCAAAAGTTGCTTTGTGATGATCTCACTTTGAATGGAAAAAAAAAGATAAAGTAGCAGCTTATATTTTAGCATTTTCTTATGTAGTGGTCATTAACTTTTGCAAAAGAAAACGTAGTACTAAATATGTATTTCATTCAGGTAGTGACGTTGTTTTGGTTCAATATGATCAATTACTAAAAGGCAAATTTGTATTTGGTCAATGTGACTTGCCATGAAACATGTTTTGATTTTTATTATCTTTAGTTGTAAACCTGCATAACTGTGTGACAAAATAAATGTGTCAAAAATGATGGACTATCTTACTAGACCTTAGGAGAAATTAAGCCAATGAGAAGTAAGTTCTGGTGGAATTATTTCGGTCTTATGGAAACATACCAATCAGGAACAACCTCTGATAGAATAAGCTGGGGATGTTGGGAAACAGTCTGAGTGCAGGCTAAAGGAAGCATTTAAACGGTCAGATTCCCAGTGAAGATGTCACATTTCTGCTATATGTAACTTGCCTGTACACATAATTCTTTGGGCTTTAGCTATATTCCAACATTTTTTTTCCTGCAAGTAAAACTCAACAATAGAAAAAAAAAGGGGGCGCCTGGGTGGCTCAGTCAGTTGAATGTCCGACTTCAGCTCAGGTCATGATCTCACACTCGATGAGTTCAAGCCCCTCATCGGCCTCTGCGCTGACAGCTCAGAGCCTGGAGCCTGCTTCAGATTCTGTGTCTTCCTCTATCTCTGCCCCTCCCCTGCTCATGCTCTGTCTCTCTCTGTCTCAAAGATAAATAAAAACATTAAAAAAAATTTTTTTTAAATGTGCAGCCAAAACAGTAGTTAAAGTTCAAGGAGGTTATTAATTTCCCATTTTTCCCTGGCCACATTCCTTAGAGGTACACTGTGAAACTGTGAAATTCTCAATATAATAGCTTTAGATTGCTGGCCAGCGAGACAGGTAAAACAAATGCATGCAGGATTCAATAAGGCAGCAGAGTAATTAGATACAACCAATAGAGATTACAGTGTTTCATCAAATTAAATCAAATAATTTTGTATGAAGGTTATGATATTTTTAAACGAGTTAAGATATAATCACTCAGATTGCAAAAAGTGTAGTCTTGAAAATTCCTTTTACTGTCAGTTGAACAAAGAATTAATCTACAGGTCTCACAGACTCCTCCAAGATGCAGTGCCTGGATCCATTGTTCACTGCCTAATTTCATAACTTGCACTCAACGCTATAAATTCGTACATGTCACTTTTTTCTTAGTAAAGTTTCATTATCATCAGGGGGCAAATCTTCTTGCCATATTCACAGCTCACAGAGGAACTCATATCTGAGACAGTGCTAACATCATGACAGAGGAAAAAGAGGCATACACTGCAATGGCTCTTAATGCTTCTGCTCAGAAGTATCACACACACTTCTAAAAATATAATTCTTCTGCTCTCATTCCATTGACCAATACAAATCTCCTAGCAAGTTCAACAGTAGACATAGGTATATCATTTTCCTTTAAAAATAAACCCTTTTTTGCTCTTGTGATGTGTTTCACCCTACATGGTGTGTAGTTTGATATCAAAATTCACGTTTCGACTACTTTTTGAAAGATAGTTTTCTGGTATATTTTTTGCCTCCCTTTACTACTAGCCTCCCTGACCTCTCCTATTTTCTAAATATATCTCTTATGTAAATATATTTGACATATAGTTCTTGTTAAAAAATGATTGCTGGATCTTGAATTTTAACCAACATGGGTACAAAGTCTTTTTTCTTAATTGATATAGTTAACAATGTACATTGTTGTAACCACTATTGGGCTTTTCTTTCATCTAACTTTTCTTTTTTTTAATGTTTTTTTTTTTCTTAAAGAAAGAAAGACAGAGTGTGAGTGGGGGAAGGGCAGAGAGAGAAAGGGAGACACAGAATCCAAAGGAGGCTCCAGGCTCTGAACTGTCAGCACAGAGCCCAATGTGGGGCTTGAACTCACAAGCTGTGAGATCATAACCTGAGACGAAGTCAGATGCTTAACTGACTGAGCCACCCAGGTGCCCCTAACTTCTCTTTTTATATTCATTGCATTATATTATGTTTATTTTGTTCACCTCTATCCCTCCATGAGTTCTAGGCCTTAGATAAATACATTTTCTTCTTTTTTGGTGGTTCCTATACATTTTTCTGACATGTATTTGTATTATAAACAGTGTCTACTGCATATTGATCTATGTATCTACACCTGAAGCAAAACAAGTATCTTTTTCTGCTTTCACCACCTTTGGCCTTCCATCTCTCCAACACCACTCTCTTCTGTTCATGTCAGCCAGAGTTTCTTTATGGATTGTTATGGGCATCCATCTTTTAGACATTGTTTTCTTAAGCAACAATAAATTTTAGTAAGTTCTACACTTACCTTTATTTCTCATATCATAATTCATTTCTCCTAGTTTTACTTCTATTCTGGATATAATATATTCATGGGGCGTCTGGGTGGCTCTGTGCGTTAAGCTGCTTACTCATAATTTTGGCTCAGGTGGTGATCTCACAGTCATGAGATCAAACCTCACATTGGACCCTGCATTTGACATGGAGCCTGCTTGAAATCTCTCTCTTCCTCTCCCTCTGCTCCTCTCTTGCCTGTGAGAGTGCACTCCCTCTCTCCCTCTTTCTCTGTAAAAAATAAAAATAAAAAATAGGTGTAATATATTCTCTAATAGTCTTTCAGAGAGGTCTTTTTGTAGTAAATATTCTAAGTCCATTTATACCTAAAAATATTCTTATTAGCTCATATTTAAATAATTTAAAAAGAAAATTCTAGGTTTACTTTCATTTTCCTTCAACAATTTGAAACCAATTTATTATATTTTTATATCTCGTTTGCCTTGAGAAAATTGATATCACTCTTCTCATCCTTCAACCCTTGAAGTGACTTACTTTTCTTGCTAGAAGCGTTTAAAATGTCATTTTCATCTTTGATGTTTTTATATTTCACTATTATGCATCTAAATGTACATTATTTTTCTTTTCAGCAGATCACATACATTTTCAAACTGAGATCTTATGCCCTCTTTTTTTCAAGAATTCTCAATTATTATTTTTTAAGTTTATTCATTTATTTAGAGAGAGAAAGACAAGAGACAAAGACAGAGAGAAAGTGCATATACACATGAGGAGGAGAGGGGCAGAGAGAGAGAGAGAGGGTGAGAGAGAAAGAATCCCAAGCAGGTTCCACACTATCAGCTCAGAGCCCCATGCAGGGGTCAAACCTACAAACCATGAGATCATGACCCTAGCCAAAGTCAAGTCAGATGCTTAAGCAACTGAGCCACCCAGGCGGCCATCAATTATTATGTTTTTTAATATTTTCTTCCCCTCATGTACTATTTCTGCTTTTTAGCTCTCTTCATACCTGTTGCTTAAATTTCTGCTTCTGTGCTCCATTATTATTTTATTATATTTTGTTTTTCTGTCTCTTCATTCTAGGAAACTTCCTGGTTTTTTAGCTCAGTGATTTATTCTTTTGTGAAATTCAATCTGCTATCAGGCCTATCCATTGAGTTTTTTATTTCAAAGTTAGTCTTTTTGTAACCATTATCTCTGCTAGATCTTGGTTATAACCCAATTTCTGCTTCATGTTTCCAATATTTTTCCCATCTTGCATATTTACTAGGCCAATTTTAAATTTGTGTCTACTTCATTAGATTCACTTCCTCTGGCATGTGTTGTTTGCCTTCTTTGCTTTCTTTCATGGTTATTTCCCTCAAACTTCACTATGAGCTCATCTTTTAAGTACTTGGTACTATCAGTTGTCTACTAATAATGATTGCTAGAGGAGAAGATAAAACCTTAAACATTAGCATATGCAACCCGGAGTAAATTTATGGAGCAGAATGGAGGACATATTTCAGGGGAGAGAGTTTCTTGATTGACATTTGAGATTGACCATCCACTCTGTTTCTTTTCCAGGAATCCTTTATCTGCAAAGAAATGTTTTAGACCCTGTGCTCTAGGCTCTGCTTTTTCTTTTTGAGACCAACACTCATTGATACAATTGCCTTATCCAGAGGGAAAAGGGAAAAGCAAACATTCAGAGGATGGCTAGCTTCCCAGCCCTTGTTGTAGCTCCCATCCCAGCCAGGCTCCAGACGACCTCGATGTCACACTGAAGCAGGAGTGTGGAGGGTAAAGAAAAGAGCATACCTGGAAGGTCCTTTCCCAGCATCTTCTGTCTGTGGTTCTTTTGGATTCCTAAAAACAATCTTGCTAGCTGCTGAAATGGCTAGTTGTTCTGTGGCCTCTCTATTGTTGTGTTTTAGTGAGGAAGTCAACAGCCTAAGTTAATTTGTCATTTTCCTGGAAGTTGTAAATACATGTGCATGTGCATTGTATTCTTCATCAGAAGATACATTTGACTCTCAGTGATATGCATGTGACTTACGTGAGGCTAATCTCAGTTTCTACAATTTTCGTCACTTATTTTGTATCAACCTAAAGGGTAAATTTGATAAGTTTTGGATTTATTCATATCTATTTCTCTCTTTATCTATATGTCAACCTACCTACTTATCTATCTGGATAATTTAGGGTTCAGTCTAATATTTGTGCAGTATGATTGTTTATGCCAGTGAGATATTTGATAATTATTTAGCTCACAGGTATAAGTATTGTGAAGAACAACATTTCCCAAAATGTTTTTATTAAAGAAACAGATGTAGTTAATTCATTTGTTTAAACAAATGTACACAATATATTTACTAAAATACTAAGAATTCTTCATATATTAATGTGCATTGTGAATTTTGGGAAAAAGTCATGGCATTATACATATATATATATATATATATATACACACACACACACATATATATACGTATACATATATACATATATATACACATATACATATATACATATATATGTATATATATGCATAGTATTTTTAAAGTTACAAATATGACTCATAAAATATAGTATGAGCATGTGCAAAATTTTATTTAATTCAAAAAAATGTAAAGCCAGCAAGAGGATGATTTGAAGACCAGAAATTTGTATAGTCCATCAGAAAAGGCATGCTGAATAAATTTGTTACATTACAGACAAAACTGATTTATGTCCTATAAGACAGTAAAACTGTAACCTTTGGGGTAATCATTTCCACTCATCAGTATTAATTTACATCTCTACCTCACAAAAAAGTCAACATGTACCTCACAAAGCCTAACCCTTGTCAATATTAAATTTTATTAAAAAACAAAACAAAACAAACAAGGGAGGGACCTCCTCTTAAATAAATGATCCAGGGGTGGATCTGTTAGACAATGTTCAAGAATGATCTTGAAAGAACTTTTGGCCATCTTTGTTTGTAAATTTGGGGTCATTTTTATAAAAATTATTTTTCAAATATATTAAGTTGTCTTTTCAATGGATATCTATCAGGATTAGTATTTCTATATCTATATTTTGGAAAACATTAGAATAGACCATACATAAGTACAGATATCAAGAAATCATAGAGTTGAAGAATAGGTAAAATCTGAACTAGCATTGAATAACACATACACTAAGTACCCCTTTCTTTTTACATGTTGTTCCATGTCATTTTTTGTTTATTCTTTTTCTTCTTTTGCCTTTTCTTAAGTTTCTGGATTTCTTTCCTAAAACCTGTGTGTTGCTACCTTTGGAACTTTCCTTTCATAACAAAAACTTCCTTCATTTTTTTCACTTTCTTCAATGTTGGTATACCATGAGGAGACTATTCCCACAAAGCCTTCTCCAAGGATGTAGCTAACAAAGAAGTAGTAAGCATGTAACACTCCATTGTCTGGAAATCAGAAGGTGGGAGGGAACCCTGACTACCATTTCTAAGTCGTTCATACACTATATTCCTTAACACTTTGTTCCTTTGAAGATTTTGCCTTTGTACTCTTTCTCTTTGGCATTATCTCTTAATATCTGAGCCAGAAATGATCATTCTGGAAAAATTAAAACATCTTCTTTCAGTCTTCCTCAGGTACCATCACAACAATAGGATATTTCAGTCTGTACCACTCAGTTTCTGATTCCATCACCATCAGTTACCATGTTCTTTGAATTTGTGGTGACCTAGACACCCTTCAACCCTTTCTTTCCTTCTCATTAATTCCTTATTATTTTCAGTTCCTTTCTGTAGAACTTGGATTACATGAGCCATCCCTTCAATACATTTATTTCTAAATATGTTCAATTTCTTTAGAGGTTTTGTTTTATCTGAGGGAAGTATATCATTGATGAACAAAAACCCTACAACAACAATCAAAGAGAGCCTTGATGGAGGAGTTAAGATGGTGGCGAAGTAGGAAGACCAGGATTTCCCTCATCCCTCAAAGACAGCTGTATTGAGGTCATAACACTCACAACACCCAGGGAATCAATATGCAAAGTGCAGAAGGATCTTCACAGGTGGAGGGAGACAGCTTGGCGGGATCAAGGTGCATGTATGTGTATTGGGGGAGAAAAACATCATTGGCATGGAAGGGAGAAAACCCCTTCTGTGGAGAGACAAAAGGGAAAGACAAAGAGGCTATGGAATTGGGGTATTGAGTAAGTACAAGAGGTAAACCTCTTGGTACCATGGACTGGGGAATGAAAAATATGGAGAGTGTCAGTTTCTATTTGGCAAACAGCCTTAGGAGCCAAAGATCTGAGTTTTCAGGGTGTGCAACTTTCTCCTGACCTGAGCTGGCCCTGTGCACGCCCCTGGGGTGTGGGAAGGGGAAGGAGCTGACTCCAGGGCACTGTAGTGATCTCAGGGCCACACTGGGAGAGAACAGTCCCTTCCCTTGAGTGTTGTTGGAAGAGCGTTTATTGCCTCCAGAAGGACAAAAGACCCTGCAAGTGCCAGCCAAAAGGCTTTTCATTGGCAGGGCTGGGTGGCGCAATACCAGAACATGGTCCATGAGGTGCAGGGCTCTTTAAGACATTGGGTTTGAATCCCAAATGAAGAGCAGCAGACTGTGGAGTAGGGCAGGCTGACCGTCCATGCTGCTCTGTGAGGGTTGCTTGAACAGTGTGGTTTGAGACACTCTGTCTGGGGAGGAGAGATTGGGGAGTCGTCATTTTTTCCCCATCACCAACAGGGTGGGGATTCAGGAAACAGGACAGTGGGAACCCAGTGGAAGCTGGAACCTCTTACACTAAACCCCACCCCTCCATGCCAGGCAGCTGCTTATCTACTGGAGCGAGACTGACACTTGAATGAATCAGACAACCTCTCTTCCCAGGACAGCCACCAGTGCCAGTCACCAACAGACAACTTTCCTGCGGTTTTGTATGTTAGTCTGTTTGTCTTTTTTTTTCCTTTCCTTTCCTTTCTTTTTATCTTTTTCCTTCTCTTCACTTCTCTTCTCTTTTTTTTTCTTTCTAGCTCTTCTTTTTTTCCTTTGGAATCAGGCTCATAGTTTCTGATATGGTTTTTGGTCAATTCTTATTTTATATATATAGTATGTATATATATAGTGTATATATATATATATATATATATATATATATATATTGTTTTGTTTGTTTAATTAGGCATTTACTCTATTCTTTTTATTTACTTTATTCTTTTTCTATATATTCTTCTTCTTTATTTTCCTTTTCCTCTCTCTTGATTGAAGCTTATAGTTTTTTATTCACTGCTTGGTCTTTTTTTCACCCCTTTCATTTTTCTGTTTGTATGAGATCAGGCATCTTCCTCCCCTTTCCTTTTTTCCAGGGTTACTTCAACTAACAAGCCAAAGCACACTTGGCTGAAGGTCCAAACACTGCACTACCACAAGCAAGAAAGGGCTTTTCAGAGAACTGACCAGTGGGATAGAGCAGCCAAAATGTAACAACAGAGTACATGAAACACACTCCAAAAAACAGTTCTTGAAGGGCCAGGCCCTGGATGGTGTACGACACAGAAGTTCTCACAGGTGCAGGACACATAAGCTATTAAAACACGTAAAAGACAGAAAACTAGCCAAAATGATGACACAAAAGAATTGTCCCCAAAAGAAAATCCATAAAAAATTACAGCTAGGGAATTGCTCAAAACATATATAAACAATGTATCTAAGCAAGTTTAAAAGTACAGTAATAAGACTAATATCTGGGCTTGAAAAAATGCATAGACGACAGCAGAGAATCTATTGCTACAGAGAACAAAGACCTAACAAATAGTCATGATGAACTGAGAAATGCTATAAATGAGATGCAAAATAAACTAGAGACAGTGGCAATGAGGATGGAAGAAGCAAAGGAGAGAACAGGTGAAATAGACAATAAAATTATGGAAAAATATGCAGTTGAAAAAAAGAGGAAAGGAAATCGTTAGACAATAAGGGGATAATTAGAGAGCTAAGTGATTTCATTAATGAAACAATATCCATATCATGAGATCCAGAAGTAGAAAAGTGAGAGAAGGGGGTAGAAGGCTTATTTGAACAAATTAGAGCTGAGAACATTCCTTATCTGGGAAAGGAAACAGGTATCCAAGTCCAAGAGGCACAGAAAACTCCCTTCAAAATCCACAAAAACGGGTCAACACCATGAAATATCATAGTGAAACCGGCAAAAAAAAAAAAAAAAAAGAAAGAAAAAGAAAAAGAAAGAAAGAATTCTGAAAGCAGCTAGGGACAAACAGTCCTTAACCTACAAAGGTAGACACATAAGGGGAGTAGCAGACCTGTCCACTGAAACTTGGCAGGCCAGAAGGGAGTGGCAGGAAATATTCAATGTGCTTAATAGGAAAAATATGCAGCCAAGAATCCTTTATCCAGCAAGGCTGTCATGCAGAATAGAAGGAGAAGTAAAGGCTTTCCCAGACAAACAAAAACTAAAGGAGTTCATGCCCACTAAACCAGCCCTGCAGGAGATCCTAAGGGGGACTCTGTGAGTGGAAAGCAGCAAAGACTACAAAGGACCACAGACATCACCACACACACGAAACCTACAGATAATACAATGGCACTAAATCCCTTCCTTTCAATAATCACTCAATGTAAATGGACTAATGCCCTAATCAAAAGACATAGGGCATCACAATGTATTAAAAAAGAGGATCCATCTACATGCTTCTTACAAGAGACTCATTTTAGATCTAAGGACACAAGCAGATAGAAAGTGAGGGGATGGAGAACCATCTATCATGCTACTGGATAGCAAAAGAAAGCCAGAGATAAAGTAAATTTTATATTGACATACTAGGTTTTAAAACAAAGACTGTAACAAGAGGTGAAGAAGGGCATTATATCCTAATTAAGGCATCTATCTATCAAGAAGAGCTAACAACTGTGAATGTTTATGCTCCCAATGAGTAGGAACCTAAATGTATAAATCAATTAATCACAAACATAAGCAAGCTTACTGATAATAATACTGTGATTGTAGGGGACTTTAATATTACACTTACAACAATAGACAGATCATTTAGGCAGAAAATCAATGAGGAAACAATGGTTCTGAATACTACATTGATCCAGATGGACTTAACAGATATATTCAGAAATTTTTACCCAAAAGCAGAAGAATACACATTCTTCTCGAGTGTACATGGAACATTCTCCAAAGTAGATCACATACTGGGTCACAAAACAGCCCTCAACAAGTATAAAAAGACTGAGATCATATTATGCATATTTTCACATCACAACACGATGAAACTTGAAATCAACAACAAGAAAAAATCTGGAAAGCCCCCAAATGCATGCAGGTTAAATAACATCCTACTAAAGAACAAATGGGTTAACCAGGAAATTAAAGAAGGATTTAAAAAATATATGGAAACAAATGAAAATGAAAACACAACAGTCCAAAACCCTTTGGGATGCAGCAGAGGCAGTCCTGAGAGGACAATACATTGTAATTCAAGCTTATATCAAGAAGCAAAAAAGGTCCCAAATACACAACCTAACCTCACACGTAAAGGAGCTAGAAAGGGAGCAGCAAAGAAAGCCCAAACCCAATAGAAGAAGAGAAACAAAAAAGACTAGAGCAGAAATAAACAACACAGAATTAAAAAAAAAAAAAACAACAGTAGAACAGATCAATGAATCTAAGAACTGGTTTTTGGGAAAACAAAATTGATAAACCTCTAGCTATACTTCTCAAAAATATAAAAGAGAGGACCCAACAGATAAAATCACAACTGAAAGAGATCACCACTAACATCACAGAAATACAAATAATTTTTAAAGAATACTATGAAAATTATATGCCAACAAATTGGACAATTTGGAAGAAATGGATAAATTCCTAGACACTGACACACTACCAAAACTCACATAGGAAGAAATGGAAAATTTGAACAGACCCATAACCAGGGAAGAAATTGAATCAGTAATCAAAAATCTTCCAACAAATAAGAGTCCTAGGCCAGATGGCTTCCCAGGGGAATTCTACCAGACATTTAAAGCAGAGTTAATACCTGTTCTTCTCAAACTGTTCCAAAAACTAGAAATGGAAGGAAAGCTTCCAGACTCATTCTATGAAGCCAGCATTACCTTGGTTCCCAAACCAGACAAAGATGCCACTAAAAAGAAGAATTATAGGCCAATATCCCTGATGAAACTGGACACAAAAATTCTCAACAAAATACCAACAAATTGAATTCAACAGTGCATTAGAATTATTCACCATTATCAAGTGGGATTCATTCCTTTACTGCAGGGCTGATTCAATATTTTCAAATCAAACAATGTGATACATCACACTAATAGAAGAAAGGATAAGAACCATATGATCCTATCAATAGATGCAGAGAAAGCATTTGACAAAATACAGCATCTTTTCTTAATAAAAACCCTCAAGAAAGTTAGGATAGAAGAAACATACCTTAACGTCACAATAGCCCATATATTGAAGGCCCACCACTAATATTTTCCTCAATGGTGAAAAACTGAGAGCTTTCCCTTGAGATCAGGAAGACAACAGGCATGTCCACTCTCACCACTGTTGTTTAATATAGTATTGGAAGTCTTAGGTTCAGAAATCAGAAAACAAAACAAAATAAAAGGCACCCAAATTGGCAAAGAAGCCAAACTCTCACTCTTCACAGATGACCTGATACTCTACATGGAAAATCCAAAAGACTCCACAAAAAAAATGCTAGAGCTGATACATGAATTCAGCAAAGTCACAGAATATAAAATCAATGTACAGAAATCAGTCACATATACCAATAGTGAAGCAACAGAAAGAGATATCAGGGAATTGATCCCATTTACAATTGCATCAAAAAACATAAAATACCTAAGAATAAACCTAACCAAAGAGGTAAAATATCTTTACACTGAAAAATATAGAAAGCTTATGAAAGAAATTGAAGAAGACACAAAGAAATGGAAAAACATCCATGCTCATGGATTGGAAGAACAAATATTGTTAAACTTTTGATACTACCCAAAGCAATCTATACATTCAATGCAATCCGAATCAAAATAGCACCAACATTCTTCACAGAACCAGAACAAACGATCCCAAAATCTGTATGGAGCCACAAAAGACCCTGAATAGACAAAATAATGTTGAAAAAGAAAACCAAAGCTGGAGGCCCCACAATCTAGGACTTTAGCACGTATTACAAAGCTGTAATCATCAAGATAGCACGGTATTGGCACAAAAACAGGCACACAGAACAATGGAATAGAATAGAGAACCCAGAAATGGAGCCAAAAATATATGGCCAACTAATCTTTGAGAAAGCATGAAAGAGTATCCAGTGGAAAAAAGAGGCACATCTTTTTTTTTTTTTTTTTTTCAGATGGATCTGTTATTTAATTAGGTTCTTTGTAAGAAATTTAGAACACTAATTTGTGAGGGTAAACTCCATTCGTGAGAGCAAACACAGAGCGGAGGTAGCCCTGAAGCTGAGGAACGGCTTTGATTTTTGGCAGAATTTGTGAGTCCACAGCTTTCTGATCAACCTTGCGCTGCTCTGTAATCTCATATTTCTCTTTCTCCGTGTCGAAGATCTCACCTTCCTGGTGTCTGGGTTTACGCAGCTTCTTCTTAAAGTAAGCATCAGTGAGGTGTTCGGGGATTTTCACATTGCTGATATCAATTTTGGTGGAGGTGGCAATGACAAATTTCTGGTGTGTTCTACACAGAGGAACTCGATTAAGGGACAGAGGTCCATTCACAAGTAGCAAGCCACTGCTCAGTTCCTTCAGGAAAACCACTCTCTTGCCTCTGTGGCGCCCAGTGAGGATGATCAAAATAGTCCCAGGAGTGATGCTAGCTCGCAGTTTCCTCACATGCTGACTAAAAGGTTTTTTGCCGTGGCTCAACAGCTTCCGAGGCACATCTTCAGTAGGATAATACCTAAGCATTTTGCAAAGTTTAACCACTCGCAAAAAGATAGTCTCTTTAGCAAATGGTGCTGGGAGAACTGAACAGCAACATGCAGAAGAATGAAACTGGGCCACTTATCTGAATATGAGACAGGAAACCATCAAAATCCTACAGGAAAAAACAGGCACCAACCTCTTCGACCTCGGCCACAGCAACTTCTTACTTGACATGTCTCTGAAGGCAAGTGAGATAAAAGCAAAAATGAACTATTGGAACGTCATCAAGATAAAAAGCTTCTGCACAGCCAAGGAAACAGTCAACAAGACTAAAGAGCGACCAACAGATTGGGAGAAGATAGTTGCAAATTCCATATTGGATAAACGGTTAGTATCCAAAATCTATAAAGAATTTACCAAACTCAACACCTTTAAAAATAAATAATCCAGTGAAGAAATGGGCTGAAGACGTGAGTAGACACAAGAATAGACACATGAAACAGACACATAAAGAGATGTTCAACATTGCTCATCATCAGGGAAATACAAATCAAAACTACACTGAGATACCACCTCACACTGGTCAGAGTGGCTAAAATTAACAATTTAAGAAACAACAGATATTGGCGAGGATATGGGGAAAGGGGAACCCTCCTGAACTATTGGTAGGAATGCAAACTGGTGCGGCCACTTTGGAAAACAGTGTGGAGGTTCCTGAAAAAATTAAAAATAGAATTACCCTGTGACCCAGGAATTTATCTGAAGGATACAGGAGTGCTTATTCAAAGGGGCACATGCACCCCAATGTTTATAGCAGCACTTTCAACAATAGCCAAATTATGGAAAGAGCCTAAATGTCCACCAACTAATGAATAGATAAAGAAGATGTGGTATATATATACTATGGAATACTACTCAACAATGAAAAAAGAATGAAATCTGGCCATTTTCAACAACATGGATGGAACTAGAGGGTATTATGCTAAGTGAAATAAGTCAGTCAGAGAAAGACAGATATCACATGATTTCCCCCGATGTGGAATTTGAGAAACTTAACAGATGATCACAGGGGAAGGGTAGGAATAATAAGATAAAAACAGAGAAGGAGGCAAACTGTAAGAAATTTTTAAATACAGAGAACAAACTGAGGGTTAATAGGGGTTGGGAAAATGGTTGTTGAACATTAAGAAGGGTACTTGTTGGCGTGAGCATTGGTTGTTGTATGTTAGAGATGAATCACTGGAATCTACTCCTGAAGCCAAGACTACACTGTGTTAGCTAACTTGATAATAAATAAAAACAAACAAGCAAAAATAATAATAATAATAATAATAATAATAATAATTTTATATCTGTATAATAAAAATAAATGAACTGCTGATGCATACAGCATAAACATTAAAAAAAAAGATAGCTTTGAATTCATAGACATTTTTTAAGACTGCTTCAGAACCTTTTTTTCTTTTCCCCTTTACAAAAGATAGGTGCAAGAACAACATGACAGTTCAGATTCTGAGCAGTCAGAAGGCAAATGTAAAAGTCAAATCTCTTAATAATTCAGAAGAAATCTTAGAGGGCTCAACTAATTTGCCTGATGAGTTGAGAAAATTACCTAAGATTTGATAATCTAGGGATCATCCAAAGTGGTTGAATTAGACATATTAGGCCAGGAAAAACTACTGGAGATTATTGCAAAGATTTCAGTCTTGATAAAAAACCAAGGATATAGGGGCACTTGGGTTGCTCAGTAAGTCAAATAAGTACTCTTAATATTGGCTCAGGTCATGATCTCCCGATTTTTCAAATCAAGCCCCCTGTCAGGCTCTGCGCTGACAGGCTCTCTCCTCTCTTTGTGGCCCTCCACCTACTCGCCCGCACGCTCTCTCTCTCAAAATAAATAAACAAACACTTTTTTTTAACGTTAACAAATCAAGGATATAAACTGGAACCAAAATGTTGGAGAGGCAGGGGAAAAATAACCTTTCTCTGCATGCTAGGAATCAAGAATGATGAGAGAGTGATGTAATAAACTACGGGGAGTGTATCATTCCTCTTGAAAACAGAAGTTACATCCGATGCCTAGACGGGAAGAACTGCACTCTTTCAGATACCACCAGAATGCCACTCAGAAAATTCCTCTCAGCCAGAAATGGAAAGAATAGAGAGCACTTTCTAGGAGATAGGAATTTATCTGCCAGTGTGTAAGAGTCAAAGGCGAGGAAAGTTCACCTTCTAACCAACTCTCGGTGCAGGAAGAGCCCTTCAGGAGTGCTGCAGGCTGAGACGTGACTGTTCATCCCTGAGAAAAACTGAAGAGGCTAAAGTGGGATCTGATATGTGTTGCCTTCTAACCATAAAATTATGCTTGAAGCCACATTCCTTGCTGAGATGGGTAAGTAAATTAGTTCTTTCTCTAGAAATTCTCATTCCTTATAATGAAGTAAGCCTGGACACCCAGCTGTCATTCTGTTTGAGATGCAAGAGAGACTTGGTTGGTCCAAGGAGGAAGAGTTCCATCTTTTGGGCCACAGTTTATTGGTAGTAAGTACCTAAACTACACAGATAGGGAATAGCAGGAGAGAACACTGATTCTGCCGACTTAGCCGTGGGGCTGAGAATGTAGCTAATCTAAATGGTTTCTGTGGCTCTGATCAGGAAAATAGAAATGATTTCAACCATATAAATTAAAAAAATAGAATTCCTTTTGATAAATCAATTTTATCAGTTATTTTTTCAGAGTGATACTTCATTATAAAATTCACGCCAATCTGACTAAAATTCCTAGTTCATCATCAATGCTAGAAATATTTCATTCTAAGTGGACATGTAAAAATATTAGATTTTTGTATGCCAATTTGGTAGAAGTAATTATAAGTTATAACTAATGATTCTTAGGGTTAAAGTTAGGGTTTACAAATTAATTGCAACAATTCTGGATATGACTCCAAAATCAAAAGCAACAAAAGCAAAAATAAACAAGTGAGATTATATCAAAGTAAAAAGCTTTTGTATAGCAAAGAAAACCATTAACAAAATGAAATGGTAACCTACTGAGTGAGAGGAAATATTTGTAAATCATATATCCGATAAGAGGCTGATATCCAAGATATATAAAGAGCTCATTGGACTCAATCGCAAAAAAACAGTTTTATTAAAAAATGGGCAGAGAATTGAAATAGACATTTTTCCAGAGAAGACATACAGATGGCCAAGACGCACATGAAAAGATGCTCAGCATCATTAATCATCAGAGAAATGCAAATCAAAACCACAATGAGATACTACTTCATACCTGTTAGAATAGCTATTATCAAAAAGACAGGCACTTGGCACAACGTTGTTGCAAACCTGCAGCTGCAGTTGCCACAGTTCTGTCTTCAGTTTCAGGATGTTTCCTGGGGCCAAAAACGCTCTACGTCTTCTAAGTTGTCTCTCGGAGTTCAAAGCATTCAGCAAACTATAGCAAAGCAGAGCCACCAGAAATGGACACCTGATTTCCATGACAAATATTGTGATGCTATATTAGCTGGTGGAGCCACTTTCTGTGTTGCTGCATGGGCACATACAGCAACATAAATTGGAATAGAATGGAACGTGTCACCTGTTAGCAGTGTCACCCCAAAGGAATGGAGAGATCAGCCCAGCTGATATAATACTGAATTGTTTTAACACCATCTCATAAGGGATAAAAGCACTGTTCACCCATTAAAATATAGCATACTGGGATGCCTGGGTGGCTCAGTTGGTTAAGCAACTGACTCTTCATTTCAGTTCAGATTGTGATCTCATGGTTTGCGGGATTGAGCCCTACATTGGGCTCTGTACTGACAGCACAGAGCCTTCTTGGTATATTCTCTCTCTCTCTCTCTCTCTCTCTCTCTCTTTCTCTCTCCCTCTCTCTGTCACTCTCTGCCCCTCCCCCACTCTCTCTTACTCTCTCTCATTATAAATAAATAAATAAATAAATAAGTAAATAAAATAGAGCATGATTGAAGAAATAAAGTACATTTGAATCCTTAAAAAAATAAAAAGACAAGAAATCACAAGTGTTGGTGAAGATGTGCAGCATGGAGACCCTAGTGCACTGTTTGTGGGAATGTGAACTGGTGCAGCCATTATGGAAAACTCTATGGAGATTTTTCAAAAAAATTAAAATTAGAACTACCATGTGATCCAGTAATCCCACTCTGGGTATTTAGCCGAAGAAAATGAAAACATTAACTACAAAAAATATATACACTCTCATGTTCATCGCAGCATTATTTACAATAGTCAACATACAGAAACAACTTAAGTGTCCATCAGTGGATGAATGGGTAAAGAAATTGTGGTCTGGAATGCATATTTATGACAACATGAATGGACCTAGAAGTCATTATGCTAAGTGAAATGAGACAGAGAAAGACAAATACCATAAGATCTCTCATATGTGGAATCTAAAGCAAACAAAACAAAACAAAACAAAACAAAACCAACCAACCAACCGACCAACAACAATGACAAAAATAGGTTCACAGTTACAGAGAACAAATTGGTGGTTGCCAGAGTAGAGGTGGGAGAGATGGGCAAAATGACAAAAGGTAAAAAGATCAATCAATCAATAAAGCCAGGCCTCAAAATCACATAATTTTCTACCTGAATAAGATAGTTTAATTGCTCCCACTACTTTCTGTCAACTCACTCATTTAATAGACTTACATACTAAGATCCAGAGAAATTAAGCAAATTACCCAAGATCGTATAAAGGGAGACATACCAATTATGTTCCTCTTAATTTTTACTCTCTCTAATAGTGCTGAAGTTAAAAAATTCGATGCCCATGACTGTCTTTAGAAAAACATATTCCAAATCCTTGGATGTTGTCATAGTGCAAAGACTGGCATAAATTCCCCGAGAAGTAAAAGTTTCAACTTCCACCCACGAGTAAGTGTTCCATGAATACATACAAGAAACCAGTAATCCTGACTCATCTGAGGGTAAAATAGTAGAGAAAGAGAACATGGCAGCCAGGAGGGAAAGGGATAAGGTGAACTGACAGATGACAAGATATATAATAATTATAAGCTAAGCAATCAAATGAAAAGTATGGTACAGTTTTAAAATTGTCATTTGGGAAACTTGTTGTCTCTAAATTGTAAAACATAATTTTACAAAACAGTAATTCAATTATATTTGCTCAATGCCTTTTTTTCTCCTATCCAAATGACATTTAATCTTCTGGAAGGGTGCACTTAAAAATTACTAATAACGTCTATAGTGTATATTTCTAAATATTTAATCTAAATATTTGACCAAAAAATCATGGTTTACATTAACATGAATACTTATTTTTCAAACCTCTCGAGTCTACAAAGGATTTGAAATAGCTTTAAAAATATCAGTCTTTCAAAATTTACTAAATGAAATCAATAATCAACATAGATTTGTTTGTGAAATTTGAGGGCACCTATCATGATATTTGAGCAGAAGGCTGCAATCAATACTTCAATCCAAACATCACTCAACAATACAGCATTGCACTTCTGTGAGTGTGTATGCTGATATTAAGAACTAGGGTTCAGCAATGCTATTTAAAATGTATAGTGCACTTTGTTACTGTGGTGAATAATTCATCAAACAATTGCTGGTGTGTGTATATGTATATTTGATGTAAAAGGTCATCGTCTGCTTTTAGAGGTCTTTTCCCTAACTCCACAGAGCTTTTGAATTCAATTTCTAGAAATACCATAAGATGTCATTGTCCCTTGATGCGATGATTCAGTTTTAATCATTACTATACCTGCGGGTTCTTCAATTAGTCTTGAAGCAAAATACTATGGCTTAAATTTAATTTTTAGTCATTTATATTTCATGCTCAGGCTGTTCATTTAGAGGAATTAAAATTGTGACAAGTAATGCTTGAGCACTGCTGATAATGTCTGCCACCTGAGTGTCTGCTCAGTGGGCCTCTGCTAGTAATGTTTCTCAATGCCAACATTTAATTTGTTAACTTTTTAAAGTAAAAGAGCAAGACCATTTGGTGGCTGTGTAGAACAACTTAGTAAGCAGCCATTCAGATGTTAAAAGGTATTTGTGAGGACTGGGCGCTGTTTAGGGAACAACAAAAATGACTTAGGATAAAGGACAGAAATCAGATGTTTCTATTCTCTTGAATAACCTCAAAATTTCTTTCTTTTTTTTAATATTGATTTATTTTTGAGAGACAGCATGAGCGAGGGAGGGGCAGAGAGAGAGGAGGACAGAGGATCCAAAGGAGGCTTTGAGCTGACATCAGCAAGCCTGATGCAGGGCTTGAACTCACGAACTGTGAGATCATGACCTGAGCTGATGTTGGACGCTCAACCGAGTAAGCCACCCAGATGCCCCTAACCTCAAACTTTCTCAGGTGAGGAAAAAATATGTGAAATCCCTTATCATTGATAGTAATGCTAAGGCTGGAATCACAAGTGTGGGGAAAATTTCATTTGACATTGCTAGAAAAGTCAGCAGCTTGGATCCTTTGTATGAAACTAGCTTGTTCATATTATTTTCAGAGGAGTAATAATTTAATGAGTAAAGCTATTTCTTCAAAACACCTGAGGTTATGCTGCACTTGGCTACCCAACTCTTTTTTTTTTATTTTTTTTTAATGTTTTTAATTGATTTTTGAGAAAGAGAGAGAGACAGAGTGTGAGCAGGAGAGGGGCAGAGAGTGAGGGAGACACAGAATCTGAAGCAGACTCCAGGCTCTGAGCTGTCAGCACAGACCCTGATGCAGGGCTTGAACTCTTGAATCACGATTCATGATCTGAGCTAAAGTGGGAGCTTAACCGACTAAGCCACCCAGGTGGTCCGGCTACACAACTCTTGAATCTGCTTAAAACATTCCAAACTTCTGAAATGAAATAACCATCCAATGTTATATCTTCCTCCACTAAAAGTAGTATTACTGGAGGAAATATTTTCATCATATAATAAAATTACCATTATGCAAGATAAAATAACATTTTGCCTTGTATCTTACCCATCTTAGGAGGACAAGAATATTCTAACTCATAAGAACAGAAATATTATCCTACCTTCAAATTCCATCTAATAAAAATTTTACTCATAGTTAATTTAGCCCTTTTGAAATACCAGATGTTTTTAATTCTGTATGTTAATTTATTTGGGGATACAATTTCATTAAAGCAAAATTGTGTTATTCCTTTGACTTGATGACACTGATAAAGATTTGTTGGAATATTTTAGTAAAACTTGCTCTTAAAAAAAAAGAATCCTCTGGAAACTGTTCAAGGAATCAAGTAAGTATAAAATTTACTTTATATATATGCAAACCAATATATCCTGCACCTTTGTAAAAGCTAATATAAGAACTGTCACAAAAATTCCAGTTTTAAACTTTGGCTCAAAAATTCATTTATTCATTCAATCACCAACTAAGTAAATATCTACTATGTGTCAGGTTGTGCTATTTGGTCCATACCTATGAGAGTATAAACATTAAATTAAGTTTCTTTCCATTGGTCAAGGTGGAGAACCCCAAATAGATTACTGAAAGTAAGGTATTGAGTAGATTTGAAAATCTCACTTTTAAGGATTTTTCTGTGAATAGCAAACCCACAAATTAATTAGTCAAAATTATATTTAGGATTATCTTATTTATTTCCTTAGTATAATGTGACTTCATTACTATGTAAGAATCTAATCTTTTCTGAAATCTCTGTATTATTTTTAACACAGCAGCTGAATAAATCCCATTTAGCGATTTTCAATTTGATATAGACTCTGAATGTGTACTCCTCCCCTTTGTAGGACCCTGTCTCAAGAGTTGAACTGGTCAAACTCATTATAGAATAAATCTGATGACTCATAAAGTAGTTGTATTTTAAAAAAAGAGAAAAGAAAACATCATAATACAAATGTTGTGGTCACTAAAAATTATCTTCGGATTTATTATTTGTTTCCTTTTATATTCTTACATTGACTTCAAAAATAGTTTTACTACATCTTGAAAAATTTCTTCTGCTCTTTGACATTCCCAGAAAGGAACCGTGGAATGCTCCTATCAATAATAATAATAATGTTTCTATTTTAGTTAACTTTAAATAGACAAAATTTCATGTAAACATTAATGCTATTATAATTGCTTAATTTTTAATTGATTCTATCAGTTTTGTCCAAAGACCAGTTAAGTACTTTTTCTATACCTGGCAATTCATAACTCTTCAAGGTAATTCCCTTTATGTATTATATTTGCAAATCAGTCAGCCATTAAATTAATGGCAATTGATTATTAAAAGGTAAATAGTTAATATAGACAAATAAGAAATCTAAAAATCTCTGACCTATAAATACCTTACATAAACTCACTCTTATAAATTCCTTATGAATTTATTTTATTGACATAACAGAGGGAACTTTTTTGACAGTTATAAATTATGCTTACAATTTTCTTGTACTATTCTCCTTACCCAGCTAATTGAGTTTTCTTCCAAAGAATTTAGTATTCTCTCATCTCCCACAACACCTGCTTACTCAGGGGTACCATCTTCTGAATTGTACAGGTGGTGGTACAGAAGGGACAGGGCAGGCCTCCAGCTGGAAGTACAGAACATTTGTGTGGGGCAGGGACAGCAAACCCAACAGCTGATACTTGAAGTCAACACCAAGGTTACATCAACTCAACCGGTTCTGTTAATGAAATTGTACTGGAGAAGAAATCCTCTCCAATGGCAATAAAATTCAAAAATATATAGTTTCCAGTCTCTAAATAAGTTATAGAAAAATAAATTTAAAAAAAAAGTCTAGACCAAACATTGATTGAATAACCACTTTTTATGTTAAAAAAAAAAAAAGAAAAGAAAAGACCAAGTTATTTTAACCTGTTTATCAGAGAGCCAAAATAAACGGGAGAAATAGAAACTGTATTCCAATACATTTTGCATCAAGTTTCAGCTGTAGCTCTTTTGGTAAATCTAAAGTCCATCAAAGGTAGATTTATCAAAGAAACGTTACCAGGACTTTGTTTTTGCACTGCTGATGTAACACTGTAAAAAATAACACATACAAATTTCAAGAGAAGAAGAGATATGTAGAATTCAACATTTATGTTAATTAGCTAACACGTAAGCCACTTATTGGTTGCCAATTGGCAGCTTTAAAATTAAAGGCTAAACTGGAATGCTTTCACATTTTCGTTTTCTTTTCTGTCAGACTAGATGGGCACTAGAAGCAATTTAAGAGGGAATGGTGTAATAAAACAGCAGGTATGTCTGTTGATTTCTCAGGTAAACATCCATAATTGGTAAAGGGTATTTACAACATGAGGCCACTTCCCATTCAATTTCAATAACCTTCTTCAATTGCATGGCCAAGTCTCATTCCACAGGGCTACAACACCTGATCCAAACACATTTGTCCTTCCCGTAGTTTATAGAGACCTACTGGATTATGTGACTTTGTTTTACAGCAGCAATTGCTTTCTTTTTGGTTGTAAACAATAGAATGCATAAGAGTAGTCACAAAATACTGTTTTCAACCATTCTGAGACTAATCAACTGGGTGGTTACTGCATCATTGGCCTTTCACCTTGATAGTAGCAGCTAGCTATAGTGGAAATGTTATGGCTTTGCATTCCACACTTATACAGCTTGCTAATGCAGCAGCCACTTTCCAAATGGAAAATTCTGTGTTCTGAGTGAGGTTTTTCGTTTAGTTTCATATTCTCATCAGTAATAGTTAAATAGCTATAAGCAATTTTAACAGTTCACAATCAAACCATTTACGCTGAATTTAGAACACTATGAAAAGTTAGTATCTCTTATGACTTCAGACGGAGGAGCACAAGTAAAATCAGAAAATGTAATTTCTGCAAAACCATAAGTCAAATCATTCCTACAAATGTCATTCAGATGAAAAGGAAAGGATTTTCTGTTGAGTTCAAACAATGAATCTTATTTTCCCCAGTGCAAGAGTCATTTCTAATGAATGGAAGAGATATAGTTGTTCTTCTTTCAGATGAGAGGCCTACTGAGTCAATTAGTGAGACAAATTATATTTAATCACTAATTTTAGGCGTCCAATAAAAGAAAATGCATTGCTTCACCAGCCCAGAGAGATTTCGTCACTCAAGAAAGAGATTGAGCAGTTTCAGTTTTCTACAGCAGTGTGCCTCAATTTCAGCAGTAACACAAAACATCTGCCGTCTTCTAGCTTCATTCGGTAACCTGCCTCAGAGCCAAGAGTACATGCCCTTCTCCATCTACTACTTTGTTACTCACAGTGCATACATGTCTGTGACTCCCAGTCGAGCTAGATTTTCTGTGAGGGAAGATCATACAGTATGACTCTTTGATCCTTACAAACCCTGGACCAATGCTTTCAACATAGAAGGTACTTAGTAAAGGGATTTTGTCAAACAAATCAAACTTGACAAAGTGTGGTGAATCAGAGTACCTAAAAATAAATAATTCACATAAAAATAGGAAATGCTATAGCATCATTTTGTATTTATGTGGTTTTGCATGGTTTTTAAAGTACTGAGCCTGGAAAGAGGAACCACAGCTACAGCCTTACAAAATAGCATTCGCTATAAAAATTATTGACTTTGCAGTTCATTCTTAACTTCCCACAGATTGTTAAAGAAATAATAAAGAGGCTTTTAATAGCAGAAAAGCTCAGAAACAGAATAAGTAACACGTTTCATTCTTTTTCCATACTCTGAAAGATCCATGTCTTAAAAAATCCATGTGGTTACTATATCACATTCTTCATATGTGATAGTCATTTTTCGTGATTGAGAAATGATACTAATTTATATTATTTCTTTACTTTCTTGACACTGTTTGTTTTACATTGTTTCTCTTAGGAAAAAAAATCACTCTTGAGGCCCAAAAAGTATTATCCAAAGGCTACCTTAGTTCAGTGACTGCCAAGATGGGAGTCACATTTCATTAGTTGAGCAAATTTGTCCAACATCTGTTTTGGAATTTTCATTTAAGCAGCATTAAATTCCAAATTAAGTATGTATGCCATTGGCAAAGATTCTCTTGGAAATTTTATCTAGAAGGTAGTAAATATGGCTTTGTTTATTTAGAAAATATTGAGATGTAAATAAATTTACTCTGCACATTTTTGTGGACAAAAATTAAGCAAGAAATTCCTGAAATAATTTGAAATCTATACGTCTTCATTCATCAAGCATCAGATAACATCTGTTACATGAACAGGGCTAACTGTATACCTGGACTACATAGACATTTTCTAAGAAGTATATAGGCATGGAGACTTTTAAAGAAATCAATTTCCAGATCTTCAGTTTCTTTATGTACCCCATCCAAAACTGTATCCGGCTGGAAATACACCTGTGATGAATGTATCACTTCACAGTTGTTCTTCTCTTACTTTCTAAAAGAAAGGGGTATCTCAAACCCACCTTGAATCTTATCAGGGTATACTGCCTCAAGGTAAACAAACTTTCAGAGCACTAAACAAAAGGACAATTCAAAATATTAAAGTCAGTGTGTGAAACTACATTTGTGAAAGACAGAAAACGAAGCCTCTGACCATCAGAAGATTTGTAGACTGACAACTCCCGAATGTGGTCTTTGGACAAAGGTGCCACTTGGAGCTTCTTCAAAATGCAAAATCTCAGTCTCTATTGGGTGAATTTCAAGATCCCTGGGTGATTCCTATGCATATCATTAATGCTTAAGACACATTGGTTTACAATCTTTGTTTTCAACAAGGAGAACTAATTTAGCCATCAGCCTGTCATTAAAAGCTACTTTTGATGTTAGATCATTGAATGACTTTTGTCACAGAACGTGTAAGTTTTTAAATCATCAAAAATTATATCTTTTGCAACTATTTACATATATAAATAAAACTTACAATTGTCATCTTAAAAATATGAGGGGCATTTCATTTTTCAAAATCATTTAGAAACTATATGAGCAAAAATTGTGAATACCACTACTCTGAACTAGCCTGCTCACTGCCAAAAAAGGGCCACTCAAAGACAGTATTGACTGTCACTTTCAGGAGTGACATCATGGGGCTCCTGGCTGTGTCTCAGTTGGAAGAACCTGCAACTCTTGATCTCGGGGTTGTGAGTCTAAGCTCCACATTGGGTGTAGAGAGTAGTGAAATGAAATGAAGTAAAATAATAAATAAAATAAAATAAAATAAAATAAAATAAAATAAAATAAAACTTAAAAAAGAGTAACATCTTGAGGATGGTGTTTGAGAGAGATTCTGGCAACAGAGGAAGGTGAAGAGATGTTTCATATCAACTGGTAACTAGTTAAACCAGTGATTCTCAATCCATATATATATATATATATATATATATATATATATATATCAAAAATATTTAAAGACTTTTTTAAATAAATAGGTCTGGGGTCGGAAACCCAGCATCTGGATTTCTAAATAGCTTTCAGGATCCTAATGGGCAATGGAAAGGGTCACTATTTCCCTGAATCTCTTTCTACGTTCATCCCATGTGTTAGAGAAGTGACCAGGCACAATAGGATCTTCCTTCCAGAACCTAGACTCTTTTTTCATGAAATCCTATTACAGTAGATATCTTTATCTCGATAAATTCTGCCCATCTGTCTTCCAGCTGCTATAGTAAGAGAGGGATCAAGGAATATTCCAAGAAATTATGGCTTGATTAATTAGAAGGATAGGCTTTCCTGTAAAGTAGACCTCAGAGTTGTGGGGAGAATAGATATACAATTTTACAATTGTTGAGATGTTTATTGGACATGTAGGTAGAGATGTTGTGTTGGTTGTGTCAGTTAGATATATCAGTCTGGATATCAGGTATTTATAAAGATATAAATTTGAGAGACATCTGCATAAATATGGTGTTTAATTTAAGATTTGGGTGAGGTTGCCAAGGAAGTGAGTGTAGATACAGAGTAGAAAGGCTCTGAAGACCCAGATTGCTTTGGGAACGTGCTGCCAAATTAAGTAAGCCTTTGTTCTTATCTTAGGAAACTTCTGAGAAATATTTTAAACTAGTAGTCCATTGCCTTCCTTCCTCTTAAAACACATTTTCGTTGATATTTTTGAAAATTAGTTTGTCTGATTTTCCTTCTTCAGTCACTTCTTTGTTGGTTCCAAATCTTTTTTTTTTTAATTGTATTGTTGACCCACATTATGTTTGTTTCAGGTATACAACATAGTGATTCCACAACTCTAGAGGCTGTGCCCTGCTCACCACAAGTGTGGCTACCATCTGTCACCATACAGCACTGTGGCAATAGCATTGACTGTATTCTCTATACTGTGCCTTTCATCCCTGTGATTAATTCATTCCGTAACTGGAGGCCTGTACCTCCCACTCCCCTTCATCCATTTTGCCATCCCCTCACCCCCTTCCAAATCTTGTGCTTAAATGTTAGTGGGCTATCTCTATCTCTTTCTCTTTCAGCACACACACACACGCGCGTGCACACAGGCTTAGCAAGTGACTGCATAGTCTGATTCATTTTCAACAAATATTTATTGAACGCTCACTATGTAACAGCAACTCTTCTAAGATCTGAAATACTGAAGTAAGCAAAACAAATAAAATTCCACTCTAAAGAATCTTATTCTAGCATAGACGAAAGCTAAGAACATCTATAGGTAAAGTATGTAATATCTTAGATAGTAATAAGACCAAATGAGATATATAAGGCCACAGATGACTGTATAAAATTTAAGGCTTATAATAGAGCAATGGATTGAAGCATAGTGTGTGTGCTATATATATATATATATATATATATATAGCCATATACATATTATACATATCTACCCATATCTATATCTATATCTATATCTATATCTATCTATCTCTATGTCTATGTCTATCTCTATGTCTATGTCTATATCTATGTCTGTGTCTATATCTATAGCAAAACAAGCAAACAAAAATTCCTCATGGCTTAATTTCAGAGATTCTTAAAGTAATAACTTTTTAGAAAAACTCATCAGCAAAAGTAAAGAATCATTTATCTTACCTTTTCTGTATGAATTGTATTTTAGGAAAACCTAATAGAAGATGAGAAAAAATGTATTATTATTATTTATTTTTTTTTAGAGACAGTATGAGCCAGGGAGGGGCAGAAAGAGGACAGAGGATCTGAATCAGACTCTACTCTGACAGCGGTGAGCCCAATGCGGAGCTCAAACTCACAAACCGTGAGATCGTGACCTGAGCCAAAATCAGACACTCAACCAACAGAGCCATTTTTTCAGGAACCCCAGAAAAAAAAATGTGCACTCTATGGAAGAATTTTAACTTACAAATGCCAAAGGAATTAACTAATTAGAATATCATTATTTTGCAGCAAAGAAGGAAAGAATTCATGTGGGAAATTATCACAGTTCCAAAGGAATTAGTTGAAAGACTGGAAATTTTACAATGGATTGTTCAAGCTGACAACACCTGAATGAAATGATCAATTTAATATCATTATACATCTCCTGATGTCACAGAATAAGTACACAAAGTCACCTATGAAGGATTCTTGCCAAAAGAATTGAACCTGAATCCAATCAAGCCTCTAGACATAAAAAGCAATTTACAGGACACAGAGAGGTAGAGAAGCATAAAGGATACTGTAAGCATAAAGTCAGCTAAATCAATTAGGTGGGTCCCTACTTGGATTCTGGGTAAATAAACCAACTGCAAAAAAAGATATTTTGGAGTTAAACTGGGAACTTTTAATATTTCCTGAGTGTTACATTATTCTAAGAAATTATTATGTTTCTTAGATGTGATAAGTTAGTACAGTTATGTTTTTTAAAGTATCCTTAACCCAATTCAGCAGTACTTAACTCACCTTTACTATCTTGTTTCTTCCAAATTTTAACACTTTAAAATTGAGATATTTTAAAGCAAATATCAGATATCACAATGTAAACATTACAAAAGAATTCTGTGTGTAACCGTAAGAGAGAAGACTCTTTTTTTGCTGTAATTATTGAATTTTTGGATTGTTAACTAAAGAGTAGTTAAGAGTTCCTTCATTCCATTACCAGTTTATAGACAGAACTGAGTCCAGCCCCACCAGAACACAAGTTTGGGATTGGCCTGACTGATAGCATTGAATTCAGTGTTGAAGGTAGTCTCTAAAATGGCCTTGGATAATGCCCACCTCCCAATATTTATGTTCTTGTGTGATGCCCTCCCCTTGAGTATAGACTAGATTTAATAACTCATTTTAACTTCACAGAATATGGCAGAAGTGATCAGATGTCACATCTAAGATCAGATTATCAAAGATCGTGGCTTCCATCTTGGGTGCTTAGGTTCTCTTTTATTCTGTCAGATCACTGGATTCGGGGAAAAGCCAGCTGCCGTGACATGAAGCAGCCCTACAGAGAGATCCACATGAGTGAAGTTGGAAGTAGATCTTCTGAAGTCTGCCCAAAGGCATATGAGTGAGTTTGGAAGCAGATCCTCACCCAGTTGCGCCTTCAGATGACAGCAGTGCTATCCAATGGTTTAACCTCTACGTTGGATGAGATAGACTTTAGGCAAGAACCACCTAGTTATATCACTCTGGGATTCCTGAGTAGGATTCTTTCCTCTTCTAGGTTCTACGTATCGTTAACCCCACCACCGTTAACATTCTCTTTTGAGAATCTATAACTCGTATCCAGATATTTGACTCAGGTGTCACCTATATTTATCTTGCCTCATTCCTCTCCTCTACCTTTTTATTTTTATTTTATTTTCCCATCCCACCTACTTACTTTCACTCAGTACTCAGCTTTAAGATTATAAAATTAATTAAAAATTGTTAATGAAAGCTGTTTTAGCTAATAAAAAAAAATGCATTCCCTTATTACTATAATAGGGAAGAGTCTTGTCCTTATTGTGATCAAACTAAATACCTGACTTTCGAATAATAGAGGGTGAATATTTCACACCTCTGTGCTAGATCAGGCAAGGCATTGTCTTTTTAAAGATGAAAGAGGATATCACTTCCTAGGGGTATTTGTGAAAAAGAGGGAGTAAATGAACAGATTTTTGGCTGTGGGTGTTTTATAGCTCCAGTCTTTAGCTAGCAAATGGGGATTACTCACTCATAAAGTTCAATTAAGATGTTTATTAGGGAGAAATGCAAAACTCTTGCTATTTGGTTGACTACTATAGAAACTAATCTACAGAATGTGTCTATTTTAAAATAATTTTGGGGGCGCCTGGGTGGCTCAGTTGGTTAAGCGTCTGACTTTGGCTCAGGTCGTGATCTCATGGTTCGTGGGTTCGAACCCGCATTGGGGTCTGTGCTGACAGCTTAGAGCCTGGAGCCTGTTTCAGATTCTGTGTCTCCTTCTCTCTCTGCCCCTCCCCCACTCGCACTCTGCCTCTGTCTCAAAAATAAATAAACATTTAAAAAAATTTTTTAAATAATTTTCACAGTATTGGCATAGCTGTGTTGTTTTACAATTTCTTGCTGTAATTGATTTAAAATAAAACTGTATCATGATTATACAACATCAAGTTGAATGGTATATCCATCTTTAGGAAAAGCAAGACTAGACAGCCAATGCAGACAATACAGAGCCATTTGAGAGAGGGGACTGAGCCAATGCAATGTATCCATTGCATCATCACCATCACATGGAGCTTAATCCATGGCAGGAGCTCTTCTATGCAATCTTAACTCCTTTAATTCTCATAGAAAGCCTGTTAGATAAGAACTCCTATTAACCCCATCTTAACGTGAGGAAAACGAGATACAGAGGGACTACCTAATTTGCCCATAGCATTAGAGCTCTCAAGTGTCCAGAGTTCATGTTTTTTATTGCTGCATTATACTTTAATACTCCATTTAAAGCAATATTTGGCTTGCCTAAAATCACTATTGATAGGATCTGAACCAAGAGCAATAGACCTATCACAGAAGAAACCTTTTCATGCATAGCAATACAGAAATACACATGCACACATGTACATGCACACACACAAACATATATATTACTAATACATTCATAGCATATATGTACATATGCTAATAAGTAATATTTTGGTGTATGTTTGATTTTTAAAGATTTGTTGCCAAGAAAATAGGCACTGAGTCATAAATCTCCATATAATATTATAAGTAGAGTAAGAAATGATAAACACTAACTAACAAGAGAAAGAGTTTCATATATTTACTTAATTAGCATCTTGATTTTTATTTAAGAATGAGTAAACTTTATTTGCTATCTAAGCAATAATTATTATCTCTAGATTTGTTGAAGGAGGTCATTGAGAGGACATGACTGTCAGTTGACCTGCAAGCTAAACCTGGGCACTTAGGGGTTCCTTACCACTCCCCTGCAAACCCCCACACTCCCCACCCCCATGCTTGGAATGTAAACTCCACCCACCACTCTGTAGGGGAAGCTGCTTCAAGAATGCAGCCTTGAGAGAGTAGCATGTTGTTAGGACCATCTGGACTGGTCTGCACCCCATTAAGTTCTTTCTATAAACTTCTAAGATTCTGGCCAACAAATGCAGTGATCTATTCACCTCATGGCCGCCCAAAACCACCCTTGTAAGTCCTCTTGCTTACTAAAACTACCACCTACCAATCTGGAGTGCTTACTTCTTTCTTTGGTCTCGCATTGCCCTCCACTTTTGGGGGCCAGTTTCATAGGAACTCTTATAGTTGCAAACCAACATGATTATATTTGTAAATCATGTAAATATTTCTTAATGATATTAATTATTAATTTGTGTTTCCAATTCAAAGTATCATTATTACATTTTCACTTGTTTTAATGTAAATTTATATTTATAATGGCTTATTCGTACTTAATCGTGACTTACAGTAAAGTCTGGATTTTGTTATTAAAAGAGAAAAAAACACAAATAGCATGCCTTTTATTCTTTCTCCTCTACCACCTTCAACATTTTTAAATATTAATATTATTGTTTGTTTTTATTTGAATATTTATTTACAGTGCTTAATAAAGATGATTGCAATAAATGTTAGAGAAACTAGTTTCCTGTTGTAAAGAATTCTATTACTCTCATTCTTAAGAGAGCATGAAGATAACTTATGCTGAGGGAAAAAATAATGCATTGCTTTGAGACAAGATTGTTTCTTATTTTTCTTTTATTATATAGTTCTAAAGATCATTAATAAAGAGAGTAATAGTAACATTATCATTTTGCATGCAGGAAGGCTACCATTTTTGCTAACTGATGAATGAAAAACAGAAAACATTAACAAAATGATTACCAAAGTCAAAGTGAAATTAGAGAATGAAAGTGACCCTTGAGGAGTCTTTCAATGATTTACTGAGTTAATACTAATGATCAAGGAGGGCTCTCTAGTACTGCTTATTTTTTTTATTTACAAATTGAGGAGAAATCTTTTTTCACTTGGTCAAGTGTGATCCTGAAATATTTTTTTCTGAGTTAACTTAGATGATTTCTATCTTGCTTTGATGGAGGAAACCTAGTTACTTCCGATTCTGCAAACAAAGCCCTACATTACTGAGCTCCAGAGATGTAAACATAAGCAGCAAAGAGGTTCTTCCTATCATGTAAATAAATGATATTTTTAAAAATCTTAAGTGATAATTTGAGCATAATGCACATTTTACATTTGCTTATACCCAGTTTCATCTGTGAGAAACACTAGGTGAATATAAAAAACCCATTCGGCCAGGCCTGCCACTAAGGCACAAAATGACACACGCACACGTCACCAACATGTCTGGCTTCCTCAGTTCATGGTGTATGTTGGGCGCCACGTCCATCCATATCTGACGTTGCCGCTTTCTATCCAATTTCAGATAATCTTCCTTCTATCATTTCATGATGATTTACAACCCACTACACTTCTGATGGCCACTTTTTTATACACAAAACCTCAGGATTTTTCAAGATAAGCTGTTATATTTAATGTAGTATTTGGATATTTCTTAACAATTTGACATGGGTAAATTTGCACTACCAATTTTGTTCAGTTCTTGTTTTTTTTGGTCATCACTGATAAAGTTTTTGGGTATTGTTACCCTAACTCTATTTTTCTCATTAGCTGTGTGCTTTTTAAAATTTTTAATATTGATTTATTTTTTTTGAGAGAGAGAGAGAGAGAGAGAGAGAACATGAGTGGAGGAGGGGCAGAGAGAAAGGGCGACACAGAATCTGAAGCAGGCTCCAAGCTCCGAGCTGTCAGCACAGAGCCCAACACAGGGCTAGAACTCGTGAACCATGAGATCATAAGCTGAGCCGAAGTCGGACGCTTACCTGACTGAGCCAGCTCTGTGCTTTTTATTACAGAATTTTGCATAGTCTGGTGATTTTTAAAAATGCATATGTCATGTTATAGTAGAACTAACTGTATTTTGTTGGTGAAAAAATGATTAGAAACTTTTTCGAAGGCTTGTTTCTAGTAATGCCATGTGTTCAACAAAAATCAAAGTTGACTTATATTACTGAGGTAGCAAATGGTCTCACAAAACCATTATCATACTTTAGTATTCTGAAGAAACTAGTTGTTACCAAAAGAATTGACAATTTCAGCTGATTTTATAGCAAAAGGGACATCAAGAAGTTTATCTCATGCTAAAATATACTTATTTTGCTAACACTGGCACAATTTTTTTATGTCAGTTTTTGCAAAAATCTTATTTGTTTGAATTATTTGCATGACAATGGCTTTCAGTAATGTGTGATATTTGGACATGTAGAGCCATATCTATAACATGACATGACTGGATAAAGAGAGTAAAATATGAGCACGTACACTTATCTCGTATTGGGGAGCTCTGTGATCAAAGCGATACAATGTTAAGGGCATTGGATGACAAATATGAGGCCGGTAGGACCACAAAGATGAGATCAGTTAAAAGGATGGTACAGTGATACAAATGACAAAGACAGAGGCCTAAGATAAGCTGATGGCCGTGGGAATCAGAAGAGGGAGAAATGAAATATACGATGGCAGGGTAGTTGTCTCAGAACTTGAAGACTCTGATGTAGCAGGAAGGGGACAGGAGTAAAATCCAGATGCTCCCAGGTGTTTGGTTTCAAATCCAGTAGCATGCTGCCACCTCCACATTTCAGAATAAAGAAGCAGCACATATCAGAGAGTGGAAATATATGTAGGGTTAACTCTGGACATGTTGGTTTGGGGGCTTTGATGTATCCAATTGGTGGCATCTTGTGCACAGATGAATATATATAGGTATGGAGAGCAGTAGAGATGTAGAGAAGTCTAGACTGAAGACCAATTATAGTTTGAATTTGAAGTGTTAAACTGGATGAGTTATAGATGTAGAGTGAGAATAAAAGGTCATTGAAGATGAGGCCCTGGCATTTGAGAGTAAAGAAAAGGGACTCTGGTGGAAGCTGAACAGGAACAACAAAGGGTAAATGGGAACCAAGAGGTACTTGAACATGGAGGGTGGTGATCCGCACATGGCCCACAGCATCGTTTGAATTCCATACATTTTCTTATACAGACTAAAGGAATAAATATGAAAGAAAAAATGGTCAAGAGAAAGTATAAATGATAGAGCAAGGTCCTAGTGGAGGCACAGGAAATAAAGACTGCACACACCGAGAAATTAACTTTAAAACATGAGGGACAGATGTTCCTCTGTGAGGAAAGCCACCATCTGTGGGTCCAATGGTTGAGCCAGAAGAGCTTCGGATAAGGGAAACCACCTAAAGGTACTAATTTCTCAGTAAGGTAAAATATGCGGTTCTCTGGTAAAAGTGGCAGTGCTCAGATAGGATTCAGAACTTGGGAAGAGTGGGGAAACGCATGTAATGCTGTGGAGACAGTGCCTGAGAGTGAGTTCTCAACAACAGTTTTGCTCTGGAGTTGAAGTGAGACTGGGACGAACAATTCTGACATGGTCTTGGGGACCACTTTGGCCTTCAGGTTTTTCTCCAATAAATAACAACTTGTGTATACACTTTATTTTAGAATAATCAAAATAATTCATGATAGGGATTCAGCTCCTAGAATTCAATTCACATTCAGTCAAATCTATCATTAAAGACAGGGACAACACATATTTGTAGAATATTTGCTTTCTTCTTCCTACCCCAGACTTGTTACGTTTTGGTAATGGATTAAAGCTGTGGTTTTCTACTTTATTCATTGGGGAATTTTTGTCTTATGTCTAATCCTTTAACAGTTTGAAGGATATAACTTTGATCACGGTCCTAAGCTAAAGAGAAAGTGATGGAAAGTACTGGGGAAACCATTAAAGAGTCAGAAGACCTGGCTTGAACCCAAGATCTGCCATTTACTTATTTTTCATAATCTGCAAATAAATTACTTCATCTATATGAGTTTCAACATCTTCTAAAATATTGAGAATAGTCCTGAAGTAGTTTGTGGAATAGATTAAATATTGTGACAAATATGAAAGTTTCTGGAACCTAAATGACATTTAACAAAGGTTAATTGATAAGGTGTTTGGCAATCTCCTCCTCAATTTTTCACATGAAATTTATTTTTGTGAATCAAATCCTTTTGGAATAAAACAGTGTATAGATAAGTAAAGAAATGATTAAATACATAAATTTTATTTTATTTTTCAAATCTAATTTCATACCAATCATGTTTGACAATTCAAGTTCTTGAGTTTTTAAGTAAATATTTTAATTTTAAACCTACAGGAATAGGGGTGCCTGGGTGGCTCAGTCAGTTGAGCGTCCGACTTTGGCTCAGGTCATGATATCATTGCTCATGGGTTCAAGCCACGGGCTTGTGCTGAGCCTGGGCTCTGTGCTGAGCAGCTCAAAGTCTGCTTCAGATCCTCTGTCTCCCTCTCTTTCTGCTCCTCCCCCATTCACACTCTGTCTCTCTCTCTCTGTCAAAAATAAACATTAGAAAAGAATTTGAACCTACAGGAATATATAGATCTGTATAACATCTTATATCTTACCCTGTTCAGAGTTGTCTGATATACAAAACTTGATTTTACATTATGTAACTGATGTAAAATTAGATAAAATGGGACAAAAATCTTAGGGCTAAATACAACGTTTTCAGGTGTACTGGTAAACAATTAAAGAATTTTTTGTCTCTAACATCTATGTAACTTATTTTTGCTTTCATAAAGTATATCAAATATTATGTGGGGATTGTATGTTGGTATGAGCTCTTGAACCCACTGAGCTAATAAGACTGAAATTCCAACAAGTTAGAGACTTACTCTATTTAAATATGTCCACAAACATTTCTTTAATTTTGCCTCCTTCCCTCCAGGGGCATGGTGCTGCTTACCTTCCAATAAAAATGTATTATTTATTAAGCTACATTACAGTTTTGTGATACCAAATAAGCTAGTGAAGGAAGGAAAATAAATCTAATGCCTCATATGTGTATACACACACACACACACACACACACACACACACAAATACAGTCTATGGCCTTATGTTTCTCTATGTTACCTTTCATATATATGTATATATATATATATATATATATATATATATAGTCACATACACACACATACATACCAACAAACAGATAAATTCATGATTTGAAATCCTCACAGCCTTTAAACCCATACTATAAGCCTTCCTCAATATGAACACTTCACTAAATGTCTAGATGGATGCTAAAAATAAATCATGTGTTCTTTAACCATGGACTATTAAATTAATAGTCCACTTTCTCATATTCTTTTCTTTTCAAAAATTTCAGAGTCTCGAAAGAGGCAGATGGAATGCCAATATAGCAAAATCTATTTTTAATGTGTAGAACAAAGCCAAAGAACATGAGTGTTGATACACCAGATTTGTCAATACAGCGAACAACTTTCTCAATATTCTCAGATATCACACCTCTTTTCCTCTTGGGAATGAAAGCATAGCAAGACTCTGTGGGGGATCACCCTGCGGACTGAGCAGGCTGTAAGAGGGGCAGTATTTTCATCCCACTCTTTGGCCCCAGTTTTCCATGCTTCCCTTTGGCCCCGCTCTGGTCCATTTCTTTACTACCCGGTTCCACAACTTTCTCAAAACTCTAATTTTCCTTCATTTCTGTTTTCCACTAAGAATGTGATTGTCAATGTTAGTCTTATTCAAAGTGTTGTTCCAATCTCTGTGATTTTATGGAATAAAAATTCATAGGGTGAGTCATAGGGAGTGTAAAAAAAGAGGGAAGTCGGTAATGTGGTAAAGTAAAAGAGAACTAAAAATGGATGAAAGATTTTAGATTTTAAGTTTCCTGAGAATTAAAAGAGATTATTTCAGAACTTCTTGCCTAATCAGTATCAAAGAAGGGCCTGTTTAGAACGTGGTATTATTTAAGCAAGCTAGGATTCATATGATATATATCATGCTCTGAATGCATATAAAGAAATTTCAAATGCTTTCCACATATCTCCTGACACCCTTAGGTGGAGCATTTCTGCATAAATTTAATAAGAACCTACTATATGACAGCACTCTTCTAATGCTGAGAATAGAGAAACAAATAAATACAAATCTGTACCTTCAAGGAACTTAAAAAACAGTTTGCTTTATGTTACAAAGAAATATTTAAAACTCCAGTATGCAAAATCCTCCATATTTTTGAACTCACTACAGAAGGATAGTCCACTGATCTTGTGGACATTTAGTAAATATCATAGACTAAAAGTCTCTCTAACAAAGCCAAGGTCAGGCTGAGGGAGGTGGAAAAGGAACATTTTCAGAACTCTGTCGGGAGAGTTTCTGAGAAAAGAAATACCAATCTGAAGAATGTCCTTTCCCAAAGAAAAGACCCACCAGGCAAAGAGTCTTTGACCCATAAGTCTGTGTGACTTTTTATTTTCCCTAGAAAATCCATCTTAATTAAGTAAGGGTCAAAAGGGTATATTCTTGTTTTTGAAATGCAAAATGGTTAATTTCTCTGCTCCATTCACTTTTCTAACTTTCTCTTGCCACACATTTACAATTAGATATAGGTAATACATTTCTTTCTCTTGGTTTCTTAGACTATAAATATATGGTCAAGGTCAAGACTGAATGTATTTATTCTATAAACATCTAATGTGCTATGGATATTCCGTAAAATAGATTTACATACTCCATAACTTTTGTCTTTTGTACTAATTAATAGGTTACAAAGAACAGCATCAACTCTTTACAGAATAAGTTTCTACTCAATCTATGACAAATTTAAAAATCTTTATAATTAATAGAATATAATGTATGTATGAAGTATAAAAACAAAAAGTACAGTTATGAGGTCCAGCCCACAAGAAGCAGAGGCGATTAAACTGGGCATGAATACAGGAGGTGGGGACAGTTAAGGTATGTTGAAGCAGATTAGTAAAGTCCTTTAATAAAAATGTGAATTTCACAGTAATGTATTAGGCAGTACTAGGCAAATATTTCTATATAACATGCTTCTATGAATCAATTTCAGTAATACACCTGAAAAGCATTATTTTTAAGTCATATGCTATATTTTAGAGTCTTTTACACTGAAGTGATTAGTAACATATAACATAAAATTAGCAATTCCATAATATAGAAAATATTTTGGTTACATATCTAGCATCTCTATCTTATTTGAACATAGAAATAACTCCTCTCTCCCAAATTAATCTGGAAAAAACAATAGTCATCGTCAAAATAGCACAGCTATATGAAGTTTGACTGGCTCTGTCTTCATCTGCTTTTTAAGTTCTGGCTTAACAAATTCTTCCCAACTGATTCTAGAAGTCCTGTGAAGGTATCTTGCTGTGAGCTACAAATCAATCATCTTGACCATTACTTGGCATCCACAATTCCTTTTACCTCTCTGATTTCTGTGGTTATGTCTTCTATTGCTCTCAGTGTGAAAAACTATAACTATGCCACAAAGCTTCTATCACTGCTTATAACTCCTGCTCACGACCCAGAGAAGCTGATGGTGGCAATGTGAAGGTGCCAATATGTGCCAAAGGTGCTCTCTCCCACTGTGGTTCGTTGCCAGCTACTCTGGTAGAAGACACCTGGCACTCTTTGTGTCCCATGAAGAAGTAGGTTTAATTGCTTTTTAAATATTTATCAAACATTGTTGCCACTTGCTTACTCTAGCATTCAAGGCTAGTCCGTGGGGACTAGACCAGAAAACAATCTAAATAAAAGATACTGCACTGTTTTCAGAACCATCCTTCTCTTCTATCATTGGTCCATTATCCTACATTATCCTCTTTCCCTTCCCACAAAGTATCTCAGACTTTCATGCAAATGGACCATGGTTGACCCACTCCAACACTCCTTCAGATCTTCCTGGGTATACCTAAATCCTAAGAGAAACATAGCTCAGGTTCAAGTGAGGAAATGTGTTATGTGATTACAGAGATTCTTACTGAATCCTTTAAAACAAATTATTATTATTAGTTTATAAATTATTTTTATACATTTACTAAAATTAAATTTATGTGAATTTTCAGAATATGTACATTGAAAGGTATTTAATGTTTATTGTTTTAAGTTTATTTATTTTGAGAGAGACAGAGCAAGAGAGGGAGTGTGCACGAGCAGGGGTGGGGCAGAGAGAGGGAAAAAGAGAATCCCCAGCCTGATAGCGCAGAGCCCCGCACAGGGATTGAGCCCACAAACCATGAGATCCTGACCTGAGCCGAGATCAAGAGTCGGATGCTTAACCAACTGAACTACCCAGGCACCCCTAAAGCTATTTAACGTTTAAATGTAAGTAATACCCATCTGCTTGGGTGTCAAATGGGTCAATAAATGTCTAGATTCTGAAGCTGGACATATGATGGAAACGTGAGTAATTAAAGAGGTTTTTAATTCTACTGGTGCAGGTCCAGTCACATAGATTCCCCCGCCCCAGCAGAAGATGTGTCTCATGTTTAAATGGTGCTCTCACCATCAGAAAATCTGATACTAACTAATCCTTTGGAAAGAGTTGAATAAAATTATCCAACATATGAAGATTATGCTGTGTACTTTACTTAAAACATTATTGCATAAAGCAAAATAAATTATGGGCTGGAGTTTTCCCCTGTAAAATAATGAATAATAGAAAACAGAGCCATTGACAGCAATCTGAAACTGTGGTAGCAAGAGTTTTGGAAGGATAAAACAAAGATAAAGATGTCCAGAAAGTTAAATAAGTGTTTAAAACTCAGAATACTCTGCTGTATTACTATAACAAATGCATTGTGTTAATAATAAAACACTTCTCTAGTCAAGTACTTTGTTGGTAATTAGGACTTATTAAGAGAAAAAGTCTGCCTTTGTCTTGAACTATTTATTCCTGGGAGTAATGATCCTTTTCCTTTCCTACAATTTCTCATGTCACAGTTATCTACCTGGTCTCACTCCCCTCTCCTATCTTAGAGATATGTAATGCTTTGCAAATAATAGATTGATTGAGAATTCAGAAATTGTGAAAACTCCTGAGTTAGGATGGCAGAAGTCAGACAGTGCCTGATATGCCTCCTTAGAACTTCGCATTAAAATACCGTAAAGACGTTAAAAGATGAAGGAAGTTCAAAATACTTCTGAACATAAGAATAAGGTCTCTTCTTAGATAACATTAACTTACTTAAGATGTTTAAGCCCAACTTAAGTAATTTAAATAAAAGCGCAGAAAAAAAGCAAGCAGGCAAACAAACACTCCCCCCGCCCCCTGCAACATACACACACACACACACACACACACACACCCTAAATTTGGGGCTGGGCGATACTGGGGACTGGGGGAAACACTGAGTTCTGTGAATCCAACCTCTCTTTCCAAAGTGGAGTCCATCCCCAGCCCGGCTCCCTCCCTTTCCTAATTCTAACATACTTTATAAGCCTCAGAACTGTGTCATGTGGAAGTTCTTGACATTAATGTCATATTATTATTAACAAATATTTGGTGATTTCCTCTTAAGGATGAGCCCAGTGAATACAAAGAAAACTAAAATATAATCTCTTTATGGGGCAGCTGGGTGGCTCAGTCGGTTAAGAGTCTGACTTTGGCTAGGGTCATGATCTCCTGGCTTGTGAGTTGGAGCCCCCTGAGTCAGCCTCTGTGCTGACAGCTCCGAGCCTGGAGCCTGCTTCTGATTCTGTCTCCCTATCTCTCTGCTCCTCCCCTGTTCACATTCTGTCTCTCCCTCTCTCTCAAAAATAAATAAACATTAAAAAAATTTTTAAATATAATCTTGTAAAATAATTTAGACTTTTATGCTACATTCCCATTTAAGAACATACAATTTCCCTATTGCTTGTAAAAAAAAAAAAAAAAAAAAAAAAAAAAAAAAAAAAACCATCAAACTCTTCTTTAGGTTTCCCACAATCATTTAATTTTCTCTCTTTACTCCTCAACATTGCCATAAAAATTTTCCAGAAATATATGATATAAAATGTAAGCACCATCCATATATCTATCAGTAACTACAAATAAGTGCTTGCAGAGGGAAGCTAAATAAATTGATACGTTTTGTTCAACTAAAGATCCTTTTGGGGGGCACCTGAGTGGCTCAGTTTGTTGAATGTCCAAACCTTGATTTTGGCTCAGGTCATGACCCCAGGGTCATGGGATTGAACCCCATGTAGGGCTCCACACTAAGCATGGAGCTTGCTTAAGATTTTCTCTCTCTCCCTCTCTCTCTCTCTCTCTCTCTCTCTCTCTCTCTCTCTCTCTCTCTCCCTGCTCCTCTGCTGCTCCCCTGCTCATGTGCACTCTTTCTCTCTCTGTCTCTAAACTTAAAAAAAATATGTTTACAAAGATTCTTTTTTTATCCTCTGTTTTAACAGTTGACAAACCCTGAGTCTAATGGAAAGTTTCTTTCCCTTCGTGTGCACGTGTGTGTGTGTGTGTGTGTGTGTGTGTACCTACATGCATCACACATAACCAAACTTTAAACCAGTATATACTAACTGGGATGCCTTCACCACTAGCCTCTTTTGTTTTTCAGAGCTACCTGTGTGAAGAGAGAGTGGTGAGATGAATAATCAACAGCTTAATTTTAAGTGCTATGCCCTTTGACAGTTACGCAAAATTCCCCTTTTTTCACAATTACCATTTGTACCGAAATTGAGAGTCACCAAAATGGGTGCTATGATTGTATCCCTCACAAATATCAAATGTTGCCATCTTTCAAGAGATTTCCATAAGGTGATTATGAACTTTGAAATAAAGATGCAAGTAAATGAAAAATTAAAAATATAACTGATCTCTGTGAGGAAAAAAAAAACTAAAAGAAAAGTTCAAGAAAAAAATATTTTTGATTCTCATCAATTTGCCATTCAGAAAACATCATCTCTCCTTTAAAAGTTAAAGTTTCCTTTTCTCCTTAAAATCACTGAGCATTTTCTTTTTTCTCGCTGGAACTTTCAATTCTTGCTTACCCTGCACTTAATTTACCATTCTAGTTTTTATAAGGCTTATAAAATATAATTTTAATACTGGGATTCCAACTATACTTGTAGCTGAACTGTAAAAGCTAAGCTTTCAGGTCAGCAAATAAATCAAATTTCTGTGAAATAGAGGGCCTCTAGTCATGACTGAATCTTTGGTTTTCTCCTTGTTTTTGAAAGAGAAATAAAGAAATCTGTTTAGTTATTTTTCCTTTACAAAAAAATCCTAGGATTAGAGAAAATGAAAGGCATTTTAAAGACTGAATTAAATATTAGCAATTCATAGCTATGATCTAGCTATGGGACACACCGCAGCCATGAAAAGAAGCCTGGGCCTAGCATGCCCAGACATTAACTAAACCTTAGGAAAGCCTAAGGCATGAGATTTTAAAGAAATGTGTAAACTCTGTTATTCACTTTTATTCTCTTTTGTATAATTTCATGACATCTGGGTTGATAAAGATGTTGTTTTAGATTAAAGATGATGGTGATATCATTTAGAGGGCCTGAGCAGCCACTGGGCAGTGTTCCACAGGGTTTCATGGTTTCTCTCCAGCTTTAAAGTCCAGAAACATTCTTAATATTTTCAGCCAGTAGTGATCAGTCTTTCATGAACTAGCTTTAACTATTCAGTTGCACACACACACACACACACACACACACGAGTAGAATTAGAATTATGCATTGGAAAATCTCTTGCAGGGAGGCTGTGATATGGGAAGCCAACTTATAGAGGAGATGTTATTCTGTGAACATGGAATCAGAGGAGATGGAATTAGCAGCATGTCTCCATGGCTACTTATCCAGTTCCTTGCTTGAAGCTTTCTTTTCCACCATAGCTTTATAGATGCTGTATGGAATTGATGGTAATTAGAGAATTCATCAACATGACCCCTGAGATAGAGCTCGATTTTGCTCTCCCTGCTTCTTACCTGGAAGACTGTTTCTTAGCCTACTGAATTTATTTCCCATCATCTATTAACTGCTTAATAGCTTATCTCTCAGACTTTGTAAGTATATAAATAGTAACCTTATCCATCAAAATAAGGGAATTTGAGTATCTACTATAGAAGATACACCTTTTTCTTCTCCTTGGGGGAAAACGTAGCTCTCTTTTCTGTCCAACTAATTCTTCCATTTTTTGCACCATATCTTATCATGTCTGGTCTGCTCCAAAGCTACTTACCCATCATTTACTTTTCTTTGGCTTCTTCTTTATCCTTTCTGTCTCTACTGGTTATTTTCTTGTATATAAGTTAATTTAACCCTCTTAAACTTAAAAAAAAAAAAATTCTTCCTGGGCCCTTTATTCCCCTCCAGCCAGAATTGTCTCTTTGTATCAAATCTAAAAGGAAAGTGTATGTCTCCACTCAATCACGTCATAATCAGGTTTAATTTTAACACCACTCCATGGAAACCATTCTCTCTAAGGTCACCAATGCTTTCTTAATTACAAAATCCAATGGGGATTTGTTCATTCTGTGGCTTTGTTCACTGGTGACCACTTCTTCCATTTCAAAGTCTTGGCTTCCTTTGGCTTCTCTGAAATGTACTGATTCTCCAATTAACTCAGACCACTGCTAAGGGTGTTTCCTACTTGGTTTCATTTCCTCTGCTGCTCTTTAATTGTCACTATTCCTTACAGTTTTATCTTTGTCCTTCTCTCATGTTACTCATTTTCTCTGAGCAATCTGATTTATTGCTATGATTTCTACTACCAGTCTTTCACTCGTGATCTGGCCAAACTGTTATCTCCAGCTCACCTCCTAAGCTCCAAATCTATGTATTTGGCAGCCTATTTATCATCCAACCAAGTAAGCAATTTACACTAACCATTACATGTTATATGCATGCACAGTTTCAGAGAAATGCGATGCCATTTATCCAATCACCCAAATGAAAAGACTATGTCGCTTTTGCAACTTTCCTCTCCTTTGCCTCCAGCACCCAGTTAAGCCCATACATCTCACTGATAAAGATATGGACATACCTTTCATCAGCTCCTTTCCTTTTCCTTTTTTTTCCCCCAAGTTTATTTATTTTGAGAGAGAAAGATAGCGGGAGCAGGGGAGGGACACAGAGAGAGGGAGACAGAGAATCACAAACAAATAGGCTGTTCTCAGCACAGAGCCTGCCTCAGGGCTTAAACTCACAACTGTGAGATCACAACCTGATCTGAAATCGACAGTCAATTCAACCAACTTGAGTCACCCAGGCACCCCTCATCAGCTCCTTTTTTCCACACCTGCTGATACTTCTTTAATTCAGTCTTTACCACTTCTTATCGGGACTGTTTCATCACCTTAAGTGGTATTCTGCCATACGTCCTATATGAGAAAACTATTCTACATAAGTGTTAAGGGGGGAAAAAAGTGATATGTATTAAAATGCAATTAGACAAAATCAGTAAGTGTCATCTCAACATCAAAAACCTTTCAAAGTGCCCAGAAATCTAATTTGCCCTGTTCTGATTGTTGGAGCTTTTTACTGACATCAAGGAATAGAAATTAATTCTAAATTAAACCATCCACTGCTTTTATTTAGAGTGGTTCCTGTGTACCCAACTGAGTAATAATTTAAGGTTTTTCTAGCATTGCCAGCAGTCAGTACAAAGTATTAAACAATAGCCTTTGATAGCTTTTCTGAATCTTCTTAAACTGCCATTAAAGGTTCAAAGCCTTACTCCTGTCAAACACTTTCTTTTCTTTTATGTATTGCTAAACCGTGTGTATTTTCTATTGTGTTTTCACTGTAAATTGCAAAGTTAGCAATTCATTTTCGTCATCTGACTTTTTAGAGTCCATTTGTCAATATGGACAAGATCCAATTTATTATATCATGTGCTCTGCTCCAGGTCATTAGTTTGTAAAATACAGTGTTTTTTCTCTGAGAAGTCTTATGTTTTAAGCATGTTTATATTATATACCTTCATATCATTGATATGAAATATGTGATAAAGGCTCAGGGATAGTCAATTTCTTGGAAAATATTCTCACAAACATGAAAGGAAGAACCAGATATTTATAATCTAAGAAGTTACTCTTTTCTGAGCTTGAAGTTCTTCTATAGGGTTGACTTCTCAAAACATTTTACAAGAGTTTGTAAAGATAAAATTGTAAAGGTAAATCTTTAACCTATCTCATCCTAGAAACACTGTCCTTTGGGCTGATGACACCAGATTCCCAGGATTTGTCCATAGCACAAATAAAATACTTCTCAGTCTGAGAGCAAGGAGCATGGAGGTGAGATCAACCATCCCTCTGTTGGGGGGAGGTGTTCTGCCTTTACAAGTGTTCACAAAGCCAATCTTCACATTTGTAACCATTATTTTTCAGTTGGACCCTTGTCTGTATTTGTATGTAGATTTGCTAATTTAAAGTATTTCCTAGAGCGAAAAAGTCAAGCAATCCACTAAAGGAACTGAGATTAGCAGGTTGAGTTTATTTCATTTTCTGCGCAAGAGCATTTATCATTCAACAAAAGTGCGAACAAATGAAAATGAGGTCCTATTTCTAAGAGCTCATAAACAAATATAAATTTCCAGCAAAATTGGAAAATAGCTATTATACTTTCTAAAATTGTGCATGTGTATGCCTGTATAAACACAGGCATATATAATGTACTACAATTTCTGTCTAAAACAGAAGAATTAGTTTCTTTAAAAAAATTTTTAATGTTTATTTATTTTTGAGAGAGAGAGAGACAGAGTGCAATTGGGGGAGGGGCAGAGAGAGAGAGGGAGACACAGAATCTGAAGCAGGCTCTGACAGATCATGACCTGAGCTAAAGTTGGATGCTCAACCAACTGAGCCACCCAGGTGCCCCAAGTATTTCATCTCTTAAACTGTAATTCTATCCATTGAAATAGGCCCTAAGAGACCTGTTAAAAGGTGACTGGAAGCAAACACATCCTGAAGCCTACCTTAGGCTTTATAGTTGATTTTTTTTAAGTTTATTTATTTTTGGGAGAGAGAAAGAGCATGCACACACATGTGTGCACAAGTTGGGGAGGAGCAGAGAGACAGGGAGACAGAGGATACAAAGCACACTCTACAACAGCAGAGAGCCCAATGCAGGGCTCAAATTCAGGAACCACGATATCATGACCTGAGCTGAAGTCAGACGCTTAACCGACGAAGCCACCCAGATGCCCCAGCCTTCTGGTTGATATTTGATTTGCTTGGTACTGGACCCCCAAAACTATCTATGTCTGGAAAGTCCATCAAATTATACCCAATACATAAAATAAAGCCCTAAAACTCTGGACTTAATTTTGAGTAACTTTTGTCTTCAATAATACAGTTTTATCCTAGAATCTGTTATCTAATCTACCTGAATGTTTCTGTTGAAATCTGAAAAAAAAAAAAAAATAGGTATGAATCATCTGTATCCCAGTCAGAGCCATTAGTTTTCTTGTTTTCCTGGCATTAATGCCAACCTGCCAGGGCTTAGCAGCACTAAAATATCTCCTCTTTCTCAACTACACACTGATTATTAACTTGAGAAACCTAAATACATAAAACAAACCTCTTCCATGAGTACTATTTAACATTTAATCATAAAAACCTAAAAAAGTTTTTAACACTGGAAGACTCTTGTTCCAAATTTTCAAATCTAGTCATCTCCTCTCTTATTAAGCTAAAAACTTCTAGAAGCAACATTTAATTATAGAAGGAAGGGAACTTTTATTTGCTGAGTATCTACTCTGTGCCAGGAACTTTGCACATATTGCCTTAGTTAATCCTCGTAAGAGCTGCAAAATGTAGGTATTTAATTCTGCTTGTTTAGTAATTAAAAATCCAGAGAATGAAGTCCATGTTATACAATTAAGAAACAAGGAAGTCAAGATGCCAATCTGAGTCTGTCCTGTGCCAAAGCCTGTGTTATTCCTACTTTCCCTGGTGAAATCTGCACAAAAGAGCTGCTGAGAAGCTTTACAGGATTATTTTTCTCAGGAGTCCGGTGACAACCATGTCTAGATTGGGTAGACCTCATTAGGATTATATGGCGGAAGTGATCTCTCTGCTGGAGAACATGGGTCTTAAATCACCTTCCTGAAGTGTGGGTGTCACACGTGGGTCAGTGCAGACTGAGTTCCGAGAATGATGGGGAAAAGGGCACTTATCTCTGGCTTTTCTATGCTTTCTGGTGAGCCCTTTCATTTCTTTCTTGTCCTCATCTTTTTCTTGTCCTCCACAGCAGCTACTACAAATGTCCAAGACTCTAATCTTCTTTTCTCTTCTACTTCAAATAGAAAATAATAGACAGAAACTCCAACTGACTTCTTCTAATCCTCCAACCTCATTCATACAGACCTGTCATTCCCTCTTTTCTCCTATTACAATGTAAATGTTGCCCACCTTGCTTCTACAGCTTTATTGCCCAACTCCTCCTGCCTTCTTGAGACACTCTCTATGATTAACTCGCTTTGTAGCCTATGTTCTGGGTCAACATCCCCCGCACAGCATTTATACATTTGGTTTTCTTTTAATAAAACAAATAACCAAAGGGGTGTCTGGGTGATTTAGTTAGTTAAGCATTTGACTCTTGGTTTCAGCTCAGGCCATCATCTCACAGTTCCGTGAGTCGGAGCCCCACATTTGGCACCTCATTGATGGTGTGAAACCTGCTTGGGATTCTCTCTTTCTTTCTCTGCCTCCCATTCTCTCTCTTTTTCTCAAAATAAAAAAATACAACTTAAAAAAGTATAAATTAACCAAAGCCACATCTCCCTCTAGCTACTGTCCTGATTTTCTCCTCTTTTTTATAATCATACTTTATGAAAGTATCATCTACACTCTCTTTCTCTACTTGTTTCTTCCAGTTGAGTCTTTAAGCTCTTGAAATCGATTTCTAGCCACACTGTTTTACTGAAACTGTTCTGTTCAGGTCACTGACAAGTTCATCATTGTTAAATTCAAACAGTATGTCTCCATCAGCCAATACCTTCCATAAGCTCAGCTGCTGTTGACCTCTTCCTCCCCCTGACACATGCTCTTGCCTTGGCTTCTATGTCACTACACACTCTGTGTCACCTTCTCAGCTCTCTGGTGGTTCCTCCTCCTTTGCATTTATATTATGACCTTCCTCTACCTCCATATAGCTACAAGGCACTGGGAGAGATAGATATAGAAAGTGGAAATTTATATAATACTTGTATTTGGCATTAGATCTATGGGACCACACACACACACACACACACACACACACACACCATGAAATTGAGTACTTTCATGAATAAATTTTCCTTGGCAAGAGGGGCTGGTATAGCAGGAATAGAACTACAATCTTTGTTAGAAAAGAGAATAGTTTATAGCTTGGCTACTGCACAGGTAAGAACATTTTAGCTATAAGAAAAAATAAAATCAAACTCCTGCCCTGGGGCTCCGATCTCATAGGAGCCATACTGGGAATAGCATGGCTCTCTCTACAGGTCACTCTTCCTCCAAAATGCATAGACTTTTGCTTTCATCTGCATTACCTCAGTGGCCCCCAAACCCACATTCCTATTTTATTGGTTCTGTACCTATTTGATAGCCCTAAGGGAACATCCCTGGGCTAAGTCATTTCATAATATGCCAATTATTTTTTTATTATTGCTTTGTTTACAAAATTGCATGGGTTTTGGGAAGTCTTTCCCCAAGGCCTATTTTCCCATAAGCTCTACTATTTTTGGTGTATGACTTTTCAGAACACAAAGATTTTCATGAATGCACCCTTACTGACATTTCAACTATGTCTTTATAAATTTAACACAAATTAAACATAGAGTATCCCATACCTTATTATTAAGAATACGCTTTGATTCTATGTATGTGTTTATTAAAAATTTAGAAAGTGTCTTACTTTGTTTTCTCAATACCCAGTTTCTTCAAACAAGGTCAAGCCCATATTCTTTATTACCTGTCTGCCAGGCCTGAAGCATAAACAGAAAGCTATTTTTTAGTTATATGAGTTATATGGTGAGAGTCTGATAAATCTTTCTTCCCATATTCAAAGATTACAAAAATAGACGAGTGAATTTGAATCAAGAATGCAGAAAAGAAGTCATTGTTGGCTGAATTCCAAGCCAAAGAAGCTTCACTCTCATTTTTTTTTAAGTGATGGAACTAAAGGGAGAAAACAGAAGGTTCAATGAAAATGCAAACTTAATTTTAGCCACACTTTTGTAACATAATTCCTCTTAACATAAAATGAGCACTCAGGTTTAACCTGTTGGTGTCCAACCATCAAGCACTGTTGCTGCTCATTTCTTTAAAGGAGTCCTTCCCATTATCACCCGCCAGAGTTCATAACTGCCTTTCCTTCTTCTCAACTCTCCTTACCTAATATCATGTCTCCAGGTTTAGTTGGTCTTATAAATTCTATTTAGACTCCAGACATTATTAATCCAGATGCATTCACTGACTTCGAGAACTTTGTCTAATAAAATGTTGCCAGCCGATGAAAGGAAACCACTCTACTGAGGGTTTGGTTTTTTTTCTCAATTTTTCATGTACCACAACTCATGAGAAAGAGAAGATCTCCGTTCCTTTCTTCCTCCCCGATGCATCATACCAAATTCTCAAAAGAGAGAGTAAATGGGATTTTTTTCATACCAACTATTATGTAAAGAAGTTAATCACATTATTTTGAAGAAAGAATACACCTTGTCTGCATGAGAAGATTGCAGACCAAGAACGAGCTACAGAGGATAAACTTTAGTAGTGGCTAAAACAGGAAAAACGATGACACTTGCCAGGAAACAGGGAGGTAAAATGGTACAATTTGCACGTCATGGACACATATGATTACATGAAGGCCAAGCAAGTTAAATACTTAGGTGGTTTTAACGAGGTATGTTTCATTACAGAATTCTACTGATTCTTATAAAATTCTATGCCTGTGTTGATGGGATCAGAATATTTATAATATAAAAGTTTAAAAAGAAGTAAAAAGAGTATCTTAAGGTTAGTGTGTTTTTAAACTACTTTTCCTTTCTTCATAAATAAGTTTAGCATATCCTTATGTATGGCCAAAATAATAGTACTCACATTTTCTTAATTAAAGCTTGGGATGCATTGTCACAACTTCCAGAAACAAACAAATGAAAGAAGAAAGAAAAAGAAAGAAAGAAAGAAAGAAAGAAAGAAAGAAAGAAAGAAAGAAAGAAAGAAAGAAAGAAAGAAAGAAAGAATAAAGTGGAGTGTATGCATGCATGAGAGCAAAAGGGCAGAACCCTGAAAACAAGTACTGATCCAGATAATCCCCCCTATATGTTTCACTTTCCAGAATTCTAACAGGAGCCCAAAGTTTCATCGATGCAATCAAAGTTGTAAACAAACAGGAATTGAATTAAATGAGTTTTATTTTTCACACACTGCTGCCACAAACTTCAGTTCCCGTGGCCCATTGTAATGCTTTATTTTATGGGGTTATTTAGTTTTATGCCTTTCATCCTTGACTTCTTTAAAGAATTTAAATAATCTTATTAATGTTTTAACACATATTAATACAAAATTAGCATTTATGCCCTGTGAGTGCTTTATAATGTAAATTATTCTGAATTTTGTCAACTGTAGGTCTTTAGCCATGTTACGTTCATTGGGCAGTAAGTGTCCTATCATTATGAGGTTATACAGACCTTAAGAAGGAGAGAGACAAAGACCAAAGACTTCCAGCAAGATGGAGTACCAGCCGGCATGGATAGCCTCTGCTAATTTCCAATGAACATGCATAGGCTTGCTTCGTTGATGTGTTTTCTGCTACCCTCAAATGTGCAAAATGAAAATGAACATCAGTTATTCCAAAGCTATTTGGAAAGCTATTCCAGCCACATCTCAGCAACCCATTCCCAGTCAACCTGAGCCCTGTGGTCAGTCCTAAAAAGTGATCAGCCAGAGGTGCTGATAAAGTGCATCTGTCTTCCGGCATAGTGTAACAAAGGCCCGAAGACTGTAAGACTTTTATTCTCTCAGAGAATAAAAAGCACACACTACTGCAAATTACTTCTGTGATTCACCACTGGAAGAATTCAGTTATCTGACAGTAATTTGTAAGGAATTGTTCCCAGACCTGATATATGGCCTTTCTTTAAGCTAAACTAAAATCCATGACAATTTTCTTTAAAATGCTAAGCTTTCCTCAATATATAAATGCTAAAATTACGGTGTATATTTTTGGAAGAGTGTAGCTATGATGCCAGCAGGGATGTGAGATTATGTGTGCAAAAGAACGATTGGAAAGATGATAAAACACCTTCAATTCTCTGAGCAACGACACTAAGTGGGCTTTTTGAAAATCTTTATTGTTTTTAATGTCTCTATTTGCATGCATACTTCAGCTAATATGGGCCCACTATTGCAATCTCATCACTAGATCACTAGTTTGGTGGGAAATTTCATTTGCCCAACTTTCACTGAAAGCCACTTCTCAAGCAAAGATGGCTTCCAGCATAGATGTCTGCCTGAGGGACAATGATGCCTTTTCATAATATCTTGGTCTTTCCCGAAATAAAAATAGCTAGGTATGATTTCCTCTTAGTATGTAAAGTCCCTAATTTATATATGTGGGAAATAGTTTAAAAGACATTTGGATATTCACAGCTCTACTAGAATCACCAAATTATATTTGGGAGAATTGCCATAGAAATATTTTTTAAAAATACGTTTATTTCCAGAACAAGACCACTGAGTCCACATTAACATAACTATTTAGTATCAAAATAAAATCTTGGAAACTTTTTTTTAAAAATCAAACTGAGTGGTGCCTGGGTGGCTCAGTCGGTTAAGCATCCAACATCGGCTCAGGTAATGATTTCACATTTTGTGAGTTCAAGCCCCACGTCAGGCTCTATGCTGACAGCTCAGAGCCTAGAGCTTGCTTCAGATTCTGTGTCTCCCTCTCTCTCTGCCCATACCCCCACTTGTTTTCTGTCTCTCACTCTCTCTCTCTCTTAAAAATATACATACATACATACATACATACACACCTAATAAAAACTAAACTGGGCAAAAATTCTACCAAATCTTGATTTTCTCACTAAGCCAATATATTAGTTTTTCTTCCTGTCATATAAACCTTGTCTTGACATTTTCCAAATCCCCAGCTTAAATTAATAGCACATACAGTTTTTATAAAACCCTAAAAGATTATAGCCAAACTGTCTGTATTTCTTATGCTTTACCCCCCCCCCCCCCGCCCCGCCTACATTGCTCTGATCATTAGAGAAGAATGGATTCCCAGTTTATTGGATACTAAGTGCTGCTCTGCACAGATTCTTCAGAAATTCTAAAGTGCTTTACGATGTGCTGTTATCTAGAGACTCACTACCCAAAATTTCAAACATCCAAAGTGAAATCATGACCCCAAAGGACAATTAAATGTCTCTCAAAGAGACATAACAACCGCAACTGGAAACATAGTTATGAGAACTAGTTACTTAGTTCTTATCCCAGTTTCTTCATGTGTAAAATGTGAATACTACCTAATAGTACTTACTTCACAGCATATTGTGGAGATGAAAATGAATTAATGCATGGAAAGTACTTAGATCACTGTTTGTCACATGCCAAGAGTTTTATTAGTGTGCGTGATAACAACAGTGAAATGAGGATTAACAGACAAGAAACCTGACTTTAGGGAGATACGAGGTTGGCTCAGGATGAAGTCATACAGCTGAGCTATGAGTCAAACCTCCCACTTCCTCACTTTACGTTCCATGTTCTTTCACTGGTGCCTCACTGAGAATCTCCAAGAAGGCAAGGGATGATGAGTGAGGAGCTATTTGACATAACAGTCATACATTGTACTCAGTAACAGAGCAGGTCAGAGGCATTTAGATGATAAAGTGAAAATTTAATTTGACCACTTTGATTACCTGGTCACTTTTAATATGCTGTATTGTGTATTCAGTTGCAGAAGACATTAAAGTATAAGTTCTGCAGTGAGGCTACCAGAAGCAGACAAGTCAGGGTCATCTGGGTGGCTCAGTCAGTTAAGTGTCCGACTTCAGTTCAGGTCATGATTTCACAGTTCATGAGTTTGAGCCCCGCGTCAGGCTCTGTGTTGAAGGCTTGGAGCCTGGAGCCTGCTTCAGATTCTGTTTCCTTTAATTTTTAAAATAAACATTATTTAAAAAAAAAAAAAGACAAGTCAAGTAGAGAGTTACAGATAATAACAAAATATGAGGTATAGAACGGTAAGATAAAAAAATAATAATAAGGATACTCTAGAGCCACCTAATAGTGGGGGAAAGCATGCATTAAATCTCTGAATAGCCCACCAGTTTGGGACAACACCGCCCTCCCTCCATTCTCTTCTAGATGCAGCATCTATAGCTCAATAATGATGACTCACAGTCATTAGGGAACAAATGAAGTACATTTAGTATATTCTGCAGAAGAAAGCCAGGACATTGTTATGCTTTTCAAATATTCCTCAGTGCTCATACACTACTTTTATTATCAACCAAGAAAACAAAAAAGCACACAAATAAAAGGGAAGTTTCTAAGCCTCTATCTGGTATTTTTCTGTTTTGCTTTGTTTTTGTCAACCTCTCTGCTTTGATCTAACTCTATATAATTGAATCTATGGATGTCACTCTCAGTCTCAATGCCTCACCATTTTCAGAGTCAATATTTATCAAGATAGAGTAAAGATATCAATAATCCATGTCCCTCCTCACCATCTATCTCATGGGGCTTAAAATATTAACCTCTTTTCATAGGTCAAGTGGACTTATCCCAGTTCTGCCATTTGCTAGTCTAATACTCAGCAAAGGCACTAGAGTAGCACTTCCCAATAGAATTCTCTTAACTGATGAAAATGTTCCCTTGAGGTCTACAGTATTATAATCAGTAGCCACAAGTGCCAGTGAGCACTTAAAATGTGTCTAATGAAACTGAAGAACAGAATTTTTAACTGTATTTCATTTTAATTAATGTAATTTTAAATAGCCACATACAGCTAGCAGTTGTAATATTAAATAGTGCAGCATAGAGGCTTCCTGGTCCTAGTGGATATTCCCCAAAATAACTACCTGCCCAATTGCATTGGCTGCAAATGTACTTTCTGTCCCTGTGTGTCACCTATCCAATAGAAAGCTCAAATCCACTATCCCTGAATGGCAATTAAGATGGACCAGATTTTCAGTTAATATATTGATGGTCATGTTACTGGAAAACACTTGAATACACACAAAAAATCTTAGCAAAATATAATGTGTTTTTGAAATACTTTATTAGCCAAATTTTAGAGCAAAAAAGAAAGAAGAAAAACAACTCTTTCTGGGTACCCTTAAAACTCAACAGTAAGAGGGGCACCTGGGTGGCTGTCAGACATCCGACTTTGGCTCAGGTCATGATCTTGCGGTCAGTGAGCTGGAGACCCACATCGGGCTCTGTACTGACAGCTCGGAGCCTGGAGCCTGCTTCAGATTCTGTGTCTCCCTCTCTATCTGCCCCTCCCCTGCTCTCTCTGTCTCTCTCTGTCTCTCTCTGTCTCTCTCTCTATCTCTCCCTCTTTCTCAAAAATAAATAAAACATTTTGAAAAAGTCAACCATAAGAAAACATGATTAAAAATGAACTAAAGACCTTAATAAACAACTTGGATATACAGGTGGCAAATAGCCCATGAAAAGATGCTCCACAGTATATGTCATCAGGGAAATTCAAATTAAAAGAACAACGAGATACCATCATATACTTACTGAAATGGCCAAGATCTGTAACACCAACAACACCAAAAGTTGCTGAGGATGTAAAGCAACAAAAACTCTCATTCGTTGCCATTCGGCATACAAAGTAGTACAGCCACTTTGGAATACAATTTGGAGGCTTCTTACAAATCGAAACTTATTTTTACCATATGGTCCAGCGATTGTGCTCTTGGTGTTTACCCAGAGTTGAATATTTATGTCCACACAAAAAGCTGCACACAGATGATTATAGTAGCTTTATCTATAATTGCCAACACCTGGAAGCAACCAAGATGTCCTTCAGTGGGTGAGTAGATAAACTATGGTACATCCAGACAGTGGAATATCATTCAGTGCTAAAAAGAAATGAGCTACAAGCCATGAAAAGGCAGGGAGGTAACTTAAGTGCATCTAACTAGGTGAAAGAAGCCAATCTGAAAAGATTACATATTGTGTAATTCAAAATACTGTATATGATATTGTGGAACAGATAAAATTATGGAGACATTATAAAGATCAGTGGTTGTCAGGAAGTAGAGGCAAAGAAGACTGAATAGGTGGACACAAAGAATGCTTAGGGCAGTGAATATAGTCTGTATGATACCATAATGATGGATACGTGTCATTATACACTTGTCTAAACCCATAAAATGTACAACATCAAGAGAGAAGGATAATATAAACTGTGGACTTTGAGTGATTATGATCAGTCAATGTAAGTATATCAGTCATAACAAATGTACCACTCTGGTGGAGAATGTTGATAATGTATGTGTGGAATCAGGGAGTATATGGAAAATTTCTGTACCTTCCTTTTAATTTTGCTGTGAACTAAAATTGTTCAAAAAAAAAAAAAAAATCCTGGTGCCAGGCTGGCTCAGTCAGTAGAGAATGAAGCTCTCGATCTCTGGGTCATGAGCTCAAGCCCCTCGCTGGGCACACTGTCTAGACAGGTGATAGATATAGACAGATAGATAGATAGATAGATAGATGATAGATACATAGATAGATACATAGATAGATAAAACTAGTCATACTTAAAAAACATAAATAAAAACTGATGATATTGAAATTATCAAATACAGAATAAAAAATAAACATATTTAAGATATTCAGAGAAGTAAGAGTATTACTATGAAGAAAAAAGAAACAAGAATAAGAAATGATACAAAATGATCTGACTTGAAAAAACAAATCTATGTTTCTGGCTTGCCTTGAGAATAAAAAATAACTAAATCTGCAAACACTGAAACCAGCACACACATTGCAACATAGGCTGTAACAAGGGATAAGCTGTGCGCTGTAGACACAGCTTCGGTTTAGGCTCTTCTGCTGATGCCCAAGACATGCATATGCGTGTATGCTCTGAACACAACAATGATGTTATAAACAGAGAAATCAGTACGGGGGAACTGACATGGAGCAGTCTATGTGGCTATCTATGGAGCACAATATTAATCCTTTACAAATCCTATATTTAAGAATAGGAAACAGCTGACATGAGCAGTAGAGGTAAATCAGAGTAAAAAAAAATTTCAAAGGAGCTATAGAAAATGGTGCCAGGAACTGAAGAGAGACAGAAGTCTTTAAACTGAAAAGTTCCACAAAATGCTGAGCAAGATAAATTTTAAACACAAGCACATCATTATCCAAAACACATCATTATGAAATTTCAGAACACAAGAATAAGAAGATCCTAAAAGCTTATCAGCAATGAAAAAAAATCTTCCCAATAAAAGATGAAATGAAAATAACACATATCAAATTTACCAGCAAAAGAGAATGCTAAAATGTAGCTGAGTAAGGATTTAAAGTCCTGAGGAAAAATCACTTACAACTTAAATTTCCAGACCTCCCTTGCCTCTGATAGTCTTATTCTGCAAACAACAGAAGGAGTGAGTCGGAATATGCAAGTCAGACCATGTCATTTTCTGTTTAAAATCCTCCACTGGCTTCCCAGATCACACAGAATAAAAGCCCAACTTTCCCACAGCACAGAGATCCCTTCACAATCTGGCCCTTGGCTACTTTTCTATAAGACTGCTAAGACCACTTTCCTTCTCTAGCCACACTGGCCCTCTCACTGCTCCTTATTCAAGCCCAGCATGCTCCTGATTCAGGGTCATAGCACTTAGAGTTAACTTCTGCCCTAGAACTCTTCTTCCAAATATCCAAATAAACAGCTTTCTTATGTGCTTGTGTGTGTGTGCTCAACTGTTTCCATCTTAGCGTGTCTTACCTAACTGCACTATGAAAGAATCAGGCTTTTGTCTCCTTCAATCCCAAGTACCATATTTAATTCTTCTTCATCACACTTCTTACCACCTTATATATTACACATTTGTTTTCTCTCTTTCTCTTTCATATCACTATAATATAAAATCACATCAGCAAGAAATTTACAATTTTGATCACTGCTGTATCACCAGCATCTAAATAATATCTGCTATGCTACGTGCTGTGTATTCAATAGATCAATATCTGATGAATAATGAATAGGAGCTCTGTTTTATGTCTCCTCACCCTGCAATCTAGAATTTGGAGTCCCCATCTATCCCCACACAGCAGGGAAAAAGAATATAGCATATTGTCCACTGGCTTTTGGGATCTTCCACTCATATATCATCGCCCAAAGCAAGTCATGTGACCTTATACAATTTCAAGTTATTGCAATTCTACCATATAACCAGCAAAAGAACTGAAATATAAAGAATGACTCTAATTTCTTCAATACAGCCCTAAAAAACAATAGTTTAAAGCAAAATAGAAGACAGTGGCTTCTAAGAAGAATGACTGCAAAAAGGGCATAATATATTTCAAGAAATAAATAAAATGAGTAAGAACCTGGATCATATTAGGGATATAATGGAAAAAACATATGTCTTTTATCCCTGTAAGAAAAAACAAAGGCAACAGAAACTCTAGGGAAAAGTTAAGAAATTAAACAAAAAATCCGTAGTCAAATATGGATCAAATTAAATATGATTTTGAATAATTGGTGGATCATAATGAAAAATATTGCATTTAAACATAATGATAGAAATAGTGTCCCTTGAGTAATACCAAAAATGACAGGATAACACCTAAGAAAGAAATATAATCACAGCCCACAATTTACTATATATACAGTAAACCAAATTTACATGGGCACAATATGTAAAAAAAAAGGTTTTAAAAAATAAATAGCTTACGGTTCTCAATTTTTAAAGTGATTCTAGAGATAAAGCACATAAGATTAGGCTTACATTATAGAACTGAATAAAAATGCTATCAACCCAGCAGTATAAAATTCAATGTAACTTGGATGTAAGGTGAAAAAAAGAAGGTAGGGAGAAAGAAATGCCAAAAAAAGATAAAAGTGCCAAGATCCATAATGTATAAATTAAACATCAATAATCCTTTCTGATGGAACAGGAAATAAATTGTTCAGTAATTATTTAAGTTTAGAAAAGTAACAATTGAAAAACTATAATAGTGAAATAACTATGAAATGGGAAATGTGTTAGGGAAGACTAAAAGGGGATAAGTAAACTAAATACACATTAATTATGAAAGAGAAAAGCAATGAATATTTCTGAATTTCATAAAAACCCTGTAGTAAAAATGCATTTGAAAGATACAGAGTTAACTTATGAGAAAATGAAATACTGATATGTTTGAAAACAGTTGCCCCCTAAGGAGAAGAACACAAGTGAGACTAACTTGGGGAAGACAATTCTTGGATTTCATTATAAGTCCTTCTGTAATATGTAATTGAAAAGGTGCTTCTATTTTTTTCCACAAGAAAAAACTTCTTGAAAAACATAAAATGCATACATTGAGTGTACAGCCCTTTCACTCTTCTTCTCAGACTACATTACATAGAGGAAGAGGAAGTGGATTAGCCAATTAGCCTAATGAGCCACAAGTCACAAGTCAGTAATTTCAAAGGATGACAACCAAAATTCTAAGTGCGGGGAGTAGGTGGGATGGTGTGTTGCCTGGGATGGACACCTAAGAAGTATAGTGAGGAAGGAGGAGACTAGTAGACCCAACCTATAATTTTGTGTTGGGAAATCTTTAGTGAGATCAGTCAGGAGTTTTAAAAAGGCCATTTGTGGGAGATATAGACTCACCATTTAAGCTATACCAAGCAATGGAGTTAATATTTAGAGCAATGAATCCAGAAAAGCTGAATGACTGTTTTTTTTTTCCCCAGCATTGTTAACATACAGTGTTGTATTAGTTTCACGTGTACAATATAGTGATTCAACAACTCTATACATTACTCAGTATTCATTGTGATAAGTTTTGATCAGGGTGTGATCTGTTCTATCATTCTACCAATCTTTTAGATTTGATTAATGCAATGAATTAGGAATGAGAACAGCAGATAAAGGTGACATTTTAGACAAAAAGACAACTCTAAAAAGATATTTTAAAAAAGAAGAAACCTGTAAAATACAATTCGCTGGCTCTATCTGGCATCTTTAGAGCAAGCCAATTCTCACTTTTAGTAACAATGCAATTCTCTCATCCTTACCAACGCCCTTAGTTGGGCCTGATACCTTGTAAAAAGTATTCTCAAATAACGGAGCACAGTCGTTAATTGCATAATATGGCAATATTAAACAGTGCGATAACAAATTCTGTGATTATAAGCAGCTATGTATGCTCAAAAATTAACAAATAATCATGACAAATCGCTTAGCTTAATACTGCCATTTGAATAGAAACAGTCTCAGATCTTGAAAAGATTTATCAAATAAAACATTACATAAAATTATGGTTGCTATAGAAATTATGATATATTCTTAAAGTGATTGTCTCAGCCATCACCATCCATGTGTAATTCACCATGATTGAGGGGAATTATCTGATTTTTAATGGCAATGGCATATGGGAAGTAGTATTTATATGAGTTTGAGAATTCTTCTCTGGAGGTCTTTCAAGTTACAGTATATGACTTAGAAGTCTGTTTCCTCTAGATGGTGTTCTCTCCTGAAGATGAAACTTAGAATAATCTCTTCTTCGTGTTCTTATAATTCTGCATCCTACTTACAGCTAAGAGCTCCAGCACACATATAGAGCCCTAGCAATCTTTCACTGGTAAGGGCTTCTCCAGAGAGCAGTAGTCTCCACCAGCAACTGGCTGCTCAAGGAAGCCTCTGGTGTGTAATAAGAGGTGGTACAACACCTCGTATTAATACCGTATTCCCTTTTCAAGCCGCATTTTCTCTTGGGAATGCCATTTTATTCAGCAGAGTTAATTGAATGTCTCATCTCCTTGCGATGTAACAAGCACATGGGAGAGAGCAATAAAAGAAAATTGTGTCCTCATCCTTATGGAGATTATAAGAGGGATCCACACAGGATACACGCCATATGATTTAGCCCAATGTCTTAAGAGGATGCCATAGAACTTTGAGTAGGAATAGAACTTCCAACATTTGAATTAGGACGCTTATAAAAATGTTAAATTGTTTTTTGTCCCTTTGGGTCTGCTGCCTCCACACAAGCACTTCCCAAACTAAACTATTCATTAAAATCATCTGTGGAGCATTTTAAGTTTAAGGATTCCCATGTCTCACCTCCATAGTTTTTTATTTGGTAGTTCCCCAGGTGATTCTGATAATTAGCTAGCCTGGGAACAACTGCTAGAGATAATTTGGGCATTGATAGAAAAATTCGTTTGACCGGAAATAGAGTGACCCTGAAAGGTTCAACATCCTTGGTTCGGTACAAAGAGGAGTAAAAAACTGAGTCTTTATATTTTAAAAATCTGTACATGTCAAAACAGATAAAAATCTCTGCATCTCTCTCATTAATTAGCTTGAAATTAGGTGGCTCTTATTTTAAAACAAATTTCTCCACCTTGATTATCTTCTTACTTCCTGCTTTTTTGAATCATATTACCGTAGATTTACACAAAGTCTCCTCCCCAAGAATTTCCAAAGGACTGATTGGAAAATATCAAACCATATATTTATCTATATCAACATACAAATGTGCAACTATCACGTATGATGTATATAGCAAATCCACTTCCAGTTAATAAAAAAAACTTTAAGTTAATAATTCCTTCACTCCCAACAACCCAGGACAGATGCAGAGAAGGAGGAATGTATAGAAAAGGAGAAGGGGAAAAGTGGTATTGTTAAAAGATCATTATGCATTACTAAAAAAATAGTAAAACCAATTTATACACAAAAAAGGGGAATACTCATTATATAGTAGGTATCAATAGGGGCGCCTGGGTAGCTCAGTCAATTAAGGGTCCGACTTCGGCTCAGGTCATGATCTCGTGGTTCATGAGTTTGAGTCCCACATCGGGCTCTGTGCTAACAGCTCAGAGCCTGGAGCCGGCTTTGGATTCCATGTCTCCCTCTCTCTCTGCCCCTCCCATGCTCATGCTCTGTCTCCCTCTGTCTCAAAAATAAATAAACATTATATATGAGGTATCAAATATCTCCTATTTTAAATGATATAAAATGATGTTTTCTCCCCAATAACCTGTTCTATGGTATGCATGCGTGCCAAGATGGAGGGTTTCCACAAAGGTAGTTGTTTGGATCATTGAATGCTGACCACTTCCTCAGACATTCTGGTTTAATACTCATTTTTATCCCCAACACTTTCATGCTTGCTCAGCAGACAGCCTGAGGAAGTAGAAACTGTGCTGTTTAAAACTTCTTCCAGGGGATCATGATGTGATACATTTCATCTTGGTTCCTCTTGAAACACTGGTCTTTGCAGCAAGCATGGGTATGTGCATAAATAACTGTGGAACATAGAATAAACCCTTCTTAAGTTAGCATTATGCAAGGAATCATGGTAAGAGACTCTTTAGAGATAGACAACTTTGTAAAATATAAAATTAATATCTAACAAATTAACATTAGACACATGAAACATAATCCCAAATTATTTATCATTTGATTCAACAGATCTAAAAAAAATTGCTCAAGTTGCTATTAAAGTTTCTAATCATTTACTCTCAATTTCTGTACTTGTCCTTTAACGGAGCAACTGGTCTGCAAACCACACTGAAAAGCATGAATTTCATCTATTGTTTATCAAAATGCCTACTGGGACCATCATCAGTGAAGATTTACAGATTCAGGTCTCACATAAAACAATAACAAGATGAGTTATTCAACTCGGAATTGTATTAAGTCACGTGTAAACATTATGGATATTTTACCTGCCAATGCATATACATAAATAAATATGAAACTTCTCTCTCTCTCTCTCTCTCTCTCTCTCTTTCTCTCTCTGTCCCTCTGGGTTCCTTTGCCATCAAATTCTAATGCTTCTCTTCTGTCTCCTACACTGATCATTTCTCACTCACTGGTCACATATTTGTATTTTATTATTTGTAGATTTGATGCCCTTTATTATTGGTAGATTATTTTCTGTCATTAATAGTATAATGATTAGGATGACTTTCAGTTTTTAAATATGCTTCTATTGACTTCTATGGACACCCCTCTTCCTAGCAAAATGCTTGTTGCCTGATATAACTAGGCATTCCAAGAACAACTTCTGTAATCTATATCTTTGCCTTTTTTTCCATTTCCTGACATAACCTACCTCCTTTTGGAAGCAAGAGTTTATTCATGGCTGAGATTCGAGCTGGAAAGCCTTTCCCAACGGGCATTGAATTTAAATGTAAATTCAATGCTAGTCCTTGTCTAACACTGCTAAGCCCCATGAGGTGCACACTCTTGCAAGAGCTCAGGGAGTGTCTTAGTTTAATGACGTCATGGTGGTCTCACTAAGCTACAGCTAAATTCAGTGGAAGGAGAGATTAGGAAGAAGAAATTCTAGGGGCATTTGGTGGCTCAGTTAGTTAAGCATCTGACTCTTGGTTTCAGCTCATGTCATGATCTCAGAGGTCTTGAGATCAAGCCCCCACTGGGGCTCTGCTTGGGATTCTCTGCCCTTCCCCCATGGGTTCTCTCTCTGACAATAAATAAATAAACCTGAAACAAAAGAATGAAGAAATTCGAACTAAGAGGACATACACTAAAAATATTTGAAATACGATTGCATGAAGATATTTTGAAGGTAACATCTCATATTCATATATTTAATGAGATTGGAAAAAACAGTCATTCTCTCCCTGCATTGTGTTATGTGTTTACGTGCGCCCTGTGCAGTGAGACTTTTCAAAATTATTATTTTTTAAGGCATTTTATTCCTGCAATACCTCATTAAAATCTAATCATTATTAAGCACAGAACATATTTCTAGAAAAACATTTGTCTTTCTTCCATCTGTTAGCTTACACAGCCCTTTTAGGCCAACCCCTCTTGAAGCATGCACACGACCGACCAACTGAGCTCTCACAACTGCAGAGCTAGGCTCTGCACCGAAACCAGCCTTCTCTAATGACATTGACTCACGGTAGTTGCTTTCCTCGTCCCAGTTGGGCCTCTGCAAAGGGAGGGTGTGATTACAGTAGGAAGTGTCACATGGGTGTAATTCAATCAGAATTTGGCATGTCCCCATCCCCTGCTGGCAATCAGCTCATGGACTCTCTGTCAGCCTTCTGGATCTCTTACTCCACTCGGGCCAAGAGTGTTTATAGTCACTCTTGAGACATACTTGGCAACTGTAGACCCAAGCACCAAGCTGTGAAATGTGTGAGGCCAGCAGCAACTGCGCCTGTCTGGCTTTGAGAGCAGACATTTTCCTCTCGGGTTTTTCCCTTGCTCTATTAGTGCTTTTATCTTATTTCGTATGTCGGACAGAGGAAGACAGACTAGAGAGAAGGGAACCAGAGAAGTGTTCCATCTGCCACAAAGTCTTGAGGTCAGAGGTAGCATGGTATGAAAATGTATGCATTCTCCATTAACTATGTTGGGTCATAAAATTTTTTATATTCCTTTAAAATCTTTTCTGTGACCTCCCTTTGCTCTTTCTTTGTTCTGCTTCTCAGTTATATGGTTTTTGTTTGTTTGTTTGTTTGTCTGTTTTTGTTTGTTTTGTTCATTTTTGCCCTAAGTGTTTGGCAAACTTTACACACATAGTCACCTTATTGCTTCCAGATTTAAAGAGTAAGAAAAACTATCTTGCCAGTTTTTAAAGACATGTTGTGTACTATTTATTTAAATAACACTGTCGAGTTGTGGCCTATTCATTTTATTGGTATTTCCATATGTCTGTTCCCCTCTGGGAAATGGTTGGAGCACCACAAGATAGGAAAGCAAATATTTGGCAAGGAAACCCTCCACCTCTTACTTACGTCCCCCAACCACTCATCGCTGTGCATTGCGAACTCCAGCCACCCACATCTCCATACTGTTTTCTGACATGCTCATTCCTGCTTCCAAACTACTGTTAATATATTTCAACTTTGACTTCCCTAATTCAAATAAATTCTCAAAGCACAAAAAGCCGAGTCTTTTCTATGACCTTTTCCCTTTACCACATCCATCTGTAAGAGCCTACTCACGTTCAGTGTCAGCTCATGGACTGGTGGTCTGATGAAATCTTCCCTGAACACTCTTCATCATACAATATGAATCATCTCTATGCATTGGATTATTGATTTATTGTCTAGAGATCCAGAAACGTTTTTAATTTTAATTTTGATCAGAGGCAGGATTTATAATGGAAAGAATTGGGCTCTGGGGTCAATTATTCTACCTCTATTAAATAAGGTGCAGATCCTGGCCTAAGTCTCTTATCTGTTCTCAAACTCTTTTTGCTTAGCTGTAAAAGATAGCCCTACTTCTCAGAATATTGAAGACAAAAAGATTTCGGTGGAGGTTGTAAATTCTACCAAATTCCAAGTATCATTTATGACTCGCAGTTATTCTAATCCTATAGTCTTAACTATTGGTGTAGGGTGGATTGCTTTGTGAGGCTACCCATAGACAATCCAACTCTGAGTTACACAAGCAGACTTTTGAACTTGCATTCATGCCTGTACCTCTGTGCACCTGTGTATACTTTTGTCATAGTGCTCTCTGTGCCGTAACTGTGTCTGGTCTTGCTTTTCCCTTTCCTCCCACCAAGGTCTTGCCCAGTACATAGAAGAGGAGCTAAAAGAAGTGCAATTACAGGGAAGGAAGCATCCTGCTGTGTGAGCATAAATTAGGACCTCTTCAACAGACATACGATGCCAAAATGATAATACACTCCCAGAAAGAAAGATCCTCCTTAAAGCAATTTAGTTTGTATGTCAAAGCAGTCCTGATTAAAATAGGCCCAAATAAATCAAGCTAGACAGCACCTTTAGATTTGGCCTTTTGAAATAAAGCATTTGCATGGTATATGGAAAAGTGACATTTTATGCTATCAGAAAACTAACACAACATTCCTCTATGATTTCGGCATAAGAAGATAGACATATATTGTGTCTAGGATATAATAAAGTGATTCTGGAAAAATTGTTTCAAATATAAAAGACTGAGCCCTTGTATTTATACATATGATTTTTTATGATCAGCATACGAATTAATACATAATAAAATTCTTTGAAGAAAGTTTAGCATTATAATTAATATTTATTAAGCATTTCTTATGTGTTAAGCCCTAAGTCCTTTGCATGTGTTAAATAATTAAATCCCTATTTGAGGACACTGAGACACAGGAAAGTTAATTTACCCAAAATAACACAATTAATAAATTGTGTTTATTAATTCCCTGTTCATGCTCCCCTGTTCATGCTCTGTCTCTCTCTGTCTCCAAAATAAATAAACGTTAAAAAAAATTTTTTTAAAGTTTTATTATTTATTTTTGAGAGAAAGAGAAAGAGTGTGAGAGGGGGAGAGGCAGAGAGAGAGGGAGACACAGAATCCGAAGCAGGCTCCAGGATTTGAGCTGTCAGCACAGAGCCCGACGCGGGACTTGAACTCATAGACCGTGAGATCATTACCTGAGCGGGATGCTTAACCGACTGAGCCAACCAGGTGCGCCAAGAGACCTTGCTTTTTAACCCAAAGTTCCAACACCAGAGTCCATGCTTCTCTATGCTATATTTATGTGAAATCATAAAAACTTAAGTTGCAATCCTTGTTCTGACACTTACAAATTATACCTCCTTAAACAAGCTACTTAAATTTTGTGTGCGGCAGTTTCTTCATCTTTAGAAGGGGATGATCACAGCGATAGTGCCGATTTCCAGAACTTGCCCTGTGAATTGAATGACAAAATGTATGAAAAGCCTCCTAGACTTTGCCTGTCGTTTAGTTTAATAAATGATAACCTTTGCCTATTATTATATCACAAAACCCTCTGAGACAACAGGAAACAAACTGAAAAGAAACAGAAACAGAATCCTTAAGTTACTCATCTGAAAATCTTTCTAGGCTCCAAGAAGTATAGATAAGCAATTTCCTCCAAGGCTGACCTTAAATATACAGCCAGTAGTAGACAAACTCTCCCATGCCAAGCATCTTTGAACCTTGTCTCCCCTAAGCCCTGCCCTCTGAATGACCCGGCATCGAATGTGAACATTCTGCCTTAAGGAAAATTATCTGTAGATATTGCACTGCTGGTGATCGTGATTCCCTCCATCGACATGTTTCTGATTCTGTATACTTAAAGTATACTTCTGTATACTCCATACTTTTATTGAGGAGAAGTGAATTTACCTGGAAGAAATAATAAGAAAAGAAAAAAATTCTCTGGATAGTTTAATGATAGCATGTTGGCCAAACAATGCTTTTTCATATCATTCATTTCTGAAATGGAACTGTTTTTGCTAGTACTGTAGAAAGAGGTAATGATAATGTCATTGACTTTGACATTTTGACAGGCCACAATCTATTCTTTGTTGAGTAAAGGCATCTTTATCCTCAAAAACAAGTTAAAAGGACTTGTCTGTTTTCTATACAATATCTCATCATATGTTATCACCTTCTTATGCTTTCATCAAAAGCAAACTTTTCATTACTGCAAATGGCCTAACGTTCTATAATAAAACTACTCCTTCAAAAATAACTCTGTCTCTTAACAGAGTGTAGCACTACCTCATAATTCATTATCAATTAGCCCCACTCTACAACAGTACATAACTTATAAACAATGAGTAGACAGCTAACAAACAGAATATGTTTAGTAGAATAAAGAAAAGCAAGTTTAAGCTACAATTGGTGATCCACATACCAAATAATTACCAGATTGTATGGAAACATATGTTGTGAGAATTATGCAAATGAAGTATGCAAAAGGATTAAACTACTAATTCACGTAAGTTTTGTTTTTTGTTTTTTGTTTTTTGTTTTTTATTATTTTTTTAATCAGGAGGTTGTGGTGTAGCCAGAATAAAAAAATCAATGGCAATAAGACAAGCAGACAAATGACTTCCATGTGGAAGGACAGAACATTTGTCTTGACAACATAATTGGTGAAAAGTAAAACCAAAAGCAACTGAAATTTACTAAGATACAGATGACAGCTAAGATATTATAAGAAAATTTGGAGATTTACATGACAGCCTCCCCTAAAAGCTAACTTATGATTGAAAAATCTAGAATACAGGAGTGGTAGTTTAAAGGTGGTTTAGAAAGATCTATAACCAGGGGTGCCTGGGTGGCTCAGTTGGCTAAGCATTCAACTGCAGTTCAGGTCATGATCTCACAGTCTGTGAGTTCGAGCCCTGCGTCATGCAGCCCTGCGTCATACGCAGAGCCCTGCGTATTCTCTGTGCTGACAGCTCAGAGCCTGGAGCCTGCTTTGGATTCTCTCTCTCTCTCTCTCTCTCTCTCTCTCTCTCTCTGCCCCTTCCCTGCTCATGCTCTGTCTCTCTCTGTCTCAAAACTAAATAAAAACACTAATTTTTTTTTTAAAGAAAGATCTGTAACCATAATGGCAGCTGGGGATGTAAGATCACTGATGCTGACGTGGTTTAGCCTATTTCCAGCAACTACTGGAGCACTGCATCGTCCAAAACTCATGCTTTGTATTCTTTTACTTGGTTATGTGATGGCCTTTGTTTAAAAATGCCTTATAAATGAAAGGGAAGAAGTCTTTTTCCTTAAAAATTTGTAAGAAACACATTTTTCCCTTCCACTGTCTATGATATTTTAAAAAGACTATGTAATACAGGTTGTAGGTTGGGTTATATGTGTCAGAAACACCTAATGCTGATGCTTCAGTTGCTTATGAGATCTCATGGGTCAAAAAAGAAAATCTAATGGAAGCTTCCAAAATTGGACACATTGCACCCTGGTAAATTTGTCCACAGATATGCCATCCAAGAGGAAAGTACTCTTTGTAAATATAGAGAATATCTCAGAAGGTATAAATTGATCAATCTACTTAAGACTTAATGTTAAAGCTTTCAAATGAAAAAAATAAACAATGAACCATAAATGGCTGCACAGGATCAAAAAATCAGTAGAAAAGAAAGTATTATTATAGTATATAGTATAGTATAGTATAGTATAGTATAGTATAGTATTAGTGCCTATATATCAAAGTTGAAAGACTATTTCTTAGCTCACTAGGATTTCATTTTCTTCTTTGACCCTATTAGAACCTATCTTTATTTCTCTGGCAATCAGAATCAGTCATTATCAATATAACATTTTTCTCTCTATGGTTGCCTAGTGGCAAAGAACAACTGAAATAGATCTGAAATAGATATCTTCTTATATTCTTAAATATATTCTTAAAGATGTATACATATATATGTATACATCTTTAAGAATCCTCATATAGGTTTCTTTCCCTAATTTTTTTTCAACTTATTCGTAACATAAAAACAGGCCCTAAAATAATGACATATAAACAGATTTAGAAGCATAAAGAATGTCAGAACTTCTCAGGCGTTTTGTCTAAGAATTTGAGATATAAAAATAGCCGAAAACTAATGGACAGTGAATCCTTAAAGCAAGAAAACTGAAAAAATAATTCAAGGCAAAAACAAGCCACTAAAGAGGATTCAGAGATGAAAACAAAGAGGGTTATTCCATTTCATATCCCTCAGACCTTTTTTATAATGTAGACTTCCCTTGAAAATCAACTGTAGATGTTATTTTTGTAACACATCTTAGAAATTCTTGATTATCAACTGTTCATATCCAGTGGGTCATTTTCCCCACTTGAGGGGAGATAATTTCCGTATGCTGGAGAGAAATGTATATATGTGGGTCTGTGTGTGTCCTTATGAGGGATAAAAAAAGTGAGAAAAGCTGGCTCCACCAGTGCCCCACTCAACGTCTGGAGGACCATACAGTTAGTTATCATTTGGAGTATTCCCTGGCCCCATGTAGTCAAACTTGCTACACTTAGGACTGTCTTGGTCTATGAAATACATACAACATTCTTAGAATGTGTAATACTATCAATACAATAGTTATCTGTTGCAATAATTACCTGTTATTTAACAGAAATATGCTACAGCCTCAAGTGATGTCTCAGTGTATGTCTATATTTTAGGTAGCAGTGACAATAGCATAAATACACCCAGAAAGGACATTTTTTAAAAATCCACTGAAGGCATTTTGAAAAGGTTCATTAAGAGGCGCAATTTTACTCTGCAGTGAAAGTCACGGATTTTGCGCAAAGCACTGCCTGTACGAGGATCCAAGGAGGAGCAGACTCCTAATTCATTAGGCAGTACCTAGGATTAGATATGGCTTTCCAGATGAAACCCAAACCCTTCAAAAAACATTCTTGGTTTCAGATATCACTAGAAACCACCACACTGTAGCAAGGGTCACTGAAAGGTTTCCTGAGGTTCACAGACCTTTAAGCAAACTCAAGATGATTTTTTTCCAAGGACAGATGCCAAGTTTTTAGTTAGCCTTAGTTAAGTTTCATGTGAACATTACTGGCATGCCAAACCTGGACTAATTAATAATTCTGAGGAAACACCGGATAAAAAAACTTGGAGGTTTCAACTGAAGTCCGTCTATTTTTCAGACCTCCAATTATAAACATTATACAGATGACGCAAAGTTTATTACAGTCTCCAGAAACTGTAATAAGAAGTTTGCATTTTTTTCATTTTATGTGTAGTTGGTGATATCTTTGTCAATATTTCCAAAAGATTACTAAATATCATCTTCCCAAAAATATGTTGGCATATAAACCAATGAAATATTGTGCATTTCCATTTACCGTTCCGAAACGTGTTTCTCCCTTTGTATGATATTCATAGAGCTTCTAGAAGAATAGGAGGAGTCCCCGCTGGTTTCAGTCTGTCTCCACAAATCCAGACACATCTCTAGGATGCAATTCACTAGGCGGGCAGAGGTTCTGGGGCCGTGTCTGTTTACCCACATACTCTACCTTCAAAAAGCTAGGGATCTCCATTAGCAGCAATCATCAGTTTTTACAAGTCTGTTGAAATTCCTGGTAAAGAAAATAAATACTGATATATCTACACTAAAAGGTACAGCTACATTTTTTTAATAACCCATAAAGAACAACTTTCCAAGCCAAATGGTTTTCATGATGTTATTTGGATGACCAATCCACTTCACAAATATTTTCATATAATTAACATTTCCCAAGTACTCTTATACTTTGTCTTCTTTTATGTAGAATAAAATTTAATGTGGTATAATTAGAAGAATATTAAGAATGAAAAATTAACCTTTCAGAAGCCCATTGCTGTAACTCAATTACTTGGTGGATTTCTATTTTCTCTTTCCATTAAACACTTAAATATTTATCATGAGTTTTCATACATGTAATCATAAGGTTTGTATCATTTTGCACGAGCGCAGATTATGGTCTCAGAAGATATTTTCTTCTATTTTAAAAATTACTTTTTATTTCTAAATATTATTCCAAAGCTAATAAAAATAGGCTTTTCACCCACCATAAGTATAATGATTATTTGGAACTGTTTAAATTGGATTCACTTTTATTTAGATATGGGGTTATACAAATGTCAGATTATAAAATGTATTATAGTATGTTAGAGCCCAGGGGCCTCTGAAATCAAAAAGTTTTATTTGAACCACTTTTAGAGATGAGAGCATAGAAGATTCTTTGTGCTTACTTGAGTTGAAGTCTCCTAAATCTTAGTATAAAACTTTCTGCCACCAAACCAACTATATTTATTCCTTATAAACAGCTAAATGCAAAGGGTGACAATTACATCATGCATGTGGCTAAGTGGCTAACTTTTAATGTAATGCTTTTATGGCATTATATATATATATATATATATATATACATATGTAATATACACATAGATCCCTATTTACATAAAAAATATCTACTAACATGCTTATTTAAATAAATTTTATATGTATTTCTCTATTCTCCCTTTCACATTTCTATAAAGACAGACATGTCATTTCCCTAGTAAAATAAAACAAAATAATATTCTAAACTTAGATCCAATATCTGATGAACAACCCCTACACTTTATTTTAATTGCTAGATTCAAGTTTCTGTAAGTGGTGCAAGTGGTAGAGACCAAACCAAATCTTGTCTTACTCTAAACATTCTATTCTGTTTAAGAGACGGCATAGTACTATGTAATAGCCACATATCATGTTTGACCAAGTAGCCTCTAGGTTAAATACTCCGTACTTGCATTTGCAGCAAAACAATCACAGGAGAGTACAAGAAATGCTCTATAAACTGCAGTGAAGGATTCACCAAAAGGTAAGTTCCGTTCTAAGACACTGATAACTGATTGCCTGAGTGCTCCATCAGTGGTAAAGTTTCAGCTGAAATGGGTTAGCAGGAATGTGTCTGCAAACCATATAGAAATATCCAGCCCTTGGGTCTATGTGCCCCAGTGAGACCACCAAGGGTCTTCATTAAACAGTTTATTTAGAAAAATAATGTGTGTTTTACTTAAAGCAAACTATTTTCAGCTTACTTCAATTTTTTGTTATTGCAAAGTCTTTTTAAAAAGTTGATTTACTTGGGGCGCCCGGGTGGCTTTCGGCTGAGCGACCGACTTTGGCTCAGGTCATGATCTCACTGTTCACGAGTTTGAGCCCCGCGTCGGGCTCTGTGCTGACAGCTCGGAGCCTGGAGCCTGCTTCAGTTTCTGTGTCTCCCTCTCTCTCTGCACCCCCACCCCCACTCATGCTTTGTCTCTGTCTCAGAAATGAATACAATAAACATTAAAAAAATTTTTTTAAGTTGATTTACTTGATTTATTGAGCACTACTTTTGCCCACTTCACTGTACCCAGCAGAAATTGGGGTAGGATATATAAAATTGTTCACATAATTTGCCTATGTAAAATAATCAATATGGGGTTATCAACATGGAATTTTAAGCCTTTTTACAGGAATTTCTTTGACATGATTTTCCCTCTCCAAAAGGAGACATGAGGTATAAGATGGGTGGAATTAGCATTCAAAGGGAAAGAACTAGCAATGGTTGGATAATAGGAAAATAAATTGGCATCTGTGCTCTTTGTCCCCATTCTTATAGCAGATCCAGTGGAAGTAATCTTCAGTGTTGCCACCTACTTACCTGCAGGGCCCTGGGGAAAGCATATGTCTCCGTTGACCATTTAGAGATTGCGAAAGGCGTCTGGCCCTCCCACATGCCTAACCCAATGGTCTGCATGAAGTCTTCGATTTATAAATTAGTCTTTATTAACTGGCCTAATCCTTCACTACTTCATTAAAATGCAAATTACCTTAGAAAAATAAAAACATTAAACCTTATCAGTGATTTGGAAGTTAGGGTACATGACCCTGTTAAGCTCTCTCAAGAGCCAGATGGTGAAGCCTCCACTCACGGCGACAATCAGCAACACCCTACTCGCTGTTAGGGGGACCTAATATAAGACCCAGTCAGTGATCATTTGATCCAAACTAGCTTTTAGCCCCATGATCAGAAAGTGGGAAGCATCCACATACATTTAGATTTATCGCTAAAAAAGACCTGATTATGGTCCTTACACTGGAGCTGTATAACCAGCCTCTGAGATGAATTTCTTTGAGCAAATGTCACACTATGGATTAAGATTTAATAAGTAGCTAAATAGAAACATATTCTAACAATTGTGAGCTAACTTTTAAATATTTCCACAATACAGAATTTACAATAGAATCCTAAGAAAGATGAAGTGCAAAAAGCAAAGTATATTACTCCCCAGTGGGCAGGTAGCACCTGTATTTCTTTTTTGAATAAACTCCCATTGGTATCATCTGGCCATTTTTGAGGAGGGGTCAAATTAATATGTAAGATTTTTTAATATAGATAATCTGAATCCTGGTTTTCTCATTAGGGTTTCAATGTCGTCCCAGGTTAAGTTGGTTTGTTTTTTGTTTGTTTGTTTGTTTGTTTGTTTGTTTTTTTGAGAGAGAGAGAGAGAGAGCAAGCAGGGAGAGGGACAGAGGGGGAAAGAGCTGAATGTGGAGCCCACGCCGGGGCTCCATCCCAGTGCTCTGGATTCATGACCCAAGCCAAAATCAAGAGTTGCACGCTCAACTGACTGAGCTACCCAAGCTCCCTCTCAGTTTAACTTTAAAAAAAAGTACTACTATAATATTTTGTCCTTATGATTCCTGACTTGGTATCATACCTCAAAAAACCTTTCTACCTTGAAATTATAAAAATTTTCTTAGGGTCTTCAGTTTTTTGAGTGTTGTTAAATGTTTGCTGTATAAGTTTCAGTCATTCTCAACTTATTTTTATAAATGTAGACATAAAACTAAATATTCAACACTATTTCCTGAATACTTCATCACATCCCGTCGTACTCATCCACCACAGTCCTGTAATGTGGACAGTTTGCAGATTGATTGTGATATTTGACAAATTTTGTAATTCTTCTACTAGAATTTAAATCTTGAGTATTTCTAAAGTTCCAAAATATTCTTATTTTCTTTTTTTCCTGCTGAGTTTTTTTTTTTTTTTTTTTTTTTTTTTTTTTTTTTTACCAATTTTCTATAATAAATAGTCTCTGCACCTACTATGGTCTGTCTTCATTTACTTTTATACTCTCAGTTTAGAAACAGCTGTGTAATTAAGGCAAGCCAAGATTCACCTTGCTCTGGGTTCTTGGTTTTCCACAGAGCCAGCAAAATGAACTGGGAAAATTACAAGATACGACCTATTCTTAATTTCTTCATCTCTGAAACTGACCTACTACTCCACCTATCTCAAACATGTATAAAAATGAAACGATGTGGTATAGACCTTAGCACATATTAGTGGCTCAACAGATACCAGGGTCTCTAACTTCCCATTTCCCCCCTTTTATTCCTCTCTTTGCTGATGCTCACTCTGCTTTTTGCTCCTAAATGATTCTATGTAATGAAGACACGCTGTTCTTTAATATTTTCAGGGCCCAGGACGAGAGTAGAAATGCAGGCCCACACACCGTATGTGTAAATATACTTTTTAGAAATAATTTTTTTTTAAATAGGCACAAAGGTATGTTTTTTATATGATTGGAAGTTGACAACATCCTGAGTAGTGTGAAATCAATTATTATTGTGCACGTCTGTGTGTTCTGTTTGTTGTTGGGTCTGAAATGTTTTGGTTAGTAAAATAATGAAGACTAACATAATTTGAATTACTATGTATTTATCCCAAAAAATCTTTTCTCACCTTCATTTTAGCAAAATCACCAATTATGATATTATTACAAGTTTTTTTTCATAATTTCTTATCTTATTAGCAGCAATGCCAAATTAGACATGTATTGGGTGATAAGTAGGTAGCTTTTTTTATTAACTTCACATTTTAAAAAAGATCTGTTCTACTAAAGCAACAGTTGGAAATATCAATAAAAAAATTGTTAAATAATACTTTGATTCAAGGATGAGCCTTGATTTACACATATCATGTCAATAGGGTCCCAGATGGTAACTTTTCATTTTCCCACATAATTTCAAAAATATTTTAATCTTACCGTATCAATTGCTGTCACTTAATATCACTAGTTTTACAATCTCTTACAATAATATCAGGATACATACAGTATTTCTTAAGTTCTTTTTGAGGAGTTTTAAAAGGCTAGATAAAACAAGACAACAAAAACAGCGGTACGCTGCTCAATCACAGCTATTCCTGGGACTATGTTGGTTATAAGATAATTTCTAGAAAATACGTTGGAGATTACTTGTATATGAATATCTTTATTCATGGCCATGCAGATCTTTTTGTTTCCTTGTTCTAATTTTGTTGTATTTTCATGGAATGTTGCCTTTGCTACATATTTTGCATGCTGTGTATTTTGATTTAGGGGTCAAAAAAAAAAAAAAAACCTCTTAGTCTAAAACATTTAATCTCCCTAAAACTAAAGTAGCCAAGTTTATATCTCTGAGTTTTCCATAAGCTATTATTAAACTAATAGTCGTAAGTAACAGTTCATACCAAAAAATATGGTTAATGGACACTCAAAATTAATTTAATTTTTCAGTGAAAAACTAACTTCTTTAGTTAAACATCTGTTGTTTCACCTGTTTTTGTGCATCTTGAATCTAGTCTGCTATAATAACAGTTAGATGGCGTTTCAACCATAAATTCAAAGGTTACATTTTATGTGGGCTTTACTAAGAGTTGTATCTTCGAACAAGTCCAGAGAATTTAGATCATAATCTTTGAATATTGTCAATTCTGGCACAGTTGAGGACATGTTTTCTAGCAAAATTTCTAACCACACACTCTACATTGCACGAAGAATGTTCTGACTCTTTGGCCAAATTTTTGGCTTTTATTTGGCTTTATTAACCATGCTAGCAAGCATCATTATCGTAAGCTTGCTATCAATGACCTTTTAATAAAAAGCTGAGCACTTAATTTAAAAAAAATGAATCAATATTACGAAAATTCTCTATAAGGTAAAGATATTCTTAATTCTAACATTTAATATCTACTTGGTTGCCAATATATGGAATTGGTATCATACTTTACATTTTACATCATACATCTGCTAATTTGGAACAAATATGAAATGCTTAACAAGGCATAATGTTCCTCAGTTGTCCCGCTGTGTTTTGAATGACACACAAGTTTGTGAGGGTCTCCAGAACCATTATCTAGAATATGTTGAGAAACAAGAAACAGATATTTAGCACCACTGAGAAAAATGTATTTTAATATAAATAATATGTGTATGTTGTTTGATAGGCTAGAGTTGACAAATCAATTGATTTATATCTGTTCTTACTTAAGTTATTTTAGTTCCACTGCTCAAATTCTCTGGTCTTCAAAGTAGGATCCTCAGAACTGGCATTGGTGCACCCTGAACCTCTTCACAACACTCAGGCTCACATTTTGTTTTAAGGACATAAGAGATTCGGAGGGATGTTATCATGGAGTTCACAGGGTTTCACCCTACCTGCTCTAAAGGCAGTAATGAATCTAAGAACTATTAATTTTCTGGAAACTTTGATGTTTAGGCACCACACAGGCCTATAATGAGAAGAGGAGACAGCGCCTATATGGGGAGAGAAAAACTATCCCAGACCTCCACATAGACATCTCATTTGCTAATACTGTGTCAAATGCAACAGAGGATGGAAAATAAAGTTTTCAACAGTGCACACTGTCATCTTGAAAAAAAAAATGTGATTCCATTTGTAAAAAAGGAAAAGAATGGATATTGATTAGGCAATTAGCAGGATCTGCTTCCTGATCATACTGTAAGAAGAAACACAAATGCTTTCCCACATTATTCCAGTACTTCGCTATTAAATCTTTGTCACTTATACATTAAAAGCTATTAGAGGGGCACCTGGGTGGCTCAGTCGGTTAAGTGTCTGACTTCAGCTCAGGTCACGATCTTACCATTTGTGGTTCAAGCCCCACATCAGGCTCTGTGCTGACAGCTCAGAACCTGGAGCCTGCTTTGGATTCTGTGTCTCCCTCTCTCTCTGGCCCTCCCCTGTTCATGCTCTTTCTCACTCTCTCTCTCAAAAATAAATAAACATTAAAAAAAATTTTTTAAAAGCTATTAGAAACTTTTTTTCACTTTTGATTTTGCCGTTGTTTGATTTCTAATTAAAACGGCTTGATTTAGGCATTTTTATAAGAAAATTAGAAAATTTAACATAAAAAGGAGGAAATTTAAAACATCTAAATATGTACTTATCACACTGTTATTTTGCTAGACATAGGGATAAAAATTCATGATTATATCACCAAAAAAAATAATAATTCAGTAAAAATCCAGGAAAATGTTCCTATATTAAGTAGATAAAAATAATATCTATGATGCATTTAATTACTTAAATAATTGATGTGACTTGAGAAGCTTTAAAATATCCCCCAATTAATAACATAAATGTCCAAGAATAAAAATAAAATAAATAAGTAATTTTCCCTATATTATCATCTCTTTGTATATATGTTTCTCCCTAAAAAATAGCCTTATGTTTTTTGATAACAAAAATTATACTCTTATAAAATATTTATATTTTATACTAAATCTAAATGCGGTATAAAGGTTTAAATACAAATTAAAATTCCTCAACAATTCCATCATTTAGCAACAATCACAGACACAGACAAGAGATACAGCATTTATTAGGTCAACTTTTGCCAAGGAATGGTTTTTAAAATTAAGAAATCATAAGAATTTGATAAATTTCTAAAATTATAAATCTTATAATAAAAAACAGCAACACATCCTATAACCATGATTTACCTACTTAATTAAAACAAAGATATGTTTTGTGAAATCTTTCATTTCTCAACTAAAACATTCTTTATACATAAGTCCCACTTTCCCGCTAGACCTATAAGAAATTCTTTCATACACTCAAACTCTTCAGACTCTCTTCTGTATCATTTTGGTAGATAAGAAGCCTGTCTTGAAAGCACTTAGTAGCCAATGCTAATTGTCTTTTTTCATAAGTGAACATTGCTCATTTTAATGCCTCTTATCACCACGTATCCTTAAACCTCTGACAAAAGCCAGACTACCTGTAATTTTCATCCTCTTTCACTTTCTAAAATAAAGATAATGTGATCACATAGTCTAGGTTTTATCAAGTTTCTCTTGATAAGAATTATATGATCAGTGAATTTTCATATTATTGTGTGTAGGCATATAGATTGTGTATAGATGTGTACTTTTACATTTGAATAAGAAACCAATCAGCTTCCTCCCCCCAAATCTCTTTTTTGTACAATTATCTTAGAAACATATTTTGAGTTTTCAGGCTTTGGGGATAGCAGAAGTAAATTCTCACTTTTGTGCCTCCATTTCCCTCCTTTCAAAGAAAATCATAAACCACCAGGTCCTTCATTAATCAGAAAAAGATGAGCCAGATTTTCCCACTGAGAGTATAGCAAAATGCCATTAATTCCCTAAGAAATCAGAAGTATATCTCTCCTCCGAAGGCAGTAGAGGCCTTGAGAGAAGACTATTATTGGTGTATAGAGTGCATAAAAGTCTTGTAAGGAATGTATTCTTCAGGATGTAGACAGGCAAAGAAAATTAGCAGAATTTATTAAAAGGAAAGGTTTCTTGAAGTCTATGTGCACAGGAATGTGCTAACATGCATTCAATCTCCGTTTTCTAAGTAGACGTGAAGTATAAAACTAACTGAAATTTCAAGAAAACCTTGAAAAAATAAAAAATTTAAAAATAGTAAAACTCAAACTGACTGAAGAGAATTCTTGCACATACTATATCCCTAACTCTAAAAGTTTACTCCCTCCCTCCTTTGTAACAAACCCTTCTTTTTTTTAATTTTTTTTTTTAATATTTATTTCTTACTGAGAAACAGACACAGAGCATGAGCATGGGAGTGGCAGAGAGAGGGGAAGAGACAGAATCTGAAGCAGGTTCCAGGCTCTGAGCTGTCAGCACAGAGCCCGATACAGGGCTCAAACTCACAAACCGAAAGATCATTACCTGAGCTGAAGTCAGACGCTTTACCGACTGAACCACCCAGGCACCCTTGTAACAAACCCTTCTTAGAAATACTGCTACCATTTTGTTTTTGCTGTTGCTCAGTTTTGTTGTTGTTTACACATCAATTATTTGGCTCCAGATACTTTTTCCATTCCAGCAAATTCTAAGCACTCATGCCTGTGTGTGTGTGTGTGTGTGTGTGTGTGTGTGTAATTCATACACATGCTTAAATTTCTTTGGAACAGTTACTTAGAAGGCTGTTTAATTTCATTTATTTCTAGAATTATTTAGTTTTCTTATGGAGCACCAACCAATTTCCCAGAAAAGGGGTCTCTGATCTCCTGTGATCCTTACCAACATGATAAAAAAGAGCTTACAGTTGCAGCAGTCTCTGAACCAAAATTCAAGACATGAGGTCTGAAAAATTGTTTGTTTAATCATGCAACTTGTGACATACTATGCATCTTAGAATAATCACATTGTTAAGAGTACAGGGTTTACAGTCAGACATGTCTTAGTTCACATCCCAAACTCCCACCTTACTTATTCCATGGTTTTTCCTCATTTAAGCCTCAGTTTCATCCTGCTAAAATGTAGTTAATAGTAACTTTTTCACAGAATGTTAGTAAAATCAAATGAGATAGTATGCATAAAGCAATTAATATGGCTACAACATAATTTATAGTTTACTATAATTATTCCTATAATTATTCCTATTACTTTAAAATGGTCATTTTCTGAAATAAACTTTTCTGGGTATATTTGAAATAAGTAAGTACCTGACCTCTCTTGGCAACTTACATTTCCTTCTCCATCTGAAAGCTTAGCTTGAGGGCTTCCTTGTAAAGTAAAAAATGCTTTCCCAAAATAAAATTCTGACTCTTTGTGTATTCATTTTCTAGAGCTGCCATAACAAAATAGCAGAGTAAACAAAGCAACAAAATTTATTTTCTTGTAGGCTGGGAATTCAAGATCAAGGAACCACAGGGCTGGTTTCTCGGAGGTCCCTCTCATTGACAGATGGTTACCTTTTGCTGCCTGTTCATATGGTCATCCCTCTGTGCAGGCACACCCCTGGAATTTCTTCTTTTATGGACATCAGTCATATGAGATTAGGGCCCACCCAAATGGCCTCATTTTAACTCAGTCACCTCTTTACAGACTTTATCTCCAAATACAATTACAACATTCAGTGAAACTATGGGTTGAGAATTTAACATGTGAAAAAACAAAATTTGGAGACAGGGCATAATTCAGACCATAACAATTAATTTTGTTAATTTTATTAATTTTCCAATTTAAATTTTGTTTGGGTCATTTTATTGTACTTGGGAAAAATATTTGACACATCCCGATTGCTGAGTTAATACCAATAACCAGTAACATCCTATGAGACTCCCTCCATGCTGGGCCCATGCTCAGTAATTTACATGAACATTTTTCATTTATGCCTCATTAATCGTCTCTCAGACACTTAATATCCCACTTATGTAAAAATAAAGAAGTTGAGACTTAGAGAATTTAAGCATGTTGCCAAAGTTACCTAGATATGAAATGGAACAGTTGTATGTGAATCCAGTTCTATCTCTTATGCGAGCTTAAGTGAGCCCTTCAGCCTTCCAGCACTAGTAATTCTTTGATTACTTAAGTATTTCTTCTTTATTATCTGTGCCTCCTTAGTAACAATCCATTAATTGGCAAAACTGCCTAGTTTGTGTTCTAAGTCCTTTGCCCATTATAAAAAGTTTAACTGTCAAGTGAAGTTTCTTAGATGTAACTTTGGGGGGTTTTAACCAAGGGAAGTGAAATCTTATTAAATAAGAAAATAACACCATTAATGTGACAATTAAATGTAACATTTAACACTTTATAACAAAGTTATTTTATTTACACTATTTCATTTAATCCTCAGAAAATTTTTTTCAATATACAGTAAAGCCTTGGATTGCGAGTAACCTGTTCTGCAAGAGTTCCTCAAGACGAGCAAACATTTCTAGTAAATTTTAACTTAATAAGTGAGCGATGTCTTGCAATATGAGTAATACGTGATGCTGAACACCACATGATCACAACTGAGCCAATGGTTCTTGAAATTCACTTTGATGTACAATTGCTTTGGATTACAAGCATGTTTCCGAAACGAATTATGCTCATGAACCAAGGTTTGAGTCTATATTTTACATTTCTCCATTTAAGTCATAAGAAGACTCAGAATCAGGGGATATGTGATTTTCTCTATGTCATATATCTCATAAAGCCAGACATGTGTTCTGATCCCAACTTGCACAACTTCTATAAAGTATACCTATAGTGATGAATTTCCCTTCATACATCAGGACATAACAATCTTTGATGAAAATAATACTCAACAGACTAGAAGACTGATACATAGTTCAGGACATCTCTTCTTGATGCAAAAAACAGTTATTAATCTAGTGCTCTGTGGCAGAGTAAGGAATGTAGATGACAGATACATTTCATCATGTTCAGAAAAATTTAGAAGAGTTTGTCTTTAAAGACATTAATTCCCAGCAAAGAAATCAGTATATCATACCCTCTTACAAATGGGTAACATAAGTAAGCCCAAGCTCTGGCCAAGTTTTTATTAGCTGAACTTCCTTGTTAGTTTACTTGATTCACACCCTAACGTTCACATGAATTCTAATCTGAAATGTTGGCAAATGAGCCAGCACCTGCCCCTACTGAAAAAAGGCCCATGCTAATTGAAATGGCCTCAGCATCTCCCACTAAGTGTCAGGAATATAGCATCCCACGACATCACAGGAAATGCTACTTTTAATTTTTTTCTTTTTTTTTTTTTGCAAGTCAGGTTTACACATTTTATTTTTGTTTACACACTTTATTTTTTTTTAGGTTTACACGTTTTATTTTATTTTTAAGTGTTTTTATTTATTTTTGAGAGAGAGAGTCTTTGTGCATGTGTGGGGGAGGGGCAAAGAGAGAGGAGGACAGAGGATCCAAAGCGAGCTCTGTGCTGACAGCAGACAGCCTGATGTGGGGCTAGAACTCACGAACTATGAGATCATGATCTGAGCCAAAGTTGGAAGCTTAACCACCTGAGCCACGCAGGCATCCCTAGATTTACACATATTAGATCTCACTTTGAACACCAACACATACTATAAAGTAGCCATAGTAAATAATACATTTTTTTTCAGAAATGCAGCCACTCTAGTTTACCTGTCATAATTCCCTAAATCACGAAGGCTGTAATGTGTTAGTAAAACATCCTATATTCCAGTACTTCAAAAAAAATCTACCATAAAATGATATTAGTGTATAAAGTGATTTACTTTTCTTATACTTTGTTTTTAGAAAACTGATAACAATTGATGACTGATCAAGTAGATTTCTGAAAGGAAGATACAAAAGAATTCTGTTTCTAGGGATGTCAAAATGATGTATATCATACTAACTCAGAACAATTATGAGCTTTGAATGAAATATAAAAATGTGATCTGAAGGCACAAGAAAGCAAAACAACCAAGAAGAAACTACAGGAAATATATCTTTATTTTTCATTTTCTGTTTTTTTCCTAGTTTTATTGGGAAATAATTGGCATACATCACTAAGTTTAAGGGTCTGGCATGATGGTTTGATTTGCATATATTGTGAAATGATTACCACAATAGGTTTAGTTAACATGCATCTGTATCATATAGATACAGTAAAAAGAAAAGAAAAACAGTTCTTCTAATGATGAGAATTTTTAGGGCAAATTCATCTTTTGAAATAGTAAGCGTATTGCTAAAATCAACACAAATATGAGTTTTTTTCCCTGAGAACACAACACTGTCTACACATTTACAAGAAATAAAACTCAAACTAAAAACAGATGTCTCACTAGGTTGATGATTCAGAGGTCAGGGTTTGAGATAGTAAGTGTTTCTTGAAATGGATGAGGGGACATCGCAGAGTCTTAAGTTTGCATACAATTTCCCTCATATCATTGATTGCCAGTTAGTTGGGCATGTGTGTGACAAGATCTAAGCAGTCCATTAGAAGAAGCAGGAAGAAGTTTGAAGGACTAAGAAGAGAGTCCAAAAACTGCCATTGCTAGGGAAGCAACATTGAAAGTCCAAGCTCTGCCAATAAGAGAATAGCAAACATAATACAATTTCCATTAAAACGCAAGAATAACTATGCCTTAGGAATAAGGCCATGTACGATGATAAAAGGAAAAATCAAAATCAAAATAGACACACCATAACACAACCTAAAAACAAGATTCCACAGGCTCAGTGTAACCAATAGCAATTTATTTCTTCCCTACTAAAACCAAATTCAACACTCTTTAGAAGAAGATAACAGAATTCCAAGTCATTATAACGTATCACTCAAATATCCACTATTTAATAGAAAGTCAGTAGATATGAGAAGGAACAGGAAAATATGACTCATACCTAAAAGAAAATACAATCAAAGGAAAGACTCTGATATAACATATTTTGATATTAACAGTAATGGACTTGATGTGTGCAAAAATTTTAAAACAAATCATTTGAAACAATGATTACCACATGAAACACCTATACAAGATCTAAAGAGTCTTTGGTTTACATCACCACAAATGGAGAAATGAAAAGAAAGGATCAATACATTTAAAAACAGATCAACAGAAATTATACAAACTGAAGCATGGTGGTGGGAATGGAGGAACATTTTTTTAAAAGATGTTTTGTATAAGCAACAGCCAAGAATTCTTTGCCCTACAAAAAACAATCTGAAGGAAGTTCTTCAGGCAGAAGATAAACAGTTCCAAATGGATATTCAGATCTACAGTGGAAGACAAAGAGCACTAAAAATTGTAAATATTTAGGTAAATAAGACAACGCTAACTTTTTATTTTATTAAATTATTTAAAATCAGTTAAAAAGAGGAAACATACAAAAATAACAATATATCATGGGGTTCATTACATTTGTAACAGTAAAGTGTGTGATGAAAATAACATATAGGATGTTATAAATTTCTAACATTATATAGCATTAAAGGCAGATTATGATAAATTAAGGATGCTTATTATAATTCCTACAGAAAACCTCAATCATATGTTGTTCACAGGAGATGACCCTTAAATATAAAGAAAGAGACCTGTCAAAAGTAAAAGAAGGAAAAAGAAGTACAAACCAACCCTAAGCATAAAAAATATTGGTGTTGCCTTAATGTCAGACAAAGTCAATTTCAAGACAAACAGTATTACCAGAGATAAAGACATTTCATAATGTTAAAATGTCAATGTCCTACTGTTAAAATGTCAATTCATTAAGTACCTATAGTAATCCTTATTGTGTATGCAGACCTAAAACACATTGGGGGGAAAAAACATGATATAATTAAAGGGAGAAATAAATAAATCCACAATTCTAACTCAGGATTTTTTTTATCATTCCTTTTCTCAATAATTGATAGAAAAATTAGACGAAAAGTTTGAAAGTATATGGGAGATTTAGGCAATGCTATCACTGTGACTGAGCATAGGTAGAACACCACACTCAGTCACTGCAGAATATACATTTTTTAAGTGCACCTGCTATGTTCATTGAGATAGGCTATATGCTGAGCTAGAATAGTTACTGATTTGCTTTATAGCCATGGTCATTAGCAGAAATGTCCCAGATGTTGCTTATTGTTTCCCGAATTCTCCTAAATAGACACAGATTTCTGAACCTTCCTTACAGTTTTCTGATCCTCCCTACAAATATACACTTACATAAAAGTGTACTTTTTAAACACAATGTAAAAACTTCTATTATTGCAACCAAAATATCTGAAATCTTTATTTCTTGGGGTTTTTTTTCCCATCTTACTTAGCAGAGTGGAAAAAATACATTCAGTATTCACAGAATTTATGAGTCTGAGGTTTGTAGAGAAGAATAATTATTTTCAGTAATCATGCTGCCATGTGATAAAGGGAGAAAGACCACCAGTGAGTTCTAAGAATCAGAGATGAAACACAGGCATCATCGCACCTTAATGAAGTTACATGAACATAGCATAGTAAGGGTATATATGTTATTTTTACCACAGACTAAAGCTGGCAAATTCCATTTAAAGAAATTTTTGTTCCATTTTTTCATATGAAAAATACATTTATATTCTCCAAAGAAATGTATAAAGAATGCAGAGCAAATAAATAAATAAATAATTAAATAATTAAAAAATTAAAAAAAAATTAAAAACAAGAATGCAGAGCTGAGGACCAAATTCATAGAAAATTCATTAAAAAATCCTACTGTAAATTAGACCCTTCCAGTCATTTCCTGATGCTATTCATTTTTTCCACAATAGTTCTGATTTAAAAAAAAAAAAAGGATTCTCCATGTGTTGAGACCATTAAGGCTATCACGTAGCAAGCAAAAAAGAAATCACTTACCTAATGATCCAAGGTTTTTTTCTTTAGAAGATTCCTCATAAAATGTCTCTGGCTTTGTCCACATCATAAAATAAAACTGTAAACTTGAGGAAATTAAGCCTGCTAATTCGCACAGGGAAAGAAGAGAGAGAAACTGGTAGGTTGGTGAATTTAAAGACTCAGAGGAGAACACTACAGTGACAGGAAAGTATAGTATGCTACAGGAAACTTATGAGTCTCATGACTATTCAACAACAAAAAGACACTCAAGAAGAGAACATATCAAATGTCATAAACATAAAAGATGGGAAATGTATCTAAAGTCACTTAGTGTCTCTATGTGACAACTATTATACCAGCATATATAGCCCCTCCTCTTTCCTTCTTATCCACCATCCAAATTTTAGGTCTTTTGAGTGCATTCATTTTCCTTAGAAAGCCGCTCTAAGGCAGAAGCTGAGAAAAATCATATATATATGTATATATATATGTATATATATACATATATATGTATATATATACATATATGTGTGTGTATGTGTGTATGTATATATGTGTGTGTGTGTGTGTATAGACTTGTATGTATATACATATATATCTCAGTGTGAAAAGCAATGAAGCATTGTCATGACTAGAGATTCTTGCTTTTAAAGCATTTCTAATAATAATTGAATTCCTTTTCTTAGTATTCAAAATACAATACCCTAATTTTCAAACCATTATATCTGCAAGTTGTCAAATGCCCAGGTTCATATCAAGTCCACTCATTCTCATATTTCCTTCCATGAGAAATTTCTTAGTATTTTTGAGGAACTCTTCTCTAGTCTATGAATTCGTCCAGTTGGGTGATTCTTTCTCCCACTGCCATTGTCTCAACAGAATATAAGCTCCAGGATAGTGGGAATGTTTTCTGTCTTATTCATTGTTGACTCCCTCAATTCAAATGGTGACTGGCACCAGAGAGTACAAATAAATATATGAATGAATGAAAAAATGAACTAACGGCACTTTGTGGCTGCTAAACTCTCCAGATCACTTGACATATCTGTGTGGCCTACAGGAAGTTATCTAATCTCTTTCCCTTTGTTTCTCTAGCTGTAAAAAAAGAGATAGTAAAATCACCTCCCTCATAGAATTATTGACAATTACAATGAGTTGTCCTTGTTGTTAAACTCAATTCCTCACAGATGTTTACTCTGCCTGTCTACAGCATTGTAGCCCTTAAAATTCAAAGCAAAGATGAAAGAAGACTATATGCATTATTTTTATTTCCAGAATATCTGGGTTATAGAGGGTAACAGATCATGTGTCAGGTACATGATCAATAGCACAAGTTACCCCTAGGTCCCACAGGAACCTGACTTAAAATCCCAAGATCCCTACCCTGTTCTTGAAAGTTGCCATCAGGCATCTCAAGAAAATGTAAACATGGAATCCAACCACTCCTTAGTCTTCAGCTACAAAACAAGAAGAACCTACCTTCTCTATAGTCAAAGGTGTGCTCAATGAAGAATGGTAGGAACATTCACTTTCTTCAGGAAATATTTGTTTTCCAAGTTTCTCCTTCCAACCCAATCCCTAAAAGATAGTCTGATCCCCACAGCTTCCTAAAAGAAATGCAAAGAACAATTATTTCCCCCAAATCTGGCTTATTAAATCTTAAATAACACCAAGTGTAGAACCCCAAATAATCCTGTATAATTCAATTATTGGAGAAAAAAACTTAACAGATGGGTTGGTAGATTTAAAAGCTCTGGTGGGCAGATTGCCATGAGAATACTACAACACACCCATGTGACAAATAGTTCTGACAACAATTATTCACCATAAGAGAAACAAAACAAAAAATAAAGTGGTCTAAATGATTAGTTGCCCAACTTAGATACTTAATTGAACACTTAAAATTTTAGTCTAAAATCTTCATTCAAATGTGTGAATTATTTTATGTTTTTCTCCAAGAACAATAAATGACTGTGATGACCATTTGCTTTACTTTGTAAATCTAGCAGACCCAGCCTGGTAAATTTCCTGAAACAAAGGGTGTATATAACACAAGTAAACAAAATCTGCACCTCCAGGAAATGAAAACTGATAGCAACCCTCTAAGGAAGCTCCCTCACAGAAATAATAATAATAATGATGATAATGAACTATTATCCTTCAATACTCGGTACCTGGAACATTTATAGCAACTTTTCCTTCCCTGTGTTCTTTTTTTTTAAGTGTATTTATTTGTTTTGCGAGAGATAGAGGAAGTGCAAGTGGGGGAGGGGGAGGGGAGGGGGGGGAGAGAGAGAGATTGAGAGAGAGAGAGAGAGAGAGAGAGAGAGAATCCCAAGCAGACTCTGAGCCCGATGTGGGATTCAAATTCACAAAACCATGAGATCATTACCTGAGCTGAAACCAAGAGTCAAATACTTAACCAACTGAGCCACCAAGGTGCCCCTTCCTTCCCTATGTTCTTATATAAAAGCATATTTAGGCAGATACAGACTTTAGGAGCTATTGAAAACATACCTTGGCTAGAATGGGTAGCCACTGTGATTAACATTTCTCACTAAGAATCAACTAGTTTTTTCGACACAGAGTCTAATGAGGACATGATAACATAAGTGGGGAATCTTGTTAGTCCAAAGAAAACTGATAAAAAAAAAAATCTTGGGGGAAAGGAAAGTGTTGTCCTTATTTTGGAGAAGTGGAAAATGACATCAAGTTGGGGTAAGGTCTCAGCTAATGTGTGCTAATAGAGCAGGTTCTCTTTGTACTTCTATACTTAGAAGCAGAAGATGTCTAAACTTGAAAGGGAGGAGTAATGAAGACTTAAGAGGGGGTGTTCCTTTGCGGTGATTAAGTTGAAAGTGAAATAGCCTCCAGTTAGAAATTCCTGATATAAAATATATTTCTAGTGCTGTTGGAAAAATCATAAGCCACACATAGCTCTGGTAAAAACACACCAGCGATTCCTTGTGAAATATACACCACAAGAATTCTCAGACACAGTGATACTCTGTAAATCCATCTGTGTTGACAAATTAACATCAATGGTGAAAGTAATGTTTTCTCATACTGTTTAACTACATAGACAAAATGATGCAATAATGAGTGGGTATGATTGCTGCATGGCCAGGAGCATTAGTCAGACTAGCACCAGCGAAAATCAGGTCTCGACTGAAACACTCAAGAACTTGGTTTCCTGACAGGTGGAAGTGTATAGTCAGAGAAGGGTACGGTTCTATTCAAACTGCAGCCCAGTGCTACAAGTTTCCAAGAACTCTAGGGGGTGGGGCCTTTTTCCCTTGAGTTTTCTGAAACTTTAAACAAACTGGTATGAAAGTTTTATTTCCTTCAATAAAACGCCTAAAACTGTTGCATTTAAAATGGGCCTCTATCACATCTGAACACAGAAATGTAGAAAGAAAAAGGAAACATGTCATGTCAACAGAAGGCTAATGCCAGGGACACTACCTCAAACTTTGTGCTAACGATTCACAGAGGATTTTCCTAAGGAAGTTTGCATCTTTGTAACAGGGAGCAATAATCCTGTGGGACTTGAGGTACTATAACTTATTACTTGAAGGACGTGTAACGGCTTTTGAATTTTAATAAAGCACATTATCACTACTATATTCTTTCACACCAGTAAGATGGTGGCATGTCAGTGAACGGCACAGTGGAAAGATTTTTCTGAGTGTTCTGGGCAGCAGCCAAAGCCAAGAGAAATTTGACACCCCGTAAAGAAACCTGGGCCTCTGTGCTTCGAACACTCTGGCAAAAGGGGATTCCTAAGTCATATTTCTAATTATAAATTGAAAGCTTTTGTCCCCTGTTAAAGGAATGTCCTAAGTTGGTGAACAGGTGTGGCAAGCAGATTTTGGAATGAGGCAAGGAAGGGGGAGGAGTCGGGGCCTCTGAAATCCTACCACTCAGCAGCTGCCTCCTCCACCTAAATAGAAACCCAGCCCTTTGTGGACACTGAAAACATACTTGGAAATTATTGAGGCATGAACTAATTTTCAGTGTTAGGAAAAAACGTTCTAGGAAAGTAAGAGTATTGTCAAAATGATTAGTAAGTGCTTTAACAGTAACCAAGAGCAGTAGTGACCAGCATGCTATTCTGAACAATAGAACCCTTACCACTCCAGTCAAAGACAAAGTGTAGCTCACACATGCGAATAAGGTTGTGTGTCAGAAGTTGGGGCTTTGAGGTCGGCAAGTGGCTCCTAGAAATTGGGAAGTCCAGTCACTCTCTCAAGTTTAGCTGCTAGCCTGGGAATGCGAGAAGCTACTTCCTGAGAACTGCTTTCTTTCTCTTCTTTCTTCCTTTTTCTTCTTTCTTTTTCTTTCTTTCTTTCTTTCTTTCTCTCTTTCTTTCTTTCTTTCTTTCTTTCTTTCTTTCTTTCTTTCTTTCTTTCTTTCTCTTCTTTCCATTGTATTGCAAGTCTATTCATTCACTTGATACACAGAATCAAGATAGAAATAAATTTACTTATATTTACTCTTTAATTCTATATTACTTTTATTCTGCTCAACCTTAGGGCTCACTTAGCCCCTCTATAATGTCCTTCTAAAGTATCAACAGGTTTAATTGTCTTGCTTCTGCTGAAATTGCAGGCATAAATAGATTTTAAATAAAAACCATGAAAAGATAATTAATAGACTACTTCATAATTTTATAATTATAAAGTAAAACAAAACCGATGAGGAAGTTTTTTCCCTTGAAGTGTTGCAAAACTAATATGCTAATATCCACAATAAAAACAAATGCAAAAACTTAAAAAATCAGGTCTCTTACTGAAGCTGAATGTGTCAATTCAAAATAGAAATAACTGGCCATGAATCTAGTCATCGTACAGTATTAGCTTTGTTGGATTGCAAGAGTTAATATTTGTGTGTGTGTGACATCCCCTCCCATGGAAGCCAGAGTGAGTTCCACTGCATTCTCTTTGAAAATTAAATAGCAAATGCTCTCTCCTTCCAAACCAAAATCGTTTATGTATCATAGATGGTGGTTGTCGATTTTTTTTCTCCACCCCAAAAATTGCTGGCCTACCTTATTCTTTACTCTGTGTTATCGTCTTTTTTGTGGTAGAGCAAATTGAAAGCCTTAACCCAAGCACCAGTTTTCCAGAATGCTCACTATCTTGGTCAGAGCAGTCAATGCCACCTGCTTGGGATCCATTACGTATATCGACACGTCATTGCTGTAGGCAGCAACAACAATACATCTCAAATGCTTTATTTCATCTTGGAAGAAAGGGGATTTTCTTATAGGACTTACAAAATGAATAGGATACATTCCTCTGGGTAGGAGAAAACAGAGCGACAGATAAGGTGCATGACGGAAGTGCACCATCGCGAGACCCATTTCGCTAATATTGGCTCCTATGCGGAGAATGTGGCTCCGAGCAGCAGCTCTCAGCACTGTTGCAACCCTTTCACAGACCATCTCTGGCAGCTGTGTTGATAAGGAGTGTTCAAGGCAAGCAAACACAAACTTTAACATCCACCGAGGAGTTGTAAATAGTACACCATTAATGCTCTAACATCTGCTCGGTAAACAAGAGCACTCTTTACAATTCACCTTAAAATGTTGCAGTGAAGAGCAGAGACCAAGTGTGTTTACATACAGAGAGACTGGGCTTGGGAACTATTTATTATTCTTCTGGGTAACTAAGCAGCTGTTGTGATTAGTGCTTGACCTTTGGGAAAGGTCTTAACCTGGAGCAACGGAGACAGTTGCTCTGAATTATCAAACCTGCTTCTCTTCCACAGAGTGTCCTTCTGAGAAATAAAAACAAGGTTCACCACGGAAGAGGACCGTTTCTGCTGACTGGAAACCAGCAAAACATCTTAACGTGATTGCAGGCAAGAATGGTATAGCCATATCATTCTAGCTTGAATGATTGGCCCACATCATCTCCTGCAGCCATAATCGAAGTCTTCTTTCCTTTATCTAGGAAAAGAAAGATAACCTTTCAGGATGTGTCATTTATCCCCATGCTTATTTCATTTCACCTCACAAAGCAAAATTAAAATACCAGTGTTATGCCAACTCGGCATTTTCTTATATCTCATTCACAGTTTATAATCATATAAATTGACTGCAAAAGTGGTGAGGAAAATATTACGTTTCAATATAGTTCCTGATGAAAGATTTCCAAATGTCTGTTAAGAATAGTTGAATAACAATCCTTTCACATGACATTTTTTTTCCTTTTCTTTTAATACATTACTTTGGAATGGATGGAATAGTTAATAGTTCAGAAATGCATATCCTGTAGCCAGGAGACAATAGAACTCTAAAATGTCCCAGCTCTGGTACCTTACATAAGTGATTTACCATCTCTATTCAAGACTTTCTTTCTCTGGAAAATGGAAAGAATAAATGCACTTGTTCTCTAAATTGGCGTGAGGATTAAATAGGTTAATTACGTGAAACAATTAGATTAGTGCCCGGGACATGGCAAAACACTCAATACCCATTTAATTTCATTAGCTTCTCTCATTTTGAAATAAATTGCCATCAGTATGCTCTTATTTTTATTTACTTTTAGAGAGTACACACATCCCAGGGTGGGGAGGGAAGGGACAGAGAGAAAAGGAGAGAGAGAATCTGAGGCAGGCTCCACACCCAGCAGGGAGCCCAACACCAGCTCCATAAGGGGCTCCATCTCAGGACCCTGAGATCATGACCAGAGCCAAAATCAAGAGTTGTATGCTTAACAGACTTAGCCACCAGGCATCCCAATATACTCTTCTTAAAGAAAGGATATCTGTGTCCAATTTACTGACTATTGCATTTAAACAAAAAAGAAAAATGGAATTTATAATTCTTGACTAAGGCTTCCTTTAACACAAAAGTTAATGTAATACTGAGTTGAAAATATATGTCTTTACGCTCATCAAACTAAATTACACTAAATGGTGAATCACGATGTTGCTGCTAAATGGTGTATTAAAAGATGATCCTTAGGTTTTACAGCAACATTTTATAGGCTTTGGGGAAACTTTACTAAGATTAAGCAACATTGAAAAGTCAAAGAAAGCAACTGCTAGGTTCGGATAGTTTTAAAATTTGGTTTACATATTGATGTGCATACGCAGGCATTCATGTAGTATCCAATCTTACTTACCCGTTAGCTTAAAATAGCCATTTAATAAGGATTTATTTTTCTTCAGGTTTTCTGCATGAATAAATACTGGTGAGATTCAGAAAATACTTTTCAAATTAATTCTGCATCATAACACATTGTGTTTAAAAGAGAGACGCACCAGGCAGTTAATAATGTGAATCCAAAATCAATGGAGCAAAAATGGCGAGAAATTGATGCATATGCAACTGATTGTAAAGACCAGTGTGTCACAGTCAGTCCCTGGAGTTGGATTAAGTATTGCATTTTAAAAGTAGAAATTATAAATTTTTATTCCTTAATAATTTACTTTTTAGATTTTCAGAATCATTCTATCAATAACATGTTTTGGGGCACCAGAGCAATGATGACTTACAGATAATTTTCTGCTTTTACTTTGTTATCTCCAGAATCATTAGAGACCAGTTGGTGCCTTTCCTGGCTTAGAATTGATTTTACCATTACACCTTTCAAATATTGTGAGAAGTGGCTGACTAAAATGAATGACTATTCTGAAACACCATTCATGTTTATTTTATAGGATTTTCTTTTGTTATTTTTAAATGATTTTGTTTCCACATCTCATTAACTTGCAAAACAGATTACAAGCATTTTACTCCACAGTTCTCACTGAGAAAAAAAACACAACCTGGATTTTATTTATGCATAGATTTGTTGATTGAATCCAAAAATGGAAGGCTCCTGAAGTCCATCTCATTCAACCACCTTGATTTGCCAATAAACAATCTCTGCTCCATTCTAAACCCATTCTGTGATTTAAAAAGATGACTCAGAAGCATGATCCAGAAGCACTATCATACCTCAAACCCACAACATCTCCATTCTGGGATGACCCACAACCCTCCTCTCTGCACCCTCCTCCACTTTTGGCATATCTTCAGGTCTCCTTTCCTGTCCAGGCCTTTGGGTATCAGGTCCCTTAGCTACAGGATCAGCCCAGTATTCCCCCTAGCCTGGTGGGGTCTAATTTCTCAAGATACAGTCGAGATACAGAACATTTCTGTCACAAAATCAATGGTGTTACACTAAAGTCACGTCTGCCCTCCTCACTCCCTTTACCTCCAATCCTTAACCCAGCAACCACAATCTGTTTTCCATTTATTTTTTTTTTTATTTCAATAATGTTCTATATGGAATCATACAGTAAATAACCGTTTGGAATTTTTTTTTCAGTCAGCATAAGTCTCTAGATTTATCCATGCTATTGCATGTATCAATAATTTGTTCCTTTTTACTGCTGAATAGTAGTCCTTGATATGTATGTTCCATGTGATGCTCAACCAACCATCCATTAAAGAACATCTGGACAGTTTCCCACTGTAGCTATTATGAATAAAGCCGCTATGAACATTCCTGACAGGATTTTGTGTGAACATAAGCTTTGATTTCTCTTGGATAAAGTCCTAGAAGGGCAACTGCTGGGTAGTATGTTTAGTTTTTTTGTGTGGTTTGTTTTGTTTTGTTTTAGGAAAATGCCAGTTTTTCAATGAGACTATACCAGTTTACATTCCCACCATCAAGGTGTGAGTGATTCCATTTCTCTGTATCCTCACTAGCATTTGGCATTGTCAATATTTTCTATTTTAGCTATTATGATAGATGTGTAGTGATACTCTGCTGTGGTTTTAATTGTATTTCCCTAATGTTAATGATATTGGACATATTTTCAGGTACTTATTTACCGTGTGTATACACTCTGGTGAAGTGTCTGCTTTAAAATATTTGTCAGATAATTCTACCTTTGTCATTTTGTTGTTGGCTTCAATTTATTGTCATTGTTCATTTAGGTTGAGATATTTTTTAATTTTTTTAATGCTTATTTATTTTTGAGAGAGACAGAGACAGAGCCCAAGCGGGGGAGGAGCAGAAAGATAGGGAGACACAGAATCAAGAGCAGGCGTGAGGCTCTGAGCTGACGGCACAGAGCCCATGCAGGGCTTGAACTCATGAACCACGAGATCAGGAGCCTGAGGTGTAGTCATACACTGAGCCAACTGAGCCACCCAGTTGCCCGGGTTGAGATTTTTCATGTTCTTGGTATGATGAGTGATTTTCTATTGAAACCTAGACACTTTGTGAATTACTAGATTCTGGGTCTTCTTTAATCCTTCTCTGGCTTCCTCTAAACTGCTCCAGTAGAGCAGGGGGAAGTGAAGCCTCATTAACTGCCAGGCAGTGGTGGAAGTCCACCTATGTCAACCTACACTGACATCCCATAGGGAGAGGCACTCACTCCTGCTAGGCAGGGAGGAGAGTTCCAGATCCTCAATAGGCCTCTCCTGATACTTCCTGGATGAGGGGGAGGAGTGCTTCTTTTCTGTACCCTACCTGGCCTCCTCCTCTGACATATGGTGAGTGGGAGGTGACCTGCTGTTGCTAGGCAGTGGTGAAGATCCTCTAGAGATCTGACTTTCCCCTAGGCTTCCTCTGACACCACCCGGGCAGGGAAGGGCGGGGGTGCCTCCTTCCTTCTAAGAGTGGGGATGAAAGTCCAGGTTCTGCAGGTAACATACATGGACATTGTGCAGGTGGAGGCTTTCATTATCTGCTTTCCCACTTAGCCTTCTTTGACACCTAGAGGGAAGCAGATTAGAGGGCTGGCTCTCCTGGCAAATCTAGGCTTGCCACTGAACTCTTTCTGCTGTGGATAATGATAAGGCCTCTGATGTAGTGTTTGGCTGGGATGGAGTGGCTATCGTCTAACATTTCTCTCTTGCAAGACTGGGGCCTTTTACCTAAAGAGCACAGGTTTATTGGAGAGGCTACTGGCTTCTGGAATATACAATGGGAAAAAAAAAAAAAAAATCAAACCAGGGAACTCTCCACCGTGTTATTCCTTGAGTCCCAGGGTCCCGAGCTGGTCCAGTCTGCTACTTTTACTCCACTTTTCATTCTTCTTATGTTTATTTTACAGGCATATAAATATAAGTATATATAACATATAAATATGTAAAATAAACATAAGAATTAAAGTATATAGACTTATATTTATATATTTATCTGTATATAAAATAAATGTAAGTATTATATATAATACTTTTATATATTTGAATTCTCAATATGATATTTGAATTATTTAACTATATCTAATACATAAAATTATATATAATACATATATGTATGTATAATATATATGTAATTTTCCAGGGTTATTAGTTATATTTAGTGCAAAAAATAGGGAAAAATACATCAACTCTATCTCTGAAGAAGCAAAAGTCTTACCGTGAAATTTGAAGATTTTTTTTCCTGGATCTTTCTCCTGGAGATGACAAAGATTTCTCTAATAAATAATGACGGTCCATTTATTTTTGAGCAAATGGTATTCAATATGAAATTTTGGAATATTTATAAAAATGCCTCAAAGTAGGAAAAAAGAGATTGTGGGTAAGTTAACTAACAAAACGTATTTTATAACACTTTGTCATTGCATTATACAAATCGGTTTAACAACAAAGATAATTCAAAACCTCTGAGGAAAGGAAACTTAGGGTATGGTTCCAGTTCAATTTGCTGATGGATTTCAAATTTCATCTTTTTGGCGACATTGTCCTCAGAATAATTTTTTACCTCTCAGGGTTCCAACTGAACATTAACTATGTCTTGAATTGTGGAGTGACAGCCTCAAATGTCTTCTGGGGACAAGCAGAAATTGTGTGAAGCATTGAGTCAATAGGAGATGGTAGACACTCTAATGAAGAGCAGTAGCCACCACCCTGGAGCCTGAAGGCATTTGAAATCAAATACATACCATCACCACCATTATGATGAAAAAAAAAAAAAAAGACTACTACTTTATGATCCCTGCTCTCTTTACACTTCATCAAAAAATAACATTCATCTCAGATGAATATTTTGAATTAAAAATGACTTCTGTGTCCTGCTTGATGTCTCTCATGACCAAGAGCCACACAGAAGCCAAAAATCTCATTCCAGAATGGAAACTAGGACTGCTACGAAGGGATGCAAAGAAATAATGTGACCTATAGCTAAGAGCTACCTTTATGCAGAAGCTTTATTAAAATGTCTATGTTACTTTGGTTAGAATTTATAAATAATAGGCAAATCAGCTCATTTACTTTTTTTTTCTTTTTTGGACCCAACTTTCAGAAACTATTTTCTATCAACCTTATTTCCATTTTGTTTGCCTCCATGGAAGAGCAGCTTAAGACCACTCAGTGGTTGTTCCTACCCATTCCGTGTCCTGAGAAGTGGGAACTGTAGACTACTTGTCTACCAAGGCTCTTCTGCTTCTTGGGAGACAAAAAGGACTTGTGGGGAAATATTGTATTTTTTTGTTATTACTTGATGATCAAGATATAGAATAGTTAAAATGGTAATTCTCAAATTATTTTCCAACAAGTAAGCCCAGTTTTAAATAAGAAATAGTATTGACAATAGTATGTTGTTTATACGTTCACTTTTAATAATAATAATATAAATGATAAAGAGCAAGTGTCATAACTACATTTTATTCTCCTCTGGATTTTTAGTTTATCTTCCCCTGGATCTTTCTTGGAGATGACTTACAGACTGATCTAAGAAAGGTTACTAGCCCATTTATGTCTGAGCAGGATTTAACCAGAAGTTAAATCACCATCAAACCATAGACCCTGAAGGTTTACTTGGTTAGACTTCCAACCAACTCTAGAACCTCTCTGTCCAGGATTTGCAGATTTTCCTAGTATATAGGTGAGCAAGGTCAGTATCATGTGGGAAATTTCTCTGAAGCAATACTAGCTTCCAATACTAGCTTCCACACTACCAGGTAAGCTTACCCCAGAGACCAAAGAATTGGAATGTTTATAAACCCATATAGATGCTCAAATCACACTGTTTACTAAATGAATTTAATCACACAGGAAAAGACAAAAGAAGAGAGATGGGTGAGGTAACACACTTAGGTTAGCATGCAGGTCCACAATACCTTGATCTAGAATTACACAGAGCTGCTGTGTTCTGTTTCTCTCTCTGGTGCATTAGGTTCCCCTATGGCAGGCATGATTACAAGCAGCAGAGCAAGGGGCCCACAGACAGAAAGTTCCTCCGGTCAGTGATACACACACATGCTATCAGAAATGCAGGGACAAGTATATGAAGCTACCACAGTAGCTTGTCATCAGCCTGCTGAACAGCCATGAGTTTTTTTATACTTCTTGGATAGAGCACATGTGGAGTCAGAACAAGTACATATTAAGTGTCATCAATGGGTGGCTGATTTAGGAGTGAGATGGCTCTCAGCCCAGAAACGGCAGGACCAGCCCATTGTTCCTTCTATCTCTTTCCATCATCAACCCTTCTGTTTGTTCTGCCATCACCTCTGTTGACTCTATTTGTGGCATGTGTCACATGTTATTAACTTATTTTTTATACTTACATCAATTCTGTTCCTATTTTACAAGCTACTAGCATTTTTATTATATATGTTTACCATTTATTATACATTTTGCCTCTAACTCATAAGCTACCAGCTTTTATACCATGTAAAATTCATATTTCTTATAAGTCTACTGCAGCTTGTTTGTTTTTCTTGTCTTTATTGAAGAGTTGAATATCCTCAAACAATACAGCAAGTTCAGATCATCCTGGTGATCCTTCTCAAGCCACATCAGGCAACACCCACAGAGACCCATTCAAAGGATCACATTTTAAGGAAATCAAATGTCAATCCAAGAATGCAAATTCAGAGACATTAACATATACATCATGTAATATGCGTGCAGATTTAAAATATATTTCTGATTTGTACCTTAATTTTTTACTTTTTGTATCTTAATATTTTACCATATTAATGTAATGGGGTCTTCTAGGAGCATTATATAAAAGGCACAGCCAAGACAAGAAATTAAAGTTGAATCCAATCCTAAAGAAATAATAGCTTAATCTTTTTGAAACCCTCATATCAACTTATGCTCAGTCTCAAGAAAAAGAAAGAAAGAAAGAAAGAAAGAAAGAAAGAAAGAAAGAAAGAAAGAAAAAGAAAAGCAAAAACTAGGTTGGTGAACAGTTATATTTAAAAGAAGATAACCTAGAAATTCTAGAAATCAGGGTCTGCTGTCAATAAGAGATATCAGGGATAGAAATCTGGACTTCGATGATGTTTGACTGCAAATCTTGTAACATAATTTTAGAATAACCATTCATCTTTAATCTTGACTATCTAAATTTCACTGTAAGAGTTGGGTTATTAACAGATGGCCTACCTGATTATATTTCAACTTTGGCTAATTGGAACATTTATATGACATTTTAAATATTTAGCTGAACAATCATGAGTTTATTTTTAAAATGAAGTACAATTGTTCTTCTCAACCATTACGATGATTTACATAATAAGAGAAACTGTTGGTGGAAAATGTTAACATAGTATTCCTTTTTTATCCATGACTATTTTGTTTCTGTATAAAATATAGGTCTGGGAAGTGTATTAATTAGTTACGATATCTGAAACTGTCATCCAAATTGTAGAGTATGCAAACTGAAATTGCAAAATTAGGAAGTGCTTACTGAGAACAGAATAGCAAGCAAGAAGCTTAGGGAAACACGGGAAGAAAATTTTAAGCAGCAAAAGAACTTCTGGAAAAATACTAAACTTCGGAAAGAATTTGGAAGATACACTGTATTTCAAACTAGCAGATTTTTATCAAGATTTGACAGAGTAGTCATACTTCAAAGTTGTGGAATGGACTAGACTATATGCCACTAAAGAAATTCTCAGGAAAAGCAGCAATGGCAAACAAACAAACAAAGAAAAAATACTTCAGCAAATGAGTTAATGGCTATGTGCTTGGTGAACACTGGCCAAAGGAGTACCTTCCAAAGACTCATGACATCCTGAGATATGATGTGCTATGCAGTCATTCCTTCCTGAGTCCTGATCATGGTTCCATGTAAGAGGTGCCATTTGGAGAACTTAAATTTTCTAAGCTTTAGGTTTCTTATCTTGACAACATACATTTTAAAGCCAATCTCAAATTTTCGTAGGGTGCTAATTTAGATAATATGCAAAGGACTTCATTTTGGTTCTTTCTGTATACCTTTTATGGGTTAAATAAAATTTAGTATATAAAGGCATAGAAAGTGAAAGAAGAAAGTCATGTTTCTGCTGTTCTTTCTGAATGAGGTCCGTAGAATAGAAAAGTGACAGAAATTTTAATTAGCCCCCAGAAATGTTATTTCTTATAGAATTAGATGAGGGAGCGGGTCAGCATACCTTTGGGTAAATTCATACAATATTCAATTTATATTTTGCAATGTACATTTATATAAAGGAAAAGTGTTCTCTTCAGACTTCTTCTATACTCATTTATTAAATTAATACTTATACTGTGCTGATTATGTGCCAAGTGCTGTGCTAGGTTTTAGAGATAAAAGAGGGAGGAAAAGACAGGACACAATGCCCTGTGATTTAGATTTTTCATCTAAATTGGGAATCTGCATCGAGGTAGGGCTCCAGAACTTTTATTCGTGAACAGTCAGTATTGAGTTCAAGGGCATTCTTGTAGTAAAATAAAGATGTAGACAGAAAATGAAACAAATATAGTATCCAGAAAAAACCAAGGGGCCCACTAACCATGCATTACTGAAGAGGAATTCAGCCCTGACTACCCTCTCCCATGGCATTTTCAGGGGACCCCAGGCTTCCTCTTCCTCTTCCTCTTCCTCTTCCTCTTCCTCTTCCTCTTCCCTTCTAGCTGGGTCTAGGAAATTTAGAGAGGTAAAGTGTTCCCTAGAGCTGAATGAAATGTATAATTTCTTTTTCTTTCTTTCTTTTTTTTTTTTTTTGTTACTAAACATGGATTTTCTGGCATTTGTGTTCTATTCCATGTTTTCAAGGGGTTTCTGAAAATTAAAGTTGAAATTTCATGGGTAATTCAAATGAATTGCATGGGTGCCCATGGGCACCATGGGCACCCCTAGGTGGCTCAGTTGGTTAAGCATCCGACTTCAGCTCAGGTCATGATCTTGAGGTCCATGGGTATGAGCCCCATGTAGGGCTCTGTGCTGACAGCTCAGAGCCTGGAGCCTGCTTCAAATTCTGTGTCTCCCTCTCTCTCTGCACCTCCCCCACTTGCACTCTCTCTCTCTCTCTCTCTCTCTCTCTCTCTCTCTAAAATAAACATTAATTTTTTTTTTTTTTTAAATGAAATTGCATGAAAGTACAAGCTAAACTTGGGACCCAAGATGGATCCCATGGGAAATGAAACTGCCCTCAAGGGATGCATTAAATAAGAAAAAGTGCTTTCAATTCTTTGGCTACTTAGAGTTAAAGATATTAATTGGAAGATATGATTGATTTCAAGACTACATATTTCCAAAACCCTTCCTTGTTCTGACAGTCACTTTGTTCTCTCTCTGTCTCTGTTTCTCTCTCCCTGACTGCTGAGCTGGAACATTGGTCTCCTCTTGCCTTTGGGCTGTGACTTGCGCCACCAGCTCTCCTGGTCCTCAGGACTTCAGACTCAGACTCACAGCTCCGGCCTCCCTGGGTCTAGCTTACAGATGGCAGATTGTGGAACTTCTCAGCCTCCTTGATCATGCAAGCCAGTTCCTTACAATAAAAATCTTTATATACAGATACAGATATACATACATTTATATCCATATATAAATATCCTGTTGGTTCTCAATACATAGTACCATAATTTTCAAGCCTAAGCTAAACTTAACAAAATATTTTTTTTTTCTGTGACAAAGATCCGTGTCTCCAGAGATAGTATGACATGACCTACACATGTTCTATGTTTCTAGGTGTTATCGCCACTGCCAAAAAATGTCCTTCTAAAGGTGGTTGGGATAATTTAAAAACTCATTTTTGTTTTTTTCCAAAACCTCATTTTTTAGAGGATAATAAAAAATAGCACTTTCATGATAATCAGGTATATAACACTAAAAGGAAACAAACCATTTATCATGAATGTTCTTCCAGCTAGTTTGAATTCTAAACATGTGCTAATCTGTCCACTGAAACTTTTAGCCTTCTTCAGCAGAGACAGACCTCTGGTTCTAAAATTATTTTCAAAATAAAAAGCTCTGTTGAATTTGATTTTTATTTTTAAAAATTCTTGCACAAAAAATGAAAAGAAATAATGTTCAACTGGAATGTAAACAAATACACATAAGCCCCATACTAGGTTGAGGAAATTATCAAGGTTTGAAGTGTTCAACACTGTATAGTATGTGAATAAAGTGCTGTGAATAATATACACACATGTATATTTAATTTTATTTATTTTTATTTTTTTAAATTTTTTTTAACGTTTATTTATTTTTGAGACAGAGACAGAGCATGAACGGGGGAGGGGCAGAGAGAGAGGGAGACATAGAATCGGAAGCAGGCTCCAGACTCCGAGCCATCAGCCCAGAGCCCAGAGCCCAGAGATCGTGACCTGAGCTGAAGTCGGCCACTAAACCGACTGAGCCACCCTGGCGCCCCTATATATTTAATTTTAATTGATACAATTTAAACAGGCTTCCAAGTTTGCAAAAAGGTTAGGAGAGGTGAGATTATTAGCTAGCCTGATAAAAATATAAAAATATACATGCATACACAATCACTAAGTATCCCTTGCACATGATGTAACCCTTGTTTGCACATTATGATTCTGCTTTGAAGATTCTCAATTGAACTTTTAAGTTTCCTTAACTTACAATCCAATTGATACTTTTAAATTCAACATACTGGTTGGAAATCTAGGCAATAATGCGCCTCACATGATCAATGTATATGGAATTCTTTCTCTGTCATGGAGCTATAAAGCGGGCAATAATGTAGGCTCTTCTCTCCCTCTTAGTGTTCTTCTGCCTAGTTTAAGATGGTGTCTAATGTTAACCGATGTAGGTAGAAATGCCAAAGAAAAGATCCAGGAAAAAAAAAAAAAAAAAGAAAAGGAAAGGAAAGAAGAAACAAAGAGTGTCAAAAAAGAACAGTTTAAGAATGCTTTGAAAACTCACCTTAGATTGTTGGATGTTCAAGGAAAGAAAGAAATATGTTAAACTAATGAGTCTCATTAAATTACATGCAGTAATTCAGTCAAAATTTTACTCAATTAGTAACCAGTCCTCATGTACCAAAGCTTTGAAAACCGAGCTTTTCCCAGCTCAATGTATTCAGGTAATAAATTTTACAATTCAAGGATTTATATATTCCACCACCTGGCAATATATATCTATTTAGCTATTACTTAGGATGCTAATCTTTCTTTCTGTGCAATGGCTTAAGCAATTAAATGATACATGTTAGGAGTCTTTAAAGCATGACATAATTAATTTTTTTTATTTCTACAACTCTATTCTTTCATTATATTTAAATTACTTTTTCTTCATTAAATCATGAACACATGCAAATTGTAATTATAATAATTAAATTTCTATTAATAATAGTAAATCTATCAATAATATTAAATTTGTCAATATAAGTTTCTTTAGAATCTTATCAATTAAACAATTAAAAGATTTTCTACTATAATTTACTGGGCTAAGGAAGGCATTTTTGTGAAGAATTTTTTTTGCTGTTTGGAGGAGATATGTGATACTAGTAAAAATGAGCTATAAAGATAATAATTCAGGCTTTTCCAAAAGAAAATCTTATTATAATTAAAAATGTTTATTGTAGGAGCACCTGGGTGGTTCAGTGGGTTAAACAACTGACTCTTGGTTTCAGCCCAGGTCATGATTTCATGGATTTGTGGGTTCAAGACCTGCATCAGGCTGTGCACTGGCAGTGTGGACCTGCTTGGTACTCTCCCTCTCCCTGTCTCTCTACCCTTCCCCCACTTGTGCTGTTTCTGTCTCTCTCAAAATAAATAAACTTTTAAAAATGTTTATTACATTTTAAAGAAGAAAAAAGCTTTCAATGAAGAACATTTTCTTCTTCTTGTTTTAAATGTTTATTCATTTTTAAGAGAGAAAGCATGAATGGAAGAGGGCCACACAGAGGGAAACAGAGGATTCGAATTGTATTCTGCTGACAGCAGTGAGCCTGATGTGGGGCTCGACTCAGGAACTACTGTGAGATCATGACCTGAGCTAAAGTCAGACACTCGACTGACTGAGCCACCCAGGTGCCCCTGAAGTACATTTTCTATATGCATTTATTACAAAAACAAACTATCAGACCAAAAGACATAAAAGTTATCTCTCTTCAACCTGCCCCTTCTATGCTTCCATCTCTAACAATACTGCTGAGTGATGTGGTCTCTGTTTTAATGCTTTTCTGATCTGTAAGTAGCTACCAGACAGCCCATTCTTTTCTCTGGCAGCAAGCAGTAAGATCTACTTATGATAGCAACAAGGTGAGAAAGGGTGAATTTAATTTTATATTTCCCCTGGAGCCCTTCTCTCCTTATTACCAACTACATTTCAATTGATTGACTTTTTCTGACACAATGAAGAATGAATAGCACTGATAACCTTTCAGAAGACAACATAAAGGGTCTTTACCTATTTTTGAAGTATAAGGAAATTGCTGGTTTCCTGAATATGATAAAGCCAGACCTTCCAAACCTGACAATGATGATAAGTTTTCTATTTGTAGACCTCTCGACTCTAAGCACAAGACTGGAATCACTTGGTATATTTTCTCCTTGGTAATCCAGTAGTGTTTTTCTATCACCAATGTGTAAGCCTCAAGGGGAATAAGTTTCAATTATTTGCAGACGTCTGAGATGAGGAGCAGATTTTATTAAAATTTAGGTCTTTAACTTCTAATTAAAGAGTGATGTGCAAATTGATAATGTGACTTTCAAGACTTTATTCTCTTTAACTTTGGCCTATTTCAATGAGATCTCCTTAACTCTCCTGAACTGTTACCATTTCCTTGAAACAGAACTTAGAGAACACAGTCTATAGACAGAATTTCTCTGTCCGTGATCCAACTTAACAAGTTCTGGTTTCCTCTAAAAGGATTTCTTTCCACCATGAATGGTTATCACCAGGGATAACCATTACTATAGAGATTACCACCTATATAAATAAGCAATAATTTTGAAACATTTTTCTTTCTAATATTGCTTTCATGATTTAGATACCTTTGTCATTTATTTTTTTTTTCTTGATAAGAAATTAAAGATGTAGACTTAAATTCTCCATAACAATAGGAGGACCAAAAGAGACTTAGAATAGCTTTTCAGAATTAATGTCCACAGACATTGCTGCAAGCAGAAATTAATGAAACAGACACCAATTTTCTCTAGTTGTTCATTCTATCCTACTTGATGTAGATAAAGCTTCCGCAGATACGTAACAATTTGGTATCAAAGGAATATGAGATAATTTTTTCATTGCAAACAGGAAGAGGAAAAATCAATTGAAAGACAAAATGCAAGCAAACCTTCAATAATAGATCTTTATGAGGTTATAAACTACTTTAGTCAGTTATACTCTGAAGAAGTTCATCATTCAGCTCTGGGGACAACATGCTAACATTGAACTATGGTACCTCTAGGAATAAAACAACAGCCACATTTCCCAAATAGCTTTATGTGCTTCCTGGGGTTTCCTAGTAACCAGAAGAGGCTATCAGGAACACATTTATGTGGAAAGTAGGCAGGAGAATAAAGAGGTAGGAACTTGAAATGAAATATCCCTACGGTGTTCATGTAGTAGAGCTCAGATATAATTCTTCCAAGACAAAAACTGTTGGAATATTTAATTTTCAGCTCGTGGGAGCAAAATATGCTAGCTGTATGATAACCATGCTGTTCATTTTTAGCTGATTTCATTTCAGTAAGAATCAGGCTGTCCCATTGGGTTACATGCTGGCATTGCATCAGATCATGTTTTTCTGTTTACCAGAATAAGCAGTTACTAATCTAGACAAGAGCCTTACATGGGAAGGAAATTTATCATACTCAGCAACACTGAACTTCACATTTAGAAAAAGCACCATTTTCACTGTGACTTATGTGAATGATGATTCCCAGAGATAGTACATTATATAGCTTTGCAACTGCAAATGTTTCAGCAAGAATAATACGAATAATAACATGTGTATTTATATAGATAGTGCTAAGGAAAAATCAGATAAATGTGGAGAGTTTATTGTGTTATCCTTGTAACTTTTCTGTAAGTTTGAAATTGTTTTAAAATAGAATGTTTCTGATCATCGAATGATGTTATTGAAGAGATAGTATAAAGACACTATTTCTGTGTAAAGGCACATATAACCACCACCAACAAAAAATAGTAGCAAACAACATCCAGAACTCCTACCATTAAATAATTAAAAAGTTTAAAAAAATAGAAGGGCACTTGGGTGGTCAGTCAGTTAAGTGTCCAACTCTTGATATCGGATCAGGTCATGATCTCCTGGTCATGGGATCAAGCCCCGCATCAGGCTCTGCACTGAGCTAAGCCTGCTTGGGATTTCCTCTCTTCTTCTCTCTCTGTCCTTCCCCCACTCTCTCTCTCTCTCTCTCTCAAAATTAATAAATAAAAACTTGTTTTGAAAAAAGTTAAAAAAAATAGAAAAATGAGGAAATGACCAAAAAAGTCAAAAAAAGTAAAAAAAACTGGGGGGCCTGGGTGGCTTAGTTGGTTGCGTATCTGACTTCACTTCGGGTCATGATCTTGCAGTTCGTGGGTTTGAGCGCGTGTCTGGCTGTGTGCTGACAGCTCAGAGCCTGGAGCCTGCTCCGGATTCTGTGTGTCTCTCTCTCTGTCATCCTTCCACTGGCATTCTCTGTCTCTCTCAAAATAAAAAAGTAAATATTAAAAAAAAGAAAGTAAAAAAAATCTTCAACAGGGGCGCCTGGGTGGCTCAGTTGGTTGAGCGTCCGGCTTCGGCTCAGGTCATGATCTCACGATTTGTGAGTTCGAGTCCCGTTCGGGCTTTGTGCTGACAGCTCAGAGCCGGGAGCCTGTTTTGGATTCTGTGTCTCTCTCTCTCTGCTCCTCCCCTGCTCATGCTTTGTCTCTGTCTCTCAAAATAAATAAATAAACATTAAAAAAAAAAAACCACTTATAAAAAAAACTCTTCAACAAAAGATGAAACATAAGTGAAAGCAAATGCATAAATATATATATACAACCTTCATATTTGGAGAAACAGAAATTTTAAACGAAGTTCTGATTCTCTACCCACCAATTTGACAAGGTTAAACATTGACAATAAACTAGTGTTGAGAGGATTCCCTATACAATGCTGATGGATGTGTAAGTTGGTATAAGCCTTTGGAAAAAAACTGGAAATTATCTAACAACATTCAAGATACATGAAACCTTGGTCCCCATTTATCTACTAGAATGTATGTTTTCAAAGAACTGTACAAGAAGATAGGCATATGACTGTGGCTTCATTGTTTGTTATAGCTAAAAATTAGCAAAAATCCAAATGACAAAGAATTAACATGAGCTAAACAGTTTAACATGGTTCATCTTAAAAAGATACCTTTGAGGGGCACCTGGCTTGCTCAGTTAAGCATCCGACTTCTGCTCAGGTCATGATCTAATGGCTCATGAGTTCGAGCCCTGTGTCAGGCTCTGTGCTCAGTTCAGAGCCTGGAGCTTGCTTCACATTCTGTGTTTCCCTCTTTCTCTCTGCCCTTCCTTCGCTCATGCTCTCTCTCTCAAAAATAATTAAACATTAAAAAAAAAAGATAAATTTGAATGAAAAGAATCATGTCAGAGTAATATCTATGCTATGATAGCATTTATACTATGTCCAAAGCATGCCATATTGGGAAAACGTATATATGTTATATTTATTTGTTATATATTATTCATATTTTATATAATTCATATATATACATTCTAACACTTTATTAATGCTATAAAGAAAAGCAAGGCATTATAAAACACAAAATTCAAGTTCATAGTTAACTGAAGATGAGAGCTGGTTTTATTTGGAAAGAAATACACAAGGCATTTTAACCATACTAGCAATTCTATTCTATAAATTAGATTATACTATATATTTAGGTCTTGCTGTTATTTTTCTATTATATTATGTAGTAATATAATCTTGTTATTTTTCTAGCACATCATGTAATAAAAGATATTATAGTATATAAAATATTTTATGATTTTAAAACAAAATAAAATTAAAATTCTTCAAATATTCTATCACATCTCTATTTTATCCTTTTGGATAATGACTCCTAATAAGCCATTGGAAAATATTTATCAGATTAGAGAGAGAAATAATTATGTAGAGTCTGAACATTTTTTTAATCGGCTGTATTTCTCTCTTAGATTCAAAACTTTGAATAAAATATTAAACACCTTTTATGTCAAAGATGAGAACAAGATCATTTTCATATTGTGTATGTGTCCATTTAATTCCTATGTTATTAAAACTATTGAAAACTTGGAAATAATGAAAAAGATTCTGTGTGATTTTCAATATCTTATAAGAACAGTCTCTAACAGCCCCACCTAACAACCCCATCAGATGCTCTAAGAATATGTAACTTTGTACAACTTACTATTTACTTGGAGTCCAATTTTGTAAAGTTGGATTTGAATTCGTAGAAGAGTGATAAATTGCAAATAAATGTTGACAAATAGAGATGCAGATGTTTTCTACACCATAAGAAAAAAAAAAAAGATTATGGTTTTGTTGCCTTTAGGCCATTAGTCAGTTCTGAACCTATAATAGATGCCTTTTCCTTTTACTGACTGTATGTTTTAGTCTTGTGTACCTTCTTTTGAAGCAGCCTTGTTGTCTCACTGTTTCCTTCTCTGATTTGTGAAATACATGTTTGACATATGCTCAATATATGTGTCATTGTAACGTTTTTCAAAAATTATTATTTTAGCCCCATAACAAGTACCTAAGCACTGCAACTTACAGGCAAATTGGCTAATGATATCCCTTCATGTGTCACAATAGAGTCTATCAAAATGTGCTCTGTATGTTTTAGTGGCAGTCAAAATTTTAAGAAATTCTGAGTGAGCCAGAAAATCCATTACCACACAGGAGGTTCCAGTTCAAAAAGTATTATTTACAGTCTAAATATACCCAGGACAAAGGAGAGGAAAACTGCCATGATTGAGAAAAAGAGTTAGAACACAAGGTAGAAATCAAAGATGATACAATCTCTATTCTGTTTTGTTTTGTTCTGTTTCAGCTTGGGTTGCTGTTGTTTCCCAAAAGCATAAAGAAAGCAGTCAGTTGCCGTCTAATCTGAACCAATGTATCCTGAAGTAATATGATAAAAAACATGCACACTACATTGACAATATAATATTTTTGAAACTACTACTCCAGAGTTTTTGGAATGCAAATATTGTTCTTATGATACTATATAGACTTTGTGAATCAGTTTCTGTACATCTTTTTCCCCCCCTCTAATGACATTGTGCTTAAATCTTCAAGAGCAGTAGTAAATAAATACTGCATGTTTTTTGTCTTAAAATATCCTAGGAGAACTAGCTAAAGTAGCTCAGCTTTCTCTTACTGTTTCAAGATTTGAAGGAATATTACACTATAAAAAAGCAGATGACAGGTAATACCTTGTTATCTAATTATTAGCAACCTATTCAATCAAATTCACTCATTGATTGATTCAACCTTTAAAACAAATATATTGGAGTGCCTGGGTGACCTAGTTTGTTAAACGTCCAACTTTGGCTCAGGTGGTGATCACTCCATGGGTTCAGGTCCCCCCCTTGGGCTCTGTGCTGACACTTCAGAGCCTGCAGTGGATTCTGCTTTGGAATCTGCTTTGGATTCTGTGTCTCTCTCCCTGCCCCTTTCCCACTCACACACTGTCTCTCTCAAAAATAAATAAGTATTAATAAACTTTAAAGCAAATAGAGTACCTCTAATCTTTGAGTAGAAAGATTACAAAACAGCCTTGCCTAGAAAGGACTTAGGTCTGTTGGGGAAAACTGAAAAACAATCACAGTATTTAACACTTAGAAAGAACTGGGGAATGAGCTGTTTTGTAAAATAAGAATGCAAACAAAATAGTAAAACGAGAGAATTAAAACATTGCACCACAAATCACCTTTCTTTATAAACAATTAGGATTAAAAATTGTCATCACATAACAAAAAAATAAAAAAGCTATTTTTTAGCTTTATTGATAATAATATGCAATATGGCTGTAGAGACTGAGTTAAACTAAGTGTAGTCATCACCTACCGGTGGTAATAGGAATTAATGTAACTTTTCTGGAGATAAATTTTGTAATATGTGTCAAGATTCTTAAATTTGTCATCATGTTTCATTATTAAATCTAATTTAAAATATTCTTTTTTTAAACTTTATTTAATGTTTATTTATTTTTGAGAGAAAGGTGGGGCGGGGGGAGCAGAGAGAGAGGGAGACACAGACTCCGAATCAAGTTCCAGGCTCTGAGTTGTCAGCACAGAGCCCGACACGGGGCTGGAACCCATGAACTGTGTGATCATGATCTGAGCCGAAGTCTTGACGTTCAGCCAACTGAGCCATCCAGATGCCTGTAAAATATTTTTTTAAGTAAATACTCAAATTCATGTGCATATGTATGTGTAAATATATTCATTCATCATAGTACTGTTTGTAATCACTTATATGTTCAGCCTTATGGGAACTGCTAGGGGAATGATAAAACATTCATACTATGAAATATTATGAGATATTAAAATGCTTTCACTGTTTTAATGTCACATGACATGTTTATGTCAAAATATTAAGTTAAAACTTTATACTCAATTTGAATTACAGATCTGTTTCTAAGAACATCGAAGTCCACCAAGTAGTATTATCAAGTGTGAGCCAGAGTATTTGTTTTTATTTTATTAAAACCTTTCTGTATTAGCCATATATTTTCCACTTGGAGAAAATATTAATTTTATAATTGGAGAAATATTTTAAACATAAAATAGTCTAAATATTTTTCTAAAAATATTCTAAATTGAATATCTAAATATTCTTTTAAAAAAGCAAAACTGAAGAGACATTCATGCTTTTTCAAAATCTGTTGAATGCACGCATGAAGAGTTGCAGGAACAAATGCATCTATGGATGAATGACTTAATGAATATATTCAAATTAGTTACAAAGCATGTCTAACAAAGAAACAAATGTTTCAAAGTAGAGCTAAAGTTTTTCTTTATACTATGTAGGAAAAAAAAAAAAGGCGAAAAGACTTAAAAAGAACACACCTGGTAATAGAGGATGGTTTTATTCAATCTCAGTAAATAAACCAGTTCAAGGACTTCGGTGTTCAAAAGCAAACGAATGTTTCAACTTTAGAGATTCCTCCTTATCTAATGACTAAAAAAGAATACCAGCAAGGATTATGCAAACAGTGAAGTTAAGGTACAGCTGACATCCAACCACTCTGCACAGATAAGGCCAAAACACTTGTTAAAATATTTAAGTACTTTCATTCTGGTTGCTTGGAGGCCCCATGTTCCCCTGCCCCCTTTCAATGCTGTTTCTCCTCCCAGGACTTTCCATATATGACCCTGAATAACTCAAGGATTATTGCCCAGCAGAGCAGGGAACCTATGAAACGTTGCCCTAGTCATAGCCAACATCCATCCTGATTAGTGTCATGTATTAGTGTCATGTATTAAGTAATTTAATTTTACCTTGATTTAAGATTAAACCTTGAAATTTTTCTACTTTTTAAAACTCTCTAAGACTTTTCCTAATTCACACTAACCTCTAACTTGTCAAATGAGTTTTGTTAGTTTTGTTTTGTTTTCACACTATTACCAGGATACTAATCTTTTAATAGAAAAATAATATCCATTAAATTATTGGACATCGTCCAATTCAATGTCCATTTCTATCTTCCAATTAATATCGTCCAATTAATATCTTCTTTACTGAATAGCTCTTTTGAGTTTATTTTAGTACCTTTTTTTCTAAGAATTTTCCAAATGCGGAAATTTCTTCTTTAAAAAGCAGTATCCTTTATTTCCATTACATAATACCTTTCTTTTGCAAAGTAATTCTTTATTCAGTTCAAATGCATTTCAGTTCACCTTGCCTCCAGCCTGACTATGGATGGCTGTATTTTCAACTCTCCTTAATAGATGCTTCTTGGAAGAACACAATATATGTTTCAATTCTGACCCATTCTGTCTTCCTAACTTGCTCTATATCTAGTCATAATTGGGCACCCTTCCCGTAGAAAAGTAATTTTTTCTCTAGTCCAACTTGTAATTTTTTTTTGTTAACATTGTTCAGGAAATTGTTTTGATATTGAAGCTTATAGCACATATCAGACAATCTAAAGAAAAGCTGAGAATATTTTAAGCAGTTTCCCAAATAATTTCAACCTCTCTATTAGTCAGGGTTCTCCAGAGAAACATCTAGAAGCAAAGAGGGGTGGTGAAGGTAGGTCCTGAAGAAACCCAGCATTGTCTTGCATGGCAACTGCCTCAAGGGAGACCATTACAATTTCTTCAAACAATGCAAGGTTAATACCTTCAGAAAGGTCGTAGAGATGCCTCTTCCTTTTCTTTTTTTTTTTTTTTTTTCAAATTTTCATTTAAATTCTAGCTAACATCCAGTGCAATACGGGTTTCAAGAGTAGAATTTAGTGATTCATCACATACATAGAACAGTCAGAGCTCATCAAAACAACTGCCCTCCATTTTCTTTATTTTTTTAACATTTATTTATTTTTGAGAGACAGACAGAGATAGAGCATGAATGGAGGAGGGGCAGAGAGAGAGGGAGACACAGAATCTGAAGCAGGCTCCAGGCTCTGAGCTGTCAGCACAGAGCTCCACGTGGGTCTTGAACTCATGAACTGTGAGATCATGACCTGAGCCTAAGTTGGACACTTAATCAACTGAGCTACCCAGGCACCCCAACAAGTGCCCTCCTTAATACTCATCACCCATTTAGCCTATTCCCCACCCACCTGCCTCCATCAACCTTCAGTTTGTTCCCTATGGTTTGCTTCCCTCTCTCTCTTTTTTTCCCTTCCCCTATGTTCATCTGTTTGTCTCTGAATTTCCACACATAAGTGAAATCATCTGGTATTTGTCTTTCTCTAACTGATTTAGTTTGCTTTGCATACATTCTAGCTCCATCCACATTGTTGCAAATGGCAAGATTTCATTCTTTTTGATGGCTGAGTACTATTCCATTATATATGTGTATAACATCTTCTTTATCCATTCATCAGTCAATAGACATTTGAGCTCTTTCCATAGTTTGACTATTATTGCTAGTGTTACTATAAACTTTGGCATGCATGTGCCCCTTTGAGAGGCACCTCTTTCACTGGCAAAGAAAACTCATTAGAATTTAAAGGTTCAGTGTTGCCAGCTTCATCAAGGTCTTCCCATATGTTTCCATTTCAACTTTCAAGATACCATTCCTTTCCAGTTAATGTCTTCACTCAAACAGTAGATACCCTACAAAGCTAGGAACTGAATATATGTTGTAATTCATTGAGTCACAGGATGTTTCTGGATTTTTCTTTTTTATTCAATCATCTCAGTCCTGCTGCTACAGGAGATAAGGATCTCCTTCAAGGCACACACAGACGCCTTCAGATCATTTATGTGATGCCTTAGCTGGGAATTCGAATTCATGAACTCATCCTTTTCTTTCCTCATTTTGTAGCAACATTAGGAATAACCAGACAATCTCACTATATTCATTAGTTTGCCAAAACTGTTTGAAAGTATCATATACACAATCACCCAGATCCTTGCTTCTGATAAGTGCTTGGTTAGGACTATCCAATTCTAATGTTTTTTATATCTCTATTGCCAGATCATGCCATTGACTACCAGTGCTCTCTTTCCTACAGGAAAGTCATTGCTGTGTTTAATCAAATTAAAGAGCCCAGAAACCCCAGAACCAATTCAGAAACATCATCCTTAAAATCCTCTTCCTCTAGAACCGCTTTCAGTGTCAAAATTTTTGTTAATCAGGGTTCTCCAGGGAAACAGAACCAACAGAATCTGTGTTTTAGATAGGTAGTTAGATGATAGATGATAGCTAGCTAGTTAGCTAGTGACAGAGAGAAGAGATAGAGAGATTGAGATTGACTCATTATAAGGAATTATTCATTACAGGATTATGGTGGCTGAGAAGTCACAAGATCTCCCACAGGCAAGTTGGAGACCCAACAGAGTCAATGATATGGTTCTGGTCCAAAAGCTGGCAAGCTTCAGATTTAAGAAAAGCCAATGCTTCTGAGGGCAGGAAAAGATCAATGACCCAGCTCAAGGTGTCAGGCAGGAAGATATCCCACTTACTCACAGGAGGGTTGGCCCTTTTCTTCTATTCAGGCCTTCAAGAGATTAGATGAGGCCTAGCCACACAGGAAAATCAATCTGCTTTACTCAGTCTACCAATTCAAATGTTAATCTCAGTTCATGAACACCCTCAGAGACATTCCCAGAATGTTTGGCCAAATACGTGGTCAAGTTGACACATAAAATTAACCATCACAACCACCCAAGTTCTGTTCTAATTTTTACTATCTAAATTCATGATCAAAATAATATTGAGCTAATTGTGCATGTGTAATGATTCTACCTGTGTCACACTGAAGCCTTAAGTGATCTCTCCAGACTTTGGTATAGTTGATGCTTACGGACATGGGGTATGGGTGAGTGGATGAAATGTGAAGGTCTGAAGCAGCTTTTCTTTATATTAACAAATTGCAAAACAAAGTCAGCATCAATGTCATTGATCGTCTAATGTCATTGCAAAATACACGGTCTTTTTGTAGTGGTTTTATGACTTGTACTGGATACTTTCAAAAAGATTAAAATAGTATATTAAAGCTTAGTTACATTTTAAAAAACTGGCAAAGGGAATAAACTCTCAAAGATCACATAATACGAAGCAAATAATACCACACACAGAATATAGACTATATGTATGATTCCATTTGTACAAAATTCAAATGCAGAAAAACAACTTTCCGATGGCAGAGGTCAAAGAGTAGTTATTTTCTAGGAGTGTTGACTCTGAGGAGGCTCAAGGGAGCTTTCTGGGGTGATGGCGATGGATCTGGCTGGTAGTTACACAGTTGCAACACTTTATAAAGCAATTTAAGATTTGTTCACTTCACTGTATACGAGTTATACCTTAATTAAAATGTTTTTTTTCAATCATGATATTTTCCTACTAAAATCTTTTCTAGGTAATCCAAAATATGTGCTAAGAATGGAGTTGGGGTGGGGGTGGGGGAATAAGCAAGCGAGCTAAAACAAATTCTAGACAAAAGTAAATCAACACGTTTCACCCAGAGAAGGTGAGCTCTGCAGACTAAATAAGATTCCCTTTAGAGAAAGCCAATACTTCAATCAGTATAAAATCTTTATAGTTATCACTGTAATAGTATTCGTGTGGGTTTTCCCTGATTTCTCATTTAGAACAGAGGCTGTTGCATTCTCCTGTATTCTCCTTAGGAAGGTTTAAGGCTTCTAGAATAAGAAGCACTACGTCAAAAATGTGTTTCCAGAGCGATGTACTAAATTGAGATACGAAATTACATTTAAAAAATGATTTTCATTAAAATTAGCATTTGAGTTGAATAAAAGATTTTAAAAATTAAAGCATTTGCTACACCAAAGAAGAAGGAGAAGGAAAAAGAGAAAAGGAAGGAAGGAAGGAAGGAAGGAAGGAAGGAAGGAAGGAAGGAAAAGGAAAAGTTTCCCCAAATCTAAATGTGTGGAATAACACTAGAAAAAAAATTATATTTGCAGATTCTCTACTTAAAATTTTAAATTATTACACACAACTGTTCTCAAAAATTTATCTTAGTTTACTAAGCATTTAACTTGTATCCTTTGCTTGTTTCTCGTAGCCATTGTGATACATTGAATAATTTCCTTTGTCAATTTATCTCTTAAACACACACTTTATGACAATTATAAGAAAAATCAGACATCATGGTTTTGAGGGAAAAAAGACAATACGTTTTTACTGGTTTTATCAGACCAGACAGATGAAGGTGAGAAATTCCAAATGAACAAAACTACCCTTCAAATTCCCCAGTACTGTCTTCAACTTGCTTACACTTCTAAAGCCTTAAGAACGTGATTTGCATCTTAAAGTGTTTGCTATCTCTGTAAATATGTAAACAGAATGGCACTGAGACTAGTGGAAGAGTGATTAAAACAGGGAAAAGAGATTTGACCCCCAATATTATCCATTAATTGAGACACCTTGAGTAAGGATAAAAGCTATATTGTCATGCAAAAACACTGTCATAAGCGCTTTACAAAGATTCTCAGAATTAATTTGCTAGTGAATTTTCTCTCCTCATCTCATATAGGTTGCCTGCACATTACACATCTTTCTAAACCTGGAGGGGAGATAGCTTTCCCTATAGATATGACTTGTTCCCATCCTTGTGTATTCTCTTCTAGTCACCCTGTCCAAATAGATAAAATCATTAGTGATATCGATGTATGCCTTTTTAGTAAAAGATGCTATGTTTCCAAGTAGCCCTTGCTCTGCTCTCCAGAGCATGTGTTTTCTAAGCTATTGTGTGGGGAAACTGCTAGAATTCAGCAGTGATAGCTGCACCTGGAGTGCCCCTCCGAGGTCACGCGGTTGGCAGAACCTGTGTGATTTGGAATCCCTACTGCCAGGCATTGCTCTGGGCCCCATCTGTAGCACATCGCTTGGAAACATCCTCACTTCCCTACGTGGAGAAAGAGGAGACAGATTACAGGTGATTCTTTTCAGATCCTGGAGAAAAAAAAAAAAAAAAAAGGACCTCCAATAGTTTCAGCTTTTACTATTAGGATTACTATTTTCTCCTGCAGCTACATATTGATACATAATCCATAGTGATATTTTGAAACTGAGTTTAGACTAAGAAGCAAACTGGTGGTCACATTTTACTTTCATGTACTCTGATATGGCATCGATTCAGATATCCAAGCAAATTTTTAGTTAACAGAAGATCATAGTTTGATGTAACTGTACACATTTCGAGTAAAGCAGCCCAAATCTAGAGAATATTGTTCAGATAGTCCCGTGCATGAGGAGACCAAAGAAATGATATCTTTAGAGGATAGGATGGGAACACCTGCAACGTGATTAATTCCAGGAAAAGATTGCTCTTTTCCCCCTTCGTCTGTAAACTTTCAGGACTCTAATACTGCTTGCTGCCAAGCGGAAAGAGACACCAAGCCTGCTTCAACTGACCTAGAAAGTAGAGAGGTGGGCGAAACTGCTGAGAAAGCAACAAAACACAGAAACATGTTCTATGTGTTTCTCTGATTAGAGTTGAGAAGAACTCTCTATCAAATACCCAGGAATCATCAGAGAGCGGTAAGTGCATCATGGTCTCATCCGCAGGGACTCATCTTGTATTAACATGACAGCCTAGGGTTTGAACAAAAAAGGAGAAAAGGATCGGTCACGTTTGACTTAAAATTTCTCACTTTTTGAAGTTACTGATAAAATGCTCTGTCAAGTTCTATAGTAAGATTGATTTAAAGGACCAAAACATAAATTCTCAGGAAGTTTTGTGTGTCTTTTGAAAAATGCCAGGAAGATAGTAAGAACCTTGACGAAAGTGAAAGGATTTTTTCAAGACAGTGTGGTACTTGTATCTCTTCTTCATACAGAACTTTTTGCCACATTTTATCTTTCAAAAAAGATATGAACAGTGAGCAAATTGTACTTTCCAAGTAAATTTTCTTTAGGGCAGAATATACGATTAATTACTCTGCATAAAAATAGATGTGTGATATATGTGGGGCCCCCGAGATGATTGTTTTATAATATTATACAAAGAATCGGTTTGTTGTTGGTTTTTTTTTTTAATCTCTGACAGACTAAATGGGGGCTTTTACTGGCTCAAACATATCTTTTCTCTTTTTACCCAACCTAATTAATATTTGTTGGTATACTGATCAATGTGAAAGAAAAAAAACAAATCTCAGAACTGGAGGTTTTTTCCCAGAATACTTAAGGCAGAATTCTGATTTTTCAGAGCCTAGGAAATGCCCCTTGAATGTTGAAATAAAGCTAGGAAGAAGTAAGTCCTGTTAAAGCAATTTTTCTATGAAAGTTGCTGATGACTAGGTTTAAGTGTTCCAGGAACCGGACTCGACTCTACCGGGTTTCTCCCACCCACCTCGCCTTAATTTAAGACTTGATAACTACAAAATGTTTTCTAAGTGTGCCCTATATTCTCCTTTATCCCCTTCAGACCTACTCTCCACCTTCTCTACCCTCTTCTAGCACTGGACATTATAGCTTCTATAATGTGTATCAGCCAAATTCCCTTTCCCTTTGGCTTCTGGTTGGGTTTAGGCAACAGGAGGCACATGTAAGCAATCAGAGGAAGAAAGACACGTCAGATATTTATTCCTTTGGCTGCCTACCTGTTGTCCCTTGGCCAGACACCAGCCAATATCCTCTAACTAGAGCCACACGTCCTCCTGGGTACTCACTCTCCCGAACCACTCAATGTGTCTGGTAACTATTCAACTGGTAGTAGTGTTGGTTTCCTCTGGTCCTCACCACATTTTACAAAGAATTTCTTGATATCACTCTCTTTAGTTGTCCCTTCCGAGTGTACCGTCCAAACATTGGCTGGTCCCTGATCATCACATTAAAAAAGGCTCCACACGGTAAAAAGAGAACTACATAGATCTTATTACACAGTTAGTATAAGAAAAATTATATACCACACATTTCAGATAATATGCCATGGGCTTCTTGTTTCTAATTTTCTCCTTAGTCAAGTAAGATTCAGTTTCTCTTTCTTTCTTCTTCCTCCCCCCTTCCTCACCCTCCCCCTCCATCTTCCTCCTCCTCCTCCTCTTCCTCCTCCTCCTCCTCTTCTTTCTTCTTCTTCTTCTTCTTCTTCTTCTTCTTCTTCTTCTTCTTCTTCTTCTCTCTCTCTCTCTCTCTCTCTCTCTCATTCTCTCTCTCTCTTTCTCTTGTGTTGCTAGGTGAATAATCTCTGGGCAGAATTCTTCATTTTCTTAAGCTTTACAAGTTTTCCAGTCCTGTATATTAATAGCAGATTTTATTAATTCTATTCTTAAGGATGGGTGGGAAGTGGCTTCTTCTAATTTTATTTGCAAAATGCCTGTCACTAAATATTTATAACCACAGAACTCACTATTCTCTCTCTACTTGTGTGGTCCTCAAGTTTTTCATCTTTCTCTAATTTTAGGGTTCTACATTTCTTCAGTAACCGCTTCTGTGTTATTCCAAGATGCTCTGATGAGAAACTGTGCATCAGAAGAATAATTTTTCCAATTAGAGAAACAAGCAGAAAATAGTTTCCTTTCCTACAGCACCACACCAATGCACATTCTAATGGCCTTATTCTAACCACCACCTCCCACACCTGCTTCCTCTGGTAAGCAACATAGATGACCTACACTCACTGATTGCAGAACTGTGATTTCATTTTCCACACTCAGAGTTCTTGAATCACATTGGTTTCATCTGTAGATGGTTTTTAACCTACAGTTTATTTTTAATATTCTGAAATAAATATGTTTTAGATCTCCCAGGAAACAAGTCTCAGAAGTTGGTACATATACCTCATACTGTTTCCTTGATTCGATTCTAAGGGGAACTAAAAGCATTTCTTCCTGCTCTGGCCATACTTTCGAGAAGTTGCACTGAATGAGAACAGAGACTTTGCTTTTTACAAAATATGATGAATCTTAAATGATGAACAATATTGTATATGCTTTGGCATCGTTACCTCGCTGGAGTTGTAACCACAGAATTATCTAGACATCATTCACCTGGTACATGAGGCCATTTTCATGAGATAACCGGTTCTTATTTACTTCCATTTGAATACATTGCTGTTCGATCCAGAGATGTTTTCAACAGCTCAGCCTATGGCTTCCTATATAACATAATTGCTGAGTGTATGGAATACAGGACCATAGCAGAGTTGGAAATCACGTTATATTTCAGTAAGGATCCAAGAGCCACATGGATTCAGATTGCACTCCCTGAAACCAAAATACTTAATGTAATGTATTCACGAGAATGAAATTTCTGTCACAAAACTTGCCCATAAAGTTAATTGGAAAACACTGTATTATGTTAGCTATATAAGTAATTGTGTGCTAGCGTGTGCATGGGCACAGTCTCTGATACATGTGTGGTACTATACAAGGCAACTCACCAGGAATCGTACCCACTGGCCCATAAACAGTTACAAATAAAATTCTGTCAAGATTAGCACCAGGATGATAGACTCTCTTCCTCATTTTTCATTTTCTATGGTAATTCTATGGTAATTCATTTTCACAGGTAATTCTATAATTTTAAGATTGAACATTTACTTTAGAAGTAATGTTTCTCTTTACAGATAGTACTTCTGTCTATAGCTATTCCAGAATGATGAATTCTCAGGATGCCTCGCCAAATTCTATTACCTTTGTTAACCATGAAAACTGAAAAACATTCTGGTTTGCACACTGATCAAAAATTAAAAACAAAAAACAAAACTTTGTATATTGTTTGGTAGCGGGTTTCCCTTACTGTACAAAACCAAGGAGAAAAGTATGAGCCCTTTAAAGGTTTTATGGCTTTGTGGTTTTAAAGAGTCAAGGTGATGCTGGAAGCAGGGGTACCCCTCGTTGCTGTGACGCGGCACACCGCAACGTGCTCCCGAGAGGCAGCACCCCCGCTGGCTGAGAGTGGGAACTGCAGAGCTGACCACGTCCTCACTGTATGACCTAATTCAGTTCCTTAACTGCTCTGAGTAGCAGCTCCTCTCTCTAAATCGGGGATAATTAGAGTAGCTATCTCATAGAGTGGTCACCAGTAACCATTTTAAACTCCTTAAAACCGTACTATGTACGGGCTATGCAATTGGTTAATTCTGATTTTGAAGTGATACTCTCTCTCTTCTATGCTTGTGAGATTGGAGTCCTGACAATTTCCACCCAATCATCATGGCAGCTAATGGTAGCCAGAGTGCTTCTGCATCTAAGTATTTAGACTTCTAGGGTATCCATAGAAAACATGATTGCTATTTCTATCACGTTTTGACAAAGTTTCATATTGCTTTTACGATTCAAAATGGGGACCCTTATGAAGCAGTCAGCCAGATTCTTGACTCTCACAATAATTCGTCTTGGCGTAAATTCTTTAAGTTCCTCCCTTAGCAAAGTGAAGCCTAAGTCACGAGTGTACCTGAAATATAAAATCAGTAATGTTCTTCCTCTAGGCCGGCAGAAGAGAATTTAGAATTATCTCAGCTATCAGAAAAATGATACCACTAAGAAAATGTGCGTGGCTCTTTTTTAGTTGTTTTTTAAAACATTAAAGAAAAAGAAAAAAGAAAATGTTTTCTTTGCCCCATAAGGGAGGAAAAACAAATTCCACGGTGTTCAGAATCTCCCTTTGGAAATATGTGTTTCATGGAGTTAAAATGTTCCAATGATGTTGTTTTGAGATCATTTGGCCTGTTTTTCATCCTATGTCACACACAAAGAATTCTCCCACATAGGATGAGAAATTGGCCATCAGGTTTTCAACCATCTGCTTTCAGACATGGTTTAAGCACTTATTTCTTAATAGCTTAAAAGTCCCCGAACAGATTCCCAGACTATGTGAAAATAGGATAATTCTTAGAAGATTATAGACAGCAGAATCTGGTCTGTCTGGGTCTAACAGCATTCCAATTGTCCTGATGGCTAATTATAAATTTGTTAGGAAGTCAGGGGGAAAAAAAAGCAATTATCAAAAATTTTTCACTATTTGGAGACTGAATCAATACACAAAAACCATTTTGGAGATTATTGTATAATTTAATATGTGTAAAATCTCAGCAAAATACCTGACTTAGGAATCCTAAATACTTGGATCATACATAGCTTATTTATTTTGGGGATTTGTAGTCTGGAAAAATTTCTCCTTCAGTAATAATAATAATAATTCAGTCAGAAATAGCTTTTTCTCCAAAAGCAGAATTAATATACATTCAATCATGGGCACATTATTACCTTAAATAATTTAGCTTATCTGCTATTGTCAACAACATTTATTTTATCCTTTAGATGATAATACAACGTTTGTCAAGATTCCTGAAATCTTGATATGAAAATTGCTCTACTTTTTCATATAATAAAAATATTATGAAAATAATAGAAAAATTAGCATTGATTGAAATTTATTGACCATGTGTAGCTGGTTCCTTTGTTCATGTAATAAAATGCATAAGAATTAGTTGTTTATTTCTTAATGAGATCCATGCTATCAAGTTCACATGAAGGATTTTTAACACTATACTATTTTGCATTAAGTATTTTATATAAAGCTAACAATTTTTTTTTATTTGAGCTTCTAGCCATACAACAAAGATCATAAATGCCATGGCTCGAGAAGAAAATATTCATTTTTTTTAACATTTCTGAATGCAAATATAAATTCACTTAAGCACAGCGTATTTCTGGATACTCATAATGAATCTAGTCTTGAATTATACAAGTGTCAACAATTTTCGAAAGCAGTAACTACAGTGACTACATTCCACAACGTGCACATATAACTTAAAACCTTTAAAGGAGCTAATAAAAAAGATTATCTCCCAGAGCGAGTTCTTATTTGTTCTTCAGATCAGCCAAAAGCCAGTTCTGTAGCTGAGCGTTAAGCTCCTTAAAGCTGGGTGAAGAGGGCAAGTCTAAATTACAAATTATCCCTATGTTTTGGCAATCCCCTTTCTCCTCTACCTTAATCGTAGCTATTTTTTTTTACACTAAAAATTCTAAAGCTTGTCAGTGACAAATAGAACAACATAACTAAAAACTTGGCCTTACCTTTTCTTTTACTGAGTGTCACATAAGTGACTCACTGCAACTTTTGTTTGCTGGTCTAGTGAATGTGAACTAAGTCAATGGAATAAATAAAATGTTTGTTAATAAATCTGTATCTCCGGTCCTAACTTCCCATATGAACCATGGAATTGTAATTGCATTCCAATATCACTATGAGATGTCTCTCCAACTCTAAAATCTGTAGTTTAACATCACTTTCTCTTGCAAACGAAACACCTTAGTTGTCTCCCAAGCGAGTGACTTTGATTCTGACTTTCTTTTCTTTTCTTTTTTTTTTTTGGGGGGGGGGAGGGGCTTTATTTAGTTTAATTTGCCCCCTCCTAAGTTTCTAATGTATACTAATCAAAAAGTCCAATTAATAGTCCCTTTTGTAAATCACTCTCAAGGTTATACCATTCCCACTATCAATACCTGAGTTATACTCTCTATTTCACACTTAGCTTATTATAACAGTTCTGCAGTCTGCTCCACATTCTAAATCATCCAAATATGACTACTAGGTTAATCATTATTAAAAACAACTAATATGTGGGCACAACTTCAATGTGGCATTCTCCTCTAAAAGAACCTAAATTATTCTCAAGAGCGCAAGATTTTAATTCTTCACACTAGAACCAAAAATTCTTCATTAACTGATGCCCCCTTCCTTATTATAATTTACATCTTATTCCTTCTCTCATGAAATTTTCCTTCGAGCTGATCTTACCTATACACTCAAGCAAACACCCTCATCTGTTTGACCATGTCAAACAATACACTGGGCTAACACTCTACCTCTGCTATTCACAGAGTCTGGAACATCTCCCACCATGATCTTCACCAATTCATACCCTCCATTCTTTTGAAAGTCTAGCTAAACATGTACCATGTTTAAAATTTCCTAAGCACTCAGTAAGTATCAACTGAATAACTATCAGTTGAATGATAAAGTACATTTTCTTCATAATACCAAAATTTCAGTGGATTAAAACAATACATACAGATAACTCACTTAAGCTACATATCAAAATTTTTAATGTTTATGTACTCATTTTGAGAGAGAGAGAGAGCAGGGGAGGGGAGGGGAGGGGCCGGGAGAGAGGGAGAGAGAGAATCCCAAGCAGGTTACACCCTCAGAGGGCCCAAGGCAGGGCTTGATCCCACGACCGTGAGATCATGACCTGAGCAAATATCGAGAGTCGGAGGCTCAACCGACTGAGCCATCCAGGCGCCCACACCACATATCAATTTCAAATCTACTGGGGGACCTGCTCTACATTATTCTCAGTCATATATAGGCTATAGGACCTTATACTATTTGGAGTATACCTTTTTGCATTATGGAAAGAAAAGAACATGGGAGATCATACATCAGCTTTTATAATCTCCAACTTGGAATTGAAATAAATCACTTCTTTTCACATTCCAGCCCTAATTATAAGACAGCAAGATTGTGAAATCCCACTATTTGTCCGGCAGTGGAAAATTGGAAATATCACTGGGTTTCCTTGGGTGGCTTGAGATTATAGATTGCAAGATGATCTTAAGTAGGGCATATTTTCTTTCTCTTCCTTCACTCTTCCCTACCTGTATTAAATGATACATATATAGTCAGTTTCTTCCTGTCCTCCTCATCAAGAGCCCTCACATTATGCTCAGATCTCATACTCATAACTTGAAGCTTCTAACCTATTCTAAAATTGAAGTTATCAGAGAGCCAGTCATTGAACAAGCAAGCAGCCTGCCACACCCGGTTCTCAGCTTTTTATGCTTCTTCTAAGAATTTTAGATACAGAGCTTGTGGCATTCATTAGTGCAGTTAATCCTCTTTCCAGGAACATGATAGAATTGTACTTCCTGGGGCCAAGTGATCAGTGTTAGCTAATAACTTTTGGCCCGAAGTGGTATGTCTTCCTACCAGGCCAGAGCATACAGTTGCTGATGCAAGACCTTCTAGAGTTCTTCTTTGGACCTGGATGCCAGCACATATAGAGACAGTGGCTTCTTTGTCAGCCTAGGTCTAGAATGAGCACAGACACCTTATCAACCTATGGTGCACATGGAGCTGAGCAAGAAATAAGCTCTCATTGTTTTAGTCCGATATATGGTGGAGCTGCTTGTCAACAGCATAATCTAGGCTATACTGACGAATACAGAACTTATAAAAGCTATAGCTCAGGAGCAGCATAAAGGCTTTTATCTTTCTCATGGAATGTTGCAATCAGGAGCTGACTCTGGTGCTGGTCCCCTGCCGGGCATGGTGCATTTGGGATCCTGTTTCTCCACAGAATTGAACTCTGGCTGCCTTGTTTGCTTTCGGAGCCAGATCCCAGCAAGCCCAGGCTACAGCTGTGTGTTTCTTTTCCACTTCTGGTCCATAAAGATTCTTATCTTGTTTATGGATACTTCTTTTGATGTTTTAAAATTATTTTACCTATCACTGCCCTGTGCTTAGCCTGGAAAGAGTGCTTGGTGAAACAGTGCCACTCTTTCTCCTCAAATGATCTTAATGGTTTTAAATATCAAGTTCTCATGTGAAGCCAATAACTTGCTAATACTATGATAGAAAAAATATGATTCAGGATCCAAATCAGGATTTCTCAACCTGGACATCATTGGTATTTTGGATCAAATATTTCCTCGGGTGGGGTGAGGGTGTATTGTACATTGTAGGATGTTCAATAGCATCCGTGGCCTCTAGACTCCAGGAGCCACCCATATAAACATGAGTTCTGACACTCACAAATTTCTCCGGCCATTGACGAATTCTTTTGGGGAAGGGGACAACATTCACTGCCAGTTGAGAATCAATGACCTAAAGGTAACTCCAAAAGAAGAATGAAGAAAGTTCCCTGAAAAATTATTCATGTAATTATTAAGTCTCTTTAGGTCATTATTTGAGGGTGTGCAGATTTGTATTATAGATCAGGTATGCATGTGTGTGTGTGTTTACTGAAAAAAAAATGTTATGTCACTATTTTATTATTTTACAAAGAATGAGCACTAACCATTCAAGACACTGCGTGTGAGGTACCTTATGTCAGTGTCGTTCTGTTCTCATTAGGATGGACAGCTCATCTCCATTTGCCTGAGACTTTCCAGTTGCAGCACTGACTGTCTTTATCCCAGGAAAGGCCTCAGTGCCAGGTCCTGGGGTGGTTGGTCACCCTACAGGTAAGTTGAGCAACACTCCCAGGATATGCTTTGTGGAAAGTCCACATTATCCCTAAGAATTCTGCTAAATCCTAAGGAAAAGCTATTTCTCTAGCCACTTCTTGTTCCTATTCACTGCTCTTCCTGGATTTTTTTTTTTTTTAATCCTGAATCTTGAGTCTCTTCATTCATCTTCTTGCTGGCAGCTAAACAAATATGGACTTTATATTCTTTCTTCTATTTCAAAATAAAAGACAAGGAAAATATTCAAAACGTCTTCTGTGTGTGGCAGAATCTACCAAAGATTTTAGAGATTACGATATCACAGAAACATTGACTAAAATAGGATGTCATATATTCTGGATTATATAACTTCCAGAGCAAATCCACAGTATTGCACATCCACCGTGGCTCACACACCTTCTCTTTTCTCTCCCCCTTTTCCTGCTTATTCTTGACCAGAGTAAGTTAGGTCTTGGATTTATTTCCCTCACTTTAGGAGCTCACCTCTGTTTTCAGTAACTTTATCAATGTTTGTTTCTGCATAGACAGTTATCTTTCTCAGATGAATTCTGGAATGTTTAGTAAGATAATGTTTCTTTGACCCTATCAGACACGGGATGGGGATTTGGAGGAGAAAGAAGAATGTGTCCTATCTGGGAGGTTGCAGATGACTTTCTTGCCATGAGAGGAGACAGGAAGAGAAAAAGCATGGAAATGAGATGATGCTGGGCAATTTGGGGGACCAGCAAGTATGGCTCTAGAGAAGAATCTGTGTGAAAAGATAAATTAAGAAGATTAGACTGGGAGTACATTAGGGAGAAGCTTAAATGCCCGGATACAGACATGGAAATTTATCTCATAGGAAGTAAGAAGCCATCAAATGATTTCAAGCAATGGAGTGATGTAATTTAAATGAAACCTTATCTATTAAGCCATCAAACGATTATTTTCCCTTTTAATTATTTCAGTCCTATGTTACTTTCTCATTCATTAACCAAAAATATCTTAATATTTAACTTTATAATCACACAAAAGTCTCCATTTTAGGGACCATGTTGCACCTTCTTGTCTCTTTTCATTATCTAGAGTAGTTTTAAACTAACAGAAATGGCAAATTAAGTTTCTTGAATGATTTTTATGAATTAATATTATCAGAATACTTACTGTCCAATATATTGTGTATTTTTATTTGAAAAAGTGCTGTTGTTAGACACCCTTCAAAAAAGGTAACATAATGAAAGATTTCTAAAGTGGTAATACCACTTTAGTTATTTTTTTTTCCTCCGTAGATAAGCAGATATTTTTTCCCAGTGTAAATAAAATAAATACTAAGGGTGGGATATTTCAAAAAGTGTATATTTGATGTGCTCTTAAGCTTTTAGGGGTGATATTTGGTGACATTTTAGATTCTTCCTTATTATGTCAGATGGGACTTCATTCAGAAAATAATCAAAACCACTTTCTGTCTATAAATCCCCAAGTGTGCTACGGAAAAGTTACCTTCAGTCTGTTGAGTCATCAGTGAATAAAGGCTATTGTTCCTCTCTGATTTTAGTTCATTGCTGGTGCTGAAATGAGAATAGTCCTTGCTGGTTTTATATCATCAGAACATCTATAACACACATACATGCACACACTCAAAAATAAGGGAATATTTTTATATTCTTGCTACTTTTAGTCTCTTTTCTGTTCTTTGTTCATTTACATACATATTTTTCAGTTCAATCTCCAGAAATATACTCATTTGTCAGCTGAATTTGTCAGATGACTATTACTGAGGAACCAGTATTTTCCATTTGTATTATACTTTTCCTTGTAATAAATGAGACAGAATAAGGTTAAAAATATAATACTGCAAAATGTACTCACAAGTTGACTAAGGGCCCAGACCTGTATCTGTGTACCTCATTCTTCTGTGTAAAAACCCATTAATAAATTTCTATTTAAGTGAAGGTCGGCTGAGAATGAAAATGACACACTGTGTGTTGTTCTTGTGTCACTAAACTACGCAGGCATTACTATAATTACTCATACTTTATTTTTGTGTGTTAAGCCTTTTTTTTTTGTATGTAAACTTTGGTTCTTTTTAATAGGTAAAAGAGGAAGAATTTTAAAATATTTCCATTACCTCACCAATATAATCACCATGCATTCACAAGCTAAAAGCTAAAAGCAATAAAGCAATGTTTATTCAAGCTAAAGCAATAAAATTATGACCAACAAGTATAAATATGTGTGGCAAGGTGCTTGAGATAGTAATTATCTCCATCTTTTTAATGTTGTTTAATGCAAGTCTAACTAATAGGGCAATAAGAATTATCCTGAATGCTAGCAGGTTTGTTTCATAAACCGGTTCATGGGGGTGCCTGGATGGCTCAGTCGGTTAAGCATCTGACTCTTGGTTTCAGCACAGGTAATGATCTCACGGTTCATGATAGCGTGGAGGCTGCTTGGGATTCTCTCTCTCCCTTCCTCCCTCTCTCCCTCTCTCACCCTCTCTCTCTCCCTCTCCCCCTGCTCATGTTTTCTCTGTCTCTCTCAAAATAAATAAAAACTTAAAAATATAAATAATTAAACCGGTTTACAATCAGGCTAAAATCTTTACTCCACTCATACTCTGTCTCTCTCTCAAAAATAAATAAAGGTTAATAAAAAAAATGTTTAAGAAAAAAAAATATCTTTACCTTCTAAGAGTACTCAGAACCATTTAATTTGTTATTTCTGAAGAGTTGTGTCTTAGGAGAAAAAGACTGAAATCTGATGAATCACCTGTACCCATACCCACCTATAGGACAGGATTTAGTCATGGTTCCATCCAGGCCTGGATCGTTTCTTCAACATCTGCTTCAGTTCTGTCCTTGGTGTGTTATAATCATCTTCAAATTGGTTTCCACTACTGTTGGAAGACAGATACTAGCAGCCATTGAAGGCAATATGATTCACATCTAAGAAGAGAGCAACATGTATTCCTGTAAGTACTATAATCCTAAAATCCACGCTGATTGGACTGTCCCCAAGTCATTCCCTATGATCAAGCAATTGTTATGTACTAACTTGCTAGCCCTGATCAATCTGAACCTTTGTGGCAAGTTAGACAGGAACCCCCTGTCTGTCTTAGATAAACACCCTAGTGCTAAGTGTTAAGCTAACTTCACAAAGAAAAAAAAAAAAATGCTGCAACATAGTAGAATAGGGATAGAGTAGATGTTGATGAGAAAAGTCACAATGACTTCTGCCACAGATGAGCTCCCTGGATACAAATCCTGAGAGGGGGTTTGGTATTCCTGGCATTTATTAGGGGGTACCTTTGGATGAACACCTGTGGAGGAAGGAAGAGAAGATAAGGAATGGGCAGAGCAGCAGGACCAATAAGTTTCACCGACCCTCTTAAGAGTTCTCAAGCCAGAATGTTTCTTCAGAGTTGTTCTCAGCTCCGTCAAAATGGCCAGGCATTTGCTTTTCCATACAAATCGTTGGACGTGGCTATCCAGGAAGGACGTGTGACTTTGGTGCTTCTCAGCAGGTAAGGCAATTCCTAAAGGGGATGAAAGCTTAAGGCACCTGGTGACAGGATCCCCAGCAGCTGAGCCAACAAGTTCTTTATATCATGATACCTGCCACATTCACTACAGGCCCTACAATGTAACATGCAAAATGTTCGTGAATATCCAGTGTGCACTGGTTGAACTCTGAAAGTGAATCATGTTGCAAGTTGACAATGGAGTTCAAAGATTGGTTTGATTAATTCTATGTTTTTCCATCTACTCAGAGTTAGAATGAAACAAAATGTAACTTTTTTCTTTCCTAATTACTCCATATTAGTCTCAAATCCCGAAGAAGCAGAACACGGGGTAAAAATTCTTTGGAAATATCAATCTACCTCACATTTAGCTTTATAAACCAAATGCAGGGGTTTGGGTTACTAGCTCAGTTACACAGCAGCGTAAAATCACCCTCCCTCATCCTAATAAAATGGACAAATAGTTTTTAAATGGAGAGAGGAAGAAAAAGGGATTAAAAAATCCTTCACTACCTCTCTCTCTCTGCCCCTCCTTCTCTCACGCTGTCTCTCTGTCTCAAAAAATAAATTAAAAAAAAAAAAAACCTTTAAAAAAATTCCTTCACAAACAGCCACCAAATAAGGAAATGTGAACAAATGAAAGCCATATACCTCAAAAAGCAAAGCTAAAGAAAGAAACAGAGGATTCTGATGTGACAGGTGGTAGAGTCTAGGTCCCCAAGCCAGCTTCCTTGCTCACAGATCAACCATGAAAAAAGAAAATGACTTGACAAAATTCTCTGAACTCTCATTAAAACCTTCCATTTGGAAAAATGTGGACTGAGCAGAAGTAGATAAGCCTTTTGATTTTTTCCCTCTACTATTCTATATAGTTTGATTTTTTTAAATAATAGGCAAGCATATATTATTTTTATTTAAATAGGGGTTATTTTTTGAAAAAAAAATCAAAATAAGAAATAAAAAATTAGCTCGTGTCACATAAACAGTACCTACTTAAAAACATCAGGATAATACATGGGAATCTGTGAGTTGAACTTGGCCAATATCCTTTTTGCTCATCATATCCTCAATAGACATACTCCCAAAAAAGAGCTGTTTGATTTTTTAAAAATAATAGGAGTTATACTATGTCAATTTTCTATATTATTTTATTCTAAAGAGATGAGACTATCTCTTATATTACCTTGCCTATTTGTGTTATTTAAGCAGTGTACATTGAAATAATTACTCTTCTCTTCCTAAGCCCTTTATATTATACCTTTTTTCTATATGTTTATAGCGTAGGTATTATTAGTGACAAATGAAAATCATGTATTTGTTGTGTCAACCAATAATGGATGCCCCATAGGAAACTACTAGTTGGGGTCACCCCTAGGGACACCTCCTTAGGAGCCATTATGTATTACTAAAGCCTAACTTTCATGTTTCAAGATAATGGTCCTAGAAGGCTGCCTTCTCAGTGCACATCTCAGGGATACAAGAATATTGAAGTTCAGGAGATGATTCTTTCCCTCTACTCTTCCTCTTGCCTCCCACCGTGCTTTAAGTGGTTGAACTTAAGAAAGAAAGAAGCGGAGAGGGGGAGGAGAGAGGAGAGCAAAAAAAATATTTGGCTAAAAGGAAAAGAAGGAATGCATATAAGTAAACTCAGTCCTTAAAGACCATTCTATGTTAATATCACCCAACTGTCATCATTGGCTCTGTGTGGGGGTGCCAAGAGACCTGAATTGTAGTTGCAAATGTACCACGTATTAGTCAGGATTCTCCAGAGAAACAGAAAAAATAGGATATATATACAGCTATATAGAAAAGGGAATTTCTTATAGAAATGGGCTCACATGCTTATGGAGAACAAGAAGTCCCACAGTCTGCCACCTGCAAGCTGGAGAACAGGAAAAGTTACTGGTATAATTCAGGCTGAATCGGAAAGCCTAAAATTCAAGTGCTTATGGTATAAGTCCTGGTCAGAGTATAAAAGCCCAAATCCCAGGAGCTCTGACGTCCCAGGGCAGGAGAAGGAGAAGCTCTTTCTGAGCTCAAGCAGAGAGAATTTGCCTTTCCTTCTTGGCCTTTTTGGTCTATTCAGGCCCTCGACAGATTCAGTGATGCTCAATGCCTTAGTGAGGGTGATCTTCTTTACTCAGTTGCCAGATTCAAAGGCTAATTTCTTCCAGAAACACCTTCACAGATACACTCAGAAGTGTTTTACCAGTTAAATGGACATCTCTTAGTTCAGTCAAATTGACATATAGAATTCATCATCACACACCTTGGCAATCTTCTTGGTTTTTTCATACTTCATGTTTATCATTGGTGATAGATTGACTGGTATTCTTTTTTTTTTTTTTTTAATTCTCAAATTAGCTAACATACAGTGTAGTTTGGGTTTCAAGAATAGATTCTCATGATTCATCACTTACATACAACATCCAGTGCTCATCCCAACAAGTGCCCTCCTTAATGCCCATCACCCATTCCTCCCCATCAACCCTCAGTTTGTTAAGGACTGGTATTCTTAGGGTTAATAAGAGAATTGATTATGTAAAAGCACTTTACAAATGGTAGCATACTATAAAACATAAGTGAAACTGGATGCCCCAGTTGTATCCAGCCTAAACTAATTTAGACTCAGTTTGCCAGATCAGAGGGATGATGACTATTCCACGTGTTATTGTACAGAAGGTATTTTATTTTCAGGCTAAAGAAGAAAAGAGGGGTGTGTGTGTGTGTGTGTGTGTGTCCAGCACCGGGGCTAGTCGGGGAAAGGAAGAAAAAGCAGAAGAATTGAGTGAATAACTGGGTGTCTGTTCCCATTCAGTCTGTGCAGAGACTACCCTTAGTGGGGTAAAGATTAAATCAAATAACTGAAGAAGGTGTTCACATGAAGTTCTGTGCATTTCTAAGTGCTAGCATGGTTCCTTGGTTCAAGTGAAAAAAATGTGACAGGATTCAGGAGAAGACTCACTCTGTTTTCCCAGCCCACCATAGATTTCCCACAAGTGTTGAGGGCCAAACTCAGCCAGCAGAAAACAACTGTTAAGCCAAGTGGGAGTGGCAGACAGATGATGGCACCTGGTATACCAACACTCCCATGCAAGATACTAGTGGAAGTGGAAACCCACCTGCAAAATGGTCTGCAGAGAGCAGACTTCCTCAAGGAAGCTGAAGAAAAGAATATGGACACAATTGCTTCTGAGTTATAAAAAATCTTCCAATGCCTGAGAGTTTGCATCACCAAATGTCTAAAACTGGAGAACTTTAGGTATGAATTTTAATATTTGTGCCCTCAGGTGGGTGAAGCTTGATAATTTATTTAGAATGCCATATATAGGTAGCATCTGTGTAACAAAATGTCCATGTCATATGCTCATTTATAATAAAATTTTATTTTATGGATTTAGTCTCTTATGGAACATAGAACATCAACAACATAAATTAGTCTGTGTAAAGAATGACATATCTTACTGTACCTGGCCCATCCCATACAAATGAAATTCTGCCCTGCATAATTTCAAACTCCTAAACTCCAACCCAAACTCCTAAAAGCAGGGGTTTCAAATTTTGAAGCCATGATACCCTTTCTTCAAATGAAATATCTTAAATCCCAATAGAAGCACCAATTGACAACCAACATAATGAGCAAAGAAAATATCGTTACCTTTACACCTGACGCTGGAATTTTTCTTTTCCTTTTTTTTTTTTATTTGTTTCTTTTGAGAGAGGGAGTGCAGCAGAGGAGGGGCAGAAAGAGAGGGGGAGAGAGACAATCTCAAGCAGGCTCCACACTGACAGTGCAGAACCTGATGCGGTGCTTGAACGCATGAACTGTGAGATCATGACCTGAGCTGAAATCAAGAGTCAGATGCTTAACTGACTGAGCCATCCAGGTGCCCTTGGAATTTCTCTCACAGAGATAAGTGTTTTACTGAGAAATCCCCATGCCCCTACAGGAGGATTGTATGTTGGCTACAGCACAGCATAAACATAAAGAAAGAAAGAAGAGGTGTATGTTCTTAGGATAATCTGGGGAGGAAAAAAGAAAAGGGAGACCTACTGTAGTCATAAATGCTTGTGTTCTGTGTGTTGGTTTCAAATGTAAAAATCAGTGAATGTTACCATGGCATGGAGGTCAGAAACAATGTACAGAGAGCATACTCTCTGAGCCACATTCAAGAGTCAAGACATGCAGATGGCCCTTGGGATTTTCAAAAATATTTAACAGGTTTTAAATGACCCAACATCTATTGATTTGGTGTGGGCTTGGGCCAATTTTAGTTGAATTTCACGTGGCAGGTAGGCCTAAGCTAACATTCCAAATGCCTTAATGAAAGCTGAATTATGTGGGGGCATAGGTATCCATACAGTGGTCAGGCTCTGTCCATTTGGGAACTCCTGGACCATCTTCATAGATCTCCCAAGGAAAACAGTGTGAAAATAAATTAACTAAATGGTCTTCAGAGGGATTTCTAAAAGAAAGAATCAGACTGAGTTTTATAGACTTAGTATATATACTTATTTCTATGCTGTGTTCCTTTGTTGTAGTTTATGTAAAATTCAAGAATTGTGCTCTTGGGCTGTTCCCCCCACCCATGAACATATTTAAACTGAATGAAATCTAGTATAACATCCATCACTTTTCTGTCCCTTCATCTTTTCCTGTCCTAAGGCTATGCAGGGAAGTACTATAGTCACCAAGAACTGTAACAGACCTAACCATTTTCCTACAGATGTACAGAACTAGTCTTTAATCAGACTTGCAAACTTTCCCTGTTGAAGAACTTATTCACTCAGTCATCACTTTAAGCGGTGGCTAGGTTCAAGATACAATGGGAAAGGCAGGAAATGACATGGCTTTACCTTTGATAAGTTTCCAGTCTAGTGAGGATGAAAAGCAAAAAGAAAAAAAAAATCTATTATAACATGATGTGATACATATTACAAAATAGGTATAAAATACTGTGAAAACACAGTGGGGGAAAAAAAAAACAACAACACCACAAAAAATTATGAAGTCTGTTTGAAAAAGTTGTCACCTGCCAGAAGCAAAGTTCCAGATCAGTCTCAAAGGATGAGTGGGAGTTAGTCATGCAGAGAAAAGAGAAAGAGATGATGGGAGAGAGAGGAAGGTATACATGGTCTAGACAGAGAAACAAACATGAACAGGGCATGGAGAAGTAATTAACCCTGCATGTTATCCTTTCAATTGCAGTTGACCAGGCTTTCAAGTGAGGAAAACAATAAGGCCCAATTGACAAGTCTTTATTGTTGTTACTAATAAAACCAAATAAAATGTGTCAACCTTTTTGTTGTAACTGTTAAATTTTTATATTGTTTTCCTCTGGCGAACACAACACACCGTCTCATTACATTTTCTTACTGTAGTCTCAGGGACAACTTTTGGACTTAGATGGATCTCCTATTGAAATTGTGCTAATTCTGGCGATGCCTGGGTAACTCAGTTGGTTAAGTGTACAACTTTGGCTCAGGTCATGATCTTGTGGTTTATAAGTTCGAGTCCCGCGGAGGGGTCTGTGCTGACAGCTCAGAGCCTGGAGCCTGCTTCGGAATCTCTGTCTCCTTCTCTGCCGCTCCCCCATTCTCTCTCTCTCTCTCTCTCTCTCTCTCTCTCTCTTTCTCAAAAGAGGGTAAACATTAATAAATTTTTTAATAGAAATTGTGCCAACTCTGGCCAGCAAACAGCGATAGAATACATGACAACAGAAATTTGACATTGTAAAGTTTTCAGGCTACATTCAAGAGAAGTGGCATAAATCAAGTCAGGTTTTAACGTGCTTATACAAAGTGAGCCTTCAACCATTTAAAATTTCACTCATCATCACTAATTATAATTCTATACGTTTTTGAAGGCTTTATAGTTCAACCCTAGCATTTTGCTCAAGGCTGACACTTGGGCTTTCTCTTCAAAACTTCATAAGAATTAGAATCAGGTAAAACCAGTTTAGCAGATCTTGTAGAGGGTGAGTTACAATCTCTAACACTATCCCATACTCCAAACACTTACCCCCAAATTGATGGGTGCTGCTGCTGGAATGTCAACATTCTCAGAAATACTGTCAACAAAAGCAAGGCTGGTCTCCAAAATTTTCAAAACAAGTAACTGAATAAGGTACTATTTTGAAACATGACTTCTTTATAGCTGATTTTGGAATTATTGACCACATGTAATTTTATTTATCTGGACTCTTTCAAAAAGAAAAACTCCCAGAGCCTTGTGCATTGATAATGTTTTAATTTTTTTTCTTAAATAGTAGGTCATGAAAAATTTTGAGGGCAGTGGAATTGCCTGAAAAGTCATATAAAATTATAATCATTTGTAACTCTAACAGTCAAAGAAAAAGAGTATTCATAAAAAACCCACAGGCAATCATGAAATTAAAAACTGGAAGAACATAAGGCATTTTGTTTTCATTTCAAAGTGCCGATAAAAAGTGGCCCTTCAGAAGACTGAGTAACCTTAAATATATCATCATAGAAGCATAGAATTTTAATGTTTGGAAGGACTTCAGACATCATCCACACCAACCTCTTTATTTGATATATGAGTAACTCAGGTCGATAAAAAAATAAATGGCAAGCCTAAATTCACCAGGAGAGCAGCAATTAGGTAATAGAGCTCTTGACTATTAGCATTTGATTTTTTATAGACATTACATAGAGGTATACCTTTCAGAAATATTAAACTATATGTTTTTTTCACCTGTCTTATCTTTTTTAACTAAGGAACTACATTCAGATCGAAAGACACGAGGCCCCCCTGTCTTGGCAGAATCAAAGTCTAAGGGAAGCAACGTCTAGTTTTTCACTCAAAAGCTACGGTCCAGATGAAAGAAAAGACTAGGTCACAGAATATTACATATTTAGTGTGAATCAGTTACTTATTCCCCATTCCCTCTGCTGTCCTTATATATAAAGAGAAAAACATCCTTCAAGAAGAGAGAGAGAAAAGTGAGCATCAGAGAGGACAATTTAAAAAGTGGGCTTTGTCAGTGCACATTCCAAAAGAAAGATGACCAATGAGCAGACAAGTTGGTGATTGTAAGGCAAAGAGGATCAGATGCCCACTCACAGGGAAGCAGTAGACTTGAAGGAGCTTCCTGGGTGAAAGGGCAAAAGCAGCTACTGAGAGTATTGCAGAAAGTCACTGCATCACTCCAGGGATGGAGCCCAGTGACGAGCTCCAACACAGCACAGAACTTTGGGGTTACCAGTTAACTGAATGGTGGTAAATTAGGAACATTGAACATCTGCCACCCAGGAAAAAAAAAACAAAAAAACACAGTGATTCGTTTTGATTAACAACAAAAAAAAGACTCATATTCTCATTGTGGGTTTGCAGTTTCTGACTACAGGGTCTTAGTCAAAAACTCTTTCCCAGGATTTTAAAACTGTATAATCTACCAGCACAGGTACTACTTCATAGCAAAGGAAGTGCAGATGTGAGCTTGTTCACGGGATTTACTAGTTTTATTGCATACTATACCACCCAGAAGTCTCTGGCCTGGTAAAATGACAGAAAGAGGTGGAGAAAATACAGCTGAAGCACCAGCTTAGAGAAGGTAACCTGACAGGATTTGGTGCCATCTTCCAGGATGCAGTGCATATTCTAAATCAATGACTTTTATATGCTTCTGTGTCTCCAACGGGTGGAATACTTGGATCCAGAATCTAAGTGGCGGAAAGAGGAAATACTTAGGTACTATCACTGCTAGTGACATTATTGGGAAATTGGTACTTTCTTTTCCTGCAACTCTGAACCACTAGGGTTTAGAAGTCCTGGTTCCCAGCAGGAAAACACTTCAGTCAGTAGACGCAAAGAGTTCCATTTGAGTATAAAGATCAGTTGCAACTGGGTCACTTTGGGCTCCATGCATTGAGAGTCCAGGAATCAGGGGTGACTGAGTGGCTCAGTCAGTTAGGCATCTGACTCTTGATTTTGGCTCAAATCATGATCTCACAATTCATGAGATCTAGCCCCACGTCAGGCTTTGCACTAACATCACAAAGCCTGCTAGGGATAGTCTCTCTACCTCTCTTTCTGCCCCTCCCCTGGCTGTGCTGTCTCTGTCTCTCTCAAAATAAATAAATAAACTTAAAAAAAGAGAGAGATTTGGGGTGCCTGGGTAGCTCAGTCGGTTAAGTGTCAGACCTCAGCTCAGGTCATGATCTCCTGTTCTGTGAATTCAAGCCCCATGCTGGGATCTATGCTAATGGCTCAGAACCTGGAGCCTGCTTGGGATTCTGTGTCTCCCTATCTCTCTGCACACTCCCCCCCCCCAAAAAAAATAAATAAAACATTCAAAAAGAGAGAGAATTCAGGAATCAGAAAAAAGACTTAGCATCTTGGAAAGGATGGTTGATCCTTATCACCATGTAGGGCTTCTGTTACACAAGGGGACAAGTGTGATAGCTGTTTGAACCAAGATACTTGAGTATCTTTTTGGTATCTGTGTGCAACTTTTATGGTAAACAGAAAAAATGTAACCGTAATGGCTGAGCTAGTCTGTATAGGGCTCAGACTTTTCAGGAAATGAGATCTGTGTTATATCACTAAGGAAGCCACCACGAACAGTAGAGAAAGTAGCTTAAGATCAAAGAAATGTAAAAAAGATAGTACAGAGGGGAAACTGTATCATGTGTGGCCCAGAGACCAACGGCAGTGGTAAAAGTTACAGTTCTTCTCACTAATTTCCCAGGATTAAAAGCCCAAAAAAAACTGAAGAGAAACATTCCTAAATTTCATACAAAGTTGTGATTCTGAGTGGTGCAAGGAGTGGACTATGGTGCATGCTGTGACTGTTACCTAGTTCTCTCTTCTAGAACAAAAAACTTAATTTTCCATGTTCTCGGGGGGCTTTATGCAGAGATCCCTCAACTGCCAGCCTTCTTCTGGAGGTGCTTTGTTAAAGACAGCTGCCTCACCGAAGGGCAAACCCTCTTTTCCAGGCAGCTCACATTCAAAGACCAATCAGCATGGGAGTGTAAAGCCCAAATCCCTCACCCCAGCTCATTGAAACTCTGAAGGACCACTGAAGCTTTAGATCTCTCCTTGAGATAGGCTGAGGCCTTTGTTGAGACTGCAGCACAGTCCTCCTCCTCCTTTGCTCAATCCTGCTTCCTCCCCTTCCTCTCCTAGGTGTTGATTCCAGGAGCACTCCTTAATAACTCTGCTGTATAATCACTTCCATCTCAGAATTTGTTTCTGGAGGACTCAACCTCCAATAGATACTTAACTACAGAATAGAAAAACCTGGCCAGTCTCAGAGAAATAGGAAAAAAAAATTTTTTTAATGGAACGTAAGTGTAGGAAATCTAGCCTAAGCAGGTAGAGTAACCAAAGAATTAAGTCAAGCAGGGAATTATTCCTGTACATTATAAGTTTGACATTTATACCAAGGGGGTATTTTATTTAAAATCTAAGAATAAAAATAGGAAAGAAACATTTCTCCATCTTGTTCCTTCTTTTTAAATTGAATAAGAATTTATTGGGAGTGTTGGGAAAATAAGAGTTGTATCTCACACCCGATTGCTTCTACATTCATCTAACTGTCTGTCTGGGAGTCCTTTTATGGAACAAAATAAAACACCAATTCTGTGTTGCCCCAACAGGCAAAGGAATGCACAATCCAACACTCTGGTATTAAAAAATAATTAGAAATAGTTTCAGTTACTTTCCCTAAGCATTGTGTGTATGATTTAGAAAAAAAAAAAAAAAAAAAGATCTTATCTTGAGGCACTGTTAAATGTATAAGCATAATAGATTTTCATTTTTTTTCTGTAGGTAAAAATAATTCTAACTATCCTACAGAAAGTCCTCATTTGATGAATATTGATTTCAACTAAGCAATAATGATCTGATCTGTAGAGAAGTGGCCATCTTGCATTCCCATGAATGCTCTAACGTTTATTTTAGATTGTATTTGGATTCTAATAAAATAAATTATAAAACACTAATATGGAAAACTGAGTTTATTTTTTCCAAAAACTTAATTTGTTTGGACAAAAAAATAAGTACTTTATAATTCAGCTAGTCCAAAGTTTTACTGTAAACTATAGACTAAAATGTAAAAAGAAATTTCTTGTTATTTGCCATTTGATATTCAAAATTGTTTTTGCCAATACAGTAAAATTTGTTTTATTAAAAAGTTAGATGAAGCAGAAATGTATAAAGTGATTAAGAATTTAATTAGCTTCCCATGTGCGAATCTGAGAAAAATGCCATCTGAAATTTGATTGCAAATTTCCTTTGGCATGTTAAGAGAAGTTACACACAAAATAGATGACATTATTTAGTATGTCGGAATTTGCATCCCGACAGTGTCCAAGCACAGGAGACATATCTGTATGATCTTTTATATTTCTGGTCTTCCAGAAATATGATGCGTAGACTTTGGTAGAGATACTATAAGGGTGACAAATAAAAATTGTTTTACAGTATACACTTACACGTCCACAAACATTGTGTAAGAATTCCCATTGCTCCATATTCTCTCCAACACTACTTTTTTTCAAGTTTTTATTTAAATTCCGGCTAGTTAACATACAGTCCAGTATTGGTTTCAGGTGTAGAACTTGGTGATTCATCACTTATATTGCAACACGATTTATTGTCCGTTTTTAACTTTGTCAATTTGGTGGTAGAGAATCATAACTATGTTTTACATTTTTGTTTCTCCTTATACTGAGATTGTACATATTTTTGTTTGATTTCATTCATATTTTATCTTTTGTTGAATACCTTTTTCTTGTCTTTTTCCATTTTTTCTGTTGTTTAACTTTTTAATTATAGGATAGGAATTTTTATGTAGGCTGCTACTATTTCTTTTTTCTTTTTCTTTTTTTGTTTTTGTTATATGTGGCTTGTCTTTACACTATTTCCTTGATAGCCTTATTTGATGATAAGAAACGGTGATTTTATTTTAAAAATAATTTTAAATTTACAGAAAAGTTACAAGGATAATGCACTGACTCCTCTGTATGTTTATCTATTTTTTCTTTAATAGTCTCTATATTGATACACATATTACTAGCATTATTATTATTGCCAAAACATCTGTAGTTGCAAAGCTGTGTAAAACATAACACTGGGGTAGATCATTCACATCAATACAGTGAAAATAGTGCCTCTTCTTGAAGTGAAGTTCAGTGTTGCTGAGTATGTTATTTTCCTTCCCATGTAGACTGTTGTCTAGATTAGTAACTGCTTATTCTGGTACAACAGAAAAACAGGATCTGATGCAATGCCAGCCTATAATCTAATGGGGAATTTGTACCCATTCACAGCCATGGGTCTACTGCAATACTCAGAGGAACAGCTGGAGGCAGGGCGCCCGTCCTGAGAAAGCCTCCTTGTGACATAGGCCAAAGGAGAAGAGCGAACAGCCACTGTGGGAAAGGCACAATGCCTACATCTTTGTCTATTTCTGCTGTGGAACAAAGGCCTTCAGCCACTGGACGAAAGTCAAAACACAGTCCCTTAGAACTCTAGTGAAAACAATCACAAGGGGAGGAAGGAGTAAAATACTCTAAATCCCTGAGGGAGGGGCAGGAGTATATGTTGGGCCAAGACTTGCTGCCTGGGGCAGAATCACTGAGAAGGTCAACACTCAAGGGTATACAGTATCTAAGATTCAAGTTAATCCAAACAACAGAAAACAACTCCTCTACCACCACCACACATACAAACTCTCCATCACCCACATAGCAAGTGCCAAATATCAAGTAACAGTGATTTATACTGGGAGAGGCAAAAGAGCACGGAGAGAAGTCCTCTCGGAGGCAGGCCCAGTGCAAAGGGAAGACTGAGAGCAGTGAGTGGAAGAGACATAAAGGAAATACCTCAGGACACCAGCCCCATGTCAAATTAAGGTAGTGCTAGAGGCATCTGTAGTGTGTGGTGCACTGAGGAAACCATAGAAACCAACAAAACAAACAAACCCAGCTCAACTATTAATTAGGATACCTACATACTCCAGTAATGTCCACAAAAGAAAAGGGGTACCCACGTCTGGGCATAAAAATTTTCTATCTCCATCTCTACTGTCCTGCATACAATGTCTGGTTTCATCAAAAAATCACAAGATGGGCAAAGAAGCATGCAAAAACCAACCAAACAAACAAAAAACAAAATAAAACGTTGTTGAGAGGCAAAACAGTCATCAGGAACAGATTCACTTATGTCACAAATAGATAGATCCTGGAATCGTCAGACACCTAATTTAAAATAACTATTGTTAACATGTTAAGGCTCTAGTAGAAAAAGTGAATAATATGGACAATCAGTGGGTAATTTCAGCAAAGATATGGAAACTCCAAGAAAGGATCAAATGAAAATGCTAGAACAAGAAAAAAAAAACAGAATAAAAATAAGGAATGCCTTTGATGGCATATCAGTAGATTGGCATAGCTAAGGACTTTACCAATAAACTTGAAAATAGGTCAATAAATTACTTAAAGTGAAACACTCTGAGTGAAAAGAGAAAAAAAATAAGTAAAATTTTATGAATGAAGAAGTGAGCATCCAAGAACTGTGGGATAATACTAACTGACCTGATATACATGGTCTTTGGAATCCTAGAAGAAGAAAAAGACAGAAAAAAAAATATTCAAAAAAGGAACTGCTGTGAATTTTCCAAAAATTAATGACAGATATTATACCACAGCTCCCAGAATCTCAAAGGATACAAACAGTATAAATACTAAAACAGACAAGAAGCTAACAAAATGAAATCCAGGTGTGTGTATTTTCTCCAAAGAGAAAGAAAAAAGTCTTAAAAATAGAGAAAAAAGATGCATCCTGGGGCACCTGGGTGGCTCAGTCAGTTAAGCAACCAACTCTTGGTTTCACCTCAGACCATGATCTTACAGTTCATGGGATTGAGCCCTGCACTGAGCTCTACACTGAATGTGGAGCTTGCTTGGGATTCTCTCTCTCTCTCTCTCTCTCTCTCTCTCTCTCCCCCTTCCCAGCTCACTCATTCTCCCTCTCAAAATAAATAAATATACATTAAAAAAAGACATCCTATATTGTATTATAGTAGATTTCATATCAGAACTTACTCAACCAAAAAACAATAAAGTGGTATCTTTAAAGTGCTGACAGAAAAAGAACTTTCAATGCAGTTTTATGTACAATACAGCATATTTCAGAAACAAAGAAAAAATAAAGCTGCTCTAAGATAAACAAAAATGAGTCAAAGTATTATCAATCCTACCCAGAACCAATAGCACACATCAAACCAAAATATATGATAAGGGTGTAAAGAATGAGAGAAAGGAATTGGGTGTACAAATTTTCCTCAATAACCTGTAAAATAAGCTTACAGTGAGGTTATGTCCCAAAAAAACCACCACTGAGTGGAAAATATCATAAGCTAAAAATGCATTTAATACACTAACCCACTGAACATCCCGGTTTAGCCTCCCCTACGTTAAATGTGCTCAGGACACGTACCTTAGCCTACAGTTGGGGAAAATCATCTAACACAAGGTCTGTTTTCTAGTAAAGTGTTAAATACCTCATATAATTTATTGAATACCATAGTGAAAGTGAAAACAGAATGACCATAAGGGTACAGAATGGTTCTAAGTGTATCAGTTCTTTACCCTTGTGTTCATGTGGCTGACTGGGAGCCACTGACAACCAGCATAAGGGCAGAGTACCCAATGCTCCGTTGCTAGTTGGGAAAAGATCAAAATTCGAAATTCAAAGCACATGGTTTCTACTGAGTGTCACTTTGCCACCACCATCAAGTCAAAAAAAATTATAGGTCAAATCATGGTAAGTTGGACACTGTCTGTAAACCATTCTAAGGTTCTTCTACACAGGAAGCTATATAACATGATTTGAATGTATTCTCTACTTAAAGATAAACATTGTAAGCCTGAGGGTAGCTACTAAAAATATTCTTTAAAGATATAAATAATAATTAGTGGAGATTCAGTGTAATCCTAAAAATTACTAAAATAAACTAAAATATGGCAGAAAAATAGATAAAAGAAACAAAGAAGAGATGGAACGAATAGAAAGTAACTAGCATGATAATAGTTTTAACTTCCACTACATTAATAATAACATTAACTATAAATAATCTATATATACCAATTAAAGCACACATATCAGGTTTGATGAAAAAGCAAAACTCCACTATATGCTGTCTATAAAGAATATATGTTAAATATAAAGACATATGTTAAGGGGAGTCTGGGTGGCTCAGTCAGTTAAGCATCTGACTTCACTCAGGTCATGATCTTGTGGTCCATGAGTTCAAGCCCCGCATGGGGGTCTGTGTTGACAACTCAGAGCCTGGAGCCTGCTTTGGACTTTGTCTCTCTCTCTCTGTCTCTCTCTCTCTCTGCCCCTCCCCTGGTTGCATTCTCTCTCTCTCTCAATAGTAAATAAAGATTTTAAAAAATTATAAAAGAATAAAGACATACATTAAAATAAAAGGATGAAAAAATGTTGTACCAAGCAAACACTAAGCAAAAGACAATATTAACAAATCATTTTATCTAAAGGAGGAAAATTACAAAACGATAAAGCCATCACTGTTCAAAGAAGATATAACAATCCTAGATGTGTGTGGATCTATCAACAGAGCTTCCAAATGCAAGAGATAAAAAAAAAATAATGTAACTTGAATATACAACTAGACAAACATGCAATTATAATACAGATCTTAATCAGGAATGGATGGAACAAGAAGTCAGAAATCAGCAAGAACACAGACGACTTGAACAACCTATCAACCAAACTCATATTACTGACATCTATAGAAAACTCCCTCAACACTGGCAGAATGCACAGTGTTCTCAAGAACACATGAAACAATCACCAAGCTAAAAATAAAGATATATTGTAGGCTACAAAGACTCTAAAGAGTAGAAGTCATACAAAGTATTTTCTTGGAAAATAATGAAATTAAACCAGAAATCAACAGTAGAAAGATATCTGGGAAAGCTCAAAACATGTGGAAATCAAGTTTCATACTTCTGAACAGACCATTTGTGAAAATAGAAATCACAAAGGAAATAAGAAAATATTTCGAAGTGAATAAAAATTAAAGTAGATTAAACTTCGTGGTTTGCAGCTAAAGAAATGCTTAAGAGAAAAAAAATTATAGCATTAGAGGGTTTTATTAGACAAGTAGAAAGATCTAAAATCAACAACATATACTTCCAACTTAAAGAAATACAAGAGCAAATTAAAAGCAAAGGAAGCAAAAGGAAATAAACAATGAAAATAATAACAGAAATCAATGAAACTAAGGAAAGAAAAGCAATACAGAATATCAGATGAAATCAAAGCTGATTCTTTGAAGCGATTCATGAAACTGATAAATCCAGATTCGAAGAGGAAGAAAGAGAGGAAATACAAAGATACAAACATCAGAAAAGAAAAAAAAGAAAATATGACTCCATACCCTACAGATATTAAAAAGATAATAAGCAAATATTATGAGCTACCTGGGCCATAAATTTGAGAACTTAGATGAAACGGAAAAATTCTTCAAAATGATGGCAGAAATAGAACCACCTTCCATTTCAGCAAATGTAGAATTACAAGGGAATTGCAAAATTCAGTCAACAATTTGTTATTCTTTCTTGTTGTCTTTAAGATTATTCAAGAAGAATTGATAACATCGGGGCGCCTGGGTGGCGCAGTCGGTTAAGCGTCCGACTTCAGCCAGGTCACGATCTCGCGGTCCGTGAGTTCGAGCCCAGCGTCAGGCTCTGGGCTGATGGCTCGGAGCCTGGAGCCTGTTTCCGATTCTGTGTCTCCCTCTCTCTCTGCCCCTCCCCCGTTCATGCTCTGTCTCTCTCTGTCCCAAAAATAAAAATAAAAAACGTTGAAGAAGAATTGATAACATCTAAGTGAAAGGTAGATGGCAAGAATGTTGAAGGGGAGGGCCAGGAAGACCACTCATCTAACAGTATAAGAAATAAGCACAGAAATATAATACAGAAACAAAGAGAAGCAGAGCCACGTAAAGCTTGTGTACTCAGGTGGGATTTACAGCTCAATATACACACAATTAAATGGAAGATACAGGAATCCAGGGTCTTGTCTCACACCTAATCAAGCTGAGACTAGAATGCAGTATTTGTTAGTGTGGCTATGTGAAATAATCCAGAGAGAGAAATTGTGTTTTGGCCATACTCACTTAGTTGTTGGATTCCCAGTTACCATAAGAAAATGTAAAAAAAAGACAATATTGACTTTATAGCAGCACTGGTACACAGTAAATGTCATAAAAAAAATCGATGTTTGCAAATATCCTGCTTAATGCAAAAGTAACTTGAAATAAGTGTCTGGGAAATTGGTTGTACATGACCATATACACATCTCACATAGTTACTGGTTTTGAGATGACATGTGTATATGTTAAAAAAGCAAGCATGTACAAGAGAATAAACACCTATATATAAAATTTCCAAGCTCATTAAATATTTTAATATTTAAAATATTTTATATTTTATTTGAATTTACAAAAAATTAAAAATGTTTTACAACAGGATATTACAGTTTGGTAGGCTATACATTATGTATTGGTAATTCATTAATGACCTGAAAAGTAATAAAGTAGAAAAAAAGCACAAAAAGCTACTTGAGCAATAATAAGGAGGGGCATATTTGAAATGCAATCTAAGAATTTAGCTAATTCTGTTTAAAATATTTTGAAAGACATTTGGTGGTTTGGGGAATTCACACAACTTAGCCAGTAGCTCAATCTCCCAGTTAGACAGCCTCTTCTAAATATTTTGTATTTTCCTCCAAGAAAGAAGATGGAAAAATAATTAGAATAACATCATGGAAAGGAGCCTCCAGTTGCTACAAAGATAAATATTCAAATACTTCATCCTCAGAATAACTACTTTAAATGTAACATACCAACATTTCATAGATAGTACAATTTGTATTTCACAAATTCAGGGATAGTATGTGTTTAAATGGAGTTGATACTCCAAAAACTAAGGACTATTGACATTATTTAAATACCTGAAAAGGAGGAAGAAGTGGTCATGCTGAAGTTATTTGCATCCTAAAATATTTCAAATACAGTAAAACCTTGGTTTCTGAGCATAATCCGTTCCAGAAATATGCTTGTAATCCAAAGCACTTGTATATCAAAATGAATTTTGAGAACCATTGGCTCAGCTGTGATCATGTGACATTCGGCCTCACATACTTACTCATATTGCAAGACATCACTCTTTTATCAAGTTCAAATTTTTTAGAAATGTTTGCTCGTCTTGCTGAACACTCACAGAACAAGTTGCAATCCAAGGTTTTACTGTATATTAAATTCTTGAAAATAATATAATAAAATACAATAGTGTATAATATTTGTTATAATAAAACAGGAAATGAGAGAAGCGAATGTTGTGAAATATCATCACCACTAATACCTCTGACTGTCAAAACTAGTCATGGCAAAGATAAAACTGTCTCCCATTTCAGCAAAAGTGGAATTCCAAGTGAATTTCAAGCCAATAATGTGTTATTCTTCCTGCTGGTACATAAGCAGGAACACACACACACACACACACACACACACACACTTATTGGAATGTTTTTCTCTTTAAAATCTCAAATTGTGATTCATGGCAGCTAAGTAATTTTATTCCTGAGAGCAATTCAATTTATATTCCATTTGGTGGAATTCATTTTGAAGTGTTGAAATAAAGCCAGTTTCAGTTTAGACTGCTTCTAAGCAAAGGCAGGGGAATCACAGTTATTCATAAAGCAAAGAAAGGTCAAGAAACAATAAACAACACTATATTGCAAATTTAAAGATAACTTTTTTGCAATCTGTAGAATTGGCTCTAATGAAATAACTCTCATATACAGCACATATATACGATTATTTTATTTCTGATTTTGTCAATAATAATAAAATAGAAATGCTATAATTAAATTCTCTATTGGAATGTTGCTGTTGAAGTACACAAACAGTAGCAATGTTCTGAAGGTACATGTGAATTGAAATCCATACACTGTCATGGAAAGAACATAAAATCTTAAGACAGCTGTCATTTGTTAAATGCTAGCATACGTTTGAAGACATGCTATGTAATTTCTTATGGGAAAGGATTATTCATCATTACCTTGATATCAATTTGGTATTAAATCTTACAGAAACACAAAGAAGGGATACTATTACAATAGGGACCTAAACTGAAGACAATCTAAAATATACTCTTTTTTTAAAGATTTGTTTAACTTTTTATTTATTTATTTTGAGAGAAAGAGAGAGAGCATGCACACACAAAGAGAGAGGGGGAGAGAATCCCAAGTAGGCTCTGCTCAGCATGGAGACCCATGCAGGATTCACACTAACAACGTAATATACAAATTATATGTAAATATATAATATTTACACATAAACTTAAAGAAGAATATATGAAAACCCCGCTAGAAAGATTTTTTAATGTAAGATGAAAGATGATGCTCCGAATAAACAGAATTGCATACTCTTGACTTAAAATTGCAAAGATGTCAAGTCACCCCAAATTAAAATGTAAATTCAATATAATTTAAATAGAAATTCTAGTTAAATTTTTTAAGGAACAAGATAAATTCATTCTTTTTTTTAAAGGTAAGTTTTTATTTTTTTAATGTTTTATTTGTTTTTGAGAGAGAGAGAGAGAGAGAGAGAGAGAATGCAAGCAGGGGAGGGGCTGAGAGAGGGGAACAGAAGATCCAAAGCGGGCTCTGTGGCTGGAACTCATGAACTGTGAAATCACAGCCTCAGCCAAAGTTGGACACTTAACCTACTGAGCCACCCAGGTGCCCCAAGATAAACTCATTCTAAAGTTTAGACAAAGAAAAACCATTCTGGTAATAGATAAATTAACATTTAAAGAAAAGAATAAAGAACAGAAAAATATATTAGTGGGGAGAACAGACTTTAAAGATGTATTTTTATATATATAATGACTTACTATAAGATAAAAGTGACATCACACATCAATGTAGGAGGGACACATTGTTTACTAGATTTTTTGCAGGGACAGGGGTAAGAGGAATAAAAAGAAGGGCTCCCTATACAGAGAAAAATAAAATGAGATTCCAATCTAACACCACATATGAGAATTCATTCTAGGCAGAAGAAATATTGAAGTGAAAAAAGTAAAAATATAGTCATAGGAGTGCAGATAAATATTTTTATGACCTAGCAGCAGTGAAAGAATTCTTAAACTTCAAAAGTACATCAGAAAAGAAATTAACTAATTAATTAGACTAAAATAAAAATATCTGTTCAAGGATAGACACCTTGAAAAAAATGAATAGACCAATAAAAGAATGGATAAAGATACTGGTAATGTCTAAGACAAGAGATTTATCTGTAGTTATACAACCAGTTGCTGAAAAACAAGAGGTCAACAAACATAATAAGAAAGTGGTATCAAGTATGAAAAGGTAATTTACAATCAAGGAAACACAAAAGGCCAACATGCACAAAGGTGCAGTTCTAAACCAATTGTAATCAGATACACATGTATTAAAAATAGACTTCATTTTGAACTATGATATATAAAAAAATGAGAAAGGTGAATAATTTCAACTATTGGAGAGAATATGGTGATATAAGAAACCCATACATTGTTAGTGGAAGGTGAATAGGTACAGCCTACTAGAGAGAATCTGTCACTACACAGGCAAATAAAGTATAGGCATAACCCATGATGGAATCACCCTGCTCCTATAAACTCAAGGAAATTCTCACACGAGAAGGTAAAGAGAATTTGTCCGGATATCTATCACAGCATTATCAGCTGAGAGTTGGAGGCAACCTGGGTACCCATCACTAGGAAAAAAATAAATAAAATGTCTGGACACATGAGTTTATACAAGAAATGGAAGTAACAGATATATAGATGGTGACATGGATGGATATCAAAAACAACGTGCTTAATTGAAAAGAGATGTTCACAATCTCTTTTCTCACATCTCACGAATGTTATTGCTCACAGCGACATTAAATAAATCAAAATATCTACACATAAAATAAACGTGTTTTATAAAACCACACACATTGGGGGGAAAAAGATGTACATTAAATAGAATAGAATGGTGCTGTTCCAGTTATCTTTTGTTGAGTAAGAAAACATGCTAATACCTATTGTCTAAAAACAATAATTATTCGTTTTGCTCACAACTCTATGAGTCAGGAATTCAGGCATGGCCTGAAGAGGTGATATGTGTATTCACTTGGTGTCCATGGTAGGTATTTGGTGTTTTATACTGCTGGCTGAGTGGGTCAGCAGTGTTCAAGGCTTCTCTATTCATATTTCTGAAACATTGGCAGAGACAGTAGAGCCTTGGCTCAGCTGCTACATTCTCCAAGGGAATGCCTATGTGGTTTCTCCAACAAGGTAGTCAAATCATAAAATCAGTACAGAAGCTGCCAGCGCTCTTAAGACAAGTCCTAGAGTTTACACAGCACCACTTCCATCATAATTGGGATCACACAATTGGTCCTTGGCCGACTCAGATGCAAGGTAAGGTGAAAGAGACCCCATCTGTTAATGGGAGAGGTGCCAAAGGTATTCATAGTCATCTTTATTTTGTCGTGGTTGCCTGTAGAGAAAGAGAAATGGAAATAGGGATTGGAGATAAAGGAAATATTTACATTATATAAAAGACGGTCTAGAAAACAGAGATAATGTGCCATTAACTGAGTGATATGTACCAGATATGTTAAGAAATCAGAGTCAAATTTTACAGGAAGGAGAATCCTATACAGCTGTGACTATCTTTAGTCTAATCATTCTTTAGGCCCATTGGTTTTTTCTGCCTGAATATTATGACCAATATTTCCACGGCAATCGTAATGCATGTTTTAGTAGGATAGTATTGGTTAAGATAACATCGTCTCCTTAAATTTTTCAGATTGGAACAAATATTGTAAAATCTTACCTTATGTTAAATCTGAATTTAGTCACCTGGGAAAAAATTAAATAGCATTTTGAATGGGTAAGCAACCTCATGATTCGGAAGGAAAAATGGCTACTCCAGTTGAACCAGCCTCTAAAACTAGAGGCACAGCTGCATCTTATAAACAAAAGTAATTTGCACTTATTTTCCTGGGCTTCACAAGGAATGCAAACACAGACCATTGTTTGGGGTGTTTCTTTTCTTTTTTTTTTTTTTAAATAAAAACAACTCCTTTTTTAGAAGAAGATTACAGTTTATAGATAACACTCTATAAAACATGATTTCATTGCTGAATCTAGAATTTTGTGTTTAAATGTCAAGAGATTAAAAAAAAAGTCTATAGAGGCATTATTACAATGACAGACATTTTTTAGTCAATCAAAATACGTGCAACCATGGGGTGCCTGGCTGTCTCGGTCAGTAGAACATACAGACTTTTGATCCTGGGGCTATGAGTTCGAGTCCCACATTGAGTTTGAGTGTAGAGATTACTTAAAAATAAAATCCTTATATATATATGTGTGTGTGTGTGTGTCCCCAATACCTCTTGTACTCAAGGCAATTTTTAATAAGCCTCAGGAATCTTTAACCAATTAGCAATATGATGCTGGGGGATTTACTTAGTATTTCCAAGTCTTTACATATTGAGGGGCTGGGCTACAAATCTTCTAAGATCTTTTCCACAAAAGTTTCATCTCTAATAAAAAAAATCTTGGCAGAACCAGCAAGAAAATTAAAAGTAGTATATGATAAAGTCACAAATCAGATCATCACAGCAAAAGAGTGATATTGAAGCAGGAGAGATAGGAAAGAGGGAGTCAGAATTAACCTAGGATTTGGAAGCATGGTATATTCGAATAGGTACAGAGAAAAGAGAAAGACTTAAAATTAAATAAACATCATGAGAAAGGCTTTAGCCTACACAGGATTGAGAAGTTGTCTACGGCAGAGCCAATAAAATAACTTTGAGCAGCTGGTGGCTGAATCCTACCCTAGCATTTTCTTTGGCAAGCAGAGTAGTTTGCAAATACTTGCTGGTTGCCCACATTAAAAAAGGGGGGGGGGGGGGGACACAGAGACAGAGAAAAGTCACCTAGTTCTCAAAGTATCTGACAAAATTGGCTCTTATTCCCACATGGCAAAAATCTGCTGGAACTGAGTAGAACTTGTCCCCTTTCAGATGGAAATTTCACTCCACAGTTGTCCACAATTTCCACTAATTTCTATCACACTCAGCTGGTTTACTTATCTATATTCCCCACCTAGCCCAGTAGCGATTTCAATATGTCAAAACCACAGAACAGGTCCATTTTTCAGAAGTTAGAGATGTTACAATTTTCAGGCTATAAAATTTGAATTTCATCCTATTAGATTTTACTATATGCAGTTTTAAACAAGAGGTGTATGTTTTTGAAATGCATTTTTTGACTATTAACAATAGTTCCAATTAAGCAACTGAAGATGCTGGAACTAAAGAAAAGCCTCTTCAGGAATTGGGAAAAGACAGAATCACGAGCCAAGAAAAAAGTTGATCTTACAGGATCATTGCTTTCTTAGAGGTGAGGGAGAACTATACAAAAATAGGGTAATTAAAACAAATGTTGGGCTTTGGGTTGAGGCTGAATATGGGAGTAGATATAAAGACTTATCCACTCACAGGTTAGAGATAGGCTCTCCACCTACCATTTCTATAATTATTGCATGTCGCCGTCATCTGTTTACTCTCCAAAAGGCCACCAAAAAAGCAAAGGCTATTAGACTTATTTAGGCAGGGCGCTGGGGAGGAGAGAACCACCTTGACAGTCCATAGAAGTTTCTCGATAGGGGAAATTAGGACACAGCTTCTGCTGTTTTAAGATGAGCCCTACAAAGGGCTCCTGGGTGGCTCATTAAATTTCTGACTCTTGATTTCAGCTTAGGTCATGATTTCATGAATCGTCATGTTAGAGTCATTCTGCTCCTGTATTCTTTATGCATCCTGCATTACTTTGAACTTGTTGGGGAGGTTTACCTTTTTTTTCCTCTGCCCTTCTAGTTTCAGCGTCTGGGGCCTGAGAATCCAACTGAAAAAAAAAAAAAAAAAGATTATCAAAAGAGAAAAAAGTTTAACGATGTACATATGCATGGAACTTCAAAAAGAAATGAGACTCATACAGGAGGCCAGATGATTGAGATTTATATGCCCTTTTAGTCACACAAAGGAAAAGAGGTTTTGGGCTGCTGGGTGGGAGGCGCAAGTTATGGGGAAGCGGGGGAGGAAAAGTTTGGTAAATAAGGATTGTCTTGTTATGCAGAATCTCTCAGGTGGTGGGAGCTGTCTCCAGAAATAGCTCTCTTCCTGGTACAGAGATAGCTTTACAAATGGAAATTTATTTTATTAATACAAATTTCCTTTACAAAGGAGGAAATTTATACTTATTTTTATGCAATTTGTGGAGAGGTAGAGTTTTTCTTGCATCTGTGGTTTTGAATGGCCTTTAGCTCCAAATAATGCTTATGCCAAAGCGGCATATTTTGGGGTGGCATATTCTGGTATTCTGCAACCTATTGATACTCTACCTTGTCCACTAGCAGATTCTATCTGCAGTCAGTGTTCTTGAAAATGAGGGAAATAGGTTAGCATTGGAGATGATTAATGCAAATTCATCACCCCTACTGGACAAACAATGTAAAGAAAGATGTCCTTACTGAGAGATTCAAAGCACTCTTTTTACTGGTAAAAATAGTGTTTGCTTTCATAGATAAAGGAACTGAGTTTTGTTTGCTGACACTTTAGAGAATTATTCCCATTTCTCGAATTATTGCAATTTTAAATCTATTTCCCCACCTGAATTTATTCCATGCCAGAGATAACTTTCTCTGATCCAAACCCAATCATCCTACTTAGAAGCACGTTTATTAAGATTACTTAAAAAAAAACAAGTTATTTTTAATTCAGCTCTTTTCATTCTTAGCCTGCTGAGTCTGAATGTTAACATACTTCATTTGGCCCTCCAAATGACTTTGTTTCAGTAATGTGTTGATGACAGCTATTCGCTGGTTCAAATTTAAATTCTTTTTGCCTGGGCAATTTAGATTATAATTGGCACTGACAGCCAGTGGTCACAAAGAAACCCTAGTTACACAATGTGTATTCTTAGCAACAGAAAAATAATGGGGAAAAAGTCACTACAGCAGAAACACCAGGGAAAGACTTAAGGGAGTCTGATGAACATGTAGAATGTGCATTTAATACCACAAAAATTACACCTTCTTTCAGTAGCAATATTTATCAATCTCATTACTCCTACTGGTAAGATGGCAGTTAAAAACTGTAATAAGAGCGGTGCCTGGCTAGGTCAGTGGGTAGAACATGCGACTCTTGATCTTGAGGTTGTGAGTTTGAACCCCAAACTTGGTGTAGAGATTACAACAACAACAACAACAACAACAAAACCCTGCAATAATAACAGCAACCTTTGAGATGTTTATCTAAGTATGACTGATTGTTTTTGTTTATATGGTTTTGGGCAGTACTCACTAAGCACCTATATTATTCTGAACATTTTTTCATAAAATAAACTTCCAATATTCAATATTGACACTGTCAAGTTTTCCATATCTTTTTCTTCTTCAAACACATTTATGCGATGCCATCAGGCATTTTAGCAGTTAAATTATTCAGCTAAAGTTTTCTATATCCCATCAGCTATACAGATTCAAACTGCTTCCTTCACTTTCAAGTGATTCAGATAAAGTGAAAGGACACAACACACACATACAAGATTGAGTTTAAAAATCCTTTACCTCTTGTGAATATAAAGGTAAAAAAAGAACTCTAATGATGAGCAGGGTTTGGACCACAGTTAGGCTCCTTTATTACAGACCAGTAAGCAATTCATTCTACCAGTTCTATGTGAAGGATGATGTGTATATGTTGGGGTTCAGGAACAAACGGTCAAGAAAGAATTCTTGAGATATCTTTGGTGCAAAAAAAAGGGGTGGTGTGGGTTCATTAAAATGCTGGGGACAGGATCCATGGGCAGAAAGAGCTGCACTGGGGTTGTGAGGAGTGGCTGATTATATACCTTCAAGCTGGGAGAAGGTTAGAGATAGCTTAAGCCTCTAAAGAATTTGAAAACAAGGTTTCCAGGACCTTGAAGGGCTAGTTGTTGTTAGGAAAAGGTTATTTACTACTGTCTAGTAAAACCTTAGTCATGAGACCCTTCAGATGTATATCAGTGGGCCATAATGCTTGTAAGACGATTGCTAACATATATCTTGGGGAGGGGGGTGGTCAGAGATAAAGGAAGTTTCCAAAGGGATTTTTACAGCATCCTGGATGTCGGGCTAAAGTCAAGCTAAAGTTGCCTTTTGCCTCCAGCAAAGTATTAACATTGAGGGAGTTAATGTCTTTGAGGAAAGTTACTCTGTCTGTCTTAAGTACTGGTCAATAGGTGGTAATTGGTAAGGAAATTTAATCTTTTTTCTTTTGCCTTTGTTCTCCATATCAAAGGGTACTAGAATATGGTCCCCCCCAAATTATGCCTTTTGGGCATGTGGATTATTTTGAACTAAAGTCCATTAAGAATGAGCAGATACAGAAAAAGCTTTAAAAGTAGGGCATAAATTTTCCTTCTATAAAGGAAATTTACATTTACAAAGAAAATTCAATTTGTAAACGTGTCTCCCTCCTCTGATACTTGAAAGGAAGATTTTTTTTTTAATGTTTATTTTATTTTTGAGAGAGAGAGAGCACGCGCGAATGTGAGCAGGGGAGGGGCAGAGAGAGCAACACAGAATCCGAAGCCAACTCCAGGCTCTGACCTGACACACAGAGCCAGACGTGGGGCTTGAACCCATGAACCATGAGATCATGACCTGAGCTGAAGTCGGACACTGAGGTACCCCGTCTGAGGTACCCAGGCACCCTGAAAGGAATATTCTTAATGACTCTTACCAGTGGTGACAGCACCAGCTTGAACCTGTGCAATCAACCTTGCTAAAAAAAACCTGTCTACCATACTTTTCCTGATTACTTTCCCATATTTTGCCTCCTCCACTCAGAGATCAAAAACCCATTTTCTTTATTTAGCCTAAGATGATATATAAGCCCAAGTTCTAACATCCCATTTGGGTTACTCATCACTGCATGCTCTCATATGCATGCACAATGTATGTTGTAATAGAATTCTGTATGGTTTTCCCTTGTTAATCTATCTTTTGACAGTCTAATCTACAAAGTCCCAGGCAGAGAACCTATGCTTGGTACAGGAAAAAGATTTTTTTTCCCTTACCTACACATACTCCTAGTTGCTAAAACACACCTCACTCCAACCCTTATCCATGCCCTTACCTACCCCAGATGCCAATTGCACATCGATTCCAATGATAATTTACCTTTTCACAATTGGATTCATAGTGAAAACAGATATACTTTGGCAGAATAAATTTTGCAAGCTCCTTATAGTAAGGGAACAGATCTTTCATTTTATTTTAAATGCCTAACACAATACAATTAATATGTATTAATGACTGTGGTAGAAGTTATCTAAAATACTACTGTAGGATGCCTCACTTCAGAAGAACTCGGGGTATTGTTAAAATAATATTTTACAACTAGCTATTTTGTGCTTACCATTTGTTAAATTCTACATTGAAAGACATGGACATTTCTAAAATTTATTTCTTGTAGAATAAGAAAAGGTACTAAAGATTTTTAAATACAGGTCTAGTTATAAGCCATTTTAGTGGGAGAATAGAAGATAGGTGTTTTCAAAAACACCAGTGACAAGTCCATTTCAGAAGGTCAGGACCCAGGATTCAGTCCTAAATTGATTGAGGCTCTTGGAAATAAAGGAAAGAAGCTTCATAAAAAGGTATACACTCCATCATTTGCTTATAAATGCAGACTCTAAACTATAAACTAAACATTAAAGGGAGATAAATTATTTTTCTTAGCTAAAATAATAGGTGAGTTCATCTTACTGGGGTCCTTTCACTTCGCATTTTTAAGGACCTAAAAGCTATTGTGTTTGTAAATATGAATGTGATCATTTGAATTCTGTCTTTACATAAAATTTTAAGTGACTGTGACACGATTTTGACATTAGAAGCTCACTCCCTTTTGATAATATACTATTACTACATGTTTCTATGAAAGCATCATTAGGTTAATGTACAATTGTATGAGATGTATAAAGGATGTGGCTCAGTAACTATAACATTTCCAACTTCAATTCTCTGTCATAGGCAAAACGAACAAAATAGCAGTAGGATAGTCTTAAGTTTAGATGTATTCTAAAATGCAAAGTCATAAAGAAAATCATTTCAATATAATAAATTTAAAACTATAACTTTTAGAAGTCTGGGAATATACCCAAGGAGATAATTGTTTCTTTAACAGCCCAAGTTAGTGATTATATAGTCAGAAAATTTTCCAAGGATATATCACATCAGAAAGTTTTTCTTCTTTCTTTTTCTGCAGTCCATTACTTTAAAATGAGCCATCCACTTTGAATTACAGGGTAGGCATTGTTACTCTTAATTGCATTTTGATGGTGTAATGTTCAGAAAAATGAAAAGGACAATGATGAAACAGAGAAAAGGTAAAAGAAAAAATGTGCTTCCCCATTATCTACTTTTGACTAAGGGCTTAATAAAGGTTAGTCATAATTAAATTAGATCAGAGCCTTTATTTTTTTCTTAAGTAATCTCTACCTTCAACGTGGGGCTCAAACTTAGGACCCCGAGATCAAGAGTCACATGCTCTACTTACTGAGTCATCCAGGCATCCCCAGAGCCTTTATTTTAAACACAGTATAAATATTTTAAAGATCTATTTGAATTTGGTAATTTAAAAAAAATCCTGATTTCCCTTACCTAACAGTTTTTCCTCACTCACTTTTCTCTATTGCACTCACACACAAGCCCCAGTTGGTTGAGTATCCATATGCCTTTCATAATGTATTTTTTAATTGGCTTTTCTTACTTAAAGACTCTGTTTTTAAAGACATGACAGAGCTTATGTCCTATTTGAAAGAAAGTCTCATATGATCACACTCAAGCATTACTCAGGAGAATGAAGTCTCATAAGAAATTTTATTCTAATACCGAAGAATAGCCTTAAACCAATTTATACTGAGGCTCATCTGTAATCACTTAAGTCATGAGCATTATACCCTCCAGCTTCTCTCCCTTCTGGTGATTCTTTTTTTTTTTTTTTTTTCAACATTTTTTATTTTTTTTTATTTTTGGGACAGAGAGAGACATAGCATGAACGGGGGAGGGGCAGAGAGAGAGGGAGACACAGAATCGGAAACAGGCTCCAGGCTCCGAGCCATCAGCCCAGAGCCTGACGCGGGGCTCGAACTCACGGACAGCGAGATCGTGACCTGGCTGAAGTCGGACGCTTAACCGACTGCGCCACCCAGGCGCCCCATCCCTTCTGGTGATTCTATATAGCAAGAGCAAGCTGTTTTCAGGAGGACAAAAAGCTCATTTGAAAATTTTCATAGTTAACACATGCCTTGAGAATTTATTTCATTCACAAAATGACAAAATTACTCAGTCCTTTGATGTATCAACCCCTGCCATGAAACTGTGTCCTATCTGTGCAGAAGGAAAGAAAAAAAAAAAAAAGTATGATTTGCTCATTTATGTAATTAAGATTTATTGGGCACTTACTATGTGTCAGGTAATATTCTAGGCGAATGAGAAGAAAATGCACATTGTAAAATTTGGAGCCTGATAGACCTAGGATTAAATATTGATTCTGCTATTTATTAATAGAGTGTGTAATAAAGAATTTGGCTGACCTTTGTCTCTGGTTCCTGGGAGCTAGCCTCTAAAATCCTTGGAATTTTCATGAGTGATAGGAGTGTCTTTGTTATTCATGCTGGGCCCCTGGGACCACACCTGGATAGTTCATGCTAACAAGGGCCTCTAGAGAGTTTATACTAATGAGATGTCTCAGGACAGTGGCGGGGGGGGGGGGGGGGGGGGGGGGGGGGGGGGGGGGGTTGCATGGCAAATAGACCAAAAGGTGTGATTAGATGATTGGGGCTTTGAGCCACTGTAATATCAGCCTGAACTCCAGGGGGAATGGATATTGAGTTCAGCCACCTGGACAAAGATTCAACCAAACCTGAAGCTTCAATTAAAACTCAAGACACCAAAGCCTGAATGAGCTTCTTGGGTTGGCAATATTCCATGCATATTTTCCTACCTTGATGTCAAGAGGATACAGTATCCCCGATCAGCGATGTCTGTGAGTCTCTCTAGCAAACCATAGAAAATTACGATGGTTTTGGAAAATTGCTAAACTTGCAGTTGATGTCAGAAGTTTTGGGGAGACTTGATGATCTGGAAGACTGCACTTAACCCCAAGTTTGGCTAATTCCAGGTACTAAGCAACCTTCTATGTCAAATTACTTATTTTTTTCTAAGTCTTAGTTGTCATATCTTTAAAATAGGTAAGATAGTATTACCAGGATGCTGTAAACATGAAATAGTTTTATAGTACACATCATAGGTGTACTTATGCTTTCTTAATATTGGCTAGGAATTTTTAAAGTGCAGCCTAATGTATTATCTTTTGAATGAAAGACTCTCTCATACAGCACACAAGCAAAGGATGTATCAATTTCCATGCATCAGGTCTTTGACTTATCTGTCAGATATGAGAACTCCATCTGTAAACATCACATGGGGGTCAGTGACTTGAATATCATTAGGAGTCTTAGGCCTATGACTAGTATTTTCATAAAAACAAGAAGAAGAAGAAGAAGAAGAAGAAGAAGAAGAAGAAGAAGCAGCAGCATGAGAATTACAGGACAGAGAGCCATTACAAATATCTAGGATTTAACAAAGTAAATGACTCTGGAAGGTAGTAGCTGAGAAACAACAGTGACACAATAAATTCAGTGGATCAGAAACAGAAGACTTTGCTTGGAGCCTTGATTCAGACAGGATGTCTTTTACTGCTTGCCACTCTGACCCTGGAAGTGGCCTTAACCCATCTAAAAATGTAACTGATGCCTATTATTAGAGCAGAGCATTACTGCTCTATTACTAGAACATCAAAACTCTATGTTTTATTTAATGAGTGTAAACATTGATTTGGACACATAGTAGTATTGTAATACGGAGGTAAAAATGCTTTCGAGCAGTGAGATAGAAACCCAGTTGCTGGGGTGCCTGGGTGGCTCAGTTGGTTAAGTGTCCGACTTCGGCTCAAGTCATGATCTCACAGTTTGTGAGTTCTAGCCCCGTGTCAGGCTCTGTGCTGACAGCTCAGAGCCTGGAGCCTGCTTCAGATTCTGTGTCTTCCTCTCTCTCTTCCCCTCCTCTTCTCACTCTCTGTCTCTCTCTTTCTCTCAATAATAAATAAACGTTAACAAAAATGTTAAAAAATAAAATAAAAATAAACCCAATGGCCTAACTACCTCGATTAGGGTAAGAATACTGGGTAAAATAAAGTTGTCATTGACAAATAAATCCTTACAGTTATGACTGATGTAATTTAAGAATTAATCTCAGACTATCAAATGAAAAAAAAAAGATAAAAGACAAGCTGCAAGTCAAATGTGCTTACAAAGATGTTCTAATTAGTCTGCAGAGTTTGAAAAATTCTTTAATAAAAAGAATTTTTATTTGGCTATATTTGACCCTTATTCCCCAGTGGCAACTATTGATGGGGGGCAGGGAGGGGGAAGGGAGTCATTTCCCTCCAGTTTTCCACTGTTCTCACTCAGGTTCCATTTCTTCATTTACATCACTGATGTAATACCTATAGGCATGTGTGCCTCTGACTCATTTCACAGAGTTGAGTAACTTCTAGAATCAGGGTGTTTGAGAATGGTAAAAACCAAGATAGATGTGGACAAGGAGGACAGCAGAACGAAACAGGAGATCAAAGCACCTTTGTTAAGAACAAAATGACTCACAAGTCAGGGTAAGGCAAAGCAGGGAGGAGAAGGATTATAGTTCAAGCACCTAGAAAGCCTTGCAACACAATGCCTTATTGGCCCCAAACTCGTTGTTTGCAGAAGAATCCAACAGCCGTGCGTTTAGCCTGGCCTTACAGGAAGAATCCCATGTAGAGGAAGCTGCAGCTGTAGTGGGCAGGTCTTGATTATCCCGGATCCACACAGAGCTGTGAAACGCAACATTTCTGACTTTACGTTGGTTAACACATCTGTCTGCAAAGACTCCTCCTCAATTCTTAACCAAAATATGGAATATAATTCCTAACTCATTCTGATAACAGGTACTGTGACAATCATGAAAACTTTGACAATCTGAATACAGGGGCACCTGGGTGGCTCAGTCGGTTAAGCCTCTGACTTAAGCTCAGGTCATGATCTCACGGTTTGTGAGTTCAAGCCCTGAGTGAGGCTCTGTGCTGACAGCTTAGAGCCTAGAGCCTGCTTCGGATTCTGTGTCTATCTCTCTCATGCTCATGCTCTGTCTCTGTCTCTGAATAATACATTAATGTAAAAAAAAATTAGAATGAATACATTCACACCATAAAGAAGGCCAAGAAATCTTCGTTTTTATCCAGGACACTGAGTGTTATTGATTTCCCGATCCGACCTCAAAAATATTCTAGCCCTCTGACATCTTGGGAGATTATAAGCAGGAGCTTCTAATATGATAGAGAAACAAAGACCTGACTGTTAGGTGGGGAGAATGGTGGCTGAATGTGTATGAGTGCTCTTAAATGTGTCTGTTAGAACTGTATTAGGAGACAGAGGGAGTGGAGGGAGTCACTGCAATGGCTCTGCCTCTCTTTGCTACCACCAGAGAAATGTGGGGAAGGCACAGTTGAGCTGACCTTGTGTGCATAGGCCTGGACTGGCAGATCTTGTTAACATCTATATTTCTGAGGTAGGTGACTCAGATCCATAAGGTTATATTAGATTGTAAGAAAAAAAATAAACAGCAGGGCACCTGAATGGCTCAGTCAGTTAAGCATTTTGACTCTGGATACCCACTCAGCTCATGATCTCACATTTCGTGGGATAGAGCCCCAAGTTGGGCTCTACGCTGACAGTGTGGAGCCTGCTGGGGATTCTCTCTCTCTAACTCTCTCTCTGCCCCTCCCCTGCTCATGCCCTCTTTCTCAAAATAAATAAATAAACATTGAAAAAAAAAAAAAAGAGAGAAAAAACTAGCAGCAGCCAATATCTGAGTTCCTTCATTCATTTATTGATTAAATATTTTTTTTTTCTAAATGTTTATCCATTTGTTTTGAGAGAGAGCGAGTGTGGGGGGGTGGGGGAGACAGAGAAAGAATCTCGTGGAGTCTCTGTGCTGTCATCACAGGGCTCTTTGCAGGGGCTGGATCTCTGAACCGTGAGATCATGGGCTGAGCAGAAATAAATCAAGAGTTGTCCACTTAACAGAGCCACCCAGGTGGCCAAATTAAATTAAATAATTTATCCAAGAAATATCAGTTGGTAAACTCGTATGAATTCACTGAGCATTTTAAGAATTACAAACTTCGAGGAACTTAAAATTCACTAAGAAAGAACAGGCATCTCTAAAATCTATGTAAGCTTTTTCTAATTAAATATCTAAAGAGCATTATTAATGAGAAGTGCTATAAAATTCCAGATAAGGAAAAGGCTGCGTATTTTGCAGGCGCATCCTGGAGAAAGTGAAACTTGAATAATATAATACTTGGGTAGCAAAAAGAAGCAAAAGCGTCAATGCGAGCCTTTACTTCAAACTCCTTCAAGATTCCCCGCTACCAAAAGGTAATGAACTTTTTATTAAGACATTCCAGACACTGAAAATCGGGTTCCAAACCAAATTCCCGCCTTATCTGTGACTGCTGCCTGGCTCTACCAATCATTCCAGACTGTTTCCATTCCCCAGACATGACGTGTATTTGCAAACTTCCACGTCATCTTTGGCGCTGCTCCTGCTGCTTCTCCCTACTCAGCATGCTTCGGAAAGTGTAGCAGACGCTTCAGGATGCAGCTCAGATGCCAGGAAATGGGGGAACCTTTTCCTAATTCTTAGCCTCTGAAGGATGTATTTATTAGCCTTTTCTCTTTGCTCACACCGAGCTGCGACTACAGAAGTTAGGGCTTGCTGTGGGAGATCAGCACCCCAATCGTCTCCATCAATAACCCCTAACTCTTCATAAGAACAACTGATTTTTTTTTTATTTTACTTGCTATGAAATTATATCTTCATGTTGTTGCCACTGAGACTTTTAGTGCAACATATGCATTAATAATATAACACTGTCCTATTACATCATTGGTAGCATTTACTTCTCTTCCTTTTCGCATTGTGAACTTTTCCAATACACCAAATACTTTTGAATGCTTACTCGGTGCCAGGCAATGCACCTGAGGTCAGTAAATATGTAATTCCCTAGTCCCACAATATGGCTTATAGCCTTTGGTTGGAATAACAAAGAACTAACATTTAAAAATCTTATGTGCGTTCATATAATCTAAGTTAAAAACTCTGGAGAATTATTTGCTTCCTGATAACTCTTTTCCTTTCTACGGTTATTTGCTTTTATTTTCAATGTGCCTTTTTATCTTCTTCTGGGTTAAAGACTCTATCCCGGATAGACGACATTCTCAGAATGTTCTCAGAACCCTAAAAAAGTATTATTATGTACAAGACAATTTCCTTGTCCTTAGGGGCTAACGATACAAGCATCTTGGACTACAAAGTCCCCCTAAAGCTTACCTGAGTGCTGAACTTTCTTCTTCAAGAAACTATTCTAACTGGATGAAGTTATTTCAAAGTTCTTCTTCATTTGGCATGATTAAAAATAATATCTAATTGTTTGGTAGTACAGTACAGGCAAACTCTAAGAGAAATTAGGGGGAAAAAGAAAGGGATCGATGATGTTAGGTTAGGATTTCCTGAAAGCCTTGGGGTTTAAAGCGATGCTGACAAAACAGGGAGAAAAATAAGAAAGTAATTCTCCATAGGGAAAATAGCATGGACTTTAAGAAAAATATTTTCTGAGTCAATGGAAAAATAACATGAATTCGGACCATAATTTAAAACTGGAGAAATATATGACTAATTTTAGCAAGCACTACAAATTTCAAAACATACTTCTTTGCTGATCATCTAAAACATTCTATTTTGTGTAGACATAAAATGAATCTTTGAATGTGAATTTTTTTTTAGGTTTGGATTACACAATCTCAATCAGTAACAAGAAATCATCGTTGATTAAGACTGACAGAAATAGAAGTTTGAATTATATATGTATGATATATGAGCTGTCATCAACTTTTACCAAGTGAATGCTAAATCACTCAGAATATTTCAAAGCAGATTTATTTCCTTTACATATGGTATATCATTTGCAATAAACAGACTGATATACAAATTTTCCCTGATGGTATGTGTGTGAAAATGATCTCAGTGATTCTAAAATTATTTTGCTGGAAGGGAAACTAAATACAAGAAATGGACAAATTAACTGAAGCCTACATGTTCAGACCAGCGAGAAACCTGGCTTTGGGCAAGTAAGAATTTTGGTTAAAATTTCAAAATATAATTGTAATTGTTGCTGCCCTATTTCTTCCAGCTCTGCTGACTCATTGTCATCACACATAGTTTCAAGGTTATTCTAGGATTCTTCATTTCTTATCCTGACTGTTTCTTCATTTCCTCACTATGCAGAAAAAAAGAAGAAAAAAAAAAGAAAAAAAGCCATATAATTAGATCATTACAAAACATTAAAATCTGATTATTTTGCATTTTACATCTAGGATACCAGCCTTTAAAACCTATTTAAGATTCTAATTGGGAGCTTCTGTTACTAAATTTTTTTGTGTCAAACTTACATCCTAGATGTAACTTTTTAAAAAAAAAGTCAACTTTTAAAAAAAATAATACAGGTAAGCCCCATGATCTATTAATACCTATATGCTTGTTAATGACTCATATATTCATTCACGTTTCAAGAGGCTACTTCAAAGAATAAGAATCTTAGAAATAAAAACACCTGAGTTTCACTAATGGCTCCATCAATTACTAGCTGGGGTTACTCAGACAAATTATGAGTATTCATACAACTATCTGAGACCCCAGTAGTAAAATACAGGTAAAATCATCTTTTTTAATTGAAAGGAAAAGTATTTGTAAAGGAAATGGCACATTAGGATCATTAACATAATTGGTACAATCAATATCAGCTATTATTCTTCCCTTCTATAAAGAAAAATTTGTTTAAGTTGTTTAATTTTTCAATGTTTATTTATTTATTTATTGAGAGAGAGAGAGAGAGAGAGAGAGAGAGAGAGAGAAAGAGAGAGCAAAACAGGAAAAGGACCGAGCAAGAGGCAGAGAGAATCCCAAGCAGACTTCCTGCTGCCAGCACAGAGCCTGACACAGGGCTCTGTCCCACAAACAGTGAGATCATGACCTGAGCTGAAACCAAGAGCCAGACGCTTAACCTACTGAGCCACCCAGGTGCCCCAAGTTTAATATTTAAATAGACTGTTTTGGGTGTCCTATTTCCAGATTTCAGGTTGGAAATGAATGAATCTACTTTTTTTTTTTATTTATTGCTTTTTTTTTTAATCCATGTTCAACACACACAGAAACATCTATTCAGCCTACCTTCAGTTATCAATTTAGGACATTAGTCACATGGTCCAATGACATTGACATTTGCAAATAACTTTGAAAGTTCTTATTTAAAATTTTCTCCACAATATTTTCTCTTGAACTTGTTTCATGGTCTTGAATATTCACATTTTATGAGAAGAATTTTTTTTTAAATAAGAAATAGCCTGAAGTAACTCAGAAGAAAAAAACAGCAGGAAAGAATTTGTTGAAAAATAATTCATACTAATTTTTTTTAAATATAAAGTATCTAAAATAATAAAGTTGAGCTGTTTGCAATATAAATTCCCTTCACTTACTAACTACATTAGTAAATCTATTTTTAACCATATAAAATCATACTAAATGTATTTGCCTTTATAAAAGGATAGCCCTATGATGTGCCGTTTATTTGACATATCATACAATTACCTTAAAATCATCTGGGGCTATGTTATATATGTACAAATCTGAAGGATGTGAAGAATCCATGCCTCAGCCTGACATTGGGCTTTTATTGAGAAATAGACCCCCTAATTTTGAATATATGCCTGAGTAGTAACTATGGTTGTAGCCAAGTAAAAACAGATGATAGAAAAGGTAAAACACAGTTGTTGGGACCATACTGGGGAAAATTCTTGTAAATGTAAGAGGGAATTATTTGCAGTCTCTTTCCACAAGTATTTATGGAGCATCTGCTCAGTGTTCAGAACTGTGCTATTTGGCACCATATCTTTTTCCAAACTTGGATATTCCAGTTAAAAATCTTTAACTGTCAAGGAGAAATATTTAGTCTTTCTTTGGGAGTGTCAAGTCTTTGCCAAATTGCTTAAAATGGTATTTGAACTTAAGGACAGTTTCATTTCTGCTAAGTTTGAGTAAACCTCTATTTTAAAAAGTAGCGAATTATCAATTTTTTGAAGCTCTTTCTACACTACTTATAAGTCATAAACTACAGTCAATAAGTCATAAGCATTGTTATAACTTGATTCTCAGGATGTTCAAAGGAATATATTTTTTTTTAATATTTACTTTTGAGAGAGAGAGAGAGAGAGAGAGAGAGAGTATGAGTGGGGGAGGGGCAGAGAGAGGGGGAGACACAGAATCCAAAGCAGGCTCTTAGCTTCTCCGAAGCACAGAGCCTGATGTGGGGCACAAACTCACAAATTGTGAGATCATGACCTGAGCCAAAGTTGGATGCTCAATCGACTGAGCCACCCATGTGCCCCTCAGTCCAATAATTTTTTAAAAATTCAGTTAAATACTTTTTAGATAGAATGGAACAAAACTTCATCTTCCTAGGACACACTTAATACCTTGAACAAAACCTTGTACACAAATAAAGGCATTTAATAAATATTTCTCAAATTGATCTGAACTTACCATCAATTCAGAATGAGTATGAAATAAATGACACATCTAAGAAAGTCAAATGCTGTATTCTACATCAATATTTTAAGTCTCAGAGACAGAGGGGATAATAATAATATCTAGGGTATTAAGTATATTATAGAAAAGGTCATATATATATATATATATATATATATATATATATACAAAAAAAGAAAAATGGTTTTATTTCCCATTTGCTATAGGAATCCTTCAATAAAAGTCCATCCTCTTCGCCTGACTCTGTCTTTACAACACACTTATTATATATATCCCTAGGGTTTGGGAAATAATGTGGGGGGTTTTTTTTGAGATACTTTAGTTTTTGGGTTTTTTTTATGAAACATTACCTCGACTTGTGCTTTTAAGAGAGAAAGAAAGAAAAGGAAAGCAAGCAAAAAAGCAAGAAAGCAAGAAAGCAAGCAAGCAAGCAAGAAAGAAAGAAAAGAGGAAAAGAGGAAAAAAAGAAAAGGAAAAGAAAAATAAGTCACATAGACATTATTTGTAGAAAATCTGGATGGACCTGTGTAACTCTTGATTTATTCAGTAATTTAAAGCAAGGGAATAAGGCAAGAAAAGGAAATTATTTTACTGGTCAGCAGATCACTAAACATAATAAGGGATACTAAATTTAAGGGGCACCCAAAAGATAATTACGTAATTTAATGTAGTGGGAAAATGAACACAGAACTGGCCATTACTTGACCTCTCTTATCAAGGAGAAAGGACTATATTTTACTGTGTGCCACAGCTTAATTCACATAGAAATTAAGCTCTCATGAAATCAACTTTGCTTTTGAGGATTTCATCACACAGTGGTATGAGACACATTCTGTCTCACTACCTCAAAACGAAGGGAACACTTGTTATTTCAGTTCCATATAATGGAAATGAGACTAAAGTACAAAAGATCAGCAAGTCAAATAACATTTCTGCTTTTAAAAAGATAGCACATTAAAAAAAGCACCATAATAATTTCCTACCCACATTTTTGTTAGAACACAACTTAATAGCTTGATCTGAGTTTAGAAAGAGGTGTTGAACATTGTAAAACTAAGTGCTTGAGTTCAGTGTAGAGTACTGAATCCTTCAAGATTCCATCTGTTTGAAAAGCATTCATGAGTAGCAGATCCCTATTTTTTCTACTATATGACATAAATTCACAAAAAGCGCAAAGTAATCCAATGAATATTTTGAGATTTTAACAGAACAGTCGAGACATTTTGTTGAGCACTACAATAATTAGTTATCATTATTGGTAAGCAGTTGTCAATGTAATTGATAAAACAGCACTAGCATAAATAGGACAAGCAGTAAATTACACTACACTACATTTGTTTCTATTGCTTATTCTTTCACTCTCAGTAAAGAACACTTAAACGAAAGCAAAAGTGACATTGTTTTGGGGGAAGACTTTAAATTGTTCTTAAATATTATCTGTACATAATTTAATTTCTATTAATAACATTACTTGTGACATGTGTCACAGAAGATACCAACATGCAAGAGCACTATGTCACAGTGGGAACATTGAAAGCCAATGCATTTTGGTGGTAAATATTTTTATTTATTTGGGGGTAGGGAGAGAAAGAAATGGGGGAGGGGCAAAGAGAGAGGGAGAGAGAGAATCCCAAGCAGGCTCCATGTTTAGCATGCAGCTTGATGCCGGGCTCGATCCCACTACTATGAGATCATGACCTGAGCTGAAATCAAGAGTTGCACACTTAACCCACTGAGCCACCCAGGTACCCCTCAATCATAAATATTCTTAATTAGATAGAAAAAAGGTTTTCATTACAACAAATTACATACTGCTGAGAGACAAGTGTCATTATGTATGTCAAAATTAGTTGGTCCATGCATTATGGGATATTGGTCACATTTTTTATCTGGAAGAAAATTCTATATAATACTAGTCCATATGAACCTAAGTTAGCCTGAAATTGCTCTTAAATTACTTTAAGCATAAAGAAGAGGCAGATTTAATTTCTGGTGTTATGCTATCAAAGACCATTTCTAATACTGAGATTTTCAGTTTTTTACCCAGGATAATAAAGGGTCAGATTAGTTATTTTTGGATGGTAAGATTACATATGACTTTTATTTTATCTGTCATGATTTTTGAACTTTCCAAATTTTCTTTTTCTTTTCTTTTCTTTCTTTTTTTATTTTTATTTTTTATTCTTGAGAGAGAAAGAGAGCGAGCACACACACAAATTGGGGAGGAGCAGAGAGCGAGAGAGAGACAGAATCCAAAGCAGGCTCCAGGCTCTGAGCTGTTAGCACAGAGCCCAACGTGGGCTCAAACTCATGAACCATGAGATCATGACCTGACCTGAAGTCAGACACTTAACCAACTGAGCTACCCATCACCCCCAGATTTTCTAAAAGGAATATAAATATTCATTACATAAAAGATATATTAAAATAGACTTATATCCATATGCATATACACTTACTTATACATGTTTGTATATATATACCTACACCTATTTACATATATGTGTGCATATATATATATATAATATAATCAGTTGAAACACTAAACAAGACCATTTTAAAAATATACGTTGAATGCTGATCACTATTCTTACATTTGTTCAAGTGAGATAACCACAATTTCTTCTTGCTTAGAAATTGAGGCTTATTGATGTTAGTGAAACTATTACACAATGTATGATCAAAGTTTAAGACCAGGAACCACTGAATAGCAATCATGTCTTTTATATGTGAATAAATGAATGCAATGTATTCATTCTTTAGGTAGTTGTAATATTGGAGTTAGGAACAATTTATGAATCTTTGTATGTAATAGGAATTTGGGAAATGTCAAATAAATAACTGATAAATATAATAATATATAATAATTACAAAATATATACTATTATATATAATTATATAATTTGACATATTTATTATATGTATTTATTACATATAAAAGTAAATAAATAATATAATTATATAATATGTAGTCTATAATAATATAATAAATATAACTAATAAATAAGACTATTTAAAAATCTGGGAGGCTTGAGTTCTGAAAACAAGAAAAGTACATACAAAGTATCCTGACCAAATAATATACTTATTCTACTTGGAAAATATTCCTACAGAGTAATTTGTTAGGAACTATGCTCTTTTCTGCTTAATAGACTGCACGCAGTAAAAATACATTGGCTTGAATAAAATTTTTATCTAAAGGCTTAAAACAAACATAATTAGACTAAGGCACTCCACATTATCCACCATTGTGCTTCATAGGTAATGCTGATTCCAGTTGGCATTCAGTAGGCAGGCAGAAAATTGTGGCAATTATTGAAAATTATCGGGTTTTAAACACAGTGTACTCAACTCTCTCCTCTCATCCTCCCAACCTCATGCAAATTCTTTTTATTGGGAAAATAATGAATTGTGCTGCTTCAGCACCAAGGAAGCTACATTTTGAAAAATAATGATTTACATTTTTTATTGCTATTTGTCCCACACAAAGAGCACACATGCACTTGGGTGGCTTTTTTTTCAATCTGAATCGCGGTTTTCACTTTTCATCCATTTCCCTATGCTTAACATCCTTTCTACTTGACTACCCTTACAAAAGGTTCTAACTCAGTCCTATCTCCTTCAAGAAGCTTTTTCTAATTTCCCTAAAACAACTTTGTATTTTTTTCCCATCACATTTTCACAGTTTTGGTTGTGGCCCCATCAAGCCCTTGAAGACTGCCTGCTAGTATAGTTATGTGCACGTTCTACCAACGCTGGTTGAGCACTCAGTGGAACTGAAGCATAGTCCTCTCTGTTCCCAACACCACCTACCACTGTCACCTGCACAGTACTGAAATTCTCTGGGAATACAAAGATGTCTTAAGCTTAATGACTCTTAAAACAAAAATATCTTTGTCTCCTTATTAATTCCACAAGAAGAATTTGTCTTCTTTGTTGTTTATCTACTTTGTTTTCTTTTGTTCAAGTCAGATATAAGAATACGTGGGTTGGATGAGTAAAATGTTGAACTAAAAGAATATTCAACTATCAGGTAGTTTTATGTCAACTTTTGTCTTTTTTTCTTATTTTCTAAGACAAATTATGTTTTGAAATGACTTGACATTTCATTTCAAAAAATAACAATTCTAAGTTAATGTGTATTAAATTTGACTAATCATAATAACATGCTATTTGAAATGTGGCACAAGCTATTTATAAAAATAAAATACTCCTTTGGATGAAATTAGATTTTAAAGTTCCTAAATCAATTAAAAACAGAAAAATAATCCTGTGCTGCACGGATTCAGAATTGTTTTTTCAGAAACAAATACCATATGTTTATAACAAAGATTATTAATCCTGGAAAATATATCTTCCAATTTATGTCACTGTCTTAGAAATAGTTATATACATTAAACTACTGATAATTCATCATAGATTTTCATTGCCAATATCAAACTTTTATCCAGTATAATAATTTATTAAAACTAACTTTTAGAGAATCTCACTGCTGCTATCTTGAAGTAGAAGAAAATTTATTTTCTCTAAGTGAGTCTTTGAAATGGAGTAACATAAGAAACAGAAAACATTATTTCTGTATAATGTTCAGAAACCTTATTTCTGAAACAAAGACTTGAACTTATGTCTAAAAAGATTTCTTTCTAAATTACTTACTAATGATTCCATAATTATACATCACATTAGTAAGACAATTGGCAGCTTTGTCTTGAGCCTATATGGGTTCAGAAATACTATGAAATAGGCTAAACATGTGTGCCTCTCGTATTTTGAATATTCAAATTGGTGCCTACCATGTGTTGGGATTTGTGCTTAGTTAGCACTGAGTCACAAAGACAAATAAGACTTGTATTTTGTCCTAGAGGACATCACGATGTTAGCTAACAATATATAAATCAATGTTTCATAACCAAAATCATGTCTACTAAATTAACCAATTTTACCCTGGATACTCTGAGAACTACAGACTCAGTCATTATAATCTCACAAATAATAGCTTCTCCAAGTAGGAACAATGAGCAAAAAAGAAAGGATAGCAGCTTATTTTGTATTGCAATTCCTAAAAATGAGATAGATTTCAATTTATTTATTCAATATAAATTGAACATCAATCTTTGAAATAAAAAATTTCAGGTAGAATTATGGTTTATAACATATATTATATTGTAATATTTCCAGAAGATTCTATTTCCTGAAGAGATTTTATACATTATGAATCATATTGTTTTTGCATGAAAAGAACCTATAAAAAATGGATATGTCATTTTGCAAACATACATATTCCTAGCTCACTATAAAATATTACTGATGCTAATTAGGTTAGTTATTATAAGCAAGGACTCATGGACCCCAATGCCAATTAATCTAATTTCCACTCCATTGAAGTCCTGTGTTCACTAGATAATCTGAATATAGCTTAATGATCTGTGTCATGTCAGATTGAGCAATTTGTTTCCATATCTGAAAAACGCACAATCCCTAAATCCAAAACGGATTTTTATTGGAGAAGTTTGGATGAGGCAAAAGTGGAAAACATTATCAGATAGAGGTTGCTAATTTCCTACTTTGAGAAGCATAAGCTTCATTTTATCTGCACAACTAGAGCATGACAGATTAACGTATAGCATAAAATAATTTGTAATAGACCTTGGTGAAAAGTCATAGTGGACGTGAAGTCTTAGTTAAAATATGGAATTCTAAACAAATCATTTTTTCTAAAACTTGAAAAATCTCATCTGGGATGGGTATGTATGTACAATCTGCCTCCATAAGTTGAACACAAACTGAATAGAAGCTTTATGTTAGTACTAACATTTCTTGATTATACAGAATTTACTATACAATAGCTGTTCTACACCAAATGGTTTTAAAAACACACAGGCAGACCACAGCTAAGAACTTCATAGATAAGTTTTCATTTGCTTCCCCATTTAGATTTAACAAGTCAATTTATATGACAGTCCAATAGTCCTTTTCTGTGAGGGAGCAGGGAAGTTGCTATGTGAAAGAAGGAAGAAGGAAAGAGCGTTTGTTACCGTGTCATACTTCTGCTTGATGGTTGGGTATTTTCCAACCCTGTAAGTATAACTAATGACCTTTGCTGAAATCCTGCCTCCTCTTGATACAGATCTTCCTCGACTCACATTGAGGTTACCTCATGATAAACTCATCGTAAGTTGAAAATAGCGTAAGTTGAAAATGTACTTAATATACCTGCCCTACCAAACATATCATAGCTTAACCCAGTCTACCTTAAACGTGGCTCAGAGCATGGACATTTGCCTATAGTTGAGCAAAATCACAAAGCCTATTGTATAACAAAGTGTTGAATATCTCATGTGGTTTATTTTTTTAATGTTTACTTATTTATTTTGAGAGAGACAGAGACAGTGCGAGTGGGGGAGGGGCAGAGAGAGAATGAGAGAGAGAGAGAGAGAGAGAGAGAGAGAGAGAGAACCTGAGCAGGCTCTGGGCTGACAGTGCAGAGCTCAAGTCGGGCTGGAACTTACGAAACTCTGAGATCATGACCTGAAGGGAAACCAAGAGTCAAACGCTTCACTGACTGAGCAACCCAGGTGCTCCTCTCACGTAATTTATTGAAAGTGTACTGAAAGTCAGAAACACAATGGTTGTATGGGTACAGAATGGTTGTACGTGTATGGGTTGCTTATCTCGGTGGTCACGTAGATGACAAGGAGCTCCAGCTGCTGCTTCTGCCCAGCAGTGCAAGAGAGCATCCTACCACATATTGCTAGCCCTGGAAATGATCAAAATTCAAAATTCAAAGTATGGTTTCTACTGAATGGGGATTGCTTTTTCACCATGGTAAAGTCAAAAAACAGTAAGCATTTATTTGTATTTACTATGCAAATTTACAAGGGAATCAACAGCATAAATATCAGTTAAGGTATCCTTTAACTCAGCTATATAAGGGGTGAGAAAGGCCCCTTTGGGATCTCTAAAGTAAAAGATTTCAAAACAGCTGTTCAGTTGGCACACATTTTGATTTGGCAATAACAACCAAATTATGGTTATTAGGCCTTGGTGTTACTCTCAACCTGTTAAAGATTTGGGATGTGAATTCAGAATTGGGGTTTGAGTTCCAAATTATTGACTTCTAAAAGCCCCATCAGTCCACACGTGATTGCATTTTTACTAATATTTGTATAACTGTGCCTAAGTATGCATCTTAGATAGAAACAAATATATCTTATCATGTGGAAAGCATGAACTTCTTTCAATTAAGTCTCAGGGAATCCTAGATCAGGCTCCCAACGTGGGCTTTTCCATTAATGCTTGGGGATAAGACTTTGTTCATTATATTTAAAGTACTCTTTTAGGGGCGCCTGGGTGGCTCAGTCAGGTGAGCGTCCGACTTCGGCTCAGGTCATGATCTCACAGCTCATGAGTTCGAACCCCGTGTCAGGCTCCGTGCTGACAGCTCAGAGCCTGGAGCCTGCTTTGGATTCTGTGTCTCCCTCTCTCTCTGCCCCTCCCACACTCGCATTCTGTTTCTGTCTCTCTCAAAAATAATCAACATTAAAAAAAATAAAGTACTCATTTAATTGTCACTACAGAACACACAGCAGAGAACTTGTGTGTCAACTAGCTAATAAAACCCATCAGTCTATAGCATTTTCCACATTTATGCCTTTGCCTCAGTCTTTCTCACTACCTAGAATTATCACTGTGCTTTCAGTTATCTATTGAAGCCCCTCTACCTTTTCTTAAGGCACAATGAAAGCTCAGACAGCACTGATTCGATGCAACTTCCTAAATTGTGATAGCGAGATTCATTCCTTCTCTTCTGTAGGCTTAGTTTATTCTACTCATAGTTTAGTTTGCTCAAGAACTCTTGCATCAGAGTTCTGTTACTACTTCTCTAGATTAGAAACTCCATCAGTGCTTGACTCGGAATCTGCAATATGCAGCAGTATCTGGTATAAAATGTGTGCTCAATAGATATATAAAAATAATATATTATTTGAAGTCTTGTTTAGAAATAAGATTGTAACAGTCTAAAATGTATTTTACTCTTGTAAGTTTTTTTTTTCTTTGATGCTAGGTAATGGACGTTCAAGTACTCTATACAGATTATAATAGTAATAATTAATATTAAACATATCTCCTATAAATCGCAATTGAGGATGTTTGATTACTCTGGAAAATAATGTTGAAAATAAGTCAATAAGTTATTTGATATCCATTACTGGGACACGATATTTTTTTTTTTAATTTTTTTTTAACGTTTATTTATTTTTGAGACAGAGAGAGACAGAGCATGAACGGGGGAGGGTCACAGAGAGAAGGAGACACAGAATCTGAAACAGGCTCCAGGCTCTGAGCTGTCAGCACAGAGCCCGACGCGGGGCTCGAACCCACGGACCGTGAGATCATGACCTGAGCCGAGGTCGGACGCTTAACCGACTGAGCCACCCAGGCGCCCCCAGGACACGATATTTTTAAATTAACATGTGATTTAAGCAGTCTGACTCACATGGTTTTATTTCCAAAGTAGAAAACTAGAGGTACTCACACTGATCCCTTTGTTATTTAAAAATGTAATCCTCGTGGTCTGGTTAAGACTCTTCTATATATATAAAATAAATCATGGCACAAAAGGCCCTTCATATTAAAAGCAAGATAAAATATGCATCTCTATATTTAACTACCGAAGCAGGAAACAAGGAAACACAATATCTTCCTGGCTAGGTTATCAGATGTTGATAAGTGTCAAAAAGAAAAATAGCATTCAAAAATGTCATCAATAAAACAAGGACAGCCATAAAAACAAGATACGTAATTTTTATTTATTTTGCAGTTTGAAACCCTTGACACTTTAGATTTTTTTTTTTCAAATATTACAGGGATAACATGTAGGAAAGAGAATTCTTTGTAATGAGGTTTTTATTTAATACTGGCTTAACATGTCCTTTCCAGACCCGAAGAGTTTGTAATAGCATCAGTTAATTACATAATGGAAAAATCGTTCATTCCGCATAAATAACAAAGAATATTAATTTTCCCCTACAATATATAGAGGAGTGTGTCATTATTGTTTCCTAATGTGAATTAACCACTTTACTAATTCAATTGCCCTCTAATTTCTAACTACTAGAAGAAGAATCACAAACTTGACTTCATATTTCTATCCCTAATTTCTGTATTCTTTAATATTAATCCATCATCACCATATCATTGAGATATTATAACCAAAATCATGGTTTATTCAAAGCATTCTAAACAATTCTGATTAGATAGGTCATTTACAATAGTTTTTAGCAGTAATTCCAGGAAATGTTCAAGAAAAATGATTCAAAAGGATTGTTCTGGGTAAATGGAGATCTTCAGAGCTGCAAATTACTCATGCAGATAAAAACACACTTATTGATCCATCTTAATTTCCTATTGGAAAGAGGAAAAAAGTATGAATCAGGTCATCCTTCTCTTCGAAGTCAGTATTTAATGACGAATATTTTATTGAGTCTTGTCCCTAGGAATGGACTCAAAAGTTAGAAGTGCACAGGAGACTAGAAAGGGAACTTCTAGAAGTTCCAATTATAATTCAAAAGGGAATTAGTAAAGTTTAATCATGGATTATGACTACATGAACTATGTACATTAGACCACCTAAATTTTGCCACTTTCTAACTTGTGTTACTGTTGCTAGTTGCCTTTTAAAAAGAAAATGATGGGGGTGCCTGGGTGGCTCAGTCGGTTGAGCATCCGACTTCAGCTCAGGTCACGATCTTGCAGTCCGTGAGTTCGAACCCCGCGTCGGGCTCTGGGCTGATGGCTCGGAGCCTGGAGCCTGCTTCCGATTCTGTGTCTCCCTCTCTCTCTGCCCCTCCCCCGCTCATGTTAGGTCTCTCTCTGTCTCAAAAATAAATAAACGTTAAAAAAGAAAAGAAAAGAAAAGAAAAGAAAAGAAAAGAAAAGAAAAGAAAAGAAAAGAAAAAGAAAATGATGTATGGACTTGACTCTGTGATGGAAATGGAGACTGTCTCAGTGGGGAGAACACCAAAGAAACTTTATAGGGAAGGATAAAAGCCAGCTGAGACTTCACGGAAATAAAGTGGAGAATGGGAAACTGCTCTGAGCCTTAGGTGTCATCTTAGGACGCACAATATAAGAGATACTGTGACTCCCTGCCAACACAGTGTTTTGTGGTTCTAATTATTGGCAAATTTAGTCTCTATTTTGGCAAATTTAGTCTCTATCTTATAGTAAGCCATTCATTTATTCATGAAACAGGCAACTAATGAGCTTCAACTCTGGGTCAGATGCTGAAGATATACTTATGAGCAAGATAGACATGATCTTTTCGCTCATGGTTCATTGACTCTAGTGAGAAGAATAGACAATTAAACCAGCAATTATAATGATGTATGGAAAGTATTAGGATAGAAAAAAATAAGGAGGATGTCTCCAACTGCCTAGGTCAGAAAAAACTTGCCAGAAATGTCATATTTAAACTGGAATTTAAATTTATGAATAAGAATTTAACTAACAAAAAAGGGAAGATATTAGGGTAAGAGAGGCAGCCAGAGGAGAATACTCTAAGTATAAAGAAGAATATGTGCCGAGATTGGGCGAGCAGAAGGAGGATGTTTTATTCACTAAGCTAAAAGAAGTTCAGCATTCATAGAAATCTAGGCAAGGGTCAGCAAGCCAAAGGTATTGCTGAAAGTTTTGTCTTCGTCCTGGGGAAAATAATGTCATTAATAAGCTTTTTTTTGCTTAGAAGTAATCTGATCACATATTTTATGTAAGGAATATGTTTAGCTTTCTAGTGTTGTGCAACAAATTACCACAAATTTAGCAGTTTTAAACAAGGCATGTTATTATCGTGCAATTTTGTGTCTCAGAAATCTAGGCATGGCTTACATGGGTCTTCTACTTAGGGTAGGTCTTGCCATCTCATGTTTCTCTCCCTCATATTGTTTTTCATCCTTTTCACCTTCCATGAAATTGACTGCTTCTGGTAGGAAGCAAATCTGGGTTTCTTTTGGCAGTCAAGACATGAATATAAACGCCATGATATCTGGCTTCCTCTACTCTGAGACATAACATTCATATTTAGACCTGAGTATAGGATAATGACACACTATCAAAGAGGTCAAGACCAAAAGCAAAGACATTAGTAAACTGGCCACAACAGATGAGCTTTCTCTTGTATTGCCAATGCTACCACAAAGTTTAATGCTTATGCTTTATAAAAACTGGCCAATTAGAAAATGCTTTCCAGACAAAAGATGTTTTTTCACCTTACATATTTATAATAATTATATGACAATGCACAGTTTGAGGCTTTATTCTATTTTCATTTCCTTTGCAAAATTGAGCTTAAACATGGGGTCTTTAAAACCAGGGTTCACTGAAGTTCATGAACTATTTCAGTTTACTTATGTAGACTCACTTTGTAAATTCAGCATTGTCCTTAAGGGGTTTCAGTTTCAGGGCAACTTACTTGTTTAGATCCCAAATTTGTATATAAAATTATGAACCAAATTTTCATACTCTTTGTGTCAAATTAGAATTTATTAATAATTGGAATTCATTAGCTCCAGACCCAAATCACATGTCTATTGGACTACTGTTGGTTATTATCTTTTTTCTCCTACCATCATTGATAAGAAAACTAATATTTCAACACTTTTAAGTTCCAGTAAATGAGCATACAGCTAACATAAAGTACAATATAATGACACAGTCTCCAAAGTCAGTTGATGAAACGAAGCTGGTAATGACCAGCAAACTAATAGCCAGGCTGCTGTGTTGGCACAAAAATACTGATGGTGAAAGATCTTTCCAAATGTCAGCAGGAGTAAAACAACATTTTTAAGAGCAGATTGAATTTATAGATAATTTCAATAAGGTTACTGTCAAACTAATTTCAAAATGCATGGTAACATGAAAAGTTAAGAATGCATAATTGCAGTAAGGTTTGCATGTGGTTATGGCTCTGCAAGACAGAGAAAGGTAGACATTCATCTAGAATGAGCAGTTTATGACTTTACCAGAGAACATATACACATACCACAGAAATTAAAACTTCTCATCGTTCCTAATAGTCTTGTGGAGGGTACGGCTCACAGGTTACACAGATGATCCACTCATTCTTACAATAGTTTCCACTTAAAGAAAATCATGGTCTCTCCTATTATGTCTTCAATTTCTCTTCTCTCCTTAAGACTGTTCATTATTTATCTTACAATCATGTGTATAATATTCAAAATATTTAGTTAATTGACTAATTAGCTGCAGACTTGCTCTAAAAACCCATTGATTGACATAGGGCATCAAAAGCAACATAAAGGAAAAGAGATGTAAATAGAGTTCTAATATACAAATAGAAAAGCAGTAGAAGCCAAATTATACTAAAAGACTAATAATAAACAGAAATGTAAATGTCAATAATTCATTCTAACTGTTCAAAAGCTTCCCACTCAAAACATCTGACGCATCCTTCATATGGCACCAAAGTGACAGTGCCATATGGAAAGTAGAATGAAAACTTAACAATGCACTAAGTGCCCAAAGAGTTAGATGGATGGTGCAGTTATTAGCAAAGCTGGTGAGCTCTGAAAAAGAATAAAAATGCAGGGTTCTTTTGGTTTCTTTATGTGCAAGTCAAGCACTTTTTAAGAGTCCTGAAACAGTTATAATACAATTCATCTCTCTCAGAAAGGATGAAAGTTCCAAAGTATAGGATGTAAGGATATCAAGAGCTCATATGTCACATATAATGTGACATATTTAACACCTTACTGAAACTGGCTTATTATAGTGGTCAGAAATAGACTCCAGGTCAGTTAGCAAAATAATACTGAACCAAACCTAGCTTTTGTGGATATTTTTTTAAAAAGTGCAAAATAATAGGCATTTATAAGAGGCCATTGACTAAAATGTCCATCGGGGATTTTAGTTTACTTGGCTTTCTTTACAAGTCTCAATCTTAAAAACGGGATTTTGTGACTTAATTCAACACGCTGAGAAGTCTGACTGGATGGACATCCAAAGGTAGTGAAGTAAGCTTCCTTGCTGGGCATTTTTCTTTCCCCAAGGTTCTGTGTAGTTTGTTGGCATGCTCCATTTTCTCCATTTGCTGTGTGGTTTTAAACGTGTGGATGGACACACACCTGCCTCCAATGACATGAGTCACACGGGCACATGACTTATCTGGCAGAAGAAGTAAGAGAAACTGGAATGCATAGAAGTGTTTTTCTCTTCTCAGTGATGCCAGTTTCCTATTTTTATTGTTTCTTCTTTTTTGGAACTAAAGAATACTTAAGATTACAGAGCAAGACAAGGCAGGAAAGACTTTTTCTTTTGCAAGTCCAATTAAAACCTGAAAATACTGGGGCGCCTGGGTGGCGCAGTCGGTTAAGCGTCCGACTTCAGCCAGGTCACGATCTCGCGGTCCGTGAGTTCGAGCCCCGCGTCGGGCTCTGGGCTGACGGCTCGGAGCCTGGAGCCTGTTTCCGATTCTGTGTCTCCCTCTCTCTCTGCCCCTCCCCCGTTCATGCTCTGTCTCTCTCTGTCCCAAAAATAAATTAAAAAAACGTTGAAAAAAAAAATTAAAAAAAAAAAAAACCTGAAAATACTGATGATAATAATTTATACACAAAACTGCTATCCTTCCTCCTAAAATCTTTAGATGTTAAATTAAATGAGTCAAATTTGAAAATAGCCTTACATGGCAGGTATACACCAGCTCTTATTTTATAATAGGTGAACTAATGTGCACAAATACATGAAATGTTGTGCCAGAAGGTGTATATGTTATTTCAGAAGTCAGCTGGAATCACTAAAATGTGAGGACTCTTAAAAGTGTTCAATATGTCGTTTTCTAACAAACAAACAAACAAACAAACAAAAACTTCTAGTTTGCTAGAGGGTATAAGTTTATATTTGGAAAATGTATGGCTATAATTTGGAAGGTGAAAACCATAGGTAGATAATGGAATTCTTTTGGGAAATATGCAATACCCCTAGTTATAGCTCACATTTGATCAGAGTTCACATTTAATTCATTGTAATTCAGTTCAACATGTTTCTGAAATGTCAAGCTCTGAATCCTGTATTTGACATAGCAAATGTGACATATATATATATATACACACACACATATATATACATATATGTGTATATATATAAACATGTATATATATGTATATATATATAAACACACACATGTATATACATATATACATCATTCCTATATGTATATATATTGTATACATAAATATATACATTATAAATATGTATATATAAAGAGAGAGGGAGAGAAAGTATGTGTGTGTGTGTGTGTGTGTGTGTGTATTTACAGTTGACCCTTCAACAATGCAGGAATTAGGGGCACTAAACCCCTGAGTAGTCAAAAATTAATGTACAACATTTGACTCCTTTAAAACTTACTACTAAAAGCCTGCTGTTGACCAAAAGCCTTACCAATAATATAAATATTCAATTAACATATATTTTGTATGTTATATGTATTATATACTGCATTCTTATAATAAAGTAAGCTAGAGAAAAGAAAATGTTATAGAAAAAATACACTTATAATACCATACTGTATTTATTGAAAAACAATCTGCATATAAGTGGACTTGTACAGTTCAAACCCATTTTGTTCACGGGTCAACTGTATATATCTTTCTTCCTTCCATTCTCACATAGCCAATGTGCACCTGTAAGAAATAGTTGTCTGTGCAGAAAACTATAGAACTTCAAACAAGTGAAAAGATTTTGTGACTTCTTCATAGGCTCTATTTTGGAGAATCTTTAACTTCTAAAACCTGAATTCTTTCATGGCCTGGCTGTGTAATTATCATATGTCTGTGATTATAACTTTTTTTAATGTTAAACAATAAACTAAAATAGCCTATGAGTTTTTTTAGACCTAACTCTCTCATTGTCTTAATAAAAGGTAACCCAAACTTTCATCTACCTAATTTGCCAATATAAAAATCATTATCATATCTTTTGGAAGAAAAGACAATACTGACTTAGCTTAAGAATAGTCTAATATGAAGATAGTAAAGTCTACCATTAGTCTCTTGAGGAGAACATGATTAAGTCAGCCTGGCTTGGGTTTATTCTGGATTTCAGCACATATAACACAGTGGTCAAAGTCTCTAAGCCTGTTTCCTCTATTGTAGAAGAGACACATTTTTCGAACGCCTCCAAATCCATATTACCTTTCTAAACACAGTAAGAATTTATGAGGTTCCTATTCATATTATTCTAAGTATTATAAGGATGGAAAAGAAATATTAGTGATGTCCTCAACTTTCCACTATTATTGAGGAAGCAATGCATACACGCATGAAATGTTTAAAGAACACCATATAGCACCATTAACATTTTAAAATTCAACAGGTATAGTGAGGAAATATATGAACACCAGTAATCGGGGAAAAAAAGCAGAATAAACTGGAAGTTGCTAGGAAATTCTAAGTCAATGTTGGCTAGACACTTTGAGGGACAACATTATTTTTTAATCTTGTCTCACCACAGGCCTGAATTCCTTCTATTCTAGATTATTACATTAATTATTACTTTCCTTTTGTCCTATAAAATTTGTCATGATGTCCAAAAAGCTTGAATTTCTTCTCAGGATTTCTTTGCTTAAAACCCTGATCTCCTAGCTATGTGTGCATCTAAATTACTCTTTCCCACCAAAGCAAAACTACCAACACCCAAACCACAATTTGGGGGGATGGCCTAAACTTACAAAAACAGTTCCATTTCTAACAATGACATGACTGTTAATTACACTCTTGGCCTTATCAGTGGTGTATGGTATCCAGTAGCATTAAAATAAAGAAGGAAACTTAATAAGAAATGTGCCATCCCAGTAGGGTTGGCAGGGGAAATAAGGGACAAGTAACTTAGCATCAATATTTCTGGACACAGAACTAATGACATTTGCTGAGGCAGCTCTCCATCACGGCTTTATTGCCAGCCTCAGGGCTGATCCAGTGAAAGATCTCTCTCTAATGTGCTTCTACTTTTTCACAGTGAAAACTTTTTCAATCATATAAAGAAAAATGTTTCTCATGGTGAAAAACCAGATACAAATAGATCTAAAATTAGAAAGGGTGCAAAAATGTACTCCTGTAATGTGAATTAAAATCATTACTATCTGTAAGATGACATGGTGGGCCCTAGAGAAAATACAAAGCTGAGCAAGACTCAGATCTCAGTCCGCATTTCAGTAAGGAGTCACAATTGTAAAATTATAATTATAATTTAAGCCACAATACGATAAACAGTTAGTACTGGGTCATAAAAAATGTTAAAGAGAAGCAATGGGTAAATATCCATTCTTGCTTTAGGGACAGTGGAGATGTCCACGTGTTAATTGCCTTCTCTTCACCCTGTTGGTAAGGGAGGGATTCCCACCCTAGGGTTATGGAGATGGCCAAACACATAACCCCTGCAGATAAGATAGCCATTGATTAGTCACATATACTCACAGACTCGGGGAAGAGGAGACTGCACAATCGAATGGGTCATACAGGAATGATACTCAGGAAAAGCAAACAATAAGGAGCTGTGGGAGGCAAGCTTTATAGTATCAAGAGGGCAAGATGCTCCATGGTTCCCATGGGAGGATGTGATTGGCTTGTTTGAATAATCCCATGAGCTGGCAGGTAACTGAAACCAGCTACTCAGGAATAAGCAGGGACTATGCCTGGTAGCACTGATAAGAAAGGTTGTTTGGCTAGAGGACCTTATCTGCAGAAGCAAAGTGTGGAGGGAAACTTGTAGTTAAGCATTTGAGGCTCTTTCGATGTCACCAGATGTTAAGCCAGCACATGATATTGGGCCTTAATTTTAGGCCATGCATAACAATCTAGGGGGGAGAATCAATGGAGGCTGCATTCAGGGGGTTACATTTGAATTCTTAAGTTAGACCTTGGTGGATGGCTGGTAATTCAACAAGTAGAGCTGGGAGAAGGTAAGAAACTACCTTAAGCAAATGCATGGAAAGTAGAAAGGGATGGAGATGTTCAAGGAAGTTAATTTTTTAATGAAAGTACATTTCTTCCTTGTGCAAGCGACCCTGATAACATCTGTGTATTCTTCTAACTTTAGTAGATGTGCTGCTGATACAAAGATCTCCTTTTCAGGAAATGTGGAGTGTAAGACAGTAAGAGACAAAATCAGATGTGACTTAATGCCGATATCTGAGCTACAGTGTAAGCCCAAAGAAGGCAAAATAATTTACCTGGGAAGTGTGAAATGAAAGCTAATGTCTGACTTACAACATGATAAACATTCTTTCAGCCATGTCTGTCTCTTCTAACTGAGCCTTACATCTTTATGATTATGGCAACTAACTTTGTAGTTATCCAGAAGCATAAAATCTTGACGCTGGAGATCCCATTTATGCTAGTCTTCCTCTTACCAAAAGATCTTGATTTGCAGATCAGTTCAGTAGCCGGAAATGCAGTTTTGAGAGACAATTCACTTCATTCTCAGGTGCCAAATTTGTTCTGTATTGAACTACAATGTTTCTTTTTACAACTTCATCTGAGGGTTCAAATATGCTTTCTGAATCTGCATAGTCTGTCTCATATATGACTGAGAAAATGAAAAACGGCTCTGGAAGCTGACAGCTAAATCATGATGTTCCCAACTGAATATAAACATGATTGCAGGATATAAACAACATAAACAATGACCAAACAGTGTATGCTGTAACTATGATGGAACAAGACAGAGATAATGCCACTCAGGGAACATGTCTGACATAAGACAGAGGCAAAAAAAAAAAAAAAAAAAAAAAAAAGATAGAGACAAAGAATCTGTAACCACAAGACTAACTAAACATACCCTTCTTCTTACTAACATAACTGATTACTGCTTCTTTATCAAAGATAACCGTTACTGCACTTTGGTATCCTCCCCCCTTCTAGATAAAATTTACCAAAGCTATCTTTGGTAAAAGATGTCCCTACTTCCAGGCAGCACCCAACACAGAATAAACACAACTTCTTTTACCCCACTTTAGAATCTGCAGCATAACCCCCATCCATAATAAATGCCTTCCTACTGCCTCTGACCATGACATTCCTCAGTCCCTGTGACGTTCTTTCTCTCCTGCTATAGAAACTTCCTTGACTACAGGTGTATTCCTGGTGGTCCTTGACAGCACATTACACTTTTTGACTCCATCATGAAAGAGAGAATGTAGAGTGTTAACAGCAGTCTTGGCACATTGCTAGAAGTCAAAGAGACATAGGTTCTAGCCCAAAGAGTTAGCTGGATAAGTTACCAAACCTCTCTAAGCCTGTTTTTATAGACACAAAATGAGAAGGCTAGATTAGGTTGATGATTTTTGATCTTTGAGGTTTTAAATCTCAGGGACCATGAGTTATTATAAGGGATTCCTGAGTCCATATGAACATATGAATGTCTGCAGTCAAGTACATTCATTGTATACTAGAAAAACAAGTACTCATCTATGAGGGCATTTTAAAGGTTTAGATTTCAAAAGGAATTTTTATACATTGGTACTGAAAAACCACTAGACTCCTTTTGAAAGTTTACATAATTGCAACCTTCCCAGTGAATACCATAGCACTGATATAAATTTCTGGATATCATCTTGGAAAATAAAGAGAACATGGGACAGCCTACAGAGTTTCTCAGTAGGGTGGAAGGGGATGTGTCACTAGTAATCTAAATACCTATTATAAAGCATAAAGCAACCTGGGGACAAATGATGAGATACCCATAGGAGTTTGAGACCCTGCCATAGTGCATGCTGTACAGAGCTCTGCTTGTTTCGCAAGCATGCTTGGGGATATGAATCCTGACACTAGTGGGCTGATGAGTTCTGGGATTAAATGCAAGATTCTACCCTGCATTGCTAAGAAATGGAAGTCTGTCTCAGCAGAGTTACTTCCGAACAGTAATAAGTTGTAAGGTTTTCTGATCATAGGGATTTGTTAAATCATTAAGATTTAGAATTCTAAAAATCACCATTTTGGCCTGGAATTAACCTTTACATACAATGCCCTATTTTTTTCTCGAGATTCTTAAGCTTTCAGCCATCATTTTTTGTTGTACTATATTATGAACCTAAAAAATTGTCTCCTGAATACAGTTTTTGTGCTATATTTAGCAGAAGGATGTTTCTCGTTCTCTATAGATACTCCTCAATGAGTGCAGTCTTCACTCATTGACACTATGAATAGTCTTTCTTCAAACACAGCATCAGAAAGAGCTTCCTATTCTGTTAGGGAAAATGGAAATTTATTTGATTTATGTGAATATATTAAAGAGAACTTGAATATGAGTGTCTGTCCTTTAAACCATTTAGAGTTTACCCTGATTATTGTCAATCATTTAAATGCTTCTGCGGTGCAATCTGGGCTGGTTATAACTTTGATTTGATTAAACACAAAATATCTAGGATTTTAACTATTTAAATGGAAATAGAATATGCTAAGGATTTTTAAAAAATGTATTCATTTACTGATTTCATAAAAATAGAAGAGGTAGGCATGAGGTTAAGCTTATTTCTACATGGAGTAAAATTATTACTAATGATAATAAATTACCATTTTTTTAAGAAATCACAGCAAGGGTTAATGAATTGATATTTGCCAAGTATTCTGAGTCTTCAGGAAAAATATCAAAACATAATTTAATTGAATATTTCAAAAATCAAATTACTAGATCAAATATCATATGTAGGCTTGTTAATTATATACATACATATAATATCATATACATATGCATAATATGTATGTATATATATGTCTGTGTTTATGTATGTGTAATACTGAAGACGATGCACTGAATTGCAACTTGACAAGAAGCCTACCAGAAATAACGATTTAACCATTTTATATATACATATACATATACATATATAATATATATTATATATATGTAATATATATATGCATAACATATAACATATATGTAAATTGGTTCTGTTCTTATATCAGACTTATGCCCAGCACTATTCATGGGATTTATTGGCAGAAAAATAGATGAAGGAATAAATGACCCTTCTGGTTAACATCTTTCTTTCCCTTCAACTTCATGTTTATAGAAAGTTTATATGCACTAAATACCTTCTAGCTCTAGGCACATTTTGTTCTCTCATTATTTTACTGAAATGTTTTCATTCACTATCCACATTCTAGTTGCCAGATTCAAATGTCTTTTATCATTATTCATCACACTGTACCCCCTAGGATTGGTAGAATAATTTACCACTATCTTCCTTAAAAACTCTTGTCCCCCAGTCATGATACCTGTTCTCACATTGCTTTATAAGATTTATAGAATTTGCAATTTTTTTTTCCCCTCTGGACTTTCTGTCTTCTGGATGTAACATTTTCTCACTCATGTGTTTTTATCTCCCCCACTTCTTACGTTCTTTCCCTGGAAAGGCACCTGCCATAATCTTATAGCCCGAAAACTCCAGCAGATCTATTTCTGCAACAACCATCTACCATTGGAATCTTTGTCTGTTTCCCATTGATTGTCCATCCTGTCACTTGGATGCTCTTCCAGTATCTCAAATTTTATGTATCCAGACTAAATTTATCATCTTCACCCTAAAACTTGTTACAGTGTGATTTACATACTTTTGTCAATGGCACTACAATCACCACGGTCACATCCAGGCTTGAAACTACAAGGTTAGACCACAAAGCCAAATATCCATTCTATTATCTTTATAAAGCCTCATGGCACAAAATGTGACATGTTCTATTACAACATCTTCATGGTCCACTCCCAATCTCAGCCTAACACTGATAGAGGAGCAATCTTCCTCCTGCCCACTCTAACCAGTCTCCCCAACAACACAAAAATGTTCAGTGGCTTACATCACACTGAGTAATGTACAAACTGCATTGTTGCTCATCTCTGACATGGTCATAAACTGTTGTTTTTTTTTTAATTTCCATTATTGCTTACAACCACTATCTTTCAAATACCTCCATAACAACTTAAGGAGACCACTTGGTGAACTTTAAATATGTTCCATGCTTTTCTATCTCTGTGCATTCCCTCATAAGGGATTAAAGTCCAATGCATAGAGCTAAAATTGGAAGAAACTACCTTGTACGTTTTAGGCACAAATTCTAAAAACTGTAAAGTAGCTGAAATTTATTATCCCCTCTTAATGTAGCTAATAATTTGATTCTTTGTTAGATTAATTATACCCATGTTTTATGAGTTTGTATTAAAAGGCATGCTGTGTAACACGTGACTACACACTTACCAGCATGAAACAGCACAAATTCATTACCTCACAGTTTCTGTAAGTCAGAATCTAGAACACCGTGGATGGATTCTCTGCTCAGGGTGTCACCAGGAGAAAATCAAGATGTTGGTGGGGGCTATGGCTGTCATCTGAAGTTCTAGATCTCCTCGCACATTACTGTGTGGTTGTAGAAATGAAGGCCATATTTTTTTCCTTTAGCTATTGGCCATGGACCACTCCCTTTTCCTAGATGCCTCTTCCGGTTTCTTGCAAGATGCCCATCGCAACCCGGATGCTTGCTTTATCTTCTAGGCCAGCTAAAATGTGTCTGACTTTTTCTAATGCAACCAGCTAGAGAAAACTTCCCGATTTTAAAGACCTCATGTGATTAGATCAGACCTACATGAATGATCTCCCTAGAATAATATCAGCTGATTTGAGACCTAAATTATATCTACAAAATCAGTTCATAGCAGTACCTGCTTAGTGTTCACTGAGTAACTAGGAGAAGGTATAGAAACACCAATAATCTTAGGAAGCTATTTAGAATTTGTCTACCACACATGCCCACTTATTTTTTCAATACTGTTGACAATAGTTTACTATTAGAATCCAATAATCCTTCAGGAGAAGTCAAATCTGTTGACTATTTGCTGGAAAAGGGACAGCAACAAAAATTACTGACTTTGGCTGTATCGTCTCCAAATTTCAAGTACCAACAGTAACACTAATCCAGTAAATGAAGTCAAGTGTGGGTGTATATGCTCCTACTAACTTATTTTGGTAAGATCATTACTATATGATATTCAAAAGCAAATCACTTTGGGAGCCAGACTGAGGATCTTTAATGGTTGGAATGGCCAGGTGACAACACCTGCTGTTTTAGCTAGGCCAACTTCTCTTTTTTCTATGGAACAGACCTTGGGATCAAACTCAAGAATTCAAACAGTTTCATTTCTTTGTGGGCAATTTTGGATTCACTTACAGGCATACCCTTCTGTGCAGAATTTGAAAGCACTTTTAGTCAAGTTGAAATATGTATTAGGTTTGGTTAACAAAATAACAGATACAAACTATATTCCCTCATCCTTAATCAAACTTCTCGAGAATGTCAACATATCATAGCTTCTCATATCAGAGAAGCCAATCCCAAATTAGTTGCCTTGTAAATTCCTAGAATGCAAGGGCCAGATCTAAAACATTTAAATCTTCAATGCTTTAACCAATTCTAAGTATAAATAAGTATTCAATTAAAATACTATATTTGAGTAAAAATTTCAAAGACCATGCTTAGCTCCTTAAAGAAATGGCTTTCTCAAGGTTAAATTCTATATACTATACATGAGAAACTACTCTATGAAAAACATTTTTGCATTTTCTCAAATCTACATCAAAATATCTTACCTGTCACATTTATTGGTGTCCTTTATATCAGTAGCCACACAAAACTTTCTCTGTTAATTGTCAAATGAAATATAGTTATGGTGGCAGTTCAGTTCAGTTCCATAAACACGTATTTAGGGCCTGAAAGTCAAGACACTAGGTCAGGCCAGAGGCATACTAACCTGAAAAAATAATTAATTCTCCATCTTAGAAGAGTTTAAATATATATGTATATGTATATATATATGTATATATATATATATATATGTATATATATATATATATATATATGTATATATATATATACATATATATATATGTATTTCTTTTTATAAGACTATTAAGAGAATATTAATGATCTGACTCATTGCTCCTCACCTCCCTTTAATTGCTAAGAAACACAGAATTAAAAATCGTATTCTCTCTCAGTAACAACTTTTGTGGGGCATTTATGTCATCTTTTTCTCTAAATAAATAGTCTCTGATTTTCCTTTCTCGATTTTTTTCAAAAAATGTTTTTACCATTTATTCTTGCTGTGAGCTATTTTAATTTTTTTGCAAGTAGGTGACATTTTTTAAAAAGTAACTAAACATTTGAAATAGTTCATATTTATAATAGTATTTTCTTTCCAAATTGTTTAGCAAAATATTTTTAGGCATTGAAAACATTCAGAAATATTATCTTATAGAATGAAGCACCTGCTATAAAAATTCAGACAATTTTGTAGTTTTTAAAGAAATCTTACAACAAAAAGCTTTTCAATTTAAATAGTATCAGAAGATCAAACAGATTAATGTTGATTTTTCTTTTATGATACAATTAGGATTATAAACCTCATAAAAATTAAATAACTGACTCAGAAATGTACTACAAATCATTTTTTTCTTTTTCATAAGAAAAAGCAGCATGTCTCTAAAATGGCATCATGTAAAAATGAAAGGGAGAGTAAATAGACATTTATTGTATTGTTTCTATAGACCAGATACTGAGTTGAGCATTCTACATATTTCATCTTATTTAACAACTCTGTAGATGGTTAGACAGGAGAGTAACATTTGTATTCCACATGCCAACTACTAAGCTATGCATTTATGTCATGATTTATAATCGGAAATATATATTTGGTCTTCTACTATTCCTGGCACATAACTCTTATCTATAATCCTTGTAATTTTCTATATAAGAAGCATGAAGGCATCTTTTGTTATAATATTTAGTTTCCTTTCCAATTCCTGAAATAGCTCCAGAACACAAAGGTGAAATGAGTGTCTTTTTGTTGTTCATAACAGGCCCCCTTTAACCACACTAGTGTTTATGTTAATGAGGTGACTTTTGGAAAACCTCTAAGGATGGGGGCCGGGTGCCAAGGGAACCACCCACATAATTAGAGGGTTGCAACTGTCAGCCCCACCCTCACTCCCCCCAACCTATTTGAATACTTGTAGCAGTTAATGCTTAAGCAATCCCTTTAGTTAATTGACCCCATTTTATGTGTGAAAAATATGAACCTTGGGGAGGTAACTATGTAAAGGTTATACAGATATAAGCAGTGGAACTGAAGTGTGAAGCCAGGTCCAGTGGGGATAATTCCGAGATGACCTCCATTGATCCGCATCTTAAGAAGAATCCCATCTTCTTCTTGAGTGAGGGAGGGATCTATAACTGGTTTTTATCCAAAGGAATGTGGAAAAGGTGACAGTAAGTCACTCCTGTGATTTTCCTACGTTATATAGCAAAGGTGAAAAAATTGGACAGACATAACTAAAGGCCCAATCAGTTGACTTTAAGTTAATTATAAGGGAGATAACCCCGGACCCAATCAGGAGAGGCCTTTAAAGAGGGTCTAGAAGTAAGACGCTGGAAGATGCAGCCACAGCAACGGGTGCACTCTTGTCAGCCAATGCCATGTGTGGACGGGGCCATGTGACAGGGAACTTCAGTCTTAACAACCACAACCACAAAACACACACACACACACACACACACACACACACACACACAAAGGAGTTCTGCCAAAATCTCAGGAGCTCGGAATAGGACCTTGCACTGAGGATGAGCTTGCAGCCCTGGTCCACACCTTGACTTCAGCCTCCTGAAACCGAAGTAGGGGAGACTGGCTAAGCTGTGCTCACACTTCTGATCCACATAAATTATGAGACAATAAATCTCTCTTGCGTAAGCCATCAAATTTGTGTCTGTGCACCAATCAAATCTTATATCCCGAGTCTGACTCATGTAGAATCAATCCTACACTTTTTCATCGTGTTGTGATGTATTTTCTTATCACACGTGGCCAGTGCTGTAGCTGCCTACCAACAGCTCTTTTCCCACCACTCTTTCTTGCTATCGTAGCATTTCCCGGCTTCCCTTGCAGATAAGATATAGAAATGTGAATAAATTCAAGGCAATAAGACATAAAGAGAAGGAACCGGGGAGGGTCCTGACAAAGATCTTCCTCCTTGACACAAGAAAAAACTGTCCGAAGCACCATTCGCATCTCCCTGCCTTTAATGTGGTTGTGTGAGGACCCAATTGTTTGGAAGTACACTGCCAAACTGTCACTGGCAGGCAAAATCAAGACTGGCAGAAAGGCTAATGCACAGCCCTGCCATCCCTGAGCCGCCAGGCAATCCATTGCATTATGAGAAAACAAATCCCCACGGTGTTACTTCTGATGATAATAGACATAGCAGACACTAGACGGTGAAGTGTACTTGCAGCTGGAAGCCAACGTTCTCCGGAAAAACAGAACCAATAGGATATGTGTGTATATACAGAAGGGGGTTTATTTTAAGAAATCGGCAGATGTACTTGTGTACTTTTGGTGAATCCAGAATCTGATGCGGGAAGCAGGCCGGCTGCAGACTCAGGGAAGAGTCGCAGTTTGAGTCCAAAGGCAGTCTGTTGTAGGACTAGGAAGAGCCAAAGTTGCAGCTGAAGTCCAAAGGCAACCTGCTGGGGAATTCTCTTTTGTTCAGTGGATGTTATCCTTTTGGTTTCAGGCTTTCAACTGAGTAGATGAAATCCACCCACATTATGATGGCAATCTGCTTTACTCAAAGTTTATCCATTTAAATGCAAATCTCATCCAAAACGCCCTCACAAAAACATCTAAAAACAATGTTTGACCAAATATCTGAGCACCAATTCCCAGACAAGTTGATACATAAAATTAATCATCACAGCATCCTGATACAGAAAAAAATATATCTCATACGGTTCATCCTGGTGATACCTACACAGTACATGGGAAAATAAAATTTAGCTTTAACGACAAAAATAATTTTCATTTATTAAATGCTGATTTTATGCCAAGCATCATGACAAATACTTGTATCAATTATTATTTACTCGACATATCAATCTTTTAAGAGACTGAATTTTTTAAAATATTTAACAACTATTTAACACCTGTAATGTAAAAGGCAAGGCTTGGCAGTTATGCACAAAGCAGTAAATAAGACAAAATCCCTGCCCTCGTGAAATTTATATTGTAATGAGACAGGAGAAACAACAGACCAATAAGCAAACAATTATGTGACATAACGTTGGCGGTAAGTGCTAAGAAGAAATTAAAGCAAGTATGGAATAAAGGATGAAGGAAGCGGTGATGTATTTTAAGGAAGCAGCATTTTACCAGCTACAGAAACGACACAAGGGAATGAGCTATGCAAATATCTGAAAGAAAATGGAACATGCGGAGAGGGGAGGTGGAGGGGCCCCAAAGTGAGAATAAGCTCAAAGCAGTCACGGAACATGAAAAAGGAACGTGAAGAGGGCCAAGAATTATTAGAACGGAATGAGTCAAGGTGAGCAAGTCAGGAGATGATGGGACACATAACCCGAACTAAATCATACACGAATACGCTCACTGGAGTTTTGAATAGGAAATTGGCGCGACCTGATAAAGGGTTCTAAAAGCACACTCTGTTCCTTGAGTGGAGCCAGCCTGGGAAGGGGGCAAAGGTGGAAGCGGGGAGGCCACCAGGGGGCTAGTGCAGTGGTGCAGAGATGGGGGGTTGTAAAGGTGGCCGTGGGAGGGTTGTTGTTACACACTTCCTTTCCTGGATGAAGAAAATGGGCTTGGGGATCTTCAGAGAATTACACAAGGTGACACAGCTAGTAAGTGGAATAGATATTCAGAAACAAATCATCACGGACTCCAATACTCTCGCTATTTCTGTGTATTGTTTCCTTGTTTTAAAATAAATAATTAGTAAAATTACTATTGTACAAGAAATGTGATGGTTGATGATGTTTGGGGGAAGTTGTGCATTCTGTTAGTACATTTGGGGGAAGAAATGACAGCAAAAACTTGACGAAACAAAAATTAAAAGAGGAAGATACCCAAACAATAAACTCTCTTCAAAGGTAAATAGATTAGAAGGAAATTGACATTTTTAGATCTTCCTACAGATCCACTTGGTAGGAGAACAATAATGTTTTGTTTCCTCTTGGCGAAGATCACTGAAATGACTTCATTTAAGGAAGAATTTATATCTAGGTGGAGAAGGTATAATTGTTTCACATTTAAACTCTCATGATGTATAAACAGAACATTCCCGATCATCTTGTAAAACACAGTGGGTTAATTTTCACACTTTTCACCTTTTTACCTTATGATAAACAGATAGTTTCCAAACCTTTCTGAATGTTATCTACAATGAGAAATATCTTTCATTTTATAATCCAGGAAAGACACACACACACACACACACACACACACACACGCTCACTCACTCCGGAAACAAACGTTTCAAAAAAAAAAAGTATTTATCTTTACTATTTATAATGAACTCTGAAACTTTTAATTCTATTCTATTTTTTTTTTTAAATGCTGGTTACTGGCCACTAAATTCATTTAAAATCTATTAGTAGGTCAATGTCCTGGAGTTTCAAAAGTATTAGAGTTAGAAAACGGCCTAGAGGAAAATTGTAAATATTTAGTTTCGGCTCCCATTCATGTCTTTCCCAATTTAGGTACAGGATTATTGCACAATTGTTCTAAGGCCAACCCAGAGCCCAAGGGCAACCAAGTCTACAGTCATGAAAGCAAAAACGAAAGCAGAAACTGTCTACAAGGCACTCTCCTCAACTTTTTTTGACCTCTTAAAACTTTGCCCATTACACATAGCCATGTGTCAGGTGTGGCAGACTTAGGGATCTCTGGCTGAAATCTAAGATGGATAGAGGCTCTTCTGGCCATAGCAGCCCTTGCCCCACCTGCCCCCCAGGCTGGCAAAGTGCCCACTAGTTAACAGTTAAGAGAATGGGCTCTGGAACCAGATGTCAAGCACAGCTCTGCTCTAACACTGATTGTGTAAGCTTCAGAGGAATGCTGAACTCTGTGCTTCAGTTTACTTAGTTTTGTAATAGCACTAATAGGATCTCACTCAGACGGTGCTGGGGTAGTAAATGAGTTGATGTAAACAAAGGACTCAGCTCAGAACTTGGCACAAATTGAGCATCCAGTTGACAATTGCTATAATAATAATTACTATTACTACTAGTAGTAGTAATATAATAATATCATTGGTGTCAGGGCAAGGCATGAAGTCCAAGAGAAAGGGAACAAAATAGAGTGACGAAACATATTTCCTTATTCTTTAGCTACTCCCAACTTTAGGCACCTATCAGAACCAAGTAAATATGAAGAAGAGTAGAGCTGAATGAAGTGTTGGAATTTATCAGTCTGACACATTCACAGATCGGGAAAATGACCCAGAGAGGTTCAGTGACTTGGCAATGCACACAGTGGTCTTGAAGCAGAGTGAGGACTGCATTTCAGTTTTTATGAATCTTTAAGCCATCATTCCTTCCATTGCATGACATTGTCATTCCTGGCAGGGATATGTAAGCAATTATCTCAAAAAATCTTAATTTCAAAAACCATATGCCAATTAATATTTTATTGCAAATAATTAAGTATGAACAACAGTAAATATTGTAAAAGATTAAGGGACTCTGTTTTTTCAAGTATTTGAATGGTTTAGTTTGTGAAAGTTTTATGGATTTTAATAATACAAACTGTCATATCCTTTTGATTCACATGTATGATAGAACCTACATAATCTTTGTGCTTATTTTTAACATTGCTTTTTAAAACCTGGTATATTTTAATACATAGATATTGAAAATGACTTTCCAATATTAAGATAATTGTACCTAGTAAAAATGCCTGAAAAGGACACATACACGCACACAGAGGAGGTAACTCAGTAGTCTCTGGGATTGCTTTTTGTTTCTCATGTAAGAAAAAGTTGGAGGACTTGTTCTGTGTATCCCACTAAATATTCATGTTTCACATCACATCAGCAGCTGGTAAGTTAATGTAGTGGTGGTGGTAGTACTTTCTAGAGGGTCGATAGTAGCTAAATCTTTTGTTAAGTCATTAAGTTCAGTTTCAAAGTGTATGTTTATAGATGACCATACAAATACACACAGAATGTATTTACACATGTTGAAAGAGGGGGAGAGAGAGAATGAAAAAGAAAGAGAAAGAAGGCAAGTAAGTACTGGGATATTTAAAATTTTTGGATCCATTGTATATACAGAGTTATTGGTAACAGGCATCATTTAAATATTCAGTGGAACAGTGAGTATTTTTGCCTACAGTGCCAACTATTAATAAGAGAATACTTTTCTAAAATTATAATGAAGAGGCTTTTAGCCCCAAATATAGTGGTTTATTCATTATTTCCTAACTGAATTCAACAATCAAAAATTAAATTACCAAAATCTACAGGCATATGTGTTGATGAGAGTGCTTGATGATGTATGTTTCTGAATACAGATATAAACAAACAAAACATCAAGCCTTTTAAGAGTGTAGAGGCTGTTTGTAGTCAATTCATTAAAACATCACCTCTCCCTGCAAAACTCTCTGAGCCTGAACCGGAGGAGCTTGACTGATGTGACACTTCAAGAGAGAATCACATGTTTTTGCTTCATTCAGGGAAAGATTTTTTTATCAATCCATTACAATCTAGTGAAAGAAAAAAAAAAACTGATGCACACGAACTAATTTAAAACAACCTAACTTAAAAATTTTAAGAAAAAATTTTACCCATATTCTAATAGAAGTTAAGCAATCAAATTTGAATCCATTTAGTTTATGTATTCATAATGAAGCGTTATCCATTTAATATAGACACTGCACTTTTCACACCATTTGTTTAGTTTAACACTATTTGCCTTATCCTTTGCTATTCGACATGTTGTTCAAGGGGTGCGTTTGGTGAACATGACAAAAACTACTTCTTGGGATGGGACTGAGGTGCCTGTAGAACAAGACACCTTTTTGTCATTCATCCACCTGACAAGAGCACTTTCTGTAATGCATTGAAAAACACCGCATGTGCAAGAAGCACCCTAATTATGTCATGTGACTATTTGTCTAAGTAATCCAGCTAAATATAAGGGTATGTCTTGTAAGGCAACAGGATGGAGAGTGGAAACCTAGAATTACATTGTAATTTCAGTTTGTGTTTTGCTAAGTGCCTGTAAATTGGATACCTCATGTACCTCCTTACACCCTCACAGCCCCACCTCATTCCAGCCCCTGCTGCAGCAACCAGGCCCATGCAAATTTCAACAGACTCCAGGCATCTCTTTGCAGGCGCAACCTTAAAACTGCACCACGTACCTTTTGCTTTCTGTCCTGAGTTTCTCGAACATGGCATGGAATGAATCACCTCTCATGGACTCACAACCCCAGTATGAGTAAGGGAATTCATGTGCATGTAGATCACCCCTTGCCAATGAAAGAAAGAACTGATGGGCAGATATTTATTTCTGAGATGGGTCCCATAGGCCATCATAGAGGGTCCTTTGACACTGGGCACTAGTTTCTACAATGGTGGCCAACTCATCACATCACTCCTTCCCCTTCCCATCCCTTGATCCTGCTCCCCAGTATCACTTCCCAAAAACATCAGTGCATGGAAGCTTTTGTTTCAGGCTTTGCTTCTGGTAAAACATAAGCTAACACTCAGTCCTTCTATGATCACATATCCTTGATGGAAAGAGGACAGTTGATAGAAAGTGCCAACATATACATACACAGGGTAATATAAGTGTGCATGTGTCTGTGTGATATCTCAGCTTTAAAAGAAATTCCAAATACTTTTATCAAATGGTCACTATTTATTCTCTTACATACTACATACTTCGGAATAGGAAGCTGAAGTCACATCCTCTTGCTTCCCATAGTCAAGACCATGAGTTACTCTGCTCTCTTGTTGTAAAAATTGTTCCCACATGTGGTCCATAGCATTCGGCTCTCCTACCCTCAGACCTGCTCACCACTATCATATGCCACATCCCTGGAACTCCCCTCATTTAAAGTACTGAGACCTAGTATGATCATCTTCTTTGTCTTTCTTTAAATACCCAATTTCAAGCAGAAGTATCTATCAATTAAAATGTTATGGTGCTAAAAAAATAAAATATTATAGTGTTTTTTATATTATTACAAAGCTGATATGTTCTTATTAAAGACAATTTAATGATTAGAGGTAGGAAAATTTGAAAAAAAAACTCACACAAAATTTAACAATAAATGCAAGCCTACAATGTAACCAATGTTATCTTTCTGGTAATTAAACTTGCAAATTTTTATGCACATATCTTTTCACCTAAGGCAGGAGCACACTGGAAGTGTTGGTTTATAATTGTTCTTGAACAACTGAACACATCATTAACTTTCTGAGAAAATAAATATTTTTCTATAATAGTTTCTGACCATATGGGTCCTCTTTATCATTCAACATATTTTTTGTCAAGTTACCTGTTTTTCAAACTCTAAGTATTACAGCTATAATAACTCAGTCTCTGTCACTCTGGGGTTTGTAGTGTAATGGAAAAAAAAACAAATATAAGCAAAGGAATATGCATGCTGCATACTAGGAAGCACATAGTGCTGTGAGTGTAGAGAACATAACCTACTTCAAGGTCAGGAAAGAGAAGTCTAGTGTTGTACCATATTTCCTTTAAACAAATACTTGAACATTCACATCATTACCAATGTTTCATTTATTATTAAAAACCACACCAGTGTACATCTTTCTAGCTGAATCTTTGCACAATGTCACAATGACTGATTTAAAATAAATTATTAGAAGGGTGAAAATATATGTGCCATTTTAAGGATTCTTATTTGTTTTTATAAATCCTCCAGAAAGGTTATGCCAAGCGACAGCAGATAGCAGATGACCAACTGTGCTGGTGCTTGGGGATGTCTTCCTTCACCCTCATAAGAATGGGTATGTTCTTAGTCTCTCTCTCTCTCTCTCTCTCTCTCTCTCTCTCTCTCCCTCCACTCTCTTCCCCATCAACAGATGCCAATTACCTCCTAAGAAGTTAAAAAAGAGAAACAGTTTTAAATCAATTTGTCCGGCATTTATTAAACTTGCCTAAGTAAGAATCAGCTAGGGGGCTTGTAAAAATCCAAATTTCGGGTCCTCTAAAAAAGTCTTTAAGGGATAGCCCAGGAAGCTTAATTTTCAAAAGTGCCAAGTTATTCTTTTTATAAAGCAGAAAAGGAAAAAGCCAACATTATCCATGGAAATATCTGTTAAAATGCTTTAAAGAACAGCAAGGCATGAATTGTGCACTCCACTGCTATCAAAGAAACCAAGAATAATATTTATGTGCCGTCCTAAGGTCATCGGTGAAGCAAGTTTACTGTTCTGCAAGAAATGTAAGGTTTCCTGGGTCTAATACTTAAAGACTGCATAACTCCTGCTTCAAGGACCTGCTTTGTCTAAACTTTGAGAGTGACATTTATTAGAAAGTTCAAGAGAGAGTGGGTCAAACTGGTATCAGTATTTCCTTTATTTATTTTACTTTCTTTGACACAAATTAATGGGTGATGGAGCACCACATTTAAATCAGCGAAGCAATTAATGAAGTTTTTTTCTCACTATATGCATATTTGAGCAGGAAGTAACTGTGTTCTGCAAGGCAGCATGTATTCAACATTTATGAAACATGTATCATTCCTACGATGTACCAGATCCCGTATTGAATTGAAAGTAAAGAGTGAGTTTATAGTTTCCTGCCACAGAAAGCTCAACTCTCTAATCTGGTAGCAGATTTAGTTAAGAAAATTATAATATAAGATGATAATACGCTGCCGTGGAAACATACGCAAAGTACTACAGGATTATTGAAAGAATTTAGATCAAAGACATGACTGCACTTAGAAGATGATTTAAGATAAAAAGAAGCTGAGTTTAATTTAAAAATCTATATCCGGGGCGCCTGGGTGGCTCAGTCGGTTAAGCGTCTGACTTCGGCTCAGGTCATGATCTCGCAGTTCGTGAGTTCAAGCCCTGCGTCGGGCTCTGTGCTGACAGCTCAGAGCCTGGAGCCTGTTTCAGATTCTGTGTCTCCCTCTCTCTCTGACCCTCCCCCATTCATGCTCTGTCTCTCTCTGTCTCAAAAATAAATAAACGTTAAAAAAATTTTTTTTTTAATCTATATCCATAGTTTTTTTTTTTTAATTTGCAAATTCATTAAATCTATTGGTATATTTGAGTATCGTTTCTAAAGAAAAATATAAAATCATAGGGCCAACGTTATTATTTCTCTTATGCAGACAAATGTCTCTCCATTACAGAGACAGTATCTCTTAGTGGCACTTTGTTCTAAGCAAGTAGCAATCGTTAAATTACTCACTTAGCAAACTTTGTTGTCAAGGTAAAGGACAGGGCATCAGAATGAACTACATAATGTGGACAATGTATTATTTAATGCTTGTAGACAAACGTCAGTATGCTCCCTGCTATTTTTAAATGTGTGCGTAATTGAGTATCTTTAATGCAGTTAGACATGATCTTCTGTCCTCAGAGCAGAACTTTCTTTAGTCTGTAAATCTCTCATGCAGCAACACTACCTAAATCAGTTCATTAACCTAATCAGATATTTGCAGTTCATCTGTGTGAATTATACTTGCATTTGGCAGATAATGTACTTAGCACTTGTCTATTATATTAACCCAGAATATGAAAGAAGATATTACACAAAACATGTTGTTCTTTCTTCCACATAATACATCCTTGTCTACAGAATGCGTATGAATATTGGCTTTGCGGTGTCAGTGAGATAATTGCATTTGAAGCAATAGGTCCTTAATTAAAATGTGATCCTCTGAATTCATACTAAGTGTTCAAATATTTTAACATCATGGTCATAGGCGCCTAAACAGCTATTTTTCGTCTTTCTATTAAAATTACTCAACACAGTCCAAGTAGCCCTTATCAGTCCCAACTTCAGGAAGCTTTCGGAAACCCATTCCAAGAACTGATTTGAAAAAGCAGCGTGTTGTAGTGTGTTTCGAAGAGAAATTTATGAAGAACTAAGAACACTTTAGAATGGGCAAGATTTCTTCTGTTTGTACAGCTCCCAGCGTGTTGGCCAATCTTGTTTTAACAGAGACCAATAATGGTGCTTTCACCGCCTCCTCTCATAAACCAGGTCCCACCATCCAAACTAAATGGTTTTGTAAATAGACAGTCCACTGGAAATAATATGAAAGATTCAAGCCAGAGGAATTGGGGGCTCCATGTAAATATTTGACTACCAGAATATTCCAAATGAAGCAAATGCTTGGGCAGCCCTCCACTTTGCTGGAACTAAATCTGGCAAAGGCTGCCTTTGTACTGGGAAATAGCACACAGTGCAAAGGGGCTACTCCCTCAAATACTTGTGCAGACGCATATCACTGCTAGGGATACATGACCAAACACAGATTTGCAAAAATGCACATATCACTAAACTACACAAAAGTTTTTATAAACATTTTCAGTAGAAAGCCACTGAAAACCCATGAGAATTCCTAGCTGATAGGAAGGTTTAGAGGAGAAAGAGGTGGGGCAGGAAGAGACGGTGGGAACTTTGGGACATGGGGAGATAACTAATAAACATTTTCATGGGCCTGTTGCCAAAGCATTTGGGACTTACTACTGCACTAACAAAACCTTTTGGAAAGTTTTTACATGAAATTCATATTTATTTCTGAATTCTGTGGTTGAGCTGGCAGGAAAAGATTCCACTAAGAAATTGATTTACCAAACATTCATTTTATTTATAAAAGACTTCAGCAAAAATGTGTTTTAAAGTTATGGATCTAGGAATTTTCAAAATATGTAATCTAATCAATGAAATTCAAACAAATAATGAAACTTTTCCTTTAATATTTTTAACTGATCATGAGTATTAACCTTATATTTCAAATAATTAAGGGACTTGGTGTATGCCTGGAATGTGCATTCCATATTTTTGAAGGCTGTATCATCTGTCCAAAGATAACTGCAGACATTGTCTTAGCATCGTAGTTGACTAATTCAGTAGTAGCTACATTTTTCAATCCAGATTATCAGAACTATTAACATAAAATGAAAACCCAAGGGGTTGGAGACTGCTCATGAGCCCAAGATAATTCTCAGAAGACTGGGAGTTTCTTTATGAAATCAAAAGTCACACCTTGAAAACAAAATTCCCCTTTATATTTACTCTCTGCCCCTCTAACCCTCACTGACTTGCTTTCTTCTTTGATCACATGCCCCAGGGAGACCCCTGTACTTCCCTATGTGGTTTGTTGCCTAAATATGAGCCATTCAACTTCAGTAGAACTTCCTCTCCCACCTTTAAACTATATCCCGTGTGACTCAACTTATTTTCATCTGTACTAAATGCCAGATGACTTGGCATTTTCCGCCATCTATAAATGTATGATCTACTTTACTAAGTATCAAAAGGAAAGGTAAGGAAAGGACCTGTAATTATAAGAAAGAATAAGCTAGGGGCACCTCAGTGGCTTAATCGGTTAAGCATCTGACTCTTGATTTCAACTCAGGTCATGATCTCAGGGTCATGAGACCAAGCCCCTGTCAAGCTCCGTGCTCTGTGTGGACCCTGCTTGGGATTCTGTCTCTCCCTCTCTCACTCCTCCTCCCTTCCCTATATATCTCTCTCAAAATAAATAAACAAACAAACAAGCTAAATGCATAGGGAAATACTAAATGCTACAGAGGTTCACAGAAAAGGTTATATGCAATTCATTTAGAATTGGACTAAGAAAAGACTTTGCAGATGAAATGAGATTTGAACTGGCCTTAAATATAGATGGATTCCCCCCAGTTAGAGAGAGGATAGTTTAAAGCACAAAAAAGTATCACATCACTCTCTGGCTGAAAATCCTCCCCCTAAACCTCAGAATCCCGTGCAAACATGAAAACACAGATCAGGTCCTGCGTCATCCAGGCTCTGTCTGCCTCTCTGACCCTTCACCTTCCCAGGACTTCACTTTGAAGTCATGCTTTTGTGATGCAGACCATATCTTAAAACTTTCCCTCTGTCAAATGCTTTTATTTCTTGGACCTTATTTCATGCCACATTATCATCATGGGTCCAAACAAAGTTCCTCTCTTGTTGTAGGTATTTATTCATTAACTGTTAGCTCCTCAGTCACTCATGTCCCTACTGCTACCATATGCAATTATGGCAACTCTTCATCCTGTTTAATAGGAATTGTTTTTATTTGTATATTTTTACCCAATGTGTATAGCGTGAGCACATGTGCTTTCAAATATATGCAAATATATTATTTTAAAGTCTCATTTCTTAACTTTTCACTAAATATTCTGTATTTAAGATCCATCTAGGTTACTTACTCCCACTTTGGGTAATCCATTATAGCTAATGGTTATATATAGTCTGGGGTGTGTCCACTCTCCCAGTGCTGGCCATTTGGGATGCCTATAGAACTTGTGGTCACACACACACACACACACACACACTTGTACCCACACTTGTGTACATTCACACCCACACAGATACCTACACACATACACATACACAAGTACTTTCACACACACTGTCACGCATACACACTCACCTCACACACGTACAAATGCTACAAGGACAATGCTCCTCAATGTGCCATCATAAACATGCAAGAACTTTGGAATGTGGACCCTGGAGTAGAGCTGCTAAGTTATAAGACATGTTTATACTTAATTCTTCCAAATAGTGCCAGACTGTTCTCTAGAATGGCTGAGAGTTCCCATATCCACATGGCTCTGCCAGCACTTGGCATTATTCAGCTTTCGAATGCTTTCAGTATAATAATGTGTCAGATGCCTTTACTGAAACAATCTCTCAACACTTAAAGTGACTTGTATCTTTGTTTTTTGTTTTGTTTTGTTTTGTTTTGTTTTTTTTGGTCTGGCTAGCCTCTACCAGCCCGTAAAATTGTAGAGGACATGCACTAAAACATATTAGAAGAATAAGGATATCAAGAAAGCAAGTCTTCCTGTTATGGAATGAATATGTCACAGGAATAAAAGACACAACATTGGGGATATAGTCAATGATATTACAAGAGCATCGTACAGTGACAGATGGTAGCTGCACTTACGGTGATCAGAGCATAACATAAACAGAAGTTGACTCACTCTGTTGTACACCTGAAACTAGAGTCACATTGTACCAGCTATACTCAAATAATTTTTTTAAAGCGAGGCCAGGAATGAGAAAGAGAATATTATCCAAATTTATTAAACTGAGAACTGGTTAAAGTGACATAGATGGGAGTCTAATTTCAATTCCAATTCCGTGCTACTTTTCACATAAAGGTAACATGTTTATGTCTTGTGCCAAGAATCGTAATATTTTGCTTGTGTATTTTACTCTTTTGGTGATAGATAATAGTACCTCAAGGTCTGTTAGGTTTCTCGCTTATTTTAATACATCTCTGGGATCTAAAGGTATACTTTTCACAATATCATCAATGGGAAACACGAGTCGGGGCAAGCAGTTAGGAAGCTGTTCTTTTGCATCAATCAGATGAGCCTCTCAGCGTGAGGTTTCAGCCTCAGCAGCTCCATCTGGCTCAGCAGGCTCTGAACGTCAGCTCTGGTTCTCCAAGCTTCTTGATACAGGGGCTAAACAGCAGCACAGACTACTAATTCACAGACGTCAAGATTGCCCAAGGAATTCTTTGTTTGCTTTGTTCTGACCTTCGCAAAGTCGTTATTAATTTATACATTTGAAAAGTATTCTTTGAAGTATTTTGTAATAAATAATTTAATTCATTTGTCATTGATTTATATCTTGCTTATTCCAAAAGGAATTTTAAGTGGCAAATAGTTTATCGCTTTTTATTTCAATGACGTATCTAATTTTATGTCTTTTTCCTATGAGCTGGACGTTTTTTGTCCCTAATGCTTTTTGCTCCTTCTTAGAGAAAAGGTCACATGCGTTTCTATGTGGATCACAGTGAGGCAGCACATCACATTCTTGGGAGTATCCCTTATGTTACACATACAGATCAGCTCTTTTCAAAGATCTTTGAATTTATCCTTTGTAAAGCTATATATAATTCTTTTTACACTCCAGCCCTGTGAGGCAGAGAATTTCTAAATTTGAGCGGCTTAATTAGAAACAAGCAGGCACACATATGGCTGACAGGCTTGGAAATCAGAAGCTTTGGATTGGAACCATTCTCCCGTGAACTCAACTCAATGATTTGAAGCACTTGATAAAGATTCTTCAATTTCCTTCTCTATAACTTATAGTAATACACTTGTGTTTTAATATGAATATTCATTGTTATTTACTGAACAAACACCATTTATAGAGCTAGCTATATGCAAGGTACTATTCTTAGTATTTTATAAAGTGCTTGAATCCTCAATAAACTCTAATAAGCAGGCAGTAGTATTATCTTCAATTTATAAGTGATGAAATTGAGTTCCAGAGAAGGCAACTAACTTCCCCAAGGCTACACAGCTTATCAGTGCCAAGGGGGAATCCTGACCCTGGCAGTCTAGCTACAGAGTCGTCAGTGGCTCTGACACGTTTCTAGCTAAAGGTCTCAAACACAACAGGACTTTAACAGTTTTCAGTCAGCTTGAGTAGCAGTTACTATTGTGCATGTAACAGGAAAAGCTTACTCTGTGAATAAGACAGATACTACTCTACAAATATTCAGGTCATATGATGTGTCTCTCTTCACTTCCCCAATTAAGAAGTTTTCTTCCAACAATCTCCCAAATGTCTTTCATGGACTATACATAACAAATCGGGCAAACTTCTCTATCCCACACTTCCCTGACTCTTTTTCTAATTGCCATGATCACTCACACTCTTTTGAACTACAAATACCATAACAGAACAAGAAAACATTGTAGCATAAATTAAAAGCACTTCTTCAAATTTCATCTCAGGGAAAATTGAGCCAAATCTAATAATCATGGCATCAAAGCTTATTCACTATTCAATTATTTTGTATTAAGACTAAAATGTCACCTTTCCACCATCAATATAGTTTACTCAAAAAAAGAGAAAAAAAACAATCACATACCATTTACTTTGTTAAGTTAACAAGAACAGGTCAATAAACCTTTATGAAACACTCATCATACATCCATTACCATGCTAGGAATTGCAAATTCTGAGAACAAGGCGATATTTAGTCTCTGAGGTATATATACCTTTCATTTCAACAACTATGTGCGCTCCTTCAGTGTGCTGCTCATTGTCACTGGCACTGGGTGTTTTCCATGGTCCGGGACCCCACATAATGGAGGTGAAATCACTGACATGTGTTCATTCTGTATTTGTAGGTGTCAAGAAGCGGAGACTGCCAGTTCCCCTTCTGCCCACTTTGAACGTACCCCTTCTTGCGCCTTTGTAAAGATGACAAAGTCAAGGAATATGAAAATGAAGTATCTAGACCAAAATTAGGAAATGGTGGAACCTGGATGTGCTTTCAGGATGTCCTACTCCAGGACTCCCATTTGTAACCACCGTACAATATGAAACTGTAAAAAGTAATTAACATTTATAACTAATTTCCGAATAATAAAAAGAGAAACAATGGAAAGACAGTGAGTCATCAAGAGCTGGAAAAAAATTAATACCTGGTGTAAATGCTATGGGCAAGGTAAAACAAGGTTTATTTTTTAGTTTTTAAAGTTTCCTTATTTACTTTGAGAAAGCTAGAGACAATACAAGTGGGGGAGGGGCAGAGAGAAAGGGAGAGAGAGAGAATCCCAAGCAGGCTCCATGCTGTCAGTGCAGAGCCCAGTGCAGGGCTCAAACTCATGAACCGCGAGATCAGGACCTAAGCCAAAACCGAGTCGGATGCTTAACTGACTGAGCAGCGCAGGTGCCCCCAAGGTTTACTTTTTGTTAAAACTTATTTATGTTGAAAGTATCAGATGCAGAGCCTAATTCAAGACATTCTTTAAGTAATAAAATGATCATAAGGTTTTATTTTAATTAAAGACACAGACACATAGAAACTGTCTTTAAAGTTTTGTATAAATGAAAATAAAAAGGACTCATAGAGTTACATTGCTTGCCAAGGTCAGGTTAAAGACATTTGTAAAACAACTTCAGTAACCAAGTTAATACATTTGAACAATTAATTCAAATGAAAATTCTATGGGAAACCGTCCAATTTTAGGCCTAGAAAATACATTGGAAACAATGCATTTTTTGGATGCTTCTGATAGATTTATGTTGTGATTTTGTGCCTATTTAAACTCCCAGATGATTCTTCAGTGTAACAACATCTCTAAAACAGGAATGATGTAGTGATGTCATGGTAAGAACTAGAAAGGCTTTCAAAACAAAGATAACAAACATGTTATTCTGTCCATACATCCACACATACAAAGTCAAACCTAATGGAGGAAAATCTTTATTAACCCCATGACCTCAGTCTACCCTGCTCACAGCTGGTTATTACTCATTCTTCAGATCCAGCCTTAAAATCTCTTTGGAAAGGCCTTCCCTGATCACCCAGTCTAAAGTAGGCCTGTTGCATTCTTTCAAATCAATCTATACTTTTCTTGTATGGTACTGTATTAGTTAGCTCAGGCTGCCATAACAAAATACCATTGTTTGGATGGCTTAACAGAAATTTATTTTCTCACAGTCTTGGAGGCTGGAAGTCTGAAATCAGAGTGCCAGTATGGTCTAGTTCTGGTGAGGGCTCTCCTCCTGGCTCACAGATACCTGTCTTCCCACTGTGTCCTCTCACGGTGAAGAAAGATCTCTGGTGTCTCTTTCTCTTCTTATAAGGTCACCAGTTCTGTCTGTCACCCTCATTACCACATTTAATCAACAACTCCTTATATGCTCTATCTCCAATATAGTCATGTAGGGGGTGGGGGAGGAGGCTTCAACATATGAATTAGAGGGGGGCACCATTCAGTCCATAACAAGCACCTACTACAATATTTCATCACTTAATAGCTCGTTTACTTATTTGATGGCTTCTCCCCCGAATTATAAGCTGTATAAACTCAGTTAAAAACTGTAGGGATGAGGGATGTACTTGCTGTGGGTACCACCGAATGTCCAGAGCTCAGCATAGTACCTGGCACAACACATTCTAGCTGAATCTTGAATGAACAAATGAATGTGGTCATGATCTGATTTTCACACAAAAATTTTTGAAATCCATCTGTTGATGCAAAGTATTCTCTTCAGGACCTTCAGGACTTATATTCCAGCACATTTCTATGCAAACATCAATCTTCCCCATTTAAACCTTGTAAAACAATATAATGCAAATTACTGCCAATTGATAATTCACAGCGATGCCTGTGGGGGATTATTTTATAATGTCATCCTTATTAATGTCCAACTTAAATCTTTTTCATGTGAAAGATGTTCTGAACAAAAAGAAGTGAAGACCAAGAAACAGTAACTGATAAAATATATCTCCAATTGAAGAACAGAAAGTCGTGTTTTAAAAATCTCAAAATAATTTTTGTAAAGAGGAACACGGAAAATTAACTGTACTGATTAAATTAATATGTCAATAAAAATAAACCCACTAATTTTCTCAGTTGTTTTACCACAGAATGGAGGAACGATCTAAGCCTCATCTGAAGAGAGGGATTTGTGGCATTGATTATATCCAGTACTGGCTTAATGAAACATTGTAGTGGCCACTTTCCCTCCGTTCTACTCTAAAATTTCAATCTAATGTGTTTTGAAGTTTAACAGTGAACTTTTATTTAGTTCCACCAATAAATTCAAATCTCCTTTTTTTCCCCACATTTATCTCAGACAGCATGCATTATTTATGCTGACAGGAATGTCTACTTCCAAGATTGAGAGACATTCAGATATAATGACAACAATAACTAAGTTTAACTGACATGAATTTTGTCTTTGGTATTACCATGGGCATTAGTAGACTAATGTTGTAAATAAACTAGCTCTGTTATTTTAATGTTACTCTTTTTGTTTCAAGTTTTTATTACATTCCAGGTAGTTAATACACAGTGTAATATGATTTCAGGTGTAGAATTTAGTGATTCATCACTTATATATAACACCCAGTGCTCATCCCAACAAATGCCTTCCTTAATGCCCATCACCCACTTACCCCATCCCCCGCCCACCTCCCCTCCAGAAAGCTTCAGTTTGTTCTCTATAGTTAAGACTCTTAACGTTGCTCTTAGGCATCTAAAAAAATGAGGATAGTAATACAGTGTTACAATTAAATGACGAAATTAACATTAAGAGCTTTTTAACTGCAAACATTTTTTATAAAATTGGGCATTTTTGTGCTCATATTCATCAAAACTCCATAAATTAAAGCACTGGCTTAAAGGATTTCTGCTCATAAATTTGTATGATGCATTAGTGGTAGAACTTTTATTTTCCACTTTTTTTCTTTCAATTTTAAGTTTATTCATTTTGAGAGATAGAGAGAGAAAGAGAGAGAAGAAGTGGGGGAGGGGCAGAGAGCTAGAGGCAGAAAGGGTCCCAACTCAAGGCTCAATCCCACAAACCATGAAATCATAACCTGAGCAGAAATTAGGAGTTGGACGCTTAACCAAACGAGGCACCTAGGTGCCCCGGACTGATTCTTTTAAAACATAAATCTGACCCCATCATTATCCTACCCAAAATCTTTCAGTGTTTGCCTGTCTCACTCAAAAAAATCCAAACTCCTTCCCTCGACTGTCAGATTTGACCCGGGCTACTCCTCCATATTCATCTACCATCTCCAGTCTTTCTCATTGTGCCTCAGTATCCCTGATTTCTTTACTATCCTTCTCACATGTTGAGGATGCACCCTCACTTGCACACTGTCGTGAGCCTAGGCATCTGCAGGTGAAGACTCATGCAGAAGGCCTCACCTGACCACTGGGTCTTTTTTTTTTTTTTAATAATTTATTGTCAAGTTAGCTAACATACAGCATATATAGTGTTGTCTTGGCTTTGGGAGTAGATTCCAATGATTCGTCCCTTACATACAACACCCAGTGCTCATCCCAACAAGTGCCCTCCTCAATGCCCATCAATGATTTTCCCTGCCCCCCATGAACCCCCGATACCCATCGACCCTCAGTTCTCTGTATTTAAGAGTGACCTATGGTTTGCCTCCCTCTCCGTTTGTAAGTTATTTTTCCTTCCCTTCCCCTATGATCTTCTGTTAAGTTTCTCAAATTCCACATGTGAGTGAAAACATAGGATATCTGTCTTTCTCTTACTGACTTATTTCACTCGGCACAATACCATCCAGTTCCATCCACATTGTTGCAAATGACAAGATTTCATTTTTACATTGCTGAGTAGTATTCCATTGTATATATATACAATGTCCAGCTCCCCCAGCATCATTTGCTAAAGAGACTTTTTTCCATTGGATATTCTTTCCTGCTTTGTTGAACATTACTTGGCCCTACATTTGAGGGTCCATTTCTGGGTTCTCTATTCTATTTCATTGATCTATGTGTCTGTTTTTGTGCCAAAACCATACTCTTTTGATGATTATACCTTTGTAGTACAGGCTAAAGTCCGGGATTGTGATGCCTCCAGCTTCGGTTTTCTTTTTCAACATTACTTTGGCTATTCGGGGTCTTTCGTAGTTCCATACAAATTTTAGGATAGTTTGTTCTAGCTTTGTGAAGAATGCTGGTATTATTTTTCTTGGAATTGCATTAAATGTGTAGATTGCTTTGGGTAGAATCAGCATTTTAACAATATTTGTTCTTCCAATCCATAAGCATGGAATGTCTTTTATTTCTTTGTGCCTTCTTCAATTTCTTTCATAAGCTTTCTACAGTTTTCAGTGTATACATCTTTTGCCTCTGGTTAGGATTATCCCTAGATATTTTATGGTTCCTGTGCAATTGTAAATAGGATAGATTCCTTCATATATCTTTCTGTTGCTTCATTATTGGTGTATAGAAATGTGACCGATTTTTGTACGTTGATTTTACGTCCTGTGACTTTGCTGAATTCCTGTGTTAGCTCTAGCAGTTTTTGGTGGAGTCTTATGGGTTTTCCACTTAGAGTATCATGCCATCTGCAAAAAGTGAAAGTTTGATTTCTTCTTTGCAAATTTGGATGCCTTTATTTAATTTTATTGCCTGATTGCTGAGGCTAGGACTTCCAATGCTATGTTAAACAACAGTGGTGAGAGTGGAAATCCCTGTCATGTTCCTGATCTCAGGGAGAAAGTTTTTCCCCACTGAAGATGATATTAGGTGTGGGCCTTTCATATATGGATTCTATGATGTTAAGGTATGTTCCCTCTATCCTGACTTTCTTGAAGGTTTTTATTAAGAAAGAATACTGTATTTTTGTCAAATACTTTTTCTGCATCAACTGACAGGATCTTATCCTCTCTTCTATTAGTGTGCTGTATCATGTTGATTGATTTGTGAGTATTGAACCAGCCCTGCAGCCCAGGGATGAATCCCATTTGATCATGGTGAATAATTCTTTTAATACACTGTTGAGTGTGATTTGCTAGTATCTTTTTGAGAATTTTTGCATTCATGTTCTTCAGTGATATTGGCCTGTAATTTTCTTTTTTAGTGACATTTTGTCTGGTTTGGGAATCAAAGTAATGCTGGCTTCATAGAATGAGTCTGGAAGCTTTCCTTCCATTTTTTGGAACAGTTTGAGAAAAATAGGTATTAACTTTGCTTTAAATGTCTGATAGAATTCCCCTGGGAAGCCATCTGGCCCAGGACTCTTATTTGTTGGGAGATTTTTGATAAACGATTCAATTTCTTCACTGGATATGGGTCTGTCCAAATTTTCTATTCTTCCTGTTTTAGTTTTGGTAGTGTGTCAGTGTCTAGGAATTTATCCATTTCTTCCAGATTGTCCAGTTTGTTGGCATATAATTTTTCATAATATTCTCTAATAATTGTTGTATTTCTGTGGTGTTGGTTGTGATCTCTCCTCTTTGATTCATGATTTTGTCTATTTGTGTTCTGTCTCTTTTCTTTTTGAGAAGTCTCACTAAGAGGTTATCAATTTTGTTTATTTGCTCAAAAAAAAAAACAGCTTAGTTTCATTGATCTGTTCTACTTTTTTTTTTTTTTTTTTTTTGATTCTATAGGGTTCATGCTCAAATCTTTATTTCTCTTCTGCTGGCTTTGGGCTTTCTTTGCTGCTGTGTTTCTAGCTCCTTTAGGTGTCAGGTTAGGTTCCGTGTTTGGGACCTTTCTTGCTTCTTGATATAGGCCTGGATTTCAATGTATTTTCCTCTTAGGACTGCCTTTGTTGCATCCCAAAGGATTTAGACTGTTGTGTTTTCATGCTCATTTGCTTCCATGTATTTTTAATTTTCTTCTTTTTTATTTCCTGGTTGACCCATTCATTCTTTAGTAGGATGTTCTTTAATGTCCACATATTCAGAAGTTTTCCAAATTTTTTTCTTGTGGTTGATTTAAAGTTTCATAACATTGTGGTCTGAAAATATGCATGGTATGATCTCAATCCTTTTATACCTATTGAGGGCTGTTTTGTGACCCAGTATGTTGTTTATTTTGGAGAATGTTCCATGTGCACTCAAGAAGAATGTATATTTTGCTGCTTTTGGATGCAAAGTTCTGAATATATCTGTTAGGTCTGTCTGGTCCAATGTGTCATTCCGAGTCACTGTTTCCTTATTGATTTTCTGCCTAGACAATCCATCCATTGCTTAAGTAGAGTGTTAAAGTCCTACAATCATGGTATTGTTATCTGTACATTTATTTATGTTTGTGATTAATTGATTTATATATTTGGGTTCTTTCACATTGGGGGCATAAACATTTACAATGGTTAGCTCTTCTTTATAGATAGAACCCTTAATTATAATATAATGCCCTTCTTCACTTCTTGTTACAGACTTTGTTTTAAAATCTAGTTTGTCAATATAAATATGGCTACTCCAGCTTTCTTTTGACTGCCAGTAGCATGATAGATAGTTCTCCATCCCCTCACTTTCAATCTGTAGGTATCCTCAGGTCTAAAATGAGTCTCTTGTAGACAACAAATAGATGGGTCTTGTTTTTTTTATCCATTCTGATACCCTATGTCTTTTGGTTGGAGCATTTAGATCATTTGCATTCAGAGTGATTATTAAAAGAAAGGGATTTAGTGTCATTATATTATTTGTAGATATCATGCTTGTGGTGATGTCTCTGGTCCTTTGTAGTCTCTGCTGCTTTCTATTCATGGAGTCCCCCTTAGGATCTCCTGCAGGACTGGTTTAGTGGGCATGAACTCTGTTAGTTTTTGTTTGTCTGAGAAAACATTTATCTCTCTTTTTATTCTGAATGACAGCCTTGCTGGATAAAGGATTCTTGACTGTATATTTTTCCTATTTAGCACACTGAATATTTCCTGTCGCTCCCTGTCACGTGTCAGTGAACAGCTCTACTATGACCCTCACATGTCTACTTTTGTGGGTTACGACCGTTTGTCCCTAGCTGCTTTCAAATTCTCTCTTTATCTTTGTATTTTGCCAGTTTCACTAGGATATGTCATGATATTGACTTGTTTTTGTTGCTTTTGAAGGGAGTTCTCTGTGCCTCTTGGACTTGGATGTCTGTGTCCTTCCCCAGATTAAGGAAGTTCTCAGCTATAATTTGTCCAAATAAACTTCTTTCTCTTCTTTTTCTGGAACTCCTATGATACAGATATTATTTTGTTTCATTGAATCACTTAGGTTTCTAATTTTCCCTTCGTGGTCTAGTAATTCTCTTTCCCTCCATTTCTCAGCTTCATCATTTTCCACAATTTTATCTTCATTTCAGCTATTCTTTCCTCAGAGAAGAGAAGGAAAGAAAAGAGAAAATAATAATAATAACAATAACAGTAATAATAATAAAATTAAAAAACTAACACACAAAACCAAAGGATAGTTTTCTGTTTGTGCCTGGGTCCAGTGGCTATGCTGGTCTGGAGGCGGGACTGTCTGGTTCAGTCAGTGTCAATCTGATTCTGGTAGATAAGCAGTTACCAAACATGAAAGGGTGGGGTTCGTATAAGCCTGTCCTGCCTTCGCTGGGGGCCTCCGTCCTGTTCTTTGAACTCCCACCCTGTTGGTGATGGGGAGGAAAATGGCAACACCCCAATCTCTCCTTCCTGGACCCGGTGTCCCAACCCACACTGTTCAGGTGACCCTCACGGAACAGCACGGGCAGTCACTGTGTTCTGTTCCACAGCCTCCTGCAACTCCTAGGTGCTCGTCTGGGATTCAAAACTCTGTGCCTTAATGGATCCCACACCATGTGGACACGGTTCTGGGTCAACAAAGGGCCTCTGGCTGGTGCCTGCAGGGTTTTTTGTCCTTGGGCAGGAAGCAATACACCCTCCTACCACAGTACTTGAGGGAGGAGATGACTCTCTCCCAGTTCGCCCTGAGAATAGGTACTGAGCCTGCGGCTGGCTCTTCTCCCCCCATAGGCACGTGCACACGGCCAGCTCTGGTCAGATGAAAGTTGTGCAACCCTGAAAACTCTGATCTTTAACCCCTAAGACTGTTTGCAAAGTAGAAACTACCTCTCTCTGTACTTCCCATTCCCCAGTCTGTGGTCCTCAGAGGTTTTTCTTTTGTCCAAAATACGATACCACATTTCCACAGCCTCTCTCTTCCTTTCATTTCTCCTTTAGTGGAGAAATGAAAGCCCCATCACCCCTGCAGTGTCTACACTGCCTGTTTTATCTCTCCCAATTTGCATACACGCACCTCTGTTCCTCCAAGCTGTCTTTTTCCACCTGTGTTGATTTTTCTGTCATTCTGCAGCCTGTATTGCTGGTATTCCAAGTGTTCTGACCTCAATACTGCTGTGTTTGAGGGACAAGGGAAATTCCAGTCCCTGTACTTCTCCACCATCTTGACTCCTCCCCCTGACTACTAGCTATTTTCCACTTTTAATGTTTCTATCATGACACTACTGGCCTCTTGCCAGCTCTCACTCTCTGCTTCAGGTGAATCTGGCCTACCAATGCGATTGTTGAATTTGAAGAAAGAAACTTGGTCCACATGGTTTAGCACGTCCTTCTTCTTCTTCTTCTTCTTCTTCTTCTTCTTCTTCTTCTTTTTGGTAGTCAGCACTATAAAAGTCCTGTATTTCCTCCACTATGTTCTCCCAGGGACAAGTTCAGCAACTGATAAAGGAGTCCTGACCCAATTTAAAACTGCTAGTGAGCTAGTGACAGGAAGCTGGATAGCCAGCATCCAACACGGCCACCAACAATGCCTCCTAGTATTCTTGCCGTTGTGTAGTACCCTCCCACAGTGAGTCTGGCTGACATATAAAACCAATAATATAATGCAGAAACAACAGCGTATAACTTCTGAGGTAACGCCGTAAAAGAAAATGTGGCTTCTCACTTGCTCTTTCTTGGGTTACTCCCTCTGAAGAAGCCAGCTGCCAATGTCATGAAGACATTCAAACAACCCAGTGGAAAGAAACCCAAAACCTCCTGCCAACAGCGGGTATCAACTTGTCAGTGATATGATGGAGCTGTCTTGGAAGCAGACCCTCTAACCCCAGTCAAGCTTCCAACCATAGCCCAAGCCAACATCTTGACGGCAACCTCATAGCCAGGACCATCCAGCTAAGCCACTTCGGAATTTTTCATCTGCAGAAAATTGATATAATAAGTTATTTTTGTTTAAGCTTCTAAATCTTGAGATAATTCTTTTTTTTTTTTTTTTTTTTTTTTTTTTATTTTTGGGACAGAGAGAGACAGAGCATGAACGGGGGAGGGGCAGAGAGAGAGGGAGACACAGAATCGGAAACAGGCTCCAGGCTCCGAGCCATCAGCCCAGAGCCTGACGCGGGGCTCGAACTCACGGACCGCGAGATCGTGACCTGGCTGAAGTCGGACGCTTAACCGACTGCGCCACCCAGGCGCCCAATCTTGAGATAATTCTTACACAGCAATAGATAATTAGTATAAGAGACTAACGGCTCTTAAACCTTACATCTATTAACACATATAAACTACACTCTCCAGTATCAGCTGGAAATATCAGCGGGGAAATTTTACCTCCCAAACACTAAATCTTTTCTCTTTTGTTGTCATTACTTCAAAACTTGAGCAGGAAAGTTTGAGTCTAGTTACTGAGTCCTCTCAAACATCTTATTGTTCCTTGCATTTTATAATGTATCCATCTTTTCAACAAGCATTCTATTGAACATCTACTAAATTCTAAGCACTGTGCAAAAAGTTTTGACAACCAAAAGAATTAGAACTTGAATAAGAACTTTCACTGAATTTGCAACTTCCATAGTATCATTTAAAAAAAACAAACAGGGGCGCCTGGGTGGCTCGGTCGGTTAAGCGTCCAACTTCGGCTCAGGTCATGATCTCACAGTCCGTGAGTTCGAGCCCCGCATCGGGCTCTGTGCTGACAGCTCAGAGCCTGGAGCCTGTTTCCGATTCTGTCTCCCTCTCTCTCTGCCCCTCCCCTGTTCATGCTCTGCCTCTCTCTGTCTCAAAAATAAATAAACGTTAAAAAAAAAAAAATTAAAAAAAAAAACAAACAAACAGGCAGAACTACTAAAAACTACTAAGTGATATCATAGAATGTTAAATTTCTATTAACTTGTTAATGAAGTATGAGGGCAGGAAGAGAATATTTCAGAAGTATAAAATAATTTACTATATTTAATTAGGATTATATTCTAAATGTAGACAGCATATGCAAGTGGGCCTATCCTCATGTTACCTCACTGATGATAACCCTACTTGAAGGACAAAGTATACTGGTTGACAGCATAGACTCCAGAACCAGATGTCCCAGTTTCTGTCTTGGCTGTGCCTCTTGGACTTGTGTGATCTTGGGCTACTTATTTACACTTTCTGCACCTTTTTCCTTAACTTTCAAATGACATTATTTGAGGATTAAATGAGTTAATAGATGTTAAGTATTTAAAATAGTGCATAACACTATTATTCTTTGATATTTATTTGTAAAATCGTTTAATTATGTTGACAATAGTTAGTCTCAACTCCCTCAAACTCTGATTCAAGCACATAAGAGTCAAGTTAATCATATATGTTACTTTCATCAGTTGGCCAAAAGATATGTTAGACATGTTATCTACCATCCCAAGAGTATCAAGAAATAACTTTGCTCTTTCTGCAGCAGATTAAGTCAGACGTTGGAATTTCTTGTGCCCATTTTTTGACTAGACAACCAGAATTACCTTCCTAAAATCATTTTATGAGGAAGAATTAATTATTTTTCACCTCTTTAAAGTGCTTACAAGTCTGGACAAAAATGCAAAATAAATAAATTGATTATTTGTCTTTTTTAAGTGAAGAATAAATCAGGCAATGCTCTATTCATATTCAAAATCAAATTGTTCAGTAGTGCCTTCTCTTTTGAATAGTTCTAAATTATTACACTAGATTTTTTATGGAACCAAACATTTGAAATATTGACCTATATATCTGATGGGCAAAGAAGTTAGTTTTCCCACTCTGTATTAGCTACAATGTGTTATCTTTTGCTCATGCAGTTCAAAATAAGAGAAGCTTTCAAAAAAGTTTTTACTGATGCATGAGAGTTTGAGATTTTGCACTGATTCATGAATACCACCATGAATGCCAATTTTGAGATCGTCCACGGACAGGAAAGAATGCTTTTTATGAGTCCAGGAGTCCAGCTAAGAAGTTCTAGCACTCTGCTGGAGCAAAACACTCTGAGACTGGTTGCTCCAAGTGCGAAGAAAGTTTGACTTTATCATGTCAACCTTCCCCCAAGGCAGCACAACTCAGTGCCAAGAAAGATTCCCTAGGTCCACAACTCCTTCCACAGGGGAAAGTGAGAATGTGTGAGCAGCTGGCTTCCTCAGCTGTGTGGAATACTGACAAAGAGACCTACTTCTTTCTCACCCCATTCAGAATACTGAGGTGATCTTACATGACTGAGAGTCAGAAACAACCTGGGAGTGCACCCTCAGCATCACTAATCATTGGGAAAATGCAAATCCAAACCACAATGAGGCATCACCTCACATCTAGGAGGATGTCTGTGATCAAAAGCAAGTGATAATAAGTGCTGGTGACGATGTGAAGAAAGGGCACTTCTGTATACTATTGGTGAGATTGTAGATTGGTACAGACACTATGGAAAATGGTGTGAAGGTGTCTCAAAAAATTAAAAATAGAAATACTATATGATCCAGCAATCCTGCTTCTGCCTATGTATCCAAAGGAAATGATATTACAATATTTAAGAAATATCTGTATTCCCATGTTCATTGCAGCATTATTCATAGTAGCTATGAGATGGAAATAACCTAAGTGGGGTACGGTATATATATATATATATATGCACATATTTATATGCACATATATATGTATATATATGTATATGTATATATGTGTATATATGTATATGTACATATGTATATATATGTGTGTATATATATATATATACATATACATATATGTGTGTGTGTGTGTGTGTGTGTGTGTATATAATGGAATATTTACCAGACTTAGGAAAGAAGAAAACCTTCCCATTTGCAAAAACATGGATGAATCTGGAGGTTATTATGCTAAGTGATAGAAATTGGAGAAAGACAAATACTGTATGATATCTTTTATATGTGGAATCATACAAACAGAGAATAAATGGTAGTTACTAGGAGCTCAAGAGTAGAGTAATTGAGGAGATGCTGGTCGATGGAAGTCTTAAGTTATAAGATGAGTATGTTCTGGGAATCTAATGTATAGCATGGAGACTACAGTTAATAACACAATATTATGTACTTAAAATTTAAAAGAAAGTAAATCTTAATTGTTCTTACACACACGCACACACACACACACACACACGCACGGCAACCTTTTGAGGTGACGGATGTGTTAATTAATCTCATCGTGGTAATCATTTCACAAAGTATATGTGTATCAAATCATCACATTGTACACTATGTATATGTGTATATATACAGAATTTTATTTGCCAGTTATACCTCAATAAAGCTGGAAAACATATGAAAGAATAAAGCGATAATAACTATAAGAAAAGGTATTGTGATATAGGCATGAATAGGCATGGATCAAGTCTTAAAGAAATATAGGAGAGAGTAGAGATGGCCACCGAGAATGTAATATGTTGTCTAGAACTTAAGTATTTGATAGCTAGATGTCAGAAAGGACAGAAAGGGAGAAGGTGGAGGGTACTTTGGAAAATTAAAGAACAGCTTGAACTACGACAAAACAAATGAGTTAATGAACATGTCCAGGAGAAGTAAGTTATAGCCAGATGAGGACAGGCCATTAGACACATTAATTAGTCTTTATCTTCAGACTAAGGTTAGTAAACTTTCTCTCATGGACCAAATCTGACTTGCCTCCTGCTTTTGTAAGTAAGGCTTTACAGGAACATAGCCACAACTACTTGTCTTAAGTATTTGTCCATGCCAGCTTCACTCTGCAGCAAGGCAAGTAGTTGTGACAGAGTTCACATGGGCAGCAAATCCTAAAATATTGATTACCAGACTCTTCACAGAAAATATTTGCTGACCTCTGCTATACATCACAGCAGCAAAATGAAAAAAAAAAACAAAAACAAAAATGAACAGTGGCATAAGACAGCAAAGTGTTTACTGAGGTTTAAAAAAAATAATAATGCTTATTTGTTTTTGAGACGGAGAGACAGAGACAGAGCACAAGTGGAGGAGGGGCAGAGAGAGGGAGACACAGAATCCAAAGCAGGCTCCAGGCTCTGAGCTGTCAGCACAGAGCCTGACGCAGGCTCGAACCCAAGAACCGTGACATCAGGACCTGAGCCGAAGTCAGACACTTCACTGACTGAGCCACCCCTATGCCCCTTGACTGAGGCTTTTCCCCCCTTAATAATTAGTTTTTAGAAACAGAATTCTTATAAATAGAAAAACTTATGTAGTGCTTTTATATGTGTTACCTCATTTAAAACTATACAAATTATATATTAAATTATAAATCTGTTACTTCCTCTACTATATCGCAAGTGCCTCAATAAATACATGTGTTACCAAGATGGAGTAGGTAGCACCTTATCCATATGTGTATATGCACAAGAGCTAGAAGACAAATTACTCTTAGAGAAGAGCAGTTAGTTCAGAAAGAAGCCAACAATAGCTAGACAGGCAGAGAAATAAACAGAGAAAGAAGTTGCCAGTAAAAATTGGGTAAGAGTCATGAGAAAGAGGTAGGGGGTTGAAGAAGACAAACCACTCAAATCACAGTTTTTCTTAGAGTTTACTCTGAATTTATTGGATACATAGATGTTTAAAAGAGCTGTATGCAATAGCTGCAAATTGTTAGAATTAATTAAAGTTTCAAGAGCTGATGGCTGTTTTTAGTTACTATAGGGAAAGCTCTAGTTAGCTCCATTGTCTTGAGAAGAAGGAAACTGATGAATCTTAAGAAATCTTTGGCAAGGAACTTGAAAAGCATATTAGTATAGCTCAACAAACCATCATCATGAGTGGCTTTTGCAGGAACTTCACCATGAAGACGGAGATGAATAAGATCTTGATTTTTTAATATATTTGAATCATATTTTATTCTGATCATAATAAAGTCTTGCATGTAAAAAAATAGATGAATATGAACAAGAAAGAATCTCAGAATCAGAAATACCACTGTTAACAGTTTGGTGTATTCTTTTCCAAATATTTTTCTATTCATTTTTTGTTTACAGTGATAGAATCACACTGTACAATCAACTTTGTATCTTCCTTTGTCCACTCACTGTTTTACAAATAAGCAGTCTCTTAAGTTTTTGTTTCAAACTCTTTAATACCATTTGTTAACATAATATTTCATCATCTCAGTAAACTATGATTTAGTCATTCCTCTCTTCTGGACACTTAGATGGCTTCCAGTTTTTTGCAATTATAAATTATACAACTTGATGATCAACATCTTTATGTCTGAGTCGTCAGTGACATTTAGAATTAGTTTCTTAAGATAGATTTCTGGAAGCAGGATTATAAGATAAAAGGTTATAAATATTTTTAAACATTTTGATCCTTCAGGCCAATATGTTTTCCAAAACTTCTAGGTCATCTTGCGTGATCTTTTCCCAGCAGCGCCGGGGAGTGGATAGGCAGCACTGTGGTGTGAGTGAAACCAAGTTTGAAGAAGGAAAGATAGAAATCACTTTCACTGACAAATTGTAGCCTAAAGGGAAAGGTCAGAAAGGAAGAAAGTGAAGCACCGTCTTTAGCAGAAAGAAAAACTTTCACAAAAGGGTTATAAAAGTGAAAGCCTATAGAGGGTCTTCCCAGATCAGTTGGGGAAGTCATCCGCTTTTCTACTCACCCACAGATCTGGGCAACCCCTTCCGACCACTTCAATGACAGAGGGCTGAGCAGTGGCACCGGCCAGTTCCCCCAGGGACAGATGGGTTTGCTGACCATAGCCCCCATCCAAAAGGCAGAAACATGATAGTCAGAAGAGACCATAAAGATGATTTGGTTCAATGTCTCACTTTATCAGATCAAAGCATAGAAAAATGAAGTGACTGCCAAGGAGTGACTCACAGTTACTTTGTGGCAAATCTTCAACTAATACCCATATCTTCCTCTACTTTTGATGACAGATAAAAACTACCGTACTTCATTGGAAGGCACAAACCTTGCATACATCATTCCTTAAGTTTTGAAGTTGTGGCTGATGTTGCAGTTTACTATAGTGCTTAGAAGGTGTTTTTGAAACTCTGATAAAAAGTTTCAGAATTTCCGGAGTGGTATACGTCACTAGGGTGAATCGTTTCTCATTTCTTTGCTAATTTTCTGGATGTTCTTAAAGGAAATTAATTAACCTGAGGTCTCCGACTTGATTCATTTTTAAAATGATTTTTTTAATTTATTATTTATTTATTTATTTATTATTTTTTTTATTTTAGAAAGAGAGATAGCACACAGGTTGGGGAGAGGGGAAGAGGGGGGGAGAGAGAGAGAAAATCTTAAGCAGCCTCCATGCTCAGCACAGAGCCTGATATGAGGCTTGAAACCACAACCCTGGGATCATGACCTGAGCTGAAATCAAGAGTCAGATGCTCAACCGACTGAGCCACCCAGGTGCCCCTAAAATGAATTTTTAAAATTATGGTGTATAGACAATGGAATATCACTCAGCCATAAAAAAAAAGAATGGAATCTTGCCATTTGCAACAACATGGATGGAGCTAGAGAGTATGCTAAGTGAAATAAGTCAGTCAGAGAAAGACAAATACCATATAATTTCACTCATATGTAGAATTTAAGAAACAAACCAGCAAAGGTAAAAAAGAGAGAGAGAGAGAGAGAGGCAACAAGAAACAGACTCTTAACTACAGAGAACAGACTGAAGGTTACCAGAGTGGAGGTGAGTGGGGGGAGGGGTTAAATAGGTGATGAGGATAAAGGAGTGCATTTGTGGTGATGAGCACTGGGCGTTGCATGAAAGGCACACCTGAAACTAGCATTCCACTGTATGTTAACTAACTTGAATTTAAATAAAAACTTAAGGGGCGCCTGGGTGGCGCAGTCGGTTGGGCGTCCGACTTCAGCCAGGTCACGATCTCGCGGTCCGTGAGTTCGAGCCCCGCGTCAGGCTCTGGGCTGATGGCTCAGAGCCTGGAGCCTGTTTCCGATTCTGTGTCTCCCTCTCTCTCTGCGCCTCCCCCGTTCATGCTCTGTCTCTCTCTGTCCCAAAAATAAATAAACGTTGAAAAAAAAAATTAAAAAAAAATAAATAAATAAATAAAAACTTAAAAAAAATTATAGTGTATAAAAGTAAAAAGGCTTAAAAATAGTTAATAGTAACCCTAATAAAATATTTGAAAGATATAATAGTATGTGATTCTAAATGCAAACATTTGCCATTAATTCTTTCACAGAGACTTTCATTAGCAAAAAAATTTAATAAATAGGTATTTTAACTCCAGAATTCTTGAACCAGTGTTGCAAATATAAGGCAACTACTCTTTAAAAAGATATATGATTTTTGTTACTTCATACTGTCATATGAATTTTAAACATGCTTACATTATATTTTCACATTTTAACTGGCAATAACCATAATATTTACTGTGGAGGTGTATATGGATATATATCTATATATATGTGATTTTGCAAGTCTAGCATTTGTTTTCCTTTGTACTTTTTGCCTACAATTATGATAAAATACCATTAGGTAGGGTCTTTGTTACAGATTTGTGATTATAGTCATGAAAACGTGTGAAACAGCAGCATTTTCTATTTCAAACTAATGGAACTGTGTATTAAAACAACAAAATATTTACACCAAAGATCTGCATATAATACTGAGTATAAAACAAGAAATAAGTTAAATAATCATCTTTTACCTTAATAGAACAAAGTAGTTTCAGAAAGTAGGTACATAGTAAATATTTTTTAAAACTTATTTTTTAAAAACCTTAATACAATTGAAAACTTACCTTATCACATTTTGACTATTTTAACCTAACCACAATATATTTTTTATAGTGTAATTTGTAGCTTTAAGAAAATAAGAGTCTTTTCCTCATCTATTTTTTTCAGTAAAAGTTTTGGATGATGAACACAGTTGAGTTTTTGTATTCCTACTGCTTTTATCATAGTTGAATCAAGAAAAAAATAGAAAATCTGAATAGTTTTATATATAATCTTTTTTTTAAGTGTATTTATTTTGAGAGAGAGAGAGAGAGAGAGGGAGAGAGACTAGCAGGCAAAGGGCAGGGAGAGAGAGGGAGACAGAGGATCCGAAGCAGGCTTCATGCTGTCAGCACAGAGCCCGATACAGAGCTCAAACTCACAAACTGTGAGATCATGAACTGAGCCAAAACCAAGTGCTGGACACTTAACCAACCAACTGAGCCATCCAGACGTCCCAGTTTTATATCTAATCTTAAAAATTAATTAATAATCTGAACCTCTCCTGTAATGAAAACTCCAAAACCAGTCAATCTTATACAAATTGTTTCAGAAAATAGAGAAGGAAACATTTTCAAAATAATTTTATAAAACCTGGATTATCCTAATACCAAAACCAGACAAACACATTACAAGACTAAAAAATTGCAAATATCCCTCAAGAACAAAATATTCTTAAGAAAATACTGGCCAATAGAAATCAAACATGTTTTTATATATACCACACCATGAATAATAAAAGTTTATTCCAGAAATGTAAGGTTTATTTAACCTTCAAAGTTAATCAACATATTTCACCACATTTTTAGAATATATATGAAAAGTCATTCAATTCTTCTCAATACATCCAGAAAAAAAAATGTGGGAAAAAATTGAACACTTATTACAAAAACATTTCAGTGAAACTGGAGTAGAACAATACATGTACAACCAAAGGTCATCTCTGAAAAAAAATTTACTGTGAACATTATAGTTAGTGGTAAAAGACTCTTTCATCTAAAATGGGGAATAAGTCATGGGTGTCCAATCTCATCACTTCTATTCAAGATTGTACTAGAAAGAACGTGATCACAATAAAAATTCCAGCAAGTTGTTTTATGAATACCAACAAAATGATTCTAAAGTTTCTGTCAGGAAGAAAAAGACCCAGAAGAGTCAACACAATATGGACAGAGAAGAACAAAACTGGAGGACTGAGATTACCCAGATTTACTATAAAACTACAGAAATCACGACTGTGCAATATTAGCAAAATAGAAGGAAAGAAAAATAGACAAATTAGTAGAATAGAACAGAGAACCCAGAAACAGACCTACATAAGTATAGTCAATTGATCTTTGATGAATGATTAAAGGGGGAAAAGATAGTTTTTTTCAACAAATGATTCTGGAATAACTGGACATCACATGCCAAAAAAAAAAAAAAAAAGGATCTAGACACAGATTATACACCCTTCATGAAAATTAATTCAAAATGGGTCACAGACCTCAATGTAAAATATAAAGCTATAGGATTCCTAGGAGATAACATAGGAGAAAACTTTGATGATTTTGGGTATGGCAATGACTTCTAAGATTCAACACCAAGGCATGATTCTCAAATGATAAACTTTATTTCATTCAAAGGAATTCATTAAAAACTTCTGCTCTGCAAAGGAAAATGTCAAGAGAATGAGAAGACAAAACACATACTCGGAGAAAATATTTGCAAAGGACACACCTAATGAAAGACTGTTAAACAAAATATACAAAGAACTCTTAAAAGTCAACAATAAAAGGGGTGACTGGGTGGCTCAGTAGGTTGAGCATCCAACTCTTGATTTCAGCTCAGGTCATGATCCCGGGGTTCTGGGATCCAGCCCTGCATTGGGCTCTGCACTGAACATGGAGCTTGCTTGGGATTCTCTCTCTTTCTCCCTTTGCCCGTCTCCCCTACTCACTTGATCTCTCTCTAAAATGGTAATAAACAAAATTCAACAGTTAAAAAACTAGCAACCCAATTTAAAGATGGGCTAACGTTGGGGCGCCTGCGTGACTCCATCGATTAAGTGTCTGGCTTCTGCTCAGGTCAGATCTCATGGTTCACGAGTTTGAGCCCCACATTGGGCTCTGTGCTGACAGCTCAGAGCCTGGATCCTGCTTCAGATTCTGTGTCTCCCTCTCTCTCTCTCTGCCCCTCCCCTGCTTGTGCTCTCTCTGGCTGAAAAAACAAACACACAAATAAAACATAAAAGACGGGCTAAAGATCTGACAGAAAGAAGATACACAGATAGCAAATAAACATGTGAAAAGATGCTCCACGTCATACACCATCAGGGAATTGTAAATTAAAGTGAGACACCACTATACCTATTAGAATGGCCAAAATATGAAATATTGGCATCAAATGCTGACAAGAATGTGGAGAAACAAGAATACTTATTGGTTGCTTCCAGGAGTGCAAAGTAGTTCAGCCATTTTGGAATACAATTTCGAGGTTTCTTACAAAACTAAGCATATTCTTACCACATAACCCAACAATCACGTTCCTAGATATTGATTCGAATTAGTTGAAAGCTTATAACCACATAAAAACCTGCACACAGATGTTTGTAGCAACTGTGTTCATAATTGCCAAAACTCGGAAGAAACTACAGGTCTTCCAGTAAGTAAATAGATAAACTGTGGCACATCCAGATAATAGAATATTATTCAATGCTAAAAAGAAATGTGCTATCAAGCCATGAAAAGACCAGAGGAAACTTAAAGGCATATTAAGCTAATATACAAGGCTATCTGATTCTTTAAAAGGCAAAACTATGGAGATAATAAAAAAAATTAGTGACTGCCTTGGGGTAGGGTGGGGAGGATGAACAGGCAGGTCACAGTGGAGTTTTAGGAGAGTGAACCTGTTCTATATGTTATTATAATAATGGATGCATCTCCTTAAATGTTTTTCAAATCCATAGAATGTACCACACACCAAGAGTGAACTCTAATGTAAACTATGACTTTAGGTGATTATAATGTTTCGCGGGGAGATTCTACCAATTGTAACAAATCAGTCACAGTGGTGGGGGATGTTGATAATGGGGAACATGCACGTGGAGGGGAAAGGGCTATATGTGAAACTCTCTACCTCCCTGTCAAATTTGCTGTGAACCTAAAACTCTCCTTCAAAGTAAAATAATAAAATTATAAGTCAGATTGTTTGCCTGAGGCAAATTTTAGTTTACAGGGGTATATACATCTGTCAGTGTTGTATAATTAAAATTTGTGTGTTTTATAATATGCAAATTATAGTTCATTAAAGTTGATTTTTTTAAGTAAAATAAAATGTAATTTCCAAATCAAGAAAAATTATAATAGCCTCTGTGAGATAAGAGAGGTAGATCTCTTTGAATGAATGGTATAAAATAGTCAAAAAATTAAAAGGATAAGACTGGTGAAAAAGGAGGACATTTCCTCCTGGTACAAACCATGTTTTCAATATTATAGCTCTCTTTCCAGAAATAGGCAATATTGCTCAAAAATAAATAGGAAGTGAGCTTTAGAAGGGGAATGTGCAATGGAGAGCCCCAAAGCTTATGATTATTGGCTCTGGTTTAATCCACCTGCTGTTTACATTTCTTGTGAGTTGAAACAAGAAATTCCATAAAGTTATATTCTATAACGTCTAATTTAATGGAATACACCTCGCTCAGGCTTTTATCTAAAATGTGTTTATGGCTCCATTTGTTGTACAAAGAGAATGATTTCAAATAATGATTTTAAGTTTAATTTTATTTGCAAATAAAAATAGAGAGGGAGAAAGGACAATTTGCTCAATCAAATTTGCAGTGTTGGAGCCTAGGAATTAAAAAGAGAAATCAAGGGGCGCCTGGGTGGCGCAGTCGGTAAGCGTCCGACTTCAGCCAGGTTACGATCTCGCGGTCCGTGAGTTCGAGCCCCGCGTCAGGCTCTGAGCTGATGGCTCGGAGCCTGGAGCCTGTTTCCGATTCTGTGTCTCCCTCTCTCTCTGCCCCTCCCCAGTTCATGCTCTGTCTCTCTCTGTCCCAAAAATAAATTTAAAAAAAACGTTGAAAAAAAAAAATAAAAAGAGAAATCAATGGGTACTGTTTTGTCATTTTTTTCCCCCTTTCCAAACACATTGTATCATTTATGTAACCCCATTGCTAATACTATTTAAAGTTTTGCTTGATGTGAGGCACAAAGGACTTTGGTTTCTCTTTTCTAATCAAGTGAATAAAAGGTCTTTAACATGGCATAATTAAAGTAATTTCAATGAAGTTCTAAAATACGGTGACACAAATGTAAGCATTATTTTACACAACAGGATCATCCTTATATTAAGGCATTTTCCTGATAGCACAGAAATTGTATGCAGCGAAATGGTAGCTAGAGAAAAATAAGAGAACACAAACCACGGTTTTAGTTTCTACTATGAGCTCAAGTCAACCAGAATAGAGAGCAAAAAAAAAAAGATCTCAATGGCATATCTCTTCTAAAAAAGTAAAAAAGCTATTGGAAACCAGGAATTGAGCACTGATAAGTTTGGGATGTAAACTGATGTTTTATAACACAGACCTTGAAAATAAAATACTGCACTATATTGAATAATATACATACAACTTGCAAAAAGGAATCATTGATTATTTGCATTTAAAGCAGTTGTTACTAAACTTTAAAAATAAACTCAATTGTTCTGGAAAAGTGGATGGTAATCCACATTATAATATTTGATAGTTCCCACCAACCGCTAAGTATTTTCCCCATTATCTTTCCTGGCTTCTCCAAACAACCTAGATATCTGAGAAGTCCTTGTATTGGATTGCCAATATTGATGTATTTGAATGGAGGTTGACACAGAATTTCAAAATAACTTTCATTTTCATCTTTTGTTTCAAAAAAAAAAACACTCCAAATGAATGGGCACATTTTACTGGGGTAGAGAGAAATATAGTATGTTAACCCTGGAGATAATTGCATGGCCCTCGCTTTTTAGCACATTGGCAGCAACATATTTAGCAGTTTCAGTGTTATTCTTACCGTTTGACACCCAGACCTTAAAGAAATTAATTATAAATCAAACAGTTTGCAACACTAGCTTAAAAGTACATCTGGTCTAGTCTGGCCTAGAATAAGAAGATAAGATTGTAGACATCAGAGCACGCTAGGAAGTTGCTTGAGCCAAGAGGAAGGAGACTCACTAAGTCCAAATGGAACCACGTCATGTTTTATCTCTGAGTTGCTGTGCTAAGGGTTTATGGATGACATCACTTGAAATGTGTTTTTGAATTTTAGTGTGTTTACAGTGTTTGGACCGTATTTAACTTGATTTTTTTTCTTAGGAAACAAAAGAACGCTTATTGACTACATAGAAAAGAGAGTTCCCAAATGAAAGGAAAACAATGATTTTTTTTTTTAATTTTCTTATTAGGAAAACAAAAGTCTGGGGTGCCTGGGTGGCTCAGTTGGGTAAGCGTCAGACTCTTGATATCATCTCAGGCTCGGGTCATGATCTCACCATTTGTGAGACTGAGCCCCACGTGTGGCTCTGTGTTGACACCATGGAGCCTACTTGGGGTTCCCACCCCTTCTCTCCCTCCCCTGCTCTTTCCGTCTCTCTCTCTTTCTCAAAATAATAAATAAACCTAAAAAAAAGAAAGAAAGAAAAGAAAACAGAGGTCAGAGACTTTCCAAAGGAGTCTAGAAGAGGTAACATGGACTAAGCCACGACATGTTTCAAATGTGATTTTAACTGAAAGCAAACTGGGACTTCCATACATTTTCTTAGCCAGAGCCTTCCCTGTGAAGAGCAGCATTCATTGTCTTATTTTTTAATCCACTGATTTCATTAAATGCATCTGCCAAGCTAAAGGGAACTTTAAAATTATAAATACACAGAATGCTGAAAAATCTACTTGCTCATCAAGCATATTCTGCCATTTCCCCCACATGGTGGGCTTATGAAAAGAAACTACATCTGGGTGATTCATCTTCTAAAGTCTTACTGAGAAATTATCTTTTCTTCTTCTTACACAATACAAACACACATTTCATAAGCAAATATGTAATAGCATATTCTTTTGGCATGGGCTCCGTCCAAACTGTGACAACAAAGCTTAGCACCATACGAAACAGGTCACTGAAACAGTTCTTACAAGATGTCCTTGCTGTCTTCAGTCCAATAGAATTACTAGATTTTATTTTTTTTCTGAGTCATCACAGTTTACTGACCCCAGCATTTTTATTAGCTAAATGGGATTTTTTGAAAAGATTGATAGTCCTTCATTAAAAAAAAAACCTTTACCCGTAACAATTAACTTAGCGATGTGCCCGAGAATTCTCTGCCCTGAACAGGCCAGTTCTGACCCATGGTGTGCCACCATTTCCTGCAGGGTGTAGTGTGGTAGGATGCATCCTTTATGTAGCAGTAAATACAAACTAAGTAATCAGAGATCCAATTTTAAGTTTCACCGAAAAGAACAAAAAACATTGCCTCATTGTGCATATCAAAACTATTTTTCTTCAAATCATATTAATTGTGAAAAACAAAGGACGAAATTCTATAAACCATGTCCTTGTAAAACAAATGAATACATATCTCTTTACAATATACACAAACAGTGATAGACTGTTTAAAACAGGGACTTTGTGCTCGCTTCGGCAGCACATATACTAAAACAGGGACTTTAACATGATTTCTTTCAAAACTAGTTTATTCAAACATGTTTTTAAAGCACCACAAAGGACCTCATTAGTCACACTCACCCTATAAAAGTATAGTCATTGCAGGCATCTCTTTTTAAGGTATTTTGGGTTATTATTTAAAACTTCTTCCTTCTTAGCAGAGAGGAGCTGGCTCACATACAAGTGAAGGAACAGCAGGCTTTTGCTTAGAACCTTTCCCCCACAGTCATTCTACACTAAAATATTTCACCAGAAGGACTTGCCCATCATATCTTTTCTAGAGCAGAGAATCCCAGACTTGATTTGATTGGTTTCTGTAGTTAATCTCAATTAAAAATAGTGCCTAAACTTGTTTCAAGGAAGGCTGACCATGGAAAATAACAAGTAAACTGGGATATAAGGGGAGGGCAAGAGACAAAGAGATAATTATCTATACAGAGGAAAAAATCTTTGCAAAGATCTTTTAATAGAATGAATTATGGTGTTCACCTGAATTGGTGCTCACAGCTCCTTTCTAGCCTCTATAAATGGTGCCCTGGGAGTGACTCATTGACCGCCTTTCATGACTGCTGATGAGGGTCCTGCAAGCGGGACTAAAAAGAATGACCCTAGTGCAGCGAGAGGTTGGAATGGTAGGAGTTAACCAAAATGGAATTTATAAATCATTTTAAGTATTATTGTTGATTTCAGAATTTTAAATTGTGAAGTCACACAGATTTAGAAAGCTCATTCTAACTGTAGTGTGGAGAACAGAGCAGAGGTCGTACAGAGTGAAATCAGGGAGAGCAGGTAAGCAGTTAGAGCAGTTGTGCAGCTGAGAGAATATGGTAACCTCAAAGGTAGAAATAGCCTCATGAAATCCCTAGGAGAGAATCAGCCTTAAACTTTGTTCAGTTGTACTTCCAATCTAATGTTTAATCTCCTCTAGAAATCACCACCAGGTTGCTATGTACTTCTCCTCTTAAACACCTTCCAATGTTGATCTAAAATAAAATTATACGTAGGCTATTATAATTGAGCAATAAAGTACCCAGACTGGATTCAGACTATTTGGTTTCAGATCCACTATCACCTTGCATAATCATGGGAAGGTTTCTTAACTTATCCATGTCTCCCTCTTCTTGTTGGTAAAATAGTGAAAATTGTAGGCACATCAGAGAGCTGCGATGGTTAACTAAAATAATGTACTTTAAGAATGTAGTACAATTCCTAGCAGGAAAAGCTCAAGAATTAGAGTTTTATATTAATAAATGATGGAGTTTGATTTGTAAAAACCTAAAACATCTGAATCATTTTAGCATCATATTATTTCATAATTATTTTAGGATAAAGTGAATATTTTACAATATTCTCTCTGAGAGCCATTATTTTAAGAGACTAAAACCAAGGTACTTTCTTCCATGAAAAATAAGATTTCTTATATTTTTATTCCAGTGACCTTGACAAAAAATTTTGACACTAGGGTATATTTGGAGGCCAAAAAAACTGTCTTAATTTCGATAATTCACACATCAATATATCCTTAAAAGTTAATTGTATTATTTATATTTAAAATTCTTACTTATATCTCCAAAATAGAATGTGAAAGGAATATAAATTTAGCTATCATGGAGAAATAAAATGTATGACCTGATAATAGTAAGATTTATAGAGTTTATTAATCTTGTAAATTTACTTAAGAGCATTTCTGGTGCATAAAGTGGGAGCCACAGATATAATGCTGCCTAATTCAGCTATTGTGGCATAAAATATATTCACTTTTTATTGAAGTATAATACTTCTTAATACTATAATATAATTTGTGTTAAGTGCATAAAAATTTACATATCATTCCAAGGATACACACTCCTTCATCTTTTTCTTTAACAGATATAAATTTTAAGAACATTGGGATAGGGGTGCCTGGGTGACTCAGTCAGTTAAGTGATCAACTTTGCATCAGGTCATGATCTTGAGGTTCGTGAGTTCAAGTCCCGCATCAGGCTCTGTACTGACAACTTGGAGCCTGGAAACTGCTTCAGATTCTGTTGTTTCTCTTCCTCTCTGCTCCTCTCCTGCTCACGCTCTATCTCTGTCTCTCTCTCTCAAAAATAAATAACATTTAAAAAATTAAAAAAGAACATTGGGATAACAAAAATGATGATAATCATTATTGAAAAAGCCAACTTAATTATCTTCATCATTGAAAATGGACATAAACCTATTTAAAGCGTCACATTTGGAAAGTACCGAAAGTGTGTGTTGTTTTTAATTTCATGAAACAATACATGCAAGTATAATCTAGCATTCTGTGTTTAGTGTTGGTTACTACTTTCACTTTTTATTACTATGGAGATAAAAAATCTGGCTATATTATTATTAATTCATGTCATAATTTTTATTCATGGCTCTTTGTAATGAACAAAGATACTGTTTAATGCCCCTTTTACACTTGAAAAGATGATTTGACAATAACTGACAATGGAATATATGATTTAAAATTTTAAAAATTGAGAGGTTTCCTTTCCTATAATTCATATTCATTTATTCCTCAATTCTTTTTCACAAGAACTTATCCTGTGCCTAATGAGTGACTTTGTAAAATACATTCCTCTTGGTTTTAAAAAGTACACATTAAAAAAAATCAGTATCCCCAGAGAATCCAATGGCGACATAGACAAACACAATGCGACTGCTTTAATGGAATAGGTGTAACTGTGGAGACAGAAGAAGGATTAGGTGAAATGGTTCCTGGAAGAAGTCAGGAAAGGTTCCATAAATGGGGTGCCTGGGTGACTCAGTTGGTTGAGTGTCCAACTTCAACTCAGGTCATGATCTTGCAGTCATTGAGTTCGAGCCCAGCTTGGGTGCTGTGCTGACAGCTCAGAGCCTGGAGCCTGCTTTGGATTCTGTGTCTCCCTCTCTTTCCCTGCCCCTCCCCTGCTCACTCTCTGTTCTCTCTGCCTCTCAAAAACCAATAAACGTTAAAAAAAAAAATTAAAAGAAAAAAAGAAAGGTTCCATAAAGAAACTTAAAGCTAATGGTTAAATAGGGGAGTTTTTCTTGTGTAAGGAAGTTTGTGAGAAGGAAGTATTCTAAATAGAATGTTTCCAAAAGTATGGAAGCATAAAGGAGATCAAGCAATTTAGTATGCACAAAGTGTATACAGGGGAAAAAGTCAAGAGATAATTTGGACTGCTAGTTAGATACCATAGGATGAAGAGCTATACAAAGGAGTTTAGCTCCCACATAGCTTCAGAGCAGCCAATAGGGGAAAAAAAACAAAAAAAACAAAGGACAATGATGACCAGGGTTTTTTTGTATTCAAAATATCATTTTTGCAAGAGGAGAGAAGACGAATGACAGAAAGTTGAGACTAGAAGTAGGAAGACTAGAAGAGAGAGGTGAGAATCTGAACTAAATAGTAATGCTTAAAACAAGACAGATATAAAAAATATTTAGGAAAAAATAGAATTTAATATGAAGAATAAAGAAAAGGAAGAAGTGTGAGGCAGTTCCTAGGTTTTTGACTTGAGCAACCAAGTATATAATGTAACCAAACAGTAAGAGGGAATCCAGGAGGAGGAACAGATTTGTGTGGGATGGGAAGATATGTTCATTTGAATTAAAATGAAAATATCATGTTGTGGGAATATTAAGTGAAGTTGCTTTTTATAAAAGTAGCTCTGTGGTTCTCTGTATTAGTCATAGTACATTTATTTATTCAACATTCTTGTTGGGGAATAACAACGCCAAGGTAGGGTAATGTGTGAGGGTGGACGGTAGTGACTAGTAATGGATGTGCATGGTCCCTGCCCTTCAGGAGCTTATAATAGAGTGGCAGAGTGGCAGTAAATTTCAGGAAGAGTTAGTTTGTATCATAAAATATCACTATGAGAATTCAGATAGGAAGCCAGTTATATGTAGTGGCAAGTCTCAGTAAATATACTTCTTTAAAAAAGATGACATTTAAATTATATCTGAAAGAAAGAAAAGGATTTTCACGGAAAATGTGGGGAGGGCATTTTAAGAGAAGAGAAGAGAGTGGGCAGAGAGGGCAAACCATATAGAAACACCATGTGGCTACCTAGTTTGACTGATACGGAAATTATATTTACAATAGTAATGAGCAATAATGTTGGAAAACTATCATTTTACCTCAGAAGAAGCCAGAGAGTCATGATTTGACTTAGCAGTAATGGGAATCTACTGAGAGTTTCTGAGAAAGGAAACGAATGACCTATCAGAGCTATTCTTACTAAGATTAATTATCAAGTTGGTTTAGTGGGAAAACCATTTAAAGGGCTATCAGGGCTTACCTAGAAAAAGATCAACTGATACGGGGAAAAAGAGACAACATAAAACCAATCCATGGAATTTGTCCAATTGTTGGAATTAACAGAACTGAAATAAATGATGACCCTGAAGTTTTAGATCGATATTACTGGATGTATCATAGTGACATTAACATTGGGAAGACAAAAGAATTCTTATTTTAGGAGAAAATAATGAAAGGCTATGGAGGAATGCCATAAGACATTCAAATGATGTTGCCTAGCAGTCTTTTGCAAACAAAAGACTAAAAGTCAAGAAAGAGGTTAGACCTGGACTTATAGATTTGCAGGCTGATGAAAATCAGTAATATAGGATCTTCATTGCAAATATGAAGATTCAGTCCTTCGGATGTATTCTGAATCATATGTATGTAATGTTTGTCCTACTTCTGGTGACTGAACTCTGTAGGTGCAGAGGTATGTCTGCATCCCAAGCACCTGGGACATAATAGGGACTCATTGTTGAATGTTTGTTTGGGTGATTTTGGTTGCAAGGAGCAGTCACTTACACAAGATCCCATGATGGACGTTTAATATAAGACTCAGTAAGAGAGATGAAGCTTACATAGAAATATAGGAGAAAGATCCAGAATAGAATCTGTGGGGATTGGAACCAGATTCATGGCGGGAAAAGGGACCTCAGAAGCAAGAATTGCTGGTTTTTCCCTTTAGAGACAGTCAATGAACATAACACCACTATTTTCTTTCCCATTCCTTCTTTTTGAGTCTTTTCTCCTTGTTCCAACTACAAATGGATTTAATAACTCTTTTTTCTCTACTTTATGATTATTGATAATTTCTGCATTCTGATTCTTCCGCATTAACATGATTCTTATTGGAATTCATGGTCTCTCTGCCTCCTTTCATTTATACCTCCTGCTGTATCTGCCTGATTTTCTCTGTGGATTGTAATATCTGCTCCATAACATACAGCACTGTTGGTCCAATTCATCCCAGGTTTTGTGGAGCTTTTCAGACTTATTCACCTTTTAGGCTTTCTGGCCAATCTAAAAATTCCCTTACTAGGGTTAGCTGCTCATTCCTGGTCCAATCAGCTGAAGTCTTATGGGTGGAGAGCAGGGGTGGTTCATGACAGAAAATACAGCCACTTACTGCTATGAGTGTCATTGAGGTGTTTAGTATAAACACAATTTTTCCCATTAGAGGTAAGTTGTTAATACTGTATGTGTTTAATTCAAAATGACTTATTATATAAATATTATTTCACTAAAAGTAATGCAGGGGTGCCTGGGTGGCTCAGTCATTAAGTGTCAGACTTCGGCTCAGGTCATGATCTCATGGTCCGTGACTTCGAGCCCCGCGTCCAGCTCTGTGCTAACAGCTCAGAGCCTGGAGCCTGCTTCTGATTCTGTCTCCCTCTCTCTCTGCCCCTCCCCCACTCGTGCTGTGTCTCTCTCTGCCTCTCAAAAATAAAGAAGTGTAATAAGAAAAAAAAAATTTTTTTAAAGTAATGTAGGAACAGGATTCGAATTCTGTTAAGTGCTATGAAAATAAATGTATTCATTAACATAAAAAAGTTCTTCATTGTGTACATTTGAAATACTTCAGAGATTTACTGTTTATTCTTAATAAGCTTCTATGATCATATTAATATTAAATTTATAAAGTTAAATTGGACATGACTGATGGTAAGGCATTTTGTTTGATTTCAACTTGCAAATCATAGAATAGAGTCTTCTATGGGGGGAGGGGCTTTATTTCATGGCATATTCTATCAATATTCTTTTATTATTTTATCAGTATATGTTTCCTTTTTCAAAAAAGTTACAGGATAAACTACTTTAAATCAAGCAGTATGTGGGACACCTGGGTGACTCAGTCGCTTAAGATCAGACCATGATCTTGTGGCTCATGAGTTCGAGCCCGACATTGGGTTTTCTGCTGTCAATGCAAATCCTGCTTGGGATCTGTTACCGCCCTCTCTGCCCTTCCCTTGCTCATGTGCACACTTGCTCTGTCTCTCTCTCAAAAATAAATAAGCATTAAAAAAAATAAATAAATCAAGCAGCATGTTTTCAATTGATATTGTATTCTCCACAAAGTTTCATAGAATTGAGAGTAAACAATTAAAGGAATGTTGTTAGATAACCAGTTGAATTCAGGTTCTATAAATTCATACTTGTCAATTTTAAAAAAGTTTGAAATGTAAAGTTTAAGAGGTTTGTTATTTGTGTGTATATGGACATGCACGTGCATGCATACCCACACACACACACCCACGCATGCACACTTGCACACACACACGCACACATTATTAAATGCCTACACCTTGTAACTCATGTCTTTTACTCCTCAGTCCACTTAAAAGATAAGGGAATTGCTCTAGGGAAATTTTCTAATCAAGTGCATGTATGTAATCGCACTTTTCTATCTCATACTATTTGGCATTTATTCTTTTTTATACTTAAAAAATATGAAGACATACGAATAATGGAAGTGAGAGCAAGATCCTTCAGACTTTTCTGCTGAGTCACTCATGATAACATTTTAAGGATCTAGCTTAATTTGTAATTATCTTTTTTCTTTTTCACTTACGTAGAGTCGATTTATGTTTCTGTTAATTAACTCTCAAAGGCTAATAGCCCACTCATAAAGAAAGCCAGCTTCACTGTCTACTTCCAGTAGATATAAACATTATATTTTTAAACCATTATACTGACCACTCTGTAATCGCTCCTTTTACTTATGAAAGAAGTAAAGATCTTGTGATACTTCTGCACACCTTGAAGAACCATCGTGGGCAAGTATTGTGCAGGCACTGGTAATACTTAAAGGAATAAAAGTGAGTTCCTGTCTTTCAAATGTTTAGTATCTAGGTGTGGAAGACAGACTTGCAAACAAATAAATGAAATGAAGTGTTATTAAATGCCATATTAGGAGTTTAGCATGTAAAAAAATCTTATTCTTCAAACACAATGTGCCTGAAATGTGATTTTGTTTTTTCTGTAATTCAACCTATTTCTTTCTTTTTTTTTTTTTTTTTAATGTTTTTTATTTACTTTTGGGACAGAGAGAGACAGAGCACGAACGGGGGAGGGGCAGAGAGAGAGGGAGACACAGAATCGGAAACAGGCTCCAGGCTCCGAGCCATCAGCCCAGAGCCTGACGCGGGGCTCGAACTCACGGACCGCGAGATCGTGACCTGGCTGAAGTCGGACGCTTAACCGACTGCGCCACCCAGGCGCCCCTCAACCTATTTCTATTGTGACTCCCATTCTACTTGATAACAGAAAGTCCATCTCAGAATCAGTCAATTTAGAATGTCCTCAGGAAACTCTTAATTCCCTTAGTCAATTCGGAGTTTCCTTGGTCACTTTTCATAGTTCACCCTAAGCCCTGATCCTGAGAATTATCTCAATGTTCTAAGGGATATCAGAGCTCCCAGGTACAGTGGAGGAAGAAGCAGTGGGGACTAGAAAGGGGACAGTCTGATTAATGGTTGTTATCCTCCAACTGCACTGGTTTCTCCTAAAATGTTCATATTCCCATTGGTTCTCTAGTTTTTTACCCATGCAAGCCTCTGGTTTTTGTTTTTGTTTTCCTTTTTAGTTATACTTAAACCTTAATCTGGAAGACCAGCTCTCTAAGATACTTATGAGCCCTTCTGAGACATATAACAAACAATTGATTTTCACTCACCTCACACTGGGTATGAGAAAACTCTGGAATCTGTATCAGGCACCTCTGCTTAGACACTCTGTTTACCAATTCTCTGGTACTCGAACCGCAGAGTTCCACTCTGGAAATACAGCACGTGTCCTCTCTGCTCTCATGCTCCATCTTCTGAAGCCATCTAAGCTTTCCGTTGTATTTTCTATGAGATGAAGCTGAGGACATGGGGCTTACGGTCCATTCTCAGGAAGCCACCACTATCTCCTTCTCTTTACCTCCATTCTGATTCTCCCATTTCTCCCCAACTCATGGGATATTTTTTCCCCTAGAATGAGAAAATTTTGCTTTTATATCATCATGCAATTCTTCTAAGTCTATGATTTATTAGCATAAAATGTGCACTCTTCATCTTCCAAAGGTTAGGTTTTGGAAGCTCAAATACCTAAGATGTTATAAATCAAAAGCTTTGCTTCAGAAATGAAAGTGACATTTTTCTTCCTTTTTGTTGTGGGATCATCTCTGCCTTGAAGCAATGGATTCTCACTGTCTATATTAATAGAAAATAGGCTATATGGATAAAAGGAATTACTAGGAACAGAAGACACATCCATTGACAATCAAAATGAATCCTACCTTGATATATATACAGACTTCAGGAAATGCTAAGAGAGGGAGTTATGCCACCAGAGTTGGGTTGGTGGAGAGGAAGGATAGAGCAAAGCCGCACAAAGGTTTTAGAGAAGATATTCTGTTGAGTTGAATTATGAAAGATGAAAAGGATTTCCACACGGTATAATGTTGTATATGTATTACCTATTCAAATAAATTAAATACGTTTTAAAACAATGAAAATGAGTTTATCAGCTTCATGAAAAAAGGAGAAGAAAGAGAGGAAGGAAGGGAGAAAGGGAGGAAGGGAGGAAGGAAGAAAAACAAACCAAATTGTGTAGGAGTTCAACAGGATACAAGAAGGGAAAGAGAGTGTCAAGGTGGTAGGATAATATGTAAATAGACATAGGAATGAAAGCATTCAGGTAAGATGGTTGCCTTTGATTAGAACATATGATGAGGGACACCGGGTGGCTCAGTGGGCTAAGCGTCTTCAGCTCAGGTCATGATCTTGTGGTTCCTGGGTTTGAGCCCCGCATGAAGCTCTGTGCTGAGAGCTCAGAGCCTGGAGCCTGCTTCAGATTCTGTGTCTCCCTCTCTCTCTGCCTCCTAACCCACTCATGCTCTGTCTCTCTCTCAAAAATAAATAAACATTAAAAAATATTTACAAAATTAAAAAATTAAAAGAACGTATGAGGAAAAGGTAGGAAAAGTAGGAGTTGAGAATCATCAGCATCAGATATGTAGGAGTAGAATCATGGAGGGATCTTTATACCCCAACAAGGATGTTAAGTTTTACTTAATGGTTATATGGACTCAATAAAACATTCACATGTTTAGGAGAGCCTGGGTGGCTCAGTCGGTTAAGCATCTGACTCTTGGTTTCTGCTCAGGTCATGATCTCACTGTTTTACCAATTTAAGCCCTGCCTCAGGCTCTGCACTGTCGGCACAAAGCCTGCTCTTTCTCCATCTCTCTTTCTGCCCCTCCCCCACCCATGCTGGCTCTGTCTCTCTCATAATTCAATAATTAAAACATTAACATGTTTGAACAACTTAGTATTATGGTTAGATATGTATTGAAATGAGCGTTATGTTGGTAATATGGAAGATGGATTGGAGAAGCCTAGATAAATGAAAAACAGACAATTACATGCCCAGGTAAGAACGGAGGAAATCCTGAACAGAAACAGTGTGATGATGATGAGAGGAATCAAATACAAAAAATGTTCAGGTAAATTAGGAAGGCAAAATTCGAATGCTTGAATTATGGGTTTAATGAAGGAGGTGTAAAATACCTTCCAAGGCTAATTTGGGTCCCTGGATGTCTTCTTTTGGCCCTTTGAGATCTGTTCTCTGCTATTCACTAGCCTTGTTCCCAGAGGCAAATCTGTGTGGATTCCACCCTTGCCCTGGCAAGGTTCCAAACCTTGCCATGGTTTCAAGTGAAACTTAGGCAAGTGAGAGGTGGGGAGAAGAGATGAGAGAAGGGAGGGATGGGAAGTCATGATATTCTAGTTCTTTCCCAGAGGGTTCACCACAGGTTGGCTCTGCCCTATAACTGAAGGCCAGCTTCAGGCAGCCCTCTTTTTGTGCTACTCCCTCCAGCTTCCAGTAATTACTCTCTGCACTTGTCCCTTCAGACCTTGGATGGTAACACTTTCTGCTGTGGCTAACCTCAGGGTATTGTACTATTCTTTCTTGGTTTCTATAAACCTTGCTTACATATTTCTATTCAACTTATTTAATATGATCTTTAAATCACTGAGTTTGAGTATGCCTCCTTTTACCTGCTGGGACTTAACTGAAAATGGTACCATTAAACAAGACAGGGAATATGGGTAGAGGAGCCAGTTTAAAGACAAATAGAATAAATACAATCTCTGCTCCTACTCTCTACTGTAACCCAGTCTCTAAGATAATGTAAATCAACTCTTCTCAAATGTGATCTTTAGACCACTAAGGGCCCCTGAAACCCTCTCGGGAGATCCATGAGCTCAAAATCACTTTCGTAAAAACACTAAAATTCTTTTGACTTTTTCACTATATTGACATTAACACCAGTAGGTACAAAAGCAATAGTAAGTAAAATTGCTGGCACCTTAACGTGATTCAAAAGCAGTGTGCTGTGCTTGTAGCCGCTGCATTTTCACTGCTGTGTATTCATATTAAAAAAAAAAAAAAAGCTACTTTCACAGAAGAATACATATGAATTAGCAATAAAAAATATTTTGTATTAAATTTCATGGCTGAGTACCTATTCCACTGCATACCAAACTATGACTGACTCAATGAAAAACACTTGTGTGTGGTGTGAGTTAAACTGGCCACTTTTTTAATGAAACTCCATTTTTTAAAAATGTTTATTTATTTATTTATTTATTTATTTATTTATTTATTTATTTATTTTTGAGAGAGAATGCACAAGCAGGGGAAGACAGAGAGAGAAGGAGAAAAAGAATCCCAAGCAGAGATCTCACAAACCATGAGATCATGACCTGAGCCCAAATCAAGTGTCGGGTGCTCAACCAACTGAGCCACCCCGGGGCCCCATGAAACACTATTTTTATTTGAAAGAACAACTGATAAACAAACTATGGTTATTCAGAGTTGGATATCTGGCAAATATTTTCTCAAAAAAATGTATGAAGAGAGCTTGTCACTTGAAGAAGACCAGGTGACTGTATTTATTGCCGTTGACAAAATTTATGCTTTCGACCTGAAATTAAACTTTTTGAAATATTAGCTCCCACATCTGTGAACTTGACCAACTTTTCTGAGGTGATTTGTAGTGACATGAACAAAGGTAGAGTTTTTTTGATATTGCATAATGAAATTTGTTTGCATAACTTTGTGAACTAATATTTTTCACATGACCAATGCATGATGCTACGAAATCATGCATGGATAAAAGTCAATTGAAAGTTCAAGATAAACCAGCTGTTATTGACTGAATGTGCCCCCCCCCACTCTAAATTCATATGTTGGAAACTCAATGTGTTGGAATTTGGAGTGGGACCTTCTAAAAATGATTAGGTTATCTCTATGGATTAGTCCCCTTGTGAAAGAGACCACAGAGAGCTTCTATGCCTGTTACGCCATGTGAAGACACCAAAAAGATTGTTGTCTATGAACCGAGAAGCGGGTTCTCACCAGACACTAAATCTGCTTGTGTCTTGATCTTGGACTTCCCAGACTCCAGAAATATGAGATAAATTTCTGTTGATAAGCCATCCATCTATGGCATTATAGTGGATGCCATCTATATGGTTATAGCACCTAAGCACATGAAGAGACCAATTAAATTTATTGTAACAGAGTATGAAAAGTTCATTGATATGGATTCAGATTCCATATTGAAACTAAAGCTTTAAGGCTTTAAGACATCACCATTTGCCATGTTTTGGTGTAGTATAAGAGAGAATTATACATTGTCTGAAAGGTTATTAAAATACTGTTCTTTTTCTAATTACTTATTTGTGGGAGGCTAGATTTTTTTTTTTACATATTTCAACCAAAATAGCATATAAAAGAGAGTGCATGCACAGGCAGATAGGAGAATCCAGTTGTCTTTTATTAAGCCAGACATTAAAGACATTTGCAAAATGCAAAACATTGACCTTTTCTCACATAATATTTTTTGGGGGAAAATATAATTATTTTTTTATGAAATTATGTTATGTATATTAACATGAAATAGGCTTATGGTCATTTACACATAATATATTTACAATTTTGTTTTAATTTTGAATATAGTACATATCAATAGATAAATCTACATAAACCCAGTTCTTCTTCATAAACTGTTAACAATGTAAAGGTATCTTGAGACAAAAGAATTAAGAACTGATATAAAATATTTAGAAAGAAAAATATATGACTGACATAGTGACTGACATTAACAACTTCCATTATAGTTCACTTCAAAACACCTAAGGATATTTCTCTAACCTGCCTCTATAATGCAGAGCTTCATAATTTGAGTTCTGCCTTTGAAAACAAGAGCATAACAAAATCTAGAAGCCACTTTAACTGATAGTCATCCAATCTTTTTGTTTCTTTATCAGAAATACAGACTTGAGGGCTTGCTGTATTTTGCTTTAGTTTTCTTATCTCTAGCAAGTTTGCACTGGAAAAATATTTACATCAACTCTAAGATTTACATTATCTCCCTTCTATTTTCTCAGTGCACAATTTCCTCTATTTTAAAGTTATCATTGGCATTCAATTTTGAACATAATGAGTTTGAGATCCTGTGCAAAAATCCAAATGTAAATATGCAGTAGTGAGCATAGTACCGAGAAGCTGGACCAGGCGTATCTATTTGGGGGATCCCTTCAAATAGAGACAATAGCAGAAGTTGAAGGGTTGAATGAGAATTTGGAAAGAAAGAAGAGGACAATGAATAGAATGCCGGAGAATATCCTCATTTGAGGGGAACATGGATGAAAATGAATGAACAAAAGAAGACTGGAAGTGATAGTCAAGGGTTGATGAGAAAAACAACAGAAAGATGACTTGGAAATAAGGGCAACTTAACAGTGTTGTTTCAACACGGTGAGATTGATTAATGGGGAGTGAGGAATGGCTCATTAGAAGGTCATTAATGACATAACTGAAAACCAATTTTGGCAGAGTTGGCAGGTAAAAGCTAAATGACAAGAAGTTTCAGAGAAAATGGAAGGTAAGACATTGGACACATTAAACTTGGCCTAATATTTCTGGAAGTTTGAAGTTAAGGACACAGCCCACAATTCAGCCTTCATATTTCTAGTTGTGTTTATAAGTAGGTATCATGGTTATTGTTCACTTTTGGTTTTACTACTAGGAAAAACAACAACAACAACTGATGGGATCTTCACAGGGAGCTACAAAGGCACTGTATCACCCTGTTAGGGCTACTTTAACAGAACACCACAGCTTGGATGACTTAAACAACAAAAACTTATTCTTTCACAGTTCTAGAGGCTGGACGTCCAAGATAAAGGTCCTGGCAGTGTTGGTTTCAGGTGAGATGGCTCTCCTTGGCTTGAGGATGACTACCTTCTCATTGTGTCTTTACCTGGCCTTTCTTCTGTTTGTATACGTCCCTTTCTTGTCTTATAAAGACACCAATACTATGGGATTAAGATTTCACCCTTATGACCTCATTTAATTTTAATTACTTCCTTAAAGGACCCACCTCCAACATTGAGGATGAAGGCTTCAACATATGAATGTTGGAGGGGACACAATTCAGTCTATAAAAGACATGTGGAAGGGCACCTAAATATATTAAGTAAAGCATTAGAGGTTTAGAGATCTCATTTCTAAAGGATGAAAAGTGCAGAGGAAAAAAACATGACAAATAACATTGCAAGTTAGTTGAGAGTAAAAAGGTCAGGAGGCACAAGAGAACAAAGAACATGTCTAGGGAATTTCAGGCAGTGTCTATTCAATATGCATGGCCGGGACAGAGAATACAAGTAGAATAATCGTGAAAGAGAGAGATGCAGGAGCCAGATGTCTCTTTAAAAATGTGGAAGAGACGATCATATCAGAGACAACTACAGAAGTAGCAGCAGTGCCACAGAAATAATAACTAATATGAATACATTGCTTCGCATTTGTTTAGTATTTTTAAAGCTTTTATTATGAAAAAAAACCTATGACGAAAAGTGAATGCAATAACTTAATTGATTTGCTCAAGATTAGAATCAGAAACCTGATGTCTGGATTTTTAGGTTACTCTTCTGATAGGCCTTGTTCTCTCAGAATCCATTAAAGCTTTATCCCAAGGGCCAATGAAATAGAGTACTGTTTACTATTTGTCATTTTATTTCATCAATATTCTTCAGATAACAATCATTCTTGGTGGTGTAGAGAGGGTGTGTCTATAGAAACGGACACTTAGAAAATCAAAGGGAGGGTCCATCAGAAACACTGGCTTGTGATTCTGACTTTAACTGAGAGGACACATTTTATGTGTACGGCTAAAGTACTGAGGGCTTCTCATTGCTTACAATTAAAATGGGTTCATACACTCAAATACCAGAGCAAAGTTTGAAATGAAGAAGAGAAAATCAGACATATTCAAAGCACAAGGAGGATTCGATGGGCTTTTGCTGTCCCCGAAGATGGGGGCCTTTCTTCATGTGCAAAGAAACGTAGGCAATCTGTAGGAGATAAGACTGGACCCCAGCTGATAGCCAGCAAGGAAATGGGGAACTACATGGAACTGAATTCGGCCATTAACCTGAATGAGCTTAAAGGCAGACTCTTCCTCAGAACCTGAATAGAAGAGTCCCGCCTGGCTGAGATCTTGACTTTGTCTTTGTGAGATTCTGAGAAGCCAGATAAGCCATTATAAATTCTGACTTAGAGAACTGAAAGAATAAATTTGTGTTGTTTTAAGTTACTACCTTTGTGATAATTTGTTACACAGCAATAGAAAACGAATGTGGTTACAAACATTCTGGCCCAAAAATTAGGAAAATGGAGTCTTTTTTAAATCCAGCTGAGAAGGCCCCATTAGATTTCAAGGCTTAAGAATATACTCTGGGGCTTTCACCTCTGCCTTCTGGGATCTTAGTTCTGAGTCATCCTTCCTTTCTTAATGAAAGGTAGATCCTGTTTGTAGCTGACTTGTATCATCAGAACCAGCTTCCGGCCAAGAGAATTTGGGAATGCTGAGAGTCTCCGTTTATTTCATATTCTTTCTGTCTCTTTCGATCCCAGCTGGTGGTGCTCCCGCTGATAAAATATTCCCAAGTACCTTGTGGGTTGATGTGGATTTCTGGAGGGGTTGCTCCACCAGAGAAAAGGCTCTCTCACTGATCTTTTCTTTTTTTTTTTTTTTTTTTCTGAGATAATTCCTTTTCTATTTTTTGGTTTGAGCTAGGATGGCTAAGGGACACTGCTAATAAGCTTCTTAGGCCTTCAAGTCTGATTGAGATCTATGAGGCACACCTTTAATCTCTGGTGATTGAGCACTCTGACCTTTTGATCTTTCTAGGGTGGTAGCAAAATGTCCTAAACACACACCCACACCTTTTACGCTGTGCTACACTTTCAGGGGTAATCTCTTAATTTTAGGATCTTTTTGCCATCTCTGTAGGCTGAGAATTTCCCAAATCAGCATGCCCTGATTCCTTTTTAGTTAACAGTTCTTGCTTCAATTTCTTTCTCCTTTCTTTTATTATAAGGAGAAAGAAGGAATCAGGCCTCACCTTCCACACTTTACTTAGAGATCTCCTCAACTCAATACCCAAGTTTATGATTTACAAATTTCTGCTTTCTATATAACAGCAGGAAACAACTTTTATTTTTATTTTTTGTAACGTTTATTTATTTTTGAGACAGAGAGAGATAGAGCATGAACTGGGGAGGGACAGAGAGAGAGGGAGACACAGAATCGGAAGCAGGCTCCAGGCTCTGAGCCATCAGCCCAGAGCCTAACGCGGGGCTCAAACTCAGGGACTGCGAGATCGTGACCTGAGCTGAAGTCAGACACTTAACTGACTAAGCCACCCAGGCGCCCCAACTTTTTTTTTTTAATGTTTATTCATTTTTGAAAGAGAGAGAGAGTGTGAGCAGGGGAGGGACAGAAGATCCAAAGTGGGCTCTCAGCTGACAGCAGAGAGCCTGATTTCGGGCTCAAACTCATGAACCGTGAGATCATGACCTGAACTGAAGTCAGGGCTCAACAGACTGAGCCACCCAGGTGCCCCAGAGAACAACTTTTCTAAACTTCCCACTACTATGTAGCAAGGATCTCTCTCCACTGTTCAGTAGCAAGTTCCTCAGTTCTTGCTAAGCCCTCACCAGCAGCATTTTTAGTGTCCATATTTCTACTAACGGTCTTCTCAAAGCAGTCTAGGCTTTTTCTATCATGTTCCTCAACCTCGGTTCATTACCTGATTCCAAAATCCCTTCTACATTTGTGAGTATTTGCCCTAGGGGCACCATAGGTACCAAAACCTGCACTGGTTTTCTCTTGCTACAAAATTATCACAAATTTAGCAGCTTGAAACAATATACACTTAATATGTCACAGAAGAATATGACACAGAATATGTCACTTCATATGGCACTTGAGAAGTCCAGGCAGCGTTGAGTGAGTTTCAAGTATTTAAAGCTTAAATAAAGGTGTCAACTGGCTGCATTTTCATCTGGAATTCAAGTTCTTCTTCCAGGTTCATTCTTTCTATCAGCAGAATTTTTTTTCCTTGCAGCCGTAGGACTAAGAGCCACCATCCAGTCCTTGCGCGTTGCTCCCTCCCTCCGTCTTCAAAGTCCACAATCCTTCTCGCACTTCAGATCTCTTTGTATCCAAAAGAAAAAAGATTTTACCTGAAAATCATCACTTATAGTTGGGTTTAGTCCAACTGTGAGGCTTGAACTATAGATTTTTCATTTCTATTTAGCATGTCATTTGTGGACTTTGGTTTTAATATGAACTCCCCACCATGAACTTTTCATTTATTTTTGCTGCCGTGGTCTGAGAGTATATCTTGATTAAGGTATTTTCCTCTTTCCAGCTTCTACCTCTTGTTATCAAACGGCAGCACCCTGTTCCTCTCAAATTGCAGGAACCATATGAGAGTTTCCTTTATGTAACCTGTGTACCTAATCTGAAAGTCTTGCTTTTATCTTATCAATTACAGATTATAGGCTGAAATGCCAGGCACTTACTTATGTGACATTTTAAAATTCTTCTGCAAGCAAATAGTAGATGTATATTAATACAAGTAATAAAATATTCTTTATTTTAATTGGGATTTAGCCAAATTAAACTACCATGTGTTATAATACTTGTTCATATCACACAGATTGTATTAAATACAAACTATGTCTTCAGAATATATTACTAATGTTAGTTATTACATGGGAAGTTATTTTTGAGACGTGTTCATGTTGATATAAACCCCAACATGCACTAGTTAATTTTTTAATTATTAACTAAAATTATGCAAAAACTCTACTTCACTTCCCTGTTTAGAGAAGATCCTTCAACCACCAGTAACTAAAGAAGATAAAAACAGATTGCTTTTAACCTCCTTAAATTAAAAGAATTTAATTGCAGATAGAGTGACAAGTTGATTAAAATCAGAAGATTTTTAAAGAACTAGAAAACAGAATATTGTCTTTTGTTATGTATTAATTTATATAAGTAATAATTTCATTCAAAGTGAAGTAAATTATCAGTCACTACTCAACTATGATGTAAGTTTTTTGTGCCTTAACTCTTCAAAGTCCTGTTAAGTAAAAACATAATTTTTGACACAGGATATATAAAACTGAGAAAAATGTCAGTGCAGATGGCTGTATTTTTTCTTTAACCTTTCACAAATCCTTTTGACTGTATTCTTGTTTATTCATGTTAAGTTGCACATTGAATTTAGGGAGAGCTATTTATTTTTTAAATGTTTATTTATTTTTGAAACACTGCGAGAGACAGAGCGCAAGCTGTGGAGGGGCAGAGAGAGGGAGACAGAATCTGAAGTGGGCTCCAGGCTCTGGGCTGTCAGCATAGAGCCCAACGCGGGGCTCAAACTCCTGAACCATGAGATCATGACCTGAGCGGAAGTTGGATGCTTAACCGACTGAGCCACTCAGGTACTCCAAGGGAGAGCTATTTAAATCAGGGACTCTTAACCTGAACTCCCATCACATAGAAGGGCATTATTGCTTTAAAATTAACACAGACTTTGCATACATTTGCCTTTTTTTTTTTTTCCTGGTGGAGAGTTAAATTATTTGTCAAATTCTCAAGTTTTCTATTTGTAGTACTTAAAAATCATAGCGATAATATTCACCTATCAAAAGGTGAAGTCTGTCTGTTTTTCCACCCCTTGAAACTGGTCTGTCCTCGGAATTGCTTTGACCTATAAAACATGGCAGAAGTGACATAGTGTGAGTTCCAGACAAAGGCCTCAAGGGACTCTCCAGATACTGCCTTAGCTCTCATGGAACTCTGAGACCACCTTGCTGTGAAAAAGCCATCAGAAGAAGGCCCAGCCACCTCATTCTTTGCAGCCGACCCAGCTGGTGACCCAAACATGGGAGTGAAGCCAGCTGAATACAACTATATGAGGGTTCCTAGGTAAGACCAGCAGAACCACCTAGTCAAGCCACAAAATGTGAAAAATAATAATTCAGTGTTGTTTTAAACCACCAAACTTTAGGTTATGGTATGTGATGTAACAACAGATAACTGATTCACCAAAAATCTAATATGCCTCAAAAAGCTGGATTAGAAGCAGAAAGTAAGTTTACTTTCAAATACTTTTTCCTTTGCTACTTTTGACAAATGTGTCAAAAAAGGAGACTGTCAATGTTTTAATGGTATCTTTCTTCCAATCTCAAAAGGAGGCAATATTGATTTTCAGAAAAAAAGTATTATTTTACAAGGTTTTTGTAATTTTAAAAATACTTTTGTAATAATTTTATTAAATAAAAATGATATATAAATGTTTTTTTTGTTTTTTGTTTTTTTTGGTTTTTTGTTTGTTTGAGGTGTCAACATTTCCAGGATCATTTTGTCAATACAAGAGCTCATGGGCCTAAATCCGTATTCAATTTCTCTGGGTTAGGCAGCCGTTTTGCAGGTAATATTGGCTCTGCCCTATTATTCTTCTGAATTTTCCTTTCCCTTGATTTTTCCTCATTGGCTTGGAGAATTAAGGAATCCTTTGGGGTAAAATTGATCTATACCATTGTAGGAAATAGAGCCCAAATCTGGGAAATCGTGTGCTGTATATAGCACAAGAATTCTCTATCTTAGCAGACTACAAACCAGGATGCAACTATTGCTCTTAGACTGGCAGTTACTTTCTTTAGCTGCCTTGTAAGCTTATCTCCTTATTTCTCTTCATCCCCCTTGAAATACTGTCAGTGCAATTTCCTGACCCTCTCTATGCAAAAATGTATAATTTCCAATTTGAGCTTTTCAAAGCTATCATGGGGAAGGAGTCTCCCTCCAAGAAATCGATCATTTTATGTTCACTAAGTCTTGCCTCAAAAGTGGTTATGTATCTATATCACCTATTCTATATCTTCTTTGCCCTGTTTACTTCCAGTCTGAATGCATATGATATGAATTTAAATGTGGTCTAATCTAAGCAGAAGGTGATCGCAATTCAGTTGTCACTTATGATTTAAAGATACATGGTGTTGATTTTCAGCCCATGATTTATTCAACTGTTATGTGACATTAAAATACATAGCTTAGTTTTGCACACACATTTTCATTAAAATGTTTTTTAATCCTTCAGTTAACTTAACACCTGGTCTTCTATTAGATTTTCATTGTCAATGACTTTATTGATTTATTATTGTGTGACAGAAGTTTGATAATTTTAAGACAAATTTAAATAAAAACGTCCCCCTAAAGTTTAGAATGTTAAACAAAACAGAACTACTTGGTGAATATCAAGTTGAGGGAAAATAATCTGACACCAATAAAATAAAATAAATCATTGACTTTCTCATAAGGCTTTCTCCCCAGGATTTAGAAGGAATTTTAACATTTTATTCTAAACTTCTAGTCCTTCTATCAATTTTCTTTGTAGGTGACACTTTTTCCTCAGTATGCATTGCATGATGAGCCATTTTAATAATGATATGCATATCCTGAAATAACGTATTTCCATACCCTTCTGAAATTCTTTCTTTGACAATCTCCAGCCCTGGTTTGCCTTCCTCCTTTACCTTCTCTATTTTTGTCGCTGGGACGCTGAGCATTCCTAAAGAAAGTCACAAAATTATTCAATCCTGCTTTGTCTTCCTAATGAACTTTCTGTATTTCTTCCTACAGTGGAACCCTGATTTTTTCGGGTAGCAATGTGTCTAGCTAATATAATCTATTTCCTAGCTTACCTTGTGCAGTTCTGGTAAATTAGATGTGTGCTGAGAATTACTGGAAAACTTTTACTTTTCTGTGTACCCCCTATTCTCTTCCTCCTTATCTTCTTCCTGTCTCCAAGATAGAAGAAAGACATGAGGTGAACATGAAAAGCTAGAGGTAGAATGCCATGTTGAGACCATGTAGGGGGACCAACTGGTTTACTTGAGACTAAGGAGTTTTCTTAGATGTGTAACTCTCAGTTTTAAAGCCAGAACATTTTGGTCATCCTGCTATGATGTGACCATGAAAATGTCACACGCACTTAGGATAGCAAAAGAGAAAGAAGAGAAAGATAGAAGGGTGATTCCTGATGGCACTCTAAATCTACTGTATAAGCCACGCCATCCATCCAGGCTTCTATTACACAAGAGAAATAAGCCCTTATGTGTCCAACCATTGGATGTGGGTTTTGTTACAGAAGCTCAAATACGATCTCTAACTGCACTAGCTCCTTGATGCACTCTGGTTTACATGAAGCACATGACAGTCTATCTGAATGGTGTCATCTGCAGTGGGCAGCACACAGCCTATGCAGCACCAAAATTACACTTTTTTAAAGTTGCAAACCTCCTAATGTTCCAAGATGATTCTCCCTTGCAGATGATGCTGTTTCTCAAATACCTTCCCTCTCAAAATTTCCCAAACTATATTCCCTTTTTTTCTTCCATGTGATCTCTTAGAAAAAAGAATTATTTCTCCTTTTCAGAGTGTACCTCTCCAAATGTGACATTGGTAGCTTTCCTTCCCATCTCTTCTGGGGTCTTAATTTATCTGATTTGATTGAAAATATTTAGTTTTATATTTCTGTGATTGCAACAATAAATTTGATGAAACACTCACATAAAGACATGATCCTTGGGTAAACTAGTTTACCTCCATGTTAAATACTCCAGTGAAAAAAATGAAATTTGAAGGGGTATTTGAGTGGCTCAGTTGGTTAAGCATCCCACTTCAGCTCAGGTCATGATCTCATGGTTTGTGGGTTCAAGCCCTGTGATGTCAGCACAGAGCCTAGAGCCTGCTTCAGATTCTGTGTCTCCCTCTCTCTGCCCCTCACTCACTTGTGTGCTGTCTCTCTCTCTCAAAAAGTAAATAAATATTTTAAAAAATTATTTCAAAAAATGAAATTTGGAATAAGTTATCAATGAGCTAGTTCACCTGAATCATCCAAAATTTAGATCTATATTTTTTGTATATGTTTCTTAATAATACGTTCTTAGCAAATATAGAATCCTCTATGAAAAAAGAAACAAATTAAACAAAAGCCCTTATTTAAAGTTAAAGCTAAACAAAAAAACTTTTTTCCTTTTAAATTTTGAATTAGCTACAAACACTCAGAATTTAAATCAACATTATTGCAATAACGTACTTCATATTTAAATTTTCCCTGCCTTTCCCAACATACCATCCTAGTGGAAAGTAAAACTTTAGAGGTAAATTGAGAGGGCATCTTCTAAATCTCATTTCTTATGAAGTATTATGCTAGAACCTGATGTTTTTATATATTTGGAAATGTCATATGGCTATCCGATAGGCTAGAGTCAGAGACATTCTTATTGAATGGAAGTTTCTAATGTGATAAGAAATATGCAATGGAGAGAAAAGACACTTGTAAATAAATATAAATTATCATTCGGTCCAATGATCTTAAAAGTTTACTTAACTTCTGTCTCATTTTTCTAATTAGTTCTCAAATGGACGGTGAATACACCACAGAAAAGTAGGATGGTATAAATGAAAGTGTGTTGTTTCAGTTCCCCAGAGTTATTTAAATTGCCCGAGAGACTAGATGAAGAGAGGGACAGGAGAAATCATATGCAGTATTTGTGGAATACTAGATTCATTTCTATCATATAGTGTTTTACTTATTGATCATTATATAACAAACCACTCCAGAATTTAGATGTGTAAAATAGCAATCAGGTTGATACCTCTTATAGTCTGCAGTTCCACTGGGCTCAGCTGGATAAATCTTGCAATGGGCGTACACAGGGTCCTTCATGAGTCATAGTAAACGACGGCTGTGGCTAGAGTCATCAGAAGGCCCAAGCAGGATGATGGGCTGGCTGGGCCTCTCTGATTCTCCAGAGGATCTCAAGGCCTTTCCATGTTGCCTCCTGGTGTGGTATCTCCACATGGTCTCTTCAGCAGGGGAGCCAGACTTTTTGAATGGCGGTTCCCAAAGGTGACCATTCCAAGGCACGACACAGAAGCTGCCAGTCCGCTTCACATCTAGGTCAGCAGAGGGTATAGTGTCACTACTGCTTCATTACATTGGTTAATGCAAGTCACGGGCCAAACCAGATACAATGTGAGGCAACTACTTAAGGGTGGAGAGTCCAGTAAGCATGGTTCCTTGAGGGCATTTTTGGAGGCTACCTAGGATATGTATCATGAATAGCTAAAAGGAAAGCATAAAAATGTTGCTTCCTTTTTCCGGTGTGGAAATCTATAGATGTGTCTTTTAGAAAATAGTCTTGGGGTGGTAGTTTCTAGTTTACCAATCATCTCTGACAGGATGTTGTGTTTCAAAAGACTTGTTATTTGGGTGCTCTTCAACCAATTCAGTTCTAGACTTGGGATGTTGGTCACGTTTTTCCATCAGATGAATTTTCAAAAATAGAGGAGGCTTATTCAAAATTAAGTGAAAATAAAAGGAATGATCTAAAGGAATGATCATATATTAGGCTAAACTGAAGTGTGCTAATAAGAAATATGGGCATGTAGATAAAACTGACTAGTAAGGAAATTATGAGTTACCTCATGGAGGTCATTTACCATCTAGCCTAATGGAGAAAAAAACAAAACAAACTTTCTGGGTAATTAACCACCCTGCCACAGGCCTCTTGACACTACTATTTTACACGACTCTCCCTGCCTCCACCACTACAGCAAAATATAAATGAGTTCCCTGCAGCTTGTGTGGGATGAGAAGTGTGGGATTCACAGGAGCCTTTGTGACCTTAGGAAAATGTTTTCTAGGATGAGTTACTCCCACAGACTCTTCCTTCAGCTTATTTTTATGCTTTCTAGTATTAGTCCTCCAAATTGATACAACCTACCTCTCAAAGGTTGCTGATGCCAAAGTAAACTGGTGTAGCAAATAACAGAGTCTTGGAAAAAGGCAAAATAAGGTATGGTTTCTAGAAAAGTGGAGAGATTAAGGACAATAAATAAAATAATATCTCTCATTTACCTGGGGACCTATCAAGTTGACAAATTGTGTGCACCAAATGAAGACATTAATTCTCATATTTCACTGAAATTTTATCAAAGAATTCATAGTACATAGACATAATAAAATTAGGGAGGTCCATCTTGACCAATGGCATTTTGCATTATTTCAAAATTATTATATGTAATTATTGCTATTTTCACATACGACACAAAAGTCGGGAATATAACTTATTACTAAGTCAGTTTCAGCTGTTTCAGATATTTAAAATGTGGTTCAGAGAATACACAAATGACCTTTATCAGGATAAGAGATTTGATAAAAGGGTGATAGTGACTTTGTGGTTGGACCTAGGCATTTAAACTATGTATAAGCCTTTAAAATTAAAGGTAGGAAAAAGCAGTTATGAGAATCCAAGGGAGGAACATATTTTAGAAGATTATAGTTTGTTTCTTTAAGCTCCTTGCTGTCTTTGGGAGGTGGACAAGGGTATGAACTTCAGATTCATACTATCACGTGTACTATAGGTATAATCTTAGGGTCTACCGAGAGTTTTCTGTTCTATCTAGGAGCCTGTAGGATAAGGTAGAGCATTGTAGCCAGCTACTCAGTAACCACAGCTAATGAGTTTTTACTCCAGTTAGCTTGTAAATCTGCAAAATATATCTTATTTTGGAGTTTGTTTAATCGCTTGAAGGAAAGGACTATACCTTACAAATCTTACAAGCAAAAACTATTTTTAGGCTTGTTTTCCACAACAGAAACAAATACAGCTGGCAACAGTAATTTTAAAACGTAAAGCTTAAATAAGCATTCTTTTAAAGAGTATTTAAGCAGACAGCCCCAGCTGGATATTCCTATCATTATGCTTACTATGTCAAAGACTTCTATAGTCCAAGGCCACATCAGGTCCATTTTAAGTAACGTAACTTGTGCATATTTGTGTAAACAAAGCACTGTTATTAGCAGTACTATTAAAATAGTCTGGGTGAGGTTTGGTAGACCTTCATATTTATTTGCAACTTCTGCTACGGTCTTGTTTCATAGTGCGTGAGATACATTATTAGCAGTGGACAGAGTTCTTTAAATTTGTGGTAAAATTTGGAAGACTGCCAGCAATAACTCTTTTCCGGACTCTTTCCTGATGCAACGGAACTAACCCCTTCCTTTCAAGGATAGTGTGCAGGATACCAGATGGGGGAAAAAAATAGTTTGATATGGGAGGCTAGGTACAGCCAACTCTCGGTCTTTGTAATAGACAAACTTTCAAGCTTGCTGATCCTACCAGGCATTTTGGTACACCAGTCAGATGTGCTCTGGCCTGCTGCGGCTGCTGCTTTGACATGCATGAACTCACCAGGCTGCCACTTGTGAGAATCAGTGGTAAATATGGAAAACTAAGGGTAAGGTAGAGCTGAAATATGTGAAATAGAGACTGAGTTACTCTGTAGTACGGCATATAGCAAATAAGCTCAATGTTTGGGGCAGTAAACAGAGTTCTTTAAATTTGTGGCATTGTCTGAAGATCGCCAGCGATGTTTATTTAAAGAATTACTTTGTCAACAAATCTGAATGACCTACATTAGTTAAACTAGAGGACTAAAACTAATCCTTTGAATATTCATAGCATTTCATTTAAAATCATCATAACTCTAAAATTAAAATATTAGACTTTTGCAACTTCTAGATACTGTTAATTATTGAAAACAAAAGTTGCAAATAGGAGGATGTTGAAATATACTTCTACCAATCAAAGAAGGAACCGAAGAGCACAGAGGTGTCTGGGTGGCTCAGTCAGTTAAGCATCCGACTTCCGGCTCAGGTCATGATCTCACAGTTCTTGGAGATCTCCAAGTCCCACATCAGGCTCTGTGCTGACAGCTCAGAGCCTGGAGTCTGCTTCAGATTCTGTGTCTCCCTCTCTCTGCCCCTCCCCTGCTCTGGCTCTGTCTCTCAAAAATGAGTAAATATGGGGCGCCTGGGTGGCTCAGTCGGTTAAGCATCCGACTTCGGCTCAGGTCATGATCTCACAGTTCGTGAGTTCGAGCCCCGCGTCGGGCTCTGTGCTCACAGCTCGGAGCCTGGAGCCTGCTTCACATTCTGTGTCTCCCTCTCTCTCTGCCCCTTCCCTGCTCATGCTGTGTCTCTCTCTGTCTCAAAAATAAATTAACATTAAAAAAAATTTTTAAAAATAAAAATAAAAAAATAAAACAAAAATGAGTAAATGTTAAAAAAAAAAAAAAAGAGAGAGAGAGAGAGAGACAGATTACAGATATTATCAAAGACCCAGTTTCCAAATTTATAATTGTGCTTTGGAACACCTCAATCAACTTGTGAGGAGAATATTTTCATAGACCTTCTGTTTTTGACTGAATAAAATTCTATTTTGTATCCAGTGGATCAAAACTGAGAAGACCTTGGGGCACCCCGGAGGGCTCAGTCAGGTAAGTATCCCACTCTTGATTTGGGCCCAGGTCGTGATCTCTCAGTTCATGAGATTGAGGCAGAATTGGGCTCCATGCTGATAGCACAGAGACTGCTTGGGATTCTCTCTCTCCCTCTCTCTCTGCCCCTCCCCCGGGCACGTGTGCACACACACTCTCTCTCTCTCTCTCTCAAAACAAGTAAATCAAAATAAATAAATCAAAAAATGAGAAGACCTATAATTTCGCAGTATCTAAATTTAGTTGAAACTATCAAAATACACATAAAGAGAATGTACATGATGAGCTTTGTCTTATAAAAATGTTTGTGGAATGATGTTACTTTGAGTGAGGTTAAAAAGAGAACACACCTGTGAAAAGATTTGGGTTGAAAACTTTGCACATTTCATAAAGATTTTTAAATTGAGAATATATTTTATTTATTAGAGTTTGCTTTGAACTTACTAGGTACCTCAGCACTTACAGAGAAAATTAAAAAAAAAAAGTCATTGGGGTGCCTGGGTAGCTCAGTTGGTTAAGTGTCCAACACTTGCTTTGGTTCAGGTCATGATCTCTCAGTTTGTGAGATCAAGCTCCAGGTCAGCCTCTGCACTGACAAATCCCAAATCCTGCTTGGGATTCTCTGACACATGTTAGATATATACATGTACACATGTCTAATATATGTCTAAATACATGTCTAATATACATGCATATGTGTTTTTTTCCCCGAAAAAGGGAGATTTCAGGATTTTGGTGAGAGAGATTTGAAGGCAGAAATATGGTCTAGAGGAGGTGGAAGAAACAGAAAACATCATTGCTTCATATCAAAAATTGGGGAGATAAATGGATATTCTGAAAAGAAAGGAAGGCTAAAGTAAACCCAAGTTTCCTTTGCCCTTCAACAACACCCCCAGACTTTAAGAAACTGTGTTCATCCTGCCACAATTGTGTATAACCTACCACTAAGCACAGCATAATGCCAGGTACATTGGAATGCTATAAATAAGTAATTGTCAGAATGAAAGAACAGACAGGCTTCACATGTAGGGAACCTTGCTAAGTGCTGGGAATGCAAGGCTGTGTAGGGCAAAGACCCTGTTCTTCAGAAATGTTTCTATTAGGAAAAGCCAAAGCCATAAAAGTGTAAGGTGAAATAAACTTTAAAGCAAAAAAATTCTAAATGAGTCTGAAGGTTAATTAAAGCTCAGTTATCGCTGATGCTATTTCAACCAGCATTCTGAGATGGTTAGCTATCATAAAAAAAATAGGCCCACTAAACTAAGTTTCTGTAACTTCTCTCTCTATTGGGCAGAAATTATTTTAATTATTGTATTAGCAAATAGCTTAATGGAAATGATAGTTTAATGTACATACTTATTTAAATTTTTTCTCTAAACATATAATATTACAGCCATGAAATGTCATTGAAGGAGTCAATGACTATAAAGCTGCATGGCAAACAAGCTAAGTGGTAATTAAAATTGCTTAAGCAAATGTAAATCAAACTTGTAGTTTTTTAAAAAAATCAATTTTAATCTAATTCTGGAGAATTTATATCTTCTGCCTTTTTTGCTTGTGTTTTGGAAAAGAATCTCAGAAGTCACAAAAGAATGAACTAAATGTTAAGATAAACAAGCTTCAAATGCCATGGATAGGCTAGTAATAAACAGAACGGAAGGGTAAGCACAAGTACAATCTATTTGGTTATACGCTTTTCTAGTTAAGTGGGATAGCTGTACTTGGCAATTCCAGAAAAACCAGATGGGAGGCTGGTTTAACATTTGGGAAATAAACATTGAAATTAATGGAGAACGGGAGATGGAGAACTCATGGGTTTAGCATAAATAATAAAATAATAAAGATAGCACATTTTCTACTCTGTCAGATGACAGTACATTTACCTTCCCAGCAGAAACCTGGAATCTAAATAACCCAGGTCCAAGTGAGTGCAAACAACTGGCCTGTCTTGTTCAACAGTAACTGCCTGTAGTCAGGCCCTCTAGGACAGTTTATCTGATTCTACAGTCTGACCTCGACCATGGACTCTTTCCCTTAGAGTGGCCTCTGCGGGTCATCCAAGTGTCCAGAAGGGCAGGAGCCTGAGACCGATTCATGACTGCTTTCAACCTCCACCTGGTGGAGGCCACGTCCTTTTCATGAGGCCGATGGGAATGTCGCGCTACAGCCCCACTATTTTTTATTCTTACAATATTCTTCCCAGTCCTTTCCTTGCTTCTCTCAGCCTGAGACTGAGAAAGTAAAAGTATCACCGGAATTTAATGGATTGAAAGGGAACCCAAACGACTGAAGAATAGGACGGGTCTGGAGTTGTCTTTGGAACAAGGGGGTTAAGAAGGCGGCAAGGGGCAACTCTCCCAGCTCAACTGCCCTTCGTAGGAGCGGATATGGCCCCCAAAGCCAGCGAGTCCTCGGCCTAAAAGACAAAGAAAGGCTCGGGGCCGAGTGGTGACGGGGTGGGTGGGGGCAGCGACTCGCGTGAGCTCGGGGACGTGAGAACGCAGCCCCCGCCCATTTCTCCTCCCCCCACAAAGGCGGGGCCCGAAAGCCACCCCCAGTAAGGTTCCCCCGCGAGGCGGGCAGCGGGTCCAGGCGCCCGCACACGCCCAGGCACCGGCGGCGATGGGCCGGCGCGCAGGGGGAGGGGAGGAGTAAGGGGAGGAGCCGGCGGGCGAAGAAAGGCCGAGCGGTCGGGTGGGGGCGGGGCCTGGGCTGGAGGGCGGGGCCACGGAGTGGGGCGGGGCGGAGCCGGCCGAGTCCCGGGCTGCCTGAGACAGTCACTGCCCTGACGGCGGCGGCGGCGGCGGTTGGCTGGTGGGGGTTGGGAGGAGCACCACCGAGGCTGCTGGGGCAGCTGGAACTGGCAGTTGCCGGGGGTCAACAGGAGGATCCGGAGCTGAGAGCGTGCCCCAGGCCGGGAGGAGGAGGAGGCTGCAGTTGGAGTCCCGAGAGCGCTGGCGGCCGCGGATTCTCAGAGGAGCAAGTGTCTGAGGCTTAGAGTCCGCAGCGGCGGCGGCGGCCACGGCGGCGGCTGGGGCCGAGGTAACCGAGGGGCGGCGTCGGCGCTAGAAGCGAGGCCCCTTCTCAGGTCGGAAGCTCGGGGGCTGTGGCTGGGCTCGAGGCTGACTCACCCACCCACCCTTTCCAGTCCCCGTCCCCTTCGTTCCGCCGTGGGTCCGGTGGGGGCGGGAACGGCGCGAGGGGTGGGGGCGCAGAACTGGGAGCCGACTGGAAGGCGACCCCTCATCTGGGATTGGCAAGGGCGTCGGGCACCCCCTCCCCCTCCAAAAGACACACCCCAAAATCTCGGGGCGGGGCGTTGGGGCGTTCCCAGCCTTCTGGAAGGGAAGACCTCGGTGTAGAGGCTGCACCTCCGTCCGTGGCCTCTCCGAGGTGGCCCCCCTGTGGCTCCTTGATGCTGCTCAAACCGAAGGTGGTTCCCGTCTCTGGGAATCCCGGAGTTCCTTTTGTCTATCAGCTGAAACTAGAGGCCGGAACTGTAGGCAAACACCCACCAGCCCTGAAGCATTCTACTCCTTATCCCTTTTCTGTCTCGGAAGGAATTCTCCCCGGCAGCCTTTTCTCCGGCCACAGTAGTAGATTCCATTCCTCACCCCCATCCGAAACATTTATCTTTGGCGCAGAGGAAGGAAGGATTCACGTTGTACTTGTATTTGGCTTTATCATTCGTGTTAAGATTATTCCCATCCTCCCCCTCTATTTTTTTTTAACCCATTCCCATCCAGCCGCAACCATAGTAATCATCCCCTGGATTTTGCAAACTATCAACAAAGAAGTGTGACTAGTCGAGTAAACAGAGTCCTTGACTGGCTGGACTGTGCAATTTAATAGAGCTTCCTTTAACTGGCGCTGTTCTACCAAGCTTGTCGGAAAGACCTTTTTGGCTAGAGTTAAGGATGTTACTGTGTGTGCATAAAGCCTTTTTTAAAAATCCAGGGTAACTGGATTAAAATGTAGCTGCTTGGGAAGCATAACCGTAGAGAAAGTAAAATACAGAAAGGAAAGTGGAATTATGATTCTGGGGGTAATTGTCCAACTTTTTTAAAGTGCCGAAGATGAAGTATATGGATTTTCTTAAAGTATATGGGTTTTTGAGATTATTTTAACTGGCAAATTATATCCTTTTGTAAGCTTTTAAGTAAGTAAGCTCTTAACATATAATATTATGCCCTAAGATATTTTTGTTTTATTTGAGTTACTTGTAGAAATTGTTGATTTCCCAGATATCTTAAAGCTAGGAACCTGTGAACAGGTTCATTAAGAATCAGCTCTCCAAAAAAATGGCATTTTATCAGTACTTTGGATTAAGGATGTGTTAACAGTGGCCTGTCCTTTCTGCCACATAAAAGACCCTAATCTAAAACAGTTCCCTCCCTGGCAGTTGCCCAGATGCCTGAAAATGGCAAGGTCTAGTACTTTGAGTGACTATCCTTCAACAAGAAATACAGAGCTACCTATCAACTGTATACGTGGGATCGCTTTGATGGCATTTACTGTAATGGACATCTTTTCTGCATCTAATTTTCAGATACAGAATTAACACTTGGAATCTGGAGAAGCATTTTGTACACATTGAAAGATTGGGCATTATCTTTAGTTTTCCAGATGTATTGTCTCATCTGCACACTTGAAACATCCACAATCACATAAACTCCAGATATAACCATGGAGTTATGTGACCCATCAAGATTTAGGAAAAGTATTGCCACGCTTTGGAACCAGGCAATTTTCCACCAGTTCAACAATTAAACTAATATATTTTCTGCTGATAATCAAGAGTAAAGAGCTAAATAAAGTCATGCACATTCGATTGGCAAATGGCATCTCTGGCTGTTGAGTTTTACTGTAACTCATTACTGTATCATTCAGAGTCAACTTAATATGCAAGTTATGTCCTAATGGATGTAAAGACCTGTGTTGACGTATCCAGGATCTAGCGAATGTTGAAGATAAGAAACCTATTATGACTAATCCTTGGGAAGAGAAAGTCTGCAAAATGGCTCAAACGAGTTTACTGCAGGGGAAGCAGTTTTACTGTAGGGAGTGGGTTTTCCACAAGCTTCAGCATTGCCTCCAGGAGAAAACTAACTGCTGCAATAGTGCTGTCAACACACCATCCCTTGTAATGAATTCTGGGAATAATACTAGTGTTGTCTCTGGAAAAGGAGCTGCCTGGGGTGTGTTGTTGGTAGGAGGGCCTGGCAGTGGCAAGACAGCCCTATGTACTGAGCTGTTGTGGCCAAGTTCACCTACGAGCTTGCAGAGAGGTTTACATCGCCAGGCTTTGGCCTTTCATTTCTGCAAAGCCCAGGACTCTGATACTTTGTGTGTTGGAGGGTTTATTAGAGGTCTAGTTGCCCAGATCTGCCGCAGTGGACTACTCCAAGGATATGAGGATAAGCTAAGGGATCCAGCAGTCCAAAGCCTGTTACAGCCTGGAGAATGTGAAAGGAACCCAGCTGAAGCATTTAAAAGGTAACAATAAGAATGCCATGATTCTGGTTTCTAAGCAAAAATTAACGTGTTTTCTAGGTTTTTTGTTTGTTTGTTTTCGTTTTTTGTCTGTTTAAATTTTGTGGGGTACCTGTACTACTGTGCATTTGGGGATAATCTGTAGTTGTAAATACACGTGTTACTTTGAGTATCGAAAACAAAATTTAAGCTTTGAATGTTGCATAGGATATGAATTAAAAGTATGTCTTTTCTTTTACTTCTTCAATAACAATATGAAACAGAAACTTAATTTTTATTTCAAACTTAGGACAATTGCTTATTTACTTATTTATTTTTCTAGTATTATCTATAATTGGTAAGGGATATTTCTTATGGTAGAAAAAACCATTTAGCTGCTTGGAAAATAGGCTGCATTTTCAGGGAAGGCATATTATAAATGGTGCTGAATTTAAAGGAACTCTCAGTGTAGAATCTAATCTTTTTTGCTTATAGTAGTCTTTCTTCAAGTTATTTTTGAAAGAGATCATTGGCCATTGAGAATCTGAAGAAAATCTATGTTTGGGATTTATTCCCCTATCGAGTAAACAAAAAGTTAAGTAGTACTTTTAAGTATGTGATATTTATAAAATAATGAAAATCTGGCATAATTTTACTACTTTTAGTGAGTGATATGAAAAACAACTTTTTTTCTAACCTCAATTAAGCATTTTTCCTTTGGTAAATGGAGTGGTCTAGGAGGGGAGTAAGTTGCTTTTCAGAGTTGTTGCAGATTCGAAGTGTATTCAAGAAGACATGATGCCTTGAAAATAATTTTTTGCCTATCAACCCTCTGCTTGTTAAAAGAAGCAGGCAGATTGTTATTTTTGTGCTTGCTATTGACTCACTGCTGCTTGAATTACTCATTTTGTGTATACTTTTATTTCTACACAGTAAGTAGCTCTTAGCAGGTGGAAGTTTGTTCCCCAAAGATGTAGGTATACTGTGCGATGGAAGTTAGCATACGTGTGTGTATATGTGGCTGTATGTGTCTGTCTCTCTGTGTGTCTCTAGGAGTCTTTTGAGTAGGATTTGAATTGCTGTGAAATGAGTGATATTTATTTTTATGATGTCCTCAGATTTAATGGTATGAAAAACGTAAGTTTTAAGTGGTGTTGAAAATATTAACAATAATAGCAAACGCTATGTGTCAGTGTTCTAAAAGATTTACGAATATTAACTTACTTCATTTTCATCGCAATCCTATGAGGTAGGTACTGTTATTATTCCCATTTCATGGATGAGGAAACTGAGACACAGAAAGCTTTGTAACTTGTCGAAGGTTACAGTCTTGTATGTGGCAGGCAGAGCTGGGATTTGAAGAATGTGTGCATGTATACAGGTTTGTAATCGTAGAAATTCTTTGAAGGACTAGAGGGGGAGAGTAGATTAGAATTTGTGGAGGACAGGGGGGTGTGTCACAGTTGTGATTTGAGTGGAGTTTTCAGATTGCCCATGTAAGTGACAGAGTAGTAGTCTGGAATGATCTTTATGGATAGTGGTATGGAATTCAAACGTGGGAGGGGTATATTAAAGTCAGCCAAAGAGATGTGTCTTTGAGAGGTATGCTATTCTTGCAGATTTTTTAATGTTTAAGTGCAGTCCAGTAAAATTCAGGGCCAATCTCTTATCTTTTGCTCTTAGCCACCAACATCAGGGTTAAAACTATTCAATCATTTTTAAATAAGAAGGAAATCCGTTAGGTGATAACCGGTGCACAAATAGGAGATACTGGCTTCAGTGGACAGTTTTAAATATGGACTGTGTTTATTCAATAACGTAGTCTTCAATATGTAAAACTTTACCTTTTAAGAGACTTAAAAGTCTCTGGGCATAAGCGGCTCTTTTCCTATTGACTTCCTACTTTTTCTGAAGATGCTGTCACTAGTTGAAGAGCTGAATTTTCATTTCTTATAATTTCATTTCTTAGAAGTTACTTGGATTTAACACCTTAGAAAATCAGTTTCAAAGAGCTTAGCTAACTACGTTAAACTTAGTCCGACTAAATTCAGTAATTATACATTTTATTTTATTGAAATTTACATGTAAATTTCTAATGCCTTTAAATATTTAAAATCATGTCTAATTGTACATTTTTGCTATATTCTGATCTTGAGCAGACCTTTCTGTATGGTATCATAGGTTTTCCTGAAAAAGGTCCGTCTACTGAGATGGTCCTGTTTTTGTTGTTTTTTTTTTTTTCCTGTGTAAATTTTAGTTATCAAATAATTGAAGAGAAATGAGAAGCAATTAGAGCTATATGTGAAAACCACACCGGTGCTGATTTTTTGATTGACAGAAGGAGCTAACCACTTTGTATTCCCAGGCTGTACTTTGGTAGAGGAAGCACAGCCTTTCTTTTTGGACCATTTTGGTGATCTTAATCTCCTTCTGGATCTTTCAAAAGCCTGGGTTACTTTCTTTCTTCATCATTAAAGTAGTTAATCATTAAATAAATTAGGTAACTCTGATACTGTAACAACTGTTTCTGATAATTCATAGAGTACATTTCCTCTAAGACTCTGAAGCTTTCATATAACCATAGTCAAATGCAAGTATGAGAATACAAATCACAGTTAAAGAGAAATATTTTTGCATCATCTATGGCATTAGATAATCTAAGCCTTTACTTTTGGATAGCCAAGATTTTATTGTAGGTTCTATTACAGTAGGTTCTATTTGTGATTGATTTTGTTAAATAAGGCCTTAGAGATTTTTAATAGGAATCTATTTTGTGTAGGCAGGGAGAAATGTAATTCAACAGGTAGATAATCACTGCTTTCAAGAAGTTATAATATTTTGAGAGAGACAGAGATCAAAGTGATATGATGGGAGATGAAATATAAACAAAGAGAAGTAAAATCTTTTTTTGCTTTTGAAAAAAAATTCAAAACCCACTTTATTCCTTTTTTAACATCTATCTAACACTTGATAATATTAATGGTTTCATATATTCATTTGTAAAACAATTTAATAGTAATAGAAAATTGATAAAGAGAAATCTTAGTTCTTGACAGATGAACAAAGTTGGGGAAATTGCAGAGAAGTGATTCCGTAATGAATGCATTTTATAAACTTTTCTTCAGTTTTACTTCCTAATTATTTACGTAGTTTTTATGTTTAATGATACTAGATAGAATATGTAGTGCCACAAAAAAACTTCTTACATGAAATCATATACCTACGTGGTAACTTGTTAATTGCTGGTGTATTGAAATCACTTTTTCTCTATGATAAGAAAAATGAGAGGAATGTCATTTTAATCTAGTTAAATGCTGCTACTTTCTTTCCCCTCTGACATGATATCACAATTCTTAGACATAGTAGTCACAAAATTTATTCTGACTTTCATTAATTCTTACAGCAAATATTTGAGAGCCTTTGGTGTTTTAAACACAGTTGAGCTGGAAATATTTATTGAGAACCTTCTGTGTGTTCAGTTCAGTTGTAGATAAATCAGTGAGTTGAACAGACAAAATACCCTGCCTTCACGGAGCTTAAATTCTTATTATAATATTTATCTTATTTCTATAAAGAGAAATTTTTTTTTTTTTAATTTTTTTCAACGTTTTTTTATTTATTTTTGGGACAGAGAGAGACAGAGCATGAACGGGGGAGGGGCAGAGAGAGAGGGAGACACAGAATCAGAAACAGGCTCCAGGCTCCGAGCCATCAGCCCAGAGCCTGACGCGGGGCTCGAACTCACGGACCGCGAGATCGTGACCTGGTTGAAGTCGGACGCTTAACCGACTGCGCCACCCAGGCGCCCCAAAAGAGAAATAATATTTGGGATAAATGCCTGTTACAGTGTTCATGCAACACATAAATGTTTTAAGACTAGTGTAAGGAATTATATGATCTGCTAAAGGGAATGATGAATGAAGACCTATTAATTTCTTTTTTTCCCTTTTCCATTTTTCTATCTTGATTAGTTAAGGTGCGAAGCTATTGTTACTGTGTTTAGATTTTTTTTTTTTTTCTCATTTCTGTTGGTGGAACTAAGATGGTCTAATTGATGACAATTAACATTTTTACCTGAAAACCAAAGGCTGATTTCTTTCCTTCTGCCTTTCCCTTCACACTCTTATTGCAAAACTTTGTATATTTTGTGTATTTTCTAGAGTTTGTGTTAGAGTTTCCTGGTAGTCATATAACTGTAAGCCAAATCCCAGTTATTTTTGACAGAAGTATGAAGGCATCTAAGTTTAGGGAAAGTGAGAAGGAGTGGAGTAGTTTCAGATCTTGTGACTGGTTTAGAAGCACAACTGAACATGATTATTTCATTCAACTAGAAACTCCTTTCTGAATCTTACTATCATAGTTATTACACCCATGGATCTTCTTGGAGATTTAAATGGATGTGGAACTGGGAAATACAAATTTTTGCTTCTGGTAGACACTATTCTCTAATTTTTATTTCTAGTTAAAATCTGCCAGACCAGGTTATTAGTTTTCAATGTGTGATGTCAATTTTCCAGATTTGAGTAAAAAGATTTTGTTCTGTGTAATGTGTAAGTGGAATAAAATTGTGATGAAGAATTAGGTAACTGACTCTAAACTTTGAGAGTTTAGCCAAAAAAAAGTTGTGTTGGTAGTGAAAGGCTTGTTAAGTGAAAGTAACTTGTTAAGAAAAGAGTTGGAAACTGGAAGACCAAACTGATAATTTGTGTTTTTTGTCAAATAGGAACCCTCAAGTGGTTGAATCTTCTTTCTGATTTTTTTATTTCCTTCTCCTTGAACATTTATAGTTTTTCACTTGTATCTCTTTAGATTTTTAGCTTCTTTAGTTAATTATGCATATATCTTCTGTTATCTCTTCTATTAGGCATATGCTTCTTCATGACGTTATTCATGACTGATTAATTTTTTATACTTGTGCTTTGAACAGCACTTTGCATGTAGTAAGTGCTAAATGATTATCATTTGAATGAGGGAATAAAGCTACTTACCTATCTAGAATATGTTTGAACCTAACTGAAGGATAGCTGAAGCTCTTGCATAAGGAAGGGAATTGAAATGTTATATTGTTTAGGTCAGTTTTCAGTGTAGACCAGACTGGTATAGTGATTATTAATTTATTAACCTGCCGTTGTGTACTCTTTAGCATGTATGAATATGGCATTGGTCCAGATAGTTTTAAGTGGCCAGATGTCTATCTTCTGTCTCAACTGGCTGCAAGTATTTTTGGCTTACTCAACAAAGGGACTAAGAACAAAATGAGATTGGAACGTGTGCTTCCTTTTTACCCTCCTTTGTGGGGTATTTTCAAGGCAAAATATTCCCTTTCCATTGTCTGTCTGGTATAACTAGTACTATTCAACGTTTTTTTTTTTTTTATTTTTTTTTATTTTTTTATTTTTTATTTATTTTTGGGACAGAGAGAGACAGAGCATGAACGGGGGAGGGGCAGAGAGAGAGGGAGACACAGAATCGGAAACAGGCTCCAGGCTCCGAGCCATCGGCCCAGAGCCCGACGCGGGGCTCGAACTCACGGACCGCGAGATCGTGACCTGGCTGAAGTCGGACGCTTAACCGACTGCGCCACCCAGGCGCCCCTATAACTAGTACTATTTAAGCTAGCCATCATTATCCATTCTTCAATATTACCAGATTAAAAGATCTCGTAAAGTTTCTTTGCAGTTCACATTTTATTTTTTTTTTAATTTTTTTTTTCAACGTTTTTAATTTATTTTTGGGACAGAGAGAGACAGAGCATGAACGGGGGAGGGGCAGAGAGAGAGGGAGACACAGAATCGGAAACAGGCTCCAGGCTCCGAGCCATCAGCCCAGAGCCTGACGCGGGGCTCGAACTCACGGACCGCGAGATCGTGACCTGGCTGAAGTCTGACGCTTAACCGACTGCGCCACCCAGGCGCCCCGCAGTTCACATTTTAAATGAAATAAATGAATTAATATAATTTTCAAAATCAAAATTCTACATTTCTTTTAGTCTAACATAGTCATTTTTCACCAAATTGTCGTTTCCAGCTTTTGACCATGTTATTTTTACTTTAAGATGGACTTCCATTCATTCAGAACCTCCCACTTTCCCTTCCTAAAACCTTTTGTTTCTACCCTTGATGGGTTCTTTTTTATGCTTCATATCTAAGTGCTGCTTCCTTTGGTTCCTGTTGCTCGTACTCCATAAAATTTGCTGAACCGTTCCTCAACCTTTAATCACTTATTCTATAATGGCATAACGTATTCCTCCATATTTATGTTATTTAGTATCAGTCACATTTTTAGTTCTGCTTGGCCATTCTTCCATTTACTTCTTAGTAACTCTGTTTGTGTTTTGTTTTGTTTTATTTTGTTTTGTTTTGTTTTGTTTTAGACCAGAGAGAGTAAAGTTATTCCCTACAGGTTGAATATTTTTACCCAATTCAGGAAATTTCATACACACATCCAGATTTCTAGTTTTTCTCGGAAAAAAGTGGAAATTTTGACAAAATTAGGTTCTCATTCTTTTGAATCAGTAATCTAGTGGAGCCATGTTAGCTGCTGTCTTCAGCTGGGGCCTACTTGCCCTAATTTGATTCATCCCCCCAACTCTGTTATTCTATTCCACGACCACTTCACCTGTTCATATGTGCCAGCCTGGCTGCTACTGGCATTTTCAAACACAAACATGTTTCCTAGTACTCTGACAAAAAGTGTATTTTTTTTTATTTCCTACCAAATCTTCGTATTATCTCTAATTTGTGTACGCAAGTCCTACTACTTATGTGTCACCTCATTTCTTAACTTACTGAAGTCTGACTTCTATATGTATATATTCACAGAAAGATGTTTGTGCAGAGTAGCTTCTGAACTCATTGCTCACTCTATCTTAGCCTTAGATGATACATTCTAGAACTTTTTTCATTATCTGTAATTTCTTCCTTTCAAAATCCTCTATGTTCTTTGGTCTCTCTCCCTCTAGGTACTCTCTCGGTGTTTGTCCATCGAAGCTTACTTAGATCTTCTCTCTTTATACATATTCCTTCAATAATTTTATTTATTTACATGGCTACCAGCGTTCATATCTAGTATGATAGCAATCAAATCTGCGTCAACAGCTTTTATCCTCGCCCTGATCAACATGTATCTTTTCACTGGAGTGTTCTTCACTAACCTTGCTGTGTTTTTCAAATCAGCATCTCTTTCAGCATTTCTATTCATTGGCTCACTCATTTATTTCTGAAACATATTCTGCACCTGCTCTGTGCCAGATAAGTGGTCAGTGTCAGGGCTAAAGTTGTAAGCCAAACAGTTAAGTGGTAGGGGCAAGAGGGAAGTACATTGAACAAATAATCACAAAAATAAATGTAGAAATGCAGGCTTAACAAGTGCCAAGATGGAAGGATACAGGATAAAAGCATATAATCTGAAGCCTGATCATTATTTGGAAATCTGGGAAAAGTGACTCTTTAAGTTATTTCTTAATTCTTATTTCCTAGACTCTGCTTAAAAGTGTGATCTTAAGATCAACATTATCAACATTACTTTTGGAGGTTATTAGAAATGCAGAATCTGAGGTCTGTTGAATCTCAGTCTGCCTTTTAACCCATTTCCTAAGTGAGTGAATCCTGTGCACATTGAAGTTTAAGAAGCACTGCCCTAGGCTTGTTTCTAGAGTTTGCTTTGATTATTTTCTCTTATATTAGTTTATTCTAAAGCATTTAATCCTTTTCTTGTAATCTTTTACCCTAATCTAGAATATTATTTATCTACTCCTAGAAGTAATTTTAGCCTCTCTATCTTCTAATTCCTTTTGTTCATAGTTGGCCAGTTTTACCATAGTAAAACAGTGGTTTCTTTAGGTCCCTCTTCTGAGGACTGTGATAACTTATACAACAAATTCAGGTTTCTCTGCCTACCTCTATTGAAAGGTCTGGATAATTTCATTTTGTTCTTTTAAAGTATGTTTCGTGTTTCCAAAACTTGATTAGAACACATAAGTTCATTTATTGTTTCAAGAAACATTTTAAGCATATGAGGGAATGTTAAAGTCTTTAGGAGATATGAGAAGTAAGAATATTCTTATTTTTCTTAGGGTTTAGTAAGAACTTCATATATATAATAAGGATATAGATTTTTTTTGTTATGTATGTTACAGGTTTTTTTTTCAGGTTTTTTTTAGCATTTTTGCTGTTTTTTTTTTAAAAAAATATGAAATAAGATGGTTTCTATATGGTAAAGTGGTTTGATTTTATGAAGTAAAATAAGTAAATACTTTTCTGCCATTAAAAATATCTTAAAGGGTGCCTGGTTGGCTTAGTTGGTAGAGCATGCAACTCTTGATCTCGAGGTTGTGAGTTCGAGCCCCACGTTGGGCATAGAGCTTACATTAAAAAAATAAAAATATCTTTGGGTGCCTGGGTGGCTCAGTCTGTTAAGCTTCTGACTTCAGCTCAGGTCATGATCTCACGGTCCATGAGTTCGAGCCTCGCATTGGGCTCTGTGCTGACAGTGCAGAGCCTGGAACCTGGAGCCTGCTTTGGATTCTCTGTCTCCCTTTCTCTCTCTCCACTGCTTCCCTACTTGCACTCTGTCTACCTGTCTCCTCTCAAAAATAAATAAACATTAAAAAAATTTAAAAAATATATCTTTGAAATATATTCTGATTGGTTGCCTGTTTACCCTACAGTTGTTCTAGTTATCTTTGACCATACTATATATAATTGTCTTAAATTTTAAATCAATTTGTCTTTCATGTTATTCTAATCTCAGAAATATTCTAATGTTATTTTTTTCTACTGTATATGTGTATAGTTAACTATAATCATTGGTAAAAAGGATTTTAAATGCTCATGTAATTGCTTAATAAAAATAAGTATTAATTAAGAGAACTAATTATACGTTACTTGTGGCTATCTAGAAGAATGATTTGGAGCTTTCCAGAAACTACTGACCTTTTACAGTTATGACTCATGATTTGAATACATGGAAACTGTGGTAGATTGAATTATTTGTTTTTGTTCTTCATCTCTCCGTGTATTCTTGGTCTTTGCCATATGATATTGGAAGTCCTTCTTCTACTAGAGGAGAAGTATACTTCTCTGCCTTTTTCTGTTTGGGTCAACCATGTCATTTGATTTGGCCGGTGGGATGTCAGTAGACAGGATCCCAACAGAGGCTTAAAATGTGCACGAGTAGTTGGGCTTATCCTCTTTGCTTCTAGTATCACCATGAGAATGACATGCCTTGGTTAGCTTCTTGGATCAAGAAGGTGAGAGAGATGTGGAACCAATGATATGCCACTGTTGTAAAAATTGCTAACAATAAAAAAACTAAGGAAATAATATTTCATATCAAAACCCGTAATTTTCTTCAAAAATTTAGGAATCATCATTGATTCCTCAGTTTCACTCATTCACTACACTCAATCCATTAGCTACTTTGTTTTATTTCAATGATAAAAGTACCTTCACTTCTCTGCATCCCCATTGCTGCTACTCCTATTCTTTCTTGCGTAGCTTGCTGCAGTAGCCTCCCAAAATGGTCTTCCTGTTGCTATTATTGTCCCTCTTATCTTTACAAAGTGTTAAAGTATCAGGTCATATTAGTTACCTGCTTAAAACCTGCCAATGGCTTCTGACTACCTTAAGAATAAAATCTAAGCTTTACATGGTCCAGTCTTTGCCTACCCTTTGACCTCAGCTTGTATCACTGTCATCCTTGCTCATTGTTCTGCATCCACATCATTACCCTTATCATGTTTTGAAATAGGTGACATTCCAGCCAGCAGATTTTTATATGGCTACTTGTCTGGTATCACTTAGGTGCCAGCCTTAATATTACCTCCTCAGAGAGCCTTTCCTTTCCATCAAGTCTTTGAGACATCTCCCCACCCAGTCAGTTTCTTAAATCAGATCCTCCCACTTTGTTTTCTTTATTTCTTAATTTTCAGTGTCTAGCATGATCTGAAGTTATTTTGCTTCATGTGTTTACTTTGACTTTCTGCCTACCTACTGGAATGAGCAGACTACCTACCTGACTTGTTCACTTTATATCTCCAGAACATAGACTATAGAAGACAGTAACTACTTCTTGAATTGAGGGAATTACTATGTTTTAATTAAAAAACATCATAAATTTGGTCACATTTATAATTTGTGTTGCTCTAACCACATTCCGTTTGAAATAGTACATGTTTTTCTGCAGAGTGATTTATACATATAGATCATATAGTTATTAATGACAGAGATCCATTTGAACCAGTATTTTTTTTATTTTGTTTGTTGTTTCTTACAATGCATGCTAAAATTAATTTTTATAAAATGGAAAACTTTTTAGCGGCATCTGATTTATATTCTATGATGTGAATCATGAGGTCACGTTTTGCCTATCTTCTATAAATCCCTAGTTTCTTCTGTGTTTCATAGTTTCATTCCTATAAATCTTTCTGAGATTATCATTTAAAATTTATATTCATTAGAAAAGAAAAAATGTTTGTAGCTTAAATCTCAGTTATGATGTTTATTAATTGCTACTTTAGCGAGAGAAACAACTCGCACACCATAGACTTCACAGGAATTGAAACAAAAATTAATGACACCAAGTACAAGAAATGGTTGCAGAAAAAGAATTTGTGGAGAAAATGATTGTTCCTATCCCTGAAGTTTATCATTTATACAGGAAAATAAATAAAATAAGAAAACAAATATGCATCTACCTACCTATTTTGCTATATTTACTTTAAATCTAGATTTACTGTTTTAAAGAAAAAATAGGGGTGTCTGGGTGGCTCAGTTGAGCCTGCCACTCTTGATCTCAGGGTTGTAGGTTCAATTTCTACGTTGGGTGTAGCGATTACTTAAAAATAAAATCTTAGGGGACATTGGGTGGTTCAGTTAATCATACAAGTCTTGATATCGGCTCAGGTAATGATCTCACAATTTGTGAGATCGAGCCCCGTGTTGGGCTCAGCGCTGACAGAACTGGATCCTGCTTGAGATTCTCTCTCCCTATCTGCCCCTCCCCCTGCACAGACTCCCTCTCTGTCTCAAAATAAATAATTAAACATTAAAAAAAAAAATCTACATTTGAATCTTCCCTGGTATCCCTTGCTAATTTTGACCTACTCACACCCATAAGATGACCCCTCTTATGGAGGCTGAGTGGCTCATTCGGTTAAACGTCTACTTCGGCTCAGGTCATGATCTCACAACTCTTGAGTTCAACCCCCATTTTGGGGCTCTGTGCTGACAGCTCAGCCTGGAGCCTACTTCAGATTTTGTCTCTGGCTCTCTCTCTCCCTCCTCTGCTCAGGCACTGTCTTTCTCTCCCTCTCTCTCTCTCTCTCAAATATAAACATTTAAAAAAATTGAAATTTGAACTAATAAAATTTTAAAATAATGTATTAATAAATATTTAATAATAAATTCATTACATATGAACATAAGTAACATTTTAATGACAGAATTAATATTGTCAAAAAAAATACACAAATTTAAAAGAAGAACATTGTTTTACCTTTTTTTCAAATCTTTTTAATATTAGGCTTAATATATTGGATTATCATCTCTGCTTTTGAATGCAGCCTCTGGAAAACTCCACCCTGTCCTTGAGAGAGAACTACAGTGAAAAAGCAAATCACATCTTAGTTTTATTCTGACTCTGAAATGCTCTAGGGTATAGGGTACCCTTAGGGACCCTCACACCACACTTTGAAAACCACTGTTCTATATAAATGGTGTTGTGTTGCTAGCAGTATTCTGTAATGTTTTCTGTGTAACATTTTTTTTTTTACATTGTTCATGTTGTTACATGTTCTATATGATTCATCTTCACTACTATATAATATATAATTCCAGTCTGTATAATTCACTTGTTGTTGTCATGTTGATACTCATTTAAGATGTATTTAGCATTTTAACTTTTATGAAACAGTACTGCTGGGCTCCTGGGTAGCTCAGTCAGTTGAGCGTCTGACTCTTGATTTCCCCTCAGATCACGATCCCAGAGTCATGGGGTTGAGTTCCAAGATAGTCTCTGTGCTGAGCTCGAAGCTTGCTTAAGATTCTCTCTTTTTCCCCTGTGCCCCTCCCCTCCCCCCCCCCCCCAAAACAAGCAAACAAACAAAAAACCACAGTGCTGCTAAGAACATTCTTGGATACTCTCTTGGACATATACTAGGAGGAAAGTAGCAAAGGGTAACTCCAAATTGCATAGTTAGAAGTGAAATTTGGAATCATAGGGTATGTATATTCATCTTCAGCTCTGTGAGATAGCACTAAAGCTTTGACATTGTATCAGTTTGTCCTCATAGATGTGTGTAGATCACCAACAGGTGCTGTATTGTCATTGTTCTTTGTGTTTTAGAAAGCGAATGTGAAATGATATCTTACTATTTTAAACATCTTTGATCCTTTGGCACTTGTCATTTTGTCTGTGAAAATTTTGTTTTGAAATGTAAAGAGTGAGTATTTTTTAGTTATTTCCTTTATGTTTTATCTTTTTTGGGTCTTAATATTTAAAAACGCGTTCTCTACTTGGTTGTTCTACTGGCATTTGTTGAGTGGCATGTGTTTCACTATTAATCTATAATACCACTGTGAGATACACATACATACATATGTATTTCTGAGTTCTTCTACATTGGTCTATTCATTCATTCATTCATTCATTTATCAGTTATATATTGATGCTAGGAATGTACCAGATGCCATACTGGTATATGTTAGTAAGTAAAAATGGAAATGTCAAACGTGTTTATTGAGCTTACATTTTGAGGGTTGGAGTACGTGGCTGGTAGAAAATAAAATGTTAACAATATATAGCATATCTATTGGCAATAAATACTGTATGGAAGATCAAGCTAGAGTAAGGAGGAGAGTAGTGATGTACTGGGTAGGTTGTGGGAGAATTATTATTTTATATAGGGGAGATTAAGATATTGTGAAGGAAGTTTCTGACAAGAATTTCCAGACTGAGGAAGTACTAAGTGAAAATTCCTGAGGTGGGAGTTGGCTTAATATAATCCAAGAAAAAAACAGGATTTTTTTTGGAGAGCCTGTGTGGCTAGAACAGAGTGAACAAAGGAGTATGTGTAGGAGACAGGTAGAGAAATAGGATTCATACAACGTATGCACTTCGAGGCTATTATAAGCACATTTATTTTTACTTTCAGTAGATTGGAAGACATCAGGTCTTTCAAACAGAGTAGTAACATCATCTGGTTTAACATTTTAAAGGATCACACTGTTTACTTTTTGAGAATGGGTTGAAGGTGGAAACAAGGGAATCAGTACCTGGCCAGTGCAGTAGTGGAGGTAAGAGGCAATGGTGCTTGGATTTGGGTAAAGTGGTTGATTATTTTTAAGATTTATCTGGTAGCACATTGGATGTGAAGTATGAAAAGGAAAAAAGGATTAAAGGATGATTCTAAAATTTTTGGCCTGAGAAACTGAAAGGATAGGATTGCTCTTTACTGGAAAGAAGAAGACTAAGGTAGGAGCAAGATGAGGATTAGAGGTCTGAAGTTTAGGTTTTAATATGTTCAAGATTAGACAACTAAGCAGAGAAGTGGAGTAAGAAGTTAGACTCACAAGTCTGGATGAAGAAAAGAGGTGCTGACTGTGTATATAAATTTGGTTTCAGGGCATTAATAAACTTACGTAAAAAGTGAATGGAAGAAGATCCAAGATACAAATATTGACATATATTTCAAAATTGAAAGGTTGGGAAGCTGTGAAGAAGAGTAGCTAGTGTGGCAGGAGGAGAGAGCCACGTGCTAGGGGAGGAGGTATGGAGTTGGAAGAGCTTCACTTTAGCCTTACAACATCACACAAATAATACAATAAGTTAATTTGAGAATGGGAATGACGCCACAAAGAAAACAGTCAGATGGAGTCTTTAGAGTAACAGCAGTAAGTGATGATAAAGGCTTCTTAAGACATGGTGATTCGGAAGGTGCCTTTCAGGATTAAACTTTGTGTTGAAACATAAAGGATAAGAAATTTTGCCTGGGGGAATTCTAGTAGGAGGGAGTACCAAATACATCGGCTTCAAAACAAAACAAAACAAAACAAAACTGAAAGGAGAGTCACGTGGCTGGAACAAATGGAAGGATTCAGGAATGGATCCTAAGATTTTGGCCTAAGAAACTAGGGGATGATGAGATACATTAAATGACATGGGGAAGTCAGGTGGGGAAGAACTTATTTTGGGGGTAAATTGAAAGAGGATACGTCTTTAAACATACTAAATTTGAGACGCCTATGGGGCATACACAGAGATAGATAGCAGAGAGTTTGGGAGATTTTTACTTTTGAGTTTAGGGTGAGGTCAGGGCTAGAAAAAATATCTCAACATTTTTAAAGCCATAGATTGGCTTCTGACTTATAGTATGACTGAGTAAGGCATGGAAAATAGCACAAAAACAAGAAAGTAAAACAATGAGAGAACTATAAACCAAACCTCAATAAAATGTGGAAGTTAATATCAAATTGAGATGCAGACAAAACTGGCAGAACATTTATGCTTTAAAATAAGTGTGCACTCTGAATATCATCAAGAGTATAAAGGCTCTTTTTTTGAACCATGGAGACAGGTTACAGACTTATGCCGGAAGTTCCCCTGGACCCAATTAGGCAGAAAGAAAGAACAAAGAAGGCAGGGAAGAAGGAGTCAAACATTTGGGGGGTAGTCCGGGAGGGGTTTGTGGTGAGAAATCCTGCCTTATATATATCCCCACAGCTTCTGATCTTAATTGGCTGGGGAGAAGTAGAAGCTCAAAGAAATTTTTCATGCTTATAGCTCTGAGTCATAAGGAGAATTCTTACAAGCCTGGACCTTGGATACACTAACCTGCAATTGCTGATCCAGAGGGAACTTAATCTTATTGAAGAGCTGTCGTAGATATATAAAAATGTATCTCAAGAACAAAAGGAGGAAGGAACACAGGAAACACTCACCAGAAAAATGTTGCCCTGGAACAAAAAGAAATCTGTGGCCAAATATATTGCCTTAAATGAAAATGTAATTAATAAGCAGTTGCCTGAGTTAAACAATTGCATGAAGCAGAAATAAAAGTGCTTGGAGAAGAGATGGTGAGACAACAGGAGGAGATGAAACATACCCAAAATATATATGAAAGCTTACTCTGTGAAAAGAGATATTTCCAATCACCAGGAGAAAGATAATTTCATAAATAGTTTTGGGATAACTGTGGAGCCATGTGGGGAAAAAAAAATGTTTAGGAACCATAGTTCACATCTTTATGCCAAAATTAATTTGATTTAAAAAATAAAATTAGGGGCACCTGGGAGGCTCAGTTGGTTGAGCGACCAACTTCGGCTCAGGTCATGATCTCGTGGTTTGCAGATTCGAGCCCCACGTCGGGCTCTGTGCTGGCAGCTGGAGCCTGAAACCTGCTTCTGATTCTGTGTCTCCCTCTGTCTCTGCCCCTCCCCTGCGCATGCTGTGTCTCTCTCTGTCTCAGAAATAAATAAACATTAAAGTAAATAAATAAGTAAATAAATAATAAAATTAAACGTTCAAAGCTTTTGAAGAAAACATGAGGAAATGTTTTTTAAGCTGAGAGTTGGGAAGGCCCCTCAAAAATGTGACATAAAACTCAAAAGACATAAGAGAAAAAAAATTAATTTTGATGTACATAAAAATTAAAAAAAAGAAACTGCATGCCAAAAAAACCTTAAAAACTCAAAAATAAAAATAACAAATGGTGGAAAAATTAACAACAATGTATTTTCTCTATACTAAAGAGTACCAAGAAGAGAAAAATTGATAATCTTTTGTAAAATGGGTAAAAGGATATAAAGACACATTTTAAAGAAAAAAAGAAATATGACTCCTAGGCATATGTAAATGTGATTGGCTCATGAGAAACAAATGTAAATTAAAACTATAATGGTGCCATTTTTATGTATCTGTGGAAGAAGTAAATAGGAATTCTTACACAGCTGTTGGGAATGTATATTTATATAATTTTTAAGGAGAGTATTTTGTCAGTTACTACCAAAGTATACACAGATATGCCCTTAACCTAGCAACTGTAATCCTAGTAATATATCTTACGGATATACACATTGCAAAACATTGCAGCTTAACACATTGCAAAATGATATGTATAAGAACAAGGTAGGTTTAAACTGAACTATATCAATAATCACATTAAATGTAAATGGTAAATATCCTAATTAAATGAGTTTGTCTGATAAAAATATGCGATCTAACTATATGTTGGCCACAACAAATATACCTTGTATATAAAGAGACACATAGTTAAATGAAAAAGAATGAGAAAATACATACCATGCTAACCCTGATCAAAAGGAAAGACTTGTATAGCTACATTAATGTCAGGTGATGTGAATTCTGAAGAAAAGAATATTACCAGGATAAAAGAGGATCTTTCGTAATGACATAGGGGTCAATTTCTCAAGGATATAACAATCATAATAATTGTTTATTCCTATAATAACAAAGCTTCAAAATATCAAAAACTGATAGAATTGCAAGAGCACATAGACAAGCCACATTTATGTTCTGATATTTTAACACTCCCCTTTCAATAATGATAGAGCAAATAAACAGCAGATCAGCGAGTACATAGAACAGTTGAAAAACACTATCACCAAATTGACCTAACTGACATTGGTAGAACAGTCTACCCGACAATAGCAGACAGTACACATTCTTTTCAAGTGCCCATAAACCATTTAGTAAGATAGATATATTCTGGGCCACAAAACAAATCTTAATAAATTGAAGGGTACGTAAGTTATACAGAGTATGTTATCTCATCACAGTTGAATTGAATAATGATAACACAATAACATAAAAAAACCTAAGAAATCCCCAGATATTTGAAAGCTGTACAACCCACTTCTAAATAACCTATAATTTAAAGAAGGAATCAAAGGGAAATTATTTTGAACTAAATGGTATTGGAAATAGTAGGGAATTCATAACATTAAGGGATTATTATTAGAAGGAAAGTGTGAGGGGCACCTGGGTGGCTCAGTCAGTTAAGCATTGGACTTTGGCTCAGGTCATGATTTCATGGTTTGTGAGTTTGACTGAGTCCTGCATTGGGCTCTGTGCTGACAGCTCAGAGCCTGGAGCCTGCTTCGGATTCTGTGTCTTCCCCTCTCTTTCTGCCCCTCCCCCATTTGCACACACGCGCTCTCCCTCTGTCAAAAATAAACAAACATTAAACAAAAACTAAAAAAAGAAGAAAAGTGTGAAACAATTATTTTAGTTTCTAAGAAACTAAGCAAAGAAAAACAACCCAGAGTAAGCAAAAGCAATAAAATCATCAATTTCACCCACCAGATTTCCCTCAACTCTGTTATAATATTTGCTGTAAGTATAATCAGTAGACCCTAGTAGATAAGAGTGTAGACTAATGTGACTGACTGCCTTGGTTTGCCCAGGACTGGGGGTGGGGAGTGGGGATGAAGGACAGCTAGTTTCTAGGACTCCGTGCTTAAAACTTGGAAAGTCCTAGGCAAACCAGGATGAAGGTCCATCCTTACCTAAGTTCTGGAGTCACAGCTTGGACTTGAATTCCTTTCTTTAACTGGATAAATGACTTATCTTCACGTGCCTTGATTTCCTTATCTGGAAATTGGTATTATAATAGTACTCATCTTAAGTTTATGTGAGAATAAAATGAGTTAATTGGTATGTAAAGTACTTAAAGCATGTAAAACACTGAATTAAAGTTAGAAGTGGTCCCCCTGCTTCTCCCCTTGCCCCACCGTTTTTTATAAGCAGTGGCCTCCGATCTCACTCTTTTCTTCTACTTACCTGCTTCAGGCTTTCCTTCAAATGTAGCCAGTTATCTTTCTAAGCAGAGATATAAATGTATCAATTTCCTGTCTAAAATATTTCAGTTGACTCCTTAGTTACCCTTAGGTCATAGCCCAAATTTCATAATAACGTTTATAAAACACAATATTTACTCATTTTCCTAACTCTTCTCTTCCAGACTTTGTTCACAAGTCTTTCTTTTCTTCAAGATAAATGTGCTGTTGCCTAAACTAGATTTTTTTTTTTTTTTTTTTTTTTTGTCCTATGTGTTGTCTTTACCCTAGCTCTTTCTGTTGGCTAAGCTTGTTTATTTGGCTTCCCTCCCCCCAACTCCCATCCCTATCAAAAGTAGGTTCTGTGTACTCCCACAGCATTGTGTGTTATTTATCAAGTGGTAGTGATCATATAGTACATTAGTATATCATATATTATAGTATATATATTACTGTAGTACTTGCTTTTCATCAAACTTCTTTGTTCTCATGATAGAGGAAATATGTACAATAAGGTACAATAAATTGTTTTCCCAAATTTAGTATATTCCTTCTGCCAAGATTGTTCTGCTTTCCTTTTATTACAGTTTATTGTAAAATTTTCCCAGTTCCTGGAGAATAACTGTTTCTTCAAAACTTAACTCATCTTGAGCACCTAATATTTGAATATTTCTCTGACATTCTCTGCCTTTCCTGTCTACCCGTCTTGAGTTGGTCATTTCTTATCTACCACATTAGTAATTTGACTGCTTTTTATCATAGCACTGAGTATACTGCATTGAAGTTATTTGTTTTCCATTCTAGAGTACAACAATGTCAAGTCTTCATTTAGGATCTACTATGGGCACAGCACTATGCTAAGTCCTGGGGTACACTCATGAGCAAAACTGACATAGTCCTTGTGTCTTGATGCTCACAGTATAAAGGAAGAAATAAAAATTAATGGCATTAAATTAGTAAGTATAACATTGCAAATTTGACACTGCTACGAAAGAGAAATATTTAATACAATGAAAGCTTACTATAGGGATTCAACCTTTGGAAAGTGACTCTCAAGCTTACAATTAAAGATTAAGGAGGAGTTAATTACATGAAGAGAGAAAAGAAGCACATTTCTGGCAGAGAAAACTGCTAATGAAAAGGTCCTTGTGTAATTGTGTCTAATAAAAGTTATTGAAAGAAGGCTAGTGTGGCTGGAGTAATATTCTAAAAAGGTTCTTTGGCTGCAGCAGGAACTCTGGGGAAGTAGTTGGAAACATGTAACATACAGAGCATACAAGTGATTGTGGCAGTCCAGGTGAGAGAAATGATGTTACAGACTGAGGTGGGTTTGAGAGACATTTATAAAGAAATGTTGGTAGGACGAGGTGATAAAAACGATCGTGGTTGCTATGGGATTGAAAGTTTAAGAAGAGAGTTGTAGAAAGGATTATCTGTAAATTTTTGGTATTAATAACTATATGGATCATGTCCTTTTCACTATTGTATTTTTCAGTGCCTTATTCACCACATGACATGCTCAAGTAAACATTTGAAGAAAATGAATGAGCATTGTTTCAGTTATGAAAAAGTTATATTCAATTGCTATGTAAATTTTGAGTAGGAAATGCATTGTTCTGTGGAATTAAACCTAGAAATTTGCTCTTTCATTGAAATTTGAACATATATCAAATGGTACCTAGGTTATAGTAATTTATCTTTAAACGATCTTTTAAAATAAAATTTATATGTGACAAGCTAGTATAGCCTGCAGTCATTTTATAAGAGAAATGATGATAAAACATTTCTAAATTCTGTAGGACACTTGGTATTTTCTTTTTATTAAAGTGATCCCCAAAGTTGTTTTCTTTTTCCTTTGCAACACATTTTAACTTGGTTATAAGCAACTCAAGCTTTTTATTGGTGACTTAAAAAATCAGGAAAGGAGTATTGAAATCTAGTTTCCTAAAGGTCCTATTATCCTTCCCCTTAATTATGCTGACTTACTAATACACACATATACACACACACTCATGCACACCCTTTATTGTGGAAAATTTTGTTACCGAAAATGTGAACTATTTGGGACTAGTATTCTTAAAGTAAGGAACTGAAACTTACACAATATTTTTATTCTAAAACCTAAATTTATTTCTTCTTAAAACATTTATAATCTATATTACTAATATCTGAATGATAAATCTTAATAACATTGTAGCCAGTAATATTGAGAATGCTCATACAGATGTATTTTACAGGTGTGTTCTACTCCCTCTTTTGGGAATGAAGCCTCCCCAACAAAGCCTGTATCTACTTGTTGACTCTGTGGATGAAGGGTGTAACATTACTGAAGGTGAACAAACATCTACCAGCTTATCTGGAACTGTTGCGGAGCTCTTAGCTGGTCACCATGAGTTCTTTCCACCATGGCTATTGCTTCTGTGTTCTGCCCGAAAACAGAGTAAGGCTGTTACTAAAATGTTTACTGGTAAGTGTAATTAATGCCTTGTGTGTACTTTCTGTGTGTTAATAATCTGTTTCTAAACCGTGTGTCATGTCTTCTAAACTATCTGTTGGCATTTGGTGTAAATGCCACATCGATTTAGTATTTCTATTTTTTTTGTTGTTGTTGTTCAGTTATTTCCCAGCCCTCTTTGTCACCAATATTATTATTCTAAATCATATTTTTACCTTTATTCCTCTAGATTGACTTTAATAGCATACTTTTAAAAATTGGAACTATTAATGATATAAACCAAAGAATTATTAAGTTTGGTTAAAACTTTTAATTTAGGAGAAGTTTGAAATATACTCTTTCTTTCCATCCATGAACATAGCATATTTTTTCTTTATTCAACTTTTTTTCTTAGATCTTTTTTCAGTTTTCCTTGTATATGTCCTATACATTTCTTTCTGCTTTTTGCTAATGTTTTAAGTTGAAATATATGGGTTTTGAATTGAAATGTATGTATTCAGAATTGAATTTGCGAGTGTATCACTACAGGGAAAGAACATTAAGAGTTTTACTGGCTCTAAGTAAGTTTCATCTACTCATATCTGAGGATTTAACAGAACTAGTCCCTGTTCTCACAGATTCTTCAGGATAATAAATAATTGCAGTGAACATCAGTTTATAATATTGGCACACATCCTATCACTGTCATTCTGTCACCAGCACTGAGAAGTTCCATCCCTAAGAAATATTTTCAGTAATACAAAAGTGGTTCAACAGACACATGGTCCAACATTTCAGTAAATCATGTTTTTATTCCCCTAAAAATTTTGAGCATTTTTCAGCCTTTTCTTATAAAAAAAATGGCTAAAAGTGTTGTGATACCAATGTATTAAATTGCGCGTATTCATACTAAGGGAATTACATGTATAGGGATTAGAAGTTGCAATTTTAAAAAAGTAATTATTTTCAGTAACTTTAACTCAGGATATTCAGATGACTGATTAACAGATATTCTTAGTTCTGTTTCAGTGAACAGATAACTATCATGAATGATGAACTTTATAATTTATTCTATCCAGGAGCACCTGGATGGCTCAGTCACTTAAGTGTCAGACTCTCGATTTCTGCTCAGGGCATGGTCTCATGATTCATGGGTTCAAGCCCTGCATCGGGCTCTGCATTGACAGCACAAAGCGTGCTTAGGACTCTCTCTGTCCCTCTCTCTGTCCTGCCTCCATGTGTGCATGTCTCTCTCAAAAATCAATAAGCATTTAAAAAAAATTTATTCTATCTAAATTCATATTACGAAGCATTTAGAGGTGAAAGAGCTTTATTTTCCAAATCATAAGCATTTTATATGTATTCTTTATGAAAGTACTTTTACAGTGGTAATTTAAAGGCAGTGACAGATGATACTCTAATTGGATGTAAATATCCAGTCCTATAAGTAAAGCTAGCGTATATTCAGGTATGTGGATGGAAATATATACATTTTTCATGTGAAAAAATCAGCTCATAAAAACAAACAAGTATTGTTGGTTTTCTCTGGCAACTTTTTTTCCTGGTCATTTGGGACTTCAGAAAATCTCACCAAGGTGCTTTTATGGATACGCATGTAAGACTGTCCTAATGCTGAGTTTAGTACCCCTTATCACTAAAGTTGAGCAGAGCTCTGAGCCACTAAAAGAATAAGAAACAGTTGCATTCGTAGACAGAAAAATGAAATAATTTATCTACCTTTAATGTGTTTACAGAGGGAAAAGAGAACTGATTTGTATACTCATAGATGTTAATTTATTGGTATTAATTGATTTGTTATCTATTTATTTGCTTATTAGTTTATTATGTATTGAAGACATCCTCTTTGAATATATGGCAACTTCTGTGATCATTTTCAACTGATGACACCGACTTTTTTCTCTCTGTAGGTTTTCGAAAAATAAGTTTAGATGACCTTCGGAAGGCATACATCGTTAAGGATGTTCAGCAGTACATCCTTCATCGTTTAGATCAAGAAGAAGCTTTGCGACAACATCTCACTAAAGAAACTGCAGAGATGTTAAATCAACTTCACATTAAAAGCAGTGGATGCTTTCTTTATCTAGAACGAGTTCTAGACGGAGTTGTAGAAAATTTTATTATGTTGAGAGAGATTCGTGACATCCCAGGAACTCTTAATGGTCTGTATCTCTGGCTGTGTCAGAGACTTTTTGTAAGAAAACAGTTTGCAAAAGTCCAGCCCATTTTGAATGTGATTCTTGCAGCCTGCCGGCCTTTGACCATAACGGAATTGTATCATGCAGTCTGGACTAAAAATATGTCATTAACCTTGGAGGACTTTCAACGTAAGTTAGATGTCCTCTCCAAACTTCTTGTTGATGGACTAGGAAATACTAAAATACTGTTTCACTACAGTTTTGCAGAGTGGCTTCTGGATGTGAAACACTGCACTCAGAAGTATTTATGTAATGCAGCAGAAGGACACAGAATGTTGGCTATGAGTTATACCTGTCAAGCCAAGAATTTAACACCATTGGAAGCACAAGAATTTGCATTGCATTTAATTAATTCAAACTTGCAGTTAGAGACAGCTGAGTTAGCTCTCTGGATGATATGGAATGGTACACCTGTCAGAGATTCTCTGTCTACTTTAATACCCAAGGAACAAGAAGTGCTACAGCTGTTGGTTAAAGCTGGTGCGCACGTCAACAGTGAAGATGACCGCACATCATGCATAGTCCGACAAGCCTTAGAAAGAGAGGATTCCATTCGGACATTATTAGATAATGGAGCTTCAGTAAATCAATGTGATTCAAATGGGAGAACATTATTGGCTAATGCTGCATACAGTGGCAATCTTGATGTCGTGAATTTACTTGTCTCCAGGGGAGCAGATTTAGAGATAGAAGATGCTCATGGACATACACCACTTACCCTAGCTGCTAGACAAGGACATACCAAGGTGGTTAATTGTTTGATCGGGTGTGGAGCAAACATTAATCATACTGATCAAGATGGTTGGACAGCATTAAGATCTGCTGCTTGGGGTGGCCATACGGAGGTAGTTTCTGCGCTACTTTATGCTGGCGTAAAAGTGGATTGTGCAGATGCTGATAGCCGAACAGCCTTGAGAGCAGCAGCGTGGGGAGGTCACGAGGATATTGTACTGAATTTGCTACAACATGGTGCTGAAGTCAACAAAGCTGATAATGAAGGTCGAACTGCATTGATAGCAGCAGCCTACATGGGACATAGAGAAATTGTGGAACACCTGCTGGACCACGGAGCAGAAGTGAATCATGAGGATGTCGACGGCAGGACCGCTCTGTCTGTAGCTGCACTTTGTGTGCCTGCAAGTAAAGGACATGCATCGGTTGTCAGTCTTTTAATTGACCGAGGTGCTGAAGTAGATCATTGTGATAAAGATGGCATGACTCCGTTGCTGGTAGCTGCTTATGAAGGACATGTCGATGTGGTTGACTTGCTTCTAGAAGGGGGAGCAGATGTCGACCATACAGATAACAACGGTCGCACACCCCTCCTGGCAGCAGCTTCTATGGGCCATGCGTCAGTTGTAAACACACTTTTGTTTTGGGGTGCAGCAGTGGACAGCATTGACAGCGAGGGCAGGACAGTCCTCAGCATAGCTTCAGCCCAAGGAAATGTGGAGGTAGTACGTACCCTACTGGATAGAGGGTTAGATGAAAATCACAGAGATGATGCTGGATGGACACCTTTGCATATGGCAGCTTTTGAAGGTCACAGATTAATATGTGAAGCACTTATTGAACAAGGTGCTAGAACAAATGAGATCGATAACGATGGACGGATACCTTTCATATTAGCTTCGCAAGAGGGTCATTATGATTGTGTTCAAATCTTATTGGAAAATAAATCCAACGTTGATCAGAGAGGTTATGATGGAAGAAATGCACTGCGTGTTGCTGCGTTAGAAGGGCATAGGGACATTGTCGAATTACTTTTTAGCCACGGAGCTGACGTTAACTACAAAGATGCTGATGGTAGGCCTACGCTTTATATTTTGGCCTTAGAAAACCAACTGACGATGGCTGAGTATTTTTTAGAAAACGGTGCAAATGTAGAAGCAAGCGATGCCGAAGGAAGGACAGCACTTCATGTTTCCTGCTGGCAAGGCCATTTGGAAATGGTGCAGGTTCTGATAACCTACCATGCTGACGTCAACGCTGCAGACAATGAAAAGCGGTCTGCCTTGCAGTCTGCAGCTTGGCAGGGCCACGTAAAAGTGGTTCAGCTTCTGATTGAGCATGGCGCCATAGTTGACCATACGTGCAACCAAGGTGCGACCGCCCTCTGTATTGCAGCCCAGGAAGGGCACATTGATGTTGTGCAGGTTTTGTTAGAGCACGGTGCTGATCCAAACCATGCCGATCAATTTGGACGCACTGCTATGCGGGTTGCAGCCAAAAATGGACATTCTCAAATAATTAAATTATTAGAAAAATATGGTGCATCTACTTTGAATGGCTGTTCCCCGTCTCCTGTTCATACAATGGAGCAAAAACCTCTACAATCGGCGTCTTCAAAAATGCAGTCATTAACAATTAAATCAAATAGTTCTGGCAGTACTGGTGGAGGGGATGTGCAGCCTTCACTGCGTGGTTTACCTAATGGGCCAGCTCATGCATTCAGTTCTCCTTCGGAATCTCCAGATTCTACAGTCGATCGTCAGAAGTCGTCATTGTCAAATAATTCCCTGAAAAGCTCAAAAAACTCATCTTTGAGAACTACTTCATCTACAGCAACAGCCCAAACAGTGCCAATTGATAGCTTTCATAACCTGTCATTTACAGAACAAATTCAGCAGCATTCATTGCCGCGCAGTAGAAGTCGACAGTCCATCGTTTCCCCGTCTTCCACAACACAGTCCCTGGGACAGAGCCATAATTCACCGAGTAGTGAATTTGAGTGGAGTCAAGTAAAACCCAGTTTGAAGTCAACTAAAACAAATAAAGGGGGGAAGTCAGAAAATTCCAGCAAATCGGGGGCAGCTGGAAAAAAGGCTAAACAAAATAATTCTTCACAGCCAAAGGTTTTAGAGTATGAAATGACTCAGTTTGATAAAAGAGGACCTACAGCCAAATCTGGTACTAGTGCACCCCCTAAACAGACGCCAGCAGAATCTCAGTGCAAAATTATGGTACCTTCAACTCAGCAAGAAATTGGTCGATCTCAACAGCAATTTCTTATTCATCAACAAAGTGGGGAGCAGAAGAAGAGAAATGGAATAATGACAAATCCCAATTATCATCTTCAGAGCAACCAGGTCTTTCTTGGTAGGGTTTCAGTCCCACGGACAATACAAGACAGAGGGCATCAGGAAGTGTTAGAGGGATATCCTTCCTCAGAGACGGAATTAAGCCTTAAACAAGCCCTGAAGCTTCAGATCGAGGGTTCTGACCCTAGCTTCAACTATAAAAAGGAAACACCATTATAAAAGGTAACATTTCATCAATATAAAGAATAAAATATCAAAAGTATGGTTCCCTCTACTGAGGATACTCTTTTCCCTAATAGTCATGTGGCCAGTTCCCTCGCCTAATCAGTTCAGATGACATCCTCTCAGCAGTACCTTCCCTTAGTGCCCTTGTGAATTTGAATTGCCCCACACCACCAGCATTCTCTTTTTGCCTTTCCTGTTTTTTTTGTTATCCAAAGAACTTATTATTTCACATACGTTATGTATTTATTATTATGTTTATTATTTGTCTCTTCCCAACTAAAATATAAGTTCTGTGAAGGTAGGGGTTTTTATCTGTTTGTTCTCTGCTATATTCCATGTACTTGGAATACTGTTTGGACCTATATTAGTTTTTCAGTAAAAATGTATTGAGTAGGTGAATGGATGAATGAATATACTACTTATGAATCTCAGTAAGAATTTCTTCTTACATAGTCATTTCCCTTCTTAGAAATTCTTTGGTGGCAATGGAGGGAGAGGAGAGGACCATTTCTGTAATACTCACTTTTTGGTTTGAATAAGATAGTATATGTAGTGCTTAGTAGATAGGTAGTCAGTGTTAATTTCCTTCCTTTTTCACCCTGGAAGAAGTCAAAGATTTAATCAGCTAAAGGTAATTTTTACTATGGCAGATCTCTTAAGAATCTTCCAAATAAAATTTGCACACACCAAGAAGAGGTGACGAAAGATGTTAAGTTGGATGTATGCACAAGAGGGTATTTAGAGCCCACTATATTTACACATAAGAATTACATGTTTAAACCTCAAAATAAAATCAGATTTAAATACAAACATTTTTTTTTTCTTTCCACCACAATGGACACTTCACTAATTACATAGGGGAATTTAGTGAGAAAATATATATATAATTTTATATAATAGATACTTTTTCAGAAGCACAGCTCTCTCATTAGAGATAAATCCAATGGTTTCATTAGGAATCTTTGCTATTTTATACTACAAGTATATTTATCCCACTTTGCTTAATCATTTTTCATTCTTTAAAAAAAAAATGTACTCTTTAGCAAACTGAAATATCCCTTGTCTTTCTGGTTTGTTTTTCCTTCTTTCTTTCTTGCTTTCTTGCTTTCTTGCTTTCTTTCTTGCTTTCTTGCTTTTTTTTGTCTTTGGAGATATATTTTAGGGGTATTTTAGGTGAAACATTATTATAAATTGTAAATTTCCTGTGCTTTCTAATAGTAAACACCTTTCAATCTGAATCGATGGATGACTGGTCAAATCTCATTCCGAAATAATTTGTATAAAGTAGTTAGTTCATTCTCCAATGTGACTTATTTTAAAAATACTTAGTTCTGATGGTACAACCCTCTAACTCTTGTGCTATCTTTTGTAAAGGCAAAGTATACGTATATATTACACAGTAAAACACATTAATGAAGGTAAACATTTTGTGGATTCTTTAAAAGTGATTGTAAGTTAAATAATGAATCTCTAATAGATGGGTCCACTTTATGTTTTATATAGTAAATACATAAATATATATAATTATATAGGGTCTTAAAACTATATGTAGTTATATAATAAGTATAATGTAGACATTAATTTTTTTTTTAACTTTTGCATTAGTTTCCTATTCTGTGAAACAGAAGACATTGTGATTGGAGTGGTTCTTCAGCTACTGGATGAAAACATAAAATGCCTGTTGATTTGCTGAAAAAAAAAAGTGAAGAATGTGATATCTGCAGTACAGTTACCTTAATTACTGTCATGTGCCTAAATAGTAAGGCTGCCTTCTCAATGTAACCCTCTGTGCTTAAAAAATTTCATTTTGTGTGCTTTGTATTCACTACATAAGAATAAGCACTTTTTTGAAAAAAATGCAGATGTATACTGCAGTTCCCTGATAAAAGCTGAAAAAAAAATTTGCGTAAAGTATTTTAAGTTAAGATTTGATAAATGTGCATGTGCCATGATCAAATATATACAAAAAGGCAGTGTCCTTTGTATTTATTTTATTTTTTTCTTTTTGTGGCAAATGAAACTTAAGCATATTGTTTCACATTTGCATCGTTGTAGTGTATGGCTTGTTTCTTGTATCTTTAAAAATGTTGCTCAATAAAATAAACCATGCAACTATTTTATGTTCAGTACACCTTCGGCATTGGTTGAAAATGTGTTTCTATTTAATGCCACACTGAAGTGAAAAATGGTTTCTTGACAGATTTTTTGAAAATAATCCTAGTATTTTAGGGAGCTGCTCTAAGTAGTTTAAATATGGATTTCCCAGTAGAATCCTTCTGATCTCTGGCTAAAGAGGAAAAAAAGAAAAAGAGAGGAAAGGATGAAAGGGAGAGAGATAGAGGAAAAAACACACTATAGGCAGAACAAAGTTCTGTTTCATTCACTGGGATGCAATTTCACCTTCCACTCGCTTGTCATTCCACCTCCAAGAAGACAGACTATCATTTCTGAGGCATAAAAATTCTCAGGGACAAAGCCATGCCTCAGGGCGTGTGTACGTAGAGGGAGATGCACCTGTCTGAGGGTAGATTTTTGATCCCTGAACAATTCATCGACTACACTTACCTCAACTGTCCAGTGAAGTACAAAATAATTTACCAGTGTCAATTTTAATGCTGGCTTTTCTCTCAGTCCTTTCTATCTTATAAATCACTTCATGACCCAAATAGCCCCAACTCAAAAATCACTGGAATCCATTTTAGTGGTTAATTGGATAAATATTTTTGATGAATGTGTAATATGTGCCATCCTTCACAGATGACGCCATTAACCTGTCAGTCATAGCACGTGTGTATTTTTTTTTACTGGTATTTGGTAAACGATAGTGATGGATTTGCACTTTTCTGTCCACATACTCTTTCCTGTTTTCTTCTTTGGACAATTGCTCACAGGATAACTGGATGGCAGGGTTAAAGGTGAAGTCTATGACAAGGAACACAAAGTTGACTGGCTCAGATGACCATCGGACCCACGGCCTGGCCTTCTTGATGGACTCTAAACCAGTGGAGCTGGCTTAGATGGGCCGTGTGTATGTCCGGAAAGGCTGGGATTTATTGTTAAGAAGCCAAGGTTCTGAGTCTGATCTTTGAATAAGCCTTGTGAATTTTAGAAAGCCCAGAAATTCTGTTTCCCATGTGCTATTGATAAGAAAGAGAAATGAGGAAAGAGAATTTGGAGATTCAGCACAACAACATTGCCACTACCGGAAAAACAATCTTTAGAAAATGTCTTAGTTAATAACAGAGGTCAGTACTGTCCTCTTCATACATGAAGGGTACATGGGATACATTGTTCACAGGAATAGAAACGTGTGATTAGTTGTGATAAGTGTCTCACTTGAATCTTCGTGTGAGGCTTTTGTTTTTATTTTTTAAAGTCATCAAAACACATTCTGTTTGTGTCATCAGTCATAATCAGGAATAGGAGATAAGGTCAATCGATACTAAGGTGACATGGCAATATTGATAACTCGAATGTGAATGTTTCAAGTATTGAATTTTTGTCCCTATGGGACATTGATTAAATACACTTAATAGGACTCTTGCAAAGTAGCCTTAAAAGTGTTAATGATTCTATTGATAAATATGAATACATACTATTACTAGAACCAATGTTACTCATATCTCAAATACAGTACATTTACATTACTGTAGAAGATGAAGCTCTAATTTCTTATTAGGTGTATTTTTCTTTAGAAAGAGAACCCTGAAAGCTGCCAGTTTTTCTATTAACCTTGAATTATTGGAATTGTATTTATTTAATTTTATTGTTTTTTACAAAAATGCACCTTGTGGCCAAAGGGCAAAGATATGACTCATTACATAAGGGATTTATGTTTTTCAAAGAGCTAAATGTTTTCGTATCCATATTATGTACACTTGAAACAGTTGGTAGGAAGAGAACCTGTTGGGAAAATATGATTTTCAAAAGTAAGTAGTCCTCTGGGTGTTTTTATATTCATTGCATTTTGGAATAGGACAGAAGAGGCTTTTAGTTAGGATAAGGATGATTAAGAGTGCTGGAGATACCCTGCTTTGCCTACTTGTTTCTTTGGGGATTTAACAGCATGACTGAAAACAGCTTTTGCTTCATTAAGAAGAGTAAAAACTAGTCCCCCCAACTTAAAATGCCTAAAGAGCTATTTTAAACATCAAAATGCTTCAATTTTGTAAATCACCTGACGTCACTACACTCATATGATGCTGTGTGCTTATAACTTTTTAACATTCCGCCTGTGCCCATTCCCTAAAAGTCATGAGTTGATAATAAGGGAAGCGATTAAAACAACAACAACACTAATGAAAAATTAAAATCTGAATGTGTGTAGGAAAGGTTTTGGAAGGAAAACTGACTGGCACTCCGCATACTGCAAGGTGATGCCAGTACCTTTGGTCCTCCTTCCTCACTCCCCACCCCTACTGGAGTCCTTACCAAAAACAAGTCACTACTTAGAAACAGGAGTAGTTTTCTCATTATTGTTTGGCTATGCGAATGTTCGTTTTGCTTCATGTTGCTCCATTTACACTTCTCAGCAAATGTAGTTGCAGACAAATGGTTTCTTTTTATTGTTTCCTTGGTTTGGGGTATGTAAATAGCCTAAAATGTACATTGAATTTCACATTGTAAAAGTTTTATTTTATTCCTTGTATTATATTAAGCAAAAATCCCTATGTATATGAAAGTGCATAATAAATATATTTGCTCTCTAGAGGATATCTTGTTTTAATTTTACCCTTGAACCACCAGAACGTGCATGACATGTTTACAGTAGAAACAACTATTAGTTTTAAGTTGTTAGCTTATTTTAAATAAATACGGAGTACGGAGAAAATGAATTTGGGAACATTCTACCAAAAAAGAAAAAAAGAAAAGAAAAAAACTAAGATGTAAAAACTTCACAGAGGAAGGTAGAAAACCAAAAAGATCTAGACTTTATGTCTCTGAAAAGTTTCTGTAAGGACCTGGTGTTCTTCCCCCCCCCCCCCCCCCGCCCCTCCCCCGACTGATCACCGTGTAACTGCTGTACCTCCCCATGTCTGGCTTCATGACTCTGAGGTTGCGTAACCTGATAAGTTGTGTGCGTGCGTGCTCCGTGATCATCAGAGCAGTATGGCCATCTCACATTTTATATTTTGGAGTTTATTGCAAGTGTGGTCATTCGTTTTCTAAATAAATTTCTGTGTATTCTTCACTCGGTAAAGCTGAATCGCTTCATGTTCTGCTTTTCCCACCAGAACACAACATCCTGTACATGTATGAGCGTGTGTGTAAATACATACAGTATATTATTCGAAAGAGAGGTTTCTGAAAAGGCCACCTAGGTATTATCTGTCAATTTTATGATAATTACAGAGTTCTGCAGTAATTACCATACATTCTTTCTAAATGTATTAATAAGAATCCAACTCAAACTTTTTAATAACAATGCTTAATTAAACACAAATGGGTGATGAAAGTAAAGCATTTTAAAACAGACTGGTTGACTAAAACTTTTATGGAGTTTTCTAGCTGGTGGTCCAAAGACATACACTGTGAGAACTTCGCAATGACTAAGGTTTCCATTCCTTTGCCCTAGTAGTTGGAAGGATTCCAACTAATAGTGATATACACTCTGAAGGCTTAGATTCCTGGATTTGGGGGAAATTTTCAATTATCAAGCAAATATATGCACTAAATCTTATTTCAGGATAGGGGCGCCTGGGTGGCTCAGTCGGTTAGGCGTCCAACTTCGGCTCAGGTCATGGTCTCAATCTGTGAGTTCGAGCCTCGTGTTGGGCTCTGTGCTGACAGCTCAGAGTCTGGAGCCTGCTTCAGATTCTGTGTCTCCCTCTCTCTCTCTCTGCCTCTCCCCTGCTCATGCTCTGTCTCTCTCTGTCTCAAAAGTAAATAAAAACATTAAAAAAAATTTTTTTTTTTAATCCTGTTTCAGGATAGGGCCTCTGCTTACCCATCTTGCTAGTATAGTAAAATTAAAATTATCCAGTATTACAATGGAGTCATTTGAAACTTACTGCATATTTAGATATACTCCTTTTTGTTTCCTTTTTAATGTTAATTTATATTTGAGAGAGAGAGAAAGAGCACAAAAGGAGGGGCAGAGAGAGGGAGAGAGAATCCCAAGCAGGCTCCTCACTGTCAGTGCAGAGTCCTACACAGGGCTTGAACCCAGGAACTGTTGGGATCATGACCTGAGCTGAAACCAAGAGTCAGACACTTAACTGACGGAGACACCCAGGTGCCCCTAGATTACTAGTCTTAAATGTACATGATCATTACCCATACCGACAAAATTTAGATAACAAGAAACGCATTCATAGAATAATATATTTGTAATGTTTAGAAGAAGTTTTACTTACAGCTTTTACTTATTTTTGGTCTACTTGTTGAAATGTGATCTAATGATAGGTCCCAAAAGAATTGATGTACATTCCTCCCATTTTGTTTGTAAACTTACACTGAATGATAACCTATACAGGAAAATATGCAAATCTTAAGGCACGGTCCTATAATTTTTTACAAACCGAACATATCTATTTGACCATCACCCTGACCAAGATGTAGGCCATAACCACGTATCTAAATATAAACCTCCTGTGTCTGAAAATAATATTTATTGTGAAGGTAGAGGTTAAACGAGACCATTTGATTTTATGAGATTTGATTGTAACTTAATAACTCCATTAGTACATTTTAGTAGGTAGACACAACAAGCACAAACACTTGTATACATTAAAAAAAAAAAATGCTGCTACTGGGGCGCCTGGGTGGCTCAGTCGGTTAATTGTCCGACTTCAGCTCAGGTCATGATCTCACAGTTTGTGAGTTCGAGCCCTGCGTCGGGCTCTGGGCTGATGGCTCAGAGCCTGGAGCCTGCTTCGGATTCTGTCTCTCTCTCTCTCTCTCTCTCTCTGACCCTCCCCTGCTCATGCTGTCTCTCTCTGTCTCAAAAATAAATAAAACATTAATTTTTTTTTTAAATGCGGTAATTGTGATTAATTCTCCTATGGAAAGGCAATTTATTCATTTCTGAATACCTGCCAAAAAGCCACAGGTGTATTTTTAAAGACACTGTATGTTCAGTATATCGAAACCAATAGCCATCAACTTTCTTACCTAAATATCAGCTCTGTTCTTCTGTGAATAGAGTTTTCCATTCTACTTTAAAGAAACTGACATCGGATATTGTGGATGAACTGTATGGGTATGGCTTAGACATGGAATTGGACATGAAAATCCCGAGGGAGACCTTGGCAGAAAAGCCTCAAGAAATTCACCAAGGGATGCCCTGCTATACGTTTTAAGTTAAAATACAACGTGTTGTGACTGAAATTTTAAATAATCAATAGTTTGATTAGAAAATCAAATACCCATCCCAGCTGAATCACTAAGAGGGCTTCTACTTCCCACATGACTTTCTCAGGCACGTAGGTTTAAAACTCCAAGGTAACGTTACCGCACTTGGCTCCCAAAATGCGTGGCCAGGTCTAAAACACATTTTAATGCTCTACTAGGCTTCCCAAATGCCGTGTGCTAGTCTCCTCTCTTGAGCAGTCAACACGCATATTATCATATTCACATCTCTGAGACGTCCTTCAGGAAAAAATAAGTTAATTTAACTTTGCATAGACTAATGTTTTGTTCTCTTTTGCTTTCCCAAAAATAAATTGTGAAGAGAAGAGTGGCCCGCTCCACAGTCTTTTAAAGAATTCCTGTTAAAACATGGGTTAGAAAATGCACGGCAGGTTCATGGTGCCTCAGAAAGCAGTCCTTACCGGGGGACTCTAACTCTTAACTCTCTAGACATTCCTATTCTTGTGCCTGTCTCTACCATCATTGTTTAGGGCCTCACCTGGTCTGCCAGAAGTCCCTCCAGCACTCCTCTCCTCTGTGCTGTGCCTTCTCCAGCCATGCAAACTGAGATGCATCTCTTAAAGCATGGCCCTCTTCTGGTCACAGACTCCAGCCAGCCTTCAGTCTGTCTCCTCAGCGGTCTGTCCTTCAGGAAGGCACCAGTGATCTTTTGAGAACGTTGCTCTGAGGACGGTTTGCTCCTAGAAACCGTCAAGATCTATCATGTCTTATAGAATGGCACAGAAAGCCTTGCACAGACTCTCTCTCACCTGTCTTTCCTGCTGCTGCTGCTGCTGCTGCCTCCATTTCTGCTACCACTCCCTTCCCCCCGCCCCCACCTGCCACTGACCACACACCAAACCCTCTGCTCCCCAATCCCCATAGACTCAGTTGCTTTTGCTAGAACCCTCAATGCTCCTCCAGAGCTGTTTCTCTGCTCACATCGATCTTTGTCCCAGTCTCCCAACCATAGAGAAGTGCTTTTTATTTTTTATTTTTTTTTTTTTTTTTTTTTTTTATTTTTGGGACAGAGAGAGACAGAGCATGAACGGGGGAGGGGCAGAGAGAGAGGGAGACACAGAATCGGAAACAGGCTCCAGGCTCCGAGCCATCAGCCCAGAGCCTGACGCGGGGCTCGAACTCACGGACCGCGAGATCGTGACCTGGCTGAAGTCGGACGCTTAACCGACTGCGCCACCCAGGCGCCCCGAGAAGTGCTTTTTAAATTACTGTCGTATTTCATACTTTTATGGTTCTTTTTCTGCATTATGTGAAACATATTGTCTCCTTTTCTCCCACTGCAATCTTCTTTCAGACAGGAATTGAGTCTTACTCATCTTTGTATCTTTTGGGTTATCTCATACATAGTAAGTATTCAGTTACTATTCCTTTCATGGCACTTTCTTTTCATTCAGAAACAGCTGTGGGAGAAATATTTAAATTCTGCTATTTTGGTCCACTTGTTAAAACATACTGAGCTTACTCAAGCTCTAAGAGTGATCAAACTCAGTAAAAAAATAGTATGTATTCTCTTATCACTGCTTTCCCATCTGTTCCATTCACTTAGCGTGTATTGAATATAACAGAAAAACAAGCCAATTATTCAACATTTATTAGAACATATGTGGCTGACTGTTGGATTGCTTTTAGCTGATAACCTGACCTGACCTCTTTGTAACCAGAGACAGCTAAGTTGAATTCAGTTTATTCTTTTAAGAAGAACTTAGTAATTGTCACTAAAATCGAGAAAACTTATCCATTTGTCCTTTAATTATGTAGCAAACCTTTTATCAGTGGTTTTCAGGGAAGCAACAAGGTAAGTGTAGGCTGTCAGCCCTGCTCCACATCACAGATACGTCACTCCCTGACCCTTTCTCTAAGAATCCACCAGAAGTTCTCCTGGTACAATAATAACACACATCTGATCTGAGACCTGGTAATAATTCATTTGATGTAGATTTTAATAGAAAGCTGCAATAAAAACAGTTGGACATGTGAGAAAAAAAAGCGCACTAAAAATGAAATAAAACTGATGACATAAAATTTAAAAAATGAGTACCAGAATGAAAGACAAATGAAGATATGATCTTAAAACAAAAATAGAGGCTCTAAAAGAGAAAGCAAGATGAGATTGTATAAGCTAATTAATGAAGACTATGGTTTTGCCTTAAAGTTCTGAATTCTATTTCATTTTATTTGTGCAAAAAATGCCATTTATTTTATTATTTGCATTTCTCATACTTATTATTTGTTCTCTTTAATAGTAATCATATTTAGTTTCTAGTAAATTCTTATTTAATAAAGAATGACTTTCAGTGTCCATCAGACGTTGAGAATTTGTCAAACTGATACTAACTTAAGACCTTTAAATTGCCCTCATTTAAATACAAAGAGAACTTTATTTATCCCTTCATCCCTTTGGGTTCTAATGCTCTTAGTCTTTGTCTTGGGCAATTATTTGTGACCAAAAATGCAGATGTTTCAGTGTTAGCAACTTCTCATTGGAAGTGAGATTTGTGTATTTAGTCAGTAAATATTTGTCGGACACTTAATAACTAGTCACCAATAAAAGTGATAAAAAACGCACAAGGTTTATGCCCACAAAGGATTTATATTTTAACAGCCTCTTTTTAAAGAAAGAGTAAAAATGGGATATAGAATAGAATAAGATTGTAAACTCTATGAGAAAAGAGACGTTTTCTCTTTTGTTCACTGCCATATTCCTAGCAGTTTTTGTATAAAGGAGGTGCTCAGTAGATACAAATTAATGCTTTGAAATAAGTTTGTAGACAGAGAAAAGATCTACAAAATCTAGAAATTTAGAGTCCTTTATTCTTTTTATTTATGTGTCTAATATTGTCTTGTTTCCAAATCCCAAACTGTAGTGAAGGGTAACCATGTTGTGTGAAAAGGCAATCCTCACACATATGAAACACATTATGACTTCCAGGGTGCTAGACCCAGGCTGCTTCTTCTAGAAATCTTTGGTTGAAGGAAACAGAAGTAACTCAAGCCAAAGGAAATGTATGTGGCAAATATTAGAAATTCAAAAAATTCATGGGAAGTGTCACAAAACTGGTTAGGACACAGGCAGAGTTCAGGTTATCTATAGATTTTAGGAAAAGGATAGTCAGAAATAGCAGGAAGTATTTGTTTAGGGAGCTGGGATAAAGAATGCTAATTGTTTTCATTGTTTCTGTCATTCTGTTTAAGTTTCAGCAAGTTTAGCTTGGGTTATGCTCCCATCTGTTAGGTGGGAGAGGACAGAACATCAAATTATATTCCTCAGATAGCATCCGATAGGGAATACAGAATTCTGAAGAGGGAATCAGGGTGAAATTAGGAAAAGGACACAAATGCTAGGAAACCCCAGCTAGAAAATGCTAGCCACAGTGCTTATGTCAACTGAAGCATATCGAGAACTGTAACATCACACTTCACCCCACTTACAAGCTCACAAGTCAGCGTGCCGCAGTTTCATAGACACGAGCAGAAGACACAAGACTTTAGGTCAGGGACAAAGACATTTATTACTCATAGAACAGCAGGCATCATGGGCTTCGCGTTTGCATCGGTTCTCCTTGCCCCAGGCTCTATGGGAATGATGCAGAAGCAGACCCAGGAGGACCCTACATGCACAACTAAGGAACTATGAGCCTAGGACCCTCCATCTTATTAAAGTGCCGCTAGTAGACTTGCCCAAACTTTGTTCGGGAGAAAGCCATTGTTTTTATCTTAGACGGCAAAGAAATCTGCCCTCTGCACTGAGGGGAAATACTATATTTCCAAGGCTATTTGCTACACAGACATCCTCGAAAAGATATTCCAGACAAATGATGTCACAAGATGGGCAGAAACATGAGGGATTCATGGGGAGTTGTCTACCAACAAGGTCAGAGGATGAGTTGAAGGGGGCAAAGAGACATTGATAGATGCAAGTATGATTCAAATCAAATGAAGAGAGAAACCAATGGCCAAGACATTAGAACTCAAGTTCGAAGGGACTAGAGGGTAAAATAAGCTGAGAGCTTTAGGCTTTGTAGGTTCAGAGGGAACAAGGCAGCGAAGCTGGTGCTACTGTTGGGAGGTGTCCTCAAACCCCGAAGGTCGTTTGTTGCTGGAATGTGACAGGCAGGCTGACAACACCAGGAACTGGATGGATCTTTTTGCCAGTGTGTGCCTCCATCTATTTGGTGGAACTTGAAGAATTATATAAATGTATTTATGAAGAAGATGCGAGAATATGTGGAGATCAGGCAGAGCTGTTTGGGACTCAATCAAGAGATCAGCTTCATGTCACTGCCTTAGTGACTGGATACTTACACTTCACTCAACAAGCTGTCCTTTGGTATTCCCAGAGTAGTGTCGAGGCCTTTCTTAGCCTCGACCCTACTACTGTCTTAGTAGTGTCGAGGCCTTTCAGCAGAAGGGAGAAGCCCATTGTGGCCACATCATGCTTGGCCACATGCTAAATATTTACCCCATCAAACCTTACTCTGTATGATATAGGCATCTTCTCTGTCCAAACTCACAGGTACTTCCTGGAAGAAAAGAAACCAAACTCAGTCATTGTAGGTTCCAGCCGTTGTCACAGGGCAGCGATGACAGTGCCCAGAGTGACACCCTTAACCTTTGTGAGAGAAGAAGGGCAAGTGTGGGCAATGTCCCCCTAGTCATCTGCCTGTATTTGGTTCTCCTGTAATGTGTCTCTCAGGAATATTCAGAGGAATAGTTTAAAAACATGTCAATGGCTTCAGGGTAAGAATTAGTGTTAAGGAAAAAAAAAAAGGAGTCTTTAATTAGCATTAAAGAAAAATATTTTTTTTTTCCTTTTTTACTGAAGTACATGCTAATATAGATTGAAAAGAGAGTAAAAACTTCAAGTAGTTACCCCATGGAGGTGGTAAACAATTTAAAAGATATATTTTAAGGGAAAGAAAAACTGGTCAGTCATTTTTAAACTAAATGAAAAGCTAGAGAGAATATAAAATAAAGCTTACAATAAAGAAATGTGTTATTAGTTATAAAGTCAAATAGAGGCTTTATCTGAAGTATTTCCTCCTTTTTTTTCTTTGTAGTGACCCTATTCAGATCTTGAGTAATGAATTCCTTCATGATAATGATGTACTTCAGAAAATCTCAAAGAAAATTTTGACTTCATGGCACTAAAGCTGCTATTTAAGATATATTTCAGTCAAATATACTCATAGGGGAATGCTTAAGAATAAAGATTGAAGGTGATCCAGAATTTCCAATGGATAAAAAGCAATTATAATTAAGAATAACTGTTTCCCTAAGGTCTGAAAATGAATTTACGAGTTGGTTTAAGAACTCTCACTTTTTCAATCGGTTGTCAGGGATATCACTATTTCTGCAATGGATATTGTTACAGTCCTGCTTAAAACAATCATTTCTGATGTAAAATTTATCTTGGATTGGTGGCTTTCCAAACCCAGCCAGCCACCTTAGCAGCTTCTCAGTATTATCTGAAAACTGGCCACACTTTGTAAAGTGCTGCCTTGGGCCATCTAGTTCAACTTCCTCCTTTAATGAACTGACACAGAAAAGTTAATCTCAATCATGTGACAGATCTTAATCCAAGCAGAATGGTTTCCCATTCCCAGGTCTCCCACATCAACCTCTAAGATTTTACACTTCACTTTTTGTATTAATTATTCTGACATTCTTCTTTCCCCATAAGAGAATGCACAGTGAAGTTTGATTATTTCAAAGAAAAGTGGATCATATTTCCTTCTTTAACCTATCACACTACTGAACAGAGATGCCTCTATTTTCCCATCGAAGATCAGTATAGAAATCAGTCATACATATCCCAGTTTTGAGAAGTTTTTTATCCAATTTTTCAAGTGAAAGTAACCATGTTATATGAAAATACAACCATGACATAATGAAACACATATGAGTCTTGAATGTGCATAGACTAAACAATATTATTGGGTTTCCTACTACCTATTTGTGGTATATCTAAATATCTGGAAGGTCTAAGTTTCTATAGGAAGAAATAGATCTAAGAATTAGAGCAAAAATTTGCTCAAATGTGAGCAAACTTTTTATTTTACTTGCAAAAATGATTTAGGGTTTTTGTGTACTCTTCACCTGGATTCTCCCAGTGATATTACATAATCATAGTACACTTACTAAAACCAGGAAACTGACTTTGAAAAATACTTAAAAAAAAAAAAAAACCCACAGGCCTTATTTGTACTCCCCACGGTTTGTTTTTTTTTTCATTTTTTAATAGTTCTCTGAAATTTTATCACAGACATGGATTTATATAACCACTGCTACAATCAGGATACAGAACAGTTCCGTCATCCCCCAAAAACCACATTATCAAACTCTCCCTTAATAATCACACTTTTCCCACAAACCAAGCCCCTGGCAGCTACCATGACAAAAGAATTCACAAATAATTTAGTTTTAAGAACTCCAACTTTATTGAGCCAAATGTACATATCAAAAAAGAATTGTTTAGCTTTGTGTTGAAAAGCCAGTGACTACTTCTAGTATAAACATGAAGGCAAGGTAGCAATTTCCCTTTGTCTTTCTGGATTTTATGCAAGACTAACAAGATGGACATTAATAAAACCTGTATGCCTCACTTTCAGTGAAATCAGAAGACAGACATAATCCACACATTCAAATAAAAGGGGAGGGTGTGCTGTGATCAGGTAAGAGTACCTTCTAAGCTTCTTGGGATGAAGGGCAGCAAATATTGTTTCAGGGGAAGGGGGACAGCAAGACGGCCCAATGGCAGCAGAACTCAGATAACAGAAGAATGAAGCAAAAACATACTTTTTTAAGGTGAAAGATCAACCTGAAGTAACCCATCTATATTTGGTGCATACACTGAGATCTATCTATTTCATGCTGCTCAGATAAATTTGAAAACCTTGAAGAAAAATGATCATTTTCTTAGAAAATATAATTGACCATTACTGACCCCAGATAAGATTTTTAAAACTCTAAACATCTTATTTCCATAGAAGAAATATAACTATCTTGGGGCGGGAAAAAAAAAAAAAAAAGAAGAAGCAAGAATAGATCATTTCACGGGAGAATTCTGAGACAGGGCTGAAAATTTTAATGTCCTTAAAACTGTTCTAAAACACTGTGGAAAAAACAACTTTTCAGACACTTTGTATGCAATCTTCATAATGCATGAACTTGTTATTATAGTTTTGTTAAATAACACTAGTCCCTCAACAACAGGGTTCAAATTTCAGTAACCATGATGTATTAACCATGAGTAATTGCATAAAGTAAACACTTCACTGCTGGCTCTCTGTCCACAAATCACTATGTACATAACAGATGTGCATTATGACCAGTGTCCATCATGTCACCTCTTTCAAAGTCTATTGGTGACGGGTCATTGAGTATCTGTCATTCGCTTTACGCACAGAGAGCAAAACATGAGATCGTGTTGTTTCTTGTTTTCCCAATGACAAACCCATGTATCGTTTTACAAGAATGGAATATTGAAAGAGGAAATTGGCCAACAAAGGTTTAAGTGCAGCAAAGACATGACAATTGATGATGCTGGAGTAGAATTGGATACAAGAGAAGATTTAAAAGGAGCAACAGGGGTGCCTGTATGGCTCATCAGTTGAGAGTCTGACTCTTGATTTCCACTCAGGTCATGACCCCAGGGTCATGGGATCAAGCCCCACTTCAGGCTCTGCAGTTTGGGATTCTCTCTCTCTCTCTCTCTTCTTTCCATCTACCCCTCCCCCACCTGCCTCTTTCTCTCTAAAATTAAAAAAAAAAGGAAACATAGCAACAGCAAAGCAAAGATAAGGTGAGATCCAAGTCTCCATGAAGTTACAGTGCGAACCATGTCAGCAAAGTTTCTTAAATATAAAAAAAGCAAACCAAAGTTGTTTCAACATCTTTTAGTTAAAATGTGCTGAGGACAGGAAGCCACTATGGTTGAAACTATATATAGTGATTATGAGGAGACTGAACTTGACTGCCGGCCGGTAAAAGTTGGTTTCATTGTCTTAGGAGTTGGCATGAATTGATTAACATTATTTGGTGAAACAGTTAGCACAACTATGGGTGCTGCTGGGAAACATCTGCCCAGATTTCAAAGGTTATTAAGACCCCTTTGCATGGTTTTAGGGGACATGGTCATTTTTACAGTTTCACACTACAGTGCAAAATGAGGACTTCCTGTGTAAATTGGTACAAAACATGGCAAAAATGACATGAAAAAGAAAGTAATAGACCCATAGACCTAACTAGCTTATCATTTTTTATTAAAAAAAACCTGAAGCCAACCAGAAGCCAACACTACATTAAAAAACATTTTATCATGACCAGTGCGTTACTCCTGGAATTCAAGCACAGTTGAATATTGGGAAAGCTATTAATATAGCAGTTCTTGTAATTACATACCTAAAGAGAAATATATATATCCTTCATGGATTCTCAAAAGACATTTAATGAATTACAACAATGGTTCTTGATAAAAACACTATAGAAACAGGATACAATTTAGTCCTCAGCATAAAAATCATTTTGTGCTTAATAAAGAAGAGGAGATACAGCCGACTGACGTCAAGGTTAAATCAAGAAAATTCATTATCACCATTATTATTTAACATTGTTCTGAAGTTAGTAGCCATTACAATTAGAAAAGGAAAAAAACAAGGATTGAGTTTGTAAAGAAAGGTGACGCTATCACGCTGTGCAGACACTGTCATCATATACTTGGAAAAGTCCCAGTGAATCACCGGAAAAACCACCATAAGCAACTAAAGATTTCAATAAAGCGGTGAGGTATACAATCAACACATATTTCCAGCAGTTCACATATGCAAACAACAACCAAGGGCAACATACAGTGGAAGAGGTATACAAAAATGACATTTTTGTCTATCAGAAATGTCTATCAGACAAAGATCCCCAAATCTGATTGTTTAAAAACTTCTCTTCTGAAAGTCCACGAGAGAACAGGCATGCTCCTACACCGCAAAAGGGCATACAGGCTGCTACAATTCCTCTGGAAGCGATTTACTTGCTAGGTAATAAAATCGCAAATTCATTTTCTCTTTGATCTGGAAATCCCACTTGGAGAGTTTACCTACAGATAGGCCTGGACATGTTTGAAACGAAGAAGGTACAAGTTAATTCACTGAAAGAGACAAAAATGGACGCACGGTAAAGAAACAAAAATTGAGATGGCAAGAAATTTGAAAAGCGTGTCAATCAATAGGAAGGAGACTCATTAAATATATTCTTGTGTCCCTATGCATTTCAGCAGTACAACTGGCAAATGCGAGTGGGGAAGCTTCACCAGGCACTAACACTGAGAAAGCCCCACCACATGTTGTCATGGGAAAAAAGCTTGGTGCCCAACGATGTGTATCTTATGCTACCTTTTGCATAAGAATGATGGCAGTAAGACCTGCATAAACAACAGTTCACATATGGGAGGAAGAGGATGGGCACCGGGCCCTTGGGGCCAAGGTAGATGCCCACTTAACACTGGACAGCTCTTATTTATTTACCCACTGAATGTGTTCCCAATTCAAAAAGAAAGGCCAACGAAATGGGATAATTTAATACTCATTTTCCAGGTCAATATTTTAAAATATTGTTTATTCATTAGGGGCCCATTCAATCTTCTCCCCTGTACGTTAAGTGGGCCCATTTGTCGATTTGTCCACCGGCTGGAACTACCCCACGATGACCCAGTACAGCACCTCTTCAGTGTGCCCTGTTTGCAGCCCCATGAATTAGTGAAGGATGCCAGACAGGTTTCCTACCTGGGCAGCAGGCCACGGATAAGGTGTAAACTCTTTTAGTCAGAGTTCATTTCATATCCAGCATCTCCCATTTCCTAGCAAATGACTTCACCCCTGCTAGCTTCAGTTTCCTTTTCACAAAATGGAGATAATAATGCCTTCGCTGCAAGGTGGTGAAGATTAAAGGAGCTGACTCACGTAACACACCTGTTGAGGCACGGGACAGGTGCCAGTTGCCTTTTTTTCCCACCTGACTTGCTAAGTTTAGCAAATGATACTCTACGTTAACTGACTTCAATCAAATAACTATCCCTTCTTCATTCATTTAGAATTCTTGTGGTCATTGATCTGCTTTAGCGTGAATAGCTCCGTCTTAACTCTTGCGTCACACGAGCTGTTCTGCTTTTCTCTGGTATTATGACTAAGACCATAGACACAGCCCATGGATGTTCAGTGTAGGTTGCTAGTTTAAATGAATAGCATATTCCTTCGCAAAATGCTGACTGATTGCTGGCTCATAGATTTCTTGGGGCAAGTTAATTCCGTGAAAACAGCTAAATGGGGTTTTGGGTGCAGACTTTTTTTTTTCTTCCTTACTAATCAGGATTAAGTGTAGTGGATGCAGCTACATGCTTGGATTTAGCAACTAGAGGTAGCATAAAATTTTATACCTGATGCCTACCCTGTTAGTAATGAAGGTAAGCAGCAGGAAATAAGAAATAGATAAAGCAAATTAAAAGCCAAATTAACATTACCAACAAGCTTTCTCTTCAAAGACTAATAAATACTCTGAAATATTCTACTTAGGAAAATGAAACTGTGAGTTATGTCCTCCAGTGGGAACCTGTGATTTATTTGGGATTTCCCATAAAGACTGTGTGTGCCTTGTAGAAACTAGATATCAAAGGGATGGCATTTGGTCTCACAAATGAATTTCTGGAAGAGTTTTCTGAAATTTCATGTCATAAGCAAAATAGCCATATTTGAGAACAATCTGTAATGAAAATAGTGTTGAAAGATTTGTAGTTGTATTTGATTTCTCACAGTATTACAATTTGAAAAAAAGAAGCTGGAGGACAATAAAAATTGTAATGTGGGTCAAATGAACAATGCTGGCTTCTCCTTCTCATCTTACCTTTATTGGATGAAGGCACTTTCCACTAAGTTTTGAGAAAAAGAGATGTCTTTAGAACTACATTGACCAGGGGTGCCTGGGTGGCTAAGTCAGTTAAGCATCTGACTTCAGCTCAGGTCTCTATCTTACAGTTAATGAGTTCGAGCCCCACCTTGGGCTCCACACTGACAATGAAGAACCTGCTTGGGATTCTTTCTCTCCCTCTCTCTCTGCTCCTCCCCCACTTGTTCACTCTCTCAGAATAAATAAACTTAAAAAAAAATACATTGACCAATAATACCACATGTGGTCCCTGTCATTGTCCGTAAAAAAATTATTTAAAAACTAGAATGGAGAGAAAGGGACAGGACCAGGGCTAGGATTTCAGTATTCTTTTATTTGTAGTAAAGCTCTAATTTTTTTCATGAGAAGAACCTTCCCTTGATGTGCATATGCAGTTGTCATTAGCCTTTTACAGGGGCCATATATCCCTGTGAATTCTTTACATCAAATTATAGACAGAAAGGTCATAAGAAAAAGAGGAACCCAGGGCGCCTGGGTGGCTCAGACGGTTGAGCTTCCGACTTCGGCTCAGGTCACGATCTCAAGGTCTGTTAGTTCGAGCCCCAGGTCAGGCTCTTTGCTGACAGCTCAGAGCCTGGAGCCTGCTTGGGATTCTGCGTCTCCCTCTCTCTCTGACCCTCCCTCGTTCATGCTGTGTCTCTCTCTGTCTCAAAAATAAATAAACATCAAAAAAAAAAAATTAAAAAAAAAAAAAAAGAAAGAAAAAGAGGAACCCTGGCATGGAGCTTCTCACAGAGCTCACTGTTAAGAGACTGACCTGCATTTGTGCTCTCCCAACCCACAGGCAAGAACTTCCATCTACCTTCCCACATTACAGTATCAACTCTTTGGAATTACCGGGAGGAAATGTAAACAGTCTCTCTCAGTTTTCTACAACATTGAATTGAGAAGTTGTGTTCTTGCTTGTTCATCTTAACAAATTTGAACATTTTCTTTTTCCCCAATAAAAGGAGACTTCTTTTAAGACCCGGGTAGTTATACTGGGGATGTGAGGAGATGATCGGCAGGAGGTGGCACCCTTGCTGCTCCCATGTTTGTGGGAAGTTAACCCTGTAATGGCTTTAGGGGACTGAGCCATCTGGTTTTACAGTTCATTACCCTTTCACTCTCAGGAGCAACACATTCTGTAAGGAGTTGCTCTTTGCTTGCTGAGCAGTTTAGAATAGAAACTAACAATGGGATTAAGTTCATTCTGCTTCCCTGCAGGTTTCCATCCCCAGGGTGCCCTCAATTTGAAGAATAGTAACATCAGTTCTGGAGTTGGGGAAATGAGAACAGCAGGCAGAATATAGGGGTGTAAAGCAATCAGAGTATACGTTTGCAAAGAAATAGCCTACTTAGGATGAGGCCAGTAGGCAAAACCAAAAACACTGTCCATCCCTGCTAACACCATTGCAGTGGATAGTTAAAAGACAGACAGCATTTGTGAACTGACCAGCGTGGGGAGAAAGTCCTTTCCTTGGAATCCATGAATTGTAGTAAAGGCTAATTTAGTGGTCCTTCCTTCCTTCCTTCCTTCCTTCCTTCCTACCTTCCTTCCTTCCTTCCTTTTCTACAGAGAAATATCTCGTAAGTTATAGACCTTCCCCATGCTCCTCTCCTCTGCTTAGGAGCTACAGAGAGCATACTATCTACCACGTGCTTACATGCACTGTGCTAAATGCATCGTATACAATTACTTTGCACTTAATCCTTACAAAATTTTATGAAGTAAGCTTTACTATGCATATTTTATCAATTACGAAAATCATGTTAGAGAGCTTAAGTAACTTGTTCATTGTCAAAAAAATAAGTGAAAACACAGCGCCAAGCTTTTGTGTTTGTCATTACTGAATATTAAGTAGAAGGAAAAGCTGAAGAAATAGGTGACAATATGAGGTCTATGGATGAGTCACAGAAACTGAGACTGGAAAATATGGAAAATAAAAGGTGAAGGGTGACTCAGTATTATTTCCCAATTCATAAAATCAAAAAAGAAATTTTTTTAATTAAATTTAAAATTTTATTTCCAGTATAGTTACCAGGAAAATGTTAAATAGTTACACTATCAGGAAAATGTTAAATAGTTAAATAGTTTTATACTTACATATAGAAGAAGAAAAAAGGTCTTAACTCACATTCAAAACAATGTTTAATATTAATGAATGATCTTTGTAATAGGAAGAATTTAAGTTAAAGGTAACAATACTTAGAAAATATTAAAAAATAAAAAGTTATATGATTTTGATGGAGAAGATCTGCCTATAGGGAAGATTTGAAAAGAAATGATTTCTTAATTATTATCTCTTATTATCTCTTTGTTATGAGATGGGCAAAGATGACCAAACCTGATGATGCATCAGTGGAAGTAAAAGAAGGGCCAGATGATCATATGAGTTTCTTTTTCTTTTCTGAAATTTGTATGCAGAGACTTTCAGTAGTCAGGAAATCATCCATGAGGATTCTCAGCAAGGTTCAGAAAGTGAGAATCTGGTTCGTTGTCAGCATGACTTTGAATGTATAAAGAGAGGAATCATTGCCATAGGCATTTGGTTATCTTTGAGTATAGGAAAGAACTAAGTTGAAAATATGATAAGCTATTATATATAAACTGATATTTTTATTTTTGTTAAAATTTTATTTAATGTTTATTTATTTTTGAGAGAGAGAGAGAGAGAGACAGAGAGATAGAGTGTTAGTGGAGGAGGGGCAGAGAGAAAGAAGAGGACACAGAATCTGAAGCAGGCTCCAGGCTCTGAGCTGTCAGCCCAGAGCCAGACGCGGGGCTCAAACCCATAAACCTGCGAGACCATGATCTGAGCCGAAGTCTGTCGCTTAACCGACTGAGCCACCGAGGTGCTCAGACTGATTTTTTTTTTTAAGTTTATTTATTTATTTTTGAGAGAGAGAGTGAGAGTGCATGTGTGCAGGGGAGGGGCAGAGAGAGGGAGAGAGAGAATCCCTAGCAGGCTCCACGCTGTCAGCACAGAGCCCAACGAGATCATGACTGGAGCTGAAACCAAGAGTCAGATACTTAACTGACTGAGCCACCCAGGCTCCCCTATATATAAACTGATTTCGAAGCAGGATCCTGATACAACCTTAAAGCCCTCATCTTAGCAAAATGAGAAAGCAAAACAACAAACACCTATAAAAACAATCCACAACTGATTCATTAAAACTATGACAACAGCAAACTGTGTTCCTACCTTTTCACAGAGATCCATCAATTAGCAAGGATAAATATGGTGTTGCTACCTTTTAGTAAAACTTGAGGATTAATGGGATTGAGATGTCTGTTGCCATGAAACATAAATTCCATCCAGTAAGGATTCAAATGCTAAGTTGGAAAGTCTCTCGCACCTACATGTAAGCTTTATTCTTGGCAAATTTATCTTCAGCATCAATGTTAATGTATGTAGAACACTTCAAAAACTAAAACAACAAAACTTCATTTCATATGTTTCTATAGAAACTGTTTCACTGCTAGTATGATATTTGGAGATTTTTTTTTTTTTAAATGGCTTGTGTTATGTTGGAAAGAGCACTGAGTTTCCAGGAGACCTGAAAAGTTATCTCTGCTTTGCTGTTCTTTGCTCCATATTGATTCCTGAGACACTGCTTTATCATTTATAAATTAGAAATAATAATTCCTGTTCTTCTAGCTCTTCATAGGATTATATGAAAATATTTTACAAGAGATATTATATCTAGATTTAAAATACAGGTAATTTTTAATTCTGGAGACTCAATGTAATATTTCTAAATTTTGATAAAATTAAAATCTTCAGAATTAAATTTGAGTAGTCATAAATTCCAGTATATTCCCAATAACAAGGTCACATGAAATCTCGAACATTTACAAAGAAGAAAACAAGCAGGCTATAATAAGAGAGAAAATTTGAAATCCATATTCTAATATTGTAAGAGATATTTCACTTACTGATAGTAGTTGGCCATCTGTTTGCATTTTGTTTAGCTTAGCCTCCCTATAATGCTGGGCTGTGGTGGCAATGTTGCCTTGTATTTTCTGTCCTGTAACTGACATTTCTTAACCTTTTGGAAAGCTATATGATCAATGGATCCCTAAGGTTAACCCGTCACTTCTATTTTTAATTCCAGATTAAACTTGAGCTCCATAGCTACCCTTCACATGGCACCAAGTCCCAACAAAGAGTTTCAAAACCCTCTCTAATTTTGATAAGACTGGAATAGGCATATGTTCCCTAAAGAAGTTCAGTCAAAACAGGAACAGCCAGATTCTTTAAACAGCCTCTTTTTTCCAAAACATGCATGTATCTCCTTTACTATGAAATAGTATATTTCAGTTAGCAATTGACATAGGATTCAAGAACATATCCTCCCCCTCCCAAAGAAGGTTCTGATGATACTTCCAATTTGTGAATAAAAAGGTGAGAGGAAATTTGAATTTCTAGAACCAAATAGCCTTGTTTTTAATCTCCCAAATGAGCGTTTTCATATTGGTAAATTTCTCTTTATAATAAATGCATTGCAGGCAACTCAGAGGGAAAAGTACATAAAAGGAAGAGACATGCATTTTGCCCAGGGCACTTTAATTGATCTAAACAAAGGCTGGGCTCCAAGCAAATGTAACTTTGGAGATCAGAAGATTGCATCTGCTGGCAAATAAGTAGGTTTTGGGAATTCATGCTTGGGGAGGCCTGCTATGGCTGCTCAGGCCCCTTGCATTTTGTCAGTGGTTTATTGAGCAATGAAAACATTTAGAATTCTCATGGAAATTTGCCTGAAGCAGGCATGAACAGACTAAGGTGTAAAGTAATGATTAGTTTATGAGTAGAGGTGTTGCCCTGTTTTTTTTGTTTATGTTTTTTTTTTTTTTTTTGTCCGTTTTGGATTACCCTTCATGGGAGCAAAGAACACAAAGGATTTTCTGAACATGTACAGAGGTGTATTTCTCATGGAATATTTGAACTATCTCCTTACATCAGAATCAGGACATGGGCTAGGCTGTGAGATTGGAGTTCTGTGACGTGAGCTGCTAAAAGTCCCTGGTTGTAGACTCATTACAAACTTCACATTTCGATTTACGTTCATATATGACTGATTACAGCACTGGGCTTCAGTCTGCCCTACCCCTCACAGATGGACATTCATCATAAAATTAATAATGAACCAAAATGGCTCCTGTGCCCCAAACCCATTCCCATCCTACAGTCCTGAAACCATTACATTAAGAATGCTCTTGTATATTTACCTGTAATGCCCTGAGGTCATTTGTACATAAGTCCTCTTTGATCAAAGTCCAAATTCAAATCAACGTTGTAGGGCCTGGAAAAAGATGAGACAGGTGCACTCATACCAAACCTAAATGAACTTGCTATCTAGCCAAGAGGGCAAGACTGATGTTCATAGATGCTTCATCAGAAAACGCAAGTACAGGGGCGCCTGGGTGGCTCAGTCAGTTAAGCATCCGACTTTGGCTCAGGTCATATCTCGCAGTTTGTGGGTTCAAGTCCTGTGTCAGGCTCTGTCCTGTCGGCTCAGAGCCTGGAACCTGCTTCACTTTCTGTGTCTCCCTCTCTCTCTGCCCCTCCCCTGTGTTCATATGCTCTCGTTCTCTCAAAAATAAATAAACACTTAAAAAAAGAAAAAAAAAGAAAAGAAAACACAAGTACATATAGATGCAAGGCCTTCTAACCTGGGTAATAGAGGGACAATTTTTGTTTTAAATGCCTTCTTAAAGGAAAAATTATTAAATCTTGAAGTATCTTTGAAAACCTACTACCTAGGAGAAATTCTCACAGGACAATGGTAGTATATTTGCTTCATATATTTTCAGTAAAGTCTTGTAGAAAGGTCATGCCAGCCAAACAAAGGAAAGCTAAGTCCTGACCAGGCCAGATTTAGGATCTCATAAAGGGAGGGGGATTCAGTGGCCACAGGAGATAAATATATTCATTTTGAATCTTTTGGTTTGCAAGTAATAGAAATCCATTTAAATTCTTTCTGGCAAGGAGGGGATTTTATTGAAAAGCTGGATTGCCTAGCCATTGAAGGGCAAGATGCAGCTTGACCTAAGGGGTGACTAAACTTGGAACATGACACCCTCCTGACCGTCCCTCTTCTGTTTGTAGATCAGCTTCTTTCAGAGGTTGGCAATCTTCGAATCACATAAAGCTGTCACTAGAGAAGGATTTCTCTTCCCAGGGAAGAATTGAGATTGGCTCACCCTCAACTTTGACAAGGAAGGTAGGGTCCAATCAATGTGAGCAGTTATTAAAAATTCAAGGTTAAGTAGAGAAAATAATAGCTTTGAAAAATAAAAGGGTGAGATTGCCAGAAAAAAAGGACTAGTTTTGTGCAGCTGGGTGTAGGTAATGTACCTGAGAATGAGAAGAAAAATCATCAGTTATGCTTAAGCTGAGGACGCTTGGTTAGAGGGACCAAGGACAAGGAAGCAAGAGCAGAAATTAGAATGTGTGAAGAGGATTGAGACTAATACTTCCAAAGGAGAAGAACCAGGCAGTATCCTGCTCAAGTGACTGTAACAAAAGCCTAGAAAATTACCAGGCAGGGAGGTCAAGAGCAACAAAGACTGCTCTTTAGAAATACAGTTAAGGCCAGTGAGAGATTCTGGCTTTGAAACTCAGCAACTTCAGGACTCTGAAACCACTACTGGTCTTCAAAGGACCACAGCCTCAGGGCTGGTGGGGCCCTCTGCTGGGTCCTGAAAGTATTCTAGCCTGTGGTGTTACTGCCACTGTTGATCCACCTTTGTAAACATTTCTGGCTGAGGGTACAAGAATTTCCTCATCAAGTCAAACCTAGGTCAGAATTTGTTTTCAGCAAATTCAACTGATTGACCAATGCACAATTCTTTTTCTTTTCTCTTATGAACTGGTGAAGTCTGAAGACAAACTAGAAGGCAAAACAAAACAAAATTTCCTGAGAACTATTTCACAAATTTCCTCTCGTCTAATATTGAATCTTATTAACCCTGATTTAAAACAGACAAACCAACAAACCTTTTATTTAGAAAAGGTAGCAAATACATGAGACTGATAAAAAAATTATCTCTAGGTAGAGGACTTGAGCAGACATTTCTCCAAAGAGGGTGTACAAATTGCCAACAAACATGTGGAACAATGTTCAACATCACTAGCCATTAAGGAAATTCAAATCAAGACCATAATAAGGTATCACTTCACACCCACTGTGGTGGCTATTATCAAAAATACAGAAAATAAGCGTTGTTGAGGATGCAGAGAAACTGGAAACTTTGTGTCAGTGGGAATGTAAAATGGCACAGTTACTATGGAAAATAGTATGGTGGTTCCTGAAATGATTAAAAATAAGATTACCATTATGATCCAGCAATTCCATTTGTGGGTAAATATCCAAAAGAATTGAAAGTAGAATCTTGAAGAGATATTTGTATACCCATGTTCATAGCAGCACTGGTCACAAGAGCTAATGGGTGGAAATAACCCCAGAGGCCATCAGCAGATGAAAGGATAAGCAGAATGTAGTATATTATTTAGCTTCAAAAAAGAAGGAAATTCTTATGTATGCTACAACATGGGTTAACCTTGTGGACATCATGCTAAGTAAAATAAACCAGTCACAGAAAGACAAATACTATATGACTGCACTTACATGAGGTATCTAAGAGTAGCCAGATTCATAAACAGTAAAATGGTGGTTGCCAAGAGCTTGATGGGGAGGGGAGATTAGGGAAACTGGGAGTTGTTCAACGGGTATAGAACTTTGATTCTGCAAGATGAACAAGTTGCAGAGATTGGTTGTACAATGGGAACATACTTCACACTACTGAACTGTAGTCTTAGAAATGGCTAAGATGGTAAATTTTACATTACAACAATAAATATGCAAATTATGACCAGATTTTTTTTTTTAATTTTTTTTTAACATTTATTTATTTTTGAGACAGAGAGACAGAGCATGAACGGGGGAGGGTCAGAGAGAGAGAGAGGGAGACACAGAATCTGAAACAGGCTCCAGGCTCTGAGCTGTCAGCACAGAGCCCGATGCGGGGCTTGAAATCACAGACCGCGAGATCATGACCTGAGCCGAAGTCGGACGCTTAACCGACTGAGCCACCCAGGTGCCCCATGACCAGAATTTCTGATGTGAACAACATTTGGATTCTTTTATCTAAATAAGAATGTTTCCATTATGAGTTGATTTGATATAAAAATATTTTTTCTTTCCTGTAATTTATACCCCTTTATATTGTATGATGTTTTGCGGATAATTTTATAATTATTGCATTAACTTTAATGCAATACAATGCAAATTATACTAAGATGTTTATAAACACTAGTAGTTTTAAAATTAAAATTTTCCCTGTAATCCAGCTCTTAGGAAATCAAGAATAATGTATTTTAAGCAGTGTTTAAACAAATCATAATTAATTATGTTTCAAGATACATCGAGTAAGCTGGACCTTATAATTAGAGAGCAGATTGTGTTGAAAATGCACTTGCACCACCCCCCTAGGCTTGTGCAGTTATTTCTGGGCTCTAATTTAGGCATGTAGTGTTTATTTGCCACTAGGAAACACGTGATAAAAAATACTTAAGTAACCCAAAGACAGTTATATATACCTATGAAGACCTGCAAAAAATAGTTTTATGTGAGAAAGACGATTATCTGCTTATGCTTACAGTTTTGAATATTTTCTTTGATTTTCATGTGTGTTTATTATAACCAGGCAATATAGATAGCTCTTACCACAAATCTAGGCTGCTAAAAGTTCTGGTTTGGAAAAAGTAAGGTCATGGTCAAGCCTTCACATATAACCTCTATACCAACGCACAAAGAGATATCAACTAGGTGACAATCATTCTGCAGTTGAGAAGTTGAGAGGTGAGAAGTTAGAATACTTAGCTTAATGCCACATAGACTTAAGAGGTGTCGACAGCCAAGTCTTAGGGAGGGGTGGAATTTAATACTGGACCTGGCACAGAGCAAGTAGATCTTCCAGGAGGTGGATTTGGGCCTCTGATTTTTTTCCTTTGACAACAGAAGTCCTTTAATTTTGTTAAATTTCAGTTCCTTCAAGCATTAAGTAGAGCCAACCAACACCTGCTCCTTGTGCTCTCCTAAGGATACTAAAACAATGCCAACAAAGCAAACAAAACCCTTCCGTGTGTCTCCTTAGAAGAAAACAAGTTGTTTTAGGAATATTTAGGATTCCTTTTCATGAGCACAGAGGCAACGATCTTCTGTGCAAGGGAATACTTTCAGTGGAATGGTAGGAATTGGTTCTGTTACACTGTATAACCAAGGGGGAGGTTGTTCAAAAATTACACATAAAGCTTCTTCAGAACACATGTGTAAAGTGAATTTTTGTATATTCATTTCTGAAAATCAGAATCTCTCATAATTGTGTTTAGACATCTTTAATAAAAGTGAGCTTATACCAAGTAAAGCAGTATGGAGAAATATGATATATAAAAACACAAAGAAAGTGTGTGTGTGTGTGTATATATATATGTATATTATATATGATATTTATATATACTATGCATATATATATACTATATATTTTAAGAGATTAGACATGAAATTAAGATGAGTCAATTCTCTTTTTTATTAAATATAGAACCACAAATCAAGCAATAATTAAATTTCTGTGATAAACCTTTCCTATACTGAAGCGCTATTGTCACTTCGGCCTAAATGTCCTCTAGCATCTTGCTATGAAATTATTAATTCCAAACAGACTGGTAATTTTGAATGTCATACTTTAGAAAAACAGAAATATTAGGTCAATAAAATAACCTCTGCATTTTCTAAATCCTTTGGCATTATAACAATTTGGCCAAAAGATATAGATCTGAAAATGTATTTGTATATTGGATTACAAAAGTCAAAGAGCCACTTACTGTTTAGACTTCTTAAAAAAAAGCTTACTGATAATTTTATTAATTTATTCATATCCATTGATTATATCTGCTCTCCCAACACTGAGAAGGCTAGGAATTACCTTTAGATATAATTACCATTAGAATATTTGCAGAACTATGTTCATCTTTAATTATTTATGTTTTCCCATTGAAAGTAATCCAGATCGAAACATGTCAGTGACAAAAATGTCATTTACTTGAATGTTTATGAAGTTCTTACTGAAGAAAAAATGTGGACAATACATTTTTTTCCTTTTGACTCTTCTTTTAAATCTTTTCTCATTCTCACCCAGTTCTATTTTCTTCATTTCTCAAGTTTTTGGTTAGGTACGTGGAAGAAAATGGAGTCAAACCTTTCTCTGGTCACTCTGGGTCCATCCTGCTGTGAAGTTCTCATCAGTGATCACAAGGATGAGAAACAAATGGCAGGATAGAGTCAAGGACACAAGAGTCTAGTCATGGAGCAAAACCTACAGGTAAAAACTTCTGTGTTCATTCAGAAGGCTTGTTGTCACCAATTCTGCATTCCCCATTCCCATCACTCTACTCCTCAGAACTGAGGGAGATCTGATGTCTCTTATGCCCAATTTGTGAAGCTTTATTTTTTAAAAATGTCATCAAAGTAGATGTATATTCAGATAAAATTTGGTTATAATATTTTGACAATTTGCAAACTGTGAGTCTCCACATTGTGGCAAAACTGGAGTGATTTAAAGAGTTGATGACTAATTCACCGCAACTTAGTGAAGCTGCCAAATTATATCTGGGTCATTTTTTTTTTTTAAGCTTCCTGCTGACTTTAAGGAGAGTTTTGAATAGTTCTGTTGTAGTGCAAAGAGATTTAGCCTTTGAAGGACAAGTGATATATATCATGCTTAGAAAACATATCTCATTTCATCAACATTCATAAAATATACATTTAACATGTATTGAAAACCCAATATATCTATAACATAATTACACATATTATATATACACTATTTTTTATACAAGAAAATATAATTTTCAGTTTACACTTTAGTGATATACACACATTGGATATTGAGTTAACATGATTGCAGCATAACTGCATACTGATTTTCCCAAGAAAGCATATCAATACATTCTAAATGAGTGGAATGACAATAGCCCATGGAGAAAGGAAAAGAACATCATGGGATAGAACGGTTTCTTTTTGGAAGTGCCAGAACTTGAAGGGCATGTGGGCCATGGCCTCAACTAGCATCTCACCATGTTTTCTCTTGCTCTCTTTACTCCAGTCAAATAGCTTTCTTTCCCTTAATATCTGAGATTCTTTTTCCTCCCTGATTCTGTGAGGTAGCTGCTATTTCTCTTTCATAACTACTTCAATCATCACTTCCTCAGGAAATGCCTTCCCTGCTTTCACTCACAATGAAAAACTAATATGGCAAATGATGGTTGTCTTTTGTTTCTGTTATCTATGACTGCATAACAAATCACCTCAAAGTTGCATGATCTGAAACAACAATGAAGCATTATCTCTCAATGGTTGTGTTGGTTGCCTGGGCTTAATGGGCAGGTATCTCTTGGAGTCTCTTATATATTCTGCAGGTTCGATGGATAGATATCCAAGATGGCTTCTTATGTCAAGAAGAACATCCAAGATGTTTATATGTCTGGAGTCCCTGTTCTCCTTGGCCTCTCGGTCTCTCCTTAGAATATTTTATCCTCCAAGGCATCTCCAGGTAGCTGAGATACCACAGAAAAAGAGTTTCACTTCTTGTAGCAACTGGCTTCTGAGAAGCAAGAAGCAGAAGCTGTCATGCCAGTTAAAGTCTTCCCCCAGAAGAGAAACGATGTCACTTCTGTGACATTCTATTAGTCAAAGCAGTCCCAGGATTTAAAGGGTACAGGAATGCACTCTACTTCTCCATGGATATGTAGAGAAGTCATATTACAGAAGAGCATAAAGGGCAGGAGTTCTTGTTACAGTCACCTTTGGATATATAATGTGATATACATATACATATGCATACACATATACATATATACTAGCCACATGGATTTTAGATTGAAGAGTAACATATACAAGCATGCTGCTTGGAAAGAAGGGGAATAATGAAAGATGGAAGGAAGCTCTGGTGAAAATGTGAGGGCAAAGTGGATTTTACCACTGGTTATTACAAAACAAAAAGTCGGAACAAAGAGAGTCAGGAATGCATTAAAGGCTAATAAAAGTGTCTTTGAGAAAGATCTAAAAATAGGAGGAAATAAGGGGTAAAAAAACAGGTTCTTGAGCACCGGCACTTGGTGGCACTCACAGAAGTAGTGAGGGAAGCAGTGTGTCATCCAAAGCCAAGAAAAGAACCTATTTCTCTAGCTCCTAATGTGTTTGAGCCATAAATACAGTCCTCGGCTGGAAGACAGACTGTACGGACAGCATGGCAAGTACAAGTGCTCTCATAAAGAGGCTTATGGACTAAAAGCATTGCTCATCCAGGGTTGAAGGGGGATAGTTAAAGGCTTTAATCATCTGTCTTCATTTAAAATGTACTGTCACGGGTATAGTTTGAATTTTTATAATAAGTTTTCATTTCAGCCCAAAACTCAGACGTTTAAGAAATAAATTTTTGAAATATTTTCCCCAACTGATATGTCTAACATAAATCCGAATTACACTAGGTGACTATCCTTCCACCCACCTAAAAAATTACTCACTCCCTCTTTTCTCGGTTGTATCTGTAATATTTCAAGGAGCTTGCAGAGTGCCAGGTGACCAAGGACGGCATCTGTTCTGGGTAGCTGCCGTCTTCCCTCCCTGGCATCTTCTGAAGCAGCCTTGTTCAGTCTGGTCGGTGTGTGTTTGCCCATGCAGATTGCTTCCGTGACACCCTGGAATCTTGGCCGGAGGCTCCATGGGTCATGTTAGGACTCAGTTAATGCTTGGGCCCCTCTTGGGTGCACAGGAATCATGCTGTTCTTCTTGTCTATGCTAAGACCACAGAAACTCTGTGAGGCTTCATACACCTCTTTACCTCTTCCTGATTACTAGAGAAAAAGGAAACCATCTACTCCTAGTGTAAGGAAATTGCGAGAGGCTTTCTGGACATATTTGAATCCAGACTTACTCTGAGGACTTTTCCTTTTCTTTATCTCCATCAGGAAAAATGAGGCAAAGCTTCCCTCTACACATGTTGCCCTCAAAATATTTGGAGTTCTCTGTCCTTCAAGACTTTCTTCAGCAGAGCATGGATATCTCTACCTCAGATCCCACTATATCTATTCATGTCTACAACTCTTTCTCACTCACTTCTTCCCCCAATTTTTTGGAGTTACTTTTCATCTTGAGGTTGGGAAAGATGAGAGAGAAGGGGACAGAAGCAGTGAAATTTCACTTGAGTAGTCTAGTATGTTTTTGCCTTGGGTTTCCCTTGTTGGCTAGATTTTGCCCATGAAAATGTAGGCTTTTGGTCCTCAGCAGGCTGTTCTTTGATTCTTTGAGTACATTTCTTGCAGCAGTTGATAGATGCTCTATAATTTAGCTTCCCTAATGCCAGAGGGTCACAGGGTAGCATAAAATATAAGGGATACATGCTGATTAATACTTCAAGATGTTATTCTACCACAGCACTGAATTCCCCAACCTCTGGGTGACCCAACTTTTTGCTTTGATGTAATAAATAGGACAGGGAAAAGATTAGTTTGAATTGTATGAAATTGGTACTAGTGGACAATTTTAACCAGAATGGCAGAAAAAGATTGCAACATCTTTTTGCACAGAAGCAAAAAGATGCATGGGGTCTGGTGTAGTTTTTTCTCAGGGTCTGGCCCACGTATCATCTGCTTCAGAATCCAATGCAGTAGACATAGTGGGAAGTAACAAAGTTATTAAAGTGGTGTTAACTGCACCTTACTCCAGCTATTCTAGCCAGAAACTCTAGAGGTGAGGTCTGTGATTTTGCAATTGTAACTAACATGCCAAATGACTGGTATGTGTTATTTGGTACACACACCAACCCCTCCTTGGGAGTTTTTATTTTCATGTGGTGCCAGGGAACAATCAACCTGAGTCGGCGGCAGATGATAGATCTTTTTCAGGGAGCCATCCTTCCGTTTCATTGGCCTCAGCCATGGTGGACTCATGTCGCTTTGTCACATATGTTCACTAAACACTTAATCCATATTTTTATGTCATTGTTTAGTGAGGGATTCATTTCACTTGCAGAGAAGAGAAAGCTATTCTTCCTTAGGAAGGCATATTTTACGCCAAAGAAAAACACAGCCGAATCAAAGAGAAACTCAAAACAGCTTCCTTAACCATTGTTTGTTTAAATACATGGGGATTGGGTCTATATTGAGCAAAGAAAAAGAAAACTTGGAAGATGTAAGTTGCATTTATGTAAAATAAAACCAGGATTGAAATTTTTCCTCTTGAAGCTGAAATTACTTATACAACATAAAGTGAAAGATGTAATAATTGATGAAAGGATTTGAATTCACATTACATATGCCATGTGATAAATTAGACTTTTAAGATATGAACTGTTAACCCAACACTTTACATTAAAATTTTAAAATACAGAAAAATGACTAACGGAAAATTTCAAACACTTAACTACTTATTATAAGACGTAAGCTGGGGGCTATATTTACTTGAATTTAATTATGGACAAGAGGGAAAACCAACACAGTACCTGGAACAGCAAACCAAGGTGCTACGTAAGTTGGTTACAAATCAGCAAACAAAAAAATGCTGAAGAAACTGGAACTTACAATTAAAATAATGTTGGCAAAAGGAAACTGTCATTTTTTCATGGATTGGTTATTTAACCACTGACTTTAATGCAATATGTGGCCTCAAAATAAAAGTTAACCAAGTTTATGTGTGTCATTTTAAGAATTTTAGTTCAGGGGCGCCTGGGTGGCGCAGTCGGTTAAGCGTCCGACTTCAGCCAGGTCACGATCTCGCGGTCCGTGAGTTCGAGCCCCGCGTCAGGCTCTGGGCTGATGGCTCGGAGCCTGGAGCCTGTTTCCGATTCTGTGTCTCCCTCTCTCTCTGCCCCTCCCCCGTTCATGCTCTGTCTCTCTCTGTCCCAAAAATAAATAAAAAACGTTGAAAAAAAAAATTTAAAAAAAAAAAAAAAAAAAAAAAAAAAAAAAAGAATTTTAGTTCAAGTGTAGTCAATCTTGATTAACTTTAACCCATCTAACTGGAACCTTTAATTAGTGTTATTTTTTTTCCTTAAAAAAATGAGGTACCACACACAAAAAAACAGCTTTTTTCAAAAGTTTACTTTAAAAATGTCCATTAAAAACTCCCAGAGCATTTTTCAATGTCACTGTCTATTTAGAAAAACTTTTCCAATCCACTGTTTTCTTTATTATATAATAATGTGATATACATGCCCTGAATATTAATACTAGACTCTTAAAAAAGAGTCCATTTTATTCAATATAATATACTTCCTAAGACAACAAAGTAAACTAATCTTCATTATAAAAAAGGATAAAGAGAATTTCAGGAATTCTCTCACTTGCAGTTAATAAGAACACTGAATAAATCTAGAATCATCCATTTACTGAACTTTTTTAGTTATTAAATTTGAATTTTAATAGCTGGGACACTTTATTGATAGTTGTCAGGTAGGTGTCAAACAGAACAATGAAAGATGGTCCAGACAATGGACACTTAAATTGTTTGTCAGCAACTTCTGACACTGAGCTTGTACAGGGGCACTGAAGCAGTTCACGTGTGTTCTGCTCAAGCCAAAGTTTAGAAAGGGAGAAGGGGAAGGAGGCAAGATTAATAAAGTGTATGGAAAAAAAGAAGCTGAAAAGGAGACAACACAGATGAGAAAGTGAATATATGCTTTCAAAAAGTGCCTCGGGTCCCATTCAGTGCTATCTGTTCAGACAGAAGCTTCGCATATTCCAAAACATACTGGTTCATAGTGAAAAGTTGTAATGTTAGGGCTATCTATAATTCTCAGTATCATTATAATACAATGACTTACCTGACCAAATGTTTTCTTAAATAATTTAATACATCACTATTTGTATTATAAACATGCCAGACAAACTACACTGTGATGTACCATTGGTGATATTAACTAAGATAGGATGGGCAACTGTCAGAATTATAAACATAATTTATGCTGTGATCTATGACAATAATGTTAAACAATATCTCTTCTCTGCTTCTAATAAAATTGATTTCTATAGCTTCAGTGTAGGTCATTGAAATGTGTAAATAAAATTACTTTTTTCTAAACAACTTGTCTTTATTGTTTATACAAATGAGACAAATATTTCTGTACTATTAATAAAAATCCCCGGAACTCAATTTCATTAAGCAACTGCTACTTTCAAACCCCTGCAGTATGTGTGTTAAAAGTCTAAAAAGATAGAGTTCCTTTTCATGTTCCACGAGAGTTCTTAGACCATCTCAACAAAACAGACCACTTGTATTGAAGACAGAATATGGCAAGCAAGAAACACAAAATAAATGATACTAGAATTTGAGGAAGGGAGACATTAATCAGATGAATGGCTGCTAGCGATGGAGTTGAGAGGTGGGGGAAGATCCAACACATGGAAGTGATAAAGGAGGACATGTCATTTTAGAGTAACAGCTGTGGCTGAATTATGGAGTGCTAAGCCTGGAAAGGTAAGCAGGATTCAAAAAATGGAAGTTTTGATTGCCATGGGTTCTCATGATCAGATTTGTAGAAACAGGAGAATTTAGTAAGGTTGATAAATATGAGATATTATTAGATATTTAGGTAGAGAGGCCATGAGGTAATTAGATACACACCCATGAACTTGGTTACATGCCAGAGGTATAAAAATTTGGGAATCTTTATAATATACATAGTGTTTATGGTCACCATCTCAAACATGAGATCACTAAGGAAGGGAGGAATATTTAGATACGAAGAGACTCACGGAATGAGCCATATTGCTCTCAGAGGTTAGAGAGCTAAAAATGAAGCAGCAAAGGAGAAAATTCATTTGAATATGTTGTAGTGAAAGCCAATGAAAGTGTGAAGCATGATCAGACTTGTCGAGTACTGATGACAAGGCAAGAAAAGGTGAACGAAGCTATTGGACTTAGCGACTTGCAGATCATTGGTGAACCTGAAACAAAATGTGTCCATGAAATGGTATCGGGAACAAAATCTTATTGGAGTGAGGTTTAGAGTGGAAGGGGACAAAGAAATTGTAGAGATAAGGAAAAGAAAACCCTTGGAGGGGTTATGTTATTTATTTATTTTTTTAAAAAGAAGAAAGCAGAGAAAACAGCAATCCCCTTTAGTGCCTTTATGGTGATCTTCTTTGGTTACCACACCACATAAGTAAAATATTTGTATATTGATGGGAATAATGCTCAAAAGGAGGAAAATCTAATGATTCAGGAAACAGCAGGGAGAGGAAAAGGAGCCATGTCTTTGAGTAGGCATAATGGAAAGACTTATGTTCTAGATAGAATGATTTAAAATGACAAACTGTAACTTTCTCAGAACAAAGACATATCTTTAAGGAACTATTAATTGGAATCCTGATAATATGTGTTTTGTGTACGTGTGGATAAAACTGGATAAAACAATCTTAAAATTTACCTGGAGAACAGATATCAAAGTTTAGCCGAGAACATTTTGAGAAACCATAACATAGAAAGACATGTTTTCCTAGACTTAGAACATACAAGAAAGCAATTATAAATGGATCAATATGGTATTCACATGGCAGTAGACAAATAGCTTAGTAAAATATAATACAGAGACCAATATTAGATCCAAAAATACATGAGAACTTAATGTGGCAGTTAAATTCATTGGGAAAGGATTCGTTATGTTATAATGAGTGTTTGCAAAAGTAAATTTCCATCTGGATGAAAAGAATATTAGCCTTTACCTTAAAGACATGAAGATAGGTTTCAGAGGAGTTAAAGTGGGAAGGGTAAAATTAACAGAATAAAAGTTTTTTGAGGAGATCTAGGAAACTACAGATGCAAACCAGAGATGATGTTGAACTTCTTAAGCAAGACTAAAACTCCAGAGGCTATTAAATAAAAAAAAAAAAAATAGACATATCTGATCACGTAGGAAGACCTTAGGATATGGTCAAGAAATAGTATGATGGACCCTGTGCTACAAGAGGAAGAAGGAAGCATGTGGAGAGAAAGAAGAGGATGAAAAAGCTGGAGGACTCAGTTCTCATGTGATGCTCATGCTGGGTGTGGTTGGACAAGCACGTAAAAGCAGAGGAAGGTGGAGTCTGAGTGGCCCATTTGAGCCAGGGGTTTGGGGAGTGGAACAATTAGAGGCAATGATCAGATCCAGGTGGGATCATATTATGCACCTCAGGAAGCTGGGAAGAGTGAAGAATGATGAATGAGACCACTTGAAAACCACTTTCTGTCAATCTGTTCTTAAGATACATAAAAAGTGTTTACCTGGGCTTATGGGAGCCTCCTCCACATCCACATATCCAGAGCTGATTACGAGATGAACGAGCCTGGCAGCTTCCCAGACCTCAATCTATAAAAGTTGCTAAATCATTGTTGGAATACTAATCATTGCTGGAAGAGTGTTAAGGATTTCTTCTTCACCATAGGTGTCCTCAGGGAGACTGACAGTGGGAAGAGGTCCTCTCAGCCTTCTTTTCCCCCAACGGCTGTGGTCTAGTAACAATAGTCAATCATCTATTTCCAGAGGAAGTTGGGTCTGTTTACCTGCAGGCCTTCCTTTTGCTGAATGGGGTGTCCAAATTTGGAGCCAAGATTCCTCAGAAAAATAGAGAAAAGGTTGATTCCTTTCTACTTCTACTACTTTAGATGTTTAAAATTATTAGTTTGGGGGTGCCTGGGTAGCTCAGTCAGTTAAGTGTCCAACTTCTGTTGGCTCAAGTCATGGCTCAAGTCATGATCTCACAGTTTGTGGGTTCGAGCTCCGTGTCGGGCTCTGTGCTGACATCTCAGAGCCTGGGAGCCTGCTTTTGATTCTTTGTCTCCCTCTCTCTCTCTCTGCCCCTTCCTGGCTTGTTCTCTCCCTCTCTCTCTCTCTCTCTCTCTCAAAAATAAACATTAAAAAATATTAAAAAAATAAACTTACTTGTTTGTAGGGTCGTTAAATAATTCTGTGCCCGCCCCTGTCTATGCACACACCCCTGACAACATATATTTTACCCAACCATGTTCCTGAATTTCATCTTCTATCTCTCAGTCACTCTCTATGAAGAATATTTGCATTGAGTTCCCAGTGAGGACAAGAAAAACCTAAAAATATTATGAGACACAGTTTATTAAGGCTTTAGAGAAAGTGAGAAATATGGAACCACTCTGGGAATTATCTCTGCCATCTCTTTAGGGCAGACAAAGAATGTAAATTTAGCAAGTGTAGATCTTCTTGGACTTACGTCCCAATAAACCCATAATAAGCTGAAAATATCATGTTGAAAATGTGTTTAACACATCTAACCTATAGAGCATCATGGCTTAACCCAGCCTCCCTTAAACATTCTGAGAATACTTAGACTAGCCCACAGCTGGGAAAAATCATCTAACACTACACCCACTTTGTCAGAAAGTGTTGAATATCTCATGTAATTTATCAAATGCTGTCCCCAAACTGAAATGGTTGTATGGGCACAGAACTGTCATGAGCATGCTGGTTGTTTCCTCTCGGAATCGCTACTGCTGCCCAGCATCACGACAGAGCATCCTACCACAGATGGCTAGCTCAAGAAAGCATCAGAATTCTAAGTTTGAAGTTAAGGTCTCTACTGAATCCGTATCACTTTCGCACTACTGTGAAATTTGAAAAAGCGTAAGCTGAACCATTGTAAGCTGGGGACTGTCTGTAGTGCTATGTCAACCGTCTTCAGAGGCAGCAAAGTCCATCAGTGCCGGCTGTCGGTGATAAACACAGGCTTGGGGGTCTGGCAGGAATGGAGACTGTGGTAGGAGAGAAGCATCTTTGTGTTTAATCCTCTGTACCTCTCATTTCCTAAGATGGGACGGATGGCAACACCTTTTAGACTGATGTGCAACACCATTCTGATTTCTTTTCCAAGCCTGGGTCTTTCTGACTGAGATTTTTTTTTTTTTTCTTTTTCTACGTTTGACTTTTTCACATTCTGGATTTGTTTATTTAATATCAGCCCGTCTGTATATGACGCTTCTCTAATCATCTTATCACATCCTTGTTTAAGCAACAAACCCACAGCATACTGTTTGGGTTGTGTCATGAAAATATCTCTGTTGTCTTTTGAAGCATCTGTGATTATTATGGAGAGCTTTGGGCGTGGAGTAAAAAGAACAGGTTTGAAGCTCAGGTCCTATACTTAACATCTATATAAATGTGGGACATTTTCTTGATTTGTTTTAGGCCCTATTTATCACTTATTGGAGAAATTAACCATTTGAAAATGCTCACAATGTAGAAATGCTCCTTAAACTATTTTTATAAATTTTCCATTTTAGACAATGAATTTTGAGAAAGCTTAATTTCTTTACCCATTTTATGTGATATTAATTACATTGTGTGCATATAATGACCAGAATCTCCAATCCACTAATAGAGTTTGAGATGACATGACTAAATGGAGACAACTTCTCATCAGGTACTTTAGGGAGAAGGCAAAATACTTCTTTTGGTGTCTCTGTGAGGTATATGATTTTGTTACTCTTATATAGGAAGTATCCAATTTCCCGAGAAATGAAGAAAATAGTAGCCCTTATTTTTCCAATGTACTTTTATAATTCTTTTTTTTAAGTTTGTTTATTTATTTATTTATATTTGAGAGAGTGAGAGAGAGAGCAAGCAGGAGAGAGGCAGAGAGAGAGAGGGACAGAGAGAACCCCAAGCAGGCTCCACACCGTCAGCATGGAACCTGATGCAAGGCTTGAACTCATGAACCATGAGATTGTGACCTGAGCTGATATTAACCGACTAAGCCACTCAGGTGCCTCGCTTTTTTGATTCTGATAAGCATGTCACATGACATATTCTTTCAACATCTTCTTGATATTGGAAAGTAATTCTATATTGAAGTGAACACAATCTCAGGTATAGAAAAGAATGTGGGAATTCGTGATAATCTTATGTGCTTATTTATTCATTCTCCCTGAATAAAAATCCTAATCAGACAAAATGTGTGTGCCTGGGTGTGTGCGTGAGTGCGTGTGTGTGTGTGTGTGTGTGTGTGTGTGTGTGTGTGTGTTGGGATGTTAATTAAGGAAAGAGAAGAGTTAAAAAGAAAGCATAAGAGTTATTCTTTCTGTTATGAGATTTTGCCTAAGAAAAAGCACAAAGAGAACAAGAACAATTTTAGTGTGATGTATCTCAAATGACAAAATAGCATCATCCGGACTGCCGATTTATGTTAGAGCAGTGAACATTTTATGAGTGATCTAGGTCTTGTGGAATGAGTCGGCAAACTTTTCTAGAGTTAACAAATACTGAATGAAAAGGGGGATGATGGAGGCTGGGAGAGACAAAAAGAGAAGACTTTCCAGATTGGAGTTTCAAAAAAAGACCGAGTGCTGGTAACTTAAACAGATTTCTTTGCAGGAAAAAGGAAGCGATGGGGGTGGGGTGGGAGTGATGTTATCAGAGAGTTCCAGGAGATATAGTCGGTGGAGGACCTTTCAAGGTTTTGTTCCTGACCCAAGGAGAGGCGATAAATGTGCAGCTTGTGAAACTCCTGCAGAGCTCTTCTCAGAGAACGCCATCTGGGCTCAGCCTTAGGGTAACTATGCTGAGTGACTCTACCCACTTGCCCAGTGCAAGTGCTAACAAATGCGAGGCTGTTCTGATTGTCAGACCACACAAGGTAGCATAAGTCATGTCAATTTTTTTTTTTTCGAAAGGGAGAAACAAATCTGAGAAGCCTGTCACAATCTCCTAGTCCAATGTATTCCCTCATATTTTTAAAGAAGAGTGTGCAACTTTGTGTCTCTTGCATGCAAAGAATATTTTATTTTCTTGGCAATGAAGTTTGCTATTGGAAAAACATATCCATATGAAAAACATATCTATATATCTACATAGACTATGTGTCACAGAAAATTTTGGAATAATCTGCACTGACACTTATGAAAAAATTTCCTTTTCTTAGACCATCGGCTTTCCCTTAGCATTTCTCTTCAGGCAAGGTGCTTTCTCTGGCAAATATTGTTCTATAGCCAAAGCACACTACATGTGCCAAGCTATCTGCCAAACCTACTACTTTTTCTTTTCTTTTTTCTCTTCTCTTGTCTCCTCTCCTCTCCTCTCCTCTCTTCTCCTTTCTTTTCTTCCCTAGGCAATTATTCTTTATTGTTCATTTTAGCCCCTCCTTTTTCCCCTCTTCTTCCTCTCCCCTCATCTCCGTTTCCTTTCCTCCTTTCCCTTCCTTTCTTCCTTCTTTTTACATTTTGAATGATCTAGTCTTGTATTCCGTGTACTTTCTGTTCCAGGCATGGCTCTGGTGGGAAAGAGAAGATTGACTCTGGGTTTGTAAAGTCTTCATCCTCGTGAATGAAACCTTTTTTGAATGCCAGATTTAATCTATAGTTTCACTTTACTGACTGCCTTCTGTCAGTCAGAGTCTCCAAAGAAACAGAATCAGTATCTATCTACCATCATTCTAAGAGATTTACTATGAGAAATTGGTTCAGGCATTTATAGAGGTTGGGAATTCCCACAATCTGATGTCTATAAGCTGAAAATCTGGGAAAGTTGTGGTATAGCTCCAATCCATTTCCAAAGGTCTGAGAACAGGGCACCTGATGTCATAAGTCTCAATCTTAGGGCAGGAGAAGACCAAGACTGATGTCCCAGCTCAAGCGCAATGGCAGAGACACATTCCCCTTCCTCTGTTTTTCCTTCTGCTTAGGCCCTCAACAGATTAGATGAAGCCCATCCACACTGGGGAGGGTAATCCACTCTATAGAGTACATCAATTCAGATGGTAATCTTATCTGGAAACATCCTCAAAGACACACCAGAAATAATGTTTAGTCAAATATCTGGGCATGCTGTGACCCAATCAAGTCAACCCATAAAATTAACCATCATACCTTCATACTTCTGGACCAGTCCCACCCAAATCCTGTATCCTGACTTGGTTCCTGAAATTTCAACTCAATATATTACATAGATCACCAGTTTGATTAGGTTCAGAATTTAATGGGTACTGAAAACACTGTCTGAGCCATGCACAATTCAGTGGGACTATCATTCTCTGTTTTCTAGATATTCTCCAAATACTCATGAACTCTAAAGATTTATTGCTTTTGAGCAACCAGATTATAGTCAATTGACTCATATTAAACATGTGATTATGTAACCATTCAGATTTCTTTCCCAATATAGGTCACTTTATTATGCATTGCACATAACCTTTTATTTATTTATTTTTTTAGAGATTTTATTTTTAAGTAATCTCTACGCCCAACATGAGCCTCAAGCTTACAACCCCTAGATCCAGAATCACATGCTCCACTGACCGAGCCAGACAGATAACCCCGCACATAATTTTTTAAAAGCAATAATTCATATAACTGTTCAGACAGAAGATATTAGAGAATATTTAATTGACCTTATTTAATACAATCATCCTATTTTTTAGAACTGAAGATCTAAGTGAACTAAGATCATGCTTTGTTACTGATGGAGCCAGGGCTGAACCCAAGTTTCCTAACTCAATATGCTTTATAGACTATGATGCAAGCTTTGAATCCTGCTTCTATTTCTTTCTCAACCTGTGCTTTCAGGGGGAGCTATTACCTCCCATAAGCAGCATCCTGGAGTAGTGGTTACAAGCGTGTTTTGTGGAGTCTAATCAAACAGGATTCTGCCCTCAACCTTGCTGCTTACTGGTTACACGAGGTTGGGTAGCGTAGTTAACCTAGCTGAGATTGTTTTCCCACATTTAATGCTATCTAATAAGAAGTCTAATAAGAGATCAACTAAAGTAAAGGATAGCACCAGGCATGGAAGGAGCAATAGAAAGAAATGTCAGCCGTTATTACATGCATTATCTCCAAGTTTAGTGAGAATTTCAACTACAAACTCATCTAAATTTTGTTGAATAAGATAAAGCAAAGGGCCTATCATTATAATTTGAACATTCCTTCCTTCTTAACATAGAATGATTTAACCAACAGTTTTGGGTACTTTTTAAAATGTGACTATACCTAGCTATCATAACATATACTTCAGATTTTTTTCATAATACCATTAGCTACTTTATCAATTCATAGTTTAGCTTATTTTTATTTAAATGACATACAGTAGTTGGCACTAAGACATAATTATCTGAATGTTAATAGAATCTAGACCTGTATGTGGCACACACACACAAAAAAATCCAAAATTCACTACTATTCCTAAAAAGTTAAATTATATTCTAAAGCACAAACTATAAAAAAATACCAAAAATAATTTCAACAGATATTTATTCCATTTAGTCCATATTCCACATTTATTCCATTTTTTTAATTTATTCTATTTTTCTCATTTATATTTCAATAAATATTTTAGGATTTTCTATTTAGATTTTTTATATACCTACAGCTACAGAATTTATATAACTATATTCTTTGTCAGTAGTCCTTTATGGAAAAAGTACTTATTATGGAATTATAATTTTTCTAGCCCTTGTGTATAAAACAGGATACTATATTGTGATTTTTAAAGAGTACTTTATTGAGGTATGATTAACATACAAAAAGCTATGTGTATTTAATGGATACAACTTGATGAGTCTGGAGTTTCTATTTCTTAATTGTCTTCTTGAAGCACCCACTAATGCTCCTAAAACAATGGTGAAGAAGGCCTGGGATATTTTTATTTTTATTTTTTTATGTTTATTTATTTATTTTGAGAGAGAGAGAGAGAGCAGGGGAAGGCAGAGAAAGAGGGAGAGAGAAAATCCTAAGCAGGCTGTATGCTGTCAGAACAGAGCCCCGTGCAGGTCTTGAACTTACAAACCATGATCATGACCTGAGCCAAAACCAAGAGCCAGACTCTTAACTGACTGAGCCACCCAGGCACCATGAGCCTTGTATGTTTTTATCTCTTCATTGAAGATGCTGATAAGTAGAATCAGACCATGCCCTTTCAAGGACTTTGAAAGAACTCTAGGATGTACATTAATTTTTAAATTTAATATCTCTTTGTTTTTAAGCAGCAGTGCGTATCAGGCACTGTTCTAGATACAACAGTGCATCAAACAAAGTCTGTGCCCTCATGGAGCTTACATTCTAGTGGAAATACAACCATAAACGAATCAGTCAGCAAAGTGATATATAGCATGCTCTATGATGATATCTGCTCTAGAGCAAAGTGAAAAAAGGTGAGGGGAGTACAGTGCAGTGTCTTGGGTAGGGACTTACCTTCTTATTTAGCATGACAAGGAAAGACCTCTCATGTAAGGTGTCATTTGAGTGGAGAACTGAAAGAAATAATGGTTTGAGACACAAACAACTGGAAGAAAGTCATGCTAGTCAGAAGGGAAAATGTGCAAAGGGACAAAGATAGAAGCATGCTTGATGTGTTTGACATACTCCACGAAGTCTTTCTTGGTTGTAGCAGAAAGATGCAGAGGAAGGAAATAGAGGACAGAGCCAGACAGTTAATGGGACAGTGTGGGTTGAAGTGGTGGTAACAGATCCTGTGGGGACTTAGAGGCCCAAATGAGGGCTTGACCGTTTACTCTTATTCAGATGGTTTTGAGCCAAGAAGGGATCTGATTTATGTTTTACAAGTCTAGCTCTCATTATTGTGTGAAAAAATAGACTGAAGCACTGACACCAGTTAGAGGCTTAATTAACAATGCAGGTAAGAGATGATGGTGGCTATCAGTAGAGACTTTTGAGAAGTGGCTGGATTCGGATGTATTGATTCTGGATGCAGTGTGGAACAACTGACCTGCTTATAACAAGGCTAATTATACCCGAGAAAGAGTCAATTTCCTAGGTGTCAGGCAACCCTATGAACATGCCTACTGGGAAACTTCTACAATAATTTATTTACCAAATGTCAATTCAATATTATGCAACTTGATGAAATATATAATAAAGTGTAAGATCACTGGTTATTTAAGCAGACATGTAACTAGTCATAAGAAGAACATCAGGAGGACATGGTGTAAACTCACAGTCACTCACTTACACAACCCACTGTTATTCAAGGGCACATGTTCATGCTCTATAGAGTCATGTGACACTACGGTTGCTAAAATAAACTCAAGACAATTTCTGTATGGAAAAAAAACATTTCCATTTCATCAACTGGGCCTGCTTTCGAAGGGATAAGCATGTAGACAATGTCATGTAATTAACATGTACTTCTGAATAATAGATCGCTCTTGAAATGGGGGAGGGATTATTTGCCACGGATGTGCCACAGACATAGAGCTAACAAGCCAAAAGCTTATATGGCTGATATTGCTGGTTGTTACCTAACATTTGTTCTCCCTCTCTTTGGTTTTAGCACTCATTTTTAGCTGAGCACAGGACTGTCTAGAATAAATAATACATTTTCCACCATCATTGATCCTCAGGTAAATATCAACATGTGACAATTGTCTTATATGGAATGTAAACAGAAATTGTGGGCAAATTCTAGGAAGTGCCCTTAAATGAAAGAGGCACGTCTTTCTTTGTCTCTTTTCCTTTTCTGCTGGCTGTTTTAAAATTTGATTGCCAGGGCTTGAGCAACTATCCTGGACCATGAAATGGAACCATTTGAGAACAAGAAGCAAGGAGATGTAAAGTGCCTTCTGTCCTGGTAGTGGTGGGTCGGGAATGCTTACACCCAAAAACAAACATCTATCTTGTTTAAGCTGCTGCTGTTTTGTGCTTTCTGTCTCTCACAGCTGACTCTAATCTTACCTGATACAGGTAGAAATAAATAGACCGTTTTGACAGAGAAGTAAAATTTGGATTAATCTTAGGACTGCTTTTTTAAATATTTTACATTGACCTCGATTTATTCAGTGAAATATTAAAATATTCAAAGTATGCTAACACAACTTGTAAAATAAAAATTTCACCTCAATGTGAATCAATTATAGAATCTTCAGTGTAAGTTAAAAAAGAATCATAATATAAAGTATACTAATAAAACTGGGGGCTGATTCATCATCCATGACCCCAGAAAAGTTTTTAACTAGTCATGGTTGGCTGTTTTCAATAAAACTTCCTAGTGACTAAAGGGTTTTGGGCTCTATGTGGTGAATTCCAGTTTGGTAATTATTATATTCTCAAGTGAATGTGTATCTAAAGAGTAAATATGCTTTCTTAGATCTGTAACTGGCACAATGGTAGAGTCAATGATGTTTATTTTTGCAGTTTCTAAGGAAATTCCATCTAATTTTCTCTTTTCAATTATCTCTGAACTTCTGAGTCCAAAGATTAAAGATCATTAAAAATCTTAGATCATAGAGGCGCCTGGGTGGCTCTGTCGGTTAAGCGTCAGACTTTGGCTTAGGTCATGATCTCACGGTTCGTGGATTCGAGCCCCACTCGGGCTCTGTGCTGACAGCTCAGAGCCCGGAGCCTGCTTTGGATTCTGTGTCTCCCTCTCTCTCTGCCCCTCCCCCGCTTATGCTCTGTCTTTGTCTCAAAAATAAACATTAAAAATTTTTTTTTAATCCTAGACTTTGAGTTTATTCATAATAACTTCCTTAAGATATAAAGATGTCTATTTAACAATATTTTAAGTAAAAATATTGCAATACCTGAAAAGAATTTAATTAAATTTGGGGAAAAAGGAAAAACAACTTTTTCTTGTCACTCTTGGACTATTTTTCTAAACAAACCTGGATGGATAACTGTTGAATAATCTAATTCCTACAGTTTTCATCTGTATTTCCAAATGAAAGGGCTTGACATATTTGAATAACCAGTAAGTTTTGCATTCTTATTCTTAGTAACCGCTTGAGGTTATTCCCACAATATCATCCACAACCCCATAATTAAAAATCTAGATGAAGAGAAAAACTTCACTATAAATATACCCATTTCTTTCTCTATGCCTTGGGTAGCAATTTTTCCATTAAATGATGTAGAATATTTGAGCCATTGGGCAAAAAAGCCACATTTCTTTTAAATTACCATAAATATGATAACTGCTAACTGTAATTAGAAGGTAAATGCCAGGTAATAAAAATGTAAACACAGGTCACTTTCTGTTTTTCAATGAGAATTTGAGGTATGCTATAATCTCTTTGGATCTGCCATCTAAAACTGTATTAGCCTAGTATTCTGAGGAAACTTACTCTGGCTGGTGTGTACCCCACAATCACAAACTCAAAGGCACCAAATTGCAGCTTATCGAACAGTAAAGGGAAATCACGATAACTTTATGTTTATAACAAAATTATCAATAATTTTGCAACAAAATTCACAGTACTGAACAGAAAATGATTTCCATTTGAAGGCTTTGATTTATATTATGCCACAGAATCATAAAAGTTATTACAGTAAAGTTGAAATTGCTGAAGAATAAAGGTGGGCAGTAAATATATGCTGTACTTACATGAGAATGAGTCTTGAGAGCTCTTTTGAGAATAATTAGAATATAAAAATTCATCTATATATGTACCTATGTATGTATAAAATAAAGCAATTACAAATATATAAACCAAACCCTACATTTAAAATTCGTATTCCACAGAAGTAGATAGATGAAAAAGTTTTAGAGGGACAAAGGGAAAAATATGATCTCTCTCGAGGTCCATAAAATTTTAAGGGAAATTGACAATGGAACGTTAAGACATTATTACACATGATCAATTGGAAATTTGATGTCAAAAAGTACACATTAGCGCTTCTCTCTTTATGATTATGAATGTCCCTTATAAGGGTTTTTAGTCTTTGTGCTTTAGATCACATGGCGGCTGAGAGTACAGAGTTGTTGTCAAATCTGGGCAAATGTTTCCCTTTGATGCTTACTAATTATATAATCTTGGGGATGTAACTTAACTTCTTGAAGCTTCAAGTCTCATATATAAAATTGGTGAAACCACATTCCCTACTTCATAAGGTTGTATTTAGCATTAAATGAGTGCAACTGTTAGTTATGGAGCATGGATAGCACTTAAGGTTTAATAAATTTTAGCCATTATTTTTACTGTCCCTTGAGAGAAAATAGAGATTTTTTTTTGTCTACGGTACCACTAATTTAGCTTAAGATTCACCGTCAATTTGAAAACAGCTTTTGTTGGATCATATCTAATTATCATATCAAATACATACACATGAATTGCAAGACACTGATTTTGAAAAGTCAAAATTATAAAAAAAAAAAGTCTTAGACCCTAGGAATATGGCAACTAACATTTGCATTTGTGGATGCTTTTAGCGCCCCTCCACTTCCAGGATTTCCAATGTTCCCGGTTTTCAGCACTACATTGTCAATATACATAAAAATATAATAATGTAATAACAAGTGATAAAACAAACAATATTGATAGATATTAAGTTTGATATTGAAACTTTTTATTTTAAGTTTATTTATTTATTTTGACAGAGACAGAGACAGCGTGTACGGGTGAGAGACAGTGAGAGAGGGAGATAGAATCCCAAGCAGGCTCTGCATTGCCAGCACAGAACCTGACGTGGGGCTCAAATTCATGAAACTGTGAGAACATGACCTGAGCCAAAACCAAGAATCAGGTGCTTAACCGACTGAGCCACTGAGGCACCCTGATATTGAAACTTTAAAATAATGTAAAATTGAATAAAGGAAAGTAAGCTGTAGAATTTCCTTTTTGAAGAGGTGGTTACTTTATTTGTATGCACCGGTAAAATTATTAGTGCTTTTAAGATTTTTTCTTTATTATTGAGATATAATTGACATCTAACATGGTAGTAGTGTTAGGCATACAATATAATAATTTGATATACGTATATGTTGTGAAAAGATCACCGAGCTGTTTTCAACACCCATCACTTCACATAGTTACAGATATTTTTTTCTTGTGATGAGACTTTTAAGATCCACTCTCTTAGCAACTTTCAAATGCACAATATAGTATTGTTAACTATGACCACCATGCTGTGCCTTACCTCCTCAGGATGTACAATTATTATAACTGGAAATTTGTACCTTTTGACCACCTTTACCCACCTGACACTCCCCACCTGTGTAGAGTTGTTTATATGAAGAAGACATCTGAAGGTTTTAGTTGTCCCCAAGAACACAAAGAGCCAAGACTGTGATTTAGCTGCTAAGGCAGTCAACTCAATCAAGTCATATTGAGAGACAAGGGAGACAAGACAGATGGATGGGGAACTCTGAAATCAAGGATTCTAACTCACTCCTCCTTTTCACACTTTCTTCTCTTGGATTCTGACTCCTCATTCTTTTTGCTTTCCTTCTTACCTCATTGGCTGCTATTCAGTCTCCTTTGCTGTCTCCTCCTGTTCTGACTGACACATGATGTTGCATTGTCCTGGGGTTCCATCCTTGGTCTTCTTTTCTTCTCTATTTCTCCCTTGGTGTCTCATACAGCTCATATAGCTCCAGGTAATATCATCTATGTGCTGATGATTCCAAATACACATCTTTGGCTCAGATGATGTTTTCTATTCCAGATTCATAGGCAACTGCTTATACATATCCACAGAGATATGTAAGGAGGGTTTGATCTTCTCTGTCAAATCTACTCTATGTCTGAAGCTTTCACCACCTCATCATGGCCACTCTGTTCTTCCTATTGCTGGGGCCCAAACCCTTCAGTTCATGCTTGATCTCATTATTTCTCTTAAAATCTATGTGCAGGGATATGGCTTATGCCAGAATCTGACTACTCATCATCTCCATGGCGACCATCCTTTTCAAGCCACCGTCATCTCTCAGTGGATTACAAAAATAGGTTTTGCCCACTATAATCTATTCTTATTATAGTCTGAGTGCCCTTTTAAGGCAAGGTCAAATCATGTCACTCCTCTGCTCATTGAGAGGAAAAGCCATGGTCTCTACAATGGCCTAAAAAAGTTCTAGATCCTCTGTCCCCTGTCACTCTTTGATCTTTCCTCCCCTGATTTTCCCATTGTTTTATTCCACTCCAGCTACACTGCCTTTGTTATTCCTCAACACACAAGCATGCTCCTTAGCGTCTATGTCTAGCTTTTCCATTTTTCTAGAATGCTCTTCCTTCCACATTTCTTCTTGGATACTTCTCTCATGTCCTCCAAATTTTTTCGGATATCACGTTTTCAGTAATGGCTACACTGGCCACTAAATATAATGCTGCAACTAATCCCATCCTTTACACTTCTGATACCTTTTCTCTCCACTAATTGCTTTTCCTATAAAAATTAATTTCTAAAATACTATAGAGTTATTTATACATTATATATATTGATTCTGTCTTCTCCCAATGGAATATGAGCTCTACATGAGCAGAGATCCTGAACTATCCTGTTCATTGATACATTTCAAGTGCTGAGGACAGTCCCTTGCTTAGAAAACATTTTTGGATGAGTGAAGAGACTCCTAGCATCCAATCACAGAGAGGTGTTAGTTTCAAGAAAAGATTGATCACCAGTGCAAAATATCACTGATCAATAAATTATGAAAAGCACTTTGGTTTTCACTCCTAAGACGTCGTTTATGACTTGATCAGGGTTATTTCACTGGAGTGGTAAAGGCAAAAGACGGGAGGTCCAATGATCAAATCGGAGACAAAGTATAAACAGCTGGTAAAATAGGAGACACATGACTGCAATTATATATGTGGAGGGAGGAAATCTCACATGGAGGAGGGGAGTGGGATCCTACAGTGAGAAGATATACTAGGTTTAGTCAGGTCCCTGAGGTGGAAGCCAGGAGTGATCCCAGTGACCATCAATGAGTGATATTATCCTTCTTCCTCTGAGACTGGGGGCACCAGGTTGAGAACAGTGAGGATAAAATCAGTTTTTAGATAAGGTACAAGAATTTTATGCTTTAGCATTAATTTTCTCAATGAATGTCAAACCATACATTTCTCTTATAATAAGAAGAATTTCATTAAGGAACATGACTAAAGACTTTAAATTTTTGAGTAACTTTGCTGGAGAACAGGAGCTCTGTCCAGGGACATGTAGAAGGCACGGGAGTAGGGTTGAGAAGCCCAGTTAAGACTGAAATCACAACTAAGTATTGGATTCATACCTTAACTGATTTTAGGAGGCTGGGTGTAAAAATAAAGATGTTGTGATATGTAGTATGAAATATGAAACTAAAAATATTTGGAATTCAGACATTTCTCCCACCCCTCCCCCACAATTTTAAAAGTCATTTTTAATTTTTTAAAAATTTTTTTTTAATGTTTATTTATTTTTGAGACAGAGAGACAGAGCATGAACGGGGGAGGGGCAGACAGAGAGGGAGACACAGAATCGGGAGCAGGCTCCAGGCTCTGAGCCATCAGCCCAGAGCCTGACACGGGGCTCGAACTCATGGACCGTGAGATCGTGATCTGAGCCGAAGCCGGACGCTTACCGACTGAGCCACTCAGGCGCCCCAAAAGTCATTTTTTTTAAAGAGAAAAAGAATTTCCTTTCCTGGCTCAGTCACTTGCTTAGAAGTAGCTCAACTGGCTAAACAGTATATATTCTATCTACTGGCTACAAAATCTGTCTGGACTAGCCCAGCCACAAACCCCAAACAACTCCAGGTTAATCAATAAGACATCATCCCTGTTCTTTTAAAATTTTTAATCAAAATTTGAGTTGCATGTATATGGAAAAATTCAGCTGTATCATATGACATGTGATATAATGAAATTTAAAAGTGCATGTTTTGTCTCTATAAAAACTGTCTCATTAACTTAGTTCAGAGTTTGCTCCCTCTTTTTTCTAGGATCAAGTTTATTTATAGTAATAAATTGTCTCCAGACTGATTTACGTTATCTGTTGCTCAATTTCAAGATTTCTGTGAGATGTTAGGATTGATTGAAGATATGTACAAGCAGTGTGCAGAAAGACAAAGGGGGAAGGAAATTTAATGTGTTTGCAAACATGTGAGTGAAGTAATGCAGCATGGGGACAAGGTTAGAAGTCACCAGCAGGACTTTAGACAACAAAAAGAAGGTAGAGATTGTGTGCCCTGAGACAGACCAACAGGGAGACTGAATTTAGCACCGTATTATTAAACTCACTCTTCGACCAGTCGCACAAAGACAAAACATCTTTGGCAATGATCTGTGGAATTCTGAAGGCCCAGGCATTGTCAGGGCCTCTTTATAAGTCTTATAATTTAAAAGAACTGCTTATATTATTCAAAGTTTAAATTTTGGTCAAGTAATGAAGCGTAAGCTTTTGAGTCCCACAACTCGTTATGAAATCGCTCGTCTAATAATTATCTGGGCAAATTACTTAGTTCCTCTTTACCTAAGTTTTCTCTTTTGTAAAATAGTACTGGTGTTACAAGGTTGTTGCAAGATTTAAAAGAATAATATATAAAAAGAAAGACTCTTATGAGAGGGCCTCACACATAATATTAAAAAAATGGCATGATTTTTTTAATGAATTCTGCAAGGTTACAAGATTATGTAAACATGTCCTTGACTAACAGGAGCATAAAATTTGGTGATAAATTACAAAAGTTTTAAGGTTCAAACATAATGCTCTTTAAATTCTAAAAGCATCCAGGGCTCCTGGGTGGCTCGGTCAGGTCATAATCTCACGGTTCATGGGATGGAGCCCCACATCAGGCTCTGCACAGAAAGTGTAGAGCCTGCTTGGGATTCTCTTATTTCCTCTCTCTCTGCCCCTCCTCAGCTTGTGCACATGTGGGCACTCTCCCTCTCAAAATAAATAAATAAGCTTAAAAAATAAATTCTAAAAGCATCCGATATTGGTATAAAAGCTGCATATTAAAAACTTTGCTTTGCAAAGAAGGTCTGCAAAATAAATATTTTGGTTTGTATGTTGAAATAGTATCTGGTATTCAGAAGTTGACCAATGTTTAGTTTCTGGTATGTAAATAGTATGGCAAAACCAGAGAAAGCAAATTAAGAATTGAAATATATTATATAATCCCAATTAAAATTTGCACATGAGGCTGCATTTTCCAAATCATAAGATATGAATAAATGTCCAATTATTTATTTTTTTTAAAGCACAGACTTGAAGACTGGCTTCCTTTAATATTTTATCTGTTTTATTCATTTATTTTATTTATTACTTTTTTTTATTTACTATGTTTCTAAGCTGACTATAATCACATTTTCTCTACAATTTAATAATATAAGAATATTTTGGAGATTAACAATTTATTTAGTAGAGTGGCAAAATTATAGTTCCACGTGACCACAAATGTTTTGATGTCTATAGTAAATAAAACCATCACAGCTTTTGCATTTTTTTAGTCTCAGTTATTTAGAAAATGAATTTAACATAGCTTAACTCAAGGGAAAAACAAAAGAAAAAAAATAACTTAGAAAGAAACCAAGTCATTCTTATGTTGAAGAGTCAAATGAAATACAATTCACTCCTGAATGATAGTATGCTCCTTTCTTCTATTTCATTTTGTTTCCATCTAAGTTTTCAAAAAGAATTTGCTTTTTAAATGAACTGGAAAGAACTTACTCAGCCACCTAATTTATAATTATAAGGGACATATAAAAGAAAAATGCATAATGTAAGTGAACAAGCTAGACATTTCTAAACTTAAGGCAACCTTGTAACATATGCATATAAACAAAGACAGGAAGAAACATGGAAAAGTAATGTAAAGAAAAGTCTTGAGGAGGAGATATTCATTCCATTCCATTAAAAATAATCTTTAATGTTGCTCTATTATAATCTTGCAACAAATAAAACAAAAACATATTTATAAAGATTTTTAAAATAATGAGATCTTAAAAATTTATAAGGGGACGTGATTTTCAAGTACTCTGTCATCTGATAAGGTTTTTTTCACTATGGAATACTCTAACTTCAAATTCCTCAGAGGTTAAAGTATTTTGTTAGTTTCACTATCCTAACAATTGAATGACCCAATTTTTTTAATTAATAGGTTTTATTTTTAGAACATTTTTAGATTTAAAGAAAAATTGAGAAAATAGAGTTCCCTATACACAGTTTAACCTATTATTAACCTTTTCATTAGCATAGTTATAATTAATAAACCAATACTGGTTATAATTATTAATAAGCTTCTATAGTTTCTTCAGATTTCCTTATTTTTAAATATATTTTTTCTGTTCCAGGATTCCATCCAAGATACACATTGTTTCATTATCATGTCTCCTTAGGGTGGGTTTAGACTGTGACAGCTCTTTCTTAGGATGTAACAGGCTGTGACTTTCCTTATTTTTGATGACCTTAATAGTTGTCAGGAGTGCTGGTCAAGAATATTGAAGATGTTCTTCAACTGGAATTTGTCCAATGTTTTTCTTGTGATTAGACTGGGCGAATCGGTGATTGTCTGTGATTAGACTGGGTTTTGGGAAGAAGCCCACAGAGCAAACTGTCATTTTTATCATTTCAGATGAAGAATACATACTATCAACATGATTTTGACTGCCAACATTAATCTTTATCTCATGGCTGAAGTAGTGTTTGTCAGGTTTCTCCACTGTAAGGTTACTCTTTCCCCCACTCTCCATACTATCATCTTTAGATGGAAGTTACTTTTGGATAGAAGCCTGTGCTTAGGAAGTAGAGAGTGATGTTCTACCTCCTTTAAGGTAAAGTATCTGTATAATTTATTTGGAGTTCTGCACAGAAGATTAGTATCTTCTCCCTCATTTATTCATTTATTCAATCATTTATTCATATCAGTAGGAACCCATGGTTATTTATTTTACACTTTGGATGAAAACCCAATGCTTCTTCATTGTCTTGCTCAAATTATTCCAGCTTTGGTCATTTGGGAGTTCGTTCAGCTCTTGTTTTTTAAAGGATCCATTTTTTTGAAATGTAAACTTCACGCTAAGGCTAGCACATGCCTAACTTTTCTGGGACTGAAGCACTGAGAAGACACAGTGTGAAAATAACCCTCAAATCTTTCTGGCATTAAAAACAAGAAATGATCAACGTTACAATAGCCAAACTTAAAAATTTGAGGCAATAAAATGACAGAGGAATTTGATTCAAAGCATTATGGATACAGTAAGGATTTTTCATCATTTAATAATGATGTCACAAAATTCTCTCTTAAACCTTTTAAACCACTGTGCTGTTCATATTTAGCAATAAGATGCTATTAGCTTTTGTCAGATATACATATTAAATATATTGGAAACTGTTCATTGTTTAAGCATAATATATAACAAGAAGCCATCTCTATCACTTTTTGGAAATTGTAAGAATTTCAGTTTCTTTACTAGCCTCAGATTCAGAAATGTTTTCTCTCTTTGGGAATTGGACGACCCAATTTTGCAAAACTCCATTAAATAAACTTCTTAGGGCACCTGGGTGACTCAGTCGGATAAGTATTCAACTTTGGCTCTGGTCATGATCTCACAGTTCGTGGGTTTGAGCCCAGCATTGCGCTGACAGCTCAGAGCCCGGAGCCTGCTTCAGATTCTGTGTCTCCCTCTCTCTCTGCCCTTCCCCCACTTGCATTCTGTCTCTTTGTCTCAAAATTAATAAACTTAAAATAAATAAATAAATAAATAAATAAAATTCTTTGCAGACTTGTAGGCGATGTTTTTAAAGAAATAGTAGGTCTGGGGAGCCTGGGTGGCTCAGCTAATTAAGCATCTCATTCTTGATATCAGCTCAGGTCATGATCTCACTGTCATGAGATTAAGCCCCGTGTCGGGCTCTGTGCTTACAGCGCATAATCAGCTTGGGATTCTCTCTCTCCCCCTCTCTCTGCCCTTTTCCTGCTCTCTGTTTCTCTCTCTCAAAATAAATAAACATTAAAACAGAAAATTAATAGTGGGCCTGATTATTCCACTGTGGAGGTAGGTCATATTGGAAGAAAATTCCCAGATTTTCAAGAAAACAGGTCAAAGATCCAGTGCGGATGAACCTTAGGGAAAAAATATATGCTAAACAAACCCACAAACACAAGAGTCTTTCAGAGTTCTTCTTTAATCAGTAGTCTAAATGTAGAAGCATGCTTTACCAGGAAAAAAAAAAAATGGATCTAAGGGTAACCTTGCATGACCTATTTACATATTGAGTCATTGCTCCACTGTAAACACCAATCACCAAGCCACTGTTTATGAAATATACCATATAAAAGGCCAGACAATGTTAAAATCAGCATATTCCTCAGATTATTCTGATAATTTTTTTCATTCAGTACTTTTTAAGACGGACACACTTAGAAGAAACAGTTACAATTGGTTATTTATCACTTGCCAGCTGTGTGACTTCAGCAATCTTTTTTTTTTTTTTTTTTTTTGGTCTCTGAGTCTCCTTTTTTTTTTAGCTGAATACTTAATGAGAACCTGAACATGAAAAATCATGCAAAAAACTTAAGTTTAGCAACACCAATATCTACATATAGTACAACCCATCAGTTAGAAATGCAACTGATTCAACTAACATCTAACCATAAGTTAAAATATTTGGAGAAAAAATCTCCTAAATACTGTGCATATTTTCCTCCTTCTATAGTACACACTACTGAGTTCAGAGTTCAGAGTGTTCTTTTTTTATTTTCCATTAAGTCTTGATAGCTCTGTGGGGTAAGTATATGGCAAAGATTTCCATTTACTTTCCACTGGAAGGGAATTGAAGAGGAAGGCTGTGAGTTGACCACGATGAATCATTAACTGAATGAAATACTACCAAACTTCCAAAATTGTACTATAGGATTTTGGTTGTACCTCCTTATGAAAATAATGCAAACTAGAAAGACATAAAATTAAAATAGAACTAAATACTTTCTATTCACTAGCTTTACATGACATTCCTGGTGTCCTATTTTCCAGGAGTGAATAACACAAGCACTATTAGGGGCAGTTCTAACTTACTGAGGTTTTGGTGGTATCAACGTCAGTTGATGTAGCTTACCATGTATTTCTACTGCTTGTCTCAAAAAGGCATTGACTTTATTTCAGTCCATGATTTGTGTTTTAATGCCATAGTCATATGGGTAGAACTGTGCCTCACAATGAGGTAAAGGGAATTTCCTTTGGGTAATAGTTTCATATATATGTATTCTGTCATCATCCATTATCGTCTTCTTGATAAAAGCAATGGGAGCCCAAAGTTGCACATTAGTAAAAAGGAGATGTTTTGCTTTCTATTTTATTTTAAAGCTAAAAGAATGAAAACGCTATCACATAGATCGTAGGTAGAATCTCTAATGAAATACCAAGAAATCAAGGGTGTTATATTGTTTATTCACAAGAATAAAACACAAGAGCAGCCTACGGGCACATGAAGGAATGAGTCTTCTTTCTAAAAAGGTGTGTGAAGAGAATATATATATATATATATATATATATATATGGCAAAGAAAGACAAAGATAAATGCAGAGAATTGAGAGAGTATCAGAAGAGAGTTCCTTGAGAACAAGTCTATCTAGAATTTGGAAACAAAAAACAGAAGCTAATGGAGAACATCCCCAGCAAATCCACGTGTATATGAGGAGGAGTAAGGGAGACCGGGTTTGAATTCTAAAAGGTTGTTGTGTACCAGTTAATCATCATTACTGTTGATTTCCTGGCTTCTGTTATTTTCAGCATCAAATGACACAAATCAGGGCCCTGTTCATTTATTCATTCACTCATCAATTCCTTCCTTCCTTCCTTCCTGCAACAAATAATTTATTGAATGTCTATCAAGTAGAATCTTTTTTTTCTCTCTCTCTCTCTTCGGTGGTTCCAGAAAAAGACACTGAAGTGCTTCACATCGACTGAACTGACTCACATCGCTCTTATTTCTGCCAGCAAATGAGCATGGAAAAATGCATGTGTTCTTGAGTGGGTACCCAAAGCCCTGGGCTCCAGGCACAACCCTGCACTTCAAACATGCTAAGAAGGAGGAGGGCAGCTGGTGCAGGGAGACCCTCACTGGACCCCATTGTGCTTAAGCTGGTTCTAATGAAAATCCTTTGAAAATCCTTTCATTGAGCATCAGTCTGCTTGAGCTTTTCAGACTCTTCCTTATCACCTTCCCAGGAGAGCAGCTTTTCCTTTCTGTGTTTGAGTGATTCTTTCCTTTTCAGCTTTAAGAGAAACTCATGTAGACCTCCTAGGATCTTGATAATTTATGTTAAGTTATGCAATTTCCCTTCTCCCAAGTCCCAACTTGAGCTGCAGCCATTTTTTCCAACTTCACTGTTAATCACATCAATCTTATGTCCCCACAGATGCAGAATTTTTCTTTTTTTAAATAAATCCTTCATGCCGGTAATATACGTTTCATCGAAGGCCGTTTGGGATTCTTATAGTTGGCTGCTCTATCACCCATGTGTAGTGTGTCTTTTTATTTTGCATGAATATTATTTTTTTCTGATATTGATTATATAGAATCAGTCAATCAGATGTGTTGGTTGAGTTTTAAAACAGTCAATTGAACCACTTGACTTAAAGACGTGACAGACTTTTATTGAGAACTTTGCTTTTTTGCCAGGCATCGTACTGGGTGCTGGGGTGTGGAGACTAATGAAACTAAATGTCTACTTTCCGGGAGTTTGGTGAAAAACCAAGTGAGTACAGCAACTACATTGGGGTAGTTCTTTGTGAACAGGACTAATCTGAATGCCCAGGCTCTATGTTCCAATAATTTATTTTTAATTTAAAAATTATGATACAATTGATACATTGTAAAGTTTTCTGTTCTCAGGGCACATTTTTACAGAGTCTGGCAAATGCATGTGTAAGTAACCATCATCACCACAATCAAGATGATCTGGAAGCATTCCTCCTCTCTCTCCCTCCGCCATTCCCTTGTTCCTTTTTGTGGTTGCACTGCCCCCCAGCCTCCACTGTCCCTGGTGACAAATATGCATTGTGCTCTCATAGATTCACCTTGTTTAGGATGTCATATACTGTGAAATCATATAGTATGTGGCCTTAGCAAAATGCACGAGCTAATCATCCATACTGCTGACTATATCAATATGGATTTTTTTTTGTTATTGAGTAGTACGTATTTATGCAGACATACCATAGTTTGTTAATTCTCTGTTGGGACACATTTGGTTTGTTTTAAGTGTTGAGATATTATAAGTAAAACTGCTGTACTACAAACACTTATGTACAGGCTTTAGTGTGGGCATAGGATTTCAGTGTATGTGGTGAACACCTAGGAATGGGATTACTGGGTTATATGGTACTTTTGTATAGCCTGATTAGAAATTGCCAAACCATTTTCTAAAGTAATAGTGCCATTTTGCCTTACCATCAGCATTATATGCCAATTCTCGCTGTTCTGCGTCCTGATGAGCTCTCCATTCTCTAGGTGGATACTGGTATCTCTTTGTGACTTAACATTTGCACCATCCTAATAACCACCGCGCTTATTTTTTATCCATATATATATTCTATGGGGTGTATGCAAATCTCTTGTGCATTTATTTATGATATTGTTTCTTTACAAAGTTTTTAGAATTTTAATAATACATATAAACATATTATATATGTATATAAAATGCATACACATACTTGTTTTCTGAGAATGTTTGTCATGAATAGACCTTGAATTCTGTAAAACACTATTCCTGAGTGTAGAATTTCATGTTTTTTTCTTATTTAGTCTGCTATGTGGTAAATTGTATCAATTCACTTTAGAATGTGGAACAAACTGAATTCTTGGAATAATCCTCATTTGGATATGATATATTATCCTTTTTATATATTATTGAGTTTTTTAATAGCATATTTTGAAAAATGTTGCTTTTAAGTTCATGAGGAATGTTGGTCTGCAATTTTCTTTTCTTATGTCTTTGCTTGGTTTTGGCATCAGAGTAACACTCATTAAAATGCGTTGAAAAATGTTTCTTCTTTTTTATATTGGAACAATTTGTAGAATTGGTTTTATTTCATCCTTAAATATTTGTTAGACTTTGACAGCACAGCTAACCATGTGTGGAGTTTTCTTTGTCTAAAGTTTTTTAACTACAAATTCAGTAAGTTCAATTTATTTAAAAGGTATAAGACTATTGAGGTTACCTATTTCTTCTTGAGAAATCTTGGACAAGTTTATGTTCTTAAAGGTCCATCCAGACTGTTATTATAAAAATACTGCAAACAACAGAAACGTATTGCTTATTGTTCTGGAGGCTGGAAGTCGGTGCCAGACTGGCCAAGTGAGGACCTTCTTCTGGGTTGTAGACTTCTCTATTGTGTCCTCAGATGGTGGAAGGGGCCAGGGAATTCTATGGGGTCTGTTATAAAAGTACTCATCCCGCTCGTGAGGGCTCCACCCTCGTGATTTAGGCTCCTCCCAGTAACCCCACCTACTAATACCATCATTTTTGAAAGTTGGGATTTCACCATATGAATGTGGGGGTTGGGTGGGGGATGCACAAGCATTGGAACCATAGCAAAGTCCTAATCTCCAGTACCTCAAAATGTAACCTTATTTGGATACAGATTATTTGCAGAGGTAGCTGAGATGAGGTCACTCTGGGGTATGTTAGGCCCTTACTTCAAAATGTCTGGTATTATTATAAAAAGAGGAAATTTGGACAGGCATGTACACAGGGAGATGACCGTGTGAAGTTGGGCTATTGGAGTTTATGTGTCACAAGCCAAGAAACTATGAAACTAGGAGAGAGTCATGAAACAAATCCTTTTTCTACTACTGTCAGAAGGAACATGAGTCCTTGATGATACCTTGAACTTGAACTTCTACTCTCCAGAATTGTGAGACAATAACCTTCTGTTATTTAAGCCACTCAATTTGTGATGTCTTGCTGTGGCAGCTTTAGCAAACTACTATGGTGTTGTTCACGTTTTAATATCTGTAGAATATCTAGTGATGTCACCTCTTTCATTCCTGATAGTTGTAATTTATGTCTTCTCTTTTTTGTACAATTGTCAGACTAGAGGTTTATCAAAATTATTAACTTCTCAAAAAAACAGTTATTGATTTAAGTGATTTTCTCTGTTGTTATTTATTTATTTTTTTTTAATTTTTTTTTTCAACGTTTTTTATTTATTTTTGAGACAGAGAGAGACAGAGCATGAACGGGGGAGGGGCAGAGAGAGAGGGAGACACAGAATTGGAAACAGGCTCCAGGCTCCGAGCCATCAGCCCAGAGCCTGACGCGGGGCTCGAACTCACAGACCGCGAGATCGTGACCTGGCTGAAGTCGGACGCTTAACCGACTGCGCCACCCAGGCGCCCCTCTCTGTTGTTATTTTTGTTTTTATCTTTATTATATCCCTCCTGATTTCATTTGGTTTAATTTGCTCTCCTTTTTACAATTTCTTAAAATAGAAGTTTTGGTTATTAATTCTTTAATATAAGAAATCAATTCTATAAATTTCCCTTTAAGCACTACTTTATTTATAGTTTATCTTATAAACTTTGATATACTGAGTTTTCATGTTTATTCAACTAGAGATATTTTCTAATTTTCTGTGTGTTGTGTGACTTTCTCTTTGACTCATTAGTTATAGAAGATGTACTATTTTTTTTTTTTAACATTTATTTATTTTTGAGAGACAGAGTGAGACAGAGCGCAAGCAGGGGAGGGGCAGACAGAGAAGGAGACACAGAATCCAAAGCAGGTTCTAGGCTCTGAGCAAGTGTTCAGCACAGAGCCGGACGCGGGGCTCCAACCCATGAACCGTGAGATCACGACCTGAGCCGAAGTCAGATGCTCAACCGACTGAGCCATCCAGGCGCCCCAAGGATGTACTATTTAATTTCAAAATATTTGGGGGATTTTCCAGTTACCTGATTTCTTTTTAAATTCAGTTTTGGTCCAGATTATACCCTTACTTCTTTTAAATTTGTTACGTTTGTTTGTTTGTTTTATGGCCCAGAATATGATCTTTGTGAGTGCTAATTTACATGTGCAGTTTTACTGAGCATTAATTCCAATGATATCGAGTGGAGTGTTCCGCAATTGTCTGTTCAATTTGGTTGATAGATTTATTCAGATGTTCTACATCCTTGCAAAATTTCTGTTTAGCAATTCTATTGATTCTGAGAAAAAAGTGTAGAAATCTCCAACTATAACCATGGAATCGTCTCTCTCTTTTTAATTCCTTCAGTTATTGCTTTATGTTTTTAAAATTCTGTTCTTGGGGGCATGCACGTTTAGGATGTTTATGCTTGTTTGGTTACTTGACATTATGGAATATCCTTCTTTATACCTAGTAGTATGCCTTGTTCTAAAGACTATGAGAACATTAACACTACTATTCCTGCCTTCTTTTAGTACATCTTTTTACGTTCTTTTACTTCCAACATCTCTATATTTTGTATTTAAATTGGGTTTTCTGTAGAAAACCTATATTTGGATCTTGATTTTCTTTATCCAACCTAACAACTTGTCTATTCTGATTGATGTCTTCTATAGACCACTCACATCTCAATGTGATTATGGATATAGTTGGATTAAAATCTATCAATTTGTTAGATATTTTCTATCTGTTTTATCTGTCTTTGCTTCTTTTTCCTCTTTTCTGTTTTCTCTAAGGTTAATTATTGAGTATCTATGTTTCCATTTGTCTCCACTTCAGATTTATTTATACTTTTCTAAAAACTATTTTTTAGTGGTTCTTCCTGTATCTTGTGGGGGTGAAAGAAAATATGGTAGACTGTCCTAGGTAGGTTATTTGTACTTTACGATTCCCACCATACTATCTATCAGAGTATGGAAAGATAACCTGGTTCTTGCTCCTCACTGAGTTGTATTTAAATAAGGGGAAAGGGGCCCCTTTCTATCACTTTTTCCTCCCAAACAATCTGAGTATACTCCATCATGAGCTCTAGGGCAGGCAGGGGTAAGGCCCTCCTCCTCCTCAGAGACTCACAATGTCTATTTATTCCTAAAGCCCTTCCAGGAAACTTTACCAAGGCTGGAAAGAAAGGGAATTTCTTTCCTTTGTGCTCTTTATATTGCAACACTTCTTAAGGACTAGGTATTTGATATTAAAATCTTTTTTTCTGATACTGATTTCTGATTTAATACATGGAAAGATGCTCAACATCATTAATCATCAGGGAAATGCAAATCTAAACCATAATGAAATATCACCTTATGCCTGTCAGAATGGCTAGAGTCAAAAAGACAAGATATAACAACTATTGGCAAGGATGTGGAGAAAAAAGAAATCCTTGTGCACTGTTGCTGGGAATGCAAATTGACGTCACTGTGAAAAACAGTATGGAGGTTCCTCAAAAAATTAAAAATAAAATTACCATATGATCCAAGAATTCCACTACTGGTATTACCCCCAAACCCCAAAAACATTAATTCAAAAAGATACATGCATACCTATGTGTTTGTGTATGTGTGGGGGGGCGGTTTAAAATTTTTTTTTCATGCACACCTATGTTTACTGCAGCTTTATTTACAATAGCCAAGATATGGAAGCAACCTAAGGGTCCATCAGTACGTAAATAGGTAAAGAGGATGTGGTACACACACACACACACACACACACACACACACACACTGGAGTATTACTCAGCCATAAAAAAGAATAAGATCTTGCCATTTGCAGCAATATGGATGGACCTAGAGAGTGTAATGCTAAGTGAAAGAAGTCAGACAAAGAAAAACAAATACCATATGATTTCACTCATGTGGAATTTGAGAAACGAAACAAACAACAGTGAAAAAAAGAGAGACAAATAAAAAACCAAACTGTTAAATACAGAGAACAAACTGGTGGTTGCCAGAGGAGAGGTAAGTAGGGGAATAGGTTAAACAGATCAAGGGGATTAAGAGTACACTTAACTGTGATGAGCACTAAGTGATGTATAGAACTGTTGAATCGTTATATTGTATACCTGAAACTAATTTAACACTGTATATTAATTACATTTCAAATTAAAAAAAAGAAACTTGGTCTGCAAAAAAAATAGTATTTTTTTTTTTTTCTGATTGTGATGGAACATCACCTCTTTGATGTAATAGATGATGTCTGTATTGTGGGGAAGGTACAGACTTACATGAAGGGGGACAATGTCATGGCTGATATTTCAAAATATTATCCTGCCAACTCTTGATACCCTAAAGTGTAAGTTCTTTTATATTAGGCACTATGTCTCATTTTTCTTAATAAAGTCAAGGAAGAGAGTCAGTTACATAGTAGACACTCAGTAAATATTTCCTGAATATAGTGAAACACAGAAAAGGGAAAACTTAACTGACAGGGCTAGGAATGAAAGATTTATAAGGGACCTATCATAAAGCATATTGTCCAGATAGACAAAGAGGAAAAGATAACGTTCAGCCAAATGTTTCCGACGCCTTTACAATTTCATTTTTTTTTGGTCAAGATATTGTTTATGTTACCATTAGCAGAGATTTCATGTTACAGTGTTTTTATATCATTCATAGCTCAGAGTCTGTAAGACCCACAACATACCTTTAGCAACTAATTTATTAACAGGTTCAGGGGAGAAAAGAAATGAGTAAATTCTCACATGCTACAATTGTTTCTGTTTCTTAAACTTGAAATGTATATGCTACTGGGTCAGGCTGGAACCACACCCAGAACTGTGGTTGGTAGCGTGTTCAGTCCATAGCTTGAATGTTATAAACTTTGCACAACAGACTGATGAATATGGATGAAAGATCTCAGAGGCTGAGAAACATAGAGTATTTCAGAAAACACATCAGTTTAGGTCAGAGTATTGTTTTGTTATATGGCATACGTACAAGGAGAAACATTTCTTCATTTCACATGGAATATAATATCCTGCAATTTTATCCTCATTTCTAAAGCCTCAGCAAACTGTAATTCATAGGCTGGCATGACTTCAGTGGGTACCGACTTACTGAAGAAGAGATTTTTTTTTAAGTTTTATTTATATTTTCTGCACCACACTGTGAAGTGCCCCCAGTGCTTTGTTTCTCAGAGGCAGGATTAGAGCACAGATGGGAGAAGAAAGGCATGAAATTCTAGACTTTGAAACATTCAGTCACGATTTATACTGTATCTCTTGTTACCTGGCGCCTCTATAATACCCTTCACTGGAGAATTTCAAAGCCCATTATGCTACACAAGTGTATTAATAAGTAAAGTTTTAAAACTATTATCTGTGAGAAGATTAATCAAACTACACTAGAGGTGAAATTAATGAGCAAGTGAGAAGAGGCCCTTTTGGTTTGTTGGTTTGTTTTGTCAGTAAGATCTAACGTCAAATAGATCTAACCCAGTTGGAAGCATGGCAGCCTTAGTTCTTTCTGTTTACTTCTTCTTGGCTCTAGTCCAGTTAGGCCATTGACAATTAAGGGAAAATACTACTTTCTCTCTCATGTGTCTTACATATGCCTGCATGGTAAAAAATAGTCTGTACCACAACCACATCAAATACTTTTATTTTTGGCTGGCTTTTTCATGTTTCACATTTTGGGAAATTACAATCCAATTCTTGCATACACATATTCTAAAAATATAGGCCAGTAGCTATCTCCCAAGAAATAACCTTGCCAAATAGGTCATATTTTCCTCCAAAGTGCAATCAATTGTAGAAGATGGGTATTTTTCCAAAAAAATTAAATTAATATTCTTTTGAAAGTAAGGATTCTTTTCTATTGAAAAAATTATCTGTGGGAAAGGAACAGGTTATATCATAAAGCATGTGAAATTTTAACTCTTATTTAAATATTTTATATGACCAAATTAAATACATTGTGGATTGCTCATATGCAAATATATATATATATATATATATATATATATATATATATATATCAGTTATGTACATTTCTGTCACGTTTGGTTAGGAAAACAGAAGCTATTCTGTGTAAGCCAGAAATAAGTTTAATTCAAAATTAAGTGCTTAAGCTATTGTTGGAGGAGGAGCTGAGATAAGGGATGTCAGGAAAGCACTACTGAAGGTCAGAGGTTGATAGTGAATATTCTAAATCCATGGTTCTCCACTGAGGGCAATTTTGTCTGCACAGGGAACATTAGCCTGGAGACATTTTTAATTGTCATGACTGGGGGCAGGGAGGGTTGCCTCTGGCTTCTAATGGATAGAGGCCAGGTGCTTTATTCATGTTGCCTTGGGTGAGGCTTGGTGATGCAGATCAAGAAAGAGTTTTACAATTTTGTTATACTCACAGTTCCATAGGAAGAATTCAGCAAGCTACCAAGGGCCACCGAGGGGGAAATTCCAGGTTCAGTCCTGAACTAAGGGAGAAAGCAGAACTGTGTGCTGTGCCTTGCTGTGGTTTCTGGAAGAAGGAACAGGTGTGGGAAGGGAGGCTGGTGTTGAGGGTCCCAAAATATGACACCTTGGCATATTGAATATCTTAAGCTGAAGGAAGCTGAGAAAATGGCAGTAGCAGGAAGGTCTTTCTGCCCTTCCTCCCTCCCTACTCTGTCCTGAAATGGGTCATGTGAGAGGTATCCTCCCTGGACCAAAAGGAAGGAACACATTCACCAGAGATGGTGTGTTTGGGGCCAAGACATCACTACAAATAAACCCTGTTAAATTAAGCCTGATCATGAATAGACACTTCTCTAAAAAAGATATCCAGATGGCCAACAGGCACATGAAAAGATGCTCAACGTCATTCATCATCAGGGAAATACAAATCAAAACCACACTGAGATATCACTTCACGCCCGTCAGAGTGGCTAAAATGAACAAAGCAGGAGACTATAGATGCTGGAGAGGATGTGGAGAAAGGGGAACCTTCTTGCACTGTTGGTGGGAATGCAAACTGGTGCAGCCACTCTGGAAAACAGTGTGGAGATTCCTCAAAAAATTAAAAATAGATCTACCCTATGACCCAGCAATAGCACTGCTAGGAATTTACCCAAGGGATACAGGAGTGCTGATGCATAGGGGCACTTATACCCCAATGTTTATAGCAGCACTCTCAACAGTAGCCAAATTATGTAAAGAGTCTAAATGTCCATCAACTGATGAATGGATAAAGACATGGTGGTTTATATACACAATGGAATACTACTTGGCAATGAGAAAGAATGAAATATGGCCTTTTGTAGCAACGTGGATGGAACTGGAGAGTGTTATGCTAAGTGAAACAAGTCATACAGAGAAAGACAGATACCATATGTTTTCACTCTTCTGCGGATCTTGAGAAACTTAACAGAAGACCATGGGGGAGGGGACGGAAAAAAAAAAAGGTTAGAGAGGGAGGGAGCCAAAACATAAGAGACTCTTAAAAACTGAGAATAAACTGAGGGTTGATGGGGGGGGGAGGGGAAAGGGGGTGATGGGCATTGAAGAGGCCACCTGTTGGGATGAGCACTGGGTGTTGTATGGAAACCAATTTGACAATAAATTTCATATTAAAAAAAAATTAAGCCTTATCTTCCTAGTTACTACTTCACGATTTACTACCTCCAGTCCTTTGTCTTGTCAATTCTTTACAAATACATCATTTCTTTCTATAAAAGAAGTTTCTTGTTCTGGTCACTCTTAGAAAGCAAGACAGGATGTAAAAGAGATAAATGTCTCTGGTAACTATAGAGAATGAGATGGTCTCAGGGTATGGAGGAAATCCACCAACATAGTTAGAGGAAAACATTAAAAAACAGGCAAATCTAATCAATGTATACAGACTTAGAATATTAAGGAGTACATATTTATTTTAATACTAGATAGAAACATATATATAATATTAATTTGGGAGAAAATATATAAATCAATAGTTCTACCGGCGGGATTTGGAGTAAAGTATTTCCTCACATTTCAGTTCTATTGTTAGTAACTGATGGGTCTGAAGCAACTGACACACTAACAAAATCAGTTTCCTTACTTGGGCAATATAGTAAGTTCTGGTAATTTCCTTGGATTGTTGTTGACATCAAGTGAAATACAGTATGGAAAGCATCCATGTGATGTCTGGTGCAAAGTTGATGGTCAATAAATCTATTTATGTCCAGCCACCTTGCCTTTGCCCTCCAATGATTACAACGATGAAATCCAATCCAATCCCTCTTGCAAGAGAGCAAGTTAAGTAGCAAAAAGGATGTAGTCCATAATTAGATTTAATGATGTGGGTGCTGAGGTTAATAGAAGTGGAGTTTTGTCTCAACTGAAATGGGAATAATACTAATATTTACTTTATGTGAAAATTATAAAGATGAAATAAGGTAATGAAAGTTTATGAACACATAGTTATAATATGTGCTTGATAAACCTTAGTTGACAAAGGATCATAATAGAAACAATGATAACATTCATATTTGAATTTCCCTAAAAAGAAGATAGTAAAAAATTCTAAGGAAAGAAGGAATCCATTTGACAAGTCATCTAGGTGGTTGCTATTTTATTTTAGACACAGAGCTGGTTTCCATATTATAAAATCGAAATATGAGGTTTTACAGTTCTCAAGAATTATCCTTATTCAGAAAATGTTTTCTCCTCTCCGTCCATCCTTCCTGTCAGTGCCATTGTCTGTTCGTGGTTCTTATACCTGCATAAGGTGGGAAGTGAGGGAGTTCCTTATTCTCAGCCTCAAAATTGACTGCTCAGGCTGGCTTTGTGGCCTCTTTGGGTAGTAGAGCTAGGGTGCTTCATAATAAAATATGAAGTCAGTCTGCCTGTAAGTGTATCCAGATTAAAATATTTCTACTTGGGACACGGTCTGATTAAGGTTCTTAAGTTTGGACTTTCAACCCAAACTGGTTATTTGACATTTACTTAACCTCCTCATGGAAAAATTGAAGAACGGACTCGCTATGCGTTTACATTAAACCCAAACAGATAATTACATTTTTTCAGATCTGCTTCATTTTAGACACCAATTCCTCCTTGCTAAGTTTTCAGGGAAGCCAGTCCTGCCCTTCAGGGCTCTTGTGTACCATGCAGCTTTATTTCATGCTTCCTTCTGTGTACTGCAGCTGGTTTATAGCCTCTCTTAAATTTACTCAATGTTCTCTTTTTTTTTACTAGGACTTTGCTACTCTAAGAATAAATCACAATTACACATTTCCTTTCCCTCCAGCTGTCTTTTAGTACTCCTTTCTCTTTTTCGATTCTTCCTCCTTGTAAAACCATTCCTTTAGTGTTTGCAACTTCACTCTATGACACAGCATTCAACTTCTCCTCTGTAATTTCCCCTTTCCACAGTCTGTACCACTGCACTGTTCAGTGAGCAAGTACTCATTAAACACCTACCACGTGTCAGACACATGTCTGGAGAGACATCTTCACCTTTCCGTGGCTTTTCTTGTAACCAGCTCTAATAAGTGCGTATCTGGCTTCTCTTTCCATCCTGCAGTTTCTTCCTGTCTATGTGGTGGGAGGAGTGACTTCTTTTCTGATGCGAATTCTTTATTTTAGAGATAAAGACACACTCAGTTTCCAAACACAATACCTCTGACACAACCATCTCCACAGGACACTGAAATGTTATCACAATTTAGGGCTCCCGGTTTTGGATTAGCAGGTGCATTTCAAAAATCGTTAGAAAGAACACAATTATCATCTTACTCTTTTTGTAACCCTTGAAGCCATTCTGGGCTAAAACGTTTGGGACATTTGTATTGTTTCAGGAAGAAGTTGAAACTCCTTAGATATTGCATACTCTTTTTGTTTTGTTTTTATTTAAGTTTTTATTTAAATTCTATTTACTAACATATAGAGTAATATTGGTTTCAGGAGTAGAATTTAGTGATTCATCGCTTACATATAACACCCAGTGCTCATCCCAACAAGTGCCCTCCTTAATGCCCATCACCCATTTAGCCCATCCCCTCCCCCAACACCCCTCCAGCAACCCTCAGTTCTCTGTACTTAAGAATCTCTTATGGTTTGCCTCCCACTCTTTTATCTTATTTTCCTCTCTTCCCCTATATTCATCTGTTTTGTTTCTTAAATTCCACATATGATTGAAATCATATGGTATTTGTCTTTCTCTGACTTATTTCACTTAGCATAATACACTCTGTGCAAGCTCCTTGATCTGCTCTGATAACTTTCCAGCTTTAATATAACTTTAATATTCAAATACTGAATTCCTCCTACAATATGTCTCTTCTTGCTTTTCTCATGCATTGTACTTGCTACTATGTATATACTTGTCACACTCTCACTCTTCTGACTTTGCCAATGTTAATTCTCCTTTCATCTCAATATGTGTATCCCTTTCTCTATGAAACCTCCCTGAGTTCCCAGTCTCATGAAACATTTATTCAATGAATGAGTATACATTTTAACACTCGTCATGACTAATACACATTTTATTGTTTTTAATACAGACATCCTGATGATCATGTCAAATAAGCTTGTTAATTTCTGAAACTGAAACCAAGTAGCAAATTCCTCTCTAAATTTCTCTGTTGAAAGATGCTACTGACATTTGGTTTTCCCCAACTGCTTTCCCATCTTATCTTACCAGCTGATCCAATACATGACTAGTTACAATGTTTCATCCTGGCTTGTAATTTTTTTCAGTGGCAAGGCATCTTTATTTGCTAACAATGCAGTAACCAGGATAAAATATTTTTGTTTTCTTTCACTTCAATAGAAACCAGTGCTGGTTTATTTTTGCATTTAAAAAAAATTATTTATTTTTGAGAGACAGAGCATGAGTGGGGGAGTGGCAGAGAGAGAGGGAGATACAGAATCCCAAGCAGGCTCTGGCTCCCAACTGTCAGCACAGAGCCCCACACGGGGCTCAAACTCACAAACTCCAAGATCACGACCTGAGCTGCAGTCAGACGCTTAACCCACTGAGCCACCCAGGCACCCCTATTTTTGCATTGTTAATGGAGTACCTGATACTAAGAAAACTGGGGCATCTAACTGCTGATAATTAGCATGCAAGTAGCATTCCCATTTAACCTAAGACTGAATAGAAAAAAGAGACAGGAAAATTTATTTATCAGAAATTAATGAAGAATGAGAAATGATGTCTAATTGAATCAGCATTATCATCATTAAACACACCCTATTTATTCAGCTCTTTGATGTATTAGGTTATTTAAGGTATACCCATAGACGGTTGCCTGTAGGACCTCTTCTCACATGTTAAATGTCCTCGTAAAGCAGGGATTATTTCCTCTCTTAGTTTTTTAAATGCTGTTCTCATTAAAAAAATTTTTTTTTCTAATATTTATTTTTGAGAGACAGAGAGACAGAGCGTGAGCGGGGGAGGGTTAGAGAGAGGGAGACACAGAACCTGAAGCAGGCTTCAGGCTCTAAGATGTCAGCACCACTGCAGGGCTCGAACCCAAGAACTATTAGATCATAACCTGAACCAAAGTCAGATGCTTAACCAACAGAGCCACCCAGGTGTCCCTATTCTCATTTTTTAATTAAAGGTAGAGAAAGCTATGCAGACCTTCTCTTTATGTAAATATGCCTTGAAAGTCATCGGTAAATACAAGTATGTGGCTCATGGAAAGGAAACAAAATTTGGATAAGCAAAATGTTTAAACTGGACTAGAGTTCTAATGTTAAAAGATATCATTACGTGTCATAACTTTTTATTGTTTTTCTTTTTGCTGTATATAGAAGGAATGGTATTTTTTTTTTTTTACTTTACAGTTAAAATCTCTAATTTTTTATGTGGATTTGAGAGTATCCTAAGTGTAACAGGGAGCCAGTGTGAGTAATACTAATAACACTTCATGCATTTAATGCTTGAGAATATACAAAGCCCTTTTCCATGGATTACTTTTAAAAAGTTATTTACTTTATCCCTGCGAAGGGTATTAGGCGGCTATTCTTGCCCAAGTAACTATATAAACTTTTTGACAGAGGATTTATGACATAATCTCTTTGCATTTTTACCGCCTGGCATAGTGACGCTCAATACATTTTTTTAAAAAATGAATAAATGAACAAACAGTAAATAAAAAATTATTTTATTTTTAATGTTTTTAATTTATTTTTGAGAGAGAACAAGACAGAGTGCAAACAGGGGAGAGACAGAGAGAGCGGGAGACACAGAATTCAAAGCAGGCTCCAGGCTCTGGATTGTCAGCACAGGGCCGGATGCGGGGCTCAAACTCCCCAACCAGGGGATCATGACCTAAAGTCAGACGCTTAACCAACTGAGCCACGTAGGTGTCCCTGAATAAAAACATTTACAATTTGGGTAAATGGCAGAGGGAGAAATTGGACCCAGGTTTTCTGGCCTCTAAACTATTTTGAATCTGAGAAAACACTATAAACTACTTGGGTCTGAAGACCCTTTCTATGTCCAAAAGTGGCTGGCTTTGCATTAGGACACACATCCTGTTGGGATGGGAAGACGGGTATAATGTAAAGATCAGGGAACTGAAAGATGTACAAGTCCAGACGCAGAAGAGTCAGTATGGATTGTGTGTGAAGGGGAGAGTCAGACAGGCTGCTTGACTTGTCAGAGATTCTCTGCTGCACAGTCTGTGGGCTTGTTGGGAGATAAGAATCTTTACATCCAGCTGAAATTAATTGTTCCTGCTTTTGTTTTTTATTGTGATAAAGAAAACATAACACAAAATGTATCTTTTTAAACATCACATTCCTCAAAAAATTAAACACAGGGTTGACATATGATTCAGCAATTCCACTGCTGGACCTATATATACCCAAAAGAAATGAAAGCAGGGACTCGGACAGATCCTTGCACACCCACGTTCATAGCCGCATCGTTTGCAATGGCCAAAAAGTGGACGCGACCCAAGTGCCCTTCTGCAGATGAATGGATATGAGTGGTATATACATTCAATGGAATACTATTCAGCCTTAGGAAGGGAGGAAATTCTGACACTTGCTACAACATGGATGAAACTTGAGACGTTATACTAAGTTATATAAGCCAATCACAAAAAGACAAATCTTGTATGAAACTAATTTTACACAGCCAAAACAATCCCATTAATGGTCTGCAAGGATTCTTGAAGATGGCCTTATGCCTTTTCTTATTTGTCTTTTACCAAACAAGACACTTTGGTTTGGCAATTTGTCTCATTTCAAGCCTCTTTATTCGAGTGTAATAGAATGCACTAAAAATATCGATTGTATCATCTTGGCTTGTTTGCAAGCAAATTAACTCAGAATGTGATTCTGAAGTGTGGAACTATAGGGACTGTGTAAAATCAAATTCTTGCAAAAAGATACGCCCTGTTTTGAGGGTAAATAGGCAGCGGACATGGATAACTCAATAAATTGTAAGGGAACTGAAATGAAAATTCCTGCTTTTTAGTTTTGTTTTTTTGTTTTAGTGTAAATTATATCTCACCAACTGTGTTTCCTAATTCTTTATTTATTAGGGAAAATAAATTTACAGAAGAAGAGGAAGCCTAACAAAAGAGCATCACAACATTTAAAAAATTATAAAATATTTTGAGACAAATTATAAGAACAACATAAATTGGAGAAAACATTTTAAATGGTAATTATAATTACTTTTAATTTATACTACATTAAAAAAATCAAAATAGCCTGTAATCTTAAACTAGTTAATTCGGTTAAAAAATTGTAAAAGTTTAGGGGCACCTGTGTGGCTCAGTTGGTTGGTTAAGTGTCTGACTCTTGATTTAGGCCCAGGTCGTGAGGTCATGATCCCAGGAAAGTGGAATGGAGCCCCACGTCCAGCTCCCTACGGTCCACTGGTGGTGGAGACTGCTTAGGATTCTCTCTCTCCTACTCTCTCGGCTCCTCCCCCACCTGCGTGTGCACATACTCTCTCAAAAAAAGTAAGTTATATAAACCATCATAAGAATGTGAGCAATACAGAAACTAAAAGAAATAAAATGTCTACTTTTGTCCAGTTTCCTTAATTTGTATTTCCTTTCACTAAAAGTAATCAATATGAACATTTTTGTTACCCTTTCAGAAAAAAAATATGTATTTTATCTATTTTATTCTTTTTATTATCTATACAATATCCTGAGATTTGATTTTGTATAACTGCTCTGCCCATGTCCATTATTTCTGTCCTCTTACCATTATCAGTTTCCTCAAATCTGTTAATCACACTGCAGCTGAGGTGATCTTTTTGAAATTAAAAACAATTCAAAATTTAAAAAAAGGGGGGAGGCACCTGGGTGCTTCATTCAGTTAAGCATCCGACTCTTGATTTCAGTTCAGGTCATGATCCTAGTATTGTGGGATCAAGCCCTGAGTCCGGCTTTGTACTGAGTGGGGACTGTGCTTGGGATTCTCTCTCTCTCTCTCTCTCTCTCTCTCTCTCTCTCTCTCTCTCTCTCCCTCCCCTGCTCTTGCTGTCTGTCTCTCTCTCAAAATAAATAAATAAACTTAAAAAAAATTGGCTACTATGTAAAATTTTTTAAGGACTCCTTATGAGTTTACATTATACCTGACACAGAATAAGCATTCTGCTAAATATTTGATGAATGAGAGGAAAGAAAGCTTTCCAGTACAGGAAAGAAGAAACACAGAAATGAAAGAAGGGAAAAATTTTAACCAATTGCTTTCCCTCATTTTTTGTTATTTAAAAAAATTTTGAAATGAGTATACTTATTACATGCATTTATGCATAACTGTGCATCCAATACTGTATTGCATAAAGTTTAAAAAATTTCATTAATATGGAAGGTTATCTTATTTCTTAACAGAATGAGATTGAGCATCTTTTCATGTGCTTATTGAGCACCTATTTTTTTTCAAAATGTCCCCTTATATAATATATATAACACATAATATATATTATAATAAATATAATATATATAATATACTTTATATAATATAAGGTATATCCCAATATATACCTAATAAGGTATAAGCCCCACAAATGGCTGATGTTTTCTTATGTTTTCATTTATGCATATTTTCTCCATAGTGCCCATATGTTTTTGATTTAAAAAAAAAATTAACAATTAAGTAGTGCATTTGATTTGTTCGTAGGGTTGGAAATACGTGTGTGCGCAACTCTAAACTGCTTCAATCATTTGGAGAGTGGGTGGCATTAATGAGATACATGGAGATTTGATAGCAGTATGAGGTAATTTGTTTCACCTGGAGAATATTCCAGCTAGAGAATATTCCAGCTCTTCCCCATGCAGGTGAGTAGGTGGCCCTGTGGTCAATGATGGGTGAGACCCTTAACCAATCCTGGCAGAACAAGACTCAGAGCAGGACGCTAACACTGGCTTCATGTATAACCAAATTATCGTTTTTATTCTTGTAAGTTTAAACAATATGATGAATAACGCCCTATAAAATGTAGATCGTTTCATTGTATTTTACCTATATATCTCAGTTTTCTTAAGATAAATGGATTTGATATGCAAAATGCTACTATTTAAAAAAAATTTTTTTTAACGTTTATTTATTTTTGAGAGTGAGAGAGACAGAGCATGAGCAGGGGAGGGGCAGAGAGATAGGGAGACACAGAATCTGAAACAGGCTTCAGGCTCTGAGCTGTCAGCACAGAGCCTGATGCAGGGCTCGAACTCATGGACCACAAGATCATGACCTGAGCCGAAGTTGGACACTTACGCGACTGAGCCACCCGGGTGGCCCTGCAAAATGCTACTTTTAATTATTAGTAAAAGAGGAAACATAAAATTGGTTGTGGTTAATATTTATTTTTCATATATATAAAGTCTGTGTTTTTGTACATTAGAAATAAATATTACAATGCAAAATAGCTCTTCGGGTGCTTTTTTTTCTGGTATTTAATGGAACTGGAGGTAATAGTACTGATTATGTAGAATTTTAAAAATGTATTTTAATGAAAGAGAGATAATGCCTAGGTACTTTAAAGAGCTGACACTTGCCTCCACCCCAAACAAGATGATGATATGAACTAGTAACTCATAATGAAAAAAATTACTTACATGAATATGTAAATGCTGAGATTTAATGAAGTCCCATGTTCTGTGCTGTGAGAAGAAAAAAAAAGCTTAACAGAAACAAATGTGATTACATACTTTAGTTGACTTTTCTTACGTACAATAATTTTTGTTCAATTTGGCCTTTGATAATCAATTCTTAAAAGAAAGTACAAATAGAAACCTGTTCATTTTCTGTCACTGAAACCTGAGTGTGTGTGCAAAGTCATTTTTATTTATAAAAATAGTTAATTTTTGTTTTTGTATTTTAAGGGGATCATTTGTTATCATGATGTTTGTATTAATAGCAAGAATATTGATTTTTAAATTGTTTTCTGTTTTATAGCATACATTGAAGGGACTAATTTGGTTTTTAATATGGGGTATAAGTAAAAAAAGACATTCCTCTTGGTAATGGATATTACTTGAAAATTTAATTTGACTTGTATTTAATTATGATTCATTTTAATTTCATTAGACTTAAATTACTCTATATTTACACTTGCTAAGCATGGTCCACTGTGACTACTCAATAGGTTTCAGCACTCAAACAATCTCAGCCTTAGAAATGAAGCGATTTTTGAGAAAATTTGTATTCATAAAAACACTTAAACATGCATTAATAAAAGTGTATTTTTATTCATGCTAAAAGGAACCTATGTTCAAATTGGGCCAAAAAATGTACAATATTTCCTTAAAGAAAGCCATTATGAGACTTACACTTAATAGAAATTATAACCAAGCATCTGTACATAACGCAAAACAAAATAGAAAATGTTGACTCTTGTAGAACCATTTATTTTGGTTGCTACTCAAAATAAAAAAAAAACAAACAACACCCCCCCCAACTTCCTTCTTAGTAAGATTCATGTATACTTCTTAAAAGGAAATCATAATTTTAGCATTTCCTGCTGTAAAATTCAGAAAAAAATAGAAGGGGGGGATTAGTGCATTTTGAAGATGAGAACATAATAACCTGTAAAAGGCTGATGCTCAGGGTAATCTGACTTCTGTCATGTTGGGAGAATGACTGCCGGCTCAGCATGAACTACAGAAGGACAGCTGTGAGCTTCTGCATGTTATTTGCACTTCCATCATCTTCTGGCTGATCTTCAAAGAGGTTCCCAAGCAGAGTTCAAAATTCGCACTGTGAAATTCTCCCTGTAATCCAGATTAGAGATTGAATCTGCATACCAAATCCCAGGTAGGAGGTACTCACAGAGGTCCTAGTCACTTAAGGATCAAATGGCAGCTGCCATTTTAAGTGGCTTTCTAAGACTGTCTACAGAGAAGAATGAAAACATGCCTTCACGTTCTTCATTTTAAAGATTCTAGATATATATATATATATATATATATATATATATATACACATTTTTAAACTATGACTATGACTGTCTTTCTTATGGGTTGTAGTACTGGCAGCTCATGCTTAGTTCTACCCTGGAGCCAAATATATACTGAGTCCTTTATCCGTTACCATGCCTGAAAATGCAAGAAATATGCAAATCAAATGGATTTAAACAGTAAAAGGCACTTCTTAACTCATATGACTAGTATTCCAGGAGTAGGCCTGGCTTTAGGATTAGTTCATTGTGGAGCTCAAATATAAACAATTCTGGATTCTCTTCTTACCTTTTCACTTGGTTACCAGCAATGTGGTTTTCTCCTAAGGTTGAATGACCTCATGGTTATTGTCAACAGTGGCACTGGAGTTTAGGCTTCATTCTTTGTGGACGGTGGGAGAAAGGGCGGAGCTTCCCATTTTTATCTTTGAGGAAAACCTTTCCAGAAATCTGCAGGAAACTTTTCCTCACATCTCTTTAGTCAGAATTGGCACACATTTTCATACCTAAATGAATCAATGGCGGGTGTGTGAGGGAATACATTTATCCTTAGAGCAGTCAAGTTTAACTCTTGAGCTGATATAAATTATTCAAACACCATATCAACTACTCAGTGGGTGATGTGCAGATGGATACGGAGGGGAAGGGGCCTGTCTCAACATGAGCTACTCCCTGCACTGTATGTCGCCCCAACATCCATACAGAGCAGCCTTCCTAAATGTACAATTTTAAGAATGCTTCTTTTTACACAAAATGTTCTCATCCATCCATTTGAGGGTCCTGGTAAGAAAGAGCCTTTCACTTTTATTTAGTTGAATTTCATTTTACTTTTTAACCTGAAAGATTTTAATTCCAGCCACGTGCCTTTATTGACATCACATTTCACTTAAGAATATTTAGTTTCTCTTAAAAATTTCCTTCATATGGTCTATAAATTTTTACACATACCAACTTTTTAAAAAAAGTGTATTTATTTATTTTGAAGGAGAGAGAGAGCAGGGGAGGGGCAGAGAGACAAGGAGAGAGAGAATCCCAAGCAGGATCTGTACCATTAGGGCTCAAAATCACAAACTGTGAGGTCATAACCTGAGCTGAAATCAAGAGTCAGATGCTTAACCAACTGAGTCACCCAGGCGCCCCAACACATACCAACTTTTAACTAATGTAATGGTCATTATCATTGATCATTTGATACCCTGAGTTCCTTATTATGGATCTGACAAAACAAAAAAAGGGGGCCTACTTAAATTCTTTTTAAAGATAAAGATGAAGTTATTTTTAGTTTTCTTGTAAGAACTCAGAACCCTGAACTTTAATTTCTTTTAAGGAGAAGACACTTGTGCTGTCTACACAATTTATATGCATTTTCACTACATACAACTACATGCATCTTTATGCTGCACTATGTACAGCTGCTTAAAAACCATGATAGTGTTGAAGGAGTTAAAATAACAGAGAAGTAGGGGGACTGGGATTTTCTTTGTCCCTCAAACACAGGTGTATTGAGGTCAGATCACTTGGAACACCCAGGAAATCAATCTGCAGAGTGGCAGAAAGATCTCCACAGGTGGAGGGGAACAGCTTGGCAGGATGGAGGTTCGTGTATGTGAACTGGGGGAGAGAAAATGGCATAGGCACGGAGGGGAGGGAGCCCCTTCTGTGGAGAGGCAAAAGGAAGAGAAAGACAGAGGGCTTCAGTATCAAGGAAAACCACTCTGGACCATGGAACAAGAAATATGGACAGTACCAGTTTCTATTTTGCAAACAGCCTTAGGAGCTGAAGCTCAGAGGTCCCAAAGTGCATGACTTTCTTCTAACCTGAGCTGGCCCTGCATGTGTGCCTGTGGGGGAGGGAGCTGCCCCGGGGCACTGTAGCAATCTCAGGGACACACTGGGAGAGAACAGTCCCCTTCCTTGAGCACTGTGGGAAGGGGGTTTATTGCCTCTTCAAGGACAAATGACCCTGCAAGAGCCAGCCAAAGGCTTTTTATCAGCAGGGCTGAGGGGCACTACACCAGAACAGGGTCCACAGGGTGCAGGCCCCTTAAGACATAGGGTTTTGAATCCCAGCCAAGTGTCTAGAAGGTGCAGGAGACTGTGGAGTTGGGCAGGCTGACGGCCTGCACTACTCTGTGAGGGCTGCAAGAACAGTGTGGTTTGAGACACCCAGTCTGGGAGGAGAGATTGGAGTGTCTCCATTTTTCTCCCCAACAACAACATGGTGGGGCTTCAGAGAACAGGATGGCGGCCCCCAGTGGAGGTGAGACCTGCTTACACCAAACCGCACCCCTCCGTGCCTGGTAACTGCTTGTTTACTGGAGTGAGACTGACTGATAAAATGCAGTCAGCCTCTCCTCCAGACCAGTGCTGCCACCAGTCCCAGGCACCAACAGACAACTGTTTTTGTGTTCCTCTGTTTGTCTATTTGTCTCTTTGTTCTTCTCCTCTTCTGTTCCCTTTTCTTTTCTCTTTCTATGTTCTTCTTTTTTTCCTTTGGAATCAGGCTTATAGTTTTTGATTTGTTTTTGGTAAACATATTTTTTTTCTGCTTTGTTTGTTTAACCAGGCATTTTTACTCTATTCTTTTTACATCTTTTCTGTATCTTCTTTATTTTCCTTTCTCTCTCTCTGTACTAACTGTATAGTTCTTTTGATTCTCTGCTTGGTCTTCTTTTCTCCCCTTTCATTTTTCTCCTGTATGAGATCAGGCTGCCCTCCTGCCCTTTCCTTTTTTCCAGAGTTATATCAATGAACAAATCAAAGCAACCTGGTGGAAGGTCCAAACACTCTGCCACAACAAGCAAGGAGAAGCCTTGCAGAGGACTGACCAGTGGGATAGAGCAGCCAAAATGCAACAACAGAGTGCATGCAACACATTCCAAAAACACTTCCTAAAATGCCAGGCCTGGGACAGTGTATGACCCTTTTTTAATATAGTAGTACTCACAGGTTCAGGACACATAACAAGATTTTAAAACATGCAAGAGACAGAAACCTAGCCAAAATGACAAAATGGAAGAATTCTCCTCAAAAGAAATTCCAGGAAGGAATGACAGCCAGAGAATTGCTCAAAACAGATTCAAACAATATATCTGAACAAGAATTTAGAATAACAGTGGTGAGACTAATAGCTGGGCTTGAAAAAAGCATAGAAGACAGCAGAGAATCTATTGCTGCACAGATGAAAGTCTTAAGAAATAGTCACAATGAATTAAGATATGTTATAAATGAGATGCACAATAAACTAGGTACAGTGACAATGAGGATGGAAGAAGCAGAGGAAAGAATAGGTGAAATAGAAGATATAATTATGGAAACTGATGAAGCTGGAAAAAAATAGGGGAAGGAAATATTAGATCATGAAGGGAGAATTAGAGAGCTAAGTGATTCCATAAAATGAAACAATATCTGTATCATTGGAGATCCAGAAGTAGAAAAGCAAGAGAAGGGGCAGAAGGTTTATTTGAACAAATTATAGCTGAGAACTTCCTTAATCTAGGGAAGGAAACAGGCATCCAAGTCCAAGAGGAATAAAGAACTCTCTTCAAAATCAACAAAAAACAGGTCAACACCATGCCATGTCATAGTGAAACTGGCAAAAAAAAAAAAAAAAAAAAGAGAATTCTGAAAGCAGCTAGGGAAAAACGGGCCATAACCTACAAAGGCAGACACATAAGGGTAGTAGCAGACCTGTCCACTGAAACTTGGCAGGCCAGAAGGGAGTGGCAGGAAATATTCAATGTGCTAAATAGGAAAATTATGCAGCCAAGAATCCTTTATCCACCAAAGCTGTCATTCAGAATAGGAGAGATAAAGGTTTTCCCAGACAAATAAAAACTAAAGGAGTTCATGACCACTAAACCAGCCCTGCAGGAGATCCTAAAAGGGATTCTGTGATTGGAAAGCAGCAAAGACAACAAAGGGCCAGAGAGGTCACCATAAGCACAAAACCCACAGATAACACCATGACACTAAATTCGTATCTTTCAATAATCACTCTGATTGTAAATGGACTAAATGCCCCAATCAAAAGATATAGGGTATCAGAATAGATAAAAACCCAAGATCCATCTATATGCTGCCTATAAGAGACTCATTTTAGACCAGAAGACACCTGCAGATTGAAAGTGAGGGGATAGAGAACCATCTATCATGCTAATGGACGTCAAAAGAAAGCTGGAGTAGCCATATTATATCACACAAACTCAATTTTAAAACAAAGACTGTAACAAGAGGGAAAAGGGTATTATATAATAATTAAGGGGTTTATCCATCAAGAAGAGCTAACAATTGTAAATGTTTATGCCCCTAACATGGAAGAACCCAAATGTATGTGTATATATATATATATATATATATATATATATATATATACCAATGAATCACAAACATAAGCAAATTTATTGATAATAATGCCATGATTGTATGGGACTTTAATATTCCACTTACATCAATGCACAGACCATCTAGGTAGAAAATAAATAAGGAAACAACATCTCTGAATGATACATTGGACCAGATGGATTTAACAGATATACTTACAATTTTTTCATGTTAATACAGCAGAACACATTCTTCTCGAGTGCACGTGTATCATTCTCCAAACAGATCACATACTGGGTCACAAAACATCCTGCAACAAGTATAAAAATATTGAGACCATACCATGCATATTTTCAGATCACAATGTTATGAAACTTGAAATCAACCACAAGAAAAAATCTGGAAAGCCTCAAATATGTGGAGGTTAAAGAATATCCTACTAAAGAATGAATGGTTCAACCAGGAAATCAAAGAAGAAATAAAAAACATATGACAGCAAATGCAAATGAAAACATGACAGTCCAAACCCTTTGGGATGCAGCAAAGGCAGTCCTAAGAGGAAAATACATTGCAATTCAGGCCTATCTCAAGAAGTAAGAAAAGTCCCAAATACACAACCAAACCTCACACCTAAAGGACCTAGAAAAACAGCAGCAAAGAAAGCCCAAAGATGGAAGAAAAATAATAAAGATTACAGCAGAAATAAACACTATAGAATCCAAAAACAAACAAACAACAAATCAGTAGAACAGATCAATGTATCCAAGAGCTGGTGTTTTGAAAGAATAAACAAAATTGATAACCCCCTAGCCAGACTTCTCAAAAAGAAAAAGGAGAAGTCACAAATAGATAAAATCACAAATTAAAGAGGAGAGATCACAACACCACAGAAATACAAACAATGATTATAGAATACTATGAAAAATTATATGCCAACAAACTGGACAGTATGGAAGAAATGAACAAATTACTAGACACTCACATACTACCAAAATTCAAATGAGAAGAAATAGAAAATTTGAGCAGACTCAATACCAGTAAAGAAATTGAATCAGTTATCAAAAATCTCCTGACAAATAAGAGTTCTGGGCCAGGTGTTTTCCCAGGGGAATTCTACCAGACGTTTAAAGCAGAGTTAACATCTATTCTTCTCAAACTGTTCCAAAAAATAGAAATGGAAGGAAAGCTTCCAGACTTATTCTATGAAGCCAGCATTACCTTGATTTCCAAACTAAAGACCCCACTAAAAAGGAGAGTTATAGACCAATATCCCTGATGAACATGGATGAAAAAATTCTCAACAAGATATTAGCAAACTGAATTCAACAGTACATCAAAAGAATTATTTTCACCATGATCAAGTGTGATTCATTCCTGGGCTGCAGGGCTGGTTCAATATTCACAAGTCAATCAACATAATACATCACATTAATAGAAGAAAGGATCAAAATCATATGATCCTGTCAATAGATGCAGAAAAAGCATTTGACAAAATACAGCATCCTTTCTTAATAAAAACCTTCAAGAAAGTTAGGATAGAAGGAACACACCTTAACATCATAAAAGCCATATATGAAAGTCCCACAGCTAATATCATCCTCAATGGGGAAAAACTGAGAGCTTTCCCCCTGAGATCAGGAACACGACAGGGATATCCACTCTCACCACTGTTGTTTAACATAGTGTTGGAAGTGCTAGCCTCAGCAATCAGACAAAAAAATGAAATAAAGGCATAAATAGAATCCAAATTGGCAAATAAGAAGTCAAACTTCCACTCTTTGCAGATGACATAGTACTCTAAATGGAGTACCCAAAGACTCCACCAAAAAACTGCTCAAGCTAATACAGGAATTCAGTAAAGTCACAGGATATAAAATCAATGTACAAAACTTGGTCACATTTCTATACACCAATAATGAAGCAACAGAAAGAGATATCAGGGAACTGATCCCATTCACAATTGAATCAAAAAACTTAAAATCCCTACAAATGAACCTAACCAAAGACGTAAAAGATCTGTACACTGAAAATTATAGAAAGCTTATGAAAGATATTGAGGAAGACACAAAGAAATGGAAAAACATTCCATGCTCATGGATTGGAAGAACAAATTTTGTTAAAATGTTGATACTTCCCAAAGCAATCTACATGTTCAATGTAATCCCAATCAAAATAGCACCAGCTATTCTAGCTTCACAGAGCTAGAAAAAACAATCCCAAAATTTGTATAGAACCACAAAAGACTCCTAATAGCCAAAGTAATGTTGAAAAATAAAACCAAAGCAGAACCTGTATTACAAAGCTGTAATCATCAAGACAGTATGGTATTGGCACAAAACAGACACATAGACCAATGGAATAGAATAGAGAACCCAGAAATGGACCCACAAATATATGGTCAACTAATCTTCGACAAAGCAGGAAAGAGTATCCAATAGAAAAAAAGACAGTCTCTTTAGCAAATGGTGCTGGGATAATGAGACAGTACCATGCAGAAGAGTGAAACTGGACCACTTTCTACATCATACACACACACACAAAATTCAAATGGATGAAAGATCTAAATGTGAGAAGGAAAGCATCAAAATCCTACAGGAGCAAACAGGTAGCAACCTCTTTGATCTCAGCTGCAGCAACTTCTTTCTTGACATGTCTCTGAAGTCAAGAGAAATAAAAGCACAAAATGAACTATTGGGACCTCATCAAGGTAAAAAGCTTCTACACAGCAAAGGAAACAATCAACAAAACTAAAATGCAGACGATGGAATGGGAGAAGATATTTGCAAATGACATATTGGATAAAGGGTTAGTATCCAAAATTTATAAAGAACTTATCAAAATCAACACCCAAAAAAAACAAATGATCCAGTGAAGAAATGGGCAGAAGACATGAATAGACACTTCCAAAGAAGACATCCAGATCACAGACACATGAAAAGATGCTTTAACTTCGCTCATCATCAGGGAAATACAAATCAAAACCACACTGAGATACCACCTCACTCCTGTCAGAATGGCTAAAATTAACAACTCAGGAAACAGCAGATGTTGGCAAAGATGCAAAGAAAGTGGAACCCTCTTGCACTTTTTGTGGGAATGCAAACTGGTGCAACTGTTCTGGAAAACAGTACGGAGGTTCCTCAAAAAATTAAAAATAGAGCTACCTTATGACCCAGGAACTGCTCTACTAGGAATTTATCCAAAAGAAACAGGAGTGCTGATTTCAAGAAGAACATGCACCTTAATGTTTATAGCAGTGGTATCAACAGTAGCTCCAAAGAGCTACTTTGGAAAGAGCACAAATGTCCATCAACTGCTGAATGGATTAAGAAGATGTGTATTCACATGTACACACACACACAGGAATACTATTCAATGATGAAGAAGAATGAAATCTTGCCATTTGCAGCAACATGGATGGAGCTGGAGGGTATTATGCTAAGTGAAAAAAGTCAGTCTGGAGAAAGATGAAAGACAGATATCCCATGATTTCACTCATATATGGAATATGAGAAACTTAGATGATCATAGTGGAAAGGAAAGAAAAATAAGATAAAAATAGAGAAGGGGGCAAACCGTAAGAGATTTTTAAATACAAAGAACAAACTGAGGGCTGATGGAGGTGGGGAAGATGGTTGATGGAAGGCACTTGTTGGGATGAGCACTGGGTGTTGTACATCAGAGATGAATCACTGGATTCTACTCCTGACGCTAAAACTACACTTTATATTATCTAATGTAAGAATAAAAAAAATCATGATAGTGTTATAATTATTGTTTCATCAGCCCATTTTGATAATAAACTAATTTCAGTTAGCCAGACTTTTCAGGGATTCCATTGATTAAGTGCGCACATATAGACATCACTATAATTTTAGAAGCAGTCGGGGGCACCTGGGTGGCTCAGTAGGTTTAGCGCACGACTTTGGCTCAGGTCATGATCTCACAGTTCGTGAAATCGATCCCTGAGTTGGGGTCTGTGCTGAAAGCTCGGAGCCTGAAGCCTGCTTCGGATTCTGTCTCTCTCTCTCTCTCTCTCTCTCTCTCTCTCTCTCTGCTCCTCCCCCACGCATGCCCTCTCTCTCTCTCTCTCTCTCTCTCTCTCTCTCTCTCTCTCTCTCTCTCAAAAATAAAGAAACATTAAAAAATGATAAAACAAAAAAGAAGGATATTAAAAAAACACTTCAAAACCTCAAACAACTTCCCAAACATTAATGGCTAGGGTATTCTTGTTTTGTATCGCTGGTGTAAAACTATTCTGTTTCCACATCTGAAAATTCATTTGTTAATTTCAAGCCCGCTATTGACTAGTTTATTTAAGAATGAGCATAATCAATGATGAATCTTTTTTGTAAGTGCAATTGCATATAGATAGAAAGTGGTCAAGTGCAGTTAACTATTTTCCTTAAATAAAACACACATAGAAAAACAGAAAATTTTTTAAGGGTCACTTCTTATGAAAGTTTAGTATTTTATTATTCAGGCACATCATGTCATACTGTAATGATGTAGATTTAAACTTGCTTAGGAATGGAAGCTTGTATTTTGACACTAACTGGTTTAAGTCTAATACTTAAATTATATTTTCAGTGTTATTTTTAACATGCTTCTTGTGGGTTCTTTCTCTTCTTTTTAAAAACAAATTAGCCACAAGTTATAATTATGTCTCCTAGTGTAGTTAATGTAAATATGGCATGTGGAAGAATCTGAAAGGGATGCCAGAAAATGCCTTCAAAATTAAATGTGGCAAAATACTGAAGACATAAGATTGTAGGCTCCTCCTTGCCCTTCATCCCAAAATGCCAAGTGGTATTGGGATTGTTAGAATGTTTTAGGTTCGCATTTTAGGGAAGTACTTTCCAAATCTAAGTTTTAGATCCTATGCCACTCAAATCCATCTTTAATATTAGATCTACAGAAATATAGCTTCAAAAATTAAGGAATAAGTTCCTTTACTTCACAGATAACAGTCTTCTTAATGACTATGTGTCTGTGTTCAAGAATTCAAGTTTATTTGGGATTCAGAATGAACTTGCCATTCTATAATCTTTAGTGTTTCAAGTATTTTTAAGCAAGGAATAGTTGACATTGGAGAATTTTCCTAAATATTATATATATATACATATATATAACATATATAACATATATGTTATGTATAACATATACATGTATATGTATATGTATATACATGTATATGTATAACATATACATATATATGTATACATACATATATATTAAATAAATCTTTATCAATGCATTAAGGCCTTCCATGACTGGGCCTCCTATTGTCTTCTGCCTCCATCTCTTACCACCACCTTCTAACCCTGCTGGAGCAGCTCTGGCCACCTGGGTCTTCCCCCAAACGCTGCAGGCACATCTGCCTCAAGGCAGAGATCCTCACTCCTCTTTCCCTCACCTTTCAGATATATAAATAAATACTTGCTTCAAACACAACTCTTTCTTAGACCATTAAGGGAAACAGACACAAAATTCCTTTGAACTTTAAATTCAGTATGCTTGGCACTCAAGGTTAGTTGTGAATCAACCAGACTTTTATATTCCCTCATTCACTATACAACTGAACAATCATTGTATGCCATACATTGGTTTAAGTTTTGGGGCATAGCGGTTGAATAAACAGATGAGAATCCTGTACTCACGGATTTAAATCTGGTGGCGGTGAGAGGGGTAGATGGACACCTAGAAAAAATACTGATTTGAGTGCAAAGAAGAAAACTAAAGCAAGAAAGGACATACAAAGTGTTTGTGTGCATGTATGTGTGCATGGCAGCCAGAGAGCACCTCACTAATAATGTGGCATTTGAGTGAACGTCTGAAGAGGTGAGGGGGTGGGGTGTGTGTATAGACACACACACACACATACACACACATACACACACATTCTCACTTTGTTATTTATTCATTCATTCATTTCTTATTTAATCATTTATTCATACTTCCTTCATGTATGTATATACATGGCCTTAAAAATAAGTCTGGAATGACATATTTTGTAACATTAACGAAGTATAATTATTGTTCATTTTATTATTTTCACTTATTTGTACTTTCTCATTGTCTTAAAAATGAAGGCGATACATGCAAAAATTCAAATAAAAGCCTAGCGAGCACATATCCTATGTGCCTGAATCCTCCACTGATCTAGAGCTGTAAAAAGAATATCAAGGCTACAGGCCAAGATAGACACGAGTGGTAGACTGTTCACAATGGTGGATTATCTAGTAATCAAGATTTATTTTTATTGACTGCTTTGGCTTGTTCCAGGTAGCATGTAAGTACATATAATCTATGTAGAAAAGAAACTAATAGACAAAGAGAGAATGAAAAGACGGAATTCCTTGTCACAATTTTGCCCCGGGGCACCTTATAAATAACACATGCAGCTTAGCTGGTCAGTGAAACTATGGCTTTCACATTAGAGCTCTTTGCTACTTAGTCTTTCATTTATTTGCCCCCAAACTTCACATATAATTTAAAAACAGTTCCAAAAACTATAAAACCCTGGTGAAAGGAATTAAAGATGACAGAAAAAAATGGAAAGATATTCCATACTCATGAACTGGAAGGGCTCATATTGTTAAAGTGTTCATATTACCCAAAGGAATTTACACAGTCCATACAATCTCTATCAAAATACCAACTGCATTTTTCACAAATCTAGAGCAAATGGTACTACAATTTATATGGAACCACAGAAGACCCTGAATAGCAAAAACAATCCTGACAAAGGAGAACAAAGCTGGAGGTATCACAATACCATATTTCAAGATGTACTATAAATCTGTAGTAATCAAAAACGTATGGCACTGGCACAAAAATAGACAAATAGATCAATGGAAAAGAATAGAGACCCTAGAAATAAACCCACGATTATATGGTCAATTAACCTATGACAAAGGAGGCAAGAATATACAATGGAGAAAAGACGGTATCTTTAATAAATGGTACTGGGGAAACTGGACAGAGACATGCAAAAGAATAAACCTGAACCACCTTCTTATATCAAATTTAAAAATAAACTCAAAATGGATTAAAGACCTAAATGTGAAACACAAAACCATAACACTCCTAGAAGGAAACATAGGCAGTAATTTCTTTGACATTGCCCTAGAAAAATGTTACTAGGTATGTCTCCTGAGGTAAGGGAAACAAAGGTAAGAACAAAAACTGTTGGGACTACATCAAAATAAAAAGCTCTTGCACAGCAAAGGAAACCATCAACAAAACAAAGAGACAACCTACTGAATGGGAGAAAATATTTGCAAATGGTATATCTGATGAGGGATTAATATCCAAAATATTGGATACTTCTACAACTGAACACCAAAAAACACACAAACAACCTAACTTAAAAATGGGCAGAGGACCTGAATAGACATTTTTACAAGGAAGACCTACAGATGACCCACAGAAACATGAAAAGATGCTCAGCATCACTAATGATCAGGGAAATGCATATCAAAATAACAATCAGATACTATCTTACACCTGTCAAAATGACTGAAATCAAAATGACAAGAAATAACAAGGGGCAAGTAGGAGAAAAAGGAAGTCTCATGCGCTGTTGATGGGAATGTAAATTGGTATAGTCATGGTGGAAAACATTATAGAGATCTCTCAAAAAGTTAAAAATAGAAATACCATATGATCCAATAATTCCACTACTGGGTATTTACCCAAAGAAAGCAGAAACACTAATTTGAAAAGATTTATGCACCCCATGCTTACTGCAGCATTATTTACAGTAGCCAAGGTATGGAAGCAACCTAAATATCCATCAATAGATCAATGGATAAGGAAAATGTGGCACGCGCGCACACACACACACACACACACACACACACACACACATATATACACAGAGGAATATTATGCAGCCATAAAAAGGATGAGGCTGTGCCATTTGAGGCAACATGGATATACCTAAAGGGTATTATGTTAAACAAAAATAAGTCATATGGAGAAAGACAAATACAATGTAATTCTACACATGAATGGAATCTACAAAAATGAATAAACAAATGAAGCAGAATCAGACCTATCAAACTCATGGTTGCCAGGGGGAGGGGATCTGGGGATGGACAAAATGTGTGAAGGAGAGAGGGAGAGGGAGATACAGGATTCCAGTTATGGAATGAATAAGTCACAGGAATAAAAGGCACAGCACAAGAAATATCAATGATACTGTAATAGTGATATAATGGGACAGATGGTGTAGCTACACCTGTGGTGAACATAACTTATATATTTATATATATTAACATATATATAACTTATATATTTGCGTATATTAACTTAATATATAAACTTATCAAATCACTAAGTTGTACACTTGAAACTAATGTAACATATTGTATCAACTATACTCATAAAAAAAAAAAAACCTCATGCAGAAAAACATACAATTAACAGAAACAAGCATGGGATTGGTACACATGAATCTTGGGGTTGTGGTAAACTATGGAAGGGAGGGAAGGTAATGGAAGCAGGTGAGGCATGCAAAAGTTTTCAACTCCACTTGTAATGCTTTTTTTCTTTATTGAAAAAAACAAAATATCTAAAGAAAAAATATAATTTCTTGAGCTTTGTATTAATAAAATTGTGAATTATTTCTGTGGGTGTGTGCACAATCTTTCTAAGTAAACAGGCATCCCTTACCATTTATAACAAAACAAACAAACCTCATACAAGAATGTTTCAAAAAACAAAGTGACAATGTTTTCCTTGGCATTCTGGAGTCAGCAACGAGCAATTGTCAATGAATAGTCTCTTCCTTCCAAGTATTTACGTTCCTGAATACAGCAGGAAAACCTAGTTCCCAGGTTCCTGTTTCTACACATGTTTAGACAACTGAACAATGGTGAATAAAATAAGAAAGACATTGGAAAATGTAAAACAGAATAGTAACTTACTTCAAAACATTCACAGACCTGAGAAGGAAACAATAACGATGATGACTACAACACAACAACAACAACAACAACAACAGCAACAACAACAACAGCTGAGGTTGGGGTTCGGTGTCATTATTCAATGGGAAAAGTGAAAACACACACAAATCTGATTTTTTCTGGCTCAAGATAAAAACATAAAGTGACACCTAATAATCCATAATCATAAAATAATCATGATTCTTATTGTCAGTCAATCATTTTGGTTTTGGAATCCTTGTTTCCTCCATTCAATAATTTGATAAATATTCAATGGTAATATATTGTAGCTAGTGAATGTGATGCTAACCAAAGTCCTCAAGTACAAAAGGGAAAAAAAACCCCAGAACCTATTATCAGCAACAAACTTTTAATGAGCACCTACAATGCAAGGCATGGGAGGTGCAGATCTTGCATCTGAAATAAAGTTCACAATCTCAGCACATTCTTAAAAATGGCTTGGTTCGTTCTTCTGCATTGTCCGTGATTATTTATATTTATGTCTTCATTGCTAGGAAGATCTTTTGGCCTGGATTCATGATTGTTCTACTATATACAAATGGCATGCTTTTATTCCAGAATTGTTTAGGATGAATTAGCAGTTAGGGTTTCCATTTAGCTTGTAAATTAACTGGAAATAACAGACGACAAAGATAATCTGTTTTCTCATAAAAGGCCTTGCAAGAGCCAAACTTGCTAGGGTTCATTTTATGCTCTTCAAATTTTGCTTATTTAGAGATTAATCCTGAGGTTTTAAGTCTGAGAATATTTGCTGTAAAAAGGCTTATATAAATAGCTCTACATCCAAATGGGGACTCTATATGCATTGTTTTCCATTTCTTATTTAAAAAGAAGATATTCACATAAGAGTGTTTGTCTACATTTTTCTAAATTCAGAGTTTCTGTTATTAAAAGATTCACCCATTTCTGATAAACATTAGTTTTTATAAATTCTAGGATTTCCTTTCTTAACATTTGTGATATTAATACACTGAAGACACTAAGAATATATAACACTAGCCTTTGTGGTATAATTCATGCTTTTGTTTTCCTTCTTAGATTTTCTCTTACTCCTTATCTTATTATGAGACATTGAATTCCAACTAGTCTGTGAGAATCCACCTTAGTTAAAATAATTTACTGTTAGATAACTGTATCTTGTTTATTTACGTTTTTGATGCTGAAGCATAATATATATTTATATTTATTTATATCTATATAAATTTGTTTATATTTGTCATAGAATTTTTATTATGAAGAAATGAGTTTATATTAACTTTTCAATTATTTGATTTGATTTCAGTTACAGTCCTTTTCCTTCATAATTAACGGATAGGATCTTACTCTTCCTAACTTCCATCTTCCTATATTTTGGATTAGAATTCTGATGCCAGCCCAGTGTGTGCACACTCTTTCTCTCTCTCGCTCTCTCCTCCTCCCCTCCCCATTCTTTTTCTCTTGATGGTAATTTTTCTATAGGTCTGGAAACTTGTAAGATTTTTCTTTTTTTTTAATGTTTATTTTTGAGAGAGAGAGAAAATGAATGAGTGGGGGAGGGGCAGAGGGAGGGAGGCAGAGGATCCGAAATGGGCTCCAAGCTGACAGCAGAGAGTCCGATGTGGGGCTTGAACTCACAAACCTCAAGATCATGACCTGAGCTGAAGTCGGATGCTTAACCGACTGAGCCACCCAGGACCCCTTTTTTCTTAAGTTTAGTACTTTTCTCCCTGGGTTTTACTATCAGTGGACTATGGAACTAAATGAAACTCGGAGTGTGCAGAACTGAGTTCCTCAGATCAAGTACGCCTTCTTTTATTATTTGTCTAATTATTTCTTCTCCTATTATTCCTCCTAACAATCTCCTAACGTTTCTATTCCATTAGCTCTCTTGGATCTCTACTTTACATCTCTTACATTTCCTTTTTTTTGGTCATATATCAATCTATTTTACTGTGTCTTATGCTTTGTGGTACTTATTTCATTTGATTTAGATCCCAGTGCCACTAACTTAGATTCCAGTGGCAACTGCTCCCTTTCAACTCATCTGTTAATTTGTTTAGAAAATCATGTGTTTTCATTATTTCTTCAATCTATAGAAAGATATTTTATTTTCCTATCCTTGAATCAACTTATTGTTTCCATTATTTTCCATCTCCACTTGTCTCTCCCTGCTACTTTATTTTTGTGTGTTTTCTATTTTTTGTCAGACTGTGCCAGTTATTAAGTTATTGCAGCTAAGAAAACTACCCTTCTACTTTTGGCTTTGTGATGCAGGGACTGTGACTCCACTGCCCAGTGACTCCTGGGTGGGTAAGAAGAGGGAGAGGGAGAAAGAGAGAGGGAGGGAGAGGCTACAGGCAGTTGGAGTTGAAGAGACTTGTTATTTTCTGTTTACTTCCTGTGGGCTTCCTGCTGCCTTCTGGGTTTCTTTTTCCTGTGCCGCCCTAGCAATGCTTCTTCACCCTGACAGCAGCTGTGCTCACCCACAGCAGTGGCTGGATCTTGTTTGTAGTCTTCCAGCTCTGACAAGACCAGCCTTATCACCATGGCTCAGATTCACCAGCAGCAGACAGCTGCCAGCCTTCCGCAGGAGTCTGGGCCCCTGCCCCATGTGACACCTGCTCCACCTCAAAGATGTCGCTACTAGCCCAGCAGGGCTTCTCCTTCAGAGGGCTGAATTTAGCTCTGTGGGGCCTCTCTTCCAAGTGTCAATATTTCTTTTCTCTTTTTAAAAATTTTTTAAATGTTATTTATTTTTGAGAGAGAGAGAGAGAGAGAGAGAGAGAGAGAGGGGCAGAGACACAGAATCTGAGGTAGGCTCCAGGCTCTCAGCTGTCAGCACAGAGCCTGCTGCGGGGCTCAAACCCACCAACGGCAAGATCATGACCTGAGACCAAGTCCGAGGCTTAAGGGACTCAGCCACCCAGGCGTCCCAAGTGTCAATATTTCTAAGTTCTTTCCTTTGCTCCCCCAGCCTTGAGGGTAACACTTGCTCTCTATAGTTGCTACCTCCCTGATCACCTTTGCCTTTCACTTTCCTAATTCATATTGATTTTACATATCATTAACCATTCTTTATTTTACATTTTCTGTTAAAATAATTGATGTGATGACTATATCTTAACTGAACCCTGAGTGATCATTCTGTTTGCTGGGATTCCTTAAATGGCTGGGTTTTTTCCTTTGTTAACCCACCGAATATGAGGGCTGGTTATTGGAAGACTCTAATGGCACAAGCCCCACAGGTATTTGAAATAAGTCCATCTTGGGCCGGAAGTGCATGGGCCGGAAGCTTGCCAGTTCTACTGCTAGGTTACTTAGAAGGATCACTCTTCCCCAGGCTTCTAATACTCTCTCAGGACAAGGGACAAGAAAGCTTGGATCTTCTCAGGATGTGCTTCTTTCTGGTATCTGTCTAGGATCCCTGTAAAACTGGTCTATAAGGTCTCAATCTTCCATAAAGGCAAAAGCACCATACTAGTTACTAATTATCATCTGGAGAACTCTTTCCAATTCAGAGTCTCCTATTTCTCAACAGTCCATAGGCCCTAACAGCATTCTGACTTTGGCGATGCAGAGAAATTGGGAGTACAGGGAAAGGGATCTGCATTCAGGTGGCCGTGTATCCCAGTCCTCCCTCGAAGACTTTTCTGTGTTTGCTTGTTATAAGAATCTATCTGCAGTGTAACGCGGTATTTAAAAATTTTTAGTTTTAACACCAACATCTTATGTGTCTTATTTGTAGTTGGGAACTTAACTTTCAGTAAAGGAGAAACATAATTAGAATGAGCAATCTGGGCTGCAGATGATTTTCTCTTCTGTATGTGTTTCTAAATTCTCTTCCCGTCTCCTAGAGATGGCCAAGAAGTACAGTAGTCCTCCTCGCCCCCTTATCCGTGGTTTCATTTTCCAAGGTCTCACTTATCAGTTATCTATGGTCTACCATAGTCTGGATGCATAGGTCCCTCCTCCTGACCTTGAGAAGGTCAAGAGTAGCCTAATGCTACGTCACCATATTTGGGTCACTCACCTCCTTCATGTCATCATTCTTACATCATCACAAGAATTAGGATGAGAACAGTACAGTAAGACATTTTGAGAGAGAGACCGCATTCACACAGCTTTTATTACAGCATATTACTATAATTTTCCCATTTTACTATCAGCTATTATTAATCTCTTACTATGTCTAATTTATAAATTGCACTCTATCATGGAGATATATATATATATATATATATATATATATATATATATATATATATGAAAAAACAGTGCATGCAGGATTTGGGATTATCTATGGTTTCAGGCATCCACTGAGGGCCTTGGAACATATCCCCCTGTGGATAAGGGAGGACTACTGCACCTGGGAAAGTGGAAGAAGAGAAATGAACAAGATAAAAGCCTTTGAGGCCAAAATAAACTACTTTTCTAAGTGTCATTTTTGGCTGTGCTACTTATTTATCATTATATATAAGCTGCTTTGCAATCTTGGATATTTTCAGGGTATATATATTCTTTTTTTTTTTTTTTTTTTTTTTTTTATAAATTTTTTTTTTTCAACGTTTTTTATTTATTTTTGGGACAGAGAGAGACATAGCATGATCGGGGGAGGGGCAGAGAGAGAGGGAGACACAGAATCGGAAACAGGCTCCAGGCTCCGAGCCATCAGCCCAGAGCCTGACGCGGGGCTCGAACTCACGGACCGTGAGATCGTGACCTGGCTGAAGTCGGACGCTTAACCGACTGCGCCACCCAGGCGCCCCTATATTCTTAACACAATATAGTTGAATTTTCTTGTGAGGACAAAGGGCAAATCCAACAAATATTTATATTCTAAATATAACTGAAATTAAATACACTCTGGATTTTATGTATCAAAAAGCCTAAATTTCTGTAACTAAATCTTCATAATAGTTCTTTGTGATAATTACTAATAATTTCATTTTCTGAATTTGGGAACTGATGCTCACAAAACGAAGTACAGATTGACCAAAGCTATTATGCTAATGAATGATAGACCCGATTTCACAATCTGTCAGACTTCCAAAGCTGTGTTTTTAATCACCACCAAACTGCCTACCTTTTATATTATTCTTTCCTCATTTCTAATTGCATTGTTAAATATTTTGATATATGACTGAGAGTTAAGACTATCAATTGGAACATTAATGGATATTACCATAAGGAGCATAGGTATGTCCTTATAAATAAAACAGTGATCTTTTTCAGTTTAGGCAGAATTTAATATTTGTAATAATAGTATTCACTAATATTTATCTGGTATGTGCTATGCTTCAGACAGTGTTCAAAGTACTTTTGCTAATCATCACCAAATAAAAAAAGTACTCTTAGTATTACCACAGTTTTTATAAATGAGCAAACTAAGGCACAGAAAAATTTTTTAAAAATGCCCTAGGTCCAAAAGCTTATTGGTAGAGGTATCAGAATTAACTCTGAGAAGTCTGGCTTCTGGGTCCATGTTTTTATCCATTGAGCTATATACAAACAACATTTATTTCTCTAAAATCTTATTTATTGTAATCATTTGGGTCACATGATCCCATGGGTCATTCTTTGAGATGAAATCTACTCCTGGGGAAGATGCCTTGAAAATTGTTGAAATGACAACAAAAGATTTAGAATATTACATAAACTTAGCTGATAAAGTAGCTACAGGCTTTGAGAATTTTGAAGGAAGTTCTACTGTGGGTAAAATGCTATCAAACAGTATCACATGTTACAAAGAAACTGTTCATGAAAAGAGTCAACCAATGCAGCAAACTTCATTGTTGTCTTATTTTAAGACATTGCCATGGCCACTCCAGCATTTGGCCACCAACTCCCCTGATCAGTCAGCAGCCATTAATATGGCGGCAAGACTCCACCATCAAAGAGATTATGACTCACTGAAAGCTCAAATGATGATTAGCATTTTTTGGCAATAAAACATTTTTTAATTAAGGGGGGTACATTGTTTCTTAGACATAATGCTATTGTATTTAATAGCATGTAAACATAACTTTTATATGACAGGGGAAACCAAAAAAAATCATTTGACTCACTTTATTGCAATGTTCGCTGTATTGTGGTAGTCTGGAACCAAATCTATGATATCTCCAAGGTATACCTGTAGTTACTAATTATTTTGCCAACTGATTCTTTTAAAGTCAATAAGTTTTATATCATACCTTCTTTTCAAAGCCTATAACTTGTCAGATGAAGGAAAACACTCTCAACATCAATTCTAAGATATAATTTTTATTTATAACATATCAATTAAACAAGTATGTCATAACCTTAAAGTAGTTTTATAATGGTGTTTGTCTTTAAAGATTAAATTAATTTAAAAATCATTTTTATTTCTTGTATGTTATTTTGTACATGGCTTTTGAATCATGTTTAGAAAGGTTTTTTTTTCCCCTCACTGACCTAAAATGGTCATTTGTTAGATTATTCTCTTAAAGTGGTTGCAATACCATTTCAGTCCACTGTGGTCTAATGACACATATTTTTCATAAGCTTTCAAAAATGCATCTCACATATCATAAAAGAGGGACAACCTGACAGAGTGCTGGTAGATTAGTTCTAATATTTTATCAAAATTTGGTTATGGAGGGGAAGTTTAGGGAAAAAAAGTCTTTAAATTAATGTTGTAGAGATTTCAGGACAGTCACATCACTTTTGTATTTATTTATTTTTTCTTAAAAAAATTTTTTTTGAATGTTTATTTTTAAGAGAGACAGAGAGACAGAGCATGAGAGGGGGAGGGGCAGAGAGAGAGGGAGACACAGAATCCGAAGCAGGCTCCAGGCTCCGAGATGTCAGCACAGAGCCAGTGGGGGGTTGGAACTCACCAACTGTGAGATCAGGACCTGAGCCAAAGTTGGACACTCAACCGACTGAGCCACCCAGGCGCCCTCACCTTTGTATTTAAAAAGCAGCACAGTGAATCATGCTGTGTTTGGGTGAATTTTTTTTCTCTCTTATTTAGATGGTCATTTCCTTCAAAAAAATCACTCGGACAATATAATCAAGGTGAATTATGGCACTACAATGCAGGTCATTGCACATTCAATTAAAGTTTGGCTGGAGTATTTAATAAAACATTTTATTAAGGCAGGGCGACTTTGGTGCTTAAAATGGAATAAGAAATAGGTAAAAATTCATGTGAAGTTGTCTTGATGAACATTGAAAATCAATAGGTTGAACACACTCTATCTTAAAACATGAATGAAGTAGAGAGAGTCTATTTTCTCCTTCAATGATTATGACTGCTCAGTGAGGCATATAATCTACTCATTAGAAGCAGTTTAATTAACTTCTATTTCTTTTCTTAATTACCTAGAGAAATATTCAAATGTCATTACAATCAGTCAACCTTTATTAAGTATCTACTCTCTTAGGTGTTGTGAGAAATTCAGTAAAATTTGACATGACCCTTTCATTCCAGAAACTTCCAGTATAATGATCTAAGAATAATCATAATTACCATTTGTTTGGAAGTTATTATATGCCAGATATTAGATGTAATATCTAATTTGATTTTATAGTATTCCTATAAAGTAGGTGTTATTAGTTCTGCATTGTGGATAAAGAAGCTGAGACTATAAATTACCTTATCCAAATGTACACATCTAGAAATTGTCAGAGCTGGAGTGCAAATGCATAATGGTTGGATTCCAACAGGGGTTCCCTGGTGTACAAGGTTAAATTCTTTAACCTTGACTAGGAACTCCTTTATCAAGGAACTAAAAATGAGATTTATGTGCCTTCTGAAGAGGTACCCCATTAATGCAGTGCTTCTTAAAATTCAACATGTTTAACCTAAGGATCTTGTTCAAATGAAGATTTTTATTCATTAGGTATTAGTAAAGGCTGAGATTTTCCCTTTCTCACATGTTCTCTAGTGATCCCAAGGCTTTTAGTCAGGACATAATATGGAGTAATAAGGTCTTAGGGAACTTTGAACAAAGAAGAGCAAGACACAGAATAAAAATGATAAACTTGAAATTTCAAGATGTTACAAATCAGTTAATTTCTACAAGCTTAAGACATAACAGTTATAATTTCTAACAGTCATATATTTATTAGGAAATTAAGAAACAACAAAAAAGTATATCTACAAAGTAAACAGTCAAATTTGCCTGAACTTCTGCTTTTAGTCAAGATGAGGTAGCAGGGACTGATTTACCTTCTGTCTGAAATAACTAAAAATCCATAAAAAAATATATGAAACAATGATATTTAAGGAGTTAGACAAGGACAATGGTTTCTGAGAGCTGGAAAACAAATGATTGTCCTAGCTTACTACCAAATTTCCAGACCAAGGCTCAGGAAGGAAAACCCCAGGAAGAGCTCAGTGTTCTCCTTATTTGAAGACAAATGGAGATAGATCCCTTTTACCTAGAGTTTGTAGGGCAGAATACCAGACAGGACACAGTTCATGAAGACAGAACCTCAGAGATCAGAAACAGGAGCTGCAGTTCTCCCAGGGCTGTTCTAACAGCCAGGGCCAGAGCAGCAGACTTTAAAATTCAGAGATATCATTTCTAGTACAAAGAAGGGTCTTGCCTCAGTAGTAGGATAATTCAATCTTAGGATAAATGCAGTTCTCGCCTTACCTAACAAAACTTAAAAGCAAGACTCAAAGAGATCGGGCTTTTAAAATAACTGGGTCCCCCACCACAAAGCTCAAGAAATATAAAAATATTTATAGAAATACAAGAATACCCTACCCCTAAAAGGTGAAATTCACGATGCCTGGTATCCAATCAAAATTAGTTGGCATGCAAAGGATTAGAGGAACACAATCTATAATGAACAGGAAAACCAATTCGTCAAGAGTGATTCAGACATGACACAAAAAATAGAATAAATAGACAATGAAAGTAAAGCTATTATTATTATATTCTATATGTTTAAGGAGCTAGAAAAAAATTGAACATATTTAAAAGATAAACAGAAACTGTAAAAAAGACCAGAGGCAAAAAGCAGGCAATGACATTCTAAGAAACACAAGCAATCAAGGAACCCTATCATATCCTTTATTATTCCTGTTACTTTCTTATATTAGCCAACACTATGGAGAAAATGATGACACAGAAGGAAAAGGAAAGACAAGGCAACCCATAGTTCCATTTCCTTTTAATCCTTCCTTACCAAACCTTACCTGAAGGTCAACAATGCTGGTAGAACATGCATGTATCAAGACATGAGATAAAAATAATTCTGCGAATTTTGTGCCCCATTTCCACTCTTCTGGTAGGAACAAGATATATATGCATGTATGAGCTACTAAATATGAATGGTGTAATTGTAGTAATTTTGTATATCATTTAAATGCTCATATATTTGTATTTAGAATTGGCTTTGAATAACATAAAGGTAAGTGGCAAAATTCATGCTAATAATTTTAAAGTTTATTTTTTCTTTATTTAGAAAACCATTAAATAGCAAATGAAAAACACCATGACTAGCTATGAGAGAGATTACGGATGAAAAGAAAAAGCTTTGTAATTTTGTACCTTTAAAATAAAATTTTCTCTGCTTTTCAGATAAGGGATCTCATATTTTCATTTTGCATTGGGTCTTGCAAATTATGTATCTGTCCCTTAAGTCAAACAATGGTTGCTCAGGAATGATGGGGCACAAGGAATAGTGGGAGGGAGGGATTTCAAAAACATAAGAGAAAATCTTTGGGAATGTTAGGGTGCAGTTGTTATTTTGATTGTGGTGGAAATTTCACAAGGGCATACATACAGCAAAATGTATAGTTTATACTTTAAATATGAATAGTTTATTGAAAGTCAATTTTACCTCAATAAAGACGTTAACAAATATTACTATCATATGTTATAGCTTTTGTTTGAGAAATAAAAAGCCTGAGTGTCAAAGAAATTATGCATATTAATTGCATTTATTTTTGAAGCTAAAAGAAAATATATGATGTATGAATCCTGGCTATATATCCAAGATTTCTGAATAAAATGTATACAAATATGTCATATTTTACTTTCCATAAGATACAGTTTAGATAATTTGATTAATGACATTTCCAACTTATCTAAAACTTTCAAAATGGTATTGAATGTATCATGTACAACCAACTGAAATACCCAAAAGCCTCAAACTTTTTAGAAATAACTAAAATAATTAAGCCCTTTGCTGAAGTTGTCAAATTTGAGGTAACGTTTCAATAAGCCTTTAAAAATATAATACTACAGTCTAAAGTTTTCCATAAAGCTGTTGATTTAAAGGCGTAGATGATTCAAGTTCTATTTCTTATCTCTATTCAACATTGTAAACACCATCTCTTAACACTTCCTCTGTGGAAGAGGAAGATGGCCTGCCTCTAAATCATGGTTCCCAAACTTTTTACCATCAATGATTGTCTTATTATTTTGTTTTCCCATACATACTCCATGTGTTGAAAGATCTGGTCTATCTAATAAAATGCCTTTACTTGATTAAACTTAGTTTCCTCATTTTTCTTTTTCAAAAACTTTTTTTCTTTACTGTCAGTCTAGTTTTCTATCCTCAGGACAGCCATTCTGAGTTGATGTAATTCCAGCAAATATATATATATATATATATATATATATATATATATATATATACATATGTATATAAATAAATGTACAAGGATTACTACTTCTATTAGATTTCCAAGACTTTTGGTGAATATCTTTAGGAAATACTGAAGATGAGTTAGCCAGATTCCTTGTCTCCTATATATCCTATAGATTCTACAGAAGTGTTTTTTCATCTTCTGCTGTCTTTATAACAATGAAAGTAACAGAAAAGATTAAGAGGATATAGCATTGAACAAGGGAAAAAGAGGAGATTTTTTGAGATAGTTCTCCTTCAGGGAAAAATACTTGTGACTAACACAAACAAAAATATTTCTTCATACCAATGGCCATACAAATTCTCTTATTTATTATGAAACAGAGGATTTGATTCAGAGAAAGACAGAATACATGGAAGCAGTCCATGTTCCATTAAGGTATTCCCTGCTGTTCTTTAGGCTGTGAGAATAGAGCTATTTAGATGCTGGGTTAGTATCTAGAATAACAGTATAATTTTCTTTGGCTTATACTGTGTAAGAAACTTATAGAAAAGAAGAAAGCTAGAAATTCTTTCTGATACCACAGAAGCAACTTTATTCTGATATGTATCAGTTGTTAATTGGCTGTTTAAGAAAAACTATCACTTATGAGACATTTTAAACTTACATGTATAGGCTCAAATGACTTTTTCTGTCATCTAACAATCAATCAATCAATCAATCAATCAACCTACCTCTTCTCTACCTGCCTACCTACTTACTTATCTACCTATCCATTTTCATTAAGCTGGCATTTTATTTTTCAGTCCTCTTAAATTTCTGCTTGGTTATTTGAAATCTCTGGATAGAGGGTGCACCATTTTTCTCAGTGAATGATGCATCCTACAAGGTCCTTTATGCATCCAAATTATGGGCTGTGCTTTTTCTTTCCTCCTAAGAAATATGCCTTGTGCATGCACATTTTTTTTCCTCCTGAAGCTGGCAGGTGTAAGGATAGATGTTATTTGGTACTCTTTTAAAGCTGAAAAAAATATCGATCCAAATATCCAATGTACTTTATTGCCATCCCAACTCAACTCTCAGAAGTTTTCTGTAAGAGGTGTGTGTGTGTGTGTGTGTGTGTGTGTGTGTGTGTGTGTGCATGCACACGTGTGTGAGATTTCTCCTGTAATTCATAAAAGAGCTATTTGTTTCTAAACAAAAAGTTGTCAGGCTCAGCTTTCTTCTGGCTATTCAACTGATACCTTCCACAAACACTGCTCAAATTTATTAGGAATGAGAGAAAGCCCCATGACTCAGATCCTGAGCACCTTTTTCAATATAGATAAAGGATGAAACTAAAGTCATAAACCAAGTTCCTATTCTACAGCATAATTTCTTGACCTTCTTCATGAGAAATCCATCTTGATCATAAAGATAAGTGAAATTGTATTAAGCATTACTTTCTCCACTAAGTTTACATAAAATGATCTATTAATTTTTTTAAATTACATTATGTCTAAACAACACCAGAATACTTGGTAAGAAGTTAAAACAAAAACAAAAACGTGAAGGCTATTGGTTAGAAGTGTCACTTGTGCTGGATAGAAAAGAAATGCCAAGTTTCAGTAAAGGTCTAATCTGAAATATTGCTTCAATTTCTCTATTTTTATCCCCACATAATTAAAGTTCTACATGTCTAAATTATTTTAACTAAAAGAAGTGATACAAATGCGATTTTGTGATATTTTCATCACACAGTGAAACAACAGGCAACACAAAAGAATGTGGGTTTTATTGGTATAAGAAAAGATACCTTTTTAAAAAATTTCTAAAGAAACTCTTTGATCATCAGGTTGAGATAGCCATTGGCTTGGATCATCCCAAAAAAGTATAGAAGAGACCTGGGGGAAAAAAATCTAGTTTACATACTGTTATGAGATGACAGGTCTCTAAAATGGATCCCAACAAAGTGTCATCTAACCTGTGCTTGGAATGGTTCTAGGCAGGGGGTCAATTTTACCTTAAAAGGTAAACTTTTGATACCAGAGAGGAGGTGGGGGGGATGGGTGAACTAGGTGGTGGGAGTGAAAGAGTGCATTTGTTGTGATGAGCATTGGTGATGTATGGAAGTGTTGAATCAGCATATTGTACACCTGAAACTAATATAACATTGTATGTCAACTAACTGGAATTTAAGTCAAAACTTTAAAAAAAGGCAAATCTTTTTAAAAATTTATTTATATATTTTGAAAGAGAGACAGAGCATGAGCAGGGGAGAGGCAGAGAGCAAGAGAGGGAGGGAATCCCAAGCAGGCTCCACACAGAGCCCCATGCAGGGCTCGAATCCTAGGAACTACGATATCATGATCTGAGCCAAGATCAAGAGTTGAATGCTTAACTGATCTAGTCACCCAGGCACCCCCAAAAGGTAAACCTTTGAAAGCTTTTATTATGAAAAAAACTATATCCAATGAAAGATTTATTTAACATTTTTATAACATTTCATTAACATTTTTATAATCACATTAATAGTATTTAAAGCAAATTAACAGCTTTTGTCTCAGCACCTTAAAAAGGACTAAGGTTTTGGTTTTGATTCACCAAAGCATGTTCTTTAGTTTTAAATAATAGAAGGCAATGGAATAATAGATTTTGATAATAAAAAAATTGCACTCTGTAAATTTATTTAGACGGTCCAATGTGTTAGAGAATTTGGTAGTTGTGATTCTGGTGTCTTATTCGACTTTTAAAAACTGAGGTATAATTTACATATACTAAAATCACCCTTTTAGTGTATAGTTCCATGAGTTTTGATAAATACATACAGTCATGTAACCATCACCAAAATCAAGGCACACAAGAATTATTCTGTTCACTCCACAATTTCCCTCTGACTCCGCCACCTACCTTCAGACCCTGGTAACTAGTGATCAGTTTTGTGTCATTAGAGGTTGGCCTTTTCCAGAATGTCATATAAATGCTTTCAAACAGCATGGAGCCTTTGAATTTGGCTTCTTTCCCTCAGTGTATGCATGTGAGATTCATCCATGCTGTTGCATGTATTCATAGTTTGTTACTTTTTACCCCTGAGTGACATGGCATGATATGGATGTATCAGAGGTTGTTCATTCACTCACAAGTTGAAGAACATTTGGGTTGTTCCTAGTGTGGGGAAATTGTGAACAAATCTGCTACAAAATTTCACATACAAAACTGTGAACATCAGTTTTGATTTCACTGAGTAAACAATGAAAAATAATGTTACTGGGTCATTTGATAATGGTAAAATTTGATAATTTTAAAAGAAACTGCCAAAGTGGTTGTACCATTTTGAATTCCAAATGACAATGAAATGATTTTCATCTTTTCCAATACATTTAGTATTGTCAGTGTCTTTCTTTCCTTTTCACACACACACACACAAACACACACACACACACACACACGTCATTCTAATAGGTGGTATCTTCTTGTGTTTTTCACTTATATCTTTAATGACTAATAATACTACATACAGATCTTTTCATGTGCCTATTTGCCATTGACAAACCTTAGAGAAGTGACTTTCAAATTTTATACCCATTTTTATATGTTTCTGTTGTTTTGCTCTCATTATTGAGATTTGAGGTCTCTTTTTTTTTTTATTCTGGGTACAAATTCTTTATAGAATAAATGATTTATTTATCATTTTTTTCCCACCCTGTGGCCTGCCTCTTTTTCTTCTGTAATTTTTAAATTTTTATTTTATTTCTTAAAGTTTATTTATTTAGAGAGACAGAGAGAGAGTAAGGGAAGAGCAGAGAGAGAATCCCAAGCCACCTCTGTGCTGTCAGTGCAGAGCCTCACACACACACACACACACACACACACACACACACATTCACACACACATAGATATGTGATATCTTCTTTACCCATTCATTGATCTTCTTTATCCATTCATTGATCGATGGACACTTGGGTTGCTTTCATACCTTGGCTATTGTAAACAATGTTGTAACAAACATAAGGATGCATATATCTTTTTGAATTAGCATTTTCACTTTTGAGGGGTAAACAATTCAGTAGTGGAATTACTGGATCATGTGGTGTCTCTAGTTTTAATTTTTTGCGGAAGTTCCATAGGTTTTCCACAGTGGCCACACTAATTTACATTCCCATCAACAGTTCATGAAGGTTCCCTTTCTCTACATACTCACCAACACTATTCAGTTCTTGTCTTTTCGATTCCAGCTATTCTAACAGGTGGGAGGTGATACGTCCTTGTGGTTTTGATTTACGTTTCTCTGATGATGAGTGATGTTGAGCATCTTTTCATGTTTCTGTTGGCCATCTGTATGTCTTCTTTGCAAAAATGTCTCTTCAGATCCTCTGCCCATTTTTAATTGAACTATTTGTGTGCTTTGAAGTTGTGTACCTTTTTAATATATTTTGGGTAATAACCCCTTATTGGGTATATCATTTATAAATATCTTCTCCCATTCAGTAGGTTCTCTTTTGTTTTATTAGTGGTTTACTGCAAATTGCAAAAGCTTTTATTTGTGTAGTAGTTTATTTTTGCTTTGGTTTCCCTTGCCTCAGGAAACATATCTAGAGAAATGTTGCTTTGGCAGATATAGGAGAAATGACTGCCTGTTTCCTTCTAGGAGTCTTGTGGTTTCAGGTCTCACATTTAGGTCTTTAATTCATTTTGAGTTTATTTTTGTCTATGTGTAAGAAAGGGGTTCAATGTCACTCTTTTGCATATAGCTGTTCAGTTTTCCTACCATTACTTATTGAAGAGATTGTTGTTGTTTATCTTTTTATTGTCTTAAAAGGTTTTTTCAAACAACAAAATTCTTTATTTTGATAATTTAATAAGCATATTAATTGTTTCTTTTATGAATCACTGGATTCCTAGTTTTATAGAAAGCAATAATGGGAATAACAATTGTATACTGCCCATCCTCTTCACACTATGCTAACATCTGCTAATTTGATATTCATTAGCTGTACATAGGAATTGTATTTTCCAGGCTCAAAGTCAATTCTATTGAAAAATAAGTAAACACAGAAAGATTCTTGATTGCAGTTTTTCCAAATTTCACACTCATAGCATCCAATATCAAATTGTTTCTATTAGTTATTAGGTTATTATTGAATATAATATCCCATAGTATATTTATAATGTAAATTATATTTTATAACATATTTTATATTATTCTATTTATAATATATTTTATATTAAAATATTTTATAATATAAAATTATATTTATAAAGATAATTTCTATTTTGTCAAAAAGGAGAGGTGTGAGGATTTATACTTTGTCAAAAGGTAGGGGCGCCTGGGTGGCTCAGTCAGTTGAGCATCTGACTTCGGCTCAGGTCATGATTTCATGGTTCATGGGTTCCAGCCCTGCATTGGGCTCTGTGCCGACAGCTCAGAGCCTGGAGCTTGCTTTGGATTCTGTGTCTCCTCTCTCTCTGCTCCTACCCCCACTTGCGCTCTCTCAACAATGAATAAACATTTAAAAAATTTAAAAAAAAGTGTAAGACAGTTGAACTTTAATTCTAACTTTTCATACATGTTATATTTTAGTCATTAATTACTATTATGGTTTGGATTCTCCATTAATTTTATCATATCAACGAATACAGAATAAAACTCAAGAAATGGAAATAAAAATGTTTCCAATTATTATTTAAAAGGATGAAGATCCTACAAATGAATGAACAATTTCCCCATATGTCATCAGATATTAGCGGTAAGAAAGACTGTATAAGTTTGAAAGTTGGCTTATTTACTTCAACTTGTTTGTTTAAAGTCTAGATATTCTTGAGAAACTCCTAAACAGTCACAGGCTTACTTACCACATTTAGGAAATCTAATGACTATTTAAAGTGTTGAGTTTAGGTACGCCTGGGTGGCTTCGTTGGCTGAGCATATGACTCTTGATATCGGCTCAAGTCACAATCCCAGGGTCATGGGATGGAGCCCTGCGTCCTGTTCCAGGTTGAGCATGGAACTTGCTTAAGATTCTCCCTCTCCCTCTCTCTGCTGCTCTCTCTCTCTCTTTCCCTCTGCCCCTCTCCCTGGCTTAATCTCTCTGTCTCGAAAAAAAAAAAAAATTAAAGATTAAAGTGTTGACTTTACATAATAAATAGAAGAAACTTGCTGTTCAGGAATACTGTCTACATATGACCACAGATATAAAGATATTTGGCTTATCTGGTTTTACTGGCAACTCGATTTTCTGGAGGGCGATGCATTGATATGGAAACCTAGATTTTAAAAAGTAGTCTGGTTTTATGAAGGTTGAAGCACTGTAGAATTCAGTAAGGAGGCTTCTCTTTGATAATCATTGCAACGCCAGCTAAACTTGGAAACGAAAAGCTGCTCCTGAAGATAATTTATCAAAACAGAGTCAGAAAATTTAATAAAATAATAAAATAATTCTGTCAGGGACCCATAGGGTGAGAGAAAATTAAGTTTGGATCCATGTAGCTGCTGAGAGCACAGTTTTACTTCTAACTAAGGATGGACTGATTCTCCTCTAGTAAGGACTATGTAGAAAAGTCTGTCACATGAGAGGAGTGAGTTAGCCTACTGATTAGGCTACTGATAGACCAGAATTCTGCCAGGGTGATAGGACTGATAAAGTGATGACATTTAATATTTATCTACAAAATATCTCTTTAAAAACAGTCTGCAAATGGATAGATTTTGGTAACCAATTGTGTCTTAAACACTCCATGTGGAATGTACCCTGATGATCTGATCCAAAGAAAAAAAGATTTAGGTCATTTATGGTATGGTAAGAAGTCTGTCAAAAGCAAAAGGCAGTAAAATTTTTGTGTTGGGATACTTGTGAGATCATTAAAAAATAGAAGTTATTAATTTTTGTTCAGATTTTATACCGCCCATATTTTAATGTAAAACCAAAAATATATCATAGCTTGGGTCCCATTTTAATAGCAGGAATTTATGCTACAAGAAGATTACCCCAAGGGATGTAACTATAATCGCATTTTAGAATCCTCACACTTTCCTCTACCTAGATGTGTGCCCATAGATGGTTATACACTCTCTATCAGATTCAGCTTTCTCATTTTTAAGGTGAGAAAAATCAGTAACACCTGCTTACTAATAGGTGGCAACACATGTAAATTACTTTGAATAATACCTGGTACACTGTAAACATTCAATAATGGGTTTTGTTGTTACTATTCACTTTCAGGTTTCTGTCTTAGCCACTCTGCAATTATAAGCATTAACTATTTTACACAACTTAAAAAAAGTCAGCCAAATAGATAAAGAATTTGTCTATTCTACCAATATTATGGAATTTGGATGAACAAACACAAACATTATTAGACTGCACATTAATACATGTATTCATAATTGTCCTGGGGGTTAATTAAGTTTCTGACAAATCTGGGTAGTCCCAGATTTTAGTTAAGGCCAGGATAAGAGGGGATTAGTCAGGTAAAGTTCTGAGGACATAGGGCATTTTGGTGGTTATGGAACAGAGATTCCAGAATACTCGGATTAGATTTGCTTGGGCAGTCTCAGCAGACTTGGTACCTGATCACTGTGCTTTCTGATTGTTTAAAAAAAAACTTTATACACTCTGAAAATTACAGCAATATATACTGGTATTTCTATTTGGGGACACAACCAACAAATTACACATAAGATTAAAATTTACTCATACAAACTCACTCAGCGAAATTATAAAGTATGTTCCTCTCCAACTCCAAATTATAAGATCCTAGAAATCAGGAATCCTGAGTAATGTATTTAAAATATATTAAAGGATTCAGATTCTGAATAAATATTTTTAAGAAACAAAACTAAGGATTTTGTTCGTATAGTGAACTCTTCATCCAGAAACTCTGTATCTTTGCTACATTAGTGTATGATAATAGTAACAATACCAATATTAGGAGTAGGAGTGGGCATTTAAGTACTTATTCTGGGAAGGCATCTGTTCATTTCATGGTTTAACTCAGTTAATTCTTGTAACATTCTCATATAGATTACACTTATCATCCTTACTTTATGGATAGCAAAGCACAGGCACAGAGAGTTAAAATAATTTTCCCACTTTCCTAAGAACTGGCATTTCAACACAAGCAGTCAGACTCCAGATATGAACTGATTCTCACTTTGTCTTACTTTCTGGAACAGGCAACATACATTCATATGGAAACTCTATTCATTCATAACCATCTTCCCATTAATCTAGGGCTTCAGGATCTTTCTTAATCACACTATTCTGCTATTTCCAGACTATTTCTCATAGGTAGAAAAGGTAGAAATATAATAGCAGAGCTCTGTTTTTTCTCTGTCAGGATTTTTCTTTTGCTAATCAGTCTATACTACAAAGTCCACAATTTTAGCCACTCCTTCAAAAATATCGTAAAATCCTATTTTATTGTTAACCCTGGACCAAAACAAATATTTTCTAGTATCTCAGTTTCTGAGATCTGCTGGGAAACAAGCAATAACAATATGGACTTAGACCACTGCAAATGTAAGGTTTAAAATTTTAGCTGTATTTGTAAGTAGTTCTTTCTGCATACAATGCTGTGGCTATTCTTACTGCTTGAAGTACTTGCTCAAGTCCAACAGTTCTCTATTTCCCCACCTCTCCCACCTGAGGAAGATGACCTCGTTTCCCACTTCAAAGAGGAATAGAGTGAAATATGGCACTCTGACACCAGCTTCTACATATTTCTTGCTTAGCATGCCCTTTCCCCCTGTGCACACAACGGATGCTAATATAAACTACATTCAATGTGGTTTTAGATTCCAGAACAGGCTATGATCAAAAGCACAAAGTCTGAAACTGAACTTCTTGGGTTCAAATATAGTTCCAAATGCTGTTTCCTGTCTGACCACGGGCAGATTTTTTTAACCACTTGCAACTCAGATTCATTATCTGTAAAATTGGGATAATAATCGTTCCTACTCCTTAGGTGATTATGAGAACTAAGTGAGTAAATGAGTATAGACTGCTTGGAATAGGGCCTAGCACATAATAAGTGGAACAGTAGTTATTATTATTTTAATTACTTGTCTTCCAAGAATTACCTTTAGGTTTATCCTTTGCTGTATAGTTGTCTCTGATTCTCCGTGTGGAATTAAGTTAGTCCCTTTACTTCTGTAGTCCCACAATTCTTTATATTTTAGTTTTATTATAGCACCTATCACCTTAAATTATACCCAACAGTGTAGAGTTGTGAACAGAGGTTGTACCTTACCTTTGTACTGTTACCACATTCCCTTCCAGTAGTTCAGAATCTCAAAATATTGTTAGTAAATGAATTAAAATGAGATTATGAAACTACTCCTCATTAATACCTGAAAAATAAATGTAATGCCATTGATATGGAATGGTTTAGCTTTTCCAGGTATTCAGTTAGTATCTGAAGCACTTCTGTTCACTTAGTAGTGAATAATATTTTATTTAACTCTCTAGTGTGAACAACCATGGGTGTCTTATAACACACATCTTTCCTGTTTATTTTTTAAAATCTGCAGATAAATTTCAGGAAATATTATCTGTAGACAAAAAATACCTTGATAACAACAAACAGATATATTCAAATTTAAATAAGTCTAGCTGCATTTTGGCTCATAAAAATTTCAATCCCTATGCAATTTTGTGAGCTATTATTAATGTGGTTATCATGTATCTATGTATAAATATAAATAGAAAACTTCTAACTCATGTATAATTCATACACTTCCTTGAATGAACTGCAAATGTAAGAATTGAGGCTATAATCTTTTCATGTTATAGATCAGCAGTCCGAAAGTATGATCTGTGGGCCTCTAGATGCTTCTGACACATTTTCAAGAGTGAGTGCAAAACTATTTTCATAATAATATGACATTATTCTCCTATTTCATTGTGTTGACATTTTAGGGATGGTGCAAAAGCAATGATGTGTGAAAGTGATGTGCCTTAGGGCAAGCCAACGCATTGGCACCTATTTGTACTGTAGTGATAGTATTCTTCATCACCACGCAAGCAAAATTCAAAAAAAAAAAAAAATACTAGCTTCACTTAAGGATGTCCTTGATGAAACAGTAAGTAGGATTTTTTTAAAAAAACCTTAACCCCTCAGAACATGTGTGATAAAACTGGAGTATGCATTCAGCACACTTCTGTTGGGTACATACAAAAAATTGTTGGACAAGTAAAGGGACTAGTGCAATTGCTTGACTTGCAGGTCAAGCTAGCTGGTTTTTTTTTTTTTTTTTTTTCATTAAATGCCATTTTTTCTTGAATGAATGACAGGTAGATGCACTCTGATTATTCAGACTTGTATATCTATATCTGGCAGATATTTTCTCGAAAATGAGTGAAGTGAGCCTGTCACTTTAAAGAAAAACTGACAGCATTTGTTGCCAGTGAAGGAACTCAAGCTATCAAGTAAAAATTTGAATTTTAGAAAACTTGTGTTCATCATTAGGAGGTCCACAGTTTCTAATACCTAAAGACTTTCCTGATGAGGTTGGTGATAATATTAATAAGTGATTTTTTTTATACTGTATACTGAAATGGGTCAACACCAGGAAGGTCTGCATACCTCAGCAAATTTTCCATATAACCAACATATAATTTTATAAAATCATGCACGGCAAAATATTCAAAGTACAAGTTAAACTAATGGGTTTTAATATAACAGTTCAAAAAGTTGATTGATATAATTACAGATTTCATAGTGCAGCTCACCTTTGAGAAACTACCACCTGTCAAATACTGGTGAAGTAGCAAAGAAGAAAATATGCAAGTATTTAAAAAAAACTGTTAAAATATGCCTTCCTTTTCCAACTAAAGATCTGTAGGAGGTCATTTTTTCTTCATATACTTCAACAAAAATAATATATTTCAATAGATGAAATGCAAGGACAGATTTAAGAAACCAGTTATCCTTCACTAAGGTAGACATTTAAAAGGATTTTTAAACATGGAAAAACACTTAATGGTGTAAAAAGTAACTATTCTTGCCAAATATTCTTTCTTGGTTTGGAAAATACAGATTCTTTTCATAAAACTATGTTATTTATACTCACATATAGTGGTGGTATTATTGCTATTTTAAAATTGATACCTCTCTTTGGGTATCAATTAGTTGAGCATCTGGCTCTTGGTTTCAGCTCAGGTCACGATCTCACCATTCATGAGTTCAAGCCCCACGTCGGGCTCCATGCTGACAGTGTAGCAGAGTCTGCTTGAAATTCTCTCTCTCTCCCTCTCTCTCTGCGCCCCCCCCTTCTCTCTTTCTCAAAATAAATAAACTTAAAAATTAATTTTCTCCTTTAAATTGATACATACTGAATATTGACATATGTAAACCACATAAACAAAAGCTCTTTGGGAATCCTCACCAATTTTTAAGAGTATAAAAGGGTCCTGAGACCAGTACATTTGAGAACTGCTGCAGTAAACAAACAGTGCAGTCAGCATTGCCAAAGCATATGGAAGGAGAAATCAATTTAGGTGTTTGGAAGTTCCTATCCATACCTATGTATGTTTGGCAAAGGGAGATGGAACACTTGGTGTAAAAGGGTCTTTAATGAAACAGTCTCCTTTCAAGTTCACATGCATGTCTGAGCACAGCCCCAAAATGCCAATCCAATCACACAGAAGGAGATGCTATTCTTATTTGTGTCCATTATGTGTTAAGTATGAAAGCTGGGTCCTGGGTACCAGATTCTGTGCTGCTAAAACAAAAGTAAGGGTATTAAAAAGATCCTTGTACACAAGAGCCTTTCTCATTGGCTTATCTACTTTGTGCTGGTTCTTTTATATCATTTGATTAAACCTAAGAAGAAAACTTTCATTGGTACATAGACCTGAGAACAGACAGGAGAAAACGTGTTTTCTATTAGAGAAAGAAATTGTTGATTTGAGAAAGAAAAAGTATACTATGAGAGAATTCTTCAAAGTGAAATTATAAAAGTAGGTTATTGAATTTTTAGTATCAAAGAAATAACATGTTATGAAATTTTGGCATCATAAACACCTGGAAGGGTTAAAATGGATCACATGCTGCTGCAGAAATTTTGTTATCCATTTCCCCAGCCTCCCCTCCATTTCCTGCTTTGTGTTCTTTTTAAAGAACACCACTTCAAGGATGTAGAAGCTACTTTTTGATGTCAAAGTGACACTTCCCTTGTTTCTTTTGAGTGAGGAGAGGCCTGGAAATTTCATTAGTCCCTCATTAGGGCTTTCAAAAAGTTCAGCTATTGATTTCATAAAATTCCTTTCCTGTATTTTTCTGTAAATGTATACAATAGCTCCTAACACATCCTCCTCCAGGAAAGCAGACACTCAACTAGCAATTTGACCTTCAGAATTTCTAAATGATGTAAGAGTGAAGTAATTATAGCACATATGGATAAATCATTATCAAAAATATTCAACTACTGATTTCTTTTCTCTTTTCTTCTTTTGTTTTCTTTTCTTTCTTCCTTCCTTTCTTTCTTTCTTTCTTTCTTTCTTTCTTTCTTTCTTTCTTTCTTTCTTTCTTTCATAACGTGAGGGCAATGGGCTTGATATCTGGCACAGGGCTAACACTTAAAAATTACATATTGATTTCTAAATAATAATAGCAATTAGAGTTTCTTGTTAGGTACATTAGTTTCTATATGTATGTTAAGGATTTATAAAGGTTCATGAACTCTTTGGGGTGAAAAGGATAATAATTGGCCATCTGTGAAAGAAAAGCCGTACGATCAACATTTCTGGAAGTTTTACTTTCTATAAACTATTTAAGACAAAATTTGTAGTCTAGTGTCGTGCAGTTTTCTACATTCTTGATTTCAATCCCTACTTAGAAAGTTTTTTGGCTTCAGCATCCTCTTCTGTTAATAAGAATAGCAAAACCACAGTCACTTATATGAAAGGTATAATTCAGAATAAGAGTTAGCAATTGCAATATTAATTAATTCTCTAATCTGTTTCCAAACAAAACTAAAACAATACAAAGTAACAGATTTAAGAAATAATACATTTTTAGAATCCAAGTTAAAGCATAGGTAAGAACATAAGATTGGAAATCAAAAGATCAGAATATGAGTGTAGGTTCTAAGAGTTCTATTTTCTTCACTTAAAATAGGAATAAGAATACTGTCATAATGTCTTGTCAAGTTACTGTATAAAAACATTTAACATACTCTAAAAGCTCTAAGTGTAGTAGCTATGATTGCCATGGATCTTCCCTTTACTTCTTCAAATTTTCCCCATCCTTCAAGATACAAATCAAATGGCTTGTTCATAAGAATCCCTAGTTCCATTCAGACCCAAATAGCTCTTCTTCCTATGGACTCAGCTCTTGTGGCACATACAATTAAATCAGGCATGCCATCCCTCATGACATCATTTATCTAATGTTTGTATGGTTTTATTTGATTTTTCCTGTATTCATTGTCTTTCAATGTTGTATGTTCCTTAAAGTTATTAATGATGTCTTATTTTTCTTTGGATCTTTTATAGTTTGTGGTGTCTTGAACATAATTAACATACTATTAATATTTGTTGATTATTATATTAATGATAGGCTTTATGAGGTTTTCAAGAGTACAGGAGACACTTTCATGAAAGCATTTAAGAAACTATAGAAGAAAATAACTTACCTATAAAAGTAATATGCCTCTTTGGAAGAGAGATAAATCACTGTGGTTTGGAATTGGAAAGGGACAATCAGATCATCTAGTTTAAAGTTTTATGTTATGGATAAAACTGGAATCAATACATAATTCATCACTGATTTTCATATTAGATAACTAGCTATCATTCTATGACTTTGTAAATCATTTGAAACAAATTTTCAAATAAGCATAAGTCATTTAAATGTGTGTCTTGTAATAGATGTATATGAACTCTACATGTTATTCGAAGTTTCTTATCTTTTTATCCTTGGTAATCATAGATCTAGCTATTGAGACAATTTATTGGTTATAAGCTATTTTCTTTCTGAAGGAGGAAAATAATTTCTGATTCCATGTTTTTCTTCTAAAAAAGGTTTAAATGTTTTGTTTCTGAAGATTCTGTTTTGTAAGGACAATGCAAACCTAACTTAAAAGTCAGTATTTCATATATGCCACATGAAGATTCACCTCATGAAAAGAAAACAGGTTGAGGAAATAAAATCCTAGCTGGTTTATAGGGATAAAGAGACAGGCAATGAAAACCATTTTTTCCAGGAATAAGAAATCTGTCCTTATTATCTGTACATGTAACTGCCATGCCAACAGAGTGTCAGATACATTACAAAGTTAACCTCAAATCCTGCTCAACTCTGATACTATTGTGCCCAATCTATGTGCTGATGCCACTCAAAACACAGAAGCGACTTCATACCTCAGAGGCTTAATGGGAAAAGCACCTCTCTTACTTCTTTATGCTACAAGCATGAAATGTGGACTTTTCTTAAACTATGGGGAAAAAAAATGTATCACTCATCCCAAAATTGAGGGAAAGGGTTATTTTGTTCTGTTTGTTGGTGTTTTGGTGGGTTTTTTTCTTTTCTTGTTTTTAAACCCCAAAACAGTGCCAAGATCAGTAAGTACATTTTTTTAAATATGAAATTTATTGTCAAATTGGTTTCCATACAACACCTAGTGCTCATCCCAACAGGTGCCGTCCTCAATGCCCATCACCCCCTTTCCCCTCCCTCCCATCCCCATCAACCCACAGTTTATTCTCAGTTTTTAAGAGTCTCTTATGGTTTGCCTGTTTCGACTAAGTACATCTTTAAAATACCACCTTTTTGGGGGTGCCTGGGTGGCTCAGTCGGTTAAGCATCCGACTTCAGCTCAGGTCACGATCTCGCGGTCCATGAGTTCGAGCCCCGCGTCGGGCTCTGGGCTGATGGCTCAGAGCCTGGAGCCTGCTTCCGATTCTGTGTCTCCCTCTCTCTCTGCCCCTCCCCTGTACATGCTCTGTCTCTCTCTGTCCCAAAAATAAATAAACGTTAAAAAAAATTTAATAAAAAAATAAATAAATAAAATACCACCTTTTAATAAAATACTAATTTTCTGGTACAGAAATGATTTCACTGAGTCAGGTAAACCCAGCCTACAAATTAGCGTATAGTGTTCCTTTTATAAAAGTAATAAGAACTGATCTACATGGATAAGAGGCTTTTAGTTCTCACAGAGAAAGGATGATCACAAAGTAAACTCCACACTGCTTAGGTGAGAGGGAGAGAAGCATGAAAACAAACAACAACAAAAAAGTACCTGAAAACTGAAAGGTAAAAGAGAGGTCACCTCCAGGGTAAAATGTTGCCTCACAACAATTATAGACATTAGGACATATTTAATTGTCTCTGTCAACCCCTCATTTATGTATGAAAAAACCTCTCAAAGAAAAAGAATGTCGCTGTGATGCAGAACTCAGAAGGCTCCCCCTTGAATCTCTGGCAAACGTCTTGGATGTTAGGTGAGCGTTCTTTCCAAGAGATCACAAGCACATCCAGGCATCCATCACTCACTCCTTTAACAACCAGATATCAGACCTGTCCTTGGCACTAGCACGTTGCCGGTGCCGTGCACTCCATGCCCTCAGGCCCGGCCAGAGAAGGCGGGGGTGGCTGTCAGGGACCCTGGGATCCTGTTTGTTTCCAGGTGGGGCTGAGACAAAGCTTTGCATATTCTGCCGCAAGGCTGGCAGCCAGAGTAAGTTTCCTGAGATAAAGCAACTTATTTCCCTTTCAAACTGTTACATGAACTCACTGGGAGAAGGAGAGAAATGGCTGTAATGGGAAGGACACTGAATCCTCATTTTAGAATAATGGATTCAAGTTCCAGCTCTGCCATTTATTACTCGACTTCTTCCGCCCCCGGTCCTCCACCTGTCCCCTCCTGTAGTGGATGCAATTTAACCTCTCTAGGCCTCATCTTCTCCACTGATAATGTAACAATAAGACCTCTATAGGAAGCTTATAAGGTTGTTAGATTTCAAGGAGAAAATCAATGTAAAAGCACTTTATATGTTTGTAAATACACTGCAAACAACAAAGTTATTATTCCAGGTCACAAAAGAGAATAGCCCCTATTTCAGAAATATCACTTAATCAAATATTGCACAAACGTATTTTAAAGATTAATATCTTCAATAACTTACATTGGCTTGATTTAATAAGCTGAGAATTCATTAGGTTTGCTCATCAAATGTGTGCCTTACTGGTGATCATAAGAATAAATAAAAAAATAATATGACGCAACACTGAGAAATTGCAAATAATGACAATACATTCCCATTTAAAACATATTTAAAGTTCCCTACAAAAGAAATGCTATATTTTGGTATTCTGTTAAAATTCAAACGTTAACTTAAAATAGAAAAGAATAAAACAATGCCCCAATTTATAAAAGAAACAATTTAAATAATATTCAGTATATGATTCTTGATGATTATTAGCTCTGCATAAAAGTATGTAAATCATGCAATTACAATGTGTACTATCAAAGACTATTTCCTGGGTTTCCCATCAAATCATCACATTTAGCTTTGGAGACAGGAAAGATATTACAGCATCGTTTAAGGAAGAGAAATGCATTTACTTAAGTCTGGCTTTGTACAAAAGGAAATATCAAGTTGAAAGCAACCCTTTTTCTGATGATTTCCTTGATGAAGGTATAAAGAGTTTCTACTATGGCAAAGAAGCCTAGCTCAAATGTGAAATGCTTGACTGTTTTGTTTGGAACACACATTTCTATTTTGCAGCCACGGCAAGATTGATGAAATTCTGGCTGGTGAGTGTAGGGGGAAAGATAAGCCCTTATGTCAAGAGTTTCTGCTAACCTTGCTACATTTAGTATCAGAAAGAGAGTGGAGATTTGCGGCTTACTGAATTCTGAAGCCAAGAAAATGAGATGGAAAAAAAAAAAATTAAAGAAAAACTACACACATTCTGTTTTAGTAATCTCGTATGCTTTCAGGGTACTAGATAGCTATAATAGGATTAACTTTAAGACAGTTTTAATACACAGAATTATTAAGTTATTGGGTTCATGCTATATCTTATATACACAGGCACATTTTTCTTGTGGCTTAATTGGGGATTGGGATTTCAGTCTGGTAGAAGGTCTCCTAAATGTAATAATAATAGAGTTAAAGGAAATTTTTCTAGTCAAACTCTTTCCCCTTTCCCAGCCAACTGCATTTAAATGAGGATACTTCTACTTGTTTGGTATAAGGATATTTTAAGCCATCCTATATTAAGTAGGACAATACAAAGAACTACTAAGTTTGTAGTTCAGATAGGTCTAAGTTTTATTCTAAAATTGCTGCACCCACTTTCCTCTAAATTTATAACCTTAAGTAGCTCCTCTGAGCCTCAGTTTCTCATGAAAATCAAAACTATTAATAATTAGCGGTCATACCTCCTGGTTGCAAGAAACAGGCTTTTCCTAATTAATGAGGAAACTGGTCCAATAATACAGTGGACCATTATGGAAATTTCTCTGTGCCACGGAATCTTCAAAATACCGCAAACACATTTAACCCCCACATTATTATTGTTATTCTGTGACAGATGAGGAAAGTGAAGAGCATAGGGATTAAGTTACTTGCCCAGGGTCACACAGCTAGGATGTGGCAGATCTGGGCCCGTGCTCAGAACTCGTACTCTAAACTGAGTCTTTTGTTTGTTTGTTTCTTTGTTGGTTTGTCTTTGAGTCTTCAGCTTATTAAAATAATACTGGGTGACTTACAGAGATATTAGCCTGGAGGCAAGCAGTCAAAAGCAATGATCAAAACCTTGTTAATGAGGAAATTGCCCGCTGCCATCACACCCCAGCTTTGAGCCAATGAGCTCTCCCAGGGTAACTTCTATGCAATTTCCACCTCTGAGACGTCCCCATCGCAAGCCAGGCTCCGGTGAGACTGGATGTTAGTAGGAAAGTGGGGACAGAGTTGACAAGGAAGGCTGGAAAAGAGAGCTCTGGCTTGTTTAGCTCCTCTAGGCCAAGAACCTATCTTGTTTCCAGCAGGACTCAGAGGGCAGGGACTCCCCCAACAGAGAAAGTCTCTTAAAGGTTCGAAAAGTGAAACCAACAACAAAATCCCACTTTAATTGTTCTAAAGATTAATAGAAATAATGTCTAGAAAAGGCCAATTGTTTAGTGATTAATTATGTTCTGGTGTCAGCTCACCTCAGTTCAAACGTCAGTTTTTCCCTCACAAGTTGTGTGACTTTAGAGAAATTACTTTATCTCACTGAGTTATTTGTTTCATTGTATGTTTTTGTGAGCATTAAACAAAATAAAGCATGTAGCTAATTATATTAAGCACTCCAAATGTACACATAAAGTAAATCTAGCTATGCCTATGAATAGCAAAAAAAAAAAAAACCCAAAAGCAAAAACAAAAACTGGTTAGTTAAAATAAAATGAAAATTATGGGACTCCTGGGTGTCTCAGTCAGTTAGGCATCTGACTTCTGCTCAGGTCATGATCTTGGGTTCATAAGTTCGAGCCCTGCTTTGGGCTCTGTGCTGTCAGCTCAGAGCCTGGAGCCTGCCTAGGATTCGGTGTCTCTGTCTCTGCCTCTACCCCACTTGCATTCTGTCTGTCTCTCTCTCTCAAAAATAAATAAATGTTAAAAAAATAAAAATAAAATTAATATACTGATTATTTTTTACCAGTTGACAGGAAATTTCTGATTTGGGTAAGTATAAAGTTCTAATCAATTTTCTTCAAATGATTGGAAAAGTTCCATTAAAAATATAGATCCATTTTTAATCAATATTTTAGAGTTTAAAGGAGCAGAATATTATCATAAAATGGGCAAATTCAGTTCTTAAAGTTCGTTCCCATTCAATTTGGAGCTAGGTACTCTTCTTGTCTAATAAAACCTAACACACATTAATATTTGGGGACTGACAGAATTCAGAATATAATCTTGAAGTTTAAGATTTTTGAGTTTTAAATGAAATTTGTATCTGTAAATGTCAATCCTTTTACTTGAGCATTCTGGGGTTGGGGTCTTTTAAGTAAAATCCTTACTGTTAAAACTATAGTAATTTCATAATTGTATGTTTAGCTCGACGTTTCAAAAGGAGTTATTTACACATATTTTGTGAGATTGCCATGTATCTTTATTTCCAGATGCACGGGTCATCATTTCTACACACATTGAATGGTGTGGACCTTGAAGGAGAGGAAGACCAGAATTGTTAAGTCACGCTAAGGAAAATCACAGGCAGACCCGGCTAATTTCCTACTCACGTTATCCATTCTCTCATTTCTCCTTGTTATTGTAACCCCGACTGTGTTTAAAGTAGAAATGTCTCTTCTTAATGTCCCAGCCTTTACTGAAATTAGGGGTGGCACATGATGGGGTCCAGGATAGGCTACCCCAGACTGTGCCACTTTAGCATGAAGATTATTTTGAGCTGAAGACAATCAAGGCCAACAAGACTCCAGAAGAGTCTTTTTTTACTTCCCCCATTAATTGCCTACAATAATTTAGATATGGAGCCTGTACCAAGAAGAGAACTATTACTAAAGTAACTTTTTATACAAGAAATACTTTTCCACGTAGCTTGTTTACCAAACATTTGTCTTCCCCTTTCCTTGTGAATTGATTTCCTTTCCTTTGAAGTCCCAAACCCCTATCCCTTTCTCCTTAGCTCAGGACTGCCTAGAAGTCTCAACTCTCTGACTCATATTTTTATGGGCCCCTTACATATATTATTAAATGTTTTTCTCCTGTTATTCTGTTAATTTTATTATTAGACCAGCCAAATAATTTAGAAGGATAGAAGAAAATTTTCCTCCTCCCCAAAGCATATAGCACAGATCTGGCCACAGAGTTGTAGGTTAAATCTGGGTATGGCTAGGAAAGGGCACCATATTGAGTAGAATTTCCCATATAGGATAGGCTTCCCGCCCCCCCCCCCCGCCGCCTTTTTTTTTTTTTTTTTTACTTTCTTCTTCTTCTGTAATATAGATGTGAGTCAAGAATGAACAGCCATCTTATAACTGGGATGCCTATAAAGGTGGCAAATTATATCCAAAAGACAGCGGTCTTTAGATTGAAGCAACATGGGATAAAAATGGTATCAAATAGCTGTTTCCTTACTATGACACATCTTATTAAGTGAAAACTTCATTTATGCCAGTGGAATAATATTTCTGCTGAATTCACTATCTCCAGCAATCACCACAGGGGATAGATTTCTAGGATGGAAAAAATTTTATCAAAAATTGAAAACCAATATTCCATTGTCTTTTAGATCCAGAGTTTTTATTAAAACAATAACAACAACTTACTCTTGTTTATTGAGCCTATAACTTTTTTCAGCCTCCTCAATTGCATTTAAATTTTTCTCTTTATAATTATTTTGAAATTTGAGAATGTGTGAGTTTGTCTTTGATAATTTATATTGTGTGGCTTTTAGCAGGTCATAAGCTCTGAGAAATATTTTTTCCCCTTTATATCCTTTATCCAACCTTCCTGGATCTCTTAAGCAGATGTTGGAATTTTAAAATTTATCCTCAATGTCTATTAAGCCTTCTTTCCATTTGCGTTGTTGTTTATTTATTGGCCATATTTATATTAGAGAAATCTTGATCAGTGGTGGGTGCCATTTCTGAGAGTTATTTTATGGAAAGGCAGAGTGGGGTGGTGATTTACTGACCTTAGCTTACAGGTGAGTGGGATCCCGTTCTTCTTAGATGTTACCGGCTAGGAGATACTACCAAGGGAGAACTATAAAGTACTTAACTGCTGGTAGATTAAGTCAGGCTTTGTTTTGGTGTTTTAATAGTCATTCTACAGATCTTAATGATACCAAACAAATATTTATTGTAGTCCCTAGGGCACCTAGGCTGACAGGAAATCTATTCGGTTTGGAGTCTAACATTTCGACATGAAGCTTCAGGATTCACCATGGAAGGTGAAGAATACATTTTCTGAATGTTTCCATTTTGGAGTGACATTATAAGAATGACATTATAATTGTGTTTATCTAATATTTGAAGACTGACCATTTACAAAACACATTAGATTGTTTTGATCTGATATTAGATTGTATGACTGAAATAGATGAGATGGTGAAAAAAGCTGTTGATTTCATACCTAGTAAAAGAAAATGCTTGTGTGTTTGTCATTTTGTATTTAAAAAAATAGTTATACAGTTATACAGCCACCTGGGTGGCTCAGTTGGTTGAGCACCCAACTTTAGCTCAGGTTATGATCTCACAGTTCATGGGTTCGAGCCCTGCGTCGGGCTCTGTGCTGAACACTTGCTCAGAGTCTGGAGCCTGCTTTGGATTCTGTGTCTCCTTCTCTGTCTGCCCCTCCCCTGCTCATGCTCTGCCTTACTGTCTTTCAAAAATAAATACATGTAAAATAAATAAATAAATAAATGAATGAATAAAAATAGTCATACAAAGAATACAAGCCTCTATCCTCTTTAGTAAAATACTCAAATTTCCTTACACATTTTATTGGCTTGAAGCAAGTTATACAGCCACTTGTAAGCATAAAAGAACATGTGTTAAAAAGGGGGAGAAAGCAAACATCTGAGAAGCCTGTTACCATCTGCTCTACTTTATATGGCACAGGTAGTGAACAGCCAGAATGGATACTGGCCAGAGCCTCAGACTGGAATCTTGCAGTCCCTGGTAATGCCAAACTACTACCCTTTGATTGTTGAGTTGCGAGGAAATCTAAGGGTCCTGGAAGAGATGCTTGTGGGCTGGAGCAGTGAGCAGCACGTAGGGGCCTAAGAGCAGTGTCCATTTGTCCATTTGTCCATTCTCAAAAAGAAGTCCTACGATATTTTAACAACTGGTTCAGCTAGTCTGTTCCAGCTGCATATTAGCCCTGCCACAGTCCTTTGTCCTAGATGGCCACACCTTCACTGCTTTAGCCTGGAGAAGAATCTCTGATGCCTATTTATCAGCAAAAACATAAGAGGAAGCACCTATTAACTTAATAAACACCTATCAACTTTTCTGAATCAGAGCCCCACTGATTCATCCTGACAATTGCCAAAAGGAACTCTTGTACTTTACATTCTTTGTCTGTGAACATGGTGTGCCTTAGATTCCCTCCTGCATCTTCAGCAGGCTTTCCCAAAAATGGTTTGAACTATGGATCTTTTGACAATCTGGTCCCATCAACTTTATCTTCTTTCATAATTCTCCCAGAATTTTAGTCTGCCAGCGTTTGTAGTTTTCTAGTGATAATAATGATATTTCTTTAAAAATTCCGCATTTGGTCATTTCTAAGAATTTGAAGTGGGAAGGAAGATAGTCCTATTTGCTTATTCTGCCATCTTGCTATGATGTCTTAAATGGATTATCTACTAAAGTTCCTCCTTAAAAACTGATGAATTTTACATGACTAAGATAACTGCGAAATAGGTTGCACAGCCATCTGTTGACCAGCTTATTCTGGGGGTATAGGAGATAAGAAAGACAAAAGAAAAGTGCAAGGGGTAATATCAAAAACCTGGCACTGAATCCCAGCTTTGCCTGTTAATAATTAAATACCCTTTTTCAACTCACCTGTTTACTCTGCAACTCTGTTCTCACATTTTAAAGTAGAGATAATAATTTCTACCTGAAGAGTTAAGTGCAGATGATAAAGATAACACCTATAAACAAATCTGAGTCTTAGAAGCAAGTATTAAATTGCAGTTCTTAATATTAGTGTAATGCTAGAAAATTCACACATTGTATGATGATTGACCAAAATTGTCTATAAACAGAATGAACAAACATTCCAGTTTACTTGACCAATACTGGCTTATAGCCGTTTTCCTAGCAAAGTATCATTAGCACAGTCTTCAATTCACAAAAGTATCCCAGTTTGGAAGACTGGGCATTGTATAATAATGCTAACATTAAATACCCCCGAGCTTCTGTGATACTATGATCCAGGATATAGGTATGCCAATCAGTGGAGATAACTGCCTTTCTTGGAACTTTGGTAATAAGCATTGAACCAGCCTTGTTCATTAAATGAGTATAGCCATATAACTGCATACTGGAGGATCTGTAGTAGCTAAGTGTTCAGCTACCCAATTGGGCAAGCATAGGTTGAAATTCAGGTTTTCACGTATACCAGTTCTGTGAACTTGGACAAGCACTCAATCTCTCTGAGCATTGGTTTCTTTCTCAGTAAAATGGATAGTCATCAAACCCTTTGAAGATAAATGAGATAACATATGTCCAATGCTTATCACACTGTGATAAGCACATGTTGCAGCAGCATAGATGCTTTCTGCAGAAGACACAACGTAGCATGGAATTCACCATAGATTTTGGCACTTTTTAACTTGTGCGGATGGGTTTTGGTATCCACTTTCATAGTGTACTATTTTTCCCTCAATGTGCAACAAATTGCACCTTTCAATTTATTAATTCTCTGTTTTAGAACACACGTGATACTATGTTGAGATGAAATAAAATGGCACATAGTCCCACGGTGATGTTCATGAGTAAAAAAGGAAGGCTGAAGCCTATGTCCTCCAAAGACCAGATGGGATATTTCCACTTGTTTCTGTTCATTTTACAGCCCAGATGAGACTGAAACAACAGGATCTTCGGAGTCCCCAAAGGAAGAGAACTCCATGTTGACTTCTGATTTATTGATTCCTTCCATTATTCTATCTCCTGGGTTTAAAATGTTAGTGAAAGGAATGATTTTGTTGATGTTTCCAATAGTGGTCTCTTGCCCTCAAAGATGCATACTATTTAAACAGGAAATCTGCCCTTTTAGCACTGAAATAAATACAACTAGTGATGAACCACCCGCAGGCAATTTTCTAATGAAGCCCCTCAAACCATGACTTTCCAGCTACATGGGCCAAGGAAGACAAACACAGCTTTGAAAAGAAAAAGCTGACTTTCATTTTTATTGGAATTTCTCAGTTTTTAATTCATAGAATTTTGATAAATGCTATTGCTCCAAGGTCACCTCCAGGGTATTGTGAGACTTCCTTCTTCCCAGCCATCCTAAATATTTCCCTTTTTCCTCCTTTAAAGAAATCTTCATCCGTAATTTTCATGTGTTGTCTATTAACAAAACATGCACATGGAATGCAGACGCTCTATATTTCAAACATTTCTAACCTTCAAGGATGGGGGAAGAATTAAACAAGGGAGAAGGCTGGCTTCCAGCAATAACACAGCTTTAATAAATACATGAAATATTTATAGAACACATAAAGAACAAAGGAAATAGAACACTTCCTCTGTGTATGATTTCTCTCAATGTTTCAGTCAGCCAGGTCTTTTGCCAGTATTTTTTTTTTCCTTGAGATGTCCGCTAAGCAACAATGAGTGAGGTGTACCTGGGTAATGTACTTTCAACATACTGTCTCTCCTAATTCTCAAGAAGAATTTTAGACGTTAATCATGCTGGATTAACATTTTTATTGTGGGCACATTTTTTTTGGAGTAAGTTCATTGAGAAGTCTAAGGCCTTTAATAAGTGATAGCTAACTGAAGGCACTATACAATTTTAAGCCAGAACAATAACAAAATTTATTGAAATATCATAATTATTATTAATTATTAGAATTAGTTATTTCTCTGCATAACTTGAGAAACTTAAAGACAGTTATTTTCTCAAAGTCAGAGAGTTAGTGGCTTCATTTCTGTAACTCCTTTCTAGGGACCTAGCTCATATTTCTCTAGAGTTTAGTTTAAAAAGTCTTTGCAAATAAGATAATTTATTTAATTGGCAACAAAAATGTATATAATTTTTGTGATGAGAAAGAGAAAATTAGAGCATGACAAATACCTTTTTGGTAAATTACTGATGTATAATATCTACCCTGATAGTAGCATTACTGGGTATCTTCCCCATATATCATTCCCATAAACCTTCCCCAAAGTTATATCTCTTGTCCTGTCTTCCCAAACTGGGATCCTGAATTTAGCACTGTTGTTAAGATGGTATTTACATTCAATAATTAATATATGCTATGCTAAGAGCTTTACACAGATTATTCCATTTCATATTCAAAACAGCTCTATTGTATTGTATCACTCTTATAATAATATAAGAACACTGAGGACTTGAACATTTTAAATAATTTGACCAACATCACAAAGGGAAGGAGAACAGCCTCCACATAGACACCTGGCTCCGTGCGGACTCCATTCAGCCAAGAAAGAGGATGGTGCAACTCTAAATTGCAGTGTTTCCTCTTTCCTCAAAGTAAAATGTGGTAATTGATTCAGGAAACTTCTGTGTGTGCGTGTGTGTGTCAAATTTCAAATTTCACATATTCATGTCATATATACATAGGATATACTAACCTAGGATAAGAGCAAGCATCAATGTACACATGTACATTCTGGAATCAACAGGCAGCTGCCCGTGGAAATGACCTCCTAGTGTCCCACCTCCATTTTCTGGACCTGGCCTTTCCTTCTTCCACTGAGGACCTTGCCTATGTTGTTTGCTTTGTTTAGGGGGCAGATCAACTTTCACTTATAAATGTTTTCTCCGCATGTGGGGTTCAGATTGTCTGAACTCAAGGACTGTTAGGAGAGGTACTGTATATGAGCCAGGACAAGACTTTCAGGGAATCTGAATAAGGCTGATTCTTAGCAAACCACTCGGAGAAAAGTTCAGCATGGAAGAAAGGGAAATCTGTACGCATACTGCAACTGGGAAATTAGTTTAAATAATCAAAGCAATTTTAAACAAATGTATTCCATTGGCTATAAAGACATGGTAACCTAAATTATGTCTGTGGACACCAAGCAGGGGCTACAGATAGATCTGTTACACAACACATAATACATATTCAGATAGATATACAGATAGATCTGTTACACAACATGTAGGTACACATACATATTCATCTACTTTTTATTTAATTGTTCTTCTGTATGACCTAATGACATGATATTTTTACTATGGTAAATAATTTCTCTAAGAATTCCTTTTAAATTTTGCAAGCTAACTTCTACTAACTCTATCAAAATTGGTTGATCCTCTAAAAATGTTGTGTGGATCTATACTGTGGGTGAACAGTTTTTTTTTTTCTTTTTCAGTTCAGTCTTTCCCCCCATGCTCATCTCAACTCTATCCTGAAAATCATAAAGATGGCATGTTGGCTGCCTTGAGCTAGTCAGCTAGCTGACTGCTATCAGTTGGATCTTATTGGCTTGCTGGTTGTAATTGTAATTACGTAAGTAAATTTTCCACCCCATGCTTCCTTCCCCTTTAAGGCTCAGATAAAAAATTAGCTCTTTCACGAACCTTCCCAGAATCCCAAGTAGTACAGTGTTCCCCGCTTATCCGCGGTTTCACTTTTCGCGGTTGCAGTTATCCACTGCCAGTCATCCTCCGGAAACAGATGATCCTCTTCAGAATCACGGTCAGAAGGTCCACAGTAGCCTAATGCTATGTTACAACGCCTACGTCATTCACCTCACTTCATCTCATCGCGGTAGGCATTCTACCATCTCACATCATCACAAGAAGAAGGGTGAGTATAGTACAATAAGGTATTTTGAGAGACACAGAAAGAGAGAGACAGAGAAAAAGACCACATTCACAAAATTTTTGTTACAGGATATTGTTACATTTTTTGCATTTTATTATTAGCTATTCTGGTTACTCTCTTACTGTGCCTAATTTATAAGTTTAAGTTTCTTATAGGTACGTATGTCTAGGGAAAAACATAGTCTATATATAGTGTTTGGTACTATCCACAGTTTCAGGCATCCATCCACCGGAAGTCTTGGAATGTATCCTCTACAGATAAGGGGTTAACTACTGTATTACTTTCTCCAAGGCTCAGTTCCTATAGCAGCTTCTGGTATCTCTGAAAGAGCTCCTTTTATCATCTGTCTTGCCTTATACGTGAGAAATCTTATATACTCTGTCTCTTTCACTAGTGTGAACGTAATGTGTACATAGAGGAAGGCTTGGTTTTCTTTCTCTTTTTTTGCTAGCAAGGCCTAGCACTGTGTGTACTAGACATTTAAACGTATTTGTTAAATAACAACAGACCACTTTTACATTGGTTTATGTGAGGTTTTTGATAAAACGTATTTCTTTTAAACTTCAGAGCTATTATTCCCATTTTACAGTTAAGCAAACGTAGGCTCTGAAGAGTTATGTGACTTCCTTTCAAAAGGTGGCAAGAGTCTACTGTTATACCATCCATCTTAGAGATGTTCCATTTTCATCTTGCAGTTCAGTATTTTTATTCATATTTGTCATCTTACTCTTTCTTAACCTTTTAGAGAACTTTAAAATAATGATAAATACGCTTATCACTTTTATGCCTATTAGTATTTATAGTTGACCTGAATTCTACCTATGTGATACGATTTAAAAAGATACAGATGAATTCTGCTTATCTTTAAATTCTCTTCCAATGTACTAAATTTAAAACAAACAAACAAACAAACAAAAAAAAACACCTCTCTTTTGGTGTCAAAGTAAAAAGTTAGATTTTTATCTCCAGAAGGCAGCAGTTAAAGTACATTGAACTATACTAGCCAGAGTAGTAAGCATGATTGTAGCTGACATTATGGAAGCTGACAGAACGAACTACCAAATACATGAGAATAGATGTGTGTGGCAATCCCTAGAGGTTGAGACACGCCTTGAAAGTGCTGTGGGAGAACCCACAGAATCTCTCTTCCTCGAAGATCCCAGTGGCCCTGACATTTCAAGGGAACAGAGACCACTGCTTTACAATTGTAAAACACTTTAGTTACTGGTGCGTGTAGCAGTGGGTTGCCTTAAGAGTGGAAACATTAGGGCAGAGGGTATTAAATTATTAAAAAGAGATGCCATCCAACAAATAATGGTGGAAATCGTGTCCTGATGAGAGACTATTGATTCAGAAAAAATGGCCTGATTTGACAAAAAGTAAGTTATGTAGTTAAAACACCTAGTGTTCATTTTAGGATGAGGTTAGAAGAAATTTGAGGCCAGCTCTACCAGTGAAGGGGCTATGAATATTGAAGAGTAAACATGAAAGAGATACAGAGACAGAGACAGACAGAGAGAGACAGAAGTGCCATTAGCTTTATTTTCTGCACTTTTCTTCTACCTAGGCTTTTCTCCTGTAGTCAGTTCTGAAGAGCACTGTTCTGAAATTCAGTCTGTGAGCCTTGTTAAATGGGATTAGTTCAGAGAAACTCTCAGAAATGACAAAAAAAACTAAAAAAAACACATGAGGATTATGGGGCCCACCCCTAGGACTGACAGCTTATGGTAACACCAGGGAAATGGAAGTGTTCCAGATATAGACTTCACCTGTTGAATGACTACAATTTTTGTCTTCCATGCTGTTTACAATACCTTATAGGAAGCATTCAATTACATTAATCCAAGATTCCCCAGAAATTTTAATATACAATGGAGGAGAAAAGGCAAATACTGAAAACAATCAAAAGACCTTTGAGGGGCGCCTGGGTGGCGCAGTCAGTTAAGCGTCCGACTTCAGCCAGGTCACGATCTCGCGGTCCCTGAGTTCGAGCCCCGCGTCAGGCTCTGGGCTGATGGCTCAGAGCCTGGAGCCTGTTTCCGATTCTGTGTCTCCCTCTCTCTCTGACCCTCCCCCGTTCATGCTCTGTCTCTCTCTGTCCCAAAAATAAATAAAAAACGTTGAAAAAAAAAATTAAAAAAAAAAAAAAGACCTTTGAAAGCTAGGAGAAGAAAAGGGATAAGGGGAAATAAAACAAAAAAAGCGAGAGAGAGTAAAGTAACTTGGATGTTAGGGAGAAGTGGAAAGCTACAAATTATTTCCTCAGAGGCCACTAGGAAACCTTTAAACAAGATTCCTTTCTGGCATAGAGCAGTTTGAGCAATAAATGTAACTGATCGCTATTTTATGAAGAAAAATATTACATCATTTAAACAACCATCTATCCAATTGTATTCCAACAGATCAAAACTAAAAGCAGTCAAAATCACCAATATATAAAAAAATTATGACAACATAGTTTTAGAATTACCGCATCTCTTTAGTTGAGTAATCACACAACCAGGTGAGTATTTAAAAGGCATATGTTGACTAAATTAGAAATGCAACAATTTACAAGGTAGTCAAGTAAATACTCTGCAGTATTTATTGAATGAATTAAAAATTTTGTGCTTTCTAACTTAAACGCTGAGTTTTCTTGGATCTACTTTTGTCTAAATATATTTTTGCTAAGAAACCAAAACACATTTGAAATTAAATTAGATTGCATAAACAAAACAATACTGAGGTTGAAATAAGCTTTTAGCATTATTTCTGCAAGTATAAGCATGTGTAAAAGTAACATACTTCTATAAGTCTTTAGTAGCAACTATTTTTAGGGACTATGATAAAACCTGATTTTGAGTAAATTAGATTTTGAAACCTCAAAATTGAAATAGGTTTGGCATTTTCTCATCACTGGAAACTACCCATGTTATTAAATAAGAAACTTGAGAACTGTATTTTCCATGAAATTTTTGAAATGCCACAAGTGGCATTAAATGATATTTGGCTATGTCAGTGCAGTCTTGAGTCTCTTTTGGCTGAAATGCTATCCAAAGACAAATGATGCCAATTTGCCTATATGTACTTCATCCTCCAAACCCCACTTTTTTTCCCCTTCATGAACATGTACTGAGATCCATCGCAAGAAAGCTTCCTTAAAGTAATATCATAATAGTCATGTTTCAAAATCAATATGTCAGATATTCCCCATTGGTATTTAAATATGTTCCACATTCTTCTTTCTGTGGAGTAGTATTAGCAAATTATATTATTCTAATTCACTGATGATTTGCCGTTCCCATCTACTACTATGGAAAAAAAATGACATAAAACATTTATTAAGCTTCTACTGTGCGCCTAATAATTAAGAAACAATCCCTATTCTTGAGGACTGTATATTTTATTGGGAGACTGACAGTAAATAGGTTATTAAAATGCAATAGAGGGGCACCTGGGAGGCTCTGTCGGTTAAGTGTCTGATTCTTGATTTTGGCTCAGGTCATGATCTCATGGTTCATGACCTCGAGCCCTGCATCAGCCTCTGAGCTGATGGCATGGAGCCTGCTTGAATTCTGTCTCCCTCTCTCTCTCTGCCCCTCCCCTGCTTGTTCTCTGTCTCTCAAAATAAATAAAAATAAATGTAAGAAAATAACTAAAGTGCAATAGCATGACTATGGTGACAACTGTATGAACAAAATACTATACAAGGGTTCAGAAGAGAAGCATCTAATCTAGTGTTAAAGATAAAAGATGCTTAATGCTCACTAAAAATATCTGAAACTATAACAAGAACATTAAAATTTTAAATTATGATTTGTCAACAAATGTCTGTCTAGTCAGGAGTAAATTCACCAATTAGCTAGATGTCCTTGAGCAATTTCCTCACTTCATTTTTGTGTTTAAAATAGGAATAATAGTATCAATTACAAAGTACTTTACTAAATATTAAGGGTCCAGTGTGTTTGGTTTAGAAGAAATTCAATTTTTGTTCTCAGATTTGTATATGGAGGTAATAAAAATCAACTGTGTATATGCTTAAGTATCAGGGAAATTATGTTAACATAATGGGATGGAAAATAAAGTTTTATTTATCTTTTTAGTGATTTTATTTAGGACCTGATGAAAAATTTTGTAAATCATGGAAAAACATCACGGATGACATTGTAGCTCAAGGCTATTTTTACTTGAAGGCTATTATTTTTAAGCTATTCATAATGGTTTTCTCACAAATATAGCCTGAGCTCTGTAATTTCTCAAAAACTATAGAATCAATAGTTTACAATCCAAATGGTCTGTTTAATAAGATGGAATCGCTTTTTTATTTAATGGATTATGATTTGCTAGTAGAAAAAAAATTTAGATCTGTTGTATGTGGTTTTAATAAAACGTGGAAAGTTTACAAAGACTTTGCAGTCTTGAACTTTGTCTTGATTGAAGCTTATACACATTTTACAAGCCTAGTCTATCTTTAGTACAGAAAGAGGTGCCAAGTATGAAGAGTTATGGTCCCTACCCTCAGAAAAATTGATGTGCACATAGTGGAGTGCCAAATGGCATAACATAGGTAATATGTGGTGGTGAGGTCATTGGGTATGGATTAAATATAGAACTACACAGATAAAAAGGTTCTGGTTTTCCCAAAGAAATCTTGTTAATTCCTACTTCTATACTTGTGTCCCTCTAATTCATTCTCTACCCCCTGGGTCTCTACACACGGTAACATAAGGTTCTTTAAAAATATTTATTGTATCTTTCAAACTTCTTGCTAAAAACCCTATGATGTCTTCCACTGAACTTGGGAAAAAGACTAAAATGAGTACTATGTTCTATAAAATGTCTCATGATCTGAGCTCTGCCCATCTCTCCTGTTTTATTTATAAAGTGTCTCCCCCCCGCCACGGCCTCCTTCATCAGACCTGAGCTCATATGACTCTTCTGTCTTCACAGGTCAAAACTGATTCAGTCTCACAGTTGCTCTCCCCCCCCCCCCCCAGCTTTTTCTTTTTCTTTTTTTAATATATGATATTTATTGTCAAACTGATTTCCATACAACACCCAGTGCTCATCCCAAAAGGTGCCCTCCTCAATACCCATTACCCACCCTTCCTCCCTCCCACCCCCCCATCAACCCTCGGTTTGTTCTCAGTTTTTAAGAGTCTCTCATGCTTTGGCTCTCTCCCACTCTAACCTCTTTTTTTTTTCCTTCCCCTCCCCCATGGGTTTCTGTTAAGTTTCTCCCCCCCCCCCAGCTTTTTCAATGTAACATTTTATCATAAGCATTTTCTTACATAATTAAATATTTTTAACAAAATGATTTGTAGTAGCAAAATAGAAATACATCACATTTTAAATCATTTTGAAGGGCTAACTTTAGTTTCTCTCAGCTAAAAAATACTTTCCTTTGTTGGATAAATTTCTTTTTAACCATCAATTTTCTTTTGCTTTGAACTCATGATTTGGGTAGAGCTGTTTCTGCTCTAAGTACCAGAGGTAGATTCTACTTAGCTTAAACTCTGAGTCAATTTGAGGTAATCAGCGACAGACACCAGGAATATTGCCCTGAAGGCCCCTATTATTTAAAAAAAAAAAATTTTTTTTTAACGTTTATTTATTTTTGAGACAGAGAGAGACAGAGCATGAACGGGGGAGGGGCAGAGAGAGGGAGACACAGAATCTGAAACAGGCTCCAGGCTCTGAGCCATCAGCCCAGAGCCCGACGCGGGGCTCGAACTCACAGACCGCGAGATCGTGACCTCAGGACGCTTAACCGACTGAGCCACCCAGGCGCCCCTGAAGGCCCCTATTATTATTAAAAAAAAAAAAAGAAAGAAAGAAAGAAAAGAAGAAAAGAAGAAGAAGAAGAATAGAATCTACAGGCAAAGAAAGGTTGGAATTCTGAGTCCATCCATTTCTGAAACTAGCTCTAATTCTGATTTTTTCATTTCAAATTTCTTAAAATTTTACATCCAATATCTCAGCAATCTACCTTTGTCCTCATGTCTGATGTGAGATAAAATATTTATTTATTTATTCATTTATTTCTTTATTTAATTTATTTATTTATGCCCCTGGTTCCTGGCATGGAATTCCTAAAACCTTTGCAATCTCCTAAGTGATAAAAATATTAGAAGCATCTTTTATTCTAATAATTGATCTTGCCCTTAGTTCTTGACACAGAGTTCCCGAAACCCTTTAATTTCCTGGGCTACAGTGAGGTGAGTCTGGGTGGGCTTCTGAATGACTCCTGAATGAAGGCTGATCCCTAGAAAGACCAAGCCATGATTTGAAGCTTGGAATTTTCGGCCCTCTGTCCCCCATTCTCTTGAGAAGGGAAGAGGGACTGAAAATAGAGTCAGTGATTGATCATGTCTACATGATGAAGCCCTATATAAAAATCCCCATTGTACGGGGCTTGGAGAGCTGCCAGGTTGACCAACACATCTGCATATCAGGAGGGTGACACTCCCCAACTCCATAAGGAAAGAAGCTCCTGTGCTCAGGACCCTCTCAGACCTCAGCTTATGCATCTCCTCATCTGGCTGCTCATCTGTATTTTTATCATGTCCTTTAATAAACTGGCAAACGTGTTGCCCTGGGTTCTGTGAGTCACTTTAGCGAAGGGTGAGAGTACCTTGGAAATCGAGATCGGTAGCCAAGTCAGACAGAAGTTGTGGGTGACCTGGGGACCCACTACTTGCCACTGACACCTAAAAAGGGTGGAGGCCGTTTTGTGGGACTGAGCCCTTAACTTCTGGGATTTGACACCATCTCCAGGTAGACAGGGTTAGAACTGAGCTAAATCGTAGGACACTCAGCTGGTATCACAGAGAACTGTTTGGTGTGGGAACAATCTCCACACATCTGGTGTCATTGTTGTGCATTCGTGGTAGTGGTATGAGAGTAAAGGACACCCTCAAGAAAGAAAGACATAAGAGGTAGACTGAACTGAGTTTTTCTAATATATCTGTTTCTTCCAGGAATTGAGTTAATGTTTCAAAGGGCAAGATTGTTTTTAAATCTTCTGATACATGCTTCCAAGTTGTTTTTAAGAGGTGAGAGTACCCTTCCAAATTCAAAGAAAAACAAAATCTAAGGGAGAAAATAAAATCTTTACCTTACATTCTTCCACTAGTTACTTACAGGATGTTACTAACTTTTAAGTTGGGAGTGATTTACATATTAGTATATGGGGAAAAAATGACAGGAAATGAACCCATCTGGGGACTGATTAACTCTCAGTGTTCTCAACATTAAGGATATTTAGATGATTATGAATGGATGGAAATCAGTTTCCCAGAAGCCATATATATTGTAGAATGTACTTATTTTTTTCTATGTATTTAATTTTAGTTGACTGTTTTACATTTTGCCTCATAATAGTGGTATAAGGATTATTTTATTTGGTTGGGCCCCTAGGCCTATTTTAAAAGCCAAATGAGAACCATCCAATTAAAACTAAATAGTTAGAGAAATAACAACTTTAGCAAGTTGGTCATTTGGAGGATTATCTGTTTGGTGAATTGACTTTTGAAGAACTGACTTTCAACAAAATGACCTAGACCCAGATCCAGTGGGTCAAATTTTACTGTCTTAGATTATATGAACAGTCTTTGTTTATGAGACTTTACTAGCCCACAAAAGACCAACTCCAAAACCAAGAAATGGACATGAAATAAAGAAGGGCAGATTTGGGAAGGGGGGGTATCTGGGTGGCTCAGTCGGCTAAGCGTCAGACTCGGCATTGGGTTCCACACAGACAGCTTGGAGCCTGCTTGGGATTCTCTCCCTCTCCCTCTCTCTCTGCCCCTCCTCCTGCCTCAAAATAAATAAGAAATTTAAGAAAAGGGCAGATTTTAATTAGACATAAAGAAAAATTGTGCTAATTTTAATTGAGTTGACTTTCAGTATGCTTAGACACTCATCTCTGAAGTTCTTTTCCAGGCCTGTGAGGATAATGCCTCTCTTAATCCAATCCAAGGTTAATGGGAAGGTTAAACACAGGGAAATGCTAAAGGATCCAGGAATACATGGAGAGGATAAGTTCAGAGGAATGCAACGAAGGGGAAGGCAAAAGTTCAGAAAGCACTGGCTGGGCACAAAAAGGACAAATGACAAGGGTTTTAAGCATTTCACACTATTATTGGGAGAAGCAGTGTGGACACAGACATAGGACATAGGCTGCCTATGATTGTTTCTTTAGAGGCACAGCCTGAGCGGAATTTTTGTGCAAATGATTTATTGAGAGAATCGTCTCAGGAGAAAGGGAGTGAGGGAAGCAGGGTGGCAGGAGGAAGTTAAGTAAGCATGGGTTTGGTCTCAGCTGGAATGCAGCTTCAGCATGACCCCAGAGGCAGTCCTGGAACCTGAATCCTACCTCAGAACTGATCCTTTCCTAGCAGTTGGCCATTGCCCAGTGGCTACTGTTAACACCCCACACACGATTTGTCTGTGGCTTACTTTAGGCACTTGGGGATATTTATACCTACATTTGTGAAATGCAAAGTAGGAGTCATTAGCCATCCTTACCCTTTATGCATGAGGTAGTTGATAATCTGAGGGAGCTAGATTTTCTATGAATATTTTTATGTTTATTAAATTACAGGGGCAAAATTGAGAAAAGGTTGACTTTCTTTGGTCATTAAATCATGTTAGAGCTACAGAACTGTTTTCCACTGGTAGATACATTTAGCGGACTAAAGACTTCTTGGGTATACATTTTCTCCTAATTTTTTTTTTTAATTTTTAAAATGTCTTTAATTTATTTTGAGGGGGGAGATAGGCAGAGAGAGGGGGAGAGAGAATCCCAAGCTGCCAGCACAGAGCCTGACGTGGGGCTCAATCTTACAAACCATGAGATCATGACCTGAGATGAAATCAAGAGATGGACAGTTAACTGACTGAGCCACCCAGGTGTCCCTCCCCTAAATTTCTTATATCATTTGTTCCATTAAAGTGTATTTAGATTCATGTGATTATTTTTCTTAACAAGAGCTGTGATTGTTTATCTGAACTTCATCGTGACACAAGCAGTGGGACTATAAAATGGTTTTAACCAATCCTGTTTACTTTGTGGGATGGCAAATGAGCTGAGTTAGACCACAAAGTGTTGGGCTGGATTGGAAGACTGGCACATGTTAATTCTGACTGGCTTCAGTAGTGTCTCATTTCAGCTTACCACTGAAACAGTAAACAAGCAGTACAAAGGTTCCATGAATTGAGGATACAAATAATTGACTGCAAAGAGCTTGGCAAAGCCACCCTGCATTTCTTAAGGAGACATGCCTATGGTTTAGGAGTTGGAAGCCTGTAGGTATTGAGAATCCTGCCCAGTGATAGATAATAGCTGACAAATGAAGGTATTTTATCCATTAGATTGGGACAGGGGCCACCTTGGCACTAAGCTCCTCTTTTACCAGTATATAAGACAATTCTTTCTATGCCACAGGTACTGTTTAATTTCTTACTGCTGCATTAGGCCTATTACTATGGGCACACAAACATAATCAGCTTAATTATTGGAGATGTAGGGTGAGTAGGCTAATCGTGGGGTCAAAACTCATAAACTAAATCTATTTCTTGAAAAAAAAATCCAACTATATAAAAATATTCTAAATTGTGTATTAGAGACTGACTCCAACTGACCACAAGACTGATCCATTAGTTTCAGAAAAATTGGTCAAATGCTAAATAATCAGTATGAACCAACCAACATACATAGATTCAGTCGCCACTTAGGAATAGAACTGCTAAGGTTCAGTAAATTGGGGCACCTGGGTGGCTCAGTTGGTTAAGTGGCTGACTCTTGGTTTCCTCTCAGGTCATGATGTCACGGTTTGTGAGTTTGAGCCCCATGCTGGGCTCTGTGCTGAGAGTGTGGAGCCTGCTTGGGATTCTCTCTCTCTCTCTCTCTCTCTCTCTCTCTCTCTCTCTGCCCCTCCCCTGCTTGTGCTCTGTCTCTTACAATAAATAAATAAACTTTAAAAAAAGATACTGGTAAATTACCTTATGTGGAACACAGTAAGCACTTGCAGCATGTATATGGGATGAATCATTCTATTTTCTGTGCAACTTTACTTCAGGAAGTGTTCATACATGTTTTGAAAAATATAATAATGCATTTACCTCACATTATAGTATATCCTGCCTACAAAAAGTAAACGATCATTCATACTATTGTAAGACTATTATCATCAGGAACTCCCTGATGCCAACTAAGAATCCTGTGATTTTTTCCTATCGAGCCCAGGGTGCAAACTTTACTTCTCAAAAAACACCTCTCTTCTCTTACCTCTTTGTCTCTTTCTCAAACACTTACATACATATCTTCTTTGTCAATCAGATTTCAATCTCTAGTTAACTCAGATATTGCTGGATGACAATCCTCTTTAATTGAACTTCCATAGTTCAGTAAAATTTTATGAACAACAGATCTGCCTGTTTGTGTGTGTGTGTGTGTTTATCTGTGCATTTATCTATTCACTCATCAGTGATTGCTTCTTCTGGCTACCACCTAGAATCAGGTCAACTGCGTGTGCTCTGCATATTCTTTTGTCATCTAAGACAATTCACTCATCTCTTACATTGCATTTGTTGTCTACTTGTTTAGGGATAGGAAATCATTATATACCTATTTGTCACTAGAAAATTAATCAAGTCAATTTAATACATTGTGGGTTCCTTTTGGAAGGTAGGGGCATACAACTCAAGTCAATTATTTTATGCCTTAATTATACCTATGCGGCATTAAAAGAATTATTCTATAGAGAAATAATTGACAATTTAATTCCTCAGACACATTTCAATACATACTATAATCATGAATTTGATAACCATGACCCCTAAAGTATATTGCTTGAGAAAACATAATGAAAATTCTTAGCATTATTTCACTGGATTAACAGATTAATAGCAAAACTAAAGAATTTTTTAAATTATGCCAAATTAAATCATTTAGTAAAGAAAATAATAACAGAAGATGAATTTCCACTTCTCAAAAAATATAAGCCATATTTATATATGGGAAAAAACTACTGTTTGGCCTACTTTCTTCTGAAGCCTAGGAAATAATTCAGCAGCAGTAACATAAGAGCTTGCTCACTGCATTAAAACATAGAGATTAGTCAAGCACAGGTTGCTCCTAACAATTAGGCTTGATAACTCACAATCACATTCTTCCTGAACATTCTGAGCTTTGATACCATCAATATTTTTTAGTCAAGTTTCAGAATCACCATATTAAGGATTTGAGTTTAAATTATCCATTAACAACTTTCTGGCTGATGATATTGAAATGCAACACTCTTGTATCTTCGCTTTCACTCATCACCATGTAATATGCTCCTATTTAGTGTTAAAATGGGCTGAGCCATTTTGAGGAGTGTTTTTCTTTAAATACAGCTATTATTCCAGAGTTTTGCCAGCCAGTGACAGAAATCTAACTCCATGGCTTTAAATGGGGGGGGGGGGGGGGAAGGAGACTTTTTGGCTCTGATAACTAAACCATGAAAAAGAATGCAATAGCTGAACCCTGTCTCAGTGTCAGATTTCCTCACCATATCCCTTCCTCTGTTTCTAACTGTAAATGCTCTTCAGTCTCTTAGTATCTTGTTTTCACTAGTGACTGTGTCACCTTCTTCCAGATTTGCTTGCGTGGTTCTGCAGATGCCAACTGTACCCTTGGTTTCAAAGTTACATACTTCACAACATAGAAAGCTCCAGACTGTACTACAGGCCTATTGGATCACTGACCTTTTAGGTATAAGATTGTTTTTCCTTTTTTAAATTGAGATAGAATTTGCGTAGCAAAAAATTCATCTTTTAATGTATAAAATTCAGTGCTTTTTAATATATTTACTCAGTTGTACAACCATTACCACTATCTAATTTGATAACATTAGCTTGTCTTAAAAAGAAATCTTTTATAAACTAGCAGTCAATCCCCATTCCCACCCCCTTTCTTTCCTCAGCCCCTGGAAATCAGTAAACTACTTTCTATCTCTATGGATTTGCCTATTCTGGACCTTTGGTATAAATGGAATTATACAGGAGCTCCTGGGTGGCGTACTCGGTTAGATGTCCGACCCTTGATTTCAGCTGAAGTCGTGATCTCAGGGTCATGATATTGAGCCCCGAACAATGGGCTCCATAGTGATCGTGGAGCCTGTTTATGACTCTCTCTCTCTTTCCCTCTCTCTCTGTCCCTCCCCTGCTTTCTCACTGTCTCTAAAAAAGAGAAAGAAGGAAGGAAAGAAGGGAAGAAAGGAAGGAAAGAAACAAAGAAACAAAGAAACAAAAAAAGAAACAAAGAAAGAAATGAAATGGAGTTATATAAAATATGGGATATTTTGTGTCTGACCTTGTGTTTAGCATAATGTTTTCATCCATGTTGTAGCATGCATCAACACTTGTGTGGCTATATAACATTCCACTGTATGGAGAGACTACTTTTGTTTATCGATTTATCAGTTGTTTCTATTTTTTTGGCTATTAAGAATAATCCCACTATAAATATTTGTGTGCAAGTTTTTAAGTGGACACATGTTTTATTTCTCTTGGGTATAGGTCAAAGAGTCAAACTGCTGGATCACATAGTAATTCTGTGTACAACTTTTGAGGAATTGCCAAACTGTTTCTAAATCTACTGTACTATTTTATACTCCCATTAGCAATGTATGAGGGTTCTAATTTCTCCACATTCTCCTCAACATGGTTATTGTCCATTTTTTTATTCTAGCCATCCTAGTAGATATGAACTGGTATCTCGTTGTCGTTTTGATTTGCATCTTCCTGTGGCTGATGATGCTGAGCTTTTGTCATATGCTTATTGCCCATTGTATATCTTTGGAGAAATATCTGTTCTTATGCTTTGCCCATTTATTGGGTTATTTGTCTTTTTATTATTGAATTGTGTAAAAACTGTACACACTATAGAGAATAGACCTTTATCACATTTATGGTTTGCAAAAATTCCACGTGCACTTGAGAAGAAGGTGTAGTCTGCTGGTATTAGACGGATTGTTCTATAAATAACTATGTAGCTCTAGTTGGTTTATAGTGTTGTTCAACTCTTATTTCCTTCCTATTCTTCTGTCTAGTTGTCCATTCAGTTACAGAAGTATGGTATTGAAGACTTCATCGATGATTGTTTAACTGCCCATTTTTTCATTCGATGAATCTATACATTACAGTATGGACTCTGGTTGACAAACTTTTCCTGTCCTTTTATTTTCAATCTATTTGTGTCTTTGAATTTAAAGTGTGTCTTTTATAGACAGCATATAGTTGAACAATGTTTCTTTTTTATATATTCTGCCAATCTCTGCTTTTGACTGGAGTTTTTAATATATTTACATTGGATGTAATTACTGACAAAGTAGAATTTATGTGTGTCATCTTGCTATTTTCTTTTTTTTTTTTTTAATTTTTTTTTTTTCAACGCTTTTTTTTTATTTATTTTTGGGACAGAGAGAGACAGAGCATGAACGGGGGAGGGGCAGAGAGAGAGGGAGACACAGAATCGGAAACAGGCTCCAGGCTCCGAGCCATCAGCCCAGAGCCCGACGCGGGGCTCGAACTCACGGACCGCGAGATCGTGACCTGGCTGAAGTCGGACGCTTAACCGACTGCGCCACCCAGGCGCCCCAACTATTTTCTATATATCTCTTTTTGATTCTGTAGTTCCCCATCACTGCCTTCTGTTGTATTAAATGTGTATTTTCTCGTGTATAATTTTGATTCTGTTGTTTCTTTCAATACATTTTTGGGATATTTTCTTAATGCTTGCCCCAGGTGGTCACAATTAATGTGTTATAACAAACTAACTTGGATCAATATACACTTGATTTAAATAGTTTCCAAAAACTTTGCTCCTATATTGCTCTTTCTCCCATTCTTTATGCTGTTATTTTTATAATATATTTCATTTTTATACATTGAATGCCCATCAACAAAGATTTATAAGTATTGTCTTATGCAGTTGTCAAGATGAGACAAGTGAAAAAAAGAGTCACATAAAAGATGAAATGTAAACCGTCCTTTATATTTACCCCTGTAGTACTTTTACCAGTGTCCTTTGTTTCTTTACACTAATTCGAGTGTTTTGTCTAGTGTCCTCTTATTTCACCATAAAGGGCTCTCTTCATATTTCTTGTAGGGTAAATTTTCTAGCAACAAATCCTTTCTGTTTTTATGTATCCAAGAATGCCTTAATTTTTTTTTTTTTTTTTTGATATTTTAAGGATAGTTTTATTGGATATGGGCACTTTGGTTGACAAACTTTTTCTTTCAGCGTTTTGAATATGTCATATTCTGGTATCTATGATTTCTGATGATAAATCACCTGTTAATCTTACAGAGGATTTCTTGTGCTCAATGCATTGCTTCTCTTATGCTCTTGTCAGCTTGTCTTTGACTTTCAACAGCTTGAATGTGATGCAATTAAGTGCAGATCTCTGTGAATATATACAGTTTAGAGGCTGTTGAGCACATACAAGAAGTGCAGATTAATATTTTTTCATGAAATTTGAGAAGTTTTGGGCATTATTTCTCCAAATACACTTTCTGCCTCTTTCTGTCTTTCCTTTCCTTCTAGTACTCCCATTATACACATGCTGATATACCTCATGGTATCCCACAGGTCTGAGGCCCAGTTCACTTTCCTTTATTATTATTATTATTATTATTATTATTATTATTATTATTTATTATGTTTCTCAGTGCAATGGCCTGAATATTTGTGTCTTTCCACAATTCACATGTTGAAATTCTAATGTCCAATATGATGGTATTGGGTGGTGGGGTCTTTGGGAGAGCCTAGGTCATGACAGTAATGCTCTCATGAATGGGATTAGTGCTTTATAAAACAGACCCCACAGAACTTCTTAGCCAATTCCACTCTGTGAGGACACAATGAGATGTCTGCAACTGAAAGAGGGCCCTCACCTGACCATCCTGGCACCTTAATCCTGGACTTCCAGCCTTCAGAACTGTGAGGAACAAATTTCTGTGGTTTATAAGCTACTTAGTCTGTGGTACAATCCTAAGGGACTGAGACACTGAGACTGGATAATCTCAATTGAACTATCTTAAAATTTTTTTTCTATTTATTAATGTTCTCAGTTTGGTGAGATACTGTTCCCATATTTTCCTTTAACTCTTTAGACATGGTTTTCTTTAGTTCATTGGGTAAATTTAAAATAATGATTTAAAATCTTTATTTAGTAAAACTGATGTCTTGTTTCCTCAATATCGTTTCTATTGATCTATCACATATTTTTCTTGTGTATAGGTCATACTTTGTTATTTATCCACATGTTTCATAATCTTCATTCTAAAATTGGACACTTTAGATAATACAGTGTGGCAACCCTGGAAATTAGATTCTCTCCCATCCATAAGATTTACTGCTGTTGCTGCTTATTGTTGTAGCTATTTGTTTAGTGACTTTCCTGAACTAGTTCTTTAACATTGGTACTGTTTATGCAGTATGCATTGGTACTGTATGCAGCCTCTGAAGTCTTTGCATAGTAAGCTTGATGGTTAGCTAATACTTGGAGAGAGATTTCCTTAATGCCTTGAATCAATAAATGTCCCATCTTTCTGAGTGGCTGTGTATGCATTTGGTGACAACCTTCAATATTCATACAGGCAGTTAGCAACTCTGCCTTAGTCTTCATTTCCTGCTCAGGTGCAGTTTCAAGGACAGCCACGGGTCAATGCTTACAGCTTTTCTTCATCTTTCCTGGGCAAGCACAGAGACCTATGCATGCACATAGACTTCTAGATTCCCAGAAATATCATGGAGATTTTAAAAGCATCCTGCAGACATTTCATTCTCCAGGTTTTTTTCTTTTAAGTTTTTCAGTTACCTTGTTGTTTTCCCCAATTGTTATTGCTACATATGACAACTCTAATGTTAAACAACTGCTGCCGATTACTTTTAAAATGCTCCCAGGGAAAAGATGTTCATCCTGGATGAACTCTGACTCTAGTCAAATAAAGGAAAGCTTCGGGCTTTTCCAGGGAGCTTCCAGATGGATTAAATAATGGCAGTAATCTGGGCATGGGGCTTTGAAAGAGCTCTTGTTCCATTCTGCTCCCTATCATGGCTGCTAGTCTGGTAGTTATCACCATGATTGTGGGACTGATAATTTTTTTTTTTTTTTTGTTTTTTTTTTTTTTTTTTGTTATATTTTTTAATGGTAAACTGAATCAGTAGGAAAAACAGTCAAATGGAATGAAGAATTGATTACATAATGTATCCCAATTTCATCGGTTGCTTATTGGATATAAGATTTATAGTCTATACTTGTGAATGTCTCTCTTCCTTTTTTCTTCTGATCTGTGGGCCCACTTAGGTGAGCAATAAAAACATCCACCTTCTCTTCCCATTTCACATTTCAGTTAAAACAATTTTCGTGATAAAAGTGTTAGATCTATCTTTTAATGAAGTATAGACTACTCACATTCAACTTGCATTGAACTTGTGTGTCAAAAGTTTAAATAATTGGGAAATACTGGTCCAAAAATATAGGTGATGCAAACATACATACACTGCTGTAGATTTAACTTAAACAACCTCCAACTAATGCTCATACATTTCACTGGTTTGAAATACACTAATAGTAATTTATAATCAAAAGGCAAATATAGGAGTAATGAAACATTTGTGACACGCTTAGAGGCACATTGATGATACCCTCATACTGGCACTGCCACTATTCCTGGGCCTGCATGGTGGGAGGTGACATGTTCCCTTGTCAAACATTGTCTGGCCACTATGTTTCTTTTTTTTTTTTTTTTTTAAAAACAATCTGGGACATAATTTTTATTGGATTTTTTTTTTTTTTAATATATGAAATTTACTGTCAGATTGGTTTCCATACAACACCCAGTGCTCATCCCAAAAGGTGCCCTCCTCAATACCCATCACCCACCCTGCCCTCCCTCCCACCCCCCATCAACCCTCAGTTTGTTCTCAGTTTTTAACAGTCTCTTATGCTTTGGCTCTCTCCCACTCTAACCTCTTTTTTTTTTTTTTTTCCCTTCCCCTCCCCCATGGGTTTCTGTTACGTTTCTCAGGATCCACATAAGAGTGAAACCATATGGTATCTGTCTTTCTCTGTATGGCTTATTTCACTTAGCATCACACTCTCCAGTTCCATCCACGTTGCTACAAAAGGCCATATTTCATTTTTTCTCATTGCCATGTAGTATTCCATTGTGTATATAAACCACAATTTCTTTATCCATTCATCAGTTGATGGACATTTAGGCTCTTTCCATAATTTGGCTATTGTTGAGAGTGCTGCTATAAACATTGGGGTACAAGTGCCCCTATGCATCAGTACTCCTGTATCCCTTGGATAAATTCCTAGCAGTGCTATTGCTGGGTCATAGGGTAGGTCTATTTTTAATTTTCTGAGGAACCTCCACACTGCTTTCCAGAGCGGCTGCACCAATTTGCATTCCCACCAACAGTGCAAGAGGGTTCCCGTCTCTCCACATCCTCTCCAGCATCTATAGTCTCCTGATTTCTTCATTTTGGCCACTCTGACTGGCGTGAGGTGGTATCTGAGTGTGGTTTTGATTTGTATTTCCCTGATGAGGAGCGACGTTGAACATCTTTTCATGTGCCTGTTGGCCATCCGGATGTCTTCTTTAGAGAAGTGTCTATTCATGTTTTCTGCCCATTTCTTCACTGGGTTATTTGTTTTTCGGGTGTGGAGTTTGATGAGCTCTTTATAGATTTTGGATACTAGCCCTTTGTCCGATGTGACATTTGCAAATATCTTTTCCCATTCCGTTGGTTGCCTTTTAGTTTTGTTGGTTGTTTCCTTTGCTGTGCAGAAGCTTTTTATCTTCATAAGGTCCCAGTAATTCACTTTTGCTTTTAATTCCCTTGCCTTTGGGGATGTGCCGAGTAAGAGATTGCTACGGCTGAGGTCAGAGAGGTCTTTTCCTGCTTTCTCCTCTAAGGTTTTGATGGTTTCCTGTCTCACATTCAGGTCCTTTATCCATTTTGAGTTTATTTTTGTGAATGGTGTGAGAAAGTGGTCTAGTTTCAACCTTCTGCATGTTGCTGTCCAGTTCTCCCAGCACCATTTGTTAAAGAGACTGTCTTTTTTCCATTGGATGTTCTTTCCTGCTTTGTCAAAAATGAGTTGGCCATACGTTTGTGGGTCTAGTTCTGGGGTTTCTATTCGATTCCATTGGTCTATGTGTCTGTTTTTATGCCAATACCATGCTGTCTTGATGATGACAGCTTTGTAGTAGAGGCTAAAGTCTGGGATTGTGATGCCTCCTGCTTTGGTCTTCTTCTTCAAAATTACTTTGGCTATTCGGGGCCTTTTGTGGTTCCATATGAATTTTAGGATTGCTTGTTCTAGTTTCAAGAAGAATGCTGGTGCAATTTTGATTGGGATTGCATTGAATGTGTAGATAGCTTTGGGTAGTATTGACATTTTGACAATATTTATTCTTCCAATCCATGAGCAGGGAATATCTTTCCATTTCTTTATATCTTCTTCAATTACCTGCATAAGCTTTCTATAGTTTTCAGCATACAGATCTTTTACATCTTTGGTTAGATTTATTCCTAGGTATTTTATGCTTCTTGGTGCAATTGTGAATGGGATCAGTTTCTTTATTTGTCTTTCTGTTGCTTCATTGTTAGTGTATAAGAATGCAACTGATTTCTGTACATTGATTTTGTATCCTGCAACTTTGCTGAATTCATGTATCAGTTCTAGCAGACTTTTGGTGGAGTCTATCGGATTTTCCATGTATAATATCATGTCATCTGCAAAAAGCGAAAGCTTGACTTCATCTTTGCCAATTTTGATGCCTTTGATTTCCTTTTGTTGTCTGATTGCTGATGCTAGAACTTCCAGCACTATATTAAACAACAGCGGTGAGAGTGGGCATCCCTGTCGTGTTCCTGATCTCAGGGAAAAAGCTCTCAGTTTTTCCCCATTGAGGATGATGTTAGCTGTGGGCTTTTCATAAATGGCTTTTATGATCTTTAAGTATGTTCCTTCTATCCCGACTTTCTCAAGGGTTTTTATTAAGAAAGGGTGCTGGATTTTGTCAAAGGCCTTTTCTGCATCGATTGACAGGATCATATGGTTCTTCTCTTTTTTTTTGTTAATGTGATGTATCACGTTGATCGATTTGCGAATGTTGAACCAGCCCTGCATCCCAGGAATGAATCCCACTTGATCATGGTGAATAATTCTTTTTATATGCTGTTGAATTCGATTTGCTAGTATCTTATTGAGAATTTTTGCATCCATATTCATCAGGGATATTGGCCTGTAGTTCTCTTTTTTTACTGGGTCTCTGTCTGGTTTAGGAATCAAAGTAATACTGGCTTCATAGAATGAGTCTGGAAGTTTTCCTTCCCTTTCTATTTCTTGGAATAGCTTGAGAAGGATAGGTATTATCTCTGCTTTAAACGTCTGGTAGAACTCCCCTGGGAAGCCATCTGGTCCTGGACTCTTATTTGTTGGGAGATTTTTGATAACCGATTCAATTTCTTCCCTGGTTATGGGTCTGTTCAAGCTTTCTATTTCCTTCTGATTGAGTTTTGGAAGAGTGTGGGTGTTTAGGAATTTGTCCATTTCTTCAAGGTTGTCCAATTTGTTGGCATATAATTTTTCATAGTATTCCCTGATAATTGTTTGTATCTCTGAGGGATTGGTTGTAATAATTCCATTTTCATTCATGATTTTATCTATTTGGGTCATCTCCCTTTTCTTTTTGAGAAGCCTGGCTAGAGGTTTGTCAATTTTGTTTATTTTTTCAAAAAACCAACTCTTGGTTTCGTTGATCTGCTCTACCGTTTTTTTAGATTCTATATTGTTTATTTCTGCTCTGATCTTTATTATTTCTCTTCTTCTGCTGGGTTTAGGCTGCCTTTGCTGTTCTGCTTCTATTTCCTTTAGGTGTGCTGTTAGATTTTGTATTTGGGATTTTTCTTGTTTCTTGAGATAGGCCTGGATTGCAATGTATTTTCCTCTCAGGACTGCCTTCGCTGCGTCCCAAAGAGTTTGGATTGTTGTATTTTCATTTTCGTTTGTTTCCATATATTTTTTAATTTCTTCTCTAATTGCCTGGTTGACCCACTCATTCGTTAGTAGGGTGTTCTTTAACCTCCATGCTTTTGGAGGTTTTCCAGACTTTTTCCTGTGGTTGATTTCAAGCTTCATAGCATTGTGGTCTGAAAGTATGCATGGTATAATTTCAATTCTTGTAAACTTATGAAGGGCTGTTTTGTGACCCAGTATATGATCTATCTTGGAGAATGTTCCATGTGCACTCGAGAAGAAAGTATATTCTGTTGCTTTGGGATGCAGAGTTCTAAATATATCTGTCAAGTCCATCTGATCCAATGTATCATTCAGGGCCCTTGTTTCTTTATTGACTGTGTGTCTAGATGATCTATCCATTTCTGTAAGTGGGGTGTTAAAGTCCCCTGCAATGACCACATTCTTATCAATAAGGTTGCTTATGTTTATGAGTAACTGTTTTATATATCTGGGGGCTCCGGTATTTGGCGCATAGACATTTATAATTGTTAGCTCTTCCTGATGGATAGACCCTGTAATTATTATATAATGCCCTTCTTCATCTCTTGTTACAGCCTTTAATTTAAAGTCTAGTTTGTCTGATATAAGTATGGCTACTCCAGCTTTCTTTTGGCTTCCAGTAGCATGATAAATAGTTCTCCATCCCCTCACTCTCAATCTAAAGGTGTCCTCAGATCTAAAATGAGTCTCTTGTAGACAGCAAACAGATGGGTCTTGTTTTTTTATCCATTCTGATACCCTATGTCTTTTGGTTGGCGCATTTAATCCATTTACATTCAGTGTTATTATAGAAAGATACGGGTTTAGAGTCATTGTGATGTCTGTATGTTTTATGCTTGTAGTGATGTCTCTGGTACTTTGTCTCACAGGATCCCCCTTAGGATCTCTTGTAGGGCTGGTTTCGTGGTGACAAATTCCTTCAGTTTTTGTTTGTTTGGGAAGACCTTTATCTCTCCTTCTATTCTAAATGACAGACTTGCTGGATAAAGGATTCTCGGCTGCATATTTTTTCTGTTTAGCACACTGAAGATATCGTGCCAAGCCTTTCTGGCCTGCCAAGTTTCAAAGGAGAGATCAGTCACGAGTCTTATAGGTCTCCCTTTGTATGTGAGGGCACGTTTATCCCTTGCTGCTTTCAGAATTTTCTCTTTATCCTTGTATTTTGCCAGTTTCACTATGATATGTCGTGCAGAAGATCGATTCAAGTTACGTCTGAAGGGAGTTCTCTGTGCCTCTTGGATTTCAATGCCTTTTTCCTTCCCCAGTTCAGGGAAGTTCTCAGCTATAATTTCTTCAAGTACCCCTTCAGCACCTTTCCCTCTCTCTTCCTCCTCTGGGATACCAATTATGCGTATATTATTTCTTTTTAGTGTATCACTTAGTTCTCTAATTTTCCCCTCATACTCCTGGATTTTTTTATCTCTCTTTCTTTCAGCTTCCTCTTTCTCCATAACTTTATCTTCTAGTTCACCTATTCTCTCCTCTGCCTCTTCAATCCGAGCCGTGGTGGTTTCCATTTTGTTTTGCATTTCGTTTAAAGCGTTTTTCAGCTCCTCGTGACTGTTCCTTAGTCCCTTGATCTCTGTAGCAAGAGATTCTCTGCTGTCCTGTATACTGTTTTCAAGCCCAGCGATTAATTTTATGACTATTATTCTAAATTCACTTTCTGTTATATTATTTAAATCCTTTTTGATCAGTTCATTAGCTGTTGTTATTTCCTGGAGATTCTTCTGAGGGGAATTCTTCCGTTTGGTCATTTTGGACAGTCCCTGGAGCGGTGAGGACCTGCAGGGCACTTCCCCCGTGCTGTGGTGTATAACTGGAGTTGGTGGGCGGGGCCGCAGTCCGACCTGATGTCTGCCCCCAGCCCACCGCTGGGGCCACAGTCAGACTGGTGAGTGCCTTCTCTTCCCCTCTCCTAGGGGCGGGATTCACTGTGGGGTGGCGTGGCCCGTCTGGGCTACTTGCACACTGCCAGGCTTGTGGTGCTGGGGAGCTGGCGTATTAGCTGGGGTGGGTAGGCAAGGTGCACGGGGGCGGGAGGGGCAGGCTTAGCTCGCTTCTCCTTAGGCGATCCACTTCAGGAGGGGCCCTGTGGCAGCGGGAGGGAGTCAGATCCGCTGCCGGAGGTTTGGCTCCGCAGAAGCACAGAGTTGGGTGTTTGCGCGGAGCGAGCAAGTTCCCTGGCAGGAACTGGTTCTCTTTGGGATTTTGGCTGGGGGATGGGCGGGGGAGATGGCGCTGGCGAGCGCCTTTGTTCCCCGCCAAGCTGAGCTCTGCCGTCCGGGGGCTCAGCAGCTCTCCCTCCCTTTGTCCTCCAGCCTTCCCGCTTTCTGAGCAGAGCTGTTAACTTCTGACCTCCCAGACGCTAAGTCGCGCTTGCTGTCGGAACACAGTCCGTCCGGCCCCTCCGCTTTTGCCAGCCCGACTCGGGGTCTCCGCTTGGCCGGCGAGCCGCCCCTCCGCCCCGGCTCCCTCCCGCCAGTCCGTGGAGCGTGCACCGCCTCGCCGCCCTTCCTACCCTCTTCCGTGGGCCTCTCGTCTGCGCTTGGCTCCGGAGACTCCGTTCTGCTAATCCTCTGGCGGTTTTCTGGGTTCTTTAGGCAGGTGTAGGTGGAATCTAAGTGATTAGCAGGACGCGCGGTGAGCCCAGCGTCCTCCTACGCCGCCATCTTCCCAAGGATGTGGGACTGATAATTTTTAAGGGTACCATGAAATTTGTGAGAGGGGTTTAGGAATATGAAAAATTAAAATTCCACAAGGCTCACTGATGCTACTGAGATCCAGGCATTTCTTTTAAATAAATACTTTCCAGATTGTTCCAAGCTCTTTGTTCATTTCTGCTAATTTAATTTCTGCTAATTTCTGTTAATTTAAAAATTGATTTGAAAATGTTTGCCAATGTTCTGGTTGCTTTTATTGAGCAGAGAATATGTGGGGGTTCTTACTCTGCTCTTTCCACTCATGTCATCTGCCACCTGCCACCTAATGTGTGAGAATTTGAGTTTATATTTTCTTCTGGATTACAACCAAGAGCATCTCCACTGATACCCTTCTCCACTCAGTATAATTTATGGCCTCCAATTCTGACTTTAGATGTCTTTTTGAAGAGCTAGCTCGTAATTAATAAAATCTCGGGATAAATTCAGATTGACAGAACCTGAGATGTCTCTCCATGTCCTGTACAGTCACTAAGACAAGAGAGTGTTGGTCATCCCTCAGTTGTACCAGCTGAGTTGTCAGATGAAAGCCGAAGTGAAACTGTGCTGGCAGGCCCCACCTGGGCCACATTATTAGAGCAGGGAGAAACAGTTTCCTCAAAGTAAAGTGATGTTGTTCTGAACACAGAGAATGAGAAATGAGAATGCGAAATGAGAAACTATGATGTTCTGGTCATTCACAACATGGAAAAATCAGAAGAGAAGCTATATAGTCTTGTCATTCTGCTTTGGTTTCTTCCATGTTCCATACTCCATGTTTGTTATTAAAATAAACTTCAAATCTGAAATTCTATGCATGAACTTCAACTGTGAACTATGACTTCCCTGATCTGTAAGAACAGTTAAAGGCTTTGATGTAAGGGATTCTGTTGGGAAGAGGAGGAAATACTAAAGAACAAAATAAATACATTCTACTTATCAGAAATTGCATACTATGATTTTTCACAGATAAGAAAAATAATGGCAGAAGATAAGCCGCCAAGTGTCTACTGTATTACATGAATTCAAAAATAAGCCAGCAAGCAGAATGTTGGTTTGTTTGTTTTTGGTTAGAAATTCTGATAAAACATATTCATGACTGCATTTTAATCAGTAACTATGTTGCAGTTGAATGTTGTCATAATGCCAAGGCTTAAAGATTTTCATATATTTTTTGTTTATTTTGCTTTTAGAAAAAGCTCTTTTCACCCAATGTATGGATTTTGATAAAAATAGCTTTGAGAAATGATTGTCTAAGTGAGATTCTTATACATAACCATAAGCCACTCTTACATTTCAATAAAAGATTTCCCTCTGTCCATTCTCTTAGTTCAAAAATGTTATACACAATTCAGACAATAGTGCTATCAATTAAAACAGTGCAATATCCTTGAAACAAGTTATGATTGGACAAATATTCCAAATGAAGTAGAGAAGGGGATTTTTGATGTCCTTTGTGGCTGATCCTATTTAAGTCTAAGGGTATAACTTAAATGTCTGGATATCCAATAGGAATAGTAAAATAATTATTCTGGTCCTTTCCTGTGTAGAAATAAATATTTCATAACTTTAAGACTGTTAGAAATTCAATATTATTCTATATCCTGGGGTCATTGCCAGTATACTCTTGTGTTTTGGGGTCATTGCCAGTATACTCTTTGGAGCTACAGATAACAAGGAACTGATAATGAAAGTGAGGTATGAACTACAGCTATTTGCTGTGTATTTAACCTCCCTTGCAACTAGACACTCTCAGCAGTAAGACAGAGGTTGTTTCCTTGCCAGGTCCTTATTCGGCTGAACAAAATTTTAGATTTCAAAGACTCTCAGAGATAGACATGGTTTTGCTTGTCACCCAGTCCACGATTTAATTGATACATGAATTTCTCTCAGTCATCTTCAAATGTTATCCTTCATCTTTAGAATACAGTCAATGACTGGAATCCTGATTTCCTAATGACACAAGCCATTCCAATTCCAAATACCTTCTAGAAACTTGTTTGTTGTATAAGCTGCAGTTTGACTTGAGATTTCAAATACTGCACTTAGTTTTGCCCCAGATAGGTAGGGAAAATCGAAAGACATACCATACTGTTGAGAAATTTCATACTAGGTTACAAAGAAATAATTCAATTTAGATTCTTTCATTGAGTTAATGAACTATAATATTAGAAGACTGGTAAAGATATTGCTATTATAGTCCATTAAGATATTTGACAGTTTTTTATTATGATGATGAGAAAATAAGGACTGGGTGGTGGGGTGCCTCAGTGGCTCAGTCAGTCAAGCGTCCAACTTTTGATTTCGGCTCAGGTCATGATCTTAGGGTTGGTGAGTTCAAGCCCTGCATTGGGCTCTGTGCTGACAGTGCAGAGCCTGCTTGGGATTCTCTCTCTCCCTCTCTCTGCCCCACCCCCTGCTTTCTCTCTCTCTCTCAACGTAAGTAAACTTAAAAAAAGGGGGGGGGGCGGTAAAATTAATCTATAATAGTTGAGTGAAGAAATGTCCCCCAAAGAATGTTTATTAATGGATTTCTGTTAACTTGGAGTTTCACTGCGAAAGAGCATTTCTTTGAGCTTGTCTCATTCAACAATTCCGTCAATATTTTGCATTAGAATGATGAAAAGCATATTTATTTATATGTAGATGGCATGACAGAGAAGAGGAGCTCTTACATGTAATACCTAACAGAGTCAGAATCCACATGATTATGGCACATTAGATGTATGGGCCAAACCTAATCCTCTAAAATTTTAACAGAGAAAAAAAAAGTCTTAAACCGTGGAGGTCTATAGTTTACAAGCATATGAAGAAAATCCAGGCGTTGCAGGTGACTAAAAGCATATGAATAGCTAATGCAGAGATTAGCACACTAAAACCCAGTCTGTTTTTGTAAATAAAGTTTTACTTTACTATATTTTGTAAATACTGTTTTTGTAAATAAAGTTTTATTTACTGTATTTCATCCAGCCGTGTTCATTGGTTTACATATTGTGTTTGTTAATGCCACAACAGCATTGAGTATTGCAACAGAACTTCATGTACCTCAACACCTAAAATATTTACTACCTGGCCCTTTATGGAAAGACTGTGCTGACCCCTAACCTAATGCAGACAGTTTTTCTTAATAAACATAGAGTGTCCATGTACGGGGGGATAATAGCCCCCAGTGTTTTCTGCGCTATTTCCTAGTTTTGTCTTTATTACAAATTTCAGTCCTGGGCTCCATGTTTTGCTAGAGACATTAACAACTACCCAGAAGACAGGTAAAGGGGCTGCAAAGAAGCCATGTTGAAGACGAGTAGTTAAATACATTGGAAATAATTAGCTTAAAGGAGAGAAAATGAAATCAAGATAGCTATACTTGTTTTAAATAGATGAAAGATAATTATGTAGAAGAGTTATTTGCTATATTCTCAAGCTTCAGAGAGCTGGGAAAAATGGGTTAATGAAATATATAGAGTTAAGGTTTAGTATATTATGACAAAGAATAATCTACCGATGATAATTATCTGAAAATAAAAAGTAGATTCCCATTTGTGGAAAGAATCAAGACCGACAGCTATGTCTGCTTTTTGGAATCAATATACACTGTCTGAGGAACAAGAAGAATTGTACTTTAGATGAATTTTGAGTCCCTACAAATTCTGATATTGACCACCACTCATCTAACACCAGACTTTGTTTTGCGCTGATTGGTTTCCAGCTTTTATTTCCTCTGTTCCCACCCTTGGATCTGTCTGCTTTTGTGGCACACAGCACAAGTTATAATTACCCTATCCTGACATCTATCTTTTTTTTTTTTTTTTCAACGTTTTTTAATTTATTTTTGGGACAGAGAGAGACAGAGCATGAACGGGGGAGGGGCAGAGAGAGAGGGAGACACAGAATCGGAAACAGGCTCCAGGCTCCGAGCCGTCGGCCCAGAGCCCGACGCGGGGCTCGAACTCACGGACCGCGAGATCGTGACCTGGCTGAAGTCGGACGCTCAACCGACTGCGCCACCCAGGCGCCCCCTGACATCTATCTTTGATCTTAGATGCAATAGTACTTTAATTATTTTATCTGAATGATTATAATTCTGGCCTTAGACTATATAGTAGATACCTGGCTCAAATCCAACCCTGTGATCATATTTACTCATGCAACAAAACATGCATTGATCACCTACTATCTATCAGGCATTATTCCAGGACCCAGGGATATAGCAATGTTTATTATTCATAACTGATCTGAACCTGGGCAGCATCTTGGATGCACCTTATTTTCTTAACCACTTGTTGTATAAGAAGGATAATATTCACAGTAGGCTACTATTTTGTACTGTTTAAAGATATTTATTACACACTTAAGTGATACTACTTGGTAGGTACTGTTCTAAGTAAATCTTTACAAATACTAGGAAATCTTTACAGATACTAGATTATTTAATGGTAGTGGCATGTCTACAAAATAGGTTCTATTATTACTTCCATATTACTGATCAGAAAACTGAGACCAAAGAAATTCAATAACTTACCCAAGACTACCAAAAGTGCCAGAAACAAGATTCAAATACAAGCAGTCTAGCTCTAGAATTCCTGTTCATAATCACAAGAAGTTGAGTGAAGTTTCTATTAGTTTAGATGGAAATGTTTTCCCTTTCCTTCCCTCCTTTCTCTGATCTTACTTACGTTACCCAGAAAGTCTCTTTCAAGGGAAGCCATCCCACGAGAGTACTGAGTCCGAAAACCACATCAACCTTCTGAGTTCCGGGAGGTATTTGTTGGATAAGAGCCTGACAGATCTTAGTATAACTGCAAAGTGGAAATTCAGAACTCTGCTTAACTCCAGCCTAAGTACTGGGTGAAAGAAATGGAGGAGGCAAGAGCAAGAGGAAAAGCAGGATGGGAGAGAATGCTGAGTCAGAAATGCAATCTTATAAAAAAAAAACAAAATTATCTAATGCCCACAAAGAATATTCTTCAGGTACTGTGGTCATTTTTACAAAATATATTGCTCATGTATAAAATTAAAACTCTCAAATAGCTTCCATTAGAAGACCATAAGGGCTGTTTATTTTTCATGCTTATATTATGCCTAGCTGCTGGACATAGCCCATAAAACTAAAGCTGTTTCCTTTGGTAATTCAAGTACTTCACAGGAGCAGAGCAGAATTCATCTATGTATACAGATTTTTAAAAAGGCAGCTTGTATATTAAAGGCTCACTCTTAAGTACATGCTTGTCCACAAGTCTATCTTCCTCCAGGTATTGCCTAAGCTTTTGATCCAATATTGTATATAGATCTATATATTGGCTTGTCACATGGTTTCCTAATCACCAAAGTTTTTACTGATCCTTTACATACCATCATCACTACACTGGACCAGGTAGAAACTTCAGAAAAGTCACTCCCTATTCAGTCTTAGAAACATTTTGCTTATGTTTTATACAGTGAAAGGAAAATTCACTGTGCAGATTTAGTCCAGTTGAAATACATAATGAGTTCCTACCTCCTTTCCTTTCTCCCTGATTTTTTCCCTTTTTTTTTTTTTTTTTTTTTTTTTTGCATGTATCAACTGTCCAATATGTGCTAGGTTCTAGAGCAAAAAAAGTTAGAAAACAGAATCTGGTCCTTTACTTTAAAGCTCATCCCCCAGAGGGGAGTCTCTAGAAAAAGATAACATGTACTGTAATGAAGATATGTCTTTTTTTTTTTTTTAACGTTTTATTTATTTTTGAGACAGAGAGAGACAGAGCATGAACAGGGGAGGGGCAGAGAGAGAGGGAGACACAGAATCGGAAGCAGGCTCCAGGCTCTGAGCCATCAGCCCAGAGCCCGACGCGGGGCTCGAACCCACGGACCACGAGATCGTGACCTGAGCTGAAGTCGGACGCTTAACTGACTGAGCCACCCAGGCGCCCCAATGAAGCTATGTCTTGAATACTATTATGTTATAAAACCCAGATAAAGGGTATTATTTATTATTTATTGGATAAATAATTAACATGTGTCAAATAAGAATTAGACATTGTGTTAGTTGTTGACAGGAGGTGAAGAAGTAGAGACAGATTGTAGACAACTCTTTGAGGAGTTTTGTGGTGGGAAATGGCAGAGAAATTATATCCTAATAGGGTCTAGGGAGGGTAAGTTGGGTGATCAGAAATTAGATTTTTGTGAAGATGGAAAGACAATGGATAATGCACAATAAAAAGGAGGTGATTGAAAGATCAAACTCCTTGAAGAGGTAAGAGGAAGATGGCTGTAGGTCACAAGTGAAGGTGTTGACAGAGATAGGTGCAGGAGCTGTGCTTTGATTATAACAGGAGCAAAGATGAGATTTTGTGGCCAGAGATGGTGGGGGGTGGTTATGAAAAGATGAATCCTTTGTCAGCTGCTTGCATCTTTTTTTTTTGTATACAGTAAGGTGAATGAAGGTAGGAGGGATGTCGGAGGTACACAGAGAAGGCAAAACAGTAGTTGGTTTAGAGAGCAAAAAAGTGAGTTTACTAGGTAGGTAGTCTTTCTCAGAGTTTTAAGTGCTTATTTGAGAGTTCGCTCTTTAATTTGAAGGGAGTCAAAACACAAACTTTTCTTCAGTCAGGTCCCGTGATTTAATATGTACAGTTACAGAGTAAGCAAAAATGGTTGGATTTAATTACTATGGAGCTTTCCAAAGTGAGTCCATCAGAAAGAGGGGTAGTAAACAAGGGTGTTTCTATGGAAGTAGTTATAGTGGAGAGTCATGAAAAATGAGCTAAATGAGAAGGAAAGTGAAACATTACTGAACCATTTTAAAAACACTTTTCAATTTTGCTCATCTGAGCTTCAAAATTTTCCCTCTATTACATGGGTAGGATATGGCTGATAGAGGGGTATGTTTAACAACATCTAAATGGGATCTTGACCTCAGAGTTTCTTTTTAAATAGCAAAATGAGAATAGCAAAAAAGAAACTTCTAATAAGTTCTATGTTTTATGACACACACAATGAATTATGAATGATGGATAATACATGCTGATCAGCCTGCAATTTCTTCTGAATCTAAACTGTCGAAAAACTTCAATCCATGAATTTAAGGGAATACGTATGGAACAGAATAAAGAGTCTACTGTGCATTCTAATTTGTTGTTATATTTGGTCTAAGATGGTGGCTTTTTGGCTCCAAAACCTTATTAGTTATTACAGAATGTTCTTATTATCTGTTCAATAACTTGGAAATGGCTCTGAGGTACTGTAGCTCTCTGTCTCTTTAGTTTTTGATTTTTGTATGCATCCATGGTCTCTTCATTCCTAGTATTTGTTGTGTAAAACCCCCCACTCTTCTATTTTTTTATTACATGGAGAAGATGCATATAGAATCCCCTTCAGTAGAGCTATGGACAAAACAATCTAGATCAAATGTTGGCAAACTATAACCCATGGGCTAAACCTGGCCTGCCACTTGCTTTTCTCAATAAAACTTTATTGGAACATAACCACAGTCATTCATTGATGTATTGTCTATGGCAGAGGTGAATGGTCATGACAGAGATCACATGGGTTGCAATTTACTGACTCTCAACAGAAAATATTTACTGATCTCTGGTTTAGAATAGTATTATGTATATGCCTGAGGTCTAGTAGTGAAAGGTTCTGTTAGTCTCTCTTTAGCAGGTGACTACAGTGCCCGGACAGAAAGGTAGGTCCCCAAGGAGTTCTCTAGCTTACCTGCCTCACCTTCAATGCTGCAGCCAGCTCCTTACAGTTGCCAAGAGTTGTCTGAATCCCTGCTGCTCAGTCTCTGGCTGCCCCAAGGGTTCTCTTGCCCTTGATCAAGACTAAACCTGCAGGCAGAATGGAACAACTTTTCAATTGATTTGGGAGACAATGCCGAGTTTGCTACTCTTAATCCTTTAATTTTGAAATTCTTGTGTTTTCCTATGTTTTGAGGAAGGGCAACATGAAGAAAACTGCTTTCCCTAATCTCCGTCAGTGAGTAACAGAGTTTAAATCAAACAGACAAGAACTCAGTGCTCTTTTTACTGAGCTGCAAAGTTCCCACCTCTCACTCCTGCTGGATTATGCATGCATCACAACGTGAATGGAGTTTCTGGGAGTATGATGTTTATTCTCACAATAGGTCTAATGCTGAGTGAAAGAACTAATTGAAAAATCAGAAGAATTTTGTCTTTAAGTGTTCCTGTTAATGATTACATTCATCCATTTGAATTCTGATGAACTGGGTTTTTGCGGTGGAAATTCTTATCACAAATGGCCTGACTCTAACTTGTGTCCTGCCTGTGGCTTTGATTTATGACGTGCTTCTTGTTTGCCAGCTCTTTTTGAAACTGCAGAATGGAAAGAAAATGTTTTAAACAATGTCACATCCAGAAGGTGATTTCTGGGAGCTTCGAATGCAAGCTTTAATCTTTCTTCCAGGTTAGCCATCCGCTCAGGCTGCTGAATAGCACTCGGGCTTCTTAGACACATTAGGGATTCTGGACAGGTTTCATCCAGACACCCTTGTGCTCCTTGCCATTCTAATAGTGGCATTTTGTCTCTCAGTGGAATCTTGTCACATTACATTTAGGGGAAGTGATTTGTTTCTAGGCTACAGCTTCCCAAAAGCTATGATCACATGAGTTAACTGATGTTAAATTAATTTCCCAACGTATCCTGTTCAGCAGTCTAAGGAGAAAGAAAGCAGATACTGCTTATTTTTTCTCTTGTATTCCCTTGAATTTTCCTCACGTTTTTATTGTGTTGGTAAAGATGAAGAAAATGGGAATCAGGGTGGCAAGGAAAGGAGTTATAAATGGAGTATCCACAGCAGGACAGTTTTTTGTTTTGTGCTGTGTTGTTTTTAGCCATGGGAGACCTAAAGAAAGCTAAGTCAAAATTCACTAGGGTTTTAGGACTGTGGGCTGCGAATTTAGATGGCATGGTCTTTTAGTGTCTGCTATACCACACATATGTGGAGTTAAGGTATAAACTGGGGAAGAGGTTGGAAAAACATATAGACTGCCATGGAAGTCTTCCCTATTCTTTTTTTTTTTTTTAATTTTTAAATGTTTATTTATTTTTGAGAGGCAGCGGGGAGAGAGAGAGAGACAGCACAAGCAGGGGAGGTGCAGAGAGAGAGACACAGAATCTTGAAGCAGGCTTCAGGCTCTGAGCTGTCAGCACAGAGCCTGACATGGGGATCGAACCCACAAACTGTGAGATAATGACCTGAGCCAAAGTCGGATGCTTAACTGACTGAACCACCCACATGCCCCCCCCCCACCCTATTCTTTTGGAGAAAAACCAGCCTTTCCTTCCTTCCTTCCTTCCTTCCTTCCTTCCTTCCTTCCTTCCTTCCTCCCTCCCTCTCTCCCTTCCTCTCCTTCTCTCTCTCTCTCTTTTTGTATGATTGTGACTTAAATATATAAAGTATGTGTGGAGGTTTCTTCACCCTTCTTGTCCAGAACAAGAAACTGCTTGCAGCGAGAGTATGGAAAGAAAGATGCACTCTATAAAATCTGAGTCAGAAAACACTTACCATAATTGGCAAAATGGGTAGTTTGGGATTTATGTTTGGGATCATCTATTATTTTAAGAGAGTTATACTTTTTTGATGAAAAGTTTAGGGTTATGTTCTCTCTCTCCTTCCTTCCTTCCTTCCTTCCTTCCTTCCTTCCTTCCTTCCTTCCTTCCTTCCTTTTCTTCCTCCCTTCATTCTTTCTTTCTTTCTTTCTTTCTTTCTTTCTTTCTTTCTTTCTTCGTCTCTGATGAAAACATCTATTCCAATTCAAAAATTAAAATAATCATAGACTTGGGGCACTGGCTGTCTCAGTCAGTTAAGCGGTTAAGTGTCTGACTTCAGCTCAGGTCATGATCTCACATTTCACAAGTTCAAGCCTCATATCAGGCTCTGTGCTGACAGCTCAGAGCCTGGAGCTTGCTTCAGATTCTGTGTCTCCCTCTCTCTCTGTCCCTCCCCCGTTCATGCTCTGTCTCTGTCTCTGTCTCTGTCTCTGTCTCTCTCTCTGAAAAATAAATAAAAATATTAAAAATAATTTTTAAAATAATCATAGACTTGGAAATAAGAATGTAGATTTGTGGGAAGATTTCTATGACCTAAGTAGTAATTAATAAGTTAGAAAGTCAAAACCCAAATGAAAGAGAAAAGGAGGAAGAGAAGAGCTATAACTTAAAATTTGTTTTACCCGGTGAAAATGTCAGAAAATTAGATCCAAATCCTGGGTTCCCTCCACATTTCACCATCTACCCTGGATGTTATTTTTGTTTCTTTGTTTGTTTATTTTAATGTTCAGAGAATATAATCACAGAAAAAGTAATGTAATTCTAAGAAGACTATCACTAATATTATAGCTATAATTGCAAAATAATCTGATTATAATCTATTGACATTTATCAGTTATTATTTTTTATTTTTTTAAAAAAATTAACATTTATTCATTTTTGACAGACAGAGAGAGAGTATGAGAGGGGGAGGGAGAGAGAGGGAGACACAGGATCAGAAGCAGGCTCCAGGCTCTGACCTGTCAGCACAGAGCCTGATGTGGGGCTTGAACCCATAAACTGTGAGATCATGACCTGAGCCAAAGTTGGATGCTTAACGACTGAGCCACCCATGTGCCTCTATCAGTTATTAATTAACATATGCAGTCATTCAATAATCACCGAGTGTTCACGCCATGCCAGGTATGGAGCTACATAATAGGGATAGACATCTGAATAAAATGGCCCACCCACCCTTTATCCTCAATAGGCTTAAAGTCTTTTTTTATAACACTAGTGAATTAATCAAAAGATAGAAATAACAGCCAAACGATTTCAGTTCTCAAAGTGATTATATCTTTCTGATCAGGCAATAATAAACAACAATTCTAGCAATTAGTCAACACCTTCCTTGAAGTCAACTTCGTTTTTTATGAGGTATTATAACAGAGCCAGATGGGGAGAAAAGTGGAATAGTAAATGGGATGGCACTTTTATTTTTATTGTGTCAAGTGCAGAATATAAGCAGGTATCATAAGTATGTAAAAGAAGATTAGTGAAAGAGAGAGGTCAATGAACTGATTGTGTTTAGGAGTTTATATAATTCTATTACCCTAAGAATTCACCCTCCAGAACCACAGGCTTCTGTGAAACACTGAAAAACGCAGGTGCAACTCTAAGGCCTGACTCCACCATTTACTAGCTAGAAGACTTTGGATGTGCAATGTCATATTACTTTGAATCTGAGTTTCAGACTTTTTTTAATAGCCACAATATTTCCTAAATCACAGGAATAAGGATGTGAGATCCAGCAAGTGAAAACACTTTGTAAGCCCTAAAATTAAAAGCATTGTTAATATTAATAGACGACCAATTTGAGGATATTGTATATATATGAGCACATCTTTCTGTTTCCACAATCTTTAACAATGCACAAATATTCCTCTTTAAACTTTTTTCTGTTTTGCCCTTTCCTCTAATGTTTAGTTAATTTTCTTAATTGATACCTGCTACCTGGCCTATTCCTTCTCCATTTCTCTTCATTATATTTGTAAGTCAAAATTCGATACTAATTGCGACCGATAGACCTAATCACGAGGTTAATAATGAAAATAAAATTAAAATATGACTTTTGGTGCAGTGGAGATCTCAAATCTTAGAATCTTCAAATATATTTCTTCCTATTTATCCACATTTGAGTCTAATTAAAACAGCATTTCCACATGCATTAGATTTCCAATTATATTTTTCTTTTTTTACAAAATTTATTGGTATTGCAATATGATGATTTTCATCAGTTTTTTGTTATAAAAATAGAATAATTTCCAAATATCCTGGAATATTTAGAACATCTGAAGGGTTAAATCAGCTTTACTTACCTAGCGTGGAAAACCACCTCTATTCTCTCAGCATTTTGTTCTTACTTCTAATAACAGCATTTACTCCACCTCTTTTGTAAGTTGAATGCTCATATTATGTATTCTTTACTTTATTTATTTATTTATTTATTTATTTATTTATAAATGTTTATTTATTTTTGAGAAAGAGAAAGACAGAGACAGAGTGTGAGCGAGTGAGAGGCAGAGAGAGTGGGAGACCCAGAATCTGAAGCAGGTTCCAGGCTCCAAGCTTTCAGTGTAGAGTCCCATGCGGGGCTCGAACCCACAAATGGTGAGATCATGACCTGAGCTGAAGTCACTTAACTGACTGAGCCACCCAGAAGCTGCCTGTCTTCTTTACTTTAAAACTTATCCAGGATAAGAGTTAAGTTCTTATCCTATCTATATCATCAGCACTAATCCTAATACCTAATAATTATGTTCAATAATGTTCACACAATAAATTATTTGCATTGAAAATGTAACATTGAGAGGCGACTGGGTGCCTCAATCAGTTAAGTGTCCAAATCTTGGTTTCGGTTCAGGTCAGGATTTCGTGGTTCGTGGGATCAAGCCCCACGCTGGGAGAGTGCAGAACCTGCTTGGGATTCTCTCTGCCTCTCTCTCTGTCCCTCTCCCACTTGTACTCTATCCCTCAAAATGAATAAATAAACTTAAAAAAAAAAAAAAGAAAATGTAACAGTTATCTATAAGTAGTTTTTCAATGGCATTTCTAAAAAGCATTTTTAGAAATAGAGGACTTTCTATGGCTATTGTGTATATGTGGATGTTCACACATGATAATCAGATTAGATTTACCAATAGCCCTTGAGGTCTTATTGTGTTTAGCAGTGATATATTCACAATATCAAATTACTCAACTTTGTTAACAATCTTGAACATTTGTATAGATTATTTTAGTACAATGGTAGAAACACCATATAATAAACTTTGATTGTATGAGAATATTAAAACAAAATCTATGAAAATCCTAGACTGTAAACTTTATTAATGATATAAAAGTTTATTTGAATAAAGAAACAACATGTATAATAAGCAATACTGTTTTATAGATATTAATTCTGTTTAAGCTATTTTACAATATAATACAAACCAAATCAACATTTTAACAAGACTTTTGTCTTTATAAAATTATTAAAACATTTATTTCAAATAATAAGTGAGCAAGCATAAATAAAAATTTTAATTATGTAATAAGGTAGTAGGTGGAAATTGCACTAATAGAAAATAAAATATATGATACATCTAAAAGATCAGTAGAATAGATTGGGACTATTTTATAAAACAAACAAAAATATCATTTTATAGGACTACTATCAAAACAAACAGAAAATAAAATAAAACATATCATAAAGTCCTAAAATTGAACCAGGTATGGGTAGTATATAATAATGCTTATATTAGTACATAATAAAAATATGCTTCAAATTATTGGGAAAGTTGTATACTACTTAGCACCAATTCTTATTTTTTTCATAAAAAATACATCATGGAAAACTAGTAAAAATTATTGAATATATGACAGCAAAGAATTAATGGTTTTAATATACAGGAGCTTTGTCAATCAATAAGAAAAATGTAAGTGTGCTAACAGAAGAATAGGCAAAGGGCAGGACAGGGATTTCTAACAGAAGAAATACAAAGATATCATAGACTCATAGAAATCATGTTAACTACACTAATATCCAATGGACAAAAATTAAATAAACTGTTATTTTATGTATGTTAGGATAAACAACCAGTTTCAAAAATCAATTTTGAATTACTTTGCATATATGTGGAGAATAGGCTTGCTAAGTATCTAAATATCATGGGCAAATTTAACTCTACCCTTTCTTGAAACTCACCAATAAACATAACAAATAAAAGCAATTTTAAAATACAGTATGAAGACAAAAAAAAGAAAAAAAAAAAAGAAAGAAAGGAAATGCCTAACTTGAATTGGAACAGAAGCACATGGTTTCTTTCTTTTCTTTTCTTTTCTTTTTTTTTTTCTGGAGAGAAAATTAGCAGTATTTACCAAAATCTCCAACAGTAAGCATTCCATTGCCCTCCAAAAATTACATTCCTTGAAATCTTCCTTAAGGAACTAATTGAGTATGAAGGCAAATATTTATCTCACAAGATATATTACAGAGCATTGTTTATAATGGATAAAAATGGAATTTAGTTAAATGACCCTCCATAGAAGGATTAAACAAATGATGATAAAGTCTACAATGGAAAGTATATATTCATTTATAATCACATCATCAAAGAATATTTAATTACATGAGTATGTCTATGTCTGTCTATCTGCATATGATATGATAGATGTATGAAGCAGTATGTATGACGTGATACAATTTTTGCAAGAGGCTTCATTACATTGGGAAAACAGCAAGTATAAGATATAACACTTGCAGATGGCTCCCTTCATCATTGGCCTTGATGTTATAGTCAAAATGGCTGTTAAGGTACAGATGCTGTATTTTACCCATTTACCTCTCAGGCATTCCTTTAACCACAGAACCTAATCAGTCTTTGCACATTCTACTCCTTGGTGAAGAAGTAAGCACCTCTCTAGGAAACCAGCAGCTACGTGGGCCAATCTCATGGCATGACCATCAATCATCAATCATTAATCATCATTCCCATGCACTCGCTTTGACCTAAGTCTTTAAAAATGTCCTGGAGAAATCTGAATTTCTCCAGAAATCACCTGGAGAGACAATGAGCTAAGTAGTTTAGACACTAACTGATATCTATTTAAATTATTACTCATCATTACTTAAATGAGAGTAATGAGGCCCAAATAGCATAAGGCACAGAACAAAAAGCAGTTTGAGAAAGTGAGAAAGTAAGAAAAATGTAAAAACAAAACACAAAATCTTTGTTTTACTTCTATAAATTTTTGTCTCAATGTCAACAAATTGTGACAAGATACAATTTTGGTAAAGCTTCCAATGTTATTACATTTTTAGTCATTCATGAAAACCAGGGTGCCATTTAGTGGGTATCATTTCATAAATGAGCATCATAATTTCTACAGCTCAATATCTGGCATGGTACACTGCATTAGTGACTTCACTGAAGAATGTAATATATCTGGTAGCTTCAGTTTGAAATCACCCAGATTATTTTAGTATAGCCCAAGCAGATTTTTTTCTAGCATTTGTATCCTCTAAATCTCACAATTATTTGCTAAGAGTCTGTTGAGTACCTACTATAAAAAGTAAAGTACTGTATTTCTCTAGTACTGGACATCTACCTGCCTAAATCCACTTCCTAGAGGAGGGTAACCTAAGTCTCTTTAAAAATTTAACATTCTTGGGGGCACCTGGTTGGCTCAGTTGGTAGAGCATGTAGCTCTTGATCTCAGAGTTGTAGGTTCAAGCCCCACGTTGGGTGCAGAGATTACTTAAAAATAAGATCTTTAAAAAATGTTTACATTCTTAGTTTCATAAAAATTAGGGCACTATGTGGAAGAAGATGCTGGAACATCTCCTCAATGAAAATCATCAATTGGCTCTGAATCAGAAAAAAAAAAAATCTTTCCATTTAATTAGTAACTGCTCTGTATTTTTCTTCATTCATCTTTATATGGAAAATGCTCTCACTGAGCTAATCTAATGCCAAGTCTGTGATGTAAGATGCTTTTATTGCTTTGACTTTGTAGTAATATGAGGAAAGAACAGCTACTAATGAATTCTGAAGAAGGCAGTAAGTAAGCTTCCATAAACACAGATGATGTTCCTGATAAAATGGAAATGTGCTTAGTCTTAAGTCAGGTAAAGATGGTGGCACTTATGTTGTCAGATGACCCTGAGTCATACAGTTTTCACTTCTAAAAAACGATCTTCCTATCCAGAAGCCTAGAGGCCACGCCACATTTATAAAGTATCTGCTATGTGACGGGCATGGGACAAAGAACAGACAGTGCAGACATGAAGGAGAAGATCCCTATTCAAAAGAAGCTCTTGTAAATCTAGAGACATAAAATAAGTTAATTTTGATAATGAGATTTTTGTTCTCTTATAGACATGAATAGTTAGAACAGATATTTCTACCTGGGAAGGGCTTGAGACATCTCCAGTGAGGTGTGGAAGAAACTGGGGAAAGGCAATGGAAAGAAATGGCATTTCAGGCTGAGGGAATCACGTGAGCAAAACTACCATTGAAAAAGTTCTGTCTGGTAGAAAGCAAACGCTCTGCACGACTCACCCAAAGTAAATAGCAGCGAAGCCAAAGACAATCCTATAGTTGCTAAAGGTGTATGGAAAAGCCTACGTGTACCTTCCCTGCTATAGGCTGTATTTGCTTGTTTCTGTTGCTGAGTTTCCCCCGAGAGCTGGAAAGTCTTTCATGTGTATCAAATGTTTTTCTCTGGGTTTCCTTTCCCTCGACTTTAGTTCTGCATTTTTGGGGATGGTTGCTGGTTTAAGTTGCTCAATGGTATTTTTTTTTTCTTGCTATCTTTGCTGGAGGTTGTGCCAAATACAGTTCTGCTGCTTAATTATATTCTTAATCTCTATAGGCTTATAACAGAAAGTCTTTGGCTCTAGGCTGCGAGAAGAGAGAATGTAAGAGCAGCAAATAATACACAAAATGAAACCATTCATAATTGTTTAAAAAATGGGAAAGCTAGCAGCTGCTCAATTCCAATTATTTCTGTTATCTGCAGAATTTCTTACTGAAGGCAAGAATAATCACTGTACTCAGCAGCTTGGGAAATGCAGTCTTATATAAAACACAGGCTCCATAAAACTGCAAAATTACAGGAAATTTGGATGTACTTCAATACAGGAAAAACTGAGACCGGGGGAAAAAAACAGTGTCTGAGGTTGCCTCAAAATAGTAAAATGTCCAGAGGGCTTTTAGTATTCACAGATACTCGTTCATCCCTGCATTGTGTTACTGAAGATTTTATTAGCCCCACTTCATAGATGAGGAAACTAAAGCATTCAGCATGTTCAAGTTCTTATAGCAATTCAGCAGCTAAAATCAAGAACAGAATTCTGATTTTCCAGTTCCCAGGCTCATGATTTATTCCCCTGTGTCACAGCTCTGTTTTTCCCACACTGTGACCTACCAGATGGCAGCCACAGCTGAAGTCAATGTCTGAATATCCTTGTGTTATGGCTCTTGACTTACATAAATGTAATGCGATATTGCCATTTCCTCTATTAATATGGATGTGTTTCTGTTGGGAACATCTCTCTTTATCCATCTTCCAGGAGTACTTTTCTGTTAGATATAACGTTTTGTAATCCTGAACTTTCAGATGATGGAATACTCCCTCAGAAATCTACTTTTCGGGGCACCTGGGTGGCTCAATCGGTTAAGTGTCCTACCCTTGATTTCTGCTTAGGTCATGATCTCATGATTCATGGGTTAGAACCCCATGTCATGCTCTGCACTGACAGTGTGGAGCCTGCTTGGAATTCTGTCTCCCTCTCTCTGCCCCTCCGTGCCTCTCTCTCTCAACACAAACATTACAAAAATTATTTTTCAATTCTCTATGACAGATATTTGCCATCGCTTTCCTTTTATAGGCTTGCCTCAGTGAATCCATGTCAGAGAGTTTGTTTGCTTTGTTTGTTTCAGTAAATATAAGAGGATTTCTACTCAGCTTTTTCAAATACTACCTACTTTCTGGTGTTGGACTGTGTGTTTTGTTCCCATGCTTCTCCTTTCCTTCCACCCACTAACATTTTTTCCACCCATCCCTATATCCATTTATCTCTTCCTTTAGTCAAATAATCACTCTCTAGTGCTTACCAGGTGTAAGGCACTATTGTGGATGCTATGAAGAAGATAAAGATTCAGTCACCAAATTCTTTATCCCATAAACTTACAGTATGATAGGTTAGTCAGGACATTCATTTATTACGTTTTTCACTCATTCCACCATTTTTTTAATGAGCAGCTTAAACATAAGTCCTGTGCGAGAGAGTAGAGAACAAAATAAATGCTGTCTTTGTCCATCATAGACTTCCTGAATGAGTGAGGAGCTATTGTATTATTGCTAGACTGAAACAGGAAGAGTATTCAGCAAATACATACAAGCACCACCTTCTAGGGAGACAGGCTTCTCGAAAGAATTATCTGGTACCTGAAACATGAGTATGAGTTAGCCAGGTAGAGGAAGAAAGGAGTATTCTAGGAGGAAGAAACATAAAGGTCCTGAAGAGAAGAAAGCTTATCGCATTTGAGAATCTCAACGAAGTTTAGTAAGACAGTCTCAGCAGTGTGAAGAAGGGGACTGCCAAGAAATAGGCTTCAGTAGAGAAGTGTGGTATGAATGAATGGAAGCACCTTGTAGTACAGACTGGTTAAGTTATTAGAGTTTTTTAAACATGCTTGGGTGTTTATTTTTAAAACTTTCTCCATCTCCTTGTTGAGAAAAGACCAGTGGTTCTCCAAATAGTCTCAGGACGAGCGGAAGGAGTATCCCCTGGAAACTTGTTAAAAATGCAAATTTTCAGACTCCACCCCAAAGCTACTGAACCAAAAACTGTGGAGATGGGGACTCACCAATACATGGTTTCATAAGCCTTTCAGGCAATTCCACCTGAACTTGAACTTGCACGCCTCATGTTTGACAGCCACTAGATTAAAGAAGAACAAGACTGGAGGAAGAGACTGTTTAAGAGATTGGGGCAAAAACCTATGTAAGATTACACAAATAATTACAAGGTGAGCTAGAAGATTCAGGTGACAGCAGAGGCACAGACCAACTGCCATATTTGTTCAGAGGAACAGGTCAGACTATTAAGATAGGCTTTTTAGGGGAAATGTCATTTGAGCTGAACCTATGAACGTTAACTCATATTTCCTATCATATTTATTACTTTTTTTAAACTGTATTTCTCATCGTAGTTTTGAAAAAAAAATTTGCCACACTACTAGCTTTATATAAATAATAACTATGGAATAATCAATATTTTTAGTGAATAATTTCTCACTGAGAATTGTATCACAAAAACTGTTCAGAATTAATTGACTCACGCACTTAAATACAATTTTGATAAAATTCACCCAATAAAAAATAAGTACTTCATGATGATTTTTAATACTGAAACTCATTTTTTAATTGTTCATAAATAATGTAAAAGTGGTGAGGGATACATTTATGGTTCTTTCAAGGTGATTTTTTTAGCTTATAAAATTATATATACATAACACACATATGTACATAACATATGTATATGTATATACATATGTATGTGTGTATATGTATATATAATATTCTTGTCTTTAGAATTTGCTGGACATTTATATATGTCTGCTAGAGAAATTAACCAAAACATAACTTGAACATAACATTGTGTCTGCTTTCTTTTTTCCTCCCTCTGTCCCTTCTTTCCTTCTCTCCTTCTTTCTGTCTCTTTGAGCTGTGACCAATTAGATCACAAATCCTTAAGGAGAAGCTAGTTTGTTTTGACCATGTAGCCCAGAATTGGTGCAAAGTAATAATTAAAACTACATGCTATTCTTTTTGTGTATAATCAAATGGAAACTTTGCAAAGTTTGCTTTTCCTTATGTTCATATTTTTTAGCTTGCTGGCCAAAAATAGAATCTACTTTTTGTTTTTTATGCCATCAACTTAGCACTTATTTTAATAAACATTTCTGATATTTTTAATGACTCATTTTACTTAATTTGTTATATGTAGAATGTGCAATATTTAATTCTACAAATAGTGATACTACGGTTTCGGTGGGCCAAGTCAAAACTTAATTTTTGTATATGTATTTAATTGTTTTTTCAATTGAAGTGTTCTTGTATCAAATAAGGTCGGTATAAAATATTCCAAAAAGTCCTGTAAGGATTAATCATAAGAAAGCTGAACAAAGAGTGAACTTTGCCAAGTCTTCTGAAAAGCCAGCTGTATGCATCTGCTTGTTAGCGTGTAGCATTATTCTGAGCTGGGAATTCTGTACACTTCAGAGTATACATGGGCCATTTGTCCTGGGAACATATTTTGTGACTGCCAAAACTAAACGGAGCTAGCCAGTTCCCGTGAGAGGAACATGATGGTTCTGAAACAAAAGGGAGAAAACTGAAAATAGAGGACAATTGTCATTGTGAGGGTGGGAAATGAACTGGAAACACAAGAAAAAAATATGAATCGGGCCAGTTTAACTACTTTCAAAACATTTTCCCTCAAAACTTTTGAATTGAATGATTATTAATAATGGTAAAATATTGCAGTGTACTACTTTTATTTTAGTAAATACCTTGATAAATAACATGTTTAGGGCATTTTAAAAATTGTGTGTTATATTCAAGGATGTAGCACATAGGACTATGTTCTAAATAAAGACATTACTATTCAGTTTAAAAATTAAAACTTCAAATTCTTATTTATGCTACATATAGAATCAATCCTAGATTATTTTTTATTACATATTGGTTAGGATTGGGTTCAGATGATTACAGAAAAACAAACAGAAACAGAAAAACCCAGGCAGCTGAGACCTAAATAAATAAAAGCCTAGATATGTTGTCCAACGTAAGCGGCACATGGAGAGAGTGGCAGCTCCATCAGGTCTTTGGGACCTCAGATCTCATTCAAGCTCTAGGCATGGCTGTCCCTCAAGTGCTCCCCTTCCCTTCAGGAAGCCTCTGGAACTCATAAATATTCCAGACAACAGGATGGAAGAAGCAAGACATAAGATAGCCTCTCCTCTTCTCATATGAAAATATTTTCATGCCACCTGTCCCAGGTGCATATATTTTATATAGTTGCAATCATATTATGCATATAATGCTATGCTTTTTTATCTGTAATGTTTTTCATATCCATTCCCACTGCCCCTTCATACTCTTTTGAATGGGTGTCCCCAATTATTCAACTTGTTCCCTATTTTTGGACATTTTTTGACTGTTTTTACTTCTACAAATAAAATGCAATGTCTTCACCCGAGAGTTGTTTCTTACGTGTTACTTTCAAATGGGTGAATCTTACAAAATCGGAATATTAGAACAAAGAATGCAAGCATTATTATAGTATCGTACTTAAAACATATTGCCAAATTATTTGTCAAAATGATAGTGCTAATTTACTTTGCTATCAGCTAAGTATGACTTACTTTATCATTGTTATCATGCTCTTAAAGAGCAGTAGATGGTACAGGTTTGTTTTTTTTTAATGTTTATTTTTGAGAGAGAGAGAAACAGAGCATGAACAGGGGAGGGCAGAGAGAGAGAGGGAGACACAGAATCCGAAGCAGGCTCCAGGTTCTGAGCTGTCAGCATAAAGCCCAGTCCAGAGCTCAAACTCACAAACCCCAAGATCATGACCTGAGCCAGTCAGAGGCTTAACCAACTGAGCTACCCAGGCCCCCCTAGATAGTACAGCTATTAATGGTCAATTTAATAGGTGAAAAATGGTACTACGCCACTTTTTTCTAATTCTATTTATTGCTTATAAATAGAATTTATTTATTTCAATTTATTATTATTGAAAGTGCAGGCTTTTCAATATGTTGGTTTACTAAATGCATTTTCTCCTGAGGGGAGTGACTAATCATGTTTTTGTTTGTTTGTTTGTTTGTTTTTTTTACCTAGGCATTGGAGTACTTTCTTCCAACTTTACAATAAACTTATATTTAAAAATGCAAACTTTTTTCATGTTTTTTGTAAATATTTTTCTAGATATTTTTACTATTTAAAAATCTTATAATAGATTAAAATTTCTATATAGCTAAAGATTATTTACTTTAGCATTTCTTCTAGTGTTTCTTTGCTTAGGAAACTTAGGTATTTATCAGCTTACATTTTCATTAGCCCTTCCTTCAGACAGTTGATGAATACTTAATTGTCTTTTTTTCTGTGGCACTTTAGATCATATGGAATTTTGTTGCATGGTGTATAATGTGGATCAAATTGCTTTATCTAATTGCTTTTGGGTTAACTCAACAACCTTTAGAAAATGATTTTAGTATTTTTTGTCATTTTCTTATGTCATATTCATCATGAATTAAATGTTTATGTAGAATTGAGTCTCTTTGGGGCTTCATAACTCAATAGTTCTTCATGACTATTCACGTATAAACACTTCACATTCAATTAGAATTGTTTAAATCATGTGCTCATTCATTCTTCATTCTTGAGTCATTCATTCATTCAATAAGTATTAACTGAATGTCTTCTTTGTAAGCTAATGCTAGGTATAAAATGGTAGATAAAACCATTCTGCTTCTGGTAGAAGTTATTTATTTTCAGATGAATAAACTAAGTATACAGATTACAATCCACAGGACATGACCTTGAACAAGGAGTACCATGACGTAGAAACTCAGCATTTACATATCAGTTTTCCATGTATTCTGTTTGGGAAAAAACATGTCTTATCATGAGAAAATGTCCATCATGGGTCTCCACTCAGAGTATGGAACAGTAGGAACAATAATTAAAGAATAAAGCACTTGTCTTGCTGACAACATGCAGAATGAATACTTTCATTTTACTAATGAAGATGATGGATTTGGACTATTCAACCAGGGACTCTTATTTCTAAGATGATTAGACTGTTTTTCTTCATCATATCCCATAGTGACGATGACTCTTCTCCTACTGAATTGTGTCAGAGAGTCACTGTAGCACTGATGGCAGACTTGAAAGGTTTCTTCAGGGGCCCCCCAAAATATGTGTTCTCTTTCCTGTGGATCCCTTCTAATCAGTCATAATTCCTTGGACTTGATCTATTTTGTTGCCTCCTTGTCTGATTATAAATGGAAATCCCTATAAATAGTTTCACACAGACTACCTGGAAGAGGGGAATTTAAGGATGATTGTTAGAAGTGAGGTGATGTGGTTGTTACACAACATCCTGTATATTTACAGAGTTTATTTCAAGCTTAGCTAGGGAATGAAGTATTTTTGCTTATTATCTTTGATGAGTACATAGTAGAATAAATATTCCGATAATAAATTCTCACTTTGTAAGCGAATTTTTATCTTAGGAAGTTTTGAAAAATTGTGCCATCCATAGTTACTATAGATAATCAGAAAATACTGTTAAATGGAAACGAAAAAATGGGATCTTCTATAATTCATTGTTTAGCGAAAACCATTGTAAACTATTTTTGGTGTATATATTTTAGACTCCTCCCCCAAATACATATAACAATTGTTATACAAGTTGTTTATAATTGAGCAGTAGCTTAACTCAAAATAAAACATAAACACCCTTCCTTACCAGTAATAGATATATTTTCAGATTGTTATCTTAAACTCGTCATATCACTTTATTACTTGAATGAAACAATTTACATATACAGCCATTTTTGTGCATTTTTAATAAAACTGTAATTAAAAATCTTATAAATAAATATTTGCATGCCTGTTAATACTGCTTTAGAAAATATCCCTAGGAAAAAAAAAAGAAAATATTCCTAAAGATGGGGTTTGTTCATTAGATAGCACACATTTTAGTGCTTTTAAAACATAAGACCAAGTGGTCCACTAAGAAAGTTGGGCCAATTATAATAATCCCAGATGCACCTCAACACAACATTTTGTTTAATCACTAGGAATATTTAAACAGCGGTAACTTATCTTTTAAATTTGCACGTATCTGAATAATATCAGGATTCAAGATGCATTCCCATGTTTTCGGCTTCATTTTTCTATAAGTCGTAATAGAAGACGTATTTAATCATTAATTTAAAAATAACTTACTCCTTCTATGATAATACCCATATTATGCCTTTACATATCAGACAACTGGCAAATGTTTAATGGAGAAGGAATGAAAACATTTGTGAGAATATTGCTATGAATAATAATATTACTGAAAAGCCAGAGAACTGCTAGTTGATGATTTGGGGGGTGGCAGTGGCCTAAAGAAACATTAGTCCAGATAAGAACTACATCATTCAATGTCACACAGCAGGATGGTATAGAGTTATTAGATTTAGCACAATACAACAGGGATACGGGTTGAAAAAACTGTCTTACAAGAAATCATAACATATAGAGATGAAAAGATGTGAAGAGATAAGAATGAATGTGAAAAGAGATCTCTCATCAAATAAAAGAATTATGACACTGATTAAAAGAATTTTAGACTTGTGGGTGGATAACTCCAGTTATATACACATTTCTTGGTGTCGTTTAGTATTTTGGAGTGCTTTCCACAATGCAAGAATCCGTAGACAATTTAATATCCTGACACCACTTCTGTGAATTTTATTCAAGACCGTAACACTCATTATCCTATTATACTTATATTTCAGAGACTAACAGTTCTCTAAAATTATGCAGTGATCAACACTGCATGCACATCAAGTGTCTTTCTTTTTATTCATGTTCACTGAGTATGGCACCAAGTTGCTCCTATAAATGACAAGTAAGGGTCAGAAAAACATAAAATGATCACAATTTCTTTGAACTAACATTTAAAAATATTTTGGTTTTTATTAATTCTATTTTTAATTGGCTTTTTCCTTATTCCTTATGCTGTACATTTGATGATTTATTAGGAATGCGAGATGCTATCTAAATGATTATGAATCATAGCAGGTGATTATAAGCCAGCCCATATTAGGGCATGAATATGCTAGTGTTAAAAACTATTGGCTTTTAGGGGCACCTGGGTGGCTCAGTCAGTCGAACCTCTGGCTTCGGCTTAGGTCATGATCTCATGGTTCGTGAGTTCAAGCCTTGCATTGGCTCTGTGCGGACAGCTTGGAGCCTGGAGCCTGCTTTGAATTCTATGTCTCCCTCCCTCTCTCTCTCTGCCGTTCCCCTGCTTATGCTCTCTCTCTCAGACACACAAATAAATAAATAACTTAAAAAAATAAAGATCTGTTCTAAAATGTTAAAAAAAAAATTTTAGCTTTTGGATTCTATCTCTTCAATAATGACTGTGTGATGCATTTAATTATTCAATGGCAGTTTTCTTTGGATGTAGCTAATTGCTAATTCATTGAGCCACTGCCTTTGTATAAAATGCAGCATTGTTAACTTTGGACTAAGAAAAAAATAAGAAACAGAAAATCTGTTTCTTGGGAATTACCATTGGTCAGGTATGTCTGCTAAACATCTAGGTGAGAAATGTTTGAAATCACATGAGTGCATATCACAATGTAAATGTGCAGCTGTCAGCCCTTTATCTAAAAAAGGAGAATGCTCCTTTGGGAGTAAAATGTTATAAATTCAAATTAGTTCATCCATGTTCAATCTCACTTTTATTTTTATATCAGTGAAAAGCAATTTTGAGAGCAATGAGTCATTTTGCAATTTTTTATCAATTTATCTTGACTCAAATAATACTTAACTTTAAAATCAAATTTATCTCATGGAATTTTTAAAGCTAACATTTGGTACTATGTATTAAAATACATAGAACTATCAACAGGACACTCTGTCAGTGAAAATTTTTCTTTAAGAATAACACCATTTTTTATAGGGACTATGTAAATGAGATAAGGCACTAGAGGTTCCCCCCCCCCACCTCCCAGTTCTGTTCTTGTGCTTAAAGTATTTAGGTTTGCCTCCTGTTTCATTTAAAATGCACTTCCATTTAGCTGCTGAGATAACCTGGATCAGTCTCAATCAGATAAGGGAGATGGAATTTTTAAAATGTTTATAGTGTTTATTTATGCTATTAAAGCACCTTCGCAATTTCAAAACTGGCTTTCTAAGCTCGGTGCTGCAGCCACAGCCCATGTCATCAATATGCTCTCACCTTATTGAACTGCTGTCTGGGAGAGCTGCTAATTTATCTCCCTTTGGACAACTGGAGGCTCTCAATGTAAAGAAAGGCCCTGTGTCAGGTGATGGTGGAAGTGGAGGTGGAGGAGGGGGGAGGTCAGCTGTAGGGGACTCAGATTTAGGCTATTCTTGACTCTAACGGTCAAAATCTAAAAGTGCAAAATCTAAAAATTTCGCTGGCCTGGTAGACTAGCTATCTATTCAGAGGAGAGATGATGGGAACCTGGCAGGTTCTGCAGGAAACGAGCAGCTGAGAACAGAGAGCGTGAAGGCTCTCAACCTGGCACTGTGGAGTGGTGTCCTCACAGCGGAGCGTCCAGCAAAGGGATTAGAGCACTGCTCCAGGCAGATGGGGTCTGTTAGCCCCCATGGACTCCAGCAACAGACCACACGGGAAGCCGCCTCTGTGTTCCCAGACAGCAACCAAGATGGCTTCTGGGGCTGCAGGCCTTGCATGGATGTTTAAAGCAGGAGGGAGGGATATCTTTAATACAGCTCAACTCAGACTTCTGCCACCATCTTGGGCTAGAAGCTGTGGATTTGTGCAATTCTTTCTCCCTTTGCTCCCCCCTGTACTCAGTTCCTACCAAAAAGCAAAAAATAGTTTTCATAGATATTTTCATTTGTTCATCCATTCTTTCCTGAACACTTATTGAGTGGCCAGTCTTTTCGAGGCAAAATACTAGCCCTGGGGAACAAAACAATCTGGCCCCCAATCTAGTAAAGAAAACACACATACAAAAACACAATAAAAAAATAGAGAAAATGCAATAAGCCACACTGACTCCCAACCCCATGTTCCCTAGAAGCCCTCACTATACGGTCCCCCTATGTTTTATTTCTTTGCCAACAATGATTCAGAGGGAGGTGTTAGTGGCTCCAGGTTATTAGGCAGTTTCCTTGGAACAGCATACATTTTCCCGACCATTGCCTGAGAAAATAGTTATTTGACAAGTTTGATCTTTCATTTTAATATTTAGAAGATTGTAAAATAAAGGTGACATGTGTCATAATCATAAATATAAATCAACATAACAAGATGATGGAGGACATCACTCCCCTAATTTTAGCGGAGATATGCCTTGCTAAAGAAGAATCAGAGGCAGAGAAGGATGACCTTTCCCATTAGAAAAGATGGGACAGTTGTGTGTGAGGAGTAGATGGAAAGGCATGGAAGACAGTGTGCGTGGAAATTGTGCACAGAGGTTGGGTACAATCTTGGCTGGTAAGAAATTAAACTTTGGAGATGGAAGAAATGTTCCCAGATGAATTTCAAGAAGTCAGGCTGAATTAAGTGCCCTCTAAATCCTTCATATTTCTCCCAAAGAAAAACCCACAGTAAAGATATCTATGATTGTTCAAACTCATTGGATTGACATTTCCCGAAGGTAAATCAGTACAGATATTAGGCCACAGGTCTGCTTAGCTCTATGCAGTTGGTTACATAGACACTTACGATATTCTATTGCCTGGGAAGAATAATGGTTTGGAAGTGGACATCTGAGTCACATACCAAATTCTGAGCAAGCCATTTTCTCTTTCTGGGTTTGTATTCTCTTGAGAAGTAGGACTTTAAAACCTCTAAAGAACATTTCAGTTGTCATAGATAAGGAGAAAGAATGATTGCTGGGGAACATAGCTCAGGGTTCCTCTGGTGTGTGTGTGTGTGTGTGTGTTTAATTTTAATCTTCTGAAATGCTCTCCTTATAAGCAACATATCAGCACAGGAAATGCCCAAATAGAATCTGTGCCCATGTGCCCTGGAAGCTAGGAATGGCCCACTGAATAGCCATTTGTCCATCATGAAATTCCAGTAGGAAGACAGGACAGGCAGGAGGGTGGAGGACAGCCTCTCCTCCAGGCACATGGAAAGAACACAAACCAGAGAAAGACTTGAGCCTAGTCTGCTTTACTCTGACTCTGTATTCCCCATCAGATACATTTCCACCATGACAGTAAAAACTGTACTCTTCATGTGTCATGAAATGGAAAGATCTGAAGTTTAGCAACAGACTCATGTTCATTAAGAGCCCATGTTATGATAGACATCATTTTAGCTATTTAAACTGTAAGATGCTTTACCTACATTTCATTTAATCCTTAAAACTACCCAATCCATGAGATAGAAGACATGTATCTATATTTTGACAGATGAGGACACAGCCTAAAGTCCCAGTGCTTATAAAGTCAGATGTGGGTTCTTTACATACTTTGGCTACTGTTGATAGTGCTGCTATAAACATGGGGGTGCATGTGTCCCTTCGAAACAGCACACCTGTATCCCGTGGATAAATGCCTAGTAGTGCATGGATAAAGAAGATGTGGTATATCTATACAATAGAGTATTACTCAGCAATCAGAAAGAATGAAATCTTGCCATTTGCAACTACGCAGATGGAACTGGAGGGTATTATGCTAAGTGAAATTAGTCAGTCAGAGAAAAACAAAAATCATATGACTTCACCCATATGAGGACTTCAAGAGACAAAACAGATGAACATAAGGAAAGGGAAACAAAAATAATATAAAAACAGAGAGGGGGACAAAACAGAAGAGACTCATAAATGTGGAGAACAAACTGAAGGTTACTGGAGGGGTTGTGGGAGAGGGGATGGGCTAAATGGGTAAGGGGCACTAAGGAATCTACTCCTGAAATCATTGTTTCATTGTATGCTAACTAATTCGGATGTAAATTTTAAAAAATAAAAAATAAATAAACACACAAACGACAACAACAAAAATGAAAAATAAAGTCAGATGTGGTATAGGAAGACTACCTGCTGACCCTCAATCTTATGTTTATTTGTTTGTTTGTTTGTGTTTTTGTTTTTTCCCATTCCATTACAATGCTTTTCACATAATAAAGATACCTTGTCACACCAGTAGTATCATAGAGACTATGAGCTAAAGGGAAAGTTCATTAGGATGCTATAGGGATTAAAACTATTATGCACCTGTCAGTCAGATATTATAGTTTGCTTGACAAAATGGCACACTTTCTTTACGGAACAATATGAACAATCTATTGTTATGCAATCATATAGATATATATGTTATTGAATAAAAAATAAGATTTTTATATTAGCCACATGTAAGTTATTTAACAATTATTAAAAAAAATTAAATGTTTATTTATTTTTGACAGAGAGAGAGAGACAGAGCATGAGTGGGGGGAGGGGAAGAGAGAGAGGGAGACACAGAATCCGAAGCAGGCTCCGGGCTCCGAGCTGTCAGCACAGAGCCCGACGCAGGGCTCGAACTCACGAACGCGAGATCATGACCTGAGCCGAAGTCAGATGCTCAACTGACTGAGCCACCCAGGCACCCTAAAGAATTATTTTTAAACTTACTACAATTTATTATCTTAAATGAGCCCACAGTTATTGTTTTTATAACTATACTGTCCAAATAATAAGTATATAAAGTGGTTTCCTCCATCACCAGATTCTAAGATGGAGGAGAGACAAATCTCTAGATGATTCATCTCTATGTCTCTAAGACTTAGGCCTGAAATCCTGGTGATAAATATTTTGTTATTTTTTAAAAAAATTTTTAATGTTTATTTACTTTTGAGAGAGATAGAGAGTGAGTGGGGGAGGGGCAGAGGGAGAGGGAGACAGAACCCTAAGCAGGCTCTAGGATCTGAGCTGTCAGCGCAGAACCCGACGTAGGGCTCAAACTCACGAACCGCAAGATCATGACCTGAGCTGAAGTTGGACACTCAACCAACTGAGCCACCCAGGCGCCCCTAATATTTTGAGAATACATATATTTATATATCAATTTCTTTTAAATATATTTAAAACAATGTCCATTGAGAACAATATGCGTAGTGAATAGCATCTCACCTTAGGCAATCATCATAACAGTTTTAAGAGTGTAGGCTCTGGTCAGGCTAACTGGGTTTAAATCCCTGCTCTGTGATTTACCAGCTCCATGATCTTAGGCAGGCCTCAGTGTTCCTTACCCTGTGATAGTTGATAACTGAACCAACCTCTTTCTGTTTTGTGAGGAAAAAATGACTGATGCAAAGCATTCAGTTAAGTAACTTAAGACATAATAAGTGTCAATAAATACATATTATTGAGTGAAAAAATTAGCTGTAGATTCACTAATGTGCAAAGAAGTGTCTCATAGTGCACTATCATTAAAGATATGGAGAAGAAATATTTTTAGCTTGATCTAAAAGATCATATTTTGCCCTTATTTTCTGAACTCTACTTTTGAAAAAGAAACTATGGCCAGAAGAAGAAAAGGGGATTAAAGCATACTTCAGGGAATCATATACTTTCTCATTATTATTCCATTCTCCCTGCTTTCTAATTCAGCCTCTAAGTTGAACTGAAACCCCAAGCCTCCTCCAATCTTTTGATCAACTCAGAGTTTAATCCTTTCCATTTTAGCTGGATTTGCACTAAGAAGAGACTGTTAAATTATAGAAGACAACTCAATCTTTGCTAAGCATTAATGTATTTGATTTTTGCTTTTCTTTTCTTTTTTTTTTTTTTAATTTCAGGGGATCCTAATGTCAAAATCTCTTTCTGGAATTTATGAGAGGATAAAAAGTAATATCTAAAATAAAAACTGTCTATCAAAAGTGATGTAGAGGTAAGTAAGAGCTTCATGAACAAAAACAAACTACCATGCTTTTGTGTTAGATATAAAATACCATCACTATTTTTTTTATAAGAACCTCACTTTTGACAATGAGGAAATGAATTACCCAAGAAAACATTTTCCTGATTAGAGCCTTTTATATAAATAAATATATTGCCCCTTTCCTGTCCTTCTTGACCAGTGTTAAACAATGGCCACTTATAAAGGAAATGATGTCAACACCCTACTGATAAAAATCAAACTGCACTGGAGAAAACACAGTGAAACATAACAGAAAAAAAAAAAAAAAAACCAAACACAGCTTTCTAACTTATGCATATCCTGGTAACTCCATGAAGAACAGTAAATTATTAAATTTAAAGCATATTTCCATTATGTTTGTACTGCTTTAATATATGTATCTTTCAGCAAAAACAACTACGAAATCCAAAGGAAAAGGTAAAAATAAATTGTCTTTGGCAAACAGAATTTACAGCCATAAATGTATGTAACTCCCTTTTGATTAAATCTTAAAATTTGACTGGCATTCCAATCCCTTTCATAGCTATCCATTCTGGAAAGGGCTATTTCAGCAGGGTTTACAGAATGATTGTGGGGAATCTTGAAGACCATTTATCAGTTTAATGATAATGAATCAATGCTTGGCAGAACATTCAGACTATGGATAAAAGATCGTATAAAATACGTGAAGAATGATCCCATACCTGTAGCAAAGTTGCAGGGTTAGAATTTAAGGTGTTGCAAATCAACCTTATTCTCAAGGAAGTGATTTCTCCCATGGATGTTCTAACTCTTCCTGAATAAGCATATACCTGGATGACCTGTTTTGCCAGCTTAAAGAACCATGAAGATCAAATATCTTTTTAGTTTTTTAAATTCATGTCTTGTTTCCTCTCCTAATTAACAGCTTTTGTGCAAAGTATGCAGAAGAATAAACTAATAGTAATCCGTTTTATATATTTTGCCATCAGCATTTCTGAGTTGATTATTAACCAGATACGGTGATTATAGGAATCCCTCCATTGTATCTGAATTTAAATATTTAAAACACTTTATATAAGTGCTATAAAAAAGCAGAGCTAATATTGGTATTCATTGTTATCTTGCATGTAAGACAATGAGATCCTAAACTGTACCTTGTGCTATGAAGTGGGGAGAAGGATACGGTTTAAAATGGATGGTATCATCGGGGCACCGATGGATAGCTCAGTCGGTTAAGTGTTCAACTTTGGCTCAGGTCATGATCTCGCAGTCTGTGAGTTTGAGCCCCTAGTCGGGTTCTGTGATGACACTTCAGAGCCTGGAGCCTGCTTCGGATTCTGTGTCTCCCTCTCTCTCTGCCCCTCCCCCACTTGTGCTCTCTCTCTCTCTCTCTCTCTCTCTCAAAAATAAACAAATATTAAAAAAAAATTTTAAATGGATGGTGTCATCAAATCCCTAGAAGCAACATGGCACTCCAACTCCCAAATGCCCAAAGGAAATGTGAAATGCTTTCCATGCCAGAACTCTCAGTACTTCATTTCCTCTGGTATCAAAGGTCTTATTTTAATTAAAGCCCAGGCAGCGCGGAGGACTCAGTTACCACCACAATTTAAGAAGTCAAGGAAGCAGTAAAGCCAAAAAGATTACCCTCTAGGGAGCTCCAGGTGCTCCTGTCACAAAACCCTCTCTTTCCAGCAGTCTCAGGCTGTACAGCGTCGAAAGTCACAAGTTCTCAAGGAAAGCAACAGAGTGGAATATCAGTCCTTGAAATGACCTTGGAGATTTCTCAGCTGGCTTAATGTTCTCTACAAAGAGACCAAGGTGCAAAATAATAATGACAGTAATAATAATACACAATAGTGACTAATTCTGTTGTCATATTCTAAGTAGATTTAGTCTATTCAACGAACAAATAAGCACATTAAAGAAAGAAAAAAAGAAAGCCTTAATCCATGTCTCAAAATGAGACTGAACTTAGTATGTTTTCTAGTATACTATCTTGTTTTTAGTCTCTTGAATAATTTGTTAAATCAACATTTAATTGTTTAATTATAGCCTCATATTTAAAAAGAGAGACAAAAGAAAGACATCAATATTAAGTGTGTGCTTCAGTTAATGGCTGTTATGTTTCAAATCAGGGAAACAAAATGTGAAGTATATCTCAATATAATAACAGAAAAAATGGAAGGGATGGAGACAAGCTCAAAAGGACCATAGGACAATTACTCAGGCAAATAAAAAGGTTGACTGCATTGCACTGTAGTCTTTATTTTCAGAGCATGTTCATTAACTTCATCAAGTTTTGTTATTCACAAGGAATCGGCTATCATGCTACTCTTGTGACAAGCCTACAACCCTGAAATTCTTAGGATGAATTTGCAGCAGATCAATTTCCAGTAGACTTTTTAATTTCTCTCTAGAAACTTTGAAATTAAGGAGTAGGGTATTAAAAATGACTTTTAGGGTTCCCACCCCCCCCCAAACTACTTAGAACCACTCCTTGGATCATTTTATAATTTTATTATTTAAAAGAGTTATTTCTATAATAATCCTGTAGCAGCATGAAACACATATAAATGACATAACTTGATACTGACTGCTAAAGGAAGGAAGAAAGTAATTATAAAGCGATACAGCCAAATAATGGAGTCATACAGTCCCATGATTGGAGATTCTACTTGAATTTGGAGTCTGATAAACCTGTGCTGAATTGCATTCTGGTTACCGGCCAGCCCTAGAATCTTAAACCTCAATCTGCATCTGTGCCTGTGGATGAGAGGCAAAAATTTATATCTTTGTTGTGAGGATTAATGGATATAACAAATGAGATTGCCTGATACAGTGCTGTGTTGGATAAATTGTAGATATTCGAAAGATAATTTTTGTGCAAGAGCGCAAATATCCTGTAACTTTACATGTGCAAGCATAGATGGCGAAGACTAAGATGTAGAGAATCACTCTGAGAACTTGTTTTGCAGATAGTATTTGAAGGATTTTAGGAATTTACTGGTAGTTACATGAACTAATGGAAACCGGCACTTCTTCCAAATCAAGCAAACATTCTAACCTTGAAACAAAACACCATGATCAATAGAGACAGACAGGGCCGGGTGGGGGGAGGGAATCTATATAAGAAACTGGTAAGGTTGCCTCTAGGAAGGAGAAATGGTGGACAAAAGTGGGAGAAGACATAATTTTCACTTTTTCCTCTGTTATGGATGGAATGTTTGTATCCCCCCAAAATTCACATGGTGGAATGCTATACCCTATTGTGGGACCTTTGGGAGGTAATTAGGATGAGATGAGGTCACAATAAAACCCTCATGAATGGGGTTAGTGCCCTTTACAAGAGTCATGAGAAAACTTGCTTCTCCCTTCTGCTCTCTGCCATGTGAGGATACAAAGAAAAGTCAGCAGTCTGCAACCTTGAGAAGGTTCTCACCAGAATTGGACCATGCTGGCACCCTCATCTGAGAGTTCCAAACTCTAGATACGTAAGGAATAAATGTCACTCGGTCTATAGTACTTTGTTATAGAAGCCCGAACTGATGAAGAAACTCCTTTTTATATATTTGTATTTTGGTATTGTGTGTGTACGTATTTTTGTTACAATTACTTTCTTATTTTGAAATAAATAGAAATTGAAGAGAAATAGCATTTAAGTACATTGCCACAGTTGCATTCCAAACAATCAGTTCTTCTATATTTGGATAGAAACTTCAAAAAAAAAAGAAAGAAAGAAAGAAAGAAAAGAAACTTCTCTATAGGGAATCAAATGAAAGTAGAAAAGTTTGTCGTTCATTCTTTTATAGGAGTCAAAACATGCCTCACATATTCAAGTAAACTAATTTTTTATTTATACATAGAAAACTACCATCACAAGCAGCTATGCAATACTTCAACTAAATAGCAAATATTTTAAAAAGTCTATATGCAAACCCCCTTTCTAGTCATTGGATGGGGAAGCAACGGGAAGAAGTCATAAAAGATTCTATAGATATGGCTAAGATACAGAGAGCTCTCTGTGCTCCAGATTATGATGTAGTGGAGAAGACAGAAACATACTTAAACAACATAAGGCATCATGTGATAGATTTTGTTAAGTGCACATGACATTTATACATGCTATATGAAGTAGAAGAAGAAAAGATATTTTGCGTGTAGGAATATTTGAGAAGGTGTCTTTGGGGAAGGTTTTATAAGAACAGATACCTGAAGGGTATCTATGGATTGAAAGGCCATTTAGACAATGAGATCAGCTTGAATCACAAGGCAGTGTCTGGAGAGCTCAGGGTGTGTTAAGGCTGGGTGGGGTGCTGGGGCACCAAGAGAAGGACAGCATGTTCGGAGAAGAGACCTAGTCAAGAAAAAGCCAAACCAGATCAGGATTTGGACATCGTGCTAGGGATTTTGAACTTTTTTCTATAAAAAAAATTTGAGAAAATTTGAAGATCTTCTACCCATGTTTACATGTTCAGAAGATACTTCTATGGGTGTATAAAGGCTGGATTGGCATGAGAAGCCACTTAGGACGGTGAGACAGGGAGGGTACACGAACCTTGGCTCTAACTGCAAGAGCAGAAATATCAAACTGTGGGCTGGCCTGCAAAGACAGCTCCAAAGCAGATACATCCCATGCCTCTTTTCACATATTTTTGAATCTGGAATCTTTGTTAACATCCTGAAAAGAAACACATGTCTGGCATTATTCGTGATTACCTTAAGTGGCGAGGTAATTCAAAAGCAATTGCCTGGCTCCGTTAACCGGAATTATGCCAAGGTCATAGCTATTTTTTTTTTATTTTTTTTGACTTTTATTTATTTTTAAGAGACAGAGAGAGACAGAGCATGAGCAGAGGAGGGGCAGAGAGAGAGGGAGACACAGAATCTCAAGCAGGCTCCAGGCTCCATGCTGTCAGCACAGAGCCCCATGCAGGGCTTAAACTCACAGACCTCAAGATCATGACCTGAGCCGAAGTCAGACGCTTAACCGACGGAGCCACCCAGGCACCCCAGTCATAGCTATTTGAGTCAATTAAAAAATAACCAGTTGAGATGCTGCCCTTTTAAGAGTTCAGGCTAGACCATTTTCACTATCCACACTAAGATTTTTTTTTTTTCAACTATGGATGCATTTGCTTTGAAACTGGGTTTTTGTATAACAAAGCGTTATGCAGTAAGCTTCCAGGGATAGTTTCCTAAGATAAGGTTTCATTTAAAGCTTTTGATTCTTCGTATAAATAAGAGATATTTTTCAAACCCAAGAAGCTAAGGGTTACTTCTGAAATTCTTTGGAAAAGTTACACCGGCTAGATAGCTGGCTCACAGTGGAAGAAATGCCTTTGTAGTTTAAGGAAGCTTAAACAGAAGCCTTCATTGCTGATTTGCCGACTGTGTCAAACATCAGAGGAATTTTCCAATGGGCCTTTATGAGTTTAGCATTTGCTTTAATTAGGAAGATACCTGGATGTTTAATGGGAACTTTTCAAGCTATTGGAGCAGAACTAGAGTAAATGACCACATTTATTTGAAGACATAAAGTTAACAGTGTCACAGGTGCTTCATAAAGCAACACATAATTGCAAATGGGAGGTGAGGAAAGTAACAGAAATTTACATCAAAGAAAATTATATCCATATATGTAGCTTAGTTTTTCTTACCACTAACGTTCAAAACAATACATGCTTACCAGGAAAGACAAAAGAAAACCTATTTTCATAACAGATATCTGTAAGAATATTCATTTTATTTTGCTTGAATGAGTTCCATTATCAGTAGAACTTAAACAGTTGGCAGCAATATGGTTTTTCTGGTTATCAAGAAAATCTTGATATTTGAGTTTTTGTTTAGACAACGGGCTCTTTAGTTAAGAGAGGGAACTTCTATGAACTATTCAAAACTTGAGTATGCTGTTCATTTTTTAAAATAAAAGCTATGATAAAAATCTAAGTTCTCTTTAAGAAGTAAGTTGGTGCTAGGAGCTTCTAGGAAGAAATACTTATAAAAAGAAAAGGCTTGAATAGCTTATAAAGAAATTTTAGTGTACATTAGCTTTTTATGCCAGTTGGTCATTTTAACGGACAGAATCTCTTAGAAAAGTAGAGAAATTAGAAGAAACAGGAAATAAACACTTTACCAGGAAGAAAGTCTCTGAGAGGTTTGGGTAAATCTGGGCACTGATGCCTCCTGAAAATATTTATATACTGAGGTGGATATTTCTTTTCTACCTCGGGCCACATGGAGCAAAAAGCTGTAAAAATCTGGAAATCCCAGCCAGGTGAGCTAATAGCTAATCAGAAGTCTTAAGGAGGCAACTTAATGTCTTGTCTCTGATCAGCTGTGAGCAGTGCTTAAAAACCTCCCAAGTTCAGAGTCAACTTTCTGTGAGGGCTATTTTTATCAAGGTTGTTCCAAAACACCAAAGTACTGGGAGTCCATAGTGTGTCTTCCAATGACTTTGCATTTAGGAAAATGCCTTGAATGAGTTAGAATAAGATTTGAATTTGCAATGGCTAGTAAGAATTCAAGTGTATTAAAATTTCTGACTTCTTCAACATTTGTTCTCAGTATTGTCATTTTATGATATATAAGTAATACGAGGAAATGTTTAAATGTTAACATCTGTGTTTTGTTATTTAAAAAAAAAGGTACTGGGTAGGTAGGAAAGAAATAGAAGTGATGAAAAATTTAAGGCTGTGGCCAGTGGTGCATGAAAACATATTCAGCACCCCTTTTATCTGGTGGCAGCCACCGTGTTATGCCTGTAGAACTTAGACAGAAAGTTGCTTAGCCTAATAAGCTCCAGTTTATGGAGAGAGGGCAGAATAATATGACATTATTCTGGACAAGTGTAAGAAATGGTAGTAGTTCCGTATCTCTGAAGTACAACAATGTCTGAATTCCAACTTTGGTCATTTCAAGTATTTCATCAAGCTGTAACTTAACCTCAGGGGTTTATCTCTTTGCTTTTAAAGGATTATTCATGAAACCAAGGGACTGCAGCCATTCTGGAATAATCCCATTTGCTCAGCACACATCATGTATAATACCACCTCACTCATAAGGGCCATTTTTCTTCCAGGACCTTTTATTGGTATTATATTACCAACCCTCTGAGTTTCCCTGTGAGGCATGTATCAATGGTACCACATTATTTCTGAAATTAAACCACAGAGAATTTGGAAGTCTGTCCTAAGTTAAAATACACACTATATAATTATTGTGTACTATTTGTGATATCTGTCTCTTTTTTTCTCACTTAGCAAAATGTACAACCAAAGTGACCAGAGGAAAGGGAAAGTGGGCAATCTAATTCATAGTGTCACTTAATAGATGGCAAAGCTGAGTCCTTGCAAATTTCTAAACCACTTTCTTTGATTTAATTTGTCAGGCCACGGAGCAATGTAACAGAATTGCCATATGAAGAAAAACTATCTAAATATGTCCTTCACCTTGGTAGAATCTAGTGAAAATAAAGAGGGAGAAATTTAAACAAATCTTTATTTTTTTAAAAAAATAACTGTATTTAACTTGAAATAAACATTTAATCTTCTTATAAAAATAAGGTGAATTATTTTGGTTTCCTGGCCTACAGGGTTGAATCCAGGTTTTGTCAGTTTAGAAGTTTATATAATTGGGGACCCCTTAAAAATTCATAACAAATATATATATAAAACAAGAAAAGAATTGCAATAAATTCCAAATTTTTCTGAGGTTATAAATATAGTAAGCATCAAAATATCAGAAAAAGCATAATAGTTTTATTAATTTATTGTCTTCCTAATTTTTTTGTGTACGCTTTTATATTATAATAATTTTGTACTATTTTCTGTTGGGAGAATAATAGGAAGAGAATTTAGTCTTTGTTTTAGTATTGGTGAACACAACTTTTTCCCCCAATAGTTTAGAAAGTCTCCCTTACCTCTACCCATCATCATCAATAATGTTATACAGGACCATTAACATTATACAGCTGTCAAACACATTAGTCTCTCCTTTATCTGTGGTTTTCTTTCTGTGACTTCAGTTACCCATGGACAACTGTGGCCTGGAAGCAGATGATCCTCCTTGTACATGTCATCAGAAGGTCAACAGTAGCCTAACGCTACATCATAATGCCTATACCATTCACCTCACTTCATCTCATCACGTGGGCATTTTATCATCTCATACCATTCATTCTAAGAAGAAGAAGGGTGAATATAATACATTAAGTATTCTGAGAGAGAGAAAGAGAGAGAGACCACGTTCACATAACTTGCATTAAAGTATATTGCTTTGTGCCCTATTTTATTATTACTTATTATCGTCAATCTCTTACTATGCCTAAGTTATAAACTAAACTTTAGGATAGGTAGGTATGTACAGGAAAAAAAAAAAGTAGTACAGTTGGTCCTTGAATAATGCAGGGATTAGGGGTGCCAAACCCCCACTGAGTTTAACTTTTGACTCCCCAAAAGCTTAACTACTAATAGCCTACTGTTGAACAGAAACCTTACGGATAACACAAATAGTCGATAACACATATTCTGCATATGTGTTATATACGATCATCTTATAATGAAGTGAGCTAGAGAAAAAAAAATGTGAAGAAAATTATAAGGAAGAGAAAATACACTTTCATGAATTTTTTTTATAGTATAGTACTGTATAAGTGGGCCTGTGCAGTGTAAACTCTTGTTAAGAGCCAACTGTATATGTGGAGTCCACTACTATCCACAGTTTCAGGCATCCACCAGAGCTTGGAACATATCCCCTGCAAATAAGGGGGACTACTGAATAGGAGAACATCTTTATCAAATGCCTTTCACAGAGAACCTTATGATTTTAGGGTATTTTAAGTTTTGTTATGCAATGTAATCACATGGTCTTTGAATTGATGACAAAGGACCTCTACTCTGTCTTTTGAGTCAGGATTAAGATTCCTGGAATAGCCATCTCTGCATTCAGAGAGTGGGCAATTACTCTACGTGTATAGGAAAGTTATTGTGAGCTACATAAATGTATCCCACTAAACCCAAACTCAAAGTATCCTCAGGATAAGTAACTACCTTTATCCAGATTCCCACACATGTTTGTGGCCACTCCAATATGGCTTGACATTGGGGGAAGTGGGGATGGAAAGATAGCAGAATTTTTAAAAAATATTCACTTATTTATTTTGAGAGAGAGAGTGCATCTGCATGCACACGAGCAGGGGAGAGGCAGAGAGAGAGGGAGAGAGAATCCCAACTGATTCAGCGCAGAGCCTGACTCAGGTTCCATCTCACAAAAAACCATGAGATCATGACCTGCACTGAAGTCAAGAGTAGGATGTTCAACCAACTGAGCCACTATGGCACTCGGAAAGACAGTGGTCTTAATCAACTTCAGTGAAAGTGTCTTATAATGATAAATTTCACAAAAATTATTGTGACCCTGTAAACATTGCTAGGGTCCTTCTGTCAAGGAGCCTGTATAAGGGGCTAAATCATAGTAAATTTGTCTCTGCTAAATTTAACAAATTAAAGAAACTAAAGATTTATATAAAATTTAGAGTACTACAATTTATGTAAAATTTAGAAATTAAGGTATCTCTTGATAGGCATCCTTTTTCCATGTCATAAATAATTAACAATTAATGAGTTTGTTTTAGTAACATATGTACCACAACAATATGAAGGATGAATGGCAATCTTAACACTGAGAAAACACTTTTATGATGTTCAGTAGATTCTAATGTAAGACTAGGTCTGCCAAATCAAATTTTCAATAATGCAAAAGATTTAAAAGGCATTACCTACAGTTGAGGTTGTGGAACAAATGGCTGATTAACTAATACAATGCTTAAGTGTTTGACTAGTATAATGAGAAATCTGAGCGCTTTTCGGAATATGATGGTATTCCCGTGATGGTAAAAAAAAAAAAAGTACAAATAGTTATCAAAAGTCTGAATATCTAAGGGAATATTGTCTGGGGACTTCTGTCAATGGGATGACCTATCCTAAGATGAAATTGATATGTAGGTGAAATCTTTTTGGCTACCATTTATTAAGAAATACTTCCATGAGGTGAAAAATGCAGTTTATAATGATACAGTTGCCTGAAAATCACTACTCCAAAATAAGATTTTGCTCCTTGTTTTGTGTGACATGAATATAAACATAAAAATGGATCGGATAATTATTTTTACTAAATATTCTTTCCATTTTTCATTAATCTATGTGCTAGATTCTGAAAGATAATTTTTAGTCATCAGTCTCTAAGTTTTCTTCCTTCCACCCTTCTTTTCTTTCTTTCTTTCTTTCTTTCTTTCTTTCTTTCTTTCTTTCTTTCTTTCTTTCTTTCTTTCTCTCTCTCTCTCTCTCTCTCTCTCTCTCTCTCTCTCTCTCCCTCCCTCCCTCCCTCCCTCCCTCCCTTCCTTCCTTCCTTCCTTCCTTCCTTCCTTCCTTTCTTCCTTCCTTCCTTCCCCCATTGCTCATTAAAAGAACAGTGAACAAGATAGTTAAGTACTTAATTGCTCAGTTTTCTTACTGACAATTTCCTTATTTTGGCTTGTTCCCCTCAAATTCTCTATCTTATCTCTGCACTACCTAACACACCAAGCATCACAGTATGGAGAGAATGCATAGTGCGGGGACCATGCCAACTTTGAATCAAATAGAACAGGCCCTGAATCCACCATAATGTGACCAAAGGCAAGTTATCTCACCTTTTCAGTGTTCCATTTTCTGGTGGGTTCAACTCTACTTACAAGAGGATAAAGGAAGAATGGACACGTCCCACATAGTGCTTTCTATGCAGCAAGCACCAACTAAATGAATGAATGGATTTATGTGACTTGGTTTTGCCTGTCTATATGATAGAAAAAGTCACCCAAGATACATTGATCTCCCCAGCTGTGTCACTGTTTATGATATGACAACAAAGTTTATTCATTGCAACTCTGCAGATATTGTATGAACTTTATTGGACGTTTCTCAGGGCGCCTGGATGGTTCACTCGGTTAAGTGTCCAACTTTTGATTTCAGCTCAGGTTATGATCTCATGGTTTTGTGAGTTCGAGCTCCACATCAGCCTCTGCACTGACAGCATGGAGCCTGTCTGAGATTCTTCCTCTCTCTCTGCCCCTCCCCTGCTCACACTCTGTCTTTTTTAAAAATAAATAATAAATAAAAAACTAAACAAAATATTTCACCTGCACAAACTCAATGCATCATAGTTTTCAGCAGATTAAAATACTGAACTAGAACTCCCTCTCTGCATCCCCTCTTTCTGTCCCTCCATCTCTCTATCTCTATCTTGGAATCTATTTCTATTGCTTTTTCTCCTGTTTCAAGAGAGAAGGAAGGAGGAAAGTTAATGAAGAAAGAACAGGGACATAAAAGCATTTGGCAATTAAGAAGACGGTTAGAAGGTTTTAATTTATTTTACTTGCCAAACTCTGAACTTATAATAAGGAAAAGAAGTGCTGTTCTCTTGGAGATTATTTCCCCCACTAGTTGCCAGGGGTAAAATAATTTCAGAGACAAACAGGAAATTGGTGGGCCATAAGCTTGCTGTCATTGCCTGGATCTTCTTTCCATGCCACATGTTTACATACATGCTGTGTTCCCCTTGACAAAGACAGACACAGACACACAGGGACTTTAAGGATTTGCATTGTGTGTGTGAAATGGTTTCATTTAAGAGCTGCTGCTGTCACTTCTCAGACAATGCAGAGGACAGAGAGGGAGTGTCAGTGACTGACTAAAAGCTAGGTTGCACAGGAGGCTTAATTCTTTGGGCTCATATACATATACATACACATATATGTATGAGGAGTAGACATATTCAAGATTAGAATTTGTTATGAAAATTTGGCTTACGTGGCTGTAATCTGAGCCAGGAAATACTGAACTTTAATGTTAGCATCTTTGTTTCTGGCAGGCTTCACAGTGGTGCAGGAGGGTGGACCCAGTCCCAACAGTCAGTATGGAAATAAAGGACTATTTTGTGAGTACCGGCCAGTCCTGTGACTATTTCCTACTATTTATGCAGCAAGAGTAGAAGTTCTTACGATACGGGAGGATACAATCTGTGAGATTGCTTAATACTTTCTTCTCATTGGCTTCTCCAACTCAGAAGTAAAGAGCCAATGACAAAAAAATCAAACGTTTAAATCACTTATATCCCACATTTTCTGCCTCAGAGTTGCCCCTTGGCATATACTATTTTAATACTTAGAAGACCCTATATAGGTGATCCTAGGAGAAACACAGTGCCCCTTCTCCTTTATCAATCTAATGCACCCCACACAAATCTATTCTGTGCTGCTGAAGGACCTAATCTTCAGCAGTTGTAAGGTTTGGTGGGGTTGTGGAGCTCAGAGGATTAGCAATTCATTCTTTGCCAAGACTCACCTAATATACTGCAATATTCCCAGAAAGGCTTATCATGTCTGTGTTTAGATTCAGGATAGAGGTGAAGATTTACACTCTTTAATATGAGGATGGAGAAGTGGGACGAGCAGCTGGCAAAGAAGGACACTCACGACATGTGTGGTCTTACATAAAATTAGAAGCAGCCTTGAAAGAAGTATTTCAGGGACAACAAAAGGAAATTTCCCTGACGCCTGCAGTTGCTCAGTTTGACTAAAGACTTTATCTTGCATGCATGTACTCATTCAACAAACATGTATTGAGCATATATTAAATGCTAGTCATTGCCCCAGGTACTGAAGATATAGCAGTGAGTAAAATGGACAGGATCTCTGTTCTAAAGTAGCATAATTCAAATCTAATGATTGAACAGTAAAGGAATTTGGATTTTTCAGTGATGTATCAGCTCTTTTCCTTAAGGAAGTTTCAGGAGTAGTATAGAAGAGAAATTGAAAAATTAATTTCTAAAATCATCTCTTGGTATATGAGGGATGTGTACATGTGTGCATTTATGGCAAAGGAGATTTGAAGTCTAGAGATAATCCTCCCTTACTTGTCATTCTTACCTGACAAAAGCCAAGCACAATAAAAGAGACTGACTTTGGACTTGAGTGAGAATGAATAAAGCAGAACATTGGAGGTGGCAAAACTAAACAGATGTTTAAAGTTTACGGATATTTTTAAAAGGAAATGTAAGACTTATTGAGAAACATAGCCAGAGACCAATTTGCTTACCTACTACCTCTCAGATCAATCTCTCAGCCATTTCCTAATATCAAAAATCAGGAGACTAAATTATGGGCATGCTAAGATGTGGTTAGGAAAAACAGATGATTTATATTTCAGACTTGTCCTCTTGTGAAAAACGAAAACCTGGCAAAAGCCTTAAAACTATAAATATCACAGATTCAAGATGAGTTAATTTAATCCCGCCTATGTTCTCCCCCTTCACTCTTGTAAATTGCACACATTTATGAAGTAGAGAAAAAAGTCCTTTTTGTTTCTCAATGGTCGGATAAAATGTTTTTTGTCTAATTACTCAACACTGAAAAATTTTCCCCAAAGAAGTTTCTAATTAAATATTTAGCTAAGGAAGCATTTTTTAGTAAAGATAACTAATGAATTATATAGACCATGTTTTACTTATTGTTTTAGAACATAAACAATGGACTTAAACCACTACAGTTTTTGATTAGAACTAAAGAACATAAACCTTCCTTTTATATTTATTTTCTGTACCATGTATTTTGGCATTTCATCATGGGGTTTGCTATTCGTGAGGGTATGAATTGTTTTTTATTCATTTGTTTCAAGATGTTTCCCATGTTTTAACTGTTGAAAAAAAAAGTATCCATTGTAGAGATTTTAAGTTTCCTAAATTGACCTTCACTTCTATTTCCTTTGCACTCCCCATAACTCCTGGTATACAGTAAACACAAAGTCCACACCAGTTGAATGCATAAACGTGGGTCAAATGGAATAACTTTGGTGAAACTCATCTGAAGACAGGACAATCAACTAGTTCTATGGAACTGGAAGTTTCTTCTAAATTAAGACACCCTGGGTCACATTACTTAATCTCTGACATTTTAGCCAAATATATTTACCTTAATCACATAAATACAGTCATATATATCACATGGCCCTTAAGAAATTCAATCAGTGTTTTGTTAATTCTTTAGAAACATAGAAAATGTGTGGTGTATAAATTTTCCAGTTGATTCCTTTTGGAACTGGAGATTTAGGTGGGTAGGTGTAAAGGGAAATAAAGTATCATTTTAGAACTTGAGACTTTGGCAACTAACAAATAATTTATGAGAACAACAACAACAACAACAACAAAAAAAAAACAGAATAGGAGCCATCCTTTTGTGTTCCAAAGAAAATGCCTTGGAGAGGTTATGAATAAAGAATACCCATTGAAGCAGAAAAATTCAAAAGAATGCAAGCTTCAAAATTTCAATAACAATGAACATGTTTTTATGTTGGCTTGCAACTTCTCTGCAGATGTTACTTTGAAAGTTTGGATTCTGCTGGATCTTCACATAAAGCATGCATCTTTGGTCTAAACATTGAAATTTGGTTAGGGAAAGCCAGCTGGAAACAGCTTCTGGAGATAGATCTTTATGTTTTCCCAAAACGAGCATAATTTTTGCATTTTGGTATAGAAAAGATCTTTTGTAAACCAACCCACTACAGTAAAATTATGGCATAAATCTGGTTGAGTGTTTTCTAGGGAAGCAATAAAACAAGCAGAATTTAGTTGACATGTTGTTTCTTCTACCTGCACTTGACATTTATTGATTTTAGCTTGTATCTCATTGAGTTTACATTTGGATTCAAATAAATCCAAAGTCATAGATAATTGGTCACTGCATAAAAATGAAATGGTTAGTGCCTGTGTGCGTGTGTGTGTGTGTGTGTTGTATAAAATCATTTCAATGGAACAAATTGTTATCACAGAATCATTTCTATTTCTTATAAGGTAATTGGATATAATTTAGAAAATGTACTAAAGAACAAAAAAATGACAGGAAACATTTTCAGAGAGGAAAGTGTGTGTGGTCGTATATTCTTATGGGGAGTTCTGCTCAAAGGGCAATTACAGTGAAGGTCTTGGTTACATCCTCTGTTGTTGCTATTATGGAACTTCACATCTAGTACACCAGTATTATGAAAAGAACAAACCAGCAACAACAAAAATAAAAAATATACATATATGAGAAAACAAAAACAAAAACAAAACAGAGAAGATTTTCATTCAAAATGATGGGCTTGAATGCCAGCCTTTTTATTTGCTAACCATAGATTTGTGGGTAAGATATTTCATATCCTTTTTCCCATTCTTATAGAAAAGAGAAAGATGGGGTACTAATAGTTACTCTTTGTGGCATAAAGGGAATTTTTTAAATATTAACAAGGAAAACAATTGGTGTACTGTTAATCCTTGAACAATGAGAGGGTTAGGGCTGCTGATTCCCTCCACCCCATCCAGTAAAAAATCCATGTATAACTTTTGACTCTCCAACTTAACTACTAATAGCCTACTATTGACTGGAAGCCTTACTGATAAACATAGAGTCAATTAAAACATATTTTGTATGTTATACATATTATATGCTGTATTCTTAAAATAAAGCTAGAAGAAAGAAATTTGGTAAGAAAACCGTAAGAAAGAGAAAACATTTATAGTACTGTACCGATAAAAAAAATTGCATATAAGTGGACCCATGCAGTTCAAACCCGTATGGTTCAAGAATAAGCTGGATACCTATAAAATATTTATTTATGATTTGTTACATGTAGGTAGTAGGATAAGATACAAACCTTACAATTTAAAACATTACAGTCTCATTAATATTTCTAGACCAACATTTTCTCTCAAACTCATCTTCATCATCTTATTATGTATTTCCAAAAGAGACAACCACTAAACAGCTCATCCTGTCATTTCAGAAAAATTATTGCTGTCATGTCTTTCTAGTGTCATTTAAATTCTTTTGGGTTAGGTTTAAATATGTTTACATTTGGTGTTCCTTCTCAGTCCAAAAATTCCTCTTCATCTATCTGAAGGATTTAAACATTTTTTTTTATGTTTATTCATTTTTGAAAGAGAGAGACAGAGCACAAGCAGGGGTGGGGCGGAGAAAGAGGGGGACACAGAATCTGAAGCACGCTCCAGGCTCTGAGCTGTCAGCACAGAGCCCGACGTGGGGCTCGAACTCATGAACCACAAGATCATGACCTGAGCCCAAGTCGGATGCTCAACCGACTGAGCCACCCAGGTGCCCCATTTATCTGAAGGCTTTTATGGAAAAAACTATATATATAACGTTTATGTTTTGTAGATGGAGTTCTCTCATCTTTGTCATCTCACATAATGCCCATTGTGACCCTGGTAAAGTAGACAGCGATGTACTGTTATGGATTGGATTGTGTCCCCCTCAAAAAAAGATATACTGAAGCCCTAACTTCCTACGTGTTCAAGAAAATGACCTTATTTGGAATGAGGGTTGTTGCAGATATAATCAGTTGAAGTAAGGAATACTGAAGTAGAATGGGCATTGAATCCAGCATGATTGGTGTTCTTGTAAGAAGATGGACATGTGAAGACAGAGACACACAGGGAGAATGCCATGTGACGGAGGTGTGTAGCTGCAAGCCAAGGGATGATGAAGATTGCTGGCAAACCACTAGAAGCTAGGAAGAGGCAAGGAAGGATTCCCTTACAGGTTTCAGATGGACAATGGTCTTCTTCACACCTTGATTTCAGACTTCTAGTCTCCGGGACTCTGAGACAATAAATTCCTCTTGGTTTAAGTCACCCAGTTGGTGGTACTTTGCTACGGCAGCCCTCAAGGAACAAACAGAGGAAGGAGTCCATGGCACTAGCTAACATTCACCCAGTGCTAAACGTGTATTATACACCAAGAAGTCTCACAGTCTATGAGTTATTTCCCAGCCTTATTTATATTTTACAGATTAAGGTATTTAGGTTCAGAGAGGTAAATTTGTTGGACCAAATTTATACAACTAGTATGTGGCAGAAATTGTTTTTGATTCATGAACTTGAGAACAGGAATCGTTAGTCAAACTTTCAAGATGAGTAAACTGATAGTCAGAGATTGACATACTCTTCACTTTGTCTTTTTAAGGCTAACTGTATTCATTTCCTGTGGTCTTTTTCCTGTGCCTAAAACCCAAACATTTTCTTTGCTACCTTTTTTTTTCCTTATGTAGACCACATGCCCTTCCTTTATGATACCCAAAACTGAGTCTAAAACTATGATCAATGGAACATTTAGAGAGAGGATGACCCTGCTCTTCATACATATTTTAATCAATTCAGCACTTTAGGTGGCCAGTCTTGAATAGCAGATGAGTTTAATGCCTGTTTCTTAGTAATATAAAAAATTCTTACTAAATTCTATACCTGAAGCTAATATTATACTGTATATTAACTAACTGGAAGTTAAATAAATACTTGAAAAAGAATTCTTATAATTATAATAACTATCATTTATTAAGCACTGCTAAGCATTAGATAGTATATTAGGTTTCTAAATACATGACTTGATTTAAATCTTTCCAGTGTCCTACAAGATCGCTATTGTATTATTTGTAATGCTAAAGAAGAGTTCCATCAATTTTGTTTTATATTCCCAGGGAATATTTTCCCAGGGAAAAAATTCTAGATGTAAGTGATTTACATAAGACCACTCAATAAATCAATAATTATTATAGCACCAGAACTAGAAGTCAGACCTCTTAACTTCTAATACAGAATTCTTCATACTGGTAGTCTTTAATTGTTGATCACCTAAGGAATTACCCAGAAAGTTTGTTAAAAATATCGAAGGTTGGAGGGGCACCTGGGTAGCTCAGTCAGTTAAGCACCTGACTCTTGGTTTCAGCTCAGGTCATGATCTCACAGTTTGTGGGTTACAGGGCTCTGTGTGGACAGGGTGGAGCCTGCTTGAGATTCTCTCTCTCCCTCTCTCTCTGCCCTTCCCCTGCTCCTGCTTGTTCTTTCTCTCTCTCTCTCAAAATAAATAAACTTTAAAAAGTACAGAACACTAGTATCTTTTAGGATAGAGCTCAGGCTAAATTTTATGTGTTTCCCAATAAATTCTTAAGCATTCTAAATCACTAAAACTGTGGTCTTGGGGAAAATGTGTTAGTCACTTAGCTGACACCTGAGGAAATAGTCCTGGAGAAGAAACGTTTGAAAGGAAGAAAGCGGAAGAAGGGGGGAAAAAGAGAGAGAGGCATTTGATGCTCTACTAACATTGAAGTATGAATTGAAATGCGAAGAATTTTACCTTTTCTAAATGTTAACAATTTTCTAACATTTGTTCACCCACTGATCTCAAATTTCCTTTAAAAAAATTATTTCATGGGGCGCCTGGGTGGCTCAGTTGGTTAACCGACCGACTTCAGCTCAGGTCATGATCTTGCAGTTTGTGAGTTTGAGCCCCGCGTCGGGCTATGTGCTGACAGCTCGGAGCCTGGAGCCTACTTCAGATTCTGTGTCTCTCCCTCCCTCCATCCCTCCCCTGCTCACGCTCTGTGTCTCTCTGTCTCTCAATAATAAATAAATGTTAAAAATAAATAAAAATTAAAAAATAAAAAATTTATGTCAAAACACAGAAACATAAAAGCAACAAAGAGGTTAATCTGCCACCCGTTCATTCTCTAAACAGAATTGCAACTCAGGCCAGCATGTGCCTGAACACAATGCAGATTGATTGTGGGTAATATGGAAGTTAATTTTGAACACTCTTCCAGCAATGGATTCAAGAGGGTGTGTAAGCTACAGTTCATGTTCCTCCTTGCTCTCTAAACTGTTCCTGTTGTGACAGTCTGTGAGTTTGCCAAACTGGACTGAAGCAGCAGATCCTGTCTCCCACTCAAATTTTGTGCTTCCAATACTCGGTTAGCCTTTAATCCTTCATCCCCATGACATTCCATCACTTTGAGAATGGGCACACACATAAGATTGATGCTAGAATACAGCTGTTTTAGCAGGGCTTTTTTTTTTTTTTTTTTTTGCACAATGGGAGGATTTTCATAGATGTTCAGCTCTTAACTCTACTTCCTCCTGAAATCTCACTGCTAATTCAACTGGGCATTGGTCTATTAACTTAAAATCGCTTCAATTTTCTAACAAAGAGCACGCTTCAGTGATCCTCCTCATCTTACTAACACTTCACAGCTTTCTCTTACTATCCAAGTACATGCTTATGTAAAATACAAAGTAAGGATTCTAGCTTGGTTTAGTTACTAATTAGGTGATTAGATGGATGTTCTTACTCAAACTCTTTCAAATCAGTATGCCTGAGTTTCTATAGCTGAAAAATAAGGTGCTTACAATAAAGGGGTTTTAAAGGTCTCTTCCAGTATTAAATATCCATAACTCAGATTGGGAACTAACAGTTATATTCTGGGATATACACTGGGCTCTAAAATCATATGCTTCCATATTGTGTAAAAGTATCAAAAGTATATAGAAAATAAGATAAATTGATGGACTGATAGAAAGATGTGATAAAGCAAGTATAATAAGATGTCAGTAGTAGGTGATAAATATACAGGTACTCACTGTAAAATTATTTCAATTTTTCTCTACTTGAAAAATGTTGTAATATGTCATTGTAAAATGGTATCATTAGCATGTATGATATATATACATATGCAGGAAATTATATCTTCTAAATACTATGGCTACTCATATTTGGAATTCTCTAAAATAATTATACACACATACTCTCTAAAATATGTCTTCCTTTATTTTGTCCACCACGGCAGACTACAATTTTTATTCCTTCGGCTTTACTCGGTTATCTCCAAAGGATTTGGAGCATTCCATGGTGATCCCAGAGCATGTCAAATTCATTGCAGCTGTAAAACAGCTGGTGCAGCCCGCTCACAGTGGCACTCTGAAATGTAGTCTGAATTTATTAAAAGCTTGTGACTTGATTATAAACTTTATTTTCATGTTTTATGATGTTAGAAATAAATATGGGAAATAGTAATATTATATTGCTTGGTAATTCCTAGCATTAAAAAAAAAAAATTCAACATCCAGTTTGAGCTTGATTAATTTATATGCTATCTCTTCCTTGATTTACTTTATGACATGTGCAAATCATTGAAGTTGAAGCGAACTGCATCAAACGTTATTTTGTGAATTGTAGTATTTTGTTCTTTGAATGAGAAGACAGACCTAGAGGCATCTCTGCTACTTTTACATAGAATGTGGTACAATTTTATCACATGGAGATTCTGGAAAAGTCTTGTCTTTCCATCTTGAAAACAACACTTTAGATGCAGTGGAAAAATTGATACCTTGCTTATTTCAAGCCCTCCCAACAGGAATGGCAGTGGCAGGTTGGGGAGGCTAAACTGTGGACATGGTAATATCCACAAAGAGGGACTATTCTACACGACAGAGGTAGAAACACCAGGCATGATTACTGGGGACACCAGCACAGGTGGAAGCAGCGCCCAGAAGATACAGTGTGACACGGCCATATCTGGAGAGCAGGAAAGAACGTCTGGTGCTATGAATCAGCTGAATGATGTATTTATATTCCAATGAAACATTCCTGGGGACATGTTGAATACCTGGGACTTGTAGGAATGACGTGTCTAGCAATATTAGATGGGGCTAAGAACCAGTGCTATACAGTATATGCATATACACACACACACACACGACCCACATGTACCTCTGCCTATGTTTCTAACATTTACCACAAATTCCTTTTTATTTGGAAGCTGATATAATACACGAGTCCCTTGTGGATAAGTCCCCAAGGCCAAAAGCTCTTCCTTCCTCACCTCAGTCTTGTGTCTCTCCCACCACTTCCATAAGTTTCTATGTGTCCAATGAATCACTTTCACATATCTCTGATACACAATGGGAGGAGGAGGAGTCTCCACAGCAGACTATATTATTCCTTGTTTTGTGGTTGATATCTCTTGCAGTTAGTTCAACCCCTTCACATGTCCTCCAAGTTCAGGTGGACAGATATCATGCAAACATTTTTCTTACTCTTGCTGTTTGATTTCCATTTGCTACTTGCCTAGATGTATGCACTGCAGACATCCTTGAATACCATATTGTTCTGGTGCCCAGCGATGTTCATCTTATTAATGTCTTCTATGCAGTGGGAAAAGGTTACTAGTTGTCTTGACTTTACTATGTAAAAATAACTTATTTGGAGTTGTTCATTGTCTGATGTTACAAAACACCTTACATTCTTCCAATTCTATCATCTATAGTTGAAAAGAATCCACTTGCAACAAAACGGTTTCTTACTTATGGCTTTGTTATTAAACAGAGGCATAGTTACTTTGCACATATATTATATTGCATACTTTATCTGAGTTTGTCCTTGCCATATTTCTGTAAGAAAGGCAGGTGATCATAGTAAGTGTTATTGTTTCTACTTTACAGTAGGAGATCAGAGAATCTTGTGACTTTTCCAAGATTACCTCAAATCAGTGACTTAGAGGTATTAAGTATTGGGCTCAAAGGATGTGAATAGTTGGTTTTGGCAATATCCTTCCTGTTGTCAGAGAATGTATGTTGAAGGCTTGAGAAGGGAATAACTATCATTTTTGACATTATTATTCATATGGTGAAAGGTGAAAGCCTGGGCTTACAGCAAAATATGTGGGATTGCTTTGAGAATTCTCCTACTGGTTGACCCAAGGCTTCTCATTAGAATTCACCAGAATGTTTATTTCTAGGTTCATAATGAAAACTCAGGAGGAGGTGGGTGGATATTGATGTCTAATAATCAGTTTTAATTCCAAAACAACGACTGATCTTTCTCTAAAACAGTCTTCTCCCATGTTATCTCTTAGAATATGGCAATCCCATTCTTGTGATTGTTCAGGTCAGGATTCTTAAAGCTATTCTTGATTCTTTATGTTGCACTGCATGCCTAGTCTATCAGCAAACCTTGAAAACATATTCAGAATCTGACCAATTTACTACTTCCATATCTCATACTTCATCCAAGCCAATAATTATTGGAATGGGCTCCTACCCTTTATCTTTGTCTCACCTTGATCTTCTTTAATCTGTTCCCAACATAATGGCCAAATGGCATTATGTTAAAACAAAGGTCAGATCATATTTTTCCTTTACACCAAAGCGCGCAATGACCTCACATCTCACAAGGAAGTCAAAATTCTTATGATGGCTCGCATCCTATGGATCATCTGCCTCCCCCATTTACCTCTCCAAACTCATCTCCTGTTGTTCTCTCACTCGCTCTATCCAGCTACACTTGCCACCTCTCTTCTTCTAATGTGCAAATATATTCCTGTCTTGGAGCTTCTGTACTCACCGTTCCTTCTGCCTGTAACCCTGCTGCTCCAGGTAACTGTGTAGGTTGTCTACACTTATTTCATCAGTCAGTTCTTTAGTCAACTATGACCTTGCTGGAGAGACCTTCCTGGTCATCTTATGTAAGACTGCGTAAGATCCATAAGCACAAACTCAGGCTCTACTTTTACACCTTAACTTTTATCATCATCTCACATACAATGTTTTACTTATTTGTATTGTTTATTTTATATCTCATCCAGTAGAACCTAAGATAAATAAGCGCAAAAATTTGGTCTGTATTTTCTACTGTTGTGGACCCAAGGTTTAGAAAAGTTCTTGCAACATAGTTAGGAGTTAATGGCGATTTGTTGCATTAATGCATTTGTTGAATATGAAGTAAATGCTCTCTTTTGGGAAAAAGGGGTCTTTATTTTCTTTAGGCTATCAAAATGGCAACGAGCCAAATATAAAATAGACCAAGTCTAATACTGTAAGAGGTGCTAAGTAAGAAATGGAAAAGACAGGCATAGGAGAAAAATACAAATATGGTAGTTGGTGATCAAGATATAATAACACAGTAAATAATAATGTCTTTTGCTTAATTTGAATTTCACCACCCTCAGATTTGCAGAAAGTACATATAATTTCCTTCTTATAAAAAAGAAAACAAAAGTTCAGAGAATTAATGTGATTTGTCTAGAGTCACACTACTAGTACATTAGAGAGCTAAAGTTTGAACACAAATCTTAAGATTTTGAATCAATGTTCCTTTCACTTTTCACAAACTCACTATGGAATAACTTATTTTCAAGTCAATGTTATAGTAACAGGAAAATTAAAGCTTCTTAAATCAATACTGAAAATATGTTTAATTAGAAGGGTCTAGTAACTATACCAAAATAAAACAAACTCTCAGAAGAGTCAAAATGATTTTTAAACGATTTTACTATTGGCATTATTTTACATAGGGAAAGTGATGGGAAAATATGCAAATATTGCAAAGAAGCCTCATTGGAATTTCATTTAATTTATTTTTTTCACTTTGCTTTCAGGAATGTGTAGACAAGTATTCTAACTCTAACAAAGAAATGCAAAATATTTTAAAGAAACACCCGTGTCAGGAATATGATAGCTGAAAATGAAATAGCTATGGAATTATACCATATAGTAGTTAACCTGAAGAGGTTCAATATACCATTCCAGATATTCTCATTAGGAAGACAATGCTTATTTAAATTTAATATTTGAATAATTTTCATGAAGAAGTAACTTCCTTGAAAGAATAATCAGAGGCTATTTTTACTCTTAAATTGTTCTGAACTTCTTAGTACGTCACGGGAGCAGAACTTCACAATTATTTTTTCGCCTTTACTCTTTTTCCCTGTCTCCCAAATGATTAGTTGGGATTTATCATTATAAATGCTTTGGTAAATCCTGTAGTTCCTTTTAAGGATGAAATGTAGAGCAAATTTGAATGACTGGTGGCAAACTTCTATATTTCTACAACTATAAACATTAACATGTGGCAGACTGTACTTTATTACTTGTCTTTCTTATTTTTTCTTTTCAAATTTTTATTTCAATTCTAGTTGGTTATTACTTGTCTTTCTTATTTTTTCTTTTCAAATTTTTATTTCAATTCTAGTTGGCTATCATACAATGCAATATTGGTTTTAGGAGTAGAATTCAGTGATTCATCACTTACAACACCCAAGGCTCATCATAACAAGTGCCCTCGTTAATGCCCATCACTCACCTGGCCCATGCCCCACCCACCTCCTTCCATCAGCCTTCAGTTTGTTCTCTAAATTTAAGAGTTTCTCATGGTTTTTCTCCCCCTTTTTCCCCTCCCATATGTTCATCTGTTTTATTTCTTAAATTCCACATAAAAGTGAAATCATATGGTATCTGTCTTCCTGTAACTGGCTTATTTTGCTTAGCATAATACACTCTAGCTCCATCCATGTTGTTGCAAATGGCATAATTTCATTCTTTTTGATGGCTGAGTAATATTCCATTGTATGTGTGCATGTGTATGTGTATAAGATTTGTTTTTTTAATAATTTGTAAAAAACATATTTTTAATGTTGGTCTCATTTTATTTAAGAGTTTATTTTGTATCCTAAAATAGTAAACAGTAGCAAATGAGTTACAGAGCAAAGGAAAGGAACCAGTGTGGACTAAATGCTAACTAGTGACTAGATAGATACTTTATATGCATTATTTTACTTGCAATTCAGAATTATTTCATTAGTATGGGTATTCATAATCTGTATTTTATAGGCAGGGAAGATGAGATTCAAAAACTAAGTTTACACAGTTACTAAGGGAGAGACACAGAGTTTGAATTCCATTCCACCTCCAGAGTAAATGACCTTTCAAATACACCCTTCTGGATCCTCTGGTATCAGGGGAAAATGATCCAGGAAACCGCCCACAAACTTGCAATGCTTGAAATGGCCTAAAGCTGTCTTGGCAAATGATTTATTTTTTTAAATATGGTCTTAATTTTTTTTTTCCAGTTTCATTGAGATATAATTGACACACAACACAGCACTGTATAATTTTAAGGTGAACGATTCTATGGCAAAGAATTTATTAATTTAAGGATCAGGATATAGTATTTAAGCTAAAACTGTTAACAAGTTCTTTCATATATTGAAATCCAGCTCCATGTCTACGAGTCCCCATTTATTATAAGAAGCCACACACAACAATGACTTGCAATTTATTGCTTTTCAGGTATTTAAAAAGAGCTATTTTCCCCCTGAGTTTTCTCTTCTTTAGGTTAAATACTACAATCCATTCTAGATGATTCCCTAGTAAATAAAGTACCAATCATTTATGATCTGTAACCTGACAGAAATTTAAAACTCAGAGAGGGGTGCCTGGGTGGCTCAGTGGGTTAAGCCTTCGACTTTGGCTCAGGTCATGATCTCGTGGTTCATGTGTTTGAATCCCTGCTTGGGATTCTCTTAGTCTCTCTCAAAATAAATAGCTAAACTTAAAAAAAAAAAAAAAAAAACTCAGAGAAAATTTTGACATTTAATATTTAATGTCCATTCTATTGATGAAATAACTGAGACCCACATTGGCTAAGTAACTTTTAAATAAAAATAGACTATATTTATCTAAGTTTACTACAATGAAGGTAAGTATGCACTCACATGTGCATATATGAAAGAGTAGTTTTGACCTTATTTAAACTCCAGAGAGAAACACACTTTCAAGGATTTTTAAAGGAATAGCCAGCATGCTTATGATTGATTTAAAAAAAAAATGCAGAGTCTATTGCTTATTTATTTTGATATCCTAAATGGCAAAGTGTCTTACACATAGTGAAGATCAATGAATACTTGCTGCATAAATGCTTTCCTTAATAACCATGACAGACACTTTGAAATAGACTTTTATAACTTAGCATTTGGTTTTCCCACTCTAATAGTATCCTAGCGCTTCTATAAGAAATTTTCAAAACTTGAATGGCTTGAAACAACAAATTTACTCTCTTCTAGTTCTGGAGGCTGGAAGTCAGAAACTAAGGTATTACCAGGGCCAAGCTCCCTCCTAAACCTCTGGAAGAGGATCCTTTCTTATCTTCCAAATTCTGGTAGCTCCAAGCATTCCTTAGCTTGCAGCTATTTGCAGCTGATTGAAATCTCCGGCCCTGTAGTCATGTTATGTTCTCCCCTCTTATAGCTTCTGTAATTCTTATAAGTCATACAAGATTAAGGGTCCACTCCACTCAAGTGCACCTACATCTACATCAACCCTATTTCTATTTCCAGATAAGGTCACCTTCTGGGTACTAACTAGGGTTTGTGACTTTAATATATTTTGAGAGGGACACAATTCAACCCATAATACTCACAAACATTAAAATCCTTATAATAATAAAAGTAAGTCCCTAACATATCCTTGTATAAGTTTTTAAGATGATTACACTTCATTTGTGCCAGAGTCTAAGTGTTCCTTGGTCCAACATGTAAGTGTTATCTACAAGCATTTATTACACAATCTTGGCTTATTCATTTAGTGACAATAGGCCTGCAGAAAAAAGCTGGCAGAATCTAGTAGAAGGATCATGCTTCCATTTAGTCAAAAGTTAAACTGAGAACTAATTTAAAATTTAGGATATGTGAGGAGGTAGTCTCAAGCTATTTTTCTAAGCCTTTTCTAGATTTAATAGATCATTCTACCTAATTGGTTATGTAGAAAATTCAAACTCCATGAAGGGCTGTGTATCTGAAGTCCACTGTACCTTTGATGGATAGACTTCAGAATATTCTGTGCACTTCTTAAAACTGTATGAAGGGTGTGTGTGTGTGTGTGTGTGTGTGTGTGCATAAATGTATTTTCCTGGGACAGAATTCCTAGCTTTCCTCAGAGTGAAGTGATTCATCATCCTTCCAAATAGGAGAACCACTGACTAGATTAGCTAAATCAAGATGGTTCAAGGAAAAATAATGAATGTTGGCAAGGACATCTCTCCATGACTTGCTCCTCAATATTCTACCTTTAACTTTTTCTCTTAGAGGTGCCTATATTCTTTAAAACTTTTAATTTCAGTGCAAAACTAGAGCCCATTGTTTTTTTTTTTCATCTTAAGCTTTGTAAATTTTCAACCAGTTTTCCTGTTTTACATCATGTTTGTCCCATTACTCATTTCCTCATAGCCATAAGCTCTGCTTTGCAAAAAATGGTTAGATTTCTGATAACCAAATCTATAATAAAATTTAACGATTGACACTGAGCCAGTATTATGTGTCATTCATCAAATATTTGGCTGACCTTATTATATTCTATTTAGATACTTACTAAGAATTAGAGATATAAAAGATAAAAATATTTTTTTTTAAAGAGTGGTCTTTTCATTCCAAAGAGGTCACAATTTATACAACAGTTTTAAAACTTGAACATACATATGAATCACATGGGGATCATGATTAAAATGGAGATTCTGAATTGGTGGAGAGGAAGAATTCTGAGACCCTATATTTCAAATAAGTTATCAGATGATGCTTATGCTGTTGGTCTGCAGATGATATCTCATGTAAGAAGTGTTCTGTGCAGTCTTTCTCAACCAGATCTGGAGGAGAAGTCTGTCCTGATGCCTTAATCATCCATTTATGTCCTAATGACCTAATTATCCATTATGTATTCACTTCAATGTCTCTAGAATGTGCTAGTTACGCACCTTCCTTGAGAGAACTGAGAAAAATAGTCTTTAAATCACTTTTTGTCTTCTGTGTTCAAGTAGAAGCTTGTATTATTTAGGAATGAATTCAGATTTAAGCAACCAAAAGTCTATTCAGGGACTTAGACAAATAAGGGTTACTTATTTCAGACAGCCAGAAGTCAGGGCTTAGTAGTTCAGTGCTTCAAGGAACTTTCACCTTTTTTTTTTCCTTCAGTTATTCTCAGCATGTACAGGTAGGTGCTTACAGATGTTGTCTCTAAGTTGTGACAGCTGCCTCAGCAAGCTCGCATCTGCTTTCCAGGTGGAAGCAGGAAGAAATATGGGTAAGGAAAAGCCAAAAGATAGCTCAGTTTATAAATGTCCCTTTTTAAAAGTTTCTTGGCAGGTAAGCACAGTGACTTCAAACTAATCTTTTTTTTTTTTTAACTTAAAATTTTTTTTTAATATTTATTTATTTTTTGAAGAGAGAGAGAGAGAGAGAGAGAGAATGGGGGAGGGGAAGAGAGAGAGGGAGACAGAATCTGAAGCAGGCTCCAGCCTCTGAGCTGTCAGCACAGAGCCCAACGAGAGGCTCAAACTTGGGAACTGTGAGATCATGACCTAAGCCTAAGTCAGATGTTTAACCGGCTGAGCCACCCAGGTGCCCCTCAAACTCATCTTTTTGTGTAGAACTGGTTCACACAGTCATTCCTAACTGGAAGTGAGTGTGGGAACAGGACTATTTGAACTCTAGTTTTGGAGCTTCCATAGTAACAGAACGTAAGAAAGAGGTTTCAAATGGCTTTGGAACAGCCAGGCCATAGTTCCTGCCACACTCATGGAACTGAAATATCATAAGTAAAAACGCAATTATCCGTGCCCAAATTTAAAGCAATAGTGTGAGCAAAAATTCTTCTAAAATATCCGAGTCGTCTAGAACTTCAAAGATACTGTATCGGATGCTGCGTGTTCCGATTACACTTAGATTTGGTTATTCCTGTACCTTCTACCCAATGCAAATGGAAGTGCATTTCTCCCTTTGGCTTTCCCTAAGTCTTTTCCTCAGTTTTACAAATTCCTTTGTAAATAGAAATAATACCTTAATGCACACAAGAACATGTATGTTTCACTTTTTATCTGTAAAATACCAAACTTTTCCACAAAAACACGAAGTTGTGAACAGTCTTAGTATTCTATGTTAGTCATAGGCAAACAAACCATTTGAAACAGATTATTTAAATATAGCTTCCTTTTTGATGTTAAAATCAAGTTCTAGTATTTACAGTCAGTTGTCTGTCTGACTTAAAAAGAAACAACGAAACTCCATGCAATGAAGAGTAGGGAATTAATAACAAAATATCATCGACTATGTCTTAGGCACTTTATATATTTTAATACCATTAGCCCTCTCAGCCACCAGCTGAGGTCTTCACATAGTCCACTTTCCTAATGGGGACTAAAGTTCAAAGCAGTAACTGATGAACATCACATTATCCAGCTAAAAAATGTCAGAGCTGGATTTGAAGCCAAGTGTGTTTAAACTTTCCACTTCCTCTCTGTCTTAGAAGGCATGTGTGGAACGTACTATCTTACTCTGCTTATCAATTACCTTAATGACATTCATGATGGATGTGTATGTAAAAACAGTAAAGATTCATTATTTGCCTCTATTCTCTTTTTTACTTAGAACTGAATTTAATAATTAAATATGCATCAAGTGATACTTGCTGGAAAGAAGAAATGCCTTTTATTTCAATGCTGTGATATTAGTAATAAAAATTAAAGGGAGAAGAAAAAAAAGAGCAGAGGCATTGGGGAAGTGTAGAAAGAAATGTAAAGAAGAAAATTTAAATCATAAATTAATTGCCACCTCTCTGACATAATAAATAAATTGGCATTTGACTTACAAAGTAACCAAGATAGTAAAACTTAGTAAAAGTGAGCCATCGGCATTTCACACATTTTAGATAGTAAATGAAAGAAAATATTTAAACTCATGTTTAAAAATATATTTACGGCTTCAGATATCATTTATGGAAGAAATAACAGTTTTGATTATACAGATTTAAATTTTCTATATTTTTAGAATTTCTCTATAATATGAATTGCTCTAAAAATTAAGAAAAAAATTTTAACTAGGTAATTTTCTCATTCCTAACACAAGGAATTATCAAGAATTGACTATGTTATAGCCCCTGGGCCAGGCACTAAGCATGTACTAAGTAAGGTACACAGATCCTGGTCCTGTCCTAAGAACCTACTCTAGTGGGATGACAGGTGAGAAAACGGCAATTCACACACAGTGTGACAAATACATGGGATTCTAGGGGAACAAACAGAAAAAAACATAGTTGTTTGAATCACTTTCAGCCTAATAGTTTAGTAACTCTTCATTTTGTAAAAGTCCATTCCAAATGAATAAAATGTAAGGTTTAAATCTATATGAAGGTAACACCCGGGCTTCCTGAAAACTTTCCACTCTGAAATGAATCATGTTGGAGGAATACAGATACCAAGGCTAGCTCTAGATTAATTAAAAGATGTTGCATTTAAAATAAAAAAAGAGAGAGAGAGAGAGAGAAGAATGAGGTGGCTTCTGTAATTAAGAGAAAGGATAATCGTTTCATGGTTTCAAAGCTTCTCAATGTTAGAAGAGACAGCCTATGTAGTTACACAGAAATTGCATATAATATACAGAGAGAAAGATATAGAGATATAGAGATCTCTGTCTCTCTCTCTCTATGCACACATATAAACAGTTAAATGCTGAGCAGGAAGTATGGCATTCAGAGCCAAAGAAGTGAGGAGTGTCCTGGCTACCTCTGGGAGTTGGCAGGAAGCACAGAGGCTGCGGATAGGAATTAGAAGTATTTGATAGCTCAGAGGAAAACATAGCACGGAGGGGGAAATAGTGTAAACAGAAAGGTCACAAAATAAAGGCAGGGCACTGGGTTCCCTGGTGGATGCAGACAGGAACAGAGGCTGTAATCCAATAACCAACAGGGTACAAAGCGCCTCCATCGCAGAAGTGGCGACCTTGGCAGGAAGCACAGATCATACCATTATGTCCTCATTTTTCTCCTCTGTTGGGAGCAGATTTTATGACTATACTTCAGACAGAAGACATTGTAGAAAGAAAAATTATGGGGCACAGAGTTTTAGAAAAAGAAGAAGGTGAGTCTGTTTCACCTAATAGCCTTTTCCTGCAGATCAGGTTTTGAGGTTAATGATGTTTATTCTGTTTGGGGGGGACTGGAATCTAATATGTGAATTTTGATATCAATATCTAAAGAACTAGATTGACAGTTTTGATTTTTTTTTTCATTCAAAACTTATCCGAGTTAGACATACCCTGAAGCTAATTTAACAGCTGAAACTTTAGGTTGCCTCACTTTGGCCCTTACAAGACCCTGTACCTGATTTGGCATTTGTAATTTTGATTCCTTTTCAAATTGCATAAAGAATATGAATGATAATTTTTTAATAAAGATGGCAGATGACTACTTGGGTCACTGCAGCATTACTGACAGATTTTGTAGGTGGAACACTTTCTTGCCAGCTCTACGGAGGCCAAATTTCTACATTCAATGTGAAGAGGGCATATGACATATCAACTAAATGTCTAGAAAACTGAAAAGGATATTTTAATGTATTGCATAAGGAAAACTGGTCAATCAATCTTGAAATGCTGCAAACTGAAATTCAACACAGTTTCTGAATATTTACTTCAGTTGCTCAGATCGTTGAAGAAAACCATAATTGCAATCTGTCAGCCTCTGATGGTTGGATATTGGATAGATTTAACTTAGTGTACAAGCAAACACAACGTGAAATTGATGTTTCTGTAAATCAGGTTTATAAGCTTTACTTTTGTTGTTATGCTACCTTTTATCTTTATCTAACTAAATTTTATGCACTAGATAATCAAATATGATGCTTTGGGCTACCGGTACGAGGACACCCAAGTGAAAATGATACGTATCATAATAAGCATTTGTGACCTCACATTAACAGAGTTCCAGATAGGGCTGGACAGCATAGTGATGTAGGTCTGGCACCCTGATGCCATTATCATTTTTTCATCTGAATTCCCTGCCACTGTCAGCATGTTTGCATCATCCCCCATCATGATTTCAATGTAGCGGTGATAGTTCCATGAGGCACATGACCTCTCTAGTGAAGGACAAAGAGATGATCCCTTCCAGGGTCTCTGTTTTTGTTACTAAGAAATAAAGATCTCACTCCATCAAACCAAGATTTAGAAAATAGATAACTAATTTTCCTTTCTCATAAAGGCTAATTGTGTGGTCAGCATTGGTCACATGGCATACCATTGCTGTAAGCTTTCCCCGGGGTCTGGGCCTGGCATTTTCAGCCTCTAAACTGGGAGTTGGGTTCTGCCAGGAGAGATGGAGGGGAGTCGTGGGGATAGGTCTATTGTGAGCAACCAAGTTCCATCACAATTAGCCTTTATGAGAAAGGAAAATTAGTGATCTATTTTCTAAATCTTGGTTTGATGGAGTGAGAGCTTTATTTATTTATTTATTTATTTATTTATTTATTTATTTTCATTCTTTGGGTGTATACTTACTCATATGAGCACATCTGTGTTTTCACCATCTGTATGTTGCATTTTTTCTCACTCTCCAGCAATTTCACTTGCCACAAATCTTCCTCCAGAGTCTGAAAAACTTCAGACATTTTTATGTTGATGTAAGCTCCTTTGAGCTGCAGACTTTGGCCAAGTTATAACAAATCCACTAAACTGTGGAGATTTTATATCTCACTAAGGCCAAGAGGGTGGGCCTCTGAGCTACACAGCACAGAATGCCAACCATCCTGCATCCAATTACTTGGGCACAGGCCAGAACAATTGGTGTTTCCTGTCTCTAGTCCAAACTTTGAGCTGCTTCCTAGCAGAGGTCACAGGAGGGTAAAGGATGTTCCCTAAGGACTCTACTGACCCCTAAGAACTTATTGGAAAATAGCAGACTAGCTCAGGCTCCAGAGAGTATCTCCAACTAGTATCTTCAAAGACTCACATTTATTCAAAATGTCTGGGCACTGTTCTTGCATGACAGGTGAAGGTCTAGCTCCATTCCTTACTTCCTCCAGGAAATTTTCCACCCATACAGCAGCCCTCACTCAGCTGACCTGAGATTATATAACACTTTGTCAATAATTCTCATTCAGCATTTAATCTTATGCTAGTCTGCAACATTTTTTTTTTCTTCAGGTGTCTTATATTCAAAGACTTTTTGTGTTTTTCCCAAACTACAAAATAAAACCTTTCAGATCAAGGACCACATTTTTCTGTTTCTTACCACACTCTTACTATCCATGTGCCATATAAATACATTAAATAAGCAACCACATATAAGATGAAAAAAACTTAAGATGGTGATAAGTGCTGGTAGAGGAAGGATCATGAGCCATGTGATGTATGGGGGGAACGTAACCTAATCCCCAGTTGAGAAATGATTTCTCTGAGAAAGTAATATATGACCTGACTGACACCTGCAGGATGAGCAGGAGAAAATTAGGGACAGATAATGTGCTCATGTGCAAATACAAAGTTGTGTCTGGAGTAGAGAGTGCAACGTGGATGATGGTAGAGAATGAAAGTGGGGGAAAGGTGGGCCAGAGGGTGCCACAATCTGTTCTCCTTCCCAGATGAAGAGCATGGAGCTGCCCAACCAGAAAAGGCACTTCTCATTACCCTTTCCATTAACGGTAGCCACAAGATACATCTCTCTCTGATGGCATGCGAGTAGAAGTGATGTCCCTATATCTCAGACAGGATTTTAAGTCAATGGGTGCACTTCCTCCACATGCTCACCTCCCATCCTCTGGGCTCCAATGGTAACAGCAGGGTGACTTTGGAAGCTCTGTGATAGAGGCCGTTGTACTACTCTCAGTCTAGGACCCTAAATGATTGCTTGCGGAAGATCCTTTACCAACCCGGAGCCCCTATCCTCAATTGTCACATTGAAGAAGGACAAACTTCAGCTTTAAGTCATTGAAAGTTGGAGGGATCTTTGCTAAGATTGCTTAACCTAAACAACGTTAGGGAATTTGGTTCTGATATCACAAGTAATGGGAAGTTATTTAAAGATTTTTACATGGAGAGATATATGATCAAATCAACATTTTGAAAAGATTTCTTTTTTTTTTTTTTTTTTTTTTAATTTTTTTTTCCAACGTTTTTAATTTATTTTTGGGACAGAGAGAGACAGAGCATGAACGGGGGAGGGGCAGAGAGAGAGGGAGACACAGAATCGGAAACAGGCTCCAGGCTCCGAGCCATCAGCCCAGAGCCTGACGCGGGGCTCGAACTCACGGACCGCGAGATCGTGACCTGGCTGAAGTCGGACGCTTAACCGACTGCGCCACCCAGGCGCCCCTTGAAAAGATTTCTGTGTGCAAAGTGGAGAATATATTGGGCTGAGTGAGAAAGAATTAGGTGAGAAAAAAATAAAGACAAACAGAAAAGCTATTGCAGAAGTCTTAGTGAGAAAAAAGTCTCTTGAGGCTGTGGAAACAGAAATGGGTGGATTCAGATCTAAAGTGATGTTGATCAGATTTGGTAACGTATCGAATGTAAAAATTTGAGAGGGAGGGTATCTACAAAGACTGCTACTTCTCTGGCTTTGGGCACTGGGTAATTGGGTCATGGCCTTCCTTTTAGATTAAAAAAAAACATAGAGAAAAGTCCTGAGTTCACATTCATTTGTGCACATGCACAGAAACCCTTATTAATGTACAAAGATCAGTCTCTTATTCCACAAAAATGAAAGGAGAGCAGTGCTGTCTTCGAGAGGTAGCCCTTTAAAGTCATTGTGCTGGTGGTTAAGGTAACTGAAGCCTGGAATCAGATCAGCTCGTTAGCTAAATAGCTAGGATGTTTAACTTGGTTATTCAATTTTTATCTGCAAAATGGGGAAATAATAGCGCCTGAGACATAGGTTTGTAACCGGGAGAAAATGCAAGAATACATATAAAGCATGTAGAAGGATACTGACCCTTGATAAAAACTCATTCACTATTGCTTCAAAGGCAGCACAGTCACATACTCTTACACGTTATCCAGGTTTGGAAGTGTCATCAGCATATCACGTACTCTTTAGGTGGCAAAATATATTCAGCTCAAGAACTTTTAATTTTACAGTGTATGCTTCATACAAATAAGTTAATTTTATAGGCCTGGTTTACACTGAATTCCACAGGCAAAGCTTATGCTAATCGTCTGTTTTTCTGCTCTCATTTTGGCAAGTTTGTTTTCGGGCCTGATTTATAGATAAATTCCAAGTCTTGGCCCTTTCTTCCAGGGCTCCACATTTACCCCCACAATAACATAATATTTTTCCACAGTCACCTAAATCTGAACTTATTTCCTTCAATTCTAAACTCAGTACCCCCTCTATGAATAGTCTCTTTAACCAATTTCTGCACTCTTTTAACTTCGTTAACTTTCATACATCTTTAATTCTTTTAGTTACTTTCTTCTTAAAGGAATCCACAGCTGCTCTAATCTTCCTCTTGAAAGCAGCTTTATATTCAGTATCAATCTTATGCCCTATCATTCCTGCCAATATTCTCCCCATTATCTTTCTCTCTGGTGCTTATAGAATCAGTCTTATCTTACATTCCTTTCAATAGGAATGAGAAAGGGGTGTGTGTGTGTGTGTGTGTGTGTGTGTGTGTGTGTTTGTGTGCGCGCACGCGTGCTTGTGCCTGGAGTTGGGAGAACCACTAAGGTTAAAAAAGAGATAACATATAAGAGCAAAACACACAATATAAACGTAAGCTCTCCACTAAAGTTATACACCTTAATCCAAATATTTCAATGCTTCTTGGGAAACACTGTAAAATTATGTTTTAGGACTATTTATAGAAGAGCCTTTCCAGGTATCAGCTATGTTCCCTACAAGCAATTTTCCACTTTTTCCTTGAGTGTGTGTGTGGGGGGACTTTTGTCAGATTCAATGTCCTAATACAGATTATGTTTTTTTATATGTATACCACTTTATTTTATATATTTTTTATTTTTATTTTTATTTTACAGAAAGAACACTGCTAGTGGGGGAGAGGAACAGAAGAAGAAAGAGAGAGAGAGAATCTCAAGCAGGCTCTGTGCTCAACATGACCCTAATGCAGGGCTCGATCCCACAACCCTGGGATTATGCTCTGAGCCAAAATCAAGAGCCAGATGCTCGACTGAGCCACCCAGGCACCCCAGTATATGCCACTTTAGAATGTTGCCTAATTTTGTCCCAAAATGTCACCTTTCATTTTCATTCACTGCCTTCTCATTTTAAATCCATATAAAGTTTTAAAGAAAAATATTCTTCTAATTTCTATGTATATTCGAGTCAAGTATAGTAAAATTTCAGGGAGATCCAAAAGAGAACAGACAGGGCAGGGCAGGATCTGTGTAGTTCTGATCATTTGGCCAAATGTTTTCATAGTATCAGAATAATATCACACCGCTATAGCACAGAAAAATGTAATGCCCCCAAAATAAATTTTTGATTTTACTATACAGAAATACTCAAAGGGCAGCTTTCCTTTTTTTTTTTTAATTTTTTTTTTAACGTTTTATTTATTTTTGAGACAGAGAGAGAGACACAGCATGAACGGGGGAGGGGCAGAGAGAGAGGGAGACACAGAATCGGAAGCAGGCTCCAGGCTCTGGGCCATCAGCCCAGAGCCCGACGCGGGGCTCGAACTAACGGACAGTGAGATCGTGACCTGAGCCGAAGTCGGATGCCCAACCGACTGAGCCACCCAGGCGCCCCGCAGTTTTCCTTTTTTGAAGGAGATAACTGGAAGAATTCAAGCACTGCCAAATTCACTCCCTCCATGTCTTCTATTCATTTATGCACTCATTTATTCTTACACCAAATACTTTTTGACAATTTTGTTATGTATAGTGAGGTTAGAAAGATGTGAGATATTTCCCTATTTTGAGGATTCTAAAAATCTGCTAGGTAGTTAGTAAGCTAATTAAATATATATTCACATATTATAATATATATATATAATATATTATATATATAATATAACTATATATATAACTATATATATATATATAATATAACTATATATAACCATAACCCAATTAATGTATCAACAATTAATAATATAATTAATTTATATATTTTGAGAACCAAAATCATGTCAAAGCATGTACAAAGCAATGCACTAGGACAAGTATTATTCTCCAATTTTTATGATGGAAGAAACAGAGACTCAGAGAAATTAATCAATATTTATAACCTCACCCAACTACTACTTAAGTAACAGAGCCAAGATTTAAGTGAAGCCATCTCCCTCTGATTCTAGAATAGTGCTCTGAACAGTTATACATTGGTTTGTACTTAACAATTGTTTTATCAAAATAAAAGAAAACCTAGTAATGTTCACACCAGGTACAATAATACAGAGGTTTTATAAAATTCATAAATCAATTTTTTATTGTGTTTTACCTAACTTTTTCTCAACATAGCTATGTTTAAAGGCATATTTTCTAATAGGTGATTCTAATTCATATAATAACGTGTTTCATAAGGGGACTCAGAATACTTTTCTTTTGTGTTTTTTTAAATGTTTTTATTTATTTGTGTGTGTGTGTGTGAGAGAGAGAGAGAGAGAGAGAGAGAGAGAGAGAGAGAGAGAGAGAATGCGCTATCAGGGGAGGGGCAGAGAGAAAGGGAGACACAGAATCCAAAGCAAGCTCCAGGCTCCAAAACGTCAGCACAGAGCTGATGTGGGTCTTGAACTCATGAACCACACGATCATGACCTGAGCCCAAGTCAGATGCTTAACTGACTGAGCCACCCAGGCACCCCTGTGCTTTTAAAACTCCTATTCTTCCTCCTAGCCCAACTCAAAATTCCCCCCCCCCTAAAAATCTTTCCCTGAACCAACACCCAGATAGCACAAATCCTTTCCTTCATGACTGAACCTTCCTGATATGGAGTACACTTAAGAGTCACAGGGCTACATCACATGAGGTCGTATTGTGTCTGTCTACGTGCCTGTCTTTCTTGACTGAATATGAGCATGACAAGGCAAGTCATAGTACAGTTGCTTCTCTCACAATACCTCATACATCGTTTTCCACATAGTTAGTCTTAAGTGAATGTTGGACACTGCTGGTATTTAACTAAAACAGTATTCTGAGCCCAAATGTACTCAGGTATGTGATTCCCTGGCTACACTAACGAGGCAAAACTGAAATGTTAGACACAGAAAGGACTTTTTTTTTTTTTTTGGTATTATCTGCCTATACTTTTCTTGATGTAAAAATATGTGCACTGGGTAAAGATTATCTAATGGTTACATTTACTCCTGAATATAGGTATTAATCTAGTTGATGTGTGTCTAAAATAATGCTTTACAAATGATTTAATAAAGGAATGTAAGCGTAAACAAAGGCCTCTAAATAAACCAGGAAAAGTTGACTATAGGTATGGAAAACTTGCAGGTCTATGCAAGGCATTGTTAGAAAATTTGTTACTTAGCACGAGGCCAATGTCCTTATTTTTAACATCTTAAGGTACCATATTATAATGGTCCATGTGGTACTTCTCTGTAATCAAACTGCTTGAGCTGGAATCATGTTCTTCACCACTTACTGGCTTAGACATTTACTTTAGTTTTCCATATTATATCCATTTGTAAAATTGTTGTGGGAATTAAATTAAGATAACTCCCCTAAAGCACTTGCTGGGTGCCTGGCATGCAGTAAACTCTGTACATGTTAGCGATTCTTATTTGAATTAGAATTCAAAGTTTCAGGTTTTGTTTCAGGTTACTCAATATGCTTATTGATGGACTATGTGAACACAGGACCCAGCAACGTCTCATGTAGCTAATGGAAAAACCTAAACCATAGAAGATGGTCAAAATGGTAAAAATCTTGGCAAATAACATTTCCCCTTTACTTTAAGCTGCTGTGGCTCCATGTTCTTTTTAAGTTTTGTTTTAAATTTACAATACATGAGGTTTAAAAGTTTCCACACTGGGTGGGGTCTAAATGTGGTGCCTCTTTAGGTTAGAAAATGACAAGATAAATACTGAAAGATTAGGAGAAATACAATACAGAACCGTATCTGTGAAGAATATATCAAACTGCCATCCTCAAGGGACCATTGTTCATTTATTCATTCAGAGAAGCATTTTGCAACAAGCAGACTATTAGTGAGGCAGGATAAAGGAGTGATTGTACATGAGAACAATTTCCAAAGTTTCTAAAAGGAAGTAAACACTAAATCTCTCCAAGAAGGACTTGTAGCATTCTTGGCTTTACTATATGCCATGCATCCATCTATCTGCTTACATTGAGAAATCTTTACTCCACATTGCCAAGTAAAGTTAATGAGGAAGTATTCTGAGACAAAAGCTCTATATCCAAGCTTTCTACTGGACTAGCTCTTTGCCAGTCAATAGGTGTTCCTGTAATAAAATCCCTAAATGTCACAGTCAGAATAGCTAGAAACATTGATAATGGGACTTATAAGCAAACATGTCAAAAAAACATATATAACAAGAAGCAAAGAAAAACAACAACAATGAGAGACATAGGAAATAGGAGAAAACAAGAGGAAATTCCTCATGAAATAGATTAAATTTTTGACTGTACATTCTCTGTGAAATGAGAGGAACTGTTTCCTCTTTGAAATAAAAGCTCCAAGAGAAGATGTAAAGATTCAAAGACAAGCTGATATACAGTAAAAGAAAATAAATATTGGATGGCAGATCTTGTTCGAAAAAATAATGATAGCCAGTAGAGATGGCAAAAGTAGCAACATTTCGGTGGTGACAACTCCCAGGGAAAAGTGATCTGGACAAAAGAAAGAGGAAAGAAACAGTAGAAGCCATATGGCAGCTGGCCAGACGTGTTGGTGAGAATATAGGACACTTCTCAGAATTAACTGTTAAGATTCTGAGTTGGGTTGGTGTCCTGTGTTAGTTCCCGGTAGTAAGAAGTAGTTAAATTATGTTTCCAGGAAGTAATTCCTGACTAACCTGTTTTGTTTGAAAGAGACATTCTAGAGCTAAAAACACAAAACTGAAACAAAAAGGAATGTTGTACGTTCATATTATTAATATTTTCTCATTTTAGTTTTTGCCTTCCAAACACAGTCTGACAGTGCCGGGATCTAAAATGTCCAAACCCAAAATACCATCTCTGATTCAGGTAAGGAGTAGACATCTGTATTAGATTCTTGATGAGATTTTGGTTACAACCTTGTCTGGATAAAATGACTCTGGACATACAGTCAGGAAAGGGCTGCTTCCTATATGTCAGAGTAAAGCTTTAATTGGAAGTATTTACTGCTGACTCCTTGTTCCCTATCCTCCATACAGAGGAAACACAACATTCATGCAATATTCGTATTTCTTGGAGAAAAGCGAAGATTACAAGTTTCTCTCAGTTCAATAGAAAAGATGAGGAGCCAAAGACAGTGACTGGCAGAAATTCAAAAGAGTGGGAACATTATGCTAAGAGATACAGTAAAAGGATGTTAAATTATGGAGAAGTGTTTGTTGTGTTTATTTTTTAACAACTGAGATAGAGTTTTAAGAGAATGAAACAATTCCAGTTATTTAAATGTCTTTGCTCCTCAACTGCCTTCACCATAGGGGTTGTAAACTCTAACTCCTTTCAAGTTCAAATACTTTGGATCTCTTGACTTCACTTTTTGTTTAGTTGTGTCTTTGAGAAAAGACCAGAGAGTTTTGAAATTTCACAGTGATGGCTAGGTGACATGGCTAGATGGATATCTACTCATGTAGCAAGTTGGTTGCTGAAATTCAGGAAACCAGGTACCGAGTACCTGGTATTTGCTACTGAATAGTTTCATACTGAAAGTTTTAATGCTTGTAACCTTAAATTGTGAAATGAAAACAAATGCATCCAAAAGTCTGAATTTCAAAGTTCTGACCTTGGGCTAATAACGTTGAATGTGGGCGAGGATGGTATTTTAAAAATGCATGCGGTTTTACAGTCCCAAGCAGTCTTCAACATTTTGAGTAGTCGAGGGTTGCAGAATATATCCCATATGAAAAGGGGGACATGACTTTGAATTCCGTCTCCGAGCCAAATTTTACAAAGGTCCCTCATTAGCCCATTGTTCTCTATAATACCCATCACCTCTCCTTGGAAGTTTGTTCCATTTCAGAAGAAAAACGAGGTCCACAGAGTCCTTTCAGTACATTTAAAAGAAAAAAACATAATTGGAACAGGATTGCTATGTCACGTCCATAAGATTTTTATTTAATCCTGCAAAGTCTCTTTTCTCCCAAGTAGTTTATTTTGTCTCCATTTATCTAACTGTATCTTCTTCTTTATTTAAGAAAAATATCTTGAAATGAAATTATCAGGTCAAAGAATATGCATTTTACATTATGATGCACATTGTCAAACCTTATTCCAAAAAGAGGAAAAAGGTATACCCCAACCAATTTTGCATGAATGTGCTTATTTCCTCACATTCTATCTCTAAATATTCCCAATAGTATTCCTTTTTTATGTTTTTGTCCTTGCCTGTTTTTCTGTAAGGGGAGCCCATATTTTTCTTACTTATGTTTTAGAAATACTTGATATTTATATATTATAAAATTATTTTTCTGTCATAAAAGTTGCAAGCATTTTCCTAGTTTGTTGCTTATGTTTCTACCTTTTTATAATTATTCTATGTAAAAGAATCAATGTTTATATAATCACATCTCTTATTTTTTTTCTTAATCAGTTATCTTTATGACTTTGTTATAAGTTTAGAAAGTCTTTTTTTACACTCAAGAAGTTAAAAAAAACTTTCACTATATTTCCTTCTACTTATTATTTTTTTAACGAGACATAGAAGAGTTGTTAAGGACACCGATTTGCACAAATTTGGATTTCAGTTCTGCTCTTTAATTTTAAACCATGTGAATTTAAGCACATTACTTTCTGTCTAAAATGAGGAAGAGAATTTCTACCTTTTGTTATGAGAGTATTAAAGCAAAGAAATTTATGAAATACTTGGCATGGAGTAATGTAATGTGCCCAGCATATTATGAGTGCTCTCTAGATAGGTATTTTACTATTATTATCCCTTACACTTAAATATTGGATTCATCTAGAATATTTCCCTGAGAAGTCAGAAACACCTTTTTATTTTTTAATTTGTTTACTTTTTATTTGAGAGACAGAGAGAGAGATAGGGAGAGAGAGAAAGAGAGAGAATACGAGTGAGGGAGAGGGGCAAAGGACAGAGAGAATCTTGAGCAGGTTCCACGTTCAGTGCAAAGCCTGATGCAGGGCTCGATCCCACAACCCTGGGATCAGAACCTGAGCTGAAATCAAGAGTCAGATGCTCAACCAGCTGACTTATCTTTTAAAAGTAAAGATTTTTCTTGTTACACATCTTTCTGATACCACCTTATGTTCTTCAGAATAAATCTTAATTCCTGAACTTGTCGTTATCAATCCTCACAATTTTGCTTTGACCTGGATGCCCAGCCAAAGCCTCCTGCTGCTGACTCTCATGTTATTATCTCATGATACCAATTTATTTATTATTTCTGAATGGGACTTGCACTTTGATACTCTTGTACTTTCTCCAAATTATTACCATTTTTTTTTCTCCCTGGAACCTACCCCTTTTTCTGTCCTGAACATATTAAAATAATTCTTTGAGGCCCAGGTCAAGAATTGCCTTCTTGATGAAACTTCCCATTGTTGCTCCTCCCCAACAGAATTAATTGTTTTCTCTTCTGACTTCCATGGGATGTTTGCCCCTCTCTTAGCACTACAGTACACATGGGCATTGCTGTGTTCACGAATATCCACCAGTTCACGAATATCTTGTGGGAAATATTCTGTCATGCTTTTCAAACTTACCTGCCCAGTGTTTGACATACCGAGTGGGAATGGAAAATATGTGATGACTATAAAGTACAATATATAACTTCTGTCCTATTTATGTACACCAATCACAACACTTACTTGGATATAGTTGCCCATATAACATATTATGTGTGCATACATATATATGTATAATTGCATATGCATATAATTTTTCTATGTAAATACTTATTACATATAAAACCTTCAGGTTACATTTATAAATTATATCAACCATGAAAAGTACTTTTTGGCAATGTCATTGCATCTTTCAGGCTTCAAAATATTAAAAGGCTGAACGCTTTCAGATACTGATATATTCTGTGTAAAATTTAAGTCGGCAAAAGTCTTAAGATACAGAGAGTCTATGCTGACCTATAGTCACGGGACTTTAGAACGGCTGGCCATGTGTTCATATTCCTGCGTCATTTCCGTTACTGTACGATGAGATCAAAGATGAACTATAACTGGTCTGCATAAAATCTAGTTAAATTAACATTCAGGGATCACCACTCTGTGCCCAGATACTATCATCAGGGTGACCATTTTTCAGACTACGCTCTCTGAAATATTTGACCTAGAAGATGCTAAAAGGTTCTCCTCAAATAAAGGAATTCTATAGAACAATTAGTTTGGGGTGTAGCACATACCAATTTCTCCCCTAGGAGAGTCATTATCTCTTGAACTTATAATTTAACTCATTGTTCTCCAAAATTACTTACTTGAAAATTGAACTTTTTTTCCTAGTACATACATAAAAGCCACACTGGGAAACCCTGACGGGTATGATCTCCTTTACTCTTTACAACAATTCTGTCAACAAGTGCTGTGCAGAAACTCCTGTTTTCCACATAAGGAAATGGAAGGTTTGCCAAATGCCATTGGCAAGGGAAGGATAGAACCCAGGTCTCTTCATTCAGGTTCCAAGACTCTTTATACCTCAGCTTCCTCTTGTGAATGCTTTAAACAGTGTGGCAATTATCCTTACCTAGGAAAACAGGATATTGCTCTGGGAATTATGAAAAATATTTTTCTAGGAAAAGAGATTATTTTTCTAAGCATTGAAATATCCCATTACCACCCTAGCATCACCACTATCTTTTAATATTCTCATTCTCCCAAGATCATCCTGCAGTCCTATATTCTCCATGAGGTCTACTGTGACAATTCCATCACATCCTTCTCATCCCAAATCTTGAGGAATTCTCTGAATTCTGCATTCTGTCAGCTACTGGATATTACCTCTTGTTGTTACATAACTGTTTCATGTGTGCCCGCCATATTTTTCTAACACCACATAATTTGTCTTAACTTCTTTATCTGTTATCAGTATTAAATACTTTATATAGTACTTGTTGAAGGAATGAATGAATGAATGAGTGCAGAAGTAAATGCATCCAAGTGGATGACGGAGCTATGGACACATAGTATGGACACATACCGGTTTAATATCCCAATTCCTAAAATTCTCATATAGTGGGGATAGAGTGGCAAAGTGGGAGGGAACTCTGACTTTTTTACTAGTTCAGTGGATCTCAAACTTCAGTATTTATCCGAATCACTTAGAGAGCTTGTTAAACCACAGGTTGCTGAGCCCCACTCTCAGGGTTTCTGATTCAGAAGGTCTGGCATAAGGCCTGAGGATTTTTGTTTTGTTTTGTTTCTTGGGTTTTTTGGGGGGGCCTGAGAATTTTCATTTCCAGTAAGTTTCCAGGTGATGCTAATGTTGCTGGTCCAAAGTCCATACTTTGAGACACACTAAGCAATGATAAATTTGACAAGTCTGATCACTGGGTTTGTTCTGTTCAGCTGTGTGACTGAGCAAGGTTCTTAAATACTTAGCCTTAGTGTCATTTTAAAAATGATCTTAATATACTTAAGTTGCTGAGTGATGGTGATATAATATATTAAAAAGAGCCAGCCACCTAAAAAGACATTAATACGTATTAGATTGCTTCCTTTCCTCCCTTCTGAGGAAGTCGCTGAGAGTGCTTTATACTGCAGTCCTTCTTTTTCCTTGTCTCCATCAGTTCTAGAAATTTATACTATGCTGTTCTCTTATAAATGTGCCCAAGTCCAATAGCATATACCTTGGAAGCAAGATATTGGATAACAGAAGTAATAACACAGACCCCAGGCACAGAATTCATTACTCACAGCCAACAGCAGTTCTTAGTTCAGACTACAGCCGGTTCTAGTTACAACTATCCCTTGCTCGAGTACAGGGCTTCTGCTTCAAAACAACTCAGAGACACTGACTGCTTTCTGTTTTATCTCCTCATGTAGCAGTGATAGTGCTTAAAGTTATCCCCAATCTGATGCCATTCTGTCTCACTCCATCAAAAGGCACAAAGAAGCCCTATCTTTGCTCTATTACGGCATCCTTTCAACAGACCCTTTGCTTGGGAAAGAATAGAGCTGAACTTGGATGATATTGCCTCACTTAGGAACTTGACCATTAGCAAGATTAATTGTGAAAAGAGAGACTACAGTAGTTTAAAAATTCTCTGGTGAGAGATTTCTCCTAATTTTCAGTGGATGGATTACAATGAATATGTGCCTCCCTTCTGGCTTATATTATCAAAATGGTCTCCTTTAAAGTTAAAAAAAAAAAAAAACTATTCTCCTGGGCTATTTTACTCCTTATTATTATGTGCATTACATATTTTTGACTCATTCACTTGGGATGATCAGAAACTATATTTACCCTGTTCCCAGTTGGATTCTGAGGTTGAGCTTAAGATGTGAGTCACAATTATGCATATTAAAGCTCAACATCTTTATATTATATAAATTTTCAGAATGCTGGAGGTGGAAATGTCCATAAGGATCAGCTACATTGACTGGCAACAAGTCTTCCAGGCTCCCACAGGAGGAGTTAGAAATGCGACAGAAAGTACTTGGGGTTCCTGCTATGCAATACAGAGAGTTTCTGAAGGTGGAGTGTGATCTCCTACTGCTACTTGGAGAGACATTTCACTCCATGTTTGAGAAAATGAATTACTCCCACTTGGTTTAACTTTCTGAGAACTTTTCTCCTCAGGTTTCTGGCAATTCTATCCCAACTCATCAGCACGACAACTGGGCTAAATAAGTCTGAAAAACTGTCAGTGATAGATGAGTGGGCTTATGTTTTGGTGACTTTGCTTTCTTCACTTTGGCATACAGCGTCTTTTCATCAAAGAAGTAAAACAAACCATGGAGAACATGAAGAGAAAAACCCTTTGTATCTCATCTGACACCAGATGGATCACCCTAGTCCCTGCCAGTAGCAAGATTGGTAGAATATGAGAAAGGGGAATTAGGATCACCCGGACCTTTTTTTCTGCCACCAGGCAGCCAATGCTTACTGAAAGAAATCATAAAATCATATACATTGGTCCATTCCACACAAACACTCTCTAATTTCAACTGATCCTCTTGGCTAGGGAGTAATCCTTTGATCCATCATTCATTGAGTCATAATTTCATTTGCTACCGTAGTTATTTCAAACTGTCTCTATTTTTCATGTTTAGATGCTTAATCCAACACCCTCCAAATCACTCTCTCTCTCGAAGCTATCAAGAATATCAGGACTATTTGACAGCAGTTTCCTCAGAGTTCCCTCTCAGTGCACCCGTACTTTAGACTTACCATCTCTGCATGCCTGACACACTTCTTTTTTTTTTAAATTTTTTTTTTTTCCCCACGTTTTTATTTATTTTTGGGACAGAGAGAGACAGAGCATGAACGGGGGAGGGACAGAGAGAGAGGGAGACACAGAATCGGAAACAGGCTCCAGGCTCTGAGCCATCAGTCCAGAGCCTGACGCGGGGCTCGAACTCACGGACCGTGAGATCGTGACCTGGCTGAAGTCGGACGCTTAACCGACTGCGCCACCCAGGCGCCCGCCTGACACACTTCTAAGGAAGAGGTTCCCGTCTTCCTTGCCAAGGCCCTGTGTGCGTACTCAATCTCACTTTCTCACACTTCCTTCTTCACTGGTACCTGTTTCCTCATGCTGCTTTCTCCTTCTTTCTGGCTCTAAAAATTCCTATTCCTTTATTTGTGACCATGCATGACCAATAGTCATAAAACAACTTTCTCATAATTTACTCCTCTCTTAAGTTCTTATCCAGTCTCTGCTTCCTTTCACACAGAAGACTGACTTACCATCTGGCCTCTGCCCTGACTACTATATTGTAATTGCCATGTTGGACAGTCTATATTCTCACACTCTTTGTTCAACTGAACAGTGTGAGCTCCTTGTTTTTGTTTGTTCACTTCTTCTTTGATATTTGTGGCATGCGCTGCTGCTGCCACAATTTTCATCCCTTTTTTGTCTCTTTAATTGACTCTTATTCAAGTGTTCAGTGTCCTAAGTATTGGTATTTCCTGTTTCTACGCTAAACGCTATTTTTGCTTTCTGTGATTTACTTTGATGAGTCCTTTTATCCTTAAGTTTTGAACTATTTCCACTGAACAAATCAATAACCATCTATCTCTCCGGCGCTCCCCTTTTTCTAAACTCAAACCTCATCAGCTCTTCCAACTCAAAATATTATAAATGAAATTTCCTTCCAAATCAACCTCTCCTTCTAGTTTCCAGTTTTGATCATTCAACACTGTTTCTCTGTTCATGTTATCATCCCCCTCCTAAACAGTAAGTTCCATGAGGACTAGTTTGTTCATCCCTCTCTCTGAACAACTAAAAAAATGCTGGCGCATGGTCCTTGGTATATAAATACGTGCCAAATTAGTGAATGAGAAAATGAATGGATGAATCCTGCTTATCTAAGCTTGAGAAATTCAGTCATTTTTAACTCTTCTTCCCACTACCTCACTAATCAAAATGGTGGCCAAGTCTCTTGAGTACTTTTACAGCATTCCTTCTCTATGCACTATCTATTCTGACTGCAATTTCTTTGGTGGTTTAAAATTTTAAATTCCTCTTGCTTGGCCTCTTGTTTTAGCCTCCTTATTGATCTTTCCAATGGCCAGAAGCAGTTTGTCCCTCCTCTCAATTTCTTCTATACATTTAAGATATTTATTACTGGTGTTAGGTAGCACAGGTCCAATGCACATTTTATAATGGTTCTCTAAATTGTATGCTTGTTGAAATAGAAGGTTTATCATGCTATCCTTTTTATTTCTCATGGCATTTAATGTATATTTCATTATTATGAAAATAATTGGCTAGTAAATATATGTGAGTGAACACCAATACCACAGTACACTTATTATTTAAAAAATTTTTTTTTAAGTTTATTTATTTTGAGAGAGAGAGAGAGAGAGAGAGAGAGAGAGAGAGAATATGAGTGGGTGAAGAGCAGAGAGAGAGGAAGAGAGAATCCCAAGCAGGCTCTGCACTGTCAGTACAGAGCCCGATGTGGGCTTGATCCCACAAATGGTGAGATCATGACCTGAGCTGAAATCAAGACTCCAACTGAGTCACCCAGGTGCCCCAGAGTAAACTTCTTAAAGCACAACTCTTTTCTAGTCACTTCCCTGTAATTAAAACCTTTAATGACTTCTCACTGCATACTGAATTAAGCTTAAACTCTTCAACTGAGAATTTAATCTATCACTTACTTCCTACCCATAACATAGCCCACAACCTTTTACCAAGGTTATACCTCTTTCCCTTCTTGCTTACATAGTCTGTAATCCGACCATTCTAAGGGAGGGAAAACTTTACCCATCTTAGGTTTTTAGCTGGGCTCTTTAACAAAAACTAAGATTGACAAGAGAAAAACAGTTTATTAATATATGCTATGCAAATCACAGGAGAAATCTTGACAAAAGTAACTCAGAGTGGTGGTCAGAACTCCAGCTTATATAGCATCTTAAAAAAAAAACAAAACAACAACATACTTGTAGAAAATGACAGCAGAAAAGAAAGTTTCATGCTTCCAAGAGCAGCAAATTGTGGGAGGGGAGTAATGGAGTAAAGTCTGTTTGCATATTCCTCTGGTACCTCTGTGCTGCTAAGAGTTTGTCTCCAGTAAAAAGAAAAACTATATCCTGCTTTTAGGCAGGAAAGGGGAGGGTAGAGAGAGCTTTCCCTGCATTTTTTCCTTCTTATTGTCTTCAGCTCAAAATGATTTTTGTGTCAGAGGCATATTTTCCTTCACCGAGTCTACTTCACCAATCATAATCCTCATTTTATTCAGGCTGTTCCCTCAAAAACATTCCAGCTTTGTTTCTGCCTGTTAAAATCCTATCTACTGTTCACGATCTATCTTCAAGAGTTCAGCATGTTGGAAATAATGTTGAAGCAAGTAAGAATCAGAAGAAAAATGAAGATAAAGAGACTGGGGACTGTTTCCTGTGGATTTCTCTGTTACCAAATCCCTGCATGAACTATGTGTCCTATCCAAAATTCCTGTCACTGTTCTGCTCCCTGCTGTGGACCCACGACTAGTATTAGGCATAGGTTATGTTTAAAATAGTCTACTCTAGTCAAAATGCCCTAGTCATTATGGTAGCATTTGGATCTAGTTTCCTCCAACGTAGAGTTGTTTCCAGTTTTGCAGAGGAGATTGGCAAGTACATAACAGAAATAGTATGTGGCACTGAACAAATAAATCAGGGTTGGAAGCATAGGATAAGCAAGTGGAAAAGCTTTTTCTCATAATATTTTGGCCCACTTCCATCCCCAAATAATTTCTTGGGTTTCTTTTTTTTTTTTTTTTTAATGTTTATTTATTTTTGAGACAGAGGGAGACAGAGCACAAGTGGGGGGAGGGGCAGACAGAGAGGGAGACAGAATCTGAAGCAGGCTGCAGGCTCTAAGCTTCAGCTCAGAGCCTGATGTGGGGCTCGAACCCACGAACCGTGAGATCATGACCTGAGCCGAAGTCAGACACTTAACCGACTGAACCACCCAGGCACCCCTCTTGGCTTTCTTTATTACCATTAATATTTTTAGTCACTGGGATGTGGGCAACAGCTTGAATCATTCTTATTAATGTTAATCTCATAAATAAAAATTTTTTAATTTATTTTTTTTATTTATTATTTAAGTATATTGAAGGTTATAAGTAAATTTTTACATAAATGTAAACAGCATCACCTGCTCCCAGGTTGAAAGAGAGAAACCTAGCACATTGTCTAATCATCACAGATATTGGTCTCATTGGATGTAGTCTCAGAGTCTACCAGAAGCCCTTTACTGCATTACTAAGGCTGTACAAAGCCAGTTGCACAGATGTAGCTCTTGTTGTTCAGATGCTTACAAACTGAAACTTTAATTCACAGTGCCACTCTTAGGATCTGCCAAGATCAAAAGTTTTGCGTGCCTCTTCTCTACTCAGGAAACCATTAATTAACACCTCTTCACAAACAAAGTTCACTCTGACTTTCCTTCTGCTCATTCTTTTGTCTTAAGATCCTCCTGACATAAACAGGTAGGATCAAAAGCCGCACCAGTTACTTATCTTCCATAACCACCCTTAAGTCTGCCCTGGTATTTATGTCTCTGCCTACCAGACAAGAGTTTCCTTTCCACTTCACCCAAGAGTATATTCTATTGTGTATTAGAGCTATGAGGATGCAAGCTGACACTCTGGTTAGGATGCTAAACAATGCCAGGGAAATACTAAAAAGCATCCTATTGAGAAAATCATCCACTTACTGAAGATTAGAGCCACATAGGCAAGCCAAACGTGCCCAAGTAGGAAGGAGATACATAAAAAAAGGGAGGTCAGAGGGTGGAGGGGTAAGTGATTAAAGGAAATAAGTAAATAGAAATCAAGTGACTCAGAGCCAGTGAATTACCTAAAGGCAATGAAAATAAAACAGCACACATGGAATCTGGTGATTACGTAAAACTTGGAAAGTTATGTGTAAGTCTAGAACTTCTCCAATTCAAATCCTATTCAATTCTTCTGAAAATAATCTCATTTATTTTCAAATCTTTGACTTTGAGCATAGCTAGCTCCTCTTCATTCATTTATAGAACAGACATTCATATGAACACTGCACTTTCCTATGATGACTAATCTAAGAAAAGTAAAAGGGGCCACCGGCTTAGCAATGGCTGCCAAATGGCAGCTGGGACACAAACACCCCCAGGCATCACAAGGAAGTAAAAAGAATAGTTTACTGCAGGTGATAACACCACTTAAAGCAACGCAAATCATGACTAACAGATTTGAGGAAAGTGTGGATGTTTGTTTAGCACTAACTGAGACCTAAATAAAATCAACTCTGAGTCATCAGGGGAAATTAATGACATTTAAATCCTTTCTTCTAAAACAGGAGTAAGACATTCCCAGATTGCAGCTAGGTCTTTTGTGCCCCAGAAAAATTAGCTTGTAATCCTCTGACAAGGCTGTGAATAACTCAAATGAATATAGTCTTAGTTCAATTTGGAATTAAATTACCATATACAGTTCTGCTGGCATCTGTGCTATCCTGGCCTTCAGACAAGTGCCTTATTTAATTTACTCTATCTGTCTATCTGTCTATCTATCTATCTATCTATCTATCTATCTGTCTATCTATCTAGTGTTTATTTAATGGATATAGCATGTTTCCATGTTTCTGGATATGGTTTAGATTCTACCAATAATATGGTCTTGTATGTAACTTGAAAGATAAAACATAGAGCCCAGTTTTTCTTTGCCAGAGGTGAAAGCCACAAAGGCTCTGGCAGACAGGAGTTCTTACAAGGGCAGTCTGAATCCATTTCAATCACCCACTTTGGGGGTGTGGGGGCAGTTGAGACACTAATAGTCATTTTTTGCATTTTCCTGACCTCTAGTGGCAGTAACTTCACTATTTTCTGGATCACAGTTGCATCTGTGACTGAAAGCCAGTAATAGGTGCCTCACACTTGCTTCCCTAGTCCTCGTAACCATTATATATGCACCTAACTCCCTGCATTAAGTCCATTTCATTTAAAATACTTGGAAAGTTAGTTCTAAATGAACCAGCCTCCTACCCCACCTCAATGCTTAAAATCTTAGAACATTTTTTCACAATGCATGTAAATAACACACATTTTACTTATCCATTCATCAGTTGATGAGTATCTGAATTGTTTTCTTTTTTGAGCTGTTATGAATAACGGTTCTATAAACATCCATGTACAGTTATAGTTCTATAAATATACATGGCTTGTTTTCAGTTCTCTTGGATACATACCTCAGAGTGGAATTACTAAGTCATATGGTAACTGTATGTTTAATCATTTAAGCAATATCCAGACTATTTTCCAAGGCACCTGCACCATTTTATAGTCTCACTACCAGTGAGCAAAGGGTCCAATTTTTCCACATTCTTGCCAACACTTCTTATTCTCTGTATTTTTTACTATAGCCACCTTAATGGATCTGAAAGTATATCATAGTGATATTCTGATTTGCATTCTTTATAGCTAATAATATTGAACTTCATTTTATGAACATTTTAATCATAGTATGCCTTCTTGCTCCTTTTTTATTTATCTTTCTTATTAGATTACTTACCTTTATTACTGGCTTGTGAAAGTGCTTTATTTATAGATACAAGTCCCTTATCAGATAGATACTTTCCAAAAATTTTCTTCCATTCTGGGCATTGTCTTTTCACTTTCTTGATGTTGTCTTCTGAAGAACAAAGCCTTTTAAAAATTATTTCGATGATTTCTGCCCATTTCTTCACTGGATAATTTGTTTTTTGGGTGTGGAGTTTGGTGAGCTCTTTATAGATTTTGGATACTAGCCCTTTGTCCAATATGTCACTTGCAAATATCTTTTCCCATTCCGTTAGTTGCCTTTTAGTTTTGTTGATTGTTTCCTTTGCAGTGCAGAAGCTTTTTATCTTCATGAGGTAGAAGCTATCTTCAATAGCTCATTTTTGCTTTTAATTCCCTTGCCTTTGGGGATGTGTCAAGTAAGAAATTACTGCAGCTGAGGTCAGAGAGGTTTTTCCTTGCTTTCTCCTCTAGACACTTCTCTAAAGAAGACATCCAGATGGCCAAAGGCACATGAAAAGATGCTCAACGTCACTCTTCATCAGGGAAATACAAATCAAAACCACACTCAGATACCACCTCACGCCAGTCAGAGTGGCCAAAATGAACAAATCGGGAGACTATAGATGCTGGAGAGGATGTGGAGAAACGGGAACCCTCTTGCACTGTTGGTGGGAATGCAAATTGGTGCAGCTGCTCTGGAAAGCAGTGTGGAGGTTCCTCAAGAAATTAAAAATAGATCTACCCTATGACCCAGCAATAGCACTGCTAGGAATTTACCCAAGGGATACAGGAGTGCTGATGCATGGGGGCACTTGTACCCCAATGTTTATAGCAGCACTCTCAACAATAGCCAAATTATGGAAAGAGCCTAAATGTCCATCAACTGATGAATGGATAAAGACATTGTGGTTTATATACACAATGGAATACTACTTGGCAATGAGAAAGAATGAAATATGGCCTTTTGTAGCAACGTGGATGGAACTGGAGAGTGCTATGCTAAATGAAATAAGTCATACAGAGAAAGACAGATACCATATGTTTTCACTCTTCTGTGGATCTTGAGAAACTTAACAGAAGACCATGGGGGAGGGGAAGGAAAAAAAAAAAAGGTTAGAGAGGGAGGGAGCCAAAACATAAGAGACTCTTAAAAACTGAGAACAAACTGGGGGTTGATGGCGGGGGGGGGGTGGGAGGGAAGGGAGGATGGGTGATGGGTATTGAGTAGGGCACCTGTTGGGATCAGCACTGGGTGTTGTATGGAAACCAACTTGACAATAAATTTCATATTTAAAAATAAATAAATAAATAAATAAATAAATAAATAAATAAATATTAAAAATAAAATTAAAAATTATTTTGATGATATCTTTTTTATTGTTTCTTGTGTTGCTTGTTCTTTTGTTGTCTTATCTAAGAAACTGTCTAATCTAGGACTACGGAAATTTATGCCTACATTTTCTACTAAGGGTTTTATACATTTAGGCTTTTGATCCATTTTGAAGCCATTTTTGTTGTTTTGTTTTGTAGATGGTGTGAGGTAGAGGTTCAAGCATCATTCCTTCAATAGTGGATATCTATTTTCCAATACCATTTGTTGAAAAAGCATTCTTTTTCCATTTATTTGTCTGGATACTCCTATAGAAATTCAACGGACTATTAAGTGTGTGGGTTTCCTTCTGGATCTCAATTCTTTCCTGTTTTTGTTGACTATATATTCTAGTGACCTTTCTAACCTCATTATACCTAATAATTTTTAAATATATTCCTTTGGACTTTTTAAAATGCAAGATCATATTACTTGCAAATAAGGAAAGTTTTTTTTTTTTTTTTTTCTAATCTGGATGCCTTTTATTTCATTTTTATGCTGAACTGCCCTGACTAGAACTACTAATACATTGTGGTGTAGATGTTGTGAGAGACACTTAGAGAAAAAACAGTCAGTCTTTCATCATTTCGTTTGAAATTAACTCCTGTGGGTCTTTGTGAATTCAGTTTATCAGGTGAGAAAGTTCCCTTATGGCATAATAGCCTGTTTATTTTTTTCATGAAGGATGCTAAATTTTTCAAGTGTTTGTGGTTCCTGATATAGTCATGTGATTTTTGTCTTTTATTCTATTGATGTGGTGTATCACATTAATTGATGTTCAAGATGTTAAACCAATCTATCAGAGCAAAACTCATTTGGTCATGGTGTACTATACTATCTACCTATATTAATATTTCTGGATTTTGCTGAGGATTTTTATATCAATATTTGTAAGAGATAGTGGTCTTCAATTTTCTTGTGATGGCATTATGTGGCTTTGGTATCAAGGTAATACTGACCAACTAATGCAATTAGTTGGGAACTAACTGTTCCCTCTTCCTCTATTTTTGGAAGAGTTTGTAAAGAATTGGTTAGCTTACTTTATAATCGAACTACTTTCTAATAATTAACTTCTCTAACCAATTCAGAAGTTATTTGGTTGTATAGAATGAGGTAGCAAAATACACTGATTTTTTTTTTAAATTAACATTTTACCAAGATTTTGTTTACACTAACATGGAACCAACTAGACCAGTATTTATGGAATCATGTTCTTAAATCACTGAATTGGAAAGTTATTCTTTAACAATATTAAATTCATAGATTCATCAATTAAAAAATTGCTTAGTTATTCCTACTTTATTATTTTTCTAGATTATCTACATTTTTGAGTTATTCCATGAAGAATGAAGTCCATAGACTTCCTGGATGCCATAGTAATACTGCTTTAAAGGTAAAGTCTGTAATATTGTGATTCTCAGTCTTCTTTAGCTCTGTAATTAAGAGAATTCTATCTTGTATCCTACTGCATAACTGCTCAAGGAGTTTTTCAGTCTTGTACTCCTGCATCTTTATCTTTGTGGATAGCACATTTGACTTCTATTCTATTCTATTCTATTCTATTCTATTCTATGGGGCAAATAATGAACAATGCATTTGTCAAAACCCATAGAACTATGCAACACAAAGAGTGAATTCTAATGTAAACTATGGATGTCAGTTAATAACAATGTATCAACATTGGTTCACAAATTGTAACAAATGTACTACATTAGTTGACCAGGATGTCAGCAATACTTTGTAATGGAGAAAGGGGGTATTTGGGACCTTTCTATTCTTTCTATTCAATTTTTCTCTCAACCTAAAGATTCTCTTTAAAGAATATATACTGACCTAAAATAAATGAATAGTATGTGAAGTCATTCTAAAGAGCTATATGAATGATAGTTGTTTTTAAAACTAGGTATAGGGATGCTTTGCAGATTATGGAGTTTCACACTATGGTTCATTATTAGTGAATTCTTTCCTTTACTCTGTTTCGCCAAAGATGCTCTGCAGATACACCAGTCCCTTGTGACCTATTTTTCTAAATTATCAGGTCTCTGCTCTATAATGTGTAAATGGTAACAACTGTGACAATGTCATGTCTATTCCCGTGTGACTTAGTTGGTTATTTCCTTTTACAGAGTCTGAGTGCTGATAAACCCTTGAAGATTCTACATCCAAGACAGCAACATCACTCCTCTCTGTAAATTGTTGCTTCCCAATAAATCATAACAAAGAAAAACAAACTTCATCTAATTCCCAGGACAAGCACAAACTGAAATAATATGAATATACATCAAAGTTAACAGAATTAAATAATCATAATCTAATGAACAGTGGAATGTTCTTCTGCTATCAAGATGGTATGAACATTTAATGACATGGAAAACACTTTCAGTATGTTCAATGGAAAGATAAAAATCGATAGACATAAATACAGATATGAAAGGAGATACATCCAAAATAACTATTCTGAGGGCATCTGGCTGGCCCAGTCAGTTAGGTATCTGAGGCATCTGACTTTGGCTCAGGTCATGATCTTGTGGTTCATGGATTCAAGCCCTATGTCAGGCTCTGTGCTGACAGCTCAGAGCCTGGAGCTTGCTTGGGATTCTGTGTCTCCCTCTCTCTCTGGCCCCCACGCCATTTGTGCACTCTCTCTCTCTCTCGCTCAAAAGTAAGTAAAACATTAAAAAAAAGTTATTCTGTCCAGAATTGCCTTAAAGAATCAAGAAACATTTTAAATTTAAATATTCCTACACTTTGTCACCCTGGCATAAACTTCATTAAGTAGTCAATTAGAAAAAACAGCTCAACTGAAAATGTACACTCACAAGTCTGAGGTCCTATTTTTGTACACGGAAGTGGAAAACATGAAATTTTTTAAACTTTTTATTTTGACATAATTTTAGATGAGATACAAAGAATTCTTATATACCCTACACCTAGATCCCCCTAATATGGACATCTTATGTAATGACGGCATGCTTATCAAAAGGAAGAAATTATTGGTAAAACACTATGTAAATAAACTACATATTTTATTTGGATTTCATTAGGTCCCCGCCCCCCCCCCCCCCCGCCCCCGCCATGTCCTTTTTCTGGCCCAGGATACCATATTGCACTTAGTTGCAATTTTTTTTTTTTTTAATTTATTTCTTCTGTCTACTCCAGTCTTGACAGTACTATGTTTTCCTGGTTTTCATGACCTTGACACTTTTGAAGAACACTGTCCTGGCATTTTGTAATGTTTCTAAATTTAGGTTGGTGTGGTATTTCCTTATAATTAGACTGAGGGTATTTACTTTTTTGTTTCGTTTGTTTTTGAGGTTTGTTGTTTGTTGCAAGACTTCTACAGAGGAGAAGTGCCCTGCTCACTACATGATATCAAGGAGTACATGGAGTCAACATGACTTACTACTGGCAATGGTTAAGGTGATGCATTCAGGTTTCTCTACTATAAAGTTATTATTTTTCCTTTTCCACACTCTATTCATTATAAATTAGCAACTAAGTCCAGCCCATATTCAAAGGCAGGTGAATTAAATGCAGAATATATTTTAAAGCAATGTTTTAAAAACATCTATTTTCTTGGGGTGACTGTGTGGCTCAGTCAGTTGAGTGTCGGACTCTTGATTTTGGTTCAGGTAATGATCCTGGGCCGTGGATTGAGCTCCACACTGGGGTCTGTGCTGAGAGTGAAGCCTACTTAAGATTCTCTCTCTCTTTCTCTTTCTCTCTCTCTCTCTTTTCCTCCTTCCCTGCTCATTCTTTCTTTACAATAAAATTTAAAAAAATAAAATATTTTCTCTATGGCTTCTTTTTTTATTTTTTTTAACGTTTATTCATTTTTTGATAGAGACAGAACGTGAGTGAGGGAAGGGCAGAGAGAGAGGGAGACACAGAATCTGAAGCAGGCTCCAGGCTCTGAGCTGTCAGCACAGAGCCCGATGCAGGGCTCGAACTCACGGACCATGAGATCATGACCTCGGCTGAAGTCGGCCACTTAACCAACTGAGCCACCCAGGGGCCCCTCTCTATGGCTTCTGAATGGTGTCTCTCTTGGTTGACAACGTGTAGCATCCTCATTGTATATGAGTTTTTGTCTCTGAAGGGTGAGGCCTAGCCATGAGGGGCTCACAATATATTTCACACATGCCCTAATAGTTAAAGTTTGGTGCCATTTCTACAGCCATTTTTGCATGGTGTGATAATAGAGATAACAGACAGAGAATGACTACCTTCTTACTTTTTTTTTTTTTAAGTTTATTTATTTATTTTGAAAGAAAGAGAGAAAGTGTGAGCAGGGAGGGACAGAGAGAGAGGGAAAGAGAGAATTCCAAGCTGAACTGACAGTGCAGAGTCTGAAGTGGGGTTCAAATTCATGAACCATTAGGTCATGACTTGAACCAAAATCAAGAGTCAGACACTTAACCAACTGAGCCACTCAAATACCCCTCCTTTTAACTTTTATAAATAAAAATATTGGTTCATTCTGGGGACTGTAATATTAATGCTTCTATTTCTTTTTAACCTTTTGGTATTCATGAAATTTTCTTCAATATAAACGAGGGGCTTTCATAACAGCAAAAAGTGATGCTATGTAAAAACAAATGAAACAATGGGTTTATGCAAGGAATATATACTAATGGACGTGTAGCCTGAAGATAGACTAGAGAAGAAACATCAATCTTAAACATTTTTTTCTATGACTAAACATATGGACTGGTTTTGGTGGTGCTGGTTGTCTGATACTCTTTTCTAAACTTTTTACATTCCGTCCAGTTGTCCAGGTTTGCTCTCATTGCTGCCATTCATAGCAGGGTGAAGGATTAGTGGGTGCCAATTATAAAATAAAAAAATTTCCAAAGGAAATAAAACTTGTGAAGTGGATGGATCCTCAAATTATGCTGCTTTTTACTTAATAAATGTGTCTTGAGGTCAGTCTCTTTTCTTCATCTTGTTTTATGTCACAGAATTATTTCAGAGCATCACTGCCTACCACTTTGCAATAGTCTGGTGGCCTTTGTCATTACTTACTGCCCAGATAGGAAAACTGTACATTGTGGTCAGGTTGAATTGCCTATTATATGTCCTATGGTGTGTTGAACGGTAGGTCCTCCAAGAGATTATGACTACATCCCAGAACCCATGAATGTAACATTATTTAGGAAAAAAGATTCTTTGAAAATGTAATTAAGGATCTTGAGATGACATAATCTTGGATTATCCAGGTAGTCCCTAAATCCAATGACAAAAATCTTTACAAGAGAAACACAGAAACATACAGAGAAGAGAAAAAGGCCATGCAAAGATGGAAGCAGAGACTGGAATTATGCAACCATGAGTAAACAATGCTTGGAGCTACCAGAAGCTAGAAGAAGCAAAGAAGGATTTTCTCTGAGACTTCAGAGGGAGTGTGCCCCTGCCAGCACCTTGATTTCAGACTTCTGGCTTGTAGAATTGTGAAAAAAATAAATTCCTGCTATTTATTTATTTATTTATTTACTTATTTACTTATTTATTTATTTTTAAGTTTACTTATTTATTTTGAGAGAGAGAGAGAGAGAGAGTGTGTGTGACAGTTAGCAGGGGAGGGGCAGAGAGAGGATGAGATAGAATCCCAAACAGGCTCTGTGCTATCAGCATAAAGCTTAATGCAGGTCTTGAACTCACAAACTGTGAGATCATGACCTAAGCCAACACCAAGAGGCAGACCCTTAACTGACTTAGCCATGCAGGCGCCAAAAATTCTTGTTGTTGTTAAGCCACTAGTTCATGAAAATTTGTTATAACAGTCCTAGAAAATTAATATACTTTCGAATTATAAGCTCTTGTTAGATCCCTATGATCTAAGACTGCTTTTCAAACTTGGGAACTCACAAACCCTAGGAATATTTCTATAGGCCCCTGAAGTCTAAGGACCCTATTTTGAGAAATGTATCAAATTCATGTCATCATTTGATTTTGAATTCATTGGGTATTTCCTATGTACCAGACACTGTGGTAGTCTTAGACAGTATATCAGAAACAAGACTGGTATAATCTCTACTCTTCTCAAATTCATATATTCATGGGCAGAATGAGTAATATAATTCTAGATGGTCATAGAGACTATAAATAAAGCATAGGCTGATGGGATAGAATTTAAACAGAGTGCCAGACACTTCTAATTTCAAATGAGTGATCAAAATCTCTTTGAGGAGATGACTCTCAAACAAGAAATGGATAACATGAAGCAGCCACCCAAGCAAAGTGAGAGAATAGCATTCTAGATGGAGAGTGGTGTGAGATTACAAGAGAAACATATTTGGGGCTCTCCTGGGATTCTGGAGAGCCTTGTAGGCACCGAGGAAGAGTACAGACACTAGTCTAGTACAAGGGACCATCATCAGTGGGTTTTAAATGGAGAGTTATATGAGGTGATGCCCTTATAAAAAATAAAATAACTCTGACTGCTCTGTGGAAAATTGATGTAAACTCCTCAATGAAAGCATAAAGAAGGAAGTAGGAAAATGAATTGGTTTCTCAGAGATGAGAAAAAGAGTGGAAGTATAAAGAACTGGAAAAATCTTGGAGGTACAACTAATAGAATCTTTTGATGGGCTGGATGTAAAAACTTGGAAACGGGAAAAAACAGGCCTCACAAATCTGGATGAGCTATGTAGAAAAAGGGTATGGAAGAATAGATTTGAGAGGAAGGAAATTAAGAGTTCTGTTTTAGACATGTTAAGTTTGAAATACTATTAGACATTTAAGTAAAAATGACATGTTGACATTTGGACGAAAGTTCATTGAAGATGTAAGGACTACTGGGAGTCATTAGCATAGGGGTGATGGTTAAAGACATGTGGCTGGAGTAACTGAACTTCAGAGAAGACAGACAAGGATAAGGAAGGAGAAGGGAAGAGAGGAAAGTAAAGAAGAGAAGAGGAGAAGGTGAGCCCTAGGGAATACTCACATTTAAATTCTTGCAGATGAAGAGACCCTTATTGTAAGAGAAAGTCTGGAGAATACAATCTCCAAAGGGAAGAAAGTGTTTCATTATGGGGTGATTTTTCAACTCTACTGTTTGCTGTTGGAAGTCTGTATGAGGTGAAGAACAGAGTGTTAATTTGGTAATGTAAAGGTAATTGGTGATTTTCACAAAACAGTCACAGCAGAATTATGAGTATGGAAGTATGGAAGACCAATTAGAATATATTTACAATAGAAAGAGAAGTGATCAAATGGAGACAGGAACTAGGTATTATCATTGGAGATTTTTTTTTTCTAGAATGTAAACAGAGGGAGTACAATATGTAGAGGAGTATAAAGGGCCATGGGTGGGATTTTATAAGATAAGAGACAAAACATCATATTTGTGTACAGATGGAAATAAGTAAAATGAAAGGAAGAAATTGGTGAATGTAGAATCTGGGGAAAAAAGTTACTTGCAGTAGGGGAGTCCTTGGGGAGCAAGACAGGGTGATATTCCAGGCACACAGAAAGGATTTAGCCCATGAGAGAAGGAAAGGAAAGGAAAGGAAAGGAAAGGAAAGGAAAGGAAAGGAAAGGAAAGGAAAGGAAAGGAAAGGAAAGGAAAGGGAAGGGAAGGGAAGGGAAGGGAAGGGAAGGGAAGGGAAGGGAAGGGAAGGGAAAGGAAGGGAAGGGAAGGAAAAAGTCGTAGGACAGAAACAGGTAGGCTGCTAGCAATTGTGTTAGCATTTTAAGTGGTGATTAAATGAGTCAAAATATCTTTTTGTTAATTTTAGGTAATTACATAAATGTAAAAAGTTATTTTTTTTTTCCTTTGGATGCTGGTGATTTCTCTCTCTCTCCCTTTTTTCCCCTCAGTTTACACACAGTGTAGTCTTGGCTTCAGGAGTAGAATCCAGTGATTGATCACATATAACACCCAGTGCTCATCCCAACAAATGCCCTCCTTAATACCCATCACCAATTTAACCTACTCCACCAACCTTCAGTTTGTTCTCTATATTTACGAGTCTCATGTTTTGCCTCCCTCTCTGTTTTTATTTTATTTTTCCTTCCCTTCCCCTCTGTTAATCTGTTAAATTTCTCAAATCCCACATATGAGTGAAATCATATGTCTTTCTCTGGACTGACTTATTTTGCTTAGCATAGTACCCTCCAGTTCCATGCACGTTATTGCATGCAAATGGCAAGATATCATTCTTTTTCATTGCCAAATAGTATTCTATTGTATGTATTTACCATATCTTCTTAATCCATTCATCAGTAGATGGACATTTCAGCTCCTGCCATAATTTGGCTATTGTTGCCATAGCACCAGAATTCTTCACAGAGTTAGAACAAACAATCCTAAAATTTGTATGGAACCACAAAAGACCCCAAATAACCAAAGTAATGTTGAAAAAGAAAACCAAAGCTGGAGGCATCACAATCCTGGACTTTAACCTGTATTACAAAGCTGTAATTATCAAGACTGTATGGTATTGGCACAAAAACAAACACAGAACAATAGAATAGAATAGAGAACCCAGAAATGGACTCACAAATTTATGGCCAACTAATCTTTGACATAGCAGGAAAGAGTATCCAATTAATAAAACAAACAAACAAACAAACAAACAAACAAACAGTCTCTTCAGCAAATGGTGCTGGGAGAACTGAAGAGCCACATGCAGAAGAATGAACCTGGACCACTTTTTTACACCATACACAAAAATAAATTCAAAGTGGATGAAAGACCTAAATGTGAGCCTGGAAACCCATCAAAATCCTAGAGGAGCAAACAGGCAGCAGCAACTTTGACCTTGACCTTGGTCACAGCAACTTCTTACTTGACATGTCTCCAGAGATAAGGGAAATAAAAACAAAAATGAACTACTGGGACCTCATCAAGATAAAAAGCTTCTACAGAGCAAAACAACAAAACTAAAAGGCAAACGATGGAATAGGAAAAGATCTTTGCAAATGACACATCAAATAAAGGGTTAATGTCCAAAATCTATTAAGAACTTACCAAACTCAACCCCCCCCTCCAAAAAAAAATAATCTGGTAAAGAAATGAGCAGAAGACATGAATAGACACTTTTCCAATGTAAAAAGTTAATTTTTAAAAACCTCTTTACAATCTGAACACCTGAGAATGTATCAGCAGACTTAGTTTGATATATACTAGCCTACAAAATGAAGCCCAAATTTTAATCTTAACTCCTTTGAACACATGAGGATAATTTGCTAAATATGTGTATACATCATCTTTTTTTTGGCTTTAGAAGGAAAGTCTGCCTCATTAAAAAGCTTTTGTCAACACTGTAATATTCTTCAGCTAAAGTCTAACCTGTAAGAGGTTTTACTTGGAGTATACACCTCTTTAACCTTGTTTTGTTTTGTTTTGTTTTGTTTTTTCATATAACTTTTGTTTAGGGTCTCAAATTCTGTGCCAGATTTTTGGTCAAGTTGTTTCCATTAAAAGATACTGATTTTAAAAACTAGTAACTTAAAACTGCCACACAGACCACACACAAATGGTCCACTAAACATTCTCCTTCCCTTCTGATGACTTTAGGATGGCACTGTTACCATTAACCAGTCTTATACTATTCAACTTAAGTGGATAAATTGACACAAACAGTTCTGAGACCATTTTCCCACTACTGACTAAGACTGGGGTGGCAGGCATTGGGGACAATATTCATTTAGCCGTCTGAGCTTTCTGGGCAGACTTGGTGACCTTGCCAGTTCCAGCTGCCTTCTTATCTTCTGCTTTGATGACAGCCACGGCAACAGTCTGTCTCATGTCACAAACAGCCAAACAGCCCAGAGGAGGAGAGTCCAAAGGGACAATGGGAGTTAACAGTTTCATATTACAGATTTTTTTCTCCGTTTATACCAACTCTAGCAGGTTGTTAGTAATTCGGCCTATTGTTTCATCATTCATAATTCTGAACTATCCTATATTGGTCTAAACAAGATTTAGTCTTCCCACACCTGGCTGAATGAACCTTTTGTCTACATGGAATGCTATGTTAAGGTCACCGTTCTCTTCTCATTCTCAGCACAGTGACTCAGTTCATCAAATGCCAAAAGGTTGCTGGGAAATTGAAGACATATAAATATATACTATCATAGAAATCATATTTTCTACTTTCTACACATAATATGATAATAATGTAATTCAGAAGAAAGAGCATATTTTTAGCTTACAAAGGGTCTGAACCAAAGTTCATTGAAGAGGCGAAATCCTACCTGAGCAGAACGATAAAGGACGTTAGCCATCCTTGGTAAAGAGTGAGGTAAAGAACCAGCCAAAGAGAGAAACTTGCATGATTAAAAGAATATATACCATCCCTGAGTTTGACAGCAGCATAAGGTTAATGAAAGCAGGGGAAGAGTATAAAATTAATTTGTAAATGTAAATTCTGACCTGGTTAGGAGATGACCTGGCTTTGAAAGATAGGTCAAAACTTGACCATATAAATCTGAAATTAATAGATAACCACTTACATTTTAAAGACAGGAGGTGCGAGGTGTAACATGATAAGACCTGTGCTTTTGAAAGATGGATGAGGGAGCTGCGTGTCTGGAGACAAAGCTGAAAGGCTGCGAGTAGTAATTGCTGTCAACCTTGCTCCGGAAGCGCAGGTTAAAGTAGACACGTGTCCATGGCCAATGTCTCTTCTGTTTCCATCAGGCTTCTTCTAAAATTAAACAATTTAAATAAATTTAAAAAGTCACAAATAAAACAAGTTCAGAAATTTTATTGACTCCTTAAAATTCCACAAATAGGGAGAGCGATGACCTTACTTTTTGCAGAGACTTTCCCCAAACCTTGCCAAAGTGGAAAGCTTCAAAATATTCTAATTACTTGATAAAAGCACAAAATTTGCTACTCAGAAAAGGGTCAGTATTTTACAGCTAGGATAGATTCTAATAACATCAGCTAAATAGCTTCCAGTGGCCAAAATATTGTTTTGAATGCTTTTAACTTATCTGACTTATTTTAATAGAAAAGATGACCATTTTATTTCTTTACTTATTAATTCATTAGGATACTCATCCATTTAAGTTTTTATTGTGTTGCTTGTCTTTTCTTCTAAATGACCTTAGTTATATATCCATGTCTATATTTATCTGCCTAAAATGAACATGGCAACATAGGACAGCATAAGGCTTACTTAAGGGACATTATAAAGATGGGGACAGACTTATCAGAATGTAGTATGTTACATGGTACACAACTCTACCTAACTTTCCCTATTCAAGAGATTCTTCATTCTCGTAAGAATCTAAATATGAAGATTTAAAGTAAATACGGGCATTTTTCTTACTTTTTTTTTTAAGAGAGGGTATTGTTTGATTTCACACATGTAATTAAAAATTGATTAGAGGGGGCATGTGGGTGGCTCAGTAGGTTAAGCATCCGACTTCGGCTCAGGTCATGATCTTGCCGTTCCCGAGTTCAAGCCTCACGTCAGGCTCTGTGCTTTCAGCTCAGAGCCTGAAGCCCATTTCAGTGTCTCCCTCTCTCTCTGCCCCTCCCCCACTCACCCTCTGTCTCTCTCTCTCTCAAAAATAAATAAAAATTTTAAAAAATGTTAAAAAGCTGATTAGAGGAAATAAAATGGGACTTATGCTGTATTATATATGATTTAAAATGATTACATCAACATTTTCAATGCATCATGATTACAAATAAATATTTAAAAATAATAAAGTATAATGTAAAGTTAAGCTTAACTTAAACTTTTTACTAAATGTGGTTCATCTTTAATCATAAGTTATAATCCCAGTATAATCCAAGGTACTCATTGTTTATTGTTTTCTACACTTAGAAGGAATGAAAGAAAATTTTCTACATTCATAGTAACTGGCTCAGTTTTTTAGGAAACCAGGAGAGAAAATAAATGTAATTTAGCTATTAGGATTTCAGAAAAAAATAGACATTAAGGCAAAATACATTTTTAGGGTCACTACATAAAAGATCAGTGTGTAAATGCACCCAAAGATATGACAATTATGGTTGCATTTGTCTCTAATAAGCTAGCCTTGAATTATATAAATCAAAAAATGTATAGAATTTCTGACAAGTTTAGGTAAATCTAATATAGAGGGAGAGTTCAATATCTTTCTATTAATCACTGAAGAGGCAAATAGAAACTCCCTCCAAAATTAAAGGTATTATTTGAATAGTAAAAATGATACGTTTATTCTAATGGAGATACGCAGGTTTCTGTGCTCTCAAATTAGAGTAACCACATTTTTTTGAGTGCATAGAGGCACATTTACAAAATTTATCATTTCACTCAGCTACGGATAAGGTAACAATAAATATCAAAGTGTAGATATCATATAGATCATGTTCTTTCAGGATAATACACTTCAGTTAAAAATGTAAAAGAAACAACAGTAACACAAGATGAATAAATATTTTCATATATTTGAAAATTTAAAAAAACTCATCTAAACACTTTATAGCAAAAGAAGTTGACATAATGCAAATTTAAAATAACTTAGAACTAACTAAAAAATAATCACACTGTACATCAAAATGCAGAAACAATGTTTAGAAAGAAATGCATAGCCTTAAATCTTAAACTAGAAAAGAAAAACAGTTGGAAAAGAATGAACTTACTTATAAAAGGAACGCCAAATAAATCCCAAATTAGAAAGAACGATGGGAGCAGATCAGAGAACTAGAAACACTTGCACACATTTACCATGCGTTTCAAGGCAAGACTGTTCACAGCACTGTCTATAATAACAACAGCTGCGAAGAGCACAAATGCTAATCAGGAGAAGAATATACACATATAGAAGTGCCTGGGTGGCTCAGTCAGTTAAGCATCTAAATGCTGATTTCAGCTCAGGTCACAATATCATGGTTCATAAGATCAAGGCCCATGTAGGGCTCTGTGCTGACAGTGCAGAGCCTGCTTGGGATTCTCTCCCTCTCTCTCTCTGCCCCTTCCCTGCTTGCTCACTCTCTCTCTCTCTCAAGATAAATAGATAAACTTAAAAAAAAAAACAAAGAGAATACACACGTTATAGTCATATTGGAATATTAAACAACAGTAAAAATGAATGAAAAAAAATCTACATGCAAGAAACTGTATATCTCCTGGTAGTTAACCTGTCACATAGGATGAGCTGGAGTAACCAAAAGAAAAGAAAAAAAGAAGTCCCGGAAGACGATTTGTAGTGTACTCTACGGTAAAACTCTAAAACAAGCATTGTACTTTTAAATTAAACTTTCTATTTTGAGATAATTGTAGATTCACATACAATTGCAAGAAACAATACAGAGAAATCTTGTGCACCCTTTATGCAGTTACTCCCAACAGTAATATCTTGCAAAACTATAGCATATTACCACAACCAGGATTTTAACATTGACTCAAACCACCAAGCTTATTCAGATTTCCCAAGTTTACCTTGTATTTATTTTTGTGGGCATATTTAGTTCTATGCAACTCTATCATATGTGTAGGTCTGTGAATCGATTGCTCGGTTATATAGAGTAATTTTATCTTTTTTTAAATTGTTTTTTAGTTTTTATTTAATTTTGAGACAGAGAGAGAGAGAGAGAGAGAGAGAGCGGGAGCGGGGGAGGGGCAGAGAGAGACGGAGACACAGAATCCAAAGCAGGCTCCAGGCTGCAAGCTGTCAGCACAGAGCCCAATGTGGGGCTCGAACTCATGAACTGCGAGATCATGACCTGAGTGGAAGTCGGCCGGTTAACCAACTGAGCCACCCAGGGGCCCCTAGAGTCATTCTATCCTAAGGATCCCTCACGGTGCCCTTGTATAACCTCGCTTCCCCAACATTATCCTTAACCTCTGGTAACTACTGACCTGTTCCATATTTCCATAGTTTTGTTATTTCAAGAATCTTATATAAATGAGATTTTACAGTATGTAACATTTGGGGACTGGCTTTTTTCTCTCATTACAACTCTGCTGATGCACTCATGCCACCACCTGGATCAGTCATTTTTCCATTTTATTGCTGAGTAGTATTGCGTGGTATGGATGTACCACAGCTTGTTCCACTGTCCACCCACTGAAAGCCATCTGGGTGGTTTTTAGTTTTCAGCTATTATGAATAAAGCGGCCATTCTTCATGTACAGGGGTTTGTTTGTTTGTTTGAATGAATGTAAGTTTCCATTTCTCTGGGATAAATGCCAAAGTGTTCAATAACTGTGTTACATGTAATTACATGTTTAATATTATGAGAAGATGTCGAACCGTTTTCCAAAGCCAGTGTACAATTCCACACTTGCACCACCAGTGTACGAGTGATCAGTTTCTCTGCATCCTTGTCAGTATTTGTTATTATCACTATTTCTTGTTTTAGCCGTTCTGAGAGATGTGTAAAGAGATCTTACTGTGGTTTTAATTTGCATTTTCCTAATGGCTAATGATGTTGAAAACCTCTTCGTATGCCAGATATTCTGTCCTATTTTTTTTTTTTTAATTTTTTTAACGTTTATTTATTTTTGAGACAGAGAGAGACAGAGCATGAACAGGGGAGGGGCAGAGAGAGAGGGAGACACAGAATCCGAAACAGGCTCCAGGCTCTGAGCTGTCAGCACAGAGCCTGACGCGGGGCTCGAACTCACGGACAGTGAGATCATGACCTGAGCCGAAGTCGGACGCTTAACCGACCGAGCCACCCAGGCGCCCCTGTCCTATTTTTTTCTAAAAGTTTCATGATTGTGTATTTTACACTTAATTTCTTTTACCCATTTTGAGGTCATTTTGTATAAGGTGTGAGGTTTAAGTCGTAGTTTATTTTTATTTGTTTGCTTATGGATGTACAAGTGCTTCTGCATCATTTGTTGAAAAAAGCCCAGGGATAATGTCAAAGATTGGGTTCTCTGGAAAACAGAATCTGAGAAGATTTCTGTGTAGAAAGTGAAGGAAGAGGAGAGATTGGACTGAGTAAAATACACTCTTATAAAAAGGCCTAAGCAGGCCTCACACTTGGACCAATGATGACAGTGTGTCATATATGAAAAATCAATACAAAAAGTCAAATATAACTTAGATAACGAACTTGTGATCGTTCCTATGGACAAATGTTAGCTTCAGAAGCTGAAATATCCCATTGCCAGATGAATTGTTCCTCCAATACACCCGGTCTGGGAGTCTGTTTCCTATGCCTCATGTTTCCTCTCACCTTAATATCAAATGAAAGGGTTTTCACCCATTCCAAAGATCTATTCACATCTTTGCTATTTATTAACTTGCCGTTCTTATCCTCTGAGAAACAATGAAGAAACATACAATATAATCAGATATGTGGCTCTCAGAAATTAAACAAAGCAATGTATGATTTCAAAGCTTTAAACTTTAGTATTGTTTTCTTGCTTTTTAAAAAGAGAAATCATGGGGCGCCTGGGTGGCTCAGTTGGTTAAGGGTCCAACTTCAGCTCAGGTCATTATCTCAAGGTCCGTAAATTCAAGCCCAGCGTCGGGCTCTGTGCTGACAGCTTGGAGCCTGGAATCTGCTTGGGATTCTGTGTCTCCCTGTCTCTCTGCTCCTCCCCAGCTTGCTCTCTCTCTCTCTCTCTCTCTCTCTCTTAAATTTAAATAAAAACATTTAGAAAAAATTACAAAGAGGAATCATTATAACATTCTTGTTTCTTAAACATGAATTCAGGAAAAATGTACGTGAGGCAATCATTGAAAATTTAAGTAACTGAGCCTCCCGCAGGCAATTTCCATTCCCGGTCTGATTCAGTGATTTCCATTTCCAGTCAACTTCACTAGAGCGGAAGCCTGTGAACTGTCATGTATTTGCTAACAGCAGTTCTCTCTCGGAAAAAAAAAATCATTTGTTCTCTCTGAAGTGTGACTCTTTAGGCAGAGGATGCTGTGAGTGTTTACTTTGTGGTGTTTGAAGTTTTTTCTTAGCTTGAATTTCCCTTTACTCAAACACAAGTATGTAGGACATCGGGTGAAGGGCAGGGAATGGTGAAGGAACAAAGGTCAGGTTTCTGTGCAGGCACAATTTTGATACAGAACTCATATTCACTCATTTCCAATTCTATACCTAGACTTGTCCAGAAACCCATGTACTCTGTGCTCGAATTTCTGACTTTTCATTCTTTAAAGTCCTTTTATGATTTGCAGACATGCTGAGAGTGATTTGAATGTAAAAGAGGGTTCAGGGTTATTGTTTCTGCAGTTGCTTTGTTAGTCTATAAAGCGTGTCTCCCTGAACTTTGATTGTAGCACCAGTCAGGTTCTCCCCAAGCACACGCATGATGCTGTTTGCCATTCCACTACATGACATAGGATGGTAACAGCCAGAATTGTTCACAGCCTCCATCTTTGAAGTTACCCCAGTGCAAAAAAATATTGCAGTTGAGAGATTTACATAAATATTACATTTATAATAATGCAGGTTTGATTATTTCCCTTTAGAGGAAATATTTATTTCTAAATGCTGCTACGTATTTTTTTATATACAAAATGGCTGGTCACAATTTTCTCCTCTGGTTTAGAGCTTAGAAGAGAAAATGAGATTTTTGAATAGGGAATCTGGCATTTCTCATTAAATTCTCATTACACTAAGTAATAGGTGTGATTATTGCCATTGTACAAATGAAGATAGGCTGTGAGATGCTAGGTTATTTGAGGGATAAAAGAGACTGATACGGTTGCTAGTTTGGAACTAATTTTCTGTCCCATTACACCTAAATTTTGCCAATTTTTTCTGAGTGACTCAGATTTTAACAGGTGTTCAAACAAACAAACATAACCATCACAGTTTGGTTGCATGATAAAATGTTTAGAAAATCTAGAGTATTCTATGTTGCTCAAATTTATTTATGGCAATACTTCTCAAAATTTTTAATTGTATCATACAATATGATATGAACCACCCACCCCCAAAAGATGTAGGATTTCCTTCTGTAACTTAAAACATTTCAAGGAAATGTCATTCAAAGGTACAAAATTTTAGAAGGGTGTTGCCTCTAAAGTATATATGCCTCTCAATGAAGTGGTCTTTGAAAAAAAACTCTAGCTCATTTTCAAAAGCAGGGAGTCCCAAAATTGCTTTTTCCACAAGGTATAAGGAAACATTTACTTTGGAGTGACTGCAAATATGTGCTGAGGGTTGCATGTATTTTGTTCTCAATATTTTCTTAAAACCACAGGAAGGGATTAGGTTTTACATATTCCTCATATCCTCACATCTTTGAAGGAAGACAAAGGTATCAGGGTATGCTATGATTTATTTTCAAGGGAATTTCTATTTGCATTTTATAAGTATTTTTGTTTTGGTATATAGGATTCTCTAGAGTATATATACCAAGAAGACTAGAAAAGACTTCAGAATATGGCAAGGTCTTTGATAAAAGAAAGACAAATTATCCCCCATAGTGCTTTCCATACTACTGGCCAAAATACATATTAATTGGACTTTGCCAATAATACCTTGTTTCTTTTCACCCTCCACACTTTCCACCCTCTACCACATACCTACACACAAACACCCAACATGCATATACTCACAGACAATCCTAATATGCAAAACAGAAGTAAAATGTGGATTATGACAGTATGGAAAGAATGCTTTGAAATCTCTAGTCTTGAGCATTTTAAAGGAAGCTGCTACACATTTTTAAAAATCATTTTTATATACTTCATTCTATTTGATTAAATAATATTTATCAAATTTCTACTATGTTTCAGGATTTATAGCACAAATAAGGAGGCCAAGCATGGAGAAGATAGATAATATCCCAGTAGATATGGGGCTTAGAGTCAAGTGTGGACACTGACCTGGAAAGTGAAGTGTGAAGTACATTAAGAAGGAAGAAGTTCTGCTTCAGATTCTGTGTCTCCCTGTCTCTCTGCCCCTCCCCTGCTCATGCTCTGTCTCTGTGAAAAAGAAATAAACGTTAAAAAATCAAAAAAAAAAAAAAAAAAAAGAAGGAAGAGGTTCGGCGTAAAAAGTCATTAGATTAAATCATGAGGAATTAAACTTGTCTAGTGATGAGAGGCTTCCTTAAAGAACTGAGTCTTACATGAGAGGATAAATAAGAATAGGGTAAGGATGAAGGAGTGATAGGATCCCATAAAAATATATCCCCCTGCAAAAACAAAACAAAACAAAACAAAACAAAAAAACCAATGAATTCTGTAAATAATGCTTGAAATCTGAAATAAAGTTAGAAGATATATAGCATAAAGATCAAAGATAAAATGACAGGAGATAAGTTTGGAGGTATAAGAAATATAGTGTGGATAGTTGTGTAGGGATTTTGGATATTTTAAGACAAAATGAAGCTACCTCATGATTTTAAGAATGGCAATGACAAGGTTAGATTTGTATTTTCACAAAGATTCCTCTGGTTTCTGGGCCAAGAATGAACGAATCAGAGAGGACAAGTATAGACACGGAGTGAATGATCAAAAACCTTCACAGAGGTAAGCAAGCCTTTGAACTTCATTAATGATGGTGTAAGAAGGAATATTATTAATATCCCAAACATATTTCTGAGATATGAAGAACAACTTGATGAATGATTAGATATGGACTATGAGGAAAAATGAAAAATCAAGGATTACTTCCAGATATCAAGTTTGACTAGCTTGGAGGTGGTGGTCCCTTTTGCAGTGAAAAGGAACACTGGAACAGAAATATGCCTCTTTGAGATGATGAGTTTGTTTGGTTAATATGTTGACCTAAACATTAACCTATGTTTAACCAGAGCTTATTGAACTAATGAGAAAGTGTAGTGGTGACTGGGGCTCCCTCACCTCTTCCCAGTGGCACTATTCCCCAGCCCCTCATTTTACAGAGAGTGTTCAATTTAGGACTGTTGTGGCCATTTCGATCATCTTTGAAGCACTGTTCATTCTGAATTGGATTCTAATATTGAGTGTGATACACAAGCACACAACTGCTTGTCATTCATGAGTGCTGACATTCCCCCCAAAAGTATCAGGTAAAACCTGGTGTGTCTAATCAAATATTTAAGAAAACTCATCACTCCTTGGGGTGCCTGGGTGGCTAAGTTGGTTAAGCTTACGACTTCAGCTCAGGTCATGATCTCACAGTTCGTGGGTTTGAGCCCCACGTTGGGCTCTGTGCTGACAGCTCAAAGCCTGGAGCCTGCTTCGGATTCTGTGTCTCCCTCTCTCTCTGCCCCTTCCTGTTCATGGCTCATTCTCTCTCTCTCTCTCTCTCTCTCTCTCTCTCTCTCTCTCTCTCTCTCAAAAATAAATAAACGTTAAAAAGAATTTAAAACAAGAAAACTCATCACTCCATTTGTCTCAACACAATATTACTTGATATACTGGTAAACTTGATATCCTAAGTCTAAAACAATCAAACTGAGAATTTTTTTTCTGTTTTGCATTTTAATTTTCTTCTTTTCTTAAAAATTGAATTTAGTATTATTTTCTTTCTGAAAACACCAGATAACTTAGCAGCCATAGGTACAGATTTAATTTCAACTGAAGTTCCAAGGTCACCAATCATGATAGTGATAATATCCATATACTGTTTCAAATAACTTGGGGTCCCTTGTTTTCATTTATAAATTCAAATTGAATTTGAATATAAGCAGATTTGCTAAATTTGTCTATTTGGACTCTAATCTCATAATATGCCTCAAGATTAGATTTTAGTTCTTAGTAGTTTCACCAACTTTTCCCTTTGGAAGTTAGGAAAGCAGTTACCTCTAAGACAAGACTGGAATTAGTGTGTAATTCTTGGAATAAGAAATGGCAATCACATCTCTGTAGGAGATCTAGTTCCTTATGTCAACTTCAGAGCTTTCTGCCTTATATCTAAAGCTTCTGTGGTTAACGAACAGTAGTTCTTTATACAAGGTCAACGAAACTCTGATTTGAAAGTTGCAGAGACTCATAGTGAAAAACTTAAAAGGAGAGTAAACAAAATGAATGGAAAGAATTTTTAGAGATTGATTAGCTCTTATTTTTGGTCTTTTCTCTCCAAAGTTTAAGATATATTTACTTTATCAAATAAAAGATAGCAGTAGAAACACTAAGGGAAATCTAACATTAGAGGAAAGGCTTTGGAATAAAAGAAGACAAAAAGAAAAAAAAGCTTTTAAATAAATTCTATGGTTTTACTACCATACTATTATATTCTAGTCCATAAAGTATATGTCATGTTTGAAAAAAGTGTCAACCATTGGAGCATTTAATACACAATGTAAACTTGGCTTCACTCTGTCCTGGAACAGACTGCACTCGCATGGAGCCAAATTTCAGATCCAAGTACAACTGGAAAATTAGGACTTTAGTCTTGCAGCAAAGGCACACCATGAAGTCAGTTTAATTGCCTGCCATAGTTGCTGTTTCTGTAACCATGTCAACAAAACATAAACAATAGGAGATATAACTCTTTAGGGTGTTTAGCCCATCAAGCTACCAAAATTGTATGGAAAATTGTATGGAAAGGAAGTACTCTAGCAAAGGAACCCAGGGTGGAAGAAGAATCTCAGAGAAAGCAGCTATTTTCTGGCAGAGACTAACTGTTTGCTTAGATTTCTCATTCAGAAGGACCTTTGGAGTTCTACCATCCACTGACTTCATCTGTATGGAGTATTTAACCTTGGATGGTAGAGTGCCTTCTAAATTTCTTGCCCATTGCAAAGTAAGTTTCTTAAAAAAATCATCCCCTTGTATATGTGTCGTGTAAATTCTCAAGGATAGACACTACTTGTTTACCAAACAGACCAATCAACATTAGTGGGATTTTGCAGAATAAAAGTAGAAACTTGAAAATTTATAATTGGGGGGGGGGGGGGCGCCTGGGTGGCGCAGTCGGTTAAGCGTCCGACTTCAGCCAGGTCACGATCTCGTGGTCCGTGAGTTCGAGCCCCGCGTCAGGCTCTGGGCTGATGGCTCGGAGCCTGGAGCCTGTTTCCGATTCTGTGTCTCCCTCTCTCTCTGCCCCTCCCCCGTTCATGCTCTGTCTCTCTCTGTCCCAAAAATAAATAAAAAAAAGAAAAAAAAAGAAAATTTATAATTGGGGCAATTTTCATTCATTGTTTTAGCTATTTTTTTTTTTTTTTAAGTATCAAAAGTTGGTACACAAAGTTGTTTTCTAATGTATCAAAGGCTTATATTAAAGAGTGCGGTCACTAACCATATGTCGTCTCATCACTCAGACAACTTCTCCAGAGGCAAGAATTTTGTTTCTTGGTAATTATTTCCACATTTCTAACTAAAATATGCTTACATTGTTATTAGTGATCAGCAATTTAGCATTTTTATCTATGGACTTCTGTGAAGCGAGATGGAGACAGATCTCTTTCTTCAACCTGTCTCTTCCCACCCTCTCAACATAAGTATGTAAATACTGATTTATTGAATTAAACAGTGTTTGCATCATCGTAACTATATGCTACTGTTCACTATAGCACCAAGAACTGTACTTTTAATTGTACAAACTTGTTTTCCTTAAGTCAACAGTTCCTTCTTTTTCTCTTGTCTTTCTCTCCCTTTCTTCTCCCTTCTGCCATCCTTTCTCTTTTTTCTAATGTCTCTGTATGGAATCACCACCAAATCACCAACAATAATCATCAACAAATCACTTCTCAAATTATCTATTTACTAAGTCTCTTATTTTCCTGGAGCTTGTTCTTCGTCCCTAAGCTAAAAACTACCCTGGATATTTTAGAAATCTACCTGATTGCTGGTCACCCTAAAGCTTCTTTCTCTTCACCATTCTCCTGGGTTATCTTTCTCTATCTTAGTTTACATTACTACTTCTTTTAATCACTCATTAAAAAGGAGTGCATGGGGACAATATTTTGGGGTCCTTACATATCTGAAATATGTCTCTGTGTATTGTATACACTTAAGTCAAAATATCTAGCTATTTTTTTTTCAGAATTGTTAAGGCAGTTTTTTGATATGTGTCATTTACCTACTTTAAAAAATAATTTTATCAAATATGTATGCATCTGTAAATAATATATTGTTAAGTTTTGTCATTTTTGAATTTTAAAAAGAAGAATAATAGGAATTATTTTGCAGCTAACTTTTCTCTCAGTCCTATTTTTGAGATTCGTCCATATAACTTAGAGTTTTACATTTTTTTCATTGAGGTATGATAATTCTAGTAGATGGGTATTCCAAAATGTATTTATCCCTACTAGTATTCAAAGGTTAAATGGATTGGTTTTTGTCATCATAAACCATGCTACTATGTCTATAATGTTACAATAATGCTGTAAAGATCTATTGTTAGTGTTTCAAGAATATGTAAAGGAATGGAATCCTGGGACCATATGATAAGTACATATTCAACTTTACTAGGTAATGTGATACTATTTCCAAAGTGGTGGTAAAATGTAGATCCCCATGGGTAGTTCATGTTAATCCATGTCCTTGCTGATACTTGGTTTTGTCCAACTTTAAAATTTGTCCCAATCAGTTCTACGTGAAGTGATACCTTATTTTGGTTTTACTTTGTAGTTACCCAATATCTAATGTAGTTTGGCATCTCTTCATGTTCCTACATATTTTGCATATCCTGTTCTGAGGAAGACATTGATGTCTTCTGTGAATTTCATTATTAATTTTTCTATTTCTTATTTATAGTGAGTTCTTTATTTTGAATATAAAACATTTTGTCAACTGAATGTATTGCAAATTTATTCTCCCAGGTGTAACTTGTCTTTTCACTCTCTTTATGCTGTTGTTTGATAAATATATATATATATATATATATATATATATATATATATATATATTTAATGTATCTTAATTATACTGCATGCAGTTAATAATTTAAATGTTTCTTTATTGTTCACATTTATAATTTCTTTCCAAGAAATCCTTAATTATCCAAAGGTTAAGAGTAGGATAAGTTATTTTCCAAAGGGCTTAATTTTTTTCTGTTACAATTATATTTGTGATCCATTTAGAACTGACTTTCTTAATAATATGACATCATTTGAGTTACCTTAATAGAAAGAATAATATGTGTGCTTTCTATTTCTTTTTCCTTTTTTTAATTTTAATTTTCAAAATATTTTAAATGTTTATTCTTGAGAGAGAGACAGAGACAGAGAGAGTCACGAGCAGGGGTCAGGTGGGGGGGCGGCAGAGTGAGAGGGAGACACGGTATCCAAAGCAGGATCCAGGCTCTGAGCTGTGAGCACAGCCCGACACAGGGCTCAAACCCACAAACCATGAGATCATGATCTGAACTACGAGATCATGACCTGAGCTGAAGTCAGATGTTAACCTGCTGAGCCACCCAGGCGTCCCCTATTTCTTTTGCAACCAACATAGTCTGTTACATGCATTTTTATTATTGTAGCATTGTTGAACATTCATTTTCTTTACTGTATAGCATTTTATTGTGTGAATAAACCAAAATTTATTTATCCATTCTACTCTTGGTGGGTACTTTGGTAGTTTTTTGCTATTAGGTACAGATCCTAATAGAAGGATCCTAACACATGTCTATTTCTGAGTATTCTCATCCCTCAGGGTATATACAGTAGAGTAGAATTGTTGGATTATCAGGAAATATACATCTTATACATGTAACAGCCAATTTTCCCATAGAGATTGTACAAAATTACCTTCTTACTAACAATAGAGTTTTGGTTCCTTACATGCTCACAAATACTTGGTATTTTCAGATCTTGTTATTCTAGCAATTTTGATAGGTAGTATTATCTCAGTGTGATTTAAATTTGCATGTCTTGGTAAATAATGATGAACATCTTTTCATGTTTACCAACATTTGGGCATCCTTTTGTGAAATGTCTTTGGCCCATATTTCTATTTTAGAATCTATCTTTCTCACATTCTTTTAAGAGTTTATTCTGTATTCTAAATCCAAATTCTTTGTTAGATACATGTATTTCATTTTACCCTCTGTTGTGGCCTTCCTTTTCACTTTCTTACGGGTGTCTTTTGGTTAACAGAATTTCTAAAATTAATAAAATTCAATCTACAATTTCTTTTTGATAAGCACATATTATGTTCTTTTTAAGAAATCTTTACCATTCCCATTTGATGATTTACCTATTATTTAAAAAAAAAAGTCTTCAAATCAACTAGGGTTGATTTTTTTTTTCATAAATGATGTGAGGTAGAGATGTAAATACCTTTATTATATGAATAGTTAACTGAGCACCACTTATTAAAAAGATCAAGCTATCATTTTTCTCATAGTATTTCAGTGTTGCTTTTGTATATTCTATTTCTTAACTGTTCTACTCCATTGCTAAGTTTTTCTACCTTGGCCGAATACCATACCATCATCACCTCTGGTATTGGTAAATCTTCCACATTTATTCTTCAAAATTGGCTTTGTTTTTCTTTGTTCTTTGGGTTTCTGTATAAATTTTAGAACTATTTTCTCATTGTCTGCCACAGAAAAAGCTGAAATTGTCACTAGAATTTAGAAAAATATATACGTTGATTTGATGGAGAATTGCCATATTTTCTTCCAATCAATGAATATGATATATCTTCCTATTTATATACATTTAAAACATGCCCTTTAATGTTTCATAGATTTGAATGTAGCAGTCTTGTGCACCTAGAGATATATTTATTCCCAGCTTATTTGATATTTTTATTCTATGTAAATTACGTTTTTTATTTTTGTTTCCTTTTTTATTTTTGATGGTACATAAAAAACAATTAGATATTCCCACCAACAGTGCAAGAGGGTTCCTGTTTCTCCACATCCTCTCCAGCATCTATAGTCTCCTGATTTGTTCATTTTGGTCACTCTGACTGGCGTGAGGTGATATCTGAGTGTGGTTTTGATTTGTATTTCCCTGATAAGGAGCGACGTTGAACATCTTTTCATGTGCCTGTTGGCCATCCAGATGTCTTCTTTAGAGAAGTGTCTATTCATGTTTTCTGCCCATTTCTTCACTGGGTTATTTGTTTTTTGGGTGTGGAGTTTGGTGAGCTCTTTATAGATTTTGGATACTAGCCCTTTGTCTGATATGTCATTTGCAAATATCTTTTCCCATTCCGTTGGTTGCCTTTTAGTTTTGTTGGTTGTTTCCTTTGCTGTGCAGAAGCTTTTTATCTTCATAAGGTCCCAGTAATTCATTTTTGCTTTTAATTCCCTTGCCTTTGGGAATGTCTCGAGTAAGAGATTGCTACGGCTGAGGTCAGAGATGGGTATTGAGGAGGGCACTTTTTGGGATGAGCACTGGGTGTTGTATGGAAACCAGTTTGACAATAAATTTCATATATTGAAAAAAAAAACAATTAGATATTATATTTTGACTTGTACATAAGACAAAAAGTTAAATTTTCTTATTAATTCTATTAGTTAATTCTACTAGCCTCCCCTAGATTTTCTAAGTTCATAATAAGATTGCCTTCAAATAATGACAATTTCTTTCTTTCTAATCTATATGATTCATTTCTTATACTTGTCTTACGGTTATAGCCAGCATCTCCAAAATAATGATGAATGGAAATCGTGATAGTAGTCAATTGTGAATTGTCTTTTTATTTTTCCAAACTCAGGGTGAACATTTTCAATATTTCTCATTGAGTAGAATGCTTGCTATAAGTTTTTGGTAGATATTAAGGAAGTTCCTTTCTAATCGACAGAGACTGATCTGTCATTCCTTTCTCTTAAGATTCTTCACAAGTTTTAGAATTGAGTTAAACTAGTCCCTTAAAATAGTTAGGGAGGGTTGTCTCTTTTTCTTATATAGAGGAGATTTTTCAAAATCTGTCTATATTCACCCATAAAATTGTGGAAGATTTCACAGGCAAAAACCATACAAAACCATGGGTTTTTCATTGTGGGAAGGTATAAAAATGGTTTGAATTACTTTAGCAGAAAGAATAATATTCATATTTTCTATTTATCGTTCAACCAACATTGGTAAATTGTATTTTTTGAAAAAAAGTGTCAATTTTATCTAAATTAAATTTAATCACATAAAGTTGTTCATAATATTTTTCTTGTTATATTTTAGTTATCTGTAGAATCTGCATTCTTGATATTGGTAACCTTTTGTTCTTGGCTTATACTTTGATCAGTCTTACTTACAGCTTATTGTTCTTTCCAGGATCATCTTTTGGCTCTATTGATTTTCTTTTTTGAATATTTATTTTCTATTTTACTGATTTCTGTCATCATCTTTATAATTTCTTTGCTTTCCCATCTTTGAATTTTATTTTTTTTTTATTTTTTTATTTTTTTAAATTTTTTTTTTTTTTCAACGTTTTTAATTTATTTTTGGGACAGAGAGAGACAGAGCATGAACGGGGGAGGGGCAGAGAGAGAGGGAGACACAGAATCGGAAACAGGCTCCAGGCTCCGAGCCATCAGCCCAGAGCCTGACGCGGGGCTCGAACTCACGGACCGCGAGATCGTGACCTGGCTGAAGTCGGACGCTTAACCGACTGCGCCACCCAGGCGCCCCTGAATTTTATTTTTAATTGACATATAATATTGTGTTAGTTTGAGTTACACGACATGATTCAATATTTCTATATATTGCAAAATGATCACCACAGTGTCTAGTTGACATATGTCACCAAACATAACAACATTTTTGTGTATGATGAGGAAATTTAAGATCTAGTTTTCTAGAAACTTTTAAATATGCAACAGCCATATATTACATCCTCATGAGTTATTTAATAACTGGAAGTTTGTATATTTTGTTCTCCTTCACTCATTTTGCCCCCTCCCACTACCACCACCTCTGGCAACCACCAATCTGTTCTCTGTATCTGTAAACTTCTTTTTTTTAATTGCATGTATAAGTGAAATTGTTTGGTATTTGTTTTTTTTCTGATGACTTATTTCACATAGCATAGTGCCCTTAAGTTCCATCCATGTTCTTGCAAATTTTTTTTTTACTAGTTTCTTGAAATAGAATTTTGAATTACTGATTTTTAATATTTCCTCCTTTTAACATGTTTATTTAAAGCATATATTTGTGACTGTAGAGGTCACAAATTTTCTAAATTTCAGTAAGTTAGTGTTTTTCTATTATCTTATTTTTTTAATTAATTTCTAATTAATTCCATTGTTATCATTCATTGATTAAGATTCTATTGCCCCAAACATGGTGCATCCTATTATATATTTACTTGCAAATATGGTAACTTGCACGTGCACCTGAAAAAATATATGTGAATTGTGTTGCTGTTGTATGTAATATTCTTCATAAATCCATTAGACCAAGTTTTCAAAATTTTTTGTTTAGATCTTGTATATTCTTGTGAATATTTTTTTTCTATTTGTTCCATTAACTATTGAGGGGAGTTTACTAAAGTCTTTCTCTATGTTTGCTGACTTGTCTATTTCTCTTTTAGTTTTGTCAATTTTCTATGCTTTAGTTCTATTTTGTGTGATTTAGGCCTAAAATTATGTTATCATCCAGTTGTACTAATCCTTTTCATTATAACTCTCTTTATTTTGCCCAAAGTCTATTTTGTCTAATATTTCTACAGCTTCATCAGCTTTATTTTTGTTAGTATTTGTGTTGTACGTTTTTATTCCTTTTATATTCAACCTCTTTAGATCCTTATAAAAGTGACTTTTGATGAATCATAGAGTCAGGCTTTGTTTTGTTTATTCTAATCTGACAATCACAGACTAACACTAAGAATAGTCAATTTATCTTAAATGTAAACACTGACATACATGTATTTACACTTATCTTCTTACTATTGTTTCTAATTTAGTTTATCTGTTTTATGTTATTCTTTCTCCTGTTTTTGCTTTATTTTTGATTAATCAAGTAATTTATTACTTACTTTCTATTCCATTAATATTTAATTTTTGTTCTTTTAGTGATTACCCTAAAAATGATAACATGCATTCTTGTTCTGAGGGCTTGTAGTATTAGAGGTTCCTAGTATCTGTTTTTCAATAAGAATATAATAACAAAAGTAGTTTCACATAAACTTGTTTTTTATCTTGTGTTATGAATATTTCATTAACATTTGGATTTATTAGATGCAAACTTCACATCTAAATTTCCTTTGAGTCAGATCTTGCATAGTACCCAAATATCACATTTACGATTTCATATAATTGTTTTTCTTACACTTAGAGCCCATTATTAAACAATAGATAGACTTCTATTTTGCAATAGTGATTTCTTACCATAATTTAAATAACATCGTGTAGAACTGCAATTATTGGATGAAGTCGACACTCTTTCTTATTTGTGTAAGAAAATTAAAGTTTTCCACTCTAATCCTGCCTGATATAGTGAAATAAAATGCTGAGTCAGCCTTTAGGATTTATATTAATTTAAACAGAACCAATATTTCTTTCATAATTTTTATTTAATTCTCTAAATTCACACACTTCCTACAAAATAAATATTTCTCACCATAAAGTAGTCTTAATGACATAACATGTTCCACATTCTTAGAAAAATAGCCTAAAAATACAGCAAGAGTAAACAGCCATAAATAAATAAAATAAAAATGATATAAATTGTTTCTTTAACCTATCCAGCACAATAAAAGTTAAAATCCCTGGTTAGGCTCAGTCAGCACACTTAAATATCTTTAAATATTTGAAAAGTACATTCTATATCTTAATGATCATTCAAATGTTCTGTAGCTGCCTTCAAATACAACAATGTAGATGCCTAATTTAAGAAATATGATAAGCTCAGTTTATATAATATTTAATATTTATTTTAATTATTTACGTCTCATGAAATCATGTTTTTGAAATGTCATATAACTATATCAAGACTAAGCATATTGATGAGTTATATAAATGAAAATATATGGAAATGTTTGCTTATCATTTCCATTTTTAAGAAAAATAATCTTGACCAGATATTTTCAGACAAAATAAAAATTTTCAAACAAAAAAAGTCATCTCAATATTTTGTCTGAAAATTGAGAAAGGTATCATTGCAGTCCTTGTTTCTTGCTCCTTTCTCAAAGAGATATATTTAAATAGTGATATAATATGAGCCTCCTGTATTTGGTAGCTTTGCCTAAGGCTCAAGTAGAAATGAACATAATATGACAAGATGGCATGACTTAAACTATGAAGCTGTGTCCCTAACAAATGCAATGGTAAATAAATAAGTTCTATTAGTCTTATGTTATTGCTTTTTATTTTTTATCCCCTCCTTCCAAAACCCGACATCAAACAAATAACTCTCCTTCAGGTAGAAGCATTAGGATATATTGGACTTTTTTTTCCTATGACTACTTTCTGGATGCTATAGAGTTGTATAGCCTTATTTATTTATTTATTTATTTATTTATTTATTTATTTTAAGGACAATATTACAATTTAAATAAGCTTAGAAATTGTTAGTGTTGGGGCACCTGGGTGGCTCAATAAATTAAGCATCTGACTTCAGCTCAGGTCATGATCTCACAGTTTGTGAGTTCAAGCCCCACGTCAGGCTCTGTGCTGACAGCTCAGAGCCTGGAGCCTGCTTCAGATTCTCTCTCTCCCTCTCTCTCTCTCTGCCACTCCTTGCTTGTGCTCTCTCCCTCTCTCTTAAAAGAAAATAAATAAACTTAAAAAAAAAAAAAAGAAAATTGTTAGTGTTGATAAATTATCTTAGAATTCAGAAATCAAATATGGGCTCACATGGCATTTCAAAAAAGTAACCAGGGGCTCCTGGGTGGCTCAGTCGGTTAAGCGTCCGACTTCAGCTCAGGTCATGATCTCGCGGTCCGTGAGTTCGAGCCCTGCGTCAGGCTCTGGGCTGATGGCTCAGAGCCTGGAGCCTGCTTCCGATTCTGTGTCTCCCTCTCTCTCTGCCCCTCCCCAGTTCATGCTCTGTCTCTCTCTGTCCCAAAAATAAATAAAAACGTTAAAAAAAATATTAAAAAAAAAAAAAGTAACCAAATTTTTCTTTTTTCCTTTTTATGAAGGCCTGACTACGGTTAAAGTTTGAAGAAGCACAAATATTTTAACATTGTGACTGTTAGCAATTTGTGAACAAATAAAAAATATATACCTTAATGAGACATATGTAATTATGATATCCAGATGTGTAATGCATAATATTGTCAGTATCCATAAAGTTATAATGTATAATTTATTGAAAATGCTAAAATAAGAAATGTCTGGATGTAGTGCCTCTAGTCACCACTGACGTTTTGCTTTTATCCTTAGATTTAGATTTCTACTCTCATAATTCAAAAGAAATTCACCATTTTATTGCCAAACTCATTAGTGTTTCTGGAGTCCTGTTTCTTCATTTCTCTGTAGGATCTCACTTTATTGAACACTTATTTTATCTCCTCTGCTTTCAAGATTTAATAATTCATCTTATTTTCTTGTCTTTATATAGCGCCTCTCTCTTTACCTCCTTCTCAAGTTCTTTTCTTTACCTGGATTCCAAAATGTGAATAAGACACTAAAATTTTGTCTTTGCTCATATTCCTTTATTTCTTTTTTCTTGAGAAATAGCTTACTCTTGAGAACCACTTAAGATCCTCAGGATCAATTCTTCTCTGTTCTATGTGTTCTCTCTCAGCTCTTGCCAAGAATCTCTATATGGATATTCTCTTAAGAATCTTATAAACCTAATTCATCTGCCACTCTTAAAATTGTAAAATTCTTGTTCTTCCTTCTCCTACTAACTAATGTCATCTGAACAAATATGAACCCTGGAAATTCAAACTCACCATGGTCCTTTCCCCAGTGGTTCATGTTTAGTAAGCCCCGATTTCTGTTAATTTTTTTTATTGCAAATTTCACTCACCAGTGATTCCTTTTCATTCACATTTCTCCATATTTGTTTAAATACTTGAGACAATTTGTTTGAACCTTTGCAATTGTCTGTTGTTTGCTCCTAAATGTTCTAATCTCTACACTTCAATAGTTGTTCCATATGATGGCATTTCTAATAATGTCATTTCTTCTTCAAAAACACTTTAGAAGCTTCCAGGTACATATTGAGTAAGTAAATAAGATCTTTTACTCCTTGTACTCCTTGCAGTTCTGGCAGTCAGAATCAATATTATGAAAACTTGTATCAACATAGAGTAAATTGCATTTTTAAAAATTTAATAACATCTAATTGAGGGTAACCTGGCTAACAATAGGCTTTTAAGGAACTTTTACATTAAAATAAATTGTGAATCATCCATTTTTAAAGGATGAAATTTGTCTTTTGAACATAATTTGCCTTTGAACATAAAGGAATTACAGTGTCTTCTTATCACTGAATGTGATATGATTTCTATGGGCTATATTGCATACAAGTACTTCCCAGTGACTATTGAATTTCATGTGTTGTCTTAATTTCTTTTTCTTTCTTTTTAAGTTTATTTATTTAGGAGTGAGAGAGAGAGCATGAATGGGGAGGGGCAGAAAGAGAGGGAGAGAGAGAATCCCAAGCAGGCTCCACACTCAGAACAGAGCCGGACATGAGGTTCGATTCCACAAACCATGAGACCATGACCTGAGCTAAAACCAAGAGTCGGATGTTTAACTGACTGAGCTACCCAGGCACCCGTCTTAATTCCTAAGGATGAGTACTGCATTTATTTCTTTCTCATATTCACAACATAAAAAAAAGCATGAGCATTTATTAACTTCTTATAATATTTTTTTCAAGAAATTTAATACGTTATCTTAGTATTTATAATAACCTGTGTGATAAGGAAACTAAAATGATAATCACAACTGAATTGCTTGCATTTTAAAAAAGTTCTTTATACAAATCATTAAATGCATGTACCATGTTTAAGAGCTTGAAAGATCAGAGGGCTGTCACTCTGTGTCACAGGACCACAGACGCCAGCCAGAGATCAGGGATTGAATAGCAGGGAACTGCTGTCAACTTAATGGCCACCACTGCCCAGAAAGCTGGTGACTAGGGAATTCAATGTAGAATACAACCTCCCCAAAAACCACTGACAAAGGAAAGGGGATGACTCCTACCTTCCTCCTGCTTTCCAAAAACTCATGCAGTTGTTGTCTCATTGGCAGAAGCTCAATCACACTCTGATGGAGAAGGAGACTGGCAAATTTGCTTTCCAATCTTTTAATCTATGGAATATAAAAGAAATAGTAAAGACACTGGATATAGATTCTGGCAGCCAACAGGCAATAGCTATCACACGGAGTAGACTTGATGAGTTTTGTGTCCTGTGTCTAACATTCCTTCCTTAAGAGCAGCCAATAGCATTTGTGCCAGCTGCACCCTGCACATTCATACACTACAGCCTGAGCTTCACCCAGTTCTTTTACATAATAAATGGAATTAGTATGGAGAAGGTCAAGTAACAATATAAACAAAGTGTGTACCATGATGGTCTTATGTCAGCTTTGTCCAGTAGAACTAAAACGCAAGGTGCATATGTGCTTTCTTAGTGCCACACTAGAAAAAGGAAAAGGGGGGGACACCTGCGTGGCTCAGGAGGTTGAGCATCCAACTCTTGGTTTCAGCTCAGGTCATGATCTCGCGGTTCCTGAGTTTAAGCCCTGCATCAGACTCCGTGCTGACAGTGCAGAACCTGCTTGCAATTCTTTCTCAGTCCCTCTCTCTGCCCCTCTCCTGCTTTCTCTCTCTTTATCTCTCTCTCTCTCCCTTTCTCTCAAAACAAATGAATAAACTTTAAAAAATTTCAAAAGAAAAAAGTAAATAAAACAAATAAAATAAATTTCAATAATATATTTTATTTAGCCCCAAATTTGCCCAATAATTTCAAAATATAATTAATACATTGTAATGAAATATTTTACTTTTTTCATACAAAATCTTTCTAGTAAAGTATATATTTTATGCTTACACCACATCTCTTTTGGGTGCTAAATTTTCAGTAGAAATATTGAGTTGTATTTAGATTTCATAAAATACATATTTGAAGTAATAAATTCACATACTCAAGTCGTTCCAAAAATACTTGCATGTTTTCAAATACTGATCCTAGCCTCCTCTCACAACCAAATTATTTACATGCATATTGATAAAGCTGGATCATATTCTTGCATGGATTGATTTGCCTTTAATTTTTTTTAATGTTTTATTTGTTTTTGAGAGAGAGAGAGATAGAATGAGAGTGAGGAAGGGACAGAGAGAAAGGGAGACACAGAATCTGAAGCAGGCTCCAGGCTGTGAGCTGTCAGCACAGAGCCCAATGCAGGGCTCGAACTCACACACTGTGAGATCAGGACCTGAGCCGAAATTGAATGCTTAACCAACTGAGCATGCTTAATGACAGGTGCCCCTGTCATTTTTTTTTTTTTAATTTACTTTTAAAACAAGAGCATTTCAAGGTGTAGACAGAAGGATGTCCCCCATCCCAAGATGCCTGTATCTTAAACTTTGAAACCTGTGAATATGTTTGCAACATTCACAGAACAGGGGCCCAGGCTCACTAAAAGACTGACATAATCATAGTAATGTACAACACTCCCACTCACTTCACATTTTAGCAGCACACCATTAAAAGTCTATTTACTAGAATTCCATTTACCTACTACTACATTATGTACAGCTTTCAACAAAAAATTACAAAGCATACTAAAAGACAAAAAATACAATTTAAGGAGACTGAGAAAGCATCAGAATCAGACTCAGAGCAGGGTGAAGGAGAAATAAATAACTTCTCATGTAGAAAGACTTTCTTTCCTTGTAACAAACATCAAAAGAAGTTCTTCAGAAAGAAGGAAAATGATATAGGTTAGCAATTTGGATCTATAGCAAAAAGGAAGAGCACTGGAGGAGTAAGCTTTGATCTTAAGAAACTAGAAAAATAAAGCAAATTAAGCCCAAAGTAATTAGAAGAAAAGAAATAATAAACATTAGAGCAGAAATCAATGGAATTTAAAAAAGAAAGCAATAAAGAAAATCAATAAAGCCGAAAGCTAACCATTTAAAAAGATTCAAACAATGAGTATTTGGACAAGCTAACTAAGAAAAAGAGAGAAGATACAAATTACTATTACCAAAAATGAAATAGAGGACATCATTAAACTTTGCATAGACATTAAAATGGTAATAAAGGAATATTATGAGAAACTTTATGCCCATAAATTTTATAACCTAAACAAAAAGGATTTCTTAAAAGAAAAAATCTGTCAAAATTCCCTTGAGAAGAAATAGATAATCTGAATAAGACTATATCTATTAAATTTAACTAATAGTTAATAATCTTCCAAAAAAGAAAGCACCAGGCCCAGACAGGTTCACTGGTGAATTTTGTCAAATATTTGAGGAAGAAATTATATGAATTCTCTACAATCTCTTCCAGATTACTGAAATAGAATACTTCCTAACTATTTTCTGAGGCCAGCATTCCTCTAATACCAACATCAAAGTCATCACAAGAAAAGTACAAACCAGTATCTCTCATGAACATAAATACTCACAAAAAATATCAGAAAGTCAAATCCAAAATCATATAAAAATAATTATACACCATAATCAAATGGGATTTATGCTGGATATGCAAGGCTGGTTCAATATTTGGAAATCAATTAATGTAATCTATTATAGCAACAGGCTGAGACATGGAGATAACAATAAATGCAGAAAAAGCATCTGACAAAAGCCAATACCCATTTATGATAAAAACATGTAGGAACCTAGAAATAGAGGGAAATTTTCTCAACTTGATGAAGAATACCTTCCACATAACTACAGTTAACATCATACTTAATGGTAAGAAACAAAACTTTCCCACTAAGATTAGGAACAAGGCAAGGATGGCCTCTCTCACACTCCTTTTCAACATCATACTGGAAGTCCTGGGCAATCAATAAGACAAGAGAAGGAAATGAAAAATACACTGATTAGGAAGGAAGACATAAAATTGTCTTTGTTCAGAGATGACATGATCACTTGGGTAGAAAATCCAAAAGAACCAGCAAAAACTTCAGGAACTAATAAGTAATCACAGCAAGTTTGCAAAAATACAATATGGAAAAGTCAACCACTTTCCTATATACACAATGAACAAGTGGAATTTGATATGAAAATCACAATGCCATTTACAATAGCACACACACAGAGTGAAATACTTAAGTATAAATCTAACAAAGTATGTACAAAATCTACATGAAAATAACTGCAAAACACTGATGAAAGAAATCAAAGAATAATTAAATAAATGAAGATGAAAATATAGTCCATGTTCATGGATAAGAAGACTCAATATTGTCAAATGTCAGTCAGTTCTTTCCAACTTGATCTATAAATTCAATGCAATCCAGATCCAAAGTTTTTAATCCAGCAAGTTATTTTGTGGATATCAACAAACTAATTCTAAAATTTACATGGAGAGGCAAAAGACTCAGAATAGTCACTACAGTATGGAAGGAGAAGAACAAAGTCAGAGAACTGGCACTATCTGATTTCAAGACTTACTATAAACCTAAAGTAGGGGCAGCCTGGCTCAGTCAGTTAAGCATCCAACTCTTGATTTTGGCTCAGGTCATGATCTCATGGTTCATGTGACTGAGCCCCGCATGGGGCTCTGCGCTGACAGTACAGAGCCTGTTTGGGATTCTCTCTCTCCTTTTCTATCTGCCCCACCCTCACTCATGCTGTCTCTCTCTCTCTCAAAATAAATAACTAAACATTAAAAAAATAAAGCTAAAGCAATCAAGATAGTATGATATTGGCAAAAATAAAAAGACAAATAAATCAATGAAACTGAACAGAGCACCCAGAAATAAACTCACATAAATATATTCAACTTATCTTTGAAAAGGAACAAAAGGTAGTGCAATGGATAAAAAGATTCTTTTAAACACATGGTGTTGGAAACACTGGATATACAAAAAAAAAAAAATCAATCTAGACCCAGATTTTACATCCTTCACAAAAATTAACTCAAAAATGGATCCATAGAGCTAAATGTAAAATGCAAAATTGTCATGATAAAAACCAATTTTTCCATATCATGCTAAAATTCTTCTTTGACAGTAACAGAAAATCTAAAAATCTATACTCTACATCTGATATTTTGGGCTGTGGACTGACTTTCTTTATAAGTGTGGAAGTCTTCTGACACAAAATGCACCCAAAGTATCCATTGGGCAGTACCTTTTATACCACATGACTAATTTAAGGCTAAAAAAGAAAATCTTGCAAATTTTTGAACTTTGAATCAAATCATATTTAATATTTTTAGAAAGATTTATTTTGGTAAAACAGTTGTTAATAATATACCTCATAATTCCATTGCAAAACATCCTTAACTGAAATTACGGCTTTTTTTAAACATCTTTCTATCTAAAAAATCTTATCTTCTTTGAGTCTACAAGAATCTAGGCCATTTTAAATCTGTCCAAAGTTACACTCTCAGGTTCTGTTAAATGTTGTTGAAAATTTTTTTATTTGACATGAATTTTAATTTAATGTGACTAATTTTGTTGTTTCTTTTTTAACTATTGAGGGAAAACTTGAAATAAAAGTCACTATGTATTTACTGATTTAATAATCGCACATTTTATTCTCTTCAATTATTTTTAACATCACAATAAGATAGTTTTGTTTTTGTTTTTGTTTTTTTGCTTTGTTTTGCTCTACTGCAGCAAAATGCAATGAATGGCCAAATCATCATGAAATTTGTGACACACCTTTTATTGACTTCTTTTTTCTCTACCATTCTGAAGATAGTATTATCATCTTTATTTCCACTCAATTCTGCATTAATGGTATCTTTAGGTGAAGTTTAAAATTTGTCCACACTTTTTTTTAAATAGAAAAACAATTTAATTATATTGTAATTAAGATATTGATAAACATTTCAATGTATTAATAATTTATAATTCCTTTACAAGAAATGGCCCACATTCTATCAAATTTATTTTCTGTTTTTATTTCTGACATGCTTTCAAATAATTTTCATTATATAGAAATGTATTTACTTAAATAAATATGATTATTAAAATTTGTCCTTAAGATTCTCTTGAATAAAATTATTATATTAATGTCTTTTATTAAGACTTCAAAATGACAGTTTGGTTTCATGGAACAAATACATGAACTCAAGTCAGAGAGACCACTGCCCCCTTTACTGGCCGGATGCATGACCTGAGCTTCAGTTTCCACAACTATAATAGGGACAGTAATACACAACTTCAAGGATTATTGTGAAGACTAGTTCATAGTGCACAGACCAGATGCCAGTTCCTGGAGATCTAAGAATAAGTATTATATGATTCTTCACCCTGTGCTCAGAGTTTGGCAGAGAAACCAGAAATGTGGGCCAAAATTATTCCGTGACATAAGTTATTTCAGGAACATATAAAACATAAAAAGTAAAAATGTTCAGGGAGGGATAAGAGAAAATTTAAATTTTAACTAATCTTTGCAGAATATGTAGGAGTTGTAGTTTTGCTAGAGTAGAAACCGGTATATAGGAAGATAGATGGAGTTATATAAAGAAAAAAAAGATGAGAATTCCAGAAAGGGAAGAAAGTAATCACAGAAACCTGTGAACTTTCAAGGATCATGTGAATATATTCTAAAAAGAAAACTGAGGCCAATTTGTGAAGATTATTATTTGCCATGTCTTACTAAAGCTCAAACACCAGGCAAGTACAGTGACTAAGTGAAGGAGAACCTGTCAGGGGGAGTAAAGAGGATGATGGAGAGCAGCTAATGCATGCCCCCATCTAAAGGAGGAGAGTGACTAACTCAGCATGAGACAATTGGTGATCTTTAAGAATTGAAGCACAGCATTGCCAGACCTTCTGATTTTGTTCATAAAAGCTGGCAATTCAGATTTTCATGAGAGGTCTTACAGTTTGTCAAGAGTTATCCACAAATTCTAAGGTTCAATTCATAAGTGCCAAACATGTTTGTTGACTAAATCCAGTTTGGGGTCAATAGTTTGCAAAGTCTACTGTAGACAATAAAGACACTGGGGCTTAGAGACAGGTATTGACATGATATCATGTTGCACAGGCTATATGAATGGTAGAAAAATGACCAATGCTGTATAAAAGATAGAAAGAATTGATACTCAAAGCAAGAGGATTAGATCATAATTGACTTAAGAGCAGCATAGCATTGTAGGTGCCAGCAGAACCATGCAGATGATAAGATACAAGGTATGGTTTAGAAGTGGAAACCATAGGACACCCAGAATAGAAAGAGAAGAGAAGAAATAGGTGAGAAGAAGACAGATGGCTCAACATTCTGAGATGTGACTAATTGAAGTTATGGCAATGCGATCAACCAAAGAGTGAAGCCAGGAAGAGAAGAAAAGTTGAGAATTCGGAAAAAAAAAATACTTGGCTCTACTATTTAATACATTGCATTTGAAATAGAACTTTGCAGGTAGAGACATTCAATCAATAGTAATAAAGGTTTGGATTTGGAGAGCAAGATGAAGGATGAAAATATTGATATTTTAATTAATTTTATTTGAGTTATAATTAGAGTAAAATACATAGCTCTAAGAATAGAGTTCAAGAGTGTTGACAATTTATACAACTGTCTTACCAATATCCCAATCAAGCGAGATGCAGAACACTGTTACCACCTTGAAAGGTCCAATTACCTCTTCAAGAAGATCGCCTTCCTCCTAGGTCAATAGCTATTTTAATTTCTATCTCCATTAATTAGTTTGTCTGGTTTTGAACTTCATATAAATGGGATCATGTAAACTTTTGGGGTCTGGCTTTTTTCACTCAATGTGTAATTTTTGACATTTAACCATGTGCATTAGAAGCTCATTCTTTAAATTAATGTATTGCTGAGTAATATTCCATTGTGTGAATATGCTACAATCTATTTGTCAGTTCTCCGGATGGATATTCAGGTTTTTTCCAATATTTTGCTATTATAAGTAAAACTTCAGTGAATAATCTTACACAAGTTTTTTGGGGGGAGAGACAAATTTTGTCATTCTTTATGTGTAGATGCTTAAGATGGAATTGCTGCATAATAATGTAAGAACATGTTCAACTTTGTAAGTGGCTGCCAACATATTTTCCAAATAGGGTTGCACCCTATTACCCTCAGAAGAACCATGGATGAGAGGTTCTGTTGCTTTACATACTCTTCAACATAATAGTGCTTACTGTTCACCTTTGAAATTTTAGCCATTCTACCGAGTGTGTAGCAATAGCTCATTGTGATTTTACTTTGCATTTCTGATGACTAATGGTGTTGATCACTTTTTCAGGTGCTTATTGGCCATTCATATACTTACTTTTTGAAATAATCTGTCATTTAGCCATTTTTAATTTTTTTTAGCTACTGTTTTATAGGAATCCTTTGTTGAATATATGTGTTGAGAAATTTCCTCACAGTCTGTAGACTTTCCCATTTTCTTAGTTATGTATTCTGATGAGCAGATGTTTTTAACTGTTATGAAATCCAGTTAATTTCTTTTTCTTTTATGTTTAGGAACTTTGAAGGTTTGCATAAATAATCATTTGCCTTTTCCATTTAGATTTAAAATGTATCTCAAGTTAATAGCTTGTCTGTTCTAATGAAGAAGTTAGAGCTAATGCTTTTTTTTTTTCATGTAATTATCCAGTTGATACAGCATTATTTCTTAAAAGGATTGCCCACTCTATTGCATTGATTCTTTTGTCAAAAGTTATTCAGCCTAGTATAGGTGAATCTATTTGTGTACTCTCTGTTCTGTTCCATTGAGCTGTCTATCCTTATATCAATTTCACACTATCTTTATTAATATAATTTTTAAAAATGTAGACTTGTCCATTGATGTATAGATAAGTTAATACACATATATTCTTCATATGTGCCAAGAGAAAACCACTCTGGGAAGAAATAAAACTGAGAAAAGAAAGGACACTGGAGCTCATCAAACTTTATGGAGCAAGTTACCAAAGAAAATAAAGGGTATTCTAAAGGACAAGAAGAAAATGAAAAGAAAGTTATGAACATGGAAATCAAGAAATGAAAGGGCTATGAGAAGAAAAAGTTTCCAGGAAAGCTTTATGCTACAGAAAGTCTTACAGGTGGTAATCAATCAATCAATCAATCATCATTTTGACAATTGCAAGAAGTCACTGACTAAGTGGAGACAGTTTTAGGAGTGGTGATGGCTTGTATTTATTCACTGAATATTTATTGATTGCCTAGACATATTGCAAAGTGCTATGAACAAGATACACTGTTAGCGTTCTGAAGTTTATGGTCCTACAAACATACAGAAGTTATATTCCCATTAAGGAAGGAAAAAATGGGTAATATGGAAAATAAAAACCCAAAGTACAAAAACTCTTTATGGGGTAGTAATAAAAGAAAGAAGTAACGTTTGGTGGTTTTATGAGAAGATGTTGAGAAAAGGATTTTGTTTGTTTTAGTTTCAAGGCAGGAAATGTTTCCATCCTATTTCAAGCAAAGTGGAGGGTAAGAATAGAAAGAGAGTGTGAAAAACAGTGGGGAAATTGGAGTAACGATGGATTGAGCCACATAAAGAAAATAAAATGAGATTCCCTCAAAAAAGCAAAGGTAAAGGTTAAGTTTTAGAAAAAAAGAGGGATGTGGAAGTAGTGAGGGATGAGCAGAAACAAAGGTCAAGGTGGGAGGAGTATATATAACATCATTCCTGAGCTCTCTGTTCTTGGAGGCGGATTTTGCTAAAATAATAGAACTAAAGCAAGACCTAAAATGAGTGATGAAGGGTTGTAAGAGCTATTATGAGGAGTAATTGGAGGAACTGATTGAAATAATTAAAAGGCATCATAAAGGCACAAAAGACTCCCCAGAATTTATAGATTTGCATTAAAACACAATCCTAACACACAGATGCACAATCTTCTCTCAGCCCTTTCACTTTCAGGAAAAAGAAGTGGGAGAAATGGATAAAAAAGAAAAAGGAAAAGACTTTGGTTGATCCTGGCTTAGTTTTGATGGGTGTGTCTAGTGCAATGGGAAGGCCTGGAAAATGCGATTCTTTGGGGAGTTTTTTTTTTTTTAATGTATGAAATTTATTATCAAATTGGTTTCCATACAACACCCAGTGCTCACCCAAAAGATGCCCTCCTCAATACCCATCACCCACCCTCCCCTCCCTCCCACCCCCCATCAGCCCTCAGTTTGTTCTCAGTTTTTAAGAGTCTCTTATGCTTTGGCTCTCTCCCACTCTAACCTCTTTCTTTTCTTTTTTTTCCTTCCCCTTGGGGAGTTGTGTTTGAAGGGATTGCCAATAAGCTTTAACACAGAAGAAAAGAAAGTTAGGATGATCAACTGAGTGAGGACAGCAATAGCTAAGAAACTCGAAATTAGAAAAATAAGGGAAAAAGGCATGAAGAATGTAGAAATATGAATCTATGATCCAGTGGTGTGCAGCAGCCAGTTCCAGCTACAGAGAGCAGATTGTAAGCATTTCTTCCCAACTGTGTGTTCAAGGGAATCACGGTGGTAACTCGAAATCAGCCACAGTGGAAGTGTTTACACCATGAAAATCAGCAACAACTACAAATCAGGCCCTCTCTTTTTTTTTCCCAGAGAGCTGATTGTTAAACATTTACCAGCACATGCCACTGCTAAGATCAGATAGTAAAGACTTCCTATTTTCTTTTTTCCAGAAGTGATAACAAGGATCAGGATGTGGTTTGGGGAATGTAGTTCAGTTTACTATCAAGTTGATGTGTACTTATAATGATAAGTATCTTATTAATAGTGACACAAAAGTCATTTAAGATGAGGTCAAGAGAAGATGGTGGTGAGTTAGGAATAAAAAGAATTATGAAGGGGCGCCTGGGTGGCGCAGTCGGTTGAGCGTCCAACTTCAGCCAGGTCACGATCTCGCGGTCTGTGAGTTCGAGCCCCGCGTCAGGCTCTGGGCTGATGGCTCGGAGCCTGGAGCCTGTTTCCGATTCTGTGTCTCCCTCTCTCTCTGCCCCTCCCCCGTTCATGCTCTGTCTCTCTCTGTCCCAAAAATAAATAAAAAACGTTGAAAAAAAAATTAAAAAAAAAAAAAAAGAATTATGAATATGGAGCAAAGACCATGATGTCATTGAATAACACTGAAGACACTGGAGAGAAGATAGTGGGCTTGGAAAATGTTAAGTTAATAAAAAGGAAAGAATGGTAACAGCAGTCAGTGAAACAATAATTTGAAAGCCATAATAAAGATTTCGAAGTAGGAATTGAGCTAGTATAATTGACAGTGCCTAGCAAATAGTACGCTTTTCATACAACACTTTGATGTTTTTATTTCAATCCTACATTAAGTTATTTTGCCAGTTATGTAAATAGCTGAGAAAAGAGATTGTAACCTAGAATCTAAAAATATTCACTGCATGCAGACAGGGTTTCTTTCTATCTTTAGTTGTAAACTCTTTTATTGTTAGTTAAAAAAAATTCCTAGCACTTAAAATAAGTTCCTAAGATAGCATACCCCACCCCCAAAAAAAGCTCAATTCGCATGCTTATTTCTGTTTTCAAAAATTACTTGATGCTTAGTAATTGACATATTCAGTTTAATATTGAAAATATTCTCATAATATTTAGGAATTATCATGTCTTCTCACAGGCCTAGTAGTTAAAAATACAAAAGTAGTTATTATATGATAAACTAATAAGAAATTTAAAATCTTGGGGTGCCTGGGTGGCTCAGTCAATTGAGTGTCCAACTTCGGCTCAGGTCATGATCTCACAGTTCACGAGTTTGAGCCCCATGTCAGGCTCTGTGCTGACAGCATGGAGCCTGGAGCCTGCTTCGGATTTTGTGTCTCCCTCTCTTTCTGCTCCTCCTCTGCTTGAGCTCTGCCTCTCTCTCTCTCTCTCTCCAAAATAAATAAAAACATTAAAATTTTTTTTAATAAAAATATTAAAATCTAAGCTTTGGAGCCTCAAGTCTCTTTCTTTCCATTTATATTATTTTTTTGGAAAGAAGTCTCCTCCAATGTTCTGTCTCATGTTAAAACATAATTTATTGAATAATATGAGAAAATGACTTGGAAATTACTCACAAACCGGATTTGCTTGTAGAAAGAAAAATAGACACACTATTTTCCCAAATATACTATTAGAAAATTAATAAAAACAATGGGGAAATAATAAATAAATAAGCCCTAGCACATATTAAACATAAAATAGCTAAGGAAGAATTCACACACATCCCCACATGAATTATACTTCCTGGAAAACAGCTGAAACACCTGGAAAGTTAACTTGAAAAGGGACATTAATATAGGAAATGCTGTTTGGAATTTGATCTCAAGAAATCTTGAGGAAATGCACTTGGGAAGGCTTTGTGTACTTTCAACTATCTTATGAAACTTGTGTAAATAAAGACTCATTCAACAAAGCACCTACTGTAATTATCCAATGTCCATTTGGACTTCTTGCTGTCTTCCTGAGGACCTCAGTCCCTTGAACCAAACGTTCTAAATAATATTTTCAATATACCAAGTACAAACATATGTGTATCATTAGAATAAAACTGTACTTATTCAGGGCCCACTTCAAAACACTGAAACAAACCCCACACATTATATCCCCTAACTCTAACTTATATTTAATTAAAAAATGTGCTTTTACACTCTCTCCCTCATATATTACTCTTTTCTCTCTTCACATCAGGGAATATGAATTCTCAAGCATGGAGGGAAAAGAGCCTCCCATCTTCTCTTCCTGAGCCAAGCTTATGCTCAGGACAAAAAGCAATGAATTGTTGTGCCAGAAAGTATTCAATGGCTCCCAGTTCTGAACTTTTATTTGTAAATTTAGAGTACCCAGAAATCTCCCAGCAAGATTTAATGACTGCTTAAACAGCTTTAAAACCTATTAACAGTGGGGCAGTTTGGAGTAGGGACTAGGGAAGGAAAAAAATGCAAAAGGTCTTGAATTTTTGCCAATCCCTTTACCCAACTGTTTTGCCTTTCCATCCTACTGTTCACTGACTAAGAACGCTAATTCCTGAACTTTTTAAGCTTACCTTGGAGCTGAGAACTCTTTCTCTCCTTCAGCACTAGAGAGGTTGGATCTCAATACAGAGGTATAGAAAAATTCACCAGATTGCAACTTGAAATACAGTTAAGTGCTCTCCACCATGAATATACAAGGAAGGTATACACAGTGAGTTCCTCAGGAACCTGGGGACTGCAGATTGTATTAAAAATAATGTAGAACTCAAAATCTAAAAGTAAAATATCCCTGCCACTCACTAAATACATAACCATGGAGAAGTCATTTAGACCCTGTGCTTCACCCAAGTGGTATGAGTTTGTACAGTTGAAAATAAGTATTGCCTATTAAACTCTATGTCCTGAAACATAAATCTGGATGTATTTGTGTGCAGAAAAATGAGCATACATGTGTGTTCAGTTGCCCTGGATGCTCTTTATTCTAGTTTTCTTTTTACAAACCAATCTTCTAGATTATATAATCTAAGACTCACTGCTTATAATACCTCAACTTGACCCTTAACACTATTTATGTTAACCTAATAATTCTTTTATGGCAGTAATTAACACAAGGAATGTTTTGATCAATAGGACCTTACAAATGTTTTTCTTCTTAGAGATTCCAAATCGAATACAGAAAACAACATCAATATTATTAGGCATAACTATGATCATTATTTTTTTATAACATAGATCCATAATCTGGAATCAGGCAAGAAAAGCTGGTTGTGTCATAGGTGGGCTAGAGAATTATCCAGGTATCTCAAGCTGAAGACATATCTTTGCCTCAAATATCCACATAATTAACTTAAATACACTTTAACCTACATTTTTCAGAGATTTATATTTATAAAGAAATTTATGTTTTAATGTGCAAATCATCCCACTTTCTCTCTTACTCTTGAATGGATTATTCTTTTATTTAACAAAGATTATAAGATAAAAATTACTCTATTTACTGGGGATTCTGTGATGAAGAAGATAGGAAAATTTTTGCCCTCATGATCTCAAAATCCTACTTACTCTGGAGAGTTATCTTTGAGTTCCTCAAGTACAGCTACTGACTATTTATTCAGAACACTTCCAGCATTTCGTATCTGTCTCTATTAGTTTCATATCTGTCTCTATTAGTGCATTCATAACGCACAACCCATGAATGCCAATATTAAACAGACCTCTTGGGGTGCCTAGGTGTCTCAGTCGGTTGAGTGTCCGAGTCTTCATTTCGGCTCAGGTCATGATCTCACGGTTTTGAGACTGAGCTCCATGTTCGGCTCTGTGCTGAGTGTGAAACCTGCTTAAGATTCTTCCTCTCTCTCTCTTTCTCTCTCTGCCCTTTCTCCACCCACAAGTGCATGCGTGCACTCTCTAAGAAAATAAAAATTAAAAAAACACACACTTCTTGTTACATGACAGGATACAATACATATTTATATGAAGAATAATGATTGAGTGAATCAAAACCACTGGACTTCAGAATTATTGAGTCCCTATTTAGAATTTATTCCAAATTTTACAAAGCACAATATATTTAAACAAAATCTAAGTATGTGTTATTACTTGGTTAATGGGTGGAAACATAGCAGTGAATAAGATTAGCACAATCTCTATCTTCATAGAACAAGCAGCTCAGCATGGGAAAGAGACAAGTGATAAGACAATAGAAATACATAAATACATTTATGAAAGATGAAGAGGAGCATTTCAGAAGGGCACTGAATCCAGAATTTGGTAATCAGGAAAGACTTCCTAGAGGAAGCACTGTCTCAGCTGAGATCTGCAAGATTACTAGAATTTGCCAGACAGGAGTAAGGGGAACAGAGGATTGGAGGTATGCCTATCCTGACCAAAGATTTCAAAATTATTCAGTGTAGCTAGAAGTAATCAGTAGTAGACAGTAATAAAGGGTGGAGATATGAGGCTTTGTAGGAAAGGGACAAACAAACACATAAGGAGAGCAGATTAGAGAGACAGAAGGAATGTAAATATGGAATAAGCACAGCCGTTCTAGTACGTCTACCTCTGGATTATTTCTGCTACTATTTGTCGGATTTCCTGTTACTTGCAAGAAGACAAGAAATTCCAAATTCATAAACAAAAATAGTATTTAAACATGGAAAAAGTATTTAATTAGAAGTATGGAATAACTGAGGGGCACCTGGGTGGCTCAGTCGGTTGGGCATTGGCTGTTGATTTCAGCTAAGGTCATGATCCCAGGGTCGTGGGATCAAGCCCTAAGTTGGGCTCCATGCTGAGGGTGAAGCCTGCCTGGGATTCATTCTCTCTCTCTCTCTCTCTCTCTCTCTCTCTCTCTCTCCACCCCCCCAAAACCCCATCTGCTCTGTCTCCCTTTCTCTCTAAAATAAATAAATTTTAAAAATAGCTTTATCTCCCACTTAAAAATATATGAAATAACTGAATAAAAACTCCACATATGTCTGTCTTGCCTGAATTTATTTTACTTAGAATTTTCCAGACATAGTGCTCTAAATTGTTAGAATCCAAGGATTTGACAGGACATGAATGATCATTTAACACTACTGTAGCCCTAATCTAGGATATGAAGATATATTTGGAAACAAATTATGTAATTCTTGGGTAAATTAAATATTTTGAAAGAGTAAAAGATTTTTTTGTTTTTGTATTTGTTTTCTATTTTTTTGGTCTTCCGTCATTTATTTCAATTACTTAAAATGTTGTAAAATTTTCTTTCAAATTATAAAGAAAATGCAAATTTCTAGTCATTCATAGTACTATGTTTAGGTATAAGAGAAACATATATGTTATTAATTGTACTGACTAAAACAAACCCTCCAATCTCTCAAAGAAAGAGAACACAAATAACTTTTTCAGTATATCCAGTAACACAATTTCCTTCTTAACAACAACAAAAAAACCCAAAATTTTAGAAGTTCCAGGAGTGTGTATAATTTCTGTAAACATCTTGAGAAGTAAAATAATTCAAAATATACCATGCCATTCATAGCACTTCAACTGTTTTTACTAAATCTTTCTATATTGCAACCAGATCAGTGAATTGATAATGTAGGGGGAGGGGGAACAAAAGTAATCATCTAATAGTCAATAAGAAAAAAATATTGAAAATGTATGCAGTTTTTAAAAATTCTCATAAATTCCTCAGTTAATAATTGTTTCAGTTACACAGAAACAAAGAAATGGTGTCATAGGTGAAACGACTTTCCATTATTTTTTAAAAACCAGACAACGATCTATTGAAATTATAGTCTATCTTATGTTAAAATGAGCTATTTGTAGTTTGTATTCAACATGTAAGTTTTGATTGAGTGCACTTTAAATTCGCTATGAATTTAGAAGCTCTCAAGTTCCCCCGGGCTATTGTGTCTCCTTATAACAGCTTTTATTTAGGCAAAAAAGGAACTTTCTAAAAAAAATCAGTAATTGACAGTAGAAATGAATGCCATTTTCTTTCTCATTTGGTTGGGAGAGATCATTAAGAAGATGTGACCACCAGTTGACCCCATGAGCTGGAGCCAGGCAGTCGAAGTTCTTCACCAACCCCCTCCCCCTATCTTGGAATGTGCATTCTCCTTGCCTCCCCTACTCCCAAAAGTTGTCCCAAGGTCATAGCCTTGAGACGGTAATGTGGTATGAGACCATCTAGACGGTATGTGTGACTAAACACCATTAAGGCCTCTGTATAAACTTTTAAGATTCTGGCAGGCGAATCTGCCACCTACCAATCTGGAATGGCCTGCCTCTTTCTTTGGTTTCTCCCTGCCCTCCACATACAGGGTCTGATTTTATTTATTTAAAAAAAAAATTTTTTTTAATGTTTATTTATTTTTGAGACAGAGAGAGACAGAGCATGAACGGGGGAGGGGCAGAGAGAGAGAGGGAGACACAGAATCAGAAGCAGGCTCCAGGCTCTGAGCCATCAGCCCAGAGCCCGATGTGGGGCTCGAACTCACGGACCGCGAGATCCTGACCTGGGCCGAAGTCGGACGCTCAACTGACTGAGCCACCCAGGCGCCCCTACAGGGTCTGATTTTAGATTATACCCGGGAAGCTCCTGAGGTTTCAAACTCATGCATTTTACTCAAAATATAAAAATAATGATTAGTTGTTTGAGTTAAAGAATACTAAAAACAAATCTATGAAGAGAAACTCCAACAGGATAATTTTGAATATGCTTTTGACATTTCTTCATTTAATTTGTTGTCTGGTGTAAATACCAATATAGCATTTGGCCCTTTACGTTCTTATTAAAGAAGTGAGCGATCGATTGAATTATTCAATCACTCCTGCATTTATTTAATTTGTTAATTTAATTCACTCAACAATCACACTGAGTACACCCTATGTGCAAGCACAACACAAAGCACTGAGGAAACAAAATAGTCATCTGGCTTCTGCTGTCAATAAAAGAAAGATAAATAGTGAAAACAGAATGTCACATGGTAAATGTCAGTGTTATTTGTGTAGGAGAATGAGGCAAACAGAGAGCAATTTTAGAACTTCTCTTCAAATTAATCTTAAATAACAAAGCATGCTTAATTACATGTACTTTATATATTTTTGCTAGCTGACACACTGAATAAAATTTTCCAGTGCCCCTCTTAAGACATCATAAACCCCACCATCTCCTCAGTTTGAAGTCACTCTACTCCACAGATAATAACATCTCCACAGATAATAACACAGGAAAAAGGCTGATAGGGAGAGCACAGGGTGTGGGATGTTGGTTTTTATTAGTTTGTAATGTGATATATATAATGCTGGCTGAACCAAGGAGTTCTGCCTAACCCTCTCCGCAGCTGCTGATGGGGGTAGAAACTGGTGGAAAGGGAAACAGAGCCAAAAACAATTTCCACAGTTTTAGTCCTACGGTTTGGTGCAGCTCCTTATTACCCAGTGCCCACAAAACAACAACAAAAACCAAAACACAACTAGTAGTGTCATACTATCATACTGCTCTTTATGCCATACATTTTTTTTTTTTTTTTCATTTAAAATATGATGACAATGAGGTGCCTGGGTGGCTCAGTCGGTTAAGCGGCTCAGGTCATGAGACAGGCTCAGGTCATGATCTCGCGGTCCGTGAGTTCGAGCCCCGCGTCGGGCTCTGTGCTGACAGCTCAGAGCCTGGAGCCTGTTTCCGATTCTGTGTCTCCCTCTCTCTTTGACCCTCCTCCGTTCATGCTCTGTCCCTCTCTGTCTCAAAAATAAATAAACGTTAAAAAAATTTAAAAAAAAATATGATGACAGTGTTTACATGTAAATTCCTTACATATTTTGAACTCTCATTTATACGTGTTAAAGGCTTTTATTTAAATGCTAAAATGCACTGTGTTTTATCATTAAACATCAAAGTCCTGCATATTATATTCTAGTTACTAAGTCTAATTTATGGAGAAAGATCAAAAATAGTTCAGTCTAGAACCCACTTTACCAGAAAAAAAATTATTCAGACAGGCAAAACACGAATGACCAAGAATTCTAGGACCTAGAGGAAGGGCACCTAAAGTCATTTTGGAGCTTCGGGGAGAGCTTTTTTTATGAAGAGTACTGCCTGAAATAAATCCTGTAAGACCTATAGTGATCAGCTAGGCATTGTGGTGACAGGGTGACCACGGCGGAAGTGTGACGGATGAGAGGAGGGCATGGCAGGCAGATTGACAGAATGAGAAAAGGCACATAACGTGAGGAAAACCATAGGGAGTGGGCAGCTTTGGCTTCCGGTAGATGTAAGAGCAGCCCACGTGAAGCTGGAAAGGGAGTCTGGGAGCTATGACAGAGATGAAACTGTATCCTACAGCGGCAATGCAAAGCCACTGGCAGGCTTTTGTTTTGGAGAGCTCTTTCTAGCAGCTGGGAGGCAGATGGATCCATGGGTCGGGTCAGCTGGCAGAGAGCCCAGTTAGGTGGCTGGGGACCCTGACCATTTGAGGAATGATGAGAAACTCTTTGAGGATAGTGCTAATCTGAAAAAGAGGGCTCAAAGTTTAAAAATATTTAGAAATCAGATGGGCAGGGTTTAGAATGGGTGATTGTATATGAGGTGGGGACACAGTGAGGAAAGCTACAAGGAAAATGCCGGGATCTTCAGCTTGAGAAACTAGGTGAGTGATGATCCTTCCTGTAAAAGAATACAGACTGTAGGCAGAGAGAGTTTTAGAGAGAACAATGCGCACTTAGGAACTTGAACTCAACTTCTCACCACGTTCTGGAGGTAATGAATTCCATCTAAGAGAAATCTATTTTCTAGAGGTGAAGAACTATGCATAAACTCTCTCTCTGAATATTGAAAGGTGATGTTTATTTTTGGGGACACTTCAATCCAGCATCATCACTTCACATAGGCGTTCAAACATAAGAATAGAAGTCTAAAAAATTATGGGGAAGGATATTTAATATTGAATGCAAAAGTAGCCAAGGAAGTATTTCGTATAATAATCAATTTCCCAAACGTTTGATCTGTATAAGATGCTTTGCACATACAGGGTGAGTGCATTTTTCTCACCAATAATAACAAACCTTACATAGTTTTTGCTATGGGCTGAGTTCTAAGTGCTTCCTCATTTCATCCTCACACAAGAGTGCTGTGTTGTGAAAACGAGTTATTACTCATTTTCAGAGGAGGAAACTGAGGCTGGGAGTCACACACTAGAAGCAACAGGACTGGACTGGGATTCAGTCCTCAATACTCTGGCTCTCCAGTTTGTGTTCTTTAACCCCACACTAGGCTGCCTTTCTCACGATACAGAATGCTCTTAATTTGGTGGTTCACCTTATTCTGACATCATCATAAAACTGACTTCATCTGCAGTTGCAAAAATAATGTAGTAATATTGGGTTATTTTATATTTGAAACACTGTAGGGCTTGGGATGCTGACGGCCCAGGAGCTTCAGTCAGGGAGTCAGTCTGAGGTCCCAGCCTTCCCTCTCATCCAGAATTAACCTTTTGTGGCCACAGACATGTAGTCCCACCTCACCATGAGGTTTCCTGGCTACAAAAACTGCTTCTAATTCCTGTCTGTTCCTGGGCCAGGAGACTTTTCATTTGTTTTGGATATTTTTATTCATGTATTTAATTATTAGTAATTAAACAAATATCTAGCAACCCAATAGTTCGAAACTAAAAAGAATTAGTATGCATGGGCTTATTCTGCCTTTGAAAAAAAGTATCTAACATCTTTCTAACCAAAGTAATACATTGTGGCACATTAAAATAACTCCTAAATTAAACATATTTAAATGATGTTAATTTTAATATACATAACCTTCATATTTTAGAGATTAGCAAACACTATGCTTAATAAACTCATCACAGTGGATCAGGAAACACATTTGACACAAAAATCATCGAACAAATCACAGAACTTAGAGAAACTAAGAAAATGTTCTAGTCGTTGGGAATCTAGAGATGTATAAAAGATCTAATTGTATTTGTTTTTTTTTTAATATTTACTTATTTATTTTGAAAGAGAGATGAGAGAGAGGGAGAGTGTGTGTACAAGAGAGGAGGGGCAGACAGGGAGGGAAACACTGAATCTGAAGCTGGCCCTAGGCTCTGAGCTGTCAGCACAGAGCCCGATGCAGGGCTTGAACTCACAAACTGAAATCATGACCTGAGCCGAAGTTGGATGCTGAACCAACTGAGTCGCCCAGGTGCCCCAATATCTAATTGTATTTGAAGGGCAGTACAGGAATGGTCTTTATAGGTGTCCACAAAGAAGAAAGCAAGGGAGGGTGTCTAAATATGTTTCTTTGTATACATTTTTGTTCTTTATAATACAAGTTGATGTAACACTATCATATATATTTGGAGACCTTAAAAATAACACAAACTAATACTTGTTGAGTACTCACTGTATGACTAGTACTTTTTCGAAGTACTTTATATGTTTTAACTTTCTTAATACTCAAAAATGCATACAAAAATATCATTCCCATTTTACAGATGACAAAATAGACAACTAAGTAGTTTATATAAGATCACAGAACTGGTAAGTAAGGGAATATTTTCAAAATATTTAACTGATACCTTCTTTCTTACAATGTACTTTCATTAATTTAAGAACACAAAGCTATTTTCCCAATAAAGTGCACCTTAAACGGTGGGCAGCATAACTTATTTGAATAAAGACCAGGACATGCCCCAAGTGTGCCAGGGTCTCTTGTTACTGGAAAAGTTAATATGCTGGAGAAGTTTCATGAGAAAGTTTTCTGTTGGAAATACAGTGATTGAATTTTCTGCAATAAAGAATAGGAACACATGACCTGGGTTTAAGATAAGACATCGAAACAGAAACTGCTCTCTTATTTTAAGATGTATATTCATCATAAACCTAAAGTGACAGAATTATGAGACTCTGCACACAGCTTACAATTCTAGGGTGTTTCATCACATTTGTATTTTGGTGAAATAAAAATCCTATTTGTTCCTTTATTTTTCCCATAAATTGTCCAATGGTGTTTAAATTATTTATTGTAGTCAAGTAAAGGTAGTGATGATGGATTTATTTCTGTCCCTGCACAGTACAGAGACAGATTCAATATTGTGGTATAGGACAGTGTAGTATTAAACAGAAAAGCAAAATGTCTTTTGTCTCCTAATTTAAATTAAGTAACTCATGATATTCATTGCTTTTATCAATATCCATAAAATGGATATTTGTGCTTACTTATGTATGAAAGGAGAAGATGTGACAGCCATTTTGGAAAAGAGCTCAACTGTTTCATAAAAGCTAAGCAGATACTATGTTTGCCCATGCCAAGAGAAAAGGGAATGTGTGTCTGTACAAAATTGGTGCACGAATGATCATAGAAACTTTATTTCTAATAACTCTAAACTGTGGGGGGGGGGGGCGGGGGGAAACCCAAAGCCCAAATGTCCACCAACAGATGAACGGATAAACACATTCATCTGTTGGATAAACAGATGAATGGATAAACACATTCCACACATTGTGGAGTATCCAAACTTGGGAATATTACTTAGCAATAAAAATAAATGAATACAACACATGCAACAATGTGGATGAATCTCAAAATAATTATTCTAAGTGAAAGAAGCCAGACTACCAACCCCCCAAAAAAGTGTTCATGGTGTATAAATCCGTACTGAAAATATAAACTGACCTATAATGATGGAAAACAGATTAGTGGTGACCTGGGTGGGGAGGGGGAGAACAAGGAGAGGAGAGAGGAAGGGATGACAAAAAAACACAAAAAAAACTTTCAAGGGAGATGAATATGTTCACAATCTTTGTGGTGGTGATTTTGTGTGTATGTGTGTGTATGTGAAAATCTATCGAGGTATATACTTTAAAAAAATGTGGGGCTCCTGGGTGGCTCAGTCAGTTAAGCATCCGACTTCGGCTCAGGTCATGATCTCACGGTTCATGAGTTCGAGCCCAGCATTGGACTCTGTGCAGCTCAGAGCCTGGAGCCTGCTTCAGATTCTGTGTGTGTGTCTCTCTCTGCTCCACCCCAACTTGTATTCAGTCTCTCAAAAATGAATAAACATTAAAAATTTTTTTAAATAAAAATAAATATACATATAGTCTATTTAAGTCAATTATACTTCAATAAAACTTTTAATTTTTTTAAAAAAATAAATTCAAAAAGAATGACTGTTAAGTCAGTAATTTAAAATCCCTTTTAATAAGCTTAAGCATGTATCAACAGTATGGAAAGCTGTTTACTTGCTATCTTAGAACAGTTACTAGAGTATAGCTGTATTGCATTTACATTTTTCCCAGAGTGTACTTAACACATTGTAATTGCTTAATGAAAGCAATCTAAATAATGTGTCCCAATGGGTTTTTTTATTTGTCATATGACCAACTAACACACTGTACAGTGTGTTTCTATTATACTTTTCATGTAGTAAACTGTTTAAAGTGGACCCTGGATGTCCACTTATAAGAAAAGAACCTGCATTTTAATAAATCCATTCCATAGCTGACTTTCTTTGCTATTAGGTTATCAAATTATTGACAATTCTTTTCCAGGTGGTCAGTGTAAATTACTGTTAACTTCCAGAAATAGGTAGATTATATTTAAATTCTTTTATGTACTTGTACAGAAAGAACAATGGACTACCCTGTTCTCAAATTCCTCTATTTCCTAATTTTGGTAGCCAAAGGATGGTACAATATACCAGCCTGCTGACTATCCCCAACAATGCTGTGGTTCAACAGCTCGAAAACACTTATCCCAAGAATGCAGGAGACTGACCTTAAATCTTAGAAACCATGGGCTCCATCTAGTGGCATCTCCCCCAGATGGTATTATTGTTTTAAAGCTAGCATTTAGCTTTCTGTTCATGGCATTATTTTTTTTTAATTTAAATAGTTTGAATAAAATTATAAAATATTAACTATGTTCTGTTTAAAGTACTATTATTCAACAGTTACTGTTTCTATCATTTTTCCAATTATTTGACCTTAATGCTATAGTGTTTAATATCATATTTTTATTTGATTTATGCTAAATGGAAAGAAAGTGGGATCATTTTTTTTAATGGCAAGAAGTGGAGAGGTGTATGTGATAGCATTTTCTAAAAAGGGAGTCCATTAACCACTGTGTATAATTTCTAATATGTCAAAGGAAATGAATCTAATGATTTTATAATATATATAAATTATACAAAGCAATGATCATGGTTATAAGCTTTCTATAGTTTTTTTATTTGCAAATGGTTGCTCTTTGAGACAACTAATTTCAGCAGAATATCTTATGTTTTATTTGAAAAGCTGTAATTACACTGGGTCATATTTAGATTAAAAAAAAGCATTTCTCAAATGTCAATTAAGATTTCTGAAATGATCATATATTTTGCTCACCAGATAAAAGATACTTAGGGATTCAGGTTGAGCAGATTATGAAAATGCACATTCCATTTCCACTAGGTCAGACCAGTGGGAAAATGTGGGTTACCCGATATGTCAGGGAAGGCTTCTAAATACTACAAAACTTCTGAGAACCATATCTTGAGCCAGAAGCCAGAAACTCATGCTCAGTTCCTTTTATCTGTACTTGAAATTGCTTCACTTCCCTATCCGATATCCCCTCCACTCACTCACCAACCCACATGCATGCATAGGGACATGCACACACATATACACATACACGCTGTTTTCCTAGGTTTTGTGATTACGAGTAGAATATACTCAGCCTTTTAACCCATACCAGAGATGGATTGATGGAAAGAACATTCTACGGAACCAAGGGTGGAGGCTAGTGATAGGTGGAGGATGTTACACCTTATGAGAGCATTCCTTATCCATTTCCGGAACTGGGTTGAGGTCCTTACCTGACAAAGGCTTCCAGGTGGCAGGAGTTATCAGGCTGTTGCCATTGAGGCTCTGGGAAGGCAGAGGATGCAGCCAGTCTACTCTCCCAGAGCCCTTGTGATCTTGCTGGTGTGCAAGTCGCAGGGCACCTGCTGTGACCCGCCGAGTACAGCAATGATAGTGCAACATCAGAGAAAGCCCAGACAGTGACAGATGAGGGTAGGGTGGGGACAAACTGTTTCTCTGAAAATCCTGTATTGACGGGTGTAATCCTTGATATACCTCAGATATGAAGACCGCGGTAAAAGAAAAAAAAAAGACGAAGCCCTTAGGCTCTGCTTTACCAGTCATTGAGTTGCCACTTTCATTGTGCCACTTTCATTTTAACACATAAAATTAACATTTATATATATCTAATATATATGATATATTTACATCGTATATATGTAAATATTATATTATATACAGTTTTTTCCTTGAAGTATCCTGTGTGTGTTAAAAAATATTTAAAAGTGTTGAGGACCAATAGCTTAGCAGGGCATGCCTTTCTCAGAATCAACTCAGGACTATGTTGACTGTCTTTATGGAGGTGAGGGCCTCCATATCTTTTAGAAAAAACTCTAGGGTTTCAAGCTACCTGGCTAGCTCAGTCAGTTAAGCATCCCAATCTTGATTTCAGCTCAGGTCATGATATCATGGTTCGTGGGTTTGAGCCTGCTTGGAATTCTCTCTCTCCCTCTTTCCCTGCCCCTCCCCTCCCCTGCTCATGCTCTCTTTCAAAAATAAACAAATAAACTCAAAAAAAATAGATAAATAAGCAAGCAAAGAAAGAAAGAAACAAACAAAAACATCTAAGGTTTCAAACTGGTCCACCACAAATCTTTTGAATATATTTATGATCGAGAAAGGGGAGAAGAGTACCTACTTCTCTTCCTCTTTTGTTCAGGATTACAACCAGTAAATCAAACATAAACAATTCATATATAAACTAAAACCGGAGTTCACAATATAGAGCATTTATATGATGAAGATGTTAGGAGTCATATATAAAGTGTAATCATATGCACATGTTTGGTGGGACACACAGGAGCCATGTGGTTCTTATGGTTACTGGAGATTTCAAATGAGAGTCTAGAAGCACATGGCTTAGAATATGGTTGCCGTAGAGACAAACAAGCAACTTACAGAATCACAAACCTAGAGGATTAATTTTAATAACTTCCATCAACAAGCAATATAGCATCGTAGTTGATAGTACAGGCTGTGGTGCCAGGTTGCCGGGATGCAAATCCTCTTTCCATAACAGATGATGTGTATGTCTCTGGGCAAGCTAATTAATTTCCCTCTACCTTAATGTTATTATACATAACTCTATAAAACAAATGCAGTAATAGTACAAACATGGTTGGTTAGCATGTGACTTAAGCGAATCTGCATATATAATATATACATAGATGTACACACATACATGTACAAAACAGCATCCTGCACAACTGAGTGCACAACTGAGCCCACACAGTTATTAAGTCACCAGCTCTGCAGAAGGCATTTGTTGTCTGAAAGAGATGTCTTATCAGAGACTGTGTTCATCTGATTCCTTTTAAAGGGAGACTGCTTCTTTGTCCCCTTCCCCATCTTCTTGGCTCAATTACTCTGTTAATTTTTCCCTTCCATGTAGACTGTGAGTGCAGGGAACAAGATGATTGAAGCCATTTTGGTTGTGAGATACCTCACATGATGAAAGATTATTGTAAGAATACATGTAGAAGTGAGAAACACAAACCTCATCCCTTCACCAAGAGGAATTTTAGCAGCCTGCCGTTGACAGGATTCTAATAACTTTCGGTCTCTGCTTCTATTTAAGTGTCTTCTCTACCTCTTTCTGCTAACAGCTGGTTAATTTCTTCCAGTTTTCTCATTTTGATTCAGGAAGGTATTATTTCGCTCATTAGAATTACTTCTGGCACAAGTTTGGCAATCCTGCCTTCCTCCAGCCAGTCTCTAGATTGACTCTGTTTGGTCAGAGGGCACCTGCCAGGGCAGGGGTTCTCAAACTTTACTGTGCATCAGGGTCACCTGGGGGGCTTATAAAAACACAGATTATGGGGCGCCTGGGTGGCGCAGTCGGTTAAGCGTCCGACTTCAGCCAGGTCACAATCTCGCGGTCCGTCAGTTCGACCGCCGCGTCAGGCTCTGGGCTGATGGCTCGGAGCCTGGAGCCTGTTTCCGATTCTGTGTCTCCCTCTCTCTCTGCCCCTCCCCCGTTCATGCTCTGTCTCTCTCTGTCCCAAAAATAAATAAAAAACGTTGAAAAAAAAATTTAATAAAAAAAAAACAAAAAAAAAAACACAGATTACTGGGTCCCATCCACACAGTTTCCGGTCAGTAGACCTCGGCCAGGGATGGCGGAACTGAGTATTTGTGTTTATAAAAGGTCCCCAGGTGATGCTGATGCTGTTGTTCCAGGGACTGTATTTCTAAAAATCTGCCCCAAAGTGGGGTGTCTAGGTGGCTCAGTTGCTTAAGCATCTGATTTTTTATTTTGGCTCAGATCATGATCTCACCATTCCTGAGATCTTTGTGAGATCCAGCCCTAAGCCCTACGTTGGGCTCTGTGCTGACAGTGTGGAGCCTGCTTGGGATTCTCTCTCTCCCTCTCTCTCTCTCTCTCTCTCTCTCTGCCCCTTCCCCACTCATTCTCTCTCTCTCTTTCTCTCTCAAAATAAGTAAGTAAACAATAAAAAAATTGCCCCAAAGCAAATAGTGATCATCTTTTACTAAAGAAATAATTTAGGTTGTGTCCCTCTTCAGTGGATATAAAACAAGCAGTTTTTTTTTTTTTCTTTTTTTGGACATAGAAGTCAGAATAACAAAGCATCAAGCAAATTATACCTCAATAAAGCTGACTGAAAATTAAATGTTAGAATAAAGCCAATAATTCCTTTCCAGGCCTAGGCTTCCACTGAGAGTTCCTCTTAATCAGAATCATGATCTCTTTCAATGCATTCCTTGAACCAAGGTTACAACCTACAATTTTCTAATCTTTTGCTGGAAAAGGGCTCCATGTTTTCTATACTCCATAGTAGTCTTTACCATTAGCTCTCTCAGGCATACCTAGAAACCTCTCCTTCAGTATTCCAGAATCCTGTGTATTCATCCTAAAAACACAGACAGAAAAGTAATACCTGACTGGTCATTTCTCAGGAAACATTAGACAAAAAGGCACAAAACAATTTTAAATAGAATTAGTGGCATGTGGAGTTTACTATACCACAAATTTGATGTTATTTTTACCTATAACTCCCTAGTTTTATCACTGATTAGCTTCATCAGAGTTAATTTTATGGTGCAATAGTTTATTAATAAGTTTTAAGTAGTAGAAGCCACTTTCCTAAGTAATAATTTTAAGTGAACCCAATAAGTAAGACAACGAAAAGAACCGCTCTGCTTCAAATGAGCACAGGGAACCATGCTCTAGTCAGACAGCCTTCTTCCCCCTACATTCTCCCCACGAGGTGGCTCCCACAGTGCCTCTCATGGCCCTGGACTCAATGGAACTCAATTTAGAAACCTCTGGCAGAGTGGAAATTGCATGAATGTTGGGCAAAAAAATCAGCCTTTTGTTTCCATCCTTTACTTAGCAGGGTGAATCACTCAAATATCCCTTCTGAGAGTCAGTTTCCTTATCAAAAAATGGGATGAGAAATCCCCCACTCAGTGTATTACTATAATAAACTCAAGTATACAAAAGTCCTTGGAACACAGTGAGTTTCATAAATATTAGTTCCCTCCTATCTTAAGTGTGAGTTTGAATTGGAACAATTGTGACATACAGAAGCATTCCAGTTCACATTTTATTCTTTCACAGACACACCAAGTCCAAGATAAAGCATTGTAAACATAGTATCTACAACTAGAATTCTCAGCATTAGGTTTTTGTCCAAGACAATTTTCTTTTATACCTTCAAAGTATCAAAGTGTGAAGACCATTAAATAAATGGGAATGAAGTTCCCTCTTGTATGCCTGGTCACATAAAAGATAATCTGAACATATGCTTTCCAGGCAAGTTAAATTGCTGTATCAACCACACTGTTTCACATTTGTGAAGATCCATTATAGTTTTAAAGTAACTTAAATTTGCAAAATATCATTTAAAAAAAATCTCAGAAGGAAAACTAAAACTTGAATACTCTTTTTTTTTTTTTTTATCAGGTTGGTAATGCACAGTTCCTAAGGAAATCCTTCTTTTCAAGCTACCCTCTCACATTTTCTTCAGGCCAATGTTTTTCTCAGCATGGAGAATAAATACATTGATTTCCTTACTTTGGATAGTCAAACCAAAAATACAGAAGACATCTGGAAATGGGAAAATATTTCAAGAAATTCAAAAATATATAAATTTTGTACTGGCCCTTCTATGTGGTTATTTGCATAGCTAAATAGCTACCTTGAAGTTCATATTATGGATAAGAGACATGTTCTTTTCTATAACCTATAAACAGGCTGCCTATTATGATGATAAGGAACCACTTCTAGTCCTGTTAGGGCAGCTAATGTGTAACCATTGGAGACAGACCATGGCTTATAAAGGGCAAGGTTGTGTATTTTTCCTGTCAATGCGAGAGGAAACACTCTTGTGTAAAACTTCTAGCCTCAGCATGGGTGAAGTTTCTGAATTACGTTTGGAGACACAGCCTGGGGCAAAGCCAATGTGTGAAGTAAGTGAGCAAAGTTTTCTCTGGTCTAGATCAGCTACTTCAGCATGTGTACTCTTTTGCATTTGAAAGCCATTTCTGAAGAGAGGAAAGCATGTGTCCAGGCTCAACACTCTGCTCTCCATTTGAAAAAGCAACAAACAACAGGGCTTTGCCAGTAGGAGAACAAGCCAATTTCATCATAAGTGTTCTAATCACGTGCCTCCAACTTCCTACTGTACGTGTTCCCTTGGGAAGCCCCTCGGGCATCCCACACTCCACGTGCCCTCAACTTCTCTTCCCGTTAAGCTATCCCTACCTCCACTTCCAGGAAATGGTGCAGCCTATCTGGAGGTCGGCACTGGCAACTCTCTCTTTCTCACATTTTCAGCCAATCGACACCACTTCCATGTCTTACATACCTCATCAGAGTCAATCATCTCTCCTCATCTTCACGGCTACCACCTTTGAAAAGCTGTCTACTTACTCTCCTGCATTTGCTCTGCGACCAGAGCAACTGCTTACAACACGAATTATGAGTTGTTTTCAATACCTTCCCATCGACTTGACGATAGAGTCCAGTTTTTTTAGACGCTCCGTATTATGAATTCTGGCAGTATCTTACCCTATTCCTATTCTTTCTTTTCCTATCTTTTTTCTCCCTGTCAATATTAAAATCTTTCATGTATTTGAAAGCACGCAGTTCTCTCTTTTCTCTGGCTTTTTTTACTTGGCTGAACCCTCTAACTAGGAGAAACTAAATCAAATCATTTGGGTAGTCCCAATGAAGCTTCAAATTCCAGCAAGATGTTATTTATTTCCTTTAAGGTGCCTGAATGCACGCCCCCCACCAACCACTATTATACATCTAGTTGCCAGGCCACCCTCCTGGAACGGGGACCCAGCCATGGCTTCCAAAGGAACCCCAAAAGGATTCATACTGGAGATCTTCCAGGAAAATGACTGCCTCAAAGTGTGTGGGGCAATTGAAAGTCCTAGAGAGTAGGTTCTTCAAGGGGAGAAAGAGACCAGGACCAGGTGCCCCTCCTAAACTGTACTGCAGGTTCCTGCCGGTCCCAAACAATGGAAGCAGATCTAAAATGTTTGAAGAAGAACTAAAAAGGTCAGGTTTCTTAGGCCATGCTCAGATGAAAGTCCCTATTTCCTGGAGTCGAAGGGACAGATGGAAGCCCAACTTTTCAAATTTCCTCTTTCTGGCTCAAATAGCTGAATTTGGACAGTGGGGGTGCAAAATCACCATATGGTTAAGAATCTTTGTGCAAATAACAGATATTTAGGCTTTCATAAGCAAAATGGGTATGTATTATTAGAATGGAGAGGTATCTAACTGAAACCCAAGAGCAGAAATATAGCTGGCTGTAGAAAGAAATGAGAACAAAGAATTTAAAAACTTTTCAGATATTTCTTTCAATATTTCTCATCTCGGCTTCTCACTTTGCATTCATTTCCCTTTGTCTCTCTGTACACTAGATTCTTCTGCTCCTTTTTCCACAAGCAAACCATGGATGGAGCACAATTTTCCTGTTTCTATGTGGAAGGTCTAGCTTCTTGCAGCCTCAGGTCCAAGTTGGAAGTGGTCCCAACTCTAAGTTTCTGAAAGAAAGAATCTGATGGGTTCGATATTGCTTAGCTCCACATCTGACCCAGTGAGCTGTATCCAAAAAATACAGAAATACAACATTCAGGGCCACATCACTGTCACACAATGTAAGGTTGTCACAGAGAAGTTTCTGGATTTCCTCTATACTCACCCCTCTCAGACCTTCCTAGTTCCCAGGTAGCTGGAAGTCTCCTATCCTGCCCAGTATATCTAGGCCCCCACCACTATCTACAGAATGCACCATACTCTGGATGGGCCCCAAATCCCTGTGCTACTGTAAGTTCTTCCATCCTGTCAGCTCCATGCTCCATGAATTTTCCCCCCTTCAAAAGGCTATAAATTGGAGAAGGAGATGTGAGGGCTATCTTTTTCCTGCCAGTAGGACACCATTCCAATAGTTCTCAGAAGATGTTCTCTCCATTTCATAAAGCAATGGTAGTAGTCCCAATTTTATTGTCTTCCCTATTTATCATCCCCTTGTCTAAGACTTTCGCACTATTCCAAATGAATTGGGTCAGAACCCAACCTGTCCTCGGCACTGGCCAGAGCCAGGGACAGGAATATTGTCCCCAACTAAGGTCACAGGAGAGCTTCCTTTGTATCTGATACACTGCAAACCATTCTAATGCACTGAGAATCATTAGTACGTTGGATTTGGCCATCGCAAGTTTTAAAATATCCAACTGCCTGTTTTTCCTTCTCTTTTCATTATTCGTGATAGTACAGCCCCGTCAGGTCCATCCAAAGCTTCCCAAGTTTCAGGCCTCGCAATGACTGGGCTGGCAGAGGGTACGGGCTTACACTCGGAGAATGACTCTCCACGTCGTGTGATTTGCCAGTCTTCTTTTCTATGATAGTGCTTCATTTTAACGAGGTAATACAAAGAGTTAGAGTCCAGCTTATTGAAAGGTCTCCTTCAACGATACTCTTCTCTACCGGTTTCTCTCCCACTACAACCCAGGAACTTTTAAGTGAAGTAAAGGAAAACTGCCACCAAGCAAGCACCGTTCTGACCGGCTGCAAGGCTGCAGAATTCCTGACAAGCTGCACTTTCTTTCCGCAGCTGCTCTTCATCTGTCCGTTTCTTCCCAGACACTGGCACTTCTTCCAAAAGACATTTTCCCTCTCCGCCAAACTTTCCATATGTTAGACTAAAGAATTATTCCTTGAACCCTGGGGGCTCCGGTTTTAGGCTTTCAAAATTGGCTAAACAATGCTTCTTTTTTATTCATTCCCCCTTTTAAACAATTCAATAAAAATACCATTTTCTCTCTCCTTCCTTTCTTTCACTCTCTCATGTTCTCGCTTTGTAATATGCCACACATGAAAACATTTATCCAGCACTGTAGCCTTTTAAGCTTCTAACCTGGAATCCCCAAATCCCATTTTTTCTAAACTACTTTCTAAAAATGATCTTATCCCATCCATGCAGAAATCCTCACAATATCTGCCAAAAGCAATAAAAAGAGCAGGTGCTACTTTGCTCAGTAAAAAAAAAGAAATCAGCATCAAATACAACTCTATTTGAAATAATAAAAAACAAAACAAAACTTTTCCATTTCTCATTATGTCCACTAGATGGCAGAGCAGTCCTCCATTTTTACTTCTATGAAAAAGGCCCCTAATGGCTGTTCCTTTCATGTAGAGCATATTGTGTTGCTCCATTTCTTTTCAAATTCTAGACTTCTGATGCTCTATTAAGTTATTTAAAGAATAAGAACAGCAAAAGTTATCATCTACTGAATACCTGCCATGTACCTTGTTACGATCTGTTTTATGACTGTAAGCACAAACACAAATTATGATAAAATGAGTATTTTATGATATAATCATGGTGATAAGGTCAATGAGAAAAAAAATACTACTCATATAGGTATTCCTATTTTATATAACTGAAAATGAAACTTTAATAAACTTAAATAATTTTAACTGTGACTGAAGGCTCAAAAATGGATACAAACACCTTCGTTTCTGTTTCTACTCTAAGGTGAAAGCATGTGCCAAACCAATATGTGAAGGGGATGATGCTATTTCTGGGTCATATTACCATTCAGCGAACTTTCTGTTTCCCTCATTGACTAAAGGAATTACTTGGGTTTTTAGAAATACAGCCTTTTAAAAGGTTAAGCACTATAAAATGAAATATCTTGATTATATCCATAAGCAGTGGTAAGGTGAGTAATGGTTTGGATTTTCTGGTAAATGGTACTTAAAAAAATTTTTAATTTCCCAAAGCTGAAGAAAGCCCTGCCAATTTTTTAAAAACTGTAAAACACCAGACACTGAACCAAAGAAATATATGCAACTCTCCAATAGAAATTTCACTTATATGAATTAATTCTCAACTCCAATAGATTTAAAACTGTCCCCTACAAAGTACTGGGGATTCTATGAAGACCCGTGTGAGGCCTTTGCCCAGACAGCAGGAAAAAGGTCTGACTCTATTCACTCTCTTATTTCAACCAGAATGTATAGACATTCATCCCTCCTCATGCTGGGCAATCCCTTTCATTTTAACAAAGATTTATTGCTAAAAAAAGACATTGGATGTCTGTTATTAAATATAGGTTGAACAAAACTAACTTGGTATATGTGAAAATAATAATTCTATTTTCTTTTAAAAAAAATTTTTTTTAACGTTTATTTTTGAGACAGAGAGAGACAGAGCATGAACGGGGGAGGGGCAGAGAGAGAGGGAGACACAGAATCGGAAACAGGCTCCAGGCTCTGAGCCATCAGCCCAGAGCCTGACGCGGGGCTCGAACTCACGGACCGCGAGATCGTGACCTGAGCCGAAGTCGGACGCTTAACCGACTGAGCCACCCAGGCGCCCCTAATAATTCTATTTTCACCAATGGCAAAAAAATGACTTAATCTGATTAATTTGGCAAACATAAAATCACAAGTTTATGTCAAAAAATTAAAACTGGATTGCAGCTATCCTATAAAAAAGTAAACTTGTTTAATTAAATTTGTTATTTCAGCAATTCTGTTGTCATAGCCTGTGACTTGATGAGATTTAAGAAGCAGTCAAACAATGTGCTCATAGGCCTGACACTGGGCCTGGCTGTTTCAGGGGGTTCAGGGGAGGATTGACTTACATAAATACCTATGCATGTAGAGACATGTTGGCAAGAACCTGTCCTATGTAATGGGAACGACAACACATGAGTAGTGGGGGTTGGAGGGATACAGGACATTGTCTTAATGTGGACAATTCCTTAGGCCATATTTCAGGGGCTTGAAGTGTTTATGCTCTGCTTCTCTTGTGCAGATCTCATATGAATCTTAAATTAATCCAGAGACATAAGATGTTACTTGAAGGGAATAGTATCTGGCCTGTTAATGAAGTAATGCACGTTATATCTCAGAGGATAGTCAATTGTTGGGAAAACTTGAAGAAAATATTGTGTAAAGTAACATTATTCATTAATGTAGCTTAGCCTCTGAAACAAATAAACCTCCACGTTTCACAGGATGAGCTTAATAGTGACTTATTCCTCAGGCATGTAACCACCTAGTGGAAGTATCTTGGTTAGGCTCTTTCCACCTTGTGGCTTTGCCATCCCTCTAGGGTCTTGGGATCCACTGAACTCTGGTGGCAGAAGGAAAAAGAGTGGAGATAGTATACCAACTTCTTATAAATGCTTTCTCTGGAAGTGGCATTTAGTGGCAACACCTTGTCACACGGTCACATAAACAGCAAAGTGTCCTGGATGGCCCTGCAGGGTCAAGGGCAGGCCACCCCAAGATGAACCACTTTGGCATAAACATTATTTTGAGTCAGAAGCAACTATGAACAAAAATATAAACTAAAAGGGGTGCCTGGGTGGCTAAGTTGATTAAGCGTCTGACTTCAGCTCAGGTCATGATCTCATGGTTTGTGGGTTTGAGTCCTGGGTTGACAGCTTAGAGCCTGGAGTCTGCTTGGGATTCTGTCTCTCCCTCTCTCTCTGCTCCTCCCCTGCTCCCTCGCTCTCTCTCTCTGTCAAAATAAATCTAAAAACTTTTAAAAAGTAAACTAAAAAAAGCAACCAAAACCCAACAGATCAGGAAAATCTCTTTACCTCTCCCTCAACTTCTCTTACGTGTATTGGAAAAGAGCTATTATCAGAGATTCCTCTTTACCTACTTGTCCACATAACAAGGCCTTTGTTTTCCAAACATCTCCTCTCACCTTCCTGCTAAGAGTCTTTCTACCCTTTGTATCCTCAGACCCTACTCTCTCACTCAGCTCATATAAGCTTCATATTGCCTCACTGTCTTTGGAATTTCAGGTCCGTGTGGATTCCCCATACAGACAATATGAAATTTGATTTTCTCCTGTTGATCTGTCTCATGTCAGTTTGATTCTTATTCCAGAGAGAAGGACCTTGAAGATCACAGGAAGTTCTTCCTCCCCAATAGCCCCTTGCCAACAACTCTATACTTGAGAGGTGAATTGAGCATTGTAATGGATAGCTGTCTATAGCTGCCAGAGTAATAAAAATGTTAAAACATAAAATAATTTATTTGATTAAGAATACAAAATGCCAGAAAAAGTGATTGCATGAACTTTGTAAAAATGTTAGACACATATTGGGTCCAAAATACATAAGGGCCTTATTATAGCTCTCCTTAAGTAAAATTGCAAGATTTTATTTTGATTTACTTTCAGTTTAACTTTATTCAACAAACAGTTATTGCTTTTCTTCTGGAGAAAGACATTAAAAAGGACACACATATAAGTAGACAGATTGCAAATATCAACAGCTTAAAATCAACCCAGGGGATAAGACAAATAAAAACACTATTATTGCACTAAGTAGAGTGGGGTAGCAAGAAATGTGCAGATAACATACAGTGCAGTATGGGTTGGCATAACTTTTGGGTAAAGGAACAGACAGCAAATATTTTAGGATTTGTGCAACTGTTGGACATTGCTGCAGTACTGTGAAAACAGCCATACACAATATATAAACAAATGGGTGTGGCTGTGTTCCCATATAACTTTATTTATAAAAACACACTGGAATTAGCCCTCAGGCTGTATTTGCTGAACTGGGCTCTAGAGAGGCAATTAACAAAATGTCAAACCTAGTTGCAGGAGACAGTATTAATAAGCCAGACAAGGCTGGAGCACAAGTAGAATACACGATGCGGTGTTGCAGTGTAGCCCTCTACTCACTTACACAGACAACTAACATTATCATAGCATCAAGAAGAGTAGACGAGTACTAACAGAAGCTCTCTTCTCTAGAATCTTCTAATCTTGACTTGCTATAGATTTCAAGTTTGCCTTTTTTTTTTTTTTTTTTTTTTTTTGCATTTAGATTAAGCATTGTTAACTCTTGTGTTCTATGTTCCTATTCTGGGGCTTAAGTTATAATCATTCTTTAAATTTTTATTTTAATTCCAGTTAGATAACTTACGGTGTTCTATTAGTTTCAGGTGTACAATGTAGTGATTCAACATTCCATGCCTCACTCCATGCTCATCATGACGGGTGCACTTCTTAATTCCCATCACCCATTTAATGCATCACCCCACCCCACCTCTCTTCTGGTAGCCATCAGGATGTTCTCTATAGTTCAAGAGTATGTGTCTTGGTTTGCCTCTTTTTTCCCCCTTTGCTCATTTGTTTTGTTTCTTAAATTTCCACATATGAGTGTTTCACATATGAGTGAGACCATATGGGATTTGTCCTTCTCTGTCTTATGTCACACAGCAGTTTACTTTCTAGCTCCATCCATGCCACTGAAAATGGAAAAATTTCATTCTTTTTATGGCTGAATAAAATTCCATTATATATATATATATATATATATATATATATATATATATTCTTTATGAATTTATCAATTGATGGACATTTGGGCTGCTTCCATATGTTGGCTATTGTAAATAATGCTGATATAAACATCAGAGTGCATTTATCCCTTTGAATTTATTTATCCCAAAAAATACTTTTTGTACTCTTTGGGCATATATCCAGTAGTGTAATTGTTGGATCATAGGGTAGTTCTATTTTTAACTCTGTGAAGAACCTCCATACTGTTTTCCAGAGTGGCTGCACCTTTTTTAATTTCCACCAACAGTGCAAGAGTGTTCCTCTCTTTCCACATCCTCCCCAATACCTTTTATTTCTTATGTTTTAATTTTAGCCATTATGACAGGTGTGAGGAGACATCTCATTGTAGTTTTGATATGCATTTCTCTGCTGTTGAGTGATGATGAGTATCTTTTCATGTGTCTACTGGCCATCCAAATTTCTTCTTTGGAGAAATGTCTATTCATGTCTTCTGCCCATTTTTAATTGGATTATTTGTTTTTTGGGTGTTGAGTTTTATAGGTTCCTTATGTATTTTGGATACTAACCCTTTAATGGATATGTCATTTGCAAATATCTCTCCCATTCAGTAGGCTGCCTTTTAGTTTTGTTGATTGTTTCCTTCAATGTGCAGAAGCTTTTTATTTTGATGTAATTCCAATAGTTTTTGCTTTTGTTTTCTTCGCGTCAGGGAACCTATCTAGAAAAAAGTTGCTACTGTTGATGTCAGATAAATTACCATCCATGCTCTTTTCCAGGATTTTTATAGTTTCAGGTCTCACATTTAGGTACTTAATCCATTTTTTTTTTTTTTCCGAATTTTAGAGAGAGAGAGCATGAGTGGGAGAGAGGGGCAAGAGGGAAAGAGAGAGAATCCCAAGCAGGCTCCAAACTAAACATGAAGCCTGACGCAGGGCTCACTCCCATGATCCTGAGATCATTACCTGAGCCAAAATCAAGAGTCAGAAGCTAAACTGACTGAGGCATCAGACGCCCCAAGTACTTAATCCATTTTGAATTTTTTGGGGTGTATGATGTAAGAAAGTGGCCCAGCTTCATTCTTTTGCATGTTGCTGTGCAGTCTTCCTAACACTATTTGTTGAAGAGACTTTTTCCCATTGTATATTCTTTCCTACTTTGTCCAACACTAATTGACCATACAGTTGTGGGTTTATTTCGGGATTCTCTATTCTGTTTTATTGATACATATGTCTACTTTTGTGCCAGTACCATACTCTTTGATCACTATGGCTTTGTAATATAACTTGAGGTCTGGAATTGTGGTGCCTCCAGCTTTGCTTTTATTTTTCAAGGTTGCTTGGCTATTCAGGATCTTTTGTAGTTGCAGACAAATTTTGGGTTGTTAGTTCTAGTTCTGTGAAAAATGCTGTTGGTATTTTGATAGGGATTGCATTGAATGTGTAGATTGCTTTGGGTAGTATAGACATTTTAACAATAGTGTTCTTCCAATCCATGAGCATGGAAGGTTTTCCAATTTATTTGCATCATCTTCAATTTCTTTCATCAGTGTTTTATGGTTTTCAGAGTACATGTCTTTCACCTCTTTGGTTATGTTTATTCTTAAGTATCTTATTTTTGGTGCAGTTGTAAATGGAACTGATTCCTTAATTTCTCTTTCTGCTATTTCATTATGGGTGTATAGAAATGCAACAGATTTCTGTATGTTGATTTTGTATCCTGCAACTTACTGAATTCACTTATCAGTTCTCGGAGTTTTTTGGCCAAGTCTTTCAGGTTTTCTATATATAGTATTGTGTCATCTGCAAATAGTGAAAATTTTGCTTCTTCCTTACCAATGTGGATGCCTTTTATTTCTTTCTGTTGTCTGACTGCTTTGGCTAGAATATCCAATACTATGTTGTATAAAAGTGATAAGAGTGGACATCCTTGTCTTATTCCTGACCTTTAGGGAAAAGTTGTGTTTTTCCTCATTAAGGATGATGTTAGCTGTTGGTTTTTCATATATAGCCTTTATTATGCTGAAGTATGTTCCCTCTATACCTACTTTGTTGAGGGTTTTTATCATGAATGGATGTTGTACTTTATCAAATGCTTCTTCTGCATCTATTGAAAAGATCATATGGTTCTTACCCTTTCTTTTATTATTGTGGTGTATCACATTGATTTGCAAATATTGACCACCGTCGTAAACCCAGGAATTAATCTCACTTGATCGTGGTGAATGATCTTTTAAAATGGTTGGATTCTGTTTGCTAATATTCTGTTAAGAATTTTTGCACATATGTTCATTAGAGATATTGGCCTGTGGTTCTCTTTTTTGTGGTGTCTTTATCTGGTTTTGGTGTCAGAGTAATGTTGGCCTCATAAAATCAACATGGAAGTTTTCCTTCCTTTCCTATTTTTTGGAAATAATTTGAGAAGAATAGGTATGAACTATTTTTTTAAATGTTTGGTAGAAGTCATCTGTGAAGCCATCTGGTCTTGGACTTCTGTTTGTTGGGAGTTTTTGTTTTTGTTTTTTTTTTTTACTGAGTTGACTTCTTTGCTGGTGATCATTCTGTTCTAATTATCTATTTCTTCCTGTTTTAGTTTCAATAGGTTATATGTTTCTAAGAATTTATCCATTTTTTCCAGGTTGTCCAATTTGTTGCCATATAGTTTTCATAATATTCATTTAAAATTATTTGTATTTCTGTGGTGATAGTTGTTATTTCTCTTCTCTCATTTGTGATTTTATTTGAGCCATTTCTCTTTGTGTTTCTGGATAAATATGGCTAGAGGTTTATCAATTTTATTGATTTTTTTTTTTTTTTTTCAAAGAACCAGCTCCTGGTTTCTTTGATCTGCTCTACTGGGTGTTTTTTGTTTATTTTGCTTTTTAGTTTTTATATCATTTATTTTTGCTTTAATCTTTATTATTTCTTTCCTTCTGTGGGTTTTAGGTTTTGTTTGTTTCTTTTTGGTTTTTTTTTTTCTGGCTCCTTTGGGTGTAAGGTTTGGCTGTTTATTTGAGATTTTTCTTGCTTCTTGTTTCAGGCCTGTATTGCTAGAAACTTCCCTCTTAGAATGCTTTTGCTATGTCCAAAATGCTTTGAATTGTTGTATTTTCATTTTTATTTCTTTCCATGTGTTTTTTAAATTTCTTCTTAGATTTCCTGGTTTATATTTTCATTGTTTAGTAACATGTCATTTAATCTCTGTATATTTGTGATCTTTCCAGACATTTTCTTATGGTTGACTTCTCGTTTCATAGCATTATGATCAGAAAAGATGCATAGTATGATTTTGATCATTTTGAACGGTTGATGCCTGTTTTGTGACCTAATATATGATCTGTTCTGGACAGTGTTCCATATGCACTTGAAAAGAATGTGAACTCTGCTGTTTTAGGATGGAATGTTCTGAATATATCTGTTAAATCAATCTGGTCTAGGGTGTTACTCAAAGCCACTGTGCCCTTCTTGATTTTCTGTTTAGATAATCTGTCCATTGACATAAGTGGGGTGTTTAAAGTCCCCTACTATCATGGTATTATTAAATACTTCATGTTTGTTATGAACTGTTTTATGTATGTGAGTGCTTCTACACTGGGTTCATAAATATTTACAACTGTTATATCTTCTTGTTGCCCTTGTCTCTTGTAACATTCTTTGTTTTAAATTCTGTTTTGTCTAAGTATTGCTACATCAGCTTTCTTTTGAAATCCATTTGCATGATATGGATGTTTTTCCATCCCCTTACTTTCAATACGCAGGGTCTTTAGGTCTGAAATGAGTCTCTTTTAGGCAGCATATAGTTGTATCTTTTTTTTTTTTTTTTTTTTTTATTCTGTCCCCTAGGTCTTTTGATTGGAGCATTTAGTCCATTTATATTCAGATAGATAAGTATTTGGCCATATTATTACTTGTTTTGTGGTTGTTTCTGAAGATTTTCTCTGGTCTTTTTTTGTCTTTTTCTCCTTCATGTTTTGCTGGTTTTCTTTAGTGATATATTTGGATTTATTTCTCTTTATACTTTGCATATTTATTAGTGGTTTGGATTTGTGGTTACCATTAGGTTTGCATCACATCTTCTGCATATAGCAGTCTCTATTAAGTCAAAGGTCATTTACATTTGAACCCATTCTTTACTCTTCTCCTCCCCACATTAGGTATACGGTGTCATATTTTACATCCTTTCATTTTGTGAGTTCCCTGATTTTTTACAGAAATATTTATTTTTACTGAAAGTTTTGTGTTTCCTACCTTCATACTGTCATTTTTGGTCTTTTCTTTCTACTCAAAGAGCCCCCTTTAATATTTCTTGTAGGGCTGGTTAGTGGTCATGAACTCCTTCAATTTTGGTTTGTCTGGGAAATTCCTATCTCTCCTTCTATTCTGAATGATACCTTGAGTATTCTTGGCTGTAGATTTTTCCCATTCAGCACATTGAATATATCATGCCACTCCCTTCTGGCTTGGAAAGTTTCTGCTGAAATATCCACTATAGCCTAATGGGTTTTCCCTTGGATGTAACTGTATTCTTTTGATGCTTTTAATATTTTTTTCTTTATCATTATATTTTGCCATTTTAGTTACAATATGTTTTGGCATGCATCTGCTTTTGTTGATTTTGTTGTGGGATTCTCTGTGCCTCCTGGATCTGGATATCTGTTCCCACCGCCCCAGATTATTGAAGTTTTTAGTTATAATTTCTTCATATACATTCTCTGCCAACTTTTCTTTCCTTTTCTTCTGGGACTCCTATAATATGTATGTTGTTACATTTGATGGGGTCACTGAATTCCCTGTTTATTCTCATTTTGCAGAATTCTTTTTCTCTCTTGTGTTCTGCTTGATTACTTTCCATTACTCATCTTTTAGGTCATTAATTAATTCCTCTGCTTTTTCCAGCCTGCTATTCATTCTGTCAAGCGTGTTTCTGATTTTAATGAGCCCTTTATCTCTACTATGCTATTCCTTATCTCTGTGTAAATGGTCCCACTGATGTCCTCCACTCTTTTCTTAAGTCCAGTCAGTATCTTCATGAATGATCATTACTTTTTATCTCTATCAGACACGCTACTTATATCTGTTTCATTTAGATCTCTGGCTGAGGACTTGTCTTATTCTTTTATTTGGGAAAAATTCCTCTGTTTTCTCATTTTCTTTGCTTCTGTATATGTCAGGAAATTCAACTACATCTCCTATACTTGAAGGTAGTGACCCTATGAAGAAGAGGTCTTATAATGTCCTGCAATATAGCGGCCCCTGTTCCCCAAGGACTGGTATTTAAGGGAGTGTCTCTAATGTGTGCTGCATGTAGTCTGCTTTATCCTTTAGACCAGTCATCTACAGAGGTTCTCTTTGTCTGTTGTGGGTAGTGTTGAGCCCCTTGCCTGAATTAGGTAAATTTTCACTAAGTGTGCTCTCCTCTGTTTCTGAAATAAGACCTGTAGCCACTGATGCCAAAACCAAGGCCCTGAAAAACTTTAGGGATGGGAAATGTAGTGCTGGCAGGTGTTAGGGCCTATCTTTGGGGCAAGGGGGACTGAAGCAAGTGTGATTGTGAAGGGCAGTTTCACTTGGTATATGCAACTTAAGCAGTGAGTATCCACCCTGCCCTGGTGGCCCTGTGCTTATGCTGAAGGAAATCATGCCTGCCAGTTCTTTTGTTCCTAGAGGGGTATCTCCATGAGGGCTGCCTCTCTGGGACATACTCCAAGGTGAGCAAATAACCTCCTTACTGTGTGCCTCAGGCACTCTTCAGATCAGTGTTTCCACCCTGTATGTCCTTGGGCATTTTGCACTGTCTTCTCTCCAAGAGCAGCCCCAATGCCTCCAAGCTATCCTTGAGCAAAACCTGCTGACCTTTAGAACTCTAATCTTTAAGCCCTACTGGTTGTGAGAACTCATGAAATTCTGCCCCTCTTGCTTTCCAAGCCAACTGCTATGGAAATTCGTTTTCCTCATGTGCTCCCGTGTGCTACTTTGTCTCTCACCCTTCTCAGTGACCATAGCTCCCTCCCCTCCGCAGTGGCCATGATCTGTTTCTCTCCCAAATGGTATCTCCACACTTCCTACTTCAATTTTAAGATGACGTGATAGTTATCTAGTTGTATTTGTGAGATTAGGGGAGCCTAGGATCCTCCTACTCCACCATCACTTCCCCCTCCTTTATTTATTTATTTATTTATTTATTTATTTATTCATAGGAGAGAGAGAGAGAGAGAGAGGGAGAGCATGAGCAGGGGAGTAGGGCAGAGGGAGAGAGAATCTTAAGCTGGCTCTATGCTCAGTGCAGAGGCTAAAGTGGGGCTCAATTCCATGACCCTGGGATCATGACCTGAGCTGAAATCAAGAATAAGTTGTCCAACTGATTGAACCACCCAGGAGCCCCTCCCCTCTTTTTCTTAAATTGTAATTTTTGATGAGAGTAAATCAATGATCTTATTACTTAATAAATTATGTTTTTCTCTTTCTTTAAGGATGGTCTATATATAAGGCCTGAAGGCTGATTTGTCTAAGAAAGACTGCACTTCACCAAATAAAGGGTCCTCTAGGCAAAGCTGACTGTTTTCTAATAATGGATTTCCATTTCTGTTACATATGAGCATAAAAAGGGCAACCATAGTTGTGAAGAGACAGATGTAGACTTATCTAAGCCAAAGTATCTAAGAACTATGAAATAACTACAATATTTTTAGCCTAGGAACTCAAAATATTTAGAAATACCATTTACTGTTCTATAATATCTCTCCATTTTATTTTTTTTTTAATTTTTTTTTTTTAACGTTTATTTATTTTTGAGACAGAGAGAGAGCATGAACGGGGGAGGGTCAGAGAGAGGGAGACACAGAATCTGAAACAGGCTCCAGGCTCTGAGCTGTCAGCACAGAGCCCAACGTGGGGCTCGAACTCACGGACCGCGAGATCATGACCTGAGCCGAAGTCGGCCGCTTAACCGACTGAACCACCCAGGCGCCCCTCATTTTATAAGCACATTTCTATCTTACTTAATGTCAGGCCTTGGGACCTATAAAATTTGATGTGCCATAATGCAAGTTATGTTTTGAAGGCTTGACACTTCCTCCAGGTTACATGGAACAGATGCATTACTCTGAATAATAACCCCACAAAACCAGGCTAGTAACACAATAAAAACATGTTGTTTCTGTCTCACATCACAATCCTATGTACACTGAGGGCCTCTATTCCACACAGTCATTCAGGCATATGGATTCCTTCCATCCAGTGGAGGCCTCTTTTGGAAACTTTGTAATTAAGTTTCTAAGAGGTGAAGGAAGAGGTGAGCAGGAAGGACCCTGGGTGTCAGTCACTCAGGGAGAAGGCCTGAAGATGATACATACCACTTCTACTCACACTCCATTGGTGAGAACTAATCAATAATCCCCACCGACATAAAAGGGAGTTAGAAACTAGAAATGTGCCCTGGAAGAAGAAGAAACTAGTCTGATGACCATGTATCATTTGTCTCTGTAAAAAAAGATTCGCTTCACTTTCAAATTCCCCAAATCTATCAAGAAAATTTGACCTGTTGACCTTACCACTGGGGTCTTTGCTGGGAGACAAGTAAATATCAGAGCCCACAATTATGTATTCATATTTCCTCTCTAAGTCCTACCAACAAAAACTAGGGAATCTTACTTCGCAGTCATCTGTCAAGAAAACTGGCTCTGACTCTGTCACCTTAGCATCCCAAGTCTTCTCATTGTACCTATAAAAGTGCATCTGACTTCTTCCCCAGAAATTCATTACTCATTCACCAGATATTGAATGGGCAGTCTGTTCTCTGTTTTAGACTCAGGATGTGGGAAGGGAAATGGGAACGAGCATCCCTGCATTTGTGGAACTTCTGATATAAACAACAGAAATAATAGTTTATTATTTTGCATGTTAGAGGGTGATACACACCATGGAAAATGTAAGGTATGGGGTACTGGGGTGCTAGGAGAACAGACAGTTTTTTGAAGGTGTCCTGGCAAGACTTATTGAGAATAAACAATTCTCAATTAAAGGCAATTAAACGGAGCCTTGGAAGAGGTAGGAGAGTTAGACATGCAAATATGGAAGGGGAAAGCATTCTATCCAAAAGTTCGGAGGAAGAAACACTCCTGACATGTCTGAGGAAGAATAAGGAAGTCACCATGCTGGAGTACAGTGAGCAAGAAAGAGAGAGAGAGAGAGAGAGAGAGAGAGAGAGAGATGGTTCCTGAAGTCAAGAGAGATAAGAAGTTCTCAAGCATGTGGGGCCTGGCAGGTTCTAATTCTCCTCTCTGGGCTGTGAGAAAATAGACATTTCCTGTCCTCTTCATTTCTGACCATAGATTCTACTGTGACCTCCTGCTGGTTGTTGTGTTGTTTTTTTTTTTCTTTCTTTCTTTTCTTTTCTTTCTTTTCTTTTCCTTTCTTTTCTTTTCCTTTTATTTTCTCATTTCTTTTTCTTTCCCTTTCTCTTTCTCTTCTTTCCTTTCTTTCTTCCTTTCTTTCTTTCTTTTTCTCTTTTCTTTTCTTTTCTTTTCCTTCTCCTTGTTTTCTAGGAATTACCCTTTGACAAGCCAGTAGTTTACAACCCTCCGCAACGCCCTTGGCACCTCATCTCTCCAAGCTCGGGGTTTCCACCTTCTTTTTGCAACTTAACAATATTATATGTGAAGGATTTTAATACCCATATGAAGAAACATCACTCTTTGATGTTGAGGTTCTCATTAATTTCTATCACAATGAGAAATCTTATTTGCAAGACATATCCTGATAACCATAGGTTATCAAAGTATCTTGCCTAAGATGTTCTGTCTCTCTCTGTCTATTGTGCTCTCTCTCCAAACACACACAACCTACTGCCTTTTTTTTTCCTCTATCTTTTTCCTATTTCTATTTGCTTACATATACTGGTTTTACATGGGAGCTGAAAAATAATCTCTTGGGAAAAGAACAAGGACCACATCCCAAGTTGAGCTGAGACACAGGTAGACTGTATCTGAAGTCTGAAGACTTGAAGGTGCAAAGTTAACAAAAACTGCAAAGGACATGTGAGACCTCTGAGAGGATCCACCAAGGAGAAAGGGCTATGGAGTCCTGAGGTGGGTCTAGAGAGAGGATCCAAGGTTGAGAGGACAGCATGTTTTTGTTAACAACAAGCAGTGGTCAGCTGATGATAAAGAGCTTTACGTGGGAAGAAAACATAATAATCTAATAATCCACGAATACCTAGGAGAACAAATAATACAGAAGTGAGGAAATTATCCTTTCAGAGAAGACAGTTGTTCTGGGGCCAGAATATCCCCATGTAACTGTTGTCAGGGAGAATGTCTCTCAGGGGAAATAGTTAAAAAGATCACCTTGAGCCTTGGGCATTCTTGGATTGCTTAAGAACAGATGCAAAGTGTCCTTGAAGTTTCCTGAGTCACTCTCAGCGAGATCTCACATTCACAGTGAAATAAGGGAATCCCAAAAGTACATACAAAGCAAGTAGATGACTGCAAGGTAAACATCCTTTAATACTGACAGTGGCTATCTCTGGTCACCTCACACATATTTGTAGGGCACTTAACTAAAGTCATTAGGAATCTAATGGAGTAATTTTCCTACAATGAGATGTATTCTCACTTCAAATATCAAAAACAGAAAACTTTTAAATACTTAGGGATGTATGCACCTGTGCTTACATGTGAAACAACGTGATTATCATAAGCACATTATGCTCAAACAAGTTCAAGTGGCCATGCCTATGTCTTGAAGAATCTTATACACTAGTTATCACAGTAACTTTACCACCTTAACATGACTAATTTGGTTTACTTTTTTTTCTTCTCTCTAACCAAAACCTAAGTTACATGAAGACAAGAACCACATCTTTTTCACCAAGGAATCCCAAGCATTTAATAAGGCATATAGCTGTGTCTATTAAGTCCTTATGAAGTGAATGAATAAATGAATGAATGAATGAATGAATGAATTGCTAGAGCAGCTATATAATCTTCTATGATACCTAGTAAGATTTTCAACTATAGGTATTATATAAATCAAACCAGCCACAGTCTCAGCCATAGGTATCAGTATACCACACACACACACACACACACACACACACACTCAAGACTGCTTTTTCCTTTTTCTATTCGCTGTTTTCTTCACTCTGAGTAATTAAAAACTTAGCTCTGTCATATACTAGCTATGTGACTTTAACCAAGGTTTTTTTTTGTTTCTCTGAGATTCAGTTTCCTCTGTGCAAAACTATTTATAAGAATGGTTTCATGCAGTATAACTATGAGGACTAAGCAATAGAATCCATGCCAAGTACCTAGCTACCTGCTCATCACCATAAATGACAAGGCAGGGGTAAAAAATAAAGGAGAGTTTCAGGATTGTTTTTTCTTTCCTATTCACCTACTATTAAGCAAGGCTTATAGGAGTATATATTGGCCCCAGCCATATGGCTTTCCTCTGGACGTAGAAGGGGGGCTTTTTTTTTTTTTTAAGTAAAGTTGGTAGTAATACAACAAAATATTTAATTCCATTATCTAGCGGGTTAGTAGTTTATGAGAGCAAGAGGTTCCCTGGAGAAGAATTTCTTGATTAATTTTGAGCACAGATTGCCTGAAGGGAGCAGCTGACTACAAAGCATAGAATTATAGATCTGACTTTCGTGTCAAACATAAACCTGTCAGAATTTCTTTAAGACACATAATGTGATGATAATATTGATATTCTAGACCTAGAAAAAGGTATTTTCACCAGAATTGTTGATCAAGTTTTTAAGGTAAGAATTCAGGATTTGACTGACTTCATGGGTTCAAAACTACTCTGAATTGTCATTTGATCTGAGTATCTCTTATGATACATCATTTGCAAACATTTGTAAATTGTGTTTTCTCAAGCTGTTCCAGGTTGTGTATAAATTAGCTATTTGTAAAAAGATAAAAAATATAATTTTTCCATGACCATTTGACTTAGGAATTAAATGATCCATACACGGTGGGTATGTGTGTGTGGGTACATGTTGTTTATCCTCTGCATCCAGATATTAATGAGTTAGTTGACATTTACCTGACTTTGGATTATGCAGTTTAAAGGTTTCCTAACTGTGTTGTTAATCTGGTCTCCTTGGAAACCCTAAAGATGGGCCATGATGCCACTGGATAGGGAGAAAGGAGCTAAGTGGGAAGGGATATGAGCTGTCCAGTGCTTCCTCAACACTTACTGCATTATACACCAGCTTTCATTTGTAAAGAGAAATCAGCTGCCAGAAATTTTTGAAAATGACTGCTTTAGATAACCACTACTTCAATTTACAGATGAAAACCTAACTACACTTTATTCCGGTTTGCCTTGCCCAAGGGCAGAAAGCTATCCTTTTCAGTCATTCTTGAACTACAAAAAACATTTTAGTTATCTTTGAAAAAAAAAGAACACTTTAATAATAAGTAGTCTCAAAAGGCTGATTTTAACTTCATGGCAGAGTAACTGAATGTATTCATCTTGGTATCACAGATTAGAAAATTTTGAAGTGCTCTCACCAGCAGTGCCCTTTAAGTCCAGATTTCTACTAACAGTTTGTAGGAGGATATTTAAGCTTTCTCTATCATGGTTCTCAAAGATTCTTTCAGCATCCACCTATTGTCTGGTTCCAAACAACTCCCACATTTTTTTTTTTATTTCAGCTGATCCCAGCAGCATCACACTTCCAGTTCCTAAAATTTGTATGAGTTACTTATTGCTGCAAGACAATATCCTCAAATTTTACAGCTTAAGATCATACACATCTATTATCTCAGTGTCCATGTATCAGAAATCTGGACATGGCTTAGCTGGTTCCAAACTATAATGCAATGCGTTGATGGAAATGCTTTAGCTGCAATCAACATGTTGGCAGGGCTGGGATCTACCTGAGGTTCTACTGGGAAAGAATTTGATTCCAAGTTCACTCACGTTGTTGGAAGAATTCATTTCTTTTTGGTGGTAAGACTGAAGAAACCCATTTCTTGATGGTTGTTGGCTGAAGACCCTTCTCAGCTCCTAGAGGCCACCTGCAGTTCCTTGCCACATGAAATGTTCCTCCCTTAAAGCCAGCAAGAGAAAGACAGAGAGAGAGAGACTCCATTCTGACAGGAACTACAATCTTACATAACAAAATCATATTATCATGTGCTTGTAATCACACGTATTCCATCACCTTTGCTTTACTTTGTTGGTCAGAAGCAAGCTATGAGTCCATCTATACTCAAGGGGAAGAGATCACACATGGACATGAATATATCTGTACCTATATTTATATGTATATCCATATATATCTATATTCACAAACATAAACTTGTATATGTGCATGCATATATATTCATATATACAGTATTTATATATATTAAAGAAGATATGTTTGTAATGATATTCTGACAAAATGCTTTTTTATAAGTTTATTTATATATCTTGAGAGAGAAAGCATGAGTAGGAAAGGAACAGAGAGAGAGAGAGAGAGAGAGAGAGCCCTATAGAGAGAGCCCTACGTGGGGCTCAATCACCAACTGTGAGGTTATGACCTAAGCCGAAATCAATAGTTGGACACTCAACTGACTGAACCACCCAGGTGCCTGATGACAAATGCTTTATACTTTTAGTTTTGAACTAGCAAATGACACATTGGGGGTTTAGCTGGTTGGCTGGTTTATTGAGTTAAGGGGTGCCTGGGTGGCTCATTGATTAAACATCCCACTTCAGCTCAGGTCATGATCTCACGGTCTGTGAGTTCAAGCCCCATGTTGGCTCTGTGTTGACAGCTCAGAGCCTGGAGCCTGCTTTGGATTCTGTGTCTTCCTGTCTCTGCCCCTTCCCTGCTCATGCTTTCTGTCTCAAAAAATAAACATTAAAAGAATTTTAAATATGAGTTAACTTAACATATATAACTACAAAAAATGATAATGGACTCAGAGTATGACATAATTCATTACTTTATAACTTTGACTATGGGGAAATCATTGGAGGTAAGTGACCCAATTTAGAAAAAAAAAAAAAAAATTTGGCCGGTAGAAGATATTTAATATCCTAATTAGACAGTCTATAGTAAAGAAATAGTATAATTGAACTTATTGAAATTAGCACCAAGAAAATCAGTCTCTTCATTTTGAAAGTATGAGAAGAGGTTGAGCCAGGGACTCAAAAAGAATGTTTACTAATTGGATGAGGAAATAATTGGCACTTGTTTTTTCCTCTATTTTTTCCCTTCCACCTTGGTCAAAAAATTCAAACATGGAATGTGCGACTGTTGTGCTGCCAGTAACTATCCTGGAAATATTTATCTCCCTAATAAACTGGCAGCTAATTAAGTGTGGTTTATCTATTTATGTGATGCATTCAAGGCACCCATAACCACTTAGCCTGTGAGTTCACTTTTAATATTTAATAGAGGAAGAAGGTATGCAGAGAACCTTCTGTCCTATGACCTATCATGTATAATTAGACCAGGACATTTTAAGTGTGTTAGATCATGAATGCAACCATGTTTTCAATCTGAGTTAAGTCTAATCATACTCACATACACAAAAGAACTACAATTAAGAAGGGCCAAGATAAGTGTATTTGAGAAATTTTTATATGAACACAATTTCTAAAGTGATTTGTATATAGTGTGTGCTATAGTCTGAATTTTGCATCCTGACAAAATTTATATGTTGAAAATCTAATCCCCACTATGATGCTATTTGGGTGTAGACTTTTGGGATGTGACTAGGTCACGTGGAGCCCTCATGAATGGGACTAGTACTCTTATAAAAGAGCCACCACAGAGCTCCTTAGCCCTTTCTACTATGTGAGGATACAATGAAAAGTCTGCAACATGGAAAAGGGCCCTCACCAAACCAAGATAACACCCTGATCTTGGACTTCAGCATCTAGAACTGTGAGAAATAAATTTCTGTTGTATATAAGCCACACGGTCTATGGTATTTTGTTATCACAGCCTGAGTGGATTAAGTGCATAACAAAAAATATTAGTTAAATATAAAGTGTGTTAATACAGAAATGCCCTTTTATTTGTCTTAATAAATAATACTAATATTTTAGTAAATATTAATTGAAGTTATGCCACATAACCAAGACTTCCCAAGCACACATACAATATTAAAAACAAACAAATGAACCAACAAAAAAACTTATAAAAATGTATGGATCACTCACTTGGTCATTTTCCCAGCCAATTATATATAAAAAAAAATAATAAATTCAGAAATTTTCTTCCTCCATAATTAAGAAGGTGTATATCAGGAGTCAAACAATGTGATTATGCTAAACATTTGATAAAGTACATGAACACAGAGTTGTGACTTCACAAAAATTGTGGTTAATCATACATTTTTTATTGATCTTGCAGTTTACTTTTTACAGTTTTACTGTGGTATAATTTACATATAAATTCTTTCATTATAAGTGAAATTCATTGAATTACTGAAAATTCAATTAATTTTTAGTAAAGGTTTAGAATTGTGTAACCATCACAAAATAACAATGTTAGAACTTTTCCTTGTGCTAAAAAATTTACCCCTCATCTTTGAAGTCAATCTCACTTTCCACTCCCAGCCCCAAACAATCAGTCTGCTTTCTGTCTTTATAGGTTCACTTTGTCTAAGTATTTCATGTAAATGAAATCATACAACATGTAATCTTCTTCATCTGTCTTCTTCCACTTATAATTTTTTTTTCAATTTTCTAAATGTTTATTTATTTTTGAGAGAAAGAGACACACAGAGAGAGAGAGCAGGGGAGGGGCAAAGAGAGAGGGAGACACAGAATCCAAAGCAGGTTCCAGGCTCTGAGCTGTCAGCACAGAGCCCGATGCAGGGCTTGAACCCACCAACAGTGAGATTATGACCTGACCCAAATGAAGTTGGATGCCTAACTGACTGAGACCCAGGTGCCACTTATCATAACATTTTTGAAGACTATGTTGCATCACTTTTTAGTATCATCCAACTTTTTTGCAGAATAATAGCAGCAGAGAAATATACAATTTTTAGTCATTCACCAGTTGGTTAGCAAGCATGTGGATAATTTTCAAGTTAGGTCTATTACAAGTAATGCTGTTATGAACATTCACCTGCAAGTCTGCACAGACATATGATTTCATTTCTTTTGGGTAGATTCCTAGGAGTGGAATTGCTGGATAAAATGATAAGTTTATGTTTAACTCTTTAAGAAATTGTCAAACTGTTTTCTAAAGTGTTTGTGTCATTTTACATTTTCACCTACAGTGTATGAGAGTGCCAGTTTCTCTTTATCTTTGCTAACACTTGATATTGTCTGTCTTTTCGATTAGGACCATTCTAATATGTATGTAGGAGTCTGATGGTGACTTTATTTTGCATTTCCCTAGTGACTAATGAAGTGACTACTTTTCATATGCTTATTAACTTTCAACCTATCTTCACTGGTGAATATTTATTAAAGTTTTCCCCATTATTAAATTATTATTTGTCTTCTTGTCACTGAGTTGTAAGAATTCTTTATATATTCTGAATATAAGTTGCTTTTTCACATATATTATTTGCAAATATTTTATCCCAATTGATTCCATATCTTTCTATTTTATTTGTGTTTTTTCAAAGCACAAATAGTTTTCATAAAATCCAATTTATTGCAATTTTTTGGGACCTTTGTGGCTCTTGGTTTTGTTGTATCTAAGAACTGTTTACCTAACACAAATTCTTGACAAATTTCTTCAATGTTTTCATCTATGAGTGTTATAATTTAACTTTTAGATTTAGCTCATGATTCATGTTGATTTAATTTTTTCTATATGGTGTGAAGAAAAAGTCAGTTCATCATCTTCAGATAAAGATATATAATTGACTTCCCTTGGGATATATTTTTACACTGTCATTTGTATAGACTCTAGGCTAATGCACCTGTAATTCACTTAAACTGGGGGGACTGTAAGAGGATGAACTAAGAATTATAGAATCATAGTCAGGATGAATTAAGAAACAGTTCTTCTCTTGGCCCTATACCATATCTTATCCTTCTGACTAATCCACAGAAGGGAAGGGATCTTCTGTCAGCTTGCTACCAGGCAAAACCAAAACAAAACTGCCAATTTCCATACCCTTTTAAAGAAGTATTTTATTGTTTTATTTCACTGGAGCTCCCCGTTAAAGATAAAAAAAAAAAAATCTGAGTATCTGAGTATCTTCTAATTATAAGAAGGAAATAAAACAGGAAAAAGTATCTAGAGTAACCCATGTAGTTGTTAATTAAAATATGTGAAAAATACATGCAGTGCTTATAATCTAATGTAAAACTGTTCTAGATATTGTATGACATACAGTGAGTTTTTTTTCCCCTTTGCTAGTAAGTGGAGGAGTACTGGGAAATTTCATATGTATTTTTTCTTCAACTAAGACCTGCTGATTGCTTCTCTTTATAAATAGCTCTTTTTCTCTTTATATACAAAAAACAATGTTGTCAGAATCAATCTGAAGAGTCAACTGTCCCACCATACATAGCAGGAAAGAGTGATTAGTTGATGATTTCATTTCATTGTGGTTGTGTTTATACTATGAAAGCTAATCACTCTGGACCTAATATTAATAAAGTCGTTATTGTTCATGAATAAAAGTAAGCTATTTGAATGCTAATGACATCTTAGATTCACAGTAGTAAGAAAGTGGTAATAAAGCCTCAGCCAACATTTTCATTGTTAACATTCATAAAATATAATTCCTTTAAACCTAAGAAAGCTCTGAATATGTAATTATAATCACAGTTTTAACTCGTGAATTTGTAGTCTTATTTCCAAATGTTAGCTACAGTTCAATTTTTATTTAAGAAGGACATGTAACAATTAGTCCTATTACCTCTTGAAATTATGAATTCAAAGATGTATTTCCTAAAAACCATGAACTCTTATTCAATATAGCTTTTGGCTGACAATTTGTCCATTCATACCATCTATAGCCATTGAAAAACAATATGTATCTTTGAGCTCTCCACTACTAAATCCAAGAGACAATAAAGACAAGCTTTGAGGATGTAGTTCAGTCTATGTTAAAGCAATGGTTCTCAAAATGTGGTCCCCAAACAAGCAGGATCAGTCCCACCACTAAATAAGATCAGAAACAATGGGGATAGCACCCAGCAACTTGTGTTTTAACAAGTCGTCCAGGGGATTGTGATGCATGCTGAAGTTCTGATAACCATTAAGTTAGTAATTGCTGATAAATTCTTATCAGGCACACTCTTGTTCTATGAGCTGATCTATGTTCTCTCTTTTAAATGATCCTATCTCCAATTCCCTCAGAAGTGACTGCATGTGAATCTGCATCCTCCCCAAGGAATGATGTGGAAAAGCTCCGGATAGGAAAGAGTACCAAGACTCAGCTGAGGCAAAATGCTATAATGCAAAAAAAAATAGTCAGTTCTAAAAGGATGACCCCAGTGGACATGTTCCCATTGAAAAGCCTAACTGTAAGGGCACAAGGTAGTACATTTCAGAAACAGGAACCAGATGGAAAGAAAGTGGTGCTACAGTAAGGGGAAGTGTCTAAGTGAATTAGGTCAGTGTGTACTTTTCCCAAGGCCAGACAGGATGCTTCCCAAAATGGTGGCCTAAATGTAAATCACCATTGTTAAGGCTTGCTTTCACACAGTATATCCCACACTTACTAAGGCAAATATGTGAGACCTTTAACTTCCAATCCCTCTCTTCTAGATTAGTTCCAAACCTTTCTTTTCTAATCTACCAAGCATAGCCTTTATGTTCTAAATGCTTTTAAAGAGTTTAAGTCATGTCATGTCACTGTCTGAAAGTTTGCAGGGCTCCTATTTTCTCCATATCTATGTACATTCTTGCCAAGTTGACATTTAGGCTCTCTAACATGGATTTAAATTACTCTTGCATTGTCACCTATAACTGTTTCTCAATATGCATACTATTTCTACCAAATTAGACTGTTTATGCTTCCTCGAATATTCCCAAAGTTCTCTGCAATGCTATCCTGCCTCATCCTGTTCCTCCACCTCTCTAGCAATACCTGCAACATAATACCTTTGGTAGGATGTGAGATGTGATCTCACTCTCTCACTTGGACCTTTAGAACTCCCTGTACTTTTCCTACAACATTCTGCTATAAAGTTTACTAATTTGTGCATGATGTGGTAAATATAGTAGGGTGAGAATTCAACCTCAGCTTCCTTAACATGGAAAATCAGAATTATAATACAGACTTTATAAATCTTTTTAAGTAAGTAATCAATGGGTATCTTTTAGTTATATTTATTAACTTTGAATAGTATTCACTTTAACATAAGGATAGTGATGTAGAACATTATTAAAATATTAATTCCAAAAATACTTATCAACTACTTACTATGTGCTAAGACCTAGTCCAAGTACTAAAATGTCACTGCCATCATGAGTGGTAAATTTTAAATTCTAACTGGGAGAAACATATAAAAGAACAAATTTACACAATAATTTTAGAGAATGAGAATGCAATGAAGAAAGTAAAACAAAAGGATAGAATGGAATGTGATTTTAGAGACGAAATGCTTAAAGCTCATTTTCCAATCAAGGTCTCTCTTTAGTAATTTATTCTTTTTTTTATTACTCACCTTCTACATGTTAATTTTTCATTAGTATGCAGGACAGAATAAGTTGCTACTTTTATAGAATATTTACTAAAGAGGAAGAAACAGACAGTAATAAGTAAACAAATAAAAGGAAAAATAATAAAATGTTTATAGTAATGGTATAGTAATAAGTATTACATAAAAATAAACCAGGGCAAGAAATAAAGAGTGACTGGTGGGGGGTGGGCATTCTTATTTTTAGATAAACCGATTAAGGAACATCCTTCAGGACTAATCAAGTATTTATTTTATTTTATTTTATTTTATTTTATTTTATTTTAAAAGTTACTTTAATGTTTATTTATTTTTGAGAGAGGAAGAGCGTGAGCACGTGAGGGGCAGAGAGAGGGGGAGATACAGAACGCAAAGCAGGTTCCAGGCTCTGAGCTGCCAGCACAGAATGCAACAAGGGGCTCGAACTCAGGAACCATGAGACCATGACCTGAAGTGTCAACTGACTGAGGCACCTAGGCGCCCCTAAGGAAGTCAGTCATTTTAGAAAATACCTAAATGACAAGCAAGAGTCAACTCTCTAGTTATCTGGTAAAAGATACTGCAGTGAGCAGACATTAAAAAAGTAAAGAAAATTCCCACAAAGATCAGGAAATCTTCTAAGGAAGTCTGCTTAACAAATGTTCCTGCCCAGCTGGGCAAGCTTTTAGATATTTTGGCTCAGTTTCCAAATTATTGAAGGCTTAAGCTAACCAACCCTCCCAGATTTGGGGTTTTGCTTGCCACATGTTGAAGGTCAGAGGATGTGAGTGTGGGAAAGTTTCTCTCCTAAGTAAGAACATTCTGAGTGGTGTCCAATGAATTCCTCTTCTGATGTGAGCAAATGCTTCCTTTATTTTGTGTGCTTTAAAGTGGTGCCAGAGTCATCAAACTACGTGTGTTTCTTTCTATTTTTTCTCCATTTTCCTTGTCTGAAAATATTGAGCATATTCACATATATCACTTAACTAAACAAACAGGCAATACAGTAGCCTGTTCTCACTCTTCACTGTTCCTGTGGCTAGACAATTTTCTTATTTGAGTTTCCTGACATATTTCCCAATAAGACATTATGTATTCTATGCATGTGTTCCTTATAAAGGGGTTTTAGTTTTTAACTCCCATAAATTTAATTAAAGTAAGAATCAATCCTTCACTCTATTTTACACTCTGTTTACAAGTAAGATCAATAAATTGACATTTTACTAATAAATGTTAACTAATTAAAATTTGACTGACTCATGTAACTCTTGCCATTTTATGTATTTTTTATGTTTTATTTATTATTTTTGAGAAAGAGAGAGACAGAGTGCAAGTGGGAGAGGAGCAGAGACAGAGAGAGACACAGAATCCAAAGCAGGCTCAAGGCTCTGAGCTGTCAGTACAGAGCCCAACGTGGGCCTCAAACTCATGAACAGTGAGATCATGACCTGGGCCGTAGTCGGATGCTTAACCGACTGAGACAACCAGGCACCCCGCTCTTGCCATTTTGAAGTATAAATATATTGACTGGACATCAACTGTTAATATGTTAAAAGAAAAAAAGAGAAAAAAAAACCCTTAATCCTAGTTGACATGTAAATGTACTTCATAAACAAAGCGTATCTCAAAATGTTTATGTATAAATGTTTGTACCCCAAAATGTTGACACATCTCTCCTTTCCTCTTAATTTATTTGTATATCAATGAAATTGCTAAATAAATTGCTGCTGTCAATCCTGGTTCTCCACTTGGCTCTGTTGGCAAAACCTTGTGTTACACTTTAAAAATCAATCAAGTAGCAGCTAAAAGGAACAACTTGTAAAGTACTCAATAAATACTTGCCCAAAGTAGTATCACCTGACCAAAGCATTTACACTGGACACTGGATCTATTTGCCTTTCCTCTAAAGCTGTGACAATGCACAAATCTCTGAGTAAAACTTTAGTTCTGGCACGAAACTAGATAAACCTCATGATATAAGTCTAGGAAAGGGTGTTCTCAACCTACCTCTGCTCCTACAATTTGTGTGGTCTTACATCACTCAACTTTTTTTGAACTCCACTTTTATGGTTTGTAACATGATGGTTTCGTCTACATGACATCCGGGGTTCTTTGTGGGTTTAAATTTCTGGCACTAAGGTTTCCGTTGGTCTGTTTGTTTCCAGTCAGCATGCAGTTAAGTCCTCTCCCCTGTGGAGGCTGATTTATGAACTAGATTCACTGTTTCTTTATTTCTAAGATTTGTAAATACAGCGGAATGAGCCTGGAGGTTGGAACAAGAGACCAGAGAAGGAGGGAAGAAGGACGGCAGGGGGAGGGAGATAGCATACCTATCACCACCAACCATACTTAAGAGCAAACTACTTGCATTTCCATTCACGTAGAACTCTCAGGCAGAAAGTGTCTTGGTGTAAGTATTTAAAGAGGAACTGGTGAGTCTCTCCCCTCTTGTAAGGTTTCTTCAGGCTTGCCATGCTGATCAGAAATATGTGTCAAACCGACTGGTGACCTCCCCGTGCTGCATTGTCACGAGCACATACGGCTGGACGGCGAACATGGAGAGGATCATGAAGGCCCAGGCCCTAAGGGACAACTCCACCATGGGCTACATGGCAGCGAAGAAGCACCTGGAGATCAACCCCGACCACTCCATCATCGAGACCTTGCGGCAGAAGGCGGAGGCGGACAAGAACGACAAGTCCGTGAAAGACCTGGTCATCCTGCTCTACGAAACCGCGCTCCTGTCCTCTGGCTTCAGTCTGGAAGACCCACAGACACACGCTAACCGGATCTACAGGATGATCAAACTTGGTCTGGGTATCGACGAAGATGACCCCACCGCTGATGACAGCAGTGCCGCGGTGACCGAGGAGATGCCACCCCTGGAAGGCGACGATGACACGTCGCGCATGGAAGAAGTCGACTGAGCGCCGCCCCGAGGATTCCTTGTATATGTACTCGATGCTTTATCCCGTTCCCTCCAACGATCTATTTTCAAGGATGTTTTTCTTTATTTTTGTTAACGTTTTAAAAATCTGTAAGGCATGACGAGAGCTACTTACGGGGAAGATAAGATTTCTTTCTGTTCGAGTGTGATACTGTGATGCGTAGAAACTAAAGCCCGGCTAGTTGTTTTGTTTGTTTTTTTGGGTTATGTTTTGTTTTTTTAGTGCCATGCTGGCTGCTCTTCCAGGACAAGGTAACGTTTGTCACAAGGTGTACGTAACCTCCCGTGAACCGCGTGGTCTGAAGTGTTCGCGACAAGTGGATTCCCTAGTAAGACCAAACTCGTCTGTCACTGAAGTGTTCTGAGCTATACCTTGGTGTTTAAAAGAGAAATCTCGGTTGAAACAACTTTCACCTTCTAGGATTTACTTTTTAAATCTTCTGTCCCCTGTAGTTATTTGCTGCATGTACCAGGCCTCTAGAAACTAGTGTGTTAAACCGAACCAACTTGATGGGAGTAACTATAGGGCTTGTTTTCCAAAGAGAAGAGCGTTGTTTAGAGTAGCGAAATTCGAAGGCTGCTTAGGCGCGTTGTGAAGCTGTTGGGGAAATAACTCCGCAAGTTTCGTGAGTGGAAATGTAGTGCTCGAGACACATTCTGCTTTAAAAGGTTGTAACAAATACAAACAAATTTAAAAAAAAAAAAAAAAAAAGAAATATGTGTTGAAAGATGTACCCAAGAACAATGAAGGCATCTCTTTTTGTGAGAGAACGATACTGAGTTTGGGAGGTCCAGTACAGATATCTATTCCAGAGTGTAAATGTCCTTCTTTGGTAATATAGAAGCACAGTGCAGCCTAGTATTTTAAAGATTTCACATTTACAGCTGGAATACTGGAGATGAGCTCATAGGTCTATGATATGTGAATATAAATCACTGACCACGACTGATTGATATGCAGTATTTTTTTCAGTAAATGAAACTAGATGCTCTCCCATCATCTGGGGCCTGGTAGGCATTAACTTTAATTAAGATCAGAAAAGATACTTATAATTTTAAGTCATACTGTATTTAATAAAGCACATTATATTCAATTGAGACATGGGAGAATTTGAGGATTCAACAAAGTTTGGGCATATATTCTTTGTACATATTAAACATGTTTGCCACTTGAAAAATATATTTGCATATGTTTTTAGAACATTTGGTACTTATAATAAAATTAAATATCTGTTATATACTGTATTTGTGTCACCCCACAATTTATATGTTGAAATTCTAAACCCCAGTACGATGGTATGTGGAGATGGGGTCTTTGGCATCCAACTATGTCATGAAGGTGGAGCACCATGATGGGATTACTTTCCTTATAAGAAGAGAAAGAGACTAGAGCTCTCTCTGTCAGCCCTGGAAAATTACCATCAGAAGATGGTCATCTGCAAATAGAAAAAGACATCTCCTTAAAAACCTAATCTGCCTGCACCTTGATCTTGGACTTCCCAGACTCCAAAACTGTGAAAAATAAATGTTTGTTGTTTGTTACCTATTGTATGGTAATTTGTTATAGAAATCCAAGACAACACTGTGTTTGGCATATTTGATCTTTTTCATGGTAACCTTTGTTTACTTCTGAGAGAAGATAATGGTTTGAGAAAAGCAGTTCTTTGATCACGTGCACAATCTGCTATCAAGTGTCTCTGTCTTCTTAGGAAATCACCATTTTGCTAATGGACATTTTGATATTTTAAATAACAAGGTTTCCTATTTGAAAAGTCAAACTGGAAGATAAAACACCTGCTTCTGAAAAAGACTGAAGTGTCTGTATCATCTGATTGAACAGGTCTTTTTAGTTTTCAAATGTTACTAATTTAAATGCAAACTACATGGGATTTTAGCCTGAGAAATTACACTGGAATATCCCACTTATAACTCATTGGTATTTCCCTGCTCTGCCTATTTCTTCATCATTTGAAAATTTTCCTGGTTCATTGAGCTTCTGGTACTTAAGGCATAGAGCTGAACTACAGGTATAAATAGAAAATGGAGAATCCAGTCCCTACTCTCTGCCTGCAGTTCAGTGCAGCACGCTCACTGAGCTACTCCTGGATGGGTTATCGACACTGAATATCAGATGTGACATTATTTGTCACCTAGAGTTCCATCTAATCACCACTATAAATGGAGAAAAATGCCTACTTTTTCATCACATTTCACCACCTTTACACTTTTTCTGAAAATCTATCGGCTCTACTATATATATATTCCCTCCTTTGAACCTACATGGGAATAATTAACACAGTCATATTGGAGCATTCAGAATCTTCATACCCTCTACCACAAAAGTGAGTTATTAAATATAGCCCAGTTATTAAATATAGCCCTAGGCAGGGCACTTTGGCTGCTAATGTCAGATACCAAACATCCAATGCATGATTTTACTGGTACCAACCCCTGAAGGTATTGTTGAGGTAACCATAGTGAAGTAACCATAGTAAAGTAACCTGTTTTTCTTATGTTCATTCACTTTTTAATTAAGATTAAAAGCACAGCTCTTCATGCTTCATGAAAAGTTGGTTTCATAACTCTTGAGTTTATAAGAAATTCAATTCCTTTGGGATAGAAATGTATTAAGACATAAGTTAATTTTTGCAATGATCTTTTCAGGGGGTCTAGTTAAAACTATTCTCAGTCTCAATAGGGATCTACCCATTAGGCACAAATCTGTAAAAACAAATAAAAAACTTTTGTCTTTAATTGTAGTTACATTTAATGAAATCTTGTAACAACAGGCATCTCTTGTTTCCAGACAAAACCTCAGCACCTCTCTGAGCTTTTGATTTTCTAATTCCAGTTTTATAATGGAATTTGTACGTAAAAGCATAAAATCTAACATAAAACAGGAAAACTGGGAAATCCTCCTCCCTTGACCTCATTTTCCCTAAAGAAAAACCAGATCGGGGCGCCTGGGTGGCTCAGTCGGTTGAGCGCCGACTTCGGCTCAGGTCACGATCTCGCGGTCCGTGGGTTCGAGCCCCGCATCGGGCCCTTGTGCTGACAGCTCAGAGCCCGGAGCCTGTTTCAGATTCTGTGTCTCCCTCTCTCTGACCTTCCCCCATTCATGCTCTGTCTCTCTCTGTCTCAAAAATAAATAAACGTTAAAAAAAAAAAATTAAAAAAAAAAAGAAAAACCAGATCACAGATATAGAGCCATATACACAAAAGAAAAAAATACGGAAAATATACTATTGACATTAGGATGCAGAAGGGCTACAATATTCAAAGCATGCATGTTTATTAAAGTCTCCTTTTATGGGTGTCTCCAATGAATGTGAGGCCTACAACTATAAGGCACACCCCATTTTATTTTATTGTTTTTCTGACGTGAAGTTTCATACTAAGAGCCTCCTTGCAACATCAAACTGAGAAGCCCACACCCGTTCCAGGATATATAGGAATTTATTGGTGAAGGGGAAGTTAAAAAGGATACTGACTTCTTCATTTTACAGATAAGAAAGTAAATGCTTAAAGAAATGAAAATGAATTGTTTTTTACCCAAGTAAAATTCACTGATTAGCATATATTTATTGAGTAGATAGTATGTGTAAGGCCCTGTGCCAGGAAGGTAAGATGGAAAGATAAATAAGATAATATCCCAAAGAAGAGACCTCTGAACTGAGCATTATACTCACTGAGGTAAGAGAAAGACACTAATAACTTCCAGAATAGAGGGAGGATATCTAACCCATCTTGAGGCAGTCAAGAAACACTGAGCAGTCTGAGACAGGATCTGAAGTAGATGCAAATAACAGACTGATGAGTTCAGGAGAAAAGGCATTTGGTGAGACAAGAGTGCTACAGCAATGGCATGATGGTTAGGAATAGCCTCTTTCCAGGACTTATGCAGCTGTAGGACATGAGGCTGCAAAGAGAAGCATTATGTGATCATGAGAAATATTCTGAGCTATTATGAACAGAGGCTCTACATTTTCTGATTTGGGTGAATATATTTTTTTCCTTTGTTTTCTGAAAACCTGTAAAATGTTTTCAGAGAGCCACGTACCTTTATTAATCGTATTAGTTCTTTCACTCCCCATTCTCCTGGTGGGACAAAAATAACTCCTAATCCACTTTTAACTTTCTTTCCTCTCCTTCTTTTCCCCCACTTCACAGAGACTTGCAACAGCCTTTATAAAACACTTCAAACCCATTATTTCTGCTTAAAAGTTTATAAGTAGTTGAAAGTGCTTATGTCAGCCCAAATCATCAAATCTGAACAACGTCAGCACTCCAGAATTTGCAACATGTAGCAACAGAGTTCAGCATTACTCTGTCTCATTCCAGTCAGACCAGAGGAGCTACTTACTTCCCTAAAGAGACTAATTGTTGAGTGATGGCTACATATGAAAGGGAGCTGGACATATGTAGAAAGAACAGTTTTCATCATAAATGATTCTAACTGTTAATGTACCTGAGATAAGATTTTTTTTTTTGAGCAAAAGCCCATGGAAACAGTTTTCTTCCCATGACTCTCCCCTAGATTTCAAGATTTCCCAGGTGTGTGGTTTCATTACGATGTGGATTTTAGTGTTGAAAGAATACTTTAGGACTTAGTAAGAAACATTGAAGCTGCTACTTAAGGGCTAAGTCCCTTAGCCACTCATGACTTTAGACAGTGACAGATGATGGATTAAACACATGTAGTTTCTACGAGACAAGCCTCTGTGATTATTTCAGAGATATTCTACAGCCCATCTTGAGGAGCCATTACATTTAGTGGAGTTGGAAGTCCACTGGCCTTCTACTTTTTTCAAATAAGACTAAATTGGAAATAAGATTACATTTAAAAACAGGGCATCTATATATGCCTCCACGGATCCACATTATAGTCTAAGGGAGACTACAGCAAAGAGATTAAGAGCTTTGAAATCAGAAAGCCTTGATAATGAATCCTTCCTTAACTATGTACTAGCTATGTAACAATGTTTAAATTAATTATAACATGTCAGGTTTGGTATCTATGTCATATATAATTTTCTGGAAAAACAATGTGTGAAATTGGCAATTTTTCTTTCTTAAATATTTAGTAAGGCTCCCTTGGAAAACTAACCACACTTGCAAGTTTCTTATGGGAAAGTTTCAATTACACATTTAGTATCTTAGTAGTTATGAGAGTATTTAGACTTTTTACTTCTACTTAGGCTAGAAAACTAAGTGGTAATAAGAAGTGCTTTTCTAGGAACTTTGCCATTTCATCTAAGTTTTTTAACTCATTGCTATAAATTGTTTACAATATCATTTTATAACATTTTGTATCATAAGGATTCATAGGTAAAAATTCATGATATTGGTAATTTGTCTCAACTCTTACTTCTTCATCAGTATCACCAGGAATTTGCCAATTTTATAGTTTATTCAAAGAAAATAGTTGGTTTTACTTATCTTTATTGTGTCTGTGTGTCTGTATTGTCCAATGTATTTTTTTTCTCAATTTTATCTTCATTATTTTCTTCTTTGCAACATTCTCTTCTTGGTTTAAGTTACTATTATTTTTCTAAGTCCTTAAGATAAATGTGTACATCATTAATTATTAGCCTTTTCTATTACATACATTTAAGAATATATACTTCCACTAAAAATGGCTTTGGTTTTATCCCACAAGTACTGAACTAGAATGTTTAAACATCATTTAGTCAAATTATTTTCTAATTTCCTTTGTGATCTCTTTTTAGATATATAGGTTATTTCAAAATGTCTTTCTTTCTTATTATGATGAGCACTGAGTAATGGATAGAATTGTTGAATCACTATACTGTGCACTTGTAACTAGTAACACTGAAGTCAATTATAAAAAAATTCTAATATAAAACAGTACAATTAAAAAAATAAATAAATAAAGCATTTCTTAATTTTAAAAAGTTGAGATTTTTATTTACCTTCCTGTTATTGTTTTCTGGAATATATGTGATCAGAGAATGTTATTTACATGACTTCAACTTTAAAAATGTACTAAAATGTACTTTATTACCCCATATATGGTCAATTTTTCAATGTTTCCTATCCACAAGAAAAAATATGTATTCTTTAGTCACGGGGATATATTTATCACATTTGTCAATTGTATTGCCTCCATTATACGTTGATTGTTCCATCAGTTAGTAAGAGAATTTTATGAAAATAATCCATTCTGATTTAGGATAATCTAATCTTCCTTCTAGATCTATCTATCTTTATATGTTGAAGTCGTGCATTAGAATAGTTATACCTAAGCACTAAACTCAATTTATTAGCACCATACAGTGACACTCTTCTCTTATAATAATGCCTTGTACCTTAAAATCTATTTTGTCTGATATTAATATAACTACTATGATTTTTTTTCCTTTTTAGTTTTTGCATAAAAATTTTAACTTCTTTTTCGACTTTTCTGTGTTCCATGTTTCACTCGTTGTACATATTTTATATTCCTGCACCAGAACGTAAGGCCACTACCACCTATCTACAGCTAGTTAGGACTTTTTAATCTGATCAGGTACTTTTTGTTTTTACCTGTCATAATTTAGTTTGTCATAATATAGTTTATTCCACGTTAATACATTTGGCAATGTATTTTGGGATTATGGCTACCTTTTTACTATGTACCTTCTATGTTATCTGGTTTCACTCTTCTTGAATTCATATAGTATTCATATCTTTCTATTTCCACAAAAGTTTTATACTATACATCTATTGTTAGAGTGATGACTATAGATATTAACTGAAATTTTTATCTTTTTCTTTTTGAAACTTGAAAAGTTTTGTAACAGTAATTCCAAACACACATGCGATCATTACATATTTTAACTACATATAGAAATATATTTTTATTTTTTTTTATTTTTTTAATTTTTTTTTAACGTTTATTTATTTTTGAGACAGGGAGAGACAGAGCACGAACAGGGGAGGGTCAGAGAGAGGGAGACACAGAATATGAAGCAGGCTCCAGGCTCCGAGCTGTCAGCACAGAGCCCGACGCAGGGCTCGAACTCACGGACCGCAAGATCATGACCTGAGCCGAAGTCGGCCGCCTAACCGACTGAGCCACCCAGGCGCCCCTAGAAATATATTTTTAAATCTTCCAAGATATTGTTGTTGTTGTTCTATACATTAATATACATTTATATTTACCCATATATTTTACTCTATTGTGTTCTTCTTTCTGCAGAACCGTGTTTTTATTTTGTACATTTCTCTTATTTAAAAAATATCATTTGAAGAACATCTGTTGCTTGAAAGTTGCTCAATTTTTGTTTGTCTAAAATACATTTATTTCATCCACATTCCTGAAGGATATTTTTGTTGAGTACAGATTTTACAGTGGTAATTCATCTTCGTGGTATATTGAAAATTCTCTCCCAGAGTTTTCTGGGACATATACTGGGTTTATATTATTGCAACGAAGACAACATCTGTTTATATAAATTTTGAACTCTGAAAGAAAGTATCTTTTTTTCTTTCACTTTTTAAGATTTTTATCATTTTTGTCTCAGTGAGGGAATTTTTGTTTTGTTTTATTTTTTGTTTTCTCAAGTATTTTTTATTCTTTCTGCTTGGGGCCATAGGACTTATTGGATCTGTGGCTTAATGTTTTTCATAGTTTTTCAAAACTTCTCATCCACAGTATTTTTTCTTTTTTTATTTAAAAAATTTTTTAACATTTATTTATTTTTGAGAGACAGAGGGAGAGCATAAGCAGGGGAGGAGCAGAGAGAGAGGGAGACACAGAATCCAAAGCAGGCTCCACACTCTGAGCTGTCAGCACAGCTGCTTAACCAACTCAGCCACCCAAGCACTCATTATCCACAGTATTTTTCAACATTGCTTTTGTCCTTTCTTTCCTCTTCTCCTTTCAGAAAAAAAAAATACATGTCTATTTTAGACCTTTAATGTATTAGCTCTATATTTCACACTTTTTTGGTTGTTGTTGTTATTTCTCACCTTTTCTTAATGCGGGGTATTTTCTTTTGATCTAATTTCTAGGTCATTAATTCATCTTCACCCAAAAAGGAACATCTGATCTGTTGCTAAACCTCTCCTTACATTTTAAATATGGTACTGTACATTTTAGTTTTAGAATTTATATTTGGTTCAATTTCAATCTATTATATCATATCTGTTGAAATTTTCAAGCTTGAATGTTACTACTTTGAAGACACAAAATATAGTTCTTATATACTGTTTATCTGGTAATGCCATTATGTATAGTCTCTAGGGGTTTGTATTCAAAAAAGTAGTCCCTAGTTTTCTACCCAATATTGTCTCTGCAAAATTCTATGGTTCTTCTCATTCTTCTGGCTCTTGCTTCATTTTTCCTGTCTCCCCATGTGCTTGGTTATCGAACTGTGTACTACTGCATATTCTTTTTAAGAAATTATAGGAACTCTCTACTAAAAAGTATAAAGCATTTCTGAGAAAAATAAATTAGTCCTAAATAAATGGAGAGATATATCATATTTATGGACTGAAACACTGAATACTAATTAAAAAGGCAATTCTCCCTTAAATTGGCCTACAGATTTAATGCAATCCTAATAAAAATCCCAACTGTCCTTATGTTTTTGTAGACATTGCTAGTAAATTGTAAATTTTTATGGAAATACAAATAAACTATAAAAACAAAGCAATGTTTTAAAAGAACAAAGTTAAAGAAGTTTCTACACCTGATTTCAAGGCTTACTATACAGCTGCAGTCATTAGGAAAGTTTGATATCAGTGAAATGATAGCTATACAGATCCATGGAAAAGAGCAGAAAGTCCATAAATAGACCCACACCCTTACTTCATATTACTTACTAAAATTAACTCAAAACCGATCACAGATCTAAATGTAACTCTAAACCTTCTAGAAGAAAATATAAAGGAAATGTTTGAGACTGGAGGAGATAATCTCTTAGACTACGAAAAGCACTAACTATAAAAATATGAAAAATTAAACTTTTACAAATTAAACAAAATCTCTCTTTCAATGACACCATTAAGAAAATGAAATGTAAGCCAGTAGTTGGAAGATAATGCTCACAACACATATATCTGATAAAGGAATATCTAGATAATGATTGCAACACAATAATAAAAATATAAATCATTTTTTTAAATTTATTTTTGAGACAGATTGAGAAAGCACGAGTTGGGGATGGGCAGAGAGAGAGGGAGACACAGAATCTGAAGCAGGCTCCAGTCTCTGAGCTGTCAGCACAGAGCCCGACACGGGGCTCGAACTCACAAACCGTGAGATCATGACCTGAGCCAAAGTCTGGTGCTTAACCGAGAGCCACCCAGGTGCCCCAAGATAACTCAAGTTTTTAATGGATAAATTTGCAAAATGGATAATAGAATATGAGATTGAGAAAAAAAAAAACATATGGTAATCTCAATAGTCCAATAATAAGTAATAATTTTTTGAATTGGCTAGTTATCAAGAAATATTTAGAAATAAAAAAACATAGTAAGGTATTTACTGTAGTAAAGAGTGACATTTGGCATCCTGTATTCTGACTTTAAGAATTAGACACAGAACTAAGGAATAGAAAGGCAATATGTTATGCAGAGTGAAGGGAAGGAAAAAAAAAGTTGAATTTTGAAAATGGTAGACCCTAGGTACTTATTTCAACAGTTGAATAGCTGATGGTAACTTGAAGGAGGTTTTCAGCAAACTTAGAGAAAAAAGCCTGAGAAGATGATGTAATGATGTCAAAGAAAGAAGAAATCATATCTTGAGCAGCACTGTAATGTTGACGATCTTAAACAAAAATGAAGAACTGACCACCATATTTGGTAATTAGGCTCTATTGTAGGGAAGCATTTCCATGAAGTGGAGGAGGCAGAAATAAAATTGTAGCAGGTTATGTGAATAAGATATGAAGAGATGGAAGCAAGAATTGTACACAGACCATTCCCTCAGTGAGAGTGATTATAAGTGATTTACAGGATGAATAAATGAGATTTCTCTAGTAAGATTTTATGGAGACAATATTAGAAGAAAAGGCATGAGTATAAACTGTATTATAGAGACTGGTGGTTTGGGGGACAGGGTTGCATAAAGAGAAGGGAGCTGATTATACTATTCTTACATGAGCTTAAACCTGAAGATGCTCTTAGTGGATTTTGTCTCAGAGGTATACATAACAATGAAAATGTATGGAAACAAATGTTCAAAGTCCACCAGGAATTTCCAGGCTGTGGCTTCAGACTTTCCTTTCTTTGATTTAGGGTGAACTGTAGATGAAAAGGAGAACTGAGCTAAACAGCTTTAAAGTGTCAACTGGGACTTATTTTTAAAACACTGGTATTAAATTTAAATAACTTATTCAGGTGTTGCTGCCTCCTGGGAATTTTCAAGACAACTTCTATCCTTGTAACTTAATCACAGTAATAACAATAATGATTGTTTGAAGCAGATACTTTAATTTTATTTTTAATTGTAGGAATAGTACTCATACTCTCATAGGCTTTAAATCCCATTGACATTAGTTAGAATGGATTTATTTAAAAATGGAATTGTTTAAGTATCAAGTAGTAAGACTTTATCCTCTATGTCATTTATAGATGATATACAAAATTTTTAATTAAACACTATTTTAGTTTTAAACTTTGATACGTCTCCTTATTATCCTTATTCTCTGTGCACAAGGAAATGATGACCTATCACATTTTATTTACAATTTATATTCTTGTGATTAGAGAATTAAAAAAGAAAAGGATCCACCAAATTTGGTAAAATCATGTAGTACCTTCACAGATCTTAAATAGGCCTCTAATCCATTATTTATTTGATAGGTAATGAACCCAAAGGCAAAAAAACGTGCAATAAATTGTGAAAGTCTCCACAGCCAATCATGAGAGAATGTCAGATGAGAAATACAATTAAAAACAGTTCTTCAAAACTTTCTTCTATTTTCTTCTCAAACACAAGATAATACTAATAATTTCTGTTTATTTTTTAATGTTTTATTTATTTATTTTGAGAGAGAAAGAGAGAGAGCACAAGCAGGGGAGGGGAATAGAGAGTAGGGGTGGGGAGAGAGAGAAAATCTCAAGCAGGCTCCTCACTGTCAGAGCAGAGCCCAATGCAAGGTTCAAACTCAGGAACCATGAGATCATGACCTGAGCTGAAATCAAGTGTCAGACACCTAACCGACTGAGCCACCCAGGTGCCCCTAATTTATTTTTAATTATAGGTATTTTCAAGGACAAAATTATGATTCTAAACCCTATTCATTAAATAGCATGAACTCTCTGAAACTCACTACACTTAGGGAAGAGCACCAGAAGCAAACATATTGGAAGGGAAGGTTAAAAGAAAATTGTACTTCTCTATGGATCACCTGAAGAGAAGAGGAATACATACATTTCTTTGAAATTCTTCAGTTAATTTCTCAACTTGTTGATATATGTACTATCTGTGATGCCATTAATATCCTTGATATTAAAGTGAGAAAGATAAAGATTTATAAAGTTATTTTTAAAAATTGTATTGATAATTTTATAAACATTAAAGCAAAAATCCACAAAATGTAATTATTTAGGGAGAGGTCCTTAAGAAACGACCCAACACACTTGCCAAAATCTCTCTAGTGGAAAGGAAAGGAGAGGAGAGGAGAGAAGAGAGAGAGGAGACAGGGGAGAGGAGGGGAGGAGAGGGGAAGAGAAAGAAGGGAGGGGAGGGGAGGGGAGAGGATGGAAGAGGAAAAAGAAGGGAGCGGGGAGGAAGGAAAGAAAAAAATTTGTCATGAACAAAATTTCAGCCTGCACATTTAGATGTGAAAGAAATGTAGCTTTGTTTTTTTCAATTACTCAAGTAAATTGAAGTCCACATTTACCTTCATTATGAAAAAATGTCATTCTGAGATGTCAGAAACTTGTTTCCTTTCAATTTAGACTTTCCCTCACTCCGTATAAATTCTAGGACCCTTTTGGACAGGACCAGCAGGTAGGTCGACAAGGGAGGTCTTCTGATTTCATTCTAAAGTTTCTCTTGTTACTTCTGGATTCATTTCTATGCCATGAAATTCATATTGAAATTGGCAGAATTCAGGGCAGGATGCTCCAGAATATGCCACTTTAGCATAATGATGACCTTGAATTAAAGTTACTTAAGAAACAGCCAATGCAAGAACACTCTGACCCTCCTTTGTCTCCCTGAAAGTAGGAAATAAATCTCCCATCTTCATAAATATTCAATGAGACATCGTCATCACCAGAGATAGGAAATTCAGGGCTGAGAAGGCTATATGAACAAACCTTGTTACCTTCTTTACTAATTTACCACCCACTCCCAAACTTCTTTATCTTGTCAATTCTTCACAAATGTATTGTTTCTTTGTTTAAAAGGTACAAAAGCTGCCTGCTTTGGTCACTTGAGTCTCATATTTTCATTAGCTCCCATACATATGAAATTAAATTTGTTTCTCTTCTGTTAATCTGTCTTATGTCAATTTAATTATGAGGCCAGCCAAAGAACCTAGAAGGTAAGAAGGGAAATGTTTTCCTCCCTTACAAAATCAACATGTGGTTTTCATTGAATTTCCTCTACACAATCCAAGAAAAAAAGAAATTCACATTTCAGAATACTGAATTGAGTTCACATTTCAAATATATTGTGCTGAAGCAAGTACTTTTAGGCTTCGGGATGGTGGATTAAGTTTGCTCTGTCTTGATTCCTCCAAAGGGTTGGAGAAATCAATTAGATTTTATTTATTTGGTAAAAGTAAAATAATTTCTTCTAACAAATGAACAAACCAACAAAGAAAAGCCCACTAAGGCCTAAGGAGCATAGCCTCATACTCCAGAAGAAAGGCAGCCTCAGGCATAAAGCAGGGCCCAGCACATACACCTCATTCACATGTGTCACATACAAACTCTACCCAAAACTCAGATAAGCTGCCGCATGCAGTGACACTCTGGACGATTAGCTCAGACCTTGTCTTCTTTCAGTTTCCAAAATGCTTGATACCTTATGACATTTTTAGTGTTACCTCAATGTATAATTACCACTCACTGAAAACCACAGGACAAAATTTCCATTTAATTCAGAGTGTGTAACTAAGGAAACAAATCAAAATGCCATAAGATAAAATATATCCATTAGTTAGAAGCTACCATTCCAGGTCCTTCTTACATATTTTCTTCTTTTTCCTTTAATTTACTTCCTCATTACTTAAATTTTCTCTTTTTATTTATATTCCTCCTTTACCACTTTAAAATTTATACTCATAAAAGTTCTGTCAGTTGGGAATGAAATGTAAAAGGTATGGAAAGTATAAATTCAGAAATTAATTGCTAATAATGAACTTATACATTTTACTTGCCATTTTTCTATCTTATTTTATTGTAGATAATAATTAAGATATAAAGACATAGCCAAAGTAAAAATCACTATTGAGAATATTATAAGTTAAAACATAGGTTATATTAATGACATTAAACAATCAATCTAAAGTATTTTCTTATTGTCTACTACAGGCTAGCATCATACTTAGCATACTGTGCACACAATCCAGCCAACAAAATAATAGAGAAGTGTATAGAGCCCAAACTGGTTCATTTTCAAATATTAATTGAATTCCTTTCAAATAATTAAATTCATTTCAAATATCAATCATAAAATATTTTAATATTTATCTAAGCATATATATCACAAAAGATCTCAAATAAAATAAAAATATTATATGATATTATTTATATCAAAAGTATTTGAATATTATCTTATAAAGTACCATTTAATAAAACAGTAACTATTAAAATTGTCTGATAAAAATAAAATGTTTGAAGGGATTTATATATTAATGTACCTTTCTCAGCAATATAATTACATTATGTCTGTGGTTGTACTTATATATCACTGTTCTTGGACATTTTCAAATTGGTTATAACATTTTTCCAAAATGTAACCTGATATGTTAAACAACAATAACGACAAAAAAGCCAAAATGCTATTTTCTTACTTCCTTAAACAACTCTATTTAGCTATTCAAACTATTCAGAAAGTTAAAATAAAAGTTGATGAATTTCCTTAGGTACACAAGTTGACTTTTTTTCCTTAGGCTATTCCTTAAAACGCATTCTCTATTGATGGTTACAATACTGGCCCTCTCCTCACATTTTTTTCTACATTTCTTTGTGATATTTGGTACACAGATTTACTAAGCACTAGGGATTTAAAAAAAAAAAAATTAATGTTTATTTATTTTTGAGAGAGAGAGAGAAACAGAGCAAGACCAGGAGATGGGCAGAGAGAGAGGGAGACACAGAATCCAAAGCAGGCTCCAGGCTCCGAGCTGTCAGCACAGAACCCGAGGCCGGCTGGAACTCACTGACCGGGAGATCATGACCTGAGCTGAAGTTAGACACTTAACTCACCGAGCCACCCAGGCGCCCCTGCACTAGCGATTTTTTAAACAACACATAATTTAGATACAATACCTATATTATTTTATCTGAAGTCCCAGTAAACTAAGATTCAATTCTCTATTGAAGGTATGTAGGTAATGTGAGATAAATATGATATTCTTGAATTTAGGACTATTAGAGTAAAACCCGTCGTTAGTTACATGCCATCATTGGGTTATCAGAAACAAATCAAGCTTTTTATAATACTTTTTTATTCCAAGGATCAAGCAACAGGATAAATGGAGCAAATACGGCTTATTTGGCATTGGGCACCTGAACTGAGTGGAGCAACAGCACAATGTGGCTTTATTTGTTTAAAAGGGAAGGAGAGAAAATAGCATGCCCAGAAAATGTTCTCCTCCTTCATAGGTACCCAGAGGGAAACAGAAGCTCCCTTCATCCCTAGCCCAGGTATAAAACCACCTTCTTTCAGCCAACTTTAAAGTAAATTACAAGAGGTGCTTGCCTAGGCCAAGTTCAAATACCAACATTTAAAAGAAGCTCCTTGCCAATCTGCTCACCTTCAACAGGTTTATTCAAGGAAGATGTAAGTGCAGCTTCCTGAAGCCTCAGGGCAGATATAGAAAAGGCATTTCTCAGTAGTTTTACAGATATCACTTTGATGATCAACTCTTTGTGTGTATGCAACACCAATTCTCTATGGAGAACATCTTAATTCACTTAGAGTATTTGGTAGTTCACAAGGACTTACGAGCTGGATGGATAAGATGGATATTTAAACACCTGTTTGCCACTGTTATTGAGTTATTCTGAAATTTCACATAATCAGAAGACCTAATTTTAACTAGGTATTCAGTAACCGAAGGTTTTTAATTCCTGTTACGCATTAGAACTCGGGAGTTTCATGAAAATACCCATGTTAGAACACCGTCTTCAGAGTTAATTTTGTCTGAGATAGAGTACTAACATCAGTATTTTTAAAAACTCCCAGATGATTCTAATGTACCCACAGCATTGAGAATTCCTGAATTAAACAATTTTTTTGATTCTCTACTAGATACCATTTGGGGGGTGGGGCAAGGCTCTAGAAGTGAAAAACAAAAAAACAAAAAATGGTAATATTACCTTATGAGAGTATAGAGATGAAAGACAGTGAGAAAATTGGAGAAAATAGTGAATATGTAGAATGGTTCCTGAAAAGACTAAATGGACAAGGTTAGGTTAGGTATTGGATGGTTTAGCTTGGGTTTTAGACTAAGCATTTTTAGTAGTGATTTTCTCCCACTTGTAACAAGCATTCCAAGCAGAGATTCGAAGCTAAACTATGAAATAAGCATCAAATAACTTGTCAAAATCATAGAGCTTAACAGAGAAGAGATGTGTCCATAATTTTGTTTCCCTGAATACTGAAGGTCTTGTGAAAAAGATTTTTAAACTTTGTAAACAAATTCAGTGTTAGTGAAGAAAGAGGATGGTGAAACAGGGCTTACAAACAGGAGAAAATGAAGGCATTATAAATTGGAAAACTTAATTAGATCTGTAAAACAGTAATAAAAGAAAGGGTGGTATTAAAATACCACCTTAGAAGGAATTATGGGGATATTTAAATTTAAGAATTAATGTGTGAGAAATTTCCACATGATAAAATTTTATCAAATACTATGGGTACAAGAAGATCCATAGTACTTACTGAAGTTCTTAAAGTCAAGAAATATAAAAACAAATAGTACATGGAAAATCCACAAGAATAGTGATATTTCCTAATAAATAAGCAGAAAAATAAATATTTCAGCTAGTGCCAAAATTTTCAGTTAACATAGCAAAATTATCTGGAAATCTATAAATATCCATAATGGGGAGGTGTTGAGGCGATAAGGGGGTTGCTCGTATAAATTCCAGTTATAAACGATTTGTTCAATAAATGCTTTTAAAACCCCATCACTCTCCTCCACCCTAAGTTTACCCTTGAGTGGAAGGAGAACAGTGTAATGAGAAGAGTTTAGAGGAGCCAGCAAGGAACAGAACACACAGGATGAAGAATTATGTCTTCTTTCCTAGTGTAATAAGATGACAACCTAAGAGATTGATTAAAAGATAAAACTGATCTAAAAATATTTCAGAGACACTCTGACAACCATGTATAGATCAGATTGATATTAGAAAGAATGGAAGCAGGGAGAATTGAGAAGTTATTTCAATCATCCAGGAAAGAGGTAAAGCTTACAATAAAATGGTGACAATGACCAAGGAAAAAAGTACAGATTTGTGAAAAATTCTTTGTAAGTAGAATAGACTGTCTAGGTTTTGGAGATGAAATGGGTGTGTATATAAGAGAAGGACCAGTATCAAGGATTATTTGTAGGCTTTTGGTTTATGCACCTAGGCACATAGAGGAACCATTCACTGAAATAAGGAAAATATTGGATCAGCTGTAGGTAAGTAAGATCAAAAGTGCACTTAGGTAGTAAGATTGAAAGCACAGTCTTGAACATGTTAAGTGAGAGAGACAAATGGAGATACCAAGTAGGCTATTGTATATATCAGCAGGAAGCTCAGAAGAAAGGTATTCCAGTATCTTTCCAGCTTAAGAACAAGTATCTTTTTGAAAACAAACTTTGAAGAAGTTGAAACATGTTTACATTTTCTTTGGTATTTAGGTAACAAACTCTATTTCCCTAGTAGTTATCAGAAACTGAGATTTAATTGTCATGTGAATGTTCCAAGTTTCATCTTTGAAGACAATCAAACTGAACACAACTGTAGTTAATATAGTACACTAAACAGCCATGATCTTCTATCTAACAATAAGCCAATAACCACTGTGGCACTTCTTCCAAATCCTTCAGTCTGCCAGGTGGGAAGGTACATATTTACTTTCTTTTGTGTACTTTCTTTTGAAATTTATCCCAGGATCTGGCCACCTGGTCTGTCATATAGGATATTAATTGACTACAGCCTGCCAATTAGTGATGAGATTTGTCTGTTTGAAGCAGAAGTCATTCTGACTTCCAAAATGAACCTCTAGTCTTCCTAATTAAGGGAAACAAAACTACTGATATCACAAAACATTTTTTTTAACATGTACATTATTTGCCACACAGTTTTACAAGTAGTAACATGGTCAAAGATGTAGAATAAACTCAGAGAGGAATTTTTCTTTTAGGGAAAAACAAGGATACTTTTTTCTTTCTTCATATTTAATACCTCGGTTAATATTACATAAAGCAAAATAAAACAAAGAGGACTAGAGACTTGTAGAACTTTACATAAATCATGTAACACTCCCTTAATCATCATCCTATATTGTATTGTAGATTAATATAATTATACAGCACTGTATTGTATATAAAAGCATTTCTAATACTTCCAGTAACTAAATATCTTGGGACAGAAATCTGAAACCCATACTATGGACATACTATGGACATTCTGAGCTTAAAAAGAGTACTTCTCCAGGCACCTGGGTGACTCAGCGGGTTAAGTGTCCTACTTCAGCTCAGGTCATGATCTCACAGCTCATGAGTTCAAGCCCCACATAGGGCTCTGTACTGACAGCTAAGAGCCTGGAGCCTGCTTCAGATACTGTGCCTCCCTCTCTCTCTGCCCCTCCCTCCCGCCATGCTCTCTCTCTATCTCAAAATGAATGAACATTAAAAAAAAATTTAAAGAGTACTTCTCAGTGTTTACTGACATTTACAGAACAGATAAAACTCTGAACACATGTAATTACTCTCTTCTCTATAAATATGCTCTCACCTAAAAAATTCTGCCCTACCCTGGGCCCTCTTGCCTTTCCTATTCTGAGTGATAAAATCTCGCTCACCTTCAACACCAAGTTTCTCTGGTCTTCTGAGACAAATCTCTCCCTCTCTGGTGGCACTCAGTTAAGTGGCTGAACTACAATATTTGTTTGTGTATTTCTCTGAGTTAGAAGGAGAGATCTTGAAATTACAGTGATACTGAATTGAAATATTAAATAAGAGAATATTTGCTGATAAGGGGAAAAATCAAATTGCTCAAGGGAAAAAATTGTTCATTGCATGATATAGAAGAATATCACAAAAACAAAGCCCAGATTGCAGAATCAGGACTCAGAAAAATTGGAGATTAGTCATCAATCATTCTCTTCTTCACCCTCTCCTCTATGGTATGCATGGGCTCTTGTCTTTGTCCCTTTAATCAATTCAGTTCTATCAGCAGCCATGATTTCTCTGCATAGTCATATTTGTGCACATTTTCTGTTTCCTATTCTGGAAGAAAAAATTTGCTTGGTTCACTTTTTTGGGCTTGTTTCAATTTTCTAGTTCTGAAAAAGTAATCCTATTTGTCCAACTAGGTAAGCCTGATCCAAAAAAAGGTTGTAAGAGGCGAGGATCAGATGATATTTTTGGAGCTATGATACAAATTTTATTCTTAGAAGGAGCATTTAGTGGAAAGGAATCCTTATAGTTTCCTTTTATCTAAGTGAAATGCCTGACATCAAACCAGAGCTTCCTAGTGCCAAACTTTTTGTGTTTTTTATATAGGCAATGGTGCCTCCCTGTGTAATGCTCTTGATTAACCCTGAGTATTTGTTTTCCCCTTTCTTCATGGTAATAGAGTTATAAATTTGCACACGGCCACATTGCTAAAGAAGAAATTCCTCAGTCTTCCTTGTGGTTAGTTGTAGTAATGTGACTACACTCTGGCCAATAGGATGTGGTCAAAAGAAATTTGTGCTACTTTTGAATCAGGCCCTTGAAACAACTGTATGTGCACTTTGTTGTTTTTTCCTGCTTTCCTACTGGCTGGAAGTCAGTGAGAACCAGTGCAGCTGCCTTAACTCCATCAATAAAAGCTCTTTGTTGAGGATGGGAGAGATGACTACCCACCCTGAATCAACTGCCTACATCTAAGCCACTGTGTAAGAGGGAAGTAAATCTTAATCTATCTCTCTCTCTCTTTTTAAAATATCATTGTATGTTATGGATGTTTAATTAAAGATTTATGCAACAAGGAGGGTGCTGAAGGAACGTAAAAGTAAATGAGTACAATTGGTTTAGCAGGCAAGCACAGGTACTGAGAATATAAAAACAGCTGACTAGAAATCCATTTATTCTTATTACATTATAGCTATTGTCCAAATTTATTGAAAGTGTTTTGTCAGATAATTAAGAAAGAAAATCAAATGCCATTAGAGTCGTACTTCCGTTAATGCATCAGAAAAATTCAAAATATCGGTGCATGTTAACTCATGGTTTGAAGCTTTTCGACAAGTAACAGGAGAAATAGAGAAACTCTGATGAAGAGTAGTTTCAAGCAGAAATGATAGAAAACATGTTTTTATAATGGAGACTCTGCCTGCAGCCTTCAATCTAAACAAACTATGAAGGGAGGCAAATAATTTTGACCCCATTAGTGTGGGAAAGCCACGTTTGCTAAACCTAAACAAAATGAAGACTGAGGCCTCAGCCTTTTTAGAGGGCTCTGACCCAAGAGATCTTGGCCAGAAGATGGAACCTGACCTAGGTCAGATTAGACTGAAGGTGCTGCTTTTGAATCCCTATTGTTTCAGATAGCCCCAAGGTAGTTGCTATCAAATGGAGGGAGAGAGAGGGGCCAGCTCCAGAGGCCAGTAACTAAAAAGGATTTGGGCAGGTTTAAAAACACTATGACTAGATAAGACCCATGACTGTAGCTACTTCACATGAAACTGACTACAAGTAAAGAGACAAGCTTTGTGGTATGTGTATTGACAAAGATAGTGCAAGCCTATATTATGAAAGTTTATAGTTGCTCTATTCCTAAAGAAATTCCTCTAACCTACAAAAAGAGATTGTGCAGCCCCCAAGCATGCATATTCCCACTGCAATCTTTGTATGTGGCCAGAGGCAATAATGAAAAAGCAAGAGTCTCTAGCTCTTGTGGAGAACAATGAACAAAGGAGTTCTTCCCGGAGAGCAGAAACAGGTGCTAACCAAAAAAGTTTATTCTATGGCTTGACAGAGAATCTTCACAATTGTTGCTTCTCAAGGGCTCATTATTGTTATAGCTATGCTTTTCTCTATTTTTTTTTTTCCTTTTCAAAATAGGAATTTGTAGCTATCTTATTTCTTATCTACTACTGAATATGGAAGGCAAGGATTATTGGTAATTATCTATTATTTTATACATTATTAGATCCATATCTAGACCTGGTGAAGAATTCTGAATATAACCCAAATAATGGGAAATGAGCTGAATAATAACTGGCTAGGGATTTTGTGAATCTTCCTTAGGAAATGGTGAATGAATGAAGAGAAGGATAAATATGAATATTTCCATGATTAGAGAGGTTGACTATGGCACATTACTAATAGTCTCCCAGTATCCTTTTCTCTTCCTATAATAATATATTTTTAAAACGATGCAGATCTACACAACCAAATCCTACACTTCCCAGCATCGACCTAAATGTGGCCAGGTGACAAGCTTCTGGCCTATGGATTTGAGCAAAAATGATCTATATCATTTTCAGATACAGAAAACATAGCCACTTTGGGCTGGCTAGAAGATAATCTATGAGTGGAAGTCAAATGTTGAGGATAGCAAAGCTACCCACCATGCTCCATCCTCTTGCCTACTGTAGGACTATTACTTGGGAGACACCTAAACTGTGTCTTATGTAATAAGTCACTGTAGTTTTCATATCTTGCAACACACAGTCTGTATGACAACTAATTTGTTAATAATTAGGAGAAATGTTTGTTTAATGAAAAACTAAAGCAAGCAGACAAGGACGAAAAATGACTTGAAATTTGGAAATTGACTCAAAGGTAGAATCAAGCTTACTAGGTGCAAGGTATTAGAGCAACTAATACAATAGACAATACATGGCAACTTCTACTCTACAGAAACACTATATAGCATAATTAAAACAAAATAAAACATAGTGTCAAAAAATAAGACAAATAATTCCTTTCATAAGAAATAGAATTAATATGCAAAGCCAAGCGTGGTGCCCAACTACAAGTCAATACAGGCAACTCAGCTCTTGCAGGTACTGAGAACTCAGTGTTCCTCATGACAGAGTTTCTGAATCCAAGCTCAGAGAGAATCTAGCTGTAGAAGGAGCATCCTCAATCCCTCTCATGGAAACAATCAAAGAAACTGCTGCTGACCACAACCTGAAGTCATAGTTTTAGCAAGTTATAAGCCTATGGGGGCAGGGAGAAGCAGACACAGCCTCCTATACAGAACTGAATTAAACCACGCACTCATTTGATGTCATCTTTGACATAATTACAAACAGAAACACTCAAATATTATTAACTATAAGTCCTGGTTCTCATTTGGGGGTCTAATTGCTATACAGAAGGGTGAAGAAAGAATATGAACAAACAAAAAATATTTCTCTGTCAAAATGAAGCTGCAAACCAAAATTTCAAGATGTAAAAAAACATAGAATTCTAATAAATACAGCTGGCAAAATTCTACAATCAGAATATTAATTAAGTTCATATAAAATAATTATATGAAATAGACTAAATTTTTAAGAAGCATATTTAGGTCCTCAAAGGGACAAATAAAGGAATTCATTCCACCTTTAATATCTTATAAAAAATAAAGCATTATGAAAAATTAAGGTAGAAATGAAGCAAAAAAATATATCAATGTAAAATCCTGATAGTGGACACAATTACTGAAATAAATGTATACACGCATAATAAAGAACATACTCTAGACAGCTCACAACAGAAGAGAAAATTTGCGAATGATGACAATGAGGAAACCACTCAAAAAAAAAACATACAGATGTGTAAAGATATAAAAATAATTGGTCGTGATACATAGGAGGTAGATTGAAAAGCTTGAATTAATTGGCATTTCAAGAAAAAAGAAAGCAGGGAAAGGATAATATTTTAAATGTATCTAGAATTAAGGAAAAGTATGACTATTAAAAATGATGCTGGGTTGCTCTGTAGGTTGAGCATCTGACTTTGATTTTGGCACAGGTCATGATCTCATGGTTTGTGGGACTGAGCCCTGCATGGGGCTCAGTGTTGACAGTGTGAAGCCTGCTTGGAATTCTCTCTCTCTCCTTCCCTCTCTGCCCCTTCCCCACTTGTACATGCGCTCTCTCTCTCTCTCTCTCTCAAAATAAATAAATATGCTTAAAAAAAAGAGTTGCAGACACCTTTCCCCAAGGTGCCTGATTCTTTAAAAAATAAAAAAGAAGCGTATTCTGATTATTAAGTAGAATGAAAAATACAGACACATCATAGTAAATCTGAAAATCGTTGAAAACAAAAGGAAATTAAAAGCTAACAGAAAGAAAAGACAGACCACTTAAAAAGTAATTGGTTAGGGGTGCCTGGGTGGCTCAGTCGGTAAAGCGTCATCTGACTTCTGCTCCAGTCATGATCTCACCGTTCGTGGGTTTGAGCCTCGCATCGGGCTCTGTGCTGACAGCTCAGAGCCTGGAGCCTGCTTCAGAGTCTATGTCTCCCTCGCTCGCTGCCCCTCCCTGGCTTGCTCTCTCTCTCTCTCTCTCAAAAATAAAAGAATATTAAAAAAACTTTTTTTAAGTACTTAGACTAACAGCAAGCGCCATTACTATAAGTGGTCATCATAGATGCCATCAGAAAATGAAGAAATATATTTAAAATGCTGAGGGAATATAATTTTTGTTCAAGAATTATAAAGTAGGTCAAATTACCATTAAAGAGTGAAAGCAAAATTAAGACATTTTAGGGTAATAAAGATGGTGACAATTTGTGACCCACAGACTTTAATTAAAATATCTCCTAAAAGATGTACTTCGGCAAAGAATAGGGAAACCAAAAGCACAGAGTAGTATATAAACAATTACAACAAAAAAGTGAAAAATCTATTAGCAAATTAATTTACCATTGACTATCAAAAATTGTATTTGTGTGTGTGACTGTCAAAAAAATAAAAAGGCAAATCTACAACATTAAATAACAAAATGGGGAACAGCTTAACTGAGAAAGCATTATAAGGTCTTGTCATTTTCAAGAAAAGGATAAATATACTGAATTGCTATAAGCTTTGTTTAGTAAACTTATACTGAAATGTTTATGTTCAAAATTAATGACAATTATTAAAATAGTATAAATATAATCATAAGTTGCTGGTGGAAGACAAATTCTTACAATAACTCAAAAAGGTGTTGGCAATATCCACTGCTAAATCTATTCCTACTTTATGACACAGGATTTCTGCTTCTGGGTATATACTTAACAATCTGCCAAAACCGTAAGAATTTTCATAATATAACCACCCATTGCAACTATCACAAATGTCCATAAACAATAGAATAAATAAGTGATGGTATATTCATAAAATGGACCAGCACACTAAAATAAAGAACAAGCAATTGCTAAAGAGAACACGGGTAACTTTCACAGCCGTAACGACGAGCCAGAGATAAGACTCCAAAAACTGTGTATAATATGATACAGTTTAGATACGTTTCAGAAATATTGACTTCTGGAATGGTAAAGCATTGAAGGAACCCACTGTGACAAACACCAATGAAAATACTGACTAAGCAATTAAACTCCACCATTCTAGAAATCTACAAATTCAGGAAAAGAACAGAACAAACTGAAGTGTTTATTTACAAAAAACTCCAGAACCTCAGTAAGAACAGTGGAGTCTGTGGTGTTTTAATTGGGTCTGTACCTATCCCCCTTTCCTCCTCAGCTAGATGGCATGGTGATTAAGAAACGCTGTTAGTCTCACAGCCAACCTTGAGACCCCTTTTTGGACTCTATTCATAGCTGTATCCCTAGAGCAGTCAATAGTTTGAACAAACTAACAACTTCCTGAAAATTTTTCGTGCCCACAGTTTTGTCATTATTTTATTGGACTCTGAGCTCAACTCTGCAAAAATAAAGCAAAAAAACAAAACAACGAAACCGCCACCTTCAGCACATTACTGAAAAACTAAAAATAATAACAGTTTGCTGGTAACACTGCAGCTGCTCAGGCTGTAATTTTAGTTGAGACAAACAAGAACCTGACAAAACACTTAAAAGGAAAACCTGAAGAAAGGGACAACCATAGGGAACTCTGAAAAGCCATCACATATTTGGGGGATTTAAAAGTCTGCGTATAGGTGAAGATCTGTATACACCCAAGAGAGAGAGGTCCAGGAGATGGCAAGGCCCTGTTACTCTCTCTAGCTGACAGGAGACCCTCTTCAGGCAGGAAGTAAAAGCTAAAGCTGACTTGTAAGCTGCCTGAAGTTTAAAGGTGACTTCATCCACAGTTCTCCTTGAAACGGGTGGCTCAGGCATTTAGGAAACTTCTCATTGATCACTGATGATCAGCAAATTATACTGACCAAGAGATGACTTCTAGAAACCATATTTAAACATAAAACCTAGAATTTAAACACAGAAGCTAGAAGAGGGATGTTGACTGACAAAAGAGGAAGAACTGAAATAAGACAAAAACACTTATGTGGAGTCTCAGATTGTAAGTCAGGGAGAACAGATTGAGGTAGCAACTTGAATTGTGTCCTCCTGAGGAACAAAAAGTCAGGGTTTTTTAAAGAAAAAGGGGAATGCTTGCATACACTGTTTAAAAAGAAGTTTGATTGATGTTGATGGCAAAAAACTAATCTTGGCTGAATGTAATGGTTTCTAAGTCTATGACTAAGCAAAAGTCCATTACCGTAACAAGTTGCAGATGTTGTTCTTATATACTCCTTGGAATACTCATCATTTGGCCCAGATCAAGAGTCCACGGTTCCAGTAGCTGAGAGCGTGCATAATTCCCACCTTCTCAATGGCCTCCCAGCTCCATTTTAAAAATCCTTGACATAAGTGACTCCATTTTATGTTACATTTCACAGGAGTCATGGTAGTATACTTCAGTGAATAAAACAATCTAAAGAATTAGAACAGTAAAGTCACTGAACAAATATGTAGCAATGAGAACAACAGTAACAACAAATAGCAACAAAAACAACAAACTCTGATATAAAGTTGTTACAATACCTTATATAAAATGCCCAGTTTTCAACAAGAATTATGAGACATGCAAAGAAAGATGAAACTATAATGCATATATAGAATAAAAACAGCCAACACAAAATATCACTCACAGAACCCAGATGTTGGACTTGGTAGAAAAAACATTAATTTGGCTATTAAAAAACATTCTCAAAGAACTTAAAAATTAAAGTATGACAATTATGTTTCACCAAATAAAGGATATCAACAAAGATCTAAACTTACAAAAAAAAAAAAAAGAACACAACAAAAATCCTGGAATTAAAAATTATAACAAAAGATATGAAAAAAAATTACTGGAGTGCCTCAATAGCAGATTTGAACTGGTAGAAAAATTAGCAAACTTGAAGACAAGTCAATTGAAATTACCCAGTTTGATGAAAAGAAAAAAAGTAATAAAGAAAAATAAACAATGCTACAGATGACATGATAATCTATGTAAAAAATTCCAAAGAATTGACCAAAAAAAAAAAATAAATAAATTTTGAAACTAATATAAGTGGTTATAAGTCACAGGACAAAATTTGAAATTTATAAAGATACTATTTAAAACATAAATCTAACTATAGGTATACATGATCTATATGTGAAAAATTATAAAATCTCTGATAAAAGAAACCAAAATCAAAGTAAATGGAGAAACATGCCATGTTTGTAACTGGAAGACTTATTAAGATGTCAGTTCTCTTTTTACCAACTTGATATATAGATTCAACACAATCTCAATTAAAATATCAGCAAACTATTCTTTATATGGAAAGGCAAAAGACCAAAATAGTCAACACAATAATGAAAAAAAAGAACAAGTTTGAAAGACTCCTGCTACCTGATTTCAAGACTTACTATATGTAAGATGGCCATGTATAGTATACTGTACTTACTATAACCCAGATGGTTCCTGATATTGGCAAATGAATAGACACATAAATAAATGGAACAGAACATAGTTCAGAAACACACACACACACGAATATAGCCACCTGCTCTTTGACAAAGGAGCAGAGGAAATTCAGTGGAGAAATGATAGTCTTTTCAACAAATAGTATTGGAATAATAATAATCACTATTCAAATAAATAAATAAATAAATAAAAACAAAAATGCAAAAATTAAAAAAAAAAACAAAATACAGACCTTTCACAAAAATTAACTCAAAATGAACTACAGACCTACAAGTAAAATCCAAAACTCTAAAACTTACAGAAAAAAACAAAGGAGAAAATCTATATGGCCTTGGTTTGGTAATGAGTTTTTTGATGCGACTCCAAAAGCATGATCCACAAAAGAAAAAATTAATTTGGATTTTATTAAGATAAAAAATATCTGCTCTGCAAGACAGAACGAGACAATAGAAAGATAAAACAAACCACTAGCTGGGAAATATTTGCAAACCACATGTTTGACAAAGGACTTGTATCCAAAATATAGAGAAAATACTTAAAATTCAATAAGTAAACAAAGCAACCTAATTTAAAAATGGACAATGAATCCCAACAGATAACTCACTAAAGATACACAGATACACAGATGGCAAACAAGTACATGAAAAAATATGCAACATCATTAGTCATTAGGAAATTACAAATTAAAACCACTATATACATTAGAATGTCTAATATTAAAAAAATGATAAAACCAAATACTTATTAGTATGTGAAGCATCAGTAACTTTCATTCATTGCTGGTGAATGTTTATAGCAGCTTTATTCATAATCACTAAACAGTGTGAGTAACCAAGATGACCTTCAGTAGATAAATGGTTAAAAAAAACTGTGATACAACCTATAACGGAATATCATTCAGTGATAAAAAAGAAATGAGCTATCAGGCCATAAAAAAGATATAAAGGAACCTTAAATATATATTGCTAAGTGAAAGAAACAAGTCTGGAAAGGCTATATACTGCATATTCAATTATATGACATTCTGGAAAAGGCAAAACAATAGAGACAGTAAACAGATAGTGGTAACTGGTACAACCACTCTAGAGAAGTATAAAGGTTCCTCAAAAAACTGAAAATAAAACTACCCTACGATCCAGCAATTACACTATTAGGTATTTACCCAAAGGATACAAAAATACAGATCCAAATGGGGTACATGCACCTCAAAGTTTATAGCGGCATTATCAACAATAGCAATATCAACTCTAAAGAGAGCACAAATGTCCATCGACCGATTAATGGATAAAGAAGATATGAAAAGATATATAATGAAATATTACTTAGCCATCACAAAGAATGAAATCTTGCCATTTGCAATGATGTGGATGGAGCTAAAATGTATAATGCTAAGCAAAATAAGTCAATCTGAGAAAGACAAATACCATATGATTTCACTAAAATGTGAAATTTAAGAAAAAAAAACATGAATATAAAGGAAGGAGAAGGGAAAGAGGAGAGGGAAGGAGGGTTGGAAAAGAGGAGAGAGGAAAACAATACCAGAGACTCGTAAAGACAGAGAAAAAACTGAGGGTTGATGGAGGGTGGTGGGTGGGAGATAGGCTAGATGGATGATGTGTATTAAGGAGGGCACTTGTTTTGAGCACTGGATGTTGTAGGTAAGTGATGAATCAATGAACTCTACTCCTGAAACCAATATTGCATTGTATGTCTAAGTAAATAAAATTTAAAGAAAAATATGGGGGTTGTCAGGAGTTCGGGGAGAGGGCTGAGTGGGTAAAACAAAGAAGATATTTAGGGCGGCAAAACTATTCTGCATAATACCATAATAAGTTGGATACATGACATTAAGCATTAATCAAAACCCATGGATCTTTAGAGTACGAAGAGTAAACCTTAATGTATGAAAATTTAAAAATCATTTAATAGGTTTGGGGAGCCTGGGATGGAATCCAGACTGTGAAAGGAGAATATAAAGGTATTATAAATGATTATATATACAATATAAAAACAATTGTATTATAAACAATCTCACTGAAGGGAATGGGAAGAAAAGTTGCTAAGTAACTTTGGATATGAACAGTCTGAAAGGCTTAAGGCAAAAGATTTGGACATAACACTACACTCCATTTGATAAATTTTTCTTTTGGGGATACAGGGTTAACAATACTAGATTTACTGATACTGATATGAATGTATACTGGAAATGAACAATTATGTGGCTCTTTATCTTGGCCTCATACTGTTCTTATCAGTCATTGTCAGTGTCTTCAGTAATTAGTGTTCTGACACTCAAAGGGAAAAAAAATGAAGAGGAAGGAAAAGAGAGGGACAGAGAGGAAAAGAAAAAGACACAGAAAGATTGAGCAGAGAGGCGGGGCAGCGAGGGAGGGAGAAAAGAAGGAAGGGAGAAAGGAAGGAAGGAAGCTCTTTGTATATAGTGTTTAAGGGTACCTGGGGAAAAAAAAGTTGCTACATTCAATTATTTTTCATAATACTCTCTGCTATCTGGTTTTTATAAATAATTTGAAATCTGTGTGATTATGTGTTCAGCAGAGGTGTATTTTGGCTAGGATGCGTTTGAATAGAGACAAGCTCTATATTTTATTCCTGGATTCACCACCGAATCATTGAATTAAATTGGATAAAGTCACTTCAATTTTGAGAGCCTCAAATTTGACTTCAATAAAATGAGAAGGTATCTCCTTTCCAAGGTCACCTCACCTTTTAAAGGGCTACACTCCATGCAATTCTAACTCTATATAGATTCATGTTTCTTCTTTAGTGGATATAATACACCATAGAATTGAGATCAACCGATGGAGATAATTCTGAGGTTATTACTTTTATGTTCAGTCTTCATGTATTTGCCAGGAGCTACACAGTTCCTATGGATTCTAATTCCCCATTAATATAGGCTATAGTAATCAGCAGAGGGCAGTAGAACTCTAGGAATGAAAATAGTATCCCAGTATAAGCTCTGCGCAGTTTGTTTCTGCATAATTATTATTGCATAGATTTCTTAACTTGTCTAGTTTATATAAAAACTCATGTGTAAATAAATATATGCATGTGTACCTTCAGTGAGTAATTAGAAATTAGCTATTGCTATTATAGCTATTATTATAATAAATATTTTATAGCACTTTTCAAAACAGTTACCTAAACAAAAAATTTAATATATATCCAGCTTGAGGTTGTAAAACTCAGTAAGAATTGACTTCCTGTCTAAAGAAGCCAAATTATTTCAATTACAATAAGAATAATGAAAGTGGTTGTTTTCATGAAATAAGTAGATAAGAATGTTCATATTAGTAAAATAGATATATAAGTAGTTACATAAAGTTTAAAATTCAAAATAAGCATGCCTCCCTTTAGGAATTCTTTTAAGTTTATTTATTTTGAGGGAAAGAGTGCACAAGCAGGGGAGGGGCAGAGACGGGAAGAGAGAGGGGAGACAGAGAGAATTCCAAGCAGAATCTCTGTCAGTGCAGAGCCCAATGCAAAACATGAGATCATGACCTGAGCCGAGATCAAGAGTCGGAAGCTTAAATGACTGAACCATTCAGGTGCCCCTAGGAATTATCGTTTTAAGTTCCTCTTTCATTTTGTATCATCTGTGAAGGATCAGAAATGAGGGAACAAGAAAAAGAAGAAAGAAAATCCCCATTTTGGGGCTATATCCTAGACAACTTACTCTTAAAGGTGTTACATGTAAATTTTGGGAAAAAATTATTTTTATTTCTATTTAATTCTTTGTATCATAGCTTTATTGATGTATAATTTACATACATAAAAATACACATTTTAAAAGGATGTGGTCCCATAAAAGATTCACCCAACTAAAGAATACACAAATAACCTTGTAGAACATTTCTATCACCCCAAAAGTTTCTTACATGCCTCTTTAATAGATTTATGGTAGTGCAATTTATATAAATGGGACCATGCAATATACACTTTTTTTGTGTGTGTGTGATTGGTTTCTTTCTCTAAGCACAGTGTTTTTAAGACATGCCTAAGATAGATATCATGCTCCTATTTATGGCTGAGGAATATTCCTTTAAATGGATATACCACAATTTGCTTATCTTTCTACCTGTTGAACATTTGGGTCATTTCGGTTTTGGAATATTATAAACCAAGCTTCCAAGAACATTTATGTACAACTCTTTGGCTGGATATAAATTTTTATATCTTTTGGGTAAATACCTGCAAGTACAATCACTGGGTACTATGGAAGGTGCTCATTGACTTTATTAGAAACTGAGCAATTGTTTTTTTAAATACTTGTGCTAGGTCTCATTACCACCAGCAATGCATTAGAACTCCAGTTGGCCCACAGTCTCACAAACAGTTGATATTGTCAGTCGTTTTATTTTCAGCCTTTCTATGATGTGTGTAGTGACATTTCATTGCATTGATTAATGATATTAAATGATTGATTTAATGATATTGATTAATTGATTAATGATATTAAACATCTAAAAAATAGCTTTTTATTTTGACCATTTGTTCAGCTTCTTTTATGAAATGTTCAAATCATTTTGCCTCTTTTTGGGAAGGTGGCTACTTGTTTTTGTGTTCAACTATAGGAGTTCTTTACAGATTCTTTTACATATTCGTAGGTAAGTATTATGCTTTTTTATACATTTTTGATAACAATTTGTATCAAGCAGAAAGCAGAATGATTTGACATTCCTTGTCATTTGCAAATATCAGAAGTATTTTCTCCCAGTCTAGTAACATGGTTTCTCATTTTCTTAACTGTCTTTAAATGAACAGAAATTATTAATTCTGATAAAGTACAGTTTACGGAGTTTTTCTTATTTAATTTATGCACTCGGGTTTATGATCATATCAGTGATCTGATCTAAAAAATATTCACTTACTCCATTGTCATAAATACTGTCTCCTGTTTTCTTCCTGCAGGTTTAGAGTTTTAGGTGTTACATTTAGGAATGTGATCTATTTTGAATTAATTTTTATGTAGGTTGTGAAGTAAGAGTTGACATGTATTGCTCTCCTTCTGGATATCCAGTTGTTCTGAAACCATTTGTTGAGAAGACTACCTCTTCTCTTTCAATTATTTTGGCACCTTGTAAAAAACATCAATAGACTATATGTTGGTCTATTTCTACAATATCTATTTTGTTCCAACGAACTTTATTTTGATCCCATGGCCAATACCAACACTGTCTTACTTACACAACTTTATAGCAGTAGTTCTCAACTGGGAATGATCTGGACTGCAGGGGACATTTGGCAATGTCTGGAAACATTTTTTGTTGTCACAAATACAGAGGGTAGGACGAGTGCCTGGGTGGCTTACTTCTGTGAGTGTCTGACTCTGGATTTCGGCTCAGGTCACGATCTCTAGGTCCATGGGTTCAAGCCCCATATCAGGCTCTGCGCTGGCAGTGAGGAACCTGCTTGATTCTCTCTCTCTCTCTCTCTCTTTCTCTCTCTCTCTCTCTCTCTCTCTCCCTCTCTCTCTTTTTCTCCCTCTGTGCCCTTCCCCTGCTCTCTTTATCTCTCAAAATAAATAAACTTAAAACACACACACACACACACACACACACACACACACACACACACACAACAACTACAGGAAGTAGAAGATGCTACTAGAGGCCAAAGACACTGATAAGCATCCCACAATGCACAAGAAAGTTCCAGGCAAGAATTATTTAACCCAAAATATCAACTGTGTCCAGGTTAAGAAAGCTTCTTTATAGTAATTTTTAAAAGCAGTTAATGTAAATCCCCCAACACTGCTGATTTTCAAAATCATTCTGGCTTTGTTAAGTTTATTATAGTTCCTTATAATTTTAAAATCAGCTTGTAAGTTTAAAAATAAAAGATCTAGAAGGATTTAAATTGAGATTTTGTAGATTCACTTTCAGGGAAACTGAAATCTTAATAGCCCTGAGTCTCCTAATTAATGAACATGACTTATCTGTCCATATATATAGAATTCTTTAATTGATTTCAACCAATGTATTTTAGGTTGCAATGTACATGTCTTGCACATATTTTTATTAAATTAGACTAAATATTTCATTTTCTTTCATGCTTTTATGAGGGCATATTTAGGACTGCCTGGGTGGCTTAGTTAGTTAAGCATCTGACTTCAGCTCAGGTCATGATCTCATGCCTCATGAGTTCAAGCCACACATCAGGCTCTGTACTAACAGCTTGGAGACGGCTTTGGATTCTGTGTCTCCGTCTCTCTCTCTCTCTCTCTCTCTCTCTCTCTCTCTCTCTCTCTCTCTGGCCTACCCTGCTCACACACACACACACTCTCTCTCTCTCTCAAAAATAAACATCAAAAAAAAAAGAATAAAATTTGTTTAAAAAAGGGCATATTTATTTTTACATTTCATTCATGAATAGTTAGAATATTCATACTTAATATAATTGCTTCTTCTGTGTTGACCTGGTACCTTTGATTGTTTTAAATTTACTTATTTCTAAAAGCTTTTTAATATATTTCTTAAGATTTTCTTTTCTTACAATTTTTTTTAATGTTTATTTTTGAGAGACAGAGCATGAGTGGAGAAGGGGCAGAGAGAGAGGAAGACACAGAACCAGAGCAGGCTCCAGGCTCTGAGCTGTCAGCACAAGCGCGACACAGGGCTTGAACTCACAAGCTGCGAGATCATTAGCTGAGCTGAAATTGGACACTTAACCAACTGAGCCACCCAGGTGCCCCTATTTCTTAGGATTTTTAATGTCTAGATATCATGACAGGTTATTTTTCCTTTTCAATCTCTTTTTGTTTCTTACTGTTTCTTTGTTTCTTACAGATTCTTATTGAATCCTATTGTTTCTTATTCTTGTACACTACATTGGCGAGGCCCTTTTTAGTTCAATAATGAATAGATACGATCCCAGTGAACATAACTCTCATTTTGCTTAGGAGAAAACATTTAATACTTCACAAAATATGATGTCTGGTGCAGGTTTTTTTTGTAGATGACCTTTATCAGATTTAGGAAGCTTCCTTCATTTCAAGCTTGCTGAGAGTTTTTGTTTTTCTTTTGTTTTGTTTTGTTTAATAATGAATAGGTACTGAATGTTGGCAAATGATGGTCTTAGTTTTCTCTTCTCTGTTCATATTATGAATTATACTGACTGATTTTGAATGTTAAGCCAAATATGCATCCTTGGAATATTCCTACTTGGTCATGATGTATTATGCTTTTTACATAGCATTTAATTTGCTAAAATGTTGTTAAGGACTGTGTGTCGATATTCCTGAGATTTTCAAAGTTTTTTGCTTTCCTGTCATGTCTTGGTCTGTTTCTGGAATTATGACAGTGCTGGCCCCCCAAAATTAGTTGGCAAATATTGTTTTCTGTTTTGTTTTTAATCACGTTTGCATAAGATTGCCACTAATTTTTCCTAAAAGAATTCAACAGTGAAGCTATGTTCTTTCTAAGAAGATACTAATTGTGAAGTTGATTCCATACAAATACATACGCACCCACACATATACACTGAGTTTCTATTGCTTCTTTTTCAAGTTTTGATTATTTGAATCTATCATTTATCTATTTCAAGTTATAAAATTGCCATAAATTTGTTCCTAATGTTCTATAATAAAAAGACTGACTCTATTTGTTGATGTATGAGTCCTGACAGCTTTTAAACCTCAGACCGTTGCGTTTCCCGCTTGCCTCATAATGAGCCTGTATGCTCCTTCCTTTGATAGCAACGGGAATTTCAAACCATGCAAGCCCTTACCTACACAGGGGACCCTCATCCCAACCCCATCCCATCACCACAATTAAAAACAAAAATCAAGTCAGTCTCCTTTTCGTGCTCTCTCAAACCATTTTCAAATAGCTTGGGTTCCTTCTCTGCTCTCCCCAAAAGCTTCATCACGCAAGTAATAAACATTTTCATATCTTCTTGGCATGCATATGGCATCATCAGTCTTGACATCTGAACCAAATTTTGTATAGTAATCCATACTTCTTCTGAAAAGTGATTATAATATGTCTGCTTACTATTTTTTTAAAGTTTCTGAAATCTGTATTGTTGTCATGTTTTCACTCCTCAAAATTGGTCTACATAAAGATTGATCAATTTTGTCCATGTTTGTAAAGAACTACTTTTGGGTTTAGTTTCTCTATTCCTTCTCCATGTTTTAGTTAATTGCTGCTCTTTATTACTTTCTGTACATATTCTGAGATTACTTTATACTTCTTTTTTTCTCATTATTTAGCCTGTAATCTTATGTTTATGTTGTTCTTTTTTTCCTTTTTTTTAAATGTTTATTTTTGAGAGGGGGGGAGGGGCAGAGAGAGATGAAGACACAGAATCCAAAGCAGGCTCCAGGCTCTGAGCTGTCAGCACAGAGCTCGACTCCAGGCTCGAACTCACGAGCCAAACCATGAGATCATGACCTGAGCCAAAGTCGAACGCTTAAATGACTGAGCCACCCAGGAGCTGCTGTTTTCTTTTTTCTAATACAAGTAATTATCATAATGCAGTTATTTCATATATTTTGTTTACTTTCTAGTTATTTATGGCAGGATGGCAAGCACACTACCTTTTACTCCATTACAAAAAAGAAGTAGAAGTCCTCTCATTGCATTAATTTTCTTTTGTTGCATTAGTTTTTAATAAATCTAAAAAAAATTCTTTTTTATGCTTCATACTTCCCAAGTGGAGCTTGTTTTAGTTAACTCAGTCATCATGCTACTATAAAAAACTAAGTTAAAAAAAAAAAAAACTAAGTTGTTCAAATTTAAGATATACTCTGATGGACTGTCTCAAAGAGAATTTTTGCAGACTGTCTTTTTGAAGTTATTTAATGGCAGGCATTTCAACATTACCGGATATTTTTTCTTATGTATTTTATACCCAGATTGTTACCATTTTTTCTTTTCAGAATTGAGGGCCAAATTTATTATCCTATGATTGGAATTCTTGAATCTCTCCATGGACTTATCTTTTTGTTTTATTAAAGAAAGCTGTCTAGAACAGTGATCATTTTATTACTGGTATTGTCCACCTTTTACAAAAACAAGTTATGCTCTAGAGAAGACCACAAAGTTGGACACTTGAGACTATTTGATTTTTGATAGGAGACTGGATGGTACAAGAGAGTCTGAAGTAGTTACTGAATATTCTGCCTACTATTGTCCCTTTTTATTTTAAAAATAAGACCCATCAACGAACACTATTAAACCACGATTTGTCAGGGGATTATCCAAAATATCCATTCTGTTTATAGATATTTCTTAAACTTGAGAAAAACAATCTTGGGCTTCTCCTTTACTAGTGAGGACTAAGAGACTTAGTGTATCGAAAATGTTAATTTGATGGTAAGATGAGAAAACTAGATTTCATAATAGGTAATAAACTAGTTTGGTGTTTTCTTTTAGCAACACAGAGTGTACTGTATGTAGAACTCTCATATTTAAAGGTAGTCTTCATTTAAAATCTGATAATGTTTTGATGGTTTAGTTGAGGCTGCAGATTCTCTGAGGCAAATGAAAATAAACAATGGTTACTAGATCAAGATATGGTCTACAATAAGCATATGTCTTTAGTTTGTGCTAAGTTTTTTACTTGATAGTCCTAAATCATGCCTAACATGTTCGTGTACATGTAGAAAAAAAAGTTTAAGATAATCAGGAAAGACTCATCTGAATTCCTGCAGACTCCTTTCCTCTCACTGCCTTTTGCCCTGGGATTATAGGTTACTTCTTGAATTATGCATATTGATGCCCATATCAGCTATATTACGGACCTTCTAAAAATAATCCCTCTGTGGTAAATTTTATCTGGTAGCCCTATTAGAAAGTGGATTCCTATTTATTTATTAAATAGTCAGGAGTCATGTAACAGAGAATCAAGTGGTGTGCTTATAATAATAATCTCAAAGTATAATTACAGGTTGGCACTAAAAGATTTAGGATTGTAGAAATGTCCACTACTTAAATGGTTTTAGTAAATAAAGGCAAAATATGTTCACTTCTCCTGAAGACTTGTACTACAGAATGTATACATTCAGCGCTTTCTTTTATTATCTTCTGCCTCCACCAGACATTTTTACTATAAGCAAAAATACCTTTTCCTCTCTTTCATACTTACTACCATTCAATTTGCTTTATTTCATCATTTGTAGATAATATGAAACTTTGCTCTGTAGGAGCTGATGTTCTATGGTGGTGAAATTAATAAAATATATAATGACACATATTTTCAAGAAGATATTAATGGCCATTTACACTTATAGGTAATTCTTCTTGGGAGCCTACAGAGGAAACAAAATTGTTGAAAACCAGTCTCTCTTATGAGTGAAATCACAGACACAGTCTGGATACCCACCCTTCTGCTTCTTACCAAGTGTGGGAGGTTGTTTCTTCCAATGACCCTTCTGTTTGTAAAATCTATGTCTCTCCATAGGCTCTCAATTCTAAGAAATCAGAGGACCTTTTGGTCTTGTTTTTATTTTGAAGGTTGACAGTTTATCTGGAGGACCTTAAGTGTTTTTAATTTTGGCTAATTTACTTTCTGAGGCTATTGAAAAAAATGTTATAGCCAAATGTTAGAGAGCATCTAGCAATTTCCTATTATAATTTTATTTTTTTAATATGAAATTTATTGTCAAATTGCTTTCCATACAACACTGAGTGCTCATCCCAACAGGTGCCCTCCCTAAGACCCATCACCCACCATCCCCTGCCTCCCACCCCCCATTAGCCCTCAGTTTGTTCTCAGTTTTTTTTAATATATGAAATTTATTGTCAAATTGGTTTTCATACAACACCCAGTGCTCATCCCAAAAGGTGCCCTCCTAAATACCCATCACGCACCCTTCCCTCCCTCCCACCCCCCATCAACCCTCGGTTTGTTCTCAGTTTTTAACAGTCTCTTATGCTTTGGCTCTCTTCCACTCTAATCTCTTTTTTTTTTTTTCCTTCCCCTCCCCCATGGTCTTCTGTTAAGTTTCTCAGGATCCACATAGGAGTGAAAACATATGGTATCTGTCTTTCTCTCTATGACTTATTTCACTTAGCATCACACTCTCCAGTTCCATCCACGTTGCTACAAAAGGCCATATTTCATTCTTTCTCATTGCCAAGTAGTATTCCATTATGTATATAAACCACAATTTCTTTATCCATTCATCCGCTGATGGAATTTAGGCTCTTTCCATAATTTGGCTATTGTTGAGAGTGCTGCTATAAACATTGGGGTACAAGTGCCCCCATGCATCAGCACTCCTGTATCCCTTGGGTAAATTCCTAGCAGTGCTATTGCTGGGTCATAGGGTAGATGTATTTTTAATTTTTTGAGGAACCTCCACACTGTTTTCCAGAGTGGCTGCACCAATTTGCAGTCCCACCAACAGTGCCAAGAGGGTTCCCGTTTCTCCACATCCTCTCCAGCATCTATAGTCTCCTGATTTGTTCATTTTGGCCACTCTGACTGGCGTGAGCTGGTATCTGAGTGTGGTTTTGATTTGTATTTCCCTGATGAGGAGCGACATTGAGCATCTTTTCATGTGCCTGTTGGCCATCTGGATGTCTTCTTTACAGATGTGTCTATTCATGTATTCTGCCCATTTCTTCACTGGATTATTTGCTTTTTCCGGTGTGGAATTTGGTGAGCTCTTTATAGATTTTGGATACTAGTCCTTTGTCCGGTATGTCATTTGCAAGTATCTTTTCCCATTCCATTGGTTGCCTTTTAGTTTTGTTGGTTGTTTCCTTTGCTGTGCAGAAGCTTTTTATCTTCATGAGGTTCCAACAGTTCATTTTTGCTTTTAATTCCCTTTCTTTTTGGGATGTGTCAAGTAAGAAATTGCTGCAGCTAAGGTCAGAGAGGTTTTTTTCCTGTTTTCTCTCTAGGGTTTTGATGGTTTCCTGTCTCACATTCAGGTCCTTTATCCATTTTGAGTTTATTTTTGTGAATGGTGTAAGAAAGTGGTCTAGTTTCATTCTTCTGCATGTTGCTGTCCAGTTCTCCCAGCACCATTTGTTAAAGAGACTGTCTTTTTTCCATTGGATATTCTTTCCTGCTTTGTCAAAGATTAGTTGGCCATACGTTTGTGGGTCTAGTTCTGGGGTTTCTATTCTATTCCATTGGTCTATGTGTCTGTTTTTGTGCCAATACCATGCTGTCTTGATGATTACAGCTTTGTTGTAGAGGCTAAAGTCTGGGATTGTGATGCCTCCCACTTTGGTCTACTTCAAAATTACTTTGGCTATTCGGGGTCTCTGTGGTTCCATACAAATTTTAGAATTGCTTGTTCTAGCTTCGAGAAGAATGCTGGTGCAATTTTGATTGTCCTATTATAATTTTAGGTGTAAGCTTAGTTACAAAGGACAGAAAAGGTTTCCATTTATTTTTTCTCATGTATCTACTACAGAATCTCTTTTGAAAACTAGTCTAATTTTAAAATCTCTTATTGATTTACCTCTATTTTGTTTGCAACTTTGAATTTTTTGCTCCATGTACTGTAAGAGAAAGAATTCTGAAATGGCTTTATGAAGTGAATTTCATACTATTCCCTTGGTCTTTCATGGATATTTTTAAAACATGCACAACTGGGTTAGTAGGGTTTCCTTCTAGTCTTTCCCATCTTCCTACCTCCACCTATGTTTCCTCATATGAAAGGCTGACAATTAAGTAAACTTGCTGGTACATATCTGGTAGTTCAGGATGATAAGTACCTAAGACAATTCTCAATTTTTCAGAAAACCTCTGCCTAAATTCATGAGGTTAAAAAAAGAGAAAATATATTAATGGACCTCAAATTGTGTCTAGATCAGAGTTATCTGCTTCTGTAAATGAGCCTTCTTTCCTTCCAGCAGTTTTAAGGGAATATGGTACAACATGGCTGCTCTTTTTATGAGAAAAGTGGTAAGGAAAAGGCAGCCCATTTAAGAGGTTAGAGGCAGGAGAAAAGATGTAAGTGGATTATGAAAGTAAAGTAGAGAAAGATGCAAGAGAAGTTTCAGAAGGTTTGGAAAGTTTTAAAACAGTCTATTGAGTGGTTTTGAGGCTTCGGATATCAATTAAAGAGGTGACCTCTAAATATTTGGCATTACTTTTAATTTTCTGGCTTTCTTCAAAAGCATAATAATTGTGAAACATTAAAATTCCTCAAAATTATTTTTGTTTCTAATATCTAAACCTTTTACCAAGGAAAATACAGTATCTGGGAATATAGTGGGAGTTTAAGAAAGATGCATGAATAATGCCAGGAAGTTGTGGCAGCTTTGATGTAGACAAACCCATATATACAAGAGGGAACCTCTAAAATCTGTTACATGTGTTTGTTTATATATGATATTCTATGTTACCCAACCCCAAGCAAAGGGTAGGAAGAGGCCTGCAGATAATGATGCAATAATCACTGACCAGGGAATATGAATTAAAGTGACATTTTTCCACAAATCGACAAAATAGCAAGTGAACTCACAGGTTTGAGGGCAGTGAAGGCAGGATTTGACCAGTCATCTTAGCCCAATTTAACCCTATAGTCTAATGGACCTCTAATTGTTATTCTTTGAGGCTGATTTAGATTATACTGGAGGTTTACCCAGCTGGTATCTCTAACCATTCCCTATGAAGCACCCACTGATTCAATTTACATAAGACAATCCATAAAAAAATAAAAACCATGAGATAGGTCTTTTTTTATAAAGAGAAAGAAAAAAAATTAAAAGCAATTGCTGAGTATATTAGTGGCACAAGTATTTAAAAAACAGTGCACCATCAAACCAAAACATTTAGTAGTTTTATAAAATAAAACTACTTAGAAACAAATTCTAGGATAAAAACATAAATTTAGCAATGAGAGATGAGTGAAACAAAAGCTCAGATCATTGTTGAAATAGTTGTACCTGGCAGCAAATCCAGAAGACAAATGAAATTTGGGTACAAAACCCCAGGTATATTTGTTGGTCTAAAGATCCTAGGTCACCTTGTCAAGTAAAGTTCTTCAAAACTATTTTGGAGAAATCAACATAATTGTAAAAGAATGAAACTTCAACTCAAACTCTTAAACCAAAGAGTTTGATTTGGTTTAGTGCTGACTTAAGTAAAGAGGGCTATAGTGATCAGGTTAATGTAAATTACTAATTTTATATAGGTCTTTGGGGAGGAGAGGGTTTCAAGTCACATTTTTATGGGAACAAGAATGAATTGACATCAGCCATAGAACCATATTTTGTGTTAGTTACAGAAGCTTGATTTGTGTTGATTGCAGACTCAGTGATTAAATGTCAGTCTTAGAAGCACGATCACTGGAGTGACTTGACTGTCAACTGCATGACTTTCAAGACATAAAGCTATTAGTAAGTGATTGGCTTTCAGAAGTATGCTCACTGAAGCAAGTTTTCATTGCTCAATTATATAGATTTAAATCCAGTTTTGAGTTTTACTTGTTACCATGGCTATAGAATGATTATTGGTTTATTAGACCGATAGAAAAGCAGTTCTGGGAATTCATTTCTTGAATTCTTGAATTTCTTATTCTATGACAATAAAACAATCTGCTTTTTTTTTTTCTAGAAAGGCACTTTTGTGTTTTGTTTCTTTGTTTTTTCTCTATTTTTCTTTTTTAATGTTTTACAACACTCTATATCAGTGGTTCATCCTATTTTTGTATTTCTCCAGGTCCCATGTGATAAATGATAAAAACAAGGTAGGACCCAAACCCCAGAAGACAAGTAATAAGAGGACAGAATATTTGATATATTTGAGGTACTACTCTAAACACTTTATATGTATTAGAGAATTTAATTCTTTCAACATCCCTAAGAGACAGACATTGTCATTTTCTTTCTATATATTATAAACTGGGAAAGAAAAGTGAAGTGCTTTGAATAAGTTCACATAGCTAGTAAGTGGCAGGGTAGACCTTAAAGGGTCTGAATCCAGAGCTGCTTCTAATTATCCACTGCACATACAGACTCTGAAGATAGGAACTCCTAATAGAGGGATATATATTTATTCCTCTCTTTGAATACCTTTCAATTTGTCTATAAATTGAACGATTTCAATATTTCTATAAATATTTATCTATAATTATATATCATACATGGATGTCTGTAACTATATTTACATGTAGTTACATAGCTAAAGTTAGATAAAGAACTTTATTTCAGAGACTATTTCAAAGTCCAGATTAACTTCCATCTATAGATTGAGCCAGGTGCTGTGGACCTCTCATCAGGCATTTGCACATACTCATTCTACTTTTTAAAAAGTAGTTATGTAGATATGTACTTTTTAAAAAAACTTTCTAGGGGCGCCTGGGTGGCGCAGTCGGTTAAGCGTCCGACTTCAGCCAGGTCACGATCTCGCGGTCCGTGAGTTCGAGCCCCGCATCAGGCTCTGGGCTGATGGCTCGGAGCCTGGAGCCTGTTTCCGATTCTATGTCTCCCTCTCTCTCTGCCCCTCCCCCGTTCATGCTCTGTCTCTCTCTGTCCCAAAAATAAATAAAAAAACGTTGAAAAAAAAATAAAAAAACTTTCTAAGTTTGCTTGGTAAAGTTTTCTTATCCTTCAGATGAGAGTTCAAGCTTTTTTTTTCTTTTAACTTCTCTGAATTTTCAACTCCTTTTATCTCAAGGCATTTTATACCTCTTTTCCATCAGACTTGAACCAGTTATACTTCATATTTAAGTGCTTGATTAGTATCACTGAAAACTATGTAATCATTGTAGTGGTTTTGTACTGTGGGACATTAACTAAGCTGGAACCACATTTCCCAGAATTCCCTTCTCTGAATGTGTCCAGATTAAAATTGTGCAGAAGTCATTTTTCCTCTGAAAATTGGTGAAGGGCCAAGCATGACCATAGCTCACCCATACCGTTGCTGATTTGTTGGCTCATCTTGTTGACAGGCGGTAGTAGTCAGTTCTTCAGCTCCTTCAATTTCTCAAGTCTTGAGCCAGGTCCATGTGTATCTTCATGACCAATGAACCAGCATCCCCTTCAGGTCACCATGTAACCCAATTTAGAAGCATAAGAAACACACAAGTATGGGAGTTTGTTAAGATGTCCATGCAAGGTCTAATCCCTAAAATTAGTTCCTTGTTCTATATGTGTCATAGTGGTTCTGCTTCTCTGATGGAGATATAATATGCCTATTCAAGACATGGATCCTTTCCCATGTTAATCTTGGTGATCGTCCAGTGATCTTACACTGGTGGACTTGTAGGAACTTGCAGTTTCCTGCATGCCCAATAAATATTTTTGCTGGAATAAACAAATCCATACCCACTCACTCTTGGTATTCTTAATAGGCACGAAGCAAATACTGCCATCATTCAATTTAACTGGCTCCATTTCAACCAAGATAATCTTGTGCTCCTGAAACCTGATTATTCAAACCAATAGGACAGAATTAGAAGGGTTACTGGAGACAAAGGATGGCGTAGCCACAAGACCAATGTCTCCTTTCTTCTTGATTCAATTGCCTCAGTATCCATCTGCCTCTCATGACAGTGAAGTTTTAGTTATCCTCTTAAAACTGATTTATGTTTAAATTTAAATCAACTATACTATACAATGACTATACAGTGATATAATTGGGCATGTTGTTAAACAAGTTAAATTTGTCCATGAAATGTAACTTTGAAAATGAGATGTGTATTTTAATGAATGACAGAGCTGAGGATGAACTTTATACTGAATCTCTAATGTAGATCTATGGCATTTTCTTTTAGATAAACATGGTAAGAACCTGAGGAGTTATTTTCTTTGAAATTAATGCCATGGTGAATATTATCATTATTATCACCATAAACAGTTAAATCAAATTAGAAATGAGAAATAAACTTTACCCATTGTATTCCTAATTTAATTTAAAACACAAACTAGAAACATAGTTTGAAACACATAAATACAGGTATCATGTGGAATGTCTAACCATTCCCTATTTTCAACTGATATATGAATACATTTTAATATCTAAAAGAAAAAGATAGCAAATATTTGCCAGATTTAATAATCCTTTTCAAAAAAATATGGAATGAGTATTCTACAGGCCCTTCCTTTGTGAACATAAATCCCCCCTCATAAATGTACTTAATAAATCCCCTGTGAAAATGAGTAACTAACCTAGTTAGCCATTTAACCAAAATATTCTTGCTCATCACCTCCACAGTTTTGCTGAGGAGAATGACAGAAGGTAAGATCTGATAGTATTTTTTTTTCAACATTTTTTATTTATTTTTGGGACAGAGAGAGACAGAGCATGAACGGGGGAGGGGCAGAGAGAGAGGGAGACACAGAATCAGAAACAGGCTCCAGGCTCCGAGCCATCAGCCCAGAGCCTGACGCGGGGCTCGAACTCACGGACCGCGAGATCGTGACCTGGCTGAAGTCGGACGCCTAACCGACTGCGCCACCCAGGCGCCCCAGATCTGATAGTATTTTAAAATTTTCTCTATGTTAACTTTTCCTTAAATCAAAAAGAAGGGCTTGTCATTAGTCTTCTGGAGTAGACAGAAATAATAGGGAGAATATAAATTATTCATATTACCCTTTATATTTTAGAGGATGTTAAATATTCTCTATTTTGAGTATACTTGAGACTAAGATAGCAACAATTAATTGTTATTATAGCGATTGCAGTTTTAGTAAAATGTGTCTGACACTCAATCTTACATGAATACCCCCACAATCCAGTTCTAATAAATTGATTTATTAATTGATATTTCAAAATTGATCAAGAACCAAAGAAGATGCACAGATGAGAAGTAAGTATATGAAAAGATGTTCAACATTGTATGTCACTAGGGAATTACAAATTAAAACAATGAGATCCTAGTACACTATTAGAATGACCAATATCCAAAATACTGAAAACACCAAATGCTGCTGAGGATATGGAGTGACAGGAACTCTTATTCTTTGCTTGTGGGAATAAAAAATGGTACAACAACTCTGGAAGACAGTGTAGCAGTTTTCTACAAAAATTCTTACCATATGATCCAGCAATCACAGACCTCAGTATTTACCCAAATGAATTGGAAACTTACATCACATAAAAACCTGTATGTGTACAAACATGGATGTTTACAGCAGCTTTATTCATGACTGACAAAATTTGGGGGCAACAAAAATGTCCTTCAGTGATGAATGCATAAAAAACCTATGGTACATCCAGACAATGGAATAGTATTCAGCACTAAAAAAGATATGAGGTACCAAGCAATGAAAAGACCTGAAAAAAACTTAAATATATATTACTGAGTGAAAGAAGCCAACTTAAAAAGTCTACATATTGTATGATTCAGACCATATGACATTATGGAAAAGGCAAAACAATGGAGTTAGTAAAAAGAACACTGGGTACAGAGCACAGAAGATTTTTAGGGCAATGAAACTATTCTGTATGATACTACCATGATGGATACATGTCATTATACATTTGACAAAACCCATAGAATCTATAACATCAAGAGTAAACCCTAGGGGCGCCTGGGTGGCGCAGTCGGTTAAGCGGCCGACTTCAGCCAGGTCACGATCTCGCGGTCCGTGAGTTCGAGCCCCGCGTCAGGCTCTGGGCTGATGGCTCAGAGCCTGGAGCCTGTTTCGGATTCTGTGTCTCCCTCTCTCTCTGCCCCTCCCCCGTTCATGCTCTGTCTCTCTCTGTCCCAAAAATAAATAAAAAACGTTGAAAAAAAAATTTAAAAAAAAAAAAAAAAAAAAAAAGAGTAAACCCTAAAGTAGACTATAGACTTTGAGTGATAATAATGTGTCGATGTATGTTCACTGATTGTAACAAATGTACCACTCCAGTGCCAGAGGTCATAATGTGTGTGTTTGGAGGTGGGGAAGGTATAGGAACATTTTATGTACTTTCCTCTCATTTTTTCTGTGAACCTAAAACTTCTCTAAAAAGTAAAGTTTTTTAATTTAAAAACAGTAGTCCAGATTTGATATGACACTAAAGTTAGCTTATAAATATATCTTGCTTTTATTCAATATGTAAATATATTGCACTGGGCAATAATTGCGATTAGATTCACAAATTACTGACATGATAATATTTTATTATGGGTATTCCAACTTTTACTGCAGAGATTCAAATGGTACCAATGCTATGGTTCAAAAATCTTGGGTTCTGAACTAAATATTGTGCTTTATATTTTAAAATCAAAGATGATTTCTAAGTATTTTTTTCCTAAATCTAAATTAACTTGTAATAAAAATCTAGAGATATTCTCCTTTCCAGTGTTCCATTTCGTTACTAGTGTTTAGTTATTGTAATGTTCCTCTGAAATTTTTTCAGGCCTTCAGATGTGAGAAAACTATCCACTGGGATGAGAATAAGGTTTCTGACAGAAGATACTTCATAACAAATGGAATTGTCTTGGATCTACTGTTCTTATAATCATCTTGCACCACAATTAAGTTAATTATTCCCTTTCATTTTTGTTACTCCTGCCCTCCCCCCACCATCTACAACACACATATACACACATACTACAAAGTATTTTCTCTTTACTTTCTAAAAATCATCCTCTATACAGAATTCCTTGACAGTGCTTTTTCCTCATTCTTCCTCTTCCCTGTGTCTTACTGTTTCTTTCTCTCTTTCCCTCCTTGTGAGATTTCCCTCAAACTGCCTCTTATAAGTTGTTGTTCCTAGTGGCTCTCTCATCAGGTGCTAACTGTGCCAAAATTTTATTTTCCTTAGTTTCATATTTTAAGATATATCTTCATTCAAATGTAGTAAAACTTTGAAAGGCAGGAAGTCAGCTCAATGGAAAAATTCTTTGTTTCAAAAAATATGACATAAAGGCCTTCTTTGGATACATAGAGGTTACAGAAAAACACAGTAAAAAAAGGTACTCATTGTCTTGGGGAGATATCAGACTTTAAAAACAGACCAAATACTCAGTCCAAATACTATTAAGTAGTCTTAGGATATAATTGTGTGTTGGGGTATGTGTTGGTAGAACTGAGTTTTCTTTTTTCTTTTTTCATTTGTGAAAGTTAATCAACCCTTTCTTTCCAGTGTGGAAGACCACTCAGGGACATCTAACCTGGAGCTGAGTATTGGCAGGAGAAAATTGGGCCAGAAGGACAGCTTCCAGAGGCAGCTGAGTAATAAAACAGCTCAAGTGACCCTGAAGCCTAGAGTATGGATAACTTGTTGAAAGATGACCCATGGCCTCAGGACACTGAGATAATGTGTGGAAGCAGGGAAACATTCATCAGGGATTCTAGAAATAATTAGGGAACATCGGGGGTCAGCTGAGTTGCTATTGGGTTAGCAGATTTGGGAATAAGAGTTCTATCCTTGATCCTCTACTTTTCATATTTTTTTCATGTTCTTGGATGATCTTATCTAGTCTTGAAATAATGATTACTGAATATGTATCCAAAGAAGTTATTCTTCTTTGACTTCAAACTGTAGTATTTAAATCCTGCTATTCTTAGATGATCCACAGGCAACCAGATACTCGAGCCAGAAACATGGGGGTCATTCAAAATTTCTTTTCTTTCACCACCCCCCACATCCGATCAATTGTTAAATCCTGAAAGTTTTACATACTAAGTATTTATCAGTCCTGTCATTTCATTTCCATAAAAATTACCTCAACTCTTATGGCACTAATTCAGCTCATGAATATGGCTTTGTGCTATAAAGAATCTCCCGCCCAGAATGTGCTATCAATCCCCTCCTTATATCCATAATCTACATTATAAATGGAGAGACCTGCTAAAATATTAATCTGACTATGTATATTCTGCTTTAATGACTCTGCATTATTTAGAGCATAAAATTCAGGTGGCTTTACATAGCATATGAAGGCTTCTATCATCTGATCTCTACCTAGTTCTCCAGTTTCACCTACTATTCCCTGCCCTATACTTCACTATGTAATAAAACCACACTGCCTCTAGTTTTCCTTACATACCATTGTATTTCAGCATTCTCTGCCTTTCCAAGGGTGTCCATTTTCTGTTGCAATAGTATAGACTATGTGGCTTGGATTCAAAATCCTATGTACATTGGATTTTGAAACTTACTATTGCAAAGTTTAGCTGAGTGGTGTATTTCCTTCCACAGACTGACTTCTGTTCATTTGCACAGGCTTCAAAAGCTCTGAAAAGAAACTCTTCACAAGCAAAATAGACTACATCAGAGAGCCTCTTTCTTCACCACAGTTCTGTGGGCAATGCCAACTCTCATCCAGAGGTGGGTCTGAGGGTAGAACCCCATCCAAACATAGCACCCCACCAAAGTGACATCAGTGCAGCTTAGGGAAAATGCTGGGCATTAGGCCAGTAAAGCTGAAACCCTGAGACTGTGGGAGTAAGAGGAACTGAGAATGAAGCTTGTTCTGTCCCTCCCTACTTCAGAACCATTTTTACCTTGTGAAAACCAAGGTGGCCTGCACTGGACCAGAAGAAAGAACAAAGAACTACCTAGCAGCCAAAGAACGTTGCTGGCTCCACCACCATCAGTGAGTTCTTGTACTTGGAAAGCTGCACATAAGCAAGCAAGGCCGCCAAGAGTACTAAGGCTGTGAGGTTGGTTTCAAGGGATATGTCTTAAGCTCTACCCCTCTGAATTTTAGACAAATAGAAACTGATTAGTAAATATTTTAGAGTAGCTATCCCCTGTTGAGAATCAGAAATATTTAAAGAAAAGAATGAATTTCTAATTATATCATAGGAATCATAAACTGTAGCATTAATGAAAAGTATTTTATTGGTATTTGTATGTAGCTCAACCATGCAAACACATGTGCACACACACACACACACACACATGCACACGCACACGCACACACACACACACACACACACACAAAACACAAAACACAAAACACAAAAAACAATACCTGCCCTTACCTGGAATGCTTTTCATACTTTATCTGTCCTGTTTAAATCTTACTCATTCCAATTGAGCTATAATCCTTCAAATTGGCTAAATGGTTTTCCTAGGTGCTCTCACAAAGACAATTAATAAATAAGTACTCAAGAAATTATGAAAATGAGCATTGCATTCATCCCCTCCAGCTGTGCCCTAAAAGTATTATTACTTCCATTCTTAGGAGCATCTTTTACTATGGTTCGCTTGTTCTCTGGGGCACATGTGGCATGTTCTTCCCTCTGTCATTCTGGTATTCTACTTCCTAACGCTTATGTTGATGATCTTTGTAACCAGCACTCTCTGTATTCCAACAACAATCTTTAAAATTTACCTTTTATTTATTTATTTATTTATTTATTTATTAAATTATTTTTTTAATATGAAATTTATTGTCAAATTGGTTTCCATACAACACCCAGTGCTCATTCCAAAAGATGCCCTCTTCAATGCCCATCACCTATCCTTCCTTCCCTCCCACACCCCCCCATCAACCCTCAGTTTGTTCTCAGTTTTTAAGAGTCTCTTATGCTTTGGCTCTCTTCCACTCTAACCTTTTGTTTTGTTTTGTTTTGTTTTTCCTTCCCCTCCCGCATGGGTTTCTGTTAAGTTTCTCAGGATCCACATAGGAGTGAAAACATATGGTATCTGTCTTTCTCTGTATGGCTTATTTCATTTAGCATAACACTCTCCAGTTCCATCCACGTTGCTACAAAAGGCCATATTTCATTCTTTCTCATTGCCAAGTACTATTCCATTGCATATATAAACCACAATGTCTTTATCCATTCATCAGTTGATGGACATTTAGGCTCTTTCCATAATTTGGCTATTGTTGAGAGTGCTGCTATAAACATTGGGGTGCAAGTGCCCCCATGCATCAGTACTCCTGTATCCCTTGGGTAAATTCCTAGCAGTGCTATTGCTGGGTCATAGGGTAGGTCTATTTTTAATTTTTCGAGGAACCTCCACACTGTTTTCCAGAGTGGCTGCACCAGTTTGCAGTCCCACCAACAGTGCAAGAGGGTTCCCGTTTCTCCACATCCTCTCCAGCATCTATAGTCTCCTGATTTGTTCATTTTAGCCACTCTGACTGGCGTGAGCTGGTATCTATCTGAGTGTGGTTTTGATTTGTATTTCCCTGATGAGGAGCGATGTTGAGCATCTTTTCAAGTGCCTGTTGGCCATCTGGATGTCTTCTTTAGAAAAGTGTCTATTCATGTACTCTTCCCATTTCTTCACTGGATTATTTGCTTTTTCGGGTGTGGAGTTTGGTGAGTTCTTTATAGACTTTGGATACTAGCCTTTTGTCCGATATGTCATTTGCAAATATCTTTTCCCATTCCATTGGTTGCCTTTTAGTTTTGTTGTTTCCTTTGCAGTGCAGAAGCTTTTTATCTTCATAAGGTCCCAATAGTTCATTTTTGCAAATTTACCTTTTCTTTACATTATATCTATTGGTTGTCTAATACTCTAAACATGAACTATTTTAAGGTTTGTCATCTCTCTGAATTATTTATCTAAGGACTTTTTTTTCCCCAAAAGAAATATTTCTGCAAATTTTAGGCACACTAAACTCAGTTCTGCTTAGTTTTCAAAGTAGGTGGTTATTGTCATTTAGCCTATTTTTCATTTATTTACTTACTTATTTTTGGTTTTGCATTATATCTTCTTTTTGCTTCAAAAGTATATTGAAGATAATATATATCTAGAAATTATACTGAAAATTCCAATAATTATATGATTACTGAATTTCTGCTCTAGGTAAAATTGTTGTTGTTGTTGTTGTTGTTGTTGTTTTTTTGAGTCATCACATTATTACTTCTTCATATCCAAGACTCAGTCTGACATCTGGTTGCTCTGTCCTACCCTCCAATGCCCATTCAAATGACAGACTTGCCCAAGTCTGCCATATTTGGGTAGGTAGAAAAAAAATCATTCTTTTTTTCTTATATTAAACTCAGACATGTGGTATTATACTATATTGCTTAATGTACTATTCTTTAATTGCATTTTTCTGAAAATGGAAAACGTGAATAATACGGAAATACCCTATTGTCATGTTCCAGGGCTTACTTAATATGTTACTAAAGAAAACAACAACTTTGTTTTTAATATATTAACATATATAAATCCAGATTCCCATCTAGCCTTTTTTTCCCCTTTGCCATGCCCAGTTCTTGTCTTTCTCCAAATTCTACCTCTTTATAAACCTTTATATTTGCTTTATTCCTGAGTGTAATCATGCTTCTTCTCATTCTCTGAATTTATTTTGGAATTCTCTCCTCCTCAGTGTGTATGTGCCACATAAGAGTAAGAAAGAAATAAAATTGAATAAGAATTGAGAATTTTACTTTTGTTTTCATGAAAATATTTTCTTTCATCTGAAATATGCTCCTATTTATAAGGAAAAGATACTATTTTAGGCCATGAGGACCTCCTAGTCTAGTTGAGAAGATAGGACAAGAGCATATTAAAAAATTCTAATTAGTATGAGCAATGCGATAAATTAGTGTTATAGACCAAATGTTTTTGTCCACCCTCCTCCCAATTTGAATGAAGCCTTAACCCCCAGTGTAGCTCTATTTGGAGAGAAAGCCTTTGAGGAGACAATTAAGGTCAAATAAGGCAATGAGGGTGGGCCTTGATCAAATAGCATTAGTGTCATTTTAAGAAGACACTAGAGAGATCACTCTGTCTTTCTCTGCACTCATGTACCAAGGAAAGATTTTGTGAGGGCACAGTGAGAAGGTGACAGTTTACAAGTCAGGAAGAGAGCTCTCACTAACAATCGAAATTTGCCAGCACCTTGATCATGGACTTCTAACCTCCAGAACTGGGAGAAAAGAGTTTTGTTGTTTAAGCCACCCAGTCTGTGATATTTTGTTATATCAGCTGAGCAGCCTAATATAATTTAGTAATATAATAAATGTTGTAGAAAATAAAAACTCAAGACTCTGAACCTTTGGACTTTGTATTCACAGGATCTCAAGACAAGAGGGAAAGGAATATATTGGAGACTTAAGTATGTAAATTTCTATGGAGGAAATCCACAATCCCCTCTCAAACCTATGGTTTTCCTCTGGATAGTGGCAAATAAGAAGGAACATGGGATATGAGGTGGGAAATATCAGATTTGAGGTGACAGAGCCAAATTTTACAGGATCCCCCATTTTGATGACTAAATGGAGAAAAATATAACAGTAAAGGAGGTGATTAAAGAACAGTCCCCTAGAAGAGAGCAGTAAAATGTGATTTGTAGAAACCCAGAAGATATCATAAGAAGCAATGAGTAGTTAATATCAAATACCACTGAGAGACGACTTTTTATAGACTGTGAAGATTACTCACCAATAAACCACAAACAGCTTTAAAAAGCAAAGTGGAAATGAAAACTGCGTTATAGGGGTGAGAGGGAAATTAAAGGGACTGAGGGAGCATCTACTTGGAATGAAAAATGGGAATTGCCTCAATGTTAAATTTGTCTTCTCAGGATCTAAGATCTGATGCTGGTCAGGAAACTCCAGATGAGCCCCAGCTGCCTGCCTTCACTGATTCTGTTTGAGTTCTTATACTCTGATATTCTATACTTAACTCCGTGCAGCACCTAGATTTCTGAGGTTGCCAGAGACCTAAGGTTCACATAAAGACCACCCCTTAGTTCTTTCCTCTAGATGGACAGAGAGGATTGGTAGTCCCAATATGGCAACGTGACACAGCTGAGGAGCACAAGCCTTGGGCTCATCAGCTAGATTTAAATCTCTGTTTTGCTACTTATTTGCTTTGCAAACTTGCACAAATTACTTAAATGCTACAGACATTTTTATCATAAAATATAAAATGTAATCAACTGTAAAGTTTGGAAATAGTATTTATAAAACACCTGGTGAATTTAGAATGAAAGAAAGGGATTCTATTTCCCTTCACTAATTGGCATATACATTTTTCTTCCACATTTCCTTGGCTCTCCAGAGTCACTTTTGATCCCTTGGACCACTTTCTCATCTTGTCCCAATTTGAGCTATAATTCTCATTCAGGTTAAGTCAGTTGTGTAACCCTCTTTCTCATGGTACATATTAATAGGACAATCTTGTGATACAAACATTTGTTTAATGGATACAATGTAATCTAACAATCTAAACTCCTGCATATGGGGCCTCTGGGTCAGTTAAGCTCAGAGCCTGGAGCCTGTTTCACATTCTGTGTCTCCCTCTCTCTTTGCTCCTCCCCCGCTTGTGCTCTGTCTCTCATTCTCTCAAAAATAAACAAACATTGAAAAAATAAAAAATAAAAATCCTGCATATAATATTTCTAGATTGATAATTTTTTCATTTCTAAATCAATACATTTAACCTCATACTTTAAAAATATGATGAAAATCACTATAAACAATGATTAATAGTATGAGGTAAAGTTGCATTACGTTATTTTACTAGCTATGTGGCCTTGGGTAATTTACTTAAATTGTCTAGCCTTTAGATTCTTGATTTATAAAACTGACAAACAGTAGTATCTGTCATCTACACTTACCGTGACAACTAAATAACACAAGCAAAGCATCTAGCATGCTGCTTGACACACAGCAAGTATTCAACAAATATTAACACTGAAATCAAATGTTAATAACATGATTAAGAGGGGACTGAGAACTAGCAATGACTGTTTGGTTCTACTTTTTTTCCCAATAAACAAATGTCATGTAGTAATAATGGCATACTAAAAGTTATAAATCAAAAGAGATCTTCATTTTGTGATTATTAGTTGTTTTGATTTTTCTTTTTTAAAGAGGGAAGGGTTATGATTCATACTGTCCATGTGGCATCATTTTTCTTCCAGTTCTGTGGAAGAAAGTTAATGATCTTCTCTCTTTCATGCAGTGTCCAGTCATTGTTCACCATATTCAACTAGTGAAAGGGCTAAGCAGATTCCAGAATGATAACCTTTGATGGAAAAGTAATGTTTCTACTTCCCTTTCTCTAATTATTCCCTTTGCTTTTAAGCATGATAATTTTGGTGCCAGTACCTGAAAATATTAAACATGGTCAATCAATTATAACAAAGACAACCCCCTCCTTATGGGCATGAAGAAACATCCCAATGAATCTAGGGACATTTTTTTCCAATAAACCTTGACACTGCATCAGTTGTCTTTATAAGACAGCCACTAACAACTGACTGAGTTTATATAATAGATAATCCCTGTTAGTAAACAACAGAAATCAAAGTTTTCAAAATGCGACAATGTTCAAGAAATCTTTTTTCTTTTTTTTTTTTTTTTTTTTTTTTAAGTAGAAAGTATAAGAGGATGAGGACCTTTTGGTAAAGGGCAATTCCTTCTACCATATACATAAACACACATACACATTGCAGGCAAATCATCCTGACTCTTAATTCAACAGTATCTGTGACAGACATTTAAAGAATGTAATCTTTCATTTATTAATATAAACCAGCAGCGTATTATGATGAATCCAAAGAACTGAAGAATTTTTTTAAAATATATATTTATAATTAGAATTGATTTCATATTGTTTTCCAAACAGGTTCAACTTGTAGAATAAGTAGTAGTAATATAAGGTTTGTAGCAATGAAAGCCATCATATCAGTACCATGTGACATTATTAACATTTTTTAAGAAAAGCTGATAATAATATGTTTTGTATTCTCAGAGGGGATCTGTTAAGCAACACTATATATTCCCAGAATTATAATTTCACAACTGTTTAAAAATTTAAGAATTGCAAATTTTAAATTGAGATGGCTTAATAAAAAAAAGCTGAGTATAAAAAAATCCTTAGTATCAGAGCATACAGTGTCTGGAAAAAACACTTTACCTCTTCCCCATGAAAAAAAAAAAAGCCTCTGAAAATAAATTTTAGCTCACTTCTCTTTTTCTGATAAGTGTATAGGACATGTAATCATGTCCTACCAATACTAAGCCATAAAAGACCCATAGGTAAAGAGATTATCTTGTTTAATGCACACTTAGGACTTAGAAAAGGGATCCTACAACTTGTGGATCTCTAGTAAATATCTATTGAACATGAGGATACTTGGCTGAGGTGATAAATCATATTACTAATAGAGTCAGAGATGCCAAAATGTTACACAATTTATACACACTTCGAGGCCATTTTTAACCATAATGTTAACAAATAGTTGTTTACTGATCACCAATGTTCACGTATATCATCAATGCTCATCATCTGAAGTAAGATTATAAAGTGTATTTGTCTCAAATGAAGGAGTAACATATTGGATTCTAACTATATGCCACCTGTACCCATTATTTTTCAAATGGAGGATACCATAATCTACAGTACAAATTTAATTCAGGTTAAAAAACAGAAAGATAAGTGTTCACTCTACAGACAAAAAAAAAATGCAAAAAACAATTTCTATGGGTTTCAAATCACAAATTTAAGCCCCTGGGTGTATTTCTCATGTCTTTGTCTTTGTCTTTTCAATGGATTTTTGGGGGCTGGGAATTGAACTACAAGACCACCAAGTTAACACACAAAACTATGTTCCTAGGATCCTACTACAGAATCACTCTCTAGAGAATTGGAATAAACTGTCTCAAAGAAGCCAGGGTGACTTTATGCATTATTCCTGTCTAGATGAAGGAGAGATTTAGTTTGGCATTTGTGATATGGGGTGACCTAGGATGCCTGCATACTGTGAAAACACACCCAAGTGATGACTATCAGTATAAGTATCCTGTACATATATGCCCAAATCATACAGTAAGACCTCTCAAGTCAGAGAAAGGATTTTGGTGTGAGAAACCTATGAATTAATCAGCCTACTCATGAGGATCCCTAGACATTTAAGGAAACCAACATCACACACACACACACACACACACACACACACACACACACACAGAAGGATAAGGATTGGGAAAAAAAACTGATCCCAAGGCAAAATGATATTTCAGAAAACACAAAAATATTTTAAAATTCCATTTAGATGCAAAATGATACTGAATACATAAAAGAGACAGACTTTTGATAAAATACTTTTCAGGGGGTCAAAAAATAGTCAAAATTAAAAATATGATATCTGAAATAAAAGATTTAGTAGAAAAATTGGCAAGGAAAGTCAAAGAAATTTTTAGGAAGGAAGGGAGAAAGAAAAGGAGGGAGGGCGGGCGGAAGGAAGGGGGTAGGGGGAAAAGAAAGGAAAAAAGATATGTATTACTGGTCATTATTTCTTCAACTACTGCCTTTTCTTTTTCTCTTGTCTCTACATTGGAACTTCAATTAACTATGTATTGGTCAACCCACTTTTATCCTCTGTGTATCTTAATTTGTCTTTCTTATTTTCCATCTCTATATGATGTGTTGGATTCATCTCTTCAGACATCTATTTTCCAATTCTCTCTTGTGCTCTATTTTAATATCTAATTTGCTTTAATGGCCATATCTTACAATACATATCTTACATTATTGTACATTTATTTTTATTCTTGTACAGACCCACCTGTTCTTTTTCCATAATGTCCATCTTTTGCCTTATGAAAAATCTGTAGATATTTACTTAAAGTATGTCTTTCAGAATGTTTCTATTATCTGTATTCTCAGTGCATGAATTCTATCACTTTTGTATCTACTTTTATTATCTTGGCTATTCATAAATTTTTACTGAGCTCATCTTCAGAGAGTTTACAGTGGGATTTATAGGTTCTCTAGAATAGGAAGGAACTCCTATGATGTGGTTTTACAATCGCCCTTTTCAAGACTGAACATATTTTATTTTGGGACAAGTGGGATTTTAATGGTTATTGATGTTAATTACTCATTTTAGATTACTGTAGTACATGAATAGTCTGGGCTATGAGTCCAATTGCTCTCTGGAGGAGTGATTCTTTCCAGCTACGCCCTGAATACAAAGTAAACTAACTCCCTTCCTATTTCTTGCAGCATCTTTATACTACCAGGTGAAGATTTTCTGACTGCTGTTTCATGGAAAAAAGGCCCCTACCTTTATGTAGGGTACTCAGATTTAGCTCCTGTTTAGAGATTGGGTAAAAGCATTATCACTAGGCTGAATATATACATTCACTCTCAAATCAAGACTATTACCTTCCACAGTTCAAGAGCCAGAACTTACATTTGTGGCACTGCTCAAGACTGTAACTTTGAATACCTGATTTCAATATCTTTAAATATTTTTCATTGTTTGGTTTTTACTCTCCCTTTTCTGTCTGTAATCTAGGACTTTTTATGTCCTTAACTTCCAGTTTAAGTGGGTATTTTCTTAAAATTTGGATATGTCTTATCTGACATTTCTGTATGTTGAATATAGTAGGGCAGATTTCCCTCATCATGTCACAATCTGCTGGATCATGTTACATGACACAGTTTTGTTTGTTTTTTTTTTTTTTTGAGAGAGAGAGAGAGAGAGCATGAGCAGGGGAGGGGCAGAGGGAGAGGGAGAGCGAGAATCCTAAGCAGGCTCCACGTCCAGCACAGAGCTCAAAAGGGGGCTCAATCTCACAACCGTAGGATAATGACCTGAGTCGGACACTTAACCGATGTAGCCCCATGACACATTTTTAAATGATAAAACAAAATACTTTTCCATTTAATTTTTTGTGATTTGGGGGGCACTGAAAGTGCCTATTAAAAAGTGCCAAAAAAAGTTCCCGTTTATTGTTATTATAATTTTTTTAAAGTTTCTATCAGTTTCTGGAAATAAATATTTATTTGCTCCTAAAAGTGATATAAGCTTATATTTAGTAAATATAAATTTATTCTTAATTCTGTTAAAATGTAATAAAATGTCCACTTTTAATCAGGTGTTACTAATACATTCATAGTTACATAATGTCTAAAAAAAGAATACATTTTATTCCTCAATATATTAGTTCTAAGTTTATCATTCCCTACCACATTCCTAATAGTAGTAAATAATTAAATGGTTAGATTGCATATGGGAGCATTTACTCTTTTCAAAGTACTTTGACTTTTTTTGTGAATGTCATAAAGCCTTGAAATGTGTTTACTATCTTCCCAGTTTTGCCCATGAGGACAAAAGAGCTTGGAAAGGTCAAGCTTCTTGCCCAAGATCATAATGCTAGCAAAGTACAAAGTCAAACCCCTAATGCAGGTCTTCTGTCTCCAAAACCCACACTCTTTAAAGTAGAGTGGAATGTCTTTTGTGTCTTCCAATTAAAAATACTATAGTTTGGTGAAATCACATTTTGTATTTTCTTGCCTAAGATAAATTATAAGTCATGGTTGTAATTTAACTAATATAGCTATGCCACTGGTCACAAGAAATCCAAGTTATTTTGAATGGGTGGATGAAATTTGTTAAAAGTGAGATTTTTTTTCTTATTGTCATAGTGTTTTCTGGCTGTTGTTACAGGCTGATAAATTATCAAGATTACATCTTATTTTGGCAAAAAAATCAGCAGAAAATTAAAAACTTGGAGTATGAGCCTACAGCTGTGCATCCTGCATAGCTGACTGAAGACCACAGGGTCAAGGTCAGTGGAAAACCTGCCTCATTCCCTCTAACAGATGCAAACTTACATTTGGAGAACTTGTGCAATGGTCTAGTAATAACAGGATATTTCTCTGTGGACCAGATTTTTTTTTTTTTTTTTTTTATGAATGCGACCTACTGCTAACATTTCTTCTTCACATGCATATTTCCTTTCAGTAGGAACTCAGTGACACAATGAAATGCTCCAAGAATTACAAAATGGAATTTTTACATTCTAGATGTTTCAGTATTTCCGTGTTGCCTTAAGTGAATCACAAGACCTTATAGCTTACTTGGTCTTGCAGTCCTAGATTCAAATGATTCTGAGCTTTTTAAAAATCAGGTGTTAACCTTACTGGGCTTTCGGAATCTTTCTCCATTACCATTCATTTTCTAAAACTCTTGACTAAGGTATGATATTCAAATTAAAATTGAACCAAAACAATCATGGCACTCATGACTACACCTTCCTTTCCAGAATTTCCTTCTAGAGGTATTTCAAGGTAAAAATACTTGTATTACACAGCACCTGCTATATACCAAAAGTGCAGACAAAAGTGCTTTACTTATTTTTATTTAATTCCTCCAACAAACCAATGAGGGAGATAGACTACAACAAAAGATACTGAGGCTCAGAAAGCTAATAACCCATGCATTATCACAAAGGTAGTTAATGGAGGAACTGAATCCTAATGCACAATAAAAATAACTCCTAATTCTGCAAACTGTTAAGCTTCTACTATCTGTTTTCCAAATATTAAACAGAGTTTACTACTGCAGTGTCTTGGGTATCATCCAAAATAAATTCAACAGCATGCTTGGATACTTTCCAGTGGTTATTCCCCTGAACTTTGCTTTCCTTTTGAAACAGGCTTTGCCTTCTCTTTGGGGAGAGAAAGAGAGAGGTCTCTAAGTTGAAAAACTTTATTCTCCCACCCATAAAGTGATCCACATTTAAGTCTACCCATGCCTCCTTCCTGATTGTCTCCTTGGATAACATTTCCCTTTGCCTTGTCACTCTGACCAAATCATCTGCTATTCTCTGGACCCTTGAAGGCTTGTACTTGCCTCCACCCTATTGGCTCTTTCTCTTCATGTCTCTCCTGTCATTAAAAACTAACAAAAGAAAAACCTAAACCAATAAAAATAGACAAGAGGAATAATAAAATCCTTTGTGCTCAGATACACTTTTAATTATTGCCTTCTTTTATTTTTTTGTCTTCTCCTTTATTAAAAAATATATGTAATTCAGTTTGTTTTTCATCCATTCGTTCCTACCAATGATATAATCTTATTCCCTCTACTATTACCAGCTAAAAGTACTCTCACTAAGGTCACCAATGACCTCACTACTGCTAACATCAAGGGAAAGATTTGTCCTCCTCTTCTCATCTACAACATTTGATGTTTTCATTTAACTCTCCCTTCTTTGAGTCTGACATTAGTAGTACCCTCTGAATTTCCTACCAGTTATCTTACTATTTATTCATTCAAAAATACTTATGAGCTCAATATTAAATGACAATAAATGACACACAGAAAGTTTCTTCCCTCATGGTGATTTCAGACTAATGGTAAATACAGAAAAGACAATTCTATGGAACCAAAACAATTATATTTGAGTGCTAAATTGAATGAAGTACCAGGCATCATGGGAACACAAAGAGATGCTCCTAATTCAGGCTTTTCCTGGTGGCCATATACATCCCCCTTAGCTTTCACTTTCAAAGAATAATGATTTTCAGTATTTTTCTTCAGCTCAGAACTATCTCTGGAGTACACATCTATGTGTCCATTTGCCCATTAGACAGCCGGTTTTACATGCCACAGACACTTCAAATTCAACATGTACTAAATGGACTTCAATATATGACCAGTCAAAATGAACTATTCCTTTTTCATTCCTTACTTTGATTGGTGGCATAATTGACCTTCAAGATTTGCCAAATATAAAACCTAGTGGTTATACGTGCCTCCTATCTCTCCCTTATATCCCACGTCAATAAACTACCAACTCATTTTGATCCAGCCACTTATATGTGTCATTTCTTTCCACTCCCATGGCTACCATTACTGTTCGTGCCACCAGAATCTCTCACTTAGGTAAATTCAGGAATGTCCTAACTGTTGTCCCTATCTTTAAACCAAGAGTTACCAAACTACAGCTTATGGGCAAAATTCAGTTTACTGTGCATTTGTGTAAACAAAGTTTTATTGGAACACACCTACACCCTTCACTTACTTACTGTACATGTCGGCTTTCACACTATAACAACAGAGTTGAGCAACTGTGTTAAGGACAATATGTCACACAAAAACAAAAAGATTTACTATCAAGCCCTCTACAGAAAAATTTTGATGACTCTGGTCTAAATTGACTCTCTTCAACCTCTCTTCCATGCTGCTGTTAAAACATCTTTCCTAAAAAGTATATATGTTCATTACACTCCTCCCATTTAAAATTAGGGAAGTTCTCTCTATATCTTTCAAAGTGTTAGAAGTCTTCTTCTATTTCAGGATAATGATTGATTTGGTTGTTCTAGGATTAATAGGAAGTCTCCCCTGTTGCTTACTCTTAAAAGTAGGATTTCTGTATTAAAGGGTAAAGGCATACGTAAATTTATATTTCCAGATGTTTTACCTTTTTTTGTATTCTTACCTGAAATGTATGTGTTGTTTTCTCATAGTTTTATCAACAGTATATGTGGTCACAATCAAAAATTTTGCCCTCTCTTGCCAATACTATTGCCACCAGAGTTAAGTAAAGGTGATAAAAATGGGCCATGGAGTCTTCTAACAGGTTAAAGCTGGATGCTCTACAGTAAAAGACTCATAGAATGCTACCTCACACCATACCTGTTCTGTTCTAAAGCTGAGATCTGTTATGGTTTCTTCTCCAAGGAGGACATGGCCCTGAAAGCAGTTTGTCTAGACCTGAAACAACACAACCATTAAATCAATCTTTTATTTAACTTTTCCCTCTGTTGTATCAGTAAGGGGGTGGTGAAAGTAATGTGGGAATAAGACACATGGGCAGCTGAAGTTTTGTAAGTTTGGTTGTGTCATAGTGTAAGATTTTTGGACCCAAAACATATACATATTCTAGAAGGGTTTAATGTAAGCTTTCACACCAAGCTCATTAGCTAGCACAGAATAAAATTTCAAAGTCCCTCTGTGATTAAGAAAGCCCCTGATTAATTTTCATTCAAATTTCTTATGTCATATAATAAATGGTGTACTTCTAAGTCTTTTCTAAAAGTACAATGTGCCTTTTTTTTTACTACCCCATGTTTGTAATACCTTTCTTCCTCTTATGCAGCTAATTCCTTCATATTCTTGAGACCCAGATGTGAGGGCGATCTGGCTGCGACATCTGTCACCCCATTAATCGCCAGGGTTGATTCAGCTGATCCATCTGGCTAGGTGGGTGTCCCCTCCTTCCCTCACCACTCCATGTGCATCCCTCCTGAAGCTACACGCTCGGTCAAAGAGGACAACCTTCCCCGATAGAGGAGAACCGTTCTTCAGTCAAGGGTACATGAATAGCTGTGCTCCCCTGCTAGAACCTCCAAACAAGCTCATATTCTTGAGACCTTATTCAGCAGCACTCACTTATCCTGCATGTCTAACCCAGGGTAGTACTTTCAGAGTATTCTGCATGTGCCTAGCATTTATTTCAAATCATTTTAAATGTCTGCATAATTCTTTGCAGTACACCCTGTGTATTATACATGTTATAAATTTCTTGACAATAAAAAGTGGGTCTAGCCACTGCAATTCCAGATCCATTATATATAGTAGTTACTCAATAAGTATTAGTTCAAAGAATAAATACCATGAAAACACTAGTAAAAAAACCCGAATCTGTTATTACAGCCACTTTAGCATCATGGTAATGAGAAAGTACTTTTGATGACAAGAGGTTACCAGAGTCAAAGTGCAATCATTTTTATGCTATACCCATTTATTAATTCATGTGGGAAATACTTATTAAGTATGTTCTAGACTGAAAAGATCCTAGGGATATAAAACTATACAAAAATCATATAAGATTACTGTTCTTCATGGAATTTATGAGTGGGAGGTAGGTAATCACAAATTGGGTATATAATTAGAAACTGAACTGAGTTATATGAAGAAAAAGAACATGGTTTCATAGGAGTGAATTAAAAATGAACCTGGTTCACCATAGGTCAAGTATACTGCCTTAAAGTAGTAACCTTTAAGCTAAGCTCTGAATGATTAGTATCAGACACAGGTAGAGGAGATGGAGAGCTGTCTAACATGAACAGTGTAGAGAGATAACATGCTGTTTTGAGGAGTTAAAGAGGACAGTATGGTTGGAGTAGAGAATAAGCAGGATCATGGTAGCATTAAAGTTGGAAAACTAGTTAGGAGAAGACTATACAAGATATTTTACTTGAGGTGCCTGAATAGCTCATCAGTTAAGCATTAATTCATTCATTTATACAGGTTAATATTAATATTATTGTGGTTGTGTTTTTTTAAGTCTTTAGTGATAGAATTTGAAATATTTATGGATAAAATAATTTGTTGCTTGAGATTCATTTCAAAATAATATGGAGGAAAAATTGGCCATGACTTGGTAGTTATGAAAGCTATGTAACTGGGAATTCATTACACAATTTTTTATTTTGAATATGGTTGAAATTTTCATAGTAAATGATTACAAAATAAACAGAAGGATGACATAATTTTTTGTGCCCATTTACAAGCCCATTCTTTGCTCTAGTGTAAAAAAATGGATTGGAAAGAGCCTAGGTAAATGGGAAGGGTGGCAGAGAAGATGTGGGAGACTTAGTTGATAGACTATTAATTAATCAATACACATAATCCCCTGCTCACATTACACCTTAGCACAAGCATTTCACTTTTTCCTATACATCAGGATAATGCAGCCATCATACAGAAGGATTCTGGAGTTAAATAAGACTTGGGTTCACATCCTAGCTTTGAAACTTAATAGCTGTGTGGCAGCTGCCTCATGGCAGCAACTGGAGGGTAATGCAGTTATGTGGTTATGTGGTTAAACCAATAAATAACTTTTACCCTAAGGGCCTAGACACAGTATATAACAGGAAACCAGAATTTCCCTTTTAAAAAGAACCAGGTCCATCTCATTAAGATGAATAATTTTTAAATGCTATATCCTGTATTTAAATATATATACATATACATTATATATATATATACACAAATATATACATATATTTAAATATATATATTTAAATATACACACACACACACACACATACACACACACACACATATACATTACTTAAACTTTTATTCTGAAAGATATCTGAAAGATAAAAGATCCTAGGGATATAAAACTATACAAAAATCATATAAGATTACTTTTATCTTTTATCTGAAAGATAAAGGCTTGACATTTTAAACTGTCAGGTAGTTTAGAGCATTTTAGATGTTATTACCTCACTTTTAGATGTATCCACCTCACTTCTCATTATTTCAGAGCCAAGTCAGTACCCTAGGTGATTTTAGTGGCCAAGAATAGAACTTACTCTTTAGTTCTTATCGTTACAGCAGCTCATTTTGCAACCCCATCTTCTGCCACTGATCCAAGATTTCCCCATTTTATTTTAAAGTAAATATCTGGAAAGTACAGGAGAGCAAAAATTTTTATTTATAAATTTGGCAAATGGAATATCAGCAAAGCCAAAGAAAAAAGTCTGTCAGAAATATTTTCTTCTCGATTTCATTGATGACATTTCTGTCAGGTTTTTGGATAGGCCATAACATGCAGATGTTAGATGCTTAGTTGGAATCGAAAACCCATGTCCATTTCTCATGGTCAGGAGTGAATCAAGTAGTCTGTCTACAGCTCTTGCTCTGATTTTTATGAAACTGACCATACGGAATTTTACATCAAGGTGACTGAGCAATAAATAAGGTTAACATCACCAGTGCTTTGCTGCAGAATAACTCCCAATATTGCTTTGTGTGGCTCGACAAGAATCAGTTTTTAAGGTCTGGTTCAGTTAGAGACTGATGTGGAAAAATAATCCATGGCTCTATAATGGGAAATGAAAATGACTGCTAATTGTGTCAGACAGATTGCTGAAATCAGACAAGGACACTGTCTTAATATATTTCATAAAGTGGCAAGTACACTGATTGCACACATGAAAACTCCTGAAAAAAAGATCTAAAAAAGGAATAAATCACAGAATTCAAGGCCATACTTTAAGCACTGCCATTCTTAAGATCGACCTTGTAACTGTAACCAATATAGAGAGCAAAACAGTGCATGCCTCACTGTAGTGCTCTCTAGTCTGATGTAAAGGGCTCTAATGTTCTGCACGTGTTGAGACTTCTTTACTATTTTTATCTGCTTTGAACATCCTCGGATGGAGAAGTTGATATTCCGTCTTTCCTGAACTTACTCACAATAAGTGAGTCCATCAAGGGTGATTTTTCTATGATGATTCAGTTATCTTGAGCTCTCAATTTTTTTTCTTGTGTAACTGAATATTTGTAAGACGTTAACCCGCACTAGGTCTAATCAGAGACTGGCCATCTCAGCACATGTGTTGGACATTGTGCCAGTTCTCCCTGTCAGGGCAGTCTGGGACTATTGCTCCAAACCTCATCCTCACTCTCCAAGCATCTCTTTTCCCTCAGCACTCAGCAATCTTTCTTTGGCTCTATTTACCTCATCTGGCACCAAAGAATCCTGTTAAAGGAAGTTTTTCCAAAATATCAGTAGTTTCTAGAAATTACCATGCATCAGAACACTCGTAAATGTTCTTTTTCAATTTCCCAAACAAAAATAAAACTTATACAAATGGTGCTACTACTAAATTTTGTGGTGAAACAAAAGAGAAATGATTAATTCGGCTTGTATAGGTCAGGAAATTCTTCAGTGAGAGAAAACTGATCTGAATCTTAAAGATAAGAATATTATCATGAGTCTTACATGGAGAGAAAAAAAAGGTGAGAGAGAGGGAAAAAAACTTTCTTGATTATTTATGTACCAGAACTTCCCACAAAACCTTCACTAACCGATCTCAATTAACTGTCTTCTGGCATTTATCTGGACAAAATCACCTGAAGAATAGACTACTGAAAGGAAGGTCTTCCATAGATCTATGAAAATGCAGGATCAAACCCCATCTACCAGAAATGCATTAATCTGGCATTTCAAAAAGGCAACAAGATGAACTGCAAGTCATACAATTTATTTAAATTCCAGAAAGTGTACAATCACCCGGTATTGCAGGGAGAAAGTTCTCTGTAGGAGGTGAGATATAAAAATCAAGGTAGCACATATTAACTGAGCATCATAAAGCTAAGAGTAAAGAATCAAAAATTTAATTCTAAAGAGTCAACCTTTTTATGGAGGTAGTAGATACCTATTCTGGATGCTTCAACAAGACATCTTTAATTTTTTTTTTCAAATATGCTTTAATAAGTAGGTTTATGGATAACTAGTGTAGGAAAAGTTTAGTTCTAGAGTTGAAATGATAAGCACTGATGTAATTACAGTTCTTTGTAGCAAAAATCTACAATCTAGTAGTATAACTAATGAGGAATTAAAATTGTACTTGCCTCTTATGAATTTGAAATCAACAATTAAAAGCAATCAATAAAAATATTTCATGGCTTGCATGTAGGAGGTAGAGAAATGTACATACAATGTATACATTTCTATTAAAAATCGTTTTAAATGTTTATTTATTTTGAGAGAGAGTGCATGTGAACACTCATGTGATCAGAGAAGGAGGAAGGGCTTGTCAGCACAGAGCCCAACCCAAGGCTCAATCCCACAAACCATGAGATCATGACTTGAGCCAAAATCAAGAGTTGATGCTTAACCGACTGGGCCACCCAGGTGCCCCTCCATTAAGTTCTTCAAAATGGATCATTTCTCACATTTTGAAATGCAGTGAGTGGGAGATAAATACAATTATATTTCAGTTGATGAATATTTTAAGTAAATTCATTTTCTCCAAGAAATTGTCACCTGATAAAAAATACTTATGTTGAATAATTATATAAACCCATTCACCCATTCAACAAATATTATGGGCCAATTATCTAGTGTATTAGTTAGGCTTAAGTTTTGTTGTGACAGAATGCCACCCTACCCCTAGCATAAATTAAAAAGAGCAGGTCTACTCTTTTACCTTTCTTTAGAGAAAAGTCTGTGTAGGCATTCAGGAGTTGTACAGCACTTTTGTGGTATAGTTCTTCTAGGCACTGCCTCTATTCTTAATTTCACTTCATCTGGCACCAAAACATGTATCTCTTTTTATAAATTGGCAAATTGGTAGTTCCTTCTCGTCCATTATGATGCTCCCTTCCACTAAGGGCACATCCTTGTAGTTACCGTTTACTGTGCATTTACCCCTTTGACACAAATAGTTGCTAGGCCACATCCAGTTGCAAGGGAGAGTGGGAAATGGTCATTTTCTTCTTATCAGGCATGTGCAGAGATATTCTGCCTCCCAAGCACTCCGCTTCACTAGGCTAGTTGTGCAAAACACAGCAATCAACACAGTCTTAGAATTTGTAGTTAGTAAGTTGGAACACACATTGGTATTATTGAACTCATGATGTATGAGCTTTCAGTGACTGCTATAAGAAGTTATCACAAATTGGTGGCTTAAAACAATAAACCTTTACTTTCTCACACTCTGGATGCCAGAAGTCCAAAATCAAGGTGTCAGGAGGGCCACACCCCATTTGAAGACTCTAGGGGAAAATCTGTTCTTTGCCTTTTTCAGCTTCTGCTGGCAGTTGCCATTCCTTGGCTTGTGGCCACGTCCCTTTTTTCTGCCTCAGCTTCACATCATTTTCCCATATCTGTGCCTTTTCCTTTTCTGTCTGTCATAAATCTCCTTCTGCTTTTCTCTTAATGAGGACACTTGTGATTAAATTTAGGGCCACCAAGATAATCTCAGCTCAAGTTCCTTAACTTAATTACACTGCAATGACACTTTTTCCTGGAACATTCAGAGGTTCCAGGGATTAAGATGTGGTCATACCTTTTGGGGAACTATACATATGAAACCCCGCTACATGTGAAAAAACAATTACACTAAAAGTTCATTTATACTTCAGGGCACCTGGGTGGCTCAGTCGGTTAAGTGTCCGACTCTTAGTTTTAGCTCACGTCCTGATCACAGTTCGTGAGTTTGAGTCCCGCATCAGGTTCTGCACTAACAGTGCAGAGCCTGCTTGGGACTGACTCTCTCTCTCTCTCTCTCTCTCTCTCTCTCCTCCTCCTCCTCCTCCTCTCTCCCTGTCCCTCCCCTGCTCTCTCTCTCTCTCTCAAAATAAATAAACTTTAAAAAAAGTCCACTTACACTTCAAGCAAAGCTTTCCATTAAAATTCTTTTTCACCAGGATATGTATACTTTTCCTGTGTCTCATAATTTGTAGAAAGTAAATAATTATATCACTGTTTCCCCTTAGATATATTATACATGTAAATAAATGAAAAATCATGGAAATGTACATTTTAAGTTTTAAAATATTCTGCCATTTAATTATATATCTTCATTTCAATTTTAATGACTTCAAGCTAAGAGAGTTAAAAAGGAAAGGCCAAGGTTCTAAGTTGGATGTAGAATGCAACATGTGTGTATTTCCTTTGTCTCACTCAAGTGCATTCTCTGATTTGTTAGGCATTGATTTGGGAAAACTTTTGGCTTGCTAAACCTAGATATCTTAGATTCCTAGTACATAACAGAAATTAATACACAAGTCCATTCAACTAATGATGATTGTTATTTTTAGCTGATAAAGAAAAACCTTGAATTCACTAAAGTAAAGCAAAATAAAGAAAGGTAATTTGGTGTTAAGACTAGGGAAAGTAGAGGGAGGAAAGAGTTTTTAAAGCAAAATTCCCAATTTGTTTGGTGAGGGCAAGATGAAATTAAGAAAATAATAAGATTCTAAACCAAACTTCTCATTTTATAAGCAAACTGGAGACAAGTGATTCACAAAACAGAATACTGACATGGTATGCTTTGCTTCAAATTGCCCTTTATGTGGTATATACTATTATAAAACAGTATAGTAATCATTTATATGAGGGTAAAAGGGGAAAAAAGGACAACTATATTTTGAAATAATAATTCTATAATTTTGTATAAATTACTTTATGGGATTTATCTAATATTTTAAGTTGTATATGACGTTATATAAACTGTAAAAAATACAGACCATTATAATGTAAAAAATAAGAGCTATACCTAATTCAACTATTATTAGCATTTATTTTTAACTAAGGTTGAGAATAAATATTCTTTAGGCCTGTATACCATAAATTTAACCTTCCATGACAGCAGATTGAGGTTAAATTATTCTTGGGAATGGTCAGGCTATGAGTTGGTAAACTCATCCCCGGGAAGAACAGAGATGGCTGATAACATATTGGGGTAATTCTAACAGAGATTTATAATAAATATAAGATTCTATGATTCTCAAGGTGCCTGAGTGGCTCAATCGGTTGAGCATCCAACTCTTGGTTTCAGCTCAGGTCATGATCTCATGGTTCCAGCCCCATGTTGGGCTCCACGCTGAGAAAATGGAGACTGTTTGGGATTTTCTCTGTCTCTGCCCCTCCCTTGTGTGTATGCTCGCTCTCTCTCTCTCTCTCTCTCTCAAAATAAATAAATAGATAAGCTTTAAAAAAAAAGGATTCTACGATTCTCAGTAAATAGATGTAAATGTATAGAGTAAGCAGAATTTGCCTTGCCCTAATAATAATATGCATTTGAAATGAATTCTTTTAAACCAAAGGAAAATGAAGAAAATCTTTATGGAACACTAATATCTCTGTTACCTGCAGGTGTAGCATGTTGTAGGTTATTCCATCCAATAAAACCCTTCTACCCTACATTTCCACTGTTGTATACAGGGAATATTAGCTACATTTAATTACCTAATTTAAAGTTAATTTTAAAGGTACATCTTCTGTGAAATCATAGTAGCTTATGAATGTCAAATATTTATAAATACCCATTGTTTAAAAACATCAGCCACTTCGGGGCGCCTGGGTGGCGCAGTCGGTTAAGCGTCCGACTTCAGCCAGGTCACGATCTCACGGTCTGTGAGTTCGAGCCCCGCGTCAGGCTCTGGGCTGATGGCTCCGAGCCTGGAGCCTGTTTCCGATTCTGTGTCTCCCTCTCTCTCTGCCCCTCCCCCGTTCATGCTCTGTCTCTCTCTGTCCCAAAAATAAATAAAAAACGTTGAAAAAAAAAAAAAAACATCAGCCACTTCATGACTTTCATTGGGTAATTAAGGTTTGACTTCAGTTTTATAAGTCTTTATCTATAAAAGGTTTTGCTTTTGACAGTTCCTTTAATAGTCATGTGGAAGGCAGCTGTTGAATACATAACAGAAACAGAGATATGGTATATAAATAACACCCAGAATAACTTTCCAAAATGCAAATCACTGCTATCCTACAACTACCATGGAATAAAAATCCTAGCAAGAAAGCTGCACAGGAAGTTTCAGAAAGAAAATTTAAAAAACAGATTTGCTTCCTTTCTGTTTCTCTGTTAGTGATTTTCCAGACACAATGTAGAGATTCTGGTTTGAAACAGCCTTAGGCAGGACTTCAGAGAGGTTTTATTTCATAAAAAGCACCCTATTTCTATTAAAGTCCACACTGAAAAATAAAAAATATATCATTCGTTCAGGGGAGCAGTATTCATAAATCCTAATAACATAAACAATTCAAAAATCAAATCAAATTGAAATGCAGAACCATGCGGGGGCTGCTTTTCATATATTTTTTGAGGAGTCAAAGATTTCCCCCTAAAATAGGACCTCATTTTCAGCTTACACAATATCTCACACCAGTAACACCTGTTGTTGTTAATCTTTGCTCTCTCAAAGTGATGTGTGAGCATAAAGTCATCTGAGTGACCCATTAGGGCACCCCCAGAAGTTTTGCAATAACATAAGTAGAACAACTAAATGAATGTCCATGTGAAAGAGTCATAAACATTTCTTCCTCCAACTTCTTAATATCCATAATTTTTCAGACTCTAAAAATGGAACTTAATTTACAATTCTGTAAATTTCATTTGATTTTCATTTTTCTCTAATCACAACTGGGAAAGGATAACTCAGAGGTTCCTTCTCAGTTTTTCTTTTAACCAAATAAATGCATAAATAAACACAACTAAACCTTTCATTTGTTTGGTGTCCCAGAAGAGCAAAATGGTTGGCTTGGAATTAAAGAGATATGTAATGTTTTTTGATAAGTTGCAAGACGGACAATGAAAATATTGTATAAAATAGTGTATGGTGTGGTGAAAAAAAACAAAAAGGAGTATTTTAAATATCAACTTTCTCCCTTGGGTTTTGCTTTGAGCCCAGGAAAATCCTCTGTATGTCTTGAAGTTTTTAAATCAAAAGAAAAAGTGAGAGAGAAATGTGCTTTTTCAGCCTCCAGTTTGACAGGTCTATCCATCCCTTATAAATACCTGAAGCTTAGAGATCACTGTAGTCAATATACAAATTGGTAAACTTTCCAATGTTTGGGTTTCTTCATCAAGCAATTACCATCTCTTCCCTCTACTTTCTGCAGAGTAAATGTCAATGCTATAGGAAATTGGCAGAATTCCACAGCTGGAATGATCAGAACGATTTGATAGGTGTGATTGGTATTTTTGGAAGGAAAAGATTTTATGGATTTTCATTGGAAGGTAGACTGAAGTTTAAAGGTTAAAGAAGGAACTGGAGTTACTTTAGTTGAAGCATCATGGACTGAAGTATGACATGAGGCTTTGTTTTCTGTCACTGTGGCAAGTTGGAGGGTTTTTAACAGTAGGTGGCTGATCCCTTGAGTGGAAGTGGGAATTGTTTTCCTAGCAGGTATCCATTTAGCAAATATGCTGAAATTAGAAAAGTCTCTCATTTTATTTTTTAAAAAAAATTTTTTAACGTTTATTTTTCAGACAGAGCATGAGCAGGGGAGGGGCGGAGAGAGAGACACAATCCAAAGCAGGCTCCAGGCTCTGAGCTGTCAGCACAGAGCCCGCCTCGGGGCTCAAACCCAGGAGCTGTGAGATCAGGACCTGAGTCAAAGTCAGATGCTTAACCGACTGAGCCATCCAGGCACCCTGAAGGGTCTTTCACTTTAAAGGGACAATATCACATCTTAAACTGAATAACAAGTTTGATTTTGGCTATCTAACAATGTATTTATATTCGCTATTTGACAGAACTCTTAAAATTTGAGCAATTTATAAAGCAAGTTAAATACATTACATTTTTCATAGAGATTATAGAAACATGTCAATTCTACCACAGATCACCATCAATCCAATTATTTATTCTGCAAGACACATGGTGATATAGGAGGAATCCTGTCATTCAATCAGAAGACATGCTATAAAAAATTATAAGCAGTACAGAGTACTTACAGTATAGAGTGATACAGTGGAGGCAGTTTAGTATAGTGATTAAGAACACAGATTTTGTATTCCCTCAATCCCTGTGTCTGCCATCTACTAACTGTGATTTTGATCAAGTTGCTATATATCTCCAAACATCTTTTTCCCTAAAGAAAGATAATGATGAAGATTAACTGAGATATTGCATTGTCTCACTCATAGTAAAGGCTCAATAAATAACAGCCATTGAGCCCAATCATGCTCATATATGTGCTACAGGAGCTCAGATATAAAAAGGTTAATTCATGTCTGGTTAACTCCAGGAAGTGGAGGTCAAAGGAAATGTGATATTTGCACTAGGTTTGAAAGAAATAGAGTTCATTGTGAATACTGAAGGCAAGGGAAGCACATTCTAGGGAGATGAAAATATATTCACAAAGTCACTGAGGTGAGAGGAAGCATGGCAAATTAAGGGAATGCAAACAGTTTCCTGACTGGAGAAGTGTGTGAGTGTGTGTTTGTGTGCATGTGTGTCTGCATTCACATACACATGCACATACATGCACAAGCACGCATGTATGCTGGTATAAGAAAAGAGAGATTGGGAATTGAGTAGAACTAGTGCTCAAACACAGATGTGAAATGCTATGAGATGGGTTGTGTGCACAGGATTTGGAGTTTAGTCCTTCCATAAAACACCCAAGGTTTCTAAGTAGTAAGATAAAAATATAACCAGACTTACTGATATAAAAAGATCATGTTCAAGGCAGTGTGGAGAATCAATGGATGAAATGAGAATGGTAACAGCGAGACACCAGTTTTTTATCATCCCAGGCCAAAGCTGATAAAAAAACAAAACTAAGATGAAACTGAAAATGAAAGGAAGAGATAGAGATTTAGAGATTTAGAGAAAAATCTAGGTGGAAGCGTGAGGGCTCTCCAGAGAAAACAGAACCAATAGGATGTGTAGATACACAGAAATACTGTTATTTTAATTATTTTAAGTATTTTCATGTAATTATGGAGGCTGAAAAGTCTAAATTCTGCAGGATAGACCAACAAGCTGGAAATGCAATAAAAACCCTACGCTTCAGTTTAAGTCCAAAAGCTATCTGCTGATCAAATTATCCTTTGTTTGCAACGTCACATATTTTGTTCTATTCAGGCCTTGAACTAACTGGACAAGGCTCATCCGTATTACAGAAGGTAATCTTCTTTAGTCAAAGTCAACCAATTTAAATGTTAATCTCTTCCAAAGCACTGTCGCAGAAACATCCAGAATAATGTTTGACCACATACCTGGGCACCATGACTCACATAAAATTAACCACCACAGGTATGTAATGAAGATTGATGGAAAGGGTAAGAATGAGGAAAGCAAGACGCTGAGGATAAATAAGGTTTGCCCCTGTTCCAAAAGTTGGCATTATCAGAAGTAAGATAAAAAGAAGAGGTAGACTGTGAAGGAAGAGATGGGGTTGAGTAACTGGTTTGATTAAGTATACAGAACTTGAAATATCTGTGTATAATTAATGTGAAAATGTTTCTTAGGAGATTTGAAGTATGAAGCTCCATATGCAGCCGGGGATCAAAATAAAGGGAGTATAGATAATTCATGAAGGTAGGGATTTTCAAACCTAAAGTTCATTAAGAAGCATCTGTGAAGCAATTAAAAAAAAAACAGATGTTGGTCCCTACCTGAAAAAAAATTGACTCAGAATTTTCAGAGCAGTAGCACAGACATCTTAGTATCAAGAAAGTCTCAAAAATGATTCTGATATGCAGCCAAATTTGAAAGCCACTAGCTTTAAGTTTGAGAACCACTGGATTAAAGTATAGAGGATGAAGCTATATAAACGACCAAAGAAGAAGGATAAAAATACAGAGAACAGCACATTTTAAGGAGAACTGGTTAGGAGAACCCACAAAAATAAACATCAGTAAATCGGGCAGGAGTAAAGCTATAAAAAGCCAAAGAAAAATAATTTTAAGGAGAGCTGGGTCAACAGTGTCAAATGGAGCAATGATTCCTTACAAAGATAAGGAATGTAAAAACAAACAAACAAACAAAGACATTTAACTTAGCTTTGCCTCAATTAAAACCCATTTGACCTATTGATAGTAAAAGCAGTGTTCAAGTCCTAGAGGTAGGACGTGCCATGTTTAGTGCCCAGTCCCACGCACAGGTTCCCAGAGCCAAAAGCAGCTGTTTCACTAGATGGCAGCTTGCCAGAACATTTTTTCTTCGACTGAGCTAGGAAGCAAGACAGGCACAAAACAAGATATGAATTCAAAGAAAAGGACGAATAAATAAACGATATCATAGACATCAGCCAGACCTTTACATTTGGAAACAGCAGGGTGACATGCAAAAGTCACTACATATATATATATATATATATATATATATATATATATATATGGAATATATATATATATGTGGAATATATATATATATGTGGAATATATATGTGGAATATATATATATGTGGAATATATATATATGTGGAATATATATATATGGAATATATATATATATGTGGAATATATATATGTGGAATATATACATACGTGGAATATATACATACGTGGAATATATACATATGGAAAATATATACATGTGGAAAATATATACATGTGGAAAATATATACATGTGGAATATATATACATGTGGAATATATACATGTGGAATATATATACATGTGGAAAATATATACATGTGGAATATATATACATGTGGAATATATATACATGTGGAATATATATACATGTGGAATATATATACATGTGGAATATATATATATATGTGGAATATATATACATGTGGAATATATATATATGTGGAATATATATATATATGTGGAATATATATATATGTGGAATATATATATATATGGAATATATATATATATATATATATATATATATATATATTCCAGCTGGAAATGTTTCTAACTAAAGAAAGGAGGCCAGAGAATTTTCAAAAGAATTGTTGAGACTATGAATTGTAAAAGGAATATAACAAATCCTAGCTCAATGTCACCACAATAGATGTCAAGTTTTATCTCAAAAAAGCCCTGTATTCACCTTAACTCTTTTTGAAGTGTGCATCTGAGCCAAGTTCTAAAAGAAGATGCTGAAGAACCACAGCTGGAATCAAAACATATCTATTAAAGCTTATGTTCATATGACTAAACTTCTCAAAACAGCTAACTTAGAACACAGACCACTGTCCCCACCTCCCCGTAGGGGAACAATCATTCATAACATTTTGTCATCACCCTGGTAGGATAGTAGTATATGAAGTACCTCAACTGGGAAATTCAGAGAAACTGAACACAAATTTGGGCTTTAATATACCAGGTTCTAACCCGCTCAGGTAACCGCTGGGAAAACTTCTAAAAATTACTGACAGCAAGCTAGGACACCTGGACTTCTTTTCAGAAAAATTTTAATTTGCTAATTTCGGTGCATCTACGTACACAGGTGTATATAGTTGCAAAATCTCCTGCTTGAAAAATGAGTGAGGATAACCAATCCTATTTCTGCCTTTTGCAATAATTAATTATATTGGAAACATTTCTTGGTTTGGAAGATCAACTAAAACAAAACATAATAAATAATATTTTAAGGAGAAAACTTAGCTGTTTTTAACTCCTATGATACTCATAACTGCCAATATTTTCATTGGATTAGTCAAATTAAATAGTCCTGGAAAGCATTATTAGGCTACCATTTTAGTATTTCCCTCACTCAGTCCAAAGTCTATTTCTTTCCAATTCAGTGCTTCACCTGTATGTTAAAGCTCATGACGCTAAAACTAATGATCTCTGTACACCAGGAGTTTAATCAAAAAGCAACATTCAGGTTCCTATTTGAAAATCAAGATCTTGCCTCACACCCTGAGTCTCGTCCTCACAGTCCACAATTGTGCCATTCATATTCTATGTTCTCATGAAATTGTTAAAAATAAGACCCATACCAATGACTACACTTTAACACAAATGGTCTTACTGTATTACTCCCTGTTGACTCTTATAATTACAACCCATCAGTTTGGTAATGCAGATTAAAACTGAAAGCTAAAGTGGACTTGAGTGTCCACTTCAAATTTTTTAATTCACAGATGCAGAATTGGAGGGCTGGAGCAGAGAAGTAACTTACCCAACATCCTACAACTAGTAAAAGATAGGGTCAGGACTTGAACTCAGATATGTTACTTTTTTCTATTATGTCAGGATACTACAATAATTTTCCAAGAAATTTATAACCTGAGAGTTCCTCCATGTCTAAATAGTACACACTGCCCCAATTAATCTGGGTTTTTTTTTTCTTTCTTTCTGTGCCTTTGCTTAGCATCTGCCTTTTCATTTGATCCTCCTGGCAGCTCCATTCTCTATCTTTTCATTGTGATTTATTTGTTCCTTGGTATGTCTGAACAGATTTACATTTCTATCATGAACTTCAACCCTGAAGTTGTCAAGATAAAGTGTTTTGGCTGGTTCTTGTCCCAAGGGCAGATCAGATCTATAGGGGTCTGAAGTAATCTGCACTTAAAGATGTACTCTGAAGTAACACTAATCTCTAGGAAAAAAATGTATTTTCTATCTTAGTATTAGGGATATGAAAATCTTGGTGGTTTTATGGAAAGATCTGGAAGAATATATAGATTTTATATATTTCACCTTACTCCAAATTAGAGAGCCACATTGTATATTTAGACTGTTACCTTATAAAATAGTTCATTTCTTTGCATAAATGTATACGTTATGTGCTAACAGTTATTTGTATTGCTCTGTGATAGATGCTTTTCTGATCCTGGAACTTTAAGAAAGGGAATATGAGATAAGCAGTTGCTCGTTTCATAAATTCCAGGAAAAAATGTATGTACAGTACAGGGTTCTGTTAAGGCACAAGTGACAATAGAAACAAATAAATGTTATGATTCTCCCAGATATAAAAATAAGCAAAAAAACCATACCTTTATGTGATTCAATTACAAAGGCCTTTGTATTAATTTTATATCAACTAGCCAGAAATATCCAAAGTGTTTTTGCTAAAATCCTAATTTTAATTATTGAATAATTAAGACAGTATATACTGAGGTTCATGTCTTTACACTACTTTATTCCTATATTTATTCAGAAAAGAATAAATGACAGATAATTGAATGTTCGAGAACATTACCTACAGCTGACTGTGAAGACAAGAAATCACATGAAGTGGTCTATAAGTTCAAGACTGCTGAGATTAAAATAAATAAATACAAATTTTTTAAAGAAGATAGGTCTTACATTCAATAAAATCCACTTAGAACATTTTTATTCACTCAAGATTCAGGTGGGAATGTCTCCTGTAAATCCTTCACACTTCTCTCACTAGATACCTGATGAAAGGGAGGAAAACAGTATCAGCAAAAAGAGGTCACTGTACAACCTGGAAAGCTGCCTTTCACTGGCTTTGATTGATGGTGACAGTTCAAATCTACCTCGATCTCTCTGATCACATTCTTAATGCTAAAGAATTGTTTGTATGTTCCTTCAACCCAGCTACATCGGATTTATTAGTAATCACACAGGGCAGGCAGGAAAAAGAAAAGACTGGCAGTCTGGATAAATGCAAAGGGTACAGTTGCATACACTGTGGTTAGCTTTAACAAGCACAGAAAGATATTTCTATTTTTCTGACAAGCAGAAACCTACACTGAACAAGATAGTCATACAGATACAGAAGACTAACCCCAATAGGACTGTGCCAAGAAATGCACTAGGTGGTTGACCAGTGGTCTTCCATGGTCAAATATAAAAGTAAGCCCAATACATGCTCAGTGGTAGCATGGATCCCTGACTTTCTCTGATGAAATGTTCCCCAAAACCTTAGTCTACTCTTGGCTTTCAAAAATCTGCTTTTGAAACTAAATTACCACTTAAATGAAAACATCAAAGGAACATTTGTATGACAGAGGGAAAAGACCTATTATGTCATCCAGCTCACTTCCTTGCCAGTAATGAATTCTGCCCTCAATTCTTTTCTAAGAGTTAGTCTAGCCCTATTTTTAAAGCCTCAGAGATGGGCACCCATCCTTTCCCTGAGAGAATATTTATTCCACATTTTAATAGATTTCACAATTAGGAAACTTTTCCTGAAAGTCTGTCCAATTTTTCTTTGCTTAATTTCTTTCCTTGGCATTTAGCAATGGCTCAGAGTTCTGAAAATCATTCAAAGTCAGTTGATCTGGAAAAGTGTAGCTGCAAATATTCATGATGCCTGTCAAACAGTGAGAGCTTGGAGACTGGTGGAAGTATGCCTATCATGGGCATCTGAATCACTTTGATTTTCTCTATGAATTCTATTTATGTGTTTGCTTTATGACATATGATTTATATTACCATGACCTTGAATCAGCAGAAATCATCTGAAACTTTCAATGGCATATTTTTTTAGCTTAATAGAAATCAGCACAGGTCACAGAATACCACTAGGGAAAAGATCAGTTACTTGTAGCAAACTTCACCAAGGCTGTGGTCCTAATTTTTTCCAATATGGTAGGCCAAGCCTGGTAAGAGCATCAAAGGCATGAGTCTCTCAAAGGAATAATTCCCTCCTCAAAATGGTTTTAAATGCCCACTTCAAGAAAATCAAATTTGGTCATCTGATGAGAAAAAATACATATATTTTGAAGAAGCAACCAACTTATCTCTATATTCTTAGATTTTATCTCCTCAAGCCTTTAATTTCTCCTGCCTTATAACAAACTAAACACAATAATAATAGTAAAAACTCAAAACAAAAGGCCTAATTTAGACAATAAGCATTTCTGATACTTCTAAAAATATAGAATTCTAGGTTAATTGCAAATCAAACTTTGTCTTTTGTATTGCTTTATGTTTATTTTTTGACAAATTGATATACATTTAATAATAGGAAACATACCCAATATATTAAGCTATGTAGTATATTTATCTGGAGTGCATATGCTTAGTTTTCAAATTAAAATTTCTCCAAACAGTATGATTTGATATAAAATGTTTCCAACAAAAGTCAAGTTTTTAATTTAATTGTCCTTTGAAAGCAACTGAGGTGCATAAAACAAGGTTTAATGTAATTCTGAGTAATTCTCATTATAAAACACCTAAAATAGAATGGAACTTTCATTAACAGCAATACCAGGACCTTTAGTTTTATCTTCCTAATATATGATGAAGTCATGTCATAATGACTTCAGATATTAAGAATTTTTCTTTATCCTTTGCTGGACTTTATTATCACCTTTCTGCTGTTTGTTATAAGCTTTTTCTAATCTCATGGCATCCGTATAAGCAAGGGACTCATATTAGTGCAATATTCCATGCTCTTAAGAATGCTAACATGCAAAAAGTATCAGGTTATACTGTCGTTGCTGCTAAAAATGGAAGGGCATTGTGCAAACTAGAAAGGGGCTCTTTTCTGTGGCACAGATGGAAAACATTGTAAAAGTTTCCCCCTCTGAGCAGATCAATTAGAAAAAGTATACTTTCCTTTCTTCTGACCTAAGGCAGTTTCCCAGACTGGATAGATGGCAAGCAGTGTGTTCCCTGGGTTTTAGCACATCACGCTCGCCTGGCTAAATGCCCCTGGGCAGGACACAGGAGAAACAACCATATTCAGTGGCTCTGGACTGTGCATGTCATTGCCTGGGTTACCAGTCCATATGATGATAGACAATAAGGAAATGCCCACCAAAGGCCCCCAGTTCCCTTATTACTTGGACGCTGTTTTCTAAAATAAGATCTAGTTCTACTGTGACTTTAAAAATGTGATATTTAAACTAGAATAATCAGAAACAACCTCTTCTTGGATAGGCTTTCATCAGCATGAAATAGTGAAAAAAAAAAACAAAAACAAAACCTGGAGATCTAAGCAGATCTGGAATCCATGTTTTAATATATACGGGTGGTGTCACTGGTCAAATTATTCAAATTCTCTTAATCTTTCCTGATTCATATAATGGAGGTAATAATGGCTGACGGGAAGACTAAATGAAATAACCATGAAATGCTTATTAAACAGTCTATAGAACATAGCTATATACAGTATCTGGCTTTAATTCTACATGGAAAGAAGACAGGGATATATAATAATCTGGCACAGAAAGCTGGCTGTTCCTTTCATTAAAGCTTGATTCTGTATATGAGTCAGTGTGTGGTTGCTATGGAAATCACTGAATAGTAAAGGTGATTACTTTAACAAATTCTTTTGTAGCATATTCACTGCAAAATACTTCTGTTTCTGAGTAGACTGAGGTATGTGGTTTCTTTTGGAACATTATCTAAGACGTTTGTCTTCAAGCATCTGAATTCTTTCTCCCTTCTCCCCAAACCCCATATGGGATATGATATTTATGAGTAAAAAAAATAAATAAATTAGATATCCTCAGAGATTTGCTGAAAAGACTAAACAAACTTTGTCTTTTTATATGAATGTTTAATTCTGGAAAAACTGTCTAATACTTTGATCCCATTTCTGCAGCAGTTTAATATTCTATGACTTCCCACCCAATTCTGCACAAAGAACCTTAAGTGGAGGGGTTAAAGTGGGTAAACATCATAGATAACTATTTTCTAAAGAAACTGGTCTAGAGAAATATATAATACTAGATAGGCACTTATATCTTCTTTTTATAATTTAGTTTTGTTGCTACCTTTTTAATAAGACACTTGTTCTTTAAAATGGAGACTATGATATTATCAACATTTATGCAATTGAAGAGTATTTAAAAAGCTTCATGAGAAAGGGGCTATATTAATCTACTACAATACACTTAGCAAATATGTCTGTTTAAATGCTTCACATTTTCTTTCAGCTAAATAGAAAGTTTAATTATTGAAAATAATCTAATAGAGGAGAACCCTACTGTGAGGCTGGCCTGGAGATTTGGCAAGCTATCCTGAGAAAGCTGTAAGGAAAGAAAGGCATTTTCTTAGCTAAATTTTCTGCTAACAACCAGTTCTGCTATATGGAAGTCATTATGTTGTGAGCATTATCAATGATCATGTCTAAAGTTAGTATTCATGAGGGCTCACTTTTCTTGGATCACTTTCTAATGTTTTACTCTACAATTAAAAGAAAAATCAGATGTTTCTGTTATTCCCTAAGATACTTTTAAATTATGCCAATATAATTAGAATATGGACGTTTAGTAGACAATTACAGTACATGGTCTATAGTCCCATCCAATAGCCATTATCCTCAGGATCCTAAAAGAAGGTATATAATCCCTAGATAAAAAAGAATCATGAAACTTGGGTTGAGTTCATTCACTTACTCAACAAATATTTATGGAGTACCAGCCTACATTGCACTATGACTTTAGTGCTGGAAATGCATGTTAACCAAAGTAATCATGCTGAGTTCTTGTCCTTATGGAGCTTTTGATCAATTAAGGAAGTACTCATTAATTACATGATCATACAGAAATATAAAATCGCAACTCTGTGAAATACTCTGAGGGAGTGCTATGTTATGCAGTCCTATATGAGTCTGTAACAAAGGGCTTTTAACATAGTGTGGTCAGAAAAGGATTCTTTGAAAAACTTAACACTGGACTAATGTCTGAAGTAACTAGAAAAAGAAGGAAGGGAAATTAGGACCCTCTTGCCCAAAGTCCTTGAGGAGACAGAAGTGTAAGGAACTAAAATAAACACACTGTGACTGAATCCCAGAGAGCAGAGCTTTAGAAAATAGGTGGAAGATTTGCATAATTAACCTGAAAGAGACAGAAAGCCATTGGGATTTTTAAATTTTCTTTTAATGTTTAATTTACTTTTTTTGAGAGACAGACAGGGCATCAGCAGGGGAGGGCAGAAAGAGAAGAAGACACAGAATCCAAAGCAGGCTCCAGGCTCTGAGCTGTCAGCACAGAACCCGACATGGGGCTCAAACTCATGAGCCTTCGAGCTATGAGATCATGACCGGAGCCAAAGTTGGCCACTCAACCGACTGAGCCACCCAGGCATTCTAAAGCCACTAGGATTTTTAAAACAGCAAAAACATGGGGTGCCTGGGTGGCTCAGTCGGTTAAGCATCCGACTTCAGCTCAAGTCATGATCTCACGGTTGGTGGGTTCCAGCCCCATGTCAGGCCCCATGCTGATAGTTCAGAGCCTGGAGCCTGCTTCAGATTCTGTCTCTCGCTCTCTCTCTCTCTCTCTGCCCCGCCCCCACTCACACGCTGTCTCTGTCTCTCTCAAAAATAAATAAAAATTAAAAACATTTAAAAAACCAGTAGAGACATTATGAGAATTGTGTTTTGAAAAAGAAAGACTGACTGCAAAATGGAGAATGGATTAGAGATAAAGTGAAGGGTAATGTACTAGTGCAGAGGAGAGCCCACTAGGGCTTTAGTCTCTACATCTCCATCAGAACTCTTTTTAAGGTCATCGGTGAACCCCACATTGACTAATCACATGGTCAAATATTACACACTTTATCTAACTGTTCAACAGCATTTGACACAATTGATCACTCCTTTTCTTTTTAAAATATTCTTCCACCCGTGCTTCATTTTTCTCCTTTCCAGTCTCCTTGACCGGTTCTTCCTATCCCCCCTAACAAGCTGCAGTACTCAACAGCTTTTTCCATGGACTACTCTCTTTATGCATCCTCCCTGGGTGATCACATCCAATCCCATGACTTTAAATATATCTGCATGCTGACAACTTGTAAACCTATACCTTCACTTCTAACCTTATCTATTGGATTTTTATTATCTGTCAATCATGCCAAAATATATCTTCAATCTGACCTCCATTGCTGACACCTGTTTCAGACCACCATCTTTCTACACCGTGTTCTTGCCTTTACCCAAATCCTCAAAAATATAAACCAAGTCATGTCACTCTTTTGCCTGAGCTCTCTAAAAGTCTTAAGAGTAAAACCCCAAATTTTTCTCATGACTTACAAAGTCCTAAATGATCTGAAATCTACTATCCTTCTACCCTTTCTATTCTCTTCCTTGCTAGCTTCATTCCAGCTGGTTTCCCTGCTGGTCCTAAAAAAGCTGTAAAAGCCCAGGGAACATGCATTTGCAGTTCTATCTGGAAAACACTCTCCACCCAATATCAGAAGGCCATCTCTTACAGTTCCTTCACATCTTTCCCCAGATACGTTTACAAGTAAACTTTTCTAGCCACTCTCTATAAAATAATACTCCATTCAAATCACTCTCCTTTACTCTTATTTATGTTTCTTCATAGAATTTATCACATAATTTATCTATATGGAATTTACACCTCACATTTATATGTATTTTTTAGTTGATTGTAAACCACCTCTTCCAAAGATTGTGAGTTCTGTGAGACCTGGAAGGTTGTTCTGATTATTAGTTCTGACTATTTCTTTATGAGACAGTGTACATGGTAGGCATCCAATAAAATATCTGTTGAATAGATAAATGAACAAATCCATATAATCAGATTAAAAATAAATTGGCTTCTGAGAAGTTGAACTAAAATAACTTACATACAGTGGACACTCAAAACATAACAGTTATCAATAATTATTTATATATATTATTATATTTATCTGTCAGAAATCCCCATAAGGTAAAAAATATTACTCCTGGGCGCCTGGGTGGCTCAGTCGGTTGGGCGGCCGACTTCGGCCCAGGTCATGATCTCGCGGTCCGTGAGTTCGAGCCCCGCGTCGGGCTCTGTGCTGACAGCTCAGAGCCTGGAGCCTGTTTCGGATTCTGTGTCTCCCTCTCTCTGACCCTCCCCCGTTCATGCTTTGTCTCTCTCTGTCTCAAAAATAAATAAACATTAAAAAAAAATATTACTATTTGGCAGATAAGAAAAACAAATCTCAAAAAAAATTGGAAATTTTTCTCGAGATTCCATAGTCAGTACATGTTTGATTAAGAAGTCTAATCTATGTCTTGTAATTCCTTTCCATTGTCTCCTGTAAACAACCTGGGTATTGCAAGCATACCTTGACTTTGTACATTCAGGTAGTTACATTAAAAAAAAAATTGGGCACAAAATAAGGTAATAGCTCATGGAATATGACAGGAAAAAAAAGTGTCAGAAAATGTACATGTAAAATTCTGGCTCAAGCAATAACCCTGGTTATGACCTTAAACACACTCTTCACCTCTCAACTTCAGTATTTGCCTCTATAAACTGATAATCTTAAAACATGCATAGTACACAGTGGGATACCAATGATTAATGGTTACTGCCTGCAAAGAATTATCTAAGTGCTAAATAATATTATCATTACTAACAGGCTTGGAATTTTGGTTCAGAACATTTGGCTGCTTATTCAAACTTTATCTAAACTATCTTAAAGTCTTAGGTCTTTAAAACTGGCCTTGCTAAAGCTTTCTCACTGCTTGTTGTCTGAAGTGATTTATTTAGAAGAGAGTTTATCCTGTGAGTCTTGTGAAATTTTTAAATTTTTGCTTTTAAAGTTATCCCTCAACAGGAAGTGAAGAAGTATTTATTAGGAAAGCAAAACAACCTGCTAGAGAAGGGATTCCTTCTGAACTTGCTATTTGGTCTCAGCATCCTGTGGTGGATGCTGCTAATTTTCTGAATCCATGATTGAGCCAAATTTCACAATGGCAATGGAATTCCTGAACACTTCCTGCCCAAAGGGATACAGAATCCAGGTACAACAAGCAAGAAGAGAACCACTGACTGGAAAATGGGTCATTAAAAAAAATTCACTGTAACAATTCAGTAATTTTCCTCCATAAGAATTCAGATAATTCACTGCAGCACCATTTTAAGGGCTATTTTTCTCAATGAATAAACATTATTTTGACAATCATATCACATATATCATGTATATAGTTTTCACAGATATTTATAGATTGTTTAATGGATAAGAACTTTATTAGAACTGGAAATATAGAAATAAAGACACAGCCACTAATATTAGAAAAAAATGTTAATGGAAGTAAACACAGGAGATTTTAGGGAAGATCCTAATTTGAGCTGAGGATATAGCTGCTATGGCTTTCGATCAACATACAGTATAGTGGTTAAAACAATAGACTCAAGACAAATTCCAGATTACACTCCAACCCTGCTTCTTATTAGCTGTGTGACTTTGAAAAGTTATTGAATTTCTATGTGCCTCATTTCTCCATTTTAAAACAGAGATATTATGGGAATGCAAACTGGTGCAGCCACTCTGGAAAACAGTATGGAGGTTCCTCAAAACACTAAAAATAGAACTACCCTATGACCCAGCAATTGCTCTACTAGGCATTTATCCAAGGGATACAGGTGTGCTGTTTCGAAGGGACACATGCGCCCCCATGTTTATAGCAGCACTATCAACAATAGCCAAAGTGTGGAAAGAGCCCAAATGTCCATCGATGGATGAATGGATAAAGAAGAGGTGCTATATATATACAATGGAGTGTTACTCGGCAATCAAAAAAAAAAAAAAAAAAATGAAATCTTGCCATTTGCAACTATGTGGATGGAACTGGCAGGTATTATGCTAAGTGAAATTAGTCAGAGAAAAGACAAATATCCTATGATTTCACTCATATGAGGACTTTAAGAGACAAGACAGGTGGACATAAGGGAAGGGAAACAAAAATAATATAAAAACAGGGAGGGGGACAAAACAGAAGAGACTCATAAATATGGAGAACAAACTGAGGGTTACTGGAGGGGGTGTCAGAGGGGGGATGGGCTAAATGGGTAAGGGGCACTAAGGAATCTACTCCTGAAATCACTGTTGTACTATATGCTAACTAATTTGGATGTAAATTTTAAAAAATAAAAAATAAAACAAGTTAAAAAAATTTTTTAAATTAAAAAATTTTTTAAAAACTTTAAAAAACTAATAAATAAACAGAGATATTAGTGGAACTTACCCCATAGGACTACTGTGAAGATTAAATTAGTTAATATGCTTCCTCTAAGATGAACATAGTTATTAGTAAGAAGTAATCAATTAAAAACAAACACTGTCATGGGGCGCCTGGGTGGCTCAGTCGGTTAGGCGTCCGACTTCGGCTCAGGTCACGATCTCGCAGTCTGTGAGTTCGAGCCCCGCGTCGGGCTCTGGGCTGATGGCTCAGAGCCTGGAGCCTGCTTCCGATTCTGTGTCTCCCTCTCTCTCTGCCCCTCCTCCGTTCATGCTCTGTCTCTCTCTGTCTCAAAAATAAATAAACGTTAAAAAAAAAAAAAAATTAAAAAAAAAAAACAAACACTGTCAGGTCTACACTGGACAGAATATAGAAATATTATTATGTATTACAAAATTATTATGCATGTTACATATATACAGAAATATTACATTTATAAATATATATATATATATATATAGAATAATATTATATATACACACACACCAGCTGACAGCTAATGAATAGTATGATCTTTTTGGAGTTTGTTGGACAAGTTCCTGTGGTTAGACATCAATCTTTTGAATTTATATAGCACCTACCAACTAGCTTTAAACCCTTAACAAGCTGTGACATGACATGGGATGATTTGAAGTAGTAACAAGGAAAACAAAAACAAAATAAGGAGCAGAAGGAAAAAGTACATGCTACTTTGCTGAGTTTCACAACCTGGCCAATGGCCTACTTAAAATTAAGAACTACACTTGAAGTTGCTGAGTCTTGTTTAAAGTTAACTCTGAGTCCCAAGGAAGTTAGAAAATCCAATGCCTACCAATATAACATTTTATCGTAACTTACGTGAATCTTCTATAATGAACCTCAAATATGTTTGGAGGAGATCATTTTGATTACATACTGGCAAGATGTAACAAAACCCCCCTTATCTTCTCACAAATGGAGTTATTTTCATGTAAAGCTTTGGAGGTTAGAGAATCATCACTTCCTACACTGATGTGTGTAAAACCAATGGCTTCGTTTATAGTCCCATCCACCCAACTCTCCTGTTCTTTCTAAACTTTCTAAATTCTATTATACTGTCCCCAACCCCCAACATACACTGACCTATCTCCAGCTCATTCCTAAACAGAGATAGTATTTCCAGGCCTGGGCACCCTGAATATATTCAGAGAAGACTTCACCCTTTTTAAGGCCAGGATGATAGGAAATTTCCCACTGTTACAGCAGATGAACCAGCCTTTATTTACTCAGCATGCTTGATGACAGACTTCTCATACTGGAATGGACATTTGGGGGGTGGCCTGGCTCAGAATCTAAGGCAGAATAATTTCCGTGGGGCAGCACAAAGCCTGCAAAATTGTGTGTGGTTTCCCCTTAAAAAATGTTTATTAAAAGCGTTGCCAATAGTTAGGAGTATCCCAGAGATATTGGCAAGGAAATTCTACTTGAACAAATCATGTAAATATATGTCTTCAGGATTTTTTAAAATGATGACCTAAAACTGGTTTATATTTTTGCTGCATTTACACTTATTAAAAAATAAATAAGGTAATCAAGTCCTCATTATATGAGCTACACAGTCAACAAAGGTTATGACCAAACTGGTTTTGATTCAGACAAAATGGAAATTACATATCTCCTTATGTCTAGGATAAGCCTATAAAAATCCATGAGCGCAACAGCAACTAATCCTTGATCTGCTTTTCTTTCCTTGGATTGTGACTCCTTGGGTGAAAACAGAACAGCAGGTATAGAATTGGCCTCCAGTTTAAGAAAGTTGTCTTAACACAAAAATGGTAAAATGATATAGATATAGATATAGATATAGATATACAGATGATATAGATATAGATGATACAGATATATAGATATATATAGATTAGATATAGATATAAATATAGATTAGATATAGATGGATACACACACACACACACACACTTTCCTGATTCTTCAATTTTTACAAACTCCCAATTTAAAGTAAACCACCACCAAAAACAAAAAATAAAAACATTGTAACTCTTTACTGCTGGCTAAATATTTCTCTCTAATCCCAAAATCATTTTAGTAGTGGTAACCCACATATTGCTGCTTGATAAAAATAATCTACTCCAGACAGCTACTGGGTGACTTAATGAAATCAGTTAGAAATAACCTAGTAGATGTGAGGAAAAAATATTCAAGATGATGTTTAAAAGAGAACAGTGTTTCTCAGTAATAGAATAGTTGCTTTGAAAAAGAGATGGAACATATTATTTTGAAAATGTTCCTTTAAAATGCTAAATTCAAGCTACTCTTATGGAAGAGATACAGTTTAAAGGACTAAGGTGTACATTAAGCCATGCAAAAATTACCTTGCTAAACAGCTGCATATAAAATGAACTTTCAAAATTTGAATATTTAAATGCTATACCTATTTAAAAACTATATTGAACTCTTATTAAAATAAAAAGCTTTCTTGTTGCCATTACTTTGTCATTTCCTGTGATAATTTTCTGACAGAATTTTTTAAAGCAAAACACACTTACAAGTTGTATAAGAAAAATGGGGTAAAACCCATGTTGTGACAACAGTAACCCATCAATGAAGTGATTAGAATAGGGCTATCTAAAATTGAAAATGGCCGGAAAAAATCTCTTTGGACTTTTATCTCATAGAATTCTCCATCTTATTTCACAGACGACATTTTCAAGTTGATGTGGTTTTGCTATCTATGGGCAGCTCCAACTTCCACCTGATAGTCCTCAAATTGCTTTCTTCCTAATGGTAGACCTAATGGAAGGGCCTAAGAAAATGACTGCTGAATCCACTAAATGTTTGTTGAATCTCCCACAAATAAGGGAGTCCCCTCCCCTCCATCCAACTCTCCTGTTCTTTCTAAACTTTCTAAATTCTATTACACTGTCCCCAACCCCCAACATACACTCTCCTATCTCCAGCTCATTCCCAAGAGGAGAGTATTTCCAGGTCTGTGCACACTGAATACATTGAGAGATTTCACCCTTGTTAAGGCCAGGGTGATAGGAAATTTCCTACTGTTACAGCAGATGAACCAGCCTTTATTTACTCAGCATGCTTGATGACAGACTTCTCATACTGGAATGGACATTCAAGAGGGTTATTCCCACCTGCTTGCAAAGAAATGATAATGTACAGTATATTGAATAAGGACCCAGGACAATTAAAAATAAGCCAGACTCATGGTGAGTGTATGGAAAAACAACTATAACACATTTTCAACACTGGTAATGTTATTGTTACTTAGATATTTTTTAAATAGAGACAGAATGTACCTTTCTTCCAAGAAGGGATCATAAAAGTGAAACAGGAACAAAGAAATGAGAAACACTGCATCTTTCTTAGGGTGCAGCTTTTATAAGGTTCTGTACACTAGGTTATTTAACCACTTTGTCTATGCAGTACTTCCCTTCCTCCCAGCAATTTGGATCAGAAAGACCGTAACAGTAATTGGAATATGAGTCACAGGATGTACTTTAGGTCAAGACAGCACTTAAGGAAGACTAAGTCAATAATTTCTCAAATTGTGGAAGTTTGAGAATTTTTCTTCTCCTTTTTTTCCCATTTGTTTACTTTCATTTTTTAAAGGGTTGATTTTATGTTGTCGCCTAAAGTTCTTCATGTTCCTTAGAAATGGGGCTAGCTTTAAAAAAAAAAATCACAGGTTTTTTGTTGTTGATGGTATTACTGCAGTTACTTTTAAATAATTTTAGGGCATTCTATTCTACGTGGATGGATAATATTGAATAGTCTTTCCTGATCAAAAGTCCTGATCTAAAGTTATCCTGATCTGAAGTTCACAATAAAAAAATATTCCCAATGAAAGCACATTTAACTAATTGTGGCCACGGCGTATTTCATGGAATAAAACATATTCAGCAGTTTCAAGTAACTTATATTTCTGGAGATCCCGTTTGAAATCTTACTTTGAAAATTGGAATTCCTGGGATCAGGAAGCTTTTTTAATTCATCCAACTGATCAGTCAATGTGCAAGGAGCATTCATGGTAATTGTCAGGACATGTATTATGCTTAGAGACAAGTGCTAAGATACGTTGTTGGCACTACAAATGATCTGTGGGGGCGGGGAAAGGAGGAGGGGTAAAGAGTGCATCTGGCAACAGTCTCTTAATTTCCAAGACACCTATCACCATGATGATGAGATCTATAAACAGACATTAACTTAAAATCAGTACGTAATGTACTAAATTATTTATACTCTTGCTATAGGGAGGCAGGGGGAGGGAAGGAAAGAAAGGAGACTATGTCATAGATTCAGAAAGTGTGATTTCCTTAGGCCCTGGCAGTACCATGAGGGTATGTTTTCCCTAAACAATCTGGTTCTGTTTCTTTGGAAGGGGTTGGGCCTGGGCAGTGAGAGAGAGATGTAATCAGAACACATATGGATGGACAGGGGAATTCTCCTAGGTGCACTTAATAAAGTTTATTGCTATTGGGGCAGATAACCTATTTGATGTTCAACCGCTCACTTACGACAGAACTAGGTAAATTGGAATGCACAGAATGAGTAAATTTCAATAGATTATAACACAGTAGATTTATTTCTATTTTTAGGAAAATAAGCTATTTCCACATTGTTAAGTAGAAATCCAGGGTATGTTATAAAATCTGTATCAAACAATATGGATTCAAGAGTAATAATGCATAACCCCTACCTTAAAGAGCTCTGTGTTAGTGGTTTACCAATGAAATTTTATGGTGGACAGAATCAAAAGTTGTATTTGAATAAATAATGATCACAGACTATTGTCTTTTTTCTTCAGGAGGAAGAAAATAAAATTGATCTGTTATTTTCTGCTAGTCATAATTGGTTGCTAAATTATATCTGTCTACTTTCTTCATAATGTCTTCGACATATAGGAGATAGTGTACCTTGAAGTTTGCACTGTAAAGACGAAATACTGTTTCAGAAATTAATTACCTGAAGTAAACCCATTGAATTTCTCTCCATCCTGACCCATAGAGAGCTATGTTCAGTCTCCTAATCTTCAGAATTTTCCTTATCACCTTATTCTCAAAAATAACCTATCTTTAATTTCCATGAATCCAAAATATAATGACTACTGACTTTTGTTCCAAATGGAACATGAATTTAAATTGCTGCTTTTGGTTTTTTTAGCCCTCCTACAGGCAGGGAAAAATTTTGTTTTCCTTACTATATTCATTTGTTCATACCTCTCATTCGTAGAATCATTGAGGAAATTCATTATCTTCTACAAAAGTTAATTCTAAAATTAATAGGCATCCTATTCAGGGACTTCCAATAACCTTAATTCACTGATTATAAATCTTCCCTGTGCATCCCTCAGTTCCTTTGGTGCCAGTTAAAACAAAACAGCCTGCTTATCACATTGGCCTAACTAGAGGAATGCTGGGAATTTGATAATTATTATGGAATATTCTGTCAATACCACTCATTATATTTCTATTTAATCTGCCTTTTAAAAAAGCCTTCTCTAAAAATTGTTTCCCTTATAAGAAATAATGCAAACTTTCTATCTTAAAATTAATACAAATTCAAAATAGAAAATCTGGCAAAGAATAGTGGGAAAAAAAGTGTTTAAACCAAAGCACCCCACCTGGAGGCAAAATTTTAATTTATATATTTTGATGCATTTTTAAGAAAAAAATGAAAATATTGGATTGATACATGTGCAATATACAATTTTGCATCTTTCATTTTTAGTTATCATGTTATTTCTATGTTGTTAAATATTCTTAGAAAATATAATTTTAAATGAATATAAAAAACATTTCTTGGATGCTGTACTTTTTTTCAATGTTTATTTATTTATTTTGAAAGAGAGAGATAGTGTGCAAGCAGCGGAGGGGCAGAGAGAGAGGGAAACAGAGAGAATCCCAAGCAGGTTCCACGCTGTCAGCACAGAGTCCAATGCAGCACTCGAATTCACAAACTTGAGATCACGACCTCAGCCAAAATCAAGAGTCAGATGCTTCACTGACTGAGCCACTTAGGTGCCCCAAATGCAGCAGACTTTTAACAAAAGTGTTTTTAATTCTATTTTTCCATTTTATTGTTAAATATATTTGAGATGTGTTTTGTTGTATAGTGATGTAAAGATCTAACATAATCTTTTTAAAAAAATGTTTCCAAACATTTTCTTTTGAATAATATATTATTTCTCATTGGTTTCACATATCTTCCTTAGCTTTGTTAATGATATCCTCAAATATGCTCTCATTCTCCTTTAATCCATGATGTTAATAGTGTGTTTTTTTTTTTTTAAATCCAAATTTGATTATATTACTACATTGTCTGGGCAACTCAGGGTATAAGAGGAAGACTGCAGGAGAGGTGGATTTTGAATGAAACTAAATAAGTATGTCAGTTTCCAAAATTTGAGTTACCACTGAGCTTGGAGTTTAGGGATGGGCAACATGAAGATAATTCTTAGGGCATACTAGTGGATTGAAATCAGTGCAAATAAGTTCAAAGCTTGAGTGTCTGAATCACACCATTGTTTAGAGGTAAAGTAGTTGAGGAATTACTGACAAAGAATCAAGAATCACGAGAGAAGTAGTATCAAAGAGAATGATGATAACCCAGAAACTAAAATTCTCAAGAACTGCGGGTGTTGTGACTCAGAGATCTGTTAGTATTATCTGAACTGTGTCTTCTAAGAGGTTTAAGTTTCTTCTTTAGTTATACCTATATTTTTTCTGTTGGTTCCTGCCTTTTTTTTTTAATCTCCACAAACTATCTTATCATTTCATATCTTTGTCACTTTTCAGTTAATTCGAGGAGAGTTTCTCAGGTTTGTTCTCCACCTTGCCAATTTCCCATCGCGCCACTTCAGCATTTTTATTATTCAAATAGAGATCATCTTCATTTTCTCCACATTTTCAACTGGTTCTCAAATTATAGTCTTTGATTCTTACTTTATAGAGTCCAGGCCCTCTCATATCATATTGAAAATGCTTCCAAGGGGCGCCTGGGTGGCTCAGTTGGTTGGGCGTCCGACTTCACCTCAGGTCATGATCTCACTGTCCATGAGTTCGAGCCCCATGTCAGGCTCTGTGCTGACAGCTCAGAGCCTGGAGCCTGCTTCCGATTCTGTGTCTCCCTCTCTCTGGCCCTCCCCCACTCCCACTCTGTCTCACTCACTCTTTCAAAAATAAATAAACATTAAAAAAAAAAAAAAAAGAAAAAAGAAAATGCTTCCAAAATGTTACACTGATTTTGTAGTAAATCTTTCCCCCCCCCCCCCCCAGAAATATGCTTTCCCTTGGATCTTTGGATGATGTTTCCTTTCTTCTATAGAATTTCTTCATAGGTTCTCTTCACAGATTTGTTTGTTTGGTACTCACATAAAAACAGAATTTCTTAGGTCCACTTTTGCCAGCAGGATAGAAGTGAGAATTATCCTTGACTGTACTTGGTCTAAATGAATCTGTCCTATCAAATGTGACTTGAATCATCTCACATCAGCTTGATCAAAGGCTGATAGGTCGTTTCAACTAGCAGGTTGAGAAGCTATCTTAATAAGCACATGAAAAAATGCTCAATGTCAATTGAGGAATGCCATTTTAAAAATGAGATATCACTCTACATTCAGTGTTGTGCTATAATAGAAGACAGGGACAATTAACAACTCTCAACGAAAATGTACAAAAATGAGAACACTCATAAATCACTGGTGGGAAGGTAAAATGATGCGGTCATTTTGGGTTTTGAGAATTTGACTATATAACATGTCTTTGTGTGGATCTCTTTAAATTTATCCCGCTTGGAGTTCTTTGAGCTTCTTGTATGTGTAGATGTACATGTTTCATCAAATCAGGAAATGTTTTGACCATTATTTTTTCAAACATTCTCTCTGCTCCTTTCTCGCCTCCAACACTGGGACTCTCATATGCCCATGTTGGTCCATTTGATGGTGTCCCTTAGATCTCTTAGATTCTGCTCATTTTTCTTCACTCTCCTCTCTTTTGGCTTCTCAGACTGGATAACTTAAATTGATCTACCTTCAATTTCACTGATTCTTTCTTTTTTCTGCTCAAATCTGCTGAAATCCTCTAGTGAACCTTTCATTTTAGTTATTATACATTTAGGCCCCAAATGTTTATTTGGCTTTGTTTTAAAAAAATTTTCTACCTCTTTATTAACATTTTGTATTTTGTAAGACATTATTCTCCTGGTTTCCTTTCATTCTGTGTCTGCTGCTTCATTTAGCTCTTTGAGCATACTTAAAATAGTGACTTAAAATTTTTATCTAGTAAGTCCAATGCCCAGGATATTCCAGGGACACTTTCTACTAATGTCTCCCCACCCCACCCCCGCCCCCTGGGAATAGGCCACATTTTTTTTTTCTTTGCATGTCTTCCAATTTTTTTGTTGTTGTTGAAAACTGGACATTCTGAATATTATAATGTAACAGCTCTGGAAATCAGATTATTCTCACTCCCCAGGGTTGTTGCTGTTTGTCATGGGTTATTTATTATTTAGTGACTTTTCTAAACTGTTTTGTAAAGTCTATATTCTTTGTTATGTGTGACCACTGAAATCGGTGTTCTGCCAGATTGGCAGCTGTGGTCAGCTAGTGTTTTAACAGAATTCCCTTAAACCCTTGGAGCAAAAATTAAAAAAAAAAAAAAAAAATGAAAATAAATTTTAAAAAAGAGAGACAGAGAAGAAAAAGGGAAAAGACATCCTCTGTTTTTACACATTGTCTCTGTTTGGGGGCACTCCTTCAATTAACCAGACTATTTACAACTCTGCCTTGACCTTCACTTGTGCTTGTGTGAAGCTTGAAGATGAGCCAAAGATAACAGCTTATGGTTCTCTTCGGCCTTTTCTGAGCATGTGTCGAGCTCTGGGCATGTATGGGGCCTCTTTGATAATCTGATACATACAGGAACTTTTAAAAGCTCTTATTCCTCCACCTATCTTCTTTCCTAACCTCTGGCTTTCTAGCCTTTTTGATCTGTCCATTGTTTGTCTTGACTATAAACCCCTGCCCCAGGCTGCTGTGGCCAGTACTTTTGATTTTGAGTACTTTCTGCAAACGCCACCCAGGAGGCTACCCTATCCCTGGGAATATTCCAAATCAGGCGAAACAATGGCAAGCCCTTGCATTGGTCCTTCAAAGGACCTTCAAAGGACCTGGCCACAGCCACGATTATTTGAGAATAAGGTCCATATTGCTCCCTTGGGCCCTAGAAACCTGCACCAGCATTTCAGGCTGCCATCTTCACAGCACTACTGATCTAGGAGTGGGGGCAATGAGCAGGAACTTAAAACGCCAGAGTACTCTCTTACTGCAATGTAGCAACTTCTTTCTTCATTAAGTTTCCCCTGGTTATGATAACTTTTTGAGAAGTTTCCAGAGTTTTAAAAAAGTTGATTATGAACTTTTATGCTAGCTTATTAGGTGCTTTTGTGGAGGTATAACATTCTGGAATTCTTTAATTTGCCTCATCAGTGATGTCATCATATTAGTGTAGTCACTTGAAAACAGTTTGAGTCTCCTCAAAAAGCTTAACATGTTACTTTACGACCCAGTAATTCCAATTCTAGGCATATATCTGAGCCAATTGAAAGCATAGGGCCAGACAAAAACTTGTACATAAATGTTCACAGCAGCATTATTCATGTTTCCTCAAATGGAAACAATCCAAATGGCCATCAACTAATGAAATGGATAAGCAAAATGTGGTATATCTGCACAATAAATACTATTCAGCCATAAAAAGGAATGAAGTACTGATACATGGTAAAGCATAAGTGAACTCTGAAAACATGCTAAATGAAAGAAATCAGACAAAAAAGGACACATTTTGTATTATTCTATTCATAGGAAATGTCCAGAGTAAGCAAAGCCATAGACACACAAAGTAGATTAGTGGGTACCAGGGGTTTTGAAGAAGGAGGTATGAGGAATGACTGCTAGTATGTATGGAGTTCCATTTATGGGAGAGGAAATGTTCTGGAAATAGGTAATAGCAATGTTTGTACAAGTTTGTGAATATACTAAAAATCTCTGAAATATATACTTTAACACACTGAATTTTATGATGTATCAATTATATATCCATTACTTTTTCTTTTAAATTAGTAACATCTTACCTAAATTATTCTTCTCCTAGATATATTATAGTGCTCTTGGATAGCATAAGTCGGATGGAGATAGCATATCCCACAGTGTTTCCTGATTGATACTACTTACTTATGAGGAATATATTCCAAGGATGTGCTTTCATGGTGAGGCTAGTTCTTGTACATTTTATTTTGTTTTCTTTTTCAGGAACCCACAATTTCTCTCATGCCCAAGTTGATAATATCCTAAAATATATGCCAAAGCTTAAATATATGGAATTAGATAAATTATAGATACAAAAAAACTGAATCTAATAACTAATCATCAATGTTTATATAGAATAAGCCAAAGAAGCTGTTTCTATGATAATAACTTTATATTTCCATACTTTTAAGAAATTTCATTTATTAACAGACTTGTCATAATAGTTTTTTTTCTTCAAATTTTTAGTTGCCATAATATATTTAGACACCGGATTTTTTTTATACCACACATTAACAAATCATCTTTATGTTTAACACTAAAATCATTGCAAACTTTCCCTCTCACATAACATGAAACTATTTACCATATGGTTCACTAAATCACCAGAAAGCAGTTCAACCTATTATAAGTGCTCAGTCCCGGGGATGCCTGGGTGGCTCAGTCGGTTAAGCGGCCGACTTCAGCACAAGTCATGATCTCGTGGTCTGTGGGTTCAAACCCTGCATCAGGCTCTATGCTGACAGCTCAGAGCCTGCTTCAGATTCTGTGTCTCCCTCTCTCTCTGACCCTCCCCCGCTTGTACTTTGTCTCTGTCTCTCAAAAATGAATAAACATTAAAAAAAAAAATTTTTTTAGAAGTGCCCAGTCCCAATATCTTGTCACATGCTAATTACACTTCATGCCAAAGACAGTGCAGACTTTACAGAGTGTCTAGCAAAGGTTCAACACCTTTTCTAACCTCTTTCATAAGAAGAATTAAATAAAATGAAAATGAAGATATTAGCCATTCTTGAATAACAACACATGAATTTTTTTCTGAGTCTAGAAAGGAAACAAGTAATAAACTACAGAAAAATAATACTTTTTAGAGAGAAATCTTTGATCCTAGTATTACAGGAACTAGATCATTTGCCCTGAAAATACTACTAACAAATACCACTATAAGTATTTGTGCAAAGATTTAGGGGAAAAAGGAACAATATTTACTTCAAAGAAAAATAATGCCACTTATATAATAAGAAATATGAAAAAAATAAGAAAAATGCTCTAACATCAAGACTCTTATTAAACACCCTGAAGATTAGCATTTTTGAAAGCCTATTCTCCTTGATAAATTGTTATAGCTAATCCTTATATTCCCATCAAATATATACACACACGCATTATTATGAACTGAATGTTTGCGTCTCCACACCCCCAAGGTCTTATGTAGAAAATCTAATGCCCATTGAGATGGTATTTAGAAATGGCGCATGGGGAAGTAATTAGAATTAGATGACGTTACAAGGCCGGAGCCATCACGATGGGATTAGTGCCCTTATAAGAAGAGACCTGAGAGACTTTGCATCAAAGAAAGCTCAATCTACCACATGGACTGAAAAAAGCTTCTTACTAAACCTGTAAAATTCCTTATAACAATTTGACTAAGATTTCTTTACAAGTGCATCTATACCTGACGCACTTGTTACTGTATCATGGTTACTCTAGAAGACTCTGAGTCACTCTTAACAGATATTTTAGGAAATTCTTATTACAGCACTTAGTACTACTTATTGTATGTCTCACAGTTTTAAAATCATGTTGTAATTACTTAGCTATTTGAAATTGGATAATTCAGGGTTAATTTCTAAACAACTACTCAGAGGCAAAAAGAAAGCAGGTTTATTTTAGAGCAAACATTCAAGTTTTTGATAATTCAGTCTTTTGGTTCTGCCAATGTTTGCTTCATGCATTCATGTAGACAGACAACTCTAGCAAGCTTGAACAGGTGCTATTTGTGAAATCTAGTGGGATTAATTCCTTATAGTTTAACAAGAACAAGCCCTATTATGCATTAAATAATCTCAATGTCTGCCTCCTAAAGAATTACTTAGCTTATACAAGCCATAATCTGTTGCTAAGAGAGATAAAATAATTATTATTATTATTATAGAAGGAAAGTGTTGTAACCTTCTGACCAACACCTTGTTGACATTTCAGCCTTTTGCATAAACTGAATTTGTAAAGTTTATATAGATGGTATTTGCACTGATTTCATTTCACATGTATTATTGCAAAGCTTATATTTTTCAAACAAAGTATAAAAAAAGGCTGTCAAATAACATGGAAAATCCTGGAAGGACAACATGTGCTGGATACTCATGACAGGTCAAAACAACAGTGTGGCTTGGTCTCAAACCAAGTGTTATAAAATTCAGGACCTAAAGGGAACACATTTTATAATAGGATTTAAAACTACTTTTTCCTAGTTTTGATGAATATTAATGATGCAACATATTTGAGATATAAGCCACATAGTACATCCTGTAGCTTTACGAAGCCAGCAGTATTCTCAGAACACTTCTTTTGTGTAAAAACAAAGCAAGTACAGATACGAACTATGATCAAATTGAAAACTGACAGACCTGCAGTCTTCAAGAACATGTGACTGACCACCGTTTACCTTTGGTATATTACAAACAGAATATGCTTCAAGTGTCGTTTAAACCAAGAGAAATTTCATGGTGCACAACAGTGTCATATTTAATACAAATCCTCTAGGGTTGAAGCTAAGCAATTGGATCAGTATCAAGAACCAAGAACAGAATGTTTTTCGTTTTGATGAGTGTTCTACCCAACTGTAGGATTCCAAATGAAACCCAAGATACTGTGATAGGACTGACCAGTAAAAAAAAATTAATTCTCTACCAAAACCAGGAATTATTTAAGTGAATGAATGAGAAATAACTTCAAAGATTAAGGAGTTTCATTTAAAAAGGCTTCTCACTAATAGGCACAATGCAATTGATAGTTTCCATACATTAATTATCCTTCTATGTAGTTATGCCAAATAACAAAATAGTATTATAATTTTGAAAATGCTATTGGTTATACTCTTGTCACAATCAGAAGCTATACTACTTTCCTGTTATTGTAACCACAATACCAGGCATGTTTTCCACTTATTTAAGTAATTGTTCTTCACTCTGATTTATCATTATGTCTCATCTTTTCTGTTGATTTACAGTGTCAGGGTTGAACTACAAAGCAGCTAGGAAACCATGATAAATGGGAATATGCATGCAATAAATAGCAGACTAAAATGATGCATCTGTTTTAGAGATCTATCCTGCCACTTGGCTAGTTTCATTTCCTGAGTAAATAACTATAATTTTCTTATTATAAACCTTATTGAACTCATGTCCAGGCAGCTGTGAATTTCTGTAGTTGCTCCACTGAGGGATGGCTTATTAACCATTTAATATGCTTTCTATCCTAAATTTTCATGGCCATAGAAAAAGTTCCAACAACACAACTATTAACATAATGTTCAAGCTTCAAAACTCAAATCTGAAGGCAGTCACAAGAGTCTGCTGTTCTAAGATTGTGAACACTTGTCCTTAGCTTGATTTTGAATCATCTTTAAATATCCATTAATTTTTCTGAAAAATAAAATTTAAGGTCATTCAACTTTGCATATAGTATTCTTGAATATTCCCATCAGTAATGTGGAATTGAAAGGTCAATGACAACAGGATAGGATTTTAAAATGGCACATATGTCTTTATATACCTCCTGTTGATGAACACTGCCCAAAAGAGGGGAGTGAGTCTGAATCAAAACAGTATATCTTTTTTTTCTAACTTGTAATTTTTTTTCATGTAGAAAACGTGTATGCAGATACTCATGTATGTGTTATCTCAGGTGTTTGCTTGCACCTTAATTAGAAAACTGAATTTGAACAAAATTATTAAGTGCTTATTAAATATTTCTGTAATTATGACAAATTTCATGTATCATGCAGATAGTACTCAAGCCTAGGGCCTCTTTATCATAAATACGAGAGCATTTCAAGAAATAATTTGTGCCTTCAATTAACAAATTATGTGTGTTAATAGCTCAAGTTTCTCTTCATACAAATTTCCATCAATTCAAAGATTTATTCAGGATTTATTCAGACTTATTCAAAGATTTATTCAGGAAGAGTCCAGTGATGGACTAGTACTATGATTTTCTCCATGTTGTATTTTAGTCATTCTCGCAGGTCATGAGAATAATGAACAATTATCTTTCTCTACAATCTGAAATAGAAGAAAAGTTAGTTGAAAATGGAACATCTGACCTAGAAATACATATCCCTTTCAAAGGACCAAAATAGGTAGATGGCTTCATATTGCCTGAGCTACTCATTAAGTCAACTTAACTTCAGAAATAGTGTGGGATATCGTAGTGAAGACTCAAAGTAATGTGTTGTATGAGACTACTAATGTTTAACTCAGAATCAATTTAACATTTCAAAAGATTGTAAATGTAGAAGTATTATTTTATTAGAGAATATATACCTCTTAAGTTTTTTACCCAAGTTTTTACTTCCTTTAGTACTCTGGGAAAATGAGTACGTTATATAAAGTGTTTGCTTTTATTGAAAATTCAAACAAAATTCTTTTACTCAATTCAAAATTCTTTTTTCTGAAAGCAAATATACATATCAAAGTAACCTCCAGGGACAAAATATGCCATAAACTGAAATGTTATACTATAGTCTATTGTGGAAAATTATTTCTTCTAGGCTAATTTTGTACACGAAATTTAGTTATTCTAAAAAGGCAGATTACATATTTATTGCACATATGTTGACAGATTTAAGTGAAAATACGTATGCATGCCTACTTTATAAACAACTGAATATCAGAGCTAAATTTTGATGAGTTACTTATTTTGTCTTTTGAATCATCTTAAATATCTCCAAATTCCATTTAGATTACATATCACAGTTCCTATTTATTCTAGCCTTAAAGTAATTAACAAAAATTTCATTCTTTTGAAGATTTGAAAAAATAGATTAGGGGGTTAAGAAATATCTGAGATTTTTTTTTGAAATAAAAGTAATTCAGTTGGTTGAAACTCAATTTTTTACAAAAATTTTTGAACATCTTTTCTCCCCAGGGTCCCTGCACTTCAGTTTTCTATTTACATAACAAGATCGTTTATATCAGGATAAAATGAGAATAAGCATGTTCCATTCTAAAAACCAAACCAAACAATACGGATGCCCCTTAACCTTTATCATGAGTTCGAAATATAAGAATAAAGATACTCAAAATCTAGTCTACTAACCCCTGGATGACTGTAATTTCTAAGTGGGATTCCTCCTATTCGTACCAATCTCATTGAGGAACAATCACATCCTCTTAGGAAAGGGCTGATTGCCCTTTTCCATAGCAACAAGTGACCACCAGAACCAAGTTCTCAAATACTCCATGAAATAAATAAAACACTCGTTCTGTTACCAAGCCTCTAAAAGCCAGCCAGTCAGTGACAAGCAGCTGTTTCTGAAGTCAGAATTAGCAGCAGCCTCACTGAAGTGCATATATTTATACAAGTCAAGTAGTCAGCGATAGTCTTGTTCAAATAATCAGTTTTGTAACTAATAATAATAATAATAATAGTAATAGTAATAGTAATAGTAATAGTAATAATAAACCAGTCCCTAAATTCTACTCTTGCTTCTGAAAGTCCATCAATCCTTGAACACCAAGCTTTCCAAGCCCCTACGTAAAATAAGCTCTCTGCTTTCTCAGAAAGACTGTGCATGAAGAGTACAACTCTGCCTCATTCAGCAAGCAGTTCCTTTAGATCCTTTTGTGTTGGATATTGAATGATTATCTTCTTTACACCTATAATTATGATAGGTCAGTGTGAAAAGCAGTAGCATTATCCCCTGTAGAAATAAATACAAAACTCAAATAAGTAAAGGCATTTATTTTTCTCAATTAATAAGAAGTCTGTAAGTAGGAAGAACTAGTAGTAGGGATCAACAAAGTAATCAAAGGCTCAGGGTCTTTCTGTTTTTATGCTCAGCCATCATTGCTGCTGACATCTTTAAAAAAAAAAAAAGGAGGAAAATAGATTTGGGGTAGGTAGCTAACAGTAATCATCATGATAGTATAGCAGTTAAGAGTTCCATTTCTGTAATTATTTCCTCTGGGTTAAATTTTTTGTTCTGCAACTCATTAGTGGCATGACATTGGATAAATTATTTAACCTCTCTCTAAATCTTTTCTCTGTCTTTTCTCTGTCTCTTTAGGGAACTGCAATAGGAATTAAAGTATATAATACTTGTAAGGCATTTAAAACAGTAACTGAGTAATAAATATTAGTATCATTATTACTGGACAAATGTACTTATGTTCACTTCTAGTGGTTTTTCATAGAAAGTGGGATCACAGGTAATATTAACTCTTGTGAGTTTTGTATGCAGAAAAAATAGAAGAGCAAACTAAGGAATTTTTTGCCCTGCCAAAATTAACTTAGCAACTTAAAAAAATTGAGAAAAACCTTGCATCATGTTGATACAAAGTAAGAATAAGATTGTTTGCATTTTAATTTTAGTTTCCTTTGACGTTAATCTGAAAGTTTTCATTTTTTAAGGAAATCTAGTCTAAACGTGGTGAAAATTATCAACTGGTCCAACTTCCAAAACACACACACACACACACACACACACACACACACACACATTTGATGAAAGTTCATGAACCTTGGCAAAACTTTTGTTGAACCTCCCTGAGTTTCAGGTTTATTTGAAACTGGAACCAGGTGAGTCTCAGATTTTGTTATGAACGTTTCACAAAGTTCTACAAATAAAACATGATTTACGCAACAAGTAGGATTTGTTCCCTATCTGTTGCTAAAGTCTTCAAAATTTCTCAGTACTTATATCTGACTTTTTATGCTTTATACAGTAATTTTCAGGCTAAGTTCTCCTCATATATTTTTAAAGTTTATTGTTAGGAACAGGGATAAATATATTCTTATTTAATAAGAAAAATATCTTTTCATAGTAAGGTTTTTATTGACAACTCCCAGAAATTCACTCTTTCCCTAAGAAGGGTACAATTGCATAGGATTTCTTCCTCTCCAACTTAGATGCAAGTAGTTTTTCTTTATTTTTTTTCCATTTTTATACTTAGAATTGCACATGTATTAATTTCAAATTGATCAGCTCCAGTTCAGAGTAGTTACTTCTTAAGTGTGTTCTATACACAATGACTTTAATGATCCACATTCTTCATTTCTTGATACATACCACACTGATTATTTATTGACATGTCATTTCTTATTTTAATACATAGGGAAAAAATAGTGACAAAAATGACATGATATATATTCTAATTTGTTCAGTAATATCACCAATTTGTTCAGTAATATTAATACAATATTGTGATAAAAGTAACCCAAGCTAAAACATTTCTTTATTTTTACAATAATTCACCTTTTTATATCAGTGAAAACATCTCAGTGACAAGATCCTTGTGAATGCAGATTTCATAATTATATTAGATGGGTACCAAAATGTTAATGGGTTATAAAATTCCCCCTTTCTAGGTAATATGGTATAGAGAGAGCAGATGCTTTAAGTAATTTGTCAGCTATTCAATAGGTGCTTCTCCCATTCTAAAATGCATGGTGAAAAAGACAAAAGATCACATTCAGGCTCTTGAAAGGCCTGTGGTGTAACATACATGTAAGAAAATAAATCAGTGAGGACAAAACTGCATAACATAAATCGAATTAAATACTAAGAAAATATAGTCTAAAAGCAAGAAACTGTTTTTTACTAGGTTCCTTGAAGAAGTTCTCTGTTTTATTAAAATGTATGCCTGTATTCATTTATTTGTCTTTTAAATGATACTTCCTACAGCTTTTCACTGAAGGAAATAAAGATAGAATAATAATTAAAAGTATGAAGCTCAATGAACTTTCACAAGGTAAACATTCCCATTAACAAGCAGTGAGATACAAACAGAATGCTATCAGTATCTTAGAAAGTCCCCTTGAGCCCCCTTCTAATCACTACCCAACCCATGTTTGAAGAGTAATTACTGATCTAACACAACAGAATCATTTTATCTGGTTTTGAAATGTACATAAGTAAAATCATACAGGATAGACTCTTTTTGCATCTGAATTTCTTTCACTTACTGTTATGTTTTTGAGGTTCATTGATATATGAAATATAACAGTAATTTTCTTACTCTCATTGCTGTATAATATTCCACAATTTATTTACCCATTCTATTGTTGGTGGACATTTTAGCTGTCTTTAATACATATTTTTGTGAATTTCTCTTGTGTGTGTATCTAGAGTAGAACTGCTAGGTCCTAAGGCATGCATATATACATTCAGCTTAGAGAACACTGCCATGCAATGGATTGGTAAAGTGGTTTTTACCAATCTACATTCCCACCAACAGTGTATAAACATACATATTGCTCCATGTTCTCTTTTTTCATCTTTGCAATTTTCATCTTAGCTACTCCAATAAGTGCCTAGTGGTAGCTTACTGCTTTTAACTGAAGCCCTCTTTCATATGTTTGTTTGTAATGACTGTGACTTGTTTTATTAGATTGGCTGCCTTATTTTAAAACTGAATTTTAGGAGAACATTTAATTATTTAAAAAATAGAAAATGAAGAGGAACAGAAAGAAGAAAAAACAGTCACCCAGATCTGTGTTTCATACACATCCCGCAGACACTTCAAAGTCAATATAGCTTAAATTAAACTATCATCAAATCTAGTCCCTCCTGCCTACAAACCCCAATGTTGAATGTTCATTGTCTTTTTTGTGTAACTTATTTCACTAACTTACTTGCTTGGATCCTGTAGGCATTTTGGATTTTGGTTTGCTACTCCAACAAAACAAATGCTTACCAAAAAAAAAAAAAAAAAAGAACCACTGCAGATGAGACTATAAATTTAGAGAAAACTATCCAGCTTTATTAGTATTTGAGTTATTCAGTAACTCAGTTGATGCTGCTGCATTGAGCAAAATCTGATTTCTCAATGAAGCCACACAGATGGAGGAATCAGATTCAATTAGTTCTGGAAAAATAGTTATCCTCAAAGAAATGCTAATTACTCACTGCAATAAAAATAAATGTACCTCCTGACACTTGAGAAAGCACTATAAAAGTGGAAACAAAACAAGGGAATTGGAAGATCTAAATATCCGCTTTTTAGGGGTACTTTAGTAAAAAGTGTTGAGGGAAATGATAAATAGTTGCTTGCAGTTTAGGGTTATGATACCTTGGCTAAGAGTTTACATTGTAAGTGTTATCATCAAATCTTGGAAGGAAATCAGACCCTAGATTCTCCCTGTATTTCACATTTCACCTCATTCTACCCCTCAACCACACACAGAGCAAAGCATTTTCCTGGATGTCAACATCACATAAGATACCACCCAGCTTGACCCTCAAGTGCCCAAGTACTAGAATGCCACAGACAACTGTGCAGGTCATGCCTGCCCAACTCTACATGTCCCATTGGCCGCCCTAAAAGTTAGCAATCATCAATCTGCCTTGCCAGTGTGAATTAACCCATACTCTTAAGAAACAAAATCAAACTGAAATTCTTCTATAGGACTTTCATTTTTAGGTCTCAGGATATAATCTGTCACTGTGCAATACAGTAAGAGACACTGCAAATAAGAGTTTAGACCAGTTGAGCTGGCAATGCTCCTTTCTAATTTCCTACTCCCAATTTTTACTTCCTTAGCTTCAGCATTTTTATTCTTTACTCATCTGTTTCAACTAACAGTCACAAGAGCTTTGAAACAGAAAAGCTTATTGCCTCCTCCTCTAACCCAACTGACAAGCTCCCATTTGCCTTCTCAGAAAACGGTTTCTCCCTCTCACTGGAAACACTTTCAGCCAACATTCCCTCCTTGCCTCCTAACAAAGCCAGTGTCCCAGCCTAGGCAGCTCTGCTCTCAAGGGTTTTTCAGTAGGTTCAGTCTGGCTGGGAGGGACTGCCTGCCATCTGACCTTTGTACTGCACATCTACACAGGCTGGAGAGACAAGGTGGGCAGAGCTGAGAACTGAGTCAGGAGAAGGAAGAGAAAGAGACAAAAACAGAGTCTGGGATCCAGAGAGTCCAAACACTATTTGGTTTGGCTTTCAGACATGGCAGCTTAGCAACAGGAAATGTCAGCTTATTAAAGACTTCTCATGGCATCATCAGACGACAGCCATCAGACCCCTTGGCAAGGTTCCCAAGATCACACTAAGGGAGAAAAACAATATGAACCAAAATGAATGTCTATATTTCCTTTCTAAGAGGGAAGAGTTTACTAGGCTGGCTGATTTGGCAAGCTGTTAACAGAACTAATTTGATTGCTTTGGCAAAGAAGGGATACATAAGGAGATCTCCCAGCTCGGATGCCAGTTTTGAATTCCAATGATTATCCTGTACACTGTTGACCTGATGTCAATGATGAGATAGAGGTGGCTTGGGTTGGCAATCGCAGAAACATCACCAAAAGAAACCACTGCTGATTAAAGCTGGCCACTTGCATGTGCAAAGGAAAAGTTTTTTCTGTCAGAAGCAGGCCAGAGCCACCCTCAGGCCTATTATTTTTGGGGGCAAATTTCAGAAAAGATGCTTTTATCATGCTTGTCACACCTGTGAATGTACCACTTATGTTATCATCCTCACAGTGTATAACTCTGCTCTTAAAACTGCTGGCTAAAAGCCCTTCCCATTAGGGGATAGATCCTACTTATCTAAAGTTCAGAGCCTACTGAAGTGTTTGCGGCATTAACAGAACTTTAGTTTCTTCTTGCCCAGAGGGGAAAGAAAGACACTCTCCTCTGGTCCTAGTTACATGGCGCCAAGTGTTTCATCCCCTGGAAAGAAACAGCATGCTGAAGGAGAGACACATGATAAGCTCCATGAACATCTCTACTGACGATCTGTGTGCTTTTATTTTCCTTGGCATACTGGAGCAGCAACTTAACTAATCAGTTTCTACAACCTCTGAAGTTTTGTTGCTACTAAAACCCATAGCTAAACATAAAGGAGCAAACAGAAATCAATATACTGTCTTGACTAAGATTTTTAGGAAATTCCCCAAACAACTTTCTCGCTCATTACAAAACGCATATACCGCTGAGGCAAAAGGCACACGGATTCACTCAAATGAGACTGAGGAAGTTGCCTTTGTCTTCAACACCCATGCGGTATCCTTTATTCTTCTTGGCATCTATCCCTTTTAATCACACCATCCTTGGAATGCCAGGCAGGCAGATTCGGTCACTGAGGAAGCCCACAGGGATCTGCTAGAGGTAGGTAGAAGAAAAGGGCATCTGTGGCTAAATAGGGACTCATGACCTCAATTTCATCCCAGGTGCTTGCAAAGCTTCTTCATACCTAGTGAACCACAGGGAACTGTGGAACAACTGTCAATTTCTCAGAGAAGTCCAACTCTGGAGGGCTTGGTTATTGCTTCAAAAGGTCCACTGGATTCTAGACCACAATTGAAAATATGGTCTGCTCCTGCAAGGAAGTAAGTTTCTTTTGTTTTATACATGCTCACCTGTCTCAGGTTACTACTCAGTGCTCTAACTACCATTCTAACTTTGCTCAAATACTCACTACTCTTTTTTTGTTTGTATTGAATGGGTGATAAGTTAAGGATCTGAGATACATTAAAACAGATGATTCATTTAATGGCATGAGTCAGAACCATATTGTTAATTCAACCAACATACTTATGTCATTCATACTACATGTGCAAGTCACTCACCATGCATAGTAAGAAAGAGGTTAAGAAATGCATGAGTAAGTTTCCAGGCAGTATTTAAGGGAATAAATATATTACAGTCTTATAGGCCAAACGACTTTACAGAAGGTTAAAACTGACATTTATTCCTCATGGGGTGGGAGGATCCAGACATAGGTATATAAGTCAAGGCTTTTTGTGACTAACAAACTCACACAATTTCTAGGAAGGCCAGAGAACTAGGTCTGGAGGCTATGTATGTAATTGGAATTGACATCATAATACAGAACCATCTAGCGAAGCCATCATTGCTATCACCGAACAAACCCTTGCATTGCCTTTAGAACTTCAGCTACTATTGGCCCTGGAAACTAAAGACTTTCCTCTTCCCATAGCAAAATGAGTTTTTCATGGCACCTACTTCTTTAAGTCATTAGATCCTAAATCAAAGTTTGGGGCCAGAGTATCTGACCGACAGATCCTAATTCATGTGCACACATCCTAATTGTGCATAAGGCTGGAAGAGACTGTATACAGAGTTTCTGTTACTAAAGTAGGAGATGAACATTGCCAAAATTCAGAGAGAGTGAGAGAATAATTATTTGACAAAAAATGAGCAAAATTTCAGAGCCTCTATTGCTATTCTTTTATCAGGGTTTGAGGCAAACTCCCGGGAGATCTTAATTTGCCACAAACCCATTAGTAACAATTCCTCAAGACATAAGGAGCATCAACAGCCAGAACCAGGTAGGAAAACTTCTCTTTCTCTGAGCTTGACTGAAAGTTGGTAGCTTTGATAGCAATCCAGTAAATGGATCAGAGATATTCACCCAAATGAGGTATATGTCCCCTCCAAAATCTAAAGATGTAATGAAAACATTGTGCTTCTTTCTTAGTGATATGAGAATAAGGTACAGCCAATTCACCCTTTACTGTGAAAATCCCAGACTACTAGATCAGTGTTACTGATTTTTCCTCTTGCCTCAGTTTCCAATATATGGCTCAGCAGAGTATTGTTATGAATGCTGTCTTAATTTAAAATATTGATTTTATTCATCATGGATTGTTTGACATTAAGGATGTTTTTCTGATTACTGCATTAAAATATTTTCTATCTTGATTACTGAGTTTTTTAGTGTCCCCCTACTGTGTGCCCTTGAAGAATGCCTCACTAATGCTGGTTCTGCTTTAAGTCCATTCTCGGGGATATTCAACTGCCTGTTTCCAGGAGCAACTATTATATTAAGGGAGACAGAGACTAATATAACATGTAGTCTAGAGAATATAAAGTTCTGGGTAGGGGTATGTACATACGAAATAGGATAGCAGGGACGGTCTCAGACAGTGGGTGACATTTGAGGAAAGACATGAAATAAGGAATAGAGACCTAGATTTGTGTTTACACATATCAGTTTGAATTTTCAAGGGTACTCATTGACATGGACTTAGGGATATGGTGATCAAGTGACCATTGCCAAATATCTCACAAGATCACACCTTTGGCTTATCATCCAGTCATGTGCCTATTAACATAAGCTTTCCCTCCTTACCTCAGTAACTAAGGTCTCTGCCCTATTACTTAGCCTCTGACACTTGGGGATTCTTGTCTCCCCGCTGAAATCTGGTACCAAATTTAATACATTAACACGCCCAAGCATCTCTGGCCAATATGAAACACCCAAGTTCATCTAGGCTTTTAACAGTATCCAGAATGCCCTGAGGGCCAATTACAAAGTCAACTCAGAAAGGAGGGTATATGGGCTTATACCTCTAAAACTGTCAGATTTTGTAATTATGTATGTATATGCTTTTATATATCATTACCTTATTATATTATTACATTGTATTAGTATGTATTATATACATAATTTTTATAAACAGAAAAAGCTGAAAGATGCATATGGAAATACATTATCAAGAAACTATACAGAAGAGGGAAAAAGATAATTTTAGACTGAGCTGAGTTTATCAATACACATGTGCATTTACCAGAGTGTCTGAATTCAGTACACACGCTCAAGCAAAGGGAAGTGGTTCTAACTTGTTTGCCTGGTGGTTTTAATGGAAACCTGGACTCAGCAGTGATCTGCACTACAAAAAAACTGGAGATGTCAAAAATTCCTTGGAATGGTATGAAGAAAGAATCTACACACTTAGGGAACTATACCCATGGGAGTGTATTTATCACATGCAATTTATCCAACCTTTCCCTTCGAGAAGGCTCTGAAGACTGCTATCAAGACATTGAGAATTGTTTTTGAGAAACATATTATTATTTTATTATATATACTATGTGTGTGTGTGTATATATATTATATATTATAATATATATTATATATATATTATATAATATATATATATTATATAATATATATATAATATATATACATGTGGATATTTTCAACACATGCTTAAGCAGAATTACTAGTGCCTGAAGAATGTCCTTGCTCTCAAAGTTATATCCAATTTATATCAGAAACTAGATATTAATATCATAGGGCGGGATTTGCCCCAGTTTATAATTGATGTGAAAAAAAAATCAATATGGAAAACGAACTCTCTTGCTTTAAGGATTGGTAAAGTTTCTCCTAATAATATTTTATGTACCTTAACGCTTTCACTAGAAGAAAAAAAGCTTATTTATTTTTATTTTGCAAAATAGTATAAATTGAAGGGATTCCCATTATGAGTATGTCTACCTATTTTTCTAAGACTTTAGAAGAAGGTAATAACTGACTGAAGAACCAATCTTCATTTCTAGAAAAACAGTATCTGTTTTACAGGGCAAATATTTAAACACTAAAATAAATTCTAAATAATTATGTCAGAGCCATAGTATCAGTTTCTGGCAGATAAAAGTTTCTTGACTATGTGTTGAATCATCTCAGGCTTCTCACTTCTATGCCATTTGCTTCAAGAGTGCACTAGTGGAATGCCCAATTAACACATCAATACTCCAGAGATCACCACTTCAAAAGCTGAGGCCAGATTCCCAAGTCACATGTGGGTCACCTGAATCTAACATCTTCATCATCTTCAAGGCTCCTCCCATAATTTTGAATTACAGGCATATCAGGTTTATGTTGGTTTTTACCTTTTCACTTTCTCTAATGCATCACTACATTTCTTCCATTATTTTCAATAATATTTTTAGATCAGCTTTTGCTAGTTCTGTAGGCATAATCACTGTTCAGTATGGCATTATTTCACTTTCCCCCTGATGATTAAAGGAGATTTTTTTAAACGTTTATTTATTTGAGAGAGAGAGAGAGAGCACACACCCTGAGCTGAAATCAAGAGGAGGCTTAACCAACTGAGCCACCCAGGTGCCCCAAGAAGATTTTTACATAGTATGTTGTACTCATTCATTTCATGTATATTCAGAATTATCTTTTCCAAAAGTATTTCCCAACATCACGTCCTTGCAAGGCTGAAATTAATAGTGTACTTCACTGCTAGGCAATTAAATTACACCGCTCTGCCAATCTTTAAGGAACTTCAAAAACGTGTTCTCTTTCTTCTTTAATATGGCTTCTTGCTTTAAGAAAACACAGAGAAGTGCCCCTTGTTGACCTGTCCAGCAAAGCCCCAGCCTGCCAAGAGGACACTTCTCGTCCTAAATCCACCACCCGACCAGTCCTCAGAAGGCTGGACAGGCCTTGTCCCTAAGTCCCCAGAAGAAAGAGGCCAGTGACCTCTTCAATGGTCAACTCTGTGAGGAGTGGCCCATCAGGCTAGGATTTGACTGGGACGAAGCCGCCAGCACAAGGAAACTGGGGAAGAGACCCGGCCTCAGACCTCCGTCAAGGAGACCTCAGATGAGAAGGAAAGCCCCAACCCACCCCAGAAGGCGGGCGAGGGTCCCATTCCCCCTCCCCAGGGTCTTCCAGCCTCGGCTATGGCAGGGGGCAGGGAGGCCGGTTCCCGTAAAGCCCCCATAGCCTGCCGGCCCGGCCTTCGCTCAGCTCCTAGGTACTGGGCAGCCACAAACAACTCACCTCAGAGCAGGCAGGTGCTTTCAGCCTCTGCGGATGGCACGCCTGGGGTACAGCCCCCGCAGGGGCCGAAGGGGCGATGGGCGGGGAGGGAACCGCGGCTTCTTCGCGCACTTGGGCTCCCACCCGCAGGCGGATCAGGAGGCCCACCGCCTGGTCCCCTGCCTCCGCACCGCTTCCGCTCAGCCTGCCCGCGGCCGCCTGGGATCCGAGGGCGTGAGTACTTCCGGGACAAGCTGAGGTTCTAGGTCCACCGCCGGGGTGGAGCGGTTTAGGGTTTCCTGTTTGGAAAGTCGGCCCTGCAGAAACAGCCCGCTTCCCTCAAGTTCACCTGCTCCCAAAGGGCAGCCCTCAGAGACTCGCGTGTGCTCCCCTGAGACGAGCAGTGCCCGAGTTTCGGGCTGCACCTTCCTGGAAAGTCCGCCTGAGACTGGTGGGGAGGAAGCTGGTTTTCTTGAGACCACCGGTGGATTTCTGTGCCGCTGCCCTTGCCGCCCATCGTGGACGTGCTGCCGTACACCCCAGGAACAAGGACCCAGCTCGGAAGTGACACAAAAGGAGAGCCTGGTGCTGAAGAGCACGATGCGCTCTGCATAAAGCGCCTGCAGATGGGAAAGATCGTGGATGGGTTTGAGGGGATCGTGTACGGGGCGAGGAAGGAGGCCCAGAGACAGAAGCAACCTGCCAAAGCCGAGATCCAGAAGGTTCGGAAAGAAAAAGACCAATTTGCAACAGACCTGAACTCCATGGAAGATTTTTCCATTTTCTCTGACCTCTCAAAGCTGAGCCACTAAAAAAGTTGATCAAAGGCTACTAATGAATGCTTCCTAACCAATGAAGGATCGCTGAAGAAGCACGTTGATTGCATAGTAACAGTTGGAAAGGAAGGCCAAAGATAGCAAGCACCGAAGGCCCATGCAGAAAAGAAATGCAAGCCGATAGATGGGAAGATCAACCACATACGGAGTAAGGGTTAAGTGGCCTTCCAGACGAGCCTAAGGAAGAAGCAGGTAGGTGCACATCTCCTTGCTGGAGAAGGCCACTGAGCAGAAGACTTAAAGAAACAATGAACTGACCAGAATCTGCGATGACCTCGTTTCCAAGATGGACAAGATCGGACCTGGAAGTTCCTGACCAGTGCCCATTCTGCCTTCCAGTCTATGTCTGACTTTGTTAGAAGATTCGTGCTCTTCTCTCTTAACTTCAACTCGTTTTTAGACCAGATTGTTTTAAAGAGAAAACTAAATACAGTTTCCCTTAAGTAAAAAAAAAGAAAGAAAAAGTGCCTGACGTTTCTTACAGTATTTCTGAATTTTTGACTGTTCACTTCCCTATTCTACCTTGCCTCTACCTGAAATAAAGTTTCTCCATGACTTGCATCTACATGTATTGCTTAACTCTTTCTGACTCCATGTGTCTGTTCTCAGGGTTTTCCTATGAGCAAAGTGCCTTCAAGCTGGTGATACACCCACCACATGGAAGCATCCTTATGTCTTTCCTGTTGTGTTGCACACTCTGTCTTCCACATGAGATAGTCTCTTTCCTAGGTTACAGATGCCTCCATTTGTTTAATACTCTCAAAACATAGGAATCAAACTGTATGCTACCCTAGAAATCATTAATTCTAGTATTTAACATAAGGCCCATGGATCCCTGAGAGTTAATGAACAGGCTTCAGAAAATCCATGACCCCCCTCCCTGCCACACGATTGTATTATACAACAAAAAATGTTAAGAATCACTGATCTATTCTAACACTAATAACTTTACAGATGAAGAAACTGAAATCCAAGGTCAGAAAACTAAATTACTTGAAGGGAATAGACTTTTTGAATCCTGTGCCTCTCAACTTCTGAACTCAATTTCACATTCTCTTGGGGGTATAAAATTCCATGAAATGTCTTCAAAATCCATTACCCTGCCTGCAGGCAGAATTTGTCAGATCCCAGCAGATGCAACCCATGATACTGTTAAAGATCTCCTGGGAAAGGAATTTCATAATTTCCTTCAGTTTGCTTTCACACAAACATAAAGTCTGCCTCTTAGAGCAACCAATACATTATATTGCCTTTCTTTTTTATATCCTGAAAACACACACACACACACACACACACACACACACACCAGGGCCTTCCATATAATAAGTGAATTTACCTTACAAGTAAAAGTGTAATTTACCTTACTTATACTCTCTATCAAATATTATTTCAATTTGAGCTTTATTTGAATATGAAAATTAAACAAAAACAATATCAAATTAGCTTTTATGTTTCTATTATATAGAAACTCAGGTTGATAAACTCAAGGTAATCCACAAATCCTTCAACCAACGAAACAACTATTTGTGCTGTTAACATGACATGTTTATTCTGTCTTTGTGAGGCTGGATTGAAAATGGAAATCCCTGCCCTGGCCCATGCTCATGGAGTAACGACAACAGTAGGAAAGTTTCTGAACAACCTATTGTATCCCTAAGCCACCTGCAGGCTTCGGAGGGCTTCTCACAGAGTAGGAGGGTACAGAACATGATTTTTCTTCCTCTTAAGTTTAAATGCCTTCTTCAGTGTCCAGGAATCCTTACCCTTCTCTGATACTCCTTCAGACAGTTTGCTGTTACTCTGCAACACAGTAGGATTTTGAGTGATTTTCACTTCCTAAGTTCAAGTGAAACTATGTCAGATCATTCCCATTTCCATCTCCAAATGTCCATGGCATAGGTAAACAATAGAAAAAAGAGGAACATGATAAATAGCAGTCAAACTAAATCTCTTGACAGCAAGATTTCTCAAAATAATGTTGTAGGTCTGTTCATGTACAGAATCAAAGGGGCTGAATCTAAAAGTGGCAAGCCATTTTGCTTCTTTTCAGCCTAAATTATTATTGATGTTATTGGGGGGAAAATAAACAGACCAAGCAAGTGTGATCCTCATTGCATAGGGTCCTAGTGAAAGAACAGACAATTTAGCAGTCAGAGATAAGAGCTGAGGGAGAGGAATGAAACAAATCCTAGCTATTGCTAGGAAACCATCCAGATGATTGGGAATTATAAAGTTCAAAAAGGGTACTGATGCTTGACCTATAACAATGTTGGGAAAGGATGTAGAGCAAGCTGACAGAATCATTGAAAGAGAAGATTGATTGGATATGGATATGGGAATAAGATGTTGAATAAGAGAGTTAGCATGGATAAATGTCTGGAAATAAGACCACATTCCCCTTCAGCAGCTTTCACATAAAAGGTGTGTAAGTGAAGATAAATCATGCTATTCTTTTCCACAGGGAGACTCTTCTTTGAGATCCCTGCTTCTCTGCCTTCCTGAGGTCCTGCCATTCTCAAAAAGATTGTTCAAGGTGTGCATTGTTGCGTTTTGGAAGCTTGTCTGAACTCTAAAAACAGCATGATTGAGCGCTGTCTAAGCACTGAAGAGTGGTTAGTCAGATCCTGCTATTTTCCCAGGATTCATTCTCCATAGGAGGTACAAAAATAGCCATTTTCCTTTTTTCAGTGACACTATGGTAGAGTGAAGTGGTTGAGTGGATATTCATGACATAAGAACTATACTTCTTTTGGCCAACTGCTATGCTCATCATTTCAAAGTGCCTTTTGAATAGAGCTTGGTCTGAAAAAAAGAAATGGAGAAGTCTCATATAAAGAGGCAGTCTGTGTTTAGATTGCCCTGTCTAGCTAGTGTTCTTGTTGAGCATGGAGTGAGAAATGCCTTCCTGAAAGAAAGTCAAAAGACATTATTGTTTCTTCCTCAAGTATCGGTTCCCTACCAAACTGCAAAGAAAATTGGCAGCAAAAGGGGGAGAACTGGGGGCAGGAGGAAAAGAGGGAAAGCATTTTTAGCATGTAAGCAAAGACCTGGATGCACCCAAACAGGAAGGCAATGTTGCTTTTCAGTATGAAAGATAAAGGTAATTTTGTAACATTAAAGTGTGACTTGTTCTTGAAATTTCTCAGAATATTTTGTAGTCTTTTTTGATTGAGCTATAATTGACACACAACATTAAAATAGTTTTAGGTGTGTAATATAATAATTTGATATTTGTATACATTGCAAAATGATCACCATAATAAATCTAGTTAACATCCATCACTGTATATAGTTACAGATGTTTTTCTTGTGATGAGAACTTTTAAAATTTGCTCTCTTAGCAACTCTTCTATATGCAACACAGTAGTATTAACTATAGTTGCCATGTTGTACATTACATCACCATGACTTACTTATTTTATAGAAACTTGCACCTTTGGTTCTCTTTAGCCATTTTGCCCATTCCCCCCCACACACCCCTGTGTGTCCATGGGGTTATTGTTGTTTGTTTGTTTGTTTGTTTGTTTGTTTGTTATTTTTTAAGGCTCTACATATAAGTAAGATCATATGGTATTTCTCTGACTTGTTTTACTTAGCATAATGCCTTCAAGGTCTATCTATGTTGTTGCAAGTGCCAAGATTTCATTCTTTTTTAATAGATACCTGATTTTCCAATATATGGAGATAAGTAGGTAGGTAGGTAGATCACATTTCTTTATCCATCCATCCATTGATAGACACCTGTTTCCATGTCTTGGCTATTGTAAATAATGTTGTAATGAACATGGGGGTATATATATCTTTTCAAGTTAGTATCTTCATTTTCTTAGAATAAATACCCAGAAATGGAATTGTTAGATTGTATAGTAGTTCTATTTTTAATTTTTTGAGGAACCTCTATACCATTTTTCATAGTGGCTATACCAATTTACATTCCCACTGATGGTACACAAGGGTTACTTTTTTTCTACATCCTCTCCAAAACTTGTTATTTCTTGTCTTTTTTATTCTAGCCATTCTAACAGATGTGAGGTAGTATCTCATTTTGGTTTTGATTTTCATTTCCCTAATGATTAGTGTTGTTGAGCATCTTTTCATGTACCCGTTGGCCATCTGTATCTCCTCTTCGCAAAAATGTCTATTCAGATCCTCTGCACATTTTTAAATTGGATTTTTTTTATTGTTGAGTTGTATGAGTTCTTTAAATATTTTGGATATTAACCTCTTATCAGATATATGTTTTGCAAATATTTCCCCTATTTAGAAGGCTGCCTTTTTATTTTGCTGATGGTTTTATTTCAGTATTTATCATTTCATATGCATAATTTCTTCCACCATTAAATCCCAAGACTTCTTCATTGCATTTTAGTAGAAGAGGTAGCATGCAGTGGGTCAATTAAACCTTAGAACTTATGACCACACTATCTAATAGACTGACTTCCCTAAGCCATTTATAAATTCAGAAAAAAGAAAATGGCTTCACAAGTTTTCATACACAGTTAAACTTTTTATACTTCATTAAAGCTCAGATGCTGATTTTAAAAATAAATTATAATATACTTCTATCTAATGTATTAGTTTTCTTTTTGTATATTAAAGGGGAATTAGATTATTGAACACATTTTCAAATAAAGCTTTACTTTTACACTTCTAAATATGCTTTGATTTCTTGCTTTTAAAAATAAATGGCTGTTGAGGTGCCTGGTTGGCTCAGTCAGTTAAGAAACGGACTCTTGATTTTGGCTCAGGTCATGATCTCACAGTTCTTGAGATCGAGCCCCGTATCAGGCTCCATGCTTACAACACAGAGCCTGCTTGGGATTCTCTCTCTCTCTCTCTCTCTCTCTCTCTGCCCCTCCCCTGCTCACACTCTCTCTCTGTCTCTCTCTCTCTCTCCTAAAATAAATAAATAAACTTTAAAAAATGGCTATGATTTTATTAAAAGGTTAAGATTTATTATCTGAAATTAAGTAAATTAAAGGAAAATTTAAACTTTTAATATGGAGCAACGGTCCAAAAGTGAAAATGAGAAGCTGAAAAAGAGAATGATTTAGAATAGTTCTTAAAAGACAAATGGTGGAAAGAAGAAAGAAGAAATGATATTTTATTGCCCTTTAAGCAAAACTCACAGTACTATAATTATAATTATGGAGGAGACTCATTACAAGAAAATAATTAACAGGATAGATACAAGATATAACATGAAGCTAATAAGTTATTCAGGAACATTATATTTTTCATATAATGAAAAATGCCTCTATTATATTGCATTTTCGTTCAATGGTCTAGAGATAGCAAACATAATTTTTAAAATCCTGAGTCAAAAGTTGATGAACCCAAAAGTCATTCTTTTTTTTTTTTCCTGCATAACTTTTTACTACTAAATCATGTGGTACTGAAAGTTCTATTTCAAGCTGCAAGGGTATTTTTCATGTCACTAAGTGAAACACTTTAAAGACAAAGAGACAAATACTTCAATTTGTAATAGACTAACATCCACATGGAGGAAGGCAGTCATAAAGGATGTCAAAAAAAGATTATCACAGGTGGCTCCCATCAGACATGTTAATTTAAATTAAAATTTGTGTGCGGGTGCCTGGGTGGCTCTGTCAGTTAAGTGTCAGACTTCAGCTCACGTCATGATCTCCTATTTGTGAGTTCGAGCCCTGCTTCGAACTCTGTGCTGACAGCTCAGAGCCTGGAGCCTGCTTCGGATTCTGTGTCTCCCTCTCTCTCTGCCCTTCCCTGCTCATGTTCTGCATCTCTCTCAAAACTAAATAAATATTTTTAAAATTTTTTTAAATTAAAATTGGTGTACCAATTGAAGTTTTAATTTAATCATGTAGCTATTATAGGCTCAGAATCACTGATTAGAAAGTGATTTGCCATCTAATTAACTCAAAAAGGCAGAAGTCATAAATTTACAATTATTTCTTAGTTAACACGTTAGATGTCACAGGACTCTCTATGTATTTTATACTAACATTTAGCAAGGTAACTCATAGGAAATTATTTTCATGGATATGGAGTAATTGTCTTTTCAACATGATTTTCAATGGAACCATTCAAACAAAAGCCAATGATTTAACCATCTTCAACGTTTTTAAATTTCTTTTTTCAAAATTTTTTAATTTCTTTTTTCAAACTTAAAGAAAAACAAAAATTACAATATTCCTTTTATGAGTAACTAAAAATTATTTAGCACTGATTATGGTGTTTTCTATAAGTATATACTTTCACTTTATCTCTAAGAGCTGTAAAATGTGAGACTCTGTTCTAGAAAAGAAACAACAGTCATTTTTCATCAAATCACCAATTTTAATGAATATCTTGTGAGTGGCAACTGTGAGTCCGGAACCAGAATATTTCTCAGTGAAACGGTCCCAACTAGAGGAGTTTAAAATTTATTTGAGAATATAAGCCTAGTTACACGAAAACATTTTATGATAAAAAGTAAAAATGTCAAGAATAGTGGTAAAAATAGATTTCAAAATATAAACAAAACAAAAAACAAAAAGAGGAGTAAATTCCACAGCTTTGGATAAACACTATCTCAAGAGAGCTGAAATATGAAAAAGAAAAGAAAATGAAATAGATGCCATTAAGAAGAAAAGGCAATGATATCTAAAAACATAGGAAACGTACTGTCATATCATCTCAAGGTTACAAGGGATTATAAAAGTGCCCTAATGGAGACACCTACTCATGGTCATACTTAAAAGCTAAAAGGCAAACAGTGTGTGTGTGTGTGTGTGTGTGTGAGAGAGAGAGAGACAGAGACAGAGACAGAGAGACAGAGAGAGACAGAGAGACAGAGAGAAAGCTAATGTTTAGTGAATGCTAATTTTATGTCAAGGACTCTTCCAAGCACTTTAAATTTGTTATTTTATTTAATCATTATACAACTTATGATATTTTTAGTATTATTTTAATCTGATTTTATGTTTATTTTTAAGCTGACTTTATGTTCAAGGAAACAAAGTTCCAGGGGGTTAAGTAAATTGTCTAGGTTACAGGATGAAAACTTTAGCTAACATTTGAGCCCCAGCAGCTTGATTCCAGACCCCAATCTTTCCAATAATATGACACTGCAGGGCCATATACCTTAAGGGCATGAGCTCTGGATCAAGGCTCCCTGGGTTTAAATTTCTGCTCCACTATTTACTTGCTTTGGGTCTTGGCACTAGTTATTCCAAAGCTCTGAGCTTCAGTTTCTTTGTCTGAAAAATGGGAATAATAATGGTAATTAACTCACTAGGTTGCTAAATTATGTATAATATAATATACCTGGTCCATACTAAGTACCTAAAAATGTTAATAGTAGTGTTAGTAGTACCACTGTATTGAATCTTTGTAAAAGAGAAGTTACATGTTCTGTGTAAGAAAAGATTGATTAATTGAAAACAAGGTGAGGGGCGCCTGGGTGGCGCGGTCGGTTAAGCGTCCGACTTCAGCCAGGTCACGATCTCGCGGTCCGTGAGTTCGAGCCCCGCGTCGGGCTCTGGGCTGATGGCTCAGAGCCTGGAGCCTGTTTCCGATTCTGTGTGTCTCCCTCTCTCTCTGCCCCTCCCCCGTTCATGCTCTGTCTCTCTCTGTCCCAAAAATAAATAAAAACAAAAAACAAAAAAAAAACGTTGAAAACAAGGTGAGCAGTGTGGTACTTGTGGTACTGTTTCCAATTGCAAATCTGTCTATCCTGGTTCATACGACATTCACTAACCAGTTTAGCGAGCTTGACTGTTTTCACTGAGTCCCAATGTCAGGCCCTGTCCTCACAGTCTTTAGTGAACCTCAGTTTCATCCATTAGCACCGGATGACAGACACTGTTCTGGCAGGAGACTCTCCGTGTGGTGCTCGCACCCAACCACATCTGAGAGAAGATTTACATTTTCACTGTGCCCTATGGAACTGACACAGAAACATTGTCGTGCCAATATCAATGTGCCACCAGGGGGGCTTATTCAGGGGGAATTCCAGCAATAGCTACACTGCCAGCCTGAAGCCCCGCTCACTGCCATAGTTACACCCAATCACTGTCACCTGCCAGTGCCCCTCATTCATGCTAGATTCTTTCTCAGAGTCCTCAGAAATCAAGCTTTCATGTTTATTCAGGGTCAACTTTCATTTTCATAGACACACACACAGCTGTGTTTTCTTTACTTGCTTTTTACTCCCTTATATTTTTCCTTACTTGTGTCCCTCATATTTGTGAATAATAAAGATTGCATTTTTTCCTTCATGGTTCCTATTCAACATACACACATGAAGACACCTGGTAAGTTTCGTATCTAGACCCACTAATTTTTGGATGTTAATAATAAATAAAAACGTAATGAATATAGGTGAGTAAGCTGTCATATAAAAGTAGCTAATTCAAAATGTATAGTGAAAAATCAATAGGTTCTCAAACATAATTCTAATTTTTAAATGAAAATTTAAAAGCCAAACATGAGTATAATATAACCACCTTCCTCTAACTTCTTATGTTTTGCCAGTATTCATTGTTTTCAAAAGAAAATGGAACAAAAATTGATGAAATAGTCACGTTAACAAAAGTATCTCTGTTAAGGCAGGTAAATGTCTTTTTGAAAATTCATAGACTGCACAAAAAATGTTATTTTTATTTTTTCCAACTGTATTCAGAATGGGAAAAAATGTTGAAAGCACAAAGGAAAAACAAACCAAAAAAATCTCCTATAATATGATCACTTAATAAAATGAACATTTAAATGTTAGTATGGGGGTGCCTGGCTGGCTCAGGAAGAAGAGCATATGACTTTTGATCTTAGGGTTGTGAGTTTGAGCCCCGTGTTGGATATAAAGATTACTTAAAAAAATAAGCTTTAAATGTTAATATAAATGATCCTAGTCCTTTCCCTATGGGTGCACACAGAATCATATATGAGGAAATGTAGTATGTATTTCACTATCAGCATTCACTGAATGCTTGCTCTTGGCCTCTGTGTTATGCCTCTATGTTACAACTTGCATTTGGTAAGACACAAGCTTACCAAGAGTCAAATGATTTCTGTGCCCCAAAGCGTTAATGAGAACTATAAATAAAAAGCTGACACAATACATACAACCAAGATAACTATAAAAAATTGAGGTGGGGATAATCAAAATCTGGAAAGAATGCTCTTTCAGATTGCTTTTTTACTGTTTTCATGTTCCTGATATAGTTAACAAAACTAACATTTGTAATATTTGTTGATGAATTTGTTCATTCGTTCACAGTTTTGTTCATTCAGCAAACATTTATGACCATTGTGATTGTGTCAGGGAATAAGTCGGGAATCAACAACAAACAAAACAGTACAAATTCTTGTCCTCATAAAGCTTGAGTGGCAAAGATTGACCACGAACCCCTAAATATATATTCAAGGATTGTGTATGAATCAATGTGCAGCAACAGAGTGACTGTGAGGAAGTGCTGTTTACAAGGGGTGCTCAGTGATGACCTGTTAAGAGGGCACGTGAGCAAACACCTAAAGGAAGAGGGGACAGCCATGTGGCTCTGTGACAGCAGAGCCTCCCACAGGGAAGGGGTAGCAAACACAAAGGGTCAGTTTGGGAACCCAGGGAGGCCATGTGACTAGGGACCAGGGGGAGAGGTGAGAGCCTGAGCAGGTAAAGTCAGAGAGCCAGACAGAGGTCCAGATCAGACCTAACTTGGCAGAATGTGATGAGGAATTCAGTATTTTTCTGTGTGAGGGAAAGCCATCAGAAAGTTTGAACAGAGTGGCCAGATCTGACTTCTTTTAAAGAATCATATTGGCTGCTGGGTAGAAAAGAAGGGGCAAAGCTAGTTAGGAGGCTCATGCTTTGGGGAATAAAATGGTAAATATTAAAGGTTGAGGAAGGGTTGGATCTTGGATGTATTTTAGTTTTGCTGAAGGACAAGATCTAACAATTACTTTCAAGTTGTGGAAATGATGATGTTGATGATGATGATTCAAGAAGAATGACACAGAAGAGGTCTTTGCTCAGGAAAAAAGAACTCTTCTCATCAAAAAACTGATAAATTATAATACATTTTATGCCTACGGCAAAAATTAAACTTTTAAGACAACTAAGTCTTTTTTTTTTTTAGTGATTACTACAGTGGGCTGAATTTTCATATGAATCAACCAATTAGGAAACCTAATCTCATCTGATAAAGAAGTTTCATTGTTAGCATGATACTTTATTAAGCAGATGGAATGTGACTTCAAAATGCACTTTTGAAAGTAAGGTTAGAGCTTTCTAGTTATTTTTTTCTGTCATATTTTTCTTTTTTCCTTCATGTAAAAAAATATCGCAAAGTAAACACACGCTGCCTTTCTGTTTCTGGACACTGCCTCCATCAGCTCTTGTTGAAAAGTTACAAGTTCCTTATTATCATCACTCCCCAGTCCCTTTTTACCCTGCTGACACTCCAAAACACACTATAATCAATGCAGATATGTGTTGTAAAATTATATTTCCGTGACAGAGTCAACTGAATTCCACCCAAGTAAAAAAAAACAAAAAAACAAAAAAAAAAGTTCAAATGTACAGAACCTTTTGTCTTCTACATGGAAGAGGTTGTTTATGCCTCATAAACACTGAAGTTTGCACCGTGGAAAGAAAAATGAGGATTTAGTAGATACTTGGGGAACTACTTGGACAGGAAGTAGAAAAAAACAGTTGTCTGTATGAGACATCAATACCTTCATTAGCTCTCTGCAGATTCCTAAAGTTTTGAGCACTCCAGATGGGGTGTGAGAGCCGTGCAAAGTCATCTGAAGAGCAGGACAGCATGGCTGTATAGTCATTAGAGAACCAAACTTTAAAGTTTATGTTCAAACATGTATTTCAGAATGACAAGAGGTTCCTCAAGGATAGAAATCACCAGAAGAAAAGAATAAGAAATGAGAATGACCTTCTGGGAGATAATGGCACATAACATTAACCTTCCCAACTTCTCTTATAGTATTATTTATTGTCAAGTAAGTTTCAGATATGCACTTATATCAAACCTAAGACTGAAGGAAATAAAATTTCTGTCATCACTGCGTTATTTATGTCTGTGTGGACTATGACTGCAAGACTGCCCTTTAGGATAAACTTGCTTCAACCACAGGGAGCAGTATTTAAACTGATCCACTGAGAAACATATTCCTATATAAATTGTTTTTGTTGTATTCATTTCCACTCTAGCTGCCATAACTTAATAGCTGTAACAGACTCATGATATCATGTTGTTTCCAAGAATTGCTTCACTTGAAAGTCTGTAGCACACAACTAAAATATTGAGTGTGTGAGAGTCATGCATGAGCTATAAAAAGCAGAAGGGAATTAGCATCAACACCAATATCTTGGCTAAGTGTCTAAATGTTCTCCTCTGACAGTGGCAGACTATTAAACAATTTTTAAATAAGACATTTTTTCCACCACGAGGAAAACATTCATTTATACTTTATAACCCAGGATTTAAGGCTTTAAAAGAAAATATGCTGTCTGTACCATGGATTATCTAAAGGCATTGGAAAGACCTGCCAATACAATTGGCTTGAGATTGGAAAGTTGGAGATGGTTTTTAAATTAAAAAAAAATGGTGTCTAAGAACAAATGAGTCATAGACAAAAGGCCAAACCATTTCATTCTGAAGAAAGTAGGAAATGTCAAAAAAACAAAGATTGCATATGAAAATATGAATAAAAAGTAAAAGAAAGATTACTTTATTTGTATCAAACTAGTCTCCCACAGCTTTCCATTCAGCTGTGGAATATATTTTACAAAGGTAATATGATAACGAGTGTTCCCTATAGCTAGAAAACTTGCAATGTGCTTTCATTATGTAACTCAGAGTTTCTCAGCAGAGGCATTATTGACATTTGCGGATGGATAATTTTTTGTTGTAGGACACTATTCCTGTTCACTGCAGGATATTTAGCAGCATCCCTGGCTTCTAGATGCCAGTAGCATCTCCCACTTAGACAACCCAAAATGTCTCTAGAAATTGTCAAATATCCTCTTGGGGTAAATTCACCCTTCTTTGGGAACCACTGACCTAAATCAAGAAGCTACACAATAAAAATTTTGCCATGTATCTCTATACAACAAGTATACATGTCCAATTATAACTCTTCCATGATTTTTTAAGACTTTCTAGCTTATTTAAATTAATTTATATTGCACTAAGAACAAGTTAGTGTCAAGTAACATGTCTTATGTGGTTCATGCAATTAAATAAAGGAGCTTATGTGCGCTGAACAAACAGAACTGTACATGTGGTCTCTAGTCCTTAAATTCAGATTGTATGGGCTCACGAAGTCTCCAAATGATTGTCAAGATAATGAAAAAGGAAGAAGAAACCAAAAAAGAAATTAAAAATAAAATGGAATGCAAAGGTGAGTGAGGAAAGAATGCTAGAACTATTAAATCAGCAGAGTTGATGGTAATCAGAGAGCATTATGGGAATCTTTTTCTTGGAGGCGTAAAGCTGATTTAACACCATTTAGAAATACTGTCCAAGTCACAGATGACACATTTCTGTCACTATATTGTGATGAATAAAGTGATACAAAAAAACCCCCAAAAAGTCACAAGAGCTTCTGCAAGAGGATATGGTGCTTCTACATGTGGCCTAACATGCAAACTTCCAGGAAGTCTCCGGGGTTTAAGGATCTTTGTCCTTTCGAGAGAACCCTCCATAGATGATGAATCCTTGATATCATTTCAATACCAGAATAACTTGGATGGTATTTTGAGAAAGAGTGTTAGGGGATAAATAAGTAGTATGTAAAATTTGTTTCTTGGTCTCCCTGTTAGTCATATTCCCTCAAAGTCAAGAGTGTGAGGAAGAAACATACACAAAGGGAGACAAGTGCCCAAAAGGAGTTATACTCAGAGAAGGAAGCAAACTAGACTATCAGACTTCAAAAGTGATAGGGAGCTGTGGCAAGCTATTTGTAACAGACACTGCTAATTCAGACCAAATACTCCCTTTGAGCAGAACTGCACCCCTCGGTTGAGATCTAATTATTAGAAATGCTCTACCCCACCTCCCACCCCCAGCCATTAATCTTTGATTTGGCTAAACTAAACCAAATGACATTCAAAAGAGATTCTATTTCTTAGATTCATAGATGGCTTTTAAAATGAATTTTGCGGCTGGGTGCCAGATGGACGAATTTAGGAATAAAAGGCTTCTATCTACAGAGCAGATAACATCTATATTAAGTTTAGAAATACAACATCAGACAAAAACATTGAAATGTGATTTTCTCACCACAGTGAAAAAATAAGGAAAAACTGAGGGCACGAGAGACGGTGGTTTACTCTGAAAGGACGTCTCATGAACTGGCCCACCTACTCAAATTGGAACTGCCAGTTATGTTTCAAATGGGACACTTCGAGGTTTGCTTTGATGTGGTGAGGGGAGGGGAGCAATTTTCAGGCAGGCTCAAATTAAGACTCCAGTTGCTTTCAGGGTCATCTTTCCAGGCCTCAATTGTCTCATCTGAAAAATAAGGATGGTGGGCTTAGATAATCACTTCCCAGAGTATGTTCCAGGGAATATTATTCCTAAGCGAGTCTTTATGAAAAACTGTTCTTCAGCAAGTAGGCACCCATTACGTTCTCTATGACATGGATATATACTGTGGATAATATTGTGCACCAACATACTGCACGTTTCTTCATCCACCCAATGTACCAGTACAATTATGCTAATACACACGTAAGCAAGACCACGGTACGAAGGAAACCCAGGACTGTTTCCTTCTTGCAGATTTAAAAAGTACATTAGAGTAGTACAGATCCTAAAAAGTTTTTTGGGTAAAGAAACATGTTTGATTTATGTATACCAATATATTACAAATTATTCTGACCACAGAACCTTTTTTTGCTCAGAACATATATATTTAGATTCCGCAGAACACTCTGAAAAATACAAGTCTCAGTTATGCCTAATATCTTTTCAAGGTCTAGCATGTTAAAAATATGAGGTTTAAAGAAGTTCATCAAGAGACATTCTTACATAATCTGTTCAGAGACAGCAAGTATATCTTCCATTCTATCCACGAGATTGTGGTTCTTCAATCTTGAAATTAGATCTTGAGAGTGAAATGAGCACACTTCATGTCCAGTAGAATAATATTGAAAAGGGATCAGTTGAAATAGTAATGCAGCATGCATCCAAGGAACCCACACAAAAGACTGTGCCTCTAGATACCAGTAATTATGTGGCCAGAGGGAAAACCCTGATTCTGTGGTCTACAGCCCTTCCCGCTCTCTGCTTACTGCCCCAATACTGCCAGGCTTTCCAACTGCATGGTTGGAAGCACAGAAGTTTTCTGGAGAACTAGAAAAATGTTGCTTTTGCTAGCCTGTCTTGCACCTAACAACTATTTATAGCTAAAAAAGTATACAGTACACGTAATTCACATTACATTTTTAAAGCACTTAGAACTACATACATGATGCATGTAAAGCACTTCAGGTAATGCTAATGCACAGCAAGAGCTAATAATGTGTAATAGTGTGGACAATATTGTTGGCCAACATACTACAAGTTTTTTCATCTACCCAACGTAGTAATATCATTATTCTCACTTACATGTAAGCAACTTGACCGAGATCACACTGTATGTGAGTGAAAAGGCAACTGAGTACTATCCAAATATAGATTTATTATTCTGAACCACTGCCTCCTGCAGGAAATCGACCTGCAGATCAGATCTCAGTTCCAGCTCAGAAGCTAGTAGCTCCTCCCATTTACATCAGGTGGCTTGAGGCCACAACAAAGGAGTCTGCTCCCCTCCCATTTAGGGTCTAAGTGATGGTCATTATTGTTTCAGTGAACAGTTCTAAGAGAAAAAAGAGTGGCGTTGGGTGATTTTTTTTTATCCCTCCCAAAGTCTCTCTTCTCCCTTGCGGAGTCAGTTTTATACCCAAATGAGTTTCAAAATAAGTAAGACCACCCTGCCAAAATACTACTCCATATTTTTTTAGCATTTTTCAGTTTATTGAACAATTATATACCCATTTTGCCTTTTTTAATTTAAAAATACTATGATATAAATAGGAAATAATTATAGTGCACAAATTATATTTAAGAACAAGGGTATAAGCCTAGCGTACTGTGTGTCATAAAAATCTATGTAGATCTGCCATACAAATAAGCTTATGTTTAGAACTTCCAAGAAAATATGTTTTGAATGATCACTCTTCAACTTTCTTTCCTATTTTTTAAAAAAATTAGATTCCCAAGGAAATCCCAAGGCAGTTGGTCAGAATTCAGTGTCTTGCAGCTTGATCATTTTCACTATTGTTGCTTTCTAGGTGAATGACTCTTGTGCTAAGATAATAAAGTATGGAGTACCTGAGTTAGAAACGACAGCCATGAACTGGAGACAAAATTTTCTAAGTACCCCACAAGATAAAGAAAGCCACACGAAACTTCCCTCCTCCCTGGCCACAAGTCAGCAGATCAAACTCCACTCCCCTTTTCTTTGTTTATATGACCATCACCTGTAGGAAGCATTGGAAGAATGATTCAGCCTGTGAAGAGATCACTAAGCGAAACTGAGGGGTTACTCCAAAATTTTCTTAAAATCTTATAAATTAGACTGATTTCATGGTGGAGAGAGCAGGCAGAAGCAGAATGCTATGCACCCCCCACCATTTGCCATGGCAAAAATGCATGCATTTTCAGTGGGATAGGCAAATACTGTAGAAGGTGGATGGATTTTAGCCATCTTACCTGAACTCTAAGAAGGATGCTAGGGTATTCTTTGCGAGGGCAAAAGAAATTAAGAAGAAAGAACAGATGAATCTACCAGCAGGATCATGTGCTTATAGGAGCTGAAAGGCATCTAAGCTGAAGGCTGATTTCCCTTGTCTGGGAATTGTGCTGTGTGTGTGTGTGTGTGTGTGTGTGTGTGTGTGTGTGTGTCTGGAAGACGGAATTTCTTACTGGGTTCTCTGAACTCACACATCCTCCCCAAGAGGAATCCAGAATTTCAGCACAGCCACAGAATAGACATGAATCACATGCCCTTTTCTTGAACTCCTTCTCCCTGACCCTAGACAACAGGAAACAAATTTCGCACAAGGTACAGGGAGCCAAGTACCATGTAACTAAGTTGTGCTCTGCACACATACACCCATGCTCTAAGGTAAAGGGCAGGAAAGGGAAGTAAAATAACCGGCCGGGCTCCCTTCCTACTTTAGAACTGGCCAGTAATAGGGGAGGGAAAAGAATGTCATCAGTTTATCAACAACTAACTTTAGATTATGAGATACTTAGAACTTTTGGCTTCTGACTTTTTGTTTGCTCCACTTAGGGTTTCATACACCTTCTTAAAGGGTCAAATTCTGTATCCTGTATTTATCAGACTGAGGCCTCTGTTCCTGAAAATTCATTATCCTGTGTCTTCTTTCATCAGGAAAATCAAAAGTAAACAGAAAAATTGACATTTTTGTTAATACTCACTGATTTCTATGTGTTTCAGTATATTTAGATAAAAAAATATTCAAAATAATCTTGTGCAAATTCAGTGGTTAAATTCTAAACAGAGAGGCATTAACAAGGATGATTTTTTTAACTTCTTCATTAGAGTTAATGTTGGAACTGGGTAGAGAATTTTTGGAAATCAAAAAAGGGACATCTAAAACTAATGCATACCAGGGAAAGAGAACAGGTGATGAGGAACACATATGCAAGACATATTTAAACACTTAGGTGCCTGGAAAATATGAATTGGGTTCTTTCTTGCCAAATCTGGTTCAGTCGCAACTATTTAAGAATGAAATTTGTTACTGGGCAGGGTTGAGGTCAGCTATAGGCTGAATTATATAGCTTACCATATGTTGAAGTCCTGATTCCCAAGATTTCAGATTGTGACTACATTTGAAGACAGTGTCTTAAGTAGAAAAAAAAAAAAAACAAAGACAAAGCAATTTTTTGTTTGTGAATAGGGAAAACCCAGTCCTTCTTCCTGCGTGTCTCCTCTGATCTCACACCACTACCTCGCACTCACAACACTTCTGACTCCAGGTGTGTGAGGATTCCCCCATCAAGCAATTCTCAGACACTTGCTGAGTGTTCTACAACTTAACTCAGTGCTGACTCTATCTACCTGGAGATGGTGTTTTCACCCACCTAAAAGCTCTCTGAACCCTGCACTTTTGGGATTTTTATGGAGTCTTCATCATGTAAGCATAATTGATCATAAACTCCATTTCCAGCCCTTCTTCCTTCTCAAGACAATTGAGAGGTGGGCTGAAAATCCCAAGCTTCCAGTTATGGCTTGCTCTCTCTGGGGACCAGAGATGACCAGAACCATCCAGAAGTCCACCCAGAGTCACCTCATTAGAACAAAACACACTGCTATCACCCAGGAAATTACAAGGGTGGGGACAGGGAAGGGACCAACATATATATTTTTTCTATTAGATCACGTGTCTTTAAAATTTTTTTTAATGTTTATTTATTTTTGACAAAGAGAGAGAGAGAGAGAGCGAGCATGAGCAGGGGAGGGGCAGAGAGAGAGGGAGACACAGAATCTGAAGCAGGCTCCAGGCTCTGAGCTGTCAGCACAGAGCCCGACACGAGGCTTGAACCCACACACCGTGAGATCATGACCTGAGCCGAAGTTGGACGCTCAACCAACTGAGCCAGCCAGGTGCCCCCAGATCACGTCTTTAAAAAGGTAACTAAATATTGGGGTACAATAGGGGCACTTGTACCCCAATGTTTATAGCAGCACTTTCAACAATAGCCAAATTATGGAAAGAGCCTAAATGTCCATCACCTGATGAATGGATAAAGACATTGTGGTTTATATACACAATGGAATACTACGTGGCAATGAGAAAGAATGAAATATGGCCTTTTGTAGCAACGTGGATGGAACTGGAGAGTGTTATGCTAAGTGAAATAAGTCATAGAAAGACAGATACCATATGTTTTCACTCTTATGTGGATCCTGAGAAACTTAACAGAAGACCATGGGGGAGGGGAAGGAAAAAAAAAAGTTTGGAGAGGGAGGGAGCCAAAACATAAGAGACTCTTAAAAACTGAGAACAAACTGAGGGTTGATGGGGGGTGGGAGGCAGGGGACGGTGGGTGATGGGTATTGAGGAGGGCATCTTTTGGGATAAGCACTGGGTGTTGCATTGAAACCAATTTGACAATAAATTTCATATTTAAAAAAAAAAAAGCTAACTAACTTAGGGACAACTGGGTGTGTCAGTAGGTCTAGCATCAGACTCTAGATTTCAGCTCAGGTGTTGATCTCATCAATTGTGAGTTTGAGCCCCGCATCAGGCTCTGCACTGACAGCTTGGGGGCCTGCTTGTGATTCTTTCTGTCTCCCTCCATCTCTGTTCCTCCCCCACTTGCGCTCTCTCCCTCTCTCAAAATAAGTAAATAAACAAGAAAAAAACAAAGGTAACTAGGTATAATGAGGTCATTAGAGTGGGTCCTAATTTGATCTGACTGGTACCCTTATAATAAAAGAAAATTTGGGCACAGACATGTACAGAAAGAAGACCATATGAAGACACAGGGAGAAGGCCAAAGCTACAAGCCAAAGAGCGAGGCCTCAGAAGAAACTAACGTTGCTGGCATCTTGAGCTCAGATTTCTAGCCCCCAAAATTGTGAGAAAATAAATTACTATTGTTTATGTCACTCAGTCAGTGGTATTTTGTGAGGATAGCCCTAGAAAACTGATATAGGATCTATCTCACAAGATTCTAAAGACATGGTAGATTTGCGATTTTGCCAAGACCAAATCATCTAAAAGGACAGGAACATATTACCTTGGTGATTGAGCATATATCACATAAAGTATTACTAAAAGTGAGTGTTCTAGCACTTCTCCCGTTTGAAATACATTTCAGAACTTAGAAATAAATTTTATCAGTGTTTCAATGTTATACTTTCTTCATGCAATTTCAGCTTTTATTGGTTTATTTTCCCAAGGATGGAACTCTTGAGACATAACTGATTTTCAAAAGCTTTATTAATAGCCAACTCAAACAATTGCAAAATCATCAACACTTACATGCAATCTGTGGGAAAATGAATCCAAGTTTTTATGAGAACTTTTTTCCTAAGAAAAATCAAACAGCTGCATATGACAGGTTTATGAATCTAAGCTGAGATACAGAAAAATAGTTATAATGAATGAGTGGATAGAAATCCTCACACATACCAGGTGCTCATTATCATTTGCATTTAATAACAAAGCTACTCTGAAGTTGATTAATAGCTTATTCTGGTCCAGATACATCAAAGAATTACTCCCACATATTCAAGGAAATGCTGAGGTTGTCCTAGTTGTTTGGTTTTTGGTCACCGGAATTTCTTCCCTAATGTTACATGAAAAGACTTTTGGGTAAATTTGGAAGACTTAGATTCGTATTTTGATCCATAAATTAACATAAGCTGAGATATCTTTACAGTTGTTTTCTTTATCCTCAGGCTTTCTCCTGATTTCAGTTCCACCTTGTAAGAGACTGGAGTTAAAAAGTATCTCCTACTTCCAAGTATGATCGAATCTATCCCTTTATTGCTCTCTAATGTCAAAGAAAGAAAGACATTAAAGGGATGCCTGGGTGGCTCAGACCATTAAGCGCCCCGCTCTTGACTTCAGCATGGGTCATGATATCACTGCTCATGGGTTCGAGCCCCATGTTGGGCTCTGCACTGGCAATGCAGAGCCTGCTTGGGATTCTTTCTCTCCTCTTCTGTCTCTGCCACTCCCCTGCTTGTGTGTTCATTATCTGTCTCTCAAAATAAATAAATAAACTTAAAAAAAAAGACATTACATACATACATACATACATAACACCTTTTGCAAAAGAAGGGAACTTTACTCTCTCAGCTGTCTATAAGTGAAATTCCATTCCAACATGGTGGCTCTTCTTGTTCTTTACTTGTATCATAGCTTTTTCTAAGACTGTACAATGGAACAGGTGACTTTCCGCTATTCCATACTAATTCTAATTTTATCCAATATCCAGTTGTAACTCCATTGGTAATGGGAAAAAGAATATGTCAATATCTCTAAATGTGTTTGCCCATGGATCCCACATGTCTCATGGAATGTGCTTTAGGAATATAATGTTGGAGATACTGTGAAAAAAGTATCAACAGGATTCAGTAAACAACTTGAGTGAGAGTAGAGAAGTACAATATTCTTAGCCATGGAAAGTCATGTTTTTTATTTTGTTAAGAAAAATTAAAAGTTGAAAATTATCTAAAAGATTAAAAAAAAAGGACGTGGTATGTCTTGTCAATGACAGATGAGAGTAGCACAGATCCATCCAAAAATGACTTAAGTACTTTTGAGAATATACGCTTTTCTCCAACTCCCTGTTTATAACTGATTAAAGTCTCAGACTTGCGGAAGTTACATGTTCACCTATAGATTTTGTCCGGTAGATATGCAAATAATTTGTGTCCAAATAAGAGATAACCCCAAAGATTATGTTTCTTTGCCTTTTAGGAGATTCACTAGCATTGCATCTAACCTTGCAATCTTATTCAAACTTTCCTTATTAAATTTTTTTAGATACTCAGCTTCTAAGAAGCCCTTTGAACTAGTCTTAGCATCTGACTGGTTCTACTGTTAATTAATGAATTGAATACAGTTGTTGATATGTGCTCATTTTATGTTTGTATAAGAGTCTTATTTTACATTTTAGAAATTATACTGTAACAACTTATAAAAAATGGTGTCATTACAAAGAAGGAGTATTTCATGCAGTAAAATTTCACCTTTAAATATTGTGCCTTTGAGATGTCGAAAATAATTTTCTTGGGGCACCTGGGTGGTTCAGTTGGTTAAGCATTCCACCCTTGGTTTTGGCTCAGGTTATGATCTCACGGTTCGTGAGTTCAAGCTCTGCATCCAGCTGAGTGCTGACATCGCGGAGCCTGCCTGGGATTCTCTATCAGTCTCTGCTCCTCCCCTGTTAGCGCTCCCTCTCTCTCTCTCTCAAAATAAATAAGTAAACATTAAAGAAAGAATATATTTTTCTTTTGGAACAAAAGTCTTCATCATAACTCTTCTCTTTTGGTTGAAGCATGCTTGTTCTCAAATGAATGGACTTTAAAATTGTAGCTAAATTTATTAGAGAAATTTAACAGTTCACCAAAAAAGAATTGCTATGACATATTTGTAACTCTGTCTTTCCAATATCTTCCACATATGTTGAAGTTTGTAATTCTATACTAGTCCAGAAACTTCAGTACTTATATAGTAGAAGCCCTATACACCTCTAGATAAAAAGTTCTTGGTCTTGCCTGCTATCTAAAAATGTATTCCAAAGCTCATTATCAAGTACACTTCTCACTATAAGGTCTGGTTGGAACAAACATGTCTCTCAGCTTCTCACACTGAAAGAAAGAAAATAATAATGACCGGAAGTTACTTCATGTTATTCTGCAAATTAATTTCAGTGTCAGGCATTAGCCTAGGGATTAGATTTTTTTAAATCTGCAAAAAAAAAAAAAAAAAAATCTTGCACAGGAAAAAAGCAACAAGATGGTTTTCTAAAAGCAAGTCCTTGTTTTAAGAATTTTTTGGCTTAATAACTGAAACAACCTAAGGCTGAACACATGCCATAATGATTACATTTTGCCGGAAAAGTCAGTGCCTCTGGGTTTTTTGTTTTAGAGCCAAAAGTAATCCTCTTTCTGGTCTGTAGTTGCAGCTCTGAGTCATTCTTCCTACCAGAGATAAGGAGTAGAGATCAGAAAATAACAGGCATATAAATATAACTAACTGAAACAACATGAAACTGACCCAGCCAAGTTATAGAAACAATCTATGATTGACAAAACAGCTATTTTTTTATAATACATTGAAGATTGATAAATAGTTTCTTATGCCTAAAGCTATTGTTTAATTTAATAAATCCAGTCATATTTATTTGTCCATACTCCTGGGCTGTATTGAAACTCAGTTATGAAAGTGGCTCTGGATCTTTTCCAGGTGCCCGTGGTAATGTGATGATGTCCTCAAAGGTTGAATACTTACACACAGACACACAGACATACACACACACACACACACACACACACACACGTTCATGTTAATTGATTAAATAAAACATTTATTTACAGTGTTAAAATATAAATGCATGAATCACAATATAAGCAAAATATATGCTCTCTCCATTTTATTCTAGGTTTATTCCCCCCCCCCCCACTTCACCTGGTCAGAAAGTCTTGATTATAAATCAAAATTAGGGATCTATATTAAAATTCTGATTCTACTTTAAAGCGCTAAGAACAAAACTGAGCAGTCACATCCATGTCCAGTCTGCAAATCATTTGACTTTCATGTCCAAGGATGACAGTCCTACTTCATTAGTATAGTGCTTGAATACATTATTTATGCTGGTACTTCTGGAAACTATCAAATTAAATATATACCTTAAATTATAGTAATAACTAGAATTAACATTTTGAATGCTTATATAATGTGATTATAATGTAACTTGATTAAACATTTCATCTTAATCTCTTATTTTTTCTTTATTCTCTAAAGTAGATACTGTTATTTTATTCCTTATAAGTAAAGGTATTGAAGATTAGAAAGATTAAGTAACTTGCCCAAAGTCACACATCTATGGCAAAAATGGTAGGAATTCAGGGACTCAGACTTAAAAAGTAGATTTGAAAACACTAGTTTACATGGACTCCTATGGTATCTTGTGGTATCTTTATAAATTAATCTTGGTCAAGAAATGCAATTAACACTTAGTTACTTTATTCCTGCATTATCTCTCACTGCCAGGCTAGTGATAATTATAATCAACCAAGCCGACAGAAAATTACAATTAGAGAAATCTAAACTTTACCATAATTAATTAGTTTACAACTAGCCATTTCTTATGGCCATGTTTTAATTCAGTATTTTTTTTGTTTCTACAAGTAAATCACATAAAGAAGCTCATAATTCATTATTTTATCACCACTCTACTCATAACACACCCCATCTTCATAGGAAATTTGTATTTTTTTAATCAAAGAAAATATGTGTTTTAATTTCCAAGAATGCTGCTATGTTCCCAAATTTAGTTGTATTTGCATTCACCCATGACAAGTTCCCCTGTTCTATATTTTTTTAATGGAAGGTAGTTATATTCCCAATTTTTTTTTACTATTTATGTTCTCTTAAAAATACATTTCTTACTGCAGATATCTAGAAAGAATATTAAAGATAATGGACAACATTTTGATACATTTCTACCCCAAGTGGCACTGAAACGCCCCATGATCTGAATCCTTTCAAAGCTTTTGTTGCAGGCTTCTTTTTGAAGTTTTGAGAAGTTATGACTTCCTACACACCGGTGCATTGGCACAATACCCCCATGCCTGCAGGTCCCAGCCCCATTGTTACCAGGGTGTTTTGATGGGCTCCACATTCGTGGCTCTCCAAGGACCCGTGACTGAGTTGAATGAAACCTTTGCAACTTGGCAGGAGTAGCAAGAACACACAACACCTGCCAGCTGTCAGGGATGTAAATGGTGATTTTGTTTCACTTTTTAATGAATTAAAGCAGGATTGAAATCTATCCAAAGACAGCATGTTTGGCCTTTTAAAGGAAAAAAAAAAAAAAATGAAAGAGAGGGATGTTTTCTCCTCTCCCAGCAATGGTGTGCAGTGAGGTGTTGATGATTAGTAAGGGTAGTCAACACTCCAGGAAAGCTATCTAAAGTCTGTTTTTGTTGTTGGTTTCTTTTACCTCTAATCAAATACTCTCTATTGGCCTGAGGCAAATAGACCCTCTCCATTCTTTCTTGGAAAAATTTCTATACCCCTGACATTTCCCAAAGGCAAAAATGAGACTGTTTCCTTAAACATTATTATCTCTCAAATCATTCAGCAAGATGTGTATTTGGGGAATAATACCTTAAAACTATGTATGTATGTATGTATGTATGTATGTATGTGTTTATTTATTTATTTATTTTGCTTTCTTTTTCCACAGCCAGCAATGAGTGAAATTTATTTATATAACTTCATTTTACTGAATGAGGGCAAGTATTCATAGGGACTGACAAAACACAGTCGCACATCTCTTGAATGCACTCAGAAGTAACATTATTTTGTTAATAGTTACAAGGCATTTTGTATACAGCCGTTTAAGTTTTACCCAATTATGTATTCTCTCTTGTCATTTGTACCAGAGCAGCAAGATCTTTAACTCCCCATACTTTAGTTTTTTCTTTTTAATATGAAAACAATCTTCTGGTGGCAATTTGGCAAAAAGAACAAGAAAAGAGATGATTTCACTGTCATTCAATCTTTATTTGCATTTTTTTCCAATGATGTAATAATACAGATTTGTCATTCCCCCATCTTCTTCCCTGAAACAAATGTAAATAATTTTTAAGTATTGCCCTCTTTCTGGCATTACCAACTGTCACTAGAGTAAAGCTGACAGTGTCCCTTTGTCTCTACATTTGTGATTTACTTTATGAATCATTAAGATCAACCCAGCTCTTACCACCAGTAGGTCATCATCGGATCACATGCATTATTTGATAGAGGATGGATAAAACAATCAGGGAATCTTACTCTCTTTGGTAAATAACATTTCTACTGAGACTTGAGCCAGCGTATTTGAGCTTGAAATGGCTTTTAGCCTAGGGAGTGTAGAAATCAAATAGTCAGAACCTTCTGGGGTGCCTGGGTGGCTCAGTTGGTTGAGCATCCGATTTCAGCCTAGGTCATGACCTCCGTGTTCCTGAGTTCCCTGTTCCTGAGTTGGAGCCCACATCAGGCTCTGTGCTGATAGCTCAGAGCCTAGAGCCTGTTTCAGAATCTGTGTCTCCCTCTCTCTCTCTCTGCCCCTCCCCCACTTGTACTCTGTCTCTCTGTTTCTCTCTCTCTCTCTCAAAAATAAATAAACATAAAAAAAAATAGAGCCTTCTAAAAAGGAACCTGAGCTACTGCCTCTGGGAAAACTGATCAAAATCAGAAAAAAAAAAAATCTTGATGGCAAAACTGAGACTGTATCCTTTCAATGCAGCAGTTCACTAAATGCTCAGTAATGGGCCCAACCAAGTTCCCATGTAACCAACCACTTGTGAACTGAAGACAGGACTTACTTAAATGGTTTTGTCGCTTTTGCTTGCTTGTGAAATTTGGGGGCATTTGCCTTTTGAGCCTCACTATTGCTTTGGTCAGAGAGGTTGTCTTCAAGTCAATCTTCCCTTCTTCCCTTTTTACCATGGCAAAGATTGCTGTGACTATGAATACTTGAGGAAATGTAGTAACTTTATAGTCATCATCTCTTAAAGTACCCACCAAATATTTGTCATTGCTATATACTGTAGCATAACAAAATTCTAAAAGTTTATTCATGCACTACAGATAAAAATAAAAAAGGATGTGCTTAAGTTGATTTGAAAGAATGGTTTATAATTTCCACATTTCAAAGCATTGACCTCTTCTCAATATTCAGAGGAGTGAAATCAAAAGACCCAAGACTTAGAGGCATCTGGGTGGCTCAGTTGGTTAAGCATCTGACTCTTGGTTTCAACTCAGGTCATGATCTCACAGGTCATGGGATCAAGCCTCATATCGGGCTCTGGGCTGAAAGAGTAGAGCCTACTTGGGATTCTCTCTCCTCCTCTCTCAGCACCCCCCCCCCCCAGCTTGTGCTCTATTGCTCTCTCTCAAAATAAATAAATAAACAACAACAACAAAAAAGACCCCAGACTTAAAGTCAGAAATTATACATTGAAATGCTTAATCTTAAGCTCATATCCCTCATCTGTCACCTGTCAATAAAAATAAGCATAACAGGATTGTTCTCCATCAGAAGAAATAGTATGTGTAAAAACATGTTTTAAACAGTTAAGTTTACTATTATATTTACTCTATGAGCAAAGAGGCTTTTTTTTGGAAAAAGCATTTTTCACCTGAAGACATAAAATATTTTTAACTCTAAATATCACATTAAAATTTTCTTTGATTTTTGGTCAGTTGATTATACAGATAGGTACTTCAGTTGTAGCAATGCATACACAAAACTATTCCTTACTTTGTTTATCGAATTCTATTATTTTGCTATGAGTCTTCTATCTAAGAATATAGCTAATTTTAGTCATTACATATAAAGTTTTAAAACCTTGTTACTAATTAACAGTTTGCTATGGACAAATCATATTTTAATGGTATGTTCATTACCCACAGGCAGTCTTGAAACTCATAGCTGAAATTTTTTTATATTTTGTGAAGCAAAACATAATCTGACAAGTTGCCATTTATAACTTTGGCATACTTTAAGGAAACATTTTTAAAGAAATAATTCAATTTTGCTCTCTTTTATTTATATATATGTCTTCCAAATCTCAAAGTTAAAAATTGATGTGGGAATGTAGTTGAAAAAGATTTAATGGGTAACGTTTCAAAACTATACTAAGTACATAATTTATTTAGGGTTGAATGACCATTGTTTTAAAAAGAACAGTATATATATTTCACTTGGATTTAGAAGAAGGCAGAAGAAGGAAAGGAAAAAGAGAAATGACTAAATGTTATATAACTGGGAGGCATTTGCAGTGGGTAAGAACATAGAAAATCTACCCATGTGGTTTCTTCATCTATTTCAAAAGCTAATCAATTGAGCTTAACTGAGTCCTAATTATACATAAGTCCTAATACATAAAGCAGAGTTTAGTTTTCTGACATTTTAAATATACCCATGAGTACATGTGACTACATTATCATTTTGTTTGTACAATAAAATATTAAAGAGGGCATGAATGTAATTAAAATAAACAGTCATTAAATAATACATGGCAATATAACTAAATGATTACTGTGTCAACACTATTCTAAGTATTTTACACATATTAACTCACTTAATACTCAGAAGAAATCCGGGAAGAAAATACTATTATTATTACCATTTTATAGATGACAAAGCTAAAACCAGTAGAGATAAAGTAACTTTCCATGGGTCATACAGCTAGTAAATGGCAGTTTAATTTTTTTATGTTTATTTATTTACTTTGAGAGAGAGAGAGAGAGAGCATAAGCAGGGGAGGAGTTGAGACAGAGGGAGAGAGAGGATCCCAAGCAGGCTCCATGCTGCTGAGCCACCTAGGCGCCCCAATGGCAGTCTACTTTCAAGAGGCATCTGTCTTCTTAACCATTCGGCTATATTGACTTCTTAGTATTGATTTATAACTGGACCTCAAAATACAAATTTGCTTATTGACTTCATTGAATCACAAGTTAGTGAAAATTAACACACACAGACACACACATGATGCTTATTTGCATATATATATATATGCATATACATATACATATGTATATGTATATAATCAGCTTTAGGGAAGGGCAGGATAATAAGGTAATGTCATGGAAGTGTTTCCTAACCATTATTATAATAGCAATATTATATGCCAATAATATCTCACATGCATTCAGCACTTTATGTGCTAGTCACTGTACTAAGCATTTTGGAATAATCTATTTGTTTTTTAAAAAAAAATCTTATAAGGTAGATCCCATTATCTCCAATTTGTAGGAAAATGAAACAAAGAGAGCATAAGTTTCCCAAAGTCAAAGTCAAACAGTATTAGTTGTGGTGGAACCAGAAATTTGAATCCAGGAAATCTTATTTTAAAGCTTATATTAAGTACTACACTATTTTAGTTTTACTACACTATTTTAGTTTTACATAGTTTCTTTACTGTTTTTCCTTTCCTAAATTATTTTATAAATATTTGCAACTTATCTTCAACTATACAATGTCCCCTGACTAAAGTAGGTCACGTTTTTATGTCTCTCATCTCAAATACTGGTTTTCTATGATTTTTAATTGGTCAAATCCCATATAAACCTTGTCAAGCCTTTAACTTCAAAGAGCAAGTAATTCATACATTTGAAAATTTATTTACTCTCAGCTTCTCAAAATATTATTTTGAAATAAATATGTTAGTCTTTTGAATTTTATGTGTTACTATGACTCTTCTCAAAATTATTGATTCATTCTCCTCCGAACTAACACACTTAAATATCAGTTATCTTTAAATTCTTTAAATCTCTGTATCATTACTTCCCTAATTCTCCAACACCTGTATAATATACAGTCCTGAAATTATGCATTACTGAATTTATGGTCAGAAAGTTCTCCAGATACTTATCCCATAATTATCTTTTGAGGTTTGAATTTTAGTCTATTTCTGGATTTTGCATATGTTAGTAAAAATGACTTGGAAATTTCATTTATTCTATTAAAAGGAATAACCTGATACATTAAAAATATTATTCCAGGGCTTTTAAAAGACAATATACCTTTGGAAAGAACTACATGCCAGTCTCAGTACTCTCCCCATCCTGTGTTGTGTGTTTTCTGATCAAATATTGATAATACTAAAATTAAGAAATCAAACCTTAAATATATTTACAGTAGGGGTTTTAATCATTAACTCATTTGTTTTTTTATAATTTTTTTTATATTCATGTATTTTTGAGAGAGACAGAGACAGAGCATGAGTCAGGGAGAAGGAGAGAGAGAGGGAGACACAGTATCTGAAGCAGGCTCCAGTCTCTGAGCTGTCGGCACGGAGCCTGACACAGGCTTGAACCCATAAACCACGAGATCATGACCTGAGCCGAAGTCAGACACTTAAACGACTGAGCCACCCAGGTGCCCCAACTCCTTTCTACTAAGTTAAATTATCTAGAATAAAAAAAAAAAATTTACATGAATCCAAATACAGAACAGCAATTGTGAAAGACGTAGTTCAAGATAGTAAATAAATCATGTCAAATCCTGAGGTTCATTAAAACATTTGAAGGCAAATATAATTCCTATGAATTATCTTTGAAGTATAATTGACATACAACATTATGTTAGTTTCAGCTGTACATGTTTCATATTTGTATATCTTGTAAATGATCACCACAATGATTCTAGTCAACATCTGTCATCATACAGAGTCACAGATCTTTTTTTTTCTTGTGATGAGAACTTCTAAGATCTATTCTCTTATCAACTTGCAAATATGCAATATAGGGGCACCTGGGTGGCTCAGTCTGTTAAGTGGCCAACTTGGGCTCAAGTCATGATCTCCAGGTTCATGAGTTCGAGCCCCATGATGGGCTCTGTGCTGACACCTCAGAGCCTAGAGCCTGCTTCGGATTCTGTGTCTCCCTTTCTCTCTGCCTCTTCTCCACTCATGCTCTGTCTCTGTCTCTGTCTCTCTCTCTCTCAAAAATAAACATGAAAAATTTTTCAAATATGCAATACAGCATTATTAACTATAGTCACCATGCTCTACACTATATCTCCATGATTTATTTATTTTATAACTGAAAACTTACACCTTTTGACTCTTCATTTATTTAACTCAACTCTTACTCCCAGCCCCTGCTGATCACCAGTCTATTCTCTATATCTGTGAGGTTGGTTTTGCTTTTTAGATTTCACGTAGAAGTGAAATTATATGGTATTTGTCCTTCTCTGTCTGATTTGTTTAATTTAACATAACACCTCAAGATTCATCTATGCTGTCACAAATGATAATATTTCATTCTTTTTTTTATGCCTGAATAACATTCCACTTGTTTTCATTTCCTTTGGGTAAATTTCCAGAACTTGCTAATTGCTGAGTCATATGGTAGTTCAATTTTTAATTTTTTGAGGAATCCCAATACTGTTTTCCACAGTGGTCACACCAATTTACATTCCCACCAACAGTGCACAAGTGTTCACTTTTCTGCACATCCTCACCAACACTTGTTATCACACACCTTTTTTTGAAAATAGCTATTCTAACAGGTGTGAAGTGATATCTCTTGTGGTTTTGATTTGCAATCCCTGATGATTAGTGATGTTGAGCATCTTTTCATGTACCTATTAGCCACCTGTTTGTCTTCTTTGGGAAAATGTCCATTTAGATTCTCTGCACATTTCTAAATCACATATTTTTTTTGCTATTGAGTTGTATGAATTTTCATATATGTGTGTGTATATATGTAAATATATAATAGTCAGATATATGATTTGTAAATATTTGCAAGTATTTTCTCTCATTCAGTAGTTTGCCTTTTAATTTTGTTGACAGTTTTCCTTGTAGTTTCGGAAAATTTTTGCAGTGAACTTACTGTCTCTTGAATAGGTTAATTGAATAAAAATATTTTTTCATAAATAGTTTAAGAGAAGGAATTTTATAAGTTAATTCTGAATGTAAAAAGGATTTTCTAGTCCCTAAACTAGATGGCTGTCATCTAACAGGTTTATCATCTATGACTCACTCAGTATAATTAGAAGCAGGACATAAGTAGGAAAAATTACCATTGTTTTCCCTCTGTAATGAGAGTTATTAAAAAAAATATCTATGAAGACACATGGAAGGAAGAATGAAAAGTTCTAATAAATGATTATTGGACTACCAGAAGGAGATGCTACAGAGATTAGGGAAACAAAGTATTCAGACCTAATGGTTGATAATTTTCCAAAAATTATGAAAGAATTACAACCTCAAAGTCAGGAAGCACAATGACTTCCAACATAATAAATAAGATGCACCCAAGCATATCATAATTAAATAATAGAAGAAAAACAAAGACTGGAACTTAAAAGCAGCTAGGACAAAAAAGAGATCAACTGTGAAAGAACATCTATTGGACTAACTGCTGATTCTTCAGCAAAAAACAATAAAACTCCCTGTGGTACATTTTCAATGTACAATATAGAACGACTGTGAAACTGAAATGATGTGGACAGTGGAACTATTTATTAACATGAAAGTTATATAAAGACATATTCAAAGAAATTAAAGCTGTGCAAGTTTATCAGCACACACTTCTCTAAAGGAACCTCTAGACTCTAGAATTTATTTTTTATTTTTTTTTTTTTAACATTTATTTATTTTTGAGACAGAGAGAGAGAGACAGAGCATGAACGGGGGAGGAGCAGAGAGAGAGGGAGACACAGAATCGGAAGCAGGCTCCAGGCTCTGGGCCATCAGCCCAGAGCCCGACGCGGGGCTCGAACTCACGGACCGCGAGATCGTGACCTGGCTGAAGTCGGACGCTTAACCGACTGCGCCACCCAGGCGCCCCTAGACTCTAGAATTTAAATAATGCACTTGAGGTAGTAGGAGAACAATCCCGGAAGACTAAGATGAAAAAAAAGCAATGGTGAGTAGATAAAAGGTTACATATGTGAGTAAATTTAAACAAACATTAATGAAGAAGATGTAGTATATACAGCCATAAAAAAAGAATGAGATCTTTTCATGTAACAATATAGACGGATTACCTAAGTAAAGTAAGACAGACTGAGAAAGATGACTAGCAAATGATTTCAGCTATATGGAATTTGAGAAACAAAGCAAACAAACAAACAAAAAAGAGACAAAGAAACAAACAACAACAACAAAAAACAGACTCTTAAATACAGAGAACAAAGTGGTGGTTGCCAGAGGGAAGGTAGTTGGGGGGATGGGTGAAATAGATAAGGGGATTAAGAGTACACTTATCTTGATGGAAACTGCAATGTCTGGAACTATTGAATCATTATATTGTACCCTTGAAACTAATATAACATGGCATGTTAATTATATTTCTGCTTCAATAAAAAATTATTATGGATTTAAAAAATACTAATGGTGTAAAATAATCTTTTTTCCTTTGAGGATTAAAAAAACTAAAGCAAAAGTAAAAAGTGGCATATTGATCATTCTAAATTTTTGTATTATTTGTAGGATGATAAATATGTTGAGCAGCTTTAGGTTTTCTAAAAATATTTGTTAAAATTTATAAACTAGATCAGATAGTTTGCACTAAAATACACAGCAATAACAAGTTACAACAACAAATGATTAGTTCTCTCTCTCACTTATACCTTTCATGGGTTGTGTATGGCTGTGTTCCACATCCTCTTCTTTCCAATCAACTATAAAGGGGAAACTTCTTACCTCGGATACACTGGAAGGACAACAAAATTGGTTGATACACATCTTGACTATTAAAGTTGAATAAATATACATCTTGAAGGCAGACTTTCAAGAAGAAACTAACTGATTTCTCATCTTACTCAGAGATTTTTAACACAATCTCATCAGTGTTTATAAGAAACCCCTCCAAAAAAAAAAAAAAAAAGTTGGACAAGCATCCAATTTTTTTCAAAGCTATTGACCAATTTCCAATCAATATTTACTGAGAAACCATCTTCCCCCTGATAGTTTTTTCTCATATTGGAACTCCTTTTATGCATTTAGCTTTGTTTCAGAATTATCAATTCTTTTCCATTGGTTTGTCATATCACTTTTTGTAATAAATATTACAAAAAAATATTTATGTATAAAATAAAAATTACACTTTTTGTAAATTTGAAATTTATATTTTAATAAATCCCAGGGAATGTGTCGTTTGTTATTTCTTCTTAGTAATGAAAAAAGCTGTGAGTATTATCACCAGTTTCCAACTGTTGATATGTTCACAAAACTCACTCTTTCCATCTATAACTATTTTATTTATTTTTAAAGTAAATATTAGATGTTCCTATGCTAGTTTTTTTTTTTTTTTTTTTTTCTTTTTCCCCTAGACACTTTACATCTCCAGCTCCTACTGGGTAGCCTTGACCTATAGCTGCAGTTCTTGGGGCTTCTGGTAACCTCTCCCTCTCCTCACCCCTTCAAGTGTAAAGATAGTAATAGTTTCCAGCTGGTGCTTTTTCACCCCCTTGCTGGTTTCCCATTAACCCCACCCACAAGTCTATAGTCCCTTCATTAAACTCTCTTCCATCAACCCCATTGAATGTGCCAACTTTTTTCTTCCAGGTCCCTTATGGGCATGGGAAATGCATTATACTGGATTAAAAGCCCTATTTCTTCTAGAGAAAGGGATGTTCAGAGGTGAAGTCATTTTTCAAGCTTGCAGAGCAGGTAAGGGAGGGTAAAATTCAGATCTGAACCCAAGTTTTCAAATGCCAATATCCATGACCACCATGTAAGTCGGTAGAGAAAGACTGACCTAGAGTGGATACTTGATATTGAAAACCTACATATAACAAAATGTATTTTTACAATATTTGAGAATAAGCAATGATTTTTAAGAAAGTATTATATCAGTATTAAGGGTTCTCAGCTGTCTGGCAACAGCAATATTTTTCTGAGAGCTAGCCATATCACAAGAAGATCTGGGACATTTTAAGGGTGAGATTTAGTACAAGAGGCAGATATCAGCAATAGCAGATTTCCAAATGTGAACTTCTTTGGGATGGATGTCCACAAAGAAAGCCCGAGAGTTTGCTGCTTGTTAGACTTCTTTCCAATTCTCATAAATCCAGAGCAAAATTGCCAAAATCTCAATGTCACAATTGATACAAAAGGGAACATGTGGTGGTGGAGGGAGAGAGGATGGGTATTCCCCCCTGTAATACTTGGCTAGTTTTCTGGAAAATAACAATAAATTTGCCAAACTTAATCTGAACTTGTTTGGCTCTGCTGAAACTTTCATCCATAATTAATGTGAAGTTTTCACCATCACTGTAAGGCCCACATGTCTTAATCCTGCTTTTTTTGTGGTTTGATGATAAAAACCACAGACCTTCAGAAGTGCACAGAAAAATTCAATAGAACTTTAAAAAAAGGTTCTGGTTCTTTTTTTTTTTTTTTCTTTTTTCTTTTTTCTTTTTTCTTTTGGCATATAGATTTTGCAGTCGGGAGTAGTGCAAAACTGAAATTTCAAAGGAAGCTTAATGAGTTAAATCCACAAGAAGGCAAAATTACTGAATCAATTCAACCACATTCATCCAACTTGAAATTACCAAACACAATCATGATTCTACTTTTCACTGGTATTGATATTGAAGATCATCTTTTATTTTTAGCTTTATTGAGATATAATTGACACATAACATTGTGTAAGTTTAAGATGTGCAATGTGATGATTTGATGCACGTATATATTGAAAAATGACCACCATGATAAGGTTAGTTAACATATCCATCACCTCACATAATTGCTTTCTGTTGTTGTGAGAACATTTAAGATTTATTCTCTTAGCAACTTTCAGGTGTACAATACATTATCGTTAACTATAGCCACCATGCTGTTTATTACATCCCTAGAATTTATTCCTCTTAACTGAAAGTTTTTGAGCTTTGACCAACATCTCCCCCTGCCACCCCCAGCTCTGGAAACCACCAATCTGCACTCCATTTCTATGAGTTCAGTTCTTTTAGATTCCATATGTAAGTAACATCGTATGGTATTTGTCTTTCTCTGTCTGACTCATTTCACTTAGCATAACGCCCTCAACGTTCATCCATGTTGTTGCAAATGACAGATTTCCTTCTTCTTTGCGCTTGAATAATATTCCACTTTATATACAGACTATATTTTCTTTATCCATTCACCTGTTGATGGACACAAGGTTGGTTCCATGTCTTTAATATAAATAATGCTGCAATAAACATCTATCTCTTTTAGATAGTGATTTAATTTCCTCTGGATACATAACCAAGTGGGATTGCTGGATCATATGGCAGTTCTATTTGTAATTTTTTGAGGAATCTCCATACTGTTTTCCACAGTGTCTCCACCAAATGTAATCGCACCAACAAGGCATAAGCGTTCCCTTTTGTACACATTCTCACCAAAACTTTTATCTCTTATCTTTTTGAAAAGAGCTATTCTAACAGGTGATAGCTCATTGTAGTTTTGATTTGCATTTTCCTGATGTTAAAGATCTTTATTTAACCATTATATAGCCAATTAAAAATGCTACATTATTAAAATAACTTAGCGTTGGGATACCTGGGTAACTCAGTTGGTTAAGTGTCCAACTTCTGCTCAGATCATGATCTCACTGTTCGTGAGTTCAAGCCCTGCGTCGGGTTCTGTGCTGACAGCTCAGAGCCTGGAGACTACCTGGGGTTCTGTGTCTCCCTCTCTCTCTGCCCCTTCCCACCCATGCTTTCTCTCTCTCTCTCTCTTCAAAAATAAACATTAAAAAAAGTTAAAACGATAACTTAGTGTTTTAATAACATATATCTGTGTTAATATATATATATACAGAGAGAGAGAGAGAGAGAGAGAGAGAGACTCATTATGAGTTTTCTTCATAAACAAGCACATATTCAACTCAGTTAAATTATTTCTTAATTCTTTGGAAATAGTTAATACAGTCACATAATACAATGTTCTAAAGTTACCAAACAGTATAAAGAGAAAAGTATGTTTTCCTTCCACCCTCTTGCCTAGTCATGGCTCTTCTCATTGGAAACAATCCCAATTACCAGTACTTGAATATTTTAAGGATAGCCTGGAATATCCAACAAGTATTTATGTATGTGGTTCTGTATATATATATATATATATATATATATATATATATATATCTTAAAATATATCTTGGCTATCATTTCACAGAAGTGTTTCATTGTTTCATTCACTTATAATGGATAAAGAGGAGTCAGTTTTATAAATATATCACAATTATAATAGTAGCCAATACTTTTTACCACTTAGTTTGACTCTGGCATTGGCATTGATCTAATGTTTTAACCAACTCTTTTTTTTTTTAATATTTTATTTTGAAGTAATCTCTACATTCAGAGTGGGGCTTGAATTCACAACCCTGAAATCAATAGTCACATTCTCTAGCAAGTGAGCCAGCCAGCACCCCAATTCAATCCTTAATAGTACTATTATTAAAATCATTTTATATATGAGAAAACTGAGAGGCAAAGGGATTCATTAATTTACACAAGATACAAGATAGCAGAGGTAGCATAGGTGGAATTATTTAGTTCCAGATCCTGAATTTGATGAGAAGCAATTCTCCATAGTTGTCTTGTGTTGCTGGGTAGTTTGTGAACAGACGCATTGGCTGCTTTGGTCCCAGACTGTCTTTTCAAGGGTGTTTGCATAGTAAATAGCTTTGGAATTAGAAATTGTGAATTTTTACCAGGCAGAGGGAAGATTCAATTACAGTCCCGATGATAAAGGTAAACATCTCCTTCCATAGGAAAGGTCAGATTTTTCTTGCAGCTAAATATAAAAGATTTGAATTCTCTAAGATTGAGATTTTGAGATTTTATAAACCCACTTTGCGTGTAGCATCCATAATGACCTCCCTGCATTGCCTCCATGGAATTACTTGGTTAAATTCCACTAGGAGCTCACTGAGGGCGGGAATATCCAATCCTCGTTCTTATTTCTGCTGCTTCATTTGGGATGGTCAGAATGTCTAAAGATTGGCAGAGCCATTCTCCCTTGCAAAGTGACCCGACTTCTTATGTGATTCCCAGAACATCGAGAGGATAGTAAGCTTAAGCTACCAGACTCTTGAGGACTAAGTCAGAACTGGCATAGCTTCACTCACCCCCATCATATTGATCAAAGAAAGCCACAAGACCAGTCCAGAATTAAAGGGAGAGGAAGGATATTCCACCTCTGGATGGCAAGGGGGTATGCAAAATACAGGATGGTAAGAATAATTAGCAGCCATTTTTGCTGACACTCTACCACAGGTTAAAAAAAAAATCACCTATGTTTTCTCAAGTACTTTTATGATTTTATGGTATCTGTAATTTCTTGTGTCATAATGGATGTGTTAGAGATAACACTTTAACTAGTAAGCTCTTCTGAAACCAATTAAGTAATGTATCTTTTCCCTAATAATTTAGATGAATCCTTCACAAAAGATAGTTTCCATATATTCTTGTCTACTAAATCTATATTCTCTGTAATACACCTGTATTACCAGGACTAAGCATGTTTTAATCATAATACATGTACCAGTATAAAACCTGTTTTAATTCAAAATCTTGAACTCCCCTCAGACAAACTCCTGTCCCTAGACTTCCCTATCTTAGTGTACACAACCAACTAAAATTGTGGGAGTTATCAGTGAATTATCTCCATAATCACATACTCTAATCCAAGCCATTCCTCATTTCTCACTAGACTATTAAAATAGCCTCTCACAGGCCTCCTTTCTCCTACCGTCCATCCTTCAATAAATCTTCCATGTGGTAGATGAAGTAATAATTTAAAATTATATATTAGGTCTTGTTACACACTTTTCTCAACACATCTTAAGGCTTTCTATCCTACTCCAAATAAAAAGTAAGCTTTCCATGGCTTCTAAGATTCCCCCTTGGCCTTTCAACAGGGCCACTCCTCAATCTTGTTTTCTTCCACTCCTTCTTTTCCTCACTCAGCACGAACCACACTGAGCTCCTTGTTTCTCAGATGTGCCAGTTTGTTTCCAATTTAGTGCTTTTGAAATTCTCTTTCCTGTATTTAGATTACTCTTCCATTTAACAGGCTCATGGCTCCCTTCCTCATTTCATGTGCACTTTTCCTGAAATATTCTTTTCCCAGATGGGCTTTGCCTGACTATCCTATCAAAACCATCCTCCTCCAGGGTGCCTGGGTGGCTCAGTTGGTTGAGTGTCCAGCTCTTGATTTTGACTCAGGTCATGATCTCACAGTTTGTCAGGTAGAGCCCTGCATCAGGCTCTGTTTTGACAGCACAGAGCCTGCTTGGGATTCTCTTCCTCTTTCTCTGCCCTTCAAGCACTTTCACACTCTCTAACTCTCTCTCTCTCTCTGTCTCAAACTAAATAAAATAAACTTTAAAAAGTATATATCTTCTTCCAGCCTCACTCTCTACTCAGAGCCTTCTCACTGTTTTATTAGCATTCCTTCATCATTACAGGATATTATATTATATTATCATCGTTTATATTACATTACATTACATTATATTAGATTAGATCAGATTTGTTTATATTTTATGTATTTGTTTATTATCTGTGTCTTCCACTGGAATATAATCTTTATGAGAGAGAATCAATTCTTCTTTGACTCCAAAGATCCAGAACATTACCAAAAGCATAGAAAGGACTCAAATAATATTTGTTGAAGAAATAAATAAATGACACTGAAGTAAGCTTCTCAAGTGAGACCATGTCTCCAAATCAAGTTTGGTTGACCCTATGTCATTTTTAAATAATGTATAAGAAATTATATTTTTATACTTACAAACCCTTTGCTTTCCCAATATATATGCCTTATGTATAAAAAAGAAAGCAAATTTACCTAATCTGAATGTTTTCCTCTCTCAAAGTGCATTCTATAACTCATATTCCCATTGCATTTGCTCCTCTTATTTTTTTCATGATTTAAATATGCTAATTTGACTGAAACCTTTGAATCAGTGCAGGAATCATCAGATGATGATGATGCAATTTCTAAATGTACTCTTCTGCAGAAAATCAGTACAGAAGAGAAGATAATGCTCTATGAATTATGTGAAGAATGGAAATTTTTATACAGAATGGAAGGAAAACCGAAGCAGATCATTTTAGGAATTCTGTGTTTTGAGTATATCCACATGGATTCCATATAAACATAAGAGCACAACTTTACTAAAAAGTCAACCTCCCCTCAAAAAAAAAAAAAAACCCACCAGGTTATTTCTGGCATAAAAGATCTGGTAGCTGTTACTCTTTGCTTGAATTTAGTGAGTCCTTGTATCTCTTCTTCTATCCCCCAATTCATCTATGTTGTCATTAAGTTAAAAAATTTTTACCAGACCCAAGATATTTTACCTCTAATCTTGACAAGTTTTGACATCCATAAATCCATTCTGAATACTCAAATCCCATAGCACTCTCAAATGATTCTAGCATATTCTTTCTTCTGCTGTTGTAATAGCCTATTTATATGTCATGTATACTTAACTTCTATTTGGTATCTATCAACTTTGTTTCATGCAAGATACAGTTCAAAAGTAAAAGTCTGAAAACTACCTGTGCATACATTTAGTGTGTGTGTGTGGATTGCCTTCAAAATATCTCATGAGTAGTAATACTGAGGTACTCCTCTGTCTTATTTCTAAAAAGCTTGGCTGAAGTCAAGTTTTTATGAAAATGAAATGTCATCTGTTTCTTACTATCACAATATTTAAAGTCTTTAATGTTTCTTTCCTTTTCATTAAAGATGAAGGCTAAAGACAGAAAAAAAATACTTCTGTCATGTTTAGGTAAATTTAAATGTTTTTATGGAAAGGAAGAATAAATGAGGTCTTAAAGATTATCGTAAAGGTAATTATGTGTATGTGAATCTCTACATTGTCTGGCACTTATGTCAAAGATAGCCAAGGAAGAAAAGACAGGGAGACATTGTTCTGCTGAGCCACAAAACAAAACTTTGAAGTGTTCTCTTTGAATCATTTTCCAAATATCATGAATGATTGTTAAGAGAGAGGAGAGCGTGGGAAGAGAAACGAAGCAATAAAACAATATTAAGGTAGTCAAGTGTTGTGGGCATGAGTATATATTTTTTAAATGTTTTAAAGAGAAAAGAATGATCTAGTGGTTACACAGAAGAACAGGAGTCAATGTCCTCGGGCTGAATTCCCATTTGACTTGCCAATGAACTCGGAAAGTGAGTTTACCAAGTGACACTGCCTCAGCTTTTGCCTCTTCCACCCTGAGCAAATAATGTTGATGAAATCCATAGAACTAAGTCAGGAAAAAACTTTACATAAATATATCTTTGAACTGTAACAGAAACAAATCAAGAAGGTATTTTGTCAAAGAAGATAAGAAACTCATCTTCTATCTCATTAGGCTATCTGTAATAAAAATGCTTTATTTTGCATGTCTTATTAAAAAAATTTTAAAGATGAATTTGAGTATTTGAATTAGGTTAATCAAATGTCTTATAATAAAAATTCAGTCCATTATAATTATTAATGCTTTCATTTTTATTCTTATTTTCATTTTATTACAATGTCTTGTCATTTAAAGACTCTGATATATATATACATATATATATACATATACATATGTATATATATATGTATATATATATACATATATACACATATGCAATAATCTCAAAGGGCTATGTCTTCAAAATTTGCAAAGTTAATCTATTTTTATAACCTATAATATCTAAGACTTTTGCTTAGACTTTTGGATGCCCTTTTTGAAAACAATGTCACATATTTTATGAAAATATTAAATATAGTTGAATATGTTGAATATTTTATTAGCAACCATAAGTCCCACATATATACAGTCCTTCAGGGACCATCAGGACATCTACCATGCAAGTGCTTGGTCATATTAAAATCTTTGCTGAGCAAGCTAACATGGACACCCTATGGAAGTTTGTGTCTCGTTTTCTTAAATGTCCTTCAGAGGACCTCAAGTTAAAATAAACTCATGTGAACCAATCCTCATCTTCTAGTTGACTGTTCCAGGAGGAAGATCAAAACTAGGGTGAGTTTCCCCAGCCATTTGAACTTTGAGAGAATCTTCTGAATGATCTAAGAAGATATTTTCTTACATCCTGATTTTTAGTTTAAGTAACAATGGCTACTTCTACTGTGAAGAACTGACTGTCGCTGAAATAAGATCTCCACTTCTTGGTCGTTTTGCCCTGAGACCAAGTAAAACTTCACGAAAATCAATAACAACAAAAACAATAAAAAAAATTAAGCATGTGTCAAGCACTTTGCTAGTTCGTATATGTACACTATATAAACACTTTCATTATTAAAACATTATTCAGCAAGAAAACAACCACTTACTGAGGACGTAATGAGACAATTACTATTGTTTTTCTCATTGTATGGATGGAGACACTGAGTTTTAAAGAGTATAATATTTTGCATAAGGTCACATGCTAAATATGAAGTAGGCCTTAACCTCAAGTGTTCTTTTTTTTTTCTTTAAAAATTTTTAACGCTTATTTATATTTGAGAGAGAGAAAGAGACAGAGCACAAGTGGGGGAGGGGCAGAGAGAGAGGGAGACATAGAATCCTAACCAGGCTCCAGGCTCTGAGCTGTCAACACAGAGCCCAACACAGGGCTCAAACCCACGAACTGTGCGACTATAACCTGAGCCAAAGTCGGATGCTCAACCGACTGAGCGACCCAGGCGCCCCAACCTCAAGTGTTCTTGATGCCTGAGACCAAAGGTAAAGCCCCTCACGGCCTCCCATGATGCCATCTTTAGCTGCTGAGCATGTTTTTCCAACCTCACCTAGGTCTCAGATATACTTTTTGTATTTTTTTGGAAGCAAGCCCAGCCAAACATTCGCTGTGACAATGTAGAAAGGTCAAGGTTTGGGATGTATTTTTTTGCATACCACTTCTCTCAAGCCACTGTTTGCAAATTATTGCACAAGGTGCCATGATATTCTCTGACTGCACCAGAGGCAATTTCTTAATAGATCCTGTTTCTACAATAACAGCCATAGGTCAGAAAATGAGGGAGTTCGGGAATGAGTGGTTTGGGGCCTGTGTGTTTTGGCCTGGCACTGGTGAGAGTGCATAATCTGGATAGGATGTTAGTTCTCTAAACAAACATAACCTCTGGTTACATTAAAGGAGGAAATAAAGTTGAAACTTGTTCTCTTTATTAAACGTCTTTGCAAAACCAGCATTTATTGAATTCAAAATGGGCATTAGCTCTGATGAGCAAAAATGATGATGGAATGATGGAGCTACCAGAGTCACTTTAAGTCTTTACTTTTCTCAAATAATCAAATGGATATTTCATCAAAAGTGTGTCCAGAAAATGCATGTAAGTATCAAATAGAAATGGTAAAGTTGGGGGGCGGGCGGTGCCTGGGTTGCTCAGCTGGTTGAGCACCAACATTGGCTCAGGTCATGATCTCACAGTTCGTGGGTTCAAGCTCCTTGTCAGACTCTGTGCTGACAGCTCAGAGACTGGAGCTTACTTTAGATTCTGGGTCTCTGTCTCTCTTTCTGTTCCTCTCCCACGCACGCCCCGTCTCTGTCTCTCAAAAATAAATAAAAAATGTTAAAAAAAAATTTAAAGAAAGAAAAGAAGTGGTAAAGTTGGGTGTGTCTGTGAAAAAAAAAGTCCTAGATTAGAGCTGTGTCTTGAGGTAAAGGCTGGGTTTCATCAATATTCCTCTTTTAATGGGGCGCCTGGGTGGCTCAGTGGCTCATTTGGTTGTGTCTGACTCTTGCTTTCGGCTCAGGTAATGATCTCACAGTTTTGTGGGTTCATGCCCCATGTCAGGCTCTGCACTGACAGCATGGGACCTGCTTGGGATTCTCTCTCTCTCCCTCTCTATCTGCCCCTCCCCCGCTCACGCTGTCTCTGTCTCTCTCAAAATAAATAAATAAACTTTCAAAAAATATTTTAAAAAGTATTCTTCTTTTGGGAGAACTTTTTTGACCAGATGCTACCAGTGTAACAGTGGCAAGTTGGATGTCTCAGCTCTTTAGACAAAAGTTCAAAAATTCATGGAAGAAAAAGAATGAAATTACTGATATAAAGAAGATCTACCATTTTATTGGTGGTGAAGAGCTGACATCAAGGAATACTGTGACGCACAGTAGGACCAAATTGTGACTTGTGTTAAAACAGGTTATACTATGAGGAAGAAAGCATGGTGGGGCGTGGGGGGAAGCACCTGGCTCCATTTCTATTCAGTGTAAATCCATCATATTGTGAAAGGACATGAGAACAAAACTTACTAGCACAAGGCTGCCTTTCATTCTCAGTACACAAGGCAGTCTACAACTAGGAAAAAATTAGGCCTACGAAATAAAATAAGAGAGTCCATAGTGAAAAGATTATACACAAAACCTAATTGTGGCTCTCTAATTTTAGTCCTGCTTGCTTGAAAGACACCACTGATAAGTAAAATAAGGATGCAAATATACCATGTTCTTTATTCATTGTATATTTTAATACACATTTAATGCATATTTAATAACATATATTTTAATATAGTTTTCTGCTCTTTAAAATTTTCAAAGATTATACTATCACTCTGAAGGCAGTAACCTAATTAAAAAAAAAAAAAACTGTGCAGAAAAACACATGTGTAATTTCACTGCATTATAAAATGGCTATAGTCCATACTGACCCTGAGCAAAGAAATGTAAAGTCTCATGTGATCAGCACAGGATAAGTATCTTTCTTTGACTATTACAGAAGGACATCTGATGATCAGATACTGATAGAGACTCGGATTTTCTCAGTTTGCTTATTCAACTAAAATATTTATTAGTGCATGTCTATGACTTTATAAAATACTTACCTACTAATAAATTGCTCAACCAAAACTGAAACTAAGCACTACTAAAGATCTATTGATTAGTGCTGAAAGAGGAGAGAAAAAAAGTGTTGAAAGATCTTAGAGCAGATCTTTCTGCTACAAACTCTATGTACATCCCTAAAAAAAAAAACAAATTTTCATTGAACAAAACACTGCACTAAAATTAACAGTTAATGTGCACTAAAGTTGGAAGCAAACCACTCAAATCTCTATAAGGTTGTAAAATGATTACTGAACAACAATGACAATCTCAGTAATTACACCAGAACAGATAAGTCTCCACAAATATTTGCAACCAGAACCAAGTCCACAGTTGATTTTTGCATTCTTAAACTCTGAATTTGTGATTTTTCCTTGTAGATGTGGCTACTGGAAGACACTTATTGAGGCCAGTATTACTAAAAACTAAAAATCTGATCTGAGAGGTAGATTTTTGGATCATTTGATTTTTTTTAAACCCGGGGAATGCCTTCATAGCTCCTCCTTTATACTGCCAGCTTCCACAGATAGCTTAATTCTGTAAAATGTGACAGTTATTGAAGCACATTGAACAAACACAAAATATTGCAACAGAACAGAACAGTTCAATGTAAAGTGGGTGTTGGAAGGGGAGATTTATTTCACAGAGGCTGACCAAGTGGATAGAGTTAGTTTTTGTTTTATTTTTTTATTTTTTTAATATTTATTCATTTCTCAGAAACAGAGAGAGACAGAGCGTGAGTTGGGCAGGGGCAGAGAGCGAGAGAGAGACACAGAATCCGAAGCAGGCTCCAGGCTCTGAGCTGTCAGTACAGAGCCCGAGGCAGGGCTCGAACTCGTGAACCACAAGATCATGACCTGAGCTGAGGTGGGATGCTTAACTGAGTCACCCAGGCACCCAAGTTTTTGTTCTACTTAAAATCAACTTTACTAATGTAAATTTGACATACAATAAAATGTACACACTTCAAGTCAATGAGATTTGACAAATGTATTTTGCTTGAGTAATCACTCCAATCAAAATGCTTTAGATCTGGAACTTTTGAGTCCTTTAAATTTCTGAAGGAGGTACTGGTTTGGGCATTCTCTCCTGGAATGAGCTACTGGTTTTAATTTATTATCTTGGTGAGAGAAGAGGAACTGCTTCAGGGGGCTTCTACTTGGCGTCTTCCATTACAATAGCTCTTCCCATATAGGTCAAGGGAGCAATGTAAGGGTTCTGCTATCAGCCTTGCACATTCATTCCAATTATGCATTCAGAAAGCAGAGAAGGTACAGCAGGTGGGTTTGTGAACCCAACAGTTCCAGGATGAGATGCACCTGCATAACAATTTCATTTATTACCTGGCCCTCATATATCCCTCCTCTAACAGAGATGTCTCTACAGTACATTGGAGTGCCGAGTATCATCAGCAGCTCAAACCCAGAAATCCACCAGTTCTCAAAAGATTTAGGCTCTCCTTGCTTTATTATGCATTTACTTGAGTAAATGACCAGAGATTCTTTCATAAAAGGCTGTCATAATCACTATTATATGGACATAGTATGATGCTACAGCGTCCTTCCTCAAGGATATCTGGCTTTTCTCATAGTTGACAGTTTATGTGTCTGAGAACTACCTAAAGTCTGGAAACTGGGCTAATGACTGTGATTTTTCCCCTGGGATCGATGACCTCGGTCCTCTGGCTACCCATTTTTTTTTTTTGATTTGAGAGGGAGAGAGAGAGAGACAGAGAAAGAGAGAGTACAATGGCAGGGGAGAGGGGCAGAGGGAGAGAGAGAGAATCTCAAGCAGGCTCCACATTCAGTGCAAAGCCCACCATAGGGCTGGATCCCAGGAACTGTGAGATAGTGACTTAATTCCACCCTGTTTCTTCTGAAAACTGCTGCTGCATGGATTCTTCTGTACTTTGATCTCATCCCCTATTACTATTCAGGAGCACAGTTTTGTTAACAGTGTCTCCCATTGTCCATTCTGGAGAACCGATTCTGAACTAATGCCCTCCTCACTAACCCATTCAATTATTAACTTGATAAACACAGTAATCTTCATGGCATCTAAGGAACATAATCAGCTAGTGGATATTCTGGTGTGTTATAGTAGGTACTTTCTAGCATGCCCACTCCTTTGAGCCTTTGGGTCCTTTCTTCCATAGTTTAGCACAATAATTCTGGCATCTCTCCTCTGTTGAACATGGGTCATTACTTTTCCCAAGCTTCCCAAAGCCTCCTAGTATGTATTGGGCGCTTATGGCAACATGAGTTGTTGTCCTTTGTGGCCTTTGCCAGAGTGTTAATTCTGAATTATGAAACTGCCCATATATTGGACAAACTTTACTTTTCTAGCTTTATACTCTTCTTTCTTCAATTCAGTACCCTCAGGATGACCTTCTAAGCATATATGACACTCAGGTCCGTGGTGTATGGTCTCTCTTCTCACTTGACAGGTCAGTACTTCCCCTGTTGGTTAATGCTGAGAGTTGATCCTAATTATCAGTCTGGAGCCCAGGAGGACATATCAGGATGGGAAAGAGAGAGCAGTCCATGTAGTCTCTGCATCTACTTGAAGTCTCCTCCGAACAATGTTCCATCAAGGGGTCTCCCCTTAAGGAGGTTGGGCTACTTGTGCACCACACAGACCCACACACACACACACATATTCGTCCACATATCAGTATGCATTAAGTATATCACTAGGGCAGATTTTTACAACCGTGAAGTCCCATGCAAGTACAGGGACTAAGAAAATCATGTCCCTATACCACTACCACCCACCCATCTGGATTTCAGCGGGGTTGGCTTATAATTGTCTTGGTTCTCTAAATATGGATGCCATTTGGAGCAGTTTAGATAGAGCTCAGCGAAGTCTCATGCAAATATTGATTGTCTCTCCCACTATACATTTTTAAATCTCTTGCTAAAGCAAAACCTCTTCGCATGCCCCGCCCTGCTCAGGTTCAACCTTTTGGAGATTCAAGAGCCTGCTTTGAGAGAAAAAAATGTGTTTTAACTGTTTTTGTTTTCCATTTCTACTATGACAGTCCTAATTCTATTCAAAGCAGTGTGTTTGTTGTGATTGGCAAGATGCAGAAATAAAAAAAATAATGTGAAGGTAAATATTTCAAGACATTATCTCATACGTGTGTGTGTGTTCACATGCATACATGTGCCTGTATGCCTCTCTGAATCTTTTTTTAATCTTGTTGATAACCTGAACTTATTATAAAATTCTGAAAGTAAAAAGAAAAGACATTAAGCAAAAAGGAAAGCACCATAATACAAAAACCTCCCAAATAAATGTGCTAATTTAATTATCCTCATAGCATGGTCCAAGCTGAAAGTCTGTCTTTCAAAACAAAGCATCAGAATGTTCTGGCCATCACAACTTGGATTCACTGATCCAGGCTCTGTCTCTCACATACCCCTTCACATTATAAATCTCTGAAACACTTCTCAATAACTGTATATTTTAAGATAATATTTGCAAAAAAATTATGAATTACTTTTTAAATATTTCTTTTAAAAATTATAATATGAAATTATTCAGCAGATGATTGTTTTACACACATTCACCTAAGACAGCCACATATAAAATCATTTAACAAAATCTTGGAAATTACTTCTTCATATTATCTGATATTTATTCAGAACTGTAGTCTTCAAAGTGAGGGGTGAATAAGATGATCTACTGGAGTGCCAGAATTATAATAAAGTACTAAAGTGTTGTAATATTAGTATGTGGTTGATGCAGGTGCCCTCACTCTATCAGAGTGCCAGATAGTTACATGTCACACCCGAGGGAAAATGGGGGATCCATACCCTACAGAGGTAGATAGGTGGTCTCCATTCATTGTTTTCAGAGTATTGTAGTTCTTTAACCATATCGAGGTTCACTGCTTATCTAAAGTTTTTTTTTTTCCCTCTTAGACCTCCATTGCATAGCTTTGAGTTAATCACACTCTTCTGTGATACAATTGTCATTGGTCGAAAGATGTCTCCTAGGGGCGCCTGGGTGGCGCAGTCGGTTAAGCGTCCGACTTCAGCCAGGTCACGATCTCGCGGTCCGTGAGTTCGAGCCCCGCGTCAGGCTCTGGGCTGATGGCTCGGAGCCTGGAGCCTGTTTCCGGTTCTGTGTCTCCCTCTCTCTCTGCCCCTCCCCCGTTCATGCTATGTCTCTCTCTGTCCCAAAAATAAATAAAAAACGATGAAAAAAAAAAATTAAAAAAAAAAAAAAAAAAAAAGAAAGATGTCTCCTATTTTACATTATTTATTTACCTTTTTATCTCTATGCCCTATTATCTATCATAAACAGCAATTCTAACCCTATTAATATAGCATGTTTTTTAAGTGCTCATAAAATATATATTGCTATTTTGTGTTCATATATTTTAATTTATATAAATACATACATATATATGTGTATTGTTACTAATGAGTTTGAAGATATATTTCACAAGTTTTTTAACCTTTTGTAATCTTCATCTGTAAATTGTCTCTTAAACCAATTGCCCATTATTATATTAAAACTAAAAAAAAAATTGTTCATAGAAAGTTTTTATGTTCTTTATTAGGTAAATTCCAGGATACTTTATATCTCTAAGTTGCCTATTTCTGGAATAGGTAAGTGCTATTGTTTGTTTTTTCCTATGTCTATCTTGGGCCTAGAAACTTTATTGAATTCTCTTATTTTAAGTTATTTCTAATGATTCTTTTTGGCTTTTCTTTATTATAGGTGATCATATCTATGAACATGATACAATTATTTTTCTTCCAAGACTTACACCTCTGATTTTATTTTCATTTCTTTTGTTGTTGCTTGAATATTGACCGAAACGTCTGCGTATGGTAAACACTCCAATGTTAAGCACTCCAATGAGATTAATCATTCAGCACTCCAATGGTAGAGGATATCTTTGTTTTATACATAGCCCTAATGTCAAAAGAAATACATCGTAAGTTTTCCCACCAAGAATAATAGTTACCGATGCTTTAGGATATGAGAACTCTTCAAAAGTAAGAAATATTTCCTTTTTCCCTAGATTTTTCAATTATATTTTATAAACATGTGTTAAACTTTATTAGTTTTTCAAGTTATTTTTCCACCTTTCGAGATACTTATATGAATTTTCTCTCTCAGTTTATTAAGATATTTGCACTGAAAGGGTTTTTGCTATTCACCATCTTTTCACTTGAATGAAAAATGACACTTCATTAGGGTTTATTTTGTGATATATTGACAGCTTTGCTTAGTTAATATCTTGTTTAGGATATTCTCCTTCACATTTCTAAGATAAATGATTCAGTACCTGTCCTTATCTCTTTTTCTGTTCTTGGCTTGCTTAGCTGTAGAATCGAAATCATGCTAATCTTAGAGAATAAGCTAAACTTTGCTGTTCTCTATCGTCTAGATACACATATGTAATACAGAAAATACCTATTCCTTAAAAGGTTGAGAAATATTACATGTAAAACAATCTGAATTTGAGAAGTGGTGGGAGGCTAAGACTGTAATTACCATTTCAGTTTCAACCTAGGTTTTTTATTCTCTTTTGTACCTTTTGGGAATTTTATATTTCCCCCCATTATGTATTCCCTTTAATTAAGAATCCAAATTTGTTAACAAGTTCTTGTCCATAATACTCTTTATTATCTCCTTTTTCTATATTTCTTTGAGTTAATTCTTATTTCTTGAAAAATAGTTATGTTTGTACAGGTAAAAATTTTCTTCTGAGTACCATTTAGCTGTCATACACATTTTACCTTTCAGTTCTAAATATTTCACAATTTTCCAATTTTTTTTCCCTTTTGATCTAAAGGATATACGATTTTTATTTTCATAAATGTTAATTTTTGTTAGCTACCTTTTTGTTATTATGTTCCAATTTTATTATATTATGGGCAAATAACATGGTCTGTATGCCATTTACCTTTCGGAATGTGTTCCAAATTCTTTTCCATCTCTCTTACTTGTAGCTTTATGTATTTTGAAGCCGTATTATGGTATATGTCATCATGATGAACCATTATATCTTCTTCCAATATTGTTTCTTTTACCAGTGTATGAAGACCACATTTACCTGTTTATAATTTCTTCTTTTACACTCTGTTTTATGAGATATGAGTATCTAAAAATGAATTACACACTTTTAAAAAAGATATGCACTCCCAATTTTCTGACCTCAGTTGTGAAGTCTTTTGAATAAAGATTCCAAGTTAACAGTGAATACAACAATAATTACTTTTTAAAACAAATGTGCGCTATGAAGAGAGTAACTTAAAACTGGATACTTGTAAACTGTGTTGTTTTAGATTTTAGTTGCCAGTAATAACTTAGAAGGAAAACCCATTCCCCAAACTGACACTTGTGACTTATTTTTAGGACCTCATTCATTTTTCCTCAGAGTGATTTTCCCACTTGATGAATGAGAAGGGGACTGCATGGCTCAGCCCTTCTCCAGTTTTGATATCTGTCCTTTGGTCATGCTGCTGTTGGTTCTGGCAGGCAACAAGTTTAGCAAGAAGACCTGGAGTTCCAGAGATTAGCTCAACTCAGAAGGATGTAGGAGAGAAACCTGATTTGTTTGCTTAACTTAGCCATATTTTAAACTTAGGTTTATTAGTAGTAAAACTAAAATTTTTATCTTCTCGGTACCACTCTTAACATTTGTATCATAAGTCATTCCACAATTGGTGACGAAAAAAAAAGTATTGTTATTATTTCTCTGGTTCCTCAAATCCCAAAAATTCCTCTTATGGCAATAAAGGAACATGTATTACTATTGTTACATTTCCAATGCTATTGCTCAATTAACTGGCTGCAAGAATTTAATGATGGCCATAAAAATGGCAGCAAAAGTGCATGGTTGGTATTTGGCCTTTGGTTTTTGAAGCTCATAAAAGGCAGGGGGTAATATAATGATGCTTGGTTCTGGAAGATCTGGAATCCAGGGGAAAGATAATGAGAAAGATACCTGAAGATCAATTATACTTTTCAACTATCTATGGGTTTATCTTACTGCATTCTATCATCACACTGCCTTAATGTTTCTGGCAGTAATGGAAATAGTCAATTGGTTCATTATCCAGTTCGTAAATTCTGACAGAAAGGTAGAAGTAGGCTCTTGGCATTCCAGCTTTGTGGAAAGCTAAAATTTGTCAAAGATAAACGTTTTCTCTTTGTAGTAGGTTAAAAATAACCAAAGATATTTTTAACACATTGCTCTTCACTACAAATCTAGAATTTTTTGATGACAGATGTGTCTTTTGGAACATTCCATCTTGGAACCCTGAGCTACCAATATAAGCAGTCTGACACTCTCATGCTATATATTTAATTATTCAGTATTCTCATTTGGCAAATACTTGGAATCAAACCGGTATGCCAACTAAGATTAAAGAAAAAATTGGGCCACCCAATGCTTGATATGATGGCCTTTCTATTGAACTTCATTGCTTTACCCATCTTTTGTGTTTTATAAATGTCATGCATTTTTAGAATGGGCCAATCTAAGACACTGATTCAGAAACCTTGATTCTGTCTTAAAGTACTAACCATTTTTGGTTTCCCTTTCTTATTAAAAAAAATCTATCATCATAAATGACGTTTTATCAGAAAAAAATTTTTTGAAAAAATTAATTTTAGTAACATGAGCAGTATTACAATTCATTTAAATAAATCAGTGTTTTGCAAAGCATTTATATGGATATATAAAAATTTTTTCTAAAATTTTTCTATAATTTTTTTAAATGTTTATTTCTTTATTTTGAGAGTGTGTGCATGTTGCTGCGTGCACACAGGGAGGGACAGAGAGAGAGAGAGAGACAGAGAGAGAGAGAGAACCCCAAGCAAGCTCCACACTCAGTGCAGAGCCTAACATGGGCTCGGTCTCATGACTGTGAGATCACGACCTGAGCCAAAATCGAGTCACATGCTTAACAGACTGAGCCACCCAGGTGCCCCTATGCATATTATGTATAATGCTGAAAGTCCTCATTTGAAAAAAAAGACTACAACATTATCTTAATAGAAGTATTCCAAAAATTTTTAAATGTATCTATGACAAAAAAAAAAAAAAGAAGAAGACTTCTATTGGAAAAAAAACACCAAGTTATTAAGAAAGCATACCTAAGTAGAAAATGAGTAAAACGTCTTAATTACGGAGACATTCTATTTAATGGTGGAATTATAGAAGTAGACACTATGTCCCTCAACAATAACAACAGCAGCAACAACAACAACATGTATATTTTGAGCATTTAATTGTCATCAAGTAGTAACTTTAATTCTAAGTGGGAGAGGGCTCTGTTTTCCAAGATCAAAGGTGGGGCTAATGAGTAACTCTTCCTCCTGCTGCTTAGTTCTGAGGTTCAAAAGATTACCAGATGGCTTTTACCAATGTATGGAAAGCAAAGGATTTTTGCCTCAATTAAATGGTACTTTTCCAATTTATTTGTATGGGGGATTTAGGCATTGAAGTTCCTGACTGACACTAATAGGTGTGACTGGATTTCCATTTACAATAAAAATGCACCTTTTCAGCTGTCTGAACAGTGACTCATGGGGTTTTGATCTGTTAAAATGTAATAATGTAAGAAGTGTCATGGTTAGCCGCTTCTAACTTACTATGTTGCTGCTTTAAATAGTCCTGCAGATTGTCCATCTATCCTCTTGAGACAGGAATTTCATCCCTTTGTGATTACTCTGAGTGGCCACTAAAGGTCACTCTTACTCCATTTTCTTGGTCTAGTTTTGAAACCTTAGCCCAGGTATTAAAATCTGTGAAACACCCATTTTTGCACAAGAAAAGGATGCATTTAGGATAGAGTTTTGGGGAAGCCAAGAGGTACTAGTTAGCACACCCATCCAGTTCAGGAAGAAGAAAACCTGCCTGTAAAAGTCAGAGGTTTCAAAACAGACGGTTTGTGTTACATTCCCACATTAACGTATTTCTAAGGAAGTTATCAAAATTCATAAAAGGCGTATTTTAAAATGAATGCTGGGTAGATGTGAAATTCAATGATTAAATTCTGAATGAGGATGAAAATATCTGATTTAAAAGAGAAATCATTCATTTTTAGGAAACACATTTAAGACCTCAACTGCTTATTGAGTTAATAAATTATAACTGATCTGATTTGAAGAAGGGGGAAGGGAAGGTTAGAAATAGCCATTGCCAAAAATTCAGCAGTTCAAATCATCTGTAAAAGTAAAGGCGTTACATATAAGAGTCATTTCCTTCTTACACATAAGTGTTTTGGATATTTAGGAAATGCTCATATTTAAAAGTATTAGATTTCTGATGTATATGAAAAGCCTGAACAATTTACAGGAGACTCATTTCAAATAGCCGGTATAGATGCTTATTCTCACTAGTAAGAAGGGCAACATAAATTATAATGATTAAAGAGTTCTTTGGTTTCAAAAATGACAAAAAAATTAATGTGAAAATATCAAGTGTTAAGATTTCGAGAAATCGTGTTTTTCTGGGATTGTAAGCAAATACTGACATTTGGCAGTATCTAGTAAAAATATGCTCATTCTTTTAGACCCAGCAATTTACTTCTAGGATTTACCTAGAAACACTCATTTGTTCTAAGAATTATGTACAAAAAGCTACAGCAATAAAAGTAGCATGACCTAAAAGGTCATTATTGAGAGACTGGTGAAATAATTCTGTACTACAGAATTTCAGTCATTACTTTCAAAACATCTTTTATGAGCTATAACAGAAAGGTTTTTTAAAGACATTTGAGTGATGAAAAACTCAATTTCCCTTAGATAAGTATAGTAGAGTAAATAGTATAAAAATCTCAAAATTAATATGGTAGTTTGAGCCATATTCATCTGCTTTTAATTGACAAAGAAGGCAATTTCATATGGCTCAAACTGTATAAAGAAATAAGAAATAAAAAGGTTTTTCCACAAGTACCCAGTTAGAAATGTTGATATTAGAGAAACTTTAGGTAATTAATTTTTTTTCCAATGAGAGTGCATTCATTTATTGTGAAAACAGAAGTTATTAGTTATGTGATTTCCCTCCCCCCAACTTTTAATATTTTAAATCCTCATTTACATTTATTTGTATATACTGTATAAATTATATATAATCATGCCAGCAAAATATTAGGTTTTGCTGTCAGTATATGTCAGCTGAAGTCAATCTGCCCCTCAATATAATATGTTGGATAATGGTAGCTTAAGGTCCTACTCTGAATTCTGCAGAACAGCTAACCCTCTCTCTAAGCCCTAGCATGCAAATTTATAGGGCTGACTTCCCATGCGAACCTTTGACTCACATCTTCTTGGGATATGTAGCATAAGCCCATTATACTATAATAACACATCATATATCATTAGTATATCAACAAATTTGTAGCTGCAAAGGCAATAGACTTGTCTTTTTCCCTTTTTGCTCACACAACAATCCCCACAGTCACACAGAACTTTATATGTGTTTTGGTATTTAGAAAGGTAGAGGGGTTGACATCACAGTGGCTATAATTATGTTTAAAGAATGTATTACATATCTCTTCTCTTAAACATTTCCGTTTTTACTTCTGCCCACACAAGTTCTCACTTCTCCGCCTATTATTCACCCCTCCTTCAAACCACCCTTTATGAGTTGTCACTAGGAAGCACTATTACCCATCACTCTATTAGAGCAATTCAACTCTTTCCAAAATCTTGTTCCAAACTCAGCTTGACATTCACCTTTGCTTATCCCAACCTTCCAGAATTCTCTGATGAACAATGCTATCTTATCCTTTAATATTATCTATTCATTCTGGAATGTAATTGTGAACTAAGTTACAGTTTTATCTTCTCATATTTAACTGGTATATAGATTAAATAAAATGTTGCCTCGGTCTTCATAAATCTCCTAATCTGAGGAAAAAATAGATGAATCTATACAAAAATAAATAAATTTGGATAACTTTGAATCAAAACGAGTTCAATGGTTTTCTTAACTGCACTTCTGAGAACATTGAGAACATTTACTATGTATGGGGATTCTTCAACAGATGGATCTAGTGTATATTATTTCAAACCTCTTTGAAGGCAAAACTCACAGAAAGAGAGTTCTATAAAACTTGCCGTTGAAAACTGGGAAACACCCACTTGCAATACAGTGCAAAGATATACATGTATTAAACCACTAATCTAAAACGATGAAGGAAAAAAAAATCAATAATCACTCCATGGGGGTAAAATCAGAAAAAGTTTCAAAGAAAAATTTAATTTAAATGTGAACTTGAGGGGTGCCTAGGTGGCTTGTTGGGTAAGCATTTGACTCTTGATTTCGGCTCAGGTCATGATTTCACGGTTTGTGAGACTGAGCTCCGAGTCCGGCTCTGCACCAGCAACACAGAGCCTATTTGGGATTCTCTCTCTCCCTCTCTCTCTGCCCCTCCTCCACTTGCTCTTGTGTGTGTGTGTGTGTGTGTGTGTGAGCGCGCGCGCGCGCACTCTCAAAATAAATGTAAAAAAAATGTAAGCTTGAAAAGAATATAAATTTCTGGGATCTCCTTTGCTCCAATTATGTCTACAAATTGTCGGAATAATCTTCCTAAAACACAGTTCTAACCATGCTCTGATTTCAGCACCTATTTTATTCCCTACGTTGGATATCGTACTTAAAGTTCCTCTCCATTCTTGTTCAGCTTGCTACTGCAGTCTTATTTTCCTTTTCTTTCTCTCATACAATCTGTGAGCTACACAAACAAACTGGTCAATCCCTTGCATGTTATAGGTATTCAACAAAGTAATATCTTCAATGAGCCCAAATAATCATTCCAAATGGTAGCAAATTTACAGTGAGCTTGATATTTTTTAAAAAGCCTTCACAAATAACTTATTTAAATGAAAATAACCATGCAAAATAGGCGGAAAGTTATCATTTGTATGACTGGAATACTCAATGTGCTTAACTGCATTATACTTTTGTCTCACTTTGATCCTTACATTTTATTCAGTGGATAATAATGCTCCTTTATCCCAGAATGAAAACTTGAGTTAGGTGCAAAGCTTTTCCAGTCATTTCTACTTAATAAGATGCCTCATGGCCACAAGTGGCAAGTACAGCCTCAGTTTAGTAAATAGTGCCACTCCACATTTAACCTAGCATTTAATCTCTTTTGCAGCTGAAGCCAGCCTTCTGCCAGAAGCCAACAAAGAAGAATGAGCCTTCTGCTTCTAATTTCTCCTTCCTCACCTGCTCTGTCACACCACTGTACTGTTCCACTTATATCAGGATCTGAAGTTGTCGGGAAGAGGAGAAGGAGGTTAAGGGTAGTAAGACACTTCTTACTCCGCACCGAGGGACTTTCTACTCTCTAAGCCTGGAAGGTATTACAATGGATTCTCTCTGGTGGAGCTTCCACAGACTCTTTTCTGAATCTAGAAGGATCCTACTCATCCTGACAGACTTGTCTATTTCCCCCCTAACTGGCCTACTGGGACTCCTTTGTTATCCCTGGGTATCTAGAAGTAACCAGTCAGTCTCTTTCTGCTGAGATTTCTTCCCTCTTCCAGCCCTATTGAACAGGACCCCAAATTACCCCTCCACCTTGCATGGCTCACTTCTGAATAGAGAAGATACTTGTGAATTGCTTGCCCAGTGAAACTGGATTAAACTCTGGGAATATAGCCTTCCCCTGCACATAGGTCTTTCCACACAGTTTGTCAGCCTTTCAATTGTTCTCAAGATTTCCTGGACAAGAGATGGATCTAGTTCAGAGTCTCTGTCTGTCTCACTCACACTCTGGACTTTCTGATATTTTCTAGTAGGTAAAGAGAATCAGTTTCCTGGATATTTCTTATGAAAATTTTCATATGCAGATTTATCTCACACATTGATAGGTGATATATGGGACCTCAGTGCAATTGAAAAGGAAGGGTCGTATTCTGACATGCCCTTACACCTATGTTTACAAAAGAAAAACGAACCAACAGAAGTTACTTTTCTAGACCTTATCAAGTATACCACAGGTTAATTTTTTTTTTTTTTTTTAGGAAAAAAAAATGCTGCTGTTATCCTGGTACCCAAGATACAGGGAGTACAGTTGTTTGGAAGGAATTAACTGGGCAAGTTGCACAGTGGCCCTGAGGACACAGGGACCCGGTCTGTCCCTGGGTTTTGGCTCTGCGTGGGCCCTGTTAATGACTAAGATCAGACCACCTAATAGCCGGATGGGTAGAAAGCCTTTTGGCACCATTAATTTGATTTAGAGAAGTAAACGAAGGTGGCATTTGTTTACTCAAGTGTTTTGGTGTCAAATTTATACTGGCTCCACAGAGATAAACCCAGGTCTACTGCCTCCTTGTCCTGTATTTTCCCACTACAGAGTGTTTAAACACCCAAGAAAAAAGGCATACACATCCCTCATGGCATTTTATGGAAATGAATACAGTGTGGGTTATTTTTAGTCTATGGTGTAAGCACTTTACCTCTTTTGCAATGAAGCCAGAAACATGATGAGAACTCATTAGGTAAAAAATAATTTTAAAAGGTTATATTTATGTTTTTTAATTACTTGATAACTTCCAAAAATGAGAACCTAAACAACTGGATGGAAGACTCACTGCTGTGCATGGCTTATTTGCTAAGAAACATTACAAAACCTCCACTTTGGATATGAATAAACATGTTAAAGCAGAAATTAATTTATAAAGAAAATACAGTCATCTTTTTAGTAGGTTTACTCAAATAGCACCCGTCAAAACAGTAATGATGTTAATTACAAAAGGAAAATATTGATGAATATATCAATAATTACCTATCAGCTTCATTCCTGGAATGTGCATTGTTGGCATTTCTAGTCACTATTCATCAAGTATAGGATCTTGTTGATAAAACTTTCTCACGTACGCATAATGTCTGTCCCCAAAAGGAAATCAGTCTGCTTAAAATAAGAGAGAGCTCTCTTTTCCAAAGTGACTTTTATTTAAAGAAACAATATGGGGTGCCTGAGGGGCTCAGTCGGTTAAGCGTCTGAGTCTTGATTTCAGCTCAGGTCAGATCTCACAGTTTGTAGGTTTGAACCCTGCAACAGGTTCTGTGCTGACAGTGTGGAGACTGCTTGGGATTCTCTGTCACCCTCTTTCTCTGCCCATCACCCACTCCCTCTCTCTCTCAAAATAAATAAATATTAAAAAAAAATAAAGAAAAAATCTAATTCCTCACACTTCTCTCCAAAAGAAAATAGCCAACAACAAAACAACTAAAATGGCAAAAATTTTGCCATGGTCCAGAACATCAGTAATTTGTACTTTTGCCAATAATTTAGGATTTTACTTGCCTTCTCTATGCAGTTCAGCTTAATAGAGATTATTGTTTCAAACTCTCCCTTACACAGAGATTTCATTTTAAAATTTAAAAAAGGACTTGTTGTAACAGGTGCTATCATAGCTAAATATTTTCGAAGAATTTAATTGAATATTTAAAGAAATAAATGTTCCTATTTCATAATCACTGGTACCTACATTACCCAGGTCAAATCGAAGAAGATTTCTTGGATTACCATAGCTTCCAAAAACTTCCAATCTCTTCTTTTTACTAGGGAATTTCTCTACCAAGTCTGATATCTCCTTTCCCCATACCAAAACAATTCTATAATCCTGAGCGAAATATGTCTTTTTTGTTAATGATATTCTTTCTTAATGACATCAATGATGTCATTTTATTAATGATATTGCTTGTATTTCAGGCTTTTTATTATTTCTATCCTTATTGATCAAGAAAACATTGAAAACATAATGTAATAAAGTGTTTGAGCCAATCAAAAATATGACAAAATGGAACATGCGCTGGTGAAAACTGGCTATTTACAGTAAGAACTACCAGGAGATTTATCTCCTTACCGACTATAAAAAGAGCTGAGTGTTAGCAGAAACAAAATAGAGGATCTATAAAAGCCCACGTATGAAAATCCTCTGCTTTATAACAACAACAACTCTGTAGTAAGTGGGTAAGGAAACATAAGATCTTATAAAATATGTGCTTCACCAATTGAATATTTACAAACAGAAAAAGGATCTTGACATTTACTTCATGTCACACACAAAAAAGTCAATGCCAGGTGGACAAAAGATGTAAATGTGAAAAGGAAAACTTACTTAGTTTTTAGAGTGTTGCTGTCCCATAATAACTACTAGCCATCAATTTTTGAAAAACAATTTGCAAAATCAATTCCTTAGTCACACAAGTAACAGTTCAAGAGCTCGGCATAAGTATATGTGGGTAGTAACTACTATATTGGTCAATGCAGAAATAGGACATTTTAATCATCACAGAAAGTTCTATTGCATAGTGCTCTTTTAGATGAAACATAGGATAACGTCTTAGTGACCTTATAAGTCAACTTGTAGGCTACTATTTGTTTAATAGGATACTAAAAATGTTAACTCTAAAAAAAAATTACTTACAAATTGCAAATTAAAATAGATATTTCTTTTTATATACTTCACTTTTATAAAACTAGAAGTGAAAAGAACTCTAGTGCTATATAACTATAAAACCATCATTATATAAATGGACATCATTAATTTAACTTGACAAGTGAGATGTTTTACATAAATTAATTTGCAGTTATTAGATTTAAGGGTAGACAACTATAAATTGTTTTTTAACATTTATTTATTTTGGAGAGACAGAGAAAGACAGAGTATGAGTGGGGGGAGGGGCAGAGAGAGGGAGACACAGAATCCGAAGCATGCTCCAGGCTCTGAGCTGTCAGACCAGAGCCCAATGCGGGGCTCGAACTCATGAACCGTGAGATCATGACCTGAGCTGAAGTCGGATGCTTAACCGACTGAGCCACCCAGGTGCCCCAAGTGTAGACAACTATAGATGCAGGTCCAGTTCGATTTCCAATATTTTTTGTGCTTTTAATTTTTTTAATTGAAGTACAATTAGTATACAGTGTTTTATTAGTTTCAGGTGTACAATATAATGATTCAACAATTCTATACATGACTCAGTGCTCATCAAGATAAATGCACTCTTAATCCCCTTCCCATATTTCACCCATCCCCCACCCACCTCCCCTCTGGTAACCACTAGTTTATTTTCTGTATTTAAGAGGCTGTTTTTTTTTCATTTCTTTCTTTTTTTCTTTGTTCATGTGATTTGTTTCTTAAATTCACACACATCCTCTTTATCCATTAATCTTGGGACACTTGGGTTGCTTCCATATCTTGGTTATTGTAAATAATGCTGTAGTAAACAGCAATATTTCTTGATATGAATTTCATTGATACTAGTACACAGAATGAGTACTTTTTAATTTTATTATTATTCAGTAAATTAAAAACTCAAGCATTTGTCTACTAGTTTAGAATAATCATTATACGGGCCTGGCTAGTTCCCCTCACAAGTTTATACCATCTTATTAAGTAACACTATCATTCATTTCTTCTGGTTGCTAAATTAAAAATGTAGTAGTCAGGGTGCTTGGGTGACTCAGTCAGTTAAGCATCAGACTCTTGATTTCCACTCAGGTCATGATCTCACAGTTCCTGAGTTCGAACCCGGCGTCATGCTTTGTGCTGACAGTGTGACAGTGCAGAGCCTGCTTGGGATTCTCTCTCTCCCTCTCTCTCTCTGCCCCTCCCCCACATCTCTCTTTCTTTCTCTCTCTCTCAAAATAAATAAATAAACATTAAAAAAAAATATCTAGTAGTCATGATTCTTTTCTCTCTCACACACACACATGTAATCCATTTCTGGATATCCTTAAGAACACCTCCCATATTCACTACCTTGCTTATCTATTTATCAATAGGAAATTTTTTGAAGTAACAATCCAGACTTAAGGATTCAGCAATTCAGCAGAATTTGTTTTTCCCTCAGGCCCTCTCTTGATAGTCCTATAATGAAAAACAAGAGAAGATGGTAAGAAGCCAAAGTTTCAAACATTTCAAACAGACATTTCAAAGTTCAATTTGTGCCATATTGTTTTTACCATGCTAAATCTTTTACCACTCACTTGGAAGTGAATTTATTATGTTCAAAGAGGTTGCTCAGATGTCTGCTGTGCTTGGTTTTCAGCAGTACAGGGAGGCTGAGATGAATAAAACTCATGGGAGAGCACATCAGAGAAAGAACTCGAAGCAGTAGTCTGCGGAAGCTCTTTACTCTGGGACAAGATGAGAGGAGAGGGAGCCAAGCGGAACAAGAATCACACATCAGTCTCTGATGGAACCTCAGAAAGCTGTGCTATGGGGCAGGCGCAGCACCGTGTGAGGGAGTGTGGCACAACTTCTGAGGAGATTTCATCAGGATATCACTTCTGCCTGTTTCGAATGCCATTCAAGATCTGATGTGTCTCTGACCTCAGGCAGAATGCTTTGACTCTTTGGTTCTTGCGGGTGTCTTCTTTCAGTAGTAGAACACTGCAATTTAGTCTTCCTTGGATTGTCTGATATCAATAATAATAGTAATAGTAGCCAATATCTGTGGCGTACTGTATGCCAGACACTGTTCAATGTGCTTCACATACACTCAACATCACCTTCTAACAACACCAGGGGGCAGGTACTGTAGTTGTCTCATTTTATGGATATGAAGACCAAAACATAAGGGGAGTTAAGTTATTTGTCTTAAATTACAAAATCAGTGAGTGACAGAACATGGGTTAGAATCGAGGCACCTGACTTCAGCATCCGTGATCATAATCATTGTAGGGGTTTAAATGGAAAGGCCTAGAAGGGTTAGGCAGCTAATAACAGGAGTGTAAGTCGGACTGACAAAGTCTGAGGTCTAAGGTAGGGTGTTGTGAAAATCTCTGGCAAATTGGAAAGGTTAGGGCCAAATCACAAGCAAATCCTATCAGTAGTTGAAATATATTTATTAAAATGAAAACAATTTCAAGGGTTTAACTTTATCTAAGTTGTTTAGTTACAGATACAGATACAAACCTCTCTTTTCCGAGCTCCCTGAAAAGTTATTATCCCTTCTTACTTCTACTCTTAATGAAGTTCTAAATATTTTGAAGACTCACCTGGAGGGCTTCTGCTAGCTCTGTGGAGTTCCTGGAGTTAGTGTGAACTATATTCTAACTCCTTCATAAATGCTATATTCTCTTCTAAGCTTTTAGAATTTTCTTTTTTACTTTGATATTCTTAAATTTCACTATATAGTATCCAGACATGGGTTTTCTTCCTTATCTTTCCTCTTTGGCATATTATAGACACTTCCAATCTAAGGTTTTTATTCTTTTATTTTTTTTTAATTTTGTTAAGTTTATTTACTTATTTTGAGAGAGACAGAGACAGTACAAGCAGGGGAGGGCCAGAGAGAGAGGGAGAAAGAAACCCAAGCAGGCTCCATGCTTCCAGTTTAGAGCCTCATGTGAGGCTCAAACTCACAAAATGTGAGATCACGACCTGAGCTGAAACTGAGAGTCGGACGCTCAACCAACTGAGCCACCCAGGCACCCTGGATTTTATTCTTGTATTAATTCTAAGAAATGTTTCTTCATTATTTCTTCAAGTATTTTCTCTTCTCAATTTTTGTCTTTCTTTCCAAAAATATTATTTAGAATGTTTCGTTGATGTTTTTCTCCCACATATCACTTAACGCTTCTTTTAGTTTCTATTTATTTATCCTTTTCTGACTCCTTCTGGAATGTTCCTAAAACTAAACTACCACTTCTGTACTTTATGCATTATTTATTTATACCAATTATTACATTCTTAATTTAATGTATTACACCTTTCATACACATATGATTTCTTATCCATGTTGCATATTTTAAATAACTTTCCTTATCTTTTCTAGTTATTATGCTAAGCTACTTTATTTGGTCATTTATTCTATTTTCTCTGCTTCCACTGGAATATGAATCCTAATATACTTGTAGTTTTGAAATGGTTGTGATCTGCAAATCTTTTTATCCTTCTCTCCTTCTTTGTGTGTGCCTGTGAGATCATATTCCCCTGGGGTTATTGGATAATCTATCTGGAAATGCATAAGGGGGAAGGGAAGTGGATCCTGGAGTCCCTGCTGGCTCAGCATTTTGGTAGAAATTGGAACTGAAACCTCTTTTCTACTTTTTTCTATTCTATTTTCCAGATATGATAGAGAACATATGCTCTGACCACAAAGCAATAAATTTAGAAGTTAATAATAAAAAAATATAAATAAAATTAACTTGTACTTGGAAATTTTTTTAAATTGCCAAATAACTCAGAAGTTAGAAAGAAATAAAAATGGAAAATTTAAAAGAGCTGGAAGTATATGATAATAAAACACCACATCCCAAAATGTAAAGGGCTGCATAAGCCATGATTTAAGGGAACATTATTCTTTCAAATGTATATATTCAAAAATAAGAAAGGCTGTAAATGAATGAGCTAAGTATCTCACTTATGAACTTAGAAAATGAGTAACAAAATATGCATAAGTATAGTATAAAGAAAAAGAAAGTGAAAACAGCATAAATTATAAAATCTAAAGCAAAGATACAACAAAGGATAAAAACTGCAGTTGGGTAGGGGTCATGTGAGCAAGACGGCAGAGTAGGAAGCCCCAGACCTTCCTTCATCCCACAGAGAAAGCAATTTCACCATACATAGACCAATTCCTCAACGAATAAGGGATATCAATTTTGAAAATTTATTTAAAGTGTACAAATACTTTGCAAACTATGTCTTACCAAATCAAATTCAAGAAGAAATTAAAAATTTGAATCACCTTGGAACTACTAAAGAATAAAAGTAGTAGTTAAACAAAAATATCTCCCCAGTAAAACTTCAGGCATAACTAATTTCATTGGCTATTTTATTAAACTTTCAAAACCTGGATAATCACTAATTTGTAAAAATTATAAGACCATACTCCTAGAATAAAAGTGCCTGTTGTATAGCCATGATAACAAGTAAACATCAAAAGTGGCTTTAACCGGATTCAGTTGATCAACGACAGCTCCAGTCAATCTGTCAGAAAGCTAACCAGTAAGTGACTGCCTTACACTTTGAATATCAGTCAGTTGGCAACAAACTCACTACAAGTCATGCGTCCAAAATTCACATTAATCTGCTTCTACCTGAATGATCAGCAACAACAAAATGCACACTTAGGTAACTAATAGAAAGCACACTTCTACGATTGATAGCAACACATTCCTGTCTCTGTAACCAATACAAACCATGCTCTAAGAACGACGACAATCCACTTCTGCCCCTATGCCCAACACAATACAAAACAAACTCTTTGCCAGAACCTTATGTAGGCAGCAGTTTACTCTTCTCAACTAGACAACGTGTGACTCCCACAGCCCTTCAATTTGCAACATTCTGTGGGACCCTCAAACCAATAAGCATATTGACCAGATACACTGTGAGCAAATACCATTTGTCCTTCAAATTTGCTGCCAGGTGAGCCTGATGAAAAATGAACATTCCCTTTTTTTGGAGCATTGTTGTTCCTAACATTTTTTTTTTTTTAAGTAGCATTTATAAGCAATGGATTTTTATGTCAGGCAAAGGTCCAAGTCACAGTATATGACAGGCTTTTTGGTTTGGAGGGACATCATATAGTAAAGAAAATTAGATATAAGCCTTTGTGCAAAGTCATTAGATTTTTCTGTTGTAACATCCGATAATTTTTTTTTTCAGTTAATCTGATTGTCCTTTCTTCCCTTTTGTTTGACTCTTTGTACAAAGTCTAGTCTCATGTGTTTTTATTTTGCCCTGGATTGTCTTGTGTTGAACATATAAGAGAGTGCTTCATAGGGGATCTAGGAAAAACATGCTAGCAGATCATTAATCTTAATAGGCCGTAGTGACTGAAGTCTTCAAGAAAGGTCTCCTCATAGAGGAAAAAAAAAATCCACGGAGATATTCAGGATTTGGCCCCGAATTCTGAAAAGACTGTGGAAACAACCAAGTTGTAAAATGCATGAGATTAAGATAACACTAGATAGTTCCAAATTGGCACTTGACAAACTCTTCCATGAAGCAACCCATCATATTCAGGACACATTGGCCTTTTTAGTAAACAAGCACTAAAAAGACGTCTTTTCTAGGATAGCAAAGGATATGACCAATTAATGTCTCATCTGTAACTTTATTTCCATGACCAGGCCTGGGAAATATTCCAGAGAGCCTCCCTATCCCTTTTAATATTATTTTAATTATACATACCTGTTTCCTCATAGTCGTCTAATGTTATCTGATAACTATTGTCCAGCATATTAAATGATTCTACATAACCTTTGTCCCAATAGATGATACAACAAATGACTCAAAGCCAAAAACAGAACAAAATCATGCTGACTGAAACTCAATGGAAAATCAGACTTCTCCAAACAGGAGAGCATTTTTCAAGAGAAATCAACAAAAGTGGTAGAAAGCTGGAGTCTTCGATAGTCTCATAGGCAGCTTTGGTTGATGAAAAAAAAGCAGGGGAGGGACTCTGAGAATTTTATAAGCTCCCACTCTACTAAAAAATGGATGATTGTTCTATAGCCATGTGTGGAATAAAATATGTATATTTGGGTTTTGCCCTGTACAGAGCTGGTACAGAGCTTCAAAAACCTTTGGAATTTCCTGAGTGATGGAAGTATCTTTTCTAACTCTTAGCAAGCCCATCTTGACAATGAGTTTATCCCAGCAAGGTGACTCATGTTGGGCACATAGAAAGGTTCAACAGAGGGTCTGGCCAAACATATAATAAGAGGGTTGGAACTTTCAGTCCCACCTCCCAACCTCTGAGGAGAGAAGAGGAACTGGAGATTGAATGTAATGACATGGCCAATAATTTAATCCATACCCATGTAATGAAGCCTCAATAAAAACTCTTGAACAAAGAGGTCCATGGGGCTTCTAGGTTAGTGAACACATTCATATTTGGGGAGGATGGTGTCTGTATTCCAGGAACAGAGAGCATGAAAATTCTTCATCTTCCTTCCCCTACCCAACCTTGTCTTATGATTCACTTCCATTTGGAAACTCCTGAACTGTATCCTTTATAACAAAACTGCAATCTTAAGTATAGACCTTTCCTGAGTTCTGTGAGTTTTTCTGGAAAATTATCAAATCTGAAGGTAGTAGGGTCATGGGATCTCCCAAATTTGTAGCAAGTCAGACAGGAGTGCAGGTAGCTTAAGGAACTAGGGCTTTGAACTGGTATCTGAAGTGGAAGAAGTCTTATGGGATTGAACCCTTTCACCTGCATGATCTGTGCCACCTCTGAGTAGTTAGTGTTAGAATTGAATTGAATTGTAGGCCACCCAGTTGGTGTCAGAGAATTGATACAAGAAGTGGTTTTTAAACCTGCTTAATTAATCAATGACAATTTCTGTGACCATACCTTTGAAAGCTAACCAATGACAGCCTCACCTTGTGAAAGTCAGCTAATTTTCAGTGCACTCCAAACTATGCTTTTAAGACCATTATTATCCCACTCTCACATCTGCAACCAACACAAAACATGCTTCTGTAATGTTGATATCACCCCTGTCCTGTCCCTATATCCATCATAACCCAAAGCAGATCTTCTTCCAAAGGCCATATGTAATCAGCCATTTTGTTTTTTTTAATGTGATACCTGACCACTGTAGTAGTCACATATTTCTCTGTTACTTCAATAAGGCGTAAAGTAAGCTTTTTTGTTAGAGGCATTGAGTGATGGTCTGATGTTCTAACATATATGTAAACTCTTTCATTAATGGTGAAAGAAGGAACACTACTCACCTTATTCTAAGAGGTCAGTATAATCTTTAAAACAATCAGGAGATAATACAAAAAAGGAACTTCACAGATCTATTTATCTAGTGATTATAGATGCAGAACTCCTAAAGAAAATATTCGCTAATCTAGTAAGTTTTTTTTTTTCTATTTATGTAGCAGCATAGTAAAAAAATACATTATGGGTAAGTTCAGTTTGTCTCAGGTATGTAAACATTGCTCCATATTAACATTAATAGTTTAAATCATAACAACAAATACAAAAGGCTTTTGATACGTAAAAGTACACTTAAAATTTAAAATAATTTTTTTTATAAATTAGGAATAAGAGGCAACTTCTTCAACTTAATAAAAATAAGTTATGAAAAACTTACAGAAAATATGATTCCAAATAGGGAAATTTAAGAAGCACTCCATTTAAAGTTAGAACAAACAAGGTACTCCTATTATCAATTTTGTTCAATATTGTATTTGAACTCAAAATGGAAAAGACAAGAGCATTAATATTTACGGATTGAAAAGGAGAAAATAAAATTGTCATAATTGGCTGATGATATAACACTTTACATAGAAAATCCAAATAAACTATGGATAAATTATTAGACATAATAGGAAAGTTTAGAAAGTGGATGGATATAAGATTAATATAAAAAAATCACTTGTCTTCCACATACCACTCATCAGCTGAGATCATTAATAAATATTTTTGTGATGGATCACTATGTAATGTCTAGAATGTAGGTTAAAATGAATGGCATTGAAATTTTTAAAAAGTCTTCGAATTCCAGATTTTTATTGTTTAAATTAGATTTTTATTTTTTTAACTTACTGCTCATAAAACTTAAAAGTAGGCAGAGGAATGATTCTACTTATAAATCATTGAAAAAAATTTTCATTTCATTTAGAAATACATTTCTAATAAAATTTTGCTTATGTTTAATATATATCAAATCTTATAATATATTAGTGTTGTTTCATATGCTTATATGTTACTATATTTATAATAATAAGTCAAATGATAACTCCAACCACTTCAGTAAGCACAAATGCCATTCACTCTTTTCTTTGCCCAAAGGGACCATCACTGTCTATGCTCCAATTACCTCTGCTGTGACTTGGAAAGTGCCCTAGGCAGAAAGCCAGAGTGAACTTGGAGGTCACTTCATATGTTTCTTTTCTTTCAAGGATCATAGCCCTGTGTTATTTGGGGTCCAGTGCTTAAAAACAGTTGCTTCATATATTTTGTCCAAATTTATAGTTATTTGCTCAAGGGTAAGCTGAAATGTGTCACTCCCTTCTGGCTGCAAACAAATTAAGAGTTATGTTTTTACATGTCACTCTTTATAACATTCTAAAAACTACATCCTTTGCAAATATTTAATTTCTGATGAAACATTTCACATACAAACTTAATGTACAAGTGTTTGAGTGGGTTGCAGAGATTAAGGGGAGGATTATGAGATTCATTGGTACATTTGTATTTGTGATGCTTATAGATAAAATCAGTAGGCTCTAGGCTATGAGGTCCTAAAATCTGGAAGAGAAGTCCCATGCTAGAAATAGATATTTTGGAGTTGTTGGCATACATTCTCATTTTGGAGTTCTCAAAGTAGATGAAATGACCTAATTAGACACAGTCTATTAAGGAAGAAGAAAACTACTTGGAAACTAGTCTTGAGGAGCTCCAGTATTTAATTATTATTTGAGGAGGAAAAAACAGAGAAAAGACAAGAAGTAAGGAGAAAGAAGTTAGGAGAAAAAATATGAAAATGTAATTTATAAAAGCCAGGGAAAAGTTACTTGAAAAAGATGAGTGGTCCACTATGTTAAAAATGCAATGAGATTAAGTAAGACAGACCAGAAGGAGGCTGCTGGATCTAATAGTGTGCAATCATCTTAAGTATATTTACATTGTGATGCTAAGTTTTCAGAGGGAAGTGTGGAGATTCAGAAAGGATATTGCCATGTGCAAGATTGCTTAATGTCACAACAGGATGTGATCCAAAGCACACAAAACAAGATCAGCCTTAGATAGGAGAGTTTTGGCAAAATTGCTTCTAGAAGGATTAAAAACAGCTTTCTTTAACCACTCTCTAGTCCACTCACATGTATTGATATAATCAAGAGCACTCTTAACATTGAAACATATTTTTCAACAAAGGAGGAACCAACTAATTTTTGAGACAAAAATGAGGTGGTACCACTCTCCGTGCCTCCTATTTTCCCACCCTAGTTCCAGTGCAGGATGTTTTAATAGTTCAGGAATCCTTTCTCTGGTCATTTTGCCTAAAGTGAGATGCTATGTTAGTAATTAGCTTGAACCTTTACTTCACCACTCTGTTTTTGTTTTTTTGTTATGAGTTTTTTTTTTTTTTTTCGGCCAAGCTTCTGTTCAGAGAAATTCACAAGGGTCAGGTTGGATCGGAGGGTATTGTTCAAACAAGAAGAAAGTGCTAACTACAATAGTCTCATTCCATTGTACAATAGTTCCTTTTATCCATGAAGGATATGTTCCAAGACCCCCAGTGGGTGCCTGAAACTGTACATAGTATCGAACTTTATATACACTACAGGGTTTTCTTCTATACATACATACCTATGATTAAATTTAATGTATAAATTAACACTGTAAGAGATTAACAACAATAACTAATAATAAAAAAGAACACTTAGAGCAATATATGGTAATAAAAGTTATGTGAATTAGTCTCTCTCTCAAAATATTTTATTGCACTGTCTCACATTTCTTGTGATGATGTGAGATGATAAAATGCCTATTTGATGAGACAAAGTGAGGTGAATAATGTAGACATTGTGATATAGCGTTAGGCTATTATTGACCTTCTAATTTATGTCAGAAGGAAGATCTTCTGCCTCCAGATCGTGTTAACCGCAGGTAACTGAAACCATGAAAAGTGAAAGCATGGATATGGATGGACTAGTGTGGTACTTTTGTAAAGTTCCTGTCCTGCCTTTCTCCTGCCAGCTCACACAGGTTATGCTTTCCACAAGCTCCATCTCACCCAAGAGTGTTAGATCAGAAGCAAAACCTCGGTTATTGACTCATTTCCCACTCAAGGAAACAGAGGAACGCCATTATTGGATCAACAGATTTATCTTGCTTAAGGAGACAAAGCTTAATATACAGCATTAATAAACCATTGTGTTAGATATGTTTAGGATTCATTTATTAATTTTAATATATTTTAAATCAAACATGTGACTTATATGTTCTTACCAAGCAGAAATATTCATAAATGATATTTTATGTAAAAAGAGTGTAGATTTATACGTTTGGTGATGGGAAGTTTAGGTGGATACCACTATGGTTATTCTTTTCCTTCTGAAGTGGGAAGCAAGATAATTTGCTAAGAAAATTAATCAAAATAATTTGACACATAGTGCTAAAGTTGAAGAGAATGGGATAAGTTTAAAAGGTACTCTCCAAAATTAAGAGAGACATGACTAGAAAAACAGTGAGAAACTAGATGACAATAATGATCATTAAATTACACTGATACTAAACTTTTGTCTGTCATGTGTTCCCCCAGAGGTGCTCAGCAGGCTGCATTTAGGAAGAGAGAAAGTAGATTGTTGGAATCACCAAAATTAGGATTTTTCCAGGTGAAGTTAATGAAAGGATATACTGGCAATGTTTGTTCAGAGTATTGACCAGAAATTAATAAAGAAAGGGCTTTTGCAGTTGAGGCGATTTGAATAGCCAAGAAAAGTATAAGGAGGCAGATAAGCAAACAGGCAAAATGGAAGAATATTCAAGAGATTGTATGTAGTGCATGGATGTCAAGAACTGTGAAGGCTTGAGGTTTTACCCTACATGCAAGGTAATCAATTGGCTTGCCACATTTTATGGATGCAGGTAGAACACACAGACCCTTAATTCATAGGCGAATGATGGCTGATTACTCACAGAAATAATAATAATTAGCCAGAATAGAATCAGTTTTGTACCAGTTCTCCAGGCCCCAATTTCCACAGGGAAACACGAAGGGCCAGATGCCTTAAACATGCAAAGGATTGATTCCAGGAAAGGAAACTTGAGTTTAGGGAACCCAAATGTTGTATAATGGTCAGTGGCCATGCCTGCCTTTTGCTCTGTAGAAGATATTGTATTTATTACATGGGATATTACATAAACATAACCATCCTTTGCTCTAGGAGATGCCATCTATCCCTCAAGGCTGTAAGCAAACATGCCCCTTAAAGAGAAACTCTATTTCTATCTATGAAGCAAAAATGTGAGACAACAACAGAGGCTTGTTTTCTGATCATATACTTCTGCTTTGTGGGTTTTGTGTTTGTGAGAGAAATAATTTCAGGTGATAGCAATTTCCTGACTTTGGTTTTGAGAGTTCGTGGCTAAGCATGTAAATAAAGCAACAGTTGGATATGTTGCTCCTTAGAATATTGAAATTTCCTGGGATGATGGAAAAGGTTTGAGTTGAAGGGAAAATAGGAGTTAGTCTTCAAAAAGAATAAGCTATAATGTATACTAATGTATCACACATAATGCATTTATATGTATAGGACGTAAAGCAGATAAACAGCAGGGAATAAAAAGAGGACAATGTCTTAGAGCTAGATGGTATAGCCTCAAACAGGGACTTAAGACAATGAATATAATTGACAACATGAAGAAATGGTTTCTGCATGAAGCAAGTTGAAAGAGAAGGCAAAGAAAGTATCTTTTTGAAATGTGTCACCATTGTCTTAATTCTCAAGTTTCGGTGGATGTTTCCAATAAAACCCATTAAAGATAGTCATTTGGGAGCCTGATGCCACTTAGCACATCATCTTGTGTCAGAGGACTGACAAAGACTCAGCTGAAATGCCCATCCAACAGTGACTAGAAGACATTCTAAATCTACCCACCTCTAAAATACTTCTGGAAGGTTTCCACCTTGTAATCGTTCTCTGTGTATTATTTGAAAGAATGATTCACTCATTTATTCCCTCATAAAAATAGTAGGACTAGATCAAAGTAAAGGACCAATCTCTTCTATTTGTTTAAAACAAAATCTTCAGAGTTAGGCAGAACTAACTTTGCCACTTAATCCTCATTTAACGTAATGGAAATGAATTAAATTCTCTACATTTGGTTTCTTTTATCTATAATGTGGGATATTGACAAAAAGATGATAAGGAGGATGGTGATAATAATAATAATAATAATGACAACAGAAGAAGAAGGAGAAGAAGGTGGAGAAAGAGAAGATTGTTTAGAATTAAATGAGAGAAAATATAAAGGTACTGATAACTAGAAAATATTCCATAAATGATAATTATTATCACTCTTCATTTTGTTATTATGCTGACAAAAAGTTCTTCTTGTCAGTGGACAGACATACATTAACTATTCAAATCAGAAATTAGGTATTTGTGGGGCACCTGGGTGACTCAGTTGGTTAAGCACCTGACTTAGGCTCAGGTCATGATTGTACAGTTCTTGAGTTCAAGTCCTGCAGCAGGCTCTGTACTGACAGCTCAGAGCCTAGAGCCTGCTTCAAATTCTGTGTCTCCCTCTCTCTCTACCCCTCCCATGTTCATATTCTGTCTCTCTCTCTCTCTCAAAAATAAATAAACATTAAAATTACAAGGTGAAGTATTTGCACATTAAAAAAAAAAAGAAATTAGGTATTTGTCCCTAAGTAATCTTAAGTCATAGCTGAAATTATATTGGTCCCTCAACAGCTAATTTGGAACACTACAATAGCATTTCCATCTCAGTTTAAATAATTTCACATCAGCTCAGCAGATTAAATTATTTTAAAGTCCTATTCCTGTTCTGAATTCTTGAAATAAGTATATGAAGAAGTTACTGTCCCTGCTTATAAAAGATACAGTTTGCCACATGCTATGACATAGATCTTATATCTCAGAACACCTTTAAATGTCTCATAGTGCCTGCCCTGAAAAGGACTCTAAGATCATATGTAGATTCAACAGGAAAAATTATCATGCTTATCTTGAGAGTTTGCTAAAGATAGAAGGAGGCTGAATACATCCTAAGCCAAATAAGAGCAGAATGAAGTAACATTTAATTTTTCCTGCTGAGAAAGTCTTTACTGAGAATTTGATATTTGAGTTGAGCCTGAAAAAAAAAAAATGAGTAGAATCAGAGAAGAAAAATTAGGAAAGCATTTCAAGCAGAGAGACAATAATAAACAAAGACATGCATGAGACAGAAAGGATATCAAGTGCTTGCAAAATAGTATCTTGAAAATAGCACTGGTAGCAGTAGGAGATGAGAATGTACAGTAAACAGAATTGAGTGACATACTAAAGATTTGGACTTTATCATGATGTAATGGGAGATACCGAAGGAATTTAAACAATAAATGCATGAACAGATGGCATTTAAGATGACCAGCAACAGTGTATGATATATTTAGAGTAACAGATGCTAAAAGTGAGATTACATACTCAAATATTCAGGTAAGAGATGGATAAGATCTATGAGTAAAACAGGTGATAAAACCTCAGCCTTGAGAGAGATCAGTGGACCGTTGTGACCACGGAAACCATAAGAAGGAAGGTGGAGAGGGGCGCCTGGGTGGCGCAGTCGGTTGAGCGTCCGACTTCAGCCAGGTCACGATCTCGCGGTCCGTGAGTTCGAGCCCCGCGTCAGGCTCTGGGCTGATGGCTCAGAGCCTGGAGCCTGTTTCTGATTCTGTGTCTCCCTCTCTCTCTGCCCCTCTCCTGTTCATGCTATGTCTCTCTCTGTCCCAAAAATAAATAAAAAATGTTGAAAAAAAAATTAAAAAAAAAAAAAAAAAGAAGGAAGGTGGAGAAAGATAGATACAGGCACTTTTATTCAATGAAACAAAATAAGTAGGTAACAATGGCATTAAATACATTTTGTTTTGAGTGTGTTGAATTTTCAACCTCCTGCTGTAACTTTATGGAGAGTCAGCCACATGAGGTGTGGGCAAACGGTTTGTTAAAGGACCACATGCTAAATGTTTTAGGTTTGGTGGGCCACACACTCTGTTATGACTGCTCAGATCTGCCATTACAGTGAACAAGCAGCCATAACAATGAGTGAGTGTGGCTGTATTCCAATAAAACTTTATTCGCCAAAAATGGGGGCCAGCTCAGGGACCTGTAGTTGAGGTGATACTTGGAAGATGTGGATGAGGCAAAGTTTGACTAGAAAACAACCACAACTGAGGAGGGAAACATGAGTTGTTTTGTTTTTTGTTTTGTTTTTTTTATAGAAGGCTGCGAAAGAGGTGATAATTAAAGGCATTGGGAAAGAGCAGTCAGACATGTAGGAAATTAACTAGCCAAGAGCAGGGTCCTAGAAAAGGAAAAGATAGCATCTGCAAGAGAAAGAAGTGGTCACTAGTACGGTGTGTTTTAAGACAACCAAAGAAGCTCCATCAGGGAGTGAATGATTCAGTCAGTCCAGTCAAACTGATGTCATATTTTCCAACAAAATCCAAAATAGAAAAAAATTTAAAGTAGTATTCCTGGTTGTGTTCAATTAATGGATTACAATAGTGATTTCCCTCCAGTGCTTATCACACAATAACAAAATTGGGGGATGAAGTGAAGGGGTAGCATGCAAATGCTTCGCCTGACGGGATGCTGCTGTGGAGGTCACTATAGAGTCATCAAATATCGATACAGTGAGTGTCACTGGGCTTGTGCCAATTTTGTGTTCTTTTCCACATCAGATCACAGAAATAAGAAAATATAAATATTTGCAATATGAAAATTTCCAATACAAAGAGCACTATTGATTATTTTACATAAACTCTTAGAAAATTATTTAGGAAATATACTTTTCTGAAACATTTCCTAAATGATACCGCTTTTTTTTCCTGAAACTATGATCTCCTCACTTAGTATTTTTAAATGTTTATTTATTTATTTTGAGAGAGAGGAGAGAGAGAGAGAGCGCACACATGAGCTGGGGGAGGGACAGAGAGAGAGAAGGGAGAATCCCAACAGGCACTGCACTACCAGTACAGAGCCCAACACAAGGCTCAATCCCGTGAACCATGAGGTCATGACCTAAGCCAAAATCAAGAGTCAGATGCTTAACTGACTGAGCCACCCAAGCACGCCCCACTTATTTTTTGGTGAAATAGAACTCAGAGACTTGTTAGGCATAGTAAGAGAATGAAAAGCAATTCCTTTTCTAGAAGCAATAGACTATAAAAATACTTTCAACTGTTAAATTGAACTGGACAAAGAGAATTTATAAATCAATAATCAAGAACTAATTAAGCTTACATGTATTTCCTTCCAGAAGAATGTATGGTTTCTGTTCAAGATTTCAAGATTTGTATTGTGTACCTTAAGAAAGACATACTCCTACATCCTATTTGTGGTAATGCTTTCATGGGAACCAAAGGCAACACATAATAAGCAAATAACAATTCTCATTGCTTCATATTCCAAACCTTGTAAAAAATGAATATTATTCACTAAGGTTTACTCAGCCACAACTCCCATTGGCTTTAACGGGAGTTTTGCCATGGCTAAAGACCACAAATAAGGTCCATGTTTCTGGTAATAAAAAGACTGCCCTGTTACTGTGGAGAAACTGTTAAACCACAGAGTGAAAGAAAACAGTTTCATGTCACTGGAGAAGTCTCCAAGTTGACTTCCATTAAAATGTAACCTTATAGTAGGATGTGGATGATTAGAAAGTACTTAGGATAGAGGACAAAGGTTACTTTCCCAAAAGAGAAATTGTGTTTGAGTGAACGGAGATTGTAGATGGGATGCCTAGGGATACTGGCTCCTTTCCCATTCTGACACTTACTTGACTTGTCTTCTTTGGCAAGTTCTATGCAGGTCCTCCCTCCCCCCTCTCCCCTGAGCCAAATGGGGGCCCTGGTCAATTCACAGCTGGACTACTGTTACCTTTCCTTCCTACAATCCCTGCCTGCTGCATTTCTCCTCTCCACTCTACCTAATACTTCCCTGCTCATATTATCTTCATTCCTTATCATTTCAGCCCATGTTGTACTTCTTTTTAAAAATCTCCCAGCAGTTTCTCATCCTTATTTCCATTAAAGTCACTCGCTCGTTTTTGGCCTTTCGTTCCTCAATGACCAAAATCTGCTGTTTGCTCATCCTCACCAAAATTGTCTCTTCAAGTGGGAATACTTATAAATCCAAGGAGAGTATGCATGGAGGAAAGTCAGCCCCTCTGAACTGCCAGGGCTAAAAATCAAGTGTCTCCACCAGATTGGGATTCTACCAAGTGGGAAAATAAGTAAATAGCAAAACATTAGATTTTTTCCATTCTTTTTATTTTAATGTCAGAGAAGACAAGTTTCACCTAGGTTTGATTACCTAAAGCTTTCCTTTGGTTTTTCTTATAAATAAGACCATAGAGATTTTTGGTTTGGTTTAGTTTTAGCTGGAACGAACTTTTGGTATTACCTAGTCTAGTTTTAAAACTGTTGCTGTTTTCACAGCAGAATTATTATTAAAGACATATCTTACACTATATATATACATGTATATGTGTGTGTATTATATATATTTAATCTATATTCCATACATTATACTATATATTTCATACACAATATATATACAGGTCCTGAGAGGTTGCTCGGAGCCATCAGTACTGCACTAGAATATTCTACTTTTCTCAATTTACAGCTGAGAAAACTGAAGCTCAGAGAGTATAAGTTTTTCGCAAGTACAGTTGAAGGCGTTGCTGCCACTAGAATTCAGTGTTCTGATTCTGAGTTTAGGGCTTCTTCCATAATTGTCTTCAAAACCACTTTTTTATTGTTTCTTTGGGAAACCATCCATCCACACTGAATGATTCCGTGATGAGTTTTAGAATAAATCATGCGAATAACTCCGTTGCTTCCAGTGGAGTTCTATGATGTTTATACAAAACAGCTTAGACTTTCCTTGATTACCAAGCCAGTGACAAATTCAGGAGCTTTTTTGGGCCTAGTAATTGTTTTAGCTAACCCAATAATTGAAATAGAAGTTACTAGCATTTATGGGGGAAAATATCAGGAATAAATATCTTACCTACTAAATACGTGACTAATAGATTGAATTTATACTATAAAGCTTCTTGAGAATTATTTACATGGGTGATAAAAAAAGAAATATTTGGGGGTGCATGGGTGGCTCAGTTGGTTAAGCATCCGACTTCGGCTCAGGTCATGGTCTGGCAGTGAGTTCAAGCCCCACGTCAGGCTCTGTGCTGACAGCTCAGAGCCTGGAACCTGCTCCAGATTCTGTATCTCCCTCTCTCGCTGCTTCTCCCCTGCTCGTGCGCTGTCTCTCTCTCTCTCAAAAGTAAATAAACATTAAAAAAAAGAAGAAAAGAAATATTTGGATAGCAATAGTCTCCTGCCAGGCACATGTCTAACTTTGTGGGACACAATCACAGGTCGAGACTATATATGGAGGTTGATATGTCATATATCTAAATATTTTAAGGTTTTAAGTCAAACTAGGCCCATAGCCTAGTTCCTGTCTTCCCGCCTCCACCTCCCCATCCCACCCCCATCCCCCACCGCTCTCACTGCCCTCCTATCTCAACCCTGAGGATCGATTGCTCTTACCTCCCTGAGGCTTCAGGAGTCCTGGGCTCTGTCCTGGATGTAACTTGATTCTATAGATGGATCTTCTGAGACAAGGTAGGTGGAAACTGAGGCTCAACCCATGACTACTGGATGGTGTCTAGATCTAACAGAACCCCAAATGAGACTGAGCTGATTAGGTTCCCAAACATCTCGGAAAGGTGATTTTCTCTCCTCAACCTGTTACTTCTCTGATACAGCCCCTCCAAGTTAAGCATCTCCGCAAACTGCCCCTTGTTCTACAATTCATAACTTTTACATTTTTCCCAAGCAGAACCCTGTCTGGAGAATAATCAATTTGATATGTTGAACGGCCATTCCTCGACAAGATAATAGTAGCAGATTTTATGTTTTAATTGATGCCGATATTTTACATTTACGTATATTTAGCCGAGTCTTGCAGTGATGCAGAGGAGGAATTCCCTGATCCCTTCTGATTAAGAATGAACAAACAAACAAATAAGTATCTTGTTGAAGAAAAACATCTTCGTTATGTGATTGCTGGGCTAGAATATTGGGGATTTATCAGCTTTGGACTACCAAGCATTATAGAAGCACTTTATAAAATACCTTCTTAGTTAAATGTTTCTTCATAATTAAAGAATTGCTTAGGGGCGCCTGGGTGGCGCAGTCGGTTGAGCGTCCGACTTCAGCCAGGTCACGATCTCGCGGTCTGTGAGTTCGAGCCCCGCATCAGGCTCTGGGCTGATGGCTCGGAGCCTGGAGCCTGTTTCCCATTCTGTGTCTCCCTCTCTCTCTGCCCCTCCCCCGTTCATGCTCTGTCTCTCTCTGTCCCAAAAATAAAAAAAAACGTTGAAAAAATTAAAAAAAAAAAAAAAAAGAATTGCTTAAAAAAACAATTTGGTTTTATAAAACAAATCATATTCATAATTAATTTATTCTGACTAAATCATATGTGAGACTTTTCATTCCAAAGGAGGATGACTATAATGTACGGTTCTTATAAATCTTTTGCTCCTGAAATCAACTTGTTGAGTAAAAAAGAATGCTTTCAACCATCAGCTAAATTCAGTAGCTAACATGGGCATTTAAAAAAGTATAGAGACACCAAAGCATGGTACTTTAACATTAGAAATAGTTCTGTTTCTGTAATGTTTCTGCTCATGCTGTTATTTTCCACTGACAGGTAAGAGTGAGGTTTTGACACTCTTAATATAACATAGGGTGTTAATCTTATAATCACCCTGTCAGCACTTTCTGTCAGAGTGTTAATGGCCACCTTTCAGCCACTCAGAGGCTCTTGCCAATAAAAATAATACCGGCATCCAGCCAACCAGAAGTTATTCAGCTACGTTTTTTTTCCTTCATTTTTTTTTAAAGCAACGAATAAATTAAAAAAAAAAAAAAAAATCCAACCATAGATGCAGAAGTCTATCTCTGTGTTCTACTTCCTTATTTCCGAAGTCAACTCTCCACCTGGTAACAAGATTCAAACTTTTTCTTTGCTCTCAATCTTTGCATTGCATTAATTTTTTTAAAAATGTGAATATAGTTAATACACAATGTTACCTGAGTTTTTAAGTGTACAACATAGTGATTCAGCATGTCTATATGTTATGCTATTCATTACATTTGAACTATCCAAAGTATTTCTTAGTTTTCACCCAAATATCATAAGAAAAATATCTATCTTGACTGAAAATGTAAAGCATCCTTTCAAACAGTTGGAAAGGGAAAACTATTAGTTTTTTTAAATAATTTTATTTATTTATTTATTTATTTATTTAATTTGATTTTAGAGAGCATGCAAGCAGGGGAAAGGGGCAGAGGGAGAGAGATAAGGAATTTTAAGCAGACTCCATGCTCAACGCCGAACCCAATGCAGTGCTCGATCCCATGACCCTGGGATCATGATCTGAGCCAAAATCAAGAGTCAGACACTTGACTCACTGAGCCATGCAGGTCCCCAAATATATAACTAAGAATCATTCAAAACCCAGGTCATTTGAAAGCAACAACTAATATCCATATGGGTGTGTTTATTACACGAGAGAAGCCTCTAGAATCCATTTCATGAAGAACTTTGAAGTAAATTAAGATATTATAATTATCTAAAATTTTGTTCTGAATTTGACCCTTTATTGAATCAAATAATGGCCTACAACTTTTGTCTCTTGGACTTATTAGACAGCAAATAAAAGACAGAGGAAAAAATGAGAATTGACTGTGTAGGAAAGATTTTCTCACTAGCTGATAGTTTTTTTGTTTTTTGTTTTTTGGGGTTTTTTTTCCTCTGATGTTCACTTCACTCTTTTGATTTTGCTTCCTTCTAAAAACACTCATTTGGGTTTGAGGGTTTCCATTCTGTGTTAACTGCTATCTTCCAGCTCATCTGAGTTATACCCGACACCCTGTATTTAGATGTTCTAAATTAGTGCATTTTGTGTGTGTGTGGCTATGTGTGTTTGTAACATCTTTGGCAAGGAAGTAGCTCTATGATGCATAATTTCTTGTTGAAATAGCAGGATATTTAACTTTACAAATACATTTTCCCAATGGAATGCCTACTCATAAATCTATAATTGCCATAACCACAAAGATCAGTATGAAAATCTAACACAATGTGAGCTGAATTTCTCACTTTTTATTTCACCTTAGCTGATGTGCCTTTTATATCTCTTGTGTGTTGTTTTAAAAGAAGCAACATGTTTGCAATAGTCCCGTGAATAGTAATGATTGAAACAGAGAGCTTCTGCAATAACTTGACTAATTTACTTTATGTTGAAGATCAATCTGTCATCCTTTACTTTTCAGTCCTAATACATTTAGATGGTGTTTTATTTTTCCTAATGACAGACTGCAAATGGAAAATATATTTCCAAGAAATAAAATCTAAAGAAATTAATAATATCCTGTTTTCATTGAAAACTAAGTGAAATGTATTAGGAATTTTTTCACTTGGTTTGGCTATAAAACAGGGAAAACAATGAAGTACCAAGTATAGAAACAATTTTATGAGTACATGGGTTACATACTTTTCTGAGGGAAATTTCCTTTCCAAAATGCTGATGAAAACAAACCAAAATTTGAAGCTAAAACACCCCAAGTTCACTTAACACAATGAATAGCAATTTAATCAAACTTGTAGTATGTATTATGTTTCTCCCAGAGACGAGGGTAGGAGTGGAAAGAAGTCATTGAGTAGAAAAGTTTAATTATGAGATAAATTCAACTGAACTTCTCCATTTAAGCCACTATAATTGTCTCAAAAATGTATTAACATTTCTAAATTAGTTCTAGGACTTAGACATCTCCTATAGTTCAATTTCAATGAAATTATGCTGTACACAAATAACCTGGTCTCTAAGGCATAATGTATAGATTATTTTCAATGTCATTTTAATATTGTATAGATACTAATGTCATTTCCTTTAAATCCTGAATTTCACCTGTGACATGAGATCAAATTAGATGAGGATTCTCCCACTTCCTCCAGAAGAGGAGCTATGTTAAACTTCTCAAAATCTTTAGTGTTTTGTGGGAGTAGAGTTGAAGAGTTGTGGAAGTAGACATTATCTGGGTAATAAGTGATGACATTTTTTTTGGTCACTGAGGAGGTAGGGAGCGGTCAAGACTTAGGGTTAGGCTTAGAAGAAACAGATAATCCAAACCACTGGGATTGGTAGTGACACTGGTTTTTTTACCTGGCCATCAACTCTATTAGACTTAAAGTACTGTACTGTTAAACATGATTAGTGATGTGGGGACCATCTACTAAATGACCTCTAAGACCCCTTTGCATCATGTGACTTGTCTCAGACTATATTTTATTCATCAAAGACATTTTATAACTCCATCAAGTATATACCATTTAAAATTTTTTTTTAATATTTATTTTTTGAAAGAGAGACAGAGTGCAAGTGGGGGGGGGGGGCAGGAGGGTCCAGAGAGAGAAAGGGAGACACAGAATCTGAAGCAGGTTCCAGGCTCCATGCTGTCAGCACAGAGCCTGACATGGGGCTTGAACTCACAGACTGTGAGATCATGACCTGAGCAGATGTCCACCCAGGTGCCCCATATACCATTTTTTTTTCTCAAGACATAAACAAAATTTTAGTTTTTTCTTCTGTACATTTTTAAAGTGGGTTAGTTAAATGGCATTTTTGTTTACATTTCTATTCACTACTCCAAATATAGAATCGATAATCAGAATTTATTCCTATCAAAGCAGTATGCACCTAATTCAAAAGTAAAGTACTGCATATTCTTTCTCTTTTTCACTGTTTCATAACTTTGTCATGCTCAGTGTGTGGGAGACTATTTTCATGATCACTCATCCTTTTTTTTTTTTTTTTTTTTCTCCTAGATATTCCATCATTCTGAGCAGTTAGCATTTATCTGAGTCAGGCTTTCCAGATACCAGGATACATGGCATAATATTAGAGAATTTTTTGGTGGGTTTTTTTTATAAATGTTAAATAATAACACAAAAAAACTAATTAATAATAAAAGCCATTATGTAGCTTTTTTTTTTCTGGAGCTATATATTAGGCACAAAAGAGACAATAACAATAATGGTGAATGTATTAGAGCAGTTATTTTGATTTATATTTTAGTTTTTTTGAGAGAAAGAGAGAGAGAGAAAGAGCACATGAGCAGAGGAGAAGGGCAGAGGGAGAGAGAGAGAGTCCCAAGCCAGCTCCACACTCAGCACAGAGCCCAATGCAGGGTTCTACATGGGGCTTGATCCCACTGACCTTGGGATCATGAACTTAGCTGACATTAAGAGTCAGATGCTCCACCGACTGAGCCAATCAGGCATCCACAGCAATTATTTGGTTTGCAAGCAACACCAAAATGACTCTAGGTTGACTTTACAAAGAATGATTCCATTTGAAGGACGTGAGTGTGTTCACAAGATTAGAGAGAAGGCTGAAGATGAACAGCGTCTGAACTTTCCTAGTTGAACTAGTCTTGGTAGCAAGGCTTACTTGACAATCTTCCTGGGGAGCCTATGAAGTCCAACTCACTCTTTCAACGTTTTTTTTTTTTTTTTTTTTTTTTTTTTATTTATTTTTGGGACAGAGAGAGACAGAGCATGAACAGGGGAGGGGCAGAGAGACAGGGAGACACAGAATCGGAAACTCAACCTTGCTTCCATTATGAGCAAACCTCAAAGTCTGGTCTTGCCAGTGTTGGGTGATGTAGAAGGAATTTCCAGTGATCTGAAGGCAGCTTTTGAATATGAGGGAAGGCACGTGAATTTCATGTTCCACTAAGATGACTTTCAGTGAAGAGAGGCACATCTGCAAATTAAATTGTGGTATTGGGTGGCCAAAATATTAAAATACATTATAGTAATATTTATCTTTATAAGTGAAGCAGTATAGTTTCCCACCAGCGGCAAGGAAACTCGTATAAAAATGTGATGTTTAGGTAATGAGAAGTGAAGAGGGGAAAAGAGTTTACTTTTATAGATACTCTAAAACCAACCAAATGAAGTCTTATGTTAACATACTCTAATAACAGCAAAACATTAATGACTTAGAAGTTATAGGTCTAAGTCACTAGGGACTGACTAGAAGAAACAGGTGTTAAGACATTTACTTAGGCTGATGACAGTTTGCTGTTAATTAAATCATTAACTGAGATTCTGCAACACTTTGGCAGTACTCAACATGCTCAAATCAGTTTCTCACACCTAGTTTAAAGGAGTGCTCTTGCTTTCTTTTTATCATTAAATAAACTTTGCTTAATTAGCAGTTACCTTCTCAAGTTTGCCAAACACAGCTTGGCACTTAGTCTAACTAAACATGGGCTAAATTAAGAACAAACTTTAAGAAAATTACTTTATGATCTTTTATGAAATTCAGAAGATGGAAATATAAAACAACACAAAACAAAAATAAAAAATAAAAGTTCTACAGAGATACCAAAAATAATTTTTAAAACTTGGGAACACTGGGGAAAGAAATGAAACAAGAAATTGAGAAATGTTATGTAAATGAGGATTCACAAATGGGGTAGATGATTTATCCTCCTATAAACAAACTTAAAAAATGGAAATAAGCAATAGTAAGTCCACTTGGTTTTTATACTCCGATATGTACCACTGCAATACACCATAAGCTATCCTCCCCCATCCAGTTGATCTGACTAAAGACTTAAATTTCCCAGTTCTCAGATGCATCTTCCCAATGGATCATCAGGAAATAAAACTGGCCTGTAAAATCACTAACTGAAAAGTAATAGACTAAAAAGGACAACCTTTTGAGATTGGCCAATCAACTGATAGGGGCTCAGAAAGAAGATTTGTACTGTAAAGCTTGAAGTGAAATTAAATATGACCCCTGTTCTGAGTTTAAAATCTGTTTCTGGGAGACAAAGTGATCTTGGAGGAAACAATGTATTAAACAAACCAAAAAACAGGAAATGCTTGAGTTGTGCAAGAAAGTAGGAATTTGAGTTGAAGGTTGAGGATAAGACAGCCTTTTAGAAGATGGACAATACTAAAGCAAACATTTCGGGTAAGGCAAAGGTAGTCAGGAGTGTGATGCCAGGTAGGGGCACCAGCTGAATCTTGGAACTTAAGTTCTGGAGGAGATGGGTGAGAATTCCATGGTGTAGGATAGAAGAACTTTGATTTTGGTGGGCATACAGAAGATTCACCTGGCCAGACCAAGAGGTCTAGGGACTGACAGAAAATGATGTTGATTAGTTGGCACTGCAAAATGAAGTCTTAAAAAGCCTATAGAAGAAACGTAGAGGTATTTGTACTTGAAACAGGACACAGCAGACTAAGTCTACGATGTAAACCAGAGAAAAGTCTGGAAAGGATTTGCAGGAAGGATATGTCCACCTCTATGTTTCTTTAACATGATAAATACCAATAGATTTAAAATAGAAGCTGAAATCAACTAATTCATAGAGACCAGAAAATGTACTGCCAAAGAAATGGAAAACCCACAGTTACATCAACGGCATGACTCAAACAAACAAAAAAATTATGATTTTTTTAATAAAAGGGCAGTATTTAATCAAGCAATTGAGTGGAAATGTCAGCCCCTACTGCACTCATGCTGCTCAGCTGTAATCATTGAGGCCTTTAACCTCCAGCTTCAAGGCTTCCTAGTCTGAAGCCAATTCTTTTACACAGAACAGGGAGGGTTTGGGGATCCTCAGTCTGCCTGTCTGGTTAAATATCAAAGTAGCCATGTGCTTTTGTCACTATTCCCTTCTCAAATCCTATGAACTTTGCAGAGACAGAGAAGGAGAATGAAAAGAAAGGGGTGACAGGAAGAGGAAAGAATGAGGAAGAGAGAATGGAAAAGGAGTGAGAGAGAGAGAGAGGAGAAAGCAGCAGTAGAGTCAAACATAGGCCAGCAATATCAACTACTTAAGTACTTTTTGAAAGATGGAAAGCATGTGCAAGGGCATTTATCTTAAAGGAGAAGTTACAAACTAAGTGCTTGCAGAGAGGAATATCACAAAGAAAGGAGATTATTTTAACCTAAGGAATTATGGCTTAGACTTAATAAATTGTCAATGAACACAAAATAAGGGGAAAACTTGAAAATGGAGACTGCTTTGAAAAATCTGCCACTCTTCCCCGCACACATCCATCACCTTTCCCAATGTATGGAGCTGCATGGCCATCCTCTCTTAGCACCCATTTTCCTTGAGGCACATGCACACACACACACACACACACACACACACACACACTTCACCTCCCTCTGGCCATGACCTCAGGAGATCATAGGTCTGTTATGTGGAAAAATTGCAACAGGAATTTCCAAACTTAGAAGTAAAAGACATAGAGAAAACTGGTGGTCTTGTACCATGACAAATGGGAAATTATGAGAAAGTAAATTTTAAATTAACACCAGGACCTCCAGCCATCTTCCTCAACCCTTCTCTCAGATGTGAACAGTTAAAGAAAACCACCTTATGAAGAAGAAGCGTTGATCCTTCTCTGGAGAAATATCACGGTTTCAGAAAAATGATGTCCAGATATTGACATTTGAAAATCTCCTAAGAAAAAGTCGGTTTACTGTCTGATCATTCTATTTTTAAAAAAAAGATCCCCATTTAGAAGCCCACCTAGATACTTCCATCTATTTCTAAAATTCCCTGTTTAATATCAATGACTAACAAATACCATTTGAGAAAAGCCTGTAATATAAAAGACAGACAAAAATAACCAAATAGACAAGAGAGAAAAAGAGAAAATTGAAGTAGGAAAAATACTTAAAAATTTATGATTAATATCATCATAGCTATATAAAGCTACACAAGGAAAGCTATTTTGTCTATGACAGGTGAGTTGAATAGAAAACACTCAAGAGTTCAACAAAGAACTCTTGGAAATCAAAAGTGTGATTGCTGGAAATGACATACTCTTAGAAGATGGAAGTTGGATATTCCCCAGGAATTTGAGATCCATTTCTGATGAAAGGCACATTTTTCCCAGCCAGAGCTGTGTCTCATTATACTCTGCTTGTATTGTGGCTATTTCTGGACTCCTAAAAAGCTTATTTCCTAAGGGTGACCAAATAACCAGTCCTTGCCTCTTTCTTCCAAAGAATACTCTATGAATCTTGCAGAAACATTTCTGCACAAACTAGATTATGGATACCAGTGTGCCAAAAATATTTCTGCTGCATCTTTAGGGCTTGCCTACATTTTTGAATTCTGGATAAGGAATTACAAAGATAGTGTAGCAATAACCACATTGACTAAAAATAAATTTTTGACTTTATTTTCTTGCTGTAAATATGAATTTTGCATATTTAAATTTTTATATTTATGATGCTTGAATATTTGCCTTAAAATGTATAAAGATTTGTAAATTAGATTTTTGTCCATAATAAAATACCATGTATGCAAGAAAAAATAAAGAAGTGCAGAGAGGTGACTACATTATGGCACTAAAGCAAAACCATAATATCAAATGGATTTGGTTACATATCTTCTTTTTATTTGTATTTTTTAAAATTATTTTTTTAAACTCACAGATTCTCTGAATCCATTATCTTCTGTATTCCTGCTGGCATCTGAATTCACCTCTTCCACATCAGTGATATATTCACCAGCTCTTGTTAAATCTTGGAAGCAGAGTGACAAAAATAAAGTTAAATAAACTTAAGAATTTTCTGTGAGATATATCTATTCATGTTTTTCTGGAATCCGAAAGATTAATTAATACTTGACAAAAATTTCCGCTAGAACATTTAAATCTATCCAGTTTCGGAATGCCATTTAATACGATGGTTCTATAATACTGATGAACATAATCATCATTTTTTTCTGTATTTTATTTCTTTTAAAGAAACTATTAGCTTTCTATTGTTACTTGGAGGAAGTAACACATTAAATAGAGTGGAAACAAATTCTTTGTTTCATAGGCTGAGGTTACCCGTACTTGTCATGTGCTGCCCATCTGGATTTTAAAAGTTTGAATTCACACTGAATTGCAAAAAGGACATTGCAATGAAAGCAATTAAAGTTTATTTTCCAACGCATTCTGTGTACTTACAAATCTTACTAAAGAATGTCATTAAGTGTCACTTTTTAGCCTTTTTTTTAAAGCAATAAAAGTATGTGTCTCTATTTTCCACTCAATAGAAAATTTGAAGTTGAGCAAACTGCTAAATCTCAGCCGTCCTCCTTGGTTCTTCAACTATTTCCTAGCACTTGACTTTGAAAGATTGAAAATTGGATAATAATTGAATCATTCACCAGGTTGTATTTTGACCACTCCAAGTCATTTTTTCGATCTTAAAGCCAGCTACTTTTAAGAAGGTGAGTTGTTGCCATGTGTGAATGCCATTAGTAGAGATGCAGTAAGAAACTGGACTAACAGGGTATCCTCAGGATGTGTTCTACTCCAAAAGCACTTAAAAAGTTGGAACTTTAGGGGTACCTGGGTGGCTCGGTCACTTAAGCCTCTGACTCTCAGTTTCAGTTCAGGTCACAAACTCACGATTTGGTGAGTTCAAGCCCCGCGTCAAGCTCTGTGCTGACAGTGTGGAGCCTGCTTGGGATTCTCTCTCTCCTACTTTCTCTGCCCCTCCCCTACTCACACGATCTCTGCCTCTCCCAAATAAATAAACTTAAAAAATTTTTTTTAAAATTGGAATGTTGAAAATTGCTTCAATTATGTGGGACATATCAATATCTATTCTTCTAAAAATCACATGCACATTTACTTTTAGTAGAGATTATTTTTTTGTTCACAAACTTGTATAAAAATATAAGGTTCATCTGGAGAAACACTGGCAACATATACATATATATGTCTATGTATATAGATCTATAGATAAATATGTATTGATTGAGATTATCAACTTACTAAGTTATGTAATGTTTATTTTTTTTCACAGTTAAACCTTCACGTTATTCTCCAGTGATTCATTCATGAGGAAAATTTAATATTAGTTCCTTATTACTTTTTAAAAAATAATAGCAGCTACATTTATTGAGTGCAGGCACCATGTTAATTTGTGGTGTTCAATTGTATCTGGTTCATTCTTAATTTTTTCCAGAAGTTTTAGTGTTTTAACCTGTTTGCATAAAACTTCATCCATCAATCTATTTACCCTTATGGAAATTTATATCATTATCATGGTTCTCTTGATATGCAATGGTTAAAATTATACCCCAAATATTCCAAGTAAAATGAGACTTGAATTTTATACAAACAAAAAACATCGTATTAAGTTTCTGATAGTTTTGTTGACTGTCACAAAATATAAGCCAGCATCTTCAGGAAATTGAGAAGCAGAGGTCATAAACTGTTTTGGTTAGTTCTCTTCTAATTTATGTTTGTCATCAATGAAATTTATTCACAAATACTACAAATTGGAAATTTTGGATTGAGAAAGTTATGGCCTGTGTGTATAAAGGATCTTCTACTCCTTCCATTTTCCCTCCTCATTTTCTCAAAAACATCAGTATTTGAGGATAGTACCCATTTATTCTGTATTTCAAGAAAATTCTTTGCTCTTGGATATCTAATACCTAGAACCTATAAATCAAATGAGCAAGTCTACCTAGGCTGAGAAATTTTAGGGAAAACAGATTAAAAGTTATGACGGCATATTTATCACAGGTCAATCTCACTATTTACCAAAGGTTAGAGTTAGTGATTTGGTTTCATCTTTACTTACTTTTTACTGATAAAGTATGATGCCTTCCTTTACTTATTAGTCAAACCGAGTTGCATGAAAGAGAAAATATTATAGGCATTTCAAAAAACAAAGGACTTACTAAAGGAAACTGGATATTCACAATATCATTGGAAGAGCAAGGAATGGGAATCACAGACCCACTAGAGGGAAGGTAGAAAGGGGTTTCTGAGAATCAACCACATTATTTTCCATACTCCCTCACTCTTGCCATTCAGACCTTCAGGCAGACCTGAAATCCCGCATAAAATAAAATAACATCTAAAGCAATGAGAATTTATTCTAAAACTTAATAGACTCTTTAAAAAATTAATTTTCTAGTAATGGTACTAGTTAAATATCCTCTCTAAAGATATATATTTTCCTAAAAGATGTTTGCCCCAACTTTAACATCTGGGACATCGGGTTTATCATTGATTTGGAAATGAATGTGAAGAGATAATATGTCCTTTCCCATTCTCACTAAAGTCCCTTTATACCAAATTTGGGGGCAGATAAGGGTTGGCCCCTAAAATACAGTATAGTAGAAAGAATATGGTTTTTATATGGATTTTTGAGAAGCATGAGCTGTAATCCTAGGTTCAAAAATTAAAAACTATGAGATCTTCTACAGATTACTTATCTTTCTGGGCCTTCATTTTCTTATTTACAAAAAAAGTAATTAAAATACTTTGTAGGGTTGTGTTGAGAAGCACATTAGATAATGTGTCTTTTTTTTAAGTTTATTTTTGAAAGAGAGAGAGAGCGCACACACACGTGTGTGGTAGGGGTAGAGAGAGAGAGGGAGAGAGAAAATCCCAAGGAGGCTCCGCACTGTCTGTGCAGGGCCTGATGTTGGGGCTCAAACCCACAACCCTAGGATAATGACCTGAGCCAAAATCAAGAATCAGAGGCTCAAGTGCCTGAGCCACACAGGTGCCTCTGGAGCACTTCCTTTTATGACTGTAGATGTGCTTCATTAATATTAACAATAAGTATTCAAATTTAATTTACTAAGATCTTTAACAGTGAAAAATTTTAATAATATTTACTATCTAATTATGGTGGCTCAAAATAAGCCAACTAATAGCAAATCACAATTCTTATAATTTTATATATGTCTTATAACATATAATTTATAAAATGATTTTTCTGATTAGAATTCTTTTTTTTTTTTTTTTTCCAACGTTTTTTATTTATTTTTTGGGACAGAGAGAGACAGAGCATGAACGGGGGAGGGGCAGAGAGAGAGGGAGACACAGAATCGGAAACAAGCTCCAGGCTCCGAGCCATCAGCCCAGAGCCTGACGCGGGGCTCGAACTCACGGACCGCGAGATCGTGACCTGGCTGAAGTCGGACGCTTAACCGACTGCGCCACCCAGGCGCCCCCTGATTAGAATTCTTATTCATCTTCCCATAATAATTGCTTTGTGAAAGACCTTCATAGTGCATGCATCACACTTCATTAAAAGTGCCATTTTTGTCTTTTTTACCAGCACATAAAAAAATATTCTTTTCATTTTCTTTTTTCTTTACATTTTTCTTTTTATAATATGCAGCCTAGAGTAAGTTCTCAATAAATGAACTCAGTTTCACTACTGTATTTTAGTAGCCTGACATAATAAGTAAAAGGGATGAATTAGAAGATAGTAGTAGGAATAGGAAAGAAAACATAGGTGTGAGAAATATTGCAAAAAGAATTAAAAAACTAAGATATGGTGGATAAAGGTTTATAAAGGTCAGAAAGACACTGATAAACTTTGCTATGATAGTTCATTGTAATATAGGAGAAGTTAAAATAGAATTAGAATTAATTACACAAACCATTTTACAAGCCAACTCCATGACGAAAAAAATGATGTAGGCAATATTTCTATGTTTTAAGTGAAACAAAGACATTTCTAAAACAATATATTCAATATATGGATACACTACATGAATCTGCAGGATTTACATGAAAATATCTCAGGCTAGTGAACTTTTAGGAGATTTTTTATAGACTTTTCCATTAGCCATATCTTATAAATTTTAGGTTCTATAATGAAATGCGTATTGGTGTGGTTTTTTGCATGCACATTTCATTGTAATGTTGTTTAAAAAATTCTGACAAATCAGGAAATGGGGGTTTAGGAGTGATGGTGATGCAAAAGGGGGAAGCCGTGGGGTGGGGGTTGAGGACTGCCCGGGGTAGGTGGCAGTAGTATGCCTTCACCCTATGCTTTCCATCCTCTCCTGAACAGTGTTACATTCCAAAATGAATGGGTGAGTCCTCCACTATGTCTGTGCACCTCAAAGCGATCTTGCACATCAGTGAATATCTTGGCATCATTTTCATCTGACACAAATGTGATGGCCACACCCTTGAGGCCAAACAGGCCCGCCAGGGTCACCTGATGCTCATAGGTATCGGAATCCTCAGGTGTGTGGTGTTGAAGGCAATGTTCACCCACTCAGTGTCCATGCCTCAGCCAAATAGGTTGGTAGCCACAAGAATTTGACATTGAAAATCTTAAAATATATGTTGTTTTAGAACAAGAAAAATTAATGTCATTTAAAAACTATGAATCTGAGATATCAATCCTTGCCAGCACAGAAGATGGTAGGACTCCCAAAAGAAAAAGAGGAGTTAAGAGAAGATACTGATGTAAGTGGAAAGCTAATGCATTCTTATTTTTGCTTTCTATTTCCCTTTCTCTTGTGGAATATTTTTAACATATAGAAATAATTTTGTCAAATGACTACCTGTGAGAAAGTCTTAGTTTTTAAAAAATAGATAATTCCAACAGTAATTTAGACCTTAATGGTTTCTTCAGAAAGAAAGGAAGAAAGAAAGAAAGAAAGAAAGAAAGAAAGAAAGAGGGAAAGAGGGAGGAAGGAAAAGAGAGAAAGGAATGAAGAAAGAAAGAAAGGAAGGAAGGGAAAGAGAAAAATTTAGAATGGGGGAAAAAACCTAAGAATTATCTTAATGTTATAGGTTAAAGAAAGAAACAAATGTAAAGAGGGAATCAATTTTTTGGAAACCTGCTCTATTCTAAGCAAACTGGTATGCCACTTCTTATGCATTAACTCATCTAATTTTCAAGCCAATCCTGTGAAGTAGGTGTTATACCTGCTCACTTCCACAGGTACCGAGACAGGGTGGTAGTGGATAGGGGCAGCAGCTGTTGTGGTTGTGATACTAGTAGAAGAAATGTCAGCAGGAGAATACAGCTACCATCCAATTAATAACACTACTTGCAGGGGACAGTGCAAGAGCTTTGGATGAATTTAATGAATTGAAAGTAACAAATATATAAAATTCTCAAAAGAAAGCCTGTAGTGGAAGAAGAGAGCTAAAAAAGGGAACAACCACTTTCAGGAGTGGGAAAAAGGGAGAGTCCACAAAACAATGAGGGCTAAGGATTAGAAAGGAAAAGACAACCACACAAACACCATCCATAGTAAACAAGAAAAAGGAGAGTTTCAGGAAAGAGGAAATATTGAAAGCTGCAAGAAAATTGAGGAAAATGCAACAAAGATCATTAATGACTTAATCTTGGACTTTCCCAAATTACAGTGCTGGTCATCTCCACCCTCTGTCTTGAGCATCCCTCTAAGTTTTGGGGTCCTGGATGTGAACTCTTTTCCCTACTTGGGCTCAAGATGTTTATTTGTACTTAATAATGTCCCCTTTCACATCATAGATTTGGCAAAATAAGACTAATTCTTTCCACTTTGCAAATTCAATTACAATTACCACACACACACACACACACACACTCACATATATATATACACATGTGAATCACTTAAAAATATATCTTATATATTTGTAAAATATATATTAATATATAACAATATAATTTGAATAATATATATGTATATGAAATGTAATCTTTTACTTTAGGTATCTGGTTATCGTATTATTTTACCTACTTATAGAGTCTTATTAAGTTATTCTGATATTTAGCCACAAAAGTTTGCTTCTCTGAAAAGTTTAGCTTTTGCTACAAAATTTGTGGCTGTATCCCATCCTCCTTTCCTAAACCATTATAGTAACTATAAAATTAGATACGTTCAGTACCAGTCCAGTAAAATCCCATTGGCAGTCCTTATCCATCAAAGAAATATTACTCATACTTCATGTATCCATTATCATATATGGCCCCATCGCCCCCACTGCTACTTGCTGAACTACTCCCCAGTTCTGCTAGCAAGATGCTAAGAACAAGGTCCCCTCAATGCTAAGCTCCAGTTTCCTCATAGACTGTTCTTCATACCTTTCTCAGGAGCTAGATAGGAACTCAAGGAGGCCGAGTCTTCTTAGGAGCTGGGCCTTAGGAGCTGGGCCTTAGCCTTATTAAAGTTTGGTCAAGTCCCTTAATAGAGGAGTTGGAATGGAATGTTCTCGCTGAGATTTTTTCCAGTTCTCAAAACTATCCCTCAGAGATGATCAGTTTCTGGAAGGTGCTATTCTTCATTTGTCTCTAGATTCACAAACTGGAGAAAGGTGAGAATGATATCATCAATTTATGTCATTCTAAGAAGTACATTTCAGGGGCAACAGAGACTTCCGCATATCTTCAGAAATTATGCCCAGATTATGAAACGACTGATTTCACATCCTTTTATAAAAAGTGTCATACTGAATTCTCACTAAGTGTTCTACCAAGGCTTTAAATGGTGAGTAAGCCTAGTAAACCAAACAGCAGAGAGAAGGAAGCGGACAGCCTCTCTATATATGACCAAATGCACAAAAGGTATGCTTTGATTTTATCTGTAGTCACCAGGATCATAAATCTCCTAATGTCTCGGTGAATTTATTTTTGAGAAGCCATTTATCATTTGTAGCTGCTATCAACCAAATTTTCCTTTAGCGTCTACTTGCCATCAGCTTAGCATCAATACCCAAGTCTGAAATATTAAAATATGTTGTCGTGTCAGCATCATGGATTTTACCTTGGCATATACGGCATAGGCAATCCTTTATCTGTTCATTCTAAAGAGTTAGAGGTCACAGGAGAAGTGTCATATACTGAGACCCCTTAAATATCCTACACAATGGAAAAGATTAATTGTTTTCTTTTTTCCCCCTTCCTTTCACAGATTGGTTTAAACTAAATATTAATTAGAATAGTAATAGAAAGCAGATAAAATGTGGAATAGATCTGGTAGAATTCGATGAGTGTTCGAGTCCACTAGCCTTCAACATGAAGCACCCTTCTCCCTCTGGAAGTCTATTATTCAACTCTGCAAATTCACAAGATTCTATAGAGAACTTTGGAAACAATGTGATTAGATGAGAGCCACCAACTGTGATTGCACACGAGGGCCCACGGCCTGATACCTAACAAGAGTGGAGGTCTTCCAGGCAGGTATCCTTCCCGAGCAAGTCTCAAAGCTATCTAACATCTTTTAGGTTGAAAAGTTTCCTTTCCCTGGAATAGGTACTATGCCTAAATTTAGTGCTGGATCATTTACAGATGTTCTGTTCCATTATATTCTGTCCTTGCATATCCTTGAATATGTGATCATTTAACAGAAATGTTAAATGAACATTTAAATAACAATATAACCTTGTGACAGACTCTGAATTTCTGCCTTTTATATGAATATTGAGGCCTCATTTTAATATACCTAAAGCCTTGCAATTTAACATATTTCAGGCTTCAGGAACTTTATGAACAGACCCTTCAATAGAGTTTGCATTTTAAACACAATCCTATTTTAGAAATATATAAAAATTATTTTTTTGAAGTATCAGCAAAGGGTTATATAGTGAAGACATAGCTTATTATTTCAGAAAATAAACAGATTCTGCCTCACTGGTCCCCAACATCTAATTTTTAAAGTAGTTTCAGGAGACTGAAACTTACTTCCCATCCTGACAGAGCACAAACAGAGGAAAGAAGTTGAATGGTGGATGAAACAAAGATGATGACATAAAGGTTCCTGAGTTCCTCTCCTCCCACAGATGAGCTGAAAGTACAGCTACACACAGAATGATTCTCACTGAGAGAGGTTCTGAAACCATCTGAGTGACGCCTATACACTAGATTGATGAAACGATATCCACATTGGAACAGGTTTAAGATAGATACACTGTCACCATAAACCCCATTACCAGCCAAGAGCCAGAGAGAGGTCTGCCCTGAGGGTCAATGAGTTTAGACCTCTACATCCAGTGCCCCAACTTTTAAGACTTCTACTGAAGGGAAAGGCTCCCCAAACACCTAGCTGTGAAAGCCAATGGGGCTTGTGACCACTAAGCTACAAAACTATAGTAAACAAAGAAGTGATTCTTTTTTGTAACTGGAAGTTTGTACCTCTTAATACCCTTTACCTGTAAGTCATGGGGATGTAATGTATGGCATAAGGAATAGAGACAGTAATATTATAACAACTTTGTATGGTGACAGGTGATAGCTATACTTATCATGAAAATTATTTTATAATGTGCAAAAATATTGGATCACTGTGTTGTACACCTGAAATGAATAGGATATTGTATGCCAACTATACTTCAATTAAAGAAAACGAAAAAGAAAAAGGAGGAGTAGGAGGTAGAGAAGAAGGAGATGGGGAAGGGGAAGGGGAAGAAGAAGAAAAGGAGAAGAAGAAGAAGAAGAAGAAGAGGAAAGAGAAGAGGAGGAGGAGGAGGAGAAGGAGAGGGAGAGGGAGGAGGAAGAAGAAGGAGAAGCAAAAGAGGAAGTAGAGGAAGAAAAGGAAGAGAAAGAAGTGATTCCTAATATGATAAGAGCGCTTGCCACAGCCATTCCCCAGGGCTGAGTGCAGTGGAAGCAGGCAAAGTTGCCTATCTCCCAGTTTTTCTCTAAAAGAGGTCTATATGTATACTTCGAAAGCAGCTGCCTAAAGGCTGAACTGCTCATTTAGCAAGCACTAGGGGTTGGCTGCATTTGCCTCAAATGAGCGAGGCCGAGCACAACGTTCCAGGCTTCCCCTTTCAGCCCACTGCAAGTTGCCAGTACCTCCCTGGAAGGAGCTGGTATATAAATCTGGCCCCCAGCTTTTGCAGTAGCCACACGAGGAACAAGTCCCCAGATTATGGTGCTTTAATAGACAAAGGCACTTACATTCCCAAGTACTATAGGAAACATTCCCAAGTACTATAGTTCTTTTGAAAAATAAAAAAAATTAATTAAAAATTAAATCCAGTATAATTAACAAACTGTGTTATAGTAGTTTCAGGTGTACAATACAGTGATGCAACAATTCTATACATTATTCAGTACTTATTATGATAAGTATACTCTTAATTACCTTCATCTATTTCACGCATTTCCACCCCGCTCCCCTCTGGTAATCATCAGGTTGTTCTCCATAGTTAAGAGTCTGTTTTTTGGTTTATTTCATGTTTTTTTTTTCCTTAGTTCACACACACAAAAATAGTTCTTAATGAGCACAAGAGCAGCCTTTGCAATAGATAAATACCCAGAGCCAGCATGGAGTAAGCAGGTAAAAACACCCATCTCCCAGTTTCCTCTTGGAAGGGGTTTAACTACATACTTTCCCAGCTGCTAACTCAGGGTCCAGCTTCTAACCAGCCTGCAACTAGGTGTTGACTGTAATAGGATACTGCTGGCTATTGGCACTCCCTCAAGTCACTAAGAACAAAGAAGGAGGCTTGGGCAATCATGAGAGTTAGACAACTAGGAGCTCAGGCCAGCCTGATTGATAAGATACATCTCCTATAGGAGACCACTGTCAAAACTGGGAGAGGTGGCTGTTTTGTCTAATGTGCAGCAACCGACACAGTGAGTCAAGGCAAATGAAGAAACAAAGGAATATGTTCCAAACAAAAGAATGAGATAAATCTCCAGATATAGATCTTAATGAAATGGAGATAGTGATTAACCTGATAGAGAGTTCAAACTAATAATCATACAGATGCTGAGGTCTGAAGAGCAATACAGGACTAAGTGAGAATTCCAACGAAGAGAAGATATAAAGTATTTTCAATAAATTTCCCTTATTGAATCAGAACAACAATGTCCATTACTTTTTAAAGAAGTCAAATCTGTTTTTAAGTATACTTGCAAATGTTGAAGGAAAATACATGTCATTTTATTTTATGTTCATACAATTTGCAGGTATATAGATATTCTTATACCTAAAATAAAGATACCACATGTCACTCTGACATATCAAATATTGCTCAGAATATTTTAAAATTCTGGTAAGTTCACTGCAGTTCAAATAAAGAGGTCTAAGAGTCTTATCCAAGCAGCTGTGGTTCCTATTTGAATTTTAGCCTAGATTATTAAAACCTCAAGCCGCAAAATCCCCCTAGGAAATCTTGCATAAGCATTGTTCTCATTGAAAAGGGCTGGGATCAGAAAGGAAGCAAGAGGTTCATGCTTTAGTTGGCTTTAGAACATCAAAAACCAAGTGGTCAATTCTCCTTCAGATGTGTGTTCATAACCCCTTTTAAAGGCAATGGAAATTATATGTGTGGATTTGGGGAGAACATACCCCCAAGTAAGCAAATTAAGAAATGCCAAGAACAACCAAATTTCTTTGCTTCAAAAAAATTGGCTTAAACAATAGTTATTTTAAAAAATAATTTTATGTAATATGTCAAGTAAGTCTATTCATCAGTGATTGGATTTCTATGGCCAATTTGAAGGGAAGACCTTAAAAATATTTTAACCGTATTTTTTTTCTGGTTTTGACCAAAAAAATACAGTTGCTAAACTATTTTTGAAAAAGGAGTTATTTATGTTTCTCCAAAGCAAGTATCTCATAATTCAAAAATTGGTTATTTTTCTACCAGGGCCTGATGGAAGCATTTTCATATTTGTTAATGGCATGGCATGCAGACCAGCCTTTTTGTGGAAAGAGCTTCCAGAACAACACACTAAAGACATAGATTGTATCGTTGTGAGAAAGGAGGTAGCGTTCTTAAATGTCTCTAAGACTGTGTCTGATGGACAATTTTAATTTAGCAAAGGAGAGGTGAGAAAGGGAGAGACGGATAGGGAGTTATTATTTTTGAGGAAGTGGTTAGGGAGTTCTGCTGAAAATACTCCTTACTATATCCAAACCACAAAGGTTTACTAAACAGAAATTTAAATCAAAAGGCAAACAGGATGTTCATCTGGGACACATTTTTGGACACATAGTTTTAATACCACATGAAAGCTGCACCATCCAGATGTAAAAGAAATAACATTTAAACAAAGAAACAAACAATAAAACAAGAAGTGAAATTGGATGATAGCCTTTAACACAGAGCACTTCCTCAGTAAAGTTACTGGATCACAGACAGAGCCATTTACTCTGAGGAAGAGGTGGGGTAGGCTCTGGAAGTCTGGGCTTTCTCACAACGGACGGAGTAAAATAGCAATCTGATTTTAGGCAACAGTGAGCTTTGGCAGCCTCTACTTTCTGGATTTCTTAAATTATCTATTTTAGACTGAAGTGGAAACTTATTAGAGCCAGCACTTTAATATCAGATCAGCTGCAGGAAGGAACATAGAGAAAAAAAAATTGTTGGTACATATTGTACCCAGGACGTTATGAAGCAAGAAACCAATAACAATTTCTACGAGCTACCTAAGGCTAGCCATCCTATCACAAATACACAGTGATAATGCCATTAAAACTCAGAAAATTTGAAAATTTGAAAATAAGAGAGCCTATGCTAAGACTTAAAATAAGACGTTGCAATAACATAAAACTATTATATTTTTCACATGGTTGGAAGGAAATGCTTAGAGTATCATTTAATTATTTCTTAGATTCTTAATTTTAATATTTTAAATTAAAAATGAGGTGGCTAGGAGACCATAAAAGTCAGTGTCTGAGTATCACGTATTTTAAAATAGCAAATTTTAAGCATTTAAATTCTTCACTTTTTTTTTTTTTTTTTTTTAAATAAATAGAACACTCAAAGTCGAAAGCCTATTAACAATGTCTGGGTCTCCCGTCCAGGTCGTAAAAAACCTGGCAGATGCTAGCTATCAAATTTCCAAATTAAGTTTCCTTCACTTACTGTATTTTTAAATAAATATAACTGTCTAAAATATGTATAGGTCATTTGTAATTTTGCTCCACATTAGTTTTGGAGACCAGGAATTAAAACTACTAAATGTTTGGTTGTTTAAAAGTTTATTTTCTGGGGCGCCTGGGTGGCGCAGTCGGTTAAGCGTCCGACTTCAGCCAGGTCACGATCTCGCGGTCCGTGAGTTCGAGCCCCGCGTCGGGCTCTGGGCTGATGGCTCAGAGCCTGGAGCCTGTTTCCGATTCTGTGTCTCCCTCTCTCTCTGCCCCTCCCCCGTTCATGCTCTGTCTCTCTCTGTCCCAAAAATAAATTAAAAAAAAAAAAAAAAAAAAACGTTGAAAAAAAAAGTTTATTTTCTGTAAACTTTATCTTCTATATTCTTAAAATGTAAGATGAAAATACTTAGAGAGTTATTTTTGATAGTGACCAAATCACATGTTTTTATACCCTGTGAAGGAAGGGAATGAGTTTGGGAAGGTCCAGCTTATGAGGCACAATTATTTCAGAGAAGTAGATTGCTAATATTTACTGAGAAATAACCTTAGAACTTCTTGCAATTTGCATCATTTTCACTGAAAACTACTACTTATTTTGTATAATTTTTATGTATTTGTGACATAGTTTTGCTTTCCTAAATACAACAGATTGAACTGCCATAGTTTGCAAAATAATAATAGCCACAGAATACTTTGGAACAGAAAGTGGTAGATAAATATTGATTTAAACCCAAGAGAAGCACATGATTGGGTTTCCCTTTCTCTTCTATTTCCATAAAATGGGTGCGTGACATTACTGTTCATTCTCAATTGATTTATCATGTACTTTTCTCATAACAGCTTGTCTGCCATGTTTTGAAACCTGAACTATTTAATTAAGGCATCATTACTTTTTCTTTTCCCTCAATGCTTTGAAACTTTGCTTTTCATTAACACATTTATTTGTTCTTGAAATTTTGAAGGTGATGTAGCAAATTTTGTTATACAAAATATGTTGAGTAACCTGGAGTCGATTAGTTTTAAACTGATATGTAACAAATTACCACAAACTTAGCCACCTAAAACAGCACATTTATTATCTCATAGTTATCTTGGGTCAGGAGTTCAGACATACCTTAACTGGGACCTCTCACAAAGATTAAAAAAGTCAGGGTGTGGTGGCTGGGCTATGTTCCTTTTTGAAGATCAGGGCCTATCCCAGCTCATATTCAAATCCCTGTGGTTGTAGAACTGAGTTCCGTGGTTTCTTGGTGGTTATCAACTGGGGTTGCTCTCAGCTCCCAGAAGTCACCATGATCCCTGTCACGTGACCCTCTCACAATGTGGTATTCTTTTTCTTCAAAGCCAATAGCAAAGGAAATCCACTCTAGTGTGTTAAAAGTAAGTCTTATGCAACGTAAACATAGTGCAATCAAGAGAGTGACATCCATCACTTTTTCCATATCCTATTGACTGTAAGCAAACAGATCCCACCCACACTTAAGGGGAGAGGATTATATAGGGTTTAACACAGGAGGCTGGAGATCCTCTGTGCAGTCTTTAAATTCTGTCTCCCATGTGCATTAATTTGCATTGTTTTACTAATTTAGAAGGACACTCCTATTAGAAACTATTTTAGGCATTCAAAATATTACTAAAAAAATCCTAGCGATGTTTACTTGCTCTTTCACATGAAATTTATTACTATCCCCAATTTTAATTTGATAATATTCAATGTAACCAACTACATGCATTGCATAGTTAGAGAATACAAGTTACAGATATAATTTGGGTCCCTATAGAATCAAGAAACCACACTGAAAATATTTGTTTCAAAGATTACCACATAGAACATTTTTAATACAAGAGTGATATATTTTAGTTTCCCTCCTCTGCACTGTTTTGAAATTCACTTCTTTTGAATATCTTTGTTATAGAAAATAAGAATTTTTCCTTTTCCTTTCATGTTTACTCATTCATTCAACAAATACATATTGAGTCTCTTCTGTACTACAAGCTTTTTGTTACGTTTTAAGAATGTAAGTTAAACAACAATGAGTTACACCTTTGTCAATTACTAGCAGTAAATGACATTGGACAAATCATTTAAACTCTTTGAGCCTTAGCTTACTCAACTTTAAAATAAATATGTATAATTTTGTTCCTATTTATTAACAAAATAATATTTAGTTCTACAAGAATCCAGTCTTTAAGGAAGGCCTCAATATTCTGAGACAAAAGGCTTAGTGAATGCTTCCTGAAAGTTCAGTCTAATGAGTCAAACATCACAGGGTTAACACTGTTATCATTAAGAGGAGCACAGAGGAAGACATGTGAGGTGTAAAAGCTGAACAGAGTTTTGATGGATGAGTGGGAGTAAGCCAACTGTGTCAGATGAATTTAATAGCAAATGCAAACAGGTGCATGAGAGAGCATGTGTATTGGGGGAACTGCAAATAAATCAGTTAGATGGAATGTGGTATGTAGACAGAGAGTTGTGTGATAATAAAGTTCTGGATAAGCACAGGCCAGATCAAATAAGTACTGGCTTAGAAGCTCAGACTGTATCCTGAGTAATGGGGAGCAACTGAAAGATGTTAAATGAGAAGTTAAAAAAATTACCTTTCTGCTTTTTAAAGCTTATTCTGCTGGAGGTGGAAAGTACAAAAAGGAAATCCCATCAGATGGATTTAAGGGGCCATGCAGTAAGACAAAAAGATAAAAACAGGGCTGGGAGAGAGGATAAGGATGGGAGGGATGTGAGCTATTAAGAAGACAGTGAACCCAGTACACCAGGGCTAATTAGAGATCCTGGTCTGAGGATTAAAAAGGAGTAGATGACTTGTGGGCTTTTTGATAGACTTGATGGTGGTTCTCTCATCTGATAAAGAGAATGGAGAGGGAGGAGAAATGTGGGGAGGATAAAGAAGATGAGTTTAGTTGGGGAATAGTAAGTTTGAACTTAAGATGTCTTTGGAACATGCTAGAGGAGATTTCCAGCAGACAATATAATATATAATTACAGATCTTAGGATAAATATATTTGCTAACGTGTACATTAGAGATTCATCAGTGTTTCTATACGTAGAATATAAGTTCATCCAGAAAAAAATGAAATAAGATTGAAAATTTAAAATTATATTTAAAGTGTGTCAGGGACGCCTGGGTGGCTCAGTCGGTTAGGCGTCTGACTTCGGCTCAGGTCATGATCTCGCGGTCCGTGAGTTTGAGCCCCGCGTCAGGCTCTGGGCTGATGGCTCGGAGCCTGGAGCCTGTTTCCGATTCTGTGTCTCCCTCTCTCTCTGCCCCTCCCCCGTTCATGCTCTGTCTCTCTCTGTCTCAAAAATAAATAAACGTTAAAAAAAAATTTTTTTTTTTAAATAATAAAGTGTGTCAGAACAGATAGAGCCCATGAAGTGCACTGAGAAACATTGGCCTAAGCTCTAGAATAAAAACCAGGCCACAAAAGTATCACAGAAATTGAGTGGTCAGAGAATTGAAAAAGAAGTAAGCAATCGCGTACCAAATGCTATGGAGACCTAGAGTAAGGAGAAAGATAAAAATAGAGATGATTGATAACTGCCTTGGTGCCCTTGACAAGAGCAGTTTCAGGAAGCAATAGGAGGGCGAACTGTATTTCAGTGGATTGAAGAGCGGAAAATAGGAGATGAGGGAGGAAAAGCAAGAGTAATCCTTGTGTCAACACACCTGGTAATGACAAAGATAGCAAATAGAGCAGTGTTCAGAAGCAGAAATGACATAGGTGGCAGGTTTCTCAAGATATGTGCATAGTTAGTGATTTATTCATGCTGTATATAAATATGCCAGAAAAAAGGGTGTGGGGGGAGGGAAAGAGAAAGAGACAGATACATATAAATATTTATAATATAAAATATATATGTTAAAATAAAAATATATAATATACATTATACAAATGTAATATATATAATATACATAGAGAGAGAGAGAGAGTCTAAAGCATAGTGGTAAAAATATGGGCTATGAGACTACATATTCTGAGTTTGAATCCTAGATATACCACTTACTCGTTAACCAACCTTGGGCATCTCCCTTCCCCAAGTTGTCTTATCTATAAAATGTAGAAAATAGTATCCATTTTATTAATAATAATATTACTGAGAGGAATTACATGAGGTAAATAAAACATGCAAAGTGCTTAAATTAGTGTATAGCCCATAGTAAACACTGAATAAATTTAACTCTTATTGGTTATGGTTCCTCGTGATCAGAGACGAGTTTGAGCAGAAAATGAATTTAATAAATGATGCTATGCTAGGTAGCTCCTAGAGTCTCTGAGGTAAAGCATGTTAACCATGCACCCAAGAATAATAGCCAGCTACAAAAGGGGGTTACTCCAGTGAAAACACTGCCATTTTTACTAAGCATTGATGATGATAATGCAATTAGCACTGACTTTGTTGGAGACTCAGATCATGCTAATAAAAGCAGAGCCTGGGGCGCCTGGGTGGCGCAGTCGGTTAAGCGTCCGACTTCAGCCAGGTCACAATCTCGTGGTCCGTGAGTTCGAGCCCCGCGTCAGGCTCTGGGCTGATGGCTCAGAGCCTGGAGCCTGTTTCCGATTCTGTGTCTCCCTCTCTCTCTGCCCCTCCCCCGTTCATGCTCTGTCTCTCTCTGTCCCAAAAATAAATAAAAAACGTTGAAAAAAAAAATTTAAAAAAATAAATAAATAAAAAAAATAAAATAAAAGCAGGGCCTGATGTCAGAAGCCAGATACTTTTGTTGTTTCTGGTTGTGGTATTTGCTCACTTTTGAATCAATGTCTTATCCGAGCACATCTTGTAAGATTTTGCACATCAGTAACAAGGACAAGTGAGGGAATAAATCCTGGCTTCTCCATGGGAAAGGCATACTCAAGCAAAGTCCAAACACAAGAAGGGTGTTTCCCAAATATTTGGCATTTAAAGATTTCTGATAAATATCTACTACTTCACCCCTCTGGTTCCTGGAGGCAAAAATTTACTTAAACTTGCTAGAAAAATGCACTTCACCTTTATGTGGTTTTAAATAGTTTCTTTTTATATGAAACAATCTTGTGGCTAAAGAACCAATTAAAAGTACAGTTTGATATCAGAACTATTCTTCACATTCCCTTATCCCTTTCCAAGATGGTATTTGGGCTGGAACAAAACATATTCTTCATGGATTTGGGGCAATGTGCAAGACTCCTGCCCAGCTCCTTATTGATTTCCGATGGAAGGATCCTGGGATGGTGTTTGATTTGGAAGGAATCTGCATGAGTGCTTCCTCCCAAGGTTCTAAACAGGAACTTTGTGATATCCATTTTGCTCCATTTTTGGCTTTTCTTCGGACTTAGTAACATGTGTCACACTTGAAACCATAGCCTAAAAAGAACAATCAGGATATATGGGTTTCATCATACATTTCACCCACCTCTGACTTAGCAGTATGGATGGGAAGGCTTCCCCACTTGTCTTTATGGCAGACTCTCTTCATGATATATTCTGATTTCTTTACCTTTGTAAATGGAAGCTATGATCCACAGTGACCAGCCAAATACTCGATACATTAGTGGAAGCTAGAGGGCTTAAAAAAATTTTTTTTTTCTTCCAACCAAACCTGGCTTTCAAATCTTTGGTCTTGCAGTCAAGTCAAATATTTTATTCCGGATTTCAAAAGCTGCACACAACTGCCTCTGACTCAATGCAGCCCAGCTTTCACAATTCCAGTTCTCCCCAAGGCAAACAGATGACTCCAGCAAAATCGGGGGAAAGTTCTACTCGGGAAATGCAAAAGAGAAAAGAATAGTCCACTCTTTTAAAGATATTACTACCATTCTGCATGAAAGGCATTTGCATGTTTATATACCAAGAGTAAAAGGTGGGTAGATAGGAGGAGGCAAAGTCAGACCAGAGAGAGAGAGCCAATTGGTAGGTTAAATTGCCCAAGGCAAAGGTAGGGTATCAAAACACAATTAAAGGGATTTGTCTTAAAAGGAGTCCTTCCACTGAAATAGAAGAGAAGGGCTAGAAGCGTGTAATAATCAATCACAGTTATACTGCTTCTCTGCTGAGTCTATAATGTACAATAGTTATTTTAAATGGAATGCTGTCACTGTGAGAAAATTTCCAATCGTCCTGTGATCCTCCCTTCAAGCAAATTTAAGTCATTTTATTAGAAAAATAATAACCCTGTCCATTTACAACACTAGCACAAGTGTCTTATTGTTTTCGCTCAGATGAGAACATTAGCCAGACCCAAAGTCACAAAGTGGTCTATTCTCCACATCAGCTGGTTTGGGTTTTAACCAGGACTGATGCCTTGTCTTGTATTTTCTTTCACTGTTTCCTTTTATTATGTTTCCTTTAATGCATTTCTTTTATTCAACTTTGGAGACGGAATATGGCAACCAGATTTTAGATTATTAGCTCATTCAATAGGAAATATATATTTTTGTTTCAAACAGTGCATCTGTCTGCTCTCAGGAATGTTAAATAATAACAATAGCACAACAACCGAGCAGCTTAGGATAGGAAATGAAAACCACCATGAGTTCTGGAACACATGGAAGGACACTCTAGGCGGAATATAATTAAGTAGTTGGAATTTGTGGTTTAGGCCACCAGGGTTAAAAATATGCCTCCTGAGCAAAGTGCCTTAGATTTTTCAAAGATCACAAACATTGGCACGGATAATAGGATGATCAGAGCATCCTCCCTCCAGGCGTCTCCACCATAAATATTGATTCTCTGTGCCTTACAGAGCTCCATTCTCTTAGTTAAAGCCATAAAAGAGAGGAGAACATGTCTTCTTAGGAAAAGAGAGAAGAGAATCCTCTTTGTTCACCATTAGGGGACATATAATCCAGCTACCATAGTTGCCATTTTTCTACCTCGTCTGCTTAGCTGAGAGAAATGAACCCACCATGTTGTACATATTGGTAGGGGAAAGATATAGAGAAGTCAGAATAACAACACAGAAAAGACTCCTGCTGGAGAGCCATTTTCCTAATGCAACTTTATTGCCTGCTTCTTCTCTCCAGGGCCACAACTCCAAAAATACGTAGACTGCAAGGGATCTAGACAGTGCAATCAAACAAAAACAATAGAAATTGAAACAGAACTCATCTCTTACTCTGCCTCTAGCACTGAGAAAGCTGGTAGTGAAATATCCAGGGGAAAAAATTAATACCCATATGGTGGTATTACTATATGTTGTAGGCTTAATAATGGCCCATCAAGATAACCAGATCTTGATCCCTGGAAACTGTAAATGTTAGTTTATATGGTTAATGACACTTTGCAGATGATTGAGTTAAGGATCTTGAAATGGGGAGGCTTTCTTTTTTTTTTTTTTTTAATCTTTATTTTTGAGAAAGAGAGAGAGACAAAGCATGAGTAGGGGAGGAACAGAGAGAGAAGGAGACACAGAATCCGAAGCAGGCTCCAGGCTCTGAGCTGTCAGCACAGAGCCGGAGGCAGGGCTCGAACCCACAAACTGCTAGATCATGACCTGAGCTGAAGTTGGATGCTTAACCGACTGAGCCACCCAGGTGCCCCTAATGGGGAGGCTTTCTGAATTAAGTATTCTTCCCTTGTATTTTGTAATTTTAAGTATTCTTGTGAGAAGAGGACAGAGGGCAATTTGACTGCAGACAGAAGAGAAGGCTATGTGTTGGAAGCCAAGGTCAGCTGAGTCAGAGAGAGGAAACCTATGCCACTGGCTTTGAAGATCGAAAAAGAGGCCACAATCCAAGTAATACAGAGTCCTGGAGAAGCTGGAAAAAGCAAGTAAATGGCTTTTCTCCCAGAGCCCCTGGAGTTAGCTTGACTCCTCTGACACCTTGACCTCAGCTCACTGAAACCATTTAGGACTTCTGACTTCCAGACCATAAGAGAATAAATTTGTGCTTATTCTGCTCAGGTTTAAGCTACTCTGGTTGTAGTAATTTGTTACAGCAATCATAGAAAACTAATATGCTATATGTACCTGTGATCTAAAGAACACTAGAATAAGCATCCTGACAGTTCCATAAATCACTCAAGCAGTTTGATTTTCACCATTGTAATCTGAGAAGTATTGTCCCTGTTCATATCATAGAATATTTAAGAATAAGAAAATTTATATTACAGCTATTTAATGTAAATTATTATTATGATATTGTAAATATAATAATATCTTAATCTAAAAAATGATAATAACATTATATGTCAAAATGTTTTTTTAAAAAAAAATCTTTTTTGGGGCCCCTGGGTGGCTCATTCGGTTAAGCATCTGACTTTGGTTCAGGTCATGATCCCACGGTTCAGCACAGAGCCTGCTCCATATCCTCTGTCCCCCTTTCTCTCTCTGTCTCTCTTTCTCTCTCAAAACCAAGTAAACATTAAAAAATATATTTTCCTGCCAAGTAACCTAAACAAACAACAACAACAAAAATTTAATGTAAATAAAATGTAAAACTGCAAATAAAATATGATAATGTATATGGTCAAAAAGCCCTCTGAGGGGCGCCTGGGTGGCGCAGTCGGTTAAGCGTCCGACTTCAGCCAGGTCACGATCTCGCGGTCCGTGAGTTCGAGCCCCGCGTCAGGCTCTGGGCTGATGGCTCGGAGCCTGGAGCCTGTTTCAGATTCTGTGTCTCCCTCTCTCTGCCCCTCCCCCGTTCATGCTCTGTCTCTCTCTGTCCCAAAAATAAATAAAAAAAAAAAAAAACGTTGAAAAAAAAAAAAAATATTTAAAAAAAAAAAAAAAAAAAAAAAGCCCTCTGAAGCACTTTTCCTAGTAGCACATATGAGTTGTGTGTACAAAATTAAAATATAGCAAAGTTGACTGATTAATTTTCCATATCTTGTTAAATAAATGAAAATGTTTCCTAGTGAACAACTAGTTAACACTGAGATAATTAAAAATACTATATAAACTCATTTTTAAAAATTAAGTCAACAGATTTAAACTTAACTTCAATTGATTCATTCAGTAGAAACAATCTTTCTTTTTTCTTTTTGCAGAGTACAGACAGTTAATCCGTGTTTTTGTTGTTGGTTTTGCTCTTTTTATTTTACTTGCTTGATTGCTTTTCAAATTTCTTTATGTAACAATCAAATGTAAAGCCTCCAAAATAATCAGTTTGACATATTTCATTTTATTTTTGATAAATTTCAACTATATATATATGTATATAAGTGTGTGTATATATATATATATACATATATGTATATATGTGTGTGTGTATATATATATATATATATATATATATATATATATATACTTAAAATATTTTCCTGGTCATATTCCCACATATATGATTTTCAGGTATTCACTAAATTTATCTCAGTGTGAAAGGAATTCACTCCACATCAACTTAAGATCTAGTACTTACTGACTGTAAGGTAACTTATTTTAGTCAACATTTATTGACCATTTCTCTTCATTTATGCTCTTTCATTTCAGACTCCCAAAACTTCTTGCAAAGATTACTGTAAAAGTCTCCCAAATGTTCCCTTTCCATTGGCTTTTCTAAAATCATCAATTTTCTATCCTATTTTCACAGTAATCTTTCTAATCACAGTGATTAGAAAATTCCATGATTAGAAAATTTCAGTTGCTCTATATTGCTCTTAAAATGCATACTTCTTAGTATGTTTTATAAAAACGTCCATTTAATAATATCTGTCATTTTTCTCCAGTCTTACTTGCCATTATCCACTTAACTCAAAATGAGACATTCTAAGATCCCCTAAATTCACTACTACTCTAGGCTCTGCACAGATTCTCTTTGCCTGAAAATACTTTGCCAAAATATAGTCTGGTGGATGTTGGATATGTGTATCTCTAAAGTTTCTGGGAGACAAAACTAAGCTACCATTATCCAGATAGAGAGTAGACTTAAAATCATAAATACAAATTAGATCACTTACAGTAAAAAGAGATTGTGGGTGAAAATCTAAAGAACACTGACATTGAAAGAATGAGAGGAAAATCAACTCATGAAGAGGAATTAGAAAGGAGCAGTCAGAAAAGTTAAAGAATAAAAAGCCAGGATAGTATGGTATCACTGAAGCTTTGGGAAAGAACATTTCAAATATAGGGATGTTGCCAAACAAGGCAATTAAAAATAGAATAATGCCTACTGGCTTTAAGGAGCCACTCCATTTGCAATGGAATGAGAAGATTGGAGAGTTGCAGAGGTGAGGTTGGGAATTTAAAGATGTGAGTCCAGATTTCAAGATTATAGTAGAAGATTATTATCCCAAAATACAGAAAATGAAAAGAATACTAGAATACTGCTTGACTCAATAACCATTAAAGCCACCTTGATAATGTCAGAGATTTGGGGTAAAGAAAAAAATCGTGTCAAATCCCTCAGTGAATGGGAAGACTGACAAGGGATCAATAAATCATAGATCCCAAAAAGATTAGAATAATATAGCTGATGTTTGAGGCAATGTAGAACTGGAAGATTTATGTATCCATGAAAGAAAATGGTCTGACTCGGTAAATTGGAGGAAAGAGGACCTCAGTCCAGTTTCCCAAGCTGGGAAAAAGGAGGAGTAAACACTTAACAGCTATCTTACCCCTCCTCTTAAGCTCCATTTCAGAATTTCTTCCTGGTATTCCTCTGTATAACTTTCCATCTTAAAGTTTAATTTGCAGGAAAAAAAAGTTGAATAATGAGTCATGGAAGTTACCAATTCTCCTTTACATTCTCAAGATAACACTTGAAAGAAATATATGCGTGTAGGTGAAGACATTCTTTGGCAGCTTTTTCTCTGTCCTACATACAGTACACTTTACTTTGTTCTCTGGAATTAAGTGTTTTCTCCTACTTATAAGTTGAGTATTTATTAAAAAAAAAGTGTTTCTAAATAATAAAAGAAGGTTGTATAGCAGAATCATTAGAAGCCAGACTGTGAGGGTTTTGAATACCAAGTTATCTTAGACAACCTATTCAACTAATCAAAGTCTCTGACTTTCTCATCAGTAAAATGGGGTTAATAAACCATACAGTAGTGAGGTTTAAATAAAGCAATGTTTTAAAAATGTTTAGTAAAATGTGTGGCACATAAATATAGCTACCTTATAGACTAGACTTAACATACCTATTTCTACCTGATTTCTGATTTATTCAAAACTAGAAAGAATGCTAATCAAGAGAAGGCAGAGTTTCATCTAAGACATGCATTCAAGAGGATATTCCCTAGAAAACAAATGTTTTGAAACAAAATTTTTTTAAAGGGTAGAAATAGTTTGTACACTGTCATCCTTGCCCATAATCATATACACTGGTTTCTTCCTTGCTAGAAAATAAAATTTTCTCTTACACAGACACAGTTGTTAGCTTTGAGTCAAATTCTTGTTGCTATGTTGACCTCTAAGGGCATTTTATTTTGTGATTGGTCAACATAGGTCTAGGCTTTTCCTTACCATGAGTTTCTAGAAGTCATTTCTGTGACTTGCTATCCTTAAACATGATAATCTTTCTTCTACTCATAGACACTCCAATACACCTTTTAATCTACTGTTTTTATGACTTCAAGTCTTTTTCCATTTTCCCTACATAGTGAATTCCCACATAATGTGCAACATCCAGATTAAGAGTGCCCTAGACCAAACAAAAGTTGCCTCTCATCCTGAGTTAATCATTCCCACTGCTGAATGCTAGTATCATCTGTATATGACTTTAACAGTCATGCATATCAGAATTAAATTAAAACCTTTTAAAACTCATATACCTGAAGGACACTGTCAAACATGTATGTTCAAAAAACAAACAAACAAAACTTTAGGAGGAGCCAAGATGGTGGAACAGCATGGAAGTTTTCTGTGTGTCTCATGTCCATGAAATACAGCCAGACCAACACTAAACCATCCTTCACACTTAGAAAACTGATTGGAGGATTAACCCAACAATCTGCACAACCTGAACCACGGAATTCAGCAGGTACGCAGCATGGAAAGGTGAACTTGGGGAGAGAGAAGCTGTGGAGGGCAGGGAGCTGCTTTTGAGGGCAGAGAGAGGATGGAGATGGGGGAGGGGGGTGATAGGGGAAGAGCACCCCTCCCTAAAAGCAGCTAGAGAAATTGGAAAATTGGAAACAGCTGCAGGGACTGAGCAAAAAGGGAGAAAGGAGAAAGAAGAAAGGAGAAAGGAGAGGGTTTAAATTCCATTAAAGACTGTAAACAGGGGGAGCACAGAGTCTGAAACTCCACAGCTCGATACCTGACAGTGCTCTGATGGGAAGGGTGTATCCCCAGGAGCACAGCAGGGTCCGGGAGTTTCTCAGGCCACACAGGGAGAAGTGGTTCCACTGCTGGATAGACATTTGGTAGAGGCTGTGAAGCCACCTGGGCCCAGCAGACCCCAGAGTATGGCCACATTCACTGTTGCTGGAACAAGGTCATTGGGGGTGAAGCCTGGTGTCAAATGTGTGTTGTGATTTTCCATAACCCCTGAGGAACTGATGCTACACTGTCTCGCAAACTTTTTCTGGGCCAGGCTGGCACCCGGCTGCAGTCTCTGCAGCACAGTCCCACAAGCATTCCTGGGTGTGGCTGGCACCTGACCATTGCTCTGTGAGACCTTCCACAGAGGCGCAGAGTGGGTCAAAGCCACAGTCCCTCAAGAGTGGGGGGCCAGGGAATGCAGCTGCACCTGAGACAAAACTCGAGAGGGAGGTGCTGCCTGGGGCTTGGTCACGGACAGTGTGGAAGCAGGGAGTAGACAGAAGCCAAAGAGGAAGGACGGGTGTGTGATTGCTGATTAGGGAGAATACAGTTCCGATACTAAAGACTGGGTAGTTGGGTGATGCCATTTTCACTGCTCCCACTCATGTGCATGTGCACCTACAAGAGCCACAACAATCCACCCCAGTAGGCTAGCAGCGCCATCTAGCGGAGAACGGAGACATTACACTAAGTCCCACCCAATGAGCCAACCTCACCCTTTAAGAACACAAGTTTCACTGCCTGCTTAGTTTATGGACTATAAAGTGCTTCATAGTTTGACTTCTAGGGGAAAACAAAGTAATTTCAGTTGTATTTCAGTCTGTTAGCCAGTCTATTCTATTCAATTTTCTTTCTTTCTTTTTCTTTTTTCTCTTTTTTGTTTCCTTTCTTTTTCTTGAAAACAGAAAGAGTAAAAATTCATTTTTTATTTTCAATTTTTATTAAAAATATTTTTCTTTAATTTTTTTCTACTATATTTTTTACTTTTGTGTAAATTTTTTCAAATTCTATTTTACTTCCATCATTTCATTTTAGTCTACTTCAGTGTATTCATTTTTTCAAATTTTCAAACGATTTCCTTTTTTTGTTTTTGTTTTTGCTTTTTTTTGGTTTTTGTTTGTTTTTTTTTCTTTTCCACTTTTTTCTCTAATCTATCAAGCCACTTTCAACACCCAGACCAAAACACACCTAGGATCTACCATCATTTATTCCATTTTGTGTGTGTTTGTTTTTAAGTTTTTAATTTTAATATTTTTTAATTTTATTTTTTAAATTCTAATTTTTCTATATTATTATTCCTTTTCTCCCTTCAAAATGATGAAATGAAGGAATTCACCCCCAAAAAAACAGCAGGAAGAAACGACAGCCAGGGACTTAACCAACACAGATACAAGCAAGATGTCTGAGCCAGAATTTAGAATCACGATAATAAGAATACTAGCTGGAGTCGAGAATAGATTAGAATCCCTTTCTGCAGAAATAATAGAAGTAAAAACTAGTCAGGATGAAACAAAAGATGCTATAACTGAGCTGCAACCTCGAATGCATGCTGAGGCAGCAAGGATGGATGAGGCAGAACAGAGAATCAGTGATGTAGAGGACAAATTTATGGAAGCAGAAAAATAGAGGGAGATTAAGGTAAAAAGCAGGATTTAGGAATTAGAGAAATCAGTAACTCATTAAAAAGGAACAATATCTGAATCATAGGAGTCCCAGAAAAGGAAGAGAGAAAAATAAGGGTGGAAGGACTATGTGAGAAAATCATAGTGGAAAACTTTCCTAACCTGGTGAAAGACAGACATCAAAATCCAGGAAGCAGAGGAATCCCATTAGATTAAACAAAAACCGACCATCAACAAGGCATATCATAGTCAAATTCACAAAATACTCAGGCAAGGGGAGAATCATGAAAGCAGCAAGGGAAAAAAAAGTCCCTAACCTGCAAGGGAAGACAGATCAGGTTTGCAGCAGACCTATCCATCAAAACTTGGCAGGCAAGAAAGGAGTGGCAGGATATATTCAGTGTCCTGAATCAGAAAAATATGCAGCCAAGAATTTTTTATCCAGCAAGGCTGTCATTCAAAATAGAAGGAGAGATAAAAAGTTTCCCAAACAAAAATTAAAGGAGTTTGTGACCACTAAACCAGCCCTGCAAGAAATTTTAAAGGGGACTCTCTGAGGGGAGAAAAGATGGAAAAAAATATATATATATGTGTGTGTGTGTGTATATATATATACATATATACACACATATGCAACAAAGCAACAAAGATTAGAAAGGACCAGAGAACACCACCAGAAACTCCAACTGTACAAGCATCATAATGGCAATAAATTCATATCTTTCACTACTCACTCTAAATGTCAATGGGACCAATCCTGCAATAAAAAGACATAGGGTAACAGAATGGATAAGAAAACAAGATCCATCTGTATGCTGTTTACAAGAGACCCACTGTAGACTGAAAGACACCTTCAGATTGAAAGTAAGGGGATGGAGAACCATCTATCATGCTAATGGTCAACAAAGGAAAGCTGAGTAGACATACTTATATCAGACAATCTAGATTTAAAATAAAGACTGTATCAAGAGATGCAGAAGGGCATTATATCATAATCAAGGGGTCTATAGACCAAGAAGACCTAACAATTGTAAACATTTATGCGCCAAATGTGAGAGCATCCAAATATATAAATCAATTAATCACAAACATCAAGAAACTCATCGATAGTAATATCATAATAATAGGAGACTTCAACACCCCACTTACAGCAATGGACAAATCATCTAATCAAAAAATCAACAAGGAAACAATGGCTTTGAATGACACACTGGACCAGATGGACTTCACAGATACATTCAGAACATTTTATCCTAAAGCAGCAGAATATACATTCTTCTCCAGTGCACATGGAACATTCTCCAGAATAGACCACATAGTGGAACACAAATCAGCCCTCAGCAAGTACAAAAAGATCGAGATCATACCATGCACATTTTCAGACCACAATGCTATGAAACTCAAAATCAACCACAAGAAAAAATTTGGAAAGGTAACAAATACTTGGAGACTAAAGAACATCCTAGTAAAGAATGAATGCACCAACCAAGAAGTTAAAGAGGAAATTAAAAAGTATATGGAAGCCAATGAAAATGATAACACCACAACCTAAAACCTCTGGGATGCAGCAAAGACGGTCATAAGAGGGAAGTACAGACCAATTCAGGCCTTCCTAAAGAAGGAAGAAAGATCTCAGATACACAACCTAAACTTATGCCTTAAAGAGCTGGAAAAAGAATGGCAAATAAAACCCCAAACCAGCAGAATATAGGAAATAATAAAGATTAGGGCAGAAATTAATGTTACTGAGACCAAAAAACAAAAACAAAAACAAAAACAAAAACAAAAACAAAAAATAGTAGAACAGATCAATAAAACCAGAAGCTGGTTCTTTGAAAGAATTAATAAAATTGATAAACCACTAGCCAGTTGGATCAAAAAGAAAAAGGAAAGGACCCAAATAAATAAAATCAAGAATGAAAGAGGAGAGATCACAATCAACACAGCAGAGATAAAAACAATAGTAAGAGAATCTTATGAGCAATTATATGCCAATAAAATGGGCAATCTGGAAACCAAAACTGAAACAGGAAGAAATAGAAAATTTGAACAGACCCATAACCAGTAAGGAAATCAAATTAGTAATCAAAAATCTGCCAAAAAACAAGAGTCCAGGGCCAGATGGCTTTCCAGGGGAATTCTACCAAACATTTAAGGAAGAGTGAACACCTATTCTCTTCAAGGTGTTCCAAAAAATAAAAATGGAAGGAAAACTTCCAAAATCTTTCTATAAAGCCAGAATTACCTTGATTCCAAAACCAGACAGAGACCCCACTACAAAGGAGAACTGTAGACCAATCTCCCTGATGATCATGGATGCAAAAATCCTCAATAAGATATTAGCCAACCGAATCCAACAATACATTAAAAAAATTATTCACCACTACCAAGTGGGACTTATACCTGGGATGCAGGACTGGTTCAATATCCTCAAAACAATTAACATGATTCATCACATCAATAAAAGAAAGGACAAGAGCCATATGATCTTTTTAATAGATGCAGAGAAAGCATTTGACAAAATACAGCATCCTTTCTTGATAAAAGCCCTCAAGAAAGTAGGGATAGAAAGATAATACCTCGAGATCATAAAAGCCATATATGAATGACCCAATGCTGATATCATCCTCAATGGGAAAAAACTGAGAGCTTTCCCCCTAAGGTCAAGAACAAGACATGGATATCACTCTCACCACTGTTATTAAACATAGTATTGGAAGTCTTAGCCTCCGCAATCAGAAAACACAAAGAAATAAAAGGCATCCAAATCGGCCAGGAAGAGGTCAAACTTTCACTCTTCACAGATGACATGATACTCTATATGGAAAACTCAAAATATTTCACCAAAAACTGCTAGAACTGATTCATGAATTCAGCAAAGTTGCAGGATATAAAATCAATGCACAGAAATCTGTTGCATTCCTATACACCAACAATGAAGCAACAAAAAAAGAAATCAAGGAATTGATCCCGTTTACAATTGCACCAAAAACCATAAAATGCCTAGGAATAAATCTAACCAAAGAGGTGAAAAATCTATACACTGAAAACTATAGAAAGCCGATAAAAGAAATTGAAGAAGACACAAAAAAATGGAAAAAGTTTCCATGCTCCTGGATAGGAAGAACAAATATTGTTAAAATATTGATACCACCCAAAGCAATCTACATATTCAATGCAATCCCTATCAAAATAACACCAGCATTCTTCACAGAGCCAGAAACAACTAATCCTAAAATTTGTATGGAACCAGAAAAGACCCCGAATAGCAAAAGCAATCTTGAAAAAGAAAACCAAAGCAGGAGGCATCACAATCCCAGACTTCAGGCTATACTACAAAGCTGTAATAACCAAGACAGTATGGTACTGGCACAAGAACAGACAGATCAATGGAACACAATACAGAACCCAGAAGTGGACCCACAAACATATGGCCAGCTGATCTTTGACAAAGCAGGAAAGAATATGCAATGGAATAAGGACAGTCTCTTCAGCAAGTGGTGCTGGGAAAACTGGACAGCAACAAGCAGAAGAATGAACCTGGACCACTTTCTTCCACCATACACAAAAATAAACTCAAAATGGATGAAAGACCTCAATGTAAGACAAGAAGCCATCAAAATCCTTGAGGAGAAAGCAGGCAAAAACCTCTTTTATCTTGGTCGCAGCAGCTTCTTACTCAGCACATCTCCAGAGGCAAGGGAAACAAAAGCAAAAATGAACTACTGGGACCTCATCAAAATAAAAGCTTCTGGACAGTGAAGGAAACAATCAGCAAAACTAAAAGGCAACCGACAGAAGGGGAGAAGATACTTGAAAATGATATATCAGATAAAGGGTTAGTATCCAAAATCTATGAAGAACTTATCAAACTCAACACCCAAAAACCAAATAATCTAGTGAAGAAATGGGCAAAAGACATGAATTGACACTTCTCCAAAGAAGACCTCCAGATGGCCAACTGACACATGAAAAAATGCTCAACATCACTCATCATCAGGGAAATACAAATCAAAACCACAATGAGATACCACCTTACACCTGTCAGAACGGCTAACATTAACAACTCAGGCAACAACAGATGTTGGCAAGCATGAGGAGAAAGAGGACCTCTTTTGCATTGTTGGTGGGAATGCAAGCCGGTGCAGCCACTCTGGAAACAGTATGGAGGTTCCTCAAAAAACTAAAAATAGAACTACCGTATGACCTAGCATATTGCACTACTAGGCATTTATCCAAGGGATAATGTGTGCTGTTTTGAAGGGACACATGCACTCCCATGTTTATAGCAACACTATCAACAATAAATAGCCAAAGTATGGAAAGAGCCCAAATGTCCATCGATGGATGAATGGATAAAGAAGATGTGGTATATATATAAAATGGAGTATTACTTGGCAATCAAAAAGAATGAAATCTTGCCATTTGCATCTACATGGATGGAACTGGAGGGTATTTTGCTACGTGAAATTAGTCAGTCAGAGAAAGACAAAAATCATATGACTTCACTCCTATGAGGACTTTAAGAGACAAGACAGATAAACATAAGGGAAGGGAAACAAAAATAATAGAAAAACAAGGAGGGGGACAAAACGAAAGAGAATCATAAATATGGAGAACAAACAGAGGGTTACTGGAGGGGTTGTGGGAGGGGGGATGGGCTAAATGGGTAAGGGGAATTAAGGAATCTATTCCTGAAATCATTGTTGCACTATATGCTAATTTGGCTGTAAATTAAGAAAAATAAAATGAAAATTAAATGATTTGCTAAACTTAAAAAAAAAAGTTAAAAGAAACTCCCATATGTTTTTGTTGTACATCCTTGGGTAACAATTAAAAAGCTCTATTATAATATTTCTAAATAATAGCTGTTGCCTTTTAAGTCTTTCTTCCCCACCAGACAGTTAGGTCTCTGAAGAAAAAGACCTTGTTCTCCTAGTTTGTATCCCTAAAATCCAGCATGACATCGTATAAAATGCATTGTAGCTTGTATTTATTTAATGAATGAATAAGGAGAAGCCAATTCTAACTCTAATGGAGAAGTTGCTTGGATATTCAGTTATTATTAAAATATAGAAGAAAAGCTTTAGTTTTTCCTTTGTTATGTGTTCAGTTGAAGGACTTTTTTGTCCCAATATGACATGTAAAATCTAAACTTTGCAAATTAATTTGCGAAAGTAATTTGGCTCTAAGTAATATAAAGGATTATTAGCTGCCTAGGCCTGTATTCAATGCTACCGTTGACACGTATTATTGTGGGCCCCGTGTCAGAGAGCAAGATTTCAGACCACACAAGTTGAGTGTGAAATTAGATGGTGTGGCTGAAGAAGTCATCACAAAATGAGGTTTTCTGAATAAGATGTTTACTTTTTTAAACTTTCTGAAATCACAAGCTAAGGATTTTTTCTTCTCCTTCCTCTGGCTTCTGTCATCGGGAAAGGATTCATCCCTTGGTACCTGAATTGGACAACCTTGGAGAGTATGCACTCTGAAAGGAACTGCCTCAACTCAACCTGGGGGCTGCGTTCAGTGGCTCAGGAGGAAATAGCAATATGAATCAAAGTGTGACTGCTTTCATCTCTGTATCTGCAAGATTGAAAGCTGAGCAACTACTGATGGAGAGACTGGAAATTTCTAATAGCGTTTGTTGGCATTTCTCCAAGGAAGCAAACAGCTCTGAGTGATTCAGCAAGGGATTCCTGACACAAAAAGAGAATTGGTAGATACCAGAGAATAAAAGAAATGAGATCTCTGAGCAGAACCAAGATCAAGACAGTCTTGTTAAACATACCTGGTCAAGATTGGAGAATCTGGTGATGGTTAGATCAATAATGAATGCCAATGTTGCTGTGTAGCTATATACAGGATGTAGACTTCAAGAAGTATATGAAGGGAAGAAACGTTCTGACGAGAATTTGGATTTTTTTTTTCATAGAAACCAAACAAAGCCTATTCCAACTAGGGTATGCCACATGGACAGTTATTCTTCTAGGTTAACATAAAGAACTGAAGGTGATGAAAAGTAGAAGGCAGTCTCCAACACAAATAGGACAAGAGCACAGCATCTGATCTGGCATACTCCATTCACTGCACAGCATCCTTGGAGGTCTTCAGAGCTAATGTGGAAGCAAAATGAGCAGTTGAATAACTGCAAGTGAAACCTTAATATCTTTTTTTTTAATGTTTATTTATTTATTTTGAGAGAGAGAGAGAGAGAGAGAGAGAGAATGAGGAGGGGAGGTGCAGAGAGGGAGACAGAGAATCCCAAGCAGGCTCCATGCTGTCAGCACAGAGCCCAACATGGGGCTCAAACTCACAAACAGTGAGATCATGACCTGAACCAAAATCAAAAGTCAGCTGCTTAACCGACTGAGTCACCCAGGCTCCCCTACTTTTGTTTCCTTAACCATTGACCATATAGGCCTGTGACTAATGCTTCCTGTAGCATTATTTGGCTTCATTGTCAGAACAATTTGAGTTTTACAAAGTGAGCAATTGTAGGACCATCCCTATGTGTCTATTTATCCGCAATGTATATTATATGCTATAGTGCATTATATTGCATATAATATACATTGGGGATAAATTTAACCCCAGTATAATCAGAAATTTTTCAATAGCAATTCTTATTTCTGACTGTGGAACTTAATCACCTAGCAATACTTGGTGATTATTCCAAGCATATGGATCATAAATGACAAAATCAACAAAAAGAGAAGTACATTGAGAAGGCCACTGTGTGTTTCTCTGAAGAGAAATGGATTATACTGTGACTGAATCCTTTGAAACAAATGTGTTAAAAAATAATTTGTAGCCCTTACTAAAGGCAATAATTTGTTCTTCTAAACCATCTCTTCCAGTGATGTTGCTGCGTTGAGTGAAATTTTGGGTTGTGTTTCAAAACTGAATTTAGACATGCAGAGGGTGACCTAAGTCACCTTCCTTGCCAAACTGCATTTTCTGTAAGTCTGAGGCTCTCCTTAACGTTTCAAGGTAATCGTCTTCATTCAACTTTTCTTATTTTATTTGGCAATTTCAACACTAAACACCGACGGCTCTTTTGTGTCTAAAGTTGTTAAAAGGAATAAATGAACACACACACACACACACACACACACACACACGTAATTCAGAAATTCTTTTAGGAAAATCTCTCTAGTGATAAATGACAGTAAACAAAATCAGTAAGCATGCATTGTAGACAGTTCGGTTAAACTGGATGGGCTTCCACAGGATGCTGGACATGATACTGAATGGCAGTTCAGTATGGAAGGTAGACGTCATAGTGGGAGAGAAGGAAAATGGTAAATAGAAAGAGAAAACTCACCCCCTGATAAAATTGGCAAGGTTTTGGCAGTGATTTTCGAGTTTTCAATAAAATAAAGAGTAAATCTTTATTCAATAAAATAAAGAGTAAACAAAATAAAGAGTAAATAAAGAGTAAATGGGCAACAAGACATTTAGGAAAGAATACATCGCAAAGGTCTAGGAAGGAAAAGTCCTCTGCCCCAGGCCACCCTTCCCAACAGCAATGCTATTCCTCTGTTCAAACATCATAGAAGTAACAGACTACATGAAAATCCTCAAAAAACTGGCAACATAGGGAAAAAGGAATTTGCTAAGTCACCAAAACAAAGCTGTTGTATGCTTATTCTACGTGCTTAGTAAATCTCAGAGTAAAGAATGGGCCAATGTGACAATTCTTTAAAACAAACAGCTTGGGGAAAATCAGGCTAGTATACATTTCCATGGTTGTTGTAAAATGGTGTAGCCTCTAAAGAAAACAGTATGGAAATTCCTTAACAAATTAAAAGAAGAATTACCATATGATCCAGAAATCCCACTTCTGCGTATGTCTCCAAAATAATTAAAACCAGAATCTTGAAGTGATATCTGTTCTCCTATATTTACTCCATTTTGAAATTATGATGCTGTAGGTTGCTCTATAGATTAGCTGATTCAGAGATGATGTTGAAACCAAGAAAGTCCATCTCCATGAGAAATAAATGTGTTTTGAAGGAAAATTTGCTTTCATCATAATGTAAAATTTATTAGAAATTATAATTTCCAGGGGTGTCTCGGTGGCTCAATCAGTTAAGTGGCTCTGGATTTTGGCTCAAGTCATGATCTTACAGTTCATGGGTTGAAGCCCAGCATCAGGCTCTGTGCTGACAGTGCGGAGCCTGCTTGGGATTCTCTCTCTCCCTCTCTGTCCCTCCCCTGTACGCTCTCTCTCTCTTTTCTCTCTTTCTCTCTCAAAAATAAATAGATAGACATTTAAAAAGAGAGAAATTGTAATTTCTAAATTTATCCCCAAAATGACATTAAAAAAACAAATATTGAACTGAAAAATTCAATCAGAATGCAAGATCTAAAGTTTAATAAACTGCTGACCACTCACTCTATCATCTCAAACACAGTTTGAGACACAGTTACCACAGGGTTTTATCTCTATTTCCTATGGGGAAAACAATAAATATTAAGACAAAGTATTCTGTGTATATGTACAATGATTGTTGTTCCTTCTTTAAGTCTGGGAAATAATACATCTGTTTAACATCATGGCCACTCTGGAATTCTCATTGAAAACTTTTTTAACAGAGTATTCCAAGAATATCCTTTGTTTCCTCTTACCGTGTAATTTTAAATCCACTGTAAACAATGGGAGCTTAGCCTTTCCCTCCCCTCCTTGGGACCCTTGCTGATAAATCAGGAAGCAGAAACATTTTAAATGATATGTTTATATATTAGATATTTAGTTTATCAATTATTTCTTCCCCTAGTCATTCTTCAGGAAACAAGCTGGATATAGACACAGACGCAGTAAGACACTTTTTGTCAGCGGTTTCAATGTTAGTTTGCAAATGTGCTTAATTGTACAGGATGTACTAAGTGTTGTTGCTATTTTGGTCCTGGTTTCTTTGCTGGAAAATGTGATCTGTTTTTTGTGAGGCCTGACAATTCCTATTTGATTGCCTGAAGAAACTTGTTTGCTTGAATTTTGTTTCATACTTCAGTGCCTTCACATTGCCTTAATTGTTCACACTTTTCCCCAATTGTCCCATCAACTGGTTGCTCCTTTTAAAATAATGTATTCACAATACTGTAGACATTTTAGCATGGTCTTATCAGAATCCAAATAGTCCACAAACTAATATTCATTCATATCATTTACTTTAGCATAGCACACAAAGTAAGGTAAATAAAAAGTGATTTTGTTCAAACCTTTTTGTAAGATTTCACAATTGTTCACATCTTCTTTCCCCCTGAATGCTTAGTGTAACTTTTTTTTTTCATATGAAATCTAAATTCTGCATGCTTTAACTGTTCTATGGCTTATATACATTCATATGCAATCACTAGATTATAGTACTATCCACTTTAACACAACAGATAATTCTATTAAAAGTCCTCTTTCGGGGCACCTGGGTGGCTTAGTTGGTAAAGCTTACGACTTTGGCTCAGGTCTTGATCCCACAGTTCATGTGTTCCAGCCCCACATCTGACTCTGTACTGTTAGCACAGAGCCCTCTTCAGATCCTCTGTTCCCCTCTCTCTATGCCTCTCCCCTGTCCTCTCTCTCTCTCAAAAATAAATAAGCATTAAACAAAAAAGTCCTCTTCCAAATTATTAAACTGTTAAATGTTGTTAAGTTAAATAATGTTGAATGAAGTCTAAAGCTAAACCAATCAACTCATTAAAATTGAGAACAGTACAGCTTTATGGTGCTGACATTCTTATCATGTTTTTATGCAGTCTTTCAGTTATTGATGGCAATACAATTAATCTCGTACATTTTGAATGAATTGCTGTGTACCAAATGTTAGGTACTGATCTCTGTGCTGTGTACCAAATGTTAGGCACCAAATGTTAGATGCTGATCTCTAAGCATTGTAATTAATCATGGTGGGGGGGCATTAACTAAAAGCCTATGCTTTGCATTACGTCCACAGCTTCCCATGCTGTTGTATGGTAAGCCACTGTGGCATCTGTGACACTTACTTGAAAAGCCACTTGTAGCACAACGCCATTGGAAGGGACAGATACACTGAAATGTTGAACAACAATGGAGTAAGTGTCCTGTAGAATTGTAGGATAGCTTCTCCCAATGCCGATCAGATTCTGACACCAGTGGTTTCTCTCAGTGCCAATGAGAGAAGCTCTCACATTCTTCTTTGACAAAGAAATTATATTCTTCCACTGTAAAAATAGCACAATAAAAATTTGAAGGGTCTGTAAGTAAATGCTACACTGGAGGAATAAAAAACAATATCCAATATGCCAAACAGGAGCACAGATGAAAGGGAAAACTCAGATAAACATTTGCAGATTTAGTAAACCAAAATAATAAGTCCTTACTAAAGCTGATAACACGGAAACACCCAAGAAGAAGACGTGACCAGTTAATCCTCTTCACCGAGAACAGTTAATACAGCCCTCAGAATTCAGAATAGACAGAACCAAAGAAAAAAAGGCTTACCTTAAATATTTCTCTTTTAAGTGATTGAGAAAATAAAATTAGAGTACTTATTAACCAAAGATAGTTGATAAGGCAACCAAACTTTGAATCAAAGTATCTCTCTTCTAAAAAAAAAACAAACAAACAAACAGTCAGGGCTCCTGGGTGGCTCAGCAGGTTAAGTGACCAACTTCATGATCTCATTGTTTGTAGGTTCAAGCCCCGAGTTGGGCTCTGTGCTGACAGCTCAGAGCCTGGAGCCTGCTTTGGATTCTATGTGTCCCTCTCCCTTTGTCCCCCCCCACTCACCCTCTGTCTCTGTCTCTGTCTCTCTCTCAATGATAAACACTAAAAAATAAAAATGTTAAAAAAAAAACAACAGAAAGACACAGAATAACTGCACCTTGAAACATTTTCAATATATTTTTCCATTTGTTTTATGAAATATCACCAGGTTTTTGTTGTAATGAAGCAAACAAAATACACATATTGTAAACATGAAAAAAAATGCATGCGTTGGACATTTAACTAAATATACATTGTACCTTATAATATTATGAATAGGCATATGTCTCAATTTGATTATTGTTATAATTTAATGTTCATACTATAACACTTTAATTTCTTTTATGTTTTTAAGTATATAATTTTTATTAAAAGACATTTTTCTGTTTTATTCAGAGAAATAAAACATGCAACATATAAGACACCAAAAAGAACAATAACACGCAGAGTACATACAATCTCATCATAGTAAGCAACTTTAGTCTATTTGAAAGTACAATTTTATTGTACAAGCATGAAGTAATCAATAGTATTGCTTTTATAACATATTTTAAACTAACAATATTGAGCTCTTATTATAAGTGGCAACTGTGCAAAGCAATTTACAAAATTGATATTTCCTTTAAACAACCTTGAACTTAGGTGTAACTGTTGTGCTTATCATGTTTAAAGTCTGTGTAAGAATAACACAAACTCATTGTGCACAGTGCTCAATATATAATTTTTTTTGCTAAATAAGTGTTATGAGAGTAATATTTACTCAGTTAACTGTCATTATTAACAATTATTAATAGAAGGGTTGTGATTTAAAGCATCTCCAGTGAGCAAAACGCCGTTTATTATTCATCATGAAGTGTTTCTATTTTCTACTTCTAATTTTATCTTTGTTCTAATTTTTAATGTTTTCTTCTTTGGAGCTTAAAATAAATACATTCTGAGATCACGGATAATTACTTAAGTGTGTATTTTGTTTTGACTCATACTCTAGCCACGAGTGGCAGTAAAAGATAAGGATAAGGTTGACTGACTTTCCTCCAGAAAAAGAAAAGGGGGAAGGGAAAATTTAGTACAAACATAGCCATTCAAAACACTATGGATTTATGTACTTTTGAAATCCTGGAAACAGATGAATTCCATGCAGCATCCCTGGACAGTGTTTGTCTGTGGTTTGTATATGGTGCAGATATGAAATAGTTTTCTCTAGATGGCAAGGCTTGACTGGAAACATTATATCTGCCAACTCTCAATTATCTAGACTATTATTAAATTTGAAAATTAAACAGGCCCCTGCCTTCTCTTTCTTTTTACTTTCTTTTCTTTTTTTCCTTCCTGCTAAGTCTTTGACAATTTCACTGCCAAGTAGTTTTCCGCCAAAAGATCTATCAAACCAAACTCAAACAAAACAAAACAAAAACAAAAACACCCAATGAAAGAGCAATCACATTGAATCCTGTTGATGGACCATGTAGAAAGATTTGGTTAGAGGAAAAATTAGTTCACATAACACCCAATAAATTTCCAAAGGACATCTTCTCACATCCTGGGTAGTGCACAGTTTAGGTGTGGGGGGGAGGGGGACTCTTTTATTTGAGGCTCTGAAATTGCTTTAGAAATCAAAATAACAGTCAATAGCAAGTAAGTGAGAATGCGTATTACCTAGTGTAAGTAAGGTATAGCCATGTAAATATAGACCATTATTGTCATAATAAAGCAGATGTTTTATTTGTAATACTGTATTTTTTCCTAGTTCTGCAGAAGAATTTGGCAGCTATAAAGAGTTTTATGTATATGTTCCTTTCTAGAAATTTGGCAAGCATACTATCACAGTGAAATTTCCATTGCATAAAAATTTTAAAGCATGCTTTAGAAAAAAGCAGAATGTTTAGAAACAAAATATATAGCTAAGAAGTCTTATTAAAGTGACCCAGGTGAAGTTTCGCTCTGTTATATTGCTTGAAGGGATATATAGTAAGAAACTAGATGATACATTCATGCATTGTTTTCTAACCAAAAATAGGTCTTCTTTCCTCTTGTGAGAGTTTAAGAAAAACCACTTCAAGAATGTGTTTTCATGGAAGTCCCTCCAATTCCTACTAGTCCCAAGGTATATCCCTATAGTCCCAAGGTATCTCCCTATAGCTCCTATAGTCCCTAGGTTTGCTCCAACCTGAGGCCCATCATCTGAAGGAAAAAAAAGTCTAGTCCATGACCTGAGGGTACCAATTACCCAACTTTTTAATCAAGAGAACTATGCAGTTTCTCACTTTTTAATCCAAATGTTTGGTACCATAAAAACACACAGGCATAATTTTAGCATAAGTGACATAACTCCCCAAGGTAAGTCCTTGGCCAATTTCTATTAATGGAATGAATGAGAAACAGGTTATCAGACAAATTTACTGGTTACCTATGTCTGACTTGCACTGACATAAATCTTTATATGTGCTCATTTTTAAGATAATACCCAAAATATTGCTAAAAGAGATTTTGGCTCAACACTAGACAAATATGATATGACAATTGTTTTTATCTTCTTTTCCTTGTTTAAACTTTTCCTAAAAACCTATTTGCAATGATGGTACCTAATTAAGAATTTTTCTCAGTTTAATATATTTTTGCCAAATATTTCCTGTGTGTCTAATAAGATGTTAGGCATTACGGACATACTAAAAACTAGGTTGGGACAAAAAAGTTACATATTTTAGATAAATCACCATAAAATAATATAAAATACACATAATCTAGTCAGAATGTACAGGAATTAAAAAAAAAAGATTTTATGAGATGGTAACAAGATAACAGGAAATAACCTTACTATGCATCATCATTATATCCCCACAAATGTCCCCCATCTGACATGATTAGGCATTCAAAAAATTTCATTGAATAAGTAAAGGTGTTTGAGGACTGGGTAGTCTATATCATATAAACTAGACCTTGAGTATAATATTTATATCAACTTGATGAGAAGTTTTCCTATGTAGCAATTGCCCAGTTCTGATATGGAGGAGAGAATTCCAACCAATAGCAGAGACAACTCTGGGGCACTGCTGATGAGAAATCATGGTCAATAATCTGAAAAAGCTGGGAGCACCCAGGTGGCTCAGTTAGTTGAGCATCAACTTTTGATTTTGGCTCAGGTCACGATCTCACATTTCATGGGATTGAGACCCTCATCGGGCTCCACACCCATAGTAAATAGCCTGCTTGGGATTCTTTCTCTCTTCCCTCCCCCCCCCCCCATTCTCTCTCTCTCTCTCTCTCTCTCTCTCTCTCTCTCTCTCTCTCTCCTGTCTGTCTCTCTGTCTCTGTCTCTCTCTCTCTTTCAAAATGAATAAATAAACATTAAAAAAAATCTGAAAAAAACAATGAGCATAAGCATAGGATTACAGAAGCCCAAAAAAATGTTTCCACCATCAATGTCCTGACTTTGAATCCTTAACAAATTTTAAGGCTGCCATAGAATGATTAGGAAATAGCAAAAAAGGGAACATGTTAGACATTCAGTATATGAAGTACTATGACATTATGACAAAATATAATTCTTAACTTCTTTCTTTTTAATGCATTATCTTTTCTTTATCTGTTTCCTACCCTGCTTCCTTTTTTTCTCCTCACCTCCTCCATCACACTTACACAAGCCAAAGCTACATTTGAAATTATATAATTTGAAATCAGTTTTTTTTCTGAGAGTGAAGTTTAAGTGAGTGCTACTTTAGAAAGTACAGTCAAGCCTCTTTTATTCTTGCCTAACTAGAGATAAGAAAAACATTCCATGCAATAAAGTAGTTTAGTCTGTTCAAAGTTCTGGGAATGATATTTCTCCAAAGGCCAAATGTCCCATCTTTAGAGCAGAGGTGTCATGCAGCTATGGTGTCATCACAGAATGCAGACCATCTGGGAAAGTGGCCACTTACCACACCCTTCAGGACCACGCTGAAAGAAAGTGCACATTACGGCAGATTGCCATTCCACAGCTGCTGGCCAGATGAATTTCCCAGTAGAGCTCTTCCACTGGTTGGCTCTGTCTAGCCCATTCCCAATGGAATATGCAAAAGGCTAGCACCTGCTTGTTTGGAGTGCTGATTGAAGAAAACATAGGCACTGAAAAAGTCTTCAGAGCATGTAGGGATGAAATAATTCAACCAGGATGCTTAACAGAAGTTCTGCCAATAGGGAGAGTTTCCAGTGGCTTAAGTTTTTGGTCGATACTTACTGAAAATGAGAAGAATAAAAGATATATCTTTTATATATCTTGCATATATAAACTCTCATTGCAAGGTTGACCTGACACATAAAAAACCGATTCACATTGGGGAAAGCAGTGTGGGACTTAATTCTATTAGGTCCATTTGGTTAATTTTAATTCTCTTTTCAAACAACTGTCTGTAGACCTGTGACTCATTCTACCAAAATTAAACTGCATTCGTAACTCCTGACTAGACATTATATTTACTTTTATTGTCAACAAATAATTCAGAAAATGCCACATTTCAATTTTTTCTAAAAACACCTGTTCCAATCCCAACGTATGTCATTTTATTTATTTAAAATAGAAATTAAAGTTTTCTGAGCATTTAAAGGTAATTTTCACTGACTCAAGCTTACCTAGTATCCACCTCTAAAGAGGGTGATTTGAAACTTCCTCCTGGAGACAGAGATTCACAAAAGAAAACAAGTATATGCTATAAAAATAGCAAATGTAAAACCATACCTTGGGGAAAAGGAGAACATTCTTTTCACACTAATGACATGTAGAGAGAATCTCAGACTCACAAAAAGTGAAGAACAGAATCAGTTTCTCTGCAATAAGCACGTTTCTCACCCTCCACTCATGTATTATTGTATGTTTACCTTTAATTTACATTTTTAAATCATAGTTTAAAATATGATTATGTAAAAATTTATATGGCATAGACAAGTTAAAAGAGGAAATAAAAAATACCTGAAAATCCCTTTTCTAAGAAGCAAATATAAGTAAATTTGAGGAAAAAACCTATCAATCTGTACTTCTATTTCTGATCTAGACGTTTGCATGTATCCATCTGTTATAGACACATGGCTAGACAGATACAAAGCCTGATAGAAAACTTATGATAAAGCATCTATATTTTACAGACTGTTTTATTACCTATTTTTGTTTCATTCCATATTTTTGTATGTCTATAAACTAGAACTGCATTATTCACTTTGATAGTTGAATCATAAACGTGCAATTTCATCACACTTTTGCTATCACCGGGTATTAACTTTTTCTAACTGGATGGGTAAAATATGATATTTCATTGTTTAATTTAATTGCATTTCTTTGATTTTTAGTCAGATTGGAACATTTTCAAACTGTTAGTGACTGTAGTTACTTGTTTGGAAAACTACGTATTCAGGTTCTATAACATTTTATTCCATTGAGTTGTTTACTTTTGTTCTTAATATTAACTTTTTTTTAAATTTTATTTCTTTGAAAGAGAGAGAAGCATGAGAATGGGAGAGGCAGAAAGAGAGAGAGAGAGAGAAAGAGAATACCAAACAGATTCCATGCTGTCAGAGCAGAGCCCGATGATGGGCCCAATCTCACAAACCATGAGATCATGCCAGAGCCGAAGAGTCGAACACTTAACCAACTGAACCAACCAGTCGCCCCTATTCTTAACATTTTCTTAAAGCTATTTGTATATTATTGCTATTAAATTCTATATATCCTATATATCACACATAACATTCCTAGACTTTCATTCACTATGTAGAAATAAACGCATATATGTGTGTGAATATGAACAGCCATAGAAGATTTGAAAGACAGCCATAGAGCCATAGAGACAGAGATGGCTGTGATCATCCAAAAAGAATAACGCCTGTAGACCAGTTTGGATAGACTGGCCATGCTGTCATAAAGGAGCCATCTAGCATTCATTGCACAGTGATGACACTCATCATAGAGAGGCTAGACAGTAACCTGTCATCTCTAAAAAGAGAGGATGTCAACCAGAATGAGCTTGGTCAGCCTGTCAAGCAAACAGTCTATGAGTTGGTACCCAGCTTATACTTAGAAAGCTTTAACTCTTTTACTTTTTTCCCCATAGAGTGCTGTCTTCTTCCCCAGGCTGATCTGCATCATTTGCATTACAATAGCCACTGGCTGAACTTCAACTGAAAGAACTGTCACTGCCCAATATTTAGTACTCAATGAACATTTTGAAACAGAGAATGACATACAAAACCAGAAGACCGATTCATTCACATATGATGAGAAATATCACCATCAAGCTTCGCTTTCCAAAAGTTGTTTGATCACAGTGTGGTCAGAAGTAACAGAAGATGGGGGAGTGATTCCTTCATTCTATCCTATAATGAGTGTCATCGCTGTACAATCTTCTGTGGCTCACCAAACTTATTCTGGTTGACATAGGCTCTTTTTAGGAAGTACAGGTTGTAGCCCCTTTATCCTAGAAACCATTCTCCTTCTCCTCCTTTCCCTCTTCCTCCTCCTCCCCCACTACCTCCTCCTCCTCCTCCTTTAATATTTATTTATTTTTGAGAGAGAGAGAGACAGAGGGAGGGGCAGAGAGAGAGAGAGGAAGACAGAATCTGAAGCGGGTTCCAGGCTCCGAGCTGTCAGCACAGAGCCCGATGTGGGGCTCGAAACCACGAACCGCGAGATCATGACCTAAGCCGAAGTCGAGGCTTAACCAACTGAGCCACCCAGGTACCCCTTCTTCTTTTTTAAATGACTTTACATAGCTCTGTTCTAATCTATTAAAGTTTAATTCTCAGATTATCATGTCTTTCCAAGTTATTGTAGTATGCCTCATGTTATCTGTAAAATACCACTTAAAATAAAATTTCTAAAATATAAACCTAACCATCGTTATTAATGGCAATTAAAAAAAATAAAAATTCCTGTTGTATGATGCCAGATAATATTCATTGTGACAATAATTGCAATATTTAAAAACGTTTTTGTGTAATCAGCTAAATTTGATCAATGCTTTCTGAATTGTACAAATTATTTTAAATAAAGTATATTCAAAGAGTTAAAAGAAAACAATTTTTGCATAAAAATGACATATATATGTATATATATGTGTGTGTGTGTGTATATATATATATATATATATATAGTGATAAGACTATACTTTTTCAGAGCCCATTAAAGCTTCCCAGTCTTTTCAACTTTATTATCATTTGCTTATACTTCTTGTTCAAATTATATAAAAATTGATTCTTTTTTTCTACAAATACTGGCTGATGGATCACATGGCAACATATTGGGATTTTAATATTGGGATTTTCTCTCTTTTTTTTTTTTTTTTTTGATGGAGACTGTAACAAACAGCAAGGAGTCAAAAGTAAAACACCTAGACACAGAAAAAAAATTCTAAAAAGGGAAAATCCTGGGTCATCTATTCCTGAATAACTGAGGGTTGGCATGTGTTCAGAAGATTTGCTGAGTGATGTACAGGGACTCTATTGTCTTTGAATACACTAAATCCAACTCTTTCAAATGGTCTCCAGTTTAGGGAAACTTAGACTCCACTGGCTAAATAAAAAATTCAAGCTGATTTTTCAGTTTGTATAATAAAAGTAATGGGCGCTGTCCTAGGTTCAGGTGTTCCAGGTGTTTTTTGTTTTTGTTTTTTTAATATGCAGTAAATTTGATAATTAACTTTTGGATAAGGAAGCATGCAGGATATAGAACACACTTCAGGAAGAAAAAAGTACGTGTGGTGTTAGCAGAATGGGAAGGCTGCCCAGAACATGTCCCCTGCTATAAGATTAGTTTGGGAATTAGGGATTTACAGTGCTTACCCCCATCTAGAGGGGACTTGGCAGCATTCCCTAGAACTGCAAAGATAAATTGGTGGGAGTGAAAGAAATAAGTAAAGGCCAGAGGTTGCTGGAAAACAGGCTTTCCTGTCACTAAGTTGTGATGTTATAAAGAGTTCTGAAATCAACCTAGGTTTTAGCCTGAGAAAGAAAGTTTTCTATATGTTAACAGTAACAAATGGCCAATTCAGTCTCCTAAAGGTCAGCCTGAGAAACATATTATAAAGGCCCATCTTGGGAGAAGAAGTGGCAGTGAGGTCATCCACTCGGCCAAAGAGGTCCAACGCCTATTTCCTGTCACAGTGTCGTGAGGCAGATGGAGGCTTGAGAGGAAGACTGGATGAGGAGGAGGGTGGCAATTATGAATGGGGATGGTGGTGAAATTTAGTAACGGTGAGAAGACTATTGCTGGAGGCAGGAAAGATTAATAATCTACAAAAAATCTGAATACATGAATATAAATGGGATAGATATTAGATACTGGCAAAAATATTAAATGTACTCCTTTCAGAAGGAACTCTATCAGAATCCACTTCTGTTCAAAAATAAAGTAAAACAAAAAAGACTGTAACTTAGAGAAGTAGTCTCTAGAAGCTGTTGTAAAAAGAAAATACATGAATTCCTATAGGGAATTATTTTATTGAATAAAATAAAGCAGTAAAGTTTGCCTGGAAATTCCCTTCACCTGGCCCTAGATACCACTTTTGACTTCTTATTTTGCCCTCCCTTGTCCTCCTGTCCCCTATTATGAGAGAAAATTATAATTTAATATACATTATTAATAGTCTCATTTTTAATATTTAACATAGGGGACATATGTAATTTATTAATAAACAATAATAAATAAATTCCTTCTTTCTTTCCACTATTATTTAAAATATTTATGTATTTTTGACAAGGGGGAGGCGAGCCCACACGCATGTGGGGGAGGGGCAGAGAAAGAAAGGGAGAGAGAATCTGAAACAGACTCCACACTGTCAGCACAGTGATCATTATCGAGATCAAGAGTTGAATGCCTGACTGAGTCACTCAAGTGCCCAGTTTTCACTATTTTTTTATTTCTCTTCTTTCATTCCTTCTTTCCCTCCCTTTTCTTCTCCTCGTTTTCCTACCTGTCTTCTTTTTATCTGTCTCTCTCTCTCCCCACCTCCCTTGCCCTAGAAGAAATCCAGCAATACATAACAGTCTGAATTCTCTCAAGAAAAGACATTCATATTGAAGTACTTCTCTTCAAAATGTAAGGAAGGAGGGGAAAAAAACCTTCAGACTCTCAAACTACATTGGTGCCAATTTGATTGCAGTTCCTGCCTGCCAGCCTCGTCAACTGGCCTTTTCTCCACACTTAGAAGCATAGATCTCAGGTGATGGTCGCACAAATCTGGCCCTATTCCATGTGTCAGTGGATTGCGCCTGTCCAGGCTTCACCGGCATTTGGTGCATATGGACTCCAGCATTCACTGGAATAACAAATTGAACTGATTGTGGGGGTGGAATGAGAGTTCACAATTCTGCCCCAGGTTGATGCTATATACATTTATTTCACTGCAAGTTAGTATAATTCTTAAGCCTTAGAAATACCTGACTCAAACATACCAAAGATTAGATCTTTAAGTGTTACGACCAACAGTGGCTTCTAAATAAGCTACTTCCATAAATTGATGTTATTGCAGACAATAAAAAGGAAATCTTCATGGAAATCTTTACGCTAACCTTTTAGTAGATGTTTCTTTCAGTAGCATGCTGTCTTTTCAGTAGAGGGAGACATGGCCTCCATGCTCATTGCCTGACAATAATAGACATTTTCTTTACACTTTATGCTATTAAGGGAAAAAAATAGGATTGGATTTGTGTGACCATGGAACAGTTATTGATTTCCTTATATGTGATCCGAGGAATAATCATGAGGGCTCAAGTGTACCCCCCAACTTCCACACTAAAACAGGATACAAGGCAGACCTGTATTAAAATATCTATAAACTTGTACTTATAAGATGAATAAATTCTGAGGATCTAATGCATCTATTGTGACTATAGTTAATGGTACCATATCATATACTTGAAATTTGCTCAGAGTAGATCTTAAACATGCTTGCCAAAAACAAACAAAAAAATATATAAGGTATTGGAATTAACTATATGTTAATTAACTTGATTGTAGGATAGCATTTGACAAGGTATACATGCATCAAATCATCGCATCGTACACTTTCAAAGTATTACAATTCTATTTGTCAGATATACTTAAAGCTGGGGAAAAAATATTTCATTTTCATATCCTCACCTCTCTCTAGGGTGCCAGGTAAAATATAGATTGACCAGTTGAATTCGAATTTCACATAAATAAAAAAAAATTTAGCACAATATGCCATATTTATACTAAAATATATTATTTAGTTGAAAATCATATTTTAATTTGTCTTGTTTTTTTATATGAAATCTAACTGTCCCATATAATAACTATTATTCTTGCAGTGGTTTCTTTATCCTATTTTTGTCTTCTTTGCTCTTATCATACCATCTGGTAATACATTGTTCATTCTTTTTTTTTTCCTGGATCATTGTCTGTATTCCAGTACTGAAATGCTCGCTCAATACAAGTGGAGATGTTTTCATGTTTTTTCTCACTGGACCTGCAATAAACACAATGATACTCAACATATAATAGTTACTCACTAAATATGGAATGGATTTATTTAATTAGTGGATTTAATTAGTGAATAGAGTATCCATCTCAAAAACTTGTTCCTTGTCCATCAGATATGTAAATAATTCATGGATAACTAAATCTATAATATTTTCTGTTTGTCTTTACTTTTGATGGTTTTTTACTATTTAGATTGAAACCATTCAATGATATGGATAATGCTAATATTTGTTGCACATTTACTATGAGGCTGCATTCTGTCATGTACAGTTCATACTCACAAAACCCTGATGGAATTGATATGATTTCTCTTCTCAGTTTGGCAATCAGAAAAATGAAGCTTAGTAAATAACGATGTCCATATTCACATAATCCAATTACCAAGCAAGACTTGGGAACTCATTTAAAACTGTCCCTGGGATAAAGCATTTTCTCAGTATTTATTTCATGCTGTTACCAACTCATAGTAATGGAAATGGAAAAGACACATGGGCAATGTCCTTGCATTTTTTTATGAAAATTTATTTTTGTTGATCCAAATCTAATGCACTGACAAAAAGTAAGTAAGAAAAACTATAGTGAACAACTAATTTAAATGAATTTTTTTCTAACAGATTAAAAGAAATTAGCACTTTATTTCCAGAGGTGAAACTATATGGCTCTTTAATTAATTTTTCTGCACAAATTATGAGTAATTATGGTGTTAAACAATACAATTTCATAAGAGTTTTCATTTTGGGTTTAACTAATATAATTCTACTTACATGCAGAGAAAATGAGAAGAGAGGGCAGCAGTATGTTTTCTTATGTTATTTAATCTTCTAAAGGCTTCTTTCCAAACCAAGCAACTAAAATGAAACACAGCTTTCCTTCCCAAGAGGGTTTCACTTGTTCCTTCTGTTGCCTCCATTCCCTCTACCCCCTTGCCTTTCTTCCTGTGCTTTTGACTTTCCTTCTCTTTCCTTCCACCCACAGGCACTTTTGAAAAGGCCTCAGATGGCGGGGTGAGATCAGAAATATGCCTATAGGACCCTCTACACGCGGATCTGGCAGGCATTCAACACAAACGCAATTAGAGGGCTTACCCTTGCATGAAATATTTGCTTTCCTGAGAGTCACCAACATTAAACTTTAGGAATGCTAAGGCATAGTGTTCCTATGTCAGAGCTGGGACCCTCAACTTTTCTTTCCTCAAAGTTATTGTTTTTAAAGTATACACATTGCATCAAAGGCCCTAAGCAATAAATAGGAAAGCAAGAATTTTATTAAAATCCACCTGGGACAATTGCATCTGCCACTGGTATTCTTCGTCCAGGGTCTGAGAAATTATAGCACACCCACCGAGAGGTACATAGGAGCATTTTTCATACATTCAATATGTTTTAATGATTTAAAAAAAATTTTTTTATTTGAGAGAGAGAGAGAGAGAGAGAGAGAGAGAGAGAATCTTAAGCAGGCTCCACACTCAGTGTGTGGGGCTTGATCCCACAACCTTGGGATTATGACCTGAGCCAAAATCAAGAGTCGGACACTCAACCAACTAAGCCACCCAGGTGCCTCCATGCATTCAATATTTATCAAATGCATCACCTGGAGTATGCCATGCATTGAGCTCAGACCAGTGTGAAACCTTGAAACTCAACTTCAATGGTAGACACAACTGACCAAGAAAGTGCAGAGTAGTTGATAAAGGTACTTAATCATCTTTATCCCTCTATACTATAGAATTTCTAAATACAAAAAAAAACCTAAGTACAATATTTGTTTTGTTTTGGTTGAGGATAAATATATATCAAATTTGGTCAATACACTGATACTTGGAGAAAAAATATATTTTACACATATATATTGATATATTGATATTAAAATCATATATATTTTAATATATATAAATACAAAGCACACACACCATATGTTAATTAAGTCTTCAAGTTCTGAAATTAGAAAAATAGTTTGTAAGTTTTTTTCCTCTCACCTTAAATCAACTTAAAATGGTCACAGCATTCTAGAGTCATTCATTTCATACATCATATTTTACTTTACAGTGTATCCTTGAAACCTAGTCTTACAAATTGATTATGTTCAATAAATATTTGTTAAATAGAAGTTTAATCACAGTGTATATAATACTAAAAAGTGTTATGCAATGCTGAAGTGTATGTAGAAGTCTTTGATCTTCCTTAAACAAAGAAAGTAAACAAACACTAAAAGCATTCTAAAACTATAAATGAGATTTCAGTGTCCAAGATGTGCCATGCATACCGCTAAGAACTTTGCAAGCATTAAGACATTCAGGACTGATACACTCTTATAGGTGAGGAAGCCAAGGCTTGGAGAGTTTAAAGAAGTTGCCAAAGATCACGTCCAGTAAGGGGTATACCGTAACTTCCTATAGCTACCGGAACAAATTATCACAAACTTGGTGGCTTAAAATAACAAAAGGTTGTTCCTTCACAGTTCTAGAGGCCAAAAGTCTGAAATAAGTGTCATTGGGCTGATAGCGAAGTGCTGGTAGGCCTGTGTTCCCTCTGGAGTTTCTAGAGCAGAATCTCTTTGCCTTGTGGGCACAGTCTTCAAGACCAGTGTCTCCAATTCTCTCCTTGCTCCACTTCCACAACACCCTCTACTGTGTGTGTGTGTGTGTGTGTGTGTGTGTGTGTGTGTAATCTCCCTCGGCATCTCTCCTGTAACTGTACTTGTGATGGCATTTAGGACTCATCCAGGCAATCCAATGTAATCTCCTCATCTCAAAATCTTTAATCTAACCATTTCTGCAAAAAATAAAAAAGTTAGCATATAAGGTAACATTCACGGGTTCCAAGGATTTGGTCCTGATCTCTTTTAGGTTGCCAACATTCAGTTCAACACAGGATTAGGCCTAGAAATTGAACAGATAGCCTGCCTCTCAGGTTTTTGTTTTTAGCCACTATGATATACTGAATCTCCAATGTGTGGCTTTTGTCTAGATAGGAGGAAAACACTATAGATGAGAACTTTACCAAAACATTAGACTAAGACAAAATGCTAGTGAGAACTACTGGATGTTTTGAAAAGGGGAGAGACAAAGTGAAATTGCTATTTTCAGAAGGATTGCCATCTTTAGTTTGGAATATAAAGCAGGTAAGGAACTATTGCAATAGTTTATGCAAAAAAACCCAAAAAACAAAAAACAAAAAACGTAAGGACCTGAGCCAGGGTGGTGGCGAAGGAAGTGGAAACTTTGAACAGAAAATATAAAAGAAGAAACACCAGGACTTGTAACTGAGTAGACCCAGAAGGACAACAGAGGTGAAAGAACTTTTCACTCATTCAACATTTATAGGCACCATCTATATGCCAGCCCTTCCTTGGATCCAAATATGAAGAGTTAAATCACAGCTTTTAATTTCAAGAAGTGCAATAAAAGATGAGAACAAATAACCAAAGATTAAAATAGAATGTGATGAGAATGATCTCACTGGGAATGTGGAACACAGTTAAAAAACACTGCATAGAATGTGTGTGTAGGTTAGGGAAGGCGTTTTATTCCGGGTTCTTCCAGAATCCAGGTTCTTTCAGACCCAACACAAAGACTCCAGCTCAAGTAGGATGTGAGGTCAGTAAACATAAGTGGGGGAATGAAGAATTGATATAGGGAAGAGAGGTAGGCCAGGAATGCATACGTTTTTGAGCCAGTTATTGGTGTGGTAAGTGGATCTCAATGCTGCTGGGGCCTTCTGGAAGCCAGAGCAAAAATGATGCTAAAGTATTATCCTACTGAGGACTGGGGTTGCTGGCAAATGTACACTCCAGTCCCAATGGAAACTAGAAAACTGAGCATTGTAGTTGCCTTAGAAGTGCTGTAACATCAGGCTAAAACATAAATACTTTTCACATTTAACTCTTATTTTGACAGTCTTTAAAGTAAGATTTCGATAATGACAAAATGTTCTTATCTATGTCACTAGGGAAGAAAGAGATTTGTTAATACTGAGAATGCATAAGGAATATTTTATCCAATAATCATATATTGACATAACACAGCATCTCTGCCTCTCAGCATTAAGACTTTTTAATTTATTTTTCTGTTCCCTGGGATGCCCCTTCCCTGGGGCTGTATTTGTCCACGTCCATACTTGGGCATTCTAATTACTACATAGGAATTGACTGTGGAAATAAGGCAGCATATATCTGAGTTAGCATTCATTTCTCTTTTACCTCACTTCTTCAGATGTTCCATAAAAATCTTTTACATTTTTTTTTTGGAGGGAGGACAATTTCATGATATGACAAATAAAAATTTAAACTAGATTTCTACAACCGGTCACAGGAATGAAAAGATCCAGAGGCTGTATAAAGATGGATCTCGTTTTCCACCTGAGTTGTGGACTTTTTTTTCCTTGCAGCAGCAAATAAATGCCTCAGAACTTCCCTGCACAGGTGTCTCCCTTCACCTATGACTTCCCACTCCTCCACATTGTAAGCACTTCAGTGACTTATCGAACGAGTAGAAGGTTAGTCCACCGGGGATCTTATCACCTGCAGTTTTTATGGACTGTTCAGTAATGAAAATAGAGAGGAGTTTGAACTCCCTGACATGGAAACCTTCAAGAAGCTATGGAATGTGGTCACTGGTATTTCTGGTATCTTTTAAATGTCAAGAGAGCAGAATTTCTTTTGTCAGTGGTCACAGTAAGGCTAACAATTAAAGCCATCTGCTCTTCATTTCACTCCCCTAGGGCATCTTTCATTTTTCACCAACTTCCTGTTGTTGACAGCACAGTCCCTCCCCACTTCTCTCCAAAACTGTGAGGTCATCACCGGGCTCAGTCCATTCAGTGAACGGCTGGATTGGTCTAACTCCCAGAAGGTCCCTCTTTGCCCCAGAGGCTATGGCCTCCAGTAACTGGGATCTTGTAGCAGACACAAGTCATGAAGAACATGGGCTCTTCCCCAAGCAATGTTGATGAGGCAGTGGGCATGCTTGTGTATAGCCACCATCACACTGACAAAGCTGACACTGCTTTGTTTGGGACTTTTTAAGGGGGGGGGGGGATGAGCAGGAAAAAAGCAAAAGAAGAAAGGGAGGGTGAGGAAACAAGGGAGGAGAGAGGTAATAGGAAAAAGAAGGAAGGAAAAAGGGAGGGAGAGAAAGGGACAAGGAAAAGAAAAGAAAGAAAAGAAAAGAAAAGAGGAAAGAAAAGAAAAGAAAAAAGAAAAGAGAGGGGAGAAAACAGAAGAAGGCTAGAGAAGAAAAGAGAAAAAAGAGAAGTGAGTCTATGTTCTTTTTGAATTCAGGCCTATTACTGTCTGATGATACTAAAATATCTTTCAGTCACAAGTTTTAAATGCCTTTATTATAGTGTTTAGTTAAAAGGAGGATGGTGGCAAATGGAAAAAAAAAAAGAGAAAGTATACAGAGCAAGTTTTTGAATTCCATAGACTGTAAAAAAAAAAACTTTACGGATGCATTGACTGAAATGATTCAAACCAATAATTTGGCTGATTAATGTGTTCAAGGGCTGTTCTTTTTGTTGTTGTTGTTATTGTGATAGTGCCATGAAATAATAAGAAAAGTCATCCCATTGCTGAGAAGAAAACCACCATCCAATTCTGGAGATCTCTTTTTTTGTCTGATATCCAAGGCTATCAAATATTTTACACTTATAAAAATTGTGAATTCCCAATGCAAAATTTGAATAAACTTATTTATCAATCCAATTCAGACAAAAGCAATGTTTCTAGAAATTCTGTCAGCATGAAGTTCATATATAAACTAGGGAAATACACAGTTGTTATTTCAAGTTGAAATTTTAAAATACCTAATCAGATTTTTTAATAGGCATTTCAATTTTATATGCACATTTCTGACCAAAGCTAATGAACAAATTCTAAGGAATAATTCTCTTTGGGTCTATGGATAGCAGAATCAAACAAGTCACCTCAGGGTTCCAGACATGCAGGGTTTGCCTGGTATAGACAGAACTTGGTTTATTTTGGATTAGTAAATTGGTCACTTGAGAGATTCATTAATTTAGGTCCCTAAGGTACTATTTAGTAAATTGCTGCTGTAGCCTTTCATAAAGTAATACTTCATGTGAAGGACTCTGTAGTTGGCCATTTAGCTCATTAAGAATAGAGTTACAGTAAACATCCTTCAAGTAATCGTCTCTGGATATTTCTGAGCTCATAAAGCACAAAGTACCAACACCATGTGTGAGGTTTAAATTTGTGTCAAATTGTCTACTTCACACAGTTTTTGAAAAGCCAGAGCTCAAAATCACAGAAGTCAACAAGACTTCTAAATAGCTTCTGCTTACATGTATCCAGAATGGTGAGAGGCTTGTACAATGTTTTTCCCTAATAATTATCAAGTTGTAATTTGGCTAGATCACAGTTATTAGATTTTGTTTTCTAGATCTTTCCTCAGAACATATCAAATAGAGGTGCCTGGGTGGCTCTCAGTCGGTTAAGTGTCTGATTCTTGGTTTCGGCTCAGGTCATGATCTCACAATTTGTGAGATAGAGCCCCTTGTGGGGCTCTGTGCTGACAGCAGGGAGCCTGCTTGGGAGTCTCTCTCCCCCTGCTCCTCCCTCACGGACGCTTTCTCTGTCTCTCTCAAAGTAAATAAATAAGCATTTTTTTAAAAGAGCATATCAAATAAGTCTTTATCAAAGACTTATGATTTTATACTGATATTGTTTTCTGCCTTCTGTTTCTGAGAAAATGGCAAAATACCATGGCTTCTTCCCTAAGACCCAGTTCTAGAAAAGTCACATATGCAAGAGAGAAGTTAATGAATCGTGAAAATAAACAACAAAAAAAAAAGAAGAAAGGAAAGAAGGAATGGAGGAAAGGAGGGAGGAAGGAAAAAGGAAAGGAAAGGAAAGGAAAGGAAAGGAAAGGAAAGGAAAGGAAAGGAAATTCTAGGGCACCAGCAATAAGAAGTATAAATTGGGAGTGGGCATTTGCATGAAGGGGGAAAATAACATACACATATATATAAAACACACACAACAAAATAAAGGGGCCTTCCTATGTCATCTCAGAAAATTATGATAGTTGGCTTTGAACTGAGGTGTGTGCTTAACTTAACGCTCTGCACTTGATATCCAAGAGAGTAAAAAATAAAAATAGAAGAGTCCAAGGCAAGGAACTGAGCCCATATGTTTACCTAACTTCACTCTTAATATAAAATGGAAATAGAAAAATAAGAGGAAATTAATATTAGTGCTGAAAAACAGGAAGGGAGCCATTAGTGGAATTTATGGAAGATATAAAGCAGATGGGATCAAATTAAAAACAAAACAAACAAAAACAACTGGAATAAAGCTCTTGTGATCAATGAAAGCTTTAAAAGAATAGACTATCATAAAATTTTCTACTCAAGTTCTGCAAAAAGCCCAAGAGCAAACACGCAAAGGTTGGAAATGCATGCGGGCGAAGGGACTATTGGTGCCATATTACAATGATTTCCTTTACCAACATCAACATATGCAAACCATCTAGCAAGTGTTCACTTCAAATAGAGAAAGATCTCGAAGTACAGTGGGGGAGCCACCACAAAGTTTCTTAGCATGAGGCCAGAGAAAAAAGCAGAAATATTCTGCAAATTATTGTAATAGATCCAGTAATGAGAAAGAAAATAGAAATCAAAAAGGAAAGAAGCTCAGCACAGCAGTAAAATTAACTAAATCTTCTTATCTCTAGGGTGAGTCTTTGCCTACTTATCAGTTCAAAGGATCTCTATATTGTCATCTTGTTTCCTGCTTGTGAAATCTAAAATCAGGTTCACCTGTCCATATGGCCCTATGTCCTCTCTGCAGTTGGGAGACATCAAGTGTGGATTCATGCATACAGGACGTACATCCATCACACCTGCTGGGTGTCTGCCATGGTCAAACTCAAGGGAAAAGGATAGAAGAGATAGATAGTTAGAAAGACAGACAGATAGGTAGACAGATAGATAGATGTTAGATAGGTAGATGATGAATAGAAAGATAGATGTGCATATGTGCTATTACATATAATAGCACATATAGTAGCTCCAGTATATGTGGTATTTCTCAGTCCCTGATCCACTATATCCAACCTCACTGGGACACTTTTGGATCCCCTGAAGGCCAGGGTTGAAATAAGTAAGGGAGACATGTGAAAGGGGAAATGGTTCATTACTCAACCGATGGAATTTATAGTGTCCTGTGACTGGCTGATGCCCTTTGTCTTCCCTTACTTCTAACCACTGGCTCTTTTTCATGGGATGCTTTGGTTGATTCTTCTGCATGCTTCCTTCTTATGGGGCCTCAGTACTATGCCTTACCTTGACTCTAAGGAATTGTCACTCTCTCAAAATGAATCATGTCTGCCAGCCCCCACTTGGCCCCAGAACTATGAAACTTCAGGTAGATCCCAAGCTCCCCTCTCCTCACTCTTCCATTGTGACCCACGGTCATTTTTGCCTTGAACTTTTCCAGGCAAAGGCCAATATCTGTCTCATTGCCTCACAGGAAAAAAGCCAGCTACCGCAAGGCCCTGCTCCACAGCAACCCACAGCCTGCACATATTTGCTGCTCAGCAAGTGGGCAGTTAGGAAGATGCCAGTCTTCCACATCTTTCCAAGGAATTCTCCTGCTATGATTTATTCCCTTGGCTTGAAGGCTAGAAAGGGAAGCATGCCCACTCCAATCCACGACAGTGTTCTCTTCCCCCAAATTTCTTCATATAATCTTGTCTTTGATCTCCGAGTATCTTTCAGACTGACAGTGCATCATGGAGATGGATAGCCGAACATCCAGACTGCCCGATCCCTCATTGGTCTGGTGGGGATGTGTCTATCACTTTCTGTAGAATATTTATGCACTTACCATTTGCCCTCAGTTTGGAGCTTCAGAAGAGGCTCAAATGAGAAAAAAACTCCTTTTAAATGTCTCTCCTGCCTCCATCTCTGTCTCTCCACATCTCTTTATGTTCTGTCTCTCTCTGTTTCTCTCTCTCTCTCTCTCTTTCACACACACACACACACACACACACACATACACACACACACACACACAGGAAAAATAAATAAATAAATAAACCATATTTATATCACCTATAAACATACCTATGAAAATCCCTATGTCATTTGCATTTTCAGGGCACACACACAAGGAGTCTAAATTGTCCAACTCTACTGGCAGTTGGGTTGGAGTCAAGTAGTAGGATCTAGACAAAAATATGTGGGCAAAAGTGATGTATGCCATTTCCAAGCATGACCATTAAAACCTCCACATTTCCTTCTGTCTTCCCATTCAGTGGCAACCTTGAAGCCTGTGTTTAAGATGGCAACACTTCAAGACAGAAGCAGCCTGGAGTCACTGCTTAGGGGAAAGCTGCAGAAAAGAACCTCCCAACCCTCTTCAAACTGTGAAATAAACAACCAATAAACATTCATCGTGTTAAGCTATCAAGATTTGGGGATTTGTTTGTTATTGTGGCATGACCTATTCTGTCTATTCTAAAAATTAATAAACTGAAGTAGAATGCTGAAGTAACAAACCTAAAATACAAAGCACTGACTTCGCACCCAGGTGGAATAAGCAAAGGAACTGATATGAGAAGCTTAACATTTGACAATCTATGTTACACAATGGCAAAATATTTGGATAAGCTGTCTCAAGCAATAACTTGAGAGGCAGACGATGTGCCTGCTGAGTGAAAACTTCTAGGGAAAAAGTGTGGAAAATACGATATTAGTATGTTTTGACTACTATTGGCTGTGTTTAGCGAGTTATTACACGGAAAGGGTGACTTTAGAAAAAAATTGTCTTTTTTGCAAATGATTATCTTAGGGAAAAAAGTGCTAGGTATATCAAAAACTTGGGAAGTCTAGCTGCCTTTAAACTCAAAGAGATGAGAAACGGATTTTTAAGGAGGCTATAAGCAACAATTGTCCAATAAAAGATTTATCAATTGAATAAAGTGAATCAAGGAAAAGATGAGATTAAGGGTCCTCTGCCCGCATCTATTTTGTTTCCAGATATGTTGAAATGGCTGGCTTTAAATTGAAAGAGATGGTTTTGAGACAAAGAAACAAAGAAATGAACAAAATAACTGTTTTTTAATTCATAAATAACTGCATTGAGAGGGACCATCTCTTAACCCAATAGCAGGGTGGTTTATTATCTAATATAATATTTAATATTTTGTGCAAGCTTGGCTGGGCCACAGTGCCCAGGTATTTGGTCAAACATTTTTCTGAAGCTAGCAACATTATCAGAAGGAAGGAGCATGATGCCAGAGTCACCACTTAAAGGATAAGGACTAGTGGCTTGAATTGCAGGTGACCTAAGTGAGACATGAAGCTCTGTTATATCAAGGCACCGAAATTTGGGATTTTTTTGTTATCTTTAACAAATCCTGGCCTATTCTAACAGAGTGTCCTAATACCGAGAATAACAACTGAATTGTGTTACTGCTGATGAAAGACCCTAAGACATGACAGTGGTTCAGTTGATGCATGGTGGGATGGAGAGGGGGCCTCAGACATGGAAGACAATTGTAATCCTTGGATTACATAGGTCCCATGTTTGGCATAGCTAGTGAGAGTTTATCAAGCCCTCTCTCCTTTTTCTGGATGAACGAACATTATCACAGATAAACTGGTCAAAAGTCATGGCTTGCAATGCAAAATTTTCCAGGTGTTATCTAGTAAAATGAGTGATGAAGCAATTGTTTAAATGACTACTTATATTTGAGGGGCGCCTGGGTAGCTCAGTTGGTTCAGCATCCAACTATGGCTCAGGTCATGATCTTGAGGTTTGTGGGTTCAAGCCCCATGTTGGGCTCTGTGATGACAGCTCAGAGCCTGGAACCTGCTTCAGATTCTGTGTCTCCCTCTTTATGAACTTCCCTCCTCTCTGCCTCTCTCTCTCTCTCTCTCAAAAATAAATAAACATTGAAATAATTTTAAATGACTACATATATTTAGTAGTGATTCATACAATGTACCCATTAAGTCTGATGTTCAGACTTGCCATAAAAATCTTAGATGTTGAAGTATTTGACTTCTCTAAGATGCTCCTTTACAGAACTCTACCCTATCTAACCTAACACAACTCTTGACCTTATTTTTTAGTATAATACCCCCTTTTCTTCTTTCCAGTTTTGTTCTTAATCTCTGATTAGATTTGAATGTGTTTATTTTTCTCTCCTTTTTCTGCAAGAAAGTAAACTGCATGATGACAGAAATGCTATCTTCTTGTTAATTAATCCCACTGTTCAGTACTTGTCTGATACATAATAGATGTGAAAGTATATTGTTAAATAAACAAGTAAATAAAGGATTTAGTAAACGAATGAATAAATATGATACCTATTGTGGCCTCTACAAGGGATTTTAAACATCAGATGAACTTTGGTTTAAGTTAGCTTATGTTTAACCTGACAGACAATTGCTAGATGTATATGACTTGGTTGAGATGTGCTTTTTCTGCTTATGGCCTAGGAGGCAAGTTCCATATTGTTAAAACGATGCTTCCCCTATCCTCAAGTTGCTTTGCTAATTAAGAATAGAAAGACCTGGATTAAACTCAGTCTGTTAAGCATCTGACTCTGGATTGCAACTCAGGTCATGATCTCATGGTCTGTGGTATCAAGCCTGCATCAGGCTCTGTGCTGACAGTGCAGAACCTGCTTGGGATTCTCTCTCTCCCTCTCTCTGTGTCCCTCCTCTCTTCTCTCTCTCTTTATAGATGTCTCAAAATAAATACATGAACATTTGAAAAATTTAAAAAGTTAAAAAAAAAGAAAGGAAAGACCCAAGAGGAGCTAGAGGAAGCTTAATCATCTAAACACCGCCAATCCTTGGCCTAACTAAGATAATGATTGAACCACTGAAAAGTCTTTGTGTTCACATAACCTCAAGAGTTGATGGGGCTGCAAAGACAATGGATCCCCTATAAAATTGTGCTTTCCAAATCTTCATTTGGAAACTCAGAACACTTCTGCAAGGTCCAAGATGGACTTCAGGATTCAATTCATTATAATTTTCTTTTCACACTTTCAACATTTAAGTATGTTAGTGATCTTCCCCTTCATTCACTCAGTAAAACTTCTTGCTAATTTTTCTGTGGTAGAGTCTCATTACCAAGACAGGGTTTTAGAAAGGTGAGAAACAGAACACATGGGGGAAGAAGTGTGGAAGAAGAAAGGGAAAGAAAAAGTGTCTTCCTTATAAGATTAAAGTCTGATTCTCATTAGAACCATCTTTTTATTTCTTTTAGTCCCTGGAAACATAGACCAGCAGTTATTTAATGGATGATCTAATTCATGCCACTGCCTCCAAGAAGAATAAAATCTAAACCATACAAGATAAATAATAGCCCAGCATTTTCCTAAAATTGTTCAAAGGAAAAGATTCCACAACTTTCTGTATCCAAATTCATATAAAGAACTTATTTCTTGACATTAACTTCAATTCTGTATTTCTCTCCTTTCTTCGTTCCTCTCTTCCCACCCCCTGCCCTTTCTTTTTCTCTCTTCTTTTTTCTCCTTCTCTTCTTGTATTAGTCTTTTTAGGCTGCCATGACAAAATACCACAGACTAGTGGCTTAAACAACAGAAACAGAAATTTATTTTCTCAGTGCTAGAATTCCAAGATCAAGGAGCTGTCAGTGTTGGTTTCTGGTGAGGTCTCTCTTCCTGGCTTGTAGGTAACTTCCTTCTCATTGTGTCCTCACATGGCCTCTTCTCTGTGTGTGTGTCTGGTGTTTTTCCTAAGACTAGTCCTAACATCTTAGGGCCCTGTTCTTAAGATCTCATTCAACTTTAATTGCCTCCTTAAGGCTCTATCTCCAAATATAGTCACATTGGAGATTATGCTTCAACATACACTTTTTGGGAGGTATAATTTAGTCTTTAACATCACTGTACCCAAACATGCAAATTCCTGCTTTTCTGAGACAACTTGTCTAACTTGCTCAGCCTTAGTAATGGGAACAATAAATATGAATATTGAGTGGCCTTTGTGAGAATTAAATAAAGCAAATTGTAACACCTCAAAAGTTAGCCCAAAATATATGAAATATTTAATAATTTTTGCCATTAATTTACTTTGAAATTATCGTGACCTCCTTCAGCCTTTTTCTTCCTGTCAATATAACCAACCTTTTGTTCTCATCTCTTTGAAAATTATCCCTAATATTCTCACATTTCTTTCATTGATTTAACAAATATTGTTTTGGGTCACCTGGGTGGCTCAGTTGGTTAAGCATCCAACTTCAGCTCAGGTCATGACCTTGTAGTCCATGAGTTTGAGCCCTGCATCGGGCTCTGTGCTGACAGCTCAGAGCCTGAAGCCTTTTTCAGATTCTGTGTCTCCCTCTCTCTGCCCCTCCCCCACTCATGGTTTGTCTCTCTGCATCTCTCAAAAATGAATAAACACTAAAAATTTAAAAAAAAAACAAATATGGTTTTCTTTTTGTGTGACAGGCACTGAGCTGGACACAGGCTATACAGTGCTGCATGAAAGTCACTGCTCTCATATAGCTTAAACCCCAGGTGGGAAAATTGACAATCAACTACTGAAAACACCAATAATATGCAATTACAAGTTAATTAACAAGAGCAATTTTAGAAAAGTTAGTTTATTATGTCTGGAAGGGCATGATTATATGAGGGATGGGGACAAGGAAAGCCTCACTATTAATGGTCTTTATTTTCTCTCCTAGAGCTTCTTCTTCTTCTTTTTTTTTTTAACATTTATTTATTTTTGAGACAGAGAGGGACAAAGCATGAACAAGGGAGGGTCAGAGACAGAGGGAGTCACAGAATCTGAAACAGGCGCCAGGCTCTGAGCTGTCAGCACAGAGCCTGATGCGGGGCTGGAACTCACGGACTGCGAGACCATGACCTGAGCTGAAGTCAAACACTTAACCAACTGAGCCACCCAGGAGCCCCTCTCCTAGAACTTCTTAAAGTCTTCACAATTCAACTAGTTTTTAGAAAATAAAACTAATACCTAAGACTGAAATACTTCAGGGGAGTTAAAATAAATAAAATGAAAAATGAAAAGTCCCAAGATCTCTATAACACTTAAATCAGAACTAAAGCAGAGGTGCCTAGGTGGCTCAGTCCATTAAGCATCCGACTCTTGATTTCTGCTCCGGTCATGATCTCATGGTCATGGGATCAAGTCTTGTGTTGGAGTTGGCGCTGGGCATGGAGTCTGCTTGAGATTCTCCCCCACCTCTCTCTCAATCAATCAATCAATCAATCAAATATTTAAAGAACTAAAGCAATAGAGTCTTTGTCTGGCCACTCAACAGACAGACCAATGGCTTAAATCAAAGAATGCTAAACAGAAAATAGGTACCTTTGGGAAGAAACTTGTCGGAGAAAAGGCTACAATGATCTAGTAGTACAAATTGTACAATAAGCAAGAGTACAAATGTTTTAATCATACATATATAATTTTAACTTGCAAAATTCTTTATTCGTAGGAGGAGTGTCAGTCTTGAAAAAAGTAACATATGAAACATATATTTATTAATAATAGTTTCTAAATTCTATACAATATTCTTTGCACAGAAAATTTGTCATCTTATCATGGACTACCTAACTAATGGACTAATGGATGAGCTAAATGGTAGTCCAAAATAAAGATGACAAGATATTTAGGAAAAAAAAAAAAGAAAAGGGAAAAGAGAAAAAGTGTTAAAATGTAATTTTAATGGCCCATTCAATAGAATAATGCTATTACCAACTTCTTGGTCAGATCCACACTAACCATGCTTAATGATGAGGATAGAGCTAATGATAAAAATATGTAATTATTGTACAAATGATGTGCTCCTAGGTTTGTGGTCATCTACAATCTATGAAGGTGTCAATCTATGTAGTACAATCTGGAAGAGTTTGAGGAGATAAAGATGTTACAGATTATTTGACGTGGCTCCTTCCCTTTATAGTTGAGGGTACTGAATCCTAGAGATGTAAGTGACCCCCATGCCTTAAAGTTTAGACCTTCATACCCCAGAGTAAGATTATGTACATAATCACCAGTGAATAGTTACAATTTTGTCCAGCAGTCCTGACAGTCAAATAAAATAAAACTGAGTAGTATATTTCCCAAGATCTAGGCTATTCAGTCATATCTTAATATTCACCATAAGGCAATATAAGTGAACACTATGTTAATAGAATTAAACACAGGTGGGGTTGCCTGGGTGGCTCAGTCAGTTGAGCATCTGACGTTAGCTCAGGTCATGATCTCATGGTTCATGAGTTTGGGCCTCACAGCAGGCTCTGTGCTGACAGCTCAGAGCCTGGAAACTGCTTTAGATTGTGTCTTCTTCTCTCTGCCTCTCTTCTGCTAGCTCTCTCTCTCTCTCTCTCTCTCTCAAAAATAAATAAACCTTAAAAAAAATTTTTAAAAATTGTACACAGGTGAAAATTCCAGCACATTTTGAATATTTGCTGGTCAGTCTAAAGTAAGTAGGAAGATGACTCTTTTTCAGAAAAAATAAAAATACTTGGGGTTAACACAACATCATATTTCTAAAACAGATATTCAAAAATACTAAAAATCGCTAAAGAAAATACTCACGCACATTCTAGATGATGCACACAACTGAAGATAATGCAAACAGAATTTGTACATAATTAAAATCATGACGTATTTATAATGGTGTAGTCACCATTTTTTACTTCCAATTAAATCACTAGCATTTTAATATCATGCTAATGGTTGCACAAAACTTCACAAAATTGTATCAAAATTTATTAAATCATTTCTCAATTATTGGATTTTTAAGATTTTTCCCCAATGTTTTTCTATACTTAAAGCAATTTTTATAGTTAAATAAAATAGAAAAACATTGAAAACATTTTGCTTTGATTGTAATAAACTATGGTTTTCTTTTTAAATTCAAAAACATTCAAAATTGTGAATTCAAAATTCTTCTATGCAGAAGAAAAATTAAAAGGCATAAGCAAAAATATTTAAATCATTTATAATCCCACAATCCAAAGTAATTACTGTTAATTTTTTGTCATATGACTTTCCATTATTATGTGCATGCATATATATGTACATATGTGTTTATGCACGCACACATAACTACAAGAAATTTTAGTTTTGTGGGGGGTTGTACCATAAACAAATATTTCTAAGTTAAAAAAATACTCTTTATAAATGAATTTTTCACTTCTTACCAATTTCCAGACCTAACATTTCTGTCATTAACACAAGCTTTTAAAACTTATAAATAGAAAATTTTGCATTATTTACCTTATAGTGCATTGTCTGACATGACAAGATTCTTACAAAGGATGTATATTTTCTTGCTAGTCTTCTGTGAACGGAATAATAAAATTTTGTCTGAATATATGTATATAATAAAAATTTAAATATTACACACACTATTTTCTTCTCTATTGTTTTTATGTAGCTCTTTATGCTGAATAATTTATCATTTCTACAATTATGTTTTAGTATCCAATGTGATAATCTATTCAAGCAGAATCCTAAATTAGATCCTCATGGATTGATTACTATTATGAATGATCCTCATGTCAATCTACATGTATTGTTTTCCTCCTGTGCATTACATTTATTGTCTTCATCCATTTTGTTAACAAGAAAATTGAGGTTTAGGAATAAAGTGACTTCCCCAAATAATAGATAGTAAGTGACCATATTAGGACTTACACCTGAGTCTTTTGATTGGTAGCTCAGTGCCACATACTTATAAGAATGTCAGGGGAAGAATTACTTGAGATAATGTGTGTAAAGCAGCGTGTCTCAAACAGAGTGCACGTTAAAATATGTGGCAATTTTTGTTGCTTTATAGGAATTCTGCCTTTGTTTGTTTTTTTTTTTTTAATAAAAGATGATCTTATTTCAGATGATCATGGAGATAAATGCCACAGGCATTTAGTTTGTCACTTTACTTAAATCAGCGTATATATCAACTCTGTCAGGCCTAATTAACTCATTGTTATATAAAACAATTCTCTTTTAATAACCAATACATTATAATACCATTTCTATCCTAAAATGAACTTCCTAGATAATATATCTTCACAAATAATTTCAATGCAACCTATAATGTGAAGAAGAAATAATCCATATTTTATTCTATTTTCTTTTCCTTTAAAATTTTTTTTTTATTTTAAGTAATCTCTGTCCACAACAAGGAGCTTGAACTCATGACCCCGAGATCAAGACTGGCATACTCTACTGACTGAGCCAGCCAGGTGCCCCTATTCTATTTTCTATTCTACATATTCTCTTCTATATTCCCATTACTGCATAGCAAATCCTCCAAAAATACAATGGGTTTAAAATATTCAACTGCTCTATTTGCCCATGATGCAGTGGGCTCAGCTGGGTAGTGGGTAGTTCTTTTTTAAGTCTTTCCAGACTAACTCATTAGGTTACTGATGAGGCTGCAGTTCTATGGGTTGCCTGGGTGCTGGTGGGTCTAGTAGCCTAAGAAGAGGTGGTTCCAAGGGCCAGCTAAAAAGTGAGAAGAACATGGTGACAAGAATGGATGTAATGGCACAGAACTAATCTGCCTCTTTGGCTACCCAAAAGACAATCACATTCTTTTCATTCACGGGATACACCCACTTCGTGCTCAAGAATCAAGGCTCAGGTCTCTCCAGTTACTGCTTTTAGCTCTAATTCTCAGATCTTTAGTCCTAACGTGCTTCTTATGGTTTGACAATTTAAAACTAAAATGCAAGGTGTCTGTCTCCCAAATCTATCCTCTAAGAGGCTAGCCTAGACTTCCTCCCAAGCAGCAAGAGATCTCAAAGCACTTTGATCTCAAAGCAGTAAGAAAGAAAAATAGAAGAGAAGATTCAAGGTCTCAAAGCATTGACCCAGGTGGCACATCATTTCTACTGCATTCTGTCTGTCAAAGCAAGCCATAAGGCTAGTCCAGATTTAAAGACAGGAGGAAATAGACTCTATCTCTTGAATGGGAGGAGTTGAAAGGATTTGTGTCCAATCTTTATCATAGGCATTAAATCCATGTTTGTAGAATAGAGAAAAGAAATAGGAAAGGAGAGAAAGAGAAAAGGAAAGGGAGGAGAGAAGGAAATGCCACAAGACGGAGGAGAGAAAGGGAAGAAAAGAATATTTTTAGACATCTTGAAGATTAGAATACAGGGGGAAATACTCAGGGTATAATAAATTCAATCATTTAAAACAGAGAATTGACATTTAATGAACTTTAAATTAGTAAAATAATGATAGCTTTAAAACATCATGAAGTTAAATTATAATATTACGCCTGCCACAGTTGTTTAACATCCTGCAGAAAATTATTCCAAACTTAGTGGCAACAAGCAATCATGTATTATGCTCACAGATTCTGCTGGACAGGAATTTGTAAAGAACCTGGCTGAGAGTTCTTGCTTGGACGTCTCATGCTATGGAGGTCAGATGCCAGTTGGAAGAGCAGTTTTTTCAAAACTTGTCTGGGGCGGGAGGCCTCCTTTCCCAGGTGGCTTACTTTCACAGCTGATACTTGGTGCTGGTTGTTTACCAGTAGCCCCATTTCCCCACTCTTTCACCTGTCTGAATATGTATGGCTGGTGGCTTTGTGACTGCCTTCTCTAACAGAGAGCAGTCCAAGAGATCAGAGCCGAAGCTGCAGTGAATTTTGTGACCAAAATTCAGAAATCGTACCCTGTCACTTTTTACTGTAGTTTATGGGTCGTGCAGGAAAAAAGAAAGAAGAAGAAAGAAAGAAAGAAAGAAAGAAAGAAAGAAAGAAAGAAAGAAAGAAAGAAAGAAGAAAGAAAGAAAACAGTTCAATATGGAAGAGGATTACACACAGACATGGTAACAAGGAGGTAGAAGTCACTGGGGATCATTTTACAAGAATGAGCGCCACAAACCAAAACATATTTTTCTAATGCAGTGTATACAATATAACATTTTAGCCACCTAATCATAACAACAATAATAAAGCTGAAAGTTTCAAAATTATTATCTGTGGGGTGAGGCAATGATTAAAGGTGTTTTTCATGCACAAGCTCCATGAATGGAAACGCTGTGTCACTGACTGCCTTTCAGTGTTAAGTACACGGGAGAAAGCGATGGGAGGGAAAGCACAATTGCATCTCTCAGTCAGTAGATATGATCCTCTAAGGCTTGCATTTGACTAAAAATCTAAGTAAAATATCCCTTAGCAAAAATAATCTCTAAATAAATTTTGTCCGTACATGAGATTTATCTCTTTTAATAGTTCAGTGAACAAAAATAATTCACTGTTATGGACTGAACTATGTGTTCCCCAAGTCTTAATACCTAAAGTGACTATATTGGAAGATAGGAACTTTAAGGAGGTAATTAAGGTTAGATGAGGATACAAGGGTAGGTCCTTACCTCATAAGAAGAGGGAGAGAACAAAAGATATGCACGCACAAAGGAAACACCATGTGAGGACACAGAAGCAAGGCCATCTGAAGTTAAGGAGAAGAGGCCTCAGGAAAAAACAAATGTGCAGATACCTTGATCTTCGACTTCCAGCCTCCGGGACTGCAGGAAAACAAGTTTCTATTCTTTAAGTCATCCAGTCTGTGGCATTTTATTATGGCAGTCCCAGTAAATTAATATACCCACCAAAATTGGTTCAGTGTCTGACTTCAGCTCAGGTCATGATCTCATGGTTCACGAGTTCAAGCTCTGCATCAGGCTCTGTGCTGACAGCTCAGAACCTGGAACCTGCTTCATGTTCTGTGTCTCCCTCTCTCTGTGCCCCTCCCCCACTCATGTTCTGTCTCTGCCTCTGTCTCTCTCAAAAATAAATAAACATTTAAAAAAATTTTAAAAATACATTTGGAGTTAGTAAGGGAAAACTGGTTGTTAGGGTAAATCTAAAAACTGGTTTTCTGTTTTGGAATTTAGATTCCTGTCTTGTACTTAATCTCTACCTTGGATAAATCTTTGACACTTCTCATACATAGATGATCTATGACCTAAAAATGGTGCAGTCAGGGACCTGAATGTGTGTTTAATTTAAATAATCAATATTGAAAAACTATCATTTCATCCCAATTCGTCGTATATCTCAAAATCTTGGCTACTATACCTTTGAAATCTCTTTTTTTTTTAATTTTCATCTTTTAAAACATGTATTGAGGTATAATTGACATATATAGTGTTATATTAGTTTCAGGTGTACAACATAATGATTTGGTATTTGTATACACTGCAAAATGATCACCTCAGTCTAGGTAACATCCATCACCATACACAGTTAGAAAAAAATTTCTTTTCTTCTTATGATAAGGACTTTTAAGATTCACTCTCTTAGCAACTTTCAAATAGGCAATACCATATTATTAACCATAGTCATCATGCTGTACATTACATCCTTATAATTTTATTTTTTTGAGGCATAGATGCTAGGTACAGACTTTCTGATTGGAAGGATAGGTATGGTTTTCAAGTCTTGGTTGTTATTGAAAGTAGGGTGTACCACCATTTAAACTGCTGTAACAAAGGGAGGGCAGTTGGGTAGAAAATGCTTTCTCTGATTGCCAGTGGCAATGGGAAACTATCAGGCTGTTTCCTGAGTGTCCTACCTTGCAGGTGACCTGGTCTAAGACTTCTTGTCTTCCAGACATTCTGTTTTCAAAGAGAGCAACCCTCCTTTGCAAAAGGCACCAAACCAGCAGAATTGGCTTCTTTGATGCACCTCTTTCCTCTGAGATGCATTTACCCAAGAAATTTTACACCCAGAAAGGAAAGAATGAAAAGGATATTCAGCTACTGTCTTGTAGGAATGAGATTTGTGTTGTCACTTCCTTTCAAGTATCTTAAAACACAGCTGAATGGAAAAGGAGTATGGGTCAGTAAAATACTGTTTAAAATATCCAGTGAATGAATAGCATGAGACATTTATCATAAAAATAACAGTCAGCCAAAGAAACAATTATTTTACTGAATGCAACTGCATCTACCCTTAATTCTTCATCAGACATATTGCTGCGAGCAATCTTCTAATAAATGGAGTTGTAGTGGTCATGAACCCTTTCACTTCTGCTGAATTTTAAAAGACCTTCCTGTCATTAGAGTAGTCATCATTGTTCACCAGAGTGTTACTGTTAATGCTTGCAGCTGTTCTTTTAGAAATAAGTCATTGTAGCTTAATCATCTATCTTGAAGTTCTCTTTAATTTTTAAAGTCTACACTGTGAATGTATGGCTTTTATTCATTAGTCCCAGAAAAGGATATCACTTTTTTTTTAATATTTTAGTTTTCAGAGTCATGTCTGGGTAAGGTATGAGTATCATTTGGATTAGGTAGATTATTAGCCAACAGACAAGGAGTAAAGAAGCAGTGTAATTAAATTAATTAAAATTTAATTAAGAAAATAAAGGGAAATCTAGAGTTAAAATACTTAGATTCTAGCCCCAAAGCAGCTACTACCAACCATATGACACTAGAAAAGTCATTTCCCTTCTTTGAAAGTTCTTTTTTGTTCACCTAAGAGCTTGTAGGACTGTGGTGTTGATCTAGACTGAAAACTTTTTATGGGTGTTTCCTACGAAGGAGCAAACGTCCATAAATGCTATTTGGAAGAATGAAGTGTATGCTGTCTGTGGAGGAGTGAGTGGGCTCGAGAAGATGGGTTGTGCCTAAGCATCTGGAGAGGCAAAGCCACTACGAATGCTTTTGCATATATGACCAAAAAGTCTTTACAGGAAGAATTCCTCTGGAAAGAAGAGAAAAATCCATGAAATCTTTCAGTTGTCAGAAAGGCCAAGTCTGAGTATATCCTGTCTGTCCCGTGAACTTATATCTAAAACTTAGCAAGAGCATAGACTATGTGTAAAAACAAAGACAAAACCATAAATGGCAGTTTCTCCAAAATCCTTGTGAAACATTTGGAGATTCCACGATGCTTGTATAGAATAGGTAGGACACATTTCCAATTGTGAAGAAAGAGACATTTTCCTCCACTTCTGCATAGAAAACAGCATGGTTTCTATGCATCGATGGCTCCAGCAAATACAAAGGAGTTTATTGCACTCACAGTTCTGCCCACCAACGGCAACAAAAGAGAAGCGACACAGCCTCATGAGAACACAGCTCCCCGGGCACAGACATCAGGTTCTCATGGTGGACCCCAAGCGGAATAACACCTTCAGACCAGTTTAGACCCACAAATAAAACACTTCAGGCAAGCTGACTTGGTAACAGAATATGTTACACAGTGTAGTTTGTCAGATATTTTAAAATACAGAGTATCAGAAAACGAGGACAGGTAAGAGAGGCAAGGAAGCATATTCCACCTCAAAAGAGCAAGCATGCTCTAGATTTCTGTTTCTCAAACTGTCTTCTGTGGGATACTAATTTCCCACAAATTCATGAAGGCAAATTTGAAATAGTTTGCCAGGAGGTTAAGATAAGACAAGAGGGAAAAAATATTGAGATAGATGATATACCTAAAGCACAGAAAAATGGAGAGAAAACTAAGAATTGTAGCCATTTTCGAGTGGAGAAATGAGCGTAACTTGAACAGAAAGAATAAGAAATAATTAAAGCTTATCTGAACTGAAAAATATTCTCATTTAAGATGTGCTCTTACTATGTGCCAGGCAGTCTGCTAAATACTTCAGCTGAATGATCTCATTTACTTCTTAAAATAATCTTCTGAGTTAGTTTGTATGAATCCAATTTAGAGAGGGGGAAATGTAACCTTAGAATGGTTAAGTAGGTACTCACTGAACTGCTCCAGGACTATATGACAAAGAGGGAAAAAATCGGTGTGTGTGCGTGTCTGTATGTGTGTGTTTGTGTGTGTGTGTGTGTGTGTGTGTGTGTGATTACCTATATATACATACAGTTTTCTTTTTTATGCATGCATATTGAAAGAGCTTACCCTGAACTCCAGGAAAATATATTTGTATCCAGATACAACTCAGTCACATTTTTCTGTGACGATACATAAAAGCATGAAAAGCATCCAGGCAGAACTAGTTTATTAATTATAAAAGAAAAATATTAGACTGTCTCAAATTTCCTCTGTAAAACACAAAACACTCAAAAGCAAATGGAGCAATGACTACATAGTTTTGAGATAAAAAGTCAATAGCTAACGTGTCCTTTGTATTTGCAGGCTATATACATGCAAAGAATCATAAAATATAGAACGCAGGTAGTCTTTTAAAATATGAGGACCTAGAAATGAATACAAATTAAGATCTGAAAAATATAGATGACATAATATAATTGAAAAGAGTTAACCATACAGATAAATCTAAATAATTATAAATATAACTACAAAATTAAAGGCACAGTTTTAAAAAGTGTTCTTAAAGGAGAAAATACATAATTTCAAATTTAATAGTTTAGTGTATTAATCTGGATTTAAAAAAATAAAGATTCTCATTTAATGTGAAAAAGCAAATCTAACCCTAATTTTTATGGCACAAATTCCTTAAAAGTTATAAAGAGTAGTTAAAAGTACAAGTCAGAGAAAGATGTATTAAATGAAGTCAAAGGTTGTAAAATCCCTTCAAACAAAAAGGATTTCAAGGTGAAAAAAAATTATATATATATATATATATATATATATATATATATATACAATTGTATATATATATATATACAATTGTATATATATATATACAATTACTACACATATGTGTATATATGTGTATGTATAAACATTAAAAGATTCTCTAATACTAGGAAGAAAAGATAGCCATGAAAATTTACAAGCAGAGTAATATTTTATAGAGATATACAAAGTCAAAACTTAAAGAAAAGAGGTAAAATAAACCATAAATACAATAGTGGGGGTCTTTAATATGTATTTAAATCTTCTATGATTTAAGTAGGTCTAAAATCAATGAAAATGTATATCTGTATACAATCTGAATCTGGTTATTAGTAATAGATATGCATAGGTCTTTGTATACTCCAAATTGAATAAATATTTACTGAGGTCCCATGGTACATTTACAAATGTTATTTGTCATAGGAGAAAAGGAAAACCTCAATCCCAAAATGCTAAGTATATCTATACATATATGTTTAAATAATACAAGAAAAAAATTTTAATTTATACATAAAATAGTAAAAATAAAAAAGGCACACATATATAGACTTAAAAATAGTCCCTGAATAACTCTAGTACCAAAATGGTATATAAAATTACAACTAAAAAATATTTAGACACTAGGGCTGACAGTGCTACATGTCAACACTATATGTTGCTGAAAGCTTTGTGCTGAGCTAAAATCCTAACTGAAAATATGTTGGCTAGTAAAGAACTTACTGAATGGACAAAGTCCTCAATCCACAGTCCTATTTCTGGACTATTCTTAAACCCATCTCTCCTTGACTAGGTAATTTTTCCTAGAAATACAAGTAATTTCTTAGCATTTAGATTTCCACTCAAATGTCATTTTCTCAAGGAATCCCAATCCTACCTTTCAAACCGTATCAGTTCTTAATATTATATACTTTTATACCATTATTTGTAATATACTTTATTTATTTTGATTACGAATTCGTAAGACAAGAGCAGATCGCTATAAAAAAAGGAATAGGATAGGGGCACCTGGGTGGCTCAGTTGGTTGGGCTTCTGACTTCAGCTCAGGTCATGATCTTGGCAGTTTAAGTTTGAACCCTGTGTCAGGCTCTCTGTGCTGACAGCTCAGAGCCTGGAGCCTGCTTTGGATTCTGTCTCCCTCTCTCTCTGCCTCTCCCTGGCTTGTGCTCTCTCTCGATCTCTCTCTCTCTCTCAAAAATAAATAAAAACATTAAAAAACATTTTTTTTAAAGTAAGGCAAAGCAAGGTAATGGAAATGAAAACTACAACTGCCAAAATGTAAAAGTAAACCCAAGGGCTAGAAGATATATTTGAGGTGCTCCCTTACAACAAAAAGCAAAAGAACAACACAAAAAAGCAAACCTAAGAGAATTCAACTCAGGAGACCTGGAGTCTAACAGTTAAGAGTTCCTGAAAGAAAAAAGAAGGGGGAAAGGGGTACTTAATCAAAGAAGTAATAAAGATGGGATTTTCCAAAACTGAAGACAGCAATCAATCTTACACTAAAATGGTTAGATGTTTACCTCTGAGGAAGGCAGAAGCTTGGGTGTGGGAAATAATTACAATTTTTATTTTTATTTTTATCCTTCTGCATGGTTTGATTTTTTTTCACAGATGGATTGTTTTTAAGTTGATTTCATATAAATTTGAAAACAACACAACTGGAACATTAAGGATGAGATGAAAAATTATGCACATTTTTTTTTCCTTTTTGTATTTAAGAATTCTTTTCAGTGTCTTCCATTATGGTGTTTGGAAACTCCTGCCTTCCTTTCCTGGCTCCAATCCAAACACTAGCTCTCCTCCTGAGCTTGGTAAGCCTCTAAAGCTTGGAAGCAGGCAGGACCTGTCAGGAGAGGGCCAGGGCAAGGTGAAGCGAGTGAAGAAGTCACCTTAGGTCTAAAAGTAAAGTGGGTGCCAAAAACCTCAGTAACCAAGATAAATAATATTTTAATGCAATATTTTAAACTTCAAAATTAATACAAAAAAATCCATAATGGACAAAATCTCAAAATTTTTGATAAAGTCATGAACCTTCTTCCTGCCTCAGGTTCCAATATGGTTCAGCACCACACTGCTGCTGAGCATGAACAAACTTCAGAATCCATGGTATCTTATTAAGGGGTTCAAGCTCCTTACTTTTCCCACTTTGTACCAATCAAAGATGGCCTGACGTGTGGGTCAGAACGGAGTGCATCCTGGAAAGAGATTTGTTTGAGGACATCTATGGTCCATTAGAGGAAGTAGGGTGCTATCCCTCATGAGAGTTTCTTGACGAATTTACTCTTATCTCTCTACACACACTTTCACTAGGAATGCGGCAGACAAGGAAAGTACTTGCAGCTGTGAAGAACAAGGAACATAGAGACAAACTCAAGGGACCTCAATAGGATACTTCCCTCTTCCTGACCAATATGTCACCTGTCCCCAACAGAAGAGCCTGCTACATCCACCACCACCCACCAAATAGCTGACACTTACGGTTTCGGTACGAAGTCCAAGGAATAGGCAAAGAACAATTGTGTTGTACCTAAGTGGATACAGGAACCAGCTAGAGGGAAAACAAGCACAAGACCCAGAAAAGATGGTATAGAGCAAAATGGAACTCTTGGGGGAAAAAGAAGACAACTGACCCATAAAATAACAAAAACATAAGAAAAGTTAATGACAGCACATGCATACACACACACATACACATAATCTTTCTGAGACTTAGGAAAACAACATGATTTTTAACTTAAAGAAATGGTGAATTGAAGAGAGAAAAATTGTAATGAAACTGAATGATCAGGTGGAGGAGAGGTCTAACAAGGCAGAGGAAGAAATACGAATACATGACAAACATACAGAAAAATATACAACAATTGGATGTCATGACGACTACATATTGATAAATATACATGACTGGTATAACTGACAGAAATATCAGGCACAGAAACCAAAACTGCTTACTTGTGCCCACCTAAAAGATTCAGAAGAACATCAGCAGAATCTGAATATACAGCAGAGAGATCAATAACATTCTCCGAGGGGCACCTGGGTAGCTCAGTCGGTTAAGCGTCTGACTTGGGCTCAGGTCATGATCTCACAGTTCGTGGTTTCGAGCCCCACATCGGGCTCTATGCTGACAGCTTGGAGCCTGAAGACTGCTTCTGATTCTATGTCTCCCTGTCTGCCCCTCCCCTGCTCATGCTGTCTTTCTCTGTCTCTCAAAAATAAATAAATGCAAAAAAAAAAAAATTAAAAATATAAATAAAAATTTAAAAAATAACATTCTCTGAGGAAGATGCAAATCTGCTGGCCTCCAAGGTCTTATTAAAACCTACATAGTTGTAGTTCATAGCATCTGAGTGACTCAAGTTCACATCAGACTGAGAGCATACGTGTTTCTCTTCTAAGCCCTATCTTACACCCATAAGCCTAGAGCACGCCAGGATGGAGACTTGTCTGAAAACTTCTGGAGACCTCCTCAACTGGGCCAAGTACACGTCATCAATCTTGAGATACTCAATGCTCAGTACAGTCCCCAGTGCACTGGTCTGAAACAGCTTGTCATGCATTTTCACAGCCTCCACAGCCTAACACAGCTTGATTGAATTACCTTCTTGAACGCTGTGCAGTTACCCAGGGTTTCTAGGATAGCCCAACTATAGAGCCCATCCTGAAAGGAGAAATGGGAATCCTAAAATGGGAATCCTAAAATGGGAAAACAGGAGTTCCAGAAGAAAAAGCAACAGATGTTGGAGAGGAAATTGTTAGGTCAATAACATTTTTAAATTTCTCTAAGCAAAGAAAGATGTGAATTTTCAGATTATAAGGTCTCACTGCGTTCCAGGAAGGGCTCATCGGAAAAGGCACATATTAATGTTATATTTTTTCCTGATAAAATTCCTGAATTCTGAGGAGTCATCTTCATGAGCTACAAAACAAAGAAGTGGTTATTTGCAAAGGAAAAACAATTACATTTAGCACTGAAATTTTTATCCACAACAAAGAAAGTGAGAAAGGAATTAATCATTTAGCAGAAAAAAAAAGGTATGTGTGAATATGCAATGATTCAAAAAAATATTTAAAAAGGTGTACTTCACTGGAAGCAATTACTAGATAAAGGATTCTAATGAAACAAAAAATTAGCAGAGGAGAAACCTCAAGAGAGGAGAAGACAAGATGACAGAATTACTGAGAATATAAATTTTGAAATTAGGGACAGCCATGTTTAGTTAATTTCAGGCCTTTGGGATATAAGCAAATGAGATGTGCTAAACTTCTGTGTTATCTCTTCAAAAAATTTTTTTAAATGTTTATTTTTGAGAGAGAGAGAGGGGAAAAAAAAAAAAAAGAGCGTGAGCAGGGGACAGGCAGAGAGAGAGAGAGAGAGACAGAATCTGAAGCAGGCTCCAGGCTCTAAGTTGTAAGCCCAGAGCCCGATGCAGGGCTGGAACTCATGAACCGGGAGATCATGCCCTGAGCTGAAGTCCGTCGCTAAACCAACTGCCACACAGGTGCCCTTGTGTTATCTCTTTTTAGAAAGATACTTATCCTGAGCCTCATCTTTCACTCTGCTTGACAGCTAGGAAATTAGGGAAATTAGAGCGAACTTCAAAGACATATATTGAGGAAGAGACATACCACAAACCACAAACTGATCACACCTGTGAGAGAGTTAAACCATAGTGTTTGTACTCTGTATTGAGGTCCCTTTGAAACCTCAGCTTAGCTCAGCTAATGTATTAGGTTGAATCATATGAAATTGCTGATGTTCATTCAATAGTTGTTGACCTGGGAAAAATGACAAGTTTCTATGGTTCAATCTAATAGTTCCTATTATAGAGATCAGTTGAATTTCTGTATTGCAAATTCAGATGTCTCCCAGTTCCTGTTTTTGTGCCACTGTTTTCCTCAAGGGGACTTTGAATGAGTCAATCTTACTCCTTCAGGACAGGAGGATTTCTTTGTAAACAAAGAAATGAGTGAACAATGAAAAGTGACAGGAGAAATGCTCTGATTAGTCTGTCAGAGGATATAAGGAGAGTGAGATTTAGAGGATTCTTTATTTGCTTCAAAAATAGGATAGATTTTTGTAGATATCTTTGTATTGTGTGTTCTTTCTGCTTGTACTGCTCATGTGAATTTCTTTTTCTGTGTATGCTTGTTTTTTTTTTTTATTTCTTATGTGTGCAACATTTTTTTTTTTTTAATTTGTGACAATTCTTAAAGCCTCAGATGAAGGCAGATTCCTCCAAAAAGTATTCACACTTGCTTCTGCCAGTTACCTGGGAATACTACCAATCCTTTAAGTGATTAAAGAAGCATTTCAAATTAAATGTACAGCTTAAATTGTGTATGATAATACATGTAGTATTAACTGGTGCTACAAATCCATGAGAGAGCTGGCACATGGTTACAACTTCTCAGGGAGTGTTCTTCCCTCTATCTTGGCTCAGGGTTGAGGCAAATGTTTTTGCATTCTTCCAGGGGTAAAGAGGGATGAGGATAGCTTAATCCCTGTTCACCCTTATCCTGAGGCTCTATAGCTTTTAGCTGGGTCTGTTTCTAGGGCAGGACTGCTCCCTGACTCCCCAGGCAAGACAAACTCTGAGCCTTCAATTCAGTCCTTTTTGTGGCAGTTCTGACCTCAAAACTGAAGGTCAAGTTCACCTCATTCAACAAAGACCTTCAGGATAGAAGTGGTTTCCATCATTACCGTAGTGCTCCATGCTCCTGCTTTGGGTTAGATGTTATCTTGAGAAGTCTTAAATTAATTTTTAAATTTTTTTTTTTGGTTATTTGATACTTTCACTGATATATTTTTAAATTTTTTAATGTTTATTTATTTTTTAGAGAAAGAGAGACAGAGCATGAGTTGGGGGCAGGAGTGGGCAGAGAGAAAGAGGGAGACACAGAATCCGAAGCAGGCTCCAGGCTCTGAGCTGTCAGCACAGAGCCCCATGCGGGGCTCGAACCCAGGAGCCCTGACATCGTGACCTGAGCCGAAGTCAGACGCTTGACCGACTGAGCCACCCAGGCGCCCATCACTGATATTTTTATAAAATATTTTACTCAGTATTTTTCCTTGTTTTGGCAGGAATATTGATTCAAATAGCTTAGTAGGCCATATCGCCACAAATTAAAGTCATCAATAAAAGTAAAAAAAATATTTTCAATGTTAAATTTGCAAAAGCATTAAGGAGTTTAGAGCTGGGTATATCTGGCACATTGATACCCACCCCCTTCACCTGCCTCCACCCACTCTCCCATTATTTTACTTATAGCATCTGATTTACACGGGACTGACCGGCCAACTTGAACCAAGGTTCAAATAGAGTTTTTGGAGTTGAAATTCCCATGTGGAATGTTAAAAACTCAATGGCTCTTCATTACCAGATATTTGATACTTGAGTATCTCCGCTCCATAACAAAACATTCCTTAACTGGATATCAAAATAAATCTCCAAATGTGTCCTAGATATATTTTGCTTGATGATTAAAATCTTTCAAAGACCAAAATATGACAAAATGCATGAGGTAATTATAACAGAAAGATTAATAAAATGAATGTGTATCTTAAGCCACAAATATCAAAGAAAATGAGGATCCTCTTCTGAAAAGTACATAGTGCATAGTTAAAATATTAGTCAATGAACAGGAATGGAAAACAATCCCAGTCTTCCTATGAGTACAATGTGAAGTTGTAATATTTGCATGTCCTGTTTCTTTCTCATTAAGTTCTTCCTCTAAGACAATTTACAAAAGAAATTCTTTGTACATGATGTCTCCTTCATGGACTCTTAAAAGTATTGGCATTATAGACACAAAATGTGCAGTGAAACATTCCTTTGTTTTTTACATAGTTCCATGGGAAGGAACTTATGCAAATTACAGTCACAGACAAAACATATCCTGATGACATCATGATTTCCAACTGAAAACTTTCCAACTCTAGAAGAAAAAAATGTTTCTTCCAACCTTACCCTCCCCCACTAGTGGCAACAGGCACATCCAGCTGTTGTTTTCACAGAAGGGAGTCTGTTGAAGCACCACCCTATTGTTGCTGGTCTCATCCTTCAGCAAATTTGCAGAATGCTAAAATCGGTTCCTCATGTTATGGTCAAGGCTGGAGTTCTTTGTTTCTGTAACTCCTTTCTGATTAAGATTTTCAAGAAGTTATTAAAAATAATAAACAAAGAAATCAGAGCAAATGTTATTAAGGGATACACATAGTCTTGCTTGCCATCCTGACCAAATACTAAACAGTTGCAAGCTGTTATAAAAATGAATGTATAATTAAAATCATAAGCCAAAGAAATTAAAACCTTTAAGAATTTCATCATAATAAGATATATCAATTCAAAACAAGATTTTAAACTGATTTTGGTGAGGAAGTTGAAAATGTCATACTTTCTAGCTTCATCATTGTGGTTCAAGCAGAAATCATTTGCCAATGCAGATTAAAAATAGTAAATGCAATTAGTGTCTTCTTAGAGGGAAATATCTGTACTAGTGTTATCATTATTATAGTGCCTAGTATCAAAATCATTACATTTCAGCCCAAATCCTGGAGAAATTAGTTGATGTAAAAAAAAAATGTTTTCTGATCATATGACAAGGTATTTGGTACCATACCTTCCCAGGGACAAAAGAAGTTTCTGAACCCCCAGAGCAGAGGCCACAAGTGCCTAACACAGTGTCTGCTAATATAGTTTTGCAATACATGTCATTACGTAGATAAATCATGGACCCTAATTTGAATGTGTAGGATTTTTGAAGAAATAGATACAATGTAGGTATATGTTATGCCACACTAATGTTTTTTGAATAAATGAAACTTTAATCCAAAATAATGAGTCTGTTGTGAAAAGATATCTTTTACTAAACATATATCATAGAGCAATTAATTGGACTAAAATTCAGGAAAGGAATTCCTATTCCAAGCCCCTTACTAGGCCCATCGCTTTAACAAACAGTCATAATAACTTCCTCTCAACCTGTTGGAAATTAATTAGGAAGATGATGGATGGAAATGCTAAGACAAATAAATCAAAACAAGGCTAGGCCTCTGATGTGCTTTTGGACCTCTTGTCAATTCTCTGAACTTTTGCTTGGTTTCTTTTTCTGTACATTAGAAAGTTAGACTTGAACTGTTTGTTTTCCAATTCCTTTAGCCCAAGTGTCTGACAGAAATGCTCTGATGGTGGAGCTTCTAGAACTCAAGTGGAGCCCCCTCTCAGCACTGGCTGTGAGGCCAGCTTCTCTGGGTCAGGGCTGAGGACGCCTCAGAACACAAACAATGCACCAGGCAAGGAAAAGAGATTCAAACATTTATAATTTTAGAGAAAAAGAAGGAAGAGGTGGAGAGAAAGGAAAAAATGCACTAGTTCATGCCTAGCTCCAAGTTTAAAATGCCTCGAGTTTACTTTTTTACAGTATTTTGAAAAATGGTTGACAATTTTTCATTGTCACTTTTTACATGTTTTTGGTTTGTTTGTTTTTCATAAAATAGAACCAGGGGATTTTTATCTTCTCACAATTGTAGTAGTCTCTCTATATTCATCCCAGGAGGTGGCTGTGATACCACTACTTGATGCCAACCAGTATCTATTTCTCCCTCTTCCTTTCTAGTAAAACGGTGATTTTTTTTTTCAGGCTGGCAATGTGCCCAGTTGAAACTAATTACTTACCCAGACTCTCTAGTATGTTGATATGGTCCATGTGTCAGAATTCTGGCCAATGACATGAAAGCAGAATACTAGGTGGGAATTTCAGGAAAGCTATTGATTTCTTGATTTAAAAAATACTTATTTGCCTTTGATTTGCTGAATAAATTATTGGCACACATCCTTTGCCCTCCACCCTTGTTACTTATTTCTGCATGGAACATGGGCATGATACTAGAGGCACATCAGCCATTTTGCAACCATGAGAACAAGACTCATAAAGTCCAGAAGACAGAGAAATGGAAAGAGCCTGAGTCCCAAAAGGCATTGTGGCACTACCATATTAGCCTTGTTCTAGGTGAGTAAAAAATAAACCCTAACTATTTAAGCCAAACTCAGTTCTTAACTGATATAGAATTCAAGCTTTTCTTCCAACCATCCCCCAGCCCTCTCCCAAATCCTTGGGGTACATGAAATAGCATCATCAAAGCCAAAATGGTTAACAACTTTTGGGTTACATGAATCAAAGCCAGTAACGAAGATGACAACACTCAGCCTTATATGGAAGGGATTCAAAGCTGAGTGAAGCAGAGATTCACAAAAACAAAGGGACTAGGGGTGCATTGTGGGAGAAGGTGGTGGTGGGTCAGAGACCAACACACAATTGTGTGAGGTACTGCATAAGAGACCGTGGCAGAGTGTCTATAGAGATTGGGCATTAAGAACTATAGCTGGTAGAGAAGCACTGAAAGTAGCTATGAGCACGTCTGTAGGCAAGGGAGTAAATGGATGACTCAGAGGAACTTACATGAATATCAGTAGAGCAGACTGCTTGAGGAATAGCTGAAAAGCAACAGTGGAAGCACTTTCAGTAACATAAGGAATCAGGGAAATGATGGGAACGTCCAATTATTACAGACTCAGACCTATTCCTAGGCTCTTAATAACATAAGTTTAAGATTCTCATATGATTATGCAAATTGAGTGTTGAGTTAGGAAAATAGGGGGTATGTGTCTCAAAGAAGACTATATTTGACTGATCAAATTAAAGGAATGTGACATGTCATGAACCCTAAAGGAGACTGTTTTATATTAGACTCACAAATGTAACACATAATTACTCTTATTTGCAAAGGAAATGTAGCTTTCTTATTTCACTTTAATTAATCTAATCCTCATCTTGCTGTCTCATGCAGCCTCACTGGCAGTCAACAGTAGGAGATGGGAAGGATAAGAGAAGCTCCATTTACAAATGAATGATATCTCAAAATCTTCACATTTAAGCAGTTTAATGTTCTTCAATCTCTGGTGTGAGGTTGTGGAGAGGGAAGGGTTCCCATGTGACCAATAGAAGCACAGAATAGAAGGTCTTCAATTTACGTGTGCTTTCCTTTCTCTGTCAAGGAATAGCTACACTGATCTGGTAGGTAGATCAATATTCACTGGTGAGCAACTAGTTCTGTCTGGCCATTTGGGTAATCTACTTTATTTTGGTAAGGCAATCTTACCAGCCTGCTGTCTTTGAGTCTGGCCTTAGACCAGCCTACCTACTCACTAAGGAGTCCCTTTAGTCAAAAGCATTAAGAGCACCAAATCTATGTTTGAACTCAGGATTCCAGAAATTCTCATGTGTTCTGATACTTACCTGAGACCAATGTATTATCTTTGAAGACTCAGACATTGACACTGTCAGAACCTAAGACAACATTTGAGTGACTGAAGCACAATATCCATACTTAAGAACAAGTTTAGACCATGTAGAAAACTCGTGAAACGGAGCCAGAAGCCTTGATACAAAGTCTCCAGCTATGGAAATCTTTTATCCAAGCAAAGTGAATCAGGTCCAAACAAAAAGGCAGAGGGAGGGCAAATTTGCTCTCTCTACTTGAGTTGAGATAGCCATCTTCTCCTGTATTCAGACATCTGTACTCTGGGTTCTCAGGCTTTGACTCAGACCAGAACTTACAGCATCAGCTGCCACCACTCCCCACTTTCCCCAACCCCCATCCATCTTAGACCTTTGGACTTATACTTACATCACTGGCTTTCTTGAATGGAACTTCTTGGTCTCTATAACCACATAAGCCAATTCCTATAATCTCTCTCTCTCTTTATTTTATACATAATATGTAATATATAATATAATATATATAAATATACATACATACAGTAGTTTCACATTTTCTCTTTTCTTATGTGATTATTTTTGCTTAATTATTACAATTACTAAGAGGGTTGTGTTAAAATCTCCAAATATGATTTTAGATTTGTCTTCATCTCCCTTTCTATCTATTAGTTATTACTTCATGTTTGTCAAAACTCTGGTTTTAGGCACACACACACATTTAAATTAATTCTCCTGATCTACTCACCCTTGTGATGGATCTTATATAGCCATTCAGCTTTAATATGAATAATATTTGCATGGCATATAATTTTTCAAGCTCTGTGTGCCTTTTCATTAAAATGTATCTTTTGGAAACAGTATATAGTTGGGTCTTGCTGCTTTATACAGATTGACACTCTTTGCCTCTAATTAGAAAACTTAGCTCATTTACATTTAATGCAATTATTGATATTATTAGTTCTAGATTTGCCATTTTGTGACTTTTTTTCCTTTTTTTCTCATATTGTTTGGTTGTTATTATTGCTCATCCATTTCTTTTTGCCTGCCTTCTTTTGAGTTAATCAATTGTTTTTAGTATTCCTTTTTTATTTCTCTATTGGCTTTTCAGTATATCTCTTTCAGTTTTTTCTTTTTTAGTGGTTGCTTTAGGAATTACAATGTCTATCTTCAAGTTATTTCAAACTGTGTAGAGTCAGTAGTGAACTATTACATGTAAAAATATATAGGAAACTTATAACAATGTAATTCAATTATCACCCCATGTTCTTTGTGTTTTTTGGGTATATACATACATACATACATACATACAATCTTCAAAATTGATTTAATTTTTGCTTTATATGGTAACAAATCTTTTAAAGCAGTTGTACTCCACCAAGGGCAATTTGCCTCCCAGGAGACATTTCACAATATCTACAGACATTTTTTATTTTCACAACTGTGAAAGAGTACTGTTGACAACCCGTGGATAGAGGCCAAGGATATTGCTAAAAAGTTTATAATGTACAGGACAGTCCCTCAAAACAAAGACATATCCAAAGACATATTGCAAAACATCTAGCATGTGAAGGCAATAAAGTTTAAACATATAGAGCTTACTTCAGTAACTTAGGTTTCCAGCTAATTAAGGACATTTCTTTACTGTATTCAACATTCCTCCAAATACAGCATTTATATTCAAACCTGGAGCGTTAAACTCTCTAATCTTATAGTAGGTACTTATTAGCTGATGATCGATCACTGAGTTTGTTGAATGAATTAATTGTGGTGTGTGGTTCCACACGAGGAATTTAAAGACAATTGGAACGAAACCAGAGTTCTGAAGAGGAGAGTCTCACCCACCATTTGTCTTCTTCTTCCTCTTTCTTCCTGGTGTTGCAAATACATCTAGTAATCATTGTTGGGGTTATTTTCATTTAAAAGGAGAAGAAGAGGACATTTTTAAAAATCTAGCAAATTATGTTTGCATATTAAATAAATCCTAAGAGTTTAAACCTTTTTGAATAAGATTATTATACATTTCTTAAAGTGTAATCTGGTTTCATTTTTCAAATAATCTCTTTCAGTTTTGTTGGACACTGATAAAATGATAATAGTCAAATTTGTATAAGAGCACAGGATTTCAAGCTAAACCCAGGTGTGAATCTCTAGATTTATTACTTCCTAAATTTACTACCTATCACTCTTCCAAGCCTCATTTATTATCATTTTTTAAATCTGTAAAATGGAGACAAAACCTATCTCTCAAGGCAGTTGAGAAACACTTTGCACCTAGTCTAGCAAAAAACATTTAGAGTGTCCAAGGCTTTGTTTCATCTTGGGAAACTAGTTTGTTGGCTCACCAGCTTGGCCCTTGTGCCTAGAGAATACATCCCTGGTAAACTGGAGTCAGCTGAGCTATCTATTATGGGCGACAACACTCATGTCTCTGTGGACACTGATCAGCACTACTGAGATAAGGTCCAGATGCACTCTGTCACAGATCACTCATTTCAAGCAAGCCTATGGAAAGCCAGGGAAATGGTGAAGGGTGGCCACTGAACTCTTTCACCATCTTCCCAGGGAAATGCTATGAATTCATTCTTGGAAGAAGCTGAGTAAGCTACAACCTGTAGCAAGTCAACTCCTTATCCAGATGTCACAGAGGCCTGCAGCTCACAGACTTTCTGAAGGCCATAGGGGAACAAAGGCTTTAAGTCCAGACAGTAGGCCTTCTCTTTTACAGCCTCAAAGTTGACAGCAGTACTAATGTCACTTTCATACCAGCTTCAAAAATTGACTAGAGGGGCCTTCTTTAGTCCTGGGAGAACCATCAAATCAAAACACACTTGCACACACATGCACACACACACACACACACACACTTGCGCGCGCACACACACACACACACACACACACACACACTGTCTCTCTCTCAAACAAATGGCATATCTTCCACCTCGTACATTGACTGCCACAGCTGCCTTCCCGACAGGGTATTCAATCACACAAATGTCTTCTGTTTGAAGGCTGTTTCCACCTCCAGTCAGGCAGGTTGTTTTCAGCACATCTGACAAAATAGGCCAGATCTGCACAGCAATGTTTGAGAGGAAGTGCAACAAAAGACATCCAGCTGTGCTGAATTAAAAGGTCTTCATTCATCACCTTCCATCAGTCCAAAAGCAAAAGGAGGCTGACGTTATTTGTAAGAAATTTGAGGGTGTTATTATTCACCTGTAATTAAAAAGAATGGTTTGATTTGGCTTACAGCCTGGAGGAGAATGAATACTTGTATTTTGCCAGGTTATGAATTTTTCCAAGTACTGAATAGGCTCTGAGAATGAGGCAATGAGATGGAGAAACTTCTTAAGGTAGAATTTTCCTGTATTCACTTGTCACTTGCTTTTTTTTTTTTTCAATCCAGCGTTTCTTTACCTTTGCTCTTCTGCTTTGGAGAAGTGTTCCCAGAGGATAGAAATCCAGGGGGTTTTGAGTCCATCAACATTAGGAAGTTCATGTAGAAGGTTTTAGATATCCCAAAGAGATGGTATGTGTGGAAACTTACTACAGAGGCCCAAAGTTGCATTTCTCGGATACACTACATATATAGAGAAACAAGGCTTTCTATGGTGTACAGTAAACAAATATACATGGTAAGAAAACTAGAGATGGTTTTAAAATATTAAAATATTTTATGCATCCAGAGGCACATGTATTTCTCAAGCATGTTAGCGTGGTCTGACAGGCCTATGTTTTGGGGGTGAGGGGAGGGGGGAGGTTCCCAATTACATGCTGGGAAAGTTAAACATTTTCAGTAACAATTATAAGTTTTTGTACTTTCAGAGAATTCATATGGTTTTATTCTGATATCACTAAGTCTAAAAACAAAATTTTCTTTAGGACTGCCAAAATTGTTGTTGGAGGTTAATAGAGAGTAGGTGGCCCGAAGGCAGGTCTTGGCCAGCATGAGCAGCACATGAGGACAGCATTGGGCCAGGACCTGGGAGCCCAGCAATTTGGGGCTTCACTATATCCCACCATGCTGAGCAGTGCAGGAAAGGAAAGGATAGGGCAGCTGAAATTTAAGCTGCTTGGATGCCCTATATAATATTTGGTATTTTGAAAACACTTTACACTTGCCAGTAAGTAAATCCAGATGGAATTCAAATAAGTTTAGCCAATATTATTATCCTGGCTTGCTGATGTGGAGAGTCAGGTCTGATTGATTTGCCCAAGGACTTTCAATTCCTACAGAGCCACCATACAACTTTTTACCGCTTCCTGTATATCCAGTGGGCCAAAGAGAGTCCTGGAAGAAAACAGAGACTTTCATATTTCCTGTTCTTGGCTCAACCCAGCAGGTCACAAAAGCTTCTGAACAAAGGAAAAATGTCCATCCTTATAACTCGGCTGGCTCCTCTTTCAGTACTTTCTGACAAAGCAACCATGGTCAGTTTTTTCAGACCTACTGCCTAATTTCTGTTAGGCCATTTTTATTAGGCTCAGGATATTCTCCTGAATAGTTATGAAAAACAACTTTCCCCAGCTTACTCATAAGAAAGAAAGCTATCTGGGATCCGGATAGCTGGAACCCAGAACAGAACATACACAATTTTAAGTTTGCATTGATGTATTTTCATTTCTAAGCAAAACTTAAATTATTGTTAAAAATCTCTCTTTTTTCTAGGATGGACATTACACGTTTATTCACTGGGTAAGTTTCCCAACTTTTACTGATGAAAAAAATCACCTCATTTGGGCGGTTAAATACACACACACACACACACACACACACACCAAACAAACAAACAACAACAGAACAGACTCCCCAGCCCCACTCAGACTTGCTAAGTGAGAAACTCTCGGGAAGCTGCATGGGAAATTATAATATCAAAGACTCTGGGATCTCATGTAGTCTCAATTCAAATCTCACCTCTGCTACTTAGTAGCTGTGTGACCTTGGACAAGAGGCCTATCCTCTCTGCACCTCTCATCTCTTCATAATGAAATGTAAAATGTGAACCTGCCCTTTGAGAAACCTCCCATTAAAAGGCAGTTTAGTAAAAAAACTGGTTCAGCAGAGAAATCTAAGAGGAGCCAAAGATAGTCTTTAGATCGGTCTATTTCCAAAAAACTGGGTGATGTTAAAAAAATTTACCTACCTTTTATTTAGATTCATCCAAGCTCTAAAACTGTGAGAATGAAACTATGATTTTGAAAACAAGGAGACATTCTCAGACTGCATTTAGATACCTGAAAGGAAGTGGCCATCCACTCTAATCACACCAAAATCTGAGTAGTTTAGGAAGAAGAAATTATAAATAAGCCACTCTAGCATTCTATGTTATTCAAGCTTCAAATATGCTCAGTGTTAAATACAAACTTATTAACCTACCAACAGCGGGACTTTATGAGATGTTTTAAGTAGCTCATTCCTAAATAGCTTACCAAATTACCTAAAAGACTTTTGTTTTGTACAAAAAGAATATGCTACTCCAATGAATGACAAAATTGTCTTAATTTGAAAACCCTTCTCATAAAGGACATGCTCAAGAAGACACAGGCAGGATCTTGATCTAGACTAATCAGTGGAAACATTGGGGAAATGTATCAAAATGAATAATAGAGCCAGGGTACATAAATAATGAGTACATTTCTTAACTACTTCGCTAAAACTGGTTGCTGACAAGCCAGATGGCACAAGTCATTAGTGCCTTTTGGCTTTGGTGTCTCTGCTAACTAACTCAGGAATGGGAACTCAGGACTGGAACAGCACCTCTATTGTTAGGGCCCCTCAAAGCGGAATACACTAAAAGGCCCTCCTGTAGCTGAGGAACAATGACTTAAAATTCTTTTGTTATTCTGCAATGCCTCAAAATTCGTTAAGTCTTGTCCTCTATCACCCTAAGGCACTTTGGGGACTTAATTAAGCTATTGTTTGCAGACATGGGATAAATTCAGTCACATCACAAAAGAAACAAATTCGGTTCCAAATGTTATACATACTTCCCTCTCAACTGTAAAGCAAGATTCGAGACCTATCTGAAAACAGTAACATAATTGTGGGTTTCTTTCTAAATGAAAGGGCCAGAATAATGTATTAAAAACAAAAACAGGAAAGTATAAACTATTAATTTTATTATGGAACTTGTTTACTAAACTCTGATGGTCTTTTTAAGTGTAAATATAATTGGTGCTTTCACATATTTGTTTACAAAATATCAGTCACTTTAGGTGGAATAAAGTGAAATGCTAAAGATAAATCAGGACATTGCTGCTCAGGTCATTACGAAGGCTCTGCCGTTATACTAAGCCCTGATCCCCTGGGTGTCCTTCACTGGCGGTCAGTGAAGATTGCGCTGCTAGAAAAAAACTCCAAAAAAACCTCTAAAATGGATCAAATCACTAAATGATTATAAAGTTTTTGTTCCTTTTATTGAGTTAGTAATAAAATCTATCACTTATTTGAAAGAGGTCATTATTTGTGTCTAGAAAAATTCCATGCCATGGTTAGAGCTTATGTAATGAACAAATCCGGAGCAATGTGGGACTTTGTAATATGAAGTGATTCTTGGGTCAGTACAGGTCTCATGAATCCCAGACTATTCTTTTCCTGTTCTCTCTCTTGGCTCCAAAGGCAGGTCAAAGCAATAGCAAATAGTGCCTCCTACCCAGAGCTGGCACTACAAGTGTCCTGCAAAGTTAATTGGAAAACATAGCCAACACAGCCAATGGTGGCTAAGCTCCTGATAGTCTGTGAATGAAGACCATTTTTGTATCCTATGCCTGCTCATAGGTAGTCACATATAGAACACCTGACACCAAGTTGATATTTTGACTAAGGGCTACATTGTTCTTGCAGTTTTCTTGAGCTATCCCAGTCCTCTTGGCCGATGTTATCTGAACTGAAGCTCTTAAGACACATCTATGTTTGCATAGTCCTCTGCCTTTACTGAGGCCTACTCCTTTGCTTAAGGCCCACCACCTCTATGGAAATCTATGGAAATTAATACTTGCCAAAGGAAATGTTCCTTACTATAAGCTGCAGTGGTCTTTAATGGTGATATTTTCATAGGCCTAAGCCTGAATCCTAACTCCACGTGGAAACCCAGCCACACTCCACAACATAGGCCATAGCACAGTATTCACATTGAAGGGACACTGAGTGTCCTAGTAAAATGCAAGGCTCAAAGTCCTGACTCTACCCCAGGTCTCTCCATATGTATTTTTATCTACAAATTATATGCCTTGTCTTCTGTTTCACAAGCTTCCTAAGGAGTCTTGCCAAGGAATATGCTAAGATGAGGGTAAAAGTGGCATAATACAAAGCAGCCTTCTCATCTCTCTAGGGTTTGTACCCATTGTGAAATAAAACAAAAGTGTCAGCAGATGAAGACCCAGACTCTCATATTATGAATGGTAAGTCGGAAGATACTACTTGATGGTGTCGAGCTAGCTTTCAGTTTGGCTGCTTTGGTCTTGCAAAACTTACCCAAAGGAAATTTTGAATTTGAATAGCAAACACACTTTCCCAGGTCATTTTGTTTCTCTGGACCTGATAGAGAAAGGAGAGGCAAGAAACTACCTCTGCCACCATTTGCAGCCCCATCTGACTGAGAAGCAGTGTTCAAAGGCCAGTGCCCAACATACTGGGCCATATACCATACAAAGTGCCAAATCCCTTTGACCACCCTGGGAAGAAAAATGGCAGGCTGGGGGACTAGAGAGCTAGGAGTGTTATACAAATGGATATCACTCCATATGGACAGAACATTAGGCATCAACATAAAGTATTTCTTTTATTTATTTATTTATTCATTCATTCATTCATTCATTCATTTAGAGATAGAGAGAACTCAAACAGATTTATTTATTTTGAGAGAGACAGAGAGAGCACAAACAGGGGAGGGATAGAGAGAGAGGGAGACATTGAATCCTAAGCAGGCTCCAGGTTGTCAGTGTAGAGCCCGACTACAACTGTAAGATCATGACTTGAGATGAAATCAAGAGTTAGGCACTTAACCAACTGAGCCACCCAGGTGCACCAAAGAGTGAAGTATTTCTGCCCAAATACTCAAAGACCCATTAGAAAAAGTGTTTCTTTCCTTCTGATAATCAGAGAATCAATTCTGTAATCTATTTTAATTTTACATTTTGCAGAGCTTAAGGAAGCTTACATTACTATTACATTTTGCAGAGCTTAAAGAAGCTTAAAGCTGAGTGTATTTGCTCAATTATAATAGTTTCTCTGCTGTATTTATTTGTATTTAAATGCAAATAATGCATTAAATAAATTCAGAATCCTTCCTTTATTTTACAAAATGTAAGCCTTCCACCTTTCAAGGAATTATAAGACTGTTCTACTCTTAGTTACCAATCAAATGTGATTTACCACGATGGCACATTACAAGACAACCCTTCAGGACCATGAGTGCTTTGCCAATACAAACAAAGTTCATTGATTTTACAAAAAATATTGTAGACAAGTCCTAAAAGTAAACAGGTGCATACATTTTTTTGAAATTCAGACCTTATGTTTCATTAAGGGGGGCTACAGACGAAGGGAAAGTCAGGGTAATCAATAATTACAAAGTAAAAGTGAAATCAGTTTCAGAAGTGTTTTCTGACATGAAATATAAACAAAGTTTTTTTGGAGAGGATGGGAAAAAAAGATTAATTAAGGGTAGAAATCTCTTTTATCATAGGTCAGTTTTTTTACACACCATTAAGCTCATTCTTTTTCAAGAATGGTTCAAAATTATTTGACTAAAATCAGTAATAAAAATGGAATGAAAAGGAAATAGTCTTGAAATAAGTATATTTTATTTAAGTCCTTTGTATTGATCAAATGTCAGTGTGGATAGCAATATTTAGTCTTTATAAAGCTCTTCACAGCTTGATCCACTGACACCACAGTTTTCTTAATTTCCTGACCAACGGCATTGTATGGCCAACAGCTGGTGCCTTTAACCCAGCAGATGCTTTTGTGTCTCAGTTGTATTCATCATACAGGCAGTGTCCAGGATTGTGTTTTCCTTCACACCCTTCTCCCACATGCAGAAACTTCCTTCAGAAGACAAAGGGAGTGTGCATAAAAACACACCACAGGGTGTGGATGAGTTTAATAAACACAGTCTCCCGTGTATAAAGAGCCTAACTCTTTCCTAGTACAGTAGGATTACACAACAGCCACTGAAGTAATTTGAAATGGCTCCTATAAGACCAAAATCCACAGCCAAAGGAATCACATAATCATAGAATATTGAACTTGGATGGAATCAGTACAGTGTATCAAAGCTGAATAATATATGGGTGCTTTTAAAGGAAAAAGTTATTTAAGCTCACACTCCCCCCCATGTTTATTTAAACCATTTTTGTTATAAAATTACTTAAATATGTAGAACCAGAAATCAAAGTATAAACTTATCATATATCTAGCTTCTTCAACTCCCAATTGGGACAGATACCACTAAGTTTAAGTGTCAATGTAGGTAAGTGCCATATACTATAAGTTGTAATGAACTTTCAAGGTGAAAATCATGCCAAAGTGTCAGCATGTTTTCATGTGGTTCCACCTCCACCATTTACTGACTGTGTCACTTGAAACAGGTTACTTAGCCAATCTGTGCCTCATCTATAATAGTAGAATCGACCATATAGGTTATAAAATTAAGTAAAATAATAAAATTGTAACAGGGCATACCATAAAGTTAGTGTTCAGTAAATGATCATGATCATTTGTTTTCAAAACCATATAGTCACCAAAATTCAAAGCTTATTTAACTTAATGATATGATTTTTTAATGAATATATATATATAGTGAGAGTAAGTTCACAGACCATTTTTTGAACAGAATGATATTAAGAACTTCAAGAATGTGTTCTCTAGTTCAGAATAACCAGACTTCATAAACAATTAACTCTGCCAGTTCGCAATTTTAAAACCAAATTTAATAAGGTGACACTCTGAAGTTATTCTGTCACCGCAAGATAAGGTATTATCACGTTATTGAAATCTGCATTAAATGCATTGTTTAACCATTTCTCTAATGAAGAAGTAGATTATACACTACTGGTACTACCTTTAGGACCAAGGAAAATAAAAAATCTCTGATAGATTTTTCAGTTAGAGTTTGGTAGCCTGAAACTATCAGCCATATCAATATCCGAGACCTTGTAAAATCACAAAGAAGAAGTTTAGAGGAGCCCAGGTGGCTAAGTCAGTTGAATGTCTGGCTTCGGCTCAGGTCATGATCTAGGGGGTCAGAGTTCGAGCCCTGCATCAGGCTCTGTGCTGACAGCTTGGACCCTGGAACCTGCTTCGGATCTGTGTCTCCCTCTCTCTCTGCCCCTCCCCAGGTCGTTCTCTCTCTCTCTCTCTCTCTCTCTCTCTCTCAAAAATAAATAAAAACATTAAAGAAAACTTTTTTTAATTAAAAATAAAAAGAAGTTAAGAAGTTTGGTTCCTTTCCAAAGTTCTTTGTTCTCTATGAAAGTGTGAAAAATCTTCACATCACAAAAAGAAATAGCAATTTGATAGGTGTGTCCCAAAATAATCAGGTTGGCTTTCATGGTGGTGAAGAAAACATTCTCAATTATCACAAAAGTGGTAACTGCACGGTTTTAATTATACTTATTTCTGTGTCTAATATTTTCCCTTGTTAAAATTTATTATGTATGAAAATAAACATACATGTCAGATAGACATCACAACTAACATTATCTCAGACCTGTAAAGAATATATTTCAGAGGACAGAATTTTCTCTATTATTTGTGTGGGACCTTAAAACCAATTTGAAAGCTAATATGAACCCAGTACTTTTTCCTGCATTCAGATACATAAAGCATTCCTTACATTTTTAGAAGTTTCCATCATGTCAAGTAGTTGTATTACAGTGTTCAGATTTATAAATAGATGTTTTAAATTAATAATGATATGCATATAGGATTCTCACATCAAAGGTTTTCAATAAAATCTTTCCCTAGCTACTTAGACATATATATGATTTAAATTTTGAAAACATTTTTCATATTTTCAATCACTGACACGTGCAACTGATTTTTTAAAATCCTTTCTAAGCACCAACTAAGAATACAAAACAAAGAAAATATAAACCCAAAAACCTCTATGCGGGGATGGGGGGGGGGGAATATTGTAATATGTAAAAGATGAATTAGGAGGCAAACCTTTGAAAGAAAAAACTTTTTAGGCTAGTGGAATTGATGTGTATAGAATGGGCTGTTAACTAGATGCATTTAGTTGCAGTTGAACTACTCAAACAGGAATGAGAGGAGATAGAGCTTATACTTTAGGAATCTTCATATAGTATCCATCTCTTTAAACATATCAGTATTTTTCATTTCATAGACTTCTTTCTCTTTCACATACAGTACCAGTTAGAATTTACTGTGTAACAAACCACCCCACAACTTTGTCAGTTTAGGCAACAACATTTATTTAACTCGAATATCAGTTGGTCAGCAGTTGGAGCTGTGTTCAGCCTGATGGCCTTTGGGTGTGGCCCAGGCTGACAGCTGTTAGCTCAGCTTCTTCAAGGACCTTGGCTGGAACAGCCTGGAGTCTCTTGATGCATGGTTTCTTATCCTCTAGCAGGCCAGACTGTGCACAGGGTACAGTTTTAAGCTCAGTGCGAGAGATCCCTAATATGCAAATGCTTTTTAAGACTCTATTTGCTGCTGTTCCATTGACCAAGGCTGGGCACAAGGCCAGTTTACATTCAATAGAGTGAAGAAAGGCTGCACTTTTTAGTGAGAAGACCTGAACATATTTGTCACTATTTTGCTATTTATCATATCCATAATATTTCTTAACTCATGTCCTTTCAATTTAGTGCCTAAATATCTCTGAAATTCATCCATTTCTCTCTTAAGCAACATTCCTCAAGGTCAGCTACCATTATCTTTTATTGGACTACTGCAGCAGCTTTCTAAGTGACTCCCTTCAACTATGCTTACTGCCTTCCAAGAAGGCAGCCAAGCAATCTTTTTTAAAACCTAGAAAGTATTTGAATAAGAATATCCAATTAGCCAGTGAAAGTCTTTTCATTGCATCAACTTAAAACTCAAGTCTTCACCAGGCCTATTAGGTTCTCTATGGTATAGTTCACACACCTTCTGTCTGTGTGGCCTCCCATGAGAGTGAATAAAAACATGTACAATGACAGGAGGGTGCCTGACCTGGCCATATCTGAAAGCTTCTATCAATAAAGGAAGTTTGGACTGGGTTTGAGTAAGAAGTGACTAGAATGAATTGGGCAAAGGGGATGAATATTTATATCAGTTGCAATTTCACATTAAAAATATTTTTTTTTCAGTGTTTGTTTATTTTAGAGACAGAGAGAGAGAGACAGAGACAGAGTGAGAGCCAGGGGAGGGGCAAAAAGAGTGGGAGACACACAATCTGAAGCAGGCTTCAGGCTCTGAGCTGTCAGCACAGAGCCCAATGTGAGGCTCAAACTCATGAACCGTGAGATCATGACCCAAGCTGAAGTTGGACACTTAACCAACTGAGCCACCCAGGTGCCCCTCACATTTATTTGTATGATTTGTTAATTGTTAAAAGCTGAGATGACATCTGTTTTTCTCACCACTAAGTCCTTGGTGCCTATCAAAATGACTGGTTTAGAAATGTTAAGACAAAATTAACTTTCAGATACCTAAACAGAGACTAAATTTTGGACTTATTATGAAATCACAATATTTCACAATGACACTTTACCAATGTTTGAAGCCATTATTTTTAGGGTCTATGACATATGTTTCTGGGCTTTATATCAGGAATAAGGAAATTTGGGTTCTAGGATTAGTTCAGCCATTACCCATCTGTTAAATATTCTTGGTCTCAGTTCCTCATCGGTAAGGTGAGAAAGAATGTGTACATAGTATCTATCTTTCCAATTCTTTAATTATGTGATGCTATGATTCTGAGACTTGAAATAAGCAGAAAATTTTAGCATAAGGATAACCTCCTTTCAGAAGTGAATGTATTATACATTTATTTATCTGAATGTGCTTTGGACTTATGATGTGTCTTCAATTTAAGTAGCCAAAGGATCTAATTATATATAAAAATCAAATTGCTCAAAATGTTAAACGTAGAGACTTTTGAAAAACCCAGAGAAAATAAAAAAATAAAACACAGAAGAATAAACATATAATATGTAAACAATAGAATGAAATTAAATAGCAATAGCAATCTCCTCATCGCAGCTAATAGAGTAACTGTCCTAAATTTGTGGACTACTTAGATGCCTCACATTGAGAAACATGCTGAATTTCCAAAAATTTTAACACATGGGACCTGCTTATGAAGCATCTGGAAAATCCCAAAATCAAAACATGCACTTCAGCAGGACAATTTCAAAAGAGTATAACCCAGAGGCTATTCCCCCCAAGCTGAGTGTGGCAGGAAATAGTTGGGCCCCCACATGTCAGGACAAAATTTCTGCAGCACTTCTCAATAGGACATTTAAAAAGAGAAAAGCAAATAGGCAACACAGCAGTAGGTATTTTTTAATATATTTCAGATTTTACTCAAACAAAAACAACATATGGGATTCTGAAGTAATTCACAATTCATTATAATGAATCAAATAAGAGATTTTGAACCTCTTGAACCCAAAGTAATAGATTTTATTCTCATGATTTTGTGAGGCTTCTGAGGTAAATCCTAGTTTATTGAGAAATGTATCTGACCTAGGACATCAGAAAAACAGAGTCCAAATTCAGCTATGTGATGTGACCTTAATCTCTCAATCTGCAATGTATATGAAAATAGGGCAAAAGAATGGCCTCTGGAGGTTGACTGCTGGTTTTTAATCCCAGCTCCTCCTCAGGAAAAAAAATATATTAAATATCTTGGCATTTGATAAATGAAGTGTCATGTATTTTGTAGGGTAGCCACTAAGAATAGAAAGTTATAAATTCCAACTAAAGGGTGGGAAAAAATGCAGTACTAGAAATAACACAATTATAAATAAAGCGGGAAAATATTAATAAACAATATACAACAAGTTGTACAAATAGCAAAAAAGGGTGGCAAAAGTTAACCCAAAATATATCAGTAATTATATTAAGTATAAATGAGCCATATGTTATAATTAAAAGGCAAAGATAAACTAGATTAAAATACAAAAGCAAATACTTTTTATAAAAAGTACATATAAAAACAGAAATACAGAGGATAAAAATTTTAAAGTTTGTGGGCCACCTGAGTGGCTCAGTCAGTTAAGCATCCAATTTCGGCTCAGGTCATAATCTTGCAGTGTGTAGGTTCAAGCCACGCATCAGGATCTGTGCTGACAGCTCAGAGCCTGGAGCCTGTTTTGGATTCTATGTCTCCCTCACTCTCTGTGCCTCCCCAACTCACACTCTGTCTCTCTCTGTCTCTCAAAAATAAATAAACATTGAAAAAGAAATTTTTTAAATAAAAATAACAATAAAAATAACATACAATTGGCCAACTTCTTGAAAGATTAATCAAGTAAAACAAGAGAAGACACAAAATAATCAGTATCAGTAATATAAAAATGGACCATAATTATTATTGATATATATATTTCCTCTGTCTAGAACACTCTTCTCAAAATATCCAAAAGGCCAACCTTCTCACCTCTTTCAAGTCTTTGCTCATATGTCTGCTTTTCAGTTACACTGACCCAAATCAGCCTCTTAAGGTTGGAACACTGCCCACCCAGCAATTCCTCTAACCTACTCTCTACTTAGTTTTCCCCATAAAATGTATCAGGCTCTAAAAGATTATATGATTTACAATTTATTATGTTGGTTGTCAATCTCTCCTTGCTACTAAATCAACTCAGTAAGAGCTGAGGCCTTTGCTTTCCTATGATGTATCCCATGTACCTAGAATAGTTCCCAGCCCATGGTAGGCACTCAATAAATATTTGCTGAATGAATGAATGTGTGTGAAAGTTCACCTTTTGGGGAAATACATGAGTATAAGAGCTTTGAGCAATTTTTGTTGCCCAAATAGTAATTGACTTAACTTCATGATTTATGGAATTGCAGATAATTTTGGAAATATTCATGCAAAAATATTCACAAAAATAGTTTATAAAAATAAACAATATTGACATTTATAGTCTTTTCTTTAATTTTTATTTTTTAAGTTTATTTATTTATTTTTAGAAAGAGACAGAGACAGTGAGTAAGAGGGAGACAGAGAGAGACGGAGAGAGAATCCTAAGCAGGATCTATGCTCAGTGGAGAGCCTGACGCAAGGCATGAACCCACAAACCGTGAGATCATGACCTGAGCCAAATCAAGAGTTGGATGTTTAACCAACTGAGCCATCCAGGCACCCTGACATTTTATTCCTTTAATTTAACTCCAATATAAAAATGAAACTTGTGGAAGAAGACAACTTTTGCCTAAGGGAGTGTGACATATATCAATGAGCAGCCCTGTTTCAGAATTCCATGCTATCAACAACAGAGGAAGGTGGTTCAGGATGTGTACAACCAAAGATGTTATACATGTGTCTAGTGCTGAATTCTCAAAAGATTGCTCCAAGTGTCCCAAAATAAATGGTATCTGATAAGTTCTAAATTAGTAGGTGAGGGGCACCTGGGTGGCGCAGTCGGTTAAGCGTCCGACTTCAGCCAGGTCACGATCTCGCACTCCGTGAGTTCGAGCCCCGCGTCAGGCTCTGGGCTGATGGCTCGGAGCCTGGAGCCTGTTTCCGATTCTGTGTCTCCCTCTCTCTCTGCCCCTCCCCCGTTCATGCTCTGTCTCTCTCTGTCCCAAAAATAAATAAAAACGTTGAAAAAAAAATTTGTAAATTAGTAGGTGATAAGTAATTGACTCCATCAATATGGTATTTCCAGAAGATTCTCTAGATAATTGCTATAATAAGTATATTAGATTTGTGTCCTCTAACCAGCCAACAGGAAAAATGTTCTCATAAATTTTTGCCCAGGTGTTGCACATGTTTTATTTGTTTGCTTGAATACACACACACACACACACACACAAACACACACACATACACATATAAATATTCATGTTATATATATATGTATGTGTATATATATATAATATTCATGTCAAATTACATTCTGAAATGTAAGTATAAAAAATAAATTTAAATGGGACAACCTACTTTAATTTTAAACAAGTGTTTGAATCTCATCCCAAGTTTGGAGAAGTGGGGACAAAGCTGGCAGTGATTACTTGGTCACACCACTTGCAGTGTGGCAGCGAGTGAGTGCCTAAGTCCTCCCAGCACATGTGCTGCCACTCAGGCACTGCTCTGTTGTACCCTGTCTTAAGATTCTGCAAAAAGTCCAAGCATCTTGATCTTATTCATTTTTTCTGCTTCTAACAGCTGTAACAATTAGAGATGCCCTAATGGCTGAATCAGAACATATCCCAGTCAACAAAGCAAACAATGGTGTAGCAATTCAACTAGAAAACTTTTTGGTCTGAAGTATGTTCTTTTCTAGTTCAAGCATCTGGGAAAGGTACTGATAATATTGAATTGAGGGAAACCATAAGCCAGTAGGAACTTTAAGAACTGACATATCAATCAACGTCTCTATAGGACTCTAACAGAGGTAGGGTTTTTCATTCTATGTGTTTCTCAAAGTTAATCATAGTTTTAATTAACTTAGAAATAAAATATGTCACTAAGTGATGTAGGGAGATAAAAAGTAAATAAAATATGTATTCTCTACCATTAGTATATGTTTAGAATCTAGTTTGAGAGAAAGAACATGGACATATTTTTTAAAAGACAGCATCTGAGTAATAGTTTCTAAATAAATCTAGAGGAATTCAACAGAGAGACAACAAAATGGACTAGACTGTTTGGGGCAGGATTTAGATTGGAAAGGAGGTAGCAATAAGAAAGATATTCCATGTAAGGTGTGGATAAAGTGGCAAAGGAAGGATAGGCAGGCTGGGATCTGACTGATATAAGGGGCTGGTGTCATGGGGATTAGAATCATGTACTCTCAGCCTTAAAGGAATTATAGCATCCTGCCAGAAGTTGCTTTGTTTGTGTTGTATATGCACATATATACCAATTTTAGCTAACCCCTCCTAATAGTATATTGATCTCATTTTGCCTATCTCCAGCTAAAGGTCTGATTAGCAACTTCCAGGCCCAGATTCCCACCAAACCCTTTAAACCATAATCACAGCCCCAGAGTAAAAAATATCAGTGCCTTCTACTAATCATGGGTCCCAGAATTCCACACTTATTTTTTAACTCATAAAATAGAAAACAAATGTTCATTAAACAATGAGTTTGATCTAACCAGCATAAGAAGGAATGGAGGGAAAGGCAGCCCAGTGTTGTGGTTTGTAACATGGACTCTGGAGCCAGACTTCTTAGATTCAGAACACTGGATCTCCTACTTCGTGGAGGCCTGACACTGGGCAAATCTATACCCCAATGCTTTCATCTGTAAAATGGAGATAATAATGATACCTCAAAGCATTATTCTGAGGATTAGATTAATTAATACTTCTAAAGCATTTTGAGCAAAGCCCCATATAAGTGGTCATACTACTAATATTAATAACATTAGTTTTATTACTGAGTAAGCTGAGAAAATAGTCATGTGACTTATACAAAAAAACACAAGACTCATACCTTAGGAACATTTTTAGTTTTTAGAATTTATGATGTTAGTTTTGTTTGCCAAAAGTAATTACTTTAACATGAATCCTCACCATATGGCAACAAATAGCTAGAACTCAGGGAGACCCTCAGCTCACTAAAAAGTCAGAAAGCTTTTTAGTGGCTTATCAGGGGAATGAGACTCTGGTCATTGTCATATAGATCTGGTCAGTAGAGGGTACAATGTTCTCAGAGGTTGTATGGATTCCTAAGACCATTAGGCACTTGGAATTTGAAGATGTTCTTTTTACTGTACCTTAAACTTTGGGGAAAAAAGAAAAAAATAGAGGACAGGGGGCAGGAGGATGGGGCAGAGTAGGAAGACCAGAGGCTCGCTTCATCCCATAAACACAACTAGATAACTATCAAATCCTCTTGAATATCTCAGAAATCAACCTGAAGACTGACAGAACAAACTCCACAACTAAAGGAAAGGAAGAAGCCACATTGAAAAAGGTAAGAAGTGCAGAGACAGAGTTTAGGGGAGAAAGTGATCACAGCTGCTGTGGAAGAGAGGGAGCCGTGGTTGCAGAGAAAGGCAAGAGAAACAGGAGTACACCGGTGAATGCACGAGGAGAATGTTCCCCCAAAACCACTGGCTTGGAAAATGAGAGGGACTGAATTTTGTGAGTTCTTGCTACCAACAGTGTTTAAAGCCTAGAGTTTTAAAAGTCAGTGGGCTTGGCTAAGATAGAGCTCAGAGGGCATTGCATCTGTTCCTGAAGAGAAGGCAGGCAAACAACCTGAGACAGACAGTGTGGAAACAGCAATCTGAAGCATGGCTGGGAACACAGTGGGGATATTATTCACTTTTATCCAAGCACATACCTAAGAGGTAGAGTTAACAGAGACACCTCTCCAGGAACAAAGATTCTGGCAGATGCCATTTCCCTCTCCCTCCCCTCAGCATAAACACAGAGCCACCGGCGGGAGTGTAATGCTAACACTGGCTGCCTAACTTGCTTATACCAATCCCCACTTTTGCTGTGCTTTGGTGGGACTGCCCTTCTCAGTTAAGCTTGTTTTAGTGCTAGTGTAGCAGGCTTCTCCTCCAGAATACCAGCACAAACCCTGCCCTCACCATGTCTCCCAAGAGACTCCCAGAGTTCTGCAGGACCTCAGATATCTCGGAAGTAATGTCAGGTCTAATTTCACAAGCAGACCAGAGCCTACCTAGTTAAAACTTGCCACATTCTGGCCAAGGACCAAACACTGCCTATAGGCAAAGAGAGCCTCTACTGACAACTGGCCTGGAGGATAGACCAGCCAGAACACAATAGCAGAACACACGCAGGATACACTGAAGACATTCCCTAAAGCACCAGGCCCTAGGCACTACATGGCCTCTTCTTCATAAGGTCATTACTTTCAGGAGGAGAAGACATAACTGGCTTCTGTAACACACAGAAGAAGGCAGAGAGTTAGACAAAATGTGAAGAAAGAGGAATTTATCCCAAATGAAAGAACAAGATAAGGCCACAGCCAGAAATCTAATTGAGACAGATATAAGTAACATGCCTGATGGATAATTTAAAGCAACAACCATAAGGATACTCACTGGGCTTATGAAAAGAATGGAAGACATCAGTGAGGACCCTTCCCACAGAGATAAAAGAGTTAAAAAGAATCAATCCAAGATGAAGACCACAATAAATGAGATTAGAAACACACTTGATGCAACGAACAGCAAGCTGTAAGAAGCAGAGGAATGAATTAATGACTAGAAGACCAAGTAATGGAAAACAATGAAGCTGAACAATAGAGATTAAAGAATTATGCAACAAGAGAATAGACTTAGGGAGCTCAGTGATGCCATCAAACGTAATAACATTCATATTATAGGAGTCCCAGAAGATGAGGAGAGATAAAAGGGGGCATAAAATTTATTTCAAGAAATAATAGCTGAAAACTTTCCTAACCTGGGAAAGGAAACAGAAACCCAGATCCAGGAGGAACAGAGAACTCTCATCAAAATCAATAAAAGCAGGCACACACCAAGACGTATTGTAATTAAATCTGCAAAATATAATGGTAAGGAAAAACATTAAAAACAGCAAGACAAAAGCAGTCATTCACTTACAAGGGAAAACCCATAAGGTTAGTTGGAGATTTTTCAACAGAAACTTGGCAAGACAGAAGAGAGTGGCATATTCAAAGTGTTGAATGGGAAAAATCTGTTCAATTTTCCTCCATCCAGCAAGAATACTCTATCTAGCAGAGCTATCATTCAGAATAGAAGGAGAGATAAAGTTTCCCAGACAAATAAAAACTAAACCACTAAACCACTAAACCAATTCTGCAAGAAATATTAAACGGGACTCTTTGAGTGGAAAGGAGAGACCAAAAGTGACAGTAAAAAGGCAGCAAACACAAAAGTAGTAAAAACGAATATTTCTGTAAAAATCAGTCAAGGAGCTCACACACGCATGAAGGATATAGAATATAATAATATATACCTAATGTGGGGAGGAGAAGAGAAAAGAATGGGTTCAAACTTGAATGATCATCAAATTAATATAGACTGTTAATTTCAGGAGAGGTTATATACAAATCTACTGGTAACCATATATCAAAACCCAGTAATAAACATGCAAAGAATAAAGAGAAAGAAACACAAATATATCACTAAAGAAAATCAGTAAAACATGAAAGAGAGAAAGACAAGAAAGAATCAGAAAACGTCTCCGGAAGAAACCACAAAACAAGTAATAAAATGGGAATAAATACATATCTATCAATAATAACTTTGAATATAAACAAACTACACACTCCATTCAAAAGACATAGGGTAACAAAATGGATAAAAAAAAAACCCAAAACTTATTTATATGTTGCCTACAAGAGATTCATTTTAGACTTAAAGACACTTGCAGATTAAAAGTGAGGGGATGGAGAAACATTTATCATGCAAATGGAGGTCAAAAGAAAGTTGGAATAGGAATACTTATATCAGACAAATTGAAATTTAAAGCAAAGACTGTAATAAGACAAAAAGAAGGGCACTACATAATAATAGAGACAATCCAACAAGAAAATATAGCAATTTTAAATATTTATGCACCCAACATAGAAGTACCCAAATATATAAAATAAATTATTAACAAACATAAAAGAACTAATTGATAATAACCCAATAATACTAAGGGACTTTAACACTCCACTTACATCAGTGGACAGATTGTCTGAATAGAAAAATAAACAGGGAAACAATGGTTTTGAATGACACACTTAATGGACTTTACAGATATATTCAAAGCATTTCCTCCCAAAACAGTGGAATACACAACCTTTTCAAGTGCAGATGGAACATTCTCCAGAAAAGATCACTTAGTTACAAAACAGACCTCAACAAATAGAAAAAGACTGAAGTCATACCATATAACTTTTCTGATCACTACACTATAAAACCAGAAGTCAAGTACAAGAAAAAAATCTGGAAAGACCACAAATACATGGAGGTTAAGTAACATGCTACTAAATAATAGAAGTGTCAACCATGAAATCAAAGAAGAAATTTAAAAAAAAATAGATGGAAACAAAAGAAAATGAAAAAGCAGCAGTCCAAAACCTTTGGGACACAACAAAAGCAGTTCTAAGAGGGAAGTTTACAGCAATACTGGCCTACCTCAAGAAGCAAGAAAAATACCAAATAAACAACTTAGCCTTACAGTTAAAGGAGCTACGAAAATAACAACAAATGAAGCCTGAAGCCAGAAGAAGGAAACATATAATAGAGATTAAAGCAGAAATAAATGATATAGAAACTAAACAAATATATAATAATAATAGAACAGGAGCTGGTTCATTGAAAGAAATTAATAAAATTGATTAAAACCTCTAGCCAGATTTATCAAAAAGCAAAGAGAAAAGGCCCAAATAAATAAAATCACAAATGAGAAAGGAGAAATAACAATCAACACTATAGAAATACAAACAAATATAAGAGAATATTATGAAAAATTATATGGCAACAAATTGGACAACCTATAAGAAATGGATAAATTCTTAGAAACATATAAATTACCAAAACTGAAACAAGAAGAAACATACAACTTGAATAGACCAATAACTAGCAATGACAGTGGGTGTGTAATCAAAAAACTTGCAAGGAACAAAAGTCCAAGACCAGACGACCTCCCAAGGAGAACTCTACTAAACATTTAAAGAAGAGTTAGTACCTATTCTTCTCAAGCTATTTCCAAAAAATAGAAAAGAAAGGAAAGCTTTCAAATTCATTCTATGAGGCCAGCATTACCAAAACCAGATAAAGGCACTACTAAAAAAGAGAACTATAGACCCATATCTCTGATGAATATAGATGCAAAAATTATCAATAAAATGCCAGCAAACTAGGGAACTTGGGTGGTTCGGTCCGTTGAGTGTCTAACTTTGGCTCAGGTCACGATCTGGTGGTTTGTGAGTTCGGGCCCCACATCGGGCTCACTGCTGTCAGATTGTCAGTGTAGGGCCTGCTCTGGATCCTCTGTCCTACTCTCTGTGCCCCACTCCCCCCAACTTGTGCTTTCCCAAAAGTAATTAAATATTTTTTATTTATTTTTATTTTCTTTAATGTTTATTTTTGAGACAGAGAGAGACAGAGCATGAGCAAGGAAAGGGCAGAGAGAGAGGGAGACACAGAATGTGAAGCAGGCTCCAGGCTCTGAGCTGTCAGCTTGAACTCACGAACTGTGAGATCGTGACCTGAGCCGAAGGCAGACACTTAACCGACTGAGCTACCCAGGCACCCCTTAAATATTTTTTAAAAAATAAAAAAAAATAAACACTAAAATTACTGTGGTTAAATAAATAAATAAATAAATAAATAAATAAAATGCTGACAAACTGAATCCAACAATGCGTTAAAAAAATCATTAATCATGATCAAATAGGATTTATTCCTGGGTTGCCAGGGTCATTCAATATTTGCAAATCAAACAATGTAACACATCATATTAATAAAAGAAAGGATAAGAACTACATGATCATTTCAATAGATGCTGAAAAAGCATTTAACAAAGTGTATAGCATTCATTCACAATAAAAACCCTCAAAAAAGTACATTGAAAGGGAACATACTTCAATGTAATAAAGGCTATATATGAAAATTCCACAGCTAATATCATCTTATTTGAGGAAAAACTCAGCTTTTCCTCTATGGTCAGGAGCAAGACAGGGATGTCTACTCTCACCACTTTCATTCAACATAATACTGGAAGTTCTAGCTATAGCAATCAGACAACAACAACAACAAAATCAAAGGCATAAGTAAATTGCAAGGCAATGATAAATAAATTGGCAAGGAAGAAGTAAAACTTTCACTATTTGCAGAGAACATGATACATTATATAGAAAACCTGAAAGACTCCACCAAAAAACTGCTAGAACTGATAAACAAATTAGGTAACGTCACAGGATACAAAATCAATGCACAGAAATCTGTTGCATTTGTATACACCAATAATGAGGCAGAAGAAAGAGAAATTAAGGAATTAATCCTGTTTACAATTGGACCAAAAACAATAAGATACCTAGGAATAAACCTAATTGAAGAGGTGACAGACCTATATTCTTAAAGCAATAAAACACTGACGAAAGAATTTCAAGATGACACAAAGAGATGGAAAGACATTATATGCTCTTGACTGGAAGAACAAATATTGTTAAAATGTTTATACTACCCAAAGCAATCTATACATTTAATGCAATCCCTGTCAAAATACTACCAGCATTTTTCAGAGTTAGAACAAACAATCCTAAAACTTGTGTGGAACCATAAAGGACCCCGAATAGTCAAAGCAACCCTAAAAAAAAAGCTAGAAGCATCACGACTTTGGACTTTCAAGTTATATTACAAAACTTTAGTAATCAAAACAGGATGGTACTGGCACAAAAATAGACACATAGATCAGTAGAACAGAATAGAAAACTCAGAAAGAAACTCACAATCATAAAGTCAATTAATCTTCAACAAAGCAAGAAAGAATATCCAATGGGAAAAATAAACAAATAATCCAACTAAAAAATGGGCAGAAGACACAAATAGAAATTTTTTCATAGAAGACATACAGACAATCAATAGACACGTGAAAAGATGCTCAACATCACTCATCATCAGGAAAATGCAAATCAAACCTACAATGCAATATCACTTCACACTGGTCAGAACGGCTAAAATCAGTAACACAAGAAACAACAGGTGTTGGAGAGGATATGGAGAAAGGGAAATGCTTATGTAGCGGTGGTGACAATGCAAAATGGTGCAGCCACTCTGGAAAATATTATGGAGGTTCTTCAAAAACTTGAATAGAGAACTACCCTATGATCCAGCAATTGCACTGCTAGGTATTTATCCAGAGAATACATAAATAATTCAAAGGGATACATTCACCTTGATGTTTATAGCAGCATTATTTACAATAGCCAAACTATGGAAACAGTTCAAGTGACTTCTGACTGAAGAATGGACAAAGAAGATGTGATATATATGATACACACACACACACACACACACACACACACACAATGGAATATTACTCAGCCATAAAAAGAATGAAACCTTGTCATTTGCAATGACATGGATGAAGCCAGAGAGTATTATTCTCAGTGAAACAAGTCTGTCAAAGAAAGACAAATACTATGTTATTTCACTCATATGTGAAATTAAAGAAACAAAACAAATAAGCAAAGGGGAGAAAAAGAGAGAGAGGCAAATCAAGAAACAGACTCTTAACTGTAGAGAACAAGTTGATGGTTACCAGAGGGGAGGGGCATGAGGGGATGGGTGAAATAGGTATGGGAATTAAAGAGTGCACTTGTCATGATGAGCACTGGGTGATGTACGGAAGTGTTAAATTACTATATTGTGCACCTGAAACTAATATTACACTGTATGTTAACTAACTAGAATCAAAATAAAAACTTAAAAAAATTAGAGGGGACTGTTTCTGACTTTCCAAACTGAAAGTCCACTGAAAGGTGGAGAAGATTTCTCTCCAATGCATTTTGGAGTTAAGTGTCATGCTCAGGTTGTGGAGAGCCTGCTATTGTCCACCAGATATCTGTGATTTTCTTCCATCATGTGCTGTTGTCATGGAGAAGCAGCTCTCCAGTAAGGAACTACATTTTCCAACACCTTTTATATTGGGTAGACCCCTGACACTCATTTTCAGTGAGTGAAGAGTGAGCCAAAGTAATATTTTTTTAAAAAAATTCTGCCATTAGACTCTCCATTCTTTCTTCTCCTCTCTGCAGGCTAGATTTGAGGCTGAGAATAGCCACCAAAACCAAGTGTTTCCTAAGCCTGGTCCCTACATGCTGTAGGGAGGAGAGCCCATGCTGCCTCTTAGACCTGATAGGAGTGGGAAATAAATTTCTATTCTGTTTAGCCACAAAAAATCTGGGCTTTATTTGTTTCAGTAGCTAGCATTACATTGCTAATAAAGGGGTATAAATTAGAGAGAACTTCTTGCCCAGTAGCAATCATGGCCAAGCCACCAGGAATAACTCGACATCTGACCACAGCCTTAAACAATAAACATGTAGATGTCTCATTAGACAGTACGATGAGAGAGTATCAGACTACTGTGAAAAATTACCAAGAAGTCAGACTTCCAAAATGACCCAAAGCCTTCCAAAGTGACCCAAAACTACAAATCTTCCAAGAAACTACTGAATGTTCATGAATTAAAGTATTTTCCAGACCAGTGAGGTTCAGATAACCCTTGAGTAAATATCTAAATGTCTGGGTGCTTATTTAAAAACAAAATAAATCTCTAATCCTTTGGAGGCCTTGATATTAACAATGACTATTACTATAGTGGTTATGGGATGAAATCATCTATAACTAGAGGAGTTATGAAGCAGTAGCTATAAAATTTCTTAGTAGAAAGGGAAGTTGTTGGGTCCTCCTCAGGCCACTTTCTCTTTGTAATTATTTCTAAATCATTACCTTATGTCAACCGTCACTACAGCAGAAACCCAATTCTCCATGACTTTTAAAAGAGATATAGAAGAGTAACTGCCAAAAACAATGATTGTGCTTGAGAGAGAGAGAGAGAGTGAATATCTGTTTTTAGTCAGAGAAAATGTTTATGTAAAGGAAAAAGACTATAAGAATTTAATAGATTTAGTACTATAATAAAGGATGATTATATAAGACCGATGTCTGCGAAATCCAGTAAAAACACGCAGTCCGCTTTCCTTAGGAGACCCTGTCTCCATATAAATGCTTGGTAAAAAGTCAAACCACTTGAAAGGAAGGATTTTACTGTCCTCTGTGAAATCAGCTTTATGAGCCATTTGCTCGGCTTGTCCTGTGTCCTGTCAGGTGCGTCTCATGTTTATCATACTTGTCAGCATTTGTTCCCACCTTTCACTCAGTTGTACCTTTTAATGCACTGACAGCTTCCTTCATCAAATTTAATGGCCTCTTTCAGACAAAGGGATAATTGACTAATCAGATCTTCTTATTTGCAATAACCCTGAGGAACGAATTTCCCTCCGACAGTTAAAAGCATGTCCCAGGCCTATAAATGATGGCAATGCAGAAGTCATCAGGTACTTGTCATGCCCATGGAACAGAGGACTGCACACAGGGGTGACCTTTTGTTGAAAAATTGCACTACAAGCCCTCCCCTCCTAATCGTCCCCTTGTTGTTTCTTAACTAATGCAAATTGCTTATTACTTTGCAAGTTAAAAATTAGTATTTTTCTTGAAGACTATCCTAAGATTTAATTATTATAATGTAAAAAGGCAACAATCTTAAAATATATTGCCAGTGGATGCATTGACAAATATTTCAAACTTAAGCTCTATATTTTATTTCTAGAGAACAAGAAAAGCTCTAATTTCCTGGCAATGGAACATAGAATCAGACCTCTACCATTGTATCAAGTGGCCATTTGTTGTTTTACATTCCCTAGTTCTGCCAACAACCTCTCAAATGTGTCTTAGAGGAATCGCACCCCTTCCCCCACTCTCCATCCATAGAATTCACATAAAATCGACACTGTTGCGTTTCAAGGAGGGGCTGAGCAAAGTGCTATCGCTCTCTATTGATCAATATTAGTTAGGGCAGCACTTCCCAGTCTTTGTTCATGGTATGGGCCACAAAAACAAACAAAGAAAAAATATTGTTAGAGTGCACGTTGAGATAAAAGAATGGAGCAAATCTGAGCCAGAGTTGACTAGCCCGGGTCTCTGCCTGACTGTACTCCAAGACAGAATGGACTTGACACCCCAGTGCATATACAACATATTCAAGGCATGCCAGTATTATTATAGTGGCCAGTGTGCTTGGGCATACTAGTTGAAGCTCTAGGTTAAGGCAGGCATTCACCAAACAAATTGGGCCAATTTGATGATGAAATTTGATTCCAGTTTTGGCTATCTTTAACAGTCTCTATTTTCCTATAGACAGGCTGATAATGGTGTGAGCCTGGCAAAGACAAGACTACTCGGATATGACTGAAGATAAGGATCCATGGGTGTGTATTTGTGCATACAGTGAAAGACCTCCCCCTGAACATTTCATCTCTAAGAGTCAATAAAAGCCATTTTGCACTTACGCCACTTTCTGTGATATACAATTGAAGCTCTAAATTCTGTTACATACAGATAACCTCTGTATGTACTATAGTATACTGCAACATATTTTTCATCTGTTGTCTCCTCCACTGGACTGTTAATTTGTTGAGAATAAGAACTGTGTATTAGTTAGATTTGTACGCCGAGCAAAGCACATGGCCCATATGATGAGGTACTCCATCAGGATATATGTGTGTTAAAATGAATACAAGAATACATGTTTTTAATTAAAAAACTATGAATGAAATGGAATCAAGATGTGTCCTGTTGTAATCCATACACCTCTGAATGGCTTTATAAGCAAAGCCTTAAGAATTTGGGCATCTTGGAATATAACATGTGGAGAAAAAGAGAATGAGTTAAATGACTTCACTTAAAAACTGTATTTTCTGGGATGCTTGGTGGCTTAGTCAGTGAAGCATCCAACTCCTGATTTCTGCTCAGGTCATGATCTCATGGTCGTGAGTTCAAGCCCCACATCAGGATCTGAGCTGACAGTGCGAAGCCTGCTCGGGATTCTCTGTCTCCCTCTGTCTCTGCCCTGCCCTCTATCTCTCAAAAATAAATAAATAAACATTAAAAAATAGTATTTGCCAAATTTATTTTTCGGTAGTTCAAAGCTGTAAACACCCCATTCAAGTCAAATGGCCTTAAGGTTCAAGGAAACAAATAAGTAACAGCAACAGAAATCCTAAAATCCTTATCTTTCAGTTCTGTTCTCTGGTAGTTACTTATTCTAGCTCCTTTCCCTAAATTATACAATCTAATTGCTTCCTTTTCTCCACCATCTCCTGAAAGAGAAATTAGTTCCTATTCCCAAGTCATGAAAGTGAAGGCAGGTGGGCAGGATAACCATAACAAACCAGGGTACAAATCAAGCCTGTTGCATTTGATTTTTAGACCTTCCCCTCAGCAAATCTCTAAGACTGATCTGTCATAAAATTATCCTTAGGTTCGCTTTGGTGATTTTGAAGTTTATTCAAAGGGAAATTAGGAGAAATTAGACCTGCTTTCTTTCACAAAAAATAGGCTGAAGCTCCACTGAGAATTGGGAACTGGGGTCAGACTGGAAGACTCACGCCATTTTTCGTGAAGCAGGATTTTATTCACAGTGCTCTATGTTAACTGGACAGCAGGCTAACAGAGAAAAGGAGAAAGATAGGAGATAACTTTTTTCTTTTGTTTCTTTCTTTTTTAAAAAAATATGGAACACTCCACGAATTTGCATGTAGTCCTTGCACGGGGGCCACGCTAACCTCTGTATTGTTCCAATTTTAGCATATGTGCTGCCAAAGCCAGCACAAGGTCATCTTTCAACATTTCTCTCTGCAGGGAGAATCATAAGCTGAGCCCTGTAATTTTTTTTTCCCCTAGACCTGCACCATACATTCCCTGAGTTTCTTAGAGTGGTCCCCACTGGAAAACCATTTAAAGCCCTTAGGTTTCAAGGCTTCAGTAAAGGTGTGTCAAGCCCTGGACTCTGTCACCCTCTAGTCCTCCCCTTGGAAAGAGAATCCCATGCTGACTTAGTTAATGAGTAAGTCTCTGCTTTAATTTTTTTTTAATGTTTTTATTTTATTTATTTTTGAGAGACAGAGAGAGATGGAGTGTGAGCGGGGGAGGGGCAGAGAGAGAGAAAGACACAGAATCTGAAGAGGCTCCAGGCTCTGGGCCTTCAGCATAGAGCCCAACGCGGGCTCACAAGCCGTGAGATCATGAGCCGAGCCGAAGTTGGATGCTCAACCGACCAAGCCACCCAGGCGCCCCGAGTAAGTCTCTGCTTTAATCGAAGAAACCACAAGGAAGGCCTGCTTCCCGCTCTATCTAGGCAGAATACCACGGGCATCACCATGAAATGGATATTAGGTAGGCCGTGAAAAACTCTAACTTCTGTCTCTTCCATATCAAACTAGATAAAATACCTTCCTTTCACCCTTCTTTTAAAGTCTTTTAACCTCTGGATACATATCAGTAAAACAAGGGTGTGCCTCAAAGTCTACTTTTTGTACAATTCAGTGATTCTAAAGCACTGATATAAAGGAGTGGCAAACGTCTGAGACTATGCTGTATGTCAGTTATTTCTGGAATGCTGACAAGCCTTCTAATTGAGGTTCATTTGGATGCTATACCGGTACATCTCATGTGTCTACTACCATGAGACATATGTTCCTGTTATGAGCATGAAGTAGTGATGGAACCAAGGAAAAAGTACTCAATTGTACTAACTTATACATATGAAAAGCCTAATTACCAAATTAATATAGAATTTATTTGTCAATCCTGGTAGAACATCTCCCAACCTCTCACTAAATTATCTTGGTATACTATGAAATTAAAGGAATTAATCAAAGCCTAGGACTAACCATCAAATATTTGCCAGATTATAAGAGCAATTTCTACTCATTGTAAGCTTGATAGAACTAGAGTGAACAATAATAGTAATATGTCTGCTCGTATGGAAATGACAATACTATTAACAAGAAGAGATTAAAAAGAAATTAAGAGAGGAGCGCCTGGGTGGCTCAGTCTGTTAAGTGTCCAACTCCTGATTTTGGCTGAGATCATGATTTCACGGTTTGTAGGATTGGATCCCGCCCTGTGTCAGACTCTGTGCTGACAGTGTGGAGTCTGATTTTCTCTCCCCCTCTCTTTTCCCCATCCCAGCTCATTCTCTCTCTCTCTCTCTCTCTCTCTCAGAAAGAGAGATTAAATGAGAGAGAATGAAATGAAAAAAGATCACAAAGAAACAAAGAATTCAATATTCAAAAATGGGAAAGTAGAGTCCCTTCAATAAATGGTGTTGGGAAAACTGAATAGCCACATGCAGAAAAATGAAACTGGACCACTTTTAACACTATGCACAAAAAGCAACTCAAAATGGATTAAAGGTTGGAAACCAATTTGACAATAAATTTCATATTTAAAAAACGGATTAAAGGCTTAAACATAAGACCTGAAACTAAAACTTCTAGAAGAAAACATAAAGGGTAACTTCCATGATATCAGTCTTGGCAGTGATTTTTTAGATATGGTACCAAAAGCAAAGGCAACAAAAGCAAAAATAAATAAGTGGGATTACATCAAACTTAAAAGTTTCTGTGCAGCAAGGGAAATCATCAACAAAATGAAGAGGGGATGGTGGGGAGAGGGGAGATGTTGGTCAGAGAATATAAACTTACAGTTTTAAGATGACTGAGTTCTGGGGATCTAATGTACAGCATGGTGACTATCTCTAATAATATTGTGTTATATACTTGAAAGTTGCTGAGAGTTAATCTTAAATGTGCTCAGCATAAAAATGAAGGAGTAATTATGTAAAGTGATGCAAGTGTTAGCTAATGCTGTGACAATAATTGTTTTGTCATATATGTTTATCAAATCAACACATTGTACACCTTAAACTTATACAATGTTGTAGGTCAACAGTATCTCTATAAAGATGGAAAAAAACCCAAAATGCAATATTCAAATAAAATGAATATTGGAGACAAATTTGTTTTGAAAAAATTGAATTAATGACATGGAAGACAAAATTGAAAAGCCTTCTAATATACAGAGGGAAAATGTTTTAATTTTGAAGATTCAAAGAAAAAATTCTCAAGCATCTGGAAGAAATAAGATAACAAGCTATCAACAAAGAAACAAAAATTGGTGGAGAGTCATACAATTTATCTGAGAGACAATCCAATTTAAACTGGAAACTCTCCTTAAGTCTCAAGGTGCAGCAGAATTGGGTAACTTTAGAATTAAAGTGAAGGGTGTGATGTTAAAATAAGGTGAAAGATGGAAGAAAGGCATTTAAGGAGCAGTTAGGTCCCTAAAGCCAAAGTACATTCTCCTACTCTATGACTTCAGGTGGCTACTCTTTCTGAAGAAATTCAAGTTTTATTGTCTGGAGAAGATAAAAGAGTAATTATCTGGAAAGGAAGATTCCACACATGGTTAAACTTTAAGTACCCAATGAAAATAAGGAATTTACCCAACATGCAAACCATTATTAGCTCTCCTAGATCACCCTATACTGAAGTTTGAGGCTGGCAATCTCATCCATATGTCTAATACTTCCAATCACTTTTTTTTTTATTCCTTCTTAATCATGACCAGAGATCCCAGAACTTCCATATGAGAAAAGCTTCTCCTATATGAGATAGAGATTAAGCCAACCAAAAGGAATTAAAAAAAATTTGGAATGAATGGACACTAATCTGACATATTTTTAAAAGATAGCACTTTAAAAAGAAATCATCATTGGTATCAACAGAGCAGTAAGACAATAAAGCATATTCATGAAGCAAGATGTACATCCTCCAAAAAAAAATATTTAAAGAACAGAACAAGCTCTTAAAATGCAAATCATGATAGGAAAAAAATATTTTGAAATAAAATATATAAACAAAATACAATAAATTTTAAAATTTAAAAATAAAAAAAATATCATAAAGTTAAGGAAATTAGCCCCAGCACATAGAGCAGAAGAACACAGAGATGAAAAATAGGAGAGGAAGATAAGAAAATTGGAAGACCATTCTAGGAGGTTCAACACCTGAACAATAGGGGTTGCAAAGAAGGCAAAGGAATATAGAAAAATGGAGTGATGAGATTAATAAAATAATTAAAGGTAATACCACAGGATTGAAAGACATGAGTTTCTGAATGGAAGGGTCTATTTGGTGCCCAACACAGTGTAAGAAAGCAGACCCACAGTAAGGCACATTACTGTAACATTGTGCAAAAATGCAGACAAAGAGAAAAACTTAATAGCTTCTGGAATAAAAGGTAAAACAAAAGCAAAAGCAAACAAACATCAGGTTGCATACAAAGAATTAGGAATCAAAATGGCTTCACCCTCTAACATCACCGCTGGGAACTAACAACACAGCAATGCTTTCAAAATACTGAAGAAAAATTATTTCCAATCCAGATTCCTATACTCATCCAAAATAACAAGCGAATACAGGAAGATTACAATAGAGACATTTTGAGACATAAATTATCTTTGAAAAGTTATCTCTCACCTCTTGCTCCCAGAAAGCATTGGCAAGATGCTCTACCAAAATGAAGTTGACCATGAAAGAGAAAGCATGAGCAATAGTAAACATGGTCCAACACAGGAAGAGAGGTGAGGGAAGACAATGCCCTGGATAAAGATTATAAAGGGAGCAACCAGTCCAGATTGCATGGGAAAGCTATCCTCTTTTTACATGTGCCAACATTCAGGCAAGTAAAAGTCAATATTCCTCTTTGTTATTGATGAGATTCATATTAGCGATGGTCTATATCTGAGATTAAACGGTAGAGAATAAAGAATGGTCTTTATGTGTATGGTTGCAATGATTCCTGCTATCTCTTTTAAACAACAGTTAGGCAGAATCTTTTGATCCCCAAAGATTATAACACATAAGAAAACACAAATATTCCCACTGAATGAAATTTTCTTACATAGCACATTTCATCAAATTTAAGAAACTTTCAATTGCAATTTGCAATTTATATTAGCAGGAAGGACAAACAACAAAGACTGAGAATCTAATTAATAATACACACATACAGCTGAGTCACCAAATTGCTACATCCTCACTAAAGGTTAAATGAAAAGTAAACCCATCATATGGGGAGATAGCAGGAAACTAGCATGTCTCAAAACTTGACACTACTCGGAGAGAGAAAAATAATCTCTTCCTGGATTGAACCATAAGCTAATATTCACACAAATTTGTGGAGTCAATTCACATGCTCGATGTAATTCAACAAAACAGAAGAGTTTTAACTTAGATAATTTAATTTGGAGTAGTCTCTGGTTGGTAGGATTTCAGATGACTGGCAGAAGCAAATATAAATCCTCTAAAAGGACTCAGTTTTGAAAACCTTTGATTCTAAGATGCATCCTAATTGCACATTTAAAAAAAAAAGAAAAGAATATGTGCCTTAGAATCCATGACATAATGTATGTAAATGCTTATAAATGCACAGAATGTCTCGGAAAGTATGCCCAAGAAGGAGAAAATGATTCCATCTGGTGAGAGGAATGAGTTAGTTTACTTAGGAGAAGGGGAATGTAGATAGTTATTCTTTTCACCTTTATTAGTATTCTCTGATGCTTTCACAAATTGCCATAAAATTCAAAGTTTAAAGCAAAATAGGTTTATAACCTTGCAATTCTGTAGGTCAGAAGTCTGACAAAGGTCTCACTGAGCTAAGAGCAAGGTGACCAGAAGGCTACATACCTTTCTGCAAGCTCTAGGGGAGAATCTATGTCCTCGCCTTTTCCAGCTTCCAAAGGCCACATGTCCTCCTTGGCTTGCAGTCCCCTTTCTCCATCTAGCAACACAATGTCTCTCTAATCTTCCATCTGTCTTCATGTCTGTCTCTATCTGTAGCTGGGAAATGCTCTCTCCAATTTAAGGGTTTATGTGATTAGATTTGGCTCATCCAAATAATGCAGAATAATCTCCCCATCTCAGGGTCCTTAACCCTAGTCATATCTGCAAAGTCTTTTTTTTTTTTTTTTTTTTTTTTGGTAAGGTAATGTATTCACAGGTTCTGGAGATAAGAATGGGAACTTTTCTCTTTTTTTTCTTCTCTTTTTTTTTTTTTTTGGAAAGGGGGTCATTCTGCCTACTTTGTTGTTTCTTTTCAATTCTGTAATGTGTGGTGTATTACATACTCAAGATTGAAAAAATTTACATTCCCCCAAAAAGAAATTATAAATGCCCTCTAATCTTGCAATTCCAGTTCTAGTGTTTTACAGATATATTAGCGATGCGAAAAAGGGTGGTATGTACAAGGTTATTCACTGCAAAATTATAATATCAAAAGATTAAAAACAACCTAAGTATACACCCATGGAATAGTGAAATAAACTGTACCTACATACAAAATGAAATTCTATGCAGCCATCTAAAAGAATGAAGAAACTTATTATGTAGTACTGAAATGAAACAATCTACAAAGTTAATTGTTAAGTAAAAAAGGCAAGTCATAGAAATAGTATATGTGCCACTGTGTGTGTGTGTATGTGTGTGTGTGTGTTTGTGTGTGTGTCATATGTACAAAAATGTATGCCTTTATACACTTGCTTATATGGTCACAAATTATGTCTGAAAAGATACACAGGAGGGGCACCTGGATGACTCAGTCAATTAAGCCTCAAACTCTTGATTTTGACTTAGGTCATGAGATCAAGCCCCAAGTTTAACTCTGCACTGGGTGTGAAGCCTGCTTAAGAATCTCTCTTCCTCTCCCTCTACCTCTCCCTCTAAAAAAAAAAAAAAATAGGAAAATGATAACAATGGTTACTTCTGAGAGGGAAAACCTACATCCAGAAGACAGTAATAGAAGGAAGGTTCTTCACCGTGGTACCGTGGTACACATTTTTGTTTTTCTGGGTTTTTTTTAATATTTATTTATTTATTGAGAGAGAGACAGAGCATGAGCAGGGGAGGGGAAGAGAGAGAGGGAAACACAGAATCTAAAGCAGGCTCCAGGCTCTGAGTATCAGCACAGAGCCGGACACGGGGCTCGAACTCAACAAAGTCTAAGGTCATGACATGAGCTGTAGTCGGATGCTTAGCCGACTGAGCCACCCAGGTGCCCCAATGCATTTAAATAATTTGTCTGAGTATACATAGGTAGATAGAGCTAGAGATTCTTACCCAGTTCCAAGTCCAAATACTATAATTTTCCTTCTTGAATCAATCTCCTATTTATTGTCATTTTAAATATATGTTTCTCTTGCCATCTGTCTTCTCTCTTTTTTCTAATGGAGATTTTTTTTATGTATTCATTTTTTCATTCTATAGACCCTGATTTGGGTACTTAGCCTCTTCTGATAATCCCTCCTTTATCTCTTAGCTGTTACTAAGATTTATTTCCTATTAGAAAAGCAGAGGCAAAAGTCAGAGGGCTTCTGTGTTGCATACTGGCTATTTCTGTAGGAAAATGATAATAGAGCTCCTTTGTAATGCATTTCACATCTGTTTGTAGAAGTGAAATTGTAATAATTCTTGTTTTTGAGTGGTCTTTCTTTCAACAAATGGTGTGGTTCTTTCTGTTTCTCCTTTTCTGAGTTTTAATAACCACATCCTTCAGGAGACCAATGTAGAAAGAATTATGCTCCAGCCTCCATTTCCCTGTCTAATGCCAACCCCTTGTCTTTTCTTCAGCTCTGCAGAAAATGAGAAGTCCTAAATATTTGACTAAATCCTGAAGAGTCAAATATCTCCACATAAAGAATATACACAGTAAGGGATACCTGGGTGGCTCAGTCAGTTAAACACCCAACTCTTGGTTTCAGCTCAGGTCATGATTGAGCCCTGCGTCAGGGTCTGTGCTGACAGCATGGAGCCTATTTGGGATTCTCTCTCTCTCCCTCTCTCTTTCTCTCTCTCTCTCTCTCTCTGCCCCTCCCCTGCCCCTCTCTCTCAAAATAAAAAAGAATATACACAATGAGGAATGGATGATGGATGGACAGGATACATGGATGAATGGATGGATGGGTGGGTGGATGTATAGATTTAGTATACACTCAAGACTACTTTTGACCATTCTCAAAAATGAGGCTATTTATATAATCTAGCAACTACAAATATTGAGTACCAACGTAAAAAATATTGTAAATTAAATTTTCTTTTCCTTCAAGTGTGGGAAAGGCTCCTGAATATATTGTGATAAATGACATGGAAATAAGATATATTAAGCCATGAGTTCTATTTTCAGTGTGTTATGTGCATGGAAATTTTTCACTATAGGAAGTAATCTTACCAACATAACTAAAATTAAATATGTAGATGAAACTATGAGTCAGTTTGGCTCTATATGCACTGTTTTTTCTGTTTGGATGAAATGTTCCTTCCATTAAAGCAAAGAGACAAGAATCTCTTTTTCAAGGCATGCTTTGAAAATTATTTCCTCAACAGCTTGGTACAGGTGTTAACAGGAAAAAGAACATTGCTGGAAGCAATTCTCAAGTGAACAAATGAAGGTGTAACAGGACTCTTGGTAAAATATGATCTTGATCCAGAAGCAGGAAGGGACCTATGAATCATCAGAACTACAGTGGAGAAAATTAGATTTTGCTCATTAAGTTGCTGAAAAGTGGCATCATCAGATAGGCCAGTCTACAATGCTAACACATTCACAGTTCTCCCATTATAAAATATATAATTTTTTTCTCATGTATTTGTGGTACCAAACTTTAGCTAACATCAGCAAGCTTTATTATAAATTTTCATCCATTTACAGTAACAACTGAAAGCAATTGAAGTTTTAGAAAAACCATATGCAATTGTGAAATGACGCATCAGGGAATTCAACATCTAAATGATGTTAATTATATTTAGTGTGGTTTTCTCAAGAAGCTGGGATAGGGAGGGTTCTAAATATAAACATAAAAATAGATGTTTATGTTTTGGGGGTTTTCTGTAGTGAAAAACAATGGAAATCGGTATAGCATCTCTGATACATGCAAGTGTGACATTAAAATTAATAAACCTGATGAAATTTGCAGTATTTGGCCATTTTTTACCTGCAAAAAAAGGGAATTTCTACAGAATCTTAATATATCCTACAGAGAAATTTACAAATTTAGAAAATGATATACATACAGACTTCTGAAAAAACTAGATGACTTATTTCCATATTTGGTGGAAGTTGTGTATCATCTCTCTTGTACCCAACACCCATGGAGGCACTAGATGGGGGCAAATCTGTCATTCTATGACAAGACAGGATAAGAGTTGTAGGCATTTTACCAATTCTAAGACAAAGAGTCATGGATACAAATGGAAGAAAGGGAATAAGAAAAACAGAAGAAAAGAGTTTACTGCATCTTAAAATAGATATAGATATTTATGTTTATAACCATATGAAGGGAAGAGCTCATGGATAGTGGTGATACTAAGATTTAAAGGAAACTCCGGGGGAAAATCAAACACTTTGAAAAAATTGGGAAACATTCAGTATCAAACCTGGACTTCTGGACAGTGATTCTTTTTAAACTTCTCTGCTAGTTCCTAAAGGATTTTAGGTTTATGATTTAAGGTCATTATTTCTTTACAAGCCTCACGAGATTAAAATATCATGGAGCTCAAGAAATAGAGGGCCTGGGGATAAGTGAATGCGCTCGCACCCCAGTTCAGGTGGGAGAGTACCTGGATGTTGTGACCCATTTTACAGGAACACGAGGAAATATGGAATTATTATGTCAAATAATTATTAAACTTAGATAAACTAAATGTATGTCTGTGCTAAATCAACTGTTGCATTAGATTTGAATGTAGGGAAATGAAAAAAGTTATTTAAAAAAGAAAAAAATTAAAAATAAGTTTTTTATGGGGGCTCCTGGTGGCTCAGTTGACTGAGTGTCTAACTTCAGCTCGGGTCATGATCTCATGGTCTGTGAGTTTGAGCCCCGCGTCGGGCTCTGTGCTGGCAGCTCAGAGCCTGAACCTGTTTCAGATTCTGTGTCTTCCTCTCTCTCTACCCTCCCCTGCTCGCACTTTGTCTCTCTCTCTCTCTCTCTCTCTCTCTCTCTCTCTCTCTCAAAAACAAACAGTAAAAAAAAAAAAAACCTGTTTTTTAAGTTTTTTTTTTTTAATTTTCTCTTCAAAAATTGCCCTTTATTTGACTTTCACAATAAGATAACTTGACCTGGTATGAGATACCAAAGTTCTCTGGCATCTGAATTTCAGAAGAACTATGCCCAAAACACTTCCTTCATAGAATTGTATGAAAATACAAAATAATAATTTGTTTAAAAAATGCTTGTCTGTCTTTAATTTCCTGTCATAGATTTTATCTAGGGTTTTGCCATTTTTGTTTCAATCAGAAAGAAGATCCCTCTCTGAAAATAGTCCTGTATTAATAAGGATCTGAGTTCTAAACAAATATAAATCATAGAGACCTTTTGATAGCTAACTGTAAGACAAAAATAAAAGTCTCCCTTATGATGTATCTCTTCCCTTTTACAAAGCTTAAATTGGATAAAAGGGTTTATTTAACTTAGAGGTTCCGTATCATTTTCTTCTCTCTTCTTTTTCTAATTTATAACCCTGCCCTGAAAATCTGGCTGCTCGACTTGCTATTTTTAATGTGAAGGAAACGAAACAAAAGCCCTTACAGTACTGCTCAAATATCTAAAATATTAAACAAAAGTCTATTGACACAGAAAAATGACCAAACAACTGCTAATGATTTTCCTATAATTTCCGTATTTTTATCCTATTTTTCCTAAAACACTAGCCAAATTCCAGGGGATGTTTTGGTTTTCTCACTCTGGCCCCCTAAACCCATCCTAAACATGCAGCTGCAGCTCATTTGCAGGAATGTCCACACAGCCTAACCAACACTGAGCACGGGCACTCCTTCCATGACTTTTCTGGACATGGTTTAACCAACATATGAAAATGAAGTCCTCTTGAGGTGGTTGTAAGAGAACAGGATGGTGGTAGTTTGAAATGGAAAAGAAATCGTATTCAAGTGGGCAATTGCATGAGACAAAATAGCAAAATAATCTCCTTATTTCTGTCCAGCTGGGTTTATTATTGGCTGACAAAGGAAATAGTCTGCCCTGTTAGTCTAGTCAAACACATAATGAGGGGAAATCATATTCTCATTCTTAGAGTCAAAAGGTAATCATGCTATAGTGTCTTAAAATGGGCACCAAGTTACCTTGATTTGGCAGATATATATAATCTCTCATGTTTCTAATTAAGAAATTTCAGTAGGCCCTTGCTTTGAAGCTAACTCTCTTTCCTTCCTTCAAGTGTCTTACGTGCAATGTCTAAATATATTCTTTTCTGCTATTCTACTCAGGAATATTAAATGTTTCTCTCTGTGGATAATGTTCCATAGAGAAACATATATGATAATGTATCAGAAACAAAAAACAAAACACAGAAGCAATGTATATGATACTTTGAAATGCAGGCCATTGTCACACTACCTTTATCTAAGTGTGGACTAGAACTCTCTGTACATTGTTTTGGCTATATTGCTCTTGGGCTGAATCGCTCTTTTCAGTACGTTGAACGCAATGGAGAAGAGGAAGTGCATAAAAACCAAGAGTGTGAGCACAATACTACCCTCAGCCCCAGCCCTTGTAATCCAACAGTAACAGAGTCACATTAATAGTGTCTTGGGCTATAGCAGGACAGGTCTCCAGTACAGCTTTTATGACCTATGTTTGCAAGTCTGTGGATTATAGTCATGTTAATGGCAAACACTTGGTGCCCTCAGAGAAATTTCACATTAATAAAACCTACAAAGCAGAGTTCTGTTCCTTTGAAGTTGCTACTAAACATGTAATATTAGCTTGTGAAGCATTAGATGAGGAAATGAGCTCGATAAGGACTCTTGCAGTAATAGCTCTAAATTGATTATTTCCTTCCCAAAATAAACTTGCCAGGAGCCCTGTGGGCTTACTTCCGAAGACTTGCGCTGCTCAGGAACCTTATCACGAGGGAACGAACAGCAAAAACGGAGACACACTGTGATAAGGCACATTCACTAAATATTAATACATTTATAAATTCAGGCTTTTCTAAATGAGCCTAAGACCCCTTGAGTGTTGCCATGAATTAAATATTCATTAACTGCATTCTAAACATGGGAAGAGGAAAGAACAATGTCTTTTAATGTTATTATGTTAAATAGCCAAACTCAATAAATCCCTAGTTAAGTATAAAGGAAAGCAAATTCAGCCTGTGTGTACTGTAGTATGAAAAATTTCATATAGAGAAGCCATATAAGAAGAAACATAAAGAGCAATCTTTCAAAAGACATCCACGGAGCACATCCTTGAATTTAATACTAGTTTATTTAGGTGTCATTGCTCTGCCTCTTGTTTGAAATCAGAGGCAAAAAGTCACATTCACTATTAAAAATACGTTTTAAAAACTCTTTTTCTTATCTTTTGGGCGCATATCTATATAAAATGTAAATATTCCTTTAAAATAAAAAAGAAAAAAGCCTATTCAGGAAAGAGCATTTTCTGCATTCCTTGAGCTTCTTCAATCAGTATTAGCCACAAAAGAAAGAAATAATTCAGAACTGGGAATTTTTGTGGTTTGGGTTTCTATAAAGAAAAGGCCCCTTCTTACCCAGAATCACTATGCAATAAGGTTAGCTCTGTTTAAGTACATTGTTGCTACAATTGTTTACAGATTAATGTACAAATACTTATTTCTATAATTCAGATTGCCTGATTTTCCAACTAAATTTGTAGTTCCTGCCATATTTATTCTGGTTCAGAATTAAATCCAATTTGCTATTAGGACATTTAGAGAATTGTTACTCTAGTAAAAGAACAGAGTTGAGACCACTGGAATAATTATCACTCTTTTCTCTTCTCAGAAAATGTATTTGGAGAAGCCTAGAAACATCATTTTAATGATGAAAAACCATGTTCAAATAAAGTGAACCTAAATCTTAACCCCCACAATTCTTATTTGAAAGACCAACAATTACCATTGCTTTCTCTTCACATTTTAGTTTGACGAAGACTTGAGGTCAAAGACATGTTTTTCTTGCACTGTGTCATTTTGAAATTCTTTCTGCAGCCTTTAAAACATATAGGTGACCAAGGCAGTATTTACTGATTTTGCTATTGTATTAGCTTGCATACGCAGAAGTTCTTTTTGTCTGTCTTACTGGCTAGTGCCTATGCGCTCCTTGACACACTCCTACTTCCCAGAAGCCTCCCAAACGACTACTGCCAGATCTTTCCATCAAAGAAATTCACTATGTGACTCCTAAGCTAGAGTCCATGGAGATGATTCTGAGAGTGGCAAATGCTTGAGCTCCAAGGGCCTTTGGAGGATTTTGGAGCTGGATAATTATTTGTTGTCAAAAAACCACAGTATGTGTTGTAGGATTATCAGCAGCATCGCTAGATGCCATAGCACTGTCACCACCACCCAATCCTGGCAATCAGAAACACCTGCAGATATTGCCAAATGGGAGGCAAAATCTACCCAGGTGAAGGACCAGCTGTGGCCCAGGGCTCTCCCTCAAAGGGCAAAGTACACTTGCCAACCGATCTCGAAGATGGTCTCCAAAATAGAAAGCATGTCCCCTTACTAGAAAGCCTCCATCAATAATCATTTTGTGGGGAATACATAAAAGTATCCTGAGCAGCATAATATGCAGGAAATCATCTATACAAACCCATGCTACAATCTGATATTTAATTCAAATAATTGTAGGTTAAATCTTGCCAGTAATGGGACTCCTTAGCAAATGTAGCTGTTCCTTCTAATATCTTGGAGGTGGTTAAGGTTATATTATCATCCTCATTTTATGGATGTGGAAAAATTAAGTGTTTAGCCCAATTAGCACAGCCAGTAAGTGAAAAAACAGGTATTAAAAGAATTTCTTTTTTTAAATGTTTATTTTTGAGAAAGAGAGAGAGAGGGAGGGAGGGAGAGAGAGAGATGAGTGCAAGCTGGGGAGGGGCAGAGAGAGAAGGAGACACAGAATCCGAAGCAGGCTCCAGGCTCTCAGCTGTCAGCACAGCACAGATGCGGGGCTCAAACTCACAAACCATGAGACCATGACCTTAGCTGGAGTCAGACGCTTAACCAACTCAACCACCCAGGCGCCCCTAAAACCCAGAATTTCTAAGAGTCAATTCAACTCTTTCTAGATTGTCTAGCAAGCAGCAGACATCAAATTTACCTTCATGAGATTATTCATTTAACAAATATTAACTCAACACCTATTATGTGCCAGTTCACTATTATCAGTGAGTAAAACAGACTAAAATTCCTATCTCCATGAAGCTTTCATTCTAATGTATAAAAGAAAATAAATACGTAAAATGTAGGGTATGTTAGGCTGTAAAAAGCACTCGGTAGGAAAATAAACCAGAAAGAGGAATAAAAGCTACGAAACTTAGGGTGGTCGAGAAATGTGGGGTGATCAAGAAACGTGTCATGGACAAAGTCACGTTGAATATCCATGGAAAGAACTTTCCAGGCAAAGGGAAAAGCAGGGATAGAAGTGAAGGACAGTCCTGGCAAAGAGAAAAAAGCAAGCACAAAGTTGTGCGACAGGACTGAGTGAGGCTGCCATTGGAACAGGGAGCCAGTAGTAGAGCGATCAGAGAACAGCAGTGGTGCAAGAAGGCACAACTGATGACCCCGGTTGAACCCCATATGACCCCCGGACGACCCCGGGGGCGCCATTTGCAAAAGACCAGTCAAGAGGACGCAGCGGCGCGCACAGCCCTCTGCGCAGTTGATGAACTCGCAGTCTCTTTTGCTACAGACCTTGTTATTTCTACGTTATTCTTAATTTTTCTGAATGCTACTCTGTGAGAAATGTTTTCATCACACCAATTAAATTGACATTTAATTCTGATATCCTGGTAAACGGAGTTGTCCTTTTTTCCCACCATACTGTTTCCTTGAAAATTCATTTCTAGTGTAATACTATCATTTTTAAAACTCCCTGGAATTAATATTTTGATGAACTAACTTTCAAATATGTGTTATTCATATTATTTTTATCCCTCGAATTTCATCTGTATGTGTCCTTGTTGAATGATAAATTTCTTGTCTGTATTCTGGTCCTGTAGGTTCCATTCGCCTAAAGTTTCTGACGTGGATGATATTCATAATACCTCACAATTTAATATCATTTGTTAAATTCATTTATGTGCTGCCTTATCTTCCTTCAACTTATTCTGATAGCAATTTTGCATAATCTAGTCTCTATAAATAGTTCTCCATATTCTCTTGAAACAGCTTCCACTAGTCATTCTATTTTAAAGTATCATGAGCCTTAGTTAATATTAATCAACATGATCTCATTTTTATATGCTATTTCCAGAAAAGTTTGAACGTATAGTACAAATGGAATGTTGCAAGGAGCTACCCCATACTTTTCTAAAATGTATATGCAGAAAGACTTTAGGAAAGAGAAACTCGGAGAACTAATCTGCAACCTAAAAACTAATATAATCCTTACTTCTCACTATTGTTTGACTTAAATTTACTTAACTAGCTAATTATAGTTAATATTTCATATTATGAAAGAAAGTGGAGAATTTTTATCTTCCTTGGGAGATCACAATATTTGCTTTGAAAAAGTACTTGAAAACCCTACTTGGAATTGAGGGTAAGAATTCCAGGGAATCCTCAAGTAGCAAAATGATTTCTGGGTTGCTTTGTTTAAACCGAATAAAGAAAATGATTCTGCAAGGGGAAGGAAAGAGAGAAATGATAAATGGAAGTTGAGGAGCCTGTATAATAGAAAACAACAGTGAGCTGAGCTGAGGAACCAGTGAAACCCAACACAGGGCTGCCAATTTAGTAACATCTTTAATCTCTTTAACGAAGGGTTCTTGAACATTTTAACATGAGCCAGGACTATTCTAAGTTTGGTTATTTAGTAATGAGCAACTAAATAAACACCCTCCTCAAGGAGCTTTCACTCTTTTGAGGAATTCAGACAATAAACTAAACAAATAGATGTAGATAGATACAGACAGATGACATAAATGGCAGATAGGTTATAGTGACATTAGATATAATAAAAATGCTAAGAGTTACATTTAAGCCCAGAGGATAGGATAATATAGGGTCAAGTTTGGCAAACATAAACAAGTTTTTTAAGGAAAGATCTCTCTGAGAAAATTACATTTTAGAAAACAGATGCAAGGGGTGAGGGAGACAGGATGAAGGTATGTGAGGAAGAGACTTTCAAGCAGAGAAAGCAGAAGTGTAAAGGTTCCCAAGACAGAATGTGCCTGGTGTGTGTGTCAGGAGGCATGAGAAGGCTGAAATTGCTACAACAGAGCAAAGGGGTCAGAGGGGTAATGAGGGGCCAGATCGCTTAGGAGCACTTTGGGATGCAAAGCCATGGAGGGTTTGGGGTAGAGGAGTGACAAAGTCCACATTAAACTTTTAGGAGTTGTTCTATATGCTGTGTTGAGAATAAACTAAAGCAAACCAAGGACAGAACTAAAGAGGCCAACTAGAAATCTATTGAATGATACAAGTGAAACTTGTTGGGAAGCATTGTATATGGTGGGATGTGGTCAGGTTATGGATCTATTTTGAAGTTAAAGGTCCAATGACTTGCTAATAAATTGAACAAGAACTAAGTGAAAAAAAAAAAAAGAATACCATTAAAATTCTAGGGTTTTTGTTTAGAACAATTGGAATATGGAATTGTTTCAACTTAGATGAGAAACATAAGAGAAGCAGATCTGGGTGAAGGAATAGTCAGTTTTAGACTTGCTAATTTTGAGATATAAATTATATACCTAAGTGCAAAACCCCAAGTAGATTGTTAGATATACACAAGATTGCCATTTAGAGAAGAGGTTCAGATGGAAGATATAAAACATTGGGATTAATCATGTATACATGGTCTTAAAAGCCATGAGAATAAATGATATTTCCAAGAGATGAAGAATAGATGGGCCTAGATGGTATTGTGGGGCACTCTAACATTAAGAGGCTGAAGAGGTGGGAGAGAAAGGAAACGAGTCCAAGGAGGAATGGCCAGTGAGGTGGGAAGAAAACCAAGAGAATGTGATGTTCTGGAAAGCAAAAAGGAGCCAGCAGCATAAAATGAGGATAGAGAAATTGGAGTTGAATTTTAGCCAAATGGAGGTCATTTCAGACCTTAACAAAAGCAGTTATGATGAAGGGTTAGGGATAAAAGCATAAATAGAATGATTTCAAAAGAAAATAAGAGGAGGGAAATGGAAGACAGTGAAAATAGACAAATGAGTCATTTTGCTATAAAAGAAAGACGGAAATATTTCAATAGCTGAAGGGAAGGGGATTTTGATAATATCTTTGTGTTTTTACAAGATGAGAGAAAAGGGAATATATATGCTTATTGGTAAAGATCTAGTAGAAAGAGAAAGCAATGATGATGTTTAATAGAAAGGAGATCGTTTTCTGAAATTTTCTGAGTCTTAGTAGCTTAAAGGTGATGAGATCTGTTGTAGAGGTAGGATTGCTGACTTCTCTGAGATATGAAGCTCATTCAGAGTGACAGAGAGAAGGCCAGTGTATGGAAGGCAGAGCCAGGTAGAAAGGAAGAACCATGATGGGGGCCATAGACCTCTCCTGATTATTTCCGTTGTAAAGGGAATGGAAGGAGGGAAGCAAAGTCATCAGCAGAGCATGAGGCAGGGGAAAAGAAGGGTGCTAGAAAGAGAGAAGAAAGCATGAAATCATCATCTAGCAAAATGGGAAAGTAAAAAGGGTTGGGGAAATATATCAAGATTGCTGGGCAACTCTAAGAGCTGAGGAGGGTAGCCACAAATTAAGTGAGACAAGTTATCATGGCTGAAATTTTCTCCAGCCGCTTTCAGCCATGTAGGAATAGTTTAAACTTGGATTCAGTTGTAAATAGAATGGTGGCTTTACAAAGCAAATACTAAGATGGGAAGAAGGTTGAGGCTTTAGGCAAGAGAATGTTTACAATCACGGGCTATGGAATTTTACCCGAGTAAAGAGAAAACTGGGATTTGGTGAAGGATATTGTATAATGAGAAAGTGGTAAGGTCAATGGATTTTTATTTCCCAGTGGAGCCTGAAGACTATTTTTTGAGTCACATTCTGAAAGGCAGTAAAACCGAAAAGATAGAAAGAGGTGGTCAGAGAGTGGGATGCATGATAATGAGATGATGGAGGTGTTTGCATTATTAGGAACAAGATCTGGGGTATGATCTGGGGTAGCTGATATAGACTAGAGACAGTACCATTGGAGGTCAGGACTCTAAGAGGCATTTGGAAGGATCCTCTATGTGTGTTTTCAAACCCCAACAATTATGATAGGAATGGCATCAGTGAGAGTGACAGTGGGCCAGTGATTAAGGAATGAGTGAGAGGGAGTTTGGAAGCAGTGAATAACTATGTCAAAGGACTGGTATATACTAATAGCATAAGAGATAAATCTGGGGAGGGGCATGAGAGGTAGGAGTTATGGAGTCTGTAAATAATGAGGAACAGGGAGAAAGACATTCATCCCTCCTCCAGGCCCAGTGGTATGAAAGGTGTTGACAAAAATCATCTACTACTTGAGAGTTTACTGAGTGTGGTGATTAGATTATCCATTGGAATATGTTCTTTATTTTTTTTAATGTTTATTTATTTTTGAGAGAGAGAGAGAGTGAGGGAGGGGTAGAGAGAGAGGGAGACACGGAATCCAAAGCAGGATCCAGGCTCTGAGCTGTCAGCACAGAGCCTGATGCGGGACTCGAACCCAAGAACTGGGAGATCATGACCTGAGCTGAAGTCAGATGCTCAACCGACTGAGCCACCCAGGCACGCAAGTAACTTCATTTAAAAAGTAAAAAGTTACCAGTTCGCCTACAGGTGTTGAGGCAGACCTGAGGAAAACCTTAAATTTCAGAAATGTCAATGAATTGGAGATTGACCATTTTGTGAACAAGCTTCTGGTGAGTTAATCTAGCAGCAGAATTCCCAAACCAGATTGGGTGCTGTTACAAGTCTATTTCACCCTTGAGGGTCATGGGTCCCTCCACAGACATTACATCAACTTCCTTATTCTGAGGAACTTCAAAAAGTGTGTGACCTCTGAAAAGTACATAAGTTTTGTGGATGATATATGAGCACACCAAACACCCCCCCACCCTCACCCCCACACATGCTGTGTATCCTAACTGCCTTTGGTTTCCTTCTAGTACTTCTGCTGACTCAATGTATGTGACCAGTTTTTCAATGTTTGAATCTCTCATCACATAGACTGTCCTTTTAATAGTTGATCCTTGCAAAAGATGCTTAGCAGATCTAAAAGGTCCTTTGGTTATACACAAACTGCAACCAAGCTCAGTACCACATGCCAAGAATCAAAAGCCAGGTCAAAACCCATCATCATTATTGCAGGACGGCCACGCCCCTGCACTATATATATATGTTTTCTTTACCTTTCACATTATCCACTGTAGGAAGATAAGGGGCAGAGAAAAAAGAAAAGCCTCCAGGAATGCTGTTAGAAAACGCTGGGAGCTAGAATGACAGTTATGTCTGGCTGCAATGCATTTTTCTAGTATGAAATTGCATATAAAATTACTATGTCAAATGCAGTGTTTGCCCTTTCCTTCCTAGGTTTACAGCATTTATAAATTCATATTCAGAACCTAAGCTTATCTTTGGAAAGTGACTAGAATGTCTGGTTTTATAGGAGATTTTTAGCCTTTTAAGCTTATAAATGCCATTAACAAGTCCCTTCCAGGGCAAAATCTTCTACCCAATAGGTCAAGTGTCATGACCAGATTGAGCTACTCTCTGCTACCATATAATTACGTATGATGAGCTACTGAAGTCTCAAGTACCACCCTTTCTGAGGTTATATTCAATTTAAAAATGAGAATTTGTGACAGAAAATTCCCAATGTTCTCTCTTACCCTTGGACCCTACCCAACCCTTGATCTCATCCTATATTTATTTTTTTAAAGATTTATTATTTATTATTTATTTTATTATTTATTCTTGAGAGAAAGAGAGAGTGCGTGCAAGTGGGGAGGTGGCAGAGAAAGAGAGGGACAGAACATCTGAAGTGGGCTCTGTGCCGGCAGCAGTGAGCCTGATGATGGGCTCGAACTCAGGAACCGCGAGATCATGACCTGAACTGAAGTCAGACACTCAATCAACCAAGCCATCCAGGTGCCCCTAATCTTACATTTAAAGAATTGACGCACCTGGGTGGCTCAGTCAGCTGAGCATCCGACTTGGGCTCAGGTCATGATCTTGCCATTCGTGAGTTCGAGCCTCGCATCAGGCTCTCTGCTGTCAGCACAGGGCCCATTTCAGATCCTCCGTCCCTCTCTGTCTGCCCCTCCCCTGCACTCTCTGTCTCTCAAAACTAAATATACTTTAAAAAAGAAAGAAGGAAAGAAAGAAACTATTTCTTCTTCAAGTGTTATACCCCTTTCTCTACGTAAGAGTTCCCAAGATTTTTCCTCACAAAAATCAGGTGTCTTCAACCAGTGAAGCAGACAATACCACTGGCCAGGAACATGGCTTTCTCAACAGAGTAACAAGGTGCCACTACCTCAGGCTCCCTGGAACTTTGGGCAGGTGAAGATGAGCACCAAAGCAATGCAATAATGAGTGACTGCTTCTTTCAATGAGACACCCCTCATTACTCTGCCTGCAGGGCAAATCAGTGACAGTCTAATTATGCAAGTAGTATGTGGTAGCTAATGTGGCCTGAATGTCAACTTGTTATCTACCTTCTGTTGATCTTCCAAAGATGGAAGGGGAAGTGCAAGAGAAAGAGGAAGGGAGAGGGACAGAGAAAGAGAAAGCAAGAGTTTCTTTGTTATTTGGGGGAAAATATCCTTTTCGTAAGCCAAGGACTGTTACTTGTGTATCATTATACAAGTATTATTACTTCAATGATAGTATGTAAGTATTGAGAATAAGTTGGTTATCAAAAAAATTCAGTAAGTCCAACATTTCATGTAAAAATTATCTTGTTTTAATCAGGGCCACCCTAAGCCAAACGACCATGCTCATTATTGTGGGTCTTTTGCAAGGGCTCCATATCTACCTACAACTCCCACATTCGATGTCTTCTTCCCAGACTCCTCTACCTTGCCTCGGCGAGAAGCCCATACTGTCAGATAGCCCATGAGCTCTCTTGCCATCCTCACCTAGTTCTGCATACTCTCTCCTCCTAGTTTCAGAGTTTAGCTGTTGATGTTATCCATTCAAGAGCAAACCTCCCACACCTTCAAATTAATGATAGATGATTCTGTGCTAATGGGTTAAAGTTATGGCTAGGAGAGTCTCAGTTCATTTACATATAAAAAAGTAGATTTTAACTGTAACTACTTATCACAATGAATGTCAACCCAACTCGATGTATCCTTACCTTTTTAAACAAACATTTTGTAATGCTGCTTTAATTAAAAAATTAAACTCATAGGGGGGCCTGGGTGGATCAGTCGGTTAAGCATCCGACTTCAGCTCAGGTCATGATCTCACGGTTCGTGGGTTCAAGCCCTGCATCTGTGCTGTGCTGACAGCTCAGACCCTGGATGCTGCTTCGGATTCTGTGTCTCCCTCTCTCTCTGCCCCTCCCCGGCTCACACTCTGTCTGTCTCTCTCTCTCTCTCAAAAATAAATAAACATTAAAAAAAAAATTTTAAAAATCAAACTCATAGGCAACGAAACTACCTACACATAAAAGAGTGTACACCCCATTAAGTATAATATAAAGAAAATAAAAGAGAGTCATTTATCTAAAAACAGAACTTTCCTCTATGCAAAACTGTGTACTCTAGAAGACACAGTGAGGCAGTCAGCTGTTTGCCCTCTGCGTGGGATCACGATGACTGGGGCATCTGTAACTACTGGCCACAGATGGTTTGCTGCTAATGACATTCTTCAATATGGTGAACAACTTTAGTAAAGTTTCAAATAAAACAGAGTTCAGTCTTTGATTTACACAATTGTTGCCATTGCAGACACACCCAAGAGAGACCTCCAGTTAGTCATGTCCTTCTGTAACCGCTTCCCTTTGAATGAGGAAGGAATATGTGAGTGATCTGCTTCTTACCAATAGATTCAACAGAGGCAACAAGGTATCAACATCGTGATTACGTCACACCAGGTGGCAACCATGAAGGGATTTCCTAGATATAATCAGGGGTGCCTGGCTGGCTCAGTCAGAAGAGCACTGGACTCTTATCTTGGGGTCATGGGTTCGAGCCCCATGTTGGGTGTAGCAATTGCTTAAAAAAAATCCTTAATCAGTTGATTTTTAGTTCATCAAAAGAGGAATTGAGCCAGTCCGACCTCGTCTGGGAGCTCTTTACATGAGAATATAGATATGGGAAAGACTCAAGCGGATATCCTCTTCGTTGCTAGCGTTGAATCAGGAAGCTACTGTGACTTCTGCAGCTGCAGGGATATGAATTCTGCCACCAGCCATGTGCACTTGGAGGAGGATGCAATCCCTAGTTGAGACTGTATCCCAGGTTGACATCTTAATTGCAGCCTTGTGAGACCCTGAGCAGAGGATTTTGCTAAGTGTGCCCAGACTACTGACCCATGACCCACAGAAACTGTGAGATAATAAATACGTGTTTGAAGCTACTAAGTGTATAGCAATTTGTTATGCAGCAATAAAAAATAAACGCAGTTATATTTTTCATATATTCCATGTAAAGTAAAAACATGTGAAAATTATTTATGTATATCTGCTAAAACAGGTTTACATTCAGATCATTACAATGTTTTCACCTGGAGTTATATCCAATGGGAATTTAAATGTCAATTGGACCATATGAGAATTCTTCCACAGATAGATAATCCCTCTCTCTGCAGGATGTCTAGTACTCCTGGACCGAACCCACTAGCTGCCTGTAGTAACCCACCAATCACTAAAACTTTCCAGCTTCCCACTTTGGAGACTTTATCTCCCTAGGTAAGACCCAGTGGCCTTTAAGACATTAACACAGTCTTTACTACTGAAGCAAAAGTTCTAATCCTAATTTTTAAGCAAGATTCTTCTATTTTTTGAGGGGAGGGAGGAGTAGAACGGGGAAGTATTCAAGACAACTTTAAGAAACTGATAAAAACACTAGAGCCCTTTCTCTAGGGGAACAAAAAAAAAATGAACACATAAAAGAACGTCAAATTTTTACATATGATTTTGGGTCTTTTAAAGGACATCTGTGAGTTGTTTTTTTTTTTAATTTTTTTTTCAACGTCTTTTATTTATTTTTGGGACAGAGAGAGACAGAGCATGAACAGGGGAGGGGCAGAGAGAGAGGGAGACAGAGAATCGGAAACAGGCTCCACCCTCGGAGCCATCAGCCCAGAGCCTGACGCGGGGCTCGAACTCACGGACGGCGAGATCGTGACCTGGCTGAAGTCGGACGCTTAACCGACTGCGCCACCCAGGCGCCCCAGGACATCTGTGAGTTTTTATGAGCTCATGCTCCTTACCCTAAAGGTGGAGTTTTCAGGGACAGAATAAGAAGAAAGTAAGGAATGGCAAAAAAGATGGGGGAAGTTTCTTTGAAAATGAAGGGTTTAGAGTCTATGTTCTTAAAGAACTGCCACCAGCTAATAAAGTTTCCTTTTTCTGGCTGCTTTGCCTCCAGGGAATGATCTGAGAAACTGAGGAAGCTTGAGAAGATTCTTCAAGATAATGAAAGAGTAATTACAATCATTTCTGTTTTACCAAAAGTTTAATTAAAAACAGTTACAGAGAAAACATGTGTTTCTTATCTTTCTGTTGTTTTGTAATCAGCTACAAAAATGAGAAAGTAGCAGCTCAGAAAATCAAGGAAAGAGGGATATTTTAAAGAAAGCAATCTGAAATGCAAAGAAAAATCTTTGGTGCATAATCAAGAACACAAAAGGGAAAACAATGAAAATAAACATTAACATTTTTAGAGACCTTGCTTTTTTGCAGCTCATGAATATTTTGTTGCATGTTTACCCCTAATTCTTCACTCATTTAAATGATCCAACTTTGACTGCAGTAATATTTGTTCATTATAAATCAAGGAAACTAGAATTTTTTTCTGCCATATGTATTGTAATTGTCTCCCTAAAAATTATAAGTTGTACTTACTAGGTTGACAATTTTTTGCACTAGTCAGAAATTTATTTTGTTTGATGAATGGCTTAGTTTGGATTCTCATGGACACTTTAAAAATTCTGGGTTCAGGGACAGTTAAGAAGTCCTTTCTTGCTTTAAAATAATAAACAAGGTTATTGTTTTCTTCTAGACTTTTTGTGTTTTTATTTTAGATGTTTAAATATTTGGTATAGGAGAAAAATAAAGATCCAGATCTACTTAATTTTTTCTGAATATTTAGTCACTTTATTATAAATTATATCTCCATAGGTGTTTGGTACTGCTCCTGGATAGTGTTCTGTTGCTGTCTATTTATTCAAAAGGACTAAAAATTTTAATTTTTGTTGCTTTATTATATATGCTTTAGAAACAGTAAGGCTGGTTCATCAGTATTAATTCTTTTCTTCAGAATCTCTTGAATATACTTGCTTGTCAATTTCTCCAGCTGAGTTTTACATTAGATTATCAGTAACAATATCATATAGGTGTTATGTTAATAATTGGGATTATATTGAATTTATAAATAACTTGAGGTATACTGATATCTTCATAATATTGAGTCTTCCTACTCAAGAATAGAGAGTATCTTTATATTAATTTCAATTACCCATTATGTCTCTTTGAAAAGTTTTTACCTTTATTTCATGTAGGTATTACACATCTCATATTTAGCATATTCTAGATATTTTCTGTTTGAGGTTGAAATGTAAAGGGAAAATTCCTCTACTTTGTCTACTATGCTCTTGTTTGAATATAAAATCTATTTTCTTAATTCACTATTTCGAAAATTCCTGCCACTCTGAAATTTCCTAGTGACTGATTATTTAACTGATTCTCATAGATTTTCTTGGTTAATCCAGTCTTGTAATCTGGAAATAATGATATCTTACTATATACCTATATCTATATCTATATCTATATCTATATCTAATCTATCAAACAAGTTAAAATGGTAGTTCTTTTAGTGAATGAGCATTAATTATTAGCTTTCCTTTTGAGGCAAAGCTATTTTTTGTATATTAAAACTATGCCCATTATATTTTTAAATCAGTATATCTAATTCAATAAAATAATACTTTTTGACATCTATTGACATATTTTTCTCTTTTTCACTATTAATATAATGCACTGTTATAAACAATTGCTGTGAAAACATCTTTGTTTGATAACATCAGTTTTAGATGAGCACATTTTAATTATTAGTCATTTAATAAACATTGTGTTCTACAAGAAAGTTAACTCAGAGAAATGTCAGTTATAGAGTTGGCCCTCACAAGCAGGTTCAGCATCATGCATTCATTGAGAATGTAAGTTCAAGTGCTCCAGAACCATCCATGCTCACTTCAGGTGCTGTTTGTGTCTCCAGTTCTTTGACTGCATATTTGCATGTTTTAATAGTAGATTCAAAATAAATAATGACAGCACAGTAATTATAGAAATAAATTTTTAATTGCTTATATTATGTCATTCTATGTAAACACTTAGCATTTTTGTGTTTAAAATTTAAAACAATGAAACAGTATGAACTGCAAAGTGTAATATTTATTAGTACAAATATATGAAATACTTTTCTGAGTTTAAATATCTTTAAACTGTTCATTCCTTTATTTTTAACTAGTGGGGTGTGGGGTTTTTTTTGTGTTTTTTTTGTTGTTGTTGTTTTTTGCTTTTAATAGCTTTACTGAGGTATAATTTCCACAACATAAAAAATCACCCATTTTAGTGGTGCTTGGTGACTTTAAGCATCTGACTTCAGCTCGGGTCTTGATCTCACAGTTCGTGAGTTTGAGCCTCTCATTGGGTTCTCTGCTTTCAACACAGAGCCGGCCTCAGATCCTGTTTCCCTCTCTCTCTCTGACCCTCTGCTCACTCACTCTTTTTCTCTCAAAAATAAACATTAAAAAAAAATCACCCGTTTTAAGCAAACAATGTTTTTAAAGGAATTTAAAGAGTTGTTAATGATATTGTAATAGTGATGTAACAGGACAGATGGTAAGCTACTCTTATGGTGAACGTAACATAATGTGTAAACTTGTCAAATCACTAAGTTGCACACCTGAAACTAATGTAACATTGTGTTACAAAAATAAATAAATAGACAGGTAGATAAAATAGAAAAAATATTAAAAAAAATAAAGAGTTACGTAACCATCATCACAATTGAGTTTCAGAACATTTCCGTCACCCCTAAAAGATCTCTTGTGCCCATTTGCAATAAATTCTCTTTCTCACCCTCAATCCCAGGTAACCATTGTTCTGTTTTTCAACTATATAGATTTGCCATTTCCGGACTTTTCATTCAAGGGAATTATACACTATGTAGTAGTTTGCATCTGGCTTCTTTCATTTAGCATAATGTTTTTGAGGTTCATCCATGTTGTAACATGTTATCAGCACATGGCTCTTTCTTACTGTCAAATAATATTCCATGTAAGGATTCCAAATAGTATTCCACATTTTGTTAATCCGCTCACCAGGTGATGAGCATTAGATTGTTTCCATCATGTGGCTGTTATGCATTTGTGTACAAGTCTTTGGATGTACAAGTCTTTTCATTTCTCTTGTAGATATACCTGGGAGTGGGGTTTCCAAATCATATGGTAAATTTATGTTTCACTTTTTAAGGAACTGTGTTGTTTGTTTTCAAAATATGAATAAATCATAAAAATAAAAGCAGGATATGACTTAGTAGTTGCTTAAATTTTAGCTTTTACAGATGTTTTGTTTTCACTATAATTCATCTATTAGTTACCAAACCATTGTTTACAGAATTATTTTATAAGACTATAACTAAAAGTTCAAGGTTGAAATTGCTCTGTAACTATGAAACTATTAAATTAATTGTGCTTTTGTCCTCTTTTATACTTTTTAAAAAAACCTTTATTTATTTATTTTGAGAGAGAGAGAGAGAGCACGAACAGGGGAGGGGCAGAAAGAGTGAGAGAAAGAGGGAATCCCAAACAGGCTCCACGCTGTCAGAGTGGAGGCCAACGTGGGGCTCAAACTCATGAACCATGAGATCATGACCTGAGTCAAAACCAAGAGTTGGACGCTTAACTGACTGGGCCACCCAAGTGCCCCTGTCCTTTTTTATACTTTATGATTACTTTAGTTTTTGGGTTTTTTTCCTTCTATTTTTCTTTCTTCTTCTTTTTTTTTAATTTTATCTTTGTTTTAATTACTTTGTTTTAATTTTTAAAAATGTCTTAAGCTGTTGTGGTTATATATATGTGGTTCAATTTAAAAATCTGTCCATTACCATTTAGTTCATTTTATGAAATTCACTAAAAGTAATATTATTAAATAGAGAAGGGGATGTGAAAAAATGCTTTACTTTAGATGCCAAATAAGTTAGGTAAATTCGGCAAACACAAGTAATTATTTGAGGATCAAAAGCCATTTGTTCCGAGGCACCTCTTCTACTCTTTGCAGACTTTGACCACCTCCAGTCTCTCTTAATGAAAAGGAAACCAGAGAACTATTAGGAGTCATGCCACATATGGGGGGGGGGGGGGGGGGGGGACAGGGGGAATGGCATTTTATTTTTTTTTATTATTATTTTTTTAACGTTTATTTATTTTTGAGACAGAGACAGAGCATGAACGGGGGAGGGGCAGAGAGAGAGGGAGACACAGAGTCGGAAGCAGGCTCCAGGCTCTGAGCCATCAGCCCAGAGCCCGACGCGGGGCTCGTACTCACGGACCGTGAGATGGTGACCCGAGCTGAAGTCGGACGCTTAACCTACTGAGCCACCCAGGCGCCCCGGGGAATGGCATTTTAGAAGGTAAGAAAGATTGAGTGAAAAAAGGATGTGTGAAGGGAAATGCCAGCTTAAGGAGATGAATCTGGTAGAAGTCACTGCCCGGCCCCCAGGGAGTGAAGGCAGCAGACAGCTTCTAGCTGCTGATACCTGACAGTCTCCTTCAGCTGCGGAGACCTGCCTTAGCCACCATCACTCCTATTTGGGAGCAGCTGCTGTGATGTCTGAGTGAGGACGAAATATAAAGGCCTGATTTTCAAACCCAACAGGGACAAAGGCCCAACCATTTTGACCCAAAAGGGGACACTGGCCGGATGGCAATTTTGACCCAGGGGCCCCCTGCCCTTCCCGTATGTAACAGCATGTCACTGTTACGCTTCTTCCTCTCCCCAATCCTGTGTCTCCTACCTTCCTTTAATCCACACATGGAACCTGAACTAAATGGGGTACGGTGGATGCATAAGTGGGAGAGGCATCACACAAAAGTGGCAGGACACTCACTACCTTGATGCAGCAGTCAGCAGAAAATGGAAGTAGCTTGGCTAAATCAAGGATGATTATATTCAAAGACCTAGTGTACAGCTGGTTGTATTAGGATAAGTGATACACACTTGCTATAATCGATGAACTTCTAGAACTCTCTTAATTTGATCTTAATGGCAAGGATAGTATAAAAGTGACTCAAAGGATAGCGCCCATATATTTTTCCTAAAAATGAATAACCAAAACGCTACTTGGGAAAGTATCATGTCAGAGTATAGGAGTACTTAAGAAAGGGAAAAGGATGGTGTAAAGACAGAGTGAGTATTAGAAAACACTAAAAGATAGCATTAAGTGCAAATAATTGTTCTAACAGTATTAAATGAGAATGCACTTTTTAATAATATTTGAAAGAAATGTAATTGAGCCATCACATACCTTAAATAAGAAGCTGAATACAAAATCATAGATTATATTATGAAAAGGATGTGGCAGGAGAGAACAGTATGTCTATAACATGAAATTATAACTCATAAACCTTCAAGCTGAATAATAAAATACAGAATTATATAAATCAAAAACTGGTTTTAAAAAAGGGAAAATAATATCAGTAGCAGGACACTCCATCATACCTCTCAGTCCTTGTTAAATCAAGCAAAGCAAAAATGAATAAAGATATGGACAGAGAGTTGGGATGGTTTGGACAATAACAGAAAGCAGAACTCCAAACAGCATAAAAATCAGGGAAAACATTTCTTTTTTTTTTTTTCTTGGTCTTTCAAAAGAGGAAGTTTGAAAGAAATGCAGTGGCTCTGATGTCAGAAGAGACCAAGGTATCTTTAATCTTCTACTCTGGAGTTTTCCCTGTGGCTAACTGCCCTCCTGGCTGCAAGATTAAAATCATACTTTTCATCAACACATGCAGACATGGCAATGTCCTGGGGAAGGAAGGAAAGGGATAATTAATTCCTTATTCACCTCTCTCTCTCTCTCTCTCTGTCTTTTGACTACAATAATCTTTAATAATCAAAATACCAACAGCAGATTTCTCTTCAACTTGATCACTCCATGAGCAGACATAATTGTACTATTATACAATGAAAATAAATTAAGTATTCTGCTAATGGAGTTAGGAAAATGAAACAAAATGAACTGAAGAAAACGCGACTAGAATTAATAAAATGGAAGAAGAAAATACTGATTTTTTAAAACTTCAAAACAATAGAATTGATAAATAATCCTCATAGATATTTTTGCTAGAAATCAAACCAATAATAGATAAAACTATTAGTGTAATAAAAATGTACTAATACACAAAATTAAAATAAAAATGGAGATATAACTGGGCCGTAGAGCATTTTTAAAGTATAAGAAGTATGTAGCAAAATACATATAATGAAAAAATACAGAAAAAAAACGTTTCCTATTACTCTACTTGCAATTATCATTTTAAAAACACAACAGCAAAAGTTCTAGTGCAACAGGAACTCTTATAAACTACAGCGAAATGTGGAAAATGGTATAATCACTTTGGAAATCTGGGATATGTGTTAAAGCTGAACATATACATTCCGAGCAACTCCAGTCCTAAGTACAGAGCTAACAAAAATCTATATACCAAAATACAGATAAAGTATGTTCATAGCAACATTGTTTGTAGTAGTCCAAAACTGAAAACAATCCAAATGCCACCTACTATAGAATGAATAAATGCTGGTTTATACATAAAATGAAATTCTATACAACAATTTAAAAGAACAAACTATAGCTAAACCCAACAAGAAATTAGAAATATAATGCTTAATAAAAGAAGCCAGACACAGAAGCATGCTCTATGATTCCAGCTATATGATGTTCAAAATCAGGCAATCTAGTTTATAGTAATAAAAACTGGACTAGTATTCACCTACAGGGAATGACTAGAAGGGAGCCTGGGAGAGGCATGTTCTCTATCCTTATCTGGATGGACATTACGCGAGGATGCATATTTTTGGTAGAAATTCATTGAGCTGTACATTTATTATTTTACACATTTCTCCACATATGTTAGACTTCAATAAAAAAAATTACTTAAAACATTTACGAATGACTTGGTTTCAAAATCTTCCACCACTTACTTCATGTGTTGCCCTGGACAGGATATTTAACCTCTTCAAGCCTCAGTTTTCCCATCTCTGGGATAATAATCGTTCCCTCTTCATATGGTTGTTGTGGGGAGTAAATAAGATCATTTATGTAAAATGCTCAGCACAATGGTTGACATCTAGTGAACCTTGAATAATTGATGGTATAATTGAGAATTATTAACCTTTTATTTACAGATCCTATAAGCAGAAAATGGCAACATATTACTAAAGAACTTAAATGACTTAAATATGTTCAGAAATTACATTAGATAATATAGAGATAGATGTTTATAGATGGTATTTAATGTTTATAAAAAATTGAGGAATGTAAAGGAAGCCTTGGAATTTTACAGATGTTAATATTTCCTATTATTAAATAACGCATTGAGTCTATTATTTGACTGAGGTATCAATGACATATAACACTATGTAAGTTACAGGAATACAACATGGTTCCATTTATTCGAATATATATTATGAAGTCATCACCCCAGTAAGTCTAGTTAATATGCATTACCATACATAACGATACGTTCTTTTTTCTTTTGATAAAATCCTTTAAAATTTACTCTCTTAACTTCAAAATATATAACACAGCATTATTAACTAGAGTCACCACATTGTACACTTCACTCTCATTGGAATATTATTTTAATAAATATTTCAAATAGCCTTTTTCAGGAAGTAAGACAAAATTATTCTCAAATTCATTGAAATGGATGGAAATAACCAATCTATGGTTGTGTGTGACTGGAACCCAGCACAAGAATTATATTTGTGACTATTTTCCTGTTTTGCAGTGCCTAGCCCCACTCCCCAGTAAATAATTTTCCAAGTGAGAAGGAAAGAATGTAAAGATGTAGTTCTAACTGGTGACATCACATCATCACTTCTGTTGCCCAAGTTCAGATGAACCAGAAACTGTATATTGAGATAAGCATTTGGAAATCTGGCCTTCCAAAAATAAAAATCAGATGCTGGCAAAATATAGAAGTTGAAGGGGGGAACTTTTGGACAACCTCAATATCGATATCTACAAATCATTATCAAGATTTTAAAAATAATCTCATACGTGAAGGAAATCTGTTTCCAAGTACAGTTACAATTTATAATGGTAAAAACTTAAAGGCAACCTAAAGGTTCAAAAATAGGGGATTTAGTTTAGTGAACTGTTGTAATCTTTATAATACTGTAATCAGCATTATTAATTAAATTATTTTACAATCAACATTATTGGGGCACGTGGGTGGCTCAGTCGATTAAGCATCCGACTCTTGATTTTGGCTCGGGTCACAATCTCGTGGTTGTGAGATCCAGCCCCACATTGGACTCTGCACTGACAGCATGAAGCTTCCCTGGAATTCTCTCTCTCCCTCTCTCCCTGCCTCCCTCCCACTTGCTCGTGCACATGCACTCTGTCTCACTCTTTCCAAATAAAAAAAATAAATAAACTTCAAAAAGAAATAACAAATAAAATAAAGTCAGCATTATTTACTAAACTTAAGAATTTAATGACATGAAAACATTGCTGACATGCTACTCAATAAACAAAATTAACAAATTCTAGATATGAAAGTATATATTTTGTAAATACATGCACAAATAGAAAGATAGAGGCTATGACATAATATAGTAAAATCCTTAAAAGTAGTTATTTGTGTGGTGGTGGAAGTATGAGGACACTTTTATTTGTGTGTTTGTTTTTTTTTTTTACTATTTTCTGAAGTGAACTTGTATTCCTGTATTAAGGAGAAAATTATAAAATGCTTTTTCTCTTTTTTTAAAATTTATTATTGTTTTATTTTTATTTTGAGAGACAGATAGCAAGCCAGTGGGGGAAGGGCAGAGAAAGACAGAGAGAGACAGAATCCCAAGCAGACTGCACAATGTCAACACAGAACCTGATTCGGGGTTCGAAGCCATGAACCGTGAGATCATGACCTGAGCTGAAATCAAGAGTTGGATGCTTAACTGACTGAGCCACCCAAGTATCCCTAAAATGCTCTTTTCCTAAAGAAAGAGCAGAAAGTGAGGAAAACCACAGAACATCAGGCGTTTGCCAGATTGATATCCATTGTGAAGTCTGGTCTTTCCCTTTTTACCATACTTAACTGGTCAAGTCATTTAACTTCTCTGTTTTTATAAATGTAAAATGACAAGATCATTACATTAGTTTCTAAGAACAGAATAAATAATACTGTCTTTAAAGTTTTACATATTGAGAGGCACCTGGGTGGCTCAGTTGGTTGAGCGTCGGACTTCGACTCAGGTCATAATCTCATGGTTTGTGGGTTCGAGCGCAATGTTGGGCTCTGTGCTGACAGCTCGGAGCCTGAAGCCTGCTTCAGATTCAGATTCCATGTCTCCCTCTCTCTCTGCCCTTCCCCTGCTCGTGCTCTCTCTCTCAAATATAAATAAACATTAAAAAAAATAACTTAAAAGTTTTACATATGGAAATTCGCAAAAGGAGGCCAAATGAGACAAATGTGTTGTAAAAGACCTGCAAGGAAAAATAAAGACAGTTATAAAAAAACACTATAACTCATTTTTTTTTAAATGACTTTGGGGTCTTGTCTGAGATAAAACTGCAAGCCAATGGCAGAACTGCAATAAAGTCCTTGTATTATTAACAATAATTAATATTTAAATAATTATTTTAATGGGAATGTAATTACAACTTATTTTCAAAAGTTACTACTTTTTTATTATTTTTTTAATATTCACTTTTTCAACTAGTTTCTCAACAAGTATTTCAGTGCCTAATACGTGCCCAGTTCTAGCTTGTACATTGAGTCTGCAGTGATGAGTGAGTTCAGAGCTCTCAGAGGATAAGTAATGGGGCACCATGTCAAACACTGCGGGTTCTCCTGAACATTCTCTCACATCATAGTGTAAGTCACAGACACTGGTGCCCACAGTTCTTTGGTGCAGCAAATGGAAAATAAGCAGAGAGGTTCTAGGAGACTGGGCACTGGCCATAGTCTATTGTCTGGCTTAACACTTAAGGATTAACACTAAAACATGCACGACAAATTGACTTTAATCTTAATCTTAATCTGAAAGATCCCCCAAATCTGAGTGTTTGATTTATTTGATACCCATTTTTAAATTTCTGTTTTCTTAAGCAAGTAAAGTCTACACTAAATCTTAACGTGTATCTTTAGTATGAAAATTGGTTATTTATTAATAATATCAAATTTTTTGCTATCCAAGTCAGATCATCAAAAAATTCTAAAGTCATCCTCCTGAATTATTTTTCCTTTACTAACCAAGCCTTCAAAAGTGCAGAAGAGCATCCTTCTTTGGCTTTTTAAATTTAGGACATGTTATGAGATGATCTTGTGTTTTGACTGTTCATTCTTATTTTGTAAATAAAAGGGAAATATAAATTGTATTCAGCTATAATAATTGTTAATTTATCCATTCCAAAAAGTCTTTAGAGAATAAATTACTTAAAATTTTGAAACTGTGTTAATTAGCATTACAATATTCTACTGAAATATTTCTCTATTATCTCTTATGAGCCTTCCCCAACACACATGACTACTGCCCCCAAAGCAGTATAACAAGAACAAGTAATTACTACTTGGTTTTCTAAAACCTACTATAAACCTCATATATTTTTCAACAACTGTTACTCACTGGAGAATTAGTGGAATTAATAAAACAAAATTTAGGCTATGGAATATTATATCTTCAATGGGAGTTACTATTTTTGTTATGCTTAATGGACTTTTTTTTTTTTTTTTTTTTTGGCCAACATGCTTTTTATTTGCCCAATAGTGATATTACTATATCAGCTTTCTTGGGAAAATATTTTGCATGTTTTCTCACTTTTTACTGCTTTTTTTTAATTCTTGACTTTTTTGGTGAATTATATATACAAAGAGGCTTAGAAAATACAAATAAAATATATAACTTAAATAATAATGAAAAAGTCACTTATAAATTCATCAGTCTAAGGAGTGTAATGTCACCAATACCTTAGAAAGCCCTGTGCTATCCTCCATGATAACATTGTCCCCAATTGCCACCAACACTGAAGTCTGTATCAATCCTTCCCCTGCTCTTTACAGACTTAGAATACATGTAAGTATCCTCATACAGCCTAGTATTTTTTAATTTTATATAAAAGGATTCATATTTACATTTTCAAGAAAATTACTTTTTTCCCATAATATCATACCATAGATATTTACCTGATGTTAATTTAACTTAAACCCAACGTTAAGGTTAATTTACCCAATGTTAATAAGACGTTCATCTTATCAATATTCCAAAATTTACTTATCCATTCTACTAACAATGGGTTTAGAGGTGCTTTTCAGGATTTTGCTACCATGAAAAATGCTGCCATGAAATCATTTGATCGCACAGTGTAGTAACTAAGTATCTAAGATTGACCCATAGTAGGTGGCATTTGGACAAAAGGGCTTCTAGGTAGCTTATAGGTATTGTCTAAATGCAAACTAACGCCTTAGTTTCCTATTACTGCTATAACAAATTAGCACTTAGTGGCTTCAAACAATATGATTTATTACCTTATATTTTTGCAAGTCATAAGTTCAACATTGATCTCAGTAACCTAAAATCAAGGTGTTAGCAGAAGTGTGTTCCTTTGTAAAGAATATAGTGAGGGATCCATTTTCTTGCCTTTTCCAGCTTCTAGAGGCTGCCCACATTTCTTGGTTGATGGCTTGCTTCCTTTTTCAAAGCCTGCAATGGCCAGTTGAGTCTTTCTCACATCAAATCACTCTGACACTGATTCTCCTGCCTCCCTCTTCCGTAGTTAAGACCCTGTGATTTTATTGGGCCCACCAGAATAATCCAGGATAATCTCCCTATTTTAAGGTTATCTGATTAACAACCTAATCTGCTACCTTAATTCCCCTTTGACTTGCAACATAACATATCCACAAGTCTGGGATGATCACCTGAACAAATTTAGGACATTATTCTGCTGACTGTGGAAAATTCCTGAAAGAATTATGGATACAGCAGTAGCATGTGAACTTCAATAAGACTCATAGAAAACCTTCAGTGCTGTCAAGAGAATAGAATTAATGAAAGTGAAACCGTGTCCCATAGGGTTAATGAAGTGAAGAGCAACAGAAAATTTAAAGATTGTTTTTCAGGAGCCCATATCCCCCTACTCAACTATTGTCCCTCTTCAAAAAAAAATTTTTTAATGTTTATTTATTATTGAGAGACAGAAAGACAAAGAGCGTGAGCAGGGGAGGAGCAGAGAGAGAGGGGGAGACACAGAATCAAAAGCAGGCTCCAGGCTCTGAGCTGTCAGTACAGAGCCCAATGCAGGGCTCGAACTCATGAACTGTGAGATCATGACCTGAGCTGAAGTCAGACCCCTAACCGACTGAGCCACTTAGGTGCCCCACTATTGTCCCTTTTCAGACTTGACTAACAAATCCACTAAGCTGTCTCCACAGAGGCCTGGACTGACACAAATAAAGGTTACTGGTATGGTTCCAGCCTATGAACAACAAGGTCCTACATTACTTCCCTGAGACAATGAGCCACAGAGACCATCCAGTTTACACCAGCTCTCAGAGTATGTGCGTAGCCCCTCTCCTTGTCCTACAGAAGACCTTCTGATGTCAGAGGCAGAATTTTACCTCATTATACTGTTAAGTCTCCACCTCAAGATAAACACAGGATATATGCTACCTATACGTTTGTTAAATGTGTATGCTCTCTTTCCTCATCAATAGTCAAATTTTCCCACCCTTTTCATCCATATGTATGTAATTCCAGTCCCTGTGATTATAAAAACTTGTTCTCATCTCACTTGGGTGAGACAGATTTGAGCCAGCTTCCTGTCTCCTCATTTGGCTGCTTCTCTAATAAACCCTTTCCTTGCTGCATACTTAATGTCTCAGTGGTTGGCTTTGCTGCATGTTGGGCAAACACATGGGTTCAGTTACAAAAACATTACCAGTTTAGACACTGATACCATTCAAAATGAAAAGAGACATCTGGGCTCCCTGCTTTTCAGTAGGCAAGAGACAGGCTTAGAAAACTACTCAGTGGTAAACAAGGGACTTTCTTGTGGAAAAAGAAAGTTACCTTGGATGGGAAAGTCAAGAACCCAGAAGACATATGGATCCCAGGGAACAAAACTGAGCTTTAGTAAGAAGCATTCTTTGCATCCAGAGTACAAAGCCCTGACAACACGTGCTCAGCCAGACTTCAGAGGTTCTATGGCCCTGTGACTGCTAGGTGCCCATTTCTCCCTATCTGAAACAGGAGTGTCTATTGATTGTCTTGTTCCTGTTTCACCCGCCACTTGATATTAGGTAAGAAGACAACAGTCTTTAATTTATAGATCTCAAGATCAAGAGGAGCTACATCTAAGATTTGTCAGGTTCTGGACCTGATGCAATTCACAAAATCATAAACTTCAAGTTTGATGAGACTTTGGGGACTTGAGGTAGGTGTATTTTGCACATGGGAGAAGTGAGGTTCACTGGGACCAGAAGGTAGAGTGGGGTAGATTGCTACAGGAATGGTCCCCAAGCGCCACACTTCCCAGTTTCCACATTCTTGTATATTTCTCTCCTATAGTGTGCTGAGATACATGAATTGTTTTGGCCAATGGATATCACCAAATGTAACACACATAGAAGCGTAATAAGCAATTGCATATTAGGATTTGCGCTCCTAAAAGCTGCTGTCGTCATGTGAGAATGTCCTTTCTAGCTTTCTTAGGGATGAAAAATTACATAGAAAAGTTCAAGCATTCAGCTTACCCCCAGTCATCCCTCAGCTAAATGCAACCAGATAGGTGAGATTAATCAAGACTCAGCCAATTATAGAATTATGAGAAATTTATTAAGTTTTTTTCCATTTTAAATGACTATCACAGGGTGGTTGTGATATAGCTATAACAACTGATACAGGTATACCTGCAACTTTTAAAAATCTGTCACTATTTCTTCACAATTTATTCAATGAGATCACTTTCCTTGGTCTTAGATAAAAATTCTACTGGGTCCATGGCTTTTCACCATTTTCTTGGATAATGAACAGTCACACAGTGTCATTTCAGAAGATAAAGTTTTACTTATTATAAAGATAAAGATTAATCAGAATTGTGAATTTGACTTAATGAAAGTCTTCCTTAAGGCAAGGGAAACAAAAGCAAACCTGAACCATTGGGACTTCATCAAGATAAAAAGCTTGTACACAGCAAAGGAAGCAATCAACAAAACTGTGAGGCAGCCTACAGAATGGGAGAAGATATTTGCAAATGACATATCTAATAAAGGGTTAGTATCCAAAATCTATAGAGGACTTATCAAACTCAACACCAAAAAACCAAATAACTCAGTTAAGAAATGAGCAGACGACATTAACAGACATTTTTCCAAAGAAGACATCTAGATGGCTAACGGACACAGGAAAAGATACTCAACATCACTCATCATCAGGGAAATACAAATCAAAACTGCAATGAAATATCACCTCACACCAGTCAGAATGGCTAAAATTAACAACTCAAGAAACAATAAGCATTGGTGAGGATGTAGAGAAAGGAAAGCCCTCTTACACTGTTGGTAGGAATGCAACAGTAGGCAACAGTATGAAGCTGTTTGCTTCTCCAAGACCAGCAGAAGAATCTTTCTAGTATGTGTTGGCAAGACAGAGTGATCTAATCAGGAGATGACATCACCTTTGCCATCTTATATTGGTTAGAAGCGAGCCACAGGTTCTGTCCACACTCAAGGGGAGGGTATGATACAGAGCATAGCATTGGGATCAACTTGTGTTGTGTCTACCACAACATCTTACATTAAATTCATTCTTGAACATTGCATGATTTCTGAAGCTACAGAAAAATGATACTTTTTAAATTATTTTCTTGTTACAAATATAGAAAAATACCATAATTTCTTTGTGTGTGTATAGAACTTGCATTATGTGAAATTACTATATTCACTTATTTGTTCTAGTACTTTTTTTTTGTAGATTTCATAATAGTTTCTTTGTAAGCAATCATGTCATCTGAGAATAACAATAATTTTACTTCTTTTTCTATTGTTATGGCTTTTCTTTCTTTCTTTTCTTGCTCCACTGTACTTTTTAGAACATTTACTGCAATGTTGAATGGAAGTGGTGAGAATGGACCCTTGACCTCTTCCTGATTCTTGGGGAAAAGGTTTTTACTATTTCAACATTAAGTATATGTTATATATGGTATGGTTTTTGTTATTTGTTTGTTCTCACAAGTGCCCTTTATAAGGCTGGGGAAGCTCCTTTGCCTCCTTCCCTTGTTGACTAAATTGTTTTTATTATAAAACAATTTTTTTTACTGTAAAATTGTTATTGAATTTTGTCAAAGCTTTTTTCTGCTCATACTGAATGGAACAGTGACAAAATTTCCTTGCTAAAATCTATTCAACCTATTCATGAGCTACATAAATAATTGTCTTCAGCTATTAAGTTGGGAGCGGTTAATTATGCAGTCATAGATAATTGGACGGTTTGGGTACAAGAACATAGGTGCCATCATAAAACCCAAAATATGTGTCCTTGGCTTTGGGGCATGCTATATGAATACTGGAGCTTAGTGTTTCAGGAGAAGCAAATTTAGTGTGTTCCAGAAACCAAAGAAAGCTCAGTGTGGTCACAGCAGAGTGGGGTGGTAGGGAGATGGGATTGGAGATGATGCTGGAGAGGTAAGCAAGGGCCAGATCATACAAGGAATTTGAGTCAATGTGGAGTTTGGATTCTATTCTTCTCTTAATGGAAAGCCATCAGAAAAGTTTCCCAGTGAACAGAGAACTGATGTGATCTAAGTGAAGTTTTGAAAAAGACACTATTAAAGACCCTCCATATAAATAATTAGTTATAAGTAGACAAACGGAGACTAACTAGAAGGCAGTTTTATGTAATACAAGTACAAGATGATGGAGTCTTGGACTCCAAGGAGGAAGAGATATCAAATGGCAACTTTATTTTAGGGGAGTTAAAGATATAATTTCCTGCATTCTTTCTGTTATTTCTCTATTACTCAGTGTTCTCATTAGGAATGTCCACACAAGTAAACTCTTTAAGACCTCATTAACTGGGGGTACCTGAAGGGCTCAGTCAATTAGGCATCCAACTTCGGCTCAGGTCATGATCTCACGGCTCGTGAGTTTGAGCCCTGCATCAGGCTCTGTGCTGACAGTTCAGAGCCTGGAGCCTGCTTCAGATTCTGTGTCTCCCTCTGTCTCTGCCCCTCCCCCCACTGTGTTCCCTCTCTCTCTCTCTCTCTCAAAAATAAGCAAACATTAAAAAAGAAAATACGATCTCATTAACTGGCCACCATGTTTCCACTTTTTCCTTGCCTAACAGAAAACTCATAGGCAAATTTCTTGTTCAAACTTGGAGGTTATAGCATGTATATCTGTGTACTATGTTCCCCATCACTCTCACCCATTTCTTCTTTCTATCCTTGTTTTCTCTTCCTTGATTTCTTATTTTGCATTAGACTGTCCATGTTTCTAAATGGTTTCAAAATTTGTATGGGATCAAGAGTTATGTAAATATATGTATTAAGTAACTCCACATGAGTCAAGACACCAAGGTTGTTTTAATCTTTGGTTAAGAAGTATGAGAGAGAGACTGGACAGAGATTGGCATGGGCTAGGCTGGGCCCAATTGTTTGCCACCTATTTTCTTGAAATGGCCCCAAGCATGGGAAATTAACAGCCCTTCTCACATGGAGACAGCTTTGTAGCAAGACAGCTCTAGGCCTGGCAGTAGTCATAAGTTCCTATCTTAATGTAGCTTCTCTCCATTATTCCTTAACCTTCTATAAACCCTGTTAAAAATTAGATCTGGTCTCAGTATGTGGGAAATTACAGAAAAGGGGATCATCCCAAGGAATAGCAGTGTTTGTTTCTCCAAGACCAAGGTGATGGTCACTCTGGTGATTAATGATGGAAGGCAGTTTTTCCAGGAAAATATCAGACCCACAAGAGGAGCTAGTTGACTACCTGGAAGAATAGTAAGGCAAGATGGCAGGAACACAGCAAGTCAGTAGTCTGTTTTTGCACACAGATAAAGCCACAGCCTGAGGAATTCCAGCTGAGAGACATTTTGTAGGGGTTAAGCTCTGAAAATAAAACTGGAAGATGTTTAGATAATACTAATTTTGATTAGACACAAAGAATAAAGACTAGAGAAGGAAAAGGGAGCCAGGAGGAAATGGAGGAAGAGGAAGAAGTGGAGGAGAAAGAGGGGAAGGAGGAGAGAGAGGCAGGTGTAAAACCATCCCTACTTACCAATTCCACCCCTCTGTATAAGCCCTTTTCTCATTTCTAAATGTTTCTGTGTGGATATTTTTTTCCCTGTATATTTTTTCCCAAATGAATGCCAGCCTAGATATTTCAGAATGAATTATGACTCTTTGTGCATTTAATTCCACAACCCTGCCCTTTTGATTTATAAGTGAGAAACATAGACCTATTTAGAATAGGATGACATGATCACTCCACCCCAAGGTCATTGTTATTTTTTGAAGAGGCAGCCTTTGATATAAACAAATTTGTAAAGCAAAGCACAGATACTTTCATGTGCCAGATCCAATGTAGTAATTTAATAGCTATGAGATTATTTAAATAAATACAGTCTGCAAAAATAGCATTATAAGGCCATTAGTTTCAGCATTTACTTAGAAAGTAACATCGATTCTGACAGAAACAATGATCTGGGATTTGTTTGAAAATTATATTCTCCTTCATGGGAAAAAGTTTTGCCTAGTGCCTGCTATAAGCAAAGAAAAAGACATAAAAATCAATGATGATTTTCCCATTAATATTACAAATATTCCACAAATACATACCACATTATTTCTGCATAGTTATGCCTATATTTTTCCTTCTTTAACAGACAGCCTTTTTGTTCAAAGAAAACTTCATATTCCAGCACTATCATGACAAGATCTTTATAAAATTTTCAGCCCCAATTGGATTGCTTTTTTTCCTCCTGAGCAGCATCCAATCCTCAGACCTCACTAGAGGACTTAATTATGTACTTTTTCATAGTGTTTACTGTTTATATGAGTTTGTTACTTCTTCCCCCAGGGTTATCGGAAGGTCTGTGATGGTGATACCTGGATCTTAACAGGTCTTACTGACCTATGTTGAACATAAGCTTATTTGTTATTATAAGAATGAAATGCTATTTTTTAAAGTTTTTTTTTTAATCTGGAATATCAATGTATATATTTCATTGTTAAAAATAAATAAAAGCTGTCATTGACACCAATGTACTCAAAGTCACTTGACCAGCTCCTTTCCCCAAAACAGCAATAATAGTGACATGTACTACTTGGTAAGTGCTCATGATGCTGCCCACTGTTTAGCACTTCATATAGGTGAGCTCATTCAGTCCTCGGAGCAACCCATGAGGTGGTCACTGCTAAAATTTTTGTTATTAGTCACATTTGGAAATTTGTGTGATAATCAAGCAATTTTAAAATTAATTTCTAGTGATAAGTAACTTCAACATAAACTGTAGTACCCGGATATCAGGGTGTCATCCTTCCCTAGGTGGAGAGTAGGATGACCTGACAGGATGGCCCTAAACAGAAAGCCAAGAGCTGACAAGTGACCCATATGAAACAGAAGAAAGACATATCTAAAATCTAATGGTTAATGACAACAGGAAGAGAAGCCCTGATACATAAGCAACATGAGAGAAAGTCTTATTACCAAAGAGAGTGGAATATTCAGTCTATTTCTATGCACCACTGTTGGTTCCTACAGTGGAATGGCTTTGCCATTCAATACTTATTATCAGTTAGTAATTTGTGAGAAGTGAGTGAGTAACAGAAAAAGGTTGAAGGAATCTATTTAATATTTAAAATTTTTTAATAACAAAAGCATGTTTAAAGAAATGGAAGTCACGTGATAGGAAAAGACAATATCAAGACACTGATGCCAAGCAGAACATGTTCAGAAAAGAGACAAGGAATTACTACTAAGCATTCCTGGGATGGAAGGGCATGGGAGACAACGGAGAAAAGACACAGCTGTGGCAAAGTTAAAAGCTGGAGTCGAAAGCCAGACTACCCAGGATCAAATTACTCTAGGACTCACTGCCAACACGATCTTGTCCAAGTTCCTTAACTTCTGCGGGACTTCTGCGGGCCTCTGTTTTCTCATTCATAAAATGGGAACCATTAAAATACCTACCTCGTAAGGTTTCTGTGAAAGGTAAATACGTATAAATTTCTATAACAACATCTAGAACAGAGTAAGTGCTACATGTTACCTGTTATTTAAATCATCTCACAGTTTTTAAATGTAACCATATTTTCATATAAAAAGTGTGTAAAGATATATTGAGACCATCTTCAAATACCAAATAATATAGGAATCTTAAGTTGGTTTTTGCCTGAAATTTCCTAAAGGTTTACGATTAGCCATGAAATTTTACCCTTCTCCAAAATAATAAAATAAATAAAACAAAGTTTTTTCACTATTTTTAAGATTCCCTTTAAACAAATACTATCCTTTCCTTTCCTAATGAATAGATTTTAAAAGGTGAAAATGCAAGTTTTAAGCAGGTTTACTGACCAGCTGCCTAACTTTGGCTACGTGGACCTTGGCTGGTAGCACAGCCTGAAATAAATCGCTAATACTCCAGATCTTAGTTGCCATGGGTGTTAGAAGAGGTCCCTATGTTTTCTCAAGACCTTTTCATGACAGTGTTTAATGTTTTTCATTCCCTAACATTCATTCAAATGCCAGAAGAAGGAGCCAGATTTTAGCAGTGGTCTTAGCTGGGGTTCCATAACAAATACCACAGATTGGGTGTCTTAAACAACACCAATTTATTTTCTCACAGTTTTGGAGGCTGGAAATTGGAGACCAGGGTGCCAGCATGGTCAGGTTCTGGTGAGGGTTCTCTCTAGATGGCATGTGTCCTTGCAAACAATCTGGTGTTAGTGTCTCTTTTTATAAAGGCACTAATCTCATGACTTCATCTAACCCTATGAATCTGGGGTGGTGAACACATTCAGTCCCTACAGGGATAAATTGAGCAGAGATTAGGAGTCTTGAAATTATGTATGATACTGACCTTAGGCTGGTAGACACAGCTTAGTCCTTTTATGTCACTATTCTGAGAAAGATTGTGTAATTATCTGACTCTATGTAGTAATATTTGATAGAAGGGAACATAGAAATCCTATATTAAAATCTAAACAGATCAGAAAAGCAAATCCTAAAAATGTACTAGGGTCTATCTTTATAGAGATTATTTTGGAAAATATTTCATGTATGTGTACAATAACGTACACTTATGTGTTCAATTTTAGAGTTAAAAACTACAAGTGCTATCTATATATGCCCTTTGAAAAGTTATAAAGGAATTTAATGAACTTAGCTAAATACTGCTCTTCCAAGTCACTTACAAATTCAAATTACATGAAGTCAAGCAAAACCTTTTAAAAAATGAAAATATTTAAACATTTAAAATGTTAACATTTAAAATATTTCGCTTTAGGAAGAACATGAGAAATCATGTTGATTGACTATTTAACATGTCGCAGTGATTTAAAAGATGCATATCAACCTCACGTCATGAAAATCACAAGGATTCTAGGATCTTTAAGCATCATGCGTATTATGAGTTAGAGCCAAATTTCCTTTTATAGGAACACATTTCTCAATTCATAACGGAAATAAGTGAAAGAATGTAGTCTAATACAGGCAGAGTAATTTTACACACAAGTTTTCCAATAATCCCTCTAATATAAAACATGGAGTTAACATATAGCTGGAAGCAATCAAGTCACTGTGGTGTCATACAGTGTTTCCTGAATGTCAACTCATTAAGCCAGTGCCAATTCGGAAAAGACTTCTCATCACTATGCATGCAAATAAGAAATGTGGACAATGAATGTACTGAGTTATCACAAGGCTAAGTATATTCAGTTGGAGCAACATATCGGTAACAACTAAATACATTCAAGTGTATTCTGAGGTTATGATTGATGATTTTAAAAAATACCCTGACTTAGTTCTATGAAGGACTTCAAAATTACTTTGAAGTTCTCAAGACTTGTGAAATACGAAGTTATGGGAATCATTGGTATCATAGAAAGTGCAAGGGGTTTGGTTGTCGTGTAAGACTGGATTCAAATCTCAACTCTATTACCCATGATTTGGATGACTTTGGGTTAATAATTTAACAACTCCGATCCCTAATTTTATCACCCCAAAATGGGGTCGTTAGTGACTATTTAGAAAGTTCTTTTAAGGATCAGGTGAAATTATATGTCAAATGGTTTTACCATGAGTCTGTCAGCAGTCACTTAACCAACCAAGGCTACTATTGTTGTAGTGTTGGCTGGTGGAAGTAATGGTAGCAGAGATAGAAGTATTAACAGTCATGCCTTTTTTATTATTGTTGTGGGGGAAAAAAAAGCAAAACTTTTTTGTTGCTAATCACATAGAGAATTCCAGAAACAAAACCTGCATATAACATTCTTTCTCAATAATGTACTTCTCTTTGTCTGTTAATGCTATGGCCAGTCACTGCTGCACACATGAATGCATTGTGACTTCTGATTAACTCTTTCCAAATAAGTTCAGCTCATATCAAGAGATTAAGCTAACTCATATGTGATTAAGCTAAAACATGTGTGATGTTGGTTTCTGCTCTCTGTGCAGTTTTAAACTGTTAAACCCACACCAGCTGCTTTCATAAACCAGCAATTCTAATCATCCAGTATCACTCCTCGAGGCACATTAGATTATAGAAAGAATGCGATAAACCAACACGAATTTTAGGTTTTCAGCAGATTTATTTCAATTTCTAATCAAACTCATTCCCAGCGTTTTCCCTGACCACTCTTGGGCAAAGAGATTTAGAGTAAAGAAAATTGAATTCAGAGAATGAACAGATGAAGATTTTGTGTTGACAGTCCCAAACCATCTCCTTTTGTTTCTAGTTATCCACAACAGAGCTCCTCAAAATGATAGACTCATCATCTTGATAATTTAAATGCCTTTTAAAAAACCACCTGCCCCTCAATTCAAAATATAAACATGACAAAAGATCAATGAGATATCTTACAACTTGAACATTTTTTGAGATTCCTTATGAAGAAAAATAATTTGATTCTGGAGATAGGGGCAATAATATACACTATTATAAGAATTCATCCAAAAATAATAAGACTTAAATAATACTCACTATGCTGTAAGCACTATTTTCCAAGGGTTTAACGTGTATTAACTCATTTAAAGCACACAGTAATTCTGACAAATAAATGATCTTCTTATACCCCTTTTTCAGATAAGAAAACTAAAGCATAGGAAGTTAAATGTCTTAAGATGGTAAGTGGTAAAGCCAAGGCTCAAATCTAACTGTTCGATTCCTTGACGCCTCACTCTTAATGCTCTCATCTTCATAATGGTTTAAAAACTATAAAAATCAAGATTGACGGTCAAAGATTATTTTAATACAAAAGATACCTAAGTGATTATAAGCTCATTTTACTTTTTGTATATTGACAAGATAGCTAGAAATTCACAGCATTATCAGTCCCACTAATAGTTGTTACAACAAAACCACTCCTTAATAAAGTAACTTGAGCTTATCTTAAAATTTCCGCTTTTTATTTTATTCCTTCCCTTGTCTTCACTCTATTCTTCCCTATCTTTTCAAAAGAGTCTTCAAGTGTCTGTTTCCAATTTCTTCTGTGTTCCTACTCTGACTTGTCTTCTTGTGTTTGCTGGTTTGCAATTGCTATTGATGTATTGGTTGTGTTATTTTTTTCTGGAATAATAGAAAATAATAAAATTTTATTTCACTCTATTCTTAGTCTATTTCGTTGTCCTTCCTTCAGTTTGTTCCAATCATCCCCCTTTCATCGAGCATTTATTGTATTAGCTTAGATTTACTAGTGAATCTTAGAACACCTAAATGAATAACCTGGGTCATCATCCCTCAAGAAGTACAAGATACTAACAGAAGAAAATACCCTTTCTTTGCTAATTTCCTTATTCACTCCAAACCCAAGCGCTACTCTTACCCCAGTCCTAATCCCACCTCATGGAATACACTAACCAGAGCTTCACCTATCTTTTAAAGTACAAATACAGGAAAAAAGAAATAATTTCTGGTTTTGTATTGCCATTTTAGCCTGAAGATGTCTCACTAATGCATGCACTTGACTCAGGTTAAAAACACTGATTTAATATATACAATATTCAAGGGAAAATTAACCAAGGAAAATTTTCAATTCAAAGAAGGGCCACGTATCTGTAATATGTAGCTCACATGAGGATGGACATGTTTAAATGAGAAAATGCCAAATATTCCCTTACAATATAAAGTGACAGTGTGCAAAAGCATTTACTGATTTTCCTCTGTTAAATTCATTATCTTACATAATGGTCTTTCCAGGTAAATCAGCAGAGGGACGTAAAATTGCATAAATTTGTTCACCAGGCTGTAAACGTGCCAGAGTAGCTGTTTTCCAGGTATCTGAGTTGACCCAAAAGCTGAATGCTCACTTGTGTTAGTAAGTAATAAAATACTCAAGCCTGGACCTCACTCTGGTCAGGTGCCAAACTAATTATCTATTACCTGATATTATCCAGGAGTGCTCTTTACATACTTCTGATGCCAGAAGGTAAAGTACTTAATCCTTCCTCCAAGTACACTAATCCACAATCAGCCTAGATAAAAAATAAAACAATAATGGCCATAATTTTAAAGCAAATCACCACATAAGTTCACCAACAAGTCTTGAGGCATTGCTAGTGACCAAGTGGAATGTTGGTAGTGTCATTTCTTACACTTGGAAGCAATCTACAGAAAGAGAGGAGGGAACAAAACAATAAGATTAGCTGATCCAGCAATATGATTACTGACAAAAGAAGAAAGCAGCTCTTTTTTATGTTGTGTTCTTTCTTTGTTATAAAAAAAAAAAGAATAGTTCAAGCTTACATAGTTGGGAGTGAGAGAACCAGGAAGACATTTGAATCATGTGACTTATTACATCGCTTTTTTTCAACCCTCATTCCAATAAATAGCTGGGTTTTTTATACCACACTGAACACTGCTATGTTTAAGCCATTATAAAATCACTGAGTTGAGCTATGAAAACTGCCATAGTAAGAAATTCTAAGCTGGGTATCTATTTATTACAAATAGTAGTAATGCAAAAGGAAGAAATTCTAAAGAGATCCAATTAAGCCTGCTATTTATTTGCTTACTTATTAATGAAGAAATATGAGTGTTATCTCTTTTCTTTTTAATTTTTTTTTCAACGTTTTTTATTTATTTTTGGGACAGAGAGAGACATAGCATGAACGGGGGAGGGGCAGAGAGAGAGGGAGACACAGAATCGGAAACAGGCTCCAGGCTCCGAGCCATCAGCCCAGAGCCTGACGCGGGGCTCGAACTCACCGACCGCGAGATCGTGACCTGGCTGAAGTCGGACGCTTAACCGACTGCGCCACCCAGGCGCCCCTCTTTTCTTTTTTAAATTTAATAATCTTGCAGGCAAAAGTAAATACTGGAAATATACTATAAGTTACATTTAGTAGATTTCAAGGCAGTACTATGAGCGGCTTTGTGATGCTTGGGTTATATGTAGTGAATAAGCCTTGAAAAAAGACATCAATCAGGTCCTGTATGGATGTGTCACTTAGTCAAAGCTCCTCATGGACCATATGAGGTGCTTGCAGTACATGAATTTTACATCTTCTTAAATTAATCATCCTATTTTATTTTCAATACAAAATATTTTGTGTTGCTTCTATTGTACAAGTACTACTTGATTTCTCATTCTTTATTTTTTAATCTCTTACACACGTATTGATTTAATCCTAAACACCAGGTAATATTACATAATACTGCAGAACTCTAGGCTTGCAAGTAATCCTTCTAATGATTCAGTTGAACTGGAGAGTCGGATAGTAAAAATAGACTGAAAGGCATTAAGAAATTGATAGATAAATTCATCACCGATTTAACCAATTTGCTCAGCTAGGTGATGTCTAGGGATGAAAAATAATATATAAGATTGACCTTACTTTTGTGTTGTGAGTTTTTGTCATTTTTCAATTAGTATTAATCTGCTTCACATAAACATCATTGGCTACCATACCACCACTGCACAAAACTACGTGCCATTTTTAATGTAGTTTTTATTGGTACAAATTTTCGTCTAGAATGGCAGCAAGAAAGGAGTGCATACCACTCCAAGTAAATGAATAAATCCTAGCTAATCGTTTTTAAAATCAAATATGAGTCATATTTAAATTTAAACTCAATTTGTATAATATAGAGACACTGTTGAAGATACATGTTGGGGAACTGATTGTAGATGGCTTATGAAAAAAAAAGTCGTAATAATCCACTTCTAAAAACAGCAGAAAATCATAATGTGATATTATAATGTGATAACATTTTGTGATAATGCTTCAGGATGTAAATTTCAGTTATAAATTAATCGATTCATTCAGTATTTACTGAATATCACCTCTCCTTCAGACACTACGGCTAAGCCCTGAGTCTGCAACAGTGATTCAAGCCCAGTGGACTACGAAAGTAAATTTATGTCTACAGTCAGTAGAAAAATGACCTAAGAAACATAGACAGTGACTACACTTATTGTGGTGAGTCCTGAGTAACGTCAAATCACTATGTTGTACATCTGAAACTAATATAACATTGAATGTCAACTATACTTTAATAATTTTTTTTTTAACTAAGTGCAAGAGAGTTGGAGTCAGGAAAGAGGAAATATCTGGTTAGAGGCATCAGCCTTTCCTGGAGGAGGGAACATTGAAATCAAAACATGAAAGATGGTTAAGATTTCAACAGATAATTAGAGAGAGGAAGGCTTTCTCTGGGAGTTATAATTAACAGTATGTGCAAAGACAGAAGGTAAGAATTCAGGAAATACATAGGGAATTCTCTTGTAGTATTGTGTCTAGGCTCGTACTATCATTTATACCCTTCAGATGCGATTCTGGGTTGAGCGATTTCTATGCAGTTAGGAAACTTGGGAAGGTCCTTCATTTCTTCTTCTTTGAAAATTATTTTCTTAGTGAATTTTTCTCCTCATCCTCACAAATATATCATCCAGGACCAATTCCATTCTTGCCCTGCTCCAATCTATTTTCTGTATAGCAGCAGTCAGACGTCTTTTATAAATGCAAGTACAAACATCTCTCTTCCCTGCTTGGAACTTATCGATGTTTTCCTTTTTCAAAGTTCCCGAAATAAACAAAATAAAATCTAACAAAGTTTTATCTGACTCAGATCTGCTGAAAAGGTTCTTCCCACTTCCTAAAAACTAAATTCGCCACGCTAGTTAGCATCATTCAGGTACCAGCGAAATGTCAGTTTCTCAATTATTTCTTTCCTGACTCATTGACTCCAAATGGGCTTTCCTTTTCATTCTCTCTTGTGGTACCCGATCCTTCTTCTTCCCTTTCCTTATTACAATTTGCATATTCGTTAATATGTTTACTTATACGACAACTCTCATTACCCGTTCCCGGTATCTCCTACCCAGCTAGACTAAAAGTTCCATTAGAAAAGACATCAATCTACATCTGTTTCACCACTGCAGACCCATTACTCATGTTGTGTCTGAAGAAAAGAGGGGACACAGTGGTTAAGTATGCCTAATTATTTTACAACTGAAATTCACATCCTGAAACATAGTAATAAAAATACATAATACTTTTCTTACAGTGGCTTATTATGACTCCTGTTTTCATTGAAATATGAGTCAGGATTTTTACTCTACAATTAAGAGGAGAAAACATTCCTTGATTGTCAAACTTTAAATTTTACGAGTTGATTTGATTAGTGATGCTCTTTCTATATTCAGCTTACTTTCTCAAGCATCTGGGCATCCAGCAGTAAATTTTTAAAATTATAATAATGCATTTCCTTCTTCATCCCTGGAAAGTTATAGAAAATAAACACACACACACACACACACACACACACACACACCACAACTATGTAATTATAAAAGTTGACATTCCACTTGAATCTTAGCCCTCTTACCTAATATGAAGGAGACCACCATAGGGTTGAAAATGAGAATAGAGTGAGGAAAATAAATGCTAAAATTCTATTTCCAGTTTTGTTCATATACTATAGCAGAGTGGAGTTTCCAAATATTTCTCCTATCTCACATCTTCATCTACAGCATGACCTTTATTTTGACCAAAAGGTGGGGTCTATGAATCACCTTGAATGTACGTAGACTTCATACTGAGGCATAGGATATAAGCTGCATAACTTCTGAGGCTCAGTCAGAAAAGGTTGTCCCATTTGTACCTTGTTAGCTGGAACTCTTGCACTTTGAGTCTTGATCCAGAATGCCCACTGTGGCTGCCATGTTATTAAAAAGCCAAACCACTTGGAGAGACCAAGGGTAGTCTCTCTGGTTGGCAGCCCCAGTTTCAAGTTCTCCTTGTACAGGGAGTAGATATTCAAATAAACAAGATGTGATTCCAATAGATAATCCCAATAAATGATTCCAGCCTCTATTCCTCCAGGCAGCTACAGCCTTTCAGTCTTCCCAGCTGAGGTCCCAGACATCATGGGGCAAAGTCAAGCCTGCAGTGTTGTCCCTTTTCCAAATTCCTCACTCACAGAATCCACGAGCATAATAAAATGTTTGCTGTCTTATATTGCTAAATTAGGAATTGTTTGTCAGAAAGAAAAGCCATGACATATAGTCTAATTGTTTCATTCACAGACAAACAGGTTTAGATACCACAAGCAAATCCACTGCTAGTAAAGGGACAAGATGGTTGTTTTATATTCATAGGTGGATCAATAAATAGGGCAAGTAATCCAACTAGGCAAAACTGCAAACTCCAAGGCTGAAGGGAAGAAGGACACAGGAATTAGTAGTCGTGTTCAGGCAATGTTCCAATTAGGAGAGAGGGACCGCTGAACTAATCAAGTCAGAGCGATTCTGAACAGCCAGCCAGTTGCTGAGGAGCGGGCTCTGACAAAGGGAAGGCTTAGCGTTCAGGTTTGCTTCTATTCTGTAAGAACTCTCTGAGCAGTTTGCCAGGAAGCTCTAGAGATGCAGAACTAGGATCAGAACTTCAGGTCTTATTATCTCAGTCTCTGTCTCTGTCTCTGTTTCTGTCTCTGTCTCTGTGTTTATATCTCTGTCTCTGAGTCTATCTCTCTCTCTCTGTCCATCGCTGTCTCTGTGTCTGTCTCTGTTATCTGTCTCCGTGTGTATCTCTTTGTCTTCGTGTCTAATCCCATCCCTCTTTGAATAGCTTGGCTGGATTTTTACAGATTTTCAAAAACGGGCTTTTGGTTTCCTTTATTACTCTATTTTTTTTTTTATTTCTTTCCTATGTAATTGATTTCTGTTTTATATTTCGTATATCCTTTCTTCTACTCACTCTGTTTAAGTTTCTCTTCTTTTTCCAGATCCTTTTTTTGGAAGCTTAGGTCACTGGGAAGAAGTGCTTCTCCTTCAATTAGAATTACTTGAATTGGAGGCGCCACAGTGGCACAAGCAGTTAAGTGACCGACTCTTGATCTCGGCTCCGGTCATGATCTCGGGGTTCATGAGATGGAGCCTTGAGTTGGGCTTTGTACTGACAGTGTGGAGCCTGCTTCAGACTCTCTCTCTCCCTCTCTCTGTCTCTCCTGCCCCTCCCTGCTCTCTCTAAATAAATAATAAATAAATTTTTAAAAAGAAATACTTGAATTGCTTTTCCCTTGTCATTTTTTTTTAATTTTTAAGAGAAAAAAATCTATAAAATAACAAAAGAAAAACTGAAGTCAGTAACATGATACAATTATGAGCTCATCTATATTGTATTTATGCAGAGTTTTTGACCATCACTTGAACTTTAAATACATGGTTCTATATATAACTGAGATAAAACATGTTTTTCTAAGTTACATCTTCAAAAATAAGAAATGATTAATAGCTACAGGAAAGATAGACAAAAATAAACAGTTCTGGCATTTTCAGAAAAGACCCTTGTGCTTTCATTTTCAAAATCCACCATGACTGCAAACTTGCCAAGTGGCACCATTCCCGAGTCCAACAAGACATGCTGTTTGCTCAAAGCCACCGTCCATTTTTAAGGCATTGATGTGCTGGGATAACTATTGAGGCGAAAAAATATCTGGATTAGCATTTTATTCATCCTTTATTAAGCATCAGTTATGTACATGGCACTACACAAGGCATCGTATGAATTACAAAATTAAAAATTGTCCTTCCTCATGATGTTAGAAAGGTGGCTACGACGTAACCAGAGGGAAGTAAGTAGAAAGGGAAATTCTTTCTGGGGCTGAGTATTAATTATTTACGAAGGAAAAGGGTTTTAAACTGAACTTTCATTCATTTGTTGACACTGATTGAACAGCCACTTGCTAAAACCAAGCACTGAGGTAAGGTTGCAGTACACAGTGTTTTGATTTGCTATAGAAGAAATGGAAGGCAAGCCAGTCCCAGGGAAGTGTGTCCCCTCTGTGAGAGCTTCTTCACTGCTTCGTTCTGTACCCAATGTAGAGGGAAAAAATGTAAATGTATCGTTTCCAGGCCTTCTACCTTTACCACTCCTTTCTCTCTGCTCTACTCACTCCTGCTTGGACAGATTCACCTTTTCCTGTGTCCTCAAAATGAAAATCTATATTCTAATTTCCCTGAACTCTAGACCTCCAAGATTCGTCTTCCTTTCTAAGACTCTCCGCAGGCATACCTTGTTTTATTTGTGCTTCACCTTAACATTCTTCACAGATACTGCATTTTTTTTCCTTTTCTTTTCTTTTTTTTTACAAATTGAAGGTGTGTGGCAACCCTGTTTGGAATAAGTCTGTAGACTCCACTTTCCCAACCATTTGCTCACTTTGTGTTTCTGTGTCACGTTTTAGTAATTCTCACAATACTCAAACTTTTTCATTATTGTTATATCTGTTACTGTGATCTGTGATCAGTGATCTTTGATGTGACTATTGTAACTATTTTGCAATGCCACAAACCTTGCCCATATAAGATGGAAAACTTAATCAACAATATTACATGTGTTCTGACTGCTCCACCAACCAGCTTTTTCCCAATCTTGTGTCTCTCCTCGGGCCTCCCTATTCCCTGAGATACAACAATATTGAAATTAAGCCAGGTAATAAGCCTACAATGGCCTCTAAGTGTCAAGCAAAAGGAAGAGTTGTACATCTCTCACTTTAAATCAAAAGGTAGAAATGATTAACCTCAGCAAAGAGGGCATGGCAGGCCTAAAGCTAAGCCTCTTGTGCCAGTTAGCAAAGTTGTGACGGCAAAGGAAAAGTTCTTGAGGGAAATCAAAAGTGCTATTCTAGGGAATATATGAATAATAAGAAAACAAAATACAGCCTCACTGCTGATATGGAGAAATTTTAGTGGTCTGGGTAGATTAGCCATCATGCTCCCTTAAGGCAAAGCTTAATCCAGAGCAAGGCCCCAATCTCTTCAATTCTATGAAGGCTGAGAGAGGTGAAGAAGATACACAAGAAAAGTTTGAAGCTAGAAGTTAGTTCATGAGGTTTAAGGAAGGAGCCCATCTCTACAACATAAAAGTGCAAGATGAAGCAGCAAATGCTGATATGGGAGTTGCCACGCGTTATTCAGAAGATCTGGCTAAGAGGGTTAATGAAAGTGGCCATGCGAAACAGATTTTCAATGCAGACAAGACAGCCTTCTTGCCATTGAAAGATGCATCTATAACTTTCATAGCTAAAGAGAAGTCAATGCCTGGCTTCAAAGCTTCAAAGGACAGGCTAACTCTTTTGTTAGAGGCTAACGCAGCTGGGACTTTAAAAACTGAAGCAAGTGTTCATTTCTCTCTCTGAAAATCCTAGGGCCCTGAAGAATTATGGTAAATCTACTCTGCCTATGTTCTATTAATGGAATAACAAAGCCTGGATGACAGCACATCTGTTTACAATACATTTTACTGAATATTTTAAGCCTACTGCTGAGACCTACTTCTCAGGAAAAAAAAATTCTTTCAAAATATCACTGCTCATTGACAAGGCACCTGGTCACCCAAGAGCTCTGATGGAAATGTACAAGGTTCATATTGTTTTCATGCCTGCTAACACAACATCCATACTACAGGAGTAGAATCAGGATCAGGAGTCATTTTCACTTTAAAATCTTAAATTTCATAATGCAATAGCTGGCATAGATGGTGAATCTTCTGATGAATCTGGGCAAAGGAAAAGGAAAAAACTTCTGGAAAGGACTCAGGATTCTAGATATCATTAAGAACATTCATGATATATGGGAATAGGTCAAAATGTCAACATTACAGAAATTTAGAAGAAGCTGATTCCAGACCTCCTGGGTGACTTTGAGGGGTTCAAGACCTCAGTGGAGGAAGTGACTGCAGATGTGGTGGAAACAGCAAGAGAACTAGAATTCAAAATGGAGCCTGAAGATGTGACTGACTTGCTGAAATCTCATGATAAAACTTGAACAGATGAGATTTGCTGCTTAGAGATGAGCAAAGAAAGTGGTTTCTGTGATGGAGTCTACACCTCCTGAAGATACTGTGAAAATTATTGACATAACAAAAAAAGGATTTAGCTCATTACATGAACTTAGTTGACAAAGCAGCAGCAGGGTTTGAGAAGACTGACTTCAAATTTGAAAACAGTTCCATTGTGGGTAAAATGCTAGTAAACAGGATCACATTGTATGGAAAAATAAATCCAGAAGGGAAGAGCTAAGCAATGTGGGAAACTTCACTGTTGCTTTCTTTTAAGAAATTGCCGCAGACACCCCAGCTTTCAGCCACCACCCCCCTGATCAGTCAAGAGCCGTCAACATCAAGGCAGGATCCTCCATCAGCAAAAGCATTATGATCCACTGAAAGCTCAGATGATGGTTAGCATTTTTTGTCACAAAATATGTTTTATTGAAGTTATGCATATTTTTTAGACATAATGTCATTACACACTTAAAATGGACTATAGTGTAAACATAACTTTCATATTCACTAGGAAACCAAAAAAGTTATTTGACTCACTTTATTGTAATGTTTACTTTATTGCAGTAGTCCACAACAAACCCACATTATCTCCAAGGTATGTCAGTGCTTCTTACTTTATAGTTATTCCAAACCCAAACTGCCCTCAATCTTCATTTTTTTTATTGTATCCTTACCACCCCTTATTTTATAATACACCCACACATGCATGCACATTCATTTGCTTCCTGCTTATCATATGCTTCCTATTTCAGTTAATGGCATCAAGTTCCACTCTGTCACTCAGAGTAGTAACATCAGACTCATTTGGGGTTCTTTCCTTGACTTCGTCATCTATCCAATTGGTCATCAAATTCTGAATATTCCACATCATCTGATTGTTCTATCACTACTGTATTAGTTCAGAAAATTGCCATCTTACTATTACAATAAATTTTTGTTCTTTTTCATGCAAATATATTCTCTTTGAGCTCAGTCCATCCTCAAGGGCAGCAGTCATCAGACTTTTCCATAAGGGGTTAGAGTATGTTAGGTTTTGCAGGCCATAGGTCTCTCCCTTAACTACTCAATTCTGCTGATGGAGTACGAAAATGGAGATACACAATATACAAATTAATGGACATGACAATGTTCCAATAAGACTTTATTTACAAATACAGATGACATGACAGATTTGGCTCAATAGGTATAGTTTGCAGACTCCTGCAGTAGGAGTTTGTCCTAAAAACTGAATCTAATAATAGCCCTTAATATTTTCTGTTGAGTTTATCTTACCTACAGGATTATTTCCCAACGATTAGTTCCCAGCAGTCATATGGGATTGTAAACATGCTAAATGCAAAATTATCTGTACTATATTAAACATGCAATCAGAATCACATTCAATTTTCAGGTGAGTTTTTTGCATGGATTCTATCTTCATGTATATTAACTTGCACTTTAGTAGCAACAAATAAAGGGATAAATAAGCAATGAATAACTTGTCATTAGCTGCTATTGTAATAATGGTTTAAAGTTATTATGGAATGATGTTTTTTTAATTAACCATTGTATTTTTTATTCATCATTATTTTTTTAACGTTTATTTATTATTGAGAGACAGAGAGAGACAGAGCATGAGCATAGGAGGGACAGAGAGACAAGGAGACACAGAATCTGAAGCAGGCTCCAAGCTCTGAGCTGTCATCACAGAGCCTGACGTGGGGCTCGAACTCACAAACCGTGAGATTGTGACCTGAGCCGAAGCTGGACTCTTAACCGACTGAGCCACCCAGGCGCCCCATTAATCATTATTCTTAAAGCTTTTCACCCACTCAGGTTGAGACATGGTTCATGGAAAGCGCAAAATGCAGCCAAGACAAGACCAAGTGTTTGTTCAGTTTAATCTTTTGAAGTTCATTTTAAGTACAAAAATTGTGAAAGATATACCTTTCATCTGTAAGAGTCAGGTTGTGTTGACAGGAAAAAATCGTATGCAGATTTATGATGCTTTGACATTTGGGTCCTTGCTGATCCTGACAAGACTGCGTCTCCCAGGGTTACCTCATTCCTAGAGATAGCAAGTGACTCCCCTGAGTTGTGGCTTTTATGTGTAAGCAGACCAATGCCGAGTTCACACCCAACTACACCTTCTTTATCAACCTCTTACAGGTTGAACTACATTGCCTCTGCCCTAATATCACCTCTGGGCCAAGTTCCAGGCAACTAGGGGCAATCCCTACACCCCAGAGCCTGATGAAATTATTCCAAAAAGCCACGCCCAAATCTGTTTAGCTTGTGTACCCTGCCTTGCCCATTTCTTTCCATGAAAACAACAATTAAGACTTTTGCCCGTGCTTTCCCCTTGCTCCTCTGCCTCCTGACTGACGTTCCCCATGTGGTATCCCACATGCCTCCTGTTTCTAGGGATCTGTGAGTATACAATTTTCTTTCATAACTATCATTTCACATCTCTGTGTCTTACCATACCTGATTGAAATAAATCCTGAGTACATCTGAGAACAAGGTTCCAGAGGTCAAACTTGGGACCTGATCATAGAGTCTTTACTCTGTCTCCCAAGGTGCCAGGTTCCCTTTTCAAGTCCCACCTGACCCTTTCCAGGCAGTTCTAGTGCCTCTGAAAACTACTTCCCAAGCAAAAGAGAAGGAATAAGTACAGTTAATTGGGGAATGCTGTTTGGTTGGGCACTGTTTGGTTTGAGTGATTTGGAGCAGGTCAACTTTAACCAAAAAGAGGCACGTTTTCTGTGGTTTTCAAAGCAAAGCAGATTTTCTCTTTTCCACACAGATACACATAGATTTCAGTCCCTTCCGTATCTTGGAGGCTTGTTTTGGCTCACAAATCCCTCTCAAAATTCTCATTTGCTTAATTGATCAGTCTACCTCTCTCTCACATACACACACACACACACACACCAAATTTATGAATATCAAGATGAAACAAAATAAATTGCCCTTGGGTTTGAGTTGCGGGTCCTCTAAAGTGTGGGACATGGGGCAGAATCCTTCTTACGTGGGACTCAGGGAAGTATTAAACCTATTAGATATTAAATCTTGTAACAAATATATACCATTTAAGACAATATAGTATTGCTAAAATAATGGAACTCTGCCCCAAACCCAGAAACAGACCAAGGCATTTATAAAAAAAAAAAAATGATGTTTGACAGAGAAATAATAAAAATTGAGTATGAAAAGTTTCAATAAATGGTCCTAGGACAGTTGCTTATTCCCACAGAAAGAGCCACACAATGTCCTAGACCTAAGTTCTACAACTTGTCCCGTGTTTCTTCTGCCACCTTTTATTGATCAAAGCAAGTCACAAGGCCAACCCAGTTCAACACAGTGAAGAAATAGGCTCCAGCTTTTGAGAGAGGAGCAGCAACGCCATATGACAAAGTGATATGGGCAGACAGAGACATGGATCGTTAAGTGGAGAGTTGCCAGATTTATCAAATAAAAATACAGGAATTCTAGTTGAATTTGAATTTTAGAAACAATTTTGACTTAGTATAAGCAGGTCCCAAATATTGCATAAGATACACATGCACTAAAAAAATTCATTGTTTATCTCTTCCAAATTTGACCAGGTGTCCTGTATTTTATCTTGCAGCACTAATTAATTGTCATTATTAAAATGTTGACCACAAACATGGACTTTTAATTTATATAAAACAGTCATAGCTTAACTTCAGAAATCTTGGCCAATAAATGTTGCTAAAAATATATGTATGAAGAAACATTTTAAAGTGTAGGGGTTTAGAGCTCTTCACAAATACTAACAGCTTATCCGTAAAGTGGCAAGACCAGAAAAGCGATTTTTATTTAGCTATTTTGTTATCTTTAGATGCATGATTCCTCCATTCATCAGTTGACTAAATGTACAAGTCAGATATACCAACCGATTTACATTCATTTTCCTTCTCACATCTGTCCCCAGTGCACTGAGAGAATGAAGAACTATCCATCTAGTCATTACAGTATCGCAGTGGTGGATAGATAGTTCCACTGTCCCTCAGCTTTCATCTTCCAGGACCTGTTGTGGTCTCTCCACCAGTGGAAAACTGCAGTGACTGACCAGAAGAGAGTTCCTCAGCAGGTCACACAGGAGACGCTCAGTGGAGCACAACAGCTTTCCGGGAATACATGATAGATTTTATAATATTTCTAAAGAATCTTAATCTGGCAAGAATAGTACTATCTAATATTTATTTTTATCTCTGATTCCTGTACCTCTGACCTCTAGTCATAGTTTTACTGAATTCCTTCAGGGTGCATAACTGTGCACTGGGCTTGGGATACATGAGACCCTTATCCTTAAGGAATACTATTTAGTACATGAGAAAAACAGAAATATAAATATATAAAAATAAAAGCATGGAAGTCATTTTTCTAACAGCTGAAGAAAAGAGAGGGCTATTATCCAAAAAGCTTTAGTGAAATAAGGGAATCATGAACTGAGTTTAATGGAGGGGCTCGTGGGACAGACTGAGCAGAAAGAAGAAAACTGTGGCAGAGTCTGCTGGTTGTTCTACAGGATCCAGTGTCCCCCCTTTTTTTTTTACCTTAGTTTAGAATCTTCTTGGGGCACCTGGGTGGCTCAGGCAGTTAATCATCCCACTCTTGATTTCCACTCAGGTCATGATCCCAGAGTTGTGGGACTGAGCCTATGTCAGGCTCCGTGCTGAGCCTGCTTAAGATTCTCTCTCTCTCTCTCTCTCTCTCTCTCTCTCTCTCTCTCTCTCAAATAAAAAAAGTTAATTTTTTTTTTAATTAAAAAGATAAAAATAAAAAAGAATCCTTAGAGTGTGACGGTCACCTGGAATACGGACTACATTACCCAGACTCCATTGCAGCTAGGTGGTGGGCTTGTCGTTAAGTGTTTAGCCAATAGAATGTAAATGAAAACTTGTGTGCAATTTCCTGAAAACGTCCTTAAGGAGGAGAGCAGGGCTGCCTTTCTTCAGCCTTTCCTTGCTGGCTGGAATGCTGACAAGGGCGGCAGGCAGCAAGAATAGCCCTCTGGAAACGTGAGGTACAATGCTGAAGGTGGTGGAGAAGCAAGACCTACCTACCAAAGGAGCCTCGTCTGGGACACCACACAGTGCCACAGTGCTCACCCTAAGAGCTACCTATAGATTTCATTTTCATGACTGAACATTTCTCCTGTTGAAGCCCCTGTTGGCGATATTCTACAAAATAAAATAGTAACTACTCATAACGGATACCTAACTTAATGGCAAAATCAACTGCTTAATAGGAAATCAAAACTATGGATACCAGAATATATTTCCAAAAAGGAGTGATCTTGTAATGCTATTAGAAGCTTGTTATCCCCCAGGGCCATTCAGGCAGGTTTCCAATTGAAGACCAAGGCAATGAGGAAAATATTTGAGACCAACTCTAAATGAGCCTGTCGTTGAAGAGATTTATTTTCAAGAAGAGATCATAGGGTCAAAAAAGAAAAATAAGGATCATTTGCATTGAAATAGCTCTAGCCAGTTCCTACCAAATTGGGCTGAAAATAAATGCAAGTTGAAGTTGCTGTGAAATTAAATATAATTTCTGGCCAATCTCTCTTAGCTCTTAAAGATCGCTGCTATTGATTTGTAGAATAGCCAGCAAAACATCTCACATGGTGCCCATTTTCTGGAATATCAATCTGAACAAGGATAAAATAACTAACTAACTTAGAGTACTTTTAACAAAACCTAATTTCTTAAAATTTTAACTTGGCTTCACCACCCCACACCCCCCCCCCCAAATAACCAAGCACAGAATAAACATAGAAAGTTGAGCATTACTTAGCAGTTTGAAATATTTATTTCAAACACAATTGATTGAAAGAAATTTCTATTACCATTTCCAAGCCATTAATAGAACCCTCCAAATAATTCTATAAAGCATAGAATAGATATTCCTTACTTAATCTTTTTATTCTTTTTGATTTCTTGCTTTTAAAGTTGCATTAATGTATTAGACTGGTGTTTTAAACTTCTTAGATAGTACAATTTTTTTTTTCTTTAAGTTCTACCTCTATCTTTCCACAAAGAATTTCAAAGGCAGTTGTGAACTTCTAATAACATACTTTACACTATAACTTTTATATTCAGGAAAGGTAGACATTTCTGTGGCTCACCTTTTGGAGACCTTTCACAAGAGAGGCCAGTTCTGGCAAACCATATGACAGAATGGAGTTGATAATGGCCTTCACGCTTTCCATGCTCAGTGAGCAAGGTAAGCCACACCAACTCCATTATGACCAGGACAGTGGCCACTCTCACTTAGTTCCACAGAAGTGATGAAAGATGTTGAAAACAGATCCACAAAATAAACCCTGCTGTAGGTATATGATTCAAATATTCCAATCTTGATATGAAGTCTCTTATTAAAATCTGTTGGCCAGGGCGCCTGGGTGGCTCAGTCAGTTAAGTGTCTGACTTCGGCTCAGGTCATGATCTCACAGTTTGTGAGTTCAAGCCCTGCATCAGGCTCTGTGCTCTCAGTTCAGAGCCTGGAGCCTGCTTCAGATTCTGTGCCTCTCTCTCTCTTTCTGCTCCTCCCCCACTCATGCTCTGTCTGTCAAAAAATGAATAAACATTAAAAAATTATTAAAAATAAAATAAAATCTGTTCAGCCAGATGTTTGTTTCAAAGGGTGACGAGGCAAAATAATAAACTAGATAGACAACTAGAAGACCCTAAAAAGTTCAAATACCTACATATTATTTATATATCTATTTGTATAATACTAGCCACACCACTATCTGTAATACAACATCCCTGCTTTTTTTTTTTTTTTTTAATTTTTTTTTTCAACGTTTTTTATTTATTTTTGGGACAGAGAGAGACAGAGCATGAACGGGGGAGGGGCAGAGAGAGAGGGAGACACAGAATCGGAAACAGGCTCCAGGCTCCGAGCCATCAGCCCAGAGCCTGACGCGGGGCTCGAACTCACGGACCGAGAGATCGTGACCTGGCTGAAGTCGGACGCTTAACCGACTGCGCCACCCAGGCGCCCCACATCCCTGCTTTTTTACATCTCAACTCACTCAAGTCAGTCTTGAGTGAGGATCATCAATGATGAGTTAATTAAGATATACACCAGAGATTTATCAGCCCTTGTTTAACATGACCTTTCTGTAACCTCTGACAATGATGAATACTTCCCACCTCCAGAAAATTCTCTGCTCTCTTGGCTTCTGTAGCACTATTTCCTCTTGTTTTACCTCTCACCTCTCTGAGCAATCCTTCTAAGTCTACTTTGCTGCCAGTCCCTGAAGTGTTAATGTTCCCTAGGATCTTGATCATGGTATTTCCTTACACAACACATTCCCGTGGCTCATGTACTATTCAACTGTTAAAGGATCCTGATTCTGTAATATTATGAATCTCAGAACACTCCCATGATTCATTGCTATAATATACGCCGTATTCTGGATTTTCTTTCACTAGAATGCTACAAAGGAAAAAATCTGTCCCAAGGCACTTATTTCCTAAATATCTCCCCTCTCTCACCTCATCTTCATCCGGCCAAAAAATCTTATTTATTCTACAGGCTAAATTAATCTAAAAATCTTTTTATTCTTATATTTATATTTTTTATATTTATTATAATATATATAATATTTTATATTATATATATTTATATATAATATTTTTTATATTTATATTTATATATTTATATATTATTCTTTATATTTACAATTTTCTCTTAATCTCCATTTCCACTAATTCTTACTGAGCGGTCAGCTGGACCACTGCAAATATCAAAAGAGAAACAAGAAGAAACCATCTAAATAGATTTATTGCTTTTAATTTCATCCCATTTGCATTTTACAACAGCTTATGTGATTCTACTAAAATATTTAATATAGCCACTTTTCTATGCAAAATGGCATTCCTTCACCTATAAGATCAACATCCATATCTTTAGCAGGTATGAGAAGCCATCATACTCTGCACACCTTCACTTTTGAGCTCATCTGCCGCTTTCCACACATTCACCCAAGCTTCAGCCTCTTCAAACACTTACATTCACTCCATGTGCTTTGAACTTTCTTACCTCTGTGGCTTTGTTCATGCTGATTTCGCTAACTGGAAAATTCCTCCCTTCTTTTCCTGCTTGGAAAAGTTATCTTTTAAGATTCACACAAATATCCCTTCTCCTGAGGCCTTGTCCTGTGCAGTATTTGATATCCTCTTTCTTGAAATCCTCTGCATTTTGTGTATGTTTTCATTACAGCAAATTACACAATGGCTTGTAAGAATTTCTTTACATGTACATGTTTGCCTTTCAAGGGAAAGGAACCATGTCCTATTCTTTTTTTTTTTTTTTTTTTTTGACCAACACCAGGCACAGTGCCTGGTGCTCAAAAGATGTTTGTTTTATTCGTATTAGGCATTAAAGGGAGTATATGGATAAAAGACATATGGTCTTTGATTTCAAGGGAATACATTAAAAATCTAAAGATTTGTCATGGAAAAAATATTTATGGATTTTCTGTTATTCCACCAGAGATTAAAACAAATATAATTTCCAAAGAAGCAAATTTTTGTTTAATAAAATAATGTATTCACTTATTCTTGGAGTTATCCAACAAACAAACAGGAAGTCCCAAGAGTTACTGAGTTTCCTGTTACTGGATTCAGGCTGAAACAATATGGCCTAATCAAACAGAAGATGGGTTATATTCAATACTTGTATTGGATGAGGGTTTAGACCTTCACAAGTCTGATGTTACTCTGTGAGAAAAAAGAGATACGTTTTGAATGATTTTGAAATAATCTCTGGAGGAATTAAGATTACTTGATATCTCTGCTTTAACTTTGTGCTTCAAATGCTAATTTTAAAGTAAGTTCAGCATTGATAATAAGAGTTCACTGAAATATTATAATTCCACAATATTCTGGGAATGCATAACTAGAGACATTGTACTGGAGTTATTTGGGAGGAAAGCAACAAATGTTTAACTGATTTAGGGTACTTAGAAAAGATGGACATATGAGTCAGATAAATGGAAGGTCAAAAAGCACCTTTGTTACCAGTAAAGATAAACTTTGTTAAATGATAAGTCACATTCTTCTGCAGGTGTAATAAATAACCCCTGCATTAAAAATATTCTCCCCCCCACCCCCCGCCCCAACAAAAGTGCAGGCTTTTCCTGTTGGGCTGCCAGAGAGTGGAAAGCAGAGCAGCAGAAATATTGGGAAGACCCAGAAAACATGGAGCCAACTTGGCTTTGTTTCTTCTCTATTTTCAATAATCAATGGAGGGCAGTGAATGAGGAGGTGAAAAGAAGCTAGAAATGCTTCTTTTACAGATTCCTCAGGAAAGATTAGAGGAGTTTTCCTCTTCTTCATGAAGAAGAATGAAGAATAGGATGGTTTTATTATACTCGCAAGAGGAATGTCATTTTTCAGTTGCCTTTTATGCTGCAATTGACTTTACATGTCAGAAAACACAATCTTGCTCAATCCTGAAGACTAACCTCTTTCTTCAGAATGACTTGTTTTACTGTTTACTCATGCACCCATGCATTCAACAAACATTTGTTAAATGCCAACCATGCTCCTGGTTCTTTTGTGTCAGTGATCAAAGACAAATAGGGGCGCCGGGATGGCTCAGTCTGTTAAGCATCCAACTTCGGTTCAGGTCATGAATGGTTCATGAGTTCGAGCCCAGCATTGGGCTCTGTGCTCACACCTCATAGCCCGGAGCCTGCTTCAGATTCTGTGTCTCCCTCTCTCTCTGCCCTCTCCCTCTCATGCTCTCTCTCTCTCTCTCTCTCTCTCTCTCTCTCTCTCTCTCTCTTCTCTCCATCTCTCAAAAATAAATAAATGTTAAAAGAATTTTTAAAAAAAAGACAAATAAGCCTCTATGTCATTGAAGAGCTCTAACTGGAGAAATGGCCTATTAACTGAGAAGGAGTAGGAGGAGGACGAGAAGGAGGAGAAGTGATACACAAGATAATTCAGAGGAATATTATATTGTGAACCCAAAAGTGAAGGAGAAATTAATTACTGGAAAAAACGAAAAGGGATATGGTGATTGAAAATGCCCAGGATGAAGTGGAGTCCTGATGCAGGCTTTGGATGATTAATAGGCACTTACTAGGAGAAAGTGGGTAGGAACAAAGATATCCCTGAAAAAAGAATGCCCATGGGCAAAGGTACAGACATTTGCCTATACAGAGCTTCGTAAAGCATTAAACTGAAATGAAAGTATGGCACAACTTTTGATATATAAAATAAATACATTTGATATATATAAAATACACACAGGCACCTGAATGGCTCAGTCAGTTGAGGGTCCAACTCTTGATTTTGGCTCAGGTCATGATCTCACAGTTCGTGAGTTGGAGCCTCGCCTCAAGCTCTGCCCTGACAGCATGGAATTTGCTTGGAATTCTCTCTCTCCCTCTCTCTCTGTCCCTCCCCCACTTGCATGTGCACACAATCTCTCTCAAAATAAATAAACAAAAAAATAATAAAATACATAAAATATTTTCCCATTTAACTTATGTTTATTAAAGCAAGGAACTTTGGGATAGTTTGATATGGTTACAAGGACTTAGAAGTGAGACATTTTGAACTAGTTAATAATAACCAAATGATTTAGGGATTTATCCATTAACCATTAATAAGTGCACTCTGGATCCCTCATCTTTGGTTGATTTCCAACAGTCATATCTCAGAGGTCTTGGCACTTGATGTCCGAATTTAAGAATTTATGTCTATAATATAAAGACCAAAAATATTTTGCTTCTGGGTCATTAAAATTTTTAGAATAATAAGCCATTCCCTTGCAGTCTCTCTATTTGGTAGAATGCCATTCAGGAATGTGTTCCCTATCTGAATTCTTAGGGGAAATAAAGCAGTGCTCTTATTAAGGAAATCCATTTCCTCCAAAAGGATAAAGTATGACAAGGACTGTTTTTCCAATTTAATGTAAATTTCATAATATCAGCAGTGTACTGCAAACTGCCGAATGGAGAGGCTCTCACGCCATACCCACAGAATATACAGGCTCAGAAAAGACAGAAATTACATTCACTTCAGCACAGGCACATCCTCCATACAGCTCTTTAAGATCTACCATGGTGAATCTATTCCTATCTCTTGAAGTCAGTCTATTAGATACCTTCTTTCAGAACAGCTAAAATGATGAGTTTGTTCTTTCTCCTTCCTCCCTCCCTCCTCTTTCTTCTTTCTTTCTTTCTTTCTTTCTTTCTTTCTTTCTTTCTTTCTTTCTTTCTTTCTTTCTTCCTTTCTCTTCACAGATACAGCACCAGTAATTGAAAAGCCTAACCTGCAAAACTGACAATTCAACTTATCTAGGACTATCTCTAAGTACAAGGTCCACATTATCTCAGCCTGCATCCTGTGTAATTATAGTATTTGGCTGGCACTGCTGAACAGGGGCTGAAATCCATCAGGTTCTAGTTAATCTGCCTTGAGTAACCACAGCTGTTTGGCCGGAAGAAAATGATTATGAAATAAAGTTGTTGTGTCTTAATAATAAAGATAACTGATATGCAGGACAGGATGGCTCTGAAGTTAACCTTTTCCTATATATGAAGACTGTATAAATGTGAGGGAAGAGGAGTTACTTCCGTAAAGTCTTTTCTATTTTGTATTTTGTGTCTCCTTTCTTTTCACCTTATCTCATTTCCCACCGGTCCCAAATTTTCATTTCTCTTCAGTGAACCACATAGATTAACCCTTTGGATGTTTTCCAAACAGACAAAACTAGAAATTTATTGGGCATGAGATCAGCTTCCTTCTTTTTAATTAGTCTTCCAACTTAATCTTGTCTTCTTTTATTAAGAATCAGTTTATCTTGCTAAGGCTGAGACTGTGAGATATTCACACTCCAGACAGGATGACGATGAATTTACATGGTGATATTAGATTAGATTAGTATGTCTAATGATAGGTGGCATGGTACAAGCTGTACATTCAACACCTAAAACAGGCTTATAGAGTTGGAGAAAACTCCCCATCATCATCTATACAGCATGAACAACTCAGCACTCTTCTAATTCAATAATGTTGACTACTTCCAACAATAAAAGATGATCATAAAATTGTTTATCCAGAAATTGTGGAAAGGCACAGATGGTGATAGGGTGGTTAAGAGCACAGGACCCGCAGTCATATCCAGCTCTGCCATCATTAGTTGTGTGGCCTTGGCCAAATTACTTAACCTCTCTGTGCCTAAGCATTCTCTCAAATTTAAAATGCAAATGATAATATTAATAGCTGCCTTATGTGATTACCATGAGAATTAAATGAGTTAACAGATCTAAAGCACTTACAACCATGCCAGGCATTTAATAAGCATGCTAAGTGTTCATTGTTGATAATATTAAAACAGCTGAAGAAACAGGACTGACTGGATAGAGATCCTGTTGTGTAGTCAGTAAGTACAGCTTGCAAGGTCTTTAGTTCTAAATTCTTGTGTTTGATACTTGACTTCAGGCTATTAACATTTAACCAGAGGCTCATAAATAAGATGAACTATGGTTAAACCCATCATGTTAATGTGTCTACTTATAAGAAAATAAAACTGCACATAAAAATGGTATGCCATGGATTTCGCTTGGCAGAGTAGGATGAGAACAAAAAAGGACGAGGGAATAATTTGCTACAGGCCAGTGGGTCTGGACACGGTGGCTTGCAGCCTCTTCCTTATTCCACTGTTATCATTGCCCTTACAGCACTGGGCCAGGATGACTGTGGACACGACTCCTGCAAAGGAACTCATTTTAGTTTCTGGGTTTCCAAGTGCACTTTGGCATTCATGCCTTGGCTACCGCACTGACTCTTCTTTCTTCATAATTACATCTCTAATGTAAGTGCATCCAGCAACAATCCTTAATTACATCCTCTTAATTACACACCTACTGCATATGCATGCCAACTCCTCTTTGTCAGTGTTTAGTCAACTGGTTAATACTAAACTAAACAAATACATAGGCACATAAGAAAATCATCAGTGGGGGGCTTTCGGGTCAAAAGATATGCTGAGGAATATGTATTTAAAATAATTTCTCTTAATTTTTTTGCGGTCTTTTAAGTGTTAGGAATTGCTTTTTAATCATGTTACAGTACCTCTTTTTCATTTTTACATATCTTTTCTGAATGTCGAAAAGATTACAAGGGAAAAAGTTTGAGGACAGACTCTAGACGTCCATTGTGTGTGTGTTTATAAGACATCATATATGCATTTATGTATGTTTGTTGATCTTGCAATATCTTCCTTTATTTTAGCTGAATATAATATATAAAAGTCAAAACATGTCAAAACACATAGATGCTCTTCAAATAAAAAAAAACGTAAGCCATCTATTCAAGAATCATTTTCATGTGTTTTGTAATGTAAACTGAATTTCTACTTAATTACGAATTTCTCACCATAGTAAATCTGCACAGCTCTTATTAATGCCAAGGAAACATATTCAAGTGTCCTAATAGATAATTTAAGAATAGATGTATTTTGAAAAAGAACAACCACTGTCAATTGAAAAAAAGAAAAACTTTCTTTGTTAAAGTCTGATACAGAGGGCACGGGGAAGGATAGGGGGAGCACCTGTATTTTCAGTTTTTGAGAAGAAACTGCTTTCCAGGCATCATCTTTTTAGGTGGAGTTCATAGTGGGGGATTTTAAGATCTTTTTTTGCTCCCAAAGTGTACCTCTAGATATAAGAGACTATACATAATCAAAACACTTTAGTAAAACATTAAGAAGTCAAACTCTTTTAAACATATCATTATGAAAATAGAATTTTCATAAGATCTCACTTTCTGAGGTTTTTATTTTTTTTAAAGCAGTGGTCTTTTTTTTTTCTTTAATAATATTCAGTGCTGCTTGTGTTTCCATTCCTGTAGTGAGCTTCCTAACATCTGTTTTCCATTTTTCTTTAATTTCCACTCATGACCTTTGGCCTATTCTCTGTGTTTGGAAAAAAACAGGAATTAAAGTTGACATTATCTCTATGCCTTCTCCAAACTGAATAAATTCACATTCTTAGCCTGCCTTATATCTAACTACAGGCTTTCTGACCACAAAAGCAATTTGTCTACCTATTGTTTAGGAAGACGTTTCATAATGTTCAAAATAGAAATAAGCAACCCCAGAGTCAACCAGAATATTTGTTCTAGATTTGTGGCCACGGTGGAAAATTGCTCTGGCCTAGTCCACTGTTCTAGAAAATTCCCAAAGCACAATAGAATATGAATGTCTTTTTATAATTATAGCACTTAGTCTCTTGCATGAGACTAAAGAATGTGATACTCATATACTCATAATATGGTATGAGAATTATGTCGTACGCATTTAAAAACATTAGGCAAATGAGGAGGTATTCAATGATAATGCTTAAGAAGCTAAAGTATTCACCAAAAGCAACGATGAATTAACCAAAGAGTATTATACCGATGCAGACTATGCATTATAACACAGAAAGCCTGAGCTATATAGAACCCAGAGTTGACAAATATTCTCAGTAGGTGGGTGAGCAGGTGACGGATTATCCAAGGAATCCCACATTTTTTTTTAAATGATGCTGAATGTAGTGTAATACGCACTTCTACATTTCCTTCTTCTAATTGAATTACAATTTACATACAAAAAAGTACATACAGCTTTTGTACACAACTTGGTGAATTTTTCCATGTGTATATATTTGTGTTCCATGCCCTCTTAAGCATGCCTAAAGAAGATTAAGTTTCCTTGCTATCTCAGGCTCAGAAACGATTGTGTTAAAATATTATAATGCCTTCAAGGTCTAATGATGTCTCTAGAATCTTTGCCCTTACATTAAAAGAAGGTTGCGCTTTATCTTATTTTGGTTCTTTTCATCTCCTGTAGATTTTCTGTCTCCTTTTTGTTTTTAACTTAGTTATCTTCATGTGCCTGGACCGAATGTCAGGTCAAATAAGATGTTCAACAAATGTTTGTAGTAATGAATTGGATATTGGACATACATGCTTGTGGGAATTACATGTGTAGTGAAAGTCAACGATGTTGAGTATTTTTGTCCTAAGAAACAAATACAGTAAAACCTTGGATTGTTAGTAACTTGCTCTGTGAGTGTTCCACAAGACAAACAAATTTTCTAATAAATTTTAACTTGATAAATGAGCCATGCCTTGCCATACAAGTAGTTTGTGGCGCTGAATCACATGATCACAACTGAGCCAATGGTTCTTGAAATTTACTTTGATATACAAGTGCTTTGGATTGAAGCGTGTTTCTGGAATGAATTATGCTCACAAACCAAGGTTTTACTGTATCAGGAATGCCAATGAGATTTTAGAGATTGCAAAATATCTTGCTTATCCAAACTGGGGTAAAACTTGCCACATTAATATTTGTTGAGTTCTATTGACAGTAGAGCTACTCGTGCTACTGACTGAGAACTTGAGCTTCAAAAATGCTAGAAGAACCCAACAGAGGCAACAAGATGATTGCTTTAGAATGGCTATAGTCACATTACAGAATGAGACAAATCCTATGAAAAAGTATTCAACAAACAGCCTGCCTCAGCAGTATGGAGGTTACGTACAGACTTTGTTTTATGTGTTTGAAAGTTTCAGAGGCATTTAGCTTTACTATATTCAGAACTGGAAAAGGTTATGCTACACAATCTTGAAGAGTTTCTTTGATTTTTTTACAACACAAATGCTCTATTAGGAAGGGTTGAAAAGAATGACCACAATAGTTAGGAAGGTTTGTCACATAAAGCATGAAGCCCCAAAACTCTAAGCTGCCACTCCAAGGGGCCCATGTCACCCTCCTCTTCACCCCAGTGTGTGTTGCTCATGTGAATGTTATGGAGACAGAAAAGGATGAATAAGTACTGAACTTTGGTTTTCAGTTTAGTAAAGATAATCTTACAGAGGATTTATAAGAAGTTCAAGAAAAGCGGAATTCCTTTGGGGACCTTGGGTGGCTCAGTTGGTTAAGGGTCCAACTCTTGATCTCAGCTCAGGTCATGATCTCGAGGTTTGTCAGTTCAAGCCCTGTGTTGGGCTCTTCACTGACAGCTCAGAGCCTAGAGCCTGTTTTGGATTCTGTCTCCCTCTCTCTCTCTCTCTCTCTGCCCCTCCCCCACCTGCACTCTGTGTGTCTTTCAAAAATAAATAGACGTGTAAAAGAAGCAGAATTCCCTGAAAGGCAGCAACCACAGATAATCAGATCAATAATTGTTACCCAAAACTCACTATAGAAAGAGAATCATGCTATTGGCCAAGACGGGCAACTTCGGGCTGCCTGCCAGGCATGCTCCATGCCTATGCCAGTCCTGCCTCAACCTGTAAGGCCACTTCGCTAGACACGGAACTCACGGAAATCTCAGGTTTCTACTCCTGTTGGCATTCGCAACTGGTTTTACCAGTTTTCTTTAAAGAGCAAATTTTCTACTTCTTTACATAAAATGATTTTTATACAGATTTTGCTGTGTGTTTCAACAGCAAGCAACACATTGCCCTTAGAGAAGCATACTGTCTCTTAGAGGGTAACATATAGAAATCTCTGGGAATAGAAAAGAGAGCCTAAAACAAAAAGACAAAACTTACGATTTCTCTTAGTTTTATACTATAGGATCAATTTTATTAATTATCTACTTATAACATTGCCTGGGTCTCTGGATCTTTCTCTCCAAAGGCCCCTTATGCAGTTCTTTGAACTCACGATTAAAAAAAAAAAAAAAATCTACTAATGCTTTTCTATCCTTTTAGAATAGTAAGAAAGTAGCCAAAATGTTTTCTGTGAGCTAGATAAGCATGTAAATAAATCAGAAAAAGCTAGCTATTTCTGTTCAGCATCATGCTTGAAAATGAGGAATTTATTTTTGGTTGATTTTATATTTTTTCTCTGGAAGGTCATAAGAGGGACCATCAAAGTAATAAAAGGCTTTCTTTTTCCTTCTTGACACCAGAACCATGAATTATAAGGCCATTTGTACAAACTTTTATTTAAGTGTGATTAAGTCCATTTTAGTATTCTGAATACATGACCCTTCACTCTCCCAAGTCTTCTTAGTTTCTTTTTGACTATGTCTTATTTTCTGCTACAAAGTTTGTGTATCTGGTCTTTATTCCCACTTTCTCAAAAAAAAAAAAAAAAATTAGTCTTGGCATAGCACAGGCACACTTTCAATGTTTATTTCCTCCTCTTTCTTAAAATAAAGGTTCAAAAACAATTCCAAAAGAGCCAATGATCTCTTGATTCTCTGAACACTTATGGCACTTTGTTGAACAATCCTCCAACAGTAACTATTACTTGTATTAGTCCCAGTTTATGCATCTCCCCGGATCAGACCATTCTCATCTGCACCCCTTGCCGCTCTCGCCTCTGCCACTCACCCTGCTTCCCCACAGTTGAAAGCCTGGACACCTTGCCTCGACATCGCCTCATCTTCCAGCAACATGGCCGCCTGCACACCTGGACAGTTGAAGTCAAACAATCCCTAGCACCTAAGTCCTACACAGTGGGGCTCATGGAGACCCCAGCGGATCTGGGAGCTGCACACACAGGCAAGGGAACAGGACTTGGAAGTGCAAGGAATTCAAGGCAAAGGGGGAGGGGGGCGGGTAGGAAAGGAGAAGGGCCAGCAAATAAATTCTTTCAGTTCTACCTTCCCTCATGACTTTTCCAGTGCACAACGCCCCTTCTCCAAAGCCACCCTGTTTATGCAGTCTTTTCTTGTTAAGCTTTGACCAGCAGAGTAATGGAATATTTGTATATACTTTCCCTCGTTCTCTGACTCACATCCATTTTTCCCTCTCTCTTTGCTTCCCTTGGGATTATATCCCTCCAAGAAAACATTAGCACAGAAGCTTCACCACAGGCTGTGTTTTCTGGAGAAGTGGCACTTAGGTGCAATTTTTAAATTATATCTAGATATAATTGTATAAGGGTAAAGAGTCATTATCCTTCATCCCACCTGGTATCATACAAAATACCTAGCAGGTGCTAAATACTTACATACTTACATCTTTTGCTGGAAGATCAACTAGATTTGAAAAAAAATTGAAAGCAATATATCTAAATATCTAATGGGCACTTCAAAACAGAAGCTTGTCTTTTATCATTTATTTTGATAAAAAGTCTAAACATTTGCATTATAGCATGACTTATCAGGCAGTCCCCATAAAATAGGTTACATTTAAAAGTATCTTTGACCTATTTTCAGAATGAGAGAAATAATATTTGTAATTTCAGAACAGTAACATCTATTTTTATAATCTCCATTCTTAACCCTTGGCTGTGACTAAATTTTCCATGCCACTTCTCCCCAACTGTGAAAGTGTTGAGCTAGAATTAAATGATTACAAGGAATTTGTGAATCTACATAAAGAATCTTTTTTTAGAGTTTGTTTTCTTTTTCTTTTTTCAACTGGGAGCTCAATCATCAACATCTGTCCCCATGTATGCCAAAATACAAATTCCTTCACCGCATGCTACTTCTCATTCCATGCATGTGACTTATGCTAGTTCTCAAAAAAAAAAAAAAAAAAAAGATACTGGCAAAGTTCTTTTTTTATTCAAACATGTTTACTTAAATATCTCTTTAACCCTGGTTTTCAGTTTACTCTTTCAAAGATGGAAACTGAGATTCAGGGATTGCTCAAGACCACACAGCCTAGAGTGGCAATATTAGGACATAAAGATCTTAAATTCTGAAAGTTGCCTTTTTATCAGGCCTGATAAGATCCCATTTAGATACTTGGTAGCTCTCTCAGAAGTAACTGTTGCAGATGTAGTTCTGGGCGACCACCTCTTTTCTCAGCAGACAGTAGATTCCGACTGTAGACAATAGATGTCCTACAGAGTCAAGACACTATCAGACACCATAAGAACACTCAATAAATGAGTAAGAAACAGGAGTCAAGAGTTATCTGCTCTGTAATTACAATGAATCTCTTGAGAGTTTTCCCACGATGCTGTTCCATAATGGACAGTAAAATAGAGGATCTCGCATTATATGTGTAATGCAAACACAACAGGTAAATTCAGATAGCACATTAGAGAAGTGATAATAATAACACCATACACAAATTCACTAAAACATTGGGTGGAAATTCATTTGATGGAAATTCATTTCCATATAACTCCACACTTGTGTCACATCAGTGGTAACCCCAATGTATTTATGTTAGTTGAGGAATTTTCTACCAATTCACTCTCTTCACATACCTGAAAGACCAGAGAGCATACATCAAGGGCATGATGACTGGGAATAGGGGGAAAATTCTTACTATAGATGCCTTAAAAGTCAGATATCAATTTAAGTCAATTCAGAACATAAAGAGTTTTGAAGATATTTTTGGAACAGGAGAAAAATAATCTTGGAGCTTCCGTCAGGAAGACTTCGGTTTTTGTGTGTATTAGGAAGAGTAGGAGTCAGGAGATGATCTGAGATTCTACTGCATTGGTCCATACAACATGGACTAGAGATATGAAACAGATGCAAGGGACAGCAGAGTATATAGAAGCTCTGGGACTTGGTTCTTCTCTTTTTCCACTCGCTAGGTAAGACTCCAGAGTCCCAAATGGCTCCCACCTACCCCTCATTGCTCCAAACTAAGGTGAGAGGAGGAAGCCGTGCAAGCTGCTGGCAACGGTGCTCACTATTCCCAAGTTAAGAGCCACATCTGCAGCCCCTTATGTGGAGTTGAACTCAATCCCGTTTGAGCAACAGTTGCTCTAGGCAAGATGGAGAATTCTGACTTTTTCTAATCAAAGAGCTAACTGTAAATTCTAGATTTTTGAATCCTAAATCTGAACCTTAAACTAAAGCTCATACTCCAAAAAAAAAAAAAAAAATTGAAAATGATCCCAAGCTTAATAATAATGTAGAGATAGATACTTGCACTGAATTTGGTTATGTGTGTTGTTTATTTGGAGTGGGGGTGTGCACACGTGCACACTGCATCTGCCAGTGCATTGGTTAAAGTTCAATCTATTCTTCTTATTTCCCACCCCATTTTTTAAAATGTTTATTTATTTTTGAGAAAGAGAGAGAGCTCAAATGGGGGAGGGGCAGACAGGGGAACACAGGATCTGAAGCGGGCTCTGTGCTGGCAGCAGCTAGCCAATCACGGCCGAACACGCTGGGAGACCATGACCTGAACCAAAGTCAAACGCTCAACCGACTGAACCCTCAGGTGCCCCTCCCATACCATTTCTTAATAAAAAATGCCAAAATGACATTTTAAAATAATTTTCAGATTTTATGTTATAAACTTATTAAATAAGCTCATAATGACTTTTCGTCATCTCTTGTAATTCTCAGTAGCTAGAGTCTCCATTACAATAATCTTTCCCCTCTGCTGCTTAAATCTTGGTTTATTTCATAGACGCCGGCAACATGGAAGTGTAACTAATGGGCCATAAGACAATTTTAACACCTTCATGGGCTAATTACTAAAATGGCCTTTATTTAATTCTCTAAGAACTGATCTCTGAGAAAATTACAACCTGGTGACAACATGAACCGAAAGCTCAATGCTAAGCCTCATGTGACAGACTAGCAAATAGTGTTCGCTTGGCTGATCTTAATAAATCTGAATCAAATTAATACTTATCCGGTTCAATTATTATAGCATTTGTTTAAAAACTTTTTTCTTCCTGTGAAATTGAATAGTTTAACTGAATGTTTCCAACCCAAAGAAAACACTTTTATTATATTAGTCACTGATCAATTTCTTAAGAAAACTACTTGGTAGAGGCTGACTTTTAGGGAAAAAACTGGCATATTTAATAGTTCCTATATAACCGAAGAAAGCCTAATATGCCATCGACTTCTGGATCAGGATACAAAACCTAGCAAAGATAAATAAATATTAATAATGCCTTCTCATTCTTCACATACAAACTGAGAAAGGAAGAACTTCTAAATGAAAATATGGACTTAATAAACTAAATTTTTCTAATGCAAAGTGATTCCTACCCTTCAGAAATGGGTCATACTTCCCACTAACCAAGGATTACTGAAATAAGAAGCCTAGTTTCACCTGCATTCCCACAAATATTTTGATTCAAGAGAACATTAATTTTCCTTTTTCTTAAATTGAAGTATCCTTGACACACAGTGCTGCATCAGTGTACGACATAGTGATTCAATAACTCTGTGTGTTATTCTGCGCTTACCACAAGTGTGGCTACATTTGTCACCATCCATGCAATTATACTACCGCTGACTATATTCCCTATGCTGTACCTGTCATCCCCACGACTTATTCATTCCATAACTACACTTCTGTGTGTCCCACTACCCTCTCACCCATTTTGACCACTCCCCTCCCTCCCCATCCCTCTTGCAACCACCACTTTGTTTTTCAGATTCCACATACAAGTGAAGTCCTATGGTATTTGTCTTTCTCTGTCTGAGTTATCTCACTTAGCCTAGTGGTCTCTAGATCCATCCATGTTGTAGCAAATGACAAGATCTTATTCTTGCTGAGTAATATTTCATTGTATATATATACCACACTTTCTTTATCCAACCATCTATCAATGAACACTGAAGTTCCTTGTATAACTGATTTTTTTTGTATCAGGAGAAACTTCGTCTTTCAGACCATCTCCAGCCGCCATAAACGACTTGAAAAAGAAGAAAAGTCAAGACAAACCCAATCACTTAATAGCAATGTTTGGGATTACGTAATCAAAGTAATCTGCTCTCTAATTATGAATTCAAAATTTTATCAGAAACCACATTATTCTAAACTAGTTAAGTAGATAATAGCCTCTTTGATCTGTAATTACTTTGAGACTATAATGATCTGTTGTTTATTTTTAATATTTAAAACTTGAAACAAAAGCCAGATATAGTTTTAAACTTCTTTTACTTTTTTACAATAATCATAGTATGTGATCTCTTAAGCCCACATTAAGATATATACCAAATGTTTACAGATATAATCTGTCCTTGTACACAAAGCCCTCACCAATGTATCGGGATAACTAAATATTTTAGTTCACCGTTAGACTGTAAACAGAGAACTTACAAATTCTCTACTGGAAAAACCTGCACATCTATTTCAAGTCTGCTTAACTTGAGGTGCTAGAAAATTCTCTAGGACGATCACCTCAGGTTCACTGGAAATATGAGGCAAAGGTAAGGTTCATCAAGGTAGTGAGTCATCCTTGACTATATTCAACAGCAGAGACACAACTAAACACATTCAACTCATTCACACCTGTGAAGAACTGCCTTTTTTTTTTTAAATATTTATTTATTTTTGAGAGACAGAGAGAGACAGAGCATGAGTGGGGGAGGGGCAGAGACAGAGGGAGACAGAATCTGAAGCAGAGCCTAGGCTCCAAGCTGTCAGCACAGAGCCTGACGCAGGGCTCCAACTCACGGAGTGCGAGATCATGACCTGAGCTGAAGTCAGACGCTTAAACTGACTGAGCCACCCAGATGCTCCTGGAGGACTGCCTTTTGTGGGATTCTTAATATGCATTTACTGCATTCTTTGGGAGTAGTCATTACAACTATAGAAGTCAGGAAAGAATAGAATGGATAAGACTCACAAGCAATGTCAAAGGTAAGTCAGTCAGTAAAGCATATTAAAGGTGGATTAAATGGTTTGCCTGGGTGGCTCAGTAGGTCAAACGTCTGACTCTTGATTTCAGCTCAAGTCATGATCTCACAGTCCGTGAGTTGGAGCCCCATGTCCACCTTCATGATGACAGCCTGGAGTCTGCTTGGAATTCTCTCTCTCTCTCTCTCTGTCTCTGCCTTTCCCCTGCTCTCTCTCTCTCTCTCTCTCTCTCTCTCTCTCTCAAGATAAATAAATAAGGTTAACAAAAAATGAAGTTGGATTAAATAAATGGAATATATGGTGTTTAATATAGGCAAAAACAATGAAGCAAATGACTTTATTTTTAGATGGAAATGAATAGGCAAACCAAGAAACCTTAAATATTCATAAATTACGGTTCATGCCACCTTGAACAGACAGCTATGGTATCTCGGGTACAGCCACCAATCCGTTCCCCAGTTGTACTCTGCTTACAGAACGGAAAGAAAAGTTCTAGCTGTATAGTGAGGTGCAACTGTGGCCAGATTCTAGCCAGCACCCTTGGTCTGGCATGTCTCTGGTAGAAAAGTGTGCTTTGGTTTAAGGCAACTTTCACCTGCCCAGCCCCTTGGCTCTCCTTCCTGTATTAGTTTCCTATAGCCATAAAAAACTGCCACACATGTAGTGGCTTAAAACAACACAAATTTATCACCTGACAGTACTGTAGAAGTCTGGCATGAATTTCACAGGGGAAAACTCATGGTGTTCATTGGGTGGCATTCCTTTCCAAAGGCCCAGAGGAAAATCCATTCCTGTGCCTTTTCTAGCTTCTTGAGTCCACTAGCCTTCCCTAGCTAGTGGTTTCCATTTTCATCTTCAGAGTCAGCAAGAAACATTACATCTATCTGACCCTAACTTCCTCCTCACATCTCTCTCTGTAGCCAGGAAATGTTCTCTAATATTTAAGTATACATGTGATTAGATTAGGTTCATCTAGATAATCCAGAATAACCTCCCACCTCATGGTCCTTAACACAATCACATCTGCAAAATCTCTTTTTCCAAGTAAGACAACATAGTCACAGGTTCAGGGGATTAGAACATGAACATCTTGGTTGGCGGGGGGGTGGGGGTAGGGGGGCACTATTCTGGCTATAACCCACCTTGTTCTTGTAACTGCACTCTTAGCAGGGAAGCCCAGAGCATGTGAATGTGACATAACCCAGGACTTGGGTGATATGAGCTTTCTACCTGCTTGCTCTCTATCATAAGCGTGTTAATCTATTCAGTCCCCTTTCCTTTGCTAGTGCTGTAAATTTGAAATCTATTTAATACACTTTGTCATTCAAACATCTTCATTTAGTTTGTCTGTGTTTCATGAGCTCTGAAATGATCTGTCTGGGAGTGTACCTGAAGCTACTGAATCAAGGTAATTCCCCAAGCAACAGGATTTTAGTCTTGGCTGGTCCCCATATTAAACCTCCCAAACCCCACAACTCCATATATGTATCATACCTGGGACTAATCGCAAATGAGAAAATAAATTATTGGTCATTTATCTTTCCTGGAATAAATCAAGTGTACTTCTAAAAGAATACAAGACTGAATCAATCAAAAAGAAACATAGAAAGCTGAGCAGTAAGAGGTAGTTATAAAGGGGGAAATGGTTAGTTCACTAGAAACTAGAAACCAGAAGCAGCATACTGCTTGGGTTGCTAGGAATGATAACTTTAATCTATGCCTGGAGTAGAAATTGAAGTTCAAAGAGGGAAGTAGTTTGTGGTAGACAAGACAGGCCAGCCGCAAAGTAGGAATAGTTTGGAACTAGAAGATAATGCTGACATTTTAGGCGTGCAGGCCAAAAAAGCCTGACTGAGGCATATTCTGGGCCTGAATGATAAGATAAAGTTCTTTGTGCTCAGGTTTTTATTCTTATTTTTTTAAGCTGGGCCCCGTACCTATTTTTGGCACCCATCATTTGCCTATCTACATGAGTTCAACAAACGTTTCCTTGGCACTTGTTAGGTGCTAGATTGCCTAAGTGAGGCTTAAGCTAATGACTGCTACCATCTCGAGTCTTGTGGGATCCAGCCCCTCCAGGTTCTCACATCAGCCTTCCTTCCCCTTCCTCAACTACAATGTCTCCTGTCTGCAGTTCAAACACCCCAAGTGATTTCCTCCCTCAGGGTCTTTGCTGTTGCTTCCTCCACAACACTCTATTCAGATTATTTCCTAGTTAGCCATTCCCTGTGTTAGGGGTCTGTTCAACTACCTCCTCAGAGGGGTCTTCTATGACCACCTCACCTGGTTACCATCCCTCTCCCTCACCCCAGCAATGCTCTGTGCTTTGTCTTTTTCGTTAGCACCTATCATGATTTGCAATCACCTTGTTGTTTGCTTGGAGTTTTAAAATCTGTTTCTTTGTTTCTGTTTACTAAAATGTGAACTTGGGGCGCCTGGGTGGCTCAGTCGGTTAAGCGTCCGACTTCGGCTCAAGTCATGATCGCATGGTTCGTAAGTTCAAGCCCTGCATGGGGCTCTGTGCTGACAGCTCAGAGCCTGGAACCTGCTGCGGATTCTGTCTCCCTCTCTTTCTGCCCCTCCTCCCGCTCACACTCTGTCTCTCACTTTCTCTCAAAAATAGAAATAAACATAAATTTTAAAAAGAGAAAAAAAAGAAAAAAATGTGAACTTCATGCTGGGATTTTGCCTGTGTTGTCACTGCTGCATCACCAGTATGTAGCCCTCAGTGTTTTGCACACTTTAGATAAAATTTGAATGACTAAATTAATGAATAGATGGTAGAACTTATAATTCTACTTATTTAGGAGATATGTACAAAACTAAAAATTGTCGTCTCTAATAGCATATGTTCATGGCTCCCAAACAGTGTGCCAAAGCATAGCAGGGACCCTCACTTAACACAGAGAGGTGATCCTGGGTATTTTAAATGTTTGAGGAAATTATGGCAATACTCAACAGGCATTAATTAGACACCATGAGAATTGTTACATCAAGGTGTTTCACAGTTTCAATGTTAGATCACGCTACATTTTTTTAATGATGGCCTTAGTGAAAGGCTGGGTTATCTGTGGTGGCTGTGATGAAGAGCAAGTACCATGCAAAAGTTAGTGTGGAACAGGAAATGAAGTTGGCAGTATCCAATCTGATTCTAAGATTTGAGAAGCTGTACAGTGCTCATGAGGTAAGTAATTCTGGTTATTAAAATTTGAAGTCTCGAGTAGCCATAAGCAGAAAGAAGCAGATGAAATTTATTTTAATGATATATCTTATTCAACCCAATATGTCTAAATTATTACTCTTTTCACATGTAATCAATATAAAAATCTTGAGGTAATATTTTAAATTATTTTCCACATCCCAAGTCTTCACTTTCTACCAGCCACACTTCAGGTGCCAAACGGCCACATATGACCATTGCTGGTCTACAGCCATGAAATTTTCAAGCAGGAGGCCCTTTCCACCACAAAACTCTTATCTGCTAGTTTTTTTCATCTAAAAGAAGAAAACCTGTAGCCAGATCCTATGTCAGGTAGCCAATAATTGAGCACAACTTAAAAGAGAAGCTAAGAAGATAAAATAGTTTGCATTTATTACAAAATAACAGTCTGTCAATGTTTCATTCTTATTCATCTGATGTAATGGCATTCTTTTAATGAGATAATTTGTTTCAAGCACTTACACAGTACCTGGCATGAAGTAAATTCTGGATAAGTATTCTGGATAAACAATGAGTATCATTATTAATACTAATGGGGATATACCAGCTTATCCATATCCATGAATGTGATGAAGAAGAAAGAAAGCAGAAGAATAATACAAAGTACCCATTGATTACTTTTAAGACTCTTTCTGGTAGACACTGGCCAAATAATTACATCAGAATAAATTTGTAAATTCAATGTAGAAAGTGAGTGGTAAATTAAGCACTTCTTAAAGCCTTTAAAACCTTTCAAGTTTCTGAAACGTATTACATTATTCAGGTCTGAGTGTCTTAAGTACAAGTCTAAAATATATCTTTACTATTTTGATCAAGACTAGTCAACCAGGAATTTTTAGGAGTTTGTTATTATTCATACGTCTCTCATTTTTGTTTAGCTTAGGGGGAAAAAGGTCTGTGCTAATGTTTTATTTCTGCATTCTCTATTAGGAAATCCTTTTGTTACCCTGTCCGTGTTCCTTCCCACTTAGGCAGGAATGTGGCAAATGTGACCATCCTTACCCTGGTTAAGGCAGAATTAAGCATTCCCTTCAAGCATGAATTAATGCTAACCTTTGTAAGGATGTATTTAACCTCTTAAAAACCCTGCTAGTTTCTGAAATATTCATTGTACTGAAATCAATAAATCACTGAAATCCCCACTGGGAGGGAAACTTCCTGAGGTCTCAAAGGCCAAGCCAGAGTGGAACCAGTAAACATCAGTTTCTCACAGACATGCGATTAGAACATCTGTTTGTGTCTTCTATGCCTATTAAGATGTTTACTCTGTTAATTGTAGGCATAACATGGGTATCCATCACTATTTTTGTTTTCACTCCCACTATAGGAATTCAATAACAGAGCTTTAACCAGGGCCAGCTACCTTGCCGCTCAATTAGCAACTTGTCTTTTTAAAGAGAGTATAAGAAATGAACATTGTCAGAAGCAAATAATGAGTGATGAAAGACAATCGTGAGAAAAAATCGTGAAAGTTGTAGTACAGACAAATGTATTTCACCAGTGGATATTTAAGTGGTTCTGAAGTTTCATGTTTGGGTTGATTATATCAAAAATAGCCACCTCTGGGACCCAGGGATAGATTTTGAACTTCTACGAGCATTTTTAAATGCTACATTCATTAGCTTTGCCAGCTGTGCTATTGATTTACCAGCAAAGGTTTTCTGCATGAATAGGTAGTAATCTACTGTTTCTTCAATCTTAGAATATTGAGAGAAATGGAGACAGCATATAACAAAAGAAGTTACTGAAAATTATTAATTAAATTTTTGTAATTGCTCTACCTTTTAAAATTATACTAGATAAATGTAACAATCATGAATGTATAAAATAAAAACATCTGAAAATTCTCAGGTGTGGGTGAAATTTAGTAATATAGTTCACAGACAGTGCTCTAATGGTGTCATAACCCTTAAGGGATATTTAGCACACCAAAATTTGGGTTTCGATTGTCTATATAATTGCATATATGCATAAAATAAGCATTTCATATAAATTTTACTCTGTATTTACCCAGTAACCTTAACTTGTTCCCATTCACAAAAATGATTATATAACAGTAAACATCTATATAAAATCTTAAAAACATATTTGACATTTAATTGACATAATGCCTCTCTGTCAAATAATAATTCTAATATTCTAATAAGGAATAAAAATATAGCGTTAATTTCACCTTCCTCTCCATTAAATATTTTTGATGATTCTGAATGTTGACAATTGCCTGAATAATAACAATAAAGCAGAAAGCAAGAAATTGGGAATATTTAGCAACTAGCTTCCTCACCGGGTCCAGCACTGTCCCTGACATATACCAGCTGGTTAAGGAGTGTATTTCTAGACCACGCAGAAAAGAGGAAATTAAAAAGAACCTAATACTCACGTGAAATTGAATTCAAGATGGACTTCACATCCACTATTTAAGTTGAAATCTCTGAACTTCCTCAAAGGTAAGCACAACCAAAGTAAAAACTCATTTGCTGAATGTTCTGCCTAAAATGATATTTTTCAAACATCTGGAAACACTCTTTTGCCTCTCTTCTAAAACCTTAAGAATTACACATTGCTGAAGCTTGATGAAGAAATTGTATTTCAGTGACTGTGGAATAGATATTCTCCACGTTGGAACAGGGCTTTTCCAGTTCATAGAATGCCCTGAGCTTTTCATGGCTAAGAGGTATATTTTAATAAGGTTCATGGAAACCCCCCTTAGCACACTTACCTTAGCTCTCAGAATCAATTCTGCCATCAGCTTCCACACAGCTTCAGAGTCATTTTATCTATCCATTGTCTCTGAACTCAGGTGGCCTCAGTACCTTCAAGACCCGCATTAATCTTGTGTCCTTATTAATATAACGTATTCTGTTTCTAAGTTAAGCCAGGATGGTAAATTCATTGGGGATTGGATCCATGTTAGAATGATTGCTACATACCCCTGTTGCCCTTATCTCAATCTCAGATGGGGCCGAAAGAAAACATGCATTTGTATATATTGGTTTTGTTCATGTTGTGGCATTCAGCAATTAGGAAAACAGAAAAGGGATACTTAATAGCCTGTGATTTCAATACTCATAGTCTTAGCCACTATGCCATCCAGCCTCTTCACCGTAAAAAATTCAACACCTACTTTAAATACCCACTAAGGAGCATTTTTATTAGAACTATGACCAGAAAAAAAAGTGAAATTTCTCTAAACGAGGGACTCCTTACAATAATATTGTGAAAAAAACCTCCACAAAAGTTTGTGCGGTCTTTCAAAATCTGGAATGTGAACTTCAGGAAAAATTTATGCAATGTTTAAAATGAAGTGTAGGGGCGCCTGGGTGGCGCAGTAGGTTAAGCGTCCGACTTCAGCCAGGTCACGATCTCGCGGTCTGTGAGTTCGAGCCCCGCGTCAGGCTCTGGGCTGATGGCTCGGAGCCTGGAGCCTGTTTCCGATTCTGTGTCTCCCTCTCTCTCTGCCCCTCCCCCGTTCATGCTCTGTCTCTCTCTGTCCCAAAAATAAATAAAAAACGTTGAAAAAAAAATTTTAAAAAAAATAAAAAATAAAAAAATAAAATGAAGTGTATAATTTGGTTTTATGATCAAAATTAATGTGCACATATATATGTGTTTCTGAGATATAAATCAAACTTAGTGCAGTAGATTTTCTTGATGCAAACCTACAGATAAAGCTACATGCCTCAGAGAACACACCAGACTATACAGCTGTGCAACTGAATTATGAATTATACAGCCAAGTACATTTATCATGAAAATTGACCAGATTTCCTGCAGGCTAATCCAATATGGTTTTGATAACCAAAATAAAAGATAAAACATGTCTAATTCCCATAATTCACATTACCGTAACCTAAACTTAACCAAAACTCAGCAATTTTGGAAGCATTAATTTATGTAATGATCATTACATTGAAGTTCAATACCAAGGCAATAACTTATTAAATGAGTCACAAAATTTCCCAAACCATCTCTGACATATATGGGGCTAAGTTCTATGAAATTCAACCAAATTCAACCAAAGTCAACAACAGCAATAACAAATAGGGATGGGAAGAAGGGGAGTGTTGTTGATTCTTTAAGCCTTGTGTTTTTTACAAAAGAAGCAGCTAGACCAATTTTTTTTCAAGTTTATTTATTTATTTCAAGAGAGAGAAGGAGAGTGTGAGTGGGAAAGGGGCGGAGAGAGAGGGAGACAGAGAGAATCCCAAGCAGGCTCCGAACTCTAAGCGCAGAGCCTGATGCAGAGCTCGAACTCACGATCTGAGGCGAGATCAAGAGTTGGACGCTTAACCAGCTGAGCCACCCAGGCGCCCCTAGACTGATTATTTTAAATCACAGAGTAACAAAATATCAGGATTGAAAGGGGAAAAATTATATCTGGTCAGGGACATAGCTAAAAACACAACAATAACAATGTAGGGTTTGGAGGTTATTGTATAAATCTGATGATCGTCCGCAAGGAGAAACTCAAATCAAAACGCAAGCTTATAGGTCAGATTTTCTCTCAATAATTCTCTGCACATTTTCACACCCCTTAGGGCACTGTATGCACCTGCAGTGCACGAGGGCCTGGACACAGAACTTCTGCTGTGTGCCTTGTCACACAGTAACATTTTCTGTTTCTTTTCGGGTCGCCTAAATGACGCCATAAGTATCTTAGGGACAAAAACATATATACCTTATTTCCTCTCTGTTGCTAACATCTAGTGTACAGTTGTTGTTCTATAAATAGTTTTTGAATTATACTAAATCCAGCATGGTATCTTTAAGCACAAGGGAAATCTGTTTCACTTTGTTTCTTGCATTATACATTTATACACCAAGGTAAAATGTGTGTGCGTGTGTATAAATTTACATATATACATATATATATTATATTCATTATATATAATAATATATAACTGCATATATATCATTATCCATAAATTATATATGTGTCTATTAAACTGCTCTGTCATTAAACTCTCAAGGTTTCATTCTTAAATAGTGGCTTATTATAAATAAATTATGCCAAATTATTGATAAATATTTTGGCATTGCACATGAGATCAGACATAAAAGTTCATGATTTAAATCCCAGACCCCAAATCAAAAAATATTTCAAAAGGCTCCTCCTTACTAACTCTGCCTTCCCAGCAACCTTCTTTCTGCAGTGTATGGGGAGGTTCCCAAGGCACTCAAGAACCGATTGGGAAGGAGCTACAGCTATACTTTTTTCAATGATGGAGGGTCGAATAACAATGGAAAAAAAAAGTAAATCGAATGGAAAGGTAAGCATATAAGCTCTCATTAAAAATAAAAACTTGGGGGGCGCCTGGGTGGCTCAGTCGGTTAAGCGGCCGATTTCGGCTCAGGTCACGATCTCATGGTCCGTGAGTTCGAGCCCCGCGTTGGGCTCTGTGCTGACAGCTCAGAGCCTGGAGCCTGTTTCAGATTCTGTGTCTCCCTCTCTCTCTGACCCTCCCCCATTCATGCTCTGTCTCTCTCTGTCTCAAAAATGAATAAACGTTAAAAAAAATTTAAAAAAAAATAAAAATAAAAACTTGGATGCCAGGGTTCCTCAGGTGGTTGAGCATCCGACTTCAGCTCATGTCATGATCTCGTGGTTCGTGAGTTCAAGCGCCGCCTTGGGCTCTGTGCTGACAGCTCAGAGCCTGGAGCTGGCTTCAGATTCTGTATCTCCCCGACACCCTCTTTGCTCCTCCCCTGCTCATGCTCTCTCTCTCTCTCTCTCTCTCTCAAAATAAATGAAGTTAAAAAAATAAAAATAAATAAAATAAAAACTTGGATGCCTGGGTGGGTCAGGAGGTTGAGCATCCGACTTTGGCTCAGGTTGTGATCTTGCGGTTTGTGAGTTCGAGCCCCGCGTTGGGCTTGCTGTTGTCAGCATGAAGCCTCCTTCAGATCCCCCCCACCCCACCCCGCGCTTCCCCTGCTCACACTCTCTGTCTTTCGTGAAAAAAATAAACATTTAAAAATAAATAAATAAAGTAAAAATAAAAGCTGAATTACAGAGTCAAATGAACCACAGTTTGAATAGAATGTGAGATGGACGGTCAGCTCGTGTACTAACCCTGGCTCAATTGCGAAGGAAACATGGTATGATTTAAGATTGCAAACTAGCTAAAGGGAAGTATGACTGAGTTGTATTTGCTAGAACTCTGGAGAGTACAGATGTATTCTTACAGTGTATTGATGCTATGTAAGATGCTGTTTGATATGACTGATCATGAGTGTCTGCACCAAAAGTTTTCCAAAGTCACTTCCTTCTTGTAGTGTAAATATAACTCAGCCGTAAGCATTTAACTAGAAAGAATTAAATACACAGGTGATTTTGTATTTTTTTCTCGATGGCATTTTATCTTGATCCTATTTCTTTTCTTTATACACTGTACCACCATATAACCAAGATAAAGCATACTGCTTTACAACAGAAAGGCTTTCCCCTCAGGGCTTTGGAGTACAGCACACTGCTCACTGCCAGTAACATTTAGCTCTCTGAAGTCACTGAACCTAAAGGAAGGTCAGGGCCATTTTCCTTTCGTCAAAAGTAGCAGCTCCCTTCTCTATCTAAGTGTCCTGTGGGAAACTAGAAAACAAGAAAAGGCAAAACACTGGCCATTTCAGTCAATACTATATGGTAGAAAACATACAAGAGATAAGCATTTTGTGCTATGGTAATTTATACCTGGAATAAAATTTAATTTGCTTTTTCAATATACTCTCTGTCTGCCTTAAATGGCACACAAATCTTTCTTTGGTAGCACAGAGCCAGTTACTACCATCCCACAAACATTTATAATGGATCCAAATCTTCTGAAGGAATACTTTATGACACGGCCACACACACACACACACACACCACACATGATTCAATGAATACAAAAACTTGCATTTTTTAACAATTTTAAACATTGAACTTTATTCAAATAAAAATAACCACAAGAGGTTTGTTTATGGTGAAAGAGGTGTGTTCATTTAAAAGATAAAACCAATGAAGAAAACTTCCGAGGCTTTAATCACAGTCTTTCCATAATGTTGCTGATCATTCTCAAGCTTCATTTCTGCACCAGAAAGCCACATCAGATTGCTAACTTTCTGACAGGATGAAAAAAGTAGCAGTTTTATCGTTCTCTGTCTAAATTCTCCACTGACTACTGAGAGACTTCCTTGGTTAACTCAAGTAGAAATGTTTTTACTGGTTCACTTTTACTTTACTTTGTTAGGGAAAGATTAAAACAGATAAAATATGAATAGAGGCGCCAAAATATTAACTATTTAAACTATTACTGTGGCAATCACTTGTACCAATTTTCTAGAACACTCTTGATTCTATAGTTCCCATAGAGGTGGTTGTAATATTTTACAATGTATATCCCAATTTTTGATTCTGAACAGTCATACTATCTCCCACTTCCTGATAGTGTTCAAAAACTTCTGCATTGGGGCGCCTGGGTGGCTCAGTCGGTTAAGCGGCGACTTCGGCTCAGGTCACCATCTCGCGGTCCGTGAGTTCGAGCAGCTCTGTGCTGACAGCTCAGAGCCTGGAGCCTGTTTCAGATTCTGTGTCTCCCTCTCTCTGACCCTCCCCCGTTCATGCTCTGTCTCTCTCTGTCTCAAAAATAAATAAACGTTAAAAAAAAAATTAAAAAAAAAAAAAAAAAAAAAAACTTCTGCATCACATTTCCAAAACGATAAAGGTAACTTTTTCAATGACTAAGTAGTTTGTGTATATATGTCCTTATGCCCTTTAAAAAGAGATTTTACGGGCACCTGGGTCGCTTGATAGGTTAAACATCTGACTTCGGCTCAGGTCATGATCTCACAGTTCGTGAGTTCAAGCCCCATGTTGGGCTCTGTGTTGACAGGTCAGACCCTAGAGCCTGCTTCAGATTCTGTGTCTCCCTCTCTCTCTGCCCCTCCCTGTCTCGTGCTCTCTCTTTTTCTTTCAAGAATGAATATTCAAAAGGGAGAGAGAGAGATTTTAAATAGCTTTTAAAGATCACTGTCAGGAGAAAAAATTTCCCATAGTAGTTTTGTGATCTATCAGAATTTCACACTGGGAAGATTTGTGTTAGTCAGTGGTATTTGCATGGCATCCCATCAAAGAAAAGACTGTTCTTGCAGAAAGCGGTCTGGGTAATTCATCTGGCCGCCCCGACCTCACAAGGCCAGTGCTCCAAGCACTAAAGCCACAACAATACTTGAGCACAAGGAAAAGCCAGTGGATGTCAGTAAGGCCGTCTCAGTCACTCCATAGTCATCAAATGGAGACTGGATGTCTGCTTAAAGTAACCACGTTTCATTTCCCTAAGGGCCTACAGTTGCCCTGGTTCAGAAGAACTCGGTGTGTCACTGAGGGGACCTCAGATTAGGAACAGTCAGCCATGCAAACCCTGAGAACTGCAGAGAAAATAAGGGATTGTCATCTAAATGCTTATGACGTAAGGATTACCACAAACACCATCTCAACACCTACTCAGGCAGTCCTCCCTGTGACTTCCAGCAGCCCAGACGGGACCCACCTAGGAAGTCCCTAGGTGACTAAAACCCTAATCTTCAAGTTTAATCCATGCTAAGTAATCATGTTTTTTCCCTAAAAAAAAAAAAAAAAAAAAAAAAAAGTGTATGTGAGTGTGTGTGTGCGTGTGTGTGTGTGTGAGCATATGTTTGTTTCACTCAATGTCCTTCCCCCAGCTTCTATTTCATCATCAAGTGGCAAAGTCATTCTAAGAATACTATTTGAAAACATTTTTCTATCAACTGGGCAATAATTCTAACTATTCAATAGAATCAGACACTGTATATATAACTAAGTACTGATGCATAGGAAATAGTGGGAAATATTCATTATCTAGTTGTACACTTTAAACTGGCTTATTTAATTTTATTTTGCTTATTTACTTTATATTTGTCTCCATAAATCAATGGAATTGTTGTCTTGTACCCTTAAACACAAAAGCAGGAAGAGTAAAAAGAGAGTCTCTCTGCTTGCTGTTGCATAGATTAGTACATGAAAACCGGATAGAATAAAACAAGGGTATGGTAAAATTCACTTAACTTAGAGGTTCATATCTGATCAAACCCTTAACCTCACTGTTTCCTTTCCTTCTCTGAGTATTTATTTTAACTCTGAATTTTAGTTTTTGGCCTTCAGTGCCAGAAATATTCTTACATGTTCAGATAAGGCACTTTCATCCAGTTCCAAAAATGTTGAGGGTGAGGGTCAGATTTGAATTCCTGCTTATCCTGAGGCAAACATCTCCAACTGGACAAACACTTGGAATGTCTTGATTGACATCCTTGCAGCTGACAGGGGGCTGTTTGCTGTCTTGTTTTTTATCCTCACCCATCCCCCTTTTCTGAATTTACATAGCAACAGAGATAATTAATTGCTTCTAGATTCTTCCCCTTCCCTCCAAAAGCAAGCTGAGGACAGAAGGCCCCCCGTTGATTTTTTCAGCTTGACCCTACCTGTGTTTGGCTTTTGCCACCGGACCATGTCAGCATTCCAGGACCATGAGAGAATGCCATGTTTGCAACCCAACAGGAAGAGGAGTAAGCCAGGCGTTGACATCACCTGACAGATGTGTTTCTCAAGTGGGAAATTTTATTCAAGCCTTTTTCATGGAAATCATTGATACAGAAAAGGAATAAAGAAAAGAGAGGGAGAAAGAAAGTCGGTGCCATGATGGGCATGTTTTGCACCCCATAAAAAGGGAATTAAAGTGACGCAAGCTCACCTCCCTTTCTCTACACCCCCTCCTCACTCATCCTTTACGTCTGGAAGTAAATGTTTCTGAAATACTATAGCTACCGGCAGAGCAGCAACACATAATAACATGGTAGCAACACATAAAACTGTCAGTCTTCAGGGAAAATAGATGGTTAGGTTGAGGGGGTAAATGGACTAAATCAATTTGAACACGCATGTTAAGGACTGTGAAAGGGCAGAGTTTAGTGCTGCTAGGCTGGAAAACATTTGTCTCTGTCTTCTTGTATTTCCACAGCACTGGGCAGAATCCACCCACAGGCTTCTCACTTGGCTCCAGTCTGACTCTGCGGCTGATTAATGGCAGCTGGAGGTGTCCAGTAATTTCCTCACCTAATAATAAGCTACAAACCAAAATGGAGGTTCCCCTCAGGCCCACAGTTAACATACCTATACTTACAACCAGGAGGTAGCCAATTACCCTGCCTCTGTGCCCACTACTTAGGAAATACATGCTCAAGCAAGGCCGAGGCCATTTTGTTTACCGGGGACCCAGCTTCTGCCTATACCAGACAGACTGTTCTTGTTACATGATAAATACATATTAAGTCCAGTTAGAGACAGAAAATGCTTACAAAAATCTCTGGCAGTTCCACAAGATACATTTTTAAATAGCTCACTCTTTTCCCAAAAATGTGGCAAAAAAACGTTCAGATGATAGACTTGGTCTTCATCCTTTGGGGAGCTTAAATTTTAAATTACCATTACTAAAATGTCAGGTTGTAATTACAAAGCCTGAAGCCTAAGCAATCAATCTAATTCCCTGTTTCCTGAGGCAACCAATAAAGCTGTTTGTGTTCAGGCATCTCTTCCTCTCAGAAGAAATAAGAAGCAGTCTGTGCCACCAACTATAAGGTGATTATATGGATTAACTCTGTGATATTAATTAAGTGGTTAGCCTCAACATTTGTATTTATAGAAACACAATTAATTTAAGCTAAGGAATAATACATATTATATACCAAGATGAAACACAGAAGTCTGTGTGTGTGTGTGTGTGTGTGTATCTACACAAGGACTTTAGTTCCACGTGGGTAGAAGAAGTATGGGGTGATGGAGGCATTACACAGACCTGGATTCATATTTCATTTCTGCTGCTTAATTGCATATATAACCTTATGAAATTATTTTAACTCTTATGAACTTCTGTTTCCCCACTCATAAAGTAAGAATAATAATATTTATCAGGAATAATGTATGTGAAGTACCTACTTCAACATATGGCACACAGTAGGCAATCTATAATGAGTTTCACATAGTAGAAGTGAAATTTCTTACCTAAAATGTTTTAATAGTCGTAAATACGCATCACATAAAATTTACCATCTTAACCACTTTTAAGTGTAGAGTTTGATGGCATTAAGTGCACTCACATCACTGTGCTATGATCCTCACCATCCATCCCAGAACTCTTTAAGTTTATTTATTTTAGAGAGAGAGAGAGAGAGAGAGAGAGAGGAAGAGAGAGAGAGAGAGAGAGAGAGAGAATGCAAGCAGGGGAGGGGGAGAGAGAGAGAGGGAGACACAGAATGCGAAGCAGGCTCCAGTCTCCAAACTGTCAGCACAGAGCCCAACGAGGAACTCAGCTCACAAACCATGAGATCATGACCTGAGCCGAAGTCAGATGCTTAACTGACTGAGCCACCCAGGCGCCCCTTTCCCAGAACCCTTTTTGTCTTGTGAAACTGAAACTTTGTACTTAGTAAACAATAACTCCTCATTTGCCCTCCCGGCAGCTCCTGGAAACTACCATTCTATTTTCTATTGCAAGGTATTTGACTACTTTAAGTACCTCAAATAAGTGGACTCATAGAGCATTTTCCCTGTTGTGATTGGTTTATTTCAATCAGGATGGTGTCCTCAAAATTCATCCTTATTTTAGCATGTGTCAAGATTTTCTTCCTTTTCAAGGCTGCACAGTATTCCATTGAATTTCTATACCAGATTTTGGTTATCTGTTGGTCTGTCAGGAAACTGACAGTGAAGATGGGGAGATTATACTTGGATGGATGAAGAGACTGGAGGAGAAAACTATAAAGGAATTATGAAAAGATCAGACAAGAAGAAATAGTGGCAAAGTGAACTAAAGATATCAGATCAAAAACATAAGGTTTTAGAAGGTATGTGTTGGATGTTTGTCAGGAGATCCTAAGATAGGCAGGGTCAGGCAAAGGAAGGAAGGACAGATAAGGGACATCTCCAAGTGACAGAATGTGTCACAGAATGTCATATTGTTGGCATCTGGGTTCAAACTTAGAACAAGGATTTTTTTACTGAATTAACAGCATGTGATAGCAAACACCAGCTAATCTTACTACTTTATGTTTCTATACATGTGCCATCACTCACTGTGGCAGTAGTAGGATCACCTCTAAATTACACTCAGCTAACTAGATGTAATCTTTTGTAGATGCCATGGAAGAGGACATATGTGTGTCATTTTTCATAGAAAAATGCTAAGCCTTCTTAACCAATTCCTGGGATCCCAAAAGAGTGGAGGAGACCTTTAGAAATGAAGGAGCTTATGGGATTCTGGGGCATGCAGAGGTACCTCTGCACTGGGAATCACTTGACTGTACTCTTGAGTAAAATGCGAGAACTGGGTAGATTCATACTTATATACTGGGATTCAAGAGCCTTCCAATGCGGCTTTGTAAGGAGATCTCAGCTTTCCCTGTATCTCCCATTGAGATGTCTTCCCTGACTTCTCTCACTGGATGGTCTTGCCCAGAGTGAGCTGCTCTCTACCCACATCGATACCCATGCCCCCCTCACCCTTCTCAAACTGAACTCTTGCACCTAATCTGAGTCTTACAGGCAAACTATTGCTCCTTTATTTTCTCTTCACATCCAACTTCTCCCTTCTTTATCATTATAAACCAACATATTATTTTTAAAGGTGTAAGACCAATACCCCTGCCACATCTATGTTTATCAGAAAACCTGAAAAAAGTTTCTGTTTGTTTTTGGTTTTAAGTCGAAATTGTATATTGCTGTCAAAGAAATGGACTGGGAGGCAGTCCCAGTGAAAGAGTGAAAATCCTTAAAAGATCTGTATTAAAAATAAAAAGATAAAAAAGCAAAGGTACATGATAGGGATGCCTGGGTGGCTCAGTCAGTTGAGCATCCGACTTCGGCTCAGGTCATGATCTCACGGTCTGTGGGTTCGAGCCCTGCGCTGGGCTCTGTGCTGACAGCTCAGAGCCTGGAGCCTGCTTCAGATTCTGTGTCTCCCTCTCTCTCTCTACCTCTCCCCTGCTCGCACTCTGTCTCTCTCTGTCTCTCAAAAACGAATAAAAATGTTTAAATTAAAAATTTAAAGATGCATGACTAAATAGGCATGAGTAAGCTATGTTGTCCTCATAAGTAACAATAACACCAGAAGGGAGTATGTGCTGCAAAAGGGGACCTGCTTTTATGTCATTAATAGATTATAGGATACACTTCATTTTCTGTTCTATTTGGCCTCAAATTTTACTGTTTATTCAAGCAAAGGAAAAAAGAAAGAATGAATGAAACCTACAGAGGAAGACAGACCTCAGGAAATAAAAGCCTACAAAAATCATAGGGTTAGAGAAACACATGAAAACCTCTAAGCTTCACTGATAGTCAAGTCTGAAAACAAAACCTTTGTGAAATCTGGAAGGAAAGTTTAAAGACTTGAGCCACTAAAGGGAAGTAGGTCAGTTCTTGGTATACACATTCTCAAAGCAGTGACCCTTGTATAGTCACATCCAGTGAAAATGTTTTCCGTTATCTCTCTGATTATTACCTGGTGATGTTCCCATGGCCACAAATGACCTGTTGGCTTCTTCCTACCAAATTCTCCTCTCATCACTATCTCCAGCTCCATACAACAGATCCCACCCTTTATCAAGGCCTAAGACTCCTACACCATTTCTGTCAGCTCAGTTGTATCAACCGCTGCTGAGTTGAGATTTAGGGTCATATATTCAGTGATTTAAGGACTGCTTGTTGACTACTTAGCATCTACCAGACAGTGTGTTAAGTGCTATGGTGAGTAACATACATAAACACTTATAAAGTAATAATAAAAAAAAAGGAATAGAACGTAGAGACATTATACAAATTGAGCTACACTGATCACTGAGGCAGAGGTAAATGTCCTTTCAGAGTATGCAGATCAATGTGATCTAGAAAGTCCAAGGAGGTCTCCTTGCTATTGAGCACAAATCTAAAGAAAGAATAGGAGTGACCTAGGTTGTGAGGCGAAAGGAGATGTACATGGTAGGATTTTAGGGTGAGAAGGTGACATTTTGCCAGAAATAATAAGCACAAAACCCCATGGTTGAAGGAAGCATGACTTCTCCCTGGATAATGAAATAAAGCCAATGTGGCTGGAGGCCAGGGAGCAATACAAAAAATGACTAAGTAAAAATTGAGGCAAGGAAGATGTGTAACACAAAGACAATTCAGATTGCATGGAACATGTTGAGGATTTTAAGATTTCCCCTGAGCTAGGTGGGGTAGTAATATATAGGAAGCACCTGTACAGATGGAGTCACCATGTTCCCATGGAATCATGGAGTGATGGATAATTGGGATGGTGTACAACCCTCAAGAAGTTTACAAAGTGGGTTAGAGATTAGTAAAGGAAGGTCCAGAAAAATGACAACTTGAAATAAGAAGACCTGAGTTCAAATCCTATCCTTCCACTTACTAGCACTTTGACCTTGGGAGAATTCATGAACCCCTCTTAGTTTCAACCTACTCATCTACTCTTAATGAAGCTGTGAGTCACAAATGAGGTCATCCAGTGGATAGCAGTTTACGATCTCCAGTGTTGTCAAAATGTAAAGTGGCAATGACTGCTGCAAACATTGGAAAAATAGTTGTTATGGCAGCAATATTTAAAATATGTATTAGAATAGTTTTTGTTGCGATAACAAATAACCCCACATCTCAGAGCTAACAAGGACAAGCAGCTATTTTTCACATCAAAGGAGGATGATTGGCTGGCTGTGGCTCTGTTGCAGACTGTGGGTGGATAGGGTCTGCTCCATTTGTCTTCTCACTCTAGAAACCAGGTTGAAGGAGCAGAGCCCAACTTATACATATTTTTCTCATGGCAAGGACCAGAAGTGAAAGAATTTCTCACAGTTGGCATATACTTTGGCTTAGGCAAGTCACATGACCAAGCCTCAAATCAATGGCACAAACATGCATTATCCTCTTAGGGGTAAGAAGTAAATGAATAATTAGGAGCAATCGAACAATCTGCCATAAATACTTGTGCGTACGTGTGTTGAAAACTTTCTAAACCTAAGGGGAAAAAAAAGAGTAGACATTGCATTTGCAGCCATTCTGGTAAGGGGAGATAGCAATGTGGCAAAGAGACATCATCTATTATTACTTTTTGTGGAACTTAACAAACCAAACTTTTTTAAAGCCAAACATATTTTAACTATTACATGCATTCTTAAACTGTTTTGTAAACTAAATAATAGGAGAGATCACTTAAATACATAATTTTATGCCTTACTTTGAAGCACATAAACTTCCAAAATGAAAATAACCATTCTTTGTTTATCAGTTTAGTATGTTGAGTACAAATCTGAGCGATATATACAGTATGCTTTGAAGAAAGATGAGCAAAACCAGACAAGATGCCATCAGGCCTGCTGTTAGGAAACTTGGTGCAATCAGGTCCACCGATGTGGTTGTGCCGGCTGTTCACTGAGCAAGGGCACCAATCAAGAGAAAGTAGGAGGCAAGAGCCAATCCATCCTTCACTCCCCAAGCCATCGTCCCTGGTGAAAGGCTATGTTTAGTCAGAGAAAAGCGCAACATTTTTCAACTTGCACAAATGTGTCATTTAGCCCTAGATGAGGTTTCATAGAGTAATCTATGGGGCCAGCTCATAATACCATGTGTAGTTATCATGCCACCGTCAAAAGTTATCTGAACTACAGATTAAACTCCAGACTAATACAATTCAAGAAACTGTATAGTCTATACTTCTTACTGTAGTAATATACAGTAAAAAATAAAGCTGTAAAAAGACTATATACTCATTTCCTCTGTAGTTTTTCTTTTTTAATTAGCAGGTGCATAGAAGTCAAATTATAATCTGAAGATGATCAAAGAACAAGATTAAATAAAATTAATTACAGTAAAACCTTGGTTTGTGAGCAGAATCTGTTCTGGAAATATGCTTGTAACAAAGCACTTGTATATCTAAGTGAATTTCTCCATAAGAAATCATGGAAACTCAGATGATTCATTCCACAACCCAAAAATATTCATATAAAAATGATTATAATACTGTAACATAATACAAAATAATAAAGAAAAGACAAAATATAAAGAAAAATAAACAAACTAACCTGTATTCCTTTTTAATTTTATTTTTAAATGTTTATTTGTTTTTTTAAATATGAAATTTATTGTCAAATTGGTTTCCATACAACACCCAGTGCTCTCATCCCAACAGGTACCTTTGTAAACCTTTGTGGCTGGTGTGAGGGAGACAAGAGAGAGGAGGGTTATTGTGTAGGACGACTTTCACCATCACTAATGGAATCACTGCTGTCTATTGGCTCAACGGAATCTTTTTCTTTTCGTGCAACTTTAACAAGAAACATATCCAATGACACTTGCTTTTACCTCCTTTGAGAGGATTTTGCAGAAATGTGACATTGCGTTGTTGTTAAACAGATTCATCCCTTGCACTGCTACGGCCTTATTCGGGTGGTGTTTTGAACAAAATTTTGCACTGTTTCCCATATTTTATACAACTCCTTAATCTCATCTGAAGTGAGGGATTCCTCCGCCTTTTTCTCCTCCTCCTCCTCTGCAAATGAGATGCAGATGTAGACTTCTTATAAAATCTTGCAATTTCAGCCACTCGCATACCTCGTTTATATTTCTTGATGATTTCCTTCTTAATTTCCACCATAATCATCTCCTTCCTTTCACCACTTTTCTTTTCAACCTTTTTCTGCATGGGGGTCACTGTATATGCTCACACAGATGTTGCCTATAGTACAGTATTAATAAACTCTTATCATATACTGTACTTAATGTAACTGGCAATAGGGCAGCAGAGGAAAAGGTCTATATATGCAGTCAGCCTGACCTAGAATGAAGCAAAGCATTCCCAGGCTTATTCTTGTATGAAAAAGCAAAGGACTGTCCACAGGTGCTTTGCAGTGACAAATAATACGCTAGCGCCACTTGTGGGCGCACCTTCCAATGTTCTGAAAAATCACTGATTTCTACCAAACACCACGGCCTGAGACTGAGCATCTGAGCATGGGGAGATGATCACCACAATCCCAGAGAGAGAGAGAGAGAAGAACCGGTTGTGGTTATATGACATTCAGCGTCTTGTACTAGTCATATTGCAAGACATCACTCATTTATCAAGTCAAAATTTGTTAGAAATGTTTGCTTTTCTTGCAGGGCACTCGCAGAACGAGTTACTCGTAATCCAAGATTTTACTGTAAATTATTTTCATGTTATTAGGAACAAACATCTCTTTTCATAAGTATGGTATTCTCTGGGAGGGAGCATCCCCTCATGCTCTGTGCTGTCTCTGGTAGATACTGGCAATCTACAACTCCTCCGTGTCCACCGATCACCCATGATTAGACATATCCTCCTTCAGACAGATTAACACCTCAGAGCCTTTCATACAGGCTAATTCATAAAGCAACTAAAGTTTTAACTAGCAAGCAAGAATCACTGCATTTTGAAGTTCTTAATACAATCCATCACAGATACGGGGTTTCTTCTCTAGGCCAACTGGACTGGTTTCCAGTATCTGAGCTTTACTGTAGGCTTTTACTTTCCACATTTAAAAGTTTTCTCTCATATATAAGTTCTCTGATATCTGTGGATACCTAACGCCTACGAATTTTATACATTGAATATCTACAGCAGTTTCACCCATGGGATATTTCTAATGACATCTTGTGCTTTATAATTAAAAGTTTCCAGGACCAAGAGGTTTCTGTTTCTTAGTATCTCTCACATAGCTATTTCAAAGGGAATTGCTCACACACCAGAGCTTCTTTCTACTTTGTTTCCCTTGGGAAATTCTGTGTACATGTTATTCTTCCCTTGTGATTGAGATTCCTTGGGGTTTTTTTGGTTTGGTATATATTTTTAAGGGGTCTGACTCCTTGCAAATGGCACAATGGACTTCTTCTTTAGAGATATGCCTGAATGCCTACCACTCTTACAGGCTGTGTACTTGTAAATTTTGGTATTTTAAGTCCTAAACCCTTCCCCTCAAAGTCATACAGGATCTACATCTAGAAATGTACATGAAGTTTTCCTATGCTTGATAGAATTTCAAGTCCTGATGGGCCAGATCTCTGGGATGATCTTCATATATGGTCCCAAATATCTGAGACACATGAAAGTTCTTGATCTTCCAGATAAGATCACCTTCTTCAGTCTCTCCCATAACAATGTTTTAGTGCCTCTTATTAGAAGTATTTGAGTTTCTCCATACTTCTACATTCCCCCAAAATATGCTATGCTGCAATCTGTGAATTCAAAGACCATTAAGAAAGAGAGTATCCTAAAATAAGAGAAAATGTAAGAGACAATATGATTAAACCAAAGATATCCTTTTAGATTGTTCTTCTACAACTATGAAGTCCAATCCACTTTTAGGATTCCTTTGATGTCTTTTTGCTGAAGATTTAATTCCTTATCAGAACCTGTTTTGGTACATGGATATGCTGTAGTACTGATAATTAATATCTTCCTCTCACTTCCTTGGGAAGAGACCACTTAAGATATCATGAATTACAGGCACATCTATATAGTGGGCCTCTTTGAAATACCTTTTCCTTCATAGATGAGTGATTTGAGAAGTAATATGCTATTCCATTAAATTAGATATACATATATATGATGCCTATTAAGCTTTAAAATAAGCAATAAATATATTTTTAAATCAAAAGAGAATTTGAGAAAAAAAGGAAAAAACTGAAGGACAAAAAATGAAATGGAAGAGAGGCAAATGAAATATACAACTGTATTTGCAAAATATTTTTCTCCTTTCCTTAATCACATGGTATCAAGCCACACCTTCCCCCACCCCTCCTCCTGCTTTTCTTCTAGTTTCCTTGTTATTAAGAGTGACTCTTTAGTCCAACAAAATTACTCTCAGTGACCACCTCTGGTACATGGCAAATACCTTTTTGTTCCAAAAAGCTCAAAGCAGGTTCAAATTTACCTAAGAGCAATTTATTAGACATGTAGATGAAAAACATATTGGAGCAACATGGGTTAGTTTTTTTAAATAAGTTGGCCCTTAGTGCTCATTTTTAATAATTTTCATTACAAGAGCCATAAAACTAGCAAATTTAGAACAATCCCACTCAATAAAAGAAAGTTGAATTTAGTACCCCACTGTTATTGTCTGAACAATAACAATTTTTAAATTAATAAATAAATTCCCAAACCACATGTGACTGGGTGCAGTCACTCATTACAAGAGATCCAATTAACCTTTCAGAACTTAGGGGACAAAATGACTTTACCAGAATATATTGTAAAGGAGGATTGCAAAAATTTCACTGATTCTTCCTAGTCCTTTAAAAACTTAGGAGCAAGTTGATTTTCCAGACATGAGGACAAATGCATATTCCATCTCTTCAGTGAAATCCTGATCCTTTTCCTTGGTATGCATAAGTTTAATACCACTTTTCAACAGAGACACAAAATGTCCATCTTAGGATATTGTAGAGCGTCAAAGTTGACCTACAACACAGCAGGTCGACGTATTCAAAGCACTAATTACACCAGCAAGCTCAAAACAGCTTTGCATTGGACTTTCAGGAAAAAAAAGCACCCCTTTCAAGAAAGACTGTCTCCATTCTAAAGATTGTTACATGTAAAACCGTTTGAACATAAAATTTTGTCTGATTAAACCACAGTATTTTGTCTGCTGGGGTTTAACCTACCACACCTGGTGAGGTTTAAACACAAACATAAGAACAACTTACAAAATCTCCTGCTTTATTTTGAAAGTTAAGCCTATAAGAATTTTTAAAATATGTATTACTATAGCAAACCCAGCAGCAAAAGCTATTACACTATGATTAAAAGAAAAAAAAAAGGATAGAGCTTAATATACATAGCCCATGATCCTACCCCTGGCTCGTTCTGTGAATTCCAGGCACGCCCATCCCCGCCCCACCCCCACCAGGCTTCCCATCAGCCACACATAACCTGCCTCACTTGCAGCCTCCTCAGGAAGGCCCCAAAATCTCTTTTGTCCTGAAATTTGTATAAACTAATTTCTCCACCTTCAATCTCACCCCGACTCCCATTCTCCAAATTTACTCCCATATTTCTTTCTTTGACTAATTCCTCTTTGTCTCTTCAAAATATGCGCAGGCTCCAAAACTGCCAAGAATGGATGTGGCATTAAAACAAACATCTTTTTAGCCTCTTTGATGGCATGCTCATATCCTGCTTTATATCACAGGATTTGGCTTTGCACAGATCTCTATTTGGGTAAATTAACAAATAAATGGTCCTGCCTGCTGGCAATGACATTCATTAAACTCCCAAGACCCCTTCTAGTACATTTCATTTCATACTAAATATTCCACACCGAGTATCATATTGACATTCTAGTATTCAAAGTTACTGCACTTTTACCATTAGATTAGATTTCATTTCCAAAGAAGTCTCTAATTTCATGGCTTGTGGCGTATTTGATTTGTTGCTTAAGCAAACAATAATGAAAGTCACCATCTCCCTACATCATAAAATTGATAAAATTATGTTAATCAAAATTCTTGTAGAAACCAACCAAAAACAACAACGTATAATAAATCCTCTTGCTTTTGTTTTCAATAAGTAGACAAACTTAAGGAGGTACTGATAAATGACCAGTAATATAAAAAATAAAAATGTGAGTCATTTTTTCTGGCTTTATCCTTTATCGAATTGCAATTTCATTATATTGTTGCTCTTTTATATTAAGTTTGCTAGCAACAATCATCATTGTATTTTTTTTTTTCCATTAAAACGATATTCCCCTAGTTTAAAAGCCATACTTGGGAGCAGAACCTAGAAATCTGTGCAACTAGTCGTATATCCTCAACGTAAGAGAGGCGGGTATCGCTTGAGTTATACCCAAAGAAAATGACACACTGAGTTCTTGTAAAACTTTAACTTAACTGGTGAGCCTCGTTGCACCTTTAAAATTCTTCACCTTTAAAATTCTTATACCTCTAAGTGTGTTCTAACTCCTGAACACTATTTCTCTGTGCTGGGATCACATGTTTCCCATCCTAAAAAACAAGAGAACAAAGTTGAAAAAAGAAAGAAAAGAGCCTTTCCTCACTGTCAGGACTCAGGCTTATCTCCGCAGCCTCCTATTTTTAACCAGACTGCAAATGGTATCCGTGATCAAAGGCCCAGAGCCCTGGAGGAACTCGGGCAAACAGCACGCAGCAGAATGCTTCCGGATGATCTGTAAGCAGGAAAGGACTTTTGACATGAAAGACAGCTTAAACAGCACAAGAATAGCAATAAACCAGCTGTAAAATGCGTAACGTTGCCCTTGAACGAATGCAAATTGTTCCAAATAATTTTTCCTTTTTTCGCAGCCTCTGGATGCCCCGCTGGGGCATTTAAACAGCCACATGCTCAGTGTACAAAAGCTTCTCTAAGTGGGAAAATACAGTGTACTAATGTGTTTAGAATGAGGGAACCGAACACATCCACAGTTCAGATTTGATGCCTTCTTTTTTTTGTTGGAGAATGAGTTCATTAATGGCAGGCTTGTTGTGAGTACTAACTAAGCTTCCAGTCAGTAATGTTGAAGGGTAATTTATTGGCTTAGAAATACTCAATTAACCGTTGAAGTGGTTGTTAATTTAAAAGGTAAATGGGTTGTTGAGCCTTACATAGAATTGCTCATGCAACTGGAATGTATATTTACCTAAAGATTAAGAAGTACAGCGCTTACTTTTTAAAATTATTTTCCATTAGGCAAATGTATGTTATAGAAATGCTATGAATACTACGATGTTTAAATATTATCCATTCTAAGTCATGAGAATAATATTATTATATATTTCATATTTGCAGTTACAAAGCACTTTCATATATATGGCTTCATTTAATGCACAGAAAACATTCTCAAATATATTAAAGTTCTCCTACATAATCCTTTAAATAAATACATAAAACAAAATGATACCTGTTCTAATCAATTATCTTAATTCTATATTTAAACTAAAAATAATAGATTATAAATAAATTTCTTAATACTTGATTATTTACAAAGTCATAGTAGCAAATAGAGTAGTTTAGAAAACGCTAGGTTTATAATTAAAAGATATGTTTTATGCCACAAGAAAAAAATTTACCTTCAAATAATTTGGCAACTTACTGATAAAATTTAGGCTGAAAGATTTATTTAAAATCAAATGATCAAAAAAAACATTTAAAGTTACTTAGATGGATACACATATGCTATATTTGATAGAGTGGATGTTTTGCTTTAATATTAAATTTAAGTAAAATATTTATGACTCAAAAAATATAAATTACATTTAGGTTATAACTAATCAATAGGCTATGAAACCAAACTCTTCTACAAAGAATATTTTCCAATAGTAAATTATTTCCTTAACTTTATTTAAGTCTCTATTTCCACATTTGTCTAAAAGTAATAAAATTGATACAGTTTCTTCTTGTTCTCCCTTAGAATAAACATCCCCACAAAACCATGCATGTATATTGTATAACCAAGGAGGTAAGATATCACTCTGCCTAAATATCAAAAATCACTTTAAAAGTTAATGTTTTAAAATCAACAAGCATGGAAAAGAGAATTTTTCTACGGCCATACCAACTATATAAATATTTATGTTTAGAAGCACCCCATTGGGGACTTCGGATAGGGTCAATTATTACATATTCAATTTCTACATGCTTTTCTGTGAAAGTAGTAACAATTAGTTATCAAAACTAATTTGTTTTTCAGTCATAGAAAAGTGGTACTTTTTAAAATCAGTACTTTTTCGTGTAATGTCATGCAAATCTATAACATTGATCAGTAAGAATACAGTGTGTATTAAAAATGTAATCCCTTTTCCCTGGATATTTATTTCATATTATACTTTGTTTTTACTTTTATAATTATAAATATGGACACAATGAGTACACAAGGACTTACTGTGTTTCATCAGGAAACTAGTTAGACAACTAACACAATTGCTCTGATTCTAAACCATGTTTTACTTAAAACTAATTTTTCATCAGTGTTAAAGGTTAATAATACTGTTATTTCCTCTATTACCTGGATTTAATAAAAGCAGTGAGGCATAACATTCTGTAAAGCCAGGCAATAAGAGGAAAACACAAATGTTAACCTCTAACATAAATGTAATGGTAATTACTTTGGTATAGTTTTAAAATTAATGTCTTTGGTAGTCTCCCAAGTGGCCAAAAAAAAAAAAAAAAAAAAAAAAAAAGCTTTCTCTTCAGTCTTCCAGCAACTACCAAGATCCAAGGTCAAGAGCAAATAATGTCATCAGTTAATATGCTTAACACCTTTTGTGCACCATATCACCCTTTAATATAGAAGCATATTATATTAGAAATAAAACACTACAATAAAGTAGTAACACTGTAATTATAAATTAGCTAAACTGAAATTACTTGTTGAAAATTTAACAAAAAAGAATGTTGAAATACATCTGACTCCATGTCAGGTATAAAATGGAGTGACACAATAAGGTAGATAAATCTCCAAATTAAATACTTAAAAGAGAAAAGCATGCAAAACAGTTTCATCTATATCTCAGCACTCTGTTTAAAGAGGCACTTAGGAAATTTCCATGGTTTAGTTTGCTATTCTTTGTAAAACTCCATTTAGGTATTTTTACATACATACTTCAGTAATTATTGCTATTTGATAAGCATCCTTTTCTAATCTTTGGCAGGCAAGGTTAACTTTAGTTTTATTACTTGTCAACTGTATCTTCTACAGTACCAAGAAATGTCAGCAACCTCCTTGGAAACTCCTTGTAGGCAAGTTGATTAAATTCTGTTAATGATCTGGGATCCTCAAGCCCCTGCAGTGAGAACCAAATTGCAGATTTGGCTTTTGCAGTTCTGCTTCGTCCTTCAGCATTTTGTAAGTCTACCAAAGCAAACGTGTTCCGAGCTTTCATCTTTCAAACACCACCACTCATCACAAATTTCAACTATTGTTTCCTGTCATCTTTTCATATTCAGTTTACAAAAGCAAAAATGTGTCTCCAGACTGTTGATGACCAGAGTTTGTCAGAATCATTTCTTCATAACAAATTCCTGTGTACATGGCTTAGGTCATTCCTTTCTTTTTTTTTTTTTTTTAACTTTATTTATTTTGAGGGAGACAGACACAGCGCCAGTCAGGGAGGGGCAGAGAAGGAGAGAGAGAAGACCTCAGGCAGGCTCTGTGCGGCCGGTGCAGAGCCCAATACAGGGTCGAACTCACAGAACTGTGAGATGATGACCTGAGCTGGCAAAAGTCGGACGCTTAACCCAGCGCCCAGGCACCCCTGTGATTCATCTCTTTCATTCATTTCATTTTTGGGCACCCAGAAATACTTACTGATTGACATTCATGCAATAGTAGAATGAGGAAGGAAATATCTTTGCTCAATCTGACATAGCCCAGCCCTACCATATAGTTTTCATCATGTACCAGAAATCTAATTCCTGATCGGCTTCTTGTTGAATAGTTGTGAATGTCAAAGCCAAACACTGAATTTATCTTGTCCTCTGACAATTGGCAGGTAGGGTAGAAACACCAGTGATAAGTAGTTATCTTTAAAAGACAATTCTAGTAAGACCAATATAATTATAATGACAGTGTCATCTAAAAAGTACATATCAGCTTTGTCTTTGAAGAGCTTGAAATTTTTATCACTCCTTAAAACACAAGGCATGGGGGGGGGGGGAGGGGAGGAATGGGGTGGACTTCAAACATGTCTACAGGAAATATCAGAAAGGGAAATTTAATATTTGACTGATGAGAAGGATCACCAGTGGCCCAGAGCCATGAACAAGGTCACTTAAACAGACAGCAAACCCTTGTCAGGTGTGGTCCCTTTGTTGTGTATTTACACTGGCTTCTGTGTTGAGAGGAAGGCTCCACGGTCCTAAAAACTGCCAAAAACTCCTGGCTGGGTGAAGCAATAAACACGATCTGTAGTGATAACCCCTGGTGCACTCCATGTGCACCAAGATCTGCTAAGACCGATGCTCCACTCTGCAGCAAGGTAGAATAACATTTGAGGTCAATACTTTGAGGGGGTGCAGGGAGCAATGAGGGAAGCACACAGGGATAGTAGCTAAGGGAAGTGAAGCTAATTGTTTAAAAAGAATGGGCTATGTTGCATCCAGCTGGATCACTTACCAGCTACATTACCACCTAATTATTTAACCTCTCAGAGTTTGCTCACTCATAAAATTAGGATTAAAACTGGATCTAGCTCATAAAGTCAATAAAATAATCTATGCAAAGCAATGACTGCTACCCAATAACCATGCTCATGCATTGAATGCCCACTAAAAACTATCAAGGAAATCAAGATTGCAATGTAAAATGCAAAACCGAAGTTGTACATTAACCTTTTACTATCCAAACTAAGAATTCAAGAATAAGTTACTCGATTGAGGAAGATTAGAAGAGCATGTGCTTCCTTGATACAATTATTAAAGAGTCTTAAAAGACAAAAGCCATTCCTGCCCCCACTAAAAGAATGCTGATTTACCTAATGAACTATCAATAACTAGATGCATGAAGAAACTAGATGTATAGTAACAAATTATAGTTTCCTCTTATAATTTTTTTCTACATGGAAATAAAGTCAAGCCTTTAAAATTTATTATAAATATTCAATTCGGTATGTATATTTGAGACTATAATAGCAGCATCAAAATAAAACAAAGACAAATGATACATGGTCAGTATGGCTGGGTTCAGAGTCTAATGGGAGCAAAAGCACTTGCATTAATAATAGTAATGCTGATAGCTGAAGGCTATAGCAAAGATGTTTTGAAGCTTCTGGAGGAGAGAGTCCAAGGGATGAAGAGGAATTAATGGTAGAGCGAAATACTCCCTGGACTTAGAAAGATGACTTGGGCCAGAAAAAAAAAAATATTTTTTCCATTCCCTGAATGAGAATTTGTATGCAGACTTTTGAATGCAGATTCTAAAAATATAATCAAATAAATGGCTGACTGGGCCACAACAAATTACCCAAGTGACAGGGAAAACCTCTCCCATACATTCCACCATTGTCATGATTATTTGAGTATCCAGAAAGAATTTCCAAAAGAAAGATTAATGCTTTGCTGCCTCCATATAGATTAAAAACTGCTTAGAGCGGGATCGTTTTTTATTCAGCTTTGTATTCTTGGTACATAAAACAAAAATTGTAGACCACTTAAAAAGCTGGTCTCTTGGTCAGAAATTAGAAGTCCTCTAGTTTTACGGCATGACCTCTAAATCCAGAAGTTAATCTTCACCAGTCAGAACTATCTCTGAGGGGCACCCGGGTGGCTCAGTGGGGTAAGCATCCGACCTCGGCCCAGGTCACAATCTTGTGGTTCATGAGTTCAAGCCCCACGTCGGGCTCTGTACTGACAGCCCAGAGCCTGGAGCCTGCCTTGGATTCTGTGTCTCCCTCTCTCTCTCTCTGCCACTCCCCTGCTCACACTCTGTCTCTCTCTGTCTCAAAAATAAAAAATAAATAAATAATAAAAACAAAAACAAACAAAAAAACTACCTCTGGCCTTTGTGGAACAAACTCTTATTTTAGGAAGGCTTTTTCCCCCTGGGATCAAGGTATCCCAACAATCAGTGGCTTTTTTATGAATAAAATAGTCCTCACCTCTACTGGTCCCTCATTTTCTATAAAACTTAGTAACTTTGAGAAATTTAGCACTTTTCCCAGTTATTAACATCCGTTTTCTTAATGCTGTCACTTTAACACGCTGATGGCTTATGCCACTAAATTATTTAAGTTCAGTTAAGTGATGAATCCAATGTTATATAAACATTTCAATTTTTATTACTCAAGCTACAGAAATCAAGAGGTGTTGATATTAAAATGTTAAGACGTTAGGATGTTATTGTGATGATGGGCAAGAGACGATACCAACTAAGGTGGCCTATAATCAGGATGTAATTTACCTTGGAAAGTTATCTAATTAAAACAGTATAGGAGATAATCCTAGAGAAATTTATCGTCAATGGACTTTCTGCTATACACTTTAGGATAAGAGCATGCCTAACTCTGGGAAACTTTTGGTTCAGAAAGATTGAAGTCATTCTAGGATTCACTCATTGTTTTAAGCATTTGTCTGCAGTCTTAGAAATCTGCTCTAGGACCTAAGTCCTAGAGCAGTTCATGTATCTAAATAGAGTAAGCCATATTTTTGCAGCCTGAAACAGTCCTGAAATCAGAGATGAGTCTTTTTTCAAACCTCTATCTCCCAGGCTGGTTGGCAATCAGCTAGGATCCAAAGCAAATAGACTAAAGGCTAATTAAGGCTACTAATAACAGAGGGTTTTTATATGCATAGCTTAAAAAGAGGGAAGAGCAATTGGAGACTAAAGATAAAGTAGGACATTTCCCAAAGGGTTATCTGTAACCAAAAGTTGTATTAACTCTAGACAGAAGACTTGGCAAATACTAACATGCAACTTAAAAAAAATTAGTTACTTGAGCTTAAAAAAAATTAATATCCTAAAACACATGAAAAATTTAATTGTATATAAATATTATTAACAAGCAACATTTGAGAATCAATAATTTACTACGAAGAATTAGAGAGGATATTTGCCCATTGGGCTTAGAATTTCAAGATGAAAGCAAAATGATTACTTTTAAGAATCCAGAGAAGTTGAAGAATTTCTTTTCATTATGGGTGGGGAAAGAGATGATATTTTCATTTCCTACTTTTGGTTCATTTGAAAAGTCTAATGCTTATAAATACATTCATTAAATAGGGCTATCGAAAGCCATTGCCACCACTGGCATAGGGTCTTCTAAAAAGAAATTTAAAGAGTTTAGAAAATTAATTCTGTTAAATATTGCTAATAGAACTATAGTAGCTCATCTTGATGCCACTGTCCCGGGCTTTCCCCATACCACCCAGCCAAAGCAGGTAAGGGATCACAGAGCAGACATCTACTGGGGATGGAAGAACTCACAACTACAAAATATCATTATGAGACCTCAAATTTATATTGCTCTTTAACTTCAAAAAACAAAAATAAAATGAAAAAGGAAGCTTCCTTAACTTCTCAGATTATTAAGAAAGTAGCACTATGAGACAAAGAGGATACCAGTTATTTTACAGAGCAAGGAGACAAAACTCACAAATTTACACAACTCATCCAGAGCTCCAAAACGTAATAACTAGAAATCTTAGGACTGATACTGATGTCCTTCAACCTGAAGTCAAAGAAATCTTTCTGCTCTCCCCAACCACATGCCATCTTGTTCATATTCTTAATTTCATGAGTAACTGAATTGATTGGCCTTCTCCTGGCAGTGCTTTCACGGAATCCTTCTATCATTTCAAACAAATGTATTCAAACCTTGGTGAAAGCAAGATAGAATAAACTTGAAATTATTCTGCATCTGTTTTTGTTACACATGATAACCAAGGAGATAAAAACACTCCAGGCCCTACTTCTGCTACCAGTAGTTGAGTATTGGTATTTTATATCCTTGATGGCCATATTTGATTTTTTTAAGAGACAGAAAATAAACAAAAACTCTATGTGCTGTTTCCTGTGTTTGCAAGAACTGTGACCTTTGGCTCTTATAAATCTATTCAAAGCCCAAGTCTGGAGATTGGGTGTTTCAGGAATGTTCAAAATATAGCTTGGGATTTATAGAGCTGCAAACTTTTCTTGGCTTTTCTTGGTCCATTTCATTTGATAAAACTTAACTGGTAAACAATGTAGCTGTACATCCTCTACAAAACATCCATTAGGTTATCTTGCTTTCTACCAAACTAGAGTTTGTTTGCACAAAGAATTAATGAGAGGGGTTACTGAAGGACTCCAGTCTCTACTTTTCTTCTACTTGGACAAATGGTTTGCAATACCAGCACCGACAAATGCAAATACAAGTAATTGACATTCTAACGTATAATTCGCTTTCAGGGAATATAGCTCCACTGTTAAAACAAACAAACAAACAAACAAAAAATGTGTTTTCTTAAAGGTCCTTTCCGGGGGCTTGATGACAGAGCAGTTGAAATTTCTATTAGTGACCCAGATCTCTGAAACTTGAATACAGCAATTTCCTTAAGTCATGTTTCAGCCTTGCTATTTAAAATAGGGTCTCTTAACGCTGAAGATCATAACTTTCATAATGAAATTATGGCTGGTATTCAGATTAGTTGGAATTAACATAATACATTTCTGTGTCTAGAAACTTTTCAAGCCTCAGAATCTAACACTTGAAATATATTTGAAGAATTTATCATTAAGCCAGAACGCTTGAAGTAGTGTTGCCTCCCAGCCTACTTGGATAGAAAATGGCCGTGCTGACCTTTCTCACTGAAATCGTTACTCCTCAAAATAGAGACAGAATATCTCACTCTCATCTTTGGGGTGTCATCCTAAACCCTCATTTGGTAGGCAGCTACTCTGAGCCATACCCAGTGTGGGAAGCTTTCTAATGACCCTATTTCACAAGAGCAGCAGTTTCTAAGTGGACTTCTTGAATTCCAAAGGATATACAAGACAGTTCTTTTATATTAATTTTTAGTTTAGAAAATAAGATAGCAACTAAATCTACTAATATTTAATATCCAGATTGAAACTGGTTATGTCGTTATGATTACAAGCTGGAAGAGTTTAGGGATTATATTATTTCAGGGTTGTATTACATTGAGTAGAAAACTATTTCCAAAAATGTGTACTAAAATGAGGAGACAACATGAAAATCCTAAGTACCATAAAGAGAGACTGGTTTTTCTCACAGAGAAGTCCTTTAAAAAGTTGGAGAATTTGAAGATGAGTGCATGTTTTTCTCTTGCAAAAAAAACAACTGTCCCAAATTTCTGAACTTTTCTATGATTAAAAGTGTCTGTTAAGCAGTATTTAAATACACACAAACCCGTAATATGTCCCAATGTAAAAGAGGCATTTTTAATAAGAAGTGAGAAAATGATCAGTTTGGAAAATAATTCTTGCTATCAAGACAGAATTTTGAAAACAGATGTTTGGCAATGTTTTCAACATTATGCAACTTTGTTACTGAAAACAATTTAAGTGTGTCAATTATAAAACACCCATCTGCATACTTTGAAAATTAAATATTATATACTTTATAAAAATATATAATATTTGTTCATTTGTGTTAATGCTTTATTTAGAATATTTGCATCTCTGCTTATAAAAGAGATCGGCCTTTCTACCTGCCTTTGGTGAGTAGGTACTTTTCCCTATTCCTCAATTTTTGAAAGTGTGCCCCAAGTCAATGTTATCTCTCCTTTGAAGATTTAGTAAAACCTGTACTTAAAAATGTCTGTTTTTGTGCCAATTTTGTGGTAGGTTCTTGACTACCGATTAAATGACTATAATGGCTTTAGATTAATTAGGTTTTTTTTTAATTTCTTGTTAATTTTGGTAATATACAGTTTTCCAGAAAATTGGCCAGTTCACCCAAGTTTTAGTATAAAAGTTCCTTATAGAACTTCCCACTCATTTGTAATATTTCTAGTCTACATATGGTCATGTTCTTTTTTTATTCATAATATTTTTGTTGCCCTTCTTAAAAACGGATTTGTCAGAGAAACTTCCTTCTAAAGAAACAGATTTTAGGTCTTTGTTTCTTTGTTTTGTATTTAATTAATTTTTGTTCTTTCTTTGTTGCCTGCGTTTACTCTGCTGAGTTTACTTTGTCAGAAAGATTCTCCAACTTTCTCTGAGTTTTTGGTGAATTCACAGAACATTAATTTTTACTGTATCTTCTGCACTATTATATGAATTGCAGATAAAACTCTACAATCCCCTTCAACTGCCTTCCACAAGTTTTGGTATATAGTGTCTCGTCGCTGCTTAATTCCACCTTTGATTTTTAATTCTTCCATTGTCATAGCTGAAAGCACAGGATCTGAGGTCAGGTTGTCTGGGCTTTCAGCCTTAGCTCCATCATTCATAAAATCTGGACTTTAGTTTCCTCATCAGCAAAATAATAACAGTAGAATCTGCCTCAAGGGTTTTATAAAGTGTATATACCTCATATGGCACAATACATCATCTGTGCGAAGCATTCTATCGAAATTGGCTGCCACCATCATTATCAGCTAAACAACATCATTACTAAATTAATGAAATTATGTCGGAGAGGGTTGCTTTAAAATTCAAAATATATGAGTTATATTGACATATTCAAAATATGTTGTTATGTAACTTCATTGCCTTTGATCAGACAATATCACCTTTATTCATTGATATTTGTTGTGATTGGCTTTGTGACCTAGTATATGGTCAATTTTTGTATAATTTCATGAGTGTTTGAAAAATAATCTCTTAATTCTATAATTGTTGAGTGAAGGATTCTTGATACGTGAATTAGACAAAATATGTTAACTGTGTTATTTAACTTGTCTATATGTGCAATACAATTTATATGTTTGGTACCTATACTTCATAGAATTGTGTTGAAATATTCTATGTGGATTTGTTAATTTCTTCCCAAAATTATTTCAATTTTCCTTACGTGTTAGAGGATATGTTGTTAGTTGCACACAGGTTCAAACTGCCACATATTCTTGGGAAATAGTAGCTTTATCATTATAAAATGCTCCTCTTTAACTTCAGGAAAGGACTTTTAGCTTCAAGTCTATTTGGCGCAAAGGTTATATAGTATTAGTCTAATATATTTTTCTATTTGTTTATTTTCAACTTTTCTGTGTCATCGTTTTGCTCTCTTGCTCACAGATAAGCACGTTTTAAAAAAATAAACAGTAAAAAATCTCTGTGCTTTAACTAGTCCTATGTCTAATTAGTTTGCATCTACTGAGTATTTTGTATATTTGAAATCCTTTCTACCATTTAGTCTTGTGTCATTTTCCTGACATCTGATGAATTGATTGGGTTATCTTTATTCTCTTTTTCCAATATTGGAAGTTCTTTCAGTGGAGACTTCTATGTTTTATTTTGCTTTTAAATTCTGGACATATAAATTTAATTATTTGCCTGACCATTCACATGAAAGTATGTGGTAAGTGAGTAGAGACAAGGGCCATAAACTTAAGAGGGAGGTAAGTATTTTAGACCAGTATTTTTTATTTAAACCAGTTTAGGTTTGGACATTCACCAGATTGGACCAATTTTTTAGCATTTAAAATAAAATTTTGTGCCAAAATTAAAAAAAAAACAATTACTAAAACTGGTTTCCAAAAATTGTCCGTGTAATTTTTTAAAACATAATTCAAGTTTTTTTCCACATTTTTTAAAAATTTCATGCTTTCCTTGGCAAATTTATCTAAAATACTACATTTTCACTTTGGAGCTTATTCTTAATATTTATGTAACAAAGTACCCTGAATCGATGCTCATAAAGATACCTTTCTCTAAACTCTAGCGGTTTATACCTTTTCTTTAACATGTATAGTGTCCTAATTAAGTTGTCATTCTAAAAAATGTTTTTGAGAAAAATTTATGAATTATGCAACTTAAATTCTTATCCTTTGCTTTCTCTTTCCCCTTTGTACCTTCTGGATGAAGAATTGACGAAGCACTAAGGAAGATGAAGTCATCCAGTAGAAAGACCTTGGGCCCTGAAACAAGTGTGGAAGACTTTGGATCTTGAAGCTACATGGGACTACCTCATCAACTTTTATGTGAGCAAGAAGAAAACTTTGTATTATGTTAAGCCATTAAAATTGTGAAGGCCTATTTATTACAGCAGCTACCATGATCTCACTGATACAATTCCATATTTATTTTTAAATTCATGGACAATTTGTCTTTAAATTGATATATATAAACACTAAGAGTGATTATTAATACGGTTGAATTAAAACCCACTACGTTTAACTGTTCTAGTTATTATATTTGTTCTTTGTTTCATTTTATTTCCCTCTTCCGCGTTCTCCAGTTTCAAGTGAGCAATTTATGTGATTCCATTTTATGTCCTCTCACACCATATCAATTATACTTCTTTAAAAAATATTTTTAGTAGTTGACTTGAAATTTCAAACACGTCCTTTTAACCAGTTTAAGTCCACCTTCAAATAACTACAATGCTTCATGTGTATATAATGCAGTTACCTTATTATAGAGTATTCCCTGTTCCTCTCTCCAGTCTCTTATTCACTCATTCATTTATTTTACTTATCCATGTGCTATAATAACCCAATATATTATAACTATTATTGCTATTATATTAAAAATGGAAAAACGATTAGAGACATCATTTTACCTTGATTTATTATTTCTCCAAAACACTTCCTTTCTTCATGTAGGTCTGAGTTTCTGACCTGTATCATTTTTCTTCACCCTGAAATGCTTCTTTTAACATTTCTTTCAGGTCATGTTTGCTGATGATAAAGTCGTTCAAACCTTTGTTTGTCTGAGAAAGTCTTCATTTCTTCTTTATTTTGAAGAATAATTTTACTGGCAATAGAATTATAGATCAGTGGGTTTTCCTTTCAAAACTTTAAATATTGCCCTCCATTCTCTTTATTTGCATAGTTTCTAATCAGAAGACCATTGTAATTCTTATCCTGTTCAACTGTAAGTAAGGTATATTTTTTTTCTCTGTCTTCTTTCAAGATTTGCTCTTTTTCTTTGATTTTCTACAGCTTTGGTTATTGTTGTTATTGTTTGTGGGGGTGTAATTTATCTTTCTTCGTGCTTTCTGAGCTTCCTAGATCTGTGGTTTAGTGTCTGATTAATTTTGGTGAGTTCTCAACTATTATAACTATTATAACTGCTCTGTTTCCTCTTTCTTCTCCTTCTGGTTTTCCAGTCATGTATATGTTACTTTTTTTTTTATGCAGTTATCTTACTTCTCAGATATTGTAGGGATTTTTTTTCTTTTTTTTTTCCTCCTTTACCTTTAATTCAGTAATGACCTATCTTCATTCTCATTAGCTCTATCCTTAGGCATGCCCGATCTATTGATGAGCACTTTAAGACACTTCTTATTTCTATCTTTGATTTCTAGCATTTCCTTTTGATTCTTTCTTACAGGGTCCATCTCTCTGCTTACATTGCTCATCTGTTTTTACACATTCTCTACTTTTTTTCTTTAGGGTCTTTAATTTGTTAATAATATGTATTTTCAATTCTGGTAATTGTAACATCTGTACCATATCCAAGTCTGATTCTGTTTCTTGCCTTGTCTCTTCAGACTGTGTTTTCTTGCTTTTTGGCATGTTTTGTAATTTTTTTGGTTCGTTGGTTTCAAGTTTTTATTTAAATTCTAGTTAGTTAACATATAGTGTAATATTAGTTTCAGGAGTAGGATTTAGTGATTCATCACTTACATACAACACCCAGTGCTCATCCCAACAATTGCCCTCCTTAATACCCATCACCCACTTAGCTTTGTAATTATTTTAAAAGCCAGATATATTATGCTAATATTTGCTATAAATGTAGGTACCAAGTATTCAGTTTCTTCCAGTACTCTTGTTTTTATCTTCCCTGTTGACTTTGGGCTACCCTAAGTACTCTTCTTCAGAGATAGTCTGCATTTTACAGCTCTTTCCATTCTAATCCACTATCATGACATTGGAGCCCTGTTGGTGTGGTGATGAAGTGTGGGAAAAGGGAAGCATTCTATCATCTTATGATTACATCTCAGTTCTTAGTAAGTCTAAGTTCCTGGGCTGTGACCTTCACAAATGCTTCTCCGTGGTAAAATTTTTTCCCCCTTAGGTGATCCCAAAAGGCTAGCTGGAGTGAGAATGCCTTTCCTTCAGTTGGGGTGAGGCTCTGGTAAAGTCTTTTGTCCTCAAGCATGTGTCTTTGTTATGGAGAACTCTCTGGGAATATTTCACAATGATTATTCTTTGCCTGTCTATGCCAAAGCCACAAGAGCATCTTTCTTGGCTCCTCCCTGTGAGAATCTGGTGGGATTCCTGGAGTTTAAATCTCATGGGAGACCCATAAAACTGAAACCTCCACAAGTGTCTCAGTCTCCTGCTAGTCCATACTCAACCTGCAGCATTTCCTCAAAATTACCATTCAAGTATCCATGCCAGATTATGGCACCAGCAGCTGCTGCTCTGGGTAAGTGTTGTGACTCTGGCTTTGCCCATCTCCCCAAAACTTGTGGTGGGAGTTTGACCTGCAACCTTTGTTCTCTGCTGGGTCCAAGAAAAGTCATCAATCTTAAGTGTGTTTAGCTTCCTTGTTGTAAAGACAGGGGTGACAATTTCCAAGCTCTTTGTATGTTGGAATGGAAATCACAATTCCTAGTTTTAATTTCTATTCAGTTGATAATTCTTCCCATCCCAGGAACTAACTACTCTCATCTATCACCTCTGTGCCAGCCTCACATGTTTCTAATGTGTCACAGAGTAAGAATACATACATTAAGAAAACATCTCTTAATGTGGAACAAAATTCCCCGCATTGGTCAAGCCTGTGGAGATTTTCAAAAACACAAACAAAAAGCTGTGTCGAGAAAGCAGGGGTGACCAAGAACAAAGCACATGGCCCTGTGAGCCCAAGAAAGAGAAGTGTTGTCTTTTTAAAAACTTTTTTCCTAACTGAGTTTGAGATATTCACCTAGACTGATTTATGAGAGTGTAAGTGGAAACAAGAGCAGGGATTGGATTTCCTCAAGCATATTCCTTGTGCCTTTATATGTTGCCCTTGCCACATTGATTCAGAGCTAAGGGTGTGGCTTACAAATGCTTAAGGCATGTTCCCGTAATTCTTCATTACGTGCCAAGGCAGTCATCATCCCCTGCAAAGTAGCGGTGTCTGGGAACAAGTTATCATTCTGGAATAATAAAGGCTATTCATTTTATTGACATTTAAAATGCATGAGAACATTTATGACCAAACTCATATACATTTCTCACCATGAAGATGTGGCATTAATTATCAATACTGCTCCAGGGAAGGATATGTTTGTAATGTTATGAAGCAGATCTTTCTTTCAAGCTAAGGATGGTTACATTTGGTAGGAAATTACCGTGTTGGTTAATTTGGCCTGGTCTCTGATGACATCTTTCTGCAACATCAACATGTTTCTCCACGGGTTACATTTCAAAGTTATTTGATATTACATTCTATACCATGCTAGTAGAAAGTTATGTTTAATATCATAAACAGTGTAGGCATTACTTGACTAGAACTGGCTGGGTTATATTTCATTTGAAAACAAATGTGGCACATAGTAAAAGAAAAAGAATATCACTTAATAATCCCTGTTACCTCATGCAAGATAAAATGATCAAGTAACTGTATTAGCAAACATGCCTATAAAGACAATATAATATTAATATTAATAAAGTGATATTTTCAGCTAGCCCTACACTGGGGTGAAAGACCTTTGTCTGCTCTTATTTTTGTAACCATTTTTAATCGGATAATTTTGTGAGAAGCATTATAATTGCCTTACAGAATAAACTGATCCCTTCAAATGGACTCCTTTGTGGATTAAAAGGGCAATGACCCTGTATTTATAGATCAGGTGAGAATGATGCACTCTAAAATTTTCAATCCACACAGTAAGATCAATTATGAAAAAGATCAACCTTAAGAGCCAGGGTTTGGAAAGTTTAAAATAAAAAATGAGTTGCAAAGCATTATTTTACTTCACTAAAATCCACCCAATAGAAAATAGATATGAAGATGTTGGAATTGGCTGAGGGCACAAATGTTTCCTGTCATACATTTTTTGTTTCTTGTCCCAGTGCTTCCATTTACTAATTACATGTCCTAGACGAAGTCTCTGAACTCTCTGAGCCTCAGTGGAGGAGATGTCTCCATGTCCTCATCTCTGAAAAGAGTTTTAAACGTATCTCCCACGTGGGTGGTGATGAGACTTATATGAGGTAATGTGTAAAAAAAAGTTCAGTATAGTGTTCGGCATGAAGCAAACCTTCAACAGCTATCTCAATGCTCAGACTGAATCTCTTTTTTTCCCCTTCCTTTTAATACAACTAATAAAAATTATTTTCAATGTACTAGTTAAGATATTAGTATAAAGTTCCGCTTGGGGCTGCATCTATTTAAAAATGCTCAGATACATACGTATTTTGATTAGTGTTTCAGGGAACACAGTCAGGACTACACGTGGTCTCAGCTGCATGTGCCCTAGAGTCTCATGCTACCTTACGATTATCTAGAACTCTCAATCGTCAACTCTGGAGCCCATCTTGAGCCAGAAGTTATCATTGCTACAGGCTTTGTCATTTCCCTTCTCAACATTCCATCAAGCTGTGCCTGTCCTGTGTTCAAGTACAGGATGTGCAAAGCACAACTTGTCAGCTCCTCTAACATCATAATATTTACTAATATAAGGTTAGTGAATGATGAAGTGCAAAATCCACATCATCCAAAAAAAGGAGCACTAAAAGTTTCAACACGTTTTCCTACAGCTATCTCAGAATCCACTAAGCAGAATAAACACAATATAAACAAAAATCAAAAATTAAAAACTAACATTTTCCATTCCAAATAACAAACAAACACACACTTGAGATATATGATAACGATGACAAAATAATTGCACGTATACTTATTTAAAACATTATTGGGGCACCTACCCTGCTCAGTTTGTAGAGCATGCAACTCTTGATCTCAGGGTTGTAAGTTTGAAACCCACACCAGATGTAGAGATTACTTAAAAATACAATCTTAGGAGTGCGTGGGTGTCTCAATCGGTTAAGTGTCCGACTTCTTAAGTCATGATCTCACAGTTCATGGGTTCAAGACCCACATCAGGCTCTGTGCTGACAGCTCAGAACTCAGAGCCTGGAAACTACTTCAGATTCTGTGTCTCCCTCCCCTGCCTGTGCTCTGTCTCTCTCTCAAAAATAAATAAACCTTAAAAATAAATAAATAGAATAAAATTTTCAATAAATAAATAAATATTAATTGAGTTGTAGTACAATCTAAAATTATACAACCATTTACTTAGATAACAAAATCTTAACTGTAAAAAAATCTCACCTTTGGAGACAGTTTATAATAATTTATGACATAAGCAATTCAAATCACAGGCGGTATTAAATAATCAAATGCAATAGTATTTTCCCTTGAATTTTTAGACTGCTTCAGAAACAGAGGAAGGAATTAAGTTCTATTTATCAATGTCTATACTGAAACATCATGCTTGAAACTATCTACAACTATTATCATAGAGTACCTTTATCTCAAAACAACATGCTTGGAACTAACTACAACTATTTTGTATCCAAGAAAACCAAAGAATACATACTCTACAAGGCACCAAAATGTGAAAGGCTATCAGTGCAAAAAATAAACATATATGCATTTTTCTCTTTAAAAATATGTTTATGTTAAAGTGTATATTCTTACTTTTAAAAGATGCACGCAAGGCTCATTGAATTTAGTATTTTCATTATACATATCTAGTAGCTGTTAGTAAGCCAAGTTTAAAAACAGTAACTATTACTTATTCACATATTAATAAGTAATCACACACAGAAAGAAAACTCAAACATGAAGTAGAAAAATCACAATGGCCTCTAGCAAGCAACAATATTTGTTCTCTAACAACTGAAGACTTCTAAGTTCTTGTAGAACCATAAATCCATTTTATATCTATGCCGGATTTAGCAAATGTGAGTCAGAGATCTCTGGAAGGAGATTTAAAGATGTGACAAAATCCACCCCCTGATGCCACTGCTAAATTTAGGATCATCAGCTTTTTGCCCCTGAGGGATAAAAATGAGGCAACATACAACTCAAACGCTTAATACAACACTATTTAATATATTTCAGGAAATAATAGGCATTCTGTGTAGATGCTAAGCCACTGTGACTCTGTATCTTGCAGATTTGGCTTTTTGTGTTTTTGTTTGTTTGTTTATATACTTATTTACCCTTGACAATTTTAAAGTCCTGCAGCACTGAATATAAACTGCAAATTGTGAAACCTGGGACAAAAAGTCAGTGTTGGCGGTAGGCCCACTGTGTATCGAAATGTCTTGCATAGATGTACATTCTGTGATCCAGGAACTCCACTTCTGAAAATATAAAGAAAATAATTAAATACAAGCATGTGATTAAATTACATGGATCTTTATGCAGAACATTTACAACAAAGAAAATTTGTTTTCAACGTGTCCAAAAATTAATGATGAATAAAATGTCCAAATATATGAGATAAATAAAACAGACTATTTTGCAGCCCCCCCAAAAACTATTGTAAACATATTTGTTCACATGGAAAATGCCCATTTAATAGTTATATGAGGAGCTCCTGGGTGGCTCAGTCAGTTAAGCGTCTGACACTTGGTTTCAGCTCAGGTCATGATCTCATGGTTTGTGAGTTTGGACCCTGCATCAGAGTTCAAGTACCGCAGCAGACTCCACCCTGAAAGCGTGGACCCTCCTTGGGATTTTTTTCTCGCTCCCTCTCCCTCTCTGCCCCTTCCTAACTTCACTTGCTATCTCTCTCCCTCTCTCTCTCTCTGCCCCTTCCTAACTTCACTTGCTATCTCTCTCTCTCTCTCTCTCAAAATAAATAAATATACTTTAAAAAAAGTTAAACAAAATGAAGTATAAATAGTTTTAAATGTGATCCCATTTTTATTGCAAAGAATATGTACATAATAGAAACATATTTTATATATGCAATACCAATTTTATATTTTATATTATTTAAATTAAATATTAATTTATAAATATATTATAAAATATTTTAAAATATTTATATAAAATATAAATGTTAATATATAACATAATAACTTTAAAAATATACACTATATATAAAAGAGTGTTTCTCTCTAAGGGATTGGATTATAATTGAATTTAATTTTATTTTTTTCCTTATCTATATTTTCTAGTTTTATTCTATTAACATATTACTTACATAATAAAAAGTTCTAAATAGGACTAATAGAATGTGAAAAAATTAAAGTTCAAAATAGAGAAGTCTTCCTCTTGCCTTTTCTCCTGTACCTTAAATAAATTACTTAAATAAATAAAATATACAATGCAGAGAAAACCAGATTAAGCCCATTTAGAATTAACAGAATCAACAACAAGCACTAAACTAATACAAGTAAAGTTAAATTTGCATTGGACCTACTCAAATCAGTAAAAATACATATGTCATATCATTTTTAAAAAATCACCAGATTTAAAGGAAAGATAAGTATGTTCATATCTGACTTTCTGCTAAATTTCTGGGTGATCTTGAGTAAGTCACAATTATGGTTATATTCATAGAATAAGATGGGAGGAGTAGATGATTTCTTGAAGCACTTTCAGGTGTAATAGTCTATCAACTTCTGGAAAATCCTCTTAATTTGGATTATACACTTGACTTCTTTCAGTTATAGCTGAGGCCCCATAACCAGTTTCAGCAATCGTGTGCATGGTCCTCTGGGCAGGGACTATGTCTTGCACAAATACATACCCTTTAAATAAGTCTCCTTTACAAATAACAGCTCAATAAATATTTGAAAATAAATCATTCTTCTTTCTACATTTATATTTTCATGACCTTAGTTAGGATACTTGTCCCATATTTTTCCAAAAATTCAATTGACTTGTCTGCATAAGTTGGTCCAAGATCCAGTACTGATCTATAAACTAATTATAGCAAGACGCAGTACACAGGTTTTGAGTAAGCTGTTCCCATTAAATTCTCAATGTGAGAGAAGGTGGCCCGCAAAAGTTACTCAACATCGTTATTCTCATGCTCTGTAATAGCTCTAAGACATCTTAGAGACATAGCGGCTCTGCTTGATCCATCTTTCTGGTTTTGCCTTCCTTTTGTTCTTCAGAAGAGCAAGAGAATTGTTTTGGTCATTCCATCAGCTTCAGAAGCCCAAGTAAGTGTGCTGGTTAAAATGTTCAGTGCACACATCTGTCAGCATGTTCCACATGAGAAACAAAAGACTACAGCTGCAATCATAGCCTTAGGAGCCAGCAAGCAGAACGAGTAGCTAGAACAACGCAAAGTCAGAAAACCAGCAAGTGAAGTGCATAAACGCCAAGGAGAGAAAGCCCTACAGCTGACTATTCCTCAGCTGACAAGGGACAGAGCAAAGTCAAAATTAGGGGAATAGACTGGAAAATGAAGACATATCACTGCTCCAAACTGGTGCAAATCACATTCCTTGTTGCTCCTCTATAACTTGTATGCATTGCTTTAATTTTGGTTTGGTAAATGGAAAATATAATTATCCGGTTTGGTGGAATTTATCAAAACCTTCAAGACTTAGTGTGGTGATCATTTTGCAATGTATACTAATATCAAATCATTATGGTATATGCCAGAAACTAATATAATGTTATATGTCAATTATACCTCAATGAAAAAGAGAATTTTTAAATTTCTAGTTACTGTGTAGTACTTAATGCATTGTTAAATATTTAGTAAAACTAAAAATACTTATTTGACCAGCATTATATTTACTCTTGAAAATAAGGATAAGGAAAAAGATCAACTGTTAAAATAGGTGTAGCAAATTATTTTAAGTTGAAAGATATCCTTGCATGGAGGGGAAAAATTTTGTGAAAGTAATTGTAAATATTTGGGGGGACTTTTCATATAAAAACCATGGGTTCAGCTGATGTGTCCCTTACTACCATACTACCTCATGATGGACTTTTGTTTGGCAAACTTTTGTGTTTTAACCATAATCAGCCATGTGAGTCGAATTAGCAATGTCCAAAACTCATCTGCTATTTAATTCTTAACTATTTGTAGAGACTCCAAATACTATCCATGCATATGTGCAAGATACAAATTTTTGCCTTTCAGGAGTATATTATCATTTATAAACTCAGATAAGTGTTCATAATTATGATTATGCAAAAAATATATAATGACACCTCTAATAAAAGCCTCTTTTGAGAAATAAACATTGGTGATTGTATCAAGTTGCATACACATGTGTCTGTTATGTGGCATACATGAGAATATTAAATGCCATGAAGCAAAACAGACTCTAAGTAATCAACTTTAAAATAGATTTCATCCTGGATGCATGGAATTTGAAAACTACAGTTGACCCATGAAAGTCTAGTTAAGATGTCACCTCTTCCATGAACATCCCAATTCATCCCCTGTAAGTGAATTTTTTCCTTCGCTAAGAGCCCTCAAAATTTTATTTTCATCTGCACTCTTCATTTCTAACTATTGTGTTATGCATTGCAGGATTTACTTTTGCATAATTTGTTTTTCAGCAATACCGTAAATTCCTTGAAGGAAAAGAATGTGACTGGAAAATACTTGTCAACTGTACACACACATATACACTTTGCTTACCGTGTTATAATCACTTAATAAACGTTCATTGGGTGAATTGGTACCTTCTTTTCCTCTGGACAGCTCTAGAGTCAGAGAAGCAATAACCTGTAGAACTTTTATTTGTTCTGATTTTCTCCCCAGGTGGAAGGTCCTGAGATCTCAAGGTCCAGATAAGGACTCCAAAAAGCAATGATAAAAGGTCCACAATTTTCCCCTGAGGGATCTGGATAGGAACGGCTCTCCCTGGTCCCTTGCAGTTCCTAGCCATTTCTGTATATGACTTGTGATGAGAACTCATTTTATCATCCAAAAAAGAAATTCCATCACTGTGAAAAATGTGGAAGATGGCAATGACCAATCACCCACAGGTGATGAGAAGTTTGGCGTAAGGCACAATAGTGAAATAGATCCCGTTTCCCCCTGGATTGAGGGCTGGTCCACTGAGGGGTGGAGAGCCATGTTGGTATCCTGATTAGAAGTCAGTGGGGCATAGCAGAAAGAGCCCTGGATTTGGGGTTCAGAGGCCTCAATGCCAGATCTTACTTGGTACTTGACTAAAAGAACATCACTTAATAGTACTGGGCCTCAGAGTGTTTTAAGTCCTCTTATTTTACAAATTGAAGAGGTTACACTCAATATGCTCTGATGCTCTAACAAGCTATTAATTTATTGGAAATCAAATATATCTTAAGACTTGGTGACTATTCAAAGTTAAACCATATTTTGAAGATTTTTTTAAGCATTGGAATCTGAGTCTGAAGCAGATGATAATAATAGTGATAATAATAGCTAACATTCATTTATTTAACAGATATTTGTGAGCACAGTGTGTCAGGTGCTGTTCCAGGGAATGAAAATACATCAGAAAAAAATAGATATCTGGTTTCAGGGAGCTTACATTTTAAGTTTAGGGATACGACATTTAATAAATAGAATCCAGCATGTCTGATTTCCTTGAGAACCTTGGAGAAAAATAACACAAAGATTGGTAATGGAAAGTGCCAAAGACATTTCAGTGTATACTGTTGAATTCTTACTAGGGGGCACACATTTTACATGTATTCTCTTATTCCATCCTAGAAACAATCCTATAATTATGCCTATTGTACAGATGGGGAAAAAATGAGCACAGAGACAGCAGTTAAATTTCCCAAGATCACAGAAATAATAAGTAATGAAATTCCAAAGCCTGTGCCCTAACCACTAGGAAATACTGTTTTCTGCCAGATGATATCACAGTACAAGTGTTTAATGATTTCATAAATGAAAATAAGCACACACATCCTGTGCATTTACAGCTTTTCCTTTTTCCCACAATGTTTACCAAATAAAAACCATAGAAAGAATGTCAAAATTTTTAGAAATTACCATCCTGACACATGATTTTGGCTTAAATCCGTGCATCTTGGGCATTATGTTTCAAAGGCAGCATGTGACAATCATTATTAGAAGATCAAACTTGAATAACAGAGAGAAGTTATTACTAAGGTTCCATGTCATGGTCTTCAACCTTCAACCCTGCTAAGCTGGTGTTCTAAACAGACCCTAGAACACCGAAATTGCCTTGGTACATTAAGCCTGTTCAAGAAGATACAATGAGTCCCATTTCTATGGAACATAAGAGCCTGGGACAGAATCAGATTTCACATAAAGCAGAGACACACAAGGGTCATATTGTAAAGGAGTGGTTAAGTGCACGGGTTTTGTATTCATAGAGACGTGACTTCACATTTGCTCTCTCACTAGCTCCATCTTCTTAAGCAAGCCTACTCACTTCTCTGAACCTTAGTTTCTTTATCTTTAAAAGAGGGATAATAATAATGTCAACATTATATGTTGTGTGAGAGTTAAAAGAGTTCATGTGTGTTAAAGACAACACAGTACTGGCATATAGGAAGTGTACAAGAAATGAGATCTGCTGTTATTATTATGGATAAATGTACCAACTTAAGCAAATTCATATTCATACATATTCAGAGCCGTAAGAGGTCTGACACCTAGCAGGACTTAATGTTATTTTTCAAAGAACCCACTCTACACGTGAATATTGAAGGAACCACCCTCTCTCCTTTCTTTCCCAAATTGCTGCTTCAGGAATATGCTTAGACACTAATGGTTATCAGTAGCAGCGTTTCCAAAAAAAAAAAAAAAAAAAAAAAAGCCATGACATTACTTATCTTGTTTCTGTACATTTTTCTAAATAACTCAGCCAAGAAGTGCCTTACAAGAAGAAAGAATGAGGATGACTCTACTGGTATGTAAAAATATTCATATAGACTCAACCCTCATTGTCAACTCACAATAGCCACTGATGATCTGATCCATTTCCTCTTGTCTTTGTTTGGATGCCTGGAAGGCACTTCCCAGCAAGTAAACGCAGAACATTAAAGCAGTGTTCATTCCCAATTTATACCAGATTTCATCCCATCATATCAACAGTCCATATAGCCAAAGGAAGGGCTTTCTTACACATTGTTTCCATGGTGTTTATGTGTTTCTACCCTAAACAGACAGATGCAGATTAAGCAATGCATGTCAATCCCATTATGAGGCTGTGAAATGGGCAGAAGTTTTGTTACACACTCATGCAATCACACACATTGGGAACATCCTGTTTATTTGGCTCGTCCTCTGATGATTGGCTGTGGTGTATCAGCACATTACTGACAGCTGGGAATTTCTCCAGTGGAACATGCCTTTCCTATGACAAACATCCAAAGAGCAAGGGGAACACGTGTCTACCCACTGTGTCCATACAAAGCACCACGGTCTCTCCAAATGCAGAGCATGTTGGGTGCTTGGGTTTTACTGGAATGCCACCAAGGGGCCCCCGGTGACCTTTAGAGGCCACATGAGATAATACATTCTTGGACCCCATTTCCGGACTGCTTTGGGCAAGGTCAGGATGGCAAATATCCCACTTCCACAATATCAGATGTTACGGTAATTCCTTTTAGCTAATGTGTAAGAGCAAAGGAATGCCTTCAAACCTCATCTAGGCCCCTGTGGAATCTGTTGAAAATGCATGACAGCTGTGGGCTTTGGCGAGGCCGTCTGTGAATGTATGAGATTTGGAAACAATTCAAAGCTAGAAATAACTATACAACTCATAGCCCTGCACCACGGCTCGCTCGCCCTCTCTCTTCCCATCACTCATCTCGCACACACCGTAGCAGGGTCACAATCTCATCCTCAGGACTTTCATGCATTCTTCATGGCCGGGAACCGGGGATAACATCCTCCGCACACAAACACAGATGTGAGGGGAAGAAAGAAGCAGGGGCGGGGGTCAGAGCAACAGAATGATTTTAATAAGGCACAAGAACAGGAAATTGAGAAAGAGCCTTTTTTTTTAGTATCCAACTGGGAGTTGAGGAGCAGCGGCAACAGCACACCCTTGTTTAAAATCCCATCTGCACTTGGAATCCTCATCGAGGCTTCTAGTGATTTATAGAGGCGCTCATTTTCTTAAACCTGTGTTACTTTTAAAGGCTGTGACTATTTACACTTAGCTCTTGCAACTTTTATATGTATTCTCTGCCCCTCACCATTTACTCTCTCCTAGCCTCTTTTGTGAGTAATGCTTTGAAGAACAACAGGCTGAGTGAGAAAAGGAGCTGAGAGAAATGGGTCCACTCAAATACTATGTTTTCTTAAACCAAATGGCTAATATCCAAATACTTTATTGATTCTGACCTCAGAATTCCGAGCCTTAACATTTGGATGAAATGTCAGCTCAAGATTTCAAAGACATTTCTGACAACCTGATTCAGAAATAAGAGGATATCCTGGAAAACACTGGCTCTTCTCCTGTGACTTCTGCTACTGCTGTGGATATTTAAAATGTTACCTCTGGGCACAATCAAGTTGTCCTAGCAGAGTTTTGCCCTTCTAGTTAACCCTGGCTTTGACACACATGATGGCTGTGTGTCAGTCATTAACAACACACACTCTTAACTAGCCTAAAATAAGCGTCACAGTATCATTCTCCAAAGCTTGGCTAGGGTAACTTCTCAAGACGAAAGTTTTAAAAGCGAAGCTAATATTATCCCATCGATGCCGCAAAATGAAACAAAAACATATATATAATATTTAAAAATAACTTGGGGCATGGAAAACAATGTAAAGGGGGGAAAAAACAATTTCTACTGAGAATTTGCTGGATGCTGACAAGCACCTCATCAGCCAGCTGGAACTATTCAAGTGTTCAGAAGCAAAGAAAAAATTACTCTGGCCCTCCATGCACTAAAACTTGTAACACCTAACCAAAGAACAAATTCTCAAGGAAACTCTCTTGGGGGATGCAGACGCTCACTTGAGGGGCATTCACTCTTACAGTAAGATCAGTACTAACAAGCTGTATTATTTGGATCCCCAGACCACAATGGATTAGAAACAGTGCATTAAAGAAAGACAGGGTTCTGGTGGAGGAGAGTGTGCTGGCAACGACCAGAAGCACAGCTGGCCAGCACATAGCACGAGAAAAGAACACTGGTTCGGCACTATGACTGTCCAGGGCATTTAGTAAAGAAGTCTCAGAACATCATAATATCGGTAAGGGATGTGCATAATATTGATCCTGAGTATTAAGGAAAAGATAGTCTATATAAGAATTAATGGAAGGGACGCCTGGGAGGCTCAGTCAATTGAGCATCTGACTCTACACTGACATAGTGGAACCTGCTTGGGATTCTCTCTCTCTCCCTCTCTCCCTCTCTCCCTCTCTCTCTCTTTCTCTCTCAAAATAAACTTTAAAAAATTTAACAAAAAATGACTGTATTTAAATATAGAAGACTTGGGGCGCCTGGGTGGCGCAGTCGGTTAAGCGTCCGACTTCAGCCAGGTCACGATCTCGCGGTCCGTGAGTTCGAGCCCCGCGTCAGGCTCTGGGCCGATGGCTCGGAGCCTGGAGCCTGTTTCCGATTCTGTGTCTCCCTCTCTCTCTGCCCCTCCCCCGTTCATGCTCTGTCTCTCTCTGTCCCAAAAATAAATAAAAAATGTTGAAAAAAAAAAATTTAAATATAGAAGACTTATAAGTAAGAATTTAATATCAGTGTCTCTTGTTCTTCTTATGCTCATACTCCACAAAATGTAAATTATATGCCATCTACTTCATTTAAGCACTTTCTAAATTACTTCAAGAATTTTCTACCATGAAAAGAAAATTAAAGAGACAGAGATTATGCTATCACTTAATATCTAAAAATAGAAAAATGTGAAATTATTCTATACACACCTACACACATACACACACACACACACACCACCACCACCACCACCACCACCACTACCACCACCAACACAAAGGACTGAAAGGAGTGTGTCTTCCATGTCAGTTTCACAGAGAGAAGGGCAGAGAACTAGACAAGAGTGGGGGGACGGGGAAATTTCAAATGTGGAGCATCTAGGGCAGAGTCAGGCAAGAAGTAGAAATGCCTAGTAATTTGTTTGTCCTCCGGTTTCATTATCTCTACTTACTCTCTTGTCTGGATTTCGCACTAGTAACTGCCTGACAATGAAATTCCCATGCCTCGTTACCACCATCAAGGCAATACATCAACCTGATTCTCATCCTGTATCTACAATGCTACCTGCCTGTAAATTCCTTTCATTAATTCTACAATGGGCACCAGCACTACACCCTCTTCTTCTGATAACTACCCTTTATCCCCTTGTATTACTTTCCTAGTGCTGCCCTTACAAACAACCACAACCTGTGGTTAATACAACAGAAATGTATTCTCTTACAGTTCTGGAACTAAAGGTCAGAAGTCAAGGTGTCCGCAGGTGATGCTCTCTCTGAAGGGCTTTAGGAGAGAATCCTCCCTTGCCTCTTTCAGTTTATGGTGACCCCAGGTACCAGGAGTTACTCTGGCTTGCGGTAGAATAACTCCAATCTCTGCCTCCACTTTCTCATGGCCTTCTCTGTGCATCTGTGTGTCTCTCCTCTTCTTATAAAGGACATCAGTCATTGACTCTAGAGCCCTAAATCCAGTATGATTCATCTCAAGATCCTTAACTAATGACATTGCAAAGACCCTATTTCCAAGTAAAGCCACATTCTGAGATCCTAGGTGGAAAAAATTCAGAGGGCACACTATTCATCCATTACACCCATTCACATAGTTACTTCCAAATCAGCCCCATTTAATAGTATGATTCCAGTACCTCTGACTGTGCATAAACATTCCAGTAATAGACATCTGTGGAAACAAGCTGGTCCTCATTCAACCTCCACTCTTCTCCTCTTTTTCTCTAGTCTTAGATACCTATCTCCAAAGCTAGCCACCTAAAGATCTAGATACTTGCATGTCCAAGCACCTTGCAGCCAGGAGTGACCACATGATTCCATTCAGCCACTGAGACAAAAGAAGAAATACAATATGGACTTGATTTATAAGGGAGCTAATAAAGCTTATTAAGCTTATGGCCCCATACTCACAATGACCCAAGCCAATGTCCTGGGCTTAATTGTGTATTTTTAATATTTTTTCTTTCTTAAAAAGAATCCCCAAGGGGCACCCAGGTGGCTCAGTCAGTTAAGCGTCCAACTTCAGCTCAGGTTATGATCTCATGGTTCATGAGTTCAAGCCCCACATTGGACTTTATGCTAACAGCTCAGAGCCTGGGGCCTGCTTCAGATTCTGTGTCTCCCTCTCTCTCTGCCCCTCACCTGCTCACACTCCGTCTCTGTCTCTCAAAAATAAGTAAACATTAAAAAAAATTTTTTTAAAGAATCCCCAAAATTGTTCAGACTCCAGTAAACCTGAAATGCAGTAGTTTCCATCTTGACCAAAAGGAAATGTCACACAGAGAATTTTCTTTTCTGTCTCTTTTTGTTCTTTCTTCAGATGTTTCCATAAGGATGTGATTATTATAGTAACAGCAACCATCTTTCTGTCATGTGTTAAAGGCTGAAAAAATCCTATATATTCTGCCCCTTGACATAATTTAGCACTGAACCAGCTCTGGAGCCTTCTCTCTCCACATATCTTATTATTTGAGAAAAATATCCAATAAGAGGTTATTTAGATTTTCTCTGTCATACAGCAAAAAGTATACGGATATAGCATTTGACCTAGCCTGGGCCAATTAGAGCCTTGCCCTGAATTTTTGGACTTAAGACCCAGAGAGTCTTATCAGTGTTCCTCTGTAGGCTGAAGTCATGAGCCATAAAATTCTGGAATGTTTGGCCACCTAGATTCTCATCACATGGATAAAACCACACTATAGAAAGAGAGAACTTGATACGTGGAGAGAAGCATAGCTAAAGATCAGAGAAGGAAGCCTGATCCTCTAGGCCCTGATTCCTGATGTTATGAGAGATCATAGCCTTTCTGTAATTATGATTGTCCAGTTATTTCATAGTTTATCCTTCCATTTAAGTCCTCCTTTTTGTTTAAACCAATTCAAGTAGGATTTCTTTCACTAATAATTTAAACAGACTAATTAATAAACCTTCCTTCCCTTCTCCCAGATGTTACCATGCCCTGTGTCATTTTCTTCTCTTATTTCTCTTTACTGTCCGCCAAGGAGCTGAAATCCAATCTATGGCTTCCAATGCCCTTGGTGATTAAGGGCAAGCTGTGCAGTCAGACATACCTGGGCTTACTTTCTGGTTCTGTTTGTTACATGCCAGCCATGAAATATTGGCAAGTAACCATCTCAAAATCTCATTTATATTATTTCAAAAAGAAGGGCCATGGTAATATCAGTCTCATGTGGTTCAAAAGAATAAATAAACTGGTATGTATAGAGCTTTCGACAGAATGTTTGACATGTGGTAAACACTTATGAAATATATTATCATCGCACAGGCAAATATTATCACTATAATTTCTGAACCACCAAGCAAATATCTTCCATAAACTTCAATCTATACCTTGCATCCTAATCCTACATCTCTTATTTCCTTTTGAGCCTTCTCATTAATGTTCACCACCTTCACCTTAAGCTAAACTGTTTCCTGCTCTTCTTTCCAAAACTGCTGTCCCACCCACACTGCCATTAACATTCACAATTCAATTTGTAACACTATTATTATTCTCTTGGTCACCCAGACTCGGACCTCAGTCCGGTATTGGTTTTGTTAATTACCCTGTCACAGGTATATATAATTTATTCCTAACTAAAACTAAAACAAATAAAAAAAAAAACCCAAGGATCATGAATTGCAGTTAATTATATTTTTCTTTTATTTAGTTAGCTAGCTGTTCGATATTTTTTAAAGTAAATTTGAGACTTTACAATCTTGAATCTATTGTGTGAGGCACAGGTGGTGGTTTAAAAAACAAACAAGGTATCTTCCATTGGTCATAAAGAACTTGTTTTCTGTATAAGGAGATGTGACACTGGTCATAAAGAAGTTGTTTTCTCCATGAGGGCAAACTATTGTTGTATTTATTATATTTTTCCAGGCATTAGGGAATAGAAATGCAAAGTGTTTAAGGATTTCAGAATTATAGATCACTCCTATCCTATCACACACTTTCTTTTAGAACGTATTACATTTGGGTAAGAAGGATACCTTCCTTTGGGCCCCACATTTTAGAAAGCCCTACACATTATAAATACAGAAACTAAATTTAAAAAGGATACATGAATGTCCTGACCTGGAATCTGACAGAACTGATCCAGCCCAACCTTTAATTTTAAAAGCTGGCTCTCAGGTCAAACCTCTCGGTTCCCAAGTAATCATTTCTTCAAATCTCTTGCTGTTTGCCCCCCAAACAAAAGATGACCGCATCTGCATGCCATTGACCGGCATGAATTCAGTTACTGCTGACTTCAGAAATCATACTGCTTCATTACGTGGGAAAGATCTAAGAGAAAATACAAATTAATTAACTTCCCATGTCCTTTTTCTCAGCATGGATGTGAAAGATTCTTGCATAATAAAATATCTTTCTTCAGCTGCTGCTGAGGCATCATTTTCTTTTCCGTATGATCCAGGTATGGCATGTGGACATTTTTCTACTATAGCAAATTAGCATGTTTGCAATAAGTGGACATGGAAGCTGAGGAACAGTTTGCAATATTAAGCATTTCAATTTTTTTTTAATTTAAATATATGTAGGTCTAGAAATAATATGCATGGCCTGTGACACTGATTATTTATATCGCCATATGGATTTAGACATTGCTTTAAAATGTAATAAAATCAATATACTATTGATACTATTTTATTCAAGGAAGTTAAAATACTTAAACAATATTTTCTGTGATGATGATATTTCTCATAAATCTCCCTATTAAAATAATTGAACATATTGTGTAAAATTTTTGGTAATTTAGAATCAAACACTGCTTTAGGAGTTTTATCAGTAGGTCCCATTATGATAGCCTCAATAGGATGCTTCAATTGTAATTTAAAAAAAACAAAAGTCTAAGCACTGTATTGTCCAAGAAAGGTTGTCTAAATTAGCATCACCCACCAATATAACACAATTATTTAAAAAACAACAAAAACAACAACATAAACTTGATTATAACATTACTGATTTTGCTGAAATGAAGACAAGAAAAATAAGTAATTATGTAATAATTTATTATGTTTTTATTTTATTAATCCTCCAAACAATGCCAGATGATCAACACAGAATACCTAGGTATGCACAATAATAATAATAGTAAATTTAGCATTGTTGATAGTATGCCAACTTTCAGATATATCAACACCATAGTCTTACACATTTTTCAATTTTGACATTATCTAGCTTTCAAGGCTTTAGCTAGATTTATATCTTTTAAATATTTAGACAAATGGTTTGTGAATCTCATTCATATTTCCGCCCTACGCCTTGCAAATGCTAACAGCAAGTCTGCTTTCGCAGGTACTTAATGGGTCAAGGGCAATCTGAACTTAGCTTTGAAATGTAGGTACCAGTTGAGGAAATGCCAGACAAAACTGGGATGGGGCAAACATATGAGGGAACAGCACCAAAGACAAACAAACATGCAAAGCCAAGGATGTGCAAGAATACAAGGCTTATAGAACACATAATGTGTCTGTTCTGTTCACTGATATATCTTTGGAGACTTGAACAGCACCCAGCACATAGAAGACATTTATGAATATTCGTTGAATGAAGGAATGAATGAATGATAAGAGTCTAATTTGACTAAAGCATGAGGTATATAAAATAGAATAGTGGGAAATAGGCTTACCAGAAGAGATGGTGGGAGTTTGAAAATAGTTCAAATGGTGTTTTATTTAATGCATCAGAAAACAGTGATTGTTTTATAATAGTGATTGACAGATGTCCTTTCCCCTCTATCCTCTCTGCAAGATGAGGAAACTGTTCTAGGGCATCGAAGTTTTCATTGAATGGAGTAAAGAGATTATTGGGAAAAAGAGAAAAAAAGAGAAGAGATGAAAAGAAAGAAAAACCACGTATGAGGGATCTTCAGGAGACTTTGGGGTAAGTCTAGACAGACCTCCAAAGGTTTTATTTGTACAAGACCTCAACATGCTTCTCTGCTTAACAGTAAGAAACAGTGAGAAGATGCTTTGGCAATGACTGTGAGCTCCAACATTAGGACATCTAAACAAGGGAGAGGGATAGAGGCCGCCTCTTCCCCTCCTGGGATGTGTTTCCACAGAACACAAGAAACTCATCTTGCAGCGGAGGCATGTCACCAAGCTGTGACCTTGCACCGTGATCAAAACAGTGTTTACGGGAAGAGTACGTGGGAGCACAATATTGCTGAATCCATTCACTGAGCCCTCTGATTCAGTCCTCAGAGGAACTCTGCTTAGTTCCCCAGGGAAGAAGAGCTTTGGAGAAAAAAAAAAAAAATGAGAGTGATTCAAATTAAAGAGTTATGACATTGAAGGTGAAGGAAAATATTGAGAAGTTCCTCTATAGAGTCTATCAAAGAATTGTAACACAGCATAGAAGAAGAATCTGTGTGCAATCCAGTAGTTAGAACTATGGAAGGCAGAGAAAAAGAGCAAACTTCGTGAAATGTTCACTCCTCCCAAATATTCTAAGTTGGTTGTTTAAGTTTTAAAGTTTTCTGTTCAGCCACCAAGTTTCTGTAGAATTCTCATAAATATTTTTCTTTTAGTTCATAAATATTATTCTTGCTAAAATTGAGGCTTCAGTATATGCCTCTTGACCTGGGTTCACATTTTATAGCTGAAAAAATATATAAAACCTCAAAGGAAATCATAGCCAAATTGTTGAGTTTTAGTTGGTTTTAGGTCAGAGGGCAAGAATCCATTGAATTTTATGTACTTTTCACCTAAAATTAAGAAATACCCAAGTTTGCCTAAAGCTTGGCCATAATTCCCCACTATATCTGGAGCCAAATTTTTCAGTTAATCTGGCATAAATATGGAGTTTTTAATGACACCTAAGACCAGGTGAATTTTTTAAATGATTTTGATGCTAAAATTTCATAAGGCTGTAGAAAATAAAAATTATCCATTGCCCAAGTATTCACTTGATGATACCGAAGGACAGAAAATGAAGTTTCTTAGAGTAAACTATCATATAGCACAATACCTTTGTTCTTGAGACTGGTTGTTTCCCCAAAGCAGGCATATAATAATTACATGCTTCCATGTGGCCGAGGTCTCTGTTAAGGCTTTGAAACATAGAATCAAAGTTCAAATATTCCTTTCCTAGTTAGTGATTTCTTCCATCCAAATTTCATAAGCCAAGGTCAATAAGAATAAAATGTATGAGTGAATGGAGGTTTTGAAGCAACAGATTATTTATACTGTGGCTGTGATTAAGACATAAGGTAGGGAAGTAAAATGGAATTCTATAAACTGACTTCATGAAGGTTAACAGTTTTTTTAAACCCAGAAACTAGATATTCCAATAGGAACATAATTTATCTTAGTTTTAAAATGTTACTAAATTGCTGAGAAATAGAGTTTTATTCCCTAAAAGGGGGAAAGTAAATAAATTTAAGCCAGGCCATCCTCCTCCCAAGATATACTTATATTCTAGATATTTTCACTGGGGATTAAGTTAACAAATCTTCAGAAAGCTATTTCCATATTCCCAACATATATACCATAGGTGACATGAATTTTGTCCTTCAAAGTGTATAATTTAGGTTAGCCAAGAAAGCCCAAGTAAAATAGATAAAGAACTACCAGAACACAAAATATTCTATAATCCAAGCACTAGATTTAACAGAATAGAATTGAGTTTTAAATAATGTAAAAAAAAATATTAGCTATATTTTAGTAACAAATAGGTCTTGAGTTAGAGACTCATTGACTCATATCCCACTCTTAGTGAATGACTATTATTTACTGGCACTGTGTGAGGTTGTCTAAAGTCAAAGATTTCAGAGTCCAAGCCTAGTACATAAAAGATCAATGGGGGGCACAGGCATATACAGAAGGAGAAAAGACAATAGAATTCAGTAAGCAGTAGTAGCATGTTCATGGTGCAATGACGGGACAGAAGGAATGTACCAGCATTCCTTCAATGGAATGCTGGCAATGGGCAATGGGGATAGGTGCCGGGTCCACTTGAAGGAAGCTTGGACACCAGACACATAGAAAGGAAAGGGAAGCTGTGTTAAGGGGAGAAAGCATATAAACACCAGAAACAATGGGTTGCAATGAGCAGATTTCCTGGGTAGGAGACTAGGGTAGTGATCAAGAAATAAACAGAAATACTGTTGAGAAGCACTAGGAGGTAAAGATGGATAGTTGAGCTGGGGCCAGATATGGATAGCATAGTGGGTTGAGTGGTAGTTCTTTACAGATGTGTTCGTATCTGAATCCCCAGGACCTGAATCCCAGACATTTGGGAAAATGGTCTTTGCAAATATAATTAAAGATCTTGAGATAAGATATCTTATCTGGATTATCTTATATGGATTATCTGGGTGGACCCTAAACCTAAGGACAAGTTTCCTTATAAGAGTTAGGCAGAAGGGTATTTGACACAGAAAAGAAAGCCCAGAGAAGAGGAGAGGGCTATGAAGATTGATGCAGAAATTGCGATTTTGCAGCCATGAGTCAACAAATGGCAACAGCTACCAGAAGCTGGGAGAGGGAAAGAATGGATTCTCTCTCTACTAAAATCTCCAGACAAAGAATGACCTTAGTGACACCTTGACTTTGGAATTCTGTCCTCCAGAGCTTCAAAAGAATAGAATTCTGTTTTAAGCCGCCCAATTTGTGGCAGTTTGTTATGATATCCCCAGGAAACTAATACGGAGGGCCTGGTGTTCCACATCGAATCTAGACTTGCTATGACGGGCAATTATTTTATTTTGTTGGAGTGGTGGTTTGAAAGTAGAATACAAAATTGATAGCGAATTAGGGCAGTGATTGTAGGGAAGGAAAACTGTTGGTAAGTTATTGTAATAATTCAAGAAAAAGGTCATAAGATTGTCATCAAATGGATAATTTTCGAAAACCTTGAAACAGCAGAATTCTCATACAGATACATACTAAAGTTTTACTCAACTATTGAGAAAGAAATAAGCAGGAAGCAAAGCCGGTTTATCTTGTTGGCTCATTATACTGAGATAGACTGCCCAATGTATATACAGTCAGTGAAACAACAATAAGAAATCTGAAATGAGATTGTTAAATTAGAACAAAAACAACAAAAAGAACAGATTATTTCCCTGAAGGGCCAGAAACGATGAATTTGGATTATCTTCTTTACTGGGCTCAAACTATTTGCATTGCAACCAGAAAAATAAAAAGGGTGCCTGGGTGGCTCCATCAGTTGAGTGTCCAACTCTGGATTTCACCTTGGGTCATGATCCCAGGGTCATGGGATTAAGCCCCACATCAGGCTCCACACTGAGCAGGGAGCCTGCTTGAGATTCTCTCTCTCTCTCTCTCTCTCTCTCTCTCTCTCTCTCTCTCTCTCTTTCTCCTCTCCCCCACTCATGTTCTTGCTCCACTCTCTAAAAGATAAAGAAAAAAGAAAAAGAAGTATGTACACCTTCTCAGTATTCTATAAGTTAATATCTGTGGTTACCAAGTTGTAAAATGTTCTCATGGATACCAGTAAACATCAAGAAAAGTTAAACATTCTTCAGACGGATAACCTTTAGGTGAGCTTATTAGAAAATGCCATAGCTTAACAACAAAAGTCATACAGTTACCTTTTTGCCTTATTTTCAACTTTCAAATAATTTTTCCTTAATATTTGAGATTCAAGTTGAGTCAGGAATAGAGAGTTTAAATGTCTGCATTTTAGAGACTGTACAAAGGAAGAATTTACAAGACTAATCCTTACCTCATCATTAAGGAGAATTAAATAGTTAATACATTTATTAACTATTGGAGTTAATTAACCTTGGAGAAGCACCTCAAATATTCTCCCATTATATTAGATTATGTTGATATAATTTGTATGTGAAAACTTCTAGGAGGTTTTTTTTAATAAAATACATCTATATTCCAGAATTGAATAATATCTGAGTAACTACTGTGTATGAAATTACATGATGCTTTCCTTCAAGGCTTTTATCATATTGCTAAGGTCTGAAAGTGTTTAAGGTTTAACACACAAAATAACACAATAATAAAATATTATATAGTAAATGTTAATTTAATTTTATCAAGTGTAAAAATATATGATTCCCTTCTTACCTAGGTCTTAAATATTTCTTGGAGACTTCTCATGTACTAGGAGAAGTTTATGAGACAAGATTGCAAAAGCTAACAAGATACTAGATGTCATAGTTGACCAGGAAGGAGAATCCTGATTTTGCTTGAGTAGAGCATAGGAAAAACAAAATTAGGGCTTGATGAATTCCATTCACATAATTTGTCTTCAAAACAGACTTAGTAACAACATGAACTTCCTTGGAAATATGATACAAGCAGAGGTCTTTGTTGGCAGCTGATGAAAAAATATGATCATAATTTTTTGTTACATAAAACAGTTCAACAATTTTAAAAGGAGCTGAAAATGCACTAGCAGCTTCTATTTTAGTGGCTACACAAAAGAGAACTTCATGTCAACTCATATAATTAAATTTTGATTTTTAACATTGGAATCTGTCCAGAACTATACATATGATGTGATAAACATGAGAAACTTGTTTCCAGGATGCTGCTTCTGACCCATGAATCCAATGAGAGTGCTTAAATTTAGTTCCCACAGTGCCTGCCTCACAACTATTATAACATTTATTGTATTATATTATACTTTTCCTTACTGTCTCCCACAATGCAGTGTTAGTGCCAGAGACAGAAACACAAAATTCATAGCACAGTGCATGACCCACCCTAGATTCATAATTAATAAATGTTAAGTTATAAAGGAATATATTCATAAATAAATTAAAGATTTGGGGACATATGCCACAAAATGAAGTTAACTTTGCCAACATTATATATATAATTATACCTCCAAAGGTGATTTACCTCACTTTGTCCCATGACTATACAAAAGTTTCCTCAGAAGAAAATATCATTAAGAATTTATAATTTAAGTGACACCTGGTGGCTTAGTTGGTTAAGGGGCCAGCTCTTGGTTTCAACTCAGGTCAGGATCTCACAGTTTGTGAGTTTGAGCCCCAAATTGGTATCTCCGCTGACAGTGCGGAGCCTGCTTGGGATTCTCTCTCTCTCCTTCTCTCTCTGCCCCTTCCCCCCGCCAAAAAAATAAATAAATAAGTAAACCTAAAACAAAGAATTTATAATTTGAACATCAAAGCATTAAAATCTATGTGTGTGAGGGAGAGAGGAAGAAAGGGGAAGAGGAGGGAGAGATTTGTGAAAACAAGAATATGTTACCCCAAAGTACGCCTCTTTGGAATGTTAATTATTTTGAATTAAAAGCACTTAAAGAAACAACATGTCCAAGGACACTCTACTGCCTTTTTTCTGTTGTGTCTTTTGCATATCCCCCCTACTGATGACTTCATGTTCATCAAACAATCATCATGGTTCCAAGGCACATGAAACTGCAATATTCACTCAAAGAATAGCTGTGCAAGGATGGAGAATTAGGGCTCAAGATGGCGATGTTTAAGCAACAGCCAACAGTCAACATGACTAAGTCAAACCTTAGGGATCATATTATTCAAGGAAAGGTAAGGGATTTGGGGAATTCTTGATTAATCAAGTAGATATTAGAGATCAAAGTAGAACTAGAGAAATCCCCTGGAATATGCAGGAGGGTCAGACTCGGGAAATCTGGCCGGAGAAATATATATGGTTATTGCCATTTCCTAAGGAGGCTTTGCTATGTGATGAAATTTTCTTAGAATTTGGGGAACTTGGGGAATCTTAGCATCGATTATCCACAAGCAGGGAAAAGAATGGGTGTATATCTGTGGCAATGTATGTGTACACAGATAGAGAGGGTTCACAACATGAAACATTAAATGAAGTCTAGGATTGAAGGTGAAAGCTAAGTGCTAATTCTGATTCAAGAATACCAAAGCAGAGCTCTAAGGAATCTGAATGAATTTTAAAAAGTGATTCTTTTGATTAGCTACATATGTCAAAGTCCAATGAATATCCATTAAAAGATACACACACGAATATTCCAGATCTGGTTTGAGCTACACATACACTCGCCTGAACTAGACAGGTTGTTATATAAGCTCATCTTGAATCCTCCATCTCATTTTACAAATCAATTCACTCAGCTCAGAAAATAAAGATGACATAACATGATACAAAATTTTGTTATTTAATCAGGAAAGATTCAAATCCCTTAATGGGACCAGCACAGAACAGGAACTCTTAACTGAGGGACTCCTTATAATAAGGTGAAAGGAAATGGGCAAGTCAGACTTAAAGAGTTTAAGCTGATAGCACAAATTTAAGGAAATTCAATTCCACTGACCATGTGGTAAATATACAACACTTTGAACATGGTGTTTCCTCTACACAGAATGCAGTTCTTGACATACTTGCTTCTCTGTTCAAGTAATTCTTCTTACTTGCCTTCAAATTTCAGCTCAAGCACCTTTCTTTTCCCCAGGGAAGCCTTATCTTATTTTAAGTAAACGTCCTTTTTCTGTACTCTCACACAACCTTATATCCTTTGTATCACGTGTTTCCACTTTTAACTATATAATCCTCTGTACAACTATTTATTAATGTCTTTCTCCCCCACAAGACTATAGAGACTATGTCTATCTTTGTTCAGCATTTTAACTCTACCACCTAGAATACAGCTTTTCACATACCAGGAATTGAAAAATATTTCCTGAGTGCATGAATGAATCAATGTCATCACCAACGGAAGCCACTACTATACTTTTAAATCCAACGAAAACAAGTAGAATACAATCCATTTGTCTAAAAAGATTGTACAAGTATAAAAAACAGCACAGAAAAAAAATCAGAGGGAAATGAAAAAGAGTCAAATACAGACTATTACTGAAATTTCCACTTTCAGGAGAAAAAAGATCTATTAAGATTGGTGGCCTCTCTCTCTTCAAGCAATGCTTCCTGTAAACCCAGTTACTGAAACCAAAGCATGCAGGAAACAGGGTGAGACAGTACAGTAATTAGTTGTGCCAGTAGAGGATGCTTTTAAAGGTGGTTTTAGTCATGTTCCCATTACATGCAGCAGTGGTGACCCTTCTGAGCTGCCAATAATTTTTGTGATGAGGAGAGTTGGAGAATAATCAGTGGAAATGAGTCAAGAGCCAGGAAACAGACACCATGATGAAAACCTGAAGGAATCAGGATTATTTCATTCCCAGAAAAAGCTGGCAGATTAAATAATGGAACCATATGGATGGTGAGCAGCTGTTCTTCATTCCCAAGGAGCATAGGTAAGGGAGGAAGGATTCCAGCTCAGCATAAGGAAGGACTCATTCTCCCTCCTGTTCCGGCCCAACATAACCCGCAGCCCACCGCCATATGTCTCAGGCGGCCTCCACTTCTCAGTGCTAAATCTCTTCTAACTCTTTACTCATGGGTCTCCTTAAAAGTCCTTCTTGTTAAAAACTTCTTCTGACTACAAAAGTTGGTGAAAACTCTCATGCCACTCTCATTCTCTGCAGCAATTATTTGAATCTATTGTCTCTGAAACCTTTTCAAAACATTTGCTTAAGACGAGAAGCCTCAAAGGTCTCAGATTTCTTTAATGTCTTAGGTCAAAACCAAGAATGGATTGGCATAGATGAAACATATATTTTCCATAATATTGGGTACAGACTTGGCAAGACAAGATTTTTAAGGGGACAGATGCCAGGTCATGTTGTTGCCTATTGGCTCATATCTAAATCCATTTTTCTATCTCTTTAAGCTCTCCATCAGTTGAAGTCCTGAGTAGAGACAGGTGACTGGAGATGGAGAGGATGAGGTTGTACCATCCTTACAGACTCAGAACAGTATGTCCTTGAAATAACATAGGGTCATCAGAGTTTGCTGAGCTGCATCTGATAACCAACTTACTGCATTAAATTTCTCCCCAAACCTGGGCTTCTTTTCCCCTTGCTGATACTGGCAAGTACCAAAATGACTACAGAGAAGCTCAAAGCAAATGATGAATGGTATTCAAAAGCTTTATCTGGCTTCAGTATTTGTAGCCACTGATAGACCTGAAGGATATTTTCAAGGAAAATGATTCTTTTCCTTTGCTGATTCGACATGCCAAACTATCATCAAAAATCAGTAATCAGGGGGCACCTGTGTGGCTCAGTCGGTTGAGCATCCGACTCTCGATTTCATCTCAGGTCATGATCCCAGGGTCATGGGATCGAGCCCCACATTGGACTTGGCACTGACAGCATGGAGCCTGCTTGGGATTCTCTTTCCCTCTCTCTCTGCCCCTCCCCACTTGCACACTCCCACGCTCTTTCTCTTTCAAAATAAATAAATACACATTTTTAAAAAATCAGTAATTTGGGGTTTTATTTATACAGTGTACAAAAGAGTTATTAATAAACCGCATTAAATTCATGGTCTTGTATGAGTTATTTTTCCTATTAAATAATACTACCAATCTCATACTCAATTAGATATAGAATTACTATTAATTTAATCTAACTAATTACTACTAATTTAAATTCATTATAAATCTTATGCCTAGTGCAACAATTTATATAAAGTCCAGCAACATACATGACAAGAACTCAAATAAATTTAACATCAATAAATAAATAACATATAAAACTAACAGAGAAATAAAACTCTTAGCTACTTTTGTCTAAGAAATTTAAAAATGAAATCCTTAGCAGAGTCACAGTTCTTTATGAGGACAAGCTAGAGGACAAGCTTAACATTTTAAGAAAGATTAAGGTCTTGAATTTTAATTGCATGAGTACTTATATATGTATATGCACGTGGGTTTTAAGTAAAGAGAATAGGTTTTATGTGTTCCCACATGAGTCAAATTAAGTTTTGAAAATACATAAGATCTATCTTTGCACCCAAAAATTAGAATCCAAAGGGGAAAATATGGGGAAAAAAATCAATTAAGAGGGCGTTATAGTAAGACCTGATTTACAACCTTAAGTGCACAGTTCAAATATTCTAATAAGCCACATACTTCCTTTGTGTGATTTAATTTCATCACACAGAACTGAATAGAACAAAAGTTATGAATAACAAGAGCACCCTACCATTGCTCAAGTGAAAATAGACACCAAAAAATTAAATAAATAAACAAATAAACACTCCAAGCAAATTTGGGGCTCAGTGCTAGCAATTTATTTCACATGACCAGTTTTATAGCATTTTTTCCTAGAACCAGTGACTTTAGGGCTGTCACAATATTTCATCTTTTGGTCTGCGTTTATAGAGCAGATTGGGGGGAAAATGCCTATGTCAGAGTCCAACTAGAAAGAATTTGCACAATGCTTCCAAGTTTCTAATTGTATAAATATTCATGTTTCCATACTGCATGTAATAATTAAAGTAGTGTGTTCTACTTCAAGAAAGCCCATTTTTCATATCGGACGTTACCCATGGTAACATGGACTAAAAGTGCAGTTCTGTGCTCTGTTACACATGCTTTTCATTTAGTGTCTAAAAATGATATAGTCATGTGATAGACAACCAAAAGAAGCAAGCTGATGGAAAAGGGCCTTGGAAGTACAGTATCTCTTATAATAAAGGTTTTTATTTATTAAAATAGATTAAATTTAAGGCCAAGGCTCTTTCCTCAAAGCAGCATAAGGAAGTTTCATCCAAGCTCATATAAGAGTTATAAACGTACAAGGAGCACGACTGCCTGCTGGGCTAGATTAAATGCACTTCCCTATGTGAGAAGTCTTCAGAGAATCTTACTGGCAAATAAATAGCTAAGAATCTGCTAATATCCCATTGTTCTCCACAGTTTTTCCCACCCTTGTTATTCTCTTCCCACTCTTTTTCTACATCCACAGTCAAATAAGATAAATGGAGATGATCAAGCCACCTAGTACTTCTGAATAAACAGAGCTAAAATTGCCACATGTGGGAGAAATGGGACTATTTTTCACAATAGCTTCTGTCAGGCTCCCACCAAATGTCAAGAAAAAGTGCTGGACATGTCACACATTGTCACTAATTCTCCTTGCCACTAACAACCTTGTGATATACATAGCAGAGACAGCAGCAGAAACCAGGTCCTCCCGTCTTCAAAGCCCACGTTTTTGTCCCTCCCTGCCAAATTTCTGTCTGTGAGACCTGTGCTGGAGCTCCACAAAAAGCCCAGGTTTCTAATGTTCCAACTGAATTAAAGGAGTGAGCAAAACAGTTGTGCACAGTCAACAGAGCCAAAAGTGGGAGACAATCTCTTGCCTATTTGGAAGCATTTCTCTTCAAGCTCAGTTGTACTCAACACAAATCAGATACAATGACTTTCCAGAATAAGATCCCTTCCACACAGATAACAGAAGCTAGTTGACGTAAAGGGTCACATGGCAAGACATCACCATGGTTGCAGCTATATACACAACGGAAAAACAGAACTCTAGTCTCAGGATGCTTCATTGTGGAAAGGGCAAAGAGGATACATAGGTATCCTCCACGTGAGGCCTTTGCCTGAATCTTGTATCTCAAGTGGCCCACCTCCCAATCAGGTGTCTTCACGGTTAGACCGACCCTACATTAAGATAAATTACAGGCACTTCTGTCTACAGCTCTGTCCCTCCAGGGCACCAAGATTTCTCCTTGTCCTCCAGATGCAGCATCTGACAATTGACCCATCTTAACAGACCAAACAAGTGATTCTTGCATTCCAAACACTTCTGCTCCTATACAAGAGGAGTTTTCTTATTTCTTATTGAGCAGAATCTGGATATTCTTATTAATTTTCTGAACACTAGAATATTATTATAATTTTTTCTAAGACAAATATTTGTAAAAGAAATTAATGCAAAAGGCAACCTTTCAGTTTGATTTATAAGACAATCTACAAAAACAAGTATGCTTTAATACCACTCTAACCATGTGAATTTGCAGATTATAGTAAATTGGCCCAGTATAATTATTGAGGTTTATTAATGAAATTCCCCAGGAACTGAGCCTTGGTACTATATAATACATAGAATAACCCTACATATGAGGTTTTTCTTAATTTATTCCACTGTGTTTTTTTTAAATCATTCACTGTATTTAATAGCAACATTAATATGTTGTGACGATTTGCCATGTAAATACACTCATTATTATCATATAAACACACACTGAGAGCTAATATTAGTGTAATCTTCTCACACTGAACAAGAATCTATTGTCAATTAAAAAAAATTTTTTTTAACATTTATTTATTTTTGAGACAGAGAGAGACAGAGCATGAATGGGGGAGGGTCAGAGAGAGGGAGACACAGAATCTGAAACAGGCCCCAGGCTCTGAGCTGTCAGCACAGAGCCCGACGCGGGGCTCGAACTCACGGACCACGAGATCATGACCTGAGCCGAAGTCGGCCGGTTAACCGACTGAGCCACCCAGGTGCCCCAATTGTCAATTTTTTTATAAGCAACAATAAAGACAATAATTTATTTGACCATTAAATGTGTTCCAGCTACATATAGTATTGATATCATGGGTAGAAAATATCTGTACAAAAGTAAGCCAGACAGCAAGATATGGAGTATATTTAAAACTCCATAATATGAAATGCTATGGGAATACTTTTCTTGGACATTGATTTTTATATAAATATTTTCAAACATTTATGTCAAGTATATTTCTATTATCTACATCACTTGAAAGAAGTCCTATATTAACCTCTGCAAAATTTTGAAAAAGATTAAAAAGTTCCTAAGTGACTATGAAAATTAATATAACTTCTGCCGTCTCCAATTTTAACAGCCAGATTCACAAACCTTATCTGATTTTTAACAACGGATTTCCTAGGTTTCAAAAGAAATAGTCCTTATTGTAGCAAAGGTTTCCAATAAGCCGGTCTTTAGAGGTCTGGTTTGATAATTACCCCAAGCTCCATAAGTGCGATATTTCTGGGGCACCTGAGTGGCTCACCCAGTGGAGCGTAGGACACTTGGTTTCAGCTCAGGTCATGTTATCTCCGTTTGTGGAATCAAGCCCTGCGTGGGGCTCCTCGCTGACAGAGTGGGGCCTGCTTGGGATTCTCCCTCTCCCGCTATCTCTGCCCTTCCTCCCCGCAAAGTAATAAATTCAAAAGAAGAAAAAGAAAAAGAAACGGAATATTTCCAAGACACATCAAATAGCACACCGATGTCCTCTGCACAGCCTGGCCTCCTGTATTCTCCATGTGAGTGTTTCCAACCCCGTTGTATCTTTTGCTTCTCCTCCATTCATAGAAGGACACAAATGGAAACGTTTTGATGTATGTTAATTGATGTTTGTCCAAGCATTATGAAGTAATAATCCACAGGAGCCACAGAAGCCTTTACAAGGCAAAGTCAAGGGAACAAAGTTTTGAGTGGATTATTGCAAGTCCTCACCCAGGCAGAGCTGAACTGTAGCTTTTCATCCTTCTACAATGATACTATAAATAAAGCAAAGAAATTTTTGTTCTCATCTAATCCCCTCTATTATGTGGTCTTGTATGCCGTCTTACGCAATTGGTGCAGTCTACACTGCAGGCTTGCATTGAGTCGGGGGTGGGTGACGTGGCTGTCTCCAGGCCTCATAACGTAACCCGATGGGACCTTGAAGGCCTGGCATCTCTCTGGTAGACAAATCTCTGAAGTATAAGAAAAGAACTCATAAATCCAAAGGGAAAAAAACGGGTTTGGAAAGTTGAAGTTAAAAATGCATTCTCAGGAAAAACAGAAACAACTAAATTTAAGCTGCTGCTCAGTGCAGCACTCCGGGTTTTGCTTCCATTTAACAAAAATAAAAATAAAAAGCGCTCACGTATATAACATGGCATCCTATGCTTCTCCTTCAAATTGTACAAAGAACAGGCTTCAGCTGTCCATAGATAAGGAATGAGCAGACTATAATCATCAGCACAACTGGTGTCAGTTGTTGTATAATCATTTTAGCTGCAGTGATCGGTACTTTTGCTGAGAAAACGCATACACTGGCTCCCTACTATATGGTCCTTTGTTTACACACAAGGCCTCAAGGCATTAACAACTTTGTGTCTTCACTTAGTTTCTTGGAATTACATAAATATACATACGATGTGGGGAAAATATATTAAACAATACCTCCAGGCTATGCTCATTTCAACTGCCTTCAATCATTACTATTTTGTCCTTTGAAAAGATCAGAGTGTGAGTGCATGCATGTGTGACTGTGTTTTTGTTTTGTTTTGTTTTTTAATATGGGAGATTTATTGTCAAATTGGTTTCCATACAACACCCAGTGCTCATCTCAACAGGTGCCCTCCTCAATACCCATCACCCATCCTCCCCTCCCTCCCAGCCCCCATCAGCCCTCAGGGTGTGTTGTATACAGCCCTTCTACCTGGCAGGAAGCCCACCTCATCATTTATTCGGTCATGATACAAAGCTAACAAATCATGCTTGGTTTAAGATAGACAATAAGGAATCAACATATTAATAAATGGCAAATAAAAGTTGATATGGGAAGTATTTAGCCTGTTCCCATGCCACCACCCTGGAAAAATGGGAGATATTTTATAAAGGTGGTTTATAAATTGCTCACACCAGGGGTGCCTGGGTGGCTCAGTAGGTTAAGCTTCCACTTTGACTCGGGTAATGATCTCATGTGTTTCATGAGTTTGAGCCCCCACATCGGGCTGAAGCAGAGCCCACCCTTTTTGTCCCCCCTCTCTCTCTGCCCCTCCCCTGATTGCTCTTTCTCTCTATTGCTTGCTCAAAAATAAACATTTAAAAAACAAAAAGAAGTTACTCACTCCATGCCATAGAGGATTAGGGTTTATGACAATAAAGTTAGCACTAGCCACACTGGAAATATAAAATAACTGGTAAATTAATAAATACACATCAGAGAAACACAACAGTGTGTGTGTATGTGTGTGTGTGTGTGTGTGTCTGTGTGTGTGTGTGTGTTCTCACTCACCTGAGTCTAAAAGAGCTAGGATGGAAAACGTTTTAAAAAGATTATTCCAGTGTAAGAATAGATAGGAAGAATCAATGTTTAAATTACTGTCTACAGACAGTAGCTCTCCTAATTTTAAAAACAATCTGGAAAAAGAGATTTTGCTTTATCACTGATCGGCAAAGGGATTGGTTGTCCTAGGGTCAGATGTGCATCCCGTGACTGGGAAGTTGGGAGAGGTCATGGGGTCATGTGGCTTTCCCAGGACTGTGGTATGACAAGCTTTCCCAAAAAAGATGTGAGCAGGGCAGGCAGTGAAATGGATTTACAAAAACATTATCAAGATCAAGTTTAAAAAAAAAAATGGCAGAAATGTTTGCTCATAAGTTTGGAAAGAAAATGACCAACCTTTGCAGGAAATGTACAAAGCTTCTTAGTAGGAGCAGCTTAATACCCAGACATTTGATGATTTGGATTATCCCAACAGTTCAAACACACACAAAGTGGACTGTATTTATATGTCACCTAGAGAGGCCCTCACTTAGAAAAAGTCTTTAGTTAATAAGCACTCATCTCCACCGAACCAGTACTCCATGAATGAGAGTCATACTGATTCTAAAATTATGCAGTAAAATTGGTAGAAAAACTCATCCTGCCTGACAAATGTTGCCAAAACCAATACTGGTTTATTTGGCAAAGGCTGAGGATTTTTCTAATGTCAAAAGGGAATCAAATGTTCTCTTAAAATCAGAAGCTGCCTTGGCTGCTGAGCCTGTCCACCTTCAACTCCCAATTTTATTCCTGAGCAGGAGTTAAAGAAGGATCTGGGAGAGGTGAAGGTATTAGTACAAAGACTGAACCTGGAAAAAGGGGGTCCCTACTGTCTACAGACTTAAACCCAAACTCTTTAGCATGGCATATAAAGCTAGTAAATAATCACTTCCTTCCCTTCTTCTGCATATATTCTGGTCTTTAAATCTATCAGAAATCCATTTTTCCTCCAAGGCACCATGTACATTCACAACTCCATGGATTTTTTTTAATATAATCCACTCTGCCTGGTTTGCCCTTTGCTTCTTTTTCCAACCAATGAATTCCTGCTCATCTCCCAAAGCCTCAGATCAAGTACCATGTCCTTTCTCTACCTCTTCCTTTTTCCCCAGGTACTTTTAACATTCTTTTAGCATTGCACTTTCCATATTGTACCTGTTGAAGGTACAACCAGAGAGACCAGAGTCTCTCTCTCTGCCCCTCTCTCTCTCTCTCAAAATAAATAAATAAACTTAAAAAAATAAAAAAAAATAAGGGGAATCTGTGTGGCTCAGTCAGTTAAGCCTCTGACTTCGGCTAGGTCATAATCTCAAGGTTCATGCGTATAAGTCCCACATTGGACTCTGTGCTGACAGCTCAGAGCCTGGAACCTGTTTTGGATTTTGTGTCTCCCTCTCTTTCTGCCCCTTTCCCTCTCATGCTCTCTCTCTCTCTCTCAAAAATAAATAAACATTAAAAAAATAAAAATAAGTAAAAATAAAAATATGGAGTCTAAAGTCTGACTTGAGTTCTATCATTTGTTAAATGTGTGAACTTAGGAAAATTACTTAGATTTTTAAAGTGAGGGTAACTGATAGTATTATCCCATTAACCCTCATCCCATTGCTGTGAGGATAAATGAGGATGTATATGTCAGGACTTAGAACTGTGCCCGTCAAAAGTTATTCGGATCATCTTCCTTTAGGAAGGCTTGTCCCACCAAAGTATAGATTGCACGTGTTATAACACCATAGTCTTAGGAATATAAGACAAAGATGCACATCCATAGAGTAACCTCTGCTTTAAACAAACCAACCAGGGATTTGATACCCAGTGAATCCCTTAAAACATGTACTGATTTTCTTTTGTATGGAGGACTTAGAAAAAGTAAGTTAAGTCACAGGGGCACTTTGATGCCCAAGTTATGAAGCAAAAAAAGTCAAGTTCTTCAGTAGACCTGGATAGGAAATATCAGCAGGCAATGGTGTTCTAATAGCTTTACCATTCTTCCATCGGTGCACAAAATCAACGGTCAGGTATAGAGGGAAAATTTGGGCTTTGAAACAAAGTAGACCTGGATTTAAACACCGGGTCTACCAGTTACTGTGTTTAATAATGGACTTTGAGGGATGCCTGGGTGGCTTAGTGGGTTAAGCGACTAGCTCAGGTCATGATCTCACAGTCTTGGGGTCAAGCCCCTCATCAGGCTCTTCACTACCTGTGCATAGCCTGCTTGGGATTCTCTCTCTCCCCTCTCTCTGCCCCTCCCTTTATCTCTCTCTCCCTCTCATTCTCTCTCAAAATAAGTAAACTTTAAAAAAATAATGGACTTCAGGTCAGTAGGCTTATAGCCTGAACTGTCTATAAGATATTATTCTTGGTAAAGTAACCTTTGATTCACCTGGTTCCACAATAAGCACTCAAAAATCTGCTGGGGTTATTTAGTAACAGTGATTTGCAGATTATCACATAGATTTTTTAGAAAGAAGGAAAGAAAGAAAGAAAGAAAGAAAGAAAGAAAGAAAGAAAGAAAGAAAGAAAGAAAGAAAGAAAGAAAGAAGAAACTCATCTGGCAGAATCATCACACTGTGTAGCATGTATTGCCTGCACCTGTACCTCCATCTGGGTGTGCACTGTGTTACCTCCTGCTTTGTGTAAATTGGTACCATAAGCTTCTACATCCTTTGTGATTAAAGGAACTTCATATCCTTTCACTTACGTCTTTGGTGTTTCTCCATCAATCATTTCAATACAGTGTGATTGCACTATTGTGACAACCACATATTATCTATATGACCCTAGACAAATTACTTACTTCAGGGTCCCAGTCTTTCATCTGCACTACCTGGCATGTAATAGCAGCTTGACAAATAATAGCAATGATTATAAAATGATTTTTGTACAATGTCTCAACTTTAACATCTATTATCTTTGCACTCTTTCTTACTTCACATATTTAATCAGTCACAGAGTTGCATCAATTTATCCTTCAAGATATGTATTCTATGAGCCTTCTTTTCCACTTCCACAGGTTTATAAAACACTATATACTACATTCGTCACTTTCTTGGAAATTTACAATGCATATGAATATATTAAAGATTAATACTTCCTAAAGGAAAACACTTCATTTAGCTCAATATTCGCCAAATGAAATTGCCTCTGGAAATATTTTTTTATCTCCAATGATACATCTCCTCAAAGCTTTCAAAATTTATGTTCCCAGGACACAATTTGGGGAAAAAACAAAACAAAAAAACAAAACAAAACAGGTGTACCTATTGAAGCCAAAAGTACCTAAGCTGTAACCCAGTATCCTTTACCTTGACCTTCTAGTCTGACCAAACTATCCTTTAGAGCATCATCTTATCTACTTTCCTCCATAAAATCTCTACCAAACTTATTTTTTCTCAATAGACTCTACATATCCTACAGCCTTTGCAACTCATTCTACAAAACCCTCAGCCCCTCCCCACCCAATCCTGGAAAGCCAACACTCCTCTCCCCACCCATTCAAATCCTGCCCAGTCCCTGAGGGTCTGCTAAACCTGACTTCCCTCAAACACTAGAGTCTGAAGGATCTTCTCCTCCTATGCTTGTAGAACATTTGACTCGTGAGTAATTAATCCTTTGTTATTTACAACATGAGCAATTTGACATAGTCTATCTCTTCACCCAAATTATTAACTCCTTGATCACATCTTCATCTTTTGTACACCTTACAGTATCTGACACTGTACCTAATACACAATATTAACTTAAAAATTATCTGCTCATCTGCTTTAAGGAAATTGTCTTCTCTCTTATAATGCAAACAGGTGTGTAAGAGCATTTGCTGCTGCGTGAAATCACATATTTTTAGCACTCTGTGGTAACTATAGTAAGACAACAGGAAGATTCGAAAGCTGGGTTGGAAAGCTTTGAGAAGATATTGAATTATTCTGAAGGTTTAGGTTCTTCCATTATCAACTAAGAGCAGCTAATGATGTTTCATTATCAATAATAAGTTATGAAAAATTTTGACTGAAAGAAAAGATTCAGGATAGATGAAGGTGGTTTTTTATTTAACTTTACAACGATAAATAATAATACCAAATATTGATGGTAGTGAGAGTAGTAACAATATATTCCTAAATGACTTTATTTCCTAAAATTCTATTAATTTTTATCTTGATTTAGGTTATAAAATGAAGTACTATACTTAAAATTTATACTTTCATTTATACTGTAAATTTTAAAACTCTGCCTCTGTAGAATAGAAATACTACTATCAGTGTCATTCTTGCTTTTCTCCCCAAACATGGCAAAATTCCAGAATTTTAGATCTAGCCAGGAATTCCAACCAATGATTTTAAACTAAGCTATTTGGTCACCAAGACAAATGCAGATCTGTGGCTCCATGATCTGTGGAGTGGCTTCTCACTCCACTATGTGTGGAAAATCAACATAAACCTAGGAAAAGTCAAGATAGCATATTGTCTTTATGTAGTTGCATGTTAAATATGGAGCAGTTATAAAAGTGATATTATGGGGGCGCCTGGGTGGCTCGGTCGGTTGAGCTCTGACTTCCGCCCAGGTCATGATCCCACTCTTCGTGGGTTTGAGCCTTGCGTTGGGCTCTGTGCTGACCGGCTCAGAGCCTGGAGCCTGCTTCAGATGCTGTGTCTCCCTCTCTCTCTGCCCCTCCCTCACTCTGTCTCTCGATCTCCCAAAAATAAATAAACGTTTAAAAAATTTAAAAAAAAATAGATATTATGTGTGTGGGAAAGTATGATGAGTCGACAATGGAAATGAAGGTTGTTACCATTCAGAGATTTGGGAGAAAAGTCAAAGATAAAAAAAGGTGAAGTAGCAGTTAACTATAAATTAATGGTTAATATATTTGTAGGAAAAGTTAAATAGTTGCAGTTTTTGTGGGATTAAGAATTTGTTTTTGTTTTAATTCTCATCGTTAGCTTATAAGCAGGAAATTTCTGCTGGTTTTTTTTTTTTAGCTAAATTTGCCCTTCTAAATGTGTTGCCTCATCATATAGCTAGTTTAAATGTTTCACTACAGATTGGTACACAAAGTTGAAAAAGCAAAATCAGTTCAGTAGTACACTAACAAAGAAAGACTGAACAACAAATAAAGGTTGAATATTACCTTACCTTACCCTACACGTGGTACTTGGGTATAATCTACACGATACATTACTTAAAATAACTTTCCTCTCATATGTTTGGGAGTGATTCATTTATATAATCAACTTTTACTGAATATATTCTTTATGAGAGCTATTGTTTTGGGGTTACCTGGTCTTAGTAAGTATGGTAGAGAACCTCAATTTAGCAGCAACTGTGGCCAACAGAAAAAGTTGGTTAAAGCAGAGAATCATAAAAAATGATGCATACATACCTTAAATATTTTGTTCTAACTCAAAACATATCATATAAATGTATATTCATTTGCCAATCTTTTCATGTTGGGCCAATTTCTTTTTTTTTTTTTTTTTTTTTTTTTTTTTTTTTTTTTTTTTTACTTTAAATCCATCCTTTGTCTTTCCTGCGTGAACCACACTCAAAATGCATCATCCAAGATTTCCATTTGTGCTTTTTAAAGTGAAAACTTAAAAATATTTGAGAAGCAGTATAAGTATATATCTTCCCTAGATGTTTACAACATCTTCCAATATTTTACAGTTGTCTTGATTACAACCAGTTTGGCAGCAATTTTTTAGTATCTGTCTTTATTGTATCTTTCAAAGCAAAACTTTTTTCTTTGTTTTACATTCATATCCCATTAATTTCTTTAATCTCTAATTAAATTACAAAAGAAAATATAACTGAGAAAGGTTGATCTTCAAAGACACTATCAAAGCTGACATTAGACATGTAGAATGTCATTATAAAGCAGAAACAAGATCCTTTCACGTGTCTACAAAGCTTTTATGTAGGGAGCACCCCTATCTCGCATTTCATGTTTCTTCCTTCCATAACTATTAAATTTCCAGAACACTGGTATTTAGTAAATAACTATTGACCTAATAAAGACACACAAGTATGAGTTACTGCACATGCATGAAGCTAATGTGTCTACAGCTGATCCTTTTAGCAGGCAACATGATATACTAAAAAGAGCACAGATATTGTAGTTGAATGTGGATGCCAATGTGTATGACTTCTGGCTAATTATTTAACCTAAGTCTTAATCTCTCACCTCTATAATAGAGCTAATAATACCAACTTAAGGGAGTTATTATGAAAATTAATGTACTGAGAAGGTGGGTTTTCCAAGAAGCTGACCCTGAGATGGAGTTAGAATGTAGAACATTTATTAGAATGCTCTTAGATCAGCGCCTATGGGAGGGTAGGAAAAACAGCCGGATTGGGCACAGGGAAAATTGAGCTTTGATGTGGGCCTGACAGCTTTAGCTGACCCTATAGAGAGCTTCAGAGTTGAAACAGGACATCAGAATTTCTCCAGTTAAGGCCAAAATGGCTAGATTTTTATACCTGCCCCTTGATCAGTCATTGAGTGTGGGTCTCCCTGGAAGGGTGTGTCTGTGAGCAAGGTGGCTCTGTGCAGCCAAACTTGAAGGGACTGACAGCAGGAGGCTGCCTGTGGACAGCTTTCCCACAGGCTGGGCAACAGACTTTCATCTGCAGAGGATCTAAGCACCCAAGTCCATATTCATCCCAGTGGGCTTGCCAAATGATAACAGAAAAACCAAAGGTAGTTCTCTTTCTTTCACTTCCCTCTAGTCATCAATCCCCCCTCAATCTAGACAAAGTACCTATTCTTCTGAGCCTTCTCCCAAGTCACATTCCATGCCTCTGTGCCCTCCACTCTCAGAGAAATTTATCTACTTCTCAGTTTTTTAGCATTGGAAACATCCCCTCCCTGAACATTTACTACTTTCCCTATCTCAGCTAAAAACATGCACTTTCTCCCTCTCCACTGAACACCTTACTGAAAGCACTTATATATTTTCTCAGATGTAACGTCAATTGTTTTACAAGCATATTTACGAGCATATTTATATTTTTGCTCCTCTGAATTATCTTCATTTCTCTATTTGTATTGCCCAAGAGGATCTTAAAGGGAAATATTTTCTCTAATACGGGGTAACATTTAAAAATCTTAGCATATGCATCAAGAGGCTGTTACTACTACTCCAGCCCTCATCAAACATCTGGTACACACTCCTTGAAGACCTAAGAGAAGTCCATACCTGAGCCAACAACTTCCAACCGGAATTCACGCTGCAATCAATTTCAGAAAAAGGAATATAAATTGAGCTCTTCTGAACTACACATTTTTCTAATAACTGAATATCTGAGTTTTTGAGTTCAGAATATATCAGGGATTTTAAGAGTCCTGCAGAAGTTAAGGTTGCATAGTCCTAAGGTGCTTGGGATCTACTGCAGTTTCAGACATGGGTCAGCTGGTCACCTCATAAATGACAACCCTGTACAATAGTCCTCTCCCCTTCTACCCATGGGGCTTTCTCCTCTTATGGCCTTACACTAACTCTGTAATCCCCCTTACATTTTAGTTTTGGGGGTTGAAAAGGAGGGGTGAAATGAAGACCATGGAAGCCTTCAGAATAATCAGAAGATAAGAATATTTCAGAAAACTTGCCCCATTCCCCTACAATTGAGATTATGACACCCTTATTTATGTGGGAAAATAAAAATTAAAACCGGATCAAAGTAATCAACTACCATACTATTTCTGAAAATAGTCCAGCATATGGCCGAACAAGAGGTGGTTTGGGGCCTTTCCACAGGTAGTAATGACATGACATTATCCTCCTTTGAACGGCTACTTTGGTTGTAAGGGAGGAGAGTTCTATTTGCTTTTGAGTTACTTATAGTCAGTGGGTTGCTTTAGGACTATGTGTGTTTCTAATGAGGCACTAGACAGCTTTTATTGTGAAAGAAAGATCTCGAATTTTCAATAATGCAGTTAAACATTAATTTTTAATCCTGGTTGCCTTTGTGTGTGTGAACATTCCCCATCCTGTCTTGGGAAGAGGAATGGGGGGAAGAAGGGAAGAGGAGGGTAGGAAGGAGAAGGAAAGTGTGAGGGAGGAGAAACAGGGGAGAGGAAGAGAAAGGTAGGACGAGAGAAAGAAGGTATTGGCAAAGGGAGGAGGAAGGAAGTAGGAGGAAGAGAAGAGGGAAAATGGTCTCAGAGAAAATCAGAAGTAGAATGGAAACTCCATACATGGCCAAAGACTTGGAATTGGCTACATGTGCCCACACCTGTGTTTGTCTACACATGAAATCTTCTGGATTCCGTATATAATAGAGAGCTAGAAGAGGGTGGAGAATGAATATGTAATGGGCTCTCCTGGGTTCTCATTATGTGCCATGTGCTGGACTTGGCACTTTATTCTCAGCCCACAAAACAATCCGATGAAATAGGCATTGTTGTTATCTCCAACTTACAAGCAAGGAAACCAGGGCTCAGACAAGTAACTTGCCAAGGTCATGGAGATCGCAAATGGCAGAGATAAGATAAAAATCCAGTTCTTTTTGACTCAAAAATCTTTGCTCATAATGAAGAATGACTAATGCTAATTATATAGATTTTATAATTTCTCTTGTCAGTTCATTCTAGTTTATATTCTTAGTCATGAAATAGAACATGTGGCAGTAAAGATTAGACACATGTAGCTGTATTGAGTCAAATTCCTAACACAATGACAGTTGCACCCAGGATAGTCTTGTTGTAGAATACCCCTTCTCTTAGATATTGGCTATGTCATGGTTGGTTATGTCTGAGGCTATTAGGGGTTTTCCTATCTTTTTGTGTCTAGTCACAACTCTTCACATTGTGGGAAGAGATTTCTCTCTTGTGGACAACAACCAGAGCTCAGTCTCTCTGTACCTGTCATGCAGTGTTTCCGTCAGAGGCTCTGTCTGGAGTGAAAGCAGCAGAGCAGACGCTGCCTTAGGGCTCTGCTCTAAGGCCTCCGAAATTTCCTTCACCAAAATGTGTATCCGACTCACCTGATAGTTAAAATCTAAAGTTCCATAGTTAGCATCTTGAGCCAAGCGAGAAACAAATTGTTTGTAAGAGAACACAATAAAATTATGAATTCCAATTTACATGGTTCCAAAACTTCCTAACCTCTCAGTGTGTACCAGTGATGTGGATGCTAAAAGGGCATCCCTAAACTTAGCAATACTGTCAATCACTAGGAACCCCATTTACTAATGTTCTTCCTCTAGAAACTATGTTTTTACATATTTTAACTATTGTCTAAAATTTCCTCCATACATAACTCATATCTTAAACTTTTTACCTATTCTTGGTATTGAGTTCTTTACCATATTTTTGGAGGAGTTTGGAATGTCACGCAAAAGAAAACTAGAGTAAAGAAACCCAAATGTTTAGCTGGCATAATCAAGGTTTGAGGTAAAAACCTTAATCGGTATTTCTACAAGACTTTGTCATTACATCCTTATAAGCTACTCCTATATTTAATTAGTGTGATTGGTAAATAGTCTTTACTAATGAATGACAGAAAAACTGTGAAATAATTCATTGTGAAATAACTGTGAAAACTGTGAAATAATAATAACATTCTAAAGATGTTTATATTGTGTTCAAAACACCTAATAACATTTTTATTTTTTATTTTGAAGATAAAAGACATATTATTTTTTGGCTGGGTTTTTAAAAAATATTTTATTTTATTTTATTTTATTTTATTTCATTTATTTTATTTTGCAATAATTCTAGACTTCCAGGAAAGTAGCAAAGAGACTACAGAAAATTCCTTTATAGCCTTCACCCAGTTTCCCTTTATGTTAGTATTGACAGAACCGTGTTATATTTGTCAAAACTAAGAAACAAGACACTGGTACAGTGCTATTAATTAAACTACAGACTATTTGAATCACCAGTTTTTCCACTAATGCCCTTTTAGTATTCCAAGATCTCCAGGATACCATCTAAAATTTAGCACAATTTTTATTAAAGCAGAATCTGGTTCTTTTCAACCCATGAAATACATGGTGGACAGATAATTGGTTTAACTGGCACCAGATTATTAGCCTGCCAGGATGTGTGTGATTCTTGGTCTTGTCCTCATGAGGAAAAACCTATAGGAAAAAAATTGAAAGAGGAGCTTCAGACATTTCACAAAGACAGAGAGAGCACATAAGCAGTGCTAACCCCACTTTTATGTGGAAAAGTGGAACTCACAGCACTCAGCCTCCAGTTATACTCTCAGGTGGGACCCAGGCTTCTAGCACCAACATCGTGACCAGCTTCACACAGAATTGTCATCCAGCTGCCTTCCTGTTCGATCTATTCTGATTTTCCATGCTGGCTTGTGAATTGTCTAATAACTCATTATCTTCTATGAATATATGAGTTGTTTCCAGTTTGGATCTATTATAAATAGCACTGGTATGAACTCTTACACATGTCTTTTTGTGAGTACATATTTCCATTTAATATATACCTGTGAATGTAATTGCTGGTTCATAAGTTAATGCTAGTATATAAATTATTTATATATGAAAATAAGTTTCATATATAAGACTTCAAGAGATCTGACAAAATATTTTTTCAAAGGATTATACCAACTCACATTCTCACTAATAATACGTGAGAGTTCCACCTGTTCCGTATTTAACCAATATTTGACATTGTCTTTTAATTTTAGTCATTCTAATGGACACGTAGTAGCACAGCACTGTGGTTATAATATAAATTCCTTAAAGAACAATGATGTTGAGTACACTTATATGATCTATTAGTTATATAGATACTCGCTTTTATTAATTATCTGTTCAAGTCTTTTGCATGTTGGACGGATCCATTGAACTTTCCATTTAAATTTTTAGCAGATCTCTACACATTCTGGAATAAGGTCCTTTGTCAGAAAGATGCATGACAAAGATTTTCTCCTAGTCTGTAGCTTGTCTTCATTTTCATAATAGTGTTTTTGAAAGAATGGGTTGTAATTTTAGTTGGATCTAATTAACTAATTTTTTCCTTTAAATCTGGCTTAATAGATTTACCTAGCCTAAAGTCAAAAAGATATTATCCTGCTTTATTCTAAAGCATTATTGTCTTATTGTCTTTATTGTCTTTTATTGGCACAAAAACAGACACATAGATCAATGACAGAATAGGAAACCCAGAAATGGACCCACAACTATACAGTCAACTAATCTTCAACAAAGCAGGAAAATTATATCCAGTGGAAAAAAGTCTCTTCAATAGATGATGTTGGGGAAACTGTACAGCAACATGCAGAAAAATGAAACTGGACTTCATTATACCATACACAGAAATAAATTCAAAATAGATGAAAGATCTGAGTGTGATACAGGAAACCATCAAAATCCTACAGGAGAACATAGGCAGTAACCTCTTTGACCTCAACCGCAACTTCTTACTAGACATGTCGCCAGAGGCAAGGGAAACAAAAGCAAAAACAAAGCATTGGGACTTCATCAAGATAAAAAAGCTTCTGCACAGCAAAGGAAACAATCAACAAAACTAAAAGGCAGCCGACAGAATGGGAAAAGATATTAGCAAATGAGATATCTGATAAAGGGTTAGTACCTAAAATCTATAAAGAACTTATTAAGCTCAATACCTAAAAATAATAATAATAGTAATAATAATAATAATCCAGTTAAGAAATGGGCAGAGGACACGAATAGACATTTTTCAAAAGGAGACATCCAGATGGATAACAGACATAGGAAAAGATACTCAACATCACTCATCATTAGGGAAATACAAATTAAAATCATGATGAGCTACCACCTCACACCTGTCAGAATGGCTAAATTAACAAAACAAGAAACAGGTGTTGGTGAGGATGTGGCGAAAGGAGAACCCCCTTGGACTGTTGGTAGGAATGCAAACTGGTGCAGTCACTCTGGAAAAACATGGAGGTTCCTCAAAAAGTTAAAAATAAAACTACCCTACAATCTAGCAATTGCACTACTATTTACCCAAAGGATATAAAAATACAGATTTTAAGAGGTACATGCACTCCAATGCTTATAGCAGCATTATCAACAATAGCCAAACTATGGAAAGAGCCCAAATGTCCAACAACTGATGGATGAATAAAGAAGATGTGGTATATTTATACAATAGAATATTACTTAGCCATCAAAAAGAATGAAATCTTGTCATTTGCAATGATGTGGATGGAACTCGAGTGTATTACACTAAGCGAAATAAGTCATTAAGAGAAAGACAGATACCATGTAATTTCACTTTTATGTGGAATTTAAGAAACACAACAGATAGACATATGGGATGGAGACGTAGACATATGTGAGATATATGAAGAAAAAAGAGAGAGGGAAACAAACCATAAGAGACTCTTAAAGGGGCGCCTGGATGGCTCAGTTGGTTAAGCATCTGACTTCGGCTCAGGTCACGATCTCAAGGTCTGTGAGTTCAAGCCCTGTGTTGGTTTCTGTGCTGACAGCTCAGAGCCTGGAGCTTGCTTCAGATTCTGTGTCTCCCTCTCTCACTGCCCCTCCCCCGCCCTCTCTCTCTCTCTCTCTCTCTCTCTCTCTCCCTCTCAAAAATAAACATTTAAAGAAACTCAAAGACAGAGAACAAACTGAGGTTTGATGAAGGGAGGTGGGTGGGAGATAGGCTAGATGAGGGATAGGTATTGTGAAGGGCACTTGCGTTGAGCACTGGGTGTTGTAGTTAAATGATGAATCACTCAATTCTACTCCTGAAACCAATACTACACTGTATGTTAACTAACTAGAACTTAAATAAAAATTTGAAAAGGAAAAAATAAGCAAATAAACTTTCCTGTCTTATCTTTCATTCTTAGATCTACAATCCATCTGAGTCTATCCTTGTGAAGTAGGGCTTAAATTTTCCTTCCCTTTTTAAAAATACAGTGTCAAATCGATCAATATCATTTGTTGAAAAGACCATTCTTTTGCCCATTGAACTGCAGTGTTCTTTGTAATAAATCATGTGATCATATACATGGGAGTCTGTTCTGAGTGCTTACTCTTCTCCTGTTCTATGTGTCAATCCTTGAGCCAATACTATATTCTTTTCATTATTCTAGCTTTATAACAAACCTTGACACCTAATAAGTCCTTCATTTTTGTTCTTTTTTTTAAAATATGATTTTGGCTATTCTTGGATATTTGTGTTTCTATTTAAATTTTAGAGTTAGCTTGCCAATTTATACTATCCTCCATCACCATCACCATTGTGGGATTTTAATTAGGATTAAACTCTATCAAGATGCCACTGCAGGAAAAAAATATTTATAATATTGGATTTCCCAATCCATTAATATAGCATATCACTTCTTATATCTTGTTCTGTTTCTGCTTAAGATATAATTTAAATATAATAAATTTCATACTTAATTGATGGTTCTATGAGTTTTGACAAATGTAGATAGTCATGGTAGCAGCAGTTTACATAACACATGGAATATTTCCATCATCCAAAACCTCCCTTTGTTGCACCTTTTTGGTAAATACCTCTCCCTTTGTGATCTGAAAACCACTGATTGTTGTTCTGTCTCTGTGATTTTGCCTATTCAGAAATGTCATATAAATGGTATTATACAGTATACAGCCTTTTCAGTCTGGCTTCTTTCCCTTAAAATAATACATCTGAGATTCATCCATGTTGATATATTTCCTCCTTTTTACTTTTGGGTAGTATTCCACTGCCTGGATATACCACAGTTTATCCTTTAGCTAGTTAAAAGACATTTGGGCTATTTCCAGGTTTTTGGCATTTATACATAATGCTACCATAAACATTCCAGTAAAAATTTTTCTGTGAAAATAGTTTTTGTTTCACTTAAAATACCTAAAAGTATAATTACAGGGTTATGTGTCAAGTGTGCATTTAACCTCATAAGAAACTGACAAACTGGTTTCCGAAGTGGTCATAGCACTAAGTTTGTTTATTTTGAGAGAGAGAGAGCGAGCACATATGAGCAGGGGAGGGGCAGAGAGAGAGCGGGAGAGAGAGAGAGTCCCAAGCAAGCGCCACACTGTCAACGCAGAGCCTGATGAAGGGCTTGAACTCACGAACCGTGAGATCATGACCTGTAACAAAATCGAGAGTCAGACACTTAACTGACTGAGCCATCCAGTCGCCCCCATTTTTGCATTCTTACCAGCAATATGTAAGTATGATTGTGGTTTCATACCCTAACACTTGATATTGTTTTTTGCATTTTTCTCATGACTAATGTTATTAAATACCTTTTAATGTGCTTACTTGCCATCTATATCTTCTTTGGTGTTTAAGTATCTTTTCTGTTTAAGTATTTTATCCATTTTAGAAGACGTGAGCAGATATTTCTCCAAAGAAGACATACAGAGGGTCTACAGACACATGAAAAGGTGCTCAACTCATCATCAGATAAATGCAAATCAAAACTTCAATAAGATGTTACCTCACACCTGTCAGAATGGCTAAAATTAAAAACACAAGAAACAACAGGTATTGATGAAGGATATGGAGGAAAAAGAATCCTCGTATGCTGTTGGTGGGAATGCAAACTCTGCAGCCACTGTGGAAAACAGTTTGGAGGTTCCTCAAAAAATTAAAAATGGAACCACCCTCTGATCCAGTAGTTGCACTAGTGGGTATTTGCCCAAAGAATATGAGAACACTAATTTGAAAAGATATATGCACCCTTATGTCCATTGCATCATTATTTACAATAGCCAAATTATGGAAGCAGTCTAAGTGTCCACTGATAGATGAATGGGTAAAGAAGATGTGGTATACACACATGCACACACACACACACACACACACACACACACACTGGAATATTATTCAGCCATAAAAAAGAATGAAATATTGCCATTTGCAACAGCATGGATGGATTTAGAGTAATGCTAAATGAAATGAATTCAGAAAGGTAAATACCATATGATTTCACCCACATGTAAAATTTAAGAACCAAAACAAATGAACAAAGGGGAAAAAAAGATAAACCTGAAAACAGACTCTTAACTATAGAGAACAGATGGTACCAGAGGAAAGGTGTATGGGAAGATGGGTGAAATAGGCGAAACGGATTAAGAATACACTCACCATGTTGAACACTGAGTAATACATATAACTGTTGAATCACTACAATGTACACCTGAAACTAATGTAACACTGTATGTTAACTACACTGAAATTAAAATAAAATATGAAGAAATAAATAAATATTTTGCCCACTTTATTTCGTTGGATTGTTTATTTCCTTATTATTGAGTTAGAGAATTCTTTATGTATGAATTCTTTGTATCTTCTGGATAAAAGTTCTTTATCAGATATGCGTTTTGTAAATATTTTTCTCATTATTTATTTTCATTATTTTAAAAGCTTTTTTTGAAGATCAGAAGTATTTAATTTTAATGAAGCTGATTATCAATATTTTTTCAAGTATTATGCTTTTGATGTTGCATCTAAGAAATCTTTGTGTAACTCAAGGTCACAAAGATTTTCTTCTACCTTCTTCAACATTTTTATAGTTTTTTATTTCACTTTATGTTCTATGATCCATTTTTATGTAATTTTTTATATGGTACAAAGCATGGATCAAGATTAATTTCTACATATGAAAGCACAATTGTGCCAGCACATACAGATATACATATACCTATTTATTTACCTACTATATCCACTTGCTCTACATGGAACTGCTTTTACACCTTTGTCAAAACTCAATTGATCACTTGCATGTGTGTCTGTTCATGGACCCTCCATTCTGTCCCACTGATCTACACATCTACACTTTCACCAATCTTTGGTCTGTTTTTTAAAAAACCTTTCACTAGATATGTAAATTACTACCCCATTTTTGTGGTGGTCCTGAGCATGGACTAGGTGAGAACAGAAACAATTTTCTAAAGAACGTATTCTCTGAGCCTTAGCTCTCCATTACTATCAAACAATGTCCCTCCAACATATAGGCTCTTTCTTTGGGATCTTTTTTCACTTTTTTTATTCAGGTCCTTCCTATTGTTTTGCTCCAGAAAAGGCATTAGGATAAAGTTATCCATTTGAAGAGGAAAATAAAAAAGAAATTCCCTTAAGCAAGCTAACCATGGGTCCAAGAGATGCTCTACCATTTTTCTGTATGTCCAGTGACCCTCAACCACTGCCAGATACATAGACACACAGACACATACACATACATTGTTGGTTGATCACAAATTCCACTCCCCACCTTTATTCTGGTATTCTTCTTTCAAGTTTCTTTTCTATAAAATCCTTCTCATATTAAAAATTCCCTATGTCCAAGGCACCTGGGTGGCTCAGTCAATTGAGCATCCAACTTCGCGAAGTTTAGGTCATGATCTCACAGTTCATGAGTTCAAGCCCAGCATCAGGTTCTGTGCTGGCAGCTTTGAGCCTCAAGTCCGCTTCAGATTCTGTGTCTCCCTCTCTCTCTGCCCCTCCCCCACATATGCTCTCTCTCTCAAAAATAAATAAACATTTAAAAACTATTTTAGGGGCGCCTGGGTGGCGCAGTCGGTTAAGCGTCCGACTTCAGCCAGGTCACGATCTCGCGGTCCGTGAGTTCGAGCCCCGCGTCAGGCTCTGGGCTGATGGCTCGGAGCCTGGAGCCTGTTTCCGATTCTGTGTCTCCCTCTCTCTCTGCCCCTCCCCCGTTCATGCTCTGTCTCTCTCTGTCAAAAAAAAAAAAAAAAAAAAAAAAAAAAATTGAAAAAAACTATTTTAAAAAATTCCTTATGTCCTATCTTTATTCCCTAGCTCCATTCTTAGTTCACCTATCTTTTCTATTAATATACATAAAAGGAATAAAAGACACTGAAATTAAATATATAAGCATACATTAATTTTTCAGATTTGTTGTTAAGTGACATTGATGGAGAATAAAATGTAATAAAAAGTAGATGTCATAATACTTTAGAAACAAAAAATAAAACTAAAAACTCTTCTAAGAAAGATGCACCTCTCTAAAAAACAAGAATCAAAGGTACAAGGGCAGTGAGAAGCACAGAGTTGAACTGAAGACCAAATGTCATCACAGGTGTAAAGGGACCACTTGGCTTCCCATTTTATAATCACATGATAATGAAAGGATCCCACAGTGTGATCCCACTGAGGTTCCTGGAAAGGCCACTCCCTAAGATAGCCCCAAGGGAGGTAACAGACAGGAATTTGGGTGGAATCTTGAGTAAGAACAGAGGAAGGAATGTTTTATGGTTATGCACAAATATGTACATTAAACCATCAAAATCCATGCATGTCTGAGAACTTCTGGGACACCTCAGAACTCTTGTTTTTCCTGCAGTCCCTGACTGAGTCAGCATGGCAATATATCATGCAGCTGCCTATCCAAATTGCCTTGTCTATTGTAATAAGTGGTTGGCGTTAAAGAAACTATGGACCAGGTATGCTGGTACACGCTTACCCAGTGCCCTGTTCAAGGCCTGTTAAAGAAGAAATAAGAACACCATTGTGTGCATCTTGAGTTGTCTTCCTTGCCTTTGTGGCTCTCTGGAAACCTCCAATGGGCCAAGGGGCGGGGGGGAATACCAGTGTTGTCACTTTCCTCTTCACATCACCATAATAGTATCCACCTTGTTTTGTATCGGAGAAAATAAAGTTTAAGAAAATATAACATCATGAATGATGTTAATCACCATGAACGCAGGAGCATTTCTCTTCTTTGATTCCTGCCCATACCTAAACATTGTCTATGCAGGCAGTATAAATTGATTACTCATTTAACATTCTAATAAAAATGGTTATATTTTCTTGTTACAAATAGAAAAATAGGCAGAATGGTTTAGTAAAGGAGATACCTTTATTCTGAGGGATCCTATCCTAGGATGATGGGGTACACAGGTAATAAAAAATACACCTTAGAGTTGAAAAAAATAGGACAAGTCAAATCCTACTTGAAAACCATCTGGTTCAATATATCTTTAAAAATAATTTTAATGACTAAGCAGATGGCCCTAGGAAACAACTTTGCCAACATGATTACAGATAATTTTATTAAATTCTCAATAACAGATATCTACCAGGCCTACTTAAGTGAAACATTCTACCATTAATCATCTCAGTTGTAACTGCATTTGTCTTCAGCATTAGAAGAGTTTTTAAAGGCTGGCCAAAGTCACTGTTAAGAGTAAGTAAACCACCAGAATGTCTAAACCAACATGACTTAATCAAATTTAAAAAGACAAAATGAAAGGACAAAGTACTATGTGGAAGGGAAAGACTTAAGTCTATAAACAAAATAGAAATGGGAAAAATGTTTATGGAAACTGTAGCACCAGGTTTGTACAGCCAATGCTGTTGATGAGAATATTCAGGCCAGTAGCCCCACACTGACACCTCTGTCTCACTCTTTACAGTTGGAATTTGAGAGAAAAGAAAGACAATGCTCTCTTCACATTCTCTCTACCCCACAAATAAGGAAGATTTCATTCACAGTCACAAGACTCCATGACATCCCAGCAAAGTCTTGTTTCAAGAAATTAGAATTAATAGGGGCGCCTGGGTGGCGCAGTCGGTTGAGCGTCCGACTTCAGCCAGGTCACGATCTCGTGGTCCATGAGTTCGAGCCCCGCGTCAGGCTCTGGGCTGATGGCTCGGAGCCTGGAGTCTGTTTCCGATTCTGTGTCTCCCTCTCTCTCTGCCCCTCCCCCGTTCATGCTCTGTCTCTCTCTGTCCCAAAAATAAAAAAAAAAAAATAAAAAAAAATAAAAATAAAAAAAGAAATTAGAATTAATAAAGAACTGGGGCGCCTGGGCGGCTCAGTCAGTTGAGCGTCTGACTTCGGCCAGGTAATAATCTCACAGTTTGTGAGTTCAAGCCCCACATCGGGCTCTGTGCTGAGAGCTCGGAGCCTGAAGCCTGCTTCGGATTCTGTGTCTCCTTCTCTCTGTCCCTCCCCCACTCATATTCTGTCTCTCAATAATAAATAAATGTAAAAAAAAAAATTTAAAAATAAAGAACTGAATAGGTTAATGAAAAAATATATAGAATATGCCTTGTAAATATAAAGGACTATAGACATATGGGCTATAACAAGTGACCATTATTATAATCGGTTTATAGGGGAAAGGCTATTTAGAAAGTCATTAATGAGTTAAGATTGTAATTAAGCATATAGTTTATCTTCAATAAATGGTAAGTGTTACTATTAAATCATTATTATTAAAACACAGTTACTAGGGATCATGGACCACATTCACCAAACATTAGATAAAGTTTGTGATATATCTGATGTAATAAAATGGTAGAAATTCAAATAGTGATCAGGGTCCTGATTTCCTAATTCTTATTTCATTATATTACTTGGTCTTTAATCCTAAGAAAGTTGGGTACTAATGTAATTTTGATTAAACATAATAAGTTACGATAAATAAGCACATCTCACCTACAATTTTGCCACTGCCCCTTCAAAATTTCTCATTCTCACAATTTACTGTTTAAAAAATCAACTTATTTGAAATGAAAGAATATGGTTCAGTTGGAACAGTTCAATGCCCATTAAGTGCACCAGATCCATTGATGCAGAAAATCCCAGCCATTCAATGGTCAACTTTTATTTTAATGCTTTTCTTCTAAAAGTTTCTAGGAAACTGCATCCTTTTCAAGAATTCAAGTCACCCTGGTACCAATGAAGTAAAACTAGTATAAATGTACAAAGTCTAAGAACTGATCTCTGTTTTTCAAAAGAGGGTGCTGCATCCCAGATTTGTAAAGAAAACTGGTCTGGACACTGTGAGATGTCTGGAATTCCCAATTTTCCAGCAGGTGTAAACACCGAAATAAATCTTTTCTTGGCTGCCAAACCAGGAGGAATCCACCTGAAAAGAAAGGGGAAGAATGTCTTATCAGAGTGTGTTTTTTTATTACATTGTTTCTTATAAAAGAAGATGATACAGTTAGTTCATGATCAATGAAATATGCATTTTGAGTTGGTCATTAGTGATGTCATCTCAGTCTCCATCAGGCCAATCAGCACAGACTCCTATTGTCTCCTGGACTGTCCATTGCCTCTTGCAGATCAACTATTCTCTGAAATGCCACATACCCCAAAATTACCTTTCTTCATTGTTTCCAGTTCTGTGAAATAATAGGAAAAATGTTTATATCCCTAGTTACTGGCATAGAGCTCCTAAAATTTTTATAATTTCCTAAGTGACAAGAGCACTAAGAGCATTTTGTTGTTGTTGTTAGTCCCTTTGTCTTTGGCCCTGGTTCCTGATCCAGAGCTCCTAAATCTCTTGTAATTTGCTGGGTGATTGGTATGTCTTTTGTGCTAATGAGGTGACTCTTGGTGGGCTCCTGGATATCTTCAAGTCAGGGACTAGTCACCAGAAAGACCAAGCCATTATTATTAGAAACCTAGAAATTTCATCCACTCACCATCCTCCAGGAGAGGGTAAGGGACTAGAGATTAATTTGTAGATTGATCATGCTTATATGATGAAGCCTTTATAAAAATCCCCAAAGTACTGGGTTCAGAGAGCTTCCCGGTTGCTGAACACATGGAGGACTGGGATGGTGGTTTGCCTGTTGAGGATACAAAACCTCCTCATCCTTTCTCTGTGCCTTGCCCTAAGCATCTGTTCCATCTGGATGTTCATCTGTGTCCTTTATCATAACCTTTTATAATAAACCAGTAAGTGTGTTTCCCTGAGTTCTATGAGTCATTCTCACAAATTATCAAACGCAAAGAGAAAAAATCAGGGAACCGTGACTTATAGCTGGTCAATCAGAAGTACAAGTGATAACCTGGGACTTGGGATTAGCACCTGAAAGGGGGGGCGGGTAGTCAGTCTTATGGGACCAGCTCTGAACCTGCGGGATCTGACACCATCTCCGGGTAAATGATGTCAGAATTGAGCTGGATTGTAAGACTCTCAGCTGGTCTAAGAGAATTGCTGGTGCCGGGGGGAAACACACATTTGGTAACTGGAAGTGTCAGAAGTCAAATGTGGTAGTAGCGTGACAGTAAAGGAAACACACAAGATTGTTTTTCCTTTAGAAGTCCCCAAACTCTTACTCTTATCTCAGGCTTCCCTTAGTAACCCAACTCCCAGTTAGGAGTAGACCAGCTAATGAAACTAATTTAAACTAAGATCTAACATGTGAAAGGGACCATTTGTTAATACAAATAGCTCTCTAACCAGTAGGGCCTACAGAATTATGGGAGTCTGAAGGCTATCCCATACTCTGAGACCTTTCCATATACCCTCTAGCCCTTTATACCCTCTATCAACACCAGATCCTTCTCTTGACCAACAACAAATACTTAAAAGGAGGTAAACTAAGATTCAGAATGCAGTCAATCCCACAGATCAGAAATAAGCTTGCTGATATTGCCATTAGACCTGACAGCTAGGCCACTTCAACATCATGCCCTATTTCATGTTACCCAGGTGTGGTCCTCAAACCGGCAATATCACCATCTCCCGGAGCTTGTTAAACGTGTAGATTATCTGGGCTCCCTCCACCTTGGATACACTAAATCTCCAAGGATTTGCAGACACAGTAAAGTTTGGGAAACTGCTATAATCTAGAGAGCTGAACATCACCAGCAAGTTTTTAACAGGTGATCCATGGTTGCACTGTGTAAGCTGATCCCCTACTCTTTTTATTAGCAGGAATCATGGGGATATCTGCAGAGCACCTTTGTTCCTATCTGGTCCATATGAAGTAATGGGAGAAGAATGTCCTGGCAGTAGAAATAGCCAAGGCTGGAAGCAAGCTTTGCTCTGTTACCCTCATCTGTTCTCAGCTGCTTTCAGACTTCAAAAATGAACTTTCTGGTTTCAACATTCACACCATGTTATAGTCATTATGGCAGAATGATATCTGGACTCCACATAGGCACTGTATTGACACCTTGGCTATGTGTTACGTTACAAAACCAAAACCAAAGCTAAGGGACATTCAACATATCTGCTCCAAGTGACAAAAATACCTGGACAAAATTCTTTGATGAGCCTTTCTATTGCAAAGATAAATAGAATATTGTTGCCTATAGCAACTGTCACATAATTTTGTCATGTTCATTTTATATTTTGGGAGAGAAGTGAGGATGAGAGCTCACTCGTAAAATGAATGCATTGGCAATGCATCTGAGCCAGCCACATCACCTAGAATGAAAAAAACTGTCAAGTGGTCCCCAAATAAGGAATAAAACTAAGTCTCATGTTTGACTCATGTGACTGCAAAAATGTATTTCTTTCATTTCTAAGAACTATGCAAGCCATGAAAGCTGGTGACATGCCAACAGTCAGGGCTCTAGCCTCTAGACCCACATTTGGGGACAAGGAAAAATACTTTCTCTGATTTAACACAGCTAAGCCTAGTGGAAGGATTGCATGTGTTCTCCCTAAAACTCTCCAAGCTAGCCTCATATGCATATAGAATAGCATGTACTAGGTATTTCTGCATAATTTTTCAATGAGTAGGAAAGAGCCCATAATGGAGAACGTGTAAGGGAGATCAAAAAATGATTTAAAAAGTATAACAAAACACATTCTATCCCAGAAGAAATGGTAACCTGATCAAAACCACATCCTAGTAAAATATTTTGCCAGCATCTTCTGTGTATCGAGTACCTTTTTTCCCTTTGGGTTTTCTCATTAGAAATGAAAATATTAGATGTGGGATTTTTCCCCCAAGAATTTCCTCATTGGCCTTTTCTCACTAGCTTTGGTGTCCTTGTGAAATGAAGAGAAAACAACAGTGGTGAAGAAATAAGTATGTATATCAACCACAAGAGCATACACTAAGCCATGCCTATGTCCCTAAGACTTGCAATAACATCAGGAAAGGCGCATTTAAAAAAAAAAATCAGGCACCAGAGTCCATGAAAACTTAGTCTGTATAATGTTTCGTTCTCACGAAAATTTCTCTTTCTAACTTCCCTAACTCTAGCTCTACTGTAATTACTTCTTCCACAGCTCTTAAACTACTATACAGACCTTGATGTGATTGTATGTGTAAGGACATTCACTGGACAAGGATCGTGTCTTAAATTCTTCCTACTGCCACAGTTCAGTGTTTGGTACAATGCACACAGAAGCAATCAATGAGTACTTGTTTTTTAAAAATAAATGAAACTCATAATTTTTGAAGCAAAAAAGGAAAGTTAAGCGGCTCTTTGGTGGAAGCAGAGGGTTAAGTATGGTGAAGCAATAAAAATACTGCTGCCCAATGAACAGCATGCTCAGTCCATACAATTTGAATATATGCATGTCCGTGAGACATACTGAGAGGAAATCCTTGGCCTAAGCTTTCACAGCCCTGACCCCTACTGACAGCCATTGCGAGGGGGTGGCCTCAGCCCTTACTCCTGTTGGTTTTCACTTACTCAGAAGAGATGCTAAAAGTCAGGCCTGGATTGCTAATCCTTTCCTTGGGCCCCCCAGAACCACAGAACAAGCCTCCTCTCACATCCATTATATTCATTTGTCAACAACCCTGAAAATTTTGGATAAAGACAGTGGGAGTAAGGAAAAGATGAGATAGAAAGAGAGACAGAGACATAGAGACAGAGAGATAGAGAGAGAGTAGGGACTGCACCCCATCTGCCAACACACATACAACATAGCCCAGATCTACCAATTTGGTTTAAAAGATCTACCTGAAGCTACACTGTCCTCATTAATGCCATCAAGAAATGTCAGCCTTAGGTACCCTTTATCTTCATGACTCTTTCCTTCACTATGTCTTGTTACTATTTTGTTTTACATGCCAATAGTGCATGATCTACTTAGCTGTCTCATGAAAATGCTATGTAACAATACCACAGAAGACATTAAACTTAATAGAAAGTCCTCTAATATTTTGGCCCTTCATTTTCAATATTAAGCTTTCTTATTCAATCACAAAAGAAGCAGTGGGTAAGGTAACAATGTTTAATTTAATGACTTCTTTGAATTTTGAAAATGATTTAAAATTATCTCCTGCTTATACTGGGAGAAAAATTTAAATAAAGTTCTAAAGTAACTTCATTTGGCAGTGAATTTTCAAAATAAGTGATGATCATAGAGCCATGACCAACTTTAGATAGATATGTGTGTTGTTCCCAGAAGGTTGACTACCTCTGGCATTGCTAAGTCAGGAGGGGACAGCCCATGAGTCTCCCTTTGGCAATGAGCACCCATATGTAGTCAGAAGTACATATATGGAAAACATAAAAACATCCTCTGTTTTGCCAAAAGCCTGTCTCAGTGTCTCCTCTGTGTGGGCTCCACCATGTCTTCCAGAGCCTAGAAGCCCCACATCCATGTCTTCTAGAGCCCCACATCTTTTGATGTCTCAGGAATGAAAACTTCTTGCTCTTGATGCTTATTGTCTAGACTTCATCATTTTGCATGCTAACCCATGACATCCAGGACTACCTTACTGTATGAAATCAAAATCCTTCCCTTAGTCTGTCTGAAACTAAAGCAAACCAGGCCCCTCCTGCCAATTTATATTCTTTGTCCTGTTCACTTTAATTATTCCTGATCTTCTGCTGCCCCAGAGTGACAATTTGGCATGAATTTGCATCCTTTACAAGTCCATATATATGCACTCCATTATTAATGAAAATATGGCCTCACTGCTAAAATTTCTCCAAAGAGGAATTTGTGGTGAAAAGCCTTAGAAGGCAGGAAAGAAACGGGCATGGCCTTTCACTGCATTAGGAACATCCACGTGACCACAGAGAGGTTGAAATTAGCCATGCAACAGGCTTAGGGGTAGTGAATTCTCCACTTTATGTTCAGCTCCATCTTTGTGACCGCCAACGACCAGTGTGATTCCTTGAGAGACTAACCCCCGTCAGCAGTTGAGCTTGGCACAGAGCCCATTTTCTGCTCCACTTGCAAATACCTTCTTAAACCACCTTATATGAACAGTTCAGTTCTCAGGCTACTCTAGCACAGCTGTGGCCAGCTGCACTCAGCCTCCAGCCCAGTCATGGATTATGTACCAGATGATTCTTGTCCACTGAAAATACTAGAAACAACAAGGAATACATCATACTGCTGAGAAACTGGATCCACCAAGAGAGACCAAAGGAAAGCTATGACATCTGAGGAACAGGCAAACACTTCTGCAAGTATTTGCTGAAACAGGTATATTATGAGGAAATTAATCCCTGGATTCCCAGACACACATTTATTTTCTGGTTGCTTTGTTTTTAGTTTTGTTTCTTTCTGGTGGGAGGAAGTTTAGGAGAAAGAGAAACTCTCTCATACTTTACCCAATACGTTTTCTTTTCTTCTCTGTCAGACTGTAAAAACAACTTTGGATACTCTACTGGAATGTTGTCACAGTGCTGAATTTGGAAGCCGATATAACTATGGCCGGAAAGGACAAAGAACAGAGGCTCCACGTGGTGTAATGAGTAACACCTTTTAAAACCCAGAAAACTGACCAACATTTGAGAACTTGGTCCAACCAAATATTTCTATATATAAGAGTAGGCAATTAAAATTTGAATTGCTGCTATTAGGTAGATAATTTAAACTCCACACAGTAGCTGGATGTTTTCAAGGTAAAGGCAACTTAAAAGCATTATTATTTGAGCATTATTAACCTCTTCAAAATGCTTCTTGGCAGAGGTTCCCAATGGCCTTCACTGAGTTTCTGTTGTTCTTTCCCTCCTGCTGCTCTGTGTCTTCCCACACTCAGTGAGTGGAACATTTGGATCATTTTTAAAGTGGGTGAGGGAAGAGACTGAGAAAAAGAAATAATTGAACAACAGTGTTACTCTCTAGTAGGAATAAATATTTGACTTGAAAAGTGCCCGACAATAAATCTCAGCTACACGGACAGACACACAACTGCAACACTGCTATTGTGTTCACATATAAGACCTTTGAAAAATACTCTCAGTATTCAAGCATGAAAAGTTAAATGTGCCTTGATTTGATTCACTCTTTCCCAGTGTGCCCAAGTCTGATAAAGTTTTCCTTTTCAAAGAGCTAAGTGAACTCCTACCTCTTGTCTCTCCACTTGCTAATTATTTAAAGAGATGGTTTAATGCCATGGTTGAAAATGTAAGAAGCTTTTATTACTGAGGGTCAATATTCAGTCCATGGCAAAACAGTTTACTTCATGATACTTCTTAAAATTCTTTTCCCACTGACAAATTTGGCCCTTTCACAGAGGCAGGATCAGTGAGCTTCTGGAGGGAAAAAGCCTCAGGTTTGCCAAGAGACTCCCCTACTAGGCTGATGACACCTATTAAAACTCCAGAAAGGAAAATCCTCCGGAGGTCAGGCAGCAGGATTTGCAGTCCCAGGTCCCAACTGTTTCTCAATTTAAAGTGAGTCAGGCAATGGCGCAAGAACATTCCAGGTGCCTGAAGGAGCCTGAATTGTTTTGCAACTTTAAAGGCATCCTTATGAAGCGAACAGGTCATGCAGAGATGATGCTACTGTTTCTGTGAAATTTTAGTGGGACCCAGAGCAAACTGCAAACCCATTTGGCATTCATCTTTTTTTAATACCAGCTTCTGCCCACCATATATCTCAGGGCATTAAAAGGTGTTTTTGCATCTCAGAAACAAGTTGGAAAGAACAGATTTCACTGAAGGCATGCTCATTCTGGACTTAAAATCATTGGCATGTGGGACTTGGGGCAGAGAACAGAGTGAGAGTCATCTGTGGCAGAAACTCCTATAGTTGTCCCTCACTATCTTTTTTACTTATATTTTATTTTATTTTATTTTGCTTCCTATGGTCGTAGAATTCCTAAGCTAGTTAGGTATTTGACCACCTGAAATAAAGACTTTTTTCCCCAGTCTCTTTTCATGTAGGTATAGCCATTTTCTAAATTCTGACCCGAGGGGTATAAATAGAAGTGATATGTATGAGCAAATTATGGTAAATAATCTTAAAGGGAGAGGGTAGATATATCTTCTTCCTTCTCCTTCTTCCTGCTACTTGAAAAGGAACATGATGGCTGGAGCTGAAGCAGCCTTCTTGGATTATAGGGTGACCTTAAAAAAAGATGTCATATGTGGTGAAACACCAAGCTAGGAGGCACTAGATCCCTGAGGGCTTTGTGGAGAACAACCTTGATAATGGCAGTGAAATTTTTTCTCCAGACATACAACAGAGACATAAACTATCTCATTTTGAATTTTAGTGTTACTTTAAACCAACTTTTTTCCTAATATATCATCTGACACATTTTTACAATGCCCTAGCTCAAAATGCTTCCAGATGGAGTTTGTGTTTATTTTTGTTTGTTTTTTAATGCATCCATAGCTTTAAAAAGGAAAGAGGAAAGGAAAGGAAAGGAGAGAGGAGAGGAGAGGAGGGGGAGGGGAGGGGAGAGGAGAAAAGAGGGAAGGGAAGAGAGGGAAGGGAAGGAAAGAGAAGGGAAGAGAGGGAAAGGGGAGGGAAGGGAAGGAAAGGGAGGGGAGGGGAGAGGAAGGGGAGAGGGAGGGGAGAGAAGGGGAGAGAAGAGAAGAGAAGAGAAGAGAAGAGAAGAGAAAAAAAGAAAAGAAAAAGGCTGCCATTGTAAGAGTTTCCTGCATATTTATTTCCAAGCAGAAGAAAAATAGAGAGTATTTTCCTCTCCCTTATTTGACCATCTACTCTCATACCATATCCTATTTCACTTTTCTCACCCAGTCTGGAGATGTTAAGCCATCTACAGGATGAATTCTTCAGCAGACAGTTATAACATGTACAAAAATGAAGTGTTTATAGAGCTTTAGAGATCTTTGAAAACACTTTTATGAAAACAGCCATTTTAGTAATACAAGGTCTTTGATCAATCTTCTGGGATCAAATTCTCAGTCTCTGAATTTAGTAGGAACTTACTGAATTACAAAAAAACATCTAAATAGTAATCTGTATTCTCCAAATGTGTTCATTCATGTAAGAAGCTACTGCTGTGGAAAGTTATTTATGGTCAAATAAAGCTCTTTATTTATGCTCATCCTACTGCACACACGCACGTGCACACACACACACACACACACACACACAAGAACATGAGATTTATGAAGTCAGGAATAATTTACTCAATAACTATTTCCAAATCAGGACAAAAATATTTATTTTAATCAGTGCAAAGCTTCCTGGGTTATTTTTATTCATTTACATATCTCTTCCAACTTCCTTCTAAATCTGGGTTGATGGCAGGAAGGAAAAGGGGAAAGATTCTTTGGACAAGCATTGGGATAATTAGAGAGGTCCACTTAGTAAAGTATGAGATCTACATTCTCCATTCAAAGGAACTCCACCAAATATGAAATAGTCTCTTACCTACTAGAATCACACACCTGGTTTTATTATCCCACCAAACTTCTGCATTGATCTTGTCACAGACTTGCTTTAAACCTTCCATATTTGACAACTGGTTTACCATGGCACCATTGTTTAATGGTAAAACAGCTGAAAAGAGACTTTGAGTTTTGAAGTCAGGGAGATGTGGGCTCAGAGTTCTTTTATCACTTAGCTGAAAAGTGAATTCCCCCTCTAATTCCCCCTCTCTTCTTTTCCCGTTCAACAGGGATGCAAAAGTAACTCATTAAATTATTGCAAGGATTAAATAAAACACTAGGACACTGTGTAGCACACACACCAACATAGCAATGATGATGGTAGTTGTGGTTATGAGTCCTTGTGGTAGCTATCACAGGGCTTCTCTGCGATATGCCTGGCTGATGCCACTAGGTGGATGAATGAATAGGCACATATCAGGTCTTCCTCCTTCATCTGAAACGGAAAGACTTGGACCAGGTAATTTTCTAGGAACTGTCTAACTCTAATATGTGATTAGTGTGCTACTATGACTCTATGTTAAAATAATTGAGAAAATATTAAACACATATTTCTTTTTTCTTAATCTGAATTTAAGGGAATAGCATATTTGTATTGGATATTTCTCACTGTGACTCACTTGTTGGATAACTTTTGTCAAGTCTAAATATATTAAACTTCATACTCTACATTTATCAAATAATTGGGAATCCTATGATTCACATAGCCAACAGGGGTATTGAGAAAACAATTTAACAAATGCAGATGGAATTCATGCAAAAAACATTGAGCTTATTGTCAAAATTATATTATTCCCTGAAATAGTTTTATAAATTTAACCTGTAATATAATTCTCTTGTGAAAATTATTTTTGACCTAAGATTGTTCACTGTCTATCTCACACAATTGAATCCAGGGGGCTGTATGAAGTAAGTGTGAGATAATAGAAAATATATATGTTCATCTTTGTCCCCCATTCATGGCACAGAGCTACTAAAACCTTTGTAATTTCCTAAATGACAAGGAGCATATTTTGTTCTAATATTTGGTCTTTAACCCTTGTTCCTGATCCTGAAACTCAAGTAATTTCCTGGGAGATAGAAATATCTGTTGCTCTAATGAGGCATCTCTGGGCGGGCTCCTGGTTACAGGAAAGACCAAGCCATGATAAGAAGTTTAGAACTTTCAGCCCACCGCACATTCTCTTGAGAAGGGAGAAGAACTGAAAATGGAGTTAATTACGTGATGAAGGCTCTATAAAACCCAGAAGTACCAGGTTCAGAGAGCTTCCAGGTTGGCAGACACATCCACACCAAGAAAGTGTCACATCCCCACTCCACAGGGACAGAAGCTCCCTGCACTTGGGTCCCTTCCAGACTCCACCCTATGTATCTCTTCGTCTGACTATTCATTTATACCTGTTGTCATATCCTTTAATAGACTGGTAAATGTAAGTCTTTCCCTGAGTTCTGTAAGCTACTCTGGCAAATTAATCAAGCCCACAGAGGGGATCACTGGAACCTTTGATTTATAGCTGGTTGGTCAGAAGCACAGGTGATAACCTAGGCTTGTAACTAACATCTGAAAGTGAGGGGGTAGGGGCAGCCTTGTGGGACTGAGCCCCTGACCTATGAAATCTCATACTATCTCCACATAGATAGTGTTAGAATTGTGTCAAATTGTAGGACACCCAGGTGGTGTTACAGAAAACTGCTCATTGGTGTGGGGGAAAAAATTTTCCCATTCGGTGACCAGAAGGATCAGAAGTGAAGTTTTCTGTATGAGTAATAAAGGAAACACATAGGGAAGAGAATCACAGTGGGGAAGAACTGGGTTGGGTTGTTTTTTGATTTCAATAAATATATAACCTGAGATTCTAAAAGCATTATGTTCTTTTTTTTTTTTTTTTTTTAATTTTTTTTTTCAACGTTTTTTATTTTGTTTTGGGACAGAGAGAGACAGAGCATGAACGGAGGAGGGGCAGAGAGAGAGGGAGACACAGAATCGGAAACAGGCTCCAGGCTCCGAGCCATCAGCCCAGAACCTGACGCGGGGCTCGAACTCACAGACCGCGAGATCGTGACCTGGCTGAAGTCGGACGCTTAACCGACTGCGCCACCCAGGTGCCCCTAAAAGCATTATGTTCTTGAGCAAAGCATAGAATACGCTAAAGACTTTTACATTAAAGACATGAGATTGTGTCTTCAGAGCTACTAAAACCCTTGTAATTTCCTAAATGACAAGGAGCATATTTTGTTCTAATAGAACAAAAGCATAGACAGTGAACAGGAAACATTTTGGTTAAACTGTGACATATAGAAACTTAAGTGACTTTTCTATCACCTGTGTCAGAAAACAAATTACACGGTATATGGTTCCAATTTGCCACCACTAAAACCACCTAAAATAGCATGGCTTGCTTCTTAACTATAAAAGTCATGAGTCAAACCCAAATCCCTGGGGTGCCTGTTGTCCCTGAAATACATGAAGGCTGAATGTTCAGAGTAAGGGGAAAAAAAATTAGTTCTGAAACTTTTGGACAAATAAGGAAAATCATTCTGAACAGAGACTAAATTGGATTGGAACATATGTTTGGTTTATGCAGCCAAAGTACATAATCAAGTATAACAAAACAAAACGCTTGATACCAAACTTGCCAGGGAAACTTGTTTTGTCATTCTGAAATCTGCTCCACTTTAAGCAAATCTTCCCAAACCGAAACAAGTATCTAATCAAACACTATGTTATTCACTGCACTGATTGTAAAGAATCAGTCCACTATTAAGAGAAAATCTTGATGAATTAAACTTAGTTTTGTATCTTACTAAAGTACATATCTACAATATCCTATAAGATGTATTTGTCAAATTAGTAGAAATCAATCAGTGAGTCAATCTTTTTACATCTCAACAGTGAGGCAGCCGTATTGAAAGACATAAAAACACAAGGCTTCTGTCCTCATGACTGCTGCCTAATTAATTGAGCAGTTATTAATATTTGCAAAACCCAAGTCAAAAAACTTAGGAAGAATGCAATAATTGAATATCATTGACTGTCAATTTCAGGTCTCAAGTTCAATTGATTCAAATAACATAATTCTAAAATTAATTTATATGCTTACAAATACTCCCAGATTAATTGTCACCACTCAAAATTTCTCTCTACATGTAGAACAATTTTTTTTTGTTCCTAGAACCACTTCTTCCAGGAACTGGCTTCCATTTACAATTTAAAGCTGAATCTTTATCTTCAGCTCACTTTTTTAGCCCCATCTTGGTCCAACTCTTGTGCTTCCCACTTTCCCAAACTTCTAGCCCATTTTGAGTCCTTCCTCCTCTCTCCACCAAAGGTCAGACACTTGTATCAAGGCCACATTTCTAACATTAGCAGTAGACACCAACATTACAAAGTTTCTATGCAAATAGATTCCATAAAATCTATGCAAATTTATATAAACTTCTTTTTTTTCTAATTTTTTGAATGTTTATTTATTTTTGAGAGAGACACACACACAGAGTGCTAGTGGGGGAAGGACCGAGAGAGACAGAGACACAGAATCCTAAGCAGGCTCCAGGCTCTGAGCTGCCAGCACAGGGCCTGATGTGGGACGGAACACACAAGTTCCGAAGTTGGATGCTCAACCAACTGAGCCATCCAGGTGCCCCTACATATATTTCTTTTAAATATAAATGTATAAACCTTTCAAAATGCTAGACTTTTAAGAAAGTTACATATTTTACACTGAGAGAAGAAAAACAACAAGGTGTATGGTTTCCTCGTCTTAGCTGGAAAACACACTAAAGGAACTTTTAGGTACTTCTTTCAAAAAATACCTTTTCAGAATTTGTCTACAGGAAAGCACATGAAATAGAAGATCTTCACTCTTTTGGTCCAACCTGCCTCTCCAGACTTCCTTTTTCAGCAATCCTACACCCTTTTCCCACTCTCCCAACCCCAATCCCAAAATCTGCCTGAGGACTAACTATATATGTTCTAAAGCCAAGCTTAGGTATCACCTTTTCCCTATAAGAGTCAACTGATTCTCCCAAGTGGAGTAAGCCCCATTTTATGCCCTCACTGATATATGTTCATACTTTTATCATGGTACGTATCATAGCAGAATATATATAGTTTGGCAGTCCAGAACTCTTCAGAATTGCTCTTCCAATCTCTACCCATGTAGCTGTTTCAAGAGGAGCCAAATTCTTACATGACCCTCTCCCAACAGCCACACTTGACCAATCTAGAATTGGACTCCTGGTCTAGTCCAAGATGATTGGAGAACATCTCAAGAAATTTTTAAATGGAAGCTTTGAAAGTTAATGAATCCCTCTCCTTTGCAGAAATCATAGACTTGGTAGCTAAGAGTTTCAATAGTGAGTTCACCACTACAGAGAATAAACCTGATCTGTGATGAGGGATGATGAAGGTGTTACTCTAGAGAAACCACAGAGGTGAAGGAGACAAACTCACTCTTAGGATAAATTATTGCTGCTAGTTGTCCTCAAGGCTTGGCTGCATCCCTATCTTTTCATGCTTTGCTGTTAACTTCACTGGATTCTGAATAAATTTCCCATTTTTCTTAAACTAGTTTAAGTTGGGTCTCTGTCACATTCAACCCAAACAGTTTAGCTATACATTTGCCTTTCTTTTTTTTTTTTTTTTTCATATGCCTGTTTCCCTTCAACAGATTGCAAACTTCTGGAAGGCATGCAACATGTGTTATTCATCCCAGTGCTAAGCATGACTCATGGTACAGAGTAGCCACCAAATGAATAAGTGAAAGAATGAATGAGTTATATGAGTATACCCTGAATTAATGAATCTAGTAGCTAATTACTCTATTCAAAAGCAACCTATATTTTTACTCTGGGCATAACTTTTGAATTGTCTCTGTTTTAGGTTCTAAGGTAATTAATTTAAGCACATAATCTAAAAAGGAAGATGGAATAGAAAATATACAAAGATAAACACATAAACATAATTAGCCATGGAAATAACTACTTATATTGTTTACTACTGGTTAAATAACAATTTATATTAGGTACAAGAAAAAAAATCAACATCCTTTCTAAGCTTACCACAATTTTAAACTTAGGAACCATCATCATATGAGGTATATATTAAGTAAAAATTTATCTCTCTTTTTTCCTGTTCTGAATTTAATATCTATGTCAATACATTTTCACAGAGCTATTTATAGTCACAATAATTATAATACCAATGAAAACTTTAAAATATAATTCAAATGCCTTTGTAAAGACATTTCAAGAAATCATTCCTTTCAAAAGTAACAGAATGTTTCCTACACAAAGAAAAATTTTTAAGAGAATAAAACGGAGTTTGAATGAAGATAGTATGGTTGGCTTATATTCTTTACACACACACACACACACACACACACACACACACATAATTGGTGGTAGGAGTGGCCTGGGTCTCACAATGCTGCAAGATGACTAATAATATATAAACCACACAAACCACCCACAATGAGCTGTTCACCCATTCAGTTTAGTGTGAGAGAAAAATAAGAAGGGTTTTAGGCCTCCAAACTTCACACGGACATATAGTGCTCTGAGATTTTCACTTTGCTTCTGCTTTTGTCGTACATTCCTGAATTCTAGACTCAGCCAACGCCAGATGGATTTTTCAAGTTTACTGAGGTCTAAACTCGAAGCCCACAGGAAATACTGTGAGCAGCTCTGGGGTTTGAGATGCCGAAAGAGCTCTCAGGGGCTTACAAACAACCACTTTGTGTCAAATCAGCTTGATTTAGTTGGCAGGAGACTCACCACGCAGCTGTAGGGAGGTACACGGACAGTCCCTTAGCTACTGTAGCCATTGGCCAACTATTCTCTCTCTCAGAAAGGATTAATCAAATTCACCAATGTTTACTCTTCAAGGCCTTATTTCAAAACTATTAATGTTAACTTTCTGAGACCTCGAAGAAGAGATTTTATAGCAACTTCTGCAACCTGCTTGAACAATCACAGTGTCAGGAAATTTTGATTTCTAGATTAAATCCCTCATGTTTCAACCAAAGTCCTTTTTCACTTTCTCTTTCTGGGGGAGATAAAGTACAAATAGTCAACCTCTTCTGAGTAACAGCACTCCTCATGCTTGAGATAGTTCTCCCACTTAATATCTTCAAAGGCTTACTTTCTGATCAAATAACCATCTGGTGATTCTCCTCAAAACCATTTTCAAATTCTTATTCATAAATTGTGAAGTCCTAATCGGGATGTAATAGTCAATGTAATGTAATAGTGCTTCATTATGAAGCACTTCATAATATTCTTAACCAAGGTTATGTGAGTCACAATTTAGCTGTGAAAACTCTGAAGAGTCTTTTGTCCTCAATATATATATATATATATATATATATATATATATATATATATCTCCTGACACTACGCATTCACAATTCCTATTAGAGCACAAAGATGTGTCCAGAAAAAAGCCATACATGCTCACCATTTCCTCTCCCTCCCTTACATCTCAACCCAGGATAATCTGGCCTTGCTCACAAAATTAAAATTGTTCTTCCCAAGATCTTATGAAGATTTTTTGGTTCATATCTTAGACTTCTTGGCAGTATTTGACTACATGCTTCCTTCTGCCATGGTAACATCACTTTTTGTTCTACTTCTTAATGAGCACCTAAGTTTCCTTCAGGGTGCCTCTTGTCTTTCTTTTAAATTTCAATTATCCTCACGGTTCTGGTCCAGGCACCCCATCTTCTTTTCACCATACCTGCTCTCTCTGAGCCAGCTCTCTTTATTCCCACAATTTCAGCAATGCTTACATACCAGTGGGTGTTAGGTCAATGTATTCAGCTTAGCTCTCCTTCATAAGTTTCAGTTCCTTCTACACAATGATTGCTAGAAACTCACCCACAAATACTTCAAACTCACCGTGTTCAAACCTCCACTTCTCATAAGCCTGTAAGTCATCCTCTACTATCTATGAAGTGAATGACACAGATTCTCAAGCTAGAAATCTAATTGTCAATCTTGCCTCTTTTGAATTCATTCATTATTCACTCAACAACCCTTTCTCCTTTTTCATCTCTTCTATTTCAGTACTGAACAACACATTTGGGATACAATAGTGAGCAAATCAAATAACTCTACCCTTGTAGAGTTACAGATTATTGGCAGAACAGAGGTTAAATAAACTACCATATAAATGGATTAGTGCTACAGACTATTATAAATTTGATGAAGTGTAAGTATAGTATGCCATAAGAGGGCAAGCACAAGCATCTACTGTAGGCTTTGAGGATGTCACCTTCAACTAAGTCTAAGGATGAGCAGTGTAAGTGCTCCTGGTTCTGCCCATCTTCTTCATCTTCTCTATGACACATGGGTATTCATTTATATCATCACAATTCTTTATGGGCTAAGCAATAAGGTAAATATTTCTTTCTCACCAATCACAACACCCATTCTCCTAATATGTAAATCTGATCCCTGTCAGCCCCACACTAAATGTCCCTGAGTATCTTCCCTTCACCATGAGGTTATAATCAAAACTCACTCAATATGGCACATAAGGACCTTCATGATCTGACCAGGGTTTTCCTCATCTGTGGAAAGTTTTGTGTTTGCAAAATCCCTCAAGTGGATTGTCTTTCTACTCTCTCTAATCCCTTCATCTGATTTTTTTTCCACCCATTTTTTAGTACTCATTTTGTGCTCATTCTAAGATTACTTTCAGTCCAGGTCATCTAATTACCCAACTCTAAAGAGCAATATTCCCACAGGCTCCATGAGGTGCCATCGGCAGAGAATTCAGGGTGAATAGTGCACACCCAGAACTGTGTAGGGATTCACCCCTGTCCCCAGTCATGGTGTAGACTCTCTACAGTAGTGCTTCCATGTGGCCTGAATACACATCTACAGTGCTTACATCACTAGTGTTCCTGCTTATTTTCTGTGACCTGCCTAGATGAATTCCCTATAGGCAGGACCATGTATTTATCTACACGTGGAAGCACATAGCAACACTCCTGGTACATAGTATGTGTTTAAAGACCATTTTTGGAAATTGGAAGCAAAATTAAATATTATAAAAGAAAAAGGAAAGAAAATTAAGCAATGGACAAGGATTTTGCTATTCTTATACAAGTTTGTACAAGAGATTGTACCTTGGATTGGTGGGCATTTTTCATGAGTGCCTTAGGGTGTTTTCCTCTTTTCATTCTTTTGCCACAAAGAAACTATTTTGTTAATAATCTGTTTCCAATGCTACATGGCCTTGCCTCTAGAGCTAATTGGGAGAAAGAATCACAACTAAACAACGTTAAGAATGAAAGTGGACAACATTACTACATAGAAACGAAAGTAAAGAGAATACTAAAAAACAAGCCTATAATTTAGACAAAATAAGCAACTTCACAGAAAATTATACTGTCAAGTATAAATTATAAAATTTATAATTATAAATTATAATTATAATAAAATTATAAAAATTATACTGTCAAGTATACTGTCAAGACTGTCTTATATCTATTTATTTTTTTAAATATGAAATTTATTGTCAAATTGGTTTCCATACAACACCCAGTGCTCATTCCAACAGGTGCCCTCCTCAATACCCATTACCCACCCTCCCCTCCCTCCCACCCCCATCAACCCTCAGTTTGTTCTCAGTTTTTAAGAGTCTCTTAAGACTGTCTTATATTTAAAAAGAAGTCTGAATAGTCCTGTATCATTAAATAAATTGAGCAAAAACTTAAAAGAGTAAATAAAAATTTACCACAAAGCAAAAATAAAACAACTGGGATCAAATAGTTTTATAATTAAGTTCTACTAAAACATTCAAGAAACAGATAATGCCAGGACACCCTGTGTGGCTCAGTCGGTTAAGCAGCCGACTTTGGCTCAGGTCATGATCTCTCGGTTCGTGAGTTAGGGCCCTGCATCGAGCTCTGTACTGACAGCTCAGAGCCTGGAGCCTGCTTTGGATTCTGTGTCTCCCTCTCTCTCTGCCTCTCCCCTGTTTGTTTGAGTGCTCTTTCTCTCTCTCTCTCTCTCTCAAAAATGAATAAACATTTTTAAAAAAGAAACAGAAAATGCCAGTATTATACAAACATTTTCAGAAAAAATAAAAAAAACAGAAGTTTTCAACTCATTTTATGACAGTTACACTCTTGATTCCAAAACTAAAGAAAGACATAAAGAAGGAACAGTATAGGCTAATCTGAGGTCTGAATATTAATGCAATGCTGAAGCAACTATTAGCAAGCTAAATTCAGTAATTAATGAAAATGATGTGTTATACCAATTTGGTTTACCCCAGAAGTGCTGGAATGATTTGTCATTAGAAAGTTTATCATTAAAACTCATTACTTTAACAGATTCGGGGGGGGGGGGGGGGAAGTGTGACAGTCACAATAGATACAGGAAAAGCATTCAATAAAATGCAAATTTGATTCATAACAGAAACTAAGAATGGAAGGATATTCCTTAAAAAGATGGTGATTACTAGACAGACAGATAGAAAAAGAAAAGAAAATTTCAGCAAAAATTATTATTTAATAATGAAACATTAGAAGTATTCCCATTCAAATCAGGAACAAGTAAAAAGGAAAAAAAATGAAAGGTTATTTCCTAAAAGAGGAATAACTGAGCCATAGGGAATGAGTATTTTTAATTTTAATAGATACTACTGGGGTGTCTGGGCTGCTCAGCTGGTTAAGTGTCCAACTCTTGGTTTTGGCTCAGGTCATGATTTCACAGTGAGTTCAAGCCCTGCATTGGGCTCTGATCTGGTAGTGCAGAGCCTGCTTGGGATTCTCTCTCTCTATCTCTCTGCCCCTCCCCTGTTCGTGCTTTCTCTCTCAAAAATAAATTAAAAAAGAATAGTACTAAGTAACCCTCCCAAAGGTCTTGCTATTATAACCCCCACTATTAATATATACATTCCCATGCCCCACCCTTCTATCAGCATTGAGTGTTATTGCTGATAAAAAAAGAAAACCTTCATTTCAGCTTTGTAAAGTGCCTATCCATCTCCTTTGTAGAGCTTTACTTACACCTTAAGTTATTTTAGCATTCTATTGTCACCGAATTAGTGTGTGCTGGAGGCATGGGGGGCGCAGGATAAATGAGAGAAGTTGCTAGTAGTCTTAACTGAGCCAAATTCTTTTAGTCAAAAAGGAAAAGTATCTTGGTAAAAACTTGACCAAAGGAGAAAACAAGTCTGTGCAGTATGACAATGTTATCTATGTCAGAAATTGAACCAGAAAATCCTTATCTCTGACTGATGCCCTATTCCAGCCACCAAACCCTTTCAGAGACTTCACAGTAGGAAACACGGTGGGATGGTTCTGCTGTTCCCAACCACAGAATTCTCACAACCACAAGGGAAGCCCTCTAAGATCTCGACCTGAGATGCTGCCCTCCAGCAATGGCCCTCAGGTGAATGTGGTAGTACACCTTCTAATGTCTCAAGTCTAGAATTTACTCACTAACATATATAGTCTGCATGCTGCCAGAATCTATGAGAACCCAGTGATACGAAACTCAGAGTCAAATTCTCTTAGGTTGTTGTTCTGAGTCTTTCTCCCAGCAAAGACCCCTTTTCTGGATGGATAAGGTTCCACTGAAACCCATTCTGTAACCACAGATTCAGCATGAAAGTTCCATACCCTAAACCTTTTGCACAAATCACCGGGAAGAGGAGGGGCTAAAAATTTCAGAGTTGTATGAATTTTGAAACCTTTCCCAGCAGCTAGGCTGCTGTTTTTTGTTGTTCTCCTTCAGGGATAACCTTAGTCCTCCCTCACAGAGCATACCAGGGTTAAGTTTTAAGAATGGAAGTGAAGAGGTCTTTAGATTCAGATAGTCCTGGATTAAAAACCAGCTCCTCCACACAGAGGCAGATGGTGTGGGACCGTGGGCAAGTTCCTCTAAGTCTCCATTTCCTCATCTGTTGAAGATAATAATAAAGCTCTTCATTAAGTGGAGTGTAAGAATTCAAGGACATAAATGCACTTAAATCATACCTGCCTCTTAGTAAGTGCTCAATAAATGGTAGCTGTTATCACTATTATTTCTCTCAAAGAACTTTCCATTTTAGGTTCCCCAGTCATCCTGTTTTTCAGTAGTTCTCTCACTTCCTCAGAAAGCTTCCAAATTCAGCCTTTGATTACCTAAGAATCAGTCTCATCCCCTAAGTGCAATTCATAGTTATGTCCATACTGCGCCCTCTAGTGGCATCTCAGGGACCATCTGACATTTTAGAGGTGCTTGCTCATGGCCTCTGGGGTGACACCTAGGACTGTGGGTCTATCTTATGATGTCAGGTACATATTCTCCAGTCCCAACTTCACCTACCCCACAGCTTGGCTGTGGTGATGCTCACAGGTCACTGATACCTCCTGAGGTGTGAATGGGGCTCACACTCCTTAAGGCAGGACAGAAATCACCAGTCACTTCTGCCAGGCATCTTTCAAGTTCCAGTAACCCGGAGACTCAGCTACACCACACATTCATCTTCATATGCCCACCTGGGACTACTGGGTGCATAGATGTAAATTTTATTTTGAGCTATCCCCCAGTATTTCATAATTCTACAACAGATAACAGATGATTAATAAAAGCCTATTAAAAATAATTTTTTAATGTTTATTCATTTTTGAGAGATAGTGTGAGTGGGGAAGAATATGAAGCAGGCTCCAGGCTCTGAACTGTCAGCACAGAGCCTGAAGATGGGCTCAAACCCATGAGCTGTGAGATCGCGACTTGCGCCAAAGTCAGATGCTTAACCGACTAAGCCATCCAGGCGCCCCAGGGAGAGTAGTATTTAAAATAAAATACTGGGCTCCTGTAGATGTCCTGATGTAATTTTTACTATGTTGTAAATGGAGAGAGAGAGAGAGAGAGAGAGAGAGAGAGAGAGAGAGAGACTAACCCAAATCTTTCTACTAAGAAAATTCTCCTTTATAGACAAAATTTTAAAAGAGAAGTAGCATATATTATAAAAGATAGATTTTAGTTTTATGGTCAGGCACACTGGACCGGTCAGCTGCTCCCTGAAATTCAGATGGTGCTCACATCTGAGCTGAAGAACCACTCTAAACTCCTCTTGCTCTGGGTCACACTTTCTAAACCCAAGCCACATCTCCTGACCTAAGATTCTAAACCATACCTTCCACTAGGAAATAGAAGAAATGTAGCAGCTCTCCTGAAGGGCCTTCTTCATCCATTCACACAGATGAAAACATGGACAGTTAATCGTGCTTTGAGAAGGTCCTAGGATGAGATGCTTATTGAGAAGTGATTTAAACAGGCTAAGAGGCTAACCCTGAAATATGCCCTTGAGTAGAGCTGATTCTACACTGCAAGCAACAATAGTTACCCAGTTTATGTGTCTCTGGATCCTCCATTATCAAATTATTTATTCTTGGCTTGTTATGGCAGCAGTGGCAGAGGACCATTGGCTGGGTACTAAAAGTGTGGTTTTCAACTCCCATCCCCAAAAGAATCTGCATCAGTGAAACTTTCCTTGGCTTTTCCAATTTATAGGAAGTGGGATATGCCTCCTTTTTGAAGTATAGTCCCTAATAATCCCATTCTCAGAGCGGGGGGGACCCTCAAGCAACCTCAAATACTCTAATAGAGCCCTGCAGCATCCAAGGCCACTAATATTTGCCAGGCCACTCACACTGCCTCATCAGCTCTCCTCAACAGGAGGTTTTGTAGCATAGACACTCTTGACCTACTTAAAGAACTCTAAGCTCCTGTAGCAAAAATACATGCATAAATATGTACCAGATGCACAGATCAAATTTAAGAAGAATAGATTATGGACATGGAACTGTCAACATGACCCTCACAATCACATTTTTTTCATCCTCCCATGTGGTGTCCACCTGCAGTGCATTGTCAGTGGGTTAGGTTGAAACTCAGTAGGTTCCCACTTTTGAAACTGGCTTTATGCCTGTGGATTTTTTTAACTTTGCTTTCAGCAGTGTGCCTGACCATAAAACTAAAATCTATCTTTTATAATATATACTACTTCTCTTTTAAAATTTTGTCTATAAAGGAGAATTTTCTTAGTAGAAAGATTTGGGTTAGTCTCTCTCTCTCTCTCTCTCTCTCTTTACCATTTACAACATAGTAAAAATTACATCAGGACATCTACAGGAGCCCAGTATTTTATTTTAAATACTACTCTCCCTGGGGCGCCTGGATGGCTTAGGCGATTAAGCATCTGACTTTGGCACAAGTCTCAATCTCACAGCTCATGGGTTTGAGCCCATCTTCAGGCTGTGCTGACAGTTCAGAGCCTGGAGCCTGCTTCAGATTCTTCCCCACTCACACTCTCTCTCAAAAATGAATAAAAATTAAAAAATTATTTTTTAAAAGTAAATACTACTCTCCCTGGTAAAAATGCTTCTTATAAAATTCATACTAAACTTTTCTGAATAGAGCCTCAAAAACATTTTTAATACAGATAAAACAGAACAAAGTAGAGGTATTGAGCTAGGCAGTAAGAGCCTGGGTCAATTCCCAGGTTCACCTTGGGCAAGTGAATACATTCCCCTTGTACTAATCAAGCAGCCTGCCTCTTCACCATCCAGAAAAGCTGAGAAGCAGGTTCAGTGCTTCTCAAAGACAAATTCTGTTCTTGCATTTACTCATATAAAGAGTTTCATAAAACAGAATCTGGATTCTCTGAAGTTCTTAAAACCAGACAATCTCCTGCTGCAGTTGACTGGAAATGGTATTATTCCCAAAGAAAGTCAACCATGTGATAAGAATATTGGAATCTTCTACCCCTTCAGCTTTAGAGCTAACATTCACAAAACAGTATACCAAGATATGCGCGAGGCTCTTTTAACTACATTGCTGTTAGTGACTGAGAACCTGAATCTTATGTTATGTAACCAAGAATGAAAGCAGAAACAAAATGGCCACTCTGAACTCATCAAACAAATGGAAAAATTCCTTTGTTAATAATAATCAGTCACTAGAGCTCCTCTATTCTGCCTAAATAATGTAATATCTATCCTCTTCCCTCTATTCCCAAGTGGTGCAGCCTTAGTTCAAGCCCTCAATACTTCTTGTCTGGATAATTACAATGGCCTCGTACTTATCCTTCCTGCCATCAGACTGGACCCCTGCAATCCATCCCTCCTACAATGATCTTTATGTAGCATAAATACAAAAATGTCTCTCTTGGAACTGAAATACTTCAGTCGCTCCCAGAACCTTGTAGATAAACTTCAAACACCTTATCACTGTATCTAAGGGACTTTATGAACCACGTGGTCACTGCTGCTTCAGCCTCTCTCATCCCCTGGCCCTCCCTAGGCAGGCCGCTCTTTGAATCAGGACCTCCATGCCGAGATGGTTAGCAGACACATGGAGCCAGAGGGCAAGTAGTAAAACACAGCCAAGGATAACAGGTGTTAAGGGTCAGAGATCCCCACCTCAAAACAAAAGATGGATGAGGTGGTTATGGGTGTCTATGCATGGAACTTAGGAGATATTGGGGAATGAAGAAATTAGGTTAAAAATAGAAAGCCGTCTCAATTATGCATAATGAACAAGTTCTGAAAATCTGAAGCACAGCATGTCCTTATAATTAACACTACTGTATTGTACACTTAAAATTTTATTGAGAGAATAGACCTCATGCTACGTGTTCCTACCACAACAAAATATATTTAAAAAGCAATAATAATGAAGAGCAGAAGGACAGTAAATCTGAGAGACAGTCTACTTTTCCCGCCCAAGGCCACATTGTTTCCTTTAAAGCGCTCTCCTTCCTCTCTGCCCTTCCCTTCACCTGGTTAACTTCAAGACTCATTACAGATATAAAGGTCTCTGATAACAATTTCCCAGACTCTTAGCTGAGTTGGACCACCTCATGTGCTCCTTTAACACACTCTTTCTCTTTATTTCAATACCTCTTTCCTCATTGTATTTGTCAATGTGACCTCCCACTACCCTTGCAGAGCAACATAGCATTACTACACGTCAGCCATAACTTCACCTCTGAGCCATGTGTGATATTAGAGAATTAGAATCAATAATACTTGTAGAATTTTTTTTAATTCTACAAATATATTACTACATTTTTACATGCAAGTTGACATGAGACAATGTGAACAAAACTGATACTAAAATCAATCATTATAAAACCAAGACTGCTTGAATAAATTGTGAGTACTATATACTACAAGTAATCCCCTCTGTTCTCTGCATGAGACCATATGATCACAGACCTTTCCAAAGATTCCCACTGTGTCCTAAAGTTGATAATTTTAGAGACTGAGACAATTAATTTTTTAGGAGTTCTAAATCCTGAAATTACCAAGACAGCTTTAATCAGTCCTTTTCCTGGTGGATGTAGAAATCTCAGCTGGATTAACTACCCAAATTCTTCCAAAAAAAAAAAAAAAAAAAAGTAAAGAATCTCCTCTTCTTATCCCAATTTGCAACCTTTTAAAATTAACTCCATAATTTTACAAACAGTTCGTTTTTATTTTGTCAACATCATCATACTGTACCTTTTAAATATGTAGAGATTTTTTTACTGATTTAGAGATAAGAGTACAGCTGAAAAAGACTTAGAAACTTGTTCAACATTATCAAGCTTGTTCGACATTATCTGGCCACTTTGAGACAAAAAAAAAAAAAAACTTACAAAGTTAGGCAAAAAGAAAACAAAGATTATGTATTTCTTAATACCAATTAGAAAAATAAGAATCTTTCCTATAGTTGAACTTGAGTGTTTATAATCTTGCATTCTTCTGACCTTCACATCCCACCTTCTTTTACTCTGAACTTGGACTGTACTCAATGAACTAACATTCCACAATTAGCCTGGGAACCTATGATGTTTTCCAACTAGTGAATCAGCCAGTGTACAAAACACTCTGACTGTAAGAAATGAAATAATAGCTAATACAAAAGCAAACAGGATATTGGAAATATCAAGGAATGTACAGCAAGCAAAGAAAAAATAACATATAACCTGAGACAGAATTATCTAGAGTCGAGTACCTATCAATAATTTTTATAAGATATATAAATATATAAGATTTACAAGCTTAAATGCAAATGAGCATCTTAATAGGTTTATTTTTGCTTCTAGTTTCTAGTGTTTTATAAAAGTGCTTAAGTTCAAGGTCAAAATTGACTCACGTGTGTATACTCAAGTGTAAAGTGGAGCATATTTTTAAAATAAAAACAATATACTTTCTTGCTTTGAGAGTGTGGCATAAAAAAAAAGCTGATGTAGGGCTTAATATACTTTTGACTGACAATAGTAACATAATTTAAACTTAAAAAAAGAAATATTTTGTCTTTAAAAAATACTTCATTTTCTTCATTTATTTTTTAAATTGATATAAAATTTACATGGAATGAAATGCACATATTTTGACTGTACAATTCAAAGAACATATAGAAATATTACACCAAATAGATCACCCAAATCAAGATATTAGATATTTCCCTAAGCTTAGGAAATGTTCTCATACTCTCTTCCAATCAGTCTATATCCCATAGATGTAGATCCCAAATCCTACTCTGATTTGATCTTGCCTGGTCAGGAACTTCATATCAGTGGAATCTAAACATATAAATAAATCTATATGCTGTATATATCCATAGTTTATTATTTTATATTACTGAATGATATTCCATTGTGTGACTATGCCACAATTGTATAAAGAAAGCTGCTATAGGGGCGCCTGGGTGGCGCAGTCGGTTAAGCGTCCGACTTCAGCCAGGTCACGATCTCGCAGTCCGTGAGTTCGAGCCCCGCGTCGGGCTCTGGGCTGATGGCTCGGAGCCTGGAGCCTGTTTCCGATTCTGTGTCTCCCTCTCTCTCTGCCCCTCCCCCGTTCATGCTCTGTCTCTCTCTGTCCCAAAAATAAATAAAAAACGTTGAAAAAAAAAATTAAAAAAAAAAAAAAAAAAAGAAAGCTGCTATAAACATTCTTGTTGACATACTTTGTGCACAAAATATTTTCATTTCTCTTGCACACACGTAACCAATACCTTTTTGCTATGTCTTAGGCAGATGTTTAACTTTTGGTTATGTTTATGTATGTTTAAATTCATAAGAAATTGCAAGGCAGTTTTACAAAGTTATTGTACAATTTTACACACCTTCCAGTAGTATGGAAGAGTTCCAGTCACATCTTTGCAAATAAGTTGGTTTTGTTTTAAATTTTATTCTACAGAGAGTAAAATGCCATGTCATTTTGTAATTTCATTATGATTTTATTTGGATTTTCCTACTGATTATTGATGTTGAGCACCATTTTGGACATACATATATCTTTTACAAAGTTTCTCTTCAAGTCTTGTAGCCATTTTTAATGGAACTGTCTATTTACTATTACTATTTACTATATTATTTTTGTGATGATTTCATAAATACTGGTTGTAAATCCTTTGTAAGATATATGTATTGAGGGTCAGTCTGTCACTTGACTTTTCATTTTCTTAGGATTTTTTTAATCAACAGAAGCTTTTACTTTTGGCAAAGTGTGCTGTTTAGTATATTGTGGAACTCTACAAATTTTGTGCATGTATAGTTCCTGAAGATACTCTCCAGTATTTTCTTCTCTATAGGTTTTACAGTTTTAACATTTACATATAAGTCCATGATCCATATAGCATAAATATATATGTTTGGTGTAAGTTAGGGATCAAGGGTTTTTTTTATATGTATTTAATGTCATTCTAATTTTTAAAGAATCATGCTCCACTTTTCTGCTATAACTACAAAGAAATTTCATTGATTTTTTAAAAAATATATAACAAACTTAGGGTGCCTGGGTGGCTCAGTCGGTTAAGCATCTGACTTCGGCTCAAGCCATGATCTTGGAGTTCAAGAGTTCAAGCCCCACATGGGGCTTTGCACTGGTGGTGCAGAGCCTGCTTGGGATTCTCTCTCTTTCTCCCTCTCTCTCTGCCTTTTCTCCAGTTGCTCTCTCTCTCTCTCTCAAAATAAATAAATAAACTCATATAAATAAATAAATAGCAACCTTGACAAATTTGCTTTTTACTTCTGGTAGTGATTTTGTAGATGTCTTTGAATTTCCTGTGTAAATGACTTGTTACCTGAAAATAAGCACAGTTGTATTTCTTCCTTTGCCATCAGTTTGCCATTTTTTTTCTTGCATTTTTGCAATCTAGACTTGTAGAGAAATATTAAATAGAAATGCGAACAGTGATTTCTTTGCCCTATTCTCACTCTAAGGAAAGAAGCATTCCAAATGAGCATATGATGTTAAGTAAGATACTGCCTATAGGCTTTTTATAGATGTTCATTATCAAATTGTGGAATTTCCCTTCTATTGCTAGTTCTTAAAAGATTTTATCATAAATGGAGGTTGAACTTTTACAAATCCTTTTGCTATATTTATTGAGGTGGTCATTTTTTTCTCCTTTGTTTTGTCCATTTAGTGACTTACGTTGATTTTTTTTCAAATGTTAAACCAAACTTCTATTACTAGGATAAACCCCAACTGATCATGATGCCTTAAACTTTTTATCTATTGCTGGAATTAATTTGCTAATATTTTATTGAGAATATTTTTATTTATGGTCAAGAGATATATTGGCCTGTAGTTTTGTTGTTAGTCTTTTTCTATTTTCTTTATCAGGCTAATATTGGCCTCATAAAATGAGTTGGAGAACCTTTCTCTTTTCTGAAAGTTTTCATAAAATTGGTACTATGTTTTTTTTTTTTCTTACATGTTTGAGTGAATTTATCAGTGAAGAAGTTTTGATCTTATTTTTATTGGTAAGAAGATTTTAAATGAATATTTCAATTCCTACAATAAATATAGGGCTACTCAGCTTTTCCATTTCTCTTTCTAAAATCAGTTTTGAAATTTGTAATTTTCAAGAAATTTGTCATTTCATCTTACTTAAATTATTTAAAATACCCCTTTATTCTTCTGTCAATGTCCATAGAATCTGCAGTTATATACCCTTTTTAGTTTTTTTACTGGTAATTTAAGTGTTCTTTCTTTTTTTTCTTTCTGTCTTAATCAGTCTTGCTAAGGGGTTGTGTTAGTTCCCATTGCTGCCGTAACAAATTGCCACAAATGCAATGGCTTAAGACAACAGAAAGTTATTCTCTAATGTCTGGAAACCATGATATTTGAGTCCTACAAGCCTAAAATCAGTGTGTCAGTGGGATGGCTGTTTCTGGAAGCTCCAGAGGGGTATCCATTCTTTGCCTCTTCCAGTTTCTGCCAGGTACTGGCATTCTTCAGTTTATGGTCACATCACTACAGTTCCTGCTTTGCTGTCACATTCTCCTCTTCTTCTGTAGTCAAATGCCTTCTGCTTCCTTCTTATAAAGGCACTTGTGATTACAGAATCCATCCAGATAATCCAGGATAGTCTCCCCCCATCCCAAAACCCTTAATTTAAGCACATCTGCCAAATTTCTTTGCTATTATTGTGTTCTATATTTTTACTGGTCCCTAGGCTTATCCTCATTGTTTCCTTTCTTCTAAGTACTTTGGCTTTAATTTGATCTTTTTTTTTAGCTTAAAGTGGAAACATGGATCATTGATTTTAACCTTTTTTCCCTTTCTAATGTAAGCATAAGAACTATCACATTCCCTTTATACAATATTTATCTCTATCCCCAAATATTTTGAGATATATTCATTAGCTGAACACACTCTCTACTTTACCTTGTGAGTTCTTCTATAACCCATGAGTTATTTAGAAGTGTTTTGTTTATTTTTAAGTGTTGAGTATTCAGAAATTTTTCTGGTATATTATTGTTATTGATTGTAGTTTAATTCTATTGTGGTGAGAGAACTGTCAAGGACTGTAAAAAGTCTGAGAATTCACCCCACTTGAAAGCAAACAAGTTAACCTACCACAAATTTATGGATGTTAGTAAAACACCCAAGACTCCTAAGTCAGGGAAGAAGGACTTCATTAGTCACAACAATAACAGTAGCCAGAGTCAGAGTTCATGACACTAGTTACCTGAGCCTTTATTCCCATAGAGTAATATAAAGAGAGTGAGGTGATACCTACACATGCAGCAGGTTGTGACATGGGAGAGAAACCCCAAACTTAGGGAATTTGAATCTTTTACAAATAGCAGGAAACCTACCTGATCCTTATCCCATAAGTCATAAGACCCATCCATTTATTTTTCAGCACTTTTTCCTGTGTTCTTCAAAATGAATTGTTTCGATTGATCTGTGTCCAACCCATTGGTGCAACCCTTTTTTCTCCCGTCTTCAATCTACTGTTCAGTCCAATCACTAAACATTCCTTTTCAGTTATTATATTTCTCCATTTGATTCTTTTTTATAGGTTCCATTTCTCTGCTGAGACTTTCCATTTGTTCCCTCATTATGAACATAATTTCCATTAGATCCTTAAACATATATGGCTGCTTCAAAGTCTTTGTCTACTAATTCCAAAATTTATGTTAACTCAATCCATTTGTATTAGCTGCCTTTTCCCATGACTAAAGGTCATATTTTCTTGTTTGTTCACATGTATAAAAAATATTTATTGCATATGATACATTGTGAATGATACATTCAAGAGACACTGGATTCTATTATATTCCTCTAAAGAGTATTGATTTTTGTTCTAGCTTGCAGTTAAATTACTGGTTGACCAACTTAAATTTGAGGAGGCTTCTTTTATGGAACTTCCATAAATGTGGAGACTTTGTTGGGGCATGTCTTTTTAAAGTTAGCCCTTTGTACCAAGACAAATTGGTTAAAGAACTTAGTCTTTGCTGCTAAAGTGTGGCCCTTTATGGGTTTTAATCAAAAGCCCAAGGTATTTACCAATCCTTTCTAAATAAGCAGGGCTCAAACCCCAAACTCTGTCTCCCCTCTGGTGGGCATCTTTTGAAATACCTGTTCAGACTTACAGCCTTTCAACGGTTGCTTTCTACTAGACTTCTTGAAGTCCACGCACATTAAGATCAAGGATCAGACAAGGATTTGATGAGACACTTTATACATAGAGTTTAGTGCTCCCACCTTTACAAGATTTACCCCCTAAATTTCCAGTTACTTTTATAGTCCCAAGTTCTATCCTCCTTATACTTCAAACCAATAAGACTGCAGCTTTGTGCTAGTGCTAGTTGCCCAGACAATAGTCTGTAGTCTGGGTGGTGTACTTACAAAAAACAATAAAAGACACAAAAATGTGTATCTTACCCAGAGAATTGTCTGCTTTCAGTGGATAAATTCCCTTCAGTCCCTGCTTTCTCTCCAGTATTTGCAAATAATAAGAGGGTTGTTTTTTCTTCTATATTTTTTTTGCAGAATTTATTATTATTATCTGTGGGAGAGTAAATCTGATACAAGCTAGCTACTCTACCACCACTGGATTGAAACTCAATTCCACTAGTATTTACAACACCAAATAGTAAAGAATCTGTATCATAAATAAATCAAAATAAAAGGTGATCCAGGAAGAGAAAATTTTCCCATCTGCCCTCTATAAAATAGGTGAAGCAACCAACACAATATAATCAACATTGCAAGAGATGAGATTAATATTATAACTAGAGCTATAATAGGTATTTTATTAGAAATCTTCCAGAGAACAAGAAAGAGGGGAAGATAAAATCATTGACACTGGGGCTAGCTAAATCTCATTTGCAAATCAAGAACATTATTTAATCCTGCTTACCTTGGTGCTGAGAATCTTTTCTTATAGGCACAATAAAGCCAAAATTCTGTTTTGTATGTGTGCATGAGTGTGTATATTCTCATACATACATGCAAACAGAATACATGGTCAATTCTGGTGATGGAAGGAAGTTTAACCATCTTCAATTTGGCTGACAATCCTAAGTGAAAAAAAAAAGTTTTTTACATATCACTGTCAACCAAATGGAAGCAGAAAACTAAAATGTATTTGAAAACTAATACTGCAGCTACTAAAACCAATAGTAAAGTCAGGGAAAAGGAAAACAAAAAAACAAAAACTGGTAAATGGAGATTTCCAAAGCTAGAAGTATTTCATTCTGAAGAGTAGTCTATCATCTGAAGTTTTTGTTTTGATGACGATCATATATGAATCCATAGTAAAATATGCAAACATTCTAAACTCTTTGGACCTCCCTTCCATCACAATTGCTACTGCCCCAAAAGGATCAATGGTGTCCATACACCCAAAATATTCCCTGAGGCAGCAACATCTATCACAATGACAATTGTCTAGAGCTGTACTTCTCAGAATATAACATGTATAAGAATGACTACAGATCTGGGGTGCCTGGGTGGCTCAGTCGGCTATGCATCTGACTTTGGCTCAAGTCATGATCTCACGGTTCATGGGTTTGAGCCCCACGTCAGAGTCTGTGCTAACAGCTCAGAGCCTGGAGCTTGCTTCAGATTCTGTGTCTCCCTCTCTCTCTGCCCTCCCCCTGTTCATGTTCTGTCTCTCTCTGTCTTAAAAATAAATAAACATTAAAAAAAAATTTAAGAATGACTACAGATCTTTCTAGAATGCAGGTATTTATTCTGTAAGTTTGCAATGGGGTTCCAGATTTTGTGTTTCTAACAAGCTCTCAGATGGTAATACTAGTCCACAATCTACACGCATAGCAGCAACACTAACAGTCAATCACTCATGGTCAGGCTAACACCATGCCCCGCTTCCAAAGAATTTCATTTCTCTAAGTAGGGGAGATCATAGGAAGAGAGGTACCTAAAGTACAAATTTTAAGGAAGCACTCAGTCTCAGGTGTTGACCCTGCACTTGCACAACTCTGAGAGTGAATACCTCCTTAAATTGTGCACCCTAGGCACCTCTGTCTGGCCCATCTCTAGTCCTGACCCTGGGTGACAGTTAAGACAAGAATCATAATGAATTAGGGTATTGAGATTTCAAAAAAAAAAAAAATACCAAACAGGAGAAGGAAGATTACTGGAAATGTGACATGACTTTCATCTATTCAGAATTATAATGGTTATAACTCTTTCTTAACCCCTGCAGTTCCTGGGACCACATGAAAGGAAGGAGGAGTTAGTCTGGCCACTCAGAATAGTAAGAACATCATAGTGGAGTTTTGCAAAAAGTGCCCAGTATTTCTTTTCTTTTCTTTACCTCTTTTTTTTTTTTAGTAGCACATATTTATAATTAAGCCATTAAATATTTCACATAGATTGAAGAATTTTTTCACTGTTATTCTGAATGAAAATTTGCTAGTTTTATAAGTAATTGAAATCAAGCAATTTAATCAAAATCAACAAATTCAAGAAAAGACAATAAGAAAGAACCTTGTTTAATTCCCTTGAGGTTATGAGTTTTGCTATTTAAAAATTATATTTATATTATTTATATTTATAACAGTATAGTATGGGAAAGAGTCATATGTAATATTAAGTGAAAAATACATATGATATAAAAATTGTATCTGCAATATGATTACAACTATTTTTGGAAAATTTAGCATAGAAAAAATAACTAAAATAACATTTAAATTTTAACCAATGGTTTCCTCTGAGCAGCAGACTACAGTTAATTCATTTTTCTTCTTTCATGTCCCCTTTTTAATAACCATGTGTGTCTTTTTTTAGTGAAATCCTTACGTATTATCAAGATGAATCACATCCAGGTTTTATTCAAAATGAGATTTGATCAACAGAGAATCTAACAACTCATTTGTCAGTCATCAAGAATGTTACAAAGTCAGTTCTTATGTTAAATTTATAGAGTTAAGCATCAACTAGAACAATCACTATTCTAGAAAAAACTCTTATCAACCATGGAAAATTTTAGACAAAGTTAAAGTGGAAACTTGTCACCGTCAAAGTTCATGAAAGTCAAGGAAAGAAACATAAGACATATGCAGGTGACTAGACTTCAAAAAAGCAGATGTTTTAAAGTTTCTTAAAAATTAAAACTTAAAAATATACATGATTCTACAACATCACATTCTGAAATATGAAGGCAAATCAAGTGGATTAGGAATGGTCAAAATAATTCTGGTAACTAGAAGCAGAGTTCAGGCCATGATGAGATTAAACACTGGGTAGGATGCAAGATATAACTCAATCTTAAAGACTGTCAAAGTAAAATTTTCAAAAAGCAAAAAAAAAAAAAAAAAAAAAGAAAAAAGAAAAAAAAGCAGGATTCTCATATAGTTATAGAATAAATAGGTGTCAATGTCTTATTCAATGCATTAGTGAGGGGACCAGTAAGAAGAAAAGCTGGTTGAAAGAGCATGTGAAGCGGGGCGCCTGGGTGGCGCAGTCGGTTAAGCGTCCGACTTCAGCCAGGTCACGATCTCGCGGTCCGTGAGTTCGAGCCCCACGTCGGGCTCTGGGCTGATGGCCCAGAGCCTGGAGCCTGCTTCCGATTCTGTGTCTCCCTCTCTCTCTGCTCCTCCCCCGTTCATGCTCTGTCTCTCTCTCTCTGTCTCAAAAATAAATAAACGTTAAAAAAAAAAAAATTTAAAATAAAAAAAAGAAAGAGCATGTGAAGAATTAGATGCTCACAAACATTTTGTAAAAGAACTTTAGACCTATTGAATGACTAAAATCAAAAATATAAGAAACAATAAATGTTGACAAGGATGTAGAGAAAAAGGCACATTTGTGCACTATTGGTGGGAATACAAACTGGTGCAGCCACTGTAAAAAACAGTGTAGAGGCTCCTCAAAAAATTAAAAATAGAATTACCATATGATCCAATAATGCCACTACTGGGTATTTATCTAAAGAATATGAAAACACTAATTTGAAAAGATATATGCACCCTTATATTCATTGCAGCATTATTTATAATAGCCAAATTATGGAAGCAATGTAAGTGTCCATTGATAGGTGAATGGATAAAGAAGATATATAGATAATGAATTCTTGCCACTTGCAACATGAATGGACCTAGAGAATATCATAATGCTAACTGAAATAAGTTAGAGAGAGACAAATACCATATTCGTTCACTCATTTGTAGAATTTAAGAAACAAGACACATTAGCAAAGAAAATAAAAAAGACAAACTAGAAAATAAACTCTTAACTATAGAGAACAAACTGATGGTTACCAGATGGGAGGTGGGTAGGAAGATGGGTGAAATAGGGGAAGGGGATTAAGAGTATACTTATCATGATGAGCACTGAGTAATGTATAGAATTGTTGAATCACTATATTGTACACCTTAAAGTAGAATAACACTGTATCTTAACTATACTGGAAAGGAAGGAAGAAAGGAAGGAAGGAAGGAAGGAAGGAAGGAAGGAAGGAAGGAAAGAAGGAAGGAAGGAAAGGGGGGATGGAGGGAAGGAAAGTAGGAAGGAAGGATTTAGAATAGGATTGCTAGTTAGGTATAAAAAAAAAAAACTGGTTAATGTCTAGAGGGCAATAAGACCATAGTCTTTGGGTTATCATTTCTATTACAGACACCTCCATCTTATGATGGTTCAATTTTATGATTTTTTGACTCTATAATGGTATGAAAATAATATGCATTCAGAAGAAATTGTACTTCATTCAGATTTTGAATTTTGATCTTTTCCTAGCCACATGAGATACCAAAAACTCTGTCATGATGCTGGGCAGTGGCAGGGAGCCACGGCTCCCAGTCAGCCACGCCACCATGAAAGTAAACAACTGATAGACTTACAACCTTTCTGTACCCATACCACCATTCTGGTTTTTACTTTCAGTGTAGTATTTGATAATTACATGAGCTATTGAACACTTTCTTAGAGCTTTGTGTTAGATGATTTTAGCCAACTGTAGGCTAATGCCAGTGTTCTGAGCATGTTTAAGGTAGGCTAGGTAGGCTAAGCTATGATGTTTGGTAGGTTAGGTATATTAAATGCATTTTTAACCTACTCTATTTTAAACTTATGATGGGTTTATCTGGATGGAATCCTGTCATAAATTGAGAAAGATCTATACACAGAAATATACAAATTAATATTTACTTTAACAGTGTCTGAGCTTTAACCAAATAATAATAAAATTGACACAAGTGTATTGTTCTAGAGAATTAAATCATCCTTTGGTGAACAGCTAAACAATGCCATTGATGGATGTTGCCCCTCTTTTGCCTTATTTCTATGTTTTGGATAATTTTTCTTAGAGGGGGTAAGAAAAGTTTCCCAAAGAAGGTAATGTTTAAACTGTGATTAGATGACAAATAGTAATTTGTTATACAAAAGAGCATGCTGGAAGCATTCCAAGCTGAGGGAAATGCATTTTCAAAGTCACAAAAGGAAAAGAAAAGGGACTCATAAGTAAGGACACACATAAGGATGTAAAAACTTGCAAAATAATGCTAGGAAGGCTAATTAAAGTCTTATCTACCTGCAAGCTGTTTTGCCCCTTCTGGTTTTCTATAGACTGCAGTCAGTGTGATCTTTCCAATGAGCTCACTGTGAGTCTGACCATTTTACCCATCAGCTTATAAAACTCCAATATGTCCCCTTTACTGAAGAAGATCCAACTTCCATAAGCTGGTTTCTAAGTCCTTTATTTGGACCCTTCTTAACCATCTCTGCTACCTCCCCCCTTGGATCCAGTGATACAGCCTTGCTAAATCATTTAGTTCCCTGCCACTGTATCTCATTCCTCTCTTTTCTTCTGTACTATCTTTCTCACATTGTCTGCCTATGTCAGAAATTCTCAGCCTAGGTTGCACGTTAAAATAATTTGAAAACTGAAGAAATACCGATGCCCGGGTTACAACTCCATATCAATTAGAATCAGAATTCCTGGGGACAGATTTCTATCATTGATTTTTGTTAAGTTGCCCAGATAATCTTAATGTGCAGCATAGGTTAAAAGTTAATGATATCAACGGGCAAAGTAAAAAAGGTACCAGGTTCTAAGAAATTCTTATCCCTCAAAGCTCTCCTCAAACATTGTATCCTCCATGAAGTGGTTCCTAACTCCCTGCTCCCACCTCTGTGCAGTTATCCCACTTTCGATACCCCCAAAGCCCTTGTAACATATCTCTTTGCAGTTTGCAATGATTTATATGTACATATACTTCAGTGACAAGGAATTAAAAACTCCATTATGTCAGAGACCACATGTATTAATTTTTTAATTTCCACCGACTAGTACCATTTCTTACATATGGAAAGAATTATGTTAATGAAGAATAAATGAATATATAAGTGATAAACAAAAGAAGGAGCCATAAGCCTGTTTTTAACTTTTCATTGAAGAAAAAACATATAGGAGAAAAAGTTCACATATCATATGTGTACAGCTTTCCGCACTCTCACAAATTAAACACAACCATACAAGTGTCTTCAAATCATTACCAACATCACAAAATCTCCCCCGCCCCCCTGCTTCCTTTCCAGTGCCTACTCCAATGCCCATTCATCCCCAAAGCACCACTATCCTGACTCCTAACACCACAGATTGGTTTTACCTGTTTTCCTGCTTTACAAAAGGAACCATCAAGTATGATTCTTCTATGTATTCTTTTACATTCAGCATGTGACACTCATCTTTATTGCTGAATATCATGTAGACCATTCATCATTATTGCTAAATAGTAACACATTATTTGAGTAACAATAAAAGTTACTTATTCCTTCTGTTGATGGACATTAATTGTTGGGTTTTTTTTAAGTCTATTTATTTAGTTTGAGAGAGTGTGTGTGTGTGTGTGCCACCAGAAGAGAGGCAGAGAGAAAGAAAGAGAGAGAATCCCAAGCAGGCTTCACTCTGTCAGCACAAGGCTCAACATGGGGCTCAATCTCATGAACCATGAGATGATGACCTGGCTGAAATCAAGAGTCAGATGCTTAACCACACCACCCAGTAGCTCCAGACATTGATTATTTTATAACTGTTGCCTATGTGAATAGACTACAATGCTATTCTAGCACATATCTTTTGGTGATCATATGAATCCATATTTTCACGGTATACACCTAGGATTAGAATGACCAGATCATGGGATACACATGTGCTCACCTTTAATAGATACTGTTAAGCAGTTTGTACCAAATTTATTCTTCAAATTGCAGTATATGAGAGATCCAATCCCCTCATCAACACTTGACATTTTCCATAATTTTTCATTTAGCCATCTTGATGGTATCTCTTGTGAGTTGTTTACATTATATTGTTTTATTTTCATTTTTTTTATTTTATTTAAATCCAAGTTAGTTAACATATAGTGTAATAATGGTTTCAGTAGTAAACTTTAGTGATTCATCACTTATATATAACACCCAGTGCTCACTCCAACAAGTGCCCATCACCCATTTAGCCCATCTCCCCTACCCAACACCCCTCCAGCAACCTTCAGTTTGTTCTCTATATTTAAGAGTCTTTTATGGTTTCCTTCCCTTTATCTTATTTTCCCTTCCCTTCCACTATGTTCATCTGTTTTGTTTCTTGAATTCCACATTGAATGAAATCATACAGTATTTGTCTTTCTCTGACTGACATTTCATTAGCATAATACATTCTAGTTCCATCCACATTATTGCAAATGGCAAGATTTCATTCTTTTTGATCACCAAGTAATATTCCAGTGTGTGTGTGTGTGTGTGTGTGTGTGTGTATCTCACATCTTCTTTATCCATTCATCAGTCAATGGACATTGGGCTCTTTCCATAATTTGGCTATTATTGTTAATAGTGCTGCAATGAATATTGGGGTGCATGTGCAAATCAGCACTTTTGCATCCTTTGGATAAATACCTAGTAGTGCATTTCCTGGGTTGTAGGGATAGCTCTATTTTTAATTTCTTGAGGAACCTCCATACTGTTTTCCAGAGTGGCTGCACCAGTTTGCATTCCCACCAACAGTGCAAAAGGGTTCCACTTTCTCTGCATCCTTGCCAACATCTGTTGTTTCCTGAGTTGTTACTTTTAGCCATTCTGACAGGAATGAGGTGGTATATCAATGTGGTTTTAATTTGTATTTCCCTGATGATGAGTGATGTTGAGCATCTTTTCATCTGTCTGTTAGCCTTCTGTACATCTTCTTTGGAAAAGTGTCTGTTCATGTCTTCTGCCCATTTCTTCACTGGATTTTTTGTTTTGGGGTGTTGAGCTTGGGAAGTTCTTTATAGATTTTGGATACTAACCCTTTATCTGATATGTCATTTGCAAATATCTTCTCCCATTCTGTCAGTTGCCTTTTAGTTCTGTGGATTGTTTCCTTCACTGTGCAGAAGTTTTTTGTTTCATTTTGTTTTGTTTTGTTTTGTTTTGTTTTTTATCTTGATAATGTCCTAATAGTTCATTTTTTCTTTTGTTTCCTTTGTCTCCAGAGATGTGTCTAGTAAAAATTTGTGTGGCCATGGTCAAAGAGATAGTTGCCTATTTTCTACAATCGAGCACTTTTCTTTTGTTTACTGCATGTTTAAATATTCTCTTTTGTAAAGTTTTTGCCCACTCTCTCATTGGGTTGTTATAGTTTTCTTGCTAATTTGTGTTATTTCTTTATATATTAAAATATAAGTCCTTTGTTAGATACATGTACTACACATGATTTTTCAGTGTCTAATCATGTCTTTGGATAAACAGTTCTCACTTTTATTATACTATTGCATCACCATTTTCTTCCATGTTATGCTATTTGATTGCTGTTTGAACTGGTTTACCTACTCCAAAGTCAGAAAGATATTCAGCTATATTTTTCTCTAAATATTTTATTTTATCTTTTACATTTAGACCTGCAGTCTACCTAGAATTTATATATACATATATATATATATACATATATATATACACATATATATACATGTATATATATATGTATATATATATACATATATGTATATATGTATACATATATGTACATATACATATATATATACATATATATATACATGTATATATATATATATACATATATATATATATGGTGTGTGATGCATTTTTTTCACGTGGATAGCCAATTAATGCAGCACCTATTATCAAAGAAAACACTACATTCCAGTGTTACCTTTGTCATAGATCATTTGGCTGTATAAATGTGTAGGTCTGTTCTGGACTCTATCCATTCCAATGGTCAGTCTGTCTATTCTTATACCAATATCATACTATCTCAATTACTTATTATGTCTTTATAATAAACCTTACATCAGACAATATAAATGTTTTAGCTTTATTCCATTGAAGTTTACCCTAGCCATTCTTAGATTTTTGTCCTTTCATGTGAATTTTAGAATTAGCTTATGATATTTAACCTCCCAAAAAGAATCTACTGGCATTTTTTTGAGAGTACATTGACTTTATAGGTTAATTTAGGAAGAATTAAAGTATTAACAGTATTGAATCTTCTAACCTATGAACATGTCATTTATTTAGACCTTTTGTTTCCAATATTTTTAAGTTTCCGATGTAGTGATATTACATATATTTTATCATACTTGTTCCCAGCAATAAGTTTGACCATTCAAGCAAAACGCTGTCTACCAGGAAAGCTTATTAGAGACCTAGTGTCCACTATATCAAAATCCCAGACTCCTAGAAGGAAAGCAGATATTCAGACTAAACCACATTATTTGCACAGTTAAGGCATAGTGAATAATTCTTATTATGGTCATTGGAACCCTCCTGAAATCCAAGTTCCCTGGCAATAGCTAAAGACCAAACTTGTTAAATCTTTTCTGCACATATCTTTTAGAATTTTATTTATTGTTTGGTTTTGGCTGGTATATAGGAATATAGTTGATTTTTACATATTGGCATTATATCCAATGACCTTGTTAAATTCACTTATAATAAAGTATGTGTAAATTCTTCCATATTTTCTAATTACAGAATCACATATCTATTGACTTTCTTCTTAATAGAAATATTGAACTCCTTCCCCCAGGATAGACAATTAATATGGTGATTTCATTGAGTTATAATTTTCTATTATTACATAAATACAGTGTGAAATATAACACAAAAAAGAGCCAAATCTTACTTCTTTTAAACTTACAAAAATGGAGGGGTGCCTAGGTGGCTCAGTTGGTTAAGTGTCTGCCTTCGGCTCAGGTCATGATCTCACGGTCCGTGAGTTCGGGGCTCACATCACGCTCTGTGCTGACAGCTTGGAGCCTGGAGCTTGCTTCAGATTCTGTGTCTCCCTCTCTCTGACCCTCTCCCATTCATGCTCTGTCTCTCTCTGTCTCAAAAATAAATAAACATTAAAAAATGTTTTTTAATTTACAAAAATGGAGAAGAAAGAGAGGTATAGACATTCACAAGTTTCAGAAAAACAAGCAGACCTGTTACAATATAGGATAATAGTATAAGAATATAGTATAATATAATGGTGTAGTACAGTACAGTATGATATATATTATAATACAGGTATACACACCCATCTAGTATTCCCAATCAGAAACATTTGGGGGGACAATCCTATAGGTAGGGGTGTATGGTTTTCTAATTTGGTTTGCAATTAGTGATAAAATTATCTCATCCCAGAACAGGTTGAGAAGCTCTGCTCTAGGCAAGAATGGAATGATGAGCCATTTTTCCTATATCCTCTTATTAGTCTCTTCTTATATAATCACTTTATCCTTTCTGTGTAGCTTTTTCTTTACAAAAAGTGTTGGCTTAATATATATTAATTCAGATTTCTTTATGCAAGTGTCATAAGTGTATGTAGCTTACGCAAAAAGGAAATCTTATTATAAGGAAAATGGTGTCCCACAAAACCTATGAATAAAATTGAAGCTGTGGTTCAGAAAGCCCTCATACCTCTCTGGCCAGCTTCTTAATCTGTCTCTGTAATTTGCTTTCTTCCCTCTCGCACTCCACAAAATGTTTTCTCTAGCTCTCTGATGCACATAGCTAAAAACCTGGCCCCCAAAACTTGAGTTGTAGTATTTTACATCTTAAGTCATCAAAGGGATATTCACTTCCTTGGTCTCCCAAATCAGAAAAGATTACAAACAAGATATATCTTTATCTAGCACAGACTTTATCTTACAGGTAGCCGTGATGATGATGATAATGGTGATGATGATGGTGATGATAATGATGATGATAACCGAAGTGGTTAGAATACGAGGCTACAGCCCATAGTTATTCATGAATCTCAAAGGCCAAATTCAATTGCTTGCACTCTGATCATCAGTATAGGACCAGGTCTCACCTCTTCATCATCCTAATCATTGATGGAAAAAGAAGATCTTTCACATGATCAAGGTGAGTTCCATTGGTTTAAGAGCTAAGCCTGGTTGATCCTAGACATGGTAGATGTCCAGATCTACACCTTGGTGCATGCTAGGTACTGAAGTATCCCCACAACCACCACCAAATTCATATGTTAAAGCCCTAACTTCCAATGTGACTGTTTTTGAAATAAGGTCATAGGGTGTGGCCCAAATCTGATAGGATTAGTGGCTTTCGAAGAAAAGGAGGAGAGAGAGAGATCTCTCTTTCTCACTTTCTCTTCATGTACACATGCCAAGGAAAGTCCATATGAGGACATAATGAGAAAGCAGCCATCCATGATCCAGGAGAAGAGCTCTCACCAAAAACCAATTTGACTGGAACCTTGAACTTAAACTTCTCCAGAACTGTAAAAAATTTAATTTCTGTTGTGTAAGTCACCTGGTATGTGGTAATGTTATAGCCTGAATTGACTAACACAGTGGACATAGACAAAGACCAACAAACCTTCCTTGCCTGAACTGACTAACACAGTGGACATAGACAGAGACCAACAAACCTTCCTTGCAAATCTGTCCAACCATATAGTCTAACCCTGTTCCGGTTTCTATTCATTGCCTCTTCCTAGTCTGAGTCTGCTGATTTCATAGTGACCCTATAAGAAGGGCTTACTGTGGCTTAGCCTGCCTCCTCTTAGCCCACTCCTTGAGACCACAAACATTGAACCACTCTGAAAACCCATTCTTTTCATAAACTTTTGTTAGTCATCACCAAATTGCTTTGTCTCCTGAGTCCTCCCATTTGGGGAATCATTAAATTCCTGAGGCCTCTACCTTTTCTCCAGTTTATCATTCCAAGTCTCCAGGCCTACATCTGCAAATCTGTCCACATCTGCTAGACTTCAAACCCCTGCCTCTGCAAGACCAACATGATCTGTGCATGTAAACAGTATGCCTCACAATAACCAGTCATGAAGGGCGGATGGAGCACCAGCTCTTCTGTTGAGGTCAAAAGGATCAGGACAGGAAGAAAGAGGTCAGTTTCCAGACAAGTCAACCATTACAGAGCCTGGAAAATTTATGAAGTCTGGTCTGCCACTAGCTTACTGTAGTTTATTTTTTTCCCCCTTTCTGCCTACCTAAGACCCTTAAACTCCTCACTTTTCACATATCTGGAGGCTAATCCCATGTAAGAAACACTTAGAAAAACAAGTGTGACAGCTCTGCTTGAGGCCCAGAAAGAAAGCTCTTTCTAAAAGGGGCCCTTTGGTTGTTTTCCCAGGTAAGATGTTTAAGACTTGATCCCTGTTGCCTGAATTCCTTTCTCACCACACCCAAGGTCATTTTAATGAAAATTCCAAAGTCCAAGCCAAGAGGATAGAATTGCTCTTAATCCTTCAGCAGTGCCGTCATTTGATCCCTAGACCCACTGGGGTGATTATTGTGTGTCTGCAGAGTACAGCTAAGCAGACAGAAGAAGGAAGTGGCCACTACTGCACGAGGCCAGTTTCCAACCTTTATTTCTGTGTTGGTGTGCTATTGTTACTCCTCTAGTTCCAATGGCTTATAGCCCTCCCACCAGCCTTTCTCCCTATTGCCTCAAGATAATGCTGTCATAACTGTTCTTCACCTTTTGGAGAAGTTCACAAATTCACTGATATTTTTAAAATAGTATTCATTTTATTAAGAAAGTTGAATCAAAATGTAATTTATTTCCCGGTTTTCTCAAACTCAGAGGAGGATAAGTTTTGTGTGAAATTATACTTCTTGACATCCTTAGGTCTATGACTTAGCCTTTCATTAGAATGTTGAAAACTCATGTTGTATAAGGAAATGGAAAATGAAAGAAACAACTCGGATGCTTTTTTTATTTTTTTAATTTGTTTTCATTTTCTTTCTCACTTCCTGAGTGATGGGGGAATGAAAGGGCTGACGACCAAATGTCTGGGATGTTCTGGGACCTCTCTGTCCCCTGAGCCAGATATGCATACATTCTCCAGTGCTGCAAGGACTAATCATCAATCTCAGTAGTTCCTAACTAATGACCAGACTGAGTGGCAGCCCCCAACTTCCTGTCATGCTGAACTTTGGAAGCCACTGATCGTTGGCCTGGCCAACCTGCCGCCAGCCCCTAGCAAACCAGCCGAAGTCATCTGTTTTGGTATTTTTTTGTCTCTGTGATTAAGGGTGTAGATCCTTCCCTACAACTGGCTGAACAGAAGGGAGCCAGAGGAGCTCTGCTTCAGAGTGTAAAATGGACTCCTTTCTTTCCAGGCCTTAGAGGCAAACATGTCCAGGGAGTATCCTTCTCACAGAAGAAAATTTCCTTCTACTAAAAACTCAGGCTAAAATGGTTAGAAGCTTTAAGAGAGTATTGGACACAGAAAAGCTAAGTGAAGATAAATTTGAAGATTGATCATATAAGTAATGTCTTAAACTTTCTCATTTTTTCCCACCACATACAAAAGTGCTTCAGGAAGATAAAAGTGAAGCTAATTAGAATGACCTAATCTCTTCCTCCTTCCCCCAGCCCTCAGAATTTTCTCCCCCCAAGTATTGTTCAGGGAGGCAAGGGGAAGTTAGGCAGTAAGTGGCTGTAACAGCCCTAACAGCCTAGGAGAATGCTGAGCCCCTACTATTCCTCATGACTCATCTACCAAGAGTCCTCTGGAGTTTTGACTTTCAAAAGGCACAGTTAAACATAACAGGAGTTTACTTCAAGCTGCTATGGATGGTGTGTTTGAACTTCTTGATTTACTAAGAGATATCCCTGACTTCCTTAAGGGAAAATGAGAATTTTTTTTCTTTCATTCTAATTCTTTCAGGAAAAAAAAAATAATAAAAGAAAAACAGTTTCATTTAGAAGGCTTATCAAGAACACAAAAGATGACTACTCCAGAAGTCACTCTATAAACTTCATTACCTGTCCCCTTGCCTCAATCTGTGCCTGTGTATGCACAAGGGACAGTGAGGTCACATGAATTATACTCCTGTTACAGCTTTTCAGAAAAGTCAAAATAAACCTCTCCATATAATTGTTGACATCATAAATAACCTCTTAAATAAACCAATAAAATGTGTTAACATTCCTTAACAGTTTTTAAATCCTACATTAACTTATCTGGCCCTCCAAACACCTTCTGAGATAGAATTTTACTTTCCTCCTTTTACCAGAGAGGGAACTGATGTTCAAGAGGGCAAGAAAGATTAGAAAATGGGGTAGCAACCAGAACCAGGGCTTCTGATTCTGAAATCACTGTCGGATTCTGGTCATAGATCCGTGTCCACTCACAAGCCATTGGCCCTGGGTACATTGGACAATGATCTAGGTTAAGATTCCTTTACTGCAAAAAGGGGGAGAAGGAGAAAGAGATAAAGGAAGATTGGCCCACTTGATGTTTACAATTTCTGTGTGTCCACAGTTCAATAAATCTAAGAACCTTCTCAGGATACTTCACTGGCCGTGGCCCCATCTCAAGTTTTTCTAGAACAACCAGTAATGACTGTTCACTTTTTTTGTGTAAGCAAGAGGTCAACTGAAGTCAGCATAACCTTTGAGATTTCCATCAAGTTGGCAGATTCACACCAAGCGGGCAGGCTGTTACCCTTTCCAAGATCTCTGCAGGTCTGTAGGGTTTATACCTCATGGTCTACATCAATTTTCTCATTCCCACTCAATCTAGAATACACTGTGACCTCTAGCAGCTGTTATTTCCATTTTTTCCAATGGAGATTCAGATGTAAGCCACTGACCCCTCTCTGCAATTCCTCTCCCTACAGACACCACTCACAGAAAGATAGTCACTGGAGGATCTATCTACCCAGCAGAATTCAACAAAGGAGGTGGCATCACAGCACTTCACATTAATATCCATGGTGACATAAGCACTTCTTAGAAGTACTCTGCTACTTTACCCCACATAGCATTCTGAAGAGACCAGCCATCTTGCTGCTCAGAACTTCTCAGACCACCACAGTCAGGGGAGGGGAATGAGGGGCTGGCCTTTTCATTCAAAGGGCCCAGCAAGAAGTTTTCTAAGCAAAAAGCCATCACCTCCAGTCAGCAAGTGCTCCCCTCCTATTGGGGCAGATGTAGCTGTAATCAGTTGTGTTTTTAAATAGCAGTTTTTCCCCTTCGCCACACTGATGTCAAGAACTGTGGTAGAGCAGAGAGAACATTTGGGCTGCAGTCCAGTTCTGCTTTTGCACCTGGATCTTAGTTTCCCTGCCTGAAGAAGAAGGGGCTCAGAAGAGAATGGATTATTATCTTTTCTAAATGTTTTCTTTATTTTTGAGAGAGAGAGAGAGAGAGAGAGAGAGAGCGCGCACAAGGGGGGGAGGGGCAGAGAGAAAGAAGGGGACAGAGGATCCAAAGCAGGCTCCTCTCTGTGCTGACAGCAGCAAGCCCGATGTGGGGCTCGAACCCACAAACCGAACGAACAGTGAAATCATGACCCAGTCGAAGTCAGACGCTCAACTGACTGAGCCACCCAGGAGCCCCCAGAAAAGAATGGATTCTTAACTTTGTTTATAAAGACTTCTTATTATTCCCCACCAAACTTGAGAGCACTGGAGAAGGATGCAATGCTGGCCACGGGCTGCAGGTGACAGCACAGCTACTGAGAGAGCAAGAACAGGAGAGCACAGTTGCTCAGCAAAAGGAAGCCAGGAATGGCAGTGCGCCTGACTGGAGTCAGAGAGCCCTGCCCTACTCTTAACTCTACAGCCCTCTCAGAAGTGTCGATTTTAGTCAAGTTGCCTACTCTGTTTAGATCTCATTTTATTCATGTGTATAAAAATCTCTAACTTCTGTCCCATCTATCTCACAGGGTTAAATGTGACTAAAATGAGGTGATGTGTGTGAAATCAAATAAAACGTTATGTAAAATGTATAACATTTACTATCAGCTGGCAGGCACTCCCACTTCACTGGCCAGCAACATCAAGGAGCCATTCAGTGTAAACAGTTCATCCAGTGTAGATTTTGTTGAACGGGTCACAGATCCTGCTGACCAGCATTGCTTTGTGTCAGTTTTCTAAAACATGAACATCTAAGAAAAGGCAGGTGATCCTGTATAATGGCTGTGGGTAAAATTTGATTGCAACTGTCTTTTGTGTTGAAATATTGGCACCGGGAGGTTGTGTCAGCATCATACTTCATATATATTTTTTTGTGAAACGCATATGAGGGGGTGGAGAAGGAACATAGTATTCCCCCCCTATATTTTATTTTCAAAGAACATAAAATTTACAGCATTATTATTATTATTATGGTATTGGTACCAATTTTTTTATCATGCTTGTCATTATTATTGTGATAAACAGTTTATTTGCCTTTCTGGCCATTAGCCTAGATACTCTAAAGCCTCATCGTCTGAGATCAAAAGAAGACTTATGAGATATTAAAAATTGTTGTAATTGATTATATTAATTTGGGCTACTAGTTGCATCATTCCGAAGTTGTATAAATTAAGCCCACAAATATCATAGCTTTGGAAAATAAAGAAATAGAAATTAGATTTTGAACACAGGGATTTCAGAGAAAAGAATGATGGGATTAAGGCTCAAACCTACAGCCAAATTAGGAAAATAAGCACTCTCCACCTAACAATTTACTTTCTGGAGGTCCAAAGGAACATAAATATTTTGAATTATATACATCATGTTACATTTTAGCAATTTTTTTGCTTTTCTTTTTAAATATAGACTATGTGGAATTTTTACTGGAATTATAAAATTTCTACATGCTTATTTCTATAAAAGATAGATAAAGAGAATAAAATCTATCCCTAAGAGGTAATCACAGTACAACTACATGGAGTGAAGAAAAGGCTCTTGAATACTCAGAGCAAGCAGCACTCAAAACTGCCTTTGAGGAAAATGGCTTCAGCCAGGATTCTGTGCTTCCTTGTTCCCTTTGGGTTACTCTGGATTTGAGAGCCTGCCCTGTGGAAGGGGTGTTGAGTCTGACACTGCCCTAACCCAGAGGGTGGAAACAAGACCCACTGCACTGACTGAAAGCACAGATGCAGGAAGTGTAACCCTTCCTGGGAGCTGTGCTGCGCGAAGCGCCCTCTCACGCTGCGCGGCACCAAACGCACCCAGGCAGACGCTCATTTTCTGAAACCCAAACGCAGTGTGAGCATGAATGTTGCACATTACTCCGCTTGGATAAGTGCTGCCTCAGCAACTCTGAGCACTGTTCATGAAGCCTGCTCTGCATTCCAGAAAACCCCAAAATTAGAGCCCCGATAAGATAACCAGGTAATTAATGAGGCAATTGCCCCTTCCTGCTACATGCAGTATTTATTTTTTAATATAAATTTCTCATCATCTTAAGCAATAGCACACTCTCTTCCTGTAATCCTTAATAACTTGGCCAAACGAAGCAGTACAAACATATGATTCACATTTTTGTGTGTCTAATTTTTGTTTTTCAGTTTTTAGATTACACAAAACGATCTGGTAAATATATTCAGCCTTTTGGGGTTTTGGTTTTTCTTTGCTTTGTTTTGCTCCCCTCTCCCCACCTTTTTTCAAAGAACAGATTTTATCTTCTAGTTTTCTAATCAGCTTTTTTTTCAGGTTATAGTAAGTGAACATTTTTCATGTTATCGAATATTAATTTACTATCATGAATGTTTAAACAATTTTACTGCAAGATTATTTTTTCAATAAAATCGCATGTGGAGGTCAATATATAAAAAATATATAAGAGGTACCCGGGTACCTCAGTTGGTTGAGCATCCGACTTCAGCCAGGTCATGATCTCATGCTTTGTGAGTTCCAGCCCCACATAAGGCTCTGGCTGACAGTGTGGAGCAGGCTTCAGATCCTCTGTCTCCCTTGCTGTCTGCCCCTCCCCCCCCCACTCTCTCTCTTTCTCTCTCTCTTTCAAATAAATAAACATTTAAAAAAATCTCTTAAAAAATAGATAAAACCTGGGGTGCCTGAGTGGCTCAGTGGTTAAGCATCCAACTTTGGGTCAGGTCATGATCTCCTGAATTTGAGCCCTGCATCAGGCTCTGTGCTGACAGCTGGGAGCCTGGAGCCTGCTTCAGATTCTGTGTCTCCCTCTCTCTCTGCCCCTCCCCTGCTCATGCTGTGTCTCTCTCTGTCTGTCAAAAATAAATAAACATTAAAAAATGTTTTAAAAAGATAACTGTTAAACTATATGAATATAACATTATAGGGATGGCCTATAACCTACCCATGGGTCCCACCCCTTCCTCTTAACTCATAAATTGCCCAGGGGAGACAATAGAACATAAGTCCAAAAAGAGCCACTTCTATCCTGAGAAACTTAACAGAAACCCATGGGGGAGGGGAAGGAAGAAAAAAAAAAAAAAAAAAAGTTAGAGTGGGAGAGAGCCAAAGCATAAGAGACTGTTAAAAACTGAGAACAGGGGCACCTGGGTGGCTCAGTCAGTTGAGCGCTGACTTCGGCTCAAGTCAGGATCTCATGGTTCGTGAGTTTAAGCCCCACATCAGGCTCTGTGCTGACAGCTCAGAGCTTGGAGCCTGCTACATATCCTGTGTGTGTCTCTCTCTCTGCCCTTCCCTCACTTGCGCTCTGTCTCTCTCTCTCTCAAAAATAAAATAAACATTAAAAAAATTAAAAAAAAAAAAACTGAGAACAAACTGAGGGTTGATGGGGGATGGGAGGGAGGGGAGGGTGGGTGATGGGTATTGAGGAGGGCACCTTTTGGGATGAGCACTGGGTGTTGTATGGAAACCAATTTGACAATAAATTCCATATATATATAAAAAAAAAAGAGCCACTTCTGCTGCATCATTTCTTATGAACATATGGCATTATATATTGCTTACTATTCTATCAAAATACGTTCTTATACATTTTTTAGCCTCATTGGGTAATTATTTAGAAGGCCAGAAGGGAAATCGTTAAGCTGAGAATTTCATATTAGGCAAAATCATTAATGACCAACTAGCAATGGGCAGGCACAATGTACAAACACTTATTCTTACAATCTGAGATTCTGAACCTTGTCAGAGAGTTCATGTATGCCAAATTGTTATGTAATCATTGAAATAGCAAAGTTTGGAAGCACTGAGAAGATAAATAAAGCAATTTGAGATTATTTTGTTTTTGTCTGATCAGGGCAATCCATCTTTGAATTACCTATATGGCCACTCAAAGCATAATTTCCCAATGAAACTGTTTCTCAGCATATCATCTCCAATGGCACCCTGGCCTTTATCCTGATCACTGTTCCACTCGAAAATGATGAGCATCCTAAAGGACCATGGTTTCCCTACAGAACATCTTAGTTAAAAAGTCTATGTAATTGATTATAACCAAGTTCCACCAGCACTCCAAATTGTATAGACAGTGCCATGTTCTGAAAGAGAATTTTCTGAAAGACTATCATTGCAGCAGGCTAAGAATTCAGAAGATTTCTGCCATAGTAGATATCAGGGATTCATGCAAGTAGGTGGAAAAGAACATGAAATGTTTGTGTTCTAATAGACATTTGACTTGTGGTGGGAAGAATTTTCTAGGCTTCAAATCCAGTGCGACCAAACTTGCTGCCCACCTTTTATGGGCAGAAGCTCTATCATTTGTTTTCCAGGAAAAACAATGCATATGCATGTAGTGCTAAACAATAAATCTCTTACTCTTTCATAACCTTTCTGCCCCTTTTACGAAAAAGAATGATGTCAGGCCTCTGTTGATATGTACCTCAATTTCTAATCAAACAAAATATATGTATCTGGCACATTCATATCTATATCAGACCGTAAAAGTGTTATCTATCATCCATGCATTTGATTAAGAATACAACAGCAACAGAAGTATTCAGCGAACTCTCTGTTAAACAAGAAAATCCATGACAGACCACGGATGTGCTACGAGAAAGTGAAAGAGGGATTAAGAAATCAAGAGAGAAAATTAGGCAATGGGAATGAGAAGAGAAAAAAGAAATGAAAGTAGGTAAAAGTATGGAAAGCAAGAAAGAAGTAAAAATGTTCTTCAGAAGACTTGAGTAGAAGTTTAAAGCATGGACACTAAGGTTGATTATGGAAAAGCTGCTTTACCTTTGTCCCAATTTCTTCGTCCATAAAATGTATCTCACACTTAACCCTATTCCCAGGCGTAAATGAGGAAATGCAGGTACAGCGCTTAGCAAGGTAGTCAATGAAGTAAATGTTCAATACATGTTAGCTATTAGCATGAGTTAGTGTTAACTGGCAGTATTATAATAACATTATTTATAGAACTTATCTTACTATTTTAACATTATTTCATCTTTCGTCTTCTAAAAATCAATTACTCAAAGTGCCAAATCTTGTGATTCTTCCTTTTAAAAAAATTTTTAAGGCTGGTCATAAGGTTTATGTTTCATATTGGTCATAAGGAAAATATTTTAATATAAGGAATGCTAGAAAAGATTAGTAACAGTCAAACCAGTTCATAAAGTATAATAGTTAGTGATCTGTAACCAAAATCTTTAAATCAAATTGTTCTTGTATAAATAAAGCTGAGATCAGTTTCTCATTTTTTTCACCCCCTGTCCAAACATGGTTTGAATGTCCCAGAATTCTAGGAAAATTCTAAATCTTTCCACAAAGTTTATACTCCTCCCCAACTCTTCTTCTTCTCCTTCCTACTTTTAGTATCCTAAAAATCATTCACAAAATCTCATTGTACACAAGTGTTTATCTTAAAAGGGAACAACTTAATCATTCTTTCAGAGAAGTTACCATCTTTAAATTGAAATTTACGTCTATATTTTAACCTGATATTTTTAGTAACAGTGAGCTCTGAGGACAGAAGCTATATTTATTACTTTTATATCCATCACAATAACCATTTCAAACCTGTCCATGGAGCAGAAAATCAATTAATATGAATTAATGAATAATGTGTTTACCAAAGAGAAGAGGACGAGAAGCAGAGGTTAATTTCAAAGGTCAACCAATTTCAGATTCCTAATGAGAATTCAGTCTTTTGAGCTTCACCTTTTACACTATGATTAAAATGCCAAGTACAAGCTGAACAGTCTGTTAACCATCTGAAAAGAAAATATATTACCATGATTGTACAGGGAAACTGGAAGCGATTTTCTCTTGGGTTGGAGGTTTAAGCAAACAGGAAGCCCTGTTTAGGATTTGTCTTCATCATCTTTCATCACAAGTCAGCCTGACTTCCTGATAAAGAAATGTGCTTTCAGATACTTAACCAAACTGGACAGAAATGCCAACCCAACGATCCAACTTCAAATTCAAACTTGCAACTTCTGAACACCCCATCTCCATCAGATCACAGGTCTCTAAGTAAAGTTTTGCCTCTTAATTTCTATGAGAAGTGGGCAGAAAATGAGTCTTTGTTGGTATCTAACCTCATAATTAAAGGATTTCATTTTTTTTCTGCCACAGAACATCAGGAGGGTATGAGAAACAAACCACGTAATAGGGAAGAATAATTAATAATCACAGACCCCTTAAAGTGTTTTCTTCATAACATTAATAGGGCAGTTCCTATAGCTGCTTAAAAAACTATTACTTAGGAAATGAAACTTTAAACACTTTCTATCTAAATCTTATAGTAATTTCCAGATGGAAAATGCATAATGCCTCACAATTTGTCTCTAATACATACACCTAAAATATACTTGTCGAAGCTATTAATTTCTCTTCAAACTTCAAGTGTCATGAAACTTTTTAGGTTAAACTACCATTGCTAAAACAACAAACACATCAGTTTTCAGTGAAAACTTAAAGATTTTTAATTCAAATAAATAGTTTTCTACAAAAAGCTCAACATGAATTGATAATTCTACATGAAGAAGCTAATGCCAAAAATTTGAGTCTGAAGTTCCAGGGGATACAAACTATAAAATGACTAGTATTTTGTCTAATATGAAGTAAAGAAAAATGCAAAATTAGAACTCTTGTTACTCTAATAATTATATTGAACTATCAATTCACACAGTAGATTTTTATCCATTGGGACTAAATATATCTATTGTTTCACTTGATGAAAAATATTTTAAAGTAGATTGTAAAATATATTCTCAGTAATATTTCCAAAAATTTTTTATTCCAAAATTCCATTCTCACAGTATTTTTGAAAACTTTAAATTAATATGAGAAAGGGAGAGGTAATTGTAAGGCAGAGACAAAAACCAAGAGCATATTCATCAAATATGATTTCTACTGGACTTATACCAATAAACATCTGTGATTTAAATATATCTTCAATTAAATTCTAGAAATCACTGATTAATGTTGAAGCCCAGAAGAAGACAATGTAGACAACTACCACATCACAAACATTCCAGATGTTTCTTGAGCCCAGTTTGCTCTGCACTCACCAGCCTACAACAACCACCATTCAATCTTTTTTACTGCCTTTCAGAATCGCATATTTAATATTCATGTCTAAAAAACAAAACAGGCAAAGTAGAAAGAGGAAAATAAACTTGAACAAAGACATATAGCTTGTTTTCTGTCCAAGAAAATAAAATGTGCATTTGTTGAGAAACACATGAATGAATTTCCTTAGAATGATGCAACCCCTCCAAAAAACTCACAGGAGTCATCACCATGGGTGGTAGGATGCTGAATTTCCCATCGGAAGCAGACTCAGGTAATTACTTGTTTGTTTTGTACTAAGAGCATTCTATTATGTGCCTACGGGTTTCTTCTATGAGGAAATCTGCTGCATGGCCTATTTTATTTCAGGCATTACATAGGCATTTGCCTCCCGTGTTTAGAAAGTCCATCATCTTAATAAGTTATGTAGAACAAATGACTAAACAGTAAATACATGCTGTTGGAAAACAAGCTATATTATTACAACATAAGAAAAAAGTATACAAATAATGTAAAGATATGAATCCAAGTTAGAAAGCATAGTCACTTCTGGAATAAGACCACAAATCGGAGAAGGGTTAGATTATCCGGCTGGTTAAGTTGTCTGGAAGGAATTTCAATGCTGAGGCCACTATTAGACAAGCCCCATGAAAGGAAGTAAGAATTACTTCATCACTGTCTCCATCCCCACAGATCCCAGTGAGGCCAGTTTAAGAGTTCTGTAAATGACCCCAACTTGTATACACTGCATCACACACCATGCTCCATGCTGGGGGTACAGAATTGAATACTATCTGGTCCTTGCTGTCACAGAATTTAGTTCAGCAAAAAAAAAACAGACCCATAAACAGATCATTCCAAATTAAGAAAAGACATCATGACAAAGCTAGTCACAGCATACAGTGGCATCCTAGGGAAAGAAGGGCATTTGGTCCAGTATAAAGAAGTGAAAGGCTGTCCTGGAAGGCTTCCCAGCAGAGACAGTCCCTGACCTGAGCTTTGAAAGATGGGTGGGGTCTTGTATTCAGCAAGGTGAAGATGGGCAGAGGAACATTCCAAATTACAACAGGTGTGAGCAAAGACACATATGTTCAAAGCAGGGTGGGATGTACCAACAATTGCAAGCCATGTAGTATTACCACGGTATAAATTTTAAATTATACCAGGGTATACATTTTAAAAGCTAAGGCTGAAGAGGCTACAAGGACCCAGGCCTTGGAAAACACATCCACCGTGTTGAGGAGCTTAGATATTATCCAGTGAGTACTGGGAAGTACCTGAAAAGCAAAACTTGTCCAATCCCTTTGCTGTCCTTCTCTTGTCACCAGCACACAAGAGAGTCATGAGCCCATCGCTTCAGAAACCAGTGGAGAACTGGAGGAGTGAGGAAAAGTATCAGCCTGCTCTTTCCCTTCCTGCTGCTATCCCTGAATAACTGTTAACTCTGCTCCTTTGTCAACCTCATTGGATTGAATATAGGGTATCTGCAATACAGAATAGAAGGCTAATGAGTATCACCTAAAAGCAATATTGGAAGAAATATTCATTCTAATACAGGGCAGGGGGAAATATATCAATAGCTAGAAACCAGAGGAAGAAGACTATGCAGGAATAAAGGAGCAGACATGTGTAGTATATATACATGTGGTATACATAAAATTCACAAATATGAGGTAATGAATATCCAGGAACACATAGAAGAACATAGGAATCATTGTTAAGAGGGATCATTGTAAGAGTAGGTCCATTCATATGTAAAATGTTGTTTGGATGCTTTAAAAAGTGATTTCTATGCATACTGTAGGAGGTATAATAATACTGAGTTCTATTCCAAAAATTTCTCATGGGAACCAATTCCATTATTTTTAAAAATTTTTTTAAATGTTTATTTATTTCAGGGGGGAGGGGCAGAGAGAGAGGGAGCACAGGTTCTGAAGCAGGCTCTAGACTCCTCCGAGCTGTCAGCACAAAGTCCGATGTGGGGTTCAAATTCACAAACCGCAAGATCATGACCTGAGCCAAAGTTCGACGCTTAATTGACTAAGCCACCCAGACGTCCCCCCCCACAATCCCATTATTTTATAAGCTCTGCTGTATATCCACATATATAAAATAAATTAACCAAAAGAGGGAAAACAAATATATTGGGGAAAATTGAGTGAAAGAGTTGATCTGAGAAGAAGAAAAACATAAGAAGACAGAAACTAAACAAAGGAGAAGAAATACGAACTCCTGCTGTAATAATCAACAACCTAGTGAATGCTTACAATGTTCTACTCTAAGTACCATGCTAAGGGCCTTAACTCTATCTCATTCAATCCTCCAACAGCCCTACTATTATTTTTCCCTTTTGCAAGTAAGAAAACTGAGGCTTAGTGAGGTTGAATAGCAGAGCTGCTAAACTGAAGCCACGCAGGTAATAAATGGAACAACAGGAGCTGGAATCCAGGGGGTCAGAACCAGTCCCTCTGAGTGAGAAAATGTTGCTCTACTAAAGAGAACAAATCTGGGTTGAAAGCATGCATTAAATGAAGCAGTGCAACCCCCCCCCCAAAAAAAAAGAGCTCCAAAAGGCTTCCCTGAACACAAATGCCATGACAAAAGAAAAAAAATCATTTTAATTCTCTTAGAAGGTGTATGTTAAAAACATTGACATCTGCTATTTTCCACCATGTTCCAAAAGGCAGTACCATCGGCTATGAAGCAGAAGTAACTTGTTACTAATAACAAAACATCTTGGTTTGTAAATGAAAATTCTATAGGGAAAAAGTAATTTTGCACATCTAGAAGGAAGCTATAATCAACATAGATTACTTTATATGCATACGTATATCCTCCCATCAAAAAATAATAACAACTGATATGCACATAGGGCTTGGCTACAAAGGAAAAGAATTTTCCTAAAGTTATGACGGAGCAAGTGGAAAAATCACTTTAGAAAAGGCCTCTTGTCAGTAAAAAAATGTCAACCTCGCTGTATCTTTTAATTAGTTAAATAAAGAGAGCAACCAATTGCTCCGACTGGAAGTTTAGTCAACACTTTTTATTCAGAGCTAATAACCTCTACAGCTTCATGGTTCTGAATGTTTATTCATATTTGGGCAGTTAATCTGGGCTATTGGTCTCATTTCTCTATAAAAGGACACTGTTCTGAATATTGTTACATTACACAAACTACAGTTTAATTTTGTTACTTTTTAAATTTTTTTTAAAGCTTATTTATTTATTTTGAGAGAGAGAGAGAGATAGCATGAGGGGGGGAATAGCAGAGACAAGGGGAGAGAGAGAATCCCAAGCAGGCTCCACACCATCAGCACAGAGCCCCATGCGAGGCTCAAACTCATGAAACCATGAGATCATGACCTGAGCCAAAACCAAGAGTTGGACACTTAACGGACTAAGCCAGCGGGGCGCCCCAACAAACTACACTTTAACTAAACCATAGAATAATGTTGGCTTTAAAATGACCAGCCTTGGGGCACCTGGGTGGCTCAGTTGGTTGAGTGTCCGACTTGGGCTCAGGTCATGATCTCACAGTTCGTGGGTTCCAGCCCCGCATCAGGCTCTGTGCTGACTGTTTGCTCAGAGCCTGGAGCCTGCTTCAGATTCTGTGTCTCCTACTCTCTCTGCCCCTCCCCCATTCACGCTTTGTCTCACTCTGTTTCTCAAAAATAAATAAATGTAAAAAAAAAGAAAAAATTTAAATGACCAGCCTAGGAGACGCTTGGGTGGCTCAGTCGGTTAAGCATCTGACTCTTGATTTCAGCTCAGGTCATGATCTCACTGGTTGGTGAGTTCATGCCCTGCCTTGGGTCTGCAGTGATAGTACAGAACCTGCTTAGGATTCTCTCCCCCTCTCTCTGTTGCTCCCAGTTAGTTCTCCCTCTCCCTCTCTCAAAATAAATAAATAAACTTAAAAAAATAAATAAATAAAAAGACCAGTCTATAAGTCATCGTTTTTATACTTCCAATGTCTATACTAATCCAATTAATGAATAATGCCTTTGTTATCATTATTAGTGCTTATTGGTAGCTGATAGTATCATTAAATAATTAATGCACACTTACACTCCAAACATCTTAAAATTCATTCATTCAGCACATCTTTATCAAATGTTTATTTGAACTGAAAGGATGTTTTAGTGATAAATAAAGCACTGAGCTGGAAATCAAGAACCTTACAGTGTAGTCAACACCTCTTTTTATCTACTAACTCCTATAATTAAAATGTAAATATTTAAATAAACCAGCAAGCTAATCTTTCAGAATATCTCTAAGCAAAGTTTGTGTCCTAAGGGACAACCTCTGTTCTGTTTTCGGTATATCTTAACCATATTAAGAAACCCAGCCCACATAATAAGATTTCTATTTCTAAGACAGTAGTGAATGCTTGATATTTTTACTTTATACTTCTAAATTCAGCTAAGTTCTAAGTGTTCCTGTGGAGAAAAGAAAACCCACAACAGAAATCACTTGCTTTTTTTAATTTAAAATGTTACATCCTCAAGTCATACTTTCCACAATGAAAACATGTCTACTTGTTAACATGTTCTACTCTAGCTGAAATGACACAATCATTTCAACCCCCTGAATTTAAAATTGAAATGCCTTTTCTTTCTTTCAGAAAAAAAAAAAAGAACCACCCTATGATTAAAACTTCCCACAGTTGCTTTTAAAGTGCTTCAACTTAAAAAAAGAAAAAGAAAGAAAGAAAAAGAAAGAAAGAAAAGAAAGTTGTCCTCTATTTTTATCAGAAATTACTCTCCCCACACAGACACTGTGGCTAGCTCAATGAGTGGTTGGCAAGTTGAGTTATTTACAACAGTAGACTTCCCCTCCCTCAATTTCCCCACTCTTTCCAGGAGCACTAGTGGACAGCTGCCTTTGAGGATTTCCTGTCTTGTTCCCCTGCCTCCTTCAAGAACTCATTTCTTTCCCCTTTCCAGCTGTGGCTTCCCTCAAACTGCTGAACTGCACAGAATGTCCTCTTAACCCCACATTAGTTGTCATAAGAAATTGAGTCTACACATGATATAATGTCCAAACAATATCACCTACTCAAATCTTCTCAAAGAAGAATATCTCCAAATTGCTTTTGAGGTCATTATTTGGCCATCTCTGCAGCCTTTATTAGGCCATTGCCATTATTAAGTTATATATTCACTCAATACTTACTGAACATCTATATTATGCAAGTCACTTTGCTAGGCCTTGCAGGAAAAAATTTAATGCAAGGACACCATGACTGTCCTCTGGGAACTCATGGTCTAGAGGAGGTCAATGTAACCCTCATAGATCTACTACAGAAACACTACTGAAGTACTAGAACAGAGGCTAGGGCTTGGGAGTGGGGGATGGCAGAGGAAATGGGAGGGTCAGTAAGAAAGTAGGAGAGTAGGAGTTGTTGACATTGCCAAAGAAAGATTTCACGGATATTTTGAGATCCAGCTAACTGAAAAATCAAAAAGCACAAAAAAATACTGAAATAAAGTTAATAGAGACCACAATTCCAAGCAACTATAATACAAATTGGCATTCTTTTTTGGAATAAGTATCAGTCTAACAATATCTGTGTTTATAGTTCTGGGGGAGATCCCTGAGAAAGGCAATAAAAATTCATATGAATCAAGTTTTAAATCATCATCATTGAAAGACATCAAGTATGTTCTCCAGGGACCTAGATGAGCCTGGAGTTTCTCTCTAGCTTATTTATAGTCTAATTGCAACAATCTACACTAATTGGTGCCACTCTCCTTTCAGACAAAGCTCCTTTGGTGGTCTGAATGGCTCAGGTTTAATGAAGCCAGAATGAGCCCTTCACCATATTCTTACGAAGCTCTGCCACTTTCAACAAACATTTGCTGAGCACCCACTACAGGCAAGTATCAGGGCTAAATAAATAAATAAATATGAACAAAATACAGTCCTTATCTTTAAGGAGCTCACAGTGGGGAAAGCCCACCTGTAAACAGTTATCTGAAACCAAACGGGAGAGGCATTGAAAGAGTAAGTAAGGAAAGGAACTTTGGACAAACACAGGAGGAGCATTTAAATGGAGGAGGGAGAAAAAGAAATATTCCAGGGAGAGCTCACAAGAAGGTGATCTCTGAGGAGCAACAACAAGTATGCTTGCCTTTTGCTTACAGAGCAGTAACCAAATTTCTAGGAATGAAGTCAAGAACCAAAGTTTAAAGGGGGAAGGGTCAAATTAAAAGAGTTAAATATGCTCTATGAAGGGATTTATACTTTATCCTCTAGGCATTAGGAAGAATTTTAAGTTACTGAAGAGTTTTAAATAAAAATAATTTTAAACAAAACAAAATATATAACAAATGCATATTTGTTATCTATAATCTAATATTATACTGTTATATTGTTATAATTAATATATTAATTACATATGTATGTAATTACTCAGGCAAATTGGTACAAGATAAATGGGAGAAATAAAGCTAAAAGCAGGAAGATGAATTAAGAAACTACTCTAATAGTTCAAATAAGAGATGAGGAGGATTTGAACTTAGTGAAAACTGAAAATGAGAGAAAGGGACAGAAAAATGCTTCAAATTTATAATTGATAAATCTTGATTTTCAGTTACACGTGTGAGACTGAGAAACTAAAAATCTTGGAAGATCTGCAGGTTTCTGACTTGGAGAAGGGTTAGGTAGAGAATTACCAGTAAAATATATCAAGCATAATAAAAGTAGAACTGTCTGTGGTGGAAGCTTGTTAACCATGAGGTACTCATGGATGATTTAAAAGGATAACTCCAGAAGATACTGGAAAAATTTGTGACAACACCCTTCTCCCTATACAAAGGTACATAGAGGAAGTGGAGAAAGAAATGCAGATTGATTCTTGGACTAAAAATAAACATTCGGCATAAAGGTAGTTGGAAAATTAAAAGGTATTTGGAGATTAAACAACACACTTTTAAACAACACATGAGTCAAAAAAGAAATCTCAAGAGAAATTGAAAAATACAACTTAGCAAAATTGTGGGATGCAATGAAAACAGTGCTTAGAGGGAAAGTGAGGAAAAGTAAAAAGATCTAAAAATCAATAAACCAAATTTCAACTTCAGGAAACTAGGAAAAGAAAATAAAATTTAATCCAGAGTAGAAGAAAAGAAGTAATAACAATTAGAACAGAAATCAATGAAATTGAAAACAGGAAATAGAGAAAATCAATGAGACCAAAAGTTGGTTCTTTGAAACGATCAGTAAAATTGATAAGCCTCTAGTCAACATAACCAAGAAAAAAAGAGAGAAAACCAAAACTACTGATAACAAAAATGAAAAAGGGGACATCACTACAGATCTCATGGATATTAAAAGAATAATAAAGGAATATTATGAACAACTCTATACCCAGAAATTTGAAAACCTATATAAAATTGACTAAACTTAAAAAACACAATCTGCCAGAACTCACATAAGAAATACGCCATCAAAATATGTCTATATCTATTAAAGAAATTGAATCAATAATGAATAACTTTCAAAAGAGAAAGTACCTAGCCCAGATGGTTTCACTGGTGAATTCTACCAAATAGTTAAAGAAGAAATTTTACCAATTATCTACAGTCCCTTCTAGAAAGTAGAAGCAAAGGGATAATTTCCTAAGTCATTCTATGAGAATAGTACTGCCCTAATACCAAAAACAAAGACATTACAAAAACCACACACCATATGTCTTATGAACATAGATACAAAAATCCTCCAACAAAATCTAGCAAATTGAATCCAAGACTGTAGAAAAAGAATTATATACTATGATTAAGTGGGATTCATCCCAGGCATCCAAGGCTGATTCAACATTCAAAAATCAATTAATGCAATCTATCACATCAGCAGGCAAAAAAAATGAAAGAAATCACATAATAATATCAATAGAAGCAGAAAAAGCATTTGACAAAATCCAACACCCATTCATGATAAAAACTCTTAGTGAACTAGGAACAGAAGGGAATATCCTCAACTTGATATAAAGAACATCTACAAAAAATCTCCAGCTAACACAATTTTCAATGGTGAGAAGCTAAAAGTTTTCCCACTATGATCATGAACAAGGCAAAGATATCCCCTCTTGCCACTCCTTTTCATCATCATACCAGAAGTGTAACTAATGCAATAAGACAAGAAGAGGCTTAAAGGTATATTGATTAGGAAACAAGGAGCAAACTGTCTTTGTTCTCAGATGACATGACTGTTTATGTAGAAAGTCTAAAAGAACTGACAAAACAAAAACAAAGCAAAAATAATAACAAAAACAAAAACGAAAAACGAAAAAAAAAAAAAACAAAGAATACCTGAAACTATTAAGCCATGATAGCAAGGTTGCAGAATACAAAGTTAATGTAGTAAAGTCAATTGTTTTCTTATATACTAGCATAAACAATGGAATTTGAAAATTAAAAAAAAATACCATTTACCCAAAGGAAATACAATACTATACTTAGTTATAAACCTAACAAAAGATGTACAAGATCTAAACACTTAAAGGTTAGAAAGTATTGTCCTATTTATGGCTTTCTGCTAAGTTGAGAACTTTTTAGTTTTAAGAATCATGTAGTAGAACATCTTCAGGGTTTTAGTCCATGTAATGAAGCAATTCATTCATGTGAATTAATTAAATAGATTGAGCACTCAAGGTATACAAACCATTGTGCTGGAAACTGAGGATAAGAAGACCAATAAGGGACAGTTCTGATCATATTTAATTAGGGTATTGAAGAGGGAAAAGGAGTGTGAGGAAAAGTCAAAGACGAGAAAAGTTTACAGTGGGATTTGGGCTTATATACCCCTGGTTTGGCCTTCTTTATATTTTATATTTCTTCTGGGGGTGAAGTATAAGAAAATCACCTAAGCCAGTTTACAATTAAAGGTTTCCTATATGAGGAAATCCAACTAGGGATCTGTAAGACAGGAAAAGTGCTTATCTTCCCATTAGAAGCACACTCCAAAGGATTAGGCACATACTTCAAAGAGTGTTTACCCTCCTGTCTCTTGGATGCCGTGGTCCAGTAGCCAGTACTAACACCCCATTAGCACCTCATTAGCCTAGGCTCAAGAATGCTGGAAAAGAGTCCTGGACCTAGGAAGCATCCCTACACTGAAACTAAGAGATTCCTCCATTTTTCTTACCTCTTTTGTAAATGCTCCAATAGTCATCCACCCCCCAAAATAATACATATCTGAGTTCTAGAGTTGGTGTCAGCTAGACATGTATAACAAGGTAGGGCAAATTTTAATACGAGGTATCACATATTCAAATCTTCCTTTAAAAATACACCAAAAATAAGCATCATGTCCAGGGGTACTTCGGCAAACATGTGTCTCCAAAATCCTTAACTAATAATTAAATTTGCCCTCAACTCCAGATTTTTACAATAATTTCTTGATCTTTTCTGTTTTCTGTATACTATAATTCCTGCTGCCTGTAGACCATTAAACCCAACAATTCACAGTACGACATCTGGGATGTTGCGGACACTGAAATTCCCATACAGCAGTTCAAAACATTCTTTCCCCACAAAAAGCAAAATCATCTCCCTGAAGATTCTATTATTAGCACATGGAATCTGCTTCCACAGCATCCCGTAAGAGAACTGGACCCCCTCTATAAATTTTCCCAGATGCATTTCACATAGTGCCCATCAGACTGAAGAGCCAAACACTCCAACCTAACATAAACTGTACAGTTGCCAGGTAACTGAGATTTTCAGAAACTTTGTGTTATTTGAATGTTAAAGAAAGATCAAGAATTCTATTATTAAGGGGTAAAAAGAGTGCCACCTCTTGGTGCGTTGTTCAAAAGTATAGTATAGCACTTACTCTCTGTAAGTAACTAAAAAGAAAACTGGAAATATATGATGAAAATGAAACGCCTATTATCCCTTTAAATTAATGGACATTACTGATAACAGTGGGTCAGTGTGCTTCAAATCTCATGATCCAATTGAAAGGTTAAGATTTTCATAGAGTATTGAGCTGTGATTCTACTTGAGAATTCCAACTAACAAAGAATGAGAGAGAAAAAAAAATCTTATTTGATATGCTATCTTCTAAAAACATTCATCAAATAAATATCCTGTCTGCAATTCTAGGCCAGTTGTGTAATCTAAGAGTAGTAGCTGGGGCAATTTACTGAGTATGTAAATTCTATTTTGTGGCTAAGAATCTGATGAGTGATTTAATGAAAATAATACAAATATAATAAAGAAAGGAATAAAAATACAAAAGAGAGACACAATGAAAACTGATAGTTTGTCCCAGCCCTAATGTCAATTACTACGTCAACAGTTTCTTCATCGAATGCTCCATTCGAAATAAGTCACGAGAAAGTAATATATGCACAGAGAACATATAGTCAATAATATTGTAATAACTTTGTATGGTGACAGATGGTAATGAGACTTATCATGGGGATCATTTTGTATGATATAAAATATCAAATCACTATGATGCACAGTTGAAACTAATAGGATAACTGGTCAATTATACCTCAACAAAAAATGCTCCATTCATAAATCTATGCATTTTTACTCAAATGGACACATATACATTGTTCTGCACCTTCTTTTTTTATTTAAATAGTATATTTCAAGATATTTCCATATCCAAATCGGGATAGATCTACATTTTCTTTTTTATTGCTACATATTATTTCATTATCATTTAACTTTGCTTTGGATAAATTCTAGTTTAGTAAGCTAGGTATGAAATTTCCATTTTTTTAGAATCTGGTTTTAATGCTGTGGTAGTTTTATAAAAATAAAGTGGAAGGCTTTTTCTATTCAGTTTCAGAGAAGTGTATAAGGAGATTTGAAAGATTCACATTTAAAATACCATGAGCTTTGGGGCGCCTGGGTGGCTCAGTCAGTTAAGCGGCCGACTTCAGCTCAGGTCATGATCTCACAGTCCATGAGTTCAAGCCCCGCATCGGGCTCTGTGCTTACAGCTCAGAGCCTGGAGCCTGTTTCGGATTCTGTGTCTCCCTCTCTCTGACACTCCCCCATTCATGCTCTGTCTCTCTATGTCTCAAAAATAAATAAACGTTGAAAAAAAAATTTTTTTTAAATAAATAAAATAAAATAAAATACCATGAGCTTTGACATTTTTCAAAGGGACAACACAATATCTTTCAACATCATTTATGTTTTCCCTGTTATGTGATATCAATTTTAGTCACATGTACTTTCCTAGAAAATCATCCATGTATACAGGTTTTTAAATATTTGTGAAAAAAACTTAAACATATCTTATAATTTCCTCTGTATCTGGTTATTTTTCCTTTGTTTTCTAATTTTGTGTTGTCTGCGTCATCTCCTTTTTCTCTTTAATTACATTAGTTAGTGATTTATCTGTGTTACTGGGAGATTGATTTATGTATTAGCACTATTGTTTTTCTATATTCTAATTTATTAATTTTTGGCATTACTTTTATTAAAACCTTATTTCCTCTTTCTTAAAAACCTTTTTAAAATTAGTTTTGCTGTTTTTTTTTTTCTAACTTACTCTGTTACAAGATCATTTCATTCGTCCTTAAGGCCATGACTCTTCTCCTGAGCATGGCTTCAGCTTTAGAGTCTAGGTTTTTGTAATAGTGTTTTATTGTTATTTTCTACATGCTCTATAACTTCAGTGCTGAATTTTCTCTTTAACCTAAAAATTGTTTGAGAATTTGTTCTTCTTGTTACTTTTAATTCTAGATGATTGGGATTTTGTATTTTATTTCTATAATAAATTAGTTTCAGTGTATGACCTGCTACTACATTATGTCCTCTTTTTCTAGTTTGTCCAATTTAGTAAATTCTGAGGTTTTCTTTGTGCCCAGACATAAGTTTGTCTGTTTGTTTTTAATATTCCAAGAGCATTAGAAGTGAGACCATGTTCTCTGATTTCAAGTCAAGGAATTTATATATACATATATATATGTATGTATATATAGTTTAGGTTTCATCACCATGTACCTTTATAAAGAAAGACACATGAGTATCCTGTTCCTCCATTCTTTCATGTCTATGATGATCTGTGTCCTGTATACTCAAACAGCTCAGCTGGGCCCAAACTTCTCAGATTGTCTGGCAACACTTCCCTTACTTCACGACTTTCCCTTCTTTATTTTTCTTAAATGTTTATTTTGGGAGAGAGAGCACGTGTGTGCATGTGTACCCACACAAGTGGGGCAGGAGCAGAGAGAGAGAGAGAAGGAAAGAGAGAATCCTAAGCAGGCTCCACGCTGTCAAGCCGAGTCTGATGCAGGGCTCTGTCTCACAAACCATGAGGTCATGACCAGAACTGAAATCAGGAGTCAGACACAACTGACTGAACAACCCAGGTGCCTCAACTTTCACTTCTTTGATTTGTTGTTTCCCTTCTGTGGTGACTCATTTCACAAAAGTAATATTGTCTTTAATCTATTTGATAATGTGGAGAACTGTATGTTTGAAATTTTTTTCTAATTGTTATTCTGATGTGAATTAGTCATCTGTCTTATACAATAAAAATAATAATAATAACTTGATCACTTTCTACATGCTACTTTCTTTTGTCTTCAATACCTGTATATAGATCCCACACTCATTCTTTTCAGAAAATGATATCGCTGAACGGGAATAGTTCTTTCAGGACCAGTCAAGACTGGTGTGGGAGGAGCCTGGGAAAAAAACTGGGACTGTGAGTATCTTGAATTCAAATATATTGTCTCAAAAAGTACCTTCTCACGGATTCTATGGCATAAATATGTCTCCTGCATTCAAGTTGCTAAACCTCTATTTTTCTGTCCCCATGCCCAGAACAGAGTGAGGACACTATCTTGCTGCGGCATTGCAAACATCTGTGGGTATTGATAACTCCTTAACAGACTATCTTAAAAAATAACGTACGCATTATTACCTGCACATACACTTTTACATTTCCTCATTTTACAAACACATAATAAGTGTACTGTAAGTTTTACCGATATAAAGAATGCACAGCATACAATTTATAAAATAATCACAGAAAGATCCTTGTAAAGTCTCTATAGCCAGTTGATTTTCCCAGAATGCTTTTACTGAGTTTTACCAAATTCACACACAACCTGTGGTCATGACTGACAAGGAAATGTGATTCTGACACAACCGTTGGATGATACTTTGTTAGTTAATAAGTAAGACGAAAGCGAAACAGCAAAGACACACATCTGCAAACTTCACTCTCTCATTGGTGACTAGAGCAGCTTACCCACTGAACCAGATAATAGATTCAAACACTAACACGATATTTCCTCCACATTTTGTGCTGCAGATATGACACTGGTCATTTTAATCGGCATGATTAACATTTTCTCTATCACTTTAAGTCCAAATAATAAACAAACAACAAACCAAGTGCTGATCTTCTGGCATTTGCAGATTTTCATGGAATAATACTCCCACCATGGCTAATCTCAAACTACTAAAGTGACATCACTAATCACAGGGTTGGGAGGAAATGCACGGAAGGGCACTTTCATAATATTTTCACCAATTAGGTGCAATCGATGTAAATTCCTCAAGAACATAGGTAAAAATAAAATATGGTAATTAAGGAGTGATGAGTTTTGAGTACCTATTACCTTTGTTTTTAACATTATTGTAAGTTTATAATTTAATTTTTAATGATTGTATTTAACAATCAACTTGCAAAATTTCAAACATTTATGAATCGGCTGTAAAGAGCTGGCTCAATATACCACGTAAGTCTTCAGCTGCCTGTGAGTCCCTAACAAATCTGTTTGCCTTCTAACATCTTCCCTCTTCCTAGTGGTCAGCCTGCTTATGATCAAAAGGGATATCTGCGTAATTCTGACTCTGCTTCTCTTCAGCCATGTAAACCTGAATTCAGTGACCTTCCTACAGCCAATCCAAACCCCCAGACCCTGTCATTCCAGAAAGTGATCCTCAGTTAGCCTTTCAGGACAGGACACCCAATGAGAGCTCTACTCATTACCGGGGATCAGAGATGTATATGCCAGCAGACTAAGGCTATCTCAGGTTGGTCCTAATTTCATTATTTTTGGCACCTACACTTTGTTGTCATGGCTTGCATGTGTCTGGTTTCATTGAAGACGGCCTTTCTTATTTGCTTTTACATCGTTGTTATTTTTTATTATTTCAAGGAATAAACTGGGATGCAAACACATTTCCTCTGCCATCTTTAGCCAAAAATCTGCACTCGGTCTTTAAATTTAAACATGTTCACTTGAGAGTCAAGTTCCCCTTTATCATGCCCTTGAGATACATAATCTAAAAGAGGTACCATAAGAAAATTAAGTATGTCAGTACCAAAACAAATGTACCTCACAAAAGAAAGTGCTGAGTGTATAGAGAATGATTACAACAGCGAAAAAAACATCTATATGTTAGGACACTTGCCGATCATATACAAATGTTTAAAGAACCAGATCTTTCTAATCCCCAGCTGAAATGCATTACACACGTTGTTTAATGATAAGAAAGGAGGAACTATCTACATGTGTTTCCCATATAAATGGAAGAGACAATTTTTGAGCAGGGAAAACAAGGACATTGACTCACAATCAAGTCATTCCAAAGTGGTGGAGTCTGTGGTATTTATTCTCTGTGTGTGGAACATTTACAATTAAAAAAATAAAAAATAAAAAAGATAGCCCACATCATTCCCACAAAGTCTATTTGCTGAAAGGAAACTTGTCATTGGACCGAAGAGCACCAGAAGAAAAACAGAGGTATGTGATTAACATTCTCAGTGTTTCTTTCTTTTTAAAATACCGATTTGTCTCAGAACATTTTGAGATATATCCTAATATTTAACATGGAAATATTTGAACAAATGCCTATTTGGGTGTATATTTGTTCTTCAAAATATGCCTCCAAGTGAGAAAAAAACAAAAAAACAAAAAAACTATGACCTAGAGCAAGAGAGAAAAATTTGTTTCTGGGAAGGACGTGAAAGGATCCATGAGACAGTAACAAGGCATTCAGTGTGAAGTTAGTTATCAGGCCAAAAGTCGGCTATCTTCCCATAGGAAGGTGTAGGAGGGGAGCCCTGGCAAATCTTATCTTCGAAGGGAGATAGATGGTCCCTAGAGTAACAATGACTCCATCAAGTTTTCACTGAAGAGTTTCCAGATAAATAACGTCTTTCCACAAATACTTTGCTCTCGAAAGGCAGCCCCCAGACATGGGAAGCAGAAGGAATGGCTAAGGGCTGCGGAATTTTCTGCACATGAACAGTAAAGAATGTCAGTCTTTGTAATTGAGAAATGAGATCACTTTGAAAAAAATAAATGTCTAGAACCGGGGCTATTGCACAAGTAAGGCACGTTTTTGGAGCCTCAGAAAAATGCATTCTCAAGATTAATCTTTACATCTGTTTCCAGAGGCTTCATTCAAAAGTTGACACTTTGGTACAAAGAACAGCCTAGCGCCGACTGTGACAAGCAAGCAGCCCTGCCAGCAATGTCTTGGCGACTCATAAATCTGTGGGAGATAGGGCATCTATAACGCAGCCACCTTCACTAAACCCCTGCAACCTCTCCTTGCCCCCGAAATTGGGAGGCTTGGAGTAAAAAGAGAAAATAAAAGCAATATAGAGTGTGAGAAGAAAGTAGCCTAATATATAAAATGAAAGACAAAGGCAGACTGGATTATGCCAGCGAGCCATCTGCACAGCTGAAGGCTTCTTCCAGCAAAAAAGGCTCCACTGTTCCTGAATCAATTGCTTCCTATTCACAGGCTCGCTGTATAGGGCTAAATTCAAAATGGCTCTCGGGAAATTCTTGCCAATCCTGTGGTCTGATTTTAGGCTCTATTTTTCTCTTTCTTTTTAAGACCCGAGGATGTAAGTATGTATCAGTGCTGTAACCTTGCCAGCGTTCACTGGAATGAGTCAAAGGGACCTGGCATTAAATCACAGGGATTTGAGCTGCTAATAAATACAGCAGGCCCCATCCATTGTTGATTAATTCTGACTGAAATCTAAACACCAAACAACAAACACTCCTCTGAACTGCACTGGTACCCATTAGTTTGATGTGTTTATTAGACAGGGCTGTGTTCTTTCAAGTTTATTAACAACAGATTAAAAAAACTGCAAACAAATCTAGGTTTCTTTTTATGATTTAAAAGTGCGGGTACCATTTGCTAATGTTTTTAGGGTTTGACAGCAAATCCAAACAAAGCTAAAACATACGATCGTGTCAAATTAAGATCTTGGTACAAAGTATGAATAGTTATTGTCAATGTGCAGCTTCCGTTGTTCAACAAATAATCAAAATTTCTACTTAGGTTTATAACTTTAAGAATTGTCGTGTTTTTAAATCTGTCTTTAAATAGAGATTTAAGCAATATCATAGGACAAGATATAAAAATCTTTACAAGTGAAACAATTTATTGCATACTTTTAAAGATTATAGAGGATATTTCGTGGTATTTGATTATAATTCTCATACAGCAGAGTTCCTATAGGTTAATTCTGACTTGTACTAACACATGGTCATGAATATGCTGTATATTATTTATTAACAGTGAAAAAATTTACAAGCAAATATAGTGTGTAAAGATAATCAATGGTGTCTCAGTATCAAGAATTCAAGAGATCAAAGACCACAAGTACAAATTTTCAGACTTTTAATATTAACTCTGACTATTAATGCCTGGGTAGATCCTTGAAAATGTCCAAGGTATATACTTTTAACAACATGGTAGGAGACACTAAAGTCCCAGAGACTCTCCAGAAGACCCAATTACTGCTACTCCAAGTTCATCAGTGGAAGCAAAGACATAGAGACACATAAGCCATATTTATAGGACAGAAAAATTGCCATAAAGGATATTTACCTTAATTTAAGCTGTCTAAAGACCATAGATTTTACTTGCAAAGTACACACACACACACACACACACACACACACATACAGAAAGAGAAAGATGAGACAGAATGGAAGAGAAAGATATATATATTATATATATATATATATATATATATATATAATATATATTATATATTATATATATATATATATCTTTAAATTACATGGTTTTCAGAAACTATTAATAATAGTTTCTGCAAACCATGTAATTTAAAGATATGTAAAGATAACTCTTTATGCGTGAAGGGAAATGATTTTCAACTTTTGGCTAAACAGAAAACTTCTCGGTAAATCCAGAGCCTTGGGAGAGTCACCATATCCTAAGGTCATGTGAGGCAACATCTTGATTTGAAAAGCTTTCCATAAGTGCATCTGCTATTGCATGCACAAAATATTCCAACCCAAATATGTCACTGCAATATCTGGATTTTCCCCCGAGCTTCCCAGACCACCAGAGCTCAGCTCAGCAACTCCAAAATTAAATCATTACCTCCTTTAATCCTAAATCATGTCCTTTTAATTTTTACAGCATGTAAACTACTAAGCTTTTATTCTCTACTTTTTTTCATGAATACATAAAACCCACGATAGTGAAGATCAGAAGACAACTACAACAGATTATAAAATGGATTGGTCTATTCAACCCAAAGGTTACTGTTATTGTGGTGGTATTGGTGGTGATTATGATTATGTGAGTCAAGAGTAATGTTTGATTGTATGACATGTATAAACAAATCCTTTTTACCAAAAGGAAGCATTGTAAACATTTCAAAGACCATATGGTATGAAAAATACTGCATTGTGTCTAAAATGGTAAAGATCCAGGCACCTCATTAAAAAAAAGAACTATGTTTCATCTAGTATATACCCCCATGATTGCTTGATAATTAACTGAGTGGAGAGAAGAAAAGATGAGGGAAGAGGTGTAGGGAAGAGGGGACAGGAGGGGTGAAGCAGGGAAAGGAATGAAGGGGAAGCATCTATTGAAGCATATCATAGCATAAATCAAATAACATTTTCAATAAAAGATAATCATGAAAAGAGAATAAAAAGATAAAAGACACTGATTACCAACAATTAATGACTAAATATTCTGCCTCTATCAATTAGAAAGTTATCACTTTATAGAACTAAACCTTGTATCGTCAGTTTTTTGAGAAATACATTGATACAATTAGCGTCTTGTTATCTTTCAACATAAAGGCAGAAAATGGTGAATTTTATGAAAAATTCGTGTTTTTTTTAAATTCAATTTGAGCCAAAATTCCTCTATCCAAAAAGTAAGTGGTATTTTGGGTCGGCATCCTAGACCCTCAATAATGTACCCTTACACAAAATTTCCAGACTTATTTCCTATGGTTTTGCATCCGTGTGCTTGTGTTCCTGTCCTTTGTTTTATGTAAAATGATCTCCCTTCTCTATTCATCTGTCAACAGTAGACCCATTCTCCAAAGTCTACCTCAAAGGCAGCAGAGCAAATGAAAAGAGTGTAAGTTTTGAGACAGATAACCTGATCCAGAAAGAAATCTAGATAAAGAGTGAACAATAATTCCTTAAACTAGAATATCCTAAAATTGTTAGCTTATGTACAGCTTCCTCCTAAAACTGCACCATGAGCAGAATTATTGTCCATCTCTGTTGTCTCGCTTGAAAATGAATCTTCTGGATCCATTAATTATTTCTTGGGTTCCTACCATATTCTGAGTACTGTGCTACCAACCGTGTTGTTAAAGTGTTGTTAACTGCCACCCTTTCCTGATCTTCACATTTACTCTAAACCACCACTTCAAACTTCTGCTTTGATACTTAATACATTCTGTCTTTTTTGGTGTTTGGGTTTTTTGTTTGTTTGTTATTTTTCATGTCCCATTTTATTAAAAAGCCCTCAAAAACAAGGTATTTTTTCTTTAGAGTTCCCAAATGTCCAATACCTAGCACATAGCAAATGCTTGGTGGCCACTAGTTAAATTAAGACACAAAGCTGACTTTTAGAGAACGAGATTCAAAATGCAAAATCCACTGGCAGCTCTCTAAAGCCTGAATCACAAAATTTATGAAAGAATTTCCAAAAGCAGTGAGGGCGCAGCAAAAGAAAACTGAGAAGAACCTGCCATGGGTGCAAAAAAGCCAGACAAGTAGTCATCTCAGAGGCAAGGAGCACACTGAAGTGCAAAACCTAAATCCCATTTTTGCAAGATTTGGAAGCGGATGTTCTGTTTGGTCTCAGGAATTTCCTCGTGCCCACTTTCAAAAAGCAAAGGAGAAGGAGACCAATGAGAAGCTATACAAACAGGCCATCTTTGCAGAGAGCGAGGCAGGAAGAAGGAAAACTGCACCGGAAAGGGACAAACATCCACATACACAAAGGCCCACCCCAGACAGCTGCCCATCTCCATAAGCAAAGTAAAGACTAACCAAAGTTATGCAAAAGCCCGAGTTTTAATACAAATTCCAGTTAGCCTGAAACCAGCCCTGATCACTGCCTTATGCAAGCCTCCCACAGAAAGCTGGCCCCAGAACAACTCACCACATCCAAAGGCAGGTTACCAAAAAAGAACATTCACAACATCAACTCAAAGACACTTGACAGTGGGGCACCCTGTCAACTTTGGCTCAGGTCATGATCTCACCGTTTGTGGGTTCGAGCCCCACATCACGCTCTGTGCTGACAGCTCAGAGCCTGGAGCCTGCTTCAGATTCTGTGTCTCCCTCTCTCTCTGCTCCTCCCCTGCTGGTGCTCTGTCTGTCTGTCTCTCTCTCTCAAAAATAAATAAAAACATTAAAAAAAGATACTTGACAGAAAAGGAGTACTGGAGCAGGAAATGCAAATTACAAACACAGACTATTTTCCAGAAAAATTTTGTCACTGAGGAGATGAATAGCACGACTAGACATTTTCACCATTAATTTGAAAACCTAAAGAAGGATAACAGCTTCTTTTATGCTAGAGCACAAGCTGTAGATACAAAATGCAAGAACTCAAGGAACAGTGAAACTACTGGAAGAAATGAAACATGAACTTACAGCTCAAGGAAGGAATAGAGGGAAAAATGAGATTATCACAGACACGAAGGTGAAATTAGAATGTGTGCAAAGGTAAATGGATACTGCTGTACAATAAAGGACATAGAGAATAAAAACCAGAAATCAACCCCCAAATAACGGAAATGAAGAGCTGAAAAGGATTAGAAAAGAAAATGATATATAGGGAAGGTAGCAAAAAGAAATTTTCATATTCCAAGGAAGAAAACTAAAATAATGGAAACGCACATATTCTTAAATATAATCAAGAAATCTTCTTGAAATAAAAGAGAATTTGAAACTATATGCTAAGGAGTATAATGTGTCCCAAGAAAAACTGGCCCATAACATCAACAAGTAGATAGCAACTAACAAAATTTAATGAAAAACAAAAATAGTCATTGGGAATTCAGGCAAAAATACCAATACTTTTTGCCAGAAAAAGTCAATCTGGCATACTTTGCAAAAGCAAGATATGATTAAACAATAGTGAAACCCATTTATAGTAGAAGATAGTGTAGATATAAGTATACCACATCTAGAAGACAGAGTAGCTACATACAGAAAATCATCAAGGAAAGAAAGTGAGCCTATGATTTTTCATTCAAGCTACCAATCAACTATAAAGACAACAGACAATTCCACACACGCAAAAAATCAAGAAATATTCCTCAACAATATCTAGCCCCCTTTTCATTTGAGAAGACCCTGGACACAGTGGTTCAGGGCAGATTGTTTCAGGTATAGAAATGAATAAGGAGCCATGACTTTGGATTATGGTGAGGTACGGTGAACCAGTCACTGTTTACCAGACCTAAGATACATGCGGTTATATAAACCAAATTGGACTTGAGTATTCTGTTCATCTATTCCAATACTGTAGGGCCCAGGATCAACTAACCACTGCCAAAGATCCCCGCAGATCAAACCATCCCATTAACTATTCCAACCTTGCTGCCACATTTGGTAACTACACTGTCTGATGGCCTCTATCACTCTGATGCCCACATGCATTCCTTCTTTCAATAGCATCATCTCACACCTTCCTTCCTGGACAGCAACCACGACAAACCTGTTGCTGCCACTTGCTCCCATGATGGGCTCTCACCACACTGTTTGCCAATTGCTTGGTAGAGAGAGTATACTCTGGACCCTTTGAGGATATATAGTTAAGAAGTAAGTGAGTGGGTCATATATGATAAATCCACTCCTAAATCTTTGGATTCCTTCATCAATTTTTACCAAGGAATTTCTGGCATCCTGATTTCATTTAGTTTAAAAGGACACTCAGGTTTCAAGCCAACTAACTGAGACAGAACCAGCCCTCAAATTCTCAAGCTTGTGTTGTATTCAGAATTTCTAGTCAGTGAACCCCTATCAGTGAAGTAGCCCTAAAAACTATGTGCTTTCCTTTCTGCTCTAGTGTCATTATATTCTGTCACATGACTATTCTCCAGATATCCTCTGATGCATATTACCTAAATCTTAGACAGACTTTGTTATGTAAATATCACTCTCTGGTCACATCTGTACTTACCTCCCTAAGGCATATCGGGATTTGCAGGTATAAAGAGACCAAGGGGTGATAGAAGTAACGTACATGGGGAACGGACAACCCTTTTTTTGAGCTAACTGCCTTGAGTGAGGTACCACCAGCCTTTCCAGACAGCTAAGGAGGAAGGTGACTGCTATTTAGGGCAGCACAGACTGATTTTGGTGGTTCAGTGTATTAAGATTCATCCAAATCTACACAAAAGGCAATATTTCAAGTCTCAGACTCACTTTTTCCCTATCAATATTTTATGTTCTTATATAAGAGATCTGGCAAGAATATGGATTCATCTCATACTGGAACCCACAGGCTCAGACTCCTTTTCTCAGCTATGTTAGCCTTTCAACTACAAGATCAGAGATTTATTTAGAACAGTCAAAGAAGATCCCTGGACCCAGGTTCTTGAGCCAAGAATTTAGAACCTTCAGCTTGCCACTGTTTTCCTCAACATTCTCCAGCATAGCCAGAAGCAGGTACCCTACCTCATCTTGAATTTTTAATTAGTACTCTAATGGTCTAACATAACAATAAATACTTGGTCTGACAAAACACACATTTAATAGAACACCTGGTTCAAGGATATCACAATGATATTTTATGTACTTTTTGTTTGTTTGTTTTTTGTTTTGCTTTGTTGTGGGTTTTTTGTTTTTTGGGTTTTTTTTTGTTTTTTGTATTTTGTTTTTGCTACTACATGCCATGAACTAATAGTATTTCATTTTCCAATGGTACCCAGATAGTAACTGCATTCATATCCAACCAGATCAGGTAACAAACACCAATTTCCTGCCAGTAAAGGCCAATTTCCATAACCCCACTCCTAGTGTTAAATATTGTATCCATGGAGGTTCAACCCAAGAAACAAAAAATGTTCTAGCTATTATATACAATGAGATATTTAATTCAAGAAATAATCTGCTTTCAAAATCATTGGAATGCCTAGAACATCAAGAGTTAGGAGTCTGCCTCTGGAAACATAGAATCTAAAAACATATCACCACGGCTATACTCTAGAAACCAGAGAGCCTCAGCAACTGCCTCTCAATAACTCATGAAATTGGTGACCAAACACTAAGACACTGAGTGCATCTGTACAACCACTGCAACATCAACCTTTAAGTTGTACAGGTCAAGTAGGGGCTCAGTAGACTGCCTATTTATTTCAATCTCACAAACCAGTAGACCCAGGAAAACTGATTCCAGCAACTTAAAGTTCCTCCTGGCATTCATGTTTCCATAACCTTGATTGCCATTAGAGTAGCAAAATGACTTCTGCCTCACTTCCTCTCTTCCAAACATCACAAAACTGCACCTAGTTGGCAAAATCTGGTTGGCATCCAGAATCCTACTGATCAAAATTCCAGAGACAGAGCAGACTCCCTGGAGATCACATGTCAAAGGTGTGCTAAAACATAGACCCTGGGTCATGGTAAGCCACAGGACATCCTGAGCATTTCTCACCCTGTATGATGGACAGGCCAAATGCAAACCCCACTGCCTTCTGCAGTCTCTGCCACCTTACCACCACCCACACCACCACTACCACCACCAGCATTTACCTAATTCACACCCACTTCTGACCACCACTTGGCCTTTTAATTTCTTACTTCAGCCTCTTATAGGGAGAGTCATATCTAGCACACTATTCAATCACTCACTCCATTAGTTCAGTCCAAATTATGCCAATATAATGGTGATCAAAGATGTAACCAAAGCCAGCCACAACCGACAAATTTTGGCATAAACCTAACTAAGGTCTGGTTTAGGATCCTGAAAATATGAAACCATTATTGGATACTGGAAGAAGCTGTAATAGATGCTGTGTCTGTGAGCTAATGGCACATTTATCTCAGACATAAAAATAAGAGGTCATTAGTAATGTTAACATAGCATGAATTCTCACACTTGAGTAAGTAGGTTCTAAGCTCCAAGCTATATATCTAAAGATCTGTATACCGCCACAGGACTTTAGAAAAAGACAGGATTACAACCATCATATTAAACATATGTTACCCAAATAAACCTAGGGTACCTTATAACATCTCAATATAGTATCATTCTGGTGAAAACAGTCCAGCAACCAAAATTTTAAAATGCTTTATTTATTTATTCAGCATCTTAAAGAAATAGCAAAAGGAAAACTGTATTCTTTTTATGTAGAAATTGTCCAAAAAGAAATGATCTGCCCCCTTACTGCCTTCATCAATATTTCATACATACTTGGCAATCATTCCTAATTGCTTACTATCAACAACCATCAAAAAGAGGCACTGAAACTTTTTCCTGCCCCTCTCCTATTTATTAAAGGATGCCTGGTTTTATTAGTTTTTCTCCCTATTTTTCCCAAAATTCAGAGATCTTAGGACCAGATTTAGCCAACAAAACTTATTCCCCAATGGCAAATGTTCTGAATGATTATGCATGAAAAACTGGGGGACCTTGCTGCATTTGTGTATATTCATAAAATAGGCCTATGTTATCCCCAGTGATTGAATAGAAAACCAAAATTTGAATTATTGATTTTTGCGTATCTTACATACTAACCAATGGATGTGAGTTCCTGCTTCTTAGAAAAACTGAATTGCCAAAAAAAGAAAACTGACTAGAAACGATCTTTGGATTTAAATGAAATCAACAGTTAAGCTGCTGTATTGCTGCCTATAGGCAAATCACAATAGCACAGAAAGAGCCATAGCTCCTTGATTTGGTCTGAGAGAAAAGGAAAAATATCCAGTGATACAATTTCTAGTCAGTTCAAGAGGTTTCATCTAAGAATGATGTGTAACTGTCCACATAGGTTATTTCTTCACTAGTAACAAAGAGAAAGAGCAAGAGAGGGTAAACATTTGTTAGTGATGGCCCTTAGCAAAATGGTTTTCTTAAAGGTAAATTCAATCCCTGAGTCTATTTCTTTTTTTTTTCTCCATGACCCTGAGATCACGAATCAGATGCTCTGCTGACTGAGCCAGCCAGGTGCCCCTCTGTGTCTATTCAGAAGAGTCTGTAGACTGGCATATCAATCTCAATGAACTCCTGAGAAACCAGATATTTAGTCAAACAAGAAATAGCAAATATAATACAATCCATTCCAGAAACCTTCCTTAAGAAAGGAATTTATTAATGTAGAAGAGAGAGACTTGAATCTAATCCTCAAGAGAAAATTACACATAGCAAAATGTACACCTCTAATACATGTTACTAACAAAAGTACAAGTTAAAGAGAAAACTTTAAAATATTTCTGAATATTTTAGTTTGTGTATAAATAAGTACTAATTTCTTGGTGGAAAAAATAATGGTTGGGATATAATTGGGGCTCTGACTGGCTTCCAAACCCAAAATTAGTAGTTGTGTCCTAAAGGTTCTATCTTTTAACTCAATCAGCTAGTCAGTAATGCAGTTATCCATTTATTGGACGTCTAACATGTTCAAAATAAACTATTCAAATGTTCGAAATAACAAAAAACTATGTAGAGAACAAAACAAAAGCTGCCCCTCCCTGATGGAGCCTAGACCCAGTTTCAGGGGAAGAGGCACTCATTAAATGAAAAGTATCACGAATAAATATATGATCATTAAGAAATAGCCAAGAAGGAGAAAACGGAAGCAGGAGGGAAGTGATGCTTAATTTGAGGTTTGATATGAGGAGTTTGCTCAGCAAAGGGTAAGTAAGAAGAAAGGACATTGCAGGCAGCAGGAATTGCATGTCCAAAGGCCTTGAGCCTGAAAAGAAGTGTGTTAGGAACCGAATGAAAACCTAGGCTATTAAGCAAAGGTTTGTCATGTAAGCAAAGAGGGTGACTCCGGGTAGGGTTGGAGAGGGTGAGCTGGGGTCAGACCATGCAGGTTTGTTCTAAGTAGTTTAGAGGATATTCAAAGAATGTGGATTAACAATTGAAAGTTTTTAATGATGGGAAAAGTTGGTATGATTGAAAGGTACTTTCTGTAACTCTCCTCAAACTGGAAACCCAAACTCCTGACTCTGACCTAGGTAGCACAGCATAATTAGAAAATATTGTGACACAAAAAAACTGTCCTACCATTAATTGCAGTGGAAGTAAAAATAGTCACTTGTTTCCCCCTATAGCTGGTATGCTGTCTTAGAGAAATATGTTTATCCAGTAGGGGAAGGAGACTGTGCTATTAAGAAACCATCTGGTAGCTATATTCCCCATTAGAAAATCAGAACATGAGGGGCGCCTGGGTGGCGCAGTCGGTTAAGCGTCCGACTTCAGCCAGGTCACGATCTCGCGGTCCGTGAGTTCGAGCCCCGCGTCAGGCTCTGGGCCGATGGCTCGGAGCCTGGAGCCTGTTTCCGATTCTGTGTCTCCCTCTCTCTCTGCCCCTCCCCCGTTCATGCTCTGTCTCTCTCTGTCCCAAAAATAAATAAAAAATGTTGAAAAAAAAAATTTTAAAATAGAAAATCAGAACATGAGAAATGCAAACATCGTAACAGAAACAAAACAAAAAACAAAAAGAGCAATGGACATAAAGAGGGTTTTCACGTAAGAGAAAACTCAAATAGTTCATAAACTTATGAAAAAGTATTCAATCTCATTAATAATCAGAGAAAAGAAAATTACAGTGAAACAAGAGGCTTTTGTGTCTCTTATATTAGCCAGTTAGAGGGGCGCCTGGGTGGCTCAGTCGGTTAAGCGGCCAACTTCAGCTCAGGTCATGATCTCACATCCATGAGTTCGAGCCCCGCGTCGGGCTCTGTGCTGACAGGTCAGAGCCTGGAGCCTGTTTCAGATTCTGTGTCTCCCTCTCTCTGACCCTCTCCCGTTCATGCTCTGTCTCTCTCTGTCTCAAAAATAAACGTTAAAAATATATATATATATATATTAGCCAGTTAGATTGGCCAAAACATTTCAAATGCTGGTATATGTATGGTGGGACTGACACTCATGTGTTCTGCTGGTCTGGGCTACAAATTAATAAAACGTTCCTGCAAAGCAAACTGACAACGTGTGTCATGATCTCTACAATATTCATTAATATACTTCTAAAAGTCTATCCAAGAAAAAGAGTGAAGAGATAGGATTTTTTTTTAATTTTAAGGTTTAATGTAGTATTATTTATTTTAGTAAAAATGAAGAAACTGAAACTGCAAATGTTTGACTAGCACGGAATAGTCAACAAGACACTAAATAATGTAATATGTAGCCCCCAAAAAATCACACAGTAATATGTCTGAGTGTCAAAATTGAGAAAGAAATGTTTTAAAGACTAATGTGTGACGTCAATTAACTGGAATTTAAATAAAAACTTGAAGATGCGCCTGAGTGGCTCAGTTGGGTAAGCCTCCAACTCTTGATTTCAGCTCAGGTCATGATCCCATGGTCATAGGATCGAGCCCTGCATTGGGCTCTGCACTGGGCATGGAGTCTGCTTGGTGTTCTCAATCCCTCTCTCTCTCTCTCTCTCTGTCTGTCTCTGTCTCTCTTTCTCTCTCTCTCTCTCTGCCCCTCCCCAACTTGTGCTAAATAAATAAATTAAATTAAATAAATATAAAAACTTGAAGAGCAAAAGGCTAACATGTGAGGTATACGGCAATAAGCACAAAAGCTTTACTAAGATACTCAAAATAAGTGATCGGAATATGGAGATGGGACTATTTCTGACAATATGGAAGGGCTAAGAAGACAAATATTCAAATTCTTAGTGATCAAAGGGGCATGGATTCTAGTGAATCTCCCTCTTGGTGACTGGATTGCTGAAGGAGTTTATCTTAAGAAGTAAGGTGGTCAGAAGTAAACAGGGTATCATAGGAACTCAAGTCAACTTGCACACAATTCCAATTTCTAAAACCGAATTGAGATGATACTGGAATGCTAGTGGCTACAGATGCCTAGAAGAAGAAACTATAAGTACTTTTAGGAGAAAGATAACATCATCTTAGAAAAGTTTAAAGCAAACAAAGAAATAAAACACAATACCTTCAAATAACAATTGGAATGAAAACTAAAGTCTCAACAGAAACAATGGAATAGATTCAAAATTATGACAAAAAAGACCACCAGCCCAGAATTCTACACTCATAGAAAATATCCTTTCAGAAAGATGATGAGAAAAAAAAGAGCAAAAAGGAGAGAATTTCCTGTATTTCTTCTAAAAGTTTTAAATATTGAGATATTTTATCTATCTGGAAGTGATTTTTATGAATAGTGTGAGGTAGTATTCCAATTCCATAATTTTCACTTTGATAACCAATCATGTCAGCCAAATTACAAAAACTATAACCTCTTCCTACTAAGGAAAGGTCATCATGAATCAAGTATCCATGTATAGATGGGTCTACTTATGAGTTCTTTTGTATTGTTCCACTGGTCTGCTTGTTTTTATGGTGATAACAAACTAATTTTTCTACTACAGTACACTTGGTATGTAGTAAAGCAAATCACTGTACATTATTCTTATCAAAAATATCTGGGCTTTTATGGACCCTAGCACTTGTACACAAATATTAAAATCAGGAGGCACCTGGGTGGCTCAGTCAGTTAAGCATCTGAGTTCGGCTCAGGTCATGATCTCACAGTGCGTGAGTTTGAGCCCCGCATTGGGCTCTGTGCTGTCAGCTCAGAACCTGGAACCTGCTTTGGATTCTGTTTCCCTTTCTCTCTGCCCCTCCCCTGCTCGTGCTCTGTCTCTTTCTCTTTCAAAAATAAATAAACATTTAAAAATAAATAAATAAATTAATTAATTAATTAAATAAAATCAGCTTGTCAGATTTCAAAAAAAAAAAAAGAAAGAAAGAAACCTATTGGAAGTTTGATGCTTCCAATCCTTGAGCATAACTGTCTCATGTTATTGAGATATTTTGTATTTCAATTTATTTTTTTCATAAAGATCTCACATAAAGTTTTTAAGATTCATTGCTAGGTACTTGATACTTTCACACTCCTGTAAACGACATTTTAAAATTCCACTTGTTAAATGCTTGTTGTTCATTTATAGAAAAACAATTTTGAGATGCTTTCTTATAAAACTGACAATTAAAATTTTTTATGTTTATTTATTTTTGAGATACAGACAGAGCCCGAGTGGGGGAGGGGCAGAGAAAGAGGGAGACACAGAATCCAAAACAGGCTCCAGGCTCTGAGCCGTCAGCACAGAGCCCGAGGTGGGGCTTGAATTCACATACTTTGAGATCATGACCTGAGTGGAAGGCAGACGCTTAACCGACTGAGCCACCCAGACGCCCCTGAAACTGACAATTTAGCTGTTGGATTCTTGGTAATTGACTAGGTATACAATTAGATCATCTTCAAATAATAGCAGTTTTCTTTCCTCCTTCCTATCTTTATAAAATTTATTTCTTTTTCTTGCCTTAATAAACTAAGGTTACCAGTACAATGTTAAAACATTCTCATTTTATTCCTAAAGTATTGAAGATGGTTTCAATATTTCACCATTTACCATTATATTTAGTACAGTCTTTTTTCAGACACCCTTTCTCAGGAATATGCCTTCAATTCCCAATTTGCTAAGAGGTTTTTTTAGCCATAATTGGATGTTGAATTTTATCAAATGCATTTTCATTCTCATTGAAATGATTATATGATTTTTTTTCTTCAATCTGTTAGACACTAATTGATTTTCTAATGCTAAACCAAATTTATACTCATGGAAAAATCCCAACTTGGTCATGAAGTTTTTTCTAATACATCATTGGAGTTTGCTTACTAATGTTTGGCTTAATAATTTAGTATGCAGGACACTGTGTCACTCAGTCAGTTAAGTGTCCAACTTTGGCTCAGGTCTTAAGCTCATGGTTTATGAGTTTGAGCCCTGCATTGTGCTCTCTGCTGTCAGCACAAGAGCCCACTTCAGATCCTCTGTCTGTCTGTCTGTCTCTCTCTCTGCCCCTCCCCTGCTAGCTCACTTTCTCCCTCTCTCTCTCTCTCTTAAAAATAAATAAAAATTAAAAAAAAATTTTAATCTAGTATATATTTCATGAATGAGTCTGATCAGTCATTTTTATTCTTTATTCTCTCTTTAAGTTTTTGTTGCCAGGGTTATGCTACAGTCATAAAACAAGTAACTGATTTCCTACTTTTTATACGCCTTGGAATAATTTGCACAATATTGGAATTACTAGTGCTCCATTTGCCAGAATTCTTCAATTTAAAAAGATCCTTGTGAGGGGCACCTGGGTGGCTCAGTCAGTTAAGTGGCTGACTTCAGCTCAGGTCATGACCTTGTAGTTCATGAGTTGCAGCCCCTCGTCAGGCTCTGTGCTGACAGCTCAGAGCCTGGAGCCTGCTTCAGATTCTGTATCTCCCTCTCTCAATTTGTCCCTCTCCCGCTCACTCTCTCTCTCTCTCTCTCTCTCAAGAATAAATAAACATTAATTTTTTTTAAATAAAAAGGTCCTTGTGATTCCTTTGTAGGAAGATTTTTTAGATATTTGTTTGATATCTTTAATGATATCTTTTGATACCTTTAATGGTTATGATATTATTCCAGTTTTCTATCTCTTCTTGACTCAGTGTTTAGTGCATTTAGCCACTTTATCTAAGTTTTCAAAATTTTTGGCATAAAATTCTTGATAATAGCTTTTTATTATTGTTATTTATATCAGAAACTCATTGCCCTTTTTATACTTATTATTGGATATTTGTGCCTTCTCTCCTTTTTGCCTTAATTAACCTAACCAGATATTTGACAATTTAGTCTCTGAAAAAAAAAAAAAAATGAGACATTTATTTTATTAATGTTCCCTATTGAATTTTATTTACTGTTCCATGTATATTTTTGTGGTATTACTTCCTGTCTCCTGTTTTCTTTGAGGCTATTTTGCTATTATTTCTCTAACTTCTTGGGATGGAACTGTATTCATTAATTTTATCCCTTCTTTTATAATAAAAGCATTTAAGACTATAAACATCTTACTAAGTAGCAAGAATGTCGCAATATTTTATATGTTGTATTTTTATAATGTTTAGTCCTTGATAAGTTCTAAAATCCATCATGACTTTTTATTTGACTCATAAAGTATTCAGAAGTATCTTTTCTTTATTTTTAAAAATATGGAGTTTTCTTGTTACATTTTTGCTATCAGTTTCTAACAATTGTTTGGTTGTCAGAGAATGTGATCTGGACAGCATCCAGCTTTAAAACTTATTGAAACTTGTTTTATAGCCCGATGTGTGTCGGTTTTTATAAATGTTCTGTTTTTATTTAACTGTATACCACTTGTAAAGAGACTCTTATCAGCTTTCTTTAAAAATGTTTTTATTTTATCTTCACTTTTGAATGATAGTTTTTACTGGATACAGAATTCTAGGTTGACAGTTATTTTCTCAGAAGATGTAATTTCCCCTAGCTAGTGTATATTCAGGCTACATATTTGCACAAGAGTTGACTGTGGTTACAAATTCTCAGAGATTATTTTTTTCCCCTACCCAGCATCAGTGTTTGAGACCAATTTTCCTGGGATTCTCATTTAAAAATGGAGGGAAAAAGGAAGCTTGTTTTCATCCTTATTCAGATGGTGCAGCCCTTAGCATCTCAACTTTATGGATACCCCTCCTTGCAGGCAACTTGGGTAGGCCCTGGGCTTTGACCTCTATCCTCTGAACTCAGGTTCAGTTAGGTATCATCAAGGTGAAAGCTATCTTTACTGCTGTGCTTACCTCTGAGTTCCTGCTTTCACTCAGTACCACTCAGAATACCCTCTTATGGTGTTAGCATATGAATGCATTCCAGAACATTTTAATCCAGCCTTTTAAGTTGTTTTCAGAGGAAGGGTTTGTTCTGGTCCCTAGAATATCATGTTAGAGAAACCAAAATTTCCAATCAGCTTTAGTGCCCCACTATTAATATGAACAACCAAAGATCATCAGACTTTTGAGGAAAATCTCTATCATGAAAGATGCAGACACATACAAATGGGGTGGGGGAGTGGAGGAAGAAGCTTGGAAAAACAGTAACCATACAAGTAGCAAAAGAAAACTGCAAAACCATTGATACCTTCAGAAACACAAGAAAAGATGTTTTATCTATGAAACAAAAACAGTTTAAACAGAGATGCCAATAGAACCCAAAAGAACTCTGGTAATTTTTTTAAATCTATTAGTAGAAATGAAAAGCAATGGATGTGTTAGGGTATAAAGTTGAGAAAATATCCCAGAAAAATAAATTTAAAAAAAATTTTTTTAACCTTTACTTGTTTTTGAGACAGAGACAGAGGATGAACGGGGGAGGGTCAGAGAAAGGGAGATACAGAATCCGAAACAGGCTCCAGGTTCTGAGCTGTCAGCACAAAGCCCGACGTGGGGCTTGAACTCACGGACCGCGAAATTATGACCTGAGCCGAAGTCGGCCGCTTAACCGACTGAGCCACCCAGGCGCCCCCAGAAAAATAAATTTTTAAATAAATATAAGAGATAGAGAGACTCTGAGAGAATAAGGGAAAAAATAAGAAAATCAAAGAAGCAGTCCAAGAGAACCACCGTCCAACTAATAGTAGTTTTAGAAATAAAGAACAAAGAAAATGTGCCAAAAATAAAGGGTGCAATTTTTCAGATTAAAATACTCTTCTGCATGTCCAACAAACATACAGACATATTGTCGTAAATCTTTAGCATACTAAGGACAACAATTCAGAGCAATGAGGGGAAAGGAACATGTCAAAAATAAAGAATCAGGAGTTATAATAGCATCAGAATTCTCTATTATAAACATTAGAAGCAAAAAAGGAAATGGAACAAGGGCATACAATTTCTGAAAGATGATTATTTTCAAACTAGAGTTCTATGCCAAACTCCCAAGAAAGAATGAGGATAAAATAAAAATATTTTAAGACATACAGATGGCTAACAGTACATGAAAGATACAATATCACTAATCATCAAGGAAATGCAGATTAAAACCACAATGAGATATTACCTCACACTTGTTACAACGGCTATTATTAAAAAGACAAAAAATAACAAGTGTTGGCAAGAATGTAGAGAAAAAGGGACACTTATGAATGTATACTTGTTCAGCCACTATGGAAAACAGTATGGACATTCCTCAAAGAATTAAAAATAGAACTACCATATGACTCAGCAATTCTACTTGTGGATATTTATCCAAAGAAAATAAAAACACTAACTTGAAAAGTTACATGCACCCCCATGTTCACTGCACCATTATTTACCACAGTCAAGCTATGAAAACAACCCAAGTGTGGACTGATGGATGAATGCACAAACAAAATGTGGTATACATACTACAATATTATTCAGCCATAAAAAAAAAAGGAATGAAATCTTGTCATTGGCAACAACATGGATGGACCTTGAAGGCATTGTGCTAGATCAAGTAAGTCAGACAGAGAAAGACAAATACCTTATGATCTCACTTACACGTGAAGCAACTAAAAAAAAAAAAATGCTTATAGATACAGAGAACAGATTTGTGGTTACCAGACACAGGGATTGGGGGATGGGTAAAATGTGTGAAGAGGGAGTCAAAAAGTACAGACTTCCAGTTATAAAATACATACATCATGAGGATGTAATGTACACCATTGCAACTATAGTTAATAATACTATACTGCATATTTGAAAGTTGCTAAGAAAGCAAATCTTGAATGTTTTCATCACAAGAAAAAAATTCTTGTTAACTATGTATGGTGACAGATGTTAACTAGACTTATTGACTCACTTCTCAGTATATACAATTATCAAATCATTATGTTGTACATCTGAGATTAATGTGTGAAAAAATTTTTTTTCAAACATACAAGGTCTCAACAGATGTACATTTCATGCACCCTTTGTGAAACAAGCACCAGAAATTGTGGTAACCAAAAAAAGAGAGCAAACTAAGAAAGAGGGAGATGTGGTTCCAGGAAACAAGAGGTCTAACATCCTAAACAATCAAAGAGAATTCACTTTTATAATGATGAGTGATCAAAAGAAAAGTGCAGTGTCACAGGCCCAGAGAGATTCTCCAATAAGACAAATTCTACCGAATATTTTATATGTTACAAGGTACTGAAAGGAGAATTTTAAAAATGACCTAGAGTTTGCAATTGATAAAACTACAGAATACCAATCAAATACACAACCAGGAAACCAAGACAATTATTAACGCCAAGGAAAATAATACGTTATGCAAGAAGGAAAGAGTAATCATTTTAAAAAAACTGCATGGCTTAGTTGGAAATAGTATTTATCTGATCATAAAAACATAAACTTCCAATACTTATGTAAGCAAAAATTTTATATCCTCAAAATGTAGGATCTCAGGGGTGTGTGCATGGGATAGGGGTCTGTGAGAGCTAAAGTCTCCTTCCTCTCAGAGGGAAGTAATAATGCCAAAACCAGAGATATTAACAACCAGCAGTAGGAACCTAGCATTTAAAGACGTTGAAATTAGTACAAAGGATAGGCTCACTTTGTTGAAAACAATAGCCTCTGAGAAGGGAAAAAAAAAAAAAAATCAGAGAAGAGTGGAGGGGGTTGATGGTTTCCAGTGACAAAATTCACAGAAAAAAATGGATTCTTTAAACATATATATTATACTTTTGATTAAAAAAAAAAAAAAAACTAAGAAGATTCAGCCACGACTTTATTTGGGTCTATAGTGTGGGTACCTGAACACCATATAATTTAAATATTTTTATTTTCCTCCCATTTTCCCGATGAAAACCAACCTAAGGTAATACCTATGTCAGGATACCTGTATGACGAGGAGCTCAGTTTATGCCAGAAAAAGGGAGCAAAGGGAGAAGTGTTGCCACATTTCTCTTGTCTTGAGTAGCCACCTCGTGATATGCTGCCATACGGCTTACGGCGATGCATTATTGGGTAGCTACACCTGACACCACAGTGGTTATGAGAAATATATATGGTTTTCCTTTCATAGTGATATAGCAGAATCTTGCCAACGAAAGGCACTTTGCACCCACTTTGAGCATCGTTATCTCTTTCTCACAGTTTCTGCCTTTATAAGAAACTTCCCTTCCACCTCGAGAGGATTTTCCTGCGCTACTTCTATTATCCTGAAAATGTTTTTCTCACCCACTCCCTCATGCTGACATGACTACCACACAGCATTAATGAAGCTTGATGCATAGGTTGGGGTGGGGAGGGTGACAGTGCGCTCTGGTTTTTGCTTTACACAAATCATTTCATATGTTTCATATTTAAGTAGGTTGGACTCAATCACTCATTCAATCTTCCTAAAGCTCTGCTATGTTCTGGTGCCAGAGCCCATAATTACCATAAAACAGGTTGATTTCAGGCCGAATTGCACTGGAAAATGACATTTTGCATTTTTATTGGCACTTTGAAGAGAACATATTCTTCTCCAGTTATTGTACTTTTAACACTAAAGTACTGAGAAATAGTCTTTCCATATGTATTATAAGAAAAAATATTTAAAATTTAAGATTGATTCCCTTCCCTTATAATTTTTATTAGCATTTTAAGCAAGTTCAGTGCCCATCAGACCTAGGTCTAGTTATTTTTATTGATGCCATATAGACAATCCATAATCAAAACCACCAGCAGAACTGCTATGTCTCCTCCGCTTCTGCTAGAAAATTGGCAGAAAATTCTCATTTAAAACTTGCAAGAAAAACCCAGAGGAAGCTTGCAGAAATTCTTTATGCTATATTTCCCAGCAACAGAATATTTTCCTGCCTTTGAAAACTCAATTAAATTTTACTTCACCAAAAGTGTGAAAACCAGGTGGCACCTAAGATTCTCATTCCCATCCCCACTCTGCTTGACTCTTATAAAAATAACACTGTGATATTTTGCAACAAATAGTATAAATCCCTTTTGACCACCCTAGCAAAATGTTATGTCAATGACCATGAATATGGAATATTGAGTTTCCCTCCAAGCATGAAAGGAAGAAACTTGACTAGAGCATAAATCTCCCCGTTCTGTCTACCTCACCAAGAAAATAGATATTCCGCTGCCCAGTGTGGTACTATCATCACCTTTGTGTTCTCAACTCTCTTGGGTGTTCTGTTCCTATAAAGGATGCTTAAGGAAGCTCACGCCACATTTTGAAAGAAAATCCCTCAAGTGACCATTGAAGCCCCTCGCTGCCCCTAAACTTCACCCAACCTCTGAGCACATCGGAGATTGACCTTGCCCTTCTCCAAAGAGACCCAGTTACTGTTTCTTTTGTGGGCTTAGAGAGGAAAGCAGTTGGATTTCATTTTTCCTTTACTCATGTTCAATTAGTTCAATCAGCTTTAACGAGGCTGATCTCTTCAGAGACCTGAGCGGAAGAGAAGCAAATTATGAAGGCTTTCAGCAGTAGCACCAGCTTTCATAAATCTGAGAATTATCTCCGTTTTGCTTGGTTCTGCCAGGGCCAAAGTTCCCTCCACACTTTGGTTTATTACCATGTTGGATTGGTAGAGATAGAACCACAAAGCAAGTGAAAATATTAAGCAGAGATCAGAATTCCTTCAGCAGGTTAGTTAGAGAAACTATGTTTTAGGAGTCTTCAGGTTTCTCAGGAAAGCCTAGAGAAGTCAAATGACCATTCAAATTCACTAGAGGGTTAACGGCAGTGCCAGGTATAGAAGGCAGTTCTCACACCACCCTATACCATGTCAACAGTAAGCTACAATCCCTAGGTGCTAAACTTCACAAGTCAAAGTAGACATCCTGTTGTAATTAGATATAGGTCTGGATTCACATGAAAGGATTGAATTAGAGACACACAAATGAGGGAGGGTTGCAGCCACTGACTTTCCCTAGAGAGAAAATGTGACTAAGGGACATTTAATACGAAAAAAAGTAGATTACTTAAAATTTGTGGTTTTGGCCATTTGCTAATAAAGATGAAGGCCCGAGACACATGGTGATTTGAAATTTTGCTAAAAATGGAAGATTAAGTGGTCTGTGAGCCTGGTCTGAAGCCTCACATGCACACCTCAGAAGAGCATTTGTTCTAGGTTTCTCCTCTGCACAAAGTAATTCCCATGAAACGATTTTTTAAAAATTTCTTTATAAAGAAAAATGGCCTGGAGGAGAAAGTCAACTAAATGTGTGAATGAGGGAATAACATAAAAGCAAAGATATCTATGAAAATGATGTCTCTTAGATGAAATATTAAGTAAATTACATACTGTTGAAAACAATCATTTAGTCAATTAACCAACAAAAAATACTCTTTGAGTTCCTAATACACGCCTGAGCTATGTCCTAGGGGGACAGTTGTGAATACCTTTGACACACTTCATGTCCTCAGTGGGTTACAAGTAATGAATTTCAAACAAGATATCTGCTATAAAAGAGGAGTCTGAGGTACCTGAGGAACATATCACCAAGGAGCCTGACGTTGTCCTACAGAGAATACCTACCCGAATGGGTGGCATTGAAGCTAACACCTGTATTTTATGTGGAAGTACGAGCCATTCATTAACTTGTTTTAGCAAATGCCTCAGTCAGTCCAAAAATTATTTTTTATGAAGAAAATGAAATCTTATAGCAGTTATTGCAAATTTGAGGATTCTAAAAGTTCTAGAACTATTTATCACTTGACAATGTTAATGATAGGAGGATCACTGAGGGCTGATGACTGAGGCTCTTGTCAGGAAGTAAGAAGAGGAATATGATCCAGAGACACAGAGAAATGTGGCTAAGAGAGAAAAAAGGAAGTGAACAGTGGTACAAAATGCTTTGAGAGGTTTAAGAAGAACAAGGAAAGGGGAAAGATGAGTTTATTAGGAATATTCAAGAAAGTGGTTTGAATGGAATGGAGGTGGTGTGACAGGAAGAAGGAGCAGGGCTCATGTGGACTAGAAATGGAGGGAGCAAATAAATATCTTTGCTCTTTCAGAAGTATCACACATGGTCACCCTTCCTCACTTCAAGGACTTCCTGGAATCCTATTCCTTTCAAAAAATTGTTTTTAACAGGAAGAAGAGCATAAGAATACTCTTGTTTGCTTTTCCTCAAAAGTCACCACAAACTGTCACTAAATGTCAGCATAATTCTAAACACTTAACGTCTTATTTATTCAACATTTATTTCACACAGTCGGATGCTTTGAGATGGGCAGCAAACCAGAGAAAATATTTGTGATCCTGAAGTATTGATGATTAAATCAATAAAATCACTACCAGCCAAGACTATTCGAGGAAAATTTACTTATACAGAGCCTTCAAAGAGTGCCACCTTCAAAGCTGAGTTTGCCCTGCCTGTCACCATGTGGCAAAGTGGCCCCAGTGTTTTCCACACTCAGTCTGCTCTGCCATTCACAGCTCTTGGATGGGTCACCCTCTGCTCAAAATCATTTCAGGTTTCCTTTACCTATATTAAAAAGTGAGCATGCCTTAGCTTGTCCTAACGTGTCCTCCACAATACAGTCCCAGCTTAGCCAACTTTCCAAAATTACCTTCTGAAAACCTTCCACTCTGTCCAGCTGACCTACTCCCTATTTCCTGTGCCATTCCCTCCTAGATGAGAGCCAATCTCCTCCTTCATCTGTACCTATTGCTTCTGGATGTCTCTGCTTAATGCCCCTCATCTGACTCTAATTGAGGGAATATAAACTATTTATTAAGGTGTCTGGTGAGGAATACATTTTCTTTCGTTTTTCTCCCTTCAGGGGCATTTATTAATGAACTTTGAGTGATGATCTAGTTTCCATTGTATCCTGTATTTGCCTTGCATGATTACTTTTTGTCTGCTTATTCTTTTTCAGAAGTCTTTTTTTTTTTTTTTTTCATTTTAGTTCAAAGTTCCTAGAAGCAGAAAGTCTGCTTACTGACACTGTAAAGCCAGCACCTTAGTCATCCCATAAAGACCTCTGGATGATGATGATAGTTCATTTTCCTTAAATGAGTTAGTATATATAATGCATGCGATTAATTGAATTATGAATTTATTATCTATGACAGGATTAGCAGACACATAAGCCAAAGGGTTACCCTTATGCTCTCCATATAATTATGATTCCACAAGAAAATACACTTTTTGTTTATTTTTTTAGGTTTATTTATTTATTTTGAGAGAGACAGAGACAGTGCGAGGCAGGGAAGGGCAGAGAGAGCAGGAGAGGGAGAATCCCAAGCAGGCTCTGTGCTGCCAGTGCAAAGCCCAACCTGGAGCTCAATCTTGTAAGATCATGACCTGAGATGAAATCAAGAGTTGGATGCCCAACTGACTGAACCACCCAGGTGCCCCAACTTTCTATTTATTTTTAAAAACCAATGCCATCTCTCAGTAATTTTCCTGATTCATCTCACTATGGCTTCAAATGGTATCTTAAGCTTTTAAAGTTAATATTTTTTAAATCCAATATCAAATACGAGTCAATGGTATGCAATATAGTACCTCTCCCTCAGTTCAGGGAAATCGTATTTTCCACACCATAAAATATGCTCCTGTCCCTTAAGAAATACATAGAAAATCTCTACTTTTTAGCTTTCCAATAAGTTCATTTTCTGCAACATCTATAACATCATGGTCTTACTTCTCTGTTTAACTGGCTACATAATAATGACATAAATATTCCTAACCCACATTTATTATAGAGTAGCACCATCTTTCACACTAGAAATAAGTGCTAGTAAAGTTGTGCAAAATTCAGTGGTTGCTTCCAAAACTTTTTGTCAACATTTTTCAACTGCTCTGTTTCAAGACCATAAAGTTTTGAACCAAAGACGTTTGGAAAGAAACTGAAACCATGTGAATCAAAGAAGATGAGAACAAGAATAATGAAAGTTGACTGATGTGAAACCCACAAATCTCTCCCAGTTTTAACCAAAAAACCATATAAGATGACTGTGCTTTCCTCTCCTCCAGCTCCTCCCTCCCCTGCCCCCCACTACCTCTGCCAGTACCCTTTGTAATTTTATGTGGTTGTTAATAGACTGAAAAGTCTTACCTTTTCCTACCTCTTGAGAAAATAAGGAAACATTAACCACCTGGCCTAATAATTACCACACCCAAAGATAATATCCTTTGCAGACATCATTCAATTTTTATTTAATTCTACAACTCCCACTAGGCAGATTACTTTTTCTTGAACATTAGTAAACTCTGCCCATATCTATACACCACCACAAACCAGTTAATAAAAGAATAAATTTAAAAAAAAAAATTCAAACACTTAATCAATTATTTTGTCCATGTAGTGGCATACATCTGGTCTTTGGCTTCATTTTCTTTTCATTGTCTTTTCTCTTCATTTCAATTCTTTTTTTTTTTTTTTAATTGAACTGACCCCAAATTGGGTGTTTTGTAGACACAGATTAAGATAATAAAAAGTATATTCTTTAAGGTCACATAGATAATTGATGGAATTCAGCAAACAGAACAACAGCAAGTTTAAGGGTGATGGAGGCTACTCTACACATAGCACTATATCACAAAAAAGAAATTAATATGAGTCAAGAATCATATCCTCAAAAATGTAAATGGGGAGATAGAGAACACAAAACCATTATAAATCTCAACCCCATTATCTCTTATCTGTTCAACCTTGGGCTGCTCATAGACATTCATGTAAGCCTTACCTGTAAAAGTGATGAAATGGGATTTAGTCAACTCTTAAGTTTAGCTCAAAAACAGGGTCAAAAATAGGATGCAAAATATAAGACGGTGCCAAAAAATGCAATAATAAAGATAAGTAATAGTTCAGTATAATATTTTTAAAAATGAACAAACTATACCCCGCAGAGTAGCTGCCTGATTGTTTTTATTTTTTTAATTTTATTTATTGAGAGAGAAAGAGAGCAAGCAGGGAAGGGGCAGAGAGAGAAGGAAAGAGAGAATCCCAAGCAGGCTCCATGCTGCCAGTCCAGGGCCTGATGAAGGGCTCAAACTCACAAACCATGAGACCATGACCTGAGCCAAAACCAAGAGTCAGACGCTTAACCAACTGAGGCACCCAGGCACCCCTAGCTGCCTGATTTTTAAGTAAAGTTTTATTGGAGGGCCAGGACTAGGGTGAGGCAAGTGAGGCAGAGTTGTTCAAGGGCAGGATCAGATCTGCCTTTATTTAAAATTTTCATACAGTGTTTATCATGTAGGGGTTTTTTGCATTAATCTTGATTATTTTAACTATTGCTTTAAAATAGCATTTATCATCATTACTGAGGTTTTTGAAACCCCCTTAAATTTTGTCTCTGAGATGAGTGCCTCACTCAGCTTACCTGAAACCCAACCCTTCAAGACTCTAAGAAAAACTAAAAATAAAACATTAGGGAAATATGTAATGGACACATAATAAGCTATTGCAATTATTAGCCACCAAGCAGTTTTAATATCTAATAGATATTACATTTCATTTTAAACATACAAATTTCACAAGCAACCTAATACTATAAAAAAACCAAGAAAGACATCTCCATAGGCAGGCTGGTAATAGATGGAAAAAAAATTATTAAGAAAGACTGACAAATCAGCAGCTAGTTCTTGGTTTTCTTGCCCTCTTGGTATGACTGCACTGTGCTTAGTCTGGCCATTCCTTTTCGTAGCCAAGCCTTTGAGTGTTAGGCAGTGCAGCCTGGGGCACCTCAGTTTCCACCTACTGCTTAGTACTCTAAGAGTAGCCTGCTCGGAAAGGTAAAACTAGTTTCAAGTACATGTTAAGTTGAATTTCTAGCCTCTCTTAGAAGGCAAGTCCTTTCTTGACGCCTTAGAAATGGCTGATTCCCTGGTTTTGCTTCTGTCCAGAGCCTGCTCTCCTTGCCCTGCAGCGGCACTGTGTCACAGGCCGTTGCTGTGCAGCTGGTCCACACAGAAGTCAGTAAGTATGAGCACTGAGGCCTAGTATAGGGAGGTTCAGCAGGTGGGAGAAATGTGCGGGTTGGAGGGGATTTGAGATTTAGAACTTTTGAGAACACTCTGTTAGTCCCCCTGTCTGTAAGCAAGGCCCAATTGAAAGCTCTATCATAGGTATAACTCCCCTGATGTACAGTTCAAGGTTATAGAGAGTAGTTCAAATTAGTATTTATTTATTGCAACTCATCATTTTGACAACTGATAAATACAGGAGAAGAATTAAACAATTTTCAACCTTTTCTGTAAGGTCTGAACCTCATGTAGCAACACACTTGATCTTATTCTCTTTACAAAAATATTCCAACAAATTTTTAAAAATAATAGAATAATCGTGTTATCTTTCAGCAGCCTTTAATGAATTAATGAGTCTATAGCTATACTACCCTATAGGGTAGTCACTAGTCACATGTGGCTATTCACATTTAAATTTAAAGTAATTAGAATTTTAAAAATTAAAAATGTAGTTTCTCAAGCACCCTACCACGTTTAAGAGCCACACATGACTAGTGACTACCATATGAAGATACAGAATAGATATAAAACAATAAGTACAGTTACAGAACATACATAGAGTACTAATATAGAACATGGCCATCACCATAGAAATTTCTATTGGAAAGTGCTGCTGTAGAAAGTCTACTCCATACAGTGAACTTTGATTGCTGCCAGACATTGTGTGATAGAAGTACACAACAGCACCTCGCCAAAAAAATAAATCAAACCTGAATAAAATTAAGCCTCTGGATCTAACTACCAATTTACAGGAAATACAGGGGACAGAGGAATGTGTTACACAACACCATGGGGATCCAGTCAGCAAATTCCAGATTGTGGAACACTATTCAGAACAAATGTTGCTGTTTTGTTACCCCCCCCCAAAAAAATGATGGAAGAATCTTAAATCTCATAAATTCCATGAGATTTAAGGAACATATGAAATAATTATAATCAATAGCCCTTATAAAATGCCTGTTTCAAATTGTGAAATAAATAATTACAATTTTAAAACAATTGTGGAAATTTGAACACTGACTGGATATTTGCTGGTAGAACTATCACTAATTTTGGATAGGCATAAAAATGGTATTATGGGGATATTTGAAGCATCTTTACCTTTTAGGAACTTACTGAAATATTTACAGATGAAGTGATTGCTTGTACTGTACTTTAAAATGATCTGGATGTGGGACCTCAGAGAAGTAATAAATGAAACAAGCTTGGCTCTGATTTGTTTGCTGAAACTCGATAATGGGCACATGGGAATTCATTGCATTTTTCTCTCTCTTTTTGTGTATGTTTGAACTTTCCTATAATAAAAAGTTTTTAAAAATTTTATTGTGCCAGCCAATGATAATCCTGTCATATAAATCTGTTAATTGCAGATGAACTAGCAACACTATTTAACCATCCCTCATCTGTGATAAAACAATTTATACTCTAGATCTTAGTAAAGCTCATTGCAACACAAACCTCCATGGCAGGATGCTTAAACTTTATATTAAGTATGACAGTTGTTTTTTTTTTTTCCCAAATAACAAATGAAAATATTCATCTTAACTAAAACACTTCTTAGTTAAAAGAAAAAAAAAAAAGTCAGAAATCACTCTTAACATGACACCAGTAGGGGGAGATAGATGCTGGTTTTCCTCTGGGAAAATTTTTTCAAGAAATAATCTATGTTTAATCTGCGAATCTGGATAATTTGGGGGGTAGGGAGGTGGGGAGGACATTCTCCTACTGGGTTTTCAGTAAAAAGCATGTCTCCATCCTCAATTCTTTAGCTTTCATTTCCAGGGGAGGAATCCTTCCCTCTGCATCATGACAATCTATTTTCCAATCTAAATATATGTTCAAATTATAGCGATAATACTGTCCAAGTTGTCCAGCTGCTCCTGTCTAATATCTCCATAATGGACTTCCTAGATATTATTCAAGTATTTCTTTAAAAGTACTTCTTTTACTCTTCCATGTATAATGCTAAGTTAACATTTGTGTTAAGCTAGCACTCTTTCGAGTAATATTCATTTATACAACTGGTTCTTGAATGTCTCCTATGTTCAGTCTGCAGTTATCATGAAGAATAAGAATTAGTCCTGCCCTTAAATAGCTTAATGTTTAGTAGAAGAGCACAGCATACCTTTGGATAAGATAGGGGATGTGCCTGTAGTATGGGAGCCTGTGGAAGGGCCAATAACCCATCTTGGAAAAAGACTTCCCAAATGGGATATTGGAATATACAACTATGTCTTTCATTTACTCATCAATTTGTTTAGTTCCTTAACATGTTTTTATTTTATCCATTCAACCAATACATTTTGAGCACCTCTTATGAACAAGATACAGTGTCCTCTTGATTCAAATTACCATAAAGTTGGGGTGCCTGTGTGGCTCAGTCAATTAAGCGTCTGGCTTCAGCTCAGGTCATAATCTCACGGTTCATGGGCCAGAGCCCCACGCTGGGATCTGTGCTGACAGCTCAGAGCCTGGAGCCTATTTTGGATTCTCTGTCTCCCTCTCTCTCTCTGCCCTTCCCCCCCGCTTGTGCTCTCTCTCTCTTTCTCTCTCTCTTTCTCAAAAATAAATAAACATTTAAAAAATTACCATAAATTCTTCTTGCTCAGGATATACCATCTTTGACAAAGTGTGCCTGCCTGTAACAATAAATGGTTCCAAGCAATTTTTCTTCACTTTATGAAGTTCACATTTTCAATATAAATTCCTCTTTCCACTGGAAAACCCCAGCAATTCAAATATTACTTCTGGGTATTTCACACTAGTTTTTAAAAAGCATTTTATGTTATATCCTTAAATGAAATTAAACAGATTCTCTTTCTTTAATGATTACACAATTTCTTATACTCTTTAACCAATTCACTTAAAATAGTCTTATTGTCAAGACCATAACTCCATAGAAAAGACTTCTCTATTATGGTTCTCCCTCTACAATAAACTTGAGTTAATTAACATGATCATCTCATGGCCAGTAAGGATCAGGTTTCTTTTCCAGGAATTAGATCCTTTGAGTGATAGCCGTTTACTACTTTCTGATATCCTTAAGTATTACCCCTTCTCTACAGTCCATCACAGGCAGATAACCAAACATGGACATAACCTTTCTGTTTCGTGAGGAAATCTGAGTTGCAAAATAGTCCCTAATTGGCAATGGTCTTGAGTATTCAGAAAGTTCCACAAGAGGCTCTCTCGCACTACTTATATTTTATGTCCCCAAAAGGCTCCTCTTTGTAGCTTTCCATCTGGTCTCACCTCCCTTCTTCTCTAGATTCAAGCTGGCATTTCACTCTGAGATCCCAGAGGGAGTAGTATGGGATCTTTACCCATTTGGCCCCAACCCTTCCATTTCACTTCAGGTCTGAGCAGCTCAGGATCACCACCTCAGCCAGCATGTCCCTGAGTTTTCCTTTCAATGGGGTCTCTGATTAGTCTTTTGTGTGTTTCTGGGCATTAAGCCCCACACTCAGCTTTCCCTTCTCCAAAGTGCTTTCTGAATTCTGTTTCTATTCTTCATGCTCCGCTTCCTGATTTTTGTTGGTAATCTGCCCTTGCTCTTGAGTTACTTAAGCCTTCTATTAGGAATTCTCTCCATCAAGTTCTCTCAAGTTTCTTCCTCAAAATTTCACTAACGTGCCCTCATATTTCTGTCCTCTAAGCTCTTGAATCTGCTGGTCTAGTATGCAGGTTGCCTGCTCCCAATACATGGTTCTCTTAGTCAGGCTTCCAGGTACTCCTTCGCTTGCATAATTTCCAGCAGTCACCAAACAACTCTTTAAGGGAGGTGGTTTTTCTCTTACAAAAACCATGCCTCTCTGAACTTTGCCCTCTCCTTCAACTCTGGCCATTCACCGTACCCAGTATGTCTATGGGATCTAGCACACACAGTCCTTTCAAGGGTACAACTGCTTTTACTACAATAAAAAAGACTGTTCAGATACAAATGATATCCAGAAGAGTGAGGTTACAAGTATATAGTTCCATGTTCTTTGGCTGGCAGAGGTTTGCAGCCTTAATCTTGGCTAAGCCCTCTCTGTGTTTACACCATTTCTTGTCACAGGCAACCCTCCTAGCCCTGATTCTGGGAGTCAGTATTTTCACTGGCTTCTTCTATTTTCACTTCCTGCTACAGGTCATGCCTCCCTGAAATTGTTGGGTCCTCTTCTACCTTGACCTTAAGGTCACTTCTCAGCCTTTGGTCTTAATTGTCTTCTGATCAGATGCCCTCAGCCCTTCAGGAGTATCCCACATTTACTGGTTCATTGCTAGTTCCTTGTGACCTTCTCTCCTCTTCTTTTCAGTAGAGATACATTCGCTTTCCATCAGATCATACTAGAGCTCCTCCTTCTCTTCTCTCTCCCTCCCTCTCTCTCAAATTTGTATTTTCTCAAAAAGCTTCAGGCTTCTTCACAACTGAGCCAACATCTCTTGGGTGAAAAATCATCAGGGTCAAACCAGGCACGTTAGCATAGTGAACTTTCAACCAACTGCCACCCCTGAATTCAGATCAGGGATCTGACTATACTAATATTCTTTTGACCTTAATTACATGTGTTCTTTAAAGCTTCTATTTCCATTTTATCGTATCTAATTCATAAATCACAGTGTGTTGAAAGGAAGTATACTTTGATACTTTTTTTTTTTTGAGAATCTCTTTGCTGTACTTTCATTCTTGTGAACTGGGTACCTGATGTAAACATAGTGTAGTCATGCATCTTCACTTAGAATAAATAACAAACAGACCATGGGGCGCCTGGGTGGCGCAGTCGGTTAAGCGTCCGACTTCAGCCAGGTCACGATCTCACGGTCCGTGAGTTCGAGCCCCGCGTCAGGCTCTGGGCTGATGGCTCGGAGCCTGGAGCCTGTTTCCGATTCTGTGTCTCCCTCTCTCTCTGCCCCTCCCCCGTTCATGCTATGTCTCTCTCTGTCCCAAAAATAAATAAAAAAAACGTTGAAAAAAAAAAAATAACAAACAGACCAATTCTGGAACTCTGGAGTGAGAGTGGAGTGAGAGTCTCAGTCTGCTGTCTAGCCTGGGTTGCACATCAGAGCTATCCATAGAACATTCCATATGAAAAAGCTCTACCTCTGCCTGTCCTTCTCTCCAGGGTCTCAGATTCAGAAACTCCTTAGGGAACTCAGAACCACTAATCTAAATGATTCTTGAGACAGTGATATCAATAGCCACAATGAAGGTAAGGAGCCTGGAATTTCATCTCTGTGAACAAATGTAAGTGATAAGATTGGCCTTCTGTGATTTTGCTTTGCCTTCGTGTTGCCTCTCTTCAAAGAACTGCTCTTCGCATGTTTTTCCCCACTCCTGTGGACTCCCATCCTGATGTTCTAATTTGCTGGGCATGTAAATAAACAATATAATACCCTTTGCCAAAGGAAAAAAAGGTGTCATCAGGCTCAATTTTCACACTGTGGCTTGTCATGCTAATTTATCTCCTGGGATGTATGAGGATTTCTTTCAACATCCAGAATGGCCCTTTGACTTATTGAACATCTAACAGTCTCCTGAAGGTGGGGATGGCTGAACCAGGATTGAAAAAAATATTTGGAGGAAAGGGTCTCCAGAAAGAATGAAAGCAAAGAAAATTACCCAGGACCTCACTTGTTCATGCACATTTACTAAACAACCACTGTTGTCCATAGAATGTCAGTCATGGTTAGTCCTTGACAGTTTCTACAGTCCACCTTAGTAGCCTTTCATTCATTTTAGGAAACCGAGTCTATGATAGTAAAAGAAAAAGAGAGGAAGGGCTAGTTTCTTTATGCTTTTATCAGGCCCAATATTTCATTAATCTACACCTTTTCACCCCCATTTTTTTTTTTCAATTTCTTTCTTTGTTGTTAATTCAGTAAGTAAAAGAGAGAGAACTGCTTTCTTTTCTAAGAAACAGCAAGGGACCTTCAGTAATTGTGCCTGTAACACATGCCAAGTGAATTTTTTCTATTTCTGGGGTGGCTATTAGATCACTGGGGGTTCTGACATTGCTGATGGTTTCTAGATGACAGATTTCCCAAAAGTGGGACCAGTTACTCCATAAAATACTTGAGGAAGTAGGGGGTAGACAGCATAGAGCAGCAAACCTGGTTTAATTGTGGCCTCATCTAACCATCTATGTGGCCAGAGGAACGTCCTTTATGCCTGAGACTCAATTTACCCCTCTATAAAATGGAGATAGAGATCTACATAAAGGGTGATGAGGAATATAAACAAAGTCCATTAAGCATCTCACATAATTCCTCTCTCATGGTAGATGTCCAATGTCATTATTATTCTTTACAACTCTTAAATGTCAGCAAGAGTCTTTGAGATTCCCATATGACCAGGACCATATGCCATTAAGTTTTGGGAATAAGAGAGTTTTGTCAGTAAATATATCATGGGCTCATAGATAAACACTTCAAATAATCCATCACACAACGACACCACTCCTTATCATGCTGCTACAGAGCCCTTATCAAACAAGAGGATATGTCATGTGAAAGACACCAGATACATTGAACCATATTACATGACCACTCTGTTTTGTTTTTACCACTGAACTATGTAAGACTGAATGTTTTGTTTTGTTTTGTTTTGTTTTATTATTACTTACAGCTGTTCCAGGAAAAGAAATGAAGGAAGCTTCTTCCTTTGAATGCTGAAGCTTTAACTTGCACCTAATTTTGAACAGAAAGCAAGGAGAAAATATCAGTTTTCTTTTCAAACTCAATTTTTATACACCCCAATTGGTTGAGTAGCCTCTTGCCATCATCACACATAGATAATGAACTGACAGGTAAAAGAGAAGAAATCTCCATAATAGCAAACCTGCCTGGATGCAAAATAAGGGAATATCCAGTGACATTCATCCATTCATTTCCAAGTAAATAATCCAACAGAAATCAGGAGGAAAAAAGTTAATGTACATTCTTTTACTTCACAGCATTGTTCCAGATATAGTCTTTGGTTTTATTCTCATTACAAGTCATATTCTTAACATGTTGTACTGCATTTAAGTGAAAGTATTCATTTGCCATGGTTCCAAATATTAATGTTGACCATAAAACTGATGATTCCATTCACTTCTAGCTGTTGAAGTTACTGTTCCTCAAGGTCTTTTCTGCTTCTAAAATTCTCAAATTCTTTAAGGCCTTAGAGATGACTCTTGATATAATTTATTTGTATTGCATACCATGTTAGACCTTCAGAGACTACCCTCTCCCTGTTCTGAGAGAAACTCATTTGGATGAAGGCCTGTGTCTTCGAAAGTGGATCGCCTGCTGGTAATGATCAGAAAAGTAACAGCCATGCAAAGAGCACCTATGGGCCAGGCATAGCATTTTATATGTGTATAGCAGTTTATTTAATCCTCCAAACACCCTGTAAACTAGGTTTTCATTTCCACATGTTGTAAGAGAGGCTTCAAGAGATTAAAGTGGTTCAGGTAACAATTTGGTAAAAATCTGGAACTAGTAAAATCCACATCTCCCTGCCTCCAAAACTTGTGTCCTTTCCTTTATGCAGTACTACCTGGAATAAAAAGTGAAATGAGTAAATAAATTAGTCACCTGACAGTTTTAGAACCTAAGAAGCTGAGAAATGCAAAGTCTACCTGCAGTGGATCAGGAGCAAAGCCTGGGGGTTGGATACTGTCAGTCCCCAACATTCAAGAATCGGCCATGTTTCAACTGACCGTCACAACATTTGGCTTTACTTCAAATGACTTGCCAAAATTTAAAACTATACAAAATTCACATAAAATCAGGACTGGGAACTTCGACTAGCAAACCAGAATATCTGGTCACACCAGGGTTTCACATTCCCACATGACAACTAGGAGGACAGCTAAGCGGCAGACGCCCCTTTGGACAGGACACTCTTCCCATACACCACTGCCTACCCTCCACTGACATAGCTGGTGTGCCTGAGCCCTAGGACCTTTGAATTTGTGACCTTTTCCTTTTCTCTACGGCATCCTACCTAGAAAAATTAGAAGGTAAAATGCTCTCAACTTCATAAACATACGGTGTGTCAAAACTATAAGAAAGGATGTAACATGTGCCTTTTTCCTCAATGGTTTCCTCTTGGGAGTGACCCAAAGATTATGAGGGTTTGGAGAACAGCCTAGGGCCTTCAATTAAAATAGTTTTGTCTTTGGTTACTACCGGAATAAACCTGTAAGCAGACAGCTGTTTCATGCCAGCTGAAATTCTAGTCTTGGGTGGGATGGCAGAGGTTTACGGCTTCAGATGAGAAACAGGCAGGAACAGATTATATTCTCATGCCAAGTTTCTTTCTTTATTGCCATGGAAGCAAGAAGAGAAATGCAGAAAGGAGAAAGCTTAGCTAGACCCAATGTTTCACTCAGACTTTCTGCTAAGCATCAGGAGCTACTCAAGATTTTGCAAACATTTTACGGGAAAATCATGGCTATAGAAAACCCCTAAAATTAAAACAGAACTGGAAAAGAATAAAGACCATGCATTTGTTTTTAAACTCAGAAGTGGAACCCCCCGGGATTTGGTATTCTATAACAAGACTGGAAACATTATTAACGTTAATAAATAAACATCTGGATCGACTTGCAGTCTAAATTTAAGTGTCCTAAATATTTTGGCTCCGTTATAACTATATGCATTTTCCAAAATTCTCCAATGTTTCTTCTGTCCTTAGCCTACAGTTCAATTTCTTCTGAGTCTTTTAATTCAGGTTTTGTTTGCCATGAAAATAGACCTTGTTATATAAATGCTTAAGCACCAAATGTCCATAAAAGATATGGAATTGTTCTTGATTTCATCCCTCATATTGCATAATCTGGGTCCTTTACATACTCATATCCTTTTAATAGGAACCATACAATCATACCATTTGCTTCTCTTCCGTTCATATAATGCTTTGTACTATATACAATCATGAGAGTGCCAAAATTTACCAACAAAAATTTTGTTGAGCTAAAGTTAAAACTTAAGGCCATTACATTAATTCCTTCTTTTAATGTAAAATTTATCCAATGTCAGTCCAGGTTTGGATAGTGTTAGGGAAAAAACATACAATATGGTAGCATAAACCAGATTAAGCCCTAATCACGGCCAAGTTTCATTTAGCTCCTCAAGTGTACTCCAAAAGGAAGAGTAAACGTGAAAGTAAAGGTCAGCAAAACACACCTTCACCAAGAAAAGTGCAATAAAACCAGTTCAAAATTAAATGAGCCAGCTACAGAGCATTCTACTCATAAACACAATGCTTAGACTTAATCCGTTCCTCACCACCTCCATTTGAGAATGTTAGTCTCAGGTCCCTGGGCTGCTGTTGCTGTCTTGAGTCTTTCTCTAGTTGCAAGCCAAGGGGTTGCTATGCAAAGTCCCAATGCATGGAACCAGAGTTAATCATTCACAGGCCCTTTTGCCTGAAATAAGATGCTTTTCATTTCCCTTGGCTTATGTGAATAATGAAAAAAGAAAACAAACAAAGGAGATAACTGCACTATGTTAAAAGATAATCCCTTAGCATAACTATTGTCTAGAAGGCTGAGCACCATAGGCAGGCAAAAATCCAGTCTGCATTCAGCGACTACGTTGACATTTATTTACAAGAGATTATGCCATGACAGAGCTTCAAGAGCATTTAGAAATGCTCCCATTTCCCAAGGCCTCCACTATATTTATATGCAGGATCCCATATTATTTTTCCTGGTGTTATGGCAACAAAGATTTCAATGTTTACAGAGCTATCAAGTTCTGACAGGCCAAGCTGGGGACTTTGCATCACTGGCTCACATGAAAATGGAGCGAGGGACTTGGGGAGCAGAGCAGGAGTGCCGCTGTCTGAACAACTAATACCTGAGCAGAAGAGAGGTAGGAAACAGGCAGTGGTGCTAATCAACTTGCAGAGCCACTCTCCCCCGCAAGAGAATTTGCCTTCATGAACCTGTGGTTTAAGGAACATATTACAAAGGATGCTGAACCTAGTAAGTCCCATTAAACCCGAAAGAAAAGCAAATCCCAAATTCCTACTACAATTTTGTACTCCACGTGGATTTTTAAAACTCTGTTGAATATGAGATGTTAGAGCCCATTATTAGACCTCTGGGGTAGTGGAAGGGGAAATGAAAATGCAGTGGGTGAAGAAAGGGCAGAACAAGTACTCTCTCTGTGCCCACTTTTTGTTTTTAACTACACAATAGAGAGCAGCCCAGCTTACCTTCACACCTAATTCAATCTTTGCCCATAGCTTAGTAGTTTCCAGTATACTCCAACTCTGCAGCTGATTACGGTATGAAGCGGGCTGTGACAATGTCCTAGAAATACTTGTATATCACAAACAAGATTATCTTGAGAATTCACCACCTCTTTCCTGTAAATGTGGCTTCATGGAAGGGGGTTCTCTGCACTGAAGGTGCCCAGATTTTGCCCAGCCTCCTCCATACCCCATGTGACTGAGACACAGAGCTACAAACAAGACACAGAGTTAAAAAAAAAAAACAAAAAAAAACCCAAGTCCTTCAAAACATACTCTTTGGATACCTTGGTTATGGTTAAAGCAGGAAATAAAAGCCATCAGCTTAACCTCAGATAGAATAAACCACCAGTTTTCAGCCCTGTATGTGGGCCAGGGAAACGATCAAGTCAGAGTAAAATGGAACAAGAAATGCTAGGCCAAGTCTCTCTCTTTCTCTTTTTCTTTTCTTTGTGTATGTGTGTTCATAAGATTATTGGTACTTACTTGGTTAAAAAAGTGTAGGATGGGCTTTACAAGCATGTGTTTAATTTTTTTTTTAATTTGAGGCTTTGTTCTGTTTAAAATTTAAATAGCAAGAAATATGCATGTGTCCTAATGCTTAAGATGAACATTCTGACAAATAATAAACTGTGACTTACCATGTAACATAAGACATGTGAAAAAAAAAGTTTTGTTTACATGGTATGGACTTTCCACTTATATAAAATAAATGTTAAAGTATTGGGGAGAAAGCTATTAATAATAATTGCAATAAATGTCTCTATGTCTTTCTGGATAAACTAGAGCTGTATAAGAAAATAGAAATGAGTACCTATGACATCGTGGTCTTTCCTTCTAGAAGGTAATAGTGTTGACAGGCCTGTTTCCCAAAACTAGTTGGAAAGACTAGTTGGAAAGACTAGCTGGAAAGACTAGCTGGAAAACTTAGTTGGAAACCTGTGAGAGAAGAACAAAGCTTTGTGCTCTATCACCACATCAGGCCCATCCTCTCGATAGCAACTGTGACCACGGTTTGCAATATCTGTTGCTATCCATGACTTTGCCTTTCTTTCTCCAAAAGCTGACTTTGCTCACAGTTTGCCAGCTCCCTTGGGATCCTGGCACACAGACAAGTTTATCCATGGCTGGTCTTCCCAACAGTCGGAGATTAAAGGGTATTGTTTGAGGCTATGCTTTAGTGTGTCCTTTTATTTCTTCTGGTCAACTCACTTCAGCTTACCACCCAGCAGCTGCAAAGGCAGGTGACATTAACATCTTCATCATCCTCAAGAAAAGAATTTATTACAAACACAATTAATGGCCCAGATATCTTTCCTAAGTACTCATTCAAGAAAATTAATGTAAGCTTGAGTCTTACCATGAACTCTGTAAATGTGTTATTCATTCATTTAACACATATTTTTTAGCTTCTAACTTATGTACGGCACTGTACAATATACTAGGGATGCAGCAATATGTAGGGTAAGCATGGTCTTCCCCCTGATTGAACTTAAATTGTACTGGTGAATCAACCAGTAATACAATTGCTAGTGTCAAATAGCAATTTGACAAAGGAAAAAGGAAAGTAAGAAAATATTATGACAGCCAATACGGAATATTTTCAGATATTGGATGCTTAAGAACTTCTTCCTGGAGGGGAGCCTGAGCGGCTCAGTCGGTGAAGTGTCTGACTTCGGCTCAGGTCATGATCTCACGGTTTATGAGTTTGAGCCCCAAGTTCGAGCCCTGCGTCGGGCTTTGTGCTCTCGGTTCAGAGCCTGGAGCTTGCTTCGGATTCTGCGTCTCCCTCTGTCTCTGCCCCTCCCCCGCTCACTATCTCTCAAACAATGAATAAACGTTAAAAAAAATTTTTTTTTAATAAGAAAAAAAAGAACTTCTTCCCTGAATGACATTTAGGATTGGACTTGTTGGATAAGAAAATTGTTCTGGAACTAAACAAACTAGAAGCATTCCATTGATGGTAAACCTGATGCCGTTTAGGCTTCTTAGTGACTACTTGTAAAGTCAAATAAAATAAAATATTTCTGGCACATTTGATATCTTATATATCTTCCACATCTTCTGGAAGATAAATAGAATGATTAGGGAGGAGGCTTATGTCTTAGTCCAAACCTTGATACTACAGTGTTAACTAATTCCATCTGTTGACTTCTTGTGGCTATTTTGGCTTCCACAACAAAACCAGTACCTTCCTTTACTGAAGGATGATACAGAAAAGAGTTTTTAACCTGTAAGATTAATAAGGGATTTCTCTTAGTATCCATCCTGAATTCATATGCAAAATAAACTGTGTATGATTCATCTATATAATTTACTAGTGAGAACATCTAACACTTTCATCAGATTTTTAAAGGGCTCTGTGATTCAAAAAAGGATATAGCCACTCAGACAGAAATGGTCTAATGTGGTTTATTGCTCTAGAATCTTTCAAAGAGCTGACTTGTACTCAGGCCTTCAACTGATTGGATGAGGCTCACCTACATTATGGAAGGCAGTCTGTTTTACTCAAAATTCACCAATTTAAATTTTAATCTCATTCAAAAACACCCTCACGGAAACATCCCAGAATAACATTTGACCAAATATCTGGACACCATGGCCTAGACAAATTGACACATAAAATTAACCATCACAAAGTATATGCTGCATCCTGAAGGACAGTGGCCCAGACTCAGAGGATACCACCTGCAAGCTGATGCCTTAACTATGCCTCCAAAAGAATATTACAAAGCTTTATCAGCCCACAGCTCCTAGATGATGGAATGTGTGTTATGATAGGACCCCCTGGTCATTTATCCACTGCTACATCTCCTTTGCAGTAAGGTCGGTCCCTTGGTTCAAAGAAATATTTGGCCAGATCTCATGTAGATAAATCAGATATTCTGTGAGATGCTGGATAGCAGGGAACCTGAGGAACTCCAGGCAGGAAAAAAAATCCATACCTGGAAATATATGTAAATCATTGCCCTCTTCATGCCAGAAAGTGTCCAATGTAAATAACTTGCCACTAAGTGGTTTGTTGATCTCTTTGAGGGATAGTAGTACATTAGCGGTTCACCATCATATTACAGCAAGGGTCTCTGCTGCCGACAAGTTGCACATTCAGCAACAATAACTAGAAGAACATATGCCTTTTGTCTCTGCAACCACGTCTACCCGGTTCACGGGTATATTTTGGTAGCCAAAGACAACATACTAGGGTAGACAAAAACAAAGGATGGCTGCATCTACTGGATGAGTCATCCTGTTCACCTGATCTGCCACTGGCTGGCGTCTGGTGGGCATTAACAAGCAATAGAAAAATTCCCATACTTTTTGCCCACTACTACACGTCTATCCAACTGCCTCTAAGCCATCCTCCTGTCTTCAGTCTTCCAATCTTGCTGCTTTCAGATCCATGACTAAACAGATAAACAATCTCCACCACCCCAGAGTTTGTATATGCCTTTACATTGGACCACTTTTCTCTCCACACAAAGTGGATAACCAGCTACACTGCCCAAAGCCCTGCCTTGTGGAAGAATTTCTTTCTACCATTGTTTTTCTGGGCCACCCATGAATGATCTTTAATGAAACAACCTGCTAAGCAGACCTATCTAAACCAAACTTGGTATTCTCTTCTCCTCCATCAGCTAGTCATAAAGCTATAGGTATAAACTGAGGAAGAAGAACTAATGCCATAGGGAGTGGTGACATGGGGATTTGAACTACATATTTGTAAAAATTATATATGCCCTCAGGACCTGCTGGTACCTGATTCTGCATATACCACTTCCACTGTATAATGGATTGCTGTTGGGCCTACCCAAATTTATCACCTAGTGGGTCTGAAAACATTCAACTCATGTTGGGCAGTTTTGGTCATGTAATCATCTGATGTTCCATGTTCATATGACCAGTATCTGTCAGGACCAGTAGTAGATCAGGAGCTGTTTTGAAAATGATGTATAGTACTTAGGTGTAGATGACTGCTCCAGAAACTTGGGTTCTACACTATGATTCTGCTATTAGATCTTGCCAGAGACTCCATGTAGTGTATTACTACCGATTCCTCTAGAACTATGGGATCTACTTGGTCAAAAGACCCAAGAAGCAGGGCTGCTTGTCCTATACCATAGACCTACTCTATAGCCCTTGTTTTTTCTGTGCCCCACTCAAAATTGGAAGTCTTCCACGTTATCCAATAAATGGATCAGAGCAGTATTTCTTTTTTTTTTTTTAATTTTTTTTTCAACGTTTTTTATTTATTTTTGGGACAGAGAGAGACAGAGCATGAACGGGGGAGGGGCAGAGAGAGAGGGAGACACAGAATTGGAAACAGGCTCCAGGCTCCGAGCCATCAGCCCAGAGCCTGACGCGGGGCTCGAACTCACGGACCGTGAGATCGTGACCTGGCTGAAGTCGGACGCTTAACCGACTGCGCCACCCAGGCGCCCCAGAGAGCAGTATTTCTAAGTGCAGTATATGCTGCTACTAAAATACAAAGAGGTTTAACAAACATTGTGCTTATTTTTTAAGTGGTAAGAACTCAAAGGTGCCAAAACATGTTCTTTAATTTAGAGGGTCTATTAGTCAGGGTTCTCCAGAGAAATGGAGCCAGTAGGATATATATAGTTATTTAAAGTACACTTATAAAAAAGTATACTTATTGCAGAAAGGATACTTATTATGAAGAATTGGCTCACATGATTATGGAGGCTGGGAAGTCCTGTGTTCCACTGCCTACAAGATGGAAATCCAGGAGAGCTGGTGGTATAATTCACTCTTAGTCTGAAGGCCTGAGAACCAGGAGAGCTGGTGGTGCAAATCCCAGTCCAAGGGCCAGAGAGGAGGTGAGATGGCCCAGCTCAAATAAATGAGGCAGGGGAAAAAAGAGACAACTTTCTCACACCTTTTGTCCTATTCAGGCCCTCAAAGGATTAGAGGATACCAACCTACAGTGGGGAGGGCAATCTACTTTAGTGAGTCCACTGATTCTAATGCTAATCTCATCTGGAAACATTCTCACAAAGACACTCAGAGATAATGTTTAATCTGGGCACCTCATGGTCAATCAAGTTAACACATAAAATTAATCATCACAAGTCTATCCCTCGTCAACTTGGCACCCATACATCTCCTTAAACCATACTTAATCTCCAAATAAGGACAATAACAAGGTTATAAACTGTCCTACATGCAAAGAAAAACACACTAACCTTTTCTCTAGAAGAGGAAGTAATTCTTTGAGTGATGTTTCCTCTTCCCTTGATGTCTTATAACTTAAATACCATGATGTAAAATTAATAATACTTAAATGCAATAATATAAAATCAATAATCTTATATTACATAGTAAGTAAATAAGAGCAGAAAGAAAACAAAGGTTGTAGCTGATATTTATAACTACCTTCTTCCATTACCCATTCTGTATTTCCTTTGCGTTCAGCAAGCACCTCAGCTGGTCATGGTTCTTTACCTGGTGGGGTAAGTAAACCAAACCTTCATTCCTGAAGGGAATTGGACTATTAGTAGTCCTGCATGGATTAGGCTGTTGTAGTTTTTCATTAACCTTAATCACAAGGCATGATACTACTAAGAGATGCTCTTAGGGATCTCCTGTACCCCAGACATACTCTTCCTTACCTCTATTATGGAGTAGCAGTCCAATTTCCCCCTTCATAATCAGGATCATTCATAGTAACTCCCTTCCTTTCCTGTTAATTCAAAGGCATCAAAAACCCAAAGTACCTGGGCAGCAGTCTGACAATTCAGTGGAATCATTGTTGTGTTTCCTAGTAGAAACATCCATCCCTCTAGAACTCTGAGCCAGCAGAGCATAACAGGAAGCAAAAATTTTGCTATTGGGTCACAAGGTGTAATAGTAAGTGGTACCACTCCTATTTCCATCCTTTGATTCCTGGACCCAGGAATTCTGGCTATTAGAGAAACAGCATCATATATTGGGCACCTGTTCAGAGCATATAGAGACTTCTGGAGAATCTTGCCCCAGCCCTGAAAGGTATTACCATGTAGCTGGTGTTCTAACATAGCTTTCAAAAAGCCATTTCACCACTCTATCAAACCAACTGCTATAGGAGGATGGGGTACATAGTAAGACAGTGAATTGCATGAATGTGGGCCCATTGCTGCATTTCTTTTGCTGTGAAGTCCTAGCATTGCCCAAGACTAGTGGAGCCCTAAGAGCTTTACTGATATGGTAGGATCCTAACTTTTTATAGAGTTTCTCTCAATGTCCCGAGGACATGCATCTTACCAGGGCATCCGAAGTGCTTGCCATTTTCTGTTCACGTGTGATTAGCATGCTATCACCAAAACAGTGGACCAAAGTGATGTTTTACAGAATGCCCAGATGATCAAGATTCCTCCAAACTATATTGTGACAGAGAGCAGGAGATTTAACTTAGGCCTAGGGAAAGTTTATGAATGTATATTGCTATTCATCCTGGTGAACTGCTTCTGATCTTCATTAATAATAAATATTGAAAAGAACACATTTGCCAACTCAATAGCCACATACCACAAATGAGAAGTAGTGTTAATCTGTTCTCATAAAGATACTATATGCAGCACAACAGCTGCATTAGGGCCACCACTTGGTTAAGCTTCTGGTAGTCCACTGTCACCTGTCAGGATTCATCTGATTTCTGCAGGAAGTAGAATGATGTATCAAATGGGGATAAAATGGGGTCAATCTTCTATTTGGTTTTGAGTCTTTGAGGATGGTGGTAATCTCCACTCCATCCTGTGTGGCAGCATCCACACAGAGGCTAAGGGACAGAATTATTTTTGATTTACCACCTTGGCCTGGGTGACTTCCACTTGGTCTTTCCTACTACAATAGCTTTTACTCCATAGGTTAGGGAACAAATGTGAGTATTCTGCCAGATGCTAAATATGTTCACCCTGATTATTCAGTCAGGAAATTGGAAAATGACTACCAGATGGGTCCAGAGGCCAGTTGGACCCAATTTGAGATGGTCCTGGGCCAGAGCTTCATTTTTCATCCAATCTCCATTCTCCCTCATTCTAACAGAGGAGCCATGAGAGTGCTTTGGGCTCCCAAATAACAGTGTCACCTCAGGTCTTCTATCAGTCCTTTAAAATCTGAGTATTCCCCAGAATCTGAGGCAAAAATTCATGAGCAAATGATCTGTTAAGAAAGTGTCCTCAGCAGAACTGCAAAGGAACTGGAAGGAGTTGAAGAGAGAAGAGGAAGAAGTGGGGGAAGTGTGTAATTTCAGGCAAAACCCTAGCTTTGGAGTAATCTAGCAGATGAGCTTTCAAGTGTAAAATTAAAACTAAGAGTGAATTCTTCAGATTGGAGGCAAGTTGTTCAGATTGGAGAGTTTCTTTTTTTTCCTGAAATTCTTGAGACCCAACTGGATTCGTGTTGTTACACGAATGGTCTTAGGGCAGCCTATTAAAAAACCTGAAGCCTGAGGAGTGCAATCTGATGTAATTCTGGAAGATCTCTCAAGAAGAAGGAACTCATAGCTTTTCTTTAGTTTTAGTCTCTATAGTGAGAAAAAAAGTTTATTTTTATAGTGTATTTGAAAAAATAGAATTGACTTCTGTTTTAATGTTTCATATATATATATATATATATATATGAAGCTGATTTAATTTGTGATTGTGTATTGTAGCGTCTGACATTTTAGGCTGTCACCATTGTTTTCCAGTTGGACATTAATAATCTAATTTTCAGCACATCAGTGTCCAAGAGAAAGGTCTCCTATAGTGTGGAGACATGATGCTCACTCTGACAATCTTCTATGGGAATCTATATGTCCACATAAGTTGAATAGCTAAGCATCAAATATCATCGAAGCAAAGATCCCATCTATAAAATTAGTCCTGAGAGAAAAAAGAGAGAAAGCATGTGATGAGGAAAAGAAAAGGAAAAATGTGTAAGACATAAAGGGCAGGGATGGGGAGTGGCAGATGTGATAGAACAGAGGAACTGCGTGAATTGATAAGAAATTAATGAACATTAACTATTGGCAAAGTAGTTAATATAAGATATATAGTTCTAGCTTACTACTCATAATTTCTAATCTCAAAATAAGTCTGCCAGGGTAGATGAATGGATAGGTGGTAGAAGAATGTAGAGATACTCAGATATTGGAGGTATAGCCATTGATTGATAGCTGTTGAAATGAATTATTTTTTTTTTTTTTTAATTTTTTTTCAACGTGTTTTATTTATTTTTGGGACAGAGAGAGACAGAGCATGAACGGCGGAGGGGCAGAGAGAGAGGGAGACAGAATCGGAAACAGGCTCCAGGCTCCGAGCCATCAGCCCAGAGCCTGACGCGGGGCTCGAACTCACTGACCGCGAGATCGTGACCTGGCTGAAGTCGGACGCTTAACCGACTGCGCCACCCAGGCGCCCCTGAAATGAATTATTAAGGAAGAACATATTCCAAATTTCTAAAAAGTTATGCACTACAGTTCCCAGATGGAGGCTTTATTTTTCCATGTGTCTTTGTCATTTTCCTTCTATGTTTTACCACCTGGCGCCCTTTTGTTCCCCAGCCTGGCCCCATAAGAATGCAAGTTGCTTGGCAACTGATCCATCCACTCAAGTGTCTCAAGGAAATAACCCCAGCTCCTAGGATGGTGCATGATCCAAGTTATTATAGTAAGCTCTAGTGTTTACACCTAAGCCTGGAGAGATAATCCTTGTTCACAGTATTTCCATTGCAGTCTATGAAAATCCATGTACAGCCAAAAAAGGTAAACGGGAGCTATATGACCTGTTCTTTATTTCAAGAACCATTAATTTGACAATATGTGAACAGGTGCTGGTGCTACTTAGTTTAATGCTGAAATATTCTAGGCTCAAATATAACCAGGAAAATGTGCAAATCTAAGCAATGAAGATAACAATTATTAGATATTTCCAGTATTCTAAATGAAAGAAGTCTTATAATCCAAATAATGTGATTGAAATGAGATGTATTTTTTTTTGGCTTGAAATCTTCAGCCTTTCTAACCTAAAGCTTACAAACACATGCATATATATACACATGCTTTCCAGCTGTAGTGCCACCTTTCACACTTTGAGAGGGAGCAGTAAAGCACTCAGAGGAAAGTGGTATATAATCATTTGCTTAAAGGTTTTAGGACTCATAGAGCCAGAGACAGAGATCATCTCTTCAGGAGTAACAGGAGCAGACAATGAAAAGGGTCTATTGGTTTACACGGACATATTTGTTAGCCAAAAATGTATAAATCTACCGAGCAAGACACAAGAGGGTGGCTTGGAATCCTTCTGTCCCATTAAAAACGAAATTATTTTTAGTATCCTGGAAGCAAAGCTCCTACATATAGCATGAAAGCTAGGTTCACCTCATTACAACTACCCTTGACAACTAAAACAATGTTTGTAAACTTTTTTTTTTCCCTTAAGAGGTATGTTACTATGTGCAGGAACTCTACATAACATAATTATTCCCTTTCCCAAAAATTTAACCACTTAGATGCTCATATATGGAGCTTTCTTACAGCAAAATATATACATCTTTATTATTTATTGGCATTTTTAGAAAAGCATGAGGGATTGAGTGAGTAAAGCTCAGTCACCTCTACAAAAGCTTTTCCAAAATTAATCAATGTACAAAAGTGTGGAGCCATTTGGAGGCAGTCTTCAGAAAAAAATGTGATGCAGCTGTATTCGGGGAGGAGTAATTGTTTTATTTTTTATTTTGTTTTTCAGTATGATGCAATAATGAGACCTTCTTTATATTCTGTAGTAAGACACATGATCCCTATCCACCCAGAATCTAACAACAGAATGAGGACATTTTACTCTAAATTAAAAATATCAACATAGCACAGTGACTATAATTAGTAATACTGTAGTACATACTTGAAAGTTGCCAAAAGAGTAAATCCTGAAAGTCCTCATCACAAGAAAAAAAATAGAGTATCAAAAATGTGTAAACCTGGGGCACTTGGCTAGCTCAGTCGGAAGACCAGGCAACTCTTAATCTTGGGGCTGTGAGTTCGAACTACCTTGGGGGTCAAGTTTACTCAAAAAAAACGTGTAAATGTAAAATTTTTTAAAAATCAGATTCTTTTTCTTTTTTTCAACTAATAAGCTGGTAAAGATTTTGAAGTATCATACTTGGCATTGCTGAAGAACCATAAAGATTAGCACACCCATGTACTATTTTTGTTAAATATTGAGAGAGAGAGAGAGAGAGAGAGAGAGAGAGAATGCGTACACATATGCATGATAGAGAAGGAGCAGGAGAGGGGCAAAGAGTTGGAAGCTTAACTGACTGAGCCACCCAAGTGTCCCATGTACTACTAACAGAAATGTGATTTGTGGTAAATGTTTTGGAGGAACTTGGTCAATATACATCAAATTGTTTCCAATACGCCCAGCACAGTTTAATCTAGAAATTCTATTTGTAGGAAACTATACTTAGCAAAATTGGGTAGTATTAAGAAATAGCTGCAAAGATGTCCTACAAAGTAGTTTGCAATAATAAAAAGAAACAACCTATGAGGCACCTGGCTGTAGAGTAGAGCATGTGACTCTTGATCTCAGGGTCTTTAGTCCAAGCTCCACATTGGGCATAGAGCTTACTTAAAACAAAGAAACAAACAAAAAAGGAAGCAACTTATACGTTCAATAATAGATTTATTCAGGCATTCATTTGATATTTATTTGCACACATACCATTCTTACAGGGATATAGCTTACATTCAAGTGGAGGAAACAAACAAATAAAAACTACCTAATTTATGGGTAACCTGGATGGCTCAGTTGCTTGAGCATCCGACTCTTGATTTCAGTTCAGGTCATGACCCCAGAGTCATGGGTTCAAGCCCCACATCAGGCTCCATGCTGAGTGTGGAGTCTGCTTGAGGCTCTCTCTCTCTCTCTGTCCCTCTCTCTCTCTCTGTCCCCCTCTACCTCTTTCCCTCACCACATGCTCTCTCAAATAAATAAATAAATAAATAAATCTACACAATTTATAAAGAAAACAGGAGCAGTTGATACAATTGATATGAAATCTAGGAGTGGATTCAAGCATGAATCAAATAATCTTGGCCTGAGCAACTGAGTGAGTAGCACTAGTGAGTGTCTAAGTTAGAAAATATCACTTCATCTCACCCAATGCTGTGTCCCTAGGAGAAGGCAATGAAAAACCCAGACAAGTTTAAAGGGGCCTAAAGAAAGAGGAAATAGTGCCTAACACTCCAGGAGAGCCAGAGGGAAAAAGTTTAATAAGGAACCCTGCCAGCACAGGGCAGTAACCACAGAGAAAGGCAGCAGGGCCTGTCTAGTGTGTGTGTGTGTGTCGGGGGGGGAGGGGATGGGGTTAGAAGTGTCTCCAACAGTATCCTAAAGTCCAAGTGCCACCAGAGCTAAGTACCTAAGGAGGAGTGAGGGACCCAAAGGAATCTGGTGGTGTATAAGAGAAGGATGCATAGTAACTTATGAGGGCCTGATGACTGGGTACCATGGCAGGACACTCATGAACAAAACTGGAAAGGAGCACAGTAGACGTCAGCAGGGGCCAACAAGGAAGAGCATAGACTGGAAGTCTGCTCCCCACTAGAGTCACAGCCTAACTCCCCAGAGTTAGGGCATTATAAGTGAAATACTTATATATATTTGTAATTTGTAATACTTATATATTCTTGAAATACAAGAATAAAGACAGAGAAGAAGAAACCAGAATTGTGTTTACTTCTGTAATGCATGAATATTACTGACTTGACAGTTTATCAGAATAAACCGGATCTACATTCAGAATAAAAGCCCTAAGAGTCTAGGTTGAGTTATAGAAAATTAATATTACTCCTTTTCCTTCTTCCTTTCCTTCCTTCTTTCCTTTCTTTTTCTTTTTTTCTTTTTTACATGCCTGAGTTTGGGGCTGATAAATCCATAGCCAAGATATAGAATCCAAATATCCTCTAGGTGCTCGAGCTTGTGGATCCCAAAAGGGACCTATTGAACAATTAGCCCCTAAGATAATAATAGAGTAAGTACTTAGCTAGATATGAGCAGGGAACAGGTGCTTTCCCATGGACAAAAAGGGCAGAAACCAAGTTTTAAATAGCTAGGAAAAACCCCCAGGGGATACACATGCATCCCTCCCTATAACCACTGTCCTAGAGTAACCTGTAGCTTCATTATAACACGTTTACAATGTGGTTTTGAGCCGCCCCCACTGTGGAGGAAGGCTGCCATGACAGTTCCAACAAGGACAACATAGAGCCCAAAACTCCACCTACTTAGATGACTGGAAGCAACTTCAGTCAACTTCAGTCAGAGACTGCCTTAGTCATGACCCATAACCTACACAAACATAAAAACAAAAGACACCCTTGACCCCTGGTGCAGTTGTCACCCCTGGGCCTGCCCGCTCTTCCATCCTGAGGGTGTACTCTCACTTTGGCCACTATAATAGCAGCCAGACGCTTGCTTGCTTGCTTGCTTAAGAGTCTGGCTCTGAATTCTTTCTTGGCCAAGCTCAAGAACTGAAATGAGGGAATAAGACACATCACTAACAATAAAAGTTAACAAATATTGACGAGGATGTGGAGAAAGGAGAACACTTGTGCACTATTGCTGGGAATGTAAACTAATAAAAGCTCTATAGAAAACATGATGAAGGCTCCTCAAGAAATTAAAAATAGAACTATCACATGATTCAGCAATCCCACTTCTGAGTATATATACAAAGGAAAGGAAATAAATACAAAGGAAATTATCTCAAAGAAATATCTGTACTCCCGGGTTTATTGTAGCATTATTTACAGTAGTCAAGGTATGGAAACAACCTAAATGTCCATAAAGATATGAATTGGACCAAGAAAATGTAATACAAATTTACACACACACACACTGGAATATTATTCAGTCTTTAAAAAGAAGGAAACAACATGGATGAACCTGAAGGGCATTATAAGTGAAATAAGGCAGGCAGAAAAAGACAAATACTGCATGGTATTATTTATTATGTAGAATCTTAAAGAAACAAAACAAAACAAAACAAAACAAAACACCTCACAGAAACAGAGAATAGAAAACTGTTGCCAAAGCCGCGCCTGGGTGGCTCAGTCGGTTGAACAACCAACACTTGATTTCTGCTCTGGTCATGATCCCAGGGTCATGGGATTAAGCCTGCTTAAGATTCTCTCTCTCTCTCTCTCTCTCTCTCTCTCTCTCTCTTTCTCTCTCTCTCTTTGCCCCTCTCCCAGCTTGTGCATGCATGTGCTCTCTCTTTCCCTCTCTCTCAAAAAAAAAACCAAAAAGTTCTAAGGATCTAATACAGAACATGGTGACTTTAGTTGATAATTTTGTATAGTATAATTGAAATTTGCTAAGATAGTAGAACTTAAATATTTTCACAAAAACAAAAATAGTAGAGGGAGATAAATATGTGAGGTGATAGATATGTTAATTAACTCAGTGGGAGGTAAGTCTTTTCACAAAGTGTAAGTATATCAGATCATCACATTGTACACTTTAAATATCTTACAACTTTATTTGTCATCTACACCCCAATAAAGCTGATGGGGAAGCAAAATAATAAGTAAATAACACACTAACTCTTCTGGATCAATAGTTGTATTTCCAAGTGGGAAAATTTGAACCCACACCTATCTGAGTCTTTGGACTTTCCTAAGAACGTGGCACTATGGCATTGGTGGCTCACAGCCCTGAGCATTGGCTGCTGCCCTCATCATAGTGTCCCACTGACTCCTTGCCCTTGACCCATCAAATCTACTCTCAATAGGGCAGTGTCAGTGCTCAACTGTACATGTGCTATTAATGAGGCAATGTTTTGATAGGAGGAAGTCTTCATGATTCAATATTTGAAAAAAAAAATAGATTGATCCATAATAAGAAAGTGTCAATATCCTCAACACTAACTAAAAAGGTACTTGTGCTTCTGAAAGATTTTCCTTACTTCTTTACATAGAATGTCCATGGTGAAAAGAATAGTCTTTAGGCTATTATAGGTTAATAGAAATTTCCCCTAAAGACACCCAAATGTCTGCGTTGGCTCTGGCTCAATCCCAACCTAGTATGAGGCAAGACCTTACCCCAAGGTCAGATGTGTCTCCACTTATACAATAGAAGAGTGAGATTTTGATTTTTTAATAAATCCCTAATAAAGTTAATGACTATTAACAAATCCCCCAGAGCCAGAAACATCTGCAAAGATGAACACTAGAATGACCCACATCTGTCTCAACAGTTAGGCTTACTGGTACTTCACAATAGATCTTTTTTCTTTAGAAGTTTTTGGAAAGGAAAGGTAAATGGGGCCTGCTGGAACACCATCTTGAAAATAACTTTATAGCAATAAAAGCCCTGAAAGTTATGCCAATAGCAGGGCTAAAGACTAAACACAATTACAAGTTTGAAAGCCACAGACCCTAATTCCTTCACCCAACAATCAAAGACTTGGCTCTCATAACCTTCTGAAAGAAAACAGGAAAAGTTCTCAAAATTTTAGTTTCATTTCTGAGTTGATTACTCTAAAGTCTCATCACCAAAAATAGAAAAAGGATGAACGCGAGAATAGTATACAAGAGTTGCCCATCATCTGATAACCCTGATTGCATTTTCACTCACCACATATTTCCAATTAACAATTTTGTGCCAGATGATGCCTTAAAGGAAATATTTTATATACAATCACTAAACTCTTTTTCAACATAGTATGAGATGTTCAACCACTGTAAGCTTATTTGGAGTCGGGGGGAGGGGTGTACACATTTTCTTAGACTGATATTTTCTTCAGAGAGTTCTGTATACAGGGTACCAATTGGACTGAACATTAAAAATAAATACATAAGTTTCCATGTGCTTATTTCTGAGCTCCTGAAAAAAAATAGAAAATAAGATGTGAAGCTATGATACAGCTATCAGGAATCCAAAAAGTACTTTGTGCATATGTAGCACAATCCTTGTAAGTATTCAGTCATATACTCTGGTCGATGTTATAAGATTCCGTAAACACTCAGCACAACCATCTGAGAGTTATGTGCTGTTGTGTGGTCTTACTTCATCACAGCTGTAATAAGTTGCATGTAGGTATTTTTGTTTGTTTGTTGATTTGTTCTTCTCTACCTCAGTTCTAACTCTTCATTTAAAGCCAAATAAGGACATCAAATTAAAACATTAACTGAAGAGACAGATCAGACAGGAAATTCCAAAGTTAAGTTTCTTGTTGTAATTTTAACTTTCCCATGATGCACATTTTCTGTACTAGTTACATCTTGCATGTGTAGCTTTGTATGAAGAGCCAGATTCTGACCTCAGTCACACTCATTTTATTTTTACTGAAAATGTAAGAGGGAGCAATGAAGAATCAAAGTAGGGCCAGAGGTCAGTAGGCTGGAAAGCAAATGCTGAAGGCAAGGGTTATGGGATGCACGCAAATATGGAGAATACAAGGCTCTCATGGAGTTCTGTTAGTGAATGCGCAATTGCATTTCAGAATTTCTTAATATGCAAGTTTTCATGTACTTCTTTTCAAATATCCATGAAACAACAATTTGAATCACATTATTTTTTTATTTTTTTTTTATTTACATAGAACTGGAGCGTTTGGTTTTCTTTGATTTCACCTCTTGCTTATAAATCTTCCGACCAGTCATTAACTGCTTGTAAAGCCCCGGCACCTCATATATTGTCACTTAATTATGTTATGCTACAGTGGGCTTCCTAGGAGGCAAAAATTCTACACAAAAACACTTATAAAGAAAGCCAGGGCAGACAGCCTGACTAAGCCAGTAAGAATAAAAATTGTTGCTGACAAGGGAACAGAATTGACAACTAAAGCTTTCTGAACCAAAGGGGAAAATGAATAGCCAAGACATTTGAATTGTTGAAGGAAAGGATGTTTCAGATCTAGGCAAGGGGGAGGAACACAGCATAAAACTGGAAATAGAAGATTAACCACTAAGCCTGCTCAGAATGAATCATAAAGAGAGAAAAGGGATTATTAGCCCAAAGAATCTAGGCAGGAAAGGCCCAGGGCAAAGCCTCCTGGTGCATCCTGCCTTCAAGTCTAAGATGTTGAAAACTGTACCCTGTTGGAAGAAGGGCCTCACTGGTGTGAGCCTGCCCAAGACATGAAGGAATAAAAAAGAACTACAGAAAAACATATTCAAATTGCAGGGCACTATTAAATTTTTAAAAATTGTGATCATTTCCATGATAATACTCAATGCTGGTGAAGATGTGGTAAAACTAATACCCAAATATTACTGGGGGCAGCATCATTTGATATAGTCCCTTAGAAAATTAAGTAAATAATATGTATCAAGAGCCATAAAACTGCTACTAGCTTTAATACAGAATTTTCTTTTTATGTCATTTATCCTAAAGAACTACCTTAGGATACAGAAATATAGAAATTAAATACAGACAATACAGAAAAAAGTCTCCATCCACAGAAATATTCAGCATAGTACTGTATAGAAAGTAAAAACAAAACAATGTCCAAGAATAAAAGACAATTTAAATATAATATTGTCTATATACTCAATGAATAAAAATCATATTTTTATTTATATTTATTTATATTATATTTATATATATAGTTATATAGTTATGTATATATATATAGTTATATATATCATATATATATGTATGTATATATATCATATATATATATAGTTATATATATCACATATATATATATATATATAATTGAACTGGAATCTATTCAAGCTTTCAGATAAAACATCCTATATAGGAAATTATCAGGTTGAAAAGAACAAGTTAAACTGTTCATAAGTAAGCAATACAGAATTATGGACAATTGACCTAGTTTCTTCAGTAATTCAGTGATTTGGGACCAAGCAGGGGAGATGTTAACCTTCTGGAGCCTGCTATCTAAAGAAGTTTCTGCAATGATGGAAATGTTCTGTATCTCCACTGCCCAACATGGTCATCATTAGACATGTGGAACTGTTGAGCACTTGGAAATGTGGCTAGTGTCACTTATGATCTGAATTTCTTAGTCTCACTTAATTTTAATTAACTTAAAATTTTAAAGTCTCTTGTGGCTAGTGGCTACCATATTGGATGGCACACTTTTAGATTTAAAAGTTTGCAGAGACACCAAATCATATGCAATGTGTGGATCTTGTTGGATCCTGAAACAAACAAACCAATTTAGGATGACCTGAGTCTTTGGGGGAAATCTGAATATGTCATGAGTTAGACGTTAATTTTGTTCATTGTGATAAAGGCATTGTGGTCATATGAAAAATTACTTATTTTAGAGACCCATACGGAAATGTCTAGGGGTGAAACAGCAAATGTCACAATGTAGGGTTTGCTTTAAAATGCTTCCAGCAAAGAAAGAAAAAAGAGACAAAACAAGTGTGACAACATGTGGATAATTGCTTAATCTGGGTAAGGGGTATGTAAGGTTCATTAGATTTTCCTCTTTTGTGTGTGTATGCATGTGTGTGTGTGTGTGTGTGTGTGTGCTCCGCTTGAAAGACTTTCATAATAACAATTTCTAAATTCATAATTACATCAAAAATACTTATAAATAATATTAAGGGAAAAGGCAGAATACAAACTTGCCCCTTCGGCATTATGACACCCATTTAACTAGTAATGAGCTAGAGTATTAATACTGAGTTACAAGCAATCTATAAGATGTTCACATTTGCAAATGATTTTACTTACATTTCAATGACAGGACAGAATACAGTCACTGTGCTAGGAAATGCTTACAGGAATATTTTGAGCATGTTTAAATAAACATCCATTGGGGCGCCTGGGTGGCTCAGTCGGTTGAGCGTCTGACTTCGGCTCAGGTCACGATCTCGCGGTTTGTGAGTTGGAGCCCCACGTCAGGCTCTGAGCTGATGCCTCAGAGCCTGGAGCCTGCTTCCCATTCTGTGTCTCCCTCTCTCTCTGCCCCTCCCCCATTCATGCTCTGTCTCTCTCTGTCTCAAAAATAAATAAACATTAAAAAAAAAAATTAAATAAATAAATAAATAAATAAATAAATAAATAAATAAAATAAACATCCATTAAGTATGGCAGCAAAACAAGTAGTTTGAGAATCCCTGTTACTAACACCTCTCTATACCCATACATGTCCATATATCAAAGAGATTGGATGGAAGCACACCATATTTTATTCCATAATGTTTTTTCCACAATGGTGGTTTTGTTCATGTGGCTGAACTAAATAAAGAATAGAAAATGTTTTCTAGGGGCGCCTGGGTGGCGCAGTCGGTTAAGCGTCCGACTTCAGCCAGGTCACGATCTCGGGGTCTGTGAGTTCGAGCCCCGCGTCAGGCTCTGGGCTGATGGCTCGGAGCCTGGAGCCTGTTTCCGATTCTGTGTCTCCCTCTCTCTCTCTGCCCCTCCCCCGTTCATGCTCTGTCTCTCTCTGTCCCAAAAATAAATTAAAAACATTGAAAAAAAAATTTTTTTTAAAAAGAAAATGTTTTCTAATTTGGTTCTGTTATTTTTAAATTGAGATTAAAATCACATTTAAAATAAACTTTTTAGGGGCGCTTGGGTGGCTCAGTCAGCTGAGCATCTGACTCTTGGTTTTGGCTCAGTTCATGATTGCCTGGTTCATGGGTTTGAGCCTCAAGTCAGGCTGTATGCTGACAGTGCAGAGCCTGCTTGGGATTCTCTCTCTCTCTCTCTCTCTCTCTCTCTGCCCCTCCCCCGCTGTTCTCTCTTTCAAAATAAATAAACTTAGAAAAAAAAGAATTATTCTTAATAGATCCCAACAATTTTTATTGCCAAGACACAAATCTATTTCTCCACATACTACTGCCTTTTAAGTGTTTTCAGATGCATGTGAACAGAATAAATAAGCATATTTGCAAATGTGAGGAAAAATTTTAATGTAATATGTAAAAAGGGGTGGTAATTTATATTACCTAAGAAGTTGAATAAATTTCTCTTTCCTTCTTATTTCACTGGCAATGGTTAATACTATTTAAAAATTAACTAATGCTAATAGTTAATATTGAATATTTGTCATTTATGTAACATATAATATACTGAATATAATAAGACACTGTTTTAAGCAGTCTCCTTATAGGAACTCACAATAACCTTTTGTGGTATGGGATATTTTGAAGCTGATGAAATTAATACACAGAGAAGTTAAGTAATTTGTCTAAGACCACACAGCCAGTAAGTAGTAGAGCCAAGATTTAAGAATTCTGCTCCAGAGTCCATCCTTTTAAGCACTATGCCATGCTAGCTAGCTTAGGTAATACACTCTATTGCCTTTGTTCATTGACAAGTGAGAATCAAATATCTTTGTCTCTCTCTGCAAAACGCACCCCTCCTCTGCAGCCCAAGGAGCAAAGGACCTTCCAGCACCTCATGAAAAGAAAAAGTAAATTGAGTCAAAGAAAGGGACATTAGCTTGCTATTATCTAACTTTCATCTGAACCAAATTCCCACTCAGCCCTTGGTAACTAAACTTCCCCTTCATGGGCAATGAATCGTCCTCATGTCCTCAACCTCAATGAGCCTACGTTGTCATTGGTGGCAGATGAGTTCACGTGGTATAACAGGTAGCATCTTCCTGGAAATGCTAATTGCAATGGTTTGTTCAGAAGCAAAATACCAACTTTGCACCAGGTAAAATTTTACCAATTTCAGAAGCAAAATACCAATTTTACACCAGGTCATGCAATGGATGTTTTTTATATGTTGTGCCTTAATTCAGCCTCACTGAAAAGTAAGAGTTTTCTTTCTGTTAATTTTCCCAATAACTAAAGGCTAGTCTTTTAAAAAGCTGTTCTTTTTTTTAGGTACACCTTTCTAGTCAATAACAAAGAGGACACTGCCTTGTTAGACAAAGTATGTGGAATAGAATATAATCTTATCTCACTGTTAAGGTCATTTTATAACAGCATGTACAGATTGCAGCACATTATCACTCCTTAGGTTATAGAGACAGGAGGGTTTTCAGTCTTACACTGCATGCTTTTGGGAGCTGTGCCTTAGGATAGTTTTCTGGTGTCTTTGATGGAGGTTATCAGTTGTCATATCAGTTGCTATTCTTACTGTCCTTTCTCTAGCAATCATTCATCTCCTTCTAATTTCCAGCTTCAAACTTGCTGTGGTTTTGGAAACCATGTGACCATCTATGCTGCAATGAATCTATGATACAGAAATCTATGAATGCATGAATTTACGAATGTATATATACATATCCCTTTCCACAAAGGATTTGGGACAGCTTTTTTAAATTATACAGTTTAAAAGATAATGATTTTTCAGAGAATTTGAGCAAGAGGAAAATAAGGATAGGTAAATAATAAAGCCAAGAGTAAGTAACACATACAGGCTATATTCCCTGTAGCCTTCTATAATTGCTGGCATGAGGAAACAAATAGAGCTCCCCTGGAAGTCAGAGCAAAGATGAAAAGGTGATCAATGAATTACCAGTTCCCAATGCTCAGAAAGTAAAAACAAGACAGATATTCAGAAAAATTACTACCACTCCCAACATGAATTTTTTTGGTTTTCATAAAAGGATGTTCATGAAAAAGATGAAAAAAGAATAGATAGCATCTTCAATGGCATCCTGGCAATGGGTAGTGTCGTACATTTTAAATATTGTTTCTTTAAAAATCCTTTAATATAAGCCAAAAGCAAATATCCAGGTAAAATAAATATGTAAAGTAAGAGTGAAAGCAATTGGGCTGAGGAACTATAAGACTCTCAGGAAGCCGCATCACAAACTTTAATATATGAACTTCGAGATGACGATTTTCCTTGACCGAAGTTTCCCAGCACATACTTCCTAATTGATGGCCATGTTCCAGATATGTAGGTTTATAAACATTTACACATATTTTATGGGGAAATCTATTTCTTTTAGGGACTATCTCTTTAGAAACCACTATCTACTGTTGCCTTTTAGATTTAGTTCATTCTCAATTCCAGCTTCGTTGCTATCGTTATTTTATGAGAAGTGCCAAAGAAGTCTTAATCATTTGCACGCTCTTTATAATCTTCAGTTCCAAACCTTCAATACAAAGATGAGACTGCCAGATTTTTAAAGGAAATTTCTAAATCTGTAAATTAGCAAAGTGAATTGAATAAAGACATACTCTAATTCACACACTAACTTGGAGATATTCTTTCATTATGAGCCCTCCTCTGAAGTGAATTTAATCAAAGTTTATTCAGTGAATTTCAAAGCAAATCCACCAGCTCACTTTACCTTCCATTTAGGTCCCTAACAACGGGATTTGAGGACCGTTCTTCACTTTAATTCTTTAGTTGTGCAATGCCTACTGTATGTAGAGAATGTTTGCAAGTTTGGATTCTCTGAACAACACAATGAATTCCCTCTACCATACCGCAATACAATCGCTCAGCTATCAAGTAAAGCTTTTTTATCCTGCTGAGTTCAAAGTTCAAAATTTATTTCTTAGCTTAATGCAATGCTAGTGCAAGTGTGTTTAATATATTCATTCTAAATGCCATCAGAGGACGGTGGTGTCAACATTTTGGCTTTGTTTGGACAGCTTTTGTGCAAGTGCAAACACTGAGTGTATGAAATCTAATGAGATTAGGCGCTTACTGCAAAATTAAAGGCAGGCGACCAGACTTCAAAGACATTACCGCAGTGCAAATCCCTTACTATATTTCTTGGGCCATTTCAACAAACTCAAGTTTGAGAATCACCTTTACCAAAAGATTTTCTTCATAGCAACCCTTTATTAGAAGACTTGATATTAAATACCTCCTAAAGATTACATGTTTTTAGGGTTTTTTTTAATCATCATTAAAGAGCACTATAATTAAGGAGGATGAAATTGAATCAAGACAAGTAAGAATTAACCAAAAGCTCTTTCAGATCCAGAATTAAAGATGAATCCTTTAAAAGTTGTGGATTTCGAGTGTGGTTTTGTTTTGTTTTTGCAAAAATAGAGAAAACAACAAAAGAAAGTTGACCTCATCACAACATGATAATGAATCTTCTGACTTTTTTCACATAATTAACATGTTACTATGTCCCAGGCACTGTTCTAAGTGATTTGTACATATTACATTAATTCCAACCACAACCTTATGAGACAGCTAATACTATTAGTCCCAATTTACAGATTAGAAAACCAAAGCTTACTGAAATTAAACTGTAGTTTATTAAACTCAAATAATAGACCCAGGGGAGAGTATAGATATATGCTGGCCAAATGAGCGAGAAAGAATCTTGTTTCTAATTACAAGTATTTTTAACTTCAAACAAGAGATACAAAGGACTCTCCAAAGAAAGGGCAATAAACAAGCCCATAACACCTAAGAATCCCTGCTCCTGGGCATAAATCAGATTATAGAAAGGGGCATGCAAACTTCACTATAGTACTCCAGGGATAACACAGTCAGGAAGAAGAAAAAATCAGAGAACAGCTATAAGCCTTCCCACTTGCAAGGGAGATGGGGGAGAAATGGAGGAATGGATGAAAGAGGGCGCTACCACAGATGTCTCCAGTCGGACAAACCCAGCAACCAAGTGCCCAGAACTGTCAATGGTAATAAGAGGTGAGCTGGAAAAAATGAAGGTTTGAAGAAAGCAGTGAGTTCAGTCTAGGGATATAACTATTAAGTTGAACCATATAAAATAGATTTTGGTGATTTTTTTATCTACTAACTTGGGAATTGTGCATCTGAAGGTTTTGAGATATTCAGGTAGAAAGGCTTCTGATAACAGTATTCTGATAACATTGGACATGTGTCTGTTAAGTAGAAGCTGCAGATATGGATACACGCATCATCTAGACATGGCTGATAATCTGAAGCCACGTCAGAGGTTACATTTCCAAGAGTAGAAAAGTAGAGGTTTTCCAGGGAGACTCATAGTTAAAAGAGAAGAAGTCAGCAACATGTAAGAATAAATAAGAAACTCTACCATGACTAATGCTAAGCCAGAAAGAATTGATATTTTTGGAGTCAAAATCAGAAGCAAAACCTTTGGGTACGGACAAAAGATGACCATAGTATAAATGATTTCTGTTGAATGGAAGATTGTAGGGATAGGGGATATTGTAGGATGGATGGCAAAAAAATATGGCTATAAAATGTATATACACATTCCATGAGCTTACTCTTGAAAGAGAAAGAGAAAGGTTTTTTTTTTTTTCTTTCTTAATGAGATGGCATCATAATCAAAGAGGAGTGGAGACCCCTTGGTACTTTCCTGAAAACAAAAGAGACCCAGGTATTTTTACCAGCAAGAAAAAGAAATAGATAACAGTGCAGCAGATAGTATCCAACAGCAAAGGGTGAGAAACCAGGATCTATTTACTTGAAACAGGATAACCCTCACCAGATGAGAAACCACAGCCACAGATGGGTGGAAATACCGGCAGATGACCGAAGGTTCCGCCTTCAGAGAAGGACTTATTTGTGTTTTTTGTAACTTCGTGGTACAGAAACTTTAAGGAAAAATTCTGATAGAAGTTCTCATTAAGAAAAATCTGCCTTTATCCTCAGGCAATCTTGTTCTCAGAAATATAAACGCTAATGTCCACTAGGAAATCTTGGTCCTGTGTGCATGTAAACAACTGCAGACTGTTCAGATGGAGGGCAGGGGGAGTAGTTGAGAATCTCAACAGTCTTCCTGAATGTAGTGAGATCAGCCTTTGTTAGGAGAAGACCAAGAGTTTCAAAAAACCATTGGAAGTTGTAAAAATTCAGTGAGGTTGCTTCAGGAGAAACTCATAAAGGACAAACAGTAAATGATGTGCCAGTACCCAGAAAGACAGACACTGAGCAAGATAATATATCATATCACCGAAGTTTATTTCTACCATTTCTTATCCCCACCTCATGTTACTTACTTTCTGTCTCACACACACACACACACACACACACACACACCTTGAAAGGGCAAGGATTATTTCTTATTCATACTTCTAATCCTCAAAAGATCTGGCATGGAGTTTTGCACATGGTAGACATTTAATAAACATATTAGATGAATGGGATCAATTTATAATAGGTTACTACCTTTGATAGTCAGAATTTTTAACCTAACAGTTTAAAGATATTCTTAATGATTTATGAAAATGAGAATAATAACAATAACTAACATTTATAGAGTACTTACTATAGGCTATATTTTTACACAGATTATTTTATTTAATCTCCATAATAATCCTAAAAGGTAGAGTTTTGCCATTTTACAGATGAGAGAAATGAGCCTTCTAGAGGTACATGGTAGCAGAAGGAGTTAAGCTTGATACTTTCTCAAAACCATTATGTATATAAAATGCCTGGCCAGGGGTGCCTGAGTGGCTTAGTTGGTTAAGCATCCAACTTCAGCTCTGGTCATGATCTCACGGTTTGAGAGTTCCAGCCCCAAATCAGGCTCTCTGCTGTCAGCACAGAGCCAGCTTTAGATCCTCTGGCTCCCTCTCTCTCTCTGCCCTTCCCCCACTCATGGTTTTTCTCTCTCTCTCAAAATAAATAAACACTTTAAAAAAAAAAAATTAAAATGTCTAGCCAAGTGCCAGGCTTCCGTGAAACTGCACACAGAAATAGACACTACAGTACAGCACGGGTCTCAATACAACAGCTAGTCTGCACCTGGCATACTTAACAACCATGTGGCCACCAGGCACTCCAGCTTTCTATTTCTTTATCTGCGTAGTAAGAAACTCGACAAGATGTAGAGTACCTTCCAGGTCTGAATTTTGACAACTTTAGACTTATTCTTAATAATGGAATTAAAGGCGGTTAGAATTCTTGCATCATTTTAGTTGGCCAGTGCCCGAAAGGACTGATAATCACAGCATTTGTAAAACTGAAAGCAGTTTGTAAAAGACTGAGGCTTTGGAAAGTTAGTTGCTGGTCTTGGAATTTGCTTTCAATCTCCGGCAACTGTTTATGGTACCAACAGACAATAAAGCAAAAACTCTAAAACTTTTTTTTTCTCATTTGTCTTAACTAGCAACGTACAATGGATGTAGCCAGATAAGATACAATATAATGTCACTCTTACCATACTCTGAGGAGTGAGACAGTCACAAATGAAATAAAACAGGGTATTCTCATAGCAAGTATGAGCACCCTCCTCCCAAACAACCATATGGATTCAGTGATGCAACTTTACAGTATCTCTTATGAGAAAGCATACATTTTTAAAGCATGAGGGACTCAAATGACAATGGTATTTTAAAACATAACACCAAGGATGCCTGAGTGGTTCAGTTGGTTAAACATCCAACTTTTGTTTCAGTTCAGATCATGATCTCATGGTTTGTGAGTTTGAGCCCCACATCAGGTTCTGCGCTGACAGCAAGGAGCCTGCTTGGGATTCTCTCTCTCTCTCTGTCTCTCTCTGCCCCTCCCCTGCTATCTCTCTCTCTATTTCTCTCTCTCAAAATAAATAAATAAACTTTAAAAAAATAAATAAATAAAAATGAAAACATAACATCAAACACCCACTAAACTACATCCTCTCAGCCACTAGAAGGCAGAGGCACCATACGCTGTCCCCTATATATAAAATAACCTTGTTTATACCTGAACAGGAAAACATATTTATCGCTCCCAGGCTAGTTGGAATATTAAATATTTCATTATTTCACAGCTTTCTCTTACAGCTTCTCAAATGATGTTCAAATACCTCACAAAACAGAAACAGTAGCTAGTTTACATAAGTGAGGAAGCAATGGCCCTTCAGCCAGGAGACCGGAATGAGACATTCAAGTGCTCGGGCCCTGTCCGGGTACACTTAGTTATAGAATCTAAGGTCACTGGAAAAGGACCATTGTATTTTCAGTGGAAAAGAAATTGATGTGGATTCTGTTTAGTTTGTCCAAGGAAAAAAGTGTCTTCCTCAAAAGCAGAAGGGCCCCCCAAATTTCTTTTCTCCTAATGAGAATGAAGAATTGTAATTGTACCGTAGTTTTGGTGTTTCTTTATAGCAACTCCCTCTATATAGATTATACCTACAGTGTGTTAAGGTAGGTTGTCATCAACTACGAAACTGTTATCCTTGTTTCTCTCCTTTTGGCCTCCCAAATAACTTAGTCTGGCCCAAACCTCCAGGATTATAACAATTTCTCTTTCAGGAATTCTAAAGCCTTTTTAAAACTATAGATTACTTTCCCCCCTCATTAATAGAGGAAATCCTGTCCTTTTGTCAAAGCCACAGAAAGTATTTGCTGAACTATCATAAAACACAAGAAAATATGGCATGACTTATCTTCAGAAATTACTTAGTACTTTGTGGTTCAACACATAGGGGATTATTTGCAGAAGAGAATAAGAACAAGAGGTATATTTTCTCAAGTTAACAGATGGGAGGCAGGGAGGGTGCACACTGCTCCTGTGTGTGTGTGTGTGTGTGTGTGTGTGTGTGTGTGTGTGTTTAATTTGAAGGAAGTCTCCCTTTCACAAGAAAACCACCCGCAGTAGTAAAGATGATGGCTCTGACCCACCATGTTGGCAGTTGGGTGCAGATTCTTGGGAAACCAGTCTCTGTGGTTCACCTCACTGCCTGATAATGACAGGTCCCTGCCTTACCCTCAACCTTGAGAAAGAAAAAAATCAACACTAAAAATAAGAAGAAAAGGGGAATGATGTCCTTGCCAATGCTAGTGGCCAGGAGGCCTAGAAAGAGGCCACTGGATACCCTGCTATTTATTGCCCATTTCCACCCATAGGAAGCTGGGCTGAGAGCCTGCCAAAGGGAAAGAAAAAATAAAAATGTTCTTCATCCTTCCTGTTTACATTAATAGAACAGAGTCACGTACATCATTCCAGCCCTATTATTTTCCCCTTCTACACAGAGCAGTTTTTTTTTAGGTCAAAGTTTTTAAGAGAAAGAATTTTAAATTATATCCTCAAGTTTTATAGCCCTACCTTTCATATGTCTTATGCTTTCTTTTATTACTCAACTAAATTTATAGACATAAAAGACCATTTTAATCATCTTATCTAAAGGGCCTTGTTTTCTTATTTTAATGGCCATAAGTTAAACAATCAGAAGTTCCTCTAGTCTGATATTCCAGAGTAAACCAGCTATTTATTGAGACTGAGTTTACACATAAAAAAAAAAAAAAAAGCCACCACTTCTTCCCACAGGGAAAATAAGGTTAAATTCCTAGGATAAGAAACCATAATAAATTTAACTTTACTGCAGAAACCAGTGGTTTGAGGAAAGCTCAAACCCAACCCAACCCCCCCCCATCCCCTAAATCATTACATCTTAAAAACAAAGAAAGTAAACACTGTTATTGATACACAATTATTTGTGTACTTCTCTGAGAAGGAATTTTAACATATATAAGGGTTTCCCTAAAATCGAAAGAACCTGACTTACAGACGATAAAGCCTGCAAAGGGATGGGGTGCTGTCATAAGGGTTTTTTTTTTTAACTTTTTGCATACACATTCTAACTAGCTCCCCACGCCGTTTCCTGCCCCCCCCCCCGCCCCCATCCCCCCAGTCTCGAGACTCAGCATCACAGCCTTCTCTCAGTTGCTGCAAAACTTCCAGATCCCTGCTTCCTGGAGGCTCTCACAAATCTATTCCCTCCTGGTAGCCCTGATAGGCTTTTCCTCCTCCCTCACCCACTGCCTTTGCTTCTCCCACCCCATTGTGTTTTTCTCATTTTGGTGTAAATGTCACTTCCTCGAGAAATTCTTCTCCAAACTCCCAGTCCACATTCAATCCCATCCTCTTGCTGCTCTCACCTCCACCATTATTTCCTCTCATGTCCTTATGTTTCATAGCCTTAAAGGCATTTGTGATAAATTAGTTCTCTGTGTAATCATATATTTAATGGCTATGTAATTTTTGTGTAATGCCTGCCTTCTGCACTTAATAAGCTCCAACACAGCAGGGGCCGTATCTTTCTTCGCTGCTGCTTGAGCATAATGTAAATACTCAATGAACTGTTCCAAATAAGTGACTACAGGCTGGCACAAAATAGTCATTATCATTCTATCCATATCATTTTCTATTTTCTGGGAACCCTAGAGAACAGGATTGGGAATATTTCATTAGAAATCATCCTATCTGAAGCAATAGTGTCAAAAAGGGAAAACAGTCCACGAACCTCTGAGCTCTGAAAATAGAATAGCAAATAAAATAAACCTTGCCTAACAGAGGGCCACTGACTGGCATGGGGGATAAAGATAGAAAGGCAACCAAGTTGGGGTGCAAGGGCCAGATTCAAATTGAGGCTTTAATATATTATAAACAATCAAAACTATTTGTGTAATAAAGTGACATGATGAAGTTGTGGGATTACTTCAGAGGTGAAATGCAATATTGATTCAAAGGCTAGAAGCTGAAGGAGGTAACCAATTCAAAAACTAAAATAGTCTACTTTTGATGCAAATAAGATCTCAATTATTATGGCAGGAGTAGAAACAGGAAAGGCTAGATCATGAGATCAAGAAAAAAGATTTGAGAAAACTGGGTGTGGGAGGAGGGCTTAAAATGCCTAGAGACATCAAGCCTAGGTGGAATGGAGTGGGGTGCATCATAAAGAGGTCTTCCTTCTGTTCCTAACAGTTTGGGTGACCTTGAACAAATCACTTAACCTCTTCAGCCTCATCTTCTTCATCTACAAAATGGAAAAGACTGGACCAGATGATCAGCAACATTTATCATTCTCTGAATTTAGCTATTCATGGAAACCAGGGAGTCAGCAAGGGTCATGGGTTGGGGAAACAAAAGAATTGTGTTTCCTGTTGGATATGTTGAGCTGGAGATAAAGTGAGACAACCAGAGAAAGATCTCCAGCAGGCACTGGAAATACAGGACAGCGGAGCCTCTAAGAAAAGCAGGCTGGAGGGGCGCCTGGGTGGCTCAGTCGGTTGAGCGTCCGACTTCGGCTCAGGTCATGATCTCACAGTTTGTGGGTTCAAGTCCCGCGTTGGGCTCTGTGCTGACTGCTTGCTCAGAGCCTGGAGCCTGCTTCAGATTCTGTGTCTCCTTCTCTCTCTGCCCCTCCCCTGCTCACGCTTTGTCTCACTCTGTTTCTCAAAAATAAATTAAAAATGTAAAAAAAAAAATTTTTTTTTAAAAAGGAAAAAAGAAAAAAAAAGAAAAGCAGGCTGGAGATGCAGATTTCAGAGTCGGAGAACCTCAAGGTTTACTTGAAGCGATGGGAGTCAACAAAATAGCAGAGGAGGGAGACTATGAAGAGACAGGAAGGAGTGGCCGGCTCAAATACTCTCTAGTCTAGGGAACCTCAACCTCAGGTCACTTGTGGCCATAAATCTCCCCTGAGGATAAAGGGATTCATTTCTGTTCCAGGACAGAGCTTCTGATCCCATTGTGCATTTTGCACCTTCTTTCATTCAGACTGGTAGTAAATTGTAACTGGTAAGCAAGGTGGGAATAGAAGGTGCTAAGAACTTGCATTCCTTGTTTGTTCCCGTGGCAAGTGGAGCATCCCTGAAGGCATGCTGCAAATGCAAAAAGACACTATGGCCTCTAGTGGTCTCCACCAAAAAGCCATTCAGCCATTATGCCCTCCCTCCCCGGACACTCCCCTTCTGGGCCATGGCAGAATTACCCAGAAGCAAAGCTGACTCAGTAGGACCACAGAGTACACAGCAGTTGTGTAATGCTTCAATGGAAGTCCTGGGAAGAGAATCCGGGTTCTCTTCCTTTCAATCCAATTCTCTTTTCCAGCAATCATCCCACCTATTAAAAGCATATGTGCTACACCTTTAAAGTTCCCTTTGCCCTTAACTGAATAGTGTTCTATTGTCCGCTGTCATCCTACCAGAGAGGGAGCTTTGTGCCGTTGGACAAAACTTGCACCCTTGAGCAGCTGAGAGCTCAGTTTCCTCCAGTGATCTGCAGGCAGGGGAGCACTGCCAAGGGCATGATTGTATATCGGCTCTCCTTGAACTGCATATAGGAATATTGTTGCTATGTGGCCTGAGCCAAACAATCCGAGTCACCTGACATCCTCCATCCAACATTTAGGAGTCATCAAACTTAATTTCCCCTTTGTGCAATAAAACACCAAGAGGAAGCTTTAATAGATTGTATTATGTAACGGTTCTATAAAAATAGCAGGCCAACGCTGGAGCACTTCCTTCCTGGGGCCCAGTAACCTATGCTGAAAGGATACACACTGGTTGCCCAGGCAACCATGAGAGATGACACTAGGGAAAAAAACAGCAACAAAAGGACCATTTTTTGGCTCAGTCAAATGAGGTCTGGCTTCAAGCTTGTGATACAGTGAATACAGACAGCCCAGCAAAAGAGAGAGGAACCAGTTAGCAATTCTACTCAGGCACCAGTGGCCCTGCAAAGCTGCCCCTGCTTTTGGGTTTTTTTTCCCCCTTTTGTTTTTCTAAAGCGGGGGGAAAAAGGCTTTTCCCTCTTAATTTCATTTTTTATTTAAAAAAGCAAAATCTTTGCTGGGAGTTGAACTGTGGCAATCGGTAAACAATGTTTATTCTACTTTTTCTTTCTCTTCCCAGGAGCTCAAAAAATAATTTCAGTTACAAGCAGTTATCTTTTTGTTTTCTCCTAGTATGTTCGGGATCTGATTACACAGGAAGCAACTGGTTTAATGGCAATAACCTTTATAAACAACCTCTAAATAAAAAAATAAATCAGGGGCACTCAAGAAATAATACATTTTAAAAGTGAATAATAACATTTCTGGGATCCCTCCTCACAGCAGACATCAAAGGACTTTGTTTTAATAGACTATAATCTCCTCTCTCCTGCTGCACTGAATGAGAACCCCTACATTTTATTATCATCATTACCATCATCATTATTATTGCCTCACAAAAATAGACTGCCATTTTAATTTCAGAAAACTGGTTTCCCCAATATACTGAGAATAGTGACAGAAGGTTCGTAAGTTCCTGACTTGCACCTAAATGTTTTCCTTCTTAGAAGAGGAAATGGGCCCTCAAGGATTTACAAACATGGTTTGAAACCTCCGGAAAATAAAACCAAGGATGAATCAAATGGGATTAAGTTCAGATCGCTAATATAGAGCGACATCAATAGTTCTTTCAAAGTGATTCTTGAAATCAGTGCTCATAAATATGTAATGTACTTTTCATCCAAAAGACTTGTTTAAATCCTCATATAGTAAATGATTTATTTCAAGATTAGGTCCTCTGCACAAAGCAGGCACCCTCTGATCAAGTGGGAATAAAATCTGTGAAAGCAAGTGGTAAAGCATTATGTAAATGTAAACTGTTGTGATTATGATCATCCTGTGAACTGGTATGTTTGAAGAAAGAAAGCCAAAAAAAAAAAAAGTTAACTATGTGTTCTTCAGAAAAATGTCTTATATCTGTCCCGTCTCTTCTGGCTCTGTTCCTACCTCTTACTTCCCTGCATCAGTTAATTCAAATCCTCACAGCATCTTTTAATCGTGTGTCTGCTTGGCAATTATCTAATATTAAAACTGACTTCACAGACCAAAGGGAAATGGAGATTTAGAAATTATTCACTTATTTTTTATTAATGTATGTTGCCAAACTCAGGATTCTTGTCTCTGAAGAGTACCATTTAAGGCAAAATTCCAGTCTTTCCCCATAAAGTTGGTCAAATCATCTCTATATCCCACATCTGGGTCTCCTGCAGATGGATTTAGAGATAGATTAATCTTTAAACATCTGATGCTGTTGAAACACAAAAAATCCTTTATTATCAAAGTTACAAACTTCAGGCTTAAGTCCTTTAAGACCTAGTACCCTGTATCTTTGGAGAAAACATATGCAGAATGCATGTGCCTTAAAGTTGCTCAGCCTTATTTGCCTTTTGTGCTAAGGGTTTTGAAATCAACAGGATTAAGTTGCAGATAGTTGGGTGTTATCCAGATCTTTATTTTGACTCTAAAAAAGGATTGAAGAAGGCTTTGATGAAATGGACATAGTATTAGCATTCAATAGGAGCTCAACTCCAGGGGAGAAGTCTGTCTTCAAGGAAATAGAACAGTGTATCTTGCTTGGGTTTCAGGTCTGTGATTTCAATTTACTGATGCTTAAGCACATGTCACAAAATAAAGCACACAGGAGTCACGAAGTTTGGTATTTGTCATTAAAGCTATAAATCCTTTTCAGTTATTAAAGAAATACTAAATAAAAATTAAGCTACAATAAATATTTCCCAAGCTTCAAGTTCTCAATTTAGCATCTCCTCTGATTACTTCCTGTGTGGACTATGCCAGCATGAATAATGATGTTAATCATATGGCCATTCTGTTTAGAGGTCACAAAATATGTAGTATTGCTACGTATATTTCCACAGGAAGAAAAGTATAATAAAGGATGAGATGATATACCAGCATTCACTGAAGCTTGCTATATGCAAAGCTGTTCTGCCCTGAAAGAACTCAGAGTCTCGATCGGGGTTTAACACATACACTTATCCAAAGATAACCACTACTACTAGGGACTCAGTAAGCACTAAAGAAGTACCACAAGTAACAAATGCCAAGTGAGCTTTTCAGATAACAGAGATCTCCGTGGGCTAAACAGCCTAAGGAATGCTTCACAGAGGAGCAAGAACTCAAACTATCCTCAGGAAACAGATAGAATTTAAGCAAATAGAAGAGAGACTGAGAAAGGAGAAAGCAAAACCAAAGGGGTCCAGATGCTAACACCCAGAGCATATTCAGAGCACTATGGGTAAACCAAGTAAAGTTTACAGGTGAAAATAGTGGGCTTGAAGGAGAGAAAGGCTGGAAGAGAGAAAGCAATAAATGGTATTGCACGGATTTATAGGAAAGAAATTATAAATCATTCAGCACGTAATATTGAGCTACAAGGAAACCTAAGCAACATTTTCAAGTGATTTGGGGCAAGACTCTACCTCTGCTTGCCTCAGTTTCCTTGTCTATAAAATGGAGATAGTAATACAGTAATAATAATACCAACTTACAATGCACTAAATGAATATAAGTGGTCATGTTATCTAGGGCCCTCAGTTTGCATTTTAATTTCATTTAATATACCATTTCTTTGTGGATTTACTCAGTCTCATGTTGTGACGTCCATTCGGTGAGACTAGATACCCCCAAACCAGCCATGGCCATGTCCTTTTTAAAAGGTCAACTGAGGGGCGCCTGGGTGGCGCAGTCGGTTAAGCGTCCGACTTCAGCCAGGTCACGATCTTGCGGTCCGTGAGTTCGAGCCCCGCGTCAGGCTCTGGGCCGATGGCTCGGAGCCTGGAGCCTGTTTCTGATTCTGTGTCTCCCTCTCTCTCTGCCCCTCCCCCGTTCATGCTCTGTCTCTCTCTGTCCCAAAAATAAATAAAAAACGTTGAAAAAAAATTTTTTTTAAAAATAAAAAAATAAATAAAAGGTCAACTGAAGAGTTGAAGCCAGTAAATTCTCCTCACTGGTCAGGAGGAGGGAAGAGGCCCTGAGAGGGTAGGGCTATCTCCAAATTGAGTCAGTCCCTCAAAGAGATCGCACAGTTTACCCACTGACATTTTCATCCAAGGGTGGCCAAGAGGAGAAAAGGATCATGAAGTCAGATCAGAAGGCATGCCTGCTGGAACCTTCTTCTCCCCGTGGCCAGACAGCATTCTGACTTACTGTTTGAGGCTCCTCATCAAATGCATCAAAGGTAGTGAGTGCCTGAAACATGGACTTCAGTTTCGTAGGCTCCTGGAACAGCTCTGACGGCAGCAGAAGTGACTCATTCTCCAACTTTGGCATTCTGTCAAGAGCCCCACAATAGAGAAGAGTTCCCTTGCCCATTTCTTTCAGAGCATCTTGATTTTTAGTAATGCCTCTCTCATCCCTGTTGCACATCAAGCCATAGACTCATGGAACTGCTTACTTGTGACCCACTTCATTTTGTTTACTTAAAGATTGTTTTTGTGACTTTTAGAAAGCCATGCTTGCATCTGGGATTTGTAATTCTAAGTCAGAGAAAGACAGTTGTTATGTATTGTTTACAATTTGTTTAATAAAAAGGAATTTCTTTGAAAACATCAGGCCAAGCTTATGATGTAAATTTACTGTCTGTAAATTTACAGTGTAGTGACAGAAACTATAACACAGTATGTTAATTGATCAGTGTTGTAAGAAACATTCACTACAGCAATGAAAGAGTATATGGTGTTTTGTTTAAAAGACATTAATTCAAGATGAGAAATAAGATGTTTTTCATTTGGGTAATTTTCCCTTTTATGGTGTTTTTTTTTCTTTTTTATCCATCTATATTTACTAACTTGACTATAACAAATATGAATGTCTTACATGATAAGAAATGAAAAATTACATACTATAACTTCAGACTATCCAGCAGGTGATTTTCAACTGAAAATGTCATCTCTCAACACCAAAGATGTTTTCTAGCCCTTCCTGCAGATCTAGACAAGTTGATTTCAGGTATGTTCCTGAGGCTGAGCAAGCCCAAGTTCTGATATGATGTACTCACCTCTTTCTGATCCAGGTAACATATTGTTCCTTCAGACTAATTAGAAATTAATTCCAGCCTTTGACTATGGTCCTTTGGAAAGAAAAGGAAAGGTGAAGCTTTAAAGGAGCATTTTTCTTAATGCCACCAAGTTCACGGTTTACATTCCATACAGGCTCAAGTAAAAAGATAGCAGGTCCTTTCGAGACCTCACCTTGGTTTTGTGTTACGTAAATTCTACTTAAGTCTTTCCTTAGTACAAAGCAAATCCTGGGACTTGAAACCTATGTTGGTCCCTAGCATCAGGGGAAAAGCCACTTGGAGTAGTATTCTAATCACCTATTCAGTAAAACATTACTGAGGGTCTATCCTGATCACTGTGGGACAGAGACAGCAGAGAATACACCCTCAGTCTGGCTCTAACGAGCCAAGGCTGTAGAAGAACAGATAAAACTTCAACTGTACCATAAGAAAATTGTCCAATAACACAAGAAAGTTATGGCTGTCATTAGTGTCATCCCCTGATGTTTCTGGGCTACGATCTTCTGAGCATTTGGTGAGATTATTCTTCCCTGTCCCTTTGAAGGTAGCCGTGGCCATGTGATTTGCTCTGGTGAATGAAATGTGAGGGGAAGTGATGAGCATCACTTCCAACAAAAGCTTTGAGAATCAACACGCAACTCACTACATCCCCTTCCCCCTGCCACTGTGACCTGTATTAGTCCAGTTAGTGAAGGTTCTGGGAACCTTGAATATGAACAGTGTAAAACAGAGTTCTGCCAGGCTGAGAAGGACATGTAGGGTGAGAAAGAAATAAAATGTTGTGGTTCTAAGGCAGTAAGATTTGGGGGTTGACTTTTCCTGAAACATAACCTAACTCATCCTAATTAATACACAGTAAATTCTCACTCATTATATTCTATAATAATAGTTACTCTTATTACCTCCATTTTACAACTTAAGGCATTGAATCATAAGAAAAGAAGTTCATCCATGATAAGTCGAATGAGGAAATGAGGAAACACCTATATTTAAGGAAACTGAGTCTTAAATATAAAGTGACCTAAGGTCACATAGACAGTAAGTAAAGGGATCAGTATTCAAACCTGTTCTCTTTTCATAATACCCTGCAGTAAGTGGTTGTGGCCAAACGCTTGGTTGAACAAGGGGTGGCCGAAGTGGGAAAGAGCTAATAGGGGCAGCTTTCAGAGAAGAACTAGGATGTGCTATGGGCTTAGAATGGTCAAGTTTGTTAAGAATGACCGGGCAAGAAAAACATTATGCACAGGTGGAGGTGGAGGAAGACCACTTGGCAACACTGGATCCAGGTCCACATAGAGGAGTAGAGGCAGGGGATTTGGAAAAGGCAGACTGGGGACAGTTTATATATATCCTTGAATGTCACCCTTAGGAGTTTTATCTGCAGGTAACTGGGAGATATTAGATGACTTAACAAAAATGGTGGTTCAGTATATTAATTTAGTCACATCTCTCAGTGTAGACCAGAGTCAACAGGGACAAGTTAACCATTCAAGTGATATGTTTTAAGGACCAGAATAGTATTTTAACCTTTGCAATAGACAGGAAAAGATCAGTGTAATGCATCACCTGAAGGAATAATCCTAGGACTAGATTAGCTGATGGGTAGAAGACAGGCAGATGGTAACGGGTATGCAAATATCTGTATTAGGCAGAATGCTGCTTTATAACTGTGCCCATGGGGAATTTGTGCAAAATATGATACTATAGATTTGGAAAATATTATCTTTTTTATTAGCAGCCAATACCCAGGAATTCTAGAAAAATTGACTGCTGGTATAGTCAGAAGAGGATGGGTTTTCATAAAAGATTAGTTTGCACTTACTACCTGACTGACCTTGGGAAATTTGGTTTAACCTTTAAAAGTTTCAGTGACTTCATCTTTTTTTTTTTTTAACGTTTATTTATTTTTGAGACAGAGAGAGACAGAGCATGAATGGGGGAGGGTCAGAGAGAGGGAGACACAGAATCTGAAACAGGCTCCAGGCTCTGAGCTGTCAGCACAGAGCCCGACGCGGGGCTCGAACTCACGGACCATGAGATCATGACCTGAGCCGAAGTCGGCCGCCCAACCGACTGAGCCACCCAGGCGCCCCTTTTTTTCTTTTTTTTTTTTTTTTTGACTTCATCTTTAAAATAGAGCTAGTGGTGTGCCTGAGTGGCTCAGTTGGTTGAGCATCCAACTCTTGATTTCGGCTCAGGCTGTGATCTCATGGGTTCGTAAGATCGAGCCCTGCGTCAGGCTCCATGCTGATAGTGCAGAGTCTGTTTAGGATTCTCTCTCTGCCTCTATTTCTCCCTCTCTCTCTGCCTCTCCCCCACTTTCACATGTAGGTGTGTAAGTGTGATATCTCTCTCTCAAAATACATAAATAAACACTTAAAAAATTAAAAAAATACTAATAAGGGGCACCTGGGTGGCGCAGTCGGTTAAGCGTCCGACTTCAGCCAGGTCACAATCTCGCGGTCCGTGAGTTCGAGCCCCGCGTCAGGCTCTGGGCTGATGGCTCGGAGCCTGGAGCCTGTTTCCGATTCTGTGTCTCCCTCTCTCTCTCTGCCCCTCCCCCGTTCATGCTCTGTCTCTCTCTGTCCCAAAAATAAATTAAAAAAAAAAAATACTAATAAAATAGGGCTAGTAATACCACCTCAAGGGATCAAATATGCTAGTGTATATAAGAACCTTGCAAGGTATCTAGTTCATAGCAGGTACCCAATAAATATCAGTTTCTTCCATTAGCATTCCAAACCAGATGTAGGCACATATCATTATGCAATGTTGTTTAATATTCCCTGAGAACCCACAATGTGCATTTATAAATCTTGAGTTGGCTAAAATACTTTGGAAATAGCTCTACTCATTTTTTGCAACATATTTTTTCTAAAATTGCTTACCACTCGCCTACTGTTACTATCAGTACTTTAAAATTAAAAATTTTAGACAACACAGTAAAGTTGCTCCTTGGCAATGGAAAGAGCTGAATTAAGAACCATGAAAGGTCATTAAGCCTTTCCTCAGTTTAGAAGACATCTCATAACAAATGTTAACCATGACAAGCAGAATGAGGATCAAAGAGAAGAAGCTAGATGTACCACAGCTCCCTTCAGCTACTCATCCAAGATAATAACAATACTTGTGGAAAATAGATACCCTTATTGCATTTATGATAACCTGTTACTGCTACCTCCTTACTCAACTTGAATACACATAAAGTGGGCGGAGAAGCATTTAAAACATGTATATTAAAAATGGCTCACATTCTGATCCAACCATATAATCAACAAAGTCTCTTTCCAAAGAAGTATTATTTGGGGAAATCATTCTTTTTAATAGGAGAAACATATCCATCCTGGCAGATACTGAAGCTCATGTTCTAAAGACTGAGTCCAGGTTTATATATACCAAATACTAAGCGGATACGCACTGTAAATACGTTGTGTTCCTGTGCGTTTTATTATTTCTCACAATGACCTCAATAAATAGCCATACATGTTTTAGACACTCATTTTAGTCCCTCAAAATAAACTTATTTTGAAATTCTTTGGCATTGTAGGAAGGAATTTCAGAGAGTATGATGATGCTGGAGCTGTATGTTGCTTTGTTGTATCAAGTATAACTTTCTTTTTTTAAAGAACCAATGAGAGAGAGAGACAGCAAAAATGGGGGAGTTGAAGAGAGGAAGAATCTCAAGCAGGATTTGCACTGTCAGTGCACAGCCTGACTTGGGGCTCAAATTCAGGAATTGTAGGATCATGACCTGAGCTGAAATCCAGCATCAGATGCTGAACTGACTGAGCCACCTAGGTGCCCCTGAGTATAACTTTATTTCTTTTTTAAGTTTCTTTATTTTTGAGAGAGAGACACAGAGCGAGAGACACAGAGCGAGTGGGGGAGAGGTAGAGAGAGAGGGAGATACAGAATCCGAAGCAGCCTCCAGGCTCTGAGCTGTCAGCACAGAGCCCAATGCAGGGCTCAAACCCACGAACCGTGAGATCATGGCCTGAGCTGAAGTCAGAGCCTTAACCAACTGAGCCACCCAGGCACCCCAAGTATAACTTTCTTAGAGACTTGAGAAGTTCTCAGTTTCCAGGGCAATGGCATAAAGGTAAATAATTTGGTAAATAAATATTATTTTATTAACATAAATTCCCAAGCCAGATAAATTAAATAAATTCCTCAAATAAAGTCCCATGCCAGAAGTGAAAAAAGGCAACCAATGGTTATGGTGCATTTACTTAAGAGATTCATTGTGTGCATTTTCATAGTAGAATTGAGCTATAATCTCATCTTTCCTAAGCGAAACAACCTTTCCTTCACTAGGCCTTGATATGATCCCGAATGGAGAATCAGGTCACCATATCTTCTGAATACCAAAATTTCACAGCCTAACCACTCTTGTTCACTGTGGCCCAAAGCACAGTCAGAAATATGAGGTACATTCTATCAGTGTTTTATTCAGACATTAGTCTCTTTACCACCTAAGAGAATTGAACAGTCCTAACCTGGAATTCAAATGACAGGAAAAACAAAATAGTTCCAAATAGCCACGCAATTTATCCAATATCCTTATTAAAAAAAAAAAAAAAAAAAAATAGGATATCTAGTAACTGAAGGAAAAGCATGTTCTTTAAATTGTAAGATTCTTTTGAATAAATCAGTTGCAGTTTAATGAGGTTTCCCTGTAATTCTTTTTCACTGAGCTTATTATTATAAAAGAACATCTACAAAACTCTGACTTCCAAGAATGCAACTGTTCTCATCTCTGTCATGTTAGTTGTTTGTTATCACAAGCTTAACATGTGTTTCATTAAAGGTAACTACAATAAAATTGACTATTCTATAATAAGTAAGAAAAGGAATAGGGAAATCCAAATCCTAGGAGAAAAAAAGATTCTATCCAACTAATAGCATTATTATTAATAAAGCATGCAAGAAGGAAACCAGAAAATATTTTGTTAATTAGAATTGCTTCCAAGTAAGAATTTTCCAAAGGATATCATAGGCTTCAGTCATGACTGCTCCTTAAATTATATATGTTTACAAGCACTGTGGTATTTTTTAAAGTTTACCAATAACCTAAAAAGCTCTGGGCACATATACAAAAAAATAATTTTTAAAATGCCACAACTAAATTAGATTCTGTGGTAAAAAGAAAATCTAAACCTTAAACTACCCCATAAAAGAGAAGGAAAGAAAATAACACAGCTGGATAGTCACAGAATGCCAAACCAAAACTATATACTTTTGTCCCGTGCCCTGAATGCCAAAGAATTTGGGATAAAAACAACCACAAGTAACCATCATGCCACCTTCTACCTTACACACTGTTGGCATACAAACCCAATGCACAGTGTTCCAGCAATAATCATATGTATGAGCCCAGTCAACCACTTTTTCAAACATAGGAATGACCTATAGATTCTATCCCATCTTTTCCGATGACAGAGTCAAGGTCTAGGTCTGAAACCACACCCTAGCCACTTCCTATCCTCAAACACACTGGCCAGCAAAACCTTTGGGAGATGGGCCAAATGGCTATGGAAACCCTGCAACTTCAATTTCCTCCACTTCTGGTCCAGTCGTTTACCAGAACTGTAACCAAGAAGCAAAATGCACTGGTTTCAATTCCAGCTTTTTTCATTTTCTTTTTTTTTTTTTCCCCTTTCCCTCTCTCTACCCTCTGGTAGAGAGGCTAATGAACAGTAAAATCTCCAAGGGGCAGGGAGCCAGATAATAACCGTAAGCCATGCTGGATGATCTCCCTTAGATAATCAAAGATAACTGTAGCTCCTGGATGAAACCAAAAACATAAACCACATAGGATTCTATAAGAACAGCTGAGCTACAGTCACAGCAGGATGTGAAACACTTTTTGGAGATCAGGTAACAGTACTGGATATCAAAGGCAGTGACATGAATGCATTCTAAATGCCTAGAGTCCTTTTATTTATGTGGCTTTAAATGCCTACACTCTTTTTAAATATCAGATCATAAAGCATGGTGTGGCACATTTCATCAAAGTACCATGGTGCAGAGGATACAGGAAACTAGAGGGCTAGAGAAGTACAACAAAAAAATTTGGTAGTGGACAACCTTCTATAACTACTCTTCCAAAGTATGTGAAGAAAATGGCCACTTGATTTGTTCTTGATTTCTATCATAATAAAAACAATAATGTAAATAAAGCTCTAACAGAGCCCCGAGCTTAGTTAGATGGTCAATAAATGATATCAACTGCATTTATTCATCCACAACTCTGACTGAGAACCTACTATCTACCAGGCAATCAATTGGATACAGGGATCACAGAGACTAAAAAAACTATTTCATGCCTTCAAGGATCTCTTTAGCCCCATGATGATAAAGATATTCCATAGCAAAATCATACCAGAAACATACTAAGAGTATGAAAATGGCCAAACTCCAAGATTGTGTGAAATTCAATACGGAAATACTTCTGAACAGGACAAAGGAGGCACCATCATAACACCATCTTACATTTGCACATCTTAGCATACACAAGTCATTTTTTTTAATGTTTATTTATTTATTTACTTATTTTGAGAGAGAGAGAGCACAATCAGGGGAAGGGGCAGAGAGAGAGAGAGGAAGACAGACAATCCCAAGCAAGCTCCACCTCACCACCATGGGATCATGAGCCAAAATCAAGAGTCAGCCATTTGACCGAGTGAGCCACCCAGGTGCCTCCAAAAACCATGTTTTTGTTGATTAACACACCCGATGGTTGACTATAAATATTTCCCTGTCATGATACTATACTACTTCAGAACCAGAGGGTACCTAGAAACATTAACTCCTCATTTTAAAAATGAGGCCCAGAGAAGGTAAGTGGCACAGCCAATCTCAAATGCCTATTAATACATCAAGTGCAAAGTAAGGAGAATGACAGAGAGGGAGACAGGAAGGGAAATAAATATTACTTGCTGAGGGCTATTTTGCCAGACATTGTTAGTCTCTAGACATCTAATGTTTACAACAAAATACAGCAAGGTAGGTATTATTATCTCTATTTTACAGATGAGGAAATTGAGGGTTATATAGGTTAAGTGACTTGCCCAAAGCCACACGGCCAATAAAGAGGAAAGCGTGTTTATTCAATGCCTCACAGTGCTATCACAGTCCCCTTTACTGAGGCTGCTCTTTTTACAACCAACTGCCTCTCTGGAATAGAAGTTGGCTCACTGTCCTTGGTAAGCTCTTAATTGCTGCTGACTTTGAGTCTTGAGGACTGGTATGATGTGTAAAGGAAAACACATTCACTAAAAGTTAGCGATCTTTCCTAATGTAGGAAAGCTGATATTGCTCAAAATACCCCCTTAGGATATTCTTCACAGGGTTTTCTGCATAGGTCTAATTTTTATTTTCACAACAAACCTCAATATTCACCATGTGCTAGTATTTAGCTTCAAAACCTCAAAATAATCAATCTCTATCATATTATTGTCCTTCGGTTGCCAGAAATCTCTTCAGAGGCCTTCTTAGAATTGTTAGTAATCCTTCAAAATGCCGACTAGCATAGTTCTCAAACTGTTCTGTAACATCATCTCTAGCCCTGTCTTCCACGAATACCTCCAGGAGGATTCCAGTCAATACTTGACTGAAAGTCTTCGCTCCTCAAGTGAGATTAGCTACAGATGAGTGGCTGTAATAGATGCAAGACCTCACTGTAAATGCAGAAAGGAAATAGCCACATACTCTATTCCCTCAACACAGAGTCTGTTTACAGGAATTGTTGATTAAAACCATTAAAACAACTCCTGTATCACTGAGTACCTTCCTTTCAATGATTACAGTCACCAGTAAAAGTTGTGGTTAAAATATATCTTATACATTGACATTTGAAAACACTTTCAGCAGAGCAGGAAATGTTGAATTGTTTCGAGAGGAGTTTTTAGAAATGGCAGTAAAAAAAAACTAAATAAAAATTAAAAAATAGCACAGAGAGATTTCTTACCTTAACTGCCATAAATGAGACTGCATCACAAAAATGTTTTTTAATTTACCAAATTGTAGAAGGAATGGAGAAATTAGAACTCAGTTATCCAGATTCTTAAACAACCAGTCCTGCAGTCACCAGTTAATTGTTTAAGCCTCCACTTCCTTTTGTCTGTGTGTTGGGTTAGAAGGGAGAAGGAAAAGAGAAAGGGAACACATAGAAAACAGATGTGGAAATAAATATTTATCAACACAGAATCTTGGCCAATCTTGACCTTTATATTGCCCTCCCACTGTATTTTCCATGTCTTCTAGTTTCCCCGATCCCCAAAGAATTAATAGCTAGAAAAGAAGATAAAAACCTTTAATAGGTTTTCCACAGAGTTAGGAAAGCTTCTTTGGAGAATTCTGATGCCTCCCCTTTAATCTAATATTAATAAATGTTTTTGACCCACGGAATTTCTGCCAGAGAATGGGAGAAATAAAAGGTTCATTTAGCTGGTTTGTCCTGTCCTTGGACTTCCAGGCAGAATAAACAGCACCTTGTGACAAAGGCGGACCACAGGCTGGCCGAGCTCCAGGCAGACACTGGGGGATGCAGTCTGTTTATCAGACAGCACATTGTCTTAACCAGGATGTGGTCGGCCTTTGTAACAAGAAGTATGCAAATGAGTTTCCCAGAGACCCAACACCCTGCCCCCCCGCTCCACTGGTTCCTTCAGTAGACACAAGCTAATGGTGGCTGTCCTGAGAACAGAGCAGAGATCTGCAGAAAGACAAGGGCAAAAGGAAGCATCCAGAATTAACCAGATTAGCGCAACAGAACTCTTCAAGAAACACACCGCAAAGAAGACAACTCCAAACCACACTGTTTCAAGAGGAAAAAAACAAAAACACACATTTTAAAATAGGATAGCATGTTTCTTAACGTTCAAGAACTAAAAGAATTTTTAATCTGGCTCATTTATTCATAGTACAAGCAAATGCAATGAGGCTTTAAAATGCTTCATTTTGTCAAAAGAATACTGCATTATCAGACTCTTCAGCAAAATGCGGCCAAGAGCATCTCTATCAACTTCAGTTGCCTCATATAAAAAATGGTGCTTATACTAGTACCTGCAATATTTGATCACCGGGAGGATTAAACGAGGTAATGAATAGAAAGTAATTTAGCACAATGCCCAGCACATAGTCTAGGCTTAGAAAATGTTAGCAGGTTTTACATTATGCACATTATTGAGTGGTGTATCATAAAAGCACAAAAAAAAGAAAGAGAGAGAGAGAGAGAGAGAAAAGCACCTAAGGAGAAAAGTAAGTGTGGTAAAGGCAATTATGGAGAAGGAAGAACGTACACCACTTGCTAGTTTAAAGAGTTTAATGAATTACTAGTTTGTATAGACTTTGGAGTCAGGCAGGCCTGACCCTATGTAACCTTGGGAAAATTCCATCATCCCAAGTCTCAGTTATTTACCTGTTCAATGAGTACATTTACTTCACAGGGTTATGAGAAGTAAATGAGACCACACATTAAAGTGCCTAGCACAGTGCCAGGCATATAGAAGCCACTCAATAGTGGCAATTATTTGCTTGTTTTATTTACACAACCCTATAGCTGGGTTCAAATTCACACTTTGTAGCTGTGGGATGTTAAGCAAACTGCTTAACTTTTCTGGGCCTCAATTTTCTTATCAGTAAACCAGAGATAATACCTTCCTCACCAGGTTTGCTGTGAAGATTAAATAAACTGCAACACCCTTAGATTAGCTCCTGACACTAAAAGTAGACTAGCCATTACTGGTGGTAATCGTAGTCTAATTTATTACTTGATGGGTGCAGTTAATCTCATTTTACTGCTGAATTCAGCGAGGCATGGGATGGCTACTTGGCACACCCGTGATCAAACTGCCATTTCTGGCCATTAGGATTCCACTGGGTATCTTGGCAAACTTTCACATAATCATAAGCACTGACATTAATTATGCCTCATTATTTCAAAATGATTTCATCAAAGCAGGAAAATAATGGTTTTCTCTTGATGGTTGGGTTCACCTCCTTCTAGTCCCCTCACATCACCTTTCATCTGTGAAACAATCTCTTTCTTAGCCAGGATAAAGGAATAGAAAACCAATACCAGAATCATTTCAGGAAAAGAATCCAGCCTTACAGATTTCAGTTTCTCAGTATGTTTCATATCGACAATGTCTCATCTGGCTACCTCCACATTTCTACAAGAACGACTCCAGATAACCTACATAAGCAAAGGTGGATGGCCCACCAAACACAGTCATTCCACTTATGTGCAGAGGGATACGTTTCAAAACTCCCAGTGGATGCCTGCAACTACATGTAATACCAAATCCTAGATGTACTATGTTTTTTCCTATACATACATACCTATGACAAAGTTTAATTTGTAAATTAGGCATAGCAAGATAGTAATAATAACTCATGACAAAATAGGTCAACTATAACACTATACTGTAATAAAAGTATATGAATGTGGTCTCCATCTCTCTCAAAATATCTTTTTGTACCGTACTCACCCTTCTTCTTATGATGATGTGAGATGACGAAATGCCTACGTGATGAGATGAAGTGAGGTGAACAATGGAGGTGTTGTGATGCACTGTGAGGTTACCACTGACCTTTTTTTTGTTTTCAGATTTTATTTTTAAGTAATCTCTGTACCCAGCGTGGGGCTCGGACTCACAACCAAGGGATCAAGAGTTGCACACTCCATCAACTGAGCCTGCCAGACGCCCCCTGAATTTCTGATAATAGGTCAGAAAAAGGATCATCTGCTTCTGACCTGGTTGACTGTGGGTAACTGAAACCACAGAAAGAAAACCCTGGATAAGGTTTTATTAATGAATATACTATGAATATTAGTATATATATATATATATATATATAATATATATATATAATATATATATATAATATATATACACTAATTAAGACATTTCAGGTTTTCCTGATATATTTTAATACAAAAACATTTTTATAACATAAATAAGATGTCTCATCTATATGCTTTCCTAGCTGCCCCCTATTTCTGTAATATAAAACTTCACATGGTTTGTTGTGATTTCTTTTATTCTCTGAAGTTCCTGACTATTGAGAATTTGAGAGGAATGTCCCTGCCTTATTTGAATCTGTACTTCCTGTGACTAGCACATAGCAGTGTAGTGCCAGAAGCCACCTTGCCTGGGTTCAAAGCCCAGCTTTACCATTTAATGGCCACGTGACCCTGAATAAGTCATGGAAATTCTCTATGTCTCAGTCCTTACAACTATAAATGAAGGTAATAATAGTATCAACCTCTGGAGATTGTAATGAAGATTAAAGATTTACTGATACGTGGAAAGGGCTTAGAACAGGACCAGATTGAAGAATCACAGTAGATGCTATATTCTTTCACTATTACTATTATCATTATTAGCGATAACTGACAGACATGCTCTTACTCGTGTACAGCTCACATATTACCGCTCAAGACAGATAAACAAATATATCAGTGAGAGTAATCACGTAGTAATGTGTGCTGTGTTGAATACAAAAAAGGGGAATGTGATAAAATGCCATTGGAAAACTACTTAGATTGGACAGTCAGGAAAGGCCTCTATAAAGATGTGACAATTGAAAGTAACAACAGGAAGAAGCCAGATTTAAGGAGCCATGGAGAATGAGCATTCCACAGACAGAGGAGACTAGCCCCAAAGCCATAAGCAGGAAGGAGCTTGTCTAGTTCCAGAGCAGAAAGAATGTCAGTGTGGTTTGGCCAGAGCGTAGTCAGCAAGGAAGAAAGGAGTAGATGATGTTATAGAGGTTAGCTAGAGAATATAGCCCATGTGGAATTGAGGAAAGATTTTGAATTCTATTTCAAGTGTGGCACGATGCCTTCATCCAGTCTTGCAATCTTAAGATCTCATTCATATTTTTAAATAATCACTCTGGCTGCTGTGCAGATTGGAATCGGGGAGATAAATTTGGAGGCTCTTGCATTAATGCAGACCAAAACAGAACAACAAAAATAAGGGAGCTTATATTAGGATGGTAGTGGTGGAGACAAAGAGTAGATGGAGTTGAAGATAAAATTAACAGGATGTGCTGATGGATCAACAACATAAGTCACGGAGGTAAATATACTTATTAAAGGAACAAGATGTTCGGATTACATCATACTTTTCTAAAACTGTGCTTTAGGTTTATCTATAACTTAAAGCACACACATTTAAAGAAGGGTGGGGGGCACTTGGGTGGCTCAGTAGGTTCAGCATCCGACTTGGGCTCAGGTCATGATTTCACAGTTTGTGAGTTCAAGCCCCATGTCAGGCTCTGTGCTGAGAGCACAGGGCCTGCTTCAAATCCTCTGTCTCCCTCTCTCTCTGCCTCTTCCTTAGGGCTTGCACTCTCTCTCAAAAACAAACATTTAAAAAAAATTTTTTTTAATTAAAAAAAATAAAACACAAAGCAACTCAGATAAGTCAAAAGTTCTAAAAATGGACATAAAAAAGGATAAAGCTAAAAAACATTCTACTAATTATTGAGGAAAGCTGAAAATATCACGGCTAGTGGCCCTCCTCCCCCAGCATGACCTGCGGAAGCTGAAAGACCCTATAGGGAAAATCCTTCTTACTGCTTAGTGCCTTACCAACGTCATGTGGAAAAAATAGGCAATATGGATTAACAGAGGAAGAGGGCTGGGTCCCTGACCCTGGGGTAGTGGTGGTGTGCTCCTCAAAGTCTATGTATAGAAAATAGGAACCCAGAACATCTCATGTGCCTTAGGGCCCAGAAAAGCTAGACAGGCTGTTGCAGCAACAAAGACCCAGTGCCAGAAAAAGCAGAGCCCACAGAATATGAACATCACTCAACCCAATGCCCACTCACCCAAGAGCTCAGATAGGATCCTTCCTGCCTCAACAGACCCTTGCAACAGAGACTAACAAAGACACAGAATGGCAACAAATCCTGTCATGTTATGTTATGTAAAATACCTCATATTCCAAGATGCCATCTCAAGATGAAAAAAGAGGAAAGAGGCATTGAAAAACTGTGAGCATTTACCCAAAAGAGCATAAGTAATCCTAAGGAACTGGAATATCATTATTTGGGAAGTTCCAGTTTTATTCCTTTCTAAAAGGGTAAAGGCTTATGAAGAAAATTAGCTCAGATATGAAAAATAAAAAAGCCATAACCTGAATAGACATCTTCCCAAAGAAGACATACAGATGGTCAACAAATACACAAAAAGATACTCAACATCACTTATCATCAGGGAAATGAAAATCAAAACCACCAGGAGATATGACCTCACACCACTCAGAATGGCTAGTATCACAAAGACAAGAAATAACAGGTGTTGGTGAGGATTTGGAGAAATGGGAAACCATGCACTGTTGGTAGGAATGCAAACTGATACACCCACTTTGGAAAACACTATGGAGGTTCCTCAAAAAATTAAAAATAGAACACTATATGATCCAGTAGTTCCACTATGGCACATTTACTCAAAGAAAATCAAAACACTAATTCAAAGGGATATTGTCAGCCCTATGTCTGTGGCAGCATTATTTACAATAGCCAAGATATGGAAGCAATACAAGTGTCCATTGATAGATAAGAAGATAAAGAAGATGAGTCATTATATATATGTGTGTGTGTGTGTGCGCGCGCGCACACCAGAATATTATTTAGCCATAAAAAAGAATGAGAGCTTGCCATTTGTGACAACATGGATGGACGTAGAGGCTATTATGCTAGGTGAAATAAGTCAGACAGAGAAAGACAAATACCATATGATTTCACTTACATGTGGAAACTGAAAAACAAAACAAATAGGCAAACAAACAGACTCATAAATACAGAGAACTAATGGTTCCCAAAGGGGAAGTGGGTGGGGGAATGGGCAAGTAAAGGGGATTAAGAGGTACAAACTTCCAGTTAGATAACAATTAACTCACAGAGATGATAAATATAACATAGGAAATATAGTCAATAATATTATAATAATGTGGTATATAATATATAAATATATATATATATTATATACCACATTTATGTATGTGGTATTGATGTGGTATTGATGTATACCACATCAATATATGTGGTATATATATTATATACCACATATATACCATATATATATATAATATATATATATAATGGTGACTACATTTATCATGGTGAGCATTGAGTAATCTATAGAATTGTTGGATGAATATGTTGTACAACTGAAGCTATTATAACATTGTATGTCAGTTATACTTCAACAATAAAAAAATAAAAACTAATAAAATTAAAAAGCTACAATTTTCTATGTTCATCTAATTTACAATTAGTACATTTGTAAAACTATCATAAAATGTTGATCACAGCATTAACATTAAAATTAATTTGCCAAATTAAATTCAAGAAAAAGTGTTAAACAAAGGAAACTTTGTGACAAACAGTACATTCCACAATATGATTATAATAGTCTTGATGTGCAAAATAGTTATATTAAAATTCATAACACATATACTATAAGAAATGCAAAGAAAAGTAGACTAAAACATAATATAAGACTTAATATCATCACAATATTAGTCCACAATAAATCAATTGAACAAAAAATAATTCAGAATGTTGCATTCAATTACACAATTGGTAAACATGAACATGATAGATATGTAGAACTTGCTCTTCCTAATAAAAATAATGCACATGCTTTACAAGAATTCATGGAATATTTATAAAATTCTGAACATTAATCAAACAAAAAGAAACTAGATATCACACAGAACATATTATCTGACTGTGACCTCCAGTGATATTAAACTATAAATAAAGAAAGAAGAGGAGAGAAGGAAGAAAATCAATCTCATGAAAATTAAGAAATTTACTTGTAATCAACACTTGCACCAAAGAGAAAATCAAAACTAAAATTTCAAAATATCTGCAAAATAATAATGAAATACATTTTATATTTTAAAAATATGTGGCAAGCTAAACTCTTACAGTTAAATGCAAAATCATAAATACATTATTAAATAAGAAAGAATGAGAATAAATTGAGCATTCAAGTCAATACTTAGAAAAAGAACAACAAGGGGCGCCTGGGTGGCGCAGTCGGTTAAGCGTCCGACTTCAGCCAGGTCACGATATCGCGGTCCGTGAGTTCGAGCCCCGCGTCGGGCTCTGGGCTGATGGCTCAGAGCCTGGAGCCTGTTTCCGCTTCTGTGTCTCCCTCTGTCTCTGCCCCTCCCCCGTTCATGCTCTGTCTCTCTCTGTCCCAAAAAAAATAAATTAAAAAAAAAAAAAAAAAAAAAAACTTTAAAAAAAAATAAAAAATAAAAAAAAATAAAAAATAAAAGAAAAAGAACAACAAAATAAAATTAAGGGAACATAAAAAGAAAGAAAAATATTACACATTAGAAAAACAAAATTAGTTAACGATATTAGAATACCAAAATAAACTAAATAAGATTATTAGTCATAAAAAAATTCAAAAAATGATTCTTTGAAATAATTAATGAAATAACAAAGCATTAGCTGCCTTAACCTAGAAAAAAGAGTTAACAAATTTACAAACAAGGAGAAATAGCCACAAATACAGAGGAATTCAAAGCAATTTTAAGAGACAGTTGAGATGACTATATTTTAACAACACTTTTTGGAGTTGGTCTGAAACACTTCATACATATTGCATTTTTTTTTTAATTCAAGTTAGTTAACATACAGTATAATATTGATTTCAGGAGTAGAACCCAGTGATTCATCACTTACATATAACACCCAGTGCTCATCCCAGAAGGTGCCCTCTTTAATGCCCATCACCAATCTAACCCATCCCCCACCCAACACCCCTTCAGCAACCCTGAGTTTGTTCTCTGAATTAAGAATCTCTTACAATTTGTCTCCCTCTCTGTTTTTATCTTATTTTTCCTTCTCTTCCCCTATGTTTATCTGTTGTGTTTCTTAAATTCCATATATGAATGAAATCATACGATATTTATCTTTCTCTGACTGACTTATTTCACTTACATTCTAGTTCCATCCATGTTGTTGCAAATGGCAAGATTTCATTCTTTTTGATCGCCAAGTAGTATTCCATTGTACATATATACCACATATGTATACATGGAAACTTGGGCTCTTTCCATAATTTCGTTATTGTTGATAGTGCTGCTATAAACTTTGGGGTGTATGTGCCCCTTTGAATCAGCGTTTTTGTATCCTTTGGGTAAATACCTAGTAATGGAATTGCTGGGTCATAGAGTAATTCTTTTTTTTTTTTTTTTTTTTTTTGAGGAACCTCCATACTGTTCTCTACAGTGGCTGCACCAATTTGCATTCCCACCAACAGTGCAAGAGGGTTCCCCGTTCTCCACATCCCTGCCAACATCTATTGTTTCCTGTGTTGTTAATTTTACACATTCTGACAGGTATGGGGTAGTTTTTTATTTCTATTTTCCTGATGACGAGTGATGTTGATCATCTTTTCATGCATCTGTTAGCTATCTGGATGTCTTCTTTGGAAAAGTGTCCATTCATGTCTTCTGCCCATTTCTTCATTGGATTATTTGTTTTTTTGATGTTGAGTTTGATAAGTTATTTATAGGTTTTGGATACTAACCTTTTATCCAATATGTCATTTGCAACTATCTTCTCCCATCCCATTGGTTGCCTTTTAGTTTTGTTGACTGTTTCCTTCACTGTGCAGAAACCTTTTATCTTGATAAGGTCCCAGCATTTTTGTTTTTATTTCCAACTTGCCTCTGGAGACATGAAGTTGCTACAGCCAAGGTCAAAGAGGTTGCTGCCTGTTTTCTCCCCTAGGATTTGGATGGTTTCCTGTCTCACATTTAGGTCTTTCATCCATTTTGAATTTATTTTTGTATATGGCATAAGAAAGTGGTCCAGTTTCATTCTTCTGCATGTTGCTGTCCAGTTTTCCCAGCACCATTTGTTAAAGAGACTGTCTTTTTTTCCATTGGATACTCTTCCTGCTTTATGAAAGATTAGTTGGCCATACATTTGAGTCAATTTCTGGGTTCTCTTTTCTATTCCATTGATCTATGTGTCTATTTTTGTACCAGTACCATACTGTCCTGATGATTACAGTTTTGTAATACAGCTTGAAGTCTGGAATTGTGATGCCTTGGCTTTGGTTTTCTTTTTCAACATTAGTTTGCCTATTTGGGGTCTTTTCTGGTCCCATACAAATTTTAGGATTGTTTTTTCTAGCTCTGTGAAGAATGCTGGTGTTATTTTGATAAGGTTTGCATTGCATGTGTAGATTGCTTTGGGTAGTATAGACATTTTAATAATATTTACTCTTCTAATCCATAAGCACAAAATGGTTTTCCATTTCTTTGTGTCTTCTTCAATTTCTTTCACAAACTTTCTATAGTTTTCAATGTACAGATCGTTTACCTCTTTGGTAAGGTTTATTTCTAGGTATCTTATGGGTTTGGCACAATTATAAATGGGATCAATTCCTTGATTTCTCTCTCTGCTGCTTCAGTCTTGGTGTATAGAAATGCAACCAATTTCTGTACATTGATTTTATATCCTACAACTTTGCTGAATTCACATATCAGCTCTAGTAGTTTTGTGGAGTGTTTAGGGTTTGCCATGTAGAATATCATGTCATCTGCAAAGAGTAAAAGTTTGACTTCTTCTTTGCCAATTTGTATGACCTTTATTTCTTTTTGTTGTCTGATTGCTGAGGATAGGACTTCCAGTACTAGGTTGAGCAACAGTAGTGAGAGTGGACATCCCTGTCTTATTCCTGACCTCAGGGGAAAAGCTGTCAGGTTTTCCCCATTGAGGATGATATTAGCTGTGGGCCTTTCATATATGGCCTTGATGATGTTGAGATATGTTCCTTCTATTCCTACTTTCTTGAGGGTTTTTATCAAGAAAGGATGCTATATTTTGCAAATGTGTTTTCTGCATCTATTGAAAGGGTCATTTGGTTCTTATCCATCCTTTTATTAATGTAGTATATCATGTTGTTTGATTTGAAAATATTGAACCAGACCTGCAGCCCAGGAACAAATCCCATTTGATCATGGTGAATAATTTTTTTTAATGTACTATTGAATCAATTTACTAGTATCTTGTTGAGAATTTTTCCATCCATGTTCATCAGGGATATTGGCCTGTAATTCTCCTTTTTAGTGGGGTCTGTGCCTGGTTTGGGAATCAAGGTAAAGCTGGCTTCATACAATGAGTTTGGAAGCTTTCCTTCCATTTCTATTTTTGGAACAGTTTGAGAAGAATAGGTAACTCTTCTTTAAATGTCTAGTAGAATTCCTCTGGGAAGCCATCCGGCCTAGGATTTTTGTTTGTTGGGAGATTTTTGATAACTGACTCAATTTATTTCCTGGTTATAGGCCTGCTCAAATTTTCTATATCTTCCTGTTTGAGTTTTGGTACTGTGTGAGTTTCTCAGAATTTGTCGATTTTTCCAGATTGCTCAGTTTGTTGGCATATAATTTTTCATAGTATTCTCTTATAATTATTTGTATTTCTGTGGTGTTGCTTGTGATCTCTCCTCTTTCATCTGTGATTTTATCTATTTGGGACCTCTCTCTTTTCTTTTTGATAAGTCTAGCTAGAGATTAATCAATTTTGTTTATTCTTTCAAATAACCACCTTTTAGTTTCATTGATCTGTTCTACTAGCTTTTTTTGTTTCTGTATCATTTATTTCTCATCTCACCTTTATTATTTCCCTTCTTCTGCTGGCTTTTGGTTTTATTTGCTGCTCCTTTTCTTGCTCCTTTAGGTGTAAGATTAGGTTGTGTATTTGGGAACTTTCTTGTTTCTTGAGATAGACCTGAATTGCAATGTACATTCCTGTTAGGACTGCCTTTGATGCATCCCAAAGGGTTTGGACTATCATGTGTTCATTTTCATTTGCTTCCATGTATATTTTTATTACTTCTTTAATTTCCTGGTTAACCTATTCATTCTTTAGTAGGATGTTCTTTAACCTCCATGTATTTTAGGGCTTTCTAAATTTTTTCTTATGGTTGATTTCAAGTTTCATAGTGTTGTGATCTGAAAATACGCATGGTTTGATCTCAATCTTGCTGATCTCTGACCCAGTATGTGATCTATTCTGGAGAATGTTCCATGTGCACTTGAGAAGAATGTGTATTCTACTGCTTTAGGATGAAAAATTTTGAATATATCTGTTAAGTCCATCTCGTCCAGGGTGTCATTCAAAGCCATCGTTTCTGTGTTGATTTTCCGCTTAGATGATCTGTCCATTGTTGTAAGTAGGGCATGAAAATCTCCTACTATTATCAATGAGTTTGTGATTAGTTGATTTCTATATTTGGGTGTTTCCAAATTGGGGGCATAAGTATTTTTTAATTGTTAGATCTTCTTAATGGGTAGAACCCTTAATTATGATATAATGCCCTTATTCATCTCTTGTTACAGTCTTTGTCTTAAAATCTAGTTTGTCTGATATCACTATGGCTACTCTGGCTTTCTTTTGACCTCCATTAGCATGATAGATGGTTCCACCCCCTCAGTTTCAATCTGCAGGTGTCTTTAGATCTAAAATGAGTCTGTTGTAGGCAGCATATAAATGGGTCTTGTTTTTTAACCATTCTGATGCCCCTATGTCTTTTTTTATTGGAGAATTTAGTCCATTTACATTCAGAGTAATTATTGAAATATATAAATTTATTGCCACTGTGTTACCTGTAGAGTTGGTGTTTCTGGTGATGTTCTCTGGAATTTTATAGTCTTTGTTGTTTTGGTCTTTTTTTTTCTCCCCTCAGAGTCCCCCTTAAAATTTCTTGCAGGGCTGGTTTAGTGGTCACAAACTCCTTTACTGTTTGTTTGTCTGGGAAAGTCTTTACTTACCCTTCTATTCTGAATGGCAGCCTTGCTGGATAAAGTATTCTTGGCTGCATATTTTTCTCATTTAGCACATTGAATATTTCCTGCTACTCTATTCTGGCAGCCAAGTTTCAGTGGATAGGTCTGCTTCTAACCTTATGTGTCTACTCATATAGATTAAGGACCTTTTGTCCCTAGCTGCTTTTATTTTTTTTTAATATTTATTTATTTTTGAGAGAGAGACAGAGACAGAGACAGAATCTGAAGCAGAATCCAGGCTCTGAGCTGTCAGCACAAAGCCTGATGTGGGGCTCAAACCCATGAACTGTGAGATCATGACCTGAGCTGAAATCAAACACTTAAATGACTGAGCCAAACAGGCACCTCTCCCTAGCTGCTTTTAGAATTCTCTCTTTATCTTTGTATTTTGAAAGTTTCACTATGATACGTCATGGTGTTGATCTGTTTTTGTTGATTTTGAGGGGAGTTCTCTGTGCCTCTTGGACTTGAATGCCTGTTTCCTTCCCCAGATTAGGGAAGTTCTCTAATTTGTTCAAATAAACCTTCTGCTCCTTTTTCCTGTACTTCTTCTGGGACTCCTATGATATAGATATTGTGTCATTTCATGGAACCACATAGTTCTCTAAGTCTCCCCTTGTGATACAGTAATTTTCTTTCCCTCTTTTTTCCAGATTCATTATTTTCCATAATTTTATCTTACCTATTCTTTCCTCTGCTTCTTTAATCCTCATTGTCACTGTGTCCAGTTTGTTTTGCATCACAGTTATAGCATTTTTTTAATTTCATCTTGACTAGTTGTTAAGTCTTTGGTCTCTGCACTAAGGGTTTCTCTGGTGTCTTCTATGTTTTTTCAAGCCCAGCTAATAGTCTTATGACTGTTGTTCTAAATTCATGTTCAGATATGTTGCTTATATCTGTTTAGAGCAAGTCCCTAGCTGTGATTTCTTCTTGACCCTTCTTTTGAGGGGAACTCCTCTGGTCATTTTGGCTACATTTCTGTCTTTTATGTGTTTTAAAAGCTTGTTATGTTTCCTGCACCTGAGAGTACTGCTATATTAAAAAGGGGTCATACACTGTCCAGAGCCTGGCACTTCAGGAAGTGTTTCTGGTGTATGCCCTGCGCACTCTGCTGTTGCATTTTGGCTGTTCTTTCCCACTGGTCAGTCCTCTGCAGCGCTCCTCTTTGCTTGGAGTAGTGGAGTATTTGGACTTTACCTAGGTGTGCTTTGATTTGTTTGTTGATGTACCCTGGAAAAAAGGGGGAAGGGGAGGAGCCTGATCCAAAAAAAGAGAGAGAGAGAGAGAGAGAAAAGGAAAGGGACAAAAAAAAGAGAGAGAATCAAAAACTATAAAGCTGATTCCAAGGAAAAAGAAAGGGGAAAAAAAGAAAAAGAAGAAAGGAAAAAAAGAAGAAAAAAGAAAAGAATAAAAAGCCTGATCCAAAAAAGGAGAAAAGGAAATGAAAAAATAAACAAGAAACTATGAGCCTGATTCTGAAAGGAAGGAAGGAAGGGAGAGAGAGAGAGAGAGATAAAGGAAGGAAGAAAGAAAAGAAAGAAAGAAAGAAAGAAAGAAAGAAAGAAAGAGAGAGCGGAAGAAAGGAAGGAAGGGAGAGAGAGAGAGATAAAGGAAGGAAGAAAGAAAAGAGAAAGAAAGAAAGAAAGAAAGAAAGAAAGAAAGAAAGAAAGAAAGAAAAAGAAAGAGAGAGAGAGAAAGAGAGGAAGGAAGGAAGGAAGGAAGGAAGGAAGGAAGGAAGGAAGGAAGGAAGGAAAGAAGAAAAAAGAACTGTAGGTGCCAATTTGAAGCCCTGGACTTTCAGTGCACTTGGTGCAGGAGGGGTGTTGGCTATGCTAGTCTGGAGGAGAGGTCCACCGTTTGGGCTCAAAGTAAATAAGCAATTGCCAGGCATGGGGGGGTGGGGGGTCAGGGTTTGCTGTAAGTGAGTCCCATCTCCAGTGGGGGCAGCTGTGTTGCTCTCTGAAGTTCCACCCATGTTGGTGTTGGGAGGGCAGGGGAAATGGCACTGCCCCAATCTCTCATCCCCGGACCAGGGATCTTGCACTCCCAGGTGTTCAGGCAGCCCTCACAGAATAGCGAGGTTAGTCAGCTCTCCCTGTTCCACAACTCCTGCATTTTTTCTTTGGGGCACAGTTGTGTTTCAAAACCCAAAGTCTTAAAGGACCCTGCACTGCACAGATGTGCTCCCCTCCTCCTGAGCAAAGCATCTCCACAATGTGTGAAGTCCTCTGTCCCTGAAAAACAGTCCCACACGTGCACAGTGCACAGAATCTATGGTGTAGCACTACTAAAAGCAGCAAAGTTTATATTCCCTCTGGATGCACCTCTGTCCTCTGCCGATGAAAGGCCTTTGACTGGAAACTGCAAGGTCTTTTGTCCTTGGGGAGGCAATAAGCCTTCTTTCAAAAGTACTCTAGGAAGGGGACTCTTTTCTCCCAGTGCAGCCCAGAGATTGCTACACCATACTATGCACTCTGGAGCCAGGACCCCCTTCCCAGGAGTGCATACCACAGCTCTACTCCAGAGAAATTCATGCACTACCAAAACCTCAGAGTTTGAGCTCCAAAGCCATTTGCAAAAAAAAAAGAACTGGGACATTCAGTACTTTTCGCTCCCCAGTCCATGGTCCAGAGAGGTTCTCCTCTTTTGCTAATTCGATGCCGCACTTTCTCAAATGCAGAAAGGGTTCCCTTCCTTCTGCAGCACCACCATTTGTCTCTCCCCCAATTCACCTCCATGCCCTTGCACCTGCCAAGCTGTCTCCCTCCACACCTGGAGATCCTTCTGCCACTCTGCAGATCAATTTCCTGGGTGTTCCAAGAGATCTGACCTCAATACAGCTGCGTTTGAGGGACAAGGAAAGCCCAGGGTCCCCCTACTTCTCTGCTACCCTAACATTTCTTTACAGTGTCCATATTATCAATGTCAAAAAAATGTTATAGCAAAGCAAAAGAATTTAACATTCTTAAATCAAGAAAACCTTCAAGGGGCACCTGGGTGGCTCAGTCAGTTGAGTGTCCGACTTCAGCTTGAGTCATGATCTCATGGCTGACTAGTTCGAGCCCCGTGTGGGGCTCCGGGCTGACAGCTGAGAGCCTGGAGCCTGCTTCAGATTCTGTGTCTCCCTCTTTCTCTGCCCCTCCCCCACTCGTGCTCTGCCTCTGTCTCAAAAATAAACATTAAAAAAAATTTTTTTAAAGAAAACCTTCAAGATTGTTTAAATAAAACTTCTGTGGATTTTTGGTTTCTGCTGTTGTCAGTGACTTTTATTCCCCCTCAGAGCTTCTCTCTCTCGCTGACTGTGCTGATTACTTCATGGTCATAACAATCACTGGGCTACATTTCTTAAGTGATTTTATCCTAAATATAGAATTCTCTAATAGGAGCTAAATCTTAGCATCAGCAGGAAATGACATGCTAAGTATATTCTCATGCCTCTAACCATCCCCAAAACTACCGGTCAAATAAATTCTACCAATTTACTCTAATTAAGGCTAAAAAGTGTCGTGTGTGCTTTAAATGTCAGTCAATTTTGAGGTAATTATACCTGAAGGCAGGAATCCATCAGGGTCCCTTTTTTTAGAATTAAATTCAGATGGGAAGTAAAGGAGTCAGGGGATATTTGCAGATAATTAGTTCCATTCCTATCTTTCTTGGCTGTTTATTGACAGTAAAAAGATAGGCGAATTTTTTGAAAGATACAGAAGGATGCTTTTGTTTTTCTCATCCCCATTCCATTTTTTCAACTCGGTCAATTTTATCGTCAATTTCTAAGAAACTGACATTTCAATCTGAAGAAAGAAAATGCAACCTAAAAATAAAAATGAATCCTTACATTTGTAGGATGCTTCATAGTTCCCAAAATGCTTTACCATCTGATTTCATTCTCATACTCGTTCTTAATGTAACATCAGCTTCATCACAGATAGAGAAATGGAATATTAGAGATTGAAGGGGATCAGAATATGCCACCCCAAAATATGTCACTTTAGCAAAAGGGTAATTTTGAGCTGAAGACAATTAGGAAACAGCAAACACAGGAGAAACTCCCTACTGTCCTCCTTTCTTCCTAAAAGCAAGGTGTAAGTTTGCCTTTGTGAAGCACAGGCCTCCTTCCTTTCTCCAATACCAGGAAGAGAATGACTCTGAATCACCAGAGATGGCTTTTATCACTAGAGATACAGACCCTTTATCACTAGAGATACAGACCCTTGAGTCTGTATAACCAATATTACTAAATAACCTTCATCTTATATTAGTTTCTCCCATATATTTACCTTCCCATAATTCACGACCTCTAGAAACCCAAATCCCTTCTTTTGTCTCACCACTTCTTCACATTTTACTGCCCTTTGTTTAATGGCATATAAGTTCTCAACCCTAACTACTTCTTTGGGTTTTCATTTCTTTTCTGTGAAGTCCTCATGAGCATGCAGAGTAAGTCTTTTCTACTATTAAACTGTCAGTTTAATGCACAGGCCATACTCACTAAACTTAAGAGGATAGAGGAAAAAAATGGTTTCCTCCCCTGCAAGATCAAAAACCTTGCTATAAGACTATACCTCAACCAGAACTAAGCAAATTTACTACGTGCACAATTATTTTCTCCTCACATACCTATAGCAGACATCACTAATTCATCAAGGCATTCTTTCTTCCGCAGGCCAAACATTCCCAGAATCCTTCTCAACACAGTTTCCATGAAACAACTTTGCTATGCCTGTGCTACAACTTGCTAATAATGTCCATAGTATATTGACAGTTTTCTCTCTTTGCTCCAGGGAGAATCCTCCCTGACAACAGAAATCTTTCTGAAGCTCTTTCTTTGAGAATCTTTATCCACATCACTTTGTTCTGAAGAATTTTCTGAAAAATTTTTTAAATGCTTCCTAAAATTCTGGTGATACCTCCTACAGTCTCTCACCAAGAATCTGTAATAAACCCTTTTCCACAGGACTGGCATGAAGCAAATTCCTGAGATCCTTCTCTTTGAAAAATTACCCTTTTCTCTTGGCTGACCATTCTTGGTGTTAGCCAGAGTACGTTCTCTTGACTTCTGGGGAAAGCTAATGTGGTCCAACAAAGATTCTACTTAGATAGATTCACCAGTAAACCAATCTCAATATCCACCTCTCACCTGTCACACCAATCTCCTCAGTACAGAAAAATATAACAACTGAGAAAAAAAAATGAATCAGAACTAGAAACTGCTGACATGGTCTCTTACAGCAAAAATTGTTTATCTTTAAATGAACTACATCAAAAGGTCAAATAAAGTTCATATAACTTTTCTAATCATTTTTTTATATGTTCTGATTGGCCATCAGAATACAGCTTTTATCCAATGAGTCCAAATAAAGTTGGCCATTCACATTGCTGAAGTTTCTTCAGCATCAAGATTACATATGCAAAACAAAATTTAAGAAAATGAGGCAGTTGATTATTATTTTTTACTGATCAGCATGTTCCAAAGAGCACACGTTGAGTTTGCTGCAAGTTCCAGAAAAGGATTGTATTTTCAGTGTTACTGAAATACAGGGGAAAAATGATGGAGTAAAAGGGAGAGCAAATCACTTCTCTTTTCTTCTTTTAAAAGTATCTATCTAGGGTGCCTGGATGGCTTAGTCAGTTAAACGTCTGACTTTGGCTTGGGTCGTGATCTGGTGATTCTGGGGTTGGAGCCCTGCATTGGGCTCTGTGCTGACAGCCAGAGCCTGGAGCCTGCTTCAGATTCTGTGTCTCTCCTTCTCTTTCTGCTCCCCCCCAACCCCCCCACCCCTGCTTACACCCTGTCTCTGCCTCAAAAAACAAACAACAAAAAAAAAAAAATAGTAAAAAAAATGTTTAAGTACCTATCTAGGGCTTCATTCACTTAAGACCCTATCTCTGTTAGTCAATGATACAAGCAAATTTGTAATCAATTACTGGCTGATAATATGTCTTTGCCATATAAAATACATGTATTTTAATAGGTCATCAACCAAAGCAGCAAGTTTTGCAAACACAAAGGAAAAAATGTAATATTGCAAAACAGTTTCAGTACCTCTAGAATCTTGTCCCGTGTGTGGGTCTATCTATCCTAAAATTAAAGACTTGCTAGAAGTTAAAATGTAGATCAATAATCAAATTCATGAAACATATTTGTTCGGCTTTCTACTATGAAGGATAATTGAAGCCAAAAACAAAGATAAAAATAAGCAGTCATGATAAGACTACAAGTCCACCCATGTTTTCAATTTTCTAAAACAATGAGATTTTTATTTGGGTGGCTCAGTTGGTTAAGCCTCTGACTCCTGATTTCAGCTCAGGTCATGATCTCGAGTTTGGTGAGTTCAAGCCCCACATCGGGCTCTGGGCTGACAAGCTCAGAGCCTGAAGCCTGCTGCACATTCTGTGTTTCCCGCTCTCTCTGCCCCTCCCCCACTTACGCTTTGTCTCTCCCATGTCTCTCTCTCTCAAAAATAAACATTTAAAAACTTAAAAAAAAAAAAAAAGAAAAAGAAAGTAGAAACAGCAAAAATAGGTCTGATAAAATTAATATTACTTTACCTTAGGTTGAGTCAATCCTGTGATGCTAAAGAAAAAAATAATAATAATAGAAAATAGAATAAATAAAATAAAATAAAAATTCAAAAACATGCCCTTCTTTTCAGAAGCATTTAGTCATTTAAACATACATAAATCATTAATAAAGTCATGGTTTAGCTTAGAATGTGTTTGTCACCTGATATCATAGGATTTCTAAAAGATTCTATAGGACCAACTAAATGTCCCTAAAAGGAGGCTGAATATTCAAGTGCTCAGGAGTTTGATTTTAAAAAATTTTTTTCATTATTTTTTAATGTATATTTTTGAGAAAGAGAGAGTGTCAGAGCATGAGCTGAGGAGGGGCAAAGAGAGCGGGAGACAGAGAATCCAAAGCAGGCTCCAGGCTCTGAGCTGTCAGCACAGAGCCCGATGCGGGGCTCAAACTCATGAACCATGAGATCATGACCTGAGCTGAAATCAAGAGTCAGAGGCTTAACCAACTGAGCCACTCAGGCGCCCCAATAGGAGATTGATTTTAATTTCAGGATTTTAAAACTTATTCTTATTTATTTATTTACCTATTTGGTCATAAAGTAGTACAAAAAGGTACATAGTAACTAAAAAGAAGTCAATCACTGTAGATGTTTAAAATTTTTAGGTACAACTGAAGAGTACACTTATAGAATCCAAAGAGAATGTATCTTGACCTTCATTTCTATGTATTATTAGTTTCTTCTTTTAAAAACTGGTCTTTTTTGATGTGGGAGTTGACCCTGAGTTGTGAGCCTCCAGTGTTTAAGCTTCCTTCTCTTCTTCACTTAAGGGTTAACTTAACTTTAACCCTAACTCTACCATAAATTGCTTACCAGAGGTGCAATAAATGTTTGTTAATTATGTTGGTAATGATGTAGATGATCACAATAATCTAGACCAGGATTCAAAAAACCATAGTCCCAAATCCATCCCACTGCCTGCTTTTGTAAAAAAAAAAAAAAAAATTATTAGGGGCACCTGGGTGGCTCAGTCAGTTAAGCGTCCAACTATTGATCTTGGCTCAGGTCATGATCTCATGGTTCATGAGATCAAGCTCTGTGTTGGGCTCTATGCTTGGGATTCTCTCTCTCTCTCTCTCTCTCTCTCTCTCTCTGTCTTTCCTCTTCCCCTCCCCCACTCACACTTGCTCACACACTCTCTCTCTCTCTCTCTCTCTCTCAAAATAAATAAACTTAAAAAAAAATTATTGCAACACAGAACACCCATCCATTCACATACTGTTCATGGCTGCTTTCATGCTACAAGAGCAGAGTTGAATAGTTGGGATAGTAATCGTATGGCCTACAAGGCACAGCATATTTGCCCTCTGGTTCTTTATAGAAAAAGTTCAACAACTCTTGATCTAAAAGATCCCTTAGGAGTCATTATATAAGTGATCATTGTTTCTGACAGTTTTCATGTTTAAGAGGTCACAACATAAAAATCGTCTTCAGAATGTGGTGTTTTCTTATAAATCTGTAAGTCTCAGCTTCAGCCTCCCCCTTGTGTCTGAGGCCTTGATGATCTTTTTCTTATCTGCTTCCTCTCCATATCTGTGATGATTCCCAAAATAACAAGGACATATGCCACCATAGAATTTTCTTCCTTAGTAACCACAATATAAAGAATATTCAGGAAAAGACAATGGTGAAAAGATTCTAATAATGCATTAGAAGTAAACGTTGGGGATCATAAGCAAGGTTTTATTCTCATTTTAGATGAGTACTTGACATAACCCATTAAGCATCCCTCTGTGACATGCCTAAAGGCTGTTTCTTTAAAAACTGAACTAATAAAATAAAAGAAGAAATATGATATATGGTACCACCTATGATAAAAAATTTTTTTAAAAAGCTTGCACCTCTGTCTTAACTAACATGTCTGGTCCAAATGAATGATAGTAGAATTAGAATAACACAAAATGACCAAAAATGGATTGCTTAGAATTTCAAAGTCAAATGCCAGACAAGGTAAAGGACAATGTACATTGGCTCACAAGAAATCTTATCCCTAATGCATAGCATTTTCCACATGATATTCTGGAGTTGAAAAAAAAAACCAAAATATTGATTTTATGGGGTTAATAAATTCAATCCTCTGAACTTATCAGATGAAATGGAGAGCCAAACCATACAACAAGCTAGAGACAGACACTAAAATTCAGATCTTCTGACTCTAGTCAAAAATTCTCTTGGATTAATTTATCTTCGCCTCTTGGGTAGGTCAATAGGTAAGTGACTTGGTGAAAAAACTCAGAGGAAGCTTTGTTACATGTATTTCCTTTGTGGTGATGTAAGTTAAACCTGGGCCCCCAAGCAAAACTTTTAGAAGAAGTACCATCCCTCTTGATTAAGTGCAGAAGAGCTGAAGAGTAAACAGCTGTGCAATGAGAAGTCCTCCCCCACCCACACCCCCCAACTGGGGCTGATCTCACTAAGATGCAGGAACCGCTCCACTGGTAGTTCTGACCATCTGCCTTTGGAGAAACGTTTAGTTATTTTTTTTTTGGTTACCGCCACTGCCCCTCCTGTTCCCTAGAGTGCACAGTAAAGACCAGATGCCTTCTGTGTAATGACTGTGGTCAGCTATAAATATAAGGAAAATGAACATGCACTATCTTGATGTCAAGCTAATTTTAGCTTAACAGTTTCATTTTAAGTGTGCCCAACCTAGACTGGGCACATCATAGTTCAGTCTGAGGAGTTTTAAAAATGGAAATTACAAAACCACAGCGCGGAACCAAAATTGTTCAGATGGTAGTAACAGTGATTGAGATGCTCTTGGTGATGTTGCCAAGAGGAGGCCTTTCAATGCACAGTGGCGAGTTCTTAAACCACATGGATAAATAGATTCGGTCATTGCTAAGAGGTGAACAATAGACCCTATGTTGTGGCTTTGGCTTTGTTGTAATGAATGTAAATAGTTTCTCACCATTCAGATGCGGACAATGCTCTATGTGTTATAGAACACATGCTGTGGGCAGGTGTGAAAAAGGTTTCTTACCAAGTTTTATGTACTGTCTTCTCAATATTTTACCTTCGCTTTTAACGGCAGCAGAGTGTCTTTGACTACTGTTTTCAATCCGCAGAACAGCTACAGAATATGTCTGAAGATTCCAGCCTGTTATTTTTCTTCAAATCTGGGTTTCAATCTTGGTTAATGTTTGCCCAGAAATATGTAATTGCGGACTTCCTCCTCATAAACTCTTCCAGAGTGTCGGCTGCCAGGCTTGCATACTATTATTATCTCTTTGCCTTGGGGCTACCATAGGGTGTGCCCTCAGAGTCACAGGATAGATAACCTGCTCTCTGCCAGGAAGCCTGTATGGTTTGCAGCTGTAGCTAAGAAAAAACACAGCTTGTATGTTTCCAACAATGTTTGTTTTTCTTCTCCTTTAATTAAAATGAAAATTAAACAAATTTTAACTGGTGCTTTATTAAAAATTCACACTTGCCTTTTTCTTATATTTTTTAGATAACTCCTCATTTACTCTGTTTACATTAGTCCTTATGATTTGGATGTACCTGCTTGCTCTCACTCACCCAAGTTACCTTACTGGGCAATTTTTCTTTGTCCATCAAATGTCACTTCCCCTGGTAGGACCTCCCTGCTTACACACCTACCCCCACCCCAACATAAGCACACACAGGCACAATTAGAGTTTATTGAAATCTTCTGGATGCTACTCTAGCACTTTGTTACATTCTGCCTACAAAATATCATGGTCTAGCTTCACTTTTATTTAGCTGTGCCCCTTCAATTTACTTCTTCCGCCAGACTGATGCTCTTAGTGATCTCTGTATTCTGTTATCTCAGTCCTGGGATGAACTAAGTTTTTTTGGGTTTTTTTTGTTTTAATTTTTGTATTAAGACATAATTTACTACGTAAACGTCTTCCTTTTTAGTGTACAGTTCCATGAGTTTTGACAAATGCATAGGCACATAGCCACCACCACCATCAAGGTATAGAACGGTTCCATTGCCCCAAATACTCCCTACCCTCCACTCCCCATGTAGTTAACCTGCCCCCCCTCCTCAGGCCCTGGAAACCACCATTTTCTGTTCCCATATGTAGGTTCTGTATGTCATATAAATGAAACCACACACTTTGTAGCCTTTAGAGTATGGCTTCTTTCACTTAGCGTAACACACTCGAGTTTCTTCCATGTTATTACTGTGGCAGTTCATTCCTTTTTATTGCTGAGTAGTACTGCATTTATGAATATACCAGTTTGTCTACCTGTCTGCCACTTAAGGGACACTGGTTTTTTTCTGGCTTGGGGCAATTGTGAATGAAGTGGCTATAGATATTCACATTCGGGTTTCTGCGTGAACACATATTTTTATTTTATTCAGATAAACAACTAGAAATGGGATTGCTGGGTCATTCAGTAAGTGTCTGTGTAACTTTATAAGAAAGTACTCGATTGCCAAAGTGCCCATTTCATTTCACATTCCCACCAACTATGAATTCCAGTTTCTCCACATCCTCACCAACACCTGATATTGTCAGTTTTTTCTTATTTTAACCATTCTAATAAGCATGTAGTCGCATCTCAATGTGGTTTTAATTTGCATTTCCCTAGAGACTACTAATGTTGATCATCTTTTTTTTCTTTTTTTTAATGTTTTATTTATCCTTGAAAGAGAGAGACAGAGCATGGGGCGGAAAGAGATGGAGACACAGAATCCAAAGCAGGCTCCAGGCTCTGAGCTGTCAGCACAGAGCCCAACGCGGGGCTCGATCTCACAAGCTGTGAGATATTACCTGAGCCACAGTCAGGCACTCAACCGACTGAGCTACCCAGGTGCCCTGAGCATCTTTTAATGTGTTTCTTTGCCATCTGTACATCTTTGGTGGAAGGTCTATTCAAATATTTAGTTCATGTTTCAAGGGCTGTTTGGAGTTTTGAGAGTTATTTTTATATGAGTCTTTTCTCAAATATGTGAATTGCAAATATTTTCCCCTACTCTGTTTAATAAATACTCTTAATATTGAATTGAGCGGCACCTGCCTGGCTCAGTTGGTAAAGCATCTGACTCTTGATTTTGGCTCAGATCATGACCTCATAGCTCGGGAGATCAAGCTTAGCATAGGGCTCTGGATTGACATCACAGAGCCTGCTTGGGATTCTCTGTCTCCCTCTCTCTTTGTTCCTCCCCCCCATTCATGCTCACTTGCTCGCTCTCTCTCTCTTTCTCTCTCTCAAAAATAGTAAAGAAACATTTGAGAAAATATATCCTTAATATTGAATTGAAAAATTTCAATGAATTGAAATCCCAAATACAAAAAAGGATAACAGTTCTTTCAAAAAGAACTTATGAAATTTAAATCTACAAATGATATGGCTATATATATATATCTTTACCTCTTCAGAGGAGTCAACAAGATACTTAGGATAATGTCATGAAAAAGTTGGTAGTAGTAAATCTAAATTTCTACTTGGGAACTATTTAAATCAGCACACAGGGAGATGTGATATAAGGGATATGCACATCCCCCAAATAACAACAACAACAACAACAACAACAACAAATATATGTATATACATATATACATATATATGTATGTATATATGTATGTATATATGTGTATATATGCATATATATGTATATATGTACATATATATGTATATATGTACATATATATGTATATATGTATATATGTACATATATATGTATATATGTATATATACATATAATTGAAGTACTGTTTTCTTTGAAAGAAAACCATAATGGAAAATATACATGCATTTTTGTTGAGCAATCAGATATTATTCTTCCAAATAATTTCTATCATAGATATCAATAATTATTATAATAGATATATTTCTCTACTAAAATAAGTCTGATGGATAAACTACTCAGGACTGAAAACCTGCTCCTCACTCCCACTGCAATCAGTCTGTTAAAAAGCATGTTGGAGGATTATGCAGTCAACTTTTTGTGTGTAGACATGTATAAGAGATACTTTACTAGGAGGGCTATGAACTTGACATTCCTAAGAGGATCTTCAGTTCTATAATCAAGTGTTCCATCGTTAATCCCTACTTGAAGGGAGGGTTTTACAGGAAGAAGGGGAAGTTTTATTGCTGTTTCTACAAATGAGGTATTCTTACACTGAGTGATCAAAAGACCCACATATGCCATAAAATGCTGCATTTTTCAGGCATATTTATTTTTAACCAATGAATAAGCACAGATTGTTTGCAAATATTATGGATATCACAGAAGAACTACTAGATATGGGAATGGAATTCCTTCTAGTTAAGGAGGTCAGAAAATATCACAGAATATGAGCAACAACAGTGTCGATTATTAGGTAAAGACCAAAGACAGAACAAGGGGAGTAGGTTGTTGAAAGGAAAGGAAGCTAGCAACAAAGACTCATTTCTACCTTACAGACTAGCTGTTTCTCCTTGAACTATTGAAAAGTGCCACCAAATATCATTCCAGTTACAATAGGTCCTTGGCACAATGAGGTTCTGGTCTCATGATATGAAGTCAATGTTTTAATGTTATGTTTTCACAACTTGTTCTGGCTGTGAGTAATACAGAGATTCAGGAGAGGAATAAACCCACACTAGAAGACTCAGAGAAAATTTCACAGAGGAAGTGGGACATAAACTGAACCTTGAAGCATGGATAGATTTTGCTTAACAGAAGAGAGAGGAAAACAGTGTGAAGGAACCGAAAGAACCAGAAGGACAGTTGTGGAAATTTGTCATTCTTTGGTCTCCAGCATCTGATGCCCCTGTCCATCACGGAAGCCCAAAGTGCCAGCTGTTTGCTCTCCATCCTTCCTGACCAAGCACATGGCTCAGCTCTGCCAGTTGGAATCACCTGTGCCAGTCTTGGACTCGCCATCTGGTGCTGTGTCGGGGAGCAGCAGGGAGCGGACAGCATGCATGTGTGTGGGTAGGTGAATCTTTGTCCCAGAAGCAGCCAAAGCAGAAGCTCAAGTAGCAGGACCCGTGTGAGGGGGGCCAGTAGTGTGGCAAGAAGCACAGAAGGGTCATCACTGGTTCTATCTCACACTGTGACTTGGGGCACTGTTCCTGGTTATATGTCCCCAAAGCCATGTCTCTCTGGAAATTCTATGAGTCATCTAGTATCTTTTTAGTAAGTTCCTTTTATGCTTAAATCAGCTAAAATCAGTTTTTGAGTAGTAATGGGCATTACATTGTAAGAACTTCTTTATCAATCCCCATCTCCCTACATAAAGCATCAATCAGTATTCTGTCCTCATTTTCTTTTTTTTTTTCTTCAGCAGACAGCATAGCGCAGGAGTCAAGGGCATGGCTCTGGAGTCTGATGGCCCTGTGCTCACACCCCAACTCCATGTGAAAGCAAAACTAAGGGGGAAATCCAGGGCCCTGAGCAATCTGTATGACCATACCATACACTTTCATACCTTTCTGGTTATTTCCAATAAATAGGTGCTTGTTGAATATGCATTTAAGGATCCAAGATCTTTCCCATACATAAGTCTCTTTGGAACCAATGTAGATTTTCTGCCTGTGAGTTACAGCATTATAAGATAATAAAGAACAAACTCAGTGATCTTTGGTGTAACCCATGCTTCTAAGCTCATTAAAACATGGCCTGGGTTTAGCACCCATTAACACATTGCATTTCTTCTAAACGGTATTTAACTTCTTGTTTGCTATTTAACTTTTCACCAGTTGCCTCACAAATAAACGTGTCTCCTGGAGGACAAAGACTGTCTGTATCCTTGTATCCTACAATATTCCCAACACAGAGCTGGGCATGTAGAAGTTACACAATACATATTTCTTGAATGAAATAAAGCCTGTGGAAGTGCCTCAGTCACCGTGAATAAACTGAGTTGCATTCAACATGCTGAAAAAAGTATTTATTCTTATACTTGGGCCACTTAAGCCTAAACAGGCAGCAAGCAGTAGAGGACTTGTTCCATGCACGGTGGCAGCCACATAATGGGATGTTTTGCAGAAAGTGGTAATGATACATTAAGTTTAAAAGACAGAATATAACAATATGTGTGTATACACATGAGCACTGCACCAAATTTCCACCTCCTGGCTAGAGGACACAGGGAGATGAAAGCTTAAGGTAAAATGATTTGATGGGATTTTTTTCATTATTCCAACTTTCTTTTCAGGTCTGAAAAACAAGCCAATACTTTCAAAATAAGGACCTTGTGTATATTTCCTTTAATTCTATAACCATACTTGATCCAAAACATAAAAATTAAGAGGAAAATGCATTTCTGAGGAATCTTTCTGTAAGATATGGGCAAGTATAATGTATTGGATACTGTTTGTGCCCTATCCATCTCCTGTCTCCCTAATCCTCACCAGGCTTCCAACTGCCAGCACCTGCATTATCTTTGCCTAAGAGCTTTCTGTCACCACATGAGCCCACTTTGTTCATGTGTTTGGCTTCCCAGAAATACTGGGAATTACCCCCAAAAGCAGCCTTTTGCCGGTGACTGTGTAGATATCACAGCTCCCCCATCACTCAGGTGGAATAACGCTGAAATATATGCTCTAAATCATTTTCCAGAGGCCCCTGGCGATTAAGGTCTGGTTGTTCAGAATGGCCACTGGCTCAGTACTGCACCCCATATGTCCCCTTCCTTCTACTTCACTTCCTTACACTCCTGCAGGAGTCGCTTGGGATTACCTTCCAAATAAATGATACTTGAATCCTGGTGGGTGGTTGTGTGCAGGCTTTGCAAACAGGCAGGCCTGGGTCTCACTCCTGTCACTGGTGCTCACCAGCTGTGCAACTTTGCACAAATTCCTTGAAGTCTCCAATCCTCAGTTTCTTCATATATATATACAGAAATGATAACATCTATGTTGCAGTGTTATTCTAGGAATGAAATTCACATGCAACAATGCATATATGTCATTAGCATGTGGTTCAAAAAGTGATGCTCTCCTTTGTGTTTTAGTGGGACTGACAATAACAGAAACAGTGGCAATAATAGTGTACAGCAATGTTTAAGCCAGAGTTCCTTCTACTTTAATGTGTATTGAAATCTTCCCGGGATCTTGCTAAATGCAGGTTCTGATTCAGAATCTGGGGTAGAGGCTGAGATTCTGCTTTTCTAACAAACTCCCAAGTAATACCAATGTCGTTGGTCCTCAGACCACACCACACGACGAGTAGCAAGAATTTAGGATATCATCTTGTAGGGGGCAGAGAATGAGGAAGAGAAATCATCTGTATAATGATTCACTCCAGGACTGGTCTTCACTATATCACTACAGACACACACACACACACACACACACACACACACACGCTTTCAGGTATTTTCAGAAAAACAGAGGAATTTCCTTTTGCACCTGATATCATACATATAACCAAAAAAACACTTAATTCTTAACGAATTCTTTGGGCAAGTAGCCTTTTTCTCAATTCTTCCCACTCCTGGCACCAAATTGTCTCACTTATCCGTTTCTGCACAACAAACTACCTCAAAGCTTAGTGACTCACAACAACCATTTCACCATTTGTCACAATTTTGTGGGTGTCTAGCTTGGGCAGGGCTCAGTTGAGTGATTCTTCTGTTTCATGTGGTATCAACATAGGTAATTTGCTGGTACTCAACTAGGGCTGGGCTCATCTGAAAGGTCCACCACAGCTTCACTTCCATGTCTAGCACATTGGCAGGGATGGCTGAAGGATGAACTCAGTAAAAATTGTCAACTGGAACACTGACAAGAGACCTCTCCAGGATGATGGCCACAGAGTGGCCACCTCTCACTTGGCAATTCAGAGTTCGAGGGCAAGTGTCACAGTGAACAAAGCATACCATCTGATCTTACATCAGTTAGCCTGGGAAGTCCCATAGCATCATTTCTGATATACTCTGTTTTTCTAAGTACGTCCAGATTCAAAGGCACAGTACAAGCCCCCATCCCTCAATGAATTTGCAGCTATGATTTTAAATTGTCACAATTTCCCCTCTGGCCACAAATGCTAACATGCCTCTGCATGAAAAATGCACTCACTCCCTCCCAAGCCCCTCTGTGACAGCTTCAGGCTCTGGCCAAGGCTCAGGCTAAAAGTATAGAATCTCATCATCAAAAGATGGTCCTCATCAGGTGTTTCCTAAGGTGACTCATTGATAAACGTTAAGTCTAGTTTCTGTGAGCTCAGCTGAAAGTCAAGAATTAATCTGTAAATTAAACAGGGAATGATATTTTGAGTAAAAAGATGGTAGAGACTAGAAAGAAGCATTTCAAGGAATGCTTTCAATTTATTTCAAATAACATATCAAATATTACAAACAATAAAACTCAAGGAGCTAAGGTCTCCCCCGAGCCTTGCCATAAATGAGGCACTTAGAAAAGCACAGTGAATCTCAAGCCACTAGGGGACCATTTAATGTTCCATTTAAGGCACATTCCTAAGCATCCTTCTTATTCCCAGGAACGTGCTCATCAGCTAACATTTATTCAGCACTTAAAGGTTCTGACCTGCTGTTGGAAGTGTTATAGGGGTTCGTTCAAATATGTTTAATCCAAACATGCCTACATTCTCTCTTTCACTCAGTGCCAACGACAACGAGCAAGTGATTCATGAGGCAATTCTCATATTGCCCTTAGAAGCTTAAATAGAAAACACAGAGGTCTGGGGGCTTTTTAACATTCCCTTGATGAAAATGATGAAAAGGCCACAATTAGCAAACAAATTCATTAAGTTGCAAATTAATGGGTCACAGAGTACAGCTGAGGCAAGAGAAAAAATGGCAGGAAATGGACATGAGCCCTGGAAACATGGCTCCAGGGTCTGCTTTCTGCCACCTTTCTACTCTGAACAAGGTACTTACCCTATTTATTGCTCAGTTTCTACAAAAAACCTCTAGGAGGTAACTTTCAGTACTATTATAAAGACACAATAAGGTTAAAAAGAAAAACGAATATATGTTAAAAGCTCTGAATTGCTGAAGAAAGTGTCAGTAGACTCTGACTTCAATGAGTATTTGTTGAACAAATGCTATTCCTTATCTAACCTTGGACTTACTGTCAGGCCTCTGTTATTTCTATTAACAGGTCCATGATCTGATCCATTAGTGACGTATATCACATTGTCATACAAGTGCTTTGAGCGTAATGTGACAGAATTAAGGCAATCTGTCTCAGTGTGCTTCCTGTCATCACCTCCACCCGATTCAAACCTCATCACCTCTCCTCCAGAGCACTGGCCTCCTTAGGAGTTTCTCCAACATGTGTTTCATCAGATTAAAATTGATCCGCATTGCCAAAAAATTAATGAACTTAAGTACCAGTTCCTTATTCTGGCACTCAAACCTTCCAGATATGTCCCCAAAACACTGTTCCAGCATTATTGCTCAGAAAAATCCCTACATATGACCTATACCCTAATGAAACTAATCATCTTGTTTTTCCTAGGACACGTTCTGCATCATTTTCTTCTTGCCTGAGCTATCTTCTCCAATCGAAAACCTCTGCACCAATCCAATCGTTCTTTAAGGCCACTTTCAAACTTGCAAAAAATAAAAGGAAGCCGTGTCAATAAAGATAACACATTGCACAGAAAGTCACAGGAACTGATGTGGTGTGCCAGGCAAGACCACAATGTCTAGATATCTACAGAACTGGAAAGATAATGTCAGCCTCTATTAGAGCAAAAGTTTGCATTGTTACTGGCATAAGAATTTTGGAAAAGCTCCTCACCCCTGGAACTTTACTATACTGAATAAGTAGACAGTACCCAAAAATCTGTCAACTATGACGATAGCTGGCTGTCTTTTATGTACAGTTCTCATCACATAAGCTCAACCCAAATGGTGCCAAAACAATCCATCATTTTGTTTTATTTGGTATTTTAATGCAAAACAGGTCTCCCAAAAATCTATCCAAAAGTTGTATTTTCCAGACCTTTAACAAAGAAACTGCTTAGTTGTTCTGTTTTGTTTTTATTTCTTCTGAAACCTTGGTAAAGCAATTGCAAGCCCATATTATCTTGTATATTTTACCTTCACAGGGGCTTTAAAAAAAAACTTAAAACCGCTTAGCTTTATAAAGTTTGGGCAAAGAGTCCACAGGCAAGAAAAAGTAAAGTTAAATCAGATATTAAACCATCTACTACTCACAACGAAGTTGCCATATACTGCCCCAGACAGATTTATTTCAGAAAGCTTTCATTGGCTCCAACCATGTAAAAGCATGCAAGCACTGAGCGGTGAAGTCAATGCACAAAGTACTACAAGGCCATAAAAATAACCCTCAAACAGAGGCTACATGAGGAAGGGCCATCCTCTGAGGTTAACTAACCAAATTCCACACAAGATGGTTGGAATTAGTGATCCACGGCTGAGCCATTCAACTGCTGAGAAGGCAAAGGGAGTCCCAGTAAGGACTACTACAATTTTTATGTCCATAAAACTTGCCAACAATGACAATATAACAACCACAGCCTTTCTCAGAAAAATAAATAACCTTTTTTTTTCCCTCTCATGGTAGCTATTACATACAAAATATTGACAGACACTACTTCATAAGAGGATTTCCCAAAAGCAAACCACCCTATGATGTGATATGGAAATAATCTGCCACCAACACGAAGGGGTCTCACTCTCATAATTAGGGAAGAGGGCACCTAAAAGGAAATAAAGTACCCAGTACATACTGAGTTCCTATTATGTACTATGCCTTACAAAGAGGAATGGAAGCCAAGGCAGCCAAGGCAGAGAAGTCAACCACTATTCAGCACCCGGTACCTGGCACTCAGACGGAAGTGCTTTCACACCTACCTCACTCAGAGTTAGGTATTATTATTCACATTTCTACAGATTAACAAACTGAAGTCAGAGCAATTAAGCAATTCTCCCAGGTCACAGAGACACAAATTGTAGTCAAAAGTGTCACAGTTTGAACCCAGGCCTCATGCCTCCTTCAGTGTACCTTGCTTCTTAAAAGCACAACTTGTACCCTCAAGGAATGTACCATCTGGTAAATCTGGAAGCTTTGACAATAATAACATGTAAGGTGTACTGTAATGAAATGGCTTGATGGCAAAGTGCCATAAACAGGGGAACATTACCTTAAATATAAAAGAAGGAGAAGAAGATAAAAACAAGTAGTGTTTCAATCACACTGTTAAAGAGAGTGGCCCTCTAAGGGCACCTCGGTGGCTCAGTCAGTTGAGTGTCCAACCTCGGCTCAGGTCATGACCTCGCCCAGAAAGTAGCAAAGCTGGAAGAATATATACTTTTAAAACAATCCGTTGAAACTTACTCGAACCATATTTACCATATTTGCGTTTTAAGTCACATCCTCAAAGGGGACTGCACTGGCCAGCTAATGCAAGCATCTAATCCATCGAAAAGTTAGATTTTTGTATAGTAAAGTCATAAATTGGCCTATTAAAAAGTAATGTCTAATCTCTTAAAAATTATAGAAATAAGACTCATATGCTCCTGCCCCATCATCTCTGGATGAAACAATAAAATCAAATATCCCAATCTGTTCAGTGGTGACCCCCGACCAAGGCTCAGAACTGTAAATGCCACCACCAAAGGGCTAGCCTTCACCTTCATGCCTCCCTCAGCATTTTCAAGGTACTCTGTGGAATCTAATTCTCCTCCTGGTTATAGGAACACACATTTATGCACAAAAGGACAAGATCACTTTCCAATTAATATCCTAAGAAATTTGAGGAATGGATATGCTTTGCAAAACACTCTCAATGAAGGAATAAGCTTGAGATCTTAGGGTTGTGATTTTTTAAAGCTTATTTATTTATTTTTTTAGTAATTTCTCCACCCAACATGGAGACCGAACTCACAATGCTGAGATCAAGAGTGCATGTCCTCCAACTGAGCAAGCCAGGCACCCTGGGTTGGGGTTTACATCCGTATATTCTAATTTTCTTTTCCAGTCCAGTACATTTCCTCATCTGCTTGTAACAGCTTTATGCAACTGCATTTCCTCTTAGTTTCACACCCATAAGAGCTTGGATCCATTAATGCTAAGGATGGTTGCTGAACATATCTTTAAATTACAGAGGTTGAACCTGATATGGCCATTAGTGAGCCATTTTTTACGTATTAAAATAACAATTTCATATATAAAAACTAATAGAATGAAAAAATCCCAAGTTTTTGGTTGCTAAGATGTCTCTAAGCTGAACATCTGCTTCCTCTGGGTGCCTTCAGTGTTTCTCTACAAGATGCCTCTAGGTTCCTTTCCACCCCATGGACGGCAAACGTCAATCCCCCAACTGCCTTGGGAAGCTTTGTTTCAGAGAAACTGTAAGGCAGAAAAATCCAGGCTTCTTTCAGGGGATAATGCCAAAACCATAGGAAATAATAAGAAAAAAAAATAGGACCTTTTAACTTGTGGAGGTACTAAAAGCGAGTTCCAAAGTGTAAACAGTTTAAGACACTCTAATACCTGCTCCTCTGCCCCAGCAAAGGAATTTCTTCCATCTCTGCTGAAGAAAATCTCTGGGAAGACATTATAGGTGATTTAGCTTCCAAACTAGTTTGGTCCTGTACGATCTGCACCAAATTGTATTTATGGACTTCCATAAAGTGAAAGCTTCAAAGACGCTTCACCTAGGTCCCCAGGCTGGGCTGGCACTGGGGCCAATGAAAGCAATGCCTGATCCCTTAATTCACAGGGCTATGCAGCTCCCCGGTCCCCCCTTTCTGCCGCCTCTCCCTGCCTCGTTGGGAAGTGTAAATGGAAGGATTTGGTTTTATCCCCCAGGAGGCACAGTACAAAAACACAGTATGAAAATAGAGTATACAGGATAATATGCTTACTCTCTAGGGGTGTAAATGTTTACCATACACGCCTGCTGCAGATCCTGCTTTTCCTCTTCGGGCTAGCGTCCAATGGTGCTGATTAAGGTCACCTAGGCCCTCTTTCTCCATAGCACAGAAATAACTCATCTTGACAAGGATATGGATGTGGGGATGCATGTATATGTAGACAGACATGTTCATAGGAATGTGTGCACATAATCCTTTTTCTCTAGGCCACACCCATTCTGGCCAAGATTATGAAGGTTTAGTTACTGTTCATAGAAGAGATAACAGCAAAGGGGGTAAGAGGTCTGGCTTTCTGCAAATAAAGGAATGATCATCAGCGGCCACTAACATCACAAAAAGAGAGATCAGGGGCGCCTGGGTGGCTCAGTCGGTTGAGCGCCGACTTCGGCTCAGGTCACGATCTCGCGGTCCCTGAGTTCGAGCCCCGCATCGGGTGCCTGTGCTGACAGCTCAAAGCCCAGAGCCCGTTTCAGATTCTGTGTCTCCCTCTCTCTGACCCTCCCCCATTCATGCTCTGTCTCTCTCTGTCTCAAAAATAAATAAACGTTAAAAAAAAATTTTTTTTAAAACAAAAAGAGAGACCATAGTTACTAGTCATATCTTTTGAGTTATTCTTGCTAAAAAATCTGATAATCTAGACTGAATTAGACCAATCTCTAAATCTAACTACCAGTTCACAGAAAATGGAAAGGGACAAAGGAACAAAAAGTAGAGTGCACAGGTCCAGATGTAGGTAAGTGAGTAGATTTGATGGTGGCAGTATATGGAAGTTCCTTTTAGCCTCTGGACAAACTAAATACCCAGCGCTTGGACCCATCTACAATATCCCTGCCACGTGGGCATTCCTTTACTATCTCTAGAAGTATTTCACACTTGGGCAGATTTAAAACCATCCCTGTATTTCTTCTTTTTTATTGAGCAAAAGCCTGCCTCTTTTTGTGCCGGGCGTGTCACAGAAAACATGGTTGGTCTGGCAAGTATGCTTTCCAGAATTCCCTTCCCCCTAAGATTCGGGTTAGAGTTGCCAGAAGAGAACCTTGGGCAAGATTTCAGAGGCAGAGTGAAGTCTCCAGTCAGACGTGGTGGCAGAAAGACACACAGGAGCCTGGAAGGTCCTGGTTGTCCTCACTCTCCTCTACTCTACATTTAGCTCTTCTTCCCAGATGTGAGCCCCAATGACCAAAAGTGTCTCACTACTCAGTCACAGACCCTCTGTAGCTATCCAGAGGCAACAGCTTCCCAAAGACAGTCCACTGGCTCCCCCTTCACAGTCCCGCTTTAGTGGCTCTATGGGCTTGTCTTCTCAGATCTCCCTGCAAGCTCTGACTTGCCCACGTAGGTCAGTGCTCCACTCATTTCTTAAAGGAATGACTCCTTCTCTGATCCTCCAACTCCCCTTTCTGGACCTTTCTTTCCCCTGATCCTCCCACAATTGTGTCAACTTTAATTTCTATAATAAATACCTCAGCCCACACTCAAACTGGCGCTGCTTCCCTGTGGAACACTGTATGATACACCTTTCTCATCTACTGGACCAGGTTCTGCATCCCAGAGCCTTTCACAATTGATAGGTCTAATCCTGCTAAGGAAAGCCCGCCCAAGACTGGAGGGTTGCCATGATTTTTCACTGTCGACCTCATTCCTTCCGGCTACCACACCTGGCACTTCAGTGTTCCTGCTGGGATACAGTTTCAACCCCTCACATTGGGTCACTCTCCTAAGACTGTGTGAGGCATTTAATCAGTGTCTATTGTTTAACTGGAGCTCATTTATTCCAGCTTCTTGAGTCATTATACTTAGTGCTTTATTCGACACATGCAGTCCTATTTGTAGAATGTAGAAATAGTCACATTTGACCAATATACTGTCATATATTTACCTAACCTACTGATCCACAGGTAGGGGCCAAGGACAAATTTCTTCTGATACAGATTTCTCTTAAGGAGTCTCTTTTGGATATGACTGTCATGTCCAAGTTTTCATATGAACCCAGGTAAATCAATACCTAATCCAGGAGACTTGGTCAAAGTAGATAGTACAATGTTTAAATAAATAGAGGTATGCCACCAGTAGATTTAAATCTATGAGAATAGTGCATCACTGAAAATAGGGACAGACAGTAGGGCACATGTTCTCACATTGTACACAAGATATCCAAGATGATACATTTTATTTTGGAAAGACAGCCAAGCAGAAAATAGATATTTGCCAAGAAGTGATATATGAATACACAAGGGTAAATTTACTCTTTAAAAGACAATAGACAAATAGGTAGAGATAAAACTAGGGGAAGCCAAAAATAGTACACTAGTAAAGTCGGTGTCATATGAGCATATGATCTCCTAAAAGTTAGTAGCTGGTTCTAGCACATTACCATTTACGTGTGAAAAGTTAAGATAGGAGAACTATCCCAATTCAGATCTCCATTACCAGGAACCACCTGGATAGTTAAACCACATGACTCTGATGATTCTCCTACTATTATTTCCCTAAGCCCACTACTGAACAGAAAGTTTCTCTTACCTTTTATAGTAAAACCTTGGTTTGTGAGCATAATTCATTTTGGAAACATGCTTATAATCCAAAGCACTTGTATATCAAAGCAAATTTCCCCCATAAGAAATCATGGGAACTCAGATGATTCACTCCACAACCCAAAAATATTCATATAAAAGTGATTACAATACTGTAATATAATACAAAATAATAAAGAAAATACAAAAAAAAAAAAATAACCTGCACTTACCTTTAGAAACCTTTGTAGCTGGTGTGAAGGAGACAAGAGAGAAGAGGGTTATTGTGTAGGACAACTTTCACTATCACTATCAGAATCATTGTTATCTGTAGACTCAACCTTTTTCTGCATGGGGACCATTGTATATGCTCGCATGGATGTTGTCTACAGTAGAGTATTAATAAACTCTTGTCATATATTGTATTTAATGCAACTGGCAATAAGGCAACAGAAGGAAGGGTCTATATTTGCAGGCAGGCTGACCTAAAATGAAGCAAAGCATTCCTAAGCTTACTCTTGTATGGAAAAGCAAAGGACTGTCAATAGGTGCTTGAAGTGACAAAAAATACACTAGTGCCAGTTGTGGGCACCTTCCAACTTTCTGAAAAACCACTGATTTCTGCCAAACACAGCAGCCTGAGACTGAGCATCTGAGCACGGAAGAAGATCACCCACAATCTTGCAGCAAGACAGAAAGATAAGAACCATTGGCTCAGTTGTGATCATGTGACATTCAGCATTACATACTAGTCGTATTGCAAGACATCACTTGTTTATCAAGTTTAAACTTATTAAAAATGTTTGCTCGTCTTGTGAAACATTCACAAACCAAGTTATTCGCAATCCAAGGTTTTACTGTATATACTATGACAAATAGGAGAGTAACCCAAATTATAGAATACATTTCATCTAATTTTTCTCCTCTGGTTGAATAAGACTCCCCCCCCCAACATAAATGTCTTTAGATTTTGACCAACATATGGACAGACCTTTAAGTGAGATAGGAAACAATTCAAATGTCCCTCACTTGGGAACTGGTTGAATAAACGATGCAGCTTTCAAGGGGATGAGAAATAGCCACATATTCTGCTAAGGAGTAACTGCTGAGATAAGGGGTATAAAATTGTTTTTAAAAAAAGTAAAGGAAAATGCATATATTAAACAAACATATATCTAAGAAAGTGGGGGTGAGGGAGATACCAAGACCTACATATACTTGCTTCCATAAAAAAATAGAAAGATAATGGGGTGCGTGGGTGGCTCGGTTGGTGAAACATCTGACTCTTGGTTTCAGCTCAGGTCAGGACCCCAGGGTCATGGAATTGAGCCCTGCACTGGGCTCCACCCTCAGTGTGGAGCCTGATTGAGGTTCTCTCTCTCTCACCCTCTGCCCCTCTCCCGTGCTCATGCTTTCTCCCTCTCTCTAAAAACAAAAAACAAAAAAACAAAACAAAATAAATAACAACAACAAACAATTCCTTTTTAAAAAGTAGAAAGAGGGGCGCCTGGGTGGCACAGTCGGTTAAGCATCCGACTTCAACCAGGTCACGATCTTGCGGTCCGTGAGTTCGAGCCCCGCGTCAGGCTCTGGGCTGATGGCTCGGAGCCTGGAGCCTGTTTCCGATTCTGTGTCTCCCTCTCTCTCTGCCCCTCCCCCGTTCATGCTCTGTCTCTCTCTGCCCCAAAAATAAATAAAAAACGTTGAAAAAAAAATTTTTTTTTAAAAAAATAAATAAAAAGTAGAAAGATAAGCAATGAAGTTTTTAAAAAAATTACTCATGGAGGAGGGGAAGACAGCAATGGAGGCCAGACTTCTCTGAATACACATTGTTTTACATGACCTCCAAACAAAATTAAATACAATTTAAGATACCTACACTACAACTCTAAAGCAAAATGAAACCAGTACATTTAAATATGTAGGAAGTTGGTAGATTGTACAGAGAAGAATTTACTTCAAGTGATTAACAGACAAATTTGACTATACATCCTAGTATCATATACTCTAAAGATGAAAAGGTGAAAAATAAATTTAAACTGTGTTTGATAATCATATTTTAATAATATTTTATATTGTTATTCTGAAATACTATTATTATAAATTTATCTAGAAAGACAAAAACAAGTATCAGTAAAAATTCATTATTTAGTTTCTCTTTTAAAAGAAAGAAAATAAGGGGTGTCTGGGTGGTTTGGTTGGTTAAGCATCTGACTCTTGATTTTCGCTCAGGTCATGATCTCATGGCTCATGGGTTTGAGCCCCACATCAGGCTCTGTGCTGACAGTGCAAAGAATATCTTGTCGTACCAGAAAATAAGAAAGCTGTTTATAACAATTGAAGAACTTATCAGCCCAACGTGAAGAGGCTCCCATTGGCCAAAATGGGACAATTTGAGCATTGATAAGAAAATGCATCAAATAAATAACAAATATGTTTAAGCATCCATAAGTTCATTATGATACTTTAAACAAATTAAGTGACCAAGTTTGGCTGATGTTAAGAAACCAAGTCATTGAAACTAGTAAAAAAAAAAAAGAAGGGCAGAGGTGGTTGTAAATATAGCTTCTATCTGGCCTTCCTTATGCAAACTATACATCAGGATAATCAAATTGTTGGTATAGGGAAAGAATTCTGGCAAATAAATTAAGAAGAAATTATAGAATTAGAATATCACAGAATATCACAGATCTAGACAATGTTGTTCAAAGCTGTCAATGTCGCCAAAAAAAAAAAAAAAAAGAAAAAAGAAGACAACAGGTACTATGCCCATCTTAGGAAAAAGAGTGTGTTTTTTAGGCCATTTTTTTTTTAGCAAAACTTAAATATTTATGGATGATATAATGGGACATCTATGCTTTCTTGAAAATAATCTAGAAAGGGGGCTGGGAGACCACTAAGCAGAGATACAGATAGAACAATATTGGCCATAAATTAATGATTGTTGTAGCTGGGAGATAGTAAATCGAGGTTCCCGGCACTATTCTCTCTACTTTTATGAGTGTTTGATATTTTCAATAATAAAATTTTGTTAATTGATGAGATTTTGAAACCAAACTGCCTGTGTTTGAATCCCAATTCAACTACTTAATAGCAATGTAATCTTGGGCAAACTATAGCAAGTTGTGTAATCTCTCCACAACTTGGCTTCCCCATCTGTAAAATAGGAGTGATACAAACAGTCACCATCTCAATGGCTTTTGGGAGAATTCAATGAGATAACATATGTAAAGTGCCTAGAATAATTCCTAATATATAGTAAACGCTTAAATGCTAGCTATTATAATTTTTAGGGTCCACAAAATTTGATGAAGACCTGGCTTAGATCTGAGTCTTTAAACCCTTAAGATTGGCTTATGAGAAATTGTTATTCTTTCTTCTTAGTGAGGACCACAACATAAATCCAACAATCTCCTTACCCCCCACCACCACCACCCACAATAGCTAAATCAATGACAAAAATGACCAATCTTTCAGTTTTCACCATTTTGATACTCAATCTGGTGCTCCCAAAGGAAAGGCTTCAATGCCACATCCTTATCTCCACTCCCCAAGGGACTCCTCTCTCTCTCTCTCTCTCTCTCTCTCTCTCTTTCTCTCAACACCACCTCCAGGGCCAGCAGAGAAGTCATCACTGAGATGGCTAGTGGTAGTGTAGTTCAGCAGAAAACACAGTGGAGTAGAGTCAAAAGCCATGGATCTTCATCAGCCTCTGCCCCTGAATAGCTGTCCAACCTTGGAATCTGGGTAACAAAATGTTGCCAGCATCTTTGGAATTCTTGTCTTAAAATACCCTTTGAAGGCTCTTAGAGAGGTCTTTTGAGTATCTCTTGTTAATGGCAAATCTTCAGCCTTTGGGGGTAAAATCATAATCATACACAGTGAAGTAGATAATAAAGCTGTCTTTGGTGTAAAACCAGACGTAACTATTAATAAAGGAGATTAAATTTCTTTTAGGAAGTATATACTGACTTTTAAAAACATCCCTTCCCCAAAGTGGCAGGGAGAGAATTTTCAGGTTAAATGTAAATAGCTTCTTCACAACATGTCTGCCTTAGAAAATCTTCCCTGAGGTATGTTTGCTAATTTGTCTTTAAACCAACTTAGGGGGCGTCTGGGTGGCTCAGTCGGTTGAGCGTCCTACTTTGGTTCAGGTCATGATCTCGCAGTCTGTGAGTTCAAGCCCTGCGTCTGGCTCTGTGCTGACAGCTCAGAGCCTGGAGCCTATTTCAGATTCTGTGTCTCCCTCTCTCTGACCCTCCCCCGTTCATGCTCTGTCTCTCTCTGTCTCAAAAATAAACATTAAAAAAAATTTTTTTTTAAAAACCAACTTATTTCTTTCAAATCTCATCTTAAAAGGAATCATAGGAATAACGTCTACAAAGTACTTGAGTGTGTGAATATTGTCTTTTGTGCAGATATAGCCATATAGGTAAATTTACAAGTCAAAAATCATTAAATTCATATTTCAATTAAACAGTTTAAAGAAATTCAATACGAATAGGAACCAGATCAGCTGTGTCTGAGCCTCTGTAAAATGGCACTAATGACAGTATTGTAAGGATTAAATGAGTAAATGTATGTTAAGTATTTGGACAAACTAGTTCATAATAAAAGCCATTAAAGTGTTAGCTACTAATGTCCTTATTAATGTTTCAGGTTCCAGTTTTCAAAAATTAAATGTCTCTCGTTTAGTTTCATTCTTCATTCATCCTGCTTATGGCAAACGCAGATTCCTGTCACTGATTGCACACACATTTCTGAGTATACGAAAGGCTCTTAAAGTTGTTTTCTATGTTTGGGTAGGAATTTTGATCTAGATAGGCAAGCTTATATGTAAATAAATTACACATACCAATCAGCAAAAATTGCATGTCAATAATAGCCAAGTCAATGAATTAGGAATTGTGGAAATACAAGAAAGGAAAAGGCACAAGCCTCATCCACAAGGAGTTTCTCATTTGAATAAAGGAGAAAAATTAAAATATGAGGTTGGATGATTGTTTAAGGAAGTACACTATGAGCGCTACATGACCAGAGCGGTGAAAGTAATGACATGATATATTCTGTGGAAGAACAGGGCAGAGAAGTCCCTGAGAACCAAAATAATTCAAAATTCTTTCAGGGAAGATGGACTTGAGCCACGGTTTAAGGGCTGAGTAAGATTCAAAAAAGGGAAAAGTAGGGAGAAGCCTGAACAAGAGAAGGACACATTTTAAGTGGGCATTGAAAGTGATGAGAGCAGAGAGACAAATGTAAAGAAATAGTGGAAGAGAAAGTTAGCAAAGAGATCGAGACTTTGAAGATCAGACTTAAGAATTTCAACCATACCTTATAAGTAGTACAAAGGTAATAGGCTTTTCAAACAAAGCTTTCATATGACTAAGGCAGTATTTTAAGAAAATTTCTAGATTTAGGGTCCATAGAGCCTGCTATGGTTGAATTATTTGCAGATATGGGCATTTGTGATTCCCTTCTCTCCTGTTTTCAAGAATTTTGTGGTCCATTTGCCAGTGTTTATAACACCTTTGGTTCACATAATCCCTCAGATTTGAGTTCACCTTTCCAAAACAGGAGAAGATTGAGGTAGCAGGCATGTAATTTGCCAAAAACTAAATCCATCTTGTACTCAGACCACGTGGCCAAGTACTCTTTCCAAACAGGGTACCGACAACTCCCTGGGCTCTGAAACCTCCAGAAGAGAGACCCATCCAACCAAACACTGTCCCTCTTCCTTTTGTAGAGAGTTATAGAAATAAAGAAATATTGCTTTTTTCTTTTCCCCTTATAGTAAAAAAGTTTTTGCTGCTTATATAAATAATGCATGCTTATTATCAAAAATGCAAATATATCCAGGGCACCTGGGTGGCTCAGTTGGTTGGGCGTCCAACTTCAGCTCAGGTCATGATCTCAGGGTTCGTGAGTTCAAGCCCTGTGTCAGGCTCTGTGCTGACCACTCGGAGCCTGGAGCCTGCTTCGGATTCTGTGTCTTCCTCTCTCTGCTCCTCCCCCACACTCTCTCTCTCTCTCTCTCTCAAAAATAAATAAAGCTTAAAAAATTTTTTTAATAAAAAAAATGCAAATATGTCCAAGTATAAAGGAAGAAATTACCTGGAGTCTTTGAGACAACCACCATTAATATTTAGAGACTCACTTTTTAAGCATCTCATCACATATACATTCATACATACACCTATTGCATATATTCTGTAATTTTAATCATGGTATTGGCAATGCATTGGTAATATGAATATATTATTACTTAGACATTTTGTTTTCTTTCAACTTTCCCTTCTCCTCTTTTCCATCCCTTAATCCTGCTCTTCCCAAACCCAGCTTTATATACCTAGTATATACATATTCTGTGCTTTTACACTCTTACAAGCATATGAAACATACATATATACCTATATATATATATATATATGATTTTATCATTATTGTTAGATTTATAAAAACAGTGTCCATTACATATACTTCTTTGCATCATATTTTGCCCACTACACAGTACATCATGGAACTTCCTCCAAGTTAAATGACATTTAATTCATTTTCTTTAATATGTCATGAAATAAGAGCAATTCATATTTATTGAGCTCTTACTATGTACCAGGCACTGTTGCCATATAAATTACCTGTATTACTTAATTCTCACAAAAACCTTATGAGATTGGTATTGCTGTTGTCCTCATTTTATGCATAAGAAAACTGAGTCATAGAAACGTAACACCCTTCCCAAGGCTGATCATCACACATTTCTGATGAACATAGGGATTAAAGCCCAGGCAGCCTGATGCTGAAGCCATGCCATTAACTTCTACATGATATGGCTTAGCCAGGCGTGTTGGGGCTCCCAACCAGTCCCTCACTAATGGGCATTCTCTTGATGTCAGTTTTTTGCCACTACAATAATACTTCAATAAATATCGTTCAACATACGTTGTGATCTGTGGGTATTTTATTCCTTTAATTCAACAGATTTTAATGAGGGCCTACTCTATGCCAGAAATATTCCATTTGCTAGAGTTCCAGGAGTGAGGGAAACAGACACAGTCTTTGTTTTCATATAGTTCATATTGCAACGGGAGAAGAGAATGAATGAATGAATGAATAAATAAATGAATAACAATAAAAATAGGAAATAATGACATGAAGTCATAAACAAAGAATTAAAAGAGAGTGATACAATAGACAGCCACTTGATGATGATATTTTTTATATGATACAGATCTTCATGTGTGAGATTGCTGAGTCAAAGGATATGTTGTCATTTTTTTTAACTTTGATTATTTATTGCTCCTTTGCTTCCCAAAAAGTATATTTACAATAATTCTCATTTCCACCAATAACAGTGTATGTTTAAAAAATAAACGTTTCTTGTCTTCCTTTTTAACTAGAAGTACTTTAAAAGATTTTTCCTTCTCTGCTATTTCAAATTATATATATGTACATCAGCTATAAGGTAAACATCAAAAATTACTTCATATCACCTTGTGTATTTTTTAAAACATATATATGGCTATTCCTATGAAATCCAGAATGTGTATCTCACAGACTCTCTCAAAGGACACGTGTGCATGTTGGTGAGGTGGGGGTAGATAGTATCTTGTCTCATGTTCTTAAGACAGACAGTAGAAGAGTTAATGCTTTAGGAAATACTTGAACACAACTGAGTTTTTAAATTTTTTTTTAATGTTTTTATTTTTGAAAGAGAGAGAGACAGAGCGTGAGCAGAGAAGGGACAGAATCTGAAGCAGGCTCCAGGCTCTGAGCTGTCATCACAGAGCCCCACGCGGGGCTCGAACCCATGAACCGCAAGATCATGACCTGAGCTGAAGTCTTATACTTAACCAACTGAGGCACCTAGGTGCCCGAACACAGCTGAGTTTTTGTGTTTTTTTTAATTTTTTTTTAATGTTTTTATTTATTTTTGAGACAGAGAGAGACAGAGCATGAGCAGGGGAGGGACAGAGAGAGAGGGAGACACAGAATCTAAAACAGGCTCCAGGCTCTGAGCTGTCAGCACAGAGCCTGACGCGGGGCTCGAACTCACGGACTGTAAGATCATGACCTGAGCCGAAGTCGGAAGCCCAACCGACCGAGCCACCCAGGCGCCCCACAGCTGAGTTTTTAAAGATAGCAAGAAGTCAAGTTTAATAGGTTGAAAAGAGATCTCTATAAAGAAAAATCTTGATAAACATTAAAAAGCCATCCGCCCTTGAGGGGCTGAGGTATTTTTGGAGTAGCAATCAAAAGAATACCACTGAATCTACCATCCATAGCATATGGAGCTAGACTTTCTCCCCACATCCCAGTTCCTCATTTATAGGCCTGCCTGGTTATCACAAGTTCTCCGTGGACTGTCATTGTGTGGAGGACGCATCCATGTAACAGGTATTTCATGGGAGAAAATGCAACTGAGTAACTTCCAAACACCCTAAGATACAGAAAGGAGGAGAACCTGTCTTACTGACTCTCACCAGTCCCGGGACCCCTTCCACCATGCGGAGGGAAAGTGGGCGGGCACTCCGATCCCGCCTCTCTGCAAAATGCTCTGCCAAATCAGAGCGATACCTAAATCTAACCTCTCACTTAAAAAGACTGCACGCTTTATGTGTGCAGGAAAGCAGGGTTTTATTTTAACCGTGTTTCACAAGCAAAAGCAATGGAAAGAATTCCATGTCTAATCTTTTTTTTTTCCTTCCCTTGAAATTTGATCATGCTCCTAACTTTAGTCATACTGCCTGGTTTCCTTTCCTTAATGGAGTGAAATTTATGTCTGTGATTAGAGAATTGGCTTGGGAAAACCATTTGAGTTTTAAAAGTTGTATGTTTTAACAATAACAGATATGGGAACCCTGGAAGAAAACCAGTGTGTTTTGGATGTTAATTCAGACATCATAATGGCTTGCTATTTCAATCCACAGTTAGTAGGTAATGGTGGTATGAGACATATTTGAGGGGGGAAAAAAAGTTGACTTGAAAGTTTTCACAAGGATAGCATAGTGATAAATTTAAAATTATCGCCTCGATGTATAGCTTTTTGGCTAAGATGTCTAGGATTGTTTTGAAAATAAAGAATAAGGTGACATGCATTAAAAGAGTAGCTTTTCTGGGAGTGCATTCACCACAGGCATGACCTTGTGCTCTAGCATTCACTGACACAGAAAAAAACGAATCAGATGCTCCTTGCTTTATACAATAGATATGTTCTTTAATTGAGCCATATTTTTCAGTGTATCAGGGAAATTCACTGAGACCTTGAGGAGAAGAGGAGGAAGGCTATGAAATCCCCTTCACCCAACCACAAACAGGCCAATTCCTCCTTGTGGGAGGCTGGGGATGGGGATCCCAGGAGTTCAGTCCTCACAGCTGCACAGATCTGGATGGAAGTCCCTCCACCTTCTTGCTGTGACACTTAGAGCAAGTTAATCTTTCTGAGTGTCATCTGCAAATGGGGTGTGATCAGTACCGCACTTCAGAGGGTGTTGTGTGAATTAAATGAGATAATGTACATAAAACAGTGAAGACTTTTATTACATTTTTAGTTCCTTCCTCCTCCGCACCCACTTGTTATGCTGGCTTTGGAATAATTGAATTGGAAGAAAGGAGTCCAAAAGAAAAGAGGAGGCGGGTATGGGGGTGGAAAGGAAGAAGATGCTTGGGAGTGGTCTGTACTTAACTGGCAGAACAACCTCAATTAAAGAACCAAAGAAACACCACCCATACCTGACGCATAACCTGTAGCCAACCCTCTCTTACAGAGAAGAATTCTTTTGCAATATGAATAATTGCCTCCGAATGCTTTTTAATTTCTACATTTTTCTAATCAAGGCTTACCCATTTACCTATGTAGCTGCTCCATGGCTTAGTGATGCTATGAATATATTGTTTGTGTCATTCATCTCAATACCGTTCATTTAAATGTTATGGGCCCATGTCAGCGCTTGTCCCCAAACAAGTAATAAAAGATAACTTTAACAGCGTGATAATCTAGAAAATATTTTCCAGGATATCTTAAGCATAGCAAAAATGAAAAACCAAATCCGTGACCCCAAAAAGGTTTTAACATACAAATTCTCTAATTCTTTTTTTTTTTTTAATTTTAGAGAGAGAAATAAAGAGCACACAAGAGCAGTGGAGAGAGGTTGAGGGAGAGAGAGAGAGAGAGAGGAAAAACAAGCAGGCTGCATGCTCAGCGCAGAGCTTGATGAAGGGCTCAATCCCACAACCCTTAGGATCATGAGTTGGACACTCAACCCACTGAGCAACTGAGGCACCCCTCAAATTCTCAAATATCACTATAGCATATAACATCCATCATGACATGTAGGAAAGCACATTTGAGAAGTCTAAGTAACTCTTTTGGCTTCTTAATAAGTTAATGAAGTTAAAAATATAGGACTACAAACTTTCTGTGAAAATACTTCCTGGCTAAAAACTTTCATTTCCTGGGATGCCTGGGTGGCTCAGTCGGCTAAGCGTCCAACTCTTGATTTCAACTCAGGTCTTGATCTCATGGTTTGCGAGGTGAGCCCAGCATCAGGCTCTGCACTGACAGTGTGGAGCCTGTTTGGGATTCTCTCTCTCCCCCTCTCTCTGCCCCTCCCCCACTCTCTCTCTTTCTCTTTCTCTCAAATAAATAAACTTTAAAAAAAAAGAACTTTCATTTCCTTAAAACTTTACTTATCATTTCCATCAAACTATGACTTCCTCTACAGGTCCACTTTCTCACAAGGAACAAAATGTTGAGCAGTTGACAAGCGTCATGGACTGTATCAACTGAGATCTGTGAAGAACAACAGAATCACACTGACGTAGGTGGGCAGTTCATTCACTGCAAAAGGAGCTTGCTCCCACACACAAGACAAAATTTCAGAGCCCTGGGACTGACAGAGACACAAATTATACATATCACGGCTTTTAAGGACACCTCGTGAATAGATGAAACTGGCAATGTTATCTCCATAAATGCCAAAGGCCTAACATTATAGATATAGGAGGGATGATGCAGCTTATCATATGCCCCAATCATTAGCACACGCAGGAACTGAGAGGAAGCAATAATACAGCTTGAAATCACCTTTAAAGCTCATGTCTTCTGCAGGTGTCTGTCTTCTTTTAAACAGAGATGTGTAATCGTCAGATACGTGTTAGGAAATCCATGACCTTCCTTGAGAGAGCTGTTGGATGATGACAAAGCTGTCTTTACTTCATTCAAGAATAAATTACTCAATCTCATGACACCATGGTGTGAGAAGCCGCTTGGCAAAAAGGTTTAAGTTCATCTCTTTCTTTGCTCTCCATCTCCCTGAGACTTACCTTCAGAGCTAGCTGGTGCCTGGTTTTATACACAGTTTGCCACAAGGTTCGGGTTTTTTTTTTTTTTTTTAATGATAACTAAAGACTGCTGAAATATATTCAAATAAGATTTCATACGAGCATGGCTTTCTGCTAGCTAGTTTCTTAAACGAATACAGAAAAAAATCCATTGTAGTAAATTCTCTGCTCCCCACTTCCACCAACATCCACTCCATCACCACTGCCAGCCCCAAATTGCTTTATTGCAGTGGAATTATGTTATAATGTTAAATTGCTATAATTCAAGTTTCCAGGCTAGAGGAAAAGCAGCACATGTAGTCAGTCTTTCTGAGGCGAATTAGCAAATGAAAAGAAGTGCATTGTAGGAGAACTAAGGAAGTAGGGGAAGGAACTTTGTGGGGGAAAGAAGGAAGTAACTCCCTTTTGTGTATTCTGGGTTCTTGTCCAGTTTTGTTTTGTGGCTTTCATGATGTCAGAGGCAGTGACAGGATGCTTCAAAGGTGATTGCCACTTGATGCTAGGGCTAAAAAATCTCGAAGAGCTTGACCCTGGCCCCCACTATGTCTCTCTCCTCTGTTCCATTGCCTTCCAGGCTCAGCTGAGTCCTGTCAAGCAAAGAGTCGCTGGTACAGGCAGGCACTAGAGCAAACATTTCTGGAAGACAATTCCTCTTGTAGAAAATAAGTTGTAATAAAATCAATCAAGCACCATTCCTAGGAGCTTCTACCTGACATAGAAGTTACATTGTTCTATCAGATACTTCTTTGAAAGGAGATTCCACTGCTACCCACCCCTTCGCTGAATAAGGATTCATTCAGAATTATGTGCCAAGTCTTCTGACCAACCCAGAGGGAAGACACAAAGATGAACCAACAAGAAGATGGGCTCTGCCCTCCCCGTTCTGGGAAAGGGATGGTGGAACGAATGAGAGGATGTAAAACCTAACTTCTCTCTGTAGCCCTTTCTCCCCTTTAATCAAGGCCACATGTTTAACACCAGAGAACCAAGTGTGGTGAGGAGAGAAGGATTATAAAAATGTTCACTTTCATCTCACAGATATGAGAAAACAAGAACATACTGCCATTACTCGACAACTTTACAGCTCCAAATAATGCTGGCATGCAGTAAATCAACGGAGGGTTCACTGGCTGCACCTCACATTTGCTCTGGGGTTGGGGGAGCTTGTGCCATTCCAGCCCGGTGCCAGGCTGCCCATGGCCATGGATGAGACAAGGACAAAGGGCAGGGGAAGACAGGAAGCAGGGAAGGCCCATCTGATCTCAGAGCGAACAAGAGCCCTCCACCCCCTCCCCCCAAGTCCCTCTGCAACCTTCCCTCCCTTCTTAAGAAATGACAGAAATCAGGAAATATTACTTCGGCTTGCAGGCTTCTGTCCTGGCCTATCAAACCCACAGAGAAGTCCCAGCAAATTACTGGAAACTGCACTTTGAACTTAGCCTCTGGCAAAGAGCCCAGTCAAACAGAAATGTAAAAGTTCCTTTCCTCAGAGGGGCCCCTGCACCAGGGTGTCCCTATAGACACTCTAGAGCTGATTGCAACAGGTTGGAATGAGGCCCTGAGCCAGGAAAACAAGCCCTGACCAGTATGATTTCCTACTGCCTGTGTTGTTTCTTAAAAAGGTTTTTTTTGGCTTGTTCTCCCTCGTTTTGTTGGACTGGGTTACAGGCTCAGGTCCCATCGAGGAAAAGACTGGCACCATTTTCACAAAATGTTTAATCCTTGTTTAGTTCAAAAACTGCTCCATCAGCCCCACCAGTAAGTGCAGTAATGTTAGGGGGCGGCAGGGGAAGGGGACTGGTCAGGCCAGTTGCTAAGCAAATTCTCTGAACTCCCAGGGAATCAAGAAGTAATTAGCTTGTAAAGCCTGCAGATATTTCTACCTCCGACAAGGGAGACGATATTTCTCTGCCCACCAGATTTAACTACGCCGTCTTAAAATAAACCAACCACAGGGACTGTCATAGCATGAACAGCCTCTGCAGTGCCTGGTCCCAGGGTGTTTCTCCTTCGTAAGAGGAAACAATCAAAACATTGGCCTCTTTCTAGCTCTGTTCTATTTCTCTCTAAGAAAACTCAATTTGCACAAGCAAATAAACTGACTCATTATAAAACCGAGAGGTCAACAAGAGACAGATAAAACTGAAGGTTAGACAGCTGGAGAAACAAACCCCGATTCCGATTCCAGCTGTAGTGGGGAGCTCCATGGAGGAAGTGGCAACCCCCCTGGGATCTATCAGCAACCTGTGCGGCGGAGGGGGCACGTTTAAAGTCCACTTTCTGTGGGTCAAGCATTCCTTTCGCAAGCACTAAAATGGATTCGAATCACCGCCAGATCTGGCCAGCAGTGACCTAATTCTTCTAACGTGCAATTATTCTAACTGCCTTCCCATAATGGGATTTTTTTCCTATGACGTTTGTATTGTTTCATATGCAGAGTGTGAACAGTGCAGTGATCTGCTCTTCAGATAATTTTATACAGAAAATTCCCCAAATGAGATTTTTAAACCCTGTGTTCTTTCTAAAGATCTTGCGCGGGTTGGTGGAACTGCATGTTCCATCTCTAAGCCCACAGCTTCCCCCTTCCCTGCCTTCCTGACCTCTGACTGACCCAGTTCTGCAATAATCAACAGTCAATGAGCACCATAAAAAAAAAAAAAAAAAAAAAAAAAAAAAAAAAAAAATTCCACCCAAAAAAAAATGTTATTGGATAAAGTCTCATTTTAGGACACTCCTAGCTAGCTCTATCATATTCTCAGGAGGTTCCCACAGCTTTTCCACTTTGATTGCTAATGCTGAATTCTTGCACATAACTTACCATTTATTTCCCCCTCTCCTACCTCCCAATGGTCCTAGTAGAAGTAACGCAAGAAAGAACAACAAATCCAGACTTTATTGAAAGTCTACAAAGATAGTGTGTACAAGGTGAATCATTCTCTCATCCGTGTATTCAATATGCATTTATTATGATTCTAACAAAACAAGTCCTACCATATATATCCCTCCCAGGCTGTGTGGCCTCACCTAGAAAATAACCTAGGAGAAAAATACCTAACTCCTGGGGATGTTGTGCCAACAGATGGCAAGTGTGAATGGTCACACCCAGCACAGAGAAGAGTCCCTATGAATAGATGGAAATAGAAGATTCAAGGCTAAATAAATGGTCAGAGCTAGAGTGGAGCCTCCAGTGCTCTGCAGGAGAGCAAAGCCCACCAGTGTATGAACTCCCCAAGAGAAAGGGCCAAAGACATGAAGCAGAGTCAGGAACTGAGCGTGGTGGATATTGGGAATTTGAGTATCTTGAACTCCAGTGTGCAAGAGAATCCCCAGGAGTGCCTGACCAACAAGCAGCCCCCTCAGCCACCCTCACCCTACCCCTGGAGGTTCTGATCCAGGAGATCTGGTCAGGCCCCAGGTGCTTCTAAACCTGGATATCCACAAACCACTCCTTCAAAAACACCAACTTAGAGAATGAGAGGAAGAAGAATCAAAAAGAGTAAAACAGAGAGGTGTGCAAGGCATCAAGAGATGGCCTAAAAATGGAAGAACCAAGATGGTGTAGCAGTATTATAGAAAGTAAACAGAAAAGAGTTTGCTACAGGGCTGGAGAGGGGGCAGGGCAGGACATTGACAACTCTGGCAAGGCCTTGACTTCCTCCTACACGACAGGTAGGTTCAATAGAGGGCAGAAGTAAAAGATTAGTTTCATTTATTCTGCTAAAGTACTCAAATGCTATTCAAAAAATACAAAAAACAAGCAAGCGTTCTTAAATTTATATTATGCCAATATGATGTTCAAGTGAAGATTCTAAAACTAAGGTTAATCCAATTTGTCAGAAAAGCAGCTTCACTCAAGCAATCCAGGTAGTTGGCTGCCTGAAGTCATTCGCCTAAATGACTAAAACCACTCTACGTATACTGATGACAATAGGCTGTTCAATGTAATCATCCACTTCTTCAATTCCTTAGTTACATTACTAACCTGAAGCATGAACCTATGTGCTAAGAAAGCTGGAAGAATTGAGGTTGCAAAGAAGGCCTCCGCTTCCATCAAGAAATCCAAGGAACCAATGAACTTCAGTTGTGAGAGCCATGTGGGTGATGACTAGCAGCAAATGAGGGGAAACTTCAGAACACCTTCCCACCAAACAAAGTACCAGTGCCAAAAAGCCTTCCCCAGCCCATCTCCATTCTGGACCATGATCACTCTTTGGGCTATAATAGAAAAAGAACACTGTGTTCAATGTGCTATAAAGAAGGCAATACTGAGACCCACAGAATATAAAACAAAGGGACGAAAAATAAGAGAGAAAAGATGTTTAGGAGATCTGACATGTGACTAATAGGATTTCTACAAAGAAAAAACAGGATAATTTCATGGACGAAGTGATCAAAGAAATAATATGAGAAAATTCCTCATACCTGAAGGACACAAGTGAGGGCTCATTAAGGGAACAGCACACTGACTAATAAAAGATTTACAGCAAAGCACGTCAATGTCAAATTGAAAAGATACTAAAAGCGTCTGGAAAAAGGAAAAGGTCACAAATAAAGGACTGGTAGTCAGAATTGCTATCCTCAACAGCAATATCCTCAGCCAGAAGACAATAGAACAATGCCTTCAAAATTCTGAAGGAAAGGGATATCCAATCTAGGTTTATGTAACAGGCATACTGGTAACTAACACTGCACACTCCATGCATGCTGGGTGAAGACTACTCTCTCTTCTCTCACTGAGCGTGTCTTTTTTAAGGCCCACACTTGGAACTATCTCACCCAGGTTGCCTTTCAAGGAGTTGTTTTTATCCAGGTAAGATGCACATAATGCCTTTTGCTCAGGGGATTTAAGTTCTGCTAACTGAGCTCACAACCCCCTGCCTTAACCTGTAATCTCTCGATCACCTTTTCTATTAAACTTGGTTTTTTTTATATTAAATATAATTTATTATCAAATTGGTTTCCATACAACACCCAGTGCTCATCTCAACAGGTGCCCTCTTCAATGCCCATCACCCACTTTCCCCTCTCCCCCACCCCCCATCAACCCTCAGTTCGTTCTCAGTATTTAAGAGTCTCTTACGGTTTGCCTCCCTCCCTCTCTGTAATTTTTCCCCCTTACCCCTCCCCCATGGTCTTCTGTTAAGTTTCTCAGGATCCACATATGAGTGAAAACTCTATTAAACTCGTTGACTATTCCCACTCCCCATCCAACTTGGGCCCTCACCTCCACATTTTCATTGTCAGTTTTTCTCCTGGACTCCAGAGGTGGGATATGGCTCCTTATGTATGTCCCTCCTGAATACAGGGGCGGCACCACTTAGTCTGTGCCCCCCCTAACAATGAGCCTAAGACGGGGAAGGTCAAGTGAGGCCAGGTGAAGCCAGGCGGAAGCTGAGAGCAAAATGGAAATAAGGAAATCTGCTACTAAGAAATGCCTCTGGACTAAAATGGAAGGATTCCGTGTTTTGCCCAAATCTGAGCTCACTAGGGTTGAAGAACACATAGGGATTCTGAGCAGAGCCTTTTTAAGAAATGTGCATTTCCCTGGAACAACATCCCTGTCATAACTCTCAGGATCCTTAAGCCCAACAGTGGGAGAGAATCTCTATGGATCTTCGGTTCAGCAGAAAAGTAACCCCATTGCCTTACTCCATCACAATTTACAGATTGTCCTTAAGTAACAACTTATAAAGCCCAAAAGTGCATCTGAAACATTAGGCCATCCTAGATATTAGGAATTTAAAAAGTAGGTAGGTGTAATATTCACTTGGAAACACACAGGGCCAACCCCCCCTACCCCGCCCAAATTCCAGTCCTGGTGTACCACCACCAGCACAAACTCAACATGTCCAAAATCTAATTCATGACCTCCTTTCCTAAAATTCCTCCTCCTCCAGCTTCCTTATTTTGGGCACTGGCATCCCCAGCATCCCTTTCACATGGTTCCAAACCTGGGCATCTCCTTTGCATCCTCCCACTCCCTCCCTCCCAGCTGACAAAATCACTGTAGATCTTCTGCATTAGCTCCCCCTGCTTTCCCTACCAGTCTTCCTAGTTCAGCCCTCATTCCCTCAACCTGGTCCCAATTCTCCCATCTACTGCTGCCACATAAATGAATCCAGGGCACAATTTGTATCATTTGCTATAGCAGAGACTACACACAAGCTGCCTCCCAATATCTATATTCTCTTCTCTCTTAGTAACAGAAGCCTGACGTTTAGCTAGTCACACTGCTGCCCAGAATAAATGGTACATTTCTCAGCCTCCCTTGAAACGAGGCGTGGCAATGAGACCAAGTTCTGACCAATGAGATGTAAAAAAATGGGTTATGAGGGACTGCTGAGAAGGCTGATTATAGCAAGCGAGCTGACTCAGCAGGGATGCACACCCCATGCACTATTGGCTCTTCTTCCTTCTAGCCTGCAAGGCAAGCATGGTGGGTGGAGTCCAGCAGCCAGCTCAGACCCTGAATGGACAATGAGGATGAAAGCCTGCTTCGCTAGAACTGAAGAGCAGAAAACTAGCAGGGACCTGGATCCCTAAAGACTGCATGGAGCTCACACACCTGCCCTAGACTGCCAATCTCCAGAGGCTTTTATATAAGGAAGCATAGCGGCTTTCTCACATAGTGGCTTGAGCCACTCTTTTTTAGGTCTCTGTTACTCACAGTTGCATGCAAATCATAACTGACAAAATTTTGCTCTCAAAAACCACTGGTGGCTCCTGACTTTCAACTAAGCAGTGCCCAGCCTCCTTGGCCCAGCACCCATGGCAATCCCAAATCTGGACTGAAACTTCACTTCCAGCCTTGTCTTCCACTCCTTTCCTTTACGCAATTTATAATCCAGCCAAAGGACACAACTGTGATTCCCGAGGAGCACAGCCGTCACCAAATGCCTTTAAGAGAATTGTAGAACATTACAGCTAACAACCTCAGTGGGCCTCTGGAACAGTGAGTTTATAACAATTGTTATCAGTGAATCTCTCTTTCCATTTCTTAAATAAATATCTTACACAAAACTCCAATGCAGAAAAGAGAAAAGCAGAGATGCTCTGATTTGAAAAACACTGGCCTAGTCCAAATTTTTATTTTGTGTTCCTTAAAGTTGAGGAAACTGAGACCCTATGGGTGGGAATTAGTATGCATTGGCCCAAGGCTGGTTAGTAGCAGGTCCAGAATTAGAACCTAGGTTTCCCTACACCTACTCACTCTTTCCATTACTTTTACCAATAAATGATGCAAATAGAAGTGCTCAATAAAAGCAAAAGTAAGAAAAGCAAATTTTCAGATACCTCTATTTCTGGTTTAGAGAAGAGAGAATTATGCTAAATAAGGATTTTTAAGCCTTCTCAATCCCCATCACCTAGGGATACAACATTAAAAACAAACAAACAAACAAACAAACAAACAGTAGACCCAGGGTTAATTCCCATCAATCTGGAATTTTCCAAACACTGAAATGTTTCCCATTCAGACATATGCCCAAGGGAGCTGCTGTAATTAGCCCAGCATCCAGATATGTGGGATTATATACCAGGTCAAAGGATGTATCTCCCACCCCCCCGCACTATGATCCTCATAAAATCCTATTGGCCAGTGTTTCAAATTATTAAAAAATATGAAGATGCTGGCTTATGTGGGAAACCACCTTCTGTTTGGCCCTTTAGTCATCATGAGTGGTAAACTGAGTTGAAGACCCACCAGACCCACCTTTGGAGTACTGGTGAAACCCTGACTCTACCTGACTATGTTTAACAAAGATCACTGCTCTATGTAAAGCAGAGAGAGAACAAATCATCAAATGTTCAAGGAAAGGACTTAGGAGACCATCCAGTCCACTTCACTGAGGGGAAGTTCTGCTTTGAATGTTTTGTACATTTCACTGCTTTGAAGGAGGATCCTTCTCTACTTGGGCAATAAAATCACAGAAGACAGGACAAGGTGTATGCACAAGGTTAATGCTGCCTAAGGAGAAATTAACTGGGTTGACTGCTGAGTACAGACAAAGAGGAAGAAGACTTATGTCCGGTCCCAAAGGGCAGCGGTGGCTAAAATTTCCTCAGGGATGACCCAAGGCGGTTTCCCTGCTCATCAGAGAGAGGGTGAGAACGGTCCTGGGGCCAGAGTGGAGAGGCTGAGGCCAAAAGCAACTGACCACACACCTTCACAGGATGCTAAACAGATTTGGGCCTGCTGATGCAGCTCATCCCCTGGTGACCACCACACATGCACACACAGGCTGCCTGCCACACACTGTGCAACCCGGGGCCAGCGATCTCCCTAAAATGTGTCCAAAACAGAGATGATAATATAGTGCCTACTGAATGGGGTGTTATGCGGAATAAAGGAAAGTGCCACAGAGAGGAGTGGGAAGTACTCAATAATATCAGCTATGATCACGTTTTATGCTCTTGTATCTCAACTCCTCAGCTAAATCATAAATACCTTAAAAGCTGAGACCATACCCTTACTTCTCCACAAGGCATAGAATCTACAGTACATGCTTCCAGTGTTGGTTGATTGATTAATGGGCACTGGAAGAGGAGACCCAGCTCATTAGATTATTACATGCGACAGCATGTTGCTTCCAGTTCTCAAAGAAACTCCCTGCAAGCCCTTTATTTGGGGAGGAACCAGCAAATCCCTGAGCTTTTAAAGAATATCAAAGTGTCCCCTATTTTCTCCCATTTTACAGATCAAAGAAGAGAGCTGTCAAGGGCAGGTGAGGGATGGCAGAGCCGCCAGAGCTGGGGAAACGACGGAGGGACGCACTTCGCAGCCAAGGCCTGCAGCTTGGGGCTTCTGCCTGGGCGGCTCTGCGCTCCCCACGTGAAGCCTCCGCGTTCAGACTTGTGCCGAAGCTCCCATAAAACCAGCTCCGCCTTTTCCTCCCCGAGATTGAGCTGCCTTTGTCTTGCAGATCAGTTCACGCCAGGAAAACCCCACCACCAGCCTTGGCTTTTCATTTGTAATGATCAAAGTGAAAGCTGTCTGATGCAGAAGCAAACACCCTTTTAGTAAATACGTGTTTTTAAAATCCAGATTCAAAACAGTCCTCTGGGCTCACCTGTCCCCTAGTTTTCGGAGTAAGGTATGCATTTCCCTTGGCGGGCAGAAAAGGTCACGTGGCCGCGCCTTCCCAGCATCAGGCCCCCGCCTCTCCCGTCTGGGGAATCAGGTTACCTGGAATGTCGGGCCACTTCTCCAGTCTGGGTGGAGGCCGGAAGAACAGGGTGCAGGGAGTGAAGGACTGTGGGGAGACAGGGTGGAGAAACCAGAAACCTGGGTGGAGGGAAACAGGGTTCCTTTTTTAGGGCCCCCGCGCTGCAGGCACATAGGTTTGGGGGAAGAAAACTGCCAGTTACTTTTGTGTGTCTTAAAACAAAGAGGCATGGGGGGACGGGGCGAGGCGGGAGAGGAATGCTTTCTTTTCTTTTTTTCTTTTTCTTTTGCCTGAAAATATATGTGAAATGCATATCTGAAGTTGTACTGGGTGGGGACTGAAGTCCTTGGCAACCATGCAATAGGACAAATCAGAAGTGTCCTTGTATAAGCAATGGCTACTGTGAATGGCTATATAATAGGCGTATTATGGAATGCAGGAATGCACACCTGGCTCCTGCAAAGCCAGGGAGTGAAAAAATTGCTTTTATAGAGCCATGGAGTGAGCAACAGGATGAGGGTCTTCCTCTGTGTAAGAACAAGATTGTGCGCAATATGCAATTTCAAGTATTGTGTGAGGTCTTCAAGGAGCCCCACCGAGGCACAAGGGCACCTATGCCAACCACGTGGGCTCCCAAATAGCCACACCATTTTCCTTAAGACAAAGGAGGAACAATTTCATTCTGCTCTACAACATTTGGGGAACTCAGAGTCTAACAGGCAAGTTCCTTCCTAGTTCTCTTCTGAGTTTACAGTCGGCAATGTGGAAGAGGGAAGAGTTTACCTTTAGAAAGGCAGACACCTCTAGGGGGAAATGGGGCACCTTCAAAATTAAAACTTAACTGGAAAAGGAAGAGAAATCAGATAATATCCTTTCTGCCGTCCCCTAATACCTTGAGGAGTTCAAAGGTTTTCCAAGCCTGCGGCACTTGGCAATTATAATTACACAGTAAAATACCTAAGGTTAATGAATAACCTCTAAAGGAAGTTACTTCACATAATGACAGCAATTTCTCTGAACTAAATGTTAATAATAAGGCCTGTAATACTATGAGAAGGAAATGGTGGCAATTGGCAAATGGAACTCTGTTGCCTGGTAACAAGACCTGAGGTATGAACATTCTCTTTACCTCACGGGAAAGGGGTGGGTGGGAAGATTGCAGCTCCAGCCTGCGCCATTTGAAAGGCAGGCAGCTTTATGAAGCCACCGGCTGTCCCGCAGTACATGAAGTGGAAGCATATGTGGCAGATCACTCTGTTAGCAGAGAGGAGTTTGAGGGAGAATAATTCCCTAAGAATTACTTAGCAGCGCAGTGAAGGAAATGGGGTGTAATCTACAAAGAGACTGAGGGCAACCTAGTTCACATGACCTGGTACAAATCAGTGCTGCACAAATAGAACATTTCAGCAAAATCCACCCAAGGGCTAAATCTTCTCCCCAGCCTCTCTTACTTCTGTTTGTTCCAGCAGAGACATACAGTTTGATCCTCTTGTTTGTGTTTTTCTGTTTTAGAGCAACCGTGGCACTGGGGAGATGAATTAGGAAAAGAAATGCAATTAAGGCAGTCTAGGAGTGCAGTGTTTCTTGTGGAGAAAACTGGACACATTTAAACTGCAGGCATCTCTTTAGTTGGGTAATTATTGGCAGTCTGAACTGAAAGATCCTAGAGACTTCTTCCAACTGGTCATCAATCAACAGGAAATAGCCTACCACAAGGTCATTATTACCTTAGACCATTATAGGAGCACATTCGATGAGACACTGACATAAGACTGAGAATTTAAATCCCTGTTTGTTTTATGGCCGCAGTTCTAAAATCTGCCTGAATATCTGCATCACACGGACAGCTTTTTAAAAATACAAATTCCTGGGGCCCCACTCCTGGATGTTGATACAGAAGCTCTAGAATAGATTCCTGGGAATCTGTAATAAATGCTGTGGTGTTGGGGCGCCTGGGCGGCTCAGTCGGTTAAGCGTCCGACTTCAGCTCAGGTCACAATCTCGCGGTCCGTGAGTTCAAGCCCCGCGTCGGGCTCTGGGCTGACGGCTCAGAGCCTGGAGCCTGTTTCGGATTTTGTGTCTCCCTCTCTCTCTGACCCTCCCCCATTCATGCTCTGTCTCTCTCTGTCTCAAAAATAAATAAATGTTAAAAAAAAAAATTTTTTTTTAAATAAATGCTGTGGTGTTCTGATCATCAGCCAGGTGTGGGAACCGCTTCTGTAAGTTATGTTAGGAGTAGTTTCTTGTTGTTGTTGTTGTTGTTGTTGTTGTTGTTGTTAAACAAAAGGTAGAAAGTGAGAGTGAATACTGTTTTTGCACTTGGAGTCTAATACAGTTCAATCATTTCCCCATGAGAAATGGTAAACATTTTTAAATGTTTGAGGTAAACATTTTTAAAAAGAAAACTATACTCATTCTAAGGGCATTGTTTTATCATGCTTTATTTTTTTAATATTACAAGTTTTATGACTGAATGTAATGCCAAAACCAATTGACTGTCTGACTATACCATCATTTAATTTGAGGGTACTTACTATAAATTTAGCATCTTCCTAAGAAGGCAAAGAAAATCATCTGCCCTAGGAATCTTAAAAGGCTCAGTCAATGCAAAACCACAAAACAGACAGTCTGTCTCCTAGTCCTGGTTATTTTTCATAGAGTTCCTTGTCAAGAGTTGGCCAATGCTTTCTAAAAGCCCTCAGTACACTTCCTTTTCCCAATTTTCCCTTTACCACATGCTCTCTCTGACATCTCCTCTTTTTGGCTCTCTAATTTCTTTAAAAGTAATAATAATCTTGGGGCGCCTGGGTGACTCAGTTGATTAAGTGTCCAACTCTTAATTTCAGTTCAGGTCATGATCTCACAATTTGTGAGTTCAAGCCCCCATTCAGGCTCAACACTGACATTGTGGAGCCTGCCTGGGATTCTCTGTCTCCTTCTCTCTCTGCCCCTCCCTCCCTGTCTCTCTCAAAATAAATAAACATTTTAAAAATATTTTAAAATAATAATAATAGTCCTATATTATTTAGTTATGGGTCTTCATGAGCTAATGTTGTAATAGCCAAATCACACAAATAGACCTTTACAAGAAATGGTGGCGTGAGGGGAGAGACTTAATTCAATGGAATGACTCTTGAATAGTAAGAACATGGTTTGGGCAGATTCAGCATCTGGCCCTGAAAAATGACAGTGTCTTACACATGGATTGAGTCCCAAATCATCAAGATCTCTGCATTTACTCCACAAAATGCAAGGAATTACATACTAATAAGACCTTCTATGTTCAAAGAAATGAAAAGCTATTCACTAAATAATCAAGAGAAACACCATCAAGATAATTAAAAATAAACACCATTAGAATGTATGAATAGCCTGAACCACAAAAAATGGTCCCCTACAAAGGGTAGAACTGACAACCTGACAAAAGCTATTTCTATTTCCCCCAAATTCATGAATGTGAATTTCACGAACGTGAGTCTTCAGAAGCTAGAAGCAGGTTCACCTTAACCCCCAATCCTAATTTATTATAGAAGTTTCTCAAAAAGAGATCACTACTCTACCCCTGCATCTTTACACTGGGTCTGGCAGGAGTCTCTGGAAACTTCTACTGTGGCGCTGATGACTCTCTTGACATTTAGAACACCACCTCTCATCCCCACTCCTGTGCCCAAGGACGCACCCTGAAACATCACATGGACATGCTGATTCAACAGCCTCTTGAAGTGAGGTTGCCGCACACAGCCGAAAGCTGTGAGAGGTATTTGACCTTCACATCTCACAGTGTGAATAATGTCAGCCTTACTAATGTGATGTCTACCAAAAGGAAGCTACTGCTTCCCAGTAATACTGCTGCACACACACCCCCAAATACTCCCTATGTGCTCTGAGCACCTGTGCATGACTCCAGTGATGCCGCTGCCATGAGACTCTTGCCTTGCCTGTCTCCTGTTTTGAAATACAGGCTGCTTGGGGGGAAGAAGTGGGTTCTGTTTCACTTTGCAAGGTGGAACAGTACTGCAGGTACTGTAGCAGGGCAGAAACCTAACCTCTACCCTCATAGGGTCTCTGGCTGGGCCTGAGAATTAAACTCACATAAGACAGACTGACAGGAGAAAAGCAGATTTGTTTAATGTAAGTTTTATAAGACACAGGAGCCTTCATAAGGAAATGAAAATGCAAAGAAGTAGCAAAACCTAAGTGCATATATATTAGGTTGAACAAAGAGAGGCAACTACAGAAAAGTAACTGAAACATACGGGAGACCAAAGGAAGATAAGAGTTATTTTAACAAGGTCTGCTTGTACAGATGTCTCTCAGCCTTCACTCCCCATCTCCGGTGATAAGAATGTTCCTTTCCTCCTGCTAGAGGGAGGGCATCTTTCCCAGGGGAGTTTTATCTCCTGCTTTCAGGAAGAAAAGGGGAGATCAGAGGGCCCGTCTTGCACCTGCTATCTTTTACTGCCTTTAGCTCAAAATATTATTTATTTATTTTTGAAAGACAGAGAGCAAGCAGGTGAGGGGCAGAGAGAGAAGGACACACAGAAGCCAAAGCAGCTTTTGGCTCTGAGCTGTTTTTAGCCCAGAGACCGAGGTGGGGTTTGAACTCATGAACTGCAAGATTATGACCTGAGCCAAAGTCAGACACCTAACCAACTGAGCCACCCAAGCACTCTTTGTTTAGCTCAAAATAATCTGTGTATCCAAATAGCATATTCTGGGGAGGCATATTCTGCCATCCTTCAAGTATATTAAAAAGTTAGATGTTTATGACTAATGAGTGCCCAAAGATCCGTGCTAACAGTTGCTTTCTCTGTGTTAGCCATTGTCTTCCCCTGTTTTTTTTTCTCTTTGAAAAGAAGACAAAATGTTTAGTGATGCACTTAGTCACTAAAACCTCAGTATGAATTATCACTGTTGGTGATTCTTGTCCAGATTAGAAGCACTATTGGACTTGAAAATATGGGTAAAGGAGAGGGACTAAAAGTCAGAATAAAGAATAATAACTATGAAGAGACACCTTTTACCGATACCTCACTCTGTCCACAGGTTGAACCCGAATAGTGTTTTTTTCCTTCTCACCCAAAGGATAGATGGTGATGTAGTGCTTGATGATTTAGTTGAAAGGAGTTTGTCCCATGAGCTATACTAGGACACTGAAGGTATAGTTATGCATCCTAATGGAGGGTCTAAACTGGATAGTGATTATTTCCTTAGTGAATTATTTGTCCTGTGCTAAAGTGCACTCTTCAAAATAAACCCATGACAGAACGGGCACTGACTTGTAATAGATTCACACAGACAGTGAGAGAGGCAGGGGCAAGGTCCAGGGGTTTGATCACAGAATCTGAAATCAGAAGGATCCTTGTTAAATTTCCGTTTCAGTTATTTACCACTTGGATGACCTCGAGTGGGTTACCTAAGCCCCAGATTTCTCATTTGTAAAATGGTAATAGCAATACCCTTACCTTCTTGTAGGATTGTTGAGAATTGGAGATTACATAAAGCATCGGGCATACTGGCACATAAAAACAGTAGGTATGATATGATTATCATGTGCTTAACAAAAGTTCATGAAATGGAACAGACTGTTCTAACATACTTTGGAATCCCCCTGGCTCAGACTCCATAACCCATGGTTAATACTCCTGAAACACACAACCTACTTGAGACTCTCCATTCTTAACACTCTTAACAAAGGAGTATTACGTTTTGCTAAAGGTTGAGTCTTTATAACACCAGATGAATAAGAGATTCAAATATTTTCCAGTTAATTTGATCAATAAACATGGTTAGACCACATAATTCAAATTATTTCTTGGTCTGCCTGACTGAATATGGTCAAAACTATAAATCTCCTTCTGTGGTGAGCATCAGGGGCATAGTTCTAAGAAACATTATTCTTTAAATCATGGACCTTGAGGAACTGGGATTTTTGAAACCCTATCAGGGATTATACAAACAAAATGAAACAGCTTTAAGCTGAGTAGGTTAAAGCAGCCCAGCTTTGGTACAAGAGCCAATTCATATCATTCCCCAATTCTGTTAGAGCTAATAAAACGTTTTCTCCCTTCCTTTAGAACAAACCCTCTGACTCAGAAAAGTATAAATCCCGATCAAGCAATCCTCAAGTAAACCATGTTCCAATATTCCATCTCCCTTGCTAAACAAGATAAATTCAGCATTTTTTAAAACCTCAGAATTGATAGTCTTGTTATCTGAACAATAGTCCTTAAAGCTTCTGTGAAGAAGCCCTGATCTGAATGTCCACTGTTAGTTAACTTAATGCCATTATTACTCAAGAATTGGGGGTTTCTTCTCCAGAGACCATGTTCCTGAAATATTCTTTTTTTTTTTAAGTTTATTTATTTATCCTGAGAGAAAGGGAGAGAGAGAGAAAGCAGGGGAGGGGAGAGACAGAGGGAGACAGAGATTCCCAAGCAGGCTCCTTGCTCTAGAGCCCTACTCAGAGCTGTAACTCATGAGCTGCAAGATCATGACCTGAGCTGAAACCAAGAGTCAGATGCTTACCCAACTGAGTCACCCAGACACCCCTTTCTAAAATATTCTTATTCCTATAGAGTACTTCCTCCTGTCCTGTGTGCTCTAAAATATACCCATTTGGTCACTGCTTAGAATAAACTCGGAACAATGAAGTGATATCAAAGGATACAAATTGGGTAATATCCAGGGACCTGGGCTTACTGAACTTGACCTAGATGGACACAGGATTTTAATGATCCTGTTTAAGTCCCACTTCTGGTTCACCTTCACATCTATTTCCTAAAGAGTAATAGTTCTGTCAATTTTCATGGCCTCAGGGTGGGGGGTGAGTAGGGAAAGGGTGAAGGAAAACTGTCTGTTCCTCAATTCCAGGTCCACCTCTTGATTCTTGATTGAAACCAGCTTCCTTCCAGCCACCCAAATCACAATTCTGTGGATTCCATGGATTCCACTCAGTTCCACTCCTTTATCTACTATTCTCACGACAGAGCTCCACATCAGACTGCCCATTCTTCATGGCTTCCTCGTGCCATCTTTAAGCCCACCATGTTCTGTCAGGCTCTAAGTCCCCACCTAACTCTGTTCCCCATCCACCTTCCCATCATAACTTCCCTCTAAAGCCTTACCTAAGGTTTTAACCTTACCTTTTTTCTAACTTTTGGGAATCACTTCTTTTAAGCCCTATACTTCTCCCAAGTACCAACATCAGTATAAACGTTTCTACAACCAATCACATTTCATTACTCATCAAGGATGGGGTAACGATTTCTTCATGTTTTTATGAATTGCCAATGGGTATCAGTAGTTTCAGGTAGTATCCCAGATACAGGAAAAAAAATGTATATATATATATATATGTGTATATATACACATATATATATATATCAAAACCTAATCCATTTGCAGTGTGTGAATTACCTAATTTGACCATTCGTTTGCTAAAATTAGTATAAAATTTCCAGATTCCTACTTAGAACATGCAGACAGAACTGGTATCAAGATAGATTAAATAAAACAATTTTTATCTCTTTAAAAATAATATATGGAGGGGTGCCTGGGTGGCTCAGTCGGTTAAGCGGCCCACTTCGGCTCAGGTCATGATCTCGCGGTCTGTGGGTTCGAGCCCCACGTCAGGCTCTGTGCTGACAGCTAGGAGCCTGGAGCCTGCTTTGAATTCTGTGTCTCCCTCTCTCTCTGCCCCTCCCCCGCTTGTGCTCAGTCTCTCTCTGTCTCTGAAAAATGAATAAATGTAAAAAAATTTTTTTTAAACAAAGAGACCCAGGTTCTTATATACCATTTTAACAAAGGGTGATGAAGAAACCAGACAAAAAGGTAAGGTTTGGCATGTCTCAAGTCACCTGAGGTGATAAGAATTATCCAAGAGATTCAGAAGAGAAAACTAACTTTACAAAGGGAAACTTCCTTTACAAAAGAGACATGTATACTTTCTGCTTTTAGGCAGAAAGGGGGAAGGCAGGAGCCCCTTCTGTGTTTGCTCTTTCTTAATTGCCTTTAGCTCAAAATAATCCTTATACCACATGGCATTTTTGGGGTGGCATATTCTGATCCCCTTCATATACAAAGGTGAATAGCCTGCTGACCTTACCCTCCAAGAATTTATGCAAAAAGGAGTCATTAAATTCTCCTAGATTTTATTCTAGGAGAAAGAATGAGGGGGAGGGGTCACCCATAATGCACTATATTTCAGTTATGAGGCATTCACTGTGGTTTAATCAGAATAATATCCAAATTTAGTTTATACAGGAATGCCTCATTATCCCATCCTGAAAAATATGTTGCATAGTAAGCTTAAATCCTTTTACAAAAATGGGTTAGCTAATTTTTGGATGACAGGAACTATAAATCCATTATTTTTAATGGGAAGAATAATAAGGTGTTCCCAGTGTGTCTGAAAATCCCAACCAATATCCCCAAATACCACTGAAACACTCTTCGGTGTCTATAAAACAATGCATCAAGGATTCTTGCATAGTAAAACACACTTAAAACACCAATTACTTAATTATTTAATGAACTCATTGGTGGGCATATTTGCTTTGCTTTTTTTTTTTTTTTTTCAACGTTTTTTATTTATTTTTGGGACAGAGAGAGACAGAGCATGAACAGGGGAGGGGCAGAGAGAGAGGGAGACACAGAATCGGAAACAGGCTCCAGGCTCCGAGCCATCAGCCCAGAGCCCGACGCGGGGCTCGAACTCACTGACCACGAGATCGTGACCTGGCTGAAGTCGGACGCTTAACCGACTGCGCCACCCAGGCGCCCCTGGTGGGCATATTTGTATGCAGCACGTGATACTGTACAGAATAAGATACGAATAATATTTTTCCTTCTGCACTGCCCTAAACCCGCACTCTAGCCTAAATAAGCAATGAAGTGATATGTTAAAGATACATGAAAGTTCAAAAAAGACCCAGCAAAATAAAATAAACAAGACGATTATTTTTGAATGGCTACTGCTTGAAGAATTGCCTGAGGGAGGTTTGGTGGCTAGAGGCAGAAGTCAGTCTGTGGTCACTGTTGCTTTTTGGAGGTGAGAGCAGGTAAGAACTGCATGCTTAATCATGTGAAGATCTTCTAAGGCACCCCTCTTTCTAGACTTCTCAGACCCCCCCCCCCAATTTCCTCCTAGGCCTTTCACTACCTAAAAGACACTGTACTTAACAATATGAGGAAGTTGGGAGCAATACTGTGTACTATATTTCATCAATGTACAAACCTGATTCACTGAGAGAACAGATGAAAGGAGTCTTTCTCAGACCCCAGGACAACTTCAAGTTTTGCTGGCTCATATGTGGAATGCTTACAGCAAGTTGTAATTTAGGTAATGAACTTCTTAATGCAGGAAGTTCTTAACTCAGGAAATAGGAGTTGGTGAAATTGAAACCAATTTATGAAATAACAGGAAAAGCCAAGTACTTAGAAGCTAGAACACTCAATTTTTAAGAAGGCTTGGAATAAAATAGCATGGGAGCTATAATTCTTCAGTTTTTACTTTGTAGCATCACTCTAATACTTTGTTTTAATCCCCTGAAGTTGTTTAGAACAAACGCAACCGATTTCTGGAGAAACCAACTTAACCTCTATTTTTAAACTTTTGCTCAAGATTTAACTATAAACATAAACATTTAATTGCATAAAGTGGTAACAGTTTACATAATGGACAAGGCTTATATTTGCCTGCAAAGCACCATATTTTGCAGTCCTCTTGGACCAGCCTCCCCTCACTCCCTATGAAGAAAAACTGTTCTCCCTCCTAATTTAGATGTTTCTATAAATCTCACACCTCTGGCTATCGTGCTGACCACAGGGAGGTCCGTGACTAAAGCCCAGGCAATTGGAGTAATTGGCTGGTTCTAGCAATTGGTCCAGAAGTGAGCAACTACCCAAAGGTGAGCCTTTCTAGGCCTTTCTTTTCCAAATGTTCCACAAACTGAAGGTGGGCGAAAGAGATCCCTCTTCTTTGCCATTGCTAAGCCTTCCCCGGGGACTGTCCTATAACTCCAGAGCTCCTGTGGCTATGTCCATTCAGGAAGCCATCTGATGTGACAGAAAGTAAGCAGCAACAAAAGAAGCCAAGACTTACAGCAGAGAAATGGAAAGACAGTCCTGATACTTCCAGTTCTGGATTCAGGTGACTCTGAAGCCAACCCTATATCAAAAGCCACCAAGTTCCCCTTTTTGGATAAGTATTTTTTGAGTGACTTAAGTAACTCATCCCAGAGGCATGAGATTTATAGATCCATCCAAATTGGGAGGAGGAACAGGTTTTCATCAGTTTCTGTCACTCCAGCCAAATATATCAATTAGGCAAACTGTAGTATATTCATAACCTCAAAACTGTGTGGTCATTACCATGATCTTACCAAAGATCATTTGGTGGTTAGATGGCTTTCTTTTTTTTTAATTTTTTAATTTTTTTTTAATGTTTATTTATTTTTGACAGAGACAGAGACAGAATGCAAGTGGGTTAGGGGCAGAGAGAGAGGGAGACACAGAAGCAGAAGCAGGCTCCAGGCTCTGAGCTGTCAGTACAGAGCCTGACACGGGGGCTCGAACTCATGAGCTGTGAGATCATGACCTGAGCCGAAGTCGGACACTCAACCGACTGAGCCACCCAGGCAACCCTAGATGGCTTTCAATAAAAATTAATGAATGGATAGCACACAAAGATGATCTGATATACTAAGTTTAAAAAAAAAAAAAACTAGTTATAAAATAATATTCATAGTATCAACTAATTTTGTTAAAAATAGATGGATAGAGAAAACATTTAATGATGGCTTTTTTTGAGTGTTGGGATGTATGATTTTTTTTTTTATTTTTCATATTTTATAATTTTTACTTTCATCAGAAAATGATACCAAAAACCAATCCTTTCATCCAATCTTTTTACAAGTCTATGTACAAATTAAAACTTAATCACCCACCAATACACTTTGAATTTTACCATCCCCTTTTATTTCAAAACAGGTCTCCTTGACACATCACCCATTTTCTTTTTCAAGCATTGGGACTTTAAGAGATGACATTTATAAGGATAAATAATCAGCACCTTCTGCCCGCAGTTTATGGCTTTTTGGCTAGTGTAGCAATGCACAAAAGAAACATTTTGATCTAAATGAAGTCACTCAGTAACTTTCTAATTATTTTTCTCCATAGTAACACATATAAAATATGAAAAATATGTTTATTCAAGTTTTTTTCTTCTTTTTCATAACTACTTCAAAGAGCCTTAAGTGTGTTTTATACCTTCTTAAAAATTTCACCCTGTAGATGGGGTTCACTTTAACACTGAAGTCTGGGGCTTTGCACCAATAACCTGACTCTATTACTGCATTCCTGATGAAAAGCACTAATAGCTTAAAATGTTTCTGTCTTGATTTTTTTTTTTCTCATGAAAATGACTCTGAAAGCTTTGGAAGGTATTTTAAAATAATGTCATATGAAAAGTCAGTCCTTTATTAGACTTCAGACCACAGAAGAATCCCATAGAGTTTTTTTTTCTAATATAATTTAGCCCCTACATTCAAGAACTTTAGAGCTGGAGCACGGTTTAGTAGGTAGATTTAGAGGCTTCTGTGCTTCCATAATCCTCCTTTCATCAAAACAATGGTTATAATTAATATTTATGATTTTGCCTTTCACCTCCCAGGACTTCACAAATTGTTACCACAGGACTCATGACACTCACTAAGTAATGGTGAGTGGACCACTACTTGGTCCAGCAAAGAAATTTATAGTCACCTTAACTTTACTCCCTAATAATGTGGCTACAAAAGGGGTTTGGGTGGTGACTTGACCAATTCAATTCACCATCACCCAGAGAATGACTCAGGAATGTAAAATCAGTCAGCCCACACTGATTCCTCAGAGACTGTATAGCAAACTCATGTGTTTTCATTAGGTACCATTGGGAGGTCATACAAGGTAGGCAAGTTACAGCCCTAGAGCCTCTGGCCTCAATTTTATCTACTACCTCTCTCCTACCACCTCCCCACTCGCTATCCCTGAGTGAATGATTTTTACATTGTTAAAGGATTATTTTTTTAAAAAGAAAGAAAGATGGGGTGCCTGGGTGGCTCAGTCGGTTGAGCATCTGACTTTGGCTCAGGTCATGATCTCATGGGTCATGGGTTCGGGCCCCATATTGGGCTCTGTGCTGACAGCTCAGAGCCTGGAGCCTACTTTGGATTCTGTGTCTCTCTCTCTCTCTCTACCCCCCCCCCCCCGCTCACTCTCTGTCTCCCTCTCTCTCAAAAATAAAGATTAAAAAAAAATAAAAAAGAAAGAAAGAAAGAAAAAGAAAGAATATGCAACAGAGATTGTATGTAGCCTGCAAAACCCAAAGTATTTATTATACTCTGTGGAAGAACACTTCAGGTATCACTGAACTTTTTTTAGAGTCAGCACATTGCTCTGGACTGAGGAGAAATAAACCCACCAAAGACCAAGTTCATATACCAATATGCATATATGAACACTAAATACACACAGGATATTCATCAACAACTGGGATCATCAAGTTCTCCTCTTGGACTAGAGCACCACTAAATAGCACTGAAACAGAAAAATAGAAAATGAACAGAAACCCACCTGTTGGTTCACATTTAGGGACACCCACAGGCAAGATTGAGTCTATTCAAGTCATCAGTGAACCAAGTAGAAAGCCAACAATGTATCAGCATGCCTATCCAGCTGTACACTTTTTGTCTGCCCTCTAGCTAGTTTTATCAGCTATTTATCTGATAGTTACTCATAAGCCCTGCCTATCCTTACAACAGTGAAGACAACATTAGGTTCCTAATATATCGGCAACAAGGGTTGTTTTTGTGTAAGGCATTGTGCTAAATGTTCTATTTGTATGTCTTTTAAACCTCCAACAAGACAGGCGCTGCTATCTTCATTTTACAAAGATTTTTAGTGGCACATCCCACATAATGGAAACCATCTGAAATAAGTTTAGTGAGTCTCATGGGAACAGTCTCTGATTCACGTCAGTCTTCCTGCTGAATTCATTGGACATAGATCCCTTGTGACAGATTTTTCCACCAAGAATCTGGAATCTTTAGAACACTGAATCTGATAAAATTTAGAAATTGTTCTTCATTATCCCTAACTTTGGAAGGGACAGTTTAAAAAAGTACTTAACCACAAAAATGCACCTCATGTGGTGAAGATGCTGTTTGCATCATGATTTAAAGGCCATCCTCCGCTAACCTGTCAGTGGAGACCAGAGTGGCTGACTAAAAGTGAATAGAAGTCAGAAGAAACTAAATTAAACACAGTACCACAACCAAACTATCGAGGCTGCTCATACACTTTGACAGGGGACCCAAGACCAGTAGTTTATGGATGAGAATGAATACTCACTGAGTCTCCCAGTTTCTGTTGTTTCTCCTATACAGAAACATGACAACATTCATATACGTTTGTCAGGCATTTGAACAGCACTCAGCATTTTGAAAGGGTGGTCTGTTTCTTACTCTGACACATTCAGTCAGTCTTTTTATTTCTCCTGGCATGCAGTTTACTGCCCAAATATGACATCCACTATGGTGTTTGGCTTGTTTTAGCTCCTACTGGATAGCTTTTCAGTTCTGATAGAGAATTCATACAGAGATAAGAACCTCCTCAGTGAAATGGGACCATATATATATATATATATACATATATATGTATGTATATATATGTGTGTGTGTATATATATACATACATATATATACATACATATATATGTGTGTATATATATACACACACATATATATACATACATATGTATGTATATATATGTATATATACATATATACATATACATATATACACATATATACATATATACATGTATATATACATGTATATATGTATATATAATTTATTATTTTTTATTTATTTATCTATTAATATAATTTATTGTCAAATTGGCTAACATACAGTGTGTAAAGTGTGCTCTTGGTTTTTGCGGTAGATTCCCGTGGTTCATTGCTTACATACAACACCCAGTGCTCATCCCAACAAGTGCCCTCCTCAACGCCCATCACCCATTTTAGACTTGGGACATTATAGAGTTAGCTCCCAAATTCCTGCTTACTCCATAGTCTAGCCGTCCAAGGAAACTAAGAGTAATAGCATGAATTCTTGATTTGTAGAATTAAAGCTACATGACTCAAGAAAAAACAAATTTTAAAAGGAGAAGAGATTCTCCCCCTCCCTTTTTTCTGGACATGAAGCTGGTTCAAAGAAAAATTCTAAAACAGGCAAAGCTTGCTTTGACAGCCACACATCATTCTTTCCACAACCCTGTCCCACTTCCTGAATACTAGAGTAAGCCTCCTCACCCCATCACTGCTGTAAAACTGCTCTCCTGGCGTTGCATTCTCTCTCCCTCTAGCCCAAAGCTCCTTAAAAAATAAGAACCAAGTCTTATCAGCCTCGGCATCTCTAAAACCTACCACACTTATTAGCACATAATAAAATGTATTTCCATTTCTGCTCTCCACAATCAAACCTGCCATTCCTTTAATGCCACTATTCACCTAGCTATCATGGAAGGTGAAGAGGTTAAATTTACTAAGTCCATTGTGTACTAGAAATGGAGTTAACACTATAAATTCACGATCTTATTTGATCCTCTTTTATCTTTACATGTGCCCTTACATATTTTTAACATGCACAGAAGTAAAGATAATAGCATAACGAACCCACCATACCTAATCCTCAACCTCTTCCAACCACCAACTTCTATCCAGTACTGTTTATCTCTATCTCTTACTCTTCCCCACTCTCCTTCACAGCAGCTGTTTTAAGACAAAATCATAGTTATTACATCATCTCACCAATATTTAATTATCTCCCTCATTTTTTTTTACATTAAGCATATAAGTTAAGTGTGGGACTGGTTCTTTCATTCCAACTGTTATGAATTTCTAAATATAAATAGTACCTTCAGTTTTACTTCATTCATGCAGGATTAAGATATAAAATAAATACAATCAATGTACATGTAATCATCTAACATATGAGGGGATAAAGATTTTGCTTGTATGTAACTACTTAAATCTGAGATATTTCACATTACTTTCCCACCTACCTTTACACAAGTTTTAAGGCTCTTACAAATTTGTGTATTATCAAGAGATGGAAAGAAACAAATATAATAAAATGGATTATACTATTTTATATACAAAGTTGTGATTTTATATTTGATGCTGTTTTTTAAATGTTTTTTTAATGTTTATTTTTGAGACAGAGAGAGACACAGCATGAACGGGGGAGGGTCAGAGAGAGAGGTAGACACAGAATCTGAAACAGGCTCCAGGCTCTGAGCTGTCAGCACAGAGCCCGACGCGGGGTTTGAACTCATGGAGTGCGAGATCATGACCGGAGCAGAAGTCAGACGCTTAACCGACTGAGCCACCCAGGCGCCCCTATTTGATGCTGTTTTTTAATCTTTCATTCTGATCATTTTGTGAAGAATCTGTCCATTGACTTATTAAGTTACATGATAAATACTCTATTCAACCCAAAGAGACAAAAATAAAATGGCACAGAGCAATAGTTTTTCCAACATGAGAGATTTGAAAATACTTTTACATGTTTAATCAGAAGAAATTTAAGCCTCAATTAAATGCTTTTTATCTACATTTTTATATTTTTTAAATTTTTTAATGTTTATTTATTTTTGAGAGAAAGTGAGAGAGATAGACAGAGAGAGAGACAGCATGAGTGGGGGAGGAATAGAGAGAGAGGGAGACAGAATTTGAAGAAGGCTCCAGGCTCCAAGCTGTCAGCACAGAACCCGACACAGGGCTTGAACTCACAAACAGTGAGATTATGACCTTGAGCAGAAGTCAGACACTTAACCGACTGAGCTACTCAGATGCCCTATTTTTATATCATTTTTATATGTCATTTTTATATCTAAATTTTCTTAAACTTTAAAAGTTATTTTCAAAAGCCAACAACTCAGTATTATCAACGTGCTATATTTCAAATCATAAATACCTCCTAACCACTTGCATTCACTCCCTAATTTCTTAGGAAAGGTTTTATCGTCCTGATTTTGCAAAAGATGAAAGATTCTCAGATGGGTAAATCACTCATCATCATATAACCATTAGGTGGTGGAAACAGATTTGGACCCAATTTGAATCAGGTAAAAATTCCATTTTTCTAGATAGTGATGACTCCCCAACTTTCCACAAGATAACTGCTTTCTTAAAATATGATATTTTCTCATCTAGATAAGTCTCTAACTTGGTGGATCTGCTTTCTCTCCCAGGTGAGTTCCTTTAACCCCACCCCTTTCTGAACCCATCAATTTTCCAGAAACTCCAAATTTTTCACTGAGAACAGCAACTGTGGCAGGAGGAAAGAGTCCAGGCAATTGCAGCAGTGGCCATCCATTATGAGTGTATCCTGTACCTACACAATTCCATAGGTAGGAAGGAAAAAAGCCTTCATTGAACAGTTATAACTAAAGAAGATTCAATATAATAGGATTCACAGTCAAACCTATAATTTAAGCAAATTATCAAAGTTGAAAGCACTGGAGGAGAAAAACTAATCACAAAAGAATGAAGTCTTTTTTTTTTTTTTTAAGTTTATTTTGAGAGACCGAGAGCAAACAGGGGAGGGGCAGAGAGAGAGAGGGAAAGAGAGAGAATCCCAAGCAGGCTCCAAACTGTCAGTGGGATTTCCTGAGCCAAAATCAAGAGTCAGATGCTTAACCTACTGATCTACCCAGGTACCCCAAGAACTAAGTCTTTTAAAGATTAGATTTATTTATGCATCTAATCTGAAGTCTATTACTTCAAAGTATTTGCTTCATGATTATGTCATGGACTGGCTTGAAGGCCAAAAATTGGTAACAACCCAAATCTATCAACAGTAGAATGGATTAAAATTTATAGCATGTTTATAATGTGGAATATTACACAACTACCCACAATAAAATGGATGAATCTTATATAATGTTGAGCAAAAACAGCAAGTCAGAAGAATGAGTCATTATGATTTTCTTGATATAAAACTAAAAGCAGACAAAACTAAACAATGGTAGAACAAGAGAGGAAAGAAAAGAAATGATCACCACAGGGTTATAATGGTTACTCTTCTGGATTAGAACTCCATAAAGATACATGGGAAGGGAGAGGGTGATTTTCAGGCATTGATAATGTTCTGTTTCTTGAGTTGGATGGTAGTTACACAGAAATTCAGTTTTTAACCATTTATTAACCCGTGCATATGTATTTTTCTCTTTTCTGAAGGTACTTTATATTTCATGATGTAAAATGCTTAATTTTCTAAATTTCAGGACAGTTTTCCTGTGATGTGATTATATAGAGAAAATAAAAGAAGGAAGTTACTAAAAACACTCCCAAGGCAAAGATTAAGAATACTGCCTCTGTTCTCTCCTTCAGATTCTAAGTTGCACAGGGACCTCTGGTTGCAATTCTTAACCTATGGTGGATGTTAAATAAATATTTGATGATGTTGAGGGCTTAAGTAATAACTTATGCAAACATCAGGAGCTGTTGCACAGAACATATTCTCATGGCACAATTTAAATTGACCAGAGGAATCTCACTGTGGTGTGTCTGAGGCTAACTATAGAATATAAGAAAGTCTCGTTAATTTGTCAGGTTGACAGAGTTTGGGAGCTTGTCTGGTTGTGGCAAAACCAGTGTTTGCAACATAAGCATTCTTACATGAGATCAGTAGATCTGTAAATTAGCACAACATATAAGAAGGGCACTTTGGCAATATTCAGCAAAAGCCTTCAAAATAATACCTTTCTACTCAGCAATTCCACTTCTAAGAATTAATCTTAAAGAAGTAGCCGTGGAGTTTGTATGCAAATATCAAGCTGTAAGGGTATTTGGGATGGCTTTTCTTGGAAAAGCAACAAAATGAGAAGCAAATTAAATGTCTAATGATATGGGAGTTATTAAACAGATTGCAGTCCCTGCCTCCCTTCAGGAGAATTGTATGCAGCCATTAAAACTGATATTGTAGAGCACTAGTTTAAAATATGAACATATATCTATAATATACTGCTAGATTTTAAATCCAGTTACAAAGCCCTTGTATAACGTAGACAGATAAGTAGATAGAACCAAACCACGCCCAAATTTAGCAGCTTAAAACAACTAGCTCGTTCTCTCTCTCTTTTCCATAAGTTGCCTGAGATGACTGGCTAAAACAAGCAGTTCTTGTGTTAATCTCAGTTTGGAGACTACTGTAAGGTAACCACCTCATCCCACTCTGCCCCAGACTTAGTCAGTTTTAGCACCAAAAGTCCTATATCTGGGAAACTCTCCTCAGTCCTAGGCAAACTGGGGCAGTTAGTCTCAGACTAGCTGCCATAAATGTACACCCAAAATGACAACAATGACTCTAGGCGGTGGGATTACGGGTGAAATGTATTATTGTCTTTTATTTCACTTTTCTACATTTTCTACATTATGTCATATCTTTTTTAAAAATGTTTATGTATTTATTTTTGAGAGAGAGAGAGAGAGAGAGAGAGAGAGAAAGGGGCAGAGAGAGAGGGAGACAGAGAATCCTAAACAGGCTCCATGCTGTCAGCACAGAGCCCTGTGCGGGGCTCAAACCCACAAATGGTGAGATTGTGACCTGAGCTGAAATCAAGTCAGATGCTTAACTGACTGAGCCACCCAGGCAGGCCAATATTATATCATACCTATGCATGCTTCCAAAACAGAAAAAAGTTGTAACTAAAACTTCACTATCTATAATTTCAATCAAGTGTAACCATTTGGTTCAGCAGCAGGCTGACACTTACTTTTGCACCACGTATAAAGGAATTGAGTGGGGGGGCGCCTGGGTGGCTCAGTCGGTTAAGCGTCTGACTTCGGCTCAGGTCATGATCTCGCAGTTCGTGAGTTCAAGCCCTGCATCGGGCTCTGTGCTGACAGCTCAGAGCCTGGAACCTGTTTCGGATTCTGTGTCTCCCTCTCTCTCTGACCCTCCCCCGTTCATGCTCTGTCTCTCTTTGTCTCAAAAATAAACGTTAAAAAAAAATTTAAAAAAAAAAAAAGAAAAGAAATTGAGTGGTATATATAAAATTGTCTGGAAGATGTTTAAGGCCTTACAGTCTGGGTCAGTAGTTCCCAATCTTGTTTCCTGTTCCACCCAACTACAGGTGTGACACCCCCCCATTAGTAACCACTGTCCACCAGGCAGTGATTCTAAACCAGGTGTGCAGGATGGAGGACTCTTGGGTTAAAAAAGTAAGTCTGGGGCGTCTGGGTGGCTCAGTCGGTTAAGCGTCCAACTTCGGCTCAGGTCATGATCTCACGGTTTGTGAGTTCAAGCCCCGCATCAGGTTCTGTGCTGACAGCTTGGAGCCTGGAGGCTGCTTCCCTTTCTGTGTCTCCTCCTCTCTCTGCCCCTCCCCTGCTCACGCTCTGCCTCTCTCTGTCTCTCAATAATAAATAAACATTAAAAAAAAAATTTTTTTTTAAAGAAAAAAAAAGTAAGTCTGATGTGTTTTGGCTCATGTCTGTTAAGAATGATCAAAACAGGGGCCCCTGGGTGGCTCAGTTAGTTAAGCATCCGACTTCAGCTCAGGTCATGATCTCACAGTTCATGAGTTCAAGCCTTGCATCGGGCTCCGTGCTGACAACTCAGAGACTGGAGCCTGCTTCAGATTCTGTGTCTCCCTCTCTCTCTGACCCTCCCCCACTCACACCCTGTCTCTCTGTCTCAAAAAAATACATAAACACTAAAAAAAAATTGTTTAAAGAATGATTAAAACGGTTTTTTTACAGTCAGGTTTATCATTTAACATATATTTTTAAATATCTTTCTAAAAATGTTTTACTATTCCATATTAAAGTTATTCTTCTTAGTTTAAATTTATGAAATTTTACTCTATTTAATATACTAGCACGTTCACAAGACTTCATGTCCTACAAAACAAGTCAATTAAAGAATAATAGAATGTGTTAGGTTCATGGGCTGACTGTGGTAGGGACTTCAGATCTTTTATACAGTCTAGCATACTTGTTATATACATTCTTCTTTCACTAGCTTGAAATTATCCCATTTTCCCTATTCATTAGTTGAGCAACCACAGGCTAGACTTATTTCCTTTCTATAATGAGTGTTCTTATAAGTTTAATCAGTCCAACTCGTTGGTGACACAGTCAGGTGCAGAAATTAAGACAATAAACCCAGCTAACATAATCCTTTCTTAGCAAACAAACTTCAGCCTTGTTTTTCTCCTACCCCCTGAATTGTATGCATACACATAGCCAGGCATGATTTTGTTTTCTAGGAACTTGACTTTCTGCATAAAAAATTTCTGCCATAAGACATTCCCTAATGCTTTAAGAGACGTGGCATAAAAAGTGAACAATAAACTGTGATGGAGAGGAGGGGGTAAGTGGGCATAATATTCTGGTTCTACCTGTGAACTAATCATTTTGCAGTATGTAAACGATTTGATGTTAAAGCTGTGGTCTGTTTAGAATTGGACATCTCTCTTTCTATGCCACCAACCCCACATAAGTTACTTTAGGCCACTCATTTAAAAACCTAACAGCAATATTGTTTCTTACTGACAAGTTTGTGTAACTTACCCAGGTGGCAAAGACACCATTATAAAATGGGATATTCTCTTCCCCAAGATTCATGAAAGAATTTCATTCTTGATGCACACTGTTAGCTTCACCGGGGTAGTATCCTTATTGCCTGGGCAAAAGAAGGTGAAATTAGAAAAAAAAAAGTATTGCTCTAAGGAGCAAATAGACGAACTATATCTCCTTCCATGTGGGCTTTGGCAGGACAGTCTGGATTGGCTCAGGCTTGGGCCCTCAGCCTCCTAAGGTCTCTGGGATTCAAATACCCTGCAGTCTGCTTAGGCTGTAACTAGGTCCAAGCAAGGGGACACCAAAACTTTCAAAAGCAAGGAGCACTCTCTCTTTGTTTGGCAAAACCCTTCTAATTAGCTATCAGTGGATTAGCCTCATCCTTTTTCAGGTGGTGGGTTGACACAATGGAGGGCTGGGGTGGGGTTGAGCCCTCAAAGACTGAGCCATTTTATAAAGCTTATCTCATAGGCCTTAAACTTTGTGTAATGCCTGGGAATCACACAGTAAGTCAGAAAAGTCAGACTGTGAAGAGTGACACAGTGGGGAGTGGGGAGACAACCAGGAACAAAGAAGAATGAATAAAATATTGGTTTCCTTTATAAGAGACATTCAAAATAAGTTGGGTTTTTTTGATTAAGCTTTGAGATCTTAAGATATTTCAAGACACAAATATGCTTGTTTTATAAGCTTATATTGGGGCACCTGGGTGGCTCAGTGGGTGAAGTGTCCAACTTCAGCTCAGATCATGATCTCACGGTTCTTGAGTTCAAGCCTTGCATCGGGCTCTCTGCTGTCAGCACAGAGCTGGCTTCCATCCTCTGTCTCCCTCTCTTTTTGCTCCTACCCCGCTCTCTCTCTTTCAAAAACAAATAAACATTATAAGCTCCTATAACCTTGGAGTTGAAAAATATTGTATAGGCTGACAGACAACATTCATCATTGGCTCTAGCAAACAACTCCAAATAATGTGCAATACTGAACAATTGGTAAATAATGGAAGTGGAGAAAATACCCTAATTTATAGAAAATGTCTTTCTTGCTATGTATATACCAAATGTCTGTATATGCCCTTCTTGATGACTAAATAAAGAGAAAATTGTTATATAAATAAATAGGAAATGTATGAAGTGTTTTCAGTTTTACGTCTATTTTCAAAACAAATCTGTTGTTATGTAAGAACTTCTTCCTTGATTAGGTTTGCTAAGCATGCCATACTTGGATAAACAACAAGATTTATGAAAATCATTTAGACTTTTACTTACCACATGCTTTTAATCAATCTGAGTATTCTAAGTTATGTAAATTACCCTAACAGAAGCTTAAACTATTTGATAATTTTTCAATTATTCTTCCCACCGTGAATAATGTTAGCATTTGATCTTTAATTCTGATATAGATTTGTTATTCAACTGAATATAGTCTTTGACTATGCTAAGCCTTGTATGAATTCTGAAAATTATGAAAATCAAATTTTTGTTAGGTAAATGAGCAATCATTTATTTCAACAAATGTGACTTTAAACACATGAAACAATTATAGATGTTTTGTAGTTAGTACCCATTGATCGGACAACAGTTATTAGTCATTTCAGCAGAGAGCCCATCTGAATCTATGGGCTGAAAGTTTTCATTGCCATTTATGCTGTGTGGCTGTGATTCACTAATTCTAAAACACCAGCAACCCCCCATCCCCCACAGTGGTAATACTGCTTTGCCAATCAACGTTCAGAAGCCACGTATATACATTGAGAAGAACATGCTTCTACAGTGCTGACAATTGGCTAACTCTTCTTTTGACAATCTACAAAAGATTCCTATTAATTTTTATTGCTTTAATTTGGAATAAATACAGGAGAAACCCACATGAGACCCATGCCTGGCCTTTCCAGGGACTCAGTTATATTGCAGATCAAACCACATCCCCCAAGTACACAGTGGTGTAAAGTGAGCTCTCTCATTGTGACACTAGAAGCCAATAATATGGGTGTTTTCTCATCTCTGAACAACGGGTTACAATAGAATTTCACTATCTCAGCACGAATTGCCTTAACACTACAAGTCCTGGTTAAGCACAGGCTTAGAGCTAAAACTGATTTTCCTGACCATTAGCTCTTTGGGCTTACCTTTTTAGCTGTGAACCAGGAGATCCTAGATGCCTGCAAAAGAACAACACACTTTTTTCTAATATCCATATAGGACACAAAGTCTATTAGCACCAGCCACCTCAGATTTCTGCCACAGACAGATCTTGCCTCTGTCAATCCATCAACTGTCCTCCAATGTAACCTACACAATAACAGCCAGGTTTGATCAGCTTAATTCTGCTAGTAGCCAAGGAAAAGCCCAAATGGAATTTGCTTTCCCATAGTGGTGACTTGGCTTTCTAAATGTGACCTTCTAGAAATGATGCTTCAGGTTCTGGTGTCTTATGTGGAATACTGACACAAAACGTGGGCTCATGAGCTAAAGAGTAGGGAGAGAAGCACAATGACAGGTCAGTGAGGGTATAAGGAAGACATGAATCACGCGGAGGTTTATAATAATCCTCAGTTATAACTCCTACCCTGGTGTTATACTTCATATCACCATAGCCAAAGATAGATATCTTTGGCGGGGGGGAAGGTAACAACTAAATAATAAATCATTTAAATAAACATACTAGCCCTTGTCAGTGAGGGTATAAGGAAGACATGAATTAATCAGAGGTTTATAATAATCCTCAGTTACAACTCCTACCCTGGTGTTATACGTCATATCACCATGGCCAGAGATAGATATCTTTGGGGGGGGGGGGAGGTAACAACTAAATAATGAGTCATTTAAATAAACATACTAGCCCTTGTTTATGGATTCAAATGCTATCCTCCTTGGAGGGGGTATCTGGAGAAGTTATTTCACCACTGCTACTCTTGGCAAAACATCGTGCATCTCCTCCTTTAGAATGGCCTTCAAAGTTTGGCCAAAATAGTATTATCCAATCAGACAACCCTTGCTCACTGAATACTCTTAGCTCTTTTTAAAAACAAAATCCACTAACATAAGATAGAAATGTATTCTCATTTAGGATATTCATTCCTTCACTCAATTATTCGTTCATTCATTTATTTAATCAGCAACTATTTACTCTGAGCACCTACCAGTCACCACACATTGTACTGAGCACACATACATGAGAAACTCCTCCCATAAGAGGCTCACAGTGCAGTAGGAAGACAGACATGTATACATCTAATTAAAATACAAGAAGATACATGCCATATTCAAGATATAAAATGAATGTTATTTATGGCAACACAAAAAAGGGAGCAATAATTCAGCTTGGGTGGTTAGTGAATGTTCACTGAGATGATAAATCTGAATGTAATCTTGACAGCATTAATTTGTAAGAGTCAATAGGAAGAGAAGAATGATATAAAACAATTCTAGGTCAAAGTAATAATATAAGCAATTAAACTATAAAAATGCACCGAGGTAGAGGGCCAAGAAAATTTCATGGGGGAAGCTTAGCCTTTTCAACATATGGTTTAGAACAACTGAAAATTCACATGCAAAATAAGATTTGGACCCCTAACTTAACACCACACACAAAAAGTAACTCAAAGTGGATCATATACCTAAATGAAAGATGTAAAATCATAAAACTCCTAGAAGAAAACTCAGAAGTAAATCTTTGTGACCTTGGATTAAGCAATGATTTTTTACATATGACCCCAAAAGCATAAGCTATCAAAGAGAAGACTGGCAAGTCAGACTAAATCAAAATTAAAAACATTTGTGGGGTGCCTAGGTGTCTCAGTCTGTTAAGTGTCTGACTCTTGATTTCAGCTCAGGTCATTATCCCATGGTCGTGAGATCGGTCATGAGATTGAGCCCCATATTGGGCTCCACGCTGACAGATGGGAGCCGGCTTAAGACTTTCTCTCTCCCTCTCCCTTTGCCCCTCCTCTCAAAAGCAAAACAAAACAAAAAGAAAACTAAATGAAAAACATTTGTGCTTTTCTTGACACCATCAAGAAAGTGAACCCTCAGACAAGGGAGAAAATATTTGCAAATCATTTATCTGATAAAGGACTTGTACCCAGAATTTATAAAAAACACTTACAACTCAACAACTCAAAAATTTAAAAACAAACGACCCAATTTAAAAACAGGCAAAGGATTTGAATAGCATTTCTCTAAAGAAGATAAGTGAATGGCTAATTAGCATGCGAAAGGATACTCATCATTACTTATTAGGAAAATGCAAATCAAAACCACACTGAGATAAGACTTCACATTAAGATGCTATTGTCAAAAAAAAAAAAACAAAAAACCCACACAGTAACAAGTATTGGCGAAAATGTGAAAAAAATTAGAACCCTCATATATTACTAGTGGGAATATAAAATGGTGCAGCTGCTTTTGAAAACGGTTTGGCGGGGTGGCGGGGTGCCTGGATGGCTCAGTCGGTTGGGCGTCTGACTTCAGCTCAGGTCATGATCTCACAGTTATTGAGTTGGAGCCCTGCATCAGGCTCTGTGCTGACAGCTCAGAGCCTGCATTCTGGTTCAGATTCTGCTTCCCTCTCTCTCTGCCCTTCCTCTCTCTCTCTCTCACACAATAATGGATAAACATTAAAAAAAATATTTTTTTCAAAAAATGAAAACAGTTTGGCAATTCCTCAAAATGTTACACATAGAGTTACCATATTACAGCGCAATTCCACTCCTAGGTATATAATCAAGAGAAATGAAAACGTGTATCCACACAAGAATTTTTACACTAATGTTCATAGCAGCATTATATATAACAGCCAAAATGTGGAAATAATCTGAATGTTCTTCAAATGATGAATGGGTACATAAAATTGGCATCTCCATACAGTGGAACATTCTTTGGTTTTAGAAAGGAATGAAGTACTGATGCATGATACATGCTACATCAAATACATTATTCAGAGTTAAGGAAGCCAGACACATACATACAAAAACCACATATTGTATAGTATCTTTATTTTACACATTCATAATAGGCAAGTTTGTAGAGAGACAAAGTAGATTAGTGGCTGCCTGGGGCTAGGAGGTTGGATGGGGGGGGTAGATGGGAAGGGACTGTTTGACTGTTAATGGATACAAAGTTGCTTTTTGGGGTGATGGAAATGTTCTAAACTTGCATTATGGTGATGGTATCACAGCAACACATATACTATAAATCACTAAATTCTACATGTTCAACAGGTGAACTTAATGGTACCTAATTATAGATCAATAAAGCTTTTAAAAAATACAAAGGAATAACCATATAACTAATCATACAAACTAGGATACTTTTTTTTAATGTTTTTTTTTTTAATTTTTTTTTAACGTTTATTTATTTTTGAGACAGAGAGAGACAGAGCATGAACGGGGAAGGGTCAGAGAGAGGGAGACACAGAATCTGAAACAGGCTCCAGGCTCTGACCTGTCAGCACAGAGCCCGACATGGGGCTCGAACTCACAGACTGTGAGATCATAACCTGAGCCGAAGTCGGCCGCTTAACCGACTGAGCCACCCAGGCGCCCCTTTAATGTTTATTTTTGAGAGGGAGAGAGAGAGAAGAGGAAGCATGAGTGGGGGAGGGACAGAGAGAGACAGATCCGAAGAAGGTTCCAGGCTCTGAGCTGTCAGCACAGAGCCCAATGACGCCAGGCTGGAATTCTGTGAAATCATGACCTGAGTCAAAGTTGGAGGCTTAACCAACTGAGCCACCCAGGCACGTCCTACCCCCACCCCCCACCTTTTTTTTTTTTAATGTTTATCAACTAGGACACTTTTGAAAGTGCTAAATATGTTAAAACAGATAGGACCTGAGGATAGCAGGTGTTAACCTACACTGTTCAGGCAAATGGGGATGTAGGCTCTGTCTAGCTTTTAATAACTGCCTGAAAATAGAATGTATGAAGGCGATAAAGAGAAGGAAAGGCTAGAAAAGTAATGCAAGACCAGACTGTGGAAAACTTTGAATGCATGTAAGGGATATCAACAAGGAAAAAAGGTAATTCTAACAGCACAATGGACAATTCACTGAGGGAATATAAAAATTGGGCATACAACGAGTAAGTGTTTCCACAGCCAAGATTAAGAGATAGTAAGCAAGGGTGTCTGGGTAGCTCAGTCAGTAGAGCTTCAGATTCTTGATTTCAGCCCAGGTCATGATCTCACAGGTTCAGTTTGACCCCCTGCTTGGGATTCTCTCCCTATCTCTCTCTGCCCCACCCCCATTTGCACACACAAGCACTCACGCACATACCTGCGAGTGCTCTTTCTCTCTCTGTCTCAAAGTAAATCTTTTAAAAAGAGAGAGAGATGGTAAACTGCTAAATTAGGACACAGACCGTAGAGATAATAATAAATTGACAGATTTAGGAAATATTTTGGGTTGGAAAGTCTACAGGCCTTTTGGGGCGCCTGGGTGGCGCAGTCGGTTAAGCGTCCGACTTCAGCCAGGTCACGATCTCACGGTCCGTGAGTTCGAGCCCCGTGTCAGGCTCTGGGCTGATGGCTCGGAGCCTGGAGCCTGTTTCCGATTCTGTGTCTCCCTCTCTCTCTGCCCCTCCCCCGTTCATGCTCTGTCTCTCTCTGTCCCAAAAATAAAAATAAAAATAAAAAAAAAAAAAGTCTACAGGCCTTTCTTCTTAAAGGAGAGTTCCAAAAACAAAAAACAAAAAAGACTCTTTGGTAATAGCAGCATCCCTGAATTAAGTATAGCGCTTCCCAAAGTCATCACTGGGGAAGAACACACTGTGTTCTCTTCTGTCTCCTACAGACCCTGCATATATTGCTGGACCAGACCTACGCAGCCCAGGGCGTACCTCCTACACGTACTCACTGCCTTATAAAGTTATTTTGTGTTTAAAATCTGACCTGCACTATTCGTATTTCCGCATAGGATGCTATATTTGCCTGTCAGAGAAATGGGGGGAAAGCAGGTAAACAGTGGTCCAAGTGGGTAAGCTGGGGCTGCTTGTTTTGTTTTTGTTTTTGATTGACAGTGGCTTGTAACTCAGTTGTCTCAAGAAATTTAAAAAATTCACTGCGTGGAAGTAGATATGGAAGTAGAAGTAGCCTTCCATTGCTACGGTGCTAGATAATTTTAAATATATATATATATATTTTTTGGTAAAATGAACCAGGTTTAAAAATTAAATGATTTCATGATAATGTAAACTAAGTTTTGTCATCACTAGAGTATCAATAACTTTACCTTAAATAAATTGTAGCTAGGGTCTCATGCATGCAGCTTGTACAAACTCAAGGCATGCCTTAAATCAAATCACCAGAGCACTTATTAATTGAAAACCAGAGGATATGAGAAAAAAATTATTAACTACTCCCATGGTAGATAGAGATCAGGGGCTAGAGAACTGGAAAGAAATGGACTCAGAAGAAAAACCAATGAACCAAATCATCTCCCTGCTTCTAACCTCAGGGCTATGGAATGAAATCTTTGCCCCAGGGGCTCATAAACCCATTTGCCTAAATAAGAAAGTTTAGATTCTATTCCCAGAAAAAAAAAAAAAAAAATAGACATAGGAAGTTAAAATAAGGAAGGTAAAAAATAAAACAACTGTGATTTTAATCCCAAAATACAAACAAGGGGATGGGATAGACATGATGCAGTGAACATGATGCCCAGACTCCTTTAAGGTCATGGCCCTCTCTTATAACTGGAATTTCAGATAGTATACAGCATCTTGCACTAGATAAACAATAGAAGATTAATCATGTAAAATGCTCAAATGGTTTGTGTAAAATTTATGGATGTTTAGAAGGTCCTACAAAACAAATTTTCAGACAAACCGAGTTAAAGATGTATTTCACTATTACCAGTGGAAAGTATAAGAAGAGTTTTTCATCTGTTCAGCTGTTTTTCATCTCCACCAAGAAAATAGGCTGAATTTGTTTTTAAATACTAGGATTTGACCAAAAAAAAAAAAAAAAAGAAAAAGAAAAAGAAAAGAAAAGAAAGAACTTTCTATCCATAATATGCCATCTAACACTGAAATGGTATATGAAAGACATTGCCTCTCCCCATTAGAAATTCTGAAAAGACAAGTATGTTAGCTTGCTGGGTGGATCATCTCAGGAGGGAAGTCCATATGAAACATGTCTGCGTTTCTCATAAGGAACTAGAGTGGTTCACTTAATGGCTATCACTTGATGCCAGTTTTTGATGTGGTTTTCTATTATCTGGTTATCCTTAAACTAGCAAACAACTAGCTTCATGTTGAGAAAACAACAATTAGAAAGAGTTCTGCTTTTCCAAGTTAATTTTTCAGATAATTACTCCAATTAAAACTCTAACTGGATTTTTCTATTAAAATCAGTAAAACAGGGGGTGCCTGGGTGGCACAGTCGGTTAAGCATCTTACTCTTGATCTCAGCTCAGGTCATGATCTCATGGTTTGTGAGTTCGAGCCCCGCATCGGGCTCTGCACTGATAGTGCTGAGCCTGCTTGAGATTCTGTCTGTCTGTCTCTCTCTCTCTCTCTGCCCCTTCCCCTAGTTGTGTTCTCTCTCTCCTCTCTCTCTCTCAAAATAAATAAACTTTAAAAAAGTAAAAACAAAATCAAAAAAACATTTGAGACCAAAATATATTTAGGAAAATAAAATTAGGCACAGCCTAAAGAACACTTTAGGAAAAAAAAAAAGTGGCTATGGGCGACTAGACTGATATGTTATTGATACAGGAATAGATATAAATCAAGACGATAAAAGAAAAACTGGAACTATACCCAACATAAGAATGTACTGTATGGTTGGGGCGCCTGGGTGGCGCAGTCGGTTAAGCGTCCGACTTCAGCCAGGTCACGATCTCGCGGTCCGTGAGTTCGAGCCCCGCGTCAGGCTCTGAGCTGATGGCTCAGAGCCTGGAGCCTGTTTCCGATTCTGTGTCTCCCTCTCTCTCTCTGCCCCTCCCCCGTTCATGCTCTGTCTCTCTCTGTCCCAAAAATAAATAAAAAACGTTGAAAAAAAAGAATGTACTGTATGGCAAAGTTATCTCCTCACACAAGGGAGAATGGAAGGATTTTTTAAAATAGTGTTGGAATAAATAGATAGCAAGTAGTAAGGAGAAAATCATTTAGATCCATACCTTTTCCCACATAAAATAATCTTTTGGTGAATGTATACATTCATTCAACAAACATGGAGAGCCAACTCTATACTGGATATCCAAAAATGAAAGACCCAGTTCCTATCTTTAAGGCCCTCACAGCATAATGGGGGGACAGGCAACCAAACAGAAAATTATAAAATAGCATGATAGGTAGAGGGAGTTCAAATTGCCCATTCCATTGAAGCTGAATGGATAAATAGAGATTAGCCAGGCAATAGTAAAGCAGCATTTAAGAAGATAGAGCAGTTCAAAATTCCAGAGTCCTCCGGGGAGTGGAGCACAAAGTGTGTGCCTTGAGTAGAGGAGGGAAGGGTAGATAACAGGAGCAGGAAGAAAGGAGTGAGCACAGCAGGAAACTGAAATCAAGGAGAGAGTCAGCAGACAGATCACCAATGGTCTTTAATCCTATCTTCAAACCTATGGGGCTACATACAAGGATTTTAAGATAAGAAAGTGGCATGATCAGATATTACAGTTTAGAGAGTTCACTTCACAGCAATGTGGCAGAAATTTTCAGCACAGCACAAGCTATTTGCCATGAGATGTGTTGGAAAGTGATGGTAGTTTTTCCAGGAGGAAAGAAGGAGAGCCTGAATTAAAGCAGGACAGTAGGGAAGGAGATGGAGAAGGCAGGAGTTATCTAGGGAGTAAACTTGATAAGCCTGAATTACCACATCTCTAGCATTTTGATCTGAGCTGGATGGAGTTACAATTCATCAGACAAGAGAATTCAGGTGGGAGGTAGTTTGGGGAGTGAAAAAGTGATAAATGCAATTTGGGGCATGCTGAATTTGAAAAGCTTGTGGGATAGACAGCCAAGGGGAGAGGTCCACTTACAAAACATGTTTTTGTGCATTTGAGACTCATCAATAATGCAAGTGGTAGTGATTTAGACATTATATTCATTTAAGTATAAATATATAATGGAAACCTACTATGTTCTGAGTTTTGTTCTAGGCTCTGGGGATATAGCAAAACCAAAACAGACAGGGCCTTTGTTCGCACAGGTCCCACATTCTACTGGTGTGAGTGGGACAAGGGTGGGAAGACATACAATAATCAATTATATGTTAGTTGTGATAATATCTGTGAAGAAAAATAAATTCAGAGACTAGAGAGTAACTGAGTACAGGTATAGGACTAGGACAGGTAGGACTGGGACAGGTAAGGCAAGTGAAGTACTTAGGGGACCAAATTTAAAGAGGCACATATTCTCAGGTATTGACCCTGAGCTTGCCTTCTTAAATTTTGTGTCCTGCATGCTTTGCTTGCTTCACCCTAGTCCCAGCCATAACTGGATATCTGCTATTTTCTATGGAAAACTGTACAAAGCTTTATTTGAACAGTGACATTTGACTACAGAACTGAAAAAAGAAACAAGCCAGGTATCCCCATATCCGGGGAAATAACATTCTAAGCAGCAAAAACAGTATGTGCAAAAGTCCTGAGGCAAAAGAGTACAGTATGTTCAAGAAAGATCTCCCCAGCTATCTCACCATGGGAGAATGTACAGAAGAGATGAGGACCAAAGACAGAAGCTCTAAGAGAGCCCAATAAGGGATAAGGAAAGGGGCAAAGAGCCTGTAAAGAAGACTAGGAGGAGGCCAGTGAGATAAGAGAAAAAACAGAAATATTTTACTGTTGGCAGTTAGGAATTTGTCCTGCCTTTGAGAAAAACAATTTCTGACTTGGGGAATTCTCCTAAACTAAGTCCACACCTGAATAGAAATTATGGCACACACTTCTAAATAATCCCCTTTCTGGTATTGAAAGTCACCATAACTATTTTCATTTTAGACAAACCTAAACAGTGCCAAACTAACAATAACAGTTCAATTTAAATAACTTCAACCCAGACATGATAACCTTATAGGAACAGATTCATAATGAAAGGATCTGAATTCATGTCCCAACTGGCCAAAATCCTCTCCCATAAACAGGGTCAGTTGCTACAGTGGCCTTTCCCTATGGGAATACATAGTCTTATTCTCTGATCTTTAATGGAGGGTCAGGTTGGCCCCTTATAACACATGGGCTTCAGGAGCATCCTGAGAATGTTTTACGCAATAGAATCCGGGTGCCCCAATCTTAACCCCCTGGGCTAGATGAATGGCCATCATTTATTAACTATGAGTGGGCATGAAGCTGCAGGCTCAACTGGAACCAAAGCTCTTTGCTAGATGGGGTAGTTTTCTTTTACTGCATTCCAGTGCTTTAGGGAATTTGTGGCTGCACAGTCACACCACCAAAACTCACTTATGAACCAAAAGCAAATGACAAATATGAGTGAGTGTGTGGGGTTTCATGGTTTAATCAGAATCAGAAAGGGAGACCATCACTGTAATAAGGTCCAACAAAAAGGCTCATTATACACAATCAAAAGAAAGCCAAGAACTTTAATATACTCAAGCTCACACCTGTCCATGGGATATTAATAATAATAATAATAATAATAATAATAATATATTCCCTTTTCATTTGGAAGGAAAACTTGTAAAATTTTGGAACTCCAAGCATAGCTCTTTCCTTTAACTTGAATATCTGAACAAACTTGTTTACTCAACAATGCTTAAGTGTGTAAAAATACTGATCCTCCCACACCTGCATTTTTAATTAATTTCTAACAAGATAAATCTAAGGTGGTTTCAAGTTATCTGCAAAGAATATGAATTATGGCTAATACCTGATTATGGCTCTTTCCTGCTCAAAAGTGGCTGACTGAAAGGGAAATGTAGCAGGAATTCATAGTTAAGCAACAGTTCATAGACTCGGGCTGTGATGGACAAATGTACTTGGATAAGAAACAAAATCCTTGCACTTGGCCACTTGGAAAGCCTCTCAGTGATGGCCTAGATAGTAATTAAATCACAGATTCAGGTGTTGTATGTATGTTGTGTATGTTTTTAGAGAGAGCATGTGGGGACAACTTGAGAGCAGGAGTCTACAGCCACATGGCAGGTAAGAGTGCCTTTTAAGAAAAACAGAAATGGTGGCTCCCGGGTGGCTCAGTCTGTTGAGCGTCTGACTTGGGCTCAGGTCATGATCTCACGGTCCGTGAGTTCGAGCCCGGCGTCGGGCTCTGTGCTGACAGCTCAGAGCCTGGAGCCTGTTTCAGATTCTGTGTCTCCTTCTCTCTCTGACCCTCCCCCGTTCATGCTCTGTCTCTCTCTGTCTCAAAAATAAATAAACGTTAAAAAAAACTTAAAAAAAAAGAAAAAGAAAAACAGAAATGGACTGTGAGCATTTCACACAAATGTCTGCATTAGAATTAAAGACCAAACAGACCTCTGTTTCTTCACATAAATGTATTAACATGCCCAAGACTTAAACACCTCAAGACTAAAATACTTCAACAATCTATTTTCTAATGTGTCACCTTCATCCTACCTTCAAAACCGCAAGACAAAAATCTGCTTCCTGTGTAATCTTGTTAAATAATGGGAAATTACTGTTTTTTACCATGCAGTTTTCCTTTCAGATTTTTCATTTAACTGACTTGTATTGCTATGGCTAGAGGAGTCCAGCAGGACTATGACTGCCATGTTTTATACGAAAGCTGGGACAATAAACATAGGTCATGTGTGTGGATGGTTGGTTGACCTCATTTCAGACTGAGGTGGGTGTGTTCAGAAGTTCCCAAGGGCACCCCTAGCCCCAATGACTATGGAGTCCCTGATACTGTCAGAATAATCAGAAAACTCCATCTTGTGAGATGTCAACACGCTCAAAGACTCTATGGGCACAGTCTTCCACTTTTCTAAAATATTGCAAGTGTGTGTGTACATTTCCACAGCCTGATGTTGAACATACTCTAAATTACAGCTGTGGAACGAGAAACACGTGTGCGGCCTCGTGGAGCTGCACTGGTATCCTTCCAGCTCTGTGAACCCAAGGGGGCCGTCCTTCACTGTGCTTGATGGCCCAAGAGGTCACCGCAAAGCATCAGGAGACCCTGAAGACAGTAAATTCTCCTTCTATCCTTAGGGAAATCACGTTGTATGTGAAGCATCCTGACCTCTCTGAATCTGATGTTTGATGTGAAAAAGGAAATGGAGGGGGCCCCTGAAAAAGAGATCTTCCAAAACTTTTCAACAGATTTCCTTCGGATGCTCTCTAAGCTCAGAAGACGCCAGAGGGGTAACAAGGGGTCCCTACTGTAACGATGGTTTACCATACATAGCAGCCTCACTTCCAGCACTTACATTAAAAAGGTAAATAAAATAAAATAATACAATACAATACAATAAAAAATAGGGAGGCGCTTAGGCAGGGTTGACCAGACCTATTAGCATCTCTGGGTCTCTCGCTGACAATGCAACAAGGGGGAAGAGCAACAGTTAAAAGAGCGGACTACCTTAAGTAAATGAAAAAGCGCATTCCCATATTTTTAAACAAAGGGGTTCTGCACCATCTGTCCCTGTCTGGGTACCCCCTGCTCCACACTGAGCGGATTTGCGAGGGATTCAAGTGCACCTTATAGATTAAATAGTCACTCGGCTGCTTAAGCCCAGTTGCCCAGACAATGGCCGCGCAGAGCACCCCTTCCTCCTTCCTTCCTGTCGAGTGTTCTGCCTGACTACACAAACTAAATGCGCGCGGCTCCCCCGTTGCAAGAAGTGGACTTGACCGGAGCTAAAACCAACAAAGGCAGATTCTGGTGGGAGCTGCGGAAGCGCCGGGCACTGAGTCAACAAGCGGGTCTCATTGAAATGCAAATAGCGCGGCCGCGGCCCCGGCGCGCCACCTCCCGCCCCTTAACTTCTCAACCCCCGCGCCGCGCCGGCCTGAATGGGCCCATTGACGCGCGCCGGCGGTCCCCACCGCGCCCGCGTCCGCGCCCGGCTGCCGCGGGGACGCCTGCAGACGCGGAGCCAGCCCGGCCGCCCGGGCGCTCGGGCCTTGCGGGCTCCGGTTGGCGTTTGGATTTTGTGTAAATCATCACTTCCTCGTCATCATCACCACCGCTCTCCCTCCGGCGCTAAGAAGGCGTACACCGCCTCAAACGCAGGTCTCCCTGAATACTGGCCCGGGAACAGGAAAATTCACTCCGCTGCTGAGTTTTTAAAAAAACAAACAAAAAGAAGTTCCAAAGTTCCACGGTGGCGGTTAGCTTCCCCCCCCGCCCAAGTATTTACTCACTTAGCCTTAAGTATTTACTCACTTAAATCCTGTTCTCTTTTCTCCAGAAAGCACTAGACTTAAATATTTTTTCAGATGCTGAATACTTTTAGCTTACAAGGAAGTTCTCGCTGATGCTCTGTACATGCTTAAGTAAAAACAAATCCCATTTGGCGTTTGGTTACTGCCCGCCTTCTTTCCCCACTCCCCTACCCTTTGTTTTACTTTGGCTAGATAATATTAGCGTATTTATTTTGCGCTTTCCCTAAGGTTTGAAGTTAATTTACAGAACTTAAAAGAGGGAGTAAAGGTAAGTTTTTCCTGTACAGAAATACAAGGCTAATTCAATTTTTTTTCTTTTTTTTTTAGTAAACTATGAGTTACTAGCCGTAATTTAAAAATAAAGCTAAGCGGTAAAGCTCACCTGAAAACATAAGTTGACTTTCTACAGGATACATATTTGACTGCTGAATCACACTCTAAGGAAGTGAGGATTGATATACCTATAACAAATATAATGAAGTAAATATTTATTTTTAAATCCCTTAATTTTGTAAATTTGCCAGAGTATCATTATATTTGAACATATAATAGATGTGTAGTTCACTTAAATACACAAATTATTTGGCTAAAAAGCAACTAAGGGAAGATTTACATTCTACCATTTTTTAAATTATTTGGTAAAGCAAAGTAGAGTTTCATTTAAAAGGAAAAAAGACGGGCACCTGGGTGGCTCAGTCAGTTGAGTGACCTACTTCGGCTCAGGTCATGATCTCGCAGTTGGTGAGTTCGAGCCCCCGCGTCAGGCTCTGTGCTGACAGCTCAGAGCCTGCAGCCTGCTTCTGATTCAATGTCTCCCTCTCTCTCTGCCCCCCCCCCACTCATGCTCTGTCTCAGAAATAAACATTAAAAATTAAAAAAAAAAAAAAAAGAAATTATAAAAAAAAATTAAAAAGAAAAAGAAAAAAGAAATTTTATAGTTGACATAGTTTAAAGTTAGAATGTTTTGGGGCGCCTGGGTGGCTCAGTCGGTTGAGTGACCGACTTCGGCTCAGGTCATGATCTCGCAGTCTGTGAGTTCGAGCCCCGCGTCGGGCTCTGTGCTGATAGCTCAGAGCCTGGAACCTGCTTCAGATTCTGTGTCCCCCTTTCTCTCTGACCCTCCCCCACTCATGCTCTGTCTCTCTGTGTCTCAAAAATAAATAAACATTAAAAAAAAAATAAAGAAGTTAGAATGTTTTATGATTTCTAAGGAACAGGTCTCTTCTGCCCTTTTTCGTGTCTTTTCTGTTTTCTGTCTGTTTGGGGTAGTGCCTCCTTACCCACTTACCCAACACACACCCAAACACACACCAAACAAGCATACTTTTTGGCCTATAATAAGGAGTCGATATTGGTGGATTGGATGAGTTGGCCAAAGTAAATTTAAATTGGGTTGAGATGGATCTACAAGACAAGACATTCAGAATGACACTAATCATTAGTGTCATGGCTTTTCTTCTGTAGTGTGCAGCTGATAGTTCTGCTTGCTCAGGGTCCATTTTTCCTTAGTGTAGAAACAGCACCGGACTACCGTCCCCCACTCACAGTCCGAGTGGTTCACATCCATGGCCCCAAAGCCACAGCTAGTCCATAGGATGCCTTTGTGCAAATTAGAAAAATACACCCCTTCCCCCAGGCAGATGAAGCCCTTGCCCAGCAAATAGCCAGGCCTGCACTGTCCTGTCAGCCAGAAGCTTTGCGCAGTTCAGTTACGCTTAGCCCTTCCTGTTTCCAGCAATACACTCATATTGGCAAATCAGCCTATTCGACCTCTCAGACTGCAGTGAAGAGTTTCAGAACAGATGTGTCAACCAAGTTGAGCTCAGGAAAGCTAGCCAGAGAACCGTGGCTGTAATTATTAGAAAAGAGGCATTCTTAATGTCTGGTGGAGTTGATTTGATATGCCCAAATTCAAAAGACCCCCAAGAACAAACCACCAGAGTCCAGAGTCAAAGCCAAGCGGCAAGGATCGTTTATTGCAGGTTCGAACCCGGTCCTCTGCGCACTCGTTGCGGGTGACGCTAAGAGGCCCCGAACAAGGATCTTACAGCTTCTTTTATAGACAGGCACAAACAAGTTAGGGATTTTTCAAGGTTACAGAGCTGTTATTGGTTGACATTTAAATTTGAACACTCAGCAGAACTTGATTGGCTCCCGCCTTTTTTTTTCAAACCACTCAGCAGAACTTGATTGGTTCCCGCCTTTAGGTCAGACCACAACTGGGCACGCCCTGGCTGGTTCCAAGAAGGCTGGCGGGGGTGGGGGTGGGGAGGTCTTTTCTTTGCAGTTGTGAGTACACCTGGTAATTTTTCTCTTAGTCTCTCAGATTAAATGGTGGCACATAGACTTGGAGCTGCTCTTGACTATCACTGTCACTAGTGGAGAAGAGTCAGCCAGAGGCAAGAGATAGATCAGAGGGAGAGATTAGTAATCCTATCACATGAGTACCTGGATTCAGCCATGTCTGAATCAATCACCTTTTCAGTTACATAAGCCAATAAATAAATTCTTTCTTTTGAATAAGCCAGTTTAATGATTTTCTGTCATTCACAATCCAAAAGAATCTTGACCAACATGATTGCCACAGTGGGACGAGGTAAATCTCACAGTAGATATTATGCAAATGAATTTATTTTGGGTTTTGATATCAGTGCAGTTTGTAATTCTTTCAATAACAGGTAAGTCAGTATAAATCAACTTTAGGAACAGCCATTCCACTTCCCTTGCCTTTTCTTCTTCAATATATAATAAATTAAAATAAAATACATGAATGGATCTTTATTTTCTTTTGGGGTTTGAAAACGTTTCTGTTAGCAATGCTCATTGTTTAGTACAGTGTACTAAATGGGGGGTTTCGATAGGAAGGTTAGAAACTACCCAAGGGGTTAATCTTCTTAACATGTTTAATTTTGATTATTAGAGGATATATAACACATTAAAATTGGCTTTTAAAAAATCTTTCACACCTATTGAGAACTTCAATAAATTTGTAACTACATTAGTAAAAGAATAGATCGCATAGATTGTGAGAACTTACAAAAGTGTTAATCACTAGATAAAACGAACACTAAAACTTCACTTAGATAGTTATACCACAAACTAAGTGAATTTCTCATTTGATAACCAATGTGATGATTAGTTTTTTGTTCCCAGAAATATTCATGTGGATGATAGAAGATGAATCATTTGTCAGAAATGTAATAGAAAGAATTCTGCCTTGCAGTAAGAAGTTAGTCTGTTTTAAGGTTCCTTTTAATTTCCATATGCTTCCTTATTTTTAGGATTCGAATTATTTAGATGTAGCAGATATGAACTTGTCCCCAAATTAATTACTATCTTATCTGTTTTGAATGTTATCATCTCCCCACATCACTTATCATTCATTCATGATCATCACATTACTTTGAATTGTGCTCATTTGAACCTGAAAAAATTAAATCTTGTTTTCAGAAAAGTATAACCACCTGAATTGTTTCCAGTCTTTGCCCAAAGCTAAGTTCCTGTTGCTGTTTTTTATTTAAAAATCTAAGAACAGAGGATTTAGACATGAATGAAAATTAAGAGAAACTGCAATTCATTTTTTCTAGTTCCTGTTCTTTGTTATTCTTGGCTCTACCATTGTCATACCTTAGAAGACTGAGGGGGGAAAATGCCATTAGTTCTTTGTTTTGTAAATATTGACTTCTTTTCCTTCCTTGCTGTAATGTTTAACACATCTGCTTTCTATTTTTATATTATAATTCTAGTACCTTGTGGATAGCTCCACTCTTCCTGTAAAATTCCTTATTTTTAAGAAGAAATGACCCACAGCTAATTCAGCCTCCTTGACTCCTACCTGACCTGCCTATGCTATCTGCCGAGTTTAATCAAATGGAGGAAAGGGTCAGAGGTTTGACAGCTCCTTTAACAAGTGTGAAAGATAACTAAGTTGAGTACCTCAGCATTTATACAAACTCCCTGTAGCTTGACTTCCTGTATAATAGAAGCCAAAAGCAGAACTACCCACTTCCCAGACTCCCTTGCAGCTTAGGGGTCCTAATAAGATCTAGCTTCTGCCAACCAACCATAATCACTCAGAAGTCAAAGATGGAAGTGAACAACGTGAGCAGTGGACACATAGAGGAAGATTAGATCTCCTGGGAAGCAGAAACATGCAATTCTGCCAGAGCAGCTGTGGTCAAATTTCTAGAGTCCAGTTCCTATCACTATAGGTTCTAAATGCCAAAGTAATACCAGGAATGTTTTCTTCAAAACACTTCTATGTTGGACTTACATATTTCTCAAGCTGCTCTGTTCCTTGCTGTGTAGCAATCACTCAAGCCTGGTTCTCTGGCTCTCCTAAAGACTCTTTAAACTACATAGTATCTGCTTAAACTGATTAGAGTGAATGCTGATGGATAAATTAATTGATTACAGAGGTGGCTTTTCATTCAGGTAAAGAAAATAGGAATCTGAGATTGGTTGTCTATCTTGGTTGGATTTGAAGGCAGTGAGGATCTTATGGTAAGCAGGGGATGGGCACAGTGGTTAAAGTTGCCTAAACATTTTACATGCAGTCACCAGAAGCACTGGAATGCTCATTGAAGGCTAGGTCTTAGAAGCCCAAGGGTCTGCTATTAGATAACAGAATGGAGGAACATAAGAAGTATAAAGTCTGTGTGTGGACTAACTAGTTCTAATCATACTGGAGTCCTTAAGGAAAGAAAAGGATAACATTTAGATTTGAAGTTCTTGGTTGAAGCCATGATTGGAGACCGAGGAGTTAATGTAATTGCCCCAAACATCTTTATTTCTTGTCAGCTACATTTTTTTTTTTTTTTTTTTGTCTGACAGAGCCAGAAATGAGATGTAGAGTGTGATCCTATAAGTCTCTGAATTATGACATAGGTCAATTTAAATTCACATTAGGTCTCATGTGAAAATTTGGACGGCTTGGTGCTCTGCCTATAGTTATCCACCCATAACTAATGGGGATATTTGGGAGGATTTAACTATAATGTGTGTCTGAACTGCCAAGCCCCACTGAGCTACCCCCAGAAAAATCAGTCCTTCCTCTCGTATATCTTGAGATTGTAACTATCTTTTTTGAGTCTGTCATAATCTCACTTCAGGTAAATAACTTGCAGTAGATGCCAGTTCTCCTTATCTTCCTCCCTTATCACCACTCATTGCTTCCAGACGATAACTACAGCCATATTTAGCATTTGCTAGTTTATGAAGTTAAACTAAAAAGGGAAAGACAAACGCAATTGCAACATTTTTCTTAGATCATCAAGAACCTGCATGATATGCATGGGAGCAGATTCTAAGGTTTCTAGACTAGAGAAGGAGGTAAATAATTCCAGATCAGGCTGAATTAATCAACATGGCTGCCCTTATTAATGACTTTAGCTTAAACAACTGGCAGTCTTGTTTATTCACTTGCTTTTTCTAAAACATGGACTCAGAGACTCAGGCGTATTCTATGTGAAATGAGGTTGAGATGCCAGATATTTCTGGAAACAATGTACAGGAAAGAACCTAAAGACTAAAGAAAATAGGTAGATTGAGACAAATTTTCATGCTCAATATGCTTGCCCACTCTCTAACTACTAAAAGGGCACAGAGAACACTTCTTGAACCTTGACATTAAGCAATGCACTGGCAAGGGACAAGTGCCAACATTTTTTAAAGTGTAGTTAGTGGTGGCTATCCTCTGTAGGTCATAAGTGAAGGTGAAAAAAAAACGTTATTGAAAATGGCTTTCTTATTCACTCATTTATTTATTTATTATATTTTTTTAGAGAGAGAGAGAGAGAGAGAGAGAGAGAGCAGGGGAGGAGCAGAGAGAGAGGGAGAAAGAGAATCCTAAGCAGACACTGCACTGCCAGCATGGAGCTTGACACAGAGCTCAAACTCACGAACCATGAGATCATGACCTGAACCAAAACCAAGAGTCTGACACTTAACCAACTGAGCCACCCAGGCATCCCATTGGCTTTCTTATTTAAATGAGGATAACTAAATCCTGGAATGGCAGAAGCCAAGTAGCAACTGCCAGGGGTGAGGTAAATATTCTCAAAATAGACATCAGAATCAAATTAGTCATCAGAATCGTTTGAACAGGAAGAATCTTTAAGGGTAGCTAGTTGATCACCGGGCTTTTAAGATCAAAATAGACTGTCCACTTGTTTCCACATAGTTGTAATAGCCATTCCAGACAATCAGAAGAATCCCCTACACTGGATTCTGACCTATGTAGCTGGGGGCTATCATGGAAAGGAAGGGATAAATGAAAGCTCTGGAACCTTTCCCTCACCTTCCAAAATGTAAACCAAAATGAATACTGTCATCACATGGGGGATCATAGAGTAACATCATTAAAGAATGAAGTTTAAGAGATAGTTATTCCTGTGATAACCTCCTATAAGTCATTTGCTTGACCTGTGTGAAAAAAAAAATAGGTTTTTGAGAATAATAGTAGACTCACTACTAAGCTTTCTCAGTTGGTGACTTCATAGCAGGTCTGCTTCAGTTGTGATCTCACTATTGGAACAAATCAACACAACACCTGGTACCTGGAATGTGCCTACTAATCTTGAAAATGCCTCCTATCCTGCCTTTATGTCTACAGAAAGTTTGCTTTCGCCTGCAAGGTTTAGCATTATACATTTACCAACTTCCTTTAAGGCTATGTCAACCTCGTGGTCCCATGACATAATTTAGTCTGCTACAAACTTGATCATCAACATCCCAAAGGGCATCCCTCTGGCCCTCTATGTTGATGATAATGTGCTAATAGGATTAGTGAATTGGAAGGAACAGGTACTCTAGATGTCTTGGAAAGTTGTGGACCTGACATAGGATAGGAGCTAATGCCCAGGTAAATTCAGAATCTATTCTCCACGCAGTTTGTGGGGTTTCGGTGGTCCAAAAATGTCAGTATCTTAATTCCAAAGTGAAAAACAATTTGCTAAACATTGTATCCTCTCCCACAGTGTTTGGTAGCTTCTCTAGATTCAAGTGTTTTATTTTAACCCATTGACAAAATAACCCCTAAGGCTTTGAGTGAGAGTCCAGGAGAGAAAATTTGGCAGCTCTTCCAGGCTAAATGGCAATTAATTCTGCTATTATCTCTTATGACCCTGTGGATCAAAACATTATATGGAGCCTGCAGCAATAGGATAATTACAACAAAAACTCCAAGAATTTTGGAGCAAATTCTCTTCAGCAAATAGCGACTTTCTTTTTGAGTCCAGCAGATGTTTCCAACTCCCAAAGTATTACTTCTGCCTCTCATCTATCCTTCCACCATCATATACTTAAGACCTCATTGGCAATTCCCTGTAACTAGTTAACTGAGAGTGAAATATTCAAGACTTTTTAGAGAAAGTTCTCTAAGATATGCTGGCTCCAGCTATAAGTATTCGTTGCAATCTCACCCAATACTGACTTAAAAGGACAAGGGATGGAAAATGCTTACAACTGGGTGCAACTTTGGGAAACACATCTTAATGTCTACTTTGACTCCTAGGAGAGATAACTGGAGGTAGAAATCTCTTTAAATGGTAGACATTCGGTAATAGTTCAGTTGGATGTCTAGGTCTCAGAAAAAAACTAGCTCGAAGGTTTGGCAGCATGGGGATTTGGGAAAGAGTCATATTGATGGGCCATTCAGAATATACACCAAGAGAATGGAGATAATTGTGTTCAATGTCAATATTCACTAGTAGATTCCTCTGCAAAGAAAGTGTTCAATAATCAGTCAAGTTACCTATTTAGTATATATCGGTTTGGTCCCTTTCACTCAGGCATGATTAGTTGGCTAATGAAATAAGAGGCTGTAGATACGGGATTACGTATGGATGAAACATAGATTTTCCTCTGCCAAGGTTAAACTATCCCCTACTGTTACTAAATTGCCAATCTCCAAGCAACAGAAACCAATTCTGAGCCCCCAATTGGGCAACCTTAACATGAAGGAACCAGGTAGCCACCTGGCTCCCTTTCACTATGTCACTATCCCCACAGATGTTTATTTTAAATATGGATTTAGCCAGTCTGCCTCTTTGTACATTAATTTACATGTGCTAAATGAATGCTTTATTTACCAACATGGTATCCCACATACATCATTGCTTCTGACTAAGGAGGTACATTTACTGGGGAAAAAAAATAATAATAAATAAGGCAATGGTCACATGCCCATAGGATTCACTGGTTTCACCATCTACTCTATCCCCCAATAGTTGACCTGACAAAAATAATTGTGGAATAGCTTATTACAGACTTAGCTACTGTACTGGCTGGGAGATACTTTGTGCCCTATGGGAACTACTTATGGTACTATTTCTTCAGTAGCTAAGACACATGGTTCCAGGAAAAAAGGGATGGAAAATGAGGTTGTCTCTGTTTATTTACAGTTAATGTTTCATTTGCAAAATGTTTTTATTTTCAGTCTCCTTGACTTTATCTTTGTTGGATTAAAAATTGTATTAGCCAAAGATAGAATGTTTTGTTTTCTAGGGCTATATAACAATATCTCATCAAACTGGAAGTTGAGACTCCCACCTGGTCATTTGGGGCTCCTAAACCTTTGAATTAACAGACAAAATTTGATTACCATGTTGGCTAGAGTGATTTTCCCAGAATCCAAAGGAGGAAAAAAAAAAAAAAATAGACTACACAATGGGCACAGAGAGGGAGTACATCTGAACCCAGGATATCCTCTATGGTTCTTTTTAGTTATGTTGTAAAAGTTAATGGAAGATGTTCAACATCCTTAGTTATTAGGAAAATACAAATCAAAACTATAATGTGTCACTTAACACCTACTATGATGGCTATAATAAAAAAAGGGGGGGATAACAAGTATTGGCAAGGATGTAGAGAAACTGTAACATTCATGCATTGGTGGTAGGAATGTAAAATTGTGCAGCCAATTGTGGAAAATAGCTTGACAATTCCTTAAAAGGTTGAACACAGAAGTACCATGATCCAGCAATTCCACTCTTAGGTAGATACCCAAGAGAACTGAAAGCAGGGACTCAGATACTTGTTTGACAATATTCATAGCAGTATATCTCAATAGCCAAAAGGTGAAAACAAACTAAATGTCCATCAACATATGAATGAATAAATAAAATGAGTATATACATACAATGAAATATTATTCAGCCATAAAAAGGAATGAAAATCTGATACTTGCTACAATATAGATGAACTTTGAAAACATTATGCTAAGTGAAATAAGCTAGACATCCTAGCTTTTGCCCGTCATTTTGAGGAGAGGGTGAGAGTGCATTTGTAAGAGGAATCATGGCCAGGAGCATGTTGTTCTTCCTATTATTGTTTGGATGTTTATGTGTGTGAAGATAAAGGGATTTTGAAGAGTATATGGAGAGACTGTGGTTAGATATTGTAAGTTGTCTCACCAACTTATGCCCATTCAAACCCCCCTGTAGCCTAATTTCCTACACTGTAGAGGCTGGAAAGCTAAGTACTAAATTTCCAAAGAATCCCTTTAACTACCATTCCTCCATGCAGTTACACCAACCTGAGATTTGGATGCAGAAGTGAGCAGTATGTGGTAGCCATACACACAGAGATCTGATCTTCTTGCAAGAACAGTGGCAGATCCGGTTGTTCTGGGCAGCTGCTAACATCTATATCTGTTTCAGGTTTCTCCCAGGAAGCATACTCTGAAATGGAGGTTAGCATACAGAGAGTTTATTAGGGAGTACTCTCAGGATCGAGATGTGTGGAGGAAGGGAAGGAAGCAGGATCGGGCAGAGGGCAAAGTATGGTTGGCACTCAATGTCATCTAAGGCCTCAGCTGACCCTATAGGGAGGTTTTCACTGGGACAGTCCTTCAGAATTGTCCTGAGTTGAGGCAAGAGGGGGCAGGGGGGAAGGGGAGGCATCTTCACTCAGGGCAAGGGCTCTCTTCAGTCAAGGGCAATTCCCAGTCTGGGCTGGCTGGGGGAGAGCACATCTGGCAACACTTAAAGCAAGTGGAGGACTAAATCCTTCAGTACTGAAGGGAGATCTGGGTGGAACATCATAACATCCAGTAGAGTGTACCCCTTACATTGCTATTATGCACAGACTTCAGATAAGTTCTGGGAACAACTCCTCCACGACTGTGATGGCCTCTTTCCCTGGTGCTCCGTTATAAGAGGAACGTTAGAGGGACAAACTAAAGTGCCATCACGGCAACTGGTCTCACTGCATGGCTCTTCTTTCTACAACTTATTCCAGATCTCTCCAACCTTTAGCTCATTCTTCTGGCTTAAATAAACTATTTGGTTGGATGACTAAGACCCTCATCCCTGAGAGATATGATTCCCTAGTCACAATACCCTTTTCAGGGGTGATAGATATTGGGCAAATAGAAACTGGACAAAGAGTACCAAGAGATGCACAAGTGGATCACCTGGATGCCAAACACATTCTCCCCTGTCTCCACTGTATAACAGCAGCTGTATCTTTTCCTGAAGACCATGGTCATTTACCCCTGCCAGGTTGGTGACTCTTCTTTTAATCTCCAAAATACCTGGGTGGCAGCCATAACTTAATGTTCAACAGGACTTTTGCTGTTCCCCCAAAGAAGCATCCCCCCTTTAGAAACCAGGACCTCTAAACAGTGAGACTAGAGTTACGGGGATGAGGGGCATAAATTTCAAAAGTGGGGGTCACTTACAGTGATGGTAACACAGTAACTCTCACTTCCAACCCTTGTTTCCTGACCCATGCATTTTTTACCTACTGGGGACATAGTACCATATAATGGCTGTTGATTGGAGTCCATACTACACCCTAGAAAATGGTGCCCCATTCTCACAGATGTCATCTATGAGATGATGCCTCAGCTATGCCTTCAACAGATATTTCATAGCTCAATCAGGCCAGCAGCTTCAGGGCGGTGTGTAGATAGGACTAGAAGATTTTGTGGTCACATGGTCACACAATGGAAGTAGCTAATTAGTCCCACTAAGTGGGACCCAAGCTTTTAGGCCCGTACATGTCTTCCATCCACTCCACTATGGCTACTACTTTTTTCATGGGCCTAATGTGCCAGCACTGAAGTAGCTCATGTCCAAGGCTGGCTAACATCAACTGACTGAATCAATTCTGACTGCTTGGTTGTTGTCTCCCTCCATAGTGGATGCTCTCATGCATACAAAGATCTTCACACTCAATCCTTCTAAAATCTATTCATATGCCTTTACTGCAGACCTGTTAGTCCCCAATCTTCCAATTTTTCTCCTTTCAAACTTCTGACCAAGCTGTTTTCCACTATCTTGGAGTCCATGTATATTCTTATTTGGGCCACTTCTATTTCCACATAGGATGGATGTCTAGGTACATCACCCAAAGCTCTGCTCATTAGGAGAATTTCCTTTCACCACTTGTTTTAAGGTTACTCTGTCATCAGTGATGTGCTGGTAAATGTTTTACAACCAGCTTTCCAGAGACAAAAAGAACCCTGACTTATAATATTTACTGCTTTCTTCAGGGGAAATACTCCCACCATGGCCATTCCAAGCTCCCAATGTGATGTCTCTGAATGCAGAGTTTGGAAGAGATATGTACATTTGGCATATCTAGTATGAGCCACCTCTGGTGTAACACTGACTATATTATAACTACAGTCCATTTTCAGCTTGTACCAAGCTGATATTTCAGCTTGAAATACCAAGCCTACCCAGTGTGAACTGAGCTTGAGTTCTAGCCTTATTCAGCTGTCATATGGATCCCCCCGTGTTCATAGGCACTTAGGTGTGAGCTGAGAAAGGGATACTAGTGCAACAGTGGTAAATGCCACAGGCTAGGTACTCTTACAGCTTACTTGTGGCCATCAGCTCTGTGTGTACCTGATCCTGGACATACCACTTCCATCCAACAATAAATTGCTGCTGGTCCTGCCTGACTCATAAGTCTTTTTTTTTTTTTTTTAAGTTTATTTATTTATTTTGATAGAGAAAGAGCACGGGAAGGGCAGAGAGAGCGAGAGAGAGAGAATCTCAAGCAAGTTTCACACTATCAGCACAGAGCCCAACATGGGCTCAAACTCACAAACTGTGAGATCATGACCTGAGCCAAAACCAAGGGTCAGATACTTAACCGACTGAGCCACCCAGGCACCCCCCTGACTCAGAAGTCTTACAGAACCTGGCTCTGGCTGTACGATTCTGGCCTTAATGACTACTTGATGACCCATGGTCAAGTGTTCCATATCTACCAGTGCATGGTAGCCTGTCAGCAGCTGTTTTTCTAAACCTACATGACCCTCTGCTGCAGATAACATGGCCTGGTAGTTTATACTGTGAACTGTGGGAATTTACATTGTGATTCTTCTATTGGGATTGCTGTCAACTCCTCACAGCATATTTTCCCACCACAGATTCCTCCAATATTATAGTATTTGCTGGACCATATGGTCCAAATGCAGCCTGGACCTCCTACAAAATTTTTTCTACTCTAGAACCCACTCAAAGCTGGAAGTATTTTGGATCACCTAATAGATAGACAGAAGCAGCACTGCCAGATGTGGAATATGATACCCTCAAACCCAATCAGGTTCCTAGTATTGTGCTTTCTTCTTTGGGATGGGAGATGTGAGACGCAAGAGTTTGTCCTTTGCTTTGAAGTTGGCACAACTATGAAGCTGTTTCAGCCTGTCTCAGACCAGTGGACTCATAAAAAATTCACTAAGGCCAGCCTCTGAATCATCGCAGTATTTATTTTCCATCTCTTAGAGGGAACTTTTCTTATCAAGGTTCTTATCAACATACTTGCCACTTATTGATCATAACTTCATCAACTCATTAATAGAATGAAATAGTATGATGTTCTGGAGGATGTCTAGTTCGCTCAAGCCTCTCTGAGTTGTATTATTAAAGAGGGTGAGAAGGTAACATAGCCTTGGGGCAACACTATACTACTATCCATTTGAAGTGTGAACTATTTCTGATTCTTCTTTTTGATAAGGAAGGAAGGGAACACATCTACCAAATCAATGGCCACATACCAAGTATTTGAGGCAGTGTTCATTTGCTTTAGCAACCATACCATATCAGACACAGCAGCTGTCATTTAAGCTACTATGTGGTTTTGTGATCATCCACGGTTAGCCTTCAGTGTCCATCTAGTTATTGTGAAAAGCAGACTGGTGAAATGAATGGAGATATAATGAGGACCACTCCCTTGCATTCTTTAGGTTTTAAGGGTGGACCTAATTCCTTCCATTTTTCCTGGGATGGTAAATTGTGGCTAAGGGGGAGGAGGTGGTAGTTTCAGAGGCTTCCACTTGTCCTTCTCTACTATAATAGCTTTTATCCCACAGACCAAGGAATCAATAGGGAGATTTTACCCACTACCAAGTATGTCCATTCAAATTATACATTTTGGGACCAGTAAAATAACCATTAGTTGGTCCATGGACCCACTGAACCCACTGGGAGTCAGATTTTGAGCTACCATCCCATATATTACCTGACCTCTAAAACCTCCCACCCTCAGGGGGAACCATAATGACACTTCAAATCCCTGAATATCAAGATCAACTTGGATCCTGTAAAAACAGCCCTTGGAAGGCTTAGATGTTCTCTTTTCTCAATGTATGGATTTCCAAGTAAGTGACTGTGGGTTAATGGGGAAGAACTGGAAGGAATCATTATATGTAGTCTTGACATCTTGCTGCACAATCCTTCCTCCTGGGGACCTGTCTTTTCCTATAGTTGTTGGGTTAGGTCAAAAATAAACTCAGGTATGGAAATTGGCAAAAGGACTGTGATTTTTATTGAAATGCTTCCCCTTAGCCTCATGATGATTCATCTTTAACTTCTTTTGTGTAAATGAAGCATATACTTATAGGCTTATCTATATTAAGATATTATCTATATTACCCCTAGGAATGCCTTGTTGTGTTAACCATCTTCATTGCTCTTTGTAGGTGAAGGCCCCTGGCTACCACCCTGACCTTGTCACTCTCTGCCATACTTTTGCAATCACCTTGCTTTCGATTTGTTCAGCATCACCATCTGGACTCTATTACTTTAGATCTTGTCATCCTCATTGATCTAAAACTAATCTATTATTAAGCCTTCCCTCCGGAAGACAGACATCATTAAGTTTCTCAGTAATGTTAGTGACCCCTCAGTCCCCTCCCCAGGGTAATACCTAATTGCTTTGGTAAATGTAACATCCTCCAGGCTCTCCTAAGAGACATATTTGGGATGATCAGTTTTATGCATCAACTTGACTAGGCTTCAGTCCCCATTTATTCAATCAAACACTAATCTTAGGTGTTGCTGTGAATATTGGATAGAAGAAGGGAACCACAGGCCGGAACAAGATCGGGAGGCTACTACTTTGGAATTAAATAGTATCATTATGTTTGGAGGTTTAGGAAGAAGAGTCAAGCTACACTGTGATTGACCAATTGTAGTACCACAATGGGCCATCCGGACACATTACTGAACTTGGGCAGGCAGTATGAACAAGACCCTCTGCCTCCAGGTAGAAGCAGAATAGAGTGTGGAGGTTCGGTTGTAGGAGAAAAAAAAAAGAATAATAAAATTAGCTGGAAAAGTCTGAGTGGACTAAAGAATCCACAAACTGGCAGATACCTTTTTATCTCAATCTAGACTCAAGATCTATCCTGGATATCAGTAACCATTGGCTAGAAATTGGGGTTTCACACATAGCTAGAAATTAAGAATTATATAATACCAACATAGTCTCAGAACCTCAAACCATAAAGTTAACACACAAATTGACCATATGTCTCTATATCCCTGGAAACAATGGCAAGCAAATATAAACTCTATGGAGAAATACACCCTCAACTCAAGATGCACAAAATTCACATAGATAAAGCCTTACTAAAAATGATCCTACATAATTAATAATTATAAGATATATGAGGAATCTACCACATTTGGGAGCCAATAAACACAATGAAAATTAAGCAGCAAAATTAAATAGTCAGAAATTCTAAATAAGATACTATTAAATAAATATATTTAAATCAATATGAAACAAATATACTTAAATAAATATAAAATAAAATAAATAAATATAAAAAAATAAATAAAAATATTAAAAGACCAAGACTGTACGGAAAACTATTCAGAATTCAACACAGAGAGAGAAAGAGATTTAAAAATATGGAAGAGAGTTTAAAACACATAGAATATGCAATGAGAAAACCCATCACAGGATTTTCAGAAATATAGAAGAGAATGAGGGAGCAATAAAATTTGAAGACCTAGTAGCTAAAGTTTTTCCAGAACGGATGAATGATATGAATTCTTACATTCAGAAAGCATCATGAGTGCTGAAGAGTACATAAATGTAAATATACATCTAGATAAAGGGGAGATCATAAAAGCAAGCAAAGTTTAAAAATAGGAGAATAATAGATTTATACCAGACTTCTTAACAGAAGACATGAGCTGACAATTGAATATACTTTCAACATTGAGAGAAAATAGCAGATAATTCAAGATTCTATTTTCAAGTAAATTTTTATTCAATAGTAAGGATGAAACAGACCTTTCTACATAAAGAATCAAAGTCTTCACTATTATCAGACTCTCACTGAGAAACTTCTAAAATATGTACTTCAGGAAAAAGAGATTAAACTCAGAATGAAGAAACAAGATGTAAAAGACAGTTTTATGCTAAGAAATGGTAAACATGGGCAAATCTTAAAAATAGTTTGCAGTATAGGAGGAGTGCCTGGATGGTTCTGGCAGTTAAGTGGCCAACTTTGACTCAGGTCATCATCTAACGATTTGTGAGATCAAGTCCCATGTCGGGCTCTGTGCTGACAGCTCATAGCCTGGAGCCTCCTTTGGATTCTGTGTCTCCCTCTCTCTCTGTCCCTTCCCCACTCATTCTCTGTCTCTGTCTCTGTCTCTCTCTCTCTCAAAAATAAATAAAACATTTAAAAATTAAAAAAATAAAAATACTTTGCAGTATAGGAGTAAAAATCAAGATGAGACTAAAATGCTACAAGACAATAACTTTAAAGGTAAATATAGATTTGTCAAGGATTTTATACACACATACACACACACACATATATATGCATACACACATACACATACAGGTATAAATATATATATATATATATATATATATATATATATATATATATATATACATAGATAGATAAATAGATAGATATAAATATATAGATGATATAGATATAGATATAGATATAGATATAGATATAGATATAGATATAAAAGGTAACTTCCAAACCAGAATTGGTAGAGAATTGGGGGAAAAAATTAGTCAACTAAAACAGGCAGAAAAGGAAATGGGGAGAGGAAAGGAAGAAAGGGAGTGAAATGCATAGTAAGTAAAAGCCACCAAATAATATGTAGAAATTAAAGCAAATTATGCCAACCATCACATTGAATGTAAGTAGATTAACTCACCTGTTAAAAGACTGAGATTTTCAGATTAGATAGAAAGACTAAATCCAATTATCTCCTGATTCCAACAAACATACATATAATTTAAAGATACGAACATTTAAATTAATGTGATGGAAAAGATATACCGAGTAAATATTTATCCAGAGAAGGTTGTTGTAGTTAGATTAATATCAAACAAAATCAACCTTAAGACAAAAGGAATTTTTAGAGATAGATACTACATAATAATCAAATGAACAATTTGCCTAGAAAATATGATAATTTTAAACTTGTATGTACTTAATAAAATAGCTATAAAATGTATAAAGCAAAAATTTACAGTATTACAAAGAAAATTTGACAAAACCATGCCATAATCATACTTCTGTGAAGCTGGTAGATCAAACATATGCAAGCCAATGAGGATGGGAACAGGAATTAAGGGCTGGAGAGATCTTTTTAAGGTGAAATATTCTAACACCACTGTAGTGATGTTTACATAATTTTGTAAATTTATTAAGAATCATTATATTGTGCAATTTTAAATGGGTGAGTTTTATGGTATATAAATTACACCTCACTAAAGCTGTTATAAATAAATCTAGAGGGTTATAGAAAATTTTGTGAACCTATCCAGTATACTGCATCTGCAAATTAAGATAACAAAAATTCTACTCAAGAGGCACCTGGCTGACTCAGTTGGTTGAGAATCTGACTCTTGGTTTTAACTCAGGTCATGATCTCAGGGTCGAGGGATTGAGCCCCACTTCAGGCTCCAAGCTCAATGTGGAGCCTGCTGAAGATTCTCTGTCTCTCCCTCTGCCCCTCTCCCCTGCTTAAGCATGCTCTCTCAAAAAAAAAAAAAAAAAAAAAAAAAAATTCTACTCAAGCACAAATGGAATATTTAGAAAATTTCTCTTCCATGCATACACAAAGTAAATCTCAGCTGGTAAGAAAGAATTAACATCTGGTAGATCATATTTCTTGAACATAATTAATTAAAATTAGAAGATTAAGGGCACCTGGGTGGCTCAGTTGGTTAAGTTTCCAACTCTTGATTTTGGCTCTGGTCTCACAGTTTGCCAGTTGGAGCCCTACATCAGTCTCCGTGCTGGCAGCGCGGAGCCTGCTTTGGATTCTCTCTTTCTCTCTCTCTCTCTCTCTCTCTCTCCCCCCCCCTTCCCTGCTCGCTCTCACTCTCTCTTTCAGAATAAATAAATAAGCATTGTTTTAAAAATTAGATGATTAAATAAGTGATTTTTTTTTAATTTTTTTTTTTAACGTTTATCTATTTTTGAGACAGAGGGAGACAGAGCATGAATGGGGGAGGGTCAGAGAGAGGGAGACACAGAATTTGAAACAGGCTCCAGGCTCTGAGCTGTCAGCACAGAGCCCGACGCCGGGCTTGAACTCACCGACCGCGAGATCATGACCTGAGCCGAAGTCGGACGCTTAACCGACTGAGCCACCCAGGCGCCCCACGTTTATTTATTTTTGAGACAGAGAGAGACAGAGCATGAACGGGGGAGGGTCTGAGAGAGAGGGAGACACAGAATCTGAAGCAGGCTCCAGGCTCTGAGCTGTCAGCACAGAGCCTGACGCGGGGCTCGAACCCACAGACCATGAGATCATGACCTGAGCCGAAGTCAGACGCTCAACCGACTGAGCCACCCAGGCGCCCCAATAAGTGATTTTTAAAATTCATGTCTGAAATACTTTTAAGTCATGAACTTAAGAAATCACAGTACAAATTAGAAAATATTGGGGCACCTGGGTGGCTCAGTCAGTTAAGCATTGGGCTTTGGCTCAGGTCATGATCTCATAGCTGTGAGGTCAAGCCTTGTGTCAGGCTCTGTGCTAACAGCTCAGATTCTGTGCGTCCCTCTCTCTCTGCCCCTCCCCCACTCGTGCTCTGTCTCTCTGTCTCTCAAAAATAAATAAGTGTTTAAAAAAATTAGAAAATACTTTGAACTGGGGCGCTTGGGTGGCGCAGTCGGTTAAGCGTCCGACTTCAGCCAGGTCACGATCTCGCGGTCCGTGAGTTCGAGCCCCGCGTCAGGCTCTGGGCTGATGGCTCGGAGCCTGGAGCCTGTTTCCTATTCTGTGTCTCCCTCTCTCTCTGCCCCTCCCCCATTCACGCTCTGTCTCTCTCTGTCCCAAAAATAAATAAAAAACGTTGAAAAAAAAAAAAATTTAAAAAAAAAAAAAAAAAAAATACTTTGAACTGAAAAAAAAAGCACTTTCACTGATGTCAAAACATGTAGAATAAGCTAAAGTAGGTATTTAATAGGACATATAAGTCTGAACTGTTGATACTAGGAATACGTGAAAAGGGGACATTACACATATGATGTTTTTTTTAATCTTAAGAGAAAAATATGAATAACTAAAATATGAACTAAATAACTTAGACACGAGTTACATGGTCTTAACTTCAAAGAGATAGAAATGTGGAGGAGAGCACGTGAATGAATATTCAGAGGGTCATAAATGTTTCTGCCACATCTAGAAAGCAAAAAATAAATTGTTGCAGTTTGCAGATGATATGACCAAGTGTAGAAAACTTCAGTAAATTTATAAACTATTAAACTGATATAGAGGGGTGCCTGGGTGGCTTGTTCAGTTAAGCATCAGACTCTTGATTTCAGTTCAGATCATGATCTCAGGGTGGTGAAATCCAGCCCAGAGTTGGATTCCGAGTTGAATGAAGAACTTTCTTACGATTCTCTCTCTCCCTCTTTCTCTGCCCCTCCCCTGCTCTTTCTTTCTCTCTCAAATAAATAAATAAATACAATGATATAGAATATACTACTAGAACTAATGTGTTGGCAAAGTTACCTGCAACAACACACAAAAACCAATTTCACTGACATACACCAATAACAGATTGAAATGTAATTTTTAACAAAATTAAAGACATTTTTTAAAGTTTTATTTTATTTATTTAGAGAGGGGGTGGGAGGGGCAGAAAGAGAGGGAAAAAAAGAGAATCCCAAGCAGACTCCATGCTGTCAGTGCAGAGCCCAATGTGGGCTTGAAGTCATGAACCATGAGATCATGATCTGAGCCAAAACAAGAGTCAGACACTTAACTGACTGAGCCACCCAGATGCTCCTAAAGATACTTTGTAACAAATGCCACAAAGGGTGACCAAGATCTACATAAGAAAATCTTAAAACTTCATTGAAAGACATGAAATAAGACCTGATTTAAAAATATATCTAGGGATTCTCTGTCTCCCTCTCTCTCTGCCCCTCCTCTGCTCACACACTCTCTCAAAAATAAAGTTAAATAAATATATATATAATAAATATAAAATTATACATATAAAATATTCATAGATGGGAGTACTCAACATCAGAAATGCATTCATTTTCCCCAGATTAATCTCCAAATTCCATGCAATTCAAATTTAAAATCTCAATAGATTCCTCTTTCTTTCTTTCTTTCTTTCTTTCTTTCTTTCTTTCTTTCTTTCTTTCTTTCTTTCTTTCTCTTTCTTTCTTTCTTTCTTTCTTTCTTTCTTTCTTTCTTTCTTTCTTCTTTCTTTTCTTCTTGATGTACATATGTTTAACTTTTTAAGCTGGTCCTAAAATTCATATAGAAGAGGAGGGGAGCCTGGGTGGCTCAGTCAGTTAAGCATCTGACTTCAGCACAGGTCATGATCTCAAGGTTTGTGGGTTCAAGCCCCGCGTCAGGCTTTGTACTGACAGCTCAGAGCCTAGAGCGTCCTTCAGATTATATGTCTCCCTCTCTCTCTGCCTCTCCTCCACTTGCACTCTGTCTCTCTCTCAAAAATAAATGAACATCAAAAGAAAAAATTAAAAATACAGTAAATAAAATAAAATTCATATAAAAGAGAAAAAACCAAATAGAAACAATTTTTGAGTCAAAGAATGAGAAATATTAAGATTATATCTGGCTGCAAAGTTACCAAAAACATATATACCTACAATACTTAAATTAATTATCATTTGTATCACATAACAAATGATCACATACCTATAGAGAGAAAAAATGAAAATACACTAACCAAAGAATTTGAATCTGGATCTCTCCCGCCAGTTATTTCTTAATCTATTATTTATTAATTTAAATTAATAAAGTGACATTGTGATTATACATCCGTCTGCACGAGCTTGATATATGAATCAGCTCCTATAAAAGGACTCATTTTCCACCCAGTGATAAAGTCAAGTTTCTGATCCTGCAAGTTCAGATCATTATAAATTCATGAAAGTAAATGCCATGCTGTAAGGCCGTTTGATAGACAATCATCTGACTTCTTCAGGTAGCAGCTCTTCTACATGGCCACCCTCAAAGTCTTCCATTAGACACTAACTCCTTTTGTACCAATTTCATGTTTATTCACTATCCTTCTGGTTTCAAATACAGCTTCTCATATCAATCTTTATAAAGTAAGATTATTTCTCCATCTTGCATGACACTCTCCAATCAAAATTGCCTACAATGGGCTAGAGACTGCTCTAAACTGGAAGGAGGGCTAGGTCTTTACACACATTACGGGAAAAAAATCTGCTACATAACTAAGTGATCATTGCCATTCCAGGGCATAATGTAGATTTCACAATAGCGTATGGCATTGTGCTTTGCTTAGAGTGGCACCCAATAAATATTTTGACTAATTGGTTGTCACAGCAAATAAAACCAACATAACAATCCATAATTTTTGGATATTAAAATTCCCCAGAAATGTTTCCTTACCATATAACTCCCATCATATGCCTAGTAGAGACAAATTAAGTCGAGCCAAATGAATAGGTTAAATGGTTCAACATGGATAAATGGGATATGCAGCATGGATACAAAGGCCTACTCAGGTAACAAAGCTCTTGAATCTAAGCTGATCTTTTTAGAAGAATTATCAGCATATCTTAACATGACACTGAGAAGTAATTAAATGCACTTTGGTCTGAAGTGAGGAGAAGGATGTGGGAGGGGGGAATAAGTTCTTGTTTTCTTTCACAGTCAAAAAATCAAAGAAGACTATGGTTTAATGCTCCAGGACATTACCTTGGAAGGGTGGGGGGGGGGGGTGTTTTTGTGGCTCTCCCAGAATATCTTTCTCTGCGTGTTGCTGCCAGACTTTCTTCCTTAAAGACACTACATAAATCACTACTGGAGAAATAATTTACAGCCACAGAGGAGGAAAGGGGTGGGGTGTGGGGAAGAACACTCTTTTGTAGATTACAATGAGAAGTCCTGAATTTTCAGCACACTCTATGAAGACGGAAGCAGGAGGCAGCTGGATAGGAATATGAAACATATTGTGCCCAAACACACTTCCCATCTTCATGCTGTGGGCCGGGATCCATCTGTTTATCATTGGATGTAACACAGGCTGGAGTAAAATGTGCCATTAATAGTTTTGGGAAGTTGGGAAGCAGAAGGGGAAATGGTAATCCACACAAAGGTCCTCAGAATTGGCTGCCTTCTAACTAGCCACATCTAACAACGTGTTTACAGACAGCAGCAAAATTTGCAACCTGGTCTTCCCAATCAATCCCAGGTACAACACTGTTTCTTACCAGGGAGAATCAAACACAGGCAGAAGAGATGATTTGGGACATGTTTCTAATGGAGAGATAGCCAAAAAAGATGAGGAACTTAACCAGCAGCAGATTCTTCTTCCAGCTATCTCAATTTTGATGAAATACAAAAGAAGAGATTTATAGTCTTGTTTACATTTGTGAACAACAGGTTAGAAGAAGACATTGGCCTAATTCATTATATGATCTGCTTTTCAGGAAGATGTGGGCTTTCAACATTATCCCCAAAAGGTTCTTGAGCAAACCTACATTTATGCTATTTATAAGTTCCACCGCATGGATCATTCTCCATGAGAATGTCTACCTCATGAGAGGTAACAGATGGATGAAATGTTTAGTTACTCCACTAACATATCAATTACTGCCTTCGATATAGATGTTTAATCTGAACAATTCAAACTAAAACATTTATTCTCCTGAATTTGTGATGGGCTTTCATTTTTCACTTCCATCATTTTTGAAAAATATCATGGTGCTCAGGAAAAAATGCTCTGAGAAGGAAACTTTTAAGTGGGGATCAGAAGGATGCCCCATGCAATGAACTCTGGTCTAATATATTAATTGGCATGTTTTATCTTCTGATAGTTTCTGCTACCTTTGACCCTGCCTGTCTTACACAGTTAACCTGGAGGAATCCACTCCCTCAAAGGAGGATTGTTTTATCAAAACTCTGAGAACCAGAGCTGTCAAGGCTTAGATGCCAACTATTCAACAAAAGAATCAGAGGAATATAGGACCAATCCCTACCATGTATGTTTGTCTATGTCAGTATGTGAATCACAGGCAAAACTAAAACATCTCATCCATCTGATTCACCTGGAACCACCTGACTCTGTATCGAATTCTGAACTGTGGCCCACATTTGTCCAACTTTTACTGGGTGCCTACTCTACTACACAAGAATTGTAAGGAATAAAATTATAAGTAGGCTACGTTACCTGTCCTCCAAGAGCTTAAAACCTCACAGCATAGGTAAGAAATACATCCAGATAAGTCTAATACAAGGCACCATGTAAAGGGCCACCAGAGAGGCGCCACTCAGTCTAACATGCCACTCCCCAAAACGACCTGTGCCTTTCATATCATCAAAAGCTATCATTATTTTTGGGGATTTACTTGTATGTTAATGGTCTGCCTGACTAGAATAAGCAGGTATTAGTCTGTCTCTATACAACAGTTTTCCTAGCACACAGCAATAGCCTGGCTATTCAAAGCATATTTTGTTGAATGAATGAAGGAAGGAAAGAAGGAAGGAACTCATGCCAACGTCTATTTTTTGTTTGGTGATAATATCAAATTTTATTTCTCAAGAATTTAGAAAAGTAGGCCTTGTGTGCTAGATTGGCTACTGCCAAGGTGGCACCACCATCAACCCCTTCTAAGCCTGAGAACCACACTGGAATCCTCTTGCAGAGTTATAGGAGAGGACTTGGAATAGATGTGGGAAGTGAAGCTAATTCTCTGTTTCTCTGGGGGCATTTGCACACATATGCACAGACCGGTTTTTGAGATCCACCCAATAGGCTGATAAAGTTAGTGAGACTTTCTCAGAGATTCTCAAGAAGAGTGGCAGCTTGCAGACAAGCTTTTGAAATCTACTCCACCTGTTATCAGTGTCACCTCCTCTGATCTTTGGGGCAGCCTCTCTGACCTTCAGGGGCAGCACTGGTGAACCTCTCCTCCCCCGCCTCACAGCTCTTCCAAAAGTTGTACAAGTTCATAATTATCAATTAAACTCTTTACATCTAAAACACAAAGAATGGCTTCTATTTGCTTGACCAAAACTTGACTTGTCCATTCAGGAGTTTACTCTGCCCTCTCACATATGTCCACACTCACATGAATAGTGTCTATCTCTGGATCATTCCATCTCAATAATTTCAGATTAACTTTCCTTTTGCACAAAAAGAACCAGTCCACATAGAGAAAAAGACTACTGTCACATAAGACAAATGATTTTCAGTCAATTATTCTTTAAGATATCAACCTAGTTCTCCTCGTAAATATTCAATACTTCTGAATAATCATTTTAATTTCATGATGATAGTTTTGGTGAGTCTCTCCACTAACTTAGAATGAATCCATACCTCTCAGCAGGTATGTGTTCTTTCCATTTATGGGTGGAAAAGCTGACACATGTAAGAGCCAATAGTAGCTCTGATATATCACGTTTCTTTGGAATAACATTAAAAATGCAGTATCGGGGCGCCTGGGTGGCGCAGTCGGTTAAGCGTCCGACTTCAGCCAGGTCACGATCTCGCGGTCCGTGAGTTCGAGCCCCGCGTCAGGCTCTGGGCTGATGGCTCGGAGCCTGGAGCCTGTTTCCGATTCTGTGTCTCCCTCTCTCTCTGACCCTCCCCCGTTCATGCTCTGTCTCTCTCTGTCCCAAGAATAAATAAAAAACGTTGAAAAAAAAATTAAAAAAACAAACAAAACGCAGTATCATTTTAAATAGAAAGTTTCAAAAATAATAGTAATTTTTTATAGCCAGCCTCATCAATGTCATAAGAGGCCACATCTTGAAACTTAACTTTAAACTTAAGAATACAAGCCACACATATTCGATTGATTAATTGTAACTCTCAGGAACATTTCATTGTATTTTCCTAAAGATTTTTATTCAAATTTTCCACTTCCAGCATTTCCCGGCACAGGTTGGTCCCAACACCTGCCAAATTTGCTAAGATTGCTCGCAGATAATGTCAAGGGTGCAGCGATAGAAACAATTAAAAAAAATTTTTTTCCCCAAGTTGAGGGCTGAGTGGCCTTTCCCTCCATGGATTTATGGGACAGGCTTCTCCAGAAGGAGTGTGGAGAATACCAAGATGTTACAAACACAGAGCAGTGCATGCTGAGAGCCTGGAGTTCACATTGGCCACTTCCATTTGGGAGCTGCTGTACTGAGCACAGACAGCTCATGTCTGCCTCTCTCCTTGTCTCGGCTGGACTGACGTCTTATTGTTCTTGGCTTCCCAGCACATGGTTCAGAGCTCCCCACTGAGCATCCTTGTGACAGCCAAATCTCCAACACTACTATATCATACATGTGTGCATTTTTTTTCTTCTATCTTCATTATCCTAAAGCAAAGCCTGCCCCAGCACCAATAGGTACTATGGGAAAGGAAAAGGGGTATAACATTTAATGAGAGACACAGATTGATGTTCCTGAGTGTACTATACTTTAAAGAGCATCAAAGAGGTGCATCAAGTGACCGGATTCTGAATGTGAAGACCCTGGGTGATATGAGTCTCAGAATCCTCTTTTGCAGTAATTAATGCCAATTCCTGTGGTAGCAGTCAATATTCACTGAAATAACATGCATGAGGCACTAAGTTCAGTGACCGGCACATGGTAACCATAACCACAATAGTAGAAACAAGCACTGATGGAGCAAAAATGCTTCTAGGATGAAAAGCCTTCCTATGCCACTTGCTAGCTGCCCTTCACCAAACCCTTCACCTCTTGAGCCTGATGGCCTCACCTGCCAGATGAATCTAATACACAGGTGCTCTTAACTCATGGACTGGCTTGAAAGGCAACCAGGAATACCTACATGAAGGTGAACTGTACGTTGTAAAACTTTAAATTTTTTTTTTCAACGTTTTTTATTTATTTTTGGGACAGAGAGAGACAGAGCATGAACGGGGGAGGGGCAGAGAGAGAGGGAGACACAGAATCGGAAACAGGCTCCAGGCTCCGAGCCATCGGCCCAGAGCCTGACGCGGGGCTCGAACTCACGGACCGCGAGATCGTGACCTGGCTGAAGTCGGACGCTTAACCGACTGCGCCACCCAGGCGCCCCTACGTTGTAAAACTTTAAGCCAAAGAGAGCCTGTGTAAGTCATTTCCTTACCCACCAAGCTTGCTTTGGTGAACTGGAAATCGTTAACAGGCCACAGAAGAAGTACTAGGAAGCACGGGGTAGAATACTGATGATCAGAGAAATTGTGCTCATTCATAACACCTTAAACCAACTCGTATTGAAAACCTCTAAATAAAAATACGTCAAAGCATAACCGATCAGCATTTCTGTCAAAAAAAAAAAAAAATGGGCAGGAAACAAAAGCTACACCAAATATAAGAAGTTCCACATGCTTTATTGAACTCCTTTACTGGAGGCAGGAAGTGTGTGAATGCAAATTCTCCAGATTCCTGAGCAGCAGTGTCCCCAGCTAGGCACACATCACAATATGTCCCAAAACTCCATTAGCTAAACTCCTACCTTGCAATTCTAGAGCCACACACATTTTACACACACACATCCAATTTAAGAACACATTGTAGAAATTGTTCAATCATAAGCTATCACTTTTTTTAAAGAGTTAAATAGAATTCCAAGAGGAAGAAGGAATGTCATTATGAAATCTGTGTGTATGGGAGGGCCAGAGAAGGACCGAGGGCAAACAGTAAGCTATGCTATCAGGAGGAATTTAAACAGGTAGTCAGGTTTCTGAGTATGGAAAGGAAAGAAGTTTCAATTGGACTACATTCAACAGGACATGAGCCCGGAAGGACTGCTTTAGTCTTATGATATAAAAAGAAGTTATATAAGTTGAACAAATGCTCCTCTCTTTCAGGAATGTCTTACACAAGTCTCACAAACTGTCAGAAGCCTTGGGGAAATAGCTGGTGGCAAAAATGTTTGTCCAGTGCTCAGCTGATAGGCATGCATTGCAAAACTCTCCCTGGTATTTATTAGCCTTACCCTGCCCCCCGCACACACACAAAACCACACAGCAGCGACTCCACATGAAAGTGGAGTCCTCACTACCCTTTCACCCTTCTGAATTTCTGCCAGCAGATCAGCTCTGGTTCAGGGAGGAGTGCCTCTGAGAGCGTCTTCCTCGTTCCTCCCTGCGCCATACCTGTTCTGGACATAAACGGAGGCCTCCATCTCCCCAACTGTTTATCTAATAAAAGACACATTGTTCACAGCCACACTAGAAAAAGCATCATAGATTGTACCTCGGGCATGTCTCCTCATCAGCAGAAAGATGGCTTCAATGACCTAATTATTCCTACCCCTAATTCTATGATCTTTTAGAATGTTTCAAAGGAAAAAAAATTCCAGTTAGGTAGAAGGAATGAGAGAAAAAAAGAGCAATAATCTTTTCAAGTAACTTGACCTTATATATTTGGTATCCCCACCCTGAGAACTGGATCTTCATTTACTGAAAATTGTTTATGCTTCCTTCAAGTGAAATTCCAAATTTCCCTTTCCAGCGTGTATCAGGGTGAAAGGCAAACATATTTGAATTTTTCATGTTATAAAAGTCAAGAAAGTACCACTTTTCCCTCCCAAGCGTTTTCCAGGATCTATTTGCACAAGTGCTACTTAAAGATTGGGTTAAGTAGATTAATGGAGCAGACATCTCCACAATGGGATAGTACTGGAGGGCTTATTAATCTAATTCTTAACTCCTCCTTCAAAGAGGCTGCTCTTTCTGTCTTGTGTGCCTTACAGAAATGGACCACCTAAAGAGAATAACAACAACGATAATAAGCCACCCAAACTGAGTCCTCACTATGTGCCAGGTGCCACACAAAGCACCCCACATATATGAAGTTGCTTAATGCTCACAGCAACCCACAGAAGTGAGTGCTGTAGCTTGTCCTGTGCTTCCTTCCTGTGCACGTCCCACAGCTGGTGGGTGACACACAGTTCTTCCCCCTGCACTGTTCTCTCCTCGGCTGGCATCTGTGGCCATTGTTCACAGGGTCTTCCGCCACCACTTCTTGGCGTCACAGGATGCAGTCCCTCTGCTCCTTAAGTAAGGGCTCCACAACCACAAGGTTTCTGTGCTTTTCTATTTTTATAAATCAACACAGATGTGCCTTTGGGAATTGTTTTTCGGGGAATTTGTACCTCCTTTCTTTTCCTGGGCTGTTCTCATATTTTTGAGACTTTTGAACTAGTGGCTAACTGTGCTCCAGGGCAATACTTCATAAAGGTAGGGAGTGTGTGTGTGTGTGTGTGTGTGTGTGTGTGTTCTCCAAATGAAGCTGCTATAATATAAAACCATGGGCTTTGGAATCAAGCAAACCTGGGTCACAGCCCCAGCTTTATCCCTGGTTCCTCTGTGCCCTTCGAAAGATTACTTAATTTCCATAAGATTCAGTTTTCTTTTGGTAAAATGGAAATAATTATAATATCTACCTCAAATAGATGTTGTAAAAAATAAATATAATTTTGTATAATATAGTTATCATCACTTCAGAAATACTAGCTGCCGTTAGTGCTATTTTTTTTCAAACTTTCACTGTGTCATTGTTGTCATTCATTTAATAATATTGTGTTATATGACATAGCCATTCCTACTTAAGTGTATTCCCCTGCAAAACTTGCATTTATTTGTACAAGGAGACCTTTAAAAGAATGTCTTTGAAGCATTACCTATACTAGTTGCTAGGGGATGAATTGTGTCCCCTCAAATTCATATATTCAAGTCCTAACCCCCAGTACCTCAGAAGGTGACTATATTTAGATATAGGGTCTTTAAAGAGGTAATTAAGTTAAAATGAAGTCATTAGAATCATAATCCTGTATGACTAGTGTCCTTATAAGAAAAAGATATTAGGAAATAGACATACAGGGAAGACACAGGAAGAAGACAGCCATCTATAAGCCAATGAGAAGCCTCAGAAGAAGCCAGCTTTACCAACACCTTCATCTTGGACTTCTAGCCTCTATAATTGTGAGAAAATAAATTTCTGTTGTCTAAGACACCCAGTCTGTAGTACTTTGGTTGACAGCCTTAACAAACTAATGCAATTGTCATTTTTATTAGTAATCTGGTGTGCATTAATTGGATTAATCATGATCCTAGGCTCATGACACATTGTCATCATTGGGCTGTGAATGTTCAGTTAATATTTATTTATTTATTTATTTATTTACTTACTTACTTACTTATTTTTAGTCATGTAATAAACATTTGCTGAACCCATCTCCCAAAACAAAAATAAGACTAGAAATAACTCACCTTTAACATCTAAACACACATTCCACCAACCCTTTCCTTGTCTCCTAAATGTCCATTAATTTGAAAGTAAATAAATTACAATATGTTCATATAGTGGGATACTACACATCAGTAAAAGTGAATGAATTAAAGCTATAATTATTAACATGCATAAATCTCAAACACATATTAAAGCTGGGAAAGAAGGAAGGTGGGGATATGATTGGAGTGGATACAGAAAGAGTTTCAATTGTATTTGTAATGCTTTATTTTTTTTTCTTAATGTTTATTTATTTATTTTGAGAGAGAGAGAGAAAGCACACAGGCATGCAATTGTACGCAGTGGAGAAGGGTAGAGAGAGAGGGAGAGAGAGAATCCCAAGCAATTAATGGTGGGGCTCGATCTCACAAACCAAAAGATCATGCATGGCCTGAGCCGAAATCAAGAGTCAGCCACCTAACCAACTGAGCCACCCAGGCACCCCGGTAATGCTTTATTTCTTAAGCAGAATGCTAGATGCAAATAAATTTGTATTATCTATGTTTTCTTATATGCCTAACTATTTCATAAAAACATGTTTTACAAAATAATTTTAAAGTGTCATCCTCAGTTATTAGAGATAGGAAAGCAAGGTGTTATGGCCTGGGAGGGATCCCATCCTTTTTTTTTTTTTTTTTTTTTTTTTTTTAATTTTTTTTTTCAACGTTTTTTATTTATTTTTGGGACAGAGAGAGACAGAGCATGAACGGGGGAGGGGCAGAGAGAGAGGGAGACACAGAATCGGAAACAGGCTCCAGGCTCCGAGCCATCAGCCCAGAGCCTGACGCGGGGCTCGAACTCACGGACCGCGAGATCGTGACCTGGCTGAAGTCGGACGCTTAACCAACTGCGCCACCCAGGCACCCCAAGAGGGATCCCATCCTTCACTGTCATCCCCACCACCATGTCCCCCTTCCAAAAAATTAGGAGGATTCTATAGCTCTGTGATACCCCTGACCTTGAACTTCACCAACACTTTCCACATGTATCCACAGCCAAGCCATGCTAGCAGTCATATTTCAAATCCTAGGTTTGTCAGCAGTTGACCATTTGCCATGGACGGTGACTGTAGGTAACTATGTGAACCTCAGGATTCTGCATAACCACCATGACGGACATATGGTAAAGTAAATAAAGTGGAAACTCTCACTGCTATAAGAGTTTTAACTCATTGTAAACCAAGTCAACAAAAAATATATTCTGCCTAATTGAAAGCCTTTAATGATGATATACTAAAAATGCTAATTTCAGCATTTCAAATCAAGTCAAAAAGAACTAACTGAGCTTTTATTCTTTCAAAAAACTGCATTGTGTAGCAGCAAGAGCTCAGACAGACCTGAGGTTGAATCCAGTTTGACATAGATACACTGTTTGACTTTGACAAATTATCTAACCTTTGTAACTCTTGATGTCCTTTTCTTAATATAGGAACAATGATCACTACTCAGCAGGGGTTTTGTAGAAATGTACAAGGTAATACACGTAAAGCACCTTGCACAGTGCTGCCACATGGCATGTTTCCAACATATATAAATCCATCCCTTCCGCCCTCTGACAGTTAAATCATACAAGATAAACAAGAATTTTTTAAAAAAACATTGTTGTTACTACAACTATTTCTGGGATCTTCTTAAGGTCTTCAATGTCACACCAAAGGCAGAAAATAAATGTGAAGGAATAAGAAGGGAAAGGAGTTCATGACAAATATAGGATTTTCGTTTTGCTGCACATTCCTAATTTTTCTTAAGGTTTAAGCTACCAGTGAATTTACAGGATTGAAGCAGATTCAAGGAAGAAAGGCACAGTTAAAAAATGGCATAATGCTAATGAGAAAAAGATTACAAATAAGATATTTAATCTGATAAAGGAGATGGCTAATGTGGTTTTATTAGTATCTTTACATTTTCCTTTAAGGAGGAGAATGTTGAAAATGTTTACAACTTTGAAAACCAGAACAAGACATAGATTTAAATTAAATCAGGGAAATTTCAGTTAAAATTTTTCAGATCTCCGGGGAGCCTTGTTGGCTCAGTCATGACCCGACTTTGGCTCAGGTCATTATCTCACGGTTTGTGGGTTTGAGCCCCATGTTAGGCTCTATGCTGACAGCTCAGAGCCTAGAGCCCATTTCAGATTCTGTGTCTCCCTCTCTTTCTGCCCCTCCCCTGCTCACGCTCTGTCTCTGCCTCTCTCAAAAATAAAAAATAAGCATTAAAAAAACATTAAAATAAACATTAAAAACAATGAGCCGAAGTCGGGTGCTCAACCGACCAAATCACCCAGACACCCTTAAAAAAAATAAAAATTTTTTTTTTTCAAATTTCCAGAGTTAAAAAAACACTAGGAATAGTTGTGGAATTTCTATCCCTGGAGATCTTCAAACAGATTATTGGTTGGCCTAGATATTTTGGAGTTCTCTTTCCTAAGCAAGCAAACAAACCCTTTTTTTAATTCTATGATAAAAAAAATAGATAAATAGATGTGCATGGTACACTTATGATGACCTGTATATGATATAATATTCTAAAATGCCACTTTGAATTTTCATCAAAATTCTAATTCTAAATATCTAATTTTTAGATTGTTCTTGTTCTTGTTTTACTCAATATTGTATCAAAAGCATTTTCCCATATTATTTAATATTCTGTGATAATATAATATTCTTCAATTACTTGCTTGTTTCAGATTTTTCTTTACTGTAAACAAATATGTGATGAAAATCCTTGATCATAAACAATTTTGAAACCCTTTTTGTCTACTGCCTTCCAGAAAATATGTACCAAGTTACACTCCACCAGGGCTACCTTTTCATTTCACCCTTAGTTGCTCCCTGATTAGCATTTAATTTTTTTTTTTAATGTTTATTTGTCTTTGAGAGAGAGAGAGGCCAAGCATGAGCAGGGGAGGGGCAGAGAGAGAAGGAGACACAGAATCCGAAGCAGGCTCCAGGCTATCAGCACGGAGCTCAATGCAGGGCTTGAATTCACAAGCTGTGAAACCATGGCATGAGCAGAAGTCAGATGCTCAGCCTATTGAGCCACCCAGGTGCCCCAACTCTGAGATTAGCATTTAAAACTTCCTTGCCCTGGGGCACTTGGGTGGCTCAGTCAGTTGAATGTCCAACTCTTGGTTGGATTTCTAACTCAAGTCATGATCTCATGGTTTGTGAATTCAAGACCCACATCAGACTCTGAGCTGACAGCACAGAGCGTACTTGCAATTCTCTCTCTCTCTCCCCCTCTCACTTGCTCTCTCTGTCTCTGTCTCTCTCTGTCTCTTAAAATAAACTTAAATAAATAAAAAATATATAAACAAACAAACAAACAAACAAAACCTCTTTGCTCTTATGTTTAGCAGGGAAATCGTATCCCATTGTTAATTTAATATGCATATCTTTGATTAACAGTGAAGCTAAAGATTTTTTAATAAGTCCATTTAGAACAGATTTGTCTTAGAAAAGCTCATCAAAAAGGCAGCTTTCTAAAGAATCCCCTATTCTTCTGTCTCTACAGAGACTCTTAGGCAATAGTCCTAGTTGTCAGAAATCAAAGTTAGGCAGTAATTTGTTGATTCAAAGACTCTTCATACTAGTTTATACCAGTTACTACACCAGCTTTTTCAGTTCTCCTTAGAAATACAGAAATGAGGGGGCGGGGGGCTGGTTTCCTAAACAGACCCATTTTCAGAGTGAGGCTGCAAATTTTCCCTGAAACAATGGGAAAATAATTTCATGAGAGGTTCTTAGAATAATTTGGCATCAGAAATCCTTTATCTTACCCAATTACAAAATATTATGCAATATATATATTCTACATGTATATATTCAATTATAGCACTCTTTATTCAGAAAAGAATTAACTTAGCCTTTATAGAACCATTGATCAAATTTTAAGGAAAAGCATATGCAAATTGCAAGCCATTCTCCCTATCCTCTAACAATACTCTATGAAAGTTCATAAAAGGGTGGTGTTTTTCTTTGGTATCAGAAAATTGAAACAGTCTTTTAATCAAAAAATTTAATTACTTTTTCTTTATTAAATAATATTTCTAAGACAATTAATGAGGACACCAACAAAAATAACCTAGATGAACATTAGTTGTATTAGAACAACATGCTAAAAAAATAATTTCAAAAAGTTCCAATCCTAAATGGAATACAAATGTTTAATAATAGAAAATTATTATTATTATTATTATTACTATTATTATTAAACTCTAGGAATCAAACATGAGCTTTAATAAACAGAATTCTGCCATTTTTTTGTTACTCATCCTTTTTTTGTTGTTTATTTATGTATTTATTTATTTATTTATTTATTTTGAGAGAGAAGAGGGGCAGAGAGGAGAGAGAGTCCCAAGCAGGTTCCACACATCAGCACAGAGCCTGACATAGGGCTCAATCCCACGAACCATGAGATCATGACCTAAGCTGAAACCAAGAGTCAGATGTTTAACTGCCTGAGCCACGCAGACACCCCTACTCCTCCTTTAAATAAGCATCAAGGTAGGGAGTTTCTCTTTCTACTCCTTAATATAAAAAATTATAAAATCTTCCAGCCATGGAGTAACTGAAACCAAAATAGCTCTCCCTCCCCAGCTATAAGATTAAATAAAAGAAATGTTTTCAGGAAATGGTTAACAGGCAGTGAAAAGCAATAATCTCTGAGGGAATAGAAACCCACAATGCAAGTCCTAGTATCACCCAGTTCTCTGCTTTGGGAAAATTTCCTGACCAGCATAAACAGAAAGGCAGTCCAAGCAGAGTATGGTATTTTGGCTAAGCTGAGCAGGCAGAGATCAGAATTCAGGACAGCTAGAATGGCTGGAATTTTCAGGGCAAAACAACTGAAGAGGAAGGAATTATTCAGAAAGAGGGCCCTGGGAGTCTATGTAGGAGTCTTCAGTGATGGTGAAGGTTGTGTTGTACACACAAAGGATAAGACCATTCAAGGCTTTTAGCAGCTACTATCTATATATCTATATCTATATCCAAATATCTACATCTATATCCACATCTATCCATATATATATATAGATAGATAGATATAGATATAGATATAGATATAGATATAGATATAGATATATAGATATATGGATAGATAGCAGCTGTGAAAGAGTTGAGAACAGAACAGAGATACTAGAAGTTAAAAACTGATGGAGGATGTTAAAGTTCCAGCCCTGACAGAGTGGGGAGATCTAATTAACACCCTATTAACAACTTTGGAATTCATCTGAGATGTGGGAGTCCATGTCTTAGTAAGAACTACTGTATACCTGCTCTAACAAAACTAAAATCTAGCCCAGACAAGATCTGTAGGGAAGACAGAACTAGAGATTTTTTTCACCGAATTAGAGGAACTTGAGACATAACTTAAGCTTTCTAAAAATATAAGTTCAAGGTGACTGGCCAACACTGAACTACCTACTAATACAAGAATTAATGTTCTTTGCAGGAAGATAACAGAACCCAGAGTCTTTACAATCATGGCAATAATTATATTAAATATGCTATGTACAAAGACACATATAAAGAAACAGATAACTTGGACATAAAAGGAGATTAAAAACATACTATGTAAATAGTGAATATGAGAAAGCTAGAGTGGCTATATTGATATCAAACACAATAGATTTCAAGAAAAAGAGTATTATAATAAATAAAGAAAAAAATCATATAATAAAAAAGAAGTTTGCCAAAAATCCCTCATACCAATCTTCAATATGTATGTATCTAATAACATAACATGAAAATTCATAAAGCAAAAACTAACTCAAAGGGGAAAATAGACCAACCCACAAAATCAGAGATTTTAATACTCTTATTTTTTTAAGTAATCTCTACATTCAACATGGGGCTCAAACTCACAATCCCAAGATTAAGACTCACATGCTTTACTGACTGAACCAGCTAGGTGCCCCTTAATATTATTATTTTATTTATTTATTTTTTTAGGTTTTTATTTTTAAGTAATCTCTACACCCAACATGGGGCTCAAATTCACAATCCCAAGATTAAGAGTCACATGCTCTTCTAATTTCTAACCGGCCAGGTACCCCAATACTCTTCTTTTAATGTACTTGATGGAACAAGTTGCTTTTTTTTTTTAAAAAAACCCTGATGGATATAGGTTATCTAAATAACATAATGGGTCAAATTAACTTAATTAACATTTACTGAGCTCTACACCAACAACTGATGAATATACATGTGTTTTCCAGAGCACATGGAATAGTCACACATATAGACCATATGCTAACCCATAGTATACAACTGAATGAATTTCAAAGGGTTTAAATCTTACACCATGTTTTTGACCACAATGGAAAAGAACATTGAGTCATTATGTGGCCAGGTAATGAAAAAAATATTCAAGATAATTGTTTCTAGGAAAAACACATCAAGATTAGGATGAGCAATAAAAATAATTCATGAGACAAAATAAGAGAATTAAAAAGATTGAGGACTCTTAGAAATGAAAAAAATAATCAGAAAGAAAAAGAGATCTATGAAGGAGATACAACAACCACTATTTTTATTCTTCTTAAAGTGGTCATAGTAGTGAGACAGCAAATAGCAATATAGGTCACTGGATCCTTTAGATTTTTCAGGAACGTCTTTTTAAAAATGTCTTTGAAGCTTTATCAGTGTTTCTCAACCTTTATGTGCATAGAGAAGACCTGGGACTCTTGTTAAACTGCAGATTTCTATCAAATACATCTGGGCTGGGGTCTGAGATTGTTTCTGCATTCTATAACGGTCCCAGGTGATGCTGACACTGCTAATCTGTAGCATTTTGTACAAGTTTTAGAAGAGACTATATCATATGGTCTACCCATCCAATCATGTAAAAAAAATTAAATCACATGGGCAAAGCCAACAACGTTTTTCCACTCCACAGCTCTTTCACTATTAATTACAAGATGATTTTATACAATGCATACAATATATTTTTAATGTATTTGAATTTTTAAGCGATTTTACCACAAACAAGAAGAAAATAAGAAAAAATGGGGAGCAGATAGCTGAGCATGGAAAATTGGGGAAACAAAAATAAAGCAGGAAGCTGATTAAGGTGGTTCTTTACCCCTGTATTATAATGGGGACAATATTGCCCAGCATATTTTCTAGGAGAAGAGAGTTGTGTGAAGAACTTTTGGTTTCCTCAGGTGGCAAGCCCAATGTAATTAAAAATACTTAAGGGACACCTGGCTGGTTCAGTCAGAAGAGCATGTGACTCTTGATCTCAGGGTCATGAGTTCGAGCCCCATACTGGGTGTAAATTTAAATTTTTTTTTTTTTTCAACGTTTTTTATTTATTTTTGGGACAGAGAGAGACAGAGCATGAACGGGGGAGGGGCAGAGAGAGAGGGAGACACAGAATCGGAAACAGGCTCCAGGCTCCGAGCCATCAGCCCAGAGCCTGACGCGGGGCTCGAACTCACAGACCGCGAGATCGTGACCTGGCTGAAGTCGGACGCTTAACCGACTGCGCCACCCAGGCGCCCCCATACTGGGTGTAAATTTAAATAAATTTTTAAAAATACTTAAATTTGCTCTCATGAAATATGTTATATGCAACCACTTTTTAATAAAATTGTAAAGAAAATGTGACCATTAGAAAACGAATCTATACATATCTTCTGGAGAGAAATTTGAGGGTTACTGGACTCCTTTAGGACCTGATGAACAGTAGGGTAAAACTACAAAAGAAAGATCTTCAGAACTTATGGCACAACAAAATGAAGTATACAGTATAATCTTGATTACTAAAGATTGAGTCAATGTCTCTGCTTATTTGTCCATGTCAGTCACCACGGAATTTGAAATGAAAAGCTAAAGCAATTCATGCCAATTGTATTCTTTCTTTTAGTCATGGATTTATTCAACCAATGTTTGATAACACCAGGTGATTTCAGGCATAGTATTTCTATAACATCATTTATCTGAAAATGGTTCATATTCCCCTGAAATTATCTTTTTTCAAGTAAGGTGATTTTTAGATTTTAACTTTTTTTTTAAACTATTCATTCTTTTTTTTTTTTTAACATTTATTTATTTTTGAGACAGAGAGAGACAAAGCATGAACAGGGGAGGGTCAGAGAGAGAGGGAGACACAGAATCTGAAACAGGCTCCAGGCTCTGAGCTGTCAGCACAGAGCCCGACGTGGGGCTCGAACTCACTGACCGCGAGATCATGACCTGAGCTGAAGTCAGCCACTTTACCAGCTGAGCCACTCAGGTGCCCCTAGATTTTAACTTTTAACTTTTATTTGGAGATAAATCCAGACATGCAGAGAAGTTGCAATCGTATAAAGAGCACTCATATATCCTTTACCCAGATTCTCCTATTGTTAACATTTTACCCTACTTTCTTTATCATTCTGAACCACTTGAGACTAAGTTGCATATACCATAGCCCTTTACCCTAGATGCTTCAGTGTGTATTTCCTAAGAATAAAGATATTCTCTTACATAACCACAGTACAGTTATCAACTTCAATACATTTAACATTAATGCAATACTTCTAGCTAACCTACCGTTTGTATTCCAAATTTGTCACTTGCTTATTAAATAATCTTTCATAACATTTTTCCTTCAGAATTGAATGCAGTCTAAAGTCAGGTGTTGCATTTAGTTGTCATGTCCCTTAAGTGTCTTTTACTTTTGAAAATTCCTTTAGCCTTTTCTTTGTCTTTCATGGCATTGATATTTTTGAAGAATTCATTCTGTCATTCTGTTTCTCATTTTTTAAATCAAATTTTCTTTATTTAAAGTTGTCGTGTTTTTCCTCATTATAAACTCAGATTATGTACTGTTTTCTTTTTAAGTTCATTTACTTATTTTGAGAGAGAGAAAGAGAGAGAGAGCACAAGCACGTGGGCGGGGGAGGGACAGAGAGAGAGTGAGAGAGAGAATCCCAAGCAGGCTCCACACTGTGCATAGCCTAACATGGGGCTTGCGCTCACACCAACTAAGCCACCTAGGTGTCCCTTAGATTACGCACTCTTGGCATGAATTCTATATAAGTAATGTTATATCCTTCCCAAGGTATCACATCCAGAAAGGATGATACTTTTTAAGTAAAAAAAGACAACTTTTTTTTTAATAGTGCCTTAATAGACCATTTCATTTAAAAATTAAGCTCCTATTAACTTACCATGCTTTTCTAAATTAAGTAAAATGTGTTTATTACATAAAGAAAATTTTTACGTTTAAGACAAGAAAGTCACCCAACATTTTATGTATATATTTTCTTGGCTTCTCTATTCATTACCTTTGCTGTGATCTTTTGTATGAACAAACACTCAATAGCTATAGGCTATTCAATAGTCTACAATAGCTGTAGAACTATCTCTGTAATATTTATTAAATCACTTCAAATGATTTTTAAAACACCTTTTGCAATTAAGACCTCCAAAATGAAAATATTTGCATTTACCCCATGTCACTTGCTTATTTAATTTAATTATATTAAATGAAGCATTGAGGTCTTGCTGCAACAGACCTTAATACTTACATCTCTGAATTGACACTAAAACTACCATTAAATATGGCACAATTTCATGAGACTTAGGCTCTGGTTTACTACAGGTCTGTATTACAGATGAATTCTAAAGAAAAAGTGCATCCTGACAGCTGGTTTCAGTTCATTGTACTTTTTCTTAAAGAACATTTGTTTTCAATTTGTCTATAAATAATGGAAGAAAACAGAGCTGAGGGGCCCCGTGTGATTTTTATAGAAGGTTCATTTTTGGAAATCTGATAAGCTTATAACCACATATGTTTAAAATCATTCTAGTATAAAACTCAGAAACTTGGGGTGGGAGATATTCTACTTGTCAGAGAACTCAATGTTTATTTTATCTATGTATTACTTAGCACTATTTGTCAAACATTTTTTGCTTTAGAAATTTTAGGAAAAAAGGGGCGCCTGGGTGGCTCAGTCGGTTAAGCGGCCGACTTCGGCTCAGGTCACGATCTCGCGGTTTGTGAGTTCGAGCCCCGCGTCAGGCTCTGGGCTGATGGCTCAGAGCCTGGAGCTTGCTTCCGATTCTGTGTCTTCCTCTCTCTCTGCCCCTCCCCCGTTCATGCTCTGTCTCTCTCTGTCTCAAAAATAAATAAATGTTAAAAAAAATTTAAAAAAAAAAAAAAAAAAGAAATTTTAGGAAAAAAAATTAGGTACGTGTTAAATTTGACAATGCTCATTATAAAACTTTAACATGTAAGTGTTACTTATTGATTATACTTAAAGATTACAAGTACATGGGCAAATAGAAATAAAAAATATATGTGTTAATGACATAGAATGATAGGCTTATACATGCACTGGACCTATTGGAAGTACAGCAACACATTTGCACATGTGGGCGTATTGGATATTGGTATGCGTGCGTCATTAAATGATCTGTCTTCTTCTAGAAGGGTATGAACCTAGCAATACAAAACAAACAAGAAATTTTATAAGGTCTTGAAGATAAGATGCTTTTCTGCTGGGCAATGATCTGACCAACAGAATTTAATTTTATGTGTACTATAAATTCTTTAGTAGATAACAGTAGATTAAATCTTCATTTATGTTAGACATAACACTCTGCTTTGGAAACAGAACCAGCAAATTCCAATTAGAAATAAGTTTCTTATATGTATTAGTCATTCTATAAGGTAATGTGAACAATTAAAATCAGTTTATTTAAATTAGAATGAACTAAATTTCAAACACTGGATGTGGTGTTTAAGAGCCTTTGATAAGAATTTAAACCATAGCAGGGGTGCCTAGGTGGCTCAGTAGGTTAAGCTTCTGACTCTTGATTTCGGCTTGGGTCATGATCTAATGGTTTGTGAATTTGAACCCCACATTGGGCTCTGTGCTGACTGTACAGAGCCTGCTTGAGATTCTCTCTCTGTCCTTTGCTCTCTGCCCCTTCCCCATGCATGCTCTCGCTCTTTCTCTCTTTCAAAATAAAGAAATAAACTTTTAAAAAAGTATTTAACTATAGCTTTAAACAGTTCTAGATAATTATTCTTTAACATAAATTTTTATTAATATAATGCTTCCTACATTCCAATCCACAAAGATAGACTTTGACAGAACAAAATACAAACTTCACATTAATGTTCAAAACTGAATCTAATTTTCTCTTAATCATATCTGATTAATACATTTAGGACTGGAAAAAGCCAACAAGAGTCATTGCTTGGTCTCTACCTATTGTAAGAAGATAAAGATAGAAGTCCTCCTTCAGAACTACTACAGTATGTCTTCTGTTCTTTGGGCATACAAATGTAAAGATAATCCAACTGCATGATCTTTCCAAATAAAGCCCTATATAGTAAACACGTCAGGCTTCACTCTTCTTTTGATAAAGAATTACTTTTTGGTCAAAGGGTACAAACTTCCAATTATAAGAGGAATAAGTACTGGGGATCTAATATTCAGCATGATGACTATAGTTAACAGTACTGTATTATATACTTGGAAGTTGCTAACAGAGTAGATCTTAAATGTTCTCACCACACACACACACACACACACACACACACACACAACATATTTATGTGAGGAGATATATGTAGCTAACCTTATTGTGGAGATCTTTTTGTAATATATATGTGTATCACATCATTACATTGTATACCTTAAATTTATGCAATGTTATATATCAATTATCTCTCAAGAAAGCCAGAAAAATAAACACAGAAAGAAGGAAGGGAGGAAGGAAGGAAGGGAGAAAGGAAAGATGGAAGGAAGGAAGGGAGGGAGGGAGGGAGGGAGGGAGGGGGGGGAGGAAAGGAGGGAGGATTAGTTTCCAATGGTCGTCAGATTAAATGCCTTTTTTAAAGATTTCTCAAATTCCATTTCTAAAACAAACTGAACACCAACTGGTCAAAACTGAGAGAAGAGAAATCTGACAACTCACAGACTCAGCTTTGCTATTACTTATGGAAAGACAGAAGACATCTTTTGTCATAGTTTTCTTTAGATTTTGAATGTTTTTATCAAAGAACCCCTGAGATACAAATGTCACACAAATGAATAAGAAAGAGGATTTCCTTCTGAACACAACTGACCCAGAACAGGTGCTGGATAAAAGGGAGTTTATCCAGCCACTAAGGAAGAGCACACTTCAAATGTGTTAAAGGTTACTCATATTCCTCACTGAACATGAAGAAGCTGCTTGGCCCATAAAATAGAAATGTCAGAATTGGGAGAATGGCAAACATCGAGTGTAAATTCTAAATTTGTCACTGATTTGCTCTATTCTTGGACACCTAACTTTTTTTAGTCTCAGTTTCTGCATCTGTGCAATGGGAATCATAATACTTAGCACTAGGCTCTTTAAAAGTTTTAAATAAACTAGTGCATGTGAAGTACTAAGAACACTGCCTACAACAAGTAAGTACTCAAAAATATCTGTTATTATTATCTTCTTTCCTAGAGCAACACAATATAAAGGTACACATCATCTTGTTTCCAAAGTTCCAAAGTCTTGTTTCACCAAATATTGGCTATTTGATTCCTTGTATTTAGTCTGATGCAGGCATGTCTATTCAGCCAGCTTTACCTTCACAAAGAGCTTTCTTATAATTATCATTATAATAACAATAATTATTATTAATAAAATCACTATTTGGTTTAATACCATCTTAGTAGGCAAAGTACACAAGTCCAAAATAATGTTGGATTTAATTAGCATACATCTCCATTTTTATCTCAGTTTCCACAGTGTTTTATGTTGATCAGTCCACAAGTAGTTGTTGAGTGTTGAATCAGCCCTTAACACTTTTCAAGGCACAAGGAGGAATCATTTCAGAGGCTTTCAATCTCATTAAAGAGACTAGATTTAGTGACCTAAAATGAGTAATGAAGAACTCCTTCAACCTAGTCCTTGGTCATATCCTCTTCACTTAGACTCCCTCTGCCATACCAGGCACAAAGCCTAGTTTCCACAGCTTTTTGCTTCTATATTTTTCAGTCATGGAACTTCACTGTCTTACCTTGAAGCAAGCTCAAGTTCACTCACCCTTAGTAGACCCTTGCTGCTGCTCAAGAATACTTTTCTTCGTTTCCCCAAATATAGGTTTTGCAATCAAGAGATTTGGATTTTATAGAAGCTTATAAGTAAGTGTATTGTTATTTAAGCCTTAATTTCCTTATCAGCAAAATTGGAATAATAAGGACTTTATGGTGCCGTTATGGAGTTTAAAAGAAAGTGTATGTAAAGTGTGTTCATAGTACCTCACTCAAGAAGACACTCAATGGCTTTCTTCAGGCCCTGACACCTCTCCCACTCAGAAAATACTGGTGGATATGACTTTACTGAGGAAATTGAAACCATCATGTATTTATGCCCTCTTCCTTTGACTTAAGCTTTTTTTTTTTTTTTAATGTTTATTTATTTTTGAGAGAGAGAGACAGAGTGCGAGCAGGGGAGGGGCAGACAGAGAGGGAGACACAGAATCTGAGGCAGGCTCCGGGCTCTGAGCTTTCAGCACAGAGCCCGACGCAGGCTTGAACCTATGAACCGTGAGATCATGATCTGAGCCAAAATTGGACGCTTAACTGACTGAGCCACCCAGACGCCCCGACTTAAACTTTTTAAATTATGTCTCTACATTCATTTCTTCTCCTTTCCCTCCTGCCTTGGGGGAAGACATATCTCTCCTATCCTGAACCTACCTCTCTGCTCCCTCCCTACTTCACAGAGCAAGCATTATTTGCTGCTTATTTTGTGCCAGGACAATTGAAAGTGCTAGTGATTTGAAGATAAAAGACCTCGGCACTGCCCTTGAGAAGCTCAGAGTTAGGTGAGGAAGATGGACAAGCAAACATGATCACAAGACATACGGAGGTTTGGGAGCATATAAACCACCCTCCCCAAAAAAAGAAAAAAAACCAGCTAGCAATGTGATATGATTTTCTGTCCTTCCACCTTTTCACACCAAAAGACAAAACCACCTAAAAATGAAACTTTTGCCTTCTAGGGTCCTCTCACTTGGATTGCGTTTGCAAGCCAAGAACACCTCAGATTCACCAGTGTCACAAGGCACCAGTAACTGGCATCTGTAGGTACCAATGAACCTTAGTCCTTCCATGCTTAGACAACCTGTTCTACCTACCACTGAACATTCCATTCTGATTTATTCAGCAGTGGTACCCATCCCCACCTCCATCCATGTCTCCTATACCTACAAACGCACACATAAACACACACACACACCCTTGCAGGGGCAAACTTCAACACTCACCTCCAATATCACATTCATAACAGCATGCTCATCTACAGGAACAGTCATTCATTGATATCTGCTTTCTCAACACCATGTTGCTTTCTCTGACACCTCCAGTCCTTCACTTCTTCTGGCTTTTGATTCCCTGACTTCAAACAACAACAAGTCTGTCCCATCTGATGTCCTTCTCTTGAGCTGGATGGCCTGTCCACCTCTATTCTTCTCTTTAATTTTCCACCAAGGTTCATGAGTTTTTATGACTGCTGCTTCTGCGTTCACATAATACATTCCCTCCTGAATCATGTGCAATGTGGCTTCTGGTCCTGGACTTTCAAAAGTCAACTATGGTCTTCCAGTTTACAAAACCAGTCAGTGGTCTATTCTCAGGCTTCATATTCTTGCGGTGAACCTCTCCTGCAGTGTTGTGGTTTGTGCCATGCTCCTTTCTACCTATAAGACAATGTTCACCTGGGTCCCACCTATTTCTGATCTCTTTCCTTGCTTTCTTCTTTTCTTTCCCATCTCAGAAACATGAGTACTTCCTAGAGTCCAGTCCTTGTTGAATGATCTTACTTATTTCCAAAGCTTCAACTATCACTCAGTATATTCCCAAATCTACATTTCTAGCAAGGACTCTCTCTCAAACCCAGACATTGAATCCCAAACCATTTACATGACATTTTCAATGAAATGTATTTCAGTTATTTCAAACATCACATTTAAAAGTTAATTATATACACACAAAATTCCAGATTCTTCTCCTGGCTGCTCCAGCTCTCCTAGTCATCAAACTTGAAATCTTAGAGTCCTCTTTTAATGTGCTGCCTCATGCCTATTTCTTTTCCAAATCTTACAAGTATTTCCTTTCTAGGGTTTCTTGTATCTGTCTCCACTTTTTTCATTGCCTTCACTTACTCAAGGCCTTTACACATACCTAGATTACAGCCTCTGAGTCAGTTTCTCTGCCTCTAACATTCCATCCTCACCCAATCTGTCCTGTATATTTTCTGTGAGTCTTTATAGATACTAATATCACTACCATGCCCAAATACTTCCATGGCTTTCCAAAACACAAAGTAAAGATATCTACAAGCTGATAATCAGGGTCTACCATACTCTTCGGATTTCTCTCCCCACAACCTTCCTTGCCAGTCAAACTGCTGTACCACCCGTGCTCCAAAACACTTTTGTATCTTCAGTCACTGTTCCCTGAAGGAAGACAAATGTTCCCTTGTCACTTCTCTTTTAGTCAAACACTCCCTATTTCTTCAAGGCTTCTTTCAAGCCCTACGTCCTCCCAATTCTAGCATGATTCGTACTTCCAGTGATCTCTGAAGCATTCCAAACCCTAACACTTCCCATTTCTCCCACTTACCTTCTAACTAGTTTGGTTACTGCTTGTGAAATTGATTAAATCATTTTATGTGACTCTAGGGTTTGGAGGTATTTGAGGAAGAGTGGTATGTTATCCTTTAGAAAGATGATTCTTTTCTTTTTTTAAGTTTATGTATTTTTGATAGGAAACGGAGAGAGTGAGAGGGAGAGGGGCAGAGAGAGACAGGGAGACGGAGAATCCCAAGCAGGCTCCACACTGTCAGCACGGAGGCTGATATGGGGCTTGAAATCACGAACTGCAAGATCATGACCTGAACCAAAACCAAGAGTCAGATGCTTAACCAACTGAGCCACAGAGGCACCCCAGGAAGATAATTTTTGTATCAGTAGAGAGGATGGAGTGGGTGGAGGTGGGAGGCTGCAGGTGAAGAAACCAGTTAGTAAACTACCTCAGGGTCAAGATATAAGGTGATGAGGGAAGAGTAGTGATATATTAGTAAATATATGAATGAGCAAATATATGAAGAGCTACTTCCTAAGTTGAGTTTAGGAGCATGGTGCAAAATGAAAGATAAAATGCATTTGTATTACAAGCTTTGAGAACACCATTTAAGCTTCATTTCACAAGAAAAAGTAGACATTAGCATGAATTTTGGAAAATTGGTGAGAATATTAATATGATTCACTTAGGGATTTTGTGGTAAAGTTTTCTTTTAGGAAAAACTATTGATATTGAACTTTATGGCTTTAGCAGAATTTCAGCATGCTTTCAGTTTTTCCCCTCACAGCTTTAAAAACAAATATAATATAAAGACAAATTACATATTTAAATTTGGTTAGGATCCAAGAAGAAATTGTATGCTAACTCCTTAGTAATTCCTGTGATGGGAAATAATGATCCAACCCAAGTACTGGCAAAGAGATGATTTTTTGCAGAACATTATTTTTAAATAAGCCTGAAGATAGGATCCTTTTTACCATTCAAATTGTCTACATTCATTTACTGTTTAGTTCAGCTCCTCTAAGCATAATTATTCAAAATTCTACTTTGGGAAACAGGAAAACCAATCCAGTCGCTATGGTAATTGTGACTTCCTCAGATATATTTCCCACAGTTCTTTTGTTGCTAATAATTTTTTCCCTCACAGGTAAAATGTCAATTACACTGATTTTAGCAGCCCGTATTTACAAGAGCTGATCTTTTGCAAGAGCGTCTATCTTGTCAGTTGAAAAGTTCAAGGGTATGTTAGCCCTGATATTTGTAGCAATGAAATGTAATGTTTCTGAGCCTTTTTCTTTTCTTCTTTTCAGGTTTGCTATTTTTGTGTTTATTTTCTCATGGTTTCAAAACTTACTCTACCAAATTCCCAAGTCTGGAATTATTTTCCATCACTGCAGTCATTGAAGCATAGTATTGTTTTGTTTGCCGTCCGGAACATCCTCCAGTTCCACGCAGAGGGGAAGAAGAGGAGAAGAAAGGGGGAGCAGGTGCAGAAGTTCTATTCACAAGGGCACTGACCCTCAGCAGGGGCGTGACAGGGCTTTAAAATAGGATTAGACACCCAAACAAGAAAAAGGTCACACTTGACATTTCCACTGGAAATACCAATGCAAATAGAGCTGATCCTAGGAACATTTTTCACACACACACACACACACACACACACACACACACTTTTGGCTCAACAGAAAAATGTAATTTTCAATGAATTAATTCCCTAAAAGCTCAAAAAAGCAACTACTGGAAATGGGACCCAACGATAACAGCAAACATGAGTCAAAAGGCTCACTTGAGAAATTTCTCTTTTACTTATTTGCTATTTTTAAGGGTTTGTTCTTTGTTTTGTCATGGAAAGAAAAGTAAGGATGGAGTTGATGAGAAAAAATGACATAAAGATTTGGAAACTTTGATTACATTACATTAAAATTCATTTATTTTTAAAAATTTAGCCTCTAATCATATCAACCCCATTCTTACCTGTAAATTGTCCCATTTGTTTCCTGCATAATTGATGATAGATTAATTAATAACATTTTTTCTCTCAATTTTCCATTTGCATATTCAAAAGTAGCTGACCAAAGCACCAATACCAAAGTAAGCTTTGGAAGCACCTAGAAGAGGAAATCTGTCTCAAGCTGCTTCAAGATCCACCAATACCTACTGAAGATTTCTAAATTGTTCACCAAAAAGGAAGTTGCCCATTGATCTTGTTGCATGATTCTGAGAACGCATGAAACTTCCAGTTCCAAAAATGAATGCCTTCATTGGTACAACTGAGGCATGTATAGCTATTAACGGTGTCCCCAAAGTAAGTCAGACCAACATAGATTCATTCCTGATACAAGGAATTCTTGGAGGAATAAGTAAATTCCAGGGGCCTATATGTATACAATCACCCAAAGGCAGTCCAAGAGAAATGTATCTGCTGTGTACAGCCATATTTTAACATATTAGATATATATAAAGGGAGGTTCATCTATACACAAATTGTTAAGGTTCTTGAAAGATAAGTCAATTCTATCATAGAGAAAGTAAAACCCTTGAAGTGAAGAGCTTTCCTGACCTGGTACGGTAAGACACAGGGGAAGGGTTGAATCAGTGTGTCCAAACTCCACTTTCATTTAATGATCACAGGTTTGAAATTGTCTATAAAATTGAAATGATAAAATTTGTAGCCTTTTATTATTCAGAGTTATATAGAGCTCTCAAATTATCTAACTGGTATGAGATTACCTGGGTTAAAAAATTTAGTTTCAACCAAAAGCAGAAAAGAAGAAAGAGAGAAAGAAAAGAAAGAAAGAAAACTACCTTCCCATGAGAAAATGTATGATTTCATTAAGTTATTTGAAATTATAAAAATAAATTCAAGGACTCTCATAAATACCTAATTTAGCTCCTAGGTATCTAGGGACACCATATCCCAACCTGAGAGAGCTTCTGTAAACTGCTGCTGAAGCAGCACCCACAGTTTTGGCTGAATTTAGCCTGGAAAATGCCTTACCACATTCTCATCTCACAAGTTACATGTAATGATCTAAATTGCCCCTTTAACCTTAATGAAATCCAAGAACCTATTATACAGGAAAACATTTTTTACTAAAGATCAGCTTTAAGGTCATAGTTACAATCAAGATTTTTTTAAACCACATATGATATTCAGAATCTATAGTTATTAACTGTAATGGAGACCATGAAGAAAGTGAGAAATAGACTAGATTAAGCTGAATTTTGGAAAGCTTCTTTGCTGCAATTTTTGGGACTTACTAGTCAAGAGAAAGAATTCGTGTAAATTACCTTTAAAAATATTCTAAGAACAATATCTAATTTTACCTTTGGATGTTTGCCAAAATAATCTCATCTAAGTATTTATGTGGTTATTACCACTGGGATCAATTAAGTGTTTAGCTGAAGACGCAATATTAAACTGAAATGCGAATTGGGAATTCTTGATGATCATATTACATAAAACAGTTAAAGCAAAAATTCATAGTTACAAGAAGATCATTTATTTGTCTACTAAGGAGCTATAGGATTTTATGAGAAAATGTAAAATGTGTCTTGAGAGATAAGGTGAGAGGCCAGAAAAAAACAGATAAGATCACTTATTCACCGCTCTTAGATTATATGGAAATGGAAAAGAATATTTTTATTTTTATATTTTTTCTAAGTTTATTTATTCATTTTGAGAGAGACAGAGTGTGAGCTGGGGAGGGGCAGAGAGAGGAGAGAGAGAATCCCAAGCATGATCAGCACAGAGTTGGACATAGGGCTTGAACCCACAAATCACGAGATCATGACCTGAGGCTAAACCAAGAATCTGAAACTCAACCAACTAAGTCACCTGGGCACCCCATGAATATTCTTACTTTTAAAGGTAATGTTTGGGGCACCTGGGTGGCTTAGTCAGTTGAGCATCTGACTTCGGCTCAGGTCACATCAAGTCCCACGTTGGGCTTTGCACTGACAGCGAGGAATTTGCTTTGGATCCTCTCTTTCTGTCCCTCCCGTGCTCATGCTCTCTCTCTGAAAAACAAATAAACATTTAAAAACTAAAAACATAAAAAAAGATAATGTTCAATTGCTTTTCTAATTACAAAAGCAATACACGGTGAATTTATAAAATTTGAAAAATGTAAAACTTAAAATCTTAAAATCCATAAATAATCACTGGTTTAGGGCTTTTATTATGCAAATGTATATATAAATGTAAGTATATTAAAAAGGGATTATCATTGTTTCTATAAATCCATGTACTACTTTTCCAGTCCATCTCTAGTTATTTCTTTGGGATCCATTTTTAGAGGAAAAATTGCTGAGTTAAAATACATAAACATTTGTAGTCTTGCTACCAAAAGCACAATTACTTTAAAATGATTACGTATACTCCCAAAATTAATGTATTTATCTTGTTAACATCAAATATTAAATATTTTGTATATATTTAGATATATAAATGTATAGATATATACATATATATTTTTAAATGTATCATCATTGCTTTAATCTGTATTTCTTTGATTACCAATGAGGTTGAAATTTTTTATTAGTGGAGTAGTCATGGTTCCCATATTGATTTATAAAAATAGTCTTTGTTAATGTTTTTAACTTACTTATGGCAGCAAGGCCTTTTGCAAATATTTTTTCCATTTCGTCATTTTACTTATGTTTTTTAAACAAATTTTCTTTTATAATTTATTCTACTGCATTTACTACGTTGTTTTATGCTTAGAAAATTCATCTTCATCTCAAAATTTGTTCAATATATATATATTTCTTATAGAATTTTTATAGTTTTAATGCATCTAATATGTATTATAATATATAGTAAAAGAATGAAACTCTAATTATTTTTTTTCTCCAAGTTATTGGTCTGGTCTCCCAATCAAATCATCCTTTATCCAAGACTTTATTTTTAAATCATGAATTGTCACTTAAAACATGAGGAAATTTTCTATTCTATAATTGGGTTGTCTATTCTTGTTTTAATTCCATGTTGTTTAATTTCTGTCATTTCTCTTAAGAGATATAGTGTCATTAATCACTCTTTTCAAAAAAAATAAATCTTGAACATGTTCACATGCTTAAACTTTAGAATAATTTGTTCAAGTTCCTAAAGGCAACCATGTTGGTCTTGTGATAAGGAATGCATTAGCTCTGTAAGTTAATTTGGAAATAATTGCCAACTCTTTCATATTAAATCTTTACATCCAGAAGCAAAGTAAACTTTCATGTTTCTCTAATGCTCTCGTGAAGATGTTTATTACTATTACTGATTAACTCTTTTACCCATTGTATTTTCTTTGTTTTTTGGATTTTTGTTTTTCATTTGGGGTGGGATTTGTTTTGTTTTATTTGTTTTGTTTTGTTGTTTTGTTGTTGTTGTTGTTTTCTATCAAATAGGAAAACTAATTTGGGGACATTTCTCTTGCAAATTATTCATTATGTATCCATTACCTGGTCACTTTATGGAAATTTCCTGTACTAAATGTTTTAAAGTTGATTTCTTTATATTTCTCCAGATATACATCATCATATATAACAATGAATCTCCTTTTTTGTAAGTTGTACTTCCCATTTCTACTTCAAACAGAATAATACTAAGTAATGACTTATAGAAGCATCCTTGTCTTATTCCTGATTTGGCATCTAGTGTTTCATTGTTAAATTTTACCTTGAATTTTGGTTTGGGATATTAATTCTTTATCATTTAGGATTTCTATAGAATTAGAATGGAAACTTATGTAAGACAGCATGTAGTGTTAAGTAATATTCACTCCATGATAGTGTCTAGCTATATCATCCGATTGTTATCAGTTGTCATTATTTAAAAATCCAAATTTTTTATGTAATTGAGGTAACCATATAAAATATGCCTGAAGGATAGATTGGAAGGAGGAAAAGTTAACAACAGAAATCCAATTTCAAGGAAAGACAATGGGGCTCCTAACATTAAAGAAACTCACAAAGAAATCTGACCTGATGACTACATTTAATATCAGTCTCTGAGGAAAGGAAATGGTGGTTCTACTGCAAGATGAAACTATTCTTGAATAAAGTATTAGTTCATTTATTTTCTTTCTTCTTTGTCACAAAAGCATTTGAAGATTATGAATATGCCTCATTGTATAGCTTTGGTCCTATACCATAGTCATGTCAGTATTTTTTGTTTCTTTGGCAAATTTTTCATTTTCTCTTTGACTTACAAGATAAAGCATTTCATCAATGGCAAAACACTTTTTTGCACATTTCAGAACTCTCAGGTTGAGATGTGTCTGCTAATCAAAAGTATGTTAATTTCACAAAAATTTGGTATTTAATTTCCAGGACAATTGATCATTTTGTTTAATCTTTCATTATCAGTTTTTAGTTTTATGTCATTAAGATCAGACAGTCTAGCCTATTCACTTTCTACATGGAAAGAATTTATTGAGATGTTCTTTATAGAACAATGTCATCAATTTCTGAAAATATTTCACATATATTTTTTTAAAAAGTATATTCTTCGTTTGAATTGTGCAAATTTCAATAATTAGCTATAAATTCCACTTCTATATTCTAATTTTCTATGTCTATATATTACCTACTTGATTTGTCAAAAGCTGGGAAGAAAGTGTATTATTCCACAATAATTAAGTTTTTGTCCATTGCTCTATGTATTTCTGGTATTTTTTACTTTATATACTGATTTTTATTATAGTACCTATGTAACTCAGTTTTTGAAGATTTATGACTTATTTTTCCAAAGTGTGGGTTGTGCTTTTTATCAATGTAAAATGACCCTAAACACCCATTTTGATTCTTTATCCTGCTCTATAGTTTTTATACTGTCTATAGATTCTGCCCGGATTCTGACAATATGATGGCTATTAGTCTTATTCATCAGTGTTGTTAAAGAGGTTTCATTTTATTTTGGGTTTCTAAATAGATGTTTTTCTTGGGCATTTAGAAGAAGCTAAGTCAGGTTTAATTTAAAACAGAAGCTGTCCCAGAACAAAAAGACTTACTGAATACCCACATTCTACAAATCTGTGCTGAGCACTTTACATGTATTGCTCATTTAAACATCACAGTAACTTTATTAGATGGACAGGCCCACTTCTAATATTTGTTGGTGGGGTCCAGAGTATAAACCAAGGGATCTTTCTTTACCACACCCAGCTCTGTCCTATGTCAGAAGCATCTCACATATGCATATGGACACTGAAGCCCCTCATGTCCCAGTTCCATCTATTTCCATCCCCCCTCTGCCAACCCTTTCCCTTGGTAGCAGCATTATAGCCCCATTGTCTACCCTGAGAAGACAGCCCTGAGAAAGAGTCCTATAATTGCCTGAAGGTAAGCCTTGCTATTTGGGTCCAGAACCCTGAGGTCGAGGGTACCCAGAATATGGGGAGGTATAGGTTCTGGGAGAATGGCCATATCCTGTTGGACCCACAAACTCTCAGCCACATGGGAGATGAGGTCAGAGGAGGGCAGAGCAAGGTCTTCTGAGGTGGGGAGGGGCAATGTGCCAAGATAGGACCTGGGTACTCGGGTCTGAGGGTCGTATTAAAGAAGATACTGACTGGCCCCAGCAAGTGGCAAAGACTGGTCTTGAACCTGTATTTGTCCAAACCTAAGCCCATCCTTTCCATCTTTATCACTTATCTCTAACTTATGTGCATTATAAGGATACAAAGATTTCAAACAATGTGCTATGGTGTTCTGGAAAGGACTTTGAACTTCTTGAAGTAAAAAAAAAAAAAGTTAAAGCACAGAAAACTTCTCCTCAGAATGGTTTGTATTATTTTGCTGAGGAAGAAAACAGAGCTACAGAATCTGCTTTTAACAGTGTTAGACTTTTTTAACCCCATCCAGATGTCCCCCAAGAACATAGATTTTAGGTGGACTCAGAAGTGTCCCATTACCTTCTGTGTCAGAAAACATGGAAAAAACTAGAAATAACTGCATCAGGGTGCTGTAGTACCATTTACACCTCCTTGTAAATCTCCAGGGTCCTCAAGAGAAGCAGGAATTCCTTGTCCCACATGGCCAATTTCTTACAGCGGGGGGGGGATGGGGGGGAGGTTTTAAATAGGTTTGCCTACTGCCTCTCACAAGGGAGTTGGCACAGAGCTAAGGGGCTCCGGCAGGACCTTCAGAGCCTGAAAGATGTACCATAATTTTTCTTTTGTGACTAACAGCAGTTCCCTGGTGCGTCACACGGCATTTTACATGTACCATGAATGGTTCATTAACTCATTCCTCATCCTCAAAGCTGTACATAAACTAGATTCCTTCTTTAGCCTGTGTTCACTTAACTTCCCCCCCCCCCCTTTGCTTCAATAAGTCCATTTTTTTCTTTCATTTTCATTCAGATGCCTTTAATTTAAAAAAAAAAAAAGTCGTTCTACATTTTTGCCATTCTAAAATCACCACAATTTCTTCATTCCCATTATTTAACAAAACCATTTTCCTTTTTTGTAGATCTTCCTTCTCAATTTATTCATAAGATATTCCTCACTTCTACTAACCTGTACAAAGGCAATGTTCGTCACTAGCAATTGACCTGACCTTTTCATTGCCGTTATCTTTTCCACTCCACCTAACTTATGACAGAAAAACACTTTCTAACACATCAAGTATGTTATAAATTTTAGCTGGAGACAAGTGAAGCTTGTGATAGAGGCTGGAAGTAGATTAGCTTAGAGGGTCAGGAGGAATGGATGAGCTCAGGGTGCATGTGCATAAATCAAGCATTCAATGATGCTGGCAAAGACTAAAATACCAGCTCCAGCAGACCAGCACACCTTTAAGGAGATTCAAAGAGAGGTTAAGGGGATCAGAGAGCATGGAGGAGAGTAAAAATATCAATGAGAGAGCTGCTTTTGTTTATGTCTACTTACCAGATATACAAATTACTAATGATGAGCAACACTACAAGCAAATCTTTTAATGATGCCTTTTTCTAGCTACCAGTGATGACAGCAGCATTGGCAACCCTCCCGGAATGGCACATGTGTGGGTTCCTCAGTCTGATAGTGAGCAGTGGATATCGCCTACTATCTGATGTAGCAAAACTTTTTTTCAATTTAGGAAATTATCATTTAATCACACGCAGTTTGTTCCATTCTGAATGGTTTAATTTTGCCACTGGTTGATTTAATGGATTCAAGTAACCCCAGGACATCAAAAACCCATGAGAAGGGTTAAAATTGCTTGCTTTTAAAGATCTTCAAAAGCCTCACTTAGAATTTACCTACTTTGAAGATTTAAAACAAAACAAAAAAAAATGAAAGTTAGGCTTACAAAGTAAATGTATGGAAATCATTTTGATTTCTGCAATTACTTTCATGTGAATTTTTTCATTTAACTATGCATGAATTCCTTAATAAATAATTTTTAATTTAAGAGAATTTAGTAATCATAGATTTGAAGTTTTTCCCTTTTTAAAAACGTCATTATAACCCAAAATAATCTGGGGAAAAAACAACAAATAAAATTGAATTATTTTCTGAAAGATCAATTTACTTCTCTAACATGTTTAACAATTAATGTGACATATTTATGTTCAAATTAATTTATATTGGGCTGAGGATTTTGAATCTTTAAAAATTATTGTTTGGTCACTCTTACTAGAAAGGAACTGTCATTTTCTTCCCCAAATATCATTAGAGTTTAAAGTTCTTGGATTCAGACAGGTTTTTCTCCATTTGAGAAGCGATATTATATTCTTTATCATCTATCTTTAGTGCTACCTGGTTTGTTATGAATGGTTCATAAGTATTTTTTAAGTCAATAAAATTTAAAAGGGACTTTAAGTTCCCAAACTTTGCGACTTAGAAATATCAGATAAAGAAGCAAAAATAAAACCCCATTTTCCCTATGACCATGTAAATCTAGCTACCCAGTACCACCAAAATATATTTAACATCTTAAATGCCTAACTTATTGTTAAGGCATAACTCAGATACCAAGGGAACATAATGTGTGGCAAAAATAAAGTGTCATTAATATGTACCAATTAAGTTCCTGACCAGCTTGACTTAGTAAAATGACTGATTCTTTTATGTGGGTGATAGAAAGTACAGAGCTGAAGAAAGATATGGGGATCAGAGGGGTAATCACAGAGAGATCTTGAACTGGACCTGCCAAAGGATGTCCCAGAACTTCAGAGACCCAGTTCGGTGATGGCAATGAAACTCAAATTTAGAGTGGCATGTGTGAAATTAAATAGTAAGAAATATTGGCAATTATAATAATTTAATAAATGCCTTGCTTATTTCATGATAAAAATAATGTCCAGCTAGTTGGCTGAAGGCAGCCATTTCTATATGATATTTTACCATGCCTTTATTTCTAATTTATCCTTTTACTTTCAATTAATTTTTTCAAATGGATTGTAATTTTCTTCCTACTCAAAAGAATCTACCTTGGCTTTTTATGGTTACATATATAATAATCAGTAAATCTGCTCTGTCGCCTTTATTACCAAGCCTTTGGGCAAGTCATAAGGTCAACCTTATCAATAATTTGCTAGTACATCACTTTTTTCAGTGGAAGTATAATTTTATCTTTGCATTTACATGGCATTTACTATTAAAGTCCAAAGTAGACATTGATATGTTAATATGCAGAAAAATCATCTTTCTGGGTATGGCAACAAGAGAATATAGTCTACAGCTTTAACACAGATTTAAACTTTTTATGGCATTGCTATACTAATATACTAATATTAATATAATAAATGTTTGTTGGCTTGGACTCTATGACTATACTGTTTTTTTGTTTGCTTATTTGTTTTTGTCTTTTTGTTGCTTTAATGGTGGTTGTCAGGAACAGCATATATATCTTGCTCACTACTTTAATGATAGTATAAATTAGGGGAATTTTTTTAGTTTTTTTTAAGTTTTATTTATTTATTTTTGAGGGAGAGACAGCATGAGCAGGGGAGGGGCAGAGAGACAGTGAAAGAGAGAGAATCCTAAGCAGACTTCACGCTACCACCACAGAGCCTGATGCAGGGCTCCAACCCACAAAACTGTGACATCAAGACCTGAGCCAAAACCAAGAGTTGGATGCTCAACCAACTGAGCCACCCAGGTGCTCATTTAGTCTTTTTAAAAGATGATCAACAGAAGAATCTTGGTCTCCTGAATCCTAGAGTCTACTCTTTTTGAAGTTCATATACAAGCTAAATTCCTCTCATAAAGAATTTATTATTCTAGTTATGAAACGATTCCACAATATCCCCATAAAATAAAGAGAAGTATCCTTATTTTAGACAGGAAGAGTTTAAAAGAAAATAAAATGCAATAAGCACTATTACAACCCAGTCTGCTATTGTCTGTAAACCACAATGATAAACACATAGCATTTCCCTTGTTACCCACCCAGAGGTCCTTAAGGAACATTCCAATATTCTTCCCTTTCATCTGTTGCAGTCTGAACAAGTCCCAGAACAGTACCAGAGTTGAGGATACTCTTATTTGAAAAAAAAAAAAAAAAAAAAAAAAGTGAAAAAACTCAGAACCATTTTCTGATCCTTTTTAAAAACTCAAATGTTACCATTCAAATCTACCATTACCCCTCTAGAAAAATACAGAGGTCTGCCTTTGCTAATAGGCAGATGATTGAAACCAAAAGAGATCTACAAACACATGAATGGCATGTTTTCATTTAACTCAATGATGCCTCAAATATCTATCTTTCCTCAGTCATTTCCCACTTTCTCAGGCTCAACCAAGAAACCTCCCAAATGGCAAGTTATCCGGCAAACTGTTCATCTTTTCTGCAAAGAAAATTAACCACAGCCATTGCTCTTTTAAAAACGTGGGAGATATAAGGGTGCCCGAGTGGCTCAGGCATTGAACGTTGGACTCTTGATTTCAGCTCAGGTCATGATCCCACGCCCCACATCGGGCTCCATGCTGGGTGTGAAGCCTGCTTGTGATTCTTTCTCTCTCCCTCTGCCCCTCTCCCCTGCTCACTCTCTCTCTCTCTCTCTCAAATAAAAAAAATGGATACACACACACACACACACACACACACACACACACAAACACATATGATATGTATACACACAGAGATATGTACCACATCCTCAAAATTATTCATTGGTAAATTTTGCATGTTTCATGTTGATTTTTTGAGAGAAATGACAGGAAAGCACAAATAACAAAAACTGAAAATTATTTTTCTTTGTGACCTCCCTATACACAATATTTATGAGAACAGTCATTCTTACAGCATAGAAACAAGGCAATTAAGAGGAACCTTAAGGTTGTTCTGGGTCCCTCTAGACACTGGCATGACTATGAAGGTTCCTGCTGCTTTGTCTATAAAATGGAACTGGTAATACTTACTCACTCAGCACTTTACATCTTTAACCTCCTTTGCAGTGGAGGCTGATGTACATATTTCCATACTGTGTAACAAAGATAGTTCCTCTATGGAAAACAGTCACAATAACTTCTTAGGAATAGCCCACCATTACAAATCTTTGAAACAAGAAATGGAACATACCACCTGAAATAAAGCAGAAAGGTGGCGTTCATTTTAAGCCACCACAACTGGCAGGCCAAGAGTGAAGAAAGAGTATGGTCATTAGCATTAAGAACAGGGGGCGCTTGGGTGGCTCAGTTGGTTAAGCTTCCAACTTCGGCTCAAGGCATGATCTTGTGGTTGAGTTCCAGCCCTGTGTCAGCCTCTGTGCTGATAGCTCAGAGCCTGAAGCTTGCTTCAGATTCTGTCCCACTCTTTCTCTGCCCCTCCCCTACTCTCTCTCTCTTTCTTTCTCCCTCATGCATGCACACTCTCTCTCTCAAAAAATAAATAAACATTAAACATTTTAAAAAAAGAATTGCCTATAACAAAAATTTAGGGTTGCATGGGTTGGAAGGTAGGACTTGGGGAAGAGAAGATATTTTCTCCTCAGGTTGAGGGCTAAGAAATTTCAAAATTTTAGATGTTAATAAATGAATAAGCTTCAAAAAAAATCTTAATTTTTTTCTATACTTGTATAGCATAGTATTCACCTCTAGAAAGAAATTGGAAGTTTCAAAACAAAAATTTCAAACTAAGCCACTCTACAGTTCTAGCAGATATTCCTGGGAATTTGAAATCAAAAGAATTTGAGAACTGTTATGAAGGATTCAAAATCATAAATTCCTTCACTTAATCCAGGAAGCATGTAAAGTCATGGATATTTTCCCTAGTTTTTAAAATTTTTAAAAATGAGTTAGCTTTTAATGATTAAACACATTCCCTATTATATGGTTTATTACACTTGTTACTTAGAATAATTGGGTGCTTCTGGGAAATGGCCCTCTAAGAAATTTAACAGTCCACTTGATTAATATTTAATATAAGACTATACACTCAAGTCAGTTTAATAGTATATTAATATACTTAAACACTATTTACTGAAATCCTGAAGTAATCCCCTATTCCTCTGAAATGCATGGTTATTAAACAGGAGTGAGTTAAATATGTACAAATGAATTTTAAAATATATCATTTGTTTTTAAGTTTACTAAAGAAAAGATATTTTTGCAACCAGGATCCACTGGTCTGCTTTATATAACCCCCAATCTCCCCACCCCCACCTATTCCACCCAAGGCCTGAGCTATACTAAAATTTTGCAAAGCCTTGCATTGTTCTCCCTGACACCAGATCAACCAACACAAAAAAGCAACTGCCAGCTCAAAAGCAATCCGGTGATAGAGCCTGGTGCTATCTAATCAAGGGCAAAAGGTCACTTCCGAACAACTGGGCAATAAAAGATTATTTCTAGGGACAAAACAGAGAGGCCCAGAGGTGGGGGGTAGAAAGTGGGGAGGAGCTGGGAAGGAAGAAGGGCAAAAGGGCTCCCGTCTGTGGGAGGAAGTGCATTGACTCTAGGCAGCAGACGGGAACCATCTGGCTCCTTCCGAGGTCTGTTCTTAAGACTAGAGAGAAAGCCCCTTTAAAGGGGCCAGTGACTCTGGGCTGTGCAATTCAAATTTTTTAATAATATAAAACCAGCTTTCCCAGGCATAGAAAAATCAGAGAGAGAGAGAGAGAGAGAGAGAGAGAGGGAGAGAAAATAAGTCTTTTCCCAAATAGGAGATAGATCCACAAATGCTAACTGGAGGATGCATTGCTTTTCAGTAAACAAACTCTCTTGATAAGTACTAAGTAGATGATCCAGCAAATAAAGTTTAAGTATTATTTAAAGTTAACCTTAAGGTAAAACACACACAGAGACACACATAATTTTTAAAAGAATATGAAATCCTCTTTTAATGATACAGTGGTACTAACTTCTTCCTCCCTCCTCCTTCTAGTTTACCACTCTCCTCCCCACCCTCCCCAATCCTCTTCCTACAGTAGTAGTCTTCTCACTTGTTCTTATTGAAGCACCTTGGAATGGGTACAAGGTAAGTCAAGGGCCCTATTGCAGTCAGCCTAGATGCCTTGGTCTAGAGAAAGCCAGAATTACAGACAGTGTACCCTATTCCCCCCCCACACCCCCCCCAAAAGAGTCAGTACCAAGTCAACTATGTCCTCAATTTTCTCATCTGTGATTGATTTTTTTTTTTAACCACTGAGTAATTACCAACTGAAATAGAAAGTACCCAGGCTGAGAGACTACTGCTGGCTGTGTGGCTGCAAACATGAGATCCTAATTACAGTAATTCAAAATCCACAGGACAGGAAGCCCAATCATTTTCAGACTTTTTTTTTCTTTTTTCTTTTTTTTTTTTCTAGAGGAGTACAGCATAGCTAACAGGCCAGCTGATTGGAGACAGTTCAGGGTGGGCCACAGCATGATATTCATGTTTCTAAATACGAACATCTCTTAAAAATGGCTCTGTTCAAGAACTGGGATTTGGAATAAATGTCTGCCAACAATTCCAGCGGTACTGCTAGGAAGGAAATAGAGCTTTAAATGTTTTCTCCTAGGACAACTAAACCTTTGTCCCAATAGAACACACTGAGAAATTATTCTACAGAGAAAATTTCATATAAGTAGGAAATAGAAAGGTAGATAAAACTGAAACTTGCTTTTTGACACCCTCGTAATCATAAGAAAAAAATTATGAGAAAATATTTATTTATTTTTTTATTTTTTTTATTTTTTTTATTTTTGGGACAGAGAGAGACAGAGCATGAACGGGGGAGGGCCAGAGAGAGGGAGACACAGAATCGGAAACAGGCTCCAGGCTCTGAGCCATCAGCCCAGAGCCCGACGCGGGGCTCGAACTCACGGACCGCGAGATCGTGACCTGGCTGAAGTCGGACGCTCAACCGACTGCGCCACCCAGGCGCCCCATGAGAAAATATTTAAATAATGTCATAAGAAATTATAGCACAAAAATATGTTAAGATTTCCTCTCAAGAAGAATATTGTCATAGGTAAATGCCACACTGTACATAAACAAGTAATATGATAATGGTGGTCGTGGTCAACTTTTATCATATGTCAATACACATCAACCACTGAACAGGAGATACAATGGGATTGCCACAGAAAGGTACCCAGAATCCATTTCTTCAAGGAGTTTATCATCTAAAAGTGGTGGAATAAACCCACCTGGAAAACATGCAAAAGAATATACAGATAAGCCCAAAACTAATAGTTTCTTAATGCTTAAGGGATACGGGAGTACACTGTACTCTGGATCAGGGGGTTCCTTTGGGAAGGACTTTAATGATGAAACGAATTTCAAACAGAATTTTAAAGAAGGGTAAACACATGCTTTGGCAGAGTAGAGAAGACATTGGTCTTTTCTAGCCAAGGAAGTTTAAAGGTGGGATGAGAATATCTGGTTAACTGGACTTGATGCTCTAAACTGAGGAGATACAATAGATGAGGACAGTCTAGGGAGCAAGGTCTACTGGAGAGCAGGACACACAGAAGGTTATAGGTTAAAAATCATGAGCTTCTGGGGCGCCTGGGTGGCTCAGTCGGTTAAGCGGCCGACTTCGGCTCAGGTCATGATCTCGCGGTCCGTGAGTTCGAGCCCCGCGTCAGGCTCTGTGCTGACAGCTCAGAGCCTGAGGCCTGTTTCAGATTCTGTGTCTCCCTCTCTCTGACCCTCCCCCGTTCATGCTTTGTCTCTCTCTGTCTCAAAAATAAAAAAGAAAATAATAAATAAATAAATAAAATAAAAAAATAAAAATCATGAGCTTCAAGTGCAAATCAAAATCACAAGACACTCATTAAGATGGATATTATTTTTTAAAAGTAACAAAATAACAAGTGTTGGTGAGGATGTGGAGAAATTGGAACCCTTATGTATTGTTTGTTCGTAGGAATGTAAAATGGTGCAGCCACTAAAACAAAACAAAACAAAACACAAAAAAATAAAAAATAAAAAAAAGTACAGTGGCTCCTCAAAAACTTTAACATAGAATGATCTTATGATCCAGTTTCTGGGTATACATCCAAAGGAATTGAAAGCACAGACTCAAACGGAACGTTGTATATCCATGGCATTATTCACAATAGCCAAAAGATGGAAAACTACTCAAATGCCCATCAACAGAAAAATGAATAAACAAAATGTGGTACATACATACAATAAAATAATTCAGTCTTAGAAGGAAAGGAAATTCTGACACGTGCTACCACACTCTTGAACTTCGAAGACATTATGCTAAGTGAAATAAGTTAGACACAAAAGGGGATACATTGTATATGACATGCCAAATTTATAGGGACAAAAAATAGGATAATGTTTGCGAGGGGCTGCGTAAGACTGGGGAATTATGATTTAATTGGCATAGGGTTTCATTTTGAAATGAGGAAAAATTTCTGGAAATGGATAGTAGTGATGATTGCACAACCAAGTAAATGTACTTAGTGCCACTGGATGATACAGTTATTAAAAAATGGTTAAAATGTTAAGTTGTATGTTATGTATGTTTTATCACAATAAAAAGAATGCACTAAGACAAACTTTAGAAAGAAAACAGAGGGAGCTTCAAAATCAACAAAGCTAGCTTTAAAACCATGTCTGCCACTTAATAGCCATATAACTATGGGCAAGGTACTTACTTTTTGAGGTCCAAATTCCTCAGCTATGGAATACAGATAATGACCCTCACAATACAGGTTTATAAATACAAGAAATAATGTAAAGTCACCACTTAGAATAATAATTAACCAGGATTCTTGGTTTCAAGAAATGGAACCACAAATGAAGTACCTCAGGGAATTTATTGACTTATTGAAGCAAAGAACAAGAGGGTGGGCAAGGCCAGATGCTGGCAAAAGGAACAACAGGAACTAAGCTGTTGTCTAATAATATCAAGTTCTTTTCGTCTGACCTGCCATTTCTGCAGAGTAGTTTCTCCAACTGCTAAAGAATATGACTAATGGGATTTTATACATACGTTCCTATGCTTTCACAACTGGGTCAAAAGAGAGCTCTTCCTTTGGTCCCATTTGAAAAACTCCTGGGGAAGACTATAGATTCTGGCAAGGATGTGGAGAAACGGGAACCCTCTTGCACTGTTGGTGGGAATGCAAATTGGTGCAGCCACTCTGGAAAACAGTGTGGAGCCTCCTCAAAAAATTAAAAATAGACCTACCCTATGACCCAGCAATAGCACTGCTGGGAATTTATCCAAGGGATACAGGAGTACTGATGCATAGGGGCACTTGTACCCCAATGTTTATAGCAGCACTCTCAACAATAGCCAAATTATGGAAAGAGCCTAAATGTCCATCAACTGATGAATGGATAAAGAAATTGTGGTTCATATACACAATGGAGTACTACGTGGCAATGAGAAAGAATGAAATATGGCCCTTTGTAGCAACGTGGATGGAACTGGAGAGTGTGATGCTAAGTGAAATAAGCCATACAGAGAAAGACAGATACCATATGGTTTCACTCTTAGGTGGATCCTGAGAAACTAACAGAAACCCATGGGGGAGGGGAAGGGAAAAAAAAAAAAAGAGGTTAGAGTGGAAGAGAGCCAAAGCACAAGAGACTCTTAAAAACTGAGAACAAACTGAGTGTTGATGGGGGGTGGGAGGGAGGGGAGGGTGGGTGATGGGTATTGAGGAGGGCACCTTTTGGGATGAGCACTGGGTGTTGTATGGAAACCAATTTGACAATAAACTTCATATATTGAAAAAAAAAAATGAAAAACTCCTGGGGAAAGACTGATTGGACCTGGTCACATGCTGAACCCCTAGCCCAATTACTGTGGCTGGGCCAGGAAGTGAGAAAACCCCATTAAAAGCCCAAATTAAGGAGGGAGGATGGAGATAGCCACTGGGCGAGTAGATTTGAACCCAGCAGCTACGTTATTGGATGACTACTACAACCAATTTGGGAAATAATCATCTAGATTTTATATACAAGATGAATAGGAGCCATCTTAGATACCTGAACAGAGAAATTATCATTTTATCTAAGAATTATGCATTTTGGAGCACCTGGGTGGTTCAGTTGGTTAAACCTCCAATTCTTGATCTTGGCTCAGGTAATGATCTCATGGTTCATGAGTTCAAGCCCTGCGTTGGACTCTGTGCTGACAGCATGGAGCCTGCTTGGGATTCTGTCTTTCCCTCTCTCTGCCCCTCCCCTGCTTGCACTCTCTGTCACTCTCTCCAAATAAATAGATAAACTTTTTAAAAAATATGCATTTTATGTTGTTTTGAACTAATTAATTCAATCACTCATTATTAACACTATTTGAGATAAGTTACTACATACAGGATGATTTTCTGAATAACTGAAATTTGCTTCCCTAAGTATTAACATTTTTATTTTGAACTTTATCTAAAATATATCATTTTGGGGCGCCTGGGTGGTGCAGTCGGTTAAGCGTCTGACTTCAGCCAGGTCACGATCTCGCGGTCTGTGAGTTCGAGCCCCGCGTCAGGCTCTGGGCTGATGGCTCGGAGCCTGGAGCCTGTTTCCGATTCTGTGTCTCCCTCTCTCTCTGCCCCTCCCCCGTTCATGTTCTGTCTCTCTCTGTCCCAAAAAAAAAAAAAAAAAAAAAAAAGTTGAAAAAAAAAATTAAAAAAAAAAATAAATAAAATAAAATATATCATTTTATGGGGCACCTGGGTGGCTCAGTTGGTTAAGTGTCTGACCTTGGCTCAGGTCATGATCTCACGGTCTGTGGGTTTGAGCCCCGCGTCGGGCTCTGTGCTGACAGCTCAGAGCCTGGAGCCTGTTTCAGATTCTGTGTCTCCCTCTCTCTCTGACCTTCCCCTGTTCATGCTCTCTCTCTGTCTCAAAAATAAATAAACGTTAAAAAAAAATTAAAATATGTCATTTTATGATAAAATATAAAGACAATTTTTATATATTCAAGATAATTTATCATGAAAATAAAATATCATACTGCATTGCACTAAACCAATACTCTCAGGAAAAATTTTCGTGCTCAGAACTGCTCAAATCCTTCACTCCAAGACTCAAAGGGCATCTTTAGGTCATTTGTTACTTCTTTTGTTACTATTCTCATTTTTCTGGTGCAAAAAGCAAACAAAAAAACACAAACAAAATAAAACAAAACAAACACAACCCTTTCTTCCTATCATCTTTCATCCTGCTTCTAACTGCTGAGTATTGAACATCAGATAATTAATGACTATAAGTAAAATAAGATTTTCAGGGTACATTTCATACGAAAAAAAGTGGACTGGCTTTGATCCAAAGAATTATTATAGGTGTTCAAGGATCTGTTCTTCACGTTCACAAAAGTGTTTGGAAACTGGAAGCCAACCTCTGCCTGAAATCCAGGTACTTCAAAATACTGAGTCAAGACATTAAATAGTATGGGGGAATCAAAGATCACTGACACACTGAAAGTTTCTAACCTAGTCATTAAAACATCAAATTAACTATATAGAGAATATCATCTAGCTTAAACTGCTTAGTTTGGAAATACAATAGAAATTCAAAAGAAACATGTTAGAATATTTGCAAGGCAAATTTATTTCACCTAAGATATACTGGTTATTTGAGTTTGTCAACTAGATTTTCAGAAGAAGTATTAACCAGATTAAGACAATCTTGACTCTAAAACAGATCATTAAAGTGACTGACAAAGTAGCTACTGAAACAGAGAACTGTCTCACAGTTAATACAGTAATCCTTATTGGTACTTAGTGATTTTCACAATTTCTCTTCAAGGTGACTTTGATTCTGCTCTTGACCAAAGCATTGATGGTTGTGGCAACAACAACGTGTTTAAGGGGAAAATGACCCATAAGGAACATGGAGAACATGTGTGCTTCATGAACATGTCTCTTCAGAAAGGCTTGCGATATTATCATCTCTCACCCAAAAACATAAAGTACATGGCCTAGTATTCTCAATAGCAAATGCTCAAATACCCAAAGAATTTAATCAAATCTGTGGTTGCACATTCTTAAAAGAGGAACTGAGTGTTGAAGGAAAGATTAGGGAGGACAGGAGAAATCCAGAAGAGCTCTCTTCCTTGTTTTCTCTTTCAGAATGCCTAGTAGGCATAGAAAATATTATTTTTCTCATGTGATTAAAAGAAGAAATAAGTGATAAAATGTCAAGAGTAACCACAAGCAAAAAGAATACAGTTCCTACATAGGCTAACTGGCTCCCGTTCTAGGAGGGTAAATTCGCAGATAAAACCTGTGCCCCTGCCAAGGCCTGCCAAGGCGTTAAGTCTCTCCAGCTATGTAAACTGCAGAGAGTTTGCAAAGGAACAAATCCAGGACATAACCCCCTTGAAAACAACAAAAGGGATACTTGTCCAGACATTCACATTGCATCATGCCACTTCACAACTTATAATGAGTCTAGAAAAAGAGGCATGGTTTTGGCATGGCTAGTCCTGTAATTCTCATTCTATAAGACAAAACAAGCACATCGTTATTTTCTAGACTACATTTTATCTGCTTGAATCTACCTAGTGAGACATTGACAAAGCTCTTCAATCAAACTAAGCCAAATCAATGTGGGATTTTTTGCTATAAACTGCAAAACTTATTAGCAATTGATCAAGGCCTGATACACTTATTTTAGGGGTTTATTCAAGAGCCTTTTCCTTTCCTTCCCCTGTCTATCTCACTAATAATTGGCTCCAGTACTGAAAGTTTGAGGGAACTTTGTTATGTTTTCTGTGTATATGGGGGTTTTTTTTTGTATATTTTCTCTATATAGTTCACATTATTCTAGATACTTAAGTTGTAAACTATACTACTGCACAAATACTTAAACTCAAACCTTTCACAGTGAGGAAGAAGAATTTTGTAGATAAAAACACATAGAGGGACAGATGGAAAGATAGAGAAACAGACAGGTAGCTAAACAATGTGCCTTTTACCACCATGAGATTTAGGGAAGACTATACCCTAAGTCTTCCATCTTTATCCAACAGACCAGATATATTTATAACCTGCACATTGAAAATAGCTACTATGTGGAAAGGGCCATATCTGACATTCACAAAGTTAATAAAGTAATATTGAAAGTGTCAAAACATGTCCATTTTATTAAATTTTTTTCCCCTAGCATTTTTGAGTTTGTCAAAATTTTTCCAGATTTAACACAATTTTAGTCTCAGGTTTGTATAAATTCAGACTCAAATTCTTCTGTTTTCAGTAAACTTGGGAAAACTTACCTTACTGCCAATATTTGCAATATAAAATAGTAAAGGTCACAGCGATTTACAAGAGTTTTTAAAACCCAGTCTGAGAGATTTATGATACGTTGTGCATTCTTATTTCTTGCAATCTGTTATTCAAAAGATTAGAGGAGAATTAAGAAGGCTAAAGTCACAACTTCTTGCCATAGGCTTATTTTTCCTGCTTCCATCTCTTTGGTCTCTCTACTTACTCATTGATGAAAGTATGGAAGGAAAAATATATTATTCCCTATCTTAGTACATCACCAATACAGAAAACATGCAGTTCAACAATCCTTCTCCTGCTGAATAGTGAAGAAGAGTGTTTAGCATGGTGAAGATTAGTTATATATGGCCCAGAGCCATTCCTGAGAAGCTTATTAACTAGTTAAAGAGTTGGAACTAACGTATAGTAAACATTACATTGCCAACTGAAGGCAATCCATTTGCTCTGGAAATCAGGAGCATTGGTAGGGCTGATAACCTCTTGTGAAAGTGGAGGAGCTGCCTAATGGAGATTTGATATAGGGAAGAGCCAAGATGGCAGAATAGCATGGAAGTTGTTTTTGCATCTCGTGCCCGTGAAATACAGCCAGATCAACACTAAACCATCCTGCACACCTAGAATACTGATTTGAGGATTAGCACAATGGAGGTCTGATATTAAGACACTGGCTACCTCTGCATGCAGGTAAGTGACTGAAGTGCCTACAGATTGGAATCCTTATCCTAATGTTTGAAGGATTATCTTCTATCCAGAAGCCATACTATATTAGTCTGCTAGGCTGTCATTGCAAAATACCACAGACTGGGTGCCTTAAGCAAAAGAAATTTATGTTCTCACAGTTTTAGAGGCTGGAAGTCCAAGATCAAGGTGCTGGCAGGATTGGTTTCTGGTGAAGCCTCTCTTCCTGGTTGATGGATAGTCACCTTCTCACTATGTCCTCACATGGCCTTTCCTCTGTGCTAACAGAGAAACAGAAAGAACACTCTCTTATGTCTCTTCCTCTTCACATAAGAACACAAGTTCTATTGGATTATAAGGCTCCATCCTTATGACTTCATTGAACTTTTATTGCCTCCTTATTGCCCTGTCTCCAAACACAGTCATACTGTAAGATCGAGCTTCAACATATGAATTTGGAGGGAATATAATTCAGTCCCTAATACATACCTTAAGTCGAGAGAGTTATGGAGGACTAAGACTACCAGAAGACTATGATACTTAGGCCACAAAATGTAGGCCCTTGTAAGTTTCCTTGGGGGAAAAAAAAAATCAGTCTCCATTGAAATATGCTTTAGGTTTATGTCTCTAGCTTTAATAAAAGTTTGTCACATGAACTATTTCTCCCTTTTTTAGGGATATTGTCTATTCCCAATTTTCAATTCCTTCTACATAAGTTCTGTGCGAGATTTGTCTTTTAGAATTTAGTGCCAGGGGCAAAATCTGTCTTCCCTGACAACTTCCTGTAATTCCTTAAAATGCCAAGAAACTCATACTATAATATTTTCACTTTTTCTTCTAGTCTGGCAGGAAATTTTGGGTCATATTGGAAGTTCAAACATAGCAAACCTATTAACTGCTTATGTCTGCAACCATCCTCTTACATGTTTTGCTTTTCATCCTGATTCACTTAGTACTTTTCTTAGTAAAAATTCTCTTAATATGCTTTTTAGCGGCCTCAATAAAACACATTTTCATGAAAAAGATAACGTTTAAACAAATCCCTGGCACTACAAGTATCTTTATAAAATTAAATCAGATTTTTATTTTGGGGCTTGGGGGGGAGAGACAAGTGGGGGAGGGGCAGAGAGAGAGGGAGACAAAGAACCTGAAGCAGGCTCTTAGCTGTCAGCACAGAGCCCAATGTGGAGCTGCAACCCACGAACCATAAGATGGTGACCTGAGCTGAAGTCCGACGCTTAACCAACTGAGCCACCCAGGCGCCGCTACGCCAGATTTTTAAAAATAAGATGGCAGATACCAGTTTCTGTGAAAATAACACGTATAAAATAAGAAAAAAAAAATAGTGGCCACCAAAGAAGAGAATTCTAATTTATCTTTAAGTTTTCACTCTTAATACCCAGGAAAATGAATATCTGGCAATGAATATGAAAATAAAATTTCAAGAGTAGCAAAACCCATTTAAAAGTGGAAGATAAAGCTTCCAACAGAATCAATATATAATTTTAAGCCATTATATACAAATTAACTTTTATACTGGTTAGTAGTGTATCATCTTAGCTAGCAATAGTCTATAGGAAATAAGCTCCACCCTTTTGCTGATGTGGGCGCACTGTTCTGCATTGTACCTCTCTGGTCGTGGCTGACCACTGGACTGTGCAGGTTAAAGAGTAAACAAAAGGGGCACCCGGGGGGCTCAGTCGGTTAAGCGTCCACTTCGGCTCAGGTCACGATCTTGCAGTCCGTGAGTTCGAGCCCCGTGTCGGGCTCTGGGCTGATGGCTCAGAGCCTGGAGCCCGTTTGGGATTCTGTGTCTCCCTCTCTCTCTGCCCCTCCCCCTTCATGCTCTGTCTCTCTCTGTCTCAAAAATAAATAAACGTTAAAAAAAATTTTTTTAAAGAGTAAACAAAAGAAGCACCAGCAGCATGGCAGCCAGGAGGAAAAGGACAGATGCCCTTTCGGAGTCTCGACATGTGCTAGGATGTGACTTCAAGGCCTCTCACTAATAAGATTCATGCCTGTGGAAAAACTGAGTTTTTTAAGTTTTAGAAAGAAACTGTAGTTTCTAGAAAGGAAAGGTAAAATAAATCATAAACTACAATATTTAGCTCTTTTTTACCATGGTACAAAATTAGTGCATTGGAATAACATGTCTCACTATGTTGTGCAAATGTTGTACACATATTGTGTAAAAGTCCAGAGGATGCGTTTACAAAATATCAGCAACATGTGTTGATAATATTTAAAATCTATCAATCATGTATGAATGTCAGAAAACAATATGTTGTTGGATCTGCTGAACAAAGAAAAACTAACACAAAAAACTAGGTAAGGTCTTCCTGAAATTCTTCACAAATATGACAGACCTCCATAAAAACTCTGCCTTGTACTGTGGTTTCAACTAAATGGGGAAAAAAATAAGTAAAGCAACTTACATTCTGATAGGGGAGTGATAGGAAGTCTCTGGGAAAATAAGTTTTCACAAAGTAGGTAAGAAAGACTAAGCTAAACCCTGTATGGAAAATTAGGTCAAGATGAAGACTGAACATAAGCAATTACCTTCCCTATCTAAAACCTTCTAAAACAAATAGGAAAGATGACATGGGAGAGAATAATTCCTGAAGCATATTAGAAAACACAAAAGTGTTCAGTTAGCAGAATACCAAATGCTGGCAGGGACTTAGAACAATAGGAATTCTCACTTATTGCTGGTGGGAATGCAAAAATTATGTAGCACTTTGGAAAAGTTTGGTAGTTTCTTATAAAGTTAAATACACACTTACTGCTGTGGATTGTTTGTATGCCCCCCCAATTCATATATTGAAGCTTATCTCCAACATGATGATAATTGGAGGTAAAGCCTTTGGAAGGTGATAATTGGAAGGTCATGAGGGTTTAGCCTTCATGAATGGGATTAGTACCTTTTTATAAAAGAGACTTCAGAGAGGTCCCTTAAGCCTCCCACCATGTGAGGACACAGTAGGAAGATGGCCTTCCAGGAAGAAGGTCCTCAACTAGACACTGAATCTGTCAGCACCTTGATCTTGGACTTTATAACCTCTATAACTGTAAAAAATAAATTTCTATTGTGTATAAACCACTCAGTCTATGGTATTTTGTTATACCAGTCCAAATGGACTAAGGAAATATATAAAATATACAAATTTATTTTTTCATATGTCATGACAGGAAAGCCAAGATCCTGGAAAAAAACCTACTGCTCATTTGTCTACTGTGCTCATATCTCACACTCTATTTTCACTGCACAATGATGCTTATTATAACATACAGTGTGTCTGTTTATTATCATCTATGTCTCTTATTGGAGCATCAACTCTGTGAGGGAAAGGATTGTAGCTATCCTGTTCAATGCTATATCACCAGAACTCTAACAAAAATTTTATAATTTTGTTAAATTGAATGACTCAATTCCAACTTAGATGATGAGAGAAATATCTAAAAAGAATGGCTGCAGCATCAGTACATCCCATATTCATTTTGCCTCCATTCACTGTAGTAACCTAAGTGAACATGTTATAAGTACAGCACCTAGCTTAACATTTTTCAGAGAAAGTCAGTGATCCTATTTATTATTATTTTTTTTTAAGTTTATTTATTTTTGAGACAGAGAGAGACAGAGCATGAACGGGGGAGGGGCAGAGGGAGAGGGAGACACAGAATCGGAAGCAGGCTCCAGGCTCTGAGCCATCAGCCCAGAGCCCGACGCGGGGCTCGAACTCACAGACTGCGAGATCGTGACCTGAGCTGAAGTCGAATGCTTAACCGACTGAGCCACCCAGGTGCCCCGTGATCCTATTTAATATAATGATTCAATACTAGGAGTAACAGAAATGTGCTAAATTAATCTACATATTTAAATTAATTTTGTAATAGCTTCCAAAGAAGAAATGGAACCTAGACAAAAAAATCAAATTATATATACTCCGTATTTTACCAGGATTCCTTGATCTGGTAATATGGTAAACCCAAACTCAGTTAAGCAATTTCTGAGCATCATGCTATATGAAGTATATATCTATTTATATATCTATAATTACATCAAAAAGAATAAAATACCTAGGAATAAATTTAACCAAGGAGATAAAAGACTTGAAAATTACAAGACACCAAAAAAGAAATTGAAGATAGCACAAATAAATGGAAAGATATATGATGCTCATGAAGTTGAAGAATTAATATTGTTAAAATGTCTATTCTACTCAAAGCAATCTACAGACTCAATGCAGTCCCCATCAAAATACCAATGTAATTTTTCACAGACTAAAACAAAGAATCCTAAAATCTGTTTGGAACCACAAAAGACCCCAAATAGCCAAAGCAATCCTGAGAAAGAAAAAAACTGGAGGTATCATGCTCCCTGATTTTAAGCTTTACAACAAAGCTATAGTACTCAAAACATATGGTGCTGGCAGGAAAACTGACACACAGATCAATGGAATAGAATAGAGAGCCCAGGGGTGCCTGGGTGGCTCAGTTGGTTAAGCATCTGACTCTTGATTTTGGCTCAGGTCATGATCTCACAGTTTGTGAGTTTGAAGCCCCACACCAGGCTCCATGCTGTCAGTGCGGATCCTGATTGGGATTCTCTCTCCCTCTCTCTGTGCACTCTCCTCTCTCAAAATAAATAAATAAACTGAAAGAAAGAGAGAAAGAGAGGAAGGAAGGAAGGAAGGAAGGAAGGAAGGAAGGAAGGAAGGAAACAAATTTTAAAACTTATACCATCCCTCACACCCCTCATTTTCATCCACAAACCAAGGAAGTAAGGTAGTACAGGCCAAAGTACAAAGCATGTTTACATTGTTTTAAGGTTGAAAAAAAGAAAAACAGTTAACCTATTCTTAAATAATAAAAGATATAATTATTCTCTTTTGCCTTGAGCACTGATCTCGGTTTCTTGGTGTCTTAGTCTGTCTGGACTAGTACAACAAAATACCATAGACTGGGTGATTATAAGCAACAAAAATTTACTTCTTATAGTTCTGGAGTCTGGGAAGTCTAAAATCAAGACACCAGCAGATTTCAGTGTCTGGTGATTCCCTGCTTCCTAGTTCATAGATGGCCTTCCTCTTGCTGTATCCTCACATGGTAGAAGGGGCAATGGAGTGCTCTCGGGTCTCTTTTATAATAGCATTATTCCCACTCATGAGGGCTTTATCCTCATGACCTAATCATCTTCCAAAAGCCCTACTCCTAAATACTACCATGTTGGGCATTAGGATTTAAACATATGAATTTGGAAGGAACATAAACAGTCTATAGCACTTAGTTTCGATTCCTAAGGAAAAGTAGCAATGGTCACTCCTAGAAAACTATGGGTAAAACAATCAAAGATAGATCTTAAAGTCATACATTATGCACTGTCTTTGGGTCAGATAACCAGAGTTCAAATTCTGATTCCCCAAGTTTTAGTTCTGGGGAACCTGGGCTACTTACTTTACCTCTCTGCACCTGGGTTATCTCATCTTATATAAAAGAGGATAATAATGGTACCTACTTCATACACTTGTTAAGAAGATCAAATAAATCATAAAAGAACAGTACCCAGCTACCCCAGCACACAGTAAGCAGTCAGTAAATTTGAGCTATGAAAATAATGAAAGGATATAAAAAGAGAGGATACCTTGGAGGAACTTACAATACAGTGAGAAAAACAAACCATAAATGAAACAAATTATATGGGAATGAATATTAACATGCATAAGAATAAATATATACCTTACAAACTAAAACTTTAGGAAAAGGAGATTACAGGAACAATGATAGTAGCCTTTTGTTGAGGAAACAATCACAAAATAAATGAGTTCAAATGTCATATTTGGTAATAAGAACTCAAATGATGGAAACCCCAGCCGATATCTCCACTACTCTGTGACCTGGGTTCCTGTATGGAAAAGACGAAACGGCTAGTCTTTTTGAATTTCATAGAAAAAAGAAATCTCAGAAGAGAAATAGCACTTTCATCTCTTAAGGGTGGTGATATCTGGAATACAGAGCTAGGAAGGTACTAGTACTGAATTTATAAAGGTTTAAAAAATAAAAAAAGTCTTTTTGCTTCTGTAATTAAGAGAAGAGACCAGACTGGAAGCAATAGGTCTATCTTGTTCACCAGCACAGCCTCAGAAGCTGGCCCATGTCCGCTCCCTCAGCTCTATCCCAGGAAATAATCACTTATTTCTCCAAAATCTCAGTATTTCAGTTTTCTGCTCTTAGACAATTTAGTGCATTTTAATTCCTATTATGGGCGTGTAGATGTTGGGCTCCATATGCAAGTGTTGAATCACTACTTAGTTAACACACAGTATAATAGTAGTTTGAGGTCTACATGTATGTTATGTTATGTTATGTTAACTAACTGAAATTTAAATAAAACTTTAAAAACCATTTTTGCCAAATTCCTCAATTATTTAAAATGATCATATTCCCCCTTTAAAAATGATCATACTTTATAACTTTAATTTATCACACATTAGAACCTCTCTAGAAATCTTAAGAAACCAATCGTTTACCAGGTTTCAGAAGTGCCTCGTTTTCTGTAGAGTAATTAAGTTTGCTGCCTTTTAAAAAAAATAAAATAATAAGTAAGCATGCACAAGAGTAATACATAATGCCAAATATGTTTTTTACTCCCTACGGATTGCAGAAAAGATTCAATATTTTTTCTTTATTTACCACACTATTAAACACCTCAGTCCCGAAACCGCCATCAACACTAAATTCTAACTGCAAGTGATTTATTGAACCTAAAAGCTTAACTCTACTTTCAATTTCCCTTTCTCAATTGAGAACACAAAACAATTTTGCCAACATACAGAGTGCTAGGCTAGTTGTTATTAGGAAAAAGGGAAATAATAAAAACCTGTGAGCCCTTACAAGTGAAAGGCTTAAATAATCATTTCTATCATTCAATCTCATATTTTAGGTTTTACCCTTCTTTTGGGGGACATCAGGAAGGAGGTTGGATATTTTTTCGTTCATCAGTATTGCAGTCTTAATTCTCTTTTACAATTTAAAAGGGCTACTGTGCTTCTGAAGCTTCTCTGGTCAGGGGCTTTTTATGCCTAAAGTTTCAAAACCTAGGGCAAATGGTTTTCTCCAACCCTGCTTAACTCAAATATGAAACAGGAAACTGTGATGTCGTGTCTAGTAAACCATCAAAAGCACTCTGTTTAAAATAGAGAAATTAAGTGAGCTCACTGCTACTTTCAAATACCTTAATTTTTGGTAGAAGACTTACCTATCTAGGAGTCATTGTAAAAGGTTAATTAAATAAAATAAAAATAGGGTCGTCACTTCTTCCTAAGTGCATCCTAAGTTGTCTCAGCAAATGAGTTCCTTCATCGGAAAAGATGAAAGATGTCAGCATTCTCCTGTGAGAATGATGTACACTTAAGAAGTTACTTAGCTCACAACTCAGAAAATTCCTCTAATTCGTGGAACAAGAGAATAATAGAACTTGAACATTCAATAGTATCATAATGGTACTATTTTAATATCGATAACTTTGTGGCTATACATAGCTAATCACAACTGTAGGCAACTGAGCAGTCATTTAGAGCACTTAAGGAAAACAAAATAGTCCTCTGAGGCTTTGACATGATAAACATACAAGTTCACTATCTAAACATTAAGTCATCTTTTAAATGGATACTTTAAGTAATCACTTCCTGTACAACCGGAATGAAATATACACTGATTTTAATGACAGTGATAATAAAGTTGGTTACGTAATTCCAAGCCAGTCACCTTCAGGAAAATGATGAGCATTAGTCTTCAGAGACAAAGTTTCTTAAGAGAAATTACTAGCACTATTAATGTGGTTAACATAAAAAGTGGGGGGATGGGGAAGAGAAGGAACCTAGCTCTCATAGCTGAGCTGCAGTTGACATTATTTTTTAAAGTCCTTTCTTTACAGGATTATTTTGCTATAACTATTGACAATATCAAATAATTTTAGTTTATTTTAAATAAAAATCATAGATTGTTATTACTGAGCCCTCAGTGATCCTAATTTTTAAGCTCTTTCTCTTATCAAGTGTCTTAGTTTTCCTCCAGTAAATGTGTTCAGCTGGGTTTAAGTACTGGGTTTACTACTGGAAAGCTGAAAAGGACAAACTCAGTTTTTTTCCCTTCACAACTCTCTGAAAGAGCTCCACTTTATTAAAAAGATAGAAAAGAAGGAAGTAAATGAAATAAAATACAAATTCTGTTTCTTTTCAGAATGACTATTTTCAGAAAGATTATTCTGGTCTATATCATATTTTGGAACCAATTCCTCTAGTCTAAAAGATTCAATGAGTAATAGAAAATAATAAAGGGAGGATAAAAGTACAATAAGTACAATAAGTGTTTTTACTTTTAATTTTATTTTAGCTGGCAAAGAAACTAAGAGATAGGTAAAGAGTATCCAAATAATTGTTAAAATCCGTCTGTAACTAAGAAATGGGTAGTGGGATTATGTGACTTTTGTTTTCTTCCTCATACTTTTTCTAAATTTTCAAAAACAGTGTTACAATAAACACATGTTACTTTTATCAGCAGAAAAGAGGATTTAAGTGCTTTTTCTATTTCTGGTTGCCAGGTCAGCCTCCTGATCCAGCTCTTAGTGAAGATATGGAGCTTATACTTTTTCCTTAAACTCACACTCCTGGCACAGCACTGAACACGTTCTGGGTATTCACCAAGTCTGCACTGTCTAATTGATGTAGTGTTCCTTCACTTTTACACACCTCTGTACTTAAAACACTGTTCTCAAGAGTATCTAAATACACTTTTAAATGGTACAGAAATTCTCCACTAAAGTAACTTCTTTATATTCATCAACTCTTAGGAGCAGATGAGTAAGGTGACATTTTCATGTTGTTGGTTCAAAGTTGCTCAGAACAAAAAGCCACTATCTTTTGGTTTAGAGTTAAGATTCACTCTAAAAGTAAGATGGTTGGGCGTTCTCAGACATGGCCCAGTCTTTAGATTTTTATCAAGGATGCTGCCTCCACATTACAATTGTAGATGTACAGTTTAAGTATTAAAATTGAGATTACTTTTTTCCCAAAGAGTGTGGTGTCCACTTCTGGCAACAGTGCTGGGAAAGAGATTGCCATAATCTCCTTAAAGCCAGGTCCCCCCCCCCTCCCCCCTACCCCCCCCCCCACCCCCGTCTTTCCATCTTTAATGCTTTGGCCACTATGTGAGGCAGAGTAGGTATTTTATAACTGTTACAAATTGAAAAAGTCAATTAGTCTGCCAATATAGCTACAAACCTAGTTTGTCATGAAATCAATGTAGTATGTTCAGGGAGAAGGATAGTCTAAAAAAATTTATTTATTTAGAGTTTTAAAACAAAAACCCTACCAAATATACAATGAAAGGTCAAAATATACTGTTTTCTACAACATGTTAGGCATTTAAGACCATTTCATAAGAATACATGTGGCTAATAATTAAATGTGATATCAAATAAAAACTTCTTAAGCTGGTATCATCTTAACTAACAAATGGATTCTAGAGTTGAATTCATAGAACATAAAAAATTGTTTTGAATAAGGATCAAGTTATGAAAATTGTTCACCTCATAAAACAGATATAGATATAATAAATGCACCCTGAACCAAAACACATGACTTAAAGCGATACAGTTTCCTTAGCCTCGCTAAGGAGTGCTTTCTTGAAGTTACCCATCAGTGTTTCAATAATATTCTTTTTTCTTTTCATTTTTACAAGTTTTGTGTTCAATCATATATGTGACCCAGATATTCAATGCCACCTTGCTAATGCTGAGACAGCCATTGTATCCATAAAACCACCGCACAGTGTCTAAATCAGGAGCTGAATATGTTCATCTACCTTTTATCGGCTCTAAAAATGCAGAGCAAACATTATCTATTGTTAATTACCTGTAAAGTAGGGCTTTAGCCACTTCCCCTGTTTCTAAGAGCCCTGAAGTGAAACCTAAAAGAAGTCACCCATTGTTTTCAATTGTGCAAGGGCCAGGAGCAAACAGGGCTCAAATTGCAGCTCTGAAAGGCCACAGGAAATTGGCATACCACTAATCTGCACTCAACTATTCAAAGAAACAAAGCCCGCATTCCTGCTGAAAAACTCACCAGCAGAAACCCAAGGCAGATCTGTTCAGTAAGGACCACAGAATAAATCTGTAGAAATAAAAGTTTTAATTAGAGGACCAAGAGACCTGGCTCTAGTTTCCTAGCTCTGAGAGTAACACGCATCATTTAGATTTCCACCTTCCCAATTTTCCCCAAAATGAGACTATACAATTAGAAGAATTTCCACTTAATGATTTGAGCAGGGATGGAGTTAGAGGGGACAACATAATAAAAGGCCAACTGTTCACTGCAGATAGCTGAGTTATAATCAACTAGTATGCTAAAATAATCAAAATCTAAAACAATTTTAATTGCTTTTGTGTATTTGGGCTATATGCATTTCTTTTAAATGCAACAACATTGTTTCTAAACCATAGCAATGGCATGCAATTAAGAAATTGGTCAGTATCTTTCAGTCGAAACAGCACGATTTAAATTTCAAGTAAAATTCAAGTATGAATATAAGGATAGTTTTTTCAACTAGATGCTCCATCACAGCATAAGTCACGGACAGAACACTGCTACATCACCAGCAGGCATGGCATACCCATTTGTTCTTACATAGTGGGCATCGAAGAGAGAGCAGAATTAATGAACAGAGCCAGGGAAGTTAGGTTTTAATCCTAACTTTACTAATAAATGGGAAAATCTTATTTCTTCCCTGTGTCAAACTTATCTATAAAACTAAGCTAATCATTTGACTCCTCCTTAACTCACAAGTTTGTTGAAATACCAAAACTTTATAAACCCAAGTACTAACAAAAATATTGTATGTAATATACAACTCAAGATATTACGGTATTTACTAAGAATAGTGTTCTGATTTGAGTAATAACTTGAATTATATAATATTATTATAGCTCTACCCAAAGAGGATTCAAAAGCATTCATAGCCATTGTGCATTTGAAAAAGGTGATGTTTTGACGAGTTTTGTGACTATGCCAAGTTCAGCGAGAAGAGTAAACAGTAGTTTAGTATCTAGGAGAAAGAGCATTAGTACCTAAGAAGCTGAGAAGGGCTCTGGCATTCTCCAAGACTCCCAAATCAACTCAGTATTAATTACTCTTAAGGATATTTCTGACTCTTAATGAAAATGTTATGAATATCTAAGAATAGATTAGTAAAGAAGGAGTAATTCCAAGCACTTCCATGTCCAGCCTATTTGGGATGTTATAGAGAGGATGCATTAGTACAGTGGGTAAAAGGTAAGATGATTCAACGGCCTCTAATGTCTGTCTTCTCCAGTGCCAAAACTGTACTGCCCCAATTCTTAAAAAACTATTCTCTTCTGGAAACTTTAACATAATCAGTGATATTACAAAAATATTCTATAGCAAATAATCACAATATTTTTAGAACTCTATTTACTATATGCAAGACTAAGATGGTTTAAAGTAGGTTACATATTGGGGTGCCTGGGTGGCTCCAACTCTTAATATTAGCTCAGGTCATGATCCCAGGGTCATGGGATTGAGCCCTATATAGGGCTCTGTGCTAAGTGTGGACTCTGATTAAAATTCTCTCTCTTCTGCTGCCCCTTCTCCCCTCCCAGGCTCGCACTCTCTCTAAAAAACAAACAAAAAAAAAGTCAGAATGTATCATATCAGAATGTATATTACCATAGTCCCCCCAATCAGAAAAACGAGATCCAAATATGGGCTTTTATACTCAATTGTAAAATGCAGGAAAAATCGTATTTATTGAATGCCTAGTATGAGCAAAGCACCTGTGGAGTGCCAACAGGTCTACAACATAATCTCAATCTCAAAGAATTGCAATACAAAAGGAGTGACAAGACATAAATGTTAAGCGTCAGAAAATGCCACCCCCAAATATGCTGCTTTAGCATAAGTATTACTTTGAGCTAAAAGCACTAAAAAACAGCACTTGGATAAAGGGTGCTCTGATCTCCCATTTTCTTCCTGAAAGCGATGAAACTCCCTTGGGAAAGATGCCTTCCCTGGACTAGGAGGAAGCGAATATTCTTAACACCAGGGATGGGAGTGGAGACCAGAGAAATCTATACAAATGGACCTTGTTAAGATAATTCATCTTCTTTTAGTCTCCCCATATGTCTCAGTTACTTTTCCACAATTGTCTCTCTTTGTTCAACCTAGTATATAAATACTTAGGCCTAGCCACTTCCTTGGGTGTTCATTTTCCTAAGGGGGCTTCCATGTACATTTAAAAATCTGTATGCTTTTCTCCTGTTGATCCATCTTATGCCAATTTAATTCTCAGGCCCAGCCAGAGATCTTAAGAGGGTAGTGGTGAAGTTTTGCCTCCTCTCCAACATTAAAAAGTAAACATGAAAATTAATGAGCAGTTTACACAATGCTGTCACTAAAAAAATTCTGGGAGAGATTATTTTGTCATGATTCAGTTGAAGTAGAATTTAGACCTAGCTATAAAAGAATAGAATTTAAAAGGTAAAGACTGGGGTGCCTGGGTAGCTCTGTTGGTTAAGTGTCCGATTTTGACTTAAGTCATGATCTCATGGTTCATGAGTTCGAGCCCTGCATCTGGCTCTGTGCTAACAGCTCAGAGCCTGGAGCCAGCTTTAGATTGTCTTCCAATCTCTCTCTGCCCCTCCCCTGCTCACACTCTGTCTCTCTCACTCTCGAAAAATGAATAAATATTAAAAAAAAAAATTGTTTAAGGTAAAGGCAGTCTCTGAGGTCAGGTTTGAAGGTGTGTTTTAGGGACAGAGAGTGAACCAATTCCACTAGATAGAAGACTTAAGTTGCAGAAAAGCAGGAGAGAAGAGTGAACAGGCTGGTTGGGGGTCTGACAGCACATCTATGAAAGCCTAGTACAGGAGTTTTCACTTAATCCTGTAGTTAACGCATAGGGTGACTGCAAGAACAGAGGATAGGGCAAGAGGGAAAGAGAAAACTTGGGGCTTCAGAAAGACATACAGTCTGATGAACTGGAAAAGATTAATTTTTAATATGGTTATTTGTTATGCAGTCATGCTGTAGGCCAGTAACATCATATGATAAATGACACAAATGTTTCCAAGTGTAAATCATCATATTCCAACTAGGCAGCCACCAACAGACACACATTTTCCATTGGGTCAAAGGGACCCAAAATTTTATTTGCACACAAAAATACAGATGTGTGTTTTGTTCCCCATAGGCAACATCTGAACGGCCCCCATCGTGAAATCACCGCTGTATGCTCGGGGCTGCCTGTGGTTGAGTTAGTCATTTGTTGTGCCATAGGAAGGAGGTGACAGTTACTGCTTGGATATGTTTGTAGGGCATAACCTCAAAGGGACTTCCTCACCACACTCTATAGTAGAAAGAAATAAATGTTTGTTTTGAAAGATAAGCATAGGTAAGTAGGAAAAAATGCTCAAGGGCAAATACTTTTGAAAAAAAAATGCTTTATGAAAGAATGTTGGGTTTTGTTGTTTTTTTTTTTTTCAAGAAAGGCAAGTTCAAGCAGACCACTTTTTTTTTTTTTTGAAGAGTACTGCCTGCTTTTCTTCTTTCCAAAATTTGCCAGATTTTACAATCCATATGAAGCATATTTCCCTAAGGATTAAGAGACTCCCCTCCAATTAAAATTTTTAGTTAAGAAATTAAGGGACCACATGGTACATATTTCATTGCCAAGGAGAAAAGAAATCCTATTATCTACATAGAATGCAAGGAAATGTGAGCTTTCATACTTGACTTTTTTTTTTTTTTACTAAACTCTTGAAATCAAGCAATGCCAGTTTCCCTCAAATTCAAGTTATTCTGCTTTATAATGATCACCTCTCAAAAAAGCATTTCCAAGTCTCGACATGTGCCACATACCACCTATAAAATGTAGAAAATTTTTAACTCCAATACTCTCACTTAAAAGCATTTCAAACTATAAAGAAAAAAATGACCAATTATAATCCCGAAATTATTTTGTCCTTCATTTTATATAGCTTCTGCAAGAATTTGGATTTTACTGCCTCCCCGATTGTTATGGTGAACTCTATTTAGGAACTGCGTATTAAACTCCCAGTCTTCAAGTAGAGACAAGGTCTATAGTACAGGTGTCTTAAAAGTACTTTTCATATATTCTGGGGCGCCTGGGTGGCTCAGTGGGTTAAGCGTCCGACTTCGGCTCAGGTCATGATCTCATGGTCCGGGAGTTCGAGCCCCGAGTCAGGCTCTGTGCTGACGGCTCAGAGCCTGGAGCTCGTTTGGGATTCTGTGTCTCCCTCTCTCTCTGCCCCTCCCCCGTTCATGCTCTGTCTCTCTCTGTCTCAAAAATAAACAAAAACGTTAAAAAATTAAAAAAAAAAGTACTTTTCATATATTCTTCTCATTCTTCTGGTTCTCTTTCCTATTAGATATTTATCCTTGAGTAAGTCATTTTATCTCTCTGAAGTCAACTTTCTTTACTTTGAAATGAAGGAAGGGAAAACCAAGTAGTCTTTAAGGTTCATTCCAGGTTTGCTTTTGAGTGGCTTCAAATTGTTCTGTAATCTTAATTCCCGATCACCTAATACATCCCAACCACTCTCCTTCCTTTGTCTACCATTGTCACCACCATTTTTGACTTTGACAAACAGGCAGAGAAAAACACAGGGGAGAAGGAAAAACAGGACACTGAAGTTGCAAACACTGTTTTTAAAGTCAGTGATACAAAACGTAAGGCCTAGGGGAAGAAGGAGGCAGAGTGCTGAGGAAATAGGGGTTAATGTTTTCAGAAAATCAGGAGAACATGGTTGGCTTGCTGAATTTTCTAGTTCTGGAATTTGGTATTTCTGACAACAAGTTCAAATAATTCACTTTTCTGAGTGATAGACCATGAACTCTGTCTAGGGAGCTGAGGTAGAAGAAATAATAATTTAGTTGCTGTTTGATTTTCATAGCATTTGATTCTATTCTCTGCTTTATTGTTTCCTGCATTCAGTCTACTTCATTACTCATTAACTGTTCTGGGAGAGATGTGGTCTAGGGGAAAAAAGATTCTTAAATCTACACAATTAGTAGAATGTTCAGTGGAGAAAATCTTGGTTTTTTTTATACATTTCATTTATACAAATGTTCTCTTTGCCTTATGTTACCAGAAATAAGTGGATCCAGTGCTGAGTCATCTAGATTCCTCCTCCCTCATCTCAACCTTTATCTGAAACCCATCCCTTCCTTTCAATCTCCATTGTCCTTATGACATTAATCATACCAATCATTATATTAACCATCTAGCTGGTCTCCCCTTTCCACTCTAGTTTATCCCCCACAGTGCTGCCTGAAGAATTGTTTTGAAACTCTAATCTGGTCATGTCACTCTCCTGTTTATAATCTGTGCTGTCCGTGACTCCCTATCACCCATGGGATAGAGCTCAAACTCTTTAACGTGACATTCACTTTCCATAACTGGCTCCTATCCTTCCCACAGGCACCTTACATTCCAAACATACGAAATTACTTGCAATTTTCCCAGCATGCCATTTCCATTCCCACTTACATGCCTTACACTTATCTGAAATCTTTTCTCTCTCCTGTCTACCTGATGAATTACTACTCATCTTTTATGTCTTTTCTATGAAAACTTCCCTGACTTGCAAAGACAGATGTGGCTGCTTCCTCCCAGTGTTTCCACAGCCCCAGTCATCAACCGACATAATAGCACCAATCACATTGCTAAAAACTTATGAATTACTAGGCAAAGACTGGGATCCTTAGCACCTAACGTATTAGTGTCGGATAAATGATTAAAAGGTCAACAGAGCCAAGCAACTCTTCTTTTCTCTCAAAACCGCCTATATTATTGACAATAGAAACAATCAAAAACTCTGTGGAAACAAAAATTCAATTTGGTTATTAATCGCCACACGTTTCCTTAATTTGAAGCTTTTAAGAATAAATCTAGCAAGGCAACCAACAAATATTTGTTAAGCTTCTACTCTACTGCAACAGGCACTGTTCTAGGTATTGGATAGCAAGGGGTTAAGCTGATACATTTTGGTTTCATCATTTTCTACTTTATCTTCCCTAATCGAATTGTATTCCTGGTATTAAAGAGCAAAAGCCAAAGAACGGACAAAGACAGGTACAAAGAAGAAATGATAAGTAATTCCAAGAGCAGGTCTATAAACCACAAACTAACCAGTTAGAACTCCACATACTCAGTAGATAACTCTGACACCAGCAGCCTTCTTCAAGGAGATAAAACCCCTCTACATTTGGAGTACAAGGCAGATTCTGGGTGGCCCAGAAGAATAAAATGTCCTTCCATTGAGGAATCAAATTTACTCACAGCTTCTACTGCAAATCTGCAACATGCAAATTCTGTGAAGTTGACAGCACTAAGATCTTGGACCCAATTCCTCTGCTTTCTGAAGTGCCTCTGAAGTGCACAAAAGTTTAAAGAAGGGAATGTGAAAAGCAAAAGGTCTTTTGGCTCTGGGTATTATTTCGACTGACTTGACTAGTCAATCAATTTTCATGAAGATACTTTCTTTATTCAATAACTGATTTTGTTAACAATTTGGCTTACAAATGGAGGACATCCAATTTGAAATAAATTCTGGTCCACTAGTCCATTCCTTATTAAGAAATCTTACATTTTTATCAGATCTTAATTACTTAATTTATAATCCATTAGCCCAAAAGCAAGTTAAACGGTCTAAAATCATCCTTTCCAAACACAAACACCAGCCTTTAAATTTTCCTCACTACCTCTACCTCTGGCCTTTTAATACTTAAATGAACAACTCTTTTAATGCATTGGCTGTTTGCTTCTCTTCATCTTCAGCTTCAAAAATCTCCTCTCTACCTCAGCTACTCATCAGCACAAAGAAACCCCAGATTTCTTCAGGAATTAAAAACTGCCTACCTTCTAACGTTTTGACTTGAAAATTCACCTCTGTTCTTAGCTGTCAACCTTTCCTGTTTAGGTGCTCTCTGTAAACCCATATTTCATCCTCATTGGAAATTTCATTCAATTATTCTGGTCAGTCATTTCAGCAACTACTGCCCTAAAATTCCTAACCTCTTCCAAATTCACCATTTCTTATTGGCCACTTATTCTCTGGCTTAAGTGCCCCTTTAACCAGCTGCAAGCAATATCTAGATGAAATATGAAAATGCTTAGAAGGCCACAAAAACAGTCTCTGTTCAATCTGAGCTGAGCTCTGTGCATGTTCTTCACCTCATCGGTTCTGTTGACTGTGCAACAGCATCCCCATATCTAACCATTCTAGACCTCTACCCTCAAGAACCAATTTCAGTCCCAGATGGTCTTCACTACTGATTTATCAAAATTCCTTCCTTGTTCTCCCTCTTAAAATTCCATTATATCTTTTTCTTTCTTCTTTTATTCTTTACTCTAGAACAACCATTCTTGCAGTGTTAAAGCACCCCTTTGTGCTCACTCTTCCTCCAGCTATTTCCCTCCATTGCTCTCTCAAATACCCTTCCTCTCTTTCTACAAAGGCTTAGGTTTTTGTTATTCTAAAAATCCTCCTCAGCTGTTACCTGCCTCTAGTTACTTTCTTATCATCTCAAAATTTCTAGAATGAATAGACTTAAAGCGTTACCTACTGTATTTCCACCCATTTGTTTCTTAATCCCTTGCAATCCTTTGATTACAATTTCACCTAGATACCACCCACCAAATTCAGTTTGGATTCTCCACAGCTTTTGACATCTAATTAACTAATTTCCATCTTGAAAGTCTCCTTTAGATTCTAAAACACATCAATCTCTTGCTGCCTATCCTTCTTTGACAACCCCTCTTACTGTTGGCTTTATTTCCTCCATCCCCTAAATATAGGTATGTACCTCCAGGTTTTGTCTCTAGCCATTCTTTCCTTAGGGATTTATGCTACAGATTCCCCATCAACCCCATGTGGATGACAGTGGATGACAGGCCATCACCCACTTCTATTAAACTCTAGACATTTTTTTTTTTTTTTACATAGGTTCCATGCCCAATGTGGGGCTTGAACTCACAACCCCGAGGTCAAGAGTTGCATGCTTTACAGACTGAGTCAGCCAAGCACCCCAAACTCTAGACTTTTTATTCAACAACCTGCTGGCAACTCACTCACACTTTAAGTTTATCCCAACATAACTCATAACTTTTCCCTCACCACATACCTCCGAAACTAATTCCACCCATTTCTTTTCCTTCCTTTCCTTCTTTTTCTTTCTTCCCTTTCTTTACTTTCTTTCTTTCCTTTATTTCTTTTTTTCCTTTTCTTCTCTTTCTTTGCTTTCTTTCCTTTCTTTTTCTTTCTTTCCTTCCCTTCTTTTTCTTTTTTTCTTTTCTTTTTTCCTTTCTTTCCTTTTTTCTTTCTTCTTTCCTTCTTTCTTTCTTCTTTCTTTCTTTCTTTCTTTCTTTCTTTCTTTCTTTCTTTCTTTCTTTCTTTCTTTCTTTCTTTCTTTCTTTCTTTCTTTCTTTCTTTCTTTCTTTCTTTCTTTCTTTCTTTCTTTCTTTCTTCATCTTCCCTTCCTTTCTTTTTGAGAGAGAGAGAGGAAGGGGCAGGAGAGAGAAAATCCCAAGCAAGGTCCACGCTCAGCACAGAGCCCTATGGGGACTCCATCCCACGACCCTGGGATTGTGACTTAAGCCGATATCAAGAGTCAAACATTCAACTGACAGAGCCACTCAGGTGCCCCACCAACCATTTCTTTTAACAGAAATACCATTTGCCTATTCACCTTGGTCCAAAGCTTCAGAATCATTTTCAATTCTTTCCTCTATCCCAAACCCATGTTATAAATAACTGCAAAGTCCTACTATGGATTTAACATTTGTACTATTTTTCACATTGACCCCTTTTTCCATGCCTACTAACCTCCAAGCCACTTATGACTCTTAATACCTCTGGCTTTCTTTTTTCTAAATTGGCCTGCTTATATTAATACCTCCCATTTTAATCTCCCACAATTCCCCACATACCTATAATCGAATTCAGAAGTTTTGGACTGTGGACGTGCCTTAGAATCATCTCAATGCTTTTAAAAAAAACAAATGCCAAAGCCTTACCCCCAGAGATTCTGATTGAGCTTGCCTGAGATGGGATCTAGACACAGGTTTTGTTTGTTGTTGTTTTTACTCAGATGATTTTAAAGCACAGCTAAATTTGAGAACCACTGCTAGCCAAACTGGATCTCAGTTTTCTAACACCCACTTTGTTTTCTTACATCAAATCTATTCAGCTAGTTTTGTCTGACTCCCTCCTTTTGGCATGTATTTCTCTGCCTTGGACTGACATTCATCCATTATGCTTTAACACATTTGTTCATTTTTATAACTTATAAATTAACCTGAAACTTTTGTTCAAATTCCCCTTCCAACCAACCTCTCCTTCCTTCCAACCATTTACCACATGGTCATATACAGTAAGTAGTTTTCTACAAAGTTTTTGTTTTTGGCTACTAGATCACAACTTTAGGTAACTAACATCTGAATAAGGCTTCTCATCTCTAAAGATGGATTAGGTGCCTGGGTGGCTCTGTCAGTTAGGCATCTGACTTCGGCTCAAATCATGATCTCATGGTTCATGAGTTCAAGCCCCACATCTGCACTGACAGTGCAGAGCCTGTCTAGGATTCTCTCTCTGTCCCTCGCCCACTTATACATGCATACCCTCTCTCTCAAAACAAAATAAATGAACTTAAAAAAAAATAAAGATGGATTAGATAACCTCTAAGTTTCTTCCTAGCACTAAAATTATGATTTAGTTTATCAAAACTAACTCTTGGCTTACTAGTGAATGATAGAATCTTGTATATTTTCTCAAATATATACAATTCAAAAAAGTCCTAGGTTCTCTGGTAGGTTTTGCAATTAGAATTATTAACATATCTACTATGATTTGACTAACAACATCAATCTTTTTAATAGTGCAACATAGAGGGGTACCTGGATGGCTCAGTTGGGTAAGCATCTGACTCTTGATTTTGGCTCAGGTCATGATCTCATGTTTTCATGAGTTTGAGCTCCACAACCTGCTCTGCATGGACCTTGCGGAGCCTGCTTGGTATTCTCATCCTCTGCCCCTCCCCAGCTCACACTCTGTCTCTCTCAAAATGAACTTAAACAAAATTATTTTTTTTTAAATAGTGCAAAATTGGGGCTCCTGGAAGGCTCAGTCGGTTGAGTGCCCGACTTGCTCAGGTCATGATCTCGCTTGTGGGTTTGAACCCTGTGTGAGGCTCTAGGCTGACAGCTCAGAGCCTGGAGCCTGCTTCAGATTCTGTGTCTCCCTCTCTCTTTGCTCCTCCCCTGCTCACACTCTCTCTCTCTCTCTCTCTCTCAAAATAAATAAACATTAAAAAAAATTTTTTTAAATAGTGCAAAATAGAACATTTAAATTGCCTTTGATTACTATAATCCTAATGCAAACAGAACAATGGTACGAAGTAACATCACATAAATCCTTTAATCTAGATGCCAAGTTACTATTACCTTTTACAAATGGATTAAATCAATTTGTCATATTATTACCATATAAACCTGGCCAGAGGAAGCACACATGCTCAGTTTTCAAGTGAAGTTGTTAACTTTAATATTAACGTATAAAAAATAATCACGGTAATGAAGTCATTTGCTACTTATTCCTGATAGCTAAGGGCAAAGAATATATGCTGAAAAACATTCCACTTCCTAAATTATAGTCAAATACATTAATAATGAAGTAAAAACTTCCTAGTAGAGAATGGAACAGCAAAAGCTAATGTGCAGCATAAAGGTACTGGCTTGCTGCTAAGAAATGAGGAAAATCCTGTATCAGATAAGATTCCTGGCTATACCCTAGATATCATGAACAGTTTATCTTCCAAGGTGGGCTTATGTTTCTACATCCTCAAAATGAAGACATCAAGCTAAAAAAGCAGTTCCAAAATTGTCTGATAAAATCACTCAAGAAGTTTTTAAAAATACAGAATACAAAGCTACTCCCCTGGAGATTTTCCTTATATAGTAGGTCTGAACTATTAAGAGACCTACAAATTTTTAACTTTTAACTAGTGACCTATTTGGTTTTATACATGGTTGAGAAGTATTAAGCAAGATACACTCAAACCTACTTCTAGCTCTAGAATTATTCTGCATATAGAATAATGTACATGGTAAATGTTCAATAAATAGAGCAAAATGGCTTGGTAATAGTCTGAGAGAATATTGGAAGAATCAGTAAGTTGTTTATTAAATACTTGGCTATTTTTATTATATCAAATCAGTGAAATAATGGGGAAAAAAATCCTCCAATTGTCAAAACCTCCAACTGGCCAAAAGGAGGATTTAAGGATTTAAAGATTTGTTATCCAGATGTTTAAAGACATGAAACTCTTGGAATTAAAAAAAAAAAAAAAAGGTAGGGTAGGGTTTAAGATGAGAACTGTCTAGACCCTCTGTTCTTTGTTTTACTATATCAATGTTTCAAAAAGGGATCGTACTTTTTCACGAAACAACTATACATAAAACTGCCATGAAATACATCATTCTGAAGATGGGAAAGAGAGTAGATTTAGGAAAAGGAGGCAATTTCAAAACTTAAATCAATCTTCTGGAACTGAATCCTCTGAGTTGGTTCCAATATCAATTTTAAGGTAAAAACATGACTAGTTTTTAACTCACTTCCTTTCACTTTAAAGAACATTGTTTTTTACATTTCACTTTTCTTAGTAATAATTGGAATGTTCTATGGTTTGGATTTTGAAAACCATATAATCATTATTACAGACTATAATTTAAGGTTTCACCTTAGGCCTTCACAAAAAGAATCATACCTGCTTTTCACATTTCATTTTCCTGCTGGGTTATAAACTGTTGACAGGAAACTACTCAATTACAGAAATCCCATTTTGGTTTTATTCACAATTATCTAAATAAAACTCTGAAATGAAAAAATTGGCAGTCAGAAAATATGCTGGAAAGGAACTATTTCTGTCAAGCTGTAGTAGCTGAGGAAAGGGACAAAATCATGGAATAAGGAAAGAAAGCTAGCCCATCTATTTGGTATGTTATTTTCATTTAAAGTATCAAATAGGGGCACCTGGGTGGCTCTGGCTCAGTCTGTGTGTCATGATCCCACTGCTCATGGGATCGAGCCCGTGCTTGGGATTCCCTCTCTGCCCCTCCCCCCACCCACGCACAGTCTCTCTCAAAATAAACAAACAAACATTAAAAAAGAAAGAAGTATCAAATAAATAGTAGTGGGCACTGTAAAAAATTTCAGCTTTGCTGGTGCTTTCAAAGACTTAGCACTTTAAAATGATGATCAGTATTAGGTTGGAAAGCCTAGAATTCATAAGCACTTATAAGGACACACCCTAATATTTTTTTCTTCTAGGTGTAAACCTTTACAAAGGAGGAAGTTTTGAATCAAAGTGTTTATGCTTTGCCATCTAACAAGCCTGTCAGAAGTCTGAAAGTCTAACATACTGCTACTTCCAAATCATGCAAGAGTGCACATAAAGCCCTAGCAGCAGCAGACCACCATCTTAATATTATAATTTTAATGTATTCTGCATATAGCCAGAAGTTAAAAATCCAAAACATACCGCATTCTCATTAACACTATAAACCTCTTTCAATACAAGCTACAGCTTCTTAGTCTGGGTATTATAGCTACAGACAGCTCTTACACCAGATCCTAATTATACCAAGAGTCTGAATAATAACAGAAAAAAATTATGCAGTATTTTGAGGGAGTCTGTGTTTATATACTTCATTAAGGAGCCAATCTTAAACAAAAACCCAATACTAAGGGACCACTGATAACATTACATAACTTGAGTATGAAAGAAAATAACTTCACATTTTGAAATACTATAGATTACGAAGTAGCCTCCAAAACAAATATTCACTTATAAAAATGCTCCTGTTTTCAGACCATAGAGAAAATTTTTGATTATATCAAACGTCACAATGCCAACTAATAGGTTTACTGGCTTGGGGAAAGGATTAAAACAAGTTTCTATCACTTATGCCTTGTCCAATTAAAACAAAATCAAGGCTCATTTACAAAGAAGTACTAAAACAAGTAGCCAAATCATCTAAAAGATAATGACCAAAACAAAAAAGCTGGTAAGAAAGAGTTTTGGTAGCCTAAATCACAGGTTCAAATTTTGTCAGCATCTTATTCTGAAATGCAGAGAATTACTCAGGTTTGACATAGCACTTAGGCATGGGGAGTTGGGTAAAACTGAGTTTGAAGATTCACATAAACGAAATTTTATCAGATCAAAGAGTCTAGCTATGAGTGGTTTCAGCAGATCAAAAAATAAAAATATTTATTTTGTCTATATAAAGTTTCAGGCCCTGAGGTATCTTATTCCACAGAACATGACAAAATGTCATTTGATCAGGCCATACTAAACACTTATTAAAATAAAAAGGTAGGGACAGAAATGTTTTTAAAGCCTCTCTTTGATAATGTGAGCTATTTCCCTTGGTACACTCTAACATCTAGCGTGTTTTACTAAAGTGACAGAGCTAGAGACTCATAGCATGCATACAGAACTAAGTTCTTTAAGTTTTACTGATAAAGATTAATTTTTGACTAACCCAAGAAAATAAAACATTTTCATAAATTACAGATATGTTCCATTTTCCAAGAAATTATGATATACACAAAACCTCTTGCTTACAAAACAGCCAAAGTAGAGAGTGACTGTAAATATTAACTGCAAAAAAAAAGTTCACTTTATAAAGTGATTCATTAGGGCATCCGTTGAAAGAGAATTTGGATCACAAAATTTTGATTAATGCATTTCCCAGGAAACATCTAAATCTGAGCTCACCTAAGAGATAAAATGGGTGTGCATGAAGAGTCAAAGCAAATGACAAAAATCACCATAATAGTACAGGCTAATAAATGAAGAAATCAAGAGACGGTTTCATTAATTAATATATTTTCTGCATTATAGTTAACATAGGTACTTTCTTCGTGTCACCTTACTTTCCGTTACGTATTGATATTTTGTTATATTCAGACATGAGTACATTTCAACAGTCTTTTGCAATAAATATCATAAAATAATAGATTCGCATAATAAATATTCTTTACAATAAAAAAGTTTAACAGACTTTTGTCTTAAAAATAGTCAGAATTCAACTTTGTGATTTATACATAAAATATACAAAAAAGCACCACAATTTGTGGTTAAGGCAATGAAAACACAGAAAAAATTAGAATTACCCAGCTGTTAGCTAACCAAAGGGCCAAAAGGACCATTAAAGGGCCAAGATCACTTTAGGCAGCATAGTTCTGTGACACCCATAGATTGATCAGCTGTAAATATCAACTTCAGTTATCCAAGTGCCCTCAATGATGAGAAATTTGGTAAAAAGTGTGGGGTGTGGCAGGAAGGTAGTTGAGTCCTTCACAAACATGAAAGCTAGAATAAAGATGAGCAAGAAACAACCAATTTATCTCCAATGTGAAGATTTATATTGTAAAGCAAATCTAAAATTACATAGGAAAAGAAAAATACCTGGCATCTCCAGAAAAAAAAAGAAAGAACTTTGAGGGGCAAGGAGAGGGCAGTGGTTAAACGAAAATTTTTATGTTATAACAAAAATATATCCCCCCATGCTTCTTAAGGGGCCAATGCTATGAAGACAGCCCTAACTGGAGACAAACTTAACACATAGCTTAATTAAGCAATAAAAATGTTGTTTCTTTAAAAACCAGTTTCCCTGCTCCCAGAGTACCCAATCAAAAACAGCTCTAAATCACTGCAGATTGACTGGGTATGTGTGTGGGTATGTTCATTTATACAACAACTTTTTGAAAAGTTGCTTGCAGAACAAAACGGCTACACAAAAGCCCACTGGCTCTCAATACCCTCCTGCGTGGATGGCAGAGGCTCCTGTCGTAAGTGGGAGCCAGGTGCAGTTTCACAGTCCACTCTTACTGAAGATCATCCATTAGAGAAGAGTAAGATCCATGAGTCAAACCTTAGGAACAGGGGAAGAAAGGTGGGAAAATTGTAGAGAAAATAAAACCAGTATGTCATAGAATCTTTTCAACAGCCACAGCTTGAAAGCTAGAAGTTCAGGAGGTCCAACGCACTTCCAGAAATCATGATGGTTTACCCTGACCCCTGGAGGGGCAGCTCTCCAGCTTACAATAGACAGTGTTGGAGTTCTTACATCTGCATCCTGGGCGATGGATCCAGTCATAACACCCCCTGCAAAGCTTCAGGCATCCCTTAGCAGGAGGATAACAGAGTAAGCAAGGTAAAAATAGAGACATGGCTCCCATACACAGGTACCTAGAGCAGCAGTGTGACTGTGAACAGGAGCAAGGATTATCCGAATAAGAATCCCCTTCATCGTCATTGGAGCAGTGGTAGAAGATGCCCTTGACTAAGCACATGCAGGTTCCATATTCCACCATACTCTCGGCAGAGCAAAGGCACTGACGATTGCAGGCCAAACAGGATGGCAGGGTCCTGGGAGCTGTGCATTCTCCACACTTGCACTTCCCACACTGTTCACAAATAAACTTGTGCTGTGTCAGGTCCTCTTTCAAGGAACCCTTCAAGTCATCAACAATCAGTTGCTTAGGCTGGGTCCGGATTGCCCTTTCAGACCTATGGCCAGGCACTGGTCTGGTTGGTGGTGACCTTCCTAACAGTCCCTGCTCTGAAGAGGCACTGCTGTTGCTCCCAGAACTGGCTGCACTTCCAGTGCTGGTCGATCTGCTCAAAATGGGGCCTCGGGTATTATTTAAGAGTCCTGCATGTCCCAGGTGGCTTGTAGGTCTGTGTTCATAGTTGTTATTCACATTAATTGGTATGATTTCGTGAGTCCTTTCATGCTTTTCTTGTCTTGGTGCTGTTCGAGGAGCAGGTCTTTTCACCACTGATGGCCCTTCTGTGTATTCATTGCTGCCTCTGATGGCCTTGATCTGGTCTAAAGACAAAATAGCAGCAGGCTGAATTTCTCTCTCATAGTCTAACCTCTGACGGCTATCCAATGTAGGCTGCTGGATCACAACTAATGAACTGCCACTGCCATGCTGATTTTGGGGATCCATGTGTAGTGATCTCGAATTCTGGCAATCAGTGGAAACCTGGCATGCATCTGAAATCCTAAAAGGAAATCAAAGATGAAAAAATAAAAAATAAAAAAACAAAACAGAGAGAGAGAGAGAGAGAGAGAAAGAATAAATGACAGGAAGCATTTTGGGGGGGGGGGGGAATCCTGTCAAGTCACAAATTGCCTAAACCACCTGGTAATGATCTCCTTCATCAGCGGATTACAATGATGCTGGGGTCCTGGCCAGAGTCCAATTCTAAGAGGCTGAGGACCACATCACAGATGAAGAATGCAGGCAAGAGACCCCATGCCATAAAAGTGAAACGTTGTTTTCAACTTCTAAAAAGCAGAATCAAGAAGTAATGCCCTCCTGTTTGTCAATCTAACAAATAATTAAAATGGAGTATGCCCTTATAGGGAATATTGAGGATAAGCCCTGGAACAGCTCTCATCTAAAGAAAGCTCGTATCAGTTCATCAGTGTTTTCCTTACAGGAAAACATCCACTTTCTAAAAATTACGAATGGCCTTTCTGCTGTTTACTGTTATAAGCACTAGATTAACAATGAGAAATTAGTCAAGGTATACTTCACGCATTACAAAAAATCCAAGAGACATCAAACTAAAATGGAATCTCAAAGTAAGAGGGCATTTTACTTAGAAACCAAGATTATAAAGGTAACCCATTATTTAATCTACAAGATGTAAAAAATGAGTATAGAGGAATACAACAGCTCTTGGTATTTTACAGCCACTACAACACACACACAAAACTCAATGCTGTGATGTTAAAAAGCATTCTCATCTGAAATCATGAAAGGATTTTTTTAAAGTTTAAATTAAGGGGTCACTCACATAACAAGACAACTTTCATGTACAAATAAGTATTAGGCCTTTAAGGCAGTATGGAGAAATCTGGGCCATTTTAATCACCACATTTCCTCTAACTTAAACATCTGTATTTACATGACAGATCTTGATTCTCAAGAGCACTTCCAACTCTGAATCAATGTGCTTCTTGAAATAAGATAAGTACAGTAATATCCTGATAAAAGTAAGCATTTGTATTTCCGCACTAATAGTAAGTTATTTCTAATTTATAACGCATTCTTCACACACACCAAAAAACCACCAAACGTAAGAACATTTCCAATTTCAATCAATGGAATCACACAAATTCCTTCTAAAGTCTACAGATCCCTTCCGAGTCAAGAATGAAAAGAAAAAAATGCCCATTCTCAACTGCCACCTCGAGCCAAAACACCAGCTGAAGGAATAAGGCAGACAGAAGTCCATTTCATTCTGTTAACTAAACAGATTGTCTATAGACTATGTCTTCTATGTTAACTTCTTGGAGTTGCCCTCTCTCATTCTCCCAACGAAGATCTCCCAAGTTGCTCCTTTACTCTGCCTTTCTCTGTACAACAGAAGAAACACATTCATGATCTGCCTGGTTTAGTCCTGGAATCCTTAAGGACTGTTCAAATACCCCTTCGATACTCTGCACACACAAGATCATTCCTCCTTGCAAAGAACTCTTCACCCAGTGCTTTAAAAGCAGAGTATCTCCAAGTCCTAAGTCAGATCCCACAGTTAAGAAAAAGGCGTGCAGGATTTGAAGAGTGTAGTAAAAACACCAGGCACATGTTTCATCTGCGTTTTAAATGATGGTCGTAACGAAGTTCAGGCTGCCTGGTAAATCAGATTAGCAGATAAAAAGAAAATTAGCCACCTCTGATCTGAAGCAAAGCCCCTTTTCAAGCACTGACAGTTCTCGGATCCAGCCCCAAACACGCTCGCACGCTCTCGGCAACCTGTCTTCCCCACCGAAACAGGACTCCAAGTCCAATACCTTTTCGTACAGTCCCATCACATCCTAAGGATCACCGTGGATTTCCGACCCATTTTTGCGTATCTCGCCAAGATTTCTTACAGATCGTGGAGAGCCTTGAGAGCTAATGCAGGCGCCAAAAGCAAGCCCAAGGCATGGAGAGTCAGAAATAAAGATCTGTCTACACTTTAAAGGAAAAGCCGGATTCCTAAAGAGCCGGGAAGAAATGAGCCGGGGGCAGGGGCAGCAGAGAAGCGTCCCCACACTGCAAGTTACGACGGTGGAGCTGCGCCCTCTGCAATCCGAGCTGGGAGAAGCGGTGAATAAATAGTTGACGGAGAGGAAGGAAAAGGAAAAAGTTATGAATGAAAACAAGTTTTCTCTCTCTCCCTCTGTTTGGGCAGGAGGAGGGGGAGGAGGCTGAGGTTACCATTACCTCAGGAGGGCGGACTTCCCATTTTTAAAGTGGCAGCGCCCTCTCCCCTCCCCTCGCCGTTCCACCGCTCTCAAAACAAGAATAAAGTCGAAGCTCGCTTTGGCGCAGACTAATTCCGTCCAGGGGGTTACCCGCGAATTCCGAGGTTTGCCTCCCTAAACGCGCGCCCGCGCGCGCGCGCACACACACGCCCTTTCCCGGCCCCCGGTCTGAGGAAACTCCTTCACAGAAAGCCCGCCGTTGGCACAAGTCACGAAGTTCCTCAGAGTCCTCCGGGGAACACCTCAAAAGCCTCCCAGAATCCATCTTTCGCGTAGAGGGCTCCTTCAAGAGGACAACCCCGGCCACCGCGCCAGCACTGCAGGAAACTGGGGATGGGAGACCCTGCCTCACCGTCCTCGGCCGCGGCCGCAGGTCGCCCACCAGATTCCCCAGCCCCGAGCGCCCCGGGAGAGAGGCGGCCGGAGGGGCGGCGCCGCGCGCTGGGGTCGCCCCTCCACTTCCCCTCCCCCTCTCCGAGCCCCGGAGCCCGCACCTGCCGCGCAGAGCCAGCCGGGTGCGCGCGCCCCCCCGCCCCCGCCGGCTGAGAGCGGCCGCCGGACACTCACCTAGGTCGAAGCGGTAGCTGGGGACCAAGCCGTGCGACCCGGCCCAGGTCCCGGTGTGGGCGGCAGCGTGCTCACGCCGCATCAACCGCGGCGGGGAGGACGAGGAGGCATTGCCCCTGCTGCGGCGAGTCCGCCCGCGGCCTCCCCCGCCCCCACCGGGCAGGAGCGCTCCCCGCGGCCCCCTTCCGGCTGCGGAGGACAATTCTCCGGAGTCTCCGCGCGCGGCCCGGCGCAGCAGACCTCTCACAGCTCGTGTTTGCCGCGCAGCTCAGTAACATCCACCTCTGGGGCTTTTCTCTTGCAGCCCCCTTCCACGAACCAGAAAAAAAAAATCCCTTCTGGGGGGCCCTCGAGTCTCCCAGAAAAGCGAGCTGGGGAGCGGTAGAGAGAAGAGTTCGTGACGGGCCCACAGGCTGGTACGCCGTGCTCCGCGTGAGTTCTTCTCCGGTTCCGAACGCTCCTCGCGCGAAAGGAAGGAGTGGCGGCCCCCTCACGACTGAAAATCCACGTCACGGACGTTCGAGACTTTGCGGCGCCCGGGACGGGGCTCGAACCTGCGTCTGCGGGCGGGTCACGGAACCGCGCAGGCCCCGGCGGAACCCGGGAGCGCACGCCTGCGAGGCGGAGGCTGCCGCTTCCCCGGGCGGGGGTGGGTGGGATTTTTTTTTTTTTTTTTTTTTACCCGCTTTTTTAGGGGTAGCGGTGGAAGGACTGAGGCTGGGGGGGGTTCTTCTCAAGGGAAGAGGCGGGGCGTCGTTTCTTGGCCCCGGCGCAGGTCGAGGCACTTAACCGGTCCTGCACGCTGGGCAAGTGGGGGGCACAGCGTCCCCCGGAACTCCGGTCCTGGCAGGTCAGCCTCTCCGGGGCAGCGCTCACTCCCAGTCCTCCGACCCTCCTGTTCTACGGCCGAAATGCCTGCTACAGAGGATTATCGATGGGAAAATAAAACAAAACAAAACATTAATTTCCTTTTCTTTCGAGGCACTTGGACGCGTAGCGCGCTCAGCCGCCCGGGCGGAGAGTAGAGCGGGGTGGGCCGCTCGCCAGCTCGCCCGCCGCCCGCAGCCCGCTGCCATGTGCTGGCTGTTGCTGCTTCCAGTGATTGACAGGCCGGCGCACAGTCGGCGTGTCAGCAGCGAACCAAAGTAACATGCAGTCTTGCACGTTTTGCCGAAGTGCTTTTGCCCCTTGGAATGCCTAGGAGTTCAAACAACGTTCAAGCAACGCCTCTGCGCATTGGAAATCAATACACAGAGACGGGAAATTCAGGTTTTAAACAATTGCTTCGCTCGGGGTTCGGTCGCCAACAATGCCTAAACAAACATGTATTTGGTCCACACACCGAGTGCCAGACCCTCTTCGGCATTAACCACTCTGTTTTTCACACAACCGACCGTTTCAGACTTTAAACTTGTTACCCTTCGGATAAGGGAAAAAAAAAAAAAAGGGACCCTGTTTTTTCTCTTACCAGTAGCATTTAAGAGCATTAGTTTTAGCAGTGGGAATACTACTGGTAATTTGAAATGCAACCAGTAATCTTACATCCAAAGCGAGTTCAAAGAAATGTTTAAGTCCTTGTAAAAGCCAACATTTCTCACCTAATCTTTCCTAAAATATCTACGGAATGAAAGGAAGGAAACAGTTCTTACCTAACGCAAAGATTGGAAATTGCTTTTCAGGCACATTTACAGCGACTGTAGCAGTTCCTTATCCAGGGTAAGGAGCTCGGTCTGCTGCTATCACTCTGCAAACCACTGCGTGCCTTACAGAGCAATCCCACTCCGGCTCCGCAGAATTTCAGCAGCTCGCCTCCACCTCCACCTCCACTCCAGGACACGCCTCCAGTGATATCATGTGTCAATCACGCGGGCTGCCTGAAAACCTGGAACAGGATTTCTCCAACAGTCGTTTTCTCTTTCGTTTATGTGTACCAACTTGGAAATGTTGCCCTGTACTCTCTGTGATAAACATCCTCTGAAACTTTGAGATTACCTCTAAAATTCCTACAAATGCAGTTTGTCACAGAAGAATCCTTTGAGTTATCAATCTCTGTGAAAGTATTGGTGAACACAACTTTTAAGGTTGAATTAAAAAATACTTTTGAATAAAAGAAGATTAAAAAGTTGTATGCCAAGCCATCACTTCTGATCAGCTAGAGAGAAAAAGTATATTGACAGGTAAAAGATGATAATATAACATTACAGTTCGTATTTGAAGCAAAATTCACAATATGTGCAATCTGAAGGTTCAGAAGGTAGCACTACTTACTGCAAACGTATATAACATTACCTCATAAAGGTGAAATTTCCTGCTGTAGATTTTATAACAAGTGCTCTGTCTTGGTTTGGGATATGATTTCCTAAAACTCAAATTAAAAACCCCAACTTTCTTCAATTTTGTAATTAATTTGTATCATTTTGCAAAAAAAAAAAAAAAAAAAACCCATCCAGAACCAACTAATTTATTTTTAAAAATCAGTTAATTGGAAATCAATTAAAATAGATTACCAGGAAGTTTTATAATTCTTAATGATACATGTTTTGTTACTGGAAAAAAAAGATATTTTAATCAGTAGGAAACTCGCTTTGTTTCTTACAACCTATGGGATTTTAGATCTTTATTATCAAAATTGTGTACTTTATGCTTCAGGGAGGATAACTATATGTGAAATTTAAAATTCCACAGAGACTCTTAAAAGATACCTAAAAACCAAAAACATATAGTAAGTGGAGAGGAAGTACGTTTTCCAGGTACTAGATATCAGAAGTAGCTTAAAGTCTCTGACAAAATAAAGCAAACAAAACAAACCTCAAAATCTAGAACATGTATAAATTTGGATATGGAAATTTTCAGTTCTTAAGCTCCTTTACAATAACAAGTGATTCTGTTGAAGCTGTTTTTTTCTAGACTTTCAAATGTTTGAGCACTTAAAAAAATTAGAAGTTGTATTTGGAATTAACCTCTTTGGAACCTAGGGCATTGCTAAGACCATCAACAAGAAGGAAGGAAGCATCACTAGACAATAATATAGAACAAGAATGAAGCCAAAAAGCTACATATTCACTCAATATAAACGGTATTAAAATGGGCTTTTAAAAAAGATAAAATCAACATTATTGTACATACTTTCTGGTTTTTTTCTTAGATTTCATACTTTGGGATGTAATGAACTTTAACCAATGATGGATAGGTTTCTTGACCATTATGAATGGACTTGGAATAGTCAAATCAGAAATAGAATCATATCAGAGTATTCTGTTTGGATCTTCAAAATTGTCTTCTCAGCTATTACCACAATTTTAGGATGAGAGGTCAGTTCACCAATATGATAAAACCAGGAGAGGGAGCACTGAACATTCTACTTCCATAAATCCTATAAAAATATATTTGAAAGATTTCTGTAACAAATAAGCTTCAAACTCAACCACAGATGTATTAAATTACAATTTGCACGAGATTTAAGTATTTTTGAATTACAATAATAAGTTAAATCCATGAAATTTTAACTGTAACAGCATCATCATGGGTCATGTTCTATTTAGAAATCAAATATTAGGCTGCACAGGTTGACCAATGACCCTTTACATCATTTAGCAATAAAATACATCAGTATGTTTTTCTCTATTACATTACAAATAAATACAGGTGTAGTCTTGCCACCTGATCTAGAAGACATTTAGTAAAACCTGCCTCTCTTTTAGAAGACATTTAATAAAACCTGCCTCTCTTTTTGATTACCTACAACTCATAAGAATTTGTAAGCATTCTAAACTTTTAGTTTAAAATAGACATTGCTCTTTATTTAGTAAGTTTAATTTCTGTTTACCATACCTAGGAATGGATAGCTGAAGTATGGAATTTTCCTGGAAAGGAAAAACAATGTAAATATCCATGGGAAAGTCTTACGATAATGTTCAGTTCACTATTAAGATATGTGTAAAAGAATAAAGTGGAATGCAGAGTGACCCGGATGTCTTGTTCACTTTCGTGTGGAAACAAGAGAAGCCATCTCTTCTGCTGATTTGATTTTTGAAAGAAAGAGTAAAATAAAATGAAAAAACAATCTGATAACTCCTCACAACCGCTAGTAATTAAAAAAACAAAAAACAAAAAACGGTGTAGTACTGAGAAGCTTAACTTATTTATCTACTTTATTTGCCAAAGTAGCAGAATCATAACGTGTTCCAAGCTTTTGAAAAATAATTCCTTATTAATTCTTCCAAGAATTAATCATATTTATAAATATAATTTTTATCTTGTTGAGAAACAAAATAATCCCATAAACTGGTAAGTTAGCCTATAAGTATCTAATAAATTAATGAAGAACCAGGAATGGAAACTAAGTCTCTACTTTCCTTTTAGGGCAATAGTCACTGTATTACTATACTTCCCAAGAAAAACTGGCAAGGATAGCCATTTTATTTTCAGTTTCCTTTTGTAAACAGTCTTTGTAGTTGACAGAAATAGACCAACCTATTCTGTAAATTTTCCATAAACATTCTCTTTATTTTCATAAGCTCAATTCTCATTCTTCTGCCCTATTTGAAACACAAATGTTCTGTATTGGCTTCAAATTCTGGAAGTGGGCAAATCAAACAATACATTGAGTAAATTATACTGAATGATTTGTAAAGTTTCTGTCCACTCTATAATTCTACAACTAATCATTTGTATACTTTGTCACAAGTGATTCTATTTTTCACAAGTTGTAAGAAGGAAAAAGAAATGCACATGGAAGGGCTCTGAATTGCCCTCTACTCCTTAAGTATCATATTCCTTTACAGAGAATCAAAGTGACAAGAGTTCAGACAAATGGCATCACTACTACATATTAAAGATTTTAGTAACTAAATCCACATGGTAAGGTTGTATAAGGAAACATCTTTGCCCCAGTACAAAACAGTCTTCATTTCTTATCTAGTCAATTGAAGAATAAATCCTCTCTTCTTTCCTCCTCTGTAATATTAAATGTTCACTTCTAAACCTTGCCTTGTTCTTCTTTCTCACAAGAAAAGAAAATCTGCCTCTTCTCCTGATTTGACTTCTGAATGCCTCCTATAGTGATCATCTGGTATCATCTTTGATTCTGGTCAGCGAAAGCTATTAATCTTTCATTTCCATAACCATTTACTGCTATCTTCATCTTCAGAGACAAATGCATAAGAACACAGGTTAATTCAAAACCTATAACTGTCCCCAGAGATGAAACAGCAAAACAACAAAGTCATGTTTTCATTAAAATAAAAACGACTTAAAACATCTCCTGGGGCTTGGCTACTTTAATCCTTATTTCCTATACTGAAAAAAGAAAATGCAAAAAAACTTACAAGAAAAAATTTTTGAACACTCTGGTTTTCTTTAAATTGCAGTTCTCTTGGAGCATTTAAAAAATTCCACGTACAAATACATTTCACGTGGTAACAATAATTGATAGGCTACATGTGTTGAAAATCTGAGTTTTGGCTATATCATTCTTCTATATCATGATCTATAACTTTAGCTAATATGCCGTATTTGCCCATAATGTCCCTATGTCCAATACTCCAACAAGTGTGAAAATGGCATGATATTGAGAAAAGAATAACTGATGTAGCGTCAGATGATACGAAGTTCAGGTCTCAGCTTTGCCACTTTCTAGCTTGGTGACCTTCACTTAATTTCTCTTAGCCTGCTTTCTCATCAGTAACCTGAAGTTAATAACAATCCTTCACCTTCCCAAATTGTAGCACTACTGTAGGCTTAATGTGTGTATATGGAGTACTTTGTAAAATTTATAGCTCTGTATAAATGCTGTAAGTTAGCTATAAGTTAGCAGTCTCAGACACACTGTATGATGAAATGTTTCAGGTTTCCTCTTTCTAGGTGCTTCATCCCTAAATAATGAATTTATTTATCTTATAATTGTTTCAATTCAGTTTGCTTTTGTTTTTCTAAGGCTAAACTCAGTTTTAAGTAATTGTATTTCTGCGTGTGTGCATGTGTATGTGTGTATGTGTGTGAGTTTGTGTGTGTGTTTTAACTGAGATTTTGGAAGAGCTATCTGCTAATAATTTCAGAATAATAAAGCTTATGACCCTGATAACTTTAACATTTATCTGGAATGTTTAATCATTTACATTTTACTTTCAGTTAAGATAAAGTTCATTGCAAATAATAAAAACATCTTCTATGAAATTTGTAAGCTCTTTGTGATCATTTGGATTAAACAAACAAATATATGTTTTAAAAACGTAATTGGATAGCATTTTAAAAATTGAACATAAATAGAAAAGTAGAAAGCAGATAACCTTCTATATACTTTCATACTCTTGCTTCTTTCTGATAATCTCTTAGAATGTTTAATTTGATAATAAGTATGCCGGATATGGTAGCAGATAGTTTCTGCCAATTACCAAAGTACTATACGAATCTAATGTTTGTATTAATTTCTAAAATTGATAGCAGAGAGGTATGTCATGGAGCCAATGAATTTCAACTAACAAAAAACCTGTGAAGCGCCACCTATTGTTGAAAATAAGTCATTTCAAATTTCAATCAAAACTTGAATATTGCGCTTTAGTCTAGCAGTTGGACCCATCAGTTTATACTGATCAGTGTTTTATAGTCTTTTTTACCTTAAGTTACCATATTATGTTATGATTTAAGGTGTTAGTTTTCAATAAAACTGCAAAAAATGTACTGTATACATTGGATGCTTTTTGAAGAATCTGAAAGATAAAAAATAACCTACTGTACCTGTATGAAGTTATAATATCAGTGGAGAAGATCATAAAATAATGATATTGACTTTTAACCAACACATATATTCAAAAAGATGTTTTCCCACTCAAAGTAGTTACTTAAAAAAGGTATATACTTCTTCCAGCAATGCCACAATTGGATAAATCTTTCTTTAAAATCCTTGATTACAAATAGCATCTGGACCTACACATCACATTCTTTTGAAGAAGCTCAATCTTGTATATCAATGCTGTATATGGTATAGTGCATATAGTGCATATATTATAAATAATATCAGTATTAGAAAAATATTTCCCTTTTGAAGATGGATTTGGATTTTGTTAACCCATAAATCAATAGGAGCCGGTATACGGAGTAGGATGAGTGCTCAAGCTGAGTAGAAGTCTCAGAAGAAAAACAACATACCAAAATAAAAATTACAAAACTGTTCAAAATGTTAAAGGATCACTGGCTACTGTGGGAAGAATCAACAGTGAAAGGAAGTAATTATTCCTTTGACACATAACATGAAGTATATATTGCTATAAAAGATATTAGTTATTATAGGAAGAAGAACTTGAATCTCATTCTAGAATAAATAGGATTCATAAGAGAGGCAAAGAAAAAGACAAATCGATCTTTAGGTCATGGCAGAAGGAAACACCAGAAGGAGAAAATAGGCAACAGGCACATCATGATCACAATTATTTTACAAGACCGGTGTTACTGGAAAGCAAAGCTTCTTTTGTAAAATCATAATTGTCAAAATTGGAAAAGTAAGGCAAGGACAAATTTCAGAGGGATTTTAATGCCACAGTGAGGATTTGGACTTGATCTCAAGGAAATCAAGAGCAAAGGAGTTACCTGATGAAAGAGTCTCTTCCTAAAAGATTTGTCTGACTGTGAGGATTGCAGCAAGAAAAGGCTAATGTCACATAACTGCCTTAGAGATGAGTACAGTAACCTAATGAGTGGTAAACAGAACTTGGACCAGAGTACCAGTGAAAAAAGAGGAGAGAGGACAAGATCTAACTTAATATGAAGGTTTATTGCACGCCTAGTCATTAAATGATATGATAACAATAGATAGAAGTTTTGCCCACAAGGTTTTAAGAAAACCTTAAAGAATGGTAAAATATACCTAATTTGGCCAGTTATACTAAGGACACTTACTGAAAATAAACCAGTAATGGAGTGGCTGGCTGGCTCAGCAGATGGTGTGACTCTTGATCCTGGAGTCACGAGTTCAAACTCCACATTGGGCATAGAGCTTACTTACTTACTTAATTAATTAAACCAGTCATATAAGGATATTTGAGCTCATAAAGTTTACAGAATTCCTCCAATGTTATGAACCTTCAAGAATGAGAGAAAGAATTCATAATTCATCAGAGAACTTAGAAAGGTATTATGTACTCTTTTCCATTTTCTTCTGTTCAATTTTGGAAGAAAAGGGAAGAGAAAGAATTTCAGGGAGAGATATGTTCATAAGAGATCACTAATATTTATAACAATATCTGGCCAACCCAAGGAATGACAATTTGATTATATTATGCTCCTATCTCAGAGACATCAAGCAGTATATATGCTCCAGAATTAATCAATTCAGGCATAGAAAAGATTACTTGAAAAATTCTCCCATGTCAGGAGATTGTGTAAATACTAGAAAACAAAGCCATAAAAGATCTCAAATTCTATATAAAAAATTGAGATCAAAGATTTATAACAGCAAGTTAGTGATACTCTTGTGATTTTTTGAAAAAAACATTTAAAACTTTACAATTCACTGTGAAACTGTATGCAATAAATAAGTCATGGACTTCCCTTTCTTGCAAGACCATTTTAGTTTGTGCATTCATTTACCAAATGTACATTAGTAGTGTGCTTGGTATAGTGCTAAGTGCTGGTGATGCAAATTCCTGCAGAAGCCCTAGTAGTGACATTCTCTACCATGAAACTATGCCTCACAGCTGATTGGATTATAGGTGGGCTCAGGACCTAAATATAGCTAAAAAAAAAAAAAAGAAGAAGAAGAAGAAGAAGAAGAAGAAGAGCTGGGCTATTATAAGCCTGGTAGTTATGGAGAGAATAAGACAGTTATTTTTATGAAATAGAGCTACGATGTCATGAGGCAAAAGGCAATGAAGGACTATAAGTGAATAAAATTTAGGAGAAATGAGTATCATTAGGTAATAAACAAAATACCACATCTAATCAAATCTAAGATGTCATTATTTGTATGGTACACTTTTATTTTATGGACTACTATGAAAGAAAAAATACTGCTGATTAATATAAGACACAATGCTTTCTTATCACTTAGAGTTTTGTTTTCTATTTATTGATAGGGCTTTTAATGCTCTTTTGTACATAGATTTTTATCATATGTCAGTCTTATACACACAGGAAAAGAAAAGATATGCAGAATAAGTTGACTAGGGCTCCTAAAACTTCTTCATAGTCTAATTCTTCTGAATCACTATAGATTCAGTCATCAGTGCTAGTGTTTTTCTATACAACATAATGTTCTGGCCATCAAGAACACTGGGCAGAAGTTCTTAAAAGATGCAACAGTTCTTCAAGGAACACTGCATCATTATTTTCAGAATTTCTTCCAAGCCACTAACACTTACTCTGCAAGTTTTGATACTGGAGCATTTTTTTTATCTTATCACAAGTGCCAATAGAAGGTTTTCAGACAATAGAACTCATAGCTCTACCTCATCTGGTCCTTAAATAGTTTCCCAAGTCAAACATGAAGAGGTTGTAGTTGTCTACTCATGCAGCCAGGAATAACACCACGTCTGCCCACGGTCAGGCAATAACCACCTCATCACTTGTCTCGTGCCTGGTAGACAGTAATTGTACAATGCAACCCAATTACAGAAGTATTAAAATGCGGTTGAAAATGTGCCTCTTGGATAAAAGTGGCTAGCATTTTATCTTTACAGGAATCTTAATGCTTTCCTTATCTAACCTTTGTACCTATGATGCACAAAGAGGTTTAGTATTTTGCCCAAGATTATACAGTTGACAAGTGGTGGTGCAAGTATCTGAACCCAGGTATATGGAGGGTGAGGGAGTTGGTTGGTAGAAAGAAAAGAAGACCAGAAAGGATGGGATAGCTGAATTGCTGTACTAACAGGGCGTGTGTCACTGAAGATCTGCCACCAGCCTACTGTTGATCCCAAAGCTCCTTGGCTCTTAAGGCAGCTCAGCTATACAGTGGTTTCTTTCTTTCTTTCTTTCCTTCTTTCTTTCTTTCTTTTTCTCATGATATTCATATTTCTTTTTTTTAATTTTTTTTATGTTTATTTTTCAGAGAGAGAGAGAGAGAGAGACAGAGCACAAGTGGGGGAGGGGCAGAGAGAGAGAGAAAAACACAGAATCTGAAGCAGGCTCCAGGCTCTGAGCTGTCAGCACAGAGCCCAACGCTGGGCTCGAATTCACAGACCGTGAGATCATGACCTGTGCACAAGTCGGACGCTTAGCCGCTTAGCCGACTGAGTCACCCAGGTGCCCCCGTATTTCTCTTTCTACCATATTTTATTGGGGTGGCCTGACTTAGTATCTGCTCTTTACAACTAATAATCCTAATAAATATAGCATGGATATATGCCTGGGAGAACTGGGAATGCTGCACAGAGAAGGGCACATTAAGCTTAAATTTGTTGGATAGGAAACAAAATTGGGGCGGGGGAGGGGAGGAAACAGAGGGAGGCCTTCTAGAAGAGCTAAATATGTGTGCAAAGACACAAAGGGTGAAATAATCAGGGAATATGTTCAGGAAGTCAAAGTTGTTAAAGCAGAAAGTAAGGAGGTGGAAAAGATAAAGAGAAGGCTGGGTAGGAAAGCAGAGATCAGAGCACACAGGGACTCTGTTGCCTTGTAAAGAAACTGCCTGCTATCCTGTGAAAGAGTGACTCTGAAACTTGCTTTAGCAGTGATCTATTTTTGAAACTCCGAAATATGTGAGAAATAAGGTGGCATTGCACTGAAGAAGCAAGGATGGAGTGGGGGAAGAGGACTCCCCAAAGACAGCTCATACAACATTGCTTTAATTCCATTTCTAGAGTTGAAAGTGCATGACCAGAGGAGTAACATGAGAAAGATCATCTTGTCAGTAGTGAAGAGGATGGAGAGGCAGAGTAGATCATCGCTCTCAGTCACTAGGAAGCCTCTGCCATCATCCAGGGGAGAGACTGAGAAGTGAGGAATGGCACATCTTATTCTGGGTTAGACTGTGAGAGAAGTTTAAGTGAAGAGGAATTTCTTAAACAAGCACAGCAGATAACCACACATACCTGAAGACAGAAAACAAAGTACGGTTAGCTATACACAAAATGGAAGTGGAAAAACACAGAATGATGGCAGATGTTTTTTTTTCTCTGTGCAAATTTTCTGATGTGTCTACATAATGAGATGGAAATGGATGTAAAAGTTTGTTTCCTGCTGTTTTGTTATAAAATTATGATAATCCATAATATTTATAGATTACATACATGAGCTTGTTGTGTGACAATCCCTTTGCTAAGAATTTTAGATGCATCATCTCTTTTAATCCATACAAAAACTGTATCAGTTAAGTATTATGATTTACAGAGGAAGACACTGGTGCTCTAAAATATTAAATAATGTACCCAAAACAAAAACCCACCTTGCAAGTGGCACAGCTAAGGTTTGAAAATAGACTTGACTGCAGAACACCAGCTCTTTATTCTACTAGCTAAAAACTGTCCAAAACACTAAATAAATACTAATATACCACTGTAAGAATATAGTATAATTTACTTAAATATCCCAGTTCCAAATTTTAAGAAGAAAAAGGACAGATTTTCATGGTACTGGATCTCAACTCTGGTATCAAGATTTCATGAGACTGATTTTCACTATCTTGCCTGATGCTACCCTCCAACCCTGCTTGCTAAGCCACGTGTAGTGGAAACAATGATGTCAGTGGTAACAGCAAATTTCTCACATCAAAGAGCATGTATCTGAGGATTTGGCTCCTCTGGTTTTTCCTATATACCTATATCTTTTGCCTGGCCCATCATAGGGAATTTGTGCTTGTATGGCAGATCACAAGCATGACCCACACTTCTAAAGATACTTTATTCCCATTTAGGGTCCATTGTGCACATGTGCATGGTAGTGGTTAAAGTAATTTTCTTAAGATCCCAAATCTACCTTTAAATTCAATACTATTTTTGTGAGACCTAATACAGGAAACGATCAGAAGGTTTCAATCAAGAGACATGTAGAAGTAAAAAGAAAGGGGTTCTTCTCCTTATTAACCTGCACCCCCAACACACAAACACACACACACACAAAGGTTAAGTGTAAGAAACAGGACAGCATTAATAATCAGATACAGGAAATATGGTTCCTAGGTAGTTGATAATGAAACGTACCTGAGTATGGCCTACAATCCCTAGAGTGACTTCTTTCCTCAGTAATTAATGTGCTAGCCTTCTTACCATTTAACAGATATAACCAAAAGAGCCTTATATATATACACACAAACATAATAATCATGAACCACTTAAAATTTTTTTTCCACATGGCACTAAAATGCATGCAAAATCTGTGTTTTTTTCTGACTAAAAAGTACATTGTATAAGCCCTCTCTCTTATGCCATGCCACTAGTTGTATCTTTATGAAAATGTGATAAAAAAATGGAATATTCAGCAACCCCATAATATATAGATCTTTCCTCTCCCATCTCTCATTGCCAATGAGAGATTGGCATTCTTACCAAAGCAAAATTATTCAGCATTCAGAAGAACCATTGCATTAGCCTTGAAATGTTTTATATTATATGATTTGTCACACAAGAAGTATTTCCTACCTCTGAGGGATTTATGTTGAATAAAAAGACTATACCAAGTAAAATATTAAAAATGAGGAAAAAACAAATGTCAGAAGATGTTTTTTAAATGAGTGTGGGGTTTCCTTTTTAAAGTGAAGAATTTACATCTTATTCAAGCTTTGCCTTTAATTTTACACAGAAAGTCTCATTAATACAGTGAGAACTAGCCTCCTTGCCACATTAATTTTCTTTCTTTCTGATACATGTCAGTCTGTGTGGTCATATGCGGCCTGGGGCTTTGGGTTTGTGAATGAAGAAAGTGAGGGAGGGAAAGGAGAGACAAAAAGAAATGCAGGAAAAGGGAGAGAGGGGTGTCTTAACTAGTGAAAAAGCTGAACAGTAAATTATAATTAAGAATAAATTTGGGCTTATGTCTTGCACATTCCATATTAAAAACTAAAGATCGAAAAAGAGTAACAAACTCACAGTTGTTTTTTGTCCCATAATTATTTAATACAGTCATTCTGAGTTCTGCCTTCTATTTTTAACTGTGACCTTTCTACTGAATAAGAATCACATATACCAGGTCTGAATTATTACAAAGTAGGTTCTGAATTAATGAGATTAATGAGATTTTTTTATACTATACAGGGAATTCGATCCTGGAGTAAGAGTGTTATTAATGAGTGGTCCTGCACTCCATGACAATGTGCCATTTGATGGGTGTATTTTTATAAGGCCCTGTGCAAACATCACCAATTGGGCTCCCACTCAGTTCATTGTGACAGTAAAGATCATGAACATACATCACTGTAGCAATCCTTATTCATTAAAGGAGACTATGGGTTGAAACTGTTCATTACGTAGCAGTGCCATAGAAAGTTTATGCAGTTATGGTGGTTTAAAAGATGTTAGTTTCGTCTACATTGGAGTCCTAAGAGATATCCAGCACAAAACTGGGATTTCTGTGGACATTTATGGATAGTCTGTAATTTAAGCAACTTGTACACAGTTCACAACTTATCATTTCCTGATGCAGATTTATAATACAGTCTGATGTTTCAGGACAGCTTTATGATCACTTTATACGCTCATTCCAGTGTTATGAAGTAAGCTGATTATACCATCACATTTTAGTTAAAAACTCAGATATAAGAATCAAGGTGAATTCAGTGAGCTTTAACTAATACAAAAGTTTAGAAAAAAACCACAATGATTGAGTTTCCAGTCTGTTGCTTATAAAGCCTACACCGTATTCAAAATGATACCAGAGTCTCTTTATAAGAGAATAGCATTTCTTTTTTTCATAAGGTCAACCAAATGGAGTGTGACTCAGTTGCACTTTTTAAATTATTAAAAATGTCTCCAATTCTAATTTTATCAAGATAGATATAAATATGAAAGCTAGCCTTATAAAGCTTCTAGAGGAAAGCATAGAATATCCTCATGATCTTGTGAAAAGTGATACTTTCTTTTTTTTTTTTTTTTATTTTTTTATTTTTTAATATATGAAATTTACTGTCAAATTGGTTTCCATACAACACCCAGTGCTCATCCCAAAAGGTGCCCTCCTCAATACCCATCACCCACCCTGCCCTCCCTCCCACCCCCCATCAACCCTCAGTTTGTTCTCAGTTTTTGTTTTTTTTTTTAAATTTTTTTTTTCAACGTTTTTTATTTATTTTTGGGACAGAGAGAGACAGAGCATGAATGGGGGAGGGGCAGAGAGAGAGGGAGACACAGAATCGGAAACAGGCTCCAGGCTCCGAGCCATCAGCCCAGAGCCTGACGCGGGGCTCGAACTCACGGACCGCGAGATCGTGACCTGGCTGAAGTCGGACGCCCAACCGACTGCGCCACCCAGGCGCCCCTGTTCTCAGTTTTTAACAGTCTCTTATGCTTTGGCTCTCTCCCACTCTAACCTCTTTTTTTTTTTTTTTTTTTTTTTCCCTTCCCCTCCCCCATGGGTTTCTGTTACGTTTCTCAGGATCCACATAAGAGTGAAACCATATGGTATCTGTCTTTCTCTGTATGGCTTATTTCACTTAGCATCACACTCTCCAGTTCCATCCACGTTGCTACAAAAGGCCATATTTCATTCTTTCTCATTGCCACGTAGTATTCCATTGTGTATATAAACCACAATTTCTTTATCCATTCATCAGTTGATGGACATTTAGGCTCTTTCCATAATTTGGCGATTGTTGAGAGTGCTGCTATAAACATTGGGGTACAAGTGCCCCTATGCATCAGTACTCCTGTATCCCTTGGATAAATTCCTAGCAGTGCTATTGCTGGGTCATAGGGTAGGTCTATTTTTAATTTTCTGAGGAACCTCCACACTGCTTTCCAGAGCGGCTGCACCAATTTGCATTCCCACCAACAGTGCAAGAGGGTTCCCGTCTCTCCACATCCTCTCCAGCATCTATAGTCTCCTGATTTCTTCATTTTGGCCACTCTGACTGGCGTGAGGTGGTATCTCAGTGTGGTTTTGATTTGTATTTCCCTGATGAGGAGCGACGTTGAACATCTTTTCATGTGCCTGTTGGCCATCCGGATGTCTTCTTTAGAGAAGTGTCTATTCATGTTTTCTGCCCATTTCTTCACTGGGTTATTTGTTTTTCGGGTGTGGAGTTTGATGAGCTCTTTATAGATTTTGGATACTAGCCCTTTGTCCGATGTGTCATTTGCAAATATCTTTTCCCATTCCGTTGGTTGCCTTTTAGTTTTGTTGGTTGTTTCCTTTGCTGTGCAGAAGCTTTTTATCTTCATAAGGTCCCAGTAATTCACTTTTGCTTTTAATTCCCTTGCCTTTGGGGATGTGCCGAGTAAGAGATTGCTACGGCTGAGGTCAGAGAGGTCTTTTCCTGCTTTCTCCTCTAAGGTTTTGATGGTTTCCTGTCTCACATTCAGGTCCTTTATCCATTTTGAGTTTATTTTTGTGAATGGTGTGAGAAAGTGGTCTAGTTTCAACCTTCTGCATGTTGCTGTCCAGTTCTCCCAGCACCATTTGTTAAAGAGACTGTCTTTTTTCCATTGGATGTTCTTTCCTGCTTTGTCAAAAATGAGTTGGCCATACGTTTGTGGGTCTAGTTCTGGGGTTTCTATTCGATTCCATTGGTCTATGTGTCTGTTTTTATGCCAATACCATGCTGTCTTGATGATGACAGCTTTGTAGTAGAGGCTAAAGTCTGGGATTGTGATGCCTCCTGCTTTGGTCTTCTTCTTCAAAATTACTTTGGCTATTCGGGGCCTTTTGTGGTTCCATATGAATTTTAGGATTGCTTGTTCTAGTTTCGAGAAGAATGCTGGTGCAATTTTGATTGGGATTGCATTGAATGTGTAGATAGCTTTGGGTAGTATTGACATTTTGACAATATTTATTCTTCCAATCCATGAGCAGGGAATGTCTTTCCATTTCTTTATATCTTCTTCAATTACCTGCATAAGCTTTCTATAGTTTTCAGCATACAGATCTTTTACATCTTTGGTTAGATTTATTCCTAGGTATTTTATGCTTCTTGGTGCAATTGTGAATGGGATCAGTTTCTTTATTTGTCTTTCTGTTGCTTCATTGTTAGTGTATAAGAATGCAACTGATTTCTGTACATTGATTTTGTATCCGGCAACTTTGCTGAATTCATGTATCAATTCTAGCAGACTTTTGGTGGAGTCTATCGGATTTTCCATGTATAATATCATGTCATCTGCAAAAAGCGAAAGTTTGACTTCATCTTTGCCAATTTGGATGCCTTTGATTTCCTTTTGTTGTCTGATTGCTGATGCTAGAACTTCCAGCACTATATTAAACAGCAGCGGTGAGAGTGGGCATCCCTGTCGTGTTCCTGATCTCAGGGAAAAAGCTCTCAGTTTTTCCCCATTGAGGATGATGTTAGCTGTGGGCTTTTCATAAATGGCTTTTATGATCTTTAAGTATGTTCCTTCTATCCCGACTTTCTCAAGGGTTTTTATTAAGAAAGGGTGCTGGATTTTGTCAAAGGCCTTTTCTGCATCGATTGACAGGATCATATGGTTCTTCTCTTTTTTTTTGTTAATGTGATGTATCACGTTGATCGATTTGCGAATGTTGAACCAGCCCTGCATCCCAGGAATGAATCCCACTTGATCATGGTGAATAATTCTTTTTATATGCTGTTGAATTCGATTTGCTAGTATCTTATTGAGAATTTTTGCATCCATATTCATCAGGGATATTGGCCTGTAGTTCTCTTTTTTTACTGGGTCTCTGTCTGGTTTAGGAATCAAAGTAATACTGGCTTCATAGAATGAGTCTGGAAGTTTTCCTTCCCTTTCTATTTCTTGGAATAGCTTGAGAAGGATAGGTATTATCTCTGCTTTAAACGTCTGGTAGAACTCCCCTGGGAAGCCATCTGGTCCTGGACTCTTATTTGTTGGGAGATTTTTGATAACCGATTCAATTTCTTCGCTGGTTATGGGTCTGTTCAAGCTTTCTATTTCCTCCTGATTGAGTTTTGGAAGAGTGTGGGTGTTTAGGAATTTGTCCATTTCTTCAAGGTTGTCCAATTTGTTGGCATATAATTTTTCATAGTATTCCCTGATAATTGTTTGTATCTCTGAGGGATTGGTTGTAATCATTCCATTTTCATTCATGATTTTATCTATTTGGGTCATCTCCCTTTTCTTTTTGAGAAGCCTGGCTAGAGGTTTGTCAATTTTGTTTATTTTTTCAAAAAACCAACTCTTGGTTTCGTTGATCTGCTCTACAGTTTTTTTAGATTCTATATTGTTTATTTCTGCTCTGATCTTTATGATTTCTCTTCTTCTGCTGGGTTTAGGCTGCCTTTGCTGTTCTGCTTCTATTTCCTTTAGGTGTGCTGTTAGATTTTGTATTTGGGATTTTTCTTGTTTCTTGAGATAGGCCTGGATTGCAATGTATTTCCCTCTCAGGACTGCCTTCGCTGCGTCCCAAAGCGTTTGGATTGTTGTATTTTCATTTTCGTTTGTTTCCATATATTTTTTAATTTCTTCTCTAATTGCCTGGTTGACCCACTCATTCGTTAGTAGGGTGTTCTTTAACCTCCATGCTTTTGGAGGTTTTCCAGACTTTTTCCTGTGGTTGATTTCAAGCTTCATAGCATTGTGGTCTGAAAGTATGCATGGTATAATTTCAATTCTTGTAAACTTATGAAGGGCTGTTTTGTGACCCAGTATATGATCTATCTTGGAGAATGTTCCATGTGCACTCGAGAAGAAAGTATATTCTGTTGCTTTGGGATGCAGAGTTCTAAATATATCTGTCAAGTCCATCTGATCCAATGTATCATTCAGGGCCCTTGTTTCTTTATTGACTGTGTGTCTAGATGATCTATCCATTTCTGTAAGTGGTGTGTTAAAGTCCCCTGCAATGACCACATTCTTATCAATAAGGTTGCTTATGTTTATGAGTAACTGTTTTATATATCTGGGGGCTCCGGTATTTGGCGCATAGACATTTATAATTGTTAGCTCTTCCTGATGGATAGACCCTGTAATTATTATATAATGCCCTTCTTCATCTCTTGTTACAGCCTTTAATTTAAAGTCTAGTTTGTCTGATATAAGTATGGCTACTCCAGCTTTCTTTTGGCTTCCAGTAGCATGATAAATAGTTCTCCATCCCCTCACTCTCAATCTAAAGGTGTCCTCAGATCTCAAATGAGTCTCTTGTAGACAGCAAATAGATGGGTCTTGTTTTTTTATCCATTCTGATACCCTATGTCTTTTGGTTGGCGCATTTAATCCATTTACATTCAGTGTTATTATAGAAAGATACGGGTTTAGAGTCATTGTGATGTCTGTATGTTTTATGCTTGTAGTGATGTCTCTGGTACTTTGTCTCACAGGATCCCCCTTAGGATCTCTTGTAGGGCTGGTTTCGTGGTGACAAATTCCTTCAGTTTTTGTTTGTTTGGGAAGATCTTTATCTCTCCTTCTATTCTAAATGACAGACTTGCTGGATAAAGGATTCTCGGCTGCATATTTTTTCTGTTTAGCACACTGAAGATATCGTGCCAAGCCTTTCTGGCCTGCCAAGTTTCAAAGGAGAGATCAGTCACGAGTCTTATAGGTCTCCCTTTATATGTGAGGGCACGTTTATCCCTTGCTGCTTTCAGAATTTTCTCTTTATCCTTGTATTTTGCCAGTTTCACTATGATATGTCGTGCAGAAGATCGATTCAAGTTACGTCTGAAGGGAGTTCTCTGTGCCTCTTGGATTTCAATGCCTTTTTCCTTCCCCAGTTCAGGGAAGTTCTCAGCTATAATTTCTTCAAGTACCCCTTCAGCACCTTTCCCTCTTTCTTCCTCCTCTGGGATACCAATTATGCGTATATTATTTCTTTTTAGTGTATCACTTAGTTCTCTAATTTTCCCCTCATACTCCTGGATTTTTTTATCTCTCTTTCTTTCAGCTTCCTCTTTCTCCATAACTTTATCTTCTAGTTCACCTATTCTCTCCTCTGCCTCTTCAATCCGAGCCGTGGTGGTTTCCATTTTGTTTTGCATTTCGTTTAAAGCGTTTTTCAGCTCCTCGTGACTGTTCCTTAGTCCCTTGATCTCTGTAGCAAGAGATTCTCTGCTGTCCTGTATACTGTTTTCAAGCCCAGCGATTAATTTTATGACTATTATTCTAAATTCACTTTCTGTTATATTATTTAAATCCTTTTTGATCAGTTCATTAGCTGTTGTTATTTCCTGGAGATTCTTCTGAGGGGAATTCTTCCGTTTGGTCATTTTGGACAGTCCCTGGAGTGGTGAGGACCCGTAGGGCACTTCCCCCGTGCTGTGGTGTATAACTGGAGTTGGTGGGCGGGGCCGCAGTCCGACCTGATGTCTGCCCCCAGCCCACCGCTGGGGCCACAGTCAGACTGGTGTGTGCCTTCTCTTCCCCTCTCCTAGGGGCGGGATTCACTGTGGGGTGGTGTGGCCCGTCTGGTCTACTTGCACACTGCCAGGCTTGTGGTGCTGGGGAGCTGGCGTATTAGCTGGGGTGGGTAGGCAAGGTGCACGGGGGCGGGAGGGGCAGGCTTAGCTCGCTTCTCCTTAGGTGATCCACTTCAGGAGGGGCCCTGTGGCAGCGGGAGGGAGTCAGATCCGCTGCCGGAGGTTTGGCTCCGCAGAAGCACAGAGTTGGGTGTTTGCGCGGAGCGAGCAAGTTCCCTGGCAGGAACTGGTTCTCTTTGGGATTTTGGCTGGGGGATGGGCGGGGGAGATGGCGCTGGCGAGCGCCTTTGTTCCCCGCCAAGCTGAGCTCTGCCGTCCGGGGGCTCAGCAGCTCTCCCTCCCTTTGTCCTCCAGCCTTCCCGCTTTCTGAGCAGAGCTGTTAACTTCTGACCTCCCAGACGCTAAGTCGCGCTTGCTGTCGGAACACAGTCCGTCCGGCCCCTCCGCTTTTGCCAGCCCGACTCGGGGGCTCTGCTTGGCCGGCGAGCCGCCCCTCCGCCCCGGCTCCCTCCCGCCAGTCCGTGGAGCGCGCACCGCCTCGCCGCCCTTCCTACCCTCTTCCGTGGGCCTCTCGTCTGCGCTTGGCTCCGGAGACTCCGTTCTGCTAATCCTCTGGCGGTTTTCTGGGTTCTTTAGGCAGGTGTAGGTGGAATCTAAGTGATCAGCAGGACGCGCGGTGAGCCCAGCGTCCTCCTACGCCGCCATCTTCCGGAACTCTCAAAAGTGATACTTTCATAGAAAGGACACAAAAACTACTATGCAAAAAAAAAGTAGATTGGGCTTCGCCAAAATTAAAAAAGTTTTCTCATCAAAGGACACTATTAAGAAAATAAAAAGGCAAGACACAGACTAGGATAAAGTATTTGAAATGCATAAATCTGACTTGTATTCAGAATATATAAAGAATTATATATATAAACCTATAACAAAAAGACAAATGACCACATTTTCAAATAGTCAAAAGACTAAAATACATAGCAAAAGAATATATATGAATGGCCAACAAGCTCACAAGAAGCTGTTCAACATCATTTACTCATCAGGAAAATGGAGATAAAACCACAAAGAAATACAATTTCTTATCTGCTCGAATGGCTGGTTATAAAAGACTGACAATACCAAACGGTGGTAAAGAAGTGGAGCAACTAGAATGCTCATGCATTGCTGATGGAAACATAAAAATGGTACAATCACTTTTGAAAGCAGTTTGGCAGCTTTTTATACAGTCACACACACACACACACACACACACACACACACTCACCCTATGACCCTACAAGTCAACAAGTCTCCTCCTAGGTGTTTTCTTAAAAAAATGAAACATATGTTCCCAAAGTGATTTCTACAGGATTATTCATAACAATATATTATGATTATTCATAACAACTTTATTCATAGTAGCCCCAAACTAGAAGCCACCCAAATGCCCACCAACAAGAGAATGTATAAATAAATTGTGGCATATTCAAACAGTGAAATTCTACTCAACGATAAAATTGAATGGAATACTGATACACACATCGAAATGGATCAGTTTCACAAATATAATGCTAAATGAAATAAGCCAGACACACAAAAGTATACCATATGATTCCATTTTTATGAAGTTCTGAAAACAGGCAAAAACTAATCTATAAACAAATCAGAACACTGATTGCCTATGATAAGGAGTAGGGATTGACGGGGAATGTAGCACAGGGAAACCTTCTGGGATGACAGAAGTGGTCTATTTATTAGGATAGCAGTTACACTGAATTACTTTTATGTAATCATCACACTTAATAATCACACATTTGTGTAATCACACACAATAATCACACATTTAAAATCCATTAAGCCCATTTAAAATCCAAAAGCCATTTCATTATATGTAAACCTTACCTCAATAAAAAGAAAATGATTCTGAGTTCTCTCCTACATTTTTTTAATGCAACATTTATTGAGTTTATACTACTTAGAAACCCTGTTTAGAGACCAAGGATACAAAGATAAATAAGAATAAGACACTGTCCCTGACTTTAAGGAATTTAAAGTCTAAGAACGAGTATTTATAATCTAGTAAACAAGAGAGACAAATTTCACAGCAAAATAGCAGGAACCTTAGCAGAGCTATGGGCACTAGACCAGAGAAGGGAACCCACTCTCAGAGAACTGCCTCGGTAAGGAAGATCTCTGGAGAAGGTGACACCAGAACATTATCCTGAGAGTAGAGAAGAAGATGGAGGGAAAGGGATTCACAGGCTGGGTAAAAATCATAACAAACTCATGTGGATAAGAAATGGCATGGCTTGAGTGAGGAACTAGAAGCAGTTAAGTATTATTCCAGTTAATTGCTTTTAACATTCCTAATAGTCTCCCCAATATATTTGCCAAGATGAGAAAATTGGTTTGTACTTTTAGTGTCTAAGCCCTACACATTTTTTCCAGTACCAGTGGCACTTATCTTGCTCCAGAACTGATCACCCCTGCCCCCATCTCTGCCTGAATTCCTGAACTAATATTTGTTCCACTCTATTATCCTATCAGAGCTTTTGGTTGTCATACAATTCCCTCAATTCCATCATCATGGAATCCAAGAGAAAACCCTGTACAATTCTATATGCAATGTTTTTTGAGACACTGTCTTCCCTTGGCTTCAGCATCAGCATCAGCATCATTTTCTCCTTTTGGCTCTTTTTTTTTTTTTTTTTGCTTTGCTTCACTCAAGCTTTATGTTGGCATTCCTCTGGTTCTGCTTTAAATAGAGTGACTATATATTTATTATCCAAACTGGGTCAACTTTTGAGAATGAAAAGGCTGCAATTAATAATTACCTTGGGGCAATGCGTGTTCACTGGAACCATCCCAGGCAAGCTGGGATTTATGGTCATCCTATTCCTGGGCCAGTCTTTTCTCACTCCACACTCTCTCCCCAAGTAATCTCAACCACTCCAATGGCTTCTTTATCATATTTATCCAAATGATGCCAAATATCTCCAGCCTGGACTTCACTTTTGAGCACCAGACCCATAAAGATAAAGGTTTATTCCACTTGGATGTCTTACAGGCACTTGTAACTCATTAACTCAGAAAGAGAACCTACAATTATCCCCTTTACATTCTCATTCACATTCATTCCTAGCATTTCCTATCTCTGTAAAAAGCCAGCTCTATCCTTCCACCCGCTCCAATCAAAAGTTTTTCTGCCCACTCATATCCAATTAATCACCAAGCTCTGTCAGTTTTTTTTCCTATACCCAACTTAAACCCTCCACTTCCCTCCAGCGACACCATTGGCACCCCAGCACAAGTCATATCAACTCTTACTGGAACTAGCCTCTATGCTACCCCCAGTATGATCTTCTTAAAACACAAATCTGATTACTTTTTTTTTTTTTTTAACATAAAAGCGTTTCAATTGTTTCTCCTTATCCACAGCCTCCAATCTCAACTTGTAACATGGTCTCAGGTTACTCTGTGAACTGACCCCTGTCTCTCTCTTCAGCCACACCTTGGCCCTCTATGCTGTGGCCACATTGGAATTCCTTCAGTTCCTCGAAGGTGCCAGGGTTTCTCTAACCTCAGAAGCCTTGCATAATTTTTCTCCTTCAGTTATATGATGCTCCAACATACTGTACTTCCTTGAACAATTTTACACAATTGTAATTATTTTTTATTTTGAATACTTTGTTTAAAATCTGTCTTTCTTTCTAGACTGTTAGGCTGCAGGATGTGCCTGTTGTGTTCACCATTATATCCCCAACATCCATATAGTGCCTGAGGCTCAGTCCATGTATTTGTGCAATTAAACAAAGGATCTCCCTCTCACAGGAAAAATCTAATTCGTTGACTAAGGGGGGAAATTCAAATTACTTCTGTTTTTTATGACAATGAAATCAACAAAGTATTAACAAGAATTGTTTGTATATTTCTCCATTCAAATACATTTTGCATCTTCTGGGGCGGGGGGCTCATTGTCCCATCAACAAAATAAGGAGTATATATATCTACTATATCCCCTTCTTTCTCACATTATTTGCTCATTTGAATAAAGTTAAAAACATAAAGGTAGAAAATGAGACAAACCACAATCTAAATTCCAGATTTGGGGTTTTCCCATGTAGGAAGGATAAAATGTAACATGGTGATTTAATAAATCTGCTGTTTCCTTTCAGATTAGAGACAAATCACAAGGGTAAATGCTTAAGACAATTTTCCAATCAAACATTGCTAATCCTGTTGATTTCTACCATTCAAGAAACCCAGGAGAAATCTAACAGTGGAGTGCTTTGTGTTTCTTATTTAATGAGTATTTGGCAAAAACAATGAGGTGGGGGAAAACGTTCTTGAGGCCCAGAATCCAGTGTCACTTGCTTACAAAGCAACCATTGGGACATGAGGTGATTGACCATCTGTTTTCAATCTTGGGTCAACATTTCTTTTAATCCAGGATGTAATTAAATCCCTAGTATGTGCAGAGATATCTATTTCATATATATAATTCCCTAGATGTTTAATTATAAAGTAGTTGCAATCATTTGCCCAAATCAGTTCATATTATGTTATTTTGACATCAGGTTTACATGTTTTGGATGGAGCTGTAAAGGAATCTGATGGGGAGAAACTGGTATAATACATAGGAGTTCATCCTGTCTCCTTCATTTCCATCTACTAACAAGGCTGGCTTCCTGTCTTGCCTCTTCTTCCAATATTAAGATAAGAAGAGGTAATTTTGTCAAATCTATGCATGGTGCATTTGTAGTTACCCTACCTGGGTCTGAGTTATAAGGGAATTTCTTAAATTCATATTTTGTTAAAATATGAAAGTCACTTTTTTTTGAACTATTAATTGTGCAGAAAAATACTTCCTTTAAAAATAAAAATCCTTTAACTCTAAGACAGGAGAAAATAATAGATGGTATTCTTGTTACAACAACTACGCCATGTAATTTCATCTTGGGTTAAGTATCTTAGGGTATTTTGAGATGAAAAAAAATCGGAGACTGCTCTTCCTGATTTCATTTTCTCTAAATCTAAAGTCACATAAAGAGGTATACATCCTCTTTTAGTACTCATGTATTCCATAGTTATATCTTTGTATTCTACACAAAGTTATAGAATCAAACAATGTAACCGTGATTATAGTAAAACTAATAAGCTGACATCTTCCTGTTCGTGTTCAAGTAATAGGAAGAAGAAACGGGAATTGCATCAATTTTTTTTTTTTTTTTTTTGCAAAGACAGTATCATCTGAAAGTCTTATTATGTTATATACATTATTCTCATATCTTGGTAGGACATCTAGAATATCAAATTAGCAGTGTATTCAGCAACACACTTTTTTCCTAAGTTTATTTATCTGTTTTGGAAGAGAGAAAGCATGAGCAGTGGAGGAGCAGAGAGGCAGGGAAAGAGAATCCCAAGCAGAATGTGCACGGTCAGCGCAGAGCCCAATGTCAGTGTCAGACTGATAAACCACGAGATCATGACCTGAGCTGAAATACAGAGTCAGACACCTAACTGAGGGAGACACCCAGGCAGCCCACGATACACATTTCTAACTCCTGTCTCCATTGTACACACTGGATACTATTTCAAGAATCAACTTTTCTATTTTAATATTTTACAGTGATGTTACTTCACGCTATTTAGATATAGTAACTTCGTAAAAAGACCAAAACAAGAGAGACTGATTTGTTGGTCTAGAAATGAGGAAACAAATCTTTAGATTCTAAGCTAAATCCAAAAGCCAGAATAAAAAACTATTAATCAAAACATTCAATCTCCAAGAACCATGGAAAAGAGACCAAAGTTTTATTATTTTTCCTCTTTGTTCTTAAAAAAGTCTTCATCCCTTTTTAGTTTATAAATGCTATTTTTGTTTTTCTCTTCCCAACATCTCTGCAAAATTCATATTTTCTTAGTACTCTGGGAAATAGATTTCTAGCTAAGCCACTTACCTTTTTTGTTTGTTTTATCCTTTTCCTTTTTTCTTCTCAATCAATAATTACTTTTAAAAGAATTTATGGAGTTTCTACTATGTGTTAAGTAGTGAGCATTAGCTCTTCCATTCTTTACAAAGAGGTTTTTTTTTTTTTTTAATTCCCATTTTATCTGCCTGCTTCTCATGAAGGCCCTGGAATATCCTATTAAGTAGTCTGCATTTTCAAAGTAAGGAAGCCAAGGAAGGATTCCAATTAGGGGTGTGTAATAAAGAATTTGGCCGATCTTTGTTATCAGTTCTGGGGAGGTAACCTCCACATCCTTGGATTTCCTGAGTGATAGGAGTATCTTTGTTATTCATGGTGGTCCGCTCCGACCGCTGTCTGATAGTTTTCTAATGAGGTGCCTCAGAGTGGGCATTTGATGACTAGATGATTTTATGCTGACTAGATGACTCAGTGTAGGGCAAGCCACACCCGTAGTCTTAGGAGAGAGGGTGGGCCATGCCAGAAAGACCAATCATGTGATGAGAAGGTTGGAGCTTTGAGCCATGTGGCATCAATCTAATCTCAGAGGAGGGGAGGAAAGCGGGAAAGTGAGCTAAACCACAGGGGCAATGATTCAATCACATCTACTTGCATCAATAAAAACTCAGGTGAGCTTCATGGGTTGGCAGTACTCAAAGAATATATCGCCACACATGGATGCCAGGGAGATAATATGTCCCTGGGGACATGGAAGCTTCACATTTGGAATCTTCCCAGTCCCAGAGTCCACCCTATGCATCTCTTTCTTTGTCTTATTCTGAGTTGTATTTTTGTACTATAAAAACTGTAATCATTAAGTGCATTAAGTACAGCACTTTCGTGAGTTCTGTGAGTCATTCTAGCAAATCACTGAACCTGTGGAGGACTATGGAGACCCTTGAATTTGTAGTCAGCTGGTCTGAAGTGAGGCCAGCTTCAGCCCAGTGAGCTCTGGGCTGCTGAATTTTTGGCTGGTATTAGAAGCCTTGAGAAGACTTGGCAGTCCAGTGCGGGTGAGAACACAGATCTGCATCTTCGACAGTAGTGTAAAGGCTGGGGTGGAGGTGACTAATTGGAGGTTATTGTAGTTGGTACAGTAGACAGCAATGTGTCTCTGAATGATGTGGCTCCAGGTCAGGTTCCAGGAAGGTTTCAGGGAAGACGCAGCAGCATTTGGATGAACCTTGAGGTAGATAGATTGAACAAATTTAAAAAATGAGAAGGAAGCGTATTAAGTAACCTGAACAATATCACAGAATGAGACAAGCAGGTAAATAATTGTATTAGTTTCCTATTGCTGCTGTAACAATTTACCACAAAGTCAGTGGCTTAAAATAATACAAATTTATTATCTTACAGTTTTGGAGATCAGATGTCTGAAATGGGTCAGCAGGGTGACCTTCCGGCCACTCCTCATTCCTTGCCTTTTCTAGTTTCTAGAAGTTGCCTGCATTCCTTGATTCATGTCCCCACATGACCCCAACTCTGCTTTCATCATAACATCTCTTTCTCTGACTAGGATTCTTTTGTTTCCGCCTTTAAAAGGACCCTGGTGATTATATCGGACCCACTTGGAATCTTCAGGATCATCTCCCCCATCTCAAATTCCTTAACATAATCACACCTGCAATATTCTTTTTGCCATGTAAGTTAGCAAATTCGTGTGTTCCAGGGATTAGCTCATGGACGTTTTGAGGGGAGGGAGTCATGATTCTGCCTACACAGTAATCCCGTTTAAGTGGAAGGCAGGGATGTGTAAATACAGTAGGAAAGTAAATGAGGGTTATATTTAATGGAGAACCTAGGTCTACAGGGCAGAAGACAATAGGGAGGCAATCATACGTTCATCAGCAAGATAATGGTTTGATTGCTGGTATGATTTTGGAAGCAGGTCTTGTAGTGTAGGCTGGATTAAAGGGGGGAACAACCAGAGATTTGTTAGGCTGCTATTGGAATAGCCATGTATGTATGAGGTGCTGAAGCCAGAACCTCCAGAAGAAACAAAACAGAGGGGATTTGGGAAAGGGGCAATTCACGACACTTGGCAACAGATTGGACATGTGATCTGAGAGAAAGGCAGCGTAAAAGTTTTGAGCTAACAAGAGGTAGAAATGGCATTACACTAAATTTTAAAAACAGTTTATTTGGCAGGAAAACAATAAATTACATTCTGAACACGGTCAGCTTGAAATTATATGGAGAATTCTATGAGGGTGCAGCTTCATCTAAGCAGACACCAAAAACTTGGGAGAGCAGTAAAGCATGAACTTGGATATTTGAATCTCATGCACAGAGCAGATAGTTAACTATATGGAGAGAATCCCTAAAGGAGAGTACAAAGAAAAGAACAGAAAAAGTTGAACACAGAACTTTAGGATTTAAAGGTTGTTCATACATTTAGTAAGAAATTATTATAGTGCTCACTTTGTTCCAGGCATTGTGCCAGACACTGGTGAAATAGAAAAAATAAAAAATCAGTCCCTGCTTTCACACACCTTAGAGGTCTAGTGGAGATGTTGGACAATAAAACAAAGATTACAGCAAAGAGTGGAAATGTTAAGTTATCAGTATTCAGAGGGTACTAAGAATGATACAGTCATCTGCAATCTGAATCATGAGATCAGGGGGTTGGAGGAAAAAGACGGAAGGAGAGACAGGCTCTCCTGATTAAGCAGAAGAAGGGGCCAGGAAGTGACATTCTAAGACAACCGAATATATTCCAAGTCATGCAAGTTTGGAAAAACCTGATAGATTTGCAGAACTCTGATAGCCCAGTACTCCTGGTGAATGGAGTATAAGATTTACTGTCAAAAATGAAAAAGCTCTTGGAATGGAGCCAAGAGAAAACTTATTTGCAGCAGAGAAAACTTAGCTGAGGTCAGCATCTTGTATAGTACCTGGCATATAGTTGATGCTCAATAAATATTAAATGAATATATTAAAATTTGGAAAACACTCTTACATACATTGTTTTGGTAGGCAGATTAACGTCCTCCCAACAATGACCATGCCTTAATCCCTGGAATCTGTGAATATATTGTCTTACATGACAAGGAGGAATTAGGGTTGCAGTCAGAATTAAGATTGGTAATCAGTTGACCTTAGCATAGGAAATTATCCTGGATTATTGGGGTGAACCCATTGTAATCAAAGTGTCTTTAATGTGAAATGGAAAAATAGCAGAGGAAGTCAGAGGGATGCAGTGTGAGAAAGACTCAACCAGTCATTGCTGGCTTTAAAGATGGAAAGAGCCAGGAGGCAGGGAATGTGCGAAGTCTCCAGAAGCTAAAAAAGGTAAGAAAAGAGATTCTCCCCTGGAGCCTTCAGGAATGAACACAATCCTGCTGGCACCTTGATTCTATTGCAGTGAGATCTATTTTGGACTTCTGACCTCCAGAACTGTAAATTAATAAATCTGTGTTATTTGAAGTCACTAAGCTTATGCTAATTTACTACAGCAAGTAGAAAGTAATACAGTCATATTGTTATACAAATGATGCCAATTAAAATGAAAAGAGGTATTCAAAAACTGAGGAAAAAAGAAAAGACATAAATCACCAATATTAGAAATTAAATAGAAGATATCACTACAAATCTTCAACAATTAAAATAAAAATAAGGGATTACTATGAATAGCTTTTTGTTTATAAATTAGACAACTTGAAAGAAACAGATCTATTACTCAAAAAGTGAAACTAATGAAATTCAACCAAGATAAATAAATAATATAAATTATTTTATACCATCAAAGAAATTGATATTATAATTGAAAATCTCCAGGAAAATAATTCCCTATACTCAAATATCCTCACTGGAGAATTCTATAAAATCTTCAAAGAAAAATTGACACCAATTTTATGCCATTTCTTCCAAAAAACACATTTTATGAGCTAGTATCACTCTCAACCAAAACCGAAAAATCGTACAAAAAAAGAAAACTACAGAGCAATAGCTCTCATAAACTCAGATCCTTTAAAAGGATTAGCAAATTCAATGTAGCAATGTATGAAAAGAATAATACTCCATGACCAAATAGGATTTATTCCAAGTTTGCAAGACTGGTTTAACATTTGAAAATCAATCAATATAATACAAGTTAAAGAAGAAAAATCACATTATTATATCAACTGATGCAGAAAAAGCATTTGACAAAATCCAGCACTCATTTATGATTACAACAAAACCAAACAACCTCTCAGCAAGTTAGAAATGAGAAGAACTAACCCAAATTGGTAAAAAGCATCTACAAAAAAACCTACAGTTAACATCATACTTAGTGGTAAAAAACTGAATGCTTTTCCTCTAAGATTGGTAACAAAGCAAGGATGGTTACTCTCACTACTCTTATACAACACAGTGCTGAAATTTCCAGCCACTCCCAAAGGCAAGAAAAAGAAAAAAAAAAAAGCCATACAAAATGGAAAAGGGTAAATAAAACTCTCCCTATTTGAGATGACATGATTATCTACATAGAAAATCCCAAGAGATCTACAAATAAACTTCTAGAACTAACATTAGTTAGGCAGAGTTGCAGGACAGGACATGAGGTCAACAGACAAAATCAATTGTACTTTTGTATATTAACAATAACATGTGCAAAGCGAAATTAAAAACACAATGATATTTATGATTATTCTAAAGAAAATGAAAGATTTAAGTAAAACCTTAAAATATGTATAGAATTCATATGTTTAAAATTACAAAATACTGATGAAAGATCAAATAATATCTAATTAAATGAAGACACATGTCATTTCATGGATTCACACACAAAAAATCTGTACAAAAGTGTTCAGAGAAACTATACTCATAGAAACCCAAAACAGGAAACAATCCAGCTGTCCTTTAACAGGGGAATGGTTAAACAAACTGTGGTACATATTTAACATGGAATACCACTTGGCAATAAAAAGAAACATACTATCACTACCCACAAATGACCTGAGAAGGGAATTATACAGAGAAAAAGGGGAGGAGGGTCTGTATTCAGAATCAGGGTTGAAGAGAAGTAGGAGTTCATCAATCTCTTGGTGTTTACAGATAAGGAAACGTAATACCTGAGAGTCCAGGTGGGATACTTTTAGAATCAGATCAAAGCAGGATTTGAAACCAATTCTGGCATCCACTGAGTTACCTTGACAAGTGACATATATTTTTTAGCCTTTGTGGCTTTTTTACAGAATGGAAAGAGTAATTATATCACTGTGTTATTCTCAGAATTAAATGAGATATATGTATGAATTGTCTGAAATATTATAGATGTTCAATCAGTTCCCTTCCCTCCTCAGCAGAAACAAACAAATAAAACCTTTCCCAAAATTATTCAGCTTTCAATACCCAAGCTCCAATAAGACTCCAAGTTCCTGACTCCCAGTGTAATGTTCTTTCCAGTCTTCTGAACCAGAATTCCTAAATTTGAGGCAGAAAAACAAAAAGTTACATCAGAATCGTCATATATAAAATATATTAATGTGTACTGCTTTGCTAATTCGTGGACATAATTACTTGGTGATTTTTCCATATTCACTAACTACCTTAACAATTTCAGTCATTATATATAGAAATTAGAAGACTGAATTGTTGACATAAATGCTACCTCTTTTCTTTAAACTTAAACAGAAGGCCCCCCCTTCTACTTCTTAGATATAGGAGTTTTCATGACCAGTAAAGTGACAGATGAAATAAATCTTTGCCTATTAGAATGGAATAGTTCATTCTACCCAATAGGAGCAAAAAAAAAAAAAAATTAATAACTTCTAGTTCCTTTTGTTTATTTGATTCAAGGACAAAGGATGCTTTCATATTCCATTTTCTAGCCTTAATTAACTATCTCTCACAAATCTTCACTTTGCAATGAGTTTATTTAATGCATTTTTAAAAATAATGTCACATTGGGTTGCCGGGTGGCTCAGTCAGTTGAACATCCAACTCTTGATTTCAGGTCAGGTCATGATCCCAGGGTCATGGGTTCGAGCCCCATGTCAGGCTCTGCCCTGAGTGCCGAGCCTGATTCAGATTCTTTCTCTCTTCTTCTGTCCCTCTACCTCACTCATGCTCTCTCTCTCTAATATAAAAAAGTAAAAAAAAATAATAATAATGTCACATTTACAAACATTGTCATTTCTGGCATTGTACCTCACTTTTGCCAAAAATTAAGACACTTAAAATATATGCTTAACTAAACTTAGACTAAATTACCTAAGGCTGCATGTACATTTTTGTTTCCATTGCTCAAGAACATGGAAACACTTAAATTTATTTGGCCATTGCCTCCTTTTAAATGTAAGTTTCAGTACTAAAGAAATGTAGTTATTTATCTAAAGCTCTTTCGGGAAAATGCCACACTTGAAAATGCCCGGCATAAACTGAGCTCTCGGTAAATTTTCACTGGGAGCCACTATTATTCTTAAAAATGTTAATATTAAATTTATCATCTCCAGCTTTCATAGGGCAGAGGTGATCTGATTCACAGATCCCACTCTAAGAGAGTATGATGATGAGGTGAGACACAAAAGTCTGCATTCCAAAAGCAACTTCTAGAACTTGGGTGCAGGTAGCCTATAGTCTACTTCTGAGACAGAAAGGCAAGCCCATCTTAGAGCTGGTCCTTTCCCACCTTCTTATGCTGTAGGGCCAGGCATAGTCAACTGGGCATCTTGGTTTTGGAAGCCTCCTGTTCTCCAGTTCCTAGCTGTATACAAAGCCTAAAAACACAATGCATTTAATAGTGCCCAAACTCTACTCACATTTAATTTGAGACTCATCCTATTGATTTAGTTGATCTACTGTAGACCTTGGTGCTGACCATCTGTTTTATATATTTTTTACATATTTATATTTATATACTTTGTATATTTATATTCATATATTTATAAACAAACCATGGGGGTGGATGTCAACTTATTAAACTGTAGATGAATATAGGTATGCGTAATGGATTTCACATAATGTTTATTCATTTATTCAAAATTCTCTTAAGACAAGGTTTAATCTTCACATTCCATCAACAGGTCCATAGCTATAGTTAAAACTTCTAGTTATTTAAATTATTACTAAGAAGGGGCACCTGGGTGGCTCAGTTGGTTAAGTGTCCAAGTTCGGCTCAGGTCATGATCTCACAGTTCCCGTGTCCAGGCCCATGTCCGGCTCTGTGCTGACAGCTCAGAGCCTGGAGCCTGCGTCGGATTATGTGTCTCCCTCTCTCTTTGCCCCTCCCCTGCTCACATTCTGTCTCTCTCTCCTTCAAAAATAAACATTAAAAAACTTTTTTAATAAATAAATAAGTTATTACTAAGAAATAATATCTCTGAGTCATAGAGACTCATCATGGAAGAAATAAATTGCAAAATAATGTGCTATGCAGATTTCCTTTGCCATAAAAAATATTGTTAATTGTACTTCAATCTGGCAGCACATATCAAATTTTAAAATTTTACAGTTTTTGAGGCATTATCTTTTAGAATGTTTGACCTAGAAGTATAAAAATGTTTACATTCTCCACCTACCTAGCTCCTAACCTTTCTGAACAAGTAACCACAACTATTAGTCTCTTGGGTATCCTTTTTAGAGTTTTTTTAATGATCACACAAAGAATTATGAATATTCATATTTTCTCATTTAGTCCACCAGTTTTAGATGGTAGAACATTCTATATTCTATATACTGTTCTTTATCTTGCCCCTTTCACTTCGTATTCTATTTTGGAGATCTTTTCATATAAGTATATAAATAACTTTCTTCCTCTTGTTTGCTGCTGCATAGTATACTATTACATAGATGATTTTAGTTTATTAAACCATGAGCATTTGGATTTTTGCTAAGCTCTTGCTTTGCCAAGCTGTGCTTCAATGAATAAACTTGTTCATCCTTGTATGAACACATCTGCAGGATAAAACCCTGGAAGTGGATTGTTGAGGTTTATGGACTTGTTGTTTGGCTACATATATCCAAATTCCCATCCAAGGGGATGGTACAATTTTTCTCACCCATTAGAACTGTTAAAGAGAGTTTATTTCCTCAAGGCCTCTCCAACACTCTGTGTCATCAAGTGTTTGAATGTTTGCCAATCAGATAAGTAAGAAATGGTACCTAGGTGTGGTTTCATTTTGTATTTCTCTTATAGTAACAGTAGGGTTGAACAACTTTTCAGAGTATATTAAAGACTACGAATATTTCCTGTGAACTGATTATTCAGGTATCAATTCATCTATTGTATTTTTCAAAGACTTATTTTTAATATATTTATAATCGCTACTGGTTTTTTGTTTTCTAATTTATTAATTTCTGCTTTTATTTTTATATTCCTTCATTTTGCATTTCTCAGAATATTACGTTGTTCTTCAGATGCTTAATTTGTTTTCACCCTTGTTTATTGATATAACTATGTAGGCTATGAAACATCACTCTAAAAATTGCTTTAGCTCTGTCCTGTATGTTCTGATATATATGTTCTCTATGTCTTGTATTTTCTATATATTTTCTCCATAAATTTCAGTTTGTGTTCCTTCTTTGAGCCAACAGTTGAAGATTTTATGGATTTGTTTGTTTTGTTTTTTCATCTCTAGGTAGCAGGAAGTTTTGTTATTAGTTTCTGGGTGGTTTTCATTGCAATCAGAGAGTTTTGTCTATACTATTTAACTTTAGGGAATTTGTTGAGGCTTCCTTTGTGGGCTAATATAAGGTATTATTTCAGGGATACTTAAGATGAGGATACATGCTCTATTATTAGGAAAGAATGCTTGATATATATTATAGAACTATTTACTTATCAATGATATTATTTAAGTTTTCTGTGTCTTTTCATATTTTTTTTGCATCCTCGATCTCTTCTGAACTGAAAGAAAACGAATCCACTACTAGTGTTTTTCTGTCAATTTCTCATTGCCTTTTCTATTTCTGCTTTATGAATGTTGCCACCATGTTATTTGGCATATAAAAGTTATTACTATTATGGCTTTACTTTGAATTGTACTCTTCAAATTTTTATTTGCCTTAAATAATGTTTTTGTTTTAAATTTTACCTGGCAGGTCTGATGAATGTTTTATGTTTGGAGAATCATGCTGGGTCTTTTCTTTTTAAGTGAGTAGGACTTGTCATTACTTTCTCCTCCCCCACCCCCCTTCTTTTGTACAGTTGGGATATTTGTGATGGAACACTACCACTATTGTTCTATGATAGCTCTATAGCGATTTTGCAAAATACCCAAGAAAAATGATTGCCAGCATAAAACCAGTCATTTGTCCCACTTTCTCTCAGTTCTTTTCTGTCTTCCTAGCTCCCCTGACCCAGCTTTGCTTAGTAATTGATGCCACCGGGTTTGCACAATTCACCTGGACCAGCATAACACCTGCATGTTTTTCATAACATCATCCTCACCACTCAATCTTGACTCCCAATATGCTCCAGCCTCCAAATCAACCTTCTAGATATTACTCGGATGTTCACTCCTTCATTCAATTAACAAATATGTATCTTGTGCCTAATTTCCCCAGCAACTACCTTTCTTCCACTAAATAGATATTTCTTTTTCTAAATAGATATTTAGATACTTATCTATTTAGATATTTCTAAATATCTAAATAGATATTTCTATTTCTTCCACAAATAGATAGAAATTCAAAGAAAAAAAAAACCTCTAAAAAATGTTGAATGAATGAATGAATTTTTATCTCCAGCTCATTGTCAAAGATAAACTTTGGGGGCACTTGGGTGGCTCAGTCAGTTAAGCATGGGACTCTCAATATCAGCTCAGGTCATGATACCAAGGTCGGGGGATAAAGCCCTGAGTCAGGCTCTGCACTGACAGCACAGAGCCTGCTTGGGATTCTCTTTCTCCCTCTCTCTCTCTGTCACTTCATGCACATGTGTACTCTCTCTCTCTCAAAATAAATTAAAACAGAACAAAAAACAAACAAAAAATAAATTTTGTAGGCCAGCAAAACTATAGATGGATTCAGATTTCTTTCTTGGTTTTAATTGCTTTGCAACAATAAGCTCAATAAAAAGATCCTCAGGACATGAACAAACAAACACATGGAAAATTGTGACTAGCAAATTGCGGTGCAGATGTGACAAGCAAGATGATTTGAGGCATCGGTCCCTCTTTCCTGCTCCCATACCATGCAGTGGGGACTCTCCACCTTCGCTAACTCACTTTTCACTGAACTAAACTGAAGGTGCCAACCTTTGAAAATTCAAATATGCTTCCTACTCTCAGATTTCAGATTTACCAACAGGAGGAAAGAATCTGTCCTACTCTTCTGATATGTAGGAACCACAGAATGCGTTAATTGACAAGCAATGACAACGAAGCATGCTTCTCAGGTGGAGAGGGCCAGCGTGAAGAACAAGAAACTAGAGATGGCTGGCACGAGAAGTAAAAATTTTGAAGGGCAACAATGTCATGAGGACATCTCAGGCTACAGGCCCCTGGCAGGTGGTGTGCATGTGTGAAGGGGGCCTGGTGGAAGAACACATGACCCCTCAGTCTACTCCCACTTTCTCTCTTTTCATAGAGATACGGGTACCAAGAACTTTTTTTACTCTAAGAAAACAACACCAACATTCTGATAGATAACAACCCCACTCTGCCTCATGGTCAGTTACCTAATCTGAAGTCATAGGGCCTGTGATAAGCACCTTCTAGATGAAGTAGCTACTATTCAACTCCAGCCAAAGGCCATGCTGTGGAAACATGGGCTCAGCTTGGGCAGCTTTCCAAATTTTGCAGAAAAAGTCTAAATCAAGGTTCTTAACTCAAAGTCCTCTGATTTTTAGTTTTTAATTTTTTAAAAATGTTTATTTATTGATTTTGAGAGAAAGAGAGAGAGAGCAAGAGTGAGGGAGAGAGAAGGGGAGGCAGAATCCCAAGTAGGCCTCACACTGTAAGCACAGAGCCCAATGCAAGACTTAATCCCACAAACCATTGAGATCATAACCTGAGCTGAAATCAAGAGTTGGACGCTTAATTGACTGAGCCACTCAGGTGTCCCAGTCCTCTGATTTTCAAATGTTCATTTCATTTTTCAAATTACTAGACATGCCAAACCACAGTTTGACCCATGGGCCACATGTGTGTGACCTAGATACATAGAGAAACAGACAGGGTTTATATCAGTATATCCAATCATGCTAGCAATTTCAGAGACTTTGATCCTACTACTAGGAATATTGCCTAATAATGCCTCTGTGGATCCAGGCCCCTTTATAAGGAAAGTGCAATTCATTGGCTCTGGCTCTTGGTGGACAAATTGTGTAACTATCTCCCTGAAGATCACACACGGTAGTCCCCCTTATCTGCAGGGGATGCATTCCAAGACCACCAGTGGATACCTGAGACTGTGGATAGGACTGAACCCCGTATATACTGTTTTTTTTTCTATACATATATGACTATGACAGTTTAATAATAAATCATGCACAATAAGAGCTTAACAACAATAACAAATAATACAATAGAATTATAACAATATACTGTAATAAAAATTATGTAAATGTGGTCTCTCTCTCAAACTATCTTATTGTATTGTACTCACCCTTCTTGCGATGATGTGAGGTGATGAAAAGCCTACGTGATGAGATGAAGTGAGGTAAATGATGTAGGCACCGTGACATATTGTTAGGCTGCTATTGACCTTCTCATGACCTGTCAGAAGGAGAATCATCTGCTTCCTACCACAGTTGAGTGCAGGTAACTGAAATTGTGGATAAGGGGGCACTAATTAAGTACCTAGCACTAATTCCCCACTTGCAAACATGCATTTTACAAAGAGGCAAAGGGTGGCTTTATTAAAAGAGAAGAAAACTCACCACTTTTGATTTTGAGCATCAGGCAAATAAAAGCAGGCAAAACTGCTTTGTGCTCTGAGTGCCACTCATGGGCAGGGGGACAATGTTTAGTTCAAACAGCTTTGTGAACTTTAGGCCCTGAATGGAGAGGCTGCTCCATCAAAATGTACTGGACCATCTCCCAGGGTTGAGATAGGCTCTGCCCCAGTCTTCTGCTGGGTTTCTCTGTGGCCTCAGCGTTCACACTCAGCTCTTAGGACCTTTTGATCCACTGTTGCTGCCTTCAGATACCTTTTTTGGCTTGGCATTTTATAGAAGGTTTTGAGAGTTCTTCTTAAGCTGTGCAGCTGAGTGGGGATTACAGCCATCAGCAAAGGCTCCCCCCACCCCCCGTCTCTTTCCCTCACATTTATCAAAGACTGTTTTCTTTATATGATGCTGATAAAACCAGGCCTCCTGTAAGTCTATCCTCTCTACTTTTTGCAACTCTCTTCTTCATGTCTTCTGGTTTCTACCACCCTGGGGAGTCACATCCTTTCGGGTTTCCATACAAAGAAGCTGTCCACTTGTCCAGTGTCTTCCTCTGTCACAAACCCCACACTCAGAATTCATAAAATCCAACCAATTTCTGGTGTCCCTCCACAATGGCCTTCAGCGATCTATTTGCAAAAAACACCGCTTAATTTTCCAGAAACTGTCAGAGTACTGTAGTTCTCTCCGATGTGAATTTCATGTTGCCCTACAAGGGTTGGCAACACCAAGTCATCAAAGACTTTGTGATCCTCAGCCCTATGGAAGCTGGATTCTAAATATCCCTTTAGGTATCTATGTCCTTGAGGACTCCATCCAACTCTTCCAAGTGCAGAGAGAGGTCAGAATTCTGGTCACACGTACTCCAGCTAATTGCAGTTATAAAGTATACACTTTGAAGCCACATAAAATCTATTTCAGAATCTCTTATAATCAGGAATGTAAATGCATAAATCATTGTGTCTTGCTGAGGCTTCATTTACTTTTTGATAATTTCTGATTATCAGATGTTTGTTGAGCCTCTCACGAGATACATTAAAAATGGTGTATAATACCACCACTCTGTCGATTTTCATTCACAGTTTTTCATGGGACCTACAGCTGTGGGAGCTCAGCATTCATAAGGAGACTGCCTGTGGTCTAGCCCAGAGCCTTCATTGGAGGAGTTTACTCATTTATCCATTTGATCTTTAAATATTTACTGAGTGTTTACTATGTTCTATACACTGTTAGGAATACAAGAATGAGTAAGACATATGCCTTGCTTTTAAGATTATGACAAAGACTTTTGTGATAGTTGGAAAGTTTCTATTTAAAAAATGTATAGTGAGCTTTAGCTATCATTGAAATATTTATATTAAATAAAAATGCATAATTTAAATTTTTTAATGTTTATTCATTTTCTGAGAGAGAGACAGAGTATGAGTAGGGGAGGGGAAGAGAGAGAGGGAGACACGGAATCCCAAGCAGGCTCCAGGCTCTGAGCTGTCAGCACAGAGCCCGACGTGGGGCTTGAATGCACGAACCACAAGATCGTGACCTGAGTGAAGTCAGATGCTTAACCAACTGAGCCACCCAGGTGCCCCTAAAAATGCATAATTTAAAATAAAATCTGATTGATAGTTTCTAACTAACTTTATAGAAGTTTAAAATGTAACTGATGGGTGAGTTTATTTATAGAATAAGGTAAAGACACACTTCTCCGTCAGTCAATACTGATCCAGCTCCCAGCTGTGAAGGGATAATGCAGAAGTGAGCTGGTACTCCTGGGTCTGTATGAAGAATGCCCTGACAGAAGGACTCTTGGAGCCACAACTTGGTGGGAAGTGGGAGAGGAGCTTTGGGAGTTTCTCATCTTCTTCCCTCCCAAGTTCTGGAATTCAACAGGTTTGAAGAAAAGAGCTTCGATCAGCCTTGGCATATTCAAAACAGGCATTCAAGTTTGTTAAATAATGTGAGTTAGGTTGAGGGTTGAGGAATCCCAGGAAATAAGGGTTGGGAGAATTGTGCTCAAGGAGAGTTTGGGGTCCTTCCCATCCCCTGGATTTTTGTCAGCTGTGTTCTAACACACCGGTAGCATCTGAGACACATCTTGTCCTCTTTTCCATGTAAGAGCATGCAGGTTATAGACAGAGGATATTACGAGGTGGAAGGCAAAGAAAACATCTTTGCAATCGTCCTAAGGACCATGTTGATTCTATTTTATGTTTAGCGGCCAGGACAAAGTATATTCAATCATATTTGTCTTAAAAATTCTTCCAAACTACAACCATATCGGTCAAATAATTAGCGAGTCAACATACATTTAGGGAGTACCTAATATACACCAGATAGTGAACTAGGCAAAGATGCAATTGTGAATGGGTCACAATTTTATTTATCCAAAGCTTAGGTAAGAAAAACAATGCTCTGAGAGCAGATACATTCCATTCTCTAGAACAGTAATTTTTAAAACTTGCTAAAATACAGATTCTAATTCAATAGCTCTGGAGTAGGGCCTGAGACTCAGCATTTTCAACAGGTTCCCAGATAGTGCTGATGCTGCTACTCTGAGGACTGTGTTGACTAAACAAGGCTCTAGAGCATGTGTTTAAAAATCAGCCCAGGCTAAGCTAGTTGTGTAGAATGTTGGTATGTGTACCTGAACACTATCTTCCTTGCCTCTCCACCCTGCCCTCCTCCTCAACACCCACACACCTGGAGAGCTAACTGCTTCTTGAACATTTTGTAGGACACCCTTGACATGTAGTCAGAGGGCAATATAAGAAAACCAGCCTATAAAACTCACTTTTGCATCTACTAATAATGTCTTCTAGAAGGCATTGCTTATTACCTCACTTGCCTTCTTTATCAGCAACCGTAGAAAAAATTCTTCCTTGCTCTTTCTGTCAAGAGCAGTTCCACTTCGGGGCGCCTGGGTGGCTCAGTCGGTTAAGCGTCCGACTTCAGCCCGGGTCACGATCTCGCGGTCCGTGAGTTCGAGCCCCGCGTCAGGCTCTGGGCTGGTGGCTCAGAGCCTGGAGCCTGCTTCTGATTCTGTGTCTCCCTCTCTCTCTGCCCCTCCCCCGTTCAAGCTCTGTCTGTCTCTGTCTCAAAAATAAATAAACGTTAAAAAAAAATTAAAAAAAAAAAAAGAATAGTTCCACTTCAAGAAAAAAAAAAAAAAGAAAGAAAAAAAAAAGAACAGTTTCACTTTTTCTAAGCACTTTATGGATTTGGCTCACGCACATTGTAAATTGCATAACTGCCTGGATTTTGCTTTTGCATAATAACTGATAGAAAGCTTCAATTTAATTTATCACCCATTGATAGCATCATTAAATGTACATGTTTGCTTTCATTTAACTCCTGGTTCTAACTCTGGGCCTCTTGGTTTCCTTTCCTTCCCTCTAAATGTATGTGCTTTAGATATTTCATGCCACATTATAAGCTACTTATACTGTTCTGGGGGTAAATATATATAGATATGTATTAATAAAAATCATAATCTTATAGGAGAGTTTTCTATAGCTTTGAGTAACTTTCTGCCATCCCCCCTTGCTGGCCATTTTGACTTATCTCTAGGAGGAGGTATGTTAGGTTACCTTGTAGAGAGGAATCCCATCCCTGTCCTAAGCTAGCTTTTTACTGCTTCATGAAGCATGGAATTTTTACATAATGTCCACTTATTTAACTACACTGAGAACTCCATTAAGACAAGGATAGCTTAAACATTCTGTATATTAGATCATGTAGCACAATGCAAGATACACAGTATCATTGAGTACCACTGAATAGATTTTAGGGATGTTGCTTATTGTAGGAATAATGGGGTATGTATGATTCTGATCATTCAGAATAGGATAGGATTGCAAAAAGTTAATGGAGACTTTCATAAAGAGATACTTCATTAATTAAAACCTAGTTTGGTAACATAGGGATAGATCTTAAGGTACCTAAGTGTTCTTTTATCTATATTCTTACTGACTCTGATCGACGTAGTTGTTTGGAATTATACAAATTGACAATTCAAAGAAATAAAACCTTCAAATTTGTTTTCTGGATACCCTTCATTTTTCCTTTCTGGACAATTCCTTTTTAGTTTTACACAATTTCCTGACTTTGGTACAGGATGATTAAGATAACATGTGTTTGGTGTTTGTTTATCGTGAGTCATGTACCATTATCTTCCTGTCTAATTCATTTTATTTTTTTTTAAGTAGAAAATGTTCAGACAGTTGGAACTCATAACTCCTATTTTTTTTTCTTTTAGTCCAAGGAAACTCACACATTGAGGCAGTTTTTAGAACTACCCAAATGATTCCAAGTTGAGGAAAAAGCTGGTAACTCACATTACTTGGCCAGGTTTGAGAAATCGTATGTGGAATTTTGGGAGATTAAATGTCTACATGAGAAATTGCCAACTTCATGTTAAAAACATCTTGTGGGTAACCTGGCTGGTAGGGTATGGTTGCTGCCATGTTCCTTCATCAGGTCCATGAGGTGGTCTTTAAACTCTAGGTGTTTTAACAGTCAGAGTCTAACTAGCTGCCTACTTTCACACTTTCCTGGAATTCATTCTTGAAAAGTGGCCAACTCTGACAGAGATTTCAATAGGAAAAAAGAAGTCAAAAAGCCCCCTAGGCCATTATAGAAATTAGAAAGTCATCAGTGCCTCACGAACTCACCCCAAGGAGCCAAATGTCTAAGAAAGTGAGACATTTTTTTCCCAGATAGGCACAAAATCTTAGACGCCATTGATGGTGTTTAGAAAGGGGGAGTTATGTCAAGTGTGTTGTCAGCAATATACATATTACCCACATGGATGGCTCACCTAACACTGACTAGGTAAAATAAGGAGAGGAATAAAGCACTCTTATTTATATGCTGAGGTCTCTTTATGTTATGAGATCAAGAGTATATCACTGATACAATCTCGCTGATCTTTGCAGTATTAAAGCTAAGGTCCACTGTAGTCAGCTTAAGCCATCTTGTATTATTTGTTCTTTCATTTTAATAATGTCAGGGCTACAGACATTCCAGGGTATGTCTGAGCTTCCTAAGTAAGGAAGAAAACTAACATTATGTAGCATCTTCCAGCACCAGCCATCATACTAGGCATAGTTACTATTCTGGGTCTAGCCTAGGAGGCTCCCCAGAGTTGCTAAGCTATGGCTTTTTGTTCATAGCCCAGAGCACCTGGCATAAGCCACATTTTTTTAAAGTTTATTTATTTATTTTGAGAGAGAGGGAAAGGGAGAGGAGAGGAGAGAGAAAATGAGAACCAGCGGGGGAGGGGCAGAGAGAGGAGACAGAGGATCTGAAGCAGGCTCTGTGCTAACAGCAGTGAGTACGATGCGAGGCTTGAGCCCACTAACTGTAAGATCATGACATGAGCTGAAGTCAGGCGCTTAACCAACTGAGCTACCCAGGCGCCCCATCAGCCACAATCTTATGGGTAGGTGGAAACATTTTGATCTTGGTAGAAGGAAAGCTTGTTGCCGCCTTTCTGGCAGGATCATGTTGTCATGGTGCTCCACCTGCTTAACTGGGTGGGCCTCACACTGTATGAACCTTCCATTTCCCACTCTGGGACTCCTTATTGCCACTGAGATCTGAGATTCTGTGAGACCTCTTGGTGCCATGCTTTTGCGATAGCTCACTTGGCTGCCCCATCGGTCTGCAGAGTGAGGATAGGCAAGTGGGAGTCCTGATGACGTTTTGTGGCTCACGTTTTGGGGTCTCCTGTGTCAGTTGCTAAAGAGGGTGGGTCATACACCCTAGAAATGCAGGGAGAAGACACTCTGTGGGCAAACTTTGACCAATGGGAGTGGGAACCAGTACATGATTTCTTCTCCCTTCCTCCACCCAGAGAGATTGTACCAGGACTTGCAGATGATTTGGAAGCAGAACCATGAGGATTAGGAAAATCTGGCAGATTTGTTTCCTTCCTTCCTGGCCTCTCTGCACTTTAACCTTCACTCATGCTTCCCTGGGATTGCATCCCCCATAAAAGTGTTACCATGTAAGCTTTTGCCTCAAGTTCTGTTTCCTACGGAAACCAGGCTAAATCAGTTACATACATTACCTCAAAAAAATCTTCAGAAAATCCTGAGAAATAAGTGGTTATCATCTTCATTTATACTAATGATAAAAATGAGAATATTGGTGGTAAATAACTTAGCCAAGCCATTAAAAACCGAGCCAGAATCCACCCGGGTCCATTACCACTAAGGAACTCAGAAAGCTGAAACAAGCACCTACAAAACCAGACCTTGTATTTGCTTTCTCGGAGTTCAAAATCTCCCATCTGGAGAACAGAACCATAAGAAGTACAGTCTATGGTATGCTTAAAACTTTCCTTTTGTGGGCACCTGTTGGTTGAGTCGGTTGAGTGTCCAACTCTTGATTTTGGCTCAGGTCATGATCCCAGGATCATGGGATCAAGTCCTGCATCAGGCTCTGCACTGAGCGTGGAGCCTGCTTAAGATTCTATCTCTCTCTCCCTTTCCTCCATCTCTCTCTCCCCTACTCATGCTCTCTCTCTCTTTCAAAACAACAACAAACAAACAAAAGTTGCCTTTTGTATTTATTTATTTTCTCTCCATCATTATTGCCATTGCTGTTCTCTTGTGTTTCTCGTATAGATTAAACTGGATCACATAATCAGGAATTAATATACTTTTTCATTGTAGTAATTCACTACTTACATAACAAGTGGGAGGAATACTTTGTACCAAACTACCTGTCATTTAGAATATAGAACTCTAGGGGCGCCTGGGTAGCTCAGTCGGTCAAGCATCTGACTTCAGCTCAAGTCATGATCTCACTGCTTGTGGGATCGAGCCCCATGTTGGGCTCTGTGCTGACAGGTCGCAGCCTGGAGCCTGCTTTGGATTCTGTGTCTCCCTCTCTCTCTGCCCCTCCCCCACTTGCACTCTGTCTGTCTGTCTGTCTGTCTCTCTCTCTCTCAAATAAACATTAAAAAAATAGAATATAGAAGTCTATATACAACCAAATGCATATATTGGGATGAGAGTTGAAAAATATAAGGAAAATATGACATGAATTTCAAGTTGCATGAGACAGAAATCTAACTCAAACCAACTAAAGCAAAAAGGGAAATTTATTGGAAGGGTAGCTTGTAGAATTGAAGGAAAAGCTAAAGGAACCCCAATTATGATGTCATGGGTCTTTATGAAACCTATCCCTTGACCATTGTCTGTGGCCAGAGGAATTGATCCAGCATAGGGTCCACCTATGTAGAGTTGGGTGAAAATGGGGTTACATGTATATTTCTAGAACAAGAGGGAAAGGAAGGAGGTTGGACATATACAAACAAACATATGCAAATAGTTCAACAACTCAGAGAAACAAAATAGGGCTCACAAAATAATTAAAGCTTGACTGGGTGCTAGAGAGACTGAATGTTCAGGTGTTTGCAGAAAAAAAAAAAGCAGTATGAGAGAAAACTTCATAGAACTAGTAGAATTTCATTTATTTTTTAAGTTTATTTATTTATTTTGAGAGAGAAAGGGGGTGGGGGGGCAGAGAGAGAGGGAAAGAATCCCAAGCAAGCTCCTCACAGAGCCTCTTGTGGGGCTTGAACTCACAGACCACAAGATCATGACCTGAGCCAAAATCAAGAATCAGACACTTAGCCGGCTGAGCCACCCAGGCATCTCAGAACTTCATTTATTAATTCAAATACATATTTAGTGCTTACTCTGTGCTGGACATTATTGTAGACCCCAGTGAATAAAAGAGCAAAAATGTCCCTGTCATCATGGAGCTTACATTCTACAGGGGGAAGAAAGACAATAAACAGGATAAGTAAGTGAAGTATATTATATGTTAGGTAATGGTAAATGCTGAGGGAAAAATATGAAGCTAAAGATATTCTTTGAAGTTGTTCTTTAAGGACTGGTAACAAGAAGAAAGAAAGGCATTGGGTAGAGGAGAAATCAAAGAAGGAAAAAAAAGCTCTTGTTTCAAAAAACACAGTCTTATATTTTGTTAGTCCCTTCCAATTTGCAAAATATTTTTATACACATTATATCATATTAATTCTGACAACATCTTGTGAGTTTTATTTTGTATTATTTTTATGCTGATTTTATAGACAAAGAAATCAAGTCAAATGGTGGTTAATAACATACCTGAAGATATGCATCTAGCAAGTAGCCAAGACTTATGTTAAGATGTAGACAATGTCTGCAATGTCATACTTCTTCACTAAAAAAAAAAAAAAAAACCCAAAAAAACAAAAAACAAACAAACAAAAAAAACACAAGCACACTCTTTTTTCCTTTCTTGGTATCATAGCAGATCTTTCAGAAAATAGAGAGTATAGGGGAAGACCCTTGGGAGCAAGAGAGCCAACATACAAAGCTTTGTGTTAGTAATTTTATCAATATCAGTACCTTCCTTAAACCTGCAAAAGCCAGGCCCCTCTCCTAGGCCACAAGCCTCAGGGGCCTCCACACTATGAAGTGTTTTTTTTTTTTTTTTTTTTTAATTTCTAAGTCTCCTTGTGGTGCCTGGGACCACCCAGGGCCTGCAGATCCATTCAGAAAGAGAACCAAGCTGAGGCCAGGACCCACATTTCCCTGTCCTTCTTAGGCATTCTCAGATCCTCTACCTTGCTCTTGGGATTGACCAGGGGCCCCAAGGAACTCTGTGATCACATCTATGGCACCATTATGAGGCCCTGCAGCTGACATGGTATTTGGTTATGGAATCGTGCAAGACTGGTCCAGAAGAGTGGTATTGACACACTGATTTTATTTTATTTATTTATTTTTTAAATGTTTATTTTTGAGAGAGAGTGGGGGAGGGACACAGAGAGAGGTGGGGGGATAGAAGCAGGCTCTGTGTTGACAGCAGAGTGCCCAATGTGGGGCTCGAACCCATGAACTGTGAGATCATGACCTGAGCCAAAGTCAGAGGCTTAACTGACTGGGCCACCCAGGAGCCCTGACACACTGATTTTAGACAACGTTCACTCAGGTCAGATATGAGAAAAGTTTAGGACTTCAGCCTACTGGGGGTCAGCAATGGGTTCTTGGGCTTGAGCTGCATATTTGAGCCTGTTCATCGGTTCTCGCCCATCCATGTTCCAACTGTGGTAGTGCCTCTGATTTACAGCACCTGAAGTCAATGGGGTAGCAGCAGGCATCCTTTGCTTCATGTACTGCTGATACGTAGGTCAATCTATACACCCCCTTTACATGTTTGACAGTCCTCCAGAGGTGGCAACACTTAAATCATCCAAGGGCTTTTAAGATCCTTGCAGAGCAAAGCTAACAGATCCTTCTGATGAAGGTCTTCTCTTGCCTCCTATCGATGGGGTGACATTAATACTCTTTGGATCTATCTTAAACTGTGAAAGATGAGGCACAGACATTACCTTGAGAATGGAACCATTATTCTCTCTGAGCATGGGCACTTCACCCATCCTCCCTGCTAGTGGGCATGTAAAGAAAGCAGAAGTACAGTCAATACTGAAAGAAGTCACATTCTACAAATGTGATGAATATGGCCTTAAATAGCTCAAGAAAGCATGGTTGGAAGATGTATTGTTCTATGTGAATGTTGTAAAATTCCTAATGGCAAATTTAACATGACCAAGAAAGAAACCATCATGCACATTTTCCTGCATATTTTGGGTAAGACTTGAATTCTTAGGCATCTCAACAAAGTACAGAATGTGGAGAGCGCCACTGGAAGCCAGTTTTCAAGGATGGTATGGTAAATGAGTCATCATGTAGCCAGAATTAAATAAAGAGAATTAGGAACAGGCAAGAAGAGTTATATTGTTTCATGGTTCAGAAGAGCCATGGCAGTTTGTGAGTAACGTCAGCATTGCTATCTTTTCTTGTGGTAGGAGATGTAAAATTAGCCAGAAATAAGGCATTTGACAGTAAAGAACAGGAAAAAAATGTTTCTTGGACCTGAAAAGGAATAAATTGTGCCTGGAGAGTACTGGCTCTCCAGCTGCATCGATTGGACAATAAACAAACACACAAGTATTTCTCGTCCAACCATGATTATAAATCTTTATGAGAAATCACTATCCCTCACGTGGCACTATGAATCTTGTAGTACACTTTTTACTTAAATTGTCTGTAGACAGGGGCCTTGCAAAAAATGGATGCTCAGTCTCCAACATGCCCTAGGAGTGGCCCTGACCTCTACTAGATTTCAACATCTGACTCAGTGATGCCCCCAAACATGCCCCTCAACTTCTCAGCCTCTAGTTTAAAAACATGAAAAAGTTAGAGTTCTCCTAGACAATTATGGGGAAAACAATGAGAACTTTGATTTAGAATCAGAGAAGTAAAATGAAAACTTCTCCATAGAAGTATCAGTGGTCACATTTGAGGAAGAGTGGCGGGGGGGAGTCCCTGGGGGGAGCACATGAGACCTTCTGTAATGTTCTTTTTTTTGCCCTGGGAAGTGGCTACGTGGGTCCATTCACTTTGTGATAATTTATCAAGCTGTGTGTCTATGATTTGCGCACTTTTCCATAAGCATGTTACACTTAAAAGTTTACCACACAAAAATGAAAAACCACCCATAGGCATAATTAGATTCTGAAGGAAAATGATTTGACAACATGGAGTCCAGTGGTCTGGAAGATAGTCTGTGCCCTAGCATTGCCTAAGGATTCATATGGTGGGTTTCAGGATAAGATAAGCTCTTCCTTTTACTTCTCCCATAACAAGTCAACCTCACAATTAAACTCAGCTCTGCTCACAGCATTTCCCCACCCTGCTTCACAAAATGGAAATTCTTGTAGAGGTTGTGTTCAGACAGGCACAATGGAGACTGACATACAGGGCTTGGAGAACTTCCCAGAGGTGGTTTAAGAGTGATTATATAACATGTTAAGTCTGTGTTCCTTTTTCAAGCATAACTGAAACTTTGCCAAAATAACTAATTGCCAGCCTTTTCCCACTGACCCAAATAAAAAAACACACGGTAAATAAATTACAGTTCTGAAGCATACTCTAAAAAAAGAAGGAGAAAGAAAGGAAGGAAGGAAGGAAAGAAGGAAGGAAGGAAGGAAGGAAGGAAGGAAGGAAGGAAGGAAGGAAGACACAGCCTGGTGTCCAAATGACATCACAGCCCTATGTGTTCAGACACAGCACACTCAACTGAAGAGTTTGATGCTAAATTATGTCTTTTTAAGTCATACCACCTGTGGAGAGTTAAAGGGAGAAAATAAATGAATTTAGTGAATAAAATAAACCAAAACAATGACAAAAGAACTACCTCTCTCTTGCCCACTGGTTTTGGTCAGAAAAAGCAAACAAAGAATTTTTAACAAGTTGACATGTTTTAGGGGAGCCACAAAAATAAGCATGTGTCCATGTGTCCAAAGGCCTAATGAGACACAAGCAGTAGACTTAAAAGAGATTTAATACATTGCTTCTTTCCCTTCCGATTCCCTTTATGCCTGACTTTTATAGAACTCTGGTTTTATGGAGAAACTCAGAGTGTTTGCACTAGACTGATGTGTGAGTTCTCTTGAATGATGTTTCTCAATAACATGGGAGCTTGTGGTCTGTGTGGGAGTGGAGTTATGAGGAAGGAGGGGCAGGAGCTGGAGGAAGGCAGAGGTGTACTGGGGCCAGCTTTATGACAGTTAGCTTTCCCCATATCCATGTCCAGTGACTTCAGTTCGTAGCTTGAAATCAGCACTGGTGGGAGTATCTACACCACTGAAATGGCAAGCACTATAGATCATGGCTTTAGCAGGTGGGGAGTGAAGACAGCTGGTTATTCAATACTAATACCAAGCAAGTGTTCAGGCAAAATCTGAAGTGACTGTATAGATACGGCAGTTTTTTAACTCATTCAACCACCTCCCTTAACAAAAGTTAATTCTTGGGCCCCAGCATGGATAGAAAAGGGAGGAGACAATCCCACTGTATTCCATTCAAATTCAATCACACCTGGAGAGTTGTACTTTAAGGATGACACAGAAAAATTGCTATGTGTCAGAAGTACCATGGCATCTGAAGAATACTTGAAAGAACCAAGCACATTTCATCTGGGAGAAGAATGGATCCACTAAGGGTAACAATCTCTAGCCGTTCTCTCCACTCCTAGAGATCAGGGGGTAGGGCTACAGGTCCTAACTCTCTAATCATATGGTTGGTTCCTCTGGCAGCCAACTCCCATTCTGAAGTTATCTAGGGGCCCATCAAGAGTCAACCTATTAGCATTCATTCATTCATTCAACAAATGTTCATGGAATGCTTTCTATGAGTAAAGTGGGGATTCAATGTTGTACAAGAAGACAGTCTCTGTCTTCTTGAGTATTTTTTTTCTAAATTTTTTTTATGATTTTTTTTTTAAATTTATTCTTGAGAGAGAGAGAGAGACAGAGCATGAGCGGGGGAGGAGCAGAGCAAGAGAGGGACACAAAATCCGAAGCAGGCTCCAGGCTCTGAGCCATCAGCACAGAGCCTGATGCGGGGCTTGAACTCACAGACCATGAGATCATGACCTGAGCCGAAGTCAGACGCTCAACTGACTGAGCCACCCAGGCGCCCCTTGAGTATTTTTTTAAATAGGGTTCACACCCAATGTGGTGCTGAACATGGAGCTTGAAGTCAGATCAAGACCTGAGCTGCATCCAAAAGTCAGATGCTTACCTGACTGAGCCACCCAGGTGCTCCCCGACTGTCTTCTTGAGTTTATATTCAGGTGGAGCAGAATGATAAAAACAAGAAAGCAGATTGATGATGATGATGATGATGATGAAGTGAGCTTTAAAATCCCGTGTAGGAAATAAACATGAGATACAAAAGCCATAGGAGATAGAAAATGCTATCTCCTAGATAAGACCCCTCAGAGGATGTGATATTAATCTAAGACCTAAAAACAGAAAGAATGAGCATGTAAAGAGAGAGGTAAAGAAGATGCTAAGGACAGGGCCCAAGAATGTGAAAGTGGAAGGAGCTTGGTGTGTTTGGGATCCTAGAAAGGAATAGTATGGCTTCAGGGAAGCAAGTGACAAAGAGAGTGGCTCAGGCCTGGAATGGACAGATAGGCAGGGGATTTCACGCAGGTCTTAGAAACAACCATGGGAGGAATTTGACCCAGTGGTGGTCAAATTTTAGTTCAAGACCAGTGGTGAACCACTGAAGAATTTTAAGTGGGAAGTGGTTTGATCAACTTATGTTTTGAGGAGCTCAAGAATCAGTGAGTGGGGTATGTGTGTGGACAGGGGAGCTGGACATGAGAAAGGGAAGGGCTGATGGTACTCTGGAGGATCTCAGAGGGCAAAGTCAGGGCCATTGGGTAGAAGTTACAAGGAGGTGGATGTCAGGGAGTCAGATCACTTTAAGGAGGAATTTTGGGGTCTAACCCCCATCTTTGCCACTGATTACCATGTGCCTACCCCAATGGATGGTGCCAATGATCCATTATGGGAGGCACTGCGCTGCACAGGCTCAGGGCCACTATTCATGTCACAGTCCCTGCAAATGCAGTGCACTCCCTGTAAAGAATTCCTGGCCCCGCCCAGCCACATAGTAGGTGCTCAATAAATGTCAGTTGCTATTAGTAACAGTGGGCATTATACTTTCCATCATGGGGCAAACTTGTACCAAGAAAAGGTGGCCACTTATCAGGATGGTTGTAGAGGATAGCAAAAATAGAGGGCTGATTTTAATAGCAGTCCTCACAATGATAATTTTACAATTCTTTATTCTATCCCTTACACTACCCATTCTGTCATAGTCCCTATCTTTAATTCATTCTCCCTCCTCCCTTTCTTGTTAAAACCTTTCTGCCCTTGAGCAAAACAGAGGCAAGTTCTCACTTATCCTCCCTCTCTGCTCCATGTAAATCAAAGCCCACCTGTTTCTGCCAGTCCCTCACTTCCATGGGCTGAGTTGGCTCCCTTGGCCTTGCGAGAACATGGACTTTGAGCGTGTCTCATTTGACAGATCAGATAGCAACCCTTGCTACCCCCTGCTAGAAATGTGGGAGTCATGGAATGTGTACTCACTGCCTCTGTAGATAATCAGGTTCTGACTGAAGCTTTCAGATGTGGGGGTTACAAGTCTCACTGACTCACTCACTCTTTCCTACCCTGTGTATTGATTGACCTCCTACTGTGTACTAAAGCTGCTCTTGGGACTAGGGACACAGGAAATCCACAATAAATAAGAGACAATGAATGACTTTCCTTTCATGGAACTTTTTCTAGATGGGGCAGACAGAGACCACCAATTAACAAATGGGTAAAATACTTTTTGATAATGAGTGCTTCAAAAAGCAAAATAAGGATGGCGAGTGGGGGACCACCACTTTAGACAGGGTGGTTATAGAAGGTAATGATACAAGTTTGAAGCATCCAGGTCTGGCAATGGGAGAGAAACAAAGCAAGAGTGGAATATTAAGGTGACAGAGAAATAGAATGATACAGATGGGAGGAACCATTTTCAACTGCTCAGTGCAAATAGAATTTGTGCACACTCAGAGATGCTTTGACAACTATTTGCTAAGGTCAGTATGTGAGCAGAATCCTGGAACATAGGACAGAATTCCTGACTTTCTGTTTCCAGTGCCTCAACAGTGCTATTTAGACAAAATAGAAGTTTTGTGTCTTAGTCAGTTAGGGCTGCTGTGACAGAATAGCATAGACTGGGCGACTTAAACAACAAAGATTTATTCCATATCATTCTGGAAGCTGAGAAATCCAAGACCAAGGCATCAGTAGATACAGCGTCTGGTGGGAATTTGCCTCTTGATTTGCAGAGGGACATCTTCTCCTTGTATCCTCACATGGTAGAGAGCAGAGAGAGGGTTAACTTTCTTCTACCTCTTATAAGAACACTAATCCCATCATGGGGGGCTCTGCCCTTATGACCTAACTATTTTCCAAAGGACCTTCCTCCTAATAACATCCTTATTGGAGTTAGGGTTTCAACATAAGAATTTCCAGGGGACATAAACCTTCAGTCAATAACACTTGGTAAACAATATTTGTTATATTTGTTGACCTAAATCCCCTTGAATTAACTCAAGAAGCATAAAAAACCGGGAGAAAAAATTATTTGTATTGAGAAGTTCCTGAATGACAAATCTATAAGGAGCATAATCCATACATTCTCCTGTCTCTGCTCATGCCTCTACCAAAGATAGACCAGTCCAGACAACCAGGCCATACTATAGAGTAGTCAGGACACATGGGATGAAATTAGGTAGCCCAAATATAAAAATAATCTTTGAAATGAGAGTGGTTTTGGGGACCAGCCATCTGCAGAAGATAACCATTTGGGAACTATTTGGAAATGTCAAGTAGAGATGTCCTAGAGAAGAACCAAGTGCAATTAGGACAACTAGAGCATGGGTACAAGTCAGTCCTGGGATCTAATTTGGAAACTTTCTTTCTCTACTCCTAATAGCTGTGGTCTTTAGTGCAGTAAAAGAGGGGTCTCTCATAGGAAGGACGTTTGTTTCAGTGAGCTCCAGGGGAGAGGTACGTCTGGATCTGCCAGTGTAATTATACTTCTATTTGGCAAGTCAACCCCTTCCTAGAACATTACTATCCAGTGAAAGTCCCTGGTTCAGATCTCAATGCAACATTGTGATTATAATTTCTAGCTCCTGTGCATCTTTCCCACAGAAAGAGAGTGTACTGACCAGCCAATGTGACCATGTAGCAACCCTTGGCATTTCTGTTCTTACTGAACAGAAATCATCAGTATTCTGGTTTATACATCAATCTTGTGTGAAATTTCTTTTTTCCTCCTTAGTTTCTTTAAGACAATTTTTTAGAGCAGTTTTAAGTTCATAGTAAAATTGAGAGGAAGATACAGAGATTTCCTAAATATCCCCTGCCCCCACTCATGCATAGCCTCCCCCATTATCAATATCTCCCACCAGAGCAGTACATTTATTATGAGGAACGTACTTTGACACATCATCACCCAAAGGCCAAAGTTTACCTGAGGGTTCACTTTTGGTGTTGTAAACCGTATGAGGACACCTATCCAACATTACAGTATCATATGGAATAAACTGGCCTAAAGATCATTTGTGCTCTGCCTATTCATCTTTCCACCCTGAACTCTGTTAACCACTGATCTTTTTACTGTCTCCACAGTTTTGCCTTTCCCAGAATGTCATATAGTTGGAATCATACCAAATGTAAACTTTTCAAAATGGGCTTCTTTCACTTAGTAATAAGCATTTAAGTATCTTCTATGGCTTTTCATAGCTTGAGAACTCATCTCTTTTTAGCACTGAGTAATATTTCATTGTCTAGATGTACCACAATGTATCCATCCACTTACTAAAGGACACCTGGGTTGCTTCCGAGTTTTGGCAATTTTGAATAAAGCTGTTATAGACATCTGCATGCAGGTTTTTGTGTGGATATACCTGAGGACCAGATCCGGTTGTTGTTTCCTTCAGAGGCCATTCTTGGGTCAGCTGGCCTTCATCTACAACATTTCAAGTTTGTCTCTTTCTTCTTTTTAAAATTTTTTTAATGTTTATTATTTTTGAGAGAGAGAGAGAGAGCACCAGGTAGATAGGGGAAGAGAGAGGGAGACAGAGGATCCAAAGCAGGCTCCAGTGCTGTCAGCAAAGAACCTGATGTGGGGCTTGAACTCACAAAACACGAGGTCATGACCCGAGCCGAATTCAGGCATAACCAACTGAGCCACCCAAGCGCCCTCAAGCTTGTCTATTTCTAGTGTGGCTGCTTAGATTTGTTCCAGCGTAGCAACTGCCTTTTCTCACATGCACCGGCAGGATGGTCTCCACATAATGGGGCTTGGAGATTAAGAACCCAACTTCATTTCTAAGCGTCACCTATTTTAGGACGATGATGTTAAAGTTTAAAAGTAATCGAGATCACATGCAGCGCCCTGGAACCTGATTAAACAGTTCTGCTAAATTGCAACGTCTCGTTGGGCCGAGAAGGTGACCGGGATGCTCTAGGAGAGCAATTCTCAAAGGCTGTCCTAGAAGCCACTGGTATCATGAAACAAATCATCTGGGAAATTCTGGGATAAACAAAGTTAAACCTCATTTGTTTTTACTACTGTTGGTTGGTTGGTCCATTATTTTTTAAGCACAGAACTCCTTCTAGGCTTATTTTAACCTTGACTAACAAGGCTGACCATCCAAAAGTAAGATCCGCAGGAAGCTTTTCCCGAAATGACCAGAAATCCCTTTTACCGAGAAGCATTGTTCAGAACTGGTGTCCCAAGGTAGACACTCTGGAAAACACGACTCTTTAATCCCCCCCACCCCCAAGTCTGTCATGAGGTTTGAGTCTCAGGAAAAGCTGTGGGGGGTGGGAAAGCCAAAGAGAGGGGATAAAAGAACTTCCCAGGGCATGGCAGGTCCTGAGGGAAGGGCATCAGGAAGAAAAGAAACTGCGCGGGGAGTGGGGAGAAAGGCAATTGCTCCCTTGTACCAGCAGTTACCGCCCCCCCCCCCGCACCCCCCCCCAGCGTGGCTGAACAGAGGCAGGGACACCAGCCTGTGGACCCAGAGGGAGTGCAGCTCCTGGAGTTGGCAATACAGTCACTCTGCAGAATGGACAAGAAGAGGGCCAAGGTAAACATTTGAGAAGAAGCAATAATGTAACTTTTTAACAACAAAAAAATCATAAAAGGTCTCTTCCATTCATTACCAAAGTGAATAATCCCTAATTGACAGACGGGATGGGGAAGTGTTGAGGGGGGAGGAGGGATTGGAGATGGGGGTTGGGTGGGGGGGAGACACTCCATCCTACCATGGGTCACTCCAATTGTGTGTGTGGGCGGGGGGGGGGGGGGGGGGGGGGGGCTCGCCCCTACCCCACCCCCGCCCCTGCATTGCGTCACTCTCCTTGTGAGGACCGGCTGGGCTGCTTCTGCCCCTGACCTGAGCTCCGTGACTTAAGAAGCAGAACATATATCTATCTCCCTTTTCTTGGAGAGTAGAGCTCATCAAGAAGTGTGTCTCGATTTCTATAAATACACAAAGAAAAGCAGCGCAACATTTGGCCGTGTCAATCAAAAGAGACACTGGAGCAGAAACCCCCTCCTCCAAAGACAACCCCTGTAAACCCAAAGAGAAATTTCTACGTGTGCAATAGAGGTTGGCCGGCACTTGATCTTTTTCAGAATCCGGTTCGTGAAATTCTGTAGAAGTTTTGTGAACTGGCACATATACTGCAGAAGTTTGTCCCACACAAATGTTACTTCTGCCACCTTTCTGATAAAAAGAAGGAGGTGATCCTGGAGGAAGGTACAATTCAGCAATATGCTCTTTCTCATTTTGAAACCTTTCAAGTGCAAGTAAACATGTTCTCAGGCCCAAAACACCACTTTTACTCATTTACAGATCAATAATTTAGAAACCTTCTTAATTTCAGGGGGAAAATATTATCTCCAGTTTGAGATTTAGCACATCGACTTTCAGGCTAGTTAATTTTTATGTACTTGCTTGCTTCCTAGTAGTAGTTCTACAAGTCTTGAAAAGGCAGGTCAAGATAACTGCGGATGCAGCCCAAGGACACCAGCCCCGCGCTCTTGTTTCCGACAATCCCTGCCTGAGCTTGGTCCCTACCTGGTGCCGAAGGCTGCACTCTTAGCGAGGCCCGCTTCCTGAACGCATTACCCGTCTTATAAAGTCCCACTGGGACGTTTGCAGCAGCATGTCCTAATCGCTTGCAGGGTGTGGAAGCACAGGCATACACACGTGTCCTCAAACCTAGGAGAGCAGAATCCAGTCCTGCCTGTCTCCTCTTACTGGGCACTCTCGGAGCTGGAACTCAGCACAGCGGCACAGAAAAATCAATGTTCCTTTTTGCCCTCTGGCTTCTCTGTCTCCTTCACGTTCATGTTATGCATTTCCTGGTAAAGCCCAGGGGTGGGAAAGGCTCTGTGGATACAGGGGCTGTTGCTGGCTGCTGTTTTCTCAAATCTCCCTGGGAAGTGCTCAGGGGCCCACTCTGCTGGAAGGCGAGAAGACTCTGGAGGGAACTACACCTTGCTCACCTCAGCCTGACTCCAGAGAAGCCATTTATAGAAAATGTACTGAGTAATAACTTTGGGGGAAAAAAAGCTAAACCTCGTCAAATGCACGCATTGGTTATAAGCTAGAATCTGTCTGCAGAGATGTGAAGAAAAGGAGCAGCCTCAGAGCAAGAGCGATGCAGTGGGGGCAGGAATAGGAGGGATACTTGGATTCTCCACAGCTGTGGCTGCTGTGCACCTGCTTACTAGAGAAGGAGCTTCCTGCTGCCCCAAACGTGATCTCATTTCATTTGGATGACAATCCCTGCGAAGTTGATATTCTTATTCTCATTTTTGCAAATAAGGAAATTGAGAGGCAGATATTAGGCAACTTTTTCCCAAAGTCCAGCAAAGGAGGGAGCTGGCGTTAGAACCCAAGCGTGACAAGCAGTAGAGACTGACGGTTCCAAGATAGGCTCTGGGGTTAGACTCCTGCCTGTCCTACTTGTAAGTGCAGCTGTAGGCAAATTACTTAAGCTCTTTGTGCTTCAGTCTCCATATCTGTAAAATGGGAACTAATAATAGCAGTTACCTTATAGTGTTGTTTTTCCCCCACATTTGAGGTATAATTGACAAAATTGTAAGATATTTAAAGTATACAGTGTGTTGATCTGAGATACATGCACATTCTGAAAGGATCCTCCTATCAAGTTTATTAACACATTCATCATCTCGCATATTTGTTTCTTTTTTTTTTTTTGGATGAGAACATTTAAGTTTTACTTTTGTAGCAAATCGATGATACAATACAGTGTTATCAGCTTAATCACCATGTTATACATTTGATCCTCAGATCCACCACGTTATTCATCATATACCTGAAACTTTTTACCCTTTTACAAACCTCTCCCTATTTCCCTTACCCCCCAGCCCCTGGCAACCACTTTTCTACTCTCTGTGTTTACGAATTCAATTTTCTTAAAAAGATTTCACATATAAGCAATACCATACAGTATTTGTCTTTCTCTGTCTGGCTTATTTTACTTTGCATAATGCCCTCAAGTTCCATCCATATTGTTGCAAATGGCAGGATTCTCTTCTTTTCTTTTAAGATTTTATTTTTAACTAATCTCTACACCCAGCGTGGGGCTCCAATCCACAACCCTGAGATCAAGAGTCACATGCTCCACTGACCGAGCCAGCCAGGCACCCCTAGGATTCTCTTCTTTTAAAAGACTGTATAATGTTCCGTATACTTGTTATATAATATTCAATGTACTTGTTGGATTGCTGTTAAGCTTAAAAAGTATGATGTGCTTAAAGTGCTTAGCAAGTGCCTGGTACACACATCGAAAATGCACAATAAATGTAAGCTATTACTGTTATTATTCTGAAGGTGATGGGGGAAAACGCTTTATCAATACTAGATAATAAACAGGCAACTTAGGTGATGATGGGGACCAGTTTCAAAGGTTCAGATTTTTCTAGAAGTCTTGTTCTGCTAAAAGTAAACCATGTAAATAGGCTTTGCCAGTCTTCCTAATACTCTCATCATCAGAAAGAGGAAACAACAAGGGAACTGCTATTCTTGACTTAATTCTGACGAAAAAGAACTTGATGGCTCTTGTGTAACTTCCAGGAACCTAGAGAAAAAATGACTACGTCATTCCGGGTCAAAGAGAGGAAAAGGATCATCAGGCTGAGCTGACGTGAGTCCTGGAGTTTGGAAAACAGGCTTTAGAAAGTTCAGAAAAATGATAGCTATGCCATTGGCCTGAAATACCATTCACAAGAAAGGGAAATTCTGAAGAGGCAATAACAACAAAGAAGAAAAACTGTGTCAGGTCGAACACTCATAAATAAATCCTATGAAAAAGAACAGGTGATAGCTGCCACAGAAAAACTTCTCTGAATTGTTCCAATTTCCACAGGATGTGTATAAAGGGCAGAAGGATGTACACTCAGGGAGGCCATGCCCTGTGCTCAGAGCCCGGGCTGGGAGAGGTGGGAGGGACAGGTTGTCATTAAACATGAGGCCTGAGTTGTACTTTATACACATTATTTAATTTTATTCTTCACAATCTCAAAAGGTAGATGTTGTGAGTTTTGTGTTTTGGAGTGTGATATCGTGATACAATAAGAAATATATATTCGGTCTCCGTTCCTCATTCCTGGCACAGTGCTTCTAAAACGCTTGTCATTTCCTAAGGGGTAGGGGTGAGAGGAGCACCTTTTGTTATTCATAATAAGCCCCCTCACACACACCTGAGTTTATGCTAATCGGGTGACTCCTGCTGAACCCCTGGGTAGCTTTTGGGGGCTGGTTGTCTAACCACTTGATTAGACACTTAGAACTTTCAGCCCCACCCCCAGTCTTTGGGGAGTGGGGAGGGCCTGGAGATTGCATTACTCAACAACGGCCAATGGCTCAATGGTTTAACCAATTGTCTTTAGATAACAGAACCTCCAATAAACAATCCCTCTTTGAAACAACACGGTTCAGAGCACTTCAGGGCTGGTGACCATACAAAGGTGCTGGAGGGGTGGTCAGCCTGGAAGCACTGTGCCCTTCCCTCCACAACTTGCCCTGTGCATCTCTTCCCTTTGGCTCTCCCTGAGCTATGTCCTTTTATAATAGACTGGCGACATTAAGCAGCCGCCTTCCTGAGTTCTGTGAGCTGTTCTAGCAAACTACTGAACCTGAGGAGGGGGTCATGGGAGTCTCTGATTTAGAGCCAGTTGGACAGAAATTGGCATCTGAAGTGCAATGAGCCCTTAGGCTGTAGGATTTGTGCTAGGTCCAGGTAGGTAGTCAGTGTCAGGATCTAATTGACTTCTGGGACAGCCTGTTGGCACCCATGGAGAGCTGCTTGGTCGGGAAAGCCCACACATCTGGTGTCAGAAATGTCCCGAGGGTAAAACCGGTCTTCCAAAGACAAAATAAGAAATTTGTGTTGGCGAGGTTGGGAGATTTCCTGGGGACCACATAGGAAGTGGACAGTAGAGCTGGGTTTCAAATCCAGAACTGTCTGAATGTGAAGTCTAAGCTCTTTACCACAGCTCTGCCTGCCTCTTCTGCCGCAGAATGACCTTGGTTCTGAATGTTTGGAGTAAGGGGCCAGGAGTGCTTTGGGCACTACACAGACATTTTGGTTCCCCCTACTTGGATGAGTGTTTTCTTCACATTCGATCAACTGTCGAGGATGGGTTGGACAGTGGAGAAGGCCAAGAGTCAAGGTCACCAAAGTAAAGGCTGCCCACGTAGGGTGTACCACCGTCCTGATGCTGCAGGCTTGAAGCCAGGGCCTGGCATCTGCTCCCTTCTCAGCATTGCTGTTCCCATCAGTATGTCCCCATGACCTAACTCTGATTATCTGCTCCGTGATAAAGCTAGCCAGCCTCTCTTTATCAAGAAAAGATCTTATATAATCCTGAGGCTATAGACAACAACATTTTGAAAATTGAAGCTCCAATAATCTTCTGCCATGAATCTCATACTAGGTATTAATTGAAGAGATAAATCTATATAAGGAAAGGGTGCATGCATGGAATTTAAATGCCATTAACTAAAGTTTCAAACCTAGTCTAAAATCCAAGGAAAGGTCTAGGTACAAGCTCTCATAGATGTCCATCCAGACAAATGGTGACACAGGAAATCTGCAGCTGGTGTGGGGCCTCAGCCATGAGAAGGGTTCAGTTCAGGGTTGGGAAAGCCAATCACTGAAGGATCAGAGTAACAAGCAGGAACTATGTCCATTGGAAAAGAGGGAGAAAGAGACCCAGTCACAGGAGAGAGCTAGGATATCAAAGGCAACATGTCAAATTGATTAGAGGTACTAACCCATGATCCTATCTGTTCCCTTTACTCAAAGGTTGGGGTGGGAACCTCAGTTAGATGAGGCGTAAGGTTTAGAGGATTACAGGAATAGAAGCAAAGCAGACCATTATGTCATAAGCCTATGCCAGGTCAATTTACTCTGGGGCAAAATTTATGCTTTATATCTTACCTTATGTAAGCTATTTATTATTTTGTTTATGGACACTATCCATGAGGTTGCTATTTTTAAGCATAGCAACCTTAATTCGTTGACATTATTAAATATATATTTCTCGGACACTGGGTAGAGATACAGCACAGTGTTGAGCGGAACAGAGTTTCAAAAAAGGAAAAGAGGTGCCATCTGCCTTCAGGAGCTACTATCCAACAAGGAAGAAAGCACAAATGAAACAGTAAAATAATAACATAAAGACAGTTGCAAAGTGCCAGGATGAACCATGGTTATGGCATATAGCACGGGAGCTCACGGGGAGGAGAGGAGGCTGAAGGCTGGTGGGGGAGGGACGGTTTGGCAGAGCAGAGGTCTTGTGCTGTGTGCTGAAGGCTTTCGCTCAGCAGAGAAGGGAAAAAGGGCATGGTGGCTGAGGGTACAAACAATGGAAGGATGCCCAGGTGGCAGACATGTGGATGGGGAGGGGCAGGAACAAGATGAGGCTTCTTGGAGCAGTGCTGGTCACTGCGAGCCCTCGAGGAAAACAAGTCTGGACTATTAGGAGGTGGTCAGGTTGTTCCAGTCTGAAGGGTTGGACTTCAGACTGAAGGGATGGTGACTGTCAGATCCCAGGCTCATGCAGAATGTTTAGAGGAAAGCAGGGGCCAGGAGACTGGGGTGTGCACTAAGGGTGGGATTATGAAACCTGGATTTAACCAGGAGCAGTGGGAACAGAAAAGGAGGAAGGAATGGGTTTGAGAGACATAAATTTGGTTTTTGGAAAAAGAAAAGAAAACTTGTCCATAACCCATACTGCTTTAGAGTGAAACTGCCGTTCACACGTTGGTACACATTTTCCAAAACTTTTTCCCCCTCATTTATGTACTTCCTCGGTTTGAGTCGTGTTCTGCTAGGTTACTAGCTGTGCGATCTTGGGCAAATTACTTGGCCTCTCAAGTCTCTTAGTTCCCACTTTCCTCAACTGTACATGGGGCAAATCAGCCACCTTGTTGGGAATAAATCAGATAAGCTATGTAAGTTCACTTAGTAGAAGGGCTTGCACATAGAGAAAGCTCAATCATTACTTGGGTATTATTATTAATTCTATGTTGTTCATTTTTATACTTGCACAGCATGGCTATACCATGATTTATTCAACCATTCCCTTACTGGTACACGTTTAGGATGTTTCTAGTATTGGGGTTTTCTTTTGTAATTGTTGTTAGAACAAACAATGTTGCCATAAACAAGCTTGTACGTCTTTTAAAAACCCGTGTTATAAATTGATTCCAGAAAGGGAGAAGCTGACACATTTTAAATGTTGATACATATTGGAAAGGATACCTAGGATTTAGCAGCTGTTTAAGGAGAATGAATCCAATATGCTTTCTTCCATTAACAACGTTTGAGCCAGCAGTGCCAAAATGGAAAAACAAACAAACAGACAAAAACAAAAGACACCCAAAACACTTTGAAAACTGACTTGTAGGGGCACCTGGGTGGCTCAGTCAGTTAAGCATCTGACTTTGGCTCAGGTCGTGATCTCTCAGTCTGTGAGTTCGAGCCCCATGACAGACTCTGTGCTGACAGCCTGGAGCCTGGAGCCTACTTCCGAGTCTGTGTTTCCATCTCTTTCTGCCCTTCCCCTGCTCGCTCTCTGTCGCTCTCTGTCTCTCAAAAACAAATAAACATTAAAAAAAAAAAAAAAGAAAAGAAAGAAAACTGCCTTGTTCATGCACAATTAAAATAACTATATTCTTTCCTTCCAGTGTCATGGATCTTAACAAGTCAAGTATTACACATTGTTGTTTTAGGTTGGATGTGTCCTCCCAAAAATGATGCTGAACCCCAACCCCAGTAACCTCAGAATGTGATTCATTTGGACAAAGCATCTGGAGAGCTGTAATCATGTTTAAATTAAAGCAGGAGAGGGATTCTTAATCCAGTATGAGCAGTGTCTTAAAAAGGGGGAAAGTTGGACACAGAGACAGCAGAGAGTGAAGACGATGTGAAGACAAAGGGAGAAGACGGAGTCTACAAGACACGGAGAGAGGCCTGAGGCACATCCTTCCTCGGAGTCCTGGGAAGGAACCAACATTTCATGCTGGGACTGCCAGCCTCCAGAAAGGGGAGACACTGAGTTTCTGTTGTTAAACCACTCAATTTGCTGTAGTGTGTTATGGCAGCCCGGAAAAACTAATGAAATTGTCATAAAAATGACAGGAAAAAAATTTTTTTTAATTTGGTGTATGTCAATTGGATTAATCAAGATCCTTGATTCATGATACATTGTGATTGGGCTGTGAATGGTCAGCCTAAATTTATTTACGTATTATTTTAGAGTTTTTATTCATTTATTTTGAGAAAGAGAGAAAGAGAGTGCAGAAGCAGGGGAGAGACAGAGAGAGAGACAGAGAGAGAGGGGGTGAGAGAGAGAATCCCGAGCAGGCTCCGCACTGCCAGCATGAAGCCCAGTGCAGGGCTCGGACTCACAAACCGTGAGATCATGACCTGAGCTGAAATCAAGAGTCATATGCTTACCCAAATGAGCCACCCAGATGCCCCTATTTACTTATTTTAAAAAACTTTTTTTAAATGTTTTATTTATTTTTGAGAGACACAGAGAGACAGAGTGTGAGCAGGGGAGGGGCAAAGAGAGAGGAAGACACAGAATCCAAAGTAGGTTCCAGGCTCTGAGCTGTCAGCACAGAGCTCAATGAGGGGCTCGAACCCATAAACTGGGAGATCATGACCTAAGCTGAAGTCGGAAACTTAACCAACCAAGCCACCCAGATACCCCTATTTACTTATTTTTAAATAAGTGTAATGAACATGTAATAAACATCTATGAAACCATCTCCCAAAACAAAAATTATGACAGAAAATAACTCACACCTAATCATACATTCCCCCACAAACATGGCCCCTGACCTCCCCACCATTATCCTGAATTCTGAACTCATTTCCTTGCTTTTCTTTCTACATAGTTTTATTGTATTCCTAAACTGCATGTATTTTTACAAATGTTAGTTGCTTTACACTATATAGAGGGTATCATGTAGCATATAATCTTTGAGACTTTTTTATTTAATATCATATTGCTAAGATTCATCCATCTTGTTGCATGTTGCTGTACATCATTTGTTATCCTACTTCGGTGTTTTGACATAAAATATCCTGATGTCATAACTGGTTCTTTAGGAACATGCGTACATTTCCATTCTTCCTGACCCCATTGTTCCTACTATTTTAGCTTAAAGGCCTGATGGGGACCTTGTATTTCAGGAAAGAGGAGTCTCTCTGGCTCACGTGCCATGAGGACTTTTGGGGCTCACAGCTGCAGGGACCTTCCTGCCTCATTATTCATCATATCTTTGTTCATTGTGACTCTCAGAAATTTATCCCCAACAGCTATGAGGACTTACTTCTTAATATGAAGCATTTCCCTTTGGTCATCAACCAAGAGGACAGAACAGTTCGGTGACTCATGTTGCTCAGATTTCAAAGGGTGAGTAAAGGGAAATGTTAATATGAGTCAGAATTTACCCAATGGCTTTGAGTAAATACCCCCAAAATAGTCTTCTTCCCTTGGGTTCCTGAGTGAGAGCAGCATGGTGATCCTTCCCATAGGGAAGCAGTGTGGTGAGGTAAGAGCAGCATGGCCCTGGCTGGCAGAAGACCTGGTAGCCATAATCCACCACACTGCCCCTACCTCTTACTTTGTGACCTTGGTTGGGCAAGTTGCTGAATTGAGTGGTTGTTAGAAATACTTTGGGCAATGCTCAACATCACTCCTCACCAGGGAAACACAAATCAAAACCACACTGAGATACCACCTCACGCCAGTCAGCGTGGCTAAAATGAACAAATCAGGAGATTATAGATGCTGGCGAGGATGTGGAGAAACGGGAACCCTCTTGCACTGTTGGTGGGAACACAAACTGGTGTAGCTGCTCTGGAAAACAGTGTGGAGTTTCCTCAAAAAATTAAAAATAGATCTACCCTATGACCCAGCAGTAGCACTGCTAGGAATTTACCCAAGGGATACAGGAGTGCTGTTGCATAGGGGCACTTGTACCCCAATGTTTCTAGCAGCACTCTCAACAATAGCCAAATTATGGAAAGAGCCTAAATGTCCATCAACTGATGAATGGATAAAGAAATTGTGGTTTATATACACAATGGAATACTATGTGGCAATGAGAAAGAATGAAATATGGTCTTTTGTAGCAACGTGGATGGAACTGGAGAGTGTTATGCTAAGTGAAATAAGTCATACAGAGAAAGACAGATACCATATGTTTTCACTCCTATGTGGATCCTGAGAAACTTAACAGAAGACCATGGGGGAGGGGAAGGAAAAAAAAAAAAAAGGCTAGAGAGGGAGGGAGCCAAACCATAAGAGACTCTTAAAAACTGAGAATAAACTGAGGGTTGATGGGGGGTGGGAGGGAGGGGAAAGGGGGTGATGGGTATTGAGGAGGGCACCTGTTGGGATGAGCACTGGGTGTTGTATGGAAATCAGTTTGACAATAAATTTCATATTAAAAAAAAAGAAATACCTTGAGCAGCTCTTTCTGGGTCCTATCTTTGTGCTTTAATAAAAACACTTTTTTGCACCAAAAAAAAGAAAAAAAGAAATACCTTCTAGTCCTAAGATCAGAGGCCACTCTGCTTGTTCTCTCTTTTTTTTATAAAACTTAACCCATTTCTAGTTCTTGAAACATCTAAGTAGGGTCTATGGAACCAGCCCAGTTTTTCTTCACCAGTATAGCAAAATTTTGAGGAAACAAAGACTGATGGCTATCCAGTCCTCATGTCTGGCCATGAAGTTCAGGTTTCACACTCAGAGCTCTACAGCCAGAGCCAGACAGAAGCTGCCTCAAGAGCTTCTGGAGATGGATCTTCTGAGCCGGTGGAAGGCAGTCCATGGTCCATCTTCTTTCACTCGTCTGCTTTCTTTGAGAAGCACAGGTTATTGTGTGTGCTCTTTGATGCTTTTCTGAATGCTACATGCAGTGTAAATATGAAAATGAAATGACCTCTGTGCTGTAAATTAGGGGACTGGCAGAAATGGCTTCTTATGAAGCTGAGGTATATGAAATGTAGAATTTGCTGGGTTGGCAGATTAATCCTATTTATGCTGGGGAAAGTATTCCATGATATTAAAGGATTTATTTGTTTACTAATCTGCTTCAGACTTCGGAGGCCTTGTTACAAAATAAGCAGGTCGAGGAGAAGGAAAGGGTCAGAAAGAAGAGGTTAAGTGAAAAGGAGACCGTTTTCATTCCCTTTTCTGCTCTAAATTTTGTTAACCCAACACCTAATGAGGACTTCTAAAACACTGTAGAATCCATCCATAAATACAGCATGGATTACTTATAGTATGGACTAGGTAGAGGGGTTTTGTTTGTTTGTTTTGTTTTACACAGTTAATGTGATCATTCTCTGTAAACACACAAGCAAGAATATATTACTTCTGCTATTTCAAACTCAGGTTTAAAAGAGCTGTTTAAGAAAGAAGCAATGAAAAATGTATTTAGGTTTCTAACAAGCTTTAGTCTTTATCACTAGATTTATTGGGAGCAATCATCAATAATTATTTCAATTTGGAGCAGTCTCTTAATTTTTAAAACCCCCCTCCCCTCAAATGCAAACAAACGTTTGCTTTACTGTTGCCTTTTTCCTCCTGGATGGACTGCACAGTGCAATAGCCAAACATCCTCTTAATCTCTTTTTCAAAGACTATAACCCTCTTTTGGGTAAAGCAGTCATTTTGTTTTGTTCCACTGCACCTTGACAATGCCGAGAAAACATAATCCTTTGCTTAGAATAGAACCTCAGATTTGCTGTTCCATTACCCGGTAGCCTAAGCATTTGTATTAAAAGACAGTTAAGCTTTTTTCAGTGAGGCATTTCCTTCCTTACCTTCCTCACAGAAAGTTCTACTTTATTTTTAGTAATATCCTGGCTCCTGGTATTGTATTTGTGCACATAATCCCTTCACAATCATGCTTAGCCCTCTGGTGGCACCTTCCCTCGAAGGAACTCAAAGGCCTTTACAAACATTAATTAGTTCTCCCAGCATCCCCGTGAAATGGGTGAGTATTCTATTCCGATCGGTATATTATTATCCACATTTTGTGATCTGGCCAAAATTCTTTTACTTTCTTCCCCAGTGTGCTTCCTAATGGAATTCACCTTTAGTCCGCTGGAGCTGGCCAGTTAAGTGCATGGTAAAGGAACAAACCACAACAAAAGGAAACACAAAAGAAAGATGTGAAGTGTGGTGTACAGAAAGTTTGGTGGACCAGAATGTGGTGGGGAGCGAGAAGACCCTCCCCATACTCCACCTCCACTGATACACTAGGGAAGGAGAGAGGGGATAAGGGCACGAGGACCTTCTCTTCCCCAAGACCAGAGGAGAAACCTGACACAGGGAGGCAATGACAGACAACTTCCGCCCAGAGCGATGGACAAGTTCCTGTGATTCAGAGCTACTGGACCATTTCCAGGGCTGGTGGGCTCCATGATGATGAACTTTAACCCACCCTAACAGGTGGAAAAGACAAGTTGCTCTCAGAAGCCACTGGAAAATTTCTTACTGTTCTTCGGGATTAGTATGATCTCGCTCTGTGCTAAAACTTCACTGTAATACTTTTTCACCAACTTTTTGTAAGAAAACTTACCAAAAATCTCAACATTTTACAAAAGTTTGGGTCTCCATGACTTACAAAATATCTGAAAATGTATGTTAACATGTCTATATCTACTTGAATGATTCCAAGTCCTAGCTTTTACTAGACATTTTGTTACTAAAATGGGAGCTGTGTGGAGGAATAAAGTGGCAAACTGTGAAAGGTGAACCCAGGAGACATAGGACCAGGTTTCTCTTGATTGAACCTGCGAAAGCTTAGTAGAAGCGGAAGAAATGGCTCGCCATTATGCTTTAACGCTCAGCCAATAAGCTCTTTCGCACTCATTCAATCACCCCCATCAAGCTGTCTAAGGAATTCCTACTGAGAAGTTATATGGAGGAGGCAAAGCACAGAAGCGCAGTTTTTTGTGTGTGTGGAAATATGCAAAAAAAAAAAAAAAAAAATTTTTTTTTTAAATCTTTAAAAAAAAAGATTTTTTAAAACATTTGGTACAGAAGCCAAGTGATTTTCCTTAACTTATAATGGAAATTGGGGATTACATTTGGACTGGTTTTAGGCTGTTATATGCTAAAATAACATGGAGGAAAAAAGAGATAGAAGGAAATTATAAAAATGATACGAATTTAAGGTAAAATATATGAATATGATCGATGACAGGAAATTCTTTGTGCTTTAATTTCATGACCACTGACCCTCATGGGAACTTAGCTCTGCCCTGCTATCTTACTACACATTTATGGGCCATTTACTCTTTCTTCTCAAATCTCCAATGCTTCCTCCTCCATCCCCATACTCAGCTGAGAATAGAGCTTCCGATTTCATTAAGAAAAATAGTCTAAGTTTCCATCAAATCTCTCCACTTACTGCCGAGTGACATCTACCCTGCTTTTCTCTCTGTAGCCATAGAGAACTTTGTGTGCTCGTGTTAGAGGCCAAGCCTGCCCTGGGGCCTGGAACCTATCATCTTTCCTGGATCTGACACTTATTAGGTCAGGATCTAGGGCTAGATTTCTTCATCTTTAATATGCCAGGAAAAGTCTGGCATCTCAATCTTACGAAAGGTAGGCCACTGTTGAGACCATTTCAGACAACCAACCAAGTAAACTTCACAGCACTTATGATATTTCATGCAAATACCAAACTGTTGATGGGCATCATACGGAGAGAGAGAGAGAGAGAGAGAGAGAGAGAGAGAGAGAGAGAGAGAAGAGATATTTTGGCTAAAATGATTCCAAGAGATTAGAAATGAGAGAAGCTCTATGGACCATCAAACTCGAAATAGAACATGGGCTTTCCATTGCAAACTAAATAAGATCTAAACTCACAATGTTTAACAAATATAGAAAGCATTGTTTGGGAATGGTGGAAAACAAAGTTGTATAATTATGGTGGAATCAGGCTCTATAACTTACTCCCAAATCTAAATATTGTTGAGGTTTTTATTTGTTTGTTTATGTCATGAGAATATGCAGAAAAGATTTTGACCATATGCATTTTATTTTATTTTATTTTATTTTTTTTTTTAATTTTTTTTCAAGTTTTTTATTTATTTTTGGGACAGAGAGAGACAGAGCATGAACAGGGGAAGGGCAGAGAGAGAGGGAGACACAGAATCGGAAACAGGCTCCAGGCTCCGAGCCATCAGCCCAGAGCCTGACGCGGGGCTCGAACTCACGGACCGCGAGATCGTGACCTGGCTGAAGTCGGACGCTTAACCGACTGCGCCACCCAGGCGCCCCGACCATATGCATTTTAAAGACAATATTTGAACAACTGATGAAATTCAGGAAACAGTACTTTCTTACACACAAAGAGCAGATACGTGATTACCATATGAAAGTCAGCACCAGTAAGAATTATTGCTGCCATATAGTTAACATAGCATATATTTATTTGACAATCCTTTTCAGAAGTCCATAAAAAACCAAAAATGATTCTGACACCAATTCTGGGGGGGGGGGGTTTCTTCCAAACATCAAGCTATTAACTCAATTCAGTTCAGTTCTGACATTGGTGAGATTGTCAGATCCCACAGGTTAAAAGCTAGTTCTCTAAGACTGCTCCCCCTCCTTCTTCCAATGCAGCCCCCCCCCCAACCCCACCTTCAGATGCCAATCACCATTGCAGGCTGTCACCTGTGCCTATGACTGTCTATAAACCGGAGGTTCTCATGACCCACTCCTTTGGGTTGATTAATTTGCTAGAGCTACTCATGGAACTCAGAGAAACATTTTACTTACTAGATCACTGGCTTATCAAAGATAAAACTCAGGAACAGCCAGATGGAAAGATGCATAGAGCAAGGTATGGGGAAAGGGTACCAAGGTTCCATGCTCTCTGAGCCACTTTTTAAAGATATGTAGCTAGTGAAAGGGGGTTGGCACTATATTAGAGTAGGAACTGGGAAAACTTCCTCTTTCTTTATGCTCTGAAACAATTTAAATAGCATAATGATGATTGGGATTGAAAATCTGAATGACTTTTAGCCTATAAAACCATCTGAGCTTACAAATTTCTGAGAGGTAGCTATATGAAAATCAACAATTTCACCAGGGTTTTCACATTTATTGGCACAATTATACAAAATTCTTAATTTTTTATTTCATTCATAAATATGGTTTCTGTTCCCCTCAATTTTGTGTGTTTGTGGCTTTCCTATCTTTTAAAAATCAAAACAGAAAACATATTAGTTTACTATTGCTGCTATATTATTGCAAACAGTGGCTTAAAACAACACATATTTTCTGTAACAGTTTTGGAGGTCAGAAGTCTGCAGTAAGCCTATGAAATGGGACTAAAATCAAGGCATTGGCAGGGCTGGAGGCATTAGGGGCTATCCTTTTCCTTGTCTTTTTCCAGCTTCCAGAGACTGCCTGCATTCCTGGGCTCCTGGACCCTTCCTCCATCTTCAAAGCCAGCAAACAGTGTAGCATCTTCAAATTTCTCTCTCTGACCTCTCCTCCGATTCAGATTCTCCTGCCTCCTTTTCCTGTAAGGGACTTTATGTTCCTTGTAGGGACTCCTATAAGGGACTTCCTATAAGGGACTTAAAGTTCCTATAAGGGACTTTATGATTACATTGGGCCTATGTAGAAAATCCAGGGTTCTCTCATTTCAAGATGTTTAATTTAATCATGTCTATGAAGTCCCTTTTGCCATTTAAGGTAATGTATTATATTCAGTTTCTAGGGACCAGAATGTGTCTTTGTGGGTATACGTGTGTGTGTGTGTGTGGGGGGGTATATTCTGTCCACCACAAAAAGATTAATTTGGTGTGGATTTTTTTCTCCAAAGAATAGCATTGGATCAACCATTTTTTTGTTTTTTGTTAATTTTAGCTTTTACTGTTATATTTCCCTGAGGTTAATTTTGGAGTTATTTATAATAACTTTTTGAGGAGAATGCTTAATTTAGTTAATCTTATTTTGTTAATGAAAATGTTTAGAATCCCATAGATTCTGATATATAGTATTTTCATTATTATTGTCCAGATATTCTACTGTTTTGGTTGATTTTCTCTTTGATCAAAGAATCATTTCAAGATGAATTTTGAACGTCTAAACAGTTGGGGTTTTTTGTTTCTACATTTCTCAGTTTTAGTTTTATTACATGGTGGTTATAAAGCATATTCTGCACCATTTCTGTGTTTGCAAATATTTGTGTGGTGTGTGTGTGTGTGTGTGTGTGTGTGTGTGTGTGTATGCACCCTATTACATAATTTATATAGGTATAGGAGAGAATAAAATGACATACATTCTGTTTGCAGGGTGTAGGCATATATCTAAGTTATTTAGATCTCTGTATCTTGAAGATAATTACTAGATCAATTTATAGAGTTTATTTCTTTCCTTTTTTTTTTTTTTTACAGCACTATAATGTTCCACTGTATGGATGTACCATAATAAAGCAGACCCTACTGATAGATACTTGATTTATTCTAATGTTTTGTTATTGTGGTACAATAAGGCTATAATGAATACTTCACCAAAAGGGGGGTGGAGAGGGAGAAAAAAAATGGTAAATAATATGACTTTTTGTAGCTGTGGGGGTATATTTGTGGAATAAATTATAAATAAATCCATTAGCTCTGTTCCTTTTAAATCTTACTCAAATGTTTTATTATACCCTGAATCACAATGCCTATATTTTAACATTCTTAAGACTTCAAAGATGTTGTATTCTAAACTTTTTTTCTCTTTCCCCAGAAAATGTCCCTCCTAATGTGCTCCAGCTTTATCTTTTGGTAATTTGTTTGTCCAGACTCCCAACCTTTCCCCCCAGATTTCTGGCGTCATTCCCCTGCTGCTATTTCCCTGTGGGATATTTCAAGCTGTGATTATTCCTGGCCCTAAATAACCTGGGCCCCATATCCTTGACTCTCCTTTTACCTGTCAACATTTTTATTATTTTTTATGATTATGTTGCTGCAAATAGTATTTTAATTGCTGTGGGTTTATGACAAATATATGAACATATTATTATTACATGTCAGTTCCCATCTCACTTAACTGTATTTGACTGATTTTAATATTTTTCACATTTGACAGTTTCTGAAATCAGGTTGTAATAATATTAATAGTGAAATCACAGTAATTTATTTATTTTCCAAAAAAGAATGTTTTTAAATTAATAATCTTACAACTGATGGTGTCTTAAAACCAAATATTTCCTATCATATGTGTTCTCAAGCAAAGTATATGCTGAACTTCCTGGATTCTTTTTAAGTTGGTCCAAAATGTGTTGTACTTTCCGGATAGCCTTTGAAATACTTAACCCAGAGTTTATCTGTTCCCTGATTTCAGCACAGAGGAACTATTTATCTTTTTTTAAATTTCCTTAAGTTCTGTTGTGTGTGGTGTGTTAAGTGCACCATTTTAGCCATCTTTCCAGAAATGTTTATCACTTAAGTCTTGAAAGAGGAGTCTACAAATTTCCCAATGATTTTGTGAACCATTTAAAACCTTGCAACGTCTCTTTCTGCCTAAGTTTTCTAGAATGAATTCTTTTCCCCAAAATAAAGTCCTAAAAGATATAGGCTATTGGAGTATATTTGACATCGATATTAGGTAAAAAGTCTAAAAGTCTATCCATGCGTACAACTATTATAATGAAAACTGAAGGAAGGAAGGCAAATCAATTGGGGCATTAGAGTTTCTGTGTGGACCTGAGACGCCTGGGTGGCTCAGTTGGTTAAGCGTCTGACTTTGGCTCAGGTCATGATCTCACGGTTTGTGAGTTTGAGCCCTGCGTCGGACTCTGTGCTGACAGCTTAGAGCCTGGAGCCTGGTTTGGATTCTGTCTCTCTCTCTCTCTCTGCCCCTCCCCTGCTCACACTCTGTCTCTCTTTCTCAAAAGTAAATAAACATTTTTTTTTAAAAAGAATTTCTGTGTGGGCCATATTTGAAAATTACTGTTGATTCAACCCATATATAATTTCAAAGGGTGCTTTGGTATGTGCTCATCTTTAACAGAAAAACTCAGGGAAACATGACAAAACAAACCAACTCTAACGACCTTAAGTTCAGAAATTTAAGCAACAACAGGCTAGTGAAATAACTTCATTCTACCTTTATAGCAGCTTTCTGCAGTCTTTTCCTGATCAAGATAAATTAAACATATACTCAAGTTTGGTTTTTCTACAACTTCAATAATTATTTTTCCAAAGTGGAAAACCTATACATTATTTAAAAAACCTGTTTAATACATTAGAAATAACACAGAACTGAACATTTTTCAAGCAAAGTTAGGGCAGTCAGTAATAAGCTTACACACTTTCCTGGTCATAGAGGAGTAAAAGCTAGAAGCCATTCTTCTAAGTATTGTTGTTAGATAGAAACACTAATTTAATTATTTGAAATAAAACCTAAGCACTGAAAAAAAACATGTCAATGTGAGTATCCCGAAATCCTGGAGAGAATCTGGATCAACAACAAACTTTTGACCAGATGCCAATAAAGTCTTGTTTTCTTAAGACAGGAAACTGGACATTTTCTTTTCTTGTTGAACTTAAATTTTCCATGAACTATACTGTGTAATTCAATCACAAACAAATCCCAATAATAGGATCACACGCTATTTTATTTATTTATTTTTTAATTTTTTTTTAACGTTTATTTATTTATTTTTGAGACAGAGAGAGACAGAGCATGAACGGGGGAGGGTCAGAGAGAGGGAGACACAGAATCTGAAACAGGCTCCAGGCTCTGAGCTGCCAGCACAGAGCCCGACGCGGGGCTCGAACCCACGGACCGTGAGATCATGACCTGAGCCGAAGTCGGACGCTTAACCGACTGAGCCACCCAGGCGCTCCTCACACGCTATTTTAAATCCATACATATGACACTGTGGAATCAGAAGTAAAAGCCTCATGCAGATGACACTGGGGTAAATTGTAATTAGTGACACCAGACCTGCTCTTTTCTAGGACTCTTATTTTTTCCTGGTACTGTTATTAAGAGGGCACAAAATTCAAATAAAGACTATTTGCCTTTTCAATGGCAACAGTTAGCTAGCTAAAGATATAAAAAATAATTGGTTTGTAATAGATTAAAGATGTAATGCTCTAAAATCTTTTAAAATTCTTAACTTCCTACTCCTGTGTGATCAGTGTCATGGAAACAGATGTCTGACTCCAGATTTAATTTCTCCCATCCCTGCCATAAGGCATGTATCACCTAAACACAAACTCTCACCAACAAATTTCTCTAGTGTTTCTTGGGTCCTGAAAGCCTGATTTTTTTTTTTTTTTTAATTTGGCCTTCTTGCATTTTATTCCATCATACTGGTACTTCTGATTTTCCAGACACACAGAACGGTAGGCACTGTGGATTGCGTTGGATGTCCAAGGATTGGGTGGAATGACAGGATTGTGATGTTGGTTAGGATGCAGAATACGGCTAGAGATACATCTTGCCCTTGCACCATAATGTACCAATTTAAGGCTCATCTTTTAAGCATTATTATGAAACACTTAGGGATAAAAAAAGCGTAGACTGTATTGCAATCAATACGTGTATTCACATCATGCAGTTTAAGGTATGACATTTCAGCCTTTTCTCCCTTGAGGAATTTCCTCCCCCGTATTTGATGCTTTTCATTTCCATTCCAAAGTCGTTTATTACACATGTCCCCATAAACAACATATATTATTTTGCATGCCTTAAACTTAAAAAAAATTGCAAGTATTCTTCCAAAATGTTCTTTTTGAAATTCTTGTTTTCCATGTAGCTCTAATTACTTTTACTGCCATAAGTACAGCAATGTGTAGGTATTGGGTAGAAATCCATTCTCTGACTGATGGGATAGATTGTTTCCAGTTTCGTACTCCTTAGAAATAATGGTGCTATGATTTTCTTATTCGTTACCTCATTGTAAAAAACTTGCTCTGAGATATACACCAAAGAGAACACTTAATTTATAGAATCTTCAACATTACTAGATATGCTAGCTGGCTTTCCAAAGTAGCTGTACCAATTTATGCTCTACTAGCAGAGTGTGAGGCTCCAGTGATCCACAACCTTGGGGATTATACACTCTGCAAGCAGGGTTTTAGCTGTTGGAATCCTCTATGGCCTGGGTGAGGATATGTTCCTCTGACTACTGCAACTGCTAGTCACTCCAAGGATATCTCCAAGGATGTTTTCATGTTAATTTTTAGGTGTCAAGTTTCCGTATCACAAAGGTGGTGCAAATTCAAACCTGGAACCTGTGGTCAGGTAAGCTTGTAGTCAGAATTCTCAGAGGAGCCTCTTTTTTTAATCCAAAGCACAGACTTAAGTCAAGAGGGCTCCCTGTGACCTCTCTTGCCAGCAGAAGAATTTCTTTTCTAGTCTGCCCTTACACTGAAGGTGTTGGTCTTTAATGACCTGGGCATTCTGTATGAGGCTCAGTTATAACTTTGTATGTCACATGGGTTGAAGGGTCTAAGTGGCCATTAACATCTGAACTCCTTGTTGAGATCACCACCTTCCTCCCCACCACCCAGCTTCCAGCTTGAAAGCCTGTGTCAGGTGAAGCTTGCTGTTCTGGTTTTTATTTTATTGGCAACAAGAATTTAAAATTTTTTCTGTTTAGGCCTTTGGGGATAGGTTTTTCTTTTATTTATTTTGCGCCCTTGGCACTTAGAGGGAAGAAGTTATGGTCCTCTAATAACTGAAGGGAAAATGGGAAGCATAAAAGTAATTTCGAGGTCCTATTTATTTCATTGTGTAAGCCTTCTATTCTAAATCAGCAGAAACCAACAGAACGTTCTGAGTGATGGAAGTGGTCTACAATTTATTCTGTCCACATGGCAGACATTTGCCACACATGACTACTGAACACCTGAAATGTGGTTAACGTGTCTGGTGAACTAAACTTTTAATATTATTTAATTTTAATTCATTAAAATTTGAATTTAAATAGTCATATGTGACTAGTGTCTATTTGACAACAGAGCTCTAAATAGTAGTAATATTCTTTGTCCCCTGGTGATTTCGTGTATATACTAATAAACCAATGTAGTCTGGGAAAAAAACGCCTTGCAAATCTATTTTTGATAGTCGAAGGATAAGACAGTTGAGACATCACTTCAGAATATCTACCACCACAAAACTGTATAGTCCCATTATTTTGATAATCAGGTGTTTCTTGCCTGACTTAGTCTTTCTGGAAATTTTCAAAGATCTAGGGCACATTCTTTCCATTGCCAGTTTCTGAACTGGAAGTCAGGGAATCGATTTCCGACAGTTTTTCAAAGATATTTATAGAATATTAAAGTGTCAAGAAATTCCAAAGATAAAAGAATTAAGAGCAAAAATACATATATTTAAAATGCAACATAAGAAAATATGACTAATAGTACAATTAATTTGGTTTATCTTTGAAATGAAAAAGTTTATTGGTAACCTGAAAATGTGTGCAACTCAAAACATGAACATACAATTTATTTATAGTATCTTATGAAACAAAACAAAACAAGTCTATTGCTCTAGGCCTGAACTGGGCTTATGTTTCCAATTAAAAAAATTTTTTTTAATGTTTATTTATTTTAGAAAGAGAGAGAGAGAGACAGAGACAGAGACAGAGACAGAGCACAAGTGGGGGAGGGGTAGAGAGAAAGGTAGACACAGAATCTGAAGCAGGTTCCAGGTTCTGAGCTGTCAGCACACAGCCTGACATGGGGTTCAAAATCACGAACTGTGAGATCACGATCTGAGCCGAAGTCAGACACTTAACTGACTGAGACACCCAGGCGCCCCTATGTTTCCAATTTTTTAAACTTGGCAAGGGGCATTACATGAAATAACTCTCAATTCTCTCTCTCTCTTTTTTTATTGCCATAAGTAGAGATTAAGAAGGCCAAAGCAAACATGTAGGTGTGAATTATAATGAAAACAAATACATATCTAGAAACAAGGCCACAAAAGTTTGGTTTGTGCATTTGTCTATTCCACTGGCTGGCCTTTAAAAATAATGGTCTGTAAATACTTCTCACTATGGATTAATCCACACGCATTTTCTTTTACTTATTTATTTAGAGAGAGGAGCAAGTGGCGGGGGGAAAGTGGGAGAAAGAGAGAGAGGGAGGGAGAGAGAGAGAGAGAGAGAGAGAGAGAGAGAGAGAGAGAGAATGAATCCCAAGCAGCCTCCACGCTGGCAGTGCAGAGCCCTATGTGGGACTTGAACTCACAAACTGTGGGCTGAAATCAAGAGATGGACACTTACATGACTGAACCACTTAGGTGCCCAACCACATGCATTTTCTATGTTCTCGTATAAAACTGAGGCTCACAGGCTGGGCATTTAGTAATGCAGTGAAACAGATTCTGGAGTGAGGAAAGCATTTCATGAGATGAATAAACCAGGTCAAAAATGAAAAAGCTGAAGTTTGCTCTTTAAAACAGCACACATTTCCAGATAAAACTGACTTAAACTTGTGTCCAAAGATTTTCATGGACATTTTCATTGTATCCATATGATTTAAAATGTCTTTAAACACTGAAGCCTCTCAATTTCAGACATTTTGCTTATGAGAGGTTTTTTTTGGACACTCTCAAGACAAAATTTTAAAAAGAAACAAGTTTTCTCTAGAAAGCATTTTTAGCATACTGAACATGCACACTTTCTCAGAGTGTATGTAGCCCGCTCTTCTCCTGATACTCTTCATAGAAACGTCTCAATGATTTAGGAATTCTGGGTGTCACAGTGCTCAAGGCTTGAGTAAAATGTCTTCTCATAATGTGGTTGGCTTGAATGTCTTCTTCCAGAGCCAGAAGAGCCGCCTCTCTACAGACAGCTATAATCTGAAGCAAAACATACAAAAACAAACATACAAAACAAAAAAGGCGAGAGAAAAGACAATCAATATTTCAATGGATTCAACTGAATATATTTCAAATATTCATCCGTGGTAACTGCTTCAACTATAAGCACCCTTGCCAACATTTATCTTCATGGTTATTCCACTTCAGTTTTCAAAAGGACAAAAAGTAATCACCTTCATTCCAAAACCATGTAGTAAATACTCAGAATCAGGAGCAGCAAAAAGATATATAAGATATGGCATTCGTTCTTAAGAAGCCCACAACTGATAAAGGTGGAACAGACACACAGGCACATACTTCTAATACAAGATGACAAAAGATGAGTGTGTATGTGTGGTGGGGGCAGGTAAGAACCAAGTGATAAGGGGGTGAGGGCAGAGGAGGGAGCTACTCCGATATACAGTGAAGTCCTGCGCATCAGCGCACCTTGCCATGGCATAGAATTTCCACATTACTTTCAACCTTTGATGTATTACTGACATGTAAAAGCATTTCTTTATGTGCATCTCTTGAACAAGTTCTTAAATCTTGGGAATATCAGATAGAGTTTTCTACGTTTACTTTGGAGAGCTACTTTAGAACAGAGAAGTGAATTTTGTTTACTCAGTGAGGAAAGCTGCAAGAATTGAAAAGAATCTGGGGAGGGGGTGGAATGGATGCAGAAGGAGGGAGGACAGAGTGGGCGGTAGGAAAACGGAAGGGGAGGAAGGTTCAAGTCTTGAATCCTGAAATGTGTTTTTAAGCTCTCTGGACTTCAGACAGCGGAAGCAGGCTGATGCCAGTGTCATTCTAAAGACACATTACTGTGGTGAAAAGAGCTTGTGGGATGAAAAGAGATATTGTGATTTTCAGGGCAACAGGGAAAACAGTGATTGATACTGACTGCACCTTTATATCGGTAAATGAAAGGGCCAGCTGAAACACATTTGTCCAGCCATTCAGCATATTTTCTCTGTTTGTTCACTTACTGAAAAGAGTTCCTCTGCTTATGCTGGGCTAATGGCTGCCAAAGCAGTTTAGTAGCTTTTTAGGGGATTTAGCAGCATGTTTAGGGAGCTTTCAAAAAACTTGCATAGATTTAGATGGCTTTGTCAAATTACGACAATGTAACTATTAGTTCTGGGCTTCATTAATGAGCACTGAAGTTGACTATAGTGCTTATGCATGTTAATGCTTTTCCAAAAAGAGTGGCTACCAACTTGTTGAAGGAAAAAAACAAAACTTCCAGGGGTTAGTAAAATAACTTCATCACATATACTGGTGCAGAAAGTTATTTTGAAAACAAGATATAATAATTAATAAGCACAGTAAAAGCACATGAAATGCCTAGCATGGTAAACTGGCTATCCAATGGTTCCACTCTGTTCCAAAGGGACCCTGAGGACTTCCACGAAGGGAGGAAAAAGGGACAAAGTGGAGAAAAGCCTCAACTCCTTCCTTCCCTCCATCTCAGCAGCACTTCTGTTACCTGCAAGAATTTGAAGCAATGGCTGCAAGGCTGAAAAGTTTGAAGGATCAGTGGGAGAGGCAGAAAGGCCTGAATTTCCTGCTGGCTGGTGGACTTCTAGCTCTTCGTCTGAGACAGTACAGGGAATGTTTCCATCATGTGGGTCCTTCCCCATGCTAAGTGGAGTACGGAAGTCACCAGTGCCAGGTCTTGCACACTTCATAACTGAGAATTACCTCAGAGAATACTGGATCCAGTACATAATGGCTACAGACATTTACTGAGTACCTACCCATGTGCTAGACAATGCTAATGGCAGTACTAATTAATTGCTATGTGAACACTCCCCGCCCCCCCCCCCCCACCCCTTGATTTTGTATAATTCAGGGATCCCACTAATAGTGTACAATATCTGATGGGGGCATGGCAAACAGAGTGGCCAGATAAACACAGTAAGCTGGGGGGTGGGGTAGGGAGGTTGGGCAGAGGAAAGGGAGAGGTGACCACAAGGCTGTCTGGAACCTCTCCAAGTTCCTGGAATTTGGTTCACATGGCCAGATAGTGAGTAGCTCACACTGCTGGTACATCTGAGAAAGAGAACTAACAGTCTAGTAGGCTTCCTTCTCTCAATATACAGTAATCAAACCGGGAGAAGAAGAAATGGTTATACTCTAATCATTGGAATCTCAGATAGCCTAACAAGGCATGGTAGAGAAATGTAGGTAATAGGAAGTGACAGGTCACTGAGGCCTTGAAGGCTGTCCTTAGGGTCAGCAACCCTGAGCAATTCCTCTTGCAGATCAACTTTCTTTCCTTCACATCTCTGTCTATAGATTTTCCTAAGCTATAAATTGCTTTTTGCCTTTATGTGGCAGCTTCCAGGACAGTGATGGGGGGGCACTGGTGGTGAGATGTGGTCAGAGCAGTAACAGCCACTTGAAAGCTGGATGTTTGTAGCTTAGAGCCTCCAGCATATGTTAACACTCAAGAGTAATTCCCTTACTATATTTAGGACTGGCCTGACCCTTAATTAACAATTCCATCCAATTTGGAGAACTACAAAATTGTAAGGTATAGAAAAGTTGGAGAGAGTTTTGACGAGAGCACTAACAATGTTTGAGTTAGAAAAAGATGCCCTGTAGAACCTTTGAGAGATAATGACAAGGGAATCAGAGCAGCTGAACCCTGGTATTCAGATGCCACATAGAAAGGTGTCTTCCTCTGTACAGAAGACAGATCACAGTTGTTAGCACTTCCAGAGTGGCAGAAGGACTGTCTGAATTCAACACTTGCTTCGATAAATGTTTTCCTGTTTCATATTATTTATCAGGGATGCTCTGAAAAACCAGTCAATTAGGCAATATTTTCTACCATTTTTATTTTCCTATCATATTTGCTTAGCAATACACAACTAGTAATTGAGAGGAAGTAAGACACTATAAATCATTAACCAGTCACTCTTTCATCAATCAACATCCACTGAATAACTACTCTGTATAACAACTAGATGAGGCCCGGTAGAGGATTCAGAGATGTCCAAGATGTGGTATCTGTCTTCTGGTATTCCCAAACCAGTAGGGAATGAACATCAATTGTCCAATGTGGCATGGTATTAGAGGTACTGTTAAGCAAGGCAAAAGGAAAAGTGCTTTGGTATGCAAAGAAGAGAGAAATTACTGCTTCATAAACAGAACTGGGAAGGACAGAATTTAGATATACGTACAGGGGAGAAAAGGGCATTCCGAGCAGGAGGGATAAAGTGAGCAAAGAAACAGCAAGGTGGGAAGAAAGAGACCAGAGATTGTACTCTTCCAGCCTCAGTAGCCAAAATGAAGAATTTAAAAGAGAGAGAGAGAGGGAGAGAGAGAGAGAGAGGCAAGTTCTGTCATCAAAATGTCACTAAAAATAACAATGATAGTTTTCAGAAGTCATGTGGGCCATAATGACAGTGAAGGCTAGTCAATGACAGTCATCTCTAAATCTCTAAACCCAATTCACAAGCAGCTGATGCACAAGCAGCTGAGGGAGAATAACTCCTAAAGGTTCCTTTGTTTTTATTTCTTCCTCATGAAAGAGCTTCTTAGAAATTCCAAAATGAAAGCATTAATTGGATTATTGATTCTCTCTCCTAACCCAGATAGAAAGGTAGGTGTGAAAATGGAAGTATTCTTAGGAGGCTCATTTCATGATGGGTGGTTTCTATTTGCTCTGGGGTCACTTACTTTAGCATGAGTTCCAAAGATACCATACTTCCCAAGAAAAGTGCAGCTTGCTCTCAGGGCCCCTGCCAGCATTTGCCCTGCCATACTAATGTCTTTTCAGAGGAACAAGTATTTAGTGATCAAGTTTTAGGTAACAGTACATATACTCTGTTTCCCACAATACACAGAATTGCCCTGGTTTTGACAGAACACCTATAAGTGGCTATCTCTTGAATTACTGGTGATCTTCAGCAAACGTTCTCGAAGGTGTTAACCAATACAAAACAATTCATTAATGGGGCGCCTGGGTGGCGCAGTCGGTTAAGCGTCCGACTTCAGCCAGGTCACGATCTCGCGGTCCGTGAGTTCGAGCCCCGCATCAGGCTCTGGGCCGATGGCTCGGAGCCTGGAGCCTGTTTCCGATTCTGTGTCTCCCTCTCTCTCTGCCCCTCCCCCGTTCATGCTCTGTCTCTCTCTGTCCCAAAAAAAAAAAACAAAAAAAAACAAAAAAAACGTTGGGACAAAACAATTCATTAAGGACACAATATGGCTTTTGCCTATTTCATAGCCTTTTTTTTTTTCTTTTGCTCTCTCCTATTCCAGAATAGAGAAAAGAGGGTAAGGGTGAAAAAAGATACTGGAGAAGGACCAGTCTGTTTAATGGGGTCAAAAGGCAACAGCCACAGCACACATTTGGGTTCTGGAGATATAAACGGTCAATGCATATTTGTTGAATAGAACTGAACAGTTCCTTAACTATAAACAAAGTTTCCAAAAAGTACACATTATAGGTATCTTTTTCATATTTGGTCTATATCCTATAATATTTTAATCTATGTTTCATATAACCTACACTTTGTCAGTTGTACTTTGTCAGTTACATTAGTAAAAAAAATTGTTTAACACTGTGACATATATTGTCTTAAGCAATGTTTTAGTCTGGGGACCTACCTTAAATCTAGTTCCTTCCTTAGAAGTAATAGAAATTAGAAATTTTATCAAGAATACAAGTATGTCTGTGTTATTTTGAGGGAAGCTTCCTGAGGTATCAAAATTTGTTACATAGGGACGGGAACGTTTTTGCTGTGTTGTCATGGGAAAAACTGTGCTGTAATGAAGAAACATGCCTGAAAATTTACTAATAATGCAGTAATTTATATTAGGTTAGGGGACTGAAATGGAAGCTTTGGTGGGGGGGGGAGAACCCCAAAATTGTGCAAATGGTGATCTTTTGTCCCATTTGATCAAAATAACCTGGCATCAATCAACTGTTGATGGATTTTCTTTTCTGTATTAAACTCTGAAAGAGTGAGGTCTTTTTTAGATTAAATTTGCCAATACATCTCTCTTTATTTGGGATTGGATACTATAGAAACTGACAAGGGCTTTTAACTTCAAGTAGGAGTTTTCTCATTACTATCTCTAAAGTTTGTAAGAAAACCTAATGAGATAAGTTTAAGTATGCATATTTATATATACATATACACACACACACATATATATGTATGCCAGGAGAATGGCATACATATATACATATATATATAGGGTATATATATGGTATATATATATATATATATGGATGCCAGGAGAATGATGAGTTGTGTGGTCCCTGTATACACTGTATACACTGTATACATACATATATATATATACATATGTATATATGTATATATATATGTATATATACACGTACATACATATGTATATGTATATACGCGTATATGTATATATACACGTACATACATATGTATATGTATATACGCGTATATGTATATATACACGTACATACATATGTATATACGTGTATATACGCGTATATGTATATATACACGTACATACATATGTATATGTATATACGCGTATATGTATATATACACGTACATACATATGTATATACGTGTATATATACGCGTATATGTATATATACACGTACATATACGTGTATATATACGCGTATATGTACATATACATGTATATATACATATACACACGTATATGTATATGTATATACGTGTGTATATGTATATGTATATACGTGTGTATATGTATGTTTTTACGTGTGTATATGTATATGTATATACGTGTGTATATGTATATATACATGTATATGTATATACATGTATATATACATATATATACATATACATGTGTATATACATGTATATACACATGTATATGTATATATATATGTATGTATACAGTGTATACAGGGACCACACAACTCATCATTCTCCTGGCATCGCATTCAAAACCACATGGAATCTGGGACTGTTCAGTGATGGGGGAATTCAGCTGAATTTCTTCCATGAGGCTACAGAAGAACCTCTTGAGAAGATGTGTAGACGAATAGATGAATTTGAATCACAGACTGTCTGGAATGTTAAACCAACCTGTTTAGAAAGAAAACTCTTGGCACTTGAATGCATTAATATCTTTGGCAAAAAGGATTTTGGAAGCTTTCCCCTAATCCCTTCACCATGTCCTCCTCTTCCCCCATAGGCTGCAGACTAGATCATTTAAATGAATTATTAGCCAACTACCAGTAAGGTTGCTTTCGCCATTAGGCTGGAAAAGCAACACTGTTTTGGCTGGCTCTGTAAAACTGAGTGTCTGAAGTCTGTGTTCTTTTTTCAGTTTTGACTAAAAAATTGATTCCCAAACCTTTAAGATGTATATGTGCCTTGCTGCAAAAGTGAAAGTATTATTTGTTTGGGAAAATGAGACAAAATACAAGCAGAGTGGGCCTAAGATTTCATTGTCAGAGCTAAACTAAGACACGTTGTTTCGGTGGCCATGACACCCATTTCTTTGGTGCCAACATGCCACAAATTCTCTTTTCATTTATTCTACAATAGTAATAGAGCCAACAGATACCTGAAAGACAACATAAAAAGCAGGAACTCTCTATTAAGGTGTATCTGAAATGAGCTCCCAACAGGTAGGAAAGGAAACGATTTTTAGTGAAAATATTTAGAAATCCTCAAAACAAAGTCACTGAGGAAAATAGTAATCATTTTCAAATGCAGGGAAAAAGTAACTCAGCAATGAAAGAGGACATATGAGTATGAATTTTTATGCTATACTTGCCTTCTGAAAAAGCAGTGCCTTTAGAAGAACAAAACAGCAATAACTGGATTATGTGAGACAACTCCACTCGGGAGGGTGTGGGGAAGCAACTTCCCAGGAGGAGAAGGCTCTTGACCATTGAACCTTGGGAAATCTAATTACCTCACTTTTAAATGCAAAAGGGCAAAAGAGGCAATTGTGCAGAATTCTGAATGCCATGAAGAATAAGAACAATGTCTTACTTCACTGTGGAAAAAAAATGAAACCTCTTATACACAGCCTAGGGTTCTTTCCCCCAATGCACGAGACAAGAAGAGTTTAAACAGGTGGCTCAGCTTAGTAAAAGAGAAACAGGGGTATTGCGAAAATGAAAACCCACACGGTTTCTAAGCAGGCAGTAGTAGTTTAAAAAAAAAAATGATGTGACAAATAATCAAGGCAAAGACTTTACCAAAACCTAGTCATTGGGTAGAAAAACCTGAAAATGCTGGGTGCTACTTTGGGTATCCTGTGCTATAGCCCTGCCTGTGTTCTTTCCAGTTTAACAGGAGCACCACCTTCTTTTCTGGGCACTGACAGATTAGAAACCCAACATTAATTTACGTACAATTGCTTCGACTTCCAAATAAGGCCTGGGTAGTATGTGCCCTTTTCTGTTGGCTGTTACCAGATTATGAGAAGGACATCAGGAACACATCCCCATGAGTGGCATGTAAAGTTGGGAAAAAGGGATGCTGCCCCAAGTAGGCCTAATGGGGGAGCTAAGAACTGCTTGCGCACTTCCAAAAGGCAGGTTGAAATTCTAACTTAACCGTCACCAAGTTCCTAACGACCTCGCAGAGATGATGTGTCCTCCAAAAGAGGCGGGAGGGTAACACAGCTGACGTTCTGTTTGGCTCCCATCACCCCACTCTGCAGGCAAAGGAAGGCCTCAGATCTGTGGAGAAAAAGTCGGCAATTTTAAACGTGCCGGAAGAGGAGGCTTATTCATAGGGTGTCCTCGGACGGTGAGAACCGCAGCTCTGTAAAGCTGACCTCGTGTACCTAATCAGTCCCTGGCAGTGCTGCTTCAAAGTTCTTAGGGAACCGGCCGCGGCAGCCTAGGGACTGCAGGGTATGAGTACAGGGATACAGCCAGGGGGCAGTTTCTAGCACTAGCAGGTGAACGGCACGGTACGCGGCAGAGTATCCGCAGGGATGGAACCGGAGAAGAGAGCCGCCCCAGCCCAGGCCCGGGCAGCTGCACAGAATCCACGCAGAGGCAGAGCGGTGCTCCCCGGGCCCTGCGGCGGCCGCGCTGCTGCTCCTGCTGTTTGGCAAGAAGAAAGGGCGCCTTCCAGCGAGGCCTAAATGTGCTTTTCAGCTTCTTTGTATTTCAAGTGTACTAAATAGCTTTAAAGAATCCACCAAAAGAAATGGGCTGCAGTGCTTTAAAAAGTCTTAGGTATTTTCAAGAAAGTGGTTTTGTTAAAAGCATCTTCTGTCTGGAACACCTGTGACCTGTTGAGCTTAATTGGGCTGCAGCTGGCGCTGATTGTGGCGCAGCCGCTGGCGGCCGCGGGCTGACATTGTGTGCGCTCCCGCCCTCCCGCCCCCTCGCCTTTCTTTTCTCTTTCACAGCCCGGCGACCTCCTTCCCCTGTGTGTCGGAGGGATTAGGAGCCCAGTAGAGAGTGGTGTCCTGCTGTTTGCGAACAGCGTGCACTGGAGGTGCTTCAAGGAGGAGGCTACCTGGGAGATTATGTGCTCATGTGGATGCCGAAGGCCCATTCTCCCCGGCCCATTGAGACGTGCTGAAAGGTGGCTGAATGGCCGGGCATGAAAGATGTGACTGAAGGGAGCGCAGCAGGCTCCTGGCCGCAGAGCAGCAGATGGAAGTCAGGCTGTCACACGCACAAACGGCGAGGGGCGCCCCAAACTGCCAAGAAAGCAGCTCGCGGCGTAAAACAGGGCCCGAGAAGGGAATTCAGACGGGAAGAGTCGCGCTTGCTTTAGGGTACTTCACATTGCCACCTCACCGAAAACTTTTTATGTGATGAGGCTAGAAGTGAGGATCGTGGGGGGCAAACTTCAGATTTAAGGAATTGCCTATTGCCCTTGGGCTAAATTCCTTAGATTGTCTGCAAAATAAGCTTTATGATAATTAATCCATCTGGGATTATGTTAAAGTCACTATCTAGAATGCCATGCCTGGTACTGAGTCAAAAGAAAAGAATTTCTGTAAAAACACACTAAAGCCTAATGACATTAAAGAAGGTGGAGGAGTCCATTGGTTGCTTAATTTTGATGATCTGTACATAACACTGAAGTTTATGTACATCAAATGTGCAACCTTTCATCATTACCACCTGCTCGGAGAAGCCCATCCTAGTTTTCATTTTTTTTTTTTTTTTTTTTACAATTTACAAACGAATCTATCATTCCACAGAGGAAAGAGCTGGGGAAAGAAAGACTTGGGAGTTTTCATTCTTACTGTTTCTACAACCATATGTACCTATGGGAATTTTAAATGTTTCTAACATTAATTAAACCATATAAGAAAAGAAGTATTTTTAGTTTTGAAAAAAAAATACACCAACTGGTATGGTAATGCAAAAAGCAGGAACCATGTAGTAGGGGAAGGGGTGAGAGGGCAAACTGATATTGGGAGCCCCTAATTCATTCCTTTACTCAAAAAGTCTTTATTGACCACCTGCACGGTACCAGGTACAACGTACCCACAGGAATAGAGCAGTGAAGAAAACAAAATGTTTTCATGGAACAAGATGTGCACAGTACTGGCTAACTTATTTACCCTTCAAAGTTCAGTGTAAACGTTTCCATTGGGAGGCATTCCTGGAGGCAACCTCACTATCTTCCCAGGTCTGATTGCTTCAGGATCACTTGTTTAATGGTCTGGTAGCAACTTGAACTATTCTATCATATCACAGTTTCCAGGAAGCATATAGAGTTATCTGTGGTAAATGTCTATCTCCCTCACTAGACTTGAAGTCCCATAAAGGCTCTCCAGCCTTTGCTCTGCTCTACTCCCCAACATAACAGGTTAGCATGTCCCTTGACCTTTGGGAGTCTGCAAAAAGGTCTCCTGCTGAGGTCATCTCTGAACAGTGATCTAAATTAGTTTTTGCCTTAAACACACACACACACACACACACACACACACACACACACACACACACCTCCTGCTGTGACAACTGCAGCCAAGATAATTGTCTACTATGGATTAAAAAGGTAAAAACGTCTTGGGAACAATGATTCATCCTAAGTGGAGGTGTGTACTTGTGAATCTTGTAAGACTGCTGACCAAGCTATGGCCAGAAAGCTGGAAAAGGTACCAGTTCTTGGGTAAAAGCATCCATAAATGGGAGACCTTGAGGTTGGCTCCAGGCAAAGAGGAGAGAAGAGCAGGACAGGGAATGTTTTTGGGAGAGGAGACCCAGGAAAGGTCAGCTTGCTATAAGTCTCTCCTCTAAGTCTGGAGGGTTTGATCCTCTCTGCCAGTGTTGTGGGAGATAGGGAGGTGGTGGCTTTGGGGATGGGTAGGGGGAAGGTGTAGGCAGTGGTGTTAAACCACACCACATGTTTTCTCCCCTGTCAGCCATCTTCACAGCCAGTCCCCACATCTTGCCCTACTAACACACACATAAAAATGTTTCCTCTGAAACTCTGTAGCGTCACAGATGCCCTGGGTAGTTTTTTTTGCATTTTGTTCAGCTCGGGATCTTTGAGCTCTCACAGAGTAGAGTATTTGGGAGTTAGATCCTTTTCCCCCTTTACAGCCATTTTTTTTTTTTTTTTGAGCAATGATGGAATAGGACATTTTATTACTTTCAGATATACAACATGATTCAGTATATATATGTATTATGAAATGATCACCACAGTGTAACTCTATCATCACCACATAGTTACACACTTTTGTGTGTGTGTGATGAGAACTTTTAAGATCTACTCTCTTAGTGACTTTCAAATATACAACACACGATTATTAACTATAGTCACTATGCTGTACATTACATCTCCAAGACTTATTTCATAACTGGAAGTTTGTACCTTTTGGCCACCATCACCCATTTCACCCACCCTAATGCTCAGTCTTAATCTATAGTGAGCTCCTTTCTCTTTTTCCATTCTCTGGGCGGCTGCATGCTGGTCCAGCCGATCAGCAGCCTTGCATGGCATCTCTAAAATCATTTTATAAGAATGGCATGTTGTTTAATGGCTATCTGTGTTAAACAGAAAAAAAATGACTTGACAATTTGTACCTAGCTAGGGGGCTTCTGAAGATAGGTCCTGGTGAGCAAACACTACGTATACCATCAGCACATGACAGGAAGTGAAAAGATTACTTATAATTACTTATCTTATACTTTATGCACATCACATTGTATGTAAAAACTTCACCAGTTTTGTGTGCTTACTGGCCATGTAATAAAGATTTTTAACCTAGGGTCTATGGATATCCAAATGGATCTAAGAATATATTGAAACCCTTAAAAATTTACATATACATATATATTTTTTCTTTTTTTTCTAGAAAGATGGTTCAAAGTGTTCATCATATTCTAAAAAAGAAACCATTATCCAAAAAGGGTTAAGAACCACTGTGCTATAGTTACTATATTTCAAATCTTTTAAAATCCTATGAATGCTTCATAATAATATCTATCTTATTATTGTAAGAATGTAATTTGGCTAGAATTATCACAGTTGAGGAGTACAGGAGTTACAATGTGGAGTTAATCACTGTAACGGGAAAGTAGTTTTTGCTTTCTTAGACCTTCCTCTTGTACCTTATAAACATTCAACAGCTGCCACCAGGTATAACTTACTTAGGTCTTTATTGACATGAAGAGGAACCTAAAGACCAATATCCTATTTCATTTATTAAAAAAAAAAAAAAGCTAAGATAATACACAAAGACTGAAAATTTAAGCACACTAGTTAAGGAATTAAAAACCTAAGTATCCAAGATAAGATTAGGATTTACAAGTGACATATATTAACTATGTGCAATTTTAGTTAGCCCATAAGTGAATTTTCAGACTTAAAAACCTAATGTAGACTTTGATGTTTGGTAATAACAGTACACACTGGGTATTTAGAAACTGATGGGGTTGTTTTCTTATCTGCAAAATTATATGGCTTATTGTCTTATACTGCATTTCCATTAAAAAGGGAAAAAAAGGAAAATCTTTGTGTTTATTGATTTGAAAGACACATGAGATACAGCTCTTACGTTTTAATACTAAAATCATTATGTATGTGATACAACTTAGAAGAAGTTACAAGTACCTGTAAAAGCCACACAGGACAATCATTTTCATTAGTTACTCATAGGCCAAGTCAAGGTGGGGAATAAAGATAATTCGGCTTATGAAGACTAACTAAAACACTTACATGTTTCTCTTCTGACCTTAAGTCCATTACTTAATGGATTATGGAACCTAACCATTCCTTCTTAACTAATGTTACCCAAACTCCTTTGCAAAACTGCTTATGAGAGAATAAGGTTTATGTCAAGTTCAGCAATGAAAAAGCCAGAAAGTTTCCTAAAGACTTAAAAATATCTAGTTGTAAAGACTAAACTAAAAACTATGAGAAAGGCCATTAGAGCAATCAACAGATGTAGAAGGTGTTGTGGGAAAGCAAGGTAGATGAAACTACTTATTGATAATAAAAAAATCATTAAAAATTTAATTTAAAAGGTGCCTTGAATTATCACTTAGTGGGATTGGCTTGGTTATCAGAAATGTGGCAGTTAGTACATTAAAGAGCTAATGGTGAATTTTTAAAGCACAAATTATTCATTAAGTTCTTAAAATCTAAAGACATAAAATTGAGTGAATTTGAGTATGTATATTTAATATATTTCAAGACTGTATCCATACTTTTACCTAATTGTTTTATACTAGGCAAACTTTGCTCAGATTCCTAACCATCAAAAAAATATATCATTGGAAAGAGACTGACAGACATTTCTCATGAAAAGAATTTTTCTTTTTCACAGAGATGAGTCAACTGAACACAAGGGGATTATGATACAATGGAAGCTATTTTGCAATCTTAATGTATTTTCTATTATAAATGGTAAAATACATACACATAAAAGCACTCTATAATGTTATAACATGGAGAAAATTGAAGCAAGTGTCAAGACTTTCCTCTTATGGGTGTACTTTTTCATTTGTAGATCTAATCACTAGATTTTAGATAGGGTATGCCTTGGGAACAAGCACCTCCATTTTAGCATGCTGGTATCTAACTGGAAATAAACCCATATCACCTTTGCAACAGTGTGTTCAAGATATCGTTTGTACTCATTCCATAGTTACACTGAAGAATGGGAAAGCCAAGGGAAATTCTGAATTATTTTACAGGTCCATCTTGCTCTCTCCCCCCAGCTCTGTTCTCTTTGAGATAAACATATACATACATACATATGAAGGTAGACAATTGTGTTTACACACACACGTGCATACACGTGCACACTCATTTGCAGATGCAATGTAAGTTCACAAGATGTGGCATGAGTTTAAGCAGTTTTTTTTTTTTTTTTTGAGTTTAAGCAGTTTTTAAAGTGCACAGTACATTTTACCATGTAGTTCTGAAACCCAGCATTTGCAAATCTTTTAAAATTAACCGAACTGTTAAAATCCCATCACTCTGGCAGTAACCCAGCATAGCTGTCTGTGCCTTTAACAAAAGAATTCTGTAATAAAACGAGATTTTACATGCTGAAACAGAATATTTTAAAACATCTTTCTGCCAGCTGCTCATTTTAGTAATATTTGTGGAATTTAAAACCCACACACACATACACACAAATGTTCCCATGGAAGATTAGGCTAAGTTTTTAGGTTAACCTCAGAATTATTAAATTTTTATATCAATCTTTTAATGAACACTTTTGATTTATTTACTTTAAGAAGAAACCCAAGTACTGAAAAGACTTTTAAGGCTATGTATTCTTTAATTGCCGTAACAAATGCGACCAGGCTAACTTTAATCAAAGGAGACTCATAAGTAGTTTTCACACTACATTTGTGAATGCCTCTGAGCAAGGTGGACTGAATTCTGCCTCAGCTTCTCTTGTGTCTGGAAATAGGTGCAATCAGCTGTGACATCTGCTGTATATTAGGGCTCAACTGCTAGGGACAGAAACCTAATTAGAATCAAAAGGAGGAATTTATTATAAGGATATTATTGACTCTAACGGAACCTAAGGACAAGAGTGAGGCTGGGCACAGCAGACCATCTGGAACCAGGGACTGGAATACTATCAGGATTCTCTGCTTCTCTCTGTACTTTATTTGGTTTTATTCCTCTTTAACTACAGAGTGGTTTTCCCCACATAGTAGAAAACATGGCAATACGGTTTTTATGTTTTATATCTTACAGCTTCAGCCACTACCAAGTCCTCATTTTCTCAGTTTCAGTGATGAAAACTCCTGTGGAAAGTGTCTGAGTACCGTGGTCCAATCACTGTGGCTGGGGAGAAGGGTATGATGATGGGGCCATATTGAGGTAGGTCATTCCCCTGTACCAAATCAACTGTGTGTGTGTGTGTGTGTGTGTGTGTGTGTGTGTGTGTATCTGTGGTCACACTGTGATGACATGGCAATTCTGTAATGTTTTTGGAGGCAGGAGGTGAAGATCCATGGAAGGGCTGGAAGTACAGGTGATTTAAGGCAGGCGTATGTTGGCGGGTGGAAGGAATGAAAGGGAGGATGTAAAAAGTGGCTTTCCTCTTTCTCTATGTGCAAGTAAACTTGTGTTGCTTATACAATGCTCTCAAATGTTCTCTTGGCAACATATTACCTCTAAATGTTCTGTGAGAAGATGCCACTCTGGAACTTGTGCCCAGTGGTGCAATGGCCTCCCTTGCTTCTAGCTGGCCATGCTTCCAAAAAAACAGTGCTCAGCATGCTGCAGGGGGGCTCCAGTTGTTTCTAGCTGCTGTTTTCTTAGACCACGCTGCTCATCAGGGGTTCAGGTAACATTCTGAGCTGTACAACTGATTTCCAGGCCACAGATATCCAAAATATGATAAAGTTGAAAAGCCTTAGGGGCCACCAGTCAATTTCTTTGGAAATGATTATGGAAGCTATAGGAAAAAAGTAAAGCTATTCTTTTGAATGATGATTCCAGAATAGGTTATGGTTAAAGTTATCTTTGTGTTAAATCCATTCTCTTTCTTATCAGTTGGAGAAGTCACAACGAAAATCAGAAAAAGAAAGCAAACAAAAACTCAACTTTTTACGGGGGAAGGGCCATAAATAGCTAATACATACAAGGTTCAAGTCTGGAGCTGTTTAGTTTGGAAGTTATGGAAATTTTATTTGGAGACAGTCCCTAAATTCAATTGTAACTGGAAATGCATGTAACTGGAAATGTGTGTTGACAAGGCTTAAGGAACAGGGGAATGAAATGGACAGCATTTGAAGCCTGCAGTGCTCTGACTTCATTATATCAGCTGAGTGGCTGAAAGATGACTGGAAGTGTCTTTCATGACAGCACCACCATACTTTGTAAACCTGCCCAATTCTTGCCCCTGAGAAGAGAGAAGAAGGGGGAGACAGAGGAGACTAAAATCCTTAGTAAACATTTAGGGAGATAATAGTATCTCCCTCCCTTTATTTTTTTTTTTTTTAAACAAGAGAAAATGCAAATATACACAATAGTAGACAATAATGAACAGTGACCTCTCATCAATCTGTTGCTTAGCTTTAACAACAAGCAACTCATGGCCAACCTTATTTTGCCTACACTTCACCACTGCACTCAAGTTTTTAAAGCAAATCCCAGAATCACAGCATATTTAATATATTTAGTATTTAATCCATAAATATTTCAGCATGTATCTAAAAGAATGATTTTTCCTTAAAAAACCCACATTATTATTCCACATTAAAGTAGCAATAATTCCTTAGTATTATCAATATTTAGTCAGTATTACAATACTGCCATTTATTCATAAACGCATTCCATAGCCCTCTTGTTTGAACTGGGATCAAAATAAGACCTACGTATTGTATTTAGTTGATGTATCTCATTTCTAAAAAATCCTCTCCGTCTTCTCCTTACAATTTATGTTGATGAAACAGGATTATATGTCCTACACAGTTCTTTATTTTCTTGACAGCATCTCTGTGGTGTGATTTAACATGTTCCTCTGTCTCCTGTATTTCCTGTAAACTCATAATAAGATCTAGAGGCTTGAGTGGCTTGATGTTTTGGGAACAAATACTTCATACATGATGTTGGGGTACATAAGGTTTAGTAGTTTTCTATGGTTTCATAGTTACTTGTGATTGTCTAAGTCCTTTACTTCATTAAATATTGCGAAATGGTGCTCTTATGTGTTATTCCTTCTCCATTTATTGGCTGGGATATATTTAAAAACTGAAGCTTCCCTACCTTCTCTTGCCATCCTCTTCTTTAAATGTTAGCATACTATTCACACTTTTCTCTGCCTTGCCTTTTTTTACTTAACAATTTATCCTAGAAACCACTTCTTATTGTTTACAACTGCATAGTTTATTCAACCAGGTCCCAAGTAATGTACATTTGAGTTGTTTCCAGTCTTTTGTTCCTTTTTAAAACTTATTTATATGTTGGTCAAAGTCTAAAATGGTCAAGTAGGACAAAAGTGAAAAGCAAAGAAGAACCAGGTTAAGATGCTCCTATTCACTGTAGCATGGATATGATTACAGAATCTTGCTTTTCAACCATTGCTCATTCAAAATTTTAAAAAAGGTCTTTTTTTAAAAAAATTTATATCCAAGTGCAATATTGATTTCAGGAGTAGAATCCAGTGATTTATTCCCTATGTATAACACCCTGTGCTCATCCCAACAAGTGTCTTCCTTTAATGCCCCTTGCCCATTTAGCCATCTCCCCACCCACAACCCCTCCAGCAACCCTGTTTGTCCTCTGCATTTAAGAGTCTCTTATGTTTGTCCCCCTCCCTGTTTTTATATTATTTTTGCTTCCTTTCCCCTATGTTCATCTGTTTTGTATCTTACATTCCACATATGCGTGAAGTCATATGATAGTTGTCTTTCTCTGACTAATCTCACTTAGCATAAAACCTCTAGTTCCATCCACATTGATGAGAATGGCAAGATTTCATTCTTTTTGATTGCCAAGTAATACTCCATTGTGTATATGTACCACATCTTCTTTATCCATTCATCTGTTGATAGACACTTGGGCTCTTTTCGTACTTTGGCTATTGTCGATAGTGCTGCTATAAACATGGGGGTCCATATGTCCCTTTGAAACAGCACACCTGTATCCCTTGGATAAATGCCTAGTAGTGCAACTGCTAGGTTGTAGGGCAGTTCTGTTTTTAATTTTTTGAGGAACCTCCATACTGTTTTCCACAGTGGCTGCACCACCAGCAGTGCAAAAGAGATCCTTTCTCTTTGCATCCTCACCACCATCTGTTGTTGCCTGCGTTGTTAATGTTAGCCATTCTGACAGGTGTAAGGTGGTATCTCATTGTGGTTTTGATCTGTAGTTCCCTGATGATGAGTGATGTTGAGCATTTAAAAAAGGTGAGTCTTAAAAATCATATTTTCTGGCTCCTTTATTTGCCTCAGTTCTTCCAATTTTCTGCTTTGCTCAGCTCCAGCCAACCTTTGAAGATCTCTAGCCTCTACCAGCTCTAGTCACCGCTGAACCTCTCCACATCTCAAGTGGCATCATGCTACAGAACCCGCCTGCCTTTTCTCCAAAGCTTGGCTATTGAAGCGCACACTCAGTCACTACCTCCTGGTTACACTACTGTGACTAGTAGGCTGCTGTAATGGTAAAGGCAGCAGTAGTGCTAATGGGGATACTAGTGGGATTAAGGTCAGCTCAGATACGGCAGCATCATGGACTTAGGGAAGTGATAACAGGAAAATCGGGACTCTTCTTTATCCTGGTGATTCAAACCAGTGTGGTTCTCCTACATCAGTTTTTCACGTACATGATAATGTTCTAGGACTAACTTCCAATTCTCAGAAGATCACATGCTTACACGCCATAGACATTTCCAATATAGATACATTATTCTTGGCCTTTGGTTTCTAGTCTTTTACCTGTCACTTCTTGAAAAATGAATCTCCTCTCATGTCTTCAATTATCACTCCTATGCAAATATCTTTGAAATATTCATCTTCAGCTCAGGCCTCTCTCTAGGGACCTACAACCCAAGGTATTCAACATCAGATGTATCACCTTGATCTGAAAACTGCCTGCCTCACCAACTCATTTTCAGGGATAGATACATCATTCTCCAAATCATCCAGGCTTAAATCCATTGGTAATATATTCTTTTCTCTTTGCCCCGTACCATTTAATCTGACCAAATTCTTCTGATTTACGTGGAGTCATGTGAAAACTTAGAACTGACAATCCTATCACAAGGGCCTAACTAGTGGATAAAGGTTGGATTGGAGGTGATTCTTTAATAGCTATGCTTTGTCTGTGGGATAAACATATCAGATAAAAACCTTGCTGGCATGCTAGTTGGGTATAAATAGAAATACTGAATATGTAGGAAAAAAAACAAGCATAGGAGAAAAAAAGACCCTAAAGTCCAGGACAAATGAGTCCTGATTAACAATTGAAACTGATAAAATAAGCCTGACTCCTCTCAGGAGAGAGAATAGATGTGAGAGGGGTTTATATCACATGCCAAAAGAAACACCAAGGATTAGGTAGGTAGCCAGAATGAATGAGGTCAGCAGTGAGAAATCAGGGAAACCCTCTAGTACTCAAAAGACTCCTGGAGAAGGACTGGAGCTGTCACCCCTGTGAGACTCTAGCAAGCATTAGTAGGATCAGTGCTGTAGAAGACAAGTTTTTGCTCAGTAAAAGGGGGGGGGAGGAATAGATGAATAATTTATAAACTAGCCAAATTTGGAGATAGCTCTAGAGATAGTGAATAAATGAACATATGACAGGGATATTATAGATTTTATTCAAACACTGCAAATGAACTTTGTTTACATGTCAGAAACGAACTTTCAACATGCTACCACCACTCAACCCACCCTAGTCCATTTACTTGTACTTGCACACTTACTTTTCCTTCCTGTTTCAGTGGATGAACTATCTTGATTGTCAAGAGCAGTCCTTCCATTTATGCACTACATTCCATTCTCTCTTTCCTAAGTCAAGATTTGCTGCTGTAATTGCTCCCCATATATAATTGCACAAAAATATGTTGCAATTACTCGTCTTAAAAGCATAATCCCTCCCTTGTCTCCATACCTGCTTCAATCTGCCACCAGCAAAAGTCCTTGGAAGAGCTGGCTTTATATGTTGTTCTCCAGTTCCTCTCCTCCCAATTCTCACTTACACCCACTCAAATGAGACTTTTGACCCTCTACTGACTGAACTGCTCTGTCAAGATCATAATCCGATGATAAGTCCTCAATTCTCAATATGTTTGATCCATCAGCAGCATTTGATACTAATCATGCCCTCCTGCCTTCTTCAATTGGACACTGGAATACCTCCACACTCTCTTTACCCAGCCAGTGACACTGGCTTCTTGGCTGTTCTTAGCCATGAAAAGCTTAGTCTTGTTCAAATCATTTGCACTTGTTCCCTCTTTCGAAATGCCCTTTCCTCAGATAACTAACTTGCCTTAGGTCTTTACTCAAATGTCACCTTTTCAGAAAAGTGAGGTTTTCCCTGGCCATCTTATTTAAAACTGCTCTGCTGCCTCCTCCCCACTTTATTTTGCTCCCTTCTCTGTTACTGCCATCCCATATATTGCATTTTTTGATGGTTTGTTTCCCCTCACAAAGATGAAGCACACACAGAGTACAGACTTTTGTTTATTTTTTTCACTAACATATGCTAGTGCTAGAACCTTACCTGGCACATAATAGGTGCTCAATAAATATGTGTTGAATGAATGAATGAAGACAATGACAGAAAGAAGGAGAATGTATGATGTGAATAAGGTCTGATGTTTGACACTGTTCAATGATGTTAGGACTTCTGTTCTAACAATTTGTTTTTTGACCAAATGTAGCATTTATGCCTTAGAGTAGGTGCTGTACTTTACTTCAAATATACTGCTTTGGCAGAATATTAAGGCTTACCAAAAGCCAAAAAAACAACTATCCCACAAACTTCAGAACCACTAAACTTGTATGCTCATGTTCTAATCTAGATTCAGTAGAGCCAGCTTTGACTACTATTGATTTGAAGTGTGCTCTTGGCCAGCCTTGCACAATATGGCACTGCATTAAATACCTAGTAACCAAATAAAAATAGTAGAGATTAAGAAGAGATTAGAGCTAAATGGAATGTCAAACAAAACTCTCAGCTGGGATACTATTTTATATTCCTGAGTGGTTGCAAGTAATTCCTGAAATTATTCTGAGGGTGAATTCAGTCTGCCCTTGGCCACTGCTTCCCTTTCCTGACCCCATCACTACGCTGAGCACACTTTCCCGGAGCTCACCGCAGACGTATCCTAAACTCCGGTGAAGCACAGCTTGTTCAGAGCTCTGAGTATACCATCTGATACTGAGCTTTGCAAAACTGCTCCAAAAAGGCTTTGTGACTGATGAATGCCTGACCAGGGGAGACCTCAGTGACTGTGGGTCGCCGGTACTTTTAAAAAGTACTCCAAGTGGATTTGTGCTGTTTTCCCAAGGCCTCTCAGTGCTTGTCTGGTCTGTCACATCCACAAATCGCAGCAGTGCCCTGTCACAGAAGTTCAGATCAGTAATGGCATGATGGCTCTTTCCCTACTTCCTTCTTCAAAAACCACCAGCAGAACTTTAATCTACATTCCTGGTCCTCTGAACAACCAACAAAGAGCCACTTCTGAGAAGCATCAAATCTGCTTTCCAGAAATATATTCAGAGATAGAAAATAAGGATTTTATAAGGAAAAAAAACATTGTGTAAAAAGAAAAATGGCTAGTTACTTGAGCTAAAAAAACTGTGCAGTTGGCTTTGAATTTATAAATCAGAAAGTATAAAATCAAAGACAGCCACATTTTAACATAAGGAATTTAAATATGTATTAATTTTCTTATTTAAAGTATACTTTACTGCTGAGAGCACTTACATATAAAATACAAAGTAGTATTTTCAAAAATAAGAATTATTTCAGGCTATCTAAGATAGCTCTAACATATAGGTCCTAAGTCTCCGAGGAATTAAAATGCAGTCATTTCAAAAGCCAGTTTCAAGATTCAGTATGACAAATCTAACGATGACTTTTTAGTATGCTAATATTTGATTAAAATGTGATGACAGAGCTACAAACAAAACAGCTCTGAATCCTAAAAAAATTTTTGAAGCCAGTATTTCTTCTAAGGAAGGAGAAGGGCTATTCTGTTGAACTCAATTCACATAGGACAGCCTACGTACAGGTCATTGTTCTATGCTCTTGGGAGTAGGGAATATAAAGCCAGCCTCTAGGAGCCTAGAATTCAGAAGGGAGAGACAATTCTATAAATGCCTACTTAGAAAGAGAAGTCCCTGACATGAGAGGCGTGAAATGCTGGGATGGAAGAATAACATTGATGAGGATGACGTTAGTTACCAACACTGCCACCAGCACCACCACAAATGGTCTAGACTTTCACAGATCTAAGCTACCCGGCCAGCCCCTGAGGTAGGTTGCATTCCCCTTCCCTTGACCATTTATAAATGAAGAAACTGACATTTATAGCATCTAGGTAAATTTGCCCAGCATTACACAGACAGGCAAGTGGTGGCTCCAGATTTAAATCCATTATCTGCCTGACTCCAGAACCTTTGCTCTATCTACCATATCAGGCCGTCCCACCGTAGTTCAGATGAGGAAGAGAAAATATCTCCTGGGAGCTCAGTAACACTGAGGAATCCTTCAGGAGTGAGCTTTAAAGGAATGTGAGGATGAAGATGGTGGCACTGGAGGCAAGGTGCTCCGTGTGGGGGACCCTCCTGCAAGGCCCAGCAGTGGCACAGGGTGGGCTGAACTAAGGGACTCAGATGTAGTCGCCTGCGGTGATCTTCAAACTATGCTTCTTGCAGCCCTCTAAGTTCTCTTCAAGGGTCTCAGACACTGAGAAAGGATGAGACGGAAAAAGCTTAGAGTATAGGGAGGGAAGAGGTCCAAGAAACACAACTCTGGGAATACTTTCGCTTAGCTTGATACTAACAGAGGAGTGTGCACAGAAGGTGAAGAAATGGAAGAAGCTAAATCAGCCCATATGAAAACTGGAAGAGGGTCTCAGGAAGGGGGTATGAATTCTGGCAGATGGGCCGAAAGGCCAGAGAGCAAAGGACTCAGAAGTGGCTACTGGATTGGAGATGAGGAAACAGTCAGTGACATCAGCTCAGCAGCGGTGGAGGGATGGAGAAGCCATCTGCCAGGGTTTGAGACGTGAGTGAGGAGTGAGGAAGCGGAGGCACTGGGTGTGCCAGACTTTTAAGAACTTTGGTGGTAAAAAGGAGACAGGTTGTAACCTAAGAGCAACAAAGATCTAAGGAAGATTTAAAAAGGAATACACTACCCCAAAGTGGATGTAGAACATGAAATGTATTTCCAGAGTTAATTTTTAATTTCCTGAGTTCACTGCTGTAAGAATTTCAAGCCATTTTGGCATATATATCCTGGCACGTGCATGAACCTAACCGTGGAGATAAACGCAGTAGCAGCTCAGACAGAAACCAAAAATCCCCTGTAAAATTACTAGAATGGTCATATTAAGTCCTCCTCGAACTTCTAATCACCCCATAATTTCAACTATAACATAATGATTAGAGGTCTCTCCTCCAATGGGTGAAGGCAGCTGCCCCAAAATGTAGCTCAGTAAAGTTTGTTGAATGAACACTAGCACTAGCACAAAAATACCTAACAACACATACAATAATGATTATTCAAAACTTCAGATCTTCTCCACTGTTAAATACTTCTCCTTTGTATTCATGTTTTATTTGTTTTACCTTAAGTCACCCCCAATCATGCTGACATCTACTACCGATGATTATATTAGACCTAAAAGTGTTCTTAAACAAATGAAAAATACTGACTTCCATTCCTGAAAGCCCTGCTTCCAATTTTCAGGAGGAAATTAAATAATGTATAAATCAAATACTGGGCCTAAGCCCAGACAGCTGAACATCGTTTTGTCCTTTCAAGGCAAAGAGGAAGTGTCTGCTGTGGCAGAGACATGCCAAGAGAAATAAAGCTTAACCTCAGCCCCATGTGAAAGTGATTTTAGATAATCGGGGGTGTCTGCAAATAGGTTAAAAATGGGACCACATACTAACAGGGAACTTTCCATGGAAGTTAAAAAATGTATCAAGATCTAACCTCCACCTTAAAAACAAAATATGTTGGGAAAATGGCATGGCTTTAGGAATTCTATATAAAGGCTGCAGAGGAAAGGGAAAGCTGCTGGGGAGGAAAGACTTGACAAGGCAAAGGGAAATTACAATGTGTTTTTGCTTATCAATTACTATAGGCTCACAATTTGGTTTCTTTGTAATTATAATTGCCAAATTAAAAAAAAAAAACGATGTCTGTGTGTGAAGAGGAAAAGAGGAAGGGGTAGGGGAATAAGGGATGGGGAGAGAAAGTGCAAAAAAATATGTGGGTAGAGTGGTAGATGGTGAAATTATTTAGATCAGGGGCTAGCTAATTTATTCTCTAAAGGGCCAGATAGCAAATATTCTAGGCTTTGTGGAGAACGCAGTCCCTCCTGTAACTACTCAAATCTGTTCTTGTAGCGTGAAAGCAGCCACAGGCAATATGTAAATGAATGTACGTAGCTGTGTGCTAATAAAACTTTACGGACACTGAAATTAGAATTTCATGTATTTTTCTTCTTTTGATTTTTCTTCAAACACTTAAAAATGTAAAACTATTCTTACCTTATAGGTCTTAGAAAAACATATTGTGGGGGCAGATTGGACCTGGAGACTGCAGGCCATAGTTTGCTGACCTCCGACTTAGTTAACTCCCCATTACACAGAACATTCCTATGAAATTGGGCTTGACTCAAATTTTGGATTCTGGATAAGAAAAACTAGTGTTCTTCCTTTCTTTTTTTTCTTCCAGGAGATAACCAAAAAGATGGTAATAATGGTAAGAAGCATTTATTTGAAAGATACAGATCTTCTCAGCCTATAAAAAAGACAAGCACCTCTACTTTTTTTCCAGTAGGACACTTACACTAGGTAGCATATCAAAGTTTATGTAGTAAAAAATTTGAAGCCAAATGCTATATAACCATTAATATGTAGCATTATTCAGAGATCAAGAATGATTTTAAAATATTATCCCCTTCATCAGAACTTAACATTTTATAAACATCCTTTGCAGCATAATGCTAGTCTGGAATTATTTGTAAGTTTCCATCATCACCTCTATGGAAACCAGAGGGCTGGTGACTAGAAGGATTTTCTGGTGGAACATATGCTTTACAGATCACATGGTGATAAAAACTTTATGGAGCATCTGACCTAGACTTCCAGAAACAAAGGGAATATAAAAGTACACGGCATCTATGTTCATGGTTTTTGTGAAGAATAAGTTTTATATATTAAATGTACTGTTATGGAACAAACACAGACTTTCCTTTTCTGTATTGAAAGAGAAAGTCTTGTAAAACATCCTGGGAGGTGTCTCAGAACCTTGATCTGGGAAATACAACATTTTTTCTTTTCCCATCCCTGTCTCTCTCTTCTTCCTTTTATTTATTTATTTTTGGAGGGGGAGGGGAATAATCCCAGTTAGTCTCCTTGGTTATCTGAGCAAATGAAGCCACCTTCTTTAGGGAACTGCTCCTCAAGTACTCCAACACTTTGATAAGCCAGTCATAGTGCCCTGTCCCTCAGGCCACCAGGGTAGCTGCATGATAGAGCTGGTACAGACAGGCTGTATCCCAAGGGTAACAACGATCCAAGGAAGATTTAAAAGGAATACACTATCCAAAAATGGTTATAAATTATGATTATTTCCAGACTTGTATTTTTATGGACTAGTCACCCATGGTATACAGGATCCCAATCAATGTGTATTGTATACTCAAGCTCATTATAGAGAACTTGGAGCATACCTTTTTTATTTGATGGCAAGTTCTGGGCAGGAATGCAATCCTCCACTATAATATTGTTTGTGTAAGGACATATAATTCTTTCAACAATGATCTGTTCTGTGATGGTCTTTATGGCACAGTTTCTAGGAACTGACTGCAGGAGAAAAAGTTGCTTTAAACATCCACATAAAAGTGACTGAGGCTAGAGGAGAGGGATGGCCACAAAGAGTGGAAAGGCCAAGTGTATACAACAGACAGTGGCAATGAGGGCACTCAGTGAATACCTTTTTTTATTTCCTCTTATCCTGTTTTTTTTTTTCTTAATAGACTTTATTTTTTGGGGGGAGTTTTAGGTTTACAATAAAACTGAGTGGTAAGCACAGATACCTCCTGTGTACCTACATACACACAGCATCCCCCATTATCAACATCCTCCAGAACTTTGGTACATTAGTTACAATTGATGAATCTACATTGGCACATCATTATTACCAAAGATTAATAGTTTACATTAGAGTTCACTTTTGGTGGTGTACATTCTATGGGTTTAGATTAATGTATAACAATATGTATCCATCATTATAGTATCATACAGAATAGTTTCACTGCCCTAAAAATCCCCTGTGTTTTGCCTGTTCATCTCTCCCTCTTTCATAACCCCTGGCAACCACCGATCTCTTTACTGTTTCTATAATTTTGCCTTTTCCAGAATGTCATATAGTTAGAATCATGCAGTATGCAGCCTTTTCAGAATTTACTGCTTTCACTTAGTTATATGCATTTAAGTTATATGCATTTAAAGTTCCTCTATGTCTTTTTTTTTATGGCTCGATAGTTCATTTCTTTTTAGTTCTGAATAATATTCCATTGTCTAGATGTACCAGTTTATTTATCCATTCACCTACTGAAGGACATCTTGGTTACTTCCACACTTGTTATAGTTATTCTTGTAATTTTTCTTTTGCTTTAGAGTCAAAGTATCAGGTTTCCAGTTATGAAATGAATAAGTTATGGAAATAAATGGTACAGCACAGGGAATGTAGTTAATAATATTGTAATAGTGTTGTATGCTGACAGACGGTAGCTACACTTGTGGTGAGCATAGCATAACATACAGAGTTGTCAAATCACTGTGTTGTATACCTGAAACTAATGTAACATTGTGTGTCAAGTAAACTAAAAAAAAAAAAAAAAAAAAAAAAAAAGTATGCAGAATTAATCATGTCAAAAAAAAAAAAAGTCAAAGTATCAAAAGTAGACAGGGACTTAATTAGCAACCACTATAATCCTCAATACAGGTATGAGGAAACAGACCCAGAAGTGACATAACTGGTCCATGGAGTTTTTCCCTTCCTGCCGCATTTGTTCGGGCCAACTGGCAGCCTGTGGGTTGAAAGATGTTGGTCTCTGTAATAGGGTGTTCACTCCAGGCTTAACACCCCAAATGTCACTTTTTAAAATAGTTTATTTTGATACATCCAGTTTTACAAAATACTATGACTCACACATCTCTAAAAAAATTTACTGGCTGTGTGCTTACTCAAATTAGAGATAAAATATTCAGGTAATAATTTAATCCTCACAATGACTCTGGGAAGTAGGTGCTTTTACTGTAACTACTACACATATGATGGCCATAAGGCTAGAAAATGTCAGAGATGGGATTCAAATCCAGGTCTGCCTAATTCCTTGAGACTGAGCTCCTTTTATCTCTGCAATACTGTCTGTCTGTCTGTCTGTCTGTCTGTCTATCTATCTATCTATCTAATTATATATACATTTTTTCCAGTTGAAACTTTAAAAGAAACTGTCTTTTTAATCAGAGACAATAAGAACTCACAGTAAGGAAATAATAAGTTTCAGATTTCTTTACCATGGTCCTAAATCTTGAGGTCTATTTCAGCATCCACAAGATGCAAGGTGCCATTTATATAAGAAACATAGAGATTAAGATTTTAAACTGCCCCTTAAAACTTCAGCATACAAGCCACCCTAATTTGGAAATATAACCAATTTCTTGAATGTACATACCCAAGAAAAGGCATCATATTGTAATTATTCATTTATCACATACTTTATATTTTTAGTTTCATAGACAAAAATTAAGACATAAGCCAGTTAAGTCAGTTAGCTAAGAATATAGGTCAGATTGCTACTGGACTTTCTGTCCTCTCCAGGTCATTTTCCTGGCCCCAAATAAAATAATGAAAAAACAATTGTAGGTAAGAACGATTTAAAAGAACAAAGACAACAGAAGAGGCTACTAGAACTTTATTCAAACGCTGCTAGCAAACTTATCTGCACCACCCCTAGGGAGTCTCATCATTTGGTTTCTGCAGGCTCCCAAAGTCATTTAGGAAATGTGAATGCCTGGACTCCAGGGTAGAAATGGGATATTTTTACAATGTGTTACTGTGGTTGTTTACATTGAACTGGAACACCATGGGGTTAAAAAAAAAAAAAAAAAAAAAGTACTATGGAGAAAACTAAGGTGGATATAATTCAATTAAAATATAAACTGTTTCCCACACTCTTGGATGTGAAGGCTAATGCATCTGTACAACTCAAGAAACAACAGTAAATGTGCTTGTGCTTAATCACACAGCATATGAGTTGTTTTTATTCCAACCCTGGAACTTTGGGAATCTTCTTCTTAGTGAAAATATGACTCTCAGTAAACTTGACTTTGACCAAAATGTTTCAGATAACTTTCGTGAGATCAATTGATGGTTCTTCATTCCCGATTCTTGCCTCAAGTTCTTTCATATAAGAATGACACCCTGTCATTACCAGATGGTCTTTCAAATACATGAACTATTCTAATGGGGAGTCCTATGATTATTTCCAGATTTAATCAGTGCCTAAAGCACTTGTGCTAGAGAAATGGGTAACAGGATATGATAGGGGTTTTTAAAATGTATTCTTTTATGTAATTAATCTGAACCTTGCCCCAAACCAGCACTGATCCAAACTTGTTATCATCAAATATCAAAATTCATACCCAATGTAAAAGGAAGTAAGCAAGGTCTCTTTATCTCCAGTGAGTGTTCTGGTGAGTGCCTGGGACTTGAAAGTATTTGTTACTAGACTCAATGGTTTCAGACAGTCCAAAAAGAACATGTACTACTTCTTTCCTGAGACAATCAGAGAGTTTTTAATGTAGTAAATTTTTACAAAAGTGAAAATTGCATGCATTCAACCTTTCATTAATTAAACCTGTGAGCCAGACACTGTTAAATCTTCTCTGGTCAATCAATTCACTCTAAGATTCTGAAGCTTTAACACTATTACAGAGGCATTCTTTCTAGAGAGTGGAAATGGTTCTCAGATCATTGCAAAAGGGCAAGTATTAAAATAATTAAGAGAACCCTTTAAAACTACACTGAGCTACAACTAACATATAGACTCACTCTTTGTGATAGTGAATATGAGACTAGATTATCAAGTAGGTCAGAATGTAAAAAAAAAAAGCTATAGTAGAAGTTTCATTTGAGCGAAAATGTTAAATAGACAAGATCACTAATATGATCAGGTCGTGACCTAAACAGAAAGTATGTAAAACCATGAGACTAAAGGATCATTTGTCACATCACTGTATTCAATCTGACTTTCTTATCTAGAAAGTAGTATTAAACTATACTAAAAAATCCCATTTCTATAAGCATATGATCATCCACACATATAGAGCTTCTTCTTTCTCTTTATGTAATACATCTTATATTAATTAAATTTATATATAATGGATCATATTTTCATTTGAGGAGAAATTCCAACAAAATGAAAACTAGTCTAGATGATCAACCCCATTAAGAGGATCCAAAGATGCCTCAAACTCAGTATGTTTACATTTTTAAAATGTGAATTTCTGTATATTATTTTTCAAAAAGAGGGACTGGGCTTTTCTATGTATTACACTACACATAGTAAAGGGTAAAAAAAATCAATCTTACAATAGTTCATTATATATGGATTCAGTAATTCTATGGGTCAGGTAAAAGACTCATGAAATAGACTCAAGTTGACACTTGCAGATCAATAAACTCAATCCCCTTTTCAACTTTCCAGGCCCCCTACCTACAAAATCATCTATATCCACCCTATTCTCAACAATGTAAGAGGACAGGGCTCCCTTCCTTCAGCTAAGCGCCAAACCTTTCTTTGTGCTCATGATCCCAGTCCTCTGTGACCTTCCTTCATTAGTTACTCCTTTCCCCATTTTCTCTCTTGGATATTTTCACTCTCCCTCTGACTCTTCCTCCTCAGCCTGTAAACATGCCCATCTTTCTCATCCTAGTCCCTACCCCACCAATATTTCTCTAGATACCAATCTAATCTCTTTTCTCCTTTTGTTCAAATACCTTAAAGGAAATACCTACATCAATACCTTACATTCCATTTTCATTTCAATTCTCCACAATCTAGATTTTGCCCTCACTACTCCACTGATACTGCTCTCAGTGAAGTCACTAATTGACTTGCATATTGTTAAACTCAATAGACCTGAATCTTTCGGTTGCATTTGGTAATGTTTTTTATCCCACCAGTTTCCAGAAGCCATCTCTCTCTAATAATTTCTGTTATGTTTCTTATGTCTACCTTTTAGATTTTGGTGTTCCAGGTTCATTCTTGAACCTTTTACTATTCTCATTTTATATATTCTACAGCATGATCTTTATTCTCTTGGTCTCATCTCTTAGTTTGTATATTCAGCTACCACCTGCTGACATCTCTTCTTAGATGATTCAAAAGCCCTTGATATTGAACATGTCCCAAATTGGGTTTATTACTTTTATCCCCAAACTGACCTATATTTTTTCCTCTCACTTGATGGTCCTATCATCACCCAGGGTAGCTACCTGAGTTGATTCTTTTATCTTCTTGACTAATTAATCCTTCAGTCTTACTTCCTAACTGCTTTATGAATATCCTTCATTTCACTATCTTTAATACAAGTTTAGGCCCTAATATTTCTTCATCTGGGCTATTTTTTTTTAAATTTTATTTATTTTTTTATTATCTTTTTTTTTTAATGTTTATTTATTTTTTTAGAGGGAGAGAGAGCATGAGCAGGGGAGGGGCAGAGAGAGAGAGGGAGTGAGAGAATCCCAAGCAGGGTCCCCACTGTCAGCACAGAGTCCGATGCAGGGCTTGCTTGATCTTACAAACCGTGAGATCATGACCTGAGCCGAAATTAAAAGCTGGACGCTTAACTGATTGAGCCACCCAGGTGCCCCAGTCATGTCTATCTTAACTCTACTTTTCATACCACAACTAAGGATATTTAGTTAAACCTTCCAGTAGAGAAACCAAGTACTGTTTTGAGGCTCATTCGCAGATCCAATCTCAGGATGGATGGGGGTAGTACTAGATATTGTAGCCAAAGAGGACAGAGCTGAGTTAATAATGAGTGTTGGATCCTGGTAACCTCTGAGGCAGAACATCTTGTACTACCATGACCATTGGTTAGGAATAATGGATGATTACCACAATATTACACAAACAATTCCACTGAGCTCAGACTTTTTAGAAATGTAGGGGATTTGAGTCCTGCCAATAATGTAAGAACTCTACTTTGATTTGATAAAATACTACTTAAAGGCAAAGAGGAACATGAAGTGTCAGTGGAGAAAGTAAGTTATAAATACTATGGTCCCATTGTCAAGTACAGAAATCATGAGTGTAGCCTTTACCACTTTGTCCTTGATTACAACTCTTAGCTATAGTATCTAAAGAAAAATCCTACTCCCTTCCTTTTTATTTTCCTATTTTTAAACGACATTTTGTCATTAGCTTTTCTTCTGCCATCTTCCTTTCTCCAATTAGTTGTATATAGAGGATACTAGTGACAGTTAAATTTACAATTTAATCCCTAAGTTATAGCTTTTTTTTTTCTTTTCTTTTTTTTTGGCTGTCAAACAATCCTTTACTGAAATATTTTCCTTTGTAGTTCTTAACTAGCTGGGTATTCTACTGCACCACTGCTTAAAATTTTTTTTTTCTTCTTTTAATGTTTATTTTTGAGAGAGAGAGAGACAGAGCACAATTCGGGGAGGGGCAGAGAGAAAGGGAGACACAGAATCCGAAGAGGCTCCAGGCTGTCAGCAGAGAACCCAACACAGGGCTCAAACCCACAACTGTGAGATCATGACCTGAGCCAAAGTTGGATGCCCAACTGACTGAGGCACCCAGGCACCCCTCTACCGCACCACTATTGATGTCATCCATGATGTCACGAGGGTAGTGGCCACCAACATTGTAGCTCACATACTGCGTAGTCCCCAGGATCTAATGGTTCCAGAGAGATTTCTGGCTAAAGATTAGTGCTGCATCTGTTGGGCAATGTTGACAATCTCATCAAAAGTGATATTTCCACCGTGTTTAATGTTTTTCTGTTTCTTCTTTTCTCCTGACAGCTCCTTGAGGGCTTTGACAATCAGGGCAGAGGCAGAAGGTACTACTTTAGTCTGGGCCTGTCTGCTTTGAATGGTTAGTTTCACTGTAATCTTTCCAATCAGAACCTTCCAATCACTGGTTGCCTTGGAGATGCCATCACCAACCTTTTTTGGAGAGAGACCCAATCTTTGGGGTCAGGGCAGACGCAGAACCAACTTCTGGTGCATGTCAGGTATATGACTTTCAGGTGCCTGGGTGGTTCAGTTGGTTAAGCGTCCACCCCTCCCCTGATCACACTCTGTCTCTCTCAAAAATAAACAAATACTAAAAAAAAAAAAAGATATATGACTTTGATTTTGCTGGGATTGAACTTAGGCAGCATGGTAGAGGCAAATGGTGTCAGATGAACCTGGATTCAGGATGACCAAAGAGAGTTGCACCTGAACCTCCACCAAGTTGAAAGCCAAAAGACCTAAGTTACAGTATCTTGCAAGGCCACAGGCAAGATGGAAACATGATCAAACCACAGAAAGAATGGGAATCACCCAGAAGACTATGCACTTGGAGGAACAATGGTCACATGGTGTCACTTCTTCTTCCTCTTCTTTTTTTTTAATGTTCATTTATTTATTTTTGAGAGAGAGAGAGACAGAACACAAGTGGGAAATGGGCAGAAAGAGGAGACACAGAATCTGAAGCAGGGTCCAGGCTCTTAGCTGTCAACACACAGCCTGATGCGGGGCTTGAACCCACAAACCATGAGATCATGATCTGAGCCAAAGTCAGATGCTTAATCGACTCAGCCACTCAGGCGCCCCCACACAGTATCACTTCTGAATGCTATCTTTAGTTGAGGAGGGCAGAGTACATTTATAGTTGTTTACAGAGAACAACAGTTTCACATATGGCAGTATGGGATAGTAAGTGTACCTAATCTGCGTATTCAAGAATAGAACATACACACTGATCAATTACATATGGCCTACTTCATCTTTTCGCCTTCTCTGGGAAATACCCATGAAATTAGTCTTCCAGCAGTCATATCAGAACAATTAGTGCAGGGGCAGTCACATGACTCAGAATGCACCAATCAGATTCTTTCTCCAGGGACTTTGGAACTGAGAGAAACAAAGAAAAGCTGAGGGTAGCTGATTCATATTCACAGCTACAGAGCAGTTACAATTTCTGTTGTTGAAGATTGTGGAGTCTTTCTAGACCCTAACCTTCCAAAGATCTATTCCTTAAAAACTGAGAGATCTTCTAGTTTGGAAACATTGTTTTGTTTTGTTTTTGCTCAAGTCAGTTCTAGCTGGTATCTTTTACTTGCAACAAATAGAAACTTAACTACCATATTATACTTATTGATATAGAAATACCATTTGCCCACGTTTCAGGCTGAAAATGTTAAAAGTCAGTTTTGATGCTTGACTTTTAGTCCTTGTTATTCACCAATTACCAACTTTTACAATTGTTAACATTAACTCTCATTGTCCTCATTTTTCATTTACACTGTCTTCGTTCTACTTTATACCACCCTTACCTTCTAGTAGCTTCCTGACTAGCCATCTTGCTTCCAGACTAATTTTCCAAAATCACAGCTCTGATATCACTTCAAAAATCTTTGAAAGTTCTTTAGTGTTTACCTGGTAAATACTAAGATTTATTCTTATCATTCTTATTCTGCCTACAGAATGTGCATATTCTAGGCTCCTTACAGAATAATCCTTACTGACCTTTAGAGCCTTACCTCCCAACACCAGACAGCCCATTTCTCAGTATATGTCTAGGCCCTACTGAATCACATATCCTTCTTTGTCTCTGCCTCTGCCTAAAGTGCATTTTCTCCTGTGGTTTCCTTACAAAACCATGCTTATCTTTTAAAGGTTCATCAAAATGTTAACTCTCCCGTGAAGAGTTTCTGATCTTGCCCCACTGGATGTGTTCTTTATTTCCTTTGACGTTTCATTGCATTTATTTCCCTTTCTGGACTTCCTACATAGCTCTCATAATTCCCTTCACCATTTACGTTAAAACTTTTGGGATCTTTTCCTTCTGTGAGGGTTAGATTTCATCCTGGAAACCTCTAGAGGCAAGCTCAATTTTTCCAACAGCTACTCATGATAAATTAATGGCTTGCCAACTTGAGGTCTGATTTGCTTTGCTTTAGTCAAGGTACTTCAGGTCATCCTAGAAATACATAAAGATGGCATGGAGAAGGTCCATAATTTGATACCATTTTTTCCTTTACTTTCCTTAAAATCAAAATTTATTTTTCTAAATTCAATTAATAGATGCACATGGCTAAAACAAACAAATGAGTAAGGAATAGTTTATAAAAAAAAGCAATAGCCCCCTGCTCTCCCTTCCTTGTCCCCATTCCATTACCCAGACTAACAACTTCTAATATTTATTTATTTAAATATTTTTGTTATGTTTAATTCTTCTGGTGGTTGCCTGTCTTCAAATCTTGATTCACCAACTTCAGACATGATCTACTAATGCCCTATTACAGCACACATATATTTAGCTTATTTATCCCATCCCTTTCTTCTTTTACTTTGTAACATTAAACAATACGCTTTAGGGGCGCCTGGGTGGCTCAGTCGGTTGGGCGTCCGACTTCGGCTCAGGTCACGATCTCGCGGTCTGTGAGTTCGAGCCCCGCATCGGGCTCTGGGCTGATGGCTCAGAGCCTGGAGCCTGCTTCCGATTCTGTGTCTCCCTCTCTCTCTGCCCCTCCCCCGTTCATGCTCTGTCTCAAAAATAAATAAAACGTTAAAAAAAATTAAAAAAAAATGCTTTGACCTCTATTTTTTTTATTCCATTAACTATAGACAGTATTTATCTTTCATTCCTTACTTTGTGAGATTAGGATATTAATATCATTTTCTTCAATGTACTTCTCTGTCCCCTTCCTTCTCTTCACTTTATTATTGTTAGTGTTGATAACCTCTAATTTTTGTTCTATAACCAAAATTAAGCTTTATCTACAGATTGAAAATCAATAAAGAATGTTTAAGTAAATTATCTAATCACCCTTCTTAACCCAATAAGCACATTTAATATTCTTTTCCTCCTTTAAGATTTGGGTTCTTCTGGCATCTCAGTCATTATATCTAGTCTATGGAGCCTACTCTATTTACCCTGACACCAGCCTCCTGGAACTCTACTTCCTCCTTTCCATACGGACTGACTGCCCTCTAGCCCTGCAGCACAATGCTCATCCTAAGACTTTCCATTATTACTTTTTCCATGTCTTCCCATTTCTTGAGTTATTTCTTTGTTTAGCTGGCATACAACCTTAACTAAATTTGTAAAAACAAGTACATGTTGAATCCCTTCTAGAATATTATAAAATGACTTTATTCAATCCTCATGTTTCTAAAGTTGGGTTTGGCATATAATGCTAAGTTAAAAATCCTTTTCCTCAAGGTTGTGAAGGAAATCTTCCACTGTCAGTACCTTTGTCTTCTCCCAACTATCCCTGCCCCCCTCCCATTTACTGAAAACATTCAAAATAATTCTAAAGAACGATGGACATCCAAGGAAGTTAGGATTTAAGGGCATAGACTTTGGAGTCACACTTGGGTTTAAATATTGATTTAACTACTTGTTAGCTGTGAGACCTTGAAAAAGGTGACTTTATAGTTTTCTCTTCTACAAAATGAGTATACTAATTTTGTACCTCAGAGGGTTGCTGTATTAAATTAGATACATGTACTTTACGTAAAGTACTTTTATGTAGTACTTTATGTAAAGTACTTATTATTACATCTAGCCCATAGTAAGTGCTTAACAAAACTGTGACAAATATTCCTAATATTATTAATATATTATTATTTCATTATTGAACATATAGTGAAGGCCAATAAAGAATCTGGTGGCTATGTATTTATCTACCATATTTTCCCCAACAAAAATGATTTATAACCTAATTCAAGTGGAAGTCACTGTGAGTGGCCTAGGAGGCTTATATCTCATGTATCCTTATAAACTTCTACAGGTAGATACGCTCCCTTCTGGTTGTAACTTGTCTCCAATTCCTGAAGTTCCAGCTCTTCTGGAGCATTTTCTAGAGAATAACTGAAGCTGATAAGTGAGGGTATGATGTGAGATGACTATCAGCAAAGCAATCCCAAACTAATGTTTAGCATCCAGCCATCTGGCACCCAGTGAAGACTGAAGAAGAATGATTTGTGTGTGTGTGTGTGTGTGTGTTTTAGAGAGAGAGAGAGAGAGAGAGAAAGAGAGAGAAACCATGTGAGTGAGGAGGGGCAGAGAGAGAGAGAGAGAGAGAGAGAGCGAGGTAGAGAGGATCCAAAGCAGGCTCCGTGCTGACAGCAGAGAGCCCAATGCAGGGCTTGAACCCACGAACAGTGAGATCATGACCTCGGCCGAAGCTGGACACTTAACCAACTGAGCCACCCAGGTGCCCCAGGAATGATATTGTTAAACAGCAAACCAACATGAGGGAATGTGGAAGAGAAGTTAATATATTCAAGACATAGTTGTGCATAGCCAAGTTTTGCAAACGGTAAAATCCTAGAGATGCACTTTGTGTGTATTTAGTCAGAAGAGGTCTACCAAAGTCACAGTGGTATTTTCATTACATCCATAGACGCAGAGAATGGGTTATCTCTCAACAGCCATCTTTGAAAATGGAAAACAAAACATTTTCTAGCAGACAGAAGCTCAACAGTGTCACCTTGACTACTGGTATTATCTGAGCATCAAGATTAAGTGATGAAATTCTGCCCTGCCTTTGCTGACTGGTAGAAGCATTTATAAGCTGATAGGAAAGAACATTGTTGCCAACACCTCAAAGAATTTCATTACGTACTGTAGTACATTCTTGTTAATGTGATCATGATTCTTAGCATTTGAAATACTGATTATCTAACCCTTTTAAAACTGGGTTTGGTAAGTAAGTCTTACTTATATTTTGGAGAGAAAACCAAAATTATCAATTTCATTTTGGAGCATGAAAAAAAAAAACAGTGACATGTTAAAAATAACGTGCAGGGTAGAATTTTAACTGTAGGGCCCAGATGACTTTCTAGTGTAAGTTACAAATGGCAAACAGAAAGCTTCAATTTATTAAAATATATGTATGTGCATCACAGTTCCATCAAATATACAGTAAGTCTCAAGTACTCAGAGAATTTTGTGCTCAGGAGTAAGCAGCTAGAAACAAAAAAAGAGTAAGAAGAAAGCTTCACTCAGAGAGATCAGGACATCCTTCAAGCTATATAAAACATTTTTTTAAATGTTTTTATTTACTTTTGAAGGAGAGAGAGAGAGAGAGAGAGAGAGAGAGAGAGAGAGCATGAGCAGTGGAGGAGCAGAGAGAGAGGCAGGCTCCAGGCCTCTCTCAGCAGAGAGAGAGGCAGAATCAGAAGCAGGCTCCAGGCTCTAAGCTGTCAGCACAGAGTCTGACATGGGGCTTGAACCCACAAACTGTGAGATCATGACCTGAGCCGAAGCCAGCAGCTCAACCGACTGAGCCACCCAGGGGCCCCTCCTTGAAGCTATATAAAATAAGGCTTGCAGGCAAGGCCACAGTGACTTAGCAGTACCTAAGTCAAGGGGCGAAATTCACAGGGACCCACCCTGGAGCTATGCATTGCTGTGTTCCATTGGCAAGAATTCATTAGTGTCATCAACTTTTGATAACAAAAGGATCCCCATCTAATTTTTTAAGTTAAAAAAATTTAAATGAAAAAAACCCCACAAAAGATGGATATTTTAAACTATTTCCACAGGTGGAAAGCCAGGAGATGGTAAAGAGAGCTGAAGATTCGTATCTTCAAGCCATTTCGACTATTTTCTTGCCAAGTTGGGAAGGATAATTTTCCTTAAAGGTGTATCTAACTAATGCTTTGACCTTGAAATAGCTCCTAAGTGAGGGTTTTTTTCTGGAGTGCTACAGTCACTCTCCAGCATTGTGCTGCAGTAGATAAGGATATCATCAATCAATCATGCTAAATTTGGGCATATTCTATAACTTATGCGGACATAACTCCGTGGCTCTGCTTCTTCACAGGTGTCACAAAAAGTCTCCTCAGAGAAGGACTGAGTGATAAAAATGATGGACTGCTCTGTTAATTTTTCACATGTAACTTAATTTCATAGTCTTCAAGATAAAAACCTACCCTCTGAGTTGAAATGGTAATCTGTGCATCCACTTTTTAGGTTGAGCATAAGAAGGTAATAATATCTCTAGCTATGATAGAGTATTCTTCTAAATGCACTTTGATCAAGCTTCAGGTTAAAATAATTTGCCTGCCAAGATATGCCCTTGATTAGGGTTTTAATCCTCAAAATTACAGGTGGAGTTTTTAAAATGTTATGTTCCTCTTTTAATTTAATAAGCTATGTTTTCTGCATTTAGTTGAAGAATCTAAAAGGAATAGATGAATGGGAAAGCAATATGAACTTAAATTCTTTGATGCACATGGCACAAAAGATTTATAGTTATATCTTCATTATATTTCTAAGCCTTACAAATAAATATTAAACATCAGCCAGTTCTCAAAATGTTTGGTTAGGGACTACTGTTCCTCACAGAGAGGATGCAGGTAATAAAGGCAATAAAGTTGGTTATTTTTAATACTCACCAATGATAAATCATTTTTCAGATGGAAAAGCTATTGCCATGCTCTACTAATGTGAGTTTTATATTTTCATGGTATGGAGGCAGATTCAAACCCCATGTCACGGGTATCTCATAATGACAACACTATACAAAAACTCAAATTCTCATAGCATTAAGTTATGTTTTTATTCTTTAATCTCATCTTTTAGTTTTATTTACCAGAGGAGATTGTATCTGGAAAGCTATTTAAAACTATAAATCTGTTGACAGTTGCTTTTACAGGAGTGACATGGGAAAAAGAAAGGACAGTATTAAGAGGGACAAAGGATGCATTACAAGGAACACTTGAAATGCAGGACTTCCCACTCCAAATACGGTGTTATTTGGATGCTCTATGCCTTAGCTTGTGCTTACAAGGGAAAGGAAATATAAATTACAAATTTCAAACTTAAAAATGTCAGGAATGTAAAAATTGGAGGTTCCAACTTTTATCTGAAACTGAGGCAAAGGCATTTTATTAAAAACAAGACTGACAGGTGCACACTTGTCAAGATGGAATTTTAGTGGAACTTCTCATATACACAGATACACAAACTCTCTGTGTAAGCAACACCACATCTATGTTCTGCTTCTTGAGTGCATGAAACTAATGGGTGCTCAGGTTATAATTCTGGGAAAGAATAATAAAATCAGCCATGTGTTCAGTAGTTTTAGCTACAGCAATAGTTTTTAAATTGCTCTGCAGAATCTCCAAGGTGCTCCAGAGGTCATAGCAGGAGGAGGAGGGAAAGGTATGTAGGGGGGCCAGGCCCCAGCCAAAACAGATTCATTCTTATCTTTTTATATAATAGTCTTTCCTCAGAACATTTTATTTGAAGGAGGGGGAAAGGTTCTGCTATTAAAATCTTTTGGAAACTACTCATCTTTAGTTTCAAAACTGATAGAAAAAACTAACACTGAATTCTAAAATAAAGCTTTCATGGAGAAACACAGCTCTGAACTGGAGTGAGGAGGTGGAAAGAACATATGATCAATTTTTGAAACAATATTTTTCTTTCATAGTTTCCAAGTGTAGCTGATGTAATCTTCACATACTAGTCTTTCTTACTATTTATTCTCAATTAGAAAGCAAATTCAGCCAAATAGTGACAACTTGATAAGAATGCCTTTTCCTTGCCAGCTTATATAGAGAAGCTTAAAAGTGTGTGTGTGTGTGTGTGTGTGTGTGTGTGTGTGTGTGTGTGTGTGTGTTTCTGGAACTTCTCTTCAACATCACCATGGGAATTCCCTTCACCATTCTCCTGTGTTGAACTGCTTATTTCCTGGATCCCATGTCTTTTCTTTGTTTTTGGTGGAACACATCCACCAGTAGCTTTCCTAAAAACAAATTACATGGAGATAAATTTGTTTTAGATCATGCATGTCTGAAATGTAGTTTTTTCATTTTCACATTTGACTTCACAGTTTGGCTAGCTATAGAACTCTAGGTTGGAAATCATTTCCCCTCAGAAATTCAGACGCATAGCTTTTCTGTCTTTTGGCTTCTGCTGCTGCTATAGAGAATCCTGTGGCAATCCAAATTCTTGGTCTTTTGTATGTGATGGGTTGGGGCTGGACACTTGGTAGAATCGATACAGAAACTTCTGTTCCTCAATTCTTGGAAGGAAATTCTCATAGTTTTCTCTCCTCTGATTTTTCTGTTTGCTCTCCTCTGATTTTTCTGTTTGCTCTTTCTCAGACCACTATTAGTCATCTGTATCCATTGTTCCAGTTCTCATTTGTCTTTTTGTTTTATTTTCTGGGAGACTTACTCAACTTTTTCTTCCAATTCTTCTACTGCATAAAAAAAAATTACCTGAACATTTACAGATTTCAATTAAAGAAAAACTGAATATTCTTTTCTAGACTCTGTGGTGCTTGTTTCATGGTTGTACTTTTTCTCATCTTTTAATCTGCTCCCTCACTGTCTCTATTTTCCCTGTGTTTTAGAGTGTCTTTCATATTGGAAGCTTTCTTCAAATATTAGTGATCCCTAGTTTTCCATTCATATTTAAGAATGAGGCACTAAAATTGGAAACTATGTGCATGATGAGGCTGGTCAGTTGTTAGTCTGCACAACTGCAATTTAAGTATCTGCAGAGCTGTTCTTTTAGACTCCAGAGAGTAATCTTCCAATCATTTGCTTGTCTGACAGCATGATAGGAGCAAAGCAGGGGAGGGAGCTTGGAAATCTTTGCATGAAGTATATAGATTTTAATACTCTATTTTTGGTTTGGCATGCTACTTTCCCTCCATGAACAGATGGGATTGTTAGCTTCATGTCTAGAACCTCTGTACTTCAACTTTTCTAAAAATAATAATAAATAAATAAATAAAGCTCTAGCTTTCTGTTAGGGGTCTTCTCCTGTCTATGAGGATCAGGGGAAAGAATCTAGGTATCTATTTCCTCTGTGTAAAGACTCGCAACAAACCCTGTTTTTGACTCTTTCCCCCTTTCTTCAAAGGTGCCCTATATTCTGATTTATTGGGTTCTGTTGTGACAATCAGCCTATATATATTGCCTATATGTTTCAGCATTCTCTAACCTGCTCATTTACTGTTCAGATTGAAAAACTGAATTTATATTTTCATCTGCTGTCATCTTCTCCCTCATTCTCTTTGTCATTACTGGCTTATGCATTTCTTATTCTTTACTTTCATTTTAGTACAGTTTTAGAAGGGAAGAGATGTAAATGAGTGTGTTCAGGTTCACTATGTTTAGTGAGAAGTTTAATGATGTTCAGACAGTTTCGACAGGTCACCCTATACATTCAATGTATCTGTGTCTCATTAAGTCAGCATTCAAGATGCAGAGCCACCTGCCAGTAAAACCATGCCAGCATTCTGTGTCCTGTGTCCTGGACATCGATACCTCAAGTTCTTAATGACATTACTAAGACAAGTTTTTCTAAATTTTTAACATTTAAAATTAGTATTTGTCATAAAAATAGATATGCACATTAAGGGAAAGTCTCTATGCCTCTAACGCACATGGTCACTGTAAAACTATTACGAATTTGATGATATCTCTTACACCTGATGGCATTTTAGAATCAAGGATACAAGGTAGTACCTATCTGAAAGGGTTGCTGGAAGACACAGATGAGATAATGCTTATAAAATCTTAAGTAAGAACAGTGGCAGAGCGATACTATGTGTTTATATTTTAGTTGTTCTTACTAGTTTTTCCAATATGCTTCTGCATGATGAAATGTTTTCTACTATTCTGTTAAGATAGGTTAATATGTTAACATAAAGTATATAAAATCACCAGACAGACCTAATGAGCTGCTGGCTTATTATTTTTTAAAAATGTGTAGATGTATAAATAATTGCTTTTTGAAAAACGTGAAATGAGAAAGAGTCAGCATGAAGTTCACAGCACTTGGACCCACGAAGCACTCAATTTTTACTTTAGTCATTTATTCTTTTATGTAAAAAAAGTTATAAAGCATCTCTTAAGTGCTTAGGTTCTGAAGACACAAAGATATGACATAGATCTTCTCTTAGGGAAGCTTACAATTCAGCAGTTGCAGGTTACTATGATGCAGTCTGCTGAGTGGCCCATGCAACAGAAGTCATGAAGTTCTTGATGGCTGATTTGGATATACTGATTCTGGGAACCTATTTAATAGTATCCTACTGAAAGTTACAGATTTGCATATTTTAATAAAATAGGAGGATTTGACTTTAGTTTAGAGCCTATGAAAGAAGGAGTTCTTTGCCAAAGGGTGTATAATAAACACCTTTCCTTTTGCCATAGCATCCAGATGAATGCTGGCCTGAAGGCAGGATGTGGCTACCAAAGAGAACAAAGATACAGACACAAGGTTTCGGTTGGAAGAGACAGAGCTGCATAGCACCATTGGGCATAACCAGCATTTTGATGCACAAATTAGAGAAATAAAGCCCTTTTTTGAAACTGATTTTTAAGGGCTCTATTCTAAAGGCTACATCGAGGAAGTACACATTCTAGGACTTTGCAATAACAGCCCTGGAACAACAACAACAAAAAAGAACCTGTGGACACAGTATGAGATAATAGCACCAAGACATGTGGTTGAGATGCAAAAGTGAAGCAGAATATTTCCCACAGCCATACTGCAGAAATGAGAAATTATCAGGAACTATTACAAGAGAGATATGTCAGTAAAATCGGCTACAGTTTTATTACACTGTATATGTTAAGATATTTTCAACAACTTTTCTCCATTATCACCAGGTGCTAAGTTGAGGAATCCATTTTAGCTTAAAGTTACCAACCCCCCCCCAAAAAAAAACCAAAAAAAAACTGGCCCAGGTGTATGCTAACTCATTGGTCAAGATTCTCAAAACCAATTACAGTTGCTTTTACTTATTCTGTCTTAACAAAGGTTAAAAAAAACAAAAATCTAGATATGAAAGAGAAATGTACAAAATATTATGGGATACAGAGTATAGGTATCTAATCTGGGCTGGAGGTGGTCATAAATGGCTTCCTGAACCTAAGCTGAGTGAGAGCAGAAGACTCAATTGAAAAGTTATATGAAGCTGCAGCTATACAACAAAATGTTCTAAATATCCTTGTATTCCTCAACCAATAAGATAAATTTATCCCCATGGAGGTGGGAGATGATAGCAGCTCTATAAGTGATAGGCATATGGGAAAAGCAAAGCATAATACTATAAAGACAAGATGTTGGGGCCTCTGGGTGGCTAAGAGTGTTAAATGTCTGACTGTTGATTTAGGCTCAGGTCATGATCTCATGGTTCATGGGATCGCATTAGTGCAGAGCTTCCTTGGGATTCTCTCTCTGCACCCCCCCCCCCCCAACTCACCTTGTCTCTGTCTCTCTCAAAATAAATAAATAAACTTAAAAAAAAAGACAAGGTGTTACACAGGAAATGAAACTGACAGCAGGTGAATCTTCAATCTTTAATATGCTAATGTAAGTTAATGTTGTAATAAGGTCTGCAAATAAAGCCCATGGGTCTCTCCACAGAAATAAGGGAAGAAACTGAATAATCCTAAGCAAAGTCCAACAGTCTCCCCCAGAATAAGGAAACATTTCTCAGAGTTTTGCTTATGATTACCAGTCCTCAAACAAAGCTTCCAAATTACTCATTAAAAAATGCAAAAAGATAAATCTAGATAATAACTTATATTCTGCTCTACTACTAACTCCCATTTGGCATCTGTTAGTTTCTTTATTATTATTATTATTTTTTTATTTATTTTTGGGACAGAGAGAGACAGAGCATGAACGGGGGAGGGGCAGAGAGAGAGGGAGACACAGAATCGGAAACAGGCTCCAGGCTCCGAGCCATCAGCCCAGAGCCTGACGCGGGGCTCGAACTCACGGACCGCGAGATCGTGACCTGGCTGAAGTCGGACGCTTAACCGACTGCGCCACCCAGGCGCCCCTGTTAGTTTCTTTAAAAAAAATTTTTTTTGGGGGGGAGGAGCCAAGATGGCGGAATAGCACGGAAGTTTTCTGTGAGTCTCCCGTCCATGAAATACAGCTAGACCAACACTAAACCATCCTACACACCTAGAAAACTGACTGGAGGATTAACACAACAATCAGCACAACCTGAACCACAGAATTCAGCAGGTACGTGGCGCAGAGAGGTGAACTTGGGGAGAGAGAAGCCAGCGGCGGGCAAGGAGAGAGGATGGAGACTGGGGCGGGGGAGAATACAAGAAAAGCACTCTTCCCTAAAAGCAGCTGGAGAGAAAGTGGGAAATTGGAAACAGCCGCAGGGACTAAACTAAAAAGGGAGAAAGGAGAAAGGAGAAAGGAGAAAGGAGAAAGGAGAAAGGAGAAAGGAGAGGGCTTAAATTCCATTAAGACTGTAAACAAGGGGAGCGCAAAGGATGCAACTCCACAGCTCGATACCTGGCGGTGCTCTGGTGGGAAGGGCGAATCCCCAGGAATAGAGTGGAGTCCGGGAGGTTCTCGGACCACATAGGGAAAAGTGGTTCCACTGCTGGAAGGACATTTGGTAGAGACTGTTGAAGCCACCTGGTCCCAGCATACCCCAGAAAAAGGCCACATTCGCTGGTGCTGGAACAAGGTCATTAACGGTGAAGACTGGTGCCAGATGTGTGTTGTGATTTTCCATAATCCCTGAAAAGCTGCTGCTATACTATCTTGCAAACTTTTTCTGGGGCAGGCTGGCACCTGGCCACAGTCTTGGGGCACCGGCAGCAGCAGGGTCCAGCAGGTGTTCCTGGGTGTAACCGACATTTGGCCATTGCTCGGTGAGACTCTCCCACAGAGGGGAGGAACGGGTCAAAGCCGCAGTCCTTCAGAAGTAAGAGGCCAGGGAAAACAGCCGCATCTGAGACAAAACTCAAGAGAGAAGTACTGCCTGGGGCTTGGTCACGGACAGTGAAGAAGCGGGGAGTGGATGAAAGCTGAAGACAGAGGATGGGTGCGCGAGTGCTGATGTGGGAGAACAGACTGGGTAGCTGGGTGACGCCATTTTCACCGCTCCCGCCCATGCGCATACACACCTAGGAGTCCTGCAACAATCAACCCCAGTAGGCTAGCAGCGCCATCTAGTGGAGAACGAGCTGTTACACTGAGCCCCGCCCAACTGGCTCAACCTCGCTCGCTCTTCAAGAACACAAGTCTCACTGCCGGCTTAATTTATGGACTATAAAGCGCTACATAGTCTGACTTCTAGGGGAAAATGAAGTAATTTCAGTCCTATTTCAGTCTGTTAGCAGGTCCATCTATTCAATTTTCTTTCTCTTTTTTTCCCCCTCTTTTATACTATTCTTTTCCTTGAATACAGAAAGAGAAAAAATTCATTTTTATGAAAAATATTTTTCTTTAAATTTTTTACTATATTTTTTACTTTTGTGTAAATTTTTTCAAAATCTATCTTCTTTCCATCATTCTATTTTAGTCTACTTCAGTGTATTCACCTTTTTAAATTTTCAAACGATTTTCTTGTTTTCTTCTCTCTTTTTCTTTTTTCTCTTCTTCATTTCTTTTCTTTTTCTTGAATGCAGAAAGTGCAAAACTTCATTTTCACTTTCAATTTCTATTAAAAACATTTTTCTTTAATTTTTTTACTACATATTTTTTTGCTTTTATGTAAATTTTTTCAAATTCTATTTTACTTCCCATCATTTTATTTTAGTCTACTACAGTGTATTCACTTTTTCAAATTTTCAAACAATTTCGTTTTTCTCTTTTTAGTTCCTTTTCTTTTTCTTGAATACAGAAAGAGAAAAAATTCATTTTTATTTTTAATTTATATTAAAAATATATTTTTTCCTACTATATTCTTTACTTTTGTGTAAATTTTTTCAAATTCTATTTTACTTCCAACACTCATTTTAGTCTACTTCAGTGTATTCATTTTTTCAAACTCTCAAACGATTTCCTTCCCCCGCGGCCTTTTTTTTCTCTAATCTGTCAAACCACTTTCAACACCCAGACCAAAACACACTTAGGATCTAGCATCATTTATTGGATATTTTGTGTGTGTGTGTTTAATTTTTTAATTTTAATATTTTTTTAAATTTTAACTTTAATTTTAATTTTTCTACCTCATTAATTCCTTTTCTCCCTTCAAAATGACAAAACGAAGGAATTTACCCAAAAAAGAAAGAGCACGAAGAAACAACAGCCAGGGATTTAACCAACACAGACACAAACAAGATGTCTGAAACAGAATTTAGAATCATGATAGTAAGAATACTAGTTGGAGTCAAAAATAGATTAGAATCCCTTTCTGCAGAGATAAAAGAAGTAAAAAAATAGAATGAAATTAAAAATGCTATAACTGAGCTGCAATCACGGATGGATGCTGCAGCGGCAAAGATGGATGAGGCAGAACAGAGAATCAGTGATACAGAGGACAAACTTATAGAGAATAATGAAGCAGAAAAAAGAGGGAGATGAAGGCAAAAGAACACGATTTAAGAATTAGAGAAATCAATGACTCATTAAAAAGGAACAAGATCTGGGGTGCCTGGGTGGCTCAGTTGGTTAAGCTACTGACTTCGGCTCAGGTCACGATCTCGCAGTTTGTGAGTTCGAGCCCTGCGTTGGGCTCTGTGCTGACAGCTCAGAGCCTGGAGCCTACTTCGGATTCTATGTCTCCCCCTTTCTCTATGCGTCCCCTGCTCACACTCTGCGTCTCTCTGTCTCTCAACAATAAATAAACATTAAAAAAAAAAAAAGGAACAATATCAGAATCATAGGGGTCCCACAAGAGGAAGAGAGAAAAATAGGGGTAGAAGGGTTATGTGAGCAAATCATAGTGGAAAACTTTCCGCACCTGGGGAAAGACACAGACACAAAAATCCAGGAAGCACAGAGGACACCCATTAGATTCAACAAAAACTGACAATCAAACAAGGCATATCATAGTCAAATTCACAAAAAACTCAGGCAAGGAGAGAATGATGAAAACAGCAAGGGAAAAAAAGTCCCTAACCTACAAGGGAAGACAAATCAGGTTTGCAGCAGACCTATCCACAGGAACTTGGCAGGCCAGAAAGGAGTGGCGGGATATATTCAGTGTGCAGAATCAGAAAAATATGCAGCCAAGAATTCTTTATCCAGCAAGGCTGTCATTCAAAATAGAAGGAGAGATAAATAGTTTCCCAGACAAACAAAAATTAAAGGAGTTTGTGACCACTAAACCAGCCCTGCAAAAAACTTTAAGGGGGACCCTCTGAGGGGAGAAAAGTTGAAAAAATAAATACATACACACATACATACACACATACATACATATCAAAAGCAACAAAAATTAGAAAGGACCAGAGAACACCACCAGAAACTCCAACTCTACAAGCATCATAATGGCAATAAATTTGTATCTTTCAGTACTCACTCTAAGAAACCCACTTTAGACCTAAGACACCCTCAGATTGAAAATAAGGGAATGGAGAACCATCTATCATGCTAATGGTTAACAAAAGAAAGCTGAGTAGCCATACTTATATCAGACTTTAAAATAAAGACTGTATCAAGAGATGCAGAAGGGCATTATATCATAATCAAGGGGTCTATCCACCAAGAAGACCTAACAATTATAAACATTTATGCACCAAATGTGAGAGCACCCAAATGTATAAATCAATTAATCACAAATATAGAGAAACTCATCGATAGTAATATCATAATAGTAGGAGACTTCAACACCCCACTCACAGCAATGGACAGATCATCTAATCAAAAAATCAACAAGGAAACAATCGCTTTGAATGACACACTGGACCAGATGGACTTAACAGATATATTCAGAACATTTCATCCTAAAGAAGCAGAATATACATTCTTCTCCAGTGCACATGGAATGTTCTCTAGAATAGAACATATACTAGGACACAAATCAGCCCTAAGTAAGTACAAAAAGATCAAGATCATACTGTGCATATTTTCAGACCACAACGCTATGAAACTCGAAATCAACCACAAGAAAAAATTTGGAAAGGTAACAAATACTAGGAGACTGAAGAACATCCTACTAAAGAATGAATGGGCTAACCAAGAATTTAAAGAGGAAATTAAAAAGTATATGGAAGTCAATGAAAATGATAACACCACAACCCCAGACCTCTGGCACACAGCAAAGGCAGTCATAAGAGGAAAGTATATAGCAATGCAGGCCTTCTAAAGAAGGAAGAAACATCTCAGATACACAACCTAACCTTATGCCTTAAAGAGCTGGAAAAAGAACAGCAAATAAAACCCCAAACCAGCAGAAGACAGGAAATAATAAAGATTAGAGCACAAATCAATGCTATCAAACCAAAAAAACAGTAGAACAGATGAATGAAACCAGAAGCTGGTTCTTTGAAAGAATTAAAATTGATAAACCACTAGCCAGTTTGATCAAGAAGAAAAAGGAAAGGACCCAAATAAATAAAATCAAGAATGAAAGAGGAGAGATCACAACCAACACAGCAGAAATACAAACAATAATAAGAGAATATTATGAGCAATTATATGCCAATAAAATGGGCAATCCGGAAGAAATGGACAAATTCCTAGACATATACACTACCAAAACTGAAACAGGAAGAAACAGAAAATTTGAACAGACCCACAACCAGTAAGGAAATCGAATTAGTAATCAAAAATCTCCCAAAAAACAAGAGTCCAAGGCCAGATGGCTTTCTAGGGGAATTCTACCAAACATTTAAGGAAGAGTTAAAGGTGTTAAGGAAAGTTAAGGAATAGGTGTTACTATTCTCTTGAAACTGTTCCAAAAATAGAAATGGAAGGAAACTTCCAAACTCTTTCTATGAAGCCAGCATTACCTTGATTCCAAAACCAGACAGAGACCCCACTAAAAAGGAGAACTATAGACCAATTTCCCTGATGAACATGGATGCAAAAATCCTCAGCATGATATTAGCCAACTGGATCCAACAATACGTTAAAAAAATTATTCACCACGACCAAGTGGGATTTATACCTGGGATGCAGGGCTGGTTCAATATCCACAAAACAATTAATGTGATTCATCACATCAATAAAAGAAAGGACATGAACCATACGATCCTCTCAATAGATGCAGAGAAAGCATTTGACAAAATACAGCATCCTTTCTTGATAAAAACCCTCAAGAAAGTACGGATAGAAGGACTATACCTCGAGATCATAAAAGCCATACATGAATGACCCAACGCTAATATCATCCTCAATGGGGAAAAACTGAGAGCTTTCCCCCTAAGGTCAGGAACAAGACAGGGATGTCTACTCTCACCACTGTTATTCAACATTGTATTGGAAGTCTTAGCCTCTACAGTCAGACAACAGAAAGTAATAAAAGGCATCCAAATTCAGCAAAGTCACAGGATATAAAATCAATGCACAGAAACTGGTTGCATTCCTATACACCAACAATGAAGCGACAGAAAGAGAAATCAAGGAATTGATCCCATTTACAGTTGCACCAAAACCCATAAAATACCTAGGAATAAATCTAACCAAAGAGGTGAAAAATCTATACACTGAAAACTATACAAAGCTTATGAAGGAAATTGAAGAAGACACAAAAAAATGGAAAAAGATTCCATGCTCTTGGATAGGAAGAACAAATATTGTTAAAATGTCGATACTACCCAAAGTAATCTACATATTCAATGCAATCCCTATCAAAATAACACCAGCATTCTTCACAGAGCTAGAACAAATAATCCTAAAATTTGTATGGAACCAGAAGAGACCCCAAATAGCCAAAGTGATCTTGAAAAAGAAAACCAAAGCAGGAGGCATCACAATCCCAGACTTCAAGCTATACTACAAAGCTGTAATCATCAAGACAGTATGGTACTGGCACAAGAACAGACACTCAGATCAATGGAACAGAACACAGAACCCAGAAATGGACCCACAAACGTATGGGCAACTAATCTTTGACAAAGCAGGAAAGAATATCCAATGGAATAAGGATAGTCTCTTCAGCAAATGGCATTGGGAAAACTGGACAGCGACATGCAGAAGAATGAACCTGGACCACTTTCTTACACCATACACAAAAATAAACTCAATATGGATGAAAGACATAAATGTAAGACAGGAAGCCATTAAAATCCTCAAGGAGAAAGCAGGCAAAAACATCTTTGATCTTGGCCACAGCAACTTCTTACTCAACACGTCTCCAGAGGCAAGGGAAACAAAAGCAAAAATCAACTACTGGGACCTCATCAAAATAAAAAGCTTCTGCACAGCAAAGGAAACAATCAGCAAAACTAAAAGGGAACCTATGGAATGGGAGAAGATATTTGCAAATGACATATCAGATAAAGGGTTAGTATCCAAAATCTATAAAGAACTTATCAAACTCAACACCCAAAAAACAAATAATCCAGTGAAGAAATGGGAAAAAGACATGAATAGACACTTCTCCAAAGAAGACATCCAGATGGCTACACATGAAAAATGCGCAACATCACTCATCATCGGGGAAATACAAATTAAAACCACAATGAGATACTACCTTACATCTGTCAGAATGGCTAACATTAATAATTCAGGCAACAACAGATGTTGGTGAGGACGCAGAGAAAGAGGATCTCTTCTGCATTGTTGGTGGGAATGCAAGCTGGTGCAGCCACTCTGGAAAACAGTATGGAGGTTCCTCAAAAAACTAAAAATAGAACTACCCTACAACCCAGCAATTGCACTACTAGGAATTTATCCAAGGGATAGGTGTGCTGTTTCAAAGTGACACATGCACCCCCATGTTTATAGCAGCACTATCAACAATAGCCAAAGTATGGAAAGAGCCCAAATGCCCATCGATGGATGAATGGATAAAGAAGATGTGGTGTATATACACAATGGAGTATTACTCGGCAATCAAAAAGAATGAAATCTTGCCATTTGCAACTATGTGGATGGAACTGGAGGGTATTATGCTAAGTGAAATTAGTCAGAGAAAGACAAAAATCATATGACCTCACTCATATGAGGACTTTAAGAGACAAAACAGATGAACATAAGGGAAGGGAAACAAAAATGACATAAAAACAGGGAGGGGGACAAAACAGGAGAGACTCATAAATATGGAGAACAAACTGAGGGTTACAAGAGGGGTTGTGGGAGGGGGGATGGGCTAAATGAGTAAGGGGCACTAAGGAATCTACTCATGAAATCATTGTTGCACTATATGCTAACTAACTTGGATATAAATTTAAAAAAAAATAAAAAATAAAACAAGTTAAAAAATTAAATAAAAAAAATTTCTTTAACGTTTATTTATTTTTGAGAGAGAGAGAGACAGGGTGTGTGTGAGAAGGGGAGGGGCAGAGAGAGGGAGACACAGAATCCGAAAACAGGTTCCAGGCTCTGAGGTGTCAGCATAGAGCCTGACATCAGGGGCTTGACCTCACGAACTGTGAGATCATGACTTGAGCCAAAGTTAGACACTTAACTGACTGAGCCACACAGGTGCCCCTGGCAGCTGCTAGTTTCTTAATGCAGGCAACAAGACTTGGCAAAGAAATACATCCATTTCTGGTCTGGTCTTTGGTTATCCCTTGCATGCTTGTATCACTAAAAGAATTTTGATTTTATACTATAAAAAGAAAAGCAGTTAGGAAGTCAACCAAGATGGCAACATAGGAGGTTCCAGAACTTCTCTGTTCCCACAGATACATCAAATGTATACACATGGAGCAATCATCTATGAGGGACTCCTATACATTGGGCAAATGAGAAAATACACTGAAGTGGGTAGGAAAGGCTAAGATGTACTCTTACTAAAAACTCTACGCCTGGCATAGCATCATACAATCTGGAGAAAACCCCCAACTCTCAACTTGTCCTTGAGGAGTTAAGGGTTTGGACCACACATCTAGGACCCCACCTGAAGATTGGGTTCCCCAAACATCCAGCTTTGAAAGCCAACAGGGCTGGCATACATGAGACTAATAAGACTACAGCAAACAAAGAAGCAGTGCTTCACGGGCAGATGAGCATTCACTGCAGCTATCCCCTTAGGGCTCAGCACAGAGGGAACCAACAAAACTATACATCTTCTAGTCTTTCCTGGAAGGGGGTCTGAATGCATACTTTACAAGCTGCTGCCTGAGGGCCTAGCTTCTTAATTATAGTGTGCATTTAGGGTTGGCTGCAATCCTTGGGGGAAGCCGGCAGACATTTCCCTGCCTTTTCTTTCTGGCTTGCTCAAACAATAAAATCAAGTCTCCAGTATCTCCCTAGAAGGACCTAGTGAATGTCTGGTGACCTAGCTCTGAACTATCAGAAAGAGAAACTAAGAAAACAGTATCATTTACAATAGCTTCAAAAATTAAAATGGTTAGGACTAAATTTATTGAAGGAGATAAAAAACATCTGTACACTGAAAATTATGACGATGAAAGAAATTAAAGAAGACCAAGTAAATGGAAACATATCCCATGTTTGTGGATTAAAAGAATTAATATTGTTGAAATGCCCATTTCAAAAGTGATCTATAGATACAATGCAATCCCAACCAAAAAACCAATGGCATTTTTCACAGAATACAACAATAATCCTATGATTTGTATAGAACCACGAAAGACCCTGAATAGTCAAAGAAATCTTGAGAAAGAAGAACAAAGCTAGAGGCATCACACTTCCTGATTTCAAAACTATATTACAGAGCTATCGTAATCAAAACAGTACAGTATTGGCATAAAAAGAGACACATAGACCAATGGAACATAATGGAGAGCCCAGAAATAAACCCATGCAAATGTGGTCAATTAAATTTCAGTAAAGGAGCCCGAAACAAAATACAAATCAAAACCACACTCAGATATCACCTCATGCCAGTCAGAGTGGCCAAAATGAAGAAATCAGGAGACTATAGATGCTGGAGAGGATGTGGAGAAACAGGAACCCTCTTGCACTGTTGGTGGGAATGCAAATTGGTGCAGCCGCTCTGGAAAGCAGTGTGGAGGTTCCTCAGAAAATTAAAAATAGACCTACCCTATGACCCAGCAATAGCACCCAAGAATTTACCCAAGGGATACAGGAGTACTGATGCATAGGGGCACTTGTACCCCAATGTTTATAGCAGCACTCTCAACAATAGCCAAATTATGGAAAGAGCCTAAATGTCCATCAACTGATGAATGGATAAAGAAATTGTGGTTTATATACACAATGGAATACTACGTGGCAATGAGAAAAAATGAAATATGGCCTTTTGTAGCAACGTGGATGGAACTGGAGAGTGTGATGCTAAGTGAAATAAGCCATACAGAGAAAGACAGATACCATATGGTTTCACTCTTATGTGGATCCTGAGAAACGTAACAGAAACCCATGGGGGAGGGGAAGGAAAAAAAAAAAAAAAGAGGTTAGAGTGGGAGAGAGCCAAAGCATAAGAGACTGTTAAAAACTGAGAACAAACTGAGGGTTGATGGGGGGTGGGAGGGAGGGCAGGGTGGGTGATGGGTATTGAGGAGGGCACCTTTTGGGATGAGCACTGGGTGTTGTATGGAAACCAATTTGACAGTAAATTTCATATATTAAAAAATAAAAAATAAAAAAAAATTAAAAAAAATAATAATCAGTACTCCAAATCTGATTTAGATTCTATACCCCTTCCAGGGCCAGGCTGGTTTCAGACCCGTAGTCTTGAGGAGGGGGCTGGGTCAGGCTTTACTCTTTAGAGCTGCTGATCCTCTCAGGTGCTAGGATGCAAGGAAGAAGGAGGAAAAAGGAATAAGAAAATTCTTATTAAACTAGTTCCATCGTAAAAAAAAAAAAAAAAAAAAAAAAAGGAGCCCGAAACAGAGGAAACAATGGGGAAGACAGTTTCTTCAATAGATAGTGTTGGGAAAACTGGGTATTCTCATGCAAAAGAATGAAACTGAACCCCTGTATTATACTACACACAAAAATCAACTTGAAATGGATTAAACACTTGAACATAAGACCTGAAAGTATAAAATCTCTAGAAGAAAACATAGGGAGTAAACTCCTTGACACTGGTCTTGGTGATGATATTTTAGATTTGACATCAAAGGCAAATAAAAGCAAAAATAAGAACTGGGACTATATCAAACTGCAAGGCAAAGAAAACCATCAAACAACGAAATAGCAATCCATGGAATGGGGGAAAATATTTGCAAACCATATTTCCAAAAAGGGGTTAATATCCAAAATATATATGGTATTCACATAACTCAACAGCAAAAAGACCTAAATAACTCATTTTAAAAAATGGGCAAAGGACCTGAATAGACACTTTTCCAAAGAATCCATACAAACAGTCAACAGGTAAATTAAAAGGTACTCAACGTCACTAATCAAGAAAATGTAAACTGAACCACAATGAGACATTATGTCATACCTGTTAGGACAGCTATTATCAAAAAGACAAGAAATAGCAAATACTGGTGGAGATGTGGAGAAAAGGGAACCCTTGTATATTGCTGGTGGGAATGTCAACTGGTACAGCATTATGGAAAACAGTATGAAGGTTTCTCAAAAAATTAAAAACAGAACTATCTTATGATCCACGGATCCCACTTCTGGGTACATACCCAAAGAAAATGAAAGCATATCTTGAAGAGATATCTGTACTCCCCTGTTCACTGCAGCATTAATTATGATGGCCAAGGTATAAAAACAACCTAAGTGTCCATCAACAGATGAATAGATAAATACAATGTGGTGTGTCTGTGTAAATACAGAAACATCCTTACGCACACAATGGAGTATAATATAGCCTTAGAAAAGGAAATCCTGCCATTTTCAACATCATGGGTGAACATAGAGGGCATTAATCTAAGTGAAATATGCCAAAGACAGATACTGCATGGTATCACTTATATGTGGAGCCTAATAAAAAAATATAATAAATAAAAGGTAAGTTGAATTCAGAAACAGAGAGTAGAAAAGTGGTTGCCTAGGAATGGAGAATTTGAGAAATCAAAAGAAGTTAGTAAAAGGGTACAAATTTTCAGAAGATTTATAAAAGTTCTGAGGATCTCATGTATATAAAACATGATGACTAGAGTTGATGACACTACTGTATAACTGAAATTTGCTAAGTGAGTAGAAGCTAAATTTTTGCACATATACACAAAAAAAGTAAATATGGGAGGCGATGGATATGTTAATTAACTTGAAGAGAGAGTCTCACAGGGGCGCCTGGGTGGCGCAGTCGGTTAAGCGTCCGACTTCAGCCAGGTCACGATCTCGCGGTCCGTGAGTTCGAGCCCCGCGTCAGGCTCTGGGCTGATGGCCCGGAGCCTGGAGCCTGTTTCCGATTCTGTGTCTCCCTCTCTCTCTGCCCCTCCCCCGTTCATGCTCTGTCTCTCTCTGTCCCAAAAATAAATAAAAAAAAAAATGTTGAAAAAAAAAATTTAAAAAAAAAAAAAAAAAAGAAGAGAGAGTCTCACAATATATATCAAACCATCATACTGTACATTTTAAATATGTTACAATGTTGTCAATTATACATCAATAAAGCTGAAAAAAAAAAAGAGGAAAGCAGGAGAGAATAGAAAAAGCAAAGGTGAATGTTTATTGTCTATATTAAATTCCAAATGATAGCTTGTCTGTTATTGCCACTCAACATGTAACTGTATATTTAGTTCTCCTGCCAGGCTTTCATTCTCCAGAGTTGTTGTAACATGCAGGGCCTGACCTATTCTATGGGCATTTTTAGCAGTGTAATAAAAGGCACTAGTTTACTCTATGACTCCTCCTATAAGGTAGCTTTGTTAATTTTTGGGAAACTTGCAAGATATGAAAGATAATTTGGTTTCAGCTAAATTTGAAGTTTTAATTTCTATCATCTGTTTATGACCTGGGTGGATCTAAACATGCATACATGTGCTGTGGTAAGAGAACACTCCACAAAATACACGTAAAGTTAAGTCAATGTAACACAAAAAATTATCTTAGATTGCTCTGTAGTACTTTAGTATATAGTATTTTGTTAAGGTATTTTTTTTATTGTGTCACCAAAAAGAGATTGCTGAATAAAGGGATCCACTGATACTCATTTAGAAACAGAAATCTTCAGATTAACTATAGCATTTGACTTTATCTGAGACAATTTTAAAAAAAGCAATTTTCATTTTCATACTAATTCATTTTTTTAAAAAATAAAATGACTATTTCAAATCTTTATCTTCACAAGTCCTTTCTTCCTTAAGAGTATGGTCTCAACTAATGTTCATTCATCTAATTCCATTCCTTTTTAATCTCATATTAATTATACAATTCATCTACAGAAAAATTTTACCAACGAGGGTCATAAAAGATGTGTCAGTTACTGAAACAGGAAGAGAAAGTGAATCAACCACACACCCTGTCACTCCACATCTTTGGAGTTATTCTCAGCAGACTCTGCTCCTCTGCTGCTTTTTTCCTTCCTAGTCCCAGGTATTTTCACAATAATGATACTGTCAGCCTGGGAAAAAAATTTTGGGGAAAAAATGGGTTTTGGTGGGCTCAGTATAAATTAATTAGTAATGGGGCAGAATTTCATTTGAGAGATGAGCAAGTCTAAAGATGGACACTGTCTTCAAAGTCTAAAGCGCGTGTCTGAAGTTCTAAACTTCCCTCACAAACTATAAAGTTTTATGTACAGATTTTTGAATTTTTTGTCATTTTGATGACTTATGAATCTCTTCTAGAATTTTTTTTAGTGATTTAGCTTACTTGGAAGATTCAGAATTTAAAACACACATTGTTTAAAGAGGAGCAATGTAAACTCTTATTAAGATACTGGAAAATATTTCAGATAGCCAGGTATAGGAGTCCTGCTGATACAAATCTGCCCTTGGTTTACTGAGACAGTAACTTAGGGTTCCATAAGAGGTGACAGTTGACCCACTGCATATAACTGCTAGGTGAACTTGAGTCCTAATAACAAAAATATTAAGAATATTATTCTAGTTAAAATCAGATAAAGAACAAAGTAGGACACAAAAACATTAAGCCAAAAGAATCCCAAAATTTTAGGGCACTATTTCTATGTAACTTGGATGCCATTTAGTAATGGTTCCTCAGTTTTTATATCTGCCTTCCCTCTGCTTTCTTCATAGGGGCAAGCAGAAAGAATCGTAGTCTATAAATGTTATGCTTTAAGCTTTTCTAATATGAATAGAATTACCGAAGAATGACAGTGTTTTGCTGCTCTGTACCTACTGGGATATATTTCAAATAGATGCATGTCCAAAAGCCATGTCAGCTTGTTATCATTTAAAAATCCTCAATTAATTTTGAATGAGATTAAAAAATTAGAAAATACCGTATGTGAAACAAAATTTCTTGCTTTAAATTTCTCTCTTACTATTTTATAATGTGGGCAATATTTGTATTTTTTATAGACATTTTCCCCTAACATTAGATCTAATACTCTTTGAAAATAACAGGTAGTATAGTGCAAAGTAAGAGTCATAAAGATATGTAAAGATAGGCTCTCAGGAATTATTTCCTTTAGCATAAAGATACAGAAATACAAAGAAAGTAAGACTTGTTTGAGGTCATAAAGTGACTCAGCAGAACTTAGAGAATGAGACTTTATTACATCACTACCAATATGTGATGTGACAAGGTTTTTGTATCACAGAAATCTTAAAAAATATAAAAACCTCTTTCTATAATGTACTTCCTCATTTAAAATGTCCCTCTCCTCATCTATCATCTCCTAGTACACTTCTGTGTTTTGAAACATGACTGTATAGTACTGCCATTGTGTAGTGTGTGATCTACATATAAATACTGCATGTGCCCAAGTTAAAACTACTCCCATTGAGTAGGGAGTCCCAGTTTCTAAGGAGAATGTTTTTCTATTCATGCAGGCAGAATATCTGACTCAAATACAGTAGCATAATGTTCAAAAGAGAATGGTTTTCTTCATGGTGAACAGTTCTTTGAGGGAATAATTCTCCCTTGCCATTAAAAGTTATAAATCACCACAGCTATAAAATGAGGACAAAAATAAACCAGTGAGCAAATATGGTGATTTTTTTTATCCATAAACATTTACAAAGCATAAACTGATTCCAAATAGATCTCTTTTTCTAGAAATAATACATTTAATCTCTTACTAAATATATTTTGAAAGAAAAAATTAGTAATTCATTGAAATTAAAAATTTCTGGGGCGCCTGGGTGGCTTAGTTGGTTAAGCATCTGACTTCAGCTCACGTCATGATCTTATAGTTTGGGATTTTGAGACCTGTGTTGGGCTCTGTGCTGACAGCTCAGAGCCTGAGGCCTACTTCGGATTCTGTGCTTCCCTCTCTCTCTGCCCCTCCCCCATTCATGCTCTGTCTGTCTCTCTCTCAAAAATAAATAAACATTAAGAAATTTGTTTTTAAATTTCTGCTCTATTAAAGATATTGGAGTGAAAAAATAAGCCACAGACTAGGAGAAAATTTTTAGAAAACAATGTAATAAATGAGTGACATCTAAAATATACAAAGAACTCTTAAAATTCAGATAAGAAAACAAATGACCTAATTAAAAAATGGGCAAAAGATCTGAATAGACAGTTTACCAAAGAAGATATACAGACAGCAAATAAGCGTATGAAAATATGCTAAACATCATGTCATTAAGGAACTGCAAATTAACAATGGGATACCATTATACACGTATTAGAATGCCTATGATGTAAGATACTGACAATATCAAATGCTGATGAGGATATGTAGCAATAAGAACTTTCACTCACTGTTGGTGAAAATGCAAATAGAACAGCCACATTGGAAGACAGTTTGTCAGTTTCTTATAAAAGTAAACATATTCTTACCATATGATCCAGCAATCACACTCCTAAGTATTTACCCCAAAGGGTTAAAATCTTAAGTCCAGGGGCACCTGGGTGGCTCACTCATCAGACTCTTGGTTTCAGCTCAGGTCATGAACTCGCAGTTTGTGAGTTTGAGCCTCGCATTGGGTGCTGTGCTGACAGTGCATAGCCTGCCTGGAAGTCTTTCTCTCCCTCTCTTTCTGCCCCTCTCCCATTCACTCTCTCTCAAAATAAGAAATAAACTTAAAAACAATTAAAAAAATAAAATAAAATCTTAAATCCATAAAAAAACTTGCACATAATGGTTATAGAAGCTTTATCACCCAAATTTGTAAGCAACCAAGATGTTCTTCAGTAGGTGAATGGATAAACAAACTACAGTACACACAGACAATGAAGTATTATTCAATAGTAAAAAGAAATAAGCTATCAAACCACAAAAAGACATGAAGGAAACATGTGAAAGATTCCAATAATATTTCACTCTGGAAAAGGCTAACCTATGTAGACAGTAAAAATATCAGGGGTTTGGGATGAGGGAGGTAGGGATGAATAGGTGAAGCACAGGGGACTTTTAGGAAGTGAAATTATTCTATATGATATAGTACTGTTGTATACAAATGTCATTACACATTTGTCAAAATCCATAGAAAGTACACCATCAAGAGTGAACCATAACATAAACTGTGGACTTTAGTTAATAATATATTGGGGTGCCTGGGTGGTTCAGTCAGTTAAGCATCCGACTTCAGCTCAAGTCATGATCTCATGGTTCAGGAGTTCAAGCCCTTGTGTCAGGCTCTGTGCTGACAGCTCAGAGACTGGAGCCTTCTTTGGATTCTGTGTCTCCTTCTCTCTTTGCCCCTCCCCTATTCACTCTCTCTGTCTCTCTCTCAAAAATAAATAAAACATTAAAATATACATATATCAATATTGGCTCAACAATTTTAGCCAACATATCACAATAGTGCAAGAGATTAATAATAGGGGAAACTGGGAGGAGGAGATGAGAGGGTAAATAAGAACTCTGTATCTTCCACTTCTTTTTCTTTTTTCTTATTTTAGAGAAAGAGTGAGGCAGAGCACACACATGTGGGAGGGGGCAGAAAGACAGGGAGAGAGAGAGAGAGAGAGAGAGACAGAGAGAGAGAGAGAGAGAGAGAGAGAATATCCCAAGGAGGATGTGAGATCATGACTGGAGCTGAAATCAAGAGTTGGATGCGTAACCGACTGGACCACCCAGGCTCCCCTTCCACTTATTTTTCTGTAAGCCCAAAACTGCTCAAAACTAAAATCTATTAATAAAACATATACATATTATTAAAAATGACATTTATGAGATAATTCTAGCTATTCAAAGCATATCTTTTAGTATGGTAGGAGAAACATTCCTAATTTTTCTAGTGAGATAAATGTTTGGAGAGGAGATTCCCATACATAACTTGCATCACTGAAAGAGAAAAAAAAATGATCTTTTGACAATAGAAAATACTACTTTTCAGAATTTGTACACAAATACTACAGAAATATGGTGTTAAGCATATATAGTCTAGTTTTAGGGGTCATGCTGAATGATTGGTGATGAAATATTTATAAATATTTCTTCTTTAGAAGTTCTTTTTTTTTTTAATTTTTAAAAATGCTTTATTTACGTGTGCCTGGATGGCTCAGTCAGTTAAACATCTGACTTCTGCTCAGGTCATGATCTCACAGTTCCTGAGTTCCAGCCCCACATCAGGCTCTGTGCTGACAGCTCAGAGCCTGGAGCCTGCTTTCAGAGTCTGTGTCTCCCTCTCTCTCTGCCCCTCCCCTGCTCGCACTCTGTCTCTCTCTGTCTCTCAAAAATAAAAATAAAACATTGAAAAAAAATTCAATGTTTTATTTTTGAGAGAGAGAGAGAGAGAGAGAGAGAGAGAGAGAGAGAGAATGAGCAGGGGAGGGGCAGGGAGAGAAAGAAACAGAATCCAAAGCAGGCTCCAGGCTCTGAGTTGTCAGCACAGAGCCCAATGAGGGGCTCGAACTCATGAACTGCAAAATCATGACCTGAGCAGAACGAAGTCGGTCGTTAACCGACTGAGTCACCCAGGTGCCTCTCTTTAGAAGTTCTTTAATTGATTACTTCTACATCTAATATATTTCCAAAAATTTTACATAAAAATGTTTAATAAAGAAAGCTTCTTACAAAGGGCAGAAATTGGTTATTAATTTTATTCTTTATCTCAGCTGTCTTTTTGGTGCTTGTGTGGAAAACTGAATTTTCTGCATTTTAAACTATGAATTTCATCTTAAACTGAGGCCTTCAATTCTTAAACTGGGGCCAAAATTCTTTTAGGAACAAATCCTTGTCATCAAACAAAATCTTACAGATTAAAATTGAGCTTCCCCAACTGAAGCCTGGGTGAGGGGCTCTAAGATCCTTTCCCTTCTGTGCTTCTATTCTAGTCCTGAAATAACTCCAAAGAACTCTAATACTTTCAGAGACAATGTTTTAAACTATCCTCTAAAATATAAGGATTTCCCAAGTATAAAATCACTTACCACAGTATCTTCTATTACCATTATCTTCCTTTTAACTTCTTCCTGAAAGTCCCCTAATAAGGCTCAGTAAAATATAATAGCAGTGTTTAAGATGAGTTAGACTAATACCATAGAGTCAATAAAATGTATTATGCAATTTGATTATAACCATGTAAAAATGTAATTGCATACAATAGAAAGGATTGGGAAGTCCTTTCAACAAACTGTAAACACTTTTATTTATGTTCATTGGATGCTTTTTAATGTAAAAATTGTTAGTGTGGAATAAACCTTTTTTACAAGGAAACTTGAGCCCTTCAAGTATCTTGAAAGTCAGCAGAAGGGGGAAAGCAAGAGTTAAGAACAAGAAAAGCTACAGAAAGCAGATTCGAATACTCTGGAATTCTTTTTTATTCACTTGTTTTTATACAACTGGAAAAGTAACCAGTTAGAGGTTTATTTGGGAGATAAAAATTTTTAAAAATGCAGATGCCCTTGTAGTAATACTGACTGATGATTTGATTTGATTCAGTCAGATGTTTTTCTGAGACCATTGATTGGTACTGTCAAAAAAAAGCACTTAGAAAAGCAGGTCTAGAGGATATGGGCTGGGGCGGGCTGGGGGGGGTGCTACAGAAAACTTGGAAGGTGAAGGGTGAAAAGTGAAGACAAACTTTGTCTAATCTAATCTTCCACGGAACTCGCTCTGTGCCTGAACAAGAAAATAAAATCTTTTTTCCTTTGGTTGGCTTTAATAATGCATGTTCTGCTCTGGGAGCTACAACTTGTTTGCAACTTTCAGATTAGTTATACTAGTGGTGAGATACATTTTGGGGGACTACCCTGGGAAACTATCCATTCTAGAAGCACTGCTTCTAGAAATAAGTACATTCTGAATTCTCAAAAGGCAACTTACTGTAAATTTTTGGTAAACTAGGAACTGCCTATAATCATCTGATTCTCAAAGACAATTAAGGCTGAAATTAATGACTATAAATTAACAGAAATAATCTTCATTAGTTACAAAGAAAGAACCTCAAAATATAACATAACCAGTGCTATAAAGATGCGAACTATAATGGACTCAGCCTGCTCGGGCTGCAATAACAAAATACTGAAGACTGGGTGATGGAAGCATAGAAATTTATTTACTATCACATCTGGAGGCTAAACATCTGAGGTCAGGTGCCCCTATGGTCAATTCCTGGTGAGGGATCCCTTCCTATCTTGCAGACAGCCACCTTCTCATTGTATTTTCACATGGCCTTTCTTTTGTGCATACAGGAGGTCTTATTAGCGTCCCACATATGAATTTATTATGAATTTATTTAATCGTAATTACCTCCTTATGAGCTCTACCTATAAATATAATCACATCAAGGGTACGGCTTCAACATAGGAATTTTGTGGAAACAAAATTCAGTCCATTGCAGACTACTTAAAAATTATAAGCAATTACCATTAGGAAAAAGGGAAAGAAAGCTTGAAACTTATTAGACACTGATGTCTCCCCCCCCCCCCCCCGCCCTCCAAGGCTGTGGCTCTCCCTGTGAAGCACATAAAATGGTAGCAATATTCTCTTTTGCTTTATTCTACATTTTGTCTATTATATGACTATAAACATGAATTATACATTGATCACCAAAAGTATTGGCTATCAAAGAAGAGAATATACTATCTTCATGAATGGTTAGCTTACAGAACATGCTCAATTTATAGAGAGCTATATTTAAACATAGCTTTACAGATGAAGGTGGTTCAGGCAGCAGGTCAACTGATTCTTTAAATACCTATGCAGTTATGTTTAGGCCCCTTGGAGGTCCTTAGGATGTATCACTACTTGAATATCAAACATAATTCAAAATAATACAGAACATAGTTATATACTATTTTATGCTATATTATTATGGAAAAAATTATTACTATGAGGTCTCTTGGTACTAACTGCAAAAAACCACTTGGGGTAGGATCTAAGTTATGTCCACATTAAACCAAATTTTATACTAAGCTAGGTCATGTTAAAGTTGAACTTCAATGTGTTTTAATTTTTACATAATTTAAAATGTATAACAGCAACCAAGTCTTGTCCTTACTTGAGTTATTTTATTATGTTCCTAAAATTCAATTATTGCTTTTTAGTTGTATATACAAGTACAAAATGAATGAAAATATTAATGTAACTTACTTTACATAATTCTCTAAAATTTTGTAAACAAAATTATTTTTTAAAAATGCATAATTTAGGGGCGCCTGGGTGGCTCGGTCGGTTAAGCGTCCGACTTCAGCTCAGGTCACGATCTCGCGGTCTGTGAGTTCAAGCCCCGCGTAGGGCTCTGGGCTGATGGCTCAGAGCCTGGAGCCTGCTTCCGATTCTGTGTCCCTCTCTCTCTACCCTTCCCCCGTTCATACTCTGTCTCTCTCTGTCTCAAAAATAAATAAACGTTAAAAAAAAAATTAAAAAAAAATAAAAATGCATAATTTAGGGGTGTCTGGGTGACTCAGTCAGTTAAGTGTCCAACGCTCAGGTCATGATCTCACGGCCCATCAGTTCCAGCTACGTGTCAGGCTCTGTGCTGACAGCTCAGAGTCTGGTGCCTGCTTGGATTCTGTCTCCTCTCTCTGCACCGCTCCTGCTCGCACTCTTTCTGTCTCTCTCCCTCTCTCTCAAAAATAAACATTAAAAAAAATTTTTTTAATGGATTAATTAAAAGCACTGAAGGTATTAATCTATCCATGAAAATATCCCATAGGGTTTAAAATTAAAGTGGACTAGACATGGCAGAAGGTTTTTGATGTGTGGCACAAAGCAGATGTACAATACTAATTTCATAAATGAATGACAGATGAAGTCACAGCATAAGTGTCTTTCATTAAACTATAAGGAAGCCATTAATGAACCATCAGACCAGCTTTTATGAACCTGTGCATGTGTGAATATTTCATGTCAATTATGACCAACTCAGTGGTATAACAAGAAATTTCATTTTGAATTGACAACTTTTAGAATTAAATGATTCCCCACCCCAATCTCCAGTTCTAGCATAGGCTTAGGGCACACAACAACAACAACAACAACAACAAAATACGAAATGCTGGGGGACTACTATTTTTATATCTGAGAATATTTGTTTGACCTTTTATATTTTTAAGGATTCTGGCAAGAAGTTAATGCTAGGCAAACTAAATAAAATTCTTGGTTTTAAATATAAAACCACTCCTTAAGGATTCTTTTGAAGTGAATAAAAAAATATGCCAAGGGGCTACTTTTGCTACTACCGAAAGAATGTCTTGTTCTAATGCCAAAAACAGTTTAAGTGAATTTTTTTTTAATTCTGAAGAAAAAGAGAAAATAATTAGTTTATAATTTGAAACTTCCACAATGGTAAATACAGCATGTGCATTACACATAATGTCTTGAATAAGGAAACCTTCCTAAAATATAAAAGCGAAAAAAAATCAATTTTCCAGATTTTAATAGCAAAAAGAGAGCTAATTATTGTTAAAGAACTCCAGCAATAATATTTGGAGGTTGAAAACATAGATTAAGCAAAAAAAGAGAGCTCTGAAGATCTCAATAAGGCTACTTTTCTTTCTAGTTTAAGGAAAGGTTAGATTCTGTTTTTAAATTTCCAAAACGCGGTGAAGGTTATATATATTTAAGAACAATTTAATGACTGCACTGCAACTCTGAACAACCATTTTAGAGAGTTTAAGTAACATTTTAATAGAATGACACCTTTGAGAGCTCAGAAACTGTCATTTGGGGATGAAGAATGAGAACATCCTTATGTCACCATCATACAGCAAATGACATGTAGTGCTTTTGTCATTAGTGTTAGCTTTCTGGGCTTTACCTAAATACCTGGGTTTAAACCTAACCTAAATAAAAGGGCACAGTAATTAGGAATGCTTATTTCCTAAGTGATTATTCTAGTAGAAACAGAAACCCTCAACTTTCTGAAGTTGCTAGGTTCACTTTTTTCAACCAACAAAATTTATGTTAAAAAAAGTTAGAATTAAGTTGTATACTAGTAACTAGGATTACCTTGAAGAATGTGCTGATACAGGGATATTATGTAAGCAGTTTGTAAGGAAACGTTAGCTTTACACACTTGAGAGTAAAAAATAGTATACATCTTTAACAAGAAAAAATAAAAATAGGGATAACAATGTTTACAAATATAAACTAGCTGAAATAAATACTGCATGTAACAATGAAACATAATTTGAATTTAAAGAACACACTATTAAGACTAAAAATATGACATACATATGAAACACTAATTATGAGTGTTAATAAAATCTAAGGCAATGAAATATAAAAAATAAGCAGATTGTGGATTTTTTTTATATTAAACATCACTTAGATTGAGTTTGCTGATTTAAAAAAATATAATGAAAATGACTTATTGGGCACTTGCTGTTACTGACAAGGATAAGTACCTTACAGGAATTTCATCTATTCTGGACAATAGATCTATGAAATAGAGATTTTTCTTAACTTTATTTACGTATAAGAAAACTGATCACAAGGTAGGAAATATTAGGCATTTGGATTTAGATCTTTCTCATTCCATAACCCATTTGCTTAACTAAAATGCAATTTTGCATAGTTTAAAATATTCTTGATAAACAGTTTTCACATATGTTTTTGGCATTCTTTTCATATATAGAATCAAATTATTAGAAATTAACCTTCTATCACCTCAAATAACCAAGCAAAAATATCCAACTCTATCAGAATCTATAAAATAGAATTAATAGCACGCTTTATACAACTTTTTAAAATTGTGTTCCTCTCAAGTTCATAGAACTCTTAAATTTTATAACTCTTCTGAAAATGAAGAAGCATAGATTAAATGTGCAAAAATTCTAGGGAGCCAACATGTGTTAATAGTGACTACGGATCTGGAAAAGGAAAAACAAAGCAGAACATTAAAATGCTTAAATCAGCACTACTGTTGGCTTGCGTAATTCTTCATAGCTACAGATTCAGCCTGGACCGATGTTTGGGGACTAGATCATAAGGTCTTGACTAATTGGTTGCCTTGATATACTGCTTCATTATAAAGAAGTTTCAGTATTTGGTTATAAAATGCTCTATTAAGTTTGTTGCTAGCCAGGCTCTCATTCAATGTCCATTTCCTTTCTGACTAATGCTTCTTGTAAGCTGACAGCAGCTTTAAACATCTGGCAAGGAGTCAGTAATACAGGTATTGCAGCACAAGGTGTTCTGGAAAATGATTTGCTTTGGTGTAAACATCTTATCTAAAATATAAAATAGCCTTCAGGTAAGCTGAATTAAGGTTTTTGTATTGCCAATTTGAGTAGAAGCTAAAGTTTACAGATACAGAGGATGTTTATATCTCCATACACTGGACATTTTAAAAACTGCACATTAAAATGAACATTATAACTTTGTAACTTACACTTACTTTCCTAACAAAGAGTTTAGGGAAAAAGTGAGCTGGTGTTTATTTCCATTTTACAACACTTTTTATCATAATGCCTCCAGAATCACAGATGTTGAATTTGAGTAGCTGTTCTTAAGGAAGTTGAAATGCAGAAAAACTGAAGTTCTCTCTCTCTCTCTCTCTCTCTCTCTCTCTCTCTCTCTCTCTCTCTCACACACACACACACACACACACACACACACACACACAATCACTGGGCATCTCTGAGCAGATAAAACTTTCATTTTCATTCAGTGGAAAATTGCTAAGGAGAATTTTATTAAATTCTGAATTCTATGCACTGTCACTCTTTCAATGTTCCTCTTCCTCTGGTGCTATGATTAGGATCTCTAGGCCACAGTAGCAAATATTTAGAGACATTGACTAAGAGCCTAAGATCCCAGGTTTCTAGAAGCATTGTAAAGGAAACAAAACCACATTATATATCCCTAGAAATCCAATCCCTAAGTGATTCCTTATACAACTAATTTAATCTATGACAGGTATATAACCACATAGATTTTTAACACAAGAAAGAATCACAAAGACCATATTCCCACCTCCCCTGTTAAAATATGAAAACTGAGTTCTAGAGATAATAACTGATTTAGCCAAACTAATAGTGTAATACATGGCCAAAATAGGATTAAAGTCTAGATCTTGGCTTTTACTGAACTTCTTCTGTAAGTATGTAGATTGTAAAATTGTGGGGAAGGGGGAAGAATAGGGGTGTAGTGGGCTGCCTTAAAAGTTACAGCCTGACTATCTGCTTTCAGTATATGCTGATTTTTGCTCTAGAGATTCTATCAATTCATTTGCAAGAGTAGGCACATTTTAGCAACCGAAAAGTGCTGTGGAGATAAGGTGCTGGCCCTAGGAGCTTATATTTAGAATTATATGTGATAAGACGGCTCAGAAGACATAACACACCTTACTTTCAACACTTTGGCCATTCATACCAGGTGCTGCACCTCATGGCTGGTTTAACGCTGCACAAAAGACATCTTTGTTGTTGTTCTAAAGCAAGGCAGACCTCATTTGGATGTGTGTCGAATCTTAAGACTACCCTATGTTTTCCTACAAATGGTACTTGAGAGCCTGTCTGGATGTTCTGGCAGGGCAGTGCAGCTACTTGTACACCCTCAATCAAAAAATGGTCCTCTTCAACTGTACACATAGCTTTGGGAGGTATGCACGTGGAGCCATGAGGGAGGAAGAGGACACCAGTCTAGCCAGCCAGATCAGCTGAATAAACCCTAACAATCAATGGGGTGACAGATGTTGCAGCCAGATCACTCTCGCATCCAAAAAAGACACTGCATAAAGACATCTTTAATATTCCCATCTCCCTCCATAATGGATAATAAATAACAAATTTTCATAATTTATCCCATTCACAAAATATGTTCGTCCAAGGGTTTATGAGGCAAATCTTAAAGTCACAGAAAATAGTTTATCTACGTGGGCTGTAAAAATCTAAATTTCTTTATTCAATGACTACATATGAACTTTATATGAATTACTGTGCTGGGCACTCTGAGGGATATTTAAAAGTGGATAAGCCAAAAATGAGACAGTTTTGTAAAGATGTGAACGTTGTGTCCATACAAGGATGCCCAGCTTGGGGGAGAGGGGGTAAATAAGGACTGAAATACGGACTTTATGAAAGCTCATGCTCTGCTTGACAAGCCTTTTGATCTGGCAAGTAGCTGTCACCAGGTAGGACCAAGGAGCATATTTTTTAAATTCACTTAGCGCTTGGGTAGGCTACTTAATGGTGGCTTTGACATAAAATGCCACCAATCTTTTGATAGCAAAAATTTGATGACAACATTTCTTACTAACTTTTTCAATGGTTCTCCAATGCTTAAAGGAGAAAAGCCAAGTATGGATGATATTCAAGGTCCTTCACATTGTCTTACCTACTTTTCTTGCTTTATCACCTACTACTTCTATAGGCAGACTCTTTCTTCTGGTCATATTTCAACCTTTAACCAAATCTAGAACAATCCATGTTCTTTTCTTTTTTAAATAGGCTTCACACCCAGCATGGAGCCCAATGTGGGGCTTGAACTCATGACCCTGAGATCAAGACCTGAGCTGAGATCAAGAGTCAGATACTCAGCCAATGGAGCCACTCAGGTGCCCACATTGTGTTCTTTTGTGCATCTCTGCCTTTCTAACAGGTAGGAATGCTCTCTTCCAAGCTTATGGAACTCTACTTATGGAACTCCTATTCACCCATTAACACTCAGATCGACTATCCCTTCATTCAATCCCAGCTAGTGTGAGTAACACCCTGTTCTTTCTCCCAAAGTATTCTGCACATCATTAGATCGTGCCACATGAATACATTATATGGAACTTAGTTGTTTATATGTTTTTCCTTCAAAACTGCAGGCCTTATTCTCAATATCTTAAAAATATGGTAAATGAATAGATGAAAATATAACTTCAAGTAGCTTATACTTATTTGGGAGGATGACAACAAGGTAACTAAAAATAATCACATATAAGATAAGTACATATAAAAACATAAAGATGTTTCATATCTGCTGTTTAGTTCACTAACTCACTGTTCATAAAAGCAGGCAAGCCTTTACCAAAGATTCAGATATGTCAAAGGGAATAGTGAAACACTTTCAAAGACTCTTTAGATGACTCAGAGGAATGGAGAAATCATGAAGAGTCTTTTAGGAGGAGTTGAAAGATTTGGTTTCTGGTCCTGGGTTTGTCACTTATTTGCTGTGGGACTTCAGACAAATCCACTGTTTTTGCTTGGGTCTAGTTCTCTTGTTATAGCACTATTCCCATAGGGTTAAGATTCTCAAATAGATAATGTATACAAAAGTACATTTAAAACTAGAAAATTCCACTTTAAGTGAATGTTAAAACTGATATTTTTTTTGTTGGTGAAATGACAGATTAACACATAAATTTATGATTCATCCAACATTAACATCCACTGAATATGAGATACTGGAGATAGTCTAAGAAGTAAAAAAAACCCGGTTTCTGCTGTAGAGAATCTTAGTTTATTTGGGGGAGATGATGGGGCTGCTCATATTAAAATAACTACAGGGGAAAATGTGCAAATAGCTAAACAAGGGAAACAGAAATCAGTGTAAAAGAATTAAAAAAGACAAGTCACTTGTGCTGGGGTGTTTTCATAACAAAGCGGTTATTTCAGTAGTTTATGTAAAGAAGAGTATTTTGAAACTCTGGGGTACAGAATTTTAAGGTAAATGCACATGAAGGGGTAGAGAGATAACAAGGATCTTAAGAGCAGTAGACCAGTTGGTTGTAGCAGTATGTTTTCATAGGGCAGTTTCTGATTAGGTAGGACAAGTAGGTTACAGTGTACAGGAGGTTGCTAAGTACTGTGGTACTCTGCTTCACTTTAGGGACAGGAACAGTCCTGCCAAGCTGCTCTCTAACAATACTAACCAGAGAGCCTGAGACTGGCTAACAGGTGTTTGTTTATCACTATCTCAGAGGTATCGTTAGATAGAGTCAATCTATGCCACATTCGAACACATTGATCCTGATTTTTAGTTTGGGAAAAATTGTCACAAGAGACTTCGTGTAGGAAGAGTACAGACATCCTAAATAGCTATAATTGTTTTTTCTGTTTTCACTGTGTTGGAGAAAAGAGAGACAATGTCAGAAGGAATGTTAATCAACAAGACAATAATTAATTTAAGATTCTCCCTTTATTAGCTATAATAGCTTCAGCATGGTGACTAGAGCCTTCTTGAATAAATGAGTTACACTGGGAGGTAATTTTTTAATGTCAAGTTGGCATGAAGACCTTGAGCTATTAGACCCAGAAGGGCAAAGACTACAAAACAAAATCCAGGGCAAGGTAATCATTTTAGTCAAACAAGGATAAAGAGACTAAATTTATATGGAGTTAAAGCTTTTTAAAAACTTAGTGTGGAATGTATTTAACTCTAACAAATTGCTTTAAGAAGACTTTCTAGCGGTAGGTTGATAAGATTACCCTAAAATCACCATACTAAGCATATGATATATTTTGAAGAAAAGAACAAGAAGCAACTCATTTATTATTTAGCTTTCAGATATATTATATGGTTACTGAGGGAATGCAAAACATTACCATCTTATAGCAATATCATCTAAAACTTCAGTGGTAAATATAAATAGTGAACAGATAAGAGGAAGAAAGAATGAAGGGAAGTAACATTTATGAAGCGCTCTTTATGTGCCACACATTGTTTTTTGGTGCTTTTATATTTGTTACCTCATTTAACCCTCAAAACAATTTCAGTCATTGGAGCACCTGCGTGGCTCAGTCAGTTGAGTGTCTGACTTCAGCTCAGGTCATGATCTCACAGCTCATGAGTCCGAGCTACACGTCAGGCTCTGTGCTGACAGCTCAGTCTGGAGACTGCTTCAGATTCTGTGTCTCCATTTCTCTCTGCCCCTCCTCTGCTCATACTCTGTTTCTTTCTCTCTCTCTCTCAAAAATAAATATTAAAAAAAAAAAGAAAAGAAAAGAAAACAGGGTGCCTGGGTGGCTCAGTCGGTTAGGTATTGGACTTCAGCTCAGGTCATGATCTCGCAGTTCATGGTCCGAGCCCCACGTCGGACTCTGTGCTGACAGCTCAGAGCCTGGAGCCTGCTTCAGATTTTGTGTCTCCCTCTCTCTGCCCCTCCCCTGCTTGTTCTCTGTCTGCCTCTCTCTCTCAAAAATAAATAAAAGTATTTAAAAAATTTTTAAAAACCCAACTTCAGTTACCTAGATATTTTAAAAATGAGAAAACTGAGGTTCTAAGAGGTTGAATAACTTGTCTGTAACTACCCTGAAAGAAAAAGACTACTATTGTATTAAAAGTCTACTCCAATGCAACACTAAAATTCTTTTTTGTTTTCCCTTTACTGCCTCTCTTGGAAGTTGAATCCTCAAATCTTAATATATGAAATAAATGTTAGAATTGCCTATATTATTTATAAAATGTATAACTGATACCTGGCTCTTAGACATATTATCAATTTCACTTTATGAGATAATCACTAAAAGGAAATTAACATCCAAAAGCAAGTAAACATTCAACTCAAATTTTACAGATACTAGTTGTTGGCCTATGTCAGCAAATTCCTACACAGAGAGGAAATTACATATCTTACTCGTCACTTCCGTTCCCAGGCACATGGCACATGGGTAGTGGGCCCAGTTATGCCTTTCATGTGCATATATTTTTGATTGTTGATTTCCTGTTGGTTGGGTAAGATAAAAGTTTTCCTAAAGTAACTAATTGGATAAAAGACAAATGAAAAAATGGAGTGGAATCTGCTACAAATAACTTAAAAAACAAAAATCAAAGCAGAAGAAAACAATAGCTATAACCAAAAAAAGACTTATTATTTCCTCCTGAACTGAATTCCCATCTGCTTTTAAATGGCAACATGTTTTTCCATTAACTGGAAGCTACAGCCAAGAAGCCAAAGACAATGAGGTTTTGGCCACCAGGGAGTAGAAGGCGCAGGATGGCTGAAGGATGCTACCTGCTTCAGCCTCTCTGTAAAGGCTGTTCCCTAGTGACCCTATTCCCCTTCCAGCTGGCAACAAACTTACTGTTGGGACTCTTCTGAGAATTAAAGAAATGTTCCAGTTCTCTGTATACCCTCTCCAGGGAGGGAAAATAGAGTAACTCAGAAGGGTATGAGAAGCCATTTGAAACACACTGCCTGTGTAAGCTTTTAAGAAACAACGCGACTGGGCAAAATAAAGCACCAGGTGAAAAGAAAACATTTTAAAAAAGTAACTTCCTTCCAGCCCAGTCGTTAAAAGTACCCATATCATCACAATCACCCTCTATAGACTTTTATGGGTTGTCATTTATTTATTTCTTTAAAGTAAGCTCGATGCCCAAGGTGGGGCTTGAACTCACAAGACCGAGATCAAGAGTCACATGCTCTACTCACTGAGGCAGACAGGCGCCCTTCTCAACAACAGCTTTTTAATTAAAACAACAACAACAACAACAACAACAACAACAACAACAAAACACTCACCACAGTCAAACATCTTATGTTTCTAAAAGATAGACACTGGTGTGAGCAAATTCCTCATCTCTGGCTCACCTGGCCAAATTCTTGTATATATAGCTAATAATATACAGTTTAAAATTAATATATAATACACATAATATACCCATTATATAATATTGATGATACTATTCTCTTATGAAGACAATTTATCACCATTTTCATTTGATACCAAGAGTGGCCAAGGAGATACACTCTAAATCTGAAAAAGTAGCTGTGCCTGTAGCAGTGTGTATTGCTACAAAGTTAGAGGGCTCTCCTTATGGTAAATAACAAAGGGAAGTTTATTTTTCCTAAATACAATCTTTAAAATCTCTTTTCTTCTTCTGTTCATTAAATGTTTGATAAATACGTACTATGTATTAGATTCTGTGCTGAAGGCTATGGCCTTGGCCTGAGGAAGAAATAAATTAGTTATATCAGTGGTAAAGCACTGGGTCTGTAGGAGTCAGGTGACTGAGCTTCCAGCTTGAATTGGTCTTACTGCTAAAAAATCAAAAATCAAAATGAATTTTAGCTTTCAATATTGTAGCATCATTTTCATTCTGATGGAAAGAGGTGGGGGGAAAGATGGTAACATATTTTATTTGAAGCTAAATGTTATCAGTCTTAAATTTCCTATTTATTAATTTTAAGACTTTTAAGAACATAATTGTTCTCTTCAAACAATACCTTCACACAGTACCTGTGTGAACTGCCTAAAAAAAAATCAGACCAAAAAAAAAAAAAAAAAACAAAACCAAAAACCAAAACACAAAGCCAAAAAAACCAGTATGAAATAAATCTGTCTTGCTCAAACTGAAAATTCCAGAACTACTAAGATACAGCTCTGAACAAAATTCCTATGAAGTTGTAATAATATATGGATTACAATTAGAACCATAGCGGGATATACATCTCCCACCTCAACATTATGGGACCAAAAATGTCATTCAACGAGGCACAGAATTTTCTGCGACTTTTCCTGTGACTATTATTAGAAGATCTGATATAAAAATTAATGAGAAAAAAATTAATGAGAAATGAATGTGCTTATATTATAGATTCAATCAGGCATGCACTACATAAGAACTAGCAAGCTGGTACAATAATTCCTGAGTTTTTTCCTTTTAGCCAGATGAACCTCATTGGCTTTGATTTTTGTTTTTCATCTCTATGTTACTACCATGAATTCCTTCAAAGTGAGAAAGGCACATTTATACCTTGCTAACTGCTCTTCCACTTCCCTCAGCTCAAGTGAAAGATTTACGGTTTCTTCCCTTTGCTGTTTCCTGTAAAGTGACATATATATACGATGCTACCCTTGGTCTCACATCAAAAACTGAATTCTAGAAATACCTGAGCAGTCAGTTAACAGCAACTAGATGTTCATTTTAACTTAATGGACAGTCATGCCCAAAAGATGCTCATAAGGATTATTTTTTCAGGTAGGACTGAATGTACTTCAACTGCCTCTCAAAGTACTTTCTACATGGATTTTGTTTTTTTTAACCTCTAGTGAAAATTTCCCCTCTACAGGGGGAAAATTAAATATACATAGTTCATAGCTGAGACAAAACAATGAGGAGATTTTGGATTTATTTTGGTTGTTGTAATTAGCTATGACTGCATGAAAGACTCAGTCCAATTTTGCATGTAAATGTATCTACAATACTCTCTGAGTACCACTAATGATCTGTTATGTATGAATCTCTTTGGTATATACAGAAGAAAGATTACAAACAATAGTAAGCAGATAGAATGTAGAGTCTCAGTCTATTGAATAACTCAGAATAAAAAGAATCTACCATTTCTTACTAAAAAAACATTAATTTTCCAGTACAAATCCTTATTAGTGGTATTCAGAAGATATTTCTATTTTGAGGACTATAGTCTGTCCTTTCCTTAAGAAATGTATGTAGAAAAGATGCACAATTATCTTAGTAGAATTTTATTTTGTAAATAAAAATGGCCTAACTAAAAAGTTGCTAAGGAGAAAAAAAGTGTTTATCTGCCATACTTAAAATTTTCATATTTTCACAGAGGTCTTGCTGTTCCTATTGAGAGTATAGTTTCACAACTAAGGGTAGATTGTCCCTTTTACAGTTTTTATGAGAGAATCTTTGTTAATATACAAGTAGAATGACATAATTTTCGAAGATGTTAAAAGATGGTAATAATACAATTTCTGCCAAATCTTTTACTTCCTAACACTTGCATGATATCCTAATTTCATTTTTATGCTCTCTATAAGAAAATATGTAAAGCTGTGTATCATTTCCATTTGACAGATTAAGAAATCAAAATCCAGAGAAGTGTGTGAATGATTGGAAGCTGATGTATCAAGAAACCAGAAAGAAGAAACTTCTCGCCCAGTGTTCTCTCCACTGTATCATGTTAATTCTCTGAAGACTACATTTTGAGAAGCAACAGAAGCCAGGTAAAAACAACTGAGATATAATACAGGCCAGGTAAAATGAAATTTAATTTAGTGCATTAAATTTCACGTAGTGCATTTCCTGTTTTAAGATTTCTTAACATATGGCTATTTTTGGCATCAAGCAGTCTTTTTGCTAATGACCCCAACCCACTGTTTTCCTGCCACCAAGGTATTTTGAGAAGAACTGTCTTACCTCTGCTCCTGAATATGTATCAGTTTGGAGGATGAGTTCAGCCAGATCAACGTCATTACCGACTGGCATAGAATGAAACTGCAGGTTAAATATTTCCCTTCTTGTTGCTGCATCTGGTAACGGCACATAGATGATTCTATCAATTCTGCCAGGCCGCATCAAAGCCTGTAAGGAGGATGAGACAATGCAGAAAAACCAAGCTCAGAACTGACATTCCACGTGAAAGGTGGATATCTAGAATCTCATGAATAACCCACTATTTATTACTCATAATTAGTACATGAAACAAGTACTAGAGATGCTATAATCTATTTTATTTTTATTTATTTTTTTTTTTATTTATTTTTGGGACAGAGAGAGACAGAGCATGAACGGGGGAGGGGCAGAGAGAGAGGGAGACACAGAATCGGAAGCAGGCTCCAGGCTCTGAGCCATCAGCCCAGAGCCTGAAGCGGGGCTCGAACTCATGGTCCGTGAGATAGTGACCTGGCTGAAGTCGGACGCCTAACCGACTGCGCCACCCAGGCGCCCCTCTATAATCTATTTTAAAGATTCAAACAAATAAATCATGTTCAGAGTACTTTTGAAAGTAGCAGAGCAATACTTCTGAGAGGCTTTCTGCTCCTCAGCAACTGTCAGGTCAATAAAAGATGGCTATTCTCTTTTAGGGAAGTGTGTAATATGACTTGCATTCATTGTATCAAAAGACTTTTTTTTTTTGAATTTCCTGCAATATCTCTTAAAATATGGGTTAAGTTGTTTTAGAGAGCCCTTAAAATAGCACAGCTCTAATAAAAGAATACTTCTAGAGCTGAAAGTAGTCAAATGAACTTCCCTCATATTTTATTGGAGGCTAAGGCCTAAATTATCTTAGAGCTTATGAATTCATGTATTCAGAAAACCTTACCAAGCATGCACTATACACTAGACATTGTTCTTGGTACTAGAAAATAGCATGAATAAGATAGATATGTCTAAAATTGATTGTGGTGATGGCTGCATGTATTTGTGGATATACTAAGAGCCACTGAACTGTGTACTTTAAGTGGGTGAATTTTATATTTATTCTATCCCAATAAAGTTACTAAAACAGATACAGGTCTAAAATGAGTGTGGGTGTGTGTGTGTTAAGGAGTTGGGGCAGCTTTTAGTTGGGATAGTGAGAGAAAGCCTCTCTGAGGAGGCAGCTTACATTGATATCCGAAGGAGTCAGCCTTTGAAATATCTAGGGGAAGGGCATGCAAGGTAAATGGAACATCAAGTGCAAAGGCAAGAATGACTGGTATGTTCCAGGGAAAGAAAAAAAAATCAATGTGAACAAAGAAAAAAGAGGTAGGAAATGAGGTCAGAAAGATAGTCATAGGCAGATCATAAGACCTTAAAAGACATAGTAAAGAGTATGGATTGTATTCTACTTTTAATGAGAAGTCATCGGAAAGTTTTAAGTAGAAGGTGAATTGGTAAGATTTACATTAAATCTTATTGACCACTCATGGGACAATATCAAAAGGTCTAATATGTGTTACTATAATACCAGAAGGAAAGGAAAGAGAAGATGGGGCAGAAAAAATATCTGAAGAAAAAAAGAGCCAAATTTCCTCCAATTGGTAAACAAACAAATTTACACAATCAAGAAGCTCAGTGAATCTCAAATAAAATAAATACAAAGAAAGCCACACCTACACATATCATAGCAAACTGCTGGAAACAAAAGACAAAATCTTGAAAGCTGCCAGACTGAATATGGAGAACAATAATTTGAATCACCAGTGACTCTCAATCAAAACAATGAAGGGCAGAAACCAGCAGAACAATATCTTTATAGCACTGAATGAGGGGCACCTGGGTAGCTTAGTCAGTTGAATGTCAGACTTCGGCTCAGGTCATGATCTCACAGTTTGTGAGTTCAAGCCCTTGTGTCGGGCTCTGTGCTGATAGCTCGGAGCCTGAAGCCTGCTTCAGTTTCTGTGTCTCTCTCTCACTCTGCCCCTCCCCTGCTCATGCTCTCTTTCTCTCAAAACTAAATAAACACTAAAAAAAATTAAAAAAAAATAAAGTGCTGAAAGAATAAAAATGTCATCCTAGAATTCTAGTCCCAGTGAAAATCTTCTTTTTCTTTTTTTTTTTTCAGAGAGAGAGAACGCAAGTGGGGGATAGGGCCTTTATGAGAGAAAGAGGTAATCTTAAGCAGACTCCACACTCAGCCCAGAGACCAATTTGGGCCTTGATCCTCCTACGACCCTGGGATCATGACCTGAACCGAATCAAGAGTCTGCCTGCCGCTCAAATGACTGAGTCACCCAGGTGCCCTGAAAATATTCTTTAAGAATGAAGGAAAAATTAAGTCATTTTCAAACAAAATAAATTCAAGAAAATTTGGTTCCATCAGAACTGCACTAAACACTAAACGATGTTCTTCAGGTTTAATGGAAATGACATAAGATGGAAAATTGAATCTTCAGGAAGAAATGAAGAGCATTGGAAATGAAACACCACAAAATTGTACACGACTTCCACCTCTAAAAAAAATTCACTCTTTTGGCTGACATATCAGAAATGGGATTTCTTGAAGATTTAAGAGACACTCACTTATAAATAGTGAAACACAGCATATTTCTACATGTGTACTTTTGAATGAAATATCCGGAAAAAATGTGTGATAGAAGTAAATGTAGAAACTAAGGAAGACAGGAAGTCAAACATAAACATCTTTTAATTAAATAAATAAAATAAAATAAAATAAAATAAAATAAAACCCTGAAAATGTAGCTGTGATCATACATAAAACACTATGGAAAATACAAACATTAAAACCTCATGTGGTTGGCTCTGTGGAAATTAGTTCTTAGAGAACCAGCACATGCATACACACACACACACACACACACACACACACACACACACACACACACACCATGATATTCTGTGAGTAAGGAACTGACCTCTGTCTCTAACTCAAGAATCTTATCTTTTGCCAAGCTACCATCAAATTGTGGAAGGCTGATTTGTTAGCTTTTAAACAGGGTAAAGTCTCAGAACTTTTATAGCTCTGGACATGTATGTTCCTAATAATGGAGCCTCAAAATAATATAAAGCAAAAATTGATAGGATTAAAGAGATAAAAAACATAACTCCACAATCACAATATGAGATTTTAACACTCTTCTGTTAGCAATTATAGAACTAAAAAACAAATCAGTAAAGATACAGAGAATCTGAACAAGGCTATCAATCATTGCAACCTGATATTTATTTATGGGCTACTTTACCCAAAAACAGCAGAATACATATTTTTTAAGTACACTTGATATATTCACCAAGATAGCTCATATGATGAGCCATAAAACAAAAATCAACAAATTCAAAATGACTGAAATCATACAAAGTAGTTCTCTAAGAAGAGTAAATTAGAAAGGAATAACAAGAGAGGAAAACCTCAAACACATGAAAAATTAAACAACACCCTTCTAAGTAAACCATAGGTCAAAGAAGAAATTATGAAGAAATTAGAAAATGTTTCAAGTTGAATGATAATGCAAATATAACATCAAGATAAAGTAGTGCTTAGAGACACATTTATAACTTTAAATGCTGATGGTAGGAAAGAAGTCTAAAATACATGACCTAAGGTTCAAGAGTAAGTACAAGGCTGGAAATAATAAAGATGAGAGTAGAAATCAATGAAATAGGAAACAAACAATAGAGGAAATTGAAAGTCAAGTGTGGTTCTCTGTAAAGATTTTAAAAATCTTATTAAATTCTAACTAGATTGAACAAGGATAAAAGAGAGAACAAATCACCAACATCAGAAATGGAAGAGAGGTAATCACTACATATCCTACAGATAGCAAAAAGAATAATAAGAGAATATTATCAACAGCTTTAGGACAATAAATAAACAACTTTGATAAAAAATAAGTTCCTTAAAAAATCTAGTTATCAAAATGGACAAAAAATGAAATAAAAATCATAATGGCCCTATATTTATTTTTTTAATGGAACTGAATTAATTAAAAATTGAATTTATTATGACTAACTTTCACACCAAAAACATTCTAGTCTAGATGGTTTCACTTCTGAATTCTGCCAAAGAAGAAACAAGATTGCACAACCACTTCAGAATAACGAACATTTCTCAAGTGGTTTTAGAAGGTCAACATAACACTAACTCCAAACCTAACAAAGATATCACAAAAAATGAAAATTACAGATTAATGAGCCTCATGAAGACAGACTCAAAAATCCTTAAAAAATATTATCAAATAGAATCTCACAATATGAAAAATGGATAAATCATCTTAACCAAGAGTTATTTCAGGAATGCAAGTTTAGTTTAACACTCAAAATCCAGTTGGTATAATTCACCACAAAAACAGAATATGGGAGAAAATTCACATGATCATTTTAATATGTACAAAAAAGTTTTGACAAAATTCAAGATCCGCTCATGTTGAAAAACCGTCAGCAAATTAGTAATAGAGGAGGACTTCAGTATGGTAGGTAGTATCTAGAAAAACCTGCAGCTAATACAATTAATGTTGAAATCTTGAGTGCTTTCTACCTAAGATCAAGAAAAGGTAAAAAGTCACCACTTGTACTGATAAATATAACAGAGGTACTAGTCTTTATTACAAAGACAAAAGGCAAAAGACAAAAATTGGAGGGGGAAAAAGGAAATATAGAACTTGGAATGGGCAAAGGCAAACTATCTTCATTTGCAGATGACATGATTGTTTATGTAGAAATGCTAAGGAATAAAACTACTAGCAAGATTACAGAATACAAGTTTATTATAAAATTTGTATTTTTATATATTAAGCAATAAGCTAATAGAATATGAAGTTTTAAAAATCCACTTTATGAGAATACATAAAAAGCACAAAAAATAAAAGACAGAAATAAAATTAACAAAAAAACACTTCACTGAAAAACGATATCACTATAGTGAGAAAAATTAAAGGCCTATATAGATACACCATTTTCATGAATTAGAAGGCTCAATATTATTAAGATATTCATTCTTTTCCAATTTATCTATAGACTCAACGCAATTCCAATCAAAATTTCACAAGGGCTTAAAAAAAACCTGATGAATATTATAATATTTATATGGAAATGCAAATGACTGAGAATGGTGAAAGCCAAGTTAAAAAAGAAAAAAGCTCAAGGACTTATACTACTTACAATGCTAAAAAGAACAAGACAGTGTGACAAGGTCCAGAGGACAGAAATATAGATCAATGGAATAAAATAAGGGATTCCATAATGGTTTCTATCTTTAAGGCATTCAACTAGGAAAGGAAAGCATTAAAAATAATAATGCTCCAACAACTAGACACTCATATTTTAAAAATCAACATTGATCCTTACCTGGCACCATATTCAAAAATTAACTTGACATGGATCATAAACCTCAATGTATGAGCTAAAACTCCAAACTTAATGTTTATGCAACCCTGAAGAATCTATAAAGCATTTTCACATACTGTATTTCACTTAGTATTTCTCCAAATCTTATGAAGTAGATTTTGTCATAGCCCTATTAAGAAAAAGAAAATGAGGCCCAAGATCATACAATAAATGGCAGAAAGTGAGCCAATGTTGAATCAATCCTTTTTCACTTTACTATCCTGCCAGTACAAAATGATACACAGTATTGATAGACAAATGAAAAATATTCTTACACTGAAATATGATATAGGTAACAAAAAAATTAAATAATTCTTGCGTCAAAAAAACATTATACATCTACTGTGGGCCGGGCCCTGTTTTAGGTGCTGGGGAAACAGCTGTGAATAGCTTGGTTACTTTTTTTAAAGTTGAAGTTATCCTTTTCACCCTTATGGGAAAACTCATATTCCAGGCTATTTTAAAATTTCCTTTCTAATAGTTGAAAGAACAACACAGCAAAGGATATAGAGCATACACGTCACCTAAGTCACTGGAACAACACTCAGCATGCATCTGTTCCCCCCCCCCCCCCCCGCCCCCCACCTCCTTTCTCCCTGCCAAGTTGTAGCTGTCCCTGGGCAGTGCAGGTTGAGTACACTTCAATGATTGTAACGTTGCCTGGGCCAACAGCCAGCTAGTCTTTTTCTGGTCTGATCTTGTCAGTGAAAGTTAGCTTAAAAAACGGTAGGAAAGAGCTTTCCTTCCTGTAGAACCCTGAATGAGTTAACACCCTTCCTAGAATTTCTTTAAAAATACTGTTCTGGGATATTAGGGTGGAAGAGTGTGTTCTGAATGATGGCATTTTCTGTTATTTTAAAACCACCATATAACAACTCTCAATGAAAAAACAAGCCAAGGCTTCCTAATACTACTCTGAGCCCTTCTAGCCTCAAGGTCATAGATACTGTGGCTGCTACATGAAACTCTATTTAAAAATGTCATAGGGCATACTGCCTTTTCAAGAGAACTTATTCAAGACCTTGGCAAGTTTCTACACCTCAGCCCCAGTTTCTTTATGTGTGAAAACGAAGGTGGTTCTTTCATCAGAGAGGGCTATGTGTATCTGACAAGAATTCTCCTCAAAATACACAGATGAAAAAACACCCCCATACAATTTTGTAAATAATTCCATAAAGTTCACCTGAAATCTGCTCGTGCACCCAAGATTATGAATTATTAGATGAACTTTTATATGGGCCTTCCAGCCCCAATTCTACGACTCCATTATAGCATCTTTCCCAAGGAAACGCCCACAACTTACATTACATGGTCATTACTGAAAATGTGTTATTACTATTTTAGTGATTACACTAATTAATTAAACTAATACAATTATCTTTCCTTCTTCTGACCTTTACAAAAAGGACTTAAAGCATTTCTGGCATTTCATATTAAGGGTTCGTACTGACCCAACACTATTACCACAGTTACAAGGCTGTCTTTTCTTTTTTATAAATTCTGAAATTTGACATGTGTACTTTCATAGTCTAGCACTGCTCAAATCTAATTTAGTTAGCATAGAAATACTTGTTCAGACCAAGGTATTAAAATAGACACTGTGAAAAATCAGGTCCCGGGGCTCCTACTCATTTCAAATGATCAACAAGGGTGTGTATGTGACTATAGGGAGTGCCTCCTCTAGGAAAGAAAAGCAGCACTAAGCCTTTACATTTTACTCTAATAAAAATGTATCCATGTATCATGATTCATGGAGAAAATAGTTCCAGAAACTGGGGAGAGTGTGGATCCTTGGTAAGAGTTCAAATATATTTAAAAGACACCCTGAACTTATTTTAGGCATTTCTTGCCCTCCCTCTAAATTTGACAGAGTAATAGGCATGGCTAAGGCTACTTCTTAATTCTCTCTTGAAATGATCATTTCTACTCCATCTTCTTTATTATATATTTATGTGTTTTCTTACTGTTTATCCTTCCCAACAGACTGTAGGCTGTATATAATGGCAGGTATCATATTCTTTTATTCAACACTGTAAACTCAGCAATGGCATATACAAGGCACTCAAAGTAGTCAAGGCAACACAATCTCTTGTCTAGAATATCATAACTGCTTTGCTAGTTGTCTTCATGCAGACTTATTCTTTCATTTTTCTCCCTTTCTTGATCTACATCATTGCTATAGTGATCATTCTTATACTGAAAATACTGCAACTTCTTTTCTAACCATTTAATGGCACCTTAAGGGAAAAAGTAAAATTAAAGCATAGGATCTCAGACCTCTATAATTTTGTTGTAACTGTCCTACCTTATCCGCAGCTACTTTATGCTCATCTAAGCACTCAGTTAGCCAAAATCACCATGCTGCCTTCTGCCTCCCTTGTCCTCACAATATTTCTTTCTATACTCAGAATATTTTATCTCTTTGTCTATCAGACAAATTCCACTTCTTGTTCAAGTCTCAGCTTAAAAGTCATTCTTTTTTCTATAACCTTCTATGACTCTTCCAGGTACATTGTATGTATGCATATGTGTGTACACACACACACACACACACACACATATAACTTGTAATTTGACATACATGTAAAAAGTTAGGACAAAAGAATCTGGCCTAACCAGGTTAAAATTCTAACTCCCCATTTATTAGCTGTGTTTGGACAGATCATTTAAACCTCTTGGTACTTTAAAATCCTTAACAGTCCTAGTCTCTATTTAGACGATGGCTATATGAATTGAAGAATATGACCTAAATAAAGTGCTCAGTACAGTCTGGCACATGGCATGGATACTTCCATTTAGATGCTATTGTTATCATTACTGTGTCTGTATAATTATCCCTAGTACTTGACCAAGCTCCTTAAACATAGGAAATGCTAGTTATCTTTGGATTTTGGCACATGGTAGACATTAATGTTCTTTCTTTATTTTTTTTTTCAACGTTTTTTATTTATTTTTGGGACAGAGAGAGACAGAGCATGAACGGGGGAGGGGCAGAGAGAGAGGGAGACACAGAATCGGAAACAGGCTCCAGGCTCCGAGCCATCAGCCCAGAGCCTGACGCGGGGCTCGAACTCACGGACCGCGAGATCGTGACCTGGCTGAAGTCGGATGCTTAACCGACTGCGCCACCCAGGCGCCCCTGACATTAATGTTCTTTAAATGAATGAAAGAATAACTAACAAATATGACTGTATATACTTAAGTGTACAACATGGTCTGATATACATATACATTATGAAACAATTAGCAAGCTCAAAGTAATTAACATATCCATCACTTCACATAATTAACTCATGTCTGTATGTAGTAAGAAAACTTAAAGATCTACTTTCAGCAAATTTCAAGCACACAACCCCTTATTATTAACTATACTTACTAATGCTGAACATTTAATCCTCAGAACTTATTCATCTTATAACCAAAAGTGTACCTTTTGACCAAAGTGTCCCCATTTCCCCATAGCCTCTTGCAACAACCATTCTATTCTTGGTTTCTGTGAAACTGTGTGTGTGTGTGTGTGTGTGTGTGTGTGTGTGTGTGTGTGTATGTGTGTATACATGTGGGTATGTTTAAGATTTCACTGTAAGTGACAACATACAGTATTTGTCTTTCTGTCTAGTTTATTTCACTTTAGCTGCTATCTTTTAAGGCTTCAAATCTCAGTGTTTCAGGAATACAGATTCATAATATCTTTTATGTAATTTAGTGATCTAAATGTTTAATTAGACTGAAAAAAGCTATTTCTAAAGAATAGCTTTAGAAACCAATGAAATAAGCAGTATTTTATAAAACTCATGCAAGCCCTTGTAAGAAACACTCTTCATTATATTATTTGGTAACTAAACTTTGAGACAATGAGAAAAAATATAAATTGTACTTAAGTTGGGGGAACGATCTGCTGAACAGATATCAGGAAAAAGAAATGAATTTTATATAAAATTTGAATGAAAAAATATTAACTCTCCACATGATATTTTAAAAGTAACTAAAAAACATTGAGGAACTTTTTTGTACAAAGCACTATTAACAATACAAAGAAGCCTACAACTTGGTCCTTACTTTTTAATTTCTTAAGTTATGTATGTATGTATGTATGTATGTATGTATGTATTTTGAGAGGAAGGGAGAGAGGGAAAAGGAGAGGGAGAGGGAGAGGGAGAAGGAGAAGGAGAGGGAGAAGGAGAGGGAGAGGGAGAAGGAGAGGGAGAGAGAGAAAGAAAGAATCTTAAGCAGGCCCTGCACTGTGAGCATAGTGCCCTATACGGTGCTCGATCTCAGAAACAATGAGATCATACCCTGAGATGAAATCAAGAGTTGGACGTTCAATTGACTGAGCTACCCAGGTGCCCTTAGAATTCTTCTTTGTTTACAGTTTTTAGTTTAGTAAATCTTTTTATAAGAAACAACTTGCCATCTTTTAATTCTATAGTTTAACTGAGAAGTAGTAATGATATTTTTTACACTATGCACATCATACTTGAAATAAGTAACCACTTTGAGATCAGTATATTTGATACCATGGGGGAATATAATCTATGGGGGAAAGAAATGGTTTACAAAAGCCAAAGAAGTGAGACTTTTTATCTATATTCTTAAAAGCATACAATCATTATTGCAGTAGGTAATTGTCTAAATGATTACATCTGGCTCAGAAAATGGAAAATGAGAATTTTCGAGAGTTAAAATTAGTTGATTTAAGATAAGACTTTGGAAAGGAAGCACTTCAAATTTCCTTAAAAAAAAATCTAAAAACATTTCCCTGATGTAAGTAAGCTGGGCCTGAAATGACAAGTAGGGGAAATTTACCAGGCTGAGAAGGTAGGAAAAGGCAGAGTGAATGCTATGCACAAATAACTAAAGGTGCAGCAATGGAAAAACCATTCCTGTGAGGGCAAAAGATTTACTAAGGTGACAAAATGAGACAGACCTTCCGAACTGCTGCACACAGAATAGATGATAGTTGTGTTTAGGATATTGCTTCCTTCAGCTCTCAGGTGGGCCAGGAGCCCAGAGAAGCCAGAGGCTCTAGGCAGGCAGACAGTGACTTTATCTGGTCATTATTCCAGGTGTGACATGTCATGAAAAAGTTTAAGAAGCACTAGCAGAGGATTATTGAGAACATGGGAAGATGAAGGTAGATGAAATAAAAACAAACAAAAAACAACTCCAGGTGTATGATTATATACATATAGTGGGTAATGTCAAGGACTTTGGTCTTGATCTTACAGCTCTTTGGAAACCGTGGAAGGTTTTTAATCAAGTGAAGGATAGGCTCAGTTTCTGTTTAAGAAAGCAAACAATTCTGGCAGCAGTGGGAAGGTGGCATCAGAATGAAGTGTAACTTCCAGATAGGAAGCTAATACAATCTTGAGGTCTTAAATTAGAACATGAATAATAACCGAGGCAGTGAACCTGTAAAGGACAATTTAAGAGATTATCTTTGAAGTAGAATGGCCCAAAGTTTTCAACTTATTATTAGACATTTCCCCCTTTTGACAATGCCTCTCCATTTTGCAAAGGAAGATAAAGACAAAGCAGAATTTATTTTAGATAGATTTGTATTTGCATTTGTATTCTGCAAAGAGAACAATACTTGCCAAATTAAATCTGGATCTTATAATAAGCCACGACTTCATTTTTCAACTGCTGGAAATGCTTTTTAAACAACATTTCAATTCATATCGCAGCTACTTAAGATATTCAGTTACTCCTAGAGTTGAGGGAGTTTTTTTCGGGTTCAGTTTGAGACTTCACAGAGTAGTTCAATTCCACAAACATATGCTGAGTGTCTAATATGTGCCAGGCACAAGATTAGGTACTAGGATTACAATGTTCTTTGTTCTTTGAAAAATAATTCTTTTAAAAAGGATTTGTGTATGACAACATCTGAGAGTGTGTTTGTATTAAAACAAATAAATCAATCAGTCTGTAGGCTGTCTAATGTTGGGCATGCTCAGTTTTGTAAAAACCCGTAGCGCTGTGCAAGAAAAGACTTGATGCATTTGACAGCAGGTGTGTAGGAAGAATGTACCACAGTAAATAGCAGTATTTGGTGATGAATACAAAAAAGAAAACAGAACAACAACAACAACAACAACAACAAACATACACACACTCTTAAGATCTTTTACTAGAATGATGTCTTTTATCCACTTCTATTTAAAAATGCCCTTTTACAAAGCTAAAACAGAATTTATCCAGAACTAATCCTAATTCTTCCTCTTATGAAAAGTGAATCTGCTTTTCGATAAGCCACAGAGGATAACTGAAAACAATGCAATTAATCTTTTGAATATCCAATCTTTTAAAAGTTCTCTATAGGGTATAAGTAGTGGGAGTTGGAGACTTACATGTATACATTGATTTTTAGGGTATTTAAATATCAAGAAACCCACAGGCTCTAAACAGGGGTGAAGGGTGAAGGGTGGTGGTGATGGGGAGAAATCATCTGTCCCCTGCTTATTTCTCCAGTATCATCTTCCATTATTTGGCCCTTCCTTGCCTTTTACTCTCTACCACTACTGAATTTCTTGTAGGTCTCTGAAAATAGCACGTCTCCTCACACCTCTGTACATGCTGATCTCTCTGAACAGCCCTACTCACCCCTATGTCATGTACTCCAGGAAAGTTCTAATTCTTCCTTCAAATCACTTCTGCATACACAAAGGAATATTTTCTTCTCTATATTACTTCTAAACACTGTTCACATGTCTGTTGCACATATTACACTACAATATTTATTTACATGTTCTAATACCCCCATTGGACTATAAGATATTCAAGGGACATATATTTTTCCAAATTAAAAAAAAAATTAGTTCATCAAAACGTAAAGTGATCTATCTGCAGACACCTACCAGATGCAGAAGAACACAGACAATATATAAGATACCAGGTGATACAAAAATACATTGCTGAGAATATGAATTTTCTGGATAGTTGTTTTTTTTTTACTTGTTACATACAAATCACCTTTAAAAACTTAAAATAGAAATCTGACATACACTACATACAATGGATGATATGTTAAATGTAAGCAAAACTTTTCTTGTTGACTCACAGTTTTCCACCTTTCTCATAATTAAACATTACTTGGTGCCAAAGGAAGCATCAAGGATAGAGGATGTAATGTGACTTGAATGGGCACCATGGGACAGATGGGACCCACTGTGGAGCAGCACTGTGCATACTGCCTCCCTGCTCACACCTGTAGGGTTTACATTTTTCTACAGTCACTAAGCTGAACACCGGTGTTTCCCTGTCTCCCCCCCCAAACCGACTGATCATTTCTCTTTTTCCCTCAGGCCAACACCCCAATTTTTTAGGGCACAAAATACCAAAGTATAGGAAGGTATTTCTTATCAATCCAACCATCTGAGATGAGACCGCAGGGCTGTTCTATCCTTTTTTCTCCTCTCCTTTTTGAACAAAACGAAACCAAAAACCTCTCAGGCTGGGGCTGGCCCACTTCTGAGCTCCATCAGTACTGCATCTGGTTTGGCTATTCAGTGCACCTCTCTTCTTCCTTGCCTTGTATGCCTGTTTTGTTTTTTTTTTTAAACAATTTTTTTAATGTTTATTTTATCTCTGAAGAGAGAGAGAGAGAGAAAGGGAGAGAGCATGAGCAGTGGAGCAGTGGAGACAGAGGATCTGAAACAAGCTCTGCGCTGACAGCAGCGAGCTCGATGCAGGGCTGGAACTCATGAACTGCGAATCGTGACCTGAGCCGAAGTCTTATGCTCAACTGACTGAGCCACCCAGGTGCCCCTGTTCTTTTCTGTCTTATCTTTGATAATACATACTACAGGCTTTTTTCTTTCTTTTTTTTTTTTTCATTTTTCATTATTTCATAGTTCATAATTCTGGCTCTATTACTTAACAATTAAACTTTAATACAGTAGTTTTCAATCCTCACATAACCAGCAGCATCTGAGATTTAGAACATGGTCTAATACTGGCTCAGTGAGGCATGTGGGGCCGGACCACATAGTTTGGTAAACTATAACCCATGAGCCAAATCTGTCCCATCTCCCGCTTTTATAAATAAAATTGCATTGGAACACAGCCATGTTCAGCCATTTAATTATTATGTATGGATGGCTGTTTTCACTGTAGGACAGCAAACCTGAGTAGTTGAAACTGATAACTGATATAGACTCATATCAGATAACTAATGTCGGCTGCAAAGCCTAACATATTTGCTATCTGCTCCTTTACAGAAAAAGTTTTCAAATCCCTTACAGTAGTGACTCCTTTTTTTTTTTTTTTAGTAGTTTCATTTTTAAAAAAAGTTTAAGAGAGAGAGTGCATGCATGCACATGTGAGTGGAGGAGGGGCAGACAGAGAAAATCCCAAGCAGGCTCCACACTGTCAGCATGGAGCCCGATGTGGGGCTTGAACTCACATGCCATGAGATCATGACCTGAACCAAAATCAAGAGTCAGCTGCTTGACTGAGTCACCCAGGTGCCACTATGGTAGTGATTCTTAATCCTCATTGTGCATCACATTCACCTGGTGAATATTATTTTATTTCATTTCATTTCATTTTATTCTTTTTTATTTTATTTTATTATTTTTTCAGTGGGCTTCATGCCCTATGCAGAGCCCAAACTCACAGCCTTGAGATCAAGATCTGAGCTGAGATCAAGAGTCGAACACTTTACCTGATGAGCCACCCAGGCTCTCCTCTGGTGAATTTCTGAAAAGTAGGTTTCCTTTAAGTCCTTTCTTCATAGATTTTTCCCAAGTCCAGGGAAATTATTTTTCCAAGGCTCCTCAGGTGACTCTACTGTGCATTTAAAGTCAAACTACTGCTCAGGATTTCTCAAACCTCAGTGTGCACAGGAATCATCTGACTTATTTATTAATCTAGGAGAATCCCGTGATTTATTTACACTCCATTTGGATTTATGACTTGGAAGGAGAGTCGAGAACTCTGTAAGTTTAGTAAGTACGTCAGCTGACTGATGCAGGCAGTCTTTAGATCAAACTTTGAGAGACTCAACTTGTAGAAGTTGCTTTGGAAAAGCTTCACAGGTAAATATGAACAGTCCTCTCTCCCTCACCCCCCGCTAATGAATCAAATCACTCTAATTGCTCTTAAGCCTCAGGTTTTTCATCTGTAAAAAGGAGACTCTTTCTCTACCTGCCTTCTCTGCTTCAGAAGCTTGCTATGAGAAGTTCTTTGTCAATTAGATTGTCAATTTCTAATTCTCTCATCAAATTAATATATTGTTTTTGAATATTCAGATTATATCTGATATGGCCTTCTAACAACTTAGATAACTGGGGCACTTAGGTGGCTCAGTCTAAGTGTCCAACTCTTGGTTTTAACTCAGGTCATGATCTCACTGTGAGTTCGAGCCCTGTATTGGGCTCTGCACTGCCAGCACAGTCAGCTTGGCAATCTCTCTCTCCTCCTCTTTCTCTGCCCCTCCCCCGCCTCTCTCAAAATACATAAATAAACATTAAAAAACTCACATATCGGGGCACCTGGGTGGCTCAGTCGGTTAAGCGGCCGACTTCAGCTCAGGTCATGATCTCGCGGTCTGTGAGTTCGAGCCCTGCGTCGGGCTCTGTGCTGACAGCTCAGAGCCTGGAGCCTGTTTTGGATTCTGTGTCTCCCTCTCTCTCTGACCCTCCCCCGCTTGTGCTCTGTCTCTCTCTGTCTCAAAAATAAATAAATGTTTAAAAAAAAAATAAAAAAAAAACCTCACATATCATATAGTAAGCAGAAAATGCACATACCATAATTTGAGCACTATTCCAAGCACAGACAAGACATAACTAAGAATTGTGTCAATGTCTTTCTGAAATCAAACCTGGATAATAAAGGGTTTCCATAAAGCCAGTCATATACTGTAGTGAGTACACAGTGACACTTAGGTTGGAACACAAATGTAGCTAAATCCACTGTCCAGAGGATTTCAACTACCTACAGAGATTCTTTGATAGGCTTAGGGAAGGGAATACCTGTAAACCCTTGAAATTGTAGGCCAAATTTTACATGCGTACTTTTTCAGGAGAGTGTATCTACTGGATTCCCAAAAGAATCTACTCTCCAAGAGAATAAGGTCAGTCATTTACCCTAGGGTACCTATGGCCTAAGACCTAAGTCATATCAAACCATTATAAGAAATTCTAACAGAAAGAAGTCCTTTATGAGTTATTTCCAAATACTGGTGTCCTAGTTTAAAATAAACACATTTAAGAAAGAAATCTTTGGCTTTCCTGTATTTCTGGTGTTTGTTTGTTTACTTATTTATTTTAGAGACAGCAGGGGAGGGGGCAGAGGGAGAGAGAGAAAGAGAGAGAGAAGATAGGAGAGAATCTCCACACTCAGCGTGGAACCTGATGCACGGCTTGATCTCATGGCCCTGGGATCATGACCTGAGCCAATATCAAGTCAGATGCTCAACTGACTGAGCTATCTAGGCACCCTATTTCTGGTGTCTTATAAACAAACTAGGTATAAAATTAATAATAACTTCTCCATTTCTATAGAGATAACAATATTTATAATAAAAATTTTTAATGTGCCAGAAAAGTCTCAATTGCGTTGCTATTACATATAAGCAAAAAAGGAATTTGGTTATCCCGTGGGAGTACGTTTTTGTGGTTTCTGGCCATTAAGAACAGCAGCATTTTCTTACATGGCCAAGTCCAAATATAAGTACTGACTGACCTGACATTGATCAGACATCTCATTATTCAGTCACATCAAGTAGTTGACACACCCAGAATAATCTGGATTCCAAACTATGTTTACCCTATCTTTAGCAAAAAACTCAGTAGATATGGTCTTTCCAAAAACACTGGAGTTATGAAAAAAAAGTCTGACTTGCTTCTTTAGTATATGCTATCCAGTGTAGCAGACAATTGAGACTGGAAGTTATGTCAACTTAACACCACCTTTGGAAGACACTGTCTCTTTGGACTGTTGTCTCTAAACTTTTGTGATCATTCATTCATATTATTAAAATTAATTTGAGCACTTTTCCCCAATAGTTCTATACTTATTCAGAAAGTGTATATATATGCGTGTGTGTGTGTATACAGACACACACACACGCATATATATATATATATATATATATATATATATATATATCCTTATATTAACGTATTGTGTATATTATATAACATACATAAGCACATTTTTTTTTTTGAGAGAGAGAGAGAGAGAGAGAGAGAGAGAGAGAGAGAGAGAATCTTAAGCAGGGTCCATGCCCAGCACAGAGCCCCATGCAGGGATTGATCTCATGACTGTGAGATCATGACCTGAGCCAAAATCAATAGTTGGATGTTTAAGAGCACCCCACACATACATTTTTAAAAAAGAATGCTACATAAAATAATCATGAATACAAATTTCTATTATTTTCTTCCCTTACCCTCTGATATGTGCATGCATTGTTTGAGCTCACTCCTAAGGAATAGGCAGCATATAAGAAAGCTTATGGGTCTATCTCTGTATTTCAGAGAACCAAATCCTATTCACCTATTATAATATCCTCATGTTATGGTTAAGAAGCAATGGACAGCCTGTTCCAGGATGATGACGGTGATGATGATGAAGAACAATACCTGCATGTGAAATTTACTATATGTATGATCTGTTCTAAGTCCTTTATATAACATAACTCATTTAATCCTCCAAGTGTGAGTTAGGTATTATTATTAGCCGGACTTTGAAGATAACAAAACTGAGGTAGACAGAGGTTAAGTAGCCCAAAGTCACACAGCTAGTAACTAATGGAGTCAGGAGTGGAACACTGGCAGTCCAACTCTAGTGTCCATACCCAACCACTATACCAAAATACACCTGATTTAAGATTCACAGTCAAGAGTAAATCAAACAACAGAATTGTAAATAGAAGTCAGGTTCCTTGCTTTGTTAGTAATGAGGGCAAGAATAATTTTAATCAAAAGCAAACATTTTTTTCATTTGATATGAAGAAAATTAGAGAATCACAGGATATTAGTATCACAAAGACTCCTTCTATATTTAACATCTTGCATTTGCTGAGAAGACTGAAGTCTAGAGAGGTTACATTTATGGTAAAAGTCATACATGATTAAGTGGCAGAGCTTAGAATAAGCAATCTAATAATATAAATGATAATGTTATTGAGTGCCTAGTATACACTCAGAACTGCGTTAAGTGCTTTACTATGGTAATTCATGCAATCCTCACAGTAACACCCAGAAGAAGATATTTTTTGTACCAAGTTTACAAGAAAGGAAATGAAGGCTTGAAGAGGTTAAATAATTGCCAAAAGTCAGGAGGACATTAAGAAGTAAAGCTGGAATTTAAACTAAGGTTCATTCGATACCCTCAGACCGGGTAACTAAACTATATATTTCATTATTCCATACTGCCATCGTAAGACCCATTTCTAGGCAAATTAAAATATTATTAAAGTTTTAGAAAAAATTTTGGGAAAAAAGTGTCTATAAACCCAGATAAATGTGCCTTTGTTAGTGGATGGAAGTTTTCCTCTTTCTTTGGCAATAAGTGCTACACATCAGGAATGTAAGTTATGTGCATGTATTTAACCCTGTTTAAATGGAATCTCAATAAAAGGACACCTTAAGAAAAGATAACAATTACATGTAATGGAATATAGAACCAGATTCTCCTGGCAATTAATCACCTAATGCAAACCTATAGGCTGTTTCTGACAGATCCAAGAGCTTTGCTTGAATTGTTAGATAAGATGTGTCTGGACTAGCTTATGAGAAGAGGTTCTGTTTAGAGACTTTGAAGGTGTTTTAACATATATTTACACATATTGATGTGTGTGCACGCAAACATACTGCAAATGGATTTCAGCAACATACATATGTATGTATATATGTGTGTATATATATGTGTAGTATGTATGAAACTGCAGAACTGTTTTATTGCTCAAAAATATACAAAGAAATGAAAGTAATCTTCCTTTACAGGAACAGAGAGCTATCTGTCATTTAACACAGATACTTCCTGTTTTTAAGCAGTTGGGAAAGCATGATTTCCAACCCAAATACTTAGCTTGGCAAGTTAGTGCCATGTTGATAGATGCTTTTATAACCACTTTTATTGCACCTTAAATATCAATATGAAAAAGAGAGATGATTTGTTTTTTCTCAAAACTTTTCTTTTTTTTTAAGATGTGGGAGAATAGGAGAAAGAGATGAGAGGAAAGGGAAGGAAAATATTGTAATCAGAACAGGTGGGTGATCGAGTTTAGTATAGCTCTGACAGATGTAGCTGTATCATCTCAAACTTACTCTGAGGGTGAGGGGAGCAGTGATTTATTTGTATGAAATAAAAAGAAAAACATGGAACTCTAGCTAAATCTTACAAATCTTTAAAGAGAAGATTTTGAAAGTTACAACTACAAGTCCCCACATTCTCTAACAAAGCACTTAAAAAAAATCTTTTATGTGGGCCATGGAATTAACACTGCCTTGGGCATTATAGTTAAGACTGTGGAGAGGAGTGGCTGGCTGGCTCAGTTGGTAGAGAATGCGACTCTTGATCTTGGGGTCATGAGTTTAAGCCCCACATTGGGTGTAGAGCTTATTTTAAAAAAAAGGCTGTGGATAGAGATCTCAAATAGGCAATTCTGCTTAAATCGTTTAAAAAAGTAAACTTTGTTTTTCATTACTTGATACTGTACGTTGATGTCAATTTAATATCTTCATTTGTTTTTGTTTTGTTTTATCTTTGTTGTAATAAGGAAAATTTTCTTTAGGAAAAGTAAAGTACTTGCCTGGCGTTCATGATTTTAGTGTTATGGTAAGAACTGACATTTAGACTTGATAGTATGTTTTATGTATTTTACCTAACTTTATACCTGACCAGGTGTTCTCCTTATCCAGAAACCATTCCCTCATCTTGCCATAGTGGAACACAGCACTGTAATTATCCCCCGCTTTGGGGTAACTTCAAGCTCTACTCTATTTGCTCTTTTCCATCATCATTGAAACATCTCAGATACCTTCTGCTACTGAACATCCTTGTTCAACACTCATGCTGTCTTAGCTCCTGCCCAACTTCCTTCTTCCCTATGCATGGCTAGAGAGTTGTTTAAGCTCTGTTTCCAGTTTCTCACCTGTCACTCTTATCTCAGTTGACTCTAATCTATTAGATTAGATCTATTAGAGTCCCTATTACTGTACCAAAAATGACTCCTGTTACGATCACTAATGACCTCCAGATTGTTAAATTAAAAAAAAAATACTCTTTCTGCACATATCTTGCCTAAAATTTCAGCAGGACTTAAAAAGCTGAATTATTCTTCTGTTCTTAAAACACTTCTTTCTGACACTCTACATTATTCCTCTTATTTCTCTGCATGTTCTTATTCAGCCAAGTTTGCTGGTGGATTCCTTTCCCTCTACTTTACCTAAACTTAGAGGGTGAAGTTCTGCAGAGCTTACACCTAAGCTTCTTTTCTTTCTCCTCACTTTCCTATCCATTCCTTTGACTTCAATTACCATCTACAAATACATATCAAATACAAATACAAATACATATTTGATTCCCCAAATTTACATATCAGGTCCACATTTGTCTTCTGAACATGACTCATATGTTAAACTTTGTATTTGACATCTGTACTTATATGTTAAATCGGCATATCCAAATAAGCATGTCCAACATAATTCATAATTTTCTTACCTAAAGCTTCAATATTTCCAAGATTCCTGTTCTCAGAAAATGGACTTTACACCAACCCAGAAACCTAGGAACTATACATCTTCTTTCTCACTTCTCACTTTGAAAACTGCTAGGTTCTGTGGATTCCAAATTAAATACTCTGTTCGCATTGTTCCATCCCACCGTTTGAATTACTTTCTTCTCATTCTTCCTTCTTATCCTTATGTCTGCTCTTGTCACATCGCTCAGTGATTGTTCATATGATATGTTGGTATGATGAAACGATATATCTTTTAAGATTATTTATTTTGAGAGCGAGCACACGTGCATGAGTTGGGAGGGGGGAGAGAGACAGAGACAGAGACAGAGACAGAGAGAGACAGAGAGAATCCCAAACGGGCTCAGTGCTGTCAGTGCAGAGCCCTACATGGGGCTCTAAAATCCTGAGATCATGACCTGAGGTGAAATCAAGGGTCGGATGCTTAACTGACTGAGCCACCCAGGTGCCCCCTGAAATGATTTTTTAATGCAAATGTGGTAATTCCAGCCACTCTGTACCCACATTCTTAATACTTTCCATCGCTTCCCACTGTCCTTAGTATAAAGGACATAATATGCTCTCTCCACCCTCATGTGTTTTCAAATGCTGAGTCCTCTGAATAGAATCATCTGCGCTCCACTTTCTGCTTTCTGGCTAATAGCCTATTCATTCTTTAGATTTGGCTTAAAAATCAGTAATTCAGGGAAACCTCTAATTTCCCAGCCTAAGTTAACTCTCCCTCCTACATGCTTCCATAGCACTTGATATTTATTTGCAGCTCTTTGAATACCCATGATTATTTTTATATAAATATAAAGTGACTTAATAAAAATACTATATACCAGAAATTATATTCAGAAATTGTGCCAGTTCTGCTAATATACATTATTTCATTTAATCCCAGAAATATCTTAAGAGGTAGCTAGAATTACCACATTTCTCATCTTTATACTATATGCTCCATGAGAATGTGGAACCATATTTATATTCATTTTCATTTCTTTTCAAAAAAATTTTTTGATGTTTATTTATTTTTGAGAGAGAGACAGAGACAGAGTGCAAGCGGGGGAGGGGCAGAGAGCAAGGGAGACACAATCCAAAACAGGCTCCAGGCTCTGATCTGTCAGCACAGAGCCCAATGTGGGGCTCAAACTCATGAACCCTGAGATCATGACCTGAGCTGAATCTGGACGCTTAACCAACTGAGCTTACCCAGGCACCCCGTCATCATTTTCATTTCTAAGATGTGGTAATTCTGCTACCTCTCAGGGTTGTTCTAAGGATTAAATGAGATCATGTGTATTAAAAATATCAGCACAATTTCTGGTCCATAGTTTGTTCTAAAAAAATGGAAGCTATCATTATTCAGAATAATCTGGCCTTATGTATTCATTGTTTAGTATTTTGTCATTCCACTGTGTTCTGCTTTGCATGGTTTCTATAAATAATCAGAATTATGTACTTAGTTTGTATGTACTATATCCTTTTTCTCCAGCTGCTATTAAGATTTTTCTCTTCATCATTAGTTTTACACAATTCGATCATGTGACCTTGTGTAATTTTCTTTATGTATATATTCTGCTTGGGGTTTGTTAAGATATATATATATATATATATATATATATATATATATATATATATTTGTATTTGGAGATTTTTGTAACTTTATTTTATCAAATAATTTTCTGCTCCAGTCTATTTCTTTTGAAATACTCCAATCACATGATATGGTCTCACAGATTGCTGAGGCTCTGTTCTCCCTCCCACTGTCCCTTACAAAGTTTTTTTTTTTCTTTCTTTCTGTGTTTCAGTTTGGATAGTTTTATTGCTATGTAGTATTTAATCTACTGGTTGGTAAGTCCAACCAGTGAGTTTTTACTTCAGATACTTTATATTCCAGCTGTAGAATTTCTTTTTATCTCATAGCTTCCATTTATCTCCTATGTTTTTTTATATCCGTAAGTGCATTTACAATAGCTATTTTAAAGTCTACTATTTTATGTCATTCTTATTAGTTATGGTCTATTTATGTTGACTGATTTTCCTTCTAATTATTCAGTTTTCTTAATAAAAAACATCAGGTTAAACAAAAAAAAAAGACATCAGGTGTGACTGAGGTTAGAGAAGATGGTACAAGAAGTTTGTAGAGAGAACACAGGAGATGACTATCTAAGAAGGTGGGAATAAATGAAATGTTGCTCTAGAAGAAACAGATTAGGAAAAAAACCCTGGGAAATCACAGTTTAATAACCTTCAAGGAGATTTGAGGAGGAGGTTCTGAAATAACAGATAAAGCATCTATTTTAAGCAGCTCTAAGAAATTTAAAGAAGCTCAAAAGTAAAAGATTAAAAGAAACAGTGTGATCACTGTACATAATAGGAATTGCCATTATACTGCTAAATATCTGTTCAAATGGAATACATGGGCCGCCCTTTCAGATTTTTCCTAAGATTCGGTTTATTAAACAATGTTGGCTCAGACACTCAAGACTAAGAACTGACGCTTCACAAAATGCTTTAGGGTCTCTTTAAGCATTCCCTGACGTTAATCGAAGCCAGGAAACTTCTGCCAGATCTCTGCTGAAAGAGTAGTACCTTTAAGTCATCCTTTCACCAATCTAGGAAGCAAATCACCATCAGTTTTGGATATCGATCAAGCCTGACTAGAGACAAGAACTTTAGAAAAATAATCTGGGGGAGTACAACATAAACAGTAACAAAAATATGGGTCCATTTGGCTTTTATCTTGAAGCAGAGTATTCTCTTGGCTCAAGTTTCTTCAGTTCACAGACCTATCTGTTATTGTCCTACTCTCTAAACCCCTTCCCTGCTCCTACTCCATGACCCTGTGGTGAAACAATTAACTGGAAGGACTTACTGAAAATTATCCTTTCTTATAAATCTATCTGCACAATAATATGCATATAAAAAGCAACCACAAATAATCTATGAGCTTAATAATAAGTAAGAAAGGTGGTAAGAAGTAGTTTAAACATCTCTAAAATGTTGGGGCCTTTCTTTGGTCAGTATGGACCGGAAAACTTAGTCACAGCAATAATGTTCCATTGTGATTATGAGGGAAGTTCCTTAACAAAACTGTAAAAATAATAATACTATGTCAAAGATTAAAACCATGCATGGCTGTTATTACAGTGACATTATAAAATACGCAGCAAGTACATACCAGAATATTAGTGCTTAAGAATTTTTGATGCCTGAAAATGACACCTTTTAGAACAAGGGAAACATGTGCTAAACCCATCCCAGAGCTTTAAAGGAGAATTTGAAATTTAAAATAACAGACACACAAGAAAGTGTTATGTTGTAAAGAGCTATTCCTGACATAATATCCTAACTTATTTTACCAGATCTCTAGAAGTGAAGAAAAATTCTGTTATCCTATTAGCTCAGGCAAAACTGCATTTCCTACAAAAAGCAGGACATAATCGAGGCCAGGACAAAGGTAAGTAAAATCTGGAACCCACCTCTGACCCGGGACCTTTCAGCTCTCAAATATTTCATACCACCAATCTGATTATACCTGCAGCATCACAGGTCATCATCCATTTAAAGGTAAAACTCTAGATCAGAGGTGTCCAATAAAAATACAGTGTGAGCCACATATATAAGTTTTAAATTTTCTAGTACCTATATTTTAAGTTCTTAAAAAAGATAAAATTACTTTGTTTTTGAAAGAGAGAGTGCACAAAAGAAAGCAAAGGAACCTGTAAACTATGTAGACTTTTACTTGTTAAGAGAAATATGTAATGGGATTGTATTGTTTCTATGACACTGAGTCCCAAATTCTTGTCATAGACTTTATAGTATAATTATATAAATTAATTGTCCTATATTTTGTGCTGACCTGGCACACTAAGTGCCAATATGAGGAAATGGTGGCTAATTCATTTTGTCACAGATTTTGATGTTTGGATGTAGCGACGGCCACAGCACATAGATACTGAAATAAAAAAATGACGCCCAATATTACCGTTCCCTCCAGTTTCCACTCAATTTTAGGGTGATTTCATCTTTTCATGCTAAAAATTTGTAAATTGCTATAGCAAAAAATATTCCCATTCCCAAGCTTCTGAAGTCAGAAGCAGCAGAAATTAGAAGGTAGGCCCATGTGGGTGAAACCATTGTTATGCAAAATCACTTGCATTAAAAGGCAAATTAATTAATTAATTAGCTAACTAAATAAATATTTATGGATCTGGCACTGGATGTATCAAAGGTAAATAATACCAGCCTTGGAGCTTATAGAATAATGGAGATGACAGGTAAACAAAGAATTTCAACTCAGGATGAGAGCTCTTAGAGAGATCTGAGAATTTTGTTCTTAAAGGCAAAATCTGTTAGCTTGTTGAAACAAAATAATCATAACAAAAACCTCTCAAATGTCAAACTATCTAATGAGATGGGATTTAGTTCAGTTCAATAAAAAGCGGAATTATCTTTTTTTTTTTTTTTTTTTTTTGGTGTCAGTTGCCTACTTTTATTACACCTGCACACAATTCAGTACAAATAGCAAATGAATTTCTTCATTTCTCCAGTTTCCTATTTTCTGTAAGATTCATTATTGTACTTGACATCCAGGTCACTAAAGAGAGCTAAAATTCCTCAGGGGAAGAAATTATAAAGGAAATCTTAAACTAAAATCCCCAGTACACCATCCCGGTCTTGCACAACTGCTTCTCTAAATTCCTGCTTTTGGAAAAGGAAATACTTTAAACAAACTTCCTCAAGTACTTGCACATATGCAGTCATCCTGACACACAAGACTTCAAATTTTATTATCTTGGACAGAGGGAGTCTGATAATATCAACTCAGATTTGATTCTAAGTCCCAGAGAGTTGTTGAGGACCTATGCAGTTACAGCTGTGAATAGTTATGCCACTTCCTCCTCAGTGAATAATATTGATATGGATTTCTTATTGCCTGGTATTAACTAAATAGGGAAGGAAAGAGAGAGAGAAAATACTACAAACACTAGAGTCACATGCTGCAATACAGGATACCTTGTCTGACTTGTTTTTAAACCCCTCAGAGCTGATGATACAGTACTCTTAAAATAACATGATTATTTCTAAAAATAGCCAGGGAAAGGCACTCATGTGTCATGGTAAAGGATCTGGTGTGAGTGGGAGCAGTATGACACAGTCACTCACTACATCCTCCACACATAAACTCAGACTGTCATTTACTTCAGCTAGTTGTCTCAAGTTTTTTCTTTAAAAAATGTTTTTTAACCAAGGGAATTTCTCCCCTATAATATATACCTAAAAATAAAATTGCTGAGTCCAGACAAATGGAAAGAGATGGTCTCCCTTTTGTGAAATTCACCAAGAGAATGTTTAAAACATGACTGAGTTTTAAACAATGAGTAAATCTAAAGACCGTTTTAAAACTGCCATGTAATTCTGGACTCTGCCAATACTGCTCTGGATGTCATGCTGACGTCTCCCCTGGGCTCTGTCAATATCTTAGTTTCCCTCTACCCCCTGCCACTTCTCTGACAGCAATACTTTTGCTAAGGAAGTTGCTGGTGAGAAATATGACCCCGCACCCTTTGGGAAGGCATTCACTTCAGCTATTATGGAGCCAAGAATGGCTCAGGACTCCTAAATGGGGAGGAAGATGGGAGGAGGATTAGAACTGACATTTATGCTTAAAGTTTATTATTACCCTCCTATTACATGCAAGGAAATTTAAAACAAATTAAGTCATACTGCTAATAAATAGCAAGGTTATGCACATTGAGTTTATTTTTAAAATAAAAATAACTTGACTACTTTCTCTGAATAGAAGAGTGATTCATATGATGTAAACAATTTTGACACAATGCTGATTAACATTAATTACAAAGTAAAAATCATCAAAATGATGGCTTTGGTGATATTCTGAGGAACAATTTTCCAGACGACTGTCATGTAGACTGTTTTACATAAAAGGTGTATTTATTATTGTTTTGTAACCTTTTATTTCCCAGTAAATGTAACGCATAGACTTCTTTTAATATATATATATGTATATTTAATACTTATTACTGTTATGTACATATGTAATATTTAATCCTCAAAGCAACCCTCTAAGGTAAGTAGGTACTGTTAGTCTTATTTTATGGATCCAAACCTATAATAAATCCTGCAGTGAACATTTTAAACTATTATCGTGGATTACTTGTCTTATTATATCCCAAGATAAATTCCTAGAAGCATAATTAGTAGGACAAAAGGAGAATAACTTAAAAATTTTTGCTATATATTAACTACCCTCCAGAAAGGTTATGCTAATTTATACTTCATAATCACTTTTATCTATATATATTTAATAAGTATAATATGGTGATGTCTAATGTTGGAAAAAAATGTGGAGTGCTTTTGAAAATGTCCAAGAAAAACCTGCCATAGGTCAAATCGCATAACATTGTGTTGCATGTATTCTTTTGGTATCTTGGAACATAAAATTTAGGGTCCTAAATGTCTGTTATATACTTAATTACCACTTACTCTCTACATATATTTAAAAAACAAAAAACAAAAGCCTTTCCCCTTTTTACTTGTCCTTACTAGGAGATCATATAGTAAAAACAAAAGGTAAATACCCAGAGTTTTTAAGAGACTCTCTGCAGTTTCAGGAGTGAACTAAAGAACAAGAGAAAATGAGAAGTGAGACAGGAACGGGACAGATTCACAGCACAGACCGACAGACAGAATAGCCTCCACATTAGCAGCCCAGGGGCCCCAAAGAGCTCCTCTGACATCGGAGTGCTCATTACACCTTGGTACACGATTTGAACATGCTACTTAGAGATTCATGCAGGCAATAAACATCCCTGGAGGCAAAGAGACAATGGGGATTACTAACTTTTCTTTGGTGGGTATTAAGGGAGGGTAGGAAAAACAGTAAGTTATCTGGAATGTGGAAGGAGCACCTTGGGAAGAACAGACAGGTGGGTAGTTAAAAGTGGGAGGTACTATAATATGGTATGGAAAACACAAGTTTTAGAAATAGACTGGGGGATCAATTTGCAAGATGTACAAATATTAAATCATTAACATTGTAGACCTGAAACTAATATGTCAATTATATCTCAGTTAAAAAAAGAAAGACAGGCTTAGAAGTAGAATTATACTTGGCTAAAACTGCCACTTGGTTGGCAAGATTATTTTCTTATTCTTTCATATTCTTAGTTTCCTCATCTGTAACATAGTGATCATCATAAAACCCCTCTAATAAACTTGATATAAGAATGAAAAAAAAAAAAGACTGGAGTTCATATCCACAGGTCTGTTCTCCTCCTCTGTGTGACCTTGGTGAAGCTCTTCATTTTTGGAGTTTTAGTTTTCTCATCAAGGAGAGGGACTGGACCACTATATATAGCATCTCCTTTAGTTCACACATTCTGATAAGACTTTATTCTACAAATAAAGTCTAGTAATCATTAAAACACTCACAATTTATAAAATAATTTCTAACATTTAAAAAATAAAATTACGGATCCATATTACCCACATCATTACAATTAGCATTAGAAGATAATTTTAGTCTACAGCCATACCACCCTAAATGTGCCCGATCTCATCTGATCTCGGAAGCTAAGCAGGGTCAGGCCTGGTTAGTACTTGGATGAACCAGTACTAAAACTGAACCAGTTATAGACTGGGTTTAATGTGTGAAATCATTACATGTATATTCAATATTGAAAATAAACAGAGCAGAATGGGTATTATTTTTCAATTTTAATTTATTTCAATTAAAATAAAACATAGTTGTTGACCTATATTTCTATATCTACATAATATTATTTTAAGATTTTAAAAATATCTCCAAAAAGCAGTCATCCAGCCAAAACAAATAATTTCAATAAGACTAATGTTAATGCCATATTTCTAAATTCTCTCTCACATATTATAACTATGAAACCTGTCATAATTTGTTTTCTTTGCTTACCAAATTTACTATTAATGGCAAAGTAATTGAGGACATTGAAACAAATACGTGTTACTAATTTCCCATGCTTTTCCTCAACCTCTTACTCTGCTGTTTGAAATCCGTGACCTTTGTTTATATTAATAATAAATATATTTGACAGTTTAAATCACTAATCTAGCATCAAAATATCCAAAGGTACTTGTTTATATATATGTCATCTGAGATAGGAAAATTAAGTAAGAGCAAATCCAGTGGGGTTTAAAGGACTTATTACATATAAGCTAATTTATATTAATTATTAAGTTATATAAAAAATAAACATACAAATTACTCTACATAGCTTCTATAAATATTTGCTGAAATGACTGATGCACACGTTTACTCTCCCAAGCTAAATCAGACCAAACTGAGTTAACTGGGACATGGAGGATTTCTGTTTGCAAGTAAGGTTATTTTTAAGAGAGAACGAGATACACTTATTTTAGATTAATGTCTATTAGGTACTATGCACATGTGCAAAAATAATCTATACATGAAAACTGCAGTGGTATTATATGGACTTTCCGGCAAGGAAGCCTCATTTCCTACCTAGAAGGCTGGTTGACAGGAGTTCCCTGCCAGCCATCAATAAAATGCTTTAGACAGTACTGAGCCCCAACCATGGAACATAAGCCTTCAAGACAGAAATACCCCAGAAAGCAAACTCCAGCTCCAGCAGCCTCCTGATCAGCTCTTCTTAGAATCAGGGAACTAAATGTTCTTTCTATTATTTGTCATTCCCACAAAGTCTTACAAATCCATGTTCAGTATTCACCAACTCCACCAATGGCTCATTTTTAGTAATAGCTAATTGTATCCACCTGAACTCAGACATGACTTGTGCTTTGCTCAGAAGTGCACTGAATAATAGTTTTTTTGGAGTGTCTTTTTTTCCCTAAACTAAAAATAAATTTGTAGATTTGGAACTAAACATCTGATTTTAATCAAATGGAGTCCAAATTTAAATAAGACTTTTTCTGTTAGCGTACAACAGAGGTATGCTTAGATGTCTTTGCATAAGCACGTATGAGTGAAATTCGCAAAAAGGAAAATGAAATTCAGAAAAGACTTTATTCATAAAAGAGTTTATTCTCTATAGGATATGTACCCATTAAGTATTGTTAGCTCAGAGCTTAGTTTTTTCACCTTGTATGCAAGGATCAACCAGCATATAAGAAATAGTACCAAAACTCCAAATACTGGAAACATACTTGATAAATACCATTACCATGACATTCTGCTTTAAAATAATTTTTTTAGGGGCGCCTGGGTGGCGCAGTCAGTTAAGCGTCCGACTTCAGCCAGGTCACGATCTCGCGGTCCGTGAGTTCGAGCCCCGCGTCAGGCTCTGGGCTGATGGCTCAGAGCCTGGAGCCTGTTTCCGATTCTGTGTCTCCCTCTCTCTCTGCCCCTCCCCCGTTCATGCTCTGTCTCTGTCTGTCCCAAAAATAAATAAAAAACGTTGAAAAAAAAAAAATAAAATAAAATAATTTTTTTAAATGTTTATTTATTTTTGAGAGAGACAGAGTGTGTGTGTTCGTGCCGGGGAGGGGCAGAGAGAAAGGGGACAGAGGATCTGAAGTGGGCTGTGCACTGACAGCAGAGAGCCAGATGCGGGGGCTTGAGCACATGAGCAGTTGAGATAATGACCTGAGCCAAAGTTAGATGCGTAACTGACTGGGCCACTCAGGTGTCTTGCCTTGTTTGTTTGTTTGTTTGTTTTAAATAAAATGAATAATTTTGTAGGTATATGAAGTACAAAAGACTGATGCTGGTGATATAGCCTCAAATGCCAAAACTATGAGTAAAACCTTTTTTTGTCTTTTTTTTTCTAATTATAGTATTATTATGCTATTAATAGCTGAGCAGGCATTGGGCTAAGTATTTATTTTATTTTATTTCTTATTTTTTAAAATTTACATCCAAATTAGTTAGCATATAGTGCAACAATGATTTCAGAAGTAGATTCCTCAGTGCCCCTTACCCATTTAGCCCATCCCTCCTCCCACAACCACTCTAGTAACCCTCAGTTTATTCTCCATATTTATGAGTCTCTTCTGTTTTGTCCCCCTCCCTTTTGTTATATTATTTTTGTGTCCCTTCCCTTATGTTCATCTGTTTTGTCTCTTAAAGTCCTTATAAGAGTGATGTCATATGATTTTTGTCTTTCTCTGACTAATTTCACTTAGCATAATACCCTCCAGTTCCATCCACATAGTTGCAAATGGCAAGATTTTATTCTTTTTGATTGCCGAGTAATACTCCATTGTGTGTGTGTGTGTGTGTGTGTGTGTGTGTGTGTGTGTGTGTGTGTCTCCCCCCCCCCCCCCCCACACACACACCACATCTTCTTTATCCATTCATCCATCGATGGACATTTGGGCTCTTTCCACACTTTGGCTATTGTTGATAGTGCTGCTATAAACACGGGGGTTCATGTGTCCCTTCAAAACAACACACCTGTATCCCTTGGATAAATGCCTAGTAGTGCAATTGCTGGGTCGTAGGGTAGTTCTATTTTTAGTTTTTTGAGGAACCTCCATACTGTTTTCCAGAGTGGCTGCACCAGCTTGCATCCCCAAGGGCTAAGTATTTTTTATTTAATCATCTAACAAAGCAGTGGTATTTAAAAAATTTTTTTTCAAATATGATAAAATTAAGGCTCAAAGAGCCTAAGTAACTTGGCCAAGGTCAGACACTTTGAAAAGTGGAGTCAGATGCAGAGGCCAAGCTCAAACCATAGTGTATTTCCAGGCAAATGACTCACCAGGTGAAAGTTGCCACTCTGGTAATGCAGGTCTCTGAAGCTACATGTATCCATATATATCTCCCCCTTTACTTTGAGGCTAAAACTACTATCTGTGGCTCTGATTCCTTGTTGAAGGACTTCCAGTTATATTTACAAAGTAGCAACGATTTCCAATTTTATCACTTCCAAGGTTGGAAGCCAACATTCCCTAGTTATGCTAAACTCCTTTCAGTGGATTTTTTGTATGGTATTTATTTTGCCCATTACTATTTTCTGAGGGTACCTAAAAGCAAATAAACTAAGAACATTTCAGTTCTTTGTAAACAATACATTCTCAAAAGGCATAGAACTAAATGGATTAAATGGAATGGTTAAGAAAAAGACAGCTGATATACATATGTGGAGGCAGTGAACAAAGAGAAAGCTTTATGTATCATCTGATGATATGGGTTGCAGGTAGGTGATGAAGAAATAAACTGAGAGGCTGTTAATTAGAACTAGGGAAAAGAAAAAAAAATTCAGGTAGCCCCTGTAGGCTGTTAAAAATAAGTAAATGGAGAATATAGGTCCAGGAAGAAAAGCTAGGAAACCAGTAAACCAAGGATGAGATAAGAACAGTCAACATAGCAAAAAAGGTGTCCTTCCTGTCCCCATCTATTTGTGTTAATTTATTGAGAACATAAGCTCATGGTAAAAGAATAACAAAACAAGCAGTATAGAAATGTGTAGTGTGAAAAGCAAAAATCTGCTTCTTCTTCCAATCTTCTAATTTCCCTTCATAGAAACCAATTTCTTCCAGACATTTTCTATTCTTAGATATATCCAATTGTCCATTAAAACAAACAAAAGAACAGCAAAACGAGAGTATAATTTCTTGCTTGTTTTTAATCTGCTGGTCAAAATTTATCAGTCTTTGCCCACAGCTTCTTAAAAGAACCATGTCACAATCTGACAACTAAGGTTTACTCTATTGGGCCCAGGAAGCAGGAGGGCAAAGTGCTTTCAGTGATATAAAGCAGCAGGATTTTCAAGATTAATCTTCATTCCATTACTCATTTGAATCCTAGAAACAAGTTAATCTAGGTAAAATAAAATTAAGTGGCTACGATTTCTCAGCATTTACTCTAAATTGTAAATGGTAAACTAAGTGTGAAAAAATATACCACTATCACTGACTCTTAACTACAGACAATCCGTATATAAAATGGTACTTTCCAGCTTGTATGTTGTGAGAATCTGTACAAAATGTAGGTCCTTCATGACTTCCTGGACTAAATGGTATGGATCTAAAGGACTGAAATCTCTACTGATTTCTTCCTCCAGTTAGTAGTTCACTCTGTTTACAAGCAATTTCTAAGGACTATACTAGCTTGCTGATAAAACTGACACTTGCCACAGAACATTTTTCTTCCCTAACCAAGCATGCCAGGAAAACTTAAAAATTATTAAGGAAGGTATTGTTACCCTGTGGTTCCTGGTTGAATGTCAAAGGATTGGTGAACAGGTTAAAACACACATTTTTATGTTTATAGGTACTTTTACGGGAACATGGTCTTTAGCATGAACCAAAGAATGTTAAGAATTACTAGTTTATTAAGAGTATTCTAGAGACTAGAAAATGAAGATAATAAAATATAAAAATTAAGCTCATTTGCTGGTAAAATGCTTATCTTCTAAGTGAATACTGAATTTAAACTTCAAATTTTTCTGTGATACTTTGAGTCTGAAAACAAAAGGCAGTAACAATAAATAGGAGAGACTCTGTTAATCTACCTCTGTTTATCTGACATCCTAGATTTAATCTCTGTTCTACACTTCCTCTACAAAACATTATGGCTTCTACTGTAGTGATATCAATCACAGAATGTCTATGATTTGACAAGCCAAAATTGTATTAAATAATAGAAAAGTAAAATAAATAGAAAAGTAAAATAATAAGTTATGCAGGGTTCTGGCAGGGATTTTGAAAAGATGTATCAATTTAGGAAATATTTCCAGAAGAGTGGGAAAGTTAAAGAGTCTCTACAAGTGATTTGGAAGAACCCAAGGAGTAGCAACTACAGGAAGCTGATACCGCTTAGGAGGCTAGGGGTCGGGACCAGAGGCATGGGAGAGAGTTGTATCAAAACTTAAATAAAGGTGAACTTCCTGGCTGGGGGGGCGAGGGGTGTGGCAGCTCAAAGTATAGTATTAGGAGATACAGTCTATAAGACGACATGGCCAATGTTGGAATTACGATACTATGGTAGAGAAAAAGTGGGAAGACATATTCTGACTTCTTTCTCCTCCCACCTTCTAATCTGTTGATGCTTCCCACTGGCTGAACCCAGTGGAATGCAAGCCAGGGCTATATAATCCACAGGCATCACCTCAATCTCCCTTCTTTATACAGACATGCACATGCAACCCTGACAAAGGCAAGAATATATATGGGAAGTGAAACAAGAACAACTAGCACAATGAACTACAGAACACTTATTATTTCTTAATATTGTTTGATAAGAATCACTTTAGTATCCTGGAAAATAAGCCTAACTCTCATCATCATCTAAATATGTTACTCCCAAAGACTTTGTTACATCCTATCTATAACACTATAGATGCTTAGCTTTATAAAAGTCTAACAAACCTTCCAGATAAAGTCTGGAGTTTAGTTACTGTATGCAGGTTAACTGCCAACAACAACAAAAACCAGTGGATAGTTAGATAATCTGCTTACTTGGATCTATTTTGTTTTTATAATAGTTTTGTCATTGTGGTCTGGGTTTATTGTTTAGCCAAGATGTTCCATTAAATCTGTTCTTTCTTTGTGCTTTTGGTGTCATACCTAAGAATCCATTGTCAAATCCAAAGTCATTAAGATATATTCCCATGTTTTTGGAAAGGAGCTTTGTGACATTATCTGTTGTGTTTACGCTACTGACACATTTTGAGTTAATTTTTGTATATCGTTGAGGTAGAAGTCCAATTTCAATTACTGCACATGGAAATCCACTGGTCCCAGCACTACTGATTAAAGAGTCTATTATTTCCCCATTGAATGATTTTAGTACCTTTGATGGCCGTATGTTCATGGGTTTATTTCTGGATTCTCACTGGTTTTATACAGTCTATCCTTATGTTAGTACCACACTGGTTTGATTGCTGTAGCACTGTAGTAAGTTTTGAAATCAGGAAGTATAAGTCCTCTAACTTTCTTCTTCTTCTTTTTTTTATCAGTATTGTTTTGAATTCAGTACCCCTTGTATTCCATATGGATTTGAGGACTGATCTTTCATTTCTGCAAAAAACACTGCTGTAATTTTAATAGGGATTATAGTAAACCCGTAGGTTGCTTTGGGTGATACCTACATATTTACAATATTAGGTCTTTAATCCACAAACATGGGACATCTCTCTGTTTATTTAGATCTCCTTTAATTTCTTTCAGGATGTTTTATAGTTTTTAGTATTCAAGTATTTCACCTCCTTCGGTAAGTTGTTTATTATTATTATTATTATTATTATTATTATTATTATAGTTTATTTTATTGTTTTGGATGCTATTGTAAATGAAACTGCTTCCTTAATTTCATTTTCTGATTGTTCACTGTTGGTATATACAAACACAACCTAAAGTTGTGTTGAGTGCCACCTAGGAAACAGGATGGCCAGAATGTGATCTAACTTTTGAGCATCATATTGCTTTCATCTAGAACATTTCATGCAAAGGTGATCTAGTAGCTAATTTTCAATAGAATTCTCTAGAATGCATCAACATTTCATTCATGACTTTCTTCCTAATTCATTTCTTCCTAACATAAAAGTCATTGCTTCAATACCCTATTGCCATGAGGCTGGCAGGATACGCACAGTTCAGCTGCCATATTAAAGTAGACTTTCTTGTGAATTGCAATATATGGCAAATGAAATATAATAAGAAAGTCTAATTTTTCACTTGATTCTATGAGATAAGCAAGAGCAAAAAGCTCTAGCAAACTTTTCAATATGTTTTGTTAATTGTTTTGTAGAAGATACTTTAAAAATATTTACTGAAGGATGAGTAAAAAATAAAATGAGAGGTAACTGACTGTACTAGCACAATGGAAAACCGCTACTGTCAGACCAGGAAGAAAAATTTGTAAATTTTATATCATATAATGACATTTGGAGACAAGGATTAAAACTTCCTGTAGGGACAGAGGGGATGGAAAGGACACTTAATCTAAAGCAACATGACACTCATCCACTTGAAACATATTTCAGTATGTCTTCCTTGCAGCTTTTCAAGTTTTCTAATAGCTGTTCCTGGGTATTGCCTGTAGAAGGAGATTTGAATCCAGCTCTGAAACCGAGGAGGTGTATAGTTTTGTGAAATTCACTTAAAATCTCTGAATCTTCACTTTGTCATCAAAGGTTGTATGAGAATAAAATAAGAACATATTTAAAGTATGCAGCACTAACCAGGAATTTATTGTTAGTTATACTGTACTTCATCCAATAAGTAAGCCAGAACACACACAAAAAAATAGGACTGCCTGCAGAGTCTCTCCATAGTTAACATTTTCCTGGTAGAATGCCTCTCAGTTTTAAACATCCACACCTTAGAGAATATATGTCTCTTAATTCATCATTTTCCAGCTGATGTTTATATAGGAAAAAAATTATACTAATATTCCTCAAACTTAATATAACATTTTAAACAAAAGAATGTATGGGGAGGGGGAGTCATATGTTACATTCCGAATACAATAGGTGGAAAGAGGACATCATATGTATTATTGACATTTTGGAAAGCCCTCTGAGTGTCATCGAAGCAACTGTTCCTTAACAACTAGATTTGATTGTTAGGTTAGTAGGAAGCCATGGCTTAAGCATTTTATGCCCTAAGATTATAATTTGTTATTTTAAAGACATTTCACCGTATTCAACTAGGTTTTAGGAAATTGGTTGGGGATTTTGGGAAATGAGATCTTGGCTAGTGATTTCAAGCAGTACGTCTGATTTTCTAGGATGTCAAGTTTTCAGCAGGGGATACTCAAATGCTAAAAAGGCATTCTAATTTTAAAAATCATCTTTATCTTTTTAATTTATATTTTCTCAGAAGAAGATTTCTCTTATTTATATCTCCCAGGGCTTTTTCTCTCAAGAGAACAGAGTACATACTCAACAGCATACAGCAGGTATTTAGTAAATAAGGAATGAATAAATTATGTTCATCCTATTCTTTTACATATATGTATATATACTGTTACATATTTTTATGTCCAGTGCCATACCTATAAGATGAATTTTTCCCACAAATGTTCCATTGATTCAAAATTCACCTTTTCAATTGTACTAACTCGTGAGGTAGCTGTGTTATTAGTACCGTTACGTACTTAGTTTATTGAATGTCATGTGGTAAAATTTGCTGTGACTACGAAAAACATTCACCTTGCCGTACAGAGATTATAGAGGTGATGATCGTAATAGTACAACAGTTAATCTTTATTGAGTCATTACCTGCTAAATACTTTGTAAAAATCATCTTATACAAGCTTTATAAACTATGAAACATACATTATTACTATCACAATTTTACATATGAGATAGTATTGTCCAGGGCTGATCAGTTACTAACTAGAGGTGGGATTTGAATGAAGACTATATGATTGCAAAATCCATAATCTAATCCATACCACTAAACTATACGACTTATTACTGCCTGATATTCTGGAAAATTATAATCCTGAATAAGACATAATTGATGAAAAATAAATAAAATAGCAAAAAATGTATAATCTGGTACAGAGAATCCCCTGACATATTTATTCATGACATATATCTCAGTGAGTATTTATTTACTTTTTTTTTTTTTTTTAAATTTTTTTTTTTTTTCAACATTTTTTATTTATTTTTGGGACAGAGAGAGACAGAGCATGAACGGGGGAGGGGCAGAGAGAGAGGGAGACACAGAATCAGAAACAGGCTCCAGGCTCCGAGCCATCAGCCCAGAGCCTGACGCGGGGCTCGAACTCACGGACCGCGAGATCGTGACCTGGCTGAAGTCGGACGCCTAACCGACTGCGCCACCCAGGCGCCCCAGTATTTATTTACTTTTTAAGGGAAAAAACCCTGAAAACTCAATTTCTTGGCAATTCTTTGCCTAGTTCCACCAGCAGTGTGCTGATAAACATTGAACGATTCTTTCCCCAGAAAAAAACACAATAAAACACTGATCTGTAGGGACTGCCGATTTCCATAGTTTACATAGTCCCATCATGGCAACTGACCATTTAAAAACTGATTTGCAACATTCTTGATAATTTCAAAAGCCGCCCTTGTAAGGTGGCAAGAGCCAGTTTGAGCATATCACTGGGTCCAACTACTTCAAATCAAAACAAAGTGTTAACCTGAAACACAGTTTAAGTAATGGTTACTGTCTCCTGTAAATGCTTTCTTTAAAATCCCATGAGAGGGGTGCCTGGGTGGCTCAGTCAGTTAAGCATCTGACTTGATTTCTGCTCAGGTCATGATCTCATGGTTCATGAGATCAAGCCCCGCTTCGGCTTGAGGAGCCTGCTTGGGATTCTCTCTCCCTCTCTCTCTCTCCCCCTCCCCTACATGCTCACACGTGCGCTCTTGCTCTCAATAAATAAATAAATTTAATAAAAAAAAACCATGAGACATTCATGATTTAGTATATGGCATCACTCACATAGGTGTGAAATGAGATTTTATAAAGTTTCCCATAAGCAAAAGAACCTGTTAAGAAGATAAAATGATAAGCTACAGACTGAGAGAAAATATTTGCAAACCACATATCTGACATTAAATACATAAAGAACTCCCCAAATATAACAGTAAAATAACAAAGAATCCAATGAGAGCATGGACAAAAGACACGAGAAGACATTTCACTAAAGAAATGATACGGATGACAAATAAACAGACCGGAAAAAGTTCAACATCATATAACCACCAGAGAAATGCAAATTAGAGCTATGATGAAATATCTCTGCACTCTTGGTACACTAAATGCTGGCAAGGATATGGAGAAACTGGATTTTTCATATATTGCTGGTAGAAATATAAAATGGTACAGCCACTGTGGAAGATAGTTTGGAAGTTTTTAAATAAAGCTAAACATAAATTTATCATGTGCAGTAGGCAGAATAGTGCACACCACACTCAGTTATTCTCCCCCATCCCACCCCAAGATGTCCATAGGCTAATACTTGGGACCTGGGAATGTTACGTTATTTAGCAAAAGGAACTAAGGTTACACATGGAGTTAAGATTGCTAACCAATTGACTTTAAAATGGGGAGATTATTTTGGATTATCCAGGTAGACCTGTGTAATCACAAGAATTACATTATATAACATTACCTAAAGATTAAATGTAGAAGAGGGAGGTAGTACAGAATCAGTCAGAGGAAGATGTGACTATGGAAGAAAGGCACAGAGGAATGCAACTTTCCTGGCTTTGAAGATGGAGGAAGGGGACATGAGTTAAGGAATATTGAGAAGAACTAGGAAAGACAAGGAAACAGATTCGCCCCTAAGGCCTCCAGGAAGGAATATAGCCTTATTATCACCTTTATTTTAGTACAGTGAGACCCATGTTGGACTTCTAGCATACAGAAATATAAAATAATAAATTTGAACTGTTTAAAAGCTGCTGGTCTTGTGGTGATTTTTTTAACATTCTTTTTAACATTTATTAATGTTTTTGAGAGATAGAGAGAAAGCATGAGTTGGGGAGGGGGAGACAGGGAGGAGACACAGAATCTGAAGCAGGCTCCAGGCTCTGAGCTGTCAGCACAGAGTCTGACATGGGGCTCCAACTCACAAACTGCGAGATCATGACTTCAGCATAAGTCGGATGCTTCACCAACTTGAGCCACCCAGGCGTCCCTTGTAGTGATTTCTTAAGGCAGCAAGAGGAAACAAATATACCATGTGACCCAGCAATCACATTTTTGGGCATTTATCCCAACGAAAGTAAAACTATTCACACAAAAAATATGTACATGGATCTTTATAGCAGCTTTATTCATAATAGCTCAAAACTGGAAAAAACCTAACTGTCCTTGGATAGGTGAATGGTTAAACAAACTCTAATACATCCATACCATGAAATACTACTTGGCAACAAAAAAGGTACAACAACTATTGATATATTATCCAACTTGGATGTATCCCAAGAACATACTACTTAATGATAAAAGCCAATCTTAAAAGGTTACATGCTTACTGTATGACTGAATTTATATGACATTTAAAAAAATTTTAATGTTTATCTTTGAGAGAGAAAGGGTCGGGGAGAGAAGAAGTGGGGTAGAAGAGAGAGAGGGAGACACAGAATCTGAAGCAGGCTCCAGGCTCGGAGCTGTCAGCACAAAGCCTGATGTGGGGCTCAAACTCATGAGCCGTGAGATCATAACCTGAGCCAAAGTCAGATGCTTAACCGACTGAGCCACCCCGGTACCCCTTATATGATATTTTTGAAATGAGAAAACTGTGGAGATAGACATAGACCAGTGATTGGGAGTGGACAGAGATGAGAGGAGTGTAGTAAAGGCATAAATAAGATAGTTTCTTTGTGGTGATCTAAGATATAGTGCCATATCTTGACTGTAGCAGTGATTACATGAATCTATAAATAGGATCAAACTGCACTATACTAAATACATGGAAACACACATGCATATACACACACAAGTGAGTACATTCAAAAACTAGTGAAAACTGAGTAAGGTCTGTAGTTTAATTAACAGTATTATACCAATGGCAATTTCCTGGTTTTAATATTGTTCTATAATAAGATGTAACTATTGGGGAGAGATGGGTGAAAGTTTCATGGGATTCTATTTACTATTTTTTTCAACCTTCTGTGAGTTTATAATAATGTCAAAATAAAAAATTACAAAATAAGGGGAAAGAAAAAATAATCCACTGGATATAAAACTAAGATATTAGAATAGATATTTAAGATATAAAATGTTATCCCTTAAAAATTTTAAGTTTTAGGGGCACCTGGGTAGTTCAGTCGGTTGAGCGTCCAACTTCGGCTCAGGTCATGATCTCACAGCTCATGAGTTCGAGTCCTGCGTCAGGCTCTGTGCTGACAGCTCCGAGCCTGGAGCCTGCTTCGGATTCTGTGTCTCCCTCTCTCTCTCTGCCCCTAACCCATTCACATTCTGTCTCTGTCTCTCTCAAAAAAAAATAAATAAACATTAAAAACATTTTTTTAAATTTGTTTTATATGTTTATGTTTTTTAATGTGTTGTATAATGTACTTATATATAATTTATAAATAAAAAATATGCACTATTGGTGGTTCATGCTGTAATGTTCCCATAGATACATGGAATAAAAAAGTTTACAGGCTACTGCTCTGAAGTATTATTAGCCTATCTTTATTAAACAGTGAAAAGCAAAATGCAATATGGTATTTCTATGTAATATTATCTCTAAAATATTCATCTAGCATTAAACAATAACAGCAAGTATACTAAAAACAAAATATTTTACTATGTAGCAATGGAATGAAGCACCAGCCCACTCTAGCAATTAGTAGTTTATATTGCTTCTTTCTAGAAAAGGCAATCCTGATACACTTGTCCATCATCTGTAAAAAGCCTTTTATCATCTAATTTATGTATATTGTTGTTGTTATTATTATTACTAATACCTTGTGTATTCTTATTCATTCTTTTTTAGATAATTTGTGACTTCTAATTAACACTAGCAATAGTTTTGGAGGTTATGAGAACACATGAAAATAAAACTGAAACACCCAATTTTTGCTCAGCAAGGTATGTTTGCTCTACAATGCATATTTGAAGAGCACTGGAAATTACCAATAAAGATTAGAAAATTCAAGTTTCATTCAAGTTGCAGACCATTTTGTTCTCAACCAAAGAGTCTCTTTATTCAACTAATGATTGGTGTTTTTAATGCATTTCTGAAAAAGAACAATTTATGATTTTGGAGTGGAATCTGGCAAATGCAGAACTGTTGCTAGACATTAGCTATTCAAGCGTTAAGCCATAAAGACTCTTATCTCTGTATCTGTCAATTTTTGAGATACTGTTCTACAAAGTAAGTTTAGAATTATTCATGGAAATTTGTTAAGTCTTAGGTGGACTTATAGCAAGTGATTAATTGGCTTAGAAAATATTTAAAACATTTAAAGTCACTCCCTCAAATATGAGGATGTTCACACTACAGCTATACTGGTCTTTCCTGATTTGATAAGGAAAATAGGCAAGGAAAGATTAAATTTAAAATACACTTTTATTTTTTTGTTGTTTCGTTCATTTTATTAAAGTTAACTCATTGTTCTTTCATTGCGCATTCTTGAAAATCTTCCTCTTAGGGTAGTTGGCTCTCTAAACTGGGCTTCTTAAGATTTTACTTTGAAGGTAGAGCATCATTCACTACAAAAAATATGATTTAAAGTCATGGAATGAGAAACTCATGTGAGGACATTAGATCTTTACTATTATACTGAGACTCAGAGCCTGTGATTTATTTGTTTTTTGAAAGAAACTGACACCCAGCTCGGAGCCTGGAGCCTGATTCTGTGTCTCCTTTTCTCTCTGCTCCTCCCCAACTTGTGCTGTGTCTCTCTATGTCTCTAAAAAAATTAACAAATGTAAAAAAAAAAGGAACTGACACCTTGTCACAGCTACCTTGCTGTGGAGAGGTTAAAAAGTTGTCCAAGTTCCAGACAGCGAAAGAGCAGCCTCTAAACTGACAACATGCAACGTGCTTGGACAAGCACTTTCTTTTTACAATGAAGTAACAGGATTACTTTTTCGGTGCAACCAAATTCAAACAGTGAAAGGAGCCACTCCAAACCGTGAGCTATGACAAACTGAGGGCCAAGCTTATGGTATACACAGGAGCATTCCCAACTGGGCAGCATGGGCAAGCACAAGTTTTCTCTTCAAAGAAATGTTTTAGCAGATTATATATGCTTCAGCTCCTCAGCTACCCTCAGTTATGTTAGCAGTATGTTATCAGTATGCATGGGTAAGCAGCACAAATTGCTGTTCTGAACACAACATTCCCTTGGATTTCCAAGACAATGTAAAGTAAGAGTGGAGAAAATAAATGTAACTCCTCTAATAATCCTGAGAACTATATGAAATGGCTATGGTTGGAGACAGGTTAACCCACATAATGTGCACTTTTCTTTTGGAACAGAGTAATTGGTGCTAGTGTTTTATTTATCCATTTTATTCAGGGTTGGTGCGTACTAAAGTCATATGAAGGTAGGTCCATCTCTGAAATAATCAAAGTAAACTACTACATATCTTTTACTTCAAAATTTGAAAAAGAAAAAATTAAGGTCTTGCGCCACATATCAGTAAAGAGAGAGGGAGGGAGATTGATAGATATATAAGGACACAGAATTAACAAAAGTGTTCTATGGTATACAAAGGAACCTTAAAGATATTTTTCATTCCCTTAGAACAATGTTAAATGTATATGTTAAAATACCTTTGAAAAAGTCCAGAAGAAAACCAAAGCCTGGTTTAGGCAAATATTTGACAAAAAATATGGGCCACATAAAGGTAAATATATTTATATACTTTGCCATAAGGACTAATAGATGTACATATGGTTTTGGGTTTGTAGGAAAGACAACAGATAAAACATTAAAAATCTGGGTATATCACTGAAAGATTCTACAACTTACTGTATCTGGTACTTAGATTATAACAACATTTACCTCAAATTAAAATTTTAATGTGGAAAAACTAATGTGGCATTATCTAGTTAGAGCTGTATATTAGTCACTTACATTATCACTATAATTCTCTTCATAAATTCAAAACAAGGAAGTTATCAATAATTCTGAAAATCACTCAGTCTCTGCGGGTCATCTAAATTCTCCAAGATCAGTTTGTATTAAAATTCTTTCGTATAATTATAAACATTTACATTATTTTACATTTGGTCTGGAGAGATAAGGATTAGTATTTGTTTTATATGTCTATCTAGGCTCTCTCTCTGTACCTATACCTATCATCTATTAACTGATCCTGAATGTCTATAACCCACAAAGGTCAAAGAGTAGTCCCAACCTATAAGAGAAGGAGCATGCCCTCCTCCAGAAAGGTTAAGCATGAACTCTGTGCACCGAGGCTTACATTTACTTCCCTAGATCATTAAAGTCTTCATAAACGGGTTCAAGAGGGAGCTACAAACAACTGGCCTCTCTCCTCCTACCACTGTCTTCCACAGTCACCACTACTATTTGTGCCTTGAATCTATCAGCAATAGCTTCATGTTGCCCTTCATCTATGTTATGTCAGACTACCACAAGGATCCCCAGAATCCCAGATCATCCCTCATCTCCTAGATCTAATCTACACAAATGTCAATACTTTCCCTAACCCGTATCCTCCCAACCCTCTCTTATTCTATTTTATAAAAAGTGAAAGAATAAAAAATATAAGTCAATTTTAACACGTACAAATCTCAGTAGGGGAAAAGAACCCAATCTTAGGGTAAGAAAATATTTTGGCTTTAAATGGTCCTACTTAGTGATGCTTTTAGTATTGCATAAAGTCTTAGCTTCAATGAAAGATACCTATCTGAGAATAAACTCAAAAACAAAGTATAATTCTAGCAAAAGTCTGACAGGATCCCTTCAAACAAGGCAGTAGTCTCAGGCAGGGTTCAACTAGGGAGCCAGAGACCCAAGGGAGATAGGAACACTGTAGTCAAACAGATATATGCACACACATGCACGTGTACCCCTCCCCCAATGCCAAGCAAACCGGGCACGTGATGTAAGAAGGAGGCTCTGGGCAGTTATACGCTGGATGCTTCAACTGGGTTTCTCTTATCAGCTTAGGCATGGTTATGCTGCAGTCTTTAAGATTGCAGAGATCCTACCATTAATGTTATTTAAAATAATTTGTAAGCCAGCATTCAAAAACTTAATTTATAGAGTTAATGCTTTGAATTTTATGTAAGTTAACACCTGCTTCTTTCTTAAAGTATCCATGAAAGTTAAGTACATATGCTTATGAAAAAGGAACTGGAGTGAAACTAGTAAGTGCGGTCAGGGAGCCAAGCAGAGAATTTAATATGTTTTGACCTTTGTAAAATCTTATTTGTCTTTACATCTGCTACGTGCAAGCGTCTTAGTTCTCAGCCTAGGGACAGATTTAAGAAATACTAGGAATGAACACTAGGGATAAGTAGGGAAAAATATATAATTATGATAAACACTAGTGGTTATTCATATTATTTCAGCTAATATTGTCTAAAATACAAGAACCAATGCCTTCCCTAAATTGTTGTATTGACTGGATTGATGGGTTTCAATATGTTCTTTAAATGTACTTAACTAGGGGCACCTGAGTGGCTCAGTCCGTGAAGTGTCCAACTTCGACTCAGGTCATGATCTCGCAGTTGCGTGAGTTCGAGCCCCGCGTCGGGCTCTGTGCCAAAACCTCAGAGCCTGGAGCCTGCTTCGGATTCTGTGTCTCCCTTTCTCTCTGCCCCTTCCCCTACTCATGCTGTCTCTCTCTCTCTCAAAAATAAACATTAAAAATTAAAAAAAAAAATAAATGTACTTAACTACCTATAATAAACTTAGGTATGGTCAATGTAAAGTGTGTAAATCCATGATTTTAGACAACTCTCAAATGATTGATTATTGCAATAAAGACTGTTAATATTCTTGCTTATAGTTCTAATGAAAAACAGGAGAAGGATACTTATTCTTTTAAAGCAAGTGCCACTGTTAATATGGATAACATTATCATCTTTGAGACAAAACGACAGCATTCTTTTTTTTTTTTTTTTTTTTTTTTTTTCAACGTTTTTTATTTATTTTTGGGACAGAGAGAGACAGAGCATCAACGGGGGAGGGGCAGAGAGAGAGAGGGAGACACAGAATCGGAAACAGGCTCCAGGCTCCGAGCCATCAGCCCAGAGCCCGACGCGGGGCTCGAACTCACGGACCGCGAGATCGTGACCTGGCTGAAGTCGGACGCTTAACCGACTGCGCCACCCAGGCGCCCCTAAAACGACAGCATTCTTGCCCAATATTATTAATGATCATTTCAATTCATTTTATTCAGTGTTCATTGTTTAAGAGACAGGTTTGGATTGACAGAAAAATGGCTGCTACAAATCTAGAAATAGTAAAGATACTAACATTACACATAGGGCTGGGAATGGAAATTACAATGACACTGTTTTTAATACTATTAAATAGTAACAAACTTGGAAAGTATCACAAATAGGCTTCTGTAATTTTCACTTTGCTCTCCCTCATTCAATCTCCCACCATACTTGACCAATAAAGAGCAAATAAACCAAGATCTTATTAAGCATGCACCATATGAAATTCTTTAAAGTTCAGAAGTAATGGTCTAATGTGAGGAAAAAAAAAATTACATACTTTTTCTTTTTGTGTGAAATGTTCAGGGAAACTGTGCTAAGTCACTTAGTATATAAAGACTCCAATCACCTCACATGTGAAAGAGGTATTAATAAACAAAACCTGCTGCTAGTGATGTGGGTGGGGGTGGGTTTCAGAGAATGGGGGCTAGTGAAATAAATTACCAGTATTTCCAGGTTGGGCAGGAGTATTGGTTTCTTTTCAGGTCAGACTGGCTGTCGCCACCAATACTGACAGGAAGAGTTACTGGAGTGATGCTCTACCTATGATGACTGAGGGACACGGAGACAGCAGAACAGGAGGGAAATCGTATCCCTACTACCTTGTAGATCACCACCAAAAGAAACCTGTTATCTGGGCTTTGTTTTGCTTTTCTTTTCACAGAGGATTAAGATTCTTATCTTAATAAGGTATGTTGTTAAACTTGAATTTTGTATCAGTTTTGTAATCTAGACTTTAAAAACATAAATGTATACTGCACATATGTAAACTTACAATCCCTCTCTCTACGTGCACTATGTTTTGAAGCATTTACTACTGAGATTCTTCCACTGAAATATTTCCATGCAAAAGTATTAACTATTAATTGAATCTGACATTTCTTAATGTAAGTTTTAAACAATTTATTTTACTATTAGAAAAAAAAAATTGAAATTCAAAAGACTAACCTCATGGAGCTATATATTTGTGATAAATTTTGGTAGGTATCTTATACATTAGCTTTAACATAATTCAGACTGAATTCTCAGGGTAGCATATAAATGTGAGGAAAGGGAATGTCTCGGATCAACCCTTCTCTACATAAAACAAATTGGTTTGATATATTTACTTGCTTATTTTTTACTTGACTAACCGGCATGATGCCTTAATGATGAGAGAAGGATGTAAAATATTCATGCTTTTGTTTTGCTTTTGTCAAATTGTTTAACTGCTTGAATCACCATACGATGTCTATCATTAGGCTTTTATTAATTTAATATCTAGGAGAGGAATGAATTAATGAGTGAATGAATGAAAGAATGATGGAAGATTTATAGTTACTTGACTTGTCTTTGCCTTATTTTCCCTATATACTATTTAGGAATAATAATATCATGGGGATATCCTAAAAGGAAATTGGAAAGTAGATGGTAATCAAGTAAGGAATATTATTCTAATTATAAGAGATCATTATTTTCGTTACTACTTCTACTATCATTAATAAGCACCAGTCTTGCCCAAGAGCCTAGGAACTACTTAGTTTTGTCATCACCATAAAACTAGGAAATCTCATGGTTAAGGTCATACACTGATCATCAAGTTTGAGTCAGCTGCTCAAAAATTTAGACATTATTCTAAAATCCAAATAAATGAAATTTTTAATCAAAATGCAACTGAAATACTGATATTTCTTTCATATGTTTTTGAATTTTTGAAATCCTTTAGATTTTATATAACTCATTGAGACAAATTTGCTTTCCCTGTAAATATATTTTTAAAAATGATTCAGTCTTAATATAATATTAAATATCTTTAAGAAAAGCGACCGTAAAAAGTAAAAAGAAATAATGAGGGTTCAGTGAGTTTTTCTCCAGTTCATACATCGAACGTGCTTTCTCTGTGCTAATGCTACTGTTTCTTATGGCAGGAAAGCAGATGATTCCCTTTGGCATTCTCCTGCTCTTAAATCCCTAAAGCCACCCAAGAACAAATAATGAATTGTACAAATTCTTTAAAATTTCCAAGAATCACTTATAAAATATGGTAAAACATAAAGCAGCCTATGAGTTACGTATTAACATAAAAACTGCACAACTCTGTAAGTTACCTTATAAAAAGAAATCTGATGATTAGTTTGTCCAAGACTACAGTCCATATATAATAAGACATTTTATAGAAGTCATTTCAAGTTGTTGCTTAATAAAGCCTTATGATTCAATAAAGTACAGAGAATTAATTACTTTCTCACCCTAGGAAACAGTGGAAAGTAAACTGAGAGGCTGATGGAAGAATACTTGCCCTATTACACTACACCTTTCCGTTCAATACACCGGGGACATTAGTTCTGATGCCATTAAGTCTCTCTTTCCCCCTTTACATTTTAAAGCCTGCTTGGCTTAAAAATGGTAAGTCTGTGTGTGGTCTGTTTTCAGGAATGATTCAGATGGGCTATACATGTGTTATTTTTTTTTCTTATTTGTATAAGTGATGACATTTCTATACTTCTAATTTTTGAGAAATATATTTAAAGATGTCAACTTTGGTTTAAGTTTTGATGAAAGTACAAGTCTGTATTTTATGTTCTTTTTCACATTTTGATGAGGAGACAAAGCTACACTTCATATCAGATGTTAAGATCAATCTTCCTCGCTTTTGCTCTGACCTAGTGAACTTCTCTGGTAATCGTACACCAGAGAACAGTTTTGCTGTGGGTTTCAGTCTTATTAAATGCTTTAAACTGTTAAATCATTTATTTATCCACTGGCTACTAAATGAATATTATGCTTTTCTCTTATCTGTAGTACTTCAAAGTGAAGCTTGTTATTATAGCATTCAGCGACTAAAAGTTTATTAGGAATAATAATTATCTTCAATCATATTCTCTGCATATTGCATTGTAGGTCAACATTTCATATTGGTAAATATATAAAAATGTTGTAACATTAGGGAGTGTTTAAAGAACAAACTTTATTAGACAATTTGACAATAAATTATATTAAAAAACACAAAAACACAAAATTAACTGAAAGAAACTGGAAAAAAATAAAAATAAAAAACAAACTTTAAGAACAGTGTTTTTAATTTCCTAGATGCTTTCTGAATGCACTGAAGTCTGGAGTATTTATTTTAAAGTTGGTAGCATTGCATTAATATCACCAAGGATGATAATGTGTACTTGCATTAACAATAGCCTTATTGAAAACAGTATCAGGCAGTTTAGCTTTTAATGCTGCGAGCTGGATTGTTCTCACTGTGTTAATCTGCAAAGTTTATAATTCTCCCCACAAAATCATGTTTCAGCAAAGTTTTACTAGAAGCTTCAGGTTTCCGAGACCACTTGTATTCACATGGAGTTTACTGGTATCCTCAGAGGAATTAAAGTTATTCAATGATTGAGCAAGCAAAACACAGAAAAAGAAATGAACAATGTACTTTTTCAGATAAAACTTAGACTTCTTTTTTTTTAAATGCTTATTTATTTTTGACAGAGAACGAGTGAGCATGAGCAGGGGAGGGGCAGAGAGAGAGAGAGACAGAGAGAGAGAGAGACAGAGAGAGAGAGAAGCAGATCTGAAGTGGGCTCTGCATGGACAGTAGCAAGCCCGATGTGGGGCTCAAACTCAGAGACCGTGAGATCATGACCTAAGCCAAAGTCAGACGCTCAACTGACTGAGCCACCCAGGTGTCCCATAGACTTATTTCTTAGTTATTCACATGAGTGCCTTAGAAATGTTAAGCAAATATTCCATTATAATTTATGTTTATGTTTAAAGTTAATGCTGAATTGGTATATTTCTTAATAGACCAATTTGTTTACTTGATAGATAGGCCTAATCAAGGTAGGATAAAAAACTAGATTTGGATTTAGAAATAAAAACAGACTGACTTAAAAATAAAATATATTTAATTCGAATAGAGTCAGCTCCAAATTAAGGATAAAAGAATCAAACTTTTATATAAATGAATAATATTTTAGTTAAGAAATGCAAGCTTGAATGCTGGGTAAATTGCATTTTTGATAATGGAGGTCTGGGTAATTTGAACAAACTGTCCTGCTCAGTCAGAATAACTATAAAAACTGGGGAAAAACATTTAATTGAAGGAATAAGAGAACTAACAAGTAGTAATGTGGACTATAGAGATGAGTCCTGTATTTAGGGCAGCTTTTCACTTGGGAGCAGCTCTAACTCATGGGAGAAGCTATTGAGAGATGAGAGCTAGCTGCCTTTTCAATACAGTTGAAAAGGGTCCAGGAGGACAGAAACTGGAATCAAAGCCTACTAAAAAGAGGGTCCTGGTGAAGTTACTAGGAGAGAGCAAAAGACTCCTTAGTGCAGTGATGGAGATGTTCTGTATCTGTACTGTCCAACAGAATGGTCGTCAAACGCAAGTGGCTACGGAGCACTTGAAATGAGGCTAGTGTGAGACTAAAGAGCTGAATTTAAAATTTTCTTCAATTCTGATTTAAATTTAAACAGTTATATGTGGCTAGTAGCCCCTGTATTGGACAATGCATGTCTTTATGAGGAGATGAATGAGTATTTGTTGTAGCACTGAATATTATATCAAAACTCCAGAGTGATTAAAGACAGAAGGTGTACAGAAGGATTTCTTTAAGAAGACATAAAGAACACAAAAAGAAAAAGACTGGTAAATATGATTACATAAAGTAGAAAACCCCCTACAATTAAGATACATAAAATATAGGGTGCCTGGGTGGCTCAGTTGGTTGAGCATCTTACTTCAGCTCAGATCATGATCTTGTGGTTCGTGAGTTCAAGCCCCACGTGGGGCTCTGTGCTATCTCAGAGCCTGGAGTCTGCTTCGGATTCTGTGTCTCCCTCTCTCTACTTCTCTCCTGCTCGCTAGCTCATTCTCTCTCTCTTGCTCTATCTCTCTTAAAAATTTAAAAAAAAAAAAAACATTAACAAAATTAAAAAAAAGATACATAAAATATAAACAAAATATGAAGATAAGCACTGGGAGAGGACATCTGAGTTACATAAAACTGACAAAGGATTCGTAATTAGAATATATGAAGACTCACAAAGTAACAGAAAAAAGACAACTACTCATAGAAAGCAATCCAAAAAATGGCAATGATATTGCTAAAGTTTTGGGAGGGAGTGTGTGCCACAATATAATCCTACCTTCCCAATCTGAACACAGCGGGGATGAGTTGAGGGTGGGGAGGCAGGGAGGGAGAAAGATATGAGACACGAGAATACAGAGGATTAAGAAACACAGAGATCAAAATATCAAAATACATATTTTTGTACTGGAGAATGCAGCTTAAATGTATAGTCACATGGGCTTCTTACCATTTCACCTCTAAATTAGATGCATTTACCCATTCAGTCACCAGAAGCTCTTCCTCTGGGGCAAACTTTCCCTATAAGCTAACAGTAAGGGAGAGTACCATCATGGTACTTCTCTGCTTCCAGACGGCTCCAAAAATAATAAAGAGCTCAGATGGGTTGATGTGGGCATGCTCAGTTCCTTTACCCAAACCAATCAATCAGTTAAGACATTTTTTTATCATGGAAGTGAGGTAACACTGTACAGTTGTTAATACTTGACAAAAATATCTAAAGGTAGGGTTTGTATTTCTCCTGTGGTAATATCACTTGAATGAATCAAATAGTAATTTCACTTTTTAAAAAAAAAAATTTTTTTTTCCAACGGTTTTTTATTTTATTTTTGGGACAGAGAGAGGCAGAGCATGAACGGGGAAGGGGCAGAGAGAGAGGGAGACACACAGAATTGGAAACAGGCTCCAGGCTCCGAGCCATCAGCCCAGAGCCTGACGCAGGGCTCGAACTCACAGACCGCGAGATCGTGACCTGGCTGAAGTCGGACGCTTAACCGACTGCGCCACCCAGGCGCCCCAGTAATTTCACTTTTAAAATGACTAAATGAATACAAACAACAGTGTCCCTTCCTTTACTTTTCTGAATTATTCTGCCAAACCGCCTGTAATTGATACCTATCTACCATAAGCTAGCAGTCCCTGAAAAGTGTTTCCCAGATAGCATGAGGAAGGCATTTATTAGGGTAATGAGTCAAAGGTGACCTCTCTTTAAAGTATTGCATGGAAGCAGTTTTTTAAATCTCTGTACTCTTCCAGACAACTTTCAGGTTAACACATATATGGAACCTTTCTGCAGTATCACAGTGAAAGGGCTGAATACTGTAAACACAGATCTTAATGAAATCTGAGGCAATGTTCACCTAAAAACTGGCCTGTGAACATTCTTCACAATATTCACACAACTGCAGAGTGGATTTTGTAACAAATATGGATAACAAAATTCCCCCAATATTACCAGACAATACAGAAATCATGATTCTATCTGATAAACCCACCCACAGTAGCACCTGATTTCCTTCAGACATCATCAATTCTTCTTTTATTCCTGTGAATACTGGTATTATTAACTCCATCCGCTAATCTATGAGAGGAAGTCTTTTAATTGGAGGAGGAGAAGGAGGAGGAGGAGGAGGAGGAGGAGGAGGAGGAGGAGGAGGAGGAGATGATGATGATAGAGGTACCCTTCAGACCCTTTCTCATTCTGCTAGCTCTATTAAACATGCACAGGAAAGATGGAAATCTAACTAGAAAAGTGATACCTCAAAGTCCTCTATTCATCTCTGTGAAATCTGGCCATGACCATGAAATCAGATGAGGTTAGATACAGAAAGCACACTGCTTTATTTTTGCCTCGATCATTAGTGTTGAGATGGAAAACTGATGAAACAAAATGTGACACGTATTTTTCCGGAATTAATTCAGATGCTGGTACGGTGCCAAAAGTGCTATTAGTGAAGCAGAAATATATCCACTACTTCAACTTCTGGTGAGTACAACATCATTAGGAGCTTCTCTTTACCATCTCTTAAACCTTTAAACTGATGTGCATTTTTGAAAAGAATAATCACAGTATTGTTATAATATCCTGGGACTATTACCTAGAAAGAATGTATTTCTAATATTCAAGTGACTTTACTAAATGGGTAAGATTAAAATGAACTCAGACCCAACCAGTAGAAGCAATCTAGGCAACAGGTCAGTATAGACAAAGGGAAGGCAGTGATCAGGAAGGAAGCCTAAGGTGGTAGTCAAAGTGAGCAGACATGGTCAGGGAAGTGGAGAGAAACAGTGGCAGGAACCTTGTTCAGGGCATGGCCCTAGTGGATAGTCCATCTTAATTTTTGTGTGCAAAGTGAAAGCTTCTACCTTATCATTAGCAACTTTATCTGAATATGACTAGTGTAAGTTAAAAGTGATTTCTGGGGTTAGTACAGTCTGGAAAAGCCAAATTACAGAAAAGGAGGTTCCTGTAGGAAAATAACTGAGTTATGGTGTGGCTCTAGTCCCTGGGAGTATGTTCCAGGTCTCAGTTGTGGTAAACTTACAACTCTGAGCAGATGATAGAGAATGATAAAGTAGAAACAGAAAATCACAGGTGAATACATTTCCTATTAAAGACAGGGGACTATAGAAGAATGGGAATATCATAGGCACGGTTTCTTAGTATCAACAATAATAACACATGGGCCAGATAATTTTTGTGGTGAGGGGCTCTCCTGTGCATTGTAGGATGTTTAGCAGCATCCCTGGCATCTTTTCCCAATAGATATTAGTATTACTTCTCTCCAGTTATCAACCAAAAATGTTAAATTTCTATGGGTCAAAATTGTCCCTGCTTTAGAGGAAAAAGCAGTCATTTTAGGTGCCATATTGTCTCACAGGAGCACCCCATACTAAATTTTATTTATGCAATATATAGTATCTCTGTTGCATAAAATGGAGAATAGTGATTTATTAGTCACACCCTAGACCACCAGGAGTCAAAACAGTGGCTCTACTTGTGGTAAAACCATCTGTATCTCTTCCTCTTTTCTTTTTTTTTAAAGTTTGTTTTTTTTTTTTTTTTTTTTTAATTTTTTGAGAGAGTGTGCACATGCACAGGCAGTTGTGGACAAGTGCACGCACAAGCAGGGGAGGGACAGACAGAGAGAGAGAGAAAGAATCTTAAGCAGGCTCCACGTTCTGCCCAGAGCTGAGGTGGGGCTCAGTCTCATGACTGTGAGATCATGACTTGAACCGAAATTAAGAGTCGGATGCTTAACTGAGCCACCCAGGTGTATCTCTCTCTCTCTCTCTCTCTCTCTCTCTCTCTCTTAAATGTTTATTTATTTATTTGGGGGGCGGGGCGGAGAGAGACAGAGAGAGAGAGAATTCCAAGCAGGTATTGTGCTGTCAGCACAGAGCCTAATGTGGAGCTCAATCCCACAAACCATGAGATCATGACCTGAGCTGAAATCAAGAGTCGGACACTTAATCGACTGAGCCACCCAGGTGCCCCTCATTTGGCATCTCTTAAGACATCTTATATTTTAAATTAATGTTAAAAACTACAGAGACATTTAACCATTTTTCATATGCTTACTTCATGCTACCTAAACCAGACTATAAAGTTCTTCCTTACAGAGTATCCACTACTAAGTGTGGCATAACGTCTCACTCACAGCAGAAATAATTGCATTTATTGATAGGATTTAATATAGCCAATAAAATATTTGTTTATGTGATTTAATGCTGTCAAATCCAATCTCAGTTTAGCCTAGATACGGACCACCTTCATGCTTTTTCTTAACTTTGTTCCAATTCTCCACAACTTTTTTTCAATAACTCTATTAGCCGAAGGGTGGGTATGATAATACTCAATATGCTTATTGATGGGTAATCACCTAAAATATACATGTGAAGATGGAACATGTGTTTCTGAGCCTGGGTTATGACTAGATTCACTGAGTCACCAATTCCTAAATGTGACTGTTTATGTATTTAGCAATCATATACTAAGCACATACTACATATAAACCATTATATACAGGTTAAATAGATACAAAGATAAACCACTTGATTTCTGCCCTCAAAGAGCTTATACCCTAGAGACTGACGCTGAATGCTACAATAGAGATATATACAAAGTGAAAGGAAAGTTGCAAATGAAAGGAACTATCAAGTCTATCTCTGAGGTATGAACAAGGCAAAAAGTGGCACCAGGGCACATATGACATCTCTATACTGTCTTTTATAGAATGAGCCAGGGCTGGTTAGACTGAGGGGGGCAGGGCATTCCATGAAGGGGAAATAATGCACAAAGGCTAAAGCAGTGAAGATATGTACATAATCACTTTTCTGAACAAGAGGGTCTGGAGCATAAGGTTTAACTCCAATCAATTGGCTCCTGAAGGTAAATTTGTAAAATGGAGGCAGACTGTTACATAAAGATGTATTTGGAAGCTTAGAATTTTAATATCCAGAAACCAAATATGTAATGCTATTTTCTGAATCTCAAATTTTTAAAAATATTTAACTAAAGCACATGCTAATACCTGGATTCTGAAATTTAGAAATTATACCAAGAAGCCAATAAACAAGCCTGACCAGGAATACCAGGGTATATTCATATACAAAATTATTTTTCTGCTATTTTAAATTAATATGGCTTTACATAGGGTGATGTTCAAAGAAAAGTTACCAAGTAATAAGCAATTTCCACTGTTTGCCTTTTCCTGTTTTATTTATTCCATCTAAATGATCCTGCTTTTTCATATATTACTTAGTGGGTTACAGGGAGACTACTAGAAAGACAAATAGAAGAAATTTTTTTCATATAAGGAAGAGACTGGAAAAGCATTTGTGCATTAGTCCCATCATTTCTTAACCATTTACAACCATTCACCATCCACCTGTCCTCAGCTGCTGAGTTAGCCTGAATCAGCACAAAATAATGTTATTTTAAAATTATTGACATATGATGTTATACTAATTTTAGATGTACAATATATTGATTTGAGAAAAAATATTGTTTTCTGAGGCTGCACATAAAACCCCCAAGAAGTTCTTGGAAAGAAGTGTGACCCAGGAAGAAAGATGACATAAAGTAGTGATAGTTATAACCAACAAATATGTTTGGTTCTTTAGTGTTCTATAGAAATAATCTCATATACTTAAACCTTTAAGAAGGATGTGCATTTAAAAATAATGAAGAGAAATTGACCTGATAAAGCTGCAAATTTAAGGAATTTATCAACTGCCTCAACATTGCTTTACAGAACAAAAACTAGCTGATTTCAGAACTCTGCGGCCCAGTACGACATCTAGTAGTCTACAACTACTAGGATTTCTAACTATAATCTGATATAATATCATATATATGATACATAATCTGATGCATTTATGATTTCATATATAGCAGATAAACCCTCAAAACAGAACTATTTTTTATGACCAGAATTTTAAAATAGAAATGATTCAAAGCAAGACTTTTGGAAAAGATTAGTAAGTTTTGAGGAAGAAAAAAGACTAAGAAACAAATATTGTTAACTTGGAGCTAAATATTTGAAGTGATAAAGCAGTTCTACCCTAGCATAAAAGTGTAGCCTAATCCCTAAAGCTCATGTGATCATCCATGATTAAAGAATGGTCTATGAAGAAAAATGAGAATGATAATCTTTCTGCCAAAGATTCTGGCTTTTATTTTGAGTGCACTGCAGAAATGTTATCAATATTTCAAGACTGTTAATATTTTACGGGAGAGCTATTGCTTTTCTTTCAAGGATACAGATTGTATAATTTATCAACTATACTTCAATAGGAAATGACTTTGACAGATGTCAGAAATAGAAAAATGGTTTACAATTTTAATGTTATATGGAAATCATTGGGAAAATCACTTTAATAAATAGAAAGTTGTTGCACAGCAAACTTTGTAGGAAACTATTCTATTAAGGAACAGATACTAGAATAAATACATCCTTAAAATATACAGAATATTAATTTACTTGGACTACATAATATTGTACTCTATGTATTTAACAGCACAGAATAACAGTGAAATATTAAGAATAAATGTAATTTCATTTCCTTTCTTTTCTTTTTCTTAAAATCCAGAAGCATAATATTTAAAGGCTAGAGTTCAACCTTTTTTCCCTAGGGCATAAAGAGTTGTGGAGGATCTTTAGCTTAGATATAATTAATAAAACGACTCAATTATTACATAGAGTCAGCAATAAATATTGTTTTGATTGCAGAATTTTCTAAGCTTCAAATAGAAATATTCAAAAGGATATATATTAATAAATAATTAAAAGACTGTACTGTTTCCATAATATTCTAATTACAAAGGGAAAATGAAAATTTCAGTATATCCTTGGGCAAAAGCAGAATTCAACTACCATAAGTAACACAATGGTCACTCAATGTCATTAAAATTTTCTTCTTACAAGTGGTTTCAGCCTTCCCAGAATGAGTTTAGGGAATGACTACAGATGTAAATTAGTGCTAATAACTTCATAAATGTGAGATGATGAGAAGTAAAGAGCTTACAGAAGAAGTGATTGTGGAAGGTTTGTTTCAGAGGATACTGTAAACACAAATGTGTAAACAGTAAAAACCAATGTAGAATGGATGAGCCTTGAATTCTCACTTTTGTGGTCATTTATATTTTTGAATGTCTGGATTTGCTATTTTATTTACAAAGGAATAATAACAAAATAGGCATTTACATATATGTGCTTTTTCTTCCCAGTCTTTCCCTTAGTACCTATGTATGTCCCCTTCTTTTTTTTTCTTTCCTTAAAAAGCAGTGTCCAGGAGCCACTGCAATGACAGTCTTTTATGCAGCTCAGCCTGCCGTGTGCTCCTTTCACATGCCAGCAGGTGCCATTGATCAGAGTTTTGCAGGTACTTATTCAGCGCAACACCCCCCCCCCCCCCCCCCCCGCGCCAACACCTCCCATACCTGTACTCCCAAGTTTTGAATGGTCAATAGCATCTGGTGTTCTTACAATGAAGGTATCATCTTAGGAACATCTCAAAAGGCTTTACACTCCTCATCCCCAAAGACATATATGTTCAGTTCTTTTAACACTGTGTACATGAATACAATTTACATTACTTTCCTTTCATCATCTTAAAGGTCAATATTTTTAAAAAATGAAACCTTAAGGAAAACTACAAACCATGATCGAAGGCATTCAATTAGACACTTCAACTAGAGTTCAAATTAAAAATGATTTGCCTTTTACAAGGTTATTAGATTTTGGAAAACTAAAGCTTACAAATCAGAAGACTACATTACCTTTAGAGAAAAGAAAGCATCCAGCTTTGACATGCCCACCAACTTCAATCGGAACATGTTATAATTGTTTACCAAGCTCTAAAAGTTGTTGTAGGCAGCATATAATAATGTCAAACTGCCTCATGTTCTGAAAAGCCTTAATTTTGGAAAAGTAAAAGTAAAATTTCCATCCTTAATAATTTTTATTCAGCTTCCCACTGCTTGTGTCAAAAATCATCCCTTATTTTAATTAGTCTGTAGTTAGTCATAATATCCATCTAAGATGAATCAATATATAATCAGTATCAATCATACTATTAGTAGTTGTGAACTAAAATGTGTGTATGATCTGTCTCCAAAATAACTTTTACACAGGATTTCCTAAGCTACCATGTTATTAATTATTAAAAATCTATAAAAATGTTGATATTACATTCTTATCATGAATTTGTGACTTTAAATGTTTAATCAGACTAGCTACGGAAGATCCAAAGCTTAGCATTTTGAATCTATGTTTTGACTTCACCTAACAAAACTCCTCTTGAAACACACCTGGAGATTTCTGATTAGTTCATACAGAGCCCAATACAACAGATAGTTTCTTTCTTTCTATATTAGGGAGAGAGAGTGCATGCATGTGAGCAGGGGAAAGGGGCAGAAGGGGGGAGGGGGAGAGAGAGAGAGAGAAAGAGAGAGAGACAGAGAGAGAAGAGAGAGAATCTCAGGCAAGCTCCACATTCAGTGCAGAGCTTGATGCAGGGTTTGGCAGGGCTTGGCAGGGCTTGATCCCACGACCCCGGGGGATCATGACCAGAGCCAAAATCAAGAGTTGGATGCTCAACCAACTAAGCCACCCAGGCACCCCACAACACTTAGCTTCTAAGTAATTTTTAAAGTACTTGCAGGGGCGCCTGGGTGGCTCAGTCGGTTAAGCGGCCGACTTCGGCTCAGGTCATGATCTCACGGTCCGCGAGTTCCAGCCCCGCGTCGGGCTCTGTGCTGACAGCTCGGAGCCTGGAGCCTGTTTCAGATTCTGTGTCTCCCTCTCTCTGACCCTCCCCCGTTCATGCTCTGTCTCTCTCTGTCTCAAAAATAAATAAACGTTAAAAAGAAAAAAAAAAAAAAAGAAAAAAAAACGTTAAAAAGTACTTGCATATTATGGCACTAAACTGACTTTCTACAATTGGATAACAAGAAAACAGTAACATATTTTTAGAGCATATAAATTGGAAGAACTCCTACATGTTTAAGATGATGCCCTGTTCTGATGTTCCTACCCTATTTCCCAAGTAATACCAATTTTACTCTAGTAAGCATCATGAGTATGGCTCTGAAGAAGTAAAAAACAAAACAAACAACAAAAAAAGGTAGGACAGGAATGAAATTTGGAATCAAACCAGAGTTCAAACATCAATTTGGCTGAATTTGGCTAACTTACTGTAACCTGTTTAGTGACAGATGGTACATGTTTGAAATGTGAATATTCATTCATATTTATACTCTCACAAGGCTGTCCTGAATATTAAAATAAATAATATGTAAAACACAAAGTAAAGGGCAGCGTCAAAAACAAGGTCCTACAGTAGCTATTCTAACAATAGTTAATATTATGGTTGTTTCTGATGTTATCAAATTATTAATATTAGATAGATAATAAACTCTAAAATGGGCATAATAATATCTATCTCATAAGGTGATACAATACAAATTAAATGAGAAATAGGTAAAGCACCAATTCAGTGCTGGAATAAAGGTGCACTATTTTTACTAACATTATTCCAATTCTTCAGATACCTGGTCTCAATACCCTCTAAGAATGCATCAACCAAATCCTTTTTTGGGAAGGGGTGAGCACCAAATCATCATAAACTAGGCCTCATCTTCTAAATAAAGGGATAGCTTCCCATCAGAAGACCAGAGTTTTAAGTTTGATGCTATTACAATAGAGCTTTGACTTGGCCAAATTCATCTGATCAACATGATGCAAAAACTTATATGGCTACTCCTAGGAATTTATTATTCTAAACAAAGAACCAGCATTGTTGGCTATTTTATAGTGGCTTTTTACTGCTTATTTTCATTTTAGAAATTATTATCCTAGCAATCCCTATCAAAGTAACACAAGCATTCTTCACAGAGCTAGAACAAACAATCCTGAAATTTGTATGGAACCAGAAAAGACCCCAAATAGCCAAAGTAACCTTGAAAAGAAAACCAAAGCTGAAGGCATCACAATCCCAGACTTCAAGCTATACTACAAAGCTGTAATCATCAAGACAGTATGGTACTGGCACAAGAACAGACACTCAGATCAATGGAACAGAAAAGAGAACTCAGAAATGGACCCACAAATGCATGGCCAACTAATCTTTGACAAAGCAGGAAAGAATATCCAATGGAATAAAGACAGTCTCTTCAGCAAGTGGTGCTGGGAAAACTGGACAGCAATGTGCAGAAAAATGAACCTGGACCACTTTCTTACACCATAACAAAAATATACTCAAAATGGATGAAAGACGTAAATGTAAGACAGGAAGCCATCAAAATCTTCTAGGAGATAGCAGGCAAAAACCTCTTCGATTTTGGCCGCAGCAACTTCCTACTCAACACATCTCCAGAGGCAAGGGAAACAAAAGCAAAAATGAATTACTGGGACCTCATCAAAATAAAAAGCTTATGCACAGCAAAGGAAACAATCAGCAAAACTAACAGGCAACTGACAGAATGGGAGAAGATATTTGCAAATGACATATCAGATAAAGGGTTAGTATCCAAAATCTATAAAGAACTTATCAGACTCAACACCCAAAAAACAATCCAGTGAAGAAATGGGAAAAAGACATGAATAGACACTTCTCCAAAGAAGACATCCAGATGGCCAACCGATACATGAAAAATGCTCCACATCACTCATCATCAGGGAAATACAAATCAAAACCACAATGAGATACCACCTTACACCTGTCAGAATGGCTAACATTAACAACTCAGGCAACAACAGATGGTGAGGATGTGGAGAAAAAGGATCTCTTTTGCATTGTTGGTGGGAATGCAAGCTGGTGCAGCCACTCTGGAAAACAGTATGGAGGTTTCTCAAAAAACTAAAAATAGAACTACCCTACGACCCAGCAATTGCACTACTAGGCATTTATCCAAGGGATACAGGTGTGCTGTTTCAAAGGGACACATGCACCCCCATGTTTATAGCAGCACTATCAACAATAGCTGAAGTATGGAAAGAGCCCAAATGTCCATCGATGGATGAATGGATAAAGAAGATGTGATATATGGAGTATTACAATCAAAAAGAATGAAATCTTGCCATTTTCAAGTACATGGATGGAACTAGAGGGTATTATGCTAAGCAAAATTAGAGAAAGACAAATATCATATGACTTCACTCATATGAGGGATTTAAGATACAAAACAGATGAACATAAGGAAAGGGAAGCAAAAATAATATAAAAACAGGGAGGGGGACAAAACATAAGAGACTCTTAAATATACAGAGCAAACAGAGGGATTTGCTGGAGGGATTGTGAGAGGGGGGATGGGCTAAATGGGTAAGGGGCATTAAGGAATCTACTTCTGAAATCACTGTTGCACTATATGCTAACTAACCTGCATGTAAATTAAAAATAAATTAAAGTTAAAAAAAAAAAAAAAGGTCATCCTAGACCTTACTGAACAGAATTCCCTTAGTATATAACTGTGGTAGGAAGTTCAGTATTTCATAGAGCGTATCCAAACTACTGGGAAAATGTTTTTTTTTTTTGTTTGTTTTTTGTTTTTGTTTTTAGTAAGACAATACTTAGCATGGTACAGATGTGAAACATGAAATACTCTTATCTTTCATGAATGGATTTACTTCCTCAAAGTATGGACAAACATAAAAGGGTAAAAATATTTTTAAAGGATCTCATAATATTTAGGATGCTAAAAACCATAGAAATCTGTAGAGATACTGATTTTAACACATTTAACAGACATACCATTTCTTTCTGCTATAGTATTTGAAATTAATTTTTCAAAGAAAAACTAAATGTTTACTAAAATTAGCATCTATCTCATATTCTCACATGCATTACCTTCCCGACTCAGTTGTGGCTTTAGTCTTGAAAAAAAAAAAATCAGGGGCACCTGGGTCACTCAGTCAGTTAAGTCTCCAACTTCAGCTCAGGTCACGATCTCATGGTTCACGGGTTCAAGCCCCACATCGGGCTCTGTGCTGACAGTGCAGAGCCTGGAACTTGCTTCAGATTCTGTCTCCCTCTTTCTCTGTCCCTCCCCAGCTCACACTCTGTCTCTCTCTCTCCCTCTCTCAAAAATAAATAAACATTAAAAAAAATTAGGTTGGGCCTAATGGAAATTAAGCAGTGAACAACAACAAAAATCTATACTCTTTCTTTTCAAAAAAAAATTTTTTTTTTTTTTTTACTGCATTAGATAGTTTTGCCAAATGGACAGGACTGTTATCTTTGGCCTATTGGCAACATGTATGTGCTACTACTATAAAAAGTGACAAGTTTTCATAAGGAAACTACAGAGTGAATATATAGCTTCATATTTTTATTAAGATGATGCTGAAAATTCACATGTTGTGTAACTAATTTAATATGGGGTTGTGATGAAATAAATTTCTATTCAAATTCTATTCAAAATTCAAATACTGTTTAACTTTTTTCTAAGAAATATAGTATCTGTAATAAAAATAGTAATAGTCATGTACAATAATAAACAATAATTTACTGAGTGTTATGTGTCAAACACTTAAATGCTATATTATTTCATTTAATCTTTGAAAACTTATTATCTTTACTTTTTTGGAGAGAGGTAAAATATTTGCTCAAATTTATATGAGTAGTAAATAACAGCCAGAATTCAAACTCACGTTGGTTTTACTCTAAAGACCACGCTAGTAACTACTCCACTATTTTTCAAACCTGGCTGAGTCTTTTATTTATTTATTTATTAAAAAAAATTTTTTTTAATGTTTATTTATTTTTGAGACAGAGAGAGACAGAGCATGAACAGGGGAGGAGCAGAGAGAGAGGGAGACACAGAATCTGAAACAGGCTCCAGGCTCTGAGCTGTCAGCACAGAGCCCGATGCGGGGCTCGAACTCACGGACCGTGAGATCATGACCTGGGCCGAAGTCGGACGCTTAACCGACCAAGCCACCCAGGCGCCCCCTGGCTGAGTCTTTTAAAAAATATGGTTCGTAGGCCTGACCCTAAGATTCTGATTCAGTATGTCTTCAGCAAGGCCAGAAAAACCTTGGTTTTACAAAGCTCATCTGGTGATTCTAATGTACATTCATATTTAGGGAGTACAGTACTAGGTTAGTCTGCTGTCTTTCCCTTTAAGTTATATATATCACAAAACCAAATAAATCTGAGAAATCCATCTCAGATTTCTGCAGTTTCCTTCCCACCTGCCCCCACTCAAGATCAGCTTCCATTAACCAAGGCATAACTTTTATTACAAGAAAATTGGTTTAAGTGGCTTTTGATGGAAACAACTGATGGGAGGGGCATTAAGTAAAAAAAAAAAAAGCAAACTGGGAATTAAGTATCCTGTAATTGGACAGAACTTATCTAGTCTTAGGGAGTATTCGTCTTTCCATTCTTCTGCCACTAAAGAAAGAAGAAAGGAGAACTATTGAGGGAATGGAGCAAACATCTGTGAAGAATTTAATAACAACTACGAAGGAAGGAAAGCCAACAAAGTTTTATACTCCAAGTATAAAAATGCAATTATTTACAGCTGAGAGGTTAAACAGGAACATCTGATACCTGCAGACTGAAGTCCTAGAGAAAGTCAGCAAATATTTGAGAGGCTACTATGTGCAAGGCATTATATTAAGAACTAAGTTATCTATATTCTAGAGACATCTGATCCCATCAGAAAAGGAAGAGTGTAATAAAAAAATCTACATATTCTGGTTGGAACAAGCTACTGCTGCCTTGAAGAACCGCCCATTGAGTGTCTATTCTTTTTTAAATCTTATACAAAGAATGATTGGCCTCATTGTCTAATGTTATTTAAGTTAGCAGTTTTAAATTAAAAAAAAAATTTTTTTCCTACAATAAAATTCCAGGGAAATTTACAGCTCTAAAAAGCATGTAGCTTAAAAGAATGATTCATAATATTTTATGTTTTATAGTTTACAAAGCATTTTCAGTATCTACCCTTCAATTAGAAAATAATTAAGCATTTTTAAGAGGTAGGCAGAGTTGGTGTCATTTCCTCAATTTGATGAAGAAATTGAAAACTTCTTCAAAGACTGGTTTGATGGCTTGCTTGAGACCACAGAATCTAATAAGTGGTGAATCAAGGACTCAAATCAAGGACTTCAGACTTTGTGACACTGTGTTCACATGTCAAATAGCTTAGCCCTAGGTAATACTAACCTAGACTTTAATAAAATGTAGCTGAAGCACAACCAATTTTTGTAACAGTTAAACTATCTACTTACAATGACAAAACAAAAGCAAATATATGGTATTTCATAGATCACGCAAGCTGGAAGAGACTATTAGGTTTTCTTTATAAAAGGGTCAGAGAAGCCAAAGCTGAACACAAGTGAGTTTGGGCAGAACTGGGTTTGGAAGTAGGGACTCAGTTAAAACAGTCAGGGGGTCAAAATCTGTTTTTTGTAGGCCACTCACGCTTAGAACGGTTTCTACATTTTTAAAAGGTTGTAAAAAACAGAGGAGGGGGAGAAAGAGGGGGAAGAAAATGGTGGAGTGGGAGGACATGCAACAGAGACCATATGTGGCCTGCACAGCCTAAAATATTTATTACCTAGGCCTTTACAGAAAAAGTTTGCGAACCTCATTTCAAAGAATAAAGAGATACTGAGACCTAAGAACAAAAAGAAAACTACCCATACACCCTAGTATGTCAGGTAATAAAATACAATTTTACTATTATTTTTTTTAATTTTTAATTTTTAATTTTTTTAATGTTTATTTATTTTTGAGACAGAGAGACAGAGTGTGAGTTGGGGGAGGGGGCAGAGAAAGAGGGAGACACAGAATCTGAAACAGGCTCCAGGCTCTGAGCTGTCAGCACAGAGCCCGACGTGGGGCTCGAACTCATGAACTGTGAGATCATGACCTGAGCGAAGTCAGACGCCCAACCAACTGAGCCACCCAGGCACCCCAATAAAATACAATTTTAAAATGTAGTTAAAACCTCTCTATAAAGGATAAATTAAAGATAACATCCTCTTCTCCTTCAAAACACCAAAATGTTTTAAAAGAAACTATTTTCAGGTTTTAAACACCTGTGTTATCAGAGATTTCTCTTGTTGGAGAATCATGGGATTCATTACTTGTGTATAATGTACAAAAACTTAAAAACTGGAATAGAGAATTCCAGTATGAATGCCAAAAATACAAGTTACTTTGCCTAAATAGATATATAATCCCCCCTCAAAAAACAAATCAAACTCCAGCCCATGCCTACTAGTAACATTGGGTATTAGTTGTCAGTAGTGACCCTAGATGACTTCCTACTACAGTGCCAATCACAATTACTTTTAAAGCCAAATGTACCACATATGAACCTCTATAAATATTAAATCTGTCTCCTACCACCACAGGGGCTAAAGTAGCTATTAAAAAAAAAAAATCACTTTAGTTCCAAATTGTACCTGTAAAATAGCTAAATCAATGGTTATACTACTAAGTTCTTTATTAGCTTTCCCTTTCCTTTGGAATCACATGCTCAAACCACCTTATATTCTTTCTGATAAAATTCCCCTTGAAAGAACACTATTTCAAGTTAATGACTTTAACAGAATGTCCAATGCTACAAGCATTAATTCTTATAGCAGTTATAAGAGGGTGACATTTATTATGTGTGTGTTCACATGTATGGAAAATTGTGTCAAGTTCCATTCCTGATATGTAGATACTAAAGTCCTACTTAAAGTGTGGTGTGTGAGTTGATGATTTGAAGATTTAACCAAAAAAAAAACACAAAACCCCAACATTCAGATATTTGGGTGAGGAAGCAACCTGCCTGTTCCCATTCTACTCCTTCTTTCAGAATGTTAGCATCTGCAGGAAGAACTGTCTATAGCCCTTGTCCAGTCAGGTACACTAACTTGAAAACAGCTCCTCAAAAGTTTTTTTTTTTTTTTTTTTTTTTTTTTTGTGGCATCTTACTGTGCTCTACAACGCTGGGCCCAAGGATGTAGGGGATATAAAAAACATAAATAGGTCTTGGAAGGCAAACTGGTTGAGAGAAGTGGGGGTATGAAAGTGTAATGCAGTCCATTAGCTCCCTCTGTTCCATAAGCTCAAAGGCAGTTCAAGCATTGTGACTCCTATTTTAGTGTAACTGAGTTTCAGTATCTGGACTGGACCATATGCAGCTGTGGGAAGCGCATCTGCAGGGATTAATGGAAGCACAGGGGCACGTGGAATTAAAAAGTACTCTGTAAGTTTGCAGCAACATTTTATTTTTACTATTCTTTATTGCAAAAGTAATATATCCGTCACGCTATGGGTTTTAAAGAGGTTGTGCACTATCATTCTTAATACTGTTTTATAGGGAAATGTGAATTTGAACAATTTATACACAACCCATTTTTGAAAACGCAGTTCCTTCTTAAATCCTGTCTACATTAAACAAATGTGGAATTTGTTAAATATTTTTAGAGATGAAACACATAGAAATTTCAGGAGATCAAACCTCGAAGTCTGAATGAATAAGTTCGAAAGGAAACAATGTGGTTTCTCCCAAGAAAACAGAGGTCTTATAAAATACAGAGAGGAAGAGCCAACATGGTGGAGAAGTAGGGGGAATCCATACTTCCCACGTCTCTCAAACAAAGAAGTGTAGAAGCCAAGGGACTTTGAACACCAGAACCCGGGAGGAAGAGAGACTGAATCTAGTAGGAAGAAAATGGGAAAGCTGGAAAAAAGATAGGTGGGTAACTGCGAACTGGGGGAGATTAAAAAAGGTTGTCTGGGCAGGGAGGGGAGGGGCCCCCTTCAGCTGAGAGACAAAGGAAGAGAAAGAGTAGCTAGGCAAGTGCAGGACCATATCTGGACAGAAGAAAGACCTTGGACTGAGACTGAGAGGGACTGAGAGGGATCTAATCTCTAACTGCAGGGCTTTCTTCCGACTGGAGCCAGCTCCCTGTTCACACACCTGGGGAGGAGGGGAGCCAGGCCTGGGTGTGGTGGTAGGTCAGGGACACAGTCCACAGCTGGAGAAAGTGGTTCCCTCCCTGGAGGACTGTGCGATAGTACAGAACCGGTTTGCGTCCACCACCCGCACCCCCCAACCCCGGGCACAGTGGCTGGGCTGGGCTGGGGGCTCAGTCTGCAGGAGGAAAAGGCCCTGGAGTGCTATGGGAAAAGACAAAGGTTGCCTGCATCTGCCACCCCAGGGGCTCATGGTGGAGAGGGCAGCGGCTCAGTCCACAGCAGGAGAAGGCAGTCCTCCCTGAAGTACAGCAGCACAAAGCCAGCTGGGACCACATACCACTGCACTGAAGACGCTTCCTCAGCACCAGAGCCCATGGAGGGGGACTTTGAATCCTAGCCAAGTGCAGGGTCAGGGGAGTTGGCAGAGAGAGAAGGACTGCCCCGTCTGTGCCCACAGCACAGTGAGCACGACTCAAACTGAGTCCACTGGGTCTGATTCCGTGGAGAAGAGACTGGGAGATCACCATCCCCCCCCCCACCCCCACCCCTGCCACCACCACCAAGGCGGGGCCTCAGGGATCACTCCCAGCCCATAGTGCAGGTGGATCCAAAAAACACCAAATTACGTCCCTTTGCACTGGGTAGCTGCATATCCACCATAGCAGCACAGACCCTGCTGACAGCTACTCCCGACAAGCTATGTAGCATTGCCTGGATTAACTCTAGGTCAATTCTGGATATATAGATATATTCTCCGCGCCCCCCCCCCCCCCCGCCCCCTGCCATTTCTCCTCCTTATCTCTTCCCTCCCCTAGGCTGGTTACTCTGGTTATTGGTCTGTCTAAACAGGCATATTTAATCTTAATCCATTGTCTTGATACATGTTCTACACCTCCTTCTATACACTCCTTTCTCTCTCTCTGGAATAATCAAGCCATAGAGTTTCTCTGTCTGGGTAATTTTATCTTCATTTCATTTTCCCCGCCTCCTTTATTTTCCTTTCTCTCTGTCTGGATTAAGACTTTTAGTCTCTCTGCCTAGTCAGTGTTTATTTTTTCTTCACCCCCCGCCCCTGCTCCTGTCAATTCTCTCTTTGTATGTGCTCTTCCATTAGCACCACCTCCACTCTCTTCTTTACTTGTAGTTGGTGTTTTGGGTTTTTTTGTTTTAGTCTTTAGGTTTTTGTTTTTGTTTATTTGTTTGTTTCTGTTATCTGTGTGTTTGCATATTTTTGTCTCCTGTTTGTTTTCCTTTCCAGGGCTACTCCAAGGAACAAATCAAAGCACACCTTGTGGAGGGTCCAAAATATTACTACGAATAGGGTAATAAAATAACCAGTCACAACAACAGAGAGGAAGTAATAATCCCCGAAAAAACATCTCCTGAAGGGCCAGGCCCTGGACAGTGTATGACCCTCTTTTAATATAGCAGCGCTCAGAGATGCAGAGCACACAAGCTTTTAAAACACATAAGGAATTCCAGAAAAAGAAGAGAGAGAGAAAGGGGCTTAAGGTGTACTTAAATCATAGCAGAGAACTTCCCTGATGTGGGGAAGGAAAACAGGCATTGAAATCCAAGAGACACAGAGAACTCACTTCAGACGTAACTTGAATTGATCTTCTGTATGACATATCGCAGTGAAACTGGCAAAATACAAATAAAGAGAGAATTCTGAAAGCAGCTAGGGATAAACGGGCCCTAACATAACAAAGGCAGACACATAAGGGTAGTAGCAGACCTATCTACTGAAACTTGGCAGGCCAGAAAGGAGTGGCAGGGAATCTTCAATGTGATAAACAGAAAAAATATGCAGCCAAGAATCCTTTACCCAGCAAGTGTGTCATTAAGAATAGAAGGAGAGATAAAGGTTTTCCCAAACAAACAAAAACTGAAGGAATTCATCACCACTAAACCAGCCCTACAAGAGATCCTAAGGGGGGGTCTGGGAGTGAAATATGGCAAGGACCACAAAGTACTAGAGACACCACTACAAGCATGAAGCCTACAGATATCACAATGACTCTAAATCCATATCTTTCAATAATAACACTGAATGTAAATGGACTAAATGCTCCAATCAAAAGACATAGGGTATAAGAATGGATAAAAAAAACAAGACCTATCTATTTGCTGTCTACAAGAGACTCATTTTAGACCTGAGGACACCTTCAGATTGAAAGTGAGGGGATGGAGAACTATCTATCGTGCTACTGGAAGTCAAAAGAAAGCTGGAGTAGCCATACTTATATCAGACAAACTAGACTTTAAATTAAAGGCTGTAACAAGAGATGAAGAAGGGCATTATACAATAATGACAGGGTCTATCCAACAGGAAGAGCTAACAATTATAAACATCTATGCACCAAATATGGGAGCCCTCAAATATATAAAACGGTTAATCAGAAACATTAGCAACCTTATTGATAAGAATGTGGTAACTGCAGGAGACTTTAATATAGCAATGGATAAAACATCTAGACAGAGAATAAAGAAACAAGGGCCTTGAATGATATATTGGATCAGATGGACTAGAACTCTGCATCCCAACGCAACAGAATATACTTTCTTCTCAAGTGCACATGAAACATTCTCCAAGATAGATCACATACTGTGTCAATCACAAAACAGCCCTAAATAAGTATAAAAGAATTGAGATCATACCATGCACACTTTCAGACCACAATGCTATGAAACTTGAAATTAACCACAGGAAAAAGTCTGTAAAACCTCCAAAAGCATGGAGTTTAAAGAACACCCTACTAAAGAATGAGTGGGTCAACCAGGCAATTCCAGAAGAAATTAAAAAATATATGCAAACAAATGAAAATGAAAATACAATAATCCAAACACTTTGGGAAGCAGTGAAGGCAGTCCTGAGAGGAAAATACTTTGCAATCCAGGCCTATCTCCAGAAACAAGAAAAATCCCAAATACAAAATCTAACAGCACACCTAAAGGAAATAGAAGCAGAACAGCAAAGACACCCCAAACCCAGCAGAAGAAGAGAAATAATAAAGATCAAAGCAGAAACAAACAATAATCTAAAAAGAAAATAGTAGAGCAGATCAATGAAACCAAGAGGTGGTTTTTTGAAAAAATACACAAAATTGATAAACCTCTAGCCAGGCTTCTCAAAAAGGAAAGGGAGAGGACCCAAATAGATAAAATCATGAATGAAAATGGAATTATTACAACCAATCCCTCAGAAATACAAGCAATTATCAGGGAATACTATGAAAAATTATATGCCAACAAACTGGACAACCTGGAAGAAATGGACAAATTCCTAAGCATCCACATACTTCCAAAACTCAAACAGGAAGAAATAGAAAACTTGAACAGACCCATAACCAGCAAAGAAATTGAATCAGTTATCAAAAATCTCCCAACAAATAAGAGTCCAAGACCAGATGGCTTCCCAGGGGAATTCTACCAGACATTTAAAGCAGAGATAATACCTATATTTCTCAAGCTGTTCCAAAAAATAGAAAGAGAAGAAAAACTCCCAGACTCATTCTATGAAAACAGCATTACTTTGATTGCCAAACCAGACAGAGATCCAGCAAAAAAAGAGAACTACAGGCCAATATCCCTGATGAATATGGATGCAAAAATTCTCAACAAGATACTAGCAAATCGAATTCAACAGCATATAAAAAGAATTATTCACCATGATCAAGTGGGATTCATTCCTGGGGTGTAGGGCTGGTTCAACATTCACAAATCAATCAATGTGATACATCACATTAATAAAAGAAAAAAAAAAGAACCATGTGATCCTGTCAATCGATGCAGAAAAACCATTTGACAAAATTCACCATTCTTTGTTAATAAAAACCCTTGAGAAAGTCGGGATAGAAGGAACATACTTAAACATCATAAAAGCCATTTATGAAAAGCCCAGAGCTACCATCATCCTCAATGGGGAAAAACTGAGAGCTTTTTCCCTGAGATCAGGAACACGACAGGGATGTCCACTCTCACTGCTGCTGTTTAACATAGTGCTAGAAGTTCTAGCATGAGCAGTCAGACGACAAAAGGAAATCAAAGGCATCAAAATTGGCAAAGATGAAGTCAAGCTTTCAATTTTTTGCAGATGAGATGATATTATACATGGAAAACCAGACAGATTCCACCAAAAGTCTGCTAGAACTGATAGATGAATTCAGCAAAGTCGCAGGATACAAAATTAATGTACAGAAATCAGCTGCATTCTTATACACTAATAATGAAGCAACAGAAAGACAAAGAAACTGATCCCATTCACAACTGTACTAAGAAGCATAAAATACCTAGGAATAAACCTAACCAAAGATGTAAAAGATCTGTATGCTGAAAACTACAGAAAGCTTATGAAGAAGATATAAAGAAATGGAAAAACATCCCGTGCTCATGGATTGGAGGAATAAATATTGTTAAAATGTCAATACTACCCAAAGCTATCTACACATTCAATGCAATCCCAATCAAAATTGCACCAGCATTCTTCTCGAAGCTAGAACAAGCAATCCTAAAATTTGTATGGAACCACAAAAGACCTCGAATAGTCAAAGTAATATTGAAGAAGAAGACCAAAGAAGGAGGCATCACAATCCCAGACTTTAGCCTCTACTACAAAGCTGTAATCATCAAGACAGCATGGTATTGGCACAAAAACAGACACATAGACCAGTGGAATAGAATAGAGACTCCAGAATTAGACCCACAAAAGTATGGCCAACTAATCTCTGACAAAGCAGGAAAGAATATCCAATGGAAAAAAGACAGTCTCTTTAACAAATGGTGCTGGGAGAACTGGACAGCAACATGCAGAAGAATGAAAGCAGATCACTTTCTTACACTATTCACAAAAATAAACTCAAAATGGATGAAGGACCTGAATGTGAGACAGGAAACCATCAAAACCCTAGAGGAGAAAGCAGGAAAAAAACCTCTCTGACCTCAGCCGCAGCAATTTTTTAATTTACACATCTCCAAAGGCAAGGGAATTAAAAGCAAAAATGAACTACTGGGACCTCATGAAGATAAAAAGCTTCTGCCCAGCAAAGGAAACAATCAACAAAACTAAAAGGCAACCGATAGAATGGGAAAAGATATTTGCAAATGACATATTGGATAAAGGGCTAGTATCCAAAATCTATAAAGAACCCACCAAACTCCACACGTGAATAACAAATAGTCCAGTGAAGGAATGGGCAGAAGACACGAATAACTACTTTTCTAAAGAAGACATCCGGATGGCCAACAGGCACATGAAAAGATGCTCAATGTCGCTCCTCATCAGGGAAATACAAATCAAAACCACACTCAGATACCACCTCATGCCAGTCAGAGTGGCTAAAATGAACAAATCAGGAGACTACAGATGCTGGAGAGGATGTGAAGAAACGGGAACCCTCTTGCACTGTTGGTGGGAATGCAAATTGGTGCATCTGCTCTGGAAAACAGTGTGGAAGTTCCTCAAAAAAATTAAAAATAGATCTACCCTATGACCCAGCAACAGCACTGCTAGGAATTTACCCAAGGGATACAGGACTGCTGATACACAGGGGCACTTGTACCCCAATGTTTATAGCAGCACTTTCAACAATAGCCAAATTATGGAAAGAGCCTAAATGTCCATCAACTGACGGATAAAGAAGTTGTGGTTTATGTATACAATGGAATACTACTTGGCAATGAGAAAGAATGAAATCTGGCCTTTTGTAGCAATGTGGATGGAACTGGAGAGTGTTATGCCAAGTGAAATAAGTCAGGCAGAGAAAGACAGATACCATATGTTTTCACTCATATGTGGATTCTGAGAAACTCAACAGAAGACCAGAGGGGAGGAGAAGGGGAAAAAAAAAGTCATAGAGAGGGAAGGAGGCAAACCATAAGAGACTCTTAAATACTGAGAATAAACTGAGGGTTGATGGAGGGTGGGAGGGAGGGGGGGGTGGGTGATGGGTGTTGAGGAGGGCACCTGTTGAGATGAGCACTGGGTGTTGTATGGAAACCAATTTGACAATAAATTTCATATTAAAAAAAAGGGTAATTATTCTTCAAAACTAATTTTAGTGTTTTGAATGTTTATAGACTAAATTCTATATTTGTTCCTATAATGTTAATGAAGGTGCAAATAACTATAGTAATGATTAAACAAGATTTGATGACATAAGAACTATCATAATATGGGAAGAAGACATTTTTCCAAAGAAGACATACAGATGGCCAGCAGACACATGAAAAGATGGTCAATATCACTCATTATCAGAGAAGTGCAAATCAAATCTACAATGAGATATCTATCACAGCTGTAAGAATGGCTAAAATCAACAACACAAGAAACAACAAGTGTTGGCAAGGATGTGGAGAAAGGGGAACCCTCTTGCACTGTTGTGGGAATGCATACTTGTGTAGCCACTGTAGAAGACAGTATGGAGGTTCCTCAAAACATTAAAAATACAACTACCCTATGATCCAGCAATCGCACTACTAGGTATTTACCCAAGGAGTACAAAAATACTAATTCAAAGGGATATATGCACACCAATATTTATACCAGCATTATCTCTAATAGCCAAATTATGGAAACAGACCAAGCATCCACTGATACATGAATGGACAAAGAAGTGGTATGTACATGTGTGTGTGTGTAAACACACACACACACACACGAATATTAGCCATAAAAAAGCATGAACTCTTGCCATTTTCAATGATGTGGATGGAACTACAGAGTGTTCTGCTAAGTGAAATAAGTCAGCAAGAGAAAGACAAATACCATATGATTTCTCGGCAAACCAAGAAACAGACTCAACTACAGAGAACAAACTGATGGTTATCAGTGGGGGGGTTAGGTGGAGGGATGGGTTAAATAGGTGATGAGGATTAAGGAGTACACTTGTGGTGAGCACCAGGTGTTGTAAGGAGACGTTGAATCACTACATTGTACAACTGAAACTACTATTACCCTGTATGTTGACTAATTGGAATTTAAATTAAAAGTTAAGAAAAAATAGAACTATCATAGTATACTTCGCTCCCGCCTGACTACAAAATGATATACATTAAGAGAACGAATGTTTCAAAAATAACACCAAGACACATGTTCCAAAACACAGCCAATGAAGAATAAGAACTAACAGTAAGACACGACAAGGAGGAGCATGCCCTTCATAGGTGCATTAGCTTATCTTGAGAATATGGGCCAACATGGTGGAAACACTGGAAAGGGCAAAGTAAAGTGTAACAAGAACCTCAGGAGACAAACCTACATGTTCACTTTAGAATTGAGCAGAAAAGGGCTAAAATAAAAGTTGAGTTTCCCTTCCTAAATGAAAGAATCTTTGTTCTTACTACTTATAATACTACTTTTAAATATTTATTACAGAAGTTGAAGGAAATTCACTCAAGATACAAGCAACACTTGCTTTTAAAGAATCCCCCACAAAAAGGCCAGGGGTGGGAATGGGAGATAGTAAGTCTCTTTGCTTCTTAAAATCACAAGCTCTTTTCTAGTTAAAAAGCAATCTTAAGATACTAACAGATACTCATTTTAAGGTTTACGAAGAAATCTTTTACCTAAGACGTAATAAACTAGCTTTCTCTGCAGCTAATATGAAGCGAGATTTTTGTTTTTGTGGTTGTTTTTAATTCCAAAGCTTTTGGGTATGTTTAAAGTTGAATCAGGTTCCCACATAAAATACTAATGCTTTCATTTGATGCTGGGGAGCATGTTTTATTTCAACTAGCATCAACATGCTATCATTACAGTAGCTCATTCCTGATGGGGGAAATGAAAGAGATTTTGGAAATGCTTAAAGAAGACAAAGCATTCCTCTTTCCCTACCTGCCACATGGCAATGGCAGTAAATTCAAATAAGAATTTGGGACACAGGATCCCACTCTTTCCCTTACTACATTTCTGCTGATGGAGAGACTGGTGTTTGGATTTCACATGCTGAGACTGAATTATTATAATCTTCTTCTATTGATAACACACTATCATGAGGCTCCTCTCTTATTTAATATTTCCTTTTAGACCCACTATCTGGCTACTGGCCCTTTTCCTCCACGCTCACTAAAGATGAAAAGCTATGCATTTGGTATAGGGCCTTGTATGTATATTCATCCTTGAATAATACATAGCATTTTATTTGTATGTTTAACTTACATAAATAATTTTGTTGTCAGCCCTTTTTAATAATCTATCACTTTTTAAAAAATAATAATCTACATGTTTTGAAGTTATCTTTGTGTTACTGTAGCACTGTGAAAGAGAAAAGCACATCAAGGTGTTGGCTTGGTATTATCAGCAAGACCTTCATTCTATTATAAGCTGGTCTGACACTCCTTTGGTCATCCCATCAGGAATGAGCTGAACATAAGCCATTTGACAGAACATCAACATCAGAAAAGGCCACTCCGTGATCATAATGAATCAAGACAAACATAAGACCACTGCATAACCATGTATGAACACAGACAAAATATAACCATTATGCAAGCCACAGAAACAACAGAAAAAATTCCCTGTCCTGGCTAGCTGCTTCTCTGCCAATTACAGCTTTGCCTCATTCTATTCTTCCTGCCTTATAGATAAGATTTAATTAAGATAAACCAACCAGAAGATTACTTCTGTTTTCTGACAGTATCCAAGACAAAGCCAAGTCCCACCTTTAACCTCTCACCAATCATCTAACACAAGTTCAGATCTTGTAAATGCTTCCCAACATCCTCTTGCTGAGATGTCCCACAGTTCCCCACAGGGTGCGTTACCAACTCCCTACAAGTAATAAACCCAATTTGTTCCACTACAGATGTATGTTCCCAAGGGTCTCTGGTGGGAGGGCATTGCCAACACAGTTATTTTATTGTTTCTGACTGCTACAGAGTATTCTATAGGATGCACCCATAACATACTTAACCATTCCCCTTGTGATACTTTGTCTTCAACTCTACCAGAAACAACTGAGGTAAACATTCTGGAATATACCCCACTATAGACCTGAGCTGGTTTCACTGTAGTATGTCCACAGATATGAGACTACTGAGTGACAGGTCATACCCTTACTTTTTTTTTTTTTTTTTTAACGTTTATTTTATTTTTGAGAGAGAGAGAGAGAGCACGCGTGCAAGCGTGAATAGGGGAGGGGCAGAAAGAGAGGGGACAGAGGATCCAAAGTGGGTTCTGTGCTGACAGCAGTGAGCCTGATGTGGGGCTTGAACTCACGAGCCATGAGATGATGACCAGAGCCAAAGTCAACGCTCAACCGACTAAGCCACCTAGGTGCCCTGAGTCATACCCGTACTGTTACTAAGGATCTTGAGATTGCTCTTCAAACCACCTACATCAGTCTAGATTTCCACCAATAATACTTAACTGTTCCAATTACCCCAAATCTTCACCTACATTTTGATTTATCTGCTTATTTTTCAAAAACTTCTTTCCAGTTAGATGGGTGTGATGTGTTATTTTTATTAGGACTTCTCTAATTACTTAAAAGGTTCTACATCTCTCTTTATACACCTGGCCATTCAGGAGCCTCCTTCCATGAAGTGTTAAGCAATAACCTTTGCTTTTTAAAATATATTGATTTCCCTTTCTTATTGTTGAATTTGTAAGCATTTCTCATATAGCCCACATGTTTATCTCTTTTCAGCTTTGATGTTGCAGATATCTGCTTCTAATCTGTCACTGTCATGTTGTTTGTTTTATCCTAGAATTCACTGGACAGAAATCCTTAGTTTTGACATTGTAAAGCTACCAATTTATCCCTGATAGTTTGTACTTTGGGAGTAAAGTTCTTCCACATACCAAGGTCACAAAGATCTTCTCTAACATTGTCTTTCATTGGCTCTACAGTTTTACCTGTCACTTTTAGGTCTTTGTTCTCTCTGGAGTTCATATAGTGCGTGATCTAAGGGAGGGGTCCACGTTCAGTTATTTCATCTAGTAAACAGGTCTTTCCAGGAACCTACAAAGCAACATACCTCTTCCCCACTTTGGGTCTGTTTCTGAGCACTCAACCTCTGTTTCATCAGTCTGACTGCTTCTGTGCCAGTTCTAAACTGCTTTTATTAATATGAATTAAAATCTGGTCAAAATATCATTCTTCTTCCAGATATATCTCAAAATAGACTTAGCTATTTGTGGATTTTTATTCTTTTATCACAGTCAGTTTTGGGTCTCCCCCCACCCCCAAAATACTATTAAAATTTTAACTGGAATTGCATATGGTGACCCTTGACATCTTTATGTTGTTGTTGTTGTATGCCTCATCAATGAACATTTTATAGCTCTTCATTTATGCAAGGCTTTATGTTCTTTAGTACATTTTTACAGTTTGTTTTATAAAGATGTTATGTATTTTTTAAGGTTAATACCTAAATGCATTATAATTTTTCTAACTATTGTGAATTTTGAACTGTAGTTACTGCTAACATGAAAAACAAAACTCTTTATTTTTGCAAGTATATAGTTTTGCTAGTTCTAATGGGTTGTCTATGTAGACATCGTATAATTTCCAAATAAAGACATATTTTTTCTCTTTTCTCCTTTCTTTCCTCTCTGCTATCTTTATTTCTTTTTTTTTTTTTTTTTTTTCTTGTTGGATTAGCCAGATCTATCTCAAGAATATCACCAGGCTTGGGTATAATTGTCTAAAACTTGTTCACAGTTTCAACTTGGATGTTTGCTATATATGTTTTAGTATTTAACTTTTATCAATTTGTAGTTTCCCTCTATCCCCAGATTTCTGGACTTATGAATACTAATCACAAATTAAGAGTTAAATTTTATCAAATATTTTTAAAACCTGTTTTTAGATAATTATATAATTTTTTGGTCTCTTATGTATTCACTAATACAAATTTCATTGATTTTTCTTGTGTTAAACCATCGTTGCCATTCAGAGATAAATACTGTATTTTTAAAAAATCTGTTGGATTTAGTTAGCTAATGTTTCACTTAGAATTTTCACACTTGTCACTGTAAAAGACTGACCTATAATTCTCTTTTGTTGTACTATTCTTTTGGAATTAAGATTGTACAAGTCTTGAAAAATTAGCCAGAAAGCATTTCCTCAACCCAACTTTTTTTTCTTTCTGTCTCTCTCTCTCTTTTTTTTTGTTTTCGTTTTGTTTTGTTTTGTTTTGTTTTTAATATCTGTATGAGACAGGAGTTGTATCTCCTGAAAGTTCAGTAGAAGTATCTTGCAAGCTTATTCAATTTGGGGAGGTATGTCTGTTTATACAAATGTTTATTTCAGTGTAATAATTTTGATTTCTATTTATTTGACAAATATTCTATTAATTTTTCTACTTTTTAAGAAATATTTGCTTTTTGTTTTCAGCAGTTATTTATTAAAGGAAATTAATCACAAAGAAGCTTTCAACAATAAACATTCTGAGTACAAATGAGATTCTTAAGAACTGATACCTAGACTGTATACCCTGGCCCTAATTTCAAGCTCAAAATGCCTCTAAAAAATGAGCTGTCTAGCAAAAAGTTCTGTTCTTACCCTCTGTAAAAAAATCATCTGTCTGTATGTGGATAGCAGCTTGAATAATGTGGAATGACAGGATAACATCTTAAAGGGAAAAATCTTCTGAGTTTTTATATTTCAAAAATAAGTAGTGCTATTAAGCAGTAAGGGACTTAAACAGTAAATTCAACCAAAGAAAATTTGCTGAAGATGCCATAAAGTGAAAATTTTTGCCTCTGAACCTGGCTGTTTAATCTGTTTCATTCTGATAGTTTAAAAGCAATGCTCTTCTTTTTAAGTAGTAGATTACAGGAACATAAAGAAATAGGTTCAGGTATACATTCAAGAGAGAACGTTTCACCAAAGACGTGAAGAGTTATTAGGGATACACTTTGATGGCTAAGTTTTAGATTTCCAAATAATTAAGACTAAGGAAAGTCTGCACAGTTAGCAAATTTATTCAACAGAGACTATTAAATTGACATGATGGAACCTTTTCTCATGTGCTCAAATACTATACCATTGAATATAGCTGGTCTATGCTGTCCCAGAGGGCCGTAACAGGAGTTTTATAAACTGTTAGGATGAATGCTGACGTGCATCTTACTTTGTTTATCACTCAACCCACGCCAAAAGGCACTAATTAGAGTAGTTCTGCCACATAATGTTTATACATTAATTATCCTACTTCCTAAACCAAATGTTCCAAGAACTACTAAGAATGCATATGGCAAAAAGCCACTGGTTGCAGCACCAGTATGCTGTTTTACAAACAAAAAGAACAATAGACTCCAAAAGAAAAGAAATAATAGAAAAGTTAACATATGATATAAAGTGTGGTGTGCATGATTATGTCAATAGTATAGGTATTTAATTTTCTAAGAATTGAGACTTCCAAATTAAAAAGAAAATAAAAATTTAGAAACAAAAATATTACATACAGTAAAGGTACATACACACATATACATATATTTTATATTCAAGGCATATTTATGGGAAATATTAGGAAAAAATTCAAAGAAAAATACAAATTGGTATTGCAAAGCCCTATTTTTGACCTTTAATATTTATTGAGTGCCTTCTATGGGCAAGATACTATGATTCCAAAGACATTCCAAGACATATGGTGTTTCCTGTCTTCAAAGAGTTTGCAGTCTAATGCGAAAGATAGTCAATTACCTAAGAAAATAGAATAAACACAGTGTAGAGGAAATTCTATTAAGTGTTGGGAGATAGCTTGTAAGAGCATGTAATCCAGTCTAGGATTTTATTTTGTGTGTGCATGTTTGTATAAATGAATTTTAGCAGTAGGAAGAGCTTCCTGGAACTTTCCTATCTTATCCTTTCTCTCTACTTGGGTGTTTTTGTTTTACACTGTCTGCTTCTGTAGTACTTATTCTCCTGGTCTTTCCTATCAGTCTGCCGCCTTATCTCGTCCCTTCTGTCTTGAGATTTTACCTTATCTTCTTTCATTTTCCTACTTGGCCATGATGCAGAACAATGTACATTTACTTTTTTGCACTGTTAAAAAATGTGCCCTAATAAAAACAGTGATAATGTTGAAAATAATTATAATAATGGACTTACTATGTATCAGGTTTTTCTAAGCACTTTAATATGCATTAACTCATTAAATTTTCACAAAAATCGAATATGGTAGACATCGATACTACTTTTTAATGTTACAAATGTGGAAACTGAGGTAAAAAGAGGGTAAGTAAATTTCCTAAGGTCACATAGCTGGTTAAGGGCCAAACTGGAATATTATCCCTGCTACTGTGGTTGAAGCCAAACTCATTTAAATGAAAACAATAGTTAATATTCACTGAGTAACCACCAGGCACTATTCTGGTCATTCCAATCATTCTATAAATATGGTCTCATTTAATCCTTACAATGGCCCTGTTAAATAGGTAGGTTAATAACCCCATTTTAAAGTTAAAGAAATTAAAGCAGAAAGGGTTGTCCAAGTCACATAACTAGTAATAATTTTTAAAAAGGAGAAAAAATTTTAAGAAAATTGAATTTTTAAAAAAGAAGAAAAATCACAAACTAAATTATCTTTATTTTCATCTGAGACCATATTCTCTTGGTCAAGACTTTGGAGAAAACAATAGTTCTGTGCTTTAAGCTAATAATTCTGACTCACTGAAATGTCATCTGTCAAAGTGTTGGCTGGTTCTTTAGCCAAAAAGGAATAAACAGACTCTGCCTTGCCATTTTTCAAATGTGCTCAGCAATTCAGGGAATCACTTTCTTTTCAGTTGACATACACCCAATTTTTTATTCTATCCTCTTAGTATTACCATAAGAAACTCAGGTAATAGCACCTCAAAAAGAGATAAAAGATCACATTATTGATTAGTTAGATGGAATGTGACAATCAGGAGACAAAATGAGTCCTCTTTATGTTATCAACACACACACACACACACACACACACACACACACACACACATCTCATAAGTATGTCTTTTTTTTTTTAATTTTTATTAAAAAAAATTTTTTTTAAACGTTTATTTATTTTTGAGACAGAGAGAGACAGAGCATGAATGGGGGAGGGTCAGAGAGAGAGGGAGACACAGAATCTGAAACAGGCTCCAGGCTCTGAGTTGTCAGCACAGAGCCCGATGCGGGGCTCGAACTTACGGACTGCGAGATCATGACCTGAGCCGAAGTTGGACACCCAACCGACTGAGCCACCCAGGCGCCCCTCATAAGTATGTCTTAAAGTCAACTTTTACAATTATCTTCTCTATACATGCAGACAATGCTAGTTTGGATATATAACGTTTGTTTTGTTTTGTTTACTTTTGAGAGAGAGACAGAAAGAGAGAGAGAGAGAGAGAGAGAGAGAGAGAGAGAGAATGGGGGAGGGGCAGAGAGAGAGGGAGACACAGAATCCTAAGTAGGCTCTAGACTCTGAGCTGTCAGCACACAGCCTGATGCGGGGCTCAAACCCATGAACTGTGAAATTATGACCTGAGTTGAGGTCGGATGCTTAACCAACTGAACCACCCAGGCGGCCATAATTTGGATATATAAAAACAGATAAAGGCACACTGATTTGTCTGTGCTGCTATAAAATTATCACAAACTCCTCCAAAAAAATAATTCAAAATCTAGTTCCCTGAATTCAAGGGAAGTCAATATCTCTCCAAATGATGAGGGAAGCCCTCTTAGAACACTAAATGACTTACTTGTTCAAAAGCACATCAAAATTCAGATTAGGAAAAGGAGGTAATTAGTGCCTGCAGCTTTGTTTAGGGTTATTAGTGCCAAGGACTATAGTCAAAGAGCACATGCAATCAGTCCTTGCACATTATAATTAGATGATGGGAAGGACAGAACTCTACATCATAACTACTAGAAATACTACAATCATCAGAAGTGACAAAATGAACCCAATTTCCCCACCAAATTGTTTTTCCAGCTCTGCTACTTGAACTGTGTGATTGAAAGCTTTTCTAAGCATTCTTGAGAGAAACTGTTTAGGATAAGTATTTTTAATATGTGCCTACACACTGTTTCAACCCTGCACAAAGACCTAGGGATACGTTTGCAGCCAGATCCCATGACCTGAAATAGCTGGAACCTGATATGATTACATATGTTAGATTTCGAATGGTAAATATTAAGGCAGAACTATTTGCTCTGCAGTACACCTCTGATTTCTGAGAAGAAAACAGAAAAACCTTGTCGAATAAACATAATCCAAACTTAGTTCTTAAATTTCAACTTCGTCTTTGCTGCTTGTTATTGGGCTAGTCTTTTACGAACCCATTTGCCCTTGCCTCATTGGCTAATCCAAATCCTTTTTATTCCCCTTAAAGTTTCAAGAATGTCTCCTTCCTTCAAAGTTGACTGACGGTATCAGGTGTTAACTCTCACTGATGTTGCTGATGACCTCAAAATTCCTCCTTTTTCAGACCTATTATTCTAAATTGGAGGAAAAGCTGATCTGTCCTCACTGTCTTCTTCCTCACCATTCCCCCTTTACCCCCATATCAGGCTAACAAACTTGTCAACAAGCACTATTGATTCTGCTACCTATAATACTGCAAGACTATACATTCTCGACTTATGTTTCTCTTATCTCAAATATTTTCAATTCAACAAAACTTTTAAGCACCATTTAAATTTTGTTAAGTACCTACCTAGGTGTTAGGCACTGTGGTAGATGCCAAGACACCAATAACTGAGATGGTACCCTTACATAACCCAGAGACCATCCTCCCTTTTATCTTCAAACACATACTTAAAATTATCTTCCAAAAATCTCTTAGTCTTCATTCCATGACATCATGATCCCCACCTCTAGTCATAATCCAGAGAGTTCACAGTCCAATTCAAGTTGTATCCTCACATAGCTCTCCTTTATTATTCCAGTTTAGAGCAGTTTCTCTTTTCTCTGTTCCAATCATTTGGCACTAACCAGAAACCACGCTATACTGGCAGTTACCTTTGCTATGCCTATTTTATATTATACTTCACAATCACACTTATCTACTTAGAGGAATGGAGTTAGGCCTTACAGTCAGAAAGAACATGACACAAGGCCAGGCTCTACCTGTTCAAGGCTGAATGACCTTTGACAAGTCACTAATCCTCCCTCTGCTTGTATGCGGTTATTGTAGGGATTAATAACTTAAAATACAGGCACAGTATAAATTGGCATTAAATATAAATTTTCTTCCTCATTGATTAAAATCTTATAGCATGTGAATATATAAATGAGAATTTCATAAACCCATACTTCTGGGTTTCTCCTTTTATTTTCATTGTAAAAGCAATTATTGAAAGCAAAAAATGGAAAATGTCACCTTTCAAGGGGTCATTCAAGGAATGTTCACTTATTGTACTTCTAACAAGAAGTTATTACTCTGTCTGTCCTCTTCCCTTCCCCACTGAAAGAGCAACCCTCTGATAATGTTATAAGCTGACAAGACAGTTTCTGTCTCATCATGGCAGATTTAATACTGCAGTTGCTATATCCATTAGATTGTTCAAGCATTCTCATTATCCAAGTAGACGTTTACCAACTGAGGGCAGGCACTGTTTAACCAGGCTTACTGCTTGGTAATGGATGTACTTAACTGCAAGCAGGATTACTCTAAAATAAATCATGCCACAAGATAAGACTCTAAAACATGATAACCAGAGACAAAAGGAAATCCAATCACCTACAATTAGCTTCAACTACTCATATGCAGAATAGAGCACGTATATGGAAAAACCAATTTTTCCATATATATATATATATATATATATATATATATATACATAATATATATTTCCTTTTATATATATATATATAGTATATACAAAAGGAATTTTTGGCTTTCTCCCTTAAAATTAGAGAAAGCAACTTACAAAGGGATATAATGCGTATTATATTTTAAATGACTTCTTTCTTTCCTTATTTTTTTAAGTTTATTTATTTGTTTTGAGTGAGAGAGAGAGAGAGAGAGCGAGCACAAGCAGGGGAGGGGTGGAGAGAGAGTGACAAAGACAGAATCTCAAGCAGGCTCTGCAATGCCAGCACAGAGCCCGATGCAGGGCTCAAACTCAGGAACCCCTGAGATCATGACCTGAACCAATATCGAGAGTCAGAAGCTTAAATGATGAGCCACCCAGGCACCCCAAAATGACTTCTATCTTAATAAACATCCAAAATATTCTGTATATAATTATCCTCCATTTGAAGTAGTATTCAATTAATAATCCTTTATGATCATTGTCTTTTTATAAATAAGATTCACTTAGGGGAAAATGGAACTACTCTGCCTTTTCTTCTAGTAGAACTGCCTGATATGCCATTAATGTGCCAGGTTTTAAAATTTAACTTAACTTTTATTTTGCAAAACTACCCTAGGTTTTGAAAGTTAATTTCTTATTACCTTAGTTGGACAAATTATTTTCAATACTAGCAATCCTATCTTGCATACGTTTTTAAAGGTAGCTGTACATTACATCATTTACTGTATCATCTGAAATAAAAACTAAAATGTAAATAATTAGTTGAAATTTGCTTTCTCATTTTCTGTTTAACTGTGATCACAGTTAAGAAGACTCCACATGGACCTCTGAAACTGTTTCTTCGGTAATGAATTGTTTATAGGAGAACATGAGTTTAGATTTTTTTTTAAAACATAAAGCTTAATAGCTTGTAATGCAATAGAAGCCACATCTTATCTTCAATATCTTACCCTAAGATCTTCTAAGTTTAAAAGCAAAGGAAGAATCTTTAGAGATAACTTACATCAGTGAACATTACAAATGAAATTCCAATGTAAACAGCTATCTGGGAAAATACCTCCAAGAAAATATTAATAACCTAACTATATAAAGAATTTAAACAAATTATAAAGAAAGATATTAAGATTTCAACAGCTTAATGAGTAAGGTCATAAAAAAGCCAATTCATTTAAAAATTTTTCTCACAAAATTAAATGATCAATAAAAATATAGAAAAAAAACTTGTTATTTTTACCAAACCATTAACATTTAAGAGACAGCCCCAGAGTTAAATCTATTAAGAGAGAAAGGCTAAAAAGGATAGAGAAAAAAACTACTAATTTCTGTCTGCTTCTTTACCCCATACCGAGAGAAGAATAACTTGTCCAAGGTCACAGAGTAAATGAATGGCAGAGCACTCATTTCAAACCAAGTGAGTGTGAATCTAGAACTCTTACTATTACAGTATACTCCTTATAAAAAGTGCAAGGAGTCAGGTAAAGAGCATTATAATTTGAAATTAGTGTTAGTTGGACCATGAGCAAATGGAGCTAGGCAAGGTTGACTAAGAAGAGTAACGTCCATAACCATGGTACCATTCATAAATTTGTGAAATTCTGAAGTTCAAGGAACTGAAAAATCAGTCTCTTTTCCTTGACTACATGAGGAAATTCTACTAGCTTATTGTAAATATTCCTTGAAAATTAAGCTAACTATATGCCCAAATAGGTTCCTTAACCACTGAGAATCTCATATAGAATGCATTATTTAGTAAGTTGGACTGGATGATATTTAAATTCTTTTGCAGTTTCGAATTCTCCTGTTCTGAAAGTACATATTTGTGAAGTAAAAAAAAAAAAAAAAATCAGCATTACTGCTCAATTGGACATAAGAACATAAGTGTAGAAACGGAAGTGAAATGTATGAAGCAAAAAGATATCAGACACAGGGGAAATACTTACTATGCCTGGGAATAGAATAGTGTGCATAAATGACCAAATATTTAAGCCAGTATTCAATCTTCCCTTGTCAAAACTTTACAGCTTACTAAATTAGATTTTCCCCCAATGTAAATATCACTCAAATTTAATCTTAGAAATATATTAAAAATTAAGATTTCCTTTGGAAAAAAAATCACTTTATAATCAACTCTGTTAAAATACCTCAATTAGAAAAGGCAAGTGATAATTATTTTCAGAGTAGAAAATCATAGATAACAGCGAGAAATCATCTGAATTCCATGGACATAAAAAGGTCAGAAAAATTAAACAATAAAAAGATTCTTGTATTTTCACACATGAGTACTTTTATTTTTGAAAATTCTACTAAATAATACAATATAAGTTTATTAATAAAAATAATATATGAGAAGTACATATATTGATACACCAATTAAAGAGTAGCAATAATTAGTTTTCTAATGGAATAATTTGAATCAATGTCTTTGTCTTTCATAATGGAAATATTATCACTCTGGAAAATTTATTATAAAATAAAATTTAACCACGTAACTTCATAAGTTGTTTTTAACAACTTTATTGAGAAATAATTTATAGACCATAAAATTCACCAAATTTAGTGTACAACCAAATGATTTCTATTAAATTTACATTGTGCATCCATTACCATAATCTAGAAGATTTTAGAAGATTTTTGTTGACCGCGAAAGGTGCCTTATGCCTGTTTACAGTTAATTTCCTAAACATCTCACAACTCCAGCTCCAAGCAATTACTTATCTACTATTTAGCTCCGTAGATTTGCCTTATCTGGACATTTCATATAAACTGAATCAATAGAACTTGTTATTTTTACACTAAGAATGGTTTTTCTAAAGCCCAATGTACTTTTTTTAAATGTTTATTTTTGAGAGAGTGAGCAGGGGAGGGGCAGAGAGAGAGGGAGACACAGAATCCAAAGTAGGCTCCAGGCTCACAGAGCCCAAGGCGGGGCTTGAACTCACCAAGGCAAAATCATGACCTGAGCCAAAGGCAGACACTTAACCGACTGAGCCACCCAGGTGCTCCCCTATGTACTGTTTTAAAAAGGACTCTCAGAATAAAATTAACCTAAAGTCAACTAAAAATGAAAATCTCAGATGTTGATCAGAGATTATAAGTGTCTATATATTGAATGAAAAGGAAACTTTCAAGACTTTTCAGAGATTGCAAGACTTTTAAGACTTTAGAACCTTCTAACTTCACATTCTTATTGCCATTAAAAACATATGCAGAATTGCAGAATCATTAAGTAGAGGTGCCATTCGTTATTTGCTTCAGTATCATATCAAGGAGAAAGAAAACTGGACTAGGAATCAGAACGCTTAGAAAATTTTTTTCAGGGGCGTCTGGGTGGTGCCCGTGACTAGGATCGTGACACCTCAAACTGTTGCCTATTGTGAAAATAAATCAGAAGTGCTCAGAAAATTCTCAAAAGCAAATAAACTAACCAAAGTAATGAAATTTTGGCTTAGAAATCTCAACAAATATCCAAAAACTTCAAACAACTCAATAAATCTTAATCAAATATTTACCACACAAAACCACATTTATTCGTAGGCACAATGGGGGGCATACTAGAAATATAATAAGATACTTTCCTACCCTTCAATGGTTTGAATTTCTATTGGGGAAAATAAATTACACTCATGAACTAATTAGCGAAGAACTCAAAGTAGAAAACAAGTGCCAAAATGTGAAGTCAGAGTTGGGACTGAGACAGATCAAGGTGGGGAAAAATACTTTGAGCTAGAAGGATTACTAGTGGTCATAGAGGAAGCAGAACATAGGGAGAATCTTAAAGTGTGGCTCAGAATTTTAAATATAAGGGCTCAAAGAGGATGGCTTTTTAAATAAGAAGTACATCATGGTCAATTTGCACAGAGAAAGAACAAAGTAAATTATTTCAATAATAAGGAAACAAGCCTGATCAGAACAAGTCAATATGAGTGGGTATCTGGCTGAAAATGAAAGGATAAAAAAAGTAGGTATACGTGGCAGACCTCAAATCTCTCCTCTGATTGCTATACCCTTCTGGAAAAGGTAGAGCTTTAGAAGTATTGGATAAGGCTTAGAGAGGAGCAATTATAATAAGCGTGCTTGAACATCTAAAAAGTTAAACTTTTTACTTTTGTATAAAACAAGATATGAGTCTCTATCCTTTCTTCATCTATTAAGGATTGCATCTATCAAGGGTTGCATAATAGAGGGCAGTCCATTAGATGAATCAGTCCCAGGAGCTGGCACTGGCAAACAGGAACAGCTCTCCCTTCCCTCAGGGACTGTGGAGCCCAGCCAGGACTTCCAGTCCGTCTAAGTCTACAAAATACGTGTTAGCAGGTCATGAGTGGGGTACTACCTGTTCATACATCTGAAGAAATGAAATAAAATGAACACGGAGGTTTTACTATATACCAGACTCTGCTAAACACAAAATAAACATGACCTAATTTGATATTCTGAACCTATGGAAGAGACAAGTATTGTTCTCACTTTACAGGTAAAGAATCTGAGTCATATGGATGTACTTCTACCAAGTGACTGTGCTAGACTTCAAAAGTCACATTAGTCTGACTCCAAAGCCTATGTTCTTCCCACTTTACAACTTTGTGTCTATGTAGCATGCTTATTTAAAACCTTTTCAGATAAGAATTTTTAATAGTTGCCAGTTTTTAATATCAAAATGTTCTAGGTTCTTTTCTATGTACCAAATAAGCATTATTATTAATGTATATAGAAACCCTGGAAGAGTGTAATTATATCCCTGTTGTACAGTTGATTAAATCATGACCCAGAGAGGCCAAGTAAGATGCCAACGTTAAAAAAGCTATGTGACAGAGCTGGCTTCAAATTCAACTGTGCTTGATGTCAACCCACCACTCTTTATACATACCTTCTTATTTGGTATGCATTTTAAGAAAGAGACATTGTCACTTATACATGGGTACTTAAATTTCCTTATATGTCTGTTTGTACTTTCTGTTTATCTGAGAACTATAAAATTCTGAAATATAAGTAAAGAGTATCGATGTAAGTTCTAAGACACTGATGGGCCCATTGATTCTTCTTTCTTTACCCTCTAATATTAGAGATATTGATACAACAAATCCAAAGGACACTATTAATTTGTTCTTTTACAACTGTTTAGCACCATCAATATCTATTTTTAACATAGCCATACTTTTAATAATATTTCTGATGGATGTTCCTAAGAAAAACAGTAAAACTTACAAATGGTTCTAATGCATGGAGTTAAATGTATCTGTTTACAAGTACCATTTCCATGTGGCAGACTTTTCGTGTATTTGAAGACAGGGTTCACGTTTCTTACAAATCTCCTTCAGCATAAATTAAACCTCTCAAAATACTTCAATTACTCTTCCTGTGCGACAGGGTTTCCAAATCTTTCCATATCTAGGACACAGTCTTTTGGATGTAGTCTGGTATCTCTTCTTGACCCTCTGGAGTAACAGAGGAAGGAAACTGTCTCTTCTAGAAGACAGCCCTCTGAAAAATTGAAGCTACCTATCACTCTCTCCTTCAGAATCTTCATTTACCTTCCTCATTAGCCAGGAACTCAGTTTGCAGACACTTGCCCCTCCCTCCCACCCAAATCCTGATTTTTCTCCTTTGGATTTACTCTGGCTTTTCCGTGTTTCTCTTAAAATGTGGTGATTCAAACATAAGCTGACCAACATGGAATACAGTGAGCCATTTTTTTTTTTCTTTTTTACATTGACAATGTCACTCACATATATCCTTCTCTTGTTTTTAGTTTGGCTTCTTGTCTTAATTCCTTTCCTAAAGAAACAGTATAACCCTAGCCTGAAGTTTCTGCCTCTTTTAATTCAGCCTCACACTGCTTAATCTTCCTAAAACCTCATAGTATCTTTCTTCTACCCAGAAATTGTATATCTCAACTGCCTACACTAAAGTCTGAACTCCTCCTAGATGTAATTTCAACTAAGTTGCCCAGCTTTATCAGCCACTGATCTATTTATAATTCTGAACCATGTAATTCGAATATTCACCATTCTCCAAATAACATTCCCTGCTTTCATTTTCATGTCTTTGTCCCTTGCCTAGCGTTAGTTCCATATGGAATGCCCACCAATCCTCTCCTTTGTGTCCTAAAATATCATCCTTACCATATTTGTATAATTATTATCTTCGTGTAATTTAGTTAACTTAGTATATAGTATAAATTAGTATAATTATTACCTTTTAGTCATACCTGCTGGAAGCAATCTGTCCTACCTAGACAGTGCTCTTTTTAGAGCACTAGTTCATGCTTCCTTGTCCTCAATTTAGTTGTGTACCTTAAGTCTTCTATCACATATTGAAGCTAGAGAATATATCTTACTAAGCTAATATCATGTGTGGTAAATGCAAACTGTAGTTAGCATGTGATATAAATCTCCATGTGATCAATCAATTCAACAAATATTTAGTAACCATCTGTTATATACCAGGCACTTTGCTAAGTTTTGGGGATGTGAATCTGAAGAGATATGGTCCTTACCTTTAAGGGACATACAATATAATGACAGAACTGAAGTATTTATTTAAAACAAACAGACAAACATACAAACAAACTGCTATATGCACAGCAGCAGCCCAAATCTCTGCTTGCATGGTCAGGAGACCTGATCCTTAAAGAATGAGTAGGAATTTAGCAAGCAAACAAATTGGTCAGCAATTTATTGTTCACAGTGATATGATGGAGGTGGAAAAATACATTATCAGGGATTAGAGAATCTCATAGGAAAAAGAAATGTCAAAGAAGATTCTGCAGAATGAGAGGTTATCCCACAATACTAGCAAAGGAAGCCAAGGTGCTTGGAAAGGGCAGTGTTTACATTAGTAGTATTAGGTGATTAGCAGTCAGGGATGAGCTGATGTAAAGGTGATAATGCAAGAAGCTGGCCACAGTAATTTGTGTTGTCTGTGTTTTCAGGAAGAGGTGTGTCTTTATTTTGCCTGCAGTAAAACTGATGACTATGGGCAAGTCTGTACTCCACCCAAAGTGAATCATTTTTTTAAGGATGTAACTGAATGTTGTGTTTTAGAACTGAGTTTACTGGTGAGGGTGGATTAAAATCTCATGTAAATAACTACTAGCTTCTTTACTACCATGTGTAGAACTTGGATTTTTCTCAAAGGTAGCACAGCTTGGTAAAACAGAAAAAAAGTTAGTCATCATACTACTATTGTTTCTCCAGAAAGAGTGCTTGCTCTGAGAAAAAAAAGACAAGATTTTTGGCAGATTATAGTTATTCACACTCTTGTTAGTTACAGTCATCTTAAAACACTGTTTAACTTCATTTTGCTCTTTTTCAGAGGCTCATTATTGACTAAAAAATGAGGGTCAAATGCTTTAGGCTGGCATTCAATCCTTTAACTTGTCTTCTAAATCCTAGGAGAGTCTCAAAGACTTTGAGAGTTGCTCTCTCATTTAAACTGTTAAGACTCGATGTCTGATAGATTTCCTTGTTCATGACTGAACAGAACCAGGAGACTGATGCTCAGAAACAAGGGCTCTGGTCTGGGCAAGGTCCTCACTTTCTTCACCCTCCTCCCCCCATGAGCCCTTCATTGTTCCCCAGAGGAGTGAGCTTCAGCCAGGCACCTCTACTCTGCGGCCCAGGCTCTACTCTGCATCCCTGTCTCCATTCTGCTTCCTCTCCTTCAGAAAGGTTCTTACTTTTTTCCTAACCAACTACCTCCAATATTTCAATGATTCTAAGAAGCACATTTCTTCACCCTTTCATACCACAGAAATCAGTATGTGTTTTGCAATCAATCCACATCACAACTTAATTGGCTGTATTTTCTTTCTTAGTAGTCTACTATAAAGTAATGGTGTACCATACAATCAGTGGCTTAACACTTCCATGACTTCCATCTAACTTGGCTCCTATGTATCCAAAATACTGCCCCCCCCCCAGAATCATACCTGTTTTATCAAAACTGTAACTGAGTAAAAATGAGACTTTTTAAAAAAGTATAGTTGACACAGACTTCTAAAAGCAACATCTAGTAGCTCCCAAATGGATCAGAATATCAGATTAAAAACTTGTCCAAACCTTTACAAAAAAGATCTAAATAATATTATCTGTAAATCTTTCAGAATTCATTCCTCAGAACCACTTAATAGTTATAATCAAATAACAAAAGACACACACCTTTGGTGAGGCATGATTTACCTGGAATTTAAGAGTGATCTGGTTAGATTTATTCTTCACCGCAGAATATAATGGACACAACACTGGAGTAGGAATAAAATGTTTTCTTTCCTTTTTTTTTTTAAATGTTTTCTGATCCATGTTACCTTATCTGAAAATAAGAGGGCTAGACATGATTTAGGTCCCTTTCAACATTTAATCTCTATGGTTTTCAGTATTGATATTTTGATATAGATCACCTTTATTAGAGAAAAAAAGGAGAACCTAGATTCTAAAATCGAGGACACTAGTGTTTGCTTCGGCAGCACATACACTAAAATTGAGAACACTAATGTAATTTTAGCAGCTGAATTTGAACATTGTTTTGAGTTAAAGGAATCTGCTCTCTCCCTTCAGTTGCAAGTGATGAGACATTTTGGCACATGCAACCTGGCATTCTTTCTCTTTCTTGCTAACTTCCTTCCTCTGATTGCTGCAGACAGGTTGTAGCAAGTAATGCTCTCTTTAGGACAGATTTATTGTGCTCAAATGTTCCTTCTGTATTTTCCTTCACTGACATGATGCAACAATAAGCATGTTTATATACTGCCTATGTACTCTGTATTTGTCGACTTGAACTTCTTTGGGGAGCCGCTACATAATAGGTATTACCACATCCGGAACTTGTCAAAAGAAAAGAGATGAAATACTGAAAAGATGTTTTTATTCATCTTTACTATTGTTATGCCTCAGTAAATTAATAGCTTAATAAACTCCAGTCTTTATACTGAGTTTATATAAAACTGCATTGATACAAAAACTGTAAGTATCCATTCCCAACGTACACATACATCAACAGCTTTTTGGTCTGGAATTCCTGATACTCACATTTCATTGTAAATATGTTGTCACAGACTAATTCTAAGGGGATTACTAAACTTTTCAATGTCCAAAAGAAAGAACAACCTGATCTGAGATTCAGGTTTACTATTTTGTCTGCCAGAAGTGATTTGGGACTAGTCATTTTATCCTCTCAAAGCTTTAATGATCATTTGTGTAAAGTGAGGATTTGGACTGTCAGTGGTTTTCACCCTATTTTCTGCCTCAACATAACAGAGATGATCCTACTCAGTCTCATTATTCACAGGCTCACTACTCTCACCACAGTACGAGGTGAGGGGCGAGGGTGTGCGTGTGTGAGTGTGCCTGTGACAAGTGACAAGGCTCCCAGGTGTATCTGACAAATCTAGAGTGTGTGTGTTTATGGGGCACTCACTCTAATCCCCCTCTTTATTCCCACTCTCATTGCTACAGACTAATTAGCTCAAAGGTCCTTTCCAGCATCAGTCTCTGTGACTGTAAGTGGAAAGACTCTATATCTACAAGAACACATTTCGTGAAGTTGAATAGGTTTTGCTTTCTATACTGACAGGTTTTTTTTCTTCTTTCAGCATTTTAAAGGTATCATTTTACCGTCTTGTGGCTTGCACTGTTTTGATAACTGTCTGTATGCCTGTATTTAACATGGCTTTTTATTTTTCCTGTTTGCTTTTAAGATTTTCTTTTTATTATGGATTTTCAGCAATTTTATTACAATATACCCTGGTGTGGTTTTCTTGCACTTATCTTGCTTGAATTTCCTTGTGCCTGCTCATTCTCCTTATCTTCAAAGCTACTTTTTTTCTGTTGGGTTGATATTTTTATCAAACCTGAACAAATCAGGGGCATTTTATTCTTCCAATATATTTTCTCTGATTCTTTTCCTACTCCACCCCCAGGAATTCAATTGCATCTGTTAGTTTATCTATGTCCCACAGGTCAGTGAGGCTCATATTTGTTTTTCATATGTTTGCATGTGTGGTTTTGTTTTGTTTTTTCCCTTTTTTCCCCTCTGTGTTTCAATTGGAATGAGTTCATTTGCCCATAGCTTACTATGTATACTAATCTTCTTTTTGTAATGTTTCATTTGCTTTTAAACTTATTCAGTGAATGCTTCATTTCAGACTTTGTATTCCTCAGAGCTATGTTTCATTTTGTTCTTTTTTCAAGATATAAGAGCAGAAACATGGTATTTTAAAAGGTAAATGGGGGAGGGAGGGACCTAACTGAGTAAGTAGAAAGTGGTTTATCTTGGGGAGTAGAAATTTGAGAATGCGGGGAAAGTGCAGAAGACTCCTGTTACCTTTTTTGGCCTTGTAGTCCATTTTGGTTTTGTGTTTAGCCTTGCAGTTCTTTTTGACTTTGAAAAATATTAGCAGGTATTACTTTGATAAAACTAAATGAAACAGATATACAAATGAAAAATATAGACACATATACACTAGATGATTTTATAAACAACACTTTCTTCTGTATCTTCTGTCTCCCCATAAAATAGAAACTTTTGCATTCTGAGAACTATTGGGATAAAGCATCTTAAATTCTTCACTGCCTCATACTCCTTAGTGGTTTATTTGAATCCTGAGGCTGAGTAAAGACTTAGGTCTACAACAAACTCTGCACAAGCACCCTCAGTTCCCTCTTTTCTATCCTTCCAGGACTAAAATCTTATCCAACTATAAAACAGTCTTTAAGAAAATGGTCATGGGCAAGATATTTTTGAAATAACTTATGTTATTGCAAGTGAAACAGATGGCTGGTTCTCATAAACCAAGCTGAATAATAATAACAACACAGCAAGCTGTCATATTATCTATGGTGGGTTAAAGATGGCTGCAAAAATCTTCCCATTCCTCTCATCAAGAGGCTGAATCTGTTCTCCTCCCACTCAATCTGGGCCAGCACTGGGAGATGCTCTGTCCAAAACAGGGGCAAAGGAACTGGGTAAAGTGACACAGTTTAACTTCAAGAGATCTGCAGCTTTTGCTTTTGCTTTTCTGGGCTGAAACTGCTCCATATTAGTAGCTAGCTGCCATGCCTTTAGAAGCCCGTGCTTATAGAAAGGCTATGTGGAAGAGCTCCAAGGTACTCCAGGAGAATACCCCAGCTGAGTCAGACACATGGGGGGAGCCACTGTGGACAATTCTAAGCCAGTCAAGCCTCTGTTTAAAGAGGAAGTTAGGGGCCACGTGGGTGGTTCAGTCAGTTAAGTGTCTGCCTCTTGACTTTGGCTCAGGTCTTGATCTAATAGTTTGTGAGTTCGAGCTCTACGTGTGCTAATAGCTCAGTGCCTGCTTGGGATTCTCTCACTCCCTCTCTCTCTGCCCCTCCCCTGCTGGTGTTCTCTCTGTCTCAAAATAAATGAATAAACTTAAAAAGAATAAGTTAGAACTGGGCTCAACTGCCCATTCAGACAAGAGGAGAGCTAATAAATATCTGAACAAGAAAAGAATACATAAGAGGAAAATTTGAAACATTTCTCTGATAGTATGGTACACATATGATTATTACTATGACAATTTTGTATATGTAAAATATTTAAGACTGTGCCTAACACATCATAAGTTCAATAAATGTTCAATAATGTTAGCTATTATAACTACAGCCATAAATATATCCCAAGTTTCCCTGTTATCTATTATTTCATCTGTCAAGTCAGTGATTCCCTTGCCTAGGTGGGCAATTTGGCCAATCCTACCTTTCCTCTTTTCAGATGCTTGTACTCACCCATCACAGAATAGAGTATAAAGCATTCCAGTTACCAGTACCTCCTGACCCTTAAGATACATTGAGAATTATATATTTTAAATGATATATTTTAAATGTTTCTTTATTTTTATTTTACTTGCAATTCAGTTAAATGAGTAGTATCAAAATTATTTTGGCTAAAACCTTTCCTTCTATTAAAGCAATTTAAAAAACCATTTTCTAAAATCATGCTTAGGAAACTTAAAATTTCTACACGTTTGCTGTATGATAAAAATCATATTGTTTAGACTTCCACATCACTGACACGAAAACACATTTCCACCTGCAAAATCCAGTAGTTAATTTTGTGTGTGGTGGTATTCTATACTGAGTTCACTTCTATCACATCACAAATTTTGTCAAGATGTGTACCTTTTTTTTTCTTTTAATATTTATTTATTTTCAAGAGACAGAGAGAAAGAGCATGAGCAGGGGAGAGGCACAGAGAGAGAGACACAGAATCTGATGCAGGCTCCAGGCTCCGAGCTGTAAGCACAGAGCCCGACGCGTGGCTTGAACTCACAAACCGTGAGATCATGACCTGAGTTGAAGTTGGACGTGTGATCAACTGAGCTACTCAGGCTCCCCATGATGGGTACCTTTTTACTGGTAATCAAAAGAACACCGCCACCCTCCTATCCCACTTTAAAAATACACTGTGTGTTAGAAAAGGCGGTGGTGCCCTCAGCGAGCCAGTTAACTCCACTCTAGTTACTACTGAAATAAGAGTCATTAATTTTGGCAGAAAGTTGAAGGAATCAACATATACAGCTTAATGGCATATATTAAAATATAATAAGGCAGTTGCTACAGGCTGGCTAGGGACTAATTCCTTTATCTTTTGCCATATCTTCATTCCTATCCTTTCAACTTTCTGGCTGATCTGCTTCCTTAATCATTTTGTGAACCACCTACTCCTCACCACTCCCTGGAAAAGTTTCACTGCTTAATTTTAAAAGCATTTCTCTTTCCCTCTCTTCACACTGCCCTCTTTCTCCAAAAATGTAGACTTCTGGTCTCAATCAATGTGCACATGTAGCTCTTACTAGTGCTAAAAAGGAACTGTATGTACACGTAAAAAAGAAAATTGAGATAGTTGCCTTCTCACATGTATTCATGTTTAAATAGTTGTGAAGGATGTAATTTTCAGGGTACTATAAATAGTGAGATTTTAAAATAAGACCTTTACATCAACTCTTTCCAATGTACTCAATAGATTTTAAACCAGTGATTTAATACTACCATCCATTTAAAAACTACCTTCTAGAAACTCTGCATTGCTTTTTTTCTCAATTTTTTTTTCCTAATGTTTATTTCTGAGAGACAGAGCATGAGTGGGGGAATGGCAGAGAGAAAGAGAGGGAGACACAGATCTGAAGCAGGCTCTAGGCTCTGAGCTGTCAGCACAGAACCCGATGTGAGGCTCAAACTCAGGAACTCTGAGATCATGACCTGAGCCGAAGTTGGACGTGTAACCAACTGAGACCTAAGGGGTCCCTACTGTTTTTTCTCCTTAAATTTATATTCCATTCCACTATCCCAAGAGAATTTCCTTCTTTCACTGCTCATCTTGTAATAATTCTCAGAAATAAAATTATGTATATACATTAATTTTTTTCAAAAATTTTTCCACATAAACATAAGGTTCTAAATACTAAATTTCTTCTGGATTGAATTAGCCTTAAAATTATTTATGTAAAAATTATATAAAATTGTGTGTATGTATGTATGTACATACATATATATACACATACACACACACACACACACACACACAGCCACACATGTATTAAAGACTTAGAGGAAATAGTAAGCATTAAAAGTTAAAGTTTATTGGAAATTCATTTCTTAGTGAGACAGATGGAATTATCTCATTAGTCTCCTCCTTCCTGATAAGTTCTTGCAAACAAGGGGGACTATTACTTTTTTGCTAGGATTCAATTCATTTTCAACTTTATTTCAGTTTTTTTACACAATGAAGTACAGAAAACTTGTTCAGATAAATAAGTAGGTGAGAAGAAAATCTGTTATAACATCCCTTAATTTTTTGAAATTTGACTTATATAAAAGAAAAGATGACAAATGACAACAGGAAGTCCTTTTTCACTGTAACTCCCAAGAAAATGACTGAAAAAAGCAAATAGTAATTATTATGATCTTCAGACCACATGTAGAAAACTGGTGCTTCATAATCATTCACTCTTTCAGACCTATAACCTATATTTCCCATTGTCCCCTTGTTTGATGCCTCAGAGGTTTGTAAAAAGAAGTGTGGAAAGGGGAAATCTCCACTCTTGTCACAAGGGGATTCTCAGGTAGATCAGTTTTAGGCATCGGAGATCTTTAAATGGATTTCCTTCAACTATCATTCCGATGTATACTATGCATTCCTACATACGTAGTCTTCCTAGTTTAAAGAAATTAATTAAAAAAACTAACTTCTGCAAGATTGGTTATATAGCATTTGAGTGTTAGAGTCAAGATAACTGAAGAGCGAAACTGTAACACAAGCATGTAATATTAATATAACAAGATCAGGGTTTTCACAAAATATTATATATCTTGGAGGTTCCAGCTGGAAGGAAAAATGGTTCGAGACAGAAAAGGATCTAGAATCGCAGATCTGTACTTAATGAGAGATTTACTCAAGGTTCTACAAACAATATGACATGACAGCATAACAAGACTGTCTTAGCAGCCCTGCAGTATATGTCTCTAGCAACTGCAACCACTTCAAACACTGTGCACATAACTTGGGGTGTAATGGTGAGGTAAAAATTGGAGATTTGGTGTCTACTCCTTGTGATCTCAAGGAATAAAAATATTAGAGCCCTGGTTTTAGTAACACAATGGTTCTCAAACATGGCAGATAATGAATCATGTAGAAATCAATGTTCTTTATTTGGTACTGGAACTTTTCCCAACTTATCACGATCTGCTCATGTTATCTATGTCTATTACCAAGGAAAGAGATTAATTTTGAATTCTATAACTATGCTTATTTTTCACTGTAAATGTCTAAAGTTAATCAATATACTTTCCCTAAGGAAGACAAGAACCTTGTCAGTTTCACCTCCTATGGCATCCCCACCCCCAACCCCACCCACTGCCTCCTTACCCCTTGTCCCCAAAACTCACAAAAGATTAGTATTACCTGGAGTTTTAATTCTAGACTGTTGAGATACCTGGTTATTAGTATTTTTCTCTCCTCCTTCTGTTTTTTTGTTTGTTTTTTGTTTTTCCCTGTAGCCATTGCTTCTCTATAAAACTATACACATTCTAGTTCCGAGAGTTTCAGCAAAGGTCTTTGTATAGTAGGTTTTCTGAGATCTTGTATATCAGAAACTATCCTTCCTTGTCCTTCGCATTTAAGTAACAGTTAAATTGGATAAAATTTTATATTCAAAGTTGTTTTCCTTCAAGATTTCAAAGATGTCATTTCAGTTTCCCCTTGAATCTGTTATTGTTGAGAAATCTAATGCCTGTCTGATTCATGCTACTCTATAGGTTATGTTTTTCCTTAAACTTAAAAGTTTTAGAATTTTTTTCTTCAAGCTTTGATATTCTATATTTGAATACAATAGGCGTAGATGTAGGTTTCTTCCTACCTATACTCTCAGCTCTCTCTGAACTCTTCAAATCTTAATTGCTAGATCTTCCTTTAATTCCAGAAAATTCCCAGTTATTAACTGACTTAACATCTCTTCCCCTCAGTTCACTTGTCTCTTCTTGAGACTTCTAGTAGATGAATGATGACAAATCTATTTCTATCATTCATATTTCTGGACTTTTCTTACATTCTTTTCATCTTACTATCTTTTCCTGATGTTTTTAGAAGAATTTCTGGATTTGATTTTCCACATTATGAACTCATTTTCTGGCTGCATCCATTCTGCTATTTAACTCATATAGTTTTTGTTTTGTTTTTTAGTTTTAAAAGTGGTACTTTTTCAAACCCAATATATCCAATTGGTTATAACTATTTGCTCTTTCTTTATGAATCCAACCTCTTTCCTTGTTTTCTCTGAGGATATCTATTAGAATTATTTTTAATTCACATTATGTCTGTACCATTGCTTTTGCTTACTTTATTCTGTTGTGACTTTTAGTTGACTTACCTAGTAATTTCTTCTTGGGTGGAGGAGACTTAGGCTGTGCTTTCCAAATGAGTATTAAGAGTTCCTCTGATATCCTACTATGGACTCAATCACTTCCTGTTTCCACTCTCCAATTCCACCTCGGCTTTCCCATGGCCTCTATCCACCTAGCAAATCTCTTAGGACCTCCGCTCTAAGCGTTGTTATTATTGGGGCTTTCCTGATTCTATAATAGTTGTCAAATCCACAGAGTGAGGAGAGTAGGGATGCCTGAACTTATTTCTAGTACAACTCTCTCACTGTCCTGATACTATTGTTCTGCCTCTAGCTGGCATTCAACTGCTACTTTCTTGCCTTACACTAAAGTCGGAGTGAGCAATTACTGAGGTATTATAAAGGAGAGAAAAGGGCTCAATGAGAAAACCCTTAGCTTATAATCCTTGGTTCATGGCTGGCGACTTTCACCTACATGAGAAAGCTGATTCCACTTCCCTACTTGCGAGGTGGGCTAAGATCAACTCTAAGGTCTCTTTAAGGTCTTAACATCTCCTGGGTCTAAAATTGACTAAATTTTCTACTTTTTCATTTTTCTTTTTGATATAGCACTGATTTGTTCTGAAATTATTTCTAGTAGACTCTGAAGTGCCTATACAATTAGCAATGACATTCTGAAAATTCATGCACTAACAGGAAGCAACCACAGTTTAAGCAAGTTCACACTCATGTTATGGGTCGTATTTTAAATTTTATTTCAATGTTTATTATGTAAAGCCTTGTTCATTTGTTTCAAAGGCCTCGGGCTGTGAGGGACCATGGGAATCTATAACAAGTCATACTCATAAACACTAGGGTTTCTGAATGCTGCTGGAACAATTAATGTATTATAAAACATATAAAGCTACAACTCATAGTAACTTACATGTGATTTTTTTTTTAAACCAGAAATCCTGGTTATTTTCTAACATAACAGAAATGCCTTCTTTTATAAAATGTAAATAAAAAAGACAGCAAATATATGTTTTTCTACTGACATTTATCATATATGTTAGCAGGTTTCCAGATATTAAAATTACATTACTCCTATACAAACATTTCAGACATTTCCAGGCTGGGACCTTTTTAAACTGCTCCAAAGCACTGCTATAAATCATTAAGTGTAATTCATATGCAACCTCCAAAAAAAAAGGCTAAAGATTAAGAAATATTGTATAAAATATATTTGAAATTAAATGATTGGTAACTAAATCTAAAAAGTTAGTTCTATCATCATTCATTAGACTGTCAGTCTTAAATGAAATATGTTATTTTTTATTTTATTATTTATTTATTTTTTATTTTAAAGAGAAAGAGAGAGCATGAGTGGAGGAAAGAGAGAGAGACAGAGAATCTTGAGCAGGCTCCACAGCTGGCATGGAGCCGGACGTAGGGTTTGATTCCACAACCCTGGGATCATGACCTAAGCCATTATCAAGAGTCAGGATGCTCAACCAACTGAGCCATTCAAGCACCCCTGAGATAGGTTATTTTTTAAATTGGTATACCAAATGGATGTATCTCACTGGGGATCAATTTCCTCATATATAAAAAGAAAATATTTGTGAGAGAATTGTTAGGAAGATTAAAATAATGCTGGTCTCAGTAAACTTGCAAGAAATGGTAGTGTTTCTCATTTTTGGTTATTATAACTGGATTATAATTGGATGTTTAAAATCACTGGCTTTGAATTCACACAATATTAATCTATCTACTGCTAACAATTACTTTGTGGAAGTTTTAAACACTCTAAGCTTCAGACCACTCTCCTATAAATTTATATTATAATATAAAGTGCTTAGGATATTAACAAAGTAGGTGTGCACCATTTGCTGCTATTATTAGATGTGCAGTATCACCAACTATTCAATTTGTTACATTAATGAGTTTTATTTGAAAAACTCCTATGTCATTTACAATATTAAATTAAGAAACTGTAGCCACCTTTAAGGCTCTTCTTGTCTTTATTGCAGGCTGTATGATCCTCTTCCATGACTTAACCCTAGCTTCAGTTTCATTAAAGAACTGGGCAACTGAGTAAAAGAGTTAGTATACACATGCAAGCTCTGTCAGTGTAGCTACATAAAATTATTCCTCAAATTGTTTAATAGTTAAGAGAAACTTTCATAATAATAATTTCCTAATGATTTGTTAAAAGCTAACTCTATGTAAGACACATGCCCTAGGAACATCACAAGTAAGGGACTGAATCTCTGACTTTTAGAAGCTTGTCATTAAGGGATAAACAAAAAGATAAATAGCAATTTAAAGCCATACACATTAAATATTCAGCAAACACTGTATAGTATGTTCTGCAAGAGAATGGAAGGAGAAAAAAATAAATTATTCAAGGCTGGGAAAATACCTGCTTTCAATGCATTTTCTAAACAAGTCCCATTTATCCACAGGTCCATCCACTGACATGAAACACGGACAGAGTTTTTAATATTATATATAAAAAAGAATACAAGGACATTCATGACTAAGCATACACTACTATGACCAATTTCATTGAATAACCAAGAAATAAGGTTCAAATCCCTATGATTCTGGAAAATTTTAAACAACCAGCCCTACATGGAAACACTGATCATAAAATAAGTAGTGCTCTGGGGCACCTGGGGGGCTCAGTTGGTTAAGTGTCTGACTTTTGATCTCAGCTCAGGTCTTGATTTCAGGGCTGTGAGCTCAAGCTCTGCGCTGGGCTCCATGCTGGGCATGAAGCCTACTTAAAAAAAAAAAAAAAAAAAAAAAAAAAAAAAAAAAAAGAAGTAGTGTTTTGTGTTTTTTGTTTTTTTTTTCCATTATGGAGGGAAACACTTCTGCTTTGAATCACAACTAACACTTAAGACAGGTTAAAGAAAGGAGAGAAAATGCCCCTTAAAAATTATGGAGCTTTATAATTATTGTGTGGTTTACAACAATCTCAGAAGGCATTTTCTATTTTCGGCTAAAGCTGGGATCTCTCTGGATATTATTAACTTATTTACTGGCTTCCCTCGCATCTGGTACCCAATGCAGGACACCATATTTAAAACTATAATCTGGCCTCAGGTAATAACAGAACAAAAGCCAGAGAAAGCAAAATTAACATTACTATATTACTTAAACCACGTAAATAAATTGAATTAGGTCATTTATACAGCTTACGCTTAAATTAACTGAACTTTGATGAGCAAGGAAGAAATGTACCTATTAGAAAGAATATCAAAAAAGTAAACAAAACATAGAGAGAGAGCTGAAAAGTTATGAGGATGTGTGCTCCTTCCAAAATTTGTCATGTCTGTAAGGCAGTATATTAATAACAAAATGATTTCAATGATTCCTAGAGCAACTAGAAAAATTGTGAATTCCAGAGTCTTTAAAAAATACTTGAGCTTTTCCACTGGTTTATTACTTGCCTACTGTCAAATTGTCTAACACATTCTGTCCCTAAGTCTTTCCATTTATAAAATGGCAATAACAGCCACTTAATAACTTTATAGTATGTCTTGGCAAATTAATTAAGACGATTATCCCGATGTTACCGGTAAGAAATAGTAAACTAGTCTCTTTCTGGGGACGCAAATAGGACACAGTTTAATTCCTGAGAAGATACATATTTATAAATGTACTTTCTTGACTTGAACAGATTAAAGTAACACTAAGGAATAATGGGAGTTTTTATTTTCAAAGTACTTTGATTAAACATATTTATTATTAAAATCAATAGGAACCACTATTTGTGGCTTGGTTTAGGTACAAACAGATAATAGATGATTCAGTAATAAATATTCTCAAAACCTGAATATTCACATAGTTTAATTTTTGTGACTGTTAGATGAATATTTTTAATGCTCTAGCTAGCTCTAATTTTCAGTATAACACATATATATGAATCGTAGAATTATAAATCTCAAAACCTTTAACCCTTGGTTTATTTCAGTTGTGTTAGTAAGTTTTCATTACAGAGATACAGGACCTTATAGCTTTCCCATAACTCTGAGAGATTTTAATCATTAGTGGGGACAATTATAATGAGCTGGAGTCAGGTAAGTACTCTCTGGAAAATAATATGCCTCTATAAAATAGGTCCTCTACTGGAACTTAAGGGAAGGATCATTTGCTTCATCTGAATGAACTCTTCATTGTTTAATGATCACTGACTTTGTCTTAACTCATTGCAGAACTGAGATCGGGTATGTATGTTACGGTACCAGGGTACGGTAGAAAATTTAGCTCAGGAGACTTAAGACATTATCACAATTTTATGATAGTGAGTTCTTGTATCTGTATTATATTATTACTCTTTAAAAAATAATCCCAAGAGAAATATATTTCCACTGCAGAAAAGTTAGAAAACAGAGGGAAATATATATACATACATTTATTTCTACAAATGATCACTTTTTAACATTTGAACATATATATCCTCTTAGGTTGTTTTTTTTTTTTTTTTCTATAAACAAAGGTTTATGTATACACAAATATCCACACACAGCAGGTTTATTTTTTGGAGTTTATATTGGAAATTTCTAGGTAAAATGAAAGACAGATTCTACCAACTATGCTGTTCTGCACATTCTACTCTTAAGGATCTCTTGAAGCCAAGCACTGCCTTTCATCCCATCTTTACCATTCCCTGGTTCAGGCCACTGACTCTCCTCTTAGATTACTGAAATGTTAGTCTTATTAACAGTCCCTCACTGTCCACCCTCTTAGTATTCTAAAACACAAATCTGATTATAGTACTCCCTGCTTAAAAGCCTTTATGGTTATCATTGCTCCCAGAACAAAATAAAAATTCCCTGGGGTGCCTGGGTGGCTCAATTGGGTGAGCATCTGACTCTTGATTTCAGCTAAGGTCATGATCCCTCAAGATTGAGCCCCACATCAGGCTCTGAGCACTGAGCCTGATTAAGACTCTCTCTCTCTCTCTGCCCCTGTCCTGGGGACATGCTCTCTTTCTCAAAAATGAATGAACAGATAGATGGATAGATAGAGAGATAGACAGACAGACAAATTTCCTTGCCATAGCATCCAAAGACTCTCATGACTGGGCCATGGATTGTCTTCTGCCTCACTTCTGCCATTCTCATCTTTCCCTCTATGGCCCAGCCTTACTGAACTACAAATGTATCATGTGCTCCCTCCACTTTAGGCCTTTCCACCAAATGCTATTCTCTTATTGAAATATCCAATCCCTTCTACCCCATCACCTCTAGCTCACTTAGCAGTCTCCTTCTAAGGAACTTCTCCTTTTTTCCAAATCTAGTTTTAAAGTTCATATATTTATTTTGAGAGAGAGACAGAAAGCAGGGGAGGAGCAGAGAGAGGGAGAAAGAGAGAGAATCCCAAACAGGCTCTGCACTATCAGCACAGACAATGCAGGGCTCGAACTTACAAACCATGAGATCATGACCTGGGCTGAAATCAAGAGCCGGACGCTTAACTGACTGGGCCACCTAGGCACCCCCCAAATCTAGTATTAGTATTCTCTTTATCCCACCTCCCTTCCCCTTGGAGTACTCTGTACCTCTGCCATCTGAGAATTTATTTAGTAGCCTTTACTGTAGCTCCGTTTGCTTGTCTATAATCACCACTACCTAAACTGTATGCCCCATCAGAAGAGATTTTATGTACTTATTCACTCTTATATTCCCATAACCTGGCATTGTGCATACTAAAACTCAAATATTTTTAGTAGGTAAAAACAAGCAAACCAATTTAAAAAAACCCAGCAAACAAAAATTCAAAATGTTGAAAATATTTATCAATGGCAAAGTATATTTTAGGAATTTCATAATAATTAAAACTCTGAAAAAAAAATAAAACAAAAAATAAACTCTCTGGGACTAGAACCTTCCCATGTATATCATAAATCTGATGTTCAACTTTGTACACTTCTGTTTTCCTGTTGGGAATTCATTATACAAAAATATTGGGAAGGATCTCAGATTTCTTAAACCACAAATAATTTTCAAAAAGAATACATTTGTATTAGCCTATCAAATTAAGATACCAATGATATAATAATGAGTATATATAGATGATCTAATACATGTAAATCAACCATATTCTAGATATAGTGTATTTCAACACCACAATGAACAAAATAGCCATAAAGAACTTTTCATGGCCTTCAACATTAATCAAATAAAACTGATGCAAAATTTTTAAAAGTTGGATAACATACACAGTATTACGTACTGTTTTAAGTTATTTCAAATTTATTATTTATTTAATCCTTATGACAACTCTCTGTGGTAGGTACTATTGTTGTTTCCATTTTATAGGTGAAGAAATCGAGTAATACAGATTCAATGATTTGCCTAAGGTCATACATATGGTACAAGATGGAACTGGGATTCAAACCTATGTCTTGAGTCTTTGCTCTAATCACTGTATATCAAGCTGTAGCAGTTTAGATCCAACCAATCAATAAAATATTTTTAAATTACTACCCCAAAATGGCTCTGTAGTGAAATTTATTAGTATGTTAAAAACAGATGCTTATAATGTTATGGTTAATGGTGCCTATTATAAAATGATTTCTACTTCAACTCTAAATGTCATTGTTAATGATACTATGGAATGCTTATGTAAAAGATATTACCAAACACCTCCATTCTTGAAAAACCTCTCAAGCTGCAAATATATATTTTTGTCTCTCAAGAAAATTAAAACCTTATAAACAAGAAGCAAGTACTTTGATTTCACTGGTACCTCCCAAAGGTAAAACAACTTTAGATGATAAATATCACTTACCATAGGATTACACACTCAGAAAATTTTCAGGTCAGTGATGGAATATATTGACAATTGACTTTACTTTTAGCACACAGAATTAGGTTGATTGCTCAACTTCCCACTCAAGAGCCATCAACAGATTTTCTCAGTGCCTTTAAAACCACTGCCAACTCTCAAGGTCAGTAGCAACCCTGTTAACCAAATTCTTTAAAGGCCATCAAAAATCGCTGATTGCTAGGAAGAATGTCCAAATGTACAAAAGTAACATTTCTTGTAGAATCAGTTACTACCTGTAAGTTATTTAACCTCTATAAGCCTGTTTCCTTATCTATAAAATAATATGAAAAAACACCTACCTTAACTGCTTTATTGTGCAGATTGAAATGAGATATGCATGCTACTTAGACTGGCACATAGAAATGATTTTTAAAAATTAGAAACATATATAAAGTAATGTGTGGTTATCTTTTAACTATTCTGACTTTCCATAATCTCTCTGTTGCCTGAACTGTAACAGTTACTATAAAATACTACCCTGTACCAGTAAATGTTACAGTTCAGGCAACAGAGAGATTATGGAAAGTCAGAATAATTAGGAAAAGTACTAAGTATCAAAAGCTTCTAGACTGCTTTTTCCCCAGGCATATATTTTCACATAATTTCATTTATTCAACATCAGTGTGAGTGCTTTCTAGTGCAAAAAGAAAGTCTGAGCTAAGAAATAGAGGCTGATAGAACTATAGTCCCTACAAAGCATCAGGAGTGTTTCTCGTGAGGCTTGACTTTATGAATACACTTTCAGGTTAAAGCCAGAAAAAGACAAATCTATGCCTATACCTGGAAAAAACAAGGTTCAAAGACTTTTTTCTTTTCTCTTCTAGTTATGAAATTTAAAAATCTTATTGTTTTTTTTACTCTCTGAGACATGCAAATCACTGAATTTTAGTCTTCATGTTTCTACAGATTGGGAGACTGACAATAAATATACAGTGTAAATTCATTAACATAACACTTTCTCCTTATTTTCCCCTACTAATACTTTAAAAGCTAATACTTAAAAGCCTTCTTTAAACTCCTGTCCTTATTCCAAATAGTCATAAACTGAAAAATGTTCTGATTTGAAGGGATGATACAATTTTTGTTCTATGATTTAGTAGTAGGAAAAGAATATTTTAAGTATTTTGGAAATGGGGTATGAATGTTCCTAGAATAAAGATGAAAAGCTTAAAACTTCATTATGTTTATTTTAAGTTCATAAGCTCCATGCAATTCTACCAGTAGTACAATGCAGATGCTGACCAAGATTAGAACATATAGATAAAGATGGTAGTTTATTCAGTATATATTATAGATTATATTGGCAAATGTGCATGCACATGTATAAGGCAAATCATATGGTGGAGAGAAGAAGGGAAAAGAAAATTTGTTGGGTCAATATTGAACCATAAATAGTCTAAAAAGAACCTCACAGAAAATCATATAGTATGTGTACAATGAATGACAGGGTGCTTCAATCTTCAGTCTTCCTGCTTCTAGCTTAACACTTTCCAGCCTACTCTGCTCTAAATAGATTCATATACATCCAGGCCATTTAAAAAATACAAAAAAGGTTAGTCTTCAAATTTAGGTAATCAGAACAACCTATTTAGGTACTTGCCAAAAAAACTGGAAAAGTCCCTAAGAAGCTGGTTTCCTGACAATGGATAAGAAACATATATATATATATATATATATATATATATATATACATACACACACACACACACACACACACACATATATATGTATATGTGTGTGTATGTCTGTGATAATATATATTATATATTATAATTAATTATATTAATTATTTTTAATTAATATAATTATTATAATTAATAAATAATATATTATTAATAATAATATATATTATCACAGACACACACACACACAACCACTGCAGATTCCTTGAGAACTCAGAAACTTATGCGCAGAAGGGTCGAAGGAAGGGGCATAGGTAGGACATGCATTAGCCATCACAACATGAGAGAAAAAGGAATGTCCTCGGGTCTCCCAAAGGAATAGAGTTAATGTACGATTCACTTATAGTGATGACTAATGAGATATGTGACATATATATAGTGGTGACTGCTGATATATTCTATATAACAGGAGGACATGTTTCAACATTAGAATTCAAAGGGAAAAATAAAACAATTGAAGGTATAAATAACAACTTTCAAGTACTAAAGCCAGGTATTTATCCATGATATTTTAACCTTTTATTTACTTATTTTTCCTGGAGAAAATAGTAATAATAGCTACTGTGTCTCCAGGACTCACTTTGTAACAGGCTCTAAGCTAAATGTTTCATATAAGTTATCTCATATAATCCTCTAACATTTCTACAAAGAAGGTAGTATACCTATCTTATAGATGAACAAACAGAGCTTCATATTACTTAGAAAAGGCCAAAAAAGAATTCAAATCCAGCTTCAAATGATTTAAGATCCCTTTATGCTGTAGGTTATTTTATGGGGAAAAAGAAAAAAAGAGCAGCTATGCCATCCTGTATTATGTAAGAAGTACTTTTCATAACTGCTCTGGGTTCTTTAGCTTTTGGCAGGTTGATACCTGAGAGGTCATCTATTAAGCACTACCATTCTTGGGGCACCTGGGTGGCTCATTGAGTTGAGCATCCGACTTTGGCTCAGGTCATGATTTTGCAGTTCATGAGTTCAAGCCCCACATCGGGCTCACTGCTGTTAGCCTATCAGCACAGAGCCTGTTTCAGATCCTCCGTCCCTCTCTCTGCCCCTCCCCCACTTACGCTCTCCCAAAAATAAAATATTAAAAAAAAAAACTACCATTCTCCTGCATTAATGACCACAACAATGGAGTGATGTTTATGGCAGATTGCCAAAGTTAATTTATCTATATAAAAAATTGTTTTAGACTCATAAAAACACATATATATATATTCCTTAGAAAAATCATAATCGAGAGATGAATAAAATTACTCACATATATAAGTAAAAACTTACAAGGTATTTGCTTTATTCAAATGCTAACATTTATCTGATGCTATCTAAATTAAACATATTTATTTACATGACATATGTTCACCAAGATTTAAGATTGCCAAGAACCATTCTAGACCAGCCATATAAAAATTACTACTGCTCTTAATGCACTACCAAAGATACATGCATACATACATAAATGCATGCATATATACATTCATTCTTTCACTCCTATGTTCCATAAATGAGTAACTCTAAGTATTTTCTGTATGCTACTCAATGTTAGTTAGTATCTAAGAGCAATGAAAAATTTTAAAGTATTATAGATATTTAATGCTAAACAGCCAATTTCTTTTGTTGAGTTCTGCAAATATAACACCTGTATTCACTGTCTACTCTCTTAAATAAAGCCTATCTATTCAAAAATACCACTTAAAGTTCAAAGGACAATACTGCCAAGGAATGATCTTCAAATATATTGCCCCCTTTTTAGGAGGGCCACGTTTGCTACAAATAAATTATGAAGTTCTTAGACTGCTATTAAATTCCTAATTTCCAACCTTCACACATGACAGAGTTAAGTGGGGTTCAAATGTGAAGCATAGAACCTGTATTATTCATTCTTATTCCTACCGCTAACTTCAGACTGGATTTATAGGATCTGGGCTAAAATCTTAAGTTTTCCTTTTCTTTTTGATGAATACATTGAATTAGTTTTAAAAAGAGGAAAAAATATAGAAGAGCAAAAATACTTGGAAAATTCATAGGGCCAGCCAAAGGTAATTTTCTTATTCTCAAAATTCAAATTCCAAATTTGCAAATACTCACATATATGCTATGTGATTGAATCATGAAATCATTTATGCTTGCCAAATCAAGGAGATCATAAATTATATTTTCCAACTTCCTAACCAATACAGTAGACATTTAGCAACTTTTTTTTTTTTTTGAGAGAGAGAATGAGTGGTAGAGAGAGAGACACACAGAATCTTAAGCAGTCTCCATGTCCAGCACAAAGCCCAAAGCGGGGCTGGAAATCATGACTCTGAGATTGTGACTTAAGCTTAATTCAAAATCTGGACACTTAGCCAACTGACCCACCCAGATGCCCCGTCATAACTCTTTTTTAAAACACTTGGAGTAGCAGGAAGATCAATGCCTCCTAGAACAAACAAGTCAGCTAAAAGAATAACCACAGTTCATTGAAAAATTATTGCATTAGTTTTGCCAGAATCTTTTTAACCATCTCTTCTACAGGATGTAATTTTAAATATATGAAGGAAATAGCTGCGGCTGCACCTATTTTTCTTTTCTCCAGGGTAAAAACATACTTTGGTCCACACCTACTGTATCTAAAATTATTTATAAACTATGAGATCCCAAAATTGTATATTATATTCTAGATGTGATCTGACCAGGACAGAGTACCACAAAACTATTAATTTATGCAATCTGGATGCTATAATTAATGCAGTCTAAAATAACATGAGCATTTGTTTTAGTAGGTTCATGATAATGTTAATTTATGTTAAATGTGAGCTCAAATTTCCATGTACCACCAAACAAATAAAATCTTTTCCATTCTATATGTATTTACTTTGGTGAACTTAATTATTAAATTTTAAATTTGTTTTCAGTAAACTTCCTTTTAGTGGAAGAATGTATATAATTTTAAGATTATTCTGCATACTACCATGAATATCAAGATTAATATCTTATCAAGGTTTACAAAAAGGAAATACATACAGAGAGCAAGCAATGTGACCACTTTAAAAACCAGGAAGTACCCAAAGAGTTAATTTTAAGTAGATTTAAATAAGAACCAAATTTAATTCAGCAGTTTTCAATTTAGAGATTTATAATGCCTCTGGCATTGCAAGAAAGAATGGTATATTTTTAAAATTCATCCTCTGAGGAAGTTGTTATGACACAGAACAGGTGTGGAGCTTTGACTCAATAACTAAGCCTAAACCATCATCCTATATCAATCATTTAGAAGACTATTTATGTTATTTTCTATTATGATGTTGGATTGTAAGTAAAAGAGAGAAACCAGAATTTTAAGTACAAAATCCATTAAAACGTGCATCTAACACTTCCAACCACTGAAACTGAAAGCAGATTCTATTTTTATAATAATAATAATAATAATAATAATAATAATAATAATAATATAGAAGTAGTTGACAAAAGACGGATTTCCTCACTTAGTCATCCTCCTGTGTTAACAGCTTAATTTCCTACTGATCATTTACTCAACTAAATGCTGGATGTTCTGTAAACAAGTTCGTTTGCTTTGTGTAACAGGGACTGAAGGGAAGAAAGAAAATATACTACAGTTTTTCTTTTCCTGAAACAGTTACCAAAATGTTAGCCTTCATGAGCTATGATATGCCAAGAAAAGGGTAAATTCCTTGATCCAGCAATAACCTGTCAGTTGATTATTTGCCTACTCCTGGGGGCTCTTTGAGCACCTGAACAATCCACCTGTGATTTACCACAGTATCCTGGAGAGTACCCAATACAGAGCTAACAGAGTGGGGCTATTATTTTGACATACAAATCCGACATGTCTATATGGCAAGGAATGGGGAAAATTATCTTGTTTTATGATTTGTATGAACTGAAAAGAAGGGAGAATGTGAGTTCTCCAACTTTAGCCCTATCTTAATGGGGCACAGTGTTTTAAACTGTTTGTTTTACCTTAGAAACTTATCGTTTTGCTATGGCTGAAAAGAAATGGATCTCAATTTGAAAACAGGAAAAAATGCATTTAAATAATAAGGTTATAAAATTTAGTATAATATATATGATATGTGACAGAACAACTTTGCATCCATATGCAAACTTGGACCTGTACTTTTAATTCATACTAGATATAAAACTTAAAACTGGATTACAGACCTAAATGTGAAATGTAAAACTTTTACCAAAAATATAGGAATCTCTTCAACAAATGGTGCTGGGAAAACTAGATATCACAGGCAAAGGAAAGAAGTTGGAACCTTAACTTACACCTTATACAAAAATTGACTCAAAATGGATCAAAGATCTAAATAAACACGAGGCCCCAAACTATATAACTCTTAAAAGAAAACAAAAGGGAAAGGCTTCAGTGATATTGGATTTGGCAAGTGCTTCCCAGAATGACTCCAAAAGAAGTCAATAAAGTAAAACTAGACAGACTGGACATCAAAATGAAACAGAGTAAAAAAGGCAACCTACAGAATGGGAGAAAATATTTGCAAATCATATCTGATAAGGAGCTAATATCCAGAATATATGAAGAACTTCTACAAGCCAACAACAAAAATTTAAAAATTGGTGGACTCAAATAGATCTTTCTCCAGAGAGGATATACAAAAGGCCAAAAAATTGCTCAACATCATTAATTGTTAGGGAAACACAAATCAAAATCACAAGGAGATATCACCTCACACCAATAAGATGGGTACTATTAAAAAAAAAAACAAAAAAAACCCAAGCAAACATAAAGTAACAAGTGTTAGCAAGGATGGGGGAAAAGTGGAAACTTTGTATTTCTGAGTATATATCTAAAATATCTGAAAACCAGATCTCAAAGGGATACTGGCACACTGACATACAGAGCAGCACTACTCACGACAACCAAGAGGTGGAAGAACCCATGTACCCATTGACAGATGAACAGATGGGCAAGATGTACTATACACATAAAACAGAATACTACTCAGTCTGAAAAAGGAAAGAAATTCTGATATATGCTACAACACAGATGACACTTGAGAACATGATGCTAAGTGAAATAAACAAGTCACAAAAAGACACATACTTCCACTCATATGAGGTATCTAGAGGAGGAAAATTCAAAGAAATATAAAATGGAATGGTGGTTGCCACAAGCTGAGTGGAGGAGGCAACAGAGAGTTGTTGTTTAATGGGTATACAGTTTCACTTTTGCAAGATGAAGAAGTTCTGGTAATTGTATAACAATGTGAATATATTTAACATTACTGAACTGTACATTTAGAGAGGACTAAGAGTAAATTCTTGGGGCACCTGGGTGGCTCAGTCGGTTAAGCGTCCAACTCGATGTTTGGCTCAGGTCATGATCTTATGGTTCGTGAGATCAAGCCCCATGTCAGACTCTGCGCTAACAGTGTGGAGCCTGCTTGGAATTCTTTCTCTGCCCCCCTCTCTCTGCCCCTCCCCAACTCTTACATGCACACACTCTCTCTCTCAAAATAAATGTTTTAAAAAAGAAGAAATGATAAAGACAGTAAATTCTCTAATATATGCTTTTTACAACAATTTTTAAAAAATTATTCATGACCTTGGGTTAAGCAAAGAATTGATTTAAAAAAATCCAAAAATCAAAAAAAGGAAATTGGGCTTCTTCAAGATTAAAAACTTTTACTCTGGGAAATACACTGTTGAAAGAAAGACAAGCTACACACTTACTTGTAATACAACTGACAAAGGATTTACAATCAGAATATAAAGAATAAAAGCAAGAAGACAATCTAATTAAAAAAGTAAGAACTGCTGAAAAGAATTTACAACACTTCTTTAAAGAAAATATTCTAATGAAAAATGAGCAAATGAAAAGATGCCCAATATCATGGATTAGTCATTAGAGAAATGCAAATTAAAATAACATAACACTACATACCTATGATAATGGTTAAGATTTTTTTTTTTTTTAATTGCCCATACAGGAGGCACCTGGCTGGCTCAGTCAGTACAGCATGCAACTTTTGATCTCAGAGTTATGAATTCAAACCACACACTGGGCACGGAGACTACTTAAAAAAAAAAAATTACAAAAAATATTGCCAATACAAAGTGCTGGCAAGAATGAAGAACCTGGAATTCATATATTGCTGGTGATGTGACAAAGTCCTGACAATCTGGAAATCAATGAAGTTAAACATACAGTTAGACACCCTATGATTCAACAGTTCCACTCTTAGTAATTATCCTAGAGATATGAAAACTTATGTTCACACAAAAACCTGTCTGCTTATGTTTACTGTAGCATTATTCACAGAAAAAAACTGGAAACAATCTAAAATGTCCTTCAGTGGGTGTATGGTTAAGCAAACTGTAGTATATCCACAAAGTGGAATATGATCTAGCAATAGAAAAGGAACAAACTATTGATACACACAGCACAGACAATTCTCAAAACCATGTTAAGTAAAAGAAACCATACTCGAAAGGTTACATCCTGCATGGTTCCACTTATATAACATTTGAGAAATGGCAGTTATATGGCTATATCAGTAGTTGCCAGGGGTTAGTGGTAGAAAGAGGGTTAACTAAAAACGGGCAGCATGAAGGAATTTTTTTGGAGTGAATAGTGTTGTATTGTGATTCTGGTGGTACTTACACAATTCTGCACATTTGTCAAAACCTCACAGACTACACACCAGTTAGAAGCTCTGTGACCTTGGTCAAGTTTTTTATATCTCAGTTTCTAATCTATAGGATCAGATATGGTAATTGTATTTACCTCATAAAGTTAAGATTTATTGATTAAAACACTTAGAGCAAGACTAAGATTTAGGATATGTTGAACTGAAATGCCTTCAAGATATCCAAGTAGGCAGTTCACTGGAGAGGTCAGGGAAAAAGTCAGCTAAATCAAGTGCAATCACATGATACCTGAAGTCACAGATGCAGATGGGATTGCACACAGACAAGGAAGAAACAAGAGGGGTCCTCACACTCGGCCTTGATGAACTGCAACATTTCATCATCTCCTCTGATTAAGCAGAGGAGAATATGTAAAAGAGTCAAGAGGGGGCAGGAACAGAAGAAAAACCAGGAGACTGTTGTGTTATGTAAAACAAAGTCAGAGAGTATTTAGAAAAAGGAGCGGACAATGGGAGTGAACAAAACTAACAGATAATGACGGCTAGGTTTTTCTCTTTCCTTTAGTAATAAAACCCTCAATTAGACCTGTGTGCTCAGCCACAGAGCACATTTATCTTGCAGCCTCTCTTGTACCTGAATATAGAACACATTTATCAAAATATAGAACACATTTATCTTGCAGCCTCTCTTGTACCTGAATATGGTCATGTAGCTAAGATTACCCAATGGGATGTAAATGATACATGCAATTTATGGGTTATGTCCTTAAAGCAAGGGAGTAAGTTCTCTGTTACCTCATCTCTTGATTTCTGTTCACCCGAATGAGAACTCAAGTGAGGGAATAATGAGTTTTTAAACATGTGGCTAAGGGATGGTACCACAGCAAGATAGAATGAATCTGAGTTTCTGCCACCATTAAAAGAACCACCATATCATTTAATGGTTCTGTTGTCTTAATCTACTTTAAATGAAGATGAGTAGCTTTAGTATTTCAGAATACAGCAAATTTATGAGAAGGGGCATATACAAAGAATAATGTCAATATATTTTTAAGCAAGTATTTAAATGAAAGGTACAACATATGACTTACACATTAATAATGTAAGAACTACTGATCATAAAAAGCATATATTTTTCTACATTTTGAAAGTGATTTACAAGCGTTCTAAACCTTGTATTTGGAAATTCTTACATGCGATTCTCCATTTTGCTGGGTTTTAGAGGGAGTGAGAGCTGAAGAACAGAATCATTGCAAGTAATCAGGTGACTTCCCATGTCAATGATGGAAGTAATGAGACAGAAGAAAAGGAACTACCAATCTAGAAGGTAGACACAAGTCTAGTTTATGATGTCTGCTTTGGCAATTATTTACGGGTTTAAATCATAACTATTTTTTTTCAGTCACTGAAAAGAAACTTCGGTGCAATTTTAATTCTTAGCTATCATAACTAGGTATAAGAAAATCTATTCATTAGAATATTAAAGGATAAGTTACACAACTGATTTTTATTTATCTTAATGATTCACATTAAATAATAAAATAACATAAAACCTTCAAATTTAACTTTTAAAAAACATAATCTGTGTTCTAAAAACACTCTCCAAATTATTTCTTCACTGGAAATTTTGCAAGGGAGTAGGAAACTGCACCTTTTAAGCCAGAAGATAATTCAAAAAAGCCTGATTCAAGTATCAAAGAATAGTTTTAAGCTAAAAGAACAATAACTAATAATGATTTACTAAATCGGTCTTTATGTTTACCCTCCAACATTTCTACCAACAAATTTCCAGCAAACTACCAAGAAGATGTTTCTTTCTCGAACATAATGTTTTTTTTTTTTTTTGACTAATTGCATTTCTGAACTAAATGCATGCAAAGTTAATAAACAGACGGAAAAGCAAATATAGAGTTGTCATTTTAAAATTATATTCTTAAAAGGTTTAGGGGTATCATTTGGGAACACAAAGAGATTTCCTTCTGTAACAGCATTCCAGGACATCACTCTTTCCTGCCTACCAGCAGACAAGATTATACTTGTCTGGAATGTCAGTGAAGTATTTATACAAAGGCAGTTTTTCAGAATCCTCTTATTGTGAACACAAAACAGGAAATACAGTAATACCATCAGTATATGTTAAACACTGTTTAGTATAAGCTGTGTTTCTCCCTTAATAAGTACTAGGTTAACCTTCAAGAGGAGGAGGTGAAAATGAGCACATGTATAAACACATACCACTAGTTGTTTGCAGCTGGCCAGAAGAAAGGCTCAGGAAGAAAAATTCAATCAAACTTTAAGAATTTGCCAAACGATGTTTTAGTCAGTGTTAAAACTACAGCCTCTAATAAAAGCTTATTTTTCTCAAGTTCACAGGGGAAAATGAAAGTACTATTCCATAAAAGTTAGTATTTTATTGAATGAAAAATACCTTAATAATATGTTATTTAATTGAAATACTGTTTCTGAGGCAGGAAAAACAAATTTCTGTGTAAACTGGGCATCCAACAAAAACATCAAATAAAGCAATTCATGGTCTTTTAAAACACATTTTTCAATTTTTTCACTAAAAACACAGCTTAATTTACCTTCCCTGGATTAAAAAAAAATCTACAAAATTACATACTTAAGAATTTTAAAATTTATTTACAAATAGGTATAAACTACAGATGGTATCCTAAGTAGAATAAACTCTTACAGAGATAAATTTTAATCTTCCATAAGATAGCAGAATGAACTTTGGTTTGACTGCCCCCTGCTGATATTAAAGATTTAAGACTATAAAAGTTGGATTTCACAAAATTGTGATGTTATTGTTTTTTAAAAGATGATTCTGTTTCTACTCAGAAATTGTTTTCAATCTGTTAGTGAAAACTAAGGAGATTTAAAAGTTTATGTCTTATTCTCACTCAATGGTCAAATATTTGAAGAATATCTATTACCTGACACTTAAAGGGTTTCATCTCTCTGACATCAAAATACTTAGAAGCTATTAGATGGATTGGAAAAATCTGGAAAAGAATGAACTATTAAAGAAACATCAAGAACTAAACTAAGTGGTACTGAAGAGAAGGTAGAGAAAAAGATACTGGTAAAGCCAAATTAGTTCTTTTTTTTTTTTTTTTAAGTGAAAGGTTGTTAAGACTGAAACAGTTGAGAAAAAGTAATGAGGATGGTGTTAAATGGAAAAGAGACAAAAGAAGCAAAAGCCTGGAGGAAATAATGAACATGGCATGTGCAGAACACATGACACTAGAAGACTTAATTGCCATGGGGCACCCAGGTGGCTTCAGTCGGTTAAGCATCAGACTTTGACTCAGGTCATGATCTCACAATTCATGGGTTCGAGCCACACATGGGGCTCTGTGCTGACAGCTCAGAGCCTAGAGCCTGCTTTGGATTCTGTGTCTCCCTCTCTCTGTCCCTCCACCCTCCGCCTCTACTGCACCCCCCTCTCTCTCAAAAATAAACATTAAAAAAAAAATAGAAGACTTAATTGCTAGAATAAATGGATAAAATTATGTTTCATGAAAATAGAAAATAATGGTGGAAAACAGGCCCAACTTTTCCAAACTAAAAAAGTCAGAATGAAGAGCTGGACTTGAGGCAAACAAAAGGGAGCCACTGTAGTAGATTCTTTAGCAGTATGGTAACCTGGTAAAGAAGCATAATAACCTGGTTAAAGACATTCCTTTAGGAAGAGGACTGTGAAATAGAACAAAGATGAAATGGAGGAAAGAAGAGACAGGAGGCAGAGAAACAAGTTAAGAGGCAGAGAAACTGGTTAAGAGACAACTCTAGTAATCCAGAGAAAGAAGTGAACCAGAATGGAAGCAATGGGAATGAAAAACAAGAATGACATTGAGATACATTTTGAGTTGAAAGCCAAACTGGAGGCTCTACAGGACTTAGATTTTTGTCCAATCCTTACACTATATCATGATTGTTGAGTTCAAGTGAAATAATACATAAAAATTTTCAAATTGAGATGAGACAGAGGAAGTAAGTGGAGCAATTCACTTTAAAGAGAACGTCTCTGAGAGTAAAGGAGAAGCATGGAAATAAAAGGACATATGCAATGTTTAGTTAAAGAAGGGATACATACGTAAGTTCATGGCAAATGGTCTCAATTATCTCTATAAATTGGTTTCCACGCTCATTTCTCAAGTAAGAATGATAGATTAACACTCGGCCAAAATTTGGAAAATATTTGATGTCATTTTTCTATCCAGGAGTTCACTTCCTACTAGAGATATCCAGTCCCAAGGGATGGCTTCATCTAGCCAAGACTTCTCATTTTTCTCTCACTGTCTAGAAAAATCTGTGTGCTATTTCATAAAAATGTTCAAAGCTGACCCAATGATGACACTGTTTCCTACACATATAAGTACAGTCTTTCCAAACACAGTTTATGTGAAAACATCTGGACTCAAGCAAGCACCTCAAGAGAAGACCATATTCATATGCCACAGGTAAAAGTGGTAATGCTAAGACCTCATGAGAAAGTAATACATCTCCTAAGACAAAAGAGTGGTCTTGTATTAGAATTAGCAAATAAAATCATGGAAAATAGTAATTTCTGATTGTCATATTTTCTTTGCAAAGAAATTATTGTTTAAAAAATTATAACACAAAGTTAGATTTCAATTAATTCATTTTCTTACAGAGCATCAGATCCATTTGTAATTCTTGTGGCCCAAGTTTACTATCTTCTTTCATTATAATGTCACTGTTAAAAAATGAACATCATAATAATAGTTTCCACTCAAAATTCACCTTCATAAAGTAAAGAATTAACAATAGGATGTGCATAAGTCCAATAAGAACGTATTATACTTATGGGAGAGTATACCAGTTGTTTTGAGGCAAGGCCTTGTGCTTCTTCATGATCAAATATTCCAATACAGTTGATATGAGATGTTAACACTAATTAATATTTTCTAGAAAAGACTCAAAATCATCAAGACCTCATAAGTTATTTGTGGAATAAATAAAAATGCTACACTGATTACAGGTCTCTATGACAGACCAAACTAAGTTCTTCTCTAAAGTGAAATAGGCGGGGATCTGATAACATCTTTTTTTCTTTTAAATTGAAAAAGAGTATACAAGTAATTAAATAAAACTTTAGAGAATGAAAAAAGAATTAACTATTGTTATATTTGAGATATTTTAAACATCTTTTATAATTAAAAATGTCAGTTTTCCATTTTCAAGCTCAAGTAAAATGAATTTTTCCGAGGCAATTGTCTTTTGAAAAACAAATAAAAGTTCATCTGACAAGAGATTTCCCAGAAAATAAAATAAAATAAAATGAAAAAATAAAGAGGTCAATTTTCAGAAAGTGCATGATTAAACAATAGGAATGACAATTTAAAACTGAGGAAAGCAAAGCAGATTGTAATCTACGCTGCATGCAGGACACATCTGGATAAAGAATAGAGGTGAATTTCAAAACACTACGAACAACTGAATATGTTGTCTAACAAATGTGCAATAAAAAAAAGAGGACATGGCCAAAATTATAGCTTTGTATTCTATCCATTAAAGATTACAAATGTAAACAGATGGTCTTATGTATAGAAAGAACAGTTTATCAATACCTCAAAAATCTTTCTGATATTTTCCTTCATTAGTTACTACTGCATTAGACAACAAAAGTAGGCAGTATTATGTCCAAAGGTGCACAGTTAAAAAAAAAATGCATCTCAGGGCAAATCTAGTTCTGTCCAATCAGCATATCCTTGGGAAATGTTTATCTGATTATCTAAATATTATCCTAGACCCTAAAACAGGTAATTTTGAATTTAGAGATTGGAAGTAGAGATGTGTGGATGTGTGGAAATGAGTAAGGCAACAAAACAACAAACAAAAGACAAACAGGCAATTGGGAAAGCAGAATGGGACCTGAGTCCAGAATGAAAGATACAGATATGATCTATACAGATCTGTACAGAATGAATGACATCCCTGAGTGACAAGACTAGTTCAAATTAAAAGTCAAGTTTGCCAGCTATGAAGTTTTTTAAACAATCATCCTTGAATATATTCATGTTTTAAGAACTTACAAGGAAAAAGGTCCTTATACTCTAAGGAGACACAAAAAGGCCTATGGAATTTGACTCAATTAAAATAGTCTGTTTGGACAAGGTTACAAAACAAAGTATCTTGAATTTGACAGCAGTAACCATCCTGACTCACGAAGACTCAGTCTTTCCTGAAGGCTATGTATGTAAGACCATGTTTAAGATGGCAGCTCATACAATAAGAAAAATAATTTATGTATACATAAACTGAAAGGATGGTTAAATACTAATGAACGCTTTTATTGGTAAACAGTAACGGATAAAATGATGTCATCAGCACATGGAAATATTAGCCCTTAGTCATTACGGCATTTTCTTAGAATTTCTCTGAGAAGTTATTTGCATAAACATTAGATAGAAGAGGTCAGAAAAGATTTAAAATTGTAAATTATGTTAATGACTCACTGAAGAAATTCAAATGTAATGGACTGTTTCCTCAAGGGGAGTAATTCATTCACAGGTATCCATTCACATTCTCTTGACCAGTACTCGCAACAACTAAGACAAAACCAAAATGGCTGGTCAGGATTGATGACAAATTCTATAAGTTTGAAAACAGATGAAAATCACTGGTCACTACAGGGAAATACCTCATAATTATGGCCTCATTAACACAATACTACATAACCTGAACCTTTATCTTTGTAATTTATTTTAAAGTTCTGGCAGCCCCAGCACATCTAACCTATCAATTCTGACAGGAAATGCTATTATTTTCAAGAATAAACAAGTTGGAAAATTAGAGCAAAATGGGGAGTGAAGATGGACCCTGCATACTGCACTATTGCATCTAAACTTCCTTTATGTATAAGAGTAAGTTTGGAAAATGGAGAACAAAGTATATAATTTCCTAGACTCTTCGGAAAGATCAAGGATACTTGCAGTTTATCTGCAAGTGTTAAGACTGATTCACAGGGTCCTTATGAGGAGCCTTATGAGGACAAAAGCTAGACACAGAAGGACACAGACTGAAATGGTGGAACAAATACCATCTAAATGATGCAAGAAACTTGCTTACACTTACCTTTTCACTTTTAACACTAAGTTAATAAATTGTAACTCACCATAAATATTTCCTTCTTTCCAAGACATCCATTCTATTTTAGTTTTTGCTTTAATATTTGTATAAATAATTTGACAAAAATCCTTGAAGAAAGTCTCAAATATTTCTAACTTAAAAATTATAGACTTGTTCTTTCCAAAAAAAGGGAAAATCTTCAGATTATACACACCAACAACACAAAATTTAAAAAATGTCTTTTATTGTCTCTATTTTATTTTTATTTATGTTATTATTTAAAAAATTAATTCCAGTGTAGTTAACATGTAATGTTATATTAACTTCAGGTGTACAATATAGTGGTTCAACAATTCTATGTTACTCAGTGCTCATCAAGATTATCCTCTTCATCTATTTCAACCATCCTCCTACCCACTTCCTTTCTGGTAACCATTTATTCCTTCTCTGTGGTTAAGAGTCTGTTTTTTGGTATTTCTATTTTTTCTTTGTTCATTTGTTTTATTCTTAAATTCCACACATGAGGGAAATCATAAAGTATGTGTCTTTCTCTGATTTATTTCACTTAGCATCATATACTCTACATCCAACCATGTTGTTGCAAATGGCAAAATCTCATTCTTTTTATGGCTGAGTAATATTCCATTGTATATACCACACCTCTTTATCTATTCATCAATCAATGGACATTTGGGCTGCTTCCATTGTTTGGCTATTATAAGTAACACTGCAGTAAAAATAGGGATGCAAAAATCCTTTTGAATTAATATTTTTGTATTTGGTTAAACACTCAGTAGTGGGATTACCGGATACTATTTTTAACTTTTTGAGAAACCTCTATACTGTTCTCCACAGTGGCTGCACCAGTTTGCATTCCCATCAAGAGTGCAAGAGGGTTCCTTTTTCTCAACATCTCGCCAACACTTGTTTCTAGTGTTTTTGATTTTAGCCATTCTAACAGGTATGAGGTGATATCTCACTGTGGTTTTGATTTGTATTTCCCTGATGATTAATGATGTTGAGAATCTTTTCATGTGTCTATTAACCATCGGTATGTCTTTTTGGAGAAATGTCTATGCATGTCTTCTGCCCATTTTAATTGGATTAGTTGTTTTCTGAGCGCTGAATTGTATAACTTCTTTATATATTTTAGATACAAAGCCTTTATTGAATATGTCACTTGCAAATACCTTCTCCCATTCAGGAGGATGTCTTTAATTTTATTGATTATTTTCTTTGCTGGGCAGAAGCTTTGTATTTTGATGTAGTCCCATAAGTTTCTTTTTGCTTCTGTTTTCCTTGCCTCAAGAGACATTATCTAGAAAAATGCTACTACAACCAATGTGAGAAAAAATACTGTCTGTGCTCTCTTTTAGGAGTTTTATGGGTTCAGGTTTCACATTTAGTTCCTTCATCCCTTTTGAGTTTATTTTTGTGTATTGTGTAAGAAAACAGTTCAGTTTCATTCTTTTGCATGTAGCTGTCCAATTTTCCCAACACCGTTTGTTGAACAGATTTTCTTTTTGCACATTCTTGCCTCCTTTGTTGAAGATTAATTGACCATATAACCATGCGTTTATTTCTGGACTCTCTATTCTATTCCATTGATCTATGTGTCTGTTTTTTTGTGCCAACACCATAGTGTTTTGATTACTACAGCTTTGTAGTATATCCTGAAATCTAGAATTGTGACACCTATAGTTTTGTTTTTTTTTTTCCTTTTTCAAGACTGCCTTGACTGGGGTCTTTATGATTCCATACCAATTTTAGAATTGTTTGTTCTAGTTCTGTGAAAAATGCTGTTGGTATTTGATAGGGATTGCATTAAATATGTAGATTGCTTTGGGTAGCATGTCCATTTAAACAGTATTTGTTCTCCTAAAGCATGATCATGGAATATCTTTTCATTTGTTTCTGTCATCTTCAATTTCTTTCATCAATGTTTTATAGCTTTCAGAATACAGATCTTTCACCTCCCTGGTTAAGTTTATTCCTAGCTATTTTATTCTTTTTGGTACAACTGCGAATGAGATTGTTTTCTTATTTCCTCTGTTACTTCATTATTAGTGTACAGAAATGCAACATACTTTTATATACTGATTTTGTATTTGTGACCTTACTGAATTCACTTACCAATTCTGGTAGTTTTTTTGTGTGTGAAGTTATTTAGGGTCTTCTATACATAGTATGTTATGTGCAAATATTGGAAGTTTTACTTCTTCCTTATCAACCTAGGTGTCTTTTATTTCTTTTTGTTGTCTAATTGGTGTGGCTAGGACATCTACTACTATGTTGAACAAAAGTGGTGAGATTGGACATCTTGTCTTGTTCTTGACAATAGGAGGGAAGCTCTCAGCTTTTCACCATTGAGTATGATGTTAGCTATGGGTTTCTCAAATATGGCTTTCGTTATGATGAGGTATGTTCCCTCTAAACCTACTTTGTTGTGTTTTTTTTTTTTTAATCATGAATGGATGTTGTACTTTGTCAAATGTTTTATTTTATCTGCATGTATTGAAATGATAATGTTTTTTATCCTTTTTCTTGTTGAAGCAGTATATCACATTGATTGAGTTGCAAATATTAAACCTGGAATCCTGGGAATAAATCCCACTTAATCGTAGTGATCAAGTCTCCTAATATTTTCTTGAGTATTTTTACACATATATTCATCATTGATATTGACCTGTACTTCTTTTTTTTTGCAGTGTCTTTATCTGGTTTTAGGATCAGGGTAATGGTGGCCTCATAGAATGAATTTGGAAGCTTTCCTTCCTCTTCTATGTCTTGGAATATTTTGAAAGAATAGGTCTTAACTCTTCTGTAAATATTTGTTCAAATTCACCTGTGAAGATGTCTGGTCCTGGATTTTTGTTGTTGGGAATTTTTTGATTACTGATCCAATCTCATTGCTAGTAACTGGTCTGTTTTCAAATTTTCTATTTCTTCCTAGTTCAGTTTTGGGAGGTTTCTAAAGGAATTTTTCCATTTCTTAGAGGTTGTCTAATTTGTCATTAAGTGGGATTTATTCCCAGGATTCCAGGGTGGTTCAATAGGGTGGTTGTTGATCACTTAAGTTTGAACCCATTCTTTACTCCTCTTCCCACCATGTTTTTGGGATTTGATGTCATATTCTACATCCTTCTATTTTGAGTCCCTTGACTGATTTTTATAGCTATACTTATTTTTACTGCTTTTGTGCTTCCTGCTTTTATTACTCCTACTTACTGTCTTTCCTTTCCACTCAAAGAATTCTCTTTTAACATTTCTTGTAAGGCTGGTTTAATGGTCATGAATTCCTTTAACTTTTGTTTGGGAACCTCTTAATCTCTCCTATTCTAAATGATAGCCTTGCTGTATAGAATATTTTGTTTTTTTTTCCTTTCAGCATTTAAAATATATCATGACACTCCCTTCCGGCCTGCAAAATTTCTGCTGAAAAATCAGCTGAGAGCATTCAGGGTTTCCTTTGTATGTTATTATTTTCTCTTGTTGCTTTTAAAATTCTCTCTTTATTATTTCTTTTTGCCATTTTAATTACTATATGTCTTGGTTTGGATCTCCTTGGGTTGACTTTGTTGGGGGCTCTCTGCCTCCTGAATATGGATATGTCTCCTTTCCCAGATTCAGGAAGTTTTCAGCTATTATTTCTTCAAATTCTCTGCCCCCTTTTCTTTCTCTTCTTCTGAGATTCCCTATAATGTGAATCTTATTACACTTGATGGTGTTGCCGAGTTCCCTAAGTCTATCTTCATTTTGTATTTTTTTCCTCTCACCTGTTCAGGTTGATTGCTTTCCATTACTCTGTCCTCCAGGTTGCTGATGCATTTTTCTACTCTCCCTTGTCTACAATTTATTCCATCTAGTGTATTTTTATTTTTATAATTTATTTTTAAGTATTTTTTATATTAATTTTTTTAATGTTTATTTTTGAAGGAGAGAGAGACAGAGTGTGAGCAGGGGGAGGGGCAGAGAGAGAGGGAGACACAGAATCTGAAGCAGACTCCAGGCTCCAAGCTGTCAGCACAGAGCCCCACGTGGGGCTTGAACACACGAGCCATGAGATCATGACCTGAGCTGAAGTTGGACACCCAATCAACTGACCTACCCAGGTGCCCCCATCTAATGTATTTTTAATTTCAACTACTGAGTGCTTTATTTCTGATTGGTTCTTTTTTATATTTTCTATCTCTTTGCTAAGGGTCTCACTGAGGTCTTCCACTCTTTCCTCAAGTACAATAAGTACTTACTTCAAGTAAGTATCTCTATGATCATTACTTTAAATCATCTATCAGGCATATTACTTATCTCTGTGTCACTTACATCTCTTGCTGTGATTTTGTCCTGTCCTTTCATTCAGGACATTTTTCACTATGTCCTCATTTTGTCTAGCTCTGTCTCTCTCTCTATATATACATATACATATATGTATGTATGTGTGTGTGTGTATGCATATTATATACATATACATGTATGTGTGTGTGTGTGTATATATATATATATATATATGTATATCTTTTAGAGAGAGCACACCAGCAGGGTAGAGGGGCGGAGAGAGAGAATCTTAAGAAGGCTCCATGCTAAGTATGAAGCCCAACATGGGGCTTGATCCCACAATCCTGGGATCATGACCTGACTGGAAAGCAAGAGTTGGGATGCTCAACCGAGCCACTCAGGCACCCCTGTGTCTGTTTCTACATGTTAGAAAAGTCAGCTACATCTCTTGCTCTTGAAGATAGTGGTCTTATGAAGAAGAGGTACTGTAGTGCCCTGCAGTACAGTGCCCCCTGCTCACCAGAACCTGAAGCTTCAGGGATGTCTCCTATGTGTGTTGTATGCGCCCTGCTGTTATGGCTAAGCCATTTTTCCTTTGGTCCAGTCATCTCCAGTGGCTCTCTTTATCTGTCATGGGCAGTGTATCTTTTCTGCACTGCTGGTGGGCTGATCTGGGCACTTGAGTTGAATCAGAACAAGCATTTGCCAGAAATGCAGTAGCACTAAACTGCAGAGCACTTTCATTTTCCCTATTTTGTCCCCTGAGAAGCTTTTGTTGTGTGTGGGGGGGGAGGGGGGAGGGTGCTGCAATCAGACCAGCTGTCTGTTCCCAGCCTGTTGCCAGGGCTGTAGTCTGACTGGTGTGCGTGGTTAACCTTCTCTCTCCCTGGAGCAGGAATCACTTTGAAGTGGTGGTAGCCCACTGGGGCTGCATGCCCACTACCAGATTTGCGGCATGGCTTTGGATGGGCTCTGGCCAAAAGTATACTGGAGGTAGTGGATCTGCAGAAGCCAGCAGGACATGTGGCGTTAGCAAAGTTTCTGCTGATATGCTGTGGGAGGAGACCTTGAGCCTGGGCTTGGCTGAAGGAGGTGTGTCTGCAGGGGAACACATGGGCAGGGTGCAGTCTTTGCACTGTTAGGTAGCAAGTTTCAGTACAATGCCATGTTCTTTTTTTTTTTTTTTAATGTTTATTTACTTTTGAGACAGAGAGAGACAGAGCATGAATGGGGGAGGGGCAGAGAGAGAGGGAGACACAGAATCGGAAGCAGGCTCTAGGCTCTGAGCCATCAGCCCAGAGCCTGACGCGGGGCTCGAACTCACGAACCGTGAGATCATGACCTGAGCTGAAGTCGGACGCTCAACCGACTGAGCCACCCAGGCGCCCCAATGCCATGTTCTTAAGCTGGGGGCAGGGATGTGAGAGGGAAATGATCCCCACCAAATCCTTTATTCTTAGAGATGTCCTCTATAGAGGATCTCTGCACTTCTAGCACATGCTCTAAGATTAGTAAACAAATCTCTCTCCCCTATACCCCATATGATTTTCAAACTGCTGCTTCTATGCTATATCTCCACAAGGCTGTTTCCTGCTGTCTCTTTAAGGGCAGGGACTCAGTTTCCCCTAGCACTCTGGGCTCTCCCAGTGCTAAGCCTACTGATTTTTAAAGTTCTAGGTTTTAGGTTCCTGCTGATTGTAGGAAATTGTAAAATTCTACCCCTCTGGTTTTCAAAGCCAAATGTTATGGTGATTCATCTTTCCTATGTGCATTCCTTGGTGTGAATCTGTCCGTCTCCTCTTTCCACACCTGTGGCACCACCCTCTCCAGGAACCATCTCATGGGCCCATTTAGATCCTGACAGGGTCTCTGTCCTTCATACCCTCTTTGATGTGGCCTCTTCTCTACATAGCCATGGAGAGTTTGCTCTGCCAGTCTTCAGGTCATTTTCTGGGTTATTTACACTGATTTGAGTGTTATCTAGTTGGATCTGCGGGATAAGGTGAGCTTAGATTCCTCCTACTCCATTTCTTCCGGACTCAAAAAAACTGTCTATTTCAACACTGAAGGCAATAAGAGAATTCTCAAGAAACAATAAGAATACACAAAGTTAGACGCAAGCCAATGAAAAATAGCTACCTCTAGAGCAGGCATTTGCCTTGAGTATATGAGAATTCCTTATGGTCTAGAAATTTAGTTTTAATGAATCCCATTCACCTGTAAAAGTAAAAACACAATCAAAGACCTGGCCTTGGTGGATAGTTGAGAAAGAATCTAGGGCAGGGACTTCAAAGGAGGATACCTTTAGTCAGTCATCCCAGTCAAATCCAGCCTACAGACAAAACTGTAGGGATATGCCACCATGGCTTTAGCTCATAGTGAAAGAGAAATAGATGAGGAAAAAAAATAACTCCCCATAGAAATGATAATTATGAACCTTAAATAAGATTACCCACATAGCCCAAAAAAACTCAGCTAAAAATTTAGTTTAAAGTTGTCCTGGGCACCCCAATAGCAATAAGCATAGTTAATGTGCAGAACTTGGCTTCTAAATACCATTCTCCAGCAAAAGGAATCAGAGCCCCTTGGAAAAGTGACTGATTTCAGAATTGCAGCAGAGAAAGTAAAATATTCATTCAGAACATCTATCTCATGTCAGAAAGAAAGTATAGAAGAATGTTGGAGATATAGGGAAAAGGTACAGGAGCTTGAAGGTGGTCCATTGACCTAAATTGGGATAATTTGAGGATCAAGATAAATAATGACAGTTAAGTATTAAAAATCAATGAATAAGTTAAGAATCCATAAGTCTATAGTGATAAACATAAGGAAAAAGGGGGAATCTCTTCTTGAGAGTAGAAAGCCAATCAATACATGCAGGAAAAAAAAATGATGCAATGAGAAACATCACCATTTGGCAACCATTGTAAAAATAACTTGTTTAGGCAAGAAACATGAATGGATTCTTAAATTAGTGGTGAAAGTCTAAGTAGCACTAAGATACTTACATAGGATCAAAGTATACCTCAACAAGATAATTATAAACTATAATGGAAAAGCAGTAGCTTTGTGGTAAAGAAACTGAAAGACATCCCCTTAACCCAGTGATCAAAAATAACATCACCAATAATGGTACAAATCAGTCATGTGACTCCTGATAAGAGAAGAATATTGCATCTGTGGCATTACTATCAAAATGCATGACCTGAATCTCCTCATGAATAAACATCAGAAAAACCTAAACTGAGGGACATTCTACAAAATAATGGTCATATACTCTTGAAGAACGTTACAATCATGAAGGACAGAGAGACTGAGGAATTATTTCATATTAAAGGAGAATAAAGACATAGGATAGCTAAATGTTGCACATGATACTGCATTTTCTTTTTTACAGAGGACATTATTGGGTAATTAACAAAAGGTGGGTGTTATATATAGATTATATAACAGTACTGGGTCAGCATTAGTATCCTGATTTTGATCAATGAATTGTGATTTTTTTGTAAGAGAATGGCTTTGGTTTTGAGGGAACACACATTCAAGTATTTACGGCAAAGGCATCATATATATAATATCCTTTCAAATGGTTCAGAAAAAAATTTAGAAATACAAGTAGAGAGAAAGTAATAAACTGAATGTGAAAATGTTAACACCTGGGGAACTTGGGTTAAAGACATAAGGAAACTGATTATAAAATTACTGTTAACTGTAGTGTAAGTCTGAAATGATGTCATAAATGGAAACTTTTTCAAAAAAGATTGTTTTTCGGGTGATAGTGTCTCCAGGTCCCTTACAGAAAAAAAATACAAACTCTCTGTAATAGAAAAATATTGTAAGTTCAAACCTCAATAATAAACTTCAAGAAACATGCGCTAACAATAAAAAGTGACACACACACACAAAACCAGAGGACATACACCATCAGAGAACCAGTTGTTACAAGACATATAGAATCACATCTACAAAGACCGAATATATTGGAAATGTTTTGAAGCTGAGTCTAAATGACTATAGTTAATTTGCTTAAAGAAACAATGTAACTGAAAGCCTAATAATAAAACAAAATAAGGTACAGTGACTACTGAAAACTAAAAGGCAGAAGTCCCTAATTATGATTTAAAAAACAAAAACAAAACACTATAAAAATAAATATGGTACAGAAGAAAGGTTAAGGTCCCGGACTTTCAAGTCAGACCATCTGGTTCCATAACTTACTTGTAATATAACCTTGATGTAATTATTTAACCCTCCTGTGCCTCACTTTTCTTTATCTGTAGAACAGGATTAAGAGTACCTCATAACCTCATATGATTAGTATAAGAACTAAATGAGTGGGCTAATGTATATCAACAATTTTGAACAGCATCAGTACATTAAAAAATCCTCAATTAGTGGTGGTGGTAGTATTTTTCAGAAATATATCCATACCCAAACTTCTTACAATCTCTTATTATCAGAGATCAATTATTATTATTATCAGTATTATTAAAACTTAATAATTTGTGTGTTAGGCAGAAGCTCTCTGAATTGTCTCAAAAACTTTCTTACCCAGTATTTTTCTTTCTCACAACTGTAAACAGTCTAGGGTATTCTTCCTTAGCTACTTCTTCTCTTCAACCCATTCACGTTACCTTATCCAACAAGAGCCTTACCTCATTCTGAGCCTCCGTAATGTTATTCATTGAAACACTGAATTGGGAGTGAAGGTAGCTTTAATTTGGCTGCCTTAATACAATGTATACTGTGTCATTGAACATAAGAACTAGAAAGGACCTTAGAGATCATCTAGCATGCTAGTTCTGGAAGAGTGGAATGCCTACAAAAACCTGAAATGTTTTTAGATGATATGTGGACCATCTAAATAAATAACATTAATTTTATTCCCTTTTTAATTTTCTAATTATCACAGGATCATTTTTAAATTTCTTTTTTTAGAGATTATTTCAAATTCACATTACAGTTGCAAGAATAAGAAGAATACACAGAACTCCCACATAACCTTTACTCAGTTCACCTATTATTAACATTTTACCCTTTCTGCCTTGTTCTTATGCTCTGTGGTTCTGCTTCTGGGGAAGGGAGGCACCTAAAACTTGCTAATCTTGTTTTGCTTTGAGCCCTCTGCAAAGATCACACTTAATAGCACTGTTTTGTTTTCACTGTATTTATTTTTACTGTTGTTTTTATTTATGGCAAGTATCCCTTTTAGGGAGATATAAATTATCCTTATTCATTAAATTTATCTAAGTGTTTAAAATATCACCTGAAGGAAAATATAAACTGTAGTAAGCTGATGCATGAATATGGCAAATCCATGATGATGCACAGGGAAAAATAAAACTTAGAAAACAAGTATCTTTATAAAAAATAAGCTGCTGGCTGAACAAGAGTAAAATACACAGACGTCTAGCCCAGCCTGGTACTTATGCTAAGTAAGTGAGTTAGAACCTAGAATTAAAGCCTCCTTTAGGTCAATGCTCTTTCAATTTCTTTATGGAGGAATTATCACAAAAGTCTTAATTTTCCAATGCATGATTGTACCTGCCATAGAAGGCTAAATATCACTGGCCTATAAGATTACATTTGCTATGCTCCCACATCCTCCCCCTAACCTAACCTTTACTCTCCTGTTCTGGGTGCAGAGCAAAAGTCAACTGAGTCTGTTCCTATGCTACCTCTTTCCTGTCTCTCTTCTATTCAGTAAGTATTTAGTGAGCATTTAATATGGCCAGAAGATTAATAAACACAATGATAAATCAGAGAACAAAAACAATTTAAAAATCCTGAATCAATAATTCTAGCTTAATAATTATTTAATATTAAAATAATGTGACATAAATAAATATTATTTAAACCAATAAAATATGACTGCCAAAGGAACATGACTACTGTAAAAACCAAGGCAAACAAATGCTTAGGAAAATTTAAAAAAAAAGTGAATTAAACTAAAATAACTATTTTGGTATAAGCAGAACATCTGTAAAAGAACAGGGAAACCTAGGGTGCCCTAAGCTCTCATTATATAAAAGTCAAAACACATTGAAAGCAATACAATGAAGTTTAGATAAGAGATACCATATAACTCCAATCAGTATATTCTCAAAGAAACTCATTTGCCCTGAAAAAAATGAATAGCAAATTAATAATGTTTAAATGTCTATGTTAAAGAAAAGTCATTAAACTTTATATAAAATATTTTAATAATTCCTCATTTGATATTTTTCAATTAACTACTAATGGCTACCAAGCAGAAGTTACCTGAAAATCTTGACACATTAAAAATTACTGGTGAGACAGCCAAATGGTAGAACCACTGTAGAAGAAAATAAGGCAATATATATACCAAAATTAAAAAAGCATTTACCCTTTAACACAGTATGCCCACTTTATGACAAACCCGCACAACTACAAAATAACAGTTGGATAAGGTTGTTAGTAATGGCAAAAGACTGATGACAGTCTAAATGTCCATTGATAAGGGACTATTTGTATGTAGTTCTGTGCTTATGCAGCCTACAAAAGGATGAGGAAAATACCCATATACTGAGAAGGAATGATCTCCAAGATACGGTGCTAAATGAAAAAAGCACAGCACTTAACAGCATACATATAGATAGTTTCCTACATCTTGTATGGGACTATGGGTATTGGAAACAATAAATTGGGAACAATAAATAAATATACATATTTGCTTGTATTAAAAACAACATTGGAAGAAGAAAGAGACTAGTAAAACTAAGGGGGAGTTAAGGGGGAGTAAAGTATCACCATGTGTATCTTTCTACAGATTTGATCTTTTAATCATTTAATATAGATTACCTATTCAAAATATCTAAACAAAATCTTCTGTAGAAATAAAAATAACAACTAAAAGAATATATTGAATAACATCAAATTTATTACATTACTTTCTGTTAGCAGTGGAACAACTTATTTTATATATTACAGTCTCTAATTGATCATCAAACTTAACATGTTTCACCTCTAGCTAAGATTCAATTTCTTCTCTGAATTTTTTCCTATACTAACACAGCTGTGGCTGGTCTACTTATTTAAAAAACAAAAGAAAACAAAAACTCTAGGAGGACTTTTGGTGGTGATAGAATGCAGATTTTCTGTCTCGGCCAAACAGACAACTTCTTAAACACGTAAACAAAGGCTAAGTGATTTGCTAAGATACTTGACTTCAAACTGCATTTTTTTCACCCTCTCCTTTACAAAAAGCATGACTTTTCCACAGCATGCATTCAGCTCATTAATGGGGTGTGGGTGGTGTGGTAGACAATATGACTATTTAAAAAAATAAGATCAATTGCAATCTGTACATCCAATGCAATCTCTATCAAAATACCACCAGCATTTTTCACAGAACTAGAACAATCCTAAAATTTGTATGGAACCACAAAATACCTCAAATAGCCAAATCAATTTTTAAAAAGAAAGCAAAGCTACAGGAATCACAATTCTGGACTTTAAGCAATATTACAAAGCTGTAGTCATCAAGACAGTATGATGTTGGCACAAAAACGAATGTATATATCAATGGAAAAGAAAACAAAACCCAGAAATGGACCCAGAAATATATGGCCAACTAATCTCAGACAAAGCAGGAAAGAATATCCAATGGGAAAAAGTCTCTTCAACAAATGGTGTTGGGAAAACTGGACAGTGACATGCAGAAGAATGAAACGGAACCAGTTTCTTATGCCATAAACAAAACTAGGATGAAAGACCTAAATGTGAGACAGGAAACCATCAAAATCCTACAGGAGAACACAGGCAGCAACCTCTTTGACATCGGCCTGTAGCAACATGTCTCTGGAGGCAAAGGAAACAAAAGCAATAATGAACTACTGGGACTTCATCAAGATAAAAAGCTTCTGCACAGAGAAGGAAACAATCAACAAAACTAAAAGGAATGTTAGAAGATATTTGCAAATGGCATCCCAGAATAAGGGTTAGTATCCAAAATCTATAAAGAACTTCTGAAAGTCAACACCCAAAAAACAAAAGAACCAGTGAGGAAATGGGCAAAAGACATCAACAGACATTTTTCCAAAGAAGACATACAAATGGTTAATAGACACATGGAAGATGCTCAACATCATTCATCATCAGAGAAATACAAATCAAAACTACTATGAGGTACGACCTCACACCTGTCAGAGTGGCTACAATTAGCAACACATGAAACAACAGATGTTGGCAAGGATGCGGGAGAAAGGGGAACCTTCTTGCATTGTTGGTGGGAATGCAAACTGGTGTAGCCACTCTGGAGAACAGTATGGAGGTTCCTCAAAAAGTTAAAAATAGAACTACCTTAGGACCTTAGAAATTACACTACTAGGTATTTACCCAAAGCATACAAAAAAAAAAATGCTGATTCAAAGGGGCACATGCACCCTGATGTTTGCAGCAACATTATCAACAAGACCCAAATTATGGAAATGTCCATTGACTGATGAATGGATAAAGAAGATGTGGTATATACATGCAATGGAATAGTACTCAGCCATAAAAAAGAATGAGATTCTTTCCATTTGCAATGGCATGGATGGAGCTAGAATGCATTAGGCTAAATGAAAGAAGTCAGTCAGATAAAGACAAGTATCATATGATTTCACTTATATATGAAGTTTAAGAAACAAAACAGATGAGGAGTGCCTGAGTGGCCCAGGTGGTTAAACCTCCAACCCTTGATTTTGGTTCAGATCATGATCTCATAGTTCATGAGTTTAACACTGACATGCTGACAGTGTGGAGCCTGCTTGTGATTCTCTCTCTCCCTCTCTCTCTCTGCTCCTCCCCCACTTGGTCTCCCTCCCTCCCTCTTTCTCTGCCTCAAAAATAAATAAATAAACATTAAAAAAAAGGAAACAAAACAGATGAACATAGGGGAAGGAAAAAAAAAAGAGAGGGAGGCAAACCACAAGAGATTCTTAACTATAGAGAACAAACTGAGGGTTGCTGGAGGGGAGGTGAGTAGAAGATGCGCTAAAATGGCTGAAGGGTATTAAGAAGAGTCCTTGTGATGAGCACTGGGTGTTATATGGAAGTGATAAATCACTATATTCTACTCCTGAAACCAATACTACACTGTATATTAACTAGAATTTAAATAAAAACTTGAAACAAAAAAATAAGATCAATTGTGATTATTTGTAATACAGTGAGTTTAAGAATATCACTTACATTTAGTCACCAATGTCTGTGTTTTAGCACAATGGATGGATTGTGCTATATTATTAAATCTCTTGAGGCTATATATTCTACCCCATGTACTACTTCTGGGAGCTTCAATGGTTGTTTTGGGCATGCCATAGATATCAGGCCAGATTCCCAAATCCTAAATCTCTGGAAAGCAAGGTAATATAAATACTTTTTGTCAGTCTCTAACTTCCCTACCACCACTAAGTTACTAGCGTGTTTGTGTTTATACATGTTATACATGTTTATACACTTCTTTGTACTGCAAATTGCTGTGTTTGAGGAGAGAGTGACAAAAATGAATGGAAGTACTGTTGTACTCCATATGAGAAATGAACAACAGCATGACTATTCCTTACACTGAGGACTGGCAATCAATTAAAGATTGGACAACTGTTTTAATTCATCTAAAAAAATATTAGTGTCACTACAAATTACTAAATAGATTTTAGCAAACACCCATCTGACAAGTTTAAAATAACCACCTGACTTTCCAGATGTGTTAACTGAGACTTAGACAAAAAGTAAATTACCAACTGTCACATCTGAGAACTGAATCCGGAGCTTCAGGTTACTGAATATTTCACCAAAAATAATTAATTTTACATATAATGTTACTCTTTATTTATTAAATGATTCAATTCACCAATACAGAAATAATTCTATATAACCCTATCTCCTGCAAGGTAGAATTTCCCTTTAATATTTGTGAAGGTAAGAACTACTAAATTTCTCATATCCTTCTATCATCAAATAAGACTTTTTTCCATTTCTCTGTATTATGAGATCACCATATCATCTCTGTGAACATTTTTCAAAAATGTTTGTGTTTATCATGTTCATAAATTCTCAAGTCAACTCTTTTTAAAAAAGCCTCTTTTTTCTCTTATTAGTAATTCAAAGAAACAAAATAAACTCTCTCTATAAACACTGTAAACATCAGTGGGGCTATTCATCTGGAAAAACTCCCATCAAGACAAAAATCCATGCTTTGGGAGCAGAGTTTCTCAACTTCAATGTTATTGACTTCAGGGCTACATAATACTTTGTTGTCGGAGCTCTCCTGTACACAACACAAGGTGCTGAGCAGCATCTGTGGCCTCTACCTACTGGAGGCCAATATCATCACTCCATTTGCAACAACCAAAAATGTCTTCAGATATTGCAAAACATCAGGGTGTGGAGTGGGGAGAAAAATCATCAGGTTGAGAACCACAGAAGGTTATTAAATCCTTATTAGCAGAAATCTTTAAGAAAATAATAGATAATCAGCTTCCTGGAGAATTCAGGCATTTCACTGCTTGATGAGGAAACTGGTTCTTACTAGTTCTATTTGGTTGACAGAATCTTCTGAGGTTTTTCCTACTGTTCTTGTTCTTTGTTCTTGTAATTCTATCCTTCTAAACCTTCATGAAGAATTAAAATTCTTTTAACTTTTTTTGTTGTTTTAAGAACTGTCCTCAAAAATGACTTGAATTACCGTATATTCATCACTGTAAGTGCTCAAATCAGGCCCTAAGTTGGGGGCTGTGAGGGCCTATATATGGAAATTAAAACTGAAATCCAGGTGATTAGCAACTTAATTGCTGATATACCTGTTTGACTTATCAACATAATCACTCTCCTCAAAGGTTGAACTGGTAAGGATTTTGCAAGCTATTAAAAACTGTTTATAGCCTTTTTTTTTTTTTTAACTGGACATGAGGTTGCAGCGTACTAAAGGCTATCACTAATGCAGAGGGAAGTTTTAATCCCTGTGGAGATTGTCTGGGTAAGTGAGCAAAGACTCTAGCTGACAGCACAGATAATACAATTCAGTTCCAGGCCAAAGCACTGTATTTGTTTTTGTTGTTTTTCTCCTATCCTATCAGCAGCCTGTCTCCATGGATTTGTCTGGGAAAATGATAAATAGTAAAGCAAGCAACCCTCTCCATGTGTCTAAATTATCTTCCCAGCAAAGACCCCAAGCAAAGCTTTAGAAGGACCATCCTTTAAAATGTACATTTATTATGTATAGTAAGTTACTTACAACCAATGAATATAAATGTAACAAAATGCACAAAGAGATAAGTACTTACACAGAGCCTTAATTCCTTGTTCAGAACACATTAGAGAAAAATTAATAATCATCAAATATTTATAAATATGTTGAACAGAAAATATAAATATGTGAATGACTCCCCATCAGTCCCTGGTAACTAAACTACAGTAAATTAATTACAAACCAGATTTGACCACCAAAGGCCATTTACACATAAACCTTTTGAAATCTAATATTCAAATTATACTCTAAATCCAAGAAATAAAAATCTAAAGATACTATACAAGTATTAACTTCATCAAAAGCAAATGGCAAATTCCTTCTGCAAAATATCAAGAAAATAAAACACATAGGAAAAATCTAAACAGAGTTTCTGTGCCCTGTGGACACTTTTGGAAGGACCTCTGAAACACTAGAAACAAACAAAAAAATGTTAGTGCTTGGGAATCAGACAAAGAATAATTTTAAAAATTCACTATTCCTGGGGTGCCTGAGTGGCCTACTTGGTTAAGTGGTCAACTCTGGATTTCAGCTCAGGTCATGATCTCACGGTTCGTGGGATGGAGCCCTGTATTGGGCTCTGCGCCGATAGCACAGAATCTGCTTGGGATTCTCATTCTCTCGCTCTCTGCCCCTCCCCCACCCATTTGCACATGCTCTCTCTCTCTCCCTCTCTCTCTCAAAATATATAAACTTTTAAAAGATAAACACATAAACTAAAAACTTTTTTTTAAAAATTCACTATTCCCTGTTTAAGCTTCTATCCTCCACATTTTGCACTTTCAGTCAACCATTCAAACAAAAGGATTCCATATCACTATTCTCTTTAATGGAAGAGAAGCTAAAATTTGAATGATAAAAGTAATTAAGTTTCAGAGGACTTAAATGATACATAAATACAGACTACAAAAAGAAAAAATCACATCCTTAAGTGAAGAACTATATCGGGCAGTATTACTGTCTGATATGGAGAGCACCATTGTGAAAGACTCTAACATTAACTAAAAGAGGACGGCATCCTTGCCTGAATTTTCATCTCAGTGATCTGAGGAACACATAAAACAAACCAAAATTAACAATTTAGCTCATCATGTTTTTTCTTTTATCTCACTGATCTTTAGGAGGGCTGTATAATTTCTTTTTGGCAATTATAGAAAATAGCCAAATACCAACATTAAGATACCTTTTTAGTATATTTTCAAAACCAAGGAGAAGGATCTTCCATTCAAAGGGAGGCTCTAAATAATTTTGAAGTCCAGGGCCCAAATTAAATGATTGACTGATTCATTTGATTCGGTCAGTCAGTCATATATCATGCAACACATACAAACTATGGCAATCTTTAGCATTAATGAACAGTATTCATAAGGTCTTTGTATTATAATTATAATAAGAACTAACATTTATATCATGTATAAATATGTGCAAAACATCTTCACTATATATTATAATCAACCTTTGACTCTTTCCTGGCTTTATAATCTGCTATAAAAGGGAAAACATTAGATTTGTGTTAAGATGTAGGAATGGGAGGCAGCCCTAGAGAGTCACTTGAAAGTTACAGAATTAAATACAATACTAAAGTTAAATTTCCTAATTATTAAAGACTAGTGCTCTTTTTCATAAGCCACTACAAGATTTTAATATATAAGCTTTCTCAGCAATGCTTCTTCCTTCACTGGTCTGTGGTTTCTCAGTCTTTCATCAAACGAAAAGCTTAATGAGGCCTTTTATTATCTTATTAAAGGTAAAATCTGAAGGCTATCCACAAATTTAGGTGTCTATGCTAACCAGATAATATCAAATTCTATACTAAATCAGAATTCAAGGGTTCATAGGTCATGAACCTCAAATCATGGTGAGGACAATTTCTTAATACTTTAAAAAAAGAAAAGATTAAATGAAACAAATTTTCATTCTTAGAAATTTAACATCTGAATTTACAAGAACTAGAAGAGAATCTTATGTAAAGGGCTACAGGATGAAGTTATCTCAATTTCCTGGCTAACATAGCATGCTAATCCTGATTAATGATATGAACAAAATAGATTATAGTGATAAAAGTACCATATAATATACCAGTGTCTTCATCAATTTATATAATAATGATGTTTTGGGGTAATTCTTTTATGTACAAAACTCTTATTTAAAAAAGTGGAATCATTAAATATTTTAAACAAAAACAAACTTAAAGAATCATGTTGGTGATTATATGCATGTATATACATGGCTATCCAGGGCCTAATAATATTATGGGGATGAGAAAGGTAAAATGAAAGAATATATGTCAGCTTAAAACTGGACAGCAATGGTTTTAACTTTAAAATGACAAAGAGTTATTTATCCCTTTCATGTACTACTTCCTGGAAGTAGGAAAACTGTTTTCTTTTATATAACACCCCCCTCAGGTTATTCAGAGGCACACTACATTATGAAACTTTAAACTTTATTTTGTTTTTTAATAGATTTTTTAAAGTTTATTTATTTTGAGAGAGAGAGAGAGAGAGAGAGAGAGAGAGCAAGTGGGGAAGGGACAGAGAGAGGAAGAGACAAAATCCCAAGCAGCTTCACGCTGTCAGCACAGAGCCAGACACTGGGCTCAATCCCATAAACTGTGAGATCATGACCTGAGCCAAGATCAAGAGTTAGACACTTAACTGACTAAGCCACCCAGGTGCCCCTGAAAATTTAAATTTCAAAACTATGTAGTGTAGAATAAATACTGTTAAATTGTCCATACTACCCAAAGCAATCTACAGATTTAATACAATTTCTATCAAGTACCAACAGCATTTTCACAGAACCAGAACAAATAATCCTAAAATTTGTACAGAACCACAAAAGACCCCAAATAGCCAGAGCAAGAAAAATAAAACTGGAGGTATCACAACTCCAGACTTCAAAATATACTGCAAAGGTGGAGTAATCAAAACAGTATAATACTTGCACAAAAACAGACACATAAGTCAATGGAACAGAATAGGGAGCCCAGACATAAACTGATATGGTTTGTATGAGATGTATCATCTTCAACAAATGATGCTGAGAAAACTGGACGGATACATGCAAAAGAATGAAACTGGATCAGTTTCTTTCACCATACAGAAAAATAAACTCAAAATGGATTAAGGACTTAAAAGTGAGATCTGAAACCATAAAACTCCTAGAAGAGAGCAAGGGCAGTAATTTTCAGTAATTTTTCTGACATTGGTCATAGCAACATTTTTCTAGATAGGTCTCCTGAAGCAGGGGAGACAAAAGCAAAAATAAACTTATGGGACTACACCAAAATAAAAAGCTTCTGCACAGCAAATAAAATAATCACCAAAACTAAAGACAACATATTGAACAGGAGAAGATATTTGCAAATGACACACCCAAAAAGGGTTAGTATCCAAAATACATAAAGGACTTACACAACTCAACACTCAAAAATCAAATAATCCAATTTAAAATGGGCAGAAGACATGAAGACATTTCTTTAAAGAAGACATACAGATGGCCAACAGACACACGAAAAAATGCTCAGCATCATTAATTATTAGGGAAACACAAATCAAAACCACAATGAGATATCACCTCACACCTATCAGAATGGCTAAAATCAAAAACACAAGACACAAGTGTTGGCGAGGATGCTGAGAAAAAGGAACCCTCTTGCATTGTTGATGGGAATGCAAACTGGTACAGCCACTGTGGAAAAACAGTATGGAGGTTGAGGTTCCTCAGAAATTAACAAAAGAATTACCTGGGGTGCCTGGGTGGCTCAGTCAGTTAAGTGTCCAACTTTGGCTCAGGTCATGATCTCATAGTTCGTGGGTTCAAGCTCCACACTGGGCTCTGTGCAGACAGCTCAGAGCCTGGAGCCTGCTTCAGATTCTGTGTCTCCCTCTCTCTCTCTGCCCCTCCCCTGCTCATTCTCTCTCTCTCTCAAAACTAAACATTAAAAAAATTTTTAAAAATAGAATTACCATATAATCCCGCAATTGTACTACTGGGTATTTACCCAAAGAATATGAAAACACTAATTCAAAAAGATATATGCACCCTTATGTTTACTGCAGCATTATTTACAAGAGCCAAATTATGGAAGCAGCCCAAGTATCCACTGATAGATGAATGCATAAATAAGATGTAAAATAATATATATATGTATATATATATATATATATACACACACACACACACACATATACGTATGTAATCTATATCTATATATATACACACACATATACATATGTGTACACACACACACACACACACACACAATTCAGCCATAAAAAGGAATGAAATCTTGCCATTTATAACAACATAGATGGATCTAGAGGGTATAACGCTAAGTAAATAAGTTAGAGAAAGATGAATACTGTATGATTTCACTCATATGTAGACTTTCAGAAACAAAACAAATGAATAACAACAAAGAAAAGAGACAAACCAAAAAACAGACTAACTAGAGAGAACCGATGGTTACCAGAGAACTGATGGTGAAATAGGTGAAGGGAATTAAGAGTACACTTATCTTGATGAGCACTGATTAATGTATAGAACTGTTGAATCACTATATACTGTACAAGTAACTGAAACTAATATAGCACTGTATGTTAACTCTACTGGAATTAAAATAAAATTTAAAATCAGTAAATGAATGATAAAACAATGGTAAAAAATAAAAAAGAACAACTATATAGTGTAGATGCTATAAAATGTAAAATTTTTAACAAATATAGATACAGAATATAGTCATTTGGTAGCACATCATAACAATACATGAGAAACAGACATGCCGTAGGATAAAAAATTAGGTATTTGGAGGAATAGGAAACACTGACTTAAAATACTGCCTTTAAGGGGCACCTGGGTGGCTCAGTCAGTTAAGCATCTGACTTCGGCTCAGGTCATGATCTCAAGGTCCGTGAGTTCGAGCCCCGCGTCGGGCTCTGTGCTGACAGCTCAGAGCCTGGAGCCTGTTTCAGATTCTGTGTCTCCCTCTCTCTGACCCTCCCCCATTCATGCTCTGTCTCTCTCTGTCTCAAAAATAAGTAAATGTTAAAAAAATTTTTTTTTTTAAATACTGCCTTTAAGACTTATTTAGTTCCTGAACCACGGCAAGCTATTGAATCTCTCCGGACATCAATTTTCTGATCTCCAAAACATAAGCAGAAATATTACTTTGCAGGGTCATTAGAATTACAGATTATGTGAATAATAAATTAGTTCAATTAAAAGTGGTAATAATTGGGGCGCCTGGGTAGCTCAGTCAGTTGAGTGTCCGACTTCGGCTCAGGTCATGATCTCGTGGTTTGTGAGTTCGAGCCCCGTGTCAGGCTCTGTGCTGACAGCTCAAAGCCTGGAGCCTGCTGTGGATTCTGTGTCTCCTTCTCTCTCTGCACATCACCCACTTGCACACGCTCTCGCTCTCTCTCTCTCTCAAAAATAAATAAATGTAAAAACATTTTTTAAAAAATAAAAAAAGTGGTAATAATTATTATTAGCTATATTTCTGATTTTTTATTCCCTTCATGTATTCAATTTTGTTTTATGTTTCCTTTGATGTAATGCCTAAGAAAAAAATCCTGCAATTAAATGCATAAAAGCACATAATATTATTCACATTTATATAGATAGATGTATTTGTAATATTCAACATACACTTTATAGCTTTGTCTAAACTACCATTTTACTTCTTTGTTTTCCATGAAGAAAATCCTTGCTGCTTATGAGAACACTTGGCTTTCCTCACTGTCTGAAGGGATACAGGTTTAGGTCACAAACATGGATGTGAAATATCAACATATGGAAACTTGGCTGCAGAACACTCTTCTCCTTCCCAATTTGGCAAACTATGTAGGCAGGGCAATCAATTATCACCAAAATATGCTTACAAATATAACTAAAAGAAAGAAGTTTCATGAGAAATTATTCTTAATTATCTTAATTGTGATTAAACATGCAACCACAATACTTCCACAAGGCCATCAGAGGAGTTAGCTTAAGCTCTGAGCTTAGTATGCATTTTTCTATTCAATAAATATATTATTGAACTACCTAAAACATCTTCTGCTAAACGTTTAGCACTCCCAAGAAAAAGATACATAAATAGTATATTACTGGTGATAAAATGAGGTTAAAAAATAAGAAAAACCATGTTTCTCAATGAAGAACATATAAGTTAAAAAGATATACAAGTTAGCTCAGCAAATTATTTTAACTTCAAATCAGCAAAATTAGAGTTGATATGAAAAAAGCTGATGTTTTCAAAATGCATTAACATAGCTAATAAGAATATGTAAGGCAGGTCTCTTTCATACTAATTGCTTACTAGGAGTTCCAGGCACTTGGAAAAATCAGTAAACAACAAAAATCCTTGCCCTTATGGAGCTTACATGGAAAAATAGACAACAACAAACACTGTAAATAAATAAACTTATGGTAATAAATACTATAGAAAAAACAACTGAGTAACATAAAAAGGTGACCGGGAGAACCAGAGAGAGAAAAGGAGCTGGAATATCTACAGTGTCAGATAACTGATATGGTCATTGTCTAAGAGGTGCAGTATTATTGGTTCAGAAAAGTGAAATAGTCATATGAGCATTTCCTAGTTCTTACAATCCCTAGCATTTTGTAACCTGTGTTATAATTGTCAATAAAAAAGAAAGTCAGACATTTTTGTAGGACATGTTTGTTTTTGCCTCTCCATCACCTAGCACATTCTGGCATATAGCAGGTGCTCAAAAAATATTTGGTGAATGACTCATTCTAAGCCAATAAACACACAGTTTATCTGAACGGTTCTGGTCCAAAATTTAGTTCAGGGGTCACCAATTTTTTTTAAAGGGCCAGATAGTAAATATTTTTATCTTGTTGGCCAAATGGTCAATGCAACAATAGGTGTGGCTATGTTCCAATAAAAGTTTATTTTCAAAAACAGGCAGAGAGCACAGAAGTTTTCTTGTCTCTGCTTATTCTGTATCTAATTACTTCAAGTCTTCTGTTAAATTTTCCTAAGAATATAAACAGTAAATTTATCATTTACTGGCTAATGCTTACTTTTTTCAATTCTAATCAACTAAATCAAATAAACAAAACATAACTACAGTAATAACAACATACAAACTCTAGTTCTCCTTCCTTCTCTCCTCTCCCTCTTTTCCCTTATCTCTTTCTGTTTTCTAAGTCAAAACTAATAACTTCACTTAAACTATGAATAAAACTACTACACTGGCTGATGGTACACCATAGTTTTAATGAGAAAGAACACATACACAGAGCACTACCAGCCATCTGGTAATACAAAGTAAATGTCAGAGAATGAATTAAAGTTTATAAATGCAAAGCAAAAGCTGATCATCAAAATATGGCTCAGTTAGTTAAGTGTCTGACTTTGACTCAGGTCATTATCTCATGGTTCATGAGTTGGAGCCCCACATCGGACTGTGCTGACAGCTTGGAGCTGGAGCTTGCTTTGGATTCTGTGTCTCCCTGTCTCTGCTCCTTCCTCGCTCATGCTATGTCTCTCCTCTCTCTCAAAAACAAACATTTAAAAAAATGTTAAATGTACAATCAATTTAAAGACATTAAGTCTGACACAGAATTTAAGAATTAATTTAGATTAGTGGTTTAAAGCATGAGTTCTGAAATTAAACTGCTTGGATTTGTTAAACTGCCAACTCCAGTGAATAAAGCCACTTACTAAATCTTTCTAAGTAACTGTTTCGTCAGCAGTAAAACAGGGACAATAATAGTGACTACCTCATAAGGTTAATACACTTAATAAAATATCAGCCATCTATTGGCCTTTGAAAAAACACACCTGTATTTTATCAACAGGAAGCGAGTACATCATTAAGCATAAAAATATGGAATTAATGAAGGACTCCCAAATATACAAAAGTATCTTAAATGTGCTTGAGAGGCGCCTGGGTGGCTCAGTCGGTTAAGCGTCCGACTTCGGCTCAGGTCATGATCTCATGGTTTGTGAGTTCGAGCCCCATGTTGGGCTCTATGCTGACAGCTCAGAGCCTGGATCCTGCTTCGGATTCTGTGTTTCCTCCTCTCTCTGCTCCTCCCATGCTCATGCTCTGTCTTTCTCTGTCTCTTAATAATAAACGTTGTTTTTTTTTTTTTAAATGTGTTTGAAAATATAATTGTGTTCCCCTTTCCTAAACATTAACATTCAATTTTCTTCACCTTTCTACTTAGATAAAATATAGTACCTCTTGTTTTATCTTATTACATCAAATACTCTTTTTTGCACTTAAAAAAAAAGAAACTTCAGAATCAAGATTTCCAAAAGTTACTACTATTATAATCGCTTATCATTTTTTTTCCATAACAAAACATAATTCCGAATAAGTCTGTCATCAAACAAGTAACCTTTAGCCCATAAATGTGACTGGCATAATAGATTGAAAACCTGCTAGAAAGTAAACAATATTACTTGATATGCAACATAATGATCCAAAGCACTTGTCTGGTTCACCCGCACTGTCTCTTCCAGGAGAAAGAAGTATAATCTAGCATTCGAAGGAAGGAAAGGAGGGAGGGAGGGGGAAAAAAGTACATTTTCATAATTTTAGATATACTTTATTACAATAACAACCAGTCTGGAAACTGTCCTTAATATATGCATAACAAACTGACTTTTGTTACTGGATAACTTCTCTAAAAGATTTATTTGTAAAACTCTAGTTTGCCAGTCAAATTCTCTAAGAATCTTTCCAGCACTAAAATTCTACTCCCTTTTGCCCTGAAAGCTGGGTAGCAATGTTTGCAAGCAAAATCTTTGCTAGGTTAGTTCTAAGCCCACTAAGGCAGTGACAAACAAAAGTCTGCATAAATGCTTATCAAAAGATAAGCAAAGAGCTGAGATGCAAAAGGCTTTACCTCCAAGCGAGGAGAAACTGTTGCTGAAGTAAAGCTGACATTTTCCTTGCATTTACGATTAAAAAGTTTTTTTTTTTCAAGTGTGTTTAATGATCAGGTTTATTGAGGTATGCTTTACATACTGTAAAATTCACTATGTTTAGTTTTACAGTTAGAAGGGTTTTGACAAATATATATAGTCCCATAATCACCACCACAACCAAAATGTAGAATATTTCCATCATCCCCAAAAGTTTCCTCATGGCACTTTGTGGTTAATCCCTTCCCCCCCCCCCCCCCCCGCCCATACCCCCCAACTCCCAGATCTGATTTCTGTCCCTGTGGTCCTGCCTTTTCCAGATTGTCACATAACTAGAATCAGTCAGTATATTCTGTAACCTTTTGTGTTTGGCTTCTTTCACTGGCCTAATACTCTTACAATTCTTCTACCTTACTGCATATATTAGAAATGTGTTTCTTTTTTTTATAGCTAAGTGGTACTTCATTGTATGAACATATCAGAATTTCTTTATTCATTCATCAGTTGATAGATCTTAGGGGCTGTTTAGGTGATTATGAATAAAGTGGCTACAAACATTTACTTACAGGTCTTTGTGTAAACAAATGGTTTCATTTCTTTCGGATAAATACCTAGGAGTATAGTTGCTATATATTAAGGTAAGTGTATATTTAACTCTATAAGAAGCCTTTTATTAAAAAAGATTGAGGGGCACCTGGGTGGCTCAGTTGGTTAAGCATCCGACTTCGGCTTAGGTCATGCTCTCGCAGTTTGTGAGTTCGAGCCTCACATGGCTCTGTGCCGACAGCTCAGAGCCTGGAGCCTGCTTGGGATTCTGTGTCTCCCTCTCTCTCTCTGCCCCTCCCTTGCTCATGCTCTGTCTCTGTCTCTGTCTCTCTCTCCCTCTCTCTCAAAAATAAACAAACAAAAAAAAAAAAGATTGATGAACTATGGGGAAAAAAGCTACTACACTGGCTGATGGTATACTCTAGTTCTTATGAGAGAGAACACACACAACACTACTAATATTGCACAATTTACGGTGCTAAAGAATACACTGGTATGGCATAAAATACATATAATATTATATTTGACTAGAACCAATTAGATATCATAAGCAAATCACTCAGCACATGCTGGATGCCTAGTACTTACTTAATGACTGCTAGTTCTCTCTCTACTGTTCAGCTTTCCCTTTCTCAAGGTTCCAACCTCACCCCAACCCAAACTTACATAAATCTACACTTAATTTCAAATCATTATTTGTAAAATAAATTATACAGTAGGACACAAACAAAAATTTCAGCTATTACTTTTTTTTTTTTTTAGTTTAGTTTTTTTTTGAGAGAGAGAGCAGGGGAGAGGCAGACAGAGAGGGAGAGAGAGAATCCCAAGCAGGCCTCGCACTGTCAGCACAGAGCCCAATGTGGGGCTCAGATTCATGAAGCATGAGATCATGACCTGAGCTGAAATCAAGAGTCAGACGCCTAACTGACAGAGCCACCCAGGCATCCCACAGCTATTACTTTTTAAAGCAAAGCCAGTTCCACTCATTTCCTTAAGTCACTCGTACTTTGGGATGGAGGAAGGGACTCCTTTAAAGGCAGTAGATACTGCTCTCAGAAAACATTTTAGGTGAGCATCACCACCTTGTGTCGAAACAGAGTAACTGCAATACCAAATTCATTGTCAAATACAGACCAACACATTGCAGAGACCAGAAGCTAGGTGATCAGAGATGCATTTCTCCAAATCCACGATGATATATATGCCAGTACAATACTGCAAACAAAGTTTGGACTGTACATGTTTTATGATTATAATACTTTAAAATTTACCTGCATTTCAAATTAGATCATATGTATCATGAAGAAAAGAACTGAGTTTTCTTTTATAACATGTCCTTTATGATACTCTTGCATATCCTTCCCAAACACACATACACACACACGCACACAACTGAATAGAATACCAGGCACAAAAATGGCACATTATTGACAATACTCTCTATGCACTTGGAAAATAATCACCAATTTAGTCCTACAAATGACTTTAAAATATTCAATATATGGCTTCGGATTTAGTTCTTGGCTACACTGAAAATCAAATATGGGATTCTAGGAGCATTATTAAGAACACAAGGGAAGAAGCATTTACAAATTTAAAAGTGATTCAACTTTAAATAATCATATAGACATTTCTGTTGTAGCTCAAAATTATTTTTACAGTCATGTGAAGTTTTAAAAAATAGCGTATTAAATAGACCAAAACATTACAAATATTGTAACACTGATCAGACATCTGTGAAAGGAGAAAATATGCAGCTCAACAAGTTTTCCTTTTTCTAAGAGTAATAAATTTTGAGTGAAAAAGTTAAGGTGTTCTTCAACTGTCAACCAAAGTTTTTATTACACAATAGCAGCCTTAAGGCTGATTTATGGCTTTTCCCCCCTTTTCTGACAATCAAGTGTTTAAAAAGAAAAGTCATTTTTGCACACCTGGATAATATCTGCTTGCTTTATATAACATGTTTGAAGAAAGGAACTTTTAAATAACATGAAAGTTGGGGGAGGTGATACCTGAAAAAGCTTTAAAAAAAAAAAAACCACTCAGAAATTTGTTTGGTAAATGGCATCCTCTTATGTAGCATTTGGAAAATCTATTATTATCTGTCTCTGAGTCACAAAATAGAATTTTTGGATGTGAATGATATATTCTGGGATTATCTAGTACATTTTTGACAGGTACAGAATCAGAGGCCCAGAGAGGCTAAATAATTTCAAAGGATACTTAGTTTGTTAGCAACAGAGCTAGAATTAGAAACAAAGATCCCCAAATCTGTGTCTGTCTCGTTTCTCCCACTGCTTCTCTCTCACTGTCCATTTCAGGCCTTTCTATCACATTTTGCTTGTAACATTCTAGTCCCTATCATCTTTGCCATCTGTCTCCTTTACCTACAGACTCATTTCTCCAATTAAATTGCTTACATTATGCAAAAGTCCCTCTCCAATACTATGCATATTCCAAAAACTCATCCAGAAATGCAAAGGTTTAAGAAGGCCTGTGCCCAAGACACTATAAACATAATGTTCAAAGAAGAAAATTACACAACTTCTCACATAATACAATACTCTAATATCACAAATTCATGAAAGTGCAGCTGCGAAAGTGGAGGTAAGTGATGAGGACATTAGCTACATATTTCAGCATTGTTTGAAAACTAAAAAAAATTCATTTTAAATAATTTAATTTCTAAATTTCATGAATGTAACTTAAGTCTTGTCTATTTCCATCAGAGAAAACAGAAAGCATTTCAGAATATGTATTCTTAAGGTAAAACAAGGTGAGTTTTACTTTCAACTGTTCCTAAATTATTTAAGTTAAACTATTTTTCAAAAAATCAGAAATTCTTCTTGGTAATTAAGATATATAATGCCTCTGCTATTAACAATATAAGACACACATTGGGAATGGCAGAAACAGAATCCCACACTTGAGAAATTAGAAAGATCTATCAGATCTAATGAGATGAATTTATAAGAATTAATGCCTCTATTTCTAAGGCCTAAAGCCCTAGCAGATGCTGGCAGAAACTATTAGGAAATCATTTGGACTTAAGGAAAACAAATCTCTGAGAAGCATATAAAACATAGGAAAAGCTTAAGAGGAGCTGAACTTGAAGGAAGACCTCTAGATCTGACTGCACTGTGGCTCAACTTCTAAGACTTAAATCAAATTAATCAAGCCCAAGGCAGGGAAATTATAACTTAGCAGAAGACTTTGAGGAAAGACTTGGGCTTCTTAGTTTTGTTTTTGTTTTGTTCTTGATGACTTTAAATTCCACAGCAGTCCACAGTGTGATTCAGCTGGCAAATAAACTAACACAATTCTGGAATGCATTAGCAGAAGCATAGTATTCAGATTAAAGGCATTAAGTGTCTCACTAAACCCTGAACTGATCAGAACACAACCTATTACAGTGTATTCACTTGTGGATGCCATAATTTGAGAGAAAGGAACAAATGGTAACAGTTCAGAGGGGGTAAAAAAAGGATAAGAATGCCAAAGATGAAATAAAACAAGATGTCAAGCCTGGAGAAGAGACTAGTTGGTGAGATACAATGTAAAGATAAGACAGGCTGTATGTAGAAGCTTTGGGGAGACACAAAACAGCTCATTCAGTAGAAACAACAAACTTCCTAATAGTCTGAGACAAAGACAGAGGGGTCTGTCTCATGAGTTGGTAAGTCCCCCTGCCTCCTCTGCCTCAATCAGTGTAGGTGAGTAGGCAAAGGATGGAGAAATGATGGGTAGGAATTTTTAAATGAGGGGTCAATGTATCAGAAGGATAACTAGACTATCAAAGTCGTCCAAGTTGTCTCCAATCTTGAAAAAATTAATTTCTTTTTTTGAATGTTTACTTCTTTATTTTGAGAGAGAGAGAGCGAGCATGAGAGGGAGCTCAGAGGAGGGCAGAGAGAGAGGAAGAGAGTGAATCCTAAGTGGGCTCTGTGCTATCAGTGTGGAGCTGGACATGGGGCTTGATCTCACAAACTTGAAATCATGATCTGAGCTGAAATCAAGAGTCAGAGGCTTGACCAACTGAGCCACCCTGGTGCCCCAAGACATTAATTCCCTTTACAACCTAGATGTTAAGGACAATACGTACTGTGTCATTTACTTTTTCTCTAATTGAAGATTAGATGTACTCTATTTGCATGATGACATCAAATATTATTTACCAAACAAACATAGCTAAGCACAGAATCTTAATTTCTCAAAATTTAAATATTTAAGCCTGAAAATTCCAATGATAACAAATACTAAAAAGGGCATTCAACTAAAAGCTAAAAACCAATGAAACTTTAAGATTCACATGCTATGAAGAAATACTTATTCATATAATTTAAAAAACTGCATTTTTAGATGTATGGATTTTGATGAGTAATTCAATTGAAAAGAATAATTATTTAGTCCATAAAACATATTTTAAAAGATTAAATATTAAAAGAACTTTCAAGAGATGGAATATACTTGAAAAAATAAGAAGTTAACACAACCTTTCTATTATTATTTATTTTAATCCATTATATAGAATTTACTTTCAGAAAACGCAATATATTTAAACAATCTGTAGAAAAACTTTGTGGCTCATGTATGTACAACTCATATTAACAGACATTACTAAACTTCTAAAAGCTTATAAGGATAGATCAATAGTCAGTAAACTTTTTCTGTAAAGATCCAAATGGTAAATAATTTAGGCCTTATGGGCCATAAACACAATATTCTACTGTAACTACTCTATTACAGTAGTATAAATGAAGTCATAGACAATAGATGAACAAATCAGGGTGACTGTGTTCTAATACAGCTTTATTTATGGGGACCAAAATTTGAATTTCATCTCATTTTTATTTTTCATCTCATAAAATTATTTTTCTTTTGATATTTTTCAACCATTTAAATATCTAAAAACCATTCTTAGATCATGAGAGGTACAAAAACAAGTGGTTGGCCAATTTGCTGACACCTGAAATTAACAGTCTTTATATTATCAGCATCTAAATGAGATATGACCCATATACACATACAACCTCTGACCGACTTCTCTTCTGTCATCTCTCCCAATTACCCATCCCCAAAGCTGAAACCTTTACAGCTGCTACCATAATAGATATAGTGAAAACATTTCAATCTTTAAAAACACAAAACAGGGGCACCTGAGTGTCTCAGTTGGTTAAATATCTTACTCTTGATTTTGGCTCAGGTTAGATCCTAGAGCCTTAGGACTGAGCCCTGCATCCTCTGCTGACAGTGTGGGGCCTGCTTGGGATTCTCTCCCTTTCTCTGCTCCTCCCCTGCTTGCACTCTCTCTCTCTCTCAAAATAAATACTAAAAAATAAATAAATAAAAGTAAAAACACAAAACAAACACCTATCACTAATAATAAAACCACTATGAGTCCCGTAAAATGAAGGTAAAGCTGAAATTAGAAGATGAACTTGGAGGAAGCCTCACAGGTCTGACCACATTAGGCTCTGCTTATAACCCCCAAGACTCTCAACATCATTTTGATAAACAATATTAAATAAATATAAAATTTCCTAAAATACAAGAAAGTAAAGAATTTTAAGGTATTTAAAATTTTAAAGTCTATTAGGTCAAGAAGCTTGCTTTTTAGTTCTGACTTAGCTGAGAACAGCATTTTTTTTTTTTTTTTTTTTTTGAAAGAGAGAGACAAAGCATGAACAGGGGAGAGACAGAGAGAGAGAGAGGGAGACACAGAATCCGAAGCAGGTTCTAGGCTCCCAGCTGTCAGCACAGAGCCCAACGTGGGGCTCGAACTCATGAACCTTGAGATCATGACCTGAGCTGAAGTCAGATGCTTAACCAACTGAGCCATTCAGGCACTCCCTGAGAACAGCAATATTAAAAGAATGGCATAACTAGGAAGAGTAGGGAGAAAAGCTATCTACAAACATACTTGTACAGTTTCTTCTAAAGGTATTTTTGGAACACAATTCACTTGAAAATTGGAAGCCACATATATTAGCTTCTCATTTGCTGACTTTTCTAAACATGTTAACTTTTTTCCATATTACAAAAATATCCGTAAAACCAACTTTTATGTGCAATATTCAAGAAATAAAAATATTATGTCATATTTAACCCATCAAGTACATTCCCTCTTCCAGAAAAACTGGAAGGAAAATTAATACCAGTTTATTACATCCATGAGCTAAACATACTAAGTTAGAAAATAATTCTGAACCCTGGATTATTCAGTTATCTCTATACAACTTCCAAAATTTTCCTCAGCTGAACAATCTTTTCCATAGATGACTTACAGCAGAATTTTCAAAGTTCTACAAATTTATTATTATAAGAAAAATAGGTTTATAGACTAGGATGATACTTTACAATAGTAATAATTATTGAAGGCTTATTATATACTAGGCATCAGTACTAAAAGTAATCAAATGACTAAACTCAAAATTATTCATAAAACTAAACTATTCTAAGGTTTGTTTAACACCTGGGAAAGAAGACATGACCATTTCTTAATATTCAACACAAATGCATGAAATGTCATGGACTGGATGGACATTATATTCTTCTAAAGGGGGCACACAAATAACCACCTAACAAAGAACAATATTAAACTCCTACAGTTTGGGCTCTTTATTATTTGAGCATCAATAATAATTTAGCTGTTTGCTATTCTAAAGTCTCTTGATGCTGAGAAAATCCAGACGGTCATCCATCTAAAGACAATGTGTCTACCTGACATTATGCAATCTCATTTATCTTCATCTATCCTTGACATACTGCCATTCTTATGCAAAATGGACACAAGGGGATAGAACTTCTCTTAACTCATTTATCAGCTGGAAGAGAGTGTAGGGCATAAAAGGTCTATGGAGACTTCAGGATACCACCAGAGACCACAAGTAATCACTTTACTTAGCACAGTGTGCTACATCACAGCTAATGTATTTGACATGTAAATAAGACAAAGCAAGAAAGAGAACAATGTGATTCTTGAGCTATGTGTCTTACTTCCTTTGCTGAATCACCAGAATCCCCAAAAAACTCCAGTTTTAGTTTACCCAGACTATATGAAATTAAAATATTGTCCATAAAAGACACTAACCACACACAACATATGGGTTACACAATGATGTCAATTTCACTCCTCTGGCAGTCCAAGAATTCTACTCCTTTTAACATACCAACTTAAAGTCACCATGACATAGAAGTTGTGGGTTAATAGGCAACAGGATTGTGAAGTATGCTAGCTAATTTACAAGGCCAAACACCTTAATTAAAATTTGGCCAAAGTTATACCAAATATTATTTCTTTGTCACTAGGACAGTCCTTTATTTTTTATTCCAGTTTTAAGCTAATAAAACATCTACCTTTTAGCATCAGTACATGAAATTTACTTTAATTATTTTCTCATCTATACTCTTCCTATTACAGTTTCCTTCAGACAAGGCAGGTAGTGAAAACTGTCTATTTATTTCATAACAAGAAGTTTCCTTTCTTTTTATATTGTCTCTTATGACTGTTTCTGTTTCTACTAGCATCTTCAGGGAACATTTTGAACAAACACCATGTTAAAACCACACATGCACTTAAAGGTTTTTTTTAAAGTACTACTATTAAGTAAAGTACTATTAAATAACATACAAATAATGTTCTAAAATAGTTCTTCAGAGGAAAAAAATGTGGAAAGAAAAATGACTTTTGATATAGTACATATCATCTCAGTAGTAGTAAAAGTATAATTACAAAAAGTACAATTATGAAAAAAACATATTCCACACAAATATGGAATTCTACCTGAAACAGAAAATAATTAAAATATTTTTTACAAAAATCATTGATAATTTGAAGTATTTTTTTCTGCACAATTACAGAATATAATATACAGAACACTTAGATCCTGGTATAATGTACTAAATTCAAAATTGTACTTAAAAGTACAGCATATGATCTTGAAACTATTCTTATACCACTCAAAAATACTTTTTTCATTTACCAACTTCATGTTTTGCTGTCATGAATAATTTTATTATTTCATCCTTTACAAATTAAACAAATTTTTAAAAATTTGAATAGGAAATTAAAAACCTTTAGATTCCCCTGCCTTAATGAAAATAAGTTTGAATCTTACTAGCAAATACTTTCAGCATCTTAAAACAAATGTCCTCATCCAAAATTAGTTGCTTAAAAAAAAGTTGGATTTCTGGGGTGCCTGGGTGGCTCAGTTGGTTAAGCATCCAACTTTGGCTCAGGTCACGATCTCACAGTTTGTGGGTTAGATCCCTGTATTGGGATCTGTGCTGATAGCTCAGAGCCTGGAGCTTGCCTCGGATTCTGTGTCTCCCTCTCTCTCTCTACCCCTCCCCTACTCGCGCTCTGTCTCTGTCTCTCAAAAATAAATAAAACGTTAAAAAAAAGTTGGATTTTGGGGCGCCTGGGTGGCGCAGTTGGTTAAGCGTCCGACTTCAGCCAGGTCACGATCTCGCGGTCCGTGAGTTTGAGCCCCGCGTCGGGCTCTGGGCTGATGGCTCGGAGCCTGGAGCCTGTTTCCGATTCTGTGTCTCCCTCTCTCTCTGCCCCTCCCCCGTTCATGCTCTGTCTCTCTGTCCCAAAAATAATAAATAAAAAACGTTGAAAAAAAAAAAAAAAAAAAAAAGTTGGATTTCTAATATTTAAAGCCTAATCAAGGTGTGTGTGATATACCTAATGTATGCATACATATGTATACATACATACATACACACAAACACACAAGCATACATATAAGTACACATACAAATATACATACGTTTGTATATGAATAAATAGGTGTTGTGTAAAGCTGCTAAATTTGAGGTAATCTGTAATACAGCAAGAGAAAACTAAACAAGCACCAATCAGGCTGAGTTATACAGCTTGATTTAGAAGAACCCAGAGATCTGATATTTTTTGTCTGTATTTGAGAGAGAAAGGGGCAGAGGGAGAGAGAATTCCATGAGGGGCAGAGAGAGAGAGAGAAGTGGGGCTCACCTGGGGCTTGTGTTTTACCCAAAGTGGGGCACATGTTCACTCAAAGCAAGGCATGAGCCCACCCGATTTGGGACTCGAACTCACAAACGGTGTGAGATCATGACCTGAGCAAGTCAGATAGTTAACAACCGAGCCACCCAGGTGCCCAAACCCGGAGATGTTTATTGTAAGCCCAAAGTCCTGCTTTGAGAAATGTATCTAACATTGATGACATACATTATTAAGAAACCAAAGAAGGGCACTATTAGATTAGGCATTGTAGAGAAGGAAACCTAAGAAATTTTAGAGCTCATTAGCCATGGGGTAACCAGGAGAAAATGCCATAAAAATATAATGTATTCTTACCAGAAGGAAGATGTTTTTTCTGGATTTAGCACCTTTATTTGTGAAACCGAAAGGTAGGATTAGGTAATCTCTAAGGGCTCTTTCAGCCCTTTTTTTTTTTTTCTTTAATTTGAGAGAGAGAGAGAGAGAGAGAGAGAGAGAGAGAGAATGAATCTTCAGCAGGTTCCATGCTCAGCCCAACATGGGGCTCAACCCCACGATCCTGGGATCATGACCTAAGCCTAAATGAGGAGTTGGACATTCAACCAACTGAGCCACCTAGGTGCCCTCATTCAGCACTTTCTATTATGCTTGCTAAAATACAGTCCTATCTCTTTTTTTTATTTCATAGACATCAGAGATGTCTGAGCATGGAGACAGATCCTATAAATGCTCAGAAATCACTTATCTTCTTATAAAATACTGCATCAGAAAGGAAATAATTTATTAAGGCCCAAAGCTTTCTCACCTGTATTTGATCAACAGGTCTTTACTACATAGTAAAATACCTAACTGGATGAAAGCAAAACTTGCTTTCCACATAAAAGCTCCTTTTATATCTTCAAAAGTATCATTTTTTTCTAATTCCCATTTTTAAAACTGGAAGTCTGTGTATATGTACACAGGGAGGGAGGGACGAGCTCATAAGGTGATATATATGAAGCAATAATGTGAACAACAAAAAGAAAAATTGGTTCATGCTACAGGAGAAAATTTTTACACTCAATTTAAATCCTTACAAAAAATTTACACATTAAGTATAAATTAGGCATTTAAAATTTAGTGGATTCCCTTTATTAAACTAGACCTAGGGAGAATAAGTGGTAGCAATGGCTTGAAAGAGTCAGTTTTGCTGAGTTTAATGCCATTGCCTAATTTCTTAGAGAGATAAAATCCATGGTCATTTCTATTCTAATCACTCTGAAAGCAACTGCTAGGCCAAGAATTCTAGTAAGTTGTTGATAATAACTTGAGTCTAACTGATACTAAAAAGCCAGAAATTTACCTTAACATGAAGAAAAATGTTAAAAACTTCTCAACAATAAATCAGATGACAAACAAAAAAAAGAATTTCAGAACTTCAATTCTCTCTCTGAAAGTTTGATGCAACAATGATGGAGGGAAAATTCAAGGGGTTATAAAAGAATTTCATTAATATCAAATCATAAGCAATGAAAACATAAAAGCTTTCCTCTGTTCCCTTTATTTCCTTTAGTTTAAGATTTTCAGTATCCTCAAATTAAAAACTGATTACAAAGTAATCTGACAGAAAAAATAAAACTAACATAATCAAATGATCCAGTTCTTGTTTTCACAGCACTCACACTGCTTTCTTTCTTACCTTGTCTATCCTATCTGGGCGGTTAGTAGCGGCCAAAATTGTCACGTTCTTTAACTGTTCAATACCATCCATTTCCGTTAAGAGCTGAGCCAGAACACGGTCAGCTACATTCCCGGCACCTGAAGAACTGATTTTTAAAAATAAAGTTTTAAAACTCTTTACCTATCCCCAAGTACTTTATTACTTTTAAAAGACTGTATATTATATAATAAAAAGGTTAGGTCTGTTTGAAATTTAAAATGTTTGCTTCAGAATTCATTACTTGTTGAATTACCATATCAAAAAACTAACTATATTCAAATCATTTCTTTTCCTTCATCAACAACCACATTCATTTTTTTCTCCAATAACGAAATATAGAAGGTCTGGGAAGCAAGATATAAAATTTAAAACAGTTCATCAAATACACAGAAAATCATGTAATTTAATCAATATTTACATTTTATATGGCAAATATACTGATAGGAATTGGTAATAAAAAAAACTAAAATAAAAACCCATTCCTCACATGAAGTTTAAAGCCTATGTGAAACAAAAAACTCATACCCATAACAAATGGGGTATTTCTGATATATCCTGATATTTCAAAATATTAGTATTTTGGGGGAAGGATGTTAAGATGGCAGAGAAGTAGGGGAACTGGGATTTCCTCATCCCTAAAACACAGCAGTATCAAGGTCAGATCACTTGGAATACCAGGAAATCAATCTGCAGAGTGGCAGAAGGATCTCCACAGGTGGAGGGGGACAGCTTGGCAGGACGGAGGTGCATGTATGTGAATTAGGGCAGATAAAATGGCCTAGGCAGGGAAGGAGGGAACCCCTTCTGTGGAGAGACAAAAGGGAGAAAAAGCCGAAGGGGCTGTGGAATTGCTGTATTGAGTTAGCACAAGAGGAAACCTCTCAGAGCATGACTAGGGAACGAGAAACAGAGAGAGTGCTAGTTTCTATTTTGCAAACAGCATTAGGAACTGAAGCTCAGAGGTCTCAAAAGTGCATGACTTTCTTCTAACCTGAGCTGGTCCTATGTGTGTGCCTGTTGGGGAGGGAGCTGCCCCGGGGCACTGTAGCAATCTCAGGGACACACTAGGAGAGAACAGTCCCCTTCCTTGAGCACTATGGGAAGAGGGTTTATTGCCTCTTCAAGGAGAAATGACCCTGCAGGTGCCAGCCAAAGGCTTTTTATCAGCAAGGCTGAGGGGCACTACACCAGAATAGGGTCCAAAGGGTGCAGACCCCTTTAGACATTGGGTTTTGAATCCCAGCCAAGGGCCTAGAAAGTGCGGGAGACTGTGGAACAGGGTAGGCTGACCTGCGCTACTCTGTGAGGGCTGCATGAACAGCATGCTTTAAGACACCAGGTTCAGTGAGAGGAAAATGGGATGTCACCATTTTTCTCCCCAACACCAACATGTGGAGGTTCAGTGAGCAACACAGCAGCCCCCAATGGAGGCGAGACCTGCTTACACCAAACCCACCGCTCCGTGCCTGGCAACTGCTTATCTACTGGAGGAAAACTGACATTGAGACACCAGACGGCCGCTCCTCCAGACCAGCACAGCCACCGGTGCCAGCCACCAAGAGACAACTGTTTTTTGTTTTTGTCTGTTTGTCTGTCACTTTGTCTGTTTGTTGTTCTCTTTTTTCTTTCTACCCTTTTGTTTTCTTTTGGGATCAGGCTCATAGATTCTGATTTGTTTTTTTGGTCAATTCTTATTTTATATATATAATTTTTTTTTTCTGTTTTGTTTGCTTAATCAGGCATTTTTACCTTAATCTTTTCACACCTTTTCTCTTCTTTTTCTTTATTTTCCTTTCTCTCTCTCTGGATTAAACGTTATAGTTCATTTGATTCTCTGCTTCATCTTCTTTTCTCCCTTTGATTTTTCTCTTTATTTTTTTAAAATATCTTTTTTAATGTTTATTTATTTTTGAGACAGAGAGAGACAGAGCATGAACGGGGTAGGGTCAGAGAGAGAGACACACACAGAATTCGAAACAGGCTCCAGGCTCTGAGCTGTCAGCACAGAGCCCGACGTGGGACTCGAACTCACGGACCTTGAGATCATGACCTGAGCCGAAGTCAGATGCTTAACCGACTGAGCCACCTAGGCGCCCCTGATTTTTCTCTTTATATAGGATCATCTTCCCCCCACCTTTCCTTTATCCCAGTGTTACTTCAAGAAACAAATCAAAGCACACCAGGTTGAAGTCAAAACACTCTGCCACGACAAGCAAGGAGAAGCCTTGCAGAGGACTGACCAGTGGGATAGAGCAGCCAAAATGCAACAACAGCAGAGCTCATGCAACACATTCCAAAAACATTTCCTGAAGTGCCAATGTCTGGATAGTGTAGGACCCTTTTTTTAATATAGTAGTACTCACAGGTACAGGACACATAACAAGCTTTTAAAACACATAAAAGACAGGAATATAGCCAAAATGATTAAACAGAAGAATTCTCAAAAGAAATTCCAGGAAGGAATGACAGTCAGAGAACTGTTGGAAACAGATATAAACAATATATTATATGAAAAATATAGAATAACAGTCATAAGACTAATAGCTGAGCTTGAAAAAAGCATAGATGGCAGCAGAGAATCTATTGCTGCAGAGATCAAAGACATAAGAAACAGTCATGATGAATTAAGAAATACTATAAATGAGATGCAAAATAAACTAGATGCTGAGACAGTGACGGTAGAAGAAGCAGAGGAGAGAACATGTGAAATAGAAGATAAAATTATGGAAAATGAAGAAGCTGAAAAATAGACGGAAAGGAAATAACTAGATCATGAGGGGAGAATTAGAGAGCTAAATGATTCCATAAAATGAAACAATATCCAAATCATATGAGGTCCAGAAGAAGAAGAGCTGGAAACCAGGGAAGAAGGTTTATTCGAACAAATTATAGCTGAGAGCTTCACTAATCTGGAGAAGGAAGAAACAGGCATCTAACTCCAAGAGGTACAAAGAACTCCCTTCAAAATCAACAAAAGCAGGTCGATACCATGATATATCATAGTGAAACTGGCAAAATACAAAGATAAAAAGAATTTTCAAAGCAGCTAGGGATAAACGGGCCTTAATATACAAGGGTAGACATAAGGGTAGTAGACCTGTCCAATGAAACGTGGCAGGCCAGAAGGGAGAGGCAAGAAATATTCAATGTGCTGTATAGGAAAAATATGCAGCCAAGAATCCATTATCTAGCAAGGCTGTCGTTCAGAATAGAAGGAAAGATAAAGACGTTCCCAAACAAAAACTGAGAGTTCATGACCACTAAACCAGTCATGCAAGAGATCCTAAGAGGGACTCCTTGAGTGGAATGCTGCAAAGACTACAAAGGACCATAGACATCATCACAAGCACCAGACCTACTGATAACACAATGACAATAAATCTGTATCTTTCAATAATCACTCTGAATGTAAATGGACTAAATGACCCAATCAAAAGACACAGGGTATCAGAATGGATTAAAAACCAAGATCCATCTATATGCTGTCTACAGGAGACCCATTTTAGAGCTGAGGAAACCTGCAGATTGAAAGTTAGGGAATGGAGAAACATCTATCATGCTACTGGACATCAAAAGAAAGCTAGAGTAACCATATCTATATCAGACGAACTATATTTTAAAACAAAGACTGTAACAAGAGATGAAGAGGGCATTATATCATAATTAAAGGGTCTATCCATCAAGAAGACCTAACAACTGTAAATGTTTAAGCCCCCAACATGAAGGCACTCAAATGTATAAATCAATTAATCACAAAAATAAATAAATGTGTGGATAATAATACCGTGATTGTAGGGGACTTTAATACTCCACTTACAACAATGGACAGATCATCTAGGCAGAAAATCAATAAGGAAACAATGGCTCTGAATGATACACAGGACCACATGTATTTAACTGATATATTCAGAACTTTTCATAGAAAAGCAGCAGATCACACATTCTTCTCAAGTGCACATGAAACAATCTCCAATACAGATCACATACTGGGTCACAAAAGAGCGCTCAAGTATAAAAAGACTGAGATCATACCATGCATATTTTCAGATTACAACGCTATGAAGCTTGAAATCAACCACAAGAAAAAAATTGGAAAGTACCCAAATACATGGAGTTTAAAGAACATCCTATTAAAGAATAAATGGGTCAAACAGGAAATTAAAGAAGAAATTAAAGAATTATATGGAAGCAAATGAACACATGACAGCCTACACTCTTTGGGATGCAGAAAAGGCAGTCCTAAGAGGAAAATACATTTCAATCCAGGCCTATCTCAAGAAACAAGAAAAATCCCAAATACACAACCTAACCGCACATCTAAAGGAGCTAGAAGCAGGGCACCAAATAAACCCAAAGCCAGCAGAAGAAGAGAAATAATACAGATTAGAGCAGAAATAAACAATATAGAATATATATAGAATCCAACCACAAAATTCAGCAGGTATGCAGCGTGGAGAGGTGAACTTGGGGACAGAGATGCCACGTAGGGCAGGGAGCTGCTTTTTCAGGCAGAAAGAGGACAGAGATGCAGGGGGAGAATATGGGAAAAGCACCCCTCCCCAAAAGCAGCTGGAGAGAAAGTGAAAAATTGGAAACAGCCACAGGGACTGAAGTAAAAAGGGAGAAAGGAGAGGATTTAAATTCCATTCAGACTATAAACAGGGGGGAATGCAGAGTCTGAAACACCGCAGCTCGATACCTGGCGATGCTCTGGTGGGAAGGGCGAATCCCCAGGAGCAGAGTAGGGTCTGGGAGGTTCTCGCGCCACATGGGGAGAAGCAGTTGAACTGTTAGGAGAACATTTGGTAGAGGCTGTGAGGCCACCTGGGCCAAGCAGACCTCAGAGAATAGCCACCTTCGTTGGTGCTGGAACAAGGTCATTGGGGGTGAAGCCTGGTGCCAGATGTGTGTTGTGATTTTCCATAATCCCTGAGGCGCTGCTGCTACACTGTTTCATGAACTTTTTCTGGGGCGGGCTGGCACCTGGCTGCAGTCTCTGGGCATCAACAACAGCAAGATCCCACAAGCATTCCTGGGTGCAGCTGGCACCTGGCTATTGCTCGGTGAGACCCTCCGCAGAGGGGTGGAGCAGGTCAAAGCTGCAGTCCCTCAGAAGTGGGAGGCTGGGGAAGGCAGCCACATCTGAGACAACTCATTGGAAGGAGGTGCTGCCTAGGGCTTGGCTATGGACAGTGTGGAAGTGGGGAGTGGATGAAAGCTGAAGACGAAGGATGGGTGCATGATTGCTGATTGGGGAGAACAGAGTTCCGACACTAGAGACTGGGTAGCTGGGTAACGCCATTTTCACCGCTCTGGTGCATGCACGTATGCAACTACAATTGCCACCACAATCCACCTCAGTAGACTAGTAGCACCATCTAGTGGAGAACGGAGCCGTTACACTAAAACCCACCCAACTGAGCCAACCTCACTCTTCAAGAACACAAGTCTCACTGCTTGCTTAGTTGATGGAATATAAAGCGCTTCATAGTTTGACTTCTAGGGGAAAATGAAGTAATATCAGCTATATTTCAGTCTGTTAGCTGGTCAATCTATTCAATTTTCTTTCTTTCCTTTTTTCGTTTTTTTCTCTTTTGTTTCTTTTCTTTTTCTTGAATACAGAAAGAAAAAATTCATTTTTATTTTCAATTCTTATTAAAAATGTTTTTCTTTAATTTTTTTTCTAGTATATTTTTACTTTTGTGTTTTTTCAAATTCTATTTTATTTCCATCATTTCATTTTAGTCTACTTTAGTGTATTAATTTTTTCAAATTTTCAAAAGATTTCCTTTCTACCCCCCCCCCCTTTTTTTTCTAATCTATCAAGCCACTTTCAACACCCAGACCAAAATACACCTAAGATATAGCATCACTTATTCGATTTTGGGTGTGTGTGTGTTTAATTTTTTAATTTTAAATTTTTAAATTTTAATTTTTTCCACCTCATTAATTCCTTTTCTCCCTTCAAAATGACAAAACAAAGGAATTCACCTCAAAAGAAATAGCAGGAAGAAATGACACCCAGGGACTTAACCAACACAGATACAAGCAAGATGTCTGAACCACAATTTAGAATCATGGTAACAGGAATAATAGCTGGAGTCGAAAATAGATGAGAATCCCTTTCTGCGGAGATAAAAGAAGTAAAAGCTAGTCAGGATGAAATAAAAAAAAAACGCTATAACTGAAAAAATGCAATCACGAATGGATGCCATGACAGCAAGGATGGATGAGTCAGAACAGAGAATCAGCAAAATAGAGGACAAATTTATGGAGAATAACAAAGCAGAAAAAAAGAGGGAAATGAAGGCAAAAGAGCATGATTTAAGAATTAGAGAAATCAGTGACTCATTAAAAAGGAACAACATCAGAATCATAGGGGTCCCAGAAGGGGAAGAGGGAGAAATAGGGGTAGAAGGGTTCCGTGAGCAAATCATAGTGGAAAACTTTCCTAACCTGGGGAAAGACACAGCCATCAAAATCCAGGAAGCACAGAGAGCTCCCATTAGATTCAACAAAAACCAAACATCAACAAGGCATATCACAGTCAAATTCACAAAAAAACTCAGGCAAGGAGAGAATCATGAGAGCAGCAAGGGAAAAAAAAGTCCTTAACCTACAAGAGAAGACAGATCGGGTTTGCAGCAGACCTATCCAAAGAAACTTGACAGGGCAGAAAGGAGTGGCAAGATACATTCAATGTGCTGAATCAGAAAAATATGCAGCCAAGAATTCTTTATCCAGCAAGGCTGTCATTCAAAATAGAAGGAGAGATAGAAAGTTTCCCAAACAAAAATTAAAGGAATTTGTTACCACTAAACCAGCCCTGCAAGAAACTTTAAGGGGGACCCTCTTAGGGGAGAAAAGATGAAAAAATACATACATACATACATACATACATACATACATACATACAAAAAGCAACAAAGATTAGAAAGGACCAGAGAACACCACCAGAAACTCCAACTCTACAAGCAATATAATGGCAATAAATTCATATCATTCAGTACTCACTCTAAACATCAATGGATTCAATGCTCCAATCAAAAGACATAGGGTAACACAATGGATAAGAAAACAAGATCCATCTATATGCTGTTTACAAGAGACCCACTTTAGACCTAAAGACACCTTCAGATTGAAAGTAAGGGGATGGAGAACCATCTATCATGCTACTGGTCAACAAAAGAAAGCCAGAGTAACCTTACTTATATCAGACAATCTAGACTTTACAGACCGTATCAAGAGATGAAGGAGGGCATTATATCATAATGAAGGAGTCTATCCACCAAGAAGACCTAACAATTGTAAACATTTACACACCAAAAGTGGGAGCACCCAAATATATAAATCAATCATAAACATAAACTCATTGATAGTAATACCATAATAGTAGGAGACTTCAACACCCCACTCACAGCAATGGACAGATCATCTAATAAAAAAATCAACAAGGAAACAATGGCTTTGAATGACACACTGGGCCAGATGGACTAAACAGATATATTCAGAACATTTCATCTTAAAGCAGCAGAATATACATTCTTCTCTAGTGCACATGGAACGTTCTCCAGAATAGACCACATACTGGGACACAAATCAGCCGTAAGTAAGTACAAAAAGATTAAGATCATACCGTGCATATTTTTGGACCACAACGCTATGAAACTTGAAATCAACCATAAGAAAAAATTTGGAAAGGTAACAAATACTTGGAGACTGAAGAACATCCTACTAAAGAATGAATGAGCCAACCAAGAAGTTAAAGAGGAAATTAAAAAGTATATGGAAGCCAATGAAAATGATAACACCACAACCCAAAACCTCTGGGACACAGCGAAGACGGTCATAAGAGGAAAGTATATAGCAATGCAGGCCTTCCTAAAGAAGGAAGAAACATCTCAGATACACAACCTAACCTTACACCTTAAAGAGATGGAAAAAGAACAGCAAATAAAACCCAAAACCAGCAGAAGACAGGAAATAATAAAGATCAGAGCAGAAATCAATACTATTGAAACCAAAAAAACAGTAGAACAGATGAATGAAACCAGAAGCTGGTTCTTTGAAAGAATTAAGAAAACTGATAAAGCACTAGCCAGTTTGATCAAAAAGAAAAAGTAAAGGACCCAAGTAAATAAAATCAAGAATGAAAGAGGAGAGATCACAACCAACACAGTAGAAATACAAAGAATAATAAGAAAATATTATGAGCAATTATATGCCAATAAAATGGGCAATCCGGAAGAAATGGACAAATGCCTAGAAACATATACACTATGTTTAGTGTACTAAACACTTTCTGTTCTAGAAACAGAAAGAAACAGAAAATTTGAACAGACCCATAACCAGTAAAGAAATCGAATTAGTAATCAAAAATCTCCCCAAAAAACAAGAATCCAGGGCCAGATGGAAGATTTAAGGAAGAGTTAACACCTATTCTCTTGCAGCTGCTCCAAAAAATGCAAAACATGCACCCCCATGTTTATAGCAGCACTATCAACAATAGCCAAAGTATGGAAAGAGCCCAAACATCCATCGATGGATGACTGGATAAAGAAGAGGTGGCATATATACACAATGGAGTACTACTTGGCAATCAAAAAGAATGAAATCTTGCCATTTGCAACTATGTGGATGAAACTGGAGGGTATTAAGCTAAGCAAAATTAGTCAGAGAAAGACAAAAATCATATGACTTCACTCACATGAGGACTTTAAGAGACAAAACAGATGAACATAAGGGAAGGGAAACAAAAATAATATAAAAACAGGGAGGGGAACAAAACATAAGAGACTCTTAAATATGGAGAACAAACAGAGGGTTACTGGAGGGGTTGTGGTAGGGAGGATGGGCTAAATGGGTAAGAGGCATTAAGGAATCTCCTGAAATCATTGTTGCACTGTTGCACTACCTAATTTGGGTGTAAATTTTAAAAAAATTTAAAAAAAGAAATTAAACTAGAAACCAATAGCAGAACATTTGGAAACTTACAAAATACATGGAAATAAAAAAGTCACACTTCTAAAAACTATGTGGATTGAAGAAGAAATCTGAACAGAAATAAATTTTAAATAAAAATAAAAATACAACTAATCAAAATTTGTGGGATGTAATAAAAGTAGTACTTAAAGAGAAACTTAATAGTATTGAATGCATCTTTTAAAAAAGAAGAAAGCTCTAAAATCAATAATCTAAGCATCTATACTTTAGGAACTAAAAAAAGAAAAGCAAATTAAATCCAAAGTAAACACAAGAAAAAAAATAGAAAAATTAGATCAAAAATAAAATTGATAACAGGAAGTCAATAAATAATATCAACAAAAGCAAAAGCTCATTCTTTGAAAACATCAATAAAAATAAGCTTATAGCCAGGATTACTAAGAAAAAGAAGAGAAGACCCAAATTACTAATATCAGAAATGAAAGAAGGGATATCACTACAGATCCTATGGACCTTAAAAGTTATTTAATAGTAGATTTACAGTTGACCCTTAAACAGGGGTTTGAACTGCACAGGTCCACTTATATGCATATTTCTTTTTGATACATTAGTACCTCAAATGTACATTCTCTTATGATTTTTTTGTCTACCTTACATTATTGTAAGAATAGAGTATATAATACATATAATAGACAAAATACGTATTGATGAACTGTTTCTGTTCTCAGTAAGGCTTTTGGTTAACAGTAGGCTATTAGTATTTAAGTTTTTGGGGAGTCAAAGTTATATGTAGATTTTGAACTGCATGGGGGTCAATACCCTTAACCCCCGTACTGTTAAAAAAAATCAACTAAATTATAAAATAGAATACAAGAAAGATTTTATGATCACATATTTGATAATTAAATGAAATGACAATCTGCCAAACCCACACAAGAAAAAAAAAAAAAGACAACCTGAGTAGGACTATATCAATTAAAGAAACTGAATCAAGAATTAATAAGCTTCCAGGTGCCTGGGTGGCTCACTCAGTTAAGTATCTGACTTTGGCGCAGGTCAGGATCTCCTGGTTCCTGAGTATTAATCCTGCTTTGGGATGTATGCTCTCAGCATAGAGCCTGCTTCAGATCCTGTCACCATCTCTGTCTCTCCTCCTGCTTGCATGCATGTGCACTAACTCTCTCCCCAAAATAAATAAACATTTAAAAAAAAAATGATCTTCCTAACAGAAAGCTTCAGACCCTGGAGGGTTTACAGTAAACACTAGCAATCATTCAAGGAAGAAATTTTAACAATTCTCTACAATTTCTACTGGAAGATAGAAGTAAAGGGAGTACTTATTAAATCATCCTATGAGACCACCATTATCCTAATGCTAAAACCAAAGACATTACAAGTAAATTACAGACCAATAACTCTATAAATATACAAAATACTAGCAAACTGAATTCAACAATGTATAATAATGTATGTATAATCCAATGATGTATAAAAAATTTGTACATTCTGATGAAGTGGGATTTATCCAGGTATACAATGTTGGCTCAACATTCAAAAATCAATGAATGTAATCTAACACATCAACAGGCTAAAAGAAAACAAAATCACATGATCATATCAATAGATGTAGAAAAAGCATTTGAGAAAATCCAGCACCCAATCTATGCATGATAAAAACTCTCAACAAAGTAGGTTTAGAGGGAACATATCTCAACATAATAAAAACTATATATGAAAAACACACAGCTAACATCATACTCAATGGTGAAAAACTAAGAGGTTTTCCTCGAGATCAGGAACAAGACAACAAAGTCCACTGTTGCCACTTTTATTCAACATGGTACTGGAAGCCCTATCCACAGCAATCACACAAGAAAAAGAAATAAAAAGCATCCCTATTGATAAGAATGAGGTTAAACTGTCACTATAATGATACTATACAAAGAAAACCCTAGAGACTCCATCAAAAACTATTAGAATAAATGAATTCAGTAAAATTGCAGGTTACAAAATTAATACACAGAAATGTGTTGGATTTCTATACACTAATAACAAAGTAACAGAAAGGGAAGGAAACAATGCCTTTTACAGTTGCACCAAAAAGAATAAAATACCTGGAAATAAACTTAACTAAGTGAAAGACCTGTACTCTGAAAACTACAAAACATTGATAAAAGAAACTGAAGATAACACAAATAGATATTTTATGCTCCAGGACTGGAAGAACACATAATGTTAAAATGTCCATACTACCTGAAGCAATCTACAGATTTAATGCAATTGCTATCAAAATACCAACAGCATTTTTCACAGAACTAGAAAATAATCCTAAAATTTGTGTGGAACTACACAAGATCCTAAATAGCCAAAAAACCTTAAGAACAAAGCTAGATGTATCACAATTCTAAGATTTCAAGATATACTACAAAGCTGTAGTAATCAAAACAACATGGTATTGGCAAAAAAAACAGACACATAGAACAAGAGAACAGAATAGAGAACCCAGAAATAAACTCTTTATATGGTCAAGTAATCTACGACAGAGGAAACAAGAATATACAACGGGCAAAAGACTGTCTCTTCAATAAATGTGCTGGGAAAACTGGATAGCAAAATGTGATAAAACGAAATGACCCCTTTCTTACACTATACACAAAAATAAACTCAAAATCGATTAATAATCTCAATGTGAGATCTAAAACTGTAAGACTCCTAGGGAAAGAAAAACACAGACAATAATTTTTAAAATTTTTTTTAATGTTTATTTTTGAGAGAGAGAGAAAGCATGAGTGGAGGATGGGCAGAGAGAGAGGGAGACAGAGGATCTGAAGTAGGCTCTCTACTGACAGCAGAGAGCCCAATGTGTGGCTCAAACTCACGAACCATGAGATCATGATCTGAGCTCAAGTCGGACGTTTAACTGACAAGCCACCCAGGCACCCCAAGACAGTAATTTCTTTGATATTGGCCATAGCAACATTTTTCTAGATATGTCTCCAAAGGCAAGTGAAATAAAAGCAAAAATAAACTACTGGCACCACATCAAAATAAAAAGATTTTGCACAGTGAAGGAAACTAACAACAAACCAAACGGCAATTGAATGGGAGTTGATATTTGCAAATGATACTGAACGAGAGAAGATATTTGTAAATGATAAGTAATGATACTTGTAAATGATAATATTTCCGATAAGTGTTAATATCCAAAATATATAAAGAACTCATAAAACTCAACACCAAAACCCCAAACTAATCTAGTTAAAATGGACATTTTTCCAAAGACATACAGATGGCCAGCAGATGTATGAAAAGATGCCCAACATCCCTAATGATCAGGGAAGTCCAAATCAAAACCACAATGAGATATCACCTTCCACCTGTGAGAATGGCTAAATCAAAAAAAGAAAGAAAAAGTATTGGCAACAATGTCAATAAAAAGGAACGCTTGCACGCACTGTGGATGAGAGTATAAATCGGTATAGCCACTGTGGAAAACAGTATAAAGCTCCTCAAAAAATTAAAAAAATAGAAATATCATATGCTCCAGTAATTCCACTGCTGGGCATTTATCTGAAGGAAATGAAAACACTAATTTGAAAATATGTATGCACCTCTATGTTTATTGTAGTGTTATTTACAACAACCAAGATATGGAAGCAACATGAGTGTCCAACAACAGATAAATGGATAAAGATGTGGTATAAATATGTATACACATGCACACTCACACACGTGAATGTTATGCAGCCATGAAAAAGGTGATATCTTACTATATGTGACAATATGGATGGACCCAGAGGGTAGCTTATGAAATGAAATAAGTCATAGAAAGACAAATACTGCGGCACCTGGGTGGCTCAGTCAGTTAAGCATCTGACTTCAGCTCAGGTCACGATCTGATAGTTTTTGGGTTTGAGCCCCACGTTGGGCTCTGTGTTGACAGCTCAGAGTCTGGAGCCTGCTTTTGATTCTGTGTCTTCCTCTCTCTCTCTCTCTGACAGCCCCCCTCATGTTCTCTCTCAAAAATGAATAAATGCTAAAAAAAATTTTTTTAAAAGACAAATACGATGTGATTTTACTTATATGTGGAACCTAAAAAACCAAAAAAAAACAAAACAAAAACAATAACAAAAAAATGAATAAACAAATAAAAAGCATAAACAGACCCAAAATACACAGAATCAACTGGTGGTTGCCAGAGAGGAGGCGGGGGCTGGAGGGGGGGGGGGTCAGGCAAAACAGGTGAAGGAAAATGGGTAAAAGAGAGTGGGCTTCTAGTTATGGAATGAATAAGTAATGGAAATAAAAGGCACAGCATAGGGAATACAATCTATGATTTTATAATAGCATTGTATAATGACAGATGGTAGCTACACTTGTGGTGAGTGGCATAACATACGAAACTTGTCAAATCATTATAGTGTACACCTGAAACTAATGTAACACTCTATGGCAAGTTTACTTCAATAAAGATATATATATGAAAATATCCAACACCCAGTCATGATACAGACATAGCTAATTAATAATAAAGAGAACTTCCTCAACATGATAAAAACAGTATCTACAAAAAACCTATAACATCATACATAATGGTGAAAAACAAGAAACTTTTCCACTAATATCAGGAACAAGGCAAAGATGTCCCTTCTCACCAGTCTTTTTCAACAGTGTACTAGAAGTCCCAGCTAGTCCAACAGGACAAGAAAAGGTAACAAATGGTATACAGATTGGGAAGGAATAAATAAAACTGTGTTTTCTTGCAGGTGAATAAAGCATCAACAAGAAAAATTTTCTCAACAAATACTGCTAGAACTGGACATCCACGTGCAAAAAAAAAAAAAAAAGGATCTAGACAGAAACCTTACACAACTCAGAAAAATTGACTCAAACTGGATCACAGATCTAAACACAAAATGCAAAACTATAAACTCCTAGATAGTAACAGAAGAGAAAATCCAAATGATCTTGGCTATGTTGATGACTTTTTAGATACAATACTAAAGGAATGATCCATGACAGAAATAATACCTGGACTTCACTAAAATTAAAAACACCTGCTCTTCAAAAGACACCAACAAAAGAATGAGGAAACAAGCCACAAGCTGAGAGAAAATATTTGCAGAAGACATGTCTCATAAAGGACTGATATCCAAAATATAAAAAGAACCCTTAAAACTCAAAAATAGGGGCGTGGGTGGCTAGGTCGGTTAAGCATCCAACTTCAGCTCAGGTCATCATCTCATGGTCCATGGTTTCGAGCCCCACATCAGGCTCTGTGTGGACAGTGCACAGTGGGCTTGGGATTCTCTCTCAAAATTATATCATATTCTACATATTCCATTTTCCTGCAAACAATATTCTGCATGTTTAAAATTCTAGCTACGTTGTCCAGCTGACCATAATACTTGGTAATTAAACATTTGAAGGGTCTATAAAAATCAGAGATTTCTTGGATTTCTTGCTTACCTTGTTGGGCTGCCTCAAAAACAATCACAACAAAATCTCTGATTCCCATAAATAAAAATTAAACTCCCCTGATTTGATAAACCATTTGCTGGCAGAATTATGAAAACTCAGTTTATATTCCATTTGCACAAGGCAGTTTATCTGTGCCTGACCTAATAACCTCAGGAAAATGGAGAGCTTCGATTTCTCAGACAAGATGTGAGGGGAAAACCTTCATAAATAATGATAAAAAATACCCACTGTTCATTGAGTATCTACCTCCCAGATACTGTGTTAATAACAAATGACACAAAGAGGCATCAACATGGTGGAGAAGTAGGGGGGCCCGGAGATCCCTTGTCCCTCAAGCACAGCAGTATTGAGGCCAGAAGACTTGGCCCAGGAATCCACACTACAGAGTGACAAACATCTCCAGGGGCCCAGAGGGACAGATTGGCAGGCCATAGGTCCATGACTGTGAATTGGGAGAGACAAAATGGGCGCCGTAGGCATGGAGGGGAGGGATACCCTTCTGTGGAGAGACAAAAGGAAGATAAAGAGAGGCTGTGGAAGTGTAAGATTGTATTTGGCCAGGACAAAAATCTCTCCAGACCACAGATCAGGGAACAAAAAAAAAAAAAAAAAAAAAAAGGAAAGAAAGAAACGGAGAAGGAGCCAATTTCTAACTTGCAAACAGTCTTAGGAGTAACGATCCAGGGTTGTGGAACTTCCTCCAGACCGAGGTCTGCTGTCCTATGCACATGCCTGGGGAGGAGGAGGGGCAGCCCCAAGCTCAGTAGTGAGCTCAGAGATACAGTGGGAGAGAGCAGTTCCCTCCCTTGAGTGCTGTGAAAAGAAGGTATATAGCTACTTCAAGGACAAAAGACCATGCAGGCTCCTGCCAGCCAGAGCCCTTTGTCAGCTGGATGGAGTGGCACTATTCCATAACCAGGGTGTGCAGAGCAGGATCCTTTAAGACAATGGGGTTTGAATCTCAGCAAAGCTCCTGGACAGCCAGGAGACTGTGGAGCTGGACAAACCAGCCAGATCACAGCCTCACAGTGCTGTGAGGACAGCCTGAACAGTGTGATTTAGGTCATCCAGTCCAGGGAGGAGAGACTGGGGTGTGGCCATTTTTCTCTCCATCACCAACACAGTAGGGCTCCAGGGAACAGGACAGTGGGTACCCACTGGAGGCAGACCCACTTATACCAAACCCTGCCCCTCCATGCCTGGTAACTGTGTTATCTACCAGAGCTAGACTGACACTGACCAAACAGAGGGCCCCTCCTCCACACCAGCACAACCACCCATTCCAAGGCACCATCAGATATTGGTCCAGCAGTTTTGCATTTTCTGATTTGATTCTTGGTCAATTCTTATTTTACATATATATTTTTTTCTTTCTTTTTTTGTTTTCTTCCTCTTATTTCTCCCCTTCTCTATTCTGGTTGTTGGTTTGGTTAAGCAGGTATATATTTTTTAATCTATTCTTTTTACACCTCTTCTGTATCTCCTTCTTTATTATCTTCCCTTTCTCTGGATTAAACCATATGTATAGTTTCTCTGATTCTCTAGCTGGTCAATTTTTACTTTTCTTTTCTTCTTCCCCACCCCTGTCATTTCTCTCTTCATATGGGATAAGGCTTCTTCCACCACCACCTTCCTTTTAAATTTTTTCCATGGTTACTTCAATGAACAAGTCAAAGCACACCTGGTGGAAGGTCCAAACCACAACTGCAAGTAAGGAGATAAAGCAACCAGAGTCATAACAACAGACAGTACCCAATACACTCCAAAAACACATCCTGAAGGGCCAGGCCCTAGACAATATATGACCCTTTCTTAATATAGTAGTGTTCGCAGGTGCAAAACACATAACAACCCGTTAAAACATGTAAAGGACAGAAAACTAGCCAAAATGACAAAATGGAAGAATTCTCCTCAAAAGAAATTCCAGGAAGAAATGACAGGTAGAGAATTGCTCAAAACAGATATAAACAATATATTTGAGCAAGAACTTAGAATAGTTGTAAGATTAATAGCAGGGTTTGAAAAAAGCATGGAAGACAACAGAGAATCTATTGCTACAGAGATCAAGGAACTAAGAAATAGTCAAAGAATTAAGGAATGCTGTAAATGAGAGGCAAAATAAACTAAATGCACTAACAGCAAGGATGAGGAAGCAGAGGGGAGAATAAGTGAAATAAAAGATAAAATTACAGAAAATGTGAAACTGAGAAAAAGAGAGATAAGAAAATACTAGACCATGAGGGTAAAATTAGAGAACAAAGTGATTCAATGAAATGTAATAATATCTGTATCATAGGAGTTCCAGAAGAAGAAGAAGAGAGAGAAAGGGCCAGAAGGTTTATTTGAACAAATTATAGTTGAGAACTTCCCTAATCTGGGGAAGGAGGCAGACATCAAAATCCAGGAGGCACAGAAAACTCCCTTTAGAATCAACAAGAATAAGTCTTCACCACATCATATCATAGCAAAACTAGCAAAGTACAAAGATGAAGAGAGAATTCTGAAAGCAGCCAGGGACAAATGGGCCTTAACCTATAACGGTAGACACATAAGGGTAGTAGCAGACCTATCCACTGAAACTTGTCAGGCCAGAAGGGAATGGCAGGAAATATTCAATGGGCTGTATAGGAAAAATATGCAGCCAAATATCCAGCAAGGCTGTCATTCAGAATAGAAGGAGAGATAAAGGCTTTCCCAGACAAACAAAAGTTGAAGGAGTTCATGACCACTATACCATCCCTGCAAGAGATCCTAAGGGGGATGCTGTGAATGAAATGCTGCAAAGAACACAAAGGACCTGAGACATCATCACAAGCATGACAGCTACAGGTAACATGATGACAGTAAATCTGTAGCTATATCTGTATTTACATTACTCTGAATGTAAATGGACTAAATGCCCCAACCAAAAGACACAGGGTATCCGAATGGATAAAAAACCAAGATCAATCGATATATGGCCTATAAGAGACTCATTTTAGACCTGAGGACACCTTCAGATTAAAAGTAAGGGGATGGAAAACCATCTATAATGCTACTGGAAGTCAGAAGAAAGCTGGAGTAGCCATACTTATATCAGACAAACTAGATTTTAAACTAAAGACTGTAACAAGAGATGAAAAGGGCATTATATCACACCTAAGGGGTCTATCCATCAAGAAGAGCTAACAATTGTAAATTTTTATGCCCCAAACTTGGAACACCCAAATACATAAATCAATTAATCACAAACATAAGCAATCTTACTGATAATAACATGGTAATTGTAGGCTACTTTAATACTCCACTTACAACAATGGACAGATCATCTAGGCAGAAAATCAATAAACAAACAATGGTCTTGAATGATACACTGGACCAGATGAACTTGACAGATATATTCAGAACTTTTCATCCAAAAGCAGCAGAATACACATTCTTCTCGAGTACACATGGAACATTCTCCAAGATGGACCACATACTGGGTCACAAAACAGCCCTCAATAAATATAAAAGAATCTATACCATGCATATTTTCAGATCACAATGCTACGAAACTTGAAATCAACCACAAGAAAAAATTTGGAAAGCCTCCAAATGCATGGAGGTTAAAGAACATCCCACTAAAGAATAAATGGGTCAACTAGGAAATTAGAGGAAATTAAAAAATATATGGAAGCAAATGAAAATGAAAATTCGACAGTTCAGGGGTGCCTGGGTGGCTTGGTCGGTTAAGCGTCCGACTTCGGCTCAGGTCATGATCTCATGGTCTGTGAGTTTGAGCCCTGCGTCGGGCTCTGTGCTGACAGCTCAGAGCCTGGAGCCTGTTTCAGATTCTGTGTCTCCCTCTCTCTCTGCCCCTCCCCTGTTCATGCTCTGTCTCTCTCTGTCTCAAAAATAAATAAACGTTAAAAAAAAAAAATTAAAAAAAAAAAAAAGAAAATGCGACAGTTCAAACCCTTTAGGATGCAGCAAAGGCAGTCCTAAGAGGAAAATACATTGCAATCCAGGCCTATCACAAGAAACAAGAAAAATCCCAAATACGCAACCTAACCTCACACCTAAAGGAACTAGAAGCAGGGCAGCAAAGGAACCCCAAAGCCAGCAGAAGAAGAGAAATAATAAAGATTAGAGCAGAAATAAACAATATAGAATCCAAAAAAACCCAAAAAACAAAAAACAGTAGAACAGATCAATGAATCTATGAACTGATTTTTTTTTTGAAATAAACAAAATTAATAACCCCCCCAGCCAGATGGCTCAAAAAGAAGAGAGAACCCAAATAGATAAAATCATGAATGAAAGAGGACAGATCACAACCAATACCCTCCCTAGAGATACAAACAATTATTAGAGAATACTATGAAAAATTGTATGTCAACAAACTGGACAACCTTGAAGAAATGGACAAATTCTTAGACACCCACACACTACCAAAATTCAAATGGGAAGAAACAGAAAATTGAACAGACCCATAACCAGCAAGAAATTGAACTGGTTATCAAAAATCTCCCAACAAATAAGAGTCCTGGGCCAGATGGCTTCCCAGGGGAATTCTACCAGACATTTAAAGCAATGTTCGAAAAAAGAGAAACAGAAGGAAAGCTTCTGGACTCATTCTATGAAGCCAGCATTACCTTGATTCCCACACCAGACACAGACCCTGCTATAAAGGAGAATTACAGGCCAATATCCCTGATGAACATCAATGTGAAAATTCTCAAGAAGATACAAGTAAATCGAATTCAACAGTGTATTAAAAGAATTATTCACCATGATCAAGTGGGATTCATTCCTGGGCTGCAGGGCTGGCTCAATATTTGCAAATCGATCAACATGATAAGGACCATATCCTGTCAATGGATGCAGAAAAAGCATTTGACAAAGGGGCACATGGGTAGTTCAGTCAGTTGAATGTACAATTTCAGTGCAGGTCATGATCTCAACGGTTTCTGAGTTTGAGCCCCACATTGGGCTTACTGCTGTCAGTTTGTCATTGCAGAGCCCGCTTCAGATCCTCTGTCACCCTCTCTCTACCCCTCCCCCGCTTGCGCTCTCCCCAAAATAAATAAATATTAAAAAGAAAAAGAGGAAAAATCATTTGACAAAATACAGCATCCGTTCTTAATAAAAACCCGCAAGTCAGGATATAAGGAACATACCTTAACATCATAAAAGCCATATATGAAAGGCCCCAGCTAATATCATCCTCAGTGAGGAAAAACTGAGAGCTTTCCCCTGCGATCAGGAACATAACAGGGAGGTCCACTCTCACCACTGTTGTTTAACAAAGTATTGGAAGTCTTAGCCTCAGCAATCAGACAACAAAATGAAATAAAAGGCACCCAAACTGGCAAAATAGAAATCAAACTTTAACTTTTTGCAAATGACATGATACTAGACATGGAAAACCCGTAAGACTCCACCAAAAAGCTGCTAGAACTGATATAGGAATTCAGCCAAGTCGCAGGATATAAAATCAACATACAGAAGTTAGCTGCATTTCTATTACCAATGATGAAGCAACAGAAAGAGAAATCGAGAAATCAAGCCCATTTACAACTGCACCAAGAACATAAAATACCTAGGAATAAACCTAACCAATTATGTAAAAGATCTGTATGCTGAAAACCATAGAAAACTTATAAAAGAAACTGAAGAAGACACAATTAAATTGAAAAACATTCCGTGTTCATGGATTGGAAGAACAAATGTCAATATGACCCAAAGCAATCTATTCATTCAATACAATCCCAATCAAAATAGCACCAGCATTCTTCACAGAGCTAGAACAAACAATCCTAAAATGTATATGGAACCACAAAAGACCCCAAATAGCCAAGGTAATGTTGAAAAAGAACACCAAGCTGGAGGCACCACAACCCCCAACATTAGCCTGTATTACAAACCTGTAATCATCAAGACAGTATGGTACTAACACAAAAGCAGACACATAGATCAATGGAATAGAAAACCCAGAACTGGGCCCACAAATATATGGCCAACTAATCTTTGACAAAGCAGGAAAGAATATCCAATGGAAAAAAGACATTCTTTCTAGTAAATGGTGGTGAGAGAACTGGACAGCAACATGCAGAAGAATGAAACTGTACTCTCTTACACCATACACAAAAATAAATTCAAAATGGATCAAAGACCTAAACGTGAGATAGGACACCATCAAACCCTAAAGTAGAAAACAGGCAACAACCTCTTTGATCTCAGCTGCAGCAACTTCTTAATCAACACGTCACCAAAGAGAAGAGAAATAAAAGCAAAAATGAACTACTGGGCCCTCATCAAAATAAAAAGCTTCTGCATAGCAAAGAAAACAATCAACAAAACTAAAAGGCAACCTAAGGAATGGGAGAAGATATTTGCAAATGACATCTGATAAAGGGTTAGTATCCAAAATCTATAAAGAACTTACCAAACTCAACACCCAAAAAACAAATAATCCAGTGAAGAAATGGGCAGAAGACATGAATAGACACTTTTCCAAAAAAGACATCCAGATGGCAGACAGACACAGGAAAAGATGCTCAACATTGCTCATTATCAGGGAAACACAAATCAAAACCACATTGAGATACCACCTCATACTGGTCCGAGTGGCTAAAATTAATAACTCAGGAAACAACAGATGTTGGCAAGGATGTGGAGATAGGGGAACCCTCTTGCACTGTTGGTGGTAATGCAAACTGGTACAGCTGCTCTGGAAAACAGTGTGGAGGATCCTCAAAAAATTAAAAATAGAATTACCCTATGAGCCAGCAACTGCACTACTAGGAATTTAATCAAAGGATACAAAAGTGCTGATTCAAACAGGCACATGTACCCCAACGTTTATAGCAGTGCTATCAACAATAGCAAAATTATGGAAAGAGCCCAAATGTCCATCAACTGATGAATGTATAAACAAGATGTGGTTTATATATACAATGGAATACTATTTGGCAATGAGAAAGAATGAAACCTTGCCATTTGCAACAATGTAGATGGAACTGGAAGGTATTATGCTAAGTGAAATTAGTCAGAGAAAGATCATGTTTTCAATCATATGTGGAATTTGAGAAACTTAACAGAAGACCATGGGGGAAGGAAGGGGAAAAAAGTTTCAAACAGAGAGGGAGGCAAACCATGAGAGACTCTTAAATACAGAGAACAAACTGAGGGTTGATGGCAGGGGCCGGGCGGGGTGGGGGTGGGGTGGGGGGTACAATGGGTAATGGGCATTGAGGAGGGTACTTGTTGGGAGAAGCAATGGGTGTTGTATGTAAGTGATGAATCTTGGGAATCTACTACCAAAGCCAAGAGCACACTGTATTCACTGTATGCCAGCTAACTTGACAATAAATTATATTTAAACTGACACATATTTAACTTGCTCTGTTAACTTGCCATGCATCCCATGTACTATTCATCCCAATAACAGCACGAAAACCAAGGCACAGAAAGGTTGAGTAATTTGCCCAAGATTCCACAGCTAGCAAATGGCAGAGGCAGGATATGAATACATATCTATTTGACTCCAGAGTCTACACTCTTTCCATAATACTATAAAGCATAAATAACTTGAAAGTTTTGTAAACCAAATACACCATCGAGCCATAGTAAAGCTGCAATATCTATAAGGGCCATCTTTTAAACCAGCACACAGTGAGGGAGGTGGGAAAGACTAATTTTATTACAGTTGAATGAAAATGCTTAATGGTATTGAAAAAATAGATGCTAATTAAGGAGAAATAAGCACCAAAATTCAAAAACTAAGAGCAAATACTATATAATGAATGTCAAGAATCAACAATGCCTTGAATTTTCTAGCTTAAAACTATGCTCTCAGATTAGGATCAATATTTCCATGAACCTAACAGTAAATAAACTATTTTAGATTAACAGGATATCCTACAAAGTAGAGGAATACATAGTGAGTTATATTCTCCAGCTGTCCTAGAGCTCTGTAAGCTGCATGTACTCTGCACAACTGTAGTTTTGTATAAACTGTTAGCATAGAGAATGACAGAGAAGTATGTATTTTTCCATTCTGCCATAATTTCCCAGTAAAAATTCCAAGCTAACATAGTCAATACTCATTACATCTGTATAGTTTTGACTCAAACACAGTATTAGAGAAGCAAGTGATCTTTAAACTCACAGTTCAATATACGTTTTGCCAAAAGCAGTTTTTGGAAGAGAATTTTTTCACAGTCCTGGACATCCCCACACTATTGTCATGAACATAATCCAACAAAATAAATAATAAGGAACATATCAGTTCAAATTCATTTTCTGAAAAAAGCAGTCTCAAAATTAAAGCAGAGAAAATGCTTATAAACATGCATCATTTCCCAATGCCATAGATTCAGAAACAGTGACACAGAAGATTAAAATTCTCTAGTCATTATAATGAATTATTATTTGTAAAAGTTTTTATTAAAAAAATAAGGTTTTTATTTAACTTCAAGTTAGTTACCATATAGCATAATATTCATTTCAGGTGTACAACACAGTAATTCAACACTTCTACACAAAACCAGGTGCTCATCAAAACAAGCACACTCCTTAATCCCCATCATGCACTTAAACTCATCCCCCACCCAACTCACTTCTGGAAACCATCGTTTGTTCTCTACAGTCAAGAGTACATTTCTTGGTTTGCCTATTTCCCTTTGCTTGTTTGTTCTGCTTCTTAAAGAACACATGTGAGTGAAATCATAATATTTGTATTTCCCTGATTAACTTTGCTTAGTTATAATACTCTTTAACTCCATCCATGTCCTTGCAAATGGCAAGATTTCATTCTTTTTTATGTCTGAGTAATATTCCATCGCATATATATACCACCTCTTAATTTCTTTTAATGTTTATTTATTTTTGAGAGAGAGAGACAGTGCAAGCAGGGGAGGGGCAGAGAGAGAAGGAGACACAGGATCTAAAGCAGGCTCCAGGCTCCAAGCTGTCAGCACAGGGCCCAATGTGGGGCTCAAACTCACAAACCATATATACCACCTCAGTCAATGGATACTTCCATAATTTGGCTATTGTAAATAATACTGCTATGAACATAAGAGTGCATGTATTCCTTGGAATTAGTATTTTTGTATCCTTTGGGTAAACAGTAGAGCAAGTGCTGGATCAGAAGGTAATTCTCTTTTTAACTTTTTGAGGAACCTCCATACTGTTTTCCACAGTGGCTGCACCAGTTTGCACTTCCACCAACAGCATAAGAGGGTTCCCCTTTTTTCACATTCTCACCAAAACCTGTTGTTTCTTGTGTCGTTGATTTTAGCCATTCTGACAGATGTGAGGTGATATCTCATTGTAGTTTTGATCTGGATTTCCCCAATAATGAGTGAGGTTGACGATTTTTCATGTGTCTGCTGGCCATCTGTATGTCTTCTGACCCTTTTATAAGTTCTTTATATATTTTGGATACTAACCCTTTATCAGATATGTCATTTGCAAATATCTTCTTTTATTCCACAGGCTGCCTTTTAGTTTTGTTGACTGTTTCCTTTGTTGTGCAGAAGCTCTTTGATGAAGTTCCAATAGTTTATTTTTGCTTTGGTTTCCCTTGCTTTAGGAGACTTATCTAGAAAGAAGTTGCTATGGCTGGTGTCAAAGAAATTACTGCCTGTTATTCTCTAGCTTTAATGGTTTCCTGTCTCACATTTAGACCTTTAATCCATTTGGAATTTACTATTGTGTATGGTGTAAGAAAGTGGTCCAATTTCATTCTTCTGCATATCGCTGTCCTGTTTTCTCAACACCATTTGTTGAAGAGACTTTTTCCCACTGGGTACTCTTTCCTGCTTTGTTGAAGATTAATTGACCATATAGTTGTGGGTTCATTTCTGGGTTCTCTATTCTGTTCTATTGATCTATGGTGTCTATTTTGTGCCAGTACCATCCTGTTTTGATTACTAAGCTTTGTAATATAACTTAAAGTCCAGAATTGTGATGCCTCCAGCTTTGCTTGGCTTTTTCAAGGTTGCTTTGGCTAGTCGGAGTGTTCTGTTGTTCCACACAAATTTTAATATTGTTTGATCTATCTTGTTCTGTGAAAAATGCTATTGGTATTTTGATAGGTATTGCATTAAATGTGCAAGTTGCTTTGAGTAGTATAGACATTTTCACATTATTTGTTCTTCCAATCCATGAGCATGAAATGTCTTTCCATTTCTTTGTGACACCTTTAATTTCTTTCACCAATGTTTTATAGTTTTCAGAGTATAAATCTTTTACCTCTTTGGCTAGGCTTATTCCTAGGTATCTTATTGTTTTGGGTGCAATTGTAAATGGGATTGATTCCTTAATTTCTCTCTCTCTGCTGCTTCATTATTGGTGTAAAGCATTACCCTGATATCAAAATCAGATAAAGACACCACTAAAAAAAGAGAACTACAGGCCAGTATTCCTTATGAACATAGATGCAAATGTTCTCAATAAAATGCTAGCAAATCAAATCCCAACAATACATTAAAAAATCATTCATTACAATCGAGTGAAATTAATTCCTGGGTTGCAAGCGTGGTTCAATAATTGCTAATCAATCATGACACACCAAATTAATACAAGAAATAAGAACCATATGATCATTAAATAGATGCATAAAAAGCATGTGGCAAAGTATAACAGCCATTCATGATGAAAACCCTCAACAAAGTAGGTTTAGAGGGAACATGCTGCAACGTAATAAAAATGTTCACTTTTACCACTGTTGTTTAACATAGTACTGGACGTTCTAGCCACAGCAATCAGACAACAAAAAGAAAGAAAGGCATCTAAATGGACAAGGAAGAAGTCAAACTTTGACTGTTTGCAGATGACATAGTACTATATATAGAAAACCTGAATTTTGCTAGAACTGATAAAAGAATTCAGTTAAAGTTGTAGGCTATAATGAATTATTATACAATGTGAAGTTTTAAAAACCATTCCAGTAAAACCTTCACTGGTTAGTACTCATTGGGAAGGTTGCTTTGAATTTGGGAATGAGCTTTGATAAGCATGGGTTCAAATGCCAACTTTACCATTTACTTTTTTGTGTAATCTTGTGGAAAAAGTACTTAGCCTCTCTGAACTTCAATTTTCTCAATTAATACATGGTGGGCTCATACCTTCCTCAAAATTAGACAAGATAGACAAAAGGTCTAGCACAATTTTCAGCACAATGAAAATATTAATAGGTAGTAGTTACAAGCATTATCATTATTAGAATTATCACTAATGGTGCTAATGGTTAGGTGGCTTAACAAAGTTATCTTAACATATAAGTTATCTTAACATATAAGCTAACAGGGTGGGTCTGGCATATAAATGTTTGCTGACACAAAGCATGAACTTGATGTGTGATAGATTTTCAGATCAATACATACATCCAGATTCACATTGCCAGCTCACCTGACTTACAACACAGTAGAAAGTTATCAAAATTCCTTAAATTTTGCCATGAAAACCACTGACATAATACTAAGACAAGAACAATTCCTTCAAAGCCTTTCCTAACTACTAGGCATGCCCAAACCAGTAAGCCTAATAAACTACTGAACAATACTTCGTTTCTGTAAGATGTATTAGTAGGAAATTGCTGTGTATTGGTAAAGTTCTTTACATTTTAATGTTAATTGTGTATTACTTGTGATAATAGCAAACGTGATAATAGCTTGGCTCCTCAGAATCCTCAAGGAATGATTTATTTTGAATAGCTAAAATTTCCAGATAATAATATTTTTATACTTTTCAGATATAATTTTTTTAATTTTAAAAATAATTTTTAAAAGAATAAAAAACCTTCTAAAACAAATATAATATACTCATAAGATTGTTTTCTCAAATGCAGAAATGCTTGGATCAAGAAACAGACTAATGACAAGAAAATCTCTACTTGTTTGATTTCTTGGATCTATACCAAAAGAAGTTTCTTCATCTTTTTTCCTACTCTCTTTTGTTTGTCTTCTAAATGAATTTTGCTTTTTTTGGAGCGGGGGGAGGGGTGGATACTGATTCAGGATCTTCCTTTATATGCTCTAAATATAGCTACAGATATCCAGGATTTGGGGACCCAGTGATTTGAGTGCTTGCTTACTTGAGAAAAGAGTTGATTAAAATAAGTTGGATTACAATAAAATACGTGTGATTATAATAAAATAAGTCTGACTGAATGGCCTTCTGGGCAGAGGGTAACCTTTCTACAAAATGAATTAGTAAACCAAGGATGTCAAGGATCTTTTTTAAAATGTCTTCTCAGTGACCTGAAAAGTATGATCTTCATTATTGTTGCTATCCTTTGTTACCATCTGATTACGCTGCTATCAGGTACATTATAAAGAATATCTTTGTGTATGCTTAGCATAACTGACAAATTTTGTGAGTCCAGACCCACTTTCAGAGTTAGTGTGTATAAAAACTATAGAAATATTTTGAAAAAAGTATCATTTAGCATGTCAGTTAATTCTTTTTTAGAGCTGACAGTTGAATGTATTCCAAAGCTTACAAATAGTTCTTTATAATGAAGATGATGGTGCTTCTATAAACATAAGACAAGTAACAAACATCCAAAAGACAGTCTCAGTGTTTAATTTTAAAAGAAAATTGGTTTACAAAGGATGCTAAAACATAGTGAAGTCAGACTCTGCTAACAACCAGCTAAATGAACCTAATCTCTAGTTTCTCAAAGTCTTCATTCCCTTATTCAAAAAATAAACGTCTGAGTGCTTCTTTGCTAGGCATTGTGCTAGACACCCAAGATAAGAGGATGAAGACATTGTTGTTCCCTTGAAGATTTCATAATTACTGGCATGTATGAATGAGGGAAGTGAATTAGGAAATACATATGTAGATCCTTCTGGTTTTAAAATTCTATATCTTGTGTTGGTATTGTATAGCACTCAGGTAAAGTTATTTCAATATTTTTAATAAATAATCAAACTCAGAAACATTACTGACACCTCCAATTGGCAGTTCTAAACAGAAAGAAGTTAAACTCCTACTTGTCCAATTTGCTATTTGTTATAGGAGGAAATGGTGGCTATATTTAATGTTGATGATTAGGTGAAGGAAATTCTTTGGATTCCCATTACCCAAGCTGTCTTTGCCTTTTATTTCCACAGATCATTGAGAGCTAGCTACAGAATAGCATAGTGAAAATGTTTTATGGGCTGAGAAATATTCTTGGCTGACTTTCAAAGCTGCAGTAGGAAACAAAAACCATAAAACTGACATCCTAGGAAATCAAAACCAACTCCAAGGAAAAGTTTAAAAACAAATGTGTAATCAATAACATAATGAAATGATTTTATAAAATTTTATTATCTGCTAGAGATAGGCAACAACAATGGAAAAAAGATGTTCAGCTGTAGAAAATATTGAAGCTAGGCTTCCCTAAAACATCAATTCTCTTTTCCCTTCAGAAGTCAAGCCCCTTTTCTAAATTATTTCTATTCAAAAGTCATATAGTGCCATGGACTGAAGGGGCATTTATGGTATCTTAAAACGGGTCAATAAACTATAGCTATAGGCTAAATCTGCCCAGCCAACTGTTTTCTTATTTGATCACATATTCTCTATGGCTGCTTTTGCACTACAGCAGCAGAGATGAATAGTTGCGATAGAGACTATGGGACTAAAAAGAAAAGAAAAGAATTACTAACTAGGCTGGTGCAGAAAAAGTGTGCCAACCTCTACCTTAAAGCAATCTTACTACCATGATGGTAATGACTAAACAGTTTATTTTTCAATACTAAAATTGTCACAAAAATAATACATACATTTCTTTTTCAACTCCTTCAATAAAATCATTAAAATGCCCCATCATTTGTCCCTTCATATGATTTCTAAACTATAGACCAGCCTCTTGTGTAGCCAATTTACATTTTTTTAAGTTTACTTATTTATTTTGAGAGAGGGAGGGAGGGAGAAAGAGAGGATGTGAGCAGGGGAAGGGCAGACAGAGAGTGAAAGAGACAATCCCAAGCAGGCTCTGTGCTGTCAGCACAGAGTCCGACATGGGGCTCAATCCCATGAACCATAAGATCATGACCTGAGCCGAAACCAAGAGTTGGATGCTCAACTGACTATGCCACCCAGGTGCCCCTCTAATTTACATTTCTAAATTTTTTCTAGTGTACATTTTTAAATGTCATGTAGTTCCAAATGGTAGGCATCTGACTTTGTCTCTTAAAACTACCTCCCACTCCCACGTAGTCAGTATTCATGCTTGGAAGAGACTTAAAAAAAGGTCTAATGAAGGCTAGTCAAACACATACTACTCTGAACACAAGCATTACCTATGATAATTTTCATAGTGCTTGTAAAACACAAGCAAACTTTCACTTTAAAGACAACTACAATAAGAGACCTATGTATCCTACAACAACAAAAAATAAGACCCAATTTCTAATAAAATGCTGCAACAGACCATTTAAGTAGAGTCATACCTTTAATCTATGGTGTAGTATTCAGCCACAGTGCATGAACAAAACACAAAACAAAAAGTAATTTATAAAACTATACGTGTTTCATTTTGTATTTCTTCTTTTATGCTCTTTTCCCTAGCATTGCTGTTTAATATTAAGAGTTTAAAAATGTCAAAACTAAGTTATATCTGAGGCAATTAAGTATAAATTAGGAAAATCTGCATACCAGGAAATAGGCACTTAATTTAGCAACTTGAAACACAGATTTACAAAACAGTGGTTAAAAGTATTTAGGGGCGCCTGGGTGGCTTAGTCGGTTGGGTGTCCGACCTCAGCTCAGGTCATGATTTTGTGGTTTATGAGTTGAGCCCCATGTCGGGCTCTGGGCTGACAGCTCAGAGCATGGAGCCTGCTTCAGATCCTGTGTCTCCCTTTCTCTCTATGCCCCTTCCCTGCTCATGCTCTGTCTCTCAAAAATGAATAAATGTTAATAAAATTAAATTTATAATTCATAATAAATCTTCAATAAAATTAAAAAATAAAGTAATAAGCAGTTATTGTTAGTTTCTCAAACACAAAGAAATATTCTTTAAATATTTAGATACATGAGAATCTTTATTCTCATGTGTATATGATATGATACAAACACACTTTTTGTCTCAAATCCTGACAGTATAAGAGGCAGCAGCAGTGTAGTTCAAAGAGCACTGAATCAGAAGACATGAGTTCTAGTCTTGTTTAGACCGCAAAGGAGTTATGTGCCTCTTCTCTTAACATCTAAGGGCTTCTGTTCTTCTGAAGAATAAAAGTTGCACTAGATGACTTCTAAGAACTTTTTCAGCTACAAAATTTTATGATTTTATGAAAATTTTAAAACTACCATAAATATCACATTGGGAAAATGCATAACCCTCATTGAGAATGTCATTTAGAGAAATGAAGTGCGCAAAAATTTCCTCTACAGTGCTTAGTGTCATGTATTCACTGAATTCACCTGAAATCTGGATATGCTGTAAAGGAGGCTCTTCAATTTTCTGACCGTTATTTTAAAATTTAGAATGCTGCTAAGCCTGGAACCTTCACTTTCAATGAAAGCTGGCTCAGAACTTCTTACTTTTTTCCCAAACCACTCCAAGTACCAATTCTGGACTATTAATTGCAATAACAGGTATACAAGAAAGTAGTTATTAATATCACAGATTCTCCAATACCTCACAGAAGATATTATTCCATCAGTCAGCTTTTAACTTGCACTTCATCTTTTTCATTTTTCTATGTATTTAATAAACTTTTTTATATTCTATTCATAAAACAATATCCAGAACATTTTTTATTTAACAGCACCACTTTTATAAACCAGAACAGATCATCTTTCTCCCAAATAACAATACTATCTTTTTTCTATCTCTAAGATACAAACTTTTCTCATATTTAAAATGTCTGAGGTCAGAATGTCTCTTGGAGTTGTTGACTTCTCAGCACCATATCACAGTTTAAAGCTACATTTTCCTTGAGTACCTATGATAATGATTTGTCTTACAACTGAAGGCGTCTTAGATTGACAAAATGCCATAGTGTCCGCCATCCACAGAACACATTTTCTAATTTCCCATGTGTTTCAGTGTCACCCACCAGAATGTAATTTCTATTGGGACAGGATCCATTTCTATGTCTATAACTATATTTCTATCTATATGGAAATAATAATAATAGGTATTATTATTATATCTATGAAGAAATTATAAGAAACACTAAAGTTTTTTAAGCACTTACTAAAATGCTAGGCCCTATGTCAAGCCCTTTACGTGTATTTCATTCTAACAACTTAAAATTTGTTACTACTACCATCTCCATTTTACAAATGAAGAAACAAAGGCATAGAGAGGTTAAGGAAATTGTCCTAGGCCCTGTTCACTGTTTTATCCCCAACATAAAGCCTGCTGCAGAATGAGCATTCAATCAATATTTACAGAACAAGTGAATGAAGGAATGCCTCCAAAGGAATCTAACAATAGCTCAGTTAGACAAACAGGGTCATTACTAAAGTAAGTCACAGAGAAAATGCACAATAAATACAAGTTTGAAAGGTTAGTTAACTACTTACACCTGGAATCCTGGAATCTATGGTATGGTAGTCGAGTCGAAAAGTGGCTCAGAGTATATCTGCTCTGCCCAGGCAATCAATGTCATCTAATGAGGAAGATTCAGGATCCCCTAACTAGATGGAATGTCTCAGACAGAGGAATTTCTTCTAGGCATCTCCCAGTTAGTCAGTGGCCATTGCTTCCATCAGAGGAGACTGGGCTAAGAGAATATAGTATATGGGGACTCACTTCTGAGGACCAGACTGCTGCCTCAGATAAGGCTGACTGATGATTTACTGCCCAGCTTGTTCTCTCCTCTCCACTACAACCTTGAAAAGGGTAAATTTTAAGCTAGCTGGGAGGTGAGGCAGAGTAGTGGGGCCAATTGCCAAATGTAAAGTATCCTACCTTGCATTAATGCAGGGGCATTTCTGTGAGTTTTTTCTTTACCTATAAAACACTTAGAACAGTTTCTAGTACATAATATGCACTAAATGAATATTAGCTAATATCATTATTGGCCCTTCCCTACCTCAGTGCTTTACTGCCAGACATAATACCTATTTTCCAAAGTACTCTGCTACCTTAACAGCATTTTCAATTTTCCCAAATCTTATACAGATCACTAAAACACTTTGTAAAAGGAATCTTATAACATTTCCTCCAACTCACAGTATGAATTCAGAACAGCCATAATTTATTTTTTTTTTTTTTATTTTTTAAATTTTTTTTTTTTTTCAACGTTTATTTATTTTTGGGACAGAGAGAGACAGAGCATGAACGGGGGAGGGGCAGAGAGAGAGAGGGAGACACAGAATGGGAAACAGGCTCCAGGCTCCGAGCCATCAGCCCAGAGCCTGACGCGGGGCTCGAACTCACGGACCGTGAGATCGTGACCTGGCTGAAGTCGGACGTTTAACCGACTGCGCCACCCAGGCGCCCCCAGAACAGCCATAATTTAAATGGGCATACAGAAAAAGACATCAGGCTTACTTATTTTTCAAGTCTCAAAGAAACTTAAATGGGACAGGGAAGAGGAGAAACTAGTGGTTGTCATTAGATACCTACATAAGCATGAAAAGTCTCTCATTCTACAAGCACAAATATTTCCAAAGCTAAGCAAACAATATACCTATGCTCTGTTTACAATGTGCTTGCTGGCGGCAAACCTCAGTTTCATAGCTAACTTGAGTAACTTCAAATAGTCAAAATAATTGATTTACCAAACAGGATAAAAAGGACTAGCATATATCATCAATTCTCTGCTCAATTTGTTAAACATCTTAAGTTTAGAAATTAAAATCTTGATAAGAAGAAGTTTTTCATGCACTATCATTTTTGAACTAGTCATATGGGTTTGATCTGAATGTTATCACAGGAAACATAAAACTGTTGAACAAATGAAAGCAATAACTATTCTATATCACAATATTATGTAGAAATGCCTCCTAGTTTATGGAATTTTTAATTTTCCTATGTTTTCTATTTTTCTAACAATGCATAAAATTGGTTTAGTACCTTCGGAATTTTATACCGTTATCTATCAATAGCTGTTTATTTTAAAGTTCTAGAAACTGTACAATTCAAATAGCTGAAGAACAAAAACATACATGTGTAGGCTTTGTATGTTTTAGTTTTTAGGTGCCAGCATTCTACTTAGATAAAACAATCACTTTCTAGGTAATGCTAGCCCATCACAAAATTTAGAAACAAAGAAAAGAAAACAGGGTAGCATTCTCTTTGAGATTCTTATGGCTATAAAACACAATCTATAGAAGACTTAGTGCACTAAAGGTACAACCAAAAATCTCTACAGTGGACCATTAGCATTATGTTTACTTATCAGCCTCATTGCTGCTTTCTAAAATGTCAACAAATGTGACCAAAAATTTTTCTTTTTTTTTAAAAATTTTTTTTCAATGTTTTTAATTTATTTTTGGGACAGAGAGACACAGAGCATGAACAGGGGAGGGGCAGAGAGAGAGGGAGACACAGAATTGGAAACAGGCTCCAGGCTCCGAGCTGTCAGCACAGAGCCCGACGCGGGGCTCGAACTCACAGACGCGAGATCGTGACCTGGCTGAAGTCGGCCACTTAACCGACTGCGCCACCCAGGCGCCCCCAAAAATTTTATTTATTTATTTGTTTTTTCTATACAAAGGAAACAGCATTGAATTTATTTGAATTTAGCTTGAACAAGCCACTGAGGGAGGGAGGTATAAATATACAACATGATGAAGACTAGTAGGGGAAATTATATCTGGAGGCTGTAAATCATTAGCATCTCTTAATATATTTGCACCCAATTCCTACTGGGCCAAACTTTCTGCAAAAACAGGATTTTTCTATCAAATGCCTTGTCTGGTTTCTCACACCACTATATTTCAAAAGCATTTTATGAGAACTCTGCTACATATTCTACCTCCCATCTGGTTCATATTTAAACAATGTATCCTACCCTATTCCTTTTTTAGGCTCCAAAAAGGTCTGTGATGTCACAAATATGTGGCAGGTCATGCTACTTCAGCAAACTTCTCAGGCTTCTTTTCCTTCTCTTGTAGTTAAAGGTGAACTTGAGCTATTTGTAACCTTTTGTCGTATCTCATCTCAGAAGTTATAAAAGAATTCAAGTACTTCAACTCATAAAATAAAAAGACCGGTTGATATTGCAGGATATTGAATGGGTAGAGTGAAGAGTAGGACAGACTACCTCTTAAAATAGTCTCCTAATGACAGTTTATACTCATCTCATGAGGCAGCTCTCCTCAGGAAGGAAGAGAGCACCAATGCCTCTTATAGACTTTAATATTGGGGACCTACAAGGTGCCTTCTACCATCACTGTAATTATCATCAGCAGAACTTTTCTAATAAATATATACATCAGGAAGCTATGCACAAAGCACACACATTAACATTCTCTACATGAAGTACTTACAGCACATAATCCTTAAAAGGACCTATAAACATTTGTAGAGGAAAAAAATCATACTTGCAAATAGTGCACGTGCGTGCATGCACCTATACATATACACACATACACGTACATACATCTGTATACATATACACACGTTATTTGAAATGATATAAATAATCTTTATTGCTTAAGATTCAGGAATAAAACTATTAATGCTAATTTTTATTCTCTTGTAACTATATTTTAGGAAACATGATCTAATCTAGAGAGTATTAAAATCTTTTATTATAATTGGTTTTACTGTATTGTATAATTATTTTTAATGGAGTGTTGCTTATAGTTTTTATCATACATTTATAACAACCAAAATTCTGATAGGCAGTGCTAGGGGGGGTCTCTGTAAATAGGGGTATCTGTAAATAATAAACTATGAAAATTAACTCAAATGCCCCAAATGGATATGAATGCTTAAAAAAAAAAAGGTATATGGGGGCACCTGGCTGGTCAGTTGGTTAAGCGCCAGACTTCAGCTCAGGTCATGATCTTGTGGTCCATGGGTTCAAGCCCCATGTCCAGCTCTGGGCTGACAGCTTGGAGCTTGGAGCCTGCTTTGGATTCTGTGTCTCCCTCACTCTCTGCCCCTCACCCGCTCATTGTCTCTCTCTCTCAAAATAAATAAACATTAAAAAACACTTTTAAAAAACGTATATGAAAGTATTATAAAATGAGAACATAAAATAGTTGGATATAAGAAAAAACTTACATGAATTAAAAATTATTTTATGGAGGCCAAATACTTTGATGAATAAAATTTGTATAAGAAATACTATATCCTCCACAATGTAATCACTGATATTTAATTGCAGTCCTATTAAATATTTCTTACCTGCCCCTTTCAACTGCTAAGGCATCAAGTTCATCAAAGAAAATAATGGAAGGAGCCACTGCTCTCGCTTTTCGGAAGATCTGGTGAAAAAAGTACCACATTAACTAAAGATTAGCAAACTTCAGAAACTCTGCAGTTGGGTTTTAGTTTGAAAACTGTTAGGAACTAAATCTATTATGTGCAAGTCAACCAGCCCAATCATGACCTTCAGCGGGTAACTTTACTTCTCTAAACTTCAATTTCCACATCTATAAAGTGGAGATAATCGTAAATGCTTGCCTCAGAAAATTATTTGAAGAATTGAATTAAAAAAAAAAAAAAGAATGCAAAGCATTTAGCACAGTGCCTGGAACATAGTAAGAGCTCAGTAAATGACAGCTATTATTAACTATCATAAACACATGTTTAAAAGAAAAGCCATAAACATGTAAAATCAGTTATAGCTTAGCATATAAAATACCCATAAACCCAAAAGCCACATTCCTTGCTCATTTCTCTGAAGACAGTATGGGAAAGTAATGATTGATATAAAGCCAGGACAAGAAAAATGATCAAAACTTGGAAGAGCCAGAGCTGCGAGAGGGGGGATGGGCTAAATGGGTAAGGGGCATTAAGGAATCTACTCCCTGAAATCAATTGTTTCACTATATGCTAACTAATGTAGATGTAAATTTTAAAAATTAAAAAATTAAACAATTAAAAAAAAAAAAAACTTGAAAGAGCATAGACTGATTAGATCAGAAGTCAATCAGACTATCAATGTTAGAGACTGGCCAGACAGCCATGGGGGGGGGGGGGCGGGGGGGCGGGGAACATATGGAAATGGCCTAGAAAAAATCAGCACAGGCAGAAAGAAATCCAAAGGTGTGTTTCCTGTAACCTAGACCCCCCATTTTCTGGTCACAAGGATCATGATCATAAGAATTCAAAACCGTTATCGTAACATTATTAATAAACATTTCCTTTTTTCCTACAACTGCCATTGTCTACATTTTAAATAATAAAAATAGGACAAAAGTAACTTAAAATTTTTTTCTCAGATGAAAAATGAAGTATTCTAATTTCTAATACTCTTGGGTTGGCACCCAGGTATTCACAAATGGAGACCATCCATTCCATTCCTGGAGACCATCCATTCCATTGCTGTTTGTGTGTTCTTGTCCTTGCTTAGCTTCTGAAAGAATACAGGCAGGCTGTCTGTGTGAGGCAGACTAACCTCTGCTTAGCAAACCAAAACCTGTGGTCAAATTACTGTAGTTACCCAAATCCAAGTGCCCTGATTTTGCATGAATTTACCAGTTGTGTAGCTTCCGCGATATGAATGAGTAGCCTATCAATCAGGAGCTGGCTTGAGGCACCTGGGTGGCTCAGTTGTTTAAGATGACTCTTGATTTTGGCTCAGGTCATGATCTCACAGTTCGTGACATCAAGCCCCATGTCAGGCTCTGCACTAACAGTGTGGAGCCTACTTGGGATTCTCTCTGCTCCTCCCCTACTCTCTCTCAAGAAAAATAAATTAAAACAATCAAGCACTAACTGTAAATCTTAGAAGAGGGGGAATGCACTGTCTAAATCACTAGGCAAAGGTAAAACAATTAAAATGAGAGTAAAGTGAAATTTTTTTATACTAAGCTCATTTCATTTAAAGGACTACATAATTTAAAGGATTTAAATCTCATTCTGAGATCAAGCATTCCTTATAAGTACAGATGTACATTTTTTTTTTCGTTTTTAGTGAAATTCTGGCAGTTGTTACAATCTTTATTTGGTAAAACTAACGGCTGGTAATATGATGATGTTTAAAGACAAAAACAAAGTATTGTAGATTATCAAAACTGTAATTTTTAAAACATTTTTATTTATTTTTTACAGAGAGAGAGAGAGATAGAGCACAAGTGGGGGAGGGGCAGAGAGAGAGGGAGACACAGAACCTGAAGCAGGCTCCAGGCTCTGAGTTGTCAGCACACAGCCCGAAGCGTGGCTTGAACTCATGAACCATGAGATCATAACCTGAGCCGAAGTTGGACACTTAACCACTGAGCCACTCAGGTGCCCCTCAAAATTGTATTTTTAAATAATAAAATAATATTTGCCTGAAGAAAAAATACACCACTAGAATTTTGATTTGGAAATTTCAGAATCAGTAACCCAAAACAAAATGAAACCATACACAAAGACATAATTATCTTACCTCTCTAACAGCCCTTTCAGATTCACCAACATATTTATTCATTAATTCAGGCCCCTGCATGAAAAGAGAACAACTGTTCAGTGTCCTTATAAAAATGCAACAATATATATGTCTTTCAATGAAAGAGAAAATGAATACGTAAAAGAGGAAAAAGGGAAAAAATAAAAATATGCTCTTAAACTGGTTCCTTTAGCATATTTATTTACATTGGGTGTTATTTATGCCTCAAATATTAAAGCCATTCTGTCCCAGAAACTAGACATCAGTACAAAGGAAAAGCTGTGGCTAAATATAATAGTTTAACCTCTTCTTCATCTGTCTTTCATTCATTCATCAATGAATACTTTTTTTACTCTGTATCAGGCACAGTGCTAGGCACTGAAGATAGAACAGTCTAATTTTGGAGACCAACAAAGAGATACCACCCAAGTATTCCCAGGTCTAACCAGAGACTGGTTCCGAGTAGGACTACATGTCATTTTAGAACCCAGTCCACTAGATCAATGGCACTCTGTGACAAGAAACAAAACCTCAGGGCTACTCTTCTTATGACTCCATGATAATTCCTAAGAATTGAATGGAAGTCATGTAATCCATGATATTATCTTACAGTCCCTGTGTGTTTCCTATACAAATGCCACTCTCAAGCTCTCTGCTCTCACTTGACTTGGCCATCTAGACACTGAAAATGCAGGGCCAAACATGCTCTTACCAGTTGATTCAAATGAGCACATTGAGAGAAAGTTTCCATAGCTGAGAAGGACATTTGGCATTATAGAACAAACTTCACACTAGTATCTGAAGGGAACAGTTGTGGTTCTCAGGACAACAGGGTTTTGTTTTTTTGTTTTTAATACCCCATGACTTCTTGTGATGTGAGGACTATGTACCATGAGAAAGTAGATAGTATGCAATAAAAAAAGAAGGCCCACTGTTTTTCATACAATATATGATATTTTACATATTTAAGAAAGAAAAAATGTTAACATTCAAAAATGTTAAATGTCATTGGGGAGTCAGTGGGGTGAGGGACATGATTGTTCTGAAAGAAAAGCAGCAGAGGTAATACAGGGGAATTTTATTTAGAATGACTGATTAAATAAATAATTAAGGATGATAGTAGCCAGGCTTCTCACTATTAGAGGAGTTATAAACATATAAATAAAGAAAATAAGAATAAATTCTGCTATATTTAACTGACATTGGAATTATCAGTATAATTTCAAGATTTTCAATATACTTAGCTAAATAAATATAGATAAAAATGTGTGTGGTGTGTGGGGGGTGTGGGGTGTGTGTGTGTGTGTGTGTGTATTCCTGAGCTCTGTTCTGTGAGATAACCTGAGAACAGCCATACCCCAAAAGCAATAAGCACAGCTGGCACCCAGAGCCCGGCTTTTAAATTTTAAAAACTTGGTTTCCAAATTCTCCACCAAAAGGCATCAGGGCGTCTTAAAGAAATGGCAGATTCCAAGTCTGGGAAAGGCAAAGTACAAAATGAGTCTGGAAATCTTACTGCAAGAAAGTGCTCAGAGAGACGTAAAACTGCCAAAAGCACACAAATACCAGGCTAAAAGAGCCTACTGGCCAAAGTGATACAATGGAGGCATCAACACAAATGTTGGTAAATGAATGCTGATCCACTGAATAGCACGGAAATTCATGAGCCGATGAAGATATAAATTAATATAAATAAATGAAATATTTGTTAAGGAACAAGATATATAGTCTCAATGTAACTATCCACAAAGTAACATGAACTTCATGGGGATAACAGTAATTTTACAGTGGAGAAGCTTGGCAGACACCATCATAATCAAAGTTAACGTTAGTAGTAACGGGACAATTTGAAATCAAGTATCATTTGATAGGATGCAATGAGAAGAACATAGCATTATTTCTATGAAAAATCTGAATCGAAACATGAGTAAATATCAGAAAAATCCAAACTGAGAGATATTTTACATAATAACTGACCTGTAATGTTCAAAAATGTCAATGTCATGAAAGTAAAGGAAGGACTGAGAAACTGTTTTCAATTGAAGAAGACATAAGAGACATGACAAATAAATAGAACACATGATTATGGACCAGATCATTCTGTCATAAAAGACAGTTCAGGGACAAGTGATAAACTTATATGGTAATAATAATGTTCTTTTTTAATTTGATGGTTTGCACTATGGCTATGTGACCAGAATGTATTTTTTGGTAGAAATACACATTAAAGCATTCAGGGTAATGGAGCATACAGCAGCAAATTAATCTCAAATGCTTTAAAGAAAAACAAAATTACTTGTGACTACTCCTGCAAACTTTCTATAAAGTTTAGAGAGTTCAAAAAAAAAAAAAAAAGAAGAAAAAAACCCCAACTTGATCCACAGACAGAAATATTGAAGTTTAAAAAGATTCAATATTCTTAGGCCCAGAAATAATAGAAATGATAAAATTAGCAGACCAGGTATTATAAATATAATAACTGCAGCAGAGAAAAATCAGTAAACTTGAAGACAGAGCAACTATTCAAACTGAAGCACAGAAACAAAAAAGACTGAATAAAAATGACTAAGGGAATCTGTATAACCATATAAAAAGATTTAAAATAAGTCTAATTGGAGATCAAGAAAAAAGCTTAAGGAGACAGACAAAAATATACACAAATTTGATAAAATCAATGAAACCACAGATCTAAAAGGTTCAACAAATCTCAAATATAATGGGGAAAAAAATTATACCAAGTACATCAAGATCAAGTTATTGGAAACCAGCAATAAAGATAAAATCTTAAAGAGAAGTCAGAGAATATAAAGACACATTACAAATAAACAAAAGAATCACTACTGGTTTCTCATTCAAAACAATATAAGCCAGGTGATATCAGAGCAAAAGTACTGCAAGAAAAAACAGTTGTGAAGCTAGAATAGCATAGCCTTAAAAACTGCAGGCAATGGGTGGCTTGGTCGGTTAAGCGTCCGACTTCGGCTCAGGTCATGATCTCACGGTCCGTGAGTTCGAGCCCCGCGTCGGGCTCTGTGCTGACAGCTCAGAACCTGGAGCCTGTTTCAGATTCTGTGTCTCCCACTCTCTCTGCCCCTCCCCTGTTCATGCTCTGTCTCTCCCTGTCTCAAAAATAAATAAAAACGTTAAAAAATTTTAAAAAAAAAAATAAAAAAATAAAAAAATAAAAAACTGCAGGCAAATAAAGGACTGTATCAGATAAACAAAAGCTGAAGGAAATTATCATCAGTAAATCTCCACTACAAGAAATGTCAAAGGAAGTTCTTAAACCAGAGGGGAATGTGTATCAAATACAAAGAAATGAAGAATGTTGGAAATGTGGCTATGTGGCTAAATATAACATCCTCCTTTTCTCATTAATTTCTTGAAAAGACAATTGACCATCGTGGGGCACCTGGGTGGCTCAGTGAGTTAAATGTCTGACTCTTGATTTTGGCTCAGGTAACCATCTCAAAGTTCATGAGATCGAGCCCCACCTCAGGCTCTGTGCTGGCAGCATGGAGCCTGCTTGGGATTCTCTCTCCCTCTGACCCTCCCCTGGTTGTGCTGTCTCTCAAAATAAATAAATAAACATCTAAAAATAAAAGATAATTGACCATCTAAAGCAAAAGTAATAATATATTGTGGGGTTTATACACATGCAGAGATAAACTATAGAACAAATATAACACAAAGGAAAGTAAATTTTAAGAATCTTACTATATATATAAAGTAGCATAGTATAATTCCAAGGTAGACTATAAATTAAGTCTATATATAGACTATAAGACTATAAACCTAGAGCAAGTATTTTTCTTAAAGTAAAACAAAGAAGTTTAGCTATTAAGAAAATAGGGGAGATAAGAGAGGATAACAGAATACATTTGACTAATCCAAAAGAAGACAGAAGGGACAATTGAACAAAAAATTATGGGTGTAAATATGCCTGATGAAAAAGGAGACAATCTTTAATACTGTTTTTGTATACTTATCTCCACAATGGGTGCTTCAAAAATACTGAAATATGGTAACAAACGAGTACATTAAAACATATGGGGATCAGGGTGGAATAGTCAAGGATAAGAATAAGAAAAGAATAGGAAGAGTATCTCAATGTTCAGGTGACCAAAACCAGCTGCCCCAAAGATACTGCCATTAGGTTCAGTTGAGTTATTTGATAGCATCAACACTGAAATCCTTAAGTAATGAGAGAGACAGTCCTATCTTTCTACCTGATTTTTTTTATTAATCGAGGATTATGCATGAGTAAATTTTATATAACATTAACAAGTTAATTGGTTCCCTAAAAAACAAAACAAAAAAACCTCTCCTCTACTTATGTCTATTTTCCTCTTTAAAAATAATCTTTTCAAAATTATTTCAGAGTAATAGATCTAAAAAAATTAGTGTTTGAGGCTAATTAGGGGCAGATGTATTAAAAGCATAAGTATGACATATTATAAAATATCATCTAACATATAAGGTATTTTTACTTCTATATCGCAGACTGAAATCCACCATAAACCAGGGAACACGTAAACCATCTGTAAGCAAACACATTATTAAGAAAACTTGCTTGGGACAGTGCTTTTGATGACTAAATTTTATAATTGGTATACCGATTGTTTATACATTGGTACTTAAACTGTCTCCAAGCAATCACGTTTACACAATGAAGTTGTTTCTAAGCTTATTTCCCCCAAAATAGAACATGATTCACTATTCTAATCTTAACATTGATGACTTAATTATCTTAATTTCTTAAATAATGCAGTCCCAAATAGATTTAACTTCAATGAAGATGATGAAATGTCGGTTATGCTGAAGCAGAATGTTTCCACATTTTGAAGGACTTTTAAGAAACAGCAACAACTTAATACCAAATCATTTTATAAGCTTGTTTTTATACCCAGGTTAGACTATGTGATAGGAACACAAAATTTACACTTAAAGCCAGCAGGGAGGTAAATAAACTTGAAGGCATTTCTCAAGTATTGTGGAATTAAGAAAGACAACATATAAAGAGCCAGACAATAAATATTTTAGGCTCTGTGGGCTACCTACAGCCTTTGTCACATTTTTCTTTTTCTTTTAACCTCTCATTAAAAATATAAAATTTAGGGGCGCCTGGGTGGCGCAGTCGGTTAAGCGTCCGACTTCAGCCAGGTCACGATCTCGCGGTCCGTGAGTTTGAGCCCCGCGTCAGGCTCTGGGCTGATGGCTCGGAGCCTGGAGCCTGTTTCCGATTCTGTGTCTCCCTCTCTCTCTGCCCCTTCCCCGTTCATGCTCTGTCTCTCTCTGTCCCAAAAAAAAAAAAAAAAAAAAAAAAACGTTGAAAAAAAAAATAAAAAAAAAAAATATATAAAATTTATACTTAACTAAAGGGCTAGATTAAAACAAGCTGCTAGAGGGAGGGAGCCAAAACATAGAGAGTCCTAAAAACTGAGAACAAACTGAGGGTTTACGGGGGGTGGGAGGGAGGGGTGGATGGGTGATGGGTATTGAGGAAGGCACCTGTTGGGATGAGCACTGGGTGTTGTATGGAAACCAATTTGACAATAAATTTCATAATAAAAAATAAAAATAAAAAAAATAAAAATAAAACAAGTTGCAGGTTGGATTTGCCCAAAGGCTGTGTAATTTGCTGACCTCTTATCTAGATTAATCTCACACAATTTGAAATAGTTCATTTCTGTCAACAAGATTCAAAGTCATCAAAAATATCAATGACATGATTAGTGAGTAAAAAACTTAAGACTCCAAAATTTTAGGAAAACTGATCAAAACATTAAGGGAAGGGCACCTGGGTGGCTCAGTTGGTTGAGCGACTGACTTTGGCTCAGGTCATGATTTTGTGGTCTGTGGGTTTGGGCCCCACGTTGGGCTCTGCGCTGACAGCTCAGAGCCCCGGGCCTACTTTGGATTCTGTGTCTCCCTCTCTCTCTCTCTCTCTCTGTCCCTCACCCACTTGCACTCTGTATCTCTCTCTCTCTCTCTCAAAAATGAATAAACATTAAAAAAAAAATTTCAAAAAAAATTAAGGAAAAAAATTGATACTTAAAAGAAGGCAATTTCAAAATACCTAGTAACGTTTAAGATGTTCATGCTCAATAACAATAACCTCTATGTATATATACACCAGAGAAACCCTTGTACATATACCCAAGGAGACATATACAAGAATATTATAGAAGCACTTTTTGCAGCCAAAAAAAACCTCTAAACCTGTAATTCATTAATATAAAAATGGGTGAAACAGATAAAGAGGTATAAACTTCCAGTTATAAAATAAATAAGTCATGGAGATAAAAAGCACAGCATAGGGAATAGTCAATATTATAATAATGTATGACAGATGGTAACTACACTTATGATGAGCAATGAGTAATGTATAGAATTGTTGAAACAATATGCTGTATACTTACTTGAAATTAGTATAACATTGCATGCCAATTTTTTTTATTATTATTATTCTCACATTAGCTAACATATAGTCTTAGCTTCAGTAGTAGATTCCAGTGATTCATCACTTACATACAACATGCAGTGCTCATCCCAACAGGTGCTCTCCTCAATTCCCATCACCTATTTTCCCCACTCCCATCAACCCTGTTTGTTCTCTGTATTTAAGAGTCTCTTATTGCCACGTAGTACTCCATTGTGTATATAAACCACAATTTCTTTATCCATTCATCAGTTGATGGACATTTAGGCTCTTTCCATAATTTGGCTATTGTTGAGAGTGCTGCTATAAACATTGGGGTACAAGTGCCCCTATGCATCAGTACTCCTGTATCCCTTGGGTAAATTCCTAGCAGTGCTACTGCTGGGTCATAGGGTAGGTCTATTTTTAATTTTCTGAGGAACCTCCACACTGTTTTCCAGGGTGGCTGCACCAATTTGCATTCCCAACAACAGTGCAAGAGGGTTCCCGTTTCTCCACATCCTCTCCAGCATCTATAGTCTCCTGATTTGTTCATTTTGGCCACTCTGACCAGTGTGAGATGGTATCTCAGTGTGGTTTTGATTTGTATTTCCCTGATGATGAGCGATGTTGAGCATCTTTTCCTGTGTCTGCCATCTGGATGTCTTCTTTGGAAAAGTGCCTATTTATGTCTTCTGCCCATTCCTTCACTGGATTGTTTGTTTTTTGGGTGTTGTGTTTGGTAAATTCTTTATAGATTTTGGATACTAACTCTTTATCGGATGTCATTTGCAAATATCTTCTCCCATTCCATAGGTTCCCTTTTAGTTTTGTTGATTGTTTCCTTTGCTGTGCAGAAGCTTTTTACCTTGATGAAATCCCAATAGTTTTTATTTCCCTTGCGTTCAAAGACATGTCAAGTAAGAAGTTGCTACAGCTGAGGTCAAAGAGGTTGCTGCCTGTTTTCTCCTGTAGGATTCTGATGGTTTCCTGTCTCACAATTAGGTCCATCATCCCTTTTGAATTTATTTTTGTGTACTGTGTAAGAAAGAGGTCCAGTTTCACTCTTCTGCATGTTGCTGTCCAATTCTCTCAGCACCATTTGCTAAAGAGACCATCTTTCTTCCGTTACTCTTTCCTGCTTTGTCGAAGATTAGTTGGCTCCATTGCATGCCAACTATACTTCAATTTAAAAAATGGGTAAATGAACTGCAGTGTCCTCATAAAGTGGGACTATAAAAGTATAAATGAATGAAAACAAAATTTTTTTTAAAAAGGTGGGGGGTGCCTGGATGGCTCAGTCAGTTAGGCATCCAACTTCGGCTCAGGTCATGATCTCACAGTTTGTGAGTTCGAGACCCGTGTCAGGCTTTGTGCTTACAACTCAGAGCCTGAAAGCAGTGTGGAGGTTCCTCAGAAAATTAAAAATAGACCTACCCTATGACCCAGCAGTAGCACTGCTAGGAATTTACCCAAGGGATACAGGAGTACTGATGCATAGGGGCACTTGTACCCCAATGTTTATAGCAGCACTCTCAACAATAGCCAAATTATGGAAAGAGCCTAAATGTTCATCAACTGATGAATGGATAAAGAAATTGTGGTTTATATACACAGTGGAATACTACGTGGCAATGAGAAAGCATGAAATATGGCCTTTTGTAGCAACGTGGATGGAACTGGAGAGTGTGATGCTAAGTGAAATAAGCCATACAGAGAAAGACAGATACCATATGGTTTCACTCTTATGTGGATCCTGAGAAACGTAACAGAAACCCATGGGGGAGGGGAAGGAAAAAAAAAAAAAAAAAGAGGTTAGAGTGGGAGAGAGCCAAAGCATAAGAGACTGTTAAAAACTGAGAACAAACTGAGGGTTGATGGGGGGTGGAGGATGGGTATTGAGGAGGGCACCTTTTGGGATGAGCACTGGGTGTTGTATGGAAACCAATTTGACAATAAATTTCATATATTGGAAAAAAAAAATAAAGATACTACTTTAGGTTTAAAAAAAAAAAAAAAAAAAACCAACTCAGAGCCTGGAGCCTGCTTCAGATTCTGTGTCTCCCTCTCTCTCTGACCCTCCCGCACTCATACTCTGTCTCTGTCTCTCTCTCTCAAGAATAAACATTTAAAAAAAAATTTCTTTTTAAGTATAAATGAATGGCTAGACTAAGACGCTTTGGAAGAAGGGAGACCAGCAAGAAAGCTGTTGTTATACAGCCAAAATGCACTACCTTATACATTTACAACCAAGAGTAAGAAAGTTCTTAATGTTTTGCCAAATTTTTAAATGTCTTTTACCAGTTGTAATATTCTCCATTGATCATTTTTGCCTGGTTTCACCTCACACGATCATTTTTAGTCCTGCACTTCAGTGCAAAACAATGTCTGCCCTTTCATAATATACAAAGTCAAACAAATAAAGCAAGTGCTATTCATTTGCAATATGATAAATTATACTTTTACCCAAAGGAGACTGTGGACAAGGAGTTGAGAAAGTGAACAATAAAAAAAGAACCAGGGCCCACTCAATAAAACAAACTTTATTTATTTTGGGGGGCAGATTTTTATTTTTTTAGTTTAATAATTTATTGTCAAATTAGCAAACATACAGTGTATATACAGTGTAGTTTGGCTTTGGAAGTAGATTCCCATGATTCATCACTTACATACAACAACTGGTGCTCATCCCAACAAGTCCCCTCCTCAATGCCCATCTCCCATCTTCCCCATACCCCCCAATCCCTGACTGCCATCAACCCTCAGTTTGTTCTCTGTATTTAAGAGTCTCTTAAGCTTTGTCTCCCTTTCTGTTTTTATCTTATTATTCTTTCCCTTCCCCAATGGTCTTCTGTTAGATTTCTCAAATTCTACATATGAATGAAAACATATGATTTGAGACCTGTCTTTCTCTGACTGACTTATTTCACTTAGCATAATACCCTCCAGTTCTATCCACATTGCTGCAAATGGCAAAGATTTCATTCTTCTTCATTGCCAAGTAGTATTCCATTGTATATAAATACCACATCTTCTTAATCCATTTATCAGGTGTTGGACATTTGGGCTCTTTCCATTATTTGCCTATTGTTGACAGTGCTGCTATAAACACTGGGTACCTATGTGCCTATGAATCAGCACTCCTGTATCCTTCAGATAATTAGGAAAATGGATCTTTTTTGGAAAGGGGATTTAGAGGGGATAGAGTGAGGAAAGGGTGAGAAATTTTTATGCAGAATGTTACTTCATTTAGGGTAACTAATTAGGCAAGTGTGGCATGATAAGAATCAGAAAGGAAATTGCTGGTGTCACTGTTGTTTTTAATGTAATGATTATCATGTCTGCATTATTCTTATTGTTCTTACAGCAACTCTCTATAAAAGTCAAGGGCATGAAATAAGATAGTCATCCAGTGAAGATGTATCTTTAAATTCAGGCAATATATACACTGCATATATGCTGCTTTCTAATTATCTGGTTTAACTGAAGGAAAGCAGCTAGAGAATCTGAAAAAATGATTAATGTTTTCCACAGATCATGGTTCTAAAAAGGATGACCTGAACTTCAGGTTTGAAAAGTGTAAGATTATGATCTCTAAGAATACAATATCAATATCCAGCTACTGATAATGGAAAGATTAATGTTTTAAATATCTGATGTACAGGCAAACAGACTTGATATTATGTTGAAAATGTGAACATACGGCATTTGACCTCAATCAGTAAAGGGGCATTACCCTACTACATAGAGGTAAGCTACAGGAAACCTATGAATAAGAAACAATGTGTTTTTTTCCCTACAAAACAAAAGAGGAAACAACAACAACCAGATTTGAAAGTATAACCTAAGAATTTTGTACTGTAAAGAAAATGAGTTGGAATAATTCAAGCATTATAAAGTCATAGCAGTAATAAAAATGACTTCTGAGGGCCCCTACAGAACATATGATTTTGCATAGAATAACACACTGATGAATCATACCTAGATAACTGGCCTGTAAAATGCAACCCAGTAGCTGCACTGATATGTCACATAGGTCTAGAATTCTATAAAGTTTGAGCTTAAAGCTCAAACTGCCAAAAATTACTATGTTGCAAAAGATTAAATTCCGTTTCAAAGACATATACATTTTATTCGAACAGAAAACTTAAGGAATCATAAGCTATGATGCTATACGTTTTTTTTCCATTTGAAGCCAAATATATATCCATATCTTAAAATCAGAAGAAAGTAGCAACTACTGTTAACTAATTTCATGAAATCTTGCTAAATGCTTGATATGTATTATCCCCCAATGCTTACAGGAGTCCTCTGAGGTAAATACTCTTATTAGTAGAACTCTACAGAAAAAAATATATAAAGTTTAAGTAATCTGCACAGTTACACAGCTTAATAAACAGCAGAACTGGTGTACAAGTCTCTTAACAATTACACCTGACAATTAGAGAAAATGCCCTAAAAGTTTAGCAACCAACAAGAACAAAGGATAAGCCACAGATTGGAATATAAGCATTGTGAGAACTACTCAGAATGTTGTTAGTGGAAGGGCTTTAAGAGTTATTTAGTCTAACTTACTTCACTGAAAACCAGAGGAAAACAAAGCACAAAGAAGGATATGTCAAAAGTCCTAGAAAAAGTTAAATGGAAGAAATGATAATAAAAATGCAGGATTTTGGTTCCCAGACCATTCTTTCTAAAAACTATAATGTCTTCTATTTTCTCCAAGCCCTTTTATTTTTTTAAATGTTTATTTATTTATTTTTGAGAGAGAGAGAGAGAGAGATAACAAGTGGGGGACAAAGAGAGAGAGAGAGGGAGACACAGAATCTGAAGCAGGCTCCAGGTTCCAAACTATCAGCTCAAGAGCCCAAGAAGAGGAAGGAAGAGAAGAAAACACCCCCTCCAGTTCCAAAGAAGCCAGCTAAATCCAAGCTGGCAGTGAGCCACGACAAGACCTCCGATGTCAGGGACAAGCAGCGTCAGGAGGCCCGCAAGAGACTCCTGGCAAGCCAAGCGGGCAGCTTCTGTGTGGCAGAACTCAGCCACAGAGAGTGCAGACAGCATCAAGATTTACGTCCCTGAAGCCCAGACCTGACTCTGAGACCAGGAACCGGGAACCAAATAATTTTAAGTCATTAAAAACAACAACAACGGGGGCGCCTGGGTGGCACAGTCGGTTAAGCATCCGACTTCAGTCAGGTCACGATCTCGCGGTCTGTGAGTTCGAGCCCCGCGTCAGGCTCTGGGCTGATGGCTCGGAGCCTGGAGCCTGTTTCCGATTCTGTGTCTCCCTCTCTCTCTGCCCCTCCCCCGTTCATGCTCTGTCTCTCTCTGTCCCAAAAATAAATAAAAAACGTTGAAAAAAAATTAAAAAAAAAAAAAACCAACAACAACAACAACAACATACACACACACACACACACACACACACACACACACTAACCACGAACCGTGAAATCACGACAACAACAACAACAACATACACACACACACACACACACACACAAAGTAACCACGAACCGTGAAATCATGACCTGAGCTGAAGTCAGATGCTCAACCGACTGAGCCACCCAGGTGCCCCTACAAGCCCTTTTAAAAATAAAACATTTTTAAAAAAGGAAACATGCCCTTAAGATTTTACATGGTACCAGCAATTCAGATTCAAAGGTATCTGTGAGAGCAGAACAAGCAGCAAGCGCAAAGTGTTAATTCTCAATAAATAGCTGCTAACATGGGTTATTTGAAAATAAGAATTTTATTGATAACCATTATAAACAAGAGAACATTTACATCAACATATAAGGGTTAGAGATGTATAGCATGGTCAATGAGTCCCACATTTGCTCATAAGTTTTTTTGTAACTCTTTAAAATACATAATACATAAATGCATAGAATAGATAGGGTTGATGGGACTAGATACGGTAATTTCTTTTTCAATTTTACTTACCAAATAGCTGTGCTTTGTTAGTGCTGCCACATTTCACCTGCCTAGACAATTTGCTTCACTCACAAGGGTGATCAAGAAAAACTACCAAAAATAAAAAAGTACCATAAATAGTCTTATTTTGGAGTAGTGTTATTTTTCATGTTTCCATGATTAAGATTTCAAGTGCTCAAGTTTACTAAACAAATATAACATAAATACATGTAAAGATATTTGTCCAGCTATGCTATTAATCCAGTGAAAACTAAATCTGACTTATCTTGTACTGTTTCATGATTTTATACCATATCAAGTCACAAACTCGAATATAATATTTATACTTCATGCTCTTGCAATTTTGCCCCTTTAATCAGTACTGGGTTTTTTACAGTCTTCCCAAGGGCTTTTTAAATGTGTCTGACACTTGCCTGTTGCTTTTGGCTATTACAATTCAAACCAAGCTTTTATAAGTTCTAAAATGTCTAGGGAAGGCAAGTTAACCTAAGTGTTAACTATGGTTAAATGTTATGGAATATGCTCATAAAAACCCAAACTCACATGAGATAGAATTACATATATGTAATAAGAGTAAAGGATCTTGAAAATTAATAAAAAGTACAGCATCAGCACATACAGAAGGCCATTTCGGGAAAGCACTTCAAAGGGTTTGAAAACAGGCATCAAGTACTAGGCAAGAAATGTCTTGGGCAAGTAAAAACCCTAAAAAGGGAGAGGGGCTAGCAGACAAGGGAACAGAATTCAAGCTGTTCTTCTCAAAAAAATATAACACAAACCTTCCCCACAATTTATTCATTCAGGAAACAAAAATGACACATTTCAGAATTTACACAGCGGCACCATGCTGACTACAATTCAGCTGGCTATAAAGTGTGAATGTATATACATGCCCACAAAAACCCTTTATATGACTGTTGACCACTCTAGTCATTCTCCATCTCCTTTACTAAACACAGAATTGCAAACACTGGCTCTCACCTTGCATGCTTCCATCTCTGGAAATGACCTTTCTCTTGAGTTACACACCCATATTTACAAAGGCCTTTTGGACATATGTGCCATATTGTTCTAACGGCATTTCAAAGTCCACATGGCTAATTCCCAGTCTGGTATCTGCTCTCCCACCTCTTATCTGCTTCTATTCCTCATTGCTAACTTTTTGAAGCTAGGATATTTCCATCTGTTAGTCACTTAAAGTAAAAATTTTAATCACCTTTGACTTCTCTCTTTCTTTCTCATTTCTCACATATGATTAATCATCAAGATTCTAAATATTACCCATTTCATTATATCACGTTTAGTCAAATGTCACTTTCACTAAATTATGAGTTGACAGACAGCAAAGAGCCCATCTACTGCATCTTTGTTTACATCTGTACATGTACAGAAACACAGAACACAGAACACACAGAATTATAATCATCTGAATTATACCACTTAATAATCTGAATTACACAACTATGTGTGTAAAACATTTACAAATAATTTTTAAAATATTATAGACACAAAATTATAGTATTTCAACTTCAATTAAATTTCATTCAAAAGAGAATTAAAAGGAGGAAAACATGACTAATTTCTCTCAGCCGCAATCCATGAATAAAAAATTAAACCAACCCAATAATAAAATTTTCTATTATGAAGTAAACTTCTTAGAAGTCTGAGAGTATTCTTCTCTTTTTTAAATCTAAGTCTTCTTAGATTCAAAATGCTAAAAGTTTTGTTATTTTAGTTCATATTATTGTAATTTTTTGCTTTTAGCCAAATGTTATACAATATTTTCGCATCAAGACATCTTTTACATAGCGGTTTTATTGACTGATATAAGCCCAAAATTTATTAAGATTCAGTTTAACATATGATGCTTCAACTTTAACATCTCAGCTTAGTGTACAAATAATGCCATATTTAAGTAAATCCAATCTAACTTCTACATAATTTTGCGATACTGACAATAGCACATTATTCTATTTGTCCTAACACTTGATTACTATTAGTCACTCCCTAATAGCCATTCAAACAGTGATAAAATTAAGTATATATCTTTATTTAATAATGATGCAAATAACTGCCAATTTAAGCATATGGGGCATATAAGAACACTACTTGGAGAAAAGCTGAAGGAATTATTAAAGTTAAAAAAAAAAAAAAACCTAAAGGAAATTAAATAGAATCTCAAAAGGTATCAGAATCTAGATGAGCCCAAATAAACCTACAGAAGGAGAATAAAGAGTTAGGGTCCACAAAAGGCATGAATCTGGACATGGCTCCTGGTGAGACTCTAAATTAGAAGCTATATCTAAGGTGAAAGAAAAAATAACCCAAACACTCAAAGAAAGTATTCTTTATAATGTTGGGGTGTGGGTCTGGGGCCAGAACCAACATACTCCTTTATAGGCTTCAACTGAGAAATGCAGTGAAATAGGCAAGCTCAGGGAAGTCCCAAACCCAGATTCCCCAGCCAATTTCCTCTCAGGGCTTTATTTTCCCAGGAACTTTCCATTATCACTATGAACAGGGGGATGATGAATAGGAAAGAAGGTCTCCCCCAAAGCCCTTACCCTAGAACCTGACAACCTCCCCCATGATTTTTCTCCTTCCATATATTCCACTCTTTCTGTATAACGCAGTACATAGAACTATAAGCCAGTCTTTTTAACTTCAGTTATATTCATTAAATGTCTGTAATGTGTCTGTGATTCTGACCATAAAACTCTTTATTTAATTAATAGACCTTTTCTGGTAAAGTTTAGGATTTACAGAACAATTAAGATAGTACTGAGTTCCTATATACACCACCCCATAATCCCCCACTGCACACTTAGTTTCCCCTATTATTAATATCATATAATAGTACAGTACATTTGTTATAACCAGTTAATAATAATATATCAATAATAGTTCACTAAAGTCCATAGTTTATTCAGATTTCCTTAGTTTTTATCTAATGTCCTGTTTCTGCTCTAGGATCTCATCCAGAAAACCACCATAACATTATATTTAGCTATCATGTCTCCTTGGGCTCCTCTTTGCTGTGAGTTTCCCAGACTTTCCTTACTTTTGATGGCCTTGACAGTTTCAGGAGTACTGATCAGATATTTTATAGAACATCTTTCAATTTGGTTTTGCCTGTTTTTCTCAGACACAGATTATGAGTGTTTGGGAGAAAGACCACAGAAATAAAGTGCCATTCTTGTCACACTATCAACATGACTAATCACCTGGCTGAGGTAGCATTTGTCAGGGGTCTCCACTATTAAGTAGCTCTTCCCTACCCCCTTTCTATATTGAACCCTTTAATATAGAAGTCATAAGTATCTATAGTCCACACATAAGGAATTGAGTTGTTATGCCCTCCAAAGTTTCTTCACTTACTTCTTAATATCCTAATCCTCTCAAAGAGCCTATACAGATAAAACAAACAAAACTGAGACCAAGAGAACTTATTTAAGGCTACAGAACTAAAAAGTGCAAGGTTAGGAATCAAACAAAACTGAGTCCTAGCTTAGTGCTCTTTTCATTATAATACAATTTCAAGAGCACAAATTATATAGTAATATGTCAATTTCAAACTCCACATTATTCAACCACTAGTCTCCTTCCATATACTTCTTTTATTTTTTCTTTTTCTAAGCATGCTCCATGCCTAATGTGGGGCTCAAACTCACGATCCTAAAATTAAGTCACATGCTCTATCAACTTCTATTTTATTCATCAGGTTCCTGTTTCTCTGGCAGTGATTACTCTTTCTTATTAATTTAACTAACTTCTACTCTAAAGCCATGTTATTTTTCTCAGTTTTCTTTGTCCTGCAGAAACAAATTTTTTTGAACTATGTCCCAGAAACATCTTCACACTTCTATGAACCTACCCTATAGAAACTGCCTGAACTACCTTTGCCAGTAACATGATGTAATAAATAAAAAAAGCACTAGACACTAAATTTAAAAAAAAAAAAAAAAGTAAAATGGAAGGCTGTATAATATAGTGGGTCAGAGCTTAGACTCTGCAGTCAGAAAGTCCTCTGATCAAATTTCAGTACCATCACTACAACTCTGACCTTGGAAAAGGCATTTCACTTTCTTAAACATTATTATACTTATTTGTAATCCTAGAAACTAATCTTAAAGCATTCAGTATACAAAAGAGGTGTATCTATGCAATCTTCCACACAGTATCTGCAAAAGAGAAACTCTATGATTTCTAAACCAGCCCACATAATTTAAAAGTAAAAGCTGAAAGATAAACTTGGAACTTACCAACCTGATTATTTTGTACCTTTGATAATAGAATAGTAGGGGATCAAATTACATAAAAAATAGTTAAGTACTTTGAATTGTGCATGCTTTAAATAAAATACAGAGTGTCCTGAAAATGAGATGTGTTTTGTACAATTCCTCCCTGAGACAAGTATCAGAAGAAAATTTCCCCAAAAAAGTCAAGCCTACACTAAGCTCATTATATTCTTATACTCACCAATAACAGCTAATAAAGGACTTGCTGAAAATCCCTATCAGAGGCCTAACCACCCTTCTTCCAGGATCAGTAACAGTTCTTCATAAACTAAAGCAGCCCAACTACACAAGGGCAATTAATCTATTATAGCACTCCAGACAAAACCAAAAGAGAAGCAGAGAGGAAATTTCAACTGGAAAATATTTTGATATAATTGACCCAGATGACAAACTAAACTTAAGCACATGTCAAGTGCTACAGTCTACACAAGAACACATACAGATGCCAAAGGATATTAAGAGTTCACACCAGCCAAGGTGAAGTCTCAACTATGAGTAGAGTTTACATCTTGAATCACTGTTTAGAAAAGATACACAGGGGAAGCTAAAGGGTTCTTTCATAAACTCAGAGAAAGAAATGTTTAAAGTCTTTAAAATCTTTATTTTGGGAATTAAAGGTAATTACAATTATAAAAAAAATGTTAGGGAGTTTCTCCTTCAATATATGTAAGATACCCATATTTTCCAATTGGCTAGAAAATTTCATTGTCTATCTACATTTTTCTGATCATTTTCAAAATGTGTAAGACTTGTTATTCCAAAAGCTCAAATTTAATTTTGACACTTAGATCCCTTGGAAAAAAAAAATATATGTTGTGACCAAAAGCCAACTTTCTTCATAGAAAAGTGAAACTAGAAAGAATAGAATATAAATTCCCAACTTCTTTGACTTCATTTCTGCATACATAAGCTATATGATATAGGTACTTTAAACTCTTCTCACAAGCAATAATCAGACCAAGATGAAAAGACCAATGAAAATGCCAAGAAAAACAAATAATTTTTTCATGTGCCCAACTTTTTCTTTTGGAAACTTTTAATAAACATGTAGGAAAACTTAAAAAATAGTAAAATGAACATTCATTGTTCATTAAATATATTCCCCACCCAGATTCAAAAACTGAATAATACTGCCAAATTATACTAAATTGTATATTGAATAAAAATCCATGGTAGGGGCGCTTACGTGGCTCAGTTGAGTGTCTGACTCTTGATTTTGGCTCAGGTCATGATCTCTGTGCTGGGCATAGAGCCTGCTTAGAATTTTCTCTCTCCCTCTCCCTCTGCCCCTCCCCCACTCATCCACACACTTCCTCACACACACAAAAAAAGTTAAATAAAAATTAGTAAGTAGGATATATAATTATATCTAAGCAAGTATGAACTCAGTTGAATAAGAAAATTTCTTAACATCACTTATCATTTGTGTGTGTGACCTGAAAGAAAAATGAACATGAGTTTAATGAAAAAACTCAAATAAGTTAACATATTCATGGTTATTTTACATGAACAGTGTCCAAGATAAACCTTTCAAAGAATCTTTTTATCATTTTCTCACAATGAAAAAAAGGTAAAAGTAAAACTGTCTAAAGTCATGAAAGTTTTCATACTTAAAAACAGTAATAAATGTATTTCTAAGTAATTCTACAATAGGCCAGAGAGCAGTCCTGGTAACATCTGGAAAAGTTATCTTAGATCACATGAGATATTAGTTTGTAGGAAAATACATGTGCTCCTTTTTGAGATTCAAGGGTAAATAACTGTGAGTGAAGGCCTCATCAAATAAGTTTCAGATATCCAGTAGACATAAAAAATTCAAAGATTACGAATATACAGTTGTGGAATACACAACAAGGTAGGCACAGAAAAATGGAGATGACAGTAAAACAAGTAGGAAATGCCAGTAAAATGGCCATGTTCATTACCATGAGAAAAGAGGACCGGGACCAAAGAGAAATCAAGAGGTCTCTGAAATTTCAAAATCACTCATTATTCCAACATTTAAACCTGCAAACTTTAAAACTTGTGTGATAGTTGTGATTCAGTATCACTGATGAGAGTGAAAATTGTTCCCTCCCCGTATCTTCAGTATCCAATATCTTCCACAAAAAGACAATCAAAACTATGCAAATAGTAGTGATTGTACACACACTGATTCTTAAAAAGCAAAGAACCTAAACATATCTAAACATTTCCAAAAAAATTTTAAGTAAAAAACTGACTCTATTCTGAAATAAATTCTATGCTCTGAAACTGCCAAGGAGTTTAATGTTCTAAGATAGGAAACATATTTTGTTATGAAAAAAAATCCCTGGTACTATCAAAACGGAGCCTTTTATCAGGTGCTTCTTACAAAATGAATTTGATATTTAACAGACTGAAGTACATACTTTTGTGATAAAGTTCATTCTACTAAAGAATTTTAGGTTTTATGTATGTATATTTCCTAACTGGATATATGATATTACATAAAAGTTAATAACAAAATTATATCCGGCCCTAAAGTAAATGTAAAACTACATGTCAAGTAAGATTATCTATCCCAAGTAATAGCGTAGAGCAATGAACAGATAATGTATGTGTGTATTTCAGAAAATAAACATTGTACAATTATTCCCAGACTGGAAAAGCATTTTTAAGGAATTTAGTTTTACCATTTAAAGTATCTGAATTCTTTGAAAATACTATATTTATAATTAAGTCCTGGTTAAGCAAAAGAGATTAATACAATTAAAAAATGTAGAACTTAAACAAGACTGGTTTCTATTACACATAGATATAAGAGATACTGATAATAACAAAACAAACTAAAGTTGTCTTCTATTGTCCACCATGTTTTGCTGATTACATGCACTAATTTAGTTAGAGCTCATCTCCCTGTATTATATTACCATCAACTTCAAAAACAAACAAAAACAAAAACAAAACAAAACAAAAAAATCAACTATTCCTTAAGATGTCTTTTCATATTTTTCTAAGGACAAGAATCAGAGGATTGGTGTTAGTGGGGCTGGAAAAGAAAGTAGCAATCTAAAAATTTAACACCTTACCTTTATAGCTAGGAAATTCAGGCCACTCTCATTGGCTAAAGCCTTTGCAATCATTGTTTTAGAGCATCCAGGTGGCCCATACAGAAGAACTCCTTTAGGTGGTTGAATACCCATTCGAATGAAAGACTCTGGATGTTTCAAAGGCCATTCCACAGCCTGTTTCAATTTTAGTTTGATATTTTCCAGTCCTCCTATATCTGACCAGGATACCTGCAAAACAGAGCATTTTCTAAATGTAAGTTCTGTGAAGACAAAGGACCAAATAAATAAATAAATAAATAAATCAAGCAATAAAAAGTGCAAGAAGAGGAATATAATCATTTAAGAATCTAGAAAGAAGATCCTTTAAAAATTCTATCAAGAAGTAAATCAGAGTACATAAAATGAGCTGCATATTATAAAAGTACTAAAGAAAAAATGTTTCTGCTTGTATACATAATTATTTAAATGACTGAACATACTGTTAAATCTATCTTCTATTTAAATGACTTTAAAAATTAGGTTTGGGGCACCTGGGTGGCTCAGTCTATTAAGCGTCTGACTCTTAGTTTCAGCTCAGGTCATGATCAGGTCACTCAGGTTTGTGAGTTCAAGCCCTGCATCAGGCTTTCTGCTGTCAACCCAGAGCCCGCTTTGGATCCTCTGTCCCCCTCTCTCTTTGCCCCTCCCCTGCTTACACTCTCTCTGTTTCTCTCTGAATAAACTTAAAAAAAAAAAAAAAGCAAAAAACAAACAAATAAACAAACCAAACCAAAAACTCTGCTAGCTTCTGGAACCTCCTATAAAAAAAAAAAAATTAGGTTTCATCTGACTGAAAATGGTTTGAATTAGTGACCCAAGGTCTCATCTATATATCTTTTTAGCAAATTTATTTATTTATTACTTCCAAAAATATTTCTGAAGGTCCTTTAGGAACATAAGGTTTTTTTCTGTCTTTGATTCATGAATGAAGTATCTTCAAAGTTTTGTTCCTTTTTCTCAACAAAGAAACACCCTCCCCAAAATAAGACAATTCTTTACATATTATTTACTTAATAAATACCCATTAAGAATCACATATCAGATAATATACACAGGAAATAGAAGAATAAGACATGAATACAAACTTTAAAGAACTTAAAAACTACTAGTAATGTGTACATAAATAACCATGGTACAATGGAAGGGATGCTAAGCACAGTAACAAAGAGAAAAAGCTTTTGGGAGTTCCCAGGAAAAAAAAGATTACTTCCAGCTGGAAGGCACATCTGAAAGCCAACGTCTAAAGCACAGATGTAATCTGGAAATATGAAAACAGGGAAATGGTCAGGTAGAAGCCAAAAATTATGAAAGGCTCAGATGACAATAAGAAGGAATAAGAGAAAAATGACTTGAGAGAGAAAAATAAAAAATGGAAAGTTAGTTGAAACTATATAGTGGGGGACACTGAAGACTAGATGATGGAGTTCAAGAACCTCTTTCCTCATAACAAGAAGTCTTCGAAGATTTTAACCTGAAAAGTGATATGGTCTAATCTGTGCTTCAGGAAGACTTCTCTGACAAGATTCATGTAGAGAGAAGAGAGAATGCAGGGAGATCAATTAAGGACCTATCCTAAACATTCTTAACAACAACAAAAAAACAATTTTAAAGTAGGATAGCCACATGCAGAGGATAAAGACACGCCAGAGTGATACTGAAGTTCCACAGCTGATGATGTTGAAGGTAGAGTAAAAGAGAGGGATAATTTAATGCTAAAGATTTCAAGATGAGTTAACAGAATACAAATGAAAAATAATTTTTAGGAGGGAAAATATATGATAGATTTTTATTTCTAGATATTATAAAGAGTTGAGACACAGGACAGGCCATTCAAGAGCCAAAAAGGGAACAGATGGAATGAAAGCATCTCAAATGGAGCTCTGGAAAGAGGTTAGGACTAGAATTTTAGATTTCAGAGAGATGTACATAAAAACAATAGAAACCATGAGATCAATTAAAATTGCCAATCATGAGGAGATGTGTGTGAAAGGCAGATTGCTCGGCATCACCTACATTTATGAGGCAAGAGGAAAAGAAACAAGAAAAAGTCAGAAGATGAATCTAAAAAAAAGGTTTTGTTTGTTAATATCAGAAAAGGTTACTTTTTCTTAATGAACTTGCATGGATCTGGGAGAAAGGGGACTTTGTTTTTGTTAATGATTTTTGCCCACAGAACTAGGAGAATGCTATATTATCCACCACAATCCTGAGGTCAGATTTAATTATTCTTTTCTAAATTTCTTTCTTGGGATTTATCTTACAAAGTAAGATTACTGGATTAAAAGGCATGAACATTTTTAGGTCTCTTGATGCATAACATCAGTTTGCTATCTCAACCACTTTATCCATTTTAGTGGCATAAGGGATACATGTATAAGTTTCTCTGAAGCATTATCAACCTTTGGTTTTATTTTGCATTTTTTTTTCTGATTTCACCAATTAATAAAATTAAAATTAAACTTGAGATCAATGCACATAAGCTTACGGCCCTAAAAACATCCAGCTATCATCAGGGGTCAAAGTGACTGTTTACAACAGAAAGTGACTGTTATTGTTAAAACCAGGCCTGCCTAGGAAAAAGTGCAGCAGAGTTATCACACCCTGAGGGGTAGAAATAAACATGGGAAGAGAGTTTTAAGGAAGGTAGTCAACAACTATCAAAAACTAAATAGGTCAGAAAGTAGAAAGTATTAAAGAAGCAGTGGTCGGTAGATTTAGCAACAAGTTTACTAAATTGAGTGGTTTATTTAGATCAGTAGTTTTTGTTTTTATGCCCTTTAGCAGTGGAATATACATAACATACAACACAAATACACATATGCATGCACATATAGACAGTATGTATATGTTATATATGATGCACAAAAGCTATATTTATAATAACTACCAGAAATGTAAAAGTCAGAGAAGCAACTCCTTAATCTAGTAAAAACTAAAATGACAGTGTATTATTATGATCCTATGTGATGCCCATTCAAATTGTTACTATGCATTTATTATAACTATACAATGAGAAGAGCTCACTGTGAACATGTTCCATGAGATGTTTACTTGTCTTAGGGCATGTTTGAGTTTATATTAGAATAATGTAGCATTATAACAGAATAACTTAAGCTAATTTAAGTAAGTACAAATATACAGATTAAAAATTTTCTTAAAGATTAATGCAGAACTTTATCTTTCCTAACCAACGACATTAAAAAAAATGCCTGTAAATGCCTAGGGAGGACATTTTTCTCAAATTTGTAGTAAACTAAATAACCTGGCAATGCAACCTGATAACCTTCAGTATGATAAAATTTGGTTTTCAGTACATTTGTGTGTTTAGTTTTTAATCAGTCTTTTAAAGAGTCTTGAAAAGAGTTTTTTAAAAACTTAATATCAGATATTAAGTACTTCCATGAATCACGCATGGAAATAACCAATATAAACACAAAGAAATCCATGAAGTAAAAGATGATCTCTTTAGTTAAGGACCAAGGATACTAGCAAACAGTGCCAGCTGGACCAGGAGTTGGAGAGGGCTTGTTCCTCAAGAGAAATTAAGGTGCTTTTACTGGAAAACTGAGTATTCCTTGGCATGGAAGAGGCCAAAACAGTGATGCCACTGCACAGACCTAGCCGACCATACTGAGGAGTTGGTCCATTGCCCTGAGGCTGTAAGAAGCAGAAGAAAAGTTAAACAATCCTGTCCCTTACCTCCCTCCTGAGATAGAGCTCTGGCATCATCAGCTGTCCTTTCTCTAATCCTGCCTTGATTGTATTCTTCACTATATTCTTTCTTCAGCCTACAAATATTTCGTTTCTTCCTATCCTTCAAAACAACTTGGATATTGTTTCTACCTAATGTTCTATCACCTTCTTTTTCACCAGTAAACTTTCTGAAAGATAATATGCCTCTACCCTACTGCATTTATATTTCCTACTTTGTATTTTAGTTAAGCATTTATCTTGCCAAGCAGCGGTAGGAAAAGAGGGTAAAAGGATAAAGATAAAAAGTTAAGACTGGTGGGAAAACAGGAAGTTGAGGGAGTTACATCAGAAGGTCTGTAGCCTCTCAGGAAAACATGAGGCAAGGTCATCTACAGAAATATCAATTAATCTAACAAATACTGACCAAATGCCTATGTCACAATATGCTCGTTGCTGGGGACAAAATAGTTCCTGTCCATACAGAGTCTCTGACCTGATGGAATACTTTTCAAGGGGCGTATTTCCATAATTAGGCAATTACTATACAGTATATTACATGCTATAGTCACAGACTTTAAATGAATGCCCCCCCCAAAAAAAAAAAAAAAACCTTTTAGAAGTGCTATATGAGGTGGGATCTGATGAACACACTGGAGCTAGGCAGCTGAACCAGCTGAAAATAGCAGTAGATGCCATGGGAGGAGAGAGAGAAAAAAAAGCATCATTACATCGCAGGAACTAAAAGTAATTCAGTATGGCCAGAATTTAGAGATCCAGGAAAGGAGTAGAAACAAAGGTCAGCAACATAGGAAGCTATCAGACCTTGAAGACTTACAAGGCATCAAGAAGTTTAAACTTTATCCTGAGAGATATGGAGAACAAGTTAATCAGGAAAATGACATGATCAGATTTCTGGAGGACAACTGTGGTTACAAGTGCATTTGTGCACTTGGAGGGCGTAGGGTAGAGGAGGGGCTTCTACAGTAATTCAGATAAAAGATGGTGATTATCTGCACTAAGGTAGTAGCAGTGGGGCTATACAGAGGGGAAAAAAGATTAAAGCTTTATTAAACCATAGTAAACTATATTAAGGCAAATCAAAGCATCTTGAAAAATAATTAGATTTGGAGAGGGGTGGTAAAAAAGAAAATGGAATCAAGGGTAACATCCATGATTGAAACTTGAGCAAATGAGTAACTGAAAGTTCTACTGAAAGAGAAAAAGGAACATGTTTGGAAATTAAGGAATTAGTTTCGAATTATTATACTGTGGTTGGAATTTATAAGTGAAATAAATTCAATAAACTAAGAAATGTCCTCTGTGCTGAACTTGTTTTAGGAACTGTAAGAACACAAAGATGAGTCAGAAAATGTCCTCAAAATATTGTACTGTAGAAAGGGAAATAAGTATCTTAAAAGACACAGTCTTTGTCTAAAGATATAAAAGAGCTGAGGGGCGCCTTGGTGGCTCAGTTAAGCATCTGACTCCTGATTTTGGTTCAGGTCATGATGCATTTGCGAGATTGAGCTCCACATTGAACTCTGTACTGACAGAACGGAGACTGCTTGGGATTCTCTCTCCCTTTCTCTGCTCGTCCTCTGCTTGTGCTCGCTCGCTCTCTCTCTGTCTCTCAAAATAAATAACTTAAAAAATAAAAAGACATAAAATAGCTGCCTTCACAGCAAGTAATACAAAAACTACTGAAAAAAACACAAAATAGTTTTATAGTTCTCAAATATATGAGATGGTGAGGACAGACATTTGGAAATTGTGCATATACGTAAGATTTATGTCAAGGTGTTAGAATGTGAAAATAATAGCAGATGGGTGAAAAAGAAAAGCAAAATAAATGGATTTTAAAAAGCACTATTATGGTCAATCACACACAGAAAATTAGCTACAGCTAAGTCTAAAGCAGTTTCCTACTTTCCCTTACCAACTAGATGCAAGGTGAGCTGGGAACAATGAAGCTGGATACCTTTCCATATCACTGTCATCCATTCAAAAAATGACTAAGTGCCTACTCCATACTCAGTCCTATACCAGGTGCTGGTTTACAAAATCCCTGCTCTCAGGGTTAAACCATGTAAGTAAGAGATTAAAAACAAAATTACTCCAGGGGTGCCTGGATGGCCCAGTCAGTTAAGCACTGGCTCAGGTTACAATCTCAGGGTTTGTGAGTTTGAGCTCCATGCAGGGTTCCACACTGACAGTTTGGGATTGCTCTCTCTGCCATTCCCCCACTCGCACGTGTGCACAAGTGCCTTCTCTCTCAAAATAAATAACTTTAAAAAATTAATTAATTAATTTTAAAAATTAAAATAAAATCACTTCAATTACTGCATGGGAAATGAACTCGGGGGGAAATAAAAAAATAAAAATAACAATGTAAAAATTATGTTTTCCCAACACCTAAAAGTAACCATCGTTAATGGTACCTTCAAGGTTTTCAAGTGTGTGTGTGTGTGTGTGTGTGTGTGTGTGTGTGTGTGTGTCTTCACTGAGATCATAATGTATTCACAATTTTATATTCTACTTTTTTTTTTTTAAACTTCATACATTTTTTGATGTTATAATCTTCCAGTTACTGTATGACTTTGGGCAACTTAGTTGATCTCTCTAAACTTTCTCATCTAGAATACAGGGGATAATAAAACCTATGCTCTCAGTTTTATTGTGAGAATTAAACAGTATATTTATATTAATTGTACTTTGCCTGGCACACTGTAACTATTTAATAAATACTAGGTATTAGTTTATTTAAATGTCTAAAAGATGATTACAATGAACAGTTATATTTTGAAGGACTAGTGACAAAAGATAAAAGTCAATTAGGCAATTACATTTGTAGTTTCATGAGCAATATTTAATTACCATAACTTTTCTATTCTTTTCCTTTGTGTCTGATAATTACATTTCTTAAACTAAAGGTAAACAAGTTTTGCATTTCAATTTAGCACCTAAATGATGAGTCTTTCTATAGCTAAGATACCAATTAAAAAGTGAATACAAATCAGCTTAAACAGTTACTATTGCACAGAAGAATCTTAAAGCACAGAAAGTCATGGGAAAAGTCAGTCTGTCAAAAAAGAATAAATACCAGCATGAAATCATAAAATCCTAAAACTAGAGCAGGAATTCAAAAACTAGCTGGTTCACTATCCCACCTTCAGACAGTATTTCATCTTTCAAGTCCTCTCATCTTTCAACAAATACTATTTTATGCTCTTTAAAAAAATAAAAAAATTCTATAACTCTCTTTTTAATAAGTTACACTATATCATAACTGCCAGAAAATTATTCCTACAATCTAACCTAAATCACTCCTGATAATAGCTGGGTCCTTTCTTTCTTACTCGGTCCTAATGAAAACAGTGAACAGTTGCTCATATGTGGCTTTATAACTTAACTTATTTTTATAATAATAAAGTTAGAAGTAAAGGAACAGCTGTCAAACAAGTACAGACAGGACAGTGAGATAAATTTCCCAAGGGTAATGCCCTCCACAAACTATCTTACAATACTTTCTGGACAAACATCCACCCAACAATATGCAAACCAAAACCAAAACCAAAACACCCCTCAACCTGCATACCAACAGAAGCCAAAAGACCTGATGATTGCATGTAAGAAAAACCAAACACAAAAACAAACAAACAAACAAACAAACAAACAAAAAACAACTTACGGACAAGTTCCAAGAGCACAAAGTAAAAATTAATGAACTGAACTGCAGATATTGGGAAAAATACTATGAAAGAGGAATTCAATAACCCCAGAGGGACAGTGTCTTTACACATCTGTGAGGCAAGGTGCTTGTGTTTGTTACATACCAAGTTTTACACTGCCAGGTACAAAATGTTCTTTTGAAAGTGTTATTTTTACAGAAAATATTGTGACAAAGAGTACTTTTCATTTGTTCTTTCCTGCTAACATGTCCCAATAGAGGGACAAGAAGCCAGGAGTAGCAAGTGGGTTGGCACCTGTTCAAAATTCTCTGTGGGGTAAAACAGTAGCTTTTGAACAATTCAAATATGTAAAATACATTTATTTTGTTTAGAAAGCATACACATACCAAATTACTAAAAGTAACTAATGATGCAGAAGGAAAGAAGTTAAGAAAACCCAATCTCCAAGATTCAAAAGAACTATCCATACAATTCCAGATGCTTCTTTAATGGAGGCAAAGCAAAATTAGGAAGCAGTAAATATTCAAAATTAATTCTTAGATGTAAGTGAAAAAAAAGGGAAAGCCATTAGCTTTATATAGTAAAAGAGAAAAAATATTTTCCCCTATGCTTTAAAAACACACTCCATGAAAATTTTTTAAAAAACAAGTCAAAGTTTCAGTTGTACAACAGTGCCATAAACTATCTACAGTCTGTCTCTCTTTCTCTCTCCCCCAAATCCATTAAAATAAAAACTTCAGGTAAAATACAACAACAAAAAAGACAACTAAATGAGGACTCTGAAAAGTAAAGAAAAGTAGATGAACTGTGAGGCAAGTAAAAATACAGAGAAGTATTCTGTACAGGGTGCTAAGAGGGCCGAGTATTCTAAATATTTTTTCCCTCTCTTTTTCTCTCCTCCACTCCCGTTGTTTTCCCCCTCTTCCTGTCACTTTCATGTTGCATAAGCAACCTTAGTTGAAAACATCTAACAATTTCACAAGTAAGAGTACAGGGAACTTTAAAAAGTAGATGAGAAAGAATATAAGAAACTGCATGCCAAAACTTTGCCACTAATCGCAAACTGCCACTAATCTAGGTGATTTTGTTGTTCTTCAGTAAATCACATTAAGGATCTTACTGAAACATACAAAGGCTATGGGAGTCAGATGCTCCTATAACTCCTAATTAAAAAGGAAAAAAAATTAAGATAAAGAAGAAATAAACAATTCAAGTAAAAAAAATCAAAAATATCCTGCAAATTTACAGATATCATGAAAAATATGACCAACTTAAAGTCAAATGTTTTAACCAGATTTCAAACTGTATAAATTTCATAATCAGCTGAATGGCTTCATTAAAATTTGAGTTCAATTTCTAAAATATCACTACCTTACAATCACACTTTAATAAGTTTACTATGAGCTGTCTTCAGAGAACTGGTTATGTATGAACCTTAATAAATATAATAACATATTATATTTACATAAGCCTCAGTTAGACCGCAAAACTTTCTAACTTAATTCAACTTAAAAACAGTTAATCATTTCTTGGGGCACCTGGGTGGCTCAGTCAGTTAAGCCACCGACTTCAGTTCAGGTCATGATCTCACGGTTTGTGGGTTCAAGCCCCGTGTCAGTCTCTGTGCTGAAAGCTCAGAGCCTGGAGCCTGCTTCAGATTCTGTGCCTCCCTCTCTCTCTCCTCCTCCCCTGCTGGTGCTCGCTCATTCTCTCTATCTGTCTCTCTCTCAAAAACAAATATTTTTTTAAAAATTTAAAAAAAAATAGATAAACATTTCCAAAATGAGCTTTTAAAACACTACCTACTTTTGCCAGATAAGCAAGTCCAGGAAAAATCTCATTAAAAATGGAAAACTTTAAATAAGAAAAAAAAAAAAACAAAACAAAGAAACAACAACAAAAAAAACACAGCAGCACCAATAATTGAAAAAAGAAATAAAAACACATGAAAATGATATAAAGTTTCACCTAGAAAATTCTTTGTTTCTCATTAAAATATTTTATATTTTTTCTAATTTACCAAATTCCTTAATTAATTTAACTGCAAACAGAAAAAAATGCTTTGACTATATAAGGAAATTGCTTAGAAAAATCCCTGTCATTCTTACTCTGGCACAGCAGAACTGGAAAATGATAAAGGAAAATGGATAAAGGAAAGAAAAGTATAAAAAATGAAGAAAGAGAAAGGGACTTTTACAGACTGGCCCCTAAGCCCAGGTGCTAAAGAAGCATATGTTCACAAGTTTCCCAAGTGAACTTTAAAAATCAACCATAAAAGAAATATAAAAGGTCCAGAAAAAAATGTTTTAAATAGTAAAAATTTTTAAGTAAGTTTTGTTCTAATTGTTCTTCTTTGGGAATTTGTGATACAAGTGAAAAGTCAAACAGAAGGACTCTTTGTTATATACGCATGTATCACCAGGACCTTCTTAACATGGTGTCTTGTATATTATACATGCTCAATGTCTAGTAAAGGAATAAATTAATAGGCAGACACATATTTCCCTTGTTTCATTTTAAACATAAAGTAGCTTGGGGTGCCCGGGTGGCTCAGTCGATTGAGTGTCTGACTTCGTCACAGGTCATGATCTCATGGTTCGTGGGTTCAAGCCCTGTATCGGGTTCTGTGCTAACAACTCAGAGCCTGGAGCCTGCTTTGAATTCTGTGTCTCCCACCTCTCTCCCCCTCCCCTGCTCACGCTCTGTCTCTGTCTCTCTTAAAATAAATAAACATTAAAAAAAATTTCCTTTAATAAAAAACAAATAAAAATAAAATAAAAATAAAGTAGCTTAAGAGAGAGAAATAGGGGGATGGGCTGGTAGGAGGTAAAATGGGGAAAAAAGGAGAGAGTTAATAAACCAGCATGTGTGGTCAGACCTAATGTTGCTAACACATAAAAGTGTACAAAGGCTATACATATGCCTTGCATGACATTTTCTAGCCCAGATATGTCCAAATAGTTGGATTATAATTTCAAACCATATCCTATGACCTTCTTTGATGGTTGGTTGACAATAAAAATTTTTGTGTATATGGAAAGAAAAACCCTCCCCTTCCAAGACTGGTGAAAGAGATGCTCCAAATCTCTGTGAAATAGAAGCAAAGAGAGGAGGCCCCTTTCTGTCAGAAAGCTGAGCAAACTTACATAAGCAACTTTCCTAAGCAGCTTCAACTCTGTGTCCTAAGATACAGACTAGAAAAGGAAGTTCCCACATGGTGAAGAATAACCAATGCTAGCCAGAGTGCCAAGATATTGGGGAAAGAAAATTACTATTGATATTCTGGCTTGAGGCAACAGGTATGAGAAGAAAGCCCTGACAAAGAGTAAAAGGGACATTAGAAAATAATTCTCACAGCACAGCCTTAATGGTCAATATTTAGCAAAAGAACAAAGGATGTTACCTTATAATCAAAGCTTCTAATGGATGCTGAATGTGCTACATGTAACAACTGACGATATGAATGTCAGTGGGATAGAACCAACTTGGGAACCAGGCCTGAAAGATACCATAAGAGAATTCTGGGGAGGGGTGCCTGGGTGGCTCAGTCGGTTGAACGTCCGACTTCGGCTCAGGTCATGATCTCACGGTTTGCGAGTTCGAGCCCCGTATCTGTGCTCTGTGCTGTCAGCTCGGAGCCTGAAGCCTGCTTCGGATTCTGTGTCTCCTTCTCTCTCTGCCCCTCCCCTGCTTGTGCTCTGTCTCCCAAAAATAAATAAATGTAAAAAAAAAAAAAAAAAAAAAATTAAGACAATTCTGGGGAATAAGTTTTCCAGAGAAATGAAACATGTATCTTAGGCATACGAGGAGTTCTGTGAGACAGGTAAAGCAAGTCTCAGGAACTAATAAGAAGGAAACCTATGTGGTAGACCCTTGAGCAAAAATTATCCTAGGGTAAAATTTGTCTGTTTTTTTTTTTTTATAACTTCTGACAAGTATGGGGGTTCATGTGTTACAGGTATCAACAAGAGAGTCAGGCTCTTATAGGAAGAGGTTTTAATATCAAATATACATTCACTTACTCATTTATTTATTCACTCATTCATTCTGATATATTCATTCCACTTACAAGCTTGTTATGTTTGGAGTGTCTGCCCAGGCTCTAGGAATATAGGTAGGTACATAGAATGAGGTATGAAGAATAAACAAGATTGACATGGTCTCTACATGGTTGAGCTCACTGTCTGGATGAAGAGGCAGACATTAAACATACATTAATAATTATTTAAAGACTAAACAAACAAAACAAACAAACAAAATATATAGGATGCTACAATACACATAACAGGCCTGGAAGGTCCTAGATAGTCAAATATAGCTTTCTAGAAGACCTGGTTATTTAAGCAAGAACATGAAAAACAAGTAAGAGAATGAATAAGGGTGTACCATTTGGAGCCTCTAATACTGGCTTTTAGGCCATTTTGGGGAAGGAAGGAAGAGATGTACGTAATAATGGCAGAATCATACTGATGGACCAGAGTTTTCCTCTAGATTCTAATCTGATAAAAGAGATCCATTTTAGCTTCCCTAATCTGTGACTTGACCAGTTACTATTCTCCTTCCTGGCCTCCTTTCTTTGCTATCTCTAGGAAAATCTGAAGTTGTGTACATTAGACATCTTGACACTACTGAAAAAGCAAAGCAGTATGATAATTAAACATGGATAAGAAAAGCCACTGAGAACAAATTCTGCATGTTAGCAGCACATCCACCTAAAATGTAGCTAAGTACTCATGAGGGGCTGAGGGATATTTAAATCAGATAATTAAAGGTTCAAAGTTAATAGTTTATCCTTGTTAAGCTGGGATGAGAATGGCATTTCACCACAGTGGTGTTCCTCCCCAAAACCCATATCCTAGCCTAACCATAGTAAAAACATCAGTCAAACTCAAATTGAGGGACATTTTTCAAAAGACCTGACAATATACTCAAAACTGTCAAGGCCATCAAAAACAAGCTAAGAATAAACACTGCTACAGCCCAGGGAAGCCCAGGAGACATGATAACCTGGATGGAATCCTGAAATAGACAAAAGCCATTAGGAAAAAAACTAATGAAATCCAAATAAAGCATGGAAGAAGTTATAAGTGTTCAAAAAGGTTCAATTCAGAAGGCCTGGGTTGCTCAAACTCCACCCATTCTAAAGAAACTCCAGCCAATGACAGCCTTCTGGGAGATAATCTCTGGGCCTTTTAAATATCGTCCCTGATAAGAATGTTTTTGTATGTGAGGCCTTAGGCTATGCTGTACCTATTTGACCAGATAAGTTCACCCTGACAATGTGATTTAAGAACATCTTAAATTTTTGGCCTGAAAAAAGCTGGAATTTAAGTAGCTAAGGTCAGATGTGGAGTTGCTATATATACAGTACATGGCTGACCTCCAGTAAAACCCTAGACACCAAAACCCATATGATTCTCCTTGGTCAATAACACTTTACATATATTGTCACATTGTTTCAGGTAGAACTAAGTATGTTCCCATGTGATTCCATTGTGAGAGAACACCTAGAAGCTGGTGCCTAATTTCTCTGAATTCACCCTGTGGGCCTTTTTTTCCCTTTGCTGATATTGATCTGTATTCTTTCACTGTAATAAATCATAAGCATGAGTATAATGGCTTTTGACTCCAGTTAGTCCTTCTAGTAAATCAAGCCAAAGAGTGATCTTGGGACTCCCCAACAAAGACAGACAGATGATTAAATTATAAGCAGCTTAGACTTCTCTAGAACTCATTCTCACATATTCCCCTCCTATCTCCTAGTACTCATCTATAGCTCTGGACAGCAGAAAAAAAAACCTTTTATCTCAGGCCTTTAAATTTATTTTTTTTTAATTTATCTCTGGCTTATAGTGGAATTTTCAGATATCTGCTAATTTTCAGATTATGTTTAATCAATCTACCATATTTTTCCCACTTCAGCATCATACCCCATTCCATCTTAGAGCACTGGTCTTTCTATTGGGTCAAAACCAGAAGGTTCATTCTTAATACACTTTAAAAAAAAAAAAAAACCTACATAAAAAACTACAAAGCATTTCTCTGAAAAGTACATGAAATTCTGACAGCAATTTTAACATGGGACATTGGAATACATCCCACCCTGTTGCTTGGATATAAATCTTTATAAATAAGGGACACTTAAAAAATGCCAAAAAGACACTTTTGTTTCTGGCCAATGAGTAAAAGGGTTAAGATTTACGTTTCTGTCTGAAAAAGAAAAAACTAAAGAAAGTGACCAAATATATGAAGCATCAACTCTCAGAACACTGGCCATCAGGCAACAAAGGACAATGCACCTTGAGAGAAAGGAAACCAACTATCTGATTACACACAACCAGTTGCCTGGAAAAGGTCACAGGTCACAGCAATGAAGGGAAAACACAGGCAGAACCTGCTGTCTCCAGAGATGAAAAGATAAAGCTAGAAGTTTGGGAAAGCCAAAGAGGCTAGGTATCACAGAGCAGAGGATTACAGACAAAAGAAGTCCACAGGGAGAGAACACCTGAAATCTGATGAGGGTCTCCTTTATATGTACTGTTATCTGTGTATATGTGAGAAAAACAAAATAAGGATGGAGGAGGGATGGTGGTGGAAAGAGGTCAGAGACCCAAATGAATTAGAGGGAATAGTGCCTGCCCTCAACAGGGATGTTGTGATTCACAGGGCTTTAGGTAGAGTATTGATAAATGATCCTACCTCAGTAGTGGGGAAAAATTATCCCTAGACACAATACTGCCCTGGTCTCACCTAAGGAAATTTAAAGGCAAGAACCCCCACCTCAATAATCAAACTATTTCCAAGTAATTTAACCACACCCAGAACAAACTTTAGGAGTATTTTTATAAATATAAAAATAATCCAGCTGCCAACAAAGTAAAATTCAAAATTTCTGGATTCTAATCAAAAAGTACAAGCATGCAAAGAAAATACAGCCCATAAGAAGAAGAAAGATCAATAAGTTGAAGCTGATTGAGAAATTATAGATGATAGCATTAATAAAGACATTAAAATAGCTGTTCTAAATGTATTCCATATGTTCAAAGAAAGGAAACACTAAAAACACTAAGTAGAGAAGAAGAAAATATAAAAAGGATAAAAATCAAATTTCTAGAGAAGAAAGCTAATTTAATGTCTATAATTTTAAAAATGCAATGGATAGCGCTTATAGCAGATTAGAAATTTCAGGGGGGTAAAATAAATTAGTAGAATGGTAAGCAAAACAACAGAAAGTAACTAAAATAAAGCAAAGAGAAAAAGAAAAGAAAAAAATGGACTTAGCATTACTGAGCTTTGGGACAATCTCAAGCAGACAAATGTACATGTATATTTTGAGTCCCCAGTGAGATAGTCAGGCAAGAAACAAACTAAATATTTAAAGAAATAATGGCCAATTTTTTTTTCAAATTTGATTAAAACTATAAACCCATACATACAAGACCATCAATGAACCAGCACATGAAACATGAAGAAGCTACAAAGGCACATCATAATTAAATTGCTTAAAACCAATGCTAAAGAGAAAATATTAAAAGCAACCAGAGAATAAAATATATATTACATATGGAAAACAAAGAAAATGGAGACAGCAAATTTCTTTTCAAAAATATTGCAAGAAAGAAGAGTGGAGGAAAAACAGTAAAGAATTTGGGGGGAGGGAGGATACTATCAACCCAAATTCTTTATCCAGTGAAAACGTGAAAATATCTTTGTAAAACAAACCAAAAAAACCCTTTTTTCAGACATAAGAAAACTGGAATAATTCATGACCAACACACCTGCGTTACAGGAAATGTTAAATAAGCCTTTTAGGAAGAAGGAAAATGATACCAGATGGAAATTGAATCTATACAAAAGACAAAAGAAGATGAAATGATAACTACATTGAATAAATATAAAGATTTTTTTCTTTTAAATCTCTTCAAAAGAAAATACCATTTAGAGCAAAATGATGACAATATACCGTGGGGTTTACAAAATATGTGAAAGTAAAATGTATGACAACGGCACAAAGGCCAGAAGGGGAGCGATGGAAGTAAACTGTTTTAAGGTTCTTATTATACTATATATATGATATATTATCACTTAAAGGTAGACTGTGATAAGTTAAAGATGTCTCAAGGGAAATTTAAAAATATTATGAACTAAATGGAAATAAAATACAACATATCAAATATGTGGGATGCATTTAAAGCAACTGAAAGCTTATATTAGAAAAGAAAACCTAAAATTATTAACCACAATTCCCATCTTAAGAAAAAAAGAAGAGCAAATTAAGCCTCATGCTAACAAAAGGAAGGAAATAAAGATGAGAGTAGAAATAAGTGAAATCAAAACCAGAAAAACAATAAAACACAACACTGACAATTTGAAAAGATCAGTAAAATTGATAGACCTTCAGTCAGACTAACCATGGGGGGGGGGGGGGAAGACACAAATTACCAATATGAGATATAAAAGACAGGACATCACTACTCATTTGGTAGACAGTAAAATGATAACAAGAGAAAACTATGAATGACTAACTCCATCAATCCAACAAAGCGAAATGGACCAGTTCCTTAAAAGATACAAACTACCAAAACTTACTCAAGAAAAAAACAAAAAACTTGAATAGTCTGTATTTATTGAAAAATTAAATTGTACTTAAGTCTTCCAAATAATTAAAATTCTAGACCCAGATGGTTTCAGTGCAATACATTTAAGGAATTAATACTAATTTTACACAATTTCTTCCAACACATAAATGATGAGAGACCACGTTCCAATTCATTCCATAATACAAGCATTTCCCTAATACCAAAACCAGACAAAAAACTTCATTAAAAAAAAAACTACAGACAAATCTCTCTCATGAACATATATAAAAAGGGTGCTATGTCACAATTCCACTTGAGTGGAATTCATCCAGAAATACAAGATGGATTCAACACTGAAAATCAATGTAATTCACTGTATTGACAAACAAAAAAACAAATTATGATCATTTCTACGATGATGCCAAAAATACATTCAACAGAACTCAACAACCATTTTGGATTAAAAAAAAAAAAAAAATTCTCTCTTCAAACTAGGAATAGGAGTAGAAAGGAACTTCACCTAATAAAGAACTTCCAAAAAAAAAAAAAAAAAAAAAAACTACCATCATACTTGATGGTGAGGGAGGGAATAAAGAGTTGTTTAATATAGGTATGGAGTTTCAGTTTGGGAAAAAGAAAAATTTCTGGAGATCTGGATGTGGATGGTGGTAATAACTGCACAGCAATGTAAGCATACTTAATGAGGCCAAATTATACATTTAAAAATAGTTAAAATGGCAAATTTTATGCTATGTATATTTTGCCACAGGTTAAAAAAAAAAAAAAAACACTTTTCTCATATATGGTCCTCCTGACTGCAAGCTATAATTGTAGTTTCTATAATGCTACCATCACACACAAAAGAGCAGGGTTAACCCTACCTGGGGGGGGGGGGGGGGGGGAGGGGGGGAGTTAGTCAAAGACCTAAATGTAAGAACTAAAACTATAAACTCAAAATATAAGGTAAATCTTCACAACCTTGGATTTGGCAATGGTTTCTCAAATGTGGTACCAGAAGTACACACAAGAAAAGAAAAAACAGATGCACTGGACTTCATCAAAATTAAAAATTTGTGCTTCCAAGGTCACTATTAAGAAAATGAAAGAGGCAGCCCACTGAATAAGATAAACTATTACAAATCATACATATCTGATATCAGATATCATATATCTAATAAAGGACTTGTATCCAGAATACATAAGAATTCTTACTACTCAATAATAAAAAGACAAATAAATAACCCAATTAAAAAGGGGCAAAGGATCTGAATAGACATTTCTCCAAAGAAGATACACACAACGGCCAATAAGCAAATGAAAAGATGCTCGTATCATTAGTCACTAAAGAAATGCAAATAAAAAATCACAATGAGATATCATTTCACACCCACTAGGATAGCTATAACCAAAAAGATAGTAAGTTTTAATGAGGTTATGTAGAAACAGGAACTCTCCATACACTGCCGGTGGGGATGTAAAATGGTAGCCACTTTGGAAAACTTAGTTCCTCAAAAGGTTAAAGACAGAATTACCAACGACCTAGCAATTCTACTACTAGATATAGACCCAAAAGAATTAAAACAGATGCTCAAGCAAAAACTTATATATAAATGTTCAAATTCAACTTTATTTATGACAGTCAAAAGATAGAAGCAATCCCAATGTCTATCAACTAATGAAAAGATAAATCATAACGTGCAGTATCCATACAATAGAATATTACTTAGCAATAAAAAGGAATGAAGTACTGATACATGATGCATGGATAAACCTTGAAAATTTTATGCTTAGTGAAAGAAGCCAGTCACAAAGAATCAAGTATCTTATAATTCCATTTATATGAAATGTCTAGATTAGGCAAATCTATAGGGATATAAAATAGATAAATGTTTGCCTCAGGCTGGTGAGGATGGGCAGGTTGGGAGATGATGGGTAAAGGGTACAGGGTTTCTTTTGGGGGGTGATAAAAGGATGTTCTAAAGTTGACTACAGTAATGGCTGTACAACTCTTTAAATATACTTGACCACCAAAATATGCCCTTTAAATGACTGAATTGACATGGGAATTGTACCTCAATAAAGCTGTTACCAAAATATGAATATATACTTATATAGAAGGGCAAAAGAACTATTTCTGAGAAATAAGAACATTTGTGAACCAAAATTCTTCACAAGATATTCAGTCATTTAACAAACTCTTATTATTTGGTTGTTACCATTTGCCGAGCAGTGGAGATACAAAGATGAACAAGACAAAAGGTCCACAGGGATATATGCATATTTTGTGTATTAGGTGTATTATATCCACAAGCCATATATGTGTATTTTGTGGGTGTGTGTTAGGGATCACACTGCAAGATCTTTGGTAACTGAGAGGTCAGAAGACAATTTTCCAGGCAGAGAAGACCACACATGCAAAAACAGGAGTGGTTCAACAAGAGGAGAGCATAATGTTAGAAAAAAGTTGAGGCACGAGCCAGGTTACAAATACCAAACTAAAGAGCTTAGACTTCATTCTAAAGATGATCAACTGGTAGTCATGCTGATGGCTTTTAAGCCAGATCAGTAATTTCTTTTGGATAAATTACTCAATGAAGAGATGGGAAGGACTAAAGGGCATGATCAGATGATATATAATTACTCCATATCTGTACAAGGTGAAATAAAGAAGTATAGTACCACAGAAGAACCACACTAACTACCAATGAGTTCCTTTACACTAAATGAAAATCTGTGTTTTTAGCAAACACTCTTCAAGTATTTCTTATTGACCAACTATAACATATAAGTATAGCATATATCTCTATGGTAACCTCAACATTATTTATAAATTCAAAAGAAGACATGCATCAGAAAACAGCAAATTAAGAGCTTTCCTTCTATAATCTGACAGGAAAAGTCTTTCATTTCACCAAAGTTAACCAGAATCAGAGCTGAGAGCAGAAACCGTTGATCTTTCCACTAACTTTTCTATCTCTCTCATGTCTCCTACAGACTATAAGCCTGAGGAAAGTAAGGTATAAAAAGAAAAGTGGAATGAAAGAGTTAAACTTCTAAAATATTTAATACACTTAAAACTACAATCTTGATTTTGGCACAGAGTATTTCCTGGTTAAAAGTAATCTACTTTCCCAAATGTGCTTTCCTGTTCAATTGTTATTACTTAAAACTATAAAAATGCACAAGAGAAGTTGGCAGGGAAGACTGGGATCTTGGGAGTGATAGAAGACACTCTTCTGTCTAGACAACAAGAGGCAAAATCAAAAGAAACCGAATTCAAAAGACTTGCCAAGAACCAATATGGAATTAATAGAATTTCCACAGGTTGTATATCTATTCCAAAAAAAGCAATCTGTTATTTAGTAAAGCATCCCAGAAACCCTCAATCCTTTGAATCTGTTAAAAATAAAGAACATATAGAATACAGTACTGTTTTTAAAGAACAGAAACTCAAATTCTTTCTAATTATCCTGAGGGTACATGAAGAATGAAATGTAATTATGGTCAATTAAACTATTTAACTCTCTGAACAGGAAAAGTAATGCTAATGAGCTCATCTTGTGAAATTCAACTGCCTTGTCACATTCTGATGTTCTATTCTCATCTGAAAAGATGCCAAATGAAAATACACCAGTCAATTTTGAATATGTAATTAGTGAAACAGTCTTTTGATTATTCATATAATTAAGTTTGCTACTATTTAAAATGGGAGTAAATGAGGTATGTTTATTTAACTAATGACATTTGGTATACACTCAATTTGACTGCTGACTACTTATAAATTTAATCTGGATCCAAGCTTACAAAGAGTTTTGAGGCTATACACTTAGTCTTAAGGCTCTAGTTACAATTTGCTTTTAAAAAGTGGGTTCAAATGAAAGTAGAGGTCTCTCTTTTTATTGGCTTTTAACTTATTCTGAACCAAATGTCCAAATTCTGAAAACTGCAATCCAAAAGCAGTACCAAAAGCATAAAGATGGATTATTTCCAAATAATGAAACAACCTAAAACTACCTAAAATGAAATAGGGAAACCCTGGGGGTGGGGATGATTTAAGATATATAAATGAATTAAACTTGATGGTAATCAATTTGTATATATTTGGTTAAGAATGCCATTTACCAGTGATCCAGTGATAATTGCTATGGTATATATAAAATGGCTTATTTATTGTAAATACAATATGTAAATACAACTATTGAAAGCATTGGTTTTTTTTTTTTGGTTTTTTTTTTTTTTTTGCTTATCTTAATAAAATAAGAATTTCTAATACATCAAGAAAGCAACATGTTTTGGTAGAAAATATAAAGGACTATTCTGTATCCTTCCAGAACAGACAACTTAGCACTATTACAGGCATATTTACTCCAAAATTGTTAAATTCACTGAATAAACAGTAAGGGTTAAAATTCACTAAAGAAACCACTTGTTTTATAAAATGCAAAGAATCTGAAGAATGTTACATGAAGGTAAACAAAAATATTAAGCTTTAGTACAGAAGAAGGATGCAATATTCTTTAAATATATGTGAAATTGACCATCTGTTTTGTTTTGTTTTTCCAAGAGAATTATAGTTGTTCACTTATCCATTCAGCAAATATTGATTGGACATCTATTATGTGGTAGGACAAATATAAAGGATAAAAATAAGAACTGCTCTCACGGAATTTAAAATCCCTTAAAAAGCCATCCAGTTTAGACCAATTATCTAAAAATTTAAAATTTTCATAGAAAGAAGAAGGTATATAATTGATAGTTTTCATTTTCTTATTTTAAGTCCCTACCCAAAGATTATCCAGTATTATTCCTCAAAATAAAAAATAAATTCTAGTGGCAGGCAAATAAAAAAGGACTAAAGTAAAAATAAAATAAGACTTTATTTAAGTTCTTTATAATTTAAAATTTTTATCACATAATTATAAATTAAAACAATCTTTCTGAGGGGAAAAAAAAACAGAGCTTAATGACATTTGCCTTAAACTTTAAAACCACATATTTCCGTCTGATAATTCTGCTTCTGGGAAACATAAATGCAAAGGTTTGGACATAAATGTGTATATAACCATATTAGAAAAAAACAGGAAAAATAAACAGATTTTCTTTAGAATGGAAGAAGGATAAAACAATTACAGTTTACCACATAACAATCTATTAAACAGTCATTTAAAAGACGTTTGCTGAAAAATTTTAAAGTAAAATGTTTACCATATAATTTTAAGTGAAAAAAGAAAAATATAAAACTATATATTCTAAGATTAGTTATTTTTTTTAAATTTTTTTTTAACATTTATTCATTTTTGAGACAGAGAGAGACAGAGCATGAACAGGGGAGGAGCAGAGAGAGAGGGAGACACAGAATCTGAAACAGGCTCCAGGTTCTGAGCTGTCAGCACAGAGCCCGACGCGGGGCTCGAACTCACGGACCGTGAGATCATGACCTGAGCCGAAGTCAGACGCTTAACCGACCAAGCCACCCAGGCGCCCCTCTAAGATTAGTTATATTAAAATATCTATATGCATAGAAAAACAATCTTTAAAAAAATGTTAAACTATTAGAATTATAACAAAATATTAACAGTTGTTATTTCTGGGTGAAAAACCAAAATTTCAAAATGCACACTGACATAGTCAAAGATTCTAAAGATTCCTGTGGTAAAGAAATACATTTGATTTTAATTACCAATTAATTGTAAAATACATTTGACTTTTAATACACCAGTTGCTATAATCACCAATTCAGAAAGTCCACAAAAAGGAAACATTACATTTCAGTAAGTAGCTAACACTTGTGGTCTCCTGATTAATAATGCATTACATTGTAATTGGCAATATTCCCACCTTAGGACATTTCTTTTCAACTTAAATATAACTAGGCAAGTGTGATTTAGAAGTCTTAATGTCACACGATGAAATGTTTTCTCAAAAGATGCTGAATGCTCAATTTACTATTTAAAAAATGTTCACAATTAACTACCTGCTTGAAACAGGTTTTCTATAGCAAAGTAAGTAGTAAACCTTCTGCAGATATAATTTGGAGATATTTTTGTATATGTGATAGTCTGAAAGCAGAAGAGAAAAATTTTAGCAATCCAATTAAAGAAATGTTGACTTCTCAGGAAAATTTTTACAATCTGAAGTGAGCATAAAAAGCAATGTAAAAAAGTACTTTGACCAGGGCTAATCACCCTGGAGCTCATGAGTAACATCACAGTACACCATGGCCTTAGGCCAAGTAATAAAGTGCCAAATGGAAAATGGCACAAGTCCATGGATTGTAAATACTGTATCAGAAGAAAATAAAGGGGGAAAAAAACCTCTCATTAGAGCAATTAAAAATGCAGTTGTAGTATCAGTTCCTCTGATGAATAAATCAGTTCAGCAATTCCAAAAGTGGACAGCCACTGTTCAAACACATTCTCTATTGGCAGTAATTTTAAATTTAAAAAACTCACTGTATGTTTCTCTAGTTCCTAAACTTTTTTAAACACTGAAGTGTTTTTGGATGGAGTAGCTGGTTTATAACCCTATCACCCGAAATTTTCACATGTGGCATTTGATGAATATGCATTTACTTGACCCATTACATTATGTAACTGTAGCCAATAAAACACAGATAAATACAAGTAAAGATATTCATACCAATGTGCCCAAACTTTAGACCATAAATTCCAAAGAAATGAAAAGTTTCTACTAATCCAACATCAATCATTAGTTATTCCATAATTCCATTTGTTAAATTATTCATACTAAATTAGCATGTGCTACTACAGAACTATAGTAGAACCCAAAGTTAAGCTGTAAGTTCATTAGTGAATTCGAAAATGTTTTCGAAAAAACATTTAAAATCACATTAAGTTGCCTAAACTAGAAGGTAGTCCTTAGAGATATTCCTAACTGAGGGCACTGTTTTCCACCTTAATTGACAAAACAATTGTGTTCTATAAGAAGTAAACAAGCATCTTCATCGCTTAAGCTTTTGCTAACTACCATAAAGTTTAGTGGCTCAAAAAAAACAGACATTTGATATTTCTGACAATTCTAAGAGTTAACTGGGTGGTTTTTCTGGTTTAGGTAAACTTCAGTAGGGGTGGGATAGTCTAGCATTGTGTCTGTCAAATGTCTGACAATTGGCAGGATGGCTGAAAGGAGGGAATCTCAGCTAAGAGGGCTCATTTATGCTCCGCATGGTATCTCACCTTCCAGGAAACAAGTACAGATATCACAGCATAACTAATGCAGGAATTCCAAGAGTCGCAAGAAAAGGCAAGCCCTAGGTGCTTTCAAGTCTGCTTGCATCATGATTGCTAATATCCTATAAGCCAAAGCAAGTTACATGGCCAAGTACAAATTCAAAGGGTGGAAAACCTGACTCCATCTCTTTTATGGTAGGAGCTACAAAGTTGCAGTGCAAAAAGGGCAAACAGAATGGTGGGAAAAATCTGTAGTCAGTTTATGCAATCTACCACACTGCAAAATGCAGAAAGTATCTGCCCCACATGGTCCATGGCCAAATAAGTTTCCATAATAGCTCTCTTTCACACTTCTTCATATTTAAAAACCCTGAAAAGTCCTACAGCAAAGAAATACAACTGATTTCATTTAAACCAGTACTTCCCAAACATATTTGGCCACAAAATACATTTTCCAAGGAACAGTCCCCTTTAAAAGTGAAAAACAAAAGAACAAAACACCAACAAAAAAAGTGAAAACAAACCCATTGATCTCTCCCCACTATATGGTTCCACACAGTCTATTCCATTGACTTAGTATCTTTATAGTCTCTCTCAGTTTTTTTGTTTGTTTTAGCTTACAGCAATTATAAACCATTAGTTAATGACCAAGAGAACTGTTAATATACACACAATGGGGAAAAGCGTACAAAACTATGTCTGACTCTCTAATACAGCTCTAAGTTTTAAATAATTGTAACGTGTGAGCTTTTACAAGGGAGTATCTCAGAAGCAATAAGACAAACTCAAAAAGAAAAACTAAAGAGGTGATATTACAGAAGCAAAGGGAAAGAGTAGTCACAAAGTTCCATTCTTCCATCAGTGCTCTCCTAAAGTGTCAGAGAGCAATCTATAAACTTTCCTCAAGCTATACCAAGATATAAACACTCCTTATGATCAAGCCAACTTTAACAGCCCATCCCTTACCCCAATACAATGCAGGACACACCATCAATGCTTTGTTTCAATGCCATTTTCTGCAAATATTAATATATTCAAAGAAACATTTCTTTCCTGAATGTTAGGCCTACTTGGGTGATAAGAGAACGTAACAGATGATCCCCGCCCCCCCCCCTTAAAAGGTAGCTTCTGATGTCCTTATGGTGATTTGATTGTGAACTGTGCAAAGCATGTCAATAATTGAGAAAATGTAAAAGAACCTGAGGAAACACCAGGCATCATAACTTGAAGATTTTTTATATTCTAAAATTAGCCTAGTTGACATTTCCTTATAAGACTAAATATGCAATTAGCATACAACCCAGCAGTTGCACTCGTGGGCATTGATTTTAGAGAAATAAAAACTTACATTTACACAATACCTGCAGACGAATGTTCATAGCAACTTTATTCATAATTGCCCTAAACTGGAAACAGCTCAGATGTCCTTCAACAGGTGAATGACTAAGCAAATTATGGTACAGCCACACCATGGAATACGACTCAGCAACAGAAAGAACAAACTATTGTTGCACATAACAGCTTGGATGAATCTCCTTGGAATTATGCTAAATGGGAAAAAACTGTATAGTGTATAGTTAGATTTATATAACATTTCTAAAATGACAGAATTTTACAAACAGGTACAGAACAAGGTTAGTATGGTTATGAAAGAGCAAAGCAAGAGATCACTGTGGTGATGGAACTATTCAGTATCTCAATTCCAGTGACAGATACACAAAACTTTGCAAGTAATAAAACTGCACAGAACTAAACACACACACACACACACACACACACACACAAATAAGTACAAGTAACACTAGAAATCTGAATAAGATCAGTGATTATATCAGCATGAAAATCCTGCTTGTGATAGTGTACTAATTGTTTGCAAGAGGTTACCACGCAGGGGGAAAGTGAGTGAAGAATACACAAGATCTCCCTACAGTATTTCTTACAACTGCACTGAATCTCCAATTACATCCATAAAAATTTCAATTAAAAATTTTTTTTTTTTTTAAGTTTAGCCTGGGTATATTGTCTCTATGCAGTCTCTGTTTCTTTCAGAGTTAAATCAAACAGTGTGGCTAGCATGGGAGTACAAATGACTTACATTTGGTACATCGATTGCTACTTCCCTCATAGCACTGGGCCTGACGTCATTCATCCCTTGTAAGAAATCATTCAGAGTAATCTTCACCAGCCCAGCCATCTTGCTATCAGAGAGATTAGGCTGTTTCTTCAAGACTCTCCGTAAGGCATAGAGACCTGCAAAGAGAAAAGTAATACAAGATTTATCTTCTACCCCATAAATACAGACTGAACCATTACCAGTAAAAATAATAATAAACCCAAACTTCACACTTCTAGCATTTCAAATCATTTGTTTGTGTGTGTATATGAAGGTAGAAGGATAAGGAAGAGGACTGAAAAATGTGGGCGATGAAGGCAAAAATCCAAATGCTTAGTTTGGGCAGTAAAAATATGACATACTGGTATGAAATATGAAAAGACAGATATTTTATAAACATGAAATAAAATTTACAAAACAACATCTACAAAAAAAGACCATAAAGATTTATCAGAATAGCCTGGGGAATAACACACCTCCTGCCTCTGCCCTTTTTATTAATACATTCAATCCAGAGTTATAGGTTTTGTAAGGTATTGGCAGAACATCTTAAAGGAAATATTCAGTTGGCAGTCGGAAATGTGGTTTTGGAACTCAAGAAAGAATGAGACTTTAGAGCTGTGTGCGTAGACACAAGATCTGGAATTATATAGGAGAGACCTACAAAGACAGGCTAGAAAGGAACAAGGGATGAAAAATGAGGGCTGAAGGCTCAATCTTAAGGAAGCCCATCATTTGAAAAGCATAAGAAATAACTGGACTCACAAAAGTATAGCCAACTAATCTTTGACAAAGCAGGAAAGAATATCCAATGGAAAAAAGACAGTCTCTTTGACAAATGGTGCTGGGAGAACTGGACAGCAACATGCAGAAGGATGAAACTAGACCACTTTCTTACACCATTCACAAAAATAAACTCAAAATGGATAAAGGACCTGAATGTGAGACAGGAAACCATCAAAACCCTAGAGGAGAAAGCAGGAAAAAAACCTCTGTGACCTCAGATGCAGCAATTTCTTTTTTTTTTTTTTTTTTTTTTAATTTTTTTTTTCAACGTTTTTAATTTATTTTTGGGACAGAGAGAGACAGACAGAGCATGAACGGGGGAGGGGCAGAGAGAGGGAGACACAGAATCGGAAACAGGCTCCAGACTCCGAGCCATCAGCCCAGAGCCCGACGCGGGGCTCGAACTCACGGACCGCGAGATTGTGACCTGGCTGAAGTCGGACGCTTAACCGACTGCGCCACCCAGGCGCCCCAGCAATTTCTTACTTGACACATCTCCAACAGCAAGGGAATTAAAAGCAAAAGTGAACTACTAGGACCTCATGAAGATAAAAAGCTTCTGCACTGCAAAGGAAACAATCAACAAAACTAAAAGGCAACCAACGGAATGGGAAAAAACATTTGCAAATGACATATCGGACAAAGGGCTAGAATCCAAAATCTATAAAGAGCTCACCAAACTCCACACCCAAAAAACAAATAATCCAGTGAAGAAATGGGCAGAAAACATAAATAGACACTTCTCTAAAGAAGACATCTGGGGGCGCCTGGGTGGCTCAGTCGGTTGGGCAGCCGACTTCAGCTCAGGTCATGATCTTGCGGTCCGTGAGTTCTAGCCCCGCGTCGGGCTCTGTGCTGACAGCTCAGAGCCTGGAGCCTGCTTCATATTCTGTGTCTCCCTCTCTCTGACCGTCCCCTGTTCATGCTCTATCTCTCCCTGTCTCAAAAATAACTAAACGTTAAAAAAAAATTAAAAAAAATAATAATAAAAATTAAAAAATTAAAAAAAAAAAGAAGACATCTGGATGGCCAACAGGCACATGAAAAGATGCTCAACATCACTCCTCATCAGGGAAATACAAATCAAAACCACACTCAGATATCACCTCACTCCAGTCAGAGTGGCCAAAATGAACAAATCAGGAGACTATAGATGCTGGAGAGGATGCAGAGAAACGGGAACCCTCTTGCACTGTTGGTGGGAATGCAAATTGGTGCAGCCACTCTGGAAAACAGTGTGGAGCCTCCTCAAAAAATTAAAAATAGATCTACCCTATGACCCAGCAATAGCACTGCTAGGAATTTACCCAAGGGATACAGGAGTGCTGATGCATAGGGGCACTTGTACCCCAATGTTTATAGCAGCACTCTCAACAATAGCCAAATTATGGAAAGAGCCTAAATGTCCATCAACTGATGAATAAAGAAATTGTGGTTTATGTACACAATGGAATACTACGTGGCAATGAGAAAGAATGAAATATGGCCTTTTGTAGCAACGTGGATGGAACTAGAGAGTGTTATGCTAAGTGAAATAAGTCATACAGAGAAAGACAGATACCATGTTTTCACTCTTATGTGGATCCTGAGAAACTTAACAGAAGACCATGGGGGAGGGGAAGGAAAAATGAATTGTTCAGGCTTTGATTTATCATTTACTTTAGTCTCTAGACAGAAATACTGAAGTCTACCTACTAATTCTCCAATAAATTTAAAATTAAAAGATGAAAGTGAGCCACTACTGAGTGCATATCAATCAAGAGTTGAAATAAAGGTTTGAGGTAAAGTCATTCAAGTTAGTAAAGACAGTACATTAAATCCAAGCACTTACTTTTGCTTCCTCCTAAATAAAACCCTACTACAATGAGTGTAAAGAGATTTTTATGAAGAAACATAAACCTGGAAGGGCAAATAGGAGAGGAAACAATATAACAGCAACCAAAATTTCAGAAGCTGGATAGCAAATGAATAAGCAGTACTGAATATAACTGACCCAGGAAAGCTGACACACAAGCATACAATGAAAAAAAAATCTGAGAGCAACCAGATTTATGCCACAGATGCCCTTCCTATTGACCCCACCCAAATTTAATCAAAAAAGCTCAAAACTTAGGACAGCACAAATCACTTCTAAAAAAAAAAGAAAAAGAAAAAGAAAAATCAGGGTTAGAAACAGAAAAATGGAAGATTAGAAGAGAAGTCTATTAGGAAGTAGTTAGATCATAAAGATCCCCTTCCCAATTTCACAGAGTCAGATGACTTTTCCTGTACCCTGTACCCTACATCTGAAGATATATTCTCTAAGCAACACAAAATATTTCTGAATTGAGGGAATACAAAGGACAGTTAAAGACAAGGGAATCATACTGCATAGAGAAACCCATTCTGCTGTTCCCCACTGTTCCTAGGGTTTACAGTCAGGATATACCTACCCACATGTGAAGCCAAAAAATCCTTCTCCTGGAAAGGTACCAGGCTAAGAGTGACAAAGGCGCACTCAAGGAAAAGGCCCATGCAGAACTCACTACACAGAAGACCACAAGCTCACAAGCTCCAAGAGTTCACAGTACCTAATCAATTTTTAGTAGTAACACTTTCAAATATGAGAAAACACCCAAAGATCACTAGATATCTAAGGACATCTTCTAACAAGCACTATAAAGAACAAAATACATAGAAAAAAAAAAAAAAAGCAACCTAGAAGAACCAGAGATAATGTAAGAAGAAACAAATATAAGAGTGATGCCCTGCAAGATGATTTGGGTAATTTAAGAAATGCAAACAGTTGGGATCTAGAGCAAAATTGCAGCAAGTTTTTGCCTCCCCTCTGCAATAAAGCCAAGGACTATTTTTTTAAACAGAAGTAAACAATCTGCTCAAGATGAGCTTCCAATGAAGTACTAGGATCAAGAAGAGATGCTGAGCAGAGACTGAGATAACCTCAGAGCCCACCATGACCATGCAGAGGTAGCAAGGAAGGGAGCATGCTGTTAGTATGGAACAGTACACAAAACTTGCTACTTCTCTCTTATAATTGCCTTCCTTTTCTATACATTTCTGCCCTATCTGTATTAAATATTTGTTTCCTAAAGCTTAATATTTTCTAATAACAATACTCAGCTTATTAGTTTTCAACCTTTATTTCCTATATAAGAATTTCAGGTTGTAAATTTCCTTGTAAGCACGGCTTTAGCTATATACCACACATTTTGACATAGTTGCATTGTCCAATTCTAAACAGCTTTTCATCTGCATACTATAATTCCACTAATGAATTATTTAGAATTTTCTAATTTCCAAAGTATAAAATTGTTTAATTTATTGATTTTAACTTAAATGAATTTTGGCCAGAGAATAAGGTCTGTATTAAATGAAATTTTTTTAATTGTAAATTCATAAATGTTCTATGTGTGTCTCAATAGATATGTTTGTTGTTGGTTTCAGTGTTCCAAATATATATCCATTATGTCAAGTCTGTTGATTGTGTTATTCAAATCTTCTCTATCCTCAACCATTGACAGAGATGCATTAAAACTCTCACACTAAAACAGATATTCTGTTCATTTCTCCTTGTAGTTACAGAAAGTTTTGCTTTATACATTTCAAAGCTACCCTATCAATTGCATCAGGTTTAAAACAGTTATGCCTTCCTAATAAATTGAATGCTTTTATCAGTATGTAGTACTCATCTTTATCTGCAGGCAAGTTTTTTGTCTTAAAATTACTTGGTCTAATGTTAACATGGCTATCATCTAATCCCTACCAACTCTTTTTCTTGCATTCTTTCAGACTGATTGATTTTTGTTTTGTTCTTTTCATATTTCATTTTGCCTTCTACTAGTTCTGAAGTTATACAGTCTTTTTCTATTATTTTAGTAGTTATACTAGAAATGTTAATGTATGTATTTACATTAATGGAGCACAATTAATCAAAGTAAAGTCAATCATGAGGCTGCCAGGAAATAAATATAGGTAAGTCAGTGAGATAGATATCCCACATTATTCTTCTGTAGAAAGGGTTTTTAACATCCAGGAGAAACATTTGTTTGTTTTCTCTATTTGGTTTGTATTATTAGTTCTCTCTATATTTCATTTGTACCTTCTTTTCTCTTTTACCAAAACCACCAATATGTGGTCCTATCTCTTGACTGGTGCTTGGTCTAACTTTATAATCTTAAAACTCTTTTCAAAGAATGAATTTTTTGTTCTTTCATTCCACTGAATCTAACTTTATATTTTTAATTTTCCTCCCCTTTGGATTTACTCTGTTGTTCTTATCCAACTAGTTGAGCTGAATGCAGTTCTTTTTACCCTTCTTATTTCTTAATAAACGTGTTACGATTACATCTTAGAGAAAACTTAAAACGCAGAATTTTTACTAACATTCTGTTTGTTTTTTTTATTTTATTTATGTTTATTTATTTTTGAGGGAGAGAGAGAGAGTGTGAGCGGGGGGGGGGGGGGGGGGGGGGGCGCAGAGAGAGAGGGAAACACAGAATCTGAAGCAGGCTCCAGTCTCTGAACTGTCAGCACAGAGCCCAATGCAGGGCTTGAACTCATGAACCATGATATCTATGACCTGTGCCAAAGTCAGACACTTAACCAACTGAGCGACCCAGGCGTCCCTATTCTTCTTCTTTTTTTTAAGTGTACTTATTTATTTTGAGAAAGAGCACACGAGCAGTGGAGGGGCAGAAAGAGTGGGGGAGAGAGCGAATCCCATGCAGACTCTGCATTGTCAGTGCAGAGCCCAATGCAGGCCTTGATCCTATGAACCGGAAGATCATGACCTGAGCTGATTTCAAGAGTTGGGACAGTCAACTGACTGAGCCACCCAGGAGCCCCACTAACATTCTATTCTTAATATTTAATTTGCTATATGACTTCTTTTGAAGCTCACAGAGAGATTATTTGAGTGTTGTCTAATTTAGCTTTCAGGTGTACCACTTACTAAATTATTGACTCTCAGCTTGAAAACATGCTACTATACCCAGCTTTGGAACACTACAAGGAGTTGAGACTGCAAATTACATTTCAGCTCCATTGTAGGCTTTGCCAATGTTAGAGCAAAGCTCTAGAGAGAGACAGCAAAGCTGAAGGGGGAAGAAAGGACTCACTCCCTCCTATTTACATCCCATACATTTCCTATATGTTTACTATTCCTGTGACTGTCATTCTACCAACTCTTAAGGGACAACAGCACCAACCTAGCAGTGCCACCTTCTAAGAGGTCTGAGTCAGCCTTCAAAGTATCAGGCTACTCTTCAGGGGTCTGAGTAACAGCTCAGGCTCTAGGTTTTAATAATCTCAACCTATGCCCTTTCCCCCCCACCAGACTTAGGAGTGAGAACTGCTTCCTATAGTTGCTACCCTCCTTTCAATTACCTAGTTAAAATTTTATAATTTGTTATTCTTTCTATTAAATTTTCTCTGTAAAAAAAAAAACTGGTATAGGGGTACCTGGGTGGTTCAGTCGATTAAGCATCCGACTTCGACTCAGGTCATGATCTCAACAGCTTGTGAGTTCGAGCCCCTAGTCGGTCTCTGTGCTGACAGCTCAGAGCCTGGAGCTTACATTGAATTCTGTGTCTCCCTCTCTCTCCCCTTCCCTGCTGATGCCCGGCTGATTCTCTCTCTCAAAAATAAATAAACATTAAAAAAAAATTTTAAAAAACTGGTATAGGTTCTATCTCCTAACTGGATCATGACAGAAATAACAATCCCATGACATGTTTTTAGAATTTCCCTTTTTCTCTGTCCTCATTATATAGACTGAGGCTTTTATAAGTAAGAGAAAAACCAAATGTTTGGGAGGCTAATATAATCTTGACTTCAAATTAAATATGAATAAGAAAAAAACATTTTTCAGCTAATGGACATGGGGCAAAAGTTCTAAATAAGATATTAGCTATCTAAATCTAACAATATATTTAAAAATCTATATATTCACAAAGAGTTTTTCTCAGAAATAAAAGGCCAGTTGATCAGAAAATCTATTAACTCCCTACACTGTCTAATTTGAGAATAATTATAATTATTTTTACTGATACAGAAAACCATATTTGATAAGATTCAACATCTATTTATGATAAAAATAATTTAAAACACTCTTAGGAAAGTATATTTGATTAAGATTATATTCCAGCAATCTTTAGCACCAAACATTACACTTAATGAAAAGACTTTATATGAATTCTCTAAAACTGGTAACAAGACAAGGATGCCAGTATCACTATCACTAGATAATTCAATCGTGGAGGCCGTGGCTATTAAGAATAGAAAAAATAAGGCCACAGCAACTTCTTACTCAACATGTCTCTGGAGGCAAGGAAAACAAAAGCAAAAATGAACTATTGGGACCTCATCAAAATAAAAACCTTCTGCACAGCAAAGCAAACAATCAGAAAAACTAAAAGGCAACCGACAAAATGGGAGAAGATATTTGCCCACGACACATCAGATAAAGGGTTAGTATCCAAAATCTATAAAGAACTTATCAAACTCAACATCTCCCCCCAAAAAAATAACCCAGTGAAGAAATGGGCAAAAGACATGAATAGACACTTCTCCAAAGAAGATATCCAGATGGCCAACCGACACATGAAAAGATACTCAACATCACTCATCATCAGGGAAATACAGATCAAAACCACAATGATATATCACCTTACACCTGTCAGAATGGCTAACATTAACAACTCAGGGAACAACAGATGTTGGCAAGGATGTGGACAAAGAGGATCTCTTTTGCATTGTTGGTGGGAATGCAAGCTGGTGCAGCCACTCTAAAGAACAGTATAGAGGTTCCTCAAAAAATTAAAAATAGAACTACCCTATGACCCAGCAATTGCACTACTAGGTATTTATCCAAGGGACACAGGTGTGCTATTTTGAAGGGACACATGCACCTCAATGTTTATAGCAGCACTATCAACAATAGCCAAAGTATGGAAAGAGCCCCAGTGTCCATCGATGGATGATTGGATAAAGAAGTTGTGGTGTATATGTGTGTGTGTATGTGTATACACATACATATAATGGAGTATTAGTCAGCAATCAAAAAGAATGAAATCTTGTCATTTGCAACTATGTGGATGGAACTACAGGCTATTAAGCTAAGCAAAATTCGTCAAAGAAAGACAAATATCATATGACTTTACTCATATGAGGACTTTAAGACACAGAACAGATGAACCCAAGGGAAGGGAAGCAAAAATAATATAAAAACACGGAGGGAGACAAAACATAAGAGATTCTTAAATATGAAGAACAAACAGAGGGTTACTAGAGAGGTTGTGGGAGGGTGGATGGGCTAAATGGGTAAGGGGCATTAAAGAATCTACTCCTGAAATCACTGTTGCACTATATGCTAACTTATTTGGATGTAAATTTAAAAATGAAAAAAAATATAAATAAATAAATAAATAAAAGAATAGAAAAAAGAAAAGTGAAAGAATGGTAAAAGGATGGAAAGAGATAAAATTTCCGTTACTCACACATGACAATCATCTACCCAGAAAAGCCAAAACAATTAAAAGAAAACTATTAGAATTAGTAAGAGTTAAACAAGGCTGAAGACCAAAAAAAAAAAAAAAAAAAAAAAATTATCAATATAAAATTTCTCTACACCAAGAAGAACAAATTTAAAATACCATTAAAAAAAAACCAGCATTCGCAATAATCACAAAACTGATAAATTAACTGGGTATCAACCTACAAGACATACAAGACTTCTATGGATAAATTTTAACAAAGAGAAAAATATGAATAAAAGACATTCTAGGTCCTTGAATGGGATGACAATACCATAAAAATGTCCGTTATATTCAAAACAATCTACTTATTTTAAATGCAATCAAAATGTTGATTGCATATCAGCAGGTAAATTAGAATAAATCTTCCCTGAAAACAGTATTAAGGAATTAAGGTCTATATATAACTAAATCAACAATAATGCAAATAAATAAGCAGAATTTATCTTACCAGACATTAAGATATACTACAATTAACAGTATTAAAAATAGCATGTGGGCATCTGGGTAGCTCAGTCAGTTAAGCGTCTGACTTTGGCTCTGGTCATAATCTCACACATCGTGAATTTGAGCCCCACATAGGACTCTCTGCTGTCAGCACAGAACCCACTTCATCCTGTGTCCCCAGCTCTCTCTGCCCCTCCCCCATTCACATGCACACTCTCTCTCTCAAAAGTAAATAAAAATTTTAAAAATAAATTAAAAAAAATAAAAATAGTGTGTAAAAGTTATAAAACTGGGGCACCTGGGTGGCTTAGTCGGTTAAGCATCCAACTCTTGATTTTGGCTCAGATCATGATCTCATGGTGGTGAGATGGAGCCCTACATTGGGCTTGTGCTTAAGATTCTCTCTCTCTCTCTCTCTCTCTCTCTCTCTCTCTCTCTCTCTCTCCCCACCCCCCCACGCCTCCCCTGCTCATGTACACACTCTCTCTCAAAAAAAAAAAAAAAAAAAGTTATAAAACTAAAAAGACCACAACAGGGCATAGTTCAGAGACAGATTCATATACATATAATTTAATATATGATAAACTTGTGATAATATATCACAAATCAATGAGGGAAGAAAGCACAGGCTATTTAGTAGCTGACAAATGAATAATGGGAAAATTGGCTCATTGTGTGGATCCATAGGCATTGGGACTCTAATGAGTTTTCATGGTAGACAACATTTCATACATGCTGTCTCAACTCATTGCTAGAGGAATTACACATGTCTTGTGCTACTTCACTGGGAGAGGACTCTTGGAAGTTTGCACCAGGCTTCCTCCACAACTTGCCCCATGAACCTTTTCCCTTTGCTAAAATCTACCTTGTATCCTTTGCATTGTAGTAAATCAGAGCTGTCAGTATAACTATATGCTAAGTCCTGTGACTCCTGCTGGTGAAGCATCAAACTTGGGCATGGGCATAGGGATCCTGAATATGTAGATAAATATAAATGAATAATTGTATAAAACAATGTTTTGAGGGGTGCCTGGGTGGCTTGGTCGGTTAAGCATCCGACTTCGGCTCAGGTCATGATCTCACAGTCCGTGAGTTCAAGCCCCACTTCGGGCTCTGTGCTGACAGCTTAGAGCCTGGAGCCTGTTTCAGATTCTGTGTCTCCCTCTCTCTCTGACCCTCCCCCGTTCATGCTCTGTCTCCCTCTGTCTCAAAATTAAGTAAACATTAAAAAAAATTTTTTTTAAACAATGTTTTGAGGGTAAAGAGAATCAAAGTGTTCCCAAAGTGTTTGAACAATTCTATATTAATCTTTGATGAGCCAAGGAAATATAATATGTAAGATAAACACTAAAAAACAAGTTAAAATGTATAGCTAAAAAGATAACAGGAGGAAAATAAAATAATAAAAATACTTGTCCATTTCAAGAGAAAGCAAGACAAGGGTGGGGGACATAAAACAGATGGGACAAATAGAAGACAGGTTAAATCTAACTATTTAAGATAGTACCCAAATTTAAACATAATATGTACTTGAATTGAGACAGCATTAGATGGATTAAAAAAATAAAACCCAAATTTGTGCTATTTACAAAAGATATGTTCTGAAAATATAAAGACAGAAAAGATTGAAAGTAAAAGAATAAAGAAATACCATGCAAACATAAAAATAAAATAATGCTGCTTTATCTACTATCAGACTTTAAGCAAGAGGTATTGCTAGATATTTCAGAATAACAAAAAGGTCAGTCCACCAAGAATGTATAAAATTCTAAATTAATACCTACTTAGTAACAAAAGTCTCAATATAAAAAACAAAATTAAGCACAGTGAAAGGAGAAATGGACAAATGTGCAACCAAGTTACTTACAGACTTTAACACATTTCCCTCAGCAGCCCAAATTACATATTTATAGATAGACATAGTTACAAGATATAAAAACAAAATTAACCCACTTATCCTAATTGGCATATATAGAAAAAAAATTTCCAAAATAATAAAACAGATTTCAAGTATAACTGGAAGATGTACCAAAACTGACACAGGCTGAGACACAAAGCAACTCTGTGTATTTCAAGTAATAAAATCAGAAAGCATATGTTCTCTGACCACAGAATTAATAGCAAAATCAGTAACAAAAAGACACCAAAAAATACATAAATATTTAGAAATTAATCAATATATTTCCAAATAACTTATGGATCAAAAGAAAAAATCCAATAAAAATTGTAATTTTTAAAAACTAAATAATAATGAAAATATAACATGAAAATTTGTGGAATGCTGCTAAAGCTGTACTTAAAAAAATAGTAACAGGCATAATGCACATATTAGAAAAGGAAAAAAGACTGAAGTCAATAAGGTCCTCATCTTCTAAAATGAACAATAAAATAAACCAAAAAAGAAAAACAGTAGGAGGGAAATAATAAAGAAGTTAATACAATAGAAAACAAACATACAAATAAAAAATATTAAAGCCAAGGGGCACCCTGGTGGCTCAGTTGGTTGGGCATCCAACTTCGGCTCAGGTCATGATCTCACAGCTTGAAAGTTCAAGCCCCGCGTTGGGTTCTGTGCTGACAGAACCTGGAGCCTGCTTAGGATTCTGTGTTTCCCTCTCTCTCTGCTCCTCCCCTGTTTGTGCCTGTGCACGCTGTCTTTCTCTCTCTCAAAAATAAATAAACATTAAAAGCCAAAGTTTATTCTCTGAAAAGGCTAATAAAACTGAGAAAACTCTGGCATATGAATCAAGGCAATGTGAGAGAAGGCACACATTACCAATATCAATATTGAAATAGGAGACATCACTACAGAACCTACAGATATTGAAAAGTTAACAAGATACCAGGAATAATCTTATAGTAAATAATAAGAAATTTCATATGAACAAATTTCTAGGAGAAATCTTACCAAAACTAACATGCAAACAAAAAAAGTACATAACTGAATATTCCAATAGTTATTAAATAAATTAATTCTGTAATTAAAACTTTAACCACAGACAAAATTCCAAACACAAATGGCTCCACTGGAAAACACTACTATTTAAGGATGAATATAATACTAAGCTTACAAAAACTCTTCCAGAGAAAAAATAAACAATTCCTAAATTGACTCATAAGGCCAGCAAAACCTTGTTCCTCAAATCTGATGAGTGTATTATATGAAAAAAAAATTATAAACGAATCTCTCTCATGGACATAGGTACAAATATCCTGAACAAAACATTAGCAAAAATGTAAATATATAAATAAAGGATTATACATCATGACAAGATGGTTATGTTCCAAGAATATGAGGTTGGTTTCATATTTGAAAATCAATCAACACCTTCTCCACATTAATAGAAGAGAAACAATAGGATTATCTCAATAGGCACAGATAATATGATAAAAAAAATCAATATTAATTATAAAACAAACTAGGAATAGACAGAAATCCTTTACCAGATTAGCTGCAAAAAACATAGAGTGAATATAATTCCTAACTGGAAAATATTAGAAACTTTCTCCCTAGGATAAAGAATGAGATAAGAATAACTGTTGTTACTGCTTATGTTAAATACTATGTTAGAAACCATAACCAGTGCAATAAAGCAAGAACAAGAAATAATAAGTGTAGAGATTAAAAAGAATGAAATAAAACTGTCATTATCAGCAGACTGTATACATGTAAAGTTATGTAACATCATATACATAGAAAACTCAAAGAATCTACATACACACTATTAAAATAAGTGAATTTAGCAAGGCAGGTAGGCACAAAGTCAATACACAAAAATTTACTTTTCCTAGGTAACAGCGAATAAAACAATTATAAAGTGAAATTTTGATGCCATTTTTAACTGCATTTAAAAAAACCTAAATACCTAAGAATAAATATAATGTATATTTATGCAAGACTTCACAAAAAACTATGAGAGAAATTAAAGACTTAAAATAAGTGAAGAGATCTACCATGTTCATGGATTGTGAAGTTAACCTTTGAACTCTCCTCAGATTGATCTAGAGATTTAAAATTTTCAGTCAAAGTTCAGTTTAGGATGAAGGGAGCCTACCAAACTCATTTTTCAAGTTATAAGCAAATGTAAAGGGTCGAGAATAGTCAAGACAAACTTGATGAAAAAAAAAGGAGCACTCACCCTCCAGAAATTAAGGCTTTTAATAAAGCTGATGTGATTAAAATCATTTCAGTATTTTACACAAGGATAAAGAGAGATCAAGGAAACAGAACAGAGAATTCAAAACAAACTCAAACTCTTGATTTATGACAAAGGTACCACTGCAGAGTAGGAAGGACAGATTGTCATTTCATTAACTGGTCTGGTACAACTTATTATCTACATAGAAAAAGTGAGTCAATTATAGATGGTAATGTGAAAGGTAAGACAATAAAACATCTTTACAATGAAAGAAGATAATATAAAATATTCATGACAGTGGAACTGACATAGATTTCTTAAAGAGGATTCAAAAATCACTAGCCACAGGGGCGCCTGGGTGGCTCAGTCGGTTAAGCGTCCGACTTCGGCTCAGGTCACGATCTCACAGTCTGTGAGTTCGAGCCCCGCGTCGGACTCTGGGCTGATGGCTCAGAGCCTGGAGCCTGCTTCTGATTCTGTGTCTCCCTCTCTCTCTGACCCTCCCCCATTCATGCTCTGTCTCTCTCTGTCTCAAAAATAAATAAAAAAACGTTAAAAAAAAAAAAATTCAAAAATCACTAGCCACAAAGTACTGATAAACAGGATTGGTTATATTTATATATATATAAATGATATATATATATCATATATATATAAATGATATATATATATCATATATATATAAATGATATATATATATCATATATATATAAATGATATATATATATCATATATATATAAATGATATATATATATATATATATCATAACAAATATGTAATAGTTACAAACTTCTGTTCCGCCAAAAACTATATGAAGAAAATAAAAATTAGGGTGGAAGGTAGGAAGGCATTTTAAATATATATATATACACACACATACACATACACACACACACACATATATATCTATGAAGGTCTCATAACCAAATTATCCTAAGAATTCCTACAAATCAATCAATTAATTATTTTTTTTTAAAGAGCAACACGAGAGAAAAATTGAATAGATATTTGAATAGGCATGTCACAGAGGATATCTAAATAGACAACACATACATAAAAAAGTAATCAACATAAGTCATCAGAAAAATAAAACGAAAATGCAGCAACCAAAAACACACCAAATGTCAGAAAGGATGAGATGATACTTGAATTTTCACACACTAGTGTGAAAGAGTAATTTGATATAATCACCACAGAAAACTTTTCACAATACTTATTAATGAGAACAAATACATATCCTGTAACTCAACAATTCCACTACTAGGTATATTGCAAGGACAAATATGTACCTTTGTAAATCTAAAGATACATGCAAGAATATTCACAGCATTATCACTCGTAACATTTACATAGTAGAATACAGCAATAAAAATGAGCTATTGCTAGCAGAATAAAATGACAAAACTCTTATACCATATTATGAGTGAAAGAAGACAACACAAAAAGGCGAAACTAATCTATCGTATTAGAAGCCAGAAGAGTCGTTGCTTTTTGGGTTGAGGTGAGGAGTAGTGTATGGGAGAAGATCTGATGGTGGTTCCAGGGCACCAGTAAGGCTTTCTATCCTGGCTTGAGTAGTGGTTACATGAGTGTATTCACTTTGGAAAATTCATGGATCTTATAATTTATACATTTTTCTGTACATATGTCATATTTGAGAAAGGAGTTTTCTTTTTTAAATTAGATTATGTAGGGGCGCCTGGGTGGCGCAGTCGGTTAAGCGTCCGACTTCAGCCAGGTCACGATCTCACGGTCCGTGAGTTCGAGCCCCGCGTCAGGCTCTGGGCCGATGGCTCGGAGCCTGGAGCCTGTTTCCAATTCTGTGTCTCCCTCTCTCTCTGCCCCTCCCCCGTTCATGCTCTGTCTCTCTCTGTCCCAAAAATAAATAAAAAACGTTGAAAAAAAAAAAATAAAATAAATAAATAAATAAATTAGATTATGTAAAAAGTGAAGCAAAAGGAAAATAAAACTACAAATAAAGCTACAACATAGAAGCTGGTTGAAATAACACTGAAAGCTGGTAGTTTCAGAAATTACAAACTTAAGTCTAAAGTGACTGACTTTACGGGTGCCTGGGTGGTTCAGCTGGTTAATTGTCCAACTCTTGATTTCAGCTCAGATCATGATCTTCCTGTCATGAGATCAAGCCCCATGTGGGGCTCGGTGCTGGACATGCAGCCTGCTTAAGCTTCTCTCTCTCCCTCTCCCTCTGCTCTTCCCAACTTGTGCAGGCACTCTCTCAAAAAAATAAAGTGATTAACTTCAAATCTAAGCAACCATATATATCTATTCATACACAAAACACACACACACAAAATGAACTTTACCCCTTAGTATTTCACTGCTAAAATATGAATGTAATAATTTTTATTTAGAGCACTTTATCAGAATAATTAAAACCATGATGACAAAGTAAATCAGTAAAAAAGATTCTGTGAATTGTTTATACAGAAGACTTAATCAGTCTTAGTATCAGCGAGGACTTACTAAAAGTTGATTTGTATGCAAAATATACTACTTTGCAAAATATGGATTGTATATATGATTTACAGTCCTCACAATGAGTATTTATTTGTCAGAATATGTTTATACAAATGGGTTTGATATGGGAGCAGGGGTGAGAAAGAAGAAAAGAACAGGACTTGAGGAGAGATAAAAGCATTCCTTATGTTTAAACTGAAAGTATTTTTTTTATTTTTTTTTAATTTTTATTTATTTCTGAGTGATAGAGAGAGACACAGCATGATCAGGGGAGGGGCAGAGAGAGAGGGAGACACAGAATCTGAAGCAGGCTACAGGCTGTCAGGTGTCAGCACAGAGCCTGATGTGGGGCTCAAACTCACAAAGTGTGAAATCATGACCTCAGCTGTACGTTTAACCAACTGAGCCACCCAGGCACCCCCCCTTTTTTTTTTATAAATATTTAAATTTTGTTTAATGTTTATTTTTGAGAGAGACTGAGAGAGAGACAGAGTACAAGCAGGGTAGTAGTGGCAGAGAGACACAGAATCTGAAGCAGGCTCCAGGCTCTGAGCTGTCAGCCCAGAGCCCGAAGCAAGGCTCAAACCTACGAGCTATGAGACCATCACCTGAGCTGAAGTCAGTTAACCACTGAGTCACCCAAGCGCCTCCAAACTAAAAGTATTAAAAAAAAAACACAAACAATTCTCAATAAGACAAGCACTATGCTGTACCTGCATTACCTGTTTGCCAACTCAGTTACAGTTCATACTAAAGCAAAGCAACTATCAAAATATTCTATCATAAAGCCACTTAGAAAATATATATGCATTGACCACAAGTTACTCTTTCATAGGCACTCTTCTTCAAAATTAATTCATCTATTCACTCACTCAAAATATTCACTGAGTACCTCCTAAACATAAAGTATTCAACAAATATATTGAGCTCTTACATGTGAGAGTACACAAGAACAAGAAGCAGATAAGCCTCTCATAGTGCTAACATTCTAATAGAGAAGACACATAACAATTACTACAAACTGTGTCAAGTACTTAGACATGGAAAGAACAAAATGGTACAAAAATACATGTCTGAGACATCTAACCCAGTTTTGTGGGATTAGTAACAGTTAAGAGTTAGACAACCCTCACAGAAATCATTTAGCATATTCTTTACTTCACAAATGAAGACAGAGTAAAATGTGTGCCCAACTTCAAGTCATTAGACCTGAAAAATGACTTGATATTAAACTAGTAACATGAGAACTGGGGCCACAGAGGCAGAAAGGTACTAAAGGCAGAGGGAATAGCATATACAAAGGCCTTTGGGGGTGCTGGGGTAGCTTAGTTGGTTAAGCATCCAACTTTGGCTCAGGTGATGATCTCAGGGTTCATGAGTTCAAGCCCTGCATCAGGCTCTGTGCTTATAGCTCAGAGCATAGAGCCTGCTTCAGATTCTGTGTCTCCCTCTCTTTCTGCCCCTTCTCATTCACACTCTGTGTCTCTCACTCTCAAAAATAAATAAACATTTTAAAAAACAACAAAAAACAAAGGCCTTTGGACAAGAATGAGTATAATCTGAGAGATTATAAGACGCTGTTGAACAATAAAAGACAAAATCCCTGTCCTTAAAAGAGTTCACACTTGGGGCGCCTGGGTGGCGCAGTCGGTTAAGCGTCCGACTTCAGCCAGGTCACGATCTCACGGTCCGTGAGTTCGAGCCCCGCGTCAGGCTCTGGGCTGATGGCTCAGAGCCTGGAGCCTGTTTCCGATTCTGTGTCTCCCTCTCTCTCTGCCCCTCCCCCGTTCATGCTCTGTCTCTCTCTGTCCCAAAAATAAAAAAATAAATAAAAAAAAGAAAAAAAAAAAAGAGTTCACACTTAAAAATATAAAAGAACATGTTTTAAATAAACCTAAATCCAGCTCTATTAATTTATTTGTAGATAGTGAGAAGATAAAAAATAGCACTGTCAGAAATGGAAAAAGAATAATGGAAAATTACAGATTTGCGAAAGCTAAAAAAAACTTAAGGGATCCAAGAAATTCCTGCCATAGGCCTTCAGATTCTTTCCCAATCTAAGGTTGCATGATTCTAGACTCTATATAGAGCTACTCTACTTTATACAAATGCTATTTGATAATAATGTCCAAGTTGAAACAGAATTTATATGAATTAAATGTTAAATGTATATCAGAGCTTACAAAAATTAAAGATCCCTGGAGCTATCATATTAATGCAACCAATTCTCTGTGGTCCTAAATCTGCCTCTAGCTCAGGTGTCACTTTACATAAAACTTCACCTCTTTGGTCATCTGTTATCTCACTTAGTATTAAATGGAAAAAATAAAATGTATTTTATATAAATTATTTTTTCAGCTTTTAAAATGTTTATTGGACATCAACCATTCTTAATGAGGCCATATTAGAATCTATGCCAAGAAATTAAGTTTTTAAAAACACATGTATTTTTATAAACCAGAAGTAAACAATTAACTAGAGGAGCAAATGGACACATGTACACCATCAGTGACTATAGCTTAGGGCAAGCAATCTATGACATTTCCTTTCCTTACTAAGTTTAAAGTTAATTTTAAAAATGTAAACAAAAACAGAAGCAATATGTCTATGTTCTTAAAAAACACAACTTTGAGACAAAAACAGGTGTAGCTAATTAAACAATAAATTTGTCATTTTGTTTTAATTATTTTATTTTCCAATGCTCTCAAAACTTTTGAGAATGGAAAACAAGACACAATGAAGAAAAGTCAAAATGCTTCAGGCAATCCTAATACCAACACATTCTTTCCAGTCTAAAACATGTTCTCCCCTTAAGCCCCACATTACTGTCCAGATATAATCATTTCTGGACAAGAGCAATTATTCTACATTCATGTTCTTCAAAACCATCTGCTCCAGATTCAATCAACAAACATCATCTCGCCCCACACATATGGAATCTAACAATTTTATACTCTATGCTGACTATATTATTTTTGAGACTCTGCATTTAAGTCGCTTCACTGGAAGCTAATAATGAACTTAAACTGATTACAGGGCTAATGCTTTTCAGAATTACCACCTACCCTACAGACATTTAATTATGTGAAAGAGTAACATGAAACATGGCATCTGGATCTCAGATTTGAATTGTAAAAGTTGAACATAAAATTTTCTCAGGCACATGAAGACTAAAATTAACTTTAACAAAATCTATGTCTCCTTTTTTAACACATATTTTCTTCAAAATATCCAAACTACAGACAATTTCTGTTTTATCTGGAGTCTTTACTCTCCCTCAACTTAATATTAAGTATAGACAAGGTGATAAGTATCACTTGATATATCACTGGGAGAGTTCCATTTCTCACTGCTTGTTAATAGAAAAGAAATCAAACAAAACCCTCAAAGAAGGTATTCTTGCTTTATTTATATTTCAAGTGTTTGGTGTAATGTAAGCTGCCTGCAGAAGCCAGGTCTATTCTGAGGCCACTATCACTTTCAAAAGTTGTTTTTAAATGTAATGGCACTACAGAAGGCACACTGGTCTCAAGACCCGAATCCTGGGCCAAGATTTCCCTCACTGCTTGAGCCTTGATAGATCACATAGTCTATCCTCATCCGTGAAATAAGGAAATGTACTAAATGATTTCTGAGAAGGTCTAGTTCTAAAATGTCAGGATTAATTCACTTCACTAGTCCCAGGTTTAACAAACTTTCCTGAAAATATAGCTTTTAGTTCCAAATTTTTAGTGTCAAATTATTCACTTACTTGGCTTACCAAGCTTATTAAAATGCTGACTTAAAAAAAGGGGGGGGGGAGGGGCACCTGGGTGGCTCAGTCAATTGGGCATCCAACTTCGGCTCAGGTCATGATCTCATGGCTTGTGAGTTTGAGCCCCACGTTGGGCTCTGTGCTGACAGCTTGGAGCCTGAAGTCTGCTTTGGATTCTATGTGTCCCTCTCTCTCTGCCCCTCGCCATTCACACTCTGTCTCTCTCTCTCCTTCAGATATAAATAAACATTAAAAAAAAAAAAAAAAGATAGTTGACTAGAGTACAATTCTTCTGCCAAGACAAGTTGAAGATCTATGGCTTGGTAGACTAGAGCAAGGCCCAGATCAGAAAGAAGGAACCAGGAAGATAATGATGGAATATAACCTGATCTGGTTTTGACCTGAGGAGGAAAAGAGGGCACAGATGTGGCAAAGGCAGAGGGCAGGCCTACTATTATCATCCCTTTTTTACGGAAGGTACAAAACTCTAAATAATAACATTAAAATTGAAAAAGTAATTCACAAGGACTATCTCTGTTCCCTCAACTTTCAATCACCCCTCAATTTATTGCAGTCTAGGAGCTAGCAATAGGATCCTACTAGAACTACTCTCTTCTAAGGCCATGAAGACTTCCCAGGTAAGAAACTAAGCAACTGATGTCACTCTGGTCAGTCTCTAATACTGTTGTGTTCCTAGCTCCACTACTTATCCCCTGTATGATCTTGTGAGCGTTCCTTAAGCTCTCAGACCTAAGTCTCCTCACCTATAAAACGAAGATAACTTTGTAAGGGATGCAGTGAGTAAAACATGCATTAATACATGTAAGGCACTTCAAACAATGGCTGACACAATGGATTATTGGTAACTAATACAACACTATTTCTAATTACTTCCTCTCTGAAATCTTCCCTTATTTGAGTCAACACTTTTTCAGTTCTCTTTCCAATTCTCTAGCCACTTGCCAGTCCCTGCTCTCTCTTCATTATCATTCTAAAACCTCCCTGATGAATCACAAATACCCAACACACTGTACTGTAATTACCTATTACTCTGCAGTACTTCCTTAGGCATCTTGAGCCCTAAGAAGAGAGGGCCCAGGTCTGCCTTGTTCACTGGGGCAGCCCCAGCACCCAGTGCAGTGTATGGCTCAATAAATAAATAAATGAATGAACTCCAGTCACTCTAAGCGATTTCATTCATTTCAATGGCTTCAGTCACCATCTAATTGCTGACAACTCCCAAATCTAACCAAGGCTCTCTTCATCTCCAAAACCTACAATTCAAATCCTGCACCTCAGACAATGTAAATATAACAAAGGATGGAGGACCCAGTGAGCAGGAGATGATATCACAATAGTCTAGATAAGAGCAATGGAAACAGCTGTTTTGTTTTTTTTTTAAAGCTCAAATTCTGAATAAATTTTGAAAATCAAGCTTACAGGATCTGACAAAGAAAGAGTAAAATAAATAAATAATAACTCTTAGAAATATCTTATTTAGATAGACTTATTTCACTTTTGTGATTGCTTTAATTAGGAAGAAAAACTTTCCTCAAGTTTCCTACTTTTATACTCTTGGCAAGACAATTAAGAAAACTTTCCACTAGTGAAGTATTTGGTATACATCACTGAGAATTTAAATAGAATCAAAACTACCACCTGTTTTTCTGAAACAAACCATTCAGCTCCAGTCCTTTCAAATAAAAAGCAAAAGTAATATTAAGATATTCAATTCACTGACCAACAACAAAAAAATCCATCTTTTATATAAAATCCACAGTATTTATGCAGTAGTTTTTCCCAGCATCACAAGTAAAACTATCATTAAATATCAGAATTACAAAACATAAGAGAAAATTCATTGTTTCATGAGATTTTGTACCGCATAATTACTTATTTATCCAGCTACAATAATAAAGACATGATCCATTACAAAATGCATTAATGATAATGATAATTGTAATATACAGTACATCGACTTAATTTTGTTGCTCTACTACTGGCCTGCAGCAGACTCACACGCTGGGCAGGGAGGGGAGGGAAGAGATTGTGACTCTGCCTATGTATGATATGAAAGCTCCCAAATTCAGCAAGGAAATCTGGCAGGGAGGGGACCCAAAACAAGCTCTAACACACTATCTCTAGTTTACATTTCTTTTTTTTTTTTTTTTTTTAATGTTTATTTATTTTGAGAGAGAGAAACAGAGCATGAGCAGGGAGGGGCAGAGAGAGAGGGAGACACAGAATCTGAAACAGGCTCCAGGCTCTGAGCTGTCAGCACAGAGCTGCTCGAACCCACGAACCACGAGATCATGACCTGAGCTGAAGTAGGATGCTTAACTGACTGAGCTTCCCAGGCGCCCCTCTAGTTTACATTTGTTATTGATGGGCAAGACATTTACTGATCCAAATTCAGGAAAAACTACTTCTCTTTCAAGGTAAAGGATTCTGCCAGATTTCCCTAACATCTCTTGTATTAGGATAACCAAGAATATTTCATAAAACACCAGTATTGCTAAAACCCAAATAATCTTCTATCAGAGAAATGCACACACACAAAATATGAGTTGTTTGTTTTTTTTTTTTTTTAAAGAGAGAAAGCAACACTTAACTAAGGGTCTGTAAAATCATAACTACGGCAGCCAGACCACATTTTTTTTTTTTTTTTTTTTTTTTTTTCAACGTTTTTTATTTATTTTTGGGACAGAGAGAGACAAAGCATGAACGGGGGAGGGGCAGAGAGAGAGGGAGACACAGAATCCGAAACAGGCTCCAGGCTCCGAGCTGTCAGCACAGAGCCCGACGCGGGGCTCGAACTCACGGACCGCGAGATCGTGACCTGGCTGAAGTCGGCCGCTTAACCGACTGCGCCACCCAGGCGCCCCAACACATTTTTAAACCTCATAAGAACACTTAAAAAAAATATATCCTGGTTAGCAGGTGAGAAAACAATTCAAGAAATTAAATGGGTAGTGTAGCATCTGAATCTACAACTCACCACAAGCTTTCCACAAAACCCTATTAGCTCCCTGGACTTTATTTAAAACTACTAAATTTTTGCACAATCAATATTTTTATTCTAACTTAGACAACATTGGCAGAATTCAAAAAATGGTGGAAAATTTGAGAAAAATCCTTTTATAAGAGCTGGACTGTTACATACTTGGTGCGTAGCAGATCCTCCATAAATTGCTGTTGAAATAAGCTAGTGAAGGGTAGGAGAGGGGAGTAATAGATATAAGTATCTCAGAACTCTGGTACAAGACAGATAAAATTTTCCATCTCAAGAAAAGTTATGTTATAGTAATTAGACTCAGTGTTATTACTAGACCTACTTAAGTGTAATAATGACAAAATCATTGTTTAAATGAGAGTTTTAATTCTTCCTGTGATATTATCTTATCAAGGCCCAAATATTTGGTATGAACATGTTGAAATGATATGTAATCAACATGGATGCTAAAGATAAATTCTTAGAATGTGAAGCAAGTACTTCCTTTCACTGTAAACAAAATGACTGAGTTCACTTCTTGAAGAAATCAAGCTCTATTTATATTCACTCTCCTGAAATGGCACAGGCAGCCATAGAAGGACAAGTTTATAATAAATCCCTATATTTGGAAAACATTGTTGCTAAGCATCTTCTAACATTCAGCAGAGTTTATATAATTCATGTCTCTGCTACACAATTAACATTTCATGTTTTCCAAAAAAGTGTGGTATGCTGATCTATGTTGTTAATTTAAAACACTGTAAATTTTGAGGGAATTAATAAAAGGCTAATGCAACTAATTAATTAGAAAGGCAGCCTAATCCTAGGAAAAATACAAACATAGACATTAAATGTCAGGATGTGTCAGAGTTGAGCTTGTAAACAACTTGTCCACTTGAGATAAAACATTTCAAAATGCAGCTGCTCTTTGCTTAAAAAGGTGAGCTACAAAACATTAGGCTTTTGGACAAGTCACAACATATCAAACCACACTCTAGCTCAAAAGTTAATTATAAAAAATATATATAACATTTGAAAATAAGTTTCACACCCAGTCCTCAACATTAAACATTATATCTGCTCAGATAAAAGATCGAAGTGTTGAAAGCAACACTACTGTAGTATTTCCAACTTTCATATTCATTATGGAGACAAAGTTAAAAGATATAGAAAATATTTAATAACACTGGAGTAAAAGAGTAGAACAATTGAGATAAACATATTTTACAAGATGTAGTATCACTCTTACAAACTATGGAATAGCTTATAAACCTATCCTGGAAAAGTATGCACATCTCAATATTCTATAGGGACTTAGATCTTTTGTATTAACATCCCACAAACAATAACCTTTAGATTACAAAAACAATGGGAAACATAATCCACTTAGGTTACATGAAATTCCGAATCATTTTAATGTATGCTATTATTAGACATCTGTGCACCACTCTTTGTTAAAATTGGCAAGGATTCCCTGACTAGAAGGCAGTCCAGGAAGAAGGAAAACCATCAGACAGCCAATGCCCAAAAAACGCAAATACACAGGTCCACAAATCTTAAGCAAGCAAACATTCTAGGAAAAACATACGTATTTTTATTTGTATTCTTAACTGTTAATTCTTAACTGTTAATTCTTAACTGTTTCCTTATTTGTCACTTTTCTTTCAGAATTGTCATTTTTAAGTTTTATTCAGAACCATTATACATACCTACAAGACAAATTTGGACACTTATTTTCTCCTAGAGTGAGAGTTATTGATACAGTTTGGAATAGTACGTTACTATCATATAAAAACTGTGGGAAAAATCCAACACCATCAGAGGTAGTCAGAGATTTACAGTCTCTAAATTTATCCAGTTATTTAACCAGTTACAGAGAATCTCAAAAAGTCAGAGAGTTGGTGGATTAAGATCAGTTCTTCTCAAATGGTAGCCCTTGGACTCACAGCAATGATATCACCTACAACTTGATAGAAATGCAAATTCTTGGGTCCCACCTGGACCTAATGAACTAGTAGGATAGGGCCCAGAAGTGTGTTTTAACAAACTCTACACACGATTCTTACACAGGTTTAAAGTGGAGAACCACTCGCCTAAATGATTCAGAATACTTGCTCACAGGCAACTACAAAACTGGCTGCTTCAAAATCAGTTGGGAAACATAAATACTGGCTCCAGTTCTCCACTTCCCTTAATTAAATGTGAAGAGGGAATGTGTGTGTGTAGCTCCCCAGGTGAACCTGATGCATAATGAGGCTTAAGAACCAATGTCCTAAGTCAGAGGCTTTTAAAATGTAGTCCCCAGACCAACAGCATCAGCTGGGAACTTGTGAGAATTCACAGGCACTGGCCAGGACTGAATCAGAAACTCTGGGAGTGGGGCACACCCACCAATTTTTACTAAGTTCTCCAAGTGATTTTGATATATAATAAAATCTGAGAACCTCTGCTCCAAGTGATCCGTCCTGAAGTGGGGACATATGAAATGTATATGGATTTCATGGAAAAGAATACATAATAGAAAGAGACAAAATTAACTATGTACTCATGAATACATCTCCTGGAGCTAGACTCTCTCACTGTTCTCACAAATCTGGAAGTTAAAGTGCCTTACTTCCCAGCTATGCCAGTGGACATTCTCAAGCTCTCCACTTAAGCACAGTACAACTGGTAAATAATGAAAATGCCTCCTGAAAAGCACAGGTTTTAAATAAAATATAAAGTCCATAGCCAGAGCCACAGCTAAGAAAGCTTGTCAGTGGGAAGTCAAAAATGGACTGGAAATTTCAAGAAAATAGCAGCAGTTATTTAAGGATTCACAGAACACTTTTTTTACTGCTACTTATAAAGGTAGCAATAACCACATGGAGTTGTTTCCTCAGCACAGACAGGGATTTCTGAAGGCAATAGAGGAGACGGGGCGATGAATCTCACAGGTGTTTAAAAACAAAACTGATTCAACTATCAGGTTAATAAACATTTTTATTACTCAAGGGGAGTGGGGTGGTGATTAACTCTCATTAAGTCTCCCAGCTTTCACATACTCTTATCAGATCAAATACTTACTGAGCACTTACTATGTACCAGCAATTATTAACACTACCTCCAAATATTAAGGTATTATCTTGATTCTTTTTTAAAAAAACAGTGATTCTAGGGGGTACCTGGATAGCTCAGTCGGTTGGGCATCTGACTTCAGCTCAGGTCAAAATCTCACAGTTCATGGGTTTGAGCCCATGGTGAGGCTCTGTGCTGACACCTCAGAGCCTGGAGCCTGCTTCGAATTCTGTGTCTCGCTCTCTCTCTGCCCCTCTCCCACTCATGCTCTGTCCCTCTCTCTCTCTCTCTCTCTCTCTCTCAAAAATAAATAAACATTAAATAAAAATTTTTATATAAAAACAGTGATTCTAACTTTGTGTATAATTTTAAAAAAAAATTTTTTTTAACCTGTATTTATTTTTGAGAGAGAGAGAGAGAGAGAGCATGAAAAGGAGAGGGAGACACAGAATCCAAAGCAGGCTCCAGGCTCTGAGGTGCCAGCACAGAGCCTGACGCGGGGCTTGAACTCACAAATTGCGAGATCATGACCTGAGCCAAAGTCGGTCACTTAACTGACTGAGCCACCTGGTTGCCCCACTTTGTGTATAATTCTAAGATCAATGTAATGATTGCAACTGCTTCTATTTGCCCAAGGAAACTACATGTTTGAAAAAAAAAAAAAAAAAAAAAAAAAGCAGTTCAAACTTCCCTAGGTAGTAGTCATTTTAAAAGACTGAAACCCATTCAAATTATTTTCTAATAACCTCTAAATTTAGGTAGGATACATTAAGTGTTCAATTCTTTTTATTTATAACTAAGTAGTTCAAATTTACCATACAGCTGGGTTTATTCTTCCTATGCTCAATATACACATTGTAATATATGGGAATACCCCTGGGTGTTCAATATGTGGGATACATTTATGCCTATTCTATAGCACTTGGAGTATAATTCTACTATTTTTAACGCTGAGTTTTAGAGTTGTTTTATCTTTCCTTCTGAGTTGTACTACTAGCCAAATTTATAATTTACTCATGCCAAATCCATAGTCAGAAATTATAAAACTGTTTCAATGAGAAAATACAGTTAACTTCACTAGTCTGCTTTGTGTCATTATTTCTAAGAACACTATCGGAGAAAGCCCCAACTAATCACTTAAGTTTCAGTTATTCAGACAAACAGGTACAAAAGAGAAGACAATGAAGGGCAGAAAGGCCAGACAGATGTATGAAGAAAGCAGTTAATGAGGCCAGGCCATATTTAGTGAGTAACTTGGTTATTTCTTTATTATTTTCCCCCTTCCTTTTTCTAATCCTTCCTATCCTTTCGTTGGTCCACCCCACCCCCCCCACCCCCATTTCTTTCTTGTTTTCCCTTTTACCTCAGGAATGTCATATTTACAAGGGCATTTAGATACCATCTACCACAACCCCCTCAATCTACAAATGGGGAAAACTAAGACTCAGATAAGGCAAAGAACTTGACCAAAGTCTGTCCAACCCTCAAAATCCATTTTCTACTATATCCCCTGCCTCTTTAGAAAAACACGTTGCAAAAACATTCTAGTACACTGTTCTTAAACCTTATTCTGCTAGGTAAGGAATGATGCTACATAACACAACATACACTAGTATTTAAGGCAGTATACACAAAACCACATATTTTCCCTACACTCTAATTATAATGCTAATCTTTTAAAAATTACTTTCTCATAAACCGATTCATTGCTAGATTGGAGGGAAAAAGATCAATACTTACAATTTGAAATTACTATTAAGTCACATTAACAGAAGTTAATATTTATTTACTGTTTGTATGTACCACATATGTCCCACATACATACATACATATGTAAATAACTTCAGGCTGGAGGCCCCTCTCTATCCCACCTTCTGACCCTTTCACAACTTTTTCATTTAAATGTATGAAACCTACATTTCATTTAAATGTAACGTCAGATCTCTCAAATCTTCTTGTCATTTTCCTGAAGTTCTTGGGGATACCACACAGCCTACAAAAGCAGATGGTCCTATTTACATCTGTATGTATGTAAATTACATTATCACAATTCCCTTTAATGTCTCAGGACACAACTTAATTTCTGGACTATTCTAACTTGTGAAATTAAAACTTAAATCATATAACCACAGCATTCCTTTCCCCACAGAAGTTACTACATTCTCCAAAGTTTTAGGAGTACATATCCCACTGTGTTAAGTAGTTGTTCACAAATCCCTTTCCTTTATCATATTGTGTGTTTCTGGACAACAAGAATCCCAGAACCTTCTAGAATGCATGAATGTATTAGAAAGTCAAAAAAAATGCTTGATAAAAGATACTGAAGAATGAATCCTCGTCGAGATGGGAAAGTCCAAAGCAATGCCTACATAGTAATTCAGACTCTTCATTATAACCTAATAGAATAAAGGAAGCAAAGTTATCCACACTGACACTTCTGCTTCTTGATCACTAGGAAATTCATTTCCATGATTACACCCACCATTTCTTGTGAAGCACAAGAAACTAGATAGAAAGGGATCTGTCCTAGACCATAATGTACCAAAAGGATGTTTAGTCTCCCCCAGTTGTGCATCCTCTATCATGGAAATTGTGACAATGATCAAATAGAATAAAAGCTGATTTTCTCCACCAAAAGTAAGATATTCAAGGACCCCTAAATAACTCTTCCAAGTTTTCTTTTCCAACCTGTTTTGTTCTATATTCTCTTCCCGGTAATATTGAGCAAGATTAGAAAGATAAAAGGACTAATGGAAGGGTCTTAAAAGCCTAATACCTTAGATTTAAGTGTGAATCAATAATGTGAAAGTAAAAGTTACCATATTTCTATACTAAAACTCTAACTAAAGTTCCAACTAAAAATTTAATTCCTTTCATTAGTATGTAAACAGGCTAAACTTTCTTTAAAATACCTTTTGAAAACGTTGGATCAGTCACAAACTGGAATGAGAGAGTACAACAAATGAAAAAATTCCTTCTAAAGTATAAAAGGACCTAGAAAACATATGCCCGCACAAGAAATGGGAATAAATTTAAGGAACCTAAGATTACTGGCACACCAGAGATGCTTTGAGGTATATGCCCAGCTTTTCGAGGTTACCAGAAAATAAACACAACCTCTTGAGACCAAAAAATAAACAAACAAAAGCAATAAAAAACTATTACATATTTTCTCAATATATTCTTATTTCAATACCTTATAAAAACTGCCCTGATTTGAATATTTTTCATAGTTAAAATTACTCTGAAAAATTACACAAATGTCAAAAGGTCTTAAGAGCTTTCAAAGTAAATACAGTTATGTCATGGTGAAGTTCTTACAGTCAAAGACTCAACTGATTAATAACAGCCCTTATACATTTTCAGACTTAAATATCACCATCACATACTCTGAGGCACAGAATTCCAGGTTTTGCTAAGTACTTTTTTGGCAATTCAAGAAATACAAAGCTTCACCATAAGGAAAATTTTGATCCTCCTGTAGGCACTTCTCCCTAATTTTCACAGCACAATATCAATAAATATTGTCATCATCAAAACTGCCATTAATGCATCTGATACTGTGTGTGTGTGTGTACATGTGTACTTAGGAAAAGTATAAAAGGATGTATGCTGTAATAGTGGTTACCTTTAGAAGATTAAGCATGATTTTTATTTGTTTTCAACAGTTTTCTGACTTATCTAGTTTTCAATATATATATAATTAGAAATGATTACCTATTTCCATTAAGATATATGACATAAATTATCAGCATGTAAATAAACCAGCTTTATGAAGCCCATCAATACAGACTCACAGTAGCAAAGCACACTCACCTGCTTCATTACACAAAGCTTTCAAGTCTGCTCCAACGTACCCATGAGCACTATTTGCCAACTGTAGCAGCTCAGCTTCAGTGAGCAAATGGGGTACAGTTCGAAGAAGTTTCTGGAGGATATCTAGCCGATCCTCAGCATTAGGAACTCCAATCTCAATCTCTTTATCAAATCGTCCAGGTCTTCGAAGTGCAGCATCTAAGGCATGAGGGCGATTTGTGGCCCCAAGGACCAACACTTGTCCTTCACTTCCTTCCTAACAAAATGAGAATAAATATCATTACTTATAAAAGTAATAAACATATTGGCACTGGCTCTGTAGATCAGATGAATCTAACTGTCCAGGCTGCTCAGTCCTACCTGTTACACTTTTATTACTCATCCCATATCTTCCTAAGTTCAGCCTAAATACTCCCTCACCTAGAAAGTTTTCCAATAATTACCTTTCCAACTATAGTAAGTGATGTCTCTCCCATTTTTAGCACCTAAGCTTCACCATCTTCATGAATGGAGGGGCAGGGAGAGAGGGAAACAGAATCCAAAGCAGGCTCCAGACTCTGAGCTGCCAGCACAGAGCCCAACACAGGGCTCAAACCTATGAATCATGAGATCATAACTGACCCGATGTCAGATGTTTAACCAACTGAGCCACCCAGGGGCCCAGGAATGAAATTTAAAACAACAAATTATAAAAAACTAACATAATGATCAGCCACCTGTGAGGTTATCCAACATTCTATTCTGATGATACAGTGTAATACAAGTTTAACTGAAACGTGATTGAAAGTAAGAAAACTCAACCTGTTCAATTGTACTGGATGTGCCAACAGAAAATGCATGGATTACAATAAAATCTATGAATTATGAATCTAGAAGATAAATACAGGCCCTTAAGCATTTTCACACTAAAACATCAGTGTCAGATGCTTCCAGTCCTGCCCATAGACAAGAACACCAGTCCAGAGTAGACTTACCCTAGCAGCAGAGAAAGCAGAATGACATAGTAATTAAGATCCTCCAACACAAAGCCTTCCATACGATTTTATACTTCCCCAAAACTCTTCTAATTATAATACAGCTCTCCATACATTTGTCTTCAAGATGAAAAGATTCAACCATAAACAAAGATATCTGGTTGGCTTAATGATGATATTCTTATTGTAAACAGACAAACTGGCATCCCAGTTTATGTATGTCTCTCATGAGTGTTGCTATTGTGAGTCAGTCCTCAAGAGCCCTGCCACCTCCAACATACTAACATCACTGAACTCTCCAATTTTAAAGATGGAGAACCAAACCTGGGATGATCACACCTAGTTATTGCACCTAGACTGAGAACGAGGTGGTCATCCAGCTTCCTCCAGGTTCAACTCTTCTCTGTTACTCTTAAAATTGTAACGCATGTTAGCAAATAACAGACACTTAAAACCCAACCTTCACATTATTTTCACATGTTTAGTTTTTACCAACAAGTAGTAAAAACCAAAAAGTTCTAACAGTCCAGTTTTGCAATGTGCAAAAGGAGGACTTGGGACTACATGATTTCTAAAATTTCTTTTGGTTCTAACATGACTCTACAAAACGAGTTATTTATGTAAAAATCCTGCATAAGAAATGTATTCTTCTGGTAAATGGCTGTCAGGAGTCTGAAAGAATTTTTCCTCATTCCTGCTTCTACATCTATGGATCTTCCTTTCACAAGCAGCACAGTGTTTATTAATTTGCAAGTGTATGCCCTATCAGAGAATCTATAGAGAGAATCTATAGAGAATCTATCATGGGTAGCTTCTTTTTAAACCCTGCACAAACAGGGGCACCTGGGTGGCTCAGTTGGTTAAGTGTCTGACTCCTGGTTTCGGTTCAGAGCATGATCTCACAATCCACGAGTTCAAGCCCCATGTCCAGCTCCACGCTGAAAGCACAGAGCCTGCTTGGGGTTTTTCTCTCCCTCTTTCTGACCTCCCCAGCTTGCGTTATATCTCTCTCTCTCTCTCTCTCTTTCTCTCTCTTCAAAAATAAATAAACATAAAAAAAATTTTTTAATTAAAAAAAATTTAAATGTTGCACATATTTTTCCATTATTCTTTATTTCCTTTCAACTGTCAAACTTAAAGCCCTAAAAGAATCAATTTGTACATGAGTATTCAAGACTTAATCATGAAATTTCTTAGTAAAATCCTCTAAAATATATCTAAATCTTCTTTACTGATTTTTGTTTCTGGTTTTTTTATTTTATTAAAATAATTTTTTTCAATGTTTATTTATTTATTTATTTAAAAAAAATTTTTTTTTAACGTTTATTTATTTTTGAGACAGAGAGAGACAGAGCATGAACGGGGGAGGGTCAGAGAGAGAGGGAGACACAGAATCTGAAACAGGCTCCAGGCTCTGGGCCATCAGCACAGAGCCCGACGTGGGGCTGGAACTCACGGACCATGAGATCATGACCTGAGCCGAAGTCGGACGCTCAACCAACTGAGCCACCCAGGCGCCCCTATGTTTATTTATTTTTGAAAAAGACAGACAGAGCACGAGTGGGGGCAGGGCAGAGACAGAGAGGGAGACAGAATCCAAAACAGGCTCCAGGCTCTGAGCTGTCAGCACAGAGCCCAACGTAGTGCTTGAACACGTGACCAGTGAGATCATGACCTGAGCCAAAGTCACAGGCTTAACCGACTGAGCCACCCAGGCACCCCGCTTCCGGTTTTTAAGTTAATATCATTTATTATAAAAGAAATCCATCATTGTATATTATTTTATACGGTAAAAAAGTATACAGTGCAGGTATACTATCCTAGAAGTTACTAAGATTTCTGCTGAAGAAAATTATTTTAGGGGTCTTTCCTCTAGTTTTTATGGCTAATATTTTTCCCTATCCTAGAATACCCCAAAACTCAGACATATTTGTTAGTTTTTGCTACTACGTACATATTATTAAGAGGCAACCCTTTCCTACACAGAATCAATACTGGTGCTATACTTACTGAACCAATACCATCCATCAGTGTTAACAGTGATGCTACCACTCTTTTTTCCACTTCATTCTGAGCCCCTTCTCTTTTAGGACAAAGTGCATCCAGCTCATCAATAAAAATAATTGATGGGTGCCTGAAAAAAAACAAGTAAAATTAATTCTTTAATATACATATGATTTTTAAATTTGATACAATCCATTCCAATTACAAAACTAAAAGGGAGTACTCTTAAATTCTTAACTGAAATGTACATGCAAAAGAATGAAATTTACACCATACACAAAAATAAATTCAAAAATGAATTAAAAACCTAAATGTGAGATGTGAAACCATAAAAACCCTAGGAGAGAGCACAGGCAGTAATTTCTCTGACATTGGCCAAAGAAGCATTTTTCTAGATATCTCTCCTAAGGCAAGGGGAAAAAAAAAAAAACCTATTGGGAATACATCAAAATAAAAAGCTTTTGCATAGCAAACTAAATAATTAATAAAACTAAAAGGCAATCCTACTAAATGGGAGAAGATACTTTCAATGACATATCCTATAAAGGGTTACTATCCAAAACATAAGAAGAACTGATATACCTCAACATCCAAAACACAAATAATCCAACTAAAAATGGGCAAAAGACATGAACATACATTTCTCCAAAGAAGGTATACAGATTGCCAACAGACACATAAAAGATGCTCAACATTACTTATGAGGAAAGTGCAAATCAAAACTACAATGAGATATCACCTCCCACTGGTCAGACTGGCTAAAATAAAAAACACAAGAAACAACAAGCGTTGGTGTGGATGTGGAGAAAAAGGAACCCTCATGCCTTATGCTGGTGGGAATGCAAACTGGTGCAGTCACTGTGGAGGTTCCTCAAAAAGTTAAAAACAGAACTACCCTACAATCCAGCAATCACACTACTGGGTATTTACCAAAAAAATACAAAAATACTCATTCAAAGGTATGTATGCACCCCTATGTTTATAGTAGCATTATTTACAATAGCCAAATTATGGAAGTAGCCCAAGTGTCCATCAATAAACGAGTGGATAAAGAAGATGTGGTATTAACACACAATGGAATATTATTCAGCCATAAAAAGAATGAGATCTTGCCATTTGCAATGACATGGATGGAGCTACAAAATATAATACTAAGTAAAATAAGTCAGTAAGAGAAAGACAAATACCATATTATTTCACTTACCCCTTGAATTTAAGAAACAAAACAAATGAGCAAAGGAAAAAAAAATAGAGTGAGAGAGGGTGAGAAAGAGGGAGACAAGCTAAAAAACAGACTTTTAAATATAGAGAACAACTGATGATTACCAGAGGGATGGGTGAAATAGGTGATGGGGATTAAGGAGGACAATCGTCCTGATGAGCAATGGGTGATATATGGAATTGCTGAATCACTATATTGTACATCTGAAACTAATATAATACTGCAAACTATACTGGAATTAAAATTAAAAATTAAAAAAAGGAAATTTAATGCATCAAATTTAGGGCTTTAATTAATAATATTAAGACAAAGGCAATAGGATGAAAAACCTTAGATTAATTGTTCTAACAGATCTGAACTCAATAAAAAGAAGACTATTGAGAATAGTCTACTACTCATGAGTCTATGCCCAAACAGAAGTTGACTGCTAATGCCCAATAAATTGTTATGATTGCAACAATTCAGAAGATGAGGCCAGAGATGTCCCTTGAAGCAGGTGTAAAGTCCAAGGAATAGAAATTCCAATAAACACTAAAAAAAGTTGGGGGAGCGGGGTGGTACCTGGGGGCTCAGTCAGTTGAGCATCCAACTTCGGCTCAGGTCATGATCTCAAGGTTTGTGGGTTCAACCCCTGCATCAGGCTCTGTGCTGACAGCTCAGAGCCTGGAGCCTGCTTGGATTCTGTGTCTCCCTCTCTCTCTGCCTCTCCCCGACTCACAGTGTCTCTCTCAAAAATAAATAAACATTAAAAAAAGAAAGAAATTCCAAATGCTCACCCTCTCTTTTTTTTTTTTAGCCTATTAAAAAAAGAACTCTCAAGATGATGAGTTCTCCCATAAAACGATGTGAATTCTCTCACAATAGAAAGCTTCAACTTCCAGGAACATAACAACAAAAACATACTACATAATAAGGTATACCACTGGTTCTCAAATTTTTAGTATTGGGACAACCAACTACTTTTTTCATCTGCTGTCTCTGGGAAAAAAACTTTAAATATGAAAGTTCCTTTGACAAGAGTAGAATTATGGTAAGTTAAAAACCAAAACAGTGGTAGAGACAGCCTTATTACAAATAACATTACATTAGACCATGTTATACACCACACTCTTACACTCATTGCGATGCAATAGGTAGCCTAAACTGAGGAATAATCAAAGCGAACTGTTTCTAAAGAGCAACATATTTGTCTCTTTGAAGCAAACTATAATAAAAAAAAAATTAAGCATAAAGGGCTACTATGATACAATCTACTAAGGCAACTAGATAAACTGGATATGCCTAAGTACTCTAGGTATTCTAAAGAAAAATCATACATTTATATGCTCAAGCAAAATCACCTGACTTACCATCTGTTTTAATTCTCCTACTTTATGTAATTCAGTAACTCACTTATCAAACTTTCAAGACAATATTAGATAAAAATACATTAAATACAACTTCATTAGATTTACAATCATTGCTAGTGCTATCGGTATTATTTTTGTACTGTTCTTTCATGCTTCATATAGTGTTAGTAAGCGTACTTTGATTACAATATCCTTGACTACTAATTACAAACATCTAAATGTAAAGAATACCGTAGAGTGGCTTCAGCAAATATCTGACGTAGCCTTGCTTCTGTCTCCCCATAGAATCTGTAACAAATAAAATACATTTAAGGACCAACTTTTAGTGTTTTTAAAGTTTCGTCTTTAAAAGTTCATCTGACTTTTCAAATATTTCCAGAATACTTAAAACTACTTTCAAAAATTATTTTCAAAACTTAATTTTTATACACAATTAAAAGCAAATTTAAAGTATTTCAACATATGAATATCCAGAGGGAATGCTATGCAGTCATTTTTTTGAAACACATTTAAGAAGTATTTAATAAAACTGTTTATTCTATTGAATTATGCACCTACTTGCTTATAATTTCAGGACCATTAATTACAGAAACATAGGCTCCTACTTCATTAGCAACAGCCCTAGCAATCATGGTCTTCCCAGTACCTGGAGGGCCATAGAGTAACACTCCTCTAGGTGGAGGAATTCCTAGAAGAAAAAGAAGACTGTATTCAACATTACTAGGTTTCTTGTGTTATCATATGATTGCAAACATGAGTTGTAAATTTACCTTGTATCACAAAACTAAAGTAAGAGTCAGACCTTCTGACCCTGCCCCTTCCCCTCAAAATGTACTAACTGGCCCAAACACTGATCTCCAGAAATGATTTTTTCTCTCTCAGTAGACCTGAGAGAGGCCAGGCACACTGGTGAAAAACTGGCTGGACATCCACAAAATTGCTATGTCCCATCCCACACAGCACAGTTCAATAATCAGAACACAAAGCTCAGATAAGAACAAGGACATCCAAAACAACCATCAATCTTAATTTTCATCCAACTAGCCACCTTAGACTATATAAAGATTACTAGCAACATGTCGATCCAAGGGTTCATTCCATATTTATATATAGACTCATGAAAAAGGAAAAGGCAGAGAAAGAGATGGTAGGCATCAAATACATGCAGAGGATCTGGGCAATTACCATACAGAGGAATCCCTGAGTTTCCTAGGAGCCAATCACTCCCTTAACCACTTGCTTAAATGCAAAGAGATCTGCACACAGCTACATTTCCTAACAAAGAAATTTTACCCAACATATTTGAATGTTTGGTTTACTTCTTTGGTCATTACAGCTCATCTAGAATGACAAGATACCAATTCTAGATCCAATATAAACAATTGTGGAAGTATGCAATTAGAAGATACAAGGCTGCAGCTAACTCACATTACAATCTAAAGAGATAAAGCATGAAAAAAAGCTCACGGTTTAACCGGCATCTCCCAAAGCAACTCACACCTCCTACCATACCTACTACTCAGGAAAAAAAAAACAAGAAAAGAAAGTGAACAATTATTATTTAAGTGGAATGAGCCAACTGCTTTTTAGTTCGAATTTAATACTTGTGGGTGCAATACACTGAAGGAATCATACCGTAACTCTTGAAAAGTTCAGGCTGCTTGAGAGGCAATTCAATTACTTCTCTAATTGTTTTCAGCTGACTATTTAAGCCTCCTATCATGTCGTAAGTTACTTTGAATTGGTTGTCTTGCTCTTCTGAATTTGTACAAATCTTTGTAAAATTCACTCTCGTTGTTGAAGAAATAAAATAAAAAGTATCAGTGTTGTGCTTTGTTCCCACATAGGCTGACTTTAGCAATCTCTCTTCATTAACAAGTTGCTCATTTCCTCCTTTGGCCAATTCAAAACTACATTTAAGTCCTATGATCTCTGCTAGTTCAAGTCCACTGTTGTCCCTAGGACTCTGTGTAACATCTGAAAAAATGTCACTAGCTTTACTTATCATTCTGTCATCTACTGGTTTGCAAGGAGTACTGCTTGATGTTGGATCCTGAGGCTCTTCCAGATCTAACTGGCTCAGCTGTAAGGCTACGTCCAGCGTACTGGTGTCTATGTTGGACTGTTCACAGGCCATTCCTTGAGCATCAGTGTCATTCTGAGGCCTTCTCAATATCATGCCATCTGTCCCTTTCACTCTCAACACTTGCAACTTGCATGGTCGTCCATAGAATGTACAATACAAAAAGTTGCCTGGTAAAACAATCTTGCCATCTAGAAAATAATTTTTTAAAAATATATGTTAGCATAACTTTTACCCATTTAATGTTTAAATAGCAATTTATTCCATCTATTAATAAACTACCTGAAAGACTAACCATATTAATAAAATAATTGCCATAAAAAAGAGACAACTTAATATTCCCATTTGATAGAGCACTATATAGAGACAGAAGGACAAGATAACTCTTTACAATCTTCCACACTCAATACATCTAGAATCCTATCAACTCGTCAACACATAGCCAGGCATTCCATATCTAATAATAAACTCACCTAAAATGGCACACCTGCCTGATACTTCAAGGTAACATTTCTCACAGGAAAGACCAAGAGCTCAAGGGTTAAAAGTCTCAGTTCTAACACTGACTTTGTCCGTAGACAAATCATGTATTCTCTCCACTGCTTAACTACCAATCAATTGAGAAAAAAATCCCTATCTCTAAGGACATTAATTCATTGAGAAGAACAGTCTCCACACTGTTGAAGATAACTATGATCTATATAAGACTTCAAAGACACATTACTTTATTTACTGCTACCTTGCTTCTTACAATTTAAAAAACTATTTAAAACATGTCTCTCACCTAGTTTCCTCAGAAGACAACCAGTCAGTTGTTCTTCATTAATATCCACATTTTTGTCACTATAAAGGGCAGGGGAAATAGAAATCAGCATCGAGTACACCAGAAACTAAAACGTAATATAAAATTACATATACATAGTTGTAATGCAGACCTAGTCACCTGGAAATGGTTTATACAATACTGGAATGATTTATGCTTTTCAGATATTTCTTATAGCCATGAAAAGATGATTTGCAACTTGGTGTCCTAATGACCTAAATCAATGTTCTTCAAAATATAGAGTACTATCCATTAGTGGATCATGAAATCATTTCAGTCAATCTCATCCAGCATTTTTTTAATAGAATACAAAATGTCAAAAGTACATCACACAAAGAAAGAGTAAATACTGCTTAGAAAAGCATTACTTTCTTATACATACATTCATACACATCTATATACTCATGTATACAGGTACACACGTGAGTACATGCGTGCACCATATTTGTGGATGTATACATATACTAGATCACAGTGAAATGTATTTTTCATTGTGTGTCATAGCCAACATTTGAAAAACACTGATATAAATTAACCATCCCTTTTCTGAAATTGCCTAGCTTGGAGAAAGGCTTTTACTCATAGATTACTTCACTTCCGTTCTATAATTTAGAATTTTATCTTTCTGGAAAATTAAGTCCTTATAGGACATTACCTGAAGAGGTACAAATAAGAAAAAGGGAGAGTAATAGTGTAATGGAATTTTATTCTGGAGAAAGGGCATGCCTACAGAAAAATGACAACCCTTTCTTCCAGCTAATGATTGTTTTTCAGAAAGGTTGCTTGAGTATAGGAAGTAGGTACATGTAAAAATCTTGTGAAGAAACATGTTCTTGGACAGTTCTCAGAATAGGTGCATTTTTCCTTATTCCCCGCATGTAAGTAGCCCATACCAGCAGAGGAGGCTACGGTTGTGAGGTCATCCAGAGATCGGTGGAAAAGTGATAGTTTAGCTCAAGAAGAGGTATATTAGCAGACCCATCTGGTCCAAATCTAAGCCTTGTTCTCCAATCACTTTGTCAGCAACAAACAAAACCAATAGTGTCAACTTCATTATTTGCAGATTCACCCACCTGCTACAATTTATTTGTAACCCCAAAATCAATACTAAAAGAGCTTGCCTAGTCATTCACGGACATGTGTAGAGCAGGCAAAACGATGGAGTCACTAAACACTTTCCTAGCTGAGGTTGAAAAAGAACTCTTGTTTTCATTCTTCCAGAGACAACAAGAAGATGGCAGAGATGGTAGGAGGCAGTGCAGTGTACAGCAGAAAGTGCAGCTCGTGGGTGAGCTGGAGATTTGAATCCTAACTGGTATCTGTCAGCGAGGTGGCCTCCGGCAAGTCACTCAACATTTCTGAACTACCACTTCTCTTTTATAAAATAAAGAAGTGAAAATCTATCAGAATGAGTTGTCTTGAGATTATAATGTATGGTAAGATATGTATATGTAAATATTTACACTAAATATGCACTAAATATAGTAAGGTTATTAGCATATGCTATTATATATAACATACGTTAAATATTTAAACATAAATATGTAACATTAAATATAAATATATACATACATTGCTAATGCAGTACTCACAGTAACTTTATAGAACATACTTAGCACTAAGAATGAGAATTGACTGTGTATTCTTACAGAGAGAAAAAAAAGAACAAGGGGGAAATTTCAAATCAAATGTATATATAAACTACACGGGAAATTGTATCTCCTTAAATGCTTAAATTCACTTCTGTTTATAGAACTCTGAAACCAGTTACATTTAAATCATTTCTATTTATTAAACTCTGAATAGAAGATATTCACAAACGAGTATAAGAATGGTAAAAATACTAAGTTTTGCTTTTAAAAAATGAATAGGTGCAGACAAAATTACTTCCACTAGAAGGAGCTCTAACCTTACTAATAAAATTTTTCAGAAGCAAACGAAGGGTATGATCCACAGATTAAAATTACTGATTTATCTTACTTGAAATTAAGTTTCTTGTCTAAGCTCTGCTGCCACATTTAAAACACAAGATTTTTTAATAAAATTGTAAAAACCAAGCTGCCATTTAAAACACATACAGTCCCTGTATAGTAAGTTATCGTCATCACCTAAGACTGCTGCGCCCTCAAGAGGTCACACTAGCTAGATCATCAAAAATCCAATCAACTGATGCCTGCAACCTGCAGCACTGCCTCAAGACACTCTAAAGATAAATACCATTTAATCTGTGTAGAACTACTACCTAACCCATAAAATAATGGGTAAGTTACTTCTCACCCAGGCCATTTCCTCATCTTTTAAAAAAAAATTTTTTTTTAATGTTTGTTTATTTCTGAGACAGAGACAAAGCGTGAGAGGGGGAGGGACAGAGAGAGAGGGAGACAGAATCAGAAGCAGGCTCCAGGCTCTGAGCTGTCAGCACAGAGCCCGATGCAGGGCTCAAACTCACAAACCGTGAGATCATGACCTGAGCCAAAGTCTGTCGCTCAACCGACTGAGCCACCCAGGCTCCCCTCTTCATCTTTAAGAAAGGGATAAATATGGGCACCTTGTAGATGTTCGGAGTATTAAATGAGAGAAGAAAAGGTGTGTATGCATGTGTGTGTGCTAGTACACAGCTGGTGCACAACACATGCTGAGTTTTCCTTTCCCCTCTTCCTTTTATTTTACTGTTTGCTAAAATGTTACTAAGTTCTCTGAAAAATGTTTCCTGGTTTATAAGAAAAAAAAAATATGCTAATGCTCAAGCTTGAAATCTATAAAACTATCAAAAGAGAAGAAAACATTTTAAAATCAAACTAATGACTGGAAAATGTTTTGTGATTCTTGCAAACAGAATATCCAAGACGACGAGTGATATACTTTAACTGCATTGATAAGGTGATTCAAACAATTAGTCTTTGATGAGGGACTTTCAAAATCTAATAAATACAACTGTTTTATTAGATTGAATAATCAATGAGTTAAAATATATAATCAGGTGCTTTGCTTGAACAGTCTTGATTAAAACTTATTTCTTGCCTATTCACGGTAATCTACTCCCTCCTTTACAACATCTCTGATTACACTGCAATCCAAGATGAAAACTACTGTGGAACATACATCGGTAATAATTCCTCTCACCAAAAAAATCAGGGCAGACTAATCACACAGCAATACAGTCTCTAGTCCATACATTATGTAGCACTCATCTAGCTTGTACTGTCTAATACAGTAGAACACTAGCCACTCGCCACGTGTGGCTATCGAGCACTTAAATGTGTCTAGTCCAAATTGAGGTGTGCTGGCAAGTTTAACAAACACAGTGGATTTTTTAAGACTTAGTTTGAGGGGCGCCTGGGTGGCTCAGTCGGTTAAGCGTCCGACTTCAGCTCAGGTCACGATCTCACGGTCCGCGAGTTCGAGCCCCGCGTCGGGCTCTGGGCTGATGGCTCAGAGCCTGGAGCCTGCTTCCGATTCTGTGTCTCCCTCTCTCTCTGCCCCTCCCCTGTTCATGCTGTGTCTCTCTCTGTCTCAAAAATAAATAAACGTTGAAAAAAAAAAAAAAGACTTAGTTTGAAAAACAGAATGGAAAATAACTTAACAGTTTTTTATAGTTATTACAAGTTAAAATAAAATGTTACAATTGGTGTAATACTAAATATTAATATTGAAATAATGACTAACTTACATATTAAATGAAATATTTCACCAACTTGATTTTCCTTCTTAAAAGTGGCTATCAGAAAATGCAAAATTATATATGTGGTTCACATTTGTGATTCTTGTTCTGTTTCTGCTGGGCAGCACTCATTTAGATTGTCACCAAAGAAAAGCACCAAACCTGAGTGTGACATCCATTTCCTCAGCCTGAAGCACCGCACCCAACAGAGGCTGGACTTGAATGGCATCACCAACGCTCACGCCCACATTCTTTTGCGCCGTTTCACTCAGGCCAACCTTGCCTCCAGGAAACCCTGCCACAGGCCAGGCTGTATAGACCTGCCCAGAACACAGGAAATAAAAATATAAGAAAATAAATATTCATAGAAATTCATTAATTTATAAGGCAGAAAACTAAGCACAACTAAGTATATGGATCTGCAAAACACAGTCCTCACCCCCAAAGGACTTACAATCTGACACAAGTTACAAAAAACTTTATTTATTTATTTATTTACTTACTTATTTACTTATTTTTGAGAGAGAGAGAGAGAGCATAAGTGGGAAGGGGCAGGGAGAGAGGGGAGCAGAAGATCAGAAGCGGGTTCTGTGCGGACAGCAGCGAGCTCAATGCAGGGCTCAAACTCACGAGCTGTGAGATCATGACCTGAGCCAAAGTCAGATGCTCAACCAACTGAGCCACCCACGTGCCCCCAAAAAACTTTTTAAATAAGTACTTAATTATGTCTTTTTGTGAAGATTAGGAATGATACCACGGTGAAATCAGTAGAAGATCTGAAAGGTAATTTACAAAAAAGAGACAAAGGCATTAACATGCAATAAGAAAATGGGAAAAAATACTAAAGACAAGCTAACTGTAAGCCTGGCACATAAACTTCATCCAGGAAGTAGTGAAGGAGCTGGCACAAGAGCTTCATGGGAACCTGGATCTCATTAGACTTAAATGTTAACGAGGAGAAGTGAAGATTTCCAGCTCCAGACAGTGGTCTGAGCTCACATATTTATAGTCTCCACAAAACACAGTGAAGAACTTTTTTTCTTTTTCTTTTTTAAGAATAATGAGGGGCACCTGGGTGGCTCAGTCGGTTAAGCGTCCGACTTCGGCTCAGGTCATGATCTCACGGTCCGTGAGTTCGAGCCCCGCGTCGGGCTCTGTGCTGACAGCTCAGAACCTGGAGCCTGTTTCAGATTCTGTCTCCCTCTTTCTCTGACCCTCCCCCATTCATACTCTGTCTCTCTCTGTCTCAAAAATAAAATGAACATTAAAAAAATTTTTTTGAATAAAAAAAAAGAATAATGAAAAGAATGAGAACTGTGCCATCAGCACCTAATAGATTTCAAATCATTTTCAGAGGATGCCACTGGATGAGAGAACACTGACTAATCAAGCAGCAGAAGACATAGCAGAGGCAGAGGCCAGCAGCAGGAAAGACCAACCTGGCAAAAATGAACCTTTCTGGGTTTCGAGCCTCAAATATAATGAATAACAATAAGAACAAACAGCTGAAAACAGGAAAAGTAATCACATATTCGTGATGACACTCATATTTGAGAGGACAGTCATACTCCCAAACAACATTTCTATGAAGAAATACAATTAACAAACTGGAGGAGACAGGGCTGCTAGTGTGTGTCACCACCTTGGGAGAAAAGGCCTCTCTCTATATTATGACATTTAGAGGCTACTATTTCCAGGGTAGTCATAGATATCAAAGGAAGGAAAAGTTTATATAGATATGAGGGTCATTTAAAATATAGTTTTTCATTTATAACTTTGTTGAAAACTAAAATAAAAAACATCACAAATCTTTCTAAACTAAGGAAATGAAAAAGACTCTTACCTCTTGTTTTCCATCCAAACTGGTAAGCAACACTGGTCGACCTATACATATATTTGCAGATTTCATAGTGTTGAGTCCAAGTTGAACAAGGGAATTTTGGAATGTTTTAGGAACTCTGTCATCTACCAAAAAGGGAAAGAAAATTATTTTCATACTATTTTATAACTACTGAAATTAAAGCCTGCTTTCTGTTGGGAGTACATTAAAATCTTCTAGCCACATAACCAAATGAATGCACTTACCATACTCTGGAGAAAGCACAGTTCCGATCCTCTTTATTTTAATGAAAAGACTTAAAACCAAACCTTTCTAAGGGTCCACTGACTGACAGTTTGAGTGCTAACCAAAAGAGGATGTCTTATGGGGTAGGTATTAGTTTCCATCTTTTAAGAAATATGATCTCTAACTTTTTTAAGAACTGCACATACCTGCAACAAGGCTTTTCATACTTGCATAGCGACCTTTGTACTACAGATTCTAAGTTGAGTTGGCTACTAGTATTCAAAGGCTTGAGCTGGGGAACTGGCATTTGGTTCTGGAGGGTTAAGTTACATTTCCACTTCTGATCCACATGATAGCAATTCAAGAGTTTTCTTTTCTAATCCCAGGAACATATGGATAAAATAGGAACACAGGCCTTATTCCTTAGGCAAGTACACACTGACCAAAATGACCATTCTGCGTTTTCAACTTTGGCCAACGTAAGGGACCAGAATTCAGCCCAGCTGACGACACTTCTGAAAATGATGTGCTGATATGTCCACCCCCACCCAACCACCTCAAGTACACATTTGGTCCTTCTTTTGATTCTTTCAGCACTCAATGCTGTCAGATATTAGCATTTATCATCACAATATACATTTGTTTTTCAGTCTGACTTTCTCCTAAACCATGTGCTGCTTTGGCAGGAATTGGGTCAAATTCATCTTTGTATTTCCAATGCCTAGGAGTGCCAAATATAGCAGTCGCATAATAAACATCCATGAAATCAGTGAACGTACTAGATGGCTACACAGCATTTTACTTTTCAGCACAAAATCAATGAAACACTTACGAAATTTCAGCCTGTCACAAACTTTGTTACAAAATTTATTATTAGACACATAGACCATAATCATAGTTCTCTAATATTGGTGTTCCTTAATAATCAAAAAAAGGATACTTTGGGTTTAAAAGGAACTAAGTCAATAAAAATAAAATCATGAGGTATATCTAATCTAATTATTTTTTGCCACTACAAAATAACTACACAACACACTTATTTTCTGTCATCAGCTGAGAAAAACAAAGCATCTCACAGAGCTAAGATTAACAGTACTGAACACTTTATAAAATAAGCATATTTCACAATATGAGGCTGAAAAGAAATTCAACTTTCCTACGAGCATCAGGTCTCTTACATAGTTTACTCATCAATAACACCAAAGAATCCTTTTGATGACTTAATAATGTTCACTTTTCTGTCACTTCTTTCTTTCTAAACCTCAATGAATTACCATTCCCTCTTGAAAATTACCTCCCAGGTATATCCAGTCCTTGGCAAGACTATAGGTTTTCTTCTTCCTTCCATCCTATCCTGCACATTCACCATGCACCAGAATTTGACAAATCACAGGCTTCTCTAAATACTCCACTTCCTCCTTATCACCAATGAAGATCATGTTCAAACTCTCATTCACTGGCCTTATTTCCTAATACATCTCCACACATTCTCTTACAGTCCTCATTCCTCCAATACCATACTTTAAAAATATACCTCAACATCCACTTTCCCTATTAACTATATGTTATTGAGCACTTTATGTGCCAAATTAACTAATGAGACAGTAAAGGTCATTTCAAACAACCATCCACTCTTCAGTTGTTCTTTCAGCAAACATTTGCTATGTGCCCACATGGCCGATAATATGTTAGGCACTGGGAATACAAAGTGAACAAAAGCAGACAGTCCTTGGCCTCTCAGAGCTTATGATCTAATAGGATGAGGGAGTTATTAAACAATCACTGAATAATTCTGTAGTTGTAAACTAAGATTAATACAATGAAAGAATGACCAAGAGGGCGAGGAGAGCCTATAAAGTGGAATCTAATTGGGAAGAACCAGAGAACGCTTCTCCAAGGAAATAATGTTGAAATTCAGATCTGAAGGAAGAAGAGGAATTAACTAAATGAAGAGGGAATAAAGAGAATTCCTGACAAACAGAACAGCTTGTACAGAAAAGTACTGGACAGAAGGAAGAATTATATACCTGAGTACACGCAGAATGGCAGGAGACAAGAAGGGGCCATGTAAGGAAGGTCAAGACCTCCCAGGGAAGTAGGCTGATAGGAAGCTGCTGAGCTCCTGACAGCAACTGAAGATCACTTAGGGGTGAAAAGCAAGCTCATGACAAGATGTTCGTTTTTAAAGATCATTCTGGCTGCACAGTGGGGGGAAAAATGGGGAGTGGCTAGTGTAGTAGTCCAAGTGACAGATGATGGTGTTTGAGATCAAGGTAGAAACAGTGGTAATAAAGAAGAGGAACGTAGGTGATAAACAGAACTTGGTAGTGGACTGGATATGTGAGATCTGTGAAAGAGATGCCATGGATGACCCCTAGGATTCTGAATTTTACAATGGAAAATTGAACAGGTCCTGAGTTTGTTTTGTTGTGAAAATAGGAGTTTATGAGGTCAGTCTTTAAGTACCTTTGAAAAATCCAAAAGAAGAGGTATAGCGCAATGCTATACAAAGTGTGATCAGCAAACTATTTACCAGTTCATGAAAGGATAAATACAGAAAACAAGGGTTTACTTAGAAGCTTTTATTACAACTGGACAGACTAATCACATATCTGTTGAATCTAATAAAAATTTCTATTTTTAAATTTATTTTCCTAGTAATTTCTTTTTATTATATTTACAACAGCACTAAGCTTTACATACGATATTTTAAAAACTTCCTTACAAAGTTTTAGTATTGGTCTAGAAGACAACTGAACAAAGACTCAGAAATAGTATATTTTACAAATATAATTACAAAAATGATGAGGGTATAGATGGAAAACTATGGACATTGGATGAGCTTGCCCAAGAAAAATTTGTACAGAGAAAAAAAGGGTTTCAGGACTAAAAAACTGAAGAACTGAAACATCTGGCAGCCAAGTAGAAGATTATCCTGCAAAGGAAAGTGAAAAACTACGTACCAACAAAAGGACAGAGAAAAACTAGGAACACTTAATGACACATAAGTCAAAAATTAAACTATTTTTAGAAAAAGGAAATGGTAGACAACACCAAAAGTTGCTGAGAGGTCAAGTAAGGGAAGTAATGAAAAGCTGTCCATTGTATTTACCAACATGGATATGATCAGTGACCATGGCAGGGACAGTTTCCATGGAATGATGGAATGGATACCAAAAGAGAAATAGGCTAATTAAGAGGTGAGAAATGAGGAGATAGAGACTACTCCATTTAAGAAATTTGGCATAAGGGGCGCTTGGCTGGCTCAGTCAGTAAAGCATGCAATTCTTAATCTCCACGTTGTAAGATACAGTTCCATGTTGGGTGAAGGGATTATTTAAAAACCAAATCTTAAGGGGCACCTGGGTGGGTCAGTCAGTTAAGTATCTAACACTTGATTTCAGCTCAGGTCATGATCTCACAGTTGGTGGGTTCAAGCCCCACCTCGGGCTCTGTGCGGGCTCTGTGCACGCAGTACAGACCTGCTTGGGATTCTCTCTGTCCCTCTCTCTCTGCCTGTTCCCCCCCACACACACACACTCTCTCTATCTCAAAAATAAATAAATAAACTTTTTTTTTTAAAGCAAATCTTAAAAAAAAAATGGCAATGAAAGATGGACAGAGAGGGTGGTGATAAGAAGAAAATGTAGAACTTTTGTTTTGATTTAAAATGTAAGAGAAATCAGCAGGTTTAAATTTCAATAAAAAAGGGTCCAGTTAAAAAAGCGGTTGAATATGCAGGACAGAACAAGTTGTCCTCTGACCCCCTAAAGGAAACTGAAAACACCGTATTAACTCTAACATTGTGATTAGGATCAACATTAGGCAGAAGTAAAAATCTTGCCACTAGGTTTGCTGGTGATCTGTTTTCAACCCAGAAGCTTTACCAACTAAATAACTTTTCAGGCAAATCCGTTCTCTTAACTCAAGGGGGCTGGTATCTGAGATAATGGCTTCAGAGTCAAATACCGCCTACCACTTAGTAAACCTGTGGAACCTGGAGCCAATCACGTTAACTATTCTTCCTTTGTAAAATAGGCATAATGATACTGTACCTATCTTCCAGGGTTTCTGTGAAGATTAAATGAGATATATGTGTGACATAAGTAACCTACTGATAACAATAGTATGTAATTGATAGCTGTTATTAAATACCAGAACCTGTCTAACAAGAAAAAAAAAAACCTTAAAGGCTTTCATTCTCACAGACACAACGCTCTTAGGAAGATGCATCCACATCTTCACTGAACTGGGTGTCTAGTTTTCTGCTGTATGTATACCCTATACTCGCTAGCTTTAAGCAACTTCGCAGTTAAATATGTCGCTCATCTTAAACGAAGTAAAGTTTTTCAAGTATAACTTACAAATTCAAAACAATTCACAGAAGAGATGGCTTGACTTAGCCACGGATAAGCCGTTTCTGCCTGACTTCTTCAGTGTAGGCGTGGCTTCGGGCATCTTACAAAATTCTGTGCTACTCTCACACCTATGTCTCGACCAGTTTTCAGAAGCCTCTGCATCTTAACGGCGGCATCGCTAGGTCTACGCTTTCCCAGGTTGAGCCCCCGGCCTCAAGTCTCCCACCCAAAACTCTTTACCCTTTTCTAAAATGTTGGTCACCACCAGAGTCCCAGCCGCCGCCGCGGTGCCTGGCCCAGGAGGAGCCGAGGGCCCCGAAGAAGAGGAAGCAGAAGAGGGTGAGGTTGAACCATTCTCTGCGCTTCGATTCAGCCGTTTTCTGTTCTTCTTGGAAGACATGATCAGAAGGTAGCCTGAAAGAAGCAACTGCAAAGGCGGCTCAACGTGCGCGTTCCTCTGGAAGAAAAACTTCCGGGGCAGAAGTCAACGAGACTCCGCCCTTCACCGTAATCCCCAGAGTGGAGCGCAATTAGAGGGAGAACGGAGCGTTTTCAGAACTCGCCGTCTTTGAAGAAGCTGAAGAGGTTATGACTTTTACAAAGGAAGGTGGATTACGTAAACACAACCGTTATTTAGATTGTAAATTCCTGAGAGGATTTTTTTAAAATCTCTGCCTGCCTTCCCTATTCCTGGACAAACGTCTGTTGACTTAAAAACAGGTGGAAAAGTTTCTCCTCAGCTTTCCTGGAACCAGGCAAATTCCTGAGAGGACCTGGTGGACAGGACTTCGTGATCTCTTCGGTAAAGCGCTACGAAAGTGGCAACGTTAACTCAACTCTGAGATAGATGGGTGGCACTCTTCTAAAATTTATGGTAATGACCTCCGCTCCTGACCTAGGCGGAAGGTTGATTTTAGGGGCCTAACGAGTGGTCGAATGAGGACTTGAAGATGCCGCCATTTCTGAGCGGGCGTTTCTGGCGCGCGGTGTTCACGCGGACCCGCGGCGAAAGGCTCTGGGCAGGGCACCGCCGGGCCTCGGGCGGTCCGGGTTGCAGGTGGGACGCTCTCGCCGGAGCTGACGTGCTGCGAGCCGAGCCGGACAGATTCGGGGGTATCTCGGTGCCTCTGGAGCGGTTTCGCGCACTGGACCGCCTGGACGCCGCCTCTTTCCAGAAGGTCTTGCAGGGCAAGTGTGCCTTGGCCGAGGGGTTCCCTGCCTTCCTGAGCGTTTCTAATGAAGTAACAGGGTGTCCTGCGTCCACTAGTCATGCTCTCGGCGAATCAAGTAACGAGAGGGCAAATGTGACCTGTATCAGTTTCCCCTGTTTTGTTCTTGCTCCCTTTGCTGGGAGATTTCTGAGGCAGCTGGGTGAAATGGTGACTATTCTAGACTTTGAGATCGGCAGCACTAGTTTCTGGTAACCTTTCTAGCGTGTGACCTTCGGCAAGTTCTGTAAACTACCATTTCCCCTTCCATAAAACTGGTTAGCAACAAATAGGATTGCTGAGGGTGAAGTTGGATAATGCATGTAAAGTGCTTAGCACGGTATCTGTCACATACTTAACGCTCAGTAGGTGTTAATATTATTTCATTATTATTGACTATCATTTACTGATCCTTAGTTATGCGGAGCACTTTGCCCTAGACAAAACTATACAGGTGGTGGACAGTGAGTGGACCAGAGAGGTTCGAAGTGGTCAGTTTTGTACACAAATTGGATCAGGCTGACTCATCAAAAACTAGAGTTTGCTTCTAAAACAGCGACGAGTCTTTTATGATTAACCAATGAGCATGGTGGGCTGTTTCGGTCTTAAATAAGAAAACTCTTCACTCTTCTTGAACCTCAAGTCCAAAGATAAGATAGCAAGCTTGGGTGGAGGAGCCTTCATTATGAGAGAAGCCTGTGATTTGCCTGGAGTTTTTCAAACTGCCCATGACGGTCCTTATGTTCGAATTGAAGGCATAGCGTAGAAATTCAGCCATTGAAAGATCTTCTCTTAAAGGAAACTTCAGATAATCTTTATCCTATTGCACAACATGGGAAGTGAGCATCTGTATTAATATAATTGAGCTAGTTATTTCATTCTTTAATTATTCTCACTCCCAAACTACATACCTGTTCACCTCATTTCTCTATTCATGAATAATTGCTGATTTCGACAATATCAGCAGTAGGAGAATCAAATCAGTGTTCATCCTCTAATATGTCTGCGTATGTGTGGGTAGAGACTGGTATTTATCGCACACACTTGTCACTGGCCAGGTGATTAAAGCACTACCTTAGCCAACAAAGCAAAACAGGAGGATTGGGGTTGGAGTCACACATCCAGGTTTCAAGTCCCAAGTTCTGCCAGGTGCTTACCCAGGCATTAGACAAATCACCACTGAAAAATTTGCCTCTTAGGTTGCTTATGCAAGTAATGCCAGCCCTTTTTACTTTACTGGATAGATGTGGTGATCTAAGATAAATTATATGAAACTAGTTTATAATCTGTGTAGTACCATGTACCTATAGTCTTTAATAAAACATTCTATTACATTTATGAATTGTATTGCTAGACACTGGTTTAAGAACTTCACAGATAATCATTTAATCCTCATAACGATTCTGTGCGGTAGATACTTTTACCTCTATTTTAAAGGTGATGGTACTGAGGCACAGAGAGATTAACTTCCCTAGGCTCTAGCTCTAGAATCTGTTCTTAATGCATTATGTTGTCTCTAAGAGTTAGTGCAAATTTTGTTAACTATGTCAAACTTGAGCTTTTTCACTCAATTGGAATGATTGGGGAAGATATGGGAAATTTCTGGAATGAGAGAAACATCCTATAATCTTTATTGGAGTGGGTTACACAGGTGTATGCATATGTCAGAACTCATTAAATGTACACTTAAGATTTGTGCACTTCACTTTTTGTAATTGTGTGTCAATTTTTAAAAGATTTAATCGGAAAAAGAGGGAGGTGAGAAGGATCTGACTCCATAGCCCCAAATCAAGAAGTCTTTATGAAAGGCTCCTATGTATTTTCACCTTGTTAGGTACATTGACTTTTAAAGAGGTAGAGAACATGGTCCTTAACAGTCACTTACTGCACATCTGGAGAAGAGAAGAGGGAAAGGAATTTAACCATTAAATAAATAATCAAGCCTTCCTACTACCACACACACACACTTTGCAAGATTATTGTAAAGATTAAGTGAGATGATGGATAGAAAAAGTGATTTGAGAAGTTTTTCTAAAACTGCAGTATTCTTAAAAAATAAAAAAGGGTGGGGGGGGGTTGCTGGGTGGCTCAGTAGGTTAAGCATCTGACCCTTGGTTTCAGCTGGTCATGATCTCACAGTTGGTGAAATCAAGCCTGGGGTTGAGCTCTGTTCTGACAGCATAGAGCCTGCTTGGGATTCTCTCTCTCTCTCTCTCTCTCTCTCTCTCTCTCTCTCTCTCTCTCTCTCTCTGCCCCTCCCCTGCTTATGCATGCTCTCTGTCTCTCAAACATTGAAAAAAAACAAAACTGCAGTATTCTTCACTCATAAATTAAGGTCAATAATACTTGCCTTTCAGGGTTGTGAGAACTTAATGAGGTATTATATGTAGAGTGTCTAGAACTTAGTAAGGACTAAATATTAGCATCTTTTCCCCCTGGCTCAATCTTAAGTAATAAAGCAAGAGAATTTACAGAAGTCAAAAACAGAAAAATGTATGTTCATCTTGGTATTATTTATAATAAGAATTAGAAATAATCCAAATATCCAAGAGTAGGAGGTTGGTTAAGTAGCTTTTGGTACACCTATCTGAGGAAAATTATGTAGTCATTAAAAATTTATGTTCATTAAAAATTTTAATGACATAGCAAAATGTTTACATTTTATGTCATAAAGACATGCTGTAAATTATATGTGGTATGATGTCAATTCCAATGTTCATGGGAAAATGTCAACATTTAAATGTTTATCTCTGCATTCTATTAAGATAATGAAGTTTTAATTTCATTATACTTTATTTTCAAAATTTCCCAGAACTAGTATATATTATTTAAAAACAAAGTTAGGGTTTTAACCACCTTGAAATTTATAAGCCAAAAATATTATCACAGAACTCTTAAAGAAAGAATAAATAGAAGCCCATAATGGTCGTTTATAAAGATTAAAACTAAGGATGTTAAGGGGCGCCTGGGTGGCGCAGTCGGTTAAGCGTCCGACTTCAGCCAGGTCACGATCTCGCGGTCCGTGAGTTCGAGCCCCGCGTCAGGCTCTGAGCCAAACAGGCGGAGCCTGTTTCCGATTCTGTGTCTCCCTCTCTCTCTGCCCCTCCCCCGTTCATGCTCTGTCTCTCTCTGTCCCAAAAATAAATAAAAAACGTTGAAAAAAAAAAAATTAAAAAAAAAAAAAACTAAGGATGTTAAAAGGAACAGCATCAAAACGGAACCAATTATGTGCCAAGCATTGTGTCAGTTGTTACATTTTGGGATCCCCTGCCCCATTCTCCCAGGTAATTACAAGGTGAGGTGGATGCTTTAAGATGGCTTTTTGGAAGAGGTGACACCTTGAGATGAGTTTTTATTTCTCCCACTTCTTTCACTGGAAAATACTTACAGATTTTTCTCATCTGCATTTTAGCTGCAATACAGCAATGGAGGTCAGAAGGTAGAATAGCAGTATGGCTGCACATTCCCATCCTCCAAAGCCAATTTATTGCCCCTGCTGCTTCCCTGGGTTTCTGCTTTCACCATGCAGAGTCGGATTCATCCACACTGACACTGTGGCTGGGAGAAGGACCCAGCAGATTACCAGGATATGCGACACATCAAGTAGGAGTTGCAGGTCAGTTTCAAACTAACATTTTAGAGGTTCACTCCATTAGAGGTTCACTCTATTTTTTTCTTACAGCTAAGCGATAGTTTATTCATGTCTAATGAATGATTTGATGAAGTGATTATCCTCCTTGGGACTATTGAGTAGTGCTTTAAATAAATGAACTTTGCCTTCTGAATTGGCAGAGGACAGCACAAGAGAACAAGTTTGGTGTTTAGTTTTCCAGAGGATACATTTGAACAGTCTTACACAGGTATTTGAACTTAACTACTGAAATAGTAACACTGAATTGGGATCAGGGAATAAATTCATTACAGTAAAGCATATTAGGGTAAAATAAAAGGTAACTTTTAGGTTAAATTTAAGGTAAAGCAAAGATGTTTGATGATTTGAACATTACTTCTTAAAGATATTTACATTAAGTTACAGTGCCAAACAGTTGTTTAAAATAGCATAATTTAAGTATATTATGGAATTTTCAAGTCACTGATTCACTTCAGAGACATAGTCTTGAGAGAAGATTTGCTTTCGATTAATTGCAGGTGCATCAGAATCAACTGGAGAGCTTGCTGAAAACACACTGCTGGGCCCCACACCAAGAGTTTTTAATATCGTTGTGGGGTGTTGCCAGAGAATTTGCATTTCTAAGAAATTATCTGCAGCTGCTATTGATATCGGTGCTGGTCCCTAAACCATCCTTTAGGGAACCAGGGTTAAAAAAATTTCTAGATTTCTAGGGGCGCCTGGCTAGCTCAGTCGATTGGGTGTTCAACTTTGGCTCAGGTCATGATCTCACAGCTCATGCGTTCAAGCCCCACGTCATGCTCTGTACTGACAGCTCAGAGCCTGGAGCCCGCTTCCGATTCTGTGTCTCCCTCTTTCTCTGCCCCTCACCTGTTGATTCTCTCTCTCTTACTCTCTCTCTCAAAAATAAACATTAATTTTTTTTTTTTAATTACTAGAATTCTAGAAAACTGAAATAGTAAAAGACGCCTCATGACTTAAATGAAAACAGTATTATATGTAAATTAGTAATTTGACCAATAATTGTATTTGCCTTCATATAATTTATAAGAGTTTTTTGAGGTAGTTTGCACCTTTGAAATTAAAAAGAAGTTGTTCAAGGATGTCTAATGTTTTCTCTGTCCATGATCTCGCTTCCCTGTAGCAAGTAGAGGCATTTAGAAATTTCCATTCAACTCTACTTCAAAAGACTACTTGATAATTTGATAGCACCTTCACACTACATTAGAAAGTCATACCGACAATTATCAATTCATTGGTAACAGATTTTTAAATTAGACTTTTAAATCCAGTTATTACTGCAGAATTGGTAATATATGTATACAGAGTATCCTATGAAGCCCTTGTTTATAACTAAATATTATAGTTAAGATATACCATAGGATGGGGCGCCTGGGTGGCTCAGTCGGTTAAGCATCCGACTTCAGCCAGGTCACGATCTCGCGGTCCGTGAGTTCGAGCCCCGCGTCAGGCTCTGGGCTGATGGCTCGGAGCCTGGAGCCTGTTTCCGATTCTGTGTCTCCCTCTCTCTCTGCCCCTCCCCCGTTCATGCTCTGTCTCTCTCTCTGTCCCAAAAATAAATAAAAAACGTTGAAAAAAAAAAATTTTTTAAAAAATAAATAAATAAAAAGATATACCATAGGAGTTCCAGAAGTGAGAGATCAAGAACTTGAGCAATCTTGAAGTGTAACTATGATCTACATGAAGTGGCTATTGCGGGTGGCGATGAAATCATGTAAGAAATTGTTCTGAAAAGCTACAATGTTTTTTAGGTGAAGGGAGAAGAGCTGACATTTATTGATATAAGCAACAGAAAGAAGGTGTGTCTGGTGAACATAACACCCCAAAATATGCCACTTTGATTATTTTGAGCTTGAGAAACACTAGATATAGCAAGGGTCTTCTGCCTGCCCCTTTTTACATAAAAGTAGGGCATAAATTTCTTGTACCAGGAAATTTCTTGTATCATGGAAGATGGGGAGTTGACACCAAGATGAGTCTGTACAAATAAACCTTACTAAAATAACCTTTGTATTCCCATTAGTTTCCCCCATATATGTCCTCGTCGTTTTCCCACAATTTACCTCCCTTAGCTCAAACCCTTTTTTCTGTGGTCTTGTCATGTCCCCATAATTTATTGCTGTTTGTTAAAATGGTATATATGCCTGTGGGTCTGACCACTTTTTTGGGATTTTCACTTCTTTTTATCAAGTCCTCCATCATCACCCCAGGCCAAGTAAACCTCACATAAAATGTTTATATTTTTTCCTCCATTAATCTATCTTTGGTGAGTTCAATTCTCAGCCCTAGACACAAAACCTAAGTGGGTAGGGGGAGAATCTTTCCTTCCCTACACTGGAATGGAGTGACCTATGGCTTTGTTACTGTTCTTAAATCACAGCAAGCTGTCTCAGCCTCAGAGCTTTCACACTTACTGGCTCCTCTTCCTGCAGTGCTTTTTCCCAGGGTTTTGTTTATCTAGCTCTTTGGAGCTGAAGTTTCTGCTCCAGCAACTTCTCAAAAATCTTCTGACCTTCCTGTCTAAAATAGAGTCCTCCTGCATGCCATCATCCTTGGTCCCTTTATCCAGGTCTGTTTTTCTCTATAGCACTTACCACAATTTGAAATTCTGTCATGTACTTCATTTCCCCCACAATAATATAAACTCCATGAAGGCAGATATTTTGTCTTTTCCACCACTGTATTGTCAGGTTCAAAACAGTGTCTGGCATAAAGTACATGATCAATAAATATTTCTTGAATGAATAATTGGATAGCTCTTCAAGTGGAAACATGAGACCCCAGAGAACACAATTGTATGGGGAAGGGACATTGTTGCACAGTGAGAAGAATACCAACTCAGAATCCAGACAGTTTTAGCGCCGTGTGAACTTGGGCACTCAAAATAAAACCACTCACACAATTATTATGAGTAATACCTGAGATAATGCACATAAAGCACTAATCATAATATGATAATCTCTATTTAATCCCTGATCTTTGTGTTGATTTAACTTTTAAGTTGTGACCAGCAGGGGTCGCTCACATTGTGCTTTAGCAGTGTTAGGTTTGTCTTTGAAATACTTTGCTCATGTTTAAAATTCATTAGGGAAAAGTACACTTTGAGTAATCACAAATTATTAAAATTTAAGAGTAGGTTTCCTTGCCATTTCTTTGGTATTCTAACCCTTGTAAAGTCCAATTCAATTAATATAATTTATATTTTCTAATAGAAACCAACATTAACGTTAATTATATCTCACTGGTTTTCCTTCTTTTCTTTTTTTTTTTTTCAACGTTTTTTATTTATTTTTGGGACAGAGAGAGACAGAGCATCAACGGGGGAGGGGCAGAGAGAGGGAGACACAGAATCGGAAACAGGCTCCAGGCTCCGAGCCATCAGCCCAGAGCCTGACACGGGGCTCGAACTCACGGACCGCGAGATCGTGACCTGGCTGAAGTCGGACGCTTAACCGACTGCGCCACCCAGGCGCCCCTGGTTTTCCTTCTTTTAAACATTAAATGTGGTGTTTTCATTTCAGAGAAATTTGTCATTCCTTATATTATACATAGCTATCCTCTTCTATATTTTATTGCAACATAAAATGTTTGCAATCACCTCATGTTGTATATAATTTGTTTTTTATTTACTTATTACCTCCTTATACTCTGGTTTCTCTTCAGATCGTATAAATCTTTTGCCTTTTACTTATTACCTCCTCATACACACACCAGAATGTGAGCCCATCAAGGATTGGGAATTTTGTTTTGTTTACCACTATGTCTCTAGCACCTAGAAAAATGCCTGACACATAACAGGGCTCAATATATAGAGAACCCATATGTATTAGGTATAGGAACTCAATTGATATTGAAATAATGGAAGAGTATATGGAAAGTATCTTTTACAATATTTCCTCACATTACGTAAATACAGATATTTATTTATGTGAAAGTTTATTCATTTTTGAGAGACAGAGACTGAGAGCAAGTGGGGAAGGGGCAGAGTAAGAGGGAGACACAGAATCCAAACTAGGCTCCAGGCTCTGAGCTGTCAGCACAGAGCCCAACACAGAGCTCAAACCCACAAACAGTGAGATCATGACCTGAGCCAAAGTCAGATACTTAACCAACTAAACCACCCAGGTGCCCCCAAATATATTTAAATTATAACATTTAAAAGAAACTAATATAAACCATTATGGTGTCATTTGTATTTTTGACCCAGGATTGCCCAAAGAGAAATAAAAAACAAACCTTATTTTTGAGTCCCTGATGCCCAGTGTGCGTGGCAATGTGTATGATGAATGAATAAGTAAAAGAAAAGGACTAGAACTTAAAACATATATAAAATAAAGAAATATCCCAAAGCAATATATTGAGATGTTATAAAGTCATATACACATGTCATAAAGAAATATAAGTGGCTAGGCACCTGGGTGGCTCAGTCAGTTAAGCATCCGACTTTGGCTCAGGTCACAATCTCGTGGTTCACGAGTTTGACCCCCAAGTCGGGCTCTGTGCTGAACAGCTCAGAGCCTGGAGCCTGCCTTGGATTCTTTGTCTCTCCTTCTTTCTGCCTCTCCCCTGCTTGCACTTCACCTCTCTCCTCCCGCCCCTCTCAAAAATAAATAAACATTAAAAAAATCAAAAAAAGAAATATAAGTGGCTTCAGGTAGGTCTTGCACTGAATATTAAGATATTTGAGATTTAGATCATCAGGGGCACAATACACGTTCTATACATAGCAATTCAAAAAATAAAAATGAGAATGGAAAAGTCACTACATTCAATAAATATTTTTTAAGCACTTAAGATTAGACACTAAAATAAGTACTACAGAAGAATAAAATAATTCTGTAACTATGTACCATCAGGAATAGATATTGAAAAGAGAAGAAGCTTATGCAGATAATTATCCTACCACTCAGCATATGCTAGATCTATCATTGGTATTCCAAGTTGTTAAAAGAACCTGAATAACTGGGCAATCAGTTTATTGCTAGAGAGATTTTATAAGTGTTCATTGATGAGGTGGTAATTGAACTAGGCCTTCCAGGATGGGTATAATTTTGATGACCACAGGTAAGAGTATGGGAAGAGTCTAAGGTGAATGAAATTAATATTTCTCAATTATCTTTCATTTTTCCCCCAACAGGAGCTGTATTTGATGAAAATACTAGAAAAATATTAGTTGTACAAGATCGAAATAAAGTAAGTTGCTTCTGTTTTTCTTTTAAATATGATTATTTTTTAATTCCAGTATAATTAATGTATAGTGTAATACTAGTTTCAAGTGTACAAAATAGTGAATCAGCAATTCTATACTTATTCAGTGCTCATCACCAAAAGTGTACTCTTAACCCCCTTCACCTATTTCACCCATCCCCCTACCTGTCTCCCTCTGGTAACCACCAGTTTGTTCTCTATGTTTAAAAGTCTGTTGTTCTGTTTGCCTCTTTTTCTCTTTGATCATTTGCTTTAAGTTGCTTCTGCTCTGTAAATTGCTTTCTAAATGTTCAGCTGTCTCTAGAGAAAATGTAGAAATTTTGATATGCTCAAAGAATTACAGAAAGATATTTTAAAAGTTCTTTCTAGGAGAGCATGGATGGCTCAGTCAGTTGAATGTCTGACTTCAGCTCAGGTCATGATCTCACAGGTTGGGAATTCAAGCCCCACGCTGGGCCCTGTGCTGACAGCTCAGAGCCTGGATCCTGCTTCAGATTCTGTGTCTCCTTCTCTCTTTCTGCCCTTCCCCACTTGTGCTCTGTCTCTCTCAAAAATAAACAAACATTAAAAAAAATTTACTTTAAGTTCTTTCTAAGCAGTTATGGATCATTTGGATATTTATTTAATTCAAAAAATACTTAGGCAAGCCTTGAAAATGTCAGGATAACCTCAGTGTTGCCCACTGTCACATTATGGCTACAGAAAAACTAAAAATGACTATATTTAGTTGGGAAGACAACTGTGTTTCTCACAGACTGTCGAGATATTCTTCATTCATTCAGTATTCATTAAGCTTTCTCTATGAGCCAGATGCTGAGGATAGGAAGATTATTTAAGACGGTATTTCTGATGTCCCGCAGCTTGCTACCTATTTGGGAAGGCCATGGTCATACAAAGGATGGTAACGATTACTTTGCTTTTAAAACAAAACCCTGAAGACTTCTCAGAGGAGATGAATATCAAACTGGGTGTTGAAGAATGAGTAGGAGCTTACTAGGCCAAAAAAAAAGTTAGGATAGGAAAACAGAGTAGAAAATTAGAATGGCATGTAAAAAAGTACAGAGAGTTCAGAAAGGGGCTAACATGGTATCTTAGTTTGTTCAGGCTACTATAACAAAAATAACAGACTAGCTTAAACAACAAACATTTATTTCTCACATTTCTAGAGGCTGGACCAGGATTGAGTGTCTGATTAGTCCCTCTTCCCAGTTCATAGATGTTCATCTTTTCACTGTGTCCTCACATGGCAGAAGGGAGAAGGGTTCTTTCTGAAGTCTCTTATAAGAACACTACTGCCTTTCGTGGTTACTCCCATTCCAGTGTTGTGACATAATCACCTCCCATAGGCCTCACCTCTTAATATCATCACATTGCGCCCATGTTTAAATCAACACGTAAATTTGGGGGGACATAAACATTTAGGCCATTCCACATAGTGTGGAAGTAATGGTTTAAAAGTTCATCATGGAGGCACCTGGGTGGCTCAGTCAGTTAAACATTCAGCTTCGCCTCAGGTCATGATCTCATTGTTCAGGAGTTCGAGCCCCACATGAGGCTCTGTGCTGACAGCTCGGAACCTGGAGCCTGCTTTGGATCCCGTGTCTCCCTCTCTCTGCCCCTCCCCAATCACACTCTATTTCTTTCTTTCTCAAAAATAAATAAACATTTAAAAATAAAACCAAAAAAAAGTTCATTGTGGCCAGGAGTACAGGAAGTGGTAAATTATTTGACCAAGTGCCAGATTAAGAACAGAATATAAAGAGCCTTGTACAACAAAATAAGTCTAAGCAACTAGAAGCAACAAAGACTTTTAAGAGAAGTACCATAATTAGCGTGATATGTTTTCATGATTAGGACTATAAGGCAAAGAGAATAATTATCTTGCTACTTTCTGAAACTTCAGTAAATATTGATGGACAGAACTTTTTCCCCATCATACATATTTTTAAATTTTAAACAAAATATTGGTAATGATAGCTGAAAGCAGTATCATACATTTTGCAGAAATGCTGTCTCAAAACATTCTCATAGTTGTAACTTCCAAAGTTTTAGTTCAGGCAGGATCTCTGACTCAAACTAAGCTTTATCATTAACAGAAATACTTTGAGGGAGGCTTGGGTGGCTCAGTCGGTTAAGCGCCCAACGTCAGGTCAGGTTATGATCTCGTAGTTTATGGCTGCAAGCTCCGCGTCGGCCTCTGTGCTGAGAGCTCAGAGCCTGGAGCCTGCTTTGGATTCTGTATCTTTTCTCTCTCTCCCTCTCTCTCTCTCAAAAATAAACATTAAAAAAAAAATACTTAAAAAAATAATTTTGAGTACCTAAAGTAGTATTGTGCCTACCCTTCAATAAGTTTTATATTTGAATTGGATCATGTGATGGGCATGACTAGAGACTAGGAAGCATGATTGAGTAATACAAGTGAGGCCTAGTATAACAGGGTCTGAGAGCCTGGCAGAGGAGTTTAGATTTGACATGGAAATAGTAACTCTGAAAGATTCTGATTGAGATGATGAAGTAATGAAGATGCTATATGGACAACATTAAATTAACAACAAAATGCAAATAAATTGATAATTGTGCTAAATGAGAGAAAGTTGGTATAAACAAAATGGACTTCGGAGTCAGGCTGACCTGCATTCCAATCCCTGTGCCATTTCTACATTGGCCAAGTCTCTGAGCCTCAGTTTCCTCATCTTTAAAATCTATACAATAATACCTTTCTCATAGAAAGGATCCATTAGCTGTCTTTTCCCAGTGGATTCATACATAGTACTTAAAATACACAAAAGTGTAATGTAAGAAATGTATAGCAGTGTAAAACAATGCTGTGTAGAATTCCTTAAGTACAATTTTAATGCACTGTTCTCTCATTTATATCAATTTATATTTATACCCATACACAACAGAATGATGTGCACTGTATTTGTTTTCTTTCTTTTTTAAAATTTGTATAACAAAAAGCCAAGAAAGTTCTTTATTTTCTTGGCAAGAATAATGTGATTAATAAGTAAAGATGTCTATTTACAGAAATCTCTAATTACTGGAAGAGATGCAGAGTCCTATTTAATTGCTTAACCTCAGCCTTAGGTCTATAATACCATAACATTTCCAATGCTCACCTAAATTGTACAAGGACATTTCTGTTTTTCTGGACATTTTACTGTGGGTAACTTATAAAAGCTTTACTATGACTTATAAATTTTTTTGTGAGTATTTTAGTCACCTGGTGCTCATCATGACAAGTGCACTCCTTAATCCCCATCACCTATTTCACCATCCCCCCACCTGCCTCTCCTTTGATAACCATCAATTTTTTCTCTATAGTTAAGAATGTTTCTTGGTTTGTTATTTTCTCTTTTTTCCCTTCATTGATTTGTTGTTTCTTAAATTCCGCAGAAAAGTGAAATCGTATGGTATTTGTCTTTCTCTGTCTCACTTAACATTATAATCTGTAGCCCCATTTATGTTGTTGCAGATGGCAAGATTTCATTCTTTTTTATGGCTGAATAATATTCCAACGTATGTATATGTGTGTGTATATACATATATATACGTGCACACACATACACCACATCTTCCTTTTCCATTCACCATTCAAAGGAGACTTCAGCTACTTCCATTTCTTGGCTGTTGTAAACAATACTGGGTACATCTGTCCCTTTGAATTAGTGGTTTTGTATTCCTTGGATACCTAGTAGTGTAACTGGGGGATTGTAGCATAGTTCTATTAACTTTTTGAGGAATCTCCGTAAGTTTTCCACAATGGATACACCAGTTTGCAAGAAAATTCCTTTTTCTCCACATCCCTTCCAACACCTGTTGTTTCTTCTGTTTTTTAAATTTAGCCATTCTGACAGGTGTGAGGTGATATCTCATCATAGTTTTGATTTGCATGTCCCTGATGATAAGTGATGATGAACATCTTTCATGTGTCTATTAGCCATCTGCTATGTCTTCTTTTGAGAAATGTATATTCTGTCTTCTGCCCATTTTTAAATTGAATTATTTATTTTTTGGGTGTTGAGTTTTATAAGCTTTTTATGTATTTTGGATACTAATCCTTTATTGGTAGGTCATTTGCAAATACCTTCTTCCATTCCCTAAGTTGCCTTTTAGTGTTATTGATTGTTTCCTTCAATGTGCAAAACATTTTATTTTTATATAGTCCCAGTAGTTAATTTTTGCTTTTGTTTCCCTTGCCTCAGAGGATCTACCTAGGAAAAAAACTGCTATGGCTAGTGCCAGAGAAATTACTGCATATGTTCTTTTCTAGCATTTTTATGGTTTCACATTTAGATCTTTAATTCATTTTGAATTTATTTTTGTGTATGGTGTAAGAAAGTGGTCCGGTTTCATTCTTTTGCAGGTAGCTGTCCAGTTTTCCTAGTACCATGTTGTTGAGAAGACTGTCTTTTTCCCATTGGATATTCTTTCCTGCTTTGTTGAAGATTAATTGACCATATAGTTATATGTTTATTTCTGGGTTTTCGATTCTGTTCCATTAATATATGTGTCTATTTTTGTGCCAGTACATACTGTTTTGATCACTACTGCTTTGTAATATAACTTGAAGTCTGGAATTGTGATGCCTCCAGCTTTGCTTTTCTTTTTCAAGATCATTTGGCTATTTGGGGTCTTTTGTGGTTCTGTACAAATTTTAGGATTGTTTGTTCTAGTTCTGTGAAAAATGCTGTTGGTATTTTGATAAGGATTACCTTAAATGTGTAGATTACTTTGGGTAGTATGAACATCTTAACAATATTCTTCTATAAGCATGGGATGTCTTTCTGTTTCTTTGTGTCCTGTTCAATTTCTTTCATCAGTGTTTTTTAATTTTCAGAATATAGGTCTTTCACCTCTTTGGTTAGGTTTATTCCTAAGTATCTTACTATTTTGGTTGCAATTGTAAATGGGATTGTTTTCTTAATTTCTATTTCTGCTGCTTTATTACTGGCTTATAGAAATGCAACAGATTTCTGTACATGATTTCATATCCTGTGACTTTACTGAATTCATTTATCAGTTCTAGTAAATTTTTGGTGGAGTCTTTAGGATTTTCTATATATAATATCATTAACATCTACAAATAGTGGAAGTTTTACTACTTCTTTACAGATTTGGATGCCTTTTATTTCTTTTTTGTTGTTTAACTGCTTTCGCTAGGACTTTCACTACTATGTTAAAGAAATGTGATGAGAGTCATCCTTGTCTTGGTCCTGACCTTAGGGGAAAGTCTCTCACTTTTTCCCTTTTAAGGATGATGTTAGCTGTGGGATTTTTATTTATGGCCTTTATCATGTTGAGGTATGTTTCCTCTAAACCTACTTTGTTGAGGGTTTTTAATTATAAATGGATGTTAAGTCTACTGAAACAATAAAATTATTATAAGGTTCTTATCCTTTTTTTTTTATTAATGTGATGTATCACGTTGATTGATTTGCAAATATTGAACCACCTTGCAATCCAGGAATAAATCCCACTTGATTTTGGTAAATGATTTTTTTCATGTATTCTTAGATTCAGTTTGCTAGTATTTTGTTGAGGATTTTTGCATCTGTGTTCATCACCGTTATTGTCCCGTGGTTCTCTTTTTTAGTGGAGTCTTTATCTGGTTTTGGTATTAGGGTAATGTTAGCCTCATAGAATGACTTTGGAAGTTTTACTTCATTTTCTGTATTTTAGAATAGTTTAAGAAGAATGAGAATTAACTCTTCAAATTTTGGTAGAATTTGCCTATGAAGCTGTCTGGTCCTGGACTGTTGTTTTTTGGGAGTTTTTTGATTTCTGATTCAATTTCTTTGCTCATAATTGTTCTCAAATTTTCTATTTCTTCCTGTTTCAGTTTTTTGGTAGTTTATATATTTATGGGATTTATCCATTTCTTCCAGATTGCCCAGTTTGTTGGCATATAGTTTTTCATAATATTCTCTTATGATTGCATTTCTGTGGTGTTGGTTATTTCTCCTTTATCATATGTGACTTTATTTGGGCCCTTTCTCTTCTTGATAAGTCTAGCTAGAGATTATCCATTTGTTAATTTTTTTTTTTCCCCCAAAGAACAAGCTCCTGGTTTCATTGATCTGTTTGTAGCAGGATTCTCACACAGAGAATCGTGACACCGAGGCTTTTCTTTCCAGGAAGCAACTTTATTCCTACCGACAACACTCAGTTGAGTACGTACCCGAAGAACTAAGCCCCGAACACCACGTGGCGTAGTTTTTATATATTTTTTTTTACTTCCTTGTCTCCCATATATGGTAACATACAAACATGTAGTCTGATTAAGTGGTCTCATATTACAAGGTCATGAGGGATGTTGTCAAGTACACGAATAGCAAGGTTGCCTTGAGATTTTGTTTGTTTCTTTTTCCTTAAGAAGGGACCCTACCACATGTTCTACTGGTTTTTTTTTTAGTTTTAATATCATTTATTTCTGCTCTAATCTTTATTTTCTTCCTTCTGATTTTAGATTTTGTTTCTTATTCTTTTTCTAGAGCCTTTATGTATAAAGTTAGATTGTGTATTTGAGACTTTTCTTACTTCTTGAGGTAGACCTGTATTGCTATAAACTTCTCTCTTAGAACGCTTTTCCTGCATCCCAAAAGTTTGGAGCCATTGTGTTATCATTTTAATTTGTTTCCATGTACTTTTTTGTTTCTTCTTTTATTTCCTGGTTGAGCCATTCATTGTTTGGTAGCATGTTATTTAACCTCCAGGTATATGTGGTCTTACCAGATTTTTCTTGTGGTTGGCTTTTAGCTTCATGGTCACAAAAGACACATGGTATGACTTTAATCTTTTTAAATTTGTTGAGGCTTGTTTTGTGGCCTAATATATGATCTGTTCTGGAGAATGTTCCATGTGTACTTGAAAAGAATGTGTATTCTGTTTTATGATGGAATGCTCTGAATATATTTGTTAAATCCATCTCCACTGGGGCATCATTCAAAGCCATTGTTTCCTTTTGATTTTCTGTTTAGGTGATCTGTGTATTAATGTAACTGGAGTGTTACAGTCCCCTACTATTAATTGTATTATCATTGATTAGTTCCTTTGTATCTGTTTTTAACTGTTTTATGTATTTGGGTGTTTCTCTGTTGGGTGCACAGATATTTATAATTGTTGTATCTTCTTGTTGGATTGTCCCCTTCATTATTATTCAGTGTCCTTTTTCTCTTATTACAGTGTCTGTTTTGAAATCTAATTGTCTGATATAAGTATTGCTTTCTATTGACCTTCCCAAACTTAGGAATCTTTAAGCCTTTAAAAATAATCTTTGTCTTAACATGCAATAAGAAAAGAAATAAGAAGTAGGGTAATTTCTCCTCCCCTCATCCATCTCTTCTCCTTATGCATTGCTTGCACAAATCTGGTCCACTACTAAATGTTAGGTTTGGTGATAGTAAATTTGTCAGTTAAGAAAAAGAATGAGTTTTAAATCATTTGGTATTTTGAGTTGAAGGTAGAACTGGAATAATACTATCTCTAGCAGATACAGAGACATTGGTAGAGAGGAAATTATGAATTCTTTACAGAGATATGAGGTGAACTTAAAAGAGACATTTAAGTGGGAGTTCCCAGACATTTCTTCTCATTCTTCCTGATGAATTATTGAGCACCAGAAAGAGGTGTATGAGTTGAAGCATATTAATTAATGAATTTCTTTTTACAATTTCCACCATCATGACCTACAGTACTTAAGAGCTCCAGGCAGTAGCCTTCATCCACAGGAGGGGATACAAGGAAAATACTGATATTCTCAGTCTAGAATTTCACTGCCTAGCCCTACTAGTCTAAGAGTTTTAGTGGGGGACTTTCCCATAGCTTCCATACAGGTGCAGTTCTAGTTATTCTATAGAATTGTGCTTTGTGGAATCATGCTATATAGCACAGTGCCACTCTAGGAAAAATAGGTACATAACAAACATCATATGAAAGAGAGAACTGAGTACCATATTCTAAAAACAGATAAAAAGTACACTGAATTTTAGGTATCATCAGTTACAAATAGTTGACAGGAATAAAGTAGTTGAAGAATAGGAAGAGTAACACACCCCAATTGTCTTTCATAGGCCAAAGAAGTTGGAGGAGCTGAGACATGATAATAGTTGAATCATAGTAATCTATGTTTTTCACATGTCTAGATCTGCGTCAGTTCACCATTCTTTGAAATCAACTATTTGGAAATGAGGACTCCTGATATCACATTAGGAATGGAAGATACACCCAGAGAGCTTTTTGTCTGGTGCAGTTCATAAGTGCTTATATGTGTGTGTCTTTTTAGAAGGAGAGTTTGAACTTAGTTGTTTTAGAACATGTTAAACTTCAGTTCAATTAAACTTCAGTGCCCCCAAATGCTACACTTAGTAACTAAAGTTAATGTTTTATAGAACTTGAGGAACATGAGTTCTCTTATTGTGTGTGCCTAAGTTATCTCTTGGAAGGAAATTAAATTATTAAGTATGTAAACATACTCCAGTTTGGTACACAAATGTATCATTTAGAGAAGAATCATTAGAGAAGTTCTATACATGCAGACATAAACTTAAGATTCTTTACTGTTCTAATTTTTTACTTTGTGTGTGTATATATGTGTGTGTGACATTTGAAAGCCAAATTATTATCAGCATCTGCCAACTTGACCAGCCAAGGGATATGCAGTTGCTAGATAGCCATTCTAAGCTTGATTTCCTGATAAATTCTCACCTTCTCTCTTCAACAATTTTGATCTCTTGTTCTTATTTAACAGCCAGAGTAATATGATTGCTCCGCTCTAAGCAGTTTTTCAGGGTTGATCTATCAAATAAGAACCTATGTAGTTACTCATTCATTAAAACATGGAAATTCAAGCCTAGGTCTAATAATGGTAAAAATTGGGTTGCAGTCTGAAAACAGAAGGAGCTTCCCTGGCAGCTGTGGCTGAACTGTCTTACCCCAAAACCAGTGTGATACAGTGTGATTTTTTTGTGTGTAGGGGTTATTTTTTTCCTTATAAAACCTCCCAAGACAAATGATTTAACAGGCCCAGTTTGTAGAAATCAGATTTCTAGAGTGGTATGTATCATAGCAATTTAAAAGGAAAAAATTGAGTTGAGCTATACTTTTAAAATAGAATAATTGTCAAAACTATATACAGGTATATATATCTCTTTTTATTGCACTTTGCTTTACTGCACTCCCAGATACTGTTTTTTATGAATTGAAGGTTTATGGCAACCCTGCATCAAACATCTGTCAGTGTCATTTTTCCAACAGCATTTGCTTTTTATGTCTCTGTCTCACATTTTGGCGGTTCTCACAATATTTCAGACTTTTTCATTATTATTATATTTGTTTTGATGATCCTTGATCAGTGATCTTTGGTGGTGTTATTGTAATTGTTTTGGAGTGCCGCAAACTGTGCCCATGTTAGATGACAAACTTAGTCAATAAATGTTGTTTATGTTCTCACTGCTCCACCTGTCAGCCTTTCCCCTGTCTCACTCTCCACCTCTCCCTCCCTTTGGGTTTCCCTATTCCCTGAATCACAGTAATCTTGAAATTAGGCTAATTAATAACCCTGCAGTTTCCTCTAAGTGTTCAGGTGAATGGAAGTTTTGCACATCTCTTCCTTTATTTATTTATTTAGTGTCACATTAGGTCTTTATAGTGAACTATATAAAAGATTTCAAATATGGTACAGGTATGAGATTTATAAGGAAAATTATTTAAAAGACAGTAAGCAATATAGTATCACGTCATAGTTGAATCATTAAACTCTTACTGAGACTCCTTCTGAATAGAGGTATATTAAATAATTATAAAATTGATTATTGATAATGGATATTGATATTGATATTGATAATGGAATTATCAGTTTTAAGTTTTATTATCAGTTTTAAGAACTCGCCAGCTTTGAATCTTTCTCTTCCATCAATGAGGCCTACCCTGAGTACTCGAAATAAAAGCGAGCATCTCTTACCTGCTGCACACCCGGTTTCCTCTCACCCAGCTCCACTTTTATTCTGATGGCATTTGTCATTATATAATATGCTAAAAAGCTTACATATTTTTTTTTTCTTGTCTAGCATACAAGCACTGCAAAGGCTTGGACATTTGTTTGTTTTGTTCACTGTTGTGTCTCAATTACCTCGAAAACTGCCTGACTCACATTGTTAAGTGTGAAGAAATGCTTCATGCTTGAATGACTGAATGAACAGAGGATATCATATAAATCCCTGTTTAATATTGCTTGTCTTCACAATTTCTAGAATAATCATCTGACACAAAAATCGCCTTGTGCTTAAATCAGATTATGCTGGCAGAATAATGTGAGAGGCCCATAGACAGCTCCCCTTGGAATATCTTCTTCAGCAGTGCCTAAAATTAAACCATTAGTATATGTCCTCATCTTCTCTTCCTCCTCCTCCTCTTTTTTTTTCCCCAAAGGAAGGTGAGGTACTTTAAAATTCAGATGCCACTGGGAAGGGTAACATACTCCATGCCTAACATCTTAATGAGAGCACTACCTATCGTTTCTGCTGTTACTCCTTTGATCCAAGCCAGAGGTATCTCCTCCCTAAATTACTGGAATCATTCTAATTGGGCCCTGTTCTTCCACTGTGATTCCTATAAAGTCTCTTCTTAGCACAAAACCACACTAATTCTTTTAAAATTACAACAGATTATGAGTCTCTTACACTCCAAACCTCCAATGTCTCCTCATTTCTCTCATTTTAAAGTCCTGAGTCTGTGCCATGGCCTGCAACACCCCATATAACCTGTGACTGTGTCTCCTACACTGCATCTCTATACTTCCCTCTGACTTTATCTCCTGTACTTCTTTTTGCTCCCTCTGGCCTCCTTACTATGTTTCAAACACACCTTAGGTTACCAGCATCATCTGTTCCTCCTCTTCTCTTTATCCAGATAGCCTCATGGCCAAGTCCTTGCCTCTCTAAAGATTTTAGGTTTAGATAAAGATTTAGATAAAGATTTTCTCACTGAGAAAGGGTACCCACACTACCCTTTTTTTTTTTTTTAATTGAAGCTTGTTAATATACAGTGTAATAATGGTTTCAGGAGTAGTGATATGACACCCAGTGCTCATCCCAACAAATGCCCTCCTTAATGCCCATCACCCATTTAGCCCATCCCCCCATCTAATACTCCTCCAGCCACCCTCAGTTTGTTCTCTATATTTAAAAGTCTCTTAGAGTTTGCCTCCCTCTGTTTTATATTATGTTTCCTTCCCTTTCCCTGTGTTCACTGTTTTGTATTAAATTCCACGTGAGTGAAACCATATGATATTTGTCTTCCTCTGAATTATTTCACTTAGCATAATACATTCTACTTCCATCCACATTGTGGCAAATGGCAAGATATCATTCTTTTTTTTTTTTTTTTAATGTTTATTTATATATTTTTAGAGAGAGGCAGAGAAAGGGACAGAGAGAATCCCAAGCAGGCTCCACTCTCAGCATGGAGCCTGGCGCAAGGCACAATTCCACGAACTGTGAGACCATGACCTGAAATCAAGAGTCATACACTTACATGACTGAGCCAGCACCCCAGATTTCATTCTTTTTGATCACTGAGGGATATTTCATTGTGGGTGTATATATATGTATGTATACATATGTATATATACATATATATATATTATATATATGTACGGTGTGTGTGTGTGTATACATATGTTATGTATATGTATTATATATGTAACATATATTATATATATATTATACACACACACACACACACACACCACACCTTCTTTATCCGTTCATCAGTTGATGGACAGATGGGTTCTTTCCATAATTTGGCTATTGTTGATAGTGATGCTGGAAACATTGGGGTACATGTTCCCCTTCAAATCAGCTTTTTTGTGTCCTTTGGATAAATACCTAGTAGAACAATTGCTGGGTCATAATGTAGCTCTATTTTTAATTTTTTGAGGAATCTCCATACTGTTTTCCAGAGTGGCTGCACCAGTTGCATTTCCACCAACAGTGCAAAATTGTTTGCCTTTCTCCGCATCCTCACCAACATCTGTTGTTTCCTGAGTTGTTAATTTTAGCCATTCTGACAGATGTGAGGTGGTATCTCATTGTGGTTTTGATTTATATTTGTCTGATGATGAGTGATGTTGAGCATCTTTTCATGTGTCTGTTAGCCATCTGGATGTCTTCTTTGGAAAACTGAAGCAGCAGAAAGAAATCAAGGAATCAGTCCAATTTACATTTATACCAAAAACCATAAAATACCTAGGAATAAACCTAACCAAAGAGGTAAAAGATTTGTATGCTGAAAACTATAGAAAGCTTATGAAATAAAGAAGTTAAAGAAGATCGTAGGGTAGTTGTAGTTTTAATTTTTTGAGGAACCTCCATACTGTTTTCCAGAGTGGCTACACCAGCTTGCGTTCCCACCAACAACGCAAAAGAGATCCTCTTTCTGTGCATCCTCGCCAACATCTGTTGTTGCCTGAGTTGTTAATGTTGGGCATTCTGACAGGTGTAAGTGGTATCTCATTGTGGTTTTGATTTGTAATTCCCTGATGATGAGTGATGTTGAACATTTTTTCATATATCAGTTGGCCATCTGGATATCTTCTTTGGAGAAGTGTCTATTCATGTCTTTTGCCCATTTCTTCACTGGATTATTTGTTTTTTGGGTGTTAAGTTCTTTATAGATTTTGGATACTAACCCTTTATCTGCTATGTCGTTTCCAAATATCTTCTCCCATTCCGTCGGTTGCCTTTTAGTTTTTCTGATTGTTTCCTTCACTGTGCAGAAGGTTTTTATTTTGATGAGGTCCCAATCGTTCATTTTTGCTTTTGTTTCCCTTGCCTGCGGAGACGTGTTGAGTAAGAAATAGCTGTGGCCAAGATCAAAGAGGTTTTTGCCTGCTTTCTCCTTGAGGATTTTGATGACTTCCTGTCTTATGTTTAGGTCTTTCACCCATTTTGAGCTTATTTTTGTGTATGGTGTAAGAAAGTGGTTTCTACATGTGGTTTCTGCATGTCGCTGTCCAGTTTTCCCAGCACCGCTTGAAGAGACTGTCTTTATTCCATTGGATATTCTTTCCTGCTTTGTCAAAGATTAGTTGGCCATACATTTGTGGGTCCATGTCTGGGTTCTCTATTCTGTTCCATTGATCTATGTGTCTGTTTTTGTGCCAGTACCATACTGTCTTGATGATTACAGCTTTGTAATACAACTTTAAGTTGTATTTGGTTTTCTTTTTCAAGCCAATTGCTTTGGCTATTCGGGGTCTTTTCTGGTTCCATACAAGTTTTAGGATTGTTTGTTCTAGCTCTGTGAAGGATGCTGGTGTTATTTTGATAGGTATTATATTGAATATGTAGATTGCTTTGGGTAGTATTGACATTTTAACAATATTTGTTCTTCCTATCCAGGACCATGGAATATTTTTCCATTTTTTGGTGTCTTCAATTTCTTTCATAAGCTTTCTATAGTTTTCAGTGTATAGATTTTTCACCTCTTTGGTTAGATTTATTCCTAGGTATTTTACGGTTTTTGGTGCAGTTGTAAATGGGATCGATTCCTTGATTTCTCTTTCTGTTGCTTCATTATTGGTGTATAGGAATGCAACCGATTTCTGTGCATTGATGTTACATCCTGCAACTTTGCTGAATTCATGGATCAGTTCTAGCAGTTTTTTGGTGGAATCTTTTGGGTTTCCCATATAGAATATCATGTCATCTGCAAAGAGTGAAAGTTTGACCTCCTCCTAGCCGATTTGGATGCCTTTTATTTCTTTGTGTTGTCTGATTGCAGAGGCAAAGACTTCCAATACTATGTTGAATAAGAGTGGTGAGAGTGGACATCCCTATCTTGTTCCTGACTTTAGGAGGAAAGCTCTCAGTTTTTCCCCATTAAGGATGATATTAGCAGGTCTTTCATGTATGGTTTTTATGACCTCGAGGTATAGTCCTTCTATCCCTACTTTCTTGAGGGTTTTTATCAAGAAAGGATGCTGTATTTTGTCAAATGCTTTCTCTGCATCTATTTAGAGGATCGTATGGTTCTTGTCCTTTCTTTTATTGATTTGATGAATCACATTGATTGTTTTGTGGATATTGAACCAGCCCTGCATCCCAGGATAAATCCCACTTGGCTGTGGTGAATAATTTTTTTAATGTATTGTTGGGTCCGGTTGGCTAATATCTTGTTGAGGATTTTTGCATCCGTGTTCATCAGGGAAATTGGTCTATAGTTCTTTTTAGTGGAGTCTTTGTCTGGTTTTGGAATCAACGTAATGATCTCTTCATAGAAAGAGTTTGGAACTTTTCCTTCCATTTCTATTTTTTTTGTATAGCCTCAAGAGAATAGGTGTTAACCCTTCCTTAAATGTTTGGTGGAATTCCCCTGGAAAGCTTTCTGGCCCTGGACTCTTGTTTTTTGGGAGATCTTTGATTACTAATTCAATTTCTTTATTGGTTATGGGTCTGTACAAGTTTTCTATTTCTTCCTTTTTCAGTTTTGGTAGTTTATATGTTTCTAGGAATTTGTCCATTTCTTACAGATTGCCCATTTTGTTGGTGTATAATTGCTCATAAGATTCTCTTATTATTGTTTGTATTTCTGCTGTGTTGGTTGTGATCTCTCCTCTTTCAGTCTTGATTTTATTTATTTGGGTCCAATCCTTTTTCTTTCTGATCAAACGGGCTAGGGGTTTATCAGTTTTGCTAATTCTTTCAAAGAACCAGCTTCTGGTTTCATTGATCTGTTCTACTGTTTTTTTGTTGTTGTTGTTGTTTCAATGGCACTGATTTCTGCTCTAATCTTTATTATTTCCTGTCTTCTGCTGCTTTGGGGTTTTATTTGCTGTTCTTTTTCCAGCTTTTTAAGGTAAGGTTAGGTTGTGTATCTGAGACCTTTCTTCCTCCTTTAGGAAGGCCTTGATTGCTATATACTTCCTTCTTATGACCGCCTTTGCTGCATCCCAGAGGTTTTGGACTGTGGTCTATCATTTTCAGTGGCTTCCATGTACTTTTTAATTTCGTCTTTAACTTCTTGGTTATTAGCCCATTCAGTCTTTAGTAGAATGTTCTTTAGTCTCCAAGTATTTGTTATCTTTCCAAATTGTTTCTTGTGGTTGATTTCAAGTTTCACAGCGTTGTGGTCTAAAAATACACATGGTATGATCGTGATCTTTTTTGTACTTGTTGAGGGCTGATTTGTGTCCTAGTATGTGATCTATTCGGGAGAACGTTCCATGTGCACTAGCAAAGAATGTATATTCTGCTGCTTTAGGATGAAATGTTCTGAATATATCCATTAAGTCCATATGATGCAGTGTGTGTCGTTCAAAGCCATTGTTTCCTTGTTGATTTTCTACTTAGATAATCTGTCCATTGTTGTAAGTGGGGTGTTGAAGTCCCCTACTATTATGGTATTATTATGGATGAATGGATAAAGAAGATGCGATACACACACACACACACACACACACACACACACACACACGCAATGGTGTATTCCTCAACAATCAAAAAGAATGAAATCTTGCCATTTGGAACTACACGGATGGAACTAGAGGGTATTATGCTAAGCAAAATTAGTCAGAGAAAGACAAATATATGATTTCACTCATATGAGGACTTTAAGATACAAAACAGATGAACATAAGGGAAGCGAAGCAAAAATAGTATAAAAAACAGAGGGGGGAAAAAACGTAAGAGGCTCTTAAATATGAAGAACAAACAGAGGGTTACTGGAGGGGTTGTGGGAGGGGGGTGGGCTAAATGGGTTAGGAGCATTAAGGAATCTACTCCTGAAATCATTGTTGTACTATATGATAACTAACTTGAATGTAAATTTAAAAAAATAATTTAAAAAAAAGTTAAGGAGGATACAAACAAATGGAAAAACATTCCATGCTCATGGATAGAAGAACAAATATTGTTAAAATGTCTATACTACTCAAAGCAATCTATACATTCAGTTCAATTTCTATCAAAATAACACCAGCATTCTTCACAGAGCTAGAACAAGCAATTCTAAAATTTGTATGGAACCAGAAAAGTCCCTGTATAGCCAAGTAGTGTTGGGGGAAAAGAAAAAAAGCTGGAGGCATCACAATTCTGGAGTTCAAGCTGTATTACAGAGCTGTAATCATCAAGGCAGTATGGTACTGGCACAAAAACTGACACATAGATCAATGGAACAGAATAGAGAACCCAGAAATAGACCCACAAATGTATGGCCAACTGTCTTTGACAAAGCAGGAAGGAGTATCCAATGGGAAAAAGACAGTCTCAGGGCACCTGGGTGGCTCAGTTGTTTAAGTGTCTGACTCTTGATTTGAGCTCTGGTCATGATCTCACCATTCATGAGACTAAGACCACATTCAGCTCTGCACTGTCATCGTGGAGTCTGCTTGGGATTCTCTCTCCCCCCACCCGCCGACCTTCTCCCACTCACTCATGTGTGTGCTCTCTCTCAAAATACACATGAAAAAGAAATTTTTTTCAAAGATAAAAGACAGTCTCTTCAAAATTGGTGCTAAGAAAACTGGACAGAGACATGCATGAGAATGAAACCAGACCACCTTCTCACACCATACACAAAAATAAAATTCAAAATGGATGAAAGACATAAATGTAAGATAGGAAATCCATCAAAACCCAAAAGGAGAAAACAGGCAACAACCTTTTTGATCTCAGCTGCAGGAACTTCTTTCTAGACGTGTCTCTGGAGGCAAGGGAAACAAAAGCAAAAATGAACTATTGAGACCTCATCAAGGTAAAAAGCTTCTGCACAGCAAAAGAAACAACAAAACTAAAAGGCAGCTGATGGAATGGGAGAAGATAGTTGCAAATGACATGTCAGATAAAGGGTTAGTATCCAAAATCTATAAAGAACTTAGCAAACTCAACACCCAAAAATCAAATAATACATTCAAGAAATGGACAAAAGATCTCTCACTTTCCACAACACATTTCTCACTTTAAATCAAAAGCTAGAAATGATTAAGCTTAGTAAGGCATGTTAAAACCCAAGAGACGCTGAAAGCTAGGCCTCTGACACCACACAGTTAGCCAGGGTGTTAATGCAAAGGAGAAGTCCTTGACAAAAATTAAAAGCACTACTCCCTGAGAAAGTGAAACAGCCTTATTGCTGATAAAGAGAAAGTTTAAGTAATCTGGATGGAAGATCAAACCAGCCCCAACATTCCCTTAAGCCAAGGCCTAATCCAGAGCAAGAGTCTCTAACTTTCTTCAGTTCTATGAGGGCTGAAAGAGATGAGAAAGCTGCAGGAAAGTGTGAAGCTAGCAGAGATTCATGACGTTTAAGAATGGAAGCCATCTCTATGACAGATGTGCAAGGTGAAGCAGCAAGAGTTGAAACAAGCTGTAGCAAGTTATCCAGATCTAGCTAGGATAATTTATGAAGGTGGCTATACTAAAAAACAGGTTTTCAATGTAGACAAAATAGCCTTCTGTTGGAAGAAGATGCCATCTAAAACTTTCATAGCCGGAGAGGAAGAGTCAATGCCTGGCTTCAGAGCTTCAAATGACATGCTGACACTCTTGTTAGGGGCCATCCCAACTGGTGACTTTAAGTTGAAGCCAGTGTACATTTACCATTCCAAAAATCCTAAGGTCCTTAAGAATTATGCTACATCTTCAGCCTGTGTTCTATAAATGGAACAACAAAGCCTAGATGACAACACAACAGTTTACATTACAACATTGAGATCTGCTCAGAAAAGAAGATTCCTTTCAAAATATGACTGCTCATTGACAATGCACCTAGTCATCCAAGAGCACTGATGGAAATGTACAATGAGATTCATGTTGTTTTCATGCCTGCTAACACAGCATCCATTCTGTAGCTCATGGATCAAGGATTCATTTCAACTTTCAAGTCTTATTATTTAAGTAATATATTTTTAAAGGCTAGAGCTGCCATAGAAAGTGAATCTTCTGATACTCTGGACAAAATAAATTGAAAGCCTTCAATAAGGCTCTTTTCATCTATGTTGAAAATCTCTTGTTTAGTGTAGCCACCTTGAGATGGAATGTACTCCTGATGAAGATGCAATGAGGATTATTGAAATGAAACAAAGGATTTAGAATATTACGTAAATTTAGTTGATAAAGCAGCAGCAGGGTTTGAGAGGATTGATTACCAATTTTGACATGTTTTTTAATTTTTTATTTTTGAGAGAGAGACAAGAACGTGAGCAGGGGAGGAGCAGGAAAGAGGGAAACACAATCCAAAGAAGGCTCCAGGCTCTGAGCTGTCAGCACAGAGCACAATATACTGCTTGAACTTACCACAAGATTATGACCTGAGCCGAATTCGGACGCTTAACTGATGCCCTGATTCCCAATTTTGAAAGAAGTTCTACTGTGGATAAAATGCTTTTATTTATTTATTTTTTTTAATTTTTTTTCAACGTTTTTTATTTATTTTTGGGACAGAGAGAGACAGAGCATGGACGGGGGAGGGGCAGAGAGAGAGGGAGACACAGAATCGGAAACAGGCTCCAGGCTCCAAGCCATCAGCCCAGAGCCTGACGCGGGGCTCGAACTCACGGACCACGAGATCGTGACCTGGCTGAAGTCGGACGTAAAATGCTTTTAAACAGCATCTCATGATACAGAGAAATCAGATGTAGCAAACTTTATTGTTTTAAGAAATTGCCACGGCCACCCCAGGCTTCAGCTTCCACCATCCTAATCAGTCAGCAGCCATCAACATGGAAGCTTGACCCTCCACCAGCAAAAGATTATTACTTGTGCTCTGTATTATGTAGCTGCTTTATACATCATGGCAACCTATTCTCCTCCTCATTTCACAGACTGGGAAACACAACTAGAGAGTTAAGTCATAAAGTAGTGTTGGGAACTTTTCCTCTTCCACGTTCGGTGATTGGGGAGCCTGTGAATTAATTGACAACAGGTTAGTAGGAGAAAAGTTTGGGGAGTGCTGCCTGCAACAACTAGAAGTAGGGGTTTGTATATCAGTGCAAGGGAGAGGTGTGAAATATGTATGGTAATTTCTCATATTTGTTTATGCAATTTCTCATCTAGGTTTCCTTCCTTGGCTGGAAGTTCGAACCAAGGGGATTTATGGCAGCTTCTCAGAAAGCTCTGCCTTTAATCAGATAAGGGGAACAAAACAGGCTTCTTTCTGTATCTGATTTGCATTTCCCTTACATGCCAACAAATTGGACAACCTGGAAGAAATGGATAAATTCCTAGAAACATCTTCATGTGTCTGTTGGCCATGTGTATATTTTATTTGGGAAAATGTACCTGTTTCTGCCCATTTTTTAATTGGATTATTTTTTCGTATTGAGTTGTGTAAGTTCTTTATATATTCGGGATACTAACACTTTATTACATATGTCACTTGCAGATAACTTCTCGCAGTGAGTAGTTTGTCTTCTAGTTTTGTTCACGGTTTCCTTGCTGTATAGAGCTTTTTATTTTGTTCTAGTCCCAATAGTTTATTTTTGCTTTTGTTTCCCTTGCCTCAGGAGACATAACTAGAAAAATGTTGCTTGTGGCCGATTTCAGAGAAATTACTGCTTGTTCTCTCTTCTTGAATTTCTATGGTTTTAAGTCTCACATTTAAGTACTTAATCCATTTTATAAGAAAGTGGTCCATTTTCATTCTTTTGCACGTAGCTGTCCAGTTTTCCCAGCACCATTTGTTGAAGAGGCTTTGTCCCATTGCATATTCTTGCCTCCTTTGTCAAAGATTAACCATGTAATCGTAGGTTTATTTTGGGGCTCTCTATTCTGTTCCATTGACTTATGTGTCTGTTTCTGTGCCAGTATTACACAGTTTTAATTAGCTTTGTAGTATAACTTGAAATCTGAGATTGTGATACTTAAATTTTTTATTCTTCATTTTCTTTTTTTTAAGTTTTTAAATTGTTTTTTATTCTTCATTTTCAAGATCACTTTGACTATTCAGAGTATTTTGTGGTTCCATACAAATTTTACAATTCTTTGTTCTAGTTATGTGAAAAATGCTGTTGGTACTTTGATAGGGATTACATTAAATATATAGATTGCTTTGGGTAGTATGGACATTTTAACAATATTTGTTATTGCAATCCGTGAGCATCAGGTATCTTTCCATGTGTTTGTGTCATCCTCAATTTCATCAGTGTTTTTTAGTTTTCAGAGTACAGGTCTTTCACCTCTTTGGTTAGGATTATTTCTAGGTATCTTATATTTTGGGTGCAATTGTAAATGGGATTGTTTTCTTAATTCCTTTCCTGCTACCTCATTATTAATGTATAGAAATGTGTATTGATTTTGTATTCTGTGACCTTACCAAATTCATTTATAAGTTCTAGACGTTTTTTGGTTGAGTCATGCAGGTTTTCTACATGCAGTGTCATGTCATCTGCAAATAGTGGGAGTTTTGCTTTTTCCATACTAATTTGGATACCTTTTATTTCTTTGCTGTCTGATTGCTGTAGCTAGGATGTCCAGTACTACGTTGAATAAAAGTGGTGAGAGTGGACATTCTTGTCTTGTTCCTGATCTTAGGGGAAAAACTCAATTTTTCACCATTGGGTTTGATATTAGCTGTGGGTTTTCATATATGGTCTTTATGCCGTTGAGGCATGTTCCCTCTAATTATACTTTTGAGGGTTTTTATCATGAATGGATATTGTACTTTGTCAAATGCTTTTTTCTGCATCTATTAAAATGATCATACGATTTTTCCCTTCTCTTGTTCATGTGATGTATCATATCAATTGATTCATGAATATTGAACCACCCTTGCATCCCAGGAATAAATCCCTTAATTGTGACAAGTGATTTTTTTAATGTATTGTTGGATTTGATTTGCTAGTATTTTTTTGAGGACTTTTGCATCTATATTCATCAGAACTTCAGAATATATTGGCCTATAGTTCTCTTTTTCTGTAGTGTCTTTATGTGGTTTTGGTACCAGAGTAATGCTTGCCTCATAGAATGAATTTGGAAGCTTTCCTTTCTCTTCCATTTTTTGGAATAGTTTGAGAAGAACAGGTATTAACTCTTCTTTAAATGTTTGGTAAAATTCACCTGTGATGCTGTCTGGTCCTAGAATATTGTTGGGAGTGTTTTTTATTAATGATTTCATTGCTGGTAATTAGTCTGTTCAAATTACTTAATTCTTCCTGATTCATTTTGGGAGGTTTTATGTTTCTAGGAATTTATCCATTTCTTCTAGGTTGTCCAATGTGTTGGCATTTAATTTTTTTTGTAATACTCTCATTATCTTTGGTATTACTCTGGTATCAATTGTTATTTCTCCTCTTTCATATCTGATTTTGTTAATTTGATCCTTTCTCCTGTTTTGTTGTTGTTGTTGTTGTTGTTGTTGTTGTTTGTTTGTTTTATGAGTCTGGCTAAAGATCTATCAATTTTGTTGATCTTTTCAAAGAACCAGCTCCTGTTTTCATTCATCTATTCTAGTCTTTTAGTTTTTATTTTGTTAATTTCTCCAATCTTTATTATTTCCTTCCTTCTATGTATTTGGAGTTTTGTTTTTTCTTCTTTTCCTACCTCCATTAAGTGTAAGGTTAGGTAGTTTATTTGAGATTGTTCTTGCTTCATGAGGTAAACCTGTATTGCTGTAAACCTCCCTCTTAGAACAGCTTTTGCTAAAGATTTGGGACTGCTGGGTTTTCATTTTCACTTGTTTCCATGTATTTTTTTTATTTCCTCTTTTATTTCCTCTTTTAATTTCTTGGTTGACCCATTGTTTAGTGAACATTATATAATAGACCTGTATTTGTGTTCTTTTCCATATTTTTTCTTGTTGATTTCTAGTGTCATAGTGTTGTAGTCAGAAAAGATGCATGGTGTGACTTTCTGAATTTGTTCAGACTTTTTTGTAGCTTAATACATGATCTGTTCTAGAGACTGCCCCATATGCACATGAACGTGTATTCTGCTATTTTAGGATGGAATGTTCTGAATGTATCTGCTAGATCTGTCTGTTCCAATGTGTCATTCAAAGCCAATGATCAGTCCATTGATGTAGGTGGGATATTAAAGTCTCTTACTATTATTATGTTACTATTGATTACTTCCTTACATTTATTAACTGCTTTATGTATTTGGGTGCTGCCATGTTTGGTGCATAAATATTTATAATTGTTATATCTTCTTGGATTGTTTCCTTTATAGTTACATAGTGTCCTTGTCTATTTTCACAGTCTTTGTTTTAAAGTCTATTTTGTCCAATATAAATAATGCTACCTCAGCTTTCTTTTGACATCCATGTGCATGATAAATGCTTTTTCATCTTTTCACTTTTAATCCACAGATGTCTTTAGGTCAAAAATGAGTTTCTTGTAGGCAGCATATAGATGAGTCTTGCTTTTTAATCCATTCCATCACCTGTGTCTTTTGATTAAAGCATTTAATCCATTTATATTCAAAGTAATTGTTGAGAGGTATGTACTTATTGCCATTTTGTTACTTGTTTTATGGTCGTTTTTGTAGTTCTATGTTCCTTCTCAGCTCAGTTTGCTGACTTTCTTTAGTGATATTTTGGATTCCTTTCTCTTTATTTTTTTTGCATACCTGTTACTGTTTTTTGATGTTGTGGTTACCCTTAGGTTTGTGTATAACATCTAATGCATATAACAATCTATAGTATAAAGTTGATGGCTGCTTAAGTTTGAACCTACTCTACTCCTCTCTGCCCTCCCATGTTTTAGGTATATGGTGTCATACTTTACATCCTTTTATTTTGTGAGTCCCTTGACTAATTTTTACAGATATACTTAATTTTACTGCTTTTGTACTTCCTACTTTTCTTACTCTTGTTTATGGTCTTTCCTTTCCACTCAGAAGAGTCCCCTTTAACTTTTCTATTAGGGATGAGTTAGTGGTTATGAATTCCTTTAACTTTTGTTTGGGTTACTCTTAATCTCTCCTATTGTAAGTGATAGCCTTGCTGCAGGTTTTTTTCCTTCAGGACCTTGAATATATCATGACACCCCCTTCTCAGCAAAGTTTCTGTGAAAAATAAGCTGATAGCCTTATGGGATATTCCTTGTATGTTACTGTTTTCTTTTCTCTTGCTGCTTGTAAAATGCTTACTACTTTTTGCCATTTTAACTACTATGTATCTTGGTGTTACCTCCTTAGTATGATTTTTGTTGGAGGCTCTATGTGCCTCCTGGATCTGGATGTTTCCCTTCCCAAATTTGGGAGGTTTTCAGTTGTTATTTCCTCAAATAAATTATTTGCCCCCTTTTCTCTCTCTTCTGGAACTCCTATAAGATGAATGCTTGATGGTATTGCTAAGTTCCCTAAGTCTGTCTTCATTTTCTATTCTTTTTTTCTCTCTCCTGTTCAGTTTGATTGCTATTACTCTGTCCTCCAGGTTGCCTATCCGTTTTTCTGTGCCCTCTACTATTTATTCCCTCTAGTGTATTTTTAATTTTTATTGAGCTCTTCATTTCTGAATGGTTCTTTTTTATGTTTTCTGTCTCGTTTTTGAGTGTCTCATTGAGATCCCTCCCCTCTTTTCTCAAGTCCACTATATTCATATTTCTTAGCTCTGTTCATTTAGTTTCTTACTGTGATTTTGTCCTGTTCTTTGATTTTGGACAGAATTTTTGCATTTTGCATTTTGTCTCTCTGTGTCTGTTTCTGTGTTAGGAAAGGAAAGTCAGCTCCATCTCCTGCTCTTGAGATTGATGGCCTTATGAAGAAGAGGTCCTGGGATGCCCTATAATGCAGTCTCCCCTACTCACCAGAATTTGGCACTTCAAGGGTGTCTCAATGTGTTGCATGTGCCCTGCTGTTGTAATTGAGCTGCTTTTGCAGTAGTCCAGCCATGGCTGTCTTTGCCTGTTGTGGCCAGGATTTGGTCCCGGTGTTGTTGCATCAGTCTGGGGCGGCCTTGGGTTTGAGTCAGACCAGGCAATGCCAGAGGGTAGCACCAAACTGCTGGGTGCTTTCCCTGTGTTTTCCCCCGAGAGGCTTTCATTGGTGGGCAAGGCCTGCATTGAGACCAGTTGTCTGCCCCCAGCCTACTGCTGGGGCCACAGTTGTGTGTGGTTATCTTTCCCTTTTCCTGGGACAGGAGTCACTTTGGAGTGGTGCTGCTTCCTGTCAGGTCTGCTTGCATGATGCCACCCTTGTGGCACCACTTTGGATGGGCTCTGGCCAACAGTGTATTGGAGGGGGCAGTTCATGCTGTTGGCAAATTAGGTGGTGAGTGTTGGACCTGCATTGGTTCCTGCCGGTATCCATGTATATAGGCTGGGAGGCAGGGGAGGAAAATGGCACCTGCCAGCTCTTGGAGAAGTCTCCCAAGGATCCCTGCCCCTCCAGCACACACTCTGAGATTAGTAAAAAACCAAACAAAACCTCCTTCCCATACACCCCAGGCGTTAAACTGTTCTTCTATGCTGTATCTCCACAGGGCTGTTTGTTGTGCTCCACGTGCAGAGACTCCGTTTCCTTGCCCTCTAGGCTCTCCATAGACCAGCCTGATTTTTATAGCATCCCATTTGTTAAGCCCTGCTGATTGTAGGAACTTGCAAAATTATGTCCCTCTGGTTTTCAAAGCCAAATGCTTCAGACCATGTCTCTGCCCTCCCCACCCTCTTCCATGTTACCTGTACTCTACATGTAGCTGTGAAGAGTCAATTCTGCCAGTCTTTGGGTTGTTTCTGGGTTATATACACTGATACAGGTGTTACCTAGGTGTGTCCATGGGACAAGGTGAGGTCAGGGTCCTCCTACTCCACAGTCTTCTCTGGAAGTTGCCGTTATTATTTATATTGCTAAGCCCATTAATGGGAATATGTTTTTTAATTAACCCGAAATTATATGGCCAATTAATTTATGACAAAGGAGGCAAGAATATACAATGGGGAAAGATAGTCTCTTCAAGAAGTAGTGCTGGAAAAATGACAGCTACATGTAAAAGAATAAAATTGGACCGCTTTTTAACACCATACACAAAAACTCAAAATAGAGTAAAGACCTAAATGGGAGTCTGTTTTAGTATTTTGAAAGGTGAAAAGATATACTTATCTCTCCATTGATCATATCTACAACATTAACCATGTTTTACAACCACTTAACTTAGGTCTTACTACCTACCACTTTGAACTAACTGCAAGCTCAAGCTTTTTGCAGGGACAAGAAAGCTTTCTTCAGATAATCTCTTTAAACCTAAGTGGTGCCAAAAAAGATCACATACTACCACAAAAATATATTCTTTTTATACCTAAGTTCTATGAAATAATCAAAATGAGATTTGTGTAAGCTGTTTTCAATCCTTATATCTAACATTTTTCTCCTAGTGTAAGCTGTTTTCAATCCTTATATGTAACATTTTTCTCCTAATAAGTTTATAATTTAATTAATAATCTCCAATTATTTATAGTCAAATCTAGGTAAAATTTTAAAAGTTCTTTTATTATTTTGGGGAGTATTTTCTGCCCTACCATTATAACATTTCTTTTGTTAGAAATGGCATTTATGGTGTTAGATATAAAATCTAACATCCTATCAGGAAAAAAACTGCATGGTTTCTATAGCTTCTGGAACCATTTCAAAACAAAATCTGAAAGACTGTCTTAATATAGATCTATACCAGAGATATATTTCTATATTAATAAAATATGCTTTATAAATTAATCTCAAGTCTGAGCCAGACACAGAAGGGTGGAAAGCCTAAATTCTGTACCCACATAATCAACAGTCTGTGGAAACTCTGGGAACCATGCCACTGGTCTCCAATGTAGCACAGTTGGGAAATGACACATTCTTTATAAAGCACTCATCCAGGAAATGAGTGGGTCAAAAAGTACACCAGTAAAAGGTCCATAAACTTATTTTATGAATGAAGATCATAAAGTGTACTGGCTCCAAGCTCAGCACCTTTTATCATGCTGTTGGATGTATAGAACAAAAAATAATTGTGTCAGCCATAAGAATATGGTCCCATGCCATTTCATAATTATTTGTAATCAATTTTTTCCATATGTATCCTCATTCTCAGATCTTCCCACTTGCCCTTCCCCCCCAAAAATGAAATGGTATACACACACACAAACAGCACAAACTTAAACTAATCAGATTTATTCATGCTACCCATGAAAAGCAATTACATTTGTACATACAATCATTAACACAGAGACAAGAGAAATCTGATTAGACACACAACACAGAAAATAAATGTGAAAATTAAAAATAGTATATTTTAGTTATTAAACTTATACTGTACTTTCTACTTATTTATAGCAGCATCTGTAAGATTCCTCTATTTGTTAATAGTTAACTAGCAGCAAAATTTTAAAAATTACACAAATTCAGTAGATGTTTCCCTCCACTGTTTCATTCATACAGAATTTATCACATTAACCAAACAAAACCACTTCTATTTCCTAGAGAAAAAGGTAGGAAAAGATTTCAAAAGTCACCAGTTTCCCCCCAAGAAGAAGAAAGGGAGGAGTGAAGAAGGAAGATGAAAGAAATTTGCATGTTATTACCAAAAAATAAATTCTCAATCCCTTGACCAATTTTTGTCGAGTCTCCATGTGCGGGTTAGTGATTGAAGCTATGTTAACTTTATTTTCTGATTTTATATTGCAGTTGAAAAATATGTGGAAGTTCCCAGGAGGCCTGTCAGAGCCTGGAGAAGATATTGGTGTGTACCTTACATATTTTTTAATTGCTTGAAAAAATTTAGGAAATTTCTGTGTTTACTTTTTAGCTCTATAGCTGAAAATAAGATTTTAAATTTTCTGAGAAATTTCAGAGGTTACTTCAGGGCTAATATAAAATTAGCAGCAAAACTTGTAATATTACAACTTATTCCATTAGTATAAAAAATACTATCAGGAGCATACCACCTGTTCTGTTTAGGATTGCTTCTAGATTAATTTGTTTGAAAATAAAAAGCTTTTCATATACATTGGTAAAGTTTAGCATTTAGGGTTATTTTGGATAGGACTAATACTTTTCCTGGAATTAAACTGTAAGAAAACACAAATTCTTGACCATTTCACCACACAACCATGCATACTAACTTTGTAAGTAATACTTATTTTGAGGTCCATTTAAAAGTCACTTATAGAGCACTACTGACTTAATTCTCCTCTTTATAATAATTTTGACTGCTATTTATTTTAAATAGTAAGGAAGCCAAAACTCTCCTATGAGAAAGTCTCAAAAGAGAGATAGCTCTCTAAAACAACTAAACAACTAAAACAGCTTACAGAGCTCAGTATTTAAAACCAGGCAATGTGAAATAAGCTAAGAACTTTCCATGTTACTGATTTTACAGTAAAGAGTAGAAAGAGTAAATATGGAGTTTTCCTACATATTCCTTAACCACTGAGTCAAACGCAGTCTCTATCATAATAAATCAATGGATGACTCATTTGATACCAGTATTATTTCTCCATGATTGCTTTTTCCATGTGCATGTTCACTATTTAACCAACATTTATTATATAAAGGCAACTTCCTAAATTATCTTTAAATATTTGTATATACTTGATGTGTATATACTTGAAACCTGATTTTTTTTTTTTTTGAATGTTACAGATTAAAATGCCCCATACACAGTACATAGACAATTCCTAACAAACCAGAAATAAATTTACCACACTGAGATCTATCCATTGCAGATTTTGTTTTTTAGGTACTTCAGGGACGTTCTGTGTAAATTCTGTTGTTTAGGTCTTCTTTTGAAATAAAAGATTGTGGAGTGGTGCAAATGCTGAAAGAAAGGACCACCTACTTATTTCATACTATCCTTATGTGATCTGTGACATTGTGTGTGAGCTAGTTAAATTTGTTTTACAATTTTACCCAGTCCATACTGGGCAAAAATCAGGACACAGGAAGTTTGTTAGTTTCATCTTTTGAGTCTTGCCTTCCCAAATGAATGGACTTTTGAGTTTTTATGGATCCTGAATTTTTACTTCTATTTAAATGTAAATGAATAAACATTTCCAAGCCAAGCATGCATAATTTTAGGTTTAAGTATACTCCAGAACTCTTTAAGTCCAGGTTTAAAAAAAAGAAAAAAAAAGTAGTGAATCTGAATTTAAATATTTGTGGTTGTCACAACAACCCACCTATTTAGACAACATATATATGCCTCAACCATGTGGAATTAGAAGCAGCAACTGGCATTCATATTGTCTAGGCGCATTATAAATTAAAGCTTTGCCTTAGAAATAATAAAATCCTGAAAGCAGCTAGAAATAATAACTGACAACAGAGTTCTGAAAGACCATGACTTATATCAGAGCATTTCTGTCTTTTAACACAATATTCTAAAGGATGAAGCCAAATCACCCATAAATCATTAAAATTATTTTCTTTAAATTCTGTATTTAGGAAAGTATGTAATATAGTAGAATACAGCCATCACAAATATAGCTCTTAAGTAGTAAACACTAGTTAACTGGGAAACATTTGTTTTGGAATCCTTAATTCTATAATACTAAGTAAATGAAGCTCTCTTGTCCACAGTGCTTAAAAAAATTAAGGGGGGGCATATACAAAATAGAATGCAATCCTCAGGCTTCAATATAATACCCTAATAGTACAAAAGGATCTACAAGGTTAAAAATGGAGAAGTTGCCTTTCTAAAAAAAATACCATTTACCAGTGACAGGAAGAGAATCCCTTGCATGGGGAAAGGACTATAAAGTAGCAGGTTCTGATCAGAGCTCATCAGTGCACCAGAATCAGAGGGAAACAGTAGGAAAACCCACATTCTGCCCAATTTTCCCTATTATTTTTTTCCAACCTAATCCTATTGTTAAATATTACAAAATAGAAATAACAAAATAAACTCCTTTTCACTGTCTTGTAACTAAACAAAACACTAGGACATATTTAAACATCTCAGTCAGCAAACATAAAAACAAAACCCCCTTGGTTTTTCCTATGTCTGTTAAACATATAGAACAGTAAATGTTATATCAGTTCAGCTTACAGTACATTAAAATAAAGGTAAAACAGAATAAAGCAGTTAAATAAATTTACAAGTTTTTAAATTCATGGTGAAAGCCTTGGGGTAAAGATTTCCACGTTGAGGTGGAAGAAGTTACTCATACCTCGTAAGTGCAAAAGCACTTATCTACCCATTCATTTTTTAGTCTAGTCAATGATATCTTGATTGAAGTTAAACTGATCAAACTACCCAGGGCAGTGCTGATTTTCAGTCAGCTGCTAAGGTGACTGCTGAGTAGGGTATATTCATTCACTCACAAGTCTGTCCTGTGCTTCCATGACACATAAAAAGGCTAGACTCCAAACGAAATGCCAAACTCTTAATTGGTGGTACTAAGAGTTTAACAGGACTCCGATAGTTATTTTTCAAAGTGTTTAAGGAATAAAAATAAACATTTAAACAATAGTTAAGTGAAATCAAATGACATGTAAAGTTTTAGATTAGTGCAGCAGTTTAACAAATTTAGTAGCAAACCAATGTAATTGGTTGTATTGTAAAACCAATAAATTGGTATTACATGCCAGGCTGAAAATTCTTTTTCTCATTAGGTTTTCCTTTTATTAACACAAATTCTTCTTTTATGTTTTAGTTTTAAATAGTAATTTCTAACCATGTTTAAACTATGGCAAATCTCAAGGGAAGGGGAAGTCAGCATGTAATTCAAAATCACAGACCAATGTCTTATATTTTCAGACCCTTTGCTCTTGCCATGAATATTTCCAGAGCAGTTTCTTAGGATTTAAAAAAAAAAAAAAAAAAAAAAGCATATGTAGGAAATTCTTAAGCCAGTCTTTAATCAGAGTTATGTGGAAATTGAGACATTTTTCCTTGACTTCCTCTTCCTTACCTATTCTTCACCAATAGGACTGAGAAGGTAAATAAAATTTTCTTTACAGCAAACAAGGAAATAGAAGGGTCTTTGAGGAAAAATCTGTGGCTCTGGCAGTTGTGAAATTAGGAAGCTTACCAGCAAACTGGGCAAAGAAGGCAGCTTTTTAAAGGGTTTTTCATAAAACACTTTGGGAGTCCGTGACAGGTCATCACAAAATTACAGAAAGCCCATTTAGGGGGTTCATCTGGAGATTTAGAAAAAGCAACCACAAAAATGTTGACAATAAACATTTTGCCCTAAAAATTTGTATAATATTGAAAAAATCAGCCTTATAAATGTGAAATCCTTGTTGTATTATTACAAAATTCTGTAAATTGCAAGTTTCTTGAACACTTCTGATAAAATGACTGCAGCTTGTTGGTGTTGGAGGAATGAATCCAAGTTCTTTGGAATCTCAAGAAACAAAGGAAATGCCCCAAATGACCATAATGGGATTCCACTGACAAGAACATAACAAAATGGTTATAAATGAATCTGTTCTATGACTTCAGAGGCTTGACAGTCCCACCCAAGATCACCAGGAAAGCTTTGAACATTTCTCCATTCAATACATTCTGCAGCTCTACAGACTTTTATAAGGAAGAATGAATCACATTTTCTCAATACTAATATGTATAAATTTTGATGGATGAGCAGGAACAGGATAATAATGAAGAAACATGTAGGAATATTAACTGCAGGAAACTAGGTTTTCAACTTCTGGGAAGGAGCAGGAAGAGATTAAAATTGACTCCAAAAATATACAGGTGGGTAAGCCTACAAATAGCCAAAGAAATATTCAATATTTCAAAAGCCTCTTAGATATACAGTGATAAGAAAATACTTTGGTATTTCAGGATGTCCAGAAGGCAAGGAGTTTATGTTGAATCCTTTCTTAGGATGAAGTTTTGCTTTTCAACCTTTAGATAACATTACTTTATCTGAAAACTGTGATGATTAAAATTCTAAAAATGTGATCCTTACTGATTTGTACATCTTTCTTTTATATAGGAGACACAGCAGTTCGAGAAGTTTTTGAAGAGACTGGTATAAAATCAGAATTCAGGTCCCTTCTGAGCATTCGGCAACAGCACACCAATCCCGGAGCTTTTGGGAAGTCAGATATGTATATCATCTGTCGCTTAAAGCCATATTCATTCACCATAAATTTTTGCCAGCATGAATGCTTAAGGTGTGAGTGGATGGATCTCCATGACCTGGTCAAGACTGAAAACACAACTCCCATCACGAGCAGAGTTGCTAGGCTGCTTCTCTACGGGTACAGAGAAGGGTTTGACAAGATTGATTTCACCGTGGAAGAACTTCCAGCAGTTTACACAGGCTTGTTCTATAAACTGTATCATAAGGAACTGCCAGAGAATTATAGAACTATGATAGGAATGGATTAAATCCATATTTGTGTTTTTAAAAATGTTAAGTAAATTGTACGTGTAGGATAATGTGTACCATATTATATGAAGTGGTGGACATTTGGGGTTAACTAATATCTGACTTTAATTTTCCAATTTTGTATAATTTCCATGAAGAAAATTTGTTTTTAAAAGCCTCTTTCCAAATGAAGCAAACGTATGACAAAGAGTGTAGCTCTAAATAAGCTTCACTGGATAAAGAGAAATGCTATATAAAAGGTGGAAGTCTATACTTTTTCTAGGAACTTTTATTGCTTTTCTTTACTAAGGCAATGGTTAAATATTTAGTATTAGATAAAAGGTTATCTGACCATTTATCCAAACTGAGCAGCTAGCTGTACATTTTTTTCTTTCACTAACAAATTTCTAAAACATCTTCTTTCATATGAAATGAGATCAGATGCTGCTATTAAGATCAGCTCTTAGCAGACATTGGAAGAAAAAGTATAGCTTTCTGCCCAGGTCCTGTTTTGGGTCCAAGTTTATACTGCCCAGTTCGTTTCAGTGCCACATACCAGCTGGAGTATTTCCTTGACCGATAAGTATTGTAGTTATTAGATTCCAATCGTTCAAAAAAGAAACACTCGTCCGTAACACATTTCTGAAAAACAAAGGAAGAATGAGTAGTCGTTATTATGCTTTCACATGAAACACTTATGAGAGTGCACTGCCCCTTCTGCTCAACCAGCAGCAGTGCTCTTGGCTTCAGAACAAACTAGTTTGCAACACTCAACGGGCCAAAGTCTGACAGAATCTAGCTCTGCAGAGGGATGCAGGACAAGAACTCAGCACGTCAGCAGGACAGCTTTCAGGCACATCTCTTCAGAGGAGGAATTCAAGGACCATTCTCCAGCCCTACAATGGACAGGTCGGGTATCAGGCAGCGAGAGCACACAGATGCTGTCAGAACCACACTGCCTCAGACTTGAGCCATCCCATAAACATAGCTTTCACGAAGGGGGATATACCCAGTAACAAAGAACACACTTCACTTAGTGAAACCCAAAGCTGTGGCTTCCAGTTAGGTATGTATGGCACATCCATATTCCTCCCAGTCCAGAGGCTGGTGACTAATCAGGGGTCGTTTTTACTTATACCAGGGTTCCCCTGAAACTGCTGGAAGGGTAACCCAGAGATACCTTCGTAAAGAAGAAGGCTTTGTTAATTAATACTTTACTCACAGAAATAGTATCAATTCATAAATTACAGCAATTTTTTTCTAGTGGCTAACATTTCTAAGGTATAAAAAGAATAGTTTATTATACAGAATATAATGTATATATAATGCCAAAAAATTGTATTACAACATTAATATATGATTAATATTCCCAAAACACTAACAGAGAATGAAGAATAAGTAACATAGACCATATTTATTTCTGGCAGTGTCTTTCTTGTGGGAGGGGAAACTACTCTCCGTTTTTATTTCGATTGAACTCTTTGGGAGGGAGGGGGAAAAGCTAGCTTTACAAATAGACCTGGAAATACTTTCCAAGTAATGAAGTCTAATAGGCTGCTACATTATTTCAAGTAAATGTTCAAAAATCAATTTCACAGGGTACTGATGATAGTTCTTGACCTCTGGAGTGTGTGTTTGAGGGGGTGTCAACAAATGATTTACTTTAAAGAAAAATCATTTACTACTTATATTACAATTAGGAAGAAAGAATTATACCCATATGGAAATCCATAAAAATTTATACATATTTGTATTTCCACATACAAATACAACATGTACATGTATGACATAAACCTAAAGCTTTGTATTAATGAGTGTACCAGATCCCAGCTTATTTCTGTATACTCAAATCTAGGAAACTTCAGTTTACAAAAACTACACCAGTCAAAAGACTTGAATCCTTTCCCAGATTCTTTAGTTCTAAGATAAACAGTGGCACAAACTGTGAGAAAAACATAAATCAATAAGCAGAACAATGAAAAGAGCTGGCATAATAACCAAAATGAAAATGATTTACACGTAACTGGCGTTTCCGTCATCTAAAGTAAGGGTGTGGTACTAGATCTTGTAATCTGCTTCTAGAGATAAGAATTTTACTGGATATTTACTTGGCCTTAATGTTTTGACCATTGTTAACTTTTCAAAATGGAAATACAAAATCTGATTTGCCCATTTTTTGTAACAAATTACTACGAAGCAACTGAAGTCTTTCTTATGCAAATAAGTGACAGGTAGCATTACAGAGAAGCATTCATTGCACAAGGACCCAGCTATGTGATACACAGGACTGTCCTATGCATAAAGATTACACCTAGGATAATACTGATATTCTATATAGCTAGTACTTTAATTCTTCCTTTGAAGTTGATTATGCTTTTTGTGTTAACTGAAGTCAACCTGTGTCACTTTGTCATTTTTCAGTGCCACTGATAAAAATCTTCCTCTTTCCCTATTCCAGGTTTAGGATCAGGAGTAGAAGCAAATAGGGGATCCTGGGCATTTCAGTCGGTTAAGCATCTGACTCTTGATTTCAGCCCAGGTCATGATCTCACTCACAGTTTGTGAGATCAAGCCCTGCATTGGGTTCTGCACTTGTTGAGCAGAGCCTGCTTGGGATTCTCTCTCCCTCTCTCTCTACCCCTCCCCCATTCACACACATTTTCTCTCTCTCTCTCAAAATAAACACATTTTAGAAAAAGAAGCAAGCAGAGTAAAGAATGAGAGAATAAGTCACAGTAATCATAAAGATAACATGAAAGGTCATCATTGAGCTTCACAGGCTAATTCTCCAGAGACCTGAACCACCTCATTCAGTCATCATTCTGGACATTGATTTTTTTGGTGTTCTGCCAGCTTCCAGGATGTCCCACCTTGCTAAGTTGGCACTCCCTACAGTGCTTGGCCTTTGGGATACATACCATGCAATAATATCTGTCTTCTCAACCAGTTCCTAGTATTTCAGAGAAAAGAAATAGTACCAGGGATTAAGTGGATAATACATCATGAATCCACGTTTTTGTTTTTGTGGGGTTTTTTTGTACAGAACTTACTTGTACCCTTACAAAAACAAATGGGAGGGAAGGAAAACTAGCTTCTGTGCTGAGTGTTCAGATACGTCAATTTACTAAACTATTACATACTTGAAAACAAACTACATTTTTCAAAATGGGTAGTAGGGGCAAAATTCAAGTCTCAAGTCAAGCAGGCATTTAACAGCCCAATGTAAATACAATTTTCAGTCCTCTCCATTCTAAGTTTACAAATCATCATCGGTGACTGTGATTTCAATATTCCCTGTTAAAAATGAATGCAAAGTAATTTTTGCCAAAATTTATAAACATTTACAGAGCTTTTTCCCTATTCTCAATGTTTAACGCTAACCTTTTCAAACTTAGAAGAAAAGGGAATCTTCAAAGAAATGATGTCACAGAAGAAGTGGATAAAGTAGTTTCTAAGGGTTTATAACAACTTGTACCCTGTCTTTGAGGCCCTTATTTTATATAGGCCAATGATCTGGGAATTCCCTTAATTCATGGCTTTTGACTGTTTCCATGTGTATCATTTAAAGATCACAACAATCTTGTGACATAATTATCTTATACCCATTATTTAAAACTCAATGCTCTTCATAACTAATTTCAGATTGTGGACACTCTCTCTGCCTATGTATCTGATCCCTTTTCATAAAGCTAAGTTTTTCTTTTTTTTTTAATTCAAGAATAATTGGGGGATATAGAAGACACACAGTTTAAATGGTGCATTTACTCATTTAATGCATAGTTTTTCTTCCAGCCACTGGGATACATCAATGAACAAAACTGAACAAGGATCCCTGCCTTTGTGCCAAATTCCAACTGGAGAGACACGCAATAAGTATAACTAAATAAATTATATGTTAAAATATGATAAATCCTATGGAAAAATGTAAAGCTGAGTAGGGTAAGAGGGATTGGGAGTAGAGGAATACAAATTAGGTTGCAATATTAGCATAGTCACAGTATGAGCAATTAAGAAACTGACATTTGAGCAAATACTTGAAAGTGAAGTTAACTTGAAAGAGTTAACCATCCAGCTCTCAGAGAAGAAAGAGCATTCCAAACAGAAGGAATAGCTAGTGCAAAAGCCCTACAGTAGGACCATGCCTAGAATGGGTGAGAGGCAGCAAAGAGGCCAGTGTGGATGAAGCGAGGGCTTGAAGGGAAGATACAAAACAGATGAACATAAGGAAAGGGAAGCAAAAATAACATAAAAACGGAGGGGGACAAAACACAAGAGACTCTTAAATATAGCGAACAAACAGAGGGTTGGTTGCTGGAGGGGTTGTGGGAGGGGAGATGGGCTAAATGGGTAAGGGGCATTAAGGAAGACACTTGTTGGGATGAGCACTGGGTGTTATATATAGGGGATGAATCACTAGAATCTACTGAAATCATTGTTGCACTATATGCTAACTTGGATGTATATTTAATTAATTAAATGTTTATTTCTTAATGAGTAAATAAAATTGTGTTAGCCTCCAGTAAAAATACAATGATACTGCAGAATCTAAAACTAGAGAGCTAAGACCAAAGAAATTCAGACTAAGAATTGAAATATATCAAGATCATCTAACTTTATAGACTATTTAGGCCCTGGGAAAACTAAATCAGATGGCTCTAATAATTTGACTATCCCAACAACATCTGTGAGGGTCTTTGGTGGGCCAGGCAACCTGGATTCCAGACTTGCCTTAATTCTTAACTAACTCACATTTATGAGGAAGTCACTTAACTTTTCCAAGCCTTACTTTCCTCATCTGTAAAATAAGATTATATTAGATGATCTTTAGGATCCTTCCCAATCTTAGAGACGCCTGGGTGACTCAGTTGGCTAAGCATCTGACTTTTGATTTCAGCTCAGGTCATGATCTCATGGTTTGTGAGATCAAGCCCCGAGTCAGGCTCAGTGTGGAGCCTGCTTGGGATTTTCTCTCCACCCCACCCCTATGCAGTCTCTGTCTCTCTCTCTCTCTCTCTCTCTCTTCCTCTCAAAATAAATAAATAAATAAACATTGGAAAAAAAAAAAAAAGATCCTTCCCAATCTTTTAACAATCTTTAAGGCTTTAAAGTCTTTTAAACAATCTTTAAGTCTTGATATACAATGAGAAAAGAAGTATCTCCCATTATACATTGATCAATCACACAAATCTGGTCCACTGCTACATGTTAGATTTGAACTTTATGGTCATTTCCCCATGCTCTGTTTTTTGGATTGTTTATTCCTTTACAGTACTTTGATTTTTCAGTTTTGGCTTATGAGGGAGTTTGCTCAACATGAATCCAAAAATGCTTTGCTTACACCACTTCTGAGAATTAAAAACAGACATGATGTAAGTATCAATGTTGATTATTTCAGAGCAAAATAAAACATACAAATGTGAAAAGTTAAAAGCAAATTGGACCTTAATTTTTTTATATACATAGAAGTTGTGTAAAATTTTATGAGATTGGTTTGTAAAAGCAGTAATTCTCATTAGGTAGTAACCTTTGCATTTAATATTTTCTCTCTTAAAAATCACATACATTCCTCTTCAATTACTGTATTTTTCTAACAAATTTGATCAGTATGTATTGTCAATCTAGATAATTGGATAATTGAGCCCTCCAAAATCTATTTTCCCTACTTTGCTATGCACAGGGGTCTCATTTCATTGTTAAGGCCCCTCAACTAAGAAAGTTATTGCAAAGGTATAAAAAAAAAAAAAAAAGTAGTTTACTTTTGCAGTTATTAAATGTATATCCTCAGAGAATACAATTTTTTTTCATATTTCACTATTATGGATCAACATAAGTTATACACATTTCTCACACTGCGATATCTTAAGGATTTCATAATCTATAGCATTATCTAGAAATCAATATGCAATTTTCTAGCAGATAATGACCAGGCACATTTTTTATACCAATGATGTTTGGGGACTTAAATTTAAAACTACAGTTAACTTCACTATATGCAGTTGCAGTTTTTTTAAACCTACAATTTGTGAACACATAACAAATCATAAATCCTAATATTTGTTCTGGGCTTCTGTTGTTCATGGCAACAAAATTTATCCTGCTATGGAATGGAATAAGAATCTGTTGTGTATTAAAGAATTACTCAATTTCAGCCTCTAAATATAGGCTTTGCCAGTTAAATATAGTTAGTTTAAACTTTTGCTTTTTCTAACTCCAAAGTGGGGGGGGGGGGGGGGGGGGGGCAGGCAGACCCTTAAGAAATGTTTTCAAACAGTGAGAAATCCTTACCCTGAAAGTATTCATGCCATTAATATGTGAAGGTATTAGGGGAAAAAATAGTACATAACTTAAGTCTTTTTTCATACTCCCAATGGTAGCAATCAATGTAACACAACTCTTAAGAACCAAAATATTTTATGTGTCCAGAGTACTCTTCTATCTGTGACAAAATGAGAATGTTTTGCAAATCACTCAAGAATCACACACAGGGGAGAATGGAGAAGAATCCAGGGATGTGCCATAACACAATAGTCTGAAATGGAGCCAGGGAGAAGAGTGGAAAGAATTATGCCTATGGCAAGTGCAAGTTCATAAAGCGGCTTTCCACTACTTGCAACATATGGTGTATAAGGCACTTCAGCAGTCTATCCACCTCTCCAGCCTTATCTCTTCTTCCCTTCCACTTTACATTTCCTTTGCACTTTACACTCCAGCAGTAGTGAATTACTAATAATGCTAGAGAAACACCTCCTAAGCTTTCTGACTTTGCATGTGCCGTGCCCTGGAAGTACCTATACTCTCATCTCCACTCCTCTGCCCCATGACTTCATGATGAATTCCTTCTTCCAAGTCATCTAAAATCCCATTTATATGTCATCCTCCCCAATCTAGACAAATTTAGGCCCTTCCTTCCCTATATTACTTCCTATGTCATAGTATTTCTTACTTCCTTTCCAATATTATTATGCATCTATACAAGATACAGAAACAATACATCAAAACCCTTACACATTATTACAAATACTTATTTACACTTCTGCCTCCCCAAGATTATGAATCATTACGGACACAGACCATTTTGTATTCAACTTTATAACCCAGTTGCCTAGCATAACATCTGGCACACTGTTGGCTCAATAAATATTGGCTATTCTTGAAGAGAATTCTGAAGTTTATTCAACTACCAAAGAGAGTGCATGCCATTATACCCAGACTTGTTATTTATCCTGCAAAAATCACATAAATTGATAACATATCAACATAAATATATCTTTGTCAGATGATCAATCAGATGATTGAAATATTTTCTCCCTAAGTCTGTTTTGGTCCTTGAGAAATCCAAAGGTCTTCACTCAGAAAAATTTTCAAAAACTATTTGTATGCCGTAAAACACCACAAGTGTTCAGTAATATTAGATCCATTCTGTGGGGAAAGTTATAAGCGATTGTAACTGGCTACTGGTACTGGTATGATGACTATTGTGTATACACACACATGTATGTGCACACACACACACACACACACACACACACACACACACACACTTTCAGGTATGTGTCCCATCTATTCCCCCAATGAGACAGGAGTTGGATCTATATCTTTTATACTGCTTTATTTCTGTGCACTATTCCCCACACACTATGTCTGCTCAACAAACATGTAATCCTGGTTCTAATGACAATGGTGGAGGTGGCAGGGAGCCTGCATTAGTGAAAAGAATATTACCCAGGAGCTAGGACTCATAACTAGCTTTGAGAAAAAGTAAAAGAGTGAAGTCATTGTCCTGACTGAGTTTATATATAAATGAGAAGATGAAGAGGAAGTAAATATTATGAGGATCTATTATGCATGACCCAGATTGGGCACTGGATGTAAATTATCTAATTTAGTCCTCACAAAAACTCTATAAGATAAGATCATTGTTGTCTCTATGTTACAGGTAAGGAAACTCAGAATAATTTGCTCAAGAACACACAGCTAATACATGGCAGAGCCACTATCAGTATCTAGGTTAAGAGCCCACATTATCAACAAGTATTCTATATGGCAAGCATTTTGTATGTGAAATCTAAAAAAAGAAACTTAAAGACTGATACTCAAAATTGTATATATCCACCCCACTGATCTTCAAACAACTACACAATATGAGTTTATTTTCATAACTGTGGCTTAATAGCTTTGCAGAGAAGGCAGTAAAATACAATGAATTAGAGCTCATGCTCTCGAGTCAAGACTGCCTCAAATGCCATCCAGGCTCTACTTCCTAGCAGCTGTGTTTCCATGGTTACTTTATTACTTCCTCAGAACTTTAGTTTTTTATCTGTGAAATACAGTAATACTGTATTTTAGAGGGTGAATATAAATTATTTAATACTTGCAAAATCCTTAATGAAGAATAAATACCACTACTAGTAATTAAAGCAACAAAAGCCAATGAACAAAAAAACTACAAAAAACAGAGAGCATTACTTACAGAAGCCAGTAATCTTCCATCTTCCTTCATGGCAAGATAGCGGTTTGCACAGACTCCTTTGATGGACACAACCCCTCTCTCTTCTGCCTGAAGTTGCAGTTTGACTGTAAATAATGGGGGAAAAATTACCTTTGTAGCATCACAGAAAAAACAGCCATCTACACACTTATGCAATATAAAGACAAGAGCAACCAGCTAATCCACTCTGGAGGACTGGCAAGGTGGAGGGAAAGGGGACTGGTGTCAATTAGATCATACTTGGATGAGACCCAGATGCTCTAGAGCATGAGTGCTTCCAGATTCCCTTCTCACTCTAGTGTCAGTGAGCAGAGAAGAGTGGCAGAATGGGGAAATGTTTTCCTTTGATGTGTAATTAGTCTCCACTTGGCCTGTTAACTGCTTACATATTTTTAAAAAGTGAACATATTTTTAAAGTACATAAAAATGTAAACCACTTGTAAAAATTTCCACACTACTGCCTAATCTTTTTTTTTTTTTTTTTTAATGTTTGAGAGAGCAAGAGAGAGAGAGAGAGAGAGCACATGCGCACATAAGGGGGGGGGGGGTGCGGGGAGGAGTGGTGGCAGAGGATCCCAAGTGGGCTCTGTGCTGACAGCAAGAGAGCGGATGAGGGGCTCAAACTCACAAAATGGCAAGATCATGACCTGAGCCCAAGTCAAGCGCTTAACCATTTGAGCCACCCAGGTACCCCTTAAGTTTAAACTTTTTAAGTTATTTTTAACCAATTCTTCACAAATAAAATATAACTGCTCACTATTATCTTTTGGTTTGTTTTTCCTTGAGTTTCTTTTTTGTTTCAAACTTTTCTGTAAATTCTAGTTAAATAGTGTAATATTGGTTTCAGGAGTAGACTTTAGTGATTCATCACTTCCATATAACACCCAGTGCTCATCACAACAAGTGTCCTCCCTAATGCCCATCACCAGTCCAGACCATCCCCCCATCCACCACCCCTCCATGAACCCTGTTTGTTAAGACTTTGTTTATCTTCCCTTTTTCCTTCCCCTGTGTTCATCTGTTTTTTCCTACACATCTTATTTCTAGCTTCCCTCTTTTAAAATTGTTTATATTTATTTATTTTTGAAAGAGAGAGAGACAATGTGAGTGGGGAAGGAGCAGAGAGAGAGGGAGAGAGAGAATCCCAAGCAGGTCCACGCTGTTAGCACAGAGCCCAACATAGGGCTGAAACCCCACAAAACTGTGAGATCATGACCTGAGCCAAATCCAAAAGTAGGACACTTAACCGACGGAGCCACCCAGGCGCCCCTAGCTTCCCCCTTAATATAATACCAATGCATTTATCTTTCTTGAAAGAGGGATTGTGATGTATAGCTATTTTAGTTTGCAAATATCTATGTAGTGGAAAACTAAAATGCTCATACTTAATTTGCTTTTACAACGTGTTGAAAGATTTTCAGAATGTAAGATCTTGAAGAGGGTGACCTGTTATACTGTATTATCAGTATTAAGCAGATCGTAGTAGGAAAAAAATAGATATTACATGATTATAATTATGCCATAAGAATAATTATCTAATTGATTCAAATAAAAATGAAGTTAACATCTTCTGTTTTGCTATTCAGAGGCAGCATTCTCCTGCCCAGAACAGTATTCTCCAAAATGTATTTTGGCAAACAGAGGTTACATATAAAAAACAGGTTCTGGGGCCAAATAAGTTTAGGAAAGTCTTGGTTAAGCCAAGTTAACTCTTTATTACCTTCTCACACCTTTGCTTCTTATAACTTGCCTTATAAGTCACCATAAGAGGGTATACACCATAAGAGGGTAAGTATACATTGTTTATATAAAATTTACCTGGTGTTAGAATGAATTTTTGCATTCAACATATCTAGGACATTCTCGAGAACAACAGAAAAAAAGCAGTAAATATTCAAACATTTAGAAGTCAGTATAATATTATTTAGATAACATTACAAAGTAAGTTAATTCTCACAGGCATTTCCAGGTAGCTAGGGAAACATGGCATAAAAAAGCAATGTTTGAAAGATTCTGGAATTATTATTCACTTTGTTAGATATTATTATGTCATATAATTATGTTTTAAAATTTTCTCTATCAAGCAGAGCAACATACAGGTAAAACAAGACATAACATCTGGGATTAGCTTAAAAATATTTTAGCAACCAAAAATAACATATTCTAGCAGCCAATCATTTTTTTTTATAAAGTGGGCAGGATATTTTTATTATTTTTAAATAAACATCTATTTTTTAGAGAGTATGTGTGTGTAAGTGGGGGAGAGAGGCAGAGAAAAAGAGAGAAAGACAGAGAGAGAGAGAGAGAGAGAGAGAGAGAGAGAGAGAGAGAGAGAGAGAGAGAGAGAGAATCTCAAGCAGGTTCCATGCTTAGCGTGGAGCCTAATGCAGGGCTCAATCCCATGACCCTAGGATCACGACCGAACCAAAGTTGAGTCAGATGCGTGACTAAGCCACCCAGACAACCCTAAAATGGGCAGGATAAATAAAACAAAATTGACTAACCTATGTCAATAGTTATTAGAAGCATGGGAGTTTATTATTCTATTTGCACTAGTTTATGTCTTTTTAGTCTGTTGAACATTTAATGTGTGATTCTCTTCTGTGTATCAGTCATTATTAGATTCCAGACAGCACAGCATTAGGTAAGCCTGCAGTTACCAGGCAAAATTGTTCTGCAGAATCTTACAAGATAATACAAGGCAAAATGAATATAATCAAAACATGAAAACTAAACAAAGAAGTTAATAAAGCCTTTTTCACAATACAGAGAAATGTAGAAAATAAGATTTATTTTTAACAAATATAACCAAAATTGTCTTAATGATTATGAGCAAAATCCTTATATACAACTCTAAAGTGATCTAGATAAGCCATATTAATTATGAACGCATTTATATTTCTTCTTAGCTCAGAAGGTTGCATAAATGCTCATGAGGCAAGATTGCATAATCACTATACTTTCTTCTGGTGCCTCATCAATAAAGCATAGCCTAGCTCTAGCCCACTATCATTAAGTGTGTATTAATGGTCATAAGGGAGATTATGGATAGTAATCTCAGTAACAGTGACTCAATACTAGTGGCCAATACCAGTGACTCAATACCCAGAGTAACATCATTGATTGATTCATCAACCTTTTAGAGATTCCTTGGGTATTATTCCACACTAGGCAATTATCACTAAGTCACTAAAAATTAAGTATCAATTGTAGATGCCTAAAAAAAATGTTTCCACTGCCAAATAATTACATGCACTTTAAAAATAACTACAGCCTAAAACGACAAGCTGTATAAGCCATAAAAGTCATAAATTTTCTTTAAAAACCCATTAAAACTGAAATGCAAAGTAACTCAAATGAACTGAATTCCATATACATATGATCCCTTCTCAAAAACAGAAATGACTGGGGCGCCTGGGTGGCGCAGTTGGTTAAGCGTCCGACTTCAGCCAGGTCACGATCTCGCGGTCTGTGAGTTCGAGCCCCGCGTCAGGCTCTGGGCTGATGGCTCAGAGCCTGGAGCCTGTTTCCGATTCTGTGTCTCCCTCTCTCTCTGCCCCTCCCCCGTTCATGCTCTGTCTCTCTCGTCCCAAAAATAAATAAATAAATAAATAAATAAATAAATAAATAAATAAATAAACAAACAAACAAACAAACAGAAATGACTAACTGCTTTTATCTCTGACAGAGGAAAGAATAAACCTGCCAAAAACGGAAGTATGGAGATACCAGCTGAAATTTTACTAACTCTTAATAGCTGTTGATGTGAAGAATTAGAATTCTGAGGAGCTCTAATCAAAGAACTCCATATCCACCTGCTGGTTCTCTCTCACAGAGCTTGCACCTAGTGGACAACCACCACATATCAAAGGTTGGGACAGAACAGAAAGACTGAGAAATCTTCCTAAAGTACCTTAGGCCTTTGCTGAGTGCAAAGCAGCAGACCACTGAAAGAGGGGAGCAGGACAAAGCTAAAGAAGATTCCTCTGACAGGCACTGAGCTGTCACCAAATGCAAAGCAGGATCAAAAGAGCTCTTCCAAGATAAAGAAAGCCAAGGGTTGAGTTCAAGAGTAAGGCTAACCCGTGACCTACCCAAACAGTTGGCAGATGGCTATAAGGCAAACTAGAATACAAAAAATCTACTCAACCCAAAAGAAGGAAATGAGAACCATAAGGACAAAGAACAGATGGGGGAAATTAGAAAACAAATTCCAAGATGGCAGATTAAACCCAAACATACCAATAATTACCTAAAAGCAAATGAATACATTTAAAAGAAAAAATTCTCAAGATAAAAAAGATTTAACTGTGCTGTTTACAAGAAAAGCACATTAAATACAAAGACACAGGAGTTGAAAGTAAAAATGTGGGGAAAAAATATAAAATGTACACCCTAAGTGTAAGAATGCTGGTATGACTATATTAATATGACAATGTGGACTTCAAAGCAATAGTATAGAGATGAACAAGGTTATTGCATGATGCTAAGAGGGTAAGATACATCAATACATAATAATCTTAAATATGTAGATAGAATAATAGAATCTGAAAATATCTGAAGCAAAAATTGACAAAAGAAATGAACAAATCAATAAGTATATGGAATATATAAGTAACATCTACCAACTTGACCTGATTTTTTTTTTTTAGATCAGGTAGCTTTCATTCACCTGAGACTTTATTCTCCTATTAACATCATAGTCTTTTGAAAACTGCTAAAAAAATAAATAAACTGCCAGCATGGTAAGCTAGCTTATGCTTATTTGCCTAGTAGACTTGAATTGTTCAAATCAATTACCTCCAGCTAACAAGCTCTTTTTCCAAAGTCACCATGATATTAATATCAAGGGCTTTTGTCCTAAACTATTGGGTGCTTCTGGTTTCTTTGTTTTCTTTAACAACCTGTAATATGTAGTAATTCACAGATGATACAATTCATTTAAAGCACACATAAAATTCAATGGTTTTATTATAGTCACAGAATTGTGGAACCATCATTACAATCAATTTTAGAACGTCTTCACCCTCCCATACGCTTTAGTACTCATTAGTACTCACCTACCATGTCCCCAGTACCACCATCCTCAGCCCTAGGCTACCATTAATCTACTTCCTGTTTCTATAGATTTGCCTATTCTGGATATTTCATATCAATGGAATCATGCAATATGTGGTATTCTATGACTGGCTTCTTTCACTTAGTATAAGGTTTTCAAGGTTCATGCACATCGTGGCCATTATCAGTACTTCATTTGTTTTTATTGCCAAATAACATTCCATTGAATAGATGAACCACATTTGATTTACCCATCCATCAGCTGATGAACATTTGGTTTGTTTCCCATTTTGGGCTACTCTGAACTATGCTATGAACATGTTATGAACATGCTACACAAACAAGATTTTGTAGACATATTTTCATTTCTTCTGGATATACACTAAGAAGTCGAGTTACTGGATCATATGGTGACTATGTTTAATCATTTAGGAACATTCAGACTATTTTCAAAGCAACCATTTTACATTCCCACTAGAAATTGAGGGTTCCAATTTCTCTACATCCAGACTACATTTGTTAAATTCTGTGGGGTTTTGTTTTGTTTTTTCTATTTCTGTTCTTATTTTTATTATAGCCATCCTAGCTGGGTATGAAGTGTTATCTCATATTTCTGATATGCATTTTTCTGATGGGCAATAATATCAGGCATCTTTTCAAGTATTCATTGACTATTTGTATACCTCCTTTAGAGAAATGTCTATTCAGATCCTAGGCTCACTTTAATTAGGTTATCTTTGTATCAATGAATTGTAAGAACTCTTTATATATTCTACACAAAAATCCCTAATCAGATATCTGACTTGCAAATATTTTCTCCCATCATGTGGGCTGAATTTCCACTTTCTTGATGTTGTCCTTTGAAGCATAAACATTTTTAGTCTTCATGAAATCAAATTTATCAATTTTGTTCTTTCATTTTTTGTGCTTTTATTGTCATATCTAAAAAAACACTGCTTAATCCAAGGTCATGAGGGTTTACACCTTAGCTTTTCTCTTGAGAAATTTAGTTTTATCTCATCCATTTAGGTTTTGAGCCATTTTGAGTTAATTTTTAGTATGGAGTATGAAAATCCAACTTCACTCTTTTCCGTGCAAATACACCACCAAATTGACACTTAAAGGTCAGTTCACCCAAGCAGAATATGCATTCTTTTAAGGAATATGCCTAAGAATAAATTACATATTGGCCATAAAACAAGTCTCAGTCCATTTAAAAGGATTGAAATCAAAGTATTATATTAGAAATTAGTAACAATAAGTTATCTAGAAATCCCCCAAATATTTGGAGATTAAGCAATATATTTCTTTAAAAACACACACAGATAAACCACAAGGGAAATTAGAAAGTATTTCTAATTGTATGACAATGGAAACTCAACATGCTTAAAGGGAAAGCTATAGCTTTAAGTGTTGATACTAGAAAAGCAGAAAATTATGAAAATCTAAGCTTCTACCCCAAGAACTAGAAAAAGATTTTGCCAATATTATTTTATTTTATGTATATTTTTATTCCTATTCCAGTTAGTTAATGCACTGTTATATTAGTTTCAGGCGTACCATATAGTGATTCAACACTTCCATACACCACCCTGTGCTCATCATGACTAGTACACACCTTCATCCCCATCACCTATTTCACCCATTACCCCAAGCCCCTCCCCTCTGGTAACCATCAAATTGTTCTCTATTATTAAGAACTACAAAAAGATTTCTAAATAAGACTTCTAATCTCAGGCCCAAAGTAATAGCAGAGGGAATACTTACTATGTAAAAAGTATACACTTGAATATACATGGAGCAGAAAATTAACCCAGAGTTAGTTAAAATATTTTCATATACCTTTTGACATTTTGAATTTTTTCTTGGTTGAGCATATGTTACTTTTATAAGAACATAACAACGCTAGCATTGTCAGTTTTAAAATAATCTAGAATAAAACATAAAGTGTGTACCATGTAAACATGACTATGAAAATAATCACATTTGTGAGTTACAAGAGGGAGTGGACATTTCTCAATTAAAAGAAACATAAGAGACATATGAATAAACGCAATGTGTAAACCTTGTTTGAATCCTGATTAAAGCAAGTATTTTTTAAAATTTTTGTAAAAAAATAAAACGACATAGGGGAAATTTTAAAACTAGCTGGATATTGTGCTTCTAAGGGAATTTTTAAATTTTTAGGCATGAGAATGGAACTGTTACTATTTTCTTAAGGTCTCATAGCAATACATATGAATCATTTATGTATCTGATATGTACTAATACATACATATCACTTATTTATTTATATGATCATTCTTTAAAATTTTTTCAAGTTTATTTATTTTGAGAGACAGACAGAAAGAATGACCAAGGAAGGGACAGAGAGAGAGGGAGAGAGAATCCCAAGCAAGCTCCAAGCTGTCAATGCAGAGCTGGATGCAGCGTTCTAATTCACAAACCATGAGATCATGACCTGAACCGAAATCAAGAGTCAGACGCTTAACCTAGGCTGAGCCACCCAGGCACCCCTACATAATCATTTTCTAAATTACTTGATGAAATGATATGTCATCTAGTATATACTTCAAAACAATGCAGTACCAGGGAGGGGAAAAAGAGCTAGTGAAGGTACAGATAAAACAATTGGTCATGTGATGATAACTGCTGAAGCTGGGTGATGGATACATAGGGTTCATTATACTGGTCCTTTTTTTTTGCATATAACTTAAATTTCCTCTAATAGAAGGTTTTGTAGGTTAAAAAAGAACAAAGCAAGTAACCAAAGGCAGGTCATTGGGCAATTAGTGTTAATTTGGTTGGAAACGTATTGAAGGGTATTTTCTTAGATTATTAGGCCTGCTATAATACAGATACCATAGACTTGATGACTTAAGTAAACACTTATTTCTCACAGTTCTGGAGGCTGAGGAATCCAAGATCAAGATGCTATTAGCTTTGGTGTCTGGTGATTTAAACAGCTCTCATCTCTCTGTGTCTTCACTAGGGGAAAGGGGCTAAGGAACTCTGCGGGGTCTCTTTATTTATTTATTTATTTATTTACTTACTTACTTACTTACTTACTTATTTTTGGGACAGAGAGAGACAGAGCATGAACGGGGGAGGGGCAGAGAGAGAGGGAGACACAGAATCGGAAACAGGCTCCAGGCTCTGAGCCATCAGCCCAGAGCCTGACGCGGGGCTCGAACTCACAGACCACGAGATCGTGACCTGGCTGAAGTCGGACGCTTAACCGACTGCGCCACCCAGGTGCCCCGACGGGGGGTCTCTTTTTTAAGGACACTGATCCCACTCATAAGAGCTCTGTCCACATGACTTCATCAAATCCCAAAGGCCCCACCTTCTTTTTTTTTTCCTTTTAATTCGAATATAACTTACAGTGTTAGACTAGTTTCAGGTGTACAATTTAGTGATTCAACAATCCTATACATTACTCAGTGCTCAACAACATATTTTTTTTTAATTTTTTCAAATATTTATTTTTGAGAGAGAGACCGAGCATAAGCAGGGGAAGGGCAGAGAGAGAGGGAGACCGAAGCAGGTTCCAGGCTCTGAGCTGTTAGTACAAACCCCAACATGGGGCTCCAACTCATGAACTGATCATGATCAACTCATGATCATGACCTGAGCCGAAGTCGGACACTCAACTGACTGAGCCACCCAGGTGCTCCTAGATAAGTATAGTCAATCCTCTTGACCTATTTCACCCATCCTCCCACGCACCTCCCCTCTGGTAACCATGTTTGTTCTCTATAGTTAAGAGTCCATCTTTTGGTTTGTCTCTTTTTTTCTTTATTTCTTAAATTCCACATGAGTGAAATCATATAGTACTTGTTGTCTTTCTCTGATTTTGCTTAGGATTATACTCTCTAGCTCCATCCATGTTGTTGCAAATGGCAAGATTTCATTCTTTTTTAATGGCTGAATAATATTCCATTGTGTGTGTATACACAAACCACATCTTTATTCATTCATCTATCGATGGACACTTGGGTTGCTTCCATAATTTGGCTACTGTAAATAATGCTGCAATATACACAGAGGTGCATGTATCCCTTTGAATTCGTGTTTTTGTATTTGGGGATAAATACCCAGGTGTGTAATTATTGGGTCATAGGGTGGGTGATTCTACTTTTAACTTTTTCAGGAACATCCATCCTGTTTTCCACAGTGGCTATACCAATTTTCATTGGTTGATGTGACTATTTTTGTGCCAGTACCATACTGTTTTCATGACTACAGCTTTGTAGTATAACTTGAAATTGGAGATTGTGACACCTCCAGCTTTCCTTTTTCAAGATTGCTTTGGTTATTTGAGGTCTTTTGTGGTTCCATACAAATTTTAGGATTCTTTGTTCTAGTTATGTGACAAATGCCGTTGGTATTTTGATAGGGATTGCATCGAATCTGTAGATTGCTTTGGGCAGTATGGACATTTTAAAAATATTTGTTCATCAAATCCATGGGCATAGAATATCTTTCCATTTGTTTGTGTCATCTTCAATTTCTTCATCAGTGTCTTTTAGTTTTCATAGTCTTTCACCTCTTCAGTTAGGTTCATTCTTAGGTAACTTACTATTTGTGGTGCAATTGTAAATGGGAATGTTTTCTTAATTTCTCTTTCTGCTGCTTTATTATCAGTATATAGAAATGCAACAGATTTCAGTTCTGAATTCATTTATCCGTTCTAGAAGTTTTTTGGTGAAGTCTTTAGGGTTTTCTATATATGGTATCATGTCATCTGCAAATAGTGAAAGTTTTGCTTCTTCCTTACCAATGGATGCTGTTTATTCCCTTTTCTTATTTGATTGCTGTAGCTAGGATTTCCAGTACTGTGAGAGTGGACATCCCAAAGGCCCCACCTTCTAATACCATTACATTGGGGTTAGGACTTCAATGTATGAATTGGGTGAGAGGAGAAACACAAACATTCAGTCCACAATAGGTATAAAAACTATGTTTATGTTCCAGATAGAGTCCCTCAGATACTCTACACATTCCATACAATGTGAAATTCCAGCTAGTACTCAAAAATACTGAACAGTACAGTCCAGTGAAACTAAATTTGGTTGCATTCAAGTTAGATTTTTAGTTGTCACTGTTCCATGTTACACTGGCTTCATGGGGAGGAAAGATACAATAATCATATGTCAGATTTAGAAGACTCTTAATAAGTAAAGCCATTGGATCTTATGACTTAGAACAGGCATTAGCCAAAGACACGTTTCATTTGCTGGAAGGAGAGTGGGGAGAAGGGTTTCTTAAAGAAATAGTTTTAAATATTAAGTATGTTAAGATAGGAAATGAAAGGAATTGCATTATATTCCATATAAAGAGTACACTGTAAAATTTTCCACACTTCTCAGGAAAGAAAATATAACAAGCAGACAAGCCTGCGAAAATCTGTTCTGAAAAATGGAAGATGACTTAATCATCAACTCTTCTGAACCATAAAAATGATTGATTCTGTCTATGTCTAACCAGGGAAGCGATCATCCTCAGCCTAGTTTCTGGAAATGTAAAATTTATATTTTTATACTTACATAAATGTTAAAGCCTTGATTTTCACCTTACATAAAAACAATACACTATTTTAGTGCTTCAATACAGGTTTTCAGTTCTATACTTATAAAGTATCTACCATAGCTCTTAAAAAAAAAAAGATATTTTCTCCATGAGAATACTATGAAGCTTGCACTTAAAAAGTACTTAATAAGTGATTATAAAATAGAACATTCATTTTTGTTATATAATAAGTACTATTCTGTGGCACACACTTAGCTAGACTCTGGAATTATAATCCACTCTGGAAAACCTTCTGTGGTCATTCCCTCCTCCCTGCTCTCCTCAGTTTATGATAGGAACCTTCTCCTCTATACTCTCATATTATCCTGTTTTCTCCACTTGGAACAATTTTGTATCACATGTGTCTTTCTTTCCCTGATTGTAAATTTCTTGAGGGCAGGGAGATGTACCTTGCCCATCTCTACATCCCATGCTGTAGCACAATGCCAGGCATGTAGGATTGCTTAGTGAATGTTTGGTGGATGAAAGCATCTCATGCAAGACAAAAATGGATGAAGAAACAATTGCAGCAATGCTCTTGGTTTCATACTTGAGTTTTATACAGGCTCTATGAGAAGTACAGAAAAGGACATGTTATTAGATGTCAGGAATCTTTCTAGGAGGAATGAGATTTCAGCTAAGTTTTAAAGGGTAAGTAGGAAATAATTTCATGAAGAAGGTACAGGGTAGGGAGATAAGGAGGAATGATATTCCAGGTAGAATGTCATTCCAGAACTGAGGTATGAAATAAGCCACATTTGTCCAAAATAGCCAAGTCCTAGACAGCTAAAGCAATCAGCAAAATGCAGACTGAGAGATTAAAACACATATTTAAAAAGCAAAACTAAAGTAGAATACTTAAGGATTCCTATCGATACGATGAAACAATAATACAAAGAAGTTATTAAAATAAAAATCTATAGGAGCACCTGGGTGGCTCAGTCAGTTGAGTGTCTGACTCTTGATTTTGGCTCAGGTCATGATCCCAGGGACATGGGATCCAGCCCCACATCAGGCTCCATGCTGCACATGGAGGCTGCTTAAGATTCTCCCCCCACCCCTCTCTCTCTCTCTCTCTCCTCTGCCCCTCTCCCCCTCTTGTGTGTGCACTCTTTCTCTCCAAAATTAAAAAAAAAAATCAGTTCACTTTTATTGAGAAGGCAAGGGACTGTGATTGGGACAGAGGACATGGGCTTCTAGGGTGGCTGACAAAATTGTTTTTCGATCTGAGTGACAGTTACAAGAATGTTCACCTAGTAATAATTCATTAAAGTACAAGATGTTTTATGTGGTTTTCTGTATCAATGGTATATCTATGTTGTAAAAGCAAAAGTACTACACTAAAAGACCTTTTAAATTGGGCCTTGAACACTGATTTAACCCAGGTCATTACAGCAAGTTGGAGACCACTCACTATACTGAGTTTTTGAATGCACAGAAATCCACAATTTTGATAAACACAGACTTAGCTTATAATTCAACTTTCTTTTCTGTTATAGCAAAAAAAAAAAAAAAAAAAAAAAACTACAAACCACAAAATTGATGGATCTCATCATTAGGCAAGACCTTAGTAGTATATTAGTCTCATCATTGTACAATTACATTTTAAATCCTATCTACAATATCCATGAGGAACAGCTGTCTAACTTTTCCTTGAAAATCTTCAGCAAAGGAGAATTTATACAGTCTTTCTAAAATATTTGGTTATGCAATCAAAGGAACAGAAATTCTGATCATCATAAGTAAACAACGCAAATGCTTAAGTGCTCAGATTATTAGCACTTGACACATTTAATTCTGCAGTAAAACTAAAATGTCAAACTATTATTTCAGGGTTATTTCTACTGCTCAAAACATTTTGGAACTCTTTTTTTTTTTTAATTTCCCCCTGAATTTGCATTGTTTTCTTTTGAATATGCTCAAGTATGATAAATCTTAAACTCATAAACACCAATTTGTTAGAGCTGTGAAGGAGGACTTCAAGATCATCTAGTGTACTTTTCTCATTTATAAATAAGGAAGCTGACATTTAGACAGTTTTGTCCCTGGTGAAAGAATATCATTTTTGGAAACCGTCAAGTCAGTATTTCCAAGAATGGTGAATATATTTATGCACTCATTCAATAAAGATTTTTTAGTTACAGCTATGTGCCAGGTACTGTGTGCTAAGCAATAGGAAGCACAAAGCAAAAGACAACATTGGTCTTTGACCTTGAAGAACATGCCGTATTGTCAAGGAGAAGAGCAATTGTATACACATAACTAAACAAGCTCAATACTTTAAGTGCCATGAGAGAAATACACACAAACTACCTTGAGAGTTCTCAGTAAGTGCATTTAACCCAGCCTGGGAAATTAACGGTTTCCTGGGAGCAGTGACAACTGAATGGAGACCAAAGGAATTAGCAGGAGTTAGTCAGGAAAATAGAGTACAAACCAAACAAAAGCATCCTTATACAACTTCCAAAGGAGAAAGGGAAGAATACTGCATATCTAAGGAACACCAGGTACTTAGCTATGGCTAGCACAAAGGGTGAGAGTGATGTGTGTGCTGTGGAGAAAGGCATCATGGGACAAGATGAGGTGATGAGGCCAGAGGCTCTGAATAAAGTGTTAAGGAGTTTGATAGTGTGAAATAATGAGAGGTTTAAATGAAATAGCTGGTAAACATGTCAGAAATGAAGGAAATAGAATTAACAGGAGTGGACAGGAAGGGAATGAACGGAATGGAAGTAAGAGAAGGCAGGGAAGCAAGGAAGGAAGAGAAAAAAGAGGAAGAAAAGGAGGGAGTTCAGAATGAGTCCCAGGTTTCTCTACCTTGGATAACTGAGAGATTATTGAGATGGTAAATATGAGAGAAGGGACAAGAGAAGACAATGAGATGTGCTCCCTTAAGACATATTGAAAATCTGTGAAAAATCAAGACAGAGATATCCAGAAGACAGCTATATGAATCTGGAGCTCAAAAAATAAATCTAAGCTAGAAATAAAGATTTGGTAATTGTAGCAAACAAACACCTGCCTTGGGCACAGAGGCTGTACCCAATCCACACAGGGAGCTATAAAATGGATGAGATCCTCCAGAACAATGTGTAGCAGGTGTGAACTAAGGACAAAGGAAGAATCTTGGTAAGTATCAACATTTATGGGAGAAGTGAAGGACGTAGAGCAAGTAAAGCCTGGGTAAGAGTGGTCAGTACAAGCAAGTACAGAAAGCTATGTATATACACATCTGGTAACTATAGCACATGCGCATGCACACACACACACACACACACACACACACACACACAGAAACTAAGAGACAAAACTGGTCTCCTTTGCAGATGGTACAATTTTCTACATTAAAAATCAAAGACTAAAAAATTCAATGTGATATTCTGGACTGGATCCTGGAAGAAAAAAAGGACATTAGTGGAAAAAGTGCTGGAATCCACACAAAATCTGTAGTTTAGTTAAAAGTAATGTGCCAGTATCAGTTCTTTTAGTTTTGACAACAGTGCCACAGTTATATAAGAAAGTAACCTTAGGGAAAGCTGGGTGAAGGGTATAGGAGAACTCTAAAATCTTTGCAACTCTTCTGTAAATCTAAAATTATTCTTATAGGGTCACCTGGATGGCTCAGTCAGTTAGGTGTGTGACTTCAGCTCAGGTCATGATCTTGTGGTTCGTGGGTTCAAGCCCCATGTCAGGCTCTGCGCTATCAGCTCAGAGCCTGGAGCCTGCTTCAGATTCTGTCTCCCTCTCTTTCTGCCCCTCCCCCACTCACGCTCTGTCTCTCTCGCTCTCGCAAAATAAACAATAAAAAAAATTTTTAAATCATTTCTAAAGTATTTTAAATGTCAAAATAAAATACAAATGAACTATTAGAAATAATTGAGCCAGGTTGCTTGATATAAGAATATATAAAAATCAATTGAGTTTCTGTAACTCACAACAAACTGATAGAACATGTGATTATTTTAAAAAAAAAAAAAAAGATAACATTTGTGATAATAACTAAAGGTACCTAGGACTTTTATGGAGAAAATTATAAAACTTTATCAAAAGTCATTTTAAAAGACTTAAAAGGGGAGGTATGAATGCTTACAAATGAAAAGACTCAATATAATTAAGGTATCACTTATCCCCCCAAATAATCCATAAATTTGATGAAATCCCATAAATTTGATGAAGGGAGTAGTCAAAAGTAGAGAACCAGGAAGAGTAAAAACCAAGTGAAGACATAATCTCAAGTGGGACCTTCAAAAAGCCCTTCAGGAGCAAATGGTACAAAAGAAGACCAGTAATTTGACCAAATAGTATTTAGTGGATTTAACCACAGTAAGAATTTGGGAACAGTGAATGCAAACAACTTCTTCAAGAAGTATGACTGAAATAAACCACAGAAATTAGAATGTAGTACTTGGAAAAAAACATGGTGTCAAATTGCATGCATTTTGGAGTCAAACGGAACAGGACTCTGAATCAGGCTTCACCAGTTGCTGGCTGAGCTTCCCTTCTCACCTGCACAATGGAAAATAGTTGCTATTACACAAGCCTACAGTGCAGATCAGATGATATTAGATCTCTCTCCATGTATAACAGTTTCAGTACACAGTAATCATCAACTATTTTGGCCTCCTACTGTACTTATTTCTTTTCTATTGCTTTGAGATTCAAGGAATTATATTTGTTAGGAAACCTTGTATTTGAGCATGAGAATATCTAGGAGAGGGCAAATATGACCTACAAAATGTGCCCGGACATCTTATAAAAATATGTCATTTATCCTATATATAATGTCTTATCATAGTGAGGCTGATTCTTTACTTACAGCAAATAAGTTAATAATTGTTTCACTATTCTCAAACTAAATGATACTGCAAAGAAGACAAAGACATAGTATTTCTCAACCTGTCATCCTGTGTTTATTATTCATTCATTCATTCAAGTGGTATTGGTTGCCTGTTATATGTCAGGAATACACTAGGAGCTAGAAATACAACTGTAACCAGGATGTACAAAGTCTTGGCCGTCACAGAGCTTACGTTCTAGTAGCAACTGTACAGCGCTCCTTTCATTGTGCCAGCATTAATGTTATTTGTCATTTAAGTAATTTCAAACTGAAGCAAACAGAAGTTATCAATTTGGTACATGAAGACAATCAGTAAAGCAGCTAATACTATATTTCAAAGTTCATTATATTGGTCTGCAGGTGACAAGTACTCTTATTTCCTGGCATCCTCCTCCCAGAACACTGAACATATTTTAATTTCTTACTCATTCAAAACAAACTTTTAACTTTAAAACTGGGTGATAGAGTGTGTTAACTTTCCAACAAAATTATGTTTTTCAGTTAAAAAAAAAAATACATTGGATTAATCCAATTTAATCCTGAAGACCAGGCACTGAAAAAGCCTAGGTAACAAAAGAAACTCATTTGCTGAAAATGAAAACCTCTAAATCTCTCTCTCTCTCTCTCTCTCTCTCTCTCTCTCTCTCTCTATATATATATATATATATATATATATATATGTGTGTGTGTGTGTATGTATATATATATATATATATGTATATGTATATATATATGTATATATATATATATATGTGTGTGTGTGTATGTATATATATATATACATACACACACACACACATATATATATATATATATATATATATATATATATATATATATATACATACTACTTGAGATAATAATCAGATAAACAAAGATCAGCAACCTAAATTTCTTCCTTCCTTTTTTGTGAACAAAACACAAAAATGACTAACAAGTTTCACATAGCCCCTCTCATTAAGCTTTCATTTTTTACTTTCCTTTAGTATAGCATCCCAGAACCCCAAACCCACATCCCATTTTCTTCACAACTGACTAGTTAAAATTTATAGATGAGAACACTGGACACACAGATGGTTCTTTAAAGTTCTTAGCAACTCCTCAGTTTGCAAAGATTAAATTGAATATAATATGAAAGAAAATGGGAAGGAAAAAAAGAAGAGCTGGAAGAACCTTAGAAATCCATGAATTCCAGGGCACCTGGGTGGCTAGGTCGGTTTGGCAACCCACTCTTGATTTCAGCCCAGGTCATGATCTCAGTTTGTGGAATCCAGCTCCATATCATATGCTTGGGATTTTCTCTCTCTCTGCCCCTCCTGCTCGGGCTTTCAATCCCAAAATAAATAAATAAACTTTAAAAAAGGCAGGGGGCGGGGAGGGAGCACCTGGGTGGCTCAGTCAGTTAAGCATGTGACTTGGGTTCAGGTCATGATCTCATACTTTGGGAGATCAAACCCGGCATCAGGCTCTCTACTGTCAGCACTGAGCCCACTTTGGATCCTCTGTCCCCTTCTCTCTCTGCCTCTCCTCTGTTTGTTCTCTCTCGCACGCTCTCTCTCAAAATAAATAAACTTAAAGAAAAATCAAGAGATCCATGAATTCCTTCATTACTACTCAGCCGGGACATGGCTTTATGAACCCCAAAAATCTTTCTGTATATCAATTCCTATTTAATCAATTCTATTTTAGTAGAAATTGTTTTTATTGTGGGACTTAAATCTGTATGACAAAATCTCTAAAACAGTTTAAATAAAATAAGTGTAATATATTAAATCTGAAATAGCAAACTTCTTAGCATAATTTTTTTTCTTTAAGCGATACTGTTTAATTTCCACAATCATAACAAAAAATGAAAATCTACAGCTGATTCATGCCAGACAGGACAGTTGCATGCAATTCTAATGCACAAAAACCTACAAAAGTCAATTTCCTCCAGTATCTCCTCTAGTGGATCTCCTACTTCATGACCTAAAATGGAAGCATTTGGGCTAGCTAAGCTACAGATAAGAGCAAGTGTAACACAAGGCCCAAATGGCTGTAAATATCAGATGATTCTCAGCTCTTCTAATAACACAGCTGCTTAAGAACAGCAATTGGTTTCACTTCTAGAGTGGCATCAGATACTTAAGTCAGACGGATAGCAAGAAAGAGGGAAAGCCTATTAGGTATCCTTAGGCATTCCAAAAGGTCCAAGTATAATACGGGGGTCAAAGCAGGGCTGCACGTAACTTCAAAGACGGAGAGAAAAGGAGACTTCACAGTCCCAACATCCATCAGTTAATAGTCACAACAGGTTGATAGGTAAAGAAAACACCTCCCCAGACCCTTTCACAGCTTCCAGTGGATCCAGACATAATCTGACTGTCCTAATGTCAGGGAGAAGCCTGAACCACTCTGCCACCAATGGCACTTCTTGGCCAGCATTGTGGAGGTGGCGTAATCAGGCAGGAAAATTCCGTCAACCACTGGCAGGGGCATTTTCTGGCAAGAATAACTGCAGTACCGATGTCTTAGTAATCTGGATTTCAGGACCCCACACAGTCTCTTGGCACAGCAACACAAAGCATCAGCGACAGCATGCATCTATAAATATAAACTTCTACCAACAAAAGTCATCAACCCTATAAAAGTGTTAAGTGGTCTTTTCTCCCCAGAGGCCGACTGTTAGAGAGATGTTTCTAAAAATAACTTGGCCACAAAATTATAGAAATGGAGAATAGATTGGTGGTTGCCAAAGGTGGGGTTAGGGAATTGAGTGTGACTATAAAAGGGCAACTTGAAGACTCCTTGTGAATGCAGAAATGTTCTGTATCTTGACTGTGTCAATGTCAATATCCTAGTTGTGATATTGTACTAGGATATTGCAAGATGTTATAATTGGGGATAACTATACACAGAACCTCTCTCTAGTATTCCTTACAGTTGAATGTGAATTATAACTACCTCAAAATAAATAAAATTAATTTTAAAAAGTCAGCTTAGTTAAAATCTCAGTTAGTTTATGGGGCACCTGTGTGGCTCAATCGGTTAAGCATCTGACTGGCTCAGATCATGATCTCGTGGTTTGTGAGTTTGAGCCCCGCATTGGGCTCTGTGCTGACAGCTCAGAGCCTGGAGCCTGCTTCAGATTCTGTCTTCCCTCTCTCTCTCTGCCCCTCCCCCTCTCATGCTCTTTCTCTCTCTGTGTCTCAAAAATAAATAAAAACATTTTAAAAAGTTAAATTTTTTTTTTTAATTTAAAAAAAAATCTGTTTAATAATTAACATTTGAAATAGGTATTTTCAGATAACATAGACTTAAGAGAAAAAATAAAAGCTAAGTAATGTAAAGAAGATGTAAAGCTTCCCATAGATATTATTTTTACTCTAACTTCAGTTTCCATGGTAAAATAGAAATCGAAGAAATTGAGAACCCACAGGTAGAAAAGCCCCAGACCAAACAAGCAGCCTCCACTGTATGTTGATATTTTCATTCCACAACTCATTGTTGACTCACTATGAGCTCAGTCCTATCTGGGCACATGAAATAAAACACAATGCAGCTAACCCCTGAATAACACAGGTTTGAATTGTGTGGTTCCACTTGCATGTAGAGTTTTTACAGTACAGTACTGTAAATGTATTTTCTCTTCCTTAGGATTTTCTTAATAACATTTGCTTTTCTTTAGCTTACTTTAAGAGTACATTATATGATACATACAACATACAAAATGGGCACTGACTATTCATACTATTGGTAAGACTTCTGATCAACCCTAAGCTATTAGTAGTTCAGTTTTTGGGGAGTCCAAAGTTATATGCAGATTTTCAGGGGGGAAGGGGAATCAGCACCTTTACCTTCCACAGTGTTGAAGGGTCAATTGTACAATACAAGAATCTGATGTAGAGTTTCATTTAATACTAAAATTTAATTTTATTCTAATAATCATAGGGCAAATACATGAAATGACTCAAAAAGGAATCATTTGATTATTTGAAAATTCTTTTTTTGTTGGTTTATTCTACTTCTCAAATTCTCAATTATTCAGAGGTTGATTATGTGGTCTGTGGGCTCTCCTATCACCATGGGTTCTCAATTTCTTCCATTCTCTATTCTTCATAGCCTCTGAATAGTTCCACTAGAAAGTGAAGACAGGGGGCAAAAGGAAGAAATATGCTCAAACACCCTTTCTGCTACCTGTTTGTTGTCATTTTTATTAAGTTTATTTATTTATTTTGAGAGAGAGAGAGAGAGAGAGAGAGAGAGAGAGAGAGAGAGAGAGAATGCACACGAGCAGGGGAGGGGCATAGAGAGAGGGAGAGAGAGAATCCCAAGCGGGCATCATGCTGTCAGCACAGAGACAGATGCAGGGCTTGAACTCACAAACCATGAGATCATGACCTGAGCTGAAACAAAGAGTTGGATGCTCAACCAACTGAGGCCCCCAGGCAGCCTCCTCTTTTGTGGTCATACTAAAACATTATGTGGTGGAAGAGGATTATATAAAGACAAGACAAAAAGATTTTTTTTGTGCCTCATATAGCTGGATGTTTACAGATTTTTCTAGTTTTCGTTAGTAAAAAGAACTCCAAGAACTGTGTCTGTGAATACAGAACATGTGATCGTATCACATTTCTCTGTTATCTCCTACAATGTTTACTGAGTTAACAGGAAGCTCATTGGCATCTGGGGCAGGCATCTGGACAACTTGTGAGGAGATTTCTTCCAGCAGAGGCCTTCTGAGGCTGGAGGTGGAAGCATCAGGCTTTAGAAGAGCGGCTCTGTTGTTACAGACCAGCAGCAGACAGGCCTTTGAGGAAGTCAGTATCCTAACATGGAACAAACTGTTGAAAGTCAGACTTTCAGTCAGGGTTGGCCACTGCTATAGCTGAGAAATATTTTCTCTGAAAAATAACTGCTGATATTTCTAAGTTGTAGTTCTATAATACAAATCAATTCTTAAAAAAATCCTTAACCCCTTCGGTTTGTCTCAGAGTCAATGGAGTCCAGGATTCAAGGAACACTATGAAAAGACTTGTACTAAAAGCAGTGTGGCAAACTCAAAGGCCTACAGGGACTATGCAAGTGAGAGAAGAGTGAAGCAGCTTGATAATAAGACTAAGGGGAATAGGGGGGATTGAGGATTGCCCTGGACCATGGGCTATAGCACACATACACCCAGCTAGTGGGGGCAGCCACTACTCAGCACCACCCAAGTGCAGAGTTTGAATCTCCCCCCTCTCCCCGGCCCATCTCCTCTCCCTCCCTGGCCCCAACAGTCTGTGATGGGAATTTGGCTTGTAGGTCACCAACTTGACATCCATGTTCCAAAACCTATTAACCTGGCTGGAGTACCCTGAATTCACAAACAGCTCAGATAAGATTAACAATAAAAATATAAGCTGCCACAAGCAAGTATTTTTGCAATCAGCCCAACATACCCAAGAGATGGAGCACCTCCTGATTACAGCCTTTTCCTGGCAGTTCTCTCTTTTTGAAATGCTTTTGTGAAATGCTTCGTGGATGATTTGAGAGAGCCTGAGGTTTCTCTGAGTTAAGTGCCCCATAGAGATAATGCAATGAGCTTGTTTGGTCATGCTCCTCCCCTAGGGGTGAACGCCAATTAGCTGGACTGTTTGTGTTCCTGGCACTTCTTTCTGGATTGAAGAGTTTGCATTCATCTACAAAAATCACACAATTCAGGCAGCTCCAGAACAGAAAACAGAGCAGCAAGTGTGTGCCTGGGAGAGGAGGAGCTTCGGCGGGGAAAGGCAAGTAGGGGCACAGGGTGGGGAAGGGAGGCTGCCCAGAGTGTTCCAGTTATTTAACTACACTCTCCCACACAGTCATTCTATTTGACTGGTAAAATCATTAGGAAAACACCTTTCAAAGCAGGCTTAAGACAAGAGAGTTTTATTTGACTCTCATGAAAATAGCCCAGGCAGCACGTCTCCCAATCAGTGACGAGCATTGCTACAGCCTCCACTTTGGAAAACCCTGATTCCAGCCAAGAGCTCAAGGCCCATCTCCAAAACTTCTGAGGAGGCCCTCCCAAGGAAAATTCTTCCCTGCATCCCCTGCATGACATAGCTGGGTGGATTTAGTAGGAAGTTGGAAACAGCTCCTTTGCCTGGAAGTCTGTAGTAAGAAACAGGGCCCCTTCTTCAGCTGTGCTGAGAATTTTAAAGGAAACAGGATCACGGTTAAAGAAGATCATGGTTCCACCCTGCAAGAACGCTGCTGCTTTGAGGTCCAAGTTAGAAAAGTTAAGTGGACTGCTCTGAAGTTGAGTTCTCTAAGACAAGATATTTGAAATTATAGCTAAAAACTGGAGAAGTGGAAAAGATTTTCAAAAATGTTTGCCATATCCTTATACAGTATCTTGATTACTGAGGTTAAACATGATCATTGGTTTCACAAAAATACTATGCCCTGGGGGAGTGCTTGGGTGGCTCACTTGGTTAAGTGTCCGACTTTGACTCAGGTCATGATCTCATGGTTCATAAGTTCGAATCCCACATCGGGCTCTCTGCTGTCAGCACAGAACCTGCTTCGGATCCTCTGGTCTCTCAATCTCTCTTGTTCTTGGTCTCCCTCCCTTGCTCATGTTCTATCTCTTTCTTTCTTTTAAAATAAACATTAAAAAAAAAATACTACGCACTGGAATGGAAATGAATAGTATCAAAATAATTCAGCAAATAACTGATTATGCTTGTTAAACCTTTTTAGGTTACTGCCTTTCTATGTTTATTACTTTATTTTCCTTCTTATTCTTTTTTTTTTAAGTCTATTTTATTTATTTTGAAAGAGACAGACAGACAGACAGCATGAGTGGGGGAGGGGCAGAGAGGGGAAGAGAGAGTCCCAAGCAGGCTCCACACTGTCAGCGCAGAGCCCAATGCAGGCCTCAAACTCACAACCGAAACTGAAATCAAGAGCCCAGTGCTTAACTGACTGAGCCACCTAGGCTCCCCCTACATTTATCACTTTAAAATGTTGTTTCTTCAAAAGAACAGAAAGCTAGTCTATCAATGCCCTATTTTAAAAATTTTATCAGATCCAAAGGCTCATCAATCTAAAAAAGAAAAAATAAAATGGCTTTCTCTTCACACATTCCTCACATGATTTATATGCTCTACCCATAGAAGAAACAGGTACTTTTACTGTGCAGTGTAACTAGCTAAGCCTTCATTCATCCCAGCCAGAGTCTCAATGTTTAGAGTGCATGTATTGAGTGCTTAACAAATGTCTATTTTTAATGGTGATTTCAAAAAACTGTATCTCTCTTCATTTAATATGTAAAAATACATCCTTTTATTTGACTTTGCTGAAGTTGTCTATTTAAGTTCATACATGCATGGATTTAACTAAGTTTTTATTTACACTCTTCATCCAACACACATTTATGAAGCACTCATTGTGTACAAAGCACAGCAACTAGAATATACACTAGAACATACACCTTGGCAACAATAAAAAAGACTGTGGGAGGAAAATATATGAACGTATGACCCAACTGAGTCAGGAGTACTGCAATTATCAAAAGACAGTTCAAGGTTTTAAAATTTTTTTAATGTTTATTTCTGAGAGAGAGAGAGAGAGAGAGAGAGAAAGCAAGAGCAGGGGAGGGACAGGGGGGAGAAACAGAATCAAGAGCAGGCTCCAGAGCCCAATGCAGGGCTTGAACCCATGAACTGAGAGATCATGACCTGAGCCAAAGTCACATGCTCAACCGACAGAGCCACCTAGGTGCCCCGAAGATTTTTTTTAATTAAGGAATTCCACCAAAGGGGACTTAATTTCTAATCCCCTGAAATATCTGATCCCCCTTTTCCTCCTGATTTTCAAAAATACAAATAGCAATAATAAAATCTCTTCCACTTCATCTGGTTTTCAGGATTTTTGCTCTGCCTCCATATTGGCTGCCTCCACTCCTCTCTGTGTTCTAAGATATTTATAATGCAAACAAACTTTTTTTATTAAGTACCTTCTCTCCTCACTCTGATTCTGAAAGGCAAATGACATACAATAGTTAAAAAAAAATGAGTTGTATAAATGGAGTAGGGTCTGATAAATAAGGGCCTCAGAAAAACAAGCAGGAAGGTTAGGTTAGTACAAGAACTGTAAATATACTGCAGGTTCTTCAAAAAATGCATCAGATTAAAAGTGGTATTTAAAAAAAAAACCTAACAGGAAGTCTATTGTGGCTGTTCTTGTGTGAGATAATAAGCATGTGGACTTTGATGGTGGCAATGAGGGTGGAGAACAAAGGAATAAATGCGAGGGTTTCATGAAGTCTAAATTTTGGTTAAAAAAAAAACCAAGAAGGGGGAAAAGTTGTATTTATGTTTCAGCTTAGAAATATGAAAACTGAAATGGAATAATTTGGGGAGAAAGTTAATAAAATAAGGATATCCAGTTTATGATCCAGCACCAATTCCATGCACAGCAAAACAAAATAAAAACAACAACAAAAGAAAAAAAACGATGAATTGCTCATTTGATTGGAAGTGAAGTTATTTAGGTTCAAGCTAACAGAGTGACGTCCAAATGAAGATGTTTTCCAGACAGCAGAAATTTTGAAACTGGATGTGGTAGACTTATTTTGGTGGCTCAAATGAACCACACCTTTTGATAGTCATACCTTGTGTAGCCTCTCCCATACTGACTCTACTCTTGGGTCACATTGACTGAAGTTGGTCAATGGGACATTAGCAAACATGATGTAAACAGTGCTTACATATTGGAGCTTGCTCTCTTGGAAACTTTGCTCAGGAGATCCAGCCACTCTGTAAAGAAGCCCAAACTAGTCTCATGGAAAGACCACATGAAGAAATAAAGAGGTCTATAGGCTTCCAATTACCCCTGCCAAGGTGACAGACATGTAAGTAAAGCCATTTTAGATATTCCTTACCCAGCCACCATTTGACTGCAGATGCATGAGAAATCCAAAACTATAATAACAGAAAAACCATCCATGTGAACCACAGTCAATCCATATAATCATGAGAAATACTAAGATGGTTATTTTAGGCCATTAGATTTCGAGATGTTCGTTAGACAGCAGTAATTAACTGAAGCACTGGAGAGCAGATGAGATACAAGGGTACAAAAGGGAGATTCAGGAATAATAAACAGTCACAGCTAACAGCCATTAGGCCTTCCTATCTGACAGCACTATACTAAATGTTCCATCATTCTGTGTTAATACTCACAATAGTATTAACACAGTAGCTATTAGTTGCTAGTATCACCACTTGGTATATGGGGAAAATGGTATCTAAAGAAATTGAGCAACATACTCAAGACCATACAACTAGAAAGGCCCAGCTGAGACACAGACCCAGATCTACCAGTTACCTACACAAACATGAAAGATGAAGCCATGAGAATGACCTTAACAAAGTAAGGATAAAGAAAGGGGATGAAGGTAAGGGTCAGGCTAGGGAAAATAATCGTTTAATCACAGTTTTAGATTTTTCTCTAATTTCAAGAATAGCTATTCAACACGTTCTTGCTAATGAATCACGTCTAAGTCCCTATTTAGAAGGCAGTTCCTGTTTGTTGTTCTACCTCTGTACTTCCATTCTGATAACAACACATTTACAACCATCTATTGGCTAAGGGAGTCTGGCCTCACATGTCTATCACTTTAGGATCACTCTGGCCATCTCCAGGGACAGGCCCGACATGAAGCACCCTCTTTCCTGGGATCCTACGCTTGTCCTTTGGCCATGCCTATTTCTTGTGACATTTAAATCCTTCCCAGAAATGGATTCTTTGAGTCTCCAGCAGAATTTGAGCCAAAAATCCTCAGAGCTCGACACATAGAAATCATCTAGTCAAAAATTTTCAGTTAAAGATAAGGAAGCAGAGTCCCAGTTTGGTAGTGACCTGGGGCCAAAGATCAGCAGACCCAATCCTCGTCTAATACTGGACGCTGAACCACACTGTTTCTGTGAAGTGTCACTAGCATTTCCTCGTATACCATTCTTCAAGGAATAGCTGGTTGAAATAATGCTAAAATTGTGCCTTGTTCCTAGTAATTAGTTGTGGGGGTAGAGGGAGTGGTAGGAAAGCAGGGGAATGGATGAAGTACCAAGAAATAAGAGGTCTTATCTTCCCAAAGAAAATCTTCTACAATCTCTTATTCTTTATAATAAAAAGACTAAGAGTTAATTACTATACTTTCTGGAGTTAAAAAAAAAAAAAAGTCAGGAAAGTACACAAGTAGTAAAGCAAATAGAGTTCAGTCTCTATTTCATGCTTCCATCCCCCAAAAGGAGCCTAAAATCACAATTATTGAATGTACTTCCTTCCCCTGTGTCACAAAAACTCTCACTTTGTTTTCTTCTATTCCTTTCTCCTTGTCAGACTTAGAACCACTCCTTACTAAAGAGAGCGCCAGGAGCGCCCCACCCCCACCCCCGCCATACAACTAATTACTCAGGAGTTTTGAATATGAAATCTTTCAGCCTAAATCTTCTCTTGCACATCTTGGATGCATATTTGTTTTTTCTTTCTTTTTTCCCTCTCCCGCTTTCTACCTCCCTTACTCCATCTGCTCCCCTTACTCTTTATGCTTCTTCCAAAAGATATATGAGGCTGTGTAAGAGAGGAAAAACAAAAAACAAAAAAAAACAGACATCATCTCTAAAGGCATTCACTATTATTTATCTCAGCATTATTTTTGGAGGAATAAAGACAGGTTTTAGGCACAGCAAGTGATTCTGTTTGAGATGCTCTGAATTGAAATCTCTTATCTCAGGCATGGGAGTCTAGCCCTGCCAACTAACTGTTCCAAGACCAGAAACATATATATCTCATTTTGTGCAACTTAGACCTTTTACTATAACTACCCATTTTTCCCAACAATTTCTTTTTTTTTTTTTCCAAATGTTTACTTATTTTTGAGGGGGAGGAGGGACAGAGAGAGAGGGAGACAGAGGATCCAAAGCGGGCTCTGCGCTGACAGCAGAGAGCCCGATGTGAGGCTAAAACCCATGAATGATGAGATCGTGACCTGAGCCAAAGCCAGGAAACTTAACCAACTGAGCCACCCAGGCATTTGATATCCTCTGATATCCCCATTTCCCAAGAATTTCTAAAGTATACTACTTTCTATCTCTAAGGGAATAATGATTTTCACACGAAGAAAGTATTATTCAGAATCTAGGCATATTCTTTCAGCTGGGCAATACAAGGGATCAAACTCCTGATTTGCATTTTTTCAGATTCATGGAAAGAACTTTTAAACCAGGAAGATACCTTGGAGATCACCTATTCCAATGCTGATGTTTTTAAAAACAGAAAACAGGCTCCTTACCCAAAGATGTTTCTTTACCCCAACCAGACCTCTTTCCCTTGCAACACTTAAATCCTAAGTGCTGGTCACTACAACACCACTTGCAACAATGGGTCACCCATTGCAACAGCACTGGGAGCTAAGCCTCCTGGGGTACAGCCAATTCTTCTGAACAGCCATTTTCACCTGGGATCAGGCCTCTCCTCTCCTAGTGTATGAAGCCTTCTTCTGACTTCCTGTACCAGCATCTACAACTATTACTTTCCTGCCACCATACTGAACTCTTTCCTCCTTCAAGGTTCATACTCTCACTTCCTCTTGTTGGTCCATTGAGTGGTCACTGCCACTCACTGAAAACTTTGGGATTTGGCACCCCACATCTTTTCGCATCATCTTGAAAAACTTCACGGTTCATATAGAAGTCCTAATAACAACCTAGCGTCAAAGATTCTCAGCTTATGAAATCCAGCAACCTATACTTCCCGCTCTCGTGGCCAAGCCATCATTCATGGGCTACTGCTTCATCTTAATCTCCAATATAGTATCACCTCATTTCCCTCTGCTGGTTTTCTGACTCTTCGGACTTTACTGACCCAGACTCTGCCATTTACCCACCAGTCCTTAGCCTCTTGGGTTTCACTTCCTTATCAGTCTAAACTCTGTGGGGTATCATTCAATTCTCCTGCTTTTTCTTGCTAGCACTTCTCAAGCCAAGCCCCAATTTTGGATCAATATAGCCATCTAGCTTCTCCAATCCTGCACTCAAAACCACTGAACATATGCAACAAAAATTATCTAGAAATGACACAAGCATTAGTGCCATTGGGTGTTATTAGGAATGAGGGGTCTTCAGCCCCAGGTGGGCCCTCAGCAACTGTTCAGCAGCCATGGGCATAACCCAGGTCTCTTTCCTCTCCCATTCTCTGCAGCAGCCATATAAGCTTACATCATGCTCTAAGCCTACCCACCCACAGCCACACCTCTCTCTTGGACATAATGTTGCCCCCTACTGCAAAGAAAAACATGATTTATCACAGACATAACATCCCAAAATGTACCCACACCTAAAAGCTCACTTGCCCACATTGTGCTAGTCAAGCTAAGCTCATCACTTAGTGAATCACATTTGCCTATTTTGTTTTTACAGCAACTAAGCCACCAAAGAGAGTTTGTCATTTTGTGCCATTTTGCTTCAAAATCAGCACTCTAAATTCTGTGTATTTGGTGGTATTCTGGTATGGTTTTTGAGCTTCCTGTGGAGAGTCACCTTGTCCCTGAGGTCATAAGATAAACAAAGAGAGCCAGTCAAGGAGACCCAAATGTGCAGAGTGCAGATAAGGAAGATGTGAAGACCATGGCAGAACTCCCCTACTGCTGGCCCAGCACCGACTCCCACTCCTTCAATCCCCAGCCCTGTCCCAGCAGTGCCAGTGATATGGATGGATGGATGGATGGATGGATAGATAGATAAATAGGTAGATAGATGGATGTCATTTTGGACTTCCCATGAGGCTTAAAAACCTATAGCAGAAATGCCTCTAGTTATGCTGATACCCCTGCTTCTAATCAATGGTGATTTTCCTCTGTAAGAAAGAGGTTGATGCTATGACAGAGGCAACAGACATTCCCAATAACAGTCCAGAATAGGACTTAAAAACAAAAAAACAAAAAAAACAAAAAACTAGCACCTGTACCTATCAGACTACAGCTTCCACTCCCCTCTGCTGACCAGTCCTCAGGAACAGACATCTGAGGGCCAGTTCAGTTCTGTGAAAAGAGAAGAGCAAGGGAGCCTCTGGAGCAGATGGCAGTAGACAGAGGCCAGGGATAGCGTAGTCCTTCCACAATCACAGGCAAGAGCAGCCTGAAACATCTCCACACGGAAGTAGTACTGTGATCTTGTTGGGAATCCTCTGTTTGTTTGCTCTAATAATTCTTTCTTCTAGAATAGGATCATTATTCTGGTTTTCAGAAATCCTAAAGAAGTAAAATTAACCCACACATGTCAGGGAGAGGAAAAGAGAACCAGAAAAAAAACTAATGAAAAACACTATGGAGGTTGCTCAAAAAATTAAAATTAAAACCTACCATATGATCCAGCAATTCCACTTCTGGGTATCTATCCAAAGAAAACATAACCACTACCTATAAAAGGTATCCACATCCCCATGTTCATTGCAGCATTATTTACAATAGCCAAGACATGGTAACAACCTAAGTACCTATTGATGGAATAAATGGATTAAGAAAATGTGATACACACACACACACACACACACACACACACACACACACACACACTGAATTATTATTCAGCCATAAAAAAAGAAAGAAAATCCTACCATTTGTGACAATATGAATGAAACTTGAGCACATTATACTACGTGAAAAAAGTCAAAGACATATACTGTAGGATATCACTTATATGAGGTATTAAAAAAAAATGGGCTCACAGATACAGAAAACAGATTAGTGATTGCCAGAGACAGGGAGTGGGAAGGTGAGCAAAATGGGTAAAGGTGCAAAAAGGGTAAAACTTCCAATTATAAGATAAATAAGTCCTGGGGTTATAATGTACAGCATGGTAACTATAATTAATGATACTGTGTTTTATCTTTGAAAGTGGCCATAAGAGTAGATCCTTAAAGTTCTCACCACGAGAAAAAGTATGTGACTATATGAGGTTATGGATGTTAACTAAACTTACTGTGGTAATCATTTTGCAATGTGAACGTATATCAAATCATTATGTTGTATACCTAAAACTAATATAATACTATATGTCAATTGTATTGAAGAAGGGGGGAGGGGAAGGAGGAAGGGAGAAAGGAGGAAAAGAGAAGGGAGAAGGAGGAAAAAGAGGAGGGAAGAGGGGGGAGGAGGGAATGAAGAAAAAAGCTAGACTCCATGTTCCATGGCAAGTGCCAGTCATGTAAGGGGGAGCCTTCTTAGGGCCTCAGTGGTGAGCTGGGGACCAAAGCAAAACTAAACCTCTTAATTCAAGAGACAGCCAGTCTAGTCCCTCTATCAGGAATTCTGCAACCCACGTCCTTGGGGCATCACAGTGAATAAGTTGGTCTTAACCAAACCAGGGCTGGACACACGCCAATCTAGAATTTATGCCAATAAGGGTCCTGTGATTGTTATTTTTATGTGTCGACTTAGCTGGGCCATGGTACCCAGATATTTGGTCAAACATTACTCTGGATGTTTCTGTGAAGGTGTTTTTGGATGAGACTTACATTTTAATTACTAGACTTTGAGTAAAGCAGATAACCCTCCATAATGTAGATGGCCCTCATCCAATCAGTTGAGGGCCTGAAAACAAAAGACTGACCCTCCCCTGAGTAAGGAATTCTGCTAGAAAAGAATTAGGGTCTTCTCCAGGTGTCCAGCCTCACAGGCTGCCAGCTTCCATACTCATGTGAACAATTCCTTAAAATAAATCTCTCCCTCCTTTCCTCCCCCCTCTGCTTCTATTGCTTCTATTTGTCTTGAAAACCAACACTAATACAGGCCTCCTAAAAATCAAACTGCGAGGTCATCAGGTGATGAGCATCTGTTCAATTGTAGCCTAGGCAGCAGCATCTCCACACAGCAGGGCTAGCCTCTGATGGGACTCCAAAGCCAGGCTGGCTTTCACTGAGCACTGCTGCTGGTATACCAAGCCCAGTGCGCAGGGACACTCCTCCCTCTTTGGGTTCTGATCTAGTCCCTTCACATCCTTCCCAAATCATTGCTATTAGTATGAGAGTTTCCCAAAAAAATACAGTTATGATTTTCACACTTTAGAAAAGTAAGCTACATTACACAGAATGTGTTCAGATTTAGATTTTTGGTGTGCTTTGACTTAGACTCTAGAGTGAATTAGAAATAATGCTCTGCCCCCAAGTGCTAACTAAACATCATTTCCCTTAGCAAAGTAAAGCAGCTCCACTGATAATAACCCAGGCCACACATCCCTTGAGTGGGAGTGAAGAGGTGAGAAACCAAGAGGTAGATGAATGAGAAGTGAGCTCCTTCTAATAGGAAGGCATAGGCCTGAGCACTGCTCGCAAGCAGCTAGTGCTCCAAGTCAACTGGTGCGCTGTGTCCACCCACCTGTGTGACCAATGGCCAAACGCCCAGCCACAGCTCTGCCCTTCCAAGTCAGGAGCCTATAGGCACTATCTCACCTGTCTCCATCCCTTCACATTCATACCCCCTAGAAAGCAGTATCCAACATCAGCCTCCACTCCCTCACTCCTCTTTCATTCTTCTCAAGAGATGTTTATATAAATAACATATGGGTATATTAGTTTTAAATTTTTCTCAATAAATAGGTAAAGAAATAAAGATTCTCCTTCATCTCTTCTCTCCCAATTCCATTCCCATCTCCAGAGTTACAAGCACTTGTGAGCAGTTTGGTGTGTGTCCTTTTCAGACATTAGTCTACATATTTAGTCCAAAAGTATCTAATCCTTTTGAGTGTATGCATTTTCATAAATGGGACATTTTCAGTATTACTCCAATAATTTCCTTTTATCTCCTGACAAAATGGAGACCCTTCCACTCTAGTGCACATCCATCATTTACAACATGCCAGGCAATGTGTGTGAGATTACGTTTCTCAATTTGGACTACTGTAATAATTTCTTAACTCCTCCCTACTCCCAGGCTTACACCCTCCCATCCATCGCACACACCTGAGTGATTTTATAAAAGCCCAAATCTGATATTCTTACTCTCCTGATTAAAATATTTCATTGACTCCCCACTGCCTTGAGGATAAAGATCAAATTGTTCAGCATGGTTTATAAGGCCCGTCAGAATCCAGGCCCTTCCTGTGTGGCTGGCCTTGCTACTTACCATAACCCTACATTCCAGCCATGCCAAACTATTTGCAGTTTCCAAAACATACCAAACCTGGCAGTACTTCCTTGGCCTTCATGACTTTATTTGCCTTCCAAGAAAACTCAGTTGAGTTGCAGAACCTGTATGTAAATAACTAAATGACTTCTTCTGCTGAATGGGCACAATAGCCACATTGCTGTTAAAAGCTGGTTGGAAGGTCCACCAAAAAGCTCTAACTCTGATTTAGAATAAAAAGCTAAAGCACTACTTTTTGGTGGTAACACCTATTTGCCTCCAAGGATCCAGTTCAGCAGTCCTGAACTCCTGCTCAAAGAAGCCTTTTCTGACTTTGTTAGAATCGCCTATCCTCCTTGGTATGACCTCACTCTATCACAACACAAGCACACGACACAAGCAAAGCAGGCATAACTCTGTACATCTCTACTTGTCCTGCCAGACAATACATGTTTTATGGGGTATGGGCCTAACTTATTTGACTTTGTAATCCCCAGTACCTAATGCTATATACTATATACAACAATATAGTAGACACCTAATGGTTAAAATAACAAGTCAATAAGTACATTATTTTTACTGAGGTAAAACTTGTCAGGTTCCAATAATATTTAAGATGAATTACAAAGATATTGGCAATATACCAAAACAAACAAACAAAAAATGTTAAAAATGGCTTTTAAATGAGGCAAACGTAAATTCAAGTGCTGAAAACTGGCGAGGCCAGGATTCAGATCATTATACATAAGAAGCAGATGACATATTTGGCTTTCTAGAAGCCAATAGCAGTAACAAGTCCCTCAGAGATAGTAAGGTTAAAACAAACTGGATACTAAGGAGAAGCATAAGTACTGACAGAGTTACCAAAGATAAGTTTTTCCCAAGGGACCTCAGAGTGGACACTATGAAATGAGATAAACAGCAGGCTTAAACATTTCTTAGAATTAACTGAGACAAGTTTCATACAGAGATTATGCTCAAAAATCACTCACAATAAGCTATAGGCTTACACCAACACATTCAAATTGGTTCTCTCACTGTCAGTCAGGCTAATTAGAAGATATTCTTTAGTGCATCTAGTGATACTGTCCTTAATATATTTTGGGCCATGGACAACTGATAAAATGATATGAGAATCTGATAAAATGCTATGTATACCCTCAGAAAAATACCCTGGCATGATATTTTGCATTTACTTTTAAAGGATCATGGAAACCTAGAGCTTGTCCATGGAACGAACCCTCAGGTTAAACTCTCCAACCTGGAGTAAACATATACTATATATCCTGAGTCAGGCTTCCATAAACATTATTCCCCACAGCAGAACTTTTAAAAGGTTCAGCTCTCTGGCCTACCTAGAGAGCAGAACCAGGTGCTTTAACTGTCAGCCATGGTGGGTATTAGGTTCCTTCTAGAAAAATAGAGGTGCTTAACAAACATTCACCCACTTCTGGAGTTGATACCCTTGGGTAAGGCCAAGATTCTCCAGAACTCTACAACACAACGGCTCTACAGTTCTATATCATTAAACAAGGACGAAAATAAATTTAAGTCTGTAAAATATGCAATGTAGGTATAACCAAACAGATATCTCAATGATTTTTTTTCTTCTAATCTCATTAAAATAAACAATATCTGACTCTTGAGTAATGTAACTTCCTGAAGTGACTTCCAAGAAAAATTACTTGTAAAACGAATATGTAAACAACTAAATGAATTCTCCTGTTGTATGGGGAGATTAGCCACACTGCTGTTACAAGGTGGGTGGAGGTCTCATCAAAATTATAACTTTGATTTAGGGTAAGAATCGAAAGCATCACTTTGGTGGTAATTAACAAGGTCAACTATTAAGAATACTTTTAAATTATGAGAATAAATCCATATCACTAATTTTCTTTATCTTTAATTTTTTACTTTCCTGTTCATTAAAAGGGATGGAGTCTATGGGCCCTGGCCTAAGCCCAAACATTAAAAACTCTAGACTTTGTCACACACACACACACACACACACACACACACAACTTCTTTTGTGAAATGTTGGTATGAAAACTGGCAGTGGAGGAGGACCCTAGGCTCCCCTCATTCCATGAATACAACTAGATTATTAAATCATCCTAAATACCCCAGATATTGGCCTGAAGCCTGGCAGAACAAACTTCACAACTAAAGGTAGAGAAAAGGCCACATCAAAGAAGGTAGGAAGTACAGAGACATGGTTTGGGAGTGGCCAAAGGGGTGGGGAGGGAGTCACAGTCCCTGAGAAGAAGGGTAAGAGACTAACACACAGAGGAACCCATGGGAAAAACAAATCACCATAGCAATTGGCTTGGAAAGCAAATTTCCTGAGTTCTTGCAACTAGTGGGGCTTAAAGCCTGCAGTTTTAAAGGTCAGTGTGCCTGGCTCTGAGAGAGGACAGAGGGCATTGTGCTGCTCTTGGAGAAAAGGCAGAGCAAATAGCCTATGGGAATATAGTATTAAAAGAGCGATCTGAAGAGCACCCGGGGCACACATGAGGAGGTTAGTTGCTCATCTCAAAGCATGTCCCAGAGAAGCAGTATTCACGGAAACACCCCTCTGGGAACAAAGGAACTGGCAGGCACCATTTCCCTTCCAGGCCCCTCAGCATAAGCACAGGGCCACCTGCAGGAAGTCTGGGATGCTCACTACCTAACTTGTTTACACCAAGCCCCGCCCACTCACCCCAGTGGAATCCCCCCTTCCAGTCACACTTGCCTCACTCCCAGCATAGCAGACCCTTCCCCTAGAAGAAGGTCCAAACCCCTGCCACACCCTATCACCTGATGGGGGAGTTTTGCAGGGCCTCGGTTCCAGCAGCAGTGGCGACAGGTCTCATTTCACAAACGGACCAGGCACACCTAGTTAAAATGCACCACCTTCAGGCCAGGGGCCAACACTGCCCACAACAGGCAAAGAGAGCCTCTGCAAACAACTGGCCTGAGGATGAAGCAGCTAGGACAAAACAGCAGAGCACATACAGCACCTACTGGTGACACTCCCAGAAGAACCAGTCCCTGGGGAGCAAGGGGCACTACACAGAAGGGCACTACAGGACCTTTTATCATGAAGTTCATTACCCTCAAGAATAGGAGACGCAGCGGACTTTCCCAACACAAAGAAACATGCCAAAAGACTTAGACAAAATGAGAAGACAGAGAAATTTATCCCAAATGAAAGAGCAAGACAAGGCCACAGCTGGAGATCTAAGTGAAACAGATATAAGTCACATGCCTGATAGAGAATTTAAATTAATCATCATAAGGACACTCACTGGACTTAACAAAATAGTGGAAGAGTGAGACCTTTAACACAGAGATAAGGAATAACACAGCACAGATAAAGGACACAGAAATGAAATGAGACATATACCTGATGGAATGAACAGCAGGCTGTAAGAAGCTGAGAAACAAATTAATAATCTACATGACAGACTAATGGAACGTAATCAAGCTGAACAAGAGAGAAAAGACAATTATGCAAAATGAGAATAGACCTAGAGAACTCAGTGACTCCATCAAATGTAGTAACATTCACATTATAGGAGTCCCAGAAGAAGAAGAGAGAGGAAAAGGGGAGAGATAATTTATCTGAAGAAATAATAGCTGAAAAATTCCCTAATCTAGAAAAGAAAACAGGTGACTAGATCCAGGAGGCACAGAGAACTCTCATCAAAATCAACAAAAGCAGACACACACCAAGACATATCGTAATTAAATTGACAACATATGATAAAGAAAAAATTTTTAAAGCAGCAAGACAAAAGAAGACAGTAACTTACAAAAGAAAACCACTAAGGCTTACAGGTGGTTTTTCAACAGAAACTTGGCAAGCTGAAGGGAGCAGCATGATATATTCAACATCCTGAATGGGAAAAATCTGCAGCCAAGAATATTCTATGTAGCAAAGCTATCATTCAGAATAGGAGAGATAAAGAGTTTCCCAGACAAAAAAAATATTTAAGGAGTTTGTGACCACTAAACAAATCCTGTAACAAATATTAAGGGGAATCCTTGAGTGGAAAGGAAAGACCAAAAGTGACAGTATAAGGTAGGAAACTCAAAAGCTGTAAAAATGTATGCTTCCATAAAAAAAAAAAATGAGTCAAAAAAATGATATAAACAACTAAAAGGATATAAACAAAATAAAAGGATATAAACAGCATATTACCTAAAACATGGAGAGAAGAAGAGTAAAGAACGGGTTTAAACTTAAACAACCATCAACTTAATGTAGACTGCTATATGTGAAGATGTTATACACAGACCTGATGGTAACCATATATCAAAAACCACTAATACGTAAAGAATAAAGGAAAATAAATCAATATATATGTATGTGTCTCCAAATACATATATCACTAAAGAAAATCAGTAAACCATGAGAGAAAAACAAGAAAGGATCAGAAAAAATCTTCAGAAATAACCACAAAACAAATAATATGACAATAAATACATACCAATAATTACTTTGAACATAAATGGACCAAATGCTCCAATCAAAAAACATAAGGTGAGGGGCGCTTGGGTGACTCAGTCAGTTGGGCAGTCGACTTCAGCCCAGGTCATGAACTTGCAGTTTGTGAGCTCTGTGCCAACAGCTTAGAGCCTGGAGCCTTCTTGCAATCCTGTGTCTCCCTTTCTCTCTGTGCCCCTCCCCAACTCATGCTCTGTCTCTGTCTCTCAAAATTGAACAAATGTCAAAAAAAAATGTTTTTAAAGACATAAGGTAACAGAATGGATTAAAAAAAACACACACAAGACTTCCCTATCAAAATAACACCAGCATTCTTCACAGAGCTAGAACAAATAATCCTAAAATTGGTACGGAACCAGAAAAACCCTGGATAGCCAAAGTGATCTTGAAAAAGAAAACCAAAGCAGGAGGCATCACAATCCCAGACTTCAAGCTATACTACAAAGCTGTAATCATCAAGAGAATATGGTACTGGTACAAGAACAGACATTCAGATCAATGGAACAGAACAGAGAACCCAGAAATGGACCCACAAACGTATGTCCAACTAATCTTTGACAATGCAGGAAAGAATATCCAGTGGAATAAAGACAGTCTCTTCAGCAAATGGTGTTCAGAAAATTGGACAGTGACATGCAGAAAAATGAGCCTGGACCACTTTCTTACACCATACACAAAAATAAAGTCAAAATGGATGAAAGACCTAAATGTAAGACAGGAAGCCATCAAAATACTAGAGGAGAAAGCAGGCAAAAACCTCTCTAACCTTGGCTGCAGCAACTTCTTAACATGTCTCTGGAGCCAAGGGAAACAAAAGCAAAAATGAACTCCTGGGACCCCATCAAAATAAAAAGCTTCTGCACAGCGAAGGAAACAATCAGCAAAACTAAAAGGCAATGACAGAATGGGAGAAGATATTTGCAAATGACATATCAGATAAAGGGTTAATACCCAAAATCTATAAAGAACTTATCAAACTCAACACCCAAAAAACAAATAATCCAGTGAAGAAATGGGAAAAAGACATGAATAGACACTTCTCCAAAGAAGACATCCAGATGGCCAACCGATACATGAAAAATGTTCCACATCACTCATCATCAGGGAAATACAAATCAAAACCACAATGAGATACCATCTTGCACCTGTCAGAATGGCTAACATTAACAACTCAGGCAACAACAGATGTTGGCAAGGATGCGGAAAAAGAGGATCTCTTTTGCATTGCTGCTGGGAATGCAAGCTGGTGCAGCCACTCTGAAAAACAGTATGGAGGTTCCTCAAAAAATTAAAAATAGAACTATCCTACAACCCAGCAATTGCACTACTAGGCACTTATCCAAGGGATACAGGCATGCTGTTTCTAAGGGACACATGCTCCCCCATGTTTATAGCAGCACTATCAACAACAGCCCAAGTATGGAAAGAGCCCAAATGTCCATCGATGGATGAATGGATAAAGAAGATGTGGTGTATATATATAAATATACATATACATACACACACAATGGAGTATTACTCGGCAATCAAAAAGAATGAAATCTTGCCATTTGCAACTATGTGCATGGAACTGGAGGGTATTATGCTAAGTGAAATTAGTCAGAGAAAGACAAAATTTGTATGACTTCACTCATATAAGGACTTTAAGAGACAAAACAGATGAACATAAAGGAAGGGAAACAAAAATAATACAAAAACAAGGAGGGGGACAAAACAGAAGAGACTCATAAATATGGAGAACAAACTAAGGGTTACTGGAGGGGTGGTGGTGGGGGGGATGGGCTAAATGGGCAGTAAGTAATCTACTCCTGAAATCATTGTTGCACTATATGCTAACTAATTTGGACGTAAATTTAAAAAATTAAAATTAAAATTAAAAAAAAAGACTCATCCATACGCTGCCTACAAAAGACTTTTTAGATCTAAAGTCACCTGCAATTAGAAAGGAAAGGGGTGGACAAACATCTATCATGCAAATGGAGGTCAAAGAAAGCTGGAGTGGCAATACTTATATCAGACCAAATAGACTTAAAACAAAGACTACAACAACAGACAAAGAAGGACACTATATAATAATGAGAATAATCCAACAAGGTGTAACAATTGTAAATATTTATGCACCCAATATAGAGGCACCCAAATACCTCAAAGTTAAAAACAAACATACAGGATCTAATCAATAATCAGATAATTGTATAATACAATAATAGTAGGGACTTTAACATCTCACTTACATCAATACACAAGTCAACTAAACAGAAAATCAACAAGAAAACAATGGCTTTGAATGGCTCCCTGAACCAGAAGGATTTAACAGATATATTCAGAACATTCCATTCCAAAACAGAATACACATTATTTTCAAGTGCACATGGAACATTCTCTAGAATGGATCACATATTAGCCCACAAAACAAGCCTCAACAAATTCAAGAAGATTGAAATCATTCCATGCATATTTTCTAACCACAACACTATGAAACTAGAAGTCAGCCGCAAGAAAAAATCTGGAAAGACCACATATACATGAAGATTAAATAATATGCTATTAAACAATGAATGGGTCAACCAGGAAATTAAAAGGAAATTAAAAAGTACATGGAAACAAATGAAAATGAAAACACAATGGTCCAAAACTTCTGGGATGCAGCAAAAGTGATTCTAAGAGGGAAGTTTATAGCAATACAGGCATACAGGCCTACTCTAAAAGCAAGAAAAATCTCAAATAACCTAACCTTGCACCTAAAGGAGCTAGAAAAACAACAAAACCTAAAACCAGAAGGAAACAATAAAGATTAGAGCAGAAATAAAAAATATGGAAACTAAACTAAAACAAACAAACAAAAAAACCCAAAACCAGTAGAACAGATCAATGAACCAGGAGCTGGTTTTTGGTGGGGGGGGGGGGGGGGAAATCAGTAAAATTGATAAACCTGTAGCCAGACAACAAGAAAAAAAAAGAGGAAGGACTTAAATAAAATCACAAATGAGAGAAGAAAAATAACAACCAACCCCACAGCAAAACAAACAATCATAAAAGAATATTATGAAAAACCACATGCCAACAAACTGTACAAATGAGAAGAGATGGATAAAGTCCTAGAAACAGGGATGGAGAACTATTTATCATGCTACTGGAAGCCAAAAGAAAGCTGGAGTAGCCATACTTATATCAGACAAACTAGACTTTAAATTAAAGGCTGTAACAAGAGATGAAGAAGGGCATTATATAATAATTACAGGGTCTATCCATCAGGAAGAGCTAACAATTATAAATGTCTATGCGCCAAATACCGGAGCCCCCAGATATATAAAACAGTTACTCATAAACATAAGCAACCTTATTGATAAGAATGTGGTCATTGCAGGGGACTTTAACACCCCACTTACAGAAATGGATAGATCATCTAGACACACGGTCAATAAAGAAACAAGGGCCCTGAATGATACATTGAATCAGATGGACTTGACAGATATATTTAGAACTCTGCATCCCAAAGCAACAGAATATACTTTCTTCTCGAGTGCACATGGAACATTCTCCAAGATAGATCATATACTGGGTCACAAAACAGCCCTTCATAAGTTTACAAGAATTGAAATTATACCATGCATACTTTCAGACCACAATGGTATGAAGCTTGAAATCAACCACAGGAAAAAGTCTGGAAAACCTCCAAAAGCATGGAGGTTAAAGAACACCCTACTAACGAATGAGTGGGTCAACCAGGCAATTAGAGAAGAAATTAAAAAATATATGGAAACAAACGAAAACGAAAATACAACAATCCAAACTCTTTGGGACGCAGCGAAGGCAGTCCTGAGAGGAAAATACATTGCAATCCAGGCCTATCTCAAGAAACAAGAAAAATCCCAAATACAAAATCTAACAGCACACCTAAAGGAAATAGAAGCAGAACAGCAAAGGCAGCCTAAACCCAGCAGAAGAAGAGAAATCATAAAGATCAGAGCAGAAATAAACAATATAGAATCTAAAAAAACTGTAGAGCAGATCAACGAAACCAAGAGTTGGTTTTTTGAAAAAATAAACAAAATTGACAAACCTCTAGCCAGGCTTCTCAAAAAGAAAAGGGAGATGACCCAAATAGATAAAATCATGAATGAAAATGGAATTATTACAACCAATCCCTCAGAGATACAAACAATTATCAGGGAATACTATGAAAAATTATATGCCAACAAATTGGACAACCTTGAAGAAATGGACAAATTCCTAAACACCCACACTCTTCCAAAACTCAATCAGGAGGAAATAGAAAGCTTGAACAGACCCATAACCAGTGAAGAAATTGAATCGGTTATCAAAAATCTCCCAACAAATAAGAGTCCAGGACCAGATGGCTTCCCAGGGGAGTTCTACCAGACGTTTAAAGCAGAGATAATACCTATCCTTCTCAAGCTATTCCAAGAAATAGAAAGGGAAGGAAAACTTCCAGACTCATTCTATGAAGCCAGTATTACTTTGATTCCTAAACCAGACAGAGACCCAGTAAAAAAAGAGAACTACAGGCCAATATCCCTGATGAATATGGATGCAAAAATTCTCAATAAGATACTAGCAAATCGAATTCAACAGCATATAAAAAGAATTATTCACCATGATCAAGTGGGATTCATTCCTGGGATGCAGGGCTGGTTCAACATTCGCAAATCGATCAACGTGATACATCACATTAACAAAAAAAAAGAGAAGAACCATATGATCCTGTCAATCGATGCAGAAAAGGCCTTTGACAAAATCCAGCACCCTTTCTTAATAAAAACCCTTGAGAAAGTCGGGATAGAAGGAACATACTTAAAGATCATAAAAGCCATTTATGAAAAGCCCACAGCTAACATCATCCTCAATGGGGAAAAACTGAGAGCTTTTTCCCTGAGATCAGGAACACGACAGGGATGCCCACTCTCACCGCTGTTGTTTAATATAGTGCTGGAAGTTCTAGCATCAGCAATCAGACAACAAAAGGAAATCAAAGGCATCCAAATTGGCAAAGATGAAGTCAAGCTTTCGCTTTTTGCAGATGACATGATATTATACATGGAAAATCCGATAGACTCCACCAAAAGTCTGCTAGAACTGATACATGAATTCAGCAAAGTTGCAGGATACAAAATCAATGTACAGAAATCAGTTGCATTCTTATACACTAACAATGAAGCAACAGAAAGACAAATAAAGAAACTGATCCCATTCACAATTGCACCAAGAAGCATAAAATACCTAGGAATAAATCTAACCAAAGATGTAAAAGATCTGTATGCTGAAAACTATAGAAAGCTTATGCAGGTAATTGAAGAAGATATAAAGAAATGGAAAGACATTCCCTGCTCATGGATTGGAAGAATAAATATTGTCAAAATGTAAATACTACCCAAAGCTATCTACACATTCAATGCAATCCCAATCAAAATTGCACCAGCATTCTTCTTGAAACTAGAACAAGCAATCCTAAAATTCATATGGAACCACAAAAGGCCCCGAATAGCCAAAGTAATTTTGAAGAAGAAGACCAAAGCAGGAGGCATCACAATCCCAGACTTTAGCCTCTACTACAAAGCTGTCATCATCAAGACAGCATGGTATTGGCATAAAAACAGACACATAGACCAATGGAATCGAATAGAAACCCCAGAACTAGACCCACAAACGTATGGCCAACTCATTTTTGACAAAGCAGGAAAGAACATCCAATGGAAAAAAGACAGTCTCTTTAACAAATGGTGCTGGGAGAACTGGATAGCAACATGCAGAAGGTTGAAACTAGACCACTTTCTCACACCATTCACAAAAATAAACTCAAAATGGATAAAGGACCTGAATGTGAGACAGGAAACCATCAAAACCTTAGAGGAGAAAGCAGGAAAAGACCTCACCTCTCTGACCTCAGCCGTAGCAATCTCTTACTCGGCACATCCCCAAAGGCAAGGGAATTAAAAGCAAAAGTGAATTACTGGGACCTTATGAAGATAAAAAGCTTCTGCACAGCAAAGGAAACAACCAACAAAACTAAAAGGCAACCAACGGAATGGGAAAAGATATTTGCAAATGACACATCGGACAAAGGGCTAGTATCCAAAATCTATAAAGAGCTCATCAAACTCCACACCCGAAAAACAAATAACCCAGTGAAGAAATGGGCAGAAAACATGAATAGACACTTCTCTAAAGAAGACATCCGGATGGCCAACAGGCACATGAAAAGATGTTCAACGTCGCTCCTCATCAGGGAAATACAAATCAAAACCACACTGAGATACCACCTCACGCCAGTCAGAGTGGCCAAAATGAACAAATCAGGAGACTATAGATGCTGGAGAGGATGTGGAGAAACGGGAACCCTCTTGCACTGTTGGTGGGAATGCAAATTGGTGCAGCCGCTCTGGAAAGCAGTGTGGAGGTTCCTCAGAAAATTAAAAATAGACCTACCCTATGACCCAGCAATAGCACTGCTAGGAATTTATCCAAGGGATACAGGAGTACTGATGCATAGGGGCACTTGTACCCCAATGTTTATAGCAGCACTCTCAACAATAGCCAAATTATGGAAAGAGCCTAAATGTCCATCAACTGATGAATGGATAAAGAAATTGTGGTTTATATACACAATGGAATACTACGTGGCAATGAGAAAAAATGAAATATGGCCTTTTGTAGCAACGTGGATGGAACTGGAGAGTGTGATGCTAAGTGAAATAAGCCATACAGAGAAAGACAGATACCATATGGTTTCACTCTTATGTGGATCCTGAGAAACGTAACAGAAACCCATGGGGGAGGGGAAGGGGAAAAAAAAAAAAGAGGTTAGAGTGGGAGAGAGCCAAAGCATAAGAGACTGTTAAAAACTGAGAACAAACTGAGGGTTGATGGGGGGTGGGAGGGAGGGCAGGGTGGGTGATGGGTATTGAGGAGGGCACCTTTTGGGATGAGCACTGGGTGTTGTATGGAAACCAATTTGACAGTAAATTTCATATATTAAAAAATAAATAAATAAATAAAAAAAAAAAAAAAAAAAAAAAGTCCTAGAAACATATAAACTACCAAAACTCAAACAGAAAGAAATAGAAAATTTGAACAGATTGATAACCAGCAAAGAAATAGAGTCAGTAATCAAAAAAACTTCCAACAAACAAAAGTCCAGGACCAGATGGCTTTATAGGTGAATTCTACCAAACATTTAAAGAAGAATTAATACCTATTTGTCTTAAACTATTCCAAAAAATAGAAAAGGAAAACTTCCATGTTAATTCTATGAGGCCAGCATTATCCTAATACCAAAACTAGATAAAGACATCGGTAAAAAAGAGAACTACAAGCCAGTATCTTGGAACACAGATGTAAAAATTCTCAACAAAATAACAGCAAACAGAATCCAACAATACATTAAAAAAAAAAATTCACTATGATCAAGTGGGATTTATTCCTGCGTTGCAAGGGTGATTCAATATTGCAAATCAATCAATGTGATACATCACATCAATAAAAGAAGGGATAAGAACCATATAATCATTTCAATGGATTCAGAAAAAGCATTTGACAAAGTATGACATTGAATCATGAGGAAAGCCCTCAACAAAGTAGGTTTAGTGGGAACATACCTCAACATAATAAAAGACATATATGAAAAACCCACACCTAAATCATCCTTAATGGGAAAAACCTGAGAGCTTTTCCCCTAAGATCAGGAACCAGACAAGGATGTCCACCCTCACCAGTTTTATTCAACACAATATAGGAAATCCTTGCCACAGCAGTGAGACAACAAAAAGAAATAAAAGACATCCAAATCCATAAGGAAGAAATCAAAGTTCCACTATTTGTAGATGACATCATACTATAAATAAAAAACCGGAAAGACCACCAAAAAACTGCTAGAACTGATGAACAAATTCAGTAAGTCACAGGATACAAAAATCAATGTACATCTGTTGCATTTCTTTTTTTTTTTTTATGTTTATTTATCTTGAGAGAGAGAAAGAGGGCGTGAGTATGGGAGGGGACAGAGAGAGAGAGGGAGAGAATCCAAAGCAGGCTCCATAATGTCAGCATACAACCTGACTGAAACACCAAGGTGCCCCTAGAAATAGTGATTTAAAAAAATAATTTAAGGGTGCCTGGGTGGCTCAGTCAGTTAAGCATCTGACTCTTGATTTTGGCTCAGGTCGTGATCTCATGGTTCCTGAGCTCGAGCCCCAAATCCAGCTCTATACTCACAGAGCAGAGGCTGCTTGTGATTCTCTCTCCTTTCTCTCTCTCTCTCTGACCCTGCCCAGCTCACTAGCTCTCTCTCAAAATAAATAAACATTGAAAAAAAATTTTTAGGGGAACCTGGTGGTTTAGTTGGTTAAATGTCCAACTTTGGCTCAGGTTATAATCTTGCAGTTTGTGAGTTCAAGCCCTGCATGGGACCCTGTGCTGACAGCTCAGAGCCTAAAGCCTGCTTCAGATTCTGTATATCTGTCTCTCTCTGCCTCTCTCTCTCTCAAAAATAAACATTAAAAAAATTAAAATAAAAATTTTTTTAATAAATCATATTTGTTTAAATTTCTGCTACATGTCTATCTGGAATTCTGACCATGTTTGAATCTGTATTCTAAACACTAAGAAGTCTACAAGGCATAATTCACCACTTGTCACAAAGAGATCATGTTTTGAAAAGCTAATAGCAAAGACTGTATTATCTATAAATGAGGCATATAATGACACTTGTGCTTCATAAATTTATAATCAAGATTAAACATATTATTTGTAAGAACTGACAGAGCATATCTTCAAGAATTTCATTCATTCACTCATTCAAAAAATATTCAGTAAATATCAAGGTCCTGGGAATACTGACATGGAAACCAACCATCTGGCCCTTCCTGTCCCGCAAGGTACAGTGACTTTGCCTATCACTATGGCAATCTCCCTAGGCATCTGGCCAAAGTTGGACAGATCCTATAAATACTTCATGGCTTTAGTAACCTCCCTACAAAATAATCTGTGCCCCATTTCTCCAACCCTATAGTAGCTGAAAGAGTTGTGCAATTCATTATTTTTTAATCCAACACCTGCTATAAATGTCCTCTTTTTCTATGGTATCTCTATTGAACCAGTTAGCAAGATTGTCTTCCCAATTTTACTTGCATTATATTCCCATTACTAAATTATTGAGTTTAGAGTAATGTAAAAATATAAATATGTAAGAAGAACTTCTAAAACTTAGAAACATAAAATAGAATATTTCTTTTTTTCACATAATGTTTTGGACAAATGCCTTGCCCTCAAAGAAAATAAGGAAATAAGGTTAATTAATCTTACATTTAAAGATTAAGATGAAATTTGCCTCCGAGAAAGGCTCTCCAAACCTCCAAATAAGAAAACTAACAAAAGAGGACCAACCATGCAAAATGCAAGATTATGCCTACACCAAATCAAGATTTCCAAGATTAAAGGGTCCTTCTTCTCTTGAATCCCTATCCAATTCAAGTAGTCATCGAGCCCATAAGTAAATGATACCTCTCCCCAACATACACACACTATCTTCAAACAAGTCAAAGCTAGAAATAGCTATGAGGAGAAAGATCAAATTACACAGAAGAAAAAATCTAGGCAAGAAAATTAATATAATTAATAGAAGAGGCAGAGACAGAGACCAAGACCACAGGTGTTAGATTAAAAGATACATGTTATTAAAGCAGTAAATAAATTTTGTTTCTAATTCAAGACAAAGACTGTTCATCAAGTGATACAATTCAGAAAGTAATTTTTTAAATGGAGGTATTATTTGATTCTGTTACTCTTTTCCATTTTCTATTTATGTAATGACCACTGAAAAACCTATGAATTGTTTTCTATTTGCAAAATGATTCAGCTTAGAAAGGAATAGAATAAGACTGGTCATTCAGCAATTTCTCCCACCCATCCTTACAGACATCACATCACAAAGACTATGACTCACTTTGTCATACAATTTCTATCCTTTTAAGAGTTTTAAGATTGCAATGAATTCTGGCTCATAAATCTGATTATTAGGATTAAACTATTTGTGCCATTTCCTCACCCAAAAAAGTATACTAACAATGGTACCAGATAGTTTTTAATCCTAATTTATAAAATGATTCACTGGTTTTAAATTTAAGAGATAGAGGCTTAAGGATTAAAGTGTCTGATTGAAGTATGAATTCTCAGATCTTAGAGGATTAGAACTAGTTCTGGAATTGGCTAGAAATACTGATGTGTTATTCAATAGCTGACAAGAAAAACTTCCACAATAAAAAATAATGCTACAGACACCTGGTGACTCAGTTGGTTAAGCGTCTGACTTCACTCAGGTCATAATCTCACAGTTCGTGGGTTCAAGCCCCACATCAGGCTCTGTGCTGACAGCTCAGAGCCTGGATCCTCCTTTGGATTCTGTGTCCCTCTCTCTCTTGGCCCTCTCTCAGTCACATCTGTCTCTCTCAAAAATAAACATTTAAAAAAAATTTTTAAGTACTGTTAACAAACAATTATGTTTTACCTTTATTGGCCCCTTTAAATAACATGAAAGGTGTCTACAGAAAGAACTACAGTTATGCTACATTCAATTTATCCACTTTACATGCCTCATTCTTAAGTATTTATGCTTATTTAAAGTTCTAGCTCATTCCACAAATGTAGATTGAATCTCTTCATAGGCCTCAGCCTGGTCATTCATTCAGCAAATGGAGCCAAGAGAAATTGGGATGAGTTCATTCAATCTTGGACCCTCAGAGAAGAAAAGAAAGTAAGAGATTGTTAGGTAATGTTTGTTTGTTTAAATCCTTACCAACTAGGAATTTCCAATAACATTAGGGGACATGAAATTAAAACACATCAAGCTATTAGAAGCATGAAGGAAAGATGGTATAGGACAGTGGTAAAGAAATGCAGCCTGAAGCATGATTAGGACTAGGATAAGGTAAGAGGATTGAGAAGACTTTCCAGCTCAAGCAAACAGCCTGAGGAAAGGTGAAGAGAAGGAAGATGTGAGAAAGTCAGAAAGGAAGTGAAAAGAGTTGGCTAATTTTTCGGGTACATGTAGAACTTAACAAACATTCTTTGGCCACTGTGCATGAGGTCAGATACATAAAATCTGTCCCAGTCCTTCCCCGCAAGGAGTTCACAGTCCCACTCCGGGAGAGAAACAATTCAACAATGTATTACAACAGAAATCATTAGACTTTGTAGTAGCATATGTACCAAGTATTATGGGGAAAAAAGAGATAAAAACAACTTCTCCCTGGGAAGTTAGGGAACATTTCACAAAAAAAGAAAACTGCTGAGATTAGCTGTTAAGAGATTTTTTTTTTTTTAAGAGCAAGGTGGAAACAAAAAGAGTGTGTGAGAGGAATTGATAAGAGCGTCTTCCAAAACAAGGATCACATGAGGAAAGGCCAATCACTGTAGCAGTGATGGTCTATAATTAGGCAAGAGCACTGGCAGCATCAGGGAAGTAGGGATGGTAAATAGTGGGCAATAAAATTGAGCAGGTAGATCACATTTGAAAAGGGTGATCAGGTAGGGTCTGGTTGTAGGTAAGTGAAGGCAGGGGAAATCAAAAGACACGGCAAAGAAAAATCACTAAGGTGGGGAAGACTCTGAGGTGTCTAGCTTTGAAGACAAGAACAATTTAACTACAGGAGTGCCTGGGTGGCTCAGTCAGCTAAGCATTCGACTCCTGACCTGGGCTCAGGTCATGATCTCATTGTTTTTGAGTTCGAGCCCTGGATCCAGCTCTGCCCTTAAAGTGCTAAGCCTTTGAGAGACCTTGAGAGTCTCTCTCTCCCCCTTTCTCTCTACCCCTCCCCTGCCTCAAAATAAATAAACTTTAAAAAAAATAATTTCACTCCAAATAGAAATTGGGTAGAAAGAGATAATAGGTTGAGAAAAACACATTAAGTTCTTTACCCATTTTGAATTGAGACAGTGGCAGTTTATCTGTCCTTCAAGCAGAAGAAAACAGAGTATCAACACAGAGATGGGAAATCAGAGACTGAGACGAAGACCATAAGTGATCTGCTGAAGGAATATGAGTGCCCAGAAAGAAAGGTAGAAGCCCAAAACAGAGCCTTGGGGAATATGAAAGCAAAAGACCAAAAGAAGGAGAAATCAGAAGAAAGGATAGTTGGCGGGTGAGAAAACTAGGTTGATGTGGTATAACAGAAACCAAAGAATTCTCAAGAAGACAGGGGCAGAAAATAGTATCGTGTCAAAAGTAGGGTGACAAATTGGATAAGGCCACATGATTGAAGTGGAAGACTGGGGCCCAGCATGATTTACGTAGAATTCTGGGGTGGACAGGATCCAGAGTTAAAAAGAGAAAAGGAGGTGAAGTAGAAAAAGAACACACAGGACTCCCGGATATTGGCCACAAAAGAATGAACACACAATGCACAGCATACCTAAGGAACTTCATACCACATAGTACGTGATAAAAACCCAAAATGCTTTTTAAAGAAAGCAGAATTCCTAACAAGTTTACTATTTATCCTGAAAAATGATTCCACTCTCTATATGGAATACTCTAAGAAATGCCAACACCCAATCTCTAAGATTCCCAAATATTTTTCAAATATAACTTTGTTACATATAATCACCTTCATTAAAAGATTGACCAAGTGCCTAAATGCAAGCATTACTACACCAAGAGAACAGCAAACCTCAACCAAGCTTTCTACAGCAATACGGGCCATGAGTAGTTACTACACAGGCCAGTCCACACAAAATGGTTTCATCAGCAGCTGACATTTAGTGAGCACACCCTGAGGGAAAAGTCCTAAGCTGTTCATGATGCTTATTTATATGGAGAATTCATGGTTCCTACCTTAAGATGTCAGCATCTTCACCAAGCACTAAATCATGAACAGAGAACAATGTACTCACAGAATCTAGCCAGATTATGACTACTCTGTACAAATTTTCTTTAAGACAAAAAAAAAAAAATCTTTTCTTGGCTAATTTTATTTATTAATTATAAATTACAGTTACAAATTAATGTAGATCTTAATTAAAATTAAATAAATTATACTGGGGTGCCTGGGTGGCTCAGTCAGTTAAGCGTCGAACTTCAGTTCAGGTCATGATCTCACAGCTTGTGGGTTCAAGTCCCACATCTGGCTCTGTGCTGACAGCTCAGAGCCTGGAGCCTGCTTTGGATCCTGTCTCTCTCTCTCTCTCTGCCCCTCCTCCTCCTCTCTCTCTCTCAAAAAATAAACAAACATTAAAAAAAATTTTTTAATTAAAAACATTATAAATTAAACAGGAAAATTCCTTCCAATCGTTCAATTATACATGCAAGAACTTCCTCAATTTTTAATCTCCAGAATACCTTAAAAACCTGGAAACCTTTCACTTCAGAATTCTGTAAGATAATTCAATTTAGAGTATAAGTTAATAAGGGGAAAGTAAGTAACCCTTTGAAAATACAAACACACACACACTCTACAGATTTCTGTAAATGAACAGGCAAGCATTAAGGATACACTGGTCAATTTAAAAGTCACCTTGCGCAGGAAGAGTGACAGAGGACAGCTGGCTTGAGACATAAATTAAACACTGAATATTGGCTGTCTGTTGACTCCAGGTCCTCCAAATTTCTTCAAACTAAAAATATCCTACAGGAATTTAGAATGGAACTAGTCTGGCTTCTAAGAAACATAGTCTATGGCTCAAGGGGTGAGGTTCCCTGGGAGTTACCACTTTTGGTCCTCTCCTAAATTCCTGGGGCTATGAATAACCTAGATTAGAGGAAGGATTTGATAGCAAAGGAGAATACAATAGCTAATATAACAATGAATACAACAAGGAAACATTGAGCCACAACTGCATTTCCTAAAGATACAATATTCTAAATTATTTTGCAAACCATCAAGCATTGGATATTTATTGAGCACTGACAACATACGAGTACAAGGCCAGATCTCCGGTTTCAGAGTGCAGAAAATGACAAACTCAAAAGCAAAACACAACACAATACATTTGCTTGGATAGAATACTGTAATGAGGTTAAGGTTTTTGCCGCAATGTGTGGATTTGCCTTGCTCCAGTTCACGTCTTAGGCTCTTACCCCAGGCAGCCTTCTAACAGATGTGTGCCACAGGACAAAGGGGCCCAAGTAGGGTTTTTGGAAAATCAACACTGGAATTTGGAAAAACAAGAAAAGGCTATGGCACATGTGTAGTCATTATCCTGTTGTACAGACATCTTGTGGCTTAAAAATAACAGTTCTAATGATGTGAGACCTAAAAAATCACCTTTTTTAATATCACAGATGGGGATTTCTGAGAATCAATGCGTAGATGAATAAAGTCAATTTTATAATTATAATGTATAAAAGAATGGTTCGTGTCTTATTACATCTGTAATATTTTATTTTCAGATTAACTTAAAAATCATACCCATCCATTTAAAATGCCATCAAAAATCTAAATGAGAATACTTAGAACTCCGTTGTCATACCATTGTCAAAGCCTAATTACATAATGGACATTTTATAAACACAAGGAGTGCCCTCAGGGCGTGTCACAGGGGATATTGCCTCTTCTAGGCTGAAGTCACTTGGCATCTAACCCTTCTTAAAAGGCTAAGGTGTGGTAATATCTATGACTCATGAATTGTCCTTTCATTGCTGTACCAATGACATGATTTCCATGATTAAATGAGCTATTAGATTCTTACTTCATTTGTTTACTGCACATAAATAGCATTACAGTAAACATTGTGTTTATTGAGGCAGATTAGTGGGATCCACTTGCCAGATATTACCCAAAAAAAAGATGGGGGAGAGAATCTAGAATCACTGAATCAATGGTTCCGTTTACATGAAGTAGAGAAGAAAGGTGGCTTTATCCAATGCCCTGGGAACATAACTAGAGGTAACCTGTGAACCAGTAAGACCTCCTCCGAGGGGCTGGCTTCCCCAGTGCTCTGAAATGGAGAAAGCCCACAAAGTGGGGCCCCTGGAGGGTGTTCTCTCTGACTGAACGGAAGAGTGCAATGAGGCTGGAGGAGGGCAGGAATAGAAGGCAAGGGACCTGGTGGGCAAGAAGCTCATTCAGGATGATCACAGGGGAAATTGGCATATGAAGGCAGGTGATCAGTTACTGTTCTGACCCTCAATACTGTCTTCAATAAAACAAGATCAGTGAACTAAAAGGTCTGACACCTCCCTCTGAATTTCACAAGTCCATGTTTTTATGAGTCGAGTCGCATGGAATATGTGCCGTGGCAAAGGGCACGGGTGTCACGCGGGCCAGGATGCCATCCCTGCTCCACACAGGAGTGGGCAGGTCCCTCTAGGTCTCCAAGTCTCAGTATCCTCTAGAACCTGGAAGCAGACAAGTATGGCAAACAGGCAGTCAGCTCCCAAGAGAAGCCCAAGGGTAGAAACAGCACTGCTAACCGCCTCCAGTTTTTCCTAAATAAGAGCATCTGGACCAAATTTAATGCCAAAATGTACATAGGCAGCATACATTTCTCTTGCTACACTCCACCACACGGCGTACGTGCCACTCAGGCTAAAGTGTTCCCTCTTCGGAAGTTTTCACATAGTTCACTACTTAAGAGTAAATAATGTTACACAATCCCATGGACATTTGGAAGGGGCCAATTAAAACATCCAGGACACAAGGAAGCTGGGTGAGGAGCACACATGCTGGAGAAACAGACTCTTGTCACCGTATTGTGCTTCTATCAAAATCTCATGTCAAACAAAAGCTACTCCATGACTAGAAGGAAAGTGCACGAAAATTGGCCCTTTCAAGTGAAAATAAAGCAGAATACCCAGGTATAAGCAAAAGGGGCCTTCAACAACACTGAGAAGTTGGAAAATTGATATTCAGTCTTCTCCCTCCCCTTTCATTTCTGCCTCTGCCCTCCCCACCTCACACCTCCTTGCCCTGTCTCCCCCTTCAGCACCTAAGACACATCCCCCATACCTAACCAGCACCCCCCACATTTATACCATCCCTCCAAGTACCCAAAGGATATTTGCATTTTAAAAGACATCGGGGCAGAAAATGTTCATGCCAAAGGAATAAATCTCGGAGAGATTTTTCAGCTCAACTGGACAGTTTGAGGAATGAGACTAGAGGGTTTTTAACTTTTCAAATAGGTCTAGATATTTGAGCCATAATTCAGTGGGAAATTGTGACAACCATCAACTCTGCTTTTTTCCCCACGTTTTCTGGTCAGTGTCATTTGTTTGGGGTAATGGAGGAAATGCGGTTAGGAAGATACTGTTATATCATGTCCACAATCATTTTTCCTTGTATCTTTCCCATCGGTCCTGTCTTGGTTCGGTCAACTATCAGCACAGCTTTGACATGTCAGAAAAATAGACTGTACTTAAACTTATGTCCAGGTTGAGCTACACAGAAGTGGTTTAAATTCATCACATCTTTAGGTTTGTATTGTTAGTCTATTGCCTGCTAAAAGGTGAAAAAAAATCAGCACCCTCCACAAATCTGGAGTGTTCTCATCTTCACTTTTAACATGTAGTCTTTAGCTAGTTATCAAGTTGGAAGGATTCTCAACCTTAGCACTATTAACGTCTGGGATCTGGGGCACCTGGGTGGCTCAGTCAGTTAAGCGTCCAACTCTTGATTTCGGCTCAGGTCATCATCTTATAGTTTGTGAGATCGAGCCTAGTGAAGAGCCTGCTTAGGATTCTCTCTCTTTCAAAAAAAAAAAAAAAAAGAAGAAGAAGAAGAAAGAAAGAAAGAAAGAAAGAAAGAAAGAAAGAAAGAAAGAAAGAAAGAAAGAAAGAAAGAAAGAAAGAAAGAAAGAAAGAAAGAAAGAAAGAAAAGAAAAATTGTGGCTGGGATAAAGTAGGATGCACTGTAGGATGGTTAACAGCATCCCTGGCTTGGATCTCCTAGATACCAGTAGCACCCTTCCAAATGAGCCAAAAGTGTCTCCAGGCATTGCCAGACGCTGGGGGGTGGGGGGATGGGGCAAAATCACCCACCTATGAGAACCAGTGAGGTAAAATAAGATAGCAAAAAAACTCAGAGTTGGAAAGAAACAGTTAACAGCTATTATTACAAGGGTGGTAGTGTGGTATGCAATTCAGAATTATCCTCAGTCACTAACCCCCATACAGTTATATTCTAAAGGAAATAGGGTATCAAAAGCTTCAAAGGAAAAAAAAAAATCCAGCAACTAATAAAGGGTCTTAAAAAAAAAAAAAGAGAGAGAGACAGAGTACTAGGGGAAGGTCCAACATGAACCTAATATGGAGGAGAGCTCTTTTATCTTGTAGTCCTAGAACATGCTCCTTTTTTATTATTATAGACAGTTAATGCTGCTAGAAAAGAACAAAACTCATTGGGATATATATGCACCTGGCCCTAATCAGCTGTGTTCACCTAGCAGACTACTGCAAAACAAACTTCAAACACAAAGCTTGAAATTTAATTTGGAAAACCTATTCAAATTACTAAAATAGAGAAATAGCACTAACCCATACATATTGGATTACGAGCATCTTTTCAGTTTTACTGAATGGAAGCGGTTGATAACATTTAAAAATTATGGCAGGCCTGGAAAAAAATGAAAGACCTGCATCTTTTGCTTGTTGCTGCTTTGGAATCAATAAAAACCCAAGCACTATAAAAGCACATTTCTCATTTGTCAACTCAGATCTCAGTGCAAAGCTTTCGCCTCTTCCAATCACTTCACAGGTGGGAAGGACGTTGCATCAGCATCTTAGGATAAAGAGGTGACTCCTGGGGCGTGGAGCTCGGAACTCCTGCAGGTCTTTTCTCAGGCAAATAGAGGATCAGATTCTTCGCCAGAAACCAATAAAGGTGGAACTCACAGCTTTTAAAACAGACTCTTTACCTACACTTACAGGAGAACAGTTACAATACGCTCTGATCCTCCTTCTCTCACTTCAAATTCCAACGGTGTCAGCCAGTTTTATGCCCTTTTCCCTCTCTTTTCTCTAGACCAGTGGGTCTCAAAGTGTGGTCCCAGGTCAGCATCACCTGAGAACGTGTTACAAATGCAAATTATCAGGTGTAAGGAATTCTAGGCCTAAGGAAGCAGAAACTCTGGGAGACACGTTCAGCAATGTGTTATAACCGCCCCCCCCCCCAGGTGATTCTAATGTACTCCTGGAGTTTGAGAACCAATGATTTAGGCTAGTGTTATTTCTATAACCACAGATTATTTTTCACAGAACACAAAAGTGTACGATGGTAAAATGAGTTCTCTTCGGACTTTGTATGAATTCTCATTTGATCCTCAAACTTGATGCAAGGTAGACATTATCCCCATTTTTAGGTATCAGAAAACAAGCTCAAGGTCCCAAAGCTAATAACTGCACGCGAAAGATAAAAGTTTTTGCAGTTCTTGTCACTATTGAAACAAAAGTGTGTCGCACTTTAACAAAAGGTCCACATCTTCTGCTGCTTCAGCCTTCGGCAATTTGGAAAAAAATAGAAATGGATGTGTAAGAGCAGTGTGCCAGATGGCCTGGATCCTACCAAATCAGAGTTTAAGGGCACACTCTGGAAAGGTATTTTTCCAGTAAAGAGCACTTAATTCAGCCTTGTCCCCCCCTCCCCCGCCTTTGTCCGCGGGACTTCGCGCATCCAACACAGAAGGGGTTGGAACTTCAGGATGGGGACCCAGACTGTTTCTCCGCCAGCCGCTCGCCTCTCCGCCGTTGGGCATCCCCTAAGTCACAGGTTGTCTGCGCGAAGGGAGCCCGCCTCCCAGGCCTTGGAGGCTCAGGGCCCAGGGGACTGGTTTACCAGGGGAAACTGGCACACTCCAAAGCCTGGGGAAGGATCTAACCCGACACCGCAGCTGGGGAGGAAGGGGCGAGTGGTGAACCCGAAACCACCGAGGGCCGCTAGGAAAGAAACCACAAGTCCCACTAAGGTCGGGGTGAAGAGAAGCAAGAAGCGCCAAGGAGGGAATGGAGGGGAGGGGGAGAGAACCACAAGAGTGGAGATGGGATCGGGGAAGAAGAGCGGGCCAGCACTCACTGTGAGGGTCGCTCTTCTCCCGGACCCCATCCACTCGGCCGTCGGGGTGGATGCGCAGGAAGAAGCCCCCGTTTTTGCAGTACAGACGCTTGGGGTCCTTGAAGTGGCCGGGCGGGAAGGCGCCGCTGCCGCCGTCCTCCGGCAGGGCGGGCAGCGTGGTGATGCTCCCGGCTGCCATGGCCCCCCCGGGGCCGTGCCGGGGTGCCCGCGCCCCAGGAGCCGCGCGGGGAGCCGCCGTCCCCCGGCCCCGGCCCCCGACCCGGTCCGGGGCACGGCCCCGGCCCCGGCCCCCCAGCCTCCCGCCCGGCGGCGCGCGACCGCGCCCGCGGGCCCCCAGCGTCGTGCCTCTGGGCCGCTCCCCTCCGCGTCTGCCCTGGAGCGCGGTGCGCGGCGGCGCTCGGGAGCCGGGGCTTAGGGCTGGGTGTCTCCGCGGCCGCCGCTCTCCGGAGGGCCGCCTCTCCAAGCTACAGCGCCCGGGTTCCGGCTGCAACCGCGGGCACCGCGTCCGCCGCTCTGGCCCCGGCCCGGCCGCGGCGTCACATCTTGTACATCTCCACCCCCGAACACCCACCAACCCCGCACGCCCCCGGCCCTCCTCCCTTCCTGCGCGCCGCCCCCTACTCGCTCGGGACTTTACGAGGCCGGCCTCTGGATCGGGAGCTTTGGCCGCAGCACGCAAGCGCCCGACATCAGTCCCAGGGGGGCAGCGGGGAGCGGGGGAGGTAAGGAGGGCGCGCCGGGAGGCGACCGCCCGGGGCCTCCGCAGCTCTAGGGGCTCGACCCCGGCTAGTTCCCCAGAAGTCGCCCCAGGCCCACCCTGCCGAGCATATTTAGTCTTTCCTCACACTGTGGAGCTTTTGCTGTGCAACCAGCCGTGACTCAACTTTTAAACGTTTAAATGCAACTTTCTCCCCCATTCTTTTTCCTTGCCAGCGTTCCAGAGAAGAAACTATTTCCACCCCCAAGAAGTGAAGGATTCCGAAATGAGGGCGGATACTGTGTCAGAATAAGTTTTGAACACCTCTAATCACCAAAATAGGGGAGGGGGATACGTGTGGGGCACAAACTTTATAATTGAAGGCAGAGGCTGAAATCATTTACTAATAAAAGGAAAGAAAAGAGGACAGTGGAAGAGAGCAGACTGGATTGCTAAGAGAAAAACATTTTCTTTTACCACCCTAACTTGAAGTAGCCAACGTGGAAAGATGAAGATAGGCCTCAAATCCTTACGTGATTACAAGTGTGTTTGATGAGGGAGACTGGGGCAAGCTGAGGGCAAAGTACAGGCTCACAGCAACACTTTCCCCCACCTCCCCCCAGGGTGGGATATGTGTGATATTCCTCGGATACTCCTGGCTACCCAAGAACAAAGGAAAGGAGTTAAGGTGCTTGCTGTGGTGACGTGGGAAACCAAGGCAAATGAAAAATTAAATTCCCTTATTGCCTACAGCCCATTGACAGGTCCTTGAAACCAGCAGAGTGACCTCCCTCTAGGAGCTCAGCTGCCTCAAGGTGACACTTTGCTGGGGGCAAAAGAGAATCTTAAGCTGAACATTATCCTGACACTGCCCCCCTCCCCCCCAGGATCCTGTAAGTCTACTTTAACTTATAAAAATCCTTTGGAAACTTACTTTATCTCAACTGCCAAAGGATATATGCTGGCAATCATGCTCCAAGCTTATGCCCTGATATACATCTGAAGGGTCTCATGGCAGGTTTTACTAAGTGGTAATAAATGGCATTTTCTTTTTTTTTTTTTTAATTTCTTTTTAATGTTTATTTATTTTTGAGACAGAGACAGAGCATGAGCAGGGAAGGGGCAGAGAGAGAGAGGGAGACACAGGATGTGAAGCAGGCTCCAGGCTCTGAGCTGTCAGCACAGAGCCCGACACGGGGCTTGAACTCACGGACTGTGAGATCATGACCTAAGCCGAAGTCGGATGCTTAACGACTGAGCCACCCAGGCACCCCATAAATGGCATTTTCTTAACAGACGCTAGCCCCTCAAGGTCCTGGAAACCTTGCTTCCAAAATTCCTTAAGACTTACATCGTCCCTGACCCTTTCCCAGCCTTAGGGTGTATAATCAGTTACCTGTCACAACCCCAGTGCAGCTCTTTCTGCCCACGGGTCACATTCCCGTGCTCTAATAAAATCACCTTTTTGCACCAAAGACATCTTCAAGAATGCTTTCTTGGCTGTCAGCTCCCACCCACCCCCCTCCAACTATCACCCCAAAACCTCATGGGTGTTCATATCTTATTCCTAAGCTGGCATAGCCCTGGTTAAATTGTTAGGTATTTCTTAGCAAGAGGGTAGTTTTCTAAAAATCCCAAACTACAAAATTGAAATTGATTGGACTTTGGTAATTCTCAGTAGAATATAACGGGTACTACAGATTAGCAAAATATCCATCCAGAAAATGTCTTAATCTTGAGCATCTACCATATGCCAAGCATTCAGGTAAGTGCAGTGGGAGGCGCCCAATCAAGCAGGATCTTCTCCGCACAGTGCAGGAGATACTATGGGCAGCGTGAACAACGCAGATACCATACCAGCAGAAAGTGCTAAGGCCATAGAAGAGTAAGATGAGGTGTAAGATTTCAGAAAAGGGGTAATTCAGCTTGGGGGTAGACTGGGGTTAGGGAAAGCTTCTAGGAAGATGTGAGAAAATGGTAGTTTCTCTATTTAGGAACATGTTTGGTTTCAAGAGATCAGTGCATCAAAAGACGAATGCATTTGTTCATAAGTCTCCATGAGGGTTTTAATTCTAGATGCATTCCCAGGATGTTAAATAGAAAGAAGTACGAATTGATTCTTTGGAGCTTTAACACCAGGCATAGTCTTCTCTTGGCTGCTGTATGTTCTCTGACTGCTCTTCCCAAATGGACAGGTTTTAACTTCATTAAAAAATCAGTTAGGACTAATGACCCCCTTCCAGATGATCTCTGTAGGTATCCTAGGGAATGGTTAATCCTTCTATAGCACTCATGAGGTTGCCAATTACTTTGAAATAAATAGATTTGAATAAGCCTTGATTGAACTCTGTCAGAGAAAGCTGAGTATCCCAAGAGCAAAGTGATAAATCTAAGTCAAAACTTTTTTTAACAGTGGTATCCTGAAATCTGGGCAACAGCCACATGCAGTTAAGTAATCTGTTTGCTAATGGACCACGGAGCTCATGGAAATTGATTACCTGTACAGTTAACCCCTTGTTTCCTAATTTCTTCCAAAACCAGGAGAGACAATATCAGAGGAAATGGTTAATCCAGCTATGGGAAGCTAGGTATCCAAACTAGTGTTAATTCCAAGAAGACATCCTTAAGATAGTTGTCTCAACTCCCTACCCAGCCCTCTCACAACACACACTTGTACACATGCAGAGACAGACACACTATTCTTAGAAGCAATCAATTTGCTCTTACTGGAACCATGAGTACTCAAATTACTTAGATTCTCAATTTACCCAGCTGTAAGGATGAATATAAAAAAACTTTTTAATGTAAGATGATGGGTACAAAACTCATTCTTTTTAAAAACCACTAGGTTCCTTGAGGCGCCTGGGTGGCTCAGTCGGTTAAGTGTCCGACTTCGGCTCAGGTCACGATCTCACGGTATGTGAGTTCGAGCCCCACGTCTGGCTCTGTGCTGACAGCTCAGAGCCTGGAGCCTGTTTCAGATTCTGTGTCTCCCTCTCTCTCTGACCCTCCCCCGTTCATGCTCTGTCTCTCTCTGTCTCAAAAATAAATAAACGTTAAAAAAAAAAATTAAAAAAAAAAACACTAGGTTCCAGTGATAACTATTTAAAAACTACAAAAGAAAGAGGAATTTCCCTCATAATACCAAGGTAAATTACTTTGCAGTTAAGAATTATTCAGGAACATCTGGGTGGCTCAGTAGGTTGAGCGTGTCCCACTTTGGCTCAGGTCAAGATCTCACGTTTGTGAGTTTGAGCCCCACATTGGGCTGTCTGCTCTCAGCGCAGATCCTGTTTCGCAACCTCTGTCCCTGCCCCCCCCCCCCACTCTCTGTCTCTCTCTCTCTCAAAAATAAACATGAAAACATTAAAAAAAAAAAAAAAAAAAGAATGGTGCAGAATCCAAATGATGAAAAGTACAAAGATTTAATGAGAGCTTATATGTTCCTGGATGGAAACATATAGTAAAATATCAATGTAAAATTCCACCCACATGTTTCAAAATTGTAAACCACAATAGTTTAAATTCTAGCCCAATTAAAAAAAAATTAATGTTTATTTATTTTTGAAGGAAAGAGAAACAGTGGGCAGGGAAGGAGCAGAGAGAGAGGGAGACAGAATCCAAAGCAGGATCCAGGCTCTGTCAGCACAGAGCCTGATGCGGGACTCAAATTTACAAACCATGAAATCATGACCTGAGCTGAGCCAACTGAGACCCCCAAGTGTCCTGATTTGAGCATAATTTTGAAAACTATACAACAGTATTGTAAAATTCATTTGGATACATAAACATAAGAATAGCAAATACTTTTAATTATAGAGAAAAAACGTAAATGACTTTTGAATGGATTAACAAGATTACTAAATATCTTCAGTGGAAAATTAGGCATTATGTAGGTATCTGATTTTATGAGGTCTCTATACTTTTCATTGTCTTTGAGCAACTTTACAACTCTTGTAAACTATAGATAACTGTCATGGACTAATTGTGCCCCTCTCTCTCCCCACATTCCTATGTTGAAGCTTTAACCTCCAGTGTGGAGGTTGGGCCTTTTAAGGAGATAGGGCCTTTTAAGGAGATAATTAAGATTAAATGAAGTTTTAAACGTAGGGTCCTAACCCAATAGGATTGGTGTCCTTATACAGAGGAGAGACACCAGGGGTGTGCACAGAGAGACAAGACATGTTGAGGACACAGCAAAAAGGCTCCTTTCTGTCTGCAAGTCAAGGAAAGAGGCCTCACCAGAAACCAAACCTGCAGGACCTTAATCTTGAACCTCCAGCCTCCAGAACTGTGAGAAAATAAAATTTCTGTTGTTTAAACCCCCCAGTCTGGGGTCTTTTTTTATGGTAGCCCTGGCAGACTAATAATAACCAAAAATATGCAAATGGAGTATATCTAGTGGTGAACATTAATTTCCCTTCTGTGATGGTTAATTTCAGGTGTCAGCTTGGCTAGGCTAAGGTATGCCTGCATAGCTAGTAAAACATTGTTTTGGGGCATGTCTTTTGAGGGTGTTTCCAAAAGAGATTCACATATGAATCAGTAGGCCAACTAGAGAAGATTCACTCTCAAAAATGCTGTGGGCATCATCCAATCCACTGATGGCCGTATAGAACAAAAAGGTGAAGGAATGGTGAATTCTCTCTCTCTCTCTCTCTCTCTTTGAGCTGGGACGTCCATCTCCTGCTCTCAAACATTGAAATTCCTTGTTCTCAGGCCTTCAGTCTCAGACTAGGAGTCACATCATGGTCCTCCCTAGTTCTCAGGCCTTCAGACTCAGAAGAAGCTAAACCACCAGATTTTCTAGTCCTCAATTTGCAGATGACAGACTATGAAACTTCTCAGGTTTTGTGACTATGTAAGCCAAGTCCTATAAAAATCTCTGATACATCTATGTCTATATATCTTATTGGTTCTTATCTCTGGAGAACTCGTTAATATACCTCTTCTACCTATGGAATGTATTTGTAAATTCATTTCAGCATTCCTTCTGCCTTGATATGTGTGACTCATTGAATTTTCTTTCAAACCTGTTTTCACATCCTATTGGTTTCCACATTAATTAATGAGGTACTATAAACTCTATATCTTATGAGATAGAAATGTTAATATTCACATTTTGTCCACATGGGAGTCCTGATTTTACATTTTGAAAAAATTATCCTTTAAAATAATAAGAGTAATGAGGAGAAACTTGCCCTCTATAGATATTGAAATGTATTATAGGTTTCCACCACTATCCAAAAGTAATCCATTCCTGTGAAACTTTTCATTAGGTCAAAATGATGTAAAGTGAAGGAGCAATTACTATTAACGTATTGTGGAAAATTTCTGGAGTATTCCCAGACCTAAAAAATAAACATTTAAAGCCTTTTCTTATACCCTAGGACACATTTTGCTAGTACATGCACAAAATAAACAGACATAAAGCACAGATGCTCACAGAGTTCAAAGCTATGGCAGCTTGTTGCTGAAACTATATTGACTATAGTTTCCAAGAAAGGAGCTTGATGGTACCACTCTGGCTGCTGGGGGTTTGCACGGCTTCTATAATGGCTTGCTACAAAACGGATGCTGAGTGCAATCTTCTCTTTTCACCTTTTTTTCATGAAAGTGAAAATCATCTTCAGATTCCTTTTAGCTGCTAAAAACAAGTACTAATGTAGGTCTTTCACAAAAGCAAAGTAGCATAAGAACTTTCAAAAAGTGGGGGATATCTGTGTAAAACTATTTTATATAAGACATTGTGAACTGATGCATGCAGTGATCAAAAGATCAATACAAGGATTAAAATTTCAGAGGTATCTAAAATGATTATAAATGAGCTGCCATGAAAACAATATTTTTAAAATGTTCATGTCAAGGGACACCTGGGTAGCTCAGTCAGTTAAGTGTCCAAATCTTTTATTTATTTATTTATTTATTTATTTATTTATATTATTATTTTTTTTAATGTTTATTTTTGAAAGAGAGAGACAGAGCATGAGCAGGGGAGGGGCAGAGAGAGACGGAGACACAGAATCCAAAACAGGCTCCAGGCTCAGAGCTGTCAGAGCCTGATGCAGGGCTCAAACCAGACCCGTGAGATTATGACCTGAGCTAAAGTCAAACACGCAACTGAATGAGCCATCAGGCACTCAAGCATCCAACTCTTGGTTTCCACTCAGGTTATGATCTCACAGTCCTGGGACCAAGCCCCGCATTGGCACTGTCAGTGCAGAACCTGCTTGGGATTCTCTCTCTCCCTCTCTCTCTGTTCCTCCCTGCTCATGCACATGTGCTCTCTCTGTTTCTCAAAATAAATAAATAAACGTTGAAAATAAAATGTTAGTTTCGGGGTGTCTGGGTGGGTCAGTCAGTTCAGTCAGGTCTGATCTCATGGCTTGTGGGTTCAAGCCCCACATCAGTCTGCGTGCTGACAGCTTGGAGCCTGGAGCCTGCTTTGGAGTCTGTGTTTCCTCTCTCACCCTATCCCACTCACACTCTGTGTCTCTCTCTCTCTCAAAAATAAATAAAAATTAAAAAAAAATTTTTTTAAATAAAATGTTAGTGTCAATATGTGATGGGGATTAAGGAGTGCACTTATGATGAGCACTGAGCGATGTATGGAATTGTTGAATCACTATTACCTGAAACAAATATAACACTGTATGTTAACTGTACTGGAATTAAAATTAAAAACAAAAACAAAAACAAAATGTAGAAACAACAAAAATAAAAATAAAATAAAATTTTTGTGTCACTAGCAATAAAAAATGCATGTCAAGTAATAAAACTCCCCACAAAGAAAAACCCAGGACCAAATTCAGAAATTCTTCCAGGGGCACCTGGGTGACTCAGTCAGTTAAGCATCCAACTTTGGCTCAGGTCATGATCTTGCAGTCTGTGAGTTCAAGCCCTGCATTGGGCTCTGTGCTGATAGCTCAGAGCCTAGAGCCTATTTTGGATTCTGTGTCTCCTCTCTCGGTCCCTCCCCAGCTCATGCTCTGCCTCTCTTGCTCTCACAAATAAATAAAACATTAAAAAAAAAATTCTTCCAAGAACAGAAAAGAAAAGAAGGTAATACTTTTTAACTCATTCAAGAGGCTAGCATTATAGTAAAATCAAAACCAAAGACATCACAAGAATACAAAACTACAGACCAACATTTCTTGTCAATATAGATCAAAAATTTTCAACAAATTACTATCAAACAGAATCTAGCAACATAAAAAAAAAAAAAGAGTCATACATCATGTCCAAGTGGGATTTATTCCAGAAATGCAAGGTTGGTTAAACACAGGAAAATCAGTCAAAGTAAAACACTATATTAACAGAACAGTATATAGGTTAAAAAACCACGATCATCCCAATGGACATTTAAAAAGTATTTAACATAATCCAACACCCTTTCATGACAAAAACAAAAAACAACAAACTAGGAATAGAAGGGGACTTCCTCAACTTGATAAGGACATTTATGAGAAACTCAAAGCTAACATAATACTTACAATGGTAAAAAAAAAAAAAGGAAAAGAAAAAGAATAGAGAAAGAAAACTTGCCTCCTAAGATCAGGAATAAAACATGGATGTTCACTCTTGCCACTTCTACTTAACATTATAGTTGAAGTTCTAGGGGCGCCTGGGTGGGTCAGTCAGTTAAGCATCCAAATTTGACTCAGGTCATGATCTCATAGCTCATGAGTTCAAGCCCCATGTCGATCTCTGTGCTGACAGCTCGGAGCCTGGAGCCTGCTTCAGATTCTGTGTCTCCCTTTCTCTCTCTGTTCTTCCCCTGCTCATGCTTTGTGTGTGTGTCTCTCTCTCAAAAATAAATAAACATTAAAAAAAAAACCCAAAAACCCATAAGATTCTTAGAAGAAAACATAGGTGAAATCTTTGCAACCTTGGATTAGACAGTGATTTCTTAGATGTGACGCTAAAGACACAAGCAACCAAAGAAAACAGATAAATTGTACTCCATCCAAATTGAAAACTTCTGCACATTACACTATTGAGACAATGAAAAGAGCCCAGAGAATAGGAAAAAGTATTAGTAAGTCATATGTATGGTGAGAATCTACTCTCCAAAGTATATAAAAAACTCTTACAACTCAAACCAACTTAAAAGTAGGCAAAGTATTTCAATAGACATTTTTCAAAAAAAAATATATATAGAATAGTGAATACATGAAAAGATGGTCAACACAGTCATTAGGAAATTGCAAATCAAAAGCACAATGAAATATCACTTCACACCCATTCAGATAGGTATAATTAAATTTTTTTTTAATGTTTATTTATTTTTGAGGAGAGAGAGAGAGAGAGAGAGAGACAGAATGTGAGCGGGGGAGGGGCAGAAAGAGAGGGAGACACAGAATCTGAAACAGGCTCCAGGCTCTGAGCTGTTAGCACAGAGCCCGATGTGGGGCTCAAACTCATGGACCGTGGGATCATGACCTGACCTGAAGTCAGACGCTCAACCCACTGAGCCACTCAGGCGCCCCCAGATAGCTATAATTAAAAAATAAAGAAAATAACAAGTGTTGTCAGGCTGTGGAACAATTGGAACCTCTGTACATTGCTGATGGGAACATAAAACTGATACAGAAAACAGTCTGGTAGTTCCTCAAAAAAGCAAACATAGTCACTATATAACCTAGCAATTCCATTTGTACATACATATACAAAAGAAATGAAAACATATGGTCACATAAAACATATATCACATAAAAATAAATCAATGAATGTTTATAGCAGCATCATTTATAATAGTCAAAAAGTAGAAACAACCCAAATATCTATCAACTAGTGATTGGAAAAACAAAATGTGGTATGTTCCTACAATGGAATATTACTTGGCAATAAAAATAAGTGAAGTACTGATACATGCTAAAACATGGATGGACCCTAAAACATTATGCTACATCCAAGAAGCCAATAGAAAAGCCCACATATTGGGGTACCTGGGTGGCTCAGTCGGTTTAACATCCAACTTCAGCTCAGGTCATGATCTTGCAGTTTGTGGGTTTGAGCCCCATGTCAGGTCTGTGCTGACAGCTCAGCTCGGAGCCTGGAGACTGCTTCAGATTCTGTGTCTCGCTCTCTCTCTGCCCTTCCTTCACTTGTGCTCTATATCTCTTCTTTCTCAAAAATAAATAAACATTAAAAAATTTAAAAAGAAAAGAAACAACCACATATTGTATGATATCATGTATACAAAATGTCCAGATATTATGGATATGTGTATCCACAGGTACACAGAGCAAGTTGCCAGAGACCAGAAGAAGAGAGAAACGGGGAGTGACTGCTGATGGGTATGGGTTTGTTGTTATTGTTTGGAGTGATGAAAAACCTCTGGAATTATAGTGGTGATAGTTGCACAACTTTATGAATATCCTAAAAACACATTGAATTGTAAACTTTAAAATGGTGAATGTTGTGGTATATAAATTATATCTTAGAACAAAGAAAGAAATGCATGATAGGATAAAAATGAAAATTTTCTCCCCTAAAATTGAAAGAAAAAAAGAATTGATATTAGCCAGTGTTGTCAAGGATGAGGCGAACTGGAGACTTCATGAACTGATATAGGATAAATATTGTAGCATTTTGGAAGTGCTGTTTAAAAGTATGTGCATTGAGTCCTTCAATTTTTGAAATTAAATTTCATTTCAGCCAACAAATTTTGGTGCAAGAAATTTGAAGAAAAATATCATCTATGTATATGGTTGGCAGCCTTGGTGTTCATTATAACACCATTCATTAATAATGGAGAAAAAAATGAGAGATCACCTAAATAAAAGTGAACAAATTAATTTGAATAAATCATATTCATACAAACTAATGTGTTCCATGTAACTATATGGATACTCCCAAATACATATTAGAATGAGATATATTAAAATGTTAGTACTGGGGTGCCTGGGTGGCTCAGTCGTTTAGGCGACCGACTGACTTCGGCTCAGGTGTCATGATCTCACGATTCGTGGGTTCCAGCCACACGTCTGGCTCTGTGCTGACAGCCTGCTGGAGCCTGCTTTGGATTCCTCTCTCCCTGACCCTCCCCTGCTCACGCTCTGTCTCTCTTTGTGAAAAATAAACAAACACAAAAAATTTTAAAAATAAATAAATAAATAAATAATAAAATGTTAGTACTGATTATTTTGGGTGGTCAAATTATTTTCATTTTATATAAATAACCTCTGGCTACTTACTATCACATAAAACTTATAATCTAAAATTGTATCTTGTTTATTTACTTGTTTTCTTATTTATTATCAGTCTCTTCACTCCAATAGAATGCAAGATTCTTTACAAGAGGGATCTTTTTACCCTAAATATTACTGTATCTTTGGGCCTTGTGCACTAAGCAGGACCTGAACAAATATTTACAAATAAATGCATGCATTAACATCATTTTAAAAAGTTGTTTTTGAAAACTACTCCTCATCAACATTATATATGGATGTGGTCAATGACTGTGGAACTCTATATGCTGTTTTTTAATGCAATCACACTATACTTATTTCCTTAGAAAATCTCACTAACATGCAGAAGTGAATGCATTCTAAAACCTAGTACATCAAAAACAATTTTATCATTTCTCAAGTCATCATTATGACTATCAGCTGTGATATAGTAGAGTGAGCCACTCTATTTTATTTCCAAAGAGGTAATAAAAAGGTTATTGTTTACCTTCTATGCTCAGGTAGCAGATTCTGATCTCACCAGAATAATGTTCTGTGCTTTATGTTGACTTCATGTCCTTGATTTTGAAAAACAAATAATAAAACAATAAACACCCCAAAATTCCTGAAATAGCCAAGGCTTAATTGTGTTACATTTGGCAATTTTTATTCTTTTTTTTTTTTTTTTTTTTTAAGAGAAAGTACAAGCAGGGAAGAGGGGCAGAGTGAGAGAGAGAGAGAATCCCAAGCAGGCTCCACACTCAGTGCAGGGCCCAACATGGAACTTGGTCCCACAACCCTGGGATCATGACCTGAGCCAAAATCAAGAATTAGACACTCAACCCACTGAGCCACCCAGGCACCCCTGGCGATTTTTTTTCTTAAATATTGTATTGTCACTCTAGCTAAATAGCCAATCTATAGTCATTCACTGTTTTCAGGCATCTATATGACTCTGTTAATCAAGTGACTAGTCTCTTCTCATCAACTCTTTGATTTTGCTTTCCCAAATTCAACCCCTAAGTTCAGAAAAATTAAAACTTCATAATGGGCAAAGGAATATGAAGTAGTTCATAGAAAAAGAAATATAAATAAAATATATAAATACATACTAACTACATAATCTTTTAAAATATATAAATGAAATATAAAACATTCGAGTAAAAGAATTGCACATTAAGAATGAGATATATTGCTCTACTTCTCAAATGGGCATAGTCAGAATGTTTAATATATAGCATTAGAGAGTAGGAGGAAACAGGCACTCTCTTGTCACAGCTGGTGGGAGATCAAATTGGCAATAGCATTCAATATTTGAAACACATATGCCTTTTAACCCAGCAATTTCTTTTCTAGGAATTTATCCTATACACATAGTCATATATGTGTCCAAAGATATATGAACATATGTACTTTAACTTTGCCCTTGGTTGCAAAAGATTGGAATTAAGCAATAAAAAGGGTTATCAATAGGGGCCTATAAAAGAAATTATAGTACAGTCATTAATAATTTTTTTTTTGAGAGTCTATCACTACCAGATGCAATTCTGGAATGAACTACTGAAGTTTGTTTTTTGTTGTTTATTTTTTGTTTTTAAATGAAGTCAATCTAGGGGCTCCCGGGTGACTCATTCGTTTTTGCATACAACTTTGGCTCAGGTCATGATCTCAAGGTTTGTGACTTCCAGTCCCACATTAGGCTCTCTGCTGTCAGCACAGAACCCTCTTTGGATTCTCTCTCTGCCCCTCCCCTGTGTGTGTGTGTGTGTGTGTGTGTGTGTTCTCTTTCTCTCTCAAAAATAAATAAACATTTTTAAAAAATGAAGTCAATCTATATGTATGGCTATGGAATGATCTCCAAGGTATATTGAAAATGTGAAAAACATAAGATATGCTGCCATGTGTATAGCGTGCTTTCATTTTCACGATGGGAAAGACAGGAAAACATGCATGTACCCACAACATACATGATTTTATAGGCATAGAGTATTTCAGGAATGTCTGTCTCTGGGGAGAACTGGGGACTAGAAATTGCAAAAGAAGACTTCTTAATTGTCCTGTTTTTGTACTACTTGATTTTTAATCATATGCATGTAACTACCTTTTCCCATTTAAATAACATGTTTTATAATATATATAGTAAGAAAAATATGATAACTTGATATGAAATTCCTTTAAAAAAAAAAAAAAGTAAATGCACAGGGTCCAGAATGTAAAGATGCTGTGTGTCAGTCATCTCTACCTACATCCTGTGGGATTCCAGGGCACAGCTCCCTGGTGACTTCTGCACTCCCTAGCTCCCTATAAGAACACGCAGTTAATAGAAATCAGTAGGGCAAGTAATCTCCAAAGACACTAAAATAACAGCTTTACGAGTAGATATCTAACGACCAGATGATTGGAGGTTACAATTCCTCTGAACTGTAACAGATCACATCTGGAAATTTACATCTTAAAGGAACACTGACAAGATAGATGGTTTGCAAGACTGGGCAACTCTGATTACCATAATCATGTATTGTGGTGATCATGCAAATTCCCATGTAGCATCAGGTTCTTTTATTCAAAGACAAAATTAAAGTACATTACAACAGGAAGTTACAGGAACACTTTTTCCTTCTGTTCTCCAAATAGAGTATCCACTCAGGACTCTTCCTTTGTTAGTCTTTCTGGATACAAAAGAAAAGATCACTGTAGGGGTCTTCCATCTTTACAATTCAAAGATTCTTTCTCTTTCCTTGGAAATACTTTTTATTTTCCCAGAAATCTTCCCAAACATTTAACTGTAACCTGACCACATATGGCCAAAAAGCAATGCATACCAGATTTAGAAATATTATAAACTCCAACCCACCCAAACTGGCCGGTTATAGAAGTTCTTATTTGTGTTCAGAGGACAGGATTGAATATTTTTTTCTTTCATCAGTGAGGAAGCATCAGCTTTGTCTATAGTCCAAGTGTACTATAACCTCAGCCAAAACTATGACTTTGTAACTGTCCAGCCAATGACCTCAAGTCTGACCTACAGGCAATCGTCTCCTGGGATGAAAAAGGTCATTTAAACACCTCAGCCCCTAGTCACTGGGAGAGTACAAAATTTTATCTCAAATTAGTATTCTTAAGGTTAAGGTCTCACAAAATTAATACAGAAAGAATGAGTAATGATTAAAAAAGAGAGAGAGAAAGAAAGAAAGAAAGAAAGAAAGGAAAAGAAAAAGAAAAACTGGGACAGGAGTTCACTAGACTTGAAAATTTCAAATGTTTTGTCAATATTTCTTCTATGATAAAAATATATTTCATTATAGGTGAAGGGGATTAAGAGTATACTTAATCATGATGAGCACTGAATAATGTATAGAATTGTTGAATCACTATATTGTATACCTGAAACTATTATAACACTGTGTGTTAATTATGCTGGAATTAAAATAAAATAAAAATTTAAAAATGTATTTCATTAGGAGTGCCTAGATGGCTCAGTGGGTTATGTGTCAGAGTTTTGATTTCGGCTCAGATCATGATTTCATGCGTTGCGTGATCAAGCGCCCATGTAGGGCTCTGTGCTGACAGTACAGGGCCTGTTTGGGATTCTCTCTCTCTCCCTCTCTCTGTCCTTCCCCCACTTTCTCTCTCTCTCTCTCTCTCTCAGAATAACTCAAGAAACTTTTAAAAAATGTATTTCATTAATTTTAAACTTTTGAGAACATCATGCTTTCTGAAAAGCTAATGTTTTGGCCAATAGTTTACTAATCGAGAAATGAAATTATAGTGAAGATTCAATTTAGAACCACTGCAACTCAAAAAGACTCAGCTAAAGTTAATGCACTTACTACTCATGCAAAAGGCTAAACAAACTTGGAAAAACATTTTGACTATTACAAAGACAACTATTTTACAACCTTCGCATTACACATATACACAAATAGCAAAAGAATACTAATTTCCAGTACTGCATCTCTCTACTTAGCGTGTCTATTTCGAAAGACAGTTTAAGGTAACTTGTCTATTGAAGACAAAGAGTTCAAAATTATAAAAATAAGCAGGCAGAATTGTACCAGAAGCTAGATCTTTACATTAATCAGTCACTGAATTATCTCTAATCTTCCTGCAGACAAGGTAATGAGAAAAAACGAGACGTGTTCTAAACTTTGTGCTGTTTGATAACAGCTCACTGAAAAGTTCCTGACTGGCATGAATTCTTTACAAACCTGTTAAGCAGCGTCTTATAAAATGAGCAGTGAGTAATATAAGGGCCAATGTAAGTGAACTGTAATTTTACCAAAGATTAAGAAAATGTTCTTCAGATTGCCTTAATAAAGCAGAATTCGACATTCAGTCATAACTCTGTAAAAGCATTTCTGTAGGGGATTAAAAAATGTATTTCAGGAACATTGTATTCTGTTGATCTAATTTAAACTAGGACAGATTTTAGATAATTTGGAAAGGTGGTTGATTAATATGTTCCTTAAGTCTTCTCTCTTAAATATCAGTTATCTTGAGTTCAATTATATACTTATTATTATCATTTTTACAACAGTAAGAATGTTCATGACAATAAACACAAAGAAGGAAATATTGTTGCGGCAATTATCATTTAGTAACATTTTGCTGGGACATCCTTCTTAGATAAATGGATAAGGATAGAGATATGTTTTGGGTGTTTTTGGCTTTGTTTTTCAAAACTGGGCCATACTGAACCCACTTCTATACCATTATTATTCATTTGCCAGTGTATTATGAACATCTTTATATGTCATTAAGTATTTTCCTGTAAGTTTGTTCTTAGTGCCACCACATTATTCCACTGCATTTGGTATACCAAAATTTATGTAATCCACTGTGGACATTTAGGTAGTTCTCACTGTTTAAATTATATTTTATTGCATAATTCTGGTTACTTCTTAGGATCAATTCCTTGCATTTATTTCCTTTCACAAGACTCCTTGAACTTGTAATTATTTATGTAATGTCTATTCACTGATAGAATGTGATTTCTAGCCCTTGATATAGGAAACATTCAATAATACCTTTGAATAAATGAATATTTTCAGAGTTTGGGTACACTGTATCAAGCTGGTTTGGAAAAGTTGTGTCAATTTGTACCTTTCCCAAAAGCATGGTGAAAATCCCCTTTTTCTACATTCTCTTTATCTCGGGTAATTATCTTAAATACAATCATTGAACTATTTGACATGGAAAAAATAGCAGTTCACTGTTGGTTTGAGTTTTTAAAGTTATTATAGAAAATGAACACTTTTTTCATGAGTTTATTGAACATTTATATTTTTTGTTTTTTGATTCATTAGTCTTAAGTGTGGTAAGTACTGAGGCACAGTCATTTCAATGTTATCTGAGAAGTGCCCAAAACAGCAAATTCAAAGCACTGTTTGGTCTGTTACCAGATAGGCTATAGAGAGCTTGTGCTCTCTCACTCTCTCTTTTTCAAAATAAGTTAAAAAAATATATATCTATATGTGTATATATATATATATATATATATACACACACATACATACATTGACCAATTTTTTTGGTCAATTATTTTGCATTAATTTTAATTTATTTTTTCTTCTAAAGTGTTTGTTTCCCCTCAGAGTTCCCTGTTCATTTCTCTTCCCCATTTCCTGATCCACTTAGAATAAATTCCAGTGTGCAATCATAGCCACATCACTGGTACTAAGTACTCTTAATGACATCAGTGTGTAGGCTGCAAAAAGTATCTAACTTTTGAGCGGGGTTAGTCATGCAATTTGTGTGGCCCTGTCTTCACTTAAAGCCATCAGATTAAAACAAAACAAAACAAAACTACATCACTCATATAAAGCAATATGATACAGATTTCTTTATTTTTTGCAGTTGCTGAAGGGTATCAAGTCTCTGGAGAATCTACGATCTAATTCACACCCATAAATCACAGGTCATGGCTTCTGATGGGTGGTGGAGTCAGTGCCTAGGGTTAGCTCATTCTGATGTTTCTAGAGCTCTTCTTATATTAAGATTAACACATTCAAAGAGTAAATGTAAGCTAACAATGCAAGACTACTGTCCACAGGGTATTTTCAACGTCACTGTTCACACATAAAATGAAAAGGGAGTATAATAGCAATTGATGATACTGAAACTGAACTTTTTAAGAATCATAGAAAAAAAGAAAGACTATGTGTTTGAGGTATTATATAGTTGAGACAGGTTGTCTTGCATGGGGTAGATCAATAAGATCTGTTATTGCACAAACCTCAAGTAGACCCTCAGGATTTCCTGTTGTCAGGAAATCCAACCATATTGTATAGGTCCATCAACTCTTTCAATCTCTAAGACCATTTCAACATTTCTTTTTTCTTGAACTTCCAACAACCCCCACTTTTAGTCGACACCTTGTTTGCTTCTTATTTTACCAAAGATGATGAAATCAATCAGAATATAATTCCTTACCTTCCCACCACGAAATAACCAACCTACCTATATCTGCTCTCATACACTCTATCTGGCCCCGGACCTGTCCTCTGCCCCCTCCCACCTAAGCCTTGGGTCACATTTCCTCTTACTTGAAGGAATTTTCACCAGCATCACTTTTCCTCCTTTTCACTAGATTATTCCCATCAGCATAAAAAATATATAAGTCTTTTTCCTGTCTTCAAAAAGGACCCTCTCTTCCCTTGACTCCACAACACTTTTCAGATACTACCCATTTTCTGCTTCCTTCTACAGCAAAATTCCTAAAGGGCTGTCTAATGTTTGTCTCTTCTACTTCCACCCATTTGTTTCTCTGTTTTAGACCTTTGATTTCATCTATTGCTTAAGCAACTGTATGACAACAAAAGTAATGAATACAAAAAAAGACTTCACCCAAATTCCCCTAGCCTCAGACATCAGTTATTCTCGTTTGTGTTCCCTTCTTATTTTGTTCATTGGCTAATGTCTATTTATGCTTTGCACTCTTGCAATCATAGTCTAGGAATATTTTTATATTCTATTCTCCTTACTTACCATCATAATTTCCTATCTTTCTACATTATTTACAGAATTCATATCTTAAGAATTAAATGTCATCAAGTTGGTATGTGTATACCTCATTTCGCTACCCACTATTCCGGGTCATTTAGATGGTGTTTTCCCACTGTTACAAATATGCTGTGGTAAAGTACCTCATGTACATAATTTACTGATAACTTTTGTGTGAATTGTTTCTTCATGTATATGGTAGAAGAGTCATTTAAAATGTGGTGTAAGTATCATGCGAAATACTGGCTGATATTCTATCTACTATGGAAAAAGTATAAGACCCTATATAGTATCACATCCTGTTGGAGCTGGGATGGGAGGATGGTTGCCTCATCTTTCTAGTTATACCTCATCACTGTTACTCATGGTTTTTTGATGTATCCCTATCAATCTTTGAACTCTTTTTTATTTTCTGTTACATACATGAAATGTTACAGACTTACCTTGCACTTTTCTTGCCCCAGTCTTGGAATCAAATATATCTTCAAAGACCTCTGCTTTTTTTTTTTTTTTTGGTTGGTTTTGTTTTATTATTATTATTATTATTTATAGATAATATTATTTAGAAACTGAGATCTAAACACTAGGTATGCTCAGTGTTGCAATGACACTGTTCTCAGGCCTTCTCAACTGAGAGAGCTAGGAAATATATGTCTACATATATGTGTGTGCACACACGTATACACACATGCTATGGAAAGCACGAAACCACTGGTATATTTATTCTAATCTTATAACTACAGGGTTTATTTCAGTTTTATCCCTTTCCATATTTGTATCTTCTTATTCTAAGAGTAGGAAACCTGGCTCCCATTAACTCAATATATTTGTTTGTTGGATCAACCCTCCATGTAATCAATCTCTTCTCATCACCACTGTCCCCTGAGGGGGCACTCTCCTCACCTCATTCTGCCTGCAATATCCCACGTTGGGTGATTTCTCCCTTGTACAGATGCTGTCCTTATCTTGCTTGGACTCCACTTACCATACCACTGCTACCACCCCTACTCCATGCAGATGTTTTTCTCATCCCTCTTGAGCTCCACCTCCTTGTGCTGGGCCACTAACATCCACTGTCCAGTGTGAATGCTTACTTTTGCTCAACTCTACCTATTGTCTTTGAGACCAAATTATTTAGACAAGAAAAAAAGCAGGCAGGCAGGCAATTAGAAAATAAAGTATATATATATATATATATATATATACACACACACACACACACACACGTGTGTGTGTGTATATATACATATATATATACATGTATATATACATATATGTATATATATGTGTGTGTATATGTATATATTCTAATACTCCCACTTCCACATTTAATGCCTTTTCTCTTATTACTTCTTCTATTATTTTTGTTTCTTATTACCAAAACAAGACGTACAAGTAACACAATGCTGACAAGTGCAGGGGAGAAAAAAACTTTTACTCTACCCTCTAAGGTTCACTGGAGGCCTGCAAACTAAACTGACAGAAGACAGATTAACAGGAGATAAATCATATGTTTCTTCACTTATGTTAATATTTTTAGGTGCAAAGTGGTTCCATAGAAAGGAGATGAAAATCCAAAGAGGCAGTTAGACCTGGGGGTTTATGTATCATTTTAACAAAGGGCAATAAAATGTGAAGAAGTGAATAGACAAAGGAAAAGAGGGTTTGGGCTCCTAACAGTGGTAAACTGTGGGAAGATGCTTAGGAAATTTATAGGTGATAAGAGTTGTCTAGTAAGGGTTGTTATTATTATTTCTAGCTTTTCAACATTATATGAGCCAGGAATTTGGTTTAACAGGTAGACTTGATTAAAATCCTTCTTCCATCACTTACTAATTGCATCACCTCAAAACAAATTCACCTGAGTCTCAATTTCCTTTTCTATAAAATGGGGAATATACTAGTATCTCATAGCTATTTTTAAAGGAGAAAATGAAGTATTATATACAAAGAATGTAGTACCTGTACATAGTATTTGTTTTGTTAATTTTTCCTCACTTTCCTCAGCTGTGAAACAGGCATACTATAGTATCCATCTCAGCAGTTTCTTGTGAGGATTGAGTTATTCCATGTGAAGTGCATATAATAAGCACTCAGCAAATATTAACAATATGATTATCAACTCTAAACCAATACAGAGCTGTCTGATTGATAATGAATTATTAATTAAAGCCCAAAAAAGTAAAAGACAAACTTAGTATTTATTTATAAACAGGGAAAAATGCTTTAAAAAACTTGCAAGTGTTTCTATAGGAGCCGAGGACAGGCTGCCTTAAAATGTGCCACTTTGGCATATTGATTATTTTGAAGGAAAAGTTACTTAAGAAACAGCCAGTACATGGGGGAACATTCTGATCCCCTTTTGTCTCCAAAAAGCAGAAAATAAATATCCCATATGAAAGGTACTCTCCCTATACCGGGAGGTAAAGAGACATCCTTTTCACCAGAGATAGGGAATTTGGAGCTAAAAAGGCTGTATAAACAAACCTTGTTACTTTTACTCATTTACTACCTCAGCCCAAATTCTGTTTAGAATTCTTTATTAACTGGAGCTCCCAAACATGTTTCCTTTGTCCTCTTAATTCCTCACTTACTGTTTCTTTGTCTAGAAAGTATAAAAACTGCCTGTCTTTGGTCATTTCTTTAGATCTCAATTTCATTATTAGGCCTCCACGAGCACGTAATTAAACTTTGGTCTTTTCCTCCTGTTAATCTGTCACAAGTCAGTTTAATTCTTAGACCAGCTAGAAGAATCTTGAAGGGTAGAGAAAATTTTTACTCTGACAAATTTCTTTGACCCAAATATTTGAAGCTAAGAAGGATTATGTGTCTAAGCTTCAGTTTACACTGGTGACTTTCTGGAGTTGTACTTTTTATTTAAAGTACAAAGCCCATTTTCAACCATGCCATTAATTCTAGTTTTTAAACCAAAATAACAATACTTTTTCATCTATATTTCTTAGAATGAAGAAAAGTAATATTTTTCCTTTTACTCATTCCATATTACTCTTTTTATTTAACTGTCACATATATTTTGAACTAAATTCTCATATCTTTTAAATTCTAGTAGTAGGCATTTGGGACCTAGGCCAAATATTCATTGCTACTTATTTTAAATATCTTGAACAACTTTAGAGTGGATTCTCTTCCTATTCTTTTCCATCTTATTCTCTTCTCCAGGATCCAGATTCTGCAAGTCTGGACATGCCCTCCTAAGCGCAGCCTTAAGCAAAGTGAAGTGATCTAGGGATTTCCCCTACTGAGCACAAAACTGAAACTTCTAAAAACTCTCATCTTGATTTCTTTCCACATTCATTTTCCATTTGCCTTTCTGGCACACTGCCCCCTCTTTAGCAAACTTGCTATCCTTCAAGTATCTCCAAGATGGGACCTACAGTTTTCTGTGCCTCTTATGGCCATGGCAGGGTTACACCCTCTCTTTTGAAAACCTCTTTGTTTCAGAGGGTCTATTCTTTGGTTGGAGGCATCCACTGCCTCAAGGAGGATTAGAATTATTAAAGCAGGAATGCAAAAACAAAGAAACAATTATTGTTCAGCTTTTATGTTTCAAGAATACATTGTGAAACCCAGAGCTGGAACAATAGTTAAGAAAGAAAAGACAAAATCAGGGCTTTTTAAAAGAGAAAACATTTTTTTAGTTCCAAAAAAGCTAGTTTTAAGTATCAGTAAGAAGAATCTCCTAAATGAAGTTTAACAGAAACAATATCTTGTAGAAAAAGTAGATGAAGAACCACCCAGGCCACAGACTAGAAAAGCATTGCTCCAGCAGAGGAGATGAAAGTGACTCAGAGGAAATGGCTGGCATAAGGGTCAGAAAAGGTGCTTGTTATACTTCCTTATGGGATTGAAACCCCTGGGGACAATTGAAAAGAATCTACCAAAAAGTTTTCAAAATACCAAGACTGGGGTATGTCCCAAGATGTATCTCTGGGATGGCAGTAAGCCTCAGAAGAGCCATACACACCTTATTCCCTAGCAAGGTACAATGCATAGTCAGTGCTTTCCAGGCCCTGGGAGGAAAGAAAGGGTTGAGAGAGAAAGAAAGAAAAAAAGAGAGAGAGAGAGAGAAAATGGGCTGCATGGCTTTCAGGGTAGGATGCAAACATGCTACCCTGGCTGCATCTGGGGATCAGATGAGGTCTCCGTTGATCAGTTATGTCTCAGTTGATGATGGCCACCTGGAAACCAAATGGAATAGCACATCTATGTGGCACAAGTGTCAGTAACTGCTGATAAATGGAGACTGCTAGATGATTGAGTGGTAGACCCACTACCTAGAACACTGGCCTAATGCCTGGATACCTTAGAAGCTTCTGCTAGTAGACACTGTTGGTCTTATCCAATCCTCTTCATTTGACCAGTACACCATCCTCAGTTGTTGTGAGGGTTGGCTGATAATAGCTCACCCTTTGGAGCCACCCTTCTCCAGAGAATTGTCCTCATTAAGGAACTACCAAAACTATCTGGGAGGTCACCTCCACCCCATCCCAACCAGCAAATCAATGGCTGACTGACATGGGTACAAAAAACTGTCTCTCTTGCCTCAGGGGTGTCAACTTTATGGTGTCATTCATAGTCCAGGGCTCACTGGCAAGCCAAGGCTAGATTTCAGCAGAAATCTCATTGTACTTAGCTTCTTCCTGAGGTATCCTGCTTAATCTCACCTCCTTACAACTTTCTTCTTCTTCTTCTTCTTTTTTTTTTTTAAAGTAGGCTCCTTGCCCAATGCAGCACTTAAACTCACAACCCTGAGATCAAGAGTCACATGCTCTGACTGAGCCTGCCAGATGCCCTTTACAACTTTCTTCTATGAGCACTCCCTCAGTCACTTCCAGAAGAATCTCTGCTTCAGGCTCTGCTTCTAGGGAATCTAACTAAGACACTCCCCCAAACAGATGTCACTTTGGAAGAATTGAGGGGTTGGGGAAAATTTTTGAATGACTGACCAAGTGTAAATTTGAAATAACTAAGAAACTTACTGAAATGATTGAATTTACTGGAGTCAACTAGATTATGTTTTGAGATATCAGGTGACACATGTAGGGGAGGAAAAACTTTTCTTATACCCTTTTAGGTTTCATAGCTGGGGGTTCTATGAATTAAACTGACAACAAACAGATTTAACAAAAGAAAAAAATACAAATTTATTAATTTTAAGTGCAGGGGACTTCCTTTGGGAGTGAATATCCAAAGGAGTGGTAAGATTTGAGCTTATATACCATGTTACTATGAGGAGGGGCAGGGGGCACTTCTGGGAGAACAAATGACTTCCTAGAAGGGAAGGCAGAAGGCATTTACAGAAACACAGATGTCTTTTTGGAAGATAAAAGGACCCTTAGGAGAACAGATGGGAGATATGACAGTTTGTGACAATATTTGGGTGTGGTATCAACTTTTCAGCTTCTCTCTGGGAAGAGATTAGAATTGCCTCTGGGGACACTTATGATAGTTAAGCTCAAAATAATTCTTTCTGTTTAATTTTTAAAATTTTATTTTAGAAAGAGAGAGAGAATGAGCAGGGGAGAGGGGCAGAGGGAGAGAGAGAGAGAGAGAGAGAGAGAGTCTCAAGCAGGCTCCATACTCAGTGCAGAGCCCAATGCTGGGCTCGATCCCAGGACCCTGGGATCATGACCTGAGCTGAAATCAAGAGTCAGACACTCAACCGACTGAGCCATCCAGGCGCCTCTAGCTCAAAGTAATTCATATGTCAAAAGGTAAAGACTAAGTTTAGTTATAAGAAATTTAAAATGTTACATTTCCTTCATACCAGAGGTTATGCTATAAAGCATTGGCCCTGTTATACCTAGAAGACCCTTCTCTTCTTTCCCTGTTGAAGCTCTTCTCATCCTTCACTGTCCAGATGAGCTGCTGCTTCTCTACAGCACCCACTTTCTTTATTAGCATGTTTCTAGTGTCACATCAAAATACAAAGACCAGGAGAGGTGGACACAACACAATACAAGACAAAACTGAGTGCATTCCTTTGCCAGGAGAGAAAGAGCCATGTCACTCAAGAAGTAACTTGAACAGGAATTTAGGACAAAAGGTAGGAGGAGGCACAGAGGAGGAAAAGTAACATTTTAAGTTTCTTATAACTAAACTTAGTCTTTACCTTTTGACATAAGACAGAGGAGGAAATTCACCAATGAAGCCTGAGTTCACACTCTGGTTGGCTCACAAGGTAGACTGTGAGTTCTTCTTTCCAGCTGATATCACATTGGCCCTGTCATGGCAGGGAGCACCAGTTCTCAGAGCTCCTACAGCTCTTGCAGTTCTCAGAGAGGTCCAGGTCAGAGTACATTGGGCTTTCTAGCATGTTCAGGTTTGCATGGTGGAGCCTTGGCTAAGTTTTTTCTTTAGTTGTAGTTAGTAGTGCCCATGTTTACTGGAAGCTTGTCAAATGAGCCCCAAGTTCTCACGCAATTTTGCCTCTCTCTACAAAGATTAGCACAGCAGTTTGTTCACAGAAGCTGCATAATAACTGGTTAGCTGTTTCTTGCACAACATAGCCTTAACAGTGGCTGCCATATAGCTCCAGAAGGTTGATGTGAAGCGGGATCTCTGTTCTCTCAGATCAGAGGAAGGCTCACTTGTCTTTTATTAACCCTGAAGAAATTATCAGCATCACACTACCTAAAACGCGGAGTCTGGCCCAGGCAATACATTGCAACGGGGTGAAAAGGGGAATGGTAGCAATAAGATCTGGGAGGTGCAGAGTGAGCAAGGGATCCAAGTACTGCAGGGGAAGAACAGACAGGTCATTGCCTCCCTGGCACTAGTTTGGCATCATGGTCTATTGATCCCTAGGAGGCCTGGAGTCATCAGCTGTCATTGTCTATTGTGATGACAGGAATTTTAGGAGTTTTGGCAATGGCAACTGTGGGGAATAAATGGGTAATCGACTTTTCATGAACTCTCTCTAGATAATGATGAACTGACAAGGAGTACAAACCAGCCAGCAAAGTATAAAATAGCTTTTCAGATCACCTAAACAGTTTAGGTCTTCGGAATAGAAATCTTTATCAAGTGTATGTTATGCTTTTTGTCTTTTTCTTTTTTTAAAAAAAATTTAAGGGGCGCCTGGGTGGCTCAGTCGGTTAAGCGGCCGACTTCGGCTCAGGTCATGATCTCGTGGTTCATGAGTTCGAGCCCCGCGTCGGGCTCTGTGCTGACAGCTCAGAGCCTGGAGCCTGTTTCAGATTCTGTGTCTCCCTCTCTCTGACCCTCCCTGTTCATGCTCTGTCTCTCCCTGTCTCAAAAATAAATAAAACGTTAAAAAAAAATTTTTTTTTTAATTTAAGTTTATTTCTGTATTTTGAGGGAAAGAGAGAGTAGAAGTGGGAGAAGGCCAGAGAAAGAGGGAGAGAGAGAAAAATCCCAAGCAGGCTCCTCACTGACAGCACAGAGCCCTCATGAACTGTGAGATCATGACCTGAGCCGAAACCATGAGTTGGACACTTCACTGACTGAGCCACCCAGGCACCCCTACTTTTTGTCTTTTTCAAAGAAAGTATGCCAAACATATTTAGCCTTTTCTATGATTGCTCAAAAGCATCATTGACCGGGTAGATTAAACTCTAGATTGGCCTGCACTCTACTACTGTCTGCATGTGTGGTTTTGTTTGCTTGTATGTTTGTTTGTCTACTTTTGAGTTTTCCTCTCAGTCTCCTTCTTCTGCTAGTCTGTCAACCATCCCTTTATCCTGTTCTCAGTGTACCTACTTGTAACAAATCTCTCTTTGTTTGCTTTTAAATCTGCTGAGAGTTTGGGTATGAGGTGATTATAATTATGAAAATCCAGAACAAGGACTGCCAATACCTAGCATGAGAGCTATTCTTCCCCATCACTAACCATGAATCATTAAAACCCTGGATGTGGCCTCAGAATCTTTCACAAAAGATGCTCCATCCAAGTAGCTCCTATCAATTGATAAGAATTGATGCGAATTGATAGTATTCGGCATGGGAGCTGAATACTATCTCCATGGGGATGGTGTTAGTAGTCAAGTCCTGCAAGAAGTAAATAGCACCTCAAACTTGGGTGATTTGAAGAGAGTTTAATACTCTATTTTCATAAGTGTGAGTAGGGCTTAAGAAGCCACACCCTACCATACCCTGGAGTTAGTACCTGTGGGTCTGAAGGAGAGGGAGAAGTTACTGGAACCTAGACCTAAGTGCTGCCAGGAGCTATGGTCTGGGTGGGAGGCTGCAGCTAACTTACAAAGACCCTGCTGGGAGGGAGATGTGAGAATAAATCCTTGACCTCATTTACCTTGTATACTCTAGGGTCTTTCCAGTTCTTCCAAATGGCCAAACCCAACTGGAATCCAGAAGGCAAGATAGATCCCTTTGATGCAGTTCATGCTGGTCTGCCTCCCAGGGCACAGAGCAGGATGGAGGAAGGACACAGGGGCATCTGAGAACCTCTGGCACAGAGGGGAAATGTACTTTCTGGGATACTAGAGGACTGGAAGCAGAGTGATCCTCTGGGGTCACCTGGGCATGACTGAACACTGATGTGTCCTACTGGTGCTGCATTTGGTTCAGGAACCAGGAAATTCTGGTTATTTATAAGCCTTTCATTAAATGTAATGACAAATGGGGTTAGTGTATGTTCTAGAATGGTAATTCAACACCTATTATAAAAGGACAGGATTGTAGTCAGAATTACGTTTCTGGGTGGAAAAACCCTACCTTGTATGGACAGTGTCAATTTTTTCTTCTTGTTCCTTTCCCACCTCTTCTATCCCAGGGATTCTGGGTCAAGGAGAGCCATGTTGAAATATGCTACATCTGTTTCCACTTTGTAGCCTCCTAATGTCCTATGAGATTTTATATCCTTAGCTCATTAAATGGGAAGTTAGTTGAACATTTTATTATGTGTAAATGTGGGTATAGTTTACCGGTGTGAGACTAGAGCTAGGGAGAAACATTTCTTCATCTCTGATCTAGAGTAAGATTAATTCAATTTTGCAAATGAATCAATTTTCTTTTATGTACAACCCATAGACTCAGTTGAATAAGTATAATGACACTGATGTAAGTTCAAACTATTTTTCCTTCTTGGTTCTTCACTGTATTCCAGATAGTGGAGGTTGCTGGAGAGCCAGGTTCCAAATAGGTAAGGAGCTACCAGGCTCTCTCCTCTGGGCCTATAGCAGACTTTAGGCACCTTTATTATAAAATGCTTTTTTCCATCCCATTTCACTCCTTACCTTCACCACTGAACCTTTTCAAAGACTCATCTACACCTGCAAGCTACATCCAGACCCACCGCCCTCCCTATTCCCTACACCATTATTAGTCTGGATATTCCTTCCCACACTGTGCTGAACAGTAGATGTCAGTGGTTAGATTTTTTGGCCCTCCTCTGGTATAGGATGATGCTGTCATCACTTCATCTTGAAGTGTTCTTGTCTTTGGATCTCCTTTTTCCTCCTTTTCCAGGAAAAGTTCCTGGTGGCTGCTTCTCTGCTTCTGTTATTACTGCCTATTCCTTTTTCTGCTCTCCAAATACAGCAGTATTTCCCAGTTCCTTTCCCCAGCTCCTCTACTAAGCATTCCCATTCTTACTTGCATTTTTTAGAGCACTTTCCATACTTTCTTCAACAAACATCCACTCTCTTTGCTTCAATTACCACTGCTCTGATGTGACTCCTAGATTTACAAACTTTGCCTCTATCTGGGTGCATAGCCCTCTCATCCCCACTTCTCTGGTGGATATGTCCACCTACATAAGTGGCCAGCACAAACTAAACTAGTCCAAGTCGAACCCACTATGTTCCCTTGCAAATGATTACTTCTGATGATTTACCTTTGAGCACCCTGGCTCAATACATTGGATTTTTTTGTTGTTGTTGTTTAGTGGCTTTCTAGAGACTTTGTCTGCTGCCCCTTCTTCCTCAAGTGCTGTCCCATCCCAGCTACATGGCCATGGTCTTCCAGGATTCTGCCTTCTCCAGCCTCAGTTGATTGGTTCCAGGGTAGATCTTCAGTGTGCTTGGGAAGAGCAATAGTGCACAGTGGTGAGTCAAATTGGGCTACTGTCTGCTAAGTTGCACAGGTTTTTCTAATTATAAAATCAGTATAGTAATAGCACCTACTTCAAAGTACTTATATGAATATTAAATGAGATAATACATGCAAATTGCTTAGCAACTCCACCTAAGCTAGTTCAATTTAATCTGCTGTTACCTGACTGTAACAAGAGTAACTAACACTTTTAGCTCCAAAAGAGGCTTCTGATTACCGAGTCCTAACAATTCTGCTTCTGAAATATCACTGGCTTTGTGTCATCTTGTTCATTTCTATTGCCTCTTTTGTTTTTCTGGGCAATGCAAGTACCTAATCAATCTCTGTAGCTATAGTCTAACCCACAGTCTCATTTAAAAATGTTTTTTAAATTTATTTATTTTGCGAGAGAGAGAATGAGCAGGGGAAGGGTAGAAAGAGAGAGAGAGAGAGAGAGAGAGAGAGACCCAAGCAGGTTCCACACTCAGCACTGAGCCCCACACCCATAAAAATGATTTTTTGGGGGGGTTGCCTGGATGACTGAGTGTTGGATTCTTGATTTTGACTAAGGTCAGGATCCCAGGGTCGTGGGATCGAGACCTGTGTTGGATTCAGCATGGAGACTGCTTGAGATTCTTTCTCTCTCTTTCTCCCTCTCTCTCTCTCTCTCCCTCTGGCCTTCTCCCCAATCATGCTCTCTCTCTCTCTCTCAAAAAAAAAAAAAAAAAAACAGACACCTAAAAAACAAACTAAAAATGCTTTCTTGAACTGCTACTTGAGCATGCCATGTTCTTCCTCCAGAACCTCCAAGGAATCTGCACTGTGTTCTGAATAAAAGACACTTCTCTTTTTTTTAAGTTTATTTATTTATTTTGGCAGAGAGAGAGAGAGAGAGAGAGAGAGAGAGGAGATACAGAGAATTCCAAGTAGGCTCTGCTAGAACGTAGGGCTAGAACTCAAAAACCTCAAGATCATTACCTCAGCCGAAATCAAAAGTCAGAATCTTAACCAACTGAGCCTCCCAGGTGCCCCTGAATGACACTTTTCTACTAGTGGTTTCACTTATTTTCTCAAGCTTCTCCCCACCTTGAGAGAGGACCTGCTACTTGCCACTTCTTATGTTGCAGCTCAACGGAACGACTCAATCATAACTCCTCTACATGCTGCTGGTTTTACCTCAGTCCTCTCAGCTTTCCCATACTTTCTTTCTTTCTTTTTTTTCTGCTACACTTTCTGTAAAAATCTCACCATTTTGCAAAGCCCAAACTTAATGAAACCTTTTCCATGAGACTTTTCTGGTTTCCTCAAGCAAAATGAACTCCTTGAATTCCTGTACCATTGAATTCTCATTTGTGATGTTTATTTGGCTCCATCTGCTATTACAATTGTTACTGTGCATCATTTATTTCTTCCACTAGATCACAGGTTCCTGGAGGACAAGTGTCTTACTTAAGTCAATAGCCTCCAAAGTGACTAGTACTACACAGAGGGCATTCAAAACACATTTGTGGAAGATAATTGAATCAAGAAAACATTCTCATTCTCCCTTCTGCAGCACATACACTAAAATTGGAACATTAGGCAGTAGCTACACTTGTGGTGAGCACAGTATAACATAAAACTTGAATCACTGTGTTGAACACCTGAACGTAATGCAACATTGTATGTACACTACACTCAAATAAAAAAAAAAAAGAAAGAAAAAATGTTCTCTGGTAGATTGGGCACAAAGTTGAATATAGTGTGTACAAGCACGTGTGTGATGTGTGTGTGTGCGTGTGTAAAGAAAGAAGAGAGGAAGAGAGAAATATTTGAAGAACTGAATTAATCTCTACACCACAAATGAATTCAAGATGGATACAGTTTGGCCAGTGGTGGCAATTTTGCTTTATATTGCTATTTTTGTTTGTCACTATAACAAACTGATTTAATACTTCATTACCTTGGTTCATATTTTATTTAATTTTCTTTCGGGTTTCTATGTGTTTTATTTTTACGAAGTGTTATAATTTTATAATGAAATCTCCAACTTTAAAAAATAATCTAAAACATAATTTTCATCTTATTACATATGGTTGTTAACAATGTAAGTAAATAAAGGCAAATTGTGCTTTAGTCAAAATCAATAAAAAGCTTCCAGCCAAATTTTTTCTATTAGCTTAAATGATTGCATACTTAATTTAATGTAACAAGTGATAATAGGAAGTTCAGGGGTTTTATGAAATACATGCAATACTTACTTTTTCAAAAAATCCTTCCATTTCTCCTCTGTAACGTATTTCAGGATAAACTGATCCTTTAAATGAGAATGTAAAAATGTAAGAAAGCACTGTTTATTCTGGAAAAGTTTTAATATTATTAAAAATAATTGTCCTCAAAAATAAAACTTTTGGCTTAAAAGATATAGATAGTATGAACTTTTCATTTTGATTCAAATATTAATAGTGATTTTTCAAGAGGAAAATCTTCTGCATAATACAAATATTAAGCAGGTCAGCATGGGTTACTAACAGAAATTTTGACTATCAAAATATACAACATTCCTCTGTGAAAATTTGTGCATATTTAATTTTATTGAAGTGTATCATTTGAAAGTTTTTACCTAGACATTTCTAGATATGTCTCCCAAGGCAAGGGACACAAAAGTAAAAATAAACTATTAGGATCATATCAAAATAAAAACCTTCCACACAGTGAAGGAAACAAAAAAACTAAAAGACAACCTACTTAATGGGAGAAGATATGTGCAAATGACATATACGAGAAAGGGTTAGTATCCAAAATATATAAAGAACTTACACAACTCAACACCAAAAAAACCTCAAATAGTCCAATTAAAAATGGGCAGAAGACATGAACAGACATTTCTCCAAAGAAGACATCCAGATGGCCAACAGACACATGAAAATATTCTCAATATTACTCATCATCAGGAAAGTGCATATCAGAACCATGATGAGATATCACCTCATACCTGTCAAAATGGCTAACATCAAAAATACAAGAAACAACAAGTATTGTCAAAGATGTGGAGACAGAGGAACTCTCTTGCACTCTTGGTGGGAATGCAAAGTGGTGTAGCCACTGTGGAAGACAGTATGGAGTCTCCTCAAAAAATTAAAAACAGAAGTGACCTATGATCCAGTAATTGCACTACCAGGTATTTACCCAAAGAATACAAAAACACTAACTCGAAGAAATATATGCACTCCTATGTTTACTGCAGCATTATTTTACAACAGCCAAACAATGGAAGCAGCCCAGGTGTCTATCAATAGATGAATGGATAAAGAAGATGTATATATGTACAAAGGAATATTATTCAGCCATAAAAAAGAATGAATTCTTGCCATTTGCAACAACATGAATGCATCTAGAGAGTATAATGCTAAGCGAAATAAGCCAGTCAGAGAAAGAATAATGCCATATTATTTCACTTATCTGTGGAATTTAAGAAACAAAACAAACAAAGGATAAAGGAGACAAACCAAGAAAGAGCCTTGTAACTATAGGGAACAAACTGATGGTTACCAGAGGAGAGGTGGGTGAGGGGACGGGTTAAATAGGTGAAGGGGATTAAGAACACACTTTATTTTTAATGTTTATTTATCTATTTTTGAGAGAGAGAGAGAGAGAGGCAGAGAGAGAGGGAGACAGAGAATTCCAAGCAGGCTTTGTGCTGTCAGCACAGAGCCTGATGTGGGGCTTGAACCCAAGAACCATGAGATCATGACCTGAGTTGAAATAAAGAGTCTGGATGCTTAATTGACTGAGTCACCCAGGAGCCCCAAGAGTACACTTATTTTGCTGAGCACTGAATAATATATGGAATTGTTGAATCACTATATTGTACACTTGAGACTAATATAACATTGTATGTTAACTATGCTAGAATTAAATTTAAAAATTAATTAAATTTAAAAAAATAAAAATTAGATCTTTAGATCATGTTTTCTAATCTTTTTAAACATACCAACCTCAATTGAAAGGAAAAATGTGCAAGGTAGACAATTTTTGTTAGTTTTATTGAAAGGCAAAACCAAAAATGGCTAACATTTTCAACCTACCTGAATAATGTTATAATTCTAGTATAATAGTTTTGATTATTCAGAAAATAATGATGGAATAAGAGAGAAAAACAAAACTAAAGGAGAAAATGTACATATCACAAATAGATTTGGTAATAATGTTGACTTATATTTGTATGATTTTATATATATATATTTTTTTTTTGTTTGTTTATTTATTTTACATTTTATCTTGGAATAAAGGCCTAGAAGCAATAAGTTTACTTATTTTGAGAGAGAGAGCTAGCTCACCGACATGAGTTGGGGGTGGTGAGGAGGGTTGGGCAGACAGAGAAGGAGAGAGAGAGAGAATACCAAGCTGGGGCTCAAGCCCACTGACAGTGAGATCATGACCTTTCTCCAAGGTCATGGAGATTCAAACCAAAGATTCAAAGGCTTAACCAAACTGAACCACCCAGGAACCCTGATTCTTTTTGTATTTAAAAGTACTTTCATATATAGTGTCTTTCTGATCTTTACAACAATCTTATCACTAGAAAGAGTTTCAGACATGAAACCCAGAAGAAATAACTTGTTTATCCTTGTACTTGAGCAACAAGGAAAAAAAAATTAACTGGAAAATAGTATATTTAATAAAATGTTCATTTTTGTGGTTGTTGTCATTTTGTTTTGTTTTTTACTTGGGAAAACATACATTATGAAACAGGCTGGAATAGAACAGGTTGGCTAAGGGACTGGTAAGGGAAGACTTCATTTGCTCTAAAAGCAGGAATTGGCATTGGTATATGTTCCAATATTAGCCTCATAAAAATACTGCTTGTTTTCCAACATATAAAACTGCTTTCAAATCCCATATTCCCTCAAGCTGTTTATATTATAACTTCATCAAAGTCTCAAAGTCAAGAATCTTTTGAACTGCTTGAACAGCATCTATTTCTTCTCCCTTTCTTTTTCTTTCTTTCTTTCTTTCTTTCTTTCTTGCTTTCTTGCTTTCTTGCTTTCTTGCTTTCTTGCTTTCTCTCTTTCTTTCCTTTCATTTCCTTTGATTTTTCTCCTCTAAACACTTTGAGGAACTCCTTGTGATACTTGCCATAGAGGTGGAGAAAATCTTTTTTACTAATTTTCTTTGAATTCTCTGTGCATAGATAAAAGTCTTAATGAGATTGGAAACTATCATAATTCTTAGAGAGAGTACATAAGATTAATGTGCCCTTTAGAGAAAAAAAAAACCCCAGACACTGAAATTCCAAATATTGCTCCTGCTATTAAGAAATCAGAAAATCCTGGGGTGCCTGGGTGGCTCAGTCAGTTGAGTGTCTGACTTTGGCTCAGGTCATGATCTCATGGTTCATGGGTTTGAGCCCCCGCATGGGGCTCTGTGCTGACAGCTCAGAGCCTGGAGCTTGCATTGGATTCTATGTCTCCCTCTCTTTCTCTGCCCCTCCCCTGCTTGTGCTCTGTCTCTCTCTGTCTCTCAAAAATAAATAAATGTAAAAAAATTTTTTAAAAATTTAAGAAATCAGAAAATCCCTCCACTCCACAATCAGAAATAGTGTAGAAAGAGGGAACAGTCAACACCTGCTTGAGGTTAGAAAGATAAAAATGACAGTTCATTGTTGGTGAGTTTCTTGTGTATTCATTTTCAAAAACTGTGGCAGAGAAAAACAGAGAATTGAAGTTGAAAGTTATAAGGAAAGAGAAACTGAATAATGTCGCTAGACAATTTGACAATTGACACAATTTGTCACTTAAGAAATTCAGCATCCCAGTATTATATTTTGGGTGAAATCTTTTTAATGAAGTATTAGACATTGCCATTTCTTTACCAGTTGATTCCAACATTTAGATCAATCTATCATGAGGTCGCATTTCTTTTCTTGTGTACATGAATGCACCAGAGTGTTTCCTCTGAGTCAGGCATTAGAGCAAGCTATCCAGTGCATTTGGTAGGAAATTGTGGTGAGTACACTGTTTAGATGTATTCTGTTCTCCCTCATTAATTATTTAATTAGGTTTTAAAGTATTTTGCAAACCTATAAACAGGAAATCCTATGTGTAATGCCTTCTTTTAGTCTGAGTCTTCTTGTAATATTATACTTCCAAAGTAATTCCTAGTAATCAGATGGCTAAATTAGGACCAGATTCCAGAATTAAAAGAATGAAACAGATTAACTCAGTAGGCTGAAATATTAAGGAAACTAGGCCAACTAGAGGTTAATTTTCTGTCCCAGGGTCTTTTGTAATTTCTGATCTTTAGGCAACACACAGAGACAAACATGCATATAAAGGACCCTACTGGAATAAGTAAAAGAAAAACCTTTCTCTTTTATACCTATGTGATGTGGAAAACCATAACATTAACCGCACTAAATTATAAGCAGTGGAATCTTACATTGTTTCAACATGTCTGGGCATGTTTGGTGATTGGATTTGTTCCAAACCAAGTTCTCCATGGATTCCTGATAACCCAATGGTGGGAGAAGGTGGGTGGAGATTGTCAATAACACCATAGATCTACTTTAAGTTCAAGCCAGGATCCCCACTCCATGCAGACACATAAAAGCTCTTATTATACCTACATTTATTAAAGTTACATCTTGTCATATCTATATGCTCAGTGTATGCCCACATATACTAGCTACTGTATCTAAATAAACCCAACTGAGACCATGAACAAGTTGAATTTGTTAATTCTACCATTATCTTAACTGTGAAGGTGACCTAGGCTCTTGACAGAGATCTAGGTTCTTGAGAGGGAAAGATGCTCTTAAGATTTTTATAATTGCTTATTCTTAATAATTTTAAATTTTTCTCGGTGTCCTACTAAATGATAACCCATTGTCATGAAAAGAGTAAATGCCACTAGAACTAGAAGTCTTAAGATACAAGGAATATAGCTATTCAAACAATGTTCTGGTGAAAAGTTTAAATTTTGAACAGACCTCAATTATCTGCGTCCCTCATCAATGTGGTAAATACCTAGTGTGTGTGTGTGTGTGTGTGTAATAGTATACACTATTATAAATGTACTGATAAATAATAGAATGGTAGAGTATAGTATTGTGACAATGGTGTTAAAATATTATAAGAATTGCATGCAGGGAAAGGTTATTTATAGCACTGCTTTAGGTCTGGAACATCTCTGAAATTTGCGGGTTTGGAAGTGTTGAAATTGTTATAATGTTCTGCTTTATAAATTTGCTATGTTGCTTGCTATAGACTGAATGTTTGTGTTTCCCCAATATTCATATGCTGAAATCCTAATCCCCAACGAAATGGTAATAGTGATTGAGGCCTTTAGGTGGTGAGGATGAGGTCCTCAAGAATGGCATTAATGCCGTTAGAAGAGAGACCCCAGAGACATACCTTACCACTTCCATCTTGTGGAGACACAGTGAGAAGATGGCAGTCTCTGACGCAGGAAACAAGCTTTCACCAGACACTGAATCTGACCTTGGCCTTCCCAGCCTCCAGAACTGTGAGAAGTAAATTTCTGTTGTTTCTATGTCACCCAGTTTATGATATTCTTGTATACCCTGAACTAGAGCATGCTGGTATTGTTCAACTGAAATGAGGAAGATCTAAAACAGTAATCCTTGTGGACAGGACCATAATGTCCAGGCTAGAGTTTTCATGCTAACATGGTCATTAGAAGAGCAGCAGCGAGGTTCAATTACATACATAAATGTAGGAGCCAGAGTCCAGTGGCTTAGGTATCTGACTGCAAGTTGCAGGGACAAGGAATTCTGATCATACTCTATTTTAAGAGAGTGCCACAGTGAGCAAAATTGGTATTAGTTACCTGCAATCAGAGAGCTTGGTTAACTAGCTAACCAATGAGCATGAGTGACACCTAAACATTGGACCTGGAGGAAGTGACATTATAAGCCCTATAGCTTGCTTACGAAAACATGGTTTCTTACCAAACTTCAGCTAATAAGAGTGAGTTAGGGTGAATGGTCTCAGATATTTGCTTAATGTTTTACACCCCCTCTCTAATTTATAAGTAATTTTTGATAAATTATAAAATCAGTACTTTATTATAAAAATCCAAATGTTATAAACATGTTAATGTAGAAAATAAAAATTCCCAACAGTTTCATTCTCCAGATATTAACCAACTGCTGCTTATCTCACCCCCCTCCTCCCCGCCCCCATCCATTTTTCTTCTCATGACAGGGAGGCATCATGACCTAGTAGTTGAGAAGGCAGATTTGGGAGCCAAGCTACTTGGGTGCAAATTTCAGCTCTGTCACTTACTAGCTGTGTGACTGTGGGGCAAGGACCTCTCAGTGCCTTGGAATCCCATCTCTGCACAGGGGCATAACTACCTCTCTCACTGAGTTGTGAGGATTAACAATGGCATATTAGAATAGTGCATGGTACATGGCAAGTGTGGTTTTTATTAATGATGATGATGATTATACAGTTACATATAAGTAGATATTTACACATACAAATATAAGGTACTTTATTATTAAAATTTTTTAAATGTTTATTTATTTATCAAAAAAAAAACTTTAGTGTTTATTTTGTTTTTGAGAGAGACAGTGCAAGCAGGGGAGGGGCAGAGATAGAGGGAGACACAGAATCTGAAGCAGGCTCCACGCTCTGAGCTGTCAGCACAGATCCCGACACAGGATTTGAACTCATGACCCGAGTTGAAGTCAGACACTTAACTGACTGAGCCACCCAGGTGCTCCTGTATTTTCCTGATTTACAGATATTCATTTGCTATCATAAACATATATGAACTCTATCTGTTGTGGTTTTCCATTGCAGAACAGGGGAAGAAAGCGGTATTTTAATGGCCCAGCTTAGGCCAAAAACTAGCTGTTGTAAAGAAGAGAATTCCCTATTGGACTTCATACCCTCCCCAATCCCCACCTCATCAAACCATTAGACAGAGTTTCAAGCTTTTGTCCATCCTTTAATAATATTTATTCTTACTGAAGCTTTCACTTATATCATTCTAAGTATTCTTGGCAAGAAGTGGAAATATATTTGGTCTAAATGAGACAAACTTAAACTTAATCAGTAAAACATTAGTTAAATGGAAGGAGAATAAAATTTCCCTATCCAATACTTGGCCTGTTTATTTATTAGGTAATTTGATTACAGAAGTTTGGAAAAGCAACAGATGAATTCAGCTCTTTTTATTCCAGAATGAAACAAGGGGTCAGATATTAGGATCACATTCTCTTATTTATTTATATCCAATGTATCCCATTATTACCTATAATAATAATAAAATAATAAAAATCGTTTTCCCTTGTAGGTAACTTTTTGTTTCTCTCTTGCTGCTTTTAAAATTCTTTATCTTTAAACCTTGACATTTTAATTATTATGTGCCATGGTGTGGACCTCTTTGGGTTCATCTTGTTTGGAACTCTCTGTGCTTTCTGGTAACAAGAACGTTGGTAACAAAGTTACCTACAAGGAAAAACCTATAAGGCTATCAGGTGATTTTTCACCCGAAACTTCACAAGTCAGAAAGGAATGGCATGAAATATTCAAAGTACTAAAAGGAAAAAACCTATAACCTACTTTACCTGGCAAGGTTATCATTCAGATTTTAAGGAGAGATAGAGTTCCCCAGACAAACAAGATAAAGGAGTTTATCACCACTAAACTAGCCTTACAAGAATGTTAAAGGGACTTCTTTAAGTGGAAAAGGAATGGCCATAATTAGACATAAGACAAATATGAATAATAAGATGTAAAATATGACAACATAAAATGTGATGGGAGTAAAAAGGGAGGAATAAGGGAGGAAAAAGAAAAAGAAAGAGAAAGATCTTTTCTTTATTTTCTTCTTCTTCTTCTTCTTCTTCTTCTTCTTTTTTTGAGAATCTGCTTCACTTAAATGACCATCAAATTAATATGGCTGGTATTTACTTAGGATGTTATATATGAACCTCTGGGTAACCACAAACCCAAACCTATGATACATAAAAAAATAAAGAAAAAGAAAGCCAAACAAAACACTATAGGTACTTATCATGCACAAAGAAAGAGAGCAAGAGAATAAGAAAACAAAGAACTATAAAAACAACCAGAAAACAAATTTTAAAAATGGCAATAAGTACATATCTATCAATAATCACCTTAATGTAAATGGCCTAAATGCTCCAATCAAAAAACAGAGTGGCAGAATGGCTAAAAAAAACAAAAAACAAAAAACAAAAACAAGACTGAGGGGCACCTGGGGTGGCTCAGTGGGTTGAGCGTCCAACTCTTGGTTTCAGCTCAGGTCATGATCTCACGGTTCATGGGACCAAGCCCTACGTTGGGCTCTGTGCCGACAATACAGAACCTACTTGGGATTCTCTCTCTCCCTCTGTCTCTTCCCCTCCCCTGCACGTACTCTCTTGCTCTCTCTCTTTCAAAATAAATAATTAAATTTGAAAAACAAAAAAAACACAGGACCAACCTGTATGCTTCATATAAGAGACTCACCTCAGACCTAAAGACACATACAAATGGAAATACAAATGAAACAAACAAAAACCTGAGGTAGCAATATTTATACCAAACAAAATATACTTTTTTCAGTTATTTTAATTTTTATATTGATATTTATTTATTTATTTATTTATTTATAAAGTTTATTTATTTTGAAAGAGACAGAGACAGCACAAGTTGGGGAGGGGCAGAGAGAGACAGAGAGTGAGAGAGAGAGAATCCCAAACAGGCTCCATGTTGTCAGTGCAAAGTCCAATGTGGGCTCAAACCCATGAACTGTGAGATCATGACCTGAACTGAAACCAAGAGTCAGACGCTTAACTGAGTCACCCAGGCACCCCCAAAATAGACTTAAAAAAAAAGACTATAATAAGAGACAAGAAGAGTATTACATAATGATAAAGGGATCAATCCAACAAGAGGATGTAACAATTGTATATATATCTATGCACCCCACATGAAAGCACCTAAATACATAAAGCAAATATTAATGGACATATAGATTGAAACTGAGGTAATACAATAATAGTAGGGGACTTTAACACTCCAGTTACATCAGTGGATAGATCATCCAGACAGAAAATCAATAAGGAAACAATGTCTTTGAATGACACACTGGACCAGATGGATATAATAGACATATACAGAACATTTCATCCAAAAACAATGAAATGCACATTCTTTTCAAGTGCACATGGATCATTCTCCAGAACAGATTACATATTAGGCCAAAAAACAAGCCTCAATAAATTTAAGAAGATTGAAATCATACCATGCATCTTTTCTGACCACAATAGTGTGAAACTAGAAATAAGTAACAAGAAAAAAACTAGAAAAACCCAAACATGTGGAGACTAAACAACATGATACTAAACAACCAACGGGTCAATGAAGCAATCAAAGAAGAAATTTAAAAAAAATATATGGAGACAAATGAAAATGAAAACGCAATGGCCCAAAACCTCCAGGACACAGTGAAAGCAGTTCTAAGAGGGAAGTAGATAGAAATACAGGCTTACATCAAGAAACAAGAAAAAACTCAAATAGACGATCCAATATTATGCCTACAGAAATTAGAAAAAGAAGAAAAAGCAAAGCCCAAGATGAGTAGAAAAGAAGAAAAATAAAGATAGAGCAGAAATAAATGATTTAGAGACTAAAAAACAAAACAAAACAAAACAAAAGCAAACAAACAAAAACCAGTAGAAAAATTCACTAAACAAAGTGCTGGTTCTTTGAAGACAAACAAAACTGACAAACTGACAAACAAAACAAAACTGACAAACCTTTAGCCAGACTCATCAAGAAAAAAAGAAAAAGGAACCAAAATAAATCAGAAGCTAGAGAAAAGAAGTAATAACTGACATCATAGAAACACAAAGGATTATAAAAGAATAATATGAAAGGTTATATGCTAAAAAGCTGCAGAACCCAGACGGAAAGTATAAATTTCTAGAAACATATAATCTTGCAAAATGTTTGAACCAGGCAGAAATGGAAAATCTGAATAGATTGATTATAAATAATGAAATTGAATTGGTAATCAAGAATCTATATCTATATCTATCTATCTATCTATCTATCTATCTATCTATATATACCAGATAGATTCACATGTGAATTCTACCAGACCTTTAAAGAGCCAATACCTATTCTCATCAAACTATTCCAAAAAAAACAGAAGAGGAAGCAAAGCATCCAAATATATCCTATCAGGCCAGCATTACCCTGAGACCAAAACCAGACAAAGACACCACAGAAAAGGGAAACTATAGGCCAATATCCCTGATGAACATAAATGCAAAAATCTTCAACACAATACTAGCAAACTACATACAACAATACATTAAAAGGACGATTCACCATGATCCAGTGGGAATTATTCCCAGGATGCAAGGATGGTTCAATATTCCCCAAACAATCAACATCATATACCACATCAACAAAATGAAGGATAAAAATCATTTGATCTCAATAGATGCAGAAAAAGAATTTGACAAGATTCCACATCCATTCATGAGAAAACCCCTCAACCAGATGGGGTTAGAGGGAATATCCTTCAACATAATGAAGGCCATATATGAAAACCTACAGCTAACATCATCCTCAATGGTGAAAACCTGAAAACTTTCCTTCTGAGGTCAGGAACAAGACAAAGATGTCCACTCTTGCCATTTTTATTCAACATAATACTGGAAGTCCTAGACACAGCAATCAGACAAGCAAAAGAAATAAGAGGCATCCATACTGGTAAAGAAATTAAATTGTCACTATTCGCAGATGGCATGATGTATACATAAAAAGTCCTAAAAGAGTTCACCAAAAAACTACTAGAAGTAATAAATGTATTCAGTAAAGTGACAGGATACAAAATTAATGCCCAGAACTCAGTAGCATTTTTATACACTAACAATGAAGTCACAGAAAGAGAAATTAAAAAAAAAATACCATTTACAATTGCACCAAAAATAATAAAGTACCCAGAATAAACTTAATCAAGGAGGTGAAAGGCTTGTACTCTAAAACTATATATATATATATAAAACACTGTTGAGAGAAATTGAAGATTACACAAATAAAAAGAGATTCTATGCTTGTGGATTGTAAGAATTAATATTGTCAAAATGTCCATATTACACAAAGCAATTCTAGAGATTCAAAGCAATCCTTATGAAAATGCCAAGAGCATCTTTCACAAAACCAGAATAAATAATACTGGAATTTGTATGGAACCATAAAAGACCCCAAATAGCAAAAGCAATCTTGAAAAAGAAGAACAAAGCTAGAGGTATCACAATCCCAGATTTCAAGATGTACTACAAATCTGTAGTAATTTAAACAGTATGGTCCTGGCACAAAAATAGATATGTAAGTCAACGGAACAGAGTAAAGACCCCAGAAATAAACCCACAATTACATGGCCAATGAATCTATGACAAAAAAGGCAAGAATATATAATGGGGAAAAGACAGCCTTTTCAATAAATGGTGCTGGGAAAACTGGACAGCTACATAGAAAAGAATGAAACTGGACTACTTTCTAACATCATATACAAAAATAAACTTAAAATGGATTAAATGGAGACCGGAAAACATAAACATCCTGGAAGAGAACACAGGCAGTAATATCTGAGACATCTGCCAATAGCAACATTTTTCTAGGTATGTCTCCTAAGGCAAAAGAAACAAAAGCAAAAATAAACTATCAGGACTACATCAAAATAAAAAGCTTTTGCACTGCAAAGGAGCCCATCAAGAAAACTAAAAGGCAACTTACTGAATCAAGAAGTTATTTGCAGGGGTGCCTGGGTGGCTCAGTTGGTTAAACATCCAACTTCAACTTAGGTCATGATCTCACAGCTCGTGTGTGAGTTCGAGCCCTGCGTGGGGCTCTGTGCTGACAGCTCAGAGCCGGGAACCTGCTTAAGATTCTGTCTGTTGGGTCTGTCTGTCTGTCTGTCTCCTCTCATGTCTCCTCCCCTGCTCATGTTCTGTCACACATCAATAACTGGTTATTGCAATTGTCAGAGGTCAGTTTCCAACATATGAACAACTAGAAAATGGAGGTTCTACATTTTTACCCCACAGAATATGGCAATGATAGTTTTAGCTTGAAAAGTTTTTAAAGCAAGTTTATTAAGCATCCACTTTGACTATAAAATATATTAACAATGTACCTAATAAAATATCTATCATTAAACAATGTAAATTCTTGAAGCCTCAAATAAAATAATAGTAACAAATATATTTTTTTAGAGACAAAGGTAAGCCAGGTATTGCAGTAGGCACATTACATTAATTATCTCATTCCCCTTTCATCAGTTATGCAAGGTAGATGGTAAAAATGCAAACTTCTGTCAGTGAGTGTTAACCAACCAATCATTACTTAAGAGAGTTAATTTTCAAATTCCCTGTAAGTAACAGAATCTCTGGCTGGTGTTCTCCATTCTATTATTAACTAAAGAGGTTTGGAATAACTCTCCGAGGTTTGGAAACCACACTTCGGTCACTTTGCCTACAGAAATAAGACTTAGTACCTCCACTTCCTCTTGCAAATATTTTCTGGGCCTATGACAATTTCCTTAATTTTCTATCCTGTGATCTGCTAGCATTACAGTGATTTTATTGCTGTGATCAGAATTGAAGATATTTAGTCAAGTGTCATTCTTACTTACATGAATAAAAAGTCAAGTCAGATTCTGTTTGGGCTTCAGTGAACCTATTTACCTGAAGGCACTTACTCAAGTCTGTTTACATTGCATACTGAAAAACACAGGCACACTCTTTTTGCAACTCATCTTTTAAAGAGGAGTCTATTTCCTACCCTTTAAATCTAGACTGTTCTTGTCACTTGCTTTGACCAAAAGAATATGGTAGAAGTGAAGTTATGACTTCCAAACTAGACCTGAAGCTTCTGCCTTGGTTCTTGGAGAATGCAGCCCTGAGACTGACATGTAAGACAGTCAGTCTAGCTTACTAAGGACGAGAGGCCAGAGGAGAAGCGTCAGCTGCCAGACATGTGCCTGAGGCCATCTTGAATCTTCAACTATGAGCCCAGGCAAAACCAGTCGCACCCAGCTGACACACAGAATTGGAGAAATAGCAAAATATTGTTGGTTTAAAACACTAAGTTTTGGTGTGGTTAATTACACAGAAATATATAGTTCATATTTTTTTCTTCTTATTCCTGCCAGCATCATAGGAAATACTAGATAATTTAGGAAAAGGTAGTGAATTAAGGAAAACAGACAGTGAGTAAGTTCTATTAAGATAGACCATACAGCTTTATTTCACCAACAGGAAAGGGGAGAAATGAAGAAAATATCATTGAAGAGTAGAAGAGATAGGTGACTCTGCAGGTCGGTGAGGTAACCTGTAAATTATGGGGGAACAGCTCTGTCATGGCACCTTGGTGGCTGGGTTTGGTTGTCAGCTTGCCCTGGGTCTGGTGGATTCTCCTTAGGGTCTTTTTGAAACACAAGAACCTGAAGGCTTGTGAGGAGGGGTTACCAGGAAATTTCTCACTTGCTTTTCTGTCAGGGAAACTGACATGAGGCAGTTTTTCATTGCCTCCCAGGTTCTGATGAGGTGTGAGGCTTTCTGCCTCACTCCCCTTTAGACAGAAATGTAGGCTATAAAACTGTATAGTTGCAATCTAGAATTCCCTGCTTGGCAAGAGGGTATTTCAACTCGTTTTGTAATCATCTGACCCTTTAGTTTCCGTGCCATCCCTCTTGGGCTGTGAAACAAGCACCTTTGGCTACTCTTCTCTGTCTATGTAAGTAATAAATCCTCTAAAGCTAAAAAGGGCTCAGTGTCTTTACTGGCCAATTCTGGCAGGCCTTGGCTGTGGCCTTGCCTGCTGTCTGTTTGACACAGGTAGGTAATGGAAAAAAAAAACACAACTTTTCATAAAGTATTAAAAACAAACCATAATTCTGTAGTTAAAGTGGGATGAAAATTTGACACATTTTCTGTTCCCCACCCTATCCCAAGTCTCATCTTCAGTAATAAATACATGGATTATCAATGCTTCAGTTATGTTAGCCATGCCTCTAACCTCTGCAAGTTCATCTGTACCATCAATAAATGCATCTCAGAAAATACAAAACCTATATATACTTTGGAAAGATAGTCTGGGTTGGCTTAGAAACTAAGGTAGAGTAAATATTTGAAATTTTAACTCATATGTCAATGAAAGTATAGATACTTCGGCATAAATTGTTTGAAGTTATTGAAATATCTAAGACAAAACTCATGAATTCTCTTTTTTCTTGTTATTGTTAACTGTCCATAAAGAAAAAAAAGTCAGAAAAATAAGTCAGTAATACTGGGAGTTTAATTTTATTGCTATGTAAATAGTTTTCCAAATAAACAGAATTTGGGTGGGATGGATATTTTCTCTACAAAAGAACCAGATTCCTGAAGTACATAAATATACCTCTGATATTAAAGTCTTTAGAGAAACACGTAGAATTTAGGGAAACTTTTAGTGAAAATTCTTACTCCAAAAATATTTACAAAAATTGACTTATTTTCTTCTTTCATTCTCCCCACTATCTGTGAATGGGAAGAGTCCTTAAATGTGAATGTAAAACATTAGACATCAGAAGGAATAAGAAGAAGAAAAGCAAAGGACTTGGTTTATAAATAGAGTAACAGAGGCTTTGAGTAATCAAAAACTACCTGTGAACACATCCTGTGTTCAAAAACTAAGCAAGGATTCTGCCCACTCAGGTCAGATAGAGAACTACTTTTGCTCTAAGTAAATAGCAAGCTAAATGAGCCTGTTTTTATTGAGAGGATATTTGAGCATGTGAAGTGTAAACAAGGAAAGTGGTCTAGCCAAACTAGTTTCTACCTTTTGCAGACACCATTTATTCTTCCACACTTAAAATTTTTAAATTTGTGCAGGCCAATATGAGGATGGGGTACTCATCCATGAACAAAAATGTAATTCAAGGCACCTGGGTGGCTCAGTCAGTTAAGTGTCTGACTTTGGCTCAGGTCATGATCTCACAGTTCATGAATTTGGGCCATGCATCGGGCTCTCTGCTGTCAGTGCAGAGCCCACTTCGGATCCTCTCCTTCTCTCTGCCCCTCCCCATCCCGTTTCTCTCTCTCTCTCTCTCTCAAAAATAAATAAACATTTTTCTTCTAAATGTAATAATTCAACTGACATTCACTGAGTGCTAACCATAAGCCATGCATTATAATTACCCCATGTGTCTCCTTGGCTCCAGCTTTCCCTACTTTAATCTACTTCTCTGCCTAAAATTATTCCAAGGCTGCCCAGAGCTTCCAGAATGAAACACAAACACCTGAACCTGGGGCAGACAGCCCAGCCCTTGCCAGCCTCTCTGGGACCCTCTCTGCCAGTCTTCCTTCCTATCTTAGATCCCCAGCCCCAGACAGACTTGCAGTTTCTGGGAGGTGCCCTGATTTCCATAACTTTGCACAAGCTGTTGCCTCTTTCTAACCCTACGCCTCTGTCTCCAAAGGAGTAACTGTTCCTTCTTACTCCATAGCATAATCTGCATATGACTATGCTGGCACTGATTTCACAGTGAACTTGCTCCCTCCCTCATCCTTGTGATTCTAATGCTTAACCAGGGATAACAGTAAAAAAAATGATTATTGGATGAATAGGAACATTAAGAAACATGTGTATTAGTGCAAGCTGAGTGTGTCACAATTTGAGCTGAGACAGCGAAAATATTTGTTATAGTGAAGATCAGAATAATTCTTCAGAGGAAGAGTATGCTTTAAAAAATGGCATGGAGGGGGGCACCTGGGTGGCTCAGTAGGTTGAGCGTCCGACTTTGGCTCAGGTCATGATCTCACAGTTTGTGAGTTCAAGCCCTGAGTTAGGCTCTGTGCTGACAGCTCAGAGCCTGGAGCCTGCTCTGGATTCTGTGTCTCCCTCTCTCTCTCACCCTCCCTCACTCACGCTCTGTCTCTCTCTCTCTCTCAAAAATAAATAATAAAACATTTTTCAAAAATTTTTAAAAATAGCATGGAGGCATAATTTTTCAAAAGCTAATTATACTGATGGCTATGGATGCTAGCTCTCATGCATGGTTCATAGGAGTCCAGAGACTAGTTCTTATTTGTGAGTAAGAAAGGCTCTGTATCAGGCTACAAGAGGTAAAAAAAGGACTAAAGTAAACCTTAGTTTTCATGATTCATCTAAAACCTTTGATTGACTTGGAAAAAAAATGCTTAACATGGCTTTTAAAAAATTATATTGGCAGGGCACCTGGGTGGCTTAGTTGGTTAAGCGACTGACTCTTCATTGCAACTCAGGTCAGGATCTCACAGTTTGTAAGACTGACCCCCATGTTGGGCTCTGTGCTGACAGTGTGGAGCCTGCTTGGGATTCTTTCTCTCCCTCTCTCTACCCCTCCCCTGCTTACCCTCTCTCTCTTTCTCTAAAAATAAATAAACTTAAAAAAATTATACTGGCAAAAATGGAGCTTTGTCCTTTGTTCTATTTCTTCAGGAATTCAATTTGAATGTTTTACAATGCAAACATTGTGTTAAAAGTACAAAGAAAAATTGAATCAAATGAAAAATTTTTTTGTCATTAAATAATATTTGGGGTAATAATACTGTTTAAAAAAAGATCTCGGTACTGCTTCTAGAACATAGTATTTTAAAGCCTGACAGGACCATGGGAAATGTCTAGCTCAGCGAGTTTCTGGTGTTGCTCTAAAGAGTCATAGGGATTTGCAGAACCTTTGAGGCCATGACAGGGATAAGGGAGGAGCAGGAGAGCCTCCTTGTGCCCTAGCACAGCTTTTTCCTAGAGCTTCTGGGACGATAATGAATGCATAGGACTTTCTTTGGAAGGGTAAAATTTGACTAGTGTTCTATGAGTCAATAGGAATCTAGGAACAACTTTAAGGGATCAGTAAAGAGGAAGGACAAAAGAATCCCAATATTAGGGAAATAATACGGGAGTTGGAATAATAAGATCTGAAATAAAGTCTGCTTATTCTTTTTCAATACTGGCATGGGCTAGTCATAACTTCTCTATGCTTGCCTCCACATCTGTAGAGAAGTTAATAAAGCATCTCTGAAATTTCCAGTTAATATGGTAGACTAAACCAACATTGGAGATCTACTCCTTCCATAAAGTTTTAAATGTTTTAACATAGGTTTCAACATAAGAAAGGGAGATCTCCAAATAATGTAATATAGAGGAAATAATCCAGGATGGGGAGGAAGAGTGAGAGCTAAAAGCAGTCACAGGGGCATTAGAACAAGATATATAGCTACAGAGCTGGAGATCATAATCACGGGAGGAAAGAAGTCAAGGTATATATGGCCCTTTGCATGTAGGGTAATAGAGCAGAGGTCCTTTCATAAACCTGTGGGTCTGAGAGACCCAGAAATGGCCTTTCAGCCATATAATGGGGCTCAGAAAATCCCAACATCTGATCCAGGGATAGGCATGGAAAAAAGTCAATTGCACATTAAAGATCATTGATTGGTAGGAGGATTATATATCAATTAAACTTCATTAAATTAAATATGCATATTAAAATTTAAGAGTAACCACTTAAAGAACAGAAATAGTATGCTAACCTTCCTCTTGTCTGGTAGATCAATAACAGTAAAGAAAATGCATGGTGATTTAAATGAAATAAATGCTATGTAAATGCTTCTTGTTAGGTACAATCATCAATCCAAGTTCAGGTTTTACCAGTGACCTTAAAGACAAACTAACTGGACGACTGTTCTGAAAGTGAAAGTTCAGTACTTAACTTGTATAACTGGCTCTCATCTAATGATTTCCCCTTCTCCCAGCAGACTCAAGAATGGCAGTCTCCTGACAAGATGAAGAACCCATGTCATTGAAAATTCTGGGTGTTAATTTCTCACCATCTGTTTAGTGTTGTTGGACTTAAGTTGGGAAAAAAAAAAAAAAAGAAAAAGGAAAATGATGGATTTGGGTTTCAATTTACTTTGTCCTTTGTTCTATTTCTTCAGGAATTCAATTTGAATGTTTTACAATGCAAACATTGTGTTAAAAGTACAAAGAAAAATTGAATCAAATGAAAAATTTTTTTGTCATTAAATAATATTTGGGGTAATAATACTGTTTAAAAAAAGATCTCGGTACTGCTTCTAGAACATAGTATTTTAAAGCCTGACAGGACCATGGGAAATGTCTAGCTCAGCGAGTTTCTGGTGTTGCTCTAAAGAGTCATAGGGATTTGCAGAACCTTTGAGGCCATGACAGGGATAAGGGAGGAGCAGGAGAGCCTCCTTGTGCCCTAGCACAGCTTTTTCAATTTGCTTGGGCTTCAACTGGGCTTCAACTGGGCTTCTGTGTGAGATTTCCTTTGAAAATAGTGCCATACCTATAGATTGATAGATAGGGAACACTGAGCCCATATTCTTTGTTTTACAGGTGATGAAACAGGTATAGAGAAGGTAAGTGACTTGCTCACTGTTGAAAGCAAATAAAAAACCAGGGACTAGAGATCAGCCTTTTTCTCTAATACTACTTCTGTGTTAGAGACAATGGTTTTGTTTTTTCTCTTGACAAGAGAAACTGAGGCATTGTGTTAAATGTTAGGACTGAAAATATAAATAAATTGTGGTCTCGGCCCTTGGAAGCCTTTGATTCTATGAGATCAGCTAGGAGAAGTTTTTAAGAGGGATGGAGCCATCAACAATTCTTAATGCAGTCAATGGAACCAAGAGGAACAAAACAACCTAAAAAGATTTTAAAAATGGAAAAGGACTCACACTTTTAGGTGAAATTTGACCTTGGTTTTTTTTTTTTTTTGAAGTTTATTTATTTATTGTGTGAGAGAGAATGTTAGCGTACTCATGCACCAGTGCATGAGCAGGGGAGGGGCAGAGAGAGAGGGAGAGAATCCCAAGCAGGTTCCATGCTTTCAGTGCAGAGCCTGATGCAGGGCTTGATCTCATGACAGTGAGATCATAACCTGAGCCAAAATCAAGTTAGAAGCTTAACTGACTGAGTCACCAAGGTGTCCCTGTGAACTGTTACTATTATCCAATGTATCTAAAAAAGGAAATAGAGTATGAGAGTGTGAAGGGATGTGTTTTTTCTGGGGGTGGCTAGATTTGGAGCATTCAGTAAGTGTGGAGAAAAATATAATACATTAAAAAGCAACAGCAACAAAGAAAAGTGCTTTGTTCTGAGGAAGTTCTTTTTTTTTTAATGTTTCTATATTTTTGAGAGAGACAGACACACACAGAGCACCAGCAGGGGAGGGGCAGAGAGATGGAGACAGAATCTGAAGCAGGCTCCAGGCTCTGAACTGTCAGTATAGAACCTGATGTGGGGCTCGAACTTGTGAACCATGAGATCATGCCCTGAGCTGCAAAAAGGACAGTTAACTGACTGAGCCACCCAGGTGCCCCTGAGGAAGTTCTTTAAGTTGTGCTAATATAACAATGTATTAAATGGTGCTAAAATAGGGGCACCTGGGTGGCTCAGTCAGTTAAGCATCTGACTCTTGGTTTCAGCTCAGGTCATGATCTCACCAGTTGTGAGTTCAAGCCCCACATCAGGCTTCATGCCGACAGAGTGGAGCCTGCTTGGGATTTTCTCTTTCTCTTTCTCTCTCTGTCCCTCCCCCCTCTCACTCTCTGTCTCTCAAAAATAAATAAATAAACTTAAAAAAATTTAAAAAAATAATAAATCGTGCTGAAATAGTTAGCTTGAATGTCTGGTACTAAAATGGAACTAAATAATTTACCAAAAAGTTTTAAAGAAATTAAGAGAAAAAAATGCCAAAATGACTTAGCGTGCCTATGTGTTAAAAATGTTGCATAGAAAAAAAGAGGTAAATAAAACAATAAAGAATGTGGAAGAAAGATGGCTTTATCAGTAATTAACTACATAGATTTCTCTGGGTCTCAGTTTCCTCATCTGTAGACAAGGAGATTAGAAAAAAAGAATCTATAAAATTCTTCCTAGCCACAAAATTATCTATGGCTACAAGGGTTTGACCCCAAATAAGAGAGAATATATATATAAAATATATATTTACTTAGTAGCTAAGAAACAAGATGTACCCTTGTTTTTGTAATTTAATTTTCCTTAAGTGAACACAAATAACATCATTAATAAAATAATTGACATAAGATTTGTCAACCAATGAAGAAACAATTGGAAAAATTAAGAACTAGAAAAAAATCACTCATTATTTCTGAATCTGGCTAATATCTTGGGTATTTATATTATAGTGATGTCCTCAGAAAAATCAGAACAATTAAGAACAAAGCAAATTTAAGATGATGTTTGTTTTCTTTGTAAAAACAAAAACAAAAACAAAAAGCAAAAACAAACATTAGATATAAGAATATAAAAGCATAGTCTACAAGTGGCTAATGGAATAAGAAAGAGTTCTGGAGATTCATGAAAAGATTTCAAAGGGAATAGATGGCATGCAAAACAGAGCTTATGAAATCAGGGGCAAGGTTGAATTGACTCAATTCTAAAGACATAATCCTGGAACCAAAGGAGTCGATGTTGAACCATAGTGTTGTAGCCTACAAGCATTGTTGCAAAAGGAAGTAGACATTTTCCAGAACCTCATGATATTATAGTCATTACTGGAAACCAAAAGTCTTAGAAATATGAGCAGAGCTAAAGAAATATAAGAGGTAATAAAGTGATGAAACCCTGGAACATATGAAGAAAGAAAGTGGGAACAACTAAGTTCATAGAGCCTGGAAAAGCAGCAATAAGCAGAGAAGGGAAGGAGAGTCTAGGACTGTCAGCATATTAATGGCAATTAAGAAAAAATTGTCGGTGATAATATAAAAGAAAGGACATTAAACTGATCTTAGAAAAATTCAGTTGGATGACTGGTGGAACAGATTTACAATACGTTTTGCTGAAACTAAAAAATATATGAATTAGCTAATTCTCTTTGGCAAGTATTCTATTATGGGAATTCAAAGTTTTTCTTTTATTTTGTCTGCTTATTTCCCAGAGTAAAAAGTAAATATAAACTAAAGGTAGACTCAAACACCTAGATCAAGTCTCAAAATATCATCTGGCCAATTACTACAAGGTACTATCCCAAAACAGAACTGATTTTACTGTAAGGTTATTTTCCCTGAGTTCTAAGGACAGAGATTATATAGCTGTCTTTGGAAAACAGTTCCAATATCAAACAACCTGTACTGTCAAACATTATCTTCGTCTCATCAGACGTGATTTTGTTGTAGATTAAGGCAGATTACTTAGCCATTCTTTCCTGTATTCTTAAGTGGAGGAGTCTAAATATCTTGTAAACTTTACTTGACAACCCCGTTTTTTGGGAGCACAAATCGTGAATATACAATTCAAAAATGGTCAAAAAAATGAATTCACCCCTGTAACCATGATTCAGGTCATGAAATAACTCTGCCAGCACTTCCAGAGCCCTCCTTGTTCGCCTTACCAGCCACTACCTTTCCCACCTCCCCAAAGATAACCACAAACCTGATTTCAAACACTTTGGTTTAGATATGTCTGTTTTTGAAATTTACAAGCATGGTTAAACCATATGTTCTCTCTTTTTTTAGTAGCTTTTTAAATTGAGATATACCTCACACAACATAAAGTTCACCTCTTTAAAGTGTACACTTTACTATAATCTCTGTTGTGCAACCATTACCACTATCTATATCCAGAATATTTCCATCTCCTACTTTACCCCACAAAACCCTGTACCTAATAGCAGTTGGTCCCAATTAGTATGTTCTCTTTTGCTTTTGGCTTCTTTTTCTTAACATTATGTTTGTGAGATTCATGTGCTATAATCAGTAGCCAATATATATATGTATATATATTTTGAATAGAGCCTAAGGCATAAAGTACAGGTTTTTCTAATTAATTATGATTCCATACACAAAACTAATGGTTTAGACCATGGTTGTACAGTAGTACCAACCAGGGAGAGTTAAAAAACACTGATGTGTAGGCCCCATTCCAGATAAATAAATTATAATCTGGGGTATGGGAAGGGTAAACCAGGGCTTTAGTAGTTTTAAAAATTCTCCAGATAATTCTATTGTGCAGCCAGAACTAAGAACTACCATAAACAACTAATCAGTAAAAGACTTAGCCTGACCAGAAGAAGGCTCTAATTAAAAAGACAGAGTCTCTTAGACCCTCAGGCATACTGAATTAGATTTTTGAGACCGTGAGAGTCTGCATTTTGACAAGTGACACATGTGCTTCTTATAAAGCAGTTTCAGAAATACGGCAGGAAACCAATAATTATTTCTAAAAAAATAAATGACTTCATCAACAGAGGTTTCTATTGCTTTTAAATAAGAAAACACAAATGCTAGTTTAAAACATTTTCAATACATTAAAAAGAAACTATTTTAATGTATGATTTAATTAGAGTGATGAGAGGAAAAATATATTACATCTGCCTCATTTCTTTTAATTTGGTATCAATCCAAAGTGAAAACCTATTGGGAAGTAGCCTTTTCTACCTCCTGCTCTGAGGTTAACACAGGAAACAGGTCTACTTTTTTTAGACATCAATCCAGTTTCAATGTTGTCAACACACTCTGAAATTCGCAATTTACTTTTTCATTCCTAGTGGACAATATACAAAGAATCTTCTTCACAACACCAGATAAACACATTGGAAAAATTTTTAAATGCAATTGCCAAGAAAAATGGCAAACAAAATAGAAAAGGAAAAAAATTTCAGAAAAGGAAAACATACTCCAAACAGTCTGAAAAATACTTAATTATATAATGTAGTCTAGTAGTAACAACTATACATGTTGATAAGTAAGAACATTTTATTTGACTCTAGAGTTGGCATTGGGCCCTTGTAATGTATTTCTATTATCTGGTCCTGCTGGAGATAGTTTAATATATACCCAAGGCAAGGATAGTGCTTTATATAGGGCTGTGTACAGCCTCAGCTCTTAATAATGTGTCTTTCTCATTATTGAAGGATATCTTCCCTTATTGAAGTATTCTCTTGATATATTACATAATTTTAAATATGACCTGATAATTTTTCACCTTACCAATTCGTCACTAACAGTAAACTAGGTTCTGTTATTTAGTACATTAATTCAATATATTGGATGGTGGTTACCTGTTTAAACATACTAACATTTCTAAAATAAGTTTTTAATTTTAGGATAATTTAGATGCACACAAAAACTGTAAAAATAGTCCAGAGAATATCTATATCCTCCACATCTAGTTTCAACATTTATTACAGCTAATGAGCCAGTTTTGATACATAATTATTAACTAGAATCCAGAATCCATACTTTGTTCTGATTTCCTTTGTCTTTACCAAATGTCCTTTTCCTGTTCCAAGATGCCATCCAGGATACTATATTATCATGTGGTTGTCATATCACCTTACACTCCTCTAGGCTGTGACTATTCTTCAGACTATACTTCAACTAAGTAAGTTTTAGAATGTTGCATACTATTAAGCTTTTAAAGATACTTAATTTATTCTTAGATTCAATTAATACATCAGAAAAATTTGACTTAAAGCAATCCTAAAGGAAAAAAAAATATCTTTTGGAGATGGTTCGAACTATTAGAATCAATTCAAATAGACTTAAACGATTGGTCCTAGTGTATACAGAGGTATAATACAAGATAGACTAATTATAACTAATAGAATTATTGTCATTTCTAAAACTTGGAACTTAAGTTTACAAATGAATAGGAAATGAAATCATTTACATTCCTCTGGGTTCCAATCTTTGCTATTGTTTTTACATAGCTATAAAGTTCATTTTATCTTGAGTTTTGTTTTTTAGTTTTTCACTATTTACTTGTTTATGTGTTGAAGTAAAATGTATACTTGACATTTTTAAAAGCAGTATAGGGCTCATTCTTTCATATTAAGATATCATACTTGTCTAAATACCCCTTGTTGTTGGATATTTGGTTTGTTTCCATTTTTTATAATACTACTATCATCTTCGTGCAAGAACAATTTAAAGTTGAACCAATTTGCATTTTCTCCAGGATTGTATATAAATGCAAACTTTTCTGCACAATACCAACACTGAGTTCTATGTTTCATATATTCTCTAACTAGTATGAAATGCTGCTATAAAGTTGCTTCTCTATATACTGTATTATCGGAGCAAAGATGTGCATTTTTCCATGTCTTCTTGTGAAAACCGTTCCTTCTTTTTCAAATGGGAATTTAAATGCCAAACTTACAGGTAAAATTAGATGGGGAAAATTTGATTTACTAATATCCTCTTAGGGAGAGCTGTCCTTTTTGGAAAATGGGAGTTTGTAGTCAAGGGCAAATATAAGAAGAGCTCTTTTTGAGACTAGGGATAATTTTATTAATTAAGAAGGAGGAGGGATGGTGGGGGTGCCGGGATGGCTCAGTTGGTTAAGCGTTTGACTTCAGCTCAGATCACGATCTCATGGTTCCTGAGTTCCAGTGCCGCATCAAGCTCTCTGCTGTCAGCACAGAGCCCCTTTGGATTTTTGGTCTCTATCTCTCTCTCTGTCCCTACCTCACTCTTCCATGGTCTCTTTCTCTCTCAAAATAAACATTAAAAAAAAAAAGGATGGGGGACAGTAAAGGAAAAGCAAGAAAGAAGGGTGTAATCAGAAAATAATGAAAGGTCAGCACTCTACATTTTGACATCTGTTCTCTCCGTAACTTACTCAGATCTTAAATACTTTTAAAAACTCATGAAGTGCACAATACGAATAGGTAGATCAGTTGTAGACATTAAGATTGAAGAAGTAAAGGATGAGAAGAAGAAAGAAAAAATAGCTTACCAATAAAATACAGAAGACAGAGAGAAGCAAAACTGTGTGTGGGGGGTGCACAATAAAATTCCCAGAAGTTGTTTTTATTTTTTAAGTAATATCCACTTTCCCAACGTGGGGCTTGAACTCACAACCCTGAGATTAAGAATTGCACATTCCACTGACTGAGCCAGTCAGGTGCTCCACTCAGAGTGTTTGTTTGTTTGTTTGTTTGTTTGATGTTTATTTATTTATTTTGAGAGAGAGAGAGAAAGAGAGAGAGAGAGAGAGAGAGGCTGAGAGAGAGGGAGAGAGAGAATCCCAAGTAGGCTCTGCATTGACAGCACAGAGCCTGACGCAGGGCTCAAACTCATGAAAGGTGAGATCATGAGATCATCACCTGAGCCAAAACAAAGAGTCAGATGCTTATCCAACTGAGCCACCCAGACACCCTGAAAGTGTTTTTGATATCAGAGCAACTGGGTTTAAGATTTGGGTCAGATTTAGCCTGAGTTTAGGTACCCTGACAGCTGCCTGGATTATACATATTTATACTATTTAAAATAGTAAGCCTTTGGGGCACCTGGGTGGCTCAGTTAGTTAAGCATCCAACTTCCACTCAGGTCATGATCTCACAGTTTGTGAGTTTGAGCCCTACATCAGGCTTGCTGCTGTCAGCGCAAAGCCCACTTTGGATCCTCTGTCCCCCTCTCTCTGCCCCCTCCCTGCTGATTCTCTCTCTCTATCTTAAAATAAATAAATAAACTTAAAAAATTAAAACAATAGGCCTTTAATAGTGTGTCACATTTAGTTCTTCCTGTCATTTCAAAATGTTTTTATTCTTGTAGTATGAAAAAAAAAATCTTGTGTTTAATGGCTTCCTCTTATTTATTTATTTATTTATTTATTTATTTATTTATTTATTTAGAGTGCAGGGGAAGGACAGAGGGAGAGAGAAAATCTTAAGCAGGCTCCGTGCTCAGCAAGAGCCTGATGTGGGACTCAATCCCATGACTGTGGGATCATGCCCTGAGCTGAAATCAAGAGTCGGACGCTTAACTGACTGAGCCACCCAGGTGCCCCCTTCCTCTTTTTTAAAATATCTGCTAATTTATCTTCCACCCACAAAAGGGATACATATGTTATTCTGTTTCCTTTGGGTTTTATATTTTATATTCTGGTTTCTTGCAGATTAACTTATATGCTTCTTTTGAACTCATTGTAATTTATGGATATGGCTATGGTGACAACAATCTAAGTTAATTCTTTTTCAGATCATTGAAACAAGTAATTTAAGTCTCTATTGTATTACTTCTGGTTTGTAATAAAATAAGTGATTATAAAGGTTTGAATCCATAATTGGCCAGTGTTTGAAATCTCCATGTTATAAACATCATGCACTAGAGCTTTTGTAATCAACTTTAAGCCTGATCTAATCATTATAATCTTTTAAGAATTTTTTCAGAGACTTTTGAAAGAACAATTTGACATTTTTGCCCCCTTTCCAATGAGTTTTACTATCACTCAGAATATGTCAGGGATTTAAGTTGGTAACAAGAATCATAAAATTTAGAGTTGGAAAGTATAATAGGGATGACCTCATGCAACTTTGTGATTTAAAGGTGAGAAAACAGAGGCCAAGAGAACTTCAATTACCTTCCCAAAGTCACAGCTAATTATAAGCTGACCTGGGACTTTGACTCATGTCTCAGACCATCTCAAAATATACAATAATAAAAAAAGGAACTGCTTTTAACTTTCACTATCCTTTTACTTTAAATCTCCTTACCTTTATATTTATGCTAATTCACATGAAAATAATCTCACCTTCCCTTTTGAGGACTTTAAACCAGTAGGTTAAAACTTCAAAAGAGGATAAGAGTGGAAGTTTGCCCCCTGCAGGTCAAAAGAAGAAATCTTTTAGGTTTTTTCCAGGGTAAAGCTCTGATGACTCTTACAAAGCAAAAAGTGTGTTTTAAAGCACTTCCTTGGGAGAGTACCTGTCAAGATAGCATAGGAAAACTTTTATCATGAAGATGCTGCCTTCGTTCTCATCACTGTTACTGTGACAAGTTTCTACAGTATTCCTCTTCCAATAGTATGTGGTGCTATCATAGAACACTGAACAGTATGAACCCATAATTAGAAGGCTATGAAAATGCTTCTTAGCAACTGAGAACATATCTCTTTTTCTGTTGGAATTTCCTACTCACTGCTAAGAAATATCTGAGTGTGCAACAATATCCTATAATGATTTTGGGACAACTGGATAACCATCTAGAAAAAGTTCTTTTAGAGTCTTGTATCTTCTACTAAAATAAGTCCCTGATGGATTAATATTTAAATGTGAAAGATGAACAAAACCATAACATTACTAGAAGTCTGTACAGGTGATTGTAACATAACTTTGGAGTAGGGAAGAGCTTTGTAAACATAACATCAAAGGAAAATGATTAAAGGAAAATACAGTCATTTTACAAACATTAAAAATATTTTTAAAAATGAGGCACCTGGGTGGCTCAGTTGGTTGAGCGTCCAACTCTTGATTTCGGCTCAGGTCATGATCTCATGGCTTGTGGGATCATGCCCCGGGTCAGACTCTGCACTGACAGTGCAGAGCCTGCTTGGGATTCTCTCTCCCTCTCTCTCTGTCCCTTCCCATGTTTACGCATGCTGTCTCTCAAAATAAATAAACATTTAAACATATGTAAAGAAAATCACTGTTCTTAAAGATTATTTAAGATTGAGGTTACATTGTCCCACACATTAGTCAAACAAAATTTTAATAATAATATCCACTGTCAATAATGGCTGTGGAAATGACACTTTAATTTGCAGAGCCTTTTGAAAGAACAATTTGGCAAAATTATGTAACAAATGTTAAAATGTCCACCTGTTGACCCAATATCTATCTCTAAGAATTGATCCAAAGGATATAATCATGAATAAGAGGTAAGATTCAGTACAAATACATTTTTTATAGCCTTGCTTATCATGTACCCAAACTGAATTGACTGATAGGATATGGGTTAAAGAAATTATAGTAGGTTATTGTGCTGGGATAACATGATGCCGCTGCAGTTCTTTTACTGAACTCTATTTAATGGTATTGGGGGAAATTCTTTTTTTTTAATTTTTTTTTTAATGTTTATTTATTTTTGAGGGAGAGACAGAGACAGAGCATGAGCAGGGGAGAGGCAGAGGGAGAGGGAGACACAGAATCTGAAACAGGCTCCAGGCTCTGAACTGTCAGCACACAGCCCGGTGTGGGACTTGAACTCATGAACTGTGAGATCATGACCTGAACCCAAGTCAGGCGCTTAGCCAACTGAGCCACCCAGGTGCCCCTTGGGGTGGGGGGAGTTCTTAATATATTACTTTACTTGACAGAAGTAGGTTATATGGCAGTGTATTTAGTCTGAGCCCACTATTGATTAGAAAAAACATATATATATACATCCATGTACACATAAGGGGCCTTAGAAAACTGTACACCAAATATTAATAATGGTTCCTTTTGTGTGTGGGGGAAAAGAGATTAAGAGTTTACTCTAAAGATGTTCTCGAAGAATAATGGAAATAATTAAAAGGTAAATGTGTTTAAAAAACAAAACAAAAGAACCTTCCAGGATGGAAATGTGAATGCAGAAAAGGAGATCCATAGTTAGAGATAAAAAGAATGGGGTCTGGCTATGAGAAGAGAAATAAAAGTACTTAGGAAGAACAGAGGTGCCAGAACATGCAGTAAAATTTGTCAAGGACACACTCAGGTGTGAAGTAATTGCTGGTACAACATGATCTAAGAGCCTGGAAGTGAGGCCACAAAACAACCCAGGCAAATCAGCATGCTTGCTGCTTGCACGGTATGGTCTCTGTTATCCCAGGAGTCAATCTAAAATACTTTAAAAGTTCTCTAGTTTTAGTTTTTAAAAAATATTCTCTAGTTTAAATACAGTCTAAGCTGTCTAAAAAGCTCCATAAAAATATATTGCTGAAAGGTCACAGGGTGAAAACTCATTTAAAAGTAACAAAGAAACTAGGGTTTTTAGAACAGCTCATTAAAACAGTATTTCAAAATGTTTGAAGGTATATCACAATGTTTTACATATAGAAGATAGAGCTAACCACAATCTATTTATTTTCACCTCTTATTTTTTAATTATTTGTTAAAAACATGTGTTTAGTTGGGGCACCTGGGTGGCTCAGTTGGCTAAGCATCTGACTTCGGCTCAGGTCATGATCTCACAGTTCGTGGGTTTGAGCCCCGTGTCGGGCTCTGTGCTGACAGCTCGGAGCCTGGAGCCTGCTTCAGATTTTGTATCTCCCTCTCTCCACCCGTCCCCTGCTCATGCTCTGTCTGTCTCTCTCTCTCTCAAAAATAAATATTAAAAGAGAAAAACCGAAGAACTTATTTACTATCTATCTATCATCTCTCTCTCTCTCTCTCTCTCTCTCTCTCTCTCTCTCTCTCTCTCTCTCCCCCCACCCAAGGCCGGGCTCAAACTCACAACCATGGACCATGTGCTCGAGTCCCATGTTCCAATGACTGAGACAGCTAGACACCTCTGATTTTGACCCTATAATGAATAATTTGCTCCCATTTTACCTTTACTCTATCAAAATAGACTGATATTCGGCCATATGTAGAATTTGTATATTTGTGTTTGTTATTTGTATACCCATTAGCTTCTGGAGAAGCGATATTCAAACTTTGATCAGATGCCCCAGTATATGCATATTTATTTCTCTCTCTATATATGTCCTACCAAACTAATATACATAAACTATATAACAGAAATAAAAAAGTTAAAATTACAAAAATAAAATAAGCAGGAGAAATTCTAATATATTCATCTTGCAGCACATTGTACCTTCCTGTCTGTGCAGTTTTGCTTCTTCAGAGACCACTGGCTGCCATTAGGGTCTCTCAAGACCTGCTACCAGGATCTACCTCTAAATAGTTTGTACCTTGGGCAAAACACTTAGCCTCTGTGTCTCAGTTTATTTGTATTGTTATTTATCATTTCTATTATTATCTTCATTTTAGTTTATTTGTAAAGTGAAGATAATAATAGAGCCTGCCTCACAGAAGTTCCATGAAGATCAAGTGAGCCAGTGCCACAAAGTGCTTCCCATCATGCCTATCCTTGGCATGAAGAAGTGGTCTTTAATGGTAGATAAGATCTGTGATCAATATTCTGCAAGGCACGATCCTTCTTTAGATGATTGCTGAATTAAAGTTGATTACTGGTATTTTAGGAATTCAAGTTGTTTCATATAAAATAATACATGGCAATTTATTCTTTTTTTATTCTTCCTTATCTCTCTGCTCTTTTCTGACATTATCTCCTCAGCCTGAAGCTAAGTGCATGAGTTTTCATATTTTTGCAAAGTTGCAAACTGTGCATTTCCCCTGAACATGTGGATTCAGTTGCCCCAAGGAAAGATAGCAATTACTTTGTATTAAAAATACCATCTCTTCATAGTCTATTTACATTATAGTAGCAATGATCAATTCTGGCTGCACATTATAATCATATGGGAAGGTTTAAAAACCCACATATCTAGGCCCCAATTCCAGAGCTTCTGATTCAGTTTGTCTAAAGGCTCCCCAGGTGATACTACAGTGTAGTCAGGGATTGAGGAACACTGAGCAAGGAAAAAAATCATCATTTTATGTCAATGATTCTCAGTCTTTCTATATACTCCAGTCACCTGGGGAGCTCTTAAAAATACCAATGCCCGGAGCCCTGACCTCTGACTAATTAAATAAATATCTATGGATGTGGTCAGGACATTAACAGTCATAAAAGGTCCCCAGTTGATTCTTATTTGAAGCCAACACTGAGAACTATTGCTCTATTTAAACAAAATACTAAAGTAAAGTAGGTGGCAATCACAATAAGAACTTGACATCATGACTTGTAACAGATGACACATGCATACTCCAAGGTAGGCTGATCCAAGGGTGTTGTGGTCTACAATCACCTGTTGCTCACTCCTGAGTCATCCTAGCTTGCGCTTGACTTTGCTTTCTGAGGCCAGAAAACCCATGTGGGAGAGAGTAGTCCTGCTCTCTTAGAAGTGGCCTACCAGGGTCAGTAACTATTTAAAAGGGTAAAGCACTACACCAAACCTACTATTATTAATTTTTATCATTATTATCCTTAACTGCCTGGGTTCTTCTCTCCTCCAGTCATCTTGAGAAGTGAAATACTTCTTGCCTAGTACTCTCCTTTCCTATTGCTCTTATCTCCAAAGTAGGCACGCTGACCCTTTGTGGTCTGGGCGTTATATCTAATCACCATAAGGAGAGTCAGGGAGGAAGGGGCACAAAGGAGAATCATTAAAATTTTAAGGCCAGGAAAGAAACAGAAATCTCACAAAATTGCTTTATAACAATGATCCAAATGCTTATTTCCCTAGATATTTGTATGCAGTTGAGTTAGATTATCATAATACATATTTAATTTAAACCTTAAAGTCACTTTAAGAATACATTTCACAGATAAACAGATTTAAAAGAGGTTAAGTGACCTGCCCAAGGTCACATAGGGGGCAAAGTCAGATTATGAAAAAGATCTTCTAGTTTTAAGTCTAATGCTTATTTCACTACACTACAAGTGTATCCTGGAGGCTGATAGGTACTTCCCCTTTAGCATTCTTTTATCATGAAAGGAAGAGCCTTTAGCTGGTCCTTGGGGACTGATCTGTTGCTTCCAGAACAGATATGGTTACGTTCTGGGGGGTTAGCGAATATCACAAAGTGGGTGATTGTGGTTATTAGATGTCACTATTGGAGAGATGTCTCCCAAATCAGCAAGTTAACATTCAAAGGTGCCATAGGATGCTGCCACCAGAAAGCTGGTCTGAAATGGAATTGAGTAAAAAGAAAGTAGTGTTTACTTAATTAACCTAACACCTGAATAGAGTATGACAACAGAAGTGAGCAACCTTCTTGGATCATGGTGGGTGTCCAGCATTGTCCTGAAGAGAGAGTGTCTGGCTAGTGCTGCAACAGAGGAGTCCCTTGGTTTCAATTCCAGCCTCAGCAAACAATGTTCCTAGCTTCCCAGAGACTTTTAGACACAGGAGGAAACAATTCTTGGTTCAGTTTATATGAGTATTCTGTTTTTTCTAATAGTCATGTTACAAATATAAATGCAAAATCAGCATCTTGGTTTCCACAACAATTCTCTGAATTTGGTTAGCACAAGAGTTAATTCCTCTGATGATGATCTCCTCCTGTTATCCTGAGGAAAGTTTGTGGGCCTGGAAGGCTATGCTCATGGAAACCCTGTCATTTGGTGACTGCAAGGCATCGCCTCTCTGAGAGACCGTGAACTGCTTTCCCCCTCACTAAATAAAGCCATTTATTGTCGAACAATGGCATGAACTAGTGAGCCAGAGGACTACCCCAAAACTTACATGACTCATTAATGGTTTTGAAAAGTTCCAGAGAATGACTTTAATGTTATACTGGTCTGTGCTTTACATAGGAAAGTCATCCTTTGTAAAGTTTGGCCATTTAGGTCAGCATCTTTAAAAAAAAAAAATGATACAATGCAGATTTCTGTTATGAAAATTTAGAAGGGTTTGTGAAAGAGATTCCTCTCCTGGGTTACTTCCTTTACCATGCTTTCTGTGGACTCTATGTGCTGTTGTGTTATGTGTAGTTTCATCTAATTCTTTTCTGAATTGTGTCAGCTGTCATTCTATAATCTGTTCTGACATCTTCATTTTTAATGTGTGTTTTTTTCAAAAGTTCCAATCTAAATGATTTAACTTGTTTAAAAACATTAATTTTCATCTGCTTTATAGCTAGAGTATTTTTCTGGTAAGTTCTCATGGTCTGTTCAAATTATTTAATCTATTTAAATCTTTTTTCTTATACTAAGGTCATTTGAGGTTAAATAGCTAAGGTCATTTGAGGCTAAATGTCTTTTTTCCCTCATGTCCAAATTACATGGACTTTTGTGGATCCAAACATAGGAGAGATTTCTTATGGAGATGGGCATGGACCAGGGTCAATTTCTCAGCTTCATGGCCCATGGTCTCTCTCCTGTTATAATGAAGGACCAAAAATATAACCTTTTTGTGTAACCCTTCTCTATTTGTCAAAGCGAAGTCTAGTTGGAAAGATTTTCCACCTTTAGCTCTGTGTTTCCTAGAAGTCTACAGACCTTCCACAGAGGAAGATCTTTTCCTCTTGAGTCTGCTGGCCACCCAACCTAATACAAAATGACACTGCTTTACCATTCCCAATGTAAGTTTTCCCTCTGCTTTATTCCAAATGTTTTTGTCCTGCTCTATACTTCTTTCCAACATTTTCCCCTCTTAGACCATGGCTCAGTCCTCCTGGAAAGAAGCATGTGCTGAATAGTTCTGATAACCTTCAGAGCTTAGAGCACTACAGCACTAATCAATTCTCTTGCATCCACACAAACACATAAAAGTGGGGTTGTTTTGGTTTTTGTTGTTGCTTTCCACTCATCCAGAATATGATGCCCATTCTCAAATCTGTTCATCCATACTTCCTTTCCGGTAGAGTCCTTTCAACAGTTTTAGGGTATATAGCTCACAATGACTTGTCAGTAACCCCTTCATTCTTGCTGCTTCCCACTTCCATTCTGCTGATCCTGCATCCATTCAGCGTTGAGGTAGGCAGGTACACCTGCCTATATTCTGGTATTTGTAGGGATTCCTTTGCTAGAATTTCTTGAAGATTATTTTTTGAAGAGCTAATGAACCCCTGGTCCAGAAAGAGTTATTTATCATTAGGAAGACTGGCTATAATGTGATGTAAGATAACTGCAAACCTCTTTGTAGTCTATAATTTTACAGAAGCAGATTGGTCTCAAAGATGTCAATACTTCTTTGGTCTCTTGAAAAATGTCTACCTGCTTATGCACAGAGTTTCTTAGAAAACTCACTTACTTAAATGAATCGAGTTTATGTGTGGGATGGGATTCAGTCTGCAAGGACAGAACAGTTCCTTGAGTAATTACAACTTAAAAGCACTCCTTAAAAAAATTGGAAAAATAGCAGATAAACCACACAACAGTAAAAAGTTTTTTATAATCTGGAAACAAAATGAACTAACAAAATCTATATTAAAATGAGACTTCTAGGGGCACCTGGGGGGCTCAGTCGGCTAAGCGTCCGACTTTGGCTCAGGTCATGATCTCGTGGTTTGTGAGTTCCAGCCCCGCAATGGGTTATGTGCTGACAGCTCAGAGCCTGGAACCTGCTTCGGATTCTGTGTCTCCCTCTCTCTCTGCCCCTCCGCTTCTCATGGTCTGTCTCTCCCTTTCTCTCAAAAATAAACGTAAAAAAATAAAAATAAATAAAATGAGACTTCTACTTTCAAATGAAAGTATTTATAACAAAATTTTACTAAATATTTAATCGTACTAATACAAATACCAACTTCACAAAAAATCTATTATATAAAGTGAGCTAAGAATCTGCATTAATATTAGTGGCGCTCATAATTTTCATAATACTTTAACAAAAACTAAGTGTTGGGCACCTGGGTGGCTCAGTTGGTTGGGCGTCCGACTTCGGCTCAGGTCATGATCTCACAGTCTGTGAGTTTGAGCCCCACATCGGCCTCTATGTTGACACCTCAGAGCCTGGAAACTACTTTGGATTGTGTCTCCCTCTCTCTCTGCCCCTCCCCTGCTCATGCTTTGTCTCTCTCTGCCTCAAAAATAAATTTAAAAAAACTTAAAAAAATTTAAAAAAAACCACAAACAAAACCCCACTAAGTGTTAATGGTATACAGGAGAGTAAAAGTATCGATACCTACACAAGTAAAATAACACACTTTATTTTAAAAAACAGTTCAACACTTAATGTTATTTTAACTTTGAAGACAGTATATATAACTAGAATGATGATCTGTGCAAAGTTTTCATGTGATCACATTTAAGACAACTATTAAACCAAAAATTATATTCTTTTACCTAAGTAGAGGATAACCAAATTATATTTTCTAATATATTTAAATTATCCCTATAAACTAGACATTCTCTTTTCTTGTTTTGTTATTGTTACTTTACAGAAAAAGCTTCCTATCACAGTTAATACTTAGAAATACATTTTGGAGCAGATAAAATCTTAGTGTAAATTCCTGTTCTACTACCTACTAGCTGTAAGATTTTGGGCAAGTTTCTTAACATTATTAAGCTCATTTCCTCCTCTATACAATGGAGAAAATGTTTCAAAGATCAAGGTAATATGTGTTATGGGCTGAATTGTGTCCCCCTCAATTCATTTGTTGAAGTCCTAGTCCCCAGTACTTCAGAATGTGACTGTATTGGAGGCAGGCTTTTTAAAGAGGTAATTAAATTAAGATGAGGTCATTAGGGAGGGCCCTCATCCATTATTAGTGTCCTTACAAGAAGAGGAAATTAGGACACAGATACAGAGGGAAGACATGAAGACACAGGGAGAAGACATCCATCTACAAGTGAAGGAGAGAGGCCTCGGAGGAAACCAACTCTGCCAACACCTTGATCTCAGACTTCTAGTCCCCCAGTTTGGGAGATAATAAATTTCTGTTAAGCCTCCTAATGTGTGCTATTTTGTTATGCCAACCCTAGCAAATTAATACAATATGTAAAGAATTTAGAATAGTGCCTGGAACATGGTAGGTAATTAATAATTTAATTACTATATTATTTCCCCAGAGCTCTTCTAATATTCAACTCCACACATAATTTGGTTCTTACAATGTTCGATTTATGGCTAAGTAGCAATAGAGCTCTGTGATGGGCTCTCAGCATCCCTGCACTTTCTTGCTGAGTTTGAGCTCTCTTGGTTTTGTTTTTTGTTTTGTTTGTTGAGCTCTCTTTTTCCAGGTCATTTCTCAGGGATGTGTTTCCAGTGAGTCACCTTCAATGATGACATATCTCACTCCAGACAAAGAACAGGCTTACTTCTGCTTACTGTAAAAGTTGTGAATTGCCTAAGTTAGGTGTTCTTCTCCTATAACACAACACATTGTATATGCAGGAATTCATCATGGGCTTTTATGGTACCCCTGTGGGACTTGGAAAGACAGAGGATCAACATGAAGCTCTGCCTACTATACAACCATTTGTTTCCAACCCAGAAGTCTCATGTCTCCTGTCAGTATCCCATGGAATTTTAGTTGTTAGCTTGTAAACAGGGCAAAATCTCAGACCCTGCCAGTTCTTGACAGTTTTGGCTGAGAAAGCCATAGTTTCCTGGAAAAGATGAGGGACCCAATGGGCTGGGTTGAGAGAGAGAAGTCTTCCTGAGATCCAACAGTAAATGTTTTCACCTAAGTAGTTGGAAAGGGGAAGGGGAATATAAGTTCCCACTGTCACACTGTACCCCCACTCTTAAATTATGTTTGGAGGATAAGCAGTGTGAAGTAAGATTAAAACAAACCAGTCAAATCATGTATTGGTTGTTGTTCCCTCGCCTCAGGGTGGGAAAAGAAACAATATTAATATAACAAGGCAGCATCCCCCACGGCTCTAGCCAAGAAGAAATTTGGCTGTGGCTGCTAAGTCAAGGGGTCCTCAAAGCTGAAACAAATGCTGCCAGCAATGAGTAACTAAAACTTTGAGCAGATCAAAATTGTAGGTTTGTTGAGCACAAGTTGGGCAGCTGATCAAAACCAAAATTAAATGCAAAGCATTGCTTACTGGCACAGAACCATTCTCTCCCTCTGCACTTCTTGGTAACTCCTTCACCCTGACCTTAGCTGCTTTAAGGAAAAAGCCAAGTGTGGTGGGGAAACTTGGGGGAAGAAAGTGGCTCTGTTAGATACAGGTGCCCAAGTTCCCATTCTAGGGGAAATTGGTATTAGGCATAGGGTGGTCAAAAGTACCAAGGGCTGTAGGACACTGAGGAGGTACAGTGTTATATGGAGGGCAAAAAGAAAGATCCCCAGTTTGGGTGTTCCCCAGACACTGGGAAGTGCCCAGGAAAGAAGTTGACATCAACACTGAAGACAAGGGCCAAGAAAGAAAAAAAGAGCCTCCTTGGATGCAGGGAGATAACAATCTCTTGGCAACTGTTAAAGACCCTAATGTGCCAGTGTTAAACTTCTTTGTCCATGTTCCCATAGGGGGAAAAAGTGACTAAAGTCAAAACTAAGATTAGAATAGATTTGTATGAAAATATATAACATGGTTATATTATAAATGGTCATAAAGTGCCAGAGGACATTTTCCCATTCAGGGTATTACTGCATGTAGAGAAATGAGACAAACTTCCTGCCATCTACTACCACGCCCTAACCTACCCTAATCCTTTGGCAGGTTGGGATTTAGTGTGAGTGCCTCAATGTTCTGATGTCCCAAATGTTCACTAGATAGATGATGGTTCTGGTGGTTAAGTTAGAAGCCTGTGTCAATGATCAGTAGCTCTGACTGTGGCTATTATCTTCTTCTACCAGTAAAAGTGGCTGATAAACCTGAACAAAATTCAGAACTTTGTTTGCCAAGTAGTTTCTCAAGATTATTTAGACAGAGTAATAGCACTTAATTCCTCTGAGAGCCAAACAAACAAAAGTTGTCTCCTTAATAAGACTCTTATTCAGTATTGGAGGCAGTTCATAATGCTATCAATGGCAGCTTCTAGATGTGAAAATGTACAAACACAGGAACGAGGACAACCTAGTTTCAATCTGACTGATTTTATACTTCTATTAATGTTTGAGTAGCCTTGGATTTCGCCATGTATAGCAATAAGGCTGCAACCACTGACACTACCTATGTGACTTAATCAAATCACATAATGGTTATTCAAATTAGGTTTCACAACAAATCTTTAAGTACAGTGACCTCGCCCTGTTGGGATGTGCTTGTATGTGGGGAAAATGGGCCACAGTAGGTCTCTCCATTAGGGATTGGGGATGTGTTTTGGCCATCTATTACCTCCTGTAATTTTGTCAGTGACATTGAAGATTAACAACTCTGTCAAAGCTTCCTGGCATGGGTCGTAATGTGTGACACATTGGTCTTACAGTACATTCATGCTACTAAAAAGACACCCCTCCCTTGGAATTTAAAATTGACTAAATTCAAGACCCTAGGGGGTGTCACTGAGATCAATACTACAGACCAGTTTCATCCTGCTGCTCAGAGTCTGACAGTAGCCTTAATTGACTGCTATATGAAACTAATTAAATAGATTTGGTATTGACTAAACAACCTGTCAGATTAATTGGACTAGCCAAGAGAGTGGCATTCTTACATGAAAATTCAAGTTTGGCCAAGAGCACGTCAGGTTAAGGAGTGAGTATTTGGAAGAGGCCATCCATTATGGGCTCTGAGTGACACTGCATATTTCTGGGTATGCCATGAATACAAGGACCTGACCTATCTTTACCCAGTCCATGTCTCTGGCTTGTATTTACACTGAACAACCTTGAGGCATGAGGTAACAACTCCCCCTGGACAAAGAACAGGATTGTTTCTGTTGACTATAAAAGCAGTGGAAGTCCCAAGCTCAGTGTTCCTTTTCTATAACACAACCCACTGTGTGTGGGTTCCATCACTGTGTGTGTGCTGGCTTCCATCACTGATACAAACCAACAGGAAGCCCTGGCTACCACTTTTGCTTGTGAATAATAAAAGTGCTTTGTCTCTGGCCCAGGTGTCTCATGTATCCTGTAGCATCCCATGAAATAGTAACAGGCTCACCTGTTAGCCTGTAAGTCTGGTGAAATCTCAGACCCTGCAGTTGTTGACAGACATCAGTAATTTTCTTCTTGGTAATAGCTGGCATTTTAGGCACTATGACTTGGCTACTAGGAAATTTATTATTAGCAAGATACATTATAAAAGATTATTTTCCAAAGACTTAGCCAATAACACTACAAAAATAAAAAGCCCTCTGTTTCCTGTGAATTTATCTGTGTGTGTCCAAGTCCAGTAATAATTTCACTGTCTGTCTGAAGTACCAAAAGCACTAAATCCAAAGCTCGGCGCCACGCCTCAGTCTTTGGTGTAACAATGTCATAAACGCTTGGAATCTGTTCCAGTTTATTTGAAATGCCTGAATTAAAAATTCCACTATTTAGTTTACTGTATTCATTCAAGATGTAAGATGAAGGAGAGCCAGAGTCTGTGGCACTTTGTAAATGTTGTTGAATGACTGTGCTGGCTCCCAATTCTGATGAGCAATTGGCAGTGTTATACATGAGAGCTGAAAGGTATTTGTGCCATCCATTTGCCAGGCATTTCAGCACAGTTGATCTGTATAGTGCCAGAGATGAGGCCAGCCAAGAGGAAGTATTATGAAGCCATCCTGAACAGACGTGGTTTCTTTTACTCAGTGATTGCTCTGCAAGAATTTGAAGATGGCTAAGACACAAAAATTCAACTGCGCCACCTCCAAGAAAGACCTTTTGCTCTCTTAGAGCATAATACAGACGATAGGCACAAGTCCAGAACCTGTCTTCTTTGGCTTGCATCTGTGCAGGGAGTGGGCTAGTGAGCACTACTGTAACCAAATTAATTCCTTCTGTTTTTATCATGATTGTCAGTATGTTGATCCTATCTATGACATCTGAGGGAATACTTCTCCAGAAGGTCACACAGACCCCACTGCCCACACAGTTTTCATTCACTTGTGTAATGTAGGCCACCTGTACTGCTCCTGAAGCTTCCGCGAAAGCCTTCATCACACTGCTGTTCACTGAGCCAATTACCAACCGCTTACTGTGCATGCACTTTTCAATTAAGTCTTCAGACACATTTCCTTGTACCAGGACAAGGTTCACATTGAACTTGATTAATACCTGTAATACATAATCTGTCCATTGTTCTTCTGAGCTGTCTTGTTGAACCTTCATGCTTTCTAATAGCGTGTTAATATTTGCAGCCTTATTAAATCCCAGGTGGCGATAATTCTCTGTGAGGTCACCCTCAATGAGAATAATCTGGACAGGCTGATTCTGCAATTCCTTGATCAGAGTAGTATTAGATATTGATACAACAGTGATATATCCTGGGCAGACACAAGAAAAAGTTTCAGGTATACCGGGTAAACAGCAAGTGAAGATTCTTGAAATGTCGAACATAAATGGTATTGTACAGTTGCCTTGTTGCGTACTTGCATTCTGAAATTGTAGTCGAACTGCTTCATCTACTAATTTCATGCTGTTGTGATCTCCATGACTCAAACCCATCTCCAACTCTACCAAATCATTACATCTGTAAGTACGGGGAGTAGCTGCACCATGTTGTTCTAGAAATCCCTCTGGTTTGTTTATCCACCGATTACTATCTGTCCTATTAAAATGCCTACTGTGGATTAGTATTGACTTTCCACAGCGGCTGTCGGTGAGCAGACTCTTTTTCAGAGTTTGAGGATTCTGGTTTTTATTTGCTTCATCTTCAGCCTGAGGTCTAAAGAGTTTAGGTGATCTAACAGGTATCCCAGAAAGGTTGTAAATGGTCAATGATGGAGAGGCAACATCCTTGAGATCATGCGCCTTCTGTAAACCAGTATCTGAAGGGATCTGTAGAAAAGGACACAAACTGACACTACATGTTTCAAGTCCAGAAAATGTCTTTGTGCTGTCTATATGGTCAAATACATTGTGGATAGGTACTTGAAGGGAAACTACCTCTTCAATGCAAGAGTTCAAGCCTTCTGACATTACAGACACTATTAATGAAATGGGGACACCCAAATGAAGACATTCTTCAGCGGCACTGCTCCATGCACCGACAAGAAACAAAAGGGTACTGGTTCCAGTTTTATATGTGTTATTTTGTGTTTGAACTGCTTCATTGAGAAGTTGTCCCACTGCACTGGTTAAATCCAAACTTTCAAGAAGTCTTACTACTGAACTGATTAATATACTTTCATGACGCTCTTCATCAATAATAAATTTAGATGATTTTACTGGGCCTAGGAAGGTTCTTCCTGTTCCTGAAAATGATGAAAGTTGCTGAAGTCCCACATGCCTTCTTTTATTTATGACCCTGCAAGCCATCACCATGAATCCTCATCTGCAAATAAAATAAAAACTTGGAACTTTATTCAGTGTACTGCATGGTTATAATTGCTCATAAAAGAAAAATCCGATATAAGCCCTGCCTTTGAGGAGTTTCTGATATATATAGTTTCCATTAAATATGGTCAGTGCAATGTTACTGTATTATAATGATATTGCGATAAAGGTATGGGCATGTGGGTAAGAAACACTTCATTCAATCATGCAGGTAATAATCCTGGTAGTGTTTCCAGAAGAAGCAATGCCTGAAATGAGTCTTGAAGAACAATCCAAAAGAGCAAATTGAAGGAGGTGGTAGTAAATGCACATATATGTGAAAAAACAGTGTATTTGGGTGATACAAGTAGTTTAGTTTCACAGGAATATAAAGAAAGTAGTGAGAAATGGGAGATGAAGCTCTAGAAGAGAAACAGGTTGGAGCATGAAGGGCATCATGTGCCATGTCAAACCTGACCCAATAATGGGAATCAATCACTGAAGTGTTTTAAGTAAGGAAGATTAAGAAACAGTTTGATGTAGAGTTTGCAAGCCTGCGCTCTCAATCTAGAAGTCTGGGCTTGAACTTGGTTCTAATGCTTACCAGCTGTGTAGACTTCAACAAATGATTTAACTACTCTATCCTGCTTTTGCATCTGGAAACTGAGGAAAATAGCACAATCTACTTCTTAGGGTTATTATAAGGAGTAAACGAGTACAGTGCTTACAACAGTGCCTGGCACATAATCCCTTCTGAGTACTACTGCTACTACTACTAGTGTTTTGGAAATAGCACCACTCTGATAACAGCACAGAGAATGAACTGGATGGGTGCCTGACTGGAGGCAGAGAGGCCGGCTAAGAATCATCTACAGTTATCTAGATAAGGAATGTGGAAGAGGGATGCAGGTGAGAAGATGGACTTGGTTATTGGTTAGAATGTAATGGGGAAAAATACTACTTAAAGAGAAGTTAAAGAGCTATTAGGCTTTTTCCACATAATATTTCAAAATCTACACCTAAGACTAGTAAGAACTTACAAGAGAAAAACTTTCTCCCAGTAAAAAGAATTTTTTAACAAATACCCCCAACTGAAAAGCTGTCTATAATAAAATGACCTGTCTTATGAAATATGAGCTGTCAGTTAAAGCACTAGAACTGAAATTGTAAATAATATAAACTTCTCTTCTAATTCTAATACTTTGTAATTCTTTGAGTGATATTTTTTATCTCAATCCTTTAAATCCAAAATATCTAAAAGAAAACAATTCAGAGTTTTGTTTTTCATCTGATAAATTTGTTTCTTTCTTTTCTCTTTTCTTCAGAAGCTTTTTATTTTTTTTATTATTATTTTTTTTTATTAACGTTTATTTATTTTTGAGACAGAGAGAGACAGAGCATGAACGGGGGAGGGGCAGAGAGAGAGGGAGACACAGAATCAGAAGCAGGCTCCAGGCTCTGAGCCATCAGCCCAGAGCCCGATGCGGGGCTCGAACTCACGGACCGCGAGATCGTGACCTGGGCCGAAGTCGGACGTCTAACCGACTGAGCCACCCAGGCGCCCCATCTTCAGAAGCTTTTTAAAATGATGTATGGCAATTAGGGTGATTTATTTATTTAATTATTCTTTTTTTTAACGCTTATTCATTTTTGAAAGAGAGAGACAGAGCGCAAGCAGGGGTAGGGCAGGAAGAGAGGGAGACACAGAATCTGAAGCAGGCTCCACACTCTGAGCTGTCAGCACAGAGCCTGATGCAGGGCTCGAAGCCAAAACTTCGAGATCATGATCTGAGCCAAAGTCAGACACTTAACCAGTTGAGCCACCCAGGCGCCTTGGCAATTAGGATGACTTAAATTTTGTTTTTTCATGTTTATTTATTTTTGAGAGAGAGAGAGAGAGAGACAGAGTGCAAGCAGGGGAGGGGAGACACAGAATCCAAAGCAGGTTCCAGGCTCTGAGCTGTCAGCAAGAGCCCTACATGGGGCTTGAATTCACAAGCCATGAGATCATGACTTGAGCTGAAGTCGGACGCTTAACTGACTGGGCCACCCAGGTGCCCCAGATAAATTTGTTTCTAGAATACCTAGATTCATCCTTGAAGCTGAGGAACACTACCATTTGAGATACCTTAAGATCAGGAAGAAGCCATAACACAACTATTCCTCAAGAGTAGCTTCCTATAAGCTTTCAAGGACTAGAGAAAAGTGAGCACAGCCTAGGAAAATGTTCAATGAGTTGTCTGAAATCAGGTACAAATGCTCTTTTGTGAAAATTTCAATTCTGTAAAATAAAAATAAAACTCTTGATACACTCAGACATATCCCTAGACAGCATAAAAATATATTCTAGGACTCCAATACTCTAATCCTGAGACCCATGATATCTTACAATGATCTGATCTTAGCATGTTTTTGCTGTCCTTTACCCCTCACCCCCATATTATCAATTCTCGACTTACTCAGTTTAAATTCTAAATTCCTATTTGTCAATTACAATCACTCCCTTGCACATATACCCTCAAAATCCTTATCCCTCTTTAGGTTCATCCTACTCACCTTGCAAAGTCACAAAGCCTGATGAAATCCAACTCTCTGTCTACTCCATGCTTACCCTGGTACAGCTGAAATAAACAGAAAAACACACACAACCATACTGGTGTCATTTCAAACCTCAAGTGGCCCTTAGTATTGCCTGAAAATCTACTTCCCTAGTTCACTTATCTTTTTATAAAAGATTATCATTTACTGGGTTCTATTTTTAAAAGTTTTGCCTACCCTTGACTACAAAAGATATTCTTCTATACTTCTTCTAAAAATGTCATGGTTTTAATCTTTTTTTTTTTAAATGAGGTGAACACATAACATAAACCATTTTTAAATGTACAATTCAGTGTCACTTAGTACATTCACAGTATTGTACAATCACTACCTTTATCTAGTTCTAAAACATTTCCCTCACCCTAAAAGAAAACCCTTAAAGCCATTAAACATTCTCTTCCTGTTCTCTCCTCCAGCCTCTAGCAACCAATCTGCTTTATGTCTCTATGGATTTACCTATTCTGGATATTTCATGTAAATAGAATCACACAATACTCTTTCACTGAGCATAATGTTTTTGAGGTTTATCCACACTGTATTATGTATCAGTACTTCATTCCCTTTAGGGCTGAGTAATATTCTATTGTATGTATATATCATCTTGTTTATTTATCTGCTGATAAATATTTGAATTGTTTCTACCTTTTGACTATTGTGAATTTGTGCTGTTATCAACATTTGTGTACAAGTGTTTGAATATCTGTTTTCAATTACTTTGGGTATACACCTAGGAGTGGTCACATGGTAATTTTATGTTTAACCTTCTGAGGAACCACCAAACTGTCTTCTATAGCAGCTAATCCATTTTACTTTCTCACCAGCAAGAAATTTCTCCACATCCCTGCTGTATTGATTTCCTAGGGCAGCTACACTAAATTACCAAAAACAGGGTGGCTTAAAACAATACATTTTTATTCTCTCATGGTTCTGGAGTCCAGAAGAAATCAAGGTGTCTGCAGGGCCATGATCCTTCTGAAGGCTCTCGAGAAATCTCTTCCAGCTTCGAGTTGCCTCCTGGAGGTCCGTGGCTTTTGGTAACAAAACTTGAATATCTGCTTCTCTTTCACATGGCTTTCTTAAAAAGACACAAGTCATTGTATTTAGGGTCCACCCTAATTTACTATGACCTCATCTTAACTAACAAGTTCTATAAAGACCCCATTTCTAAATAAAATCACATTCTGAGATTCTGGGTAGACATAAATTTTGAAGGAACACTATTCAACCCAGTATGCTTACCAATACAAATCTTCCATTTTTTTGTTTTGTTTTGTTATTGTTTTTAAATAGACATCTTAGTGGATATGAAGCGATATTTCATTGTGATTTTGACTTGCATTTCTCTAATGACTAATGATGTTGAGCATCTTTTCATTTACCAGTTGGCCATTTACATTTTTTCTTCGGAGAAATATTTATTCAAATCTTTTGCCCGTTTTAAAATTGGGCTCTCTTTTTGTTGTTGAATTGTAAGAGTTCTTTATATATTCTGGAAATTAGAACCTTATCAGAATACAACTTACAGACATTTTCTCTCTGTATGTTGTATTTTCTACTTTTTTGATAAGGTACTTTGATGCATAAAAGTTTTCCATTTTAATGAAGCCTAATTTGTCTATTTTTTCTTTGTTGCTCATGCTCTTGGTGTCATATTTAAGAATCTACTGCCAAATCCAAAGTCACAAAGATCTGACCCAGTGTTTTCCTCAAAGAATTTTATAGTTTTATGTCTTATATTATGATAATTGATACATCTGATTTTTCTATATGGGGTGAAGTAGGGGACCAACTTCATTCTTTCGCATTGGATGTCAAATTGTCCCAGCACCATTTATTGAAAGACTATTCTTTCACCATTGAGTGGTTTTGGCATCTTTGTCAAAAATCAATTGGCAATAGACTTTTGGGTTTATTTGTGGACTTTCAATCCTATCTCATTGGTCTATATGTCCATCCTTATGCCAGGACCACACTTTTTTGATTATTATAGCTTTGTGGCAAGTTTTGAAGCAAGGGAGTGTGAAATTCCAACTCTGCTCTTTTTGTTTTAGCTTTTACATTTATGTTTGCAATTCATCTTAAACTGATTTTTTGTAAATGGTGTGAGGTAGGGGTCATTTTGTTCCTTCCTGGATATCCAGTTGCTCTAGAATAATTTGTTGAAAAGACAAGCTTAAAATGACTGGCTTTTTGCTTGTTTCTAATTTCTAACATGTTTTGAGAGCTTATTAAGTATGAGGTACTTTACATGCACTATGTAATATAGTTCTCACAATATAATGAGGTGCAAAAAGCCTATGAAAATGAAAAATTGTTAAGTAACTTACAAAATCTCACAGCTAGTAAGTAATAGGTTATGAACTAAAACCCAGATTTGTCTAAAACCAAAGTCCCATGTTATTAACTACCATACAATACTACCTTCTGGCTGCCCCTCTACCCAACATGATAGCAATTCACCCTCTCTTCTGTAGAATCTTCCATTGCATTTCCCACTTCCAAACCTTATTGCCTTCTTCTAAATTTTTTTTTAACGTTTATTTATTTTTGAGAGAGAGACAGAGACAGAGCATGAGCAGGGGAGGGGCAGAGAGAGAGGGAGACACAGAATCTGAAGCAGGCTCCAGGCTTTGAGCTGTCAGCACAGAGCCCCATGCGGGGCTTGAACTCACAAACCGTGAGGTCATGACCTGAGCCGAAGTCGGACGCTCAACTGACTGAGCCACCCAGGCGCCCCTTATTGCCTTCTTCTAAACCTGTTCACACCCTTAATATGGCTATGCCTTTTTTTCTCTAAGCATCAGAGTCTCTGTTATGGTTTCCTCTCTATAAATTTTTTTAACAATCCGCCTTTTTTTTTTTTTTCTTAAATATTTATTTATTTTTGAGGGTGAGAGAGAAAGCATGAGCAGGGGAGGGGCAGAGAGAGAGTGGGGCAGAGGATCCGAAGCAGGCTCTGCACTGACAGCAGAGGGCCTGATATGGCGCTTGAACTCCTGACCCTTGAGATCATGACCTGAGCTGAAGTAGGCTGCTTAACCAACTGAGCCACTCAGGTGCCCCCTCTATACTATGTCTAAATCACAAGATATTACTATATGAATGGAAAAGTTACAGAGAATTTAGAACAAAAGGAAAAAAGCCATGGGCTATTTCAAACTTACTCAAGCTTTCAAAGTCTATATTTAATTTATGTGAAAAAGGTTTTCCAAGAGAAGACACGAAATTACTAAAACTAATCTACAGACAAAAAGTTACATAAAACTGATCTAAAAAATATTCAGTTATTTCACTTATATGTAAAATTAAAAAAACAAAACAAACCACAAAGCAGAAACTGATCCATAAATACAGAGAACAAACTGGTGGTTGCTGGAGGGAAGGGAATGGTTAAAAAGGGATGAAGAAGAGTGGGAGGTACAGGTTCCCAATTATAGAAGGAATAAGTCACAGGGATGAAAGTACAACATAAAGAATATAGTCAATGGTATTTGTAATAGTGTTGTATGGCAACAGATGGTAGCTCCACTTGTGATAAGCATAGCATAACATACAGAGCTGTGGACTCACTATGTTGTACACCTGAAACTAATGTAACACTGTGTGTCAATTCTACTCAATAAAATATGAATAAACAAATAAATAAATATTCAAGAGAAATGCTGTTTCAGCATTTGAAGACTATTTTGTTTCAGCAGCAATTAAAAAAAAAAAGCCAGTCTTAGGATTCCTAAGGTTAGAAAAGCTCCTAAGTAATTATTTTAGAGAGATTAGTTAATTAGCATAAAATAAAAATCCTTCATCTTCTAAAAAAGGCAACGACAGTCAAGCGGATGGTGAAATACATAATTCCAAAGATAAAAACACCTCTGGTAACTATTCTTGGCATTGAATTGACACACTCTGATTCTTGTTCTGAGATACATCAGCACCAGTGTTTTCCACAAACAGCTATTTTATTATTGAGATCCTTAACAACTTTACTTGTCAGCTTAATGTTTCTTGAACATTTTAAAGCTGTAATAGAAGCATCCATACTACTTCACTGGGTTTTGACATCAGAAGCAGCTTTCTTTTCCTCTTATCATGTCTAGTCCTGTATATGGAATTTGTTTTAGAATACTAAGACATGCAATGCTTTTTAGGAGTTGAATTTTTAAAAATACTATTATTTTCTGACAGGTATGATTAGCTTTTGTCATCATCAAAATCAATAGTTTCCGTATCTCATCTATTCCTAATATAACAGTCTAATCATATGATTCCATTACTTAAAAAACCTTCAACTTGGAACATAAAGGCCTTTGCTCCTTTGTCTCACACAGGACTCCTTTTAAACAGTTAACTCAGATCCTTTCACTTCTCTGCTCAAAATACTGCAATGCCTTCCCATTTCACCAGGAATGAAAATTAAAGTCTTTAAGCCCTAGTAATCTGCACCCCTCCTTCTTACCCCTCTTTGTTTCCTACTACACTATCCCTTGAGCACTTGGCTCTGGCCTCCTTTCTGTTCCTGGAACATGCAAGGCACGCTCCTTAACTTATAATTTCTGTTCTAGTTGCTCCCACTTCCTGGGATGCTCTTCCCTGGGAAATCTATTGCCTTGCCACCTCTAAGTATTTACTCAAATTTCCCCTTTTCAACGAGGCCCACGCTTGGGCACCCTATTTAACACCACAAGCTCTTCCTTTCTAAGTGTAGAATTCCCTTTAACTGTTTGGATGAACTTTAACTACTTGGATTCCTGTTAACTGCTCTACTTCCTTTTTTTCCATAACATTTATCACCTTATAAAATAGTACACAGTTTACATACCTATTATTATTTCTCAGCTATCTCCCTCTGTTGAAATCTAATTCCCAGGAGGATAATTTTAGTCACTGAGGTATCCCACATAACAAAAATATTGTCTGACATACTGCAGACACTCAAGAAGTATCTGGTGAGCAAATGAAGAAATGGCTTTCACCATATTTGCTAAATCTTAACTTTTAAGTACAAAACTGAAAAGATTAAACAGATGGTGCTGTCAGTATTCCCCCACCACAAATTTAAGTTTCAATCACCTTTAGAGTTGATGTGATTCCTATATGGCACTGTCTTAGTTGAGATCCCATGATTCCAAAACGGTATCTCCTTCACATGGTTGTCAGAATTATCTTTGAAAAGCACAAACCTAATCAAAGCACTCCATTGCCTAAAAACATCTGTTTATCTTATAAAATAAAATCTTTACTCCCTAGCTTGACATAGGTGTCCCATAATTGGACCTCAATGTAATTTATGACTCATTTTCCACCCTTCCATATAAACCCTATGATCTTGCCACACGAGAAGACACATTTATTTTCATTTTTACACATGCTATATTCAGATTTGAATATCCTACCCTTTCTTCACTTTGGCAAATGCTGTGTATCTTTCATGACCCAAGGCAAATGCCACATTTTGAATATAACCTTCTCCAATGCACCAGGAAGGAACAGTGCCTCTTTCCTGTGCTCAAGCACTTTCTACACACACCTACTGAAGCACTTAGCACCCTGAATTTCAAATTCTGTATTTGTGTCTGTGCCTTTCTCCCCGACTAATCTGTGGGTTGCTTTTATTCTTCTTTATACTCTACATTCAGTTCCTTTCAAACTCACCCAATAGTTGGCACAGTACATGTGGAAAGTATTAAATAATTATAGATTTACTTAAGAGTGCCAATGGATTTAATATTTTCTTAGATTAATTATTATTACTATTATTGTTTTATAATACAATTACATTAATAACAGCTATTTTTCAAGACTAAGTACCTCCTACCCAAGACCTAGAAATTGTAATCTGAGCCTATAATTAAAAAATCATTTTCACTAGAAGTTAATTTCCCAAATATAAGAACCTAAATCATAAAGTGATATAAAAGCAGGTTAATATATTACTTCAGCCTTTTAATTGCCATGAGATCAAACTTTATCTAGGTTAGAATCTGGTTCTATATGTTTGGTCACTATTTCTGGGTCTCAGAAATCCTGAAAATATTAGTAGAAAAGATGCAGTAAATGTCCTTGAAAGTGATCAAAAGGAACTTTCCCAGTGAGACCAATGGCCTGAAAAATCAATACACAGTTAACCCTTAAACACTGAGAGTTAGGGGCCCCAACCAATCAGTGCACAACCGAAAATCCAAATATAACTCTTAACTCACCTGAAACTTAACTACCAATAGCCTACTGTTGTTTGGAAGCCTTACCAATAACATAAGCAGTCGATTAACACATATTTTATGTCATATGTATTATATACTGTGTTTTTATAATAATACCTTTTTCTTAAAATTTTTCAACATCTCTAGGCTATGAGGTTCAACCGGGAGTCTTTTCAAATTGTGGCAAATCTCCAAAAAAATATCTATGTGTAAGTGGGCCCACACAGTTCAAATCCATGTTGTTCAAGAGTCAGCTGTATTATAAGTGAATGAATATTTTTACTTAGTTCACAAAATGTCTTGAACTTGCATCATTTTAATTTCCACTGGGACAACTTAATACAGAAAAAAAAAAAAAAACTTCTCATATTAGAATAACCTTACCTATTTTCCAGAATCCTAATGAGCTGTTTATCTATGATTACAAAGCTTGGATGTCTGACTAGGATATAATGTGAACCAGACAGGATGATGGTTTTAGAAAATGTGCCATGTTTCTATTTACTACAGTATGAACAGTGATTTGGGAGACTGCTTCAAGAATGTACTTTGCACATTTTTCTTGCCCTAACTTCAAGGAGTAAGTGGGATAAAGGGAAAAAAATCTAGGCAAAAGTTAATGTTCCTTCTGAATCCACTCACTGCTGGAGAAGCCTGTATGATTTTTGTTAAATAAAGTACTTACTCTGCAGAAGGTACTGCAGAAGGCATAAAAAGAATCCTGATGTGTAAGCTATTAGGGTTAGAAATTTTAAAGGGCTATCATCACTTCATTCCTACCAAGAAGTCAGAGGTCCACCTCATTCTTTCCCACCCTTAAGCTGGTCCCTAACCAGATTCATGATTGGGCAAACCAGCAAGTCTGGCCCTCTGGGCAAAAATTTGCTTTGATTTACAGCAGTTATGGGCTTCTAAATCCTAAATCTATTGGATTATCAGACTACTTGTGTCTGACTGACTCATGAGTATGGATCTATGCTGGATATGGCTGGAAAGCCGGTCAAATCTTGGGATTCAAACCATTGGAATGGCTGGGGATGAGGTGGGGGATGGGGGGCGGTGTCTGTCTGACAGTAATATGGGTGGGGCCAAAGTCCTGCTCGGCGAATAAATACTACAACACAGGTAAAAACCCTTTCCTATGCAGTGAGGCTTGGTGCATCACAACACCTTATCCGGCTTCCTTCCAGTCGCCATCCCCACTTCTTTCCAGTCATACCCCTACCGCGCCAGAATCTCTCCGAACCAGAGGGAAATGTTAAAGGCCAATCCCCAGGCACTGTGGAAGTTGAGAAATATCTAGGGGCGCATGGAAAGGGCAGTCCCCTCCACCTCTGGTAATCCCAGTCGGATGGTAAACCAAAACTGGACCAAATTTACCCGGCCCGCCAGGCCCTAGATTCTCAATCATAACCCCGGGCACGAAGAGGTCAAAAAAGCAAATAAGGCTGCACTGAAGACTTAGCAGTCAGTGGAAGCACCTCGTTACTAACCTCGCTCTTTTCTCCATCTTCACCCGAGGCTCCAGTTCCCAGCTTCCCACCGCCAGTCGCGGTCCTGGCCGGCCCTTGGACGCCAGGTCTCCGGGACGAAGACGCCCCCTTCGCCGCCGGCATTTTGCGCATGCGCGAAGCGGGGCGAGAGGGCCGGCTGGGCGGGGCTGGTCGCTAAGAAACCAGAGGAAAAGTTCTGCTTAAGGGTTGGCTGGGAAAGGCAGAGCGTTACTCTATTGGTAGAGAGTAGGGAGAGGGGGCCGGCCTCAAGGGCCTTCTTTTCTGACTATTGGGTGGAACTACTGTCAATCAGTAGGCCTCGGTGGGCGGGGCTGCTGGTGAGGCAGGCGAGAGCGGCCTTAGCAACGGTTTCTGAACTGTGAAGACAGCCGTTGGGCTGCGCTGCCGGCGGCTGAGATCGGGAGGTCCCGGCTGAGGGCACCGGTTGGTGACATGGTGAGTGTGAAGCTGTAACCGCTTGTTGGGCCAGGGCTGGTGCTGAAATCTCTCCCCGGAGCAGAGAAGGAATTGTTTTTGGTATGTGAAATATATTACTCGCCTCCTGATCCTCGAGTGTCGTTTAGTAACTCCTCTCGTGGTCAAATAGAAGCACATTGCCCGTGTCTCTTAAGGACGCAAGAGCGGGTCTCCAGTTTATCCCCGCCAACTGCTAATACCAGCACTCCGCTGTAGGTTCTATGATGGAAATGAAACCACTCTTCGGCCAGAGAGGAATTGAATACAGAAAATAAGAAACTTAAAATCTGTTGGAGGGTCTAGGTCTCTAGGAAAGAGGTCCTGACCTCCGAAAAAGTGACTGGCCGGGATAGCTACGAATTCTGCTACTGTTGGGAAGGTGAAGGTTGTGAAGGCTAAACTGTGGAGTTGAAGACCACACCAGTGGATTTGCGGTCCAGGGATCAAGAATCTGCTGCTACCACAACGAAACCACGCGAAACTGGAGACTAGGTGCACAGGAACGTGGAGTCCAGTTGCCGTCTCTGCCGCCACAGCTTCCTAACCCAAAGATGGGGAGACAAGATATTGAAATAAGGCTGCAGAACAACCCAGGAGTAACTCTGTGACCTTGCTTGCCGGCAGAAAATGGCACACAGCAGGCAGATGACCTCCACTTTACCTGGATATTGATAATTGGCCCAACATTTATTCTTATCCAGATCGCTGCAGTAGTTTTTCACCTGGAAGATGTAGTTTTTTCATTTCTTAGCCTCTGCAATATAGGAAAGTACGCTAAAAGATGGGAAAGGATATCATGTTTCAGTCAAGCATATCCCACAAAATAAATCTTATTATGAGATATATAGGCCTAGGTAAAAGGTATGCCTTAAACACTTTTTTTCAAATATACCAAGTAAGGCCAGTCCATTCTGACATAACATCTAATGTTCTACTAGGTTGAAGGAAAAACAAGTGGTAAAAAGAACCAAGCTTTCCACCAAGATATTAATAACTAATAGCATAAATGTTAGCAAAAGGAAAAGGTGGAAATTGTTGATGGTCATGTACTAGGGAATAGGGTTCTTGAACATGCTTATATACTTATCAATTTTTCTGGTTCTGGTAACTTTTCCTGTTACGTTTTTCACACACATGTGTGTTTATTACAGGCATCCACAAGTTCAGACCAATGGAAGAAAAGAGCAGCAAAACTTGAATTGAATGAAACCCAAAAGCAAGAAATTAAAGAGGCCTTTGATTTATTTGATGTTGATGGGTCTGGAACCATAGATGTGAAAGAATTGAAGGTTTTGAAATTACTTCTAATTCTAAAACATTTTAAAAACAAATCTTTCAGTCTTTAACAGCAGCCTTCTAAAAGCTTGATATAAAGTCTCTTCATTGTGGACACCTACACCTTCAGTGTATGCACCTGCCCCATACTAACAAAATTATATCTTGTTAGGCATTTATTCTTGTTTTATGAATGAATACAACAAAAACTCTGGGTGTAACAGTAACGTATCCTATGGCATAGTGGAATTGGAGCCTAGGCCTGCTGACCTGACTTTCTAGGTTTATGCCTAGTCCATAGTAAAAAAGAGAAAATCTAGTAATTATTAGGTAATTTAAAAGCTAGGAATGAGACCGTGGCATATTACTTATTTGCTTTCTATTTCAGATTGCAATGCAAGCCTTAGGATTTGAACCAAAGAAAGAAGAAATTAAAAAAATGATAGCTGAAATCGACAAAGAAGGAAATGGCACCATTAGTTTCGAAGATTTTTTTGCCATAATGAGTGTAAAAATGGTATAGTAGTGATTTTGTTTTTCAAAGAAATACAAGCAATAGCCTTCTACTTTTTTTTTTTTTTTTGGCTGGAGCAATCAATGAATTGGAACTAGGTCTTTAAAAATGGGTGGGATTTAGATAGACAGGAATAGCAAGAGTAAAGATGTTTTCAGGGTAGTAATAAAGACTGTCCGGTGTGGAGAAGGTTGTTAGGAAATAATAAAGATAAATGGCTGGATAAAGAAAATGGGGTCAGCACGTTGAAGCCTTGAGTTCAGCAAACACCTCTTGAGTGCCTATTTTTGCTAGGCACTGTTCTAGAGGGCATTGGATGAGACAACCTCCCTGTTAGAGCTTACATTTTTTGGTAGCTGGTATCAATTACTGGAGTTAATAGAGATCCATTATCTTTATCACCCTTGCCTCTTCCACTTTAACAAATTCTGAATTTAAATACCCTGAGAGCAGATGTGAGTAAAAGTTAGAACAGTAAATGAACGCAGCTACTTGGCAGATTGCTGCTCTAGACCTCAAACACCCATAAGTCCAATTTGATAGAATAAATAAATGAAAGATTAATGACAGTTAGTTGTTTCTGTTTTTAAAGAGTGAGAAAGAAGAAATATTGAAGGCTTTCAAATTATTTGATGATGATGATACTGGAAGCATAACACTAAACAATATCAAGAGGGTTGCTAAGGAACTAGGGGAAAATTTAACAGATGATGAACTTCAGGTAAATTTTACTTATTTTTATAATTTTTATAACTTACATGTATATATACAATTGTAATTTATGTATATTATATACAATTGTAATTTATATATATTTATATACAATTGTAATTTATATATTATAATTAAAATATATTACAATTTTAATTTTATTACAATTTTAATATTCCTTAGATGGACTCAAATACATTCAAAATAAAATTTGTATATATATTTGAATATTATATCATTCATTTTTAATGATTTCACATACCATATTTACATTTTGTTTTATAGGAAATGCTTGATGAAGCTGATCGTGATAGGGATGGAGAAGTAAGTGAGGAAGAATTTTTGAGGATGATGAAAAAGACCACTCTTTATTAATACTTTTTTTAATCCCTCTGGAAAGTCAATAACTTTGTATTTGTTATACAGTTCCATAATATCTGAATGTATTTGTTGTCAATTTCTAATTTATTTGCGCAAATTGGTGTTTTGATGTGTAATCCATGCAAGAAGTTAGGCTTCTATCAACATGTTGTTAAACATCTACAGCATCAAGAAAGAAAATATAATGATTTCTGTGAATCGTGAATCCAAAACCAGTATTAATTCCAACTGCTACTTTTTGGAGTCTCAGCATCTAAAGACTTAGAATTTTTCTTAGGTTTAATGAAACTGAGCCCACATCCAATTGAATTTGGCAAACAGGCTATTACTTTCCCCATTATTTTCCTTTTGTGCAACTCTTTAAAAACTGATAAACATTTGATTTGTAATCAGTTATTCAGATATGTAAAGTGTTAAATAAAATTGCCTAGTAATACTTTATTTGCTAGTTTTCTTATTATAAAGAAAGGCACTTATACTACCCAGATTTTCTTGTAAGTTTGACCCTGCAGGTGACCATTTAATGACTGTCTTGGGAGGTGGTAGGGATTTTACATATGTTATCTCAGTTAATATGTTACAACTTAGAAGCTGGTGGTATTAGCTCCATTTTACTACATACAAGAAAAGTAAAGTTCAGAGAAATTTAAAAATTGCTCAATTGCTCATAGATAATAAAACATGGATTATAAATCTTGTATCCTTATGCTTCATTATGAAGCTTTGCTATGGATAAAAACTCTCAGGGTAATTAAGTATATATTTTCTAACTCATTTAATATTGTGACTCTTGTAACTTTACTTTGTTTCCTATGAAAGAGCCAATCTATTGAGAAAGGCAGTCTGAAGCTACAGTCTTTTGACTCCCCACTGGGTCACACAAGACTGGGTCTTGGGCCCAGAACACTTCTTACCAAGAGACATAGTCTCTATAGCTTGTGCTGGAATTGTCTGAATATCTTTCCACTTCAAACTCAATGTGTACTTTTTTCTGCTTAAGCATTGTGTGTGTTATAGTGCCTGTGTATGTAATATGACATCTGGCCAACTCCACTTTGGAAAGAGGATATACCCTTTGGCAAGGGGTTGCTAAACAACAAGATGGGTCCGTACAGGCCAATTGCCCTAGATCGGCTTCTGGGAGGGACCTCTTGCATGGAAAACTGACATTCACTACTAAAACTGATACTACTCGGTCTTCATATGAGTGAAGAATTGTTCCATCAAGTAGTTGACTGCATTGTGTTTTCCTTGGCAACTAAACTGATACCAAGATGCAATGGCAGAAGCTTTCAGATTTCTGCTCCTGATAATAGGCAACAGATGCCACTTGCTGGACACCCCCACTTCCTAAACCTAAGTAATGGTCTTTGGAGCAAGACAGGCTTACAGAAAATGTAACTTTAATTGTCTCACTTAGTTCATTTTTAGCTCACTGAAACGAAGACTCGATTTTCTTTTGTCAACACAAGTTTTTTTTTAAATTGGTGCTGGAATGGCATATCTATGCTTATGCTCATTAAGTGTTCTACAGGATCTTTAATTCCTAATTATTCAGCATTTCCTTCTATACTAAAGAAAAATATAACTACTAAACATGCTTCATAAGTGAAAATTATGGCCTTTAAGTTGTTAAATGATTTATATTTTTAAGTGGGTAATACACTTAAAAATACACATGAATAAGTTCAAAGAGTTCTAAATAGAAGTCTCATCAATCCCAGTTCTCTCAAATACAGAATGTCCTTTATCACTATTTTTATTCAACATTGTATAGAAGTGCTAGTCAGTACATTAAGGCAAGCAGAAAACAGAGACCAGAAAGGAGGAAATAAAATTCTTTCCATTTGCAGATGACACATCTATCCATAGTGTATTCAAAAGAATTTAGAGATTACTGGATGCAAGTTGTTATGCAAATACAAATAGAAGCACAATTATATTTTTACAAACCAGGTATGAATAATTACAAAGTGAATTTAAGAGACTATTAATAGTATTACAAATATAAAAATCTTATGACTGAATCTAATGAAGACCCACAGGTCTTCAATATCAAAAACTATGAAAGAGTACTGAGAGAGATTAAAGAAGACCTAAATAAATGGAGGAATGTTATGTTCATGGATTGGAAGACTCAATATTATATAGATGTCAGTTCTCTTTTTATTGATCTATAGCTATAGTGCAATCAAAATCTTAACCTATGTGAAACTCAACAAGCTAATTCTAAAATTTCTATGGAAATCCAAGGATCTGATACACACTCAAAGAACAAGGTGAGAGACTAGCTTACCGGACTATCAAGATTTATTAGAGTCATAGTAATTAAAATAGTGTAGTGTTGGGGCACCTGGGTTGCTCAGTCAGTTGAGCGAATGGCTCTTGGTTTAGGCTCAGGTCATGATCTCAGAGTTTGTGAGTTTGAGCCCCACATCGGGCTCTGTGCTGGCAGTGTAGAATCAGCTTGGGATTCTCCTTCTCTCCCTCTCCCTCTTTGCCCCTCTCCTACTCATGCCGTCTCTGTCTCTCTCAAAATAAACTTAAAAAAAATAGCATAGTGTTCACTAGGATAGACTAATTGACAAATGGAATAGAACAGAAAGTCCTGAAACACTCATTGTATATGCCATTGATTTAAGACACAGTAACTCTACAGTGGGACATCTTCATTATAATAAATTGTTCCTAGTCAATAGGATATCCAAAAAAAAAAAAAAAAAAAAGAAAAGAAAACTTGATCCCAACCTCACACTATACATAAAAATTAATTCTAAATTATTGTTGATCAAGACATGAAAAGTAAGAATATATCATCATGACCTTGGGGTCAGCTTCCTAATTAGGACACACAAAAACCATTAAGTTTAAGGGAAAACATGATAAAGTGTACTATAAGTAAGAACTTCTCTTCATGAAAGGAGAGAATGAGACATAAGCTACTAATTGGAAAAAGATATTTTCAATAAATATACCTGACTAAACACTTGTATGTAGAATATACAACTTGAAAGTTGTTGAAACTTACACTTGTGCTTTTTAAACTTACTCTTTGATATTCCTCCCAACAACAGGAAGAGTTCGACTTTCCCTCCCTCTGAATGTGGGTTGTCCATAGTGACTTGCTTCTAAACCAATAGAATGTAGTGGAAGTGACACTGCATGACTTCTGGTGATAGGTTAGGAAAGGCGATATAGCTTCTGCTTGGCTCTATTCTCTAAGCACCCAACCTTAGAATCCAGCCACTATGCTATGTTAGGCAGCCATATGGAATGACTACACGGAGGTATTCTGGGCATAGCCCCAAGGAGATTCCAGCCAATGGCTAGTGCCAACTACCAGGCAGATAAGTTAATAAGTCTTCAGATGGTTCCAGTATTCAGCCTTTGAGCCACCATAGCTGATTCTGAGTAGAGACAAGATGACCCCACTGAGCCCTGCCTAAATTATAGATTTACAAGCAAAATAAATGATGTTATTACTTTAAACCAATACATTTTGGGGTAGTTTTTTGAGCAACAATAGAATACAACAATCATCCTAGACTTATTATAGTTTACCTTTAAGTGGCACGTTTACAATTTCCCCCAGTTAGAGGATTTTACAACAGTTTAACTTTATCTATCTCTCTGATCTATTGTGCTATTGTCATATATTTTACTTCTATTTATAATCAAATCCATATAAGATATTATTATTGTTATTATTTTATATTTGTCTTTTATAAGCCAGTCTATTTTACTTAGATTAATTACATACCCTTTCTGGTTCTCTTCATTCCTTTATGCAAGCTTGTGGTTCCATGCGGAATCATTTTCTTCAGGTTGAATAAGTCTTTAGTATTTGTTATGGTGAAGATCTATTGGTAATAAATTCTCTCAGCTTTTGTTTGTCTGAAAAGGCCTTAATTTTTGCCTTCTTTTTTTGAATAATATTTCTATTGTGTATAGAGTCCCAGGTGAGATAGTAGGATGGCATTTTTAAAAAACTTTTAGCATTTTAATGTCATTCCATTATGTCCTGATTTTTGTAATTTCTTTTGAAAAGTAAGCTTATAGCTTTATTGTTGCTTCTTTGAAGGTAATGTGTGGGATTTTTTCCCTCTGAGTGCTTTTAAGATTTTTCTCTTTGTCTTGGTTATTAGCAATATAACTGTGATCTACCCAGGTGTGGTTTTCCTTATATTTGTAATCTACGTGAGATTCATAGTGTCTTGATTCTGTGGTTTAATGGATTTTTATTAACTTTGAAACAATTTTAGCCAGTGTTTCTTCAAATATTGTTTCTGAACCATCATCTCCTCTTTCTAGAACTCCAATTAAATACATGCATGTTAGACTTACCACTATTCTTTATATATCTCTCACACTCTTTTTGGTGTTTTCTATCCCTTTTTCTCTCTGTGCTTCAAATTTATATATAGTTTACTGACTTGTGTTCCAGTTTACCAGAAGTTCTCTAACAGATTCCAGATCTCTGTTGAAATTCTTCATATTCTCCTCAGTTTTATTGAACACATGAATTATCTTTATATTAAAGTCACTGATTACTTTAACATCTTATCTCTAGGTCTATTTTTGTTGTTCTTTTAAATTCTGGCTTTTAGTTATCTGTTGTTTTTTTTTTAGCCAGATATTGTGGATGAAAAATTAGAGAGACTGTAAATGCTGTCATCTTCTTTCACAGAAGTCTAAGTTTTCTTCTAGCAGGTATATAAATATAGGAGGATAATTTTGATTCTTTTGAGAAACAGCTTTAGTCATAATTAAGGATTTTCTATTTCATGTTTGCCCTTATTCCCAGATGTCATACTTTTGTGTTGACTGAAGGCACAGGGTATCTACTGATATCTCTGTCTCCCTTCATCTTACCTGGGCTTAAAATCAAATTTTAATATTTGCAGCATCACATAGCTATTTAATTACACTTTCACTTAGTTCTTTGTTCTCTTAGATGCTGTTTTCTGTTGGGTTTTTAGGGTCTCACCCAGGGCATGTGTAACTAAGGAGTTAGTCAGTGAGGTAGGGTATTTGGACAGTTTTTCAGTTAAATCTACTTTAAATCCTGGATCTCTATAATGTTTCCTCCCAAATGCTAGCTACTTTGGCATCCCCAAATTCCAACCTGTTTCTTCTCAGCTCAGTAAGATTCCTGCCTTTCTGCTTGGGGCTTATTTATTTATTTCTGTAATTTAAATTCCAGTTACTTAACATACAGTGTAATATTAGTTTCAGGTGTACAATTTAGTGATTCAACACTTCCATACAATAGCCAGGGCTCATCACAAGTGCCCTCCTTAATCCTCATCCCTTATTTAACTCATCCCCCCACTTCTCTCCCCTTCTGGTAACCATCAGTTTGTTCTCTATAGTTAAGAGTTTGTTTCTTGGTTTGGCTTTCTTTTCTTTTTTCCCTTTGCTTGTTTGTTTTGTTTCCTAAATTACACATATAAGTGAAATCATATGGTGTTTGTCCTTCTCTGACTGACTTATTTCGCTTACCCTCTAGCTCCATCAACATTGTTGCAAATGGCAAGATTTCATTCTTTGTTATGGCTGAGTAATAGTCCATTGTACACATATGTATACCACATCTTCTTTATCCATTCATCAGTTGATAGATATTTGGTCTCTTTCCATCATTTGGCTATTGTTGATAATGCTGATGTAAACATCCCTTTGAATTAGAATTTTTGTATTCTTTGAGTAAATAACTAGTAGTACAATTGCTGGATCGTAGGGTAGTTCTATTTTTAACTTTTTGAGGAACTTCATACTGTTTTCCAGAGTGGCTGCACCAGTTTGCATTCCCACCAACAGTGCTGTTTCTCCACATCCTTGCCAACAGCTCTTATTTCTTGTGTTGTTAGTTTTAGCCATCTGACTGGTGTGAGGTGATATCTAAAGAACTTATAAAATTCAACACTCAAAAATAATCCAATTAAGGGGCGCCTGGGTGGCTCAGTCGGTTGGGCAGCTGACTTCGGCAAAGGTCATGATCTCACGGTACATGAGTTTGAGCCCCGCGTCGGGCTCTGTGCTGACAGCTCGGAGCCTGGAGCCTGTTTCAGATTCTGTGTCTCCCTCTCTCTGACCCTCCCCCATTCATGCTCTGTCTCTCTCTGTCTCAAAAATAAATAAACGTTAAAAAAAATTAAAAAAAAATAATCCAATTAAAAAATGGGCAGAAGACACGAACAGACGTTTTTCCAAAAAGACATAGAGATTGGCTAACAGACACATGAAAAGATGCTCAACATCACTCATCATCAGGGATATTTCCCCTATTTTTTGAATTGGAAAATCCCCTCAGGGAAAAAGTCATGATGAGTGTGGCACTCCCCTCCAGTGCTTCTCTTTTCTCAAGGATTATAACTTTTCCTTTCCAATCTTGTCTGAACTGAACTGGGTACTTACCTGTTCCTTCACACAGTGTTTTCATATACCAGCTTTTATAGTTGTTTTCAGCAGGAAGATAAGTTCATCATATCCTGAGCTAAAAAAGCCAATATTATTTTCAGGAAAATAAATCTGACTGATGACCCTGAACTGGAATTGGGAGAGACTGCTGGATGAAAGGCCAGTTAAGAGGCTACTGCAGTCATTTAAACAAGGGATGGTGAGGACCTAATAGCTGCATTTGGTTTGGAAAAAAAGAGGTACAATTCAAATCTTTCATTCATGCTTTCTTATTTTCATTCACAGGACTCTGATGAAAGAGTGATATTAAGGAATAGTTACTGAATTAGGCACTGTTCTACCACATTTACACGGACTTTCTTAAATCCTATGCCTATTGGACACTATTATTATCATTTTGATTTTACAGACGAGAAAACTAAGATACAGAGAGTTTAAGTGACTATCTCAACATCACATGGACATTAAATGGACTTTGAGTCAGGCCTGCTGACTCCACCACTGTGCTCTCTTCATTCCTTGCAACAGGTGTGATCTTTTAAATGGGGGACATTGATAGCACATATTCCAAAGGGAGAAAAGGAGAAAAAATGGATGCAGTGGTTCCTGAGCGCTTTTTGTTATTGTTTGGAAAAGTAAGTGAAATTAATGCTTTAGGAAAGTGATAAATCCAGAGAAGTGAAACCAAAGAAAAAGATGAACCTGTTTTTCTTTTTTAAGTGAAAGTAGAGAGTCATAAGGTGGCCAAGAGTAGGCAGTCAAGGCAAGTGGATAACTTGGAAGATCAGAGACTGATTATAGTGATGAAAGTTATTGCTTAATATTTTATATATGGACATTTCCTCCACAAATAATTTTCCCTTGTTTTTTTGGTGATGGCTCATTTTAACCAGAAAATTTAAAGTACACATTCAAGTATTTTTTGGATGAGTGAAAGAGGAAAGTACAACTTTAACATTAAGAGTTAATGGTACCTCATCTTACTCAGGGGGTTGGTCACACAGGATGGAGGATAGAGGTCACCCCACTAGGGGGCGTTGAGGTCTTGTCTCAGTTTGGTGAATAAAGGTGTGGTTTGATTTATGCTTGTTTTGATAGTCTGACATAAATTAGAGAAGAATTTAAAGAAAGATCGAAATTAAAGATGTAATTTATCTAGCACAATTAGGGGAAAGATTTACAGAAATTTTATTATTCTTTATCCCACCTTCATGGTAACTAATTACTCACATTAATGAAAAGTCAAGAATTGCACTTAAAACCAAATCTAACACTATTCAAAATGTAAGCCATGGAATTATGGAGGGAGTTATAATATTTGAAGATTTTTAAAAAATATTTTTCCCTCCAATTCAATTTTGAAGATGTTGACATTTTTCTCTATGAAGTAGGAATTCATTTGTTTCACATAAAAATGACTAAAAAGACTTACCAAACTGTTGACAGTGGTTACTTCTGACGGAAGAGAAGTAAAGGTATTTGCTTTTTATTCACCATATCTATATATGGTTTGAATTCTTATAAACATAAATTTTATAATTTAAATTTAGAAAAGTAAAAAAATTTAGTTGCATTTAAAAACTGGGTTAGGATGCCAATATAAAAATTAATTAGAAATGTAAGTCCAAGTTTATATAATCTGCCTAAATATGAATAAATATAACATCTAAGTGATATTAATAGGCATTCTACAATTAGAATCAGAAAGGAAGAGTGTTATACTGTATATTTTCACATCTCTTGTTTTGCATAATGGATAGTCACATATGGCTCTGAGGTCTTCAAAAATGAAACTTATTTAATTTGTTCTAACCCTAAATATACCAGTTTACTTGAGAATTTGATATTTTATTTTCTGCACACTTAAGAGTTTATAACACAGTTCTATAGAATTCAGTTTGAGAAAAAGTGACATGTACAAAAGCACTAACTCTATATAAACAAAGAAACACCCATAGTCAAAATAAATGATGTTCTTAAATAAGGTCCTTTAAATTAATCTTAAATTAATGTTAAGGGAATGAAAAATAAATCAGTATACTGTATTACATTATTTCTGTCTTTTTATTAGAAATATGTAAGTACCTTTTACTTCTTTTGGAAATGCTGTAGATAAGTCACATATCAAACTGTATAAAAATAATGAATTAAACACCTATAAATGTGAGTAGCAACCCCATGCTATCACTTACTAAACATCCCTGAACTGCTGTGCCCTCGGGAGTGTTTAAGGGTTGGACACAAGACATGTCGTGGCTTCATGTTTTTACTACTAATTCAATCAAAAATGTTTCTGCCCAAAGGACTGGAGTTAAAATATCCCTTCTATCAACATAATAGGGGAACATCACCGAGGCATTTGGCCAGAGGACAAAGGGCACACAAACTTTTTGCCAAGCATGTTGAAAAGTAAGAATATTTTAGGAATACTACTTATCAAGATAGGATTTAAAATTAATTTTGAGCAGTCAGATAAGCAAATAGCGATAAGGGCTCTGATGATGGAAACAACAGATGAGAATACTTTGGTACACACTAGGGAGTCAGCAAAACACAAATAATGGGGAGAAAGCAGCTATCTAATTTGAGCAAGTGTAGAGACCATTTTCTTACCTATGCCTGGTTGAGCATGTAGTGTGTGTGTGTGTGTGTGTGTGTGTGTGTGTGTGTGTGTGCAGCAGCTACTGTGTGTGAATAATATCCCCATTCCTCGACTGTATTTTTGATAAATTTTAGTATGAAATTATGCATAATTGTATATCTAGTCATTATTTCTCAAAATAAGTTCAGTCCTCCTTCAAGTCCTTTTTATTTATTTATTTTATATAAAATGTAGGTTAAAGAATCCTATCAGTTTTGTAACATGAGTCGACACTACCTAATTAACAAAGCCAAAATTTCTTGCCCCAACTATGTAAAACGTAATAAAGAAAGTGGGTTAAACAATGCTTATTTTTGTCTGAATATGTTAGATGTTGGCAGAAAAACACTTATTCTTGATGTCCCTGTGTATTTCCTACCCATTTTTTCAATACTATATCATGAAATCCTTCCTGTCATTTATTTTTTGAAAACTCAATTACTTGGATTAATTGGGAAACTCAGTATAAATGGCTACTAGTTCTCATGCTGTAAATCTATGTTGAACAGTATTAAAAAATCTATCTTGCAAAGAATATTTCCTAATTGAAATCTAACCAAAATTAATTATAATCAGTAAAACCACCATTTTTAAAGCTTCTGCCAAGGGTGTCTGGATGGTTCAGTTGGTTGAGCATCTGACTCTTGATTTCATCTCAGGTCATGATCCCAGAATCGTGGGATCAAGCCCCTCATCAGGCTCTGCACTGAATGTGGAGCCTGCTTGAGATTTTTCTCTCTCTTTCCCTCTGCCCCTCTCCCCTGCTCATGTGCTCTCTCTCTAAATAAAAAAATAAATAAACAGACAGACAGACAGACAAACAAAGCTTCTGCCAACTTCTCAATTGTTGCAGAAAATTTGCGGATCACTAGTCCTGTCTCCTTAGATCCTTTTTTTTTTTTTTCAAAGTGGAAAAACTGAACTCTCCTAAGTAGTGTTGATGCTCAGTGAGTAAGCAAAATATGTAACACATCAACTGTGGAGTATGACTTGGGGGACAGAAAAGGTCTAATGGCTTCAAATGTGCTCTTCCATAGTTGGGCAGGATTTGTGCTTTTTTCTGGCTTAGAAAACAAAGTTTGTTGGCGTCATTGTCTCTATAGCAGAAAATTAACAGACATATGGAGTGTGCTATGGACAGACAACTCATTTCTAGTCCTTGAGTCACTGTTTAACTAGATTGGACACTTTGTCCATGCCACCTAACTTCTCTGGGCTTCTTACTGCAGCATATATAAAAGGTGGATAAGAAAACTGTCTGTCTAAAAAGTACCACTGAACTGCTGAAAACCCAGATGACAGGGGAAAACATCTTTTGCTTATTAAATATAATCCAGAAAATAATATAACAAGCACTATGCATTTACCACCTAGATTTAAAAGATGCAGACAGTTTGCTGAAATTTGCACATATCTCATTTCTTATTAAGAAATAAAACATTACAGATAGAGCAAAAGGCATTCCCTTGCTTTCGCTATCATTTTTCCCTTTCTTCTCAGAAGTAGTTGGTGTGTATCACTTCCAGCCATATGTTCGTTCTTTTACTATACAAGTATGTATCCCTAAAATTATAAACTATTGTTGCAAGTTTTTGATAGCATGTACAAATATCCTTTACAGCTTGATTTTTTGTTTGACATTATATTTTTGAGATTCATTTACATTGATATATGCTACTATTGTTCAATTATTTCAACTGCTCTATACAATTCTGTTATGTGAACAGTATATATATTTTTCTACAAGAAGTTAGATTGTTTCCATATGTGTACTATTCAGAGAAATACTATCATGAACATCCCTACATTTTCTGGGATAGCCACTGTCTTAGTCAGTTTGGGTTACCATAACAAAGTAACATTCACTGGGTGGTTTAAACAACCAAAATTTATTTTCTCGCAGTCCCAGAAGCCAAAGTCCAAGATCAGGGTACCAGTGTGATTGGATTTGGTGAGAGCTCTCCCCTGGCTTGTAGACAGTCACCTTCTAGCTATGGCATCACATGGTAGAATGAGGGGGAATGAGAGAGAGAGGGAGGGGGAGATCTACCTCTTCTTATGCTATCAGTTTAGGACCCCATCCTTATGAAATCATTTAACCTTAATTACTTACTAAAGACCCAATCACCAGATATAGTCACATTGGGTATTACGTCTTCAACATAGGAATTTTGGGAGGACACAGTATAGTCCATAGCATCCACCTAGAGTAAAATTGCTAGCTTGTATGAAATCTACATCTTCAACTTTTCTAGGTTTTTCCAAATTGCTCTCCAAAATGGTTGCAATATTTTAGACAACCACCAACAAGTAAATAGATGACAGGACATTATTATTATTATTATTATTATTATTATTATTTAATGTTTACTTATTTTTGAGAGAGCGAGCAAGTGGAGGATGGGCAGAGAGAGAAGGACAGAGGATCCAAAGCAGGCTCTCCACTGATAGCAGCCAGCTCCATGCGGGGCTCAAACTCACAAACCATGAGATCATGACCTGAGCTGAAACCAGCTGAGCTACCCAGGCGCCCCAAGATAGAAGGTACAATCTTTTCAAGTTGCAACTTCGTTTTCCTATTCCACCATTATCTGGAAAGTCTTCTTCCAAGTAGCTGTCCAAACGTTGGCTTCTGCCAACCAGTTCTTTCATTTGTGGCCATGGTACCACGTGGACTGGTGTGTTCTCTTCTCTAATCCCAATATGAAAACCACTGACCTTACTCCATCAATAGAGTTTTATTAGGTCAATGATGTGGAGTAGAAATACTCAGTGGATTCAAAGTGATAGCTAGAGTTCCTTCCCAGAAAATCCAGGTCTCATTTGCTGGGAACAAAAGATAACCAATAAAATTTCAAGTCCACTACAGTAGAGCCCCTTATGATCCAATCATCTCTGGTTCCAGGTGTGAAAAGCCAGCGTTCTTTGACCTCCACAGTGATTTCTTTCTTTGTTTTTTTTTTCAAATCAGATATTTAATGTTCCTTAAAATGGTTTAAACGCCATTTGATTTTCCCCTTCTCATTCACTGTGTCCTCCCCCCATTTTTAGCATTTTGCTTTCTTATTTCTTCAGCACTCAGGAACTCTGGGTTCCTTTTGTTAATGTGTTACCTTTTGTTAATGTGATACCTCCTCTTGTAAAGGTAGGGGCATTTTACTTGCCCCCTGAGGTACTCGTCTGTGAATTGAAAAGAGTCTGATTAGAGAAAGAGATGGTTTCAATCATGAGACAGTCTATGAATCAAAGGGATTTTTCAGAGTGAGTTAAACAATCTATTTTCCTTCCTGTATGTGTCACCATTTTTCTGGAAACTCTTACTTATCAGGTAAAACTGTACTTAGGGAGGTTCTCTGACAGCTTAATCATGGTCTCTGCTGGATCCCACAGCGAAGCCAGAAAGCTGAAAGTGTTTGCAGCTCTCATTTCCGTGGCAACTGTCTGAAGGGCCAAATATAAGAGCACTATTTCTCTGTAGGACCCAGTAGAAGAAGGAACTGACTGGTGAGGAAAACCCCTTTTAGTCAGAAATTTTTCTTTAGGAGGTCAAGACCTTTGAAAAATTAATGGAAAAGTACCAAGCCGTACCTTTACATGTATTTTTTAAATGCTTCATTGGTGTTAGCTAGGGAACTTGACATTTGCATGTCGTAACGAATCCATTTTCCCTTCACTGTCCCTTCTTCCCTCTTTCCATGCCCATCAATCTATCCATTTCTTGTTCTTATCACTATAACATGGTGCTTGTTTAAGCCAGCAGGATGTGGAAAAATATTTAAAAATTAATACATGCGACCACTTAGGAATAATCCTGTACATTTGTGTGGCTCTCTGAGTGATGAGACAATAAATACCTGTCTACTTTGTGCTATGTAGAATTCCCTGCATTATTTGGTCGGGGGGGGGTGCTCAGGTTCACTGAGCAGGAGTCAACGTGGGGCAGTTGAATAGCTTTACAGTTCCTCTTGCGTTGTTAGATCTTTATTATTTAATCTCAAGGACTCTGAATTTTTAGAATATTTCTCTCAGACTCAAGACCATTTTTGGATAACCTACCATTATCTTTGGCATGAAATATCAAGAAATCACTATAATGCTTCCCTGTATGAAGGGAAGAAGGACTGTGTCTATGCCACACTGCTGAGCAATATACATAATACACATGAAAAGACTTAGGTTAAGGTGGTTGCAACCTTCAAAGGAAAACCTGAACATTTCTCTATGTCAGGTTGTTGGGCTTTTGATGGCCACAACCTTAATTTCAATTCCTTTGGAGCTGTTCTATATAAAAGGGATCTCACAATTTTGAATATATACATATGTAGTAGGGCAAATAAGCATCATTTTTATAGCTAGAAATTAATTTGAGACATCAGTATGATCATTATTGGGACACCTCTTTTGACGTTACTAAGTAACCTGTTAAAATTCATGTCATTCATCAACTCCTTTAACAGGGTCAAAGTGAGACAGAGAATTAAGGAAGTTATCCAACCAGGGTAAAACCTTTTTTATTACTACAACAGTCTCTTCGATCTGTTTTTAACTCCCATTCATTATTTTTTAGTGCTCATTTACCAACTTTCTTTATTTCATTTCTCACAATTCACAATAGTTTTTTTTTTTTTTTTTTTTTTAGAAACACTGAGTAAATTCTGCCATTATTTGTTATGAAACAAGTCCTGAAAGGAAGGAAGGAGCTACATAAACGGAGCAAAAGTATAAAACCTGTTAACAGGTAAAATTTCTCCCCAAGTTGTCCTCAATCAAGCTATTAACATGAAGAGCCACCTTCTTAAGTCCTTAAATACTAAAAATAAATCATATGCCTGTAATTCCTATGTCACACACATTCCTATGTATACAATTGTTACATTACATTTTTAATTAGTGTATGTAGGTTATTATATGTGTATACATATATGCATATACACACACTCATGAAACAAAATCGTTCATATCTACAGTTTCTTGATATTGTTTTGCTTCTTTGGATGCATGCTTTTTGTCCTTGACACCCCAAGGAGCAAAATGTTTTACTTTTGTTTATTAATATGGTTGATAGTAATAATTATAAGGTCTGGGGCGCCTGGGTGGCTCAGCCGGTTAGGCGGCCAACTTCGGTTCAGGTCTGACCTCATGGTTCCTGATTTTGAGACCCATGTCGGACTCTGTGCTGACAGCTCGGAGCCTGGAGCCTGCTTCAGAATCTGTGACCCCCCCGTCTCTCTGTCCCCTTCCCAGCTCATGCTCTGTCTCTGTCTCTCAAAAAATAAACAAACGTTAAAAAAATTAATTATAAGGTCTTAGTTTAACATTGAAGTATAGGTTAGTTGATAGTTTCTTTATATTTATGATGCTGCATCCCAAATTCTGTAATTCGTGAAAGGGATTTTGTAAACTAAAATCTCTTGTAAAAGAGATACGTGAACTGCTACCAGTAGTAGTTTCGCTATGATTTCTAAAAGAAACACTCCATGCAGTTTAGGAGAAAGTTGTTGGGTCCTAGGACCAGCGTGGCATTCCCCACTTCCTCCAAAGCTTACAAAGAGGGACATTTCAAAAGGGTGTGACTCTTGCCCCTGTTCTCTATGGGAAGCTAACCCTGGGATTTTGGCCTCCTGACAGCTGGTAGCTCTCTCACTGGAAGGCTCATGGAGTGGCCAAAAGCAGTGCCAGGCTCTAAACCTGTCTCTATGTTTGCAATTCAAAGAGAGGAGTATTTTGATCTGTTTTAAAGAGAATTGAGTCATTCATGTAACCATGGGAGGCATAGGGATGCATCTGGCCCTTGGGCACAGGAAGCCAGGGTCAAATCCTGCCAGAGCTCTCTCTCTTCCCCTTGCTTGTCCCTGCTTCTCACAGAATGTTGGTGCTCTTCCACAGAAGAACTTCTTCTGCACAGGAGGAGTCAGCTGCCCACTACACCAATGCCTCCCATCTCTATCTACCACAGTGATGAGCCAGGATCTATGCAACTGACCTGGGGAGGGGTGGCAGCTCCCCCTGGTCCAGCTTGGGTGGGTCACTCAACAGGAAGAATATGGCACTCCAGAGAGAGTTTTTAAAGTGCTTTGGCTGGGTACTCAGAATTAATTCACAAGGTAACCTTGCTTAGTCTTTTTTTTTTTTTTTAATTTTTTTTTTTTTAACGTTTATTTATTTTTGAGACAGAGAGAGACAGAGCATGAACGGGTGAGGGTCAGAGAGAGGGAGACACAGAATCTGAAACAGGCTCCAGGCTCTGAGTTGTCAGCACAGAGCCCGACGCGGGGCTCGAACTCATGGACCGTGAGATCATGACCTGAGCCGAAGTCGGACGCTTAACCGACTGAGCCACCCAGGCGCCCCAAACCTTGCTTAGTCTTTAAGCCCTGGGCTCAAGTCACCTGTTATCTAGAAGCGAAGTCTCACAATGACCTTTATAAGTATTGAACTGTATATAAGACACAACACATAGATTCAAACTCATTTTTACATACCAGCTATATTAAATGAAGGCTAGAAAAATCTGAAGTTTTAATAATGTTATTAAATTTTTATAGTTAAAATATATGATTATCTATAATGTTTTACTGGCTATAAAATTTGTAGGGAAAACAGTTCAAAGGCAATTCAATTATTTTTTCCAGTACATGAGGCTCTTATGAAACAGATTATGGACAGAAATGGCTTTCAGAATAAATTTAAGGAGAAAGTTCTGGTTATAAACAGAAAGGTCACATGTCTATAATAAATCATTTGATTTTGTACAAAATGTGAGACAAAATTAATAATAAAGTTCTAATTGAATAAAAAAATGTTAGTTGAAATAGTGATGTTATTGAAGAATGCCAGAGTTCTCTGAAAAAATGACATTGAGAGTTTGTATTAGAATAAGTTTGCATCAGTTGAAACTAAGGTTAGCAAACAGCCAAATCTCTGCATTCTGAACATAGAAGGATGAGCTAATGCATTTTTATGCAACTTTTAAAGAAATGGAACACACATATACTTTCTACTACCTCTCTTAGTTTCTCTAAAATCAACTTTATGTCCCTCTTGTAACAAAACATGACCAGTACTCTTCCACAACAGATCTGGAGATTCGTCCAAAAGATGAGTCACTGTGAAATGGAGTGGTCCTCCACTCAGGACTTGAAAGGAGGTTGCATTTGAGATGTGTCCCAGCTTCCTCAGTTGGAACCTGGGAAGAATTTTCCCACAGGAATAAGGAGCATTAAGAGTTGGGTCTTAGGACTTCTAAATGCCAGCTATCCCTGGCCCTTCAGCTTTCTGACTGATGATGTGTTTAGTAGGGACAACCAGCCAAATAAGAGAAATTAAACACTGATTTATTAATCTGCACAGGCATTTTTTAAACTCCCCGATTAATGAATTTGGACTACTCTGATGGGAAACCCATCTTCGGCCCGAGACTAAACTGGGATTTCCTGCTGCCTTTGCAAATATGAAATGTGGGAACTGTAGGCTCAAGCATGTCTGGGAAGGGAGAGAAGGAGGAGAGAGAGAGAATGAGAGAAAGAGGGAAAGTGAGAGTGAGAGAGAAAGAGAGACTGTAGAGAGGACTCCATCCAAGTCCATGAAGCCAAACAATTGTGGGAGGACGACAGAGCTGGGATAGTGAGGGTTCTCATCACCTTTCAAAACAGTGTGATCCTGCTCACTTAGGACAGGTGGCCCAACAAACCATAGGCTTTAACCAATCAGCTGCTCCTCTTCCTTTGGAAAGAGCAAATAAAGAAGGGGGGGTGGGCAAAACAGGGAAACCTGAGCAGTGGGAGAAAAAGTGTTCTTTGTGCACTGTGGCATTATTTAGTTTTATTATGGGGCTAAGTGGCTTTTTGTACATTTGCCCTAGGATATTACAATACTGTGTTTCTATGGGAAAATATTGTGTCTATGAATTCTAAATAAGTGACTCATAAATGAAGTTCTGGACTGCAACACATCAAGCAAATTTAGCTGCTTTTCAGATGAACTGTGCATGCCCCCTGTGCTGTGATGGTTTATGCAGGAGTATGCCTTGTCAGCAATGACTGGACAGTCCTCCCAGAGTTCTACAGAATGAAGATGTAGATACATTTTCTTCTTAGACTATGCCAGGAAATACATATATTTCAGCAAATAATACAAACACAAATTAATGTAATCACTTATTAAGCTAGTAAATGCAATCAAAGTGGAAATTATTCTGGAAATAATAGCAGTTTTTTCTATTTATATATTCACTCTACTAGAAAAATTATTGTATCAATTATCATTTAGTGCATTATAAACCATCCCAAAATTTAGTGGTTGAAACAAAAGCTATGACTTACATGTCCATAAGAGGCAATATGCAAGGCCTCTTGAGGCCCAGGCTTATAATGGTACATTGTTATTTCCATTTTATTCTGTTGCCTAAGACAAGTCACATGGCTAAAGCTGAAGTCAAGGTGTGGAGAAATATATTCTGCTCCTTTAGTGGGTAGGATTGCAAGATCGATGGGAAAAGGCAAGGACACTGGAAGGGGCAGAGAATTAGAACGAAGGATGCAATCTACCACAGTGATCATTGGCCCCATAAACTTAAATTAGATACTACTCCTTGAAGATTCAGTTGTCTCTGTGAGTAGATAGGAATTAAGGATCAGGGAAAGGAGGGCATGGTAAGGTTGTGAATGGCATGTTCTGTAAAGGCACAATGCTTAAACCTGTCATTTAAAGACTTAAGACTCCTTGAATCTGGGAATATTTTAAAGCATTTGCTCCACTGGTCCTACAGAGAAAGCTGAAGTCATCCTTCATCTTGGAGCTGAGACAAATAGAATCAGTCAAGAACTTTCCAATCAGGTAGGAGTCCCAGTTAATTGGGGAAGTCTTTTTTTGTTGTTGTTATATTTATTTATTTATTATGAAAGAGAGAGAAAACATGAGTGAGGGAGGGGCAGAGAGAGGAGAGAACGAGAATCCTAAGCGGGCTTTGCACCATCAACTCTGGAGCCTGAGTCTGACACAGGATTGAAACTCAAGAACCCGTGAGATCATGACCTGAGCGGAAAATGGATGCTTAACTGACTGAGCCATGCAGGCATCTCTGGGGAAATCTTAAAAAGGGCTCTAAGTGCTAAGGCTCTAAGGAGCCTCTGGCTCCTTACTCTTATCGGGATTACATAGAGAAAAGAATAATAGAATAATTGGTTTGGTGACTATGCTTAACTTTTTGGGGGGCAGTGTATAAATAAAAAGGTTCTATATTTTCCATAACTCTCCTGACATTTGTGCTAAATAACCATCTCCCCCAAACCTTTTCCTCTAGTATATACTTTCTTAACAACATGTTGGCCAGTCTTTATAATTTTTTAGCTCATTTTGGTTATTTGAACAGTCTAATTCTGGCATTTAAGATTCACTCATTTTCTCAAAAATGATTCAAAGTAATCTTCTCTTTCCTCCACTCTTCTCTTTCCTCCACTCAGACTAGATCTGAGTGGAGGGACCATGGTTGCATCTGTGTCCATCTTCTTATCCTTCTTCCAGATGTTTTTCAAGTGGGGGTTGGGGTTGGGGAGGAGGGGCTGAGTTGCAGACCTCTTCTTGGTTAACCATGACTGCACTTCTGTTCAAGGTCTACACAGGCTGACAAGAAGGCTCCAACAATCTTTACAAGTAACAGGGGAGGGGCCCTCTTTGCCTCCATCCTGCTTCCCAGCACACACACACACACACACACACACACACACACAGAGAGAGAGAGAGAGAGAGAGAGAGAGAGAGAGAGAGAGCTTACATTGCCCAAAGGTATAGCCCTGGTTCTCATCTTTTAGCAAATTGTGAGGTCAGCAGGGACACATGGGATCCATCTTTTAATGGAAACCAACAGATCACAGGCAGAGTGGTCCTTGGATCTCACCTTGCCCTCTCTCTCCCCAAATTTCTGCCCCTATTCAGATCACATGGGGGCCAAGCAACATGTCCACTCTTGAACTAAAGCCTGTGTGAGGATAAAAATGTTGGCCACCTCTTCTAGGTACTGGAGTCTTTAGAAAAAATTCTCTCTCTTTTCCTTTTTCCTTCCCATTAGCTTTGGGGAAGGGAAAGCTATGCCTCTTTCACTCTCAGTCCTTTCAGGGAGGGAATCAGAGGTGAGAGGTGCATAGAATTGGTTGTAGGAACAATTGGTTGTAGGAACAATGAGAGAATATGGCTGGCTCCAGATGCTGGTACTCTCTGATTTTAAATTGTGGACATACTCACTGATTTTTGACTTTAGTTTCGTACCCTAGCTGCAGTTTAGGGACAACAGGAAAAGTCTTACTATACGTCCTATTTGTTTTAGAATCAGGCAGAACTTGTTTCAAATCTGGGCTCTGCTACTTACTACTGAGTCTCATTTTCTTCATCTGTAAAATGGTGTTACTAGAAATGATTTCTCAGGGCTATTATGATGCTAAAATTAATGCATGAATGTCATTTGGCTCCCTTATAAAATGTGTTAATTACTATTTGTTATTTTTTTAATCATCCCATCCTCCACATCCACCTCCTGCACCTTACTTGAAACCACTTTTGTGCATATTTATGTAGACAGATATAAATGTATATGTGTGTATAGAAGATCTAGGGTTTGATATTTTTGCCCCTTGAATCCATATTATGTTATTGGTGTAGAAAAGTATACTTGAGACATAAATCTTCAACATTCAGTAGTAATAGTCCTATGTTCTTATATGATTCATATGAGTCGTAAGTTACTGAGGGCATCAAGTATGGACTTTCTACTTCCTGCAGCACATTGTGTAGGTGTATTATTACCAGAAATCCTCCATAATCCTACCCAGTCATTTTGGTCTCTGTTTTTACAGAAATGACTAGGATGAAAGAAAAGAAAGATTGAAACAAAGAAATGTGATTGTTTTTATGTTTTACCATCAAGAATATTGTTTTAGTTAAAGTGAGACCATTCAAATGAGAATAAACAAATTTAAATAAAAAAGAATTTTGATGATGATTTCTAAACTGAATGGGGTTTTACCTGATAAAATCTACAAAGTAGAATATTTATCCTCCAAAAATATCAGCTGAATGTAATCATTAATGCATGTTTTCACGCCTTCAAATACAATAGAATTTTTAAACACTCAATAGTTTGAGAGCTTTTTAGGAGACCTGGGCTCTCTGTTTCCAGAAAAGAAAGGTAGTTCGGATATTCTTTCAACAAACATTTGTTAAATTACAAACCTGAAGAGGCTCTGTCCTTCTCCACTGCTGTAAAGTTTAGTTTAAAGCTCCTCTAATAGAGGAGAAATGAAGTGATCAAACAAACAAAAATCATACTTCAGTATCTTCTTATTCTCTACTGCCTAACACTGGCCTCCACCAGCTCCACCAAGTTTTGACACCCCTAACACTGCTATGACCACCTCTGCCATCACAAAACAATCTTAAAAAAAGTTCTGCTGTATTTGCCCTACAGGAAAGTCTGCAAAATTAGAGAAATCTTGATTCCTTCCTTCTCAAAGATTCACCATCTATAAAATGTACACAATATTGTCCTGACTTGTCACATTTACCCAGTTACCAGTGTATTCCGTAGGTAGCATTTGGAAAAGACAATGAACAAATATGCCGAAAATACCTATACTTAGGTCCTGCTTTCATTTACACCCCCCCCCCCACACACACACATACAAACACATAGCCTAAAAGTAACTGGGAGAAAGGCAGAGTTTATGTTTGATTTTATTTTATTTTATTCTATTTTATTTATTTATTTATGAGAGAGAGAGAGAGAGAGAGAGGTGAGGCAGGGGCGGGGGGAGTGCATGCGAGCAGGGAGGGACAGAAGGAGAGAGAGAGAATCTTAAGCAGATTTCATGCTGTCAGTGCAGAGCCTGATTCAGGGCTCAATCCCATGATCCTGGGATCATGACCTGAACCAAAATCGAAAGTCTGTTGCTTTACAGAATGAGCCACCCAGGAACCCCTGATTTTATTTTTAGACAGAGACTGCAAGAGGATGCACTCATAGCTATGGCTGATTTGACTAATAAAAATGACTATAATAGTTCTTACAAAAATATTCCATGAGTTGTATGCACGTACATAGATAACGGCCAAGAAATTAGAATAACAGGATGTTGGAATCGAAGGGTCTCAGAAGCCACTAGTCCAAATCTCTCATTTTACTGATAAGGAAATTTAGGTTTCTGGCTGTGTCAGGAAAAATTTGTAAGACAAATGGGAAAAAAAAAATCACTTGCACACCCTTCCAGGTCAACTAGTTCTAAAGGGGGCTGAGACCAGTCTTTGAGCTATTTTATACCTCTGTAAGTCTTAGAAAATCTACAGTAATGCAAATTAGTTTTGCCCATATTAATGCAAATGAATTATTTTCATGTGGAAAATAATTGATTATAGCTCTGTGGATATTGACCATCTGCTTACAAATTTCTTTCAGCATTCCTAGAGATATATAAGATTTTGAACAGTTTTTTATTTTACTGGTTCCCTCATTAATTAATGTATTAAGTAAAATCACGGCCACCATCTTAATTCCCATTTAGCATATCAAGGAACAGACTTGGCCAAATATACTCTAGAGTTTTTATGGAGGGCCAGATATTAAAAGGTAGAGGGCAAGCTTGCTTCGTTTGTCTCTAGATGGTTGTGAGAAAAGAAAGGAGATAGAGCAGTGACAGGGAATGGCCAGATGCAGGCCCCAATATCAGTTACAGAAAAGAAAAGAAAGAAATATCTGGGTTTTGTTATAAAAGTGATTTCCTGAACCCAGTCCAGTCCTACTGAATCGGTCTGTGAATTTGAGCCTCACACACACTCAGGTTTAAAAATCATTGTTCCAGAGTCACAAAAATACTTTCAGGCTATTAAAAAGGGAGGGAAAACATGAATTAAGTGAGACAAGAAAAGAAAGCCTTACAACTATGATCTAGTTCAAATTTTAATAGGGAACTATACTGTATATCTTTGGTGCAATGGCTTCAAATGCTGGTATAGTTTTGGCAGTATTATCTTGTATTTCATTTAAAGCAACTACCAGAGAGTGCTTTCATATGGTTCTTCAAGCACAGCGAGGCTTTTCCTGTGATGCTATTTTGAGTGATAGCTGCAGAATCCCTCCCAAGCAGCTCCTCCTTCAGAGGGAAGAATTAAAGTCAGAATCCTTCTCTGATGGGGATTTATTAATTTTACAATTAACAAAGAAAACGTGATATTTTGTTTGTTTGATGTTTCAGAATTTAAAACACTAGTTCTAATAGAGAAGATGCCCACGCTCCACCCATTCTGCAGAAGCCAAACAAATTTTTTCAAGACAGAAAATAGCGTTACCCTTACAGAAAAATACAAGGTGGCAAACTGTGCAAGGCACAGGGCCACTCACAAGCTTTTGGGGCCAGATACACTTGAGCTCTGGAGCATGTTTAATGTGGCTCTGGTCTTAAAGGTTCTAAAAATATCAGTGTAACCAAATTAATTAGGTTACAGAAGACTTGGACTTCAGCAAAACTTAAAACTTTCTTGCCTCTCATGTCTGAGTGTGTACATCCAGACTAGTTCAAATATTGGGAAACTAAAATAGATTCTATTAAGTTGTTAAAAAAAAAACAAACAAACCAACAACCCCCTAACTGTTTCATGAGCAGCAAAGAAAAAGAGGCATTGTTAGAGCAAATTACTGAAATATAACGTCTGCAAAACTGCGTTTGTGCTGTTAAGGTAACCCCGGTGATTTCCCTATATCCCATCTAGCAATAACCTCAATTCCTATATGTGCCCTGTGCTTGTCACCAAAGGGGCTGTAAGAAAAGTAAGTGTTGGCCCTCTAGGAGCCTTCGTATTGTTTAATAGTAATATTGATATGCTGTGGAACTATTAAAGCCACTCTTCTCAGTTAACACCAGATATTAAAATTACACAAATAAAATACATTGTTGGCCAGGCTTAAGCTACGTTTAAAGCTCTATTTGTTGAAGAACTAAGGTTAAGTCTCCACCCTGTAATATAGGTCTCTTAGATGACATGTGAAAAGATTGACTTCTAGCTGTAGCTCATGATAAAGTCCTCCAATGACTCCTCTTGAGTGAACTAAGTCTGACTGAAGAATAGATCCTAGACAGTGAGACTGCTTGTTATAGAAATGAATGCATACTTTCCATTATAAACTCCTGACATGAGTGTTAACAGAATTCAGTAAGTATGGGCCATGCCCTGAAATGTCTATAGATGACTTAATCACTTAAGCAACAACTTAATTCAGGCTCTGGAAGTATTGCCCACCCACCCACCTTTGCTCATAATATTCAAGTGATATAACGTAGATTTGAAAAACCACTCTGAACAAAGCATGGAGTTAAATAGTCATCAGAATACAGCTCAGGGATATGGAGATCCTAGTTGTTCAAATGGCAAAAAGACTGGCAAAGTTGTATTGTTATAGAAAATCTACTCTATTTGTAGCAGGGCCCTCTATTATGTTCTAATAACATGGGAATTAACTCTCCTTGTAGTGTTTTAATAGAAAAAGAAAACACTGGGAGTAGAGGACTAAACAAAATTCAAAATATTTTGCTGCAGGTCTTTTTGGGATCTTTTCTTATGCCAATATCCCCTAGTAGAGCAGAAGATAAGATATGTACAATTTCCCAGATATATCTGACTATTGTATTAAGATTAAGTTCAACTAGTAGTGACAGAAAAAATGAAAATATAAGTGTCTTAATGTCTTAAACTAGATAAAAGTTTGTTACTTTCTTAAGTAAAATTCTGGAGATGTATAGTCCAGAGCTACTTTGGCTCTTTAAGGTATCATGGCTCAGTCTCCCACTGTTAAGACCACCTCATGGTATCATATGGCTGCTACAGCTCCAATCAGTACATCTGCAATCCATGCAGCATGAAGGAGGACATGAAAAGAAGAGAATCCCCTAACCTATCAAGGATGCTTCCTAGAAGTTGGAAAGCAACTTTTGACTATATCTTATTGATTGGAACTTAGTTCTATGGCCACATCTACATGAAAAACTGCTAAAATGTAATCTTTATTCTGTGTAGCCACATGCCTGGTTAAACATTCTGTTTTTGAGGAAGAGGAGCAGAGGACCATGAACAATCTCTGACACAACCATGAAACTCTACTTCAGGGAGCATGTCACAAAATAAAGTTGTGAAAGTGTTGATGTAAATTAATTACTATTGCCACTATTTTCTCAACTGCTAAGAATCAATGTCCAAGGTAATCCATTGGAAGAGTCTGAAAACTAGGACTGGCAAACTGACTTACTAAACCATTCTTTTACAGGTACCAGAAGCACAAAAAGGAGAATTAATGGTATTTCATTTGAATCTAGCCACTGCAATAATTTACTTGAAAGTATGATGTTCCCTAAAAACCAAGAAGCCATCTCTTTGAGATGTAATTGTCAAAAAAAAAAAAAAAAAAAAGACAGAAGCCTTATTTTCCAGTTTCTGTGGGGAAAGTAGGATGTTAACTTGAGCGGGCACCTTGCTCCAAATCACAAAATGACCTCCTATCATAAAGATATGACAAGTTTGTTTTCCTTTGGATAAAGCCAATTAGCTAACATAGATGGTCATCCCAATGATCAGATTTAAATTTAGGGGGAGCTGTGTGTGACAAATGGTGCTGTCAAGTCCTCTTATTTGAGGAATAGTTACTGTTTATTTTGACAACTTGTAGGGAGTGTGTTGTATCTGCCTGGCTTTATAAAAGGGTGAGATTTCTTTCTGGTTTTGCAGTCTTTTAGTGGATTGCCTGAGATGCACATCACATTCTGGTTTAATGCTTATTCAGTATAGAACTGTTTTTCCCCTTTTCCTTTTGTGGAGAATTTTTCTCAGTTGGTGGGAGATTTTTTAAATGTATAGTTCCCCAACATAGTCCTCAAACTCTTTTACATCATATTAACTTAGTATATTCTCCACTGCAAGTAACAGATTACTGTAATTTGATGTTGAACTGGAGCTTAATGAGCCTTTTCTTAGTTGGTGTGGCTAGCAAACATTCAATTAAAGGAAAAAGATTTTCTGTTAAAGATGTTGGTCGACATTCCCTGCTTCCAAATTCTTGGGTGTTGAGTTCTGTGTCCACCACAGACTCAGTGAGATTCTTTGTATATTGTGACTTTTTTGTGACTATAAAGCCAGCTGCATTGCTCAATACAGGCTACCCACCACGAAGATAAGAAGGCCCCATTAGCCTTTAAAGTATTAGTTACTGAGGGGGCCATAACACAATACCATGAACTGGATGGCTTAAAGCAACAAAAGTTATTGCCTCACAGTTGTGCAGGTTAGAAGCTTGATATCAAAGTGTCAGCAGACCTGCATTCACTTTGAAACCTGTCAGGTAATACTTCCTTGCCTCTTCCTAGCTTCTGGTGGTTTGTAGGCAATCTTTTGTGTTGCAGCTATACAACTCCAATCTCTGCCTTTGTGGTCACATGGCATTCTCTCTGTCTTCATGGCTATATTCTAAGGACATCAGCGCTGTTGGAGTAGGGTTCCACTCTTCTTAACTAATTACATCTACAACTATCCTATTTCCAAATAAGGTCACATTCTGAGGTACTGAGAATGAAGACTTTAACATACCTTATTTGGGGGGACACAATTCAACCTGTAACACTTCATAAGAACCACCAAAACTTAAAGTTACACTTGCCAGCCCTGCCAGATGTCTCAGTCTCCACGTGTTAAGGATGCAAGTGCTAAAGTGCTCTCCAGTATTTTCTCCTAGTTTCCTTTTCAAATAATAGAGAGAAAAATTCACCCTGTCCAAGTTTTGAAGTAATCAAAAAGTGATTAGCATTTGGAGGTAAAACCTAAACAATTTTTTAACTGGTAAGGGCTCTGCTAGAGAACATGGTTTATATCTGTGTGTAGGTGGGCTTCCTGATACTGAAGCCCAGGATTCAATGTACCCATCCAGTGCCAGGGCAGCCAAGTCACACATACATCACTGATATATAAGGATACACCTAAGTTCAACCTTAACCCTGGTATTTTGCCAGAAGGTCCAAATGACAGATGCCTACTTTCACAGCATTTCTCACATCTTAAACTTGTGGGTGATCAGAGATCATGTGATATTATAGGTGACCATCACAGCTAATCAGTGTAGCAGTGGCAGTAACACAAACAAGAGATGTGAACAAGAGATGTCATTTTGATCTATCATTAATCTAAATAAATATCTGGGTATTCACTTTCAAATATGGCCAAGCGCTCAAGATTGAACTTGTGTTAAAACTCTTCTTATCAAATTCTGTGAAGATGACAGTGGTGGAAGAGGCATAGCTTTTAGATCTTCCCAAATTCCAACATAAAAAAGACAGTGGACAGCATTTACAACAAAGCTAGGTGACAAGGTACTCCAGGAACCCCAAAAATGCAAACCAGCAAGAGCCACAAGACCAGCGCATCATCAGCACCTGTTTCAGAGAAAACATAGAAAAGCTACGGGATGATTCACAACCTGACAGTAAGAGACCCTAAAATGGCCACCAGATACTCATGGGGAGGCACAGTGGACAGTAATAGCAACCGCAGAAATGAGAGGGAGTCATCCCTAGATTAGCAGATGAGGCAAGGATCCTGCAGTAAGTCAGGCTGATCGCTTAGCAGCACCACCTTCCCACCTTCCACAGGGGCTCACACTCAGATGGAATAGGAGGGGCTAAATCAAAATTGATCAGGAAGAAACAACATAGATGGAGGAAAGAGAGGGTCCAGATAAAAGTGGGCCAGACCAATAGAGCAAAAAAACCAAAAACAACTCAGAAAAATCACCTTAAAAAATTAAAAAAAAATTTTTTTAACACTGCACAGAAACACTGTTGTTAAAACAGATATCCTTCTGATAATCAGGAGAACTAAATTTATATAAAAATGAATAACAGAAATGTTTCAAGGCCAAAACCCAAAGATATTACATGTTTTCAATAAAAAGTCCTATTTGAGAATTTTTCACATCCTGTGAGGATGAAGTAAATTATAGTTTTTGTCACCTTCAATTTCATGAGGAGGAAAAAAATTAAAAATCATAATAAATTACTTTTAATATTGACATAACAGAATTTAAAGAGAAAGGAAAATGGGAAATATTTAAAACATTTTCGTTTCACTAATCATCTTTCAATTTGTGACTACTAAACTTACTATATCAATTTTCAAAATTATTTTCAGATGCATTCTTGATTCCTACTTCTTCCTCTTATATTTGATTTTGGTCTTGATTTCAGTCACATATTGACTTTAACTCCTGGCTCTTTAGCATTTGGAAAAAAATATGTATCAGTTCATCTCAATCCTATAAGATTTATGGTCTGGATGACAAAAAAAGGACATGAATTCTTAGTGGGTTACTTACTCCCAAAAGAAGAATAAGAGAAAGAGGCTGGGATGTGCCCCCTCAACCTGTCTAGACCCATCAATCAGATTAAGTCTTTATCAATTATTTACAGCTGTTTAAAAGTCACCTGAAAGCTCAGTGTCTTAAAAGGACAAAAATTTTATCTGTTCACAGTACCATGGGTTGTGCTTGCTTCAGCAGGCACTAGAATTGGAACAATAAAGAGAAAGTTAGCATAGCCCCTGTGCAAAATAACGTGCAAATTCATGAAGCGTTCCATGTTGTTAAGGGGTCAAATCATCAAGAAGATATAATAATTGTAAATATAGGCACTGAACATCAGAGCACCAAAATATATTAAGCAAATAGTAACAATTCTGTAGGGAGAAGTTGACAACAATATAATAATAGTAGGAGACTTCAATACCTCACTTTCAGCAGTGGATAGTTCAGCCAGAGAGAATATCAACAAGAAAATGTTGAACTTGAACCGTACATTGGACCAAATGGACCTAACAGACATATACAGAATGTTCTGTCCATGAGCAACAGAATATGCATTCTTCTCAAGTGCACACAGAACCTTCTCCAAGATAGATCAAATGATAGGCTACAAAGCAAGTCTTAGCAAATTAAGAAGACTGAAATCATACCAAGTGTTTTCCAACCACAATAGTATAACTAGAAATCAACAAGAGGAAAGTTGGAAAATTTATAAGCATGTGGAAACTAAACAACATACTCCTGAACAGTCCATGGGTCAAAGAAGAAATAAAAAGTAAATTAAAAAAAAATGTCAAAACAAATGAGAATGGAAACACATGGGATGCTACACGAGCAATTCTGAGAGGAAAGTTTATAGTGATAAATGCACACATACATGCTAAGAAAATAGAAAGATCACAAATAAACAACCTAACTTTATACCTCCAGGAACTAGAAAAAGAAGAACAAACTAAGCCCACAGTGAAGGAAAGTAAACATTAGAGCAGAAATAAATAAAATACAGATGAGAAAAACACTAGAAAAGACCACTGAAACTAAGCTGGTTTTTTAAAAAAGGTAAACAAAATTGACAAAACTTTAGCCACACCAACTAAGAGAAAAAAAAGAGAGAAACTCAAGTGAATAAAATCATAAATGAAAGAGGAGACATTACCCTTGGGATTACAGAAATACATAGTATCATAAGAGACTACTATGAGCAATTGTAGACCAAAAAAAAGATAAGCCAGAAGAAATGGATAAGTTCCTAGAAACATACAACCTACCAAGCCTGAATCAGTAAAAATAGAAAATCTTAACAGACCAGGATGCCTGGGTGGCTCAGTCAGTTAAGCATCTGTATCTTGGTTTCAGCTCAGGTCATGATCTTATGGTTAGTGGAATCGAACCCCTTGTTGGGTTCCTTGATGACAGCACAGAGCCTGCATGGGATTCTCTCTCTCTCTGCTCTTCCTCTGCTGGCTCATGCACACATTCACTCTCTCAAAATAAATAAAGAAACTTAAAAAAAAAAAGAAAGAAAACCTTAACAGACCAATAATAAGCAAGAAGATTGAATTAGTAATCAACAACCTCCCAACACTGGAAAGCCCAGGAGCAGACAGCTTCTCTGGTAAATTATATCACATATTAAAAGAATAATTAACAACAACTCTTTTCAGATTCTTCCAAAAAAATTGAACAGGCATGAGCATTTTCATTCTTCTTTATTTTATGAGGCCAGCATTACCTTGATACCAAAAACCAGATAAGTATACTACAAACAACAACAACAACAACAACAACAACAAATTAACACAACAGCAAAACCCTATAGAACAATATCCCTGATGAATATAAATACAAAAACTCTTAACAAAATATTAGTGAACTAAATTCAACAGCACATTAAGTGCTTTATCCCTGGGATGCAAGGATGGGTCAACATACACAAATCAATAAATGTGATAAACTGCATTAATAGAATAAAAGATAAAAACCATGTGTTTATTTCAATATATGTGGAAAAAGCATTTGACAACACACAAAATCTTTCATGTCAAAAACTTTCAACAAATTGGGTATACAAGAACACACCTTAAAACCCATATATGACAGACCCACAGCTAACATCATACTCAATGGTGGATGATTGAAAGCTTTTTCTCCAAAATCAAGAACAAGATCAGGGTGCCCACTCTCATTTGATAGTACTGGAAGTCCACCAAATAAAACTCATCCAAGTAGGAAAGGAAGAAGTAAAACTGTCATTATTTGCAGATGATAAACTTTACGTGTATGAAATCCTGAAAACGCAACCAAAAACTGCTAGAACTAATCAATGAAATCAGTAAAGTTTCAGGATATAAAATGGACATACAGAAATCAATTGTGCTTCCACCTACCAATAACAAAATGTCTGAAAAAGAAATAAAGAAAACCATCCCATTCACAATAGCATCAAAAATCGTAAAATACTTAGAAATAAATTTAACCAAGGAAGTGAAAAATCTGTCAATGAAAACTATAAAACTTTGATGAAAGAAATGAAGAAGACACACCTAGAAAGGTCTCGTGTTTATGGATAAGAAGAATTAAAATTGTTAAAATGTTCATACTACCCAAAGCCATCTAGAGATTCAATGCAATCCCTATCAAAATTCCAATGACATTTTTCACAGAAATAGGAAAAACAATCCTAAAATTTGTATGAAATCAGAATAGACCCCAAAGAGCTAAAAGAACAAATCTGCAGTCATTGTACTTCCTGAATTCAAACTATACTACAAAGCTGTGGTAATTGAAACAGAATGATATTGGCATAAAAATAGAAACATGGACCAATGGAACAAAATACCCCAGAAATGAATCCCCACATATACTGTCAACTAATATTTGATATGGAAGCCAGGAACACTCAATGGGGAAAGGATAGTCCCTTCAACATGGTGCTAAGAAAATTCGATAATTACATGCAGAAAAATGAAATTGGGTCCCTATCATTCACTCACAACAATTAACTTGAAATCGTTTAAAGACTTACATGTAAGACCTCTTAGAAGAACACTCCTAGAAGAAAACATTGGGAAGAATCTCCTTGACATTGGTCTTGACAATAATTTTTTGGATGTGACACCCAAATTTCAAGCAACAAAAGCAAAAGTCACTAAGTAGGACTATATCAAACTAACAAAGAAACAACAAAAAGCAAAAATCAACAAGATGAAAAGTCAGCCTTTGAAATAGGAAAAAATATTTGCAAATGACATATAGATAAGGTCTTAATATCCAAAATATATAAAGAACTTATACAACTTAACAATAAAACCAAACAAACCAATTAAAAATGGGCACAGAAATGAGTAGCCATTTTTCCAAAAAAGATATCCAAATGGCCAATATATACATGAAAAGATGCTCAACATCAGGGAAATGCAAATACAAACCACAATTTAAGGTATCACTTCACGTCTGTTAAAGTGGCTATCATCTAGAAGGCAAGGGATAACAAGGGTTAATGAGGATGGAGAAAAGGAAATCAGTGCACCATTGGTGGGACTATAAATTGGAGTAACAACTATGTAAAACAGTGTGGAAGTTCTTAAAAAAATTAAAAATACAACTATCATATGATCCAGCAATCCCACTTCTGGATATGCATCCAAGGGAAATGAACACAGGATTCTGAAAAGATCTCTGCACTCCCATGTTTTTTGCAGCATTATTCACAATAGCCAAAACATGGAAACAATCTAAGTGTCTGTCAATAGATGAATGGATAGGGAAGTTGTAGAATACATATACAATTGGAATATTATTCAGCCATGGGAAAGAAAGAAAGCCTGCCATTTGCAGTCTGACACGGATGGACTTTGTGCTTAATGAAGTAAGCCAGACAGAGAAAGACAAATATTGTATGATATCACTTATCTGTGGAATCAAAAAAGCCAAGCTTGTAGAAATAGAGTAGAATGGTGGTTACTGGGGGCTGGTGTGTAGGGGAATTGGGGAGATGTCATTAAAGGACATAGACTTGCACTTAGAAAATGAATAGGTTCTGGACATCTAATGCACAGCATAGTGATTATAGTCAACAATATCATATTATACACTTCAAAATTGCTAAGAAACTCTATCTTAAATGTTCTCACCACAAAAAAGAAATGACAATTTTGTGACATGATAGAGGTATAAGCTTAAGCTGTGGTGGTAATCATAATGTAATATATAAATGCATCAATTCAACACAGTGTACACCTTAAATTTACACAATGCTATATGTAACTTACATCTCAGTTTAAAAAATACCATGGGACATCCACTTGCACTGGACCCAGTGGGGCATTTTTCTGCTGGTCTTGTCTGGGTCACACATGTAGCTGCAGTCATCTGCAGCTTGACTGGGGCTAGATGATCTAAACTGAGCACTGTTACACATTTGGTGGTTGGCTTTGGCTATTGATTGGGCCTTTCTCTCATGCGTTCTCTCTTTGTTAAGAAGTGTAGCCTTAACAAAGACTGGGCTTCATTATGTAGTGGCAACATACAAGGGGCTAGAGCAGAAGCTACAAGGCCACTCAAGGCTGAGAGGTTCAGAAGCCACAACCCATCACTTGCACAGCGCCCTATCGGCAAAAGCAAATTATAAGGCCAACTAAGATTGAAGGGGTGGAGAAATTAATTGCACCTCTTGGTGGGAGAAGTGGCTAAGTCACATTATAAAGGGTCTGGGGAGAGAGAAATTATTGAGAACACTTTTTTAAAGTTGAGAGAGAGAGAGAGAGAGAGAGAGAGAGAGAGAGAGAGAGAGAGAGACAGCGAGAGCAGGGGAGGGGCACAAAGAGAGGGAGAGGGAGAGAATCCCAAGACTCTGTGCTGTCAGTGCAGAGCTCCACATGGGGCTCTGTCTCATAAACCATGAGATCACAACCTGAGCCAAAGCCAAGAGTTAGACACCCAGAGACCACTTTTAAAACAATCTTCCCCAGGAGCCACATATGAGTGAAAACATACTGGGTGTTGTATGGAAACCAATTTGACAATAAATTATGTTTAATATAAAAAAGCAAAAACAACAAAAAAGATATAATAGACAAATAAATATTGTATTTAAAAAAAAAAACCCACAGTCTTCCCCGATGTCTACCTCCTTTCCTGACACACATGAGGAAAAGGGCAGAGAGAAGCCAGCAGTGAGATGGGAATTGATAAAGTGCAGGAGTGAGGGAGAAGTGTCTATTCTTCCCACTCATCCCACAAACTGGTGATACTTTAACATGCAAGATTCCTATCAACCTAGGGGTAGCAATTTCAGACATTTGCAGAAAGTAACATTTAACTCTAATAAATAACATTCTCTGCTTATAACTGAATCTTTTAACCTTTAAAGACATAATCAGTAAATATATTGAATAGTGATTCTCGATTATAAATATAAAAGTCTTGGCATATTTTTATTTATGTATTTATTTTAAGAGAGAGGACACACACAAGTAGGGGAGATGGGGCAGAGAGAGAGAGAGAGAGAGAGACAGACAGACAGACATAGAGCCTGATGTGGGGCTCGATCCCATGAGACCCTGGGATCATAATCTGAGCCCAAATCAAGACTGACTGAGCCACCCAGGCACCCCAAAGACTTTGGCATTATTTTTAAAAAATCTTTAATGTTTATTTATTTTTGAGGGAGAGAGAGATGGAGTGCAAGCAGGAGAGGGGCAGAGAGACAGGGAGACACAGAATCCAAAGCAGGCTCCAGGCTCAGAGCTGTCAGCACAGAGCCTGACATGGGGCTCGAACTCATGGACCACGAGATCCTGACCTAAGCTGAAGTTGGACACTTAACCGACTGAGCCACCCAGGTGCCCCAAAGCCTTGGCATTATTAAAGAGAGTTTAATTAAAGAAAGTTTAAACAGTTTTCTTCTGATGTCAACAGAAAGTCCATGAATGTACTGGGTAGTGAGCTCAGGTTCCCATACTACAAAGTTTATTGTTAAACACTGGCATAATTAAGGATAATTTCAAACTCAGTTTGTCTTTTTAGGGCTTTACAAACTGGAGAGATTTTTTCCATATTTATGGTTTAATTAATGGCATCATATCAAGGGAGGGGGGAGATGGATATTTCTAATCATGATTCATTTTGCTTCTGTGACCACAGAACCTAACAGTTTCTTATTAATAAGAAAGGCTGTTAACCCTTCACAACCCCATGGATTTGGGTGCTGATGAGTGAAAGGAAAACAACACCTGCATCATTGGCAGTGTCTAGTGATACAGGGGAGTCAGGACAGGTGGAGGTAGTGTCAGTGAGGGCAGGCTGTAAGTGCACATTACAGAATCCAATGCCTCTGTGGTTGCCAGGAAGTTTGTTCAACAACTGCTCCAAATGCTTCCCTTTGGGCAAGCCCAAAATTCATGGGGCAAAACTGGACCAGGGTTTGAAACAAGCCTGTCTTGAATAGCCAGGCCTTTCTTTCGTGGACTCTTTGATATCAAGCCTTGGTTGTTATGTGGTTTGGTCACAGAGGGAAAGTGGCTGATGCCATCTCCCTCTGTATGTTTTCACCTTCTCGTTCTGAATCAGGGCAAACTGTAAGATGGAAAAACAGCCCAAGAGGGGAAATGGAAAAGTTGGCTGCCTTACACTCTTTCTGCCCTCCCTCTGCCGGGGCTTTCCTGGAGCTGAGTTCCAGCTCAGCTAGTAGGGAACAAGAGAAAAAGAGACATGTCCAAAAGGAGATGATGGTATTTGGGGAATTGTTTATATGCAGGAATGTCCCAGAAAGATTATCTCCACTTATAGTTTCTCTTCCTTTTCACTTATGGCAACAATGGGCAATGAATCTCCTTCTCTCTCTTTCCCTTTCTTCCTGCCTTCATCTCTACTTTCCTTTCCTCTCTTTTTCTTCCTTTCTTTAAAATTTTTCATTTCTATTTATGTGAAACTTGGTGAGAATGACCATGATTGAATGTAACAGGCATCTATATAGCTCAGGGACATTCATAAAAGCTGTTACAACAATGAAAGTGGTCAGAAGTGTGACTCAGAATACCTTCTTAAGGAAAAAAAAAGAATATTTTCTTAAGGATGCGAGGGAGTCTGAATTTTGCATATCTTTTATTCTGGGTTTGTATATGCATACATATACATAATCTTTTTAAGAAATTTTTCAGAGTCTCAGAGCATCATAGCAAGACTGGGTCCTCAGAAAAATTAGTATTTTGATATGTTGCGTTTTATATCTTTACTAGAGTTATATCTGATATTCAGTCTGCCTTGTAGAAAGCTTGTAGTACAGTGGAAAAATTTTGCTTCTTACTTATAACATGATCTTCAGCCAATGGGAGATTATAATAACTGCCTTTGACTTAGGAAACACTTTCCTTCTGGGCTGAAGTTGATATAACACGTCTGTATCCAAATAGGTGTAGAGAGAAAACTGGCCCCAGTATATAAAGCTGAGGGAAGGCTTCATTTGTCATACAGAAGACTCCCAATTGACTAGATTATCCTTACACATGAACTCAGAATTGCTGACAATTGGCCATGCTGGCATATAATTGAGCAGCAAGATAATGAAGTAGTAGTTTTATGGATTTTGTGTTCACCTTGTAGAGTTATTTTCTAGTAATATTTTAGAAAGGTACAGTGCACCTCACATCTGTCAGAGTGTCTAAAGTTAACAATACAAGAAACAACAGGTATTGGTGAGGATGCAGAGAAAGGGGAACCCTCTTGCACTGTTGGTGTGAACGCAAATGGATGAAGCCACTCTGGAGAACAGTATGGAGATTCCTCAAGAAACTCAAAATAGAACTACCCTACAATCTAGCAATTGCACTATTAGGTATTTACCCAAAGGATAAAAAAATACAGATTTGAAGAGGTACATGCACCCCGATATTTATAGCAGCATTATCAACAATAGCCAAACTACATAGAGAGCCCAAATGTCTATCAACTGATGAATGGACAAAGAAAATGTGGTGTATATATATATACACAATGGAATATTACTAAGCTATCAAAAAGAATGAAATCTTGCCATTTGCAATGACATGGGTGGAGCTAGAATGTATTATGCTAAGAAAATAAGTCAGTCAGAGAAAGACAAATACCATATGATTTCACTTATATGTGGAATTTAAGAAACAAAACAGATGAACATATGGGAAGGGGTGGGGGAAAGAAGAGAGGGAAACAAACCACAATAGACTCTTCAAAATGTTTATTTTTGAGAGAGCACAAGTGGGGAGGGGCAGAGAGAAGAGTACAGAGGATCTGTAGTGGGCTTTGTGCTGACAGTTGTGAGCCTGATGTGGGGCTCAATCTCAGGAACCGTGAGATCATGACCTGAGCTGAAGTCAGGCTCAACTGACTGAGCCACCTTGGTGCCCCAATGGATTCTTAATGATAGAGAACAAACTATGTGTTGACAGAGGGAGGTAGGTGGGAGATGGGCTAGATGGGTGATAGGTACTAAGGAGGACACTTGTGATGAGCACTGGGTGTTGTATGTAAGTCATGAATCACTGAATTCTGCTCCTGAAACCAGTATTGCACTGTATGTTAATTAACTAAAATTTAAATTTAAAAATAAGGGAAAAAAAAGAAAAAAAGAAAAAAAGAAAAAAAGAAAGGTACAGTACAAATTCACCAAAATCCTTATCTTCCTATATCAGGCAAAGAATCCTATACTCTTGAGTCTCTGGAATGAGTATTTCTCTAATCTCAGCCCAGAGAGGTTCCATTCTTATCCTCCTTTATGGATGAAGAACCTAAGGCAAGGAAAGGACAACCACCTTGTTCAAACTCATGCACTGCTAAGTGGTAAAACCAGGACTTGAACCCATTAGTCTTCCTTTAGTCCCACGACATTGTCCTGCATTTGTACATTGATATCAAGTTCAGTTATGGAGGAAATTCTATTTAACCCATACAGCAAGCTGCTAAATTTTTAATGCAAGTGTATTAAAATACTTCATGTTGAGAGGTAGGTGAAAATGTTTATTAAATAGAACAAATCCCACTGTAATTGTGTTGAATATGCCAATTCCTTATGTCAAAATCTCCAGTGATTCCTTATTGACCCATAGCTAAGTGATTAATTGAAGAAGTCAGTTAAAAGGAGGAATCACAGAAAACACTGTTAACACACCTTAATAGTTTATACTTGCTGTGAAGCATGGGCAGCCACATGCAATACAGGGCCAGGGCCTAGTCCTCTGGTGGAGATCAGAAGTGCCTCCTTACTTACACTACATGCAGGCTGCACCACCTTATGATCTGAACTTTCAGTTTCTTTAAAGTGGAATAAGACCTGGGGTGCCTGGGGCTCAGTCGGTTGAGCGACCCACTTTAGCTCAGGTCATGATCTCATGGTTCGTGGGTTCAAGCCTCGCGTTGGGCTCTGTGCTGACAGCTCAGAGCCTGGAGCCTGCTTCAGATTCTGTATCTCCCTCTCTCTCTGCCCCTCCCCTGCTCACATTCTGTCTCTCTCCCTCTCACAAATAAATAAATATTAAAAAAAATTAAAGTGGACTAAGACCTGAATGATATCTGGAGCATCCTGAGCCCAGAATGCTTCTCGAGTTCTATATATTTTCTCCATTTTTAAAAAAAATAACTTTTCCATCCATAAATAATTTAATATAAATTTATATAATTATATATATATATATATACAAATTCATTTTAAGTACTCACTTTTATCAATTCTTCTTTTTTAAATGTTTATTTATTTCCTTTGAAAGAGAGAGTGAGCAAGGGAGGGACAGAGAGAGAGAGGGAGAGAGAAAATCCCAAGCAGGCTCTGCACTGTCAGTGCAGAGCTGGACTCAGGACTGAATTCACAAACCGTGAGATCATGACCTGAGCTGAAATCAAGAGTCAGATGCCCAACCAAGCCACTCAGGAGCCCCAACAACTTCTTAACTTACACATTTTATTCTGTGTTTCTACAACATCCTCAAACTGTACTATTTCTTGCGTTCTGAAATGAGCTTGCTTGCCTCTGCTTATTTACCTCTGCTATTTTTCATCTGGAATGTCCTTTTCACCAACATGTCTTCCTGCTGAAAACCTACCTATCCTTCAGAGAGAAGGATTGCCAACCAACAAAGCAGTATATACAGCATAAATCCACATATACACCACTTACTCTCCCAAAGGATATCCAAATGACTTGAAAGAATTCGAAATAAATATAAAACAACAACTGAAAGAATAAGGCCACTAGGGAATAGATATATTCAAGTAATTGGGTTGATCTCTTATCTCAGCAGAGTTCTTAATTTGGTTCTCAGCTTTTCTTAATTTAAAATGCAAAAGAACTACATAATTTTTATCTAATAAAAGAAAGGAAGCTTGTTTACCTTCAAAGATTCATTTGTGATACAAAATTCAAACCATGTGTAACTAACTACATATTATCGTTTTTAGTAAATGGGTACAGAAGAGAAGGCTCCAGAGACAGGGCACTTGTTTGCTTTCCTGAGGTAAACTCATGGATCCTTGTCAGAAGTCCCTGGAAGATTTTCATAATATACCCAGGCTCTTTCTCTGAGAACTTTCTGATGGATTATATCATGCCAGCACTGTTGGGAACTTCAGAGACTGTAGGGTATCATTGAAAGTGAATTCACTTCAAGGGACATTGATCCTGCTCCACCACTCAACAGCTGACTGATCTTGTCAAGTTACTTAACCTTTCTGATTTTTCACTTCTTCATCTGTAAAATGAGTATAATAACTGGAAAAATATAACTGAAAAGCACCTACCATAGTGCTTGACACATATTAGGTGTCAATAAAAGGTACCATTATTATTACTAGTATTCTGAAAAAACTAAAAACAGCCAAAAAAAAAAAAAAAAACACAACAACAACCAAAAAAAAAAAAATTAAAAAAACCCAAGCCGACAAAACAACAACAAAATCTCTTCCTCTTCTCTGGTATTCTTTCCTCTGATTTAAAAATGCACAGGTCTGCTCAGTCCTGGGGAAACCTTTGTTCAACTACAATGTGCCTTTAATCTACCATTTTATCTCCTCCCTGACTTTTAACACCATTTCCTTACCATTTGCCATTTCATTAACACTTCAAAATTTAGCTCTTCTGAAACTTCATCTTCACTCTGTTGAAACTTCAAGATCCTCAGTGACTCAGTGTCACACTGTGTAGCATTGGGCAATTTTAAGATTTCCCCTCCCTTGACACACACTACTTGTCCTTTTACTCTTCTGTTTCTTCTTCCTTCTTCAGTTGATTTGTCCTACCTCAACTCTGTCCCAATGGTGGCAACTGCCCAAGTTGTCCCAGACCTTTGCTTTACATAATCTCTACTCTCACTGAGGAATCTTATCAACAAATATCTTTATGTAGATGCCTTCTAAATCTTTCTCTCTACAGCAGATCATTTTCCCATATTACAGTTGCAAAACTGCTCACCCACCATTTGAACGTCTAATGTCTAATAGGCATCTCAGACTCAATGTACTAAAGTCCATCATCTTGCCCAAATATAATCTCCCTGCGCAAGTTTTAAACCTTTAAATCATCTTTGATTCCTCCTTATCTCCCCACATCACATCAGACATGGAAACCTGTCAATTCTTCCTTTCTCATGTAACTCAATGTGTCAATTCTTTATCATCCCTCCGCCACCGCCACTACTATCAATTATCACTCTGTTTTTGGATTGTCATTTTCTCAACTAGTTTTTTTTCAATCTTAATCTATCCTGCATACCATTATCAAGTTAATATTCTTTTAAAAAAAACTGCTCTCATTAAACACATCAAATAACTTCCCACCTCAAAAAATACATGATTCCCTAAATTTTAAGGAGTAGGTGACCTATCCTGTATTCCAGGTTGGAATTTCTAAAATTGCATTTAATTTGCCTTTTTAGACTTACCTACAACTAATTCTTAACATTAATGTTTATTAAAATAAAAATAGCCTAATTACAATTCCTAAAAGCCCATGACGTTTTTGGACTCCAGCATCTATTCCCTGTCTTTCCTTGCCATCTTCACTTAAAAAAACAAAACAAAACACCCAAAACACAAAACTAATTCCATGATTTTTTCTGGCATATCAACTCTTACCTCAATATCAATCCATTTGTTTGCCAAGGTTCTACGTCCAACCTGCGGAGAACGGCATATGACCCAAGCTTGTTCAATGTGCCAAATCTTCCTTGACCATAATAATTGTTTCAGGAATGGTTATATGACCTGTGTATGTACAATTAGAATGAATCCTAGGGCCTGTGAGGGCGTTCCTGAGAAAAGAGTCAGGATAGGATTGACTCGGCCTCAGTAACAAATATCAAATCTCAATGGTTTATTTCTAGCTGATGTCAGTTTAATGTGGGGGGGGGCTCCCCTTCAGGGCACCCCTCCAAGTGGTAGCTAAGTGATCTAGCATCCTGTATACTGCCATTTTAAGCAAATGATGGCAAACAAAAGGGGAGGAGAACATGGTTAGTTGTGGATTTTGTATGGCTAGGTTTGCTTTATATCCAGTGGCCTAAACTCAGTAAAATAGCTTCAACCAAGCTCCCAAATAGGTGGAAAATATTGTCCTTCTATGTGTCAGGGAAGAAGAAAGTGAAATAAGATTTGATAAACACACAGAACTCTTTCTGCCATGTAAGGAAGGGTATGAGCGAAAGTTAAATTATAGAGTCACTTAAAGATGCATAAAATGTCAGGATTAATCTTTTTTCCATAAAAAAAGTTAATATAAAATTTTCCAAAATGTATAATACGCCTAGAAATAGTTGCAGATGTGCCTGTGCCCACCCAGAGGACCCATTGCTTCAACTCCCAGGAATGTAAAATGCACTGAGGTAGAATTCTGGTCCTATTTCCTTATTTTTTTCTTTCATTCAGCAATTTGCCTCACTGTGGATTGCCTATAGAAGGGAGGCGCCCAAAAGAGAAGTACAGATGAGAAAGGGGAGAATGAAAAAGAGCAGAGAGAGAGAAGAGAGGGGCACATCTAAAGAGAAAGAAGAGGAGAGGAGTAGGGAGAAAAAGAAGACAAGTAGTGGTAAGACCCATGGCATTTGTGCTTTGAGTTTTTAGTACATCATCTAAAAACTCAAAGGGCATTAATTCTGCATTTCTTGCAAAGAGATTGTGGCCTCACACATATGGAGAAGTGTGACTGATTCTGCTTATGTATAAAATAATAGAAAAAATATATATTGGCCACTGTCTCCAGTTCCTGGCACAGATCTCCTAAATCCCTTGGAATTGCCTGGATGATAGGAAGGTGTAATTTTTTAAAAAAAAATACTTATTGATTTATTTTGAGAGAGAGAGGGAGTGAGAGAGAGACAAAGAATGTTCACTGCAGAGCCTGACACAGAGCTCGATCTGACAAATAATGAGATTATGACCTGAGCCGAAATCAAGAATCAGTTGCTCAACCGAGCCACCCAGGAGCCCCAGGAATATCTTAAGTTTAATGAGGTGACTCCTGATGGGATCTTGGATGGGGGCTGGTTACCAGAAAGACCAAACCAGGATCAGAAGCTTAGAACTTTTAGCCCCATTCCCCATTATCCGGAGATGGGAGAGGGGTTGGAAATGGAGTTAATGATAGATCAGGCTTCCATGAAGGAAGTACGAGGTGTAGGGATGTGTCACCAGGTTTGGTAACCAAACCCGGTAACACATCTGCATACCAGGTGGGTGTTATACCCTAACTCCATGGGGACAGAAGCTCCTGTATTCAGGACCCTTCCAGATTGTATGTACCCTATCTAACTCTTATCTGGTTGTTCATCTGTATCCTTTATGACATTCTTTATTATATAATAATTATATAATTATTATTACATAATAACCTGGAAAGTGTGTTTCATTAAATTCTGTGGGCTGTTCTAGGAAATGACTGAATTCAAGGAGAAAGGTCATCGGAACCTGTGATTTGTAGCCAAGCTGGTAGGTAACCTGGGGCCTACAATTTGTGGTTGGTGTCTGAAGTGGGGTGGGGCAGTCTTGTGGGATGGAACCCTTCACCTGTGGGTCCTGGGCTAACTTAAGTTAGTGTCAGAACTGAATTGAAATGTAGGACACCAGGTATTATCTCAGAAGATTGCTTGGGGGGAAAAATCTTTACACATTTGGTGACCAGAAGTGTCAGATGTGAAGTGTTCAGTATGAGTAGTATAGAAGAGACACGAGACACACAGGAAGACTATAGTGTTCCCCTTTACATTATAGAAATAGACCTCCACCTTTGTGAAATGATTGGAACGACTCCAAGACATGTCCCTGATAGAAACATAATCTCCCTCCTTGGCTCCTTTCATGACATCCTGGCTTCGTCAGTGTCTACAATTGCTTGCCATGGTGTCTTCCCTTTGGTTTAGGCTCTTGAGAAAATGAATGTATATCTAAGATAATATTTTTTGAACTATTTTGCCTTTTGCATCCCTTTGTACAGACCACTCCACCAAGTCTTTTTCCAGATGCATCTATTTGGCTAACAAGTTTAGAACTGTTCTAGCAGGAATGCAAAGAGAACAGAAACACTAATATCCAGCTTATAATATCTAATAGAGGATTAAGGTAGTTGCTGAAGCCAGCCTTTATTAAAAGAGATAGAGTTTTCTATATTCATTTAGCTTTCAAATGATAGAATTTCTTTTGTAGGCAGAAATAATACCTCTACTGGGCTATCTAGGTCATGAACCTACTGCTCTATGGGCAGAGAAGGATATTTATTCATATGTTAAACAACTTAGTGTCCTCTATGTGCTGGGCATCATTCTGAATGTTAGGAATACAGCAAATGAACAAAAGAGACAGTGTTTGTTTAAGAACGTATATACAGTAGTGTTCTGGTAAATGTTTAATTGGTTCTCTGAAGAAAAAGGCTCTGCTTTCTAGTACTTGCAAATTTCAGGATGTAAATTCTCCCACCTTGGCTAATTTCAAGTTATGCACATAATATTACTAAATGCAGAGCTGGGAAGATATGTGCATAGTTGTTTACTCTCTCAAGCTGGTACAAGCTGGCTATAGTACACTGACGGCCATACGTGAGATAAAACTCTGTGTGTATGTGCTGTGTGTGTGTGTGTGTGTGTGAGAGAGAGAGAGAGAGAGAGAGAGAGAGAGAGAGAGAGAGAGAGAGAAAGAGAGAGAGAGAGAGAGAGAGAGAGAGAGAGAGAGAGAGGAAATCAGATCCTGAGCACTTTAAAGAGATGGAGAGTAACCTAAAGGGATTGTTGAATTCCTTAGCAGGCGTAGCTTTGTGAATGTGTGACCAGAAGCATCCCTGGTTTGCTTTAGCACTCTACTGTACCCTACTGTAGAGTACCCTACTGTAATTTACTCTACTGTAAATTGAAGTTCTTAATTTTTTAATAAGGACTACATTTCCACTTTGTGCTGAGTCCTGAAAATTACATAGCTGTTTCTTCTTATTACAATGTACTAAGTTTACTTACAAACTAAACTAATATTTAGGGTTTTCCCCCTATTATCTAGAGGATGCAGTCATGAAGAAATTGAGATGCCTTATGAAGATATAAAGAAGTACTCTCTCAACCCAGTTTGAGGAGCGATTTCGCCTTGTGACAAGTGCACAAAAGTTATTGTCCATTAACAACTCACCCTACTCTTGGATCTCAAGGATCTACATCTAGTCTGGTTCTTGACCTCCATCTCAATTACAGAGCAGCAGCACAACTCCATATTCACTCCCTGGATCTCATTGTGAGATCTCAGAATTTATACTGAATCTTAAGCTACAACCACCTTACACATGAACCTCTCCTAACTCCCTGCATGTATGGAACTTGCTTTTCACCTGGGACCTTTAATCATCCAGCTTTAGTCATCAGCTCATTCTGACATGATCTGTCAACACCAAACTGGCCTCCATGGTAAGATGCCCGCACCCCACACTAGAGTGCCAAGTCTCAATGCTCACAGTCAAATAGGAAATCAAGTCTGGCTTGTGCTGCTAGCTCATTAAATTTTTTTTTTTTATTATTGATGCTGAAAGACTGGGAGAGTCTAGATGAGAGAGGACATATTTTATTCATTCTTTTATTTCTTTTTTTTCATGTTTGTTTATTTTTGAGAGCGAGAGAAAGACAGCAAGAGTAGGGGAGGGTCAGAGAGTGAGGGAGACACAGAATTTGAAGCAGGCTCCAGGCCCTGAGCTATCAGACGTGGGACTTGAACCCACGAACCACAAGATCATGACCTGAGCCAAAGTCAGACACTCAACCAACTGAGCTACCCAGGTGCCCCTCATTCTTGTATTTCTAACACCTAGCATTCTAGCCAGTCCAGAGCAGAAGCTCAAAAACAGCTTATGCAATTGTACTGAACAATGTCCTCTCAAGCCCTCAATCCTAACCTCTTGCCTTTACCATCATCGGGTGACCTCCCTTGAACTCCAGGGAGGAAATCAGTCATGAGACAAGATACACACATGTCCACTCACCCTCTAGGAGTGGGGCTTTCCCAAAGCTCCCTCTGAGGCCCTCTGTTCATTCCTCTTCATCCTGCTCCTCCCTCCCATCATGTCTCTTCTCAGTTCATCACAACACAATTGTGGCAAGTTTCATCTCAGTAGGATTTCCAACACCCTCCAAAATGTGGCTTTATGCTCTTTATTCAACCTCATTTCTTACTGCTGTCCATCCTGGTCAGGGCACTTTCTCACAAACACTGCTGCTTGCACATGCTCCCTGGTCTGGGGTGCTTTTCTCCTTTCCCAATTCCCTCTTTTACACCCCTTTCTTCACAGCACCTGAACGAGGCCAATCTTGATGGAGAAAGATTTAGAGGAACTTTTTACAACACAATGAGCATCTCTTTTCTAAATTTTACTACACCTTCTCAGTCCTAATTTTTAAGCACTTAGGGACAATAAACTGAAAACACAAAAATTCCAATTCCCTCTTTATTCTTTGTCTTCTGCATCTTTCTTTCAATTCTGATCTCCATCCCTCAAAGATACACACACACACACACACACACACACACACACAGGGCGGGGGGTTGGGGTAGGGAATAACAGTATCCTCAGGTACAAGCCCTGGGGAGGATAGGATTACTTAGGACTATGGGGAGTCAGGAACCACATGTTCCCCTGCTTTCCCCAGGTCTGACTCAATTGCCATTGGGCGATTCTTACATCTACACGTGATAGGGAATAGAGTAAGGGATGAGTTAATATTAGAAACTTAAAGGAGTGGAGAACTGGAATTATGACATTCTGGGAAAGTGATTCTAATAATCCCATAGATTTATACCACTGTTCACAGTAACTAGTAGGGAAGAAATGGTTAAATCTTTGGAGCATGGAGGAAAGAATTTTACCAATTTTGCTAGCTATGAAAATTACTATTGATTTGTCACACTCCAGTTGGAGTTGAGGTAACAGTTTCCCTTCTGAATTTTTATAGATGTAGGGAACCAGGTTTTAGTTTGTAAAAACATAAACATTTCTGGTGAATCCAGAGAAAGAAGAGTTGTATCTGATGCAGTTTATCGAGAGACCACTCTACTTATTCTGATAATGTTGAAAATGGGACATGGGACAATGATCTATCTCTCTACAGGGAGTATCTGGCAATGTATGGTGGTTAATTTTATGTGTCAACTTTGGTAGGTCACGCTACCCAGAAATTTTGGTCAAACATTATTCTAGATGTTTCTGTGAAAGTATTTTTTTAGATGACATTAACATTTAAATCAGCAGACTGAGTAAAGCCTATTACCAGTACTCTGGAACATGGGTGAATCTCTTCCAAGCAGTTGAAAGCTTTAATGGAAAAAGACTGACTCCTGAATAAGAAGGAATTCTGCCAACATACTGCCTTCAGACTTGAACTGCAGCATCGACTCTTCACTTTGTCTCTAGCTTGTCAGCCTATCTGGCAGCTTTTGGACTTGCCATCCTCCACAATTATGGGAGCCAATTCCTTAAAATAAATTTTTCTCTTTCTATAAATATGTATACATCCTGTTGGTTCTTACTCTCTGGAGAATCCTAATACCCTGTCTTACAGAACTTCCCTGAAGAGTGAGTTCATAATATCTCAACACTGACTCTTCTCCATTCTACTTTTAGAAACAGACCATTTTAATACATTTTTCTCCCTTGGAAAAAAATAATAGACATTATCTACAGACAAGGAGAAACAATAAATGAAGCCAAACATAAAATTCATGTTGATAGATGTCAATTTTGTAGTACAATATGTGATTTCTTTGTATGAACTAATTTTAATGCTCCAAAAAATGGAAAAAATAGGAAAAGGTGGAGGTAGAAGATAAGAGAAGGAGGAGAGAAGGAGATCAAGAATGAGAAGAAGGAGAAGAAAAAGAAATGAAATTATTGAAATGAACAATAGGTCTAAAAAAAAAATCTAAAACAAAAAACAGCATCCGTCCAGGATGAATCAATATGTTGACCAAGCCCTTTTCTAGTAAAATGATATTTAGTTGTAAGAAAAGCAACCACAAAGGTTTTTTTTCTTTTCTCCCTCTCTTTTAAAAATTTTTTTAATTTATGATTCGAACATTGTCTACTTCAAAGTCTCATTTAAACTTTCTATAGTGAATCATCTTCATTGCATATTTTCTGAGTAATGGCAGTGAATCACTCTTTTAAAATGTTTTAAGAACTTAATGTTCTTTAGCACTCAACATTTAACATATTTTCTAAATGTTACTTTATATGAATATTGCTAAATAGCATTATAAGATCATCATTTTTCATAGAGTTAGGTATCAAAATGATATATGAAGGGATACTGTCTTGTTTCTGACATTCCAGAAAATATATTCATTGTTGACAAGATCAGGAAGCAGAATAGCATAGTATAACAACGCCTGAACTTGAAGTCAAAAGATCTAGATCCTAGTGCTAGCTGCCCCTACCACGGTTATCTTAGGCAAAACTATTTGATATCTTTACACTTTAGTCATGGCTGTATCTATAATATCTGAATATTATTATGAGTATTATGAGAGGGTATTTAATGTGAGAGTGCTTGGTACAGAGAGGGAATTGTCTATACTGCTGCAGTTTAGGGAGGTGTGGAATCAATAATGTTACATACGGTGAAAATGCATGGTGGAAGGAGGTGAGAGAGTCAAGAGGACAGTCAAGGATCTTACTCTGGAGCTCTGGGCTAAGAACAAGGTGACACAAAGGCCTAAAGGACCCTCTGCAGAACCAGAATGTACAGAAACCTTGCTTCTATGGGGGTCCAAAATATTTCAAGGATGTTTCCTTGGAATGAATTGCTATCAGGAAACCCATATGTGGATTATTATGAATCACTCAAATTGTTATAAACACAAAGGACTTAGCATAGTTCTTGGTAACCAGCAGGCCTTCATTAAATGATAGCTGTCATTGTGTTTACTGTTACCATTATTATCAACATTAAATGAGAGAAGGAGGTGAGAGAAATTAAAGGCAAAGGAGGGCCCTCTGTGGATTATTTCTAAATTATTCTAGAAAGGATGAAAAAACATTTGATTTTCTCTGGATGAGCTGAACATAATCATAAAACTGATATAGCTCAGCAGATTCATCTGAATTGTCTGAATTACAACTGGAGGTGGGGCAGGGAAGCCTCTAGATATGAGACTTCTAGAGCTGGGGTAGGGACTAATGAGTCCTCACATCAGTGCATGTTCACCCAGGGTGAGAGCCCAAGGGTGGCATGTGTGCACGTGTGAACAGGGAGGTGATGATGTCAGAGCATTTAATCGCCATATACCTATGCATTAATGTAAGTAGGAATACTAGGAAGGGAGCCTGATACATTCTTCTAAAGTCCGGGCACTTTATCTGTTTAACTTATTTGACACTGACTGCAGTCTTCTAAAGCTTGTATCCTTCCTCCCAATTGCTATGTGAGAAGATAGGGGTGCAGGGAGCTTGAGTGACTTTTCCCAGCGGGTATTGAAACTGGGATTGAAACCCAGGCAATCAGTCCTCCAAACCCCTGCATTTATGTAGTCTTCTTCCTGTGCCCTCTTCCCTTGATGGTGTTATTCCCTAAGCTCTCCTCTGTGTAGAAGCAATATTCATTTTACATGGCACTGTAATTGGCACATGTTACATTTGCAGGAAAACTGTCCCCTTGTGAACACTGACCTGAGCTTTTTGAAGTGGTTTCCTCGTGAGTGTTGTTTATCATCACTGAGCAGCTTGTTGTTTCTCAGAGTGCTGGTGAGTATGGGTGATGGCACGTAATTTAAGCAGTCTGAACTTTGGCCACAAACCATTTGTGTCGCTAAACAGAAGAAGAAACAAAGGGAAATCAAGCATACAATAATGGTACAAGTGCTAAATGGCAAAAATCATGATTTCTCAGTTTACCCTCTTGGTGAATACTCTCCCAAGACATATTCATTCCTTTCATTGTTTTCTTTACAAAGAGCATACCTTATACATCTACTAACGTTAAGCATATTGCCTCTGCTTTAAATTGGATATTTATTTTTCATTTAAAATAATGTGTCTAAAAATAGTTTTAGTGTCTAAAACTAATGATGCTAAAACATTTACTGTCGTGCTGATAATTTCTCCAACTCTGTGTGCTGCAAAAATGCAACCAAGCAGAAAAAAAAATAGATTCTAGTTAAATTGACAAGATTTATATACTTTTTAAAATTGAAGAAAGTTAAATCTGGATCTTCATATTACTGGTTTTCATTAATTCTTGCTTCAACATTACAGAATTAGTGGGGAAGAAAGTGTCCTTTCAGCATTCTGTCTCTTCACATATATTCATTTTTAATTAGAAATATTTCCGGTTAACTAAAATTAGGTCATACTAAACCTTCTAAAATATGACACTTAAAGTTTTGGCTGACTTTTGCCGTCTCCATAACATGTATATACAAAATGAAGAATAATTCTTATCATAGATTTCAATAGTTTTATTCAGAAAAAAACTCCCACATTTACTGTAGTTCCCAGGGCGTCTTCTACCTGTTCATAAAAGAATTACTCTGTGAGAGAAATGTTCAAGGAATGTATGAGTCGTTTTCCAGGCAGTCACCCACTCCATTGTCTGATGGTTAGGATTTAGCATTTCACAAGTAAAAACATCACTTTTTCTTATGGTTAACAAAATCTGGATTTTGAACACGAAGAAGGCTCAGAGCAGCAGAGTATTGTTGGTAAAAGGTGAGATGCTAGAAACCATTCTGCCGCCTTTCATTTCAGTGACTTCCCACCACTTCTGTTCACTGTTGGTGTGTATGCTATAGGTGTGTCCGCCTTCACAACTTTCCACTTGCGTGGAATTCCATCTGTTTAATCAAACCGAAACAAACTGTAGTGTCAAGGTCCTTGTACCTTAAAAGATTTCCTTCCTATTATCTTGTTAACCCATTGCATCATTCAGAAGAATAAATACCCCAGCTCAGCACACAGGAAATGTAACAAAAAAAAGAAAATAGACAATATTAAGATATACACATGTATGTGTCACACACACATGCACACATGCAAAATATATGGTCTGTGTAACGGAAGAGTCAATGATTTGTTAAACACATATAATGATGTCTGCCTAGTGCATTTAAAATTATAAGCCCTGCTAACTGGAACTTGAATTTTTTCTCATTTTTTCAAAGAAGGTAATAATGATATAATGCTGAATTTGCGATAGAACTGTGTGGCAGGAAAAAGATGTAGCGGGATTCCAAATTCACTCCCAGCACACTTACATGTGCAAAGGAAATGCAGCTCCTTCATTTCTCTATGGCTGATTTCATTCTCCTTATGAGCCTCCATCCTGCTGGATAGAATGGACATTTCAATGCACCAACATTTGAAGAGTATCCTTTTGGTCTAAATTTCAAACTATTCATGTATGATGTGAGACCATCAATCACAGCTGGTTAATGTTTTGTTTTGGGCAATTCCAACCTTTAGTGAATGCTCAGACTTTCAGAATGCTTCTTCCCCTTTGGGGTAGCAAGTGGGTGCATGAGGGGCTTCACTGTGCTCTCTGTGGCCTGCCTGGCCATGCACTGGCTGGTGTCCTCTGAACTCTGGCTCCCCTGCTTCTGCCCCTGGGCATCTTGCTGGTGGCTGCTCCTGAAGTCTGAGGCTGCTCTTTCAGGTTGGTCTGAGGCCAAGGTTTCTCTCTGGTGACTTGGCTCCTGAAGGCTGGCTGCAACCTGGCTTCAAAGCTATTTTGCTTTGCCTTGAGATTTCTGCCAAGTTGGACAGCCAACACCGTCTGCTTCCTTCTGCCGCCCTCCTCCTGCCAGCAGAAACTTCAGAACTCACTGCATTGTCTGAGTGCCAAGGGTAGCTCAAGAGGGCTAGCTCCATACTCTGCCTAAATGTGTAGTAGCCCAGCATGCACTGCAAGTCAGTGCTCTCCCATACAGGAGTAGAGCTGTTCAGCTTATCTAGCAGATCGTCCCTGCTGGGGCTTCAGCCAAGAGGAGGAAGCCAGCATTCCGTCTTTCCTCACCTGTACCCATTCACAGCTTCCTTCCATATTTCTCTTCCAGATTTCTAATCCTCCCTCCTTACTCCAAACCTCACGATCAAGTCACTGGATCAGCTTCTCCCCATGTTAACAGGACAATAAGGAATTTAGAAACAGTGTTTTATTTTCCAACAAATTCAGAAAAAAATTCCTATTTTGGTTTTCGTCGGGGGGGGGGGGCGGGCGGAAGATAAATAGTGAATCTTTTTCTTTGCACTCCTGCCACAAAAAGTTCAAACACACAGCCTTCCTTCCAACTCCACCTCCTCCCCTTTCCCCTGGACTTTTCTTCAGGTTCCAAATAGGAAAGTCCAGTAATACATTTCCAAAAGATATTATCCGTGTTCTATGTGCAAAAGGAGCTGCAGTTTCAAGGGTCTCTTAGGTTAATAAATCGATAAAGGAGTCATATTGTATTCTGAATGTTAGCAAACCTTAATAATCGAGAGATCTTCATTTATAGCTAGACTCATTGTAGCATTTATGTGGCAGCAGAAAAAAGAAGGCTTTTAGAAATTTGATATCTGATGGAATTGTTGTTTTTCATCTTATTTTATAGAATTATTTCTTATTTCATGTTTGGGCATCCTAAAATAACTTAATGACCCTCTCTGTATTAATAAAATGTGACTTATAGTTCATTTAATCAAGAAAACTTCAAAATAATTCAACATTCTATTTGGATGTCTATTCAGATTTCAAAATAACTCAACATGTATTTGGAAGGTGACCTCAAATTTTATCACTGAAATAAGATTCTGAATTCATTATTAAATCCAAAATGAGGTTTTAGGTAAGTACCTAAGATTCTGTATATAATTTCCTTGTTTAAAAAACCTGTCAAAACAAAACTTCCATTTAATTGTCTACCTTGAACTTAGGAATTTTTCAGGTCCATGAAATTATATGCAATATTTAGTATCTACATTTTTATGGGAGGAAAATCATAGCTTCTATCAAGTCATTAAACCAGGGATTCTGATTCCCAAAAAGGTTAAATTTTCTTCTGTGCTTTAAGCCCAATAATATTGAGTGGACAATCAATTCTTTGAGAGAAGTAGAGTATAAATGACAAATTGCACTTTGCAATGAAATAAGTAGGTTGAAGATTCTTATTATGAATAAAGTACTACTTTGTTAAAGGTAAATAACTATATAGTTATGTAAGTTTTCCTTCACAAAAGATATAAAATCAAATGAGCTCAAGCTGACTGGACAGAGTGCAAACTCCTTAGCGCTATACAAAATGCCGTCTACAGCTGACCTAGCATAGTCTTCCCAGATTTACCTGTCACTTTGCCCTCACTCTATATCGCAGACAAATCCAATTCCTCTTTCCTCTGAATCTCTCATGCATTTTCAAGCCTGTTCAAAATCTGTCTGGCAAACTTCTTCCTATCCCTCAGTGTCTCTTCCTCCTCCATATGCATAGTCACCATCATAGTGTTCTGAACATCTCGTTGCTGTAACAGCACGCTGGATTGCAACTGTTATTTCCGTATCCTTACCCACTATTAACAGTGACTATCTTGATGACCAGGACAATATTATATTCATTCCACATCCCCAGGACTGACCACAGTGCCTGACATAGAGGAGAAACTCAATACATGTTGGTTGAACTAATAATTAAAGATGAGGATTTAAGAGAGTTAATAAAGGACTCTGGCAGAGGACAGTGGGAAGAGGCTTAGCCTTTGGACAAAGAAACATGAATTCACCATATTCTCATGACACTATCAAGAATGATACATCATTGTCCCAACGAAGATATTCATGTATCAGCTGGGAATAGTGGCAAATTAGGGCTGCTCAGGCCTTATGACAGAGTACAACACCCTTCTGCAAGGACACCTGGATTACATCAGGACTCCTGAAGGCCTCCCATCTACCCTCTCCTATCTTAGCCTCTGTTACTCCTCCTTCTCATTTCTTTTCTTCCTGCCCCCCTCCCTTCCCTGTCATTACATCATAAACCATCCCTGCCTGCCACACACACATACCAGGACCCAGATAATGTCAGTCATGGTGGGTTGTTCTGGGCACTCTTCCACAAGCCAGTGTTACGGATGTGCCTGTTGAAGCTTACAGTTTGCAAAGCACTGTCACAATGTCACATATATCATCTCATATGATCTTAATTTGGGCCTAGTTATGTCAGGTCAGCCACATGTGGGAAAAACCATAGCAACTTAAGTCATCCAAGGCAGAGTACCTGGAGGAGCCCAGCCTGGGACAAGGTCTTTTAACTCTATTTGCACTTTGGAGTTCATGTTGTAAAACAGAGTGAAGATAGATGATGGTGTCCTTAGTATAACCAAATATTAATAAAAATGTTTTTGTTTTTCTAAAAGTAATTAATAGACAGAAAAAAATTAAAATACATAAAGGCTATATAGTGAAATACAACACATCCTTCCTTACTGCAGCCCAAGATCTTTATCCCTGCTTTCCCAAGGTTACCACCTGAAAAATTTCTTGTGTATTCTTCCAGAAACATCTTTAGTGTATGTGTGTGAGATACATAATTGTGATTTATAAAAATATTATATGTATTTATAAGTGTACACAACCAGAAATAATGCATGCTATAAATATACCTCTATATACAAATATAAGAACATTCAAATGTAAAAAATATAACATATAATCACACACATATAGCTATATGTATACATACATACATGAAATAATTCTACATAAACTTCTATCTATCCTACCTATATGTGTTGTTTGTATACATATGTATGTATGTATGTATGTATGTATATACACACACACATATATTCATATATATTCATATATCTATCTCTATCTATCTATCTATCTATCTCTATATCTCAATCTATCTCTATCTATATCATCTATATCTATAGTTAACTATGGATCTGAATGTTAAGGGGCATGGCTGGTGGTGAGGCTAGTGACATTATTATTTCTGATCATTCGCCAAATTTAATGAAGTGAATCAGGGAGCAGTTTTTTTGTTGTTAGAGAAGATAGCTGTTTATACAGTAGTGTCAGATCTTCTGTTGGGCCCAGACTGGTTTGGGCAGAGTCTTCTTTCCTAGGAAGCTTGGTCTGTGGGTCCCACTAGAAGTTTTTCTGCTGTGATAGCAACTGCTGTGACCATTTGGGCTTCAAGACTGATCTGCTGGTTTCTTTGAAACACACCTATGGATGTGCTCGATGGAGTTGTCTAGAGTGGTAATTGACTGTTTATTGACTCCACCCAGCCTCCCTGCCAGTGAGTGGAGGGCAGTGTTTCAATTATTTTTGGTGCCCTAGCACAGACCCCACACCTCCTTGAGTGCTTGTTGAAAAGATCTGAAGCTGTAACTGGCATTTACAATAGCTCACTGGCAAAGTCTACACAGAGACCTTGGAGAGGTAGATGTCTTTTCTTACTGAATAGTCATCAAGGGCATTCTCTCTTCTAGATACCATTTGGAAGTAGGTCATTTATCTTTAGTGCTTCTAGCTTCCTCTTCTATCCTCATACTGTTTGAAACTAGCAAATGAAAGCAAGCCATTTGGTGTGATTTCTGTGCTTGACAGCTGAGGTTATTTTGGGGGCGGCCATTGATTTATGTGCTGAAATATTCACACAGAGTTCATGTACTCTTTGTTCTATTGGGGAAGAAATAACCTCGAATCTCTTAGGAAGCACGCAGTGAAAAAAGAAAATAAAAAAATGGAACAACAACAACAAAATGGAAAGAAAGATAAAAGACCAAGAACTTCAACTCCATAAACTCATATACATAGATTCTTTAATGACATAGTTGCTAGACTTGGAAGCAGTAAGATTGGACTGGAACACACCAACTGGAAACCTGCATTCAGTCCTAGCTTCACCATGGATCATGAGGCAGGACTGCTCCAAGCTTCAGCTGCCTCACCTGTGGCATAGTCTAACTGGGAAAGAGAAGTCTAAGTAAATACAATAGGGGTACCTATGCTCCCATAAAGTTCCAGGTGGAAGAATCATTCATTTATCCTGTGTTTGGAAGAGAGCAGAAGTTAAAGGGATATGGATTTTGACCCAGTTTAAGGAAGAACTGTCTACTATAAAGTTTTCAAAAAATGAAGTAGACTGCTTTGTAAGGTGATAAATTCTCTGGTACTGGAAAGATCTGAACCATCCTGGATAGAAGAATGTCTTAGGTGGTTTCCAAGTTCCCTGACATCCCTTAAGAATATGATTCTGTGACTAGTCTAAGGCAGCACTATCCAATTAAACATTTTCTGCAGTGATGAAAAAGTGATATGTCTGTACTGTCCAAAATGGTAGTCACTAGCCACATGTGCCTGTTGAGCACTTTAAATGGGGCTAGTATGGCAGAGTAAATTAATTTTTAATTCTAGCTAATTTTAATTTAAAAAGCCACACATGGCTAATGGCTACCATAGAAGTCTGGCTCTGAAATCCTGCATTTTTCTGGCTCTCATCATCATGACCTGTCACATTATCATCTCATATTCTGTCCTGGACACTGTATATAAAATTGCTTTATTTAGGATATGATCTTTCTTTAGAGGGAATTATCTTTTGAGAAAGAAGTAGAACCCCAAAACATGGAAGTGGAATAAAGAATAAGAATAGATGGCAAATAAACTATTGCCAAACTGGAAAGTGCAGCCAGAGAATCTATTGAACAGCCACAATAAAAACACTGGTGTTTCTAAGAAGTCTAAAGATGTGAACTCCCCCTGGTCGTGGGGGTGGGAGAGAAGTAGCTCTGAGCTCAGTGCTCCCAACCAACATACTGTTGCGCTGAATACAGGATTCTTCCCGCAGTACACGCTCAGTGGGCTGTTCGTCTTTTTCCTACACGTTTTAAGAGCACTAGAGATTTAGAACAATGTGATAAAGTAACCTCAGGCTTCATGTTACTTCACCAGAAAGAGGAAGTTGTTTGAATTAGAACTTATCATTTCAGATCAGGAAGAGGCCTCAGAGATTATATAATCTAGTCTCTATATTTTATACAGAAGAAAACCAAAGCCTGAAGCCCAGAGAAGGCTTGTGTCTTGCCACAGTCATGTGGTTATTAATAGTAGAATATTTCATTTGTGAAAAAAAAGTTGGTGTGTAATAAATAACACATAGTTACTCATCGAAAAGGTAACCTTTTTCTTAAAAATAAAAACAAAAATAGTGCTTCCCAAGAGCTTATTAGAGCTGAAGAAGAGTCAAGGATGTTGTTAACAGCTTTCCTGGGGAACGTTTCAATCCTCTCATGTTTTCTGAGAGTGTGACAGAGGCCTTTACTGGAAACCTGTGTGGAGGACTGGATTGAACTCCTGCTCACGCTTGCCTTGGTCAAGACTGTGTCTCCTCAGACTTGATCCAGAGGGGAACTGCAGTGTACTCAGGGGCTGTTGTAGGGCTGTATTCTCTCCAAACAAGGCTCTCTGGGGCAGTTCCCAGGAAGAAATTCTTCCCTCTCATAGTTCATTGAACATTCTTGTGTGTCCCCTAGAAAATGACAAAATCTAAACAAACAGGTTCTATTTTCAGTTTGTCTTTCTGAAAACCAAACTTCACCCACATGAAACTAGCCAGCAGGCTTCAAATGCTGAAGGCTTCTAGGTACTTTCTGAGTTTGCTCTGACTCATGTCTTACCTACATTTTTATCCTTGATTTAAACAAAAATAAAACAAAATAAAGCAGAGAAATGAGGGCTGTCTTTCAATGTAAACTATTTGATTTTTCCCACATCCTCATCTTTTCTCCATTACCACGTAAAACTCTTTTTTCCTTGAAGTGGGTATAGAATTCAGATAACCAACATATTCGGAAGAATATTTATGGAGCATTTAGTATTTAGACATTCCGCAGTTCAATAGAAGGTACTGTCATGTCAAATGCTATGATCTAATCACATTTCTTTTCATAATGACTAACAAATTATCATTATGTCACTTGCCCATATAAAAACCATAATTGGCTTTCTTCTGGGATCTTTTTAGATTAAATATGACCTCCTAAGCCTAGCAGCTTATCATTAATGTTTTCTTTCCTTCTACATATCAAACTACTTCTTATTTTTTTTAAATGCTTATTTATTTATTCCAAAAGAGAGTGTGACAAGCAGGGGGTGGTCAGAAAGGATCCCAAGCAGATTTTGCGCTGTCAGTGCAGAGACGGGCATGGAGCTCAATCTCATGAACCATAAGATCATTATCCGAGCCAAAACTAAGAGTTGGATGTTTAACCGACTGAGCCACCCAGGCACCCTTCAAACTACTTCTTAAATTTGCCCCCAACCCCACTGTTACTCATTCCTTTTCAGCCTGGCTATTCTCCTTGCCATGCCCCCCTCCCCGAAATTCTTGTTTATGATCTTCTTTATGCACTCCCTGCATGGCATTCCATACCTCATTCCCTCTATTCAGGACTATCCCCTCTTCCAAGAATGGGCTTAAAGCTGATTCTCTTCTAGAAACCTTCCCATCTAAGCCCATCCAAGACTTGTATTCTATCACTTATCTACTCTGAGAGTCCCAGAGCGTTTTGTTTTGCTTTGCACTATTTCCATGCAAAAAGCTGTAAACCTTTAGAGCTAGGGATATAGGGTGGGAACAGACTACACAGATACACAGGTGGCTCTGCCACTGTCAGTCTCCAAATAAAGACTGGAGTTCAGATTGGCTGAGTGACATGTCCAAGATCTCACAGATTTAGAAGCCACATCTCCAAGACCACTGCTCATTCCATCACACTACACTGCCTTTTAGTTTTGTACCTGTGTTATACTAATAACTGAGAAAAATATAAATAGTATTACATAATACATAAAGAAAAATTCACAACTGCATTAGAGTGAGGCTTATGTTTTCATTACTAAAATTGCGACTGTGACAGAGACTGCTGGGCCATGTTTCTCAGTCTTCCCAGCAGTGAGATGCAATTGTGAGACAGTTCTGATGAATGGGGGGTGGGTGGGGGGCTGTGGGGGAGGGTTGAAGTAATGTATGTAGCTCCAGGTCTGGCCCATAAAAACCTCCTCACATACCTCCATGCCCTCTCCTCTTACTCTGATGGTGGATGTTGGGCTCCAGGATGACCTTGGAGGCCAGAGTTGAAGATGGTGGAGTCATATGATGAAAGACGCTTGGTCCTGTGATTCAGGAGAGCTGCCTGATGATTCAGAGCACCCATTTTGAACTGTGTTATGAGCAAGACACTATGAAGTTAACAACAGACTGTGTTCAGCCACTTAAATTTTGACTAGCATCTACCCAAACTAATATTCATTCATTACATAATTCTTACAACATTCATATAAACTAGGTATTATCCCCATCTAACAAATGGAAAACCCAAAATGACAGTGGTCACACTTCTCACATGAGGCACAGCAACGATATGAACCCAAGTCTATCTGATTCCACATGCTGGGTTTTTTTTTTCATGAATACAGAGGTTCCTGTGATGACAAGATTCAACTTACAGACTTAGATAAGAACCATTTTATGCACCTATGCTGAAATGCATCAGTTCTGGCCACTACCAACAGATGGCAGTAGTGGCTGCCTATAGATAGTCACTGAATTTATGAACAAAAGGATTTAGGAATATCATAAAATGAAACATAGCCTCTATGTGCATGGAGGAGTTTCTGAATGCTTTGCTGCCTTTTCTCTGTGAGGAGTGATTTTACCTTCTTGAGAACTATCACTGAAATTTATTCAAACTTGTGGGCCTTTAATTCTCTCCTCTGACAGCTGAGGAAATCAGCCTAAAATCATTTGCAATCAGTACATTATTTCAGACTCTGACATTCCATTGTGTGTGTGTGTGAGAAGATAGCAAGAACTGACCCTGTAAAGAAATTCACACTGAGCTGTCCCTCTATCCCTAGGGGAGACACGCTGGGTAGTAAATTATGTTCTGTGATTACTCTTAGCAATGGGTCAACAGGGCTACAACTAATACCTGTTTATTATTTATTTATTTATTTATTTATTTAGCTTCTTTATATTAAATTTTTTTTAACGTTTATTTATTTTTAAGAGACAGAGAGAGACAGAGCACAAGCAGAGGAGGGGCAGAAAGACAAGGAGACGCAGAATCTGAAGCAGGCTCCAGGCTCTGAGATGTCTGCACAGAGCCTGATGAGGGGCTTGAACCCACGAACCATGAGATCATGACCTGAACCAAAATCAGACGTTCAACGAACTGAGTCACCCAGGCAACCCTAGCTTCTCTAAATTTTAAAAATTTCCTCCAATAAACACATGTAATTGTACAATTAAAATAAGATTACAGATGGACGCTCAAAACCAAGCAAGCAGTGTGAGGAACACACTATGAAAAAATGAAGCAGTATGACAGAATGGTTGACAAAAAGGTTTTGGATCATGATAATCCTGGTTTCAAGTGTTCCTATAGAACTAGGTAGACTAGAGAACTAGAGAAATACAGATTATTGAACTGTCCTGCATACTGTGGTTGCTGCTTATCCACATGTGGCTATTTATTTATTTTTTTATTTATTTTTTTTTTTTGTTAAAATTTTTTTTAATGTTTATTTATTTTTGAGACAGAGAGAGACACAGCATGAGCAGGGAAGGGGCAGAGAGAGCGAGGGAGACACAGAATGTGAAGCAGGCTCCAGGCTCTGAGCTGTCAGCACAGAGCCCGACGCGGGGCTCGAACCCACGAACCGTGAGATCATGACCTGAGCTGAAGTCGGCCGCTTAACCGACTGAGCCACCCAGGCGCCCCACATGTGGCTATTTAAATTTAAATACAACTAAAAACACACTTCCTCACATTAGCCACATGTCAAGTGCTCAATAGACACCCCACTGAACAGTTCAGATATAGACTAGTTCCACCACTGCAGAGAGTTCTACCGCAGGCTGATAGTCCAGAACTCCACAGAAAGGCCCTGAAAGTGGAAGAAGAATTGCCAGAGTCAGAGCCTTCTGGCCAAATACTTCCTTCCCCAATATTAATTTATTAAAAAACCATTAAATGGCAACTATGTGACATATTAATGGCTACAATTTATTAAGCATTTAGTACGTGCAAGACATAATGCTAAGCCCTTTGCACACACCATTTATCTAATCCTCACGATCTAAAAGGCAGGTATTATTAACTATTATAATAGTTATTATATTATACTATTAATAATTAATATGTGTATCAATTATTATAATTCTTAATTAATAATTATGATTAACTTTCTTTTTAGAAGTGAGAAAACAGAGGCTCAGAGAGGTTGAATAACGTGCCTGAGATCACATAGCTTGGAAGTGGCAGAGCTGGGATTTAACTTCAGCATCTGTCTGACTCTGTGCTTAACCAGTAGGCTCCACTGCTTTCCCCCTTATCCTACCTCTCTGAGGCACAGTTTAAGAGCTGTGGAGATATGCAAATGTATGCAACAGTAACTACTTTCAAAGCCTGTTGGTATACACCTAGTTGGGAAATAAATGGATAAACATGTATAAAACTACCTATAATTACAGAACAAACTCTGTTAAAGAAAAATGATAGATATGGTAAAAAGAAATATGGAGTGGACTGGAGGTAAGAAAACCAATTAGGAGGCCATCGCATTAGTCAGGGCATAATCAAGATAAGGTGTAGGAGTTGAAGAGTGGAGATAGTGGAAATGGGAAAAGGCAGGGAGGAAGAACAGTTAGTATTCAGGGACTATTTGAATTTATCGAGAAAGAAAAAAAGGGAGGTATGGTTACCAGCCTTCAACATGAGCTCCCTCCCCAGTGTTCCTTGCCTCCTGGTACTCATGCTTTGGTGAGTCCCTCTCATATTAGAGCTGACCTGTGTGACCTGTAGGACATGGTACAAGTGATGGCATGTGACTTCCAAGCCTAGGTCATAAAAGACAATGCAGTTTCCACCTGCTCTTTTGGTTTGCCCACTCTATGGGAGGCCAGCCACCATGTTGTGAGGTCACTCAAAAGTCCTACAGGGAGATCCACATGGGGATGAACCTGTGAGACATAGTAAGTGCTTATTATTGTTTTTAGCTGCTAAATTTTGGGATGATTTACTGTGTAACAACAGATAGCTAAAGGAGGCATCAGAGTATTTTATGATTTCAAACTTCGGTGATGATAGAGCTAATTATCCACTTTCTTTCTTTTCAAAACATAATCCATACAAACAAGCTAATTTGTGATCCAATCCCATGTAGACTTTTATTCAAAGAAACAGCTGTCTGGCAACTGAAAAGTAGATACACACTATTTAATCCTTTACAACAGTCTCTCCTGAATGTGCTGGAGGGGGGGACTACTTTCAGAATACTTAGCTAAATTTCTTTAAAATCTCATTTCCCCATCTTATCCTCTATATTGCCTTGATACCAAATTAGTTCCAAAATTTGTCTTCAAGATCTTTTCAAAACGGTGTACCATAAACTCAAGCTGAGTAGTCTTTTGTCACTCTCTTCATTGATCAGAATTTTATTATGGGGAATCTCTATTAACCTTTGTCTTTTCAGCTTTCCTATCCTCTCAGTATTTGTATTCCTACAACAAAGCAGAGCTCAGGAACCATCCCTGAAAGCAAAGAATCCTCTTTTAGAGGGAAAGAGTGGGGGAGACAGAGTGAGAGTGTCCATGTCGCAACTGCAAATAAGAAAACAAAAATTCCTGGGGCTCCTGGGTGGCTCAGTCGGTTAAGTGACCAACTTTGGCTTAGGTCATGATCTCACAGTTCATGAGTTTGAGCCCCGTGTTGGGCTCTGTGCTGATAGCTTGGAGCCTGGAGCCTGCTTTGGATTCTGTGTCTCCCTCCTTCTCTCTGCCCCCACCCCGCCCCCACTCTCTCTCTCAAAAATAAATAAACATTAAAATTTTTTTGAAAAAAGAAAACAAAAATTCCTTGCAATTTTTTGTTCATATGTATGTTCGCCACAGAAACCAGTCTCAGGAGGTAGCCTGGTACAGATGAATTCATTTGCTATCTGTATGACACTTGAGGATGTCACATAGCATTTCTGTATCTCAGTTTCCTCATTTGCAAAATGATAATATCTACCTGATGGCTTGTGGAAGGATAATAGGAGTTAAGGCACAGAAAGCATGCAATAGGTATTAAAGTCTAAAATATCTCAATTATTGGAAATTCCATGTCCTTAAATGTTACACAAGGGGTAAGTGATTTCACATGTGAGTATTTGAGTATTCCTTATAAAACATGCTTTGTTTGCCTCTTCTCATATTTTGAGATAGCTGTTTCTATGATTGTTAGGACAACAGGTGGCTGTGATATTGCTGTGGAATTGAATAACATGCATCACATCTGGACCCAAAAGCTGTAAGCACATTAACTCTGATTTATATCACGTCATATGTGACCAACACCTTCTACAACCAAGTTTTTTCATATTTTTATGCATATTTGTTTCTGATTATGAATATATATAATAGTATCTATCTAGTGTAAGCATTCACCTCAACTCTCCAACTATTTTTTGGGCCCCCACTATGTACCACAGTTCTTGGTATTTTGTTTGCATCAAGGCACAAAAAACCAAAGACCTGCCCATTGGATGGAGCTTACATTCTAGTGGGAGAATACAGAGAATAAATAATAAACATATAATATTAGTAAATTATATAGGATATTAGAAAGTGATCATTACAACAGAAAAATAAGGAGGGTCAGAAGTGAGGTGGCAGGTGGCAGTTTGCTATGTAATAAAGCTGTCAGGGTAACTTCATGGAGAAGGTAAGATTTGTACAAAATCTTGAAGAAGTGAGGAAGTTGGCCAAATGTTCCAAACAAAGGGAACAACTAATGCAAAGGCCCTTGGGAGGCTGTATTCCTGCATTCTGAAGAGATAGCCAGGAGGCCAGTGTATTTGGAGCAGAGTGAGAGTCAGAGATCTAAGGGGCAGCAGATCATGTGGGGTCTTTTGGACCATTGCAAAGATGTACCACTTATCCTAAGGGAAAACCCAACCACTGGGGAGTTTGAACATAGGAATGACATCATCTGACATATTTAAAAGAATCCCCCTGGCTACTGAGTGTTGTGAGGGGAGGGTAGAAGCAGGTATAGCACATAGGAGTCTCTTGTAATGCTCCATACCGAGATGATGTAGGCTTGGGCAAGACTGTAGTAGTGGAGGTGAACTACTACTCCACCTACTTTATAGATTTCCCCTAGATATAAAAAAACAATTTTGATTCTCAGATAACAACCAGCTGATTAAACAACTTTTTAATATTCTAGGAACAAAGTTATGTTATCTTGCATATTTAGAAAATGCTCATAAACTATAAGGTCATTCCCATCCAGTCAGAAAAAAATACCTTTAAACACACAGTGATTGTGAGTTATGCCTCAAATCCAGTTCTAAATTAGAGATTAGACCAAGTTCAGAGTTGCTCTTTCTTTCACATATCTCAAACCTCCCTCTCTTTCCCACCATAGAAGAGTATAAATGTGGTAGACAGCATAATTAATGAGCAGTAGGAGAAAATTATGGAGACCATCATGATATGCCTTGAAAATGGATCCTGAAAATAAACTGTATATTTCTTCTTCATAATTTTCTCTACTTTCAAGAAAAGCAATATCAGGATGGTGAGAATTTCCTTCCAATGCAGCCTCTTCTCCCAAAATGCATAATCAAATTTAGTCTCCTTAAGGTCACAAAGTTATCCTGATATGCAAATCTCCTCAATCTATCAGAATTGTTAGGGCTGTGTATGCTTGGTATATAGAAAGAAAAATAAAAATACCAAGCCAATAAAAGTGGATTATAAAGAAATTATATTGATAGATATATGTTGAATAGTATGGCCATTACTTCTCTAAGGATAGTATCTGATATGCCCAAAGACAGATTCATCTCTAGAATATGCACAACCAGGGGTGCCTGGGTGGCTCAGTTGGTTGGGCATCTGACTATGGCTCAGGTCATGATCTCTCAGTTTGTGAGTTCGAGCCCTGCATTGGGCTCTGTGCTGACAGCTCAGAGCCTGGAGCCTGCTTTGGATTCTGTGTCTCATTCTCTCTCTGCCCTCCCAGCCCCTAACTTGTGTCCTCTCTCTCTCTCTCTCTCTCTCTGTCTCTCAAAAATAAATAAATGTAAAAAAAGAAAATTTAGAGTATGCACAGCCAGAGTAGTGAAGTAGATAAATCTGATTTAGAGATGGAAGCCTTGATGCAAGTGAGTCCTGAATTGGGAATGAGAGCTTCCCTAGAGACCTGGGTTCTCTAGATTAATCTAATGCTTCTTCCATTCTTTTGAGAGCCATTAGGGGAGTCTTTCCAAGAGCTTTAGATGTATGTCATTAGCTGTCTTTTGGACATTCTTCACATACATTCATCTAGTTTATCTTCCAAGCTAGTGACCTGGAAATCTTCCATCATTTTCTTCCCTTATTCCCCATTTTGGTCAAGGTTCCATTGAAGAAACAGAACCACTGTGGAAATTAAGGACTAAGGAATTCATTGTAGGAATTATATATCATGCAATTATAGGAAATAAAGACAAGAAAGGATCAGAGAAAAATCACTAATGAGCTGCTGGAATGCAACTATGAAGGCTGATGTTGAAGTCCATGGAAGGTTGTTGGCTCTTTGTGGCAACTGCCTCTGTGAATCCCAGTGAACCATCTGATGGTGGGCCTGGGGTCACTCTTGGTCAGGAGGGCTGGCAGTCAGGAAGGAGAGCTGGACATACGTGGAAAAGAGTGAGGAAAAACTAGAATCCAAAAATAAACTAGAATCCACAAGGAAACATTGGAACTCATGTCTCTCTCACTGCATCTAATCCTGAAGACCAGCAGGAAAAGCTGTTACCATAAGTCTGACAGCTGTTTGTATGCCCAGCCCAGTATTTGGAGAGGTGGTAGGAAGATATGGGCAATAGCTAGACAAGGTATGGGCCAGGTGCTGCTCAGGTGAGTCAGCAGATCAGTGACAATGTGATTGCTGCTGTTTCACTTCCACCTTCCAAACCATGGCCAAATGCCTTGTGTGACCACCCTTGACCCAGAACTGTACAGAGAAGGAAATTCTGGGAAATGTAATTACAACTAGTAAAGTTGACAGAGTACAGAATCAATGTAATCCTTACATATCAATCAATTTTAATTCTTACAGTTTTCTTAAATATGTCCCTTTCTTTCCTTCTCTTCTATCATTGTTGTAGTTCAGATCCCTGGCCTCTCTCTCCTGGTCTATCAGCATAGCAGAGATACAAAACATTTGATGAATTTTAGGGTCCTGCTTGTAGGTACTATGATAAGAGCTTCTGCCCATCTAACTCTCTGTGGGCATCCCAGAAATCTCAGGAATACTCTTGTTTGGCTTCATCATCACTGGCCAATATTGTTGGCATCACCCTTTCTCCCCTGCTGACATGTTCATAAGTACTGTTCATGTGTACTCATTAGTACTCAAGAATGTGTATGGGCCAGAATGGAGAGGGTAAGTAGATATTAATAGCAGCTAGCATTTAATGTGTTAGGTATTTTATCACATAAATTGTTTCACAGTAATGTTTCAACCAACACCTCAATTTGATAAAAAAGAAAACTTAAGTTTGTAGCAGCTAAGTGACTCATCCAAAGTTAAACTATTAGCAAGTAGTTGAGCTTGGACTTAGACCTAGGAGTGTTTGTTTCTAAAGCAGATGCTCTTTTGTTCCCAAAGCAGATGCCCAAAGAGCCAGGGGCAGGTCTTCTTTTTCAGTTTTCACAACCACCAGGGTGGTTTATCTTTTTGGGTTTGGGATCTTGTTTTCCTGGGTTGGATTCCATTTGTGGTATTTGTAGAGAAGATGCCCAGCACAAAGGCCTCCATGAGCTGGACAAGTACCATAAATGAGTGAAGAGGCAGGAGGTTGGGATGGATGAGGGGTGGTGGGGGGAAACTGGAAAACTTAAACCCTGTCTAAGGGGCATAGAGTGAATCAACTGTAACCAATGATTGCCTGGCTGGAATGTAGACTCTGTTACATGAAAGTTATAATATCTTCTAACTTAAAATGTTCACTTAATATTTTTGCTAAAGATAACATGGCCCTAACAATATTTTTAAGATCCTTTGTAGACTAAAGAGAACACTGATCAGAGTCCTCTAAGGGCTGCTAATTTGCAGCCTTTACTCTAGAGACATTGTGCTTATTTCTCTAGATTTATGCGTGTTATCACTGACTCCTCCAAAAGTTGATCTAAATACTGGAGGAGTGGGGAGAGTCACAGGTCAACCTGTGGCTGGTTTAGCTGCTTTGGACTCCAAAGGCCTACAGACCTGTAGGATTCTCCTGATGAGAACCAGGCAAAAGCTAAAAAACCAAGGCATCTGGACAGAAACGGACATGAAAGGAGCACACAGTGAGCAACTGTGTGGGTGACTATGAGAGCATGAGTCAGTGGATGACATGTGGGGGTAGGAGTCAATTGTGCATGTGAGGTTGGTATAGAGGACTACAAGCAGAAAGAGAAAAGGGCCAATCGTAGGAAGAAAGGGAGAGAAAAGAGGGAAGAAGGAGAAGCCACTTGCACTTTTACCCAGTGCATCCATGGACATGTTCTATCTGCCAATCTTTCCCCCCTAATATGTGTGGGGACAAGCAGGCGTTAATGCTCACTAGGCTAGAGATGGGCAATTTCATGGCCAGGGAACATATATTTAGGAATTTCTTTTGGCCACTACTTTCACCAGCATCTTTCTTTTCTAACAAGTTATAAATAGTTCCCTATCATCCTTTTGCTAACTGCTTAGAAATGTCATAGCTTGGTTTGGGCATCTCAGAATCCCAATTGAATAGATAAATGATGGCTAAGAAAAGATTATGATTATAATTAAAGTACAGGATTCCAAGACATTCCTGTCTTCCCTGTCAAAGATTTAAGGCCTGTGGTGAAGGAACCAGAACCATCAAGTTAATATTGGCAAGCATATTAATATGTGAGTAAATTCACAAAATTAAGTGCACTGATGACTGGCCCTGCTGCAGCAGTGAAGGGACAATAAGAGTGTGGACACAGCAAGCAAAGTACATCACAGCCTCAGAGAGGGCTTCTGCCTCCAGAGCTCCCCAACATTGTGACCTCATTCTTGACCCATCTTGTTCCTTTAGCAGGCCAGAAGAAGTTGAATGCATATTCTGAAACTTCTTTTTTCCACTTTGTGAGAAAAAATTATACAATTTGAGGTGATGCTCATATGAGGGATGTGCAGTTTTCACATCATAAAACGCAGGTGCTAAGTGAGCCTGGCGTGTGCAACACTCCTACGCAGAAACCATCTGTGAGAGAGCCCCAGCGTCAGTTACCTAGGTACATTTCGCATTTTTAGAGGGCAGGAAGGAAGTGCAGAGATCATCTTGGATGTACAGTGTAGTGGGCTAGCCTCATGGATTCCACTTCATGGATGTTGCAAATTCCTGCTGATGTTTCGGAACAGACACCATCATTTTACATAGATTGGTATGTTTCTTCCCACATTTCTCTCTTTTCTCAAGTCCCATCTCCATCTTTAATGTAAAAGATTTTTAAAAATCAATGAAGTTTACGTTTTCTCATTAGAAAAATAAGGGGCTTCGTGTTAATCTTCTTGAGTCAGGAATATTTTCAAGGATGTGATGAAAACCATGGACCATTCTCTATAAAAATGTATATGCCTACAAACACTCAAACCTTTTCACATTTTTCCCTAGGGCAGTGGTTCTTAACTTGTCTGTCCATTAGAATCACCTAGAGAACTTTAAACACTATAGATGCCTGGGCCCCACCCCAGAAAAATTAAATCAGTATAGCTCAAACGGCCTGTGTGTACACATTGGAATGTTCAAAAATCTCATCAGGTGATTCTAATGTTCAGTCAGTGCCAAGCATTAGATCCCTAGGGCATTAAATGACCACAATAAGAAAAAACATTTGAGTAAAGAAAGTCAAGAAGCAATATGCCTCTAAAATACCTAACTGGAAGGATATATTATAGGAGATGCAAGAGATGAAGAGGAAAGAAAACAAGATGGCAAATGACTTGCTCCTTATTGCTAATTCCAGATTACTCTTGCTTCCTCCACCCTAAAAACAAAACACCTGCATTGAATTGCATGCCATAAGGCCCATACCACTAGTTTCCTTGTTTCTGTGTGTTATCCGCCCCTGCTCCCCTCAAAAACATATCCCAGGTCCCTTTCCCTCATTCCTTGAAATTTTAATCCTTAGCTAACTGTCACTTCCTTCAACATTGCTCCTGACAATTCTTGGTGATTTAAATGTTCACATAGATAATGCTTCTGATATTCTGGCCTGTCAGTTCCTTGACCTCATGTCTTTCAAAGATCTTGCCTAAGATCGTCAAAGATAATTTCTCTGCCACTCACTTCCATGGTCATATCCTACTAGACCTTGTCATTATCGATCACGTTAATCCCTTTATAACCTCAATTCCAAGCATCCCACTTCTGACCACCACCTCCTGTCTTTCCAGCTGATTCTCTTTAGTGCCCCGACACCAACTATCCTCCATGTCACCACCTGCAACTTATTGACCCTACTAACTTTGGATTGTCCCCTACTCCATCTTCATGTCATCACTTGCCTCCTATCCATCATCATTATTATCCCCTTTCTCACTCCGTCTTCATGTAGCAAAAGTACAACCATGGTTAAATCCATCTCTACACCTATTATTATGTGCTCACATGCACACAACTGAGCTTGGCTGGAGAGAAACATGCCTCTATGTGAACTGGTCTCACTAAAAATGCATAACCATCAACCGCAAATGGGCCACAGAGCTACCCGATAATCGCACAAAATTCCCCCATTCACTCTCTCTCACTCTCATATGATTATTTCATATCTTATCCTCTCTTCCATTTCCTCCTTCCCCATCTGCATTCTCAGCTAATGACCTTGCTGCCATTTTTTTTCTGAGGAAATAGAGACAATCAGAAGAGAACTTCTTTTTTTTAATTTTTTTTTCAACGTTTTTTTATTTATTTTTGGGACAGAGAGAGACAGAGCATGAACGGGGGAGGGGCAGAGAGAGAGGGAGACACAATCGGAAACAGGCTCCAGGCTCCGAGCCATCAGCCCATAGCCTGACGCGGGGCTCAAACTCACGGACCGGAGATCGTGACCTGGCTGAAGTCGTATGCTTAACCAACTGCGCCACCCAGGCGCCCCAGAAGAGAACTTCTTCAGGGTGCCTGAGTGGCACAGTCGGTTAAGTGTCCAACTCTTGATCTTGGCTCAGGTCATGATCTTGCAGTTTGTGAGTTTGAGTCCCACATCAGGCTCTGCACTGATGCTGCGGAGTCTGCTTGGGATTCTGTCTCTCCTTCTCTCTGCCCCTCCCCTGCTTGTGCTCTCCTTCTCTCTCTCAAAAGAAATTTTTAAAAAATCAAAAATTAAGAAAAAAAAGAAGAAGAGGTCTTCTTCATACTCTCACCACTCTATCTACCTACCTAGCTATACCTGTGTCCATATACTCAGCTTTCTCTCCTGTTACACTGGACAAACAGTTTGTGTTCCTAAGGGTAAGCCCTCCACTTGGGCACTAGATCCCACCTTCACTCAATCACTCAAGGACATCCCTGCAGCAAGTTTTCCCCCACCTCCATTATCATCAATTTTCTCATTTCTAGTAGATCATTTCCATTAGCATAAAAACAGACTACTATTATTACCATCGTAAAAATAGTTTTGACTGTTCACCCCTCTCTTCCTACAATTTCATTTCCCTGCTCCCCTTTACAGCAAAACTCTTTGAAATAATGATCTCTTCCCACTGACTCTATTTTCTTGCCTCCCATTCTCTTTTTTTAAAAGAAATTTTATTTTTTTAAGTTTATTTTTTTATGTTGACAGAGTGTGTGTGCACAGAGGAGGGGCAGAGAGAAAGGGAGAGAGAGAATCACAAGCATGTTCTGTGCTGTCAGTGTGGAGCCCAACGTGGGGCTCGATCTAAAGGCAGTGAGATCATGACCTGACCCAATATCAAGAGTCGGATGCTTAACTGACTAAGTCATCCAGATGCCCCACTTCCCATTCTCTCTTAAACCCAGTTTTTGTCCTTACCAACTCACTGAAATAGTCCTTTTTAAGTTCACCAATGACTTCTCCCACAGCTATATCCAGGTCAGTTTGCAGCCTACAGCTTACTTCATCTATCAGCATTTTGTTGGGTAGATCACTTCCTCTTTCTTTCTTCATTTGGCTTCCACTCTGAGTTTTTCTCCTTCATCAGTGGGCATTCTTCTTCACTTTCCTTTGCTGATTGGTCCTCATCATTCCAAAGTTTAAACTTTGAGGCTTAATTCTCACACCTCCTCTTTTCTTCATCTACACTAACTCCTTTGGTGATCTCAACCAGCTCCTCAGCTTAAACACCACATGCATGCTAATCACTCCAAATTTATATTTCCAAGCCTGAACTCTCTCTCAAACTCCAAAATTTGTACATCTAACTGCTTACTTTACATCTCCACTGGCTATTCCTTCTGCCTGGGATGTTCTTCTGGCAGATATTCACATGGCTTACTTCCTCACTTTTTCATTCCTAAGACTTTCTTTGTGTACACTATGAAAAACAGTACCTCTTACCGCCCCCCACATTCCCTATCTTCCTCTACTGTTTCTCTCTTAAGCAATTATCTGTGCCTTACATTTTGTGCTATTATCTCTGTTCATTATCTGTTTCCACCCATCTGAATATAATCTCCATGAGGGCTGGCATTCTTGGTCTATTTGCCTGGTACCAAATATGCATTCAAATCTTTGTTGACTGAATGAATGATCCTAAACTCTAGATTCGGAAAATCAGTGGGAGAAATGCCTACTTGTGTGCTAGATTACTAACAAAGAGAACTTTAAGGGTATTTTATGTTATCTCCCCATTTGCCTCTGAGTGGTGGCCACTGAAGTTAGCCTGCTGGGACTCAATGACTAGGTGGAAAACCTGAATGAGGGAGGCTTGTTCTATTCAGCTGCTTCCCTTGGGAGAGATGCTTGAGGTCTGTGCTGGGGATATGCCTTTACAAGTTAGGCCACAGTTCCCAGAATGGATCCTGTAGGACTTGTCTCACATAATGCTCCACAAGGAAGAGGCAAGTATGTAAAGCAGGTCCTGTAGAGATAACTCTCTTCTTTATGCACTCAGTCAATCCATTTCTGCTACTTTTGTGAGAAAATGGTAGGATCTGAGTAGTTAAGAAAAAAAAAAACAAGGAAAGGCACAAGGGGGAAAAGACCAGGGATTGTAGTAGTTCAAAATGAATATAGTGAGCATAAGAGGACTGATCAGAAGAGAAACACTTATCAGGCTGCATGGTTAGAAGAATGACTTATAAAAGCTAGAGTTTGGGGTGGTGTTTTTTTTGTTTACCATTTTTAGAGTTATAGATTTTGGGTACCTGGGGTCACTTATCAGTGATAACCCACAATGGTGGTTACTAACAATGGTTGGTGCAGACAGGTGAGGGTAAATCACATCATTTGGGGCTGGTTTTTAGTTTAGATGACCTTTTATTACAGTAAATAAATAAAGATAAACTCGGGGGGCGCCTGGGTGGCTCAATTGGTTAAGCATCCAACTTCGGCTCAGGTCATGATGTCACGGTTGGGGAGTTTGAGCTCCCCTTTCGGGCTCTGTGCTGATAGCTCAGAGCCTGGAGCCTGCTTGGGATTCTGTGTCTCCCTCTCTCTCTCTTCCTCCCCCACTCGCACTCTGTCTGTCTCTGTCTCTCTCAAAAATAAAGATAAAAAAAATAAAGATGAACTTGGAAGGAGATAGGAATCTTAATTAGTTACCTGCATCCTAAAGAGTCCGTGGTAAAAAGGAAGGATTCTGCTACTATCTGCTGTGATGAGGAAGGATGAGTTTATTGATGGAGTACACTTATATATGAAACCTTCAAGTGTTTTTCTACACTTGTGCTGGAAATCTCCTCTTGTTCCTCCACACTCCACCTCCTGAGTCATTTCCTAGCCACCTGTCATTATAATGTGCATGCGGTGCAGTTGGGGTGGGGTGGGGACACACAAGGTGTAGGGCCTGGGAACTGTCCCCATTTATCATACCCTGGGCAGCCCAGTCACCACATTTAAGAGAAGATGTGGCAAAGAGCTGCAAGGTCTAGAGAAAAACAGGGAACAAAATGACGATATTGTTGGAAACTAGGTCCTATGAGAGAATATTAAACTGGTTTGGTTAATAAGTTAGAGGACAGCAGACCACATGGTGTCTTTAAATTATGTGGAGGTTTATTTAAGGGTCTGAGCCATTGTGTTGCTATGACAGAATTTGGAGGTATAAACTAAATTAGGAGGTATATGTGCCAATTTTGAGAGTATTTTTGCAGATCCTAAAGCAAAGATCCAAATGAGAATTCTAACAGGCAGCTTATATACTTTGGAGGACGTGCAGGTTATAGTAACTAGGATTTTGCAAGCCAGTTGGAACCAGCTATTTGATGGGTGCTTGTCTGCTCTTTCTGAGTGGCTTCTATGGAGCTAAAACACCTAATTGTTATGAAAAAGAGAAGCTAGATTAGGCTTCCTCTTTCCACAGGCTAGTCGAGCTAGGCTCCCCTTTTCAAGGCTAGTCTAGCCTAAGACAGTCTTCTATACTGCATAATCCAATGTTTCAGTTTTACCCTAGCAGGGATAAATTCACCCTACCTTTTTATTTTTTATTTGCCTTAGAAGGATTTTGCTAACTGATTTCTAAAAGAACAAATTAGAGGAAGTTCATGAAGAGAACTTAAGATTTTGCTCAATCTTTAACATTCAAACGTTAAAGCTTTCTGTTCTTTGTCTGGATTTTCTTTTTCTGGATTTTGTACTGCTTTTCAAGACATTTCTTGTGAATAAAGCAAGAAAAAGTATATGAATATGTGTGTGTGTGTGTGTGTGTGTGTGTGTGTGTGTGTGTGTGACTGAATATTAAAACGAAGCTGACTACTAGATAAATGTATAAGCTAGAAATCTTTAAAACTAGTATTTACTGTGTGTGGTAGATTGTACTTGTGGCCCCAGTTTTCATGCCCCGCTCTATCCATATGCTTTGGTGGTATCCTTCCATGCTGATTCTGAACTTGGTCATGTGACTTGCTTTGGCTAATGAGATAGTAGTAAACTTGACAGAGCAGAGACTTAAAAAAAAGACTTGTTATTTCCTTTCTCTTTTGGATGCCTGCCACCATCATCAAAATATGCCTAGGCTGGAGGGATACGGGAGCCATGTAAGGAGAACTTAGTGTCCAGGCCAAGCTCAATATGCTCTTGACTACAGACACTTGAGTGAGCCCAGCCAAGATGAGTTAAGTCTATCCCAGATCAGCAGATCTATTAAGTCATCCCACAGACTCATGAGAAATAATAAATGGTGGTTGCTTTTAGCCACTATGTTTTAGGGCTGTTGGTTATACAGTAATGGTTGATACACTGTCCTTCTTTGGTGTTTCATGAATTCCTCTGCTTGATGGATTATTCTTAAGAATCTCTAGAGGCTGCTTTTGGGAATCAAACACAAATTATTTGATTCAGGCAAAACTGCCTGCTACTTGACTCTCTCCTAGAAAGATAGCAAGTGTCTATAGGGATATTACAGTAGTATTAGATGATAGAGGGCAGTAGCCTTATCAAGGCTTACAAAATGAAAGTCCTTATTTACCTTAGTGACCCAGAAAGTGTTATAATTGGCTGAGTGGAAAATGTGGATAAACAAGTGTTAGTGAGATTACTGATGCTAGAACTCTGTTAGGCAAAAGATGGGATTGGCTGCCCTTCATTTTCTTGAGATGTGGAATCACACTGTCATCGTCGACATCATCACCATCATCATCATCATCATCATCATCATCATCATCATCGTAATGGCTAATGATTCTTGAATACTTACTCCAGATATTGGACCAAGTGTTCACATGCTATATCACATTTAATTCTCATAATAACTCTATGAACTAGGTACTAGGCACTATACCTCCATTTTACAAATGAAACTGAGGGTCAAAGAGATTCTCCAAGATCAAATTGCTCTTAAATAATATAGCCAGAATTCAAACTCAAGTAGTCTGACTCTGAAGCCCATGCTCTTGTCCCCCCTACTATATAACCAAAATGCATATTTTAGGGATCTAGTCTAACTTCCTCATTTGGTGGATGAACAAGTGAGACCAGAGTCTTTGGTATAGAGATTCTTTGTCTAACATAGATTGAAGGAACTCTCCTTACACTTGGTCCAAATCATCAAAAATTGGACAAAACCCAGTAAGGCTTTACCTAAGACTAGCTTCTACATATAGGTATGACTTTTGTGTACTGCAAAATGGTGCCCAGCTAGGGGCTGAAATCCAGAATGCACTCCTCTCAGCTAGGGCATAGGGCTTCCTCCACTCAGAGGAACAGGGACTTTTGAAAATAATTCTTTTGCACAGAGAGGGAGCTGTTTTTGTTTTTGTTTTTCATTTTCACAAAAGTACTATATATGCTAGGAAATCCCTGCTAAAACATTTGCAAGTTGTGTGCAATGAAAAACAGTTGGATTCTATTTTTTCACACACAGAAAAGAGAGAGGACAAAGTATGACTAGTTGATGTTCAATAAATACTTGTTGAATGAATGAATTTTTTATGAATGAATTTTGAATGAACAAAGATGCCTTCATTATGCAGACACACAGAGACCAAGGCACATGAGACATGCAAATTTGTCACTGGAGACCTAATCCATGGCACCAAATCATTCTTGAGAAAAGATTGATACAATCTAATTTTCCAGTCTCAAACAAACAAAAAAAGTACACATACTACTTTCCTGAGCCATCACCTTACTTCTATAAGTGAGGCTTTCATGAAATACAAACTCAAAGAAAGTTTAGAGCCGTATTTATTCCTTCCTCATCTGAATTTATTCCCCAGCAACCTTTCTCTTCTAGAACAAAAGAAACCAATTGCATTTGCAAGCTAAGTGGCTTGCATTACAAATTTTAATGCTTCACCAGAAACTGAGGCAAGCCAATTCCCTCCTCCATTCTCACATCCTCCCCCACTATGGCCCACACCTCTGCTGACTATAGCGATTTGAACTGAGTACTCCTGAAGGCCACTCTTCTCTCTTTGCCTCTAATAACCCAATCTAACAATTGTGGTGAGTAATTTCCTTACCACTTCTGTTGTTAACAAATGCTAATAATGCTGCACGATACAGATCGAGCACGGCTACTGAAAAAGAAACTACATAAATTATTTTTTAAAGTTATCATCAAAAGAAATGCTTTTCTGAAGGAAATTTTTTTTTTTAACGGCTCAAGGCATTTGCCTAGCTTTCTGTTCAAGTGACCGCTTCTGTGTTAACAAATGCTTCTGTTTCACAAATGGAAACTGTCTTATCTAGGCTACACCTTCATGCTTTCTTGGGTGGCTATCACTGCAGGGAAGTCACCATCTGTTTTCTAGAACCTGAGTTATCTGCTTTTTGCGATGCTTAGGTTAAGCATAGGTGGCCTCTCTCATTTTGGTGCCTGCTAAGTCTCATTCTACTTGCAAGAATCAAGGTTGAGTAGATGATTGGTTTCCTACTACATCCAATTACATGTCTTGTATATGCCCATAATCAGTTAATGAATTAAGTCTTTCAATCAGCCAATCAATCAACCATTAATGTAGACAAGTCACAAATACTTATTAAGTGCCTTTCTGTGCCAGGCATTGTGCCAGACCCTGAAGAGAAAGCAGTGAGCAAGGCAGTCATACAGAGTCTTTATGCTGTGGCAGGAGGCAGTTATCTGAGGTTTTTCTGCCTAAAAAGGGGGAAAAAAATGACCAAGGAATTTAACCCAATAGTATCAAGATGAATTCTAATGCTAAGCCTAATGAAGGAACCTCACCGACTTGTTAAATTGGTAAAATTTTTATTTCATAATAATTCACCCAACTAATTTTATCAGATTAATTCAGATATAACTAATATTGTCATGACTTCCATATCCTACCAGTGTCTTACACTAACATGTGTTTTACTAGCCTAGCCCCAAATTCATGGAAGTCCAGATTATTTTTACTGAAGCTTCATAGTATGGTGCTAGGCACTTGCTCATGATTTTAATTCCTATGAAAATCTCGAAGACAAAAAACCTTTTGTGAACAAAGACGATACTTCTAACTCTGGCTAATCATCTTAAAATCATAACACGGGTCGGCAGCACTAAATGTGAATAGAAATCATGGAAAAAAAACCTCAGTGCAACTGAAAAACAAACCTCGAATGCACATTTGTCTGATCGTATTTAGTGTCATTTTCACACATAAAGGCCGGCGTGCTTTCATTTTCTCAAGCACGTGTGTCATTAAGTGTTGCCGTGTGTCTTCACAGAGCAGTGACCTGATAGCATCTAAAGAAATACCAAATACACACAGGCTCAAGAAATGTTTTCTGATGATGTAATGCTTCCTATTTATTGTTTTAAGTAGCAACTTATTTTATCTTTCAGATTGGTACATTTTTATGGTAAATGCTGAATAATGAATTCAAGACTCCTCAACTTAGAGGTTGAAAACAAATTCCTTGAAAGCAGTTTTGTCACTTTGCCTCCTTATTTTCAGAATGCTATTTAATCTGCCAGTGACTAAGCTGTAGGAAAACCCTTTTTCTGTTGTTATGTAAAGGAAAATGTGGGTGGAGGGAACAGGGTCTGCTATGTATCCACCTCGCGATTTGGACTGTCACAGAGATAGAGGAAAAAGGAAATCTCTGCTCTCCCCAGGTAGGGATATGAGGTTGCTTAGAATTCCACTTTTGGGGAAGTCCACCATCAAGGTGATGTAAATTCTCAAGTAGCAAATTGACTCAGCATGTTCCTAAGCCACAGACCTCTTAGGTGACGTATGCTACCTTCACGTCATTTGCCCATTTGCTCTCACTAGGTGACAGGGAAACCGTGTATTTTCCCCACCTCATGCACACAAAGCGGAAGTATACTGAGCTCCCCTGTGGGTCTTGTTCTTATTCATCATTCTAACAATCAGGACATTCTGCACCTGATCAGAGCTATTCATTTTTAATTCTCTTCACCTTTACTCCATGGTATTCCAGTGAGCGTACAGGACACAGTTATAGATGATCCTCCTTTACTTGAAGGCCTTTCCTATTTCCTGAGTAGTCAGGAAAATTGTTTTACATATGACAAATCTGTTCAGAAATCAACTGAAATTGTCAAAGCTCTAACCACAGTATTCTCCAATGCCTATTTGGCAAATAAATTAGCATCAGATGTGGCAGCCACCAGTATGACATTTTAAAAGTATGATCCATGAGAAAGTGGGGTTTTTTTGACCCCTGAAGAAAGTTATGGAACTAACATTTAACAGGTCCCTGCTATGTGCAAGGATCAGTTTTAATGGACTTAACATATATCCTTTAAAGGCAGAACATTTCTTGACATCTGTCTTATTAAAAAGCTGGCGATTTTTATTGTGAATAAGATTAGTGAGAGAAGGCAGAATCGATAGAAGCACACAGAAATATAAGTCTTAGGCTTCCTTTTCCTAGCAGGTTGCATATAACTTCATATTATGCCAGTGATTTATTGTCACTGGTTCCCATATTCAATCGTCTATACCTAGTACTAACAGGAATCATCTTAGGCCTCTTTCCACCTTGCCAATAGCAATCTTGGTGTTTTAGCAGATCACATTAGCACTTACAAGTGTGACCTTGGGCAAGTTTCCTAAACTCTTTGTGCCTCAGTTTTCTCATCTCTAAAATGAGTGAAAATAATAGTTACCTCATAAAGGTGAGGGTTAGGTGGCGTGTTGTACTTCATTGACTCTAAGTTGTCATCCACTTTAAGAGGCAGCCTGGTTTGTGATATATTAATATATGGAATATGTTGTCTAAGGATACTGAAATGTAGAATACGTACAAAACTGAAATAACGCCTGGTACAGAATATGTATCCAGTAAATGTTAACTGTAATTATCTATTAGCAACCTGTGGGCCACAGTGCAACAGTGGGCCTTCCAAACCCTCTGTGGGCCATGCCGTGGTTTCCTCACCCAAGGCAGAACACCTGGACATGGGCAGGTGACTCCACTATCCTGGGCTCTGCAACTAGGGGGCTCAATCAGTCACTTTAAAACTTTTTTTTTTTTCCCTAAAGGGTAAACCTTGTTTCTAAACTAACTCTTAACAGGACCCAATGTGTAAAACAGATAAAAGAGGATTTTTTCTCATTAAAATAGGGGTGGAGGGGTACAAAATGCTGCCCACCTTCCTTCCTCTTCACCTGCAGGATAACCTCTCCAAGGATCCCTGCCAGGGCAGCAATATTGCTTTGTTAACATAGTAAGATAATGCATCTCCTAAAACTTCTACAGGTGTTTATCGATCAATTACTCCAAGCTTTGTCAAATTTTACCTTATTGAAAGTCACCTTATTTGTGGCACATATTAACGTTTAATATGTTCACTAAATATGTAGACAAAACATACATTTAATGTATTTTCTCATTTTCCTCTAGTTTGGTCTCCAGACTCCCTTAATCTCCCTTAAACTCTCATGTGAGTGAGACCGTCCTTCCATCTCAACCAAGTCACCTCACAATCCCCACCAGATGTAGTTTAATGCTCTCAGAATGCACAACACGTCATTCTACACATAGCTTTCAGCTATCAAGGACTTTTTATTCTAATACCTTTTTCATAAAACCCTCCTTGAGCCCTGTCGCAGGAAACCTCCACCCAGTAATAAATGTAATTTAATTAACTATTATTGTACATCAATTATGATATGCAAGTATTATATGGGAAACATATAAACAAATAGCTTTCTCTTCCTGGAATATCCACATAAAACTTAGTAGGTGAAGGAAATAAAACAGAAATACTCACGTAAAATTGTTTTCTCCCTGGTGGTACCTGCTGGATGATGATGATGATGATGATGATGATGTGTGTGTGTGTGTGTGTGTGTGTTTGTTTATGTGTGTTTCTCAGGTTTGGGGTGTATTATGTGCAAAGTAGGAACTAACAGTGTAGAGGTTTCCACAGAGGTCCACGACTGCAGCAGCTCAGAGAGCTTCGAACAGGGAAAAATTAACACAGGTGAGAGCTCTTTCTAAAATAGCTCCTAGCTCCTTAGAGATTCAGAAAGTAAACAAGGATACTCCCAAATTATCTTTTCCCTGATGCTAAGCAGATAGTGCCTTTTTACAGCTTTCCGTGACTTATATTTTTATAAATCAGGAAAAGGCAAAGTGTTGTTTTTCTGTAAAAGTGCCATTGACTCATGAGAGAGAGGGGGGAGAAAACAACAAAGATCGAATACCAAAGGTCATAAAAAAGAGCTTTCCTTGCTCCTAAAAGAGAATATAGCACTCTAGTCATTTAAATTTAATACTTAGAAACTAGAAAGCTTTGTTTAATAAAACAGTTATAATTAAAATACATTTTGGTTTCAGGGTATGAGGATTGAACAAGAAACAAATTAGGATGGACGCAAACCAATCTGGGGAAGGAGAAGAAACAAGAAATCTGGAGTAAGAAACAGAAGAGAAAGGAAGAATAGAGAGATCCAGAGAGAAAGTGAGTCAGAGTCAAAGGAGGAGGTGAACACTCAGCTTTCCTGGGCTACTAGGATCATTTGGGTTGTGGTAATCCGGGGGTCATCATTCTCAATGGTTACTGTTGACCTTCTTCAAGTGCCTTAATCCTTATATTTCTAAGGTCTCCATTCTATAATTTTTATGTTTTTATTAATTTTGAGAGAGAGAGACAGAGAGAGACAGAGCATGAGTGGGGAGGGGCAGAGAGAGAGGGAGACACAGAATCCAAAGCAGGCTCCAGGCTCTGAGCAGTCAGCACAGAACCCAATGCAGGGCTTGAACCCACGAACCGCAAGATCATGACCTGAGCTTAACCAACTGAGCCACCTGGGCACCCCGTTTTTATAATTTCTTAAATGTTTTTATTTTCTAAGGTCTCCATTCTAAATGTTGATCTGAACACCAACTCCATGAAAAGTTATTCTCTAAACACAGCAGCAATGATCAGAGCAGTGTTTCTGAAAGCTGGGTAAAAATCAAGTCAAGGACCAGAGTCCTACATCACTGTCATGCCATTTAAGCCTCCAGTTGATGATACACATACAGATGGCAGAAGTAACAGGACTTTTGTTAAATACACTGGCATGACCTGTGATGACTCAACTGTGGATATCCACAACCATTGAACTATCCATTTTTAGCTAACTCTCTCTATAAGCACGTTTCTTTTGTCTCCCTCTGTACTGATTTCCCCCTTGGTGTCTATTTTAAAATTCCGGGAGATAACTGGAGTAGATGAGTGTTCTAATGCTCTCATTACCATGAGAAGGCTTGAATAACGTGGAAAATTAAATAGATGTAAATCATTTAGCTACATTTTTGGCTATGAAACTGTCAAGATAGCTGATTTTCTGATTGATTTTGTCTATGCTATTCAAGACCCAAATGACTGTAGGAGTTTATTCACTTTTTTCTTTCTTCTTTTGTGAATATAAAAAAAAACATCAGAAAATTATTGTCAAGTCTTTCATTGGACTAAATAATTAATAAATCAAAGAGAGGCAACTGGTTATTCCAACCCAGATTGCAAGCTGATTATTTAATTAACCCAGACAAGATATACATTTACATTCTGGATGCCACCAGGAATAATTTTGCAACAGGACTCCTCACTCCACCTTATCCCAAATCCACGTGTTTGAAGCATCATCACTGGGTCCCAGTCCTTTCATGGAGTATCATGAACTGCACAGACTATTCTGCTATAACCCAGTGTTATTGGCAATGAAGGAAGTTTCCTGTTGTGGAGAGAAGTGGTCAGGCTCTATAGGCAGTTCACCCAATTGTTCAATGTTTCACTAGAGTCTTTGTGCCTTGATTTCCTTATCTGTAAGGAGGGATAATCAGAGCACCTACTACTCACATTGTTGCTCTAAATGAGGTAATGTCTGTAAAGCACTTAGCTATATAAGTGTTTGTTCTAATAATTATTAATATTACTATTTTTTTGATTGGTCCAAGGTCTCTTCCTAACAGGAGCTACCCTTTCCCCCTTTATTAGTGGCAGAAGAATCTCTCAGGTGTGACTATTTCTCCATTTAAAGGGTGATTCCTTTGAGACTTTGAGCCCTGAGCCTTTTCTGTGAGAAAATCTCACAGAGTCTGTTTTCCTTCCTCAGTTACTCTTGTTTATTAGAACTGTACACGGAAAATCAATATTTAAAGAACTAAAGTACGGAAACTGTCCCAAACATTCAGCACTAAAATGGCACTGAAAAATACTGATTTTGATGCCCCAGATGCCATTTCAGGATTCTTGAGAACCTTGTCCCCCTGAGTGTGCTTTAAGATTGGATTTAAATGTACAAAATAATTATAGATTATGTCTAAAACTTGTTCTAAAAATGAATCCATGAATCCATCTATACAGGGGGCATTGTCTATAGATTAGCTAAATCATCTTCAACCATATGGGTATTATTTTTCAAAAAAAGTATATAGCTTGTCTAATGATTAATTATGTGCAAATTCATTTAAAAGCACTCCTGAGTTCATAGGGACCCCCTTGGCATTGGAATTACACAAGCAAGATGAACACTAAAGCAATTACTACCATTTACTATTATGGAAAGTAAGACATTTTTGATATTAAATAGGAGTTCATGTCGTAAAACATGAGATTCTCAGATGTAATAACATAAAAATTTTAAATTTCCATATGGTAAAAGATACCATAAAGGAAATAATATCAACATGTTTAACATATTTTTAATAGAAAAAGAGCCTTACAAGCAAGAAACAACCCAATATATGGCAAAGAATAGGAACAAGGATGTTCACAAAAAAGAAATAAGGTGATAATAAAGATATGAAAATAAGCCAAACTTAACTATTGATCAAGGAAAGACAAACCAATGACAAGATACTATGTTTCTGCCCAAGCATATTGGGAAGTATTAAAATATTCATAACATAAAGTATTTGAGAGTGGAGGAGCAAAGGAAACTGTTGTTGGTGGGAGTGTAAATTGATATGGCATGTTGGAGGGCAATTTGGCAGTTTCTATCAAATTATTAAAAGGATATAATCTTACCAACTGGAAAATGAAATGTGGGATATGTATCCTAAAGGGATATATTTCACATATGCTTAAGGATATAGATGTTCATCAGGGAAATACAAATCAAAACCATGATGAGATACCACCTTACACCTGTCAGAATGGCTAAAATTAACAACACAGGAAACAACAGATGTTGGCGAGGATGCAGAGAAAAGGAGAAAAGGGAGCCCTTTTACGCTGTTGGTAGGAATGCAAACTGGTGCAGCCACTCTGGAAAACAGTATGGAGGGCCCTCAAGAAGTTAAAAGTAGAACCACTCTATGATCCAGCAATTGCACTACTAGGTACTTTTTTACCCAAAGGATACAAAAATACTGATTTGAGAGGCACATGCACCCTGATGTTTATAGCAGCATTATGAACAATAGTCAAATTATGGACAGAGCCCAAATGCCCGACTGATGAACGGATAAAGAAGATGTGGGGTGTAAATATCTATCTATCTATCTATCTATCTATCTATCTATCTATCTATCTACACATACCATACACACACACAATCGAATATTACTCAGCCAGCAAAAGAATGAAATCTTGTCATTGGCAGCAACGTGGATGGAGCTAGAGTGTATTATGCTAAATGAAATAAGTCCGTCAGAGAAAGACAAATGCCATATGATTTCATTCATATGGAGAATTTAAGAAACAAAGTTGATGAATATAGGGGAAGAGAGGGAAGAGAGGGAGGCAAATGATAAGAGACTTTCAACTACAGAGAACAAACTGAGGGTTGCTGGAGCGTAGGTAGGAGGGAGATGGGCTAAATGGGTGATGGGCATTAAGGAGGGCACTTGTGATGAGCACTGGGTATATGTAAGTAATGAATCACTAAACTCTACACCTGAAACTAACATTACACTATATGTTACTAACTAGCATTTAAACAAAAACTTTAAAAACAAAACAAAACAAAAAATAAAAAGTAAATTTGCTTCAGTATTGCTTAAAAAAAAGATATAGATGTTTAAGAATGTTCATTGTAGCATTATTTGTAGGTGATAAAAATTGAAAACAACAAAAAAATCTATCAGTAGGGCTATGAATGAATAAATTATGGTATACAGCCGTGCAATGAAATATTAATCCAGCTATTTAAATAAGATAGCCCCATATATGAATACTGTATGGACTGCTGTCCCCGACGCATTAAGTAAAAAAAAAAAAAAAAAAGTTGTAGGATATGTATAGTATGATTAAATTTTTATTAAAAAACATATTTTTTATGTCTGCATCTCTATTTCCATATACTTCTATCTCCATATATAATTCTAATTTATTCAATATCTATATATCTATATCCTTTGATATTCTATGTACATAGAAAATAAGTCTATAATGATACATAGTAAACTCTCAAGAGTGTCCCAGGAATGAAAATTGGGGAAGGAAAGGGAGTAATTTCATATTTTGCTTTTTACTTCATACATATGTACTTTGAATTCTTTGTTTTATGACACAGATGTATTACTTTTGTAACTAGAAGATGAAAAGTAGTAATTTTCCAAAAATGATCCTTATACCCAGAAACAGAAGTAACTGTCCAAAATGAGGCCTGTCTTCAGTCTGCAGACTTCTCTCTATGAGATCCTGCTGTTGACCCTTGAGAGAAAGTTGGGGGGGGGGGTTCCTATTCGGGTGATTAACATGGGCTCAGTAGACACCCTAAGAGGAGGACACAGTGAAGACCAATATTGTATTTAAAAAATTTTTATGATCATGTGTTAGGGGCTGCAGGGCCAAGAAAGAAGATGTTTATAGCCACCCATAACTCTAGAGAGGAAGAGAATAGTGTTTCCTTGATCATAGACATTGGACAGGATGCTACATGAGGCTGGTGGAGCTTATCACATCTCCTGATGTGAGGCTGGTGGAGCTTGGTTGATGGAGTGAAGGACATCTGATCTCTAGCCTCACTGAGCCTATGGGTGTCATAGTTCTCTAGAGACCAGCCTAGGGATGAGCCATTTGCCTAAATACCTTTAGTTTGAAGGAGTGCTACATATTAGAATACCTTAATGTTATTCGAAACAATGGAGGCCTCCCTTCCCAGAGCTTGCTGTGGAAAACATCTAATTCTACCATGAGGGGACAAAGCAAGTGAAAACAGGGAGTATTTGACACATGATGATCACAAGGAAAGGCTGCAAGACAGGACAAGGGAGTTGGGCCAAATAATATCCAGCACAGCTTTGCCCTCGCAAAACCATGAACTAGCAGCATTCATTTTCAGACTTCCAGTTCTCCTTTCTTTTATTCCTCTTACCCTCAGCCTGTTCTTCCTGGCTGGAAGCCTTCCTTCAGTTCCCAGGCTTCATTCCTACCCAGACCAGGAAGTCTCTAAGCACAGTCCATTAGATAAAATGCTTAAAATATGTCCATAAATCCCCTTGGAGGGTGACTAGAGCTTCATGCTTTCGTGGTGATGACCTGGGCTATATTCCTGGAAAGAATGCATGTAGTAGAGCCCACCGCCTCATTGCAAGGCGCCACATTAACACAGAAGCTAAGTAAAAGCAGTGTGCTTTCTATACAAGTATGACGTCCAGCCAGACTGCTGCGCCTCAGCTTTTCCCGTATAGAAAATCTGGAGCCACCCCACACTCACACAGTGGTGTATGTACACAAAAGAAGCATGGATCACTCTGCCCTTCACAGAAGTCTCTGGAGCCTGAAAAACAAAAACAGCAGCTGTCTGGTATTTCCTTTGAGAAGTGGGTGAAATTTAAGGTTTTCCTCTTCCCACAAACATAAATGCTAAAGTTTGCAAATAATTTCAGGAGGTTTATGGTCCTCTGAAACACACTGATAGTGGTCCCTGGCCGGGGCGGGGGGGGATGTCCATAGATGCCAAGAAAAACTCTCTTGTGCTAATGGGGAAGGACCACGGGAGGAATGGCACCAGGGTTTTAAAATACCGGAGCCCAGTTGGGCCAAGTATAAAACAAGAAATAGTTGGTTTTTCATTCTCTCCTTTCCTCCATCATCTCCCTTTTTTCTTCCCCCTCAAGAATAAATCCTATATCCTAGACTCGCTCTAGGATATAACTCATTGCTGTTGAGGCTTAAATGTGACCTCTTCCAGACAAAATACAGTCAGTTCTGGTATAATGTGACACATACTTTGCTAAAAATCATTGCGCTGTACAACATTGCACAATAACAACCACAGAGCTTACGGGGAAAATGAAATTAGGGGCACAATACTCAAAAAATGTTGTCAGTGACACTTAAAAAAGACAATAGGAACCTAATAAAAAGGGTAGCAGTTTTACACATGTTAAATAGTTAAGAAATACATAAACACTACAATAAATATGGCACCTTACCTAGAAAAAGACCTGAAGTTTGCCCATGCAGGTGAGAGTCAGAGCTATCAAGAAATGGCAACAGAGGGTTTTCGAGCACAGAAAATTATCACACCCGAAGTAGATGAGTATGGCTCATGATATACCTGGTGAATCAAGGCAGCTGGAGGATGTTTGCAGCATTTGTGTGCATTCCTATACAGTTCAAGTCAGCTGGAGGCAGTTTCTGCATTCAAAGATGAAATCACACATAGGCAAACACAAAATTCTTGTTATACTCAAATTGTTCCCTGGTATATTTAATCAGTGGAATAAATTCCCATTTTTGATACACGCATTAAAGCAGGACTGACTAAAATCTAGGTTATAAAAATGATTATAATTTAAAGAATAAAAAGCCATTAAGACCCCAGTGGAATGATGCCATAAAGGTAGCAGTAGGGTTATCTTGAAGCAGAGGATATGTAACTCAACTAAATCTGAGTCCCCTTACTCCCACCCTAAATTCCATCTAAGCATAGTGATAGATTCAAGTGAAATGCAACTTGGGTTCCATAACTTGGAAACATACTGTCAATCCTAAGCAAATCCTACTTGGTGCCAGGAAGAACTTGTAACAATACACACCAGACTTCCTGAAAGTCCTCATTATACATTTTTGTCCTTATCATCCCACACCACGTGGTGGCCAACACTAATCTTCCTTCCCTCTTCTCCAGCATTTCTTGTCCCCTCTATGTGCACTCCTCAAAAGCCCAGAAAACAAAATCCCAACCTTTACGGGTTCTCTCATTACCCCTTCCTCTCTTTCCCACCTTTTTCCCAAGAGTAAAAACTCTATACATAGGTGTATTACTTTTCTATTGCTGTTGTAACAAATTACCCCTTAACCAGTGGCTTAAAACAGCACAAAAGTTATTCTTTCACAGTTCTAGAGGTCAGAGGTCTCAAATGAGCTTTATGGGGTTAAAATCAGAGTGTTGGCAGGCTGCAGTCCCATAGGCTCCAGGGGAGAACATGTTCTTTGCCTTTCCCAGCTTCTAGAGGCTGCCTGTATCTACTGGCTTCTGGCTCCATATCACTCTGACCTCTGCTTCTATTATCACATCTTCTCTGACTCCTGACACGCCTGCCTTCCTTTTAGAAGTACCCCTGTGATTATATCAGGCATACCTGGATAATGTGGGCTAATCTCACATCTCAAGATCATTAATTTAATCACATTTGCAAAGTCCCCTTTGTTATTTAGGGATATATAAAGGTAGCATATTCACGGGTTCTAGGGATTAGCCTACCACACCAGCGATAATGTTCAAAACGCTTCACAACTGATATGCCACTTAAGGCAGGGTGTCTAAAATGAGCTTTATGGAACTAAAATCAGGGTGTTGGCAGGCTTCACTCTCGTAGGCTCCAGGAGAGAACATGTTCCTTGCCTTTCCCAGCTTCTAGAGGCTGCCTGTATTTACTGGCTTCTGGCCCCATATCACTCTGACCTCTGCTTCTGTTATCACATCTTCTCTAAGACCTCAGAAAGATCTTAGGTCATAATGCTGCAGCAGGACCCTGGAGATCCTGGCATGCTGGTTGATGAATAGTAGAGAGGGCTGGGAGGTCTCAGAGAGGGACTGGGATTTGTAGGGTGTTGGTGAGGCACTCTGGGGCTATAAGGAATGGTTCTCTCTAAGCAATATGAAAGACTTTCCACTTTGTTACAATCAGCACGGTCACACCAGTGCATTTTGGCTGACCACTGACCTGCCATGCTCTTCCTTATCCACAATCAGTACACAAACCTTCTGGGATTTTATCATGTGCTGTATTCACCCCCTTCACCTGGAATGTCTATTTAAGCCTCATCACAACCCAATGATTAGTTCTACACTTATCTTCCTTTTGCAATAACATACCTGGGGTCATACGTGCTATTAATTGCTAGGGCCTGAATCTGAAAGTAAGCACTTAACTTTAGAAATTGAGCTCTTAACCATTGTGGTTAGTTTTTACAAGGAGACTCTTTAGGCAGATCAGGAAAGCATGTACAAAGACTGTGCAGGCAATGTTGAGGTACCAAGTGACAACATGTAGTCCACATGCATTTCATAGGTTTACATAGAACCCTCTCCTACAGAATTCAATGCTTATTGGGAGGGCCTCTTGATCATACAGTAAGAATTCTTATCTACTTTGTAAGCACCCAACATGTATAGTCTTAAATAGATATTCTATGATAAAAAAAAAAAACAATTATAGTGAAGCAAATCAAGTACAAACTCTAATTTACCTTGTCTACATACAGCCTAGAATAAAGCATGGTTTAAGCATGCAATGAAATAGATGAAGAAACAAATGAATAAGTAAAATCCATAGTCAAGAGTTTTATTTGTAAGACCTAACTGACTGTGGTACAAAACTACTTCTGGTTAGAATATTATATTTAACTTTCTCATATGAGTAGAGCAGTAGGAACAGAAGCAGCAGCAGAGAGAAAGATGATTAAAACCACTAATGGACTTTGAGTCTTTTGTAACCTCTACCTGGTCATAGTTAGAAATGTGTTGCTCATCCCTTGTCTCATATCTACAAGAAATAAGTAACACTACCTCCCCCCCAATAATTTATGGGTATTTTTGATTTTGCTGTTGAAAAAGTTTTTGGTTTGGACAAGAATGAGAATTAGTACCTTTCATTCATTTAATTGATGCATTGTATAGAAGAGATGGACATCAGAGAGTTTTTTTGTTGTTTTTTAAATGAAAGTAGAGTGAGATCCTGATTGGGAGATGGCATGAATTTCTTTACAGTCTCTTAGAATCATTTATGACACACATAAAAACCAGATTGCTAAGTAAAATGTTAGGAGCCAAGGTTAATGTTATTTAAAGATGCTCTCAGGGAGAATTGTAAGCAAATTCTACTTTCAACTCTTTAACCTGATTAAAAGCCTAAAATATTCTTGCTAGTTTGGAAAATACCCCTGATATTTAAAATTTCCTAAAATGTAGCTCCCCTCCTACCTTTACGATGGAATACTGGATGATTTCAGTCAAAAGACATAGTTATTACTATAAGAAAAAGTCCTGCAAGAAAGCACATGTTGCCACTTTACTCATTATTGAAGTGCCCTTATGACTGTTAGAGGGAACAGGTAAGATGCTAGGGGAGGCAGAGAAAGAGAGATCAAAGTGTTTTTGTTTACTTCTTTGAAGTTTTGTAGTACCTACTGTTTACCATGCACACTTCTTGATTCATGCTGAAAATTGGAATTCACCCATTTCTCTCTTTCCTGTCTAAGATGCAGATGGGGCACATTTCGTTGACTCCATCAATCCCTGCCCCCCACGCATTAGCACATGCACACGTATACCTAGCCAGTGGAAAAGAAAAAAGAGTTACTCACATTCATCCATTTTACAAAGATTTCCAGGCTGCAATGGGAGGGCTTTACCTCTCCCTGAAGGATGAATAAATAGGTAGCTTTACTGACAACCTGTTCACAGTCAAACTGCAGTGAAAACTGAGACCAAGGTCTTACTCTACTGGCACTTATGAGATCCAGTGCTGGCAACATGGAGAAGATAGTCATCTGCCTGATGGTCATCTTCTTGGGGACAATAGCCCATAAGTCAAGCTTCCAAGAGAAGGATCTCCTCTTGATTAGAATGCGTCAACTTATAGATATTGTTGATCAGCTGCAAAATTATGTGAATTATTTGGTAAGGCCATACTTATCACAACAAAATTTAAATATTATTCTTCAATTAATATAAAAGGTGCTTTTTGACTTATAAAAATAACCCAGAACTAATTTTCTTTTGCTCTAGGAACCTGAACCTCTGCCAGCTCCAGAAGACGTAAAGGTAAGACCAGTTGAATTTATTTGTGATAATATTTGTGACACAAGTTTTTAAATCCAATTAAGAAAGCCATTAACATAATTATCTAGGAATATACTTAATTTCCATGAATTTGGGTGTTTAATAGTTGGTAAAATAGTTATTCCTATTTTGGTCAAATATTCATTGATTTACCAGCAAGCCAATCATAAAAACACCACATACCTTATAAAATATATTTTTATCTTCAAATACCTCTAAGAGTCCTTCCAAGTAGCACTATTGAGACAGAACAACAAAACTAGAAAATAAATCTATTCTATGATCAGCTCCTGAATAATGACCAACTAATTAGATTTTAAGAGCCCTTGTAGAATGACAGTTCTTGAGCCCTCCTTTGCAAACCTACCTAAGAAATATAGACACACACCGGAAGAAGCAGAATTCACCTTTTAATAACAAGAAAGAAAGAAAAGAAAGGAAGGAAGGAAGAGAGAAAGAAGAAAGAACAAATTACAGGAACAGCATGGAAGAATGGTAGTATGGAAGTCAAGGCTGTCCTTTAGAATATAATTCCCATATACCTTGGCCTCAGTGAGTCTTGTCTTTGGCCTTTGGAGAGGTCTTTCAAAAGGACTTTTTTCAAAAACTCATCCAATTCTCTTAAGCCATTTAAATCCCTTAGGTCCGAGGAAGAAAAGACCTAGCACATAGTTCAAGAGGGCTGCGTGCTGGTCTTTTCCTTAGTAACTTCGTTCTAGTCTTCACATTCTATCACAGGGTAGTCTAGTACCCTGAGGATAGAAATGCAACTGGGGAAATGTTTTCATTGTCTCAGACCTTTAACTGCATAAATTAGAATAACTATAAAAGTGCTACCAGTAATTAGGACACTACAGAGGAGGAGACATATGAAGATACATTGCAAAGAAAACAATTATCGTAAATGACTATGTGTAAAAGTTTAGAAAGTGAATGAGTCACAACCATTGCTTTTCTCTAAAATTCACTCTCTAGCTCTGAACCTAACCACTCTCATTTACTAGGTCTTTTTCTAATAAGCAGCATCTAAAATGAAAGCAGCACATTCAGCTTATTGGAAAGCCTTTTCTAATAAGTGAGAATATTTCTTAATTGATGACCTAATTATCAAAACATACATTTTCAGCATCTCACGCATTTTGTTTAACTGCTGTGGTTAGAGTCCTTTTGGACTAACCCTGTCTATAACTTGCAGAATAAGAAATAAGAAAGATTTCCCATTTTCTAACTTGAGTTGATCCAATGGGTACTTCCTTCATTAAATATCTATGCTTTGTTAAAGATAGAGGCTTTTTACCTTACATCATAATGAGAAGATTTCATCTCAGTGACAGTGTATCTATCTGACAATCTTATCAAACAATGCTGGCTATGATACAAGTGAGTAATGGTATAGCTAAGATCTTTAAGCTATGCTGGCAGGCAAACTTAGGAAGGAAGAAAATAATTCAAGGCCACAGTAGCATTATGTCAAGTTTTTCAGGGCTAGCATCAAAGCAGGGCCCATAAGAGATTTAAAAATAAGGAAAATAAATTTATTTACATGTTGCATGTAAATGTTGATACATTGTGATTATCTCAGATCCCTTATTGGCCTTGCCAGGCATTGTTCTCTTTCTTATAATTATATAACCAGTGATCCTCAACTGGTAATGACTTTGCCCTCCTGACAACATCTGACATTGTCTGGAGAAATTTTGGGTTGTCACAGTTGTGTGTAGGGGAGTGCTTTCTACTCGTCAGAGATGCTAGTAAACATTCTAGAATGCACAGGACAGTCCTAACAACAAAGAATTATCTAGCCCAAAATGTCAACTGTATTGTTATTGAGAAATCCTGATATAAACCTAGTTTGCCCTTGGGACAAATGTATCTTGCCCAAGACTTCCTAGTGTGAGTGGTGGTCAGGCCTTTCTGTGAGGGGGAAATGTAGGTTAAAAATAAACTATAAGGAGGCAAATATTTTCAAATATCCAGCTGCAAAACAACAAAGGCAAGCGTGCTTCCTTGCAAAAGCAGCACTTGACTGTTCTCTTTGTTTGTTACTCTTGCTTTTTTGACTTCCGTACTGCTCCCTCTATTTTGCAATAATGTAGGACACACAACTCCTCATTTTATCATGTGTTGAAGGATGAAGGAATCAAAGCCTTGCCCTCAGAGTTTGCTGCCACCAAGGCATAGCAAAGGAAAATAATTGTTATGCTCCCAGATGGTGGTTCTACACAGGAGTTTGGGTTCATTCTGTAAAGACCAGGAGTGACAAGCCATCCATGGCTGCCTGAAGCAAGGTTAATATCTCCACTCCCCTTCCCAGTGCATCTGTAAGGCAGTTGTCAGGATAGCTTCTCCACTTCTTTTCCTCTCTGAGGCTGCCTTTGGTATGTGTCTGAAGCCCAATGCAGCAGTTACTTGTCCTGGACTGTACATGGCTGGGGACAGCTCTGCTGCTTGCAGAAAGCACTGAGCAACATACCACCGCCTACTGACACAGGTAAACAAGGAAGGGCATGAGACAGTGCAGCCTGTCAGTGTCCAGACGCCATCCAGAGGCTTTCAGAAAAGCTTTCTCAGGCATAAGCTCTTTCATTACTGATCTTGACCATTCCTGGCAATACCAAGGGAGTTCATTCGGTAGGGCCCCTATACTTCTTTGGAACGTAACTTTCTTTCAACATACCCATGTAAATGTTAACTCAGCAAAATGGGCTTCTGTGAGAAATGCTGGTTTCTCAGATCATCACGGATGAAGCAGTTAGTGTTTTCAGTTTCAGCTGGAAAATTTACCTCTTTAAATATGAATATTATTTTTTTCCAGTAAGTTAAGCCGGTTGTGGTCAAAAAGAAGAGAAAAGAAAAAACTTCAACAAACATGAGCATGTGGTTTTCAAGGAAAAAAAAGTGCTATAATTAACATTTATAAATAGTTTCTATTAAATAAGCATTTTGGCAAACATATGGAAAGGATATTACCTTGCCCTTATGAGAGAGGCAAACTGTTCTGATAGAAGGAAACCAGATAAGCTGGTTCTCAGCTTGTGGCTATGTATGCAAAGTAAGCCTGACAGGCTTGTGTCTTAATGATGCATGTTATTAATCAACATTCATATTGGGTAAGCATATGGGTTGGAAAATGCAAAGCAGGCCAGATGCTATTTTCAGCTGATTGTCCATGAGAAGACTCAGATAATTTTGTTATATGTGGAACTGCCCTTGTAGGAACTGAGAGAGATTAAGGTTTCTGGTTTCATATGGCTGTGTCTTCCATACACATTAGTGAGATAGGGATGCGACTACTGGGGTGGGGTGGGGTGTGGATAGAATAGCATGATGTACACACATTGGCTGAAAGAAAAAAGAAACTTGGATACAAGTTTTTAGATCAGCATTAAAATGTTTTTAATAAGTCAATTTAAGTTTTGTTCTTTTGATATATTCCATTTTATTTTCAGTTCGATTTCTAAGGTTTTTGAGTTACTACTCTCTAGTTATTTGACTAAACCAAGAGACAAGGTTTTGGTCCTTGTTCCGCCCTCTTCTTCATTCTTTGAGACACCATCCTTAGTTTCTAAGGAACGGTCCTCCGTCCCATTGGTTGCACAAGTCTCAAATTCTGTTCCTTGACTAGGTAGTTCAGGCACAATCCTACCCTAAATGACCTAAGAGTGTGAATAGCATTTTAGAAGAGTCATGTGTAGTCTGTCACAGGTGTACGGACTTTTAGATGTAGAATATGCCATCAGAGGTAGATAGCCACTTCCTTCACCCAAAGTAGGGGCATTAACTCATTTACTTCGTTTGTTGACTCCACACGTAGTTATTGAGCACTGACTAGCAATAAGACAGGATGCCAGGTGTTGTGCAAGGTAAGACGTTGCTTGAGACATGTCACTGTTAGATGCTTCCATGAACATTGTAGAGAGAAACAAACAAACAAAAAACAAATAAAAAAGATTGCTAATCAGATTACAGCATATCTCACCCAAAGCTGCAACCAGTCATAGTGTAACTTTTAGAAAATTTAGAAAATTTAGAAGATCCTGTCTACTACCCAGACCTCAAAATGGCATTAGAAATGGAAAAGCTAGGATCCCTCCTTTTGCCCGTAGGGAGGGAAATGTTGTCTCTTCCCTAATACGGGATGAAATTTTACATTGCAGGTGCCTCCTTCTAATGAGCCCAAATGCATAGGGCGTGAACTCCTTCCTCACAATCTGCTGAAATAAATGTGATCTAATATGCTGTAGTAGAAGTAGAAAAAGAGGACTGGGAAGGTCATTTACTTTCTGAATAACTTTTGTTTTGTTTACATATATATAAATTATTTCTTTTTCAGAGACACTGCGAACGGTCAGCTTTTTCATGTTTTCAGAAGGTCCAACTAAAGGCAGCAAATACAGGAGGCAATGAACAGATAATCAGTGTATTAACTAAACAGCTGAAGAGGAAACTACCTCCCACAAATGCAGGCAGAAGACAGAAACACAGACCAGTAAGACTGTCATTTGTCATCTCTCTTATTTGTACTTAGTAACTACATCTCTTACGGTACATAACGCACTTAATACACACATTTGTAGCCAGAGATTCCAGTGCCTTCCTTCCAGTTACACGCTGTCTTTTATGGCGTATTTTGAGAAGTGAAGTCACCTCTTCAAAATCCACAGACTCAAAAGTGCCCAGAAATCCTGTTAAGAATTTGCTAACAGTCTCTGGTAGCTGGAAGAAGTTAAAATAGCCTCCCAAGGTGAGGAAGTCACTTGGCAGGAAATCTAATTGTGACTTAGGAGTTAAGTATTTTTCTTTCATCATATGGTCACATATAACTTGTATTCTTATTAACAGGAGCTAGGGCCTAGTTTTCCTATAAGAAAAGAGACAGCCTACAGGAGACCAAGAAAAATCTCATATTTTGCCTTCTTCTCTTAAAGAATATTATTGTCCTATATAATCACAGAGTCAGCACTATACTTAAATAGACAGATCTCATTATTTGGCTGGAGAATTTTAATAGTCCCTAGGAGGCCCTGAGACCCTCTTGTATATTTCTTCCTATGCCAACTCATAAGCAATGCTGATACTGTCATCACTAATTCAAGAATTAATCAAAACCAGTGGAATAACACATAAGATAAATTTCTCCAAAATATTTTTTTGAATCAGTTCTCTCTCTTCTAAGGAATTTCACATATGATTCAAATGAAACCTTAATGACATTATCAAAATGATTTTTATTTCCTTTGACTTCTTAGCCAGGTTTCATTGTAAAAAGTATCCCTCTAAAACTTTCCTCAGAAAGAAAGGAGCATTTGAAACCCAATAGCAAAGACTTATGAAATGGCAGTGCGGGCACTGAGCTTTTATCTAATTAAGCACCTTTTTTGGTAGATGGGAAAATGAGACCTCATTAAGTGACTTGTCCAAGCCCTGCAAATACTAAGTTGCAGAATGAAAACTAGAACTTACATCTCCTACCTTTCAGTCAAAGGCTCCCACTACAACATCAAATGGGCTTAGAGACATTGAATACCAAGCAATGGCCTGGTGTTTTTGTTCTCAAAAGGAATAAGGATAAAGAAGAAAATCCCAGAATTTAAAAAAAAAAGAAAGAAATACAAACAGGCAAGACACATAAGAAAAATTGCTCAATCTTCTTATAATCAAATAAATGCAAGCTAAGGAAATCCTACTTCTTTCCAAAAAAAATTTTAACAGTACTCAATAATAGTACAAATGCTCTGCATGAATACAGGTGGAACTTTTTTACAATATACAGCAAGACAAAAATTTTTATTCCTTTAACTTAGTAATTGTACTTCTAGAAATTTTAAATAAAGATGTATATAAAAATTATTCAGAAATGTTCTTGCATTGTGTGCAATAGTGAAAAGTTAGAACAATCTATGTGCCCCAAAATAGTAACAGTTTGATGGTACGTTGGAATACAGAGCAACAATTATATATATTTTTGAAGAATATTTAACAGGTAGGAAATGCTTGTATATGTTGAGTGTAAATAAAGCTAATTACCAACCAGTGTAAATAACATAAATGCAAAGAAAAAAAACATTGCTGGGAGGATATGCATCAAAAGATTGCAGTGGTTATCTCTGAGGATGGGGATTACAAGTGATTTTTTCCCATTGTTATTTCTTGAACAATTTTATGCACATCTCAAAATTTTTTTCAGTGAACACGGTTTATATCTCTAATTGGAAAAAATATATTTTAACTGAACATTTATTAAATGGGAAAAATGTTGAACTTTTTTGTTGATTTCTAGACATGCCCCTCATGTGATTCTTATGAGAAAACATCACCGAAAGAATTCCTAGAAAGATTGAAATCACTCATCCAAAAGGTATGCAACTGAAATTGTATTTAATTTTCTACTTCATATTTATCTATCCAGATTTCTTCTTACATTTATGTTACTCATGGTATACTATTTCCACAGATGATTCATCAGCATCTCTCCTAGAACAAATGAGATATGAAGGTTCCTGAGGATCTAACTTGAAGCTGGACACTATATTACATACTCTAACACAGTAGTGAAACTCACTTCTTGGTATTCTAAATGGAGGAGTACAACATATTGGTGATGGGGAAAAAGACTCAGATCAGTATTTCAAGTCAGGATTATTTCCCCCCAGTTACTATACAGTTCTTCAGTTTGATCCACATGCTCTGTATCTGGTCAACTTGAAAAAGCTGTCTATTCAATTAAGTCTGATTTCCTATGTTATGGATTTCTATGGTTTCTAAAATTTTTACTTTATATTAGTGCCCAAATATGGCATTCCTTGATGGAGAGAGAAGCTTAAATTTTTTTTTAAGCTTAAAATTTTTAACCAAAAACATGGTTTGGGAATTTAGTGGTCTTATATTAACCTTGACCTTGATTAGCACAGGAATGAGGTGTCTGATGATCATTAATTTAAAAGTTATATACCTTCATTCAAGATGAGAAATATAGAAGCATAGGGTCAAGATGAAATGTTGGTCTTTATTCTCTTAAGGAAATGGAAACGGAGTGTTTAAAAATGTATATCTGAAGAGTTTATTTTTTTATCTCAGAATATCTAACGTATAAATATACAGTTTATTTATGTGCCAGGAGATAGCTTTACTAGATGGCTACAGAAAAAGGTCTTATTTCTTTATTGGGATTTATCAAAAATATTTAAATACTATAGATATGAATGTATTTATGGAATACATTCTTGTAGTCTTTTTTCTTTAAGTCGTTTTAACATACCTTCCCCAGTTCAAGTCCCCTTATAAGCTAACATTTTAAGCTTGTGGAAATGGCAATTAAAACGTATAAAGGGACATATTCAGGTGGTATTCTGGAACAAAATGCATTTTAAGCAAAGTCTTGTAGCTCTCTTCTCAAATTGTTATAATGATTACATGGGAGCGAGCTAGTAACTCCAAATGTCTGTCACCTTTCTTCCTTTCTTTTCTTTCTTCTTTTGAAAGTGACAGACACTTTGTGCTTGCATGCTTTGCATAAGGCAAATTCAATCACTTGTATCAAATCAAAATAAGGAGACAAATCAAGAGGCCAAGACTTCTGTCCTAATAGAAAACAGACTTTTGCATAAACATTCCAATCTTTCAACCATGGATAGTAAAAGTAAGCAACCTGTTCTAACTGCCATTTCTTATCAACTCCAGCAGAGTTTATTTAAATATGAAATTAAAAACTCTAGGAAAATAAAATTTTTGCTAGAATGTCATAAGCTATTTGAGAATCTCTTGTTGTTAAAATGGCTGTGAACGTGCAAGAGGATGTGGGATGGGAAATACTGTATGTTCTGAGAAGAAAAATTATCTACTTAGAAGTATTTTTTTTAAGTACAGATAAATTTATAGTTCTAAAAGATACATTAGCTGTCAATTATTTCATCAAATCTCAATGAGATGTGTCATCAAAAACACGGTATTCTATCTTAAAATTTTAAAATGTTATCACAAAGGGATCATGTAAACAATAATGATGATAACATGCATGTAGAGCCTACCTATGTGTCAAATGGTGCCAGCCCACATTATTGGGATAAAAGCAGAAAGCAGCCACAAAGTTGCCTAGGGAAGGATGAAGTCTGTATTTCTTGTTTTTGGCTTTATAGTTGGTGACTTCTTTGACACTGTGATTTTATATTTAAAATAATATATTTATTTTGGTGTGTTTACTGTTAAAATCTCTGTTCTAATCCTTTGACCAGAGATTCTACCTTAAGAGTAAAAATAATTTAATGGGGTGTTGGTTAAGAGCCTTCACTAAACTGAGTTTAAAGACTCAGGTAAAGATCCTAGCAACACTCCAAGAAAAGCACTGCATTGAAATAAACAAAATGAAGAAGTAAGACATGAACAGCTCCATCTTCACTGCTCTGTGTTCAAGACTTGAGCAGCCCTCAAAAGAGATAGAGGCTTACCTACGAACATTACTGTTCACCTACAGATGGTGATACAGGAGGCCTAAAATCTTGCTGGCTGTGAAATCATGGTCACTTGCTTAAATTTGGGGGGTTTCCATTTCCTTATCTGTAGAATGAGGATGTTGGACTGAATCTCTAAAGTCAATTCTACCTTTTTTAGAGCTTTTCGTGTCTATGAATGTCTAAAGTTCTGGATGTTCTGGATACTCTTACAGGAACATCTAACCATACTCTGAGTAAAACTTTCACTAAATCTGATGTTCAGTTGAACAACCTTATTCAATAGCATTTGTAGCAACACTCACTGCAGGAACAAAGAAAATGTTCCCCTCTCCCCCCCAAAAAAGGAAGGAAGAAAGAAAAAAAAAAGGAGAAAAACATTGCAGTAGGTCATGGAAGTTCAGGGAAAATTAATCATGATTTTTACTACTGTAGCTGAAAGTGTCTTCTTTGGACACTTGTATAAAATTGTAGCATTATTATTCTATATTATTGCTCTGTTGTATTTACACTTGCATCTGAGAATTTAGTTTTAATACAAACTATGTACTTTATAACTTAATAATTATTTATTATATATTTGGTTTTAAATGTTTATGTTCATGGCTTCTTATTTAAGACTTGATCATATTAAATACTTCCCAGTCAGTACAACTGTTTTTGTGATTCCCTGGAAACCCTTAATTCAATAGTCTTAGCAGAAAATAAAAGATGATCCTCAGTTTCTGGGAGCATATTGTTTTTATATGTATATTGCTAAGACAGTCTTCTCTCCTTACATACTTTCACTGAAATGGAACCTTCCGCTTCCTGTCTCCACCTCAAGGATATCACGTCCTTTTGCAGCTCTCCCAAATGTATGGCACGTTCTGAAGGAGTTGAAGATATCCTTGCCAATGCCCATTACATGTACACTCTTGTGTAAAACTCTTTCCTGCTTTGACATTTATCCCATTTAGCTTTTCTGTACCTTTATTTGTTATTGGTGATTGTCATCTCCTGGTCTCTCCTCCATTTTTACAGAGGAGTTAGGCATACTCTTTCCCTTGAATTCAACTTCTGCCATCATCTTGGGTAACTTCAGTGCCCACAAGGAGGATTCCGCCAACACTGCCACTTGCCAGAACATTGACTACCTCAGTTTCAAACACTGCAGGTGGCCCATTCCCATGGCCATGTGTCAGACTTTATTGCCTTGGAACTATTTTCAGTATGAAATCCTTATATATATAAAGCCATCATCCGCTAGTCTCTTAATTCTTAAACTGCCTTACTTCTCCCACATCTGTTCACACACACACACACTCTCTCTCTCTCTCAAAATAAAGAAAAGAAAAGAAAAGAAAAGAAAAGAAAAGAAAAGAAAAAAGAAAAGAAAAGAAAAGAAAAGAAAAGAAAACAAAGAATAGTCTCTACATGTGTCTCTACTCCCTCAACTTCTATCCATACATCAAACCACTATAATCTGATTTCTACCCATCCTACACCCTATCTGTGTATTAAAATGCCCTTTCTTTGATCAAAATGACCTTCAAATTACCCAACTCACAAATATGTTTAGTCCTTATCTTACTTGACCTTATCATGGCCTTTGTTACCTTTAATAACTCTCTTTTCTTCTTTGACTTTGGAGGGTCCTCCTTCTCCAGGTTCTTGTCTTACCTCTCTTACCACACATTCCCCATCTCAGTTGTTGGTTTGCTTTCCTGTGTCCTCCCTTTAGAAGTTGATATCCCTGAGGATTCTGTCCTTGCCACCTTTTCACTTTAAACTTTTCCTTCAATAGTCCAATAGATTCTTGGTGTTTTAAACATGCCCTTGTATGTCGTTTACCCACAAATCTACAGATAAAGGCCAGACCTCTGTTAATTCCCAGACCCTTAAATCCAATTTCTCCCTGAAGATTTCCATCTTTATCTTCCAGGCCCTTCATCTCAACATGCCAAAACTGATCTTGTCACTGTTTCCCACTTCCATGACCTCCTCTACTTTCCAGTATTCCCTAATCTTAATTAATGGGAATGCATCTTCAGCCTCCCTGACTCTGCCTTCTCGATCATTCACTATAACCAATTGGCCACAGGCCTTGCTATTTGTATCTCTTAAGAACATCCTTTCTTTTCCATTCACTCTGTCATCATCTTAATGCAGGCTCTCAGCAATGGTTACAATAACTTTTGATTGGGTTTCTGGTCTCTTGCCTTCTCTTCTCTCCAATCTATCTCTGCATGGTCACCAGAATTATATCTGATCAAATGTAAATTTGATAATGATTTTCCCTTATTTAAAGACTTTCACTGGTTCTTCTTTGGAATAAAGCTGAGGCCTGAAGCTGGGCATGTAAGACCCTTTATCATCTGCTCCACTCAGCTCCCAGCCTCTTCTCACCTTGAACTTCACATTCCAGCGATTCCTGTCTGCTTCTAGTTCCGACACACCATGCTGTTTCATGCCTCTGTGTCTTTGTACTTGCAGTGGAATATTACTCCTCCACCCTTTCCTCAACATCCAGAAAAACCCTCAGGCAACTGTCAGTATTCAACTTAGTTATCACTTCCTCCAGAAGTATTTCCATCACCATCTCATTCCATCTCTGTGACAGTATTAATCTCTTCTCACTTTTAGAACTTGAGCATACTATGGTTATTAGTTTTAATGTGGTATATACACATTTATTGACCGATACTTCTGTTTCCCTTTCCAGAACATAAGCCTCTTTGGTAGAAGGAAGTGCATCTTGCCTGCACAGTGCCTTATATATAGTACATAACATATAGTAGAAAACAATGTTCAAAAATTGAGTCAGACCAAATACAAAATACATAATTATGCACTAAAACTTTCCTTGATATGCATTGAAGTTTTCCTTGACATCTCTTTCTCTTACCCATTGAATCCAATTATCAGCAAAGCCTGTCAACTCTGTTTTCAAAATAACTCTAGAAGACAATCATCTGTTGCCATCTCCAGCTTCCACTTTATTTGACTCCACCACCATTTTTCACTTAGATAATTGTAATATTTTCCTAAATTGTTTTCCTGATTTTGTTCTTGCCCCTCACCAAACTTTATTTGCAACAAGCAACCTTAATAATCTTTTAAAACACCAGAGTATGTCACCCCTTAGCTTAAAACCTTCCAATGGCTCCCACCTCATTCAGAAAGCCTGAGTCCTACAACAAGGGCTACATGGTCATTATGTTCCGTCCACTTCTCTAACCTCACTTTCATTCTTCTGACTCAACTCAAGCCACACTGACACTCTTCCCTGTCTCCAGCACTCTAGGAACATTCCCACCCATGGCAGTTGCACTTTCTGTTTCTTTTGTTTGGAATGCTCTCCTGCCAATGTCCACATAGTCCATTCTTTCCCCTCCTTCATGTCCCTGCTTAACCAGGTCTTCTCTGACTATCAGGTCTTCTCTATCATCTCTTTTAAAAGAGGACTACCAGGGGCACCTGGGTGGCTTAGTCGGTTAAGTGGCCAACTCTGGATTTCAGCTCAGGTCATGGGTCATGAGTTTGAGTTGGAGCCCTGCATTTGGCTCTGTGCTCACCATGCAGAGCCTACTTCACCTTCAGATTCTGTCTCCCTGTCTCTGCCCCTCCCCTGCTAATGCTTGCTCACCCTTTCTTTCAAAAATAAAGAAACATTAAAAAAAAAAAAGAGGGCTACCATCCTCTTTAAATTGCAACTTCCCCAAACACTGCTGCTTTATTTTTCTCCATAGCACTTACCATCCTCAACATATATATTTTATTTATTTATTTATTTATTTATTTATTTATTTTTAATTTATTTTTTAATGTTTATTTATTTTTGACAGAGAGAGAGAGACAGGGCATGAGTGGGGAGGGGCAGAGAGAGAGGGAGACACAGAATCTGAAACAGGCTCCAGGCTCTGAGCTGTCAGCTCAGAGCCCGACGCGGGGTTCGAACTCACAGACTGCGAGATCATGACCTGAGCCGAAGTCGGACGCTCAACCGACCGAGCCACCCAGGCGCCCCTCAACATATATATTTTAATAATTTATGTGTTTATTGTCTCTGTCCCCCACCAGAGTGTAAGCTCAATGTTGAGCAGAGATTTTTGTTGGTTTTGTTCATTGCTATATAACTGGCACCCAAAACAATGCCTTGATCATAGATAGAAATCACGGAAAATTTGTAGAAAGAATTGATGGATTCTACGATAGCTGGCATTGGAGTTCTGCCACAGGGTTTTCCCAACACATAGTTTGCCTTTTCTTTATTATGCAAGTTGTGTACTATTGAATTTTTTTCCCTTATAGCTTCTCCCTGATCTCCAGGTATTTTGTATCTTCTGCAAATTTACTCCCATCCTCTTATCAGATGTAACTATACATCTTCTATATTTTTCAAGTGATAGCACTTCTCCTTTTATAAAAATAGAAAATTAAAATATCCATAAAACGACTTGGGAGTCTCTAAAAATGTCTTTTTCTACCTTCACTCATAATATAATATTATTTTCAAGAAAGTTTCCATGTGTTTTACAAATTATCTTATTTTTCTCACTTTTTAAAATTTTTCCTTTATTCATTCATCCTGAATGAGATGATAAAGTGCTCTGGAGAAAGACAAGCAGAGAAAGGGGGATGGTTGGGGGCATGTGTGGGGCAGATGCGGAGAACAGTTTTAGCTAGAATGAAAACCTACATCCAATGGAATTTTTTGTTACTTCCAGTGAGCTTAAATGAGGAATAATATAAAGGTGAGAAGAAATCACATGATGATAAAAATTTTGAGAGAGAACTCTTTGAGGTACAGTGTTGAAATGGACTTTAGTTAAAATGAATCATCTAACAAGTGTCTATAAGATGGCAAGTGGTTCTCAGCTCTGGCGTGCATATGGTCATCTGGAGAGCTTATAAAAACTACTACTGGGGGGGGGGGTGTCTGGGTGGCTCAGTCGGTTGAGCGTCCAACTTCAACTCAGGTCATGATCTCACAGCTTGTGAGTTTGAGCCCTGTGTCGGGCTCTGTCCTGACAGCTCAGAGCCTGAACCTGCTTCAGATTCTGTGTTTCCCTCTCTCTCTGCCCTCCCCAACTCATGCTCTGTTTCTCTCTGTCTCTTAAAAATGAACAAATGTTAAAAAAATAAAAAAAATACTACTTCGTATTTAATTAAAATAAAATCAAAACGTCTGAGGGCCTGGTAATTAATATTTTTAAAACTCTCCAGGTGATTCTAGTATATAGTCAGGGCTGAGAACCACTGAATGATTCAAAGCAATGTTGACATATTATGGTCAGGAGATAGAGATGATATATACTACAGAATTATGAGTACATTTATGTACTTTTTCTAGATCATTACCCTTTGCAACAATTTAATTCTCTCTGAGGCCCTAACAGCAAAGATAGCACCCAAAAGATGTGCTTTCTCTTTATAGCAGAAAGATAATTTTGGAGATATTAAAATTTTTTTATAATTTTTTAAATGTTTTTATTTTTGAGAGAGAGAGAGAGAGAGACAGAGGCAGAGTGCGAGTAAGGAAGGAGCAGAGAGAGAAAGAGAGAGGGAGACACAGAATGTGAAGCAGGCTCCAGGCTTTGAGCTGTCAGCACAGAGCCTGACACGGGGCTTAAACTCACAAATGGTGAGATCATAACCTCAGCCAAAGTCAGATGCTTAACCAACTGAGCCATGCAGGCACCCCAAATTTGGCACCCCAATTTTTTTTTAATGTTTACGTATTTTTTAGAGAGAGAGAGACAGAGCTTGAGTCAGGGAGGGGAGAGAAGGAGGCACAGAATCTGAAGCAGGTTCCAGGTTCTGAGTTGTCAGCACAGAGCCTAAGGTGGGGCTCCAACTGCAAGATCATGACCTGAAAAGAAGTTGGACATTTAACCGATTGAGTCACCTAGGCTCCTCTTGGAGATATTTTAAATAGGATTAATCATTTGTTTAAAAGAGGAATAATAGATTATGTAATAATCCTATAAAAAGATTCAACACAGTAGTAAGAAAATGATAGTAGTTACATGCCTGAATCTCAGAAACACAATTTTAACAAAAGATGCTAGACGCTAAACACAAAATACAGATTTTATGATTCCATTTATATAAAGCTCCAAAACAAGCAAAACTAATAGTATTAGAAAGTCATTGGTGGTAATCCTTGGAGAGGAGAATGAAACAGTACCTGAGAGAGAATATAAAGGGGGACTTCTAGGGTACTAATAATGTTATATTTCTTGTCCCAGGGGGAGCTATTTATTGAGTTGTACACTTATGATTTATACCATTTTCTCTACGTATGTCATAATTCAATAAAATTAAAATTCAAATTATTAAAAATAATTGACAGAAAAGGTCTTTTAGAAAAATTCTGTCACATTAACAATACATGGCACTTATAGAAATAAAACTTGCAGAAGGCTATGGAGAGAGAAACAGTTGGCTAAGTGATAATAGGGAGGCAGGGAAAGAGGGAGGGAGGAAGGAAGGAAGGAAGGAAGGAAGGAAGGAAGGAAGGCAGGCAGTTAGGGAGGAAGGAGAAACAGCACTTGCCACAAAAGAAGACTCTAGGTTATGGAACCTCAGTCAAAAATCACATTTTAAAAATTATGTTTTTAGATTGGCTCTGATTATGTTACAATCTTCCTATTAGGTTGAAAGATTTCAATTTGGAGAAGAAAAGTTTGTGTTGCTGTGTTTTTGCTCTATAATCTTAATTCAAGCAATATCCCAAATATAACTTACAAAAGAAGAGAGAGAAGAGAAGAGAAAAGAGAAGACAAAACAGTAAATATCCTTGGTCAGTGGTCAGGTTTTCCCAGAAGTAGAGCCTAAATCAAGGATTGTGGTACAAGTGGCTTACTAAGGAAATGCTCCCAGAGAAACTAGGAAATGAGTGTGGAAGGCAGGGTTGGGAAGAGGGAAATCCAGGCCTGGGGGTAAATTCAAGTGAAGTCTCAGATCCTACCTGATCCTGCAAGGTGCCTTGCAGCCTAAGTTACACCAGAGTTGTTAGTTCTGCCTAGAGACACAGGAACTGGGCTCTTGTATTCCACAATTACCCTTTTTGTCTTGGAACTTCAGAACAGAGGTGAGGCCACTCCAGTGCCCAATGGCCATCCTCTGAGTGTCCCAAGTTGGAGCTACCATCAAAGCACACAGGATGCATACATAGAGCTGATGGAAAGGATCCAAGGGTATCTGGGCAGGCACCAACTCTGTCTACTACAGTAAGAGTAATTTTTTTTTTTTCTTTTACAAGTTTATTTTCTAAGGTAAGAAAAAGGGTTAGGGCAAGGATTAATTTTATTATTAAAACAGAGGCAGTTTTAAGAATGTTGGGATGTATTTGTTCATATATAATTATATAGAATTATGTTATATTTATTAGGTATATATTTTATATAGGTTGTTCCCTTTTAGGGGCCACAATTTAATTTTAAGGGCCCACTTAACCTAAAGGAGCCCAGTTTTGGAGAGAAATGTATTTGTAGCACAAAGAGTGAGTTGTCTAGGGCAAGAATATGATACCAATGATGTGCACCCCAAGTCCTGAACACCATGAGGAACCACTGCCCTTCATTTTCACCCCCTACCCAAGGGCAGTCATCATTCCCATGCTGCAAACAGAAGATATTTTCCCTGAGAAAATAAGATATTCATATTCTTAGAATATAGGGCAGTTGATGAATTCCAAGCTTCTAGTAAGCCTCCCTTTAGTTGTTTGTTGTTTGTTTGTTTTTTTGTTTGTTTGTTTAGACTTGGAACCAACCATTTCTTGGAGGGTCTTTTAGGAGAAATCCCACTGTGAATGAAATTAAAACATTTATATATATTGATAGATAAATTGATCTTACAAAGAGAAAATTGTTTGGAGCTGGTCATTCTGAAGAGAGTGGAGAAGGGAACAGTGTGGCCAGAATGGAAAAAAAAAACATCCACAAAATGGTGGGTGGGGAAGTGTTGTCTGGCAGAGTTTCTCCAGTATGCTAAGTCACTGATGAGGGGAGAACCAAATAGCATTAGAATTCAAAGTAGCAATGTCATGCTTCAATGTGTGTTCTAAAGATATTATGGTGGGATCAAAACCTGTTGAATGACTTGAGTTGTGACCATGAGCAGTATATTCTTGGTGGGTCAAAGGAAAAATTTATTATTTGCCTATATTATTAGTGCCTCTTCCTTTCCCAACAGAAGATTTTTGCTGAGGTTGCCCTTTAAAAAATATACCTTTTAAAGGAGAGGACATGCTGCCACCTATTGAAACAATGCAAATATATACCAGACACCCAAATTCTAAAATGTCAGTCAGGACCTTGTCACCCCACACCTAGAGAAAAACAAATGGTATAAATTCTAAAAGATTTTCTTAGCTCTTTCAGTCCTGGACTTACAAAAATCTTCATTACTGAGATCATTTTTAAAAGGAGCTTCAGGACCAGGAAACCCATTTCTCTTTGGAGCTACAGAACTCAGTGTTAACAAAAATGGGAGTGTTTGAAACCTGCTCTGGGACCATTAGCTGCTGTCCTGCTTACACACGAACATCTGAGAGACCTTTCAGCATCCTTAAATAGGCAGAATCCATGGCCACTAGATCCTGGTAAAGTAACATTAATGTAGCTGGGGTCCTTTTTAGGAGTCCTTAACCAGGACACTGTTAACCTTTATCCTTTGCTGAGGATGAAGCCAGAAACACTGCAGATTTCTTCACCTGTGAAATAGTTGTAAAATTCAAGCATCTCTAACACCATAGAATTCTCACAAAGATAAAAGGAAATGAGGCATGGAAAAGTGTCTTGTAAAGTGTTTACACATTTGACAATGTAGGAGCTTGTCTCAGACTTATTTTGGCATAATAATAGCAGCAATTAGCTTGTGCTGAATTCCCATTTACCACATTCTGCTTAAGGAATTTCTCTCATGACAAAGAGAGCAAATGGGGAACTCTCTTCCACAACCTTGGACTCATTGAACTGTATTTTAACACACCGTTTCCTAATAAATAAATAAAAAAATACTCCTAGTGGTTGCAGCACTTTAATTAAACACATCAATTAAATAATCCATTTTTTTAGCTGCTTCTGATCATGTCTCCTCCCTCCAAAAGTTTACCATCATTTTCTGCAAAATGCAACTCTCTTCAATATAGTCCCAATGTTTTAGCCAATTCTGTATTATTTACCTTCTTTAATTTCCCATTTCTGCTCTCCTCATCAGGTCTAGACTAATAATGGCTCAGATATTCTGGCCTCTGTTGCTTCTACGTGTAATGCTAAAACATCTTTCTCCCTGTTGAGGAGAAACAACCAAACCAATGAAAAATGAAAACCCTTTGTTTTTGTCTGTCTGGCATCTATTTTGCCTCCTCTGGTTAGAGACCCTCTTTTTCTTTGAGAATCCCTCCTTGACCAACTCTTAGTCGTTGGGGTCAATTGGGGCTGGTCTCACCGCCCCCTGAGCTCTAGGGGTGGGATCATAACATAGCCAGAGCATGGAGAAACCTTTCTGTGACTTTTGTTGTAATTATGCAGAAGGAAATGTTCTTCTCCTACAGGGGTTTAAACTGATGGAATTGAGGCTGGGACTGCCAGTGGCCAGCTTTGCTACTCTTTGGGGAGTGCTTTCTGAGCACAGAGAAGCAGAGTGAGAGATAGGGAAATAGATTGTGTCTGAAGGTTCACCACTAAACTTAATTATGTGAGCCAATAAATCTACTTTATATTTAATATAGTTTCAGTTGTATATCTGTCACTATGACTGGAAGAGCTTTAAATTAACAGACTCCTCAATCCCAGAACTGTACATTACTTTAAAAATAACTTTGATAAAAGAAAGATAGTATCCTGTTCTTTGCCAAACCCCTAGTTAAATGAAACTGAGGTGTGAAACTCTCTGTAGCAGTACTCTCTCTGGCTAACCATCCATGGAAAACAAGATTGTAGAATCCCCTCTCTCACCTTCCAAAAATAAGCCTGGTTGGGTTATGAAGGCTACCAGTCAGGTTAGAATATTAGCTCTTGACAGCAGGATGGCCACTTGCTGCTTACAGAGCCAGATGTGGAGTCAATCCCCACTCCCAAACTCATACATACCTTGTAGTAAAGGCTACATCACCATGGAAACAGCAGAAAGGGCCATGACCATGTAGAATAGATACACCAAACAAAAGGTTCTAAAATCCCACAACTATTTCCACTGTTTACATTTCTTTTCACAGTCCAGAAACACCACCTTGCCAAGCACTGATCAACACCAAATTAGAACAAATAGCATCTGGGGTCATACTCTTCATTTTTTTTTTTTCTCATCTGGAATCCACTGTGGTTCCATAGAGCTAGGAAATCTATTTGGGCTAGACTGAATATTATTTTTCTCTATTCACTTCTGCAAGAGTGAGAAGGGCCATGGCCACTACATCTGCTGGTTCATTCAGAGGTTTATTCTAAGCATTTTAAAAATAAAATAATGAAATAAAATAAGCAATAATGTATCACTATTTCCTATTTACCATGCTAACCCATAATCTGGCACTAATTGTCAAAGGACTAGTTTTTGTTATTGATATCACAATAAACAAGTGGCAAAAGGCTAGAGAAAAGAGAAGAATTTGCTCCTGTAATCTTCAGAACCTCTTTAAGTGACTCACCTGAGAAAACCAAAGCTCCACATGAAAACTGCTAAAGATGTAGGCCCTTCCAGACTCTGGTTATCAAAATTATAGTTTTATTAGGTTTATTTATTCAATGAACATTTATTGAGCACAATGTGCCAGACATTGTAATAGACATTAAGGACACCCTAAAGAATTTAAGTCTGGTGGGAGAGACATATAATTAAATTCACACTTTCAGTACAATATGGCACATTCTGTGATAGGTGAATGTATAAAATACAGTGGGAAAGCTCTGGTTCTGGTAATGGCAGAGTGGTTTTTATTTAGCCAATTCTCCCCTGGACAACAGTGATAAACTTTGCATAAAATATGAAAAACCACTATTTATAGTTTACTGAAAATGAAGAGGCAAAAAATGAAGAGGTTTGACTCTTGAAAAAAGGAAACTACACTAAATTAGAGCTATATGTATAACACAACTTTTTACCTTGAGAGCTTCTCCAATCCATGAGGTGTGGCACAACCAGAACTCAATCAGAAGGCTTTATCCTATTGATTTGAAGTGTCAGATGAGAGTGGAGTAGCTGAAAATTGAGGGAAGAAAGACTGAGAAGGAAGGAGACACAAATAAAAAGCCTCTAAATCTGCCCATAAACTGCCTCAAGTCCTTGGATGGTCTCAGAACTGTGGATGCATAGAGAAGACTTCAAGGAGCCCAGTGACAGCAATATGTGGAAGGCTGAACAGAGATTTCAGCCTTCAATGGAGGTAAAGTTGGCGTATGATTCCCACCAAGTTAGAGAGACAGGGTAAACACTTTGGCCTTTCTATTAAAAGTCTATGCCTTAGCAGTAAAGACTATATTAAAAGACAACAGATTCACCCCACACTAAACTAAAAGACACTCAATGAAATGTAAAAATCAAGCCTCCGTAAATGCAGGTGATGAGCCAGTAATTTAAATGCCTATTATAATAAATATCAACACTCTCTACAGAAAGACAGCAGACTGCAGAATCTCTACAATGTATCATACATAATATCAACATTAAAATGTTAGTAGACACGCAAAAACAGGAAAATGTGACCCATAGTCAAGAGAAAAAGTACTGAAGAGAAATACATCCCAGGATAATCCATTAGAAGACAAAAACCTAAAGCAACTGTTATAAATGTGTATAAAGACTGAGAGGAAAAATGGGCATAATGAATGAATAGGTTAGAATTTCAGTAGAAACATAGAAGCTATACAAGCAATGGAAACTGTAAAACCAAAAAGTATAATATAAGAAGTAAAAAATTTACTGGATGGGATTAACAGGTTAAAGAGCAAAACTTGTTGACAAATATTTGAACTTATCTCACTTGAAGAACATGGAGAAAGAAAATTGAAGGATGAACAGAACCTTGGGGACATATGAAACAATATCGATTGGTGTAATATGTGAAATTGGAAGTCCCAGAAGGAGAGAAGAAAGATAATTAACCAGAAAAAAATCTATAGAAATAGTTGCCAAAATTTATCTAAATTGGGTAAAAAACATTAATTTACAAACCTAAGAAGCTTGGAGGACCTCAAGCAGTATAAACGTAAAGAAAACCACATCTACACACCACAGTCAAACTGCTAAAATCAAAGATAGAGTGAAATTTTTGAAAGCATTGGTGGGCATGGCAGGGGAGTGTATGGGTATTATATACAGGGAATGACAATAAGAATAAAGTCTGATTCTCATCAGGAACAATGAAAGAAGACTATGAAGAAAACATTCTTAACACGCTTCAAAAAATAGCAACCCAGAATTCTATATTCAGTAAAAATATCCTTCAAAAATGAAGGCAAAATAAAGGCATTTCTAAAAGTCTATAAAAGTCCTACAAGAACTATTAAAAGTTCTTCAAACTAAAGGAAATGCCAGCAGATGGTAACTCAAATACAGAGGAAGGAATAAATGGCAGATGTGTGGGTAAATATAAAATAGTATTTTTTCCTTCTTGTTATTTCTTTCAAAGACAAATATCTGTTCAATATCAAAAATTATAACATTTTATTGTAGAAATTATAAAAAATACATGGCAACAGCATGCAATATGGTGTATAGTAAATTTAGTTACATGGTTTCAGAATCCTTAAATTTAACACAAAATGGTACAATATTAACTCTACAAAGACTATGATAAATTAAGGATATATGCTGTAATCTTAGTGACAGCTAAAAAGGATTAAAAAGGAATAGTTAAAACTTAGGGAAATTATAATGGGATGGTAAAAATATTTAATTAACCTTAAAAAAGCAAGGAAGAAGGAACACAAGAAAAAAACAGATGGTACAAAGAGAAACATGTAGGAAAATGATAGACTTAAATACATATGTAACTAATTACACCAAATGAAAATGGACCAAATTCTCTATTTATTTATTTTTTCTATTTATTTATGTTTTTTTAATATGAAATTTATTGTCAAATGGTTTCCATACAACACCCAGTGCTCATCCCAACAGGTGCCCTCCTCAATAAATTCTCTATTTAAAAGCAGAGACTGAGGGGCACCTGGGTGGCTCAGTTGGCTAAGCATCCGACTTCAACTCAGGTCATGATCTCATGGTTTGTGGGTTCAAGCTCTGCGTTGAGATCTGTGCTGACACACAGGCTCCAGGCTGTGCTCCAGGCTGTGCTGACAGCCTGGAGCCCACTTCGGATTCTGTGTCTCCCTCTCTCTCTGTCCTTCCCCTGCTTGCACTCTGTCTCTCTCTCAAAGATAAATAAACGTCAAAAAAATTTTTTTAAAGCAGAGATTGCATAAAACAATAAGACAAAACTATATGCTTCTTTACAAGAGAAATACAGTAAATAAAAGCAGATAGGTTCAAAATAAAGGAATGGAAAACATTTTGTGATAAAACAATAACAAACTGTTGGGCCTATGTTAATATCAGAAAAAATTCATTTAAAAACAAGTATTACCGGGGAGCCTGGTTGGCTCAGTCGGTTGAGCGGTCTGACTTCAGCTCAGGTCATAGTCTCACAGTTCATGAGTTTGAGCCCCGCGTCAGGCTCTGTGCGGACAACTCGGAGCCTGGAGCCTGCTTCAGATTCTGTCTCTCTCTCTCTCTCTCTCTCTCTCTCTCTGCCCCTCCCCAGCTTGCACTCTGTCTCTCCTTCTCTCAAAAATAAATAAACTTTAAAAAAAAATAATAAAGAAAGACAAGTATTACCAGTGAATGATAAAAAGATCACTTAATCAAGAAGAAATAAGAATTATAAATATGTAAGCATCTAAATATAGAATTTAAAAATAAATGAAGCAAATGCTGACAAAACTAAAGAATCAGACATATCCACAGTTATCATGGAGATTTTAAGACACCTCTTTTAATTGATAGAACACTGATTATATATAGAATATTTGAACAACACTATCAACCAACGTGATCTGATTACTATTATGGAACACCAACAAGTTCAAGTAAAAAGAACACATTGTTTCTAAGTGTGCATGGAACAGTTAGCAAGATAGGTCCTATGCTTAGACAAATAAATCTCAATAAATTTCAAAATCTTTATTTATATGTTTATGTTTATGTATTTACATTTATATATTTATATTTATATATATATTTTTAACCACAATGAAATTAAATTAGAAGGCATTACTACTTAGATATCCAAATAAGCCCTAAATATTTGGAAATTAAGAAACAGACTTCTGAATAACTCATGAATCAGAGAAGACATCGTAACAAGTATCAGAAAATATTTTTAATTAATAATAACACAACAAATAAAAATTGTGGGATGTAGTTAAAGCGGTGTGTGGAAGGAAATTTTTAGTATTATATACTTATATTAGAAAATAAAAAGTCTAAAATAAATTAATATTCCACTTTAAGAACTAGAAAAAGAGGAGAAAAATAAACCTAAAGTAAGTAGAAGGAAAAAATAATTTAAAGAAGAGTAGAAATCAATGAAATAGGAAACAGACAAATAAAGAAAATTAAGAAAAGCCAAAATTTCTTCCTTGAAAAGATTAATAAAATTGACAAATCCCTAGCAAGGCTGATGAACAAAAAAGAAAATGTAGATAGCCAATATGAATAAAAGAAGAGACATTACTACAGCTTCTACAGACATTATGATAGCAAATGAATATTATTTTTGAAACTTTGTATAAATAAATTTTAAAAATGAGATGAAATGGAAAAATTCCTTAAGATATAAATTTACCAAAATGGACACAAGGAGCAATAGAATATCTGAAGAGCTCTATATCTATTAAAGAAATAGAATTCATAATGAAAACATAACTCACAAAGAAAATTCCAGACCCAGCTGGCTTCTCTAGTGAATTCTATTATTTATGCAAGAAATTATGTCAAGTTTATACAAACTCTTTCAGAAAACAGAGAATGAGGAAATACTTCCAAACTCATTTTATGAGGCCAGCTTAATTTTGATACCAAAACCTGAGAGAAATCTTTTGAGAAAAATCACAGACCAATCTCCTTCATAAGCACAGATACAAAAATGCTTAAAAATTGACATTTTTATCCAGAAACACAAAAAAGTTTATTACATCTTGACCACCTATAATTCATGCAAAGAATGAGAGGACTACTTAATGAACAAAAATCAATGTGATCCACCATATTCATAGAATAAAAGAGAAAAAGTAAATTATTACTTCAATGGATGCAGAAAAAGCATTTAATAAAATTTAGTAACTATTTAAGATTTAACAGCAACAAAAATCTCTGGAAACTAAAATAGAAAAAATTGAGAGGCCCTCTGTCGGCTGCCTGGGTGGAGTGGCACTACTCCAGAAACGGGGCATGGGGAGCAGGATCCTTTAAGAAATCGGGGTTTGAATCCCAGTGGAGTGCCTGGAGGCACAGGAGACTGATGGGCAGAACAAACTGGCCCACTCACACCAGCACTGTGAAGACAGCTAAACAGAGTGGTTTAGGACACCTGGGAGGAGAGACTGGGGTTTCACCATTTTTCTTCCCATCACTAACAAGGTGGGGCTTCAGGTAATGGACAAGGGGTTCATAGTGGAGGTGGGACCTGCCTACAACAAACCATGTGCTTCTGTGCCTGGTAATTGAGGATCTAACAGAGCAAGATTGACACTAACCGGACCAGACAGCCCCTCCTCCAGAGCAGGGCAGCCACTGGTTCCAAGGCACTATCAGATATCTGTATATTCATCCAGCATATATATTTTTTTTCTTTTTTTTCTTCCTCTTATTTCTTCCCTTCTTTAGTCTGGTTATTCTGGTTGTTTGTTTGTTTAAGCAGACATTTTAAATCTATTCTTTTTACACCTCTTCTATATCACCTTCTTTATTTTCCTCTGTATCTCTCTATCTCTCTCTCTGGATTAAGTTGTATAGTTTCTCTGCCTGGTCATTTTTTTTTTTTCTTTTCTTTTTCCCCACTGCTGTCATTTCTCTACTTGTATGGGATAAGGCTTCTTCCACCACCAACCCCCTCTTTAAAAACTTTTTCAAGGGTTACTTATTTCAGTGAACAAATCGAAGCACACCTGGTGGAAGATCTAAACCACCACTACAAATAGGGAAATAAAGCAAGCGGAGTCACAACAATGGAGAGCACACAACACACTCCAAAAACACTTGAAGGGCCAGGCTCCGGACAGTGTATGACAGCTTTTTAATATAGTAGTGCTCACAGGTGCAGGACACATAACAAGCTATTAAAACACATAGGGACAGGGGCACCTGGGTGGCTCAGTCAGTTAAGTGTCCGACTTCAACTCAGGTCATGATCTCATGATTTGTGGCTTTGAGCCCCACATCGGGCTCTGTGCTGACAGCTCAGAGCCTGGAGCCTGCTTTGGATTCTGTGTCTCCCCCTCTCTGCCCCTCCCCCACTCGTGGTCTGTCTCTGTCTCTCTCAGAAGTAAATAAACGTTAAATTTTTTTTAAATACATAGGGACAGAAAACTAGCTAAAGTGACAAAATGGAAGAATTCTACTCAAAAGAAATTCCAGGAAAAAACGAAAGCTAGAGAATTGCTCAGAACAGATATAATCAATATATCTGATCAAGAATTTAGAATAATAGTCATAAGATTAATAGCTGGGCTTGAAAAAAGCATAGAAGACAGCAGAGAATCTGTTGCTGCAGAGATCAAGGAACTAAAAACCAGTCATGATAAATTAAGAAATGTTGTAAATGCATGCAAAATAAACTAGTGGAGTGACAGCAGGGATGGAGGAAGCAGAAGGGACAATAAATGAAAGAGAAGATAAAATTATGAGAAATGATGAAGATGAGAAAAAGATAAGAAAATACTATGGGCGCCTGGGTGGCTCAGCTGGTTAAGCATCTGACTTCAGCTCAGGTCATGATCTCACGCTTTGTGAGTTTGAGCCCTGGGTCAGGCTCTGTGTTAACAGCTCAGAGCCTGGAGCCTGCTTCGGATTCTGTGTCTCCCTCTCTCTACCCCTCTCCTGTTCTTACTCTGTCTCTCTCTCTCTCTGAAAAATAAATAATAAACAGTAAAAAAGAAAAAAAAAAAAACTAGACCAGGAGGGAAGAAGTAGAGAACTAACTGATTCAATGAAAAGTAATAATATCTATATCATAGGAGTCCCAGAAGAAGAAAAGAGAAAGGGGCAGAAGGTTTACTTGAACAAATTATAGCTGAGAACTTCCCTAATCTGGGGAAGGAAGCAGACATAAAAATCCAGAAGACACAGAGAATCCCCTTCATATTTAATAGGAATAGGTCCTCTCCATGGCATATCATAGTGAATCTGGCAAAATACAAAGATAAAGAGAGAATTCTGAAAGCAACTGGGACAAATGGACCTTAAGCTTCAAGGGTAGACACATAAGGGTAGTAGCAAACCTGTACACTGAAACTTGGCCGGCCAGAAGGGAGTGGCAGGAAATATTCAATGTGATGAATAGGAAAAATATGCAGCCAAGATTCCTTTATCCAGCAAGTCTGTCATTCAGAATAGAAGGAGAGGTAAAGGCTTTCTCAGACAAACAAAAACTAAAGGAATTCATGATCACTAAACCAGCCCTGCAAGAGATCTTAAGGGGAACTCTGAGTGGAATGTTGTAAAGACTATAAAGGACCAGAGACATCACCACAAGCATGAAACCTACAGATAACACAATGACATTAAATCCATATCTTTCAATAATAACTCTGAATGTAAATGGACTAAATGCTCCAATCAAAAGACATAGGGTATCAGAATAGATAAAACAAACAAACAAACAAAAACAAGATCCATCTATATGCTGTCTACAAGAGACCCATTTTAGACCTGAGGGCACCTTCATATTAAAAGTGAGGGGATAGAGAACCATCTATTATGCTACTGGAAGTCAAAAGAGAGCTGGAGGAGCCATACTTCTATCAGACAAACTAGATTTTAAACTACAGGCTGTAACAAGAGATGAAGAAGTGCATTATGTTATAATTACAGGGTCTATTCATCAAGAAGAGCTAACAATTATAAATATTTATGCTCCCAACTTGGACACCCAAATATATAAATCAATTAATCACAAACATAAGCGATCTTATTGATAAGAATATGGTAAGTGCAGGAAACTTTAATAATCCACTTACAACAAAGGACTGATCATCTAGGCAGAAAAATCAATAAAGAGACAATGGCCTTGAGTGATACACTAGACCAGATGGACTTGACAGATATATTCAGAACTTTTCATCCAAAAGAAGCAAAATACACATTCTTCTCGAATGCACATGGAACATTGTCCAAGATAGACCATATACTGGGTCACAAAACAGGCCTCAATAAATATAAAAGAATTGAAATCATACCATGTATATTTTCAGATCACAACACTATGAAACTTGAAATCAACCATAAGAAAAAATTTGGAAAGCCTTCAAATGCATGGAGGTTAAAGAACATCTTACTAAAGAATGAATGGATCAATCAGAAAATTAAAGAAGAAATTTTAAAAATATATGGAAGTAAATGAAAATGAAAACATGACAATCCAAACCCTTTGGGATGCAGCAAAGGCAGTCCTAAGAAGAAAATACATTGCATTCCATGCCTATCTTAAGAAACAAGAAAAATCCCAAATACAAAACCTAACAGCACACCTAAAGGAAGTTGAAGCAGAACAGCAAAGAAACCTCAAAGTCAGCAGAAAAAGAGAAATAATAAAGTTTAGAGCAGAAATAAACAATATAGAATCCAAAAAACAAAAACAAAACAAAAACAGTATAACAGATCAATGAATCTAAGCGCTGGTTTTTTGAATGAATAAACAACATTATAAATACCTAGCCAGAATTTTTCAAAATGAAAAGAGAGGGGACCCAAATAGATAAAATCATGAATGAAAGAGGACAATTCACAAGGAACACCACAGAAATACAAACAATTATTAGAGACTACTATGAAAAATTATATGCCAACAAACTAGACAACCTGGAAGAAATGGACAAATTCCTAGATACCCACACACTTCCCAAAACTCAAATGTGAAGAAATAGAAAATTTGAACAGACCCATAACCAGTGAAGAAATTGAATCCGTTATCAAAACTCCCAATAAACAAGAATCCTGGGCCAAATGGCTTCCCAAATGTCTACCAAACATTTAAAGCAGAGGTTAATACCTATCCTTCTCAAGCTGTTCCAAAAAAAAAAAAAAAAAAAAAAAAAAAGAAACAGAAGGAAATCTTCTGGACCCATTTTATGAAGCCATTCTTCTGTGCAGAAGAATGAAGCCAGATGGCGACCCCATTAAAAAGGAGAATTACAGGCTAATATCTCTGATGAACATGGGTACAAAAATTCTTAAAAAGATACTAGCAAATCTAATTCAACAGTATATTAAAAGAATTATTCACTATGATCAAGTGGGATTCATTCCTGGGCTTCAGGGCTGGTTCAATATTTGCAAATCAATCAATGTGATACATCATATTAATAGAAGAAAAGATAAGAACCATATGATCCTGCTGAAAAAGCATTTGACAAAATACATCATCCTTTATTAATAAAAACCCTCAAGAAAGTAGGGATTGAAGGAACATACCTTAACATCATAAAAGCCATGTGTAAAAAGCCCATGGCTAATATCATCCTCAATGGGGAAAAGCTGAGAACCTTTCCCCCTAATATCAGGAACACGATAGGGATGTCCACTCTTACCACTGTCGTTTAACATAGTGTTGGAAGTCCCAGTCTCAGCAATTGACAACCAAATGAAATAAAAGGCATCCAAATTGGCAAAGAAGTCAAACTTTCACCTTTTGCAGATAACATGATACTCTAAATGGAAAACCTGAAAGACTCCACCAAAAAGCTGCTAGAACTGATACATGAATTCAGCAAAGTTTCAGAATATAAAATCAATGTACAGAAATTGTTTGGATTTCTATACACTAATAATGAAGCAACAGAAAGAAATCAAGGAATCGATCCCATTTACAATTGCACTGAGAACAATAAAATACCGAGGAATAAACCTAACTAAAGATGTAAAAGATCTATATGCTGAAAACTATAAAAAAACTTCAGAAATTGAAGAGGACACAAAGAAATGGAAAAACACTCCACGCTCATGGATTGGAAGAACAAATACTGTTAAAATGTCAATATTACCCAAAGCAATCTACACATTCAACACAATCACAATAAAAATTGCACTGGCATTCTTCTCAAAGCTAGAACAAACAATCCTAAAATTTGTATGGAACGAGAAAAGGCCCCGAATAGCCAAAGTAATGTTGAAAAAGAAACCAAAGCAGGAGGCATTACATCCTGGACTTTAGCCTCTACTACAAAGCACTAATAATGAAGACAGTATAGTACTGGCACAAAAACAGACACATAAACCTATGGAATAGAATAAAGAACCCAGAATTGGACCCACAAATGTATAGCCAACTAATCTTTGACAAAGCAGGAAAGAGTATCCAATGGAAAAAAGACAGTCTCTTTAGAAAATGGTGCTAGGAGAACTGGTAGCAACATGCAGAAGAATGAAACTGGATCACTTTCTTACACCATACACAAAAATAAACTCAAAATGGATGAAAGACCTAAATGTGAGACAGGAAACCATCAAAACCCTAGAGAAGAAAACAGGCAACAATCTCTTGGACCTCAGCTGCAGCAATTTCTTGCTCAACATGTCTCCAAAGGCAAGAGAAATAAAAGGAAAAATGAACTATTGGGACCTCATCAAGATAAAAATCTTCTGCACTGTAAAGGAAACAATCAACAAAACCAAAAGGCAACCGACGGAATGGGAGAAGATATTTGCAAATGACATATTGGATAAAGGTTTGGTACCAAAACTCTATAAAGAACTAACACCCAAAAAACAAATAATCCAGTGAAGAAATGGGCAGAAGACATGAATACTTTTCCAAAGAAGATATCCAGTTGGCCAACAGACACATGAAAAGATACTCAACAGCACTCATCACCAGGCAAATACAATTCAAAACCACATTGAGATACTACCTCACACTGGTCAGAGTGGCTAAAATTAACAACTCAGGGAACAACAGATGTTGGCAAGGATGTGGAGAAACGGGAACCCTCATGCACTTTTGGTGGGAATGCAAACTGGTGCAACCACTCTGGAAAACAGTGCAGAGGTTCCTCGAAAAACATAGAACTACCCTATGACCCAGCAATAGCACTAGTAGGAGTTTATCCAAAGGATACAGGAGTGCTGATACATAGGGGCACATGTACCCCAATGTTTATAGCAGCACTTTCAACAATAGCCAAATTATGAAAACAGTCCAAATGTCCATCAAATGATGAATGGATAAAGAAGACATGGTTTATATAAACAATGGAATACTACTTGGCAATGAGAAAGAATGAAATCCTGCCTTTTGCAACAATGTGGGTATAACTGGAAGGTATTATGCTAAGTGAAATAAGTCAGTCAGAGAAAGACAGATATCATATGTTTTCACTCATATGTGGAACTTTAGAAACTTAACAGAAGACCATGTGGGAAGGGAAGGGGAAAAATAGTTTCAAACAGAGAGGGAGGCAAACCATAAGAGACTCTTAAATACAAAGAACAAACTGAAGGTTGATGGGGGTGGGGGTGGGGGAGAGGGGAAAATGGGTGATGGGAATTGAGGAGGGCACTTGTTGGGATGAGCACTCGGTGTTGTATGTAAGTGATGAATCATGGGAATCTACCCCCAAAACCAAGAGCACACTGTATACACTGTATGTTAGCTAACTTGACAATAAATTATATTAAAAAAATAAAATATAAAAAATCTTCCTTAGTCTGGTAAAAGGCAGTTTTTAAAAACCTACTGAAATTGGACTTTCATTTAAACTCTAAATGAAAGGATTTAAGATCAGGAGCAAGAAAAGGATGTCTACACTCACTTTTATTCAAAACCATTTTAGAAGTCCAAAAAAGTGTAATAAGGTGACAAAAGACACAGGAAGTATAAACATTGAAAAGAAAAAGCAAAACTATTTCTCTTTACAGATGACATGATATATAGAAAACCTTATGGAATCTAAAAAACTACTAGAGCTCATAAAGTAAATTTATGAAGGTCTCAATATACAAGGTCAATGTAAAAATTCAATTCTATACATATCAACAGTAAAAACTGAGAAATGAAAAATTTTTAATCTCATTCATAATAGTATCAAAATTATAAAATGCTTAGCAACATATATCATAAAAGACAGTCAAAACTTCTAAAAGCTACAAAAACATTGATGAGAGAAATTTAAAATACCTCAATAAATGGAGAAGTATATTATGTTCAGGGACTGGAAGACTGAATACTACTGTGTCAGTTTTCCCTGAAATTAAATTCAAAATTCTATAAATTCAGTGCAATTACAGTCACATTCACAATTCCAACAGGCATTTTATATTTTTGGAAGAAATTGGCAAGTTGATTCTAAAATTTATATGGAGATGCAAAATACTTTGATTAGCCAAAATTTTCTTGAGGAACAAAGTTGAAGGTCTGAATAATCTGAATTCAAGAATTACAAGACTTACTTACCAAGACAGTATGGTATTGGCGTAAAGATAGACAAATCGATGAAAGGAATAGACTAGACAGTCCAAAAATAGACCCACACACATATGGACAAAAGAGTATATACCATATGATTCTGTTCATATAAATTTTAAGGACAGGTAAAAATTAATCTGTGGTGATAGAAATTAGAATGTTGCTTATGCAGGGTGGGGGTGGGTGGAGATAGACTGGGAGGGAGCACAAGGGAATTTTCTATATCTTAATTTGGGTAGAGATTAAATGGATGTGTGTAGATTTATTAAAACTCCTTGAATTAGACATTTAAAATCTCTGCGTTTCACTGTATTCAAATTTCCCTGAATAAATAAAAGCTATAACTGGAGCTTAGGGAGTAAAAAGGTTTCCTGGAAGAGGTAGATGTTTGAAGAACAAGTAAGAGTTGGCTAGGTGAAGGATGGAAGAAGATTGGAAGTAGACCGTGTGACATGTGGAAAGGCACAGAAGTGTGACACAGCACAATGCCTTTAGGAGGAGGGGCTGGGAGAGAGAGAAGGTTGGAGAAGGAATTAGGGGACAAATTAGAAAAGGCTTTGGGATTAAGAAGTTTGAAGTTTATTCTGAAAGCTAAGGGAAGCCACTGAGGCATTTTATGTTGGCAAGATCAAACTAAGAGCAGAGTAGGGGGTGGGTGTGAAGGGAAGCCAAGCTCTAAAGTGGCACCAGACAAGCAAGAGTGAGGGTCCCAGCCAAGGTGGAGAGAGAGGCCTGTAGGAAAAGAGAAATCTTTAAGAGGTAGTAAAGAAGTAGAATCCACAAGTTTAATGAAGGAGTGGATGCTAGGATGGGTGAGGGGGATGACAAGATTGACAGAAGAAATCCAAGTCCAATGGACTCCATTCCTTCCATTTTCCCATTAGCCTGTCATTAGCTTTGGAGAGTTGGTGGCACACAGGGTACTAGGGTAGGAGTTGTGAGTAAAAACTAGATGACATTTGGGTTTCTCAAGTTATCTATAATATCAACTAAAAAAAAAGACTTACAAAGCAAAATGTTTTGCCTTCCAAAGATCAAAGTTTTCTAAGGCGAAAAAAAAAAAACTACTGTGATATAAAAAGATGTCTAATTTACTGCCCTCCCCCTGAAAGCAATGGCAAATAAAGCTAACCTTTATTGAATATTTACTATGTGCCAAGCACTGTGTTTATGCATAGTTTATGCATAGTTTCTGCATAGGCATAGTTTATGCATTGTCTTGATGAATCCTGGCACCAACCCTCAGAGGTTGGACAATAAACATTATCCTACTTTTCAGAGTGGGAACTGAGATTGCCCAAGATCATTGAACTTGTTCCTGGTGGAGGTAGGACCTAACCATGCACTGGTATCTGACTTTGGTCACCTGTGTAAGGGTGTTAGCTCCAAGATGACACCCGGTGATTTTCATTTTCTGATCTCACAACTCTCAGTGATTTGGAGGCAGAAGGTGGGGAGATTGTTGAAGAGAAGCCAGAATTGGGAAGGGATCAGGAGAATTGTTCTTCCTCAACTGAAACCTTCCTATGGAGTTGAATCTCAGAATGTAAGAGATAATAAAAATCTGTTATGGTCTGAATTGTGTCCGTCCCAAAATTCATATGTTAAAGTCCTAACTACCTCAGTCCTAGAACCTCAGAATGTGATTGTATTTGGAAACAGGGACTTGAAAGAGGTGATTACATTAAAAAGAGGTGATAAATTAAAGGTTAGGAAGGGCCCCAATCCAATCCGATTGGTGTTCTTATAAGAGGCGATTTTGATGTGTGTACACAGAGAAAAGGCCATGTGCAGACACAACAAGAAGACAGCCATCTGCAAGCTGAAGAGACAGGTCTCGGAAGAAATCAAAACTGCTGACACCTTGATGGGCCTCCGGCCTCCAGAACTGTGAAAAACTGAATTTCTGTTGTTTAAGCCAAGTACCAGTTTGTGGTGCTTGGTTATGTCAGCCCTAGCTAACTAATTATCCATTCATTCATCTATCCATCCCCTTGTTCAGCTACATTATGTGCTAAACTCAAGAGAGACATAAAACATTAAACAAGAAATATTACCTTATCTCCAAAAGAGAACAATTATAGCATATGGGGATAAGTGTTCTGACAGTTTTATGTTCAATTTAGGGCATTAGCTAAGGTGTCCTGTGGGAAGTGACACTTAACTTGAAGGCTACAGGACTCGTAGAGGTCTAGAAGAGGGTTTCTAAACCTGGCACTATGGACATTTTGGGCCAGATAATCATTTGTTGTGAGGGCTTGTCTTGTGCATTATGGGACATTTAGTAGTATCACTGCCTCTGTTCTTTAGATACCATTCACACCCCTACCCCAAGTTGTGACAACCCAAAATGTCTGCATACATTGCCAAATATCTCTTGAGAGGCAAAATTGGTCTAGAGGGTGGGTACAAGCTTTTAAGTGGAGGACACAGCATGGAATCAGGCCAAAGATAGCATGGCCATTCAGGAGCCTGCAACCCTCTCATGTTATAAATGAGAAACTAAGGTTCAGAAAGGCTCAGTTTTTTATGCAAGACTGTGAACTGGTCACTATAACCAGAAGCAGCAGTAGATGTAGTGGGAGGAAGTGCAAATCCAGAAGACAGCTTCAATTTGAGGCTGGTCTCTTCATCTTAAAGAAAAATATCAGACTCTTACCTATTGCAACATTTGAGTCTATGGGGCTACAACATGTTAAAGGCTTATTTTCTAGTGCCTGGAATAATGACTGGATGAGTAACTAGTAAACTAGGACCAATTACTGGACCAAACCTGAAACAAATAGCAAATGCAATGCTACTCACATGTTTCAAAGAAATAGTCTAAAATTTATGTATTGGTGACTAATAACTAGCCAGTAACTGTGGGTGAGGGTTTTTGGCAAGGGCAGATGCTAAACACAAGAAATTTTAGCTGGCATTGTCATGTCTTCCAGTAACAGGAAACAGTCTACAGACCTGGGCCTGGCTGGTGGGACAGTCCACCATGGCAAGAGGTGCTGTTAAGAAAGCATCTGGACATGTGGGAACTGAATAATGGTCAGTGCAAACACTACAGCTCACTGGCAAAATTGTTTGCTTAGAATTATAGCTAAATACAAGCAACAGGAAATGGTCTGACAAAGGTGACCTGTTCTTTTAGGTTCACAATTTATGACAAATTTTGCCTGGTGCTAGGGGTTACTTGGCATTTCTTCCTGAAGCACAGAGCTTCACAGGGCATTTACAACAGCAACATGAAAAGACTACTCTCTCATTGGGTAAAGGCAGGACATACACCAGTCTCAGAATCAATTCCTTTTTGGGACCTAACTGAAAAATATCTCCTCTATGAAGCCTTGTGTGGTCACATTGGACCTTGTACTTCCTCCACCTCCTTCTCAGTCCTTATGTAGACCATCTGGCCTAACTTAGGAGGCACTCAACAAGTGTTGACAAGAATGAGGTTTTCTTGTGTGTTTCTCAATCCCAGAAGAGGACTCTACTTTCCTTTGTATTCTGTCCCCACCCTGCCACCCCAGTTCTCCTGACAGTGTCCCATCCACCATCAGAGATCCTATAATGCCCATTAGGACTTTGTCATTTGCTGTGCATGGGTGTATGGTTCACAGGTGTGGTCAGAGTAGGGAGGGACTGTCCCCCAGCCCTGAAGGGTGATCCTCACTCCTTCCAGCAGTCCCTGAATTCTCTTCAGAGAATCTCTGAAGGTTCCACAAAGCACAAAGTCTGAAGGTTTCACAAAGTCTGAAAATTCCTGCTCCAGTCCAATGGCCAGGCTACATACAAGAAAACAGAATCCCAAAGGCCCTAAGAGTTCTACCCAGGCCACAGATCTCTAGTTTGGCATTACCTGAAGCAGAATCTGCATTCCTTCCTCACCTTCACCAGGGTTCTTTGAACCACCCCTCTCAGAGATTGAAGTATTTCCTCCTGTAGGCCCCTAGGGATGGCTGCTGTCTGGACACAGAGGGCAAGGGTAAAATATTCCTTCCCACCATCCCATAGGAATAGTAAAAGATGTTGGTTGACTGACTAGAGACTTAAACAGTATTAATGAAAAAAGTCAGTTCAACAGGGTCATGACTACTTTTGGTCCTTATGGCACAAAACACTATCTATGAGAGCAGCTCTCATTCAGCTTTTCACATTAAAATCCTAAGGCCAGTTACTGGGCATGTACTGTACTTTGCTCATCCAGTGGCCTTAGTGGTGCAGATCAAACCTGCTCAAAGACTGCTTTTTCCACTCTCCACACTGGCGTACTGTTAATAGGGACAATAAGAGCTACCACCTCTATGTAAACACTTTTCGTTTGCTTTGAAGGAGATCAGACTATGCCATTCCAAAATATGACATCATAGGAGTAGGAAAAAAAAAGCTTTCCTTACGTTCACTGGCTGGGATCCTGTGAATTAGACTGCCACCAGACATATCAACATAAAAAGCACATAAATTATGTAATATAAGTTTTATGTGACATGGGAGCCTTCATAAAGAAACAAGATCAAAAGAAGTGATTAAGCCTGAGTGTTTTTGTATTAGGTTTGATGTGGAGAATCATGGGAAAATGTAATAGGGCAAAATGGTATGAATTAAGGTGGTAAATTGGGGGAAACTCAGCAAGGCCTATGGGTTCAGACTTCCCTCAGTGTCTCTGTATCTTTGGAGATAAGGACACTCCTTCCCTTCAGTTATAAGGAGGACACCTCTCACATAAAGGTCTTAAGACCTAATTCAGCAGAGATGAAGGAAGTCAGACAGTCCTTCCTTCACCTGCCATTTCTCAAACTCCTCCAGCTTAAGATATTCAATATGCTAAGGTGTCATATTTTGGGTTAGTGTGTTCTGAACCCTGCTACTCCTTAGGCATAAAGATTATTTTGAGCTGAAGATACTTGAGAATCAACAGATACATAAAGAAGTCTTCCCAGAGATTTCCTTATCTGACTAAAGGGAGAAAGTCCTGAGAAATAAGGGCTACCATAGATCCCCTATCCCCAAGATGGACTTGTACAAACAAACCTGCTGAGATAGCCCTTATGACTCATTAGTTTCCTCCATATATCTATTTTTGCACAGTTTGGCAGGCACCCTTGGAAGCTCCAAACCTTTTCCTTTGTCTTGTCATATCTCCGTAATTTCTCATTCTTTGTTAAAAACGGGTGACTCAGTTGGTTAAGCACCCGACGTGGGCTCAGATCATGATCTCACGGTTCATGAGTTCAAACCCTGCATGGGGTTCTGCATTAACAGTGTGGAGCCTGCTTGGGATTCTCTTTCTCCCCCCCTGCCAACACTCTCCCTCTGCCCCCCCCCCACTTGTGCTTTCTCTCTCTCTCTCAAAATAAATAAATAGACTTTTTAAAAAATGGTGTATAAGCTCTCAGCCCTATCCACTTCTTTGAGTCTTCACTTTTCTAGAAAAACCCATGCCTGATAAAAATTAACATCAAATAAAATGTGTATGCCTTTATTTCTGTTAATCTGTTTTTTGTCAATATAAGATGCAAGGCCCCAGGTAGTGAACCTAAAAGGGCTGAGGAAATTTTCCTCCCCCACAATTTATGGGTTACCTCACTATTTTTTTTTGTTCACTATGTTCACTATTCTTCCATGTTCACTGCTTGTTAACATTTTGCCATGTTTGCTCTATTAATCTATCCATTTACCCATCCATCCATTCATTTATGCATTCATGATCCATCCATCTAGCTAGTTATTTATTTATTTTATTAAATCTTTTGAGAGTTACTTACAGATATCATGATACTACATCTCTAAATACTTCAGCAAGAATTTCCAAAAACAAAGGCTTTTTACCTTTACAAATATAATTATCACACTTAGAAATTTAACATTGAGCTAATACTATTATTTAATTATTTGCTACTCACAGTGTGGTCCCAGGGCCAATAGCATCTGATCTCACCTCTAGGAACTCTTGGATGGTGTATGCAGGAATGGGGTTGGTGGGGAATCTGTTTTTTTTCCGCTACGATTTTTTATTTTTATTGTTAACATAATCACAGGATTTCATAAATATGCTTTGTTTTGATATTCTATTTTTTCTTTAAACCAGACACACAGAGCTATGATATAGACCAGCTATTCCCAACATTTTCCCACCCCATACCCTGTACATTGGAAGGCAGCAATCTTGTCTTTATTTTTTGTCTTGGAATCCAGTGCCTATTGCAGATGCTCAATACATAGTCTCTGAAATGCACTTGGGAAGAGGCCTATTTTTTTACAGTGTGAAATGATAAGACAAAGGCACCACAAAAACACTAAATTTTATAGAATTTGTTTTGAGCTACCTGGAATCCCGTAAAGATATCTAAGTTTGTTTTTTATTTCTTTTATTTTTTATTTGAGTATAGTTGACACATAATGTTACATTAGTTTCAGGCATACAACATAGTTATTTGACAAGTATATACATTATGCTATGTTCACCACAAGTGTAGCTACGGTCTGTCACCATATAATGTTGTTACAAGATCACTGACTATATTCCCTATATTGTGCCTTTTATTCCCATCTTATTCATTCTATGAATGGAAGCCTGTATCTTCCACTCCCCATCACCCATTTTGCCCTTCTTCCCATCCTCTCCCCGCTGGCAACCATCAGTTTGTTCTCTGTATTTATGGGTCTGATTCTGGTTTTTGTTTATTAATTTGCTTTTACTTTTTTAGTTTCTAAATATGAGTGGAACCATACAGTATTTGTCTTTCCTAGTCTGACTTATTTCACTTAGCATAATACCCTCTAAGTCTTTCCATGTCTCAAATGGCATGATCTCATATATTTATGGTTGTGTAATATTCCATTGCATATATATACCAAATATTCTTTATCCATTCAGCTATCAATGGACATTTAATTTGCTTCCATATGTTGGCTATTGTAAATAATGCTGCAATAGACATAGGGGTGCATATATTTTTTTCAAATTAGTGTTTTTGTGTTCTTTGGGTAAATATCCAACAGTGGAATTATTGGATCACATGGTATTTCTATTTTTTAAAGTTTATTTACTGAGAGACAGAGAGACAGAGAGAGTGGGGAAGGGGGAGAGAGAGAGAGAGAGAAAATCCCAAGCAGGCTATGTGCTGTCAGCACAGAGCCCAATGTGGGGCTTGATCCCATGAACCGTGAGATCATTACCTGAGCTGAAATCAAGAGTCAGACACTTAACCAACTGAGCCACTGAGGTGCCCTGGTATTTCTATTTTTAAGTTTTTGAGAAACCTCCATACTGTTTTCCACAGGGATTATACCAATTTACATTCTTGCCAACAGTGTGGGTATTCCTTTTCTTCCACATCCTTGTTAACATGTCTTATTTCTTGTCTTTTTGATTTTAATCATTCTAACAGGTGTAAGGTGGTATCTCCTTGTAGTTTGGATTAGCATTTCCCTGACGGTTAGTGATGTTAAGCATCTTTTCACATGCATGTTGGCCATCTGTATATCTTCTCTGGAAAAATATCTTTTCGGGTCCTCTGCCCATCTTTTAATGAGATATTTTTTTTTTTTTTTTTTTGGTGTTGAGTTGTGTAAGTTCTTTATATATTTTGGATATTAACCTGTTACTGGATATACCATTTGCAAATATCTTCTCCCATTGTTTTGTTGACGGTTTCCTTTGCTGTGTAAAAACTTTTTATTTTGGAGTAGTCCCAACAGTTTACTTTTGCTTTTTTTCCCTTCACCTTAGGAGATAGCAAACTGTTTTTTAACAAACCCTCCAAGTGATTCTGATGCATGCTAAAGTTTGAGCACCACAGTTCTAGATTAAAAGATAAAGAGATCTAAGAACTAAATGCACTGTGTGATACTTGATTAGGTTCAAATATGGAGTTGGGTGGATTGGGAAATAGCCAAAAGGGATATTACTGGGTCATCTGGGGAAATTTGAATATGAATTGTACATTAGGTCAGAGCTTCTTAGAATTGAATGTGCTCACAAATCACCTGGGCGTCCTTGTTAAAATCCAAATTCTGATTCTGAGTCTGGTAGGGAGGCTGTGCTGAGATTCCACATTTCCAATAAATTCTTAGGTGATGCTGATGCTGCTGGCACATTTTGAGAACTAATCTAGGATAATTCCCGAATCATTTGTTTTTCATTACACTGACATTTTTTGAAAATCCTAAGCTAGCTGTTTTGCAAAATATCTCACAATTTGGATGTGCCTGATTATTTCCATCATCATTAGACTACATCCTTTTGGCAGGAATACAATATAGGAGATCCTATGTCTTCAGTATAGTACATCGGGACACACATAATTTTATTACTCTTTAATGTACTTGCAATTTCCACTTTCTTCCTCCACACATTCTGTGGCCTCCTGAGCAGGGGTGGTATTAAAATCAGGCCCAGGAGACTTTCACCTGCACTCACACTCTTCCAGGTACTGTTGACAGGAGCAACAGTGAAGACATAACTGGAAAGTTGAATGCCCGTGAGATAATTCTCCTTGATCTGTTTCCCTAAGTCAAACCTTAATGATACAAAACAGTATAGCAGTGTTTGTGAAATCCTGTAACAAAGATGAATCACTGGTTTGGCTCAGAAATGAAAGGGAGACTGATTCAGACAAGCCCTGTTGCCAAAAATACCCTACGGAGGATGTTACACCAAAAAACAGAAAGCAAGCAGAAGCCGACAGAGAAACACTGAAGATGTTATGACAGACCTACAGAAATGCTCTTGAAGATACAGGTAACGAGGTTTGAACCTTCTCTGGAAACTGGTAACCAGTCCAGTGAGCATTTTTTTTCCTTTTTTTGAGAGAGAGAGAGAGAGAGCAAGCAGGGGAGGGGCAGAGGGAGAGGGAGAGAGAGAATCTTAACCAGGCTCCATGCTCAGCACGGAGCCCAACACTGGCTTGACCTCACAACCATAAAATCATGACCTGAGATGAAATGAAGGGTTGGACATTTAACCAAACGAGCCACTCAGGTGCCCTGCAAGCATCTTTACATTACTTTTTTTTTTTTTTTTAATTTTTTAAATGTTTATTTTTGAGAGACAGCAACACAGAGTGTAGCAGGGGAGGGGCAGAGAGAGAGGGAGACACAGAATCTGAAGCAGGTTCCAGGCTCTGAGCCCTCAGCACAGAGCCTGAAGTGGGGCTCCAACTCAAGGACTGTGAGATATGACCTGAGCTGAAGTTGGTTGCTTAATCAGCTGAGCCACCCATGCATTCCTTTACATTACTTTCAAAGAGAATCTCAAAATTGAAAGAGAGACACATATTTCACTGAGAACATGCACTGATTAAAGACAAAAATTAAGAATACATAATTTTTGTGAATAGGCATTAGTTGAAACAGATTAATAATGAGGTGCTTGGGTGTCTCAGTCAATTAAGTGTACAACTTCGGCTCAGGTGATGATCTCTGTCTGTGAGTTCAAGCCCTGTGTTAGGCTCTGTGCTGACAGTTCAGAGCCTGGAGCCTGCTTCGCATTCTGTCTTCTTCTCTCTGCCCCTCCCCTGCTCGTGCTTTGTCGCTCTCTCTCTCTCTCTAAAATAAAAATAAACATTAAATTTTTTTAAAAAATTTTATTTAATATTTTATTTAATTAATTATTTTTGAGAGAGAGAGACAGAGAGAGAGAGACAGAGCACACAAATGGGGGAAGGGCAGAGAGAGAGGAAGACACAGAATCCGAAGCAGGCTCCAGGCTCTGAGCTGGTAGCGCAGAGCCCAACATGGGCTCCAACTCACAAACCACGAGATCATGACCTGAACCAAAGTCGGACACTTAACCGACTGAGCCGCTGAGGCACCCCAATATTTAAAAAATTTAAATACAAAAATTATTAATAAAAAACACTTTAATACTTGATACTTTAAGGCAAACAAAGAAATAGAGGGAGAATGGTATACTTGAGAAAAGACAGTTATAAAATCCTAGTTAGTGGGAATTTCAGCATTCAAGTTCTTTTCTTGGTAGATAATTATTGTTGAGAAAGACAACATAAGAACTGTAAAATAAAACTGGCCAGTCTGCCAGGCACACTATGATTTCCACTGAAGGCAGGAGTGTGGGCCCAGCATATGTCCTTGTTCTCTGTACTGGGAGACAGCTGGTCCCAAAAAGTCTGTCAAATGATGGCTGGGGGAGTCACTTTTCCTCAAAGCTGTTAATCCCACTTCCACAGTCTGAGCCTATAAATGTGATAAAGTTTCCAGACACTGGCATAGCTGAAACACTCAGTCATTTCACCCCAGAAACTGAAAGCATGATGAAAGGAGAGCTTTTACCCATGACCTCCAACCTTATCTTTCAGGTCTGATGTGTTGTTATTAATTAAGGGCAATAACAGGCAAAAAGGTTTAAATGCAAGTCAAGGGGAAGGGCTGTAGTCAGCTCCACAAAATTTAAAGAACTTCTACAAAAGTTGACAGAGAGCAAGAGCCAGCTAACCTCCCCTCTCCTGCTCCATCTCTCCCACATCTCTCTGGCATTCTGCCCCTCAGTTGTTCTGAACCACTTGGGTACCTCAAGCTTGCCACACACTCTTGCCTTTCCCTGCCTTTAACTGGTTGGCTTCAGATTTAACAAGGTCTTCTTCAACCTTTAACTGGTTGACTTCAGATTAGACAATCTCTTCCTTGGCAAGCCTCCTTGATGCCAACCCTCTCCAGTGCTGCCCCCAAAGAACTCTGTGTTTATGGCCATAGGTGTGCCTGTCTCTGCCCCTAGACTATAAGCTAGTCTTCAAGGCAGAAAACCTATTTTGTTCCATTTCGAAATTTACTATCAAGTCCAGTGCCTGGCACATGATATTAATCATTATGGAAATGTATTTATTATATTCCAGGCATGACTCTAAGTACTTTAGATTGATTAATTTAATGTGCACGATATTGTGAGGTAAGTACTGTTATTATCCCCAGTTTACAGAAAAAGGAGGCACAAGTATTTAAGTGATTTGTCCATGGTCTCATAGTTGGTAAATGGTAGAGTTATGATTTGAACCCAGCCAATTTGGTTCTATGGACCATGCTTTTAAACTGTAAGCTATTTGCTCTTAACAAATACTAGATGGAAGGATGGATAAATGGAGATGATGGATGGATGGATGGATAGATGGATGGATGGATGGGTAGGGGGTTGGAGTGTGCAGGTCTCTAGCCAGTTAAAAAGGCTAGGGCATGAGAGAATTGTTCCCACTATAGGCCTCTTCTAAGGAAGACCCAATTAAGTGCAGGTATATAGGCACAAACTATTTCACACTAAAACAAGAATCTATATGTTGATGAACACACAAATACACAAAAGTAGACACAGAGGAACCCATGGAAATAGCATGGCTTTTGGAATCAGAGGACTAGATTTGAATCATGGCCCTGTTAATTTGGGGCCAATTACTTTATTAACACCTTACCAGTAGAGAATATGTAAGTGTCCAAGTGTCCTAAGTTCCAGAGTGCTTGGAACTTAGGAACCTCCTAATTAATTTTAGTTCTGCTCCTGCTCAAGAAAATGACATCACCTGGATCTGATTTACCATAAGCAGGAAAATGCTGAGAAAAGGACTGGAGTAGCTGGCTCACTGAAGGATAAGAAAGTAAGACTTGTCTGGATCCCCTTCCTGGAACTGGGCTTTGGGCTTTGAAAAGAGAGGTGAACTTACAACTTAGCTCTGCCAATTCTGCCAATTCTAGAATTATTAAACTACTTTTACTGCAGCTTGAAAAATTTTTGCCTGTGTATACAAATGTGATATCTTTGAGGAAAGAGTGTTTGATATTTATATTTCAATACTTTTTTTGCATATAATAAAAGTAACTAAAGCTCATTGCAAAAAAATTAGAGAACTACAGAGAAGCCTAAAAAATATATGAAAGATCAGTCCATGTTAATCATCTTGGAGGATCTTTCTTAATTTCTTAGTATGTGTATAAGTATGTATATTTTTTAAAAACAGAAATAGGATGAGCTTGTTTCTAGTGTTCTGTTATTTTCACTTGATGATATATTATGGATACCTAACAACATAGGAATACATAATCAACTGCACTGCAATCCACCGAAAGGATATACTGTAAATTACTTAATACTACTGTAAATAAGATTTATATGAAACCACTATTATAAAAAATACTCCAATGAAAATCTGAATACACATCTTTGAGCTTTTGTATTACTGCCTTTATTTACATTTCCAAAATGGGAATTATCAGGTTAAGATAAACATTTTTATTTTGATACATACTGACAAACTCCTCTAGAAAAGTGGTATTTCATCAACAGTATAGGAAAGTTATCCACATTCTAACACTGGATATAACCATTATTTTTAGCCTTTGTCAAACAGATAAAAAAAATAAAATAAAAAATGACTTCTCATTAGTTAGCATATAGTGCAACAATGATTTCAGGAGTCGATTCCTTAGTGTCCCTTACCCATTTAGTCCATCCCCCCTCCCACAACCCCTCCAGTAACCCTCAGTTTGTTCTCCATATTTATGAGTCTCTTTTGTTTTGTGCCCCTCCTTGTTTTTATATTATTTTTCTTTCCCTTCCCTTATGTTCATCTGTTTTGTCTCTTAAAGTCCTCATGTGAGTGAAATGACTTCTCATTTTAACTTATTTTTTTTCCTGAGGTAATTTTCAAATTCTATTTAATGTAAATATAATGCACTTTAAAAAATCAACAGATATAAATTGTTTTATATATTTGAGTTGTTTCAAGTTGGGGGCATAAATATTTACAATTGTTATGTCTCCTTGGTGGATAGTCCCCTTTATTATGATATAATGCCTTTCTTCATCTCTTGTTGCAGTCTTTGGTTTAATATCTTGTTTGTCTGATATTGCTACTTTGGCTTTCTTTTGACATTCATTTGCATGATAGATGGTTCTCCATTCTCTCACTTTCAATCTGCGGGTTTCTTTAGGTCTAAAATGAATCTCTTGCAGGTAGCATATAGATGGGTCTTGTGTTTTTTGTTTTTTTTTAATCCATCTGATACCCTATGTCTTTTGATTGGAGCATTTAGTCCATTTACATTCAGAGTAATTATTGATAGATATGTATTTAGTGCCATCTTATTACTTGTTTTGTCATTATTTCTGGAGATTTTCTCTGTTCCTTTCTAGTTTTTGTTGCTTTTGGTCTTTCCTTTCCACTCAAAGAGTCCCCTTTAATATTTCTTGCAGGGCTGGCTAAGTGGTCACAAACTCCTTTAGTTTTTATTTGGGAAATTCTTTATCTCTCTTATTCTGAATGATAGCCTTCCTGGACAGAGTATTCTTGGCTGCAGATTTTTTCCATTCAGCACATTGAATTCAAGCCCTTCTGGCTTGCCATTTTTCTATGGAGATATTGCTGCTAGCCCTATTGGTCTTCCCTTGTAAGTTAGGGGCTTCTTTTATCTAGTTGCTTTTAGGATTTTTTCTTTATCACTATATTTTGAAAATTTACCTACAACATGTCTTGGGTAGCCTGCTTTTGTTGATTTTGATGAGAGTTCTCTGTACCTCCTGGATTTGGGTGTCTGTTTCCTTCTCTAGATTAGGGAACTTTTCAGCTATAATTTCCTCAAATAAACCTTCCACCCCCTTTTCTCTCTTCTTCTTCTGGGACATGAAAAGATGCTCAACATCACTCATCATGAGGGAAATACAAATCAAAACTACAATGAGATATCACATTACACCTGTCAGAATGGCTAAAATTAACAACACAAAAAAAACAACAGGTGTTGGTGAGGATATGGAGAAATGGGAACCTTCTTATACTGTTGGTGGGGATGCAAACTGGTGCAGCCACTCTGGAAAACAGTATGGAGTTTCCTCCAAAAGTTAAAAACAGAACTATCCTATGATCCGGCAATTGCACTAGTGAGTGTTTACCCAAAGGATACAAAAATACTGATTCAAAGGGATACATGCACCCCAATATTTATAGCAGCATTATCAACAATAGTCAAATTATGCAAAAAGCCCAAATGTCCATTGACTGATGAATGGATAAAGAAGATGTGACAGCCATGCACGCACGCATGCACACACACACACACACACACACACACACACACACACACATTGGAATATTATTCAGCCATCAAAAAGAATGAAATCTTGCCATTTTTAATGATGTGGATGGAGCTAGTGAGTATTATGCTAAATGAAATAAATTAGTCAGGGAAAGATAAATATGACTTCACTCATATGTAGAATTTGAGAAACAAAGCAGATGAACATAGGGGGAAAGAGAGAGGCAAATCAGAAAACAGACTCTTAACTATAGACAACAAACCAAGGGTTGCTGGAGGGGAGGTGGGCAGGGGGGATGGGTTAAATAGGTGATGGGGATTAAGGAGTGCACTTGCGATGAGCACTGTGTATTGTATGAAAGTGGCGAATCACTAAATTCTATACCTGAAACGAATATTACACTGCATGTTAATGAACTGGAACTTAAAAACTTGAAAAAGATATAAAAAAATCCACATATGTTGTACAAATTTTCAGTAATCATTTACTCATATATTGCACCTTGGTTAGACATTAGAGCTACCCAAAAACTTTAAGGGTAGGCTGAGGGCATTAAAGATGTAGATTCTTTCTCTCTCAGTAGCCTTCGTACATTTATTTCTCACATTCTCACTACACATGTTCAGGCATATAGGACTTGCCCCAGAACTGCGCCTTCTGGGTCAAGTTATAGGGGCTCAGGACTTTCCATATCCTCAGCACATTGGCAGTGGCTATACGCTCAAAGGTCCAGGGGTTTTAGTTGTTCTGTTCTCATTCCTCTTGATCTTTCCACATCTTCTCTAGAGTCACACACTCATGGCCTTTGCTCAGAAGGGAAACTTGTGGGCACCTGGTCAAGTAAGCCTTGTACCTCTTTGAATTCACAATGCCCACCCATCTCTATTATGGGCCAGTCATGTAATGATCAATGGCACCTTTGGCTCCCATGTGTGTCATACCCTTGCAGGTGATGGGCTGAAAAGGGGCTAGTACTCTTCATAAGGCAAATATGTTCTTGGGGTCCACAGAGCAGTACATTGTCAGGTGCATCATTTCAAAATGGCTCCAATGGAGGTGACCACCACCCAGTGCCAAGATTGCACAACTGCCTTCTATGAACTCAGTAGCTTCAGTAGAAGGTCCTCATATGTCATTTTTAAGTTCTCCTCTCACTTTTGGCACACACAGATGTTGCCCTTTCAACAAATTTAAGCTTGGGCTTTTCAAGAATGGAAACATCCTCAAGAGTTGGCACCAGGAGCAGCATCCATAGTCCAGCACTGGCAGGTGGGGCTGCCCAAGAATCTGACAGCAGCACTCACAGGAGTGGCCCACTGGCTCGAGCCAGCAGCTGCCACATGGTCACCTGCATCTAGCAGCACCGGGCTCCCCATAGTGACTCTAAACTTACATATTTTTAATTGTTAGTGAATCACACACATTTAAGGTGTTTATTGACCATTTGGAATTCTCTTCTGTGAATTTCTAGATCATGTTCTTATCATATTTTCCTATTAGTTTGTAAGAGCATGTATTCATCTTTGCATATCTCATGCCTAGTATAGAACTTGGCACATAGTAGTTATTCAACAAATATTTGTTGAATGTCTAATTCAATATCTAATATTTAATATCCCTACTTGGCTGCAAAAATATGTTTATCCCCAGAGGACACAGGCCAGTGGTTCTAAGTTTGAATCCTGATTGCCAAGATTTTACACCTAACTTTGAGAAAGTCAGATTATTGGAATCTGAAAATACTGACCATAGTCAGAACCCCAGGGGCCCTGACACCATGTATCCTGAAGTCTAATACTTGAGAGAAAATACCTCCTATATAAAAATTTTCTAAAGAATAGACCAGGAAGAAGAGCTGGAGCCATTCACCTGGTATCATGGAGAGGTACCACATGGTTGGTTTGTACCCAAATCTTCCTCTTTCTTCATCTGCCAGGAGCCCAAAAGCCTTCATTACTAAAGCAGTCACCATACCTTAACAAGTCTTGGAGTAACTAAGAACTCCATAGAGTACCTGAATAGCTCAGTTGGTTAAATGTTCTACTCTTGGTTTTGGCTCAGGTCATGATCACATGGTTTGTGGGATCGAGCCCCATGTCAGGCTCTAAGATGACAGGGCAGAGCCTGCTCGGGATTCTCTCTCTCCTTCTCTCTCTGCCTCTCCCCTGCTTGTTTTCTCTCTGACCTGAGGCAAAATCAAGTCAGACGCTTAACTGACTAAGCCATCCAGGCACCCCAATGATCAGGACGTTTTTATGATATAAGAGTTTTCCACTAATAGAACCCAACCTTATAAATTGTGCCTTTAGGAAAGAGTGTCATGTGTCTGTTACACAGGATGTCATTGAGAATCATTTGAACCATCATTCAAGAGATAGCAGGCCCTCTAAGAAAAAATCCCGTAGCATTTTTTTTTGTCTACCTTGATATACTGTTAAGTTTTCTTAAGAATTATCACATTAATTTCCTCACATTAACTTGTGAGAAAGAGAAAAGAAAAAAAAAACCCTATATATAGTTTGTAGTTCTATGGGGCCATTAATTAGAAGATACACCAAGTATTTAGTAACAGCTTTTTGGGATATATATATATATAAATAAACACTACCATATTAAATGTACACATTTAAAAATGTTTCCAGAGTTCAGAAACTCAAAGAAATACATTTTTTGTTTGTTATTTTAGCATCAGGGAACCATGATGGCACTAGCCCCCTTTTACAAGAGAAAACAGAAGTCGAATTCCTTACCTGAAGAGTCAAGATTGTGAGTGAACATTTCCTTGGTTTAGTGCTTATTATATGGCAGGTTTGCTGGAGCAAAGGGAGTAAGAAAAGAGTCTGAAGTTTGAGGTTAAGTCAGCCAGAGGGGAGAAGGTCTTGGCAGGAAAGGAGGGGGAGCTGAGAATTTGGGCCTCAAGCTAGAATTTGGAGCTCTGTCCAGGTGTGATTTTGCTTTTAGCCACCTGGTTTCTCACCATGGATTACAGATTCTATTCCAAACATTCCAAGCTGTAAGCACAATCTGTCTTGACTCTTTATTCTCTTTTATCATTCTGTTCCCCTTCCCAGCACTCTGCCCCACCTTCCGATACCAGTCATTTCCTCTGATCCTACCAGATATACCCACCAGAATGTTTGTATTCTAAGAGATCGAAAACACTCTTGACTCAAAGAAATAAATATTCAGTGGTACAACTGAGGAGATAAGATAAATAGTGGGAAAGACATTTTTGGCTAGGTACTCAAATTTATATGTCTATATGTGCCCTCAGAGTTGTAACTAAAAATGTACAGTTTGTGACCTTGGTGTTTTCCTTAACAAATGTGGCAGTTTGTCCTTGGGTGGTGATTGGATGGCTTGTTTAATGGCACTGTGGCAGAAGGCAAGGCTGAAATACTGTGTAACTTTGCTTCTCTCACAAGGGTTTGCAATGCCCATTTTAGCTTTGAAATCTTGCAGCCATTGGCCTCTGCCCTTAAATAGCCAAGCCAAGCCAGGCAATCCGGAACACAGTGGCTTAAAACGTCAGGCTAGCTTCAGAGTGCTCTGCATTTTCCTCCTGGGGGGGCCTCATGTTGCAGTCTGAGCATCAGTCAGCATGCAAGCATGTATGACATATCCAGGGGTGTGGAGTTGCCCCTGTGATAAGGAAGAACTCAACAGAAACGTGATTTTCCCTGTTGAAAATTCTGCCCTGATCTATTGCCCAACTTCCTCTCCTCTCACCCTAGTGTTTCAAGAGAACAGAGACTCTGTCTGATAAAGTTCTTTCTTTGCCCACATGAAAGGGGTATGGAGCAATTGCAAGCTTGCTAAAGAGTTGTTGTCTGTGGAGACAACCACAGCTTCGGTTTTTGGGCCGCCAGCCCCTATGGCTGCCTCTCTTCCTACCATCCATTTGAGCAGGAGCAGTAGTTTGTGCCAACTCCAGAAACTTCAAGCATGTCATTTCTGAAACCACAACAAGTCTCTTAAGCTTCCTGAACAAAGTGCTCGGAGTGGAAAGCCCTGAAGTTCTTTTGGGCCTCCTAAAGCCACAAAGCTGATTACTGAACAAAGCCCAGAGCATCTGAGCACATGGGTGCCTTTCTTGGAGCTCATCTCAGAACATGAAAAACAGTTATTGAGTAGTGACTGGGGAAGAAGTGGGGGTGGGGGCGGGGGGGTGGGGGTGGGGAGTCTTCCCTCTCTGCTCAGAGCAGTAACACCATCTAGACAGTCTGTACCAGTGATGGTTTACAACTTTGTCAAGCATAAGGACCTACTGTAATACCAAGTTTTAACATTTGTATTGTTAGCAGAATCTGATTAAGAAAATATATAATAACCAAAAGCTAGTGTGAATTCAGTAGTTATTTTACATAGATTTGTATTTTACCAGTTATAGTCATCATATTTTTTGAAAAATATTGGTACACTTGCACAAAAGATTATTTTTTCACTCCTGAAATTATGCATCTAGTCTAGATTCATGGGCACTTTGCAATAACTCCATGGCCCACTAGGGGTCCCACCAGAGGTTAGGAATCACTGACAAATGGGAACTATTCATCACCTCTAGTACTAAACGAGATATAGTGACAGGTCTGCAAGCTCCCATGGAAGAGAATCAACTATGCATTTGGATCTTTCAATTTGGTGTTTATTTATGAGTCTAGAATTTTATGCCAGGAACTATGTATGTGAAAACATTTCAAATTTTGCCTCAGCTTTATTAAAAATGTAATTGACATATAACATTGTGTGAGTTTATGGTATACAATATGTTGATTTGATATATTTATATGTTGAAAAATGATTAACACCACAGTATTAGCCAATACCTCCATCCAGTTACAGAAATTATGTATCTCTGAAGGACAGTTGTATTGTCTCCTTTCATGCAGTACAAACTATATTAGTTCCTGTATTTCTAGTTTTTCCTTAGCCAGGAGGAAATTCAGAACTGAATGGAATGCTCAGTTGTGACAATCACCTGTGTCACAGTCCCTGCACTTTCTGTATTCCTCAGCATTGTTTCTAGTTTTCTTTCTTTATTTCTCAAACATCTTCTAAATGTGATATTCATTATAGGCCTCCTCACCTCACTGAAATTAGATAGACATAAATTATAAACAAGCACCAAGGCCCTTCTTTGGCTTAGCCTCCAAAGTAGTAAAAAGAGTCAAATGCTCTGCATAGGGGCTTCCTCTGGGCTACTGAGCTATTCTGCCATCTCCTCTGCCAAGTGTATTTTTGAGGAGTAGTGTCATCCAATTTCCTAGGCCACATTTCTCCAAGATGATAGGGAGCACAGGGTAGTGTGGCTAAGCGTGACCTGGTATCATAACACCTACCCTGCATGGAGCTTCAAGGCAAAGCAAAGCAAAACAAAACAAGCATAATCTTGTTTGTCCTAGGGAATTCAAGAGAGCTGACCAACACAGATGGTCAAAAGCAGCTCCTACAAGGGGCCAGGGGCTCTCTCCCCAACATCCCCACTGGCAGGATCTTCTGACCACTCTTCCAAGAAACTTCTATTTTATTTCTTATCTGACCTGTTGCCCCTGCCTGTTACAGCCTTTCATCTATTTCCTTCACTCCCAACCTGCCTCTTTATTTTTCTTTATTTTTGATGTTTATTCATTTTGAGAAGGAGCTAGTGGGAGAGAGGGGCAGAGAGAGAATACCAAGCAGGCTCCGTGTTCAACCTGGAGCCTGACACAGGATTCAATACCCTGACCGTGAGATTGTGACCTGAGCTGAAACCAAGAGCTTAAGTTTAACCGACAGCCAGGCACCCTGATCTGCCTCTTTCTGCCAACGGACTAAGTCATGTTACCACCAGGGGGCAGTGCAGTTAAAGAAACTGGCTCAATGGGTTTGCTGCTCTCAGACTAGAAAGTATTAGTGGTTAAAAGCATTCCATAAATTGTACTTCAGAAATTTGTCTTTCCCCGTGATTTTTTCCCCTTCCCACTTTTAAACTTAAATTCTGGTGATATTTACACTCGTAAATCTATATTCACATCAGTGTTTTTATAAATAGGACTGTCTTGGATTCTGTCAAAATCCTCTTTACTATGAGATACAACTTAACACATGGTGCTGTGATGTGTATATCCAAATAGAGACTCAGAGGTCGTACATTCCACTTCAGCCTCCTTTGGGTGTGAAGCACAAAGTTATAATGATGAGGTATTTCTTAGAACTAAACCCCTTCAGATAGTGTTGTCACTACTGCAAAGTAAGGGGGTCTCTGAGCTTGAAAGGACACTACTGCCCTGTGGGTAAGAAGTACTTCCACTCTGCTTGGTAATTTCCCTCTTTATTATAAATAAACGCCCTTGAGATTTTGATCTCTGTGTTGTGATTCTTCTTAGTGTGAGTCAGACCCCTTAAACTGGCTTTGACAGTCTCCAGCTGCTGCCCTCAGAGGCAGTGGCCTTATTCCATTATCTCTAAGCATCTGCTATTATAATTTGGATATAAGGTTTGCTTTGCTATGCTTTTAGGAGTTTGTCACTATAAATACAGGTACTGGCAAAGGAGGGTAAGCATTATACACACGGCCACAGCTCAGTCATTAATTCAAACTATGACTACCATTTCATCCTTAATGAGCACCAAAGGATTACTAGGCATTTTCCAGAAAAGAGAGATAAAAAATAGGTCTGCAATTTCTTCTTTAGATCAGAAGAAAGCACCAGTCACTAACAAGGAATGTGGCCTTTGTTCCTTAGAAAGAAACCTGAACTGACCAAGAGACTTAGGATTTCACTAAGATAAGTGGTTCCAGAAAAGTGTTGAGAAATATTTGAAAATGGAAACAAGAATGAGTTGATATTCAGGTATGGTGAGATTTTCCAGATATCTTACATTGGTATATAAAAAAATCACTAAGATTGAAAGAACTAGCCTTGTGGTTATTATTTCACAATGTATACAAATATCATTATGGTGCACACCTGAATCTAATATAATGGTATTGGTCAATTATATCTCAATTTTCATTTTATTTTTTTAAATGTGTATTTATTTATTTTGAGAGAGAAAGAGAGCAAGAGAACACACACACAGACGGGGGTGGGGGGAAGTGCACAGAGAGAGAGAGAAAGAATGCCATGTGGGCTCCATATTGTCAGCACAGAGCCTGATGCAATGAGGGGCTCAAACTCACAAACTGTGAGATCATGACCTAAGCCAAAATCAAGAGTCAGATGCTCAAATGACTGAGCCACCCAGGCAACCCTGTATCTCAATTTTTTTTAAGTTGAACTTCCTTAAAAAATACTGAAAAGAAAAGATCAAACTTCTGGGTAATTTAAGGCAGATAGGAGGAAGCAAGCATCTGTCTCCCAGTTTCTGTAGGAGGAGAGGAACCTAGCTTAGATGGGCGCCTTATTCCAAGATACAGCACTACCTGCTGTCATAAAGATGAGAAGTTATTTTTTTCTTCAGATAAAGTCAGTTAAGTAACACAGGTGGTCACTCTAATTACCAGGCAAAGTTAGGATAAACTATGTGTGACAAATGGTACTATCAAACTGTCTTGAGGACTACTTATTGTTCATGTTGAAGACATGCATGTAACTGGGGGTGAGATTTCTTTCTGTCTATGCAATCTTTTGCATACTGCCTGTGATGTGCATTTAGGTTTAATGCTTCTTCAATAATAAAATGGTTTTCTTTCCCTAAAAGAAAAGAAAAAATACAAAAGGAAGGGAAATTTATAAAGGAAGTGTACTGAATATGGGCACTGCATTTGTATAGCCACCCTATGAGGTGGGTATCATCATCATCATCATCATCATCATCATCATCATCATCATTACTCTTGCATAAAGGAGAAAAATGAGTGAGGGAAGGTAAATAATTTTCTCAGAGTTTCCCTGTGAAAGACATTGGATTCTAATCAACCCATGTTCTGAATTGCTACCATGATTTATGACTCGAGTTTGCATTCTTAACCATGTCCTCTCTCCAGAAGAGTACGTAAATCTAGAACAAATTAAGGAAAGACAGGACAGAGGCTCAAGGGAGGTGGTCCTGGATCTAGCTTCTCAGCATTCCTGACGTACTGATAAATGAGTGTAACTTATTTTAGTTTCTCTGGTAATAAACATCTGTTACTTTATTCCAGTACTATGTACTTGAGGGTCTTTTAGCGCAGACATGGCATTACTTCTCAAGTGAATCAGACTTCAGCACTGAGAAAGCATTCAGTAGATCATTCAGTTTTATGAACAAAACTTGAGAGGAATGATATCTATAAACTGTATGATAGCAAGTTCTCCTCTAGGAACTAAGATAAATAACATACACCTACATCACTTCAGTCAAAATTATGTAAATAAAACTGCATACATTATGGAAGAAAGCAAGCATACTAATTAGTGAGAAGGGAAATCAAGCATCTCTATTTAGTGAGGGGGAAATATTTATTAAAGGAATTCATGTCATAAACAACTGTAGTCGTTCAGAATTGGTATCGCATATAACTGTAGGGGCATCTGGGTGGCTCAGTTGGTTAAGCCTCCAACTTTGGCTCAGGTCATGATCTTGGCAGTTTATGAGTTCGAGCCCCATGTTGGGCTCTGTGCTGACAGCTCAGAGCCTGGAACCTGCTTCAGATTCTCTCTCTCTCTCTCTCTCTCTCTCTCTCTCTCTCGCTGCCCCTCCCCGGCTCATACTGTCTCTTTAAAAGCTAAATTAACGTTGAAACAATTATAAAAAAGAATAACTGTAGATACACACAATGAAGGGAATCTTAATTAATCTTGATAATGTATAGCGGTTAAGGAAACCACAAAAGACAGAATAGGGTAGTTGTAGTTTATATTAACTGGATGATAGTGGCCACACATTATTTCACAAGGGTAAAATTTCAATTTAACTAGAATAGAGTGAACCTAGTGTCACATTAATGACTCAGAATTATCAACATGAATATGGACATGTGGAACTGTCTTGATGCATTTCGATACTCTTAAATTTTTGTATCTGATTCGTAAATTCTTTTACTTTCTCTTGTTGCTGCCAGGTTGTAGTGATGTGCTCATCTCGAGTAGTTACTACCTGTGGTAGATGCATTGTGTGAAGGCTGCCTAGCTGCTTGTGGTCACCTTAACTCCTCTCTGATATACAGGAGCAGGTTCCTAGAAGAAGCAAAGTTTGCTTATAATACCTGGTGCCTGTTAACAGTTGACTACATGAAGGGCAGACTTCCAAGTAGGCTAATCAGTGGTCTCTCCCAGGTAATGTGGAGTCTGGAACCCTAGTGAGTGTTAAATTCTCTGTGAGTCTGTAATTGTAATACATGAACTTGGGAGCTATGAGAAGCTGTTATCTAAGCCCATTATATGGCCTGTCCTCTAAGTCCTATGTAAAGTATATGCTTAATGAGAAGGAGAAACAAGAGGCAATGAAAAGTATGCAAGGATTCACAATGATCTTCTTGTTACCAATTCCATTCCTTCTTGAGGTCCAGAACATTTCTGTCCTTAGGTTCTATAAGACATTACCATATTTTGAGAACAGATGGTGCTTCTCATCATCCAATCTTTATTTCCTCCTTCCTAACAACTTCCCAAATTTCCAGTCATATGTTTTGGGTAGAATTGATCCTAAACTTTGGTTTCAGAGTAGACCCAGACTGAAATTAATTAGAGCACCCCATTTTCCTGTATAGAGTTATTGATGAAGAAGTGTAGAACATGACCTCATCAGTTCTGATTGAGCTATTAAGAGAATTTTCCGGGAGCTTTTAAGAAAAAAGTTTCCTCTCTCATTCTTAGGAGTTAGCAAAAAAGATGCCCAGTGGACATAAATGAGGAGATATTTAAGTGTCAGGTGCTTTTGATAAGACTCCTTACAACAGTAAGGAAAGTCATATTTAAGATAAAGTCAAAACCATGCAAGGAAAAAGAAAAGAAACTAGGTCCTTTGTGAGAACCTGGGCCAAACTTTGCCTGAAGCCTCTAGACATGTCACTTACATGGACAGTACATTTTCTTTATTTTAAAAATCTCTTCGAGTTAGATTTTTGGTTGCTTGTAACTAATAGCATCCCAACTGATAAGCACTTTAAGTTATTTGAGACAAAAGAACAATAACTTTAATGACTTAATCTGAGTAGTATATGACAGAGCCAGAGTAATTAGGCACTGAGGAATGACCCAAGGGAATCTCCTACTAAATAAAGTACTCACACTGTATGTGTGTTTTTAAATACAATTTTTACTTGTTCTGAAGCCTTTTAAGGGTTATTTCTTGATTTTTAAAAACTTTCTCAAGAAGCTAGACCCCCAAATAAAGGAATTCAGGTAAGTCCCAGCATATTTTACTGACAGAAGAGACTTTAGAAAGATGAACTAATTCAACCTCTTCCTTTTATATGTAACCTATAAAAATTACTGCACACCTTCAAACACAAGAATAGAATGTTTTCTGTTGCCTTGAAATTTCAGCTAAAATACAAAGTTGAAGATAATGGGTAATTCCTCTACATTCTATAATCACTGGATATATCCCAGCATGACTTGCTGAGAACTATCTGACCTAGTCCTGTGACCTTCACCCCCAACACACTGTGTAAAATCAAACTAACAATTCCTGGGAAAAGAAATATTTGCATAGAATTAATAGTAGAGAAGGCATTTCCCCTACCCTCCATGTGAGGAAAGATACAAGTTACATGTCCCCTAAGTTCATTTGGGAGTCTCAAGAGAAGTACTCCTGGAGACTAGGGTTATCTGCCAGAACAGGGGCTGACCTCGCATCTCTTGGTTCATCATTTGCCACATGCTTCCACCAGCAGAATGTTCACAGATAAGCTTTGGGGTCAAACTCATGTGTGCTCCCATGGGCTTTGGGGCACATGTGAATAAGAAACCAGAGTAGCCCAAGAAGGCAAGGTAAGGGGAGAGGACAGCAGTAGGACTGGGCAGAACAAAGACACCAAATGTTCCCCGGGCCAGTTCTGGGAGAATGGGTGGTAGAGTGGCCACATGGGAGCCACTCCTAAAGGGCTTCAACCCCAAAGGCTGTCCACTGGGGTAAGGGAATCCTGGCAGAACAAGGCCATGGTGGGTTATCACTAGGGATAAAAGCTGATGGGGTATCGCAAGAGATCATTTGGAGAAGAAATCACCTAGGTCAAGAACCAGGGCAAGTGGAGATCTCTGGGAATTCACCAATGTGTGCCATGAAAGTCAGCATTTGAATCCCCAGTGTGAGACAGTAAGGTCAACAGCACCAACTAGTTAAAGCATCACACTTTACTTCTTGTGTCTATTCTGCCCCTGGTTCTAAAGAAGCCAAGGATAGAAGAATTGTGTGCTTGCGGGGGGAGAGAAAAGACAGTGAAAGAGCAGAGTATCCCACTCCCTCTTTTTCCCAATGACTGGTTTAAAGCCATGAGCCCATTCTACGATGGAGGGTAGGAGAAGCTTTAATTGGATGAAACATTTACATTTTGATGCTAGATTAAGTTGTCTCTATTACCTGAAAATAGGAATTGTTCTAATACCCCAGAATGACTGGAAAAGATTAGAATCTGTCTTACATATTATCCAGATTTTGGAGATACAGAGCTGATACAGTATTTGGGAGAAGGGATAGGAGAAGAATAACGCTGTTCTGCCTGCTAAATAAATCTGTAATGGTAGTATTATTAATACAAACCAATATACAGCAACATTATATATTTTGAGACAAATAAGAGCAGATCAATAATGAGGAACATTGTCATTAAGATGGATATAAATTTCCTGTCTCAGAATAAAGACACCGAAAATGAAATAAAAAAATCCAGTACTATTGTATAATTTAGAATCCATTAGAAATCACTACCATTAACTTCTTTAGAGAGTTTTATTTTTTATTAAAAATTTTCTTAAGTGTTTTTTTTTTATTTTAGAGAGAGAGTGCAAGTGAGGGAGATGGGCAGAGAGAGAGAGAGAGAGAGAGAGAGAGAGAGAGAGAGAATCCCAAGCAGGCTCCATGCTCAGCGAGGAGCTTGATGTGTGGCTTGATCCCATGACCCTGGATCATAACCTGAGCCAAAATCAAGTCAGACACTCAACCAACTAAGTCACACATGCATCCCAACTTCTTTAGAGACTTTTAAATTTCATTTTGCACACAGAGTTTTTTTTCTGTCTCTTTGCTACTATCCATTTTATAGTATCATTATTGTCAAACTTAAACATGAAATACAATTAATGAAGTTTTGTGGCTCAGATTAGCCTCAGTTGAAAGAGAATTAAGAGATATATCATAAAGTCTTTTAAAATAGAAAATTTTAAGCTCTGGGTTTTTTGAAATCCTAAATAAATGATGTATACTCCATTATCATTAATAAATAGATTTGCTTTCCTCATAAGTTTAAGGTACTTACAAAGAAATATAATCATTTATTCTTCAGCATTTAATACTTGATCCTCTTCCATCTTCCTTCCTCCTTGGTTTCATGATACACCCAGTGCTAATCTTCCTCTTACTTTTCTGATTTTTCCTTCTTTGTCTTTTTCTTTAGCACTTCTTTTATTTTTTACATAAGTTAGATTTTGTTCTATGTTTGCATTAGTTAGTTAGACTAGTTACATTTACATTAGTTAGATCATGTTTGCATTAGTTACATTACGTTCAGTTGAAAGTAACAAAGACCCACCTATAGTGGTTTAAACAAACAAGGATTTATTTTCTCCAATAAGAGAAAACCTAGTTACAGAATATCCAGATCTGGTATGTAACAGCCTCAGGAAGTCAACAGGAATTCCGATGTTTCTACTGTTTGGTCCACAACAACGAACTTTCCCAAGGCCATCTCATGACCAACATGATTTCTAGTGTCAGCCATGACCTTTGTATTCTGAGCAACAGGAAGGAGAAATGGGGAAAGAGGATGTGCTCTGTTCTTAAAGTCCCATACAACACTTATGACTAACAAATAATTGGCTGGAACTTAACCATGTGACCAACAGCTCAATGGTTAGCTGAGAAATGTGGTCTTTTATTTCAGGAGCTGATGCGCTCAGCTAAAAGTTTGCCTTCTCTTACCAAGGAAGAGAGAGGAGTGGATGTTAGGTACATAGCTAGCAGTCTCATCAAACCTTCTTTTATCTCACTGTATATTCTACACTGGTAATCTTACCTAGTCTCACTATTGCATGGATGGTCTCTCAAATCTCCTCCAGTCTCAATTGCTCTTCAGCTTTCCATTTCCCATTTACATATTCCTAGTTGATTTTTCCATTCAGAGCTTTCTCTAGATTCTATTCAGACATCTCAAATTCAATATAAGTAGAACCAAATATGTAATCATCTTACCAAATCCCCAAATCAGCTTCCACATGGTGCTCTACACTCACATAACCAGTTCACAGCACATAAGACAGCTTCCCAAGCCCTGTCAGCATTTACTGCCTTAGGGCTAAACAGCTTGCTGCAACCTGTATCATGTTACACATCACAATTTACTTCTGATCTTAGGTGATTCCAATAACCATTTTGAAAAACACATTTCAGGGTTGTTTTTTAAAAAAATTTTTCTGCATTTAGCAATGCCTCCCAAAGATGCAGGACTAATCTCTTTACATGACTCGACGTTATAAAGTAAAATAAGCATCAATGCCAGAAAAGATGCAAAACAGGAGACTGGAAATATGGTTTTGCAGCCAGTTTTGGATTTCTACCAATTTGTCTTTTCAGCAAAATTGTTTTTAACCCAATCATCTGGCATGTGCCACATGGCTTTGTTGGTGGAATGATGGTCCGGTGGGGGTGTTTTTCTTTTGCCAAGTTAAGACAAATTAGAAGCTACCAGCTCAGAGAGTTTCTGTCCATATAAGATTTCCTTCTACCAGAACTTCGTGTGCAAATAAGCCAAGAAACAACAGCAGCTTCTATATGGCAAACAGAAATGTGGGGAGGAGAGAATGATACTTCACATAGGAGGAAGATAAATCTCAATATGTTTGGGGAAGAGAAGGGAGAAGAAAAAAAGGAAAGTGCACAAATCTGCTTGTGGTTGTCAGAAGAATCTGGGATTAGAAGTAGAGGCTTTAGAAGGCAATGTTAATGCCCTACTTTTATGACTACTAAGGAGACACAGGCTGCATGAGTAAAATAATGTACCAGATACCCTTTGTCCATCCTTCTACTGAAATTGACATCTGAGGTCACTGATGTTGAAGGCCCTTGTCTTTATCCACCCTACCTAAGCTCTCCACAGCACAGCATCAAGCGCTATAAATTGCACTGCTCTTCCCTCGGTTTCAAGAATCGAGAAACACTTCCATCTGATTCTTCTCCTACCTATGTAGCCAATCCTTCTCAATCTCATTGCTGGTTCCTATTTCTTAATCCTTTTATTAGTCCTGCTGCTTCTTGGGATTAATCTTCCACTGTCTTTTCTTTTTCCTGTTGATCTGATTTATTTCCATAGCATTAGCTTTATACATCAATGATTTGCAGATCTGCAGTCCAATCCAGATGTCTTTCCTTATCTCTAGACCTATATTTCTGTCTAGGTATCTCCACCTGAATAATTTGCAGATATTTAAAATTCAACCTGTCATCTCTCTTTTAAATCTGTTACTGTCCTTGAATTTTCTGTCTTGGCTAATTATGTTTCATCTACCCAGTCACCCAGGTTAGAAAGCTTGGAATCATCCAAGATCCCTGTATCTTTTTTGTTCCCTTCCTCCATTATATCAGTCACCAAGATTTGTGGATCCTTATAAAGCACATACCACAAGTATTGTTTACCTGACCTTTTCCACACTCCACCTCCACCTCATGAGTGATTTGAGAGCAGAAATTATGTCTGCTTGATTGTGGATCCTTGGCTCATACTGCTGCACTTGATACCTGGCACAGTGACTACTTTGTAAATGCTTCTGTATTGTTGCTGATCCTCTTAGACACATATACCATTTACAATAATCAGTTAATACCTTGGCCCAATAAGGGATTCTGAGAGAAGAATACTCTCTGATACATTTGTTTCTCCCAACAGAAAAACATATGTGTTTACATTTGTATAATGAATTATTGTTCGCATACCTAGAGTTTTAGTTTCTGTAAAGAAATCCAGCCTAGCTTCTCCTCAAAAGGGAGGATGCAAAAAGAAGGATAGTGTGGAAATTACAAGAAACAAAAATTATCAAGGAATTCCAATGAGGAGGTTTAGTTTGGGTTCCCCCCAAAGCAGGGCCTAAAACAAGGATGTAGGTGCAGGCCTCATCACATATCCATGTGCTGATCCCAAGAAGCAGGAGTGATGGAAAAGGGAGAGTTAGGCAGAAGAAGAAAACAAACAGGTAAGAGAGCTTTGTTGGGCTAGTTTCCACTGTGTTCAACTAGCTGAGACCCTCAAAGAAACATGTGGAATGCCCCTCAAGATTGTTCAAGTGCTGAAGATTGGGATATTTGCCTACTGATTCCTGTCTACCCCTAGAGGAGGGTTATCTCCAGGAAAATACACTTTCCTTCACTTCTCGGTGCTTAACGTGTATGGGCCAATGAATTCTTTAAGGTTTGCTGAGAGCCCTGGGGCAGGAAAATGGAGAGGTTACAGTGTATGTCTGAAGTGGAAGATTTTCAGTCACGTGCATAGAAATGTCCACCATGGCTGCAGTTGAAATGAGAGGTGGGGTGAGAAGAAACACATCTACGATAAGAATGAAAAACTATCAAACAACTGAAACAGGCAGGTTTCCTGGGCATCTGAGCAGACTAGGTGAACGCTAGCTGAGGACTTAAATGAGTTTGATGGCTATTTCCACTGGAAACATACTTGAGCATTCTCTACTTTTTAAAAAACATTGCCATAAGGGATGGAGTAGAAGGGAGAAAGTGGTATGGAATGTTTCAGAACCAGTAAAAGACACTGTATGTTGGTTTCCCTACACCTGAATCCAGCTCTCTACCGACTCTATTTGAGAGAATGTAGAAGCTAAATAGTTTATTTCCTGTCTTCCTTGCTAGAATCCCCAGGCATTACCAAGTGATACCGCTCTGGCAAAAAGACATTAGAGAAAATCTGTTGACACTAACCCCTTTCTCCTTGCCCCTCTTCTGCTGTCTTGAGTGAACTGTGATGTGATATCCCGAATGCCAGTGTCTATCTTATAACCATGAAATGACACAAGAGAAAGAAAGCAGTCCTAATTGATATAGAGGCAATACACATCCCAGTAGGGCTGGCTCCCTTTAAGGCTTGGCCAGGCCAGGCCATGCATGAGGCCCCCAGCCACTGCTTCACCTAAACATTTTCTTTTTTTTTTTTTTTTTTTTTTTTTTAATTTTTTTTTTTTCAACGTTTTTTATTTATTTTTGGGACAGAGAGAGACAGAGCATGAACGGGGGAGGGGCAGAGAGAGAGGGAGACACAGAATCGGAAACAGGCTCCAGGCTCCGAGCCATCAGCCCAGAGCCTGACGCGGGGCTCGAACTCACGGACCGCGAGATCGTGACCTGGCTGAAGTCGGACGCTTAACCGACTGCGCCACCCAGGCGCCCCACCTAAACATTTTCTTTATGAAAGAGTGACCAGCTCAAGGAAAATGCTTAAGCCTAGTTCCATTCCAAATGCTATAGGATATTTTACTGGCAACACCTTTTTAACCTAGCCTTGATTTTGAACCACTCATTGCTCTATCTCTACCTATGCATGTTTTCCCCAGCACTGTCTCACTGCTTCTAGAATCTACCATGTTTTGAGCTTTTAACCCTTCAGTGGCATTCCCATTCAGTAGCTGCCAGTCTACCTTACCAACCTGTTTTAGTCTGGCCATATTGCCTTCTCTTGCTTCCCACCTACCTTACAGGGTAGACAAGGCAGAGATAACATCATAAGGGAAAGAAAGGACTACAGAGCATGAGAGCACCCAGTTCCCTTTTCCTCCACCTCAAGTTCTGCCAGAATGAAGTCTTTCATTGGCTTCCTGAAGTCAGCATTTATGTTTATGAACTACTACATCTAAAGAGGATCAGGAAGGACCCTGGGCCAAAGGTTCTTCTCAGCTACAGTACTATGCAGAAGAAACAAAAATCTGTACAGAGTGAAGTATAAAAATTTACTAGGCTCTTTCTTCTGAAATCACCCCAACCTTTCTATGTTCCATTCATACAAATCAAATTAAGAATTAAGTAATTGTTAATTCTAGGACAGCCTTACAAATGAAAAATCAACACAGAGTTATTATTTTCCTCCAGAAGAAGCCCCCTCCTCCCCGCCAAACAAGCCAAGAGTCAATAATATGTACCCATTGTCCCCTGAGACACTCTTGAATCAATCCTCCCTTCTCTAGTGTGGACTTATCTTCTTAACACGGTAGAAAGTTCTTTGAGGGCAGGGGCTGGAGGCTTCCATTTCTCTTGTAACCTACAGGGAGCCTAGCACATTGTAGTCCATGTTGTAGGCCCAAGAAAGCTTTAATGAATATTTGGTACATTGCTTTCTTTATTCCAATCAGAACACCTTCTAAAGTGATTTAGGCCATTTGTTAAATCACATTCTTCTTAGATGGGAATGGAAAATTCCTGCTCTTTGGTGGTTCACCGGCCAACATAAAATTTGATGGTAGGTGGTTTCTGTTTAGTTACTGTAGGTAGACAACTTTTCTTTCTGAAGACATTGCCTTTTACAGTAATTAGTACTCCTGGTGTTTTTAGTTGGGAGGCCAAATGAGTCATGGAGGTCTCAGGTCATAATTGAGGCAGGTTTTAAAACCACATGGGAAAAACATTCTACCTAAGGAAATCAAAGTATATAATTCTCTATCATGATATCATGGCCATCCATTCTTGTATTCGTTCAACACATAATTGAGCACATACTGGGTGCTAAGTCACATGGACATTGGGGTAGAAAGACAAATGCATGAGATCAGCTGCTTTTCTAGCTTATAGTTTAATAGTGGGTACAGACAAGTAAACAGGAAATGTCAACAGAGTACAATCACCATACAATTAATAGATAATTATGTATAGTATAGTCAAAGCAAGTCCTGAGAATCCCCATATTTAAAAAATGTGGGTGATAACATACAAGCAGACCACCACACAGTAATCAGGAGAGCTTGGGCAAGAGGTTCTGTATTTTTCCTGATACTCCAGCTCAAAACACCAACAATAATGGCAAGGATTCTTCATACTTGCAAAGGGAAGGGGGAGTCCTAAAGAGTTGTAATATGTTATCTCATTTAATCCACGTAACTTTTTGACAAATATTTTATTATAACACTTCACAGAAGAGGGTATTGTGGTTCAGGAAAGTTAAAGTTACTCCAAGGGACTACTTTCACGTTTAAGTGACAACAGGACATGACACTGTTTATCATGGGCATGGGCATAGTCTGTATTAAACGTTATTTGATAATTGTTGTCAGTTCTCCAGATTAAGCCCTTGTACTCCTAAATACTGTGAATAAGATTTTTTTCTCTTATATAAGCAGGGGCATATTTACCAAAGATAAAAGCACCTTATGAGAAATGACTTGGGGACTGTGACTAAAAGACCCAGAACTACTTAGAAATTTCAAGTCTCACTTTCTTTTATCTTGGAATTCTTTTTAAGTTTCTCAATTTTAAAATGTTCCACTCTCTCCTACATGGGAAAAAAGTAAAACCTGTCTTTCTATTTTAAGTTAGTAAAAACATGTTGAATGATCCTTTATAACACAGTCAATATTCTCAGGACCCACAGTTAGCAAACAGCCACATCAAGCAGCATTTCATAACTCAATGGAGATTAAATAACTAACTATATGAAATCCTATTGATACATTCTATAATCATCGTAATATCAATATGTACATCCTTCAATTCACTTTTCCTTCAAAGCATGAAGAAATGTGAAAATCAGTAAATTCTATTTGTGTACCACAGTACCAAATGCTCAATATTTACACACAGTGGTTATAGTTTGAATACTTTCTTATTACTTGTCAAAACTCAAACATTTTTAAACTAAATTTAAGTTTGTTTTTCAAAACCAAGAGTAACATATTGATAGCTATATAAATATTTCAGTTCTTTTAAATGTTTTCAGTTATCACTATAAAATCAGTGAACACTTTACAAGAAAACTTTATCTAAAAAAATGCATGGCCATATTATGAAATCAATTGTTACTATGCCTGAGAAGTTACTCGATTTTGAAATAATAGGAGGGATTAGTTTATCTGTAGATTTCTCACAATCTTTTCTGGGGTTTTATTAGTCTGTTTCTTTGCCTTTTTAGACCTGGAATGAGTATATTATCTTGTTTATAAGGGATAAGAAGGACATTAGGACGTTTGCCTGGTTTGATGAAGGGAGAAGATGTTCTCATTTTTCCCTGTGACTTTCTTATTAGCCATACCACAAAAGTCACACCATGTTGGAAGAGGTGTATTTAATGTGAAGGAAAGGCAGGGTAAATCTTCACTCCTTACTTAAACGGATCCCTTCCACAGCACTAGGGGTGTTCCAATCAATGTGTTTATATGGTCATATATTTCTCTCCTTTCGAATTTACCCTCTTTCACATTTCTCCTTGGGTTGAGTGGCATTACAATGGCACAAACATTTTGGGGGGATTTGGCTAAGGCGTGCTTTCTCAATGGGGGTGACATTGCTCTGAACAGAGGCAAAACATCTTACTTTTTATGTATATAGTGTATTTATATACATTAATAGATATATGTATAACATATCTTTGGTATTAAAATTTCATGTGGGGAGCAATTAGGAAAAAAATGTATATGTTCCATGGATAAAGACAATAAAAATGAAAAAAAAAAAGTTGAGAAGCACTGGGCTAAGGGGAATTACACTGGAAATACTTTAAGTTTAGATTCAGTGGCATATACTTTTCCTACGAAATCAAAATCATATTGGATGTGTTTGGATTTAGGTTACAAAAATGGATATATTTAAGGTGTATTGTTTGCTGTGCATAATTGAGAGGAAAAAAATTGTGCTCCTCAGCAGATGTAAGCCATAAAGATGTTTTAGTTGTAATGCTTCCCTGAAAAGACAAGTAGTTATTAAATGTGGGCTCCTGCTTCTAATTAATGAGATTTGGTAGTAAAATGATTAAAAGGGAAAAAAAATACCCTAACATTTACTGAGTAATCACTATGTCAGATAATATTCTAAGCACTTTAGGTACAGTAACATTAAATACACACACACACACACACACACACACACACACACACAGGAACTGAAGGAAGATACTATTATTTCTCAATCTTATGGTTACTTAAGCACTGAGAGTTAACTAAGTTACCCAGGATCACAAAGCTGGTAAGTGGTGGAGTTGGACTTGAAACCTGGCAGGCTGATTTCAAAGACTGTGCTTTTAGCCATGACATTTCCTGCCTCCAAATAAACAATATAGGAATTTGTGAAAATTGGATGATTAATCAATGACCCTTCAATAATTGATGGACTAAGGCTTGCATGAAACAAAGGGAAAGAGTATCAAGAGCACTTTAGTGGCTACATCTCAAGTAAAGATTAACTTCTGCTTCCTCTGAGGCATCTTGGGAGAGATGGATCAGCAGGATTCAGGCTCAGAAATAAGAGCTAGACCTTGGAAAAAGACCAAGTTCTATGCCAGTGTGTCTCAACCATGCCTGTGCATTAGAATAACCTGGGTAGCTGTTCAAAAAATACTGGTGCCCAGACCCTACTCCCAGGATATTAACTCAATTAGTGTAGGGCAGGCCCAGCCATTCGAATTTTCTGACCACCTGAGTTGATTCAAAAGTGCAGATAGGTTTGACACACTGCTCTAGGCACACCACAGACTCCTGCCATTGCTAGTTTATACATTTCCTGTCCTAAAGCTGACCTGAAACCCAACTCTAAACCCTTGGTGCCCACCCAGCCTCAACTCCAGCACATCCACGGTCAGAGCCTGGGAGAAGCCCAGCCACTTTGTGGAGGAGCTTCATGACAATACCAATCCTGTCCCCTTGGGAAGGAACCTCACAGTGAGGTGACTCCTGCTCTAAGACCAAAAGAGGAAAGCAAGGTGGAGGGGACAAAGTCCTTCTTTGCTTCTCTCCCCTTGGAGTGATTTCACTCTACAAAGCTGACACAATCAGTCCCTCCCTTGTTTTCCTTCCAAAGGTGACACTAGGAAGAAAAAGGAATGAACTACTGATAGGATTGGGACTTCCTGGAAGCCTGGCTCCTAGCCTACGTTAACAGAGACAGTGAGGAAATCAGGGTCCAAGATTATGGCTGTCTGCTAGTTCCTAGGGAAAACTCATTATTTCAGTTGTGATCCTTATCCTTTTTAGTGACTATTTTAAGTGAATTTGTTTTAAAGTCTCTTTTCCTTTAAACGTTGCCCACATAATCAATCAATCTGAGAACTGGGGGTATGACAGAGGAGGCCCAGTATGGCAGAGCATTTAAGCAGGAGATGGGCAACGGGTGCACACCACTGTTAAATCAGCTGGAAGGAGCTAGGGCCAAGGACAACACTCCAGAAGTTCTGTCCTTGGGGGCCCCAGAACCTCTGATTCCTAAATGACCTATGGCTGTGGAACTGATTCATCCACTACAAGTGACCTAGAACTTACGCTATGCCTTAAAAGCTTGGTGGATTCTCCTGTTAAATTGCACGTTTTGGTAAGTCTAACTTTACAACCAAAATTCCATATTAGAATTCATCCGTAAGTGTGGAGCTGTAGCTGTCCCAAAGGAGATAACCCATACAGGATGTTGACTGGGAGGTGGGAACAGAAGTATATATCCTCTCCAAGAAGAAAAGAGTAACTAGAAAATCTTAACTGGAAAGAAAGCCAGGGTTTTACTTAGTGACTTCACTGTACTCTTTCAGAAATGGCAATGGAGAAAAACAGTTTCTTCCTCATTTTAGAACACAAAAAAAGAAAACCAATCAAGAGTTTAAAAAAATCCCCATTTCAGGGAAGTTAAAGCCTACAGCAAAATAAAAGTCCAAAGATATACTGACTCCTGGCATATGCTTTTCAATTCTGGCATGGTTTTCAATTCTAAGTATAAAGAATCAAGGTGAAGAGAAATCTATACAAGTGCAGACAAACAGAGTAAGATTAAATAATAATTGGTGACAGCTAAGAACTTGTAAAGTGCCTAACTGTTCTTAAGTGTTTCTATTTATTTAATAATCTTTTCTGTATTTTTTAGTAATATGACTTATATAGATGTATGTTTTTGTTTTACCTTGTTTACATTTTTAATAATTTAAATGGAAAAGAATTTTTTTCCCCATGAATTGTAAGAAGTCTAGCTGCATCCAAAGTCAGCCACTGCATTATTAATATTCTGCCCTTTGGAGCCTTATCACCACACTCACCCACCTACTCTCCTACCAGGCCAGAGTGGAGATCTCTAGGTAGGGATTAGATGAGTGTGTCAGGGAGAGGTACCTGTACTGGGCCCTTTCAGATCCTCCAATCCCTTTAGCTCCACATTGCCTTCCCCTTCTCTAACCAAACCCCTGGAACCTGATGTTCCTATTGACATTCTTGATTCTTTTCTTTCTTTCCTCCACCTGTGCCTTCTTTGTCAAACCTTATTAGGTTAAAGTCTTCATTCATTCTTTCTGTGCTTGCTTTCAACCTTAGAATAAAATCACAAACCTGGGCTGCATGGATCCGCAATGAAACCACACAACGTGATCCTACTTGGGCCCTCACTGTTAATTGACAAGGTTCTCTCTTTAAAAAAAAAAATTTCTTTTATTCTTTATTTATTTTTGACAGAGAGAGACAATGAGACAGAGTATGAGTGGGAGAGGAACAGAGAGAGAGGGGAGGGAGATACAGAATCCAAAGCAGGATCCAGGCTCTGAGCTGTCAGCACAGAGCCCGGTGTGGGGCTTGAACTCATGAATTGCGAGATCACGACCTGAGCCGAAGTCAGACACTTAAGCACCTGAGCTACCCAGGCGCCCCAAGGCTCTCTCTTTTATGGATGTATTGATACAGGTCTATAGACACTTACTCTAAACATTTCTGTCAAGTCCTGCTGTCATATTCACTCTCAAGAAACAGCTTTCTGTCCTAATGTAGACCAAGCCTACTCAAAATCTCCTACACATTCTCTCTCTGTCTCTCTCTCTCTGTCTCTCTCTCTTACACACACACACACACACACACACACACACACACACACACAGAGTCTTTCTTCCTTTATATTTCTTTTCCAACTACTCTGCCAAGTTGATCCCAGAAGCATCATTATCTCAAAAGATCTTTCTTTGGGCACCTGGTTGGCTCAGTCAGTTGAGCAACCAATTCTTGATTTTGGCTCATGTCATGATCCCAGGGTCGTGGGATCTGGCTCTGAGCTGAGCATGGGGCCTGCTTAGGATATTCTCATTCTCTCTCTCTCTCTCTCTCTCACTCTCACTCTCACTCTCACTCTCACTCTCTATCTCTCTTGCCCCTCTCCTCTACTTGCATACTCTCTCTAAAATAAAATAAAATAAAATAAAATAAAATAAATAAAATAAAATAAGACTTTAATCTTATTTGAAAATCCCTTTCAATTGACTCTAATCATCCCCTTTCTACTGACATTTTTCCTTCTAAATAATATTCTCTAGCACCTTCCAGTTTCTTTAAAAAGAATCTCTCTCACAACACAACGTTTTACTTTTTGTTAAAATTATTTCTGTATATGTTTTATGTCCTTTACTAGAATGAAGATTCCTTAGACCAGGAATAAAATTTAAGCATCTTTAATTTCCTCCAAAGTCTAAGATTGAATCTTATACACAGTGTGGGCTTATGAATGTGTACTGAATGAATGAATGAATGAATGAATATCTCAGTATAGTTAAGTCATTCTTGGGCTCATTCCTGGTGTCTGAAAGAAAATCCATGGGAGTGCTCTGAACTTGCTTCAGTAAGACTCATTTAGGGTTTGGAATGCCTAAGACTGCCATGGACTTCTCAGATAGTTATCTTCTCAGTGTAATGTAATGCCATAGTCCCTTAGTCAATGCTTCTCCATCTTATTTAATGATACTAGAAACTACACAATTAGGTATTAATTCCCTTGACTTAAATCTTCAGTTCCTCTTTAAAGTTGCAACTATTAAAAAATAAATAAGTAAATAAGTAAGTAACAGTTGTAACTGTTTCTGGGAAAGGTATTGCATTTAGATTGCAGTAAACTAATTTTTGTGATATTTTGTGATATTTTGTCCATGAGAAATAGGGGCAGAAATAGATGCTTTGGGGTTCCTTAACAGGACCTCTTTGATTCTTTCCTTTCTCGCCTCCACTTGTGTTTTCTTTGCCAAACCCCATTAAGCTAAAGTCCCCATCCAGGCCCAAATCACAGAGGGGACCCTGTGAGCCTACGATGGCTCTCCAATAGCCTCCTGTGTTGTTCTCCCTATTACATGGTATGAAATCCCCAAGGGTTGGTGCTCTCTAGGGCACTGTCTCCAGAAGGCCACTATTAAAATGTAGTTAAAAGCAGACTGGAATCCTGATTCAATTTTTTTTCTGCTATAAATAAGCTGAGGGGCAACTTTGATCCTCATCTACAGATGGATTGGAATCCATTTCTCTGATCCTGCAAGTACAAGTTGTGATTTCCAAAACAGGCATACGGCAGTATATGATTTGTGATATTTTCCCTTCTTTCTAAATTTCCATAACTGCAAATGTCCTATACTTCATATACTTTCATTTTACCAGAAAAAAAAGTAAACTAAAGAAAAATGAGAGTACATTAATTACAAGCTTTAGGGGAAAAAACATGGAAATATCTTTGGGCCTAGAATATTTTTCCCTAGATTAATTTTGGTGAGAAAATGTTCTTTATAGTAAACAATGTCGTAGTTAGTTCTAGTCTCCACCAGTTTTCTTAAATTTATTTTTTAAATTAAAGTTAGTTAACATATAGTATAATATTGGTGTCAGAAGTAGAACCCAGTGATTCATCACTTACATATAACACCCAGTGATCATCCCAGCAAGTGCCCTCCTTAATGCCCTTCACCCATTTAGCCCATCCCTCACCCACTTCTCCTCTAGCAATCCTCAGTTTGTTCTCTGTATTTAAAAGTCTCTTATGGGTTATCTCCCTCTCTGTTTTTATCTTATTTTTCCTTCTCTTCCCCTATGGTCATCTGCTTTGTTTCTTAAATTCCATATATGAGTGAAAGCATATGATATTAGTCTCCATCAGTTTTTAATCATCAGATTAAGAAAAATATTTTAAGAATTGTTATAGAATAATTATAGGAAAGAAAAGTCCAGGAAAAAGATCTACTGATATAATAAAGATGCCCCTCACTGTATATAATTGTACTAGATATTAAATCTTGACTGCCTTCAACATTCACACACACAGATACACACACGTGTACACACACATGCCCCCCACCCCCCGCCAGAGTCATGTAGAGGGCATTTCTGATTTCATCAGAAATTTCTAAATTACTATGTCCCTATGCTTGCTTGCAGGATTTCAGTTTCCCCTCAACATCTCCCACAATTAATTGAGAGCACCAATACAAAGGGTAGAGACTTCATATGTGTTTGTCTTAGATCTGCCACACGTTCCCACAGTGTCTACAGTTCAGAGGGCCACTGGAAGGAGTGCCATTGTAGCCCCTCATGAGAGAAACATCAAGGCCCATGCCAAGGGTGCTTCTCTAGTGCTCCCAAAGCTGACAATTCTGAAGGCAAAACAGCAATGGCAGCTCCACAAAGGAAGCAGTCTCTCTATAATTTGGTGTGCTTTGTCACTCAGTTTATCCAAAACATACCTCCTTTGCCCATTGGCTTTTTCTTCCTCAGTCCAAAGGTGTCAGAGGATAAGCATCACATCCACTCTATTACATATGCTCAAGTCTAGTTCTAGAAGCTAGACAGAGAACAGAAGCTATACCACCATTCCATCTTCCTCAATTCCTTTATTCTGCTTTGGCTCAAATCCCAGAAAACTTCTCCTGCCTTCCCCTCCACCTCCCAAATTCTCCTGCTCTTCTGTGGATGCAAAAACTACTTCTGGGGGTAGAGGCAGGTGGGTTAAAATGAGAGGATGTTATTTATGTTAGCAGTATACAAGTCCTGGGTCAATCAGTCAAATGTCCTATTGTAATTCATACACCCAAAGACACCCAACTTGTCTTCTAGTCAGTAAAATCATGTCACAGGCCATCTTAGGGTACAGGTTTTGAAACCAAGAATTGTGTACCATTTGCTAGCAACCCCCACTGAAATCCTCGTGCATGCTAGGAAAATCTAACAGATTGTTTCCAACTGATTCTTCTTTCATTTGTACGAAGAAGACTGGGTTTTCACAAGTTGATGAAAAATCACTCTGGGGACTGCTGCCTACCCAACTCTTAACTACTCAGCCTGTCGGGCCTCCTATTTAGACCCAATTAGTGGCATCTCAAGTTAATGCCAGACGACCTTCAAGTGCTACCCTAAACCGACCTCAAACTAAAGACAGACTTTGGAAGACAGCATCAACAAACTTGGAACAACTTCTGTGTAGCACAGCTGATATGACTAGGTTTCTGTAGCCACAATCCCCTAAAATATTTGGAGATTTTGAACTTACAGAACAAACAAACAAACAGAAATTCCTGACTCTTTTCCCATTTGGCATTTAAGTCAGATGAGCATGTTTTTTTTCTACTGTCCCCATTGACACCCCATCTGAGAAGTTCTTAAAGATGAGGGAGAAGAGAAAAAGGAATGGGATAAGAAGCAGATAAGGGGAATGGAGTGAAACAAAGGAATGTAGTGTAAGTGTGAAAAAGAAAGAGAAAGTGAGGAAAGCCTATAAGACAGATTCTCTTAATTTCATCACAGACAGGAAATACTGCTAGAATTGCTGATTCAAGTACTTTGGGACTATTTTAAAAACCAGTGCTTTGTTCCGAACACAGAACTCCAAGGAAGAATGTTTTCCTCTCTGTTTTTGCCACAGACATGACACTCAGGGAAAGCACACAGCTTTGTTTTCCCCCAATCACTCCACGACTAGACTTAAATTCTTCCATTAAGTGGGTCTTTTAAAATACAGCCTTGAATCTAGGAGTTAAGTGGAAAATATTCATTAGCAATCAAGAATCCTTTCCAGTTAGTGGTTAGCTCCTGGGGAGGAATTTCTCTTTTCATGGTCCTTCATCTTTGAAGGCAATCAAATGCATCGATGCAAAATAGGGTTATGAGACCATTTTACCTGGCTGTGATCCAAGAAGAGGTTTACTGGGCATTACTATATGAAAGAAAGTTGCTAAACTATAGTAAACACCCACAGATCTCTGGGACCAGGAATGAATCAGAAAGTTAAAAATAGTCCCCAAACCTGATCATTTCCTTTTCTGTGTCATCTACACAGGGGTGAATAGGTTAATATATTTCAGACAGTTAAAAACAGGACAGGATATGGAGTCCTTGAGAACTCCCTCCTACAGAGAAGCCAATTAGCCTCCAAACCTCAACTTTATCAACCCTGATACAGGTCATCATGATGTGGATTAGCAAGTAACAGGATAGAGTTATCTATCTATGAGATGGTGTACAGTTGTAAAGCCAGAAAACACTTGAGAGTTATAATAAGAATTAGACAATTAATCAGATTCCTTTCCACCTTGTGACTGATCAGCTTTTCTGATTAGTGTTGTAGAGATAGTCCTACATGGATACTTGCCCTTTTCAAAGTATGTTACCACTCCAGTAGCTAGAATCCTAGAATCATATAAATTAATGAGAATTAAAAACATTACACACTTGGTTGAAGGCATGGTATGGCTCTACTGTTTTGCTAATAAGACTTGAGGTCTTTTGGGAACCTGCTAACTCTCAAGGTTAGAGCATGGTGTGACCAACACTACCTAAGGTTCAAAGGAATTGATTCCATGTTGTCAATGCTATAGGCAAGTATTTCTGAGGGATGGCATTAGCGACTTCTTATATCTTAGTTCTATCTATATCAACTCAGGAGTAAAAGGCAACCCTCTCATTTCCTTCCCACAGTGAGGAGACCACTGAGAATGTTACCTGCTTTCTGGAACCTGACATCCATGATAAACTACTAGTTTTTTTCTGAAAGCCAGATACACACAGTGCTAGAAATATAAAAGTTTGTTCTTAGTCTATAGAAGAATGATTTATCCTGGGGGTCATGATCTGCTGCATTAGTCTGTGACACACTGCAAAATTTATATGAGACTTCTTCCTTTGATTGAATCAAACACATTTGTGAACTCTAATTTAGCAACATTTCCCTTGACCATATGGGCCTCAGACAGCAATCATGCTCCACAATTCTATGAAAAATATCACTCTGGTACTCCTACAAAGGCTTATTCTTTCTTTATTGAGTCAGCCTCAAGACTTCAGTTGTTCAGTTATGAGGTAAAACAAAATATCTCTGTTTGTTATTACCTTCAACTTAATTCTTCATTGCTCCCTTGACTGTGGCTTACTTGAGTATTCCCTGGGTTTTTTCCTTTTTTTGTCAGGGATTTTTATGGCACAGATAATATACCCATTATGTTAAAATCCAGCTTGCTTTGTTCACTTTATTTGTCAGACTATTAGGGCTGGAAAGCTTAAGGGCTTAATCAGGCAATTTTTCATTTTTCTATGTTGTAACAAATCTCCTTTAATTTATCAGACAATACTCATTATGTGATACATCCCTCTACCATAATTTTAAGACAGGAAGCCACAAATTATCTCATTTTACATAACTCTGAGCTCTGAGTCATTCAGAAGGGCTGATTAGAATCACAGAATCTAAATCTTAAAGGGAATAGGGAGGTCATCTCACTGACTTATCATGGGAATCACCTAGGTTGTTCTTTGTTTTTCTGTTTGTTTGTTTTTCTAAAATACAAGATTCCTTCTTTCTTCTCCCCACCCCCAGAAATGCTGATTTTCTAGGTCTGACTTGGAGTTCAGGAATGTATATTTAGAAGTTTCCCTAGTTGATTCAGAGGATTAGGTGTCAGGGATCCACTAATGCAGTTCCCTCTTCCTTCAAATGGAGAAATATCTACTTTAACATTTTTGATATATGAACATCCAGCTTTTGTAGGAATGGTGTAAGAAATGAGACCTTCTCTGTAGAGCTGTATTTATCACTTCACAGACTGTATAGTGCATTCATCAATGTCAATGTCTTTCTGCAAACATGTGTTAATGCTTAAGCTGAGTCCTGGTACTATTAACAGGAACTATCTGTGAAGGGCCCATGATAGGCAGGCATTGTACAAAACATTTTACAAATAATATAATTAATCTCCAAAACAGTCCTGCAAGGTGGATTTGTGTAATTGTCCCTATTTTAAGAAGAAGTTTAGGAGAGCTGGAATCTAAGCCCATACCTACTAGGAGCTCTGTAGCTCATGTTTTCAAGTGTTTCATGTGTACCATCCAGTTCCAAAATAATTATGTACATAAGTATATACTTTGCTTTTTTTAATTAAGAGAAGCTTTCTTTTTTTTTCTCAGGAAAATGCTTAATGTTTTCTGGCCATCTTAATTATGCAAAATTAATTACAACCAATAATTATTGACCACTTATGTCCCAGATACTTCATGTGTTAGATTAATTATAATACTGACAATCCCTTTGGGGATAGACTAGTAATGTCTAGAAGAGCCTTTACGATTTTAAATTTCCATTTCTTTACAGACCTTTTAAAAATAGGGTAGATTCTTACCTGTTGGGGAAGGTTTAAACATTGTACTACTAGAGAACAGACAGATTTCCCAAAGTCTCTAACAGTCCTCCAATTCTGTATGCAGGTTATATTTAGCTTTCTATTTCCTGTCAAATTAAAAGCTGTTTCCAGTGCATGCATGGATTGAACCAGATCTGGCTTTACCAGATCACAATGGTTCACTTTTCCTATGAGTTCAGTAAGTTCTATTTTTAAAATTTTTCTGAAGCCAGAAAAAAATCACCCCAAAATCTGAACAAACCCCAAGGTGCTATTTTCAAAAGGGAGTTGTTTTGTTTGTTTGTTTGTTTGTTTGTTGCCACAAGCAGGGGGCTACCTTTCAAGTGATTGGAATAAAACTTAGCTCAAGTTAAATTTGAGGTAGTCTCTTTTTTTCTTCCATTCAGACTAAGAACAATGTCTAGATAAACTAGAAATAATTCTTAACAATGCGAATAACTGTTTTAAACTTGAATCTTTAAATGTAATTGTAATTTTTAATTTAATTGTAATTTTTAAATTTACAATTTAAAAAATGTAATTTTTTAAAAAAGGTAAAGTCATGTGTATAAAGTCAGAGTAAAATCTAAGATAATGAAAACTAAACTTTCACTCTAAACTTTTCACTTCTTGAGTGTTCTTTAATATAAAAATGATTAAATTAGTAAACATTTCCTTACAGTCTGTGATGTGCCAAAAATCATGCTAGCCACTAGATAAATGGAGATGAATGAGACAAGGGCTCTAATCCTTCTTTTACATTACTAAATTAAACTGGATCACAGTTTGCCAATTTACCATCTTTTACCTACAAAAATAGCAATTTCATATGGTTCAACCTAATAGTTACTATATTGTATTGCACTGATTTATATTCAGAAGGATAAGCAGGCATTCCCATGAGGAGATAGAGTGGAAGATGATAGGAAGATTTCCTCATGCCAATACTATTGAGATAATATTGAAATCTGCAGCCCAGGAGAACCACTGAAGATTGCTACAGTATTCTGGCAAAGGGAGAGGGGTGGATAAAACAGTCTCCAATTGTGTTGTTAAAAAAGTAATATAATGTTGGTAGTAGTTTAAGCGATGAATGCAAGGAAGAGAAGCTGAATATCATGAGATTAGTTGTAAGTTTGTTCCATTAGTTCAGGTGAGAAATGTTAAGGACTTGAATCTGTTCTACAAAAATTATAGACGATATTTATGAAAATAACAAAATGTCTATGATGGTTAATTTTATGTGTCAACTTTACTGGGTCAGAAGGTGCCCAGATACATGGCCAAACATTCTGTGTGTGTCCAGTAGGGTGTTTCTTTATGAGATTAGCATTTCAATCAGTAGACTGAGGGAAAACAGATTGCCCTCCCTAGTATGGGTGAGCCTCATCCAATCCATTGAAGACTTAAATAAAACAAAAAGGCTAAGTAAGAGGGAATTGGTGACTGACTGAGCTGGGACATTGGTCTTTTCTGGCCTTTAGACTGGAACTTACACATTGGCTCTCCTGGGCCTCCAGCTTGTCAAATGTAGATGTTGGTACTTCTCAGCTTTCATAATTATATGACCCAATTCCTTATGATCAACCAGCCTGTCTGTCTGTCTATCTATCTATCTATCTATCTATCTATCTATCTATCTCCTATTGGTTATGTTTCTCTGGAGAGCTAATATTTTTTGCACTGGTTCTAGAAACATAGAATGTTAAGGATGTGTTTCCTGAATTGTTTCTGGGGTTTCTGGGATCGTTTATCCATTCTGATTAGATTTAAAGATGCTACTGGCTCTATTTCCAGTAATAAAGAAAGCACTGATATTCCATGGTGTGGTCTGGAATAGAGATTTATAAGAAGACTCTGATGAAGCTGGGGACATTAAGTATCTAAATTCTGATGAGTTTTGTCAGTGGAAGAGGCCTCCCCACTCCCAGTGGAAATAGTCTCTACCCCTGTCTGAGAGGGTAGACTTGAATGAAGGGGAGGCTGGGTCCCCTAAAGAAGGACACTGGTACTCTACCAAAAATATTATACTGCATTGCCTGTGGAAACTCTAATGGCCTCTCTTGAGGCAACTGCTGTATGAGACAATGCTGATCCTCCCCAGGACTACCTCTACCACCCATCCTTGCTTCCAGACCTATACCAGAAAGTCCCTAAAGGTAAGGTACAAAGTGTGATCCATGAGGAAATATGCTACACTTTAAAACAACTACTTGAGTTTTCTAATTTATACAGACAGATATTCAGAACACATGTATTAGAATGAATATTAAGAGTGTGGGATAATGGTGGAAGGAACATAAAGTTTAATCAGGCCAAATTTATTCATATTGGTTCACTAAACAGGGATTCTACATTTAACACTGCAATTTAGGGAGCTAGAAAGGGTTCTAACAGGTTGGTTGGTTGGTTGGCTAAAACATGGATCAAAAAGTGGCCCACAGCAAACAAGTTGGAAATATCAGAACTCCCTTGGTTTAATGTAGAGGAAGGGATTCAAAGGCTTAAAGAGATTGAAATGTTAGAGTGGATTTGTCATTTAGATGACACACTGGGAAGATACAGAAGACATACTTTTCATGATGATTGTGTGAAATAAATGACTAACTATGATGGGAGTTCCAGCATCCTTAAGAGCTATGTGATCACTCTTCTCTCTAGGCCAGACCTTACAGTGGGACTATAGTTACTGAATCAAGAAACCTAAATGCAATGAGACTAACTAGATCCTGGGGTGGCAGGAACCAAGTAGCAGCACTCAATCACCAAAGGTAAGGTGGGTGTGGTTGCCATAATAGACAGCAGAGTCAGAACAGCAATCAAACAGTCTCATTAGCATAGACTTATGAAGGTGGCTAGTTAGTTGACCTTGGTGTTCCAGAAGTAAAATACACAGAAAGCCTATTAAATTCTTCCATGATCTGTATAAGCAGAGAAGTTCTAGGTCAAGTGAACAAAGTCTAGCTTGAATTATAAAAACAGAGAGTCATAGCCCCTCAATTAGTTTCTAGACTTGAGGCAGTTTACTTACCAAAACTCCTTACATGAAGGGCAGGCTGGGTCCCCTAAGGAAAAACCCTGGTACATTACCAAAAATTTATACTGTCAGTCTTCCTCCCCACCCTCCCCAAAGGGATTTATGGCCTTTTACCAGAGTAACTGTGCATGGGGGAACAGGAAATAATCAGACCTTTCAGGGACTACATATATTGGCTCTGAACTGATAACAATTCTAAATAAGACCCCAAACATCATTTTTGTTCAGTCAGAGTAGGAGCTTATAGAGGCTAGGTGATTGATGAAGTTTTAGCTCAGGTCTGTCTCACAGTGGGACCATTGGGTCCCCAAATGCATCCTGTGGTTATTTTCCCAGTTCCAGAATTCATATTTTGGGTTGATATTCTCAGCAGTTGCCAGAATCCCCATACTGGTTTTTGACCTATGGAGTGAGGGCTAGTATTGTGGGAAAGGACCAGTGGAAACCACTAGAACTGTCTTTACCTAGAAAAATATAAACTTAAAGCAATACTACATTGAGTACTAACTTGCAGAGACTAGTGCCATCAAGGACTGGAGAGATGGTGATGATTCCCAATACATCACCATTCAACTAGCCTATCTAGCTCTTTAGAAGCAGATAGATCTTGGAAGATGACATAGGATTATCCTAAATTTAACCAGGTGGTGACTCCAGCTGAAGGTTCTGTACCAGATTTGGTTTCATTGCTTGAACAAATTAACACATCCTCTGGTACTCAGTATGCAGCTATTGATCTAGCAAATGCCTTTTTTCTCTAGCCCTGTCAATAAGGACCACCTTGTTTTCAGCTGGCAAGGCCAGCAATATACCTTCACTGTCTTACCTAAGGGGTATATTAACTCTCCAACCCTATGTCATAATTCAGTTTTCAGGGATCTTGATCACGTTTCACTTATACAAGATATCACACAGGTCCAATACATTGATGGCATTAGGCTGATTGGACCTAGTGAGTAAGAAGTAGAAATTACTCTAGATTTAGTAAAATATTTGCATGCTAGAGTGTGAGAAATAAATATGACAAAAGTTTAGAGGCCTCAGTGAAATTTCTAGGGGTCCAGTGGTGTGGGGCATGTTGAGATATCACTTCTAAGTGAAGGATGGATCTAGGTCCTCCTACAACCAAAAAAGAGGCACAATGCCTAATGGACCTCTTTGGATTTTGGAGGAAACATATCACTCATTTGGATTTGTTCCTCTGGCCCATTTATCAGGTTACCACAAAAGCCACTAGTTTTGTGTGGGACTCAAAACAGAAGGCTCTGAAATAGGTCTAGGCTGCTATGCAAGCCTGCTCTGCCACTTGGATCATAAGGTTCAGTAGATCTAATGGTGCCTGAAGTGTCAGTGGTAGACAGGGATGCTGTTTGGAGCCTTTGGAAGATCCCTATAGGTGACTTACAGTGATTTTGGAGCAGAATCCTGCAGTCCTCTGCAGATAGCGACTTCTCTTCTGAGAAATAGCTCTTGGACTGCCTGCTACTGAGGCTTCATAGAAACTGAATGCTTAACCATGGACCACTGACCCATGTAACATGAGCTGCCTCTCATGAACTGGTATTATCTGACCCACCAAACCAGAGAGTTCGACATGAACAGCAGAATTCCTTCATCAGATGGAAGTGGTATATATGTGATCAAGTCTGATCTGGCCCTGAAGGCACAAGTTATATGAAGAAGTACCCAAATGCCCATAGTTTCCACTCCTGCTACACTGCTGTTTCTCTCCCAGCTTGCACCTATGGCCTCATGAGGAATTCTCCATGATCACTTTATTAAGCACTTTATATTCATGAACTCACAATGACCTTGAGGTGGGTATCATTATTTCCATTTTCATTTTCATTTCCATTTCGAGGAAGCTGAAGCACAGAATGGGCAATACCTTGCCCAGGATCATTTGGCTGGAGTTAGGCTATGATGCCAAACAGTCTAACACCAACGTCTCCCTTTGACAAACATGCCATACAATATTTTCTAAAATCCCACGGGGCAAATGTTGCAGATCTCTCTTTTTAGCCTTGCCATTATTTTTAGCAAATTTCTGTTTCACCTTGGGGCGCCTGGGTGGCTCAGTCGGTTAAGCGGCTGACTTCAGCTCAGGTCATGATCTCGCAGTCCGTGAGTTCAAGCCCCGCGTCGGGCTCTGTGCTGACAGCTCAGAGCCTGGAGCCTGTTTCAGATTCTGTGTCTCCCTCTCTCTGACCCTCCCCCGTTCAGGCTCTGTCTCTCTCTGTCTCAAAAATAAAAATAAACGTTGAAAAAACAATTAAAAAAAAATTTCTGTTTCACCTTACTAGAAAGGGATGATGGTATGACAAAGAGTGAGGAGAGGAAGCAAGCTATATATCCAAAAGATACTTCAGTTAAATGGTATTTAGTCAAGTTAAATTATTCTAAAAATTATCAATAACAGAGAAAGTGACTTAGGTCTTTTCCTGTTGTAGACACAGGATTTTTAGAAGGAGTACTATTTATTTTTCACCCCAAAACCCAACGGACTTAAAAAAAGTGTTGGAAAGTATAGGATATACTATACTATACACTATAGTAACTATAGTGAACACTGTATTGTATACTTGAAAGTTGCTAAGACAGTAGATCTTCAGTGTTCTCACCACTTACATACATACACACACACAGTAACTATCTGAGGTGATGGATGTGTTAACTAACCTTACTGTGGTTAATAATTTTGCAATATATATGTATGTCAAATCATCATGTTGTACACTTTATATTTATACAATGTTATATCAATCATATTACAACAAAGCTGGGAAAAATTTAAAACTGACATAAGAAAACAGCATTTATACTGTCCTTAAAGTGATCAGAACAATAGTTCCTCAAGTAATTAGACAGAAATTTCTCCATTTATTTTCAAAAGACTGTACCATCTGTTATCATAAAAGCCCAAGTAATATTAGAGATAGTTTGGTGGACTTTCCTCAGAGATACAAATAGTATCTAGTTTCTTTTCTGAAAACTGTTTCCTTACTGGCTACTCAGTACAAGAAAAGAAGTAATAAATATCAGAGCAGAAATTAGTCAAATATGAAAGAGACAAACTATATAGATAAAATCAATGAAACCAAGAGCTGATTCTGTAAAAAAAAATCAATAAAATTTATAAACCTCTAACTATAATGATTAAGACAAGAAAGGGTATTCAAGCTACCAAAATCAGGAATGAAAAAGGAGATACCAATACAGATCCTACAGATATTAAAAGGATAATTAGAAAATGTTACAAATAACTTTATGCCAACAAGTGACAACCAGATGAAATGGATAAACTATTTTAAAGACAGAAATTATTAAAATTACCTTGTAAGAAGAAATAGGAAACTTAACAGTCTTATATCTACTAAAGAGATTGAATTCATAATTATAAACCTTCCAATAAAAAATATTTAGCCCCAATTTTTCCTTTTTTAAAAATAATTTGTTAAATGTTTATTTATTTTTGATATATAGAGAGAGACAGAGTGTGAAAGAGTAAGGGACAGAGAGGGAGACACAGAATCTGAAGTAGGCTCCAGGCTCCTAGCTGTCAGCACAGAGCCTGATGTGGGGCTCGAACCCACAAACCACGAGATCATGACCTGAGCTGAAGTCAGACACTTAACTGACAGAGCCACCCAGGTGCCTCAGGTCCAATTTTTTCACTGGAGAATTCTATAAAACATTTAATAGAATCTCTTTCAGAAAATTAAGGATAAGGGAACACTTCCAAACTCATTTTACAAGGCCAGTATTACTGATACCAATACCAGTCAGACATCACAAGAAAAGAAAAATTATAGATCAATATCTATCATGAACATAAATGCAAAAACCCTGAACAAAATATTAGCAAATCAAATCTAGTAATAATATAAAAACAAAAATACATTATGAATAAGTGAGTTTTATCCTATGAATGCAAGGTTGGCTTAACATTCAAAAATTAATAAATGACTAAAGTAATAAATCATATAATCATTCCAACAGATACAGGAAAAGCACGACAAAATTCAATACCCATTCATGAAAACAACCCAGATAACTCAGAAATAGATGAGAACATCCTCATGTTGATAAAAGGCATGTATGAAAAACTTACATCTAATATCATACTTGATGATAGAAGACTGAATACCTTCTCCCTAAGATCTGAAACAAGGCAAGGATGTCCACCTTTACCACTTCTTTTCATATTTTAACAGGTTCTTAAAGACCTAAGTGTTTCCCAAACTTCATTCATTTCCCAGCTATCTTAAAAATTTGTGTCATTGCTTCATAACTCCTGTACAACCACATTTTGGGAAAGGCTGAAATAGAAAAATAAAACAGAATTTCAGGAGCAAGGAGTTGCTTGAGGAAAGGGGTTATCTAAACACACATGTGTGCATAAGATCAATAGCCATTTATATACTGGATAATTAGTTTGATCTAGCCTACATTTCCTAGAAAATGGAGGGTGAGAAAAAGTTTCTATGTAAAGACTATTTGGAGGTACAATATTAGGGCAGAACGAGTTAGGGGAAAAGATAATATGAGGCATGGAAAGAGAGAAAGCAAATACAAGCTATTGTATTAACAAGCTGACCAGTTTCACAAGAAAACACAGATGACTGCTCAGTCACATAGGACATATTTCAAACAGGCTCTTTGGAATCATAGTGCTTTCAAACAATCCATTGAGGAGAGGAATTATCAGCCAACCACTTTCCATCTTCTATGCCTCAACAGTCAAAGTTTGGCACATACATAATACATTAACTCCTCTGAACTTCTTGTCCTGTCCCACTTGTTCAGGCAGGTGCTGCTGGAAAAGTCAGATACTACGCCTTACACTTAGATGCTTCATTTGAGACCAGAGTAAGAGGAGGAGCCAGATTCTCAGTAGGTTTGGTCAGATCACATCTGTGTCCTCAAAAGGCACAACAGAGACCATATTGGAGCCCAGCAATCACCCTGAGGAAGTGGTGACAGCAGGTGGTGTTAGGCAATGACTTCCCAAGTGACTGTAATGGTGGCCAGAGCACTCTAGTGACCAACCAGCAAAAACCCAGAGGGCAGCTGGGCCTGAGTAAATCTGGAGAGGTGCATAAATCAGGTCTGATGCAGTTTCCAAAGGAGTAATTGCTGTGGGTAATCTGCCGACAGTTTGAAATACCCATCTAACATTTGGCCCATGTTTTTAAAAATCTTTTGGGATAATTTTCTCAAAAATGTTTCATATGCTATTTATTGGCAATACACAAAAAGGTGCTGAGTTTTCTCAAATATTTCATGGAGTAGACTTTAACTGAACATCAATTCATTATCTATGGCAGAAGTCTGAAATGTTTTTTTCTACTAAGATGCATACCCAGATGATATACCAGGGCATCATATATTCCCATGGACTTCCCTGAGATGGGGTTTAACCCCTGGTGTACTCGAAATAACCTGTTCCTTCTCTCCCTCTCTCTCTTTCTCTTACTCAAGAGAATGTCTACTAGAGAGCCACATAGGGATAACTGCATACACACACACACACACACACACACACACACACGCACGCACGCACACACACACACACACACATGAAATGAGTTCTATTATTGTTAAGAGAGTGAAGTACAGTGCTTAAGCATTTGAGCTCTGGAGTTCTTAAACAACCCAACTTCTACTTTCTAATGATTTTAACTTGGACAAATATCTTCAACCCTTCTGCTTCATTTTACCTTATCCATAAAACACAGTAATGACACCTACCAAATTTGGTTGTGTGAGAAATATACTAAACATTCAATAATTGTTAGTTATTAGCAGTAGCTAATTACTTGTGATGATTATTTTAAAACTATTATTCGTAACAAATGAGTTCATTTACCTGGGTGCCATTGGTATTCAATTCAATTCAATGAATATAAACCATGTTCTATGAGACAGGTAGAAACTGTGTGTTTTGAATTTGCTACAAGTTTTTTCTTTGATAAAACTAAAAATCTAAGTCATGTGTACAGTTCAAGTACCAACCTCAATAAGGTATATTATTCTATTTCTGTAAGTTAGATCTATATAGTAATTGTTACTAAGAGCTGGAAGATTCTGGGTTCTTTACTGAAAAGTTTATTCTGGAGTTTTCAATTCGTTTTATTCTCAGTAGGAGGGTAGGTTAAAAATTGGAAAATATCAGAACTTGTGTCTTAGAACCATTGATGGAAATGAACTCATGTACACAGGTAGGTGGGAGAGCTGTACAACGAGGTAAGACAGTGTGGGCTCAAACAACAAGTTCTTTCAGTGGGTGTTTGTCTTTTTCATGTGCAATTTTCTTCCCAGGCATGAGTTGTCTGTTGTACTTAAACAGATATCGTTTAGTAACCGTTACCACTTTGGGTACCTAATCACATATCTGTTAGAAACAGCTTCATCCTTTGAGCATCCCAGGACAGAAATCTTGGTCTGGTCTTTGTTTCATCCGCCTTTAGCTTCTGCATTGTTTGCCATTATATTCTCCACTTGTTTCCTCTAATTTACCCAGGGCCTCATTCTGTGCATAACCAGTTTTTGTTTCCAAAATATATTTAAGTTACCATCTTATGTATCTATCTCCTCCTCCAGGAGATGAACATCTACTCCAGGGCAGCATTATCTTTACCTGCCTTCCCGCAGAATTTAGCACCTAAGTGTCTGGAGCAGCATGTTCTCAGTGTTTATTAATTGGGCATTGTCTTCTGTTCCTTTGCCTTCTCTCACAAGCTGCTCAGACTTCCCCATCTGAGGACCACCTGCCATGGAGCTCCCAGGACCCTTGAGCTGAACCCATGGCCATTCTGCAACAAGAATGTCATTTCTTGGAAATCAGGTTTTATCATATTTGTTTGATATAAAATAATGTTTTCAATTACTTAAAGGCTAAATTATCTTTACCACAAAATCTTCAAGTAAAATTAATGCTCATGAACAGTTTGGTGTGTGAATGTGAGGGGGTAGTATATACCCCAGTTTGAAAAGCACACTTTTATTTTGTCCAGCATGCATCTATCAGGTGAGTGTTTCTCAGACACATTCTAATCATGTCTCATCTCTTTTTCTGGCTTCTATGCGCCCACTGTCTCATTTTTCCTCCCCAGGTGAACACATCACTTTAACCAGCTTATTTGCTCACTATCTGTCCCTTAGGTCATGCTCAATTTTATTTCTAGACCTTTGAACTAATTCTCTAAAATGCTATATCTTCTTTATTCTGTTTTTCTTAGCCCTTCAAGAACCAACTCATATATCTTCTCTAAGAAAACTACAGCAGCTCAGGTGGTTTTACCTTCTCTAACATCCTTGGTAAAAACACTTTATTACAATTATTGTTTATTACAACCATTGTTTCAAGCATTTCCTTTATTTTTTCAGCAACTTTTAAGGGAAGGAATCAGGGTTGACTTGTCTTTGTATCTCTCACATGGTGCAGAGTAGATACTAGAAAAATCAAGGAATATCAGCACTGTTCTAGACTTCTGCGGCCATTGAGTCTAATTTTGTATAGTAGTAATACACTCATTTATTTACCAAACATAAATTTTTCCTAGCTTTATTGAAGATCTAATTGGCAAATAAAAATTGTGTATATTCAAGGTGCATAATGTGATGTTTTGACATATGAATAAATTGTGAAATGATTACTACAATCAAGCTAATTAACATATCTCACTTCACATAGTTGCAATCATTTACCGATATGAATTGAGGGTTTATTTTGTATAAGGCAATATGAGTAAAATTTTTCACATTAATATATTTGAAGAGGTTGAAGAAGTTCTTCAACCTGAATATCTGTCATAAAAGCTTAGTTCTTCACAAGAAGATTTATATTAGTTTTGGACAGCTGTGAAAGTTCTTTTTTATGATGATATAAAGTATGTTTTTCTGATCTTAATTCTGTTTCTGGAACAATTTAGAATAAATCTAATATTTCTTCCATATAACAATCCTTTGGTGTTCATCTCATTTAAATTTTTAAAAATTCTATCCCCAATTCTATCCCCAGCTGATATTAAAATCTTCATCTTCTGTTCCTCCTTCACTGTTCATCTTCTACTTTAACTCCAAGGTTTATAGATCCTTCCTCCTCTAGGCTGTCTTCTTCCAAAGACACCTGAGTTTGCCACAGTCCTTTATGGATATGGAAGTATCACCGGAATATTACCAATACAAGTAGCTGTTGATTAATCAGGGTACTTTAACATTTTAGCCAGTATCTCAAATGACACACAGGTATGTCTTTTTTTTTTGGGGGGGGGGGAGGGTCTACATCACCAGTCCAGTCTTAGCTGTCTTCTCAAAGTCAAGCTTGTTGACAAGAATCAAATCACAAACTATTCTTTTATTCAAAAAAAAATGACTAGCAAAAATGCATTGCAGTTCCTCTTTGGAACACAAGGAAATCAAAATGTAGTAAAACCCACTGTATTCCTTGCACAGTACCAAGTGCTAGGTGTATGGTATTGAAAAGAGATGGCTCCTGCTATCAAAGAGCTTTCAAATTAATACAATTGTTATAAAACAAACAAGATAAGGAAATGGAGTAAAAATGGTGGGTCTTACTCAGATAGGGTAGTAAGGTAAGGTTTCTCTCTGGTACTGACATCAAGCTGAGATCTAAAGAAAAAAAAGAGGTTGCCATACCAAACAAGGAAGACAGTCTTCTAGGAAGAGGAAACCAATTCTGCAACAATATTAGGGAGAATAACCTAGGTTGTTTTAAAACCAGAGGCCAGAGGGCCAGGGCAAGAGTAGAAAATATTTTAAAAATATTCTGGCTGCTAGAAACCAAGCCAGGAGGAAATTGTAGTGGTTCAGGAAAAAAGATGATAATGAGTAACTTGGACCTGGGTGGCTGTAGTAGAGCTGAAGATAAGTTGATAAATTTGAGATATATTATGGAGATGCTAACAAAAGTTTGCTGATATACCATCTATCAAAAAATATGCATCTATTCATGAATTCTCACAAACCAAAGAGAGGTATTTTCATGCAAACCATAGGCACATCAAATATATAAGATTTTTTGTTGTCTTTTAAAATTCAAAAGAAACCCAACATGTAGCAGAGTTTCTGTTTGCACTGATAGGAGGTAGCTGTTCATATTTCAGATGTGAAACATCTGGCACCGTGTATTCTGAAAACATGAATTAAAAAGAAGGGTAATCTAAAACAGTCACTGGGGCTATGCTCTCTGCTCCCTGGAATGGAACAGTGGATCCCAGGCTCATTCTGGGTTCACATTATAAAACATTAGTTTGATTCAGCCTTAGATTTGTGAGTTGATATTCCAGGAAAACAGATTTCTGCTCATTATATGAAAGAACTTTCCCATAATTGCCCTTTGAATATATAAGCTTCAGGATTAATTATCTGTCAGACTTCCTGTCTTCTCCACTTTTTACTGAGTGGTCATTTAACTCACCTAGGGATATCAAGAGAATGACTTGCTTTGCTTTTAGGGGCTTGAAAAATTAAAGCTGAACTTACTGGATGTCAGGAATGAAATTAGCACAACATCCTAGAAGCTGATAACTTAAAAAATGTTTGGATGATAAAGATCCTAAGAGGAATGTTAAGACAACTGAGTTCTATTGCTAACAGAGATTAACTTTGTTTTTTTGGACAAGATTCTTGATTATTCTGAGACTTGGTTTACCTAAATGTTAAATAGTTATAAAAATCAATGGTTTTCTCTTCCCCCGCTTCTTAGTAGCAAATTACAATCTGAAAAATCCCCAAAACTGAAAAGGAAAAGTGAGAGAAAGTACCTAATAGTCAAAAGAGGAAAGAGGGAATTATTGAAGCAACTGGCAACATTAAGCAATCATGACTCAATGAGCAGAGAAAATCAATGAGTCAAAAATGAACACTTTTTTTTTTTTTTTACCTGAATAGACCTTCTCTGGTCTGGGAGCCTTACTTTTTCACTAATTTCTAATCTGAAAGGCTGTTGGATACATCACACTCCGAGGGTGCAGATGTCACCAAGACACTGTGACCCCATCTTCATCTTGCCTATTGATCTATGTCCTGAGGTGCATTCAGAAGAGGGTGAGAGCTTGGTGTTTATCCTTGAAAGGTGGCCTTTGGATTGATTTCATGAGTAGTTTTTCTAAAGATCCCAAAGTGGCAGACCTGTTAGTGTTATTGAAGATATCTCTCTTTCTAAGTATCTTAACCTCTCTATACCTCAGTGTTTTCATCTGTTAAACAAGAATAAGGATGGCACCTACCTTATTACAGTTGTTGTAATGTCAAGTGATAAGGAAGCTTAAATGACAAGATTTAAAAACCTCTTGAAATATGTTTTATATTAGTGACATATTATTGATAATGTTAGTGACAATAAATATTAGGCATTAATAATTTTACATTCTTATCCATAGTCACAGCAACTTCCATGTGAATGTTCCGAGTTCCCAGTTACTGCTCAGCCATTGTTACCAAACTTCATACTGTCATAGACTCCTGTGGTCTGTCTCCAAAGTACTTAGTCCACAGCTGTAACCCTTGTTTACTGAGTTCAACAGGTCTAATACAGCCTATTCCCAACAATTCTGCCCAAGCCATGTCCCCTCCTCTCTCTCCTCATTCACACCCCTCCTCTGCAGAGATGCGCAACTGACACACAAGAATCCTATATCTATGGCTTTGTTCATGCTGTTTCCCAAACCTGGAATGCCCTTTTATTTGCACGGACAAATCCTATGCATTCTTCAAGGCCTTCAATTCCATCTCTCTTACAACTTTATCTTCATGACCTAAAACATATCTCTATATCAGTTTAGTACTTAATTATAGCATCCTTATTTGTGTTTTCATAATAACTACTTAATGACTTATCCCATGTGCTAGACCCCATACAAGGTCAAAGTACAATTAATGCCTTCTGAAAACTATTATCTCCATTTTGCAGATGAGTTAAGTAAGAGAGAGTTTAAGTAATTTTCCTCAGGAGATGGAGCTTGAAGGTCATTACTTTCAAAGTGGCAGTTACACAGTTTTTCCTGCATTTAATTACAGACTGTATGCACTCCTTTTATCTGTCAGCAATGTAACAAAAACAGTCTGGTCTTGTTTAATTTCTTATGTGGAATTTTTATAATGAAAAGTCACAAACTGTCATTCTATGGCCAAATCTGGCCACCAAGGTTGTTTTATTTGACTCATACAGTAACACATATATTTTTAAAGCAGACATTTTAAAACAGATGATTTTACATGAAAACCTAGATTCCTAGCTAAATTTGAATGAAATCAACTTAGATTAAATATTTTATTTTGAAAAAAAAATTAAAGTACTAGAAGAAAACATGAATTGGTATTTGTATACTCTTGGGACTACCAAAGCCACTTCTAATAAATACATGAAGTCCAAAGGTCATAAACTTTTGACACAAGAATTACAAACATCTATATGGCAGAGAGAGTGAGAGAAAGAGACAAGAGGATGAAAAGGAGGAGACAGAAAAGGAGAAAAAAAGAGCAGAAGGAGGAGGAGAAGAAAAATTTGTCAAAAGATAAATTAGGAAACCAAATTTGCAATATGTATAGCAGACAAATGCGAAAGTATCTCTAATATCTAAGAACTTCATAAAAATTAATAAATTACCAATAGAAAAAGACAACAGATTTAGGAATTCACAGGAAAAAAATATAAGTGGCCAAATAAACAAATGAAAAGATGTTTACTAACTTAACAGTTAAATAAAAAATAATAAGATACAATTCACTCATCACACTGGCAAATGTTAAAAAGATTAATAATACCCAGTATTGGCAAAAATATGAAGGGAATAGGCACTTTTGTACAGTGTTGGGTTAGAAATAGAAAACACAGGGTATTTGACAATAGTTCTTAAAAATTTAAATATGCCTTTCCTTTGACTTGCACAGTTGCATTTCTAGATTTATTTTATACACATTGAAAAAAGTTTCCATAAAAATATTTATTGTAGAATATTTGTTAGAATGAAAAATTTAAAACTAATTTAAATGTCCAAATCAATACAAATATTAGATAAATAAATTATTGTAGATCCATACAATGTAATACCAAGAACTCCCAGGAAAAAATTAAAATATTTAAAAAATGATGTAACATATTATTAAATGAAAAGTATGTGTGTACATAATGATCTTATTTAAAAATTTTTAAAAATGTTTATTTTTGAGAGAGAGACAGAGTGTGAGCTGGGGAGGGGCAGAGAGAGAGGACGACACAGAATCTGAAGCAGGCTCCAGGCTCTGAGCTGTTAGCACAGAGCCCAATGTGGGGCTGGAACTCATGAACTAGGAGATCATGGCCTGAGCCAAAGTCAGATGCTTAACTGACTGAGCCACCCAGGCACCCCTATAATGATCTTATTTTAAAATAATTATATATTTATATGTAGGAGAAATCCAGGAAAGTATACACAAACCATTAACAGCAATTTTCTCTGGTGGGATTATTTTATACATTTCTTTGTTCAATTTTTAACTAGAGTATATTTCTTCTGTCAACTTTGGTCATCTGGGGGATAAAAAGCAATATACATATTTTATGGTTCCTTTAGTTTCTGCTTCCTCCTTATTTCTCTCTAGAAAGTCATTCTAGGAAGCTAGTATCTTGGGCTATCTGAAGAAGAGATTTTTTTTATTTTCTCTAATTCCTCCTCCATCCAAGGACCCCATGCACTTAACACATTTACGATCAAGCAAATAAGGGGGAAGAGGCTGTCTCCAGTCCTATATGTTCAATCTTTACTTAGGCTTAAGAAGAATACAATTTAGTAGTGTGTTTTTCAGAGACCAGGACAGTGCATGTGTGCAGCCTCAGGCAAATTGCTTAATGGTTCTTAACTTCAGTTTCCCTCTCCATAAACCAGTCACAATAATATCTAATTATTAGAATGGCTATAGGGATTGAATGAGAATATAAATGCCTGGCATATGGTAATTACTTGTTAAGTAGTTATCATCACTATTGTTATCAACCATGCCTGTTAGGTTAGGACTGTACATTTTACTTAGTTCAGTTTTAGATATAAATGGGTCCCTAATAAATATCTCTGGACAGTTATGGCCACATGGTTCCAAATGATTTCTGTTCATGTCAGTTTGAATGAATAGTGAGTCTTGTTATGTTTTTCAATTTGGACTCTGCTTTTAGAAGTTGACCCTAAGAAATATTGACCTTGTTCATTCAATCTAAGACTTACATAAAATTCTAGAATTGTCCAGGACTGACTAGCAGCACCCTGGGAATGAAGGGATAAAATATAGAAATGCACAGGTGAATTTCTCTGCAGGCAGGGCAGGGAAGGGGGTAGAGAGGAAGAGACTGTTTGCATAAACCCCAACCCAATCTTCCTTTCAGTTTGCTCATCTTGATTTCGCTAAAGATAAAAACTAGACCTGTCTTTCCTTACTACCCCTCCCCACCCCAAATTAAAACACAATCTTTTTAGGTTTGAAATCTTAGAAAGCTTTTGTAATTTGATCATTTTTGCCAAAGAACCTCAAAGAAAGATACAAGCAGTCCTAACTTAACAAGTCTCTTAAGAATTTGATTTAAAAAAATCTGTTCATGATTGTGTGCATGAGACACACCATCATGCGTGACTAAAAAGGATATGTTACAGGGAAAAAAGATTGTTTTTGAGTATGGGCAGGGGATTCCTGATACGATCAAACCTTGGGTTTGTGATTTAAGAAGGAATTTCATTTCCTCCACAGTGAATTTTCTTACCTTTGTTGATTGCTTTTCATCTTAATGGCATTGAAAATTGTGCTTTTTTAAAAAATAAAATTCTGAATGTGGAAAAACAAATTGCTTGCTCATTCTCATTTTCAGTGATGGAAGGTATGACTGCAGTCATTGTGGTGCACACACCTCTCTTACTTTCAGTTTTTCCCTTGTTAAGATATGGAAAGTAATAAAGATGGTAATTTGAATAAAGGTGGGAAGACCAAGTCTTGGGCAAATTTCTCCATTGCTATGCTTATATTACCAAGTTGATGTGAATAAAAACTCCAGATTTTTAAGGTAAAATTAATGCCAGGATTTCAGCATTTCTTTCCATTATATCAACTCTAATCAACCTCCATCTTTCCCTCCTCAGAAGGGGAAATGCATACCAATGTTTGATACAATGCTTTGTTACTTGTTAAAAATTTCCATTTTTTTCAAGGCTTTAACTTTTATAAAACTTTGCATCATCATGATTCTGTCAAAAACTGAGAGCTATGAATGCACTGTGAGTAGTACTCCAAGGCCAAAATTCACATTTGATTTGAAGGAAACATTTTTTACATGCATCTCAAAGTTATTACACAAAAAATAATGTTTGTTCCTTAATTCATAATGCACAGTGGGACCCTCTAGCTTAGTCCTTGCCATTCATAAATGAAGCATCAGTGTGTGACATAGCTTGAAAAGACAAGGCTGCAGCACAGACACACACAGTGTTGGGGTGAACTGTGGCTTCTGTTTCCCAGTGCTCCTACTTCTCCACTAACAAGGAGGCAGCTTGGGAGTGGAAGCTGAGGACAGGAGAAAGGTGGGTATTTGCTAAAGTCCTGGCTGGAAAGAGAGTATATCTCTGTCAGCCTAAAAAACCTGACCTGGAACAGGGAATCAGTCTGGGAGGGCTGGGCACACAGGGAGGGCTAAGTTTTGGAGATGGATTCAAATCAAAGAGCCAGGAATCACAGGGCAAGAACTGGCAAGTAGAACCAGCCGAAGAGGAGGCAATCCAGATTAATTCCAAAAACCTGTGTGGGATGGATCCAGCTTATTAAAGAGACCAGGGTAGGTCAAACAACCATATTAACTTATAATTTTAAAACCCAGAATTATTTAATATTTTAGAAATTAAAGTTAAAAGTATACATCTGCAATCTCACTGACTTACAGTGGACAATAATTTTAAAACTAACAAAAAAAATTGTTTTTTAATATTGATTTATTTTTTGAGAGAGACAGAGCAGAGGGGCAGGGGCAGAGAGAGAGGGAGACACAGAAACCGAAGCAAGGCTCCAGGCTCTGAGTTGTTAGCACAGAACCCAATGAGGGGCTTGAACTCACAATCTGTGAGATCATGACCTGAGCGGAAGTCAGATGCTTAACTGACTGAGCTACCAAGATGCCCCAAAACCAACAAAAATGGAAATGAGTGAGCCCTCTCTCTGTTAGTAAAACTAACAACAAGTAGGTAAGCCCTTTCTTAAAGCTCTCATAAAGCTCTAATTTTAGCCACTAATTACTTTAGCTTCACCTGCAATTCATCAACAAGTCCAATATCTGAGTCTTGAGCCCTTCCCAGTTCCTCAACCCCCAACCCACATGAATCACCATGAAAGCTAGGTGCCTACTCAGTTCAGAAAGGTCCATCTTGACTCTTAAGCACCAGGTAGAAGAAACTCTTGCTTTAGTTTGCTGCTGTGGGTTCCACAGAGGCCAATGGACACTACCTCCTGGTGAAATGATGTTCTTGCTGTCCTAGAGCATGCCCAGGCTGAAGTGCTGCCACACTGGGCTCTAAGGAGAGAGCCAGCCAGTCCACATGTCCACAGTCTTTGTTCTAAAGACTGAGTTCTAGGCCAGAGGGGTTCCCTGGGGAGGCCTTCCAGCCTCAGCTATGTGGTATAGATCTCCCTGCCCCATGAACCCTTCAGACCAGGTTCCACAACCCATATGGTATGCTTTCCACTGGAACCTGTCATCCTTTCAAACTGCAGAAGAATCTCAATTAGAACCATCCTGATTCATCAGAAGGTTCTAATTAACTGAGGTTTCTTTTAAAAAAAATCTTTTTTAGTATTTATTTATTTTTGAGAGAGAGACAGACAGAGCATGAGCAGGGGAGAGGCAAGAGAGAGACGGAGACACAGAATCTGACGCAGGCTCCAGGCTGTCAGCTCAGAGCCTGACAAGAGGCTTGAGCTCACGAGCTGTGAGATCATGACTTGAGCTGAAGTTGGATGCTTAACTGACCGAGCCACAGAGGTGCCTCTAATTAACTGAGCTTTATTTAAAAGGCTTTCCACCCCCTTTTTCTCCCAGGAGGTTGCTTGGCATCTATACAAATCTGTCTGCCTCTTTTCTAGCAACCAGCCATGCACATCAAAAGGTTTTAGGAGAGGTCTTATGATCAGGCCATATTGAGATTCTGTTTCACCCTTCTCCTGGGGCAATGGGTATCTGTGTGCTTTTTGCCTACATAACTATGTGGCATCACTCATGGCTATCTTGAAAAAGAAGATCTGGAGTGCTTGCTTATAAGTCCTGGCAACTTCAAGTACTGGCTGGAATTCTTAACATTTCTATCCCATAGCACTTTGTTATATTTGGAACCACAAATATAAATTCATGGAAAATAGAGTGGGTTGGATAGCTTATGCCACATTCATCTTAGAATGCAGGGATATCTGGGTAAATCTAGAAGGCCAGCAAGGGTGGCCCACAATGGGCTTATTTGACCATAGGACTGAAGAACCTTTCAGGAAAGAAAAAAATTTATTCAAACAATCACAAGTGTCCACATCTCAAGTTTAGTTCAAGAACAAAGGATCAAGATGGGCAGTGGGGAAGGAAGAAAGTCAAGGGAGGAAGTAGACCAAGGTGTTTACTACTCAGATTGTCTAGGGGTTACAGCAGGGGCTACAATAAAGTATGAAAAACTAAAGAGTTGTTTCACTAACATTTATAGACCTTAAGAAACCCAAGGCTGTGCTTTTCAGAGGAAAATCAGGAGAAGGGAGTTTTGTCAGAAGCAATACATTATTGGCAGCTTCAGGATATCATCACAGTGAGATGAAGAAGAGAGCAGGTATGGTAAGTGCTAGGTGGGAGCAGAGTGAGTTAGCAAACACTAGTGACCTCCCACCAGCCTTTTCAGAATTAGCTGGGAGGGATATCTGCAAAGCAGGTAGAAGGAAAGCAAGAAAAATACTGTTTGGGGACGGTTACTGTGCCTCTGTTTGTACCACAGAGTTGGGGCTGGTGACACAAAGCCTAAAATATAATTGAAGCTTCAATGTTTGTTCCATGGAACCTCACCAGTTCTTCTGCATTCCAGTGGTTTTCTACAGACAAAAATGTTTCAAAAACTATTTGAGAAGAACCCTTCTTAATGGTAGCAGCTTCTGGGGGCTGCAGGGAGAAGAAATCAATTTGAACAATGGGCTTATATTGTTGGGTAAGAATCAACTGTTAGGAACTGAATGATGAAGATGGCTTTGTGTTGTCAGTGGTAATACCTATTCGTGCCTGAGGCTCAAAGTTCTAACAGGTGCTCTCTGTCCTGAAATTTTTTACTGCTTAGAAATGTCAATTTTAGGAATATCTGCTTGCAAATTTCTTTTGAATAGAACTTGTACATCAAATTCTGACCTTACATGATTTCATTGCTTACAATTTAAACCAAAGGTAACTGTCTCTCTGTGTTAAGACCAATATTTTATTTTCTTTTTTCATGAGCTTTTTTGATTTTTTTTGCCTTTTAATTGAATAAACTGTCAGAAGATTCTTTTTCTTTATCTTATTTCTCTTTTATCTTTCTTTCATAAGAGGAGAAGAGAAACAAACAGGAGAGTATCAGTTATGAGGATAATCCATGCTTGATAAAGGGAAAGCTGAGACTTTTTTTCCCACGGACAGAATAGTGTTTATTGTTATTTTAAAGGTGATGCTGCTTTTGTCAAAAATTCAAAAAATATAGAAAGACGTAAAGAAAAAGTAAAAATTATTTTGAAATCACACTATTCAGAAGAGAACCAGTATTAATGTTCTAGAATAGAATTTACATGTTGTCTCTCCATGTATATACAGACAGACAGAAAAAAAGACAGGGAGAGAGAAAATGTATGCAAGAGCCTTTCTAGGTCCTTTGAGAAAAGCCTGGTACTACCCTTTGAACCAGCGCCTTAATGTTGTCACCTAGGGAAGAAAGACAGATAAGCAAACCCCGTGTTTCAAAATTACCCATAACATAGCAGCTCCACAGATCAAATTAACCACACAGGACAGCCCTAAAGATCACTCAGGAAAATTGCTAGAACCACACTGTTATCTTGTTTCCAGAGCATTACAGAACGTCTATGAGGAAACTCATAAACTATAAAGCATTGTCTTTGACGTACATAGTCATCTGATAGAGGCCACAACTCTTGAGTGGCTCAAAATACCACAAAAGTGGGTGGGGAGTGCTTCTACTCAGGGAGAGTCCTTTAACCTCATTTCCCTGTGTCTGATACTGCAGAAAGTCCAAGTAGTTTTCGTTTACCTTTATAATTGGAGAAGGCATTCCAGAAGGACTCTAACAAAACATTTGGAATCCATTAGTTGCTGCTTCGCACCCAGGATAAACTTTCTTTTTTCTTTTCTTTTTTTCTTTTCGTTTTTTTCTTTCTTTTCTTTTCTTTCCTTTCCTTTTTTCTTTTCCTTCTTTTTTTTCTTTCCTCCTTTCTTTCTTTTCTTTTCTTTCTTTCTTTCTTTCTTTCTTTCTTTCTTTCTTTCTTTCTTTCTTTCTTTCTTTCTTTCTTTCTTTCTTTCTTTCTTTCTTTCTTTCTCTTTCTTTTTCTTCCTTTCCCAAGTTTTTATTTAAATTCTAGTTAGTTAACATATATGGTAAAATTGGTTTCTGGTGTAGAACTTAGTGATTCAGCACATACATATTAAAAAATCCAGAGCTCATCACAAGTGCCCTCCTTAATACCCATTGCACATTTAGCCCATCCTCTGCACACCTTCTCTCCATCAACCCTCGGTTTGTTCTTTATAGTCCCTTATGGTTTGCTTCTTTGTCTCTTTTTGTCCTTCCCATATGCTCATCTGTTTTGTTTCTTAAATTCCACATATGAGTGAAATCATACAGTATTAGTCTTTCTTTGATTTATTTCACTTAGCATAATACACTCTAGCTCCATCCACATCACTGCAAATGGCAAGATTTCATTCTTTTTCTCCTTTTTTAAGATTTCATTGTTTTTGATAGCTCAGTCAGTAATAGTCCATGTATATATATGCCACATCTTCTTTATCCATTCATCAGTCAATGGACTTTTGGGATCTTTCCATAGTTTGGCTATTGTTGATGCTGCTGCTATAAACATCAGGGTGCACATGCCCCTTCAAACTGTATTTTTGTATCCTTGGGGTAAATGCCAGAAGTGGAATTGCTGGATCATAGGGTAGTTTTATTTTTAATTTTGGGGGGACCAAAAATTACTCTTCTCCAGAGTAGCTGCACTAGTTTGCATTCCCACCAACAGTGTAAAAGTGTTCCTCTTACTCTGTATCTTCACCAGTCTCTTGTTTTCCTGTGTTGTTAATTTTTGCTATTCTGACAGGTGTAAACTGGGTTACTTTCATCAAAGCAAGAATTTAAAAACAACATAACCTGATATAAAACAAAAATTTTTATTAACAGGGAAAGAGGACTGATGCTGGTATAATCTCTCACATGGTTTTCAGTATAGGAGTGGTGTTCCCTCTCAGTGAGAGAGTAGAAAGAGTTGGACTTTGGAGTCACATAGTTCTGAGTCAAATGCCACTCACTTAAGGGTGTATATTATATATCGCATGCAATATTTGGGACATATTTACACTAAAGAATAATTTATTGTTTATCTGAAATGCAATTTTGACTGTGCATTCTGTATTTTTATTTGCTAAATCTGGCATCCCTACACTCACTCCATGTATGACCACATATAAGTTACTTTATTTCTCAGAATCTCCAGCTCTACATATGTAAAGTGTGAGATAACAATAACTAATTCTTAGGTGACTGAAAAGCACCTAGAATTCACTCATTAGATATTACTGAGTGTCTACTATGACAAGGGCTCTGGCATAGGCCAGGGAAATAGAGGCTGTCCTGCTGAAGATTATACTAAACGGTTAACTGAACAATTGGTTACTTCCTTAAACTGAGATTAGCACAACAGAAAAGCACAGGATGTTATGAGATAGAGACCCATACCCTGTAACTGGTCACAGGAGCTTTTCTTAAAGAAATGACACTTGGGGGCGCCTGGGTGGCTCAGTCGGTTGAGCGTCCGACTTCGGCTCAGATCATGATCTCACAGCTCGTGAGTTCAAGCCCCGCGTCGGGCTCTGTGCTGACAGCTCAGAGTCTGGAGCCTGCTTCTGCTTCTGTGTCTCCCTCTCTCTCTGCCCCTAACCCACTCACATTCTGTCTCTGTCTCTCTCAAAAATAAATAAACATTAAAAAAAAATTAAAAAAAAAAAGAAATGACACTTGAACGTGGATGCATATACTCATAGATGTGTACTTGTCAGTACTTGAAACTCAAAACACCTCTTTCTCTCAAACCCGTCTTTTGTCCTAAGTCCTGAAACTTCAGTTAAAAGGACAGAATTCATAGGTTACCCATTACACAAACCTGACAGTCATTCTGAACTCATTCCTGACACTCATTTTCTATATCAATTCAATTATCAGTTTTTCTTCCAAACATTCCTCAAACCTGTACCCTGTTCTCCATCTGTACACCCCACTTCCCTCACTGTCTCTTGCATGGCTATTTTGATAGCTTCCTAACCAGTTAATATACTGCTAGTTCTGCTACCTTAAAACTTGTATTTTACACATCAAGTAGAAAATTCTATTATATTTCTCTACTTAAAACATTTTAGTGACTTCCTTTTACCAAAAGCCCATGATTTCCTTCACTTTTCCCTTTATAGCATCTTTAAGAGTCATTCTTGAGTAGCCAATAACCTAATCAGGGAACCAGGGATGTGTTTTAGAGCCAAGGATACTATACACCTCTCCCAAAGTAGATAGCACTGAGAGCCTGCTAGGACACAACAGCAAGTGAAGGATCTAGGAAAACACATGGCTGCTTTTGAGTATTGCTAACAATAATATGCTTGGAAAAAACCCAAAAACAAACAAACCAAAACAAATAAAAAAACACACACACAAACAAACAAAAAACCCTATAAAAATTCTGCCCTTCCAAACAATCAGTGCCTATTTTACCTTAAGCCTTTTGCCAAAACCTGAAGTGTCTGGAAAAGAGGAGCACAGGGGGTCCTGGATACATATAAAATGCTGTCACCACTTAGCTTCTTTGGATCTGAACACTTCCTACTACCTAATCTTCATTGCCTGGGAAGCCACATCTGTTCATGAGTTGTATTTGGGTCTCTGGTGTTGACTTTCTACATGTATATCACTTCTATATATATGAATGCCCAGTATCCATCGAAAAGTGAAAATATGTATCATATTCCTTCAAGCGCCAGTTGTGAAAAACCATTAGCCAGTTCCCTAGACTCAGAAATCTAGAGTAATTTTTTTTATTTCTGTTTGCCTTAGAACAGAACCACCAGTGTGGGAGGGGAGAGTTCTGTGACAGGATTTAGGAAGCAGGCTCAGAAGGGAAGTTCATATGGAGGAGAGTGATGCTCTGTTCTAACAGTGAAGAGAGTAGGAACTGGAGGCAACAGAAGACAATTACCTCCTACTTGCTGCCTTGGTTCCAAGTAGGTCTGAGATTCCAAGGCGTCATCAGGAGGGCTTCAGTCTTTTCTTTGTTCAGAGTAGGACGAGTCTGAGAATGGTGGAGGTGGGGGAAGTAGATCCTCTAGTCTTGCCCTATTCTGCATCCAGCTCCTAGATGCTGTGGGAACAAAGCAGGACTTAATGAAGGCCAAAATGGAGTCCCTTTTGCTATAATCCTTTCTACCTCTACTATAGCCTCTTCACACCCTCTGTCCAGTGAGTTATAAGAGATGAAGAGGGAAGATAAGAGAGTTGAAGCAAAGAACAGGACAACTCTTGAGGCTTAGGCAAGGAGACAAAGTCATCTCCACAGTCTGCCAGAGCTTGCCAATCCAAAATGGCAAAGGCCACTTTGGGAGACAGAAGAAGAAAGATAGATTCAAGGAATCCCTTATTCCTCACATGGACACTGTGAAGAAGTTATGAGAATAGATCATACAGGCTTTTGTGGGTAACAAAAAAACAGGTCAGCCACAACTTCCTGCAGCCTCAATTGTGATTCAATTCACCAAACCAACTGGAGTCTTTTGGATAGAAACCCAGGAAGTTGGGCTGAAAACCTGAAACAAGGGGCTATGGATAGCACTGGGTCTCCCATGTCTAGGAGAGTCGCTACAAGTAGACAGCCTGAAGCATTCCTACAGAACAGGGTAGTTGATTGGACATATTTAGATCCTTATGCCTATCATCACCTATTAACTCATTTCCATATGCTGGAAGAAAGTAAATTACTCTGCATTGAAGTCTAAATGCTTACATACATTATCCAGTTTGCAGTGTGCAGAAGATAATATGTTTGCTTTATGCAGACCCATTCTCTTTGGACACCCACCAGTCAGGCGTTGCCATGGGTCATGAATTCTGGCTAATTATATGGGTCACCATTCCCCCTTCTGGATTAAAATATAAACTTGATAACTGAAATTGCAGCAGCCATTTTGTCACCCTGAGGTGAGAGACATATATAAAAAGACAGATAATCATAGATGATAACCTTGATATTGTCATGTTACTGAGCCAATACAAGTAAATACATATGTCAAGATTTCTTATGTGACACAAATACAAGTCTATTTGCTTAAGCCACTACTTTAGGGTTATGTTACTTTCAACCTTAAAGACTTCCTAAATGATCCAGGGAGTCCAGAATTATTAAAGTGTTGGCTGATGACAAGAGAAAGTATATAAACCATATGATCATTTCCGTAGATGAGAAAAAAACATCTGACAAGGTACAACATCCATTCTTGATAAAAACAAAAAACAAAAAACAAAAAACAAAAAACCCTCAAGAAAGTAGGTTTGGAGGGAGCATACCTCAACATAATAAAGGCCATATATGAAAAACCCACAGCTAATATCCTAAATGGGGAACAACCAAGAGCTTTTTCTCTACTGTCAGGAACAAGACAGAGATGTCTGCCTTCACCAGTTATTTAACTTAGTACTAAAGTCCTAGCCACAGCAATCAGAGAAAAGAAATAAAAGGTATTCAAATTGGCAAGGAAGAAGTAAAGCTTTTACTATTTGCAAATGGCATGATACTATATATCGAAAACCCTAAAGACTCCACCAGAAAACATTAGAATTGATAAATGAATTCAGTAAGGTCTCAGGACACAAAATCAATATACAGAAATCCTTTGCATTTCTATGTACTAGTAGTGAGGTAGCAGAAAGACAAATTAAGAAAATAATCCTATGTACAAATGCATCAAAAATAAGCAAATACCTCAGAATAAATTTAACCAAGGACGTAAAAGACCTATACTCTGAAAACTATAAAACAATGATGAAAGAAATTTAAGAACTCACAAGCAAATCGAAAGATATTCTATGTTCATGGATTAGAAGAATAAATATTGTTAAAATGTCCATACTACCCAAAGCGATCTACAGATTCAATGCAATTCCTAAAAAAAATACCAACATCATTTTTAACAGAACTGGAAACTCTCCAGTTTCCAAAGGAATAAAAGCTGAACCACTTTCTTACACCATACACAAAAACAAACTCAAAATGGATTAAAGATCTAAATGTGAGACCTGAAACCATAAAAATCCTAGAAAAGAGCACAGGCGGTTTTTCACACATGGCCTTTATTTTCTCTGACGTCAGCTATGACATCTTTCTAGATATGTCTCCTGAGGCAAGGGAAACAAAAGCAAACATAAACTATTGGTATTACATTAAAATAAAAGTCTTTTGCACGGCAAAGGAAACAACCAACAAAACTAAAACATAACCTACTGAATAGGAGAAGATAATTTGCAAATGTCCATTAAGAGGTTAGTATCAAAAATATATAAAGAACTTACATAACTGAACACCAAAAAACCCCAAAGAATCCAAATAAAAATGGGCAGAAGACATGAATAGACGTTTCTCCAAAGACATACAGATGGCCAAGAGACATATGAAAAGATGCTCAACATCATTCATCATCAAGGAAATGCAAATCAAAACTACAATGAGATATCACCTCATACCTGTCAGAATGGCTAAAATCAAAACACAAGAAACAACAAGTTGGTGAGGATATGGAGAAAAAGTAACCCTCTTGCAGTGTTGGTGGGAATGCAAACTGCAGCCACTGTGGAAAAGTGTTCCTCAAAAAATTAAAAATAGAATCATGATATGATTCAGTAATCCCACTACTGGCATTTGCAAAAGAATATGAAAACACTAATTTGAAAAGATATATGCATCCTTATGTTTATTGCAGCATTATTTACATAGCCAAATCATGGAAGCATCTGAAGTGTCCACAGATGATTGGATGGATAAAGAAGATGTGGTATATATACATAATGAAAAAGAATGAAATCTTGCCATGTGCAGCAACATGGACACATTTTGAGAATATAATACTAAGTGAAATAAGTTAGTCAGAGAAAGACAAATGCCATATGATTTTACTTGTACATGGAATTTAAGAAACAAAATAAATGAACAAAGGGATAAAGAGACAAACCAAAAAAAAAAAAAAAAGACTCAACTATAGAGAACAAACTGATAGTTACCACAGGGGAAGTAGATAGGGTGGATGGGTGAAACAGTGAAAGGGTTTAAGAGTACACTTATCATTGAGCATTGAGTAATGTATAGAACTGTACATTAACTAAACTGGAATTAAAATAAATATTAAAAATAAATAAAGTGTTGGTTGCTGACAATGACTTAAGCCAAAAGCAAAATGACAAATGCATAGCTTTGTCAAATAATTTTTCTGTCAGTCCCTACTCAGACTTTTGAAGTAGCAGAGCACAGGGAGCAAGTTGGCTAGAACTCATAAATGGAATTTTAAAAAAAAGGATAAACAAAAAGCAGATCAGAACTATAAATACAGAGACAAACTGATGGTTGCCAGATTGGAGGAGGGTGGGGGTGGGGGTAGGGCAAAATGAGTGAAGGGGAGAGAGAAATACAGGCCTTCCATTATGGAATGATAAAGTCACAGCAATAAAAAAGCAGAACATAAAGAACAGTCAATGATATTGTCATAGCTATGTAATGGGACGGATAGTAGTTATACTTGTGGTGAACACAGCATAAAGCATAAACTTGTCAAACCACTCAGTTTTACACCTGAAACGAATGTAACATTGTGTATCAACTGTACTTAAATAAAAATAAAAAAAGAAAAAGAAAAAAGAAAGTTGGCTAGAGAAAAGGTATTAGGAAGTTAGAACTTTCATTTGCATATCAGTGTACCCTGGCAAAGGCTTGTCTATAGAGGATCTTGGAGATAATGTTCCAACATTCATTTTACCTCAGTAAATTAGTGTAAGCCAATTATGATAAGACTATGCCCCCTTTTAACTGGCTAATTGGGGGATGAGTAGACTAAAGCCAATATGGATCAAGGACCTACTGGAGTTCCCGGGAAAAAGGGCTAGTTTCAGTCTCCTGCTAGAAATAATCAAAGAAGAATATTATTCTAGTATATTATGCTAGCAGCCATATTATGACCATGAGAGTAACCAGTTTTAGCAGGAAGCCAACTCTGTGGCAGCAGAGAATTGGGGTCCCTAATGACATCTCTAAGCTGCTAAATCAATTGGCCCTGGAGTCTACCCAACTTTTAGAATTCCTAATATATGAAATAAATGTCTTTGGTGTTCAGACCAATCTAAAGCAGCCCTTCTGTTACTTATGACTGGGGGTATTCTATCTGACATGGAATTTGGTTCCTGATACTGATGTGCTACAAATCTCAGACCCTAAAATGTGATGTGGAATTTGCTGAATGGAGAAAAGTGGGACCAGTAACAATGGGCACTATGCTATTATTCCTAGTTGAAAGGTTCTAGAAACTTGCTTGAGAAACGGTTAGTAAAACTATTTCACCTGGGGGACAGATATATGCCACTAAAGCTGTAGTATTTGAGGAAATGATGGGAAAAATCAAGAAGATCAGCTGCTTCTTGCTGCCTATGGAACTAAAGGTGGTTCATCTGATAGCAGAAAAGAAGAGAATACACATCTTTTCCAAGAGAGACCTTTTATGTCTATAACCCATATTCTAAGTTTTTTGAGAGTCCAATAATTTTGACCCTTGCATGCTGAAAACAGACAAACCAAAAAACAAACAAACAAACAAACAAAACCATCCAAGTGTTTTCTCCCAAGAGGGAGGAAGAGGAGTGGAGTGTAAATATCCTTAGACAAGGTTTGAGAGGCTCCCAGAAACTCTAACCAGGATAATTAGTGAAGATCAGCTTCCTTGCTGAAGCCAATCCATAAATACTGGGAGAGGTGGTTGTTTCTTCAAATGTGCAGACACCAATGCAAAGCCACAAGGAACATAAAGATTCAGGGAAATATGACACAATCAAAAGAACAAAATAAACCAGCCCTAAAGAAATGGGTATCTATGTATTTACTGATAAAGAATTCAAAACAATCATCTTAAATAAGTTCAGTGAGCCACAAAAGAACACAGATAACTAAATGAAATTAGAAAACCAATATATGAAAAAAAAAGAAGTTAACAAAGAAATGGAAATTATAAAAAAGAACCAAACAAATTCTGGAGCTCAAGAATTTAATAATTGAACTGAAAAATTCAATAGAGAACTTCAACATTTAACTCGACCAGGCAAAAGAAAGAACGGGCGAACTTGAGGACAAGTCACTTGAGATTATTTAGTCAGAGGCACAAAAAATAAAAATAATGAGAAAGCGTGTAAGAAACCCTCAGGGAATTATGGGACACCATCAAATGTACCAATATGCACATTAAAGAAGGAGAGAGAAATAGGGACAGAAAGCTTATTTAAAGAAATAATAAAGGAATTAATTTCAACACAATAAAGACCATCTATGATAAGCGATAGCTAACATCATACTAGTGAACAATTAAAAGCTTTTCCTCTAAGATCAGTAACAAGAAAAGGATGCCCATTCTTGCCACATCTATTCAGCACAGTACTAAAAGTCCTAGTTAGGGAAATTAGGCAAGCAAAAGAAGTAAAAGGCATTTGAGTAAGAAAAAAAGATTTAAAAGTGTCTCTCTTTGCAGATGACATGATCTTATAGGCAGAAAACCCTAAAGTGTATACACACACACACACACACACACACACACACACACAGTTAAACTAATAAGCAAAATCAGTAAAGTTGTGGGATACAAAATTAACATACAAAAATCAGATGTGTTTCTATAACTATCAATGAGCTATTTGAAAAAGAAATTAAGAAAACAATTCTATTTACAATTGTATCAAAAAGAATTACTTAGGAATAAACTTAACCAAAGAGGTGAAAGACTTACACACTGAAAACTACAAAACACTGGTAAAAGAAATTAAAGAAGACAAAAATAAATGGAAACATGCCAATCACACATGGGAAGATAATATTATTTAATATCCATACCACCCAAAGAAATCTATAGATTCCATGTTATCCTCCTCAAAATTCCAATGACATTTTTTATATTAAAAACATTTTTTTAAATGTTTCCTTATTATTTTTTTAGAGAAAGAGACAGAGCATGACCAGGGGAGGGGCAGAGAGAGAGGGAGGCACAGAATCTGAAGCAGGCTCCAGGCTCTGAGCAGTCAGCATAGAGCCCAATGCAGGGCTTGAACCCATGAACCATGAGATCATGATCTGAGCTGAAGCTGGACACTTAACTGACTGAGCCACCTAGGTGCCCTGACATTTTTTACATTTTTACAGAAATAGAAAAAAATATCCTAAAACTCATTTGGAACGACGGAGGTTCCCAAATAGTCAAGACAATCTTGAGAAAGAAAAACAAAGCTGAAGCCATTATACTTCTTGATTTCAAAATATATCACAAATCTACAGCAATTAAAACAGTATGATTCTGGTATAAAGACAGACATATAGACCAACGGAACAGAATAGAGGGCCTGGAAATTAACGAATGCATATATAGTCAATTAATTTTCAGCAAAAATGCCAATAATACACAATGGGGAAAGTATAATCTTTTTAACAAACTGTGTAGGGAAAACTGGATATCCACATGGAAAAGAATGAAATTAGACCCTTATCTTATGCCATACACAAAAATCAATTCTAAATGGCTTAAAGACTTAAATGTAAGACATGAAACTGCAGGGTACCTGGGTGGCTGAGTCAGTTAGGCTTCCAACTCTTGATTTTGGCTCAGGTCATAATCTCACAGTTCGTGAGTTCAAGCCCTGTGTCGGGCTCTGTGCTGACAGCTCAGAGCCTGCTTAGGATTCTCTCTTTCCCTCTCTCTCTGCCCCTCCCCGACTTGTGCACATGTTCTCTCTCTCAAAATAAATACAAAAAGTTTAAGAAAAAGACATGAAACTGTAAAGTTCCTAGCAGAAAACATAAGGGAAAATCTTGACATTGGTCTTAGCAATGATTTCTTGGATATGATACCAATAGCACAGTCAACAAAAGCAAAAATCCACAAGTAGGACGACATCAAAACTAAACAACATTTGCACAACAAAGAACAGTAAACAGAATAAAAGGCAATCCACAGAATGGGAGAAAATATTTGCAAACCATATATCTGATAAGGGATTAGTATCTGAAATACATTAAAAAACTGCTATAACTCAATTGCTGAAATCAACATTAAATTACCTAATTAAGAAATGAGCAAGGGCTTGAATAGACATTTTTCCAGAGAAGACATACAAATGACAACATATATGTGAAAAGAAGCTCAACATCACTAATTATTAGGGAAATGCAAATCAAAACTACAATGAGGTATCACCTCACACTTGCTAGAATGGCTTTTTTTTAAATCTAAAAGATAACAAGTATTGGTAAGAATGTGGAGAAATTGGAACACTCGTACACTGTTGGTGGAAATGTAAAATGGTGCAGCAGCTATGGAAAAGAATATGGTGGTTCATTAGAAAATTAAAAATTGAACTATCATATGAACTAGCAATTCCACTTATGGGTATAGTCAAAAGAATTGAAATCAGGATCTCAAAGAGATATATGAATTCTTATGTTCACTGCAGCATTATTCACAATAGCCAAGATATGGAAACAACCTAAATATCCATCAATGAATGAATGGATAAAGAAAATATGATATATATATATTTCAGAGTATTATTCAGCCTTAAAAAAGAAGGATATCCACCATATGCAATAACATGGACAAACTTGGAGGACATTTTGCTAATTGAAATAAGTCCATCACAGAGAGGTAAATACTGCATTATTCCACTTATGTGAGGTATCTAAAATAGTTCAACTTATAGAAACCAAGAGTAGAATGGTGGTTGCCTGGGTCTAGGGGAGCAGGGGAAATGGAAAGCTGTTGTTGAATTAGTATAGCATTTCATATGTGCAAGATGAATAGGTTCTAGGGATCTGCTGTAAGATATAGTGCCCACTGTTAACAATATGATTAATATGGTTAATAATATGATTAATACATGATATTGTATGCTCAAATTGTTAACAGGGCATATCTCATATTAAGTGTTATTACTACAAAAAGCATGGAGAGTACAAAGATAGACACGTTTATTACCTTAATTGTAATAGTTTCATGGGTATGCCTATGTCCAAACTCATCAAATTTTGTGCATTAAATATATGCATTTTTTGTGTACCAATTATACCTCAATAAAGTTGTGGGGGAAAACAGTTTATAAAGTTTAAAAGCATTTGCATTCTTAGAAATTAGTTAGAAATTAGATATGGTTGAAATTAGGTTAGAAATTAGATATGGTTGAGCTATCTCTTTAGTGTGGTTAATCATAAAATGTGGGAAAAATTTCCAACTTAATGAAGTGCCTGTCCATAAAATATTTTATTCACACACATATTACTGACAGAATTAAGATATAATGGTTGTTTCTATGACTGATCATTCATAGAATATCTAAATCTCTCTTGTATACCATGGGTTTGTGGTTTTATCTTTGTTTTCCCATTGTAGATCTCATACTGACTTAAAACAGGAAAGAGTTACTTTTTCTCAGAAAGTGATTCTCTCAGAGGATGAACATTTGAATAGAAGCAATTGGGAACAATTGAGTACGGGGAATCCAAGCACACTGATGCCAATTTTCCCTGCAAGCTTTCTTATTGTCTATCTGGAGACACAAAAGAAATATCTTGTTTGATAATTTAGATTGAATAGTAAACTTGGAGACAGTGGGAGGTCAACCATTTCCCACTAACTTAATTTAATAAATTTCATATAATGCCTACTTACTATTATTTGGATAGAAATTTTAAGCCTGCTATATATTGCCAAGCAAACACTGAAAGCCAGTAGAATGGTTATGGGGTGGATATTTGAAAGAATGTTAAAGATTTTAGTATGGCTATTTTCTTCCAAAATTCTACAAAAACTGCAGATACAAGTAAAAGTAGATGATAAAAAGATTGGTTTGCCTCTATTTGATGAAATGGAGATAACGCTTCAACCCATAAATACACTATTCCACAGGAAAGGGAAGGTAGAAAATGAGATTTCTCTCTGCAGTTATCATTCTTTTGTGTGATTGAAAGTGCAAACTTCAGTCCACATAACTCAGGCAATATGAAAATAGGTGTCTCTCAGTCATGTTAACACAACCTTCAATTAATAAACATTATTTCCTTTCACCCATGAATCTACTCTTACCATCCTGGCATTCATGTCTTACAAAATTAAAGATGTTTGTAATGTTATTTAAATTGTAAACTACATGAATCCAAGAAGGAACATGTATGAAAAAATAAGCCCAAGAAGAAATATGACAAATGGGGTGACTAAGTTTTTCTTTGATTGTTATCTGCTCAGTGGGGCAGAAGAAATAGTCTTTCACTCAGCTATCTAAGACAACTCTTCAGTTCTTTTTGGCCAGAAAATTAGCAATATGTAGATTAATAGAAAGTTCAATGTTAGGGAATGAACTACATATCACACTAAATGGTTATGGTAACTGTGAAATACAAACTTTATCTATCCCAGTTTAAATACACATCATAATTCTCTCAAAATATATAGCATAATCACAAAGAGAACATCATAAAAGCATGTCATTTAACTATGAATAGTAGTATTAAGATGGAAAAGTTTCATGGAAAGGTCAACTTTTCATTTCAGATTATATATAAATATAAAAAAAATCAGGGAAAGGAGTTAATATGGTGGAGCAGCATGGAGACCCTGAGCTTGTCTTGTCCCTGAAAAGCAGCTAGATCAGCACCAAACCATTTTGAACACCTAAGAAATTGATCTGAGAATTAACACAACAATCTTAATAACTTGGGCCCCAGAACTTTCCAGGTACATGGTGCAGAGAGGTGAACTGGATGAGAAAAAAGCCACGGAGGGTAGGGAGCTGTTTTTTGGAGAGAGACAGAGAGAGAAAGGGGGAGAGTGCAGCACATTGGGATTGTGCAAGAAAAGCACTCCCCCAAAAATAGCTGGAGAGAAAGAGTGAAAACACTCACAAGGGGCTGAACAAGAAATTTCTTCCCCCAAACCATTGACAGGCAGAAAGGAGAGGGTTTTAATACCATCAGGATTCTATAAACAGTGGAGTGCAGAGTCTGAAGTTTTGGAGCTCGGTGTCTGGCAGTGTTCTGGTGAGGAAGCAGGGTAAATTCCCCAGAGCTGGCAGCAGTGTCTGAGGGATCCGTGTGCCACACAGGGAAAAGTGGTTCCCCTGCTTGGAGTGCATTTTGTAGAGGCCATAAAGCCTCCCCACAGGCAAGGGTACCAGGTGGACCCCAGAGAGCAGCCACATTTGTTGGTATTGGGACAAAGACACGAGAGGGTGGTGAAACCTAGAGCTGGCTATGTTGTGATTTGCCATAATCTCTGAACATCTGACATTGCACGATCACACAAACATTTTCTGGGGCAAGCCAGCACCTGGCTATTGCTCAGCAAGACCCTCCCCCAGAGAGTTGGTGCAGGTCCAAGCCTCAGGGATCTCTGAAGCATGGGGTTTTGAACACAAACCCATCTGAGATAAAACTCTGGAGGGAGGTGCTGCCTGGTAGGTGGACAGCTTGGACATGGACAGGGTAGAGGCAAGGAGTGGATGGAGGTTTGAGACAAAGGAATAGGGCTTGATCACAGGTTGGTGAGTGCACCAAATTCCTGTAACAGAGACTAGGGAGCTGGGTGAAGCCATTTCCACCTCTCCCACATATGAGCATGTTGGTGCACGGACATGCGCAACACAATAATCCACCCCAGTAAGCTAAGCTAAGCAGCACCACCTAGGGGAGAATGGAGCCATTACACCAAGCCCCACCCAACTGCACCCTAGAAGGACATCCCCTAGAAGACCAGCACAAGTCACTCCACCTGCTTAGTGTAAGACTTCATAGTTTCACTTCTAGAGGAAACTGGATGTAACTTCATTCAGGTTTCACTCTGTTTGCTGGGTTATTTATTTGTTTTCTTTGCTTCTATTTTTAAATTGTTTTCTTTTTCTTTCTTCTCTTCCTCTTTCTCAGATACAGAAAGAGAAAAATTTATTCTGTTTTTTTTACTTTTACTTTATTTTTAAATTTTTATTCTATTTCATTTTTTTATTTTATTATGTAATATTTTTTAGTTTTTAAATTTTTTCTTACCTTTTCCCCCCTTTCTGCTCTATTCTATCAAGCTTCTTTCGACATGCTGACCAAGACACACCTAGGATCTAGCATCCTTTATTTGATTTTTTTGATTTGTTTTTAAGTCCTTATTTTTTATTTTATTTTTTTCTTCCTCCAAAATGACAAAATGAAGGAATTCACCCCAAAAAGAACAGGAAGAAATGACAGCTAGGGGCTTAATCAACACAGATATAAGCAAGATATCTGAACTAGAATTTAGAACCATATTACCAGGAATACTAGCTAGGGTTGAAAAAAAACATAGAATCCCTTTCAGTGGAGATAAAAAAATAAAATCTAGTCAGGATGAAATTAAAAATGCTATAAACTACACACAATCTCAAATAGGTTTCACGAAGGCAAGGATGGATGAAGCAGAGCAGTGAATCAGCGATATAGATGGTAAAATTATGGAGAATAATAAAGCAGAAAAAAGGAGGGAAACAAAGGAAAAAGATCACGATACAAGACTCAGAGAACTCAGTTATTTATTAAAAAGGAATAACAACTGAATCATAGAGGAGTCCCAGAAGATGAAGAGAGAGAAAGAAGGGCAGAAGGTTGATGTGAGCAAACTATGTTGGAAAACCTTCCTAATCTGGGGAAGGACACAGAAATCAAAATCCAGGAAGTACAGAGAATTCCCACTAGATTCAACAAAAACTGACCATCACCAAGGCATATCATAGTCAAATTCATAAAATACACAGACAAGGAAAGAATTATAAAAGCAGCAAGGAAAAAAAGTTGTTAACCAATAAGGGAAGAGGAGAGATCAGGTTCGCGGCAGGCCTATCCACAGAAACATAGAAGGCCAGAAAGGAGTGGCAAGATATAGCCAACATGCTGAATTGGAAAAATATGCAGTCAAGAATTCTTTATCCAGCAAGACTGTCATTTAAAACAGAAGGAGAGATAAAGAGTTTCTCAGATAAACAAAAACCAAAGGAGTTTTGACCACTAAACCAGCTCTGCAAAAAATTTTAAGGGAGACTATCTGGAGAAAAGACAGAACAAAACAAAACAAAAAAAAGACCAAAAGCAAAAAGACTAGAGAGGACCAGAGAACATCACCAGAAACACAAAGTCTATGGGCAACATAATGGCACTAAATTCATACTTTCAGTACTCACTCTAAATGTCAATGGACTAGGGATGTGTGGGTGGCTCAGTCAGTTAAGCATCTGACTCTTGATCTCGGCTCAGGTCATGATCTCACGGTTTTGTGAGTTCGAGCCCCACATCGGGCTCTGTGCTGACAGTGTGGAGTCTGCTTGAGATTCTCTTTCTCTTCTTACTTCTCTGCCACTTCCTCACTCATGCTGTCTCTCTCTCAAAATAAACAAACATTAAAAATTAAAAAAAAATGTCAATGAACTAAATGCTCCAATCAAAAGACATAGGGTATCCCAATGGATAAGAAAATAAGACACATCTATATGCTGCTTACAAGAGACTCATTTTACACCTAAAGACACCTTCAGTTTGAAAGTAAGGGGATGGAGAGCCAACTATTATGCTATGGTCATCAAAAGGAAGCTGGAGTAGCCATACCAATATTAAACTAGATTAAAAAAAATTTTTTTTAATGCTTATTTATTTTTGAGAGAGAGACAGACAGCGAGTGGGGAAGGTGCAGAGAGAGGGAGACACAGAATCGGAAGCAGGTTCCAGGCTCCAAGCTGTCAGTACGGAGACCAACGTGGGGCTCAAACTCATGAACCATGAGATCATGACCTGAGTCATGCCTCTTAACCTACTGAGCCACCCAGGTGCTCCTAAACTAGATTTTGGAATAAATACTGTAACAAGAGATGAAAAGGGGCATTGTATCATAATTAAGGGGCCTATCCATCAAGAAGATCTAACAATTGTAAATATTTATGCCCCCAATGTGAAACACCCAAATATATAAATCATTTAATCACAAGCATAAAGAAACTTATTGATAATAATACCATAATAGTAGGGGACTTCAACACCACACTTAAAGCAATGGACAGATCATCTAAGCAGAAAATCAACAAGGAGACAAGGGCTTTGAATGACACACTGGACTGAATGGACTTAATAGATATATTCAGAATATTTCATCCAAAAGCATAATACACATTCTTCTGCAGTGCACATGGAACATTTTCCAGAATAGATCACATACTGGGTCACAAATCAGTCCTTAACAAGTACAAAAAGATCAAGATCATACCTAGCATATTTTCAGACCACAACACTATGAAACATGAAATCAACCACAAGAAAAAATTTGGAAATACCATGAATACTTGGAGATTAAATAACATTCTACTAAATAACGGAAGGGGTAATCAAGAAATTAAAGAGGAAATTAAAAAGTACATGGAAGCCAATGAAAATGAAAGCACAACAGTGCAAAACCTCTGAGACGCAGCAAAGGTGGTCATAACAGGGAAATATAGAGCAATACAGGACTTCCTAAAGAAGGAAGAAAAGTCTCAGATATACAATCTAAACTTAGACCTAAAAAATCTGGAAAAAGAACAGGAAATAAATCTCAAAACTAGCAAAAGAAGGGAAATAATAAAGATTAGACCAGAAATCAATGATATCGAAATAAAACAAAATAGTAGAACAGATCAATGAAACCAGGAGCTGATTCTTTGCAAGAATTAAAAAAATTGACAAACCTCTAGCCAGTTTGATCAAAAATTTAAAAAAAAACCCAAATAAATACAATCACAAATGAAAGAGGAGAGATCATAATCAACACCACAGAAATACCAACAATAATAAGAGAATATTATTAGCAATTATATCCCAACAAATAGGGCAATCTGGAAGAAATGGACAAATTACTAGAAATATATAAACTAGAAAAACTGAAACAGAAAGAAATAGGTAACTTGAACAGACCCATAACCAGTAAGAATTGGATCAGTAATCAAAAATTTCCCAACAAACAAGAGTTCAGGGTTGGAAGGCTTTCCAGGGGAATTCTACCAAACATTTAAGGAAGAACTAACACCTATTCTTTGGAAGCTGTTCCAAAAAATTGAAATGGAAGGAAAACTTCCGAACTCATTCTATGAGGCCAGCATTACCATGATTGCAAAACCAGATGAAGACTCCACTAAAAAGGAGAACTATAGACCAATTTCCCTGGCGAACATGGATGCAAAAATTCTCAACAAGATTCTAGCAAACTGGATCCAATAATACATTAAAAGAATTATTCACCACGATCAAGTAGGATTTATACCTGGGATGCAGGGCTGGTTCAATATCTGCAAATCAATGTGATAAACCACATTAGTGAAAGAAAGGATAAGAACTACATGAGCTTTTCAATAGATGCAGAAGAAGCATTTGACAAAATACAGCATCCTTTCTTGATAAAATCCCTCAAGAAAGTAGGGGTAGAAGGATCATTCCTAAAGATTATAAAGGCGATATATGAAAGACCGACAGCTAATATCATCTTCAAAGGAGAAAAACTGAAAGTTCTCCCCCTACGGTCAAAAACACAAAAGAGATGTCCATTCTCACCAATGTTATCCAACACAGTGTTGGAAGTCCTAGCCTCAGCAATCAGACAACACAAAGAAATAAAAGGCATCCAAATCAGCAAGAAGAAGGTCAAACTCACTCTTCACAGATGACATGATACTCTATGTGGAAAACCCAAAAAACTCCACGAAAAAATTGCTAGAACTGATACACGAATTCAGCAGAGTCACAGGATATAAAATCAATGTACAGAAATCGGTTGCATTCTGATACACCAATAATGAAGCAGAAAGAGAAATCAAGGAATCAATCCCATTGACAATTACACAAAAAACCATAAAATACCTAGGCATAAACCTAACCCAAGAGGTGAAAAAATCTATACACTGAAAACTATAAAAAACTTATGAAAGAAATTGAAGACACACACAAAAAAATGGAAAAACATTCCATGCTCATGGATTAGAAGAACAAATATTGTTAAAATTTCAATACTACCCAAAGCAATCTACATATTCAATGCAATCCCTATCAAAATAACACCAGCATTCTTCACAGAGCTAGAACAAACAGTCCTAAAATTTGTATGGAACGAGAAAAGACCCCAAATAGCCAAAGTAATCCTAAAAAAGAAAACCAAAGTTTGAGGCATCACAATTCCACACTTCAAGCCGTATTACAAGCTGTAATCACCAAAGCAGTATGGTATTGGCACAAAAACAGACACATAGATCAATGGAACAGAATAAAGGACCGGGAAGTGGACATACAAACATATGGCCAACTAATCTTTATAAAGCAGGAAAAGAGTATCCAATGGAAAAAAGACAGTCTCTTCAGCAAATGGTGCTGGGAAAACTGGACAGCAACGTGCAGAAGAATGAGCCTGGACCACTTTCTTACACCAAACACAAAAATAAACTCAAAATGGATGAAAGACCTAAACGTAAGACAGGACGCCATCAAAATCCTATAGAAATATACAGGTAACAACCTCTTTGACCTCAGCTGCAGCAACTTCTTATTTGACAAGTCTCCAGAGGCAAGGAAAACAAAAACAAAAATCAACTATTGGGACTTTGTCAAGATAAAAAACTTCTGCACAGTGAAGGAAACAGTCAGCAAAACTAAAAGGCAACCTATAGAATGGGAGAAGATATTTGCAAGTGACATATCAGATAAAGGGTTAGTATCCAAAATCTACAAAGAATTTATCAAACACCCAAAAAACAAATAATCCAGTGAAGAAATAAGCAAAAGACATGAGTAGACACCTTTCCAAATAAGACACCCAGATGGCTAACAGACAAATGAAAAACTGCTCAACATCACTCATCATCAGGGAAATACAAATCAAAATCACAATGAGATACCAACTCACACCAGTCAGAATGGCTAAAATTAACAATTCAGGCAACAACAGATGTTGGTGAGGATGTGGAGAAAGAGGAACCCTTTTGCATGGCTGGTAGGAATGCAATGGGCAAAACACATAAAATCCCTGGCTTCACAGAGTATATATTAATGTGGGAGGACTCAGACAATTAAAGAATAAATAAGAAATTATGCAGTGTAATTAGAAGGTGACAATAAGCTATAGAGGGGGAAAAAGCAGGGAAGGAAGGTAGCTAGTTCTTCAGAGGTCAATACTAATAAGGTGATCAGAAAAAGTCTTTCAAAGAAAAACATTTGAGCAAAGAATTGAAGAAGGTGAAGGAATAAGTCAAGTGGATATTGGAGTAGACATCATTTCACGCAGAATACCAAATGCAATGGTATTTGGCTGTCACATGCTGTTTTGTTCAAGGAGCAGTAAGGAAGCCAGTGTGAATTGGAGGTAAGAGAGAAGAGTAGTGAGAAATCACATTATTGAGGTCAGATGAGAGGGGTCTTGTAAGCCAATTAATGACTTTGGCCTTTACTTTTGGGGAGATAGGAAGCCACTTGAAGATTCTGATAAGCATGACATAAATTGATTTATATTTTAGAATGATCATTCCATTTCCTGTGTGAAAAGAGGCTTTTAGTGGAACAAGAACTGAGGGAAGGAGCACCATTTAAGAAAATGATTGAAATATTAAAACAAATGTTGAACATGCCTTAGACTAGAATGGTAGAGATAGCTATGGTTAGAAGTGCTTGATTAAAGATCAATTCTGAAGCTAGAACCAGTAAGATTTTTTGACAGATTGAATATGGTGTACAAAAGAAAGAAAGAAAACAAAGATGATTGCATAGATTTTTGTTTTGAGCAGTTAGTAGACTATGGAATTCCTAATAATGAGTGACAGGGAAGACCTGTGGAACCACCTTTTCTGGAACCATTGCCACATTTCTATAGTATTTGTTGGTGCAGTTATTTATCTTAAATATATTTTTTAAACATTCAAATATACCGAAGTGTTGAAGAATACCATTTTAATTTGCTACTGAAAGAAAAAGCATTACTGCTTCTTCAGTGTTTGGACCTTAATTTGGTGATGATAATTGGCAGCAAGAGTAGTGATTGGATGCCATGTGGTATCTTGTACTATTTACATGAAAATTTAAAATTTTAATCTATTGATTTCATTCTTAATTGTAATAATACAATTGTTTTATATATGCTGGTTATATATGCAATTCTTAGAGATAAATATAGCTTCATATAGGGACATTACTTCAGTACAGCCACAAACCAAAAGCATACTGCATGTGTTTCAACCACAATTATGAAACCTGCAAAACAAAGTAACAACTTTGAGATATAATCTACACACCATAAATGTACAATTCAGTGGTTTTTAGTATATTCATGAACTTAGGAAACTCACTACTATCTAATTTGAGAACATTTTCATCACCCCAAAAAGAAACCCCATACCCACTAGCACTCACTTCCTATTCTCTCTTATCCCAAACTCTGGAAATGAATAAATTACTTTCTGCCACGATGGGTTTGCTTTTTCTGGACATTTTATATAAACAGAATCATACAATCAGCTTTTTGAAATTTGCATTATGTTTTCAAGGTTCACCCATGGCAGAATATATCAGTACTTCAGTATTTTTATTGCCAAATAATATTCCATTGTATGGATATGCTACATTTTATTTATCCACTTTCTGGCTATTTTAATTAATGTTGGTGCTAACATTTGTTTACAAGCTTTTCGATGTGTTTTCATTTTCTTGGGCATATATCTAAGAGTGGAACTGCTGGGTCATACAGTACTCCAAGTTTAATATATATATATTATATATACACACACACATATATATATACATATGTGTATATATATACAATATATATGTATATTGTATATATATATGTATGGGAGTACATATACATATATACATACGTACATACGTATACATACGTACATACATATGTATATGTGTATACATATATATATGTATATATACGTATATGTATATATGTAATATATATATGTATACACATATACATATGTATATACATATATATGTGTGTATATATATGTGTGTATATATACATGTGTGTGTGTGTGTGTGTGTATATATATATATATATATATATATATATATATATATATACCCAACTACCAAATTCCTTTCCAAAGAAGCTGCACCATTATTTTACATTCTCCCCAGCAATACATTACGGTCCTATTTCTTCACATCCTTGTCAACATTTGCTATTGTCTTTTTTATTTTACTTACCTTAATGGGTATGAAGTGGCACCTCATTATGATTTTGGTTTGTTTTTACCTATTAATGATATTGAACATCTTTTCATGTGCTTTTTGGCCATGTGTACATATTTTTTGGAGAAATGTCTATTCAAATAATTTTTCCATTTTTAAATGAGTTGCCTTTTTATTGTTGAGTTACAAGAATTCTTTATACATTATGGATACAAATCACTTATAAGAATCATGATTTGCAAATAATTTATTCCATTCTGTGGGTTATCTTTTCACTTTCTTTATGGTGTCCTTTGAAGGGCAAAAGTTGTAGATTTTAATGAAGTCTAATTTTTTTGTTGATTTTGCTTTTTTTAGTGACATATTAAAGAAACCTTGACTAATTCAAAGCCAAGAATATTTACTTCTATGTTTTATTCTACAAGTTTTGTTATTTTAGGTCTAAAATTCAGTTCTATGATTTATTTTTGGTTAATGTTGGTATATCACATGAAGTAGGGGTCCAACTTCATTCTTTTGCAAATAGATATGCAGTTGTCCCAGCACCAGCTGTTGAAAAGACTATTCTTTGTCCATTGAACTGTCTTGGCACCCTTGCCAAAACCAACTGATCATAAATTACAGGGTTTATTTCTAGAGTCTCAATTCTATTCCATTAGTCTATAAGTCTATTCTTATGACAGTAGAGGTTAGCAAATTGTAAACTTACCAATTAACTTACCCACCCACCCTTTAAATTCAGTTTTATATTGTCTTTCCTACTAAAATGTGAAATTTTGTAGGCTAGGGATAGCTACTTATTTTTGTACTCCCATAGCCCATCATGTTGTTCAACAATGTACCTTAAATATTTTGTAGTAAAAAAAAACAAACACCAAATAGGATTGTCTAAAAAGAACATGGCCTAATGTGCTCATACAGTGTTGTTAACTGCATATACAGTTGACCCTTAAACAATACTGGTTTGAACTGCACAGGTCCACTTATATAAAGATTTTAAAAATAAATACAGTATTATACTGTAAAGGTATTTTATCTTCCTTATGATTTTCTTAACAACACTGTCTTTTCTTTAGCTTATTTTATTGTAAGAATATGGCATACAACACATATAGAGTATATATGTTAATGGGCTATTTAAGTTATCAGTAAGGTTTCCAGTCAGTAGCAGGCTATTAGTTAAATTTGGGGGCAATCAAAAGTTATACATGGATTTTCAACTGTGCAGGGGTCAGTGCCTCTAACCCCCACATTGTTCAAGGGTCAACTGTAATGAGAAACCCAAAATAACAGTGGCTTAAACAAGATATACTTGCTTCTCTTTTACATAAAAGCAGTCAGGAACTAGGAAATCAGAGTGATTTGGCAGCTACCTAAAATATTCACTATCACAGCTCTCAGCTTTAACATCCCAAGAGTATGGTCCCCTGTCCTTAAGGTCCAGAAGAGTTACTAGAGCTCCAGCCATTATAGCTACATGGCCACACTTCATTGCAAAGGGAAAGTAGGAAACGTGGTCATTATGAGGAGCAGCAATATATCTAGCTAAAAATCAGGATTCTTTTTCTAAGCAGGATGGAAGAATAGATATTAGGATGAAATTAGAATTTTCTACAACAAAAATAGAAGAATAGCTTTTCACAACCCCTTTGGGTCTGAGGAAAGTGAGGGATTTAGGAAGCTCTGAGGTGATTCAGTGTCTTGTAGCTGCCCCTACGGGACTGACTGGATGGATATGGAGCTTGTTCTTCCTTTAGTTAGGCTCTGATGCCCCAGCCAATGGGGGCCCTGGTGTGGTTCTATTCTCACCAGTGGGGTGTGGCACTTGAATTCCTTAGGAAACAGTACCACACAATCTAAATCTAAATCAGGCTATACTCTTTAAAAAATTATCATTTAGTTTTAAAAACAAAACAACAGGCCCAAAATAAAGTCATTAAACCAAGACTTAATTCTAGCTTCATTTCTCCCAGGAATGGAATCTTAAACCAGTCAATCAGGAACTGTCTGATCAGCACCAGATAATCTACCTGATAGACCAGTGCCATCCCTAAAAGAAAGTAGCTTTGTAATAACCAACACATTTTTTTGTTTTGTTTTGTTTTGTTTTGTTTTGCATAGTATACCTTCCTTGTTCTTGCTTTCTCTGGATATCAAAGGTTTTCATTTTGTATAATTCCCCAGAGCTCCCTTCTATTTGCTAGATGGGATGCTGTCCAATTCAAATAGATTTTTGCTCAAATAAACTCTTAAATTTTAAAATATGCCTCAGTTTATCTTTTAACATTATGAATGATGGGACAATGGACTGTAAATGAATGATACACTCAAAGCTACTGTAGAAGAGGGAAGAACAAATGATTAACAGAGAGCTTAGAAACAAAGTTAGGCAGGAAAGATGAAGATAAATGTAAATAATATATTTTTACAAGATTTTAATTAAAGCACTTATATTGGAGAGAAGAAAGCTAATATTTATGTGTAAGTTGCAAGGCTTAATTTTTAATGTACAAAGAAAATAAAGTCCTTAGTGAAATACATATAACCAGAAAAAAATTTCCTTACCTGTTTTGCCATAAGAGGAGATAAATGGATGTGAAAGTGCTTTATAAATATGAAATGCCTTGCAAATCTATTGCTATTACTGTCAGACTGTTCCATTCTACTTCTGGTAACTGCTGTGTGACTTGACATGGGTCTTATATTTACACAAAAAGTAAAGTTCCAAGGGTTTGGAAGATACTCCCATTATTGTTACATTTAGGCAGTGAGGTGCCTCTTGGTTGCCAAATGCAGACAAATGCCTAGTGTGATACTCCCATGTCAGCCTTAAAACACTATACTCTGAATGTCCAATTCAACTTAAATTCACAGTGGATGCAATCACATTCTTTCTTCAGACATGATAGAATTGTTAGGAAACATCAAATGCTCTGGTGCTTTTAAAAGGCCCAGAAAGAAATGAAAAACATGAGTAAAACCTAGCTTCTGTAGCTGTGTGAATTCAGCTGCTCTAACTTCTTAGAAATCCTGAAATTTCTCAGACAAGGTGTTGGGTAGGCGAAGGTGGATGATGCCTTGCCTGACTCATCAGCTATCACTGATAGAGTGAAGTGAGATGGAATAGTAGGCACAATCTAATTCAACCTTCTCTGTGTAGTCTAATGTACCTAGAATTTGGCATCTCACTAGTTTACACCGGAAATATGTAAGATCATTAGGGGCCAGGAAGTCTTGGGGTTTTGCTCTAACTTCACCACTAACTTAAGAATGTGATCTTGGGAAAGTCACTTAACCTGCACAAACACCAAATTTCTTATCAGTAAAATATGACTCAATGAGATAATGAATTTGAAAATACTTTGCAAAATTAAAAGTACCATGGAACTAATTCTTCCATCCCAAAAGATTATGAACATCATTAAAATTTACCACATGGAAGAGTACAAGAGTGAGACTTAACTGTGATCCACAGATAGATTTACAGAGGTAAATCTATCATGGAGGACTATAGGTCTGATAAAGACAAAGACTGGGCACCAACCTATGCCTGAGGAAATTCAGTTTCTCATGGAAAACACAGAGATCATAGCTGAATACTCTCTAGGTGGTATAGAGAGAATTCAATAATATGTCCCTAAATACAGGGAGATAACTGTATCTTGAAAAGCCAAGAGGCCTGTAGAGAAACTAACAAGAGACACATTAATATGGGCATCAAGCTCCAGTCCAAATTAAAGTTTTACAAAGTGGGGGCACCTAGGTGGCTCAGTTGGGCGTTGGACTTTGGCTCAGGTCATGATCTCACAGTTTGTGAGTTTGAGCCCCACGTCAGGTTCTGCACTGGGAGCTCAGAGCCTGGAGCTTGCTTCAGATTCTGTGTCTCCCCCTCTCTCAGCCTCTCTCTCATTTGCGCTTTCTCTCAAAATTAAATAAACACTAAAAAAACATTTTTAAGTTTTACAAAGTGATGGGAAAGGGTGAGAAAGAGAAAATTCTCACAGGACTTGGAGTCCTTGAAAGTCAGCTTTGCTGGATGGACAATGTGTGCAACTGACTGACCAGTCTCTTCGGTAGACAGCTTCAGGGATTGAAGGTTCCCTTTTTTTAAGTTTATTTATTTATTTTGAGAGACAGGGAGAGAGAGAGAGCAGGGGAGAGGCAGAGAGAGAGGATAGAGAAAGAATCCCAAGCAGGTTCCAAGCTGTTAGCACAGAGCCCGATGTGGGGCTTGAACTCATGAACTGTGAGATCATGACCTGAGCCAAAATCAAGAGTCAGATGCTTAACCAACTTAAGCATTGCTGAGGCTTCCCTTTTTAAAGAACTTGGGCTACTCGAGTCTAAGAGGCTGAGTCACAAACAATGCTAAGCAATGAAAACAGCTTATTGAATAGTAGAATTTTATTTTCAAAGGGGAAGTAGGGGGTGTGACACATGCAGTAGCTAGCAGTCTACTACTGACTTTACCACCACTATAGCCAAAAAAGCCAGCTGATGTGTCAGACATGTTAAAAAGTGAAAGTATGCCACAGCGTATGGTAGCTTTATCCTCAGGCATTTCAAGAAAGAAATTATAAGACCAACTTCCATAATGGTGTCTGTTATGTGCTAATAGGGATAAGCCAGGAGCTTAGGAACGAATTTTCTACAGGGTCCCAAAAATGTAGCATATATTGACCCATTCTCTAATGGAAATAGCTGGAGAAATAGAAATACCAAGACTATGAGAACATCAAAAGCCTCATTGGAAAAGCCCCCACACAGAAAAATGTGTGGGCCTGAATTCTTCCATTCTGGAAGGGTAAAGGCCTGAGCTGATGATGCTGGGATGAAACACCGAAGTCTTTAGAGAGCAAAACAAGTATTATAAAGTTGACACACAGATCATTAAATAGCCTTTCCCTTAGAACTAATGCTCACTTTGTGGTTTTGATTTGAGAGGTAGAGAGAGGCACTTTGCATTTTTTAGTAATAAAAAGAAAAGATCATGATCATTTGTCTCTAACTTGTCTCTAATGTTTCCTAAAAGATCACTGATCGCTAATCTGGCTTTTCCTTCATTTTTTTCCACCCGAGGAACTATAATGCTTATTTTTAAATGTTAAGAAGATGTTTTACATTCTTCAGAATGTTGTCTACCACATAGTCCTAAACCATTTTTCTCTGCTTTTTGTAGGTATAAATGTTCCTAAGAATGGTTAACCGTTCCTGCCCACCACCTTCTTCCTAATCCTAAATTTACATATCTATAGTTTAAACATGTCAAAATCCAGTTTCAAGTCATGTTCCTTCTTCAAAATTCTTTATATCTACCTCTCTTGAGGTGGAAATTTTTACCTTTTACCCAGGATTACACTGGTCTGTGTACATTATTCCCTATGGCACATCAGGTTCCTTAAGAAAGAATACAAGTGAGAAGAGTGGGCTATAGAGTCAGAATATTCTGGTTTCAAATCCTTGTTCTGCCCCTGACTGGCAGTCAGGGCTTCATGACCTATAATAAATTAGTTAACATATCTGAGATTCAGTTTTCTAATCTGCAAAATGGGAACCATCCCGTCACAGGTTTGCTGTAAGGCTTAAACTAGGCTATGTGTTTTCACAATGTTCTTTTTTCTCTCTTTCTATATACCTGAGGTGCTAGATAAATGTCTTTTTAAAGACTAGACACAAAATGAATTAGTAAAATTGGAGGAGTCGCCAGCAACTCTTTGAGGAAGAATTTTCTCAATTATCTCCAATTTAAGTCAGAACTTTATGCCTCTACCATCATACTGGGGCAGTTAGTGCATTATACTGAGGACACATTAACACATATCCTAAGTATCCTACCCATTCTACTAACTTTAAACATATCGATCTGATCTTATTTCAGAACTACTATTGTTACACTCATAGTGCTCTAGATGCTGTAGTGGAGAAACCCAAATCTATTAGAGAGGTGAAAACATAACAAGTACAAACTTAAGGATTGGTTTACATACAGCGCATATAAAGTCTATTATAAAACTAGCATCAGTACTCTTGGATGCAAACCCTTTTCTGAATATTTGTTTGTCATGAGTTGTTTGTAGTACTTTATTTTTTTTCGTAAAAGGCACTCCAAAATTGTAATGGATACCCCTTCTTAGTAACTTCTGTTGATTCAATTCTGACCTCTGTATAATAAGAATCATCTTGGAATAAATGAGTCCTGATATCCCTGCTCTGAGGACAGCTCTTATTCCACAAGGAGCATGCACACACAAACACCCCTACCCTATGACCCACCACAGCCTCCTGGGCTATTTTACTACCATCCCTCTCTCAGCCCCAGCCCCACTACTTAGGCCAGGATTGGTACACCTCATGCTTGCCAGATCATATTATCTTTCTCCTAAATAATGTCCAGAAATTTTAGTTAGTGGCTTTCTACAAACAAACTTGGGGATCCCTATTATTCTCATTTTCTGCCTTATAGTTAAAGAAATATAAGCAATCTGTTCAATAAAGAGAGAGAGAAATGAAATGGACATAAACTGAAGGAAAAGATCTAATAGCTCAGGTGGTCCTTGAGAACAAGAGGAAGAAAAAGCATCCTTGGTTCTGGTGACATTCCAACTCACCTTACATCCCCTTGATGCCCAGAAAAAATCATAAAGCAGCAAAAATATATTTGTCCAAAACCCCCTCCCCAAAAGCAGCATTAGTACTCTTGCATGCAAATCCTTTCCTGGGTATTTATTTGCTGAACATCATATCCATTAAAAATGTGCAACAGATATTAAGAGATTAAAACAGATACAAGAAACATTAAAACTAAGACAGCACCTTAAGCTCAATGAGCATTTTATGTATTCTAGTCTTAATATTTCTCTAGCTGATTGTTTAAGAAGTAATCTATCACATATGCATTAGCTCAGTCATTGTGTAGATCAAAAGGTAAAACCATCCTGAACAGGAAACCAATATTCTTCCTGTGTAATCAACAAATCTAAAAATTTATTCTTTGCAACTATTTACTCTTGTCCACCATACCACAGTGCTCCACATGTTCAACACAGTTTTATGACAAAGAGAAAATTTTCATGAGCCACTTTTGTATCCCCACCCCCTTAAAGAAAGAGGGAGGAAAAATTGTTTCATACAGAAGGCGTTAGTTGTCTGAATTACAACTGCCACCTAAGTGTGGGCTAATGTAACCAACAGGGATTTTACCTACATCCATTCAGTCAGTTTATGGGGGTTTAAAGAAATTCCAAAGAGTCATCAGAAGAGGAAAAATAAAGGTAATGCTTTTTGCCACACAGGTAGAATCTTTGAAAATATGTGTAATATGTAAAACATTTTGACACCCCCATAAGATTTTTCCAGAATTAACAGTATAAATTGCTTCTCTCGTTCAAGAGCTTTCTATCAGCCTCTCTAACCACTACTCACAGTAACCTCAACTCCTGCCACAATGTACAAAATTCAACTCTTGTCTTGCATTGCACTGACTCTTATACTCGTCACAAACAGTGCACCTGCTTCAAGCTCTACAAAGGAAACACAGCAACAGCTGGAGCAATTACTGCTGGATTTACGGTTGCTTTTGAATGGAGTTAATGTAAGTATACTTTCTTTCTTACCAAAATTATTACATATAAGTTTTGAACTGGAGATCATTTTTTAATGAAAATATATTATGCTTTCTCAGAATCCTGAGAACCCCAAACTCTCCAGGATGCTCACATTTAAATTTTACGTGCCCAAGAAGGTAAGTACAACTTTCTATGTTCAATTTATGTCTTAATAAAATTCAAAACGATATGAAAATCTGCATGCTAATTAGATTAGTAGCACCTCATCTGAGGAAAAGAAATTAATAACTTCAATATTTTTTAAACCAATTTTGCAATGAAGTTTCTGGAAAATAGCTTTGCCTATATATTTTTTATGTGTATTTGTGTTTTGGGACAGAGGCAGTGGGAAGAAGACAGTTTATTGCTGGGACAGTTTTAAAAGATTATGTTGACTTTTACTGAAAAATGTAAAACTTGAGAGATATTTGATTATATCATTTTACCATACAAATTATCAAAATTGATTTCAGAGAAGTCTATTTTAAAAAATCCTTTATTGTTTTGGGAAAGATTCCTAAGGGTCTACCTTTGAGCTGCAACATAAGAGTGACCAATAGCACAGTCTCTAGAGCCAGATTATCCAAACTAAAATCCCAGCTCTGCCATGTCTTAGCTTTTGTGACCCTGGGCAAATTACCTAGTCTGTGGCTCAGTTTCTTATCTACTTATGTGAATGATAATTATATATATACTTCATATAGTTTTGTGAGGATTAATGAGTAGATGTAAAGTACTCATAACAGTGTCTAACATAGAATAAATAACATATAAGAATTAGCTATTAGTTATAGTAAAAACAAAATTCTCCCTGGGGAGTATAAAGTAAAAATTTGGACTTACACATCTTTTATGCCAATAGACCTAGAGACTTACGATGCTATGTGACTTGGTTTCCAAGATTCAAAACTTTTTAAAGGTCATGGTATGCTTCAAACTACTCTTCTGAAAAATGAAAATAACTTAGAGATGCTTCTCCAACTTAATTAGAGCCATGTAACTAGAGCAACATAACGACACTAGACTGGTTTTTGAAGGAAATAGCTCCAAGTTGCTCATGCCAAAAACGTTAAGCCCTGCATTTGTAGTAGCAAGTTGAAAGGGCAATGGATGGAAATGTCATAAAATGTGTGTGGTGTAGTCCTCTCTCTTTTTAGAGATTGTTAGAAAGGTAAGATAAGATTATGTGCATAAGTTAGAAGGTGGTGAAATTCTTTGAAATCTAACAGTTTCTAAATGACAGCTCAAAATCTATTTGAAGCCCAAAGTAATGTGATAAATTCCATTCATTTGTCCATTTTACCACCATTCTGTTTGCAAAAAAATTTTTTTAGGAAGGGATAAAAACATTTAATTCAAAGGATGCTATGTTAATAAATAAATAATAAATAATAATAATAAATAAATAAAATTTAATCTTGGCTCCACCTAGTCATGTGATCTTGGGAAAAACACTTAAATTCTGAGATTTAATTTCATTATCTGTAAAATGGAAATAACAGTGCTGAATTGGTATCTCAAAAAGTGGCTGTGAGACTTAAATGGGTTTATTTGGGAGAAGACACTTTAAAATTATAATGTACCACAGAAGTGTGAAATACTATCAATATAGTAGACCACGTAAGTAGATGGGTGGGTGTATATATCTAAGTGTGGAGGGCCACCCAAAAGTCCTTCAAAAATTCTAACCTTTTATTTGGTTGGGACACATAATTTTTTAAAAAGTGCTTCTTAATGTACTTATTATAGAAAAATAAAAAATTGACGCAGTTATATGACTTGCTGTATTGAGAATCTTAACTATATAGTTACAACTGCCTAATCTATAAAATGTTGGGACTATCACAGCATATCCAAGAGCTCCTCTGTCCTTAACTTTCTATGATTCTCAACTCTTAGATTATTAAATACTAGAATCATATAATGTGATCCTATACTTCCATGTTGTGACTACTCTGGTTCTAATAATTTCTACACAGACTGGAAAAGAATTCTGCCTATATCTGTGATTTGCATTCAGGTGCAGAAATGCTAACTTTTGGCAAGGCCAAATTAAATTGAAGTTAATGACTCATTATTTGCTCACAGTTAAGGCAAAACATGGGTAGTTGAACTAAAGTTCTTCCAATTTTATAATGTAAGTTATATTGGTCCATCTTTACAGTAATGCTGAGAACAGGGATAATACTAAGAACTATACTGCTACTCCTAATAAAATAAACTTGAGATTAATTTCTGATTCTGACCTTTAGGGAAAACTGATCCAATAATTATTTTTATTATTATTCAAGGCCACAGAATTGACACATCTTCAGTGTCTAGTAGAAGAACTCAAACCTCTGGAGGAAGTGCTATATTTAGCTCAAAGCAAAAACTTTCACTTGAATCACATCAAGGAATTAATGAGCAATATCAATGTAACAGTTCTGAAACTAAAGGTAAGGCATTATTGTATTTGCTCTCCTGAAAATAAAACAAATGGAATCGCATTTTAAAGTGATATAACGGTTTTGTTATTTGTGAAGTACTCATGCATTTTAAGACCACTATGAACATGAATCATTTTTATGGTAGATGATACATTGTGGAGCTAAGAAGTAAAAGCTAAAGGGTTTCTGCCCACCATCCAGCCACTAACAAGCCCCTACCCTGGCACTCTGTCATCTCTTTCTCACACTTTTTTTAAGCTCTCTCTCACATTAACACAAAACTGGGAGTGGGAGAAGACAATTAAATTTCACAGAAAGAAGACAGGTTTTGTTACATATTTTAAAATTCTTTTAGATTGTTTTTCAGAACAACCAATACTGATTACCTGAAAGGCTTTTAAAATGGGGTTTCCCTATTATTTGGTTGAAGGACTAAGAGATTTACCTAAAAAATGGTAATCGCTAAAATTTAGGCGGCTAGATAGGTAACTTTATTTAGAGGTAATACTTTCAGGGACTTAAGTATTTTTAAATGCACAGGAAATATTAAATATACAAGGGACTTGGGATGTGTAGAGATTCATGGCTCTTTTTTTTCATCTGCCAAAAGTACAAACTTCATGAGTTAACAGGAATCCTAAAGAAATAGCATAATTTTAATTACAGTAGAACCAAGTTTATAAAATTATGTAACTCTAGTTGTTTCCAAATAAGAAACAGTAGACTGTTTCTTTCCAACTAATTAAAAAAAATACATTGAGATCAATGCCATCTAGACATTGATGGACTGACATCTATGTCAAGAGGTTTGCTCTGAAATTTCTGACCATCAGAAAACTCATTCTCAGTTCTTGATGCAAAATTAATATAAAATTATGTGAAATTCAGGAAATGTGTTTCAAAAGCAATCTATTGTTAAAAATTTAAACCTTCCCAAGAGGGGAGGTTTATTTAATATTTAATATTTAAATAATTAAAATGTTAAAATTTAAATAATTATATGTAAGAAGATATATAACACTGCAACAATTTATTTAAAGGAAATACTTATCTTATCTTTAAAGGAAATATGTTTCCAGGATAGGAATTACCTCAGTTTAAAAAAGCCTTCTCTTCTATCTTGCTATATTTTAAAGTATTTTCTTTCTCATCTAGAGGCAGAGTTGAAACAGCTCCTATGAGCAGAGGAGGTTAATTTCTAAAAACTCAGTCCATAGAACAAAATTTCTAATGTTTAGACTTTTAAAATTGGGAAACTCACCTGCGTTGATACTAAGGTGGAGTGGGTATGAGTATTTATGAAAATGTTCTTCACACAAATTTTCCCCAAACAAAAGCTTATCCTAACTTATTCTGGGCTGGCTCTATCTTTCTTTGGGGAACAATAAGGAGATTCACTAAAGTTAAGAGAAGATTTATGGTTTGAAAAAGTTTAATGTGCATATGACTGCATACCTGTAACCTACACTTAGATAAGGATACAGACATATGCCCACAGAAAAAGAGGTTTAATAACTTTCTTTTGCATGCAGCATTTAATAAAATATTTGTCTGGAACTGTTTTTACTTAAAATGTTTATTTTTATACAATTCAGGAAAAAAATTCTTGTATTCACTGAGATTGACAGAATTGACAAATGAAGAAAATTCTAGTTTTCATTTTACTATCACTTGGTATCATAACATACAATTTTTTGGTAGGCCATTTTGACCATCTCAAGAAAATGTGAATGATTAATATGTTTAGCATACTTGAAAATAAAGGCCATAAGCCTGTAAGATTTCAATGGAGAATAACTATATATAAGGGAAACTACCTTGAACTAAAAAAAATTAAATTTTTCTCTTACAGGGATCTGAAACAAGATTCACATGTAAATATGATGATGAGACAGCAACCATTGTAGAATTTCTGAACAAATGGATTACCTTTTGTCAAAGCATCTTCTCAACACTGACTTGATAATTGAGTGTCTCCTATTTAAAATGTATCAGGTTATTTATTTAAATATTTAAAATTTATATTTATTTTTTGATGTATGGTTTGCTACCTTTTGTAATTATTATTCTTATTCTTATGATAAACATGGATCTTTTAAGATTCTTTTTGTAAGCCCTAGGGGCTCTAAAAATTCACTTAAATTATTTATCCCAAAGTATTTATTTTTTATATTGAATTGTTACATATAATGTCTCTGTAGATCAATTAATAAAATTATTTAATAAAAATAATACAAGCCTAGCCATTTATTATCCTGGGAATAGCACAAAGTAAAAGATTTCTGAATTACTTATGTGAACTCATAAAATGTTTAAGATGCTTATAAGAGTCATTCTTCCCTTGAAGATGTATGTGGAATAGGGAAATGGGCTTCTCAAAGTTCTTGCTTTCTCCTTTCCTCAGGTAGTCAGATCCTTAGTTCTAGTCTGTGAAAACCTTATCAAATTACCTACATGCCTCAGAGAAGATGTCAAACACACTGAAACTCTTCATACAATTGGTGCGCCTCCCTATCTATTCTCCAACATCTTACCACTTGCACTCTGCCCTCAGGAGCCTCACTTGTATGGCATATATATCAAAGTTCTCCCCTGTCCTCTGGCTTTTCATGAGGTCCTGCCACTGGGGAGCTCTGGTAGGATGTCTGAGGGACAGAAGAGATTCCCTGATTCTCCAAGTGAAGTAACTTCTCAATCAAAGAACCCAGTTTCTCTCAAGACTTTTTCCTTCTGGGTTCTGCTAATTCTTCCATCCATTCCTACCTTCAATGCTAGGGATAGTAACACTTCTACTGTCACTAGACCCAGGGTACTGCATTCTCTCTCACAGCTTCCCTGTACCATGACCACAGCTTGGTAAGTGTCTCTAGTAGATCCTCCTTGACTTGTTTTGATATGCTATCTCTTTCCTGGCTCAAAGACAGTAATTATACCAGAAATAGCTCCAACAAATAGACCATCAAAATGAGATCTGGGACTGGATTCATTAGGAATACAATAATCTCTGAGATGTACTAACATCCTGATTACTCGATTATCAATGGCAGCACAGGATGAAATGCAGATGAAGGGCAAGGTGTGAGATCAAATGGCCATGACATTTAATTGTGAGAGTAGCAAGAGTTATAAAAATTGTGATTATTACCTAGATTCTTCTGATGGTCTCAAAGAGGAGTTAAAAATAACATCATAAATATACAATTTAAAACATGCATGAACAACCAGAAGTTTTTGTTGGCAGTTTTGAAGAAGTCCCTCATCCCCTGCAGTCACAGAACATCTATGATGGAAGACACAGCCAAGAGTCTGATGTAAGGTCTGCAAAGATATAGTGCCAATTAAAATTTAAGTCTTCCAAGGGCTCCTGGGTGGTTCAGTTGGTTAAGCGTCTGACTCTTAATCTTGGCTCAGGTCCTGATCTCACAGTTCGCGAGTTCCAGCCCTGTGTTGGGCTCTGCACTGACAGTGCAGAGCCTGCTTGGAGTTCTCTCTCCCTCTCTCTCTGCCCCCTACCCTACTCGTGCTCTCTCTCTCTCTCTCCCTCTCAAAATAAATAAACTTAAAAAATTAAAAAAAAAAAAAAGCTTAAGCCTTCCAGGTTTCTTATACTATGAATGGAGAAGTGAGACCCTGAGATATGGGATGTGGACATTTTGCCAGACATAGAAGCTGAGAATTTTAAGCATCCTATTGGCAGACCTTTTCTTTAGTAGTATACTTTCTGAGGAAAAATCATTCCTCTGCATAAAAACTTTTCAATGACTCATGAATTAAGGGAAATTTTCCTTAGAACTCACTTCTACCACCTTTAATTGCCTCTAGGCCTGAAATGAAAGTTAAGATCTCAACATTGCTGGGGCAGTGAGATAAAAAGTGTTTAAACCAACAGGGGTAAAATTAAGTCATGTCTGGGCTGATACAATTTAGAGAAGTGCAAATTCCCTGGGATTCAGAATTTAATGAGAACTTGCAAAGGGCATTAATAGTTGGTTGAGTAAATTCTTGGACTCCACGGTGGCCTTTTAAAGTGACATTTAAATGCCAGGCTTCTCTGGAAGAAAAGTCCAAAGAATCAGGGAATTAGAAATATTGGAATGGACCTATTATGTGCAATCTTCTCCTCTTGCCTAGCAAGACATTAAGAAATTCACTGGTAAGGGGTACACTAGCACCCACCACAGTTCTGTAGTGGTTTTTCTTTCTTAAGCCAGAAGTGACAGATGGTGCTGCAATAGAATTGGTTTCCCTGATCTGAGAATAATGGAATCCTGGACTGTTACAGGCCAGGTGACAGCATTTAGCCCTCAGAGACAAGGTGGAAGCAATCACTAAATAAACAACAGGGCAAAGTGCCAATCAAAGCATTTTGATTCAAAATGATCCTTAATGGTGACTGATTACAAGATCCCCCCAAATTAGAAGATTCTAATTCTGCTGGGCAAAAAGTGAATGAAAATCATAATTGGGATTCATGACCTGTTTCCAGTTCCCAGACTTGAGCCATTTCATAGACCTGGTCTCCAAGAAGGCTGGATCTCTTTAAGGAAGTACCCCATAATATGGCCACAGATATATACTGTGAAATTTTCCCCTAAACCATGCTGGAAGAGATATTTTCCAAGGAGATCATTCACTGAGAAATGGGTAATGTCTAGATGTTCTGGTGGTTATTAGTTAATGGCTCTGAATGTACCCAGTAATTCTGAAACTCCACTGACAGCCTCCAGTCAGAGAGCTTACGGAGGATCAAGTGAACATGCAACATTACCCTGAATCCATCTCAAGAGGGTCCAAAGGGATCACAGATATTATCTATGCCATACCTCTGTAGTGGCTAGGGAGGCACACTGTTCAGAACTACCTTCAAGACGGCATAGTTGACTGGTAGTCTTTAGCTATTGCCATTTGCATTTACATGCATGAGCAACAGAATACCTTAACTGTCTAGTCCCAAGGATATAATCAGTTCTTGCTCCTTTATAATTAGTCTGGAGAGTACTTGATCATTTTATTATTGCACAGAATATCATGCTGGCCCATTACATGGGTAATGTTATGCCAACTGGATCTGATGAGAACTAATAGTGGTAGTGCCTGGGCAAGGAACATGTTTGGTAGAAGAAGGGAGAGAAGTCCTGCGGAAGTTCAAGGGTGTAACAGGAAAATGAAGTTTCTAGGGGTTGAGTAGTTTCATACAAATTAAGAAATTCTTCTAAAGTGGAGGATGAGATGTTGTGCCTGAACAGCCCACTACAAAGAGGTACAAATCTTGGTGGGCCTCTACAATTTGGAAATACCCTACATACGTTAGTCTGACCCACTTGGTCAGGGGAGGTAACCCATTAGTCTGTCAGTTTTCAATCTGACCTACAGTAAGAAAGGGCTCTATAACAGGTATAGGCCTCAATTCAAATTCCCCAGCCAAATGGGCTTTATGACCAGGAGATCCAGGGATATTCAAAGTATTGTGACACAGATACTGTTAAAAGTCTCTAGAAAGTCCCTGGATAGTTTTCAAAAAAGACCATGCCCTACTGTGCAGGTAATACTTCATTTAAAAACATCACCTGGCTTATGACAAAACCCTGGTAGAGAAAAATGCCTGACCACAGAACACCAAATGATTATGCAACCTGAACTTCACATCATGAACTAGTTACTGATGTTCTGAAACATAATAGTGGGCAAACAAAGCAGCATTTCATCGTATAATGGAAGGGAGTAGGTTTGAACAGGTCCAGGAGGGATAACTAAACTTCCTAATCAGGCAGCTTAGAATCTCATGGTACCTGATTTAACCCCTCTTCCTCAGTCCTCTCCTTTGGTTTACTGGCGAACTTCCTTAATACAAAGAAAGGAGTAAGATCCTAGTTTAAAAATAGATTTGCAATCGATGTTGTGATCAGCTAGAAGATGGATGATCCCAAAACTATAACCCTATTCAAAATTGTGTATTTGTCTATACCATGTGGAAGGATAAATGGACAGAGATATGGATCTAGAATAGACTGACTTATGAGAAGTGACAAAATGAGTTTGGTAAATGATCAGAGATTTGTAAAAGAAAATGGGAAAATGATGAAAAAGCGGTCTGGGGAAGAGGTATGAGAATGGACCTCTTAAATGGGCAGAGAATATAAAAATATTAACATACACTGTAAAAAAGGCTATCATTATTCAAGTGGGGAAGATGACTCTTTCCCAGTCTCTTTCCCGGGATAATCCAGTGCTTACTCAATAGACCCATGTACAAAGTGACTATGGCCACAAGGATGGAGAGTGTGTATGAGCCCAATATGGTCTTTCACTCACAAATGCTGATCTGACTACTGCCACTGTTGAGTACTCAGCCTCCCAAAAGCATAAGCCAATGCTCAGCTTTCAACATGGCACAATTCCCCAGAAGAACCACTTGGCTATCTGATAGTAGATTGATTATATGGATCCCTATCCCTATGGAGTGAACACTGTTTTGTCCTCTAAAGGATAGATCTGTGTTCTAATTCTTATGTTCTTTCTCTGCCTCATGTAGTGCAGCATGACTTTTAGATTTATGGAATGCCTTATCTATCACAACACTGCCTCCAAACAAAGAATATAGTTATTACAAAAGAAGTGTGGCAATGGCAACACGCTCATGGATTTCACTGACTTCACTATATACTCCATCATTCAGAAGAGGCTTGAAAAGAGAGTGAAATGGCCTGATAAAGGTTCAGCTACCATATCTGTTTGAAAACAATATTGTGAAGAGGACATGTGGTCCTACAGGATGCACTATTCGTGTTAAACCACAGCCAAAATATGATAATCTCCTTCCACAAATTGCACAGGTCTGGCAATCAAGAGGCAGAAGTAAACGTAGTCCCTCTCATTATTATACTTAACGACCCACTTGAGAATTTTTACCTACAGTCAACAAGACCTTAGCTTTGTTATTTTTAAGGTCCTAGTGCTCAAGTAGGCATGTTTCTACCAGGAATCTTGACTACTACCAGAAAATTGATTAAATGGAAACCAAGACTATGTTTTGGCCATGTGGGGACTTTCCATGCAGCTGAACTAACAGGTACATGACAGACTACTATACTGTCCAGAGTGACTGATTTTGATGACAAGGGGAAATTGAGTTCCTGCTATAGAATAGATGCAACAGCTACACAATAAGTAGCACTATATTTGGAACCCAGGAAATCCAGCAGGGCATTTTTTGGACTCTCTTTCCAATAGTACTGGTCAATGGAAAACTGTACCAATCCCCCAAATTCAAGAATACCAAAGACTCAGATTCCCCAGAATTGAGATTTATAGTCCATCACTAGGTAAAGAGTTTCAGCCAAACTAATGGCAGAGGGTAAAGAAGAATATGCAAAGAATATTGGAAGAAGGTAACTATGATTATCAACTCTCATGACTAGCTATTGAGCAGAGACTCAAGTACATTTATTTTACCTGTTTTTCTCTCTTCTTGTCCCACGTCATGTGAAATAAGACTTCACATAGTCTCACTTTCTTCATGTGAAAAATACTGGTGGTGTCCACCATTGTAATTTCAGGAAAAGTATTCCTGAATTGATATTCACAATGATATCAGAATTGGTAGAACTTCATGTGTCCCCTTTGCTTGGGACACTTTTCTTCCAAATGAAGAGAGTACATGTTGAAGAATAAAGAGGTAAACTGTGCCAGATATCTTCCATTTTCCTCTTGACAACTCTACATCTCTTCCCGCTCTCCTAAGCTGGCTTGTGTAGGCTACATTAAGGCATTTTCTTGCTTTATGGTTTCTAGTTGAGTTTGGCCAAAGGGGATCCCTGGTAAGAGCTAGATGAAGGATCACCTCAGGATGGCTACATCACTAGACCAAAGGTCATTCTCCTCTCAAGGTGGTCCTTTATGATCCTGTCCTTAAGTTTTAGTAATCTATTCACTCCTCCTCCCTCAGGCCTAAGCATGGTAGCAGTTTCTCTATGTGAGGACAGCAACCAATACAGGCAGGTCTTACAGATTACATTCCTTAAGAGAAAGAATGTACACAGGAGACATCCTGGATTTTTATCTGAGGGTATGTTTCAAATTATGGCACAGAGAAATGGAATTCAAATGGTAGTTCCACAAGGAAATAAAAGTAGGAATTCAGGGTTGTCAAAGTAGATGGGATTTGAGAAGCAAAGGCAACTGTGGATAAGGAGCCACTACATCCAAATAAAAATTCTTTCCAATGGCTGAGCCATCAGCTGCACATGCACAAACAACCACTTGACCACTAAAAAATGGCAGAAAAGAACATGTAAGGGGCAAATGAGCTGTGTAGAGAGCTGTGCTGTGCTGAGGAGACACAGGTTGGAGTTTAAGCTCTGCCACAGGGAAAAGGTCTAGTAAGCATGTAAGTAAGGATTTAAGATGAGAAAAAAGAAGGTACAATGTTCTAAGTAAACAAGCCTTGAAATGAGGATGAATCTAAAATATAACAGCTCTAATAAAGCCTAAAACCAAACTTCAAAAGGATCAAAAGCATCTGCCAGATCCTACTTGCCTCCCTGAATAAAATTTTAAAGATATTATCATCCAGACTCTCTATAATATTTCACTTACATGTGGCATTACCTAAAAAATTATGAGGCATACCTGCTAACACACACACATACTCAAAATTAAGAGGCAAAACCAGTAAAAAAAAAAAAAAAATCTCCAATACAGAAGTCAGATAGTTAGAAGTTATTTAAAGTAACTAATATGTTTAAGAAAAGAACTTGGCACATATAGATGAAAATATAGATTTCTGCAAAGAACTGAAATCTGTTTGAAAAAATCGAGTGAGACATTCTACAACTGAGAAATATAGTATCTGAAATTAAGAAATTACTAGATGTGTATATCAGCATACTAGACATAGCATAAGACTGGATTAGTGATCCAAAGACAGGCCAATAAAAAAATACCCAAAGTGATTTATAACAATACACCCCTAAGCCTCATTCCATGTTTTGGTTTGTTTTGGTGAGTGTTTCCAGTTTGCAAACTGTCTTTCTGATGTGTGCAAAATATATTTATTACTACTTTGGTGATTTATAGTTTTATTTCTGTTATTTCTCAGCTTTTGACATGTGTCAAATTTTCATATTATAAGTAACCTCTAAAAGAACAGTATAACTAAAAAGTAATATAGCAGGAAACAAAATATTAGAAACATTTAACCTAAAAAAGAAAAGGTAAGAAATGAAGGACAAAGGGAAACTAAAGGAAGAAAGAACAAATGAGACAAAATAAATAGCAAGAAGAGAGACTTAAACCAAACATCACAATAATCTCATTAAATAAAAATAAAAACTTGAATTAAATATTTTTAAATAAATATTACATTGTTTATATAAAATATACTTTAAATAGACAAGAAAGGATTAAAAGTAAAGAATGAAGGGGTGCCTGGGTGGCTCAGTTAGTTAAGCATCAGACTGTTGATTTTGGCTCAGCATGATCTCACAATTTGGGAGACAGAACCCTGTGTCAGGATCTTGTGCTGGCAGCATTGAGCCTACTCTGTCTCTCTCTGCCCCTCCCCCCGCCAAAATAAATAAACATTTTTATTCTTTATTACTATTTTTTAATGTTTATATTCGAGAGAGAAAGAGACAGAGCATGAGCGGGGCAGGGGCAGAGGGAGAGGGAGACACAGAATCCTAAGGAGGCTCCAGGCTCTGAGCTCTCAGCACAGAGCCCGATGAGGGGCTCCAACTCCCAAACTGAATAATAAGCTGTGGCTATTTAGGGGTGTGATTCTGCAAGGCTGGACAAAGAACAATTAAGAGGGAAAGTATGTATCCTTAAAAATTGTAGTCTAAACAGCCACTGAAGTTTGTATAAGATTAGAAGATGCTCAAATTCTAAGAAGCTGAATCCTCTGGGAATTTCATAGAAACACTAAAAAGACACTATGCATTAGAGGTTGGACCAATTCAGGCTTACTGTAAAGACCACTCAAGACATGCCCTAACGAAGCTTAAAAGCAAGTCTTGAAAGGGGCACCTGGGTGACTCAGTTGGTTAAGCATCTGACTTCAGCTGAGGTCATGGTTTGATCTTATGGTTTGTGAGTTCAAGCCCCACGTCCGGCTCTATGCTGACAGCTCAGAGCCTGGAGCCTGCTTCAGATTCCCTCTCTTTCTGCCCCTCCCCTGCTCACACACTGTCTCTCTCAAAAATAAATAAGCATTTAAAAAAAATAAAAAAAGCAAGTCTTGAAAGACTCAAATAATCCACAAGTTACTTCCATTCCAGAATCAAATTCAACATTGTCTGAAATAAGAAAATGACATGGATGGAGCTAGAGTGTATTACGCTAAGGAAAATAAGTCAGTCAGAGAAAGACAAATACCATATGATTGCACTCATATATGGAATTTAAGAAACAAAAAAAGATGAACATGGGGGGAAAAAGAGAAGCAAAACCATAAAACAGTTCTCTTACTTATAGAGAACAAACTGAGGGTTTCTGGAGGGGAGGTGGGAAGAGAAGGTGGGAAGGGGGATGGGTTAAATGGGTTATGGATATTTAAGGAGGGCACTGGTTGTGATGAGCAATGGGTGTTACATGTAAGTGATGAATCACTAAGTTCTACTCCTGAAGCTAATATTACACTATATGTTAACAAAGTGGAATTTAAATAAAAACTTGAAGCAAAAAAATGAAAACTAAAATAACAAAACCCACTCCAGCATAAATAAAAAATGAACAGGCACGTGAAGAAGCATGAAAATGTGATAAGGAGAAAAAAGCATCACTCAATAGAAACAAAAAAAAAATGACAGAGAAGATGGAAGTCACTATTATAAATAAGTTCAGGATTTAAAGGACAAGCAGAACACAGTGATGGGACCAACTGAGATTCCAACAGAGAAATGAAAACTGTAAAAAATGAAACTATTTAAAAGGCTACAAAAATAAACCAAAGTTCTAGAACAGAAATTTTACAACTGAAAAACAGATGAAAAATTCACTGGATGAATTTAAAAACTGGACACTGAAGATCAATGAACTTAAATATACTCTGAAATAAATTCCAGAGAAACTATGAAACTAATGCACAAAGGAAAAAAATAGGTTGAATAAAAAGTGACTAGAAATTCAATGACTTGTTGAAGAATATCAAATGATTTAACATATAGGAAATAGGAATACCAGAAAAATAGGAGAGCAAAAAGAGTTTGAAAAAATAATAAAAAATAATGGAAAATGATACTGCAATTAAAAATTTTTACCATGAATAAAACCTCAGGTCTAATGGCATTTGTTTTATTTTTACAAATATTAAAGGAATAAATACAAGCAATCCTACACAAGCAATCTGAAAGAGATTAAAAATCATTCAAGAATCATTCTATAAGGCTAGCATAACCTTAATACCAAATGACATTACAAAAAAAGATGAAGTATTAGCCAATATCTCTGATAAACACAGATTCAAAAAGCTTTAACAAAATATTAGCAAATAAAAATCAAGGTTATATTGAAGAGTAATATACATATCCAAATTAGGAATGTAAGACTGGCTTGATGCTAAAAAATAAAATGCAATGCATTGCATACAAAAAATATATAAACTTAGATAGACTACATGTATCAGTTAAATTGATGTATAAATATCATTTAAGAAAACTGAAATAAAAATTAACGGTGGTCAGAAAACTAAGACCAGAAGGGGATTTTCTTAATCTGAGTATCTTTGTCACAAAAACCATAACTAATATGTTAATGATGAAATATGGAAAACTCTCCTTCTAAGTTTGAGACTAAGACAAGGATGGGTATCACCATTTCTGTTCAGTAGTGTAGTAGAGGTTCTAACAAGTTTAATAAGACAAGAAAAAGAAGTATTAGAAAGGAAGAACTAAAATTATCATTTCTCATAGATGTGATTGTATAAATAGAATATCCAAGAGAATCTGCAACTACAAATTATTAGAGTTAATGGATGAACGTAGTAAAATTACTAGTAATAAGGTTAACATGCAAAAATTCAATTATGTTTTTATATGCCAGCATCAAACAGATAATCCCCTGATTTTATAATTAAAATTTATAAAAATACACAATAAAAAATAAAATAGCCAAGACAGTATTGAAGAAAAACAAAGCTGGAAGGTTCACATTACCAAATATCAAAACATTAAAAAGCTACTTAGTAAATAAGAGAGTGTAGCACTGATTTAAGGACAGAGCAGTGGAGAAGAAAAAGACCAACATATATAATATTACATGAGATGTGCAACCATAATTCAGTGAGGAAAGAATAGTCTTTTCAATAAATACTGCCAGGTCAACTGAATAGACAAATTTTTAAGAAAGTCTTTGAACACTATGTCAAAAAGAAAAAAAAAAGAAAAATTGCAAGGGTTGACAAGAATGTGGAAAAATTGACACCCCAGTTCACTGCTTGTGAGAAAGCAAAATGGTGCAGCCACTGTGGAGAACAGTGGTAGTTCCTAAAAAGTTAAACACAGAATTACCATTTGATCAAGCAAGCCCACTTTTAGGTATATGCACAAAAGAACTGAAGGCAGAGACTCAAACACACTTACACACTAATGTTTATAGCAGCATGATCTACAATAGCCCAAATATGGAAGCAAGCCACAGACAGATAAACAAAAACAAAAAATGCAGTATATCCAGTGAAATATTATTCAGGCTGAAACAGGAAATTCTGATACATGCAACAGCATAAACAAACCCTGAAAACACTATGTGAAATAAGCCAAACACAGAAGGACAAATATTGTATGATTCCACTTATATGAGGTACCTAGAACTGGCAAACTCATAAAGACAGAAAATAGATTGGTGCTCACCTGGGGGTTGGGGGAAGGAGGGAGTAGGGAGTTATTGTTTAATGGGTACAAAACTTCTGTTTGGGATGATTTAAAAAGTTCCAGAAATGAATAACGGTGATGGTTGCACAGCACTGTGAATGTACTTAGTACCATTAAATTGTACACCTAAAAAAGATTAAATTGGTAAAATTGATCTCAAGGTCATCATCATGAGTGAAAAAAGCCAATTTCCTCACATTATACTATAGGATTCCATTCTTATAATATTCTCAAAATGAAAACATTATATATATAGAGAAACAAATATATATATTGAAGAAACAAAGGTTGTCAGAGTTTGGGGGAGAAGGCTTGCTATAAAGTCTGAGAGAGTTCTTTTGTGGGATGTAAAATTGGTCTTTTGTGGTCATATTTATTCATATATAAATATGAAAATATTTCATAAAACTATACACATTAAAAAGGAGTATACATAAAAACCGATGATATCTGAGTAAACTCTGTGGTCTAGTTAATTGTATTGTGCCCATGTCAATTTCCTGGTTTTGATAATGCTCTATAATTATTTAAATGCACCATTAAAGGAAAGTGGGTAATGGGTACACAGATCCTTCTGTATTAATTTTGCAACTAACTTCTGAGGAGCCTATAATTATTTCAAAAAAGAAGTTTTAAAATTATGAGAGGAAAAATAATTCTTTTATTTAAAAACAAACACATTAGGGGCACCTGGGTGGCTCAGTCGGTTAAGTGTCCGACTTCAGCTCAGGTCATGATCTCATTGCTCCTGAGTTTGAGCCCCACACCGGGCTCTGTGCTGATAGCTCCGAGTCTGGAGCCTGCTTCGGATTCTGTGTCTCCACCTCTCTCTCTCTCACTCATGCTCTCTCTCTCTCAAAAAAAAAAACAAACAAAAAAAAAAAAAACTAAAAAAATTTAAAAAACACACATTAAAGCTGGTGTCATATACCCAAATTTAAAAAATTCTTGGTTTTTAAAAATAAAAGTTATGTTGGTAAGTGCAGTTATACAGGAGATGCAGTCATTAAATTCTAGCAGTAAATGATCAAACAAGACAATTCATCTATAAGAATATATATATAAGGGGGCCAGAAATGCTCCAAATTTCTGTAGTAGTAAATTTCATTGCTGGTAGACATGAGGACAGCTATACCTTTCATTCTTGGGAAAATTTTTTAAAAATTGATTATAGTTTTCAATAAATAAATATTTATAAACAAATTACTACAGAAAAGTCATTGTCCAGGAGGCAACGAGTAAATATTGAATATATTTACTATTTAGCAGTAAATATGTATAAATAAATGTAATAAGATAGGGATAGGATATATAAGAGTTAGAGACAGAGATATTTAAAACTAAAAGGTTTCAGAAAAATTTCATGGGCAGTTATATTTATATAACTGTTATAAGCTGTAGCTAAAATGGGAAGAATTTGGATAAAAAGATTGGAGAGTTTCCAGTTCAATACGGCAACACAGATCCTTAATTCACTTCTTCTTACAGATACACTGAACCTACAAATATATGTATAGAATAATTTTCCCCGGAAAAAAACTAAAGATTGGCAGGTCAATTCCCTCATATTGGGCAAGTGGGAGGGAAACCATATCAAAGTAGGGAAAAGCTGAGACACAATCTCACCATTACCCCATTCCCAGCACAGTGACTCACAACTGGAAGGGAACTCAAAACCTAGAGCTTCTCCCTGAGGAGCAGAGAGTCTATACCCCATTATCAGGCACTCCAACTTTTAAGATCAGCATCTGAGAGACAAGCCCCTAAAATGTCTGGCTTTAAAGACCAATAGGACTCTTGCCCGTGAGACCTGTGGGGCCAGTGGCCAAATGAGGAACAGTTCTTAAAGGGCTCATGCACACCTTCAGCTGCTCCCAGGCCCAGCACAGAAGCAACCTTTTGAAAAGTTCCCAGACTTTATGTGAAAGAAGACTTATTTCTTAATTTTAACGCATTGGTCTGAGGGCCAGGGGCCTGCTGCAATACTCTTAAAGACAGAGGCTAGTGGGTGTCATCTTCCTGCCCTCCCACTGCCTTGCTAAAGGCAATGAGTATCACCTTTTTTCCTTCTTCTTCTTCTTTTTCTTGTTTTTTCTGCAGTGACCATCATCTTTGTACTCCCTTTCTGCCTCACTCCAGCCAGAGGGTGCCATCTTTGTGTTCTCCCTCTACAACACTCCAGATTGCCAGGTCTGCTGGAGGGGAGCTTCTATACATCTGGTATCCTGATATTTATATCTGGTAGCAGTTTTTGTGGCTGCTACCCAGGAGATGCCGCTCCTTGCTCACCTGACTCTGGTGGCCAGTGGGGGTTAGGGAGAATTTGCATTCCTGGGTCCTCTGGGACTGTAACAATCAGGGAAAGAGTTCTTGGGAGGCTACCACTCCCAGGGCACTACACAGATAGTAGACTAAATTCTACCTCCAAGCTTTCTGTGAAAGAGGCTACTTGCTAGTCCTGGAGTTTCAGCCTTAGTAGCAGCTTCAGGTTTGGTATATATCTAGAAACTACAGAGGTCATCTCAGGGAGCACAGGTTGGGGGACGCCATCTTTGCAGTCTCCCATTCCCTTACTTCAGGTCATGAGTATCTCCCTGAAAGGAGCTTATACACTTGTCTGGAGCCCCAGTTTTTATGATGGCTGCTCATAAGCATGCATACTTTAATTTTTTTTTTAATGTTTGTTTATTTTTGAGAGAGACACACAGAGCATGAACAGGGAAGGGGTAGAGAGACAGGGAGACACAGAATCCAAAGCAGGCTCCAGGCTCTGAGCTGTCAGACAGAGCCCAAAGGGAGCTCAAACCCACGAACCATGAGATCATGACCTGAGCTGAAGTCGGACGCTTAACCGACTGAGCCACCCAGGTGTCCCAAGCATGCAAACTTTAAAAGCTGCTGCCTGAGGGACTGGCTTCCAGTCAGATCTGACTGACATCCTCCCCTCTGGGACACTGAGAGGTCTTAGCACACCCTCAGTTACTGGGAGCTAATAAAAATAAAATAGACTTTCAGTACTATACTATAATATATATGCTATACTATAGTACTATAATATATATACTATAATATATATAGTATATATATGTATATATATATATATACATATATATACTATATATATATATATATATATAATATTGAATAGCTCCCAGTAGTTGAGGGTGTACCACTAACTGGATTCTAAATAAAAACTTAAAAAAAAATCAAATAGACTGCTTGAACAATAACCAAAACTTAAGAGATAACAAGAACTAAGGCAAGGCTAAACAGTAAGGTTCATCTTCCACTTGAGGCCATTTCTACCACACTGGTAGCTGTTTTAAAACTAACATATAGAAATCAACCACAGAGTCAAGGAAAATGAAGAAACAAAGGAATATGTTTTAAATGAAAGCACAAAATAAAACCCAAAAAAGTCCTTAATGAAATGGGGATAAGTTATTTACCTGATAAAGTACAAAGCAATGGGCATGAAGAAGCTTACTGATCTCAGGAGAAGAATGCATAAACAAAGTGGGAGTTTTAAGAAAGAGGCAGAAAAATGTAAGAAAATACCAAAAAGAAGTCAGAGAACTGAAGACTACAATAAGTGAATTAAAAATTACAACAGAGGGGCTCAATACAGACTAGATGAAGCAGAAGAAACCATCAGTGAACTTGAACACAGGGCAGTGGAACTCACCCAATGAGAGCAAGAAAAAGAAAAAAGTGAAAAAGATGAAGACAGCTTGAGACTTATGGAACAGTATTAAGCAGACCAATATTTGTATTGAAGGGGTTCCAGAAGGAGAAGAGAGAAAGGGGAAGAAAACTTATTTGAAGAATAATGGTTGCAAACTTCCCTAACCTGGGGAAAGAAACAGACATCCAGATCCAAGAAGCCCAAGGAGTTCCAGCTAAGATGAACCAAAAGAGACCCACATGAAGACATGTTATAATTAAAATGTCAAAACCTAAAGGCAGTGGGGGAATCTTAAAAGCAGCAGGAGAAAAACAACTTGTTATGTACAAGGAAACACCCATAAGATTATCAGCAGATTTTTCAACAGAAATTCTACAGGCCAGAAGAGAGTAGCATGATACAGTCCAGGTGCTCAAAGAAAAAAAACAAAAAACAAAAAAAACCCAACCTGTCTACCAAAAATACCCTGCCTGGCAATTGTTCTTCAGAATTGAAGGAGAGATAAAGAGTTTTCCAGATAAGCAAAAGCTAAAGGAGTTCATCACCACTAAACACCTTATAAGAAAGGTTAAAGGGATTTGTTAAAGCTGAAATGAAAGGACACTAATTAGTAACAGGATATGAAAGTATAAATCTCACTGGTAAAGCTAAATATATAATAAAGGTAGTGGATCAGTTTTAAAGATAATATGAAGACAAAAGTAGTAAAAATAACTGCTAACTCCAATAATTAAGGGCTAAACAAGAAGAAAAGATGTAAGTTGTGACATCAAAGACATAAAATATGGGGTGGGGAGTAAAAATGTAGAGCTTCAGAATGCATTCAAACTTATATTGTTATCAATTTAAAAGAGACTGCTATAAAAAGTTGTTACATGTAAGATGAACTGGAAATATTGGTCTCATAGAGTTGCGAGAAGAGAGTATGACAATACAGCAGGAAAGACAGATTATACTTAAAAAAAAAAACCACACAGAATTATTCTAATTGGCTAAAAACCAGGATATTATTAAAGAAGTAGGGAGCAGTGAATAAACTGAAAGAATGATTACGGTAGACTCCAAAAAGCAAAATCATGGATTTTCCTATGAACTCTGCAGACAATGTCACCACCATATTTGTCAATTCTCAAATATAGTTAAGTTTGACAGTCTCAGAGCTAAGATATTCAAAATTTAATTTGAAAATGATATAAAACTGTACTGTAAATATTTTTCTATTAATGGAACAACTCAAAAAGAGTGGATAGAAAAAACTTTAAAATCACTAAAATTTTGGAAAAGCACCCACAGATGTAGTTTAATTATCTTACCACATCATCTATCCAAACAAATAACATTTTAGAAAGCTTCTACAATAGTGAATTTCCTCTATATTATAGTCAAAGTTCAAAGCAAAACTTTGACAAATACACTAATATATGTAGATAAAACTATAACTCCCAGGAAATACTTCATTTTAAAGTTTTAAATGATAACACCAGCCTACTAGGATTAGCATACTTTTTTACCTCTACGATCATGTAACAAATGAAAATTATAGCTTCTATGAAAACAGAAAACAATCCATACTTAAAATACCAATAAAGAAAGGCAATTCAGGCTCAGCAGAATTTTAAAGAGAAACATGTTATTTCCAAAAACAAACCTGTTTTGGTAGTAATGATGTTCCTTTAGTAGTACTAAAACTATTAAACTAAAGAAAATCAGATATTTTTGACATTTATTGTAACACAAGAAGTGACAGAATAAGTTGTATTTCAAGTCAATTTATAGGATGGTGTCAGGATCAAAAGATTTCTAAAGAGGAAATTCTCATGCTTCCTGTTTACTTAACAATATTCTTTTTCCCTTCTCACATCAAAGAACAATTCTCTTTATCTAGGAACCATCAATTAGAGCTCATTTTCAAAAAAATAAAAACTTGCATTTCAAAGTAACAGTGATTCTTCATTAACTGTTGTTACTGAAGCTTGACAACATTCATATCCAGTCCCCATCAATATTTTCAAAGTATTTGTACATATTTAATATACATATTGTACTCAAATTATTTTTCACAAGTTTCATGTAAGGCTTCCTTAAAATAGTGCTCAGTCATCTCACTTCACCTTATGTGCAAAATGAAATATATTTATCTAAAAGTACCAACCAACCAAGAAACTCTAACACAGATATAATTAAATGTCCTTTCCAACTCTATAGGTACTGCCTGAATACATACATGATCATCACCACTGCATTTTTTTTTTATTAAAAAGTTTGGAATATTGTTTTCTAACCTTTGTCACATCGTGGCACAGATAAGAAAACAGCATTCCTGAACATGTGGGTAAATAATAGACTGCCAAAGGTCAGAATTGACTGTCCTGGGCTCCAGCTGTCCCTGGCACCATGCAGATAGATCCCTCAAAGACTGAATATAATGAACACTAAATTTCCATTCATAAGACATCTTTTCAACTAGATTTCAACTATTGTATTATTTCTCCTAATAACTGAGTTAGACTGAAGGTGAAGGGAACCTGACAAAATACAGGTGAGAGTTATATATCTAAGAATTTCAACTTTGAAAATACCCTGAACACAATCCCCTGTCATCTCATATTTTCCCTCTCAGTGAAACTGCTTCACTTCCACTTAATTCTATTTACTCACTTAATTCTATTTACTCACAGTTTATTTTCCCCATTTTGGCTTGAGCCATTTCATTCATAGCACCCAAAATTCCCTAGGGAGAGTTGATCTGACTCCAACTAGGCCAATTATCTGACCTGACTGCCAACTATTCCCTAAAACGAGTCATAAACGTCACATTAGCTGGCTCCACTAAAAATTTATGCACATTGATGAAGTCTCCCTCATCTTATCAGCAAACAAACAAAAAACCAACCACAGCTATATTAGGCCCTCCATTAAGCTTCTAGAAAGAATGGAATTCGGTCACTGACTCCAAATCCGCATCTCTCATTTACTTAATTGTGGTCAATCCTTCCGCTACCAGCAAATTTTTATTACTTTACAGGGTGGTGTTTTGTGTGGTCAAAGTACTACCCACATCAAATCATCTGCAATAACTTGTTAAAATACAGATTTGTGGGCTTTTCCCAGATCTGCTCAATCAGTGTACCCTTCAGTGATGCTCCTTCTGAGCAATCAGTTTGGGGAAATGCTATTTTAGTCATCTGTAGACTCCTGGTTGCCAATTCAGCAGTATTTTTGTAGTTCTTATTCTCCTTGACCTGTAGAACACTTGAGAATGCTTATTCTATTCTTTGAAATTCCTCTTTCTGCCAACCTTACTCTTCACCCACCTGTCAAACAACTCCAAATATTGCTTCCTCTTATTTTTCCTAATGCAAAATATAAGTGTTCCTTGGGGATCTAGTCCTAATATATTTTTTATACTCCTCAAAAAGAGGCAAACACCTTTTCTCACAATTTGAAAACTGCCTCTTTGAAAGTGATTCCTAGTTTTTTACCTTTACTCCAAAACTTTCTCCAAGTCTCTTACTGTATTTCTAATTGTTGAATATCTCCACTTTATAATCTTATTACCACCTTAAAAATATGTCAAAGGTTCAAATATTTTCAGCCAAATCAGATTCCATTCTTGACTCTACTTACATTTATAGTACTTCCAGTTTCTAGCTCAAACCCATGGTATCATTTTCAACTTGTCTATCTCCTTTGTCTTATATATTCTATTTTTTGGTCCTATTTCCCCACCATTGCTTGAATTTGTCTTCCCCTTAATAACCAGTCACAACCCTGACTGGAATCATTATTACTTATTAGGCTATTGTCATGGCCTCCTGACCTTTTAGGCTCTTCTATTCTGAACAACCTAAAAAACCTGCCACTACAATATATGTTATAATAGCAAAAGAATAGAAAACAACCCAAATGTCTATCCATATGTTTATGCAGGTATGTGATTGCATTGAAAATAAAGGATAAATGAAAAACCTAATAATTATATATATATGTGTGTGTGTGTATATATATATATATATATATATATATATATATATATATGTGTGTGTGTGTATATGTGTGTACACATCTATTATACTTATGTGTATTTATATAAAGACAGAGGGCGTACACATGCACACACACTCTCAGGAAGGAACAGGGATAAATGCTAGACGTTTCTGCATATACCATGTATTACAGATTTGTTATACTTTTATGTAATAATTTTTTAAATCTCAATTTTAAATATCAAGAGCTAAATTAAATGAATAATTTGAAGTGTGTCATAGGCTGGAGGCACAACTCATATAAAGAAGTTCAAACTGGTTGTACATATCTGGTAGAATACGTCCGGAGGACAAAAACAATTTTAAATTGTTTTCAGCAATCAGGGGCACCTGGGTGGCTCAGTTGGTTAAGTGTCCAGCTTTGGCTCAGGTCATGATCTTGCAGTTCGTGGGTTCAAGCCCTGCATGGAGCTCTGTGCTGACAGCTCAGAGCCTGGAGCCTGCTTCATATTCTGTGTCTCCCTCTTTCTCCGACCCTCCCCTGCTTATGCTCTCTCAAAATAAATAACATCAAAAAAATTTGTTTTCAGCAATCATTCTATTGATGGTAGTGATGGTATTGTTATTCTGAGACTACTATGTATGAGTTGTAGAAAAAAGTGAATAAGAAGTTATATTGCTATCACTAGGAATCAGGATTTTGGCGTGAGAGGAAGGAGATACAAATGTAAGATTTAAAAGGTTGATTAAAAAAACTCTGTGGACCTGAATTTGAACTAAAATAATCAATAGGAACGAATAAACATATTATTTTACCTTAATGTACATATTTCTAAGGTATTTTTCTCTGAAAAGACCTTGAGGGGAAAAACCTCAGTATTAATACGTACCCTTAGCATCCAGATTATAATTTCTAACCACTTTCTACAAAAAGGAAATGGAGCTTTTTAAGAGAGAAATGGCCATTTCCAAGTATGGGGCAACAAATGCACAAGATGAGGCAAGAACATTCTGTTCTAAGAGAAGCTCACAAAGACTATTGGGATCATGATCAGAAGACAAAGGCACAAACATGACAAGGTTCTCACATGAGACAAGGACACTGCTCATTACTTCTGTTCACATTGTACTAGGAAATTACAGCCAGTACAAAAAAGCAAGAAAAAGACATTTGAAGTTAAAGACTGGGACAGAAGAAATACATCTGTCATTATTCACATATGACACAACTGTGTATGAAGAAAATCCAAAAAGCTCTAAACAATTAGAATTAACTTAGCAAGGGTACTGGATAGAAGGCCAACATAAAAAAAAAAAAAAAAAAAAAAAACCCAACTAGTTTTATGTCTATATATCAGCAACAAATAGAAAATAAAATATACAAAATGATATTACTTAAAAGAGCATTAGAAATATCAATTAGAAGAAAACCACTGAGAGGTTTAGAATAGGCTTCTTTTTAAGAAATTTTTTAAACACTTTTATTTATTTTTGAGAGACAGAGAGAGAGAGAGAGAAAGACGCAAAGCATGAACGGGGGAGGGGCAGAGAGAGAGGGAGGCACAGCATCCGAAGCTGGCTCCAGGCTCTGAGCAGTCAGTACAGAGCCCAACGTGGGGCTCAAATCCATAAACCGTGAGATCATGACCTGAGCTGAAGTTGGACGCTCAACTGACTGAGCCTCCCAGGCACCCCTAGAATAGGCTTCTACTAACACAAAAGAATAATATCAATATGAATTTTAAGGACTGAAACCCAAATATGTAAATTCACAATGATAATGAAAAAAATTCTCATTGGTGAACTTTAAAAAATGACAGGGAACCTGCTATTTGAAAAACATAAAGACAGAGAAATAATCCAGGCTTTGTTATCAAGTACGCCCCAGGTAATCAGACCATTTATAAGCAAACATTTAATAACATTCCAGCTAATGAGAGAATGTGATTATCAAACTCTGCAACCCCTAACAAAATAAGGCAATGATCACTGACCGCTAATATCACAAAAATAAAAGAACCCAGACATTGTGTCTTGTGATGAAGTACTACTTCATACGTACTACTTCGTAAGTACTACTTATGAAGTATTGTTGCTAAAACAAAACAAAAACAAAAACAAAAACAAAAAATAACGAACCTCTATTTGAAAGCCTCTAGATTTAACCATTGATTTCAGGAAATAAATAAGACAGAGGAACACATTAAATAATATCATGGAGATGTAAGTAGCAAAAATGAGATTATGGCAAACTCCACTAAAAACAGTTTCTTCAAGAACTAAATTAAAAGAAAAAGAAGTGAGAGAAAATCTATAGATTGATATTTAACACACAAATTCCAATATAATGTAATTTTGATCTTGATTCCAACAATCTATATAACACTTATGAGATATTTAGAGAACTACTACTAATTTTTAAGGTGTTGCTAAATAGATTGTGGTTATACACATATGTGTGTATTAAAGAGTTCTCATATCTCACAGATGTGCATGAAAGTATTTTCAGATGAGAGAGAGAAACCAAGAAACAGCCTCTTCCTAGAGAACAAACTGATGGTTATGGGGGGGGGGGGGGAGAGAAGGGAGTGGTTAAATAGATGATAAGGATTAAGGGATGCACTTGCTGTGATGAGCGCCAGGTGATATATGGAAGTAATGAATTCACTATGTTGTACACCTGAAACTAATATTGCACTGTATGTTAACAGTAATTTAAAACTTAAAAAAAAAAAAGAAATAATATGTCTGGTATTTGTTCTAACATAATCCAGCTTGGGGAAGTATATATGAAAGAAGATTGCTATGTTTTAATAATTATTGAAGCTGGGTGATGGGTACATGGGAGTCACTTACTATTCTATTTTCGTATGTTTAGAAATTTCCATAGTAAGTGAACATAAAAATGTTGTGGATGGTGTCTTAATGTATGTCACTTCCCTACACAAAACCCTTCAAGGGTTCCCTTCTGCCTACCCAAATCAGAACATCTGCTAGACTCAACCCTCAACTTTCCATCCAGTGTTCTATTCTCTAGGTGCAAACACTGTAACATTTCCCATCTAATCTTTTGTTTTATTATTTCCAACTGGAATATATTCTCTCTTCCATTTCGGCCTTCTCACTTTTATCTATCCTTTAATGTTTATCTCAGATAACAGAACCTTAGAGCTATAAGAGGACTTAGATGCAACTAGTTTAGTTTTTGAAGAATTTTTAAAATTGAAGTTCGTAAGTTTGGATTTAGAAGTCTGATTTTCTTCAAGCAAAGTATCTTATATAATCATAACACAGAGTACATAAAAGAGGCAATAAGTATTGCTGCTTTTGATGTAGGGCAGTTTAGAGTCCTTTCGATGAAGCTTCTATCTCTGAACAAAGAATGACAATTACTGGTATCAACTGCAATCTTGAAAAGATATTTTTAGAATAGATAAAACAAATTTAAAAAAAACATTATCAACATCATCAGAGATTATAAAGATCCAAGCTAGGAGGAACAGAGTGTGAGAACCAATAATGCTTAATTCATCTGTGACTGAAACTAAGAAATAGGTTGAACTACAGAACAAACTCACAATTTCACTAACGATAGATATCCTAACTCAGGTGGTAACTAAACTTTTCCTTTTGATCCAATCATATTATAAACAAATATAAATGTAAAGCTAAATAATCTTTGGTTGATTATCAGAAATCCCTACTTATCTAAATTACAAGGTATTAAATCACATTTGGATGGAATTACAGAACACTGGAAAATGGGCACTCTTTAAAGTATTTATGATGATACTATTAATCAGAATAACTAATTTATGAAACTATTCTCTAACATGCTTAACATTTTTCTGCATGTATATGTGCAGTTTGCATTCATAAACTTCTTTGATGTGAGGAATGACAGTTACTGATTTTTACTATTACACAAGCATGGTGATTAGCAAATATTAGGCACTCAAATGTTTGTTGAATTAATCAACAAATGAGCAAGGACTATTATTTGTATTCCTGTATTCTAATTTTTAATTGAAAAAGAAACAACAGGAGTGAAATACCAGGTCACAATGTTGAATATATCTGCTACATGGATAACTTTAAAACAAAAACTTAAAAGAAATAGAATTTTCTTTTAAACTATGAAAAGGGTAATGGCCTTATAATGCCTGTGAAAATAAATACAAAATGGCTGCATAATTAATCAGGTAGTAATTTTTCCAAAATTAAAAAAAAAATTAAGAACCCCAATGCTTTCATGTAAATTATTATTTTCAAGCAATCTCTGGACATTGCTTTTGCAAAGACTCTGGTTTTGAAAGCTGAAATCCACCAAAAATTTTTAAATATTTTTACTAGTCAAAGACACCAAAAAATAAAAGATTTTTAATATGACAATGGATTGCCTAAATCACATACTAAATTGCTCTATACAGGGAGATTTCACAATCCAGGAGCCATAGCCATGTTGCTGCAAGTAGGATTTCAACAAAGTTTTAGCTTCTTGATAGGATCCAGACATACACTATAGAAAGAAAAAAAATTGAATTATAGGATATAGGCAGAATTTGGCTTATGAAAACTAAGTAGCCCTAATCTTGTTTCTTTGACATTTTAAAAACTACTGAAAATGTTTTTGCATTCCTATTTTTCTCATTATTTTTGAAACTAAACATTTTCCTTTCCAACACTCCTTAAAGACATCTTTTAAACATTTTTTATTAAAATAATCATACTCATTACAGAAAACTTGAAAAGTAGAGAAAATATTAAAAAGAAAATAAAAACCACCTGTATTCCCCAAACTATAGATAACCACCATTATTATTTTGGTTTATTTCCTTTAATTTTTTATAAATGAACATATTGATGAACTTTTAAAAAAGCTTTACTGAAGTATAATTTACATACCATAAATGGAGTCACTGCAAGTATACAGTTATGATGATTTTTTGTAAATTTATACAGGCATGCAACCATCTTATAGTCCAGTGGTAAAACAATCCCATCATCTGCGAAAAGTTCCACTGTGCTCATTTGCAGTCAATCTGTATTCCCAGTGCCAGCCAACCCTGAATCTAGCTAGTTTGTATTTAAAGTTTTGTTTTTTCTAGAAATTTCATAAAACGTAATTAACACAATATGAACTCTTTTGTGTCATGCTTCTTTCAGTTACCATGTTTTCAGATTAATTCATGTTGTTTCATGTATTTACAGTTGGTTCTGTTTTATTGCTGATTAGGATTCCATAATATGGGTTTATCATATTGTTTATGCATTCACAAGCTGATAAACATTTGAATGTTTCCAGTTTTTGCCTATCATGAATAATGCTGCTGTAAACATTTATGTACAAGTCTTATGTGGGTATAAGTTTTTGTTTCTCCTGGACAGATACTAGTGGAAGTGTTGGATCACATGGTTAACTATAGGTTTACCTTTGCAAGAAACAGTCAAAATGTTTTCCAATGTGACTCTACTATTTTACATTCTCATTGGCAGTGTAAGAGGTCTCCGGTTTCTCTGCAACAATACCTAGTATTTATTTTGTATTTTAGTGGATGTGCTACAGTATCAAACTGTGGTCTGATTTTGCATCGCCCTAATGACCAGTGAAGCTGAGCATCTTTTATCTGTGTACTAGGTTATATTCTTTGCTATATATGCACTGGGTTGGAATGCCAGGGTGGCTCAGTCAGTTGGGCATCTGATTCTTGATTTCAGCTAGGTCATGATCCCAGGGTCGTGGGATCAAGCCCCATGTTGGGCTCTGCACTGGGCATGGAGCCTGAGTAAGAGTCTCCCTCCTGGGGCGCTTGGGTGGCTCAGGTGGTTGAGCATCCACTTTTGGCTCAGGTCGCCATCTCACAGTTTAGGTTTGTGAGCTTGAGCCCAGCATTATGCTGCTGTCAGCATGAAGCCCCCTTCAGATCCTCTGTACCCCTCTCTTTCTGCCCCTCCCCTGCTTGCATGCAGTCTCTTTCAATAATAAACATTTAAAAAAAAAAAAAAAAAGGATCTCTCTCTCTCTCTCCCCCGTTCTGCCACTCTCCTCTGCTCGGTCTCTAAAAAATACCCCCCAAAATTAAAAAAAAAAAAAAAAAACCAACTGGGTTGTTTGCCCTGTTAATACTAAGTTGTAAAGAGTTCATTGTGTATCACAGATCCAAGACCTTTCATCAGATGCATGATTTGCCAGTATTTTCTTCCACTGTATGGCTTGTATTTTCATTTTCTTAATGATGACTTTTGAAAAGCAAGTTTTTAATTCTGGAGCCCAGAATTATGTCTTCTTTAATTACTCTCAGCAACATCTTCATTCTCAGTGTACAGATCTTGCACTTACTTTGTTAAATTCACTGCTAAGTATATTTTGTATTATTTTAGATGAAACAGTTTTCCTAATTTTTTTAACATTTATTTATTTTTGAGAGACCAAGAGAGACAGAGTGTGAGCAGGGGAGGGAGACACAGAATCCAAAGCAGGAGTTAGGTGCTGAGCTGTCAGCACAGAGCCCAATGTGGGGCTCAAACTCATGAACCTTGAGATCATGACCTGAGCCAAAGTTGGACGGATGCTTAACCACGCAGGCGCCCCAACAGTTCTCCCAATTTTAATTTTAGAGTGTTCATTCCTAGTACAAAAATACACAGCTTATTTTTCTACACTGTCCTTATACTGTGTACTAAATTTACACATCATATAATTGTTTGTTTTGGTAGATTCCACAGGATATTTTACATACAAGATTATATCATTTACAAAGAAGAACAGTTTTTCTTCTCCCTTCCAGTCTCGATGGGTTTTATTTCTTTTTCTTGACTTGCTGCACTCGCTAGGACCTACAGAATAATGTGGAACAGAAATGATGACAGCAGACATTCTTGTTTTCTTCCATAATCTTGGGAAGGTAGGGAGAAAAGTATTTTTTCACCACTAAGCATGATGTCAATGGTAGGTTTTTCATTTGAGGAAGTTTACTTCTATTTCTTAGTGTTTCTATCATGAACATCAGCCGTTCATTTTGTCAAATACATATTTAATTGTACATATTGTACATACATACATGTACATACATATTGTACATCTTTTGAGGTAATTATGTGGGTTTTAAACATGAATCTATTCATATAATGCATTACATCAAATAATTTTCTGATACTAAATCAACCTTGCATTCCTGGAATAAACCTCCTTTGTGATGGTGTATAATCCTTTTTATGGGTTGCTGGATTTAGTCTGCCAATATCTTAATTCTGCATTTATGTTCCTAAGAGATACTGGTTTGTAGTCTTCATTTTTTGTGATGTGTTTATCCAGTTTCAGTATCAGGGTTATAGTGACCTCATAAAAGGAATTGGCGAGTGTTCTCTCCTCCATTTCATGAAAGAGTTTTTGTAGGATTTGTATTTTTCTTTCTTTTTTCTTTTTTTGCATATATGTTTGATAGAATTCACTCTGCTATTCTTTAGGGAAAGATTTTTTTTTTAGTTTGTATCTTAACTCCAATTAATATAGTGTTATATTAGTTTCAGGTGTACGATATAGCAATTCAACAATTCCATACATCACCAAGTGCTCATGGAGACAGGTGCACTCCCTAATCCCCACCACCTATTTAACCCATCCCTCACTCCAACCCCTTTGGTGACAATCAGTTTGTTCTCTATAAGAGTCTATTTCTTGGTTTGTCTCTCTTCTTAGGAAAACAATTTTAATAACTCAACTTCTTTAGTTCAATTTGGATATTCTCTTTAGTCAAGTTTTATAGTTTTTGTCTTTCTAGGAATGTGTTCATCTAATTTGTCTAATTTTTTGACAAAAGTTTGTTCATGATATTCCCTTACAATTATTTTAGCTCTTTGTGGTCTATAGTGATGACCTTTCTTTCATTACAAATTTTGATCACTTGTGTATTCTCTTATTGGTTACTGTAAAGGATTATCAATGTCAATTTTTTTCAATGTACCAACATTTGATTTCAGAGTTTTTCTGTTTTTTTTTTGTTTTCTATTTCTCTGATTTCCATACTATATTATTTCCTCCCTCCTACTTTTAATTTGCTCTTCTTCTAATTTCTCAAGGTGGAAGCTCAAATAACATTTTTTTTTTTTTACAATTCTCTTTCTTTCTAATGTAAGGGTTTAAACTATAAATTTCTAACCACTTCTTTGATTTATATTCCATACATTTTATTATGTTGTATTTTCATTCAGTTCAAGATATTTAACTTGCCTTATAAGTTCTTTGACTCCTGGATTATTCAGAAGTTGTTATAATTCTCAAATGTGTAACTTCTAAGATTTCATTCCATTGTTGATCTCTAATTTAATTCCAAAGTGGTAAGAACATACTTTGCATGATTTTAATCCTTTTAAACTTATTGAGACTTGCTTTATTGCCTATACTAGATAATGTCCCATGTGTACTTAAAAAGAACATATATTCTACCATTGTGTAGAGTGTTTTGTATAGGCCAGTTTGGTTGGCACTCTTATTTAAGCCTTCTACATAGTCTTATTTTTGTCTAGTTGTTCTATCAACTGCTAAAGCAGTAATATTAAAATCTACTATAATTGTAGAATTATCTATTTCACCTTTCAATACTGTCAGTTTTTGCTTATATATTTTGGAGTTCTGTTGTTACTAACACATACAATTGTTATATAATTATAAATGCCATAGCTTTTATTTTTGAAGAATTATTTTGCTGTAATTCTATAGAATTCTTGGTTGCTAGGTTTTTCTTTCAGCACTTTTCACTGCATTTCACTGCATTCTGGTCTCCATTATTTCTTTTCTAACAGCTTTAAGATGTAATTCATGTATCATAAAACTCACTCTTTTAAAGTGTATGTTTCAATGACTTTCAGTATATTCACAAAGTTGTACAACCATTACCACAGATTCCAGAAATTTTTAATCACTCTAAAAAGGAATCCTATACCCATTAGTAGTCAATCCTTATTCTCTCCTCCCCACCAGCCCCTGGAAACCACTAATCCACTTTCTGTCTCTATGAATTTGACTATTTTCATATAAATGGAATCATATTATCTGTGGCCTTTGTGTCTGGCTTCTTTCATTTAATATCATGTTTTCAAGATTGATCCATGTTGCTTATGGATGATTAAAGAGATATGCCATATTTTGTTTATCCATTCATCAGCTGATGAACATTTGGGTTGTTTCCACCTTTTGTACATTATGAACACTGCTGCTATGAACATTCATATACACGTTTTTCTATGAATATATGTTTTCATTTCTCTTATGCATGTATCTAGGTGGGGAATTCCTGGGCTACATGCTAACTCTGTATTTAACTTTTTGAGTAACTGTTAAATTATTTCCCAAAGGAGCTGCATCTTACATTCCTACCAGCAATGTGTGATGATTCCAATTTCTTCACATCCTTGCCAACACTTGTTAATTAGTGTCTTTTTTACTATAGATATATCCTAGTATATGTAAAGCAGCAAGCCACTGTGGTTTTCATTTACATTTCCCTAATGATTAATGATGCTGAACATCTTTTCATATTCTTATTGGCCATTCGTTTATCTTCTTTATAGAAATGTCTATTTAAACTTTGGTCATTTTATAAAGGAGTCATCTATTATTGAGTTGCAAGGGTTCTTTGTATATTGTAGACACAAGTCCCTTATCAGGTATATAATTCGCAAATACTTTCTGCTAGTATGTAGCTTGCCCTTTCATTTTCTTAATAATTCTTGAAATGCAAAAGTTGTTATTATAATAAAGCCTAAAATACGAATTTTTTCTCTTATGGATATTTTTGGTAGATCTAAGAAACCTTTCTCTAACTTAAGAATACATATATTTTCTTCTATGTTTTCTCCTAAGAGTTTTGTAGTTTTAACTCTTACGTAGATCATCCATTTTGAGTTAATTTTTGTATATAGTGTGAGGTAGAGGTCCAAGTTCATTCTTTTCCATGTAGATTTCAAGTTGTCCCAAGACTATTTGCCAAAAAGACGATTTTTTTCCCACTGAATTATCTTGGTGCTCTTGTTAAAAATCAACTGACCATAAATGCCAGGATTTATTTCTCAACTATCAATTATATCCTATTGATCTATATGTTTATCCTTATGCCACTATTACAGTGTCTTGATTACTGTGACTTTCTGGTAAGCTTTGAAATCAGGAAGTGTGAACTGTCAAACTCTATTCTTATTCAAGACTGTTCTGGTTATTTTAGGTTGGCCTCCATTGTTGCTAATGAGGAGTCAGCCTTTAGATGTACTGCTCTTTGGTTGGCAACTTTTTTGCGGTTTTCAAGATTTTCTCTTTGTCTTCGTCTTAAGCAGTCTGAATAGGACATATCTAGATATAAATCTTTTTAAAAATTTTATTTTTAAAATTCCAATTACAGTGTTATATTAGTTTCAGGTGTGCAATATAGTGATTCAACAATTCTGTACATTACTCAGTGTTCATCATTAGATAAATCTTAATCCCCTTACTTTTTCGACCCATCCCCACCCACCTTTTCTCTGGCAACCATTGGTTTGTTCTCTATATTTAAGAGTCTGTCTTTTTATTTTGTTCATTTGTCTTGCTTCATAAATTCCACATGAGTGAAATCATATGGTATTTGTCTTTCTCTGACGTATGGTTGGATTTAGAGGGCATGGATCTTTTAAAATAGTTTTTCCTTTCTTGGGAGTCTGCTGAGTTTCCTGGATCTGTTAATGTTTTTCATCCAGTTTGGGGATTTTTTCAGTAATTATTTCTTCAAATATTTTTCCCAGCCCTTTTTATTTCTTTCCCTCTGAGATTCCTAATACACATATGTTGGTGAGCTTAATATTTTTCCACAGATCTCTGATGCTGTTTTTCATTCTTCCATTTGTTTTCATTCTGTCTTTCAAAAAAACTTTCAATTATCTTCAAAGTTTATTGATTTTTATCTGTCATCTCAAATGTACTGTTGAGCCCATCTAAATAATTTTTCATTTATTACATATTATTTCAATTCTGGAATTTTCATTTGTTGTTTTACCATTTCTATTTCTCCACTGAGATTGCCTATTTATTAATACACTTATATTTTCCATTAATTCTCCAAACATATTTATAATAGCTACTTTGAAGTTTGCTATACCCAACATTTGCTAGACTCAACAAAATCAGTTTCTATGGACTGTTATTTTTTCCTGAGTATAGGTTTCACTTTTGTGTTTTTTTTACATATCCCAGAACTTTTGGCTTAAACTTAAACTTTTTAAATAATATATTGTAGCAAATCTGGATATAGTTTTAGTTTTTCTAAAGCTTTTTTTTTTAATTTACCTTGCTTAAATTGTGACATTTGTTTGCTCCATGGTGTGCAACTGCTGCTATCTCTCCCAAGTTTTTTTATTCTTATATTTGTGTTTTAGCCTGGCTTCTGAATGCTTACCCTCTATCTACATAGCTTAATGATAAACAAATGATTTCGGTTGATACTGCTCAAACACCTTAAACCTACAAGGCATCTACATTCTTCTGATCAATTTGTGTGTGTGTGTGTGTGTGTGTGTGTGTGTGTGTGTGTGTGTGTGTGTGTGAGAGAGAGAGAGAGAGAGAGAGAGAGAGAGAGAGAGAGAGAGAGAGAGAGATTATGTCCACAGTTCCCCCCACCTTATCCATGGTTTTGCTTTCCCTGGTTTCAGTTACCCGTAGTTAACCGCGTTCCGGAAGCAGATGATCCTCCTTCTGAGGTATCAGGAGGTCAGTAGTAGCCTTCATGCTATGTCACAATGCCTACATCATTCACCTTACTTCATTTCATCACATAAGCATTTTATCATTTCCCAAGAAAAAGAAAGGTGAGTACAGCACAATAAAATATTTTGAGAAAGAGACCACACAACTTTTATTACAGTATATTATAATTGTTCTATTTAATATTATTGTTGTTAATCTCTTATTGTGCCTAATTTATAAAACACTTTATCACAGGTATGTATGTATAAGAAAACAACAGTATATATAGGGTTCAGTACTATCTGCCATTTTAGGCATCCACTGGGGTTACTGGAAGTATCCCCCATGCATAAGGAGGGACTACTGAATTTAATGCCATAGCCAGTTCTCTTTTACACTTTCACTCTTTACTGGGTTCTCTGGGATCTTCCCTGCACAAGTGTAGTTTCTCATTCAGCCAAGGATATATGGAGAATTTATCTCAGCTCTTCTATGACTCTTTCATTTCCAAAGCCTACCTATTAAGTTACTAGTTGGTGCATCACTTGCCCCAACCAGGACTGCAATCTTGGGCCAGAAAAGTTGTTGATTTTCCTCATCTGTTTGTTACTAGGTTTGTCACTTTTAGCTGAAAAAGCCTCAAATTTTCACCCCCTGCACCAAATCAAGTCCACTCTTAAGTAGCAAATCAACTACTTCCAGTGGCATCCTCCCTCTAGTAAAAACTACGGTTTTTGCCATTCAAACTAGCAGAGGGGAGGGAGAAAGAAGAGGGACAGCTCTGGTGAAGGCACCACAAACTCCTGTTATTCTTATCCAAAGTTCTAGCAGTTTTCCAAGAATATACACTTTCTGCTGTTTTTCTGTCTTTGATTCCCAGAGTTGTGAAAGGTGGTTTTTTGAGAATTTTGTCCAGTTTCATACTTTCTTTTATAAAAATGATCTGCAATTTCTTCTTGCCACCAAACCCAAAAATTGTGTAGATAAGCCTTTATACTTAAAAATGTGTATACATACCCACAAATCTGTAGTTATTATAATTTGTTTCACAGGTGGGGATTTATAGTGTGAGCATTAAGATATTGGTGAAATTAAGGGACTTTCATACAATACTAGATTATTAACTGAATTAGGCCATCAGAAACAATCTGTATTTAATAACTTGATGTCATAGGTATGTCACATTATGATAACATGGTTCATGTCAGACTATTCCGAATGAAAAAAGCAGATTCAAAAACATCCAGTATTAACTTAATATTTTAAAATTTATGCAAATATATATATATATATATATATATATATACACACACACACACACACACACACACATATATATATATGCATGACACAGGTGAGAAAAACTGAAATAATGTGCTTATAACATGCAATACCTCTTAATCTTATAAAAGATTAAGAACATTATAATTTGAATAGTAGGAATGATTACAAGTAATATTTTTCCTTTGTATTTAAAAACATTGGCAAATTCTCTATATGTTACATTTGTAATACTAAAAACAGAATATTTTTAAAGAGAGAAAAAGGCTCTGTGAATCACCAACCTAATCAGGTCCAAGTCACATGCTGAAATTAAAGCTATTTCACAACTTTGAAATAGGAAAATTAATTTATATGGGTATTTTAATGTATTATTTTAAAATACATAACCTCTAAAGTTAACACAGTTAACACCTACAGAAAAAAAATTCATTACCATTTTGTTTCTCTGGATATGAAAGCAGGTTTTGATTGATATCATCAAAGTATGTACCTACCAACTAAGGTCACTACTTTAAGTGGCAACACTCATTTACACATCCAATTTCTGGCATATTCATTTAAAAATGAATTTTACCAGTACATGGCAATACCTTATTGTCAGGTACTATTCAACTAACTTCTGCTGTGTATCATCATCATAAAATTACATTTTTGTTGTCTTAAATTTGATTTCTATAATCATTTTCATTCCTTGAAGGACTTACCTTTGCTGCATGGTATGTACTAGCTTCAAGTAAATCTTCTTTTTTAGCTTCTTTGGCAAGCAGGTTAAATCGACTTAACATTGCAGCCTTACAAAGCCGACTTGCCATTGACACACCACTTTTAAATGGGGAACTAAAGTAGGAAGGAATGAAACATTCATCATTATTCAAAGATATATGTTGACACTGTAGAGAGTAAAATCAACACAGAATCTACAAATATTTTTCTCAGTTATGTACAATGCAATTTACATGAAAATTGTTCTGAATATTTAATTACTTTCTGAAGCTTATTTCTTTTATTAAATTGCAGTTTTAGTTACTATAGTGTTGCATTAAAAATTAAAGAAGATGGACATTGGAGCATTTTATTGTTTAAAGCAAAATTAATCTATTTTGATCCAAACTAAAACAACGGTTTTACCAGAATTGACTGGAAAAAAGCAGAGAAATATTTTCTGGAACTGATGAAAATGTCCTGCACTTTGGAGTGATGGTTACACAGGTATATACATATATCAAAAATCATGAAACTGTGCAGTGCATTTCACTGTATGTAAATTTAACTCACTAAAAAGTAAAATATCTACACCCCTTCTCATGACCTCCCATATTTGCATACATGCATGTAGATATATTTTTTGTTTCTAATAAAAGCGGGTCCACAGACTATGAAAGTTTTTGCTATTGTAACTCTCTCTTCGTTGTATCTTCTCACACTAGCTGTTCTTGTGATTACAAAAATTGCCCAAATCCTTTCTTCCTCCCTGTGTTCATGCTCTTTATAATGTGACTTTTCAAATTTTCCTCCCAATAACTGTGGTTAATTTCTCCTCCCCTTGAATTTGGTCTACCTTTGTGACTTATTTTGGTGAACAGAATAGATGATGTGTCAGTTCTGAGCCTGGGCCTCATAGGTTTGTGTTCTCATTCTCTAGGGAATCCTCTGCCAAATGAGCCAGCTGGGACTAATCTACAAGAGGTTGAGATAACACATGGACCAGAGTCCCGTCATCCCTCTAAGATCAGCCAAATTGACTTTCAATTGACCTAGAGCTAACTCCAGACGAATGAGGGAGTCTAACCAAATCCAGCTCAGGTGACCTAAAAACTTGTGAGCAGTAATAAATGGTTATTTTAAGTTTTGAGGTAGTTTTAACCACGTTTTGAGGTAGTTTATATAAAGCAATAGTTAACGTACCCTCTGGTGTATGAAATCTATTGTGTGATATCTTTATTAATATTTTCACCAAGATAACCTTTTGTTGTAGTTTTTTCCAATGATTCTTCAGCTTTTCAGGTATAAATGATACCATATGCAAATAAAGGTAATTTTACCTCCTTCTTTTCAATATTTTATAGGCTCTCACTTCTTTCTCTTGTCCAAATGCTTTCAGTAAAAGATTAAATAGCAGTAACAGTAAACAATAATGTCTTGTTCTGGATGTTACTGGAAATGCTTCTGAGATTTCCTCATCAATCATGATGATACTTCTAATAAAGACACATTTTATCTTTAACAAAAGTATCAAAATATTCCTTTTTTATTATCTTTATCTAGATAGTTGAATATCTGTATTATGTGCCTTCTTAGAATTTATAGAGAGGAATATTTGGGGTATTTCCCTAGATCAATTAATATGACAAATTATTTTAATAAGAATTTCTAATGTGGTATTATTTCTATTATGTTAGCACTATCCTCAAATTCCTAGAAAAAATACCAATTGGTATTGCTGTATAAAATATATATATATTTTTAATATACTACTACATTCTGCTTCCTAATATTTTATACATAAATTTTACTCAGATATAAAAGAAAGTTTAGCCTGTAACTTTTGTGAGGGGAGGGCATCAATCTTCTATCTTATTTAAGTACAGTGGTATACCTGCTTCATAAAAGGATTTTGAAGTTTTCTATCTTTAGATAGCACTGGAAATTTCTACTATTTAAGATTTAAAAAATTCCTCTGAACCACCGCAGACTGGTGCCTTCTTTGAGAATAGTTAGGGCATCTTCTTGATAACTTTTATTATGAAAACAGTGTTTAGATTTTTCCCTCTTCTGTACCAGTTATAGAAATAATTTTTTCCTGGAAATGTATGCATTTCACAAGATTTTCAAATATATTTACATGGTTGACCAAAGAAGTTTTTTAGGATTCTTTCAATCTTCTATTTTTGTTAATTACTCCCTTTTTGTTAAATGAGATTAATAAATGACATTTACCAGAATCAGCTTCTTATGATTACTTACAACTTGTTTGTGCTCTAGCTCTTTAATTTACATTTCTCTTATTGATTTTTTTCATTCTGCTTGATTTCCATTATTTGTTGATATAAGCATTTAAAGTACTGATTTTCTATTCAGCTTTGCTTTAGCTATATCCTACAAGTTCTTACATGAAATGCTGTCAATATCCTTGTTTTCTAAATATTCTGAAGTTTCATTTTACATTTCCTCTTTGAGCCAAAAGTTAAGAGTATTTTTCCCAATAAATTTCTAGTATCCTGATTTTAGTATTTATAGATTTACTATATTACAAATACTATCTACACATTGCTTCTTTTAGAATTTGAAATTTTCTTTGTGGCCTAACATAGGATGAATTTTTTTCAATATTCTACAGGTTCTTGAAAAGTAGAATCTTTTTTTGGTTCTTTTTTTGCATTTTTATGGTGCAAAGTTTCGTAAGTTAAGCAAATCTACCTTTTTGTTATTAAAAACCACTATATCCTTGCTTATTGTCTATTTGCTAATGAAAGAGGTCAATTATGGTCTCAACTAGTGGTGGATCTTAATTTTTCCTCCTTTTCTGTAACTTCTGCTATATGAACCTTGATACTATGTTATTTGTTGCATAGATATCCATTAACTGTTTTTGTCTTCCTTGTAAATTATACCTTTCAATGATAAAGTATCCTTTGCCTTACGTAATGCTTTGAGGCTGAACTATACTTTGTCTAATATTTAGATCACATCTGCTCTCTCCATTTGTAATCACCTGGCAAGGATATAGCTACAATAAAAGAATTAGGCTCATTTTATATCTATTGATTTTAGTCTTGTTGCGTTATTTTCTGTTTTCAGTAAAAGATTTTTAAATGTCTTTCATCGAAGATTTGTTTTGTTTTTATGTGTATAGTTTGTTCATAATTAACAGTGATATTACTTTTTGATGATGCAAAGCAATGGTTTAATTCACATTAGTTGAATTAATCAACAGAATGCTTGACTGAGTTCATACCAAGAAATGTTTGTATGTGGTCTTGATTTAAATCCATCTTTCACAAAGAAAGCAAGATTAAGCATTTAAACTTTTAACATTATTCATTACTTCATTATAAACCTATGGTCACACAAAAAGAAGGGTTTTAGCTTTGCTTGACAATCAGTGGCAGGGATGTTACAAAGAAATGTCTAAAGGCATAGTGTCTAAAGACAAGGGCTTTGGAAATACAATGTCCAGATCAGAATCCCAGCTGTGTCACTTACTATTTGGATGACTTTAAACAAGATATTTAACCTACTTGACAGTTTACCTGTAAAAGAGCAACAATACAACCTAATCTACAGGGTTATTACAAGAAGGTAGTATAACACAATACATTAGTTCTCACATTTAAGTGTAAGTAAGTAATAGGGGCGCCTGAGTGGCTCAGTCGGTTCAGCATCCGACTTCAGTTCAGGTCATGATCTTGTGGTTCGTGAATTCAAGCCCCGTGTAGGGCTCTATGTGGACAAGCTCAGAGCCTGGAGCCTACTTTGAATTCTGTGTCTCCCTCTCTCTCTCTGCTCTCCCTGGCTCATGCTCTGTCTCTCTCACTCTCAAAAATAAAAAGTAAAAAAATAAAAAATTAAGTGTAAGTAAGTAATATTTGAAAACACATATCAAATATACAGATTCTTGAGTCTTAGATCCAGAAATTCAGCTTCAGTAAGAGAAAATGAATTTTTAATACAAACACATTATATGATTCCAGCGCTAATTAAAATCATGAAATGAGGTGTGCCTGGGTGGCTCAGTTGGTTAAGCATCTGACTTCAGCTTAGATCATGATCTCACAATTCATGAGTTTGAGCCTTGGGTTGGGCTCCATGCTAACAGCTCAGAGCCTGGAGCCTGCTTCGGATTCTGTGTCTCCCTCTCTCTCTGCTGCTCTCCCGCTCATGCTGTCTCTCAAAAATGAATAAATGTTTAAAAAAAATTTAAGTATTTAAAATCATGAAATGATACTTAGAAAAATATAGGTTCTGGAGACTGATTTTGAATGCTGGCTCCATTCAACTTACTATGTAACTTCAGTAAGTTATAGAACTTCGCCAGGTCTGTTTTCTCATCAGAAAAAAAAAATGGTTTTTTTTCTCCTTAAATTAGTATAGCCACACTCAATGATAACACACTCATTACTGTTCATAATTTAAAATTTTTTACCTAAAAAAGTTACAATAATTTTAAAAACTGTATTAAAATGTATTATTTTGCTTATATGTGCTTTTGGGAGGGACTTTGTTTTTATTATAGCATAGACAGAGGGAGATTTACTGTGAAGCTTAACTTCTGGGCCCCTTACACTTGCACTTCTAAATACAGCTGATCCTTGAACAACACAGGTTTAAACTGTATGTACAGTTTTTCTTTTTATGTACAGATTTATGTACAGATGTTCTTTTCTAATAAATACAGTATTTTCTCTTACAATTTTCTTTTTCTATTTTTTCATTTTTATTTAAATTCCAGTTAGTTGACACAGTGTAATATTAGTTTTAGGTATACAATTTAGTGATTCATCACTTACATATAATACCCGGTACTCATCACAAGTGCCCTGCTTAATATGCGGTTTTAAAAGAAATTAGAAATGCTAACCTTTCAGTGATCTTTCCACTTAGGCCATCCACAATCTCCAAAGAAATGTCCCCCTGTGCCCAATTCAGACTCAGGGATTTATATTCCAAGTTTGTTTGAAGTGGATATGCAGAAGGTACTAAACTAACATGAGGTCTGTTGACCAAGTAAAACATTGGAAGTTTTGAAGTCAGTGCATCATCAACACGTTGCTTTATAGCAATTTCTAAACCTCTAGTATCGCTGCAATTCCCATTACCTAAAAAGTAAAAACAAAACACTCAGAAGAAGTTCAATATTAAAAGACTATACACCAAAAAAAAATTGGAAAGAGTCTAAAGTCTATCTTTTATCTTGCTACTTTTCCTTTCCTACTTCTCTCTTAGCACCTGTTTCCATATTCTTTACCAGAATTAGGACAAGGTATCAAGGTCATGATTTCTATTCAAAAAAGAATCTACAGAAAATACAGAAAGTAAAAAAAATTGAAATTCCAGTGAAGAGCCAGAACTGACCCAGAAAAAAAAAAAAAAAGAAAAAAGAAAAAAACAAGCAAGCAAACAAAGAAAAAAATCCCAGTACTTTATACAGGTTTCTGCCAAAGACAATTGACTCGTCTTGATTTCTCAGATGACAGCATGAAACCAACACCTAATACATGAGATAAATGTGGCTGAGAAATAGTTGGTGAGAGTAAGTTACTTTTGTATATCTAAGGACCACAAATTACAACTATTCTAGTACTGTAATAGTCCAGTTTCACAACACAAAGTAATTTAAAGAATGGCCATTTCTGGTTAAAATTTTGACCAATATCAAACCTTTAGAGTTCTTGGTTAAAATAACTGTTGAAAGAGAGCTCAAAGAGATGCAATGTCATTAGTAAGGTATAAAATAATGGGCTGCAAACTTAAAACAGAAGTTAAACAAGTCATTCCTATTTAAAAATTAAGAATTCTAAAGTAGATCTCTTTTCTCCTTAGTGGGTCGGAGGTTCTCACAAGAGAAATTTTATAAACTACTAGATAATACTTCAGAAAAAAGTTGTTTCCGTATCACTGAAATTGTTGAGATGGATGGCTACTGGTCTTACACTCATTATGACTACTTGGAAACTAGAAAATGATGTAAAGAGAGCATGAGTTGCTTTTGTCACCCTTTTTCTAAGCACTCCTTTGTGTGTGTGTGTGTGTGTGTGTGTATGTGTGTGTGTGTGTTTCATTTTAATTCTGGTATAGTTAACACACAGTGTTAAATTAGTTACAGGTATTTAACATAGTGATTCAACAATTCTGTGTATTACTTGGCACTCATCAAGAGGTGTACTCTTAAAATCCCCATCACCTATTTCACTCACACTCCCTCCAATGTACCTTCTCTATAGTTAGGAGTCTGTTTTCTGGTTTGTCTTTTTTTTTTCCTGCTTCTTTGTTTCTTAAATTCCACAGGAGTAAACTCATATGATATTTGTCTTTCTATGACTTATTTTGCTCAGCCTATACCCTCTAGATCTAACCCATGTTGCTGCAAATGGCAAGATTTCATTCTTTTTAATGGCTGAATAATATTCCAATGTATGTATACACCACATCTTCTTTATTCATCTACTGATAGACACTGAGCACTCCTCTGAATATTCCAAATTAAGAAATACTGACAAATTAAGTCTAGGATAAAGATATGCTGGGCACAAAAAAAAAAAAGCTGCTTGGACATAAAATATTGGTAAGAAGGAAGGTCTGTGGTCTGTGGAATAGTCACTGTATCTATAATGGACAGAAGACACAGATTCAAAAGAAAATGTTATATATTACATACTGTGCTACAAACTAAATGTATTCCGACAAAATTAATATGTTGAAACCTAATTCCCAATGTGATGGTAGTTGGAGGTGGGCCTTTGTGAGGTGCCCTCATAAAAGAGGCTCTCACCCCTGCTACAGTATCAGGACACAGTAAGAAAACAGTCAACCATGAATCAGGAGACAGGCCCTCACCAGAGAGTGAATCTGTCAGCACCATGATCCTAGAATTTCTAGCCTCCAGAAGTGTGAGAAATATATGTTTAGGTGCTTAAGACACCCAATCTGTGGTGGGTAGCCACAAACAGAGTAGTAGCCCAAACAGAGTAAGACATACTGTAATAAGATAAGGATACTATTTGTGCCCAAGGTACCAAGACATATTTTGGAAAAAACAAAAAAAACCAAGAACCCAACAACACTGCAAGTCAAATTCCATGTAAGATTCCTTAAATACCAAATTGTTTCAACTAGATGTTTTAATAGGGTGGTATAAAAGCAATAATTTAATAGAAAAAATCAAGGATATTGATACTAGAAATTTTACTTTTCCCCCTTATATATGTATGCTTTAACTATTAACTAAATCTGAGGTGTGGTTTTGGTTCTATCTTGAAACTAAATCTTGTTCCTGGAAAAATACGGCTCTAAAATTATGTCATATAATAGGAAAAGTTTGATTTATTTAAAATCATCTAAAATAACAACATAAAACTTGAAAGGTAAGTCAAAAAATAAATCTAATCAAAGACTGAAGCAGACCTGACTTGACAGCTTTTTTTTTTAATTTTTATTTATTTTTGACAGAGAGAGAGAGACAGAGCATGAGTAGGGGAGGGGCAGAGAGAAGGAGACACAGAATCTGAAGCAGGCTCTAGGCTCTGGGCTGTCAGCACAGAGCCTGACGCGGGGCTTGAACCCACAGACCGTGAGATCATGACCTGAGCCAAAGTCAGATACTCAACCGACTGAGCCACTCAGGCACCCCAACTTGACAGCTTTTTATACAGAAAAGATTCTCAGGAGCGTAATCTACCATAAGTGTAATGTAAATCAATAGAAATGGTTCCTGAAAACAGTGTGGAGGTTCCTCAGAAAATTAAAAATAGACCTACCCTATGACCCAGCAGTAGCACTGCTAGGAATTTACCCAAGGGATACAGGAGTACTGATGCATAGGGGCACTTGTACCCCAAGTTTATAGCAGCACTCTCAACAATAGCCAAATTGTGGAAAAAGCCTAAATGTCCATCAACTGATGAATGGGTAAAGAAATTGTGGTTTATATACACAATGGAGTACTACGTGGCAATGAGAAAGAATGAAATATGGCCCTTTGTAGCAATGTGAATGGAACTGGAGAGTGTGATGCTAAGTGAAATAAGCCATACAGAGAAAGACAGATACCATATGGTTTTACTCTTATGTGGATCCTGAGAAACTTAACAGAAACCCATGGGGGAGGGGAAGAAAAATAAAAGAGGTTAGAGTGGAAGAGAGCCAAAGCATAAGAGACTCTTAAAAACTGAGAACAAACTGAGGGTTGATTGGGGGGGGGGGGGGTGGGAGAGAGGGAAGGGTAGGTGATGGGCATTGAAGAGGGGATCTTTTGGGATGAGCACTGGGTGTTGTATGGAAGCCAATTTGACAATAAATTACATATATTTAAAAAAAAAGGAAATAGTTCCTGAAATAGCTAATAAAAACTGAAGCTGCGTGAATAAGAATGAAGTATCTAAATCAAACATTAGAGAACTGTGCACTGGTCCTACCACATCTGGAACATTGTAATTAGTCTGAAGCATTACATTGTTACCACCACCACCCATATACCACAGAACATCTGGAGAAAACAAATCATGTTCCTGTGAAACACAAATGTGTGGCTAGAAGAAGACATAAGGCAAGAAGCATCCTGCGTGTGTATTCATAACACTCACTCTGTATTTTACACAAAGGGCACCCCTGAGGGTAACACAACAGTACACAGCACCTAGCATTTAGTAGGTGGCTCAATCAATATCTGATGAAAAAGGAATATAAAAGATTAGATTACCAGAAAGCAATAATTATCAATTCTAGATGCACATTAGAATCACTAGGGATTGGAATATTAATACCAATGCTTAATTCCCATACTATTTTAAAAGCTTCCCAGATGATCATCAAATGTAACAAGAGCAAAGAATTAAAAAAAAAAAATTATTTTTAACTGTTCCAGACAGAATACGTTTTAAGTAGAAAAATAAAAGCACTTTCAACAATAAAACATGCTGACTCAAACCATTTATTCATGAAACATTTACATTTGTGCTAGGGAACATAATCCAGACCAAGATGAGTGTGGCATAGCATCTGCCTTCAAGACCGTCAAGTTTAAGAGACATAGCAGTGAAATTCTAGTCACTGGCTATGCTCAGACAAAGCTGTCAGAGCTCAATTTAATAAAAAAAAGCACCAGCATGAGAAGTTATAAGACTAGGTTTGAGTCTTGGCTCTGCCAATAGGCAAACTGAATGATTTTGGGCAAGTCTTTTATTAACATTGTGAACCTCCAATCGCTGATCTTAAAAAAAAAAAAAAGGGGGGGGTAACATAATCTCTAAGGTTATGAAATGTTTAAATCTATGTTTAAAACAGTTTCACTAGGAGGGAATCAGCAATTAGTATTCTTTATAATCCAAATGTACAATTCAAATCAGCATATGAAAAGCACTCCTGGACGGAAATACCTCTGGACAAACACTCTTGAAATGTTTAGACAGATGACCTTACCTTAACAGAATACCAAATTTGCAAAATATATCTTAAAAACCTTGAAAATATAAATCCAGCTGTTTTTAAGTACCTAAGCAAAGTGAAATTTCTTCCATATTAGTCTGGATTGCTTTCTATTCAAATAATAGTAAATGTATTTTTAAATGCAAGTCTAAGACTTTTTCCTAAAAAAGAAAAAGAATACTACCATAAAGTGATAAATATCTGACAATATCTAGAACATAAAATTTGTTTCTGTAAACTTTTTAAAATGTTAAATAAGTCTTAAAATATAATACTCTCCATTGGTAACTGATCTAGTAAATTAGGTTTTTAAGAATCAAAATAAAGAACTGTAAAAACTTTCATGAGACTTATTAAAAGAGAATGGGATGAGGTCACTATTCTCAAAGAACTAGATTTAATTAAAGGGAAGTAAATTTCAATTCTAAATACGGAGAAATTCGTCTTTAAAACAATTGGAGCTATTCAATTAATAGAATAGATTGGCTTTAAATCCTATGCTCCACATTACTAGATGCTTTTAAACTAAGGTCAGATGATCCTCTATCAGGAATGACATAAAAAGAGTTTATTATTAAATGAGCAGCTATACTAGACTACTAATACAGTTCAGTGAACTCAGGATTCTTTTAGCTCTCCAAATCACATTCTTTTAGTGTACGGACACTTTAAATGAGTATTTCTCAAAGAGCCATTCACATCATCTGTATAAGAATCACCCAGTGGTGCTCTTTTAAAATGTATATTTCTCTGCCTCAAAACTTCCTACCTCCTCCACCAGACACAAAATAGAGATCATAAGAAGTCCAAAAATGTGCCTTTGTTACAAACGTATACACATTAAAATCATTTAGACTATACCAGACAGAACATCAGTTAGCTTTAGATGTGTCTCACAAAGATGCCAAGAAAAGAGAGCAGAAACAATTTTACAAAGTCTTATATAGTGTTTTATCGTTACCTGGTGTTCCCCATTGCTAGGTGCAAGATGAACTCAAAATGACAAGATTTAATTTTTAAGTTCCTATCCTAAACCACTAGCTAAATTCTTTTTTTTAATTAAAAAAATGTTTTTTAATATTTATTTATTTTTGAGACAGAGAGAGAGCGTGAGCGGAGGAGGGGCAGACAGAGAGAGGGAAACACAGAATCCAAAGCAGGCTCCAGGCTCTGAGCTGTCAGCACAGAGCCCGACATGGGGCTCAAACTCACAAGCTGTGAGATCATGACCTGAGCCAAAGTCAGACGCCCAACAGACTGAGCCACCCAGGCGCCCCAACCACTAGCTAAATTCCAAGTAATTTTACAAGAACCTATATCCATCCTTTTGAGAAACTATAGTATGGAGTTATGTCATATAAATGACATATTTTAAAATACCTTCTTCACCAGAGTCAAAGAAAGCTGTGATTCTAGAGAAAGCATAGATAATTCTTAGATACTTAATAGACATTCAAAAAGAAAAAGAGCCTTTCTTAAAGGAGATTGAGGAAAGTTTAAGTGTCTGAGAGAGTATCTGACCTGACTAAAAGAAAATATTGCAAAGAACCTTGGAAACTAAATTAAATCTAAGAAATGTATCATCTATATGAATATGTATTTGGAAAAAGTAGATTTAGAAGTAAGCACTTTTGAGGGTAAGAATAGCAGGCACTGCCATATTTACCAGGGGCAATATGATTTGGAGGGTTAACTTAGTAATATTTTTCAAAACTGCTAATGCATACTTCTTTGCCTGCAATTCTACTTCCAGGAATTCATCTTAGTAATATACTTTTACATGCATAAATAATAAATATAAAAAGGTCATTCACTGTAGCATTTTGGCAGTGGCAAAAAAAAAACAAAAACAAAAACAAAAAAACACCCTACAAACAACCTAAAATTACCACAACCTAAAAATGGTTAAATAAATTATGATACATTTATACAAAGAAATATTACAGTGAGCCACGAATAATGAGGAAATTCTTTACATACTCAACATGGAAAAACTTCCAAGATACACTATTAAATGAAAAAAGATGCAAACAATATGAGCTGTTATCATCTATTCACATAAAATACAGAATAGAAAAGAAAAGAGAAGAGAAGGGAAAGAATGTATTCATTTATTTCTATAAGCATAAACTATCTTTGGAAAGAAAAACAAAAAACTAGTAACAATGAATGCTACAGAAGTAAATTGGGTGTCTGGGGCTCTAGGATGGGAGGGAAGCTTTACTGAAAACCCTCCTGAATCTTTTGAATTGTGAATCAAATAATGTATTTCCTATACAAAGAAAATAAGGTTAATATTAGAAAATTAAAAAAAAAGAAAATAAATAACCATTTTCCTTTTTACAATTTATTAAAGCCAAACAAAAATAGGAAGAAAATACAGAATCTTATATACACATGGAACTGAAAAAGTTTTACCTATAAGAGAAATTTCTAAGAAATGGTATATCTAAACAAACAAACAAAAAAAAAAAAACAAGAAAAAAATATAAGAAATAGTACCACCTAAAAACAAAAATTTTACCCATGTGAGGATCTAAAGCTTGTACATGCAACTGTTATTAAAAATGGTAAGCAAAGAAGAACCAAGTAACAGTATAATTTAAAGTGTTTCACAAGGGAATTAAAGTTTTACAATACCTAGGGCTTTATGAAAACTATAAAACTGAGCCCCAAAACTGTTTATTGAAATAATGCCTGAAATAACCATTCAAATATAAATACAGCATTCTGTAATACCTCCCACCACAGAAAGAAGTAAATTGCTAATTCACGTTATTTATCTTGTGCTCTAGCTACTTCCTACTCATTTGACCAATTTAAAGGATCCAGATCATAACCAAATGTATGAAAAAGGTAGGAAAAAAACCAAAATGGGCACTTAATATTTTTCTTATTTCAAGGATAACTAAAGACAAACTTTTAGATTTGAGAAGTTTAAGGAAACACCTTTTTCCAAAAGAAAAGGAAAAAATAATTAAATATTGTGCAAACAAAAGTGTAAGTTCAAGGTATAATGTATCTAAGGTATAATATATCTAAATGGCTAATTTAAAATATTAATTTTTCTCCTCCTGATAAGAAAGCAGAAGTCATATTATACTAAGTATGATTATAAGCTACCATGAAATGAAAATCTCAACAAAACAGTGAATGTGTTTTTTACCTTAAATAAAGGCTCAAGAGTGCAAAAATCTGGTTTTACACTGATTAATATATTTACTTAGTAAAAGAGGTCAGGAGGTACTGAAATCCTACTCACCAACAAGTATACTGCTGATATAAACTGGCTGTATAAAGTGACTCAGCAATGCTCCCTGTACACCAAGCACTTCCCATCTTGTCAATTTGTCACTTGAAGACATACTGCTTACTCTATTAACAACATCTGCAGGACAGTAGATAGTCAGATAAATTTTGCCTTCAACAGCCACATGGAGACTCAGCTCTTCATTGGCTTCAAATGCAGATATAGAATGTGGATTAAGACGCCTAGAAAAAGAAAAGTTTTATCCCTTTAAAAAAAAAATAGTGGAATATTACTCAGCCATAAAGAAGAACAAAATCTTGCCATTTGCAGCAATACAGATGGAGCTAGAGAGTATTATGCTAAGTGAAAGTCAGTCAGAAAAAGAAAAATACCAGGTGATCTCACTCAGATGTGGAATTTAAGCTCAGTGTTTTAACAAAACAAATGAGCAAAGGCGAGAAAAGGTGGGGGGGGGCAAACAAAGAAACAGAATGTTAACTGTAGAGAATGATGGTTACCAGAGTGTAGGTGGATGGGGGGATGGAATAAATAGGTGATAGGGATTAAGAAGTGCACTTGTGATGAACACTGCATGCTGAACGGAAATTGTGAATCACTATACTGCACCCCAGAAACTAATATTACACTGGAATTTAAATTAAAACTTTAAAAAATGTTTTTAAAAAGTTGACAAAGTAAAAATCTTTATGTACCTAAGAACTGGGGGTGGGGTGCCTGGGTGGCTCAGTTGGTTGAGCATCTGACTTTGGCTTGGGTCATAATCTTGTAGTCCATGAGTTCAAACCCCACATAGGGCTCTGTGCTGACAGTTCAGAGCCTGGAGCCTGCTTTGGATTCTGTGTCTCCCTCTCTCTGCCCCTCCCCCACTAGTGCTCTATGTCTCTCTCTCTCTCTCAAAAATAAACAAACATTAAAAGATAAAAAAAATAAAAAAAGAACGGGGGGCATCTGGGTGGCTCAGTCAGTTAAGCATCTGACTCTTGATTTTGGCTCAGGTCATGATCTCACAGTTTGTGAGTTCAAGCCCACATCGGGCTCTGTGCTGACATCGTGGAGCCTACTTGGGATTCTGTCTCTCTCTCTCTGCCCCTCCCCTTTCGCACGTGCATGCTCTGTCTCAAAATAATAAATTTTATTATTTAAAATAATAGAGTTTTTTTTCAGACATGTTTAACTTGCCAGTGTTCATTTAATTTCACGAACAGAAATAGATGCAAAACCAAAGCAAGGTAGGAATGGAGTAACATAGTTCTACAAGATTAATACCAAACATAAATTAACCATATTTAGAGCTTCTGGCAAAGATAAATTCTTTTTACTATCTTTGTGTCCCTTAAAATCAAATGAATACCTAATTTTTGTTCCTACCACAGTTCCTAAGCTATTTTCTTTCTCTGTATGAATATTTTTTTAAACTACAAAGAGAATGAAAAAAAAAAAAAAAATCCTGACAATTTGTGTTCAAGATCTTTTCCAATAAAATATGTTAAAAAATGTAAAATAGTTTTTCTTGAATTTTCCCTCCAGGAATACTCCTTGCCCTTGTTTTCAAAGGTATAACTGTAAGAATTTTTAACAAAATATTAACCATTATTCTCTCTATATGGTGAGACTTGAAGTGAATTTTGCTTTCTCCTTTGTGCGTGTCTGTACTGTTTAAATTTCTGATGCTACCCATTCATCAAGATAATGAAGTTTTGGCCACAGATTGACCAGAAAAGCAAACCGCATTTCTTGATTCTGTAATAACATGTGAAGAGTGCATAAATCCATGCTTCCCTACCGTTTATGAAGCCTTCAAACTTGAAGGAAATTTTCAACATCATAGAAAGAAAGTGGTAAGGTAGAGGAGATTAAGTGGAGGGGAGGGAGAAAGAATCTGTGGCCTCTAGCTAGCCACAAATAACACCTCAAGGCAGAGGGAGAACAAGGATAGATATGAAGTTACTTGTTCTATTGCTGTTATGTATACAGAATATATGACATAGACATCCTCACTGCTTTGAAAAATAACTTCCATAATACTTACAATTGTGACTTAATCTGGGCTGACCCTTTAGGCAACTGGTTCATATAGAGATAAATGTTGACATTCTGTTTGAGAGTGAGTAGATTAGAAGCTGCCTCTGTACAAAATACTGATTTTTCCATCATAGCAGGATTTTTGCTGTAGAAGAGCAGAAGTTGTCTATAAAAGTACCTAAAATAAAGGGGTTATAACTTTATCAAGTAATAGAATTTTTAAATTATATATCTTAAGTATCATATCTATACATGTGTTGTGAGCAATGTCTCTCCCTATGTGTTGAAAGTTTTGATACCTGATAAGAGCTCCTAAAATAACTTTAGTCTTATTTAATGAAGAGTTAAACTGTATGGGAACTCCTCAGCTGGAGCCCAGTCTGCCATGTGATTTGCCTTAAAGCACCATTCCTTGATTACCACTCCACTCATTTCACATTTGAGTCTGCAACTGTCATATCCTGCAAAATACACATTTCTCCACTGATTCCTCCTTTTCTCACAAGTTCTGTTCTCAGCCTCCTGCATGAGGTGTCAATATTCTGTCTTATTTCTATTTCCTCTTCCTGCCAAAACAGACAAACAACTGTGGTTCCTGTTTCTTAGTGGTTGTGAAGACAAAAACACAAGAGTACAGAACAGCACAATGAAGACCGTAAGTTATAGAAGTGAAACGATCTCCTGAAAAACTAATACTAATCAAATCAGGAGACAGATATTATTTTGCTTATTAAATAAAAAACATGATTTTAGTACTTTCTTCAGAAATAATGAAAAATTAAGCACCAGTATATAACAAGGCCAAGCATGGGAAGAAATACACATATCAGATAATTTTAAAGAGGTCAAATAATTCAATAAGCACCAATGGGGATTAGAGAACAATGAGTTACATTACCTTCACGGACTTCCCTAAAACTTATCTTTTAATTTTTTTTTTCAACGTTTTTTATTTATTTTTGGGACAGAGAGAGACAGAGCATGAACGGGGGAGGGGCAGAGAGAGAGGGAGACACAGAATCGGAAACAGGCTCCAGGCTCTGAGCCATCAGCCCAGAGCCTGACGCGGGGCTCGAACTCACGGACCGCGAGATCGTGACCTGGTTGAAGTCGGACGCTTAACCGACTGCGCCACCCAGGCGCCCCAAACTTATCTTTTAAGATTATAGGATTCTTTCCTTATAATTAGAGATACGTGCTTAAGTTTTTTAGACAAACTAATGTCTAAATATGTTTTCAAATACTCTAGCAGAGAAAATACCACCAACAAAAAATGAGGATGCAGAGATTAAATGCAGAATGGTGATAACTGGGGGCCCCTGGGTGGCTCAGTTGGTTAAGTGTCCTTCAGCTTAGGTCACGATCTCACGGCTTGTGGGTTTGAGCCCTGCGTGGGGCTCTGTGCTGACAGCTCAGAGCCTGGAGCCCGCTTCAGATCCTGTGTCTCCCTCTCTCTGCCCCTCTCCCACCCATGTTCGGTTTCTCTCTCTCTCCCAAAAATAAATAAACATTTTAAAAAGTTTTTTTTTTAATTAATAAAAAGGAAGCTTATAACTGGATATGCTGATCATTGGATATTGGTATGAGAATGCTGATAACTGAATGATGGAACTCATTATCCTATTCTCCCTAGGGTTTGAATATTTCCACAAAAAAGTTTTATAAAAAGTAAGCTTAATGTCTTAATGGAACCAAAATCTGGCAGACACTGGAGAAAGTAACACATTTCTTAATGTTTTCATATGAAGGGACTTCCAACGAGTAACCTTCCTGACTTCTCCCTCCTACCTGCTACTAACTCCTTTCACAAGGAGCAGAGTGACTGATGAGTTTGGAAGAAGAAAGTAGGCCTCCTCACCTCAGCCCTTTTCCTTCTCTCTTTTAAAAAATGTTTATTTATTTATTTTGAGACACAGAGAGACAGCATGAGTTGGGGAGGGGCAGGGAGAGAGAATCGCAAGCAGGCTCTGTGCTGTTAGCACAAAGCCTGATGTGGGGTTCAATCTCACAAACCTTGAGATCATGACCTGAGCCAAAATCAAGAGTTGGACGATAAACTGACTGAGCCATCCAAGTTCCCCTTATTTCTCTTTAAGATCTGCCAGCCTATACAAACTTATAGTTATAAAATACATAGGTCAGGGGATGAAAATATAGCATAGGGAACAGAGTCAATAATATTGTAATAATTTTGTATGGTGACAGATGGTAACCATATTTGCTATGGTGGTGGTGGGTGCAGTGAGTGTTGTAAACTAACATGCAAATAGTATAATACTGTACATGTCAACTATATTACAACTTAAAAAAAGAATACCTTATCTATATTCTGCTATATAGTAAACTTTGCATAGACTTCATGAATGGAAACTTATTGTTTTCTGGCAATACTTTGGGTAAATATGGCTAATTTAGGGGTGAAATATTACCAAGCCAACTTGGCCCAGATCTAAAGCTATATACTCTTAATTACTTTGATCAGTGATAAACATGTCATATTAAAAAAGTTGCAGGACTTAAAATGGAGCTCATAAGGTCTTGATAATAGAAGCCACTAAAATCCACAGATTATAGACACTGCAGTTACAGTAAGGTTTTCAAAAATGACATGGAAATAATCAGATGACCTGCATAAGGAAAAGAATGTCATATCCATGGCTCAGTGATTTGTAAATAAAGACACTGATATGTGGTTACTTTGGGCTGAAAGCATTAATGTTTGATAGCATTAAATATATTTGTCACCTTACCTAAGGAGAGACCTTCTTGCTGTAACAACAGCATGAGTATCGTGCAACACTCTTCCATTTGGCTTAATGCACTGGCTATAATTGTATTCACCTGTGCCTACAGCTACAACTTCATGCTGTCCAGCTGAAAGGAAAAGGTTAAGAATAGTAGGTTATTTTCACCTCCATCTTACCTATGTTCAACCTCTACCTTACCATTTTAAAGTTACTAAAATATATTGACCAAAGAGATGCAAAACTTACAATTTCAATTTCAAGTAAGAGTTTGAGAGTCTTCTAAGAACTAATTTTTTAATAGTTCAATAATTTCAATTAAAAATTCAGATATTTTATGATAGTTCATCTAAACTTTTACTACAATCAACAGAATCATTAGATATCCTTAGTTTTAAAACTTTCATCTATTTCTTCTACATCTAGATTTGTTTGGCTTACTAGAGATTTCACTGGCCATTCTATTTCTGCCTTAAACAAGTTATCTACACATAGTGGTTCCTTTTTTCTTAATATACTCAAACTCTCTACAAATAAAATTATAGTTTCTGTTCTACTAAAACTGCTTTTTTAGAGAAACAAGCACCTTATGCTTTTTCTAACAGTTTTTCTCCATTTACTTTTTGCTGTACCTCATTTGAGATTTCCTTGAAACTCTATGCTCAAATTACACAATTCTTTTTTCCTTTCACATCCTATGAGGCCTTTCTATAGCCTAGTCACTAGCTCTTTTCTCTCGATACTCTCTTCTGAACATTGTGCCTTTTAAATCTTTTACCTCTGTTGATGATTTAAAAAAATCTCTAGTCTTAGTCTTTCAGACAAAGTTCAATTTCACATTTGCAAATACCTAAAGGACTTTCATTAATTCAACAAAAGCAGCTGAGATCCTACCAAGTTCCAGATGCTGAGGTTGATGGTAAGAATAAAATATTGAGCAAGATATGCCCTCATGAAGCTTCTAATAGGAGAGACAGAAAAAAAGACAAACCACAAACTGTGATATGTGCTTTGAGGAGAAAAAATATGGGGCAAATGTAAAGAATGATTACATTCTTATTGTAAGAAAAAGTGAGTTTCGGGGGGGGGGGGAGAGGTTACCCTATGCAAACTAGTTGCAGAATCCCTCCCTATGAAACTGAAATTTAAGTTTCAGTATGAGGAGTGAGCAACATGAGGAGGTAAAAGGTACTGGAGTTAAAAGACAGACCAGTACAGTTGCTACAGTAAAGAGTGAAGGGAATGGCATAAGATGAGGTTAGAGAAAGAGGCATCATAAAACATGCTAAGGATTTGTGGATTTTACCCAGGAGCTGTGGTGAAGTTACTGAGGTAAGGGAGTGAAAACCGTATTGGGTTACATTTTAAGATCACTCCTTTATTTGGAAAATGCTATATGTAGGGTCCAAGAAACCAGAGATCATGACTTAAGACTCAAATAATGAAGGGTAGTTGGAAAAAGAATAATCAGATCTGAGATAAAGTTTGGGGATACAATAGAACTTAAAGAAAAATTTTGGGTCTTAGGGAAAGCACTTAGATTTTCAGTCTGTCTTATGTCATTTACTGAGATGGAGAAAGCTGGAGAAAAGAAAATAAGACAAGAAAAATAAAAAGTTCCATTATCATAAATGTAGCTGCTCCAGGAAGGAGTGGATGGTGGTGGGAAAAGTGAATTATATAGAGTCAGTTTCTATTGCAACTCTAACTTGACCTGCCATATTTCAGGGAGATGCTAGTTTGATAATGCAGAAAAAAGAAGGGAATAACCCAAAGAAGGTATTCATTAAGATGTGCGAGGGAATGAAACCAAAATTTAAGTGAAGGAATTGGCTTTATGAGAGAGCCTGCCTCCACTCTCACAGTAGAGAATATGAGCACAATTGCAAGGAAGTGCACAGAGTTGGTGGAAGAGGATGGAAGGAAGTTTGGATTTGAAAGCTTCTTACAAACAAAATTAAAAATTATGAGGCAAGGCCAAAAGCTGAAAGCAAGGATGGAAAAGAGGATGTAGGGTACTTGAGGACAAAGAAAAGTATGAAACAGCCATTCCAGGGAGTGTGTGAGACACCCTACTGGAGACACAGGCTGGCTGGGCAGCGAGGAACACCAATTAGATTTTCTAATACCTTTTAAGTAGGTACTGACTGTACAAGTTACTCCAGCAACAGGTACTTAATTTTACTTAGGCTTTCCCCAACCCATATTTGCAATCATATTTCTAAAACCAGACTTATTATTCTCATTCATGCTATTCGCTCAACTTCACATCAGCTTCCAGATTCCCGTGTATGTGGAAACACCATTCCCCTATGTAAACTTGAAATGTTGTTTTACTCATCCCACTTCATTTATCATTTGTCACTCCATCTTATCGCATCAACTTCTAAAAAAATATTATTTTCTTTCCCTGTTCATACTTATCTCAACTCTAAGCACCTCCATCATAACCATCTAATTTATGATTCCCTAATTCAGGTACAACCTGTGTAGTATTTTTAAAAAGTTGTTGGCAACTATTGCTTAGACATCAACTTATTTTAATTATCACAAATATAAATCAATGTTTTCTTAAATACCAAGTACTTTGCCAAAGAGTTTACAGTATTATACCTAATCCTAATAACTCTATGAAGTAGAGATTGTTATAACTTCTACTTTTAATTAAAAGAAAACTAAAGCAGAGAGATGTTAAGTACAAAATGTGCCCAAGTCATTTAAGTCTCAGAGCTACGTCTGATGCTGTTTCCAACAATTATAGTACAGTATCAATCCATGACCAAAAATCTTTCACCACTTACTATCTACATCTCATTAAATCCAACTTCTGATTGGATTTTATTTATTTTTTTTTCAATATATGAAATTTATTGTCAAATTGGTTTCCATACAACACCCAGTGCTCATCCCAAAAGGTGCCCTCCTCAATACCCATCACCCACCCTCCCCTCCCTCCCACCCCCCATCAACCCTCAGTTTGTTCTCAGGTTTGTTTTTTTTTTTTAACGTTTTTATTTATTTTTGAGACAGAGAGAGACAGAGCATGAATGGGGAGGGGCAGGGAGAGAGGGAGACACAGAATCAGAAGCAGGCTCCAGATCTGAGCCATCAGCCAAGAGCCCGACGCAGGGCTCGAACTCACAGACCATGAGATCGTGACCTGAGCCGAAGTCGGACACTTAACCGACTGAGCCACCCAGGCGCCCCTGTTCTCAGTTTTTAAGAGTCTCTTATGCTTTGGCTATCTCCCACTCTAACCTTTTTTTTTTTTTTCTTCCCCTCCCCCATGGGTTTCTGTTAAGTGTCTCAGGATCCACATAAGAGTGAACACATATGGTATCTGTCTTTCTCTGTATGGCTTATTTCACTTAGCATCACACTCTCCAGTTCCATCCACGTTGCTACAAAGGGCCATATTTCATTCTTTCTCATTGCCCTGTAGTACTCCATTGTGTATATAAACCACAATTTCTTTACCCATTCATCAGTTGATGGACATTTAGGCTCTTTCCATAATTTGGCTATTGTTGAGAGTGCTGCTATAAACTTGGGGTACAAGTGCCCCTATGCATCAGTACTCCTATATCCCTTGGGTAAATTCCTAGCAGCGCTATTGCTGGGTCATAGGGTAGGTCTATTTTTAATTTTCTGAGGAACCTCCACACTGTTTTCCAGAGTGGCTGCACCAATTTGCATTCCCAACAACAGTGCAAGAGGGTTCCCGTTTCTCCATATCCTCTCCAGCATCTATAGTCTCCTGATTTCTTCATTTTGGCCACTCTGACTGGCGTGAGGTGGTATCTGAGCGTGGTTTTGATTTGTATTTCCCTGATAAGGAGCGACGTTGAACATCTTTTCATGTGCCTGTTGGCCATCCGGATGTCTTCTTTAGAGAAGTATCTATTCATGTTTTCTGCCCATTTCTTCACTGGGTTATTTGTTTTTCGAGTGTGGAGTTTGATGAGCTCTTTATAGATTTTGGATACTAGCCCTTTGTCCAATATGTCATTTGCAAATATCTTTTCCCATTCCGTTGGTTGCCTTTTAGTTTTGTTGGTTGTTTCCTTTGCTGTGCAGAAGCTTTTTATCTTCATAAGGTCCCAGTAATTCATTTTTGCTTTTAATTCCCTTGCCTTTGGGGATGTGTCGAGTAAGAGATTGCTACGGCTGAGGTCAGAGAGGTCTTTTCCTGCTTTCTCCTCTAGGGTTTGGATGGTTTCCTGTCTCACATTCAGGTCCTTTATCCATTTTGAGTTTATTTTTGTGAATGGTGTGAGAAAGTGGTCTAGTTTCAACCTTCTGCATGTTGCTGTCCAGTTCTCCCAGCACCATTTGTTAAAGACTGTCTTTTTTCCATTGGATATTCTTTCCTGCTTTGTCAAAGATGAGTTGGCCATACGTTTGTGGGTCTAGTTCTGGGGTTTCTATTCGATTCCATTGGTCTATGTGTCTGTTTTTATGCCAATACCATGCTGTCTTGATGATGACAGCTTTGTAGTAGAGGCTAAAGTCTGGGATTGTGATGCCTCCTGCTTTGGTCTTCTTCTTCAAAATTACTTTGGCTATTCGGGGCCTTTTGTGGTTCCATATGAATTTTAGGATTGCTTGTTCTAGTTTCGAGAAGAATGCTGGTGCAATTTTGATTGGGATTGCATCGAATGTGTAGATAGCTTTGGGTAGTATTGACATTTTGACAATATTTATTCTTCCAATCCATGAGCAGGGAATGCCTTTCCATTTCTTTATATCTTCTTCAATTACCTTCATAAGCTTTCTATAGTTTTCAGCATACAGATCTTTTACATCTTTGGTTAGATTTATTCCTAGGTATTTTATGCTTCTTGGTGCAACTGTGAATGGGATCAGTTTCTTTATTTGTCTTTCTATTGCTTCATTGTTAGTGTATAAGAATGCAACTGATTTCTGTACATTGATTTTGTATCCTGCAACTTTGCTGAATTCATGTATCAGTTCTAGCAGACTTTTGGTGGAGTCTATCGGATTTTCCATGTATAGTATCATGCCATGTGCAAAAAGTGAAAGCTTGACTTCATCTTTGCCAATTTTGATGCCTTTGATTTCCTTTTGTTGTCTGATTGCTGATGGTAGAACTTCCAACAGTATGTTAAACAACAGCGGTGAGAGTGGGCATCCCTGTCGTGTTCCTGATCTCAGGGAAAAAGCTCTCAGTTTTTCCCCGTTGAGGATGATGTTAGCTGTGGGCTTTTCATAAATGGCTTTTATGATCTTTAAGTATGTTCCTTCTATCCCGACTTTCTCAAGGGTTTTTATTAAGAAAGGGTGCTGAATTTTGTCAAAGGCCTTTTCTGCATCGATTGACAGGATCATATGGTTCTTCTCTTTTATTAATGTGATGTATCATGTTGATTGATTTGCGAATGTTGAACCAGCCCTGCATCCCAGGAATGAATCCCACTTGATCATGGTGAGTAATTCTTTTTATGTGCTGTTGAATTCGATTTGCTAGTATCTTATTGAGAATTTTTGCATCCATATTCATCAGGGATATTGGCCTGTAGTTCTCTTTTTTTACTGGGTCTCTGTCTGGTTTAGGAATCAAAGTAATACTGGCTTCATAGAATGAGTCTGGAAGTTTTCCTTCCCTTTCTATTTCTTGGAATAGCTTGAGAAGGATAGGTATTATTTCTGCTTTAAACATCTGGTAGAACTCCCCTGGGAAGCCATCTGGTCCTGGACTCTTATTTTTGGGAGATTTTTGATAACCGATTCAATTTCTTCGCTGGTTATGGGTCTGTTCAAGCTTTCTATTTCCTCCTGATTGAGTTTTGGAAGCGTGTGGGTGTTTAGGAATTTGTCCATTTCTTCCAGGTTGTCCAATTTGTTGGCATATAATTTTTCATAGTGTTCCCTGATAATTGTTTGTATCTCTGAAGGATTGGTTGTAAAAATTCCATTTTCATTCATGATTTTATCTATTTGGGTCCTCTCCCTTTTCTTTTTGAGAAGCCTGGCTAGAGGTTTGTCAATTTTGTTTATTTTTTCAAAAAACCAACTCTTGGTTTCGTTGATCTGCTCTACAGTTTTTTTAGATTCTATATTGTTTATTTCTGCTCTGATCTTTATCATTTCTCTTCTTCTGCTGGGTTTAGGCTGCCTTTGCTGTTCTGCTTCTATTTCCTTTAGATGTGCTGTTAGATTTTATATTTGGGATTTTTCTTGTTTCTTGAGATAGGCCTGGATTGCAATGTATTTTCCTCTCAGGACTGCCTTCGCTGCATCCCAAAGCGTTTGGATTGTTGTATTTTCATTTTTGTTTGTTTCCTGATTGGAGGTCATGATCTCACAGTTCATGGGTTCGAGCCGCACATGGGGCTCTGTGCTGACAGCTTGAAGCCTGGAGCCTGCTTCAGATTCTGCCTCCCTCTCTCTGCCCCTTCCCCACTCATAGTCTGTCTCTCTTTCTCCTTCAAAATAAATATCAAAAAAATTTTTTTAAATAAATAAATAAATGACTCCATAATCTGGTAACATCTTATCAACCTAACAACATTTTGTATTACTCCTGTGTGTGTGCACGCATGCACGTGTGTGCATATATACATTATGTATATGTATATATGTATATCTCTTCCACACTAGTAATAAATTTCTTTCATTGTTCCATAAAAAGTTTTCTCACTGCTGCTTTCTTCCCTCATATCTTTCTGCAGAAGTGTTTTCTTTTCCTCTATTTAAATAAGCCTTATTAATCCTTAAAGTTTCAGCTTAAGTCCCACTTGTTCCCAAAGATTTTAACTCTATCAGGTTTCTATTGTCTATGAATTTTTCATATATCTTTTGATCATAGAAAATAATTAACTTTTATCATCTTAGACTTTCACAACAGTATATATATCTTCTCTCCCTATTTAAATTATAAAAACTCTTTAAGACCAGGAACCAAACCTCAAATTTGTTTTATATCATCTATAATCTCTTAACTGAAATAAATATAAGATTTAAATACTTTTAATGATCAACATAGAACATTAAAGGGTAAATAAAAGATAAAATGTAGTTGGAATCATCATAATATCCACAAGAAAAACCAGAAGCTCATGATTTTCCATAGTAATCTTTTCTTACTTTAAAATGAAAATTTGGTCATTTATTATATAGAGTCTTTCTCTTTGTCATAATGGAAATTAGAATTCAGTCTGGTAGTGGTTCTAACAGAGTTATTGTTTAAAATGTTAGGCATTTTACCATTCTGCAGTTCTCTATTAGTTTCTGGTCAGTATATTTTAACTTTGAGAGCCTTTGTGTTTAATGATATACACCCACTATGTATGTAAGTGATGAACCATGGGAAGCTACCCCAAAACTCAAGAGGACACTTTACACCCTATATGTTAGCCAATTTGGCAATAAATTATATTTAAAAAAATGATACACACCCACTAGAAAAGGCCACTTCAAATCAATGCAATACCACTGTAAAAAGGGTCAAAGTTATTTAATTAAAATACTACTATACACATCTTAAAATTAGGATATTTAATAGCTTTTCTACAAACCAACACATCCCATGTATTTGGACTTACCTCTTTCAATTATAAAAGCAGCCAATGAATTGCTACATTTCAGATATTCTGAATGATTGGATATTAGTTGATTAAATGTTTCTTTAACAATTTGTGATATCTTTCCACGCTGAATATGTCTCCCTTCTGGAAAAAAAAAATCAAATGGAGTATGAATTTGAAAAACACTGTGCTTTCTTGCAGAGACCTCTATTATTCCAATTACAACCTTAACAATTGAGTTTGTAACTTACAGATGTGTAAACAAATTATAACTTACATCATGACTGATATTTTAAAGCATTCCATTCCAAATAAAACACGTTATTGAGCTTTATAGAAAATTTCTCTTAATGTCTTCATATTACACACTAGAGAGTTACTGATCTATATTTGTTGAAATATTCAAAAGTCCTATAAGACACACTTCTTTGTTGTATAGGATTATTCTACATTGCCAGACAACCAACATCTCACTGAAAGCCAGTAGTCTTCCCTCATCATTGTGATAATTGAAATACATTCCTTAGTATTTGCCCCACTGAGAACCACTGAAAAACACAGAGCACTTAGACCCTTGATATAGTTCCATGTTCCTACTAAAAAGTCCTAAACTTTGAAAGGGGATAAAGACAGTGTTAAGTAACCAGGATTACCAAAGAACAGTTTATAATCAAGAATATACATCAGAAGTTACCCATGGATTTTTTTTTTAAACATGACAGAGGGATACCTGGGTGGCTCAGCTGCTTAAGCGTCCAACTTTAGTTCAGGCCATGATCTCATGGTTCATAAGCTCGAGCCCCACATATGGTTCTCTACTCTTAGTGTGGAGACCACTTCATATTCTCTCTCTGCCTCTCCCCTCCTCCCTCTCTCTCTCTCAAATAAAAATATTTAAAAAAATTTTTAAAAACATGACAGAACTTAAGATTCTGGGGTAGGGCCCTGGCCATTTGTTGCTTTGTGTATCCCTACTGAAGGACCCTTGTTTTAGAGAATGAGAGGTTGCAGAATCACCTGATACCATACAGTGTTTCTCAAAGTTTAGTTGTAAGACGCTGACGGTTCCTCATGTTTCATGATGGCTGCTAAGCAGTCTACCAAGTAGTCTGTAGCCCATTTCATATTTTCAGAGGAAAAAAAGCAATGAAAGAACTTTTCTATCATGCATTATGTATATATGAAATGAATAATTGATTATAATTTTCATAGAAATTCTTTTGACCTGCTCAATAATAAATTACATTAAAAGCACACAAGTAATAAAAATTTGATGTTGGTCTCAGCTAACATTCTGCTAACTGGATACAACACATTGTAGTTAGGTCATTTGCATGTTTTTGTTTATATTTGTTAATATTTAATTTTTCTGTTAATACTGTTAATGCTATTTTATTGGCCAAAATAAACTCCAAATTCACATTATCAAGAAGAATGAGAACAATCATAAAATTAATCACAAAATGAAGCTCTGAGAGAAAAAAGAATAAAGTAATGGCTATATTCTTTTATCTCATCACAAAGCATACAATGTGGAGATAAAAATTATTATAATTGCATGCTAGCATACATTTACCTAAAATTGGTCAAAACCATCAATGTGTGGTGTATAAATTAGTTTTTGGTCCTTATGCAGTAAAAATACAAATGAGAAATTCTCAGCATCTTGGCTCTGCTTATCACCAAACACTCATCATACAGAAGCAGTATTCATTTAAGGATATTTTAAAATTTTACTTTTTTTTTTAAACTGAAACAGCAATATAAAGATATACATTCAGAGGTTCCCTCACCAAATGTGGGTACTATTTCAGTTCTTAACAGAAATTTTTAGAATCTATAAACATATATCACTTCAAAATATAAAAACTGGGACATGCTGAAATGCACCCTTTGCATTTACTTGGTCTTGGCCATCACTCAAGGATAGACATAGTAACTACCACATCCTTCCTAATGGATCTATAGAATAAATGTACTATAATTTGTTTAATTATACCACATGTAGTTAGCAATTATTTTGTATTACGATATGGAGTAGAAAACCACACTGCAATTAGTACTGCTAGAGTAAGAATCGTGTATGGGGCAAGAGAATGTTTTGCTACCCATTAAAAGATTGCACCTAAATATCATAAAGAACCCTTGGGTCTTAACAACGTATCAGTAATCCTCTTGATCTTCATTCAGTGTTGAAGGAAATAATATCGTGAATATAATCAAATCTTAGGTACTAAATTGTATCTCTTCATACCATGCATGTAAAAAAATAAGTAGTATCATTTTCCTTATACATGTGTTCCAGCTATTGAGGAAATAAGATGATTTCACAAATTACTGAAAATGAAGAATGAGATAAGAACATGACATACATAATGCCAAGTAACACCATTTCTTTGATTTCAAGTTGCCAATTTCAAGTGTCATGTGTTTTTAGTATCATGTGTAACCTGAACTTATCTTCAAAGCCAAAATATCATTTTTTAACATTTATTCATTTTTGAGAGACAGAGACAGAGAGTGAGCAGGGGAGGAGCAGAGAGAGAGGGAGACACAAAATCTGAAGCAGGCTCCAGGCTCTGAGCTGTCAGCAGAGTTTGATGTAGGGCTTGAACTCACAAACCGTGAGATCATGACCTAAGCTGAAGTCGGATGCTCAACAGACTGAGCCACCCAGGTGCCTCCCAAAATATCACTGTTTTTAATGAAGATATGGTCCAGTCAGAGATATGGCAGAACAAACAGGCTGTGAAATAGTGGTATCTTCTATAACTGGCATAGCAGAATCTGTTTCGGAAATTATTGTGAGTCTCAAATCTTTTTTCTTCAAAGGCAATAACATCCAACTCCTGTGTTTGAAGGATAATGTTTGCTCTCCTTTTTCTGATACTTGACTCCTGTCTGAGCCTACCAAAGCTGACCCTAATCTTGTATTTCTTTAAACATACTGTTAACATATGTTCTTTCTTCCCCACAGACTGATCTGTTTTCTCAGGGTAATCATAATCTGTGTTATTTGTCAATCATTGACTGGAGATTCTACCCCACTATTCATTAAAATTGCCCACAGAGGCTGAAAAGACAGACCAGAGCCCTTTCCCATATTAAGAGATGACTATTGCTGGATTGATCCCTCACTTCCCTTCTCTTCATCAATTCTTATGACTGTTAGATCAAGTGACTATATTAAACTGTTGGTAGACTTTGCCATTTGAATGTGCCTACTTTCCCTGGTCTGGTCCTTTTACTGCAAACAAACTCATAAATGTGCAGGGTCTTTCTCTGTTTTAGAGAAAGAGATATAACAATAACAATGAGAAAAAAAAGACAACAGAAAACAAGTTTGACTAAGCATAAAACCCATTTTTCAAATCCTAATCTGCAGATATAGAAAAGAGAAAGGTAGGCTCTTTTTCATTTTAATTCTATAAATACTCTAAACTTTGAAGTCTGAAATGTTACCACTATGTAGGCAATGAAGAAGTAAAGAGTAATTCCCTGACTTTCAGAGGATTCATAAACCAATGAATGGGAAAAGTATACAATAACTACCACACAGTATTGAATATGACAAAGTATTATAATAAAACGTTACTATTTAGGAAGCATCTACTGGCACTGCTTTAAGTATTTTACATATATGATTACACGGAATCCTCGCAATTACCCTATAAGGTAATTATTATTATGGACATTTTACAAATGGAAAAATTAAGGTGCATGGAGAAGTAGTTGATCTTTGGTCATGTAATTAGTAACTGCAATTGCAGTCATAGTTTTCCTGAGCTTGTGTGACAAATAACTGCCATTAAGAAACTGATTATTTAAAATGAATGCCCAACCATTAAGCACTACCAGAAAGCTGTTGGTTTTCATTAATGACAAGCCTACCAAAGAAAAGCGTTCTCAAAAGAGAAGATATATGAAATTGATGAACCATCTCCTCATATGAAAAAAGCCATTTCTTCAATTTTTCCTCTCCATTCCTCATTTCTCATTTTTAGCACAATATAGAAGGAAATTCTTCTCCTTGTAGAAGTCTGATAGGTTTGAATGATAAAATACTAATGTATTTTCATACCTAAACTATCTTAAAGTTTATTTTGAGATAGAGCTCATGTGTGGGAGGGGCAGAGAGAGAAGGGAGAGAGAATCCCAAGCAGGCTACGTGCTGTCAGCATGGAGCCCGATGTCAGGCTTGAATTCATGAACCGTCAGATCATGACCTGAGCTGAAATCAAGAGTCGGACACTTAACTGACTGAGCCATCCAGGCACCCCACCTGAGCATATTTTAATTATATGTTGTTATAACTTTTTATTGGGCTCCCCTTCTAAAAAAATATCATTATGAAGGACTTTCTTACCATAATGTATTTTTGAGACATAGACTGGTTCAGGTGAAACAACAGGTTCTGCAGGGATAGGAGGAGGACCTGTAAATAAAATAAAAATGTAAAGAAACGTGAAGCTTCCATGTTCCAAAAAGCAGGTACCTTACTATTATGTAACACACATATTAGATTATTATCTAAAAATGATTATTTTTTCTGTATAGTTCTGCCAACTCTAGGCCATCAAATCTCTATTAGCTCAGCCTTAGTAAATGTCCTGCCTTACTGAAATTATACAAACACATTTCTGGATTTCCTAATTTATCAGCACAGGCATAATTGCTACTATATAGTTGGTGTTGTAATAGATGCAACGTTCTGAAAAACATTTAAAATGAAACCTTGTTTTAGATGCCCATGAACAATTCTCTATTTACAGTAATACTACGCAAAATACTTAAAATTATTATCCTATCAAAAATTTAATATGTGAGAATTATCATTTTTCCTGGGGGATACTTCATTCAAAGTTTTCAAAGCTGTTAGTCTCATTCTTTGCAATGGCTTTCCAATTTGTTTCCCAAGTTAGGGAATCTAGGAAAAACAAACCAAAAAAGAACACTAAACCAAAGAAACAAAAAAAGATCATAAAAGTTTAAATGAAGAGGCTCCAGGAGCAAAGGTTCAAGATATTAGATCTCTCAAGAATCATTCATAAAGACAAAGGAAGCAAAAAAGCTCCTCCTCTGGACTTCATTTTGACTAAAATGAAATACTGGCCAAATACATAAAAGTTAGCAAGGAAAGATTGGCGATGTCATCTTGTTAGTTAAGCAAAGGCTAACTATAGATATATACACTCTGGACTTTAGAAAAGCAGAACCTTAAAAACTCAAAGAAAGATGATTTTTTTCCATTTACTAGTGCACTAGGCACAAGTGGAATGAAAAACACAGATATTAAATCCTATTTATCAAGCACAAATAATTTCAATAAAGAAAATGTGACTGTACCAGTTGCACTGGATCTTAAGAGGCACTGCATAAATAAGCAAAATAGTCTTGAAAAAGAACAAAGGTGGAAGACTCACACTTCCCTATATCAAAACTTAATACAAAGTGACAGTAAATAAAAACAGTATGGTAATGGCATAAAGACATACAGACCAATGGAACAGGGAATGCAGAAATAAATTCTCACTTATTTTGTCAAATGATTCTTGACAAGGGTGCCAGTATCATTCAAAAACAGAAAAGGCAATCTTTTCAATGATGCTGTAAAAACTGGATATTCACATGCAAAAGATTAAAGATGGACACCTACCTAACACTACATACAGAAATTAAGTCAGTATGGATCAAAGACCCAAACATAAGGGCAAAAGCCATGAAGCTCTTAGAAGAAAACAAAGAGAAAAGCTTGATGATGACACTGGATTTGGCAATAATTCCCTGGATATGACCCTAAAAGTACAGGCAATAAAAACCTGCGATTTTATCAAAATTAAATACTTTTGTGAATCAAAAACCACTAATAACAGAGTAAAATGTAAATCACAAAAAGGGAGAAAACATAGGTACCTCACATATCTGATAAGGCATTGACATCCAGAATATACACCAGTCCTCCCCTTATCTGAGGTGATTAGTTCCACTGCAAATAATACTGAACCCTATATATATATACATATATATATATACACACACACACACAAACACACTATGTTTTGTTTTTTTTTTTAATTTTTTTTTCAACGTTTTTTATTTATTTTTGGGACAGAGAGAGACAGAGCATGAACGGGGGAGGGGCAGAGAGAGAGGGAGACGCAGAATCGGAAACAGGCTCCAGGCTCCAAGCCATCAGCCCAGAGCCTGACGCGGGGCTCGAACTCACGGACCGCGAGATCGTGACCTGGCTGAAGTCGGACGCTTAACCGACTGCGCCACCCAGGCGCCCCAAACACACTATGTTTTAATATGTATATTATATGCACATCCCTATGATAAAGTTTAATTTATAAACTAGAAAAAAATTAATAATAGTAAGAAATTAATAATAGAATATACATACAGTAATAAGAATTATGTGAATATAGTCCTCTCTCTCAAAATATCTTATTGTACTGTACTCACCTTTCTTGCAACGGGAGATGATAAAATGTGATGAGATGAAGTAAAGTGAATGACACAGGCATTGTGATGCAGTGTTAGGCTACTATTGACCTTCTGATGACATGTCAGAAGAAGAATCATCTGCTTCCAGACCACAGTTGACCACAGGTAAGTGAAGCCACAGAAAGTGAAACTGTGAATAAAGAAGGGAACTACTGGATAGAGGACTCCTAAAACTCAACAAAAAGACCAATGACCCAATTCAAAAATGGGCAAAAGAATGGAGAATGACATATGTCTGAAGAAGATATACAAAGTGGCACATGAAAAATGCTCACCATCACTAGTCAGTAGGAAAATGCAAATCAAAGTCACAATGAGATGCCACATCACACCCAAAAGGATGGCTACTATTTAAAAAACCCAGAAAATAACAAGCATTGGTGAGGATGTGGAAAAACTGGAACCTTTCCACACTGTAGGCAGGAATGTCAAATAGTGCAGCCATTATAAAGAACAGTACAGCAGCTCTTAAAAATTTAAATATAAAATTATCATATGACCTAGCAGTTCCACTTCTGGGTATAAATCCCAAAGAATTGGAACCAGAATGTCAAAGAGATATTTGTACACCTATGTTCATACCAACATTAGTCACAATAGCCAAATTTGAGGCAACCCAAGTATGTATCAACTGATGAATGGATAAACAAAATATGGTATATACATACAAGAGAATATTATTCAGCCTTAAAAAGGAAGGAAATTTTGATACATGCTACAATAAAAACTTTGAGGACATAATGATAAGTGAAAGAAGCCGGCAATGAAAGACAAATACTGTATGATTCCATTTGAGGTACCTAGAAAAATTCACATAGAAAATAGAACGGTAATTGCCATGAGCTTGGTGTGGAGTGGGGGTGGGGAAGGAATGAGTAATTTTTTAATGGGTATAGAATTTCAGTTTTTCAAGATGAAAAGAGCTCTGGATATTGGATACACAACAAAGTGAATATATTTAACACGAAAGTGTACACTTAATTACGATACTAAAATTTATATTTTATATATATGCAGTACAAAATTTTATTTTACCACACTAAAAACCTCAATTTTTTAAAAAAGCAGTATTGAAATAAGCTAAACTTAGAACCAGATTCTTAAATCATTGTATAAAAAGTGTTAAGATTTTCAAAACCTAACAGAGTATTATTAATAACACTGTCCTTGAAAAAACTTAGAGCAACATTATACAGTCAATTAACAATTATGATTATACTTAAAAAACACCATGTACAAAATATGAAAGAAGCAATACGTGGAAAATAATTTTTTTGAGCTCAGAATTTTGAAAAAATTAAAAATATGGTTTTTAAATGTTTAGGACATTTTAAAGAAAATGTAACTCACTGTAAAGAAAAAGGTGACTTAATTAAATTTTTACCAGGCTCTGTGACCACAGAAAATACATTATTAAAAACTTTCAGTCATAATTAAGGCACTATTGGCACTTTTTGAGAAAACAATGGTATTGAAAATAAAAGTGGTACCAGTGGAGATGGGAAAATGTTTTAATTTTCACAAAAAATGGAAAAGATAAATATTTAAAAACTAAAAATTGTATCCCACCAGGCAAAACATTTGCTAGCCCTAAATAAGCATTTTGAAGTATTTATCATTAGAAGCTAACCATAAACATTTTCCGATGATTAAGTTAGATGCTTGGGAAATTGTGTAGATAGATTTTAACTTAATTTCAACAAAGCATTTTACATCTTAGCTCCCTGAGAGTAGAGGACAGGTCTTATGTAATTCTAGATCCTCAGCACCTACCACAGGCCCTGGAACATAGTACATCCTGAAAACATTTATTGATTTATTCATTCTGCTGCATGCTACTATTGGAAGGAAACTGGCAAAATATTGCTGGGGACGTACCTAGATGGGTTGATAGCTGATAAAATAATCACATATAAAGGATTTCAATAAATAAACTGAAAGAATGTCTTAAGAATATTATTTGTCACAGGTTCTACATTTTACATTAATTTGTTAAAGACTCTGGAAAGGCAAAGGCATATCTATAAAAAAATAAATCTAAATAAATCACTTGTCACACTAAGCTCTAGGTGAGTAAAATTTGTTCACTCAGGGCATAAAGCAGTGTGAGAATGGATAAATGAATGATGGACAAAAACTAATACTAGTAAAGATGACAAAATTATCAAATGATAAAATCAGAACTCAAAATTATCAAAAGTGATTTAATATTAGGAAGGAATTTCTAGGTTAAAATCAGTACCTTCTAAATATTTAAAAGAAAAAAAGTCAAAACATTATCCACAGGACAAAAGGAAAAAAATGCATAATATGACATCAGACATTCATAATAAGTGCAAATGTTAAAGCTTTTTATTGAAATATTTATTGACTAGGTCAAAAAATCTAATTTTATGCACAAAAGAAAATCATTAAAAACAAAACAACAGGATAAAGACACTGGACCAATACAAAATGTAACAAAGTATCAATCTGAGAATTTTAAAAAATTCAAGACCAAAACATATATAACATAAAATATACAAGATAAAAAAGTTATTTTATATTGAATTAAAAAAATACACACTGTAACAACATGAAATCACTGCATCACTGCTCTATAGGTCAAATAACATGTAAAAATGAAAGCATTTCAATAAAATAAGGATAATGACATTTATAGTGCCAGCATGTATAAGACATATACCAGAATCATCATACCTAGCCCTTTAATTAATAAGCCTGAAAAATAGTGAAGAGAAAATAACGTAAAAATTAACAAAGTACATTCTTAAGTACTTAATAAATCCAAAGTATGACAAACTATTTGAAAACAACGAAAAAAACCACACATCAAAACTCACAAGATGTGGCAAAATAAATCATTTTTAATTATTAGTTTTAAACAACAAAAATAAAGATACATGAAAGAAGAACATAGAACAAAAAGTTTAAGTATTAAGAAAGACAAAATGAATAGACTAAAAACAAACCAAAAAAAAGCCCAGTAGTAAAATAAATAAAGTGATGATTTGTATTTAAAAAGAATGAGTTTATGATCACTGTTTAAATCAGATTTTTCTTTTTTTAAAGTTATCATTTACAGATGAACCAAAATGTAATCTACCGTTAAATGAGCAAAAATTGCTCACTATGACAAAATTTGCTTACTATGCTAGCATATATAACATGGTAACATATTCCTCAAATTGATTAATAGTAATAAAAGCTACCATCATTTTATTACAAATTATTCACTAAACACTAGGTAAGGGCTTTGCATACATTACTTAGTTAATTCTAATAACAGCATAGGAGGTAGTTACTATTGGTGCCCCCACTTTTTATGTTTTTTTTATTTTTTATTTATTCTTTTTTTTAATGTCCTCCCTTTTTAAATGATAAAGCTTGCATTTAGAGGGCAAATAACTTGTCTGTTCAGAGTCAATATTCCAACTTCAGCAATTAATTCTGGAATTTACACTTAACCTATTTGCTGTGTTACTTTAGGCCATTATTTTCTCCAATAACTCTACCATCACTGAATTTAATATAAGCCAACTTCACAAAAATTGCATTTAAAAATTCTAAGCATTAAATGCACAGTATTAAAGTGCATAATAAGAATCCAATGAACTACAGAGAAAATCAAATTTCTGGATATGAAGCTCTTGAGAATCTGACAAATTATCAGATAATTCAGCCAACATGTTCATATAATTTGGTGCTGAAATACACAAGAGTATTTTTTTCTTTTATATAAAATCTTTGTATTCTTTCCTTTGCTATTATTTTTATTTTGTTTTTAATTCAAGTATAATTAATATACAGCATTATATTAATTTCAGGTGTATGATATAGTGATTCAACAATTCTATACGTTTGTTACGCAGTACTCATCACAACGGGTGTACTCAATCCCCTATACAGGAGCATTTTAACTAATATTAAATATGTCAGCAATCAGCAATGGAAGAAAATAAATTCTGCCATTTCTCTCCTGTAGTTGCCAAATAATTCTTAACAAATCCTTCGGTGATTCCTTCTGGAAAAAGATTAATTTTACAAACACTTTATAATCAAGAGTATTTACCTGATGTTTCTAAAATTCTTGGCTCAGTTTCATCCAATTGTAGAAGCTCATCAAGAGCTAATTTTGCTGCATTGGATCTAGACTCCTTTTTATTTTGTCCCAGTCCAGTCTTATACTGAATACCATCCACCACAGCACAAAAAGCAAAATATGGTCCCATAATGTTACCTTGAAAAAGAAGTCAGAATGAATGCTGCAACAATTCATAATATGTTCTTGCAAATGACATTTTATAAAGAAAAATATCCTAGTACAAACACTGTGGAAAACTATCTTGGCCTATTAGTTTTGTGTTTTATTTTATTTTATTTTATTTATTACAGCCAATGCAGGTTAAATATTTTTTTTATGTTCTTTATTTTTGAGAGATAGAGAGAGAGAGTGCAAAGGAGAGAGCATGCAAAGCAGAGGGACAGGCAGAGAGAGAGAGGGAGACACAGAATCCAAAGCAGGCTCCAGGCTCTGAGCTGTCAGCACAGAGCCTGATGCAGGGCTCAAACCCATGGACAGTGAGATCGTGGCCTGAGCTCAAGTCGGACGCTTAACTGACTGAGACGCCCAGATGCCCCACAGCCAATGCAGGTTAAAAGCAAAGCAGTTCTGAGGAATTCATCAAGCAGCCAGGTTAGCTCCAAATTCAGCATGAACAGTAGGGCCAGCTTTAGAGTATAGATCATACATGGAGGGACAGGGTCTTGTATAAAGAAATACCTGGCAATAGCAAGCACCCAAATATCTACTGAATGACCAACAAGAGGTAAAATGTGGAGCCTCTGGCAACATCTCTCTTCTCCCACCTTCTGAGTACTCTGATACTCTTGTAAGCCCCAGAACAAAAATATCCCTTTGAAGAAATCCTGTGAACCAATCAGGGTGTCATGGTAAGCAATTCAAACCACCATAACTTTAAAGGCAAGTGGAGGGGAGAGAATTCACGAGGAAAACCAAAACAAACAACAGTTTTATACTGAATGTCCAGTCATCCAAAATTCCTAGAAGGATTAGTTTTACACAATTACTTTTACCTAGTTTTCATATTTGCCTAATGAAAACTGAAGTGGAATCATCTAAATTTATAGGCCAAAGATTTTTCCAGCTCAAGTTTTACTTGTTGGTATTCAGACTTTAGAAGTTCTCTAGTTAATGCAAGTCTCTACTCGTTATGGATGGCTAGGTACAGCGTCACTCCACATAAGCCTCATCATCACTGTTATTATTACTTCCTTACATATTACACTAACTTCTGGGTTTCCATATATATCAAAGTTTTACAAGTAACTCCTGACTACACTTGAGTAAATTGCTTTCCTCCCACCATCTATGACTTCAGTTTCCCAAATTCCTTCATTATGATCACCTAGGTTCCCGTCCCAACTTACTAAACCTTGTAATATTTTGTATATTTATTTAACAAGGGTGAGATTATTATGTGTGAGATATGACCCATCAAATTTGTGAATAAGACCTCTGTGTCAGAGTACTGAGCCTTTAAGCTTCATCCCATCATGCTTCAGGTTCTCAAACTTTAGTATGTATCTAAATCACCTGTAGAGTTGTTAAAATATACTCTGGTGTCATTACTAAACCTACTCATTCAGATTATTCAACTAGTAGTATACACATAAAGTAAATATCATTACTTATCAATGGGTTGTAGTTGTGAGCAGCTTTTACTAAGTTCAATGAAGATTTGCCCTCACATTTTTTTTCTTACTATGACCAACAGCTTACATTTTCTAAGAGCATTCTGAGAAGAATGGAGGGAAATACAACTGGTGACACAAAAATTAAGTCCACAGTACCAGTCATGAAGTAATCCCACCTACAGTGACTAGACCTTGGAAAACTCCCACCTGCGATATTAAGACTCTATTTTTGTCACATGTTTACCAGTTATTTCATTCAAAACAACAGACTGGAAACTTGACTTCACTATGACAATCTTTGCTAAAATCTCAAAAACTTTAAATCCTTTTGCAAAGATACCTTGAGACCCATGTTGGCAAAAGTTAGTATCAGTAAGAGAAAATTTAAAAACCAAGCTACTTAATAATGTTTTTATATACAAATACCCATAGGAACCCACACATATGTGTACACATATATATATATTTTTAAGGATTGTGTTTGACTCATACTTTTAGCCTGTCAATACCTGTTAAGAGCATTTATTTTCTTAAAAAAAGTTTTTTTACATTTATTCATTTTTGAGAGACAGAGAGAGACAGAGCATGAGTGGGGAAGGGGCAGAGAGAGAGGGAGACACAGAATCTGAAGCAGGCTCCAGGCTCTGACCTGCCAGCACAGAGCCCGACGTGGGGCTTGAACTCATGAACTGCGAGATCATGACCTGAGCCGAAGTCAGACACTCAACCAACTGAGCCACCCAGGCACCCCAAGAGCATTGATTTTTTTATCCCTCTACTTTCCGAAAGTTCTATCTAATCATTGGTCATAAGGTAAAGAGAGCAGGGGCTGCTGTTTGCGTTTTATTTGATCTTTACTCCTGCAGCCTTCCACAGGCACAATGTGGTAAAAGATCCTTCTGGTTGGGAGGTGGTTTAAGCGAGAATGGAGAAAATAGTCACACACATCTGCAGAAAGGGTATCCATCATATACTATTTTCGATATACTATCCAAGTCCTAGTTTCACTTTTAGAAGTGAAATTCAGAATTTCATTTGAATTTCAGTTCATTTCACTTGAATTTCACTAACGGGATTTCAGTTCAACTAGCCACACTCAAAAAATTAAAATTCAGTGATTAGAAAAATTTTGTACATGTACGTTATTTGCAGAAAAGTATGAATATAAAAATTTCTGAAGTATATTTGTCAAAACATACTAGTTACCTAACCCCAACATTACATGAATATAGAAAATAACCAAATTTAGTACCACTTGTACTCTCTGCTTTAAAAAAAAAATGTTCTTTTAACATTTTTGAGAGACAGAGCACGAACAGGGGAGGTGTGGAGAAAGAGGGAGATATAGAATCTGAAGCAGGCTCTAGGCTCTGAGCTGTCAGCACAGAGACCAACATGGGGCTCAAACCCATGAACTATGAGATCATGACCGGAGCTGAAGTTGGACACTTAATCCACTGAGCCATCTAGGCGCCCGTTTGCTATGCTTTTCATAGGAAAGTATTTTCCAGTACTGCAATAACCAGATACAACTTTCCACTTGCCTGTTGTTACTGTTTCCTTAAGGTCAAGGTGAACTCGTTGCATTTGTGCAAATTGGTGCAAAGCTGACACAGGATTTATCTCTCCACGTTTGTATTTCATTATAAATTCCTTGGGTATTTTTTTTGGAGGAAGGACAGGATTTGAAGTAGATGAAAGACCTTTGGAAAGCAATGGTTCTGGAAAATTACCTAAAAATAAATGTTTACAGTGGTCAGTTCTGTAAAATAATAATAATAAAAAAAGTAAAAGCACTAAATCCTCCACTAAAATGGAAGATTGTCCCTGATATATCTAATTGTTTTTCATTACAGGTAAGTTTCTACTAAAAAATTTTGGCACACATGACAAGTGCAACCTGTTGAAGCAAATACCTTTTGGAGTACTCAAACTATTTGCAAAGAAGTACTATCATTGTCATAACATTAAGTGAGGTCAAGGTTTTCAGAGTCTCTCAAAAGTCATTTTTTTACACATGATGTCACTAAGACCTAGACTGAGGACATAGTCCTGGGACTAAGACAAGTTTGTTTCCCATTCACTGTTTTATATTACTTTTCACTTCGAATTCAATTGACTTTAGGTGTTTGTCCCTGCTTTATACTTAATCTCAGTGATATATGGAATAGAAACCAGTGTAAGTTCAGTCTCTTCCCTGAAGGGGCTAACACAACTGCACCTCAAAAAAGCAAGACACCCTTTGAGTGGTTAAATAGTAAAATAATTAATTGCATAGCAAGGGGAAGGATTTCTACAGGCCTCCTTCAGTGTTCAGAGTCAAATCTGAGTTCCAGATGGGACACAGCCACTGGTATATGGATATATAGTCAGGGAACATTTAAACTGGAGGCTCAACAATACTTACTGGCCATCCCGGATTCTTAACTCAGACATTATTGCAAATGAAAAAGAAGTCATACCCGTCACTTGCGTAACTTTGGATGCCATATTCGACAGGCTGTAACTTTCTGAAGAATATCCTGTGGGTGTAGCTACCGTCTGGGCTGATGGCTGAACTGGCAAGTTCTTTTTCAGCATCTGAGCAAAGCTAGGGACCCGGGAACTCTGAAACCAGTCATTGTTGCCAGACATTTTCTCGCCTATAAATCATACGAAAATTGGCAGAAAACAAAAAAACAAAGTACTAGATAAAAATAATCTGAAATTAAAAATAATGTATATTCCCATAAATGGCTTGAACACACACGAGATAGAACTAAATCTCGTTAACTTATGTCATGACTGCTTTGTAACTAGAGTTTTAACAGGCACGGGGCTCGTCCCACCTACAGCCCTTCCCTAAGTGCTGCTACAAAAGGGTAACGAAGAGTCAAAACAGTTGGCAGGAAAAGCCCTTACATCTACCCGGGGGTCAGAGAAAAACAGAAAAGAAAACATAAAAACATAAGACTCTCAAAGGCCGATTCCAGCCCAACTCCCACCCACCAAAATTGTCCTTCCTGCCCTGTAGGTCAGAGACCTAGTGGCAGGCCGGAGGCTCGCCAGCCGCAGCTGCCGCCGCCGTTGCTTCCTCCTCCCGGTTCGATCTCGGGCTTCAAGGCTCACGAGGCCAGAATTACATCTTTCAAAAGCTGCCTGGTGGCGTCCCAGCAGTACGCAGACTAACACCCCACAACCCTCCTCATCCAATCACCAACCGTCTGCGGGGCTGTGCTCCCGCCCCCGCGCTCGCGCCTGCGCCAGCGCCATGGCGGTGCCCTCTGGGCTGTGCGGCCTGCGTCAACAAACGGAGAGACGTAAGGCGTCACGCGTTCGACGTCCTGTGATGCCGACCTTGTTCTCTCTGAGCGTGGGTACCCAGTACCCCCTAAGGGGCCTTCACAACCACGGAAGTCAGGTAAAGCTGCGCAGCCAGGCCTTTCTACTGTCGTACCCAATGCCCTCCACACACCTGGTGCTACCATTTTCATGAAGCACTGTGTTAGAGCTGGGGTGCTTGGGGGTGTCCCTGGGGTATCAATGTGTGGATGGTTTCAAAGAAACTTTTCGTTTTATCTCTGGTTATGCTGAGAAGGCCCCTGTGGACAAGGATTGGCCTCAACAGTGCCTTTACTGTTTACAGGAAAAAAAAAACTTTGGACTTTGCATTAGTTTCACTGCTGGTACCAAACAATGAACAATCATGAAAACAGGTGGGGACATTGAAAGCTAATGGCTGTAATATCTGAGTGATAAACCCATTGTGGGTGTTTTCTTCAATTCTTTGCACTCGTGAAGGTTGAAGGAGACCCTAATGGAGGTGTTAGCTGACAGACGGTAAATTAAATAAATTTACCCATGAAGGCAATTTGTTTTTTAATCTATATACATTATGGTGTTGTAGATAGGATTTTGATGTATGCTAAGTCCATTTTGGCCCAAATCCAAGGGAGCTGATTTTTTTTTTTTTTTAATGAAATAACCTTAAAAGAATCACCTTGTAAAGACTCAAGCCCTCCCCTCTTTCCTAAGGAGAATATTAAGACCACACTATACCTGTGACTACTTAATTTACCTTCTGGCTAATGCCTGGCTCTATTTTTCTTTAGTAAATTACCAATGGAGTTTGGCATGTAACGCAGAAGGAATTGAAGAATTGAGTGATAGAATTATTACAATATATAAATGCTCCCCTATTTTTTTTATATAGGCAAGATTTCTCAAGGGTTAAATCATTTTAAAAGAAAAAGAACAATAGAATTGATGGTATTCTACCTCATTGTAGCAAGGAGTAATATCCGTCCACAAATACGTGGGCTAATTGGAAGAAAAAAAAAACCCCTTAATTCCTCTTATAAGTAATGCATTTTCAGTAAAGGCATATTTTTCTTTAGTGATTACCAAAATGTATTGATATGTCGCTTTGATCAAATGCCCATTAATAATTGTAATGATAATTCAAAGCAGAATTCTTTTGCCTTAACATTTAGAGACTTTTGCTTACAGGAAATTAAAAAATTCAAATGGTGTTGCCAAGAAGTATGATAGGGATGAATAAAACTTCTGAGTACAAAAACATGTAATTACATTAGGATCAAATTTGAGGAGGGACATGGAATGGAAATAGAGGGCCAAGAAGTTAAAGGAATGCATAAAAATTACTCTTAAAGTGTATATAATGTTTTATTTTGAAATAATTTTAGATTTACAGAAGAATTGTAAAGATAACACAGAATTTCCTTATACTCTTCCATTCAGTTTTCCTTATTGTCAACATTATTTTTTTAATGTTTACTTACTTTTGAGAGAGAGGGCAAGCAGGAGAGGGGGCAGAGGTAGAGAGGGAAACAAAGAATCCGAAGCAGGCTCCAGGCTCCAAGCTGTCAGCACAGAGCTCAACACAGGCTTGAACTCACAGACCGTGAGATCATGACCTGAGCCCAAAGTCAGTCGCTTAACCTGAGCCACCAGGTGCCCCTCCTTATTGTTAACATTATATGTAACAATAGCACAATTTTCAAACCTAAGAAATTGGTATTAATACAACACTACTAACTATACTATACACTTCATTAGGATTTCACTAGTTTTTCAATTAATGTCCATTTTCTGTTCCGTGATTCAATCCAGGATATTACATTGCACTTAGTGGTCCCGTCTTCTGTGGCCTGTGATAGTTTTCAGTTTTTGCTTTTTTTCATGACCTTGACACTTTTGAAGAGTAGTGATTGAATACTTTGTAGAATGGCCCTAAATTTGGGTTTGCCTAATGTTTTCTCATGGTTATGCAAGAGTTAAGAGTATTTGGGGAGATGACTAGATGAAGTTCACTTCTCATAGCATATTTGGGAGTACATGATGTTAGCAGCTATTGCTGATATTAACTTTGATGACTTGGTTAAGGTTGTGTCTCCGGTTTCTCTTCTGTAAAGTTACCATTTTTCCTTTTCTGTACTCTTTGTTAGAAGGATTCCATCCCAGAGAGGAGTATCACAGAATTTGTGGACATATATTAAAACCACCATATTAATAAACATTTTGAAGGAGATATTTTGAGGTTATGCAAATATCTTGTTTCACCCTGGAGTTTCACTAATTTTCATTCATCTTTGGATCTTGCCTCAAGCAGTTATCACTGGTGTTTTTTTTTTTTTAATATGCTTTCTCAGTTAAATTTCCTTTTTATTGAGATACTATTGACATAAATTAGTTTCAGGTGTACAGTGTAATGATTTATTATCTGTATATACTATGAATTGATCACCACAATAAGACGATTTAAAATCCATCCCCCAAATCTTTTTTCTTTTTTTGTGGCAAAAACTTTTGAGATATACTTTGATATACTTTCTTAGCAACTTTTAGTGTATTTCAGAGATGTAGCAGGTTTAGTTCTAGACCACTGTGATAATGCAAATGTCACAATACAGAAAGTCAAATGAGTTTTTTGGTTTCCAGTGCATATAAAAGTAATGTTAATACTATACTGTAGTCTATTAAATGTGCAATAGCAATATGTCTAAAAACACAATGTACAAACTTAAAAATACTTTGTTGCTAAAAAAAAATGCTACCATCATCTGAGTAATAATCGTTTTGCTGGTGGAGAGTTTTGCATTGATATTGATAGCTGCTGACTGATCAGGATGGCCTTGCTGAAGGTTGAGTGGATGTGGCAATTTCTTTAAGATAACAATGAATTTGGTGCATCAATACTTTTCTTTTCACTGATGATTTTTCTGTAGCACACAATGCTATTTGGTAGCATTTTACTCACATGCCTTTCAGATTTAGAATCAATCCTTCTCAAACCCTACTGCTGCTTTATCAACTTAGTTTATGTAATATTTTAAGCCTTTTGTTGTCATTTCAACACTCTTTACAATATTTTCACCAGGTGTAGATTCCTTCTCAAGAAGCTACTTTCTTTGTTCATCCATTAGAAGCAGCTCCTCATCCATTCAAATTTTATTATTAGATTGCAGCAATTCAATCACACCTTTAGTTTCTACCTCTAATTGTAGTTTTCTTGCTATTTTTACCATGTCTGCAATCACTTCCTCCTCTGAAGTCTTGAACCCATCAAAGTCATCCATGAAAGTTGGAAGCAACTTCTTCTAAACTCCTGTTTATGTTGATGTTTTGACCTCTTATGAATCATGGATGTTCTTAATGGCATCTAGAACGGTGAATCCTTTCTAAAAGGTTTTCCGTTTATTTTGCCCATATCCATCAGAAGAATCATATCTATGGCAGCTATAGCCTTAAAAATTAAGTCTTCTTAATAAGACTTGAAAGTGAAAGTTAATCTTTGATCCATGGGGTGCAAAATAGATGTTGTGTTAGCAAGAATGAAGGTAACATTAATTTTATTATATATCTCCATAGGACCTCTTGGGTGATCAAGTGCATTGTCAATTGAGCTTAAAATATTCAGTAAACCATGTTATAAACAGACGTGCTGTCATCCAGGCTTTGTTGTTCCTTTGATAGAACATGAGCAGAGTAGAGTTAGGACAGTTCTTAAGGACCCTTTTCAAAATGGCAAATGAGCATGGGCTTCAATTTATGATCACCAGCTGCATTAGCTGTTAAGAATGTCAGCTTCTCCTTTGAAGCCAGGCATTGAGTTCTCTCTAGCTCTGAAAGTCCTAGATAACATCTTCTTGCAGCAGCAGGCTGTTTTGTCTACGTTGAAGATCTGTTGTTTAGTGTAGCCATCTTCATTAATTATCTTAGCTAGGTTTTCTGGATAACTTGCTGCTGTTTCAACTTGTACTTTTATGTTATAAAAATGGCTTCTTTCCTTAATGAAACAACCTCTGCTAGCTTCAGACTTTTCTTCTGCATCTTACTCACATCTCTCAGCCTTCATAGAATTGAAGAGAGTGAGGACCTTGCTCTGGATTAGGCTTTGGCTTAAGGGAGTGCTGTGGCTGCTTTGATCTTCTATCCAGACCACTGAAACTTTCTCCATATCAGCAATAAGACTGCTTCACTTTGTTATCATTTGTGTGTTCCCTAGAATAGCACTTTTAATTTCCTTCAAGAACTTCTCCTTTGCATTCACAAATTGAATGTTTAGTGCCAGAGGCCTAGCTTTCAGCCGGTCTCCAGTTCCAACACTTCCTCACCAAACATAATCATTTCTAGCTTTTGATTTAAAGTGAGAGACAGAAACTCTGCCTCTCACTTGAACACTTAGAGGCGATTGTAGTGTTATTAATTGTCCTAGTTTTTTTTTTAATTAAAAAAAAATTTTTTTTTAATGTTTATTTATTTTTGAGACAGAGAGAGACAGAGCATGAACAGGGGAGGGGCAGAGAGAGAGGGAGACACAATCTGAAACAGGCTCCAGGCTCTGAGCAGTCAGCACAGAGCCCAACGTGGGGCTCAAACTCACGGACCGTGAGATCATGACCTGAGCCGAAGTCTGATGCTTAACCGACCGAGCCATGCAGGCACCCCTAATTGTCCTAGTTTAAAGATTGTTTTGTCTCAGGGAATTAGGAGGCCCAAGTAGAGAGAATGGAATTGCTGGTTGGTGGAACAGTCAGAACGTACACAACATTTATCAATTAAGTCTGTGTTATGTGGGTGCAGGTTTTGGCACCCCAAAACAATTACAACAGTAATATCAAAGATCACTGATAACGGATCACCATAACAAATGTAGTAATAATTGAAAAGTTTGAAGTATTGTGAAAATTACCAAAATGTGACACAGAGGAAGTGAGCAAATGCTTTTGGAAAAATGGCACCAATAGATTTGCTTGACTTAGGGTTGCCACAAACCTTTAATTTATAAAAAAAAAAAAATGCAATATCTGCAAAGTGAGATAAAGCAAAAACATAGTAGAATGAGTCATGTTTTTATACAATACAGTGTTGCTAACTATGGTCACCATGGTCTCTACATTACATCCTCAGGACTTATAACTGAAAGATTGTACCTTTTGATCCCCACACCCCTGGCCATGGGCAATGACCAATCTCTTCTATCTATGAGTCTTTTTTTTTTTTTTTTAATTCCAAACTTACATGAGATCATACAGTATTTGTGTTTCCTTATCTGACTTTATTTCACTTAGCATAATGCCCTTAAGATCTATGCATCTTGTCCCAAATGGCAAAATTTTATTTTTTCTTTTTCTTTTTTTTAATTTAAATTTTAGTTAATATACAGTGCAATATTGGTTTCAGAACTATAATTCATTGATTCATCACTTACATACAAGTGCTTATCACAACAAGTGCCTTCCTTAATTCCCATCATCCATCTAGCCCAACTCCCACCCACCTCCCTTCATCAACCCTCAGTTTGTTCTCTATCATTAAGAGTCTTGTGTGGTTTGTTTCCCTTTCTTCTCTCCATCCCTCCCCCCCAGCTTCCCCTGTGTTCATTTGTCTTGCTTCTCTAATTCCATATATGAGTGAAATCATATGATACTTGTCTTTCTCTGATTCAAATATTTTGTTTAGTGTAATACATTCTAGCTATTTCCACATCATTGCAAATGGCAAGACTTCAATTTTTTTGATGGCTTAGTAGTATTCCATAATATATACACACCACATCTTCTTTTTCCATTCATCATTGGATGGACATTTAGGCTTTCTCCATAGTTTGCTTGACTGTTGTTGATAATGCTGCTATAAACATTGAGGTGCATGTACCCCTTTGAATCTATACTTTTGTGTCCTTTGGGTAAATACCTAAGTATTTAATTGCTGGATCATAGGGTGAAATTGCTGGATTGAAGGGTAGTTCTATTTTTAGTTTTTTTGAGGAACCTCCATGCTGTTCTCCATAATGGCTGCACCAATTTGCATTCCCATTCAGCACATTGAATGTTTCCTGCCACTCCCTTCTGACCTGTGAAGTTTCAGTGGACAGGTTTTCTCCTAACCATATGTGTCTACCCTTGTAGATTAAGGACCTTTTGTCTTTAGCTGCTTTCAGAATTCTCTCTTTATCTTTGTATTTTGGAAGTTTCACTATGATATGTCTTGGTGTTGGCCTGTTTTTGTTGATTTTGAGGGTGGGTTTCTCTGTGCCTGTTGGACTTGAATGCCTGTTTCCTTCCCCAGATTAGGGAAGTTCTGTGCTAAAGTTTGTTCAAATAAACCATTTGCCCCTTTTTCCTGCTCTTCTTCTGGGACTTCGATGATATGGATATTATTTTGCCTTATGGAACCACTGAGTTCCATAAGTCTCCTTTTGTGATGTAACCGTTTCCTTTCCCTTTTCATTTCAGCTTCATTATTTTCCATCATTTTATCTTCTGTATCGCCTTTTCTCTCCTCTGCTTTTTTAACTCTCATTGTGACTATATCCAGTCAGTTTGGCTTCTCAGTTATAACATTTTTTAATTTCAGCCTTACTAGTTTTTAGGTCTTTGATCTCTGTAGCAAGGGTTTCTCTGGTGTCTTCTATGCTTTTTCAAGCCCAGCTAGTAGTCTTATGACTGTTGTTCTAAATTCTTGTTCACATTTATTGCTTATATCTGTTTTGAGCAAGTCCCTGGCTGAGATTTCTTTTTGACCTTTCTTTTGGGGAGAATTCCTCTATCTTGTCATTTTGGCTAAGTTTCTGTGTTTTGCAAGTTTTAAAAGGTTGTTATGTTTCCTACACCTGAGAGTAATGCTATATTAAAAAGGAGTCATACAGGGCACCTGGGTGGCTCAGTTGGTTAAACATCTGACTTCGGCTCAGGTCATGATCTCGTGGTTCATGAGTTTGAGCCCTGCATTGGGCTGTCAATGCAGAGTCTGCTTTGGATCTTCTGTCCCCTTCTCTCTGCCCCTACCCTGCTTGTTCTCCCTGTCTCTCTCCCTCTCTCTCCCCCTCTCCCTTTCTTCCTCCTTCTCTCTCTCCCAAAAATAAATAAACATTTTTGAAAATTTTTTTAAAAAGGGGGTCATACACTGTCTAGGGCCTGGCACTCCAGGAAGTGTTTCTGGTGTATATTGTGTGCATGCCCTCTTGCTATTGTGTTTTAGCTGCTCTTTCTCACTGGTTAGTCCTCTGCAGAGCTTCTCCTTGCTTGCAGTGGTGGAGTGCTTGAAACTTTAACTAGGTGTGCTTTCATATTTTTGTTAAAATAAGCCTTGAACCTGCCAAGCTATCTCCCTCTAACCATGGAGATCCTTTTGCCAGTATTCAGATTGATTTCCTGGGTGTTCCAAGGGATCTGACCTCAATACATCTGTGTTTTAGGGGTAAGGAAAGCCCAGGGTCCTCCTTCTCTGTCATCTTAACTTCTCCTCCTCAAGATTTTATTTTTTATGGATGAATAGTTTTCTGTTGTGTGTGTGCATGTGTGTATCACATCATCTTTAACCATCTAATTAAAAAATTTTTTGAATGTTTGTTTACTTTTGAGAGAGAGAGACAGAGCACAAGCAGAGGAGGGGCAGAGAGAAAGGGAAACACAGAATCTGAAACAAGCTCCAGGCTCTGAGCCATCAGCACAGAGCCCCACATGGGGCTTGAAAGCATGACCTGCAAGATCATGACCTGAGCCAAAGTCAGAAGCTTAACAACTGAGCCACCCAGGTGCCCTTCATCTTTATCCATTTATATATTGATGGAACTTTAGGTTGTTTCCTATCATGGCTATTGTAAATAATGCAGTGAACATGGGGGTGCAGATATCTCTTTGAGTTAATCTTCATTTCCTCAAGCTTAATATCCATGTTGGTTCACAAGCTCCAATGTGTTGGTGTGGGAGCTTCCCGGGTGTAATCTGAAACTGATTCTCATACACAGAGGACAGGGAGAGACTAAAGACAGAGGTAGGTCATTCCAGGTTGGTAGATGGCAATTTTTAATAAGCAAAAGGAACTAATATATAAGGCTTATCTTGGGTGACAACAAGGTGAGTAGATTTCTGCACTCACCTGTCAAATTTAAAAGTTTATATAGAGGCATTAACTGGGCTTAATTGCATATATCATCCAGATGATCTCAGCACCCTACTCAGAATTACTGTCTCAAGGCTGTGTCATTGGGGCAGCTTCTGGGAGTTGAGAAGGCAAGTGGAACCTATATTCCAAGGACAGGGAAGGAGGTAAGAATCTTTAATGGCCTAGGTCTAGCTCACAGGTCAACCAGTGATCGTGTCTTGATGACCTCCAACATTCCACCCCCTATGATCAACTCTGACTGTCTCATATACCTCCCTCTTTCACAATTTGCCTTGTTGGGCCAGCAAGGGGTTTCACTAGCATGGAGGTGGCTCCTTTGGTGGCTATCTGACTGCATTGGAGGCAAATGCCACAGCAACAGTATGGATAAATTTAAGGGAAAACACAGATTAAGACAATGATTCTTAAAATCGGTGACAACTTTTCTACTAAGAGCCCATGATCCAAACCACTGACTTATGTCCCCTAGTCTAGAGATCAGATCACTCAGCATTCATTTGTGTCCTCATATGATTAAATATAGATGATATGTTAGCATGTTCATCAGGTGTGAAAACATAACATTTTGCTTGCATAGTGGTAGAGGTGCCTCCTTGCAAGGCAGTAGTAATGTCCAAGGCCATTCTATTTTGGAGGATGGCTTTTCTCATTAGAGACATTTTAGTATTCAGTCAGGCCAGGCTTTGTTGGCTATCATTCAGGGTTTGCTTTGTGAATTTAGTAAGGGTTTCTGTGTATGCTATAATGTCCTCTAAGTCAATAGAAGGAACAAAGACAGTGGCCAAATGACCATACTAGTGGAAAAAAAAACGTGCTCACCTGGCTTTGAGGAGGGGGATGTTGGAAGCTTCAGAAACTTGACTGGATTGTACATACTATACATGTTGGCTGGTTATCAGGCAAGAGGAGATGGTCTGGGGATAGGATATACAAGACCAGGACTCCCATATTCCCTCTTCCAATCATGCATGTTCCAGGCCAGGTTGAGTGCATTTTAACTGGTCCAGCTTATAGTAAGACAAAGTTTCCTCTCACTCAGGGGTGTGAAGTAACTAACCCCAACCAGAAGGACATTCCAATGTAAATTTCAATAGATAACTCCTTTCTTAGGCTTGATAGAGTTTGTTGTTCTCAGCAGCACAGCATATTGATCCATAGTGAGAGGTGAGGGCAATGGCTGTTTCCTGAGACGTCCATGCCTTTATGATATTGGGTGCCTTGGCAGAGGTACCTAGTCCTGCACATAGAACAATAGGCCCTAATAGTTAATCATTCAAAGGTAATAAAGTCTGGAGGCAGTACTTTAATCTACTTGGCCAAGGTGGGTTTACCTGGTAGGAATTTTATCTGCTGTTTTAATATTACATTTTTTCTTTCTACCAATCCTGCTGCATGTGGATTATAGGGGAGATGGAACCTGTGTTCAATGTCATGTTCTTTTGCCCAGTCTTGCAAATCATGACTTTTGACATATGACCCCCAGATGAATATCTAGTTGATGAGGATATCTATACATGGTATTTAACTTTCTTAATCCCCTAATGGTGGTAAACTGGTTTGCATAGTGATAGGGGAAAGCTTGTGTTAGGTCAAATGCAGTGTCCACATAAACCGAGGCATGTTTAGAACCCTCACTCAGAGGGAACCAATATAATCAGTCTGCCAGTCCCTTGTTGGTGGGGAACTCTGGTGGATGGCCCCAGACTCCTTTGGCAGTTGCCTTAGGCATTGTTTACAACACACAGGACATGCTGTTACTGCATTAACCAATTTACTGTATTTCAAGGCAGTATCCTTGGAATCAGGGATCCTTGGAATATGTCCTCCCACCTGGGCACTGTGATAGTCACACTTTCTGTGTACCCAATCTGCTGTGTCTACTGAACAATCAGTTGCTAGGGCTCATATCTGAACCAGGGCATCAGCTTCTTGATTGTCAGGGGTTTGTCAGTACCTTATGAGCTGGGACATGGAAAACAGTGAGGACTGCCTCACGCTGTTGCAAATGAACCCAGGTGTCTCCCCCCCCCCCCCACCCCACACACACATCCTGAACCCAAAAGGGCCCACTCATGATTTATCCACCTCTCGGTGTTCCATTGTCCAAGCCATAGGGTTAATCTCTTTAAAGTGGCCCAACTGTATCCAGAGGGTTAATGGCAAGGGCTCATGAATAATCACCAGTCAAACCACTCTGAGTTTAGCCCATTGGTTGATGCATTGGCTGCTGTGGGAGAGGCTGTCCTTGGAGGAGTGCTATGAACACTGCTAGGAACAGTTGCTGTATGGGGGTGTATGGGGGGTTTGCCCCCTTTTAGAGCTGGGACTAAAATCCTAAGGGTACTCTCTTTGTCTCTGCTACAGTGCCTGACCCATAACTTGAGAAGTCTCAGACACATCTAACTCGGATGGTAGCCCTGCTGGGGAGATGCCCAGAGTTCAAAGGGAACTTTGCTCTGATCTCTACTCCCATACATGCCCCACACCCAACTTTTTTAACCAGCTGTTATAAAGGATGGGGACACTGTGCTAGGTAAGGATTAAAAGTCCTCCAAAATCCCTATAAAGGCTGTATCTCTTTCATATTCTTTGGGGTTGGATACACTGGCACCTTATGAATCGTAGCTTTTGGGACAGTGTGCATCTTACCTGACCAAATGATTTCCCAAAACTTACAGCAGTGTCTGGTCCTTGAATTTTTGTGGGTCCACTGCCCATTCTCTCCTCTGCAGATGTTTCAGCAAAGCCTGCAGAGTATCCTGCAGCAGAGGCAAACATTCATGTTAACATTATATCATCAATGTGACGGGCTTATTTTACTGATATGGGGGAGGGGAACAGGGATGGGTCTGGGACTACCATTGAATGACATATTGTTGGGTTATGCAGGTAACATTGGGGAAGCACTCAAAGGGCTCCTTATTGTCCTTCTCAGATAAAGGCAGATTGATCTTAGTTATCAGAAACTTATCAAAGTCTCCCATGAATCTCCTTGAAGATGGAGCACTTTTGCAAGAACACTTTTAACAAAGCAACTAAGTAAAGCAGTAATTATCTGTAAATGACAAAAGACTTAAAAATGGCCATGGTTAAAGATCAGGCAAAAGCTCAGTATAATGCTGTTGACAAGGGAATTTTCTGTGACATACATTTTAAAATTATGAGTGGTAACATTGTACCAGGACATACCAGATTTTTAGGAATTTCATGCAAATACACAATAAGTTTAGCATCACTTATTTGGTAATGATTCTTACGAGATTTGATGTATACAATGTTAAATAGTTGTAAAAAAACTTAGCTCTTTTAATAGAGAAGACTCAGCTTTCTTAAGCAATTAAAGACCTGATAAAGACAAAACAATCTTTGCTTTCTAAGCAGATTACATTAAAGGTAAAGAAAAACTTTTGTTTACAATTTCTTATTAAGAGCAGGCAATAACCTAAGAAAATTTTGTTCTTTTAACAGAGAGAAAACCAAAATCTAACTTTGCAACAATGCACTTTTGATATTAAAATTTTCATTTTATCCTACTACAGCTTAAAGTCCAGAATTGTGATGCCTCCAGCTTTGCTTTTCTTTTTCAACATTACTTTGGCTATTTAGGGTCTTTGTGGTTCCATACAAATTTTAGGATTGTTTGTTCTAGCTCTGTGAAGAATGCTGATGTTATTTTCTTTAAACAAATTTTTTTAATGTTTGTTTATTTTTCAGAGAGAGAGAGTGTGTGAGCAGAGGAGGGGCAGAGAGAGAGGGAGACACAGAATCCGAAGCAGGCTGTCAGCACAGAGCGTGATGTGGGGCTTGAACTCACGAACCATGAGATCATGACCTGAGCCAAAGTCAGTCTCCTAACCAACTGAGCCACCCAGGCGCCCCAAATACTGATGTTGTTTGGATAGGGATTGCATTGAATGCATAGATTTTTTAATGTACACAAATTCATATATATATATATGAGTTTATATTCATATATATATATATACATATATGTATGTGTGTGTGTATATATATGTATATATATATATATATATATATATATATATATATACATATATATACACAAAGATACAGACACAAGCAGAAACCCCATAGCTTTCATCTGTAACTCTAGTCATGAATCAGGTACCCTCTCACATGGCTAAAGTTTTGGGGGTTTTTTGGTATTTGTGATCTTACGGAGGCTGTGGACTAGATTTTTGGGCAAGGGAACTTCTACAGCAGTCTGTTTTAAAAAGCAGCCCCTCCCATACCTTGCTTTTTTTCCTTCAGTTTCTGTGGGCAATGTTTCAGTTAATCTGTGGTGTTTACATTTCAACAATTTGATAAAATTTATGAAGGATGGGAAATAATGCAAGTTTTCTAGAAATTTTGGGGTAATAAGTATTTAAAAAAATTTGTTTAATGTTTATTTTTAAGAGAGAGAGAGAGAGACAGACAGAACATGAGCAGGGGAGGGGCAGAGAGAGAGGGAGACACAGAATCTAAAGCAGACTCCAGGCTCTGAGGCTCTGAGGCATCAGCACAGAGCCTGACACGGGGCTTAAACTTACAAACTGTGAGATCATGACCTGAGCCAAAGTTGGACCCTTAACCGACAGAACCACCCAGGCACCCCTTGGGGTAATTAACTGTTTAAAATTTTACTCTGTATTATGGGTTGGACAGCATAGTGTATTTTGTCTGTTTCACTGTTAGTCACCACAAATTCCTCTTCATGCTGATCACTTTCCCAGAGATTCCAGCTCCTAGTGTGCTAATCAGGCTTTGTCACAAGTACCTGGATCTTAAGCTGAGGCCTCTTGTGCTCTTCTGGCTTTGCAAACAAGACACTAAGGTCTCTCATTTATTATCCTGTTCTCCTACCTTGTCTGCCAGCCCCCAAACTGGCAGAGAGTAGTGGGTACTCACATGTTCTTCAATAAGCTCAGCTCTTGTAACTTTCAAACTCAAGATTCAGCCTGTAGTTGGGCATCAATAACTACCCACAGTAGAGACCAGTGCATTGTGGTAGCCATTTATTTCCTTTTTTTTTGCCAGAGTGCAATATGTGCAGTTCCTCACACAAGCCCATTAAAACAGCCAACATTTTTGGGCTATTCCTATATTCACATGACAGTCCACAGATATCTGACATATGGTCCATCCCTCCCCTCATAGAAGAGGATAGCCAACTCAGGATTTCCTCCATGGATGCCTCATTCCCAAAACCCATATCTTCAGTCTTCTGGCTGGCTAACCAGTCAAACTGGTCCCCATACACGAAGGGCAGGGAGAGAGCAAAGAGTCAAGTCATTCTAGGTTGGTAGATGGCAATTTTAATAAGCAAAGGGAACTTACATATAAGGCTTATCTTAGGTGATGACAAGATGAGTGGATCTCTTCACCTACAAGTTTGTATAGTGACACTAATTGGGTTTAGTCACATACACTATCCAGATGATCTCAGCCCCACCTCACTATCTCAAGGCTGTATCTTTGGGTCAGGTTCTGGGAGTGGGGAAGGCAAGTGGAATTCATACTCCAGGACAAGAGAGGGAGTGAGGAGCCTCTGATTGCCCAGGTCTAGCTCATGGGTCAAGAAGCCATCATGTCTTCTTGATGACTTACCCAACAATCCAGAAGTGGAAAGCTGGATCATATGTTGATTCTATTTTTAATTTTTTGAGGAACCTCCATACTGTTTAATAGTGGCTGCACCAATTTACATTCCCGTCAGTAGTGCACAGGTGTTCCCTTTCCTCCATATTCTTGCTAATACTTGCTATTTGTCTTTTTGCTAATAACCATTCTGTCACCTATAAAGTGATATCTCACTGTGCTTTTGATTTGCATTTCCCTGATGATTAGTAATGCTGAGCACCTTTTCACATATCTCTTGTCCAACCATTCATCTGCTATAGAAAAACTTCTATTCAGATCCTCTGCCCATTTTTTAATCAGATTGATGTTTTGTTTGTTATTGAGTTGTATTCTATATATATTTTTGTATATTAGCTAACCCTTGGCTGATATATGATTTGCAAGTATTTCCTCCATTCTATAGGTTGCCTTTTCATTTTGTTCATAGTTTCCTTGGCTTTGTAGAACCTTTTTAGTTTGATGTTGTCCCACTTGCTTATTTTTTTATTTTCAATTTTAATTAAAATTTTTAAAAAATTGTATTTAAATCAACATTAGTTAACATATAGTATAATAATGGTTTTGGGAATAGAATTTAATGATTCATCACTTACATATAGCACCCAGTGCTCATCCAACAAGTGCCCTCCTTAATGTCCATCACCCATTTAGCCCATCCCCCCACCTACCTCCCTTACAGCAACTCTCAGTTTGTTCTCTATATTTAAGAGTCTCTTATGGTTTGCCTCCCTCTCTGTTTTTATCTTATTTTTCCTTCTCTTCCCCTACATTCATCTGTTTTGTTTCTTAAATTCCACATATCAGTGAAGTCATATGATATTTATCTTTCTCTGACTGACTTATTTTGCTTAGCATAATACACTCTAGCTGTATGCAGGTTCTTTTCGCTTTTGGTACCTTTGCTTCTGGTGTCAAATCCAAAAAAAATCATTGTCTGGATATTTTACTCTGTCAAGTCCATTCATGATAAAAACCTTCAACAAAGTTGGTTGTGGGAGAGCATACCTCAACATGATAAAGGCCATCTATGGAAAACCCACAGCTAATAATCATCCTAAATGGGAAACTGAGCTTTTCCTCTATGGTCAGGAACAAGACAGGGATGTCTGCTCTCACCACTGTTATTAACATAATACTAGAAATCCTAGCCACAGCACTCATACAACAGAAAGAAATAAAAAACATCCAAATCAGCAAGGAAGAAGTCAAACTTTCACTATTTGCAGATGACATGATACTGTATATAGAAACCTGAAAGTCTCCACCCCAAAACTGCTAGAACTGATACACAAATTCAGTACAGTTGCAGGATACAAAATCAATGTACAGAAATCTGTTGCATTTCTCTACACCAATAATGAAGCAGCAGAAAGAGAATTTAAGGAATCAGTCACATTTACAATTGCACCAAAAACAATGATACCTAGGAATAAATCTAACCAAAGAGTTGAAAGACCTGTACTCTGAAAACTATAAAATGCTAATTAAAGAAATTAAAGATGACACAAAAAAATGGAAAAGCATTTCATGCTCATGGATTGAAAGTACAAAAATTGTTAAAATGTCTATACTACCCAAAGCAGTCTACACATTTAATGCAATCCCTATCAAACTACTACCAGCATATTTCACAGAGCTAGAAAAAAACTAAAATTTATATGGAACCACAAAAGACCCCAAATTGTCAAAGCAACCTTGAAAAAGAAAAGCTGGAGGCATCACAATTCTGGCTGTCAAGTTATATTACACAGCTGTAATGATCAAAACAGTATGGTACTGGCACAAAAATAAACACACAGATCAATAGAACAGAATAGAAAACCCAGAAATGAACCCACAACTATATGGTCAATTAAACTTCAACAAAACAGGAAAGAATATACAATGGAAAAAAGTTGGTCTCTTCAACAAACAGTGTTAGGAAAACTGGAAAGCAATAGGCAAAAGAATGAAACTGGACTACTTTCTTACACCATACAGAAAAATAAGTTCAAAATGTATTAAAGACCTGAATGTGAGACCTGACTACAAAAAATTCTAGAGAAGAACACAGGCAGTAAATTGACATCGGCTGTAGCAACTTCTCACTAGACACATCACTGGAGGCAAGGGAAACAAAAGCAAAAATGAACTGTTGGGACCTCATCAAGATAAAAATCTGTGCACAGTAAAGGAAACCATCAACAAAACTAAAAGGCAACCTACAGAATGGGAGAAGATATTTGCAAATACATGTCTCACAAAGGGTTAGTATCCAAAATCTATAAAGAACTTCTACAACTTGACACCCAAGACACAATGGTCCAATTAAAATATGGGCAGAAGACATGAATAGACATTTTCCAAAGAAGACATATAGAAGACCAACAGACATATGAAGAGATGCTCGACATCACTAATCCTCAGGGAAATACAAATCAAAACTACAGTGAGCTATCACCTCATACCTATCATAATGGCTAAAATCAACAACCCAAGAAACAACTAGTGTTGGCGAGGAAGTGGAGAGAGGGGAACGCTCTTGCACTACTGGTAGGAATGCAAACTGGTGCAGCCACTCTAGAAAGCAGTATGGAGTTTCCTCAAAAAGTTAAAAATAAAACTACCCTATGACCCAGCAATTGCCCTATTAGGTATTTACGTAGAGAATACAAAAATATTACTTCAAAGGGATGCATGCACCCTGATTTTTATACCAGCATTATCAACAATAGCCAAATTATGGAAACAGCTCAAGTATCCATCGACTAATGAATGGATAAATAAGATGTGGTATGCACATATGATGGAATATTATTCAGCCATGAAAAAGAATGAAATCTTTCCATTTTCAATGACATGGATGGAGCTGGAGAGTAGTAGTATGCTAAGCAAAATGAGCCATTCAGAGAAAGACAAATACCATATGATTTCATCCATATGTGTAATTTAAGAAACAAATGAATAAGGGGGAAAAAAGGCAAACCAAGAAACATACTCGTAACTATAGAGAAGAAACTGAAGGCTACCAGAGGTGAGGTTGGTGAGGTTATGGTTTAAATAGGTGATGGGGATTAAGGAGTGCACTTGTAATGAGGATTGGATGACGTATGGAAGTGTTGAATCACTACACCTGAAACTAATATTACACTCTATATTAACTATAGTTTAAAAAGTTAAAAGAAAAAATAGGATGATAAAACAGAGAAGGAAGATGTATCATATTTATAGAGAAAAGGATTAAAATTTCAGATAGGGTATTTAAAGAATACCTCACTGAGAAGACTACTGCTAAAGCCTTGAAGAAAATTAAAATTAACCTTGGCCAAATTACCTGGGCCCTGAGTCTCAATTTCTTCGTTTGCAAAATAGGCATATTATCATCTACTTCATTGGGAGGAATCTTTTAAGTGATAAATAGCATAGTACCTCCTCCCCAGTAAATGCTTGGTATTATTATTTTACTTCACATATGAATTAAGTACTAAAGTTTTAAAGATAACTTTTAAATGTTTGCTACAGAATTTAACACATATAATTTCCATGACAGAAAAATATATGGAAGAACCCTCATTTCTGCAACTAGTCATAAGGCTGTTAGACTTTGTCATTTATCTCTTGTACCACCACTCCATGTCTATTGCCTTCATTCAGTCTCTCAGATGATTAAGACTCCTTTTTCAGTGGAATAGTATGTCAAGAACTGTGAAGGGTTTGAGATTTTACTCTACTTAAGTTTTAAAGTTAGCCTGCCCCAGTTTCATGGATGCTGACAGAAGACATGAGACTCCTGGGTCAGATACTAAGAACTTTATTATTCACAGTGTAGACATTTGCATGTCTATATAGTTCTACTTGTCCCCAGATCACATAGAGGTAGCATGTATGCATCTAGATTAATGCTGCACACACAGCAGGGGTGTGTTAGAGTAGAACTTGGAGCTAAGGAAATTCTAACTTTTTATAATGGGCAGAGGAGTCACTATATCTTCAAGGGCTATAAGCAAATCTACCCTTGCACTGAGAGTAAATACTATTTCTGTTTTCCAAGGTTCTTTGTTATACAAATATCCTTGAAAATATAGTCCTTAAAGAGTAGTTAGATGTGTTTGCAAGGCACACAGAAATGTGGGAGACCCATTGTGAATACCTTCCAACATAATCTGATTTTTGTTTCTGAGAGATCTGAGCACTAATGGAAATATGTAAAGTTGCTTTACTCTACAACTAATTTAGGGGCACTAAGAGACTTTTCACCTGGGAGCCATTTCCATTCCTCTTTGCCTCCATTGTGTAGCAGCAACTCTGTTTTCCCCAGTGATTAGAATTAGTCACTATAGCCACACCTTTGTATTAGTTCAACCAGTTCATACCTGTAAGCCCAAGTGACTAGGTGGCAGCCTCACATTCTTATTTAACAAAAATACTGTGTTTCTAGTGGAAACAGTCCTCCCTTGGATATTAAGAGCTCTTGACAGCAGAATTGGACAGAAAGCATATATTTTGAAGGAGCTTGTTAGATATAATAATGAGAGGTGATACTTCCTCTTTCAACCTTCAGTGACTGGACCCATGTATTCTGTTTATGGGAGATATAGTATGAGATACGGATCACTAGTTTAGAACATCTGCTACTTCCTACAGGGCAACACCCCAGTTATACCTTGCTCAAACCAAGGAATCACTGAATCTTTAGTAAGCTATTCCACTGTTATAAGTATAGCTGCATCTGGGTAGTGATAAAACTAGTGAAACCCCTGGGCATCAACTTTTTTTTCACTTAAAGGTAGGTTTAATTTTCATTTTGGTAATAGAAAACCATGATAGTAAAGAATAATTATTTAGACAGAACACTATTACTATTGGTGTTTGATGCGTAAGATCATTAAACATCTCCTTCCTCCTTTCCAAAGGCTGGAATTCATTGAAAGACACAGATATCAGAGATATGGAGGCCAAAAAAAAATTTATTGCTTAAAGAATCTATATTGGAAGATGTGGCTCAGTTGTGTGCCCAAATGGGGTGCTAATGCTCTCTAAATACACAAACATTCTCTCAATGCAAGCTGGAGAAATTCAGCTTGCCCCTTACAGCATGCACAAGAGAGGAAATCAGAATTGCATCCTCCTTGCAGGCAGGCTGGCTTTAAAAGATGAAAAGAGAAGAAAGGGCTAAGCTTATTTTCTTGTCTCCAGAGCAAACACAGATTAAGTAACTTCTGGGAAGGAGTAAACCATGTGATGGGAGGAAAAGTAGGTTATTATTCTGGTGGAAGTTCCTCATAATGGACATTGAAGCCAAGGGAAAGGAGCTTATCAAAGAGAATTCTAAAATTTGTATGGGACCAGAAAAGACCCTGAATAGGCAAAGTAATTTTGAAAAAGAAAACCAAAGCTGGAGGCATCACAATTCCAGACTTCAAACTGAATTACAAAGCTATAATCATTAAGACAGTATGGTACTGGCACAAAAACAGACACATAGATCAATGGAACAGAATAGACAACCCAGAAATGGACTCACAAATGTAGGGTCAGTTAATGTTCAACAAAACAGGAAAGAATATCCAATAGAAAAAAACACTTATTTCAGCAAATGTAGTTGGGAAAACTGGACGGCGACATGCACAAGAATGAACCTGGACCGCCTTCTTACACCATACACAAAAATAAACTCAAACTGGATGAAAGACATAAATGTAAGACAGGAAACCAGTAAAACCCTAGAGCAGAAAACAGGCAACAATCTCTTTGACCTTGGCTGCAGCAACTTCTTACTTGACATGTCTCTGGAGACAAGGGAAACAAAAGCAAATATCAACTATTGGGACCTCATAAGATAAAAAGCTTCTGCACAGCAAAGGAAACCATCAACAAAACTAAAAGGCAACCTATGGAATGGGAGAAGATATTTGCAAATGACATTGGATAAAGGGTTAGTGTCCAAAATCTATAAAGAACTGATCAAACTCCACACCCAAAAAACAAATAATCCAGTGAAGAAATGGGCAGAAAACATGAACAGACATTATTCCAAAGAAGACATCCAAATGGCTAACAGATACATGAAAAGATGCTCAACATCACACTGATCATCAGGAAAATACAAATCAAAACCACAGTGAGATCCCACCTCACACCTATCAGAATGGCTAAAATTAGCAAGTCAGGAAACAGATGTTGGCGAGGATGTAGAGAAGGGGGAACCCTTTTGCACTGTTGGTGGGAACGCAAATTGGTGAGTCTTTCTGAAAAACTGTGGCAGTTCCTCACAAAATTAAAAATAAAGCTACCCTATGACCCAGCAATTTCACTCTAGTTATCTATCCAAAGGATACAAAACTCATGATTCAAAGGGGCACATGCACTCCAATGTTTATAGCAGTACTGTCATCAATAGTAAATTATGGAAAGAGCCCAAGTGTCCATTGACTGATGAATGCATAAAGATGATGTGGTATATATATACACAATGGAATATTACTTGGTGATCAAAAAGAATGAAATCTTGCCATTTGCAACAACATAGATGGAACTGGAGGGTATTATGCTAAGTGAAATAAAGACAAATACCATGTTATTTCACTCATATATGGAATTTAAGAAACAAAACAGATGAACATAGAAGGGAAGGAAAAATAAGATAAAAACAAATGAGGCAGAAAACCATAAGAGACTCTTAAATACATAGAACAAACTGAGGGTTGCTGGAGGGGAGGTGGGTAGGGGCATGGCTAAATGGGTGATGGGCATTAAAGAGGCCACTTGTTGGGATGAGCACTGGGTGTTATATGTAAGTGATGAATCACTAAATTCTCCTGACACCATTATTATACTTACTATATGTTAACTAATTTTGATTTAATTAAAAAATAAATAATAAAAAAGAAACCAATGCTCATTTGCTTTCCTAAAAATCATAGCACCCTTAAGAACCATGCTAACTATACTCTGCCTGTGCTCTATTAATGGTATAACAAAGACTGAATGACAGCACATCTGTTTACAACATGTTTTAAGTTCACTGTTGAGACCTGCTCAGAGAAGAAGAGTCTTTCAAAATTATAGTGCTCATTGACAATGCATCTGGTCACCCAAGAGCTCTGATGGAGATGTACAACAAGTTTAATGTATTTATACCTGCTACCACAACATCTGTCCTGCAGCCCATGGATTAAAGAATAATTTGGACTTTCAAGTCTTATTAAGAAATCCATTTGTAAGACCATAGCTACCATAGATAGATTCAACCAATGGTCTGGGCAAAATAAATGGAAAACCCTCTAGAAAGGATTCACCATTCTAGATGCCATTAAGAACATATGTGATTCATGGGAAGAGATCAAAATATCAACGTTAACAGGAGTTTGGAAGAAGTTGCTTTCAGTTCTCATGGATGACCTTGAGGGTTTCAAGACTTCAGTGAAGAAAGTAACTGCAGATGTGCTGAAAATAGCAAAAGAACTAGGATTAGAAGTAGAGCCTGACTATGTGACTGAATTGCTGCAATCTCATGATAAAACTTGAATGGATGAGGAATTTCTTCTTACGGATGAGCAAAGAAAGTAGTTTCTTGAGAAGGAATATACTCTTGGTGAAGATGCCATGAAGATTGCTGAAATAGCAACAATGAAATTAGATTATTACATAAACTTAGTTGATAAAACAGTACCAGTATTTGAGAGGATTGATCAGTTTTAAATTAAGTTCTTACAGTGGGCAGAATGCTACCAAACATTATCGCATGCTACAGAGAAATCATTCATGAAGAGTCAATCGATGTGGCAAACTTCATTGTTGTCTTATTAAAGAAATTGCCACAATTAAAAAAAATTGCCATAGGCACCCCAAACTTCAGCCACCACTTCCCTGATTAGTCAGCAACCATTAACATCAAGGCAAGACCCTCCACAAACCAAAAAGCTTAAACTTGCTGAGATTTGCTCATATTTTAGAAAATGGTATTATACACTTGCTACACTACAGAATAGTGCAACATAATTTTTTAAATTTATTTTTTAATTTACATCAAGTTAGCATATAGTGCAACAGTGATTTCAGTAGATTCCTTAATGTCCCTTACCCAACTAGCCCATCCACCCTCCTACAACCCCTCCAGCAACCCCTCTGTTTGTTCTCCGTATTTAAGAGTCTCTTATGTTTTTGTCTACCTCCCTGTTTTTTATTATTTTTGCTTCCTTTCCCTTATGTTCATCTGTTTTGTATCTTAAAGTCCTTCTATGAGTGAATCATATGAATTTGTCTTTCTCTGACTAATTTTGCTTAGCATAATACCCTCTGGTTCCATCCATGTAGTTGAGAATGGCAAGGTTTCGTTCTTTTTGATTGCCGGGTAATACTCCGTTGTGTGTGTGTGTGTGTGTGTGTGTGTGTGTGTGTGTGTATGTATGTGTGTGATATATATATATATATCACATCTTCTTTATCCATTAATCCATCAGTGGACATTTGGGCTCTTTCCATACTTTGACTATTGTTGATAGTGCTATGAACATAGGGGTGCATGTGTCCCTTCGCAACAGTATACCTGTATCCCTTGGATAAATACCTAGTAGTGCAATTGCTGGGTTGTAGGGTAGTTCTATTTTTAATTTTTTGAGGAACTTCCATACAGTTTTTCAGAGTGGCTGCACCAGCTTGCATTCCCACCAGTAATGCAAAAGAGATCCTCTTTTTCCGCATCCTCGCCAACATCTGTTTTTGCCTAAGTTGTTAATTTTAGCCATTCTGACAGGCATGAGGTGGTATCTCATTGTGGTTTTGATTTGTATTTCCCTGATGATGAGTGATGTTGAGCATTTTTTCATGTGTCCGTTGGCCATCTGGATGTCTTCTTTGGAGAAGTGTCTATTCATGTCTTTTCCCATTTATTCACTGGATTAATTGTTTTTTGGGTGTTGAGTTTGGTAAGTTCTTTATAGATTTTGGATACTAACCCACCCTTTATCTGATATGTCATTTGCAAGTATCTTCTCCCATTCCATTGGTTGCCTTTTAATTTTGCTGATTGTTTGCTTTGCTGTGCAGAAGCTTTTTATTTTGATGAGGTCCCAGTAGTTCATTTTGCTTTTGTTTCCCTTGACTCCAGAGACGTGTTGAGTGAAAAGTTGCTTTGGCCAAGGTCAAAGAGGTTTTTGCCTGCTTTCTCCCCTAGGATTTTTATGGATTCCTGTCTTACGTTTAGGTCTTTCATCCAGTTTGAGTTTATTTTTGTGTATCTTGTAAGAAAGTGGTCCAGGTTCATTTTTCTGCATGTTGCTGCCCAGTTTTCCCAGCACCACTTGCTGAAGAGACTGTTTTTAGTCCATTGGATATTCTTTCCTGCTTTGTCAGAGATTAGCTGGCCATGCATTTGTGGGTTCATTTCTGGGTTCTCTGTTCTGTTCTATTGATCTATGTGTCTGTTTTTGTGCCAGTACCATACTGTCTTGATGATTACAGCTTTGTAATTCAGCTTGAAGTCCGGAATTGTGATGCCTCCAGCTTTGGTTTTCTTTTTCAAGATTGCTTTGGCTATCCGGGGTTTCTTATGGTTCCATACAAATTTTAGGTTTGTTTCTTCTAGCTCTGTGAAGAATGCTGGTGTTATTTTGATAGGTATTGCATTGAATATGTAGATTGCTTTGGGTAGTATTGACGTTTTAACAATATTTGTTCTTCCTATCCAGGAGCATGGAATATTTTTTCCATTTTTTGGTGTCTTCTTCAATTTCTTTCATAAGCTTTCTATAGTTTTTAGTGTATAGATTTTTCACCTCTTTGGTTAGATCTATTCCTAGGTATTTTATGGTTTTTTGTGCAATTGTAAATGGGATTGATTCCTTGATTTCTCTTTCTGTGGCTTCATTATTGGCGTATAAGAATGCAACCGATTTCTGTGCATCGTTTTGTATCCTGCGACTTTGCTGAATTCATGGGTCAGTTCTAGCAGTTTTTTGGTGGAATCTTTTGGGTTTTCCATACAGAGTATCATGTCATCTGTGAAGAGTGAAAGTTTGACCTCCTCCTGGCCTATTTGGCAATCTGTCTGATTGCTGAAGCTAAGACTTCCAATACTATGTTGAATAACAGTGGTAAGAGTGGACATCCCTGTCTTGTTCCTGACATTAGAGGGAAAGCTCTCAGGTTTTTCCCATTGAGGATGATATTAGCATTGGGTATTTCATATATGGCTTTTATGATCTAGAGATATGATCCTCCATCCTTACTTTCTTGAGTTTTTTAAATCAAGAAAGTATGCTATATTTTGCCAAATGCTTTGTCTGCATCTATTGAGAGGATCATGTGGTTCTCGTCCTTTCTTTTATTGATGTGATGTATCACATTGATTGTTTTATGGATATTGAACCAACCCTGAATCCTAGGTATAAATCCCACTTGGTAGTGGTGAGTAATTTTTTTAACATATTGTTGGTTCCAGATGGCTAATATCTTATTGAGGATTTTCGCATCTATGTACATAAGAGAAATTGGTCTATAGTTCTCCTTTTAGTTCTTTGTCTGGTTTTGGAATCAAGGTAATGCTGACTTCATAGAGTTTGGAAGTTTTCCTCCCATTTCTATTTTTTGGAACAGCTTCAAGAGAATAGGTGTTAACTCTTCTTTAAATGTTTGGTAGAATTCCCTTGGAAAGCCATCTGGCCCTGGACTCTTGTTTTTTGGGAGATTTTTGATTACTAATTCAATTTCTTCAATTTCTTTATGGGTCTGTTCAAATTTTCTAATTCTTCCTATCTCAGTTTTGTTAGTTTGTATTTCTAGGAATTTGTCCATTTCTTCCAGATTGCCCATTTTTATGGCATATAATTGCTCATAATATTCTGTTATTATTGTTTGTATCTCTGCAGTATTGTTTGTGATCTCTCCTCTTTCATTCTTGATTTTATTTGGGTCCTTTCCTTTTTCTTTTCGATCAAACTGGCTAGTGGTTTATCAATGTTGTTAAATCTTTCAAAGAACCAGCATCTGGTTTCATTGATCTGTTCTGTTTTCTTGCTTTTGATAGCATTGATTTCTACTCCAATCTTTATTATTTCCTGTCTTCTGCTGTTTTGGGTTTTATTTGCTGTTCTTTTTCCAGTTCTTTAAGGTGTAAGGTTAGGTTGTGTATCTGAGACCTTTCTTCTTTCTTTAGAAAGGCCTGGATTGCTATATACTTCCCTCTTATGACCGCCTTTGCTGCATCCCAGGGTTTTGGAACTGTGGTGTTATCATTTTCATTGGCTTCCATGTACTTTTAAATTTCCTTTTTAACTTCTTGCTTAGCTCATTCATTCTTTAGTAGGATGTTCTTTAGTCTCCAAGTATCTGTTACCTTTCCAAATTTTTTTCTTGTGGTTGATTTCAAGTTTCATAACATTGTGGTCTGAAAACATACACAATATGATCTTGATCATTTTGTACTGGTTCAGGGCTGATTTGTGTCCCAGTGTGTGATCTATTCTGGAGAACATTCCATGTGGAGAATATATATTCTGCTGCTTTAGGATGAAATGTTCTGAATATATCTATTAAGTCCATCTGGTCCAGTGTGGCATTCAAAGCCATTGTTTCCTTGTTGAGTTTTTGATTAGATTATCTGTCCATTGCTGGAGTGGGGTGTTGAAGTCTCCTACTAGTATGGTATTACTATCAATGAGTTTCTTTATATTTGTGGTTAATTGATTTATATATTTGGGTACTACCACATTTGGCACATAAATGTTTACAGTTGTTAGGTATTCTTGGTGGATAGACCCCTTGATTATGATATAATGCCCTTCTGCATCTCTTGATACAGTCTTTATTTTAAAGTTTGATATCAGTATGGCTACTCCAGCTTTCTATTGTTAACCATTAGCATGATAGATGGTCTATTCTGGAGAACGTTCCATGTGCACTGGAGAAGAATATATATTCTGCTGCTTTAGAATGAAATGTTCTGAATATATCTATTAAGTCCATCTGGCCCAGTGTGTCATTCAAAGCCATTGTTTCCTTGCTGAGTTTTTGATCAGATGATCTGTCTATTGCTGTGAGTGGGGTGTTGAAGTCTCTTACTATTATGGTATTACTATCGATGAGTTTCTTTTTGTTTGTGATTGATTTATGTATTTGAGTGCTCCACATTTGGAGCATAAATTTTTACAGTTGTTAGGTATTCTTGGTGGATAGACCCCTTAATTATGATGTAATGCCATTCTTCAACTCTTGTTACAGTCTTTATTTTAAAGTCTAGATTGTCTGATATAAGTATGGTTACTGTGGCTTTCTTTTGTCGACCATTAGCATGATAGATGGTTCTCCATCTCCTTATTTTGAATCTGAAGGTGTCTTTAGGTCTAAAGTGGGTCTCTTGAAAACAGCATATAGATGGATCTTGTTTTCTTTATCCATTCTGTTACGTATGTCTTTTGATTGGAGCATTTAGTCCATTGACGTTTAGAGTGAGTACTGAAAGATATGAACTTATTGCCATTGTGTTACCTGGAGAGTTGGAGTTTCTGTTGGTGTTCTCTGGTCCTTTCTCGTCTTTGTTGTTTGGTCTTTTTTTCTTTTTTTCATCTTTTTTCCCCTGAGAGTGTCCCCCTTAAAATTTCTAGCAGGGCTGGTTTAGTGATCACTAACTCCTTTGGTTTTTGTTTGTCTGGGAAACTTTTAATCTCTCCTTCCATTTTGAATGACAGCCTTGCTGGATAAAGAATTCTTGGCTGCATATTTTTCTGATTCAGCACATTGAATATATCTTGCCACTCCATTCTGACCTGCCACATTTCTGTGGATAGGTCTGCTGCAAACCTGATCTTTCCTTATAGGTTAAGGACTTTTTTTCCCTTGGTGCTTTGATGATTCTTTCCTTGCCTGAGTGTTTTGTAAATTTGACTGTGATATGCCTGTTGACGGTCAGTTTTTGTTGAATCTAATGGGAGTTCTCTGTGCTTCCTGGACTTTGATGTCTGTGTCTTTCCCCAGGTTAGGAAAGTTTTCGGCTATGACTTTCTCATATAACCCTTCTATCCCTTTTTCTCTCTGTTCATCTTATTCCCATAATATGAATCCCCTATGATTCTGATGCTGTTCCTTTTTAATAAGTCACTGATTTCTCTAATTCTTAAGTCATGCTCTTTTGCTTTAGCCTCCCTCTTTTTTTCTGCTTTGTTATTCTCCTAAAGTTTGTCCTCTATATGGCTGATTCGCTGCTCTGCGTCATCCATCCTTGCCGCTGTGGCATCTATTCAAGATGCAGCTCAGTTATAGCATTTTTTATTTCATCTTGACTAGCTTTTACTTCTTTTATCTCTGCAGAAAGGGACTCTAATCTCTTTTTGACCCCAGCTAGTATTCTTATTATAATGATTCTAAATTCTGGTTCAGACATCTTGCTTATATTTGTGTTAAGTCCCTGGCTGTCATTTCTTCCTGCTCTTTCTTTTGGGGTGAATTCCTTTGTGTTGTAATTTTGCAGTAAGAAAAGGAATTAATGAGGCAAAAAAAATTAAAATTAAAAAATTAAAACAATACACACATGCAAAAAGAAACAAATGATGCTATGTCCTCAGTATGTTTTGGTCTGGTTGTTGAAAGGAGCTTTATAGATTAGAGATAAAGGGAAAGTTAAGAAAAGAATAAAAAGAAAAAGCAAAGAAAAAAAAGTAAATGTTTGAAAATTTAGAAAAATGAATACAATGAAATAGAATAAAGTGAAATGATTGAAGTAAAATGGAAATGGAAAAATTTACAAAAAAGTTAGAAATATAGTAGAAAATTAAAGAGAAATATTAATAAAATTTGAAAATAAAAATAAATTTCTTCTCTTTCTGTATTCAAGAATAAAAGAAAAAGAAAAAAATTGAACAGATAGACCAGCAAACAGCCTGAAATACTGAAATTACATCGGTATCCCCTAGAAGTCAAACTATGAAGCACTTAACAGTTTGTAAACTAAGCAGGCAGAGAGACTTGTGGTATTCCTGAAGAGCAAGGTTGGTGCAGTTGGGCAGGGCTTAGTGTAACGGCTCTGTTCTCCACTAGATGGCACTGCTTAGTTTACTGGGTTGGATTGTAGTGGCATTGTGTTACCTGTAGTTGTGTATGTGCATGCGTGGGAGGGGTGAAAATGGCGTCACCCAGCTACCCAGTCTCTAGTATCAGAATTCTGTTCTCTTCAACCAGCTTTTGCACACCCCTCCTTTGTCCCGGCTTCCGTCCACTTCCTGCTTTTACGCTGTCCAAAACCAAGCCATCACGTTGCTAGGTGGCACCTCTCTCCTGAGTTTTATCTCAGATGCAGCTGTACTTTCCAACCCCTCACTTCTGTGGGACTGCAGCTTTGACTCACTCAGACCTCCTGGGGAGGGTCTCAGCAAGCAATGGCTGGGTGCCCGCACACCCCCAGGAATGTTCACAGGACCATGCTACTGCTGATGCCCAGAGACTGCAGCTGGGTGCCAGCCAACCCCAGAAGAAGTTCACGTGGTATGTAGCAGCAGCGTTTCGGGGATTATAGAAAATCACAACACACATCTGGTGCCAGGCTTCCCCCTTAATTTTTTTGTTCCAGCACCAGCGAATGTGGTGGTTCTCTAGGGTTCACTGGGACCTTTGCCTGTGGAGTGGCCACATAGCCTCGACCAAATGTCTCCCCAGCAGGGGAACCGCCCCTCCCCATTTGGCCTGAAGACCCCTTGGATCTCTCTGCTCCTGGGCTTTGCCCTTCCCACCGGAGCACCACCAGGTATCAAGCTGCGGAGTTTCAGACTGCGCTCCCCGTTTATCTTAATGGAATTTAAACCCTCTCCTTTCTCCATTCTCCCTTTTTTTGTTCAGTCCCTGCAGCTGTTTCCACTTTTCCACTTTCTCTTCAACTACTTTGGAGCACAGGGTGCTTTTCCCCTACTCTCCCCCTGTCTCTGCCCTCTCTTCGTAAAGAAAAAAACAGCTCCCTGCCTTCTGCAGCTTCTCTCTCTCCCAGTTTACGTCTCTGTGCCATGTACCTGCTGAGTTCTGTGGTTCAGGTTGTTCAGATTGTTGTGTTAATCCTCGAATCGGTTTTCTAGGTGTGCAGGATGGTTTAGTGTTGATCTGGCTGCATTTCAGTGATGAGAGATGCAAAAAGGGCCTTTCCTGGCCTTGAGTTGCTTGACTCTGGTCTGCACAGGTAAAGCAGACAAAATTCACAAAACTTGAATTTATTAGTTTTTTCAATTGAGGACTATCTAGCCATTTAACACTTTTGGGTAAGAATACTATGTTCTTGAGGTCTGAATTGAAAAACAAAAGAGATTCTCAACAGACTTTAGAACATGTGCAAGTGACATGAGATGAATATCTAGCTCTCACTGTGCAGAGGGCACAAGCATTCTGGCAGTATCATTTGTCATAGAAAATGACCAGAATACTCAGGTAACCAGGTTTACTCCAGTTAACTTCAGAAGACACCATTCCATAATAAAGATGGAGAAATTTGTAAAGCAGTTCTATTTAGTATGGCCCATGGACTGAGGCCACTCCATGAATTGTCAATGTTCTGTTACTGTTATTTTGAAATTCTTTAGGGATGAGTAGAACTCAACACTTCGGTGTAATAATAAAATTGATTCTAATAATTAAAAATTTGAGCTTGTATTTTATATGTCCTTGAGCATTTTTTAAATTTTTTTATTTTGAATAATTGATTCATACTGTATTTTATAAGTATTATGTTGGTAGTTTAGATTGGTACTTCATAGATTTGGTGTTTCACATGGTAATTTAAAAAAAAATTATTTTTTACTATAGCTTGTAATCACAGCTGTGAAGGTTTTGTTAAATGTTATTGGAATTTTACAGAAAACCTGGATGTATCATGTGATTTCCTGGAATAGAAGAAGATAATAATTTTGATAGACTGGAAACCTTGTAATCTACATAGCTGGATGCATCTTGCTTCATTTAAGAATATTAGACAAACATCATCCTTACTATTTTTTTTTTACAGTTGCATATTATTCCACCAAAAGGGCCTGCCATATTTTATTTAACCTGTCTTTTGTTGAATGGATATTTGAATTGTTTTCAACGACTTATTACAAATAATGCAAAAAGTATTCTTACATAGTTCACACACATGAAGATACATCCTGCAGTGAGAAGGCAAAGATTATATGCCTTTGTAATTTTCATAGCTCTTGCCTAATTTTTCTCCATGGGGGTTGTTCCAATTTACATTCCTACCAGTAATACACAAATATAGTTTTTTTTATAGCTTTGTCCAGTGGAGCCACAGAAATTTTGAAGTTACAGATTTAAATTGCCCTCTTCTTTTTAAAAAAATTTAAAAAAAATATTTGATTTAAATTCCAGTTATCATACAGTGTAATATTAGTTTCAGGTGTGCATGTAGTGATTCAGCACATGCATACAACACCCGGTGCTCATCACAAGTGCACTCCTTAATCCCCATCACCTATTTCACCCACCCCCCACCCACCTCCCTCTGGTCACCATGTTTGTTCTCTTAAGAGTCATTCTCTTGGGGTGCCTAAGTAGCTCATTCAGTTAAGGCTCAGGTCATAGCTCACAATTCATGAGATCTAGCCCCACATCTGTTTCTATAATTTGACTAATAATTTATGGTTGTTTCCATAATTTGGCTCTTGTAGATACTATAAATATCAGGGTGCATGTATCCCTTTGAATTAGTATTTTTGTATTCTTTGGATTAATACCTAGTAGTGAGATTGCTGGATCATAGGGTAGTTCTTTTTTTAACTTTTTGAGGAAACTCCATGCTGTTTTCTAGAGTGGCTGCACCAGTATGCATTCCACCAACAGTGCAAGAGGGTTCCCCTTTTTCCACATTCTCGCCAACATCTGTTTTTCTTGTGTTGATTTTAGCTGACAGGTGTGAGGTGATGTCTCATTGTAGTTTTGTATTTCCCTGATGATGAGTGATGCCGAGCATCTTTTCATATGTGTGTTGGCCATCTGTGTATCTTCTCTGGAAAAATGTTGATGTCTATTTTTTAATTGGATTATTGTTTTTTGGGTGTTGAGTTGTAGAAATTCCTTTATAGATTTTGGGTGCTAACCCTTTATCAGATATGTCATTTGCAAATATCTTCTCCCATTTCCTAGGTTACCTTTTAATTTTGTTTCACTGTGAAGAAACTTTTTATTGTAATGAAGTTTCAGTAGTTGTTTCCCTGGCCTTAAGAGGCATATCTAGAAAGAAGTTGCTACAGCCAATGTCAAATAGGTTACTGCCTGTGTTCTCAAGAATTCTTATGGTTTCATGTTTTTATCACAGTAAAACATTATCACAGTGCTAGAAATCGAGTAAGTTTATACTTAGATCATTTTTTTTTTGTTAGCTCATACGTCAATAATATATAAAGCCATGGGAAATTTTTAACATTTATAACTAGCATACTGTTTCTTTAAAGCAGAGAATAAATACCTGGAGTAGGACTCAAGGAACTAATTTCTTTTTTAGTTGGTTTTATGAAGTAACTTTCTGGTAGTTTATCTTAGACACTAGATCCATATTAGACATAGAATTTGCTTCTCTGGTAAACCTGACCAGTAATTATGTACATGTAGCCCCCAACTGTAATGGTGATGCAGAAAACTGGCAGATGATAGAAAAGATGGTCTAGCAGAAAGAATATGAAATTATGACTCTAGATACTAGGCTTTTAGTTGTTACTAAATTGCTGTGTGATAGTAGTTAATTCCCCTACCAACACTTGTGTGTGTGTGTGTGTGTGTGCGCGCGCATATGCAAGAGGCTCTTCTGTAATTATTATTTTTAATCTGTCAGACACTTTGTTGTCTACCTTATGCAAGAGTCTGCATCACGGGCTTTTTTGAGGCATTTTCTAGCTCTAGGATTTTTCAGTTGTACTTTTTACCCAACCTTTAAACTGACTGTACAGCCTTGGTTAGATTTCAAACCTGAGTTGTGGGGGCATGGGGGGAGGAATATAGTTGATTATAAGTACTTTTGAATATTTCTTTAGTTTGCTAGTCTTCTTAAAATCTTATTATCCTTCTGCATGCATACTATATATACATATACATATATAAAGCTTATATATATAAAGTTTTTAAAAAGGATACACATAAATTTACATACACAGTATAAGAACATAACAGCTGTGTACTCACCACTAGTTTAAGAAATAGAGAAGTGCCTGGGTGGCTCAGTTAAGCATCCAACTCTTGATTTCAGTTCAGGTCATGATCTCAGAGGTTTGTGGGATTGAGCCCCTGGTGAGGCTCTGTGCTGACAGCATGGAGCATGCTTGGGATTCTCTCTGTCCCTCCCTCTGTCTCTTAAATAAACTTAAAAAAAAAAAAAAAAAGAATAATGGCATGCCTGGGTTGCTCAGCTTGTTGAGCCTCTGACTCTTGATTTCAGTTCAGGTCAGGATCTCACAGTTTGTGGGATTGAGCCCCAAGTCAGGCTCTGTGCTGACACCATGGAGCATGTTTGGGATTCTCTCTCTGCCCCTCCCCTGCTCTCACGTGTGTGCCTTGCTGTCTAAATAAATATATATATAGAACAATATCTAAATTTAAGCCTCTGCTGTGCCTCTTCCTGATTGCATCCTCCTTGAGCTAATCTTTATAAGGATTTCATTTTTGCAAGAATTATAAAAATAAGCTATCAAAAGAAGAAAAGACCCCCAAACTACAGAGTGAAACCAATTATTGTGACTTTATTACAATAGTTACAAACAATATTTTAGTGGTATTCAATCATATCACAATTACTCAAACTATATACAAATAGGTATTTATACAAGGCTACCTTTTAAAAAAAGAAAAAACAATTAATGACCAAAAAAAATCACATTATCAGCAAGATTTTTCCTAAAAGTTATGGCCAATATCAAAGGAAATTCACAGTTACTCTGAAAATATTTTAAAGATGGAGGAATCATATTGCACATAATACAATTATAAACCCTACCAAGCAGATTTATATATTTTAATCTAGTTTTTCACAAAATTTACATTACCATGCAATACTTCACTGTATACAGAATGGTGGAACTAGAATAAACAGATTAACTTACAAACTCTCAATGTAATGACCACAAAATTAGAATTATTTTAAGTTATATTGGAAATAAGTGTACTATACAAAAAGAAAAAACACTCCAGTGTAATAAAACTTAACGGACACAATCACAGTTTGTTCACAGATGAGTTACTTTTTTAGTGTTCTTCTTTGTCTTTTCCTTTCTTTTCCTTTTCATCCTGTAGTGCAGTACCAAGTTTTTTGATAAGAACTGAGAGAACCTTATCAAGTGGGTCCATGACTCCTCTTTGAAGCCATTTAGGAATTGTAGTCCTGGCATGATGGAAGCCCAATTTTTGAAGAATATAATCAACACCTACTGGATCAATCTTTCTTCCAGTCCAAGAAATTAATCTGTAAGTATAAATAATAGTTATTTGGGAGTACAGTGCCCTAACACAGTCCTGAAGGTAGATTCAAGAACATCACTACACCTCCATAATATGCATAGGACAAAATATTCTCAGTAGGTGCATTTGAGTAATCTAAGCTACAATTCCTGGGTTCACTATAATAGCATTCAAAAAATGTGATTATAAGCATCCTTGACAGCAGTGGACTAAATGCATCTCATTTTGATTTAGGCTTAAGTTACAGGGTCATCTTAATATTTAAAGAACATCTGGTTCATTCTAAAAGACGTTAACTTGATGGCAGGAATCCTTTTACAAGGTTTACAGATATAAAATTTATAACCCTGTACACTTAAAATACCTTACATGTTTTGTCAGTTTTATCTCAATAAAACTGAGAGTACAACATATGTGGCATAATGGTGGGGGGAAAAAGGCTAAAATGTATTGTTTGCTATGGGCTAAACGTGTCTGAAGGACACAGTTTTTTCCCTATTCCTGGCATTTCCTTCCTTAGAGAGGAATAGCCATTTGTGAAACACTACTGACCTTTCTCTGCTCCCTTATTGATGATTTATCTGTTTGACAAGTTAACAGAGGAACCATATAGTGTAGTTTAGTGCCCTCTTCCCTACCTTCTCTTAAGAGCCACTCATTTTGATCTGTCCCTTCACGCAATAGGTTTCTCAAGGACAGACTCCTAAATAGGTTAACCCAAGACTGTTCATGGCTGCCTGTAGCTAGGTGAGTTCACAGAGCTGTCAACTGCACAATTCTGGTGTACACCTGCCTCCACCCTGAGTTCTCCATCATGAAGGCCCTGTAGGTAAGTCCAAACTTGGACTTTGTAGTAGAAAGCCATTGTTTCCAGACATAGAAATCACATTCTCTGTTATGAGCCTTATCAGTATTAAAACTGCCATTTTGATTTGCAGCTGCCTCTCTCCCACTGTATTAATTGCTTCTGAACTTGGGAAGGGAAAAAGAGGGTATTAAAAGCATTGATCTGCTAAAACTCTAATAGTTACAAGCATTTTGCATTAACTCATTTAACCATTGTAACAACCCTACAAGGTAGGTAATACTGTTTACCAATTGTTCATATGAAGCAACTGAGGCAGAACTAGGTTAGATCCTCTGGCCAAGATAATTTAGTTACTATGCTATCTGTAAACCTGGACTTAGAGCCAGAGCTCTTCAACATGCTCTCCACCACTTTTTAACTTTTTAAGTTCAAATGAAAAGGTATTTAATTTCATCATAGATTTACAAATACAAAACAAATTTTCTAAGTAGTTTTCTGCATTAGAACCTCTGCAATATTTAATTCTGTTCCTGAGCACTGACACTGTTAATACTTTTCACGAGTATATGTACTATTAATTCATACCAAATTTTATTGAATACAAATTAGCACAAAGTCACTACTTTCTGTTTTTACAAGAGTCTACTGTATAATGGATATTTTGTTAGTTTGGAATTATTTTGTGGCATAAATATGTCTGAATAACCTTATCTAAATGAAATCTGTATCATTATGCAGAAATATGCTAGAATTTTCTTATGATGACCTTTTTTTGATACCATTATTCCATGATTCAGACAGTTAAGATTTCATTAGCAAAGCAGATGAAAGGAAAGGGAAAAATGATAGGAAGGTCATAAGTGGTAATCATAAACAAGGACACACAGTGCAAGTATCACTAGTTAATAGCAGCCATTATAAATGTAATTAAAACTAGAAAATACTACTGACATTTTAATATGAAAGTAAGTTGATGTAATTGGCATCATGATTGTATTAGAATATGACTCGGTAAATGAACCTGAATCTGACAGCATTAAAGTCAACATTTCAGGGATGGTTCTGAATTGCTTAGCATGCAAACTATGACATTGCAGGTTCTATTACATTGTCATGACATATGTGAGAAATTGTAATAATTCCTTAATGATAATGTGTGGCTGCTACTGTATCTACCCAAACTTAGTAACAAAAAAGTTAACTGTAGGTACCTCAAACACCTGAAATTAATATCCTGGTAAAAACATAGCAGCAATGGTGGAAGTAGAGTTACTCTCATATTTTAGTGATTAACTGGAAGAATGTTACACAGTGGAGGATGCTGAGCTATTTGCAGTGTTTGTGCTTCTTTTGCCCTGACTAGAAGAACTTAAAAAAGCAGAAAGGAGCAGAAAGCATAGCCAGAAGTTAGAGATGTTGTAAGTAGCTAACTTCTAAAAAGTTTTTGGTAAATCATATTTAACTTACTACATCATTTATAACCTTTTTCTCATAATAATCCTGTAGGATATAGGTAAATATATATACCTTCTACTTACCTAAGAGTGGGTTCTAGATGCCATGTGTTGCACATAAAATCTCTCCAGTCCACAGTAGTATAAGTGATGCTGTCTTCTCTGTCTTTGTCAGAGGAATTGTCATCATGTATAATAATTGGACTTTTTTGTCCTGGTCGAGTAGATAAAATCCGAGGTGGAAAAATGGCTATGATGAAAATCATAGATTAATATTGCAAGTATATAATAAATTTATCTTAAATCACCATATGAATAGTATAATTAGTTCCATTTATCATTTTACTTATGAACTGGCCAAAGCCTCATTTAATATTTCTGAAAAACTAGTATTTAAAAATAAGCCATAAACAAGTGCCAGTTATTGGTATTTCTTAAAGAAAGACAGTATTAAAGTTAACATGTCATATTTTTGAGGAATAGCATATATTTTATATATATTTCTGTGCTTAACACTAATAGTAAAGAATGACAAGATTTGACAACAGGCATGGGGCACTAAAATTGACAGTTAAAAGTTTCCTAAAGAATGACTATAGGTGGACATTTTAAATAGCTTTAAATGAGTGAACTGTATTATATGTGAATTGTGTCTCAATAAAGTGTATCACTCAGTAGTTTTAGGATGTAAATGTCTATATATATTTGAACACTGGTTCTAAGCTTTTTACATAAGCAGCCTTTCATTCTTATAAGTGAATACTCAAATGTTTTATGAAAGACAAGTTCTTTTTAAATTGGTGATCATAATATATATAAAATCAAAATCAAATCTGAAATATAGTCTTCATGTAATGTACTTTTAATAAATTTGTGTAGCCTGTTTTTAACTTTATTATAGATTAGCAGCAGGGTGACACATGGACTGGGAAAGAGCTTAGGAATAAAACTGTACTTATTGTCACACTATCACACCACATAAGAATATAGGCAGTTACTGCCTGCTCAGTTGCTCTGCTTTTATTATTGGTAATGGTTATGGTGCTATAATTGATCTGATGTTCTAGAAATATGTTGATTTGGTCTAGTCTTACATGCTGTTAATAATATTCTCTGGCATGTTTATACTTATTTTGGTCAAAACTAATTTCTTTTAGTTTTTAATAACAAAATATAACCATTAAAATATTTTTATTTATAACTGAAATCCACATAGAATTAATAATAACACTTGGTTACTGTAAGTCTGATAATCAAATTCCCATTTCCTCTTTCCCATGAAATGATATTAAACAAGTTTGTGTTTTTACTCTTAATTGAAAAATAATTTACATATATATTAGGTTCGGGTATACAACATAGTGATTCAGCAATTATATACATTTTGAAATGCTCACCACAAGCAGTGTATTAAAATTTTATTGATTATATTCCCTATGCTTTACTTTTCATACCCATGACTTATTTTATAACTGGAAGTGTGTAGCTCTTAATCCTCTTCATCTGTTCCCCCTATCTTCCCATTCCTCTCCCCTTTGGGAGCCACCAGTTTGTTCTCAGTGAGTCTGTTTCTCTTTTGTGTGTGTGTGTGTGTGCACAACAGTTTGTATTTAAAGATTTTTAAAAATAATATGCACAGTTCATAGCAGACCAAGACAAACACAGTATTTCGTGAAGTGACAAAGGTTTCACATAACTGTGAGAAAGAAATCTGGCAGGCTTTTATATACAGGTATACTAGAAAAGAATTCTGAGCTTCACAGATTTACTTGGAATATTTTTTTTTTTCCACATTAAGTTCAAATGTTAAGGCAGAGAGAAAAACAGGAGGATTACAATAGTGCCTGTTATATGTTGGTGCTATAAGTGAAGACTGGATCTACTTATATAAAGTATTTCCTATTAAATGATTTCAGTCATTTAAGTTTCAACTCCTGTCTCATAGATTTCTTTCAGTCATCATTACTGATTTTACTCTCACTGAATTGTTGACACATCTAGATTTAATAGTAATGGAACAACAATTCAATCTGTGCTATGCTGCTTTTGCATTTTTTTTTTAATAATCTGTTTTGTTCACTCAAACATTTATCAATCATGAGGCTATTTTGAAATACTGCTAGAAAAATTTTATATTTATTCATGAAGAAAATGAAGTATTACAGGGTGATCTAAACAAATAGCATGTATTCTAAGCAATTAAAACAAAAATCACATCCTGGGGCACCTGGGTGGCTCAGTCGGTTAAGCATCCCACTTTGGTTTAGTCATGATCTCATGGTTCATGAGTTTGAGCCTCACATAGGACTCTGTGCTCACAGCTTGGAGCCTGGAGCCTGCTTCAGATTTGTGTCTCCCTCTCCCCTGCTCACGCTCTGTCTTGCTCTCTCAAAAATAAACAAACATTAAAAAAAAATTCTTTTTAAGAAAATCATGTCTATTGTTTTACCACTATATATTCATAGGTTTGTGCAATAAATACTTATTGGGTGAATAAAGACTATATATTTGGAAGGCATTCCATATCATTACATTTCAGACTACCTCATTCTTTTCAACAGCTACAGAGGATGGAATGGATTCTATTATATCCATTCTATATGGATATTAGGGTCACCACATGTTCCTTTAAACTTAAAAAAAAATTTTTTTTAATGTTTATTTTTCAGAGAGAGAGAGAGAGCGAGAGAGGCTCCAGGCTCTGAGCTATCAGCACAGAGCCCAACGCAGGACTCGAAATCATGAATTGTGAGATACTGACCTGAGCCGAAGTTGGATGCCTAACCGATTGAGCCATCCAGGCGCCCTGCCATTTGTTTCTTAATGGACAAACATGTAAGTTTCCAGTGAGTAAACCAATATTAGCTAGCTCATAAAAACAAAACCCCACCAATGAGGTCTAAATAATTTATTTCTAAAAAGATAATGTTCTCTGAATTCTAAACAGACTTATCTACTTAATTGAGTTTTCCCAATTATGTTTATAACTCATGCTACTTTATTATGTAGTTGTTTCTTTAGCCATTTCACTTTGACTAGCAGTGTTTCCTCAAAGAAATGTTCTTTCTCTTCTTTCTTTCTTTGATTCTCCTACAAGGCCTGATAATGTACATAGCTTATATGGAAACATTTGGTAAAGTAATAAAACACCATTCAGTGTGAGGTATATTTTTACTGAGTGTCATGTACATAGTAGATAGTCTGTCACACAGTTTTACCAATATATTTCATTGATACATACAACTCATAAAGGACGGAGACACATTCCAGTCATTTTATCATTAGACCATAAAAATCCATATAAATGGCACTGACAACTGCCTTTCCTGAAGCTTGAAAGAAAGAAAAAAGAATATGCTACCCACCTTTTTCTTTTTCTTTAAGGTAAGCTGACACTAAATCATGAAGGAACATGATGAGCTCAGCATCCATAGTCACACAAATGTGATCAGTGAACTCTGTCACCACACTGCATTCTACCTTCGGCTTCAGGTTGGCATCTGCAATGGCAAAGTTCTATAGTAAAAGACTTAATGAAAGAAGTCCCTTTCTCTTAATAAGGGATTTTACATGGGTTCATATAAATGAATCCATTTAAATGCAACTACAGAGAAATGAGTAGTTTCTGTATGTGACTTACAAATGATGATAATTTACTAAGCACTTTCCAAATATGTACCATTTATTCCTCATAAAAACCCTATGAATGAGGTCCTGTTATTACTCCCCATTTTCCCAAAGAGAAAGAGGTACAAATGGATTAAATCATTTTCCAGAAGCCATATAGCTGATAAGAAAATTTGACTAAGCAAATCAATTTCATTACACTATATTATTACACAACCTGTGTGAACACAGTAATCTGAAGTTCCTTTAGAATTTTCTTAGTAACTTTAGAAACTATTTTTCTACATACCCTGTAATGAAGGTTCTTGTGGCTCTTGAACATGAATGGATTTAAATTCAAGCTGCATCCTTGGTAAAGCAAAGATAGTCTCTGTTTCATGATTGTAGCTAGAACCTCCTCTGAATCCACTCAACAAACTAGAATTCTTCACTGTAGTACTATTCTCAGTATTATTAGCATCAACATTACGAAGCAAGTTTAGCTCTACGTGGATAATAATAAAGACAAAAGGAATAAAATTAAACCAGTAGACATTGATAAGCATATAATTTTCACAGAATTTTTATCATTTTATCATTTTATCATTTTAGAAATTATCATATCATTTGGAAAATAATGATTCACATTTTAAAAAATAGAGCCATATAAAGCTTTGGTCTATTTAAATGTATTTATCTATTTAAATATATTTATTATCTATTTGTTTATATTTACAAATATAGTAATATGTTTATATATGTACAGTTTTATTTACATATGTATATATATACACATACACATATATAGTGTGTGTGTATATATATATATATATATATATATAGTGATTCTATCACTGTTCTCATGACTAAAGCTTTATAACATGACTTTGGATAAGTCTAATATATTTTTTTATTTCTCAAACATTAAAATGAATATTATTTTTAACTAAATTCATGTTTAAATTTAAGAGTTTAATTAAGCTCAGAATTCTCCATAGATTGAATACCTTACTCTTTTTTTTAAGAGTACATTATTTATTTAAATTCAAGTTAGTTAACATACAGTGTAGTACGGGTTTCAGGAGTAGAACCCAGTGATTCATCACTTACATAAAACACCCAGTGTGCATCGCAACAAGCGCCCTCCTTAATGCCCATCACCCACCCACCTCCCCTTCAGCAACACTCAGTTTGTTCTCTGTATTTAAGAATCTCTTATGGTTTGCCCCCCACTCTCTGTTTTTAATCTTATTTTTCCTTCCCTTTCCCTATGTTCTTCTGTTTTGTTTCTTAAATTCCACATATAAGTTTCATTCATATTGTGAATACTTTACTCTTAAGAGAATTTGCAATTAAATATGTTCCTGACTTTGAAATCAGGTAGAAGTTCTGATTTTCTCCAACATATGTGCTATGGTTTTCTTATAAAAGTTAATAATTTTTTAGGTATATAGGTAGCAGTGAAGTTTGCTAATAGCCCCAACATGGTATACCAGCCAAAAAGAACTCCCTCCTCCAAAAATTCTATTGGAAGATAGAATAGTCAATACAGAATAGTCAATACATACATAATCTTCTAATTTACTTCCTTATCCTTTTCTTCTCAGATTATTTTCAACAGTCTCTAACCCCTGGGATTACCTATTCCATAGTAACTTTTTCAATGGGACTTAAGTCATCTTTACAGTTTTGAAAGATGGTTATTTCTGTACAACATTCAAGTCTTCACGGGTCTGAATCTAGTCACCTTTCCAGGACAGATGACATGATTGGTAAAAGCCAGTACTATAAACTTGAACACAAAAACAACCACAAAAGAAGAATTTTCCTGACCACATTATCACAAGATTGGTGATTCTAATCAAATGGAAAAATTCACCAAAAGTGCTCTTTTTAAACTTATTTCATAGGAATATTATTATTTAGCTTCATTTTATACCAACCATCCCAAACCTTAAGTTTGTGGCATTGTATTACTTAGTTGTGTAATAACTTCACCAAACCTCTGATATTTAGCATCACTACAAAAATATTTTAACTATAATAAACTTCATTTATTTAAACCAACTTTATTTTTGAATGTTTTCTTACATCTAAAATAGTGTCTAGTTTTTGAGATGTTGCACAACCAGGGTGGTGAATCATGTACAACATTAGTACTTATGTCATCAGGAATAAAATGAAACTGATTTAAAATAAATGAAAATTCTCCCTCTAATTAAATTCTAAACACAGGTAACAGGGCACCAAATAGAGAAAACAAATCTCTTTAAAGAAATAAACTTTTAACCTTCATTTCTTGTGGCTGTAACATAATTGAACCATTCTTTCACACTTGCTACTCCATGGGGTGGATTCTCATGGCGACGCCTTGTTATCTTAGTTATTGTTGCCATAGGACTTTCCAAAGCACCACATGGTTTGGTAACCATGGTGTTATGGCCCAGATGAAAATCTAGCGTTTGTACAATATATGTAGAATGATCACTAGACCCTAGAAGAAAAAAAAGGTTTCTTAATGTTAACAAGCTATATTTAGATGCAAGAAAATAGTTGTGGCTTTAGAGCAATAGACTTAAGCTAACTCGTACGTAAGTACGAAACAGTGTAAAACTGAAGAGTAAGTGAGAAAAAAAAAATCACAAATAGGTTTTCTTTCTTTTAGTTATAACTTGATTTGTCCCCAGTAAGATGATGAGCATCAACCGTTTTTTCTTTATTATTAAGAAACCACAGATTAGGAAATTAAAGCTAAAAGGAAGGAGGTTTATCACTGTAAATAGAGGTAAAAGCATAGCCTTACCCATAAAAGTTTTATAATAGTTTTGACTGACAGTTTCCTTAAACTACCACCATGTGTCTTTTATCATGTTTTTATAAGAAAAATTTACAATAACTTATTATGACTGTGGCCAGACACAGTGCAGAAACTTTAATTGCTTAAGAAACAGAATAAGATGGCAAGTTCAGAAGTAAGTGCTTAAGCATGTCCCAGACTATATTGACACATTGGCAATGAACTCCTTGACATGTCAAGTACATGAGAACAAACAGGGTTGGACTTCAGTAATATAAGGAAAACATACAAAAGATACAAGAAAGCAAAATTATTCTGTCGTTTATATTCATATCAGAAAGGTAAAAGTTAATCATAAGAAAAGGTAAAAGTTACAAATGTGTCCATTTACCATCTTCCCAGATTTTCTGAGCTTCAGTCCAAAAAGCAATATTTGGTTCTTCTAAGTGAAAAAGGGCCCAGGATTTTGAACGGAAATTTGGACCATGAAAACAAGCTAGTGTCATATGATTTCCATGTAAGCTCATTGATCCTCCAAACTGCATTCCATTTTCTGGTAATGGAATCTGAAATAAGGATATGTGGCATCCCGATACCACCTTCAATACTCCAGGCCAATGTCGATGATGAGCTGCATCAAGCACTGCAAGAAAACCAAAAACCACTTATCCTCAAGTGCCTCTCAAACATCCTGAATGGCAGGTGGAAAGGCAGCAGGTGGCTATTTTCTACAGCTGAAGTGATGCAGGTAAGGGATGAAAACAATCCAACACCTGGCTAACATTAAGCAGAAGCTGGTAAAAATATAGTCTGGGAAAAGATGCTCATAAGGAAGGATAGAATTAAGAAAAGTAGTAACTTGCTAATAATAATTACAACTAACATTTCTATAATGATTCATGATTTACAAAGTACTTGCATGAAATTTTATACAATTCTCACAATAATTCTGTGAATTAGGTATTTCATCTATATTCTTTTCAATGAAGAAGAGGGGTTTAGTGAACAAGTGACTAGAAGACCTAGAAATCAAATGCAGATCTCCTGATTTTTTAAAATTCTCTTATACCCTTGCTACTCAAGTGGCCTCAGGACCAGCAGCATCAGCATCATGTGGCAGCTTATTAGAAACAGACTTTTTTTTTTTATTTAAAAAAAAATTTTTTTTTACCATTTATTTATTTTTGAGACAGAGAGAGACAGAGCATGAACGGGGGGAGGGTCAGATAGAGAGGGAGACACAGAATCTGAAACAGGCTCCAGGCTCTGAGCTGTCAGCACAGAGCCCAAACTCACGGACCGTGAGATCATGACCTGAGCCTAAGTTGGACGCTTAACCGACTGAACCACCCAGGCGCCCCCTAGAAATGGAGATTCTTAAGTCCACCTTGTTCCTAATGTATCAGAATCTTCACTTTAATGAGATCTCCAGGTGTTTCAGATGCACATTAAAGTTTGAGAAGCACTAGTTATATTTCTGACTTATCCCAATAATGTCCTTTTTGATTGTTTTCCACAACTCTCATTCCAGATCCAACCAAGGATCATACATTCTTTTAGTTGGTATGTGTCTTTAGTTTCCTTTAAAACAATTCCCTATGCCTGGGTTGTTTTCCATGACAAGGACTTTTTTGAAGAATCCAGGCCAGGCATTTTGGGGAACATCTCTCTAATTTGTAATGTGCCTGACACCAATTCTAGTTTAAAGGAAATACAGAAACGAGAGGAACAAGATAAATGAAACCACAAGGAAACAACTGAAAAAAAAAATCTAGAAGGATATTCTGTAGGAAAATTGGCCAAGTCTCTTCAAGTCAGGTCATAAAAAAAAGGACTATGCTGATTTAAAAGAGAGTAAAGGAACATAACCAGATTTAAATTGGGATCTTGAATTTTATATATATGTGTGTGTATGTATGTGTATACATACATACATACATACACACACACACACACTGATATTACAACTGATTTGTCCAAACCAGTATACATATATAGCCCTCAGAAGGCTAGAGAAGATAATTAACAAAATGAAAACTGGATATTGTTCACTAGAAAAGGTTACGAAACAGTATGAACAATATTTTGGTAGAAAGTACATGTGTATATAGGTTCATAGAAAATTATCTGAAAGCATATAAACTGTTCAGAGTGTTGATTTCTGGATGGAATGTGAGGTTTCTATTTTTTGCTTGTATTTATTTTCTAGGCTTTTCCAGTACATATGTACTGCTTCTGTGATTATAAAAAATTATATTTTAAGTTTATTTTGAGAGAGAGAAAAAGTGCACATGCTTGAGTGGGGGATAGGGAGAGAGAGAATCCCAAGCAGGTTCCATGCTCTCAGTGCAGAGCCTTACATAGGGTTTAATTTCACAAACGGTAAGATCATGCTCTGAGCCAAAACCAAGAGTCAGATGCTCAACCAAGTGAGCCACCCAGGCGCCCCTAAAATATTATTTAAAATTATCCTGATTCTGACTACTTTTCACCACTTTTACCTCTCTCTAAAGCCACCATCATTTGTTGCCTGAACTCTTCCAATGGTCTCCTTACTGTTACTATGTGTCCAATAATGGTAATGGTAATTACTGCGATGGTCTCTACTTCCACTCTTAACCACCTATAGTCTATTCTCTACACAGCAGTCAGAATGATTCTCTAAAAAGGAGTATTTTAAGGGGTTAGTTGAGCATCCAACTCTTGGTTTCGCCTTAGGTCATGATCTCACAGTTTGTGAGATCGAGCCCCTTATCGACAGCCCAGAGCCTACCTGGGAATCTCATTTTCTCACTCTTTCAAATAAATAAAATATCCTTTTAAAAAAAGTTTAAGAAAAAGTAAATCAAATATCAAATCTGTTCAGAACTTTCCAATGGAGCTATCCATCATATTAAAAATCTTATGAATGTGGCCATTCATGTCCAACATTCTCCTGCTTGCTCACTTTGTTCCAACAAAGTAGCCACCTTAATCATCCTCAAATAAGCCAACTTTCTTCTGTAGGAGCTTTGCACTCTTCAGTAGGCCCCTATGCGTACAACTCTCTTTCCCAGAAGAGATCTTTCTAGTCTAGATCTTTCACTTCAGAAAAGGCTTCTCTGAACCCCCTTTCTACACTAGCTAGCCTCACACACTAGAATTCTTTATCTCTTTTCCCTGCTTTTTCAGCATGTCTTTCTACCTGAAATTACCAAGTTAGTAAATTAACTATGGTCTATCTCTCCCATTAGAACAAAGTTTTATGTGGGTAGGAACTTTGTCTACTAGTAGATCTCCTATGCCTAAAACCGTGCTTAAGAACATAGCTGATTTGCTGATTGAATTACTGAGTGAATGAATATCTGCCTAATATGACACATCTAATAAATCCAAACTTAGACATTCTGATTACACAGCCCAAGCTCTAAACCAGAACATAGTATTGTCATAGTTAGTATTCAGGAGCATGGAGTGGGTATGGTTATGGGTGAGTTTGGCAGGGGGGGAGGAGATAATAAATGATGACTTCCCAAATGATGGACTTTAATTCCATTGATGGGCAGGAAATCAGGTACTTTGCTGAGTGAATAGAATAAAAAGCATATGAACCACTTTGTAAGTATGATATATAGGTAGTATATATATTAAATTAAAATTGTAACACAACTTGTAGTGAAAGATAAAGCATATATAAAGGCTTAGTTCTAATTCTTACATTGTTCTTGTGAACTTTTCTCTAAGTTATTTGTCATTGTCTTAGGTGGAAGATATGGAACAGGTCCCCAGGTAGACAGAGCTCGTTTGCTGGTGTCAAACTGTTGTGTGAAAAATTCCTGGAGCTTCATTCCTATTTTTATCAGGTCCGGTGTAGTTGATCTTGATATCATTACTTGGAAAATATCCCACTTCAGATCTCCATGGACAAATATTTCACTAAAGCATAAAACAGAGTATCATATATCTTATACAAAACAGCTAAAAAAACAACAAACAAAACAAAAACCAAATTCCCTTCTTCACCCACCCAGCTTTTTCATTCATATTGTTCCATAATAGAAAATCATTTTACAAGAAAAGTGAATTGTTTGTGTTTTCTAACTGGATGAGAGAAAACATGTTAGGAGAAGTCCTATAAAGTGTTCAAAAAGTAACATTTTACTAAATACCTCTTATCAGTCATGCTTGAATCCAGTGTATTATACAGATTTACTTTCCATTCATCCTGAAGCTTGAGATCAGCATTACTGAAGATACCCATAAGGATACTTGAGCCCATGTAATCAACACGAGCTTCTGTAGAACCCATAGTAATCTGAATTTTGTGACTGGGTTGCTGATTTGGATGTTCAGAAATATGAGCTAAAATAGAAACAATAATTACTTTTCACAGAAATGCCTACTGGGAAATACCAAAATCAATTTTAAAAAACTTGTTTTCAGTTGTAAAATTTCAACATACCAACCATCTCCAAAGCATTGACATCTATGGTCCCTCCCACTACTCCTCCTTTAGAATCTAACTGTGATCTTCCCAGACCAACAGACATGCTTATCTCTCGATCTCGATTACTTCCTACTGACAGACGGCCCTGACTCTTCAAACCACTAGTTGTCCACCTGAAAAAAAGAAAAAGGGTTATTAAGCTTTCAGTGTCATGAATTAAAACAGGAGTTAGAGGATTTTAAAAAGTTTGACAAAACAATACATTTCTTATAAAAATTGTGGTAAATGTTTGAATATTAATATTGATGATAAAGCTTTTTTACCTAGCAAATTACACTATTTATAATTTTCTCTTTTTAGAATACATATTCCATGTTGTTTTAGATTACATATCTTTGTGCTCACTTCGGCAGCACATATACTAGATTACGTATCTTTGATAAGGCCACTTTCAGGATAAAGCAATTTACATCTTTTTTCTACTGTCTTTACTGTCTCAAACATTTCAGTATTAAAAAGGTTTTAAATTGCTTTACTACAATATAAGAAAAATTACAACTAATGATTAATTTTCCTTTTATCTGAATAGCTTACGTTGTATTTCCCATTACATTACTCATATTCATTTGAACATTTAATTGCTTCAAGTTGATGGCAAACACGACCAATGTTTCCCATGGGGTCCCTTGTTGGCTTGCTGCTTTGTTTGATTTGTTAAAAGGAGTTGATGTTTTTGAAAGTGAATCTAAAAATAGAAAAATCAAAAGCATATTCATTCACATAGATGCATGGACAATTAAAAATTATCACTCTTATCACTATAATCCCCAAAATAAAAATATGGTATTCTGAATTAAAACCTAACATTTAATATCTGTCACATTGCCTCTAAAATACTAGCTACCATTTACTGAATGAGTGTTCAGTAAGAGCTGATAGTCTTACTTCTTGAAAGCTCATGAAGTTCCGTATGATCTCCATTTTCTATGAGGAAATTCTGATGTGCGTGGGATACAGCAACACAGATCATCACCCTCAGATTTGCTTAACAAAGGAGAAAACCAGAAGGTGCTGCTGCCAAATAGAGGACCTGAAGGCAGGGACTATTCTGAAATGCAGACACCTGCTGAGGCACCTGTCTTCTGGGTTCCTGTGGGCTCAGTGTGTATCTTGAATCCTTCATTTACTCATCATACTCTAAGCTTGTGACATGAACTACATCACTTTTATATGTTAAGACATAAACAGTGCTGAACATACAAAAGAGTTCAAGAAACAGTGGCTGAATAAAAAGAATGACTGAATGAATAAATACCAAAGATTAACATTTTCAATATCAGACATCTTAACAACACTGTAGGTTGGTATTACTTTTTTTTTTTTTTTAGTTTACTTATTTATTTAGAGAGAGAGTGTGCACATCCAAGTAGAGGAGGGGCAGTGAGAGTCTTAAGCAGGATCTGCGCTGTCAGTGCAGGGATCGAATTCACAAACTGCAAGATCAAGACTTGAGCCAAAGTTGGATGCTTAACAGACTGAGCCACCCAGGTGCCCCAGTTGGTTTTACTTCTAAGAATAAGGGTACAATGTGGAGCAAACTAACAATATGCTCATTCCTCTCTCAAAACTACTAGCCATCCACCCACCTCTTCTGCTGGCAAATACTTTGAAGTGTTTGTTTTTTTGTTTGGGTATTCCACCCCCCGCCCCCCAACCACAATCATCTTCCATAAAAGTCTGCAAGAGTATATTTTTCTACAGTTGAGGCAAAAATCTGAGAGTAATGAATTAAGATTTTTATATTGGGGGCATTGGGTGGGGATACTGATAACAAAGAGAGCAGTGTTACCTCTTCGGGGAACTGAAGAATCAGACACGCTCCTTGATCTTATGGAAGCTGGGGACTTTAGGCTCTGTGCTGCTGTCCCTGGTGACATGGTGCTGTTTGTCATATGTTCATTGAATACGTTAGGTGACTGAGGCATGTGGGTGAAGGAGGCTGACTGACTAGGCTGCTCCCAGGTCCTGCAGTAAGCTTTTCTTGATGATTCTGGGGAAAGATGTTGGCTTACCCCTTCAATGGAATCAGGTGTCCCTGGGCCAGATGCTATTAGAAAAGTGGAAAACAGATACAGAATTAACCAGGGTAGAGTCTCCATCTTATAAAATAATAAATTTCACCACTCCACCATTTATAATTATATATGCCTTCTAGTTCTTTAGTTGGTAACTGTACAGTAATTTATGGTTTGCAAAATACCTTCCAGCAAGTTATTTAATTCTTACAGAAACTCATGAAAAGGGCAAGACAGGTCCATTTTATAGATGAGGGAATAGACTCAGACCTGGATTTCTAATATTTTCTACTGTATCATGCCAACTCTACCTTTCACTTACACACTATACTAGTACAACAATATGTAAGTCCTAGAGAAAAAATGCAGGCAATATGGTAACATGTCCCCAACATTTTGTTTTTCATGCTTAACTAACCAGATTAACTTGGATGGTTAAATGTATTTCTGCATTTCTAGATTTTACAAAGATTACAGAATAATTGCAGAATATAAGTCAGCTGAATGTAATCTCTGAAAGGGCAAGCTTTTTGTGATCTCCAGTACTAATGTATCCCCAATGGTTAGCTAGCACATTAGAGGCGCTCAATAGACATTTATTCAGTGGGTGAATGAATTGCATGGTGCAACTTAACAAGTTGTTGTACAACTTAACAAAACTTGGGTTATCAATCCGAGGTTCTTGTTATTATTGTAATCATAATTAAAAGCAACCTAAGTATAATTACAGTTACATAACAAGCTTACTTGGCAAATTTATAGTTTGGTCTCCAAGGAATAAGCGTCTTGCGATACTTCTCCTATACCAGGCTCTTGGAAATGCCAGAATTTCACTGAGTCGACGCATATCATATTTAAAGGAGGCAGATCCTATATCGCAGACAGCTGATGAAGAAATAAATAAAATCTGTTAGAACAGATTTCCAAAACTTTAAAAGTCTTTTCACATGGTAAGCATAACATGACATGTTACACAACTAATTAATGAAATATCAAAATAAGTTACATGGTATGATTAGTAAGTGATATTTGTTCTTGCACAAATGATTAAAATAGCACATTCTTACATTATTCCATTTCCTTTTTTGAAGTGAGGGCAACTTGAAATTCTTTTATCACTTTATCATGAAATTCTGAGAGGTTCTAAAGATCAGACTTATTGACAGCTTTCAACTTTAACATAGAGCTCTTCTCAAATATGGAAATTGAATAATCAGGATGGGCAGGGGATACAAATTTCCTCAAAATTAGTTGCAAACTAAACAGTGTGTGGCAAGAACTACTATTTTCCTTTTAGACTTGTCAGTCTGAAAGCATTCTTCTGATGGCCACCTCTTGGGGTTCTGCTCTGAGCATTCTGTTGCTCCTGCTTTGCGTGCTCTTCTGTTCCTCTGCATAGCTTCTGTAGGATTTACACACCAGTGTCTCCCAAATCTAACATTTCTGTCTCAGCCCAAGTCCGTATCCACACAGCCAATCAGCCAGTTGTCTACCAGACTCTCCCACCTAATGTCCTATTAGGCACTTCCTTACTTTCTAAGTTAATGATGGTCCACTGCCCCTTCTGTCACCTAAGCTAAAAGCTTGAGGCATCCCTGTCTTCTCTATCGCTCCTTACACAGTTTGTCCTCAAGCATGTAGATTCTCTTATAGTTCTCTTAAAATCATTCCCTCTTCTTTTTTTACTGTCACGGTTCAGAGCTTTATCCCCTATTGCTTGGTCTATTTCAACAGCCTTTGCAAGCATCTTTCCATTTTTCATGCTACTGTCAACTCTCTTTTTAAAACACCAATCTGAAGCATCTTCCCACTTTTTTTTTTTTAATGAAAACATGTTTATTTTATAATCCACATACAATTTTTTTTGTGTGGTAAGAACACTTAAAATGAGATCTGTCTTCACAGATTTTTAAATGTATAATACAGTACTGTCATCTTTAAACACAATGCTGTCAACCTTTTTCTTAAAAACCTCTAATGGCTTCTCATTGCCCAAAGGATCAGAACCTTGTTCTTTTAGCCTGGCATCTGAGCCCCCTACAATCTAGTCCTGGTCTATTTTGCCAGCTTTACCTCTAGCCAATTCCTCTCTCCTCCTGGACATTCAACCATACAACCAGTTAAATGTACAGTTACGCCTGTGTTTTGCTTCGGTGAACCAAAGTATGATCCAAAAGCATACTTTCTGATGCTTTTGTACCATTATATAACACGTGACTATAGCCAAGAATTTTCCTACATAATTTTGAAAATCTGGCCCAAATATCATTTCTTTTGTGAAGCATTGTCTGATCTCTTAAATAAAACTATTTTTTCCTCCTTTTTATATAAACCTCCATTACAGCATTAATCCCATGACAGTGTCATTTATTTTTCTACTTATAAGACCTTGCCTATTCATGCCTGTACCCTGAATCGTTGAGCAGAGTGCCTTGCACAAGTTCACTGTTAAATATAGGCTCAATGTATGTTTGTTGAATGAATATTGGGTTAAAGTATACTTACTATATTTCTGCAGTTAACTTTAAACGTTTTCATTAACGTAGTACTCCAAATTCTTCAAAATATTCCATATGCATTTAATTTTAAATACTCAAATCACAATATAAAGAAAACGTGCAAGTGATTTGCCCATAGATATATAGCTAGTGACAAAGGTAGCAATATACATGCATACAACTTAAGATCTCATGAAACCAAGTAAAAATTATTTACCCCTCATCCTTCATTAGTGTTTTAAGGATTTACAATCAGAAAATTAATTTAAACTAATAAGTCAGAAATTTTACCAATTCATGTTAGAGAAGCGAAGAAAAGAAGTGATTTTCAGTGATTTAATTAGGCATATATTGGCCTTTGGGTGGTATTTCTATGCATTTATCTAGAAATCATATTCCTAACATTGATTACTTAGACTGAGATAGTAAATTAGGCTGGACTGTTATTCCTCTCCTTTAAATCCTATATCACTAAAAGCTTAATATTATTAAATATATTTAATATTTAAACATTGTAAAAAAAAAAGGAGGCCCTTACTTAATTCTGAAAAACAGTATTTTAATTAAAAAACTATAAAGTTAGGTACCAGATATATTGATTAGTGTAGTGTCCATTTTGCTTGCAGACTTGCTTACAGACTGACTTTCAAAAAATGAGGCACCTCCTGAACGCCTTATCCGAGACAAACTCACTTTTACAAATTCAAGGTTTATACTGAGTGAGTCTTTTCGACCAGTGACTGAAGTGGGTTCTTCATCCACATTCCCTTTAAAAAATAAAAAAACACAGCACACACACACAAATATACATGTACATATACATACGTACAACTATCTAGTTATATGAAATTATCTAATACACTGGAATATACCGTCAATTAAAATCATTTGAAGTGAGGTAAAAGTTTAAGAATGATCTAATGAGCATTCTTGACAGTCGATTAATAGTTTCAAGCCCATGAACAATAGTGATGATTTTCACAACCCTTCTCCAATAAAAGCAAGACTTGACATGGAGAATATGTTTTTGTTATCTAAGTAAATCAAGAGAAATTCACTAATATCAATGTCTCTTACATTTTTAGTGATAAATCTTCATTTTAATTAAACAATTTTTTTAAATGTTTATTTATCTTAGAGAGAGACAGAGTGCGAGCAGGAGAGGGGCAGACAGAGATGGAGACAGAATGAGCTGTCACAGCACAGCACAGAGCCTGATGCAGGGCTTGAACCCATCAACTGTGAGATTATGACCTGAGGAAGTTGGAAGCTTAACCGACTGAGTCATCCAGGCATGCCAAATCTGCACTTTAAAATGACAGTGAAATTTAAGTTGGTTAAATAATGACCAGGAGGAGGAGGAGGAAGGGGAGGAGGAGAAGGGTTTCAGTTTAAATTGACAAATGTGATGCACACACTTAAAAAATTTACTGTTTGTATAATACAATTTCTTATACGAATAATGATTTGGCAAAACATTTAAACATTTAAATAACATAAATATCCTTTTAAATCAAAAGATTATTGTGCTGCATATAGCACTTATGAAATACTCAGTTTTAAAATTCTTGTATAATCATCTAAACTATTTATTTTATATTCTACTTATTATGTAGAGCCAGAATAGATAGCAACAAGAAAAATAAACTTTCTGATCTTGTTTTATATGCATTATTAAAGGTGTTATGATTTCTGAAAAGATCCAAGCTTGAAAAGGTGCTATAGGTGCAGCTGGGTAGCTCAGTCTGTTGAGCGTCTGACTTCGGCTCAGGTCATGATCTTGTGGTTTGTGGGTTCGAGCCCTGTGTCAGGCTCTGTGCTGGCAGCTCAGAGCCTAGAGCCTGCTTCAGATTCTGTGTCTCCCTCTCTCTCTGCCCCTCCCCCACTCACTGTCTGTCACTCTCTCAAAAATAAATAAACATTAAAAAAAAAAAAGTTGCTTTAAATTAAAAAAGATGCAAACACTCTAAGTATACCTAGTCCTCCTGATCCAGGAGTCAGCCCAGAAACAGCAGTTTTTTGTTTCCCTGCTCCATATGGATGAAATACATAAAGGGAAAAATCAGACATGCATGCAGTGAAGCTCAAACCAGATGAACTACTGCTGGAACTGGTTAGATCTGACTGACTACTACTGTGTCGACTTCTGCCAAGAGGGCTGCCTAGTCCTGATGAACCTGTAGTGAACACAAAAAATGCAAAAATTACAAGCCACAGAAAAATTTAAAAGCCTGTCACTTAATACATTCTTATGAACCAAACAAGACTTGAAATTAAAATGGAAATACTCAAACATTATTAAATGATCAATATATTTAAATCCTTGAAATGAAAATAAAGACTTAGATGTACTTTGCAATTAATTTATTCTATAAACCAGGGTTGAATAGTCTGTTCATCTTTGAAACATTTATACATATGTTTTGGCCAACTCCATGGTTTGCTGTTACTTTTCTCCTTTGTTCCACTGGAAGCAGGCAGTGGAAGAGGTACAAAACAGTTGAGGCTAAACAAAGGGGGAGGAGAACTGTAAAAAGTCCAAATCATATAACTAGAGTCCACATTTAAAGAAAGAAATGGAAGCAAGCAGTGGAAATAGAGTAAGGTACACAAATGCAGAAAGTTAAAGGTCTCTTTTCCCTGAGAAAGCCTCACTGGCAACACTTACCATGGGTGGATACGTTTATTCAAAATACGCTTTAAATGTACAAAATATGAGTAAAGCATCTGAATAGAACATTATATGATTTTGCTGATAATTCTGAAATGTGTTTCTCCAAAATATATAGACCTCCTTTGAATTCATATTGCAATTGGTTACTTGACATCCTACTAGAATGTGTCACAGGCATTTAAATCTTATCATGTCCGAAACTGAACTCTTGATCTTTATCTCCAATCTGTTTTTCTTCCAGGGTCTCCCATCTCCAGTAAGTGACATTTCCAAGCAAACAGCTCAAGGTTTGTCATCCTGGGGGTTATTTGTCATCCTTCCCACTTCTAACTCCCTATCATGCAATTTATCACCATATCATTACTATGTCTGAGAGCATTTATCAAGACTGTCCATCTCCCTTATTTCACTATTATTACTCTAGGCTAAGCAATAATCAGTTCTGGACTGCTGAAATGGCCAACTGTTCTCCCTGCTTCCTTCTACTCTTGTTCTCTTCCAATCAGCTCTCACACTGTAGCCACTCTAGAGTGTTCTAAAGGCATAAATCAGAATCACATGTACTTTCCTGCTTAACTCTTCAATGGCTTCCCCACAAGATGTGGCTGTTTCTTATCTCTTTAAAATCTTTTTCAAAAGCCAGTCCACCTTTTGTTTGCCACACTCTACTTACACTTGTATTTTTGTTTTCATTTTTTAAACTTGCCAAATTTTTTCTTGCCTCATGGATTTTGTATTCTCTACCTAAAGTGTTCATAACCCCAGCTCTCTGCTTGGCTAATTGATACTCGCCGACTTCCCATTTCCACTTAAAATATGCTTGTCTGCTTATTATCTGTTTCTCCAAATTCAACTTATGTTCCACATTAGCAGGGACATATCTGCTAGTGAGGTTCACTACCATATATCCAACCTAGCACTTAGCCAGACCCCAGTAAAGTTCAACAAAGACCCTCTGAAAGAATGGATACTGTCATAACCTATACTTCTCATACATTTATTCTCATCATCAGTCCTTCCTGCATGTTTTATGATGATAAAATGAGGGATGCTACTTCATTTTTCTTTACCTTCTCAAGAATCAAAATGTGGGCATAACAAATAGTCACTCATTTCATATTCTTTTCACTACATATACCTAGCACAGCACATATATACTGTTATAATAATTTAAGTATCAATACTTTGTGACATTTTGTCATTATGAAAAAATGTGAATATCCCAACAGAGAAATGGACATAGGCATATTTATCCCCCTCCCTCATTAGCCAATAAAGTAATAAGACATAATAAAATCCCATTTTTAGTCCATCACATTAACCAATGATTAAAAATAAATTTAAAGCATAATGTTGGGAAGAATACAGTGAACTTGGTGTCTACACACACTGTGGTGAGGATGCATAAATCTTATGTTTAAGATATATTTAAATCTTTTATATTGAAGATATATTTAAATCTTATGTTTAAAGTATAAATCTTGGGGCGCCTGGGTGGCTCAGTCAGTTAAGCGTCCGACTTCAGCTCAGGTCATGATCTCACAGTTTGTGAGTTTGAGCCCTGCATTGGGCTTGGTGCTGACAGCTCGGAGCCTGAAGCCTGCTTCAGATTCTGTGTCTCCCTCTCTCTGTTCCTCCCCCGTTCGCACTCTATCTCTCTCTCTCAAAAATAAAGATTAAAAAAAATTTTTTTAATAAAATAAAATATAAATCTTTATATTTAAGAAGAGAAAAACATATCAAACGCTTTAAAAATGTCTACTCTCTCTGACTCAGGAGTTACACTTTTAAGAATTTATCCTAAGGATGTTAACTTATATACAAAGATATTCATCTCAATATTACTTACAAAATAGAAAACAAAAAGCCCAGGGAGTCTCAAATATGTGATCAAAATGACGGAATATCATGCAATCATTAAAGTTATTTACATATGAATATTTAATAATTTGGGAAAATCTGTATTTTAAGTTTTTAAAAGATACATAGCAGAAGAGTTCATATTTAAATTTTGCCTAGGAAGAAGACTATCTATAAAAATGCTGGAAAGTAAGTAGGAAGTGATAATACTGGTTATTTATTATAAAAGGATATTATTATCTTCATTTTTAGCACTCTTCTGTTTTCTGTATTCTTATAATGAACGAGTTAATTTTATAATCAAAAAATAGTTTACAAAAATGGACACTACCAATCCAATATTTTGTTGACTGCAACACAATTCTAGCAGCAATATTTTGGAGCTAAGTATAACAGTGGGCAACCACATTAGCAAAAGTTATTTCTAAAATATTAACTTTTGTTTTCCTATTTTATGGTGAAACTTTCAAAGATTCACACAGCAACCAAATGCTTTGCCATTTCTCCAGTGTCTTTTGACATTGTCAAATATCCTCTGGGGGCAAAATCACCCCTGGTTATGAACCATTGTTTTAATGATAGTTCTCTTATTCATAAGTATCCATTTCATTCATTGTAGTCTCTTAAGAATAAAATCTTTATGATTTGCATATGTGATGTATGATTTTTAGGGCAGAAATGACAGCTTTAATATATTAGTGAACAGTAAGTGTCTCACCAGGAAATCATAGGTTCTGTCTTAAAAACAAAACCTTTCATAAAGTGGACATTTGAGTCAGGCAACAAAATTTACCATTAAATGTGTGTGTGTGTGTGTGTGTGTGTGTGTGTGTGTGTGTGTATACACACTACCTCATACAATTTTATTTCACTGTGATCAATTCTTGCAAGATAACTACATCTCTTACTTTCCATTTGCAACACTGATTACTCTTAAATGTAAAAATAGAGCATAACATAAAATATTCAGAAGTACTTAGATGTATAATAACATGAGAGTTATTTCATAGTGCTTGGAGTGTATACCTCCAAGCCAATCAAAAATGTTACTCAATTGTCATTCACTTGTACCAAAATATACTAAATATATTAGTACAAAATAGACTAAAAAACTTTGATCTCTGTATTTTTTCCGTATATACTCTAATTCTCAAATATTCTCCTTTTCCAAATTTATTTTTTAGAAATACATACTAATTACTAGTAAAATGTTTGTTTAAAAAGTAGAATTTGCTTTACACCAGTGGAATGAAGAGTGTTTCTATACCTGGTATTCCAGTTTTGCTTGAAGAGGTCTTTGTTCCACTCTGGGTAGTATTACCTCCAGGGGATAAAGTCTCTGTGGGATATGTGGTCCCTAAAGTCTCTAGTTCTCCTCGGTTGGAAGAAAACACCAAGTCCAGGGATGGCAGCTTCAGCATGCATTCTACTCTTGATACTGGTAAACAGCTAAACTTGATCTGTGAGGGCTAAAAAGCACAGAAAACCAAAAAAGTTTCTAGGTACTAGAAAAGTTAAAACATTTCATACTGGATTCCAAATTTATATTTAATTTCCATTTCATTCCACATATGCCAAACACAAAAGTATTTTGTGTTTAATGTCCTAGCCTTTATCAAACAGATACATGATATATTAACCAAAATGTATTAATAAAATGGCATTTAAAAAAATCTAAATATTTGAGGAGGTACCTCTGAGTGATACATATTTAGACATTTAGGTAATTCAAAACATTTAAAGGTGTCTGTGTTCATATTATACTTGTTCATAATTAAGTTTTTTAAAGGAAATAATTCCTCTTATACTAAAATTTTTAAAAAGCTGTTGTAGTAACAGAAGTTGTATAAACTCTCTAGCTGTCATCCGTTACATGTTTTCATCATATTTTCAAAAGACTAATGCAAAACTCCAGAAGATCAGACTGAAGCCCGTTTGGCCAAATTGCTGTTGTAGAAAATAGTTTGAACAGATGGCCATCAGTTTCTTTTATTCTTGAGATTATCAGGTTTTAATTGAAGGTTAACTAAATCCTGAAGTTTGGGGGCACCTGGGTGAGTCAGTCGATTAAGCATCCGTCTCTTTGTTTCGGCTCAGGTCGGGATCTCATGGGTTTGTGGGTTTGAGCCCCACACTGGACTCTGCACAGACAGTGCAGAATGTGCTTGGGATTCTCTCTCTCCTTCTCTCTGCCCCTCTACCCATTTGCTTGCCCTCTCTCTCTCTCAAAATAAATAAACTAAAAAAAAAAAAAAAAAAAATCCTGAGGTTTGGTTACAAGTGGTTTTCAAGTCCTCTTTAATAAATGGACTCAATCAGATACTAATATATACTCCCAAAGGCCTACTGATAAGACTGTATTTTATAATAAAATACTAAATAAAAATTCCATAACTTAGCAAAAATCTAACAAAGGTACTATTATGTGACTTATATCTCAATTACACTTTATATTTGCCCCAAAAGGACCATAATGGCAAAGAAATACAGGTGTCCTAACAAAAAAAGGAATAAAATGCTGTAAAAAAGGAGGTTTAATGTAAACATTTTTATTTTTGCCATAACAGTGTGAAATCTAAGATTTGATAGCCCAGCAGAAAAGTTAATACACATATAAAATTGTATATAAACTTCCCATATGTCAATCTCTAGGCCCTGATAGATATACTAAAGGTCCATGAACCAAGATTAAGGAAACTTTAAGGAAAATAATATTGGAAATATTCAAATAAACTTAAGAAAAACATTTTTCTTTAAAACAAAAAGGAATAAATGAAGTGTATCACCTGAACTCGTACATAAACCACAACATCTACAGGGAAGGAAGAGTAAGCAGATGTTGAAGATGATACTAATGATGTTGTTGATTCTTCCATAGGATCAGGTATTTCAAAATGTCCCATATCTTCATCTTGTGAACTGACAGCTGTTAAAATATTTAGTTTTATTATTAGGGCAAGGGCAAACTATTTACTAAAAGATCTTTTCTCTTATGCTAGTACTGAGATCAGGGATATGAACACACAGAAACTTGCTTCTGTGGCCCATCATTCTACAAATCTTTCCCTATTCAAACCTCTTGCTTGTTTCTCCAAATTCCAATTCCTGTTATAACACTGTTCAGAGAAAATTAAGTATTTGCCCTCAAGAAGTTTCCAGTCCAAGAGAGAATCTAATGTAGGAATTAAGGATGTTAATTTTGTCATTAACTAGCTGTGGCCATGGGAAAATCATATAACCTCACCAAGACCTGATTTCTTTATTTGTAAATGAGGACGAGATGATTTCTCAAGTTCTTTTTCAGTTCTGTAATTCATGATCACTGAATAGAGTATATAATAATATATAATAGCACTAAAAATTCTTCTAAGTAATAGAATTTTTAAAATATAAGTGATTGAGAAGTAAATGTATAAGGAGAATACTTACTTGTATAATTCCTTTCAATTGGTGTGATTGGGATAGTTTCTAGAGCTTTTTCCAGAAAATCTAATAGGCAGGGACTAATAACCATTTCTTCTGGCAATGACTGAAGTGCTACCCAAGCATACAGTTTGGCTGTTTTGACTCCTCCACTTCCTTTTCCTTTGGCTAGAACATTTACAAATGTGAGGTGAATTTAATAGTTCCCATAAAACATACAATAATTCTATGAGAAATTAGAACTACAGGACAGTTTCATCAGGTGAAGCACCTTATACATAAACCATACAAGAATGCAATAAAAATAGCAGATTGATAGAAATGATATATTAATATTAGGATATAAAGATAATTAATGATGCACATAATACCACAGTTACTCCTGCTTGCTCTAGGTCACAAATTTTGGTTCAATTTTTCAAGTTTATGCTTTGCTTAGTATTTCATTTAGCATTATTTTGTCCACTTAAGAAGATATAGAGAGTGTTGACTAACAATATTTTGTGGTAAGTGAAGAAAAATGTTGTTTTCAGGCTTTCCTATGTTCTTCTGTTTTTAGCTTATAGATACTTATAATGCTCCCCTACATGGACTGCCATCTCTTTCCTCCTACATAACAAATATTCTGTGTCAGCAGATGAGTATAATAGCTAACTAAGACTTAGTTAACTTTGGCTTAGGTTTCTACCCCCAACATACATCAATTTTGTAAACCTAGCAAAGCAGTTCAACTTCTGTGAACCTGAGCTTTCCTCATTTATAAAATGGGAATAATATTATTTGTCCTGCACTTAAATGGGCATAGATGTTCCCTGTCAATTGAAAAGGGATATAAAAAATATGATTATCATGACTACTGGCTATTTTAAAGGATTTATGTATCAAGTTCCATCTCTCAAACGAAACATCTTCAAATAATTGTCTGATATTCCTTTTTTTTTTATTTTTTAATTTTAATTTTTGTTTTGGAAATTCTAATGTATATTTGAGGTATTCATGTGGTGTGATAGCCAGATTCCAAAATAGCTGCCGGTGGTTCTTGCCTCCTGGCATTCATGCCCTTGTGTAGTTCTCTCCCACAGTGAATAGGGCTGACCTGTATGATCAACAAGGTATTGTGGAAGTGATGGTTTGTGACTTCTGAGGCTAGGCCATAAAAGGTATTGCGTCTTCAGTCACGTTCTCTTCGAGGTCACTCCTTTTGAAGGAAGTTGGCTCCCTTGTTATGAGAACACTGAAGCAGCCCAGTGGACAGGCCCAAGTGGGGAAGTACGAAAGCACCAGCTTGTGAAAGCTTGCGAAAGCATGGCTTGCCTGCCATGTGAATGGGAAGTGATGAAAGCAGATTTTCCAGACCGAGTCAAGCATTCTGATGACTGCAGACTTAGCCAACACCTTGACTGCAATGTCACAAATGACTTTACCAGCCAAACTGCTGCTGAATTTCTGATCCACACAAACTGTGTTGGAGGTTAAAAGCCACCAGATTTGGGATCATTTATTATGCAAAAATAGATAATAAGTGTGGTTAAGACCAATGTACTTTGTCTTAAATGTGTAAGTTTAATGTTTCCATCTAAATCATAAGCTCCCACATATTAACTGCAGAAAATTTTTTCTAAATACATTTGTGTGTGTGTGTGTGTGTGTGTGTGTGTATGTGTGTGCGTGTATAAAAGTTAAACTATTTAGTATATTAAATTTTTTTTAACACTGATATTCTAAGGTAGTATCAATTTGAAAAATATCCAAAAGTAGTTGGGCCACATTTCCATATATGAATTTTATACAGTCATTATTGGCAAATCTATGTCCTTTTTTCTTAAACATGTATACTTGAAAGAAATTCTCAATAGAGCAAATAGGTGATGATCAAAAAGTTACAAAAAAAAAACTAAAAATAAGGTATATTTTCCTGAAATACCTGAGGGAATAGGTGGGGGTTGGGGAGGAAGTAAGGTGTTAGTCTTGCTCTGGACAGTGCAGGGTAAAGGAGGAGAAGGAGGAGATGATGCACTATCTTTCATACCATACAGCTTGGACTCTTTAGAGAGTGTTCTTGGCAAGGAAGATCCTCTGGAGGCATTAGGTGAGTCAGTCTTTAGTGTCTTGGAATTGTAATGCAACTGTATGAAGACAGATAAACTTTCAAAATTAAAATAATCCAGATGAAGAAAACCAACAAATGTAGAAAAATGAGGAAGGAAGAACACCAATCCAGTAGTCAGAAGACCCATTTTACAAGTAAATGTTATGATGCTAGTAAGATTCTTAACTTTTTTTCATTTAAAATTTAAAAAGTCATCCCAGATAATAAATTCTTTTCTAGCTTAATGTGACAGCATTCTATAATTCTAGAATCTAAAAAATAGATGTTTAATTAAGTTGGACTTGGAAAGGTTCAGTAAAGGTTTATACAATATTCACTGTATAAAAAAGTAACTTTTTACTGCCAAAATTTAATGGAAAAGATATATAAAAGAAGTGGCAACCTATAATTTAGATGTTCTTATGTTCAAAATATAGCTGCATCGAGAAAAATGAAGTTTCATGTTAATATACTCGGTAAGGGAAGAATGTGTATGATAGAAAATGAACACCACTAAGAATAAGCTAACCCTAGATGGATAGAAATTACATATTAATATTAATATAATTAACATTAATAAATGATATATTAATATTAGAATATAAAGATAATTAATGATGCATATAATACAACCTAGACTTTTAGGTTTTTACCTTTACATCAACTCCAGGAATGTAAAATACTGTTGTTTCTAAGTCACTAGGTTTTGTCTGTAGAGATGATGGCACTTTCTTGCCAGTCATTAAATGGGTAGTAGAAGCATAATTAGTTTGAAACTTCTTCTTTTTTGAAGGAGAATCTTGATCTAAGCTCCTGGAACTTCTATCATAACTCCTATAAACAGAAAAATATTTTATCTTTTTTAAAAAGGACATTTATCTCCTTTTGTTTAAAATCAAACTTTTATTTATACAGTAAGTGGAATGTAATCCTTCATTAATAAAGTTGAAAAAGTAAAGCTTATTAGCATCTCTAGCTAAACTGGTTAATGCCTTGCATGGATGATGTTTATGTTGTATTTTCCCTAACTACATAGGGGAGTTATCTTTATTCTTTCCTGAGGCCGCAATTGTTTCACATGAACATAGCAGGCTGAGGCAAATGAAATTGCCCTTTACGTAGGTAAAAACAGCTGAATATCGGCAATTTATTATAACAAATTAACATTCTTATCATTACTACTACATTTGTAGGAATTCAATTGTGTGTCTTTTCATCTTCTCATTTTATTCATTTTATAAAACCCTCCTTAGACAAATAGACCATTAAAAAAAAATTTTTTTTTTTAACGTAATCTCTACACCCAATGTGGGGCTCAAATTCACAATGCCAAGATCAAGAGTTGCATGCCCTAATGACTGAGCCAGCCGGGTGCCCCTAAAAATCTTTTATTATGAAAAATTCAAAAAGTAAACAGAATGGTACAGTGAACCCCTAAGGCTCCAGCTTCAACAACTGTCAGCATTCTGCCCTTTTTTAAAAATCTACATTTCTACCTCCTCCCCATCCCTTCAATTGTTATTTTCTTCAGTTTTTATTTATTTATTTTTTAAGAAAGAGAGAGAGTGAGAGAGAGTACAAGCAGGGGAGAGGGGCAGAGGGCGAGAAAGAGAGAATCTTAAGCAGGCTCCATGTCCAGTGCAGAGCCCGACATGGGGCTTGATTTCACGACTCTTGAGATCATGACCTGAGCCAAAGTCAAGAGCTGGATGTTCAACTGACTGAGCCAGCCAGGTGCGTGCCTCTTTAGCTCTTTTTTAGATTAGGTCAAAGAAAAGCAAAGGAAAAAATTCAAGAAAAAATAATCTAATCTTAAACCTATTTATACCACCATTTTTTAAATGATGGAAACAAATGGTAAAGCTGCAGTTATATCCTAAACGACAGTCCAGTATACTGAGGCCTCTGTGCCACTGTTTCCCAATCTTTATCTCTATTTGAATTCATCAAAATTCTGAATAACCAAGATGTCTCAGTGTACTGCACTTGTCTTTATAATAGAAATGTGCACGATACAAGGAGAATTCCAAAGATACAATTCTTTTAGTTAAATTGCTAGAATCAGGGGCGCCTGGGTGGCGCAGTCGGTTAAGCGTCCGACTTCAGCCAGGTTACGATCTCGCGGTCCGTGAGTTCGAGCCCCGCGTCGGGCTCTGGGCTGATGGCTCGGAGCCTGGAGCCTGTTTCCGATTCTGTGTCTCCCTCTCTCTGCCCCTCCCCCGTTCATGCTCTGTCTGTCTCTCTCTGTCCCAAAAATAAATAAAAAACGTTGAAAAAAAAAAAATTAAAAAAAAAAATAAATAAATAAAATAAATAAATAAATTGCTAGAATCTAAATCTGACATCCATTTCCAGTTGCCAGAAAATTTTATACACTTGTTTAAAGAAATAGTATATTATACAAATAACCACTCAAACTTTGCAGGTATGATTAAATCCACTCTTTAAATCTGCATTTTGGGACATGGGTGGAAAGTTTGTTGTAATTCAGTGATATATAAATAGTATTTCTAACAAATGAAATTACACGTACCATTTTCTGACCAATTTCTTACCTTCTCAAACTTATTTCGTCATGTTCTTGTAGAAGGGTAGTTGGGTGTAGCACACATTTTCCACTATCAATTTCAACACGTATATCAAGTTCAAAGTCAATATTTCTCTCTGTAGCTGTGCCACTAAGACTTCGGTTGACTGGAGCTGTGGGCCAGCGTTCTGTAAATAGTTGATGAACAGCGGCGAAACCTGTTGCCTTTTTACGGGATGTATGTCTAGAGAAAGAAAACTGATCATTACACTGTATTAAATCGAAAAAATTTTCAACAAACTATTTTCCAATATCTTACGTGAGCAACAGTCTGTAAATAAATTTTACTATTTTATAAATTCATACATACAACTCAACTAGTTCATACTATTGAAGATTTTCCGAAGTTTGATGGAGTCACATTTTATTCAGCAACGACGCACTCAGTAACTATCACGTGCTGAGCAACATGCTAGGTGCTGATGACACAGACAGCATCACTGCTATTAAGGTGTCTAAATATTGGTGTATGAAATATAGTCTACATTTTCAAGGAGATTTCGTATTGGAAAATTGTAAAATGTTACTTTCCTGATTTTATTAAAAGACTGAAGAATAGGGAAAGAAAAAATTATGGGGCGCCTGGGTGGCGCAGTCGGTTAAGCGTCCGACTTCAGCCAGGTCACGATCTCGCGGTCCGTGAGTTCGAGCCCCGCGTCAGGCTCTGGGCTGATGGCTCGGAGCCTGGAGCCTGTTTCTGATTCTGTGTCTCCCTCTCTCTGCCCCTCCCCCGTTCATGCTCTGTCTCTCTCTGTCCCAAAAATAAATAAAAAATGTTGAAAAAAAAAAAATTAAAAAAAAAAAAAAATTATGCCACATGGAGCTAAATTACATTAGTAAGCCACAGATATGTCTCTTAGTCTCACTCTGGTGAGGCAAATTAAGATTTCTTTCTATAAAAGTTAATAGTTACACATAATGCTTTAAAGATCAGTTCTAAACTCTGAAATACTGCATGAGCATCTCAAAACAAAAAGGCTACTTACGAGGGTTTCCTGTAAATATAAAACCTTTCCCTCTCATGATCTTCATCCTTTTCATCCTTCTCAGAATCTTCACTAGTGGAAGACAAACTGTCATCCCGTCGGCCCTCTTCAGGTTGGAATGGAATGCCTGTTGAAAAGCCTCCTGGAGTTTTGGAAGAGCTGAACACAGAATATGATCCTTCACTGTTTGATGAGTAATGGGAGGGACCTTCAATGGTTACTGACAAAAGGTCCAGTTCTGTCTCCTCTGGAAACTGATTGTAAAAAGAGAAAACATGAAATCAGGTTCATTTTATGTATCTTTTCTTAATTAAAAAAAGAGAAAGAGAAAGAACATGTTTAAACGTTTAAAATTCCCTCAGACTTGAATTTCCTCACTCTGAACTGAAAGAAAGGTCAGATTTATGAACATGAAGTAGCACACCGAGGAGGGAAGCAGGAAAGTCACATGATTGACAGAGTGAAATTTACTTTACAGAAGCCTCTATCATCCTGTTAATTAGTACATGTTGTGTAATTGTTTAAGTTAAACATGCTATGGGGACAAAGCAAATAATGTGATCAACTGTAAATCAGAAGGGCAAGAGAGCAATTAGCAACAGAAGAGCATGCAGTGTCAGTACAGAAAGTACCTCATGCTTCTAGATGCTTTTTGTAGATATATACTTTTTTGCATTAAAGCAAATTTTTTTTTTTACTTTTTATTTTATTATTTTTTTTATTCTCAAGTTAGTTAATATACAGTGTAATCTTGGCTTCAGGAATAGAACCCCGTGACTCATCTCTTATATATGACACCCAGTGCTCATCCCGAAGAGTGCCCTTCCTTAATGCTCGTCACCCATTTAACCCACCCCCATCAACCCTCAGTTTGTTCTTTGTATTTAAGAGTCTCTTACGTGGATATATTTTTTTAACGTTTATTTATTTTTGAGAGAGAGAGAAAAAGTGTGAGTTGGGGAGGGGCAGAGAGACAGGGGCACAGAGGATCTGAAGTGGGCTCTCTGGTGACAGCAGAGAGCCCAATGCAGGGCTTGAACCCATGAACCATGAGATCATGACCTGAGCTGAAGCTGGACACTTAACCAACTGAGCCACCCATGTGCCCCTGCTTTTTTTTTATTTATTTTTATTTACTTATTTTTTAATTTTTTTTTTTTTTTTTTTGGAGAGAGACAGAGACAGAGACAGAGTGTGAGCAGGGAAGGGGCAGAGAGAGGGGAGACACAGAATCCAAAGCAGGCTCCAGGCTCCAAGCTGTCAGCACAGAGCCAGATGTGGGGCTCGAACCCACAAACTGTGAGATCATGACCTGAGCTGAAGAAACAAGTTCCTAATTGATTAAAGACAGATGTGCAAATAGTTATGTAATTAAGATATCAAACTCAAGAATATTATTTTTTAAGATGAATAGTTTATTATAAACACTGTGTCACTGAGGATTTCACCAGGAGGCCACTGTCTTTAAGGTCAAAAAAAAATAAAAACAAAAAAACAACAACAAAAAAACTTCCTATGATCTAATTTGTATTCCCTGTTTTGAGAGTTGCTTAAATATCCCTTGAAAATGTGAAAAGCCTTTGTAAAGTGTAACGTGCAAAGGAATGAAATCTATTGATTCTACTATTAGATACAACAAAATTAGATACATAAAAATAGACTATTATAATCAAAATTTCAAACATGCAGAGTCCAGCTTTTCCTCACTTTTTATAATATACATGTTATTTAGTAAATATGTAAGGTTTTATTTATCAGAACATATTCAATTTTTAAAAGTGTAGTATGAGTTTGTGTGAATATCCCTTTGTCTTATATTTATTTTATATTTAGCCATGCCTTAATCTATTTTGTAATTTATGATTTTTATATACTACTTTTTACAAATAGCATACATTACTATTTAAAAATAGGATTTGAACCAATTCAAATATTAATGCCCTTAAGAACCACTTAATCATTTCACAATATAAACATATATCAAATCATTAGTTGTATGTCTGATACTAATGTTACATGTCAATTATATTTCAACTAAAAAAAGAAAGTTAGATGGGGAAAAATCAATTAGTAGAATCACTCAGTTCAATTCTGTAAATAACTTACTTCCAAGTTCATTTGTAGAAAAAAAATGTTTATCAAGCTCACTATAATCTAATAGTTCTAAAACAAAATTCAGTTTGACTAAATTCAGTGTAACTATAGGATATATACTGAGACTATAACTTAAAAGGGTGGGGAAAGGGAAACAAAATACATGTCAAAGTAAGGTAACTTGACAGAAAATTCTTAGACAAGGATTTATATACCTAGTATACAGCTATATTTTTATAAATTATTTTTTTAATATTTATTTATTTTGAGACAGAGAGCAGAAGCAGAGAAGGGGCAGAGAGAAGGGGGAACAGAGGATCTGAATTGGGCTCTGTGCTGACAGCAGAGAACCTGATGCGGGGCTTGAACCCATGAACTGTCAGATCATGACCTGAGCTGAAGTTGGACACTTAACTGAGTGAGCCACCCAGGCACCCCTACAGATATATTTTTAAAATTCAGTTTACTTTCATGACTTATATTTAGGGAAAATATATGGTTCATAAAAATGTTAATTCAACTTATAAATGATTGTGTAGCACATTTTCCACAGTTTGTACATGAGACTAATTTTTATTTGTATTTTTAAATGTTTATTTTGAGAGAGAGTGTGTGGAGGGGAGGGGAGAGAGGGAGAAGGAGAGGGAGAGAGGGAGAGAAGGAAAGGGGGCGAGAAGGAGAGAGGAAAAGAAGGAGAGAGGGAGAGAGGGAGAGAGAGAGGGAGAGAGGGAGAGAGGGAGAGAGGGAGAGAGGGAGAGAGTGAGAGAGAGAGAGAGAGAGAGAGAGAGAGGAAGAGAATCCCAAGCAGGCTCCATGCTGTCAGTGCAGAGCCCGACACAGGGCTTGATCTCACAAGCCATGAGATCATGACCTGAGCCGAAATCAAGAGTTGGATGCTTAACCAACTGAGCCACCCAGGCGCCCCAAACATGAGAGTATTTTTTAAATGGATTGCTTTTATACATGTATGCTTTTTTATACCAGTGACTCCAAAGAAATAACATTCAAGGATTAATTTGTTTTCTGAGAGAAGTTTAATTCTAGTTTCAATTAGTTAACAAAATTTTTTTAAAGAAAAGATTCATTTTGTAGTTGAATGCAGGAAAAAGAGATGCACTTAGGGATTAGCAAATAACTAATAAATAGCAGTTTTTGATTTATGATTTGGTCAATTTGGTAAGCTGATTTAGTCTTTAATTTTGGAGATTCAATAATACTGTACAAAGTATAGAAATAAAATGTATTTGTGCAAGAGCTTGTAAGACATACATGGTGAAAAAGAATTCAAACAATCTTAAAGCTTTATGTAAAATATTTTTGAGGCCTGAGTTTAGTACAAAATGAGAGAAAGACAATGTGAAAGCAGATTTGAGGGTGGTTAATTAGTTTTAAAGCAAAATTTATGTTGTTCTTAATAAGTACCTGAAAATACCCTTCCCCAGGAGAGCTGGATTGTGGTGTACTTCCCCATATTGTTTTTTTCAACTTAATTAAAATAATAAGAAAATATATAAAAACTCGTGAAAAATAAACAATGGTTTAATAGTAAACAAATCTTCAAAAACAAACATAAAGTTAACATAAAGTTTAACATACGTAAAATTAAATGTAACTTTTAAGCTGACCTTTTCTGACTTCTGGTTTCTACCATTATCACTATACATTCTGAACCAAAATACATAATAAAATACATAAATACATAAAGTATAAACATTCTGCATTTACACTTGTGTAAAAGACCTAATGCGGATTCATACTTGAAAGGAAAATTACTCAACAAAATCTTTCTACCTAAGAACAAGCAGTAGAGTCTTTATTCTTGGTGCAAAACACTAGTCTTGCACTAGGACATACAACTAATGATGTCAGACATACAACACTTGCAGCATGGCTCTCAAATGATGGCACAGAGGCAGTGTCCTGCTGTTTGGTAATTTTTAGATACTTCAGTCATCACAATCCACACTTTCATTGTAGGTAGGAATTAGTATTTTGAAATTGTGTAACTACTATAATTTTGTAATTAATAAAAATTATTTTGCACTGTGTATCTTGAACCAATAGTATCTCTCTTACTGTATCTTGGATATTGAAAGTTACTCTGGGTCCAGGAGATGCTGCATCTACACGGATTTCAGGGAGCTCCTCAGTTTCTCCTATTCGAGAACTGTAAGGAAAATATAAAGTTACAAAACATTAGTATTGTTTTAAAAAAGCCCCTGGACTTTACAGAAGTCTCACAAATGACATTAACATTCTAAAGATTTCTAAATATTTACCTTATCCAAGGGTTAAATTTTTGGTATTCCATTTCTTAACCTGTAGCATACTATTAAAAAAGCACTGAAGGTTTTGATTAACATGAGATTTTCTGAAACTAAACCATGTAAAAATTTATACTTCTTACTTCAAGTGCTCATTTATTAGTAAGACAGTATTTTTCTTTAATATGTAAAATTTCCATTTCTTCCTATGCTAAATGTGTATGTAATCACACCTTATCTAAAAGTGACAAACTTATAGCAGCAGCTAATAATATGCAAATACTCATTTCTTTGAGTAGTCTATAAGTTTACATATAAACTTGTCTAAATAGCAATGTACTTCTTTACTGAAAAGCACACAATGATTGTGGTATAAATATGATAGAGGAATTCTTCAAACTTTTTAGTTTGACAGTATCCATTATTACCAGTATTTGACTAATGAGGTTTATTTCTGCTCCCTTAATTATGTAATTTCCCCAATTAGAACACAATAAATAAGTAGTGGACATTTGTAAAGGAGTCAGCTATTTTGTTATGTGTTTCAATGGTTGAAATATATATTACCTTGCCCTTTCCATTCGTTTAAGAGGTGGTCTTCCAGAAGCAGAAATGCTTTTTGAACGGCTGTAACTTGGTTTGTAACCCAAACCCCATTTATCCTTTAGGGAAGCAGCCTAATGAAATGGGAGAAGAGTGACTTTAAACAACTGATGGTGTTGTAATATCTGACTACAGATAAAATATTATTCTATTCAACAAATTAGTCTGTTTTTCCCCCAGGTCAATAACATGTCACTTTATTTTTACTTTTTATTAGAGAGTGAGAGAGAGGTAGAGAGAGTACACATGCACATGAGCAGGGGAGGGCCCTAGGGAGAGGGAGAATCTTAAGCAGGGTCCGGACCCAGCACAGCCCATGTGAGGCTGGATGTGGGGTTTGATCTCCCAACAGTGAGATCATGACCTGGAGTCGGATGCTCAACCAACTTGAGCCACTGAGGTGCCCTGATAATGTGTTACTTTAAATTTGACTTTAAATGTCACTTAACAGTATAGGTGGATCAAAGTAGAGCAGGACCTAATGTCATTTAGAAGGAGTGTACAATGAAAATATGAGTCACCAGCTGGCCTGCAAGAGAAAAGAGAAAGATTGGGAGCAGGGGTGAGGGGTACAGAAATAAGGTGAGAAGAAAGAAATGATTAAAAAGTAAAGAACAGCAAAAGAAAATGAGAATTAAAAAGACAGATTCTGGGAGAAAGCTAGGTTGGGGGTGGAAGAGAAAGAGAGATTAAGGGAAAGCAGGAGGGAGAGAGGGAAAGGCTGGGTTTGAGGGCCATCAATCATCTCAAGTACTACCCAAAGGCACTCCTGTGACAGAACTCCATTATAGGATAGGATAGGATAGGATAGGATAGGATAGGATAGGATAGGATAGAAGGGAGGAAGAAGGGGAAGGGGAAGGGGAAGGGGAAAGGGAAGGGAAGGGAAAGGGAAGGGAAGGGAAGGGAAGGGAAGGGAAGGGAAGGAAAGGAAAGGAAAGGAAAGGAAAGGAAAGGAAAGGAAAGGAAAGGAAAGGAAAGGAAAGGAAAGGAAAAAGGAAAGGGAAGGGTGACTTCAACACTCTATTGGTTTCCAAATCCCTCTTCTCCAAATCTGTATCTAGTTGGGAACTAGATATTGAAAAGACTCAAATACAATGGAAATGTGGAATGCAAGAGGACTGAAGGGGAATTGAGGGGGAAATGACAAATGAGGTAAATGTTAAGAATGCTGATACAATTTTGGTAATTTCCCTAATCCTCTCTACCTAGTTTTATCAACAGTCAATTACCAAGTATAAACTACCTCATAAACAGTATGAAAACAGTATTTTAATTCTATTATATGATTGTTAGGCATATGGTAGGAAAAATTTTAAACACAGATTTATGCATTAGAAGTCATAACTATCCATTTATTATTATCAGAAGCCAGTGATGAATAACTCAGATTGGATTTTATTTTCAGTTTAAATAAGTAATTTATAACAGTATTCAAACTAGGGTATCTGGGAGTTTGGGATGATCAAGGAAATAAAGTTCAAGTCAATGAACCCTGGATCTCTACAACCTTTCTCCACTTCCTCTGGCCCTAGCAACTCTGACTTAATGTTTTTTATGTACTGGGGTGTGACCCAAAAACCTTATGCTGGTAAAAAAAAAAAAAAAAAAAAAAAAAATAGAGGTTCTGCTGATTATTAAAAAAAGAAAGGTTAAGAATCTATTTTTTTTTTAAGTACTTTTTCCACTAACAAGATCACCTTAACCCAAAGCAACCTACCTCTATTTGAATACATTTTAGAATTATTTTCTACTGTATGTTTATAGTATATCTATCTACATATTTATTTTACTTGTTCAGCAACTGGACTAAATCCCAAAAAATGTGGTGGGAAGTGGGGTCAAAGGTAAATAACTTGTTCTTTAAGAGACTCAGATTCTAGTACGGACAACTAAACGAACGAAGGGAAAAGAATGAAGTGCTGCGAGTACTTTCCTCATTTTTAAAATGAGGAAAATAATACAGGCTACCTCATACAGCTGTTGTACAGATTTAGTGGGTTGTTAAATATAAAGTGCTTTAAATAGCATCTAGTACATAGTAGATATGAGACATACAAATCAAATGGTATTATCACTAGCAATGGAGGAAGAAAGAGAACATAAGTATCCTTACAAAGTTTCATAAACTAAAAAATAAAAGAATGGTCTACTTTAATAATAAAATTCTTCTTAAATGTCTACTCACTCGCATACTAGACCTCCGTAATTTTTTACGAACGTCTCTTCGAATATCATTCACAGCAACAGATTCTAATTGTTGATAACGTTGAATTTCCTGGTTTATGGTTCCTTCACTTGCACCTAATTTTCTGGATGCAAAACAAATACTGCAATTAGTGTAAAGTAGTAACAAAGTAAGATTGATTTTTACTTGCTCCTTTTTAATTCTTTCACTTCTCAGAATATCGAAGATTATATATGGACAGACCAAAACCCTCCATAAAGTTAATTAAAAAAACTCTAACATTTTAGGAAATGGCTCTTTCCCATTTCTGCATTAAGAGAATCTTTGAGGGGCGCCTGGGTGGCGCAGTCGGTTAAGCGTCCGACTTCAGCCAGGTCACGATCTCGCGGTCCGTGAGTTCGAGCCCCGCGTCAGGCTCTGGGCTGATGGCTCGGAGCCTGGAGCCTGTTTCCAATTCTGTGTCTCCCTCTCTCTCTCTGCCCCTCCCCCGTTCATGCTCTCTCTCTGTCCCAAAAATAAAATAAAAAACGTTGAAAAAAAAAAAAAAAAAAAAAGAATCTTTGATAATCTCATGAAAGTTATGGACCCACTCTACAGAAGAATGTATGTAAAATTCTACATATATTTAAGCCTCAAGTAAGATTTTAGGGAAGTATAGTTTCCTTCAAGTCATTTTTAACCCCTAAGAGCAAAACTCAAACTGTAATGTAAGTCAACAGGAAAATGTGAATCATTATATCATAATTAATTCAATGAATAGTTTTTAGGTAATACCTAAACAATATGAGACAAATATATGCATTTTGTCTGATGCATTTATTTGTCTAAATGCATATATTTGTCTAAAGTCCTCAAATGCAAAAAACACAGGCATAGGTGTACGAAGATTAGAAAAGATAAAGCGTGAATATCACCTCCTGGGAAAACAAAAATGTCAGTTTGATAGGCAGGATATTTAGTCTTCTAGAGCAAGTTATTTACTCAGTACTATGTATCAGGCAACTAATAAAGAAAAAAAATTACCACCACCCACTCCTCTCTCTCTATTCACCCTATATCCACCCTAGTTCTAGAGAACCGCTAGTACAGGCAGGAAAAAAAAAAAAAAAAAAAAGCATGAACTTTGAATTCAGACACACCCAAGTTCAAATTTCAATTTTTTAAACTCTCTGAGCCAGTTTTCTCACCTATAAAGTTTGGATAATGCCATCTAGCCACACAGAAATCCTGTGAGGATTACATTGAAATAACATGTCAGATTCACAATAGGTACTTAATAAATGCTAAATTTGTTTCCTCCCTTAAAAATTTATATTCCAGAAATACCAACGTTAGCAAAAGACTAGTGCAAATGTTAATATGCACATGTGAAAATAGAAGTGTGTATACACATGTAGAGATACATATATGGAATATAAAGTCAGTCATAAACTGCCCAGAAATGGGGAGTTGTGATTAGCACCAGACTAGGACTTCACGCTTAACTTCATCACTAATGAATGTATGGTTTCATGCAAGTTACCAAACTCTTCTGGACCTTGGTGATCTCATTTATAAATTAAAGGGATTGTACTGCCCCAAGTCCAGTCTTTTCCACACTGAAAATTCTATGATTCTACTATTAAAAATATTCTGTTACATTAAAAATCATACACATACTTAAGATCATCTATTACTTTGGCCTGTTCATTCAGTTCTCTGATATCCACTATACGCTTCATGATTTTTCTTCCTCTAAGTTCTCCTGGCTGGCTGCATGATGCTCCTGGTCTTCGATAATCTACAGCTTCCTGAAAAATCAAAACATGTCTGTCAATACCACCCTCAGGTCACATAGCTAATCTATACTATCACAAAAATGACACCTTAAATCAAAGGAAGCATGCAAGAATCAAAGCCATCTATATCAAGTACGATGATTAGAATTCTCCAGTGATTCAAATCCCTTCATTTTCACAAGGAATCTATTTAGTGGCTACCTACGTTTCCCCATGAGTGAGCTCTGCATGCTTTCAAATGGGACTGGCTAGACTGAGGGGAGCCCCACATCTCTGGGTCACACAGATACTCTGCAGGAACAGAATAGCGCTGATTTGGGGGCGTCAGGCCTAGCAGGTGATTTACAAGTCGCTGCCCAAAGGTGAGCTTGTGGCCATCTCCACTTACTGAACTTCCATCTGAACTCTAAATGATAAACAGTAACATTAATTTTTAAAAAATTTCTTCCCAAGAACAAGACTATTTCAGGAAACAAGAGTTAAAGGATATTTTGTTTTAAAAAGTTTTAAGTCAGTACCAGAATGAAAGTAGTGAGTAACTTGATTTTTAACTACCAAATAATTTATACTATAAAATGTATAGACGGAAATACATCTTTTTAAGTGTATACTTCATTTTGTGTGCATGCACTTTGCTTTGAGATCCATTTTTTAGCATCTTTCTTTCTTGACATATAATCCACGTGCCATAAAATTTACCCACTTAAAATGTACAATTCAGTGGTTTTTAGTATATTCACAAAGTTGTACAACCATCATCATAATCTGTTTAGAACATTTTCACCATCTCCCAAATGAAACCTCAAAAGTAACAGCAGTCTCTCTCCCCATCTAAACCTCCCCGACTCTCTCAGCCCTCAGCAGCCACTAATCTACTTTCTGTCTCTACAGGTTTGCTTGCACTTTGCTTTTAATGTTAGTACATTACCTTTAAGTTAAGGCACAAGTTTGTTGACAGTCATTATGAAAACTATCAATTAAAAGACAATATTATAAAAGCAAAAACCAGCATTACAAAATGCAGACACATGGAACCACCATTCTCTTCCTTTACACTTAGCAACTACAATATAATAAATAACACTGAGTTAATCAAATCCCTATTTCAGGGTAAAGGCCAGTCTAGAAAAGTCTAACAGTAAGTTTACTTACAGTATGGATAGTGGGAGACATAGTATCAACTTCATCCTCATCGGACAGGTCAGCTATGTTCACTGAATTGAGATCAGCAATATCATCTATGTCCTCCTCTCCTGTCAGTGTCGTAAGGGTATTGCCCAGAGCATTAAGCCTTTTGCCAATGTTAGGATCCATGTGGACATCAATCCCACACATTTTCCATAATACATTGAGCGTCCATGTTCCAGCACTACTACTTTCTGTTTAAATGAAGAAGTGGCATTTTGTTAAGTCTTGAGTATAAACGTTTAAATAATCCTATATTTAAGGAATAAAATGGATGATAGCCTTGTGTAACAATTAACATCTCACAGCTAGGTCTCTCAGAAACATCAGACTGTGGGATTGACTTCCCTTTGCAAAGTGTGCATCTCTTGTTTCCTCTGTGCAGCACCCTTCTTTCTCCTGTGAACTATAGATTCCCTCTTCTCCCCACCCCCAAGCTGATCTACCTTTCTATGGTTGTAGTGGGAATTGCCACAATCCTCACTCATTAGCCAGAATTAGATAATTAGGCCAAGTAAGAGTCAAAGCTGGAAAACTAAAATCCCTTCCCTAGACTTCAAAACCAGTGGTCCCTTTCTAGTGACTGAGGTTGGAGAGATGAGGCTCATGAGCTGTTGGCAGCCGTGTTTCCTGCCATGTGTAAGGAGGAGGTCAGCACTATGAAGAAAATGAAGCAGCCAGGGAGGAGCAAAGAAGAGTCCTAGTGGGAGTTGAAATCTTGGTTCCTGTAGTTCCTGAGGGCTCCTTGAATTGAGCTGGTTCCTTACCTTCACTGAGATAGCCATTCCTAAGTTTAATTGTGATCCGTATATATCCTTTTAATAAATCCCTTTTGGTTAAGCTAGTTTGAATGGGTTGCTGTCACTTATAAACCTGAGTTCTGAAAAAGACTTTTATGTGACCTTTCTCCAAATAAGTATGTTTACCTCAGTCATCACCCTTTCCTTCTAACATTACTCCTGGAAATTTCTTAACTTTTTCAGTTCTCTGTCAGTGGGACTAGTGGCCTTACTACTTTCTGAGACAATTTACTTAGGATGAGTACCAACGCTAGGCTTGGGGGAAGATAAGGGGAATAGTAAGGAGAGAAAGGAAATCTGCTAACTTTAATCAGCTTCTACTCCCACTGACATTTTAAGAGCCCTTAAATAAATATCTCCCTTTAGCTTACCGTAACTTAGTTATAAGTAAAATAAATAAAAATTTACGCCATGAAATCATCTTAGTCAAGACAGGTTATAACTTTAGAGTTATCTCCTAACTTATTTCCTAAGATACTTTTTCTCTCTAATCCTTTAAAGGTTCTGCTTTCTTGCTCAAGGGAGAAAAAAAAATTCAATGGCTCTCCCTTTGTCCACCAAATTAAGTCCAGACTCCTTAATTTTTTTCCAATATTATTTTTCACATAATTCTGTTCCACCCAGTTTGGACAATTCTAACTAGACATTGTTTTCACAGCATGACTAATATTCTGTCTGCCTGAATTTTCTAATCCATGCCTTCCAGTTATTGCTTAAGAAATAATTTTATCTGTCAAGTCCCTGTTCACGTTTGTTAAAATATTAAAAGAAGCTTTTTCTGATTCCAGTATCCTTACAAATTTGAAAATTTTCTCTCTCTTCAACAAATTTCAGTGGCAATTGGAATTTTATATTTTATTGAACTTATCACTTATTATAGCTTAATTATGCTGCAGAGCCTTAACTATATCAGAATTTATACAGAGTAGAAAGTATATCCTATCCATCTTTGTCTTTCCCAAAACTTTTTGCCATATATTTTATACACAGCAAGTGTCTAATAAATAATTGTTAAATAAATAAAAATATGCTAATATTACAAAAATAGTTTTAAAAAATCAGGGAACATCAGAATTAGTTTAAATAAAAAATTCTTACTGTTAACATAAAGGCTATAAATATACATATATAGATATGTATATATATGTATAAAAGCGCAGAATTCTATCTCATATATATAAGAAGAAAAAAGAAAAAGTTATACCAATTGTGAACCTACCAGCAGCTGCTTGTCCTGTAGTCCTAGAACATACTTCATAGGTGCCATCTGGAACTACACCTGCACAAAAAACCACCCCCCAAAATAGTTTTCAATAAAATTATGCTTGTGATTAAATATTATACTGCAGTGTTTTGCCCAAAGATTAATACCTAAATATAAATAGAATAGAATCACTAGCCTCTTTAGCCTTCAGTTTCTTCGTTTTGTTATTTAAAAAAATTTTTTTTAACATTTTTCATTTTTTGAGAGACAGTACCAGAGGGAGACACATTTCGAAGCAGGTTCCAGGCTCTGAGCTGTCAGCACAGAGCCCGATGCAAGGCTCGAACTCACAAACATTAAGATCATGACCTGAGTCGAAGTCAGGACGCTTAACCAACTGAGCTACCCAGGGGCCCCTTTAGGCTTCAGTTTCTAATCTGCAGAATGAAACGACTACCTTAGATGACTCATAATATTTCATAATTCAACATTTTTTATTTTATGCTTATGAGAACTTAACTGCAACTTTATCTTTACACTCTGCATGTGACAATACCTGACTGACCCTGAAATTCTAGTTTCTAGAGGCTTTGACAATTTGTGCCATCATTGGAATGGTACTTTGATAGCTACTCAAATCTGAGTTGCAGAAATACTACAACATATTTGGGAGAAAGAGTTTATTAAGTGAAAATTTCTATTATGTGGGTTTTTTTTTTTTTTAACATGATGCCAATAACTAAAATCTATAGTTTGAGACGTATGTTACCTGTACCTCACATACAAATTATAGAATATGAGAGAACTAGATCTTGTCCTAGGGTAAAATATTGCCCAATTCACCTTTATAGTCATGGGTATAAAACAGAGCAAAAGAAACTTAGTTAACTCTTCAAATCTAAGAATGCCAGAATGAAAAGAAAACCCTCTGAAATTTGAGTAACATAATTTAGGCCAAATGAAAGCTAGTAAATAAAAAAAAGGATAGAAAACTTTTAGGATTTTTAATCCTAAGAAGTATCAGAGAATTTTTTTTAAATTCAGTTTTAAAAATTATATAAAATCATATATTACGAGCCATGATGAGTTAAAAAGGAATATTAAGATTTTTAGGAGTAGATCCAAATGCTGAAAGTGAGGAGAAGGGAATCAACTAAATCACTCTAATCAAAGAGCTTGAAGTCTTTCAAACTTTTTTTTTCCATGCTACATTTTCAACTTCTAATGGTTTTTATAATTTCTATAAATACATGTTACTGAACAGAGTCTTATCTTTTCTATCTACTTACAGGGTCCTTTGAACTCTTCCTATAGATTGTCCTTTCTAATTTTTACTGTAATTCCTAGAAAACATTATCACCCTAGAGAGGCAATTCCACTGTGCCATCTTTTTTCTAGGGCCTGATTTTAAAATGATCTGTAAAAAAAAAAAATCCTAAGGCATAACTCTACCTTTCCTTGTTTCTCTACCCTAACTCAACCCTTTTTTGTCAAAAATATTAAACGTTGTTTATATTCTATTTATTATTACTAACAAAAACTAATCTGCCCCTTTTATAATTTAGAATTCTTAAATCAATGAAGCAACCACTCGTCTGCTTCCTTCCCAAGACACCAAACCAAAAACATGTTATAAACAAGTCATTTAATATCCTACAAAACCTAAAATAAACCATGATTGTTATCACAATTATCAGCATGTTTGTATTCTACTTGGTATATATACTCTGAGGTGCTGAGTTATTATTTATGCATTTTTAATATATTTTTGATTTTGATTCAGAGGCACATTTCTCATGCATTTTCCTTTTATAATAAACTGTTTAAGAAAGGTATTCTTCCTTTGCTTCCAAAATATTCTATCCATTTTAATGATTATAATAATGGCAGGGGCGCCTGGGTGGCTCAGTTGATTAAGCGTCCGACTTCAGCTCAGATCATGATCTCACGGCTTGTGGGTTTGAGCCCTGCATCAGGCTCTGTACTGACAGCTCAGAGCCTGGAGTCTGCTTCAGATTCTGTGTCTCCCTCTCTCTCTGCCCCTCCCCAGCTCATGTTTGGTCTTTCTCTCTCTCTCAAAAATAAACATTAAAAAAAATTTTTTTTAAATAAAAAAAATAATAATGGCAAAGATGTCATCTTAATACAAATCAGTAGATCTAAATTTATTTTAAGAAAAAAATAGACAAGAATTATAGTGATTTTTAAAAGTTTTTAATATTTTTATTTTGAGAGAAAGAGGAACAGGGAGAGAATCCCAAGCAGGGTCCAGGCTCTCAGCTCAGAGCCCAACATGGGGCTTGATCTCATAAACCGTTAGATCATGATCAGAGCCTAAATCAAGAGTCAGATACTCAGCTGACTGAGCCACCCAGGCGTCCGGAGTTACAGTGATTTTTAAAAATAAATATAACAACTGTGTAAAATATTATTTGTAAAGATTTCTGATCCAGGCTATTTTTGGTCTTTTGAATATTGGGCATAAGTACTTTGATATCAAGGCTTCTTAGTAACCTGAAGTATTTCAGAGAAATCCCAGTATTTTATATGAATTACCTAAATGAGAAGCATACAATACTGAGAATTTCACCTATAGTTTTATCTAAGTTTTAATCAACATGGAATGTCAAAACTTCAATTTTTGATATAAAAATAATGAAGAATATTCTTGTTCTTTAAAGAATACCCAGAACTGGAAAGATTTTCTTCCAGTGGAGAGGGCAAAAGAACTGCATAAACAACCGCATGCTACCTTTTGTAGAGTAAGTATTAATTTTGGCTTAGAGACTGGCTGAGGAATTTTAGTTCACAACCTTTAATTCCTCAAATGCAGTTTTTTCTTTTTTATAATATTAATGGTGATTTGTTAACTCTGCTATAATATTTAATATATTAAAATAAAAACAAGCCCATATACTTTCAAAATTGTATATAAACACAGCTTTAGTAACTCCCAACCTCCAGTATTATGGAATTGGAAGAATTCACACAAGTTATACTCTGTAGCTTACAAATTTAGACATGTGGATTTATTAACGTCAATATTTTGTGGCTGGAGTTCCTGTTCCTGGTTATCTACAGCCTGTTCTATGTTATATGATGAACTAGTTCTTACACAATTATCACTTTCTTTCAAGATCTCCACGGAACAAAGATGCTTTATCTGGTCATTCATGAATCAACTACAGGAACAAATCAGGTAGTAAAAAAATCTTCAACTGTTATACTATTAAGCAGAATGCCTAATTGGTTTACTTACCCAAACTACTGAAACCAGACATTTTTCACAAATATGAACATTTAACTAGAAATAGTTCTTATTTCACAAAGTCCAAGAACATTCCTATAGCTGAGCATCCTTTGGTTTTACAAATAGACACTATTTCTGTTTTTTTTTTTTTTTCAATTTAAACAAATTCTAAACATCATACAGAAAATAAGTCACTCACAGGCATTCATCACTAGATCGCCACGAATTTCTGGTTTCCAGTCATCCCACGACGTCTCAAAGCCATCAGCAAAACGAATACAAAAGTTTTTGAAATGCCCTTTACTAACCAGAGATTCTGAAGAACAAGCAGTGATGAGAGTACTTTCAATGGTCAATACTAAAGCAGAACCAATGTCAAGGTCTCCAGTGTGATTAGACTGCAAAATATATTGAAGAAAAAAATAAGACAAAATACAACACTTTTTTAAATTTGGAAATTTTCACAGAATTCCTAGGAACAAAAGTCTGGAAAACGTCAAGCCTAGAAAGTTTAATTAGAAAGTACCATAAAAAGATGCTTTTAAAAATTACTGAAGTGAAATACATTTGCCATGTGCGTCTTTTTCTTTTTTAACTCGCAAAAGGTTAATTATCTAGTTTTCTATCTCAAGCTTCTGATTTAGTTGTGGGGAACATTCTCATTATGACAACCACCGTCAGTGTGTATGGCTTTCCTGAGTTCTGTCCATCATGCCGTTAAAAAACTACCATTTTTCAACTCCTGAGGCATAAATATATGTTGCCAATCCTCAACCCAGGGCTTTTCTTCACAGTGTGTTGCCAAACAAAATACTAAAAGATAAACCCATTTGACAACAGGTTACAGGTTATTTACAGTAAATTTTAACAGTAAAATAGACCTCTGTATTTGTTCTAATTTTAATTTCTTAAGCCTGATAGGGGTTTATAGCCCTTTTTTGTCTCATACACGTGTCCACGCAAATATGTACTCCTAAGAATTAGTCCTAAATTATGAAAACTCTTGCTTTATCCAACACACATACTTTGGAAGTTTCATTACCAACGATTTCAGCTTAAAAGCATTTTGAAATTCCCTACTCTAATTTAGATGAGGTTACTAAACCCTATTACACAGTATTCTTAAATGTTCTTTTGCTTCTATTTTATTAACAAGTGCATGCCAAAGACTTATTTGCTAAAAAACAAAACAAAAAGATTCTGAAAACTAAGCTGTTTATTTCCAATGTAAAAATTAAGGCTTATTAGATGGGTATCAATCTCATCATAATTCTGATGAAGAGCGCTTCAGAGCAAAGTCTCATGAGATACCTATTTAATACACTGTGGATGAATAATGGCTGAAGGAATTCAATTTTACTTGCTATTTACTAAACCCAAGTTATAAATTGTTAATCTGAAAAAATTGTTATACTCTATATACATAGAAATGGTTAGTAGAATGTTTCACTCTTAATCTTAGACTATGATTTGATTTTCTGTACCTGCGCAGTATTTGTGATGGGCAGACATATTCCCAGATCATTCACAGTAAGCTGGAGGAAGAGAGTCCCAAAGGCCTGGGCTGATGTTTGCTGGATACCTGGTAGCATATCTACTACTTCCTTTGTAGCCATATGGATATCTTTATGTAAAGCCATTCGTTGTTCATTCCAGTTGTCATAGGCAGCCTTATAATTCAGCCAAAACAGCACAGCTTTTTATAATTAAGGCAGGGAGGAAAGAAAATTTAAATGAAAGCTGTAAAGCTGTAAGGCAAGTAAACCTCAATAGCTACAAAATCTGGCTTATTACTAAAATTATTGCCACCAAAAAATACAGCATTAGAATTAGGATCTAAGATGATATGGTCAATTTGACAGAGGAAAAAAAAAAGCAGAAAGCAGGCAAATGCATAATGGCAGAAAAAAGAAAATAATCCAGGTCCATTTGTTCATGTAATAAATTATTTGTGAAATGCCAATTAGATGCTATGCAACAGGATGCAATAACAAATGAAACCAAAACATGGTCCCCAACTTTGTAGACTTTACTGTTACAACTGTTAAAAATTCCTGAAGGAGAGGTACATAACAGTAGGAGTATACATTAAAAAGATGTGACCTACAAAAGTCAAGACATCTGAGTCTGTAATAAGAATGAAACCTTAAGGAAAACCTCCATTTAATGCTGTGTATAGAGGGAGAAGCCTAAAGAGGAGGTAAACATGAAGGAGCCAGAGAAGTAGAAAGAAAAGCAAGTATCCTGGACACAAAGAATGCAAAGTACTTTAAGAACTGTTGAAAGCTGATGAAAGGTAAGATGTGAAATGAAAAGTAAGTGCACAGAATTTAACAAAATAAAATGTTATCCATAACACTGCCAAAAGAACAGTTTTCTAACAGACTTATCACCAGCCAATGCCTACACCAATTTAAATCTTAAATGGCGTCATAAATGGTTCTTCATTACTTCTAAGTTACAATTCCAACATATTTGCCCAATATACAGTAATGAGATTGTATCTATTCAGCCTTATTTCCTATTATTTTCTTTTATGAAAGCTGCTATAGTTTTTAGACCTCTGCGTTCATATATACTCATTCATATTCTCTCTCATTTGGTAAACATTTACGTAGTTCTTACTATAAGCCAGGGACTGTTCTAAAACTTCAGATACCAAGATAAATAAGACAAGCTGTCATTTCGTTGTCTTCCTAGTGAACTTCTAACTCCAAGTCGAATCTGAAGAATTAGTTTTCCCTCTAAGAAGAACAGGCAAAGTTAGAGGCTCACTCAGATACTAGAACATGTATCTCTCTAACTCCTTTTTGTAGTGTATGTACTTTGCTCTTTCCCACTGGACTGAGAGTTCCTTGAGGGCAAAGATCCTGTTTTCCTTATTTGTATTCCATGCCCAGACAGGAAATGTTTACAGAGTAAGTGAATAGACAGTGTCAAAACAAATGGGTACATTCGTTTTTGAAAGGAAACCTTATTAGCATTACAATCAGAATTCTGAATCAGACATCCTATATATCCCATGTAGAAGGCAAATAACTTTAAAAAATAAAATAACTTTAAAAGCTGATATAAACAACAAACTTTTCTTGGATGTTCACATTTCAAATTTAGGAGACATTTAGCTGTCAAGTATTTACACCGGTAAACTACAAATGATTCTTATCCAACATTTCCAAAACGTTTCTAACTCCAACAAGACAGTGTTGATGGACTTTATCTTACCTCTGTCAAAGGCCACAGGCTGTGCATAAACAATTGGTCTATTCAAGGTAATAAGCACAGCTTCTCTATCTGAAGAACCACTGATTTCTTCTCGGAGGGCATTTCTTAATCCAATTCTGGTTTTAAAATAGGCAACTTGATGAAAATCAGAACCAGCTTCCTCATAAACCTAAAATAAAATTAAAGGCTCAATAAAATCAAGTAATGGAAAATGTTCCGACAAAAAAAACTAAACATTTTAATAATTTCTAGCAAAATAAAACAACAGTAACAAAAAAGCCCCCCATGAGCTGTGAAAGTTAAATTTTTATAAAATAAAATCTGATTTATTGCTGTGTGTGCATATATATTTAACTTTTTATGTTTAACATTATGGCAAGAAAAACTTACCAATATTAAATAGTAAGAAACTTAGTAACATTTTAAGAGTTGGCCAATGTTAGTACTGAGTGCTGAAATAAAAAAATAATGCTTAACAAAATAAAAAGAAATTATAAACAAATATTTATGAAGATGCTGAATTAAGCTTCACATGATTGCATTTGCACTAAACTATAAACTAATAATATAACACCCAAAACACTAAGTAAAATGCCAAACTAAAACTGTAAAGGCCTTCTTAAATGAGGCTTCTTCACTCCAATTTACAATTAAAAATTTTAGGAACATTAAAAACATTTTTTTTAAAGTATAGTAATATTTAAAGTAGTTCAAATTGATATACAAAATTAAAAGCCAAAATTCTAATGTCAGCAAATTCTGTACTCACCTGATGTTTGACAATTTGTCCTAATGCCAGATTTAAATCCACTTGGCATTTACCAAACAGTTTCAGATAGCTGCTGCTTCCTGGTGAGGCTTTGGTTTGAAGTCGGTTTGAAAGTTCCAGCTCTATCAATCCAGTTTCAAATCTCACAGCTCTCATTGATGGAGTTGTGGCTGTTACTTGGATGCCCTAGGAGATTATGTTAGGAGGGAAAAAAAGAATCTGAAATCAACAATATACACTCACTTAAATGACACCTTTCAATATATGATAAATAGCCATGTTTAAAATACATATGGGTTGTCTAATGAGCTGAAAAAGCTGTCAACATTCCTTAATTTCTCATATTAGTAGTGGATTTTTTAGCTATTAAATTCATTTTAGTATTTTGTATTTAACATCTGAACTGTTCATGGGTTAAAAACATTAATTATAATTAAAGAACTATTTGGTAATAATGATATTTTTAACAATGCTGATATCTTAAATATTTGAAATATTAAGATTTCTATTAAGGTATTATTGTTAATTGAACAAATGTACAAAATATATCTTACAGAGTAACTTATAGCTGTAATAATTAGAAAAAAAATTAAAATATTTACCAGTAGGGAACAGTTAAATAAACTGTTACAACTACATAATAAATAGTAGAGTTGTTGAGGAAGATAAAGTTGATCTATATGTTCTGACATGGAAAGGTATCCAAAGTTTTTAAAATTCATAAATAATATGCATATGTAAAAATACAAATAGAAAAAAGTACTAAAGAATATTCACTTGTTAAAGCCTTTTCTCTTGAGTGGATGGGGTTATACTTCATTTTTATTTTCTACTTGGCACATTTATGTATAATATGAGTTTTCTATAACTAAAATATTAGAAATTTAGAATTAAAAAATTAGAAAAATACTTTGAAAAGTATAATTATTTGTATGTTACCTTAAACTGCAAATTCAGGGAATAGAGTAGAATTTTAGGCTTATCTCCATCTGCCGTCCCATCATGTTCATTCCAAAGAGGAATAGGCTGCTCCCCACCTAAGTAAATGTGGGTGTGAGGAAATCACTTTAAAAGGAAAATGATAATTATTTTGTTCATTTAAAAAAATATAGAACGGTTATTTTCTGTTTTCTGATTATTAATCCAATTGTTATTAGGGAACCTTAGCCATGTTACATTTCCTGCCATAGGTATAAGATAGGGATAATACTGCACATGTAGGCATTTATTAAGAACATTTTATAAGGGCAAAATTAAAACATTATGTATAAAACTAAACAAATGTAATTATATGTCTCATTTTTCCATTTATGGGAAAAAAGTAAATTGGACTAATTTCTTCAATCAAAAATGCTATTTACATTTAGATGTGCTGCAAACAAAATAAAAAAAATAAAGGTGGAGAAATTTTAAACATAAGCTAATATGTGCTAATAATAAAGAGTATGTCAACAAAGGTTGGTCCTATAAATTTAAAAAAAACATGGGGTAGGAGACCCTGGGATACAGTTCCTATTAATATCATTTGCTGTCCATCAATATGACATCCACAAAATAATGTTCTGATGTTTTAATGTATAACTTCTATTTCCACTTTTCTTCCTCTTGATGAAAAAATTTTTCTGCATATATAATCTTTAAATTTTCCATCTTAAAGTGATTAATCTTTTTGTATGTATGCTCAGTTTAGCATCATCCCAGGGAGCATATTATACATATGGGATGAGAAGTTTTCTCCACTAGGGAATCAAATTAATGCAATCTATCACGTCAATAGGCTAAAGAAGAAAAATCACATGGTCATATCAAGAGATGCAGAAAAAGGGGTGCCTGGCTGGCTCATTTGGAAGACTGTGCAACTCTTGATTTGGGATTATGAATTAGAGTCCCCGTTGGGTATAGAGATTATTTAAATGAAAAAAAGAAATTTAAATAAAAGAGAGAGATGCAGAAAAAGCATTTCACAAAATCCAACACCCATTCATAATAAAAACTCTCAATAAAAAGGAATAGAGGAAATTTCCTCAATTAGATAATATCTACAAAAATCTAGAGTTAAGATCATGCTTAATGGTCAAAAGCTTGAAACTTTCCCACTTAGATAAGGTACAAGCAAGGATGACTCTTCTTACCAATCTTGTTCAACATTATACAAGAAGTCCTACCTAATGCAACAACACAAGAAAAGGAAATAAAGGGTATACAAATTGGGAAAGAGAAAATAAAATTGTCTTTGTTCACAAATGATAGGATTATATATATCATTTGTGTGGAAAATCTGCAAGAACTGGCAAAAAAACTCCTGGAACCAATAAGCAATTACTGCAAGGTTGCATATAAGGTTAATAATGCACAAAGCCCAATCACTTTCCAACAATGAAGAGTGGAATTTAAAATGAAAAACACAATGCTAGGCTCAGTCGGATAGGTGTCTGACTTCAGCTCAGGTCATGATCTCACAGTTTGTGAATTCAAGACCCACAACTGGCTATGTGCTGACAGCACGGAGCCTGCTTTGGATCCTCTGTCTCCCTCTCTCTCTGCTCTTTCCCCACACATGCGTGTGTGTGTGCATACTCTCTCTCTCTCAAAAAGAAAAACAAAAACCACAATGCCATTTACATTAGCACCACAAAAAATTAAATACTTAGGTATAAATTAATAATATACGTACAAGGTCTACATGAGGAAAACTACAAAATTCTGAGGAAAGATATCAAACAAGAGTATGGAATGGATGAATGAATGAATGAATAAATAAAATAAATAAATGGAAAGATATTTCATGTCCATGGATAGGAAGACTGAATACTGTCAAGATGTCAGTTCTTCCCAATTTGATCTATAAATTCAATGCAATTCCAATCAAAATCATAGCAAGTTATTTTGTGGGAATCAACAAACTGATTCTAAGGTGTGTATAGACAAAAGACCCAGGATAGCCAATTAGGGAGAAGAAAAAAGCTAGAGGACTGACACTACCTGACTTCAAGACTACAAACTACAGTAATCAAGGCAGTGTGGGACTGGTGAACGATGAGACAATGTCACTGGAACAGAACAAAGAACCCAGAAAGAGATCCATATAGTGAACTGATCTTTGACAAAGAAGCAAAGGCAATATAATGAAGCAAAGATAGTCTTTTCAATAAATGGTGCTGGAATAACTGGATATCCACATGCAAAAAAAAAATGAATCTAGACGTAAGCCTTACATGCTTCACAAAAATTAACTCAAAATGGATCACAGATCTAAATGTAAAACACAAAACTATAAAAGTTTTATAAAATGTCGTAAGAAAAAAACCTAAATAAACCTTCAGTACGGCGATGAGTTTTTAGATATAATACCAAAGTCATAATCCATGAAAGAAAGAACTGATAAACTGTACTCCACTAAAATTAAAAATTTTTTCTTTGCAAAAGACAGTGTCAAGAGAATGAGAAGACCAGCCAAAACTAGGAAAAAATATTTCTAAAAGGTATAATTGATAAAGGACTGTTTCCAATACATGCAAAAAGCTCTTAAAACTCAATAAGAAAACAAAAAACCTGATTAAAAATTGGGCCAAAGACTTTAACAGACATCTCACCAAAGAAGATACACAGGTGGCAAATAAGTACAAGGGAAGATGCTTTAAACATATCATCATATCATCAGGGAAATGCAAATCAAAACAATCTTAAGATACCACTACAAACCCATTAGAATAGCCAAAATTTGGAACACTGACACCACCAAATGCTGTTAAGGATGTGTAGCAACAAGATCTCTCATGCATTCCTGGTGGGAATGCAAAATGGTATGGCCACTTGGGAAGACAGTTTGATAGTTTGTCATAAAACTAAACACACTCTTACCATATGATCCAGCAATCATGCTCCTTTTATTTCCCAAAGGAGCTAAAAACTTATGTCCACACAAAACCCTACACACAGATATTTATAGCTTTATTCATAATTGCCAAAATATGGAAGCAACCAAGGGAGGGATAAATAGGTGGAGCACCAAGGATTTTTAGGGCAGTGAAACTACCCTGTAGGATACTATTAATGGCAAATAAATGTCAATATACATTTCTCTAAATCCACAGAGTGTACAACACCAAGAGTGAACCCTAATGTAAACTATGGACTTTGGGTGATAATGGTGTGCCAATGCAGATTCATCATTTGTAACAAATGTGCCACTCTGGTGGGGGATGCTGATAATGGGGGAGGCTATACATGACTGGACACAAGGAGATGGATATTTGGGAAATCTCAGTAACCTTCCCTCAATTTGCTATGGACCTAAACATTCTCTAATAAGTAAAGTCCATTTTTTTAAACGCCTATTTTTTTGTTGATCTATCACAGCCTTGAATATCTTTTAGTAGTTTCAGAAAAATTTATTTTTCTTAAAATGTAAAAGCAAGAGCTCCATCTCTTACAAATGGATTACACAATAATTTTAGCTTATAGAAATATCAGATACTGTTAGTCACATTAACTTCATTTTTTTTTTACCTCATTATGAATTAAATATATGAAAGGCCCAATTCTCAGAAGGGAACTTCCTTATATGTTTCTAAGATGACTGTACATATTCAAAAATAAATCTTTTATGTTTACTAGGTCAGTGATTATCCATGCTTTTCTAAAATCAAGGGAGTCCGTGAGAGTAAGATTACAAGAATTGATTCCTCAAAAAAGAATTTCCTAACAAACTTGATGACTGATGTAAATGAGTATTCCTAGAGCTAAATGTAATATTGAGAAAATGTCCTAGAGCTAAATGTAATATTAAGGAAAAGCATGAGAAAAAGGTATAAGAAAAAAAGAAATAAGGACAAAAACTATGAAGATTTGGTAGACGAGGGAAGCAATACCGAAATTAGAATAATAAGAAACTTGGTTATAAGGGTTCAAAGCATTCCCTCTCAGTAAAGAGTACCTTCTCTGGTTTTGATAAGATCTCCACTCTGTGAGGTTCTGGTGATAGCTAGATGATACACAACTTACTTTCAGCTATTTTCCTAGAGTTCATGGCTGTCTCCAGTCAGGAATGACTCAAGGATCAGACCTAGCCACTAAATGACTTTAGAATCAGAATCTTATTTCTGAATTCTCCACAGTGATTGGTAAGTCTTCATGGTTAGAATATTGATTTTTAGTCTTCTTTTCCAGTTCATTCTTCATAAACTTAGGAATATACTTTAACTCCTCATTGATTGCAATTCAAAGGTTAAGAAAAGCCTTTCTCGGTTGCTAGGTGGCTCAGGTCATGATCTCAAAGATCCTGAGTTTGAGGAGTAGTGGAGCCCTATTTGGATCCTCTGTCCTCCTCTCTGTCTCTCCCTGCTTGTGCATGCTCACTCACTCTCTCTCCCAAAAATAAAATAAACATTAAAAGAAAAAGATTTTAGAGGAGCCAAGATGGTGGAATAGCATGGAAGTTTTGTTTTGTTTTTTGTGTCTCACATCCATGAAATGCAGCCAGATCAATACTAAACCATCCTGCACACCTAGAAAACTGATTTGAGGATTAACACAACAATCTACACAACCGGAACCACAGAACTCAGCGGGAATTCACCTCAAAAGAAAGAGCAGGAAGAAATGACAGCCAGGGACTTAACACAGATACAAGCAAGATGTCTGAACCAGAATTTAGGATCATGATAATAAGATACTAGCTGGGGTCGAAAAGAGATTAGAGTCCCTTTCTGCAGAGATAAAAGAAGTAAAAGCTAGTCAGGATGAAATAAAAAATGCTATAACTAAGCTGCAATCTTGAATGGTTGATGTGGTGGCAAGGATGCAGGAGGCAGAGCAGCAAATCAGCAATACAGAGGACAAACTTAAGGAGAATAATGAAGCAAAAAAAAAGGGGGAGACTAAGGCAAAAGAGCACAATTTAAGAATGAGAGAAATCAGTGACTCATTAAAGAGGAACAACATCAGAATCATAGGGGTCCCAGAAGATGAAGAGAGAAAGGGGTAGAAGGGTTATGTGAGCAAATCATAGCGGAAAACTTTCCTAACCTGGGGAAAGACACAGACATCAAAATCCAGGAAGCAGAGAGGACCCCCATTAGATTCAACAAAAAACGACCATCAATAAGGCATATCATAGTCAAATTCACAAAATACTCAGGCAAGGAGAGAATCATGAAAGCAGCAAGGGAAAAAAAAGTCCCTAATCTACAAGGGAAGACAGATCAGGTTTGCAGCAGACCTATCCACAGAAATTTGGCAGGCCAGAAAGGAGTGGCAGGATACATTCAATGTGCTGAATCAGAAAAATATGCAGCCAAGAATTCTTTATCCAGCGAGGCTATAAAAAAACTAAAGGAGTTCGTGACCACTAAACCAGCCCTGCTAGAAATTTTAAGGGGGACACTCTCAGGGGAGAAAAGATGGGGGGCGGGGGGAGGGCGGGGAAAGACCAAATGCAATGAAGACTAGAAAGGACCAGGGAACACCACCAGAAACTCCAAGAAACTCCAAGAAACATTAATGGCAATAAACTCATATCTTTCAGTACTCACTCTAAACGTCAATGGACTAAATGCTCCAAACAAAAGACATATGGTAACAGAATGGATAAGAAAACAAGATCCATCTATATGCTGTTTACAAGAGACCCACTTTAGACCTAAAAACACCTTCAGATTCAAAGGAGATGGAGAACCATCTATCATGCTAATGGTCAATAAAAGAAAGCTGGAGTAGCCATACTTATATCAGACAATCTAGACTTTAAACATAAAGACTGTAACAAGAGATGAAGAATGGCATTACATCATAATTAAGGGGTCTATCCACCAAGAAGACCTAACAACTGTAAACATTTATGCTCCAAATGTGGAGCACTCAAATATATAAACGAATCACAAACATAAAGAAACTCATTGATAATAATACCATAATAGTAGGGGACTTCAACACCCCACTTACAGCAATGGACAGATCGTGTAAACAGAAAATCAACAAGGAAACAATGGCTTTGAATGCCACACTGGACCAGGTGGACTTAATAGATACATTAAGAACATTTCATCCTAAAGCAGCAGAATATATATTCTTCTCCAGTGCACATGGAACGTTCTCCAGAATAAATCACATACTGGGACACAAATCAGCCCTTAACTAGTACAAAATGATCAAGATCATACCGTGCACGTTTTCAGACCACAATGCTATGAAACTCGAAATCAACCACAAGAAAAATTTGGAAAGGTAACAAATACTTGGAGACTAAAGAACATCCTACTAAAGAATGAATGGGCTAAGCAAGAAGTTAAAAAGGAAATTTAAAAGTATATGGAAACCAATGAAAATGATAATACCACAGCCCCAAATCTCTGGGATGCAGCAAAGGTGGTCCTAAGAGGGAAATATATAGCAAACCAGGCCTTCCTAAAGAAGGAAGAAAGTCTCAGATACATAACCTAATCTTATACCTTAAAGCGCTGGAAAAAGAATAGCAAATAAAACCCCAAACCAGGAGAAGACAGGAAATAATAAAGATTAGAGCAGAAATCAATGCTTTTGAAACAAAAAACAAAACAAAACAAAACAAGACAAAAAAACCCAGTAGAACAGATCAATGAAACCAGAAGCTGGTTCTATGAAAGATTTAACAACATTGATAAACAACTAGCCAGTTTAATCAAAAAGAAAAAGGAAAGGACCCAAATAAATAAAATCAAGAATGAAAGAGGAGAGATCACAACCAACACAGCAGAAATAAAAACAATAATAAGAGAATATTATGAGCAATTATACGCCCATAAAATGGGCAATCTGGAAGAAATGGACAAATTCCTGGAAACATATAAACTACCAAAACTGAAACAGGAAGAAATAGAAAATTAGAACAGACCCAAAACCAGTAAAGAAACTGAATGAGTAATCAAAAATCTCCCCCAAAAACAAGAGTCCAGGGCCAGATTGCTTTCCAGGGGAATTCTATCAAACATTTATTATTTAAAAAAAAATTTTTTTGGGGGCGCCTGGGTGGCGCAGTTGGTTAAGCGTCCGACTTCAGCCAGGTCACGATCTCGCGGTCCATGAGTTTGAGCCCCGCGTCAGGCTCTGGGCTGATGGCTCGGAGCCTGGAGCCTGTTTCCGATTCTGTGTCTCCCTCTCTCTCTGCCCCTCCCCCGTTCATGCTCTGTCTCTCTCTGTCCCAAAAATAAATAAAAGACGTTGAAAAAAAAATTAAAAAAAAAAAAAATTTTTTTTTTTAACGTTTATTTATTTTTGAGACAGAGAGAGACAGAGCGTGAACGGGGGAGGGTCAGAGAGAGGGAGACACAGAATCTGAAACAAGCTCCAGACTCTGAGCTGTCAGCACAGAGCCCGATGCGGGGCTCAAACTCACAGACCATGAGATCATGACCTGAGCCGAGGTCGGCTGCTTAACCGACTGAGCCACCCAGGCACCCCGACTCTATCAAACATTTAAAGAAGAGTTAACACCTATTCTCTTGAAGCTGTTCCAAAAAATAGAAATGGAAGGAAAACTTCCAAACTCTTTCTATGAAGCCAGCATTACCTTGATTCCAAAACCAGACAAAGACACCACTAAAAAAGGAGAATTATAGACCCATTTCCCTCATGAACATGGATGCGAAAATCCTCAACAAGCTTATTAGCCAACCGGATCCAACAATACATTAAAAAAATTATTCACCATGACCAAGTGGGATTTATACCTGGGATGCAGGTTCAATATCACAAAACAATCAGTGCGATTCATCACATCAATAAAAGGACGAGAACCACATGATCCTGTCAATAGATGCAGAGGAAGCATTTGACAAAATACAGCATACTTTCTTGATAAAAACCCTTAAGAAAATAGGGATAGAAGGATCATACCTCAAGATCATAAATGCCATGTATGAAGACCCACCGCTAATATCATCCTCAATGGGGAAAAGCTGAGAGCTTTCCCCCTAAGGTCAGGAACAAGACAGGGATGTCCACTCTCGCCATTGTTATTCAACACAGTATTAGAAGTCTTATCCTCAGCAATCAGACAACACAAAGAAATAAAAGGTATCCAAATTGGCCAGGAGGAGGTCAAACTTTCACTCTACACAGATGACACGATACACTACACAGATGACACGTTATTCTATATGGGAAACCCAAAAGGTTCCACCAAAAAACTGCTAGAACTGATCCATGAATTCAGAAAAGTCACAGGATATAAAATCAATGCACAGTTGCATTCCTATACACCAACAATGAAGCAACAGAAAGAGAAATCAAGGAATTGATTGCATTTACAACTGTTCCAAAAACCATAAAACACCTAGGAAAAGATCTAACCAAAGAGGTGAAAAATCTATACACTGAAAACTACAAAAAGCTTATGAAAAAATTGAAGACGACACCAAAAAAATGGAAAAATATTCCATGTTCCTGGGTAGGAAGAACAAATATTGTTAAAATGTCAATACTACCCAAAGCAACCTACACGTTCAATGCTATACCTATCAAAATAACACCAGCATTCTTCACAGAGCTAGAACAATCCCAAAATTTGTATGGAATCACAAGAGACCCCGAATAGCCAAAGCAATCTTGAAAAAGAAAACCAAAGCTGGAGGCATCAAAATCCCAGATTTCAAGCTGTATTATAAAGCTGTAATCGGGGCACCTGGGTGGCTCAGTCGGTTGAGCGTCTGACTTCGCTCAGGTCATGACCTCACAGCTTGTGAGTTCGAGCCTCATGTCAGGCTCTGTGCTGACAGCTCAGAGCCTGGAGCCTGCTTCGGATCCTGTGCCTCCCTCTCTCTCTGCCCCAACCCCCTCGCATTCTGTCTCTGTCTCTCTCAAAAATAAATAAACATAAAAAAATAATTAAAAAAAAAATAAAGCTGTAATCATCAAGAGAGTATGGTACTGGCACAAGAACAGACACTCAGATCAATGGAACAGAATAGAGAACCCAAAAATGGATCCACAAACGTATGGCCAACTAATCTCTGACAAAGCAGGAGAGAATATCCAATGGAATGAAAACAGTCTTTTCAGCAAGTGGTACTGGGAAAACTGGACAGCGACATGCAGAAAAATGAACCTGAACCACTTTCTTACACCATAAATAAACTCAAAATGGATGAAAGATGTAAATGTAAGACAGGAAGCCATCAAAATCCTAGAGGAGAAAGCAGGCAAAAACCTTTTTGACCTTGGCCGCAGCAACTTCTTACTCAACACGTCTCTGGAGGCAAGGGAAACAAAAGCAAAAATGAACTATTGAGGGGCGCCTGGGTGGCTCAGTTGGTTGAGCGTCCGACTTCAGCTCAGGTCATGATCTCACAGCTCGTGAGTTCGAGCCCCACATCAGGCTCTGTGCTGACAGCTCGGAGCCCTGGAGCCTGCTTCAGATTCTGTGCCTCCCTCTCTCTCTGCCCCAACCCACTTGCATTCTGTCTCAAAATAAATAAATAAATAAATAAATAAATAAATAAATAAATAAATAAATAAATAAATAAATAAATTTTAAAAAATAAAAAAATGAACTATTGGGACCGCATCAAAATACAAAGCTTCTGCACAGCAAAGGAAACAATCAGCAAAACTAAAAGGCAACTGACAGAATGGGAGAAGATATTTGCAAATGACACATCAGACAAAGGGTTAGTATCCAAAATCTATAATGAAGTTATCAAACTCAACACCCAAAAGACAAATAATCCAGTGAAGAAATAGACAAAAGACATGATTTGACACTTTTCCAAAGAAGACATCCAGATAGCCAACTGACACATGAAAAAATGCTCAACATCACTCATCATCAGGGAAATACAAATCAAAACCACAATTAGATACCACCTCACACCTGTCAGGCTAACATTAACAGCTCAGGCAACAACAGATGTTGGCAAGGATGCAGAGAAGGAGTATCTCTTTTGCACTGCTGGTGGGAATGCAAACTGGTGCAGCCACTCTGGAAAACAGTATGGAGGTTCCTCAAAAAACTAAAAATAGAACTACCCTACAACCCAGCAATTGCACTACTAGGTATTTATCCAAGGGATACAGGTATGCTGTTTTGAAGGGGCACATGCACCCCAATGTTTATAGCAATACTATCAACAATAGCCAAAGTATGCAAAGAACCCAAATGTCCATCGACGGATGAATGGATAAAGAAGATGTGGTGTATATATACAATGGAGTATTACTCAGCAGTCAAAAAGAATGAAATCTTGTCATTTGCAACTATGTGGATGAAAGTAGAGGGTATTATGCTAAGCAAAATTGGTCAGAGAAAGACAAACATCATATGACTTCACTCAAGCAAAATTGGTCAGAGAAAGACAAACATCATATGACTTCACTCATATGAGGACTTTAAGATACAAAACAGATGAACATAAGGTTAGAGAAGCACAAATAATAAAACAGAGAGGGCGACAAAAACATAAGAGACTCTTAAATATGGAGAACAAACAGAAGGTTACTGGAGGGGTTGTGGGAGGGGGGATGGGCTAAATGGGTAAGGGGCATTAAGGAATCTATTCCTGAAATCATTGTTGCACTATAGGCTAACTAACTTGGATGTAAATTTAAAAAAGAAATTAAATAAAAATTTAAAAAATGAAAAAAAAAGATTTTAAGAAAAAGCTTTTCTCCTTCAAAAAAACCATCTTAAGGGCAATGTATAGTGGCAGTCTGATACTAGCACTCTACAATGCTAGCTTTTTAACCATGAAAGATACAAAATTAGTTACTTTGAGTCTATTTTCATTATATATATTTTTTTCATTATATATATTTTTCATTATATATATTCAGCAATAAGAGACTTGAAAATATTCTTTAGAACTCATAAACCAGCTTAAAATATTAACTTCCATATTCCAATGTTCTAATGTGATTTTAACCAGGTAGATGGGCCACATCAATACTTTTGTATATTCCCCAAATAGAGACACCTTCATTGGCAGAAAGGGCTTTGCTATTTATGTTTTTCCTCCTTAATGGTTTGTATTCAACCCTTTTCAGGAAAACTCCAAAGCTACCAACGATCTGATTTTTTATGACTTAACCTATGAAATTCTATAGCTCTATTGGGTTTCTTCAATATAATCATTTCGGAGCTTCCCAACCTCAGATAAAATCAGAACCACCTCATGAGAAGCAGGAAAATCTGTTACTCATACAAGTGCTACATAATTTATTTCCTTAATGCAATGAGTTTTGTCCCCGTTTGGGGCCTTATTAAATACTGGTTTATAAGCTTTGCCTGCACCTTCTCTACTTCTTTCTTGCCAAACTAGATTTCATTCATAAGGTTTTGGATTTGATTTCCTCTGTGAAGCCTTCTCTGATTCCTTTGTTTTTCTCTGACACATAGTACCTTGTTCTTTTCATTCATAGAACTCATTAAAATTATAATTGAATACACAGATACTTAATAAATCTGTTAAATGAATAAATGAATTTATTCACCAACATGGAGGAATCTCCTCTTGATGACAATTTATAGATGTGGTTTCACTATTATTATTTTTTTTAACGTTTATTGAGAGATAGAGAAAGACAGAGCATGAGTGGGGAAAGGGCAGAGAGAGGGAGACACAGAATCTGAAACAGGCTCCAGGCTCTAAGCTGTCAGCACAGAGCCCGACACGGGGCTCAAACTCACAAACTGAGAGATCATGACCTGAGCCAAAATCAGACGCTCAACTGACTGAGCCACCCAGGCGCCCCTGGTTTCACTATTATTTTAACGTGATTATATCCATACTGGAAATATTTAGCCTCAAGGATGCTTACATAGTCAACTTATTTTCCATCCTAATACTTAATACTTTATCTTGTGAATTAAAGATCAGTTAAACATTTTTAAAATCAAACATACACTTCCTATTAAGACGTAAAACTGTAATTAAGAAGCCCATTTGTAATCTACTCTTGAGGCATAACAAAAAGGGTTGCTATAGAGCATGCAGAGTCACCATATGGTATAAAGTCAAAATCTTAATATTGATCTAAATCTTGTTTCCCAAATGTGTAAGATTAGTTTGGTTAATAGACATACACTACTCGCTCTTTTTGTGGTGGCAGGCAGAGAAAGTATAAAGGAGTTTTGTGAAGTTTATAAATCATAAACGTATGTATTACACATGACAAAAGTAAGTAATAAGCAAAAGAATCTGTAGGTGGAAAAGCCAGAAAAGGAATGCAGAGTTTAAATATATCTAAATGACAGGATGAACGCTCATACCATTGAAGGGTACGAGATTATCTTACCAGAAACTTTCTGTATTACTTCATTAACTTCCTTCATGAACACTTTCTGCACAAATACCAAGTGGTTTAGCAGATCGGTTGTGAGATTATGTTCAAAAGAGCCAACCTGCCAAAACAAAATCAGAATACTAGATTAACACTACTGACTATATTTGTTTTAAATACATCTTTTGCTCACATAAGTCATCCAAACTCTGAAGAAAAACAATGAATTATCTACATACTATTTGAGAAAGGTTATAAAATATTCACATTGCCCAATACTTTACTGGTCTGACATTATAGGCCATTCCTTAGATTTATTTTTTAAATAACAGTGGCCAATAAGGTTTTTTGTTTTCTATCTTTTGAAAAAGAATGAAATTTATACTTTATGTTACCTGCTAATATCAAATCGGAATTTTGTCCAGAGTAGTGTCTTTTTTCAATGACTACTGTTATAGTGTTTAGAACCATGGACAAGTATCATTACATGTGAAAGTAAATTTACTCATTCAAATATTTATTGACCATCTACTTTGTGTACTTCATTAGATGCTAAGGTGAATAAAAACAATAAAATTATGGCTCTCTCTCTCTCATGAGGCTTACATTTGCATGATTTAACTAATCAGATATACTCAATGAGCTTTAATATATGCCCTATGATTAGTATAAGGCATAAAATTTCTGGGGAAAATTAATAAACAGATTGAACAGAAAGCAGGTCCTAACTGAAGTTGAGTATTATAGTAAAGATAGTTTGAAACACCCTTATGAATAAAGGAAATGCTTCAAATTTGCTACTTTGACAGCATTCATATTTTTATCAAAAATTAAGAGCGCAAAATAGGTTCAGTAGTCTTTAATTAAATGAGAAGTCACATAAAGTCTAAGTTGCCCTGGACACTTTATTTTTTATAGAATAGTCCAAAATGGGCTAAGGTGATTTTCATGTGTGTTTATTTCAGGCCATAGTAAACCAGGCAACTCTCTGAGGAATGCAATTTTAGATTCCTTCAAGTGTTTATAATTAACTGCATTCTTAGAAAATCTGGGATTGTGTTCTGCCTCAATTACAAACTTTATCCCTTTCTAATATTAGTAAGGAATTATGCAACATACTGCATTGGATTTATTTTCTGTCAAATGAAACATTTATAATAGTATTGCTAAACTAGAATTTGGAGTGCTTATTTTTCAGAATAGAAAGCACAAATGCAATATGCTTTATAATCTACCCATTAATTTTACTTATTTAAGTTTTATTTATTTACTTTAGGGAAAGCAAGCTAGTGGGGGAGGGGAGGGCAAGAAAGAGAAAGAGGGAGACAGAGAGGGAGAGAGAGAATATATTAATCAGGCTCCATGCTCAGCACAGAGTCCAACATGGGGCTTGATCCCATGACCCTGGGGTCATGACCTGAGCTGAAATCAAGGGTCAGACACTTAACCAACTGAGCCAACCAGGCACCTCTATAATCTACCTTTTAAATAAATATGTGACTTCTACAATCTTGTACACATTTTTTTGTACATTTTTCACACAAAGAAATCCCAACTATTAGAGAGATGCTAGGGTAAGCAGGGTCTAACGAAGGCAAACCAGACTTAAATATCTCCCATAGCTGTAATATTTCTAGCAAAGAGCTCAAGAGCATTCTCATAAATGCTTCACATTCTAAAGAATAAAACTCAGAAAACAAATAGTTATAAAATTGCCCTTTGATAAAGTTGAAATTGTTTCTGACAAACTGACAAAGGAAGCTGAGACAGCACTGTGTATGAATCCTACATCTCTCACTTGATAGTGGGGAGATTTAGGGACAGTTATTTAATTTCTCTCAGCTTCAATTTTCTACTGTACCAAATTAGTACAATAACAGATGACCTACTGAACACAAATCAAACAAAAAATATATATCCAAATGTTTTTTAAACTTGTGACAGTTGTGCCAATATAAAGTGAAAAAATGATAAAATCAGGTATGCTGGCTTTCAACTTCCCTTAGTAAAGAAATTAGTCTGTGAATTTGACTGTAATTATTTTATCTGTCTGTATCACCTTTATATTGTCAATAATTATGTATACCTGATGAATAGTGTAACCTCCTGAAGGCTCAGTTTCTTCACTTACAAAATGAGAATATACCTACCTCTTAGGATCGATTTAAGTATTGTACAAGTCAATGCATATAAATGTTATTAGCTTTTTTATAATCAAATGAGCCATAAAAATATTACAGAGATGGATGTGAAATCTAATATAAGAAATATAAATTCAAAGATGACTAATACAGAAAAGAAATGTTTAAATGAAACTATAGAGAAAGAGGCAGATATATACACACATGTGCACATACACACACACCAGATTCAGTTCAGAATTCTATAAGAATAAACGATTTAATGATCTGTGTTAAAAGTTTGGATCACTACATATTTTGATACGCCTAAACCTTAAAGACTCCTAAATGATAGAGTGTAAGAAAATTAAAAAGTAAACTTACTTCTGCCACACAACGTAGGTAATTTCCCTGTAAATAGTACCCTTGTTTAGAAGGTAGTTCATCTATACTCCACACCTGATCTGAATAACTATCATGCTCTTCCATTATATATTTTCCTGACATAGTAACAGGAGGAAGGTTGAGACTGGCAGAAGGAGGAATGGTTGACATATCCGTGGCAGAAACTTTCGAAGTAAAACGTAATCTGTGATTTGGCAGCTCAAATGTAAATCTGGTCTGTGCACCTGTAAAAAATAAGAAAAGTTATTGTTTGTTTGTTCAGGTGCTCATCCACTCCTTTGTTCAAAACATGGTTTCTAAAAAAATGCATATATATCCCAAATGAAATAAATCTTTAAATATATGTGTGGGTACTATAAAGAGTCAGTCAGTATTATTAAGCCAGCAAATATTTACTAAGCCTACCAGGTGCCAAGCACTGCGTTAGGTATTAGAGAGACCCTTACAAATATTCTTTATTTCATAGAAGGTAGAACAGAAAGAAACTGCCCTTATCACAGAAGAGTTTTAACATGAGAAATTAAGTATTAAAGAATTCCAATCCGCATTCACATTCATATTGCTTTATTAACAGAGAAGTTAGCAGTTAACAACTTGCTTCCTGATCCTGATTCAGTATGGAAGTAAATAGTGAAAATTGTCAAGTCATTAAATTGTACTCAGGTATAAAATTACAATATAAATTCATCAGGCATAAAATTATACAATCCCATGTAGTTGTGACCTTAACAATAATTATTAATGGTTCCGTATGCCAAATAAGAATATGGTATGAGTTTTAGTTTACTACAACTACTTAAATCAACAATCTAACATGCAGTTGTTCAATTATAATATGCAACCTACACTGTTATTCAAGCCATATCTCTCCAACTATTTCTGAAGGCATTAAAGAGTAGGAGAAGCCTTGTTAAAATCAAGAATCTATTATTGCCCATTGCATACACTGTACTAGTATAGTACTGTATACTAATATATACACGTGTGTGCCTTTCCAACAACAAAATCTTATATTGTTCTATACGTTACCAATTCTTTACACTCAAACATCATTAAATAGCCTATTTTGCCTACATACATATTAAAATGTAATAAACATTCCTAGTGTTCTCAATTGTGCCAGAAATCTCTTTTTTTCAAAATACTAGTAGGAGGTCACCTCCTTCCTATATGTTACATTCACTATATTCACTCACTATACAATAACATGAGTTAGCCATAAATAGAAAAATGCTCCTTCATCAACTGGTGCAATTGTGGATAGCCAGATAGGTCAAGACTGCTCTGATCTTCTCTTACTAACTCCAACAAGGCAGCCTCAGTGACCATCACTTGCAAGCTGCAAAAGGTGAGGGCTATTTACCACAGTAACTACCACTTCCATTACTAACACCAGAATTACCAAATAAAAACATCAAGATTGAAGTAATCCTAGGCCTCAGGTCATCTCTTATCACTAGTACAGTCATTCTTTTACTACTTCTGTCCCTTTCCTTCATTTCAAGAAGAATTATATGTTCTTATCAGTCTGGATATTTGATAATACACTTACTTTGCTCCTAAATATTTGTATCTTCCTAGTTCCAAACTGCCTATTGGCTTTTGACTTACTGCCCTCTGTCAACTCTCCTATTTCTTGGATGCCCTGAATAAATGGCCAAGATGAGTCTACCCTATTGTCAGGCCAATATCTGAAGGCCTGATCTTCTGACTCTGCTAATTCTGGAAACTCACTTCACAGTGTTTCTTTCTTCTAGTTAACAAAAAGATCTAGATGTTCAGAAAAATCCCTCTCAATAAAAAAAAAAAAAAAAAGAAAAGAAAAAAAAAAACAAAAAAAAAAACCCTAAAATGTTCGGAGTTGGAATAAAAATATACACATATATATAAATACACACGTGTATGTATTTATATATATGTGTATGTATGCAAATTTTTAAACTACTAATATAACATGTTAATGGCATAAAGGAGAAAAAAACATTTTAATTTCAACAGCTGTAGCAAAAAGCATCTGATAATATTCACCTACTTTTCTTCATAGAGACACTTAGCACACTAGGAATAGAAGTAAATTTTTTTAACCTGATAAAGGGAAACTTGCAAAACCTTACAGCAAACATCATATTCATTGACGAAATATTGATTTCCCTTAAAAGAATGAGAGATTAGGATGCCCATAATACCCCCTTTTTCTGAACATTATAGCAGAAGCACAGTAAGAAAAAGAAAAATTCTTAAAGACTAGAAAGGAAGAAACGAAAGCCTCATTTGCACATGGTACAAGTATCTACTTAGGAAACTCCAAACTATCTTATTACCAATAAAAAAATAGTTTAATATGGTTGAGTATAAAACTGACATAAAATGATCAAGCACATTTGTACATACTACCACCAGTTTAGAAAATGCCATTTTACAAAATATCCCATTTGTAGTAACTAAACAACAACAATAACACAAGGTAGGGGGTATCTACACAAATAAATATATCTTGTAACAGAGGCACAAAAACCTTAAGTTCAAAATTTTTAAACTTTGTAGAAAAGCATTGAAGAAAACCTAAAGAGACAAAGAAATACATATTCAAGAATAGGAGGGTAAATATTGCATCAATTCTTGGTATCAGTCAATACTGTCAATTGTCTCCAAGTAAATCTATGGATTTTATTACATTCCTATAAAAATGCAAATAGGCTTTTTCAGAGAATTTGACAAACTGATTATAAAATGTATGTGAAGGAACAAGTAACCAAAAATAACCAAGATAACTCCTAGGAAATGTCAGGTAGCAATATGATACTGAAAATAGCTGGTGCAAAGAGGTCACCAGTAATGGGGCAAATAGGCCAATGAAGCATAATAAATAACTCTGAAACAGACCCCACATGTATCAACATGTAATAGATGACCAAAATGGACTATGTATCACCGAAAAAAAGAAAAGTCAATAAATGATGCTGAAATAATTGATTAAACTAATCTGCACCAAATTAAAAAAAAAAAATCAATTCCATATAGATGAAGAACTTAAAAGGAAAAATTTAAAAACATTTAATAGAAAATATAATAAAATATCTTCATGATCCTGGGAAGAGAAGGATTTAAGATATAAAAATACACATCATATAAGAAAATACTGGTAAATTCAATTACTTGAAAATTAAGAATATCTACTGATCAAAAGACAACAAAGTGAAATAAGTTTCTAATGGGGTGACAATATATGTTAAATTTATAACATCAAAAGCTCAACATACAAAACATAATTTCTGTGAACCAAAACAAAATACAAATGACTCAATGGTAAAACGGACAAACACACACACACACACACACACACACACACATACACACACACACACAGAACCATTAATAGGCACTTCATACAAAAAACATACAAAGATATCTTAATAACATAAAACAGTTCAGCTTCATTAATTATAGAAATAGAAATTAAGACCACAGTGAGATACAATTCCCCATTTACCAGACAAAGCAAAAATTTAAAAGCCAGATAATATTAAGTGTTAACAAGCATATGGTATAATGGGAACTCTCATCTAATACTGGCAGGGCAGTAAATACTGGTGAACACAAGTACTTTGGAAAACAGTTTTGTACTTCCTAATAAAACTCAAGATGCATTTACCCTACAGTCTAGGTGTATAATTCCTAAAGTAATTACCCTTGAGAAACTTGTGCACATGTGTACCAAGTGACATGCATGAGAATAATTATAATAGCAAAAAAGTAAAATGAGTCAAAGGTCCATCAATAGCAGAGTGGATAAACTGTAATATAATCACGTAACAGACTATTTCAGTGAAAAATGAATGAACTGTACACACATGAATGAACAGATGAATCTCAAACAAAATGTACAGAAAAAAAAATTCCCTTTAAAAAATACATTAGTGGGAGTCCATACAAATAAAGTTCAAAACATAAGCCATTTATGAGTATATACATATTTGGTAAAATTATAAAGAAAATCAAAGGAATGGGTAACACAAAATTCATGTTAACAGTTATTCCATGAGCAGTCATTAAGAAAAGCTGGTAAGGATAATATTCATTGATGGAGCCTTCACAGCACTGGCAATATTTTCATTTAGTTTGTGTAATGGGTTGGTAAGGTCACATTTTTTTTTATTATTCTTGAAACTGTGTGTATATAATTTACATACTTTTGTATATATGATAAACTTCAGAATAAAAATACAACAGCAAAGAATTTCGAAGAGTATATAAGGATCACAAAACCTTATAGAAGTAGCTATTTTGAAGAAACCAAATAACCTGTGATTTAAGCTAAATGCACCAAATGTGAAAATAAACCAAGTTATTCCGGCTATAAAGAAACTAATGGATATAGTAATTTATTCAACTTCTAAATTAGAAATGGCCTCAATAACTGAATAGCTTTGATGACTTCAAATAAAAGCAGTGTCCCTGCTGGTCACTCAGGGAAGATGTAACTGATATTTTTCACTTGACTGAAGAACATCATTAATGAAATTTAAAAGTGTTCTGATTAAAATGATTTACATTTTCATATAATATCTACAAAACCAAATGTAACTTTTCATCAAAATATTACTAATTTTTCAAACCAATCTTAAATTTTAAGAGACTGAACTTAAAATTCAATGTTACCTGTCATTCCATGACTCCTCATTCTTCCCATTTTATATTCTGCCTTTAGAGATGGTAAAAGTGCTGCTCCTATGGCTATACCATCTAACATGGCACTGAACTTAAGAACAATAGGCTTCTTTTCTAAACCTTCCGGTAGCTGAGGAAATTCATTCGTTTCAATAGGAGTTTGATTAACACTAGTTGGGGTTTTTTCAGAAGGTAGAGGCGTTGCAATATCTTCTTTCACAGGCTGTGGGCTATAAAGCAAAAAATAAATAAATAAATAAAAATAACTTCAAAAAGACACAATTAGGGGAGTCTGGGTGGCTCAGTTGGTTAAGCTTCCAATTCTTGGCTTGGGTCATGTTCTCACAGTTCATGCGCTCGAGTCCCACATCACGATGGCTCCACACTATCAGTTCTTGGGATTCTCTCTCTCCCCTGGCTCTCTCTGTCCCTCCCCTGCTTGTGTTCTCTCTCTCCTCTCTCTCAAAAATGAATAAACTTTAAAAATAAATAAATAAAAATAAAAAAGACAATTAGAAAATTTACCATTTTATTGTATAAAATTATTGGAATTCTCAATGAAAAATAGCAAGAAATAACTGTAAACAGATATGTTCTTTCTACCACCAGATCACATTAAGACTTCCTTAAAGAAGCCATTGAAAAATGATGATCTAGAAAAGTAAACAAGAATAACAACACAAACTTGAATATTACTTGAATATTAAAGTTCATTCATATCATTAGTGTGAAACGAGTTAAAACTCATGTTTGTCTGATTCTAAATTCTATGACTTAGTGTTGATTGTAATATTACTATTACTGCAGCTACTATTACTACCACTATTAATAACAACAACCCCAACAATAACTATTTGAGTGCTTCTATGAGCCAGGTAATATTCTTAATGCTTTGTGTGTTTCATATCATTTATTCATTTATCTCGCAAAGACCTTGTGTAGGTACTGTTATCTGCTTTCCAAAGAGGAAGTATAGCTAGAAAGTGGCAAAATCAGGATTTAAACTCACTGTGACAAGAGACTTTTTTTTTTTTTAACTACTATGCTCTACTGCCAGTACACTATAATAAGGACAGATTCCTTAGTATATTTTTAAACTAAGGCTTGTGTACACATTTTGGATTCCATATTCCACTGACAGGAGAAGCACATTTAAATTATTACTACTTTGTCAACCAGACATGTATATTAAATCAGAATTAAAGATCTAGATAGTACAACTAGAAATATCACTGCTTTAGGATACTGTAAAAAGACACACTGTTTTTTTTAACTTATAGGTTAGGAAAAGGGAACTATAAGAAGACAATTTTTTTAACTTTTGCTTACCATATTCTTATTAATTATTCATTAGTTATGTTGCTTTGAGGACTAGGAATAAAGCTTAGCAATGCAGACCCATGAATGAGGGCTACAGACACAGGCAACAGAAGTCAATGTACAAAGGTCCAGTTTTCTCTCCTTTAAAATACTTTTGTGGCATGATCACATCCTGCCTTGAACTATGTACAACAATTTCATATAGAGGACAACACAAAACCATTATGGGACATAAATGGCCACTGCAATTTTTAAACCTATGCAGTCATAAATTTTAGGGAGTTTAAAGTAAATAAGGATTGATACAGTCCTAGATTTTGTCAATATGCTTTTGTAGTGACTCTTATGTTGTCCACAATCTCTAGGATCTCTTAAGCTTTACTGATGCAAGAGAGAACATTGACAATTACATCTGTGACCAAGTACCTTACACCCAATATGATTCTCCCACACACATTTGGCTACTTTCCATCTGCACCATAGTTCATAATGGTCAATACGTAGATGAAACCCTCTGTCTTCCTTTAAACTATTATTAACAGCAAAAACTGACTTAACACATTACACGGAACCATAGAACTTGAAGAAATAACTTACGCTGTAGAAGGCTGTCTGATGAGATCTGAGATCTGCTTAGACAGTTGGTGGGAACTTCGAACCATCATGCTATGTAAGGTGGCAGGGTGCTGGGGAATGTTGATGCTGATAGCCCCTACTTTGAACACAGCAGCATTGTTAGTCTTCAAACCTCTCTGGGCACTGTAGAGGGCTTGTGACTTGGCAATACTACACTTCACCACAGTTCTATTAATAAAGAAAGAAGGCCATTAAAATATAGCCCAATAAAGAGAAATGTTGAAAAAGTATTTTAAAAGCAAGACAATACTTTTAAATCATTCAATGAACTAAATGACTTAAGATTTTTCATACATTTAAATAGTATATTGAGGAAATGTTTTCTAAAAACACTGAAATACATTTATTTTATATTGTTTTTTACTGAATATCATTATATATCTTTAACAGCAATTACTGAAGAAAATATGTATGTGCTCAAAGGTAAAAGAATGAATACCGACATATTACATGTTTACAACATACAAAATCCCCTTTTTATTTTTCCTCCATTCAGAACTCCTCTCTTTGCCCCCAATTTATTTTAGGGATATGTACAACCACTAAGGAAGCATAGATGCTGAATATATAATAAAATACTATACTTCTTAGAATCTAATCAAAGGAATTCATCCATCATCTAATATGTTGAAAAAAATTAATAGGAAGGAAGAAACTTAACTTGCATTTTCCAATTTTCAAATTTTCAATAAGTGGCAAAGAAATGATAGAATTCCAATTCATAATAAGTAACTACTACTTAGTTAAAAATTAGTAAGCCTTACTGATACAGACATAAAGCAGAGACATTATCTTTCTTGATTTCTGGTTCTCCCTTCCAATGCCTACAACAGTGCCTTCAACATGGTATGCACTCACTGAATTTTGTAAAATGAAGGGGCAGAAAGAAGTACAGCACAGGAATGTCTCCCAACATTATAGCTGTGGAATTCCACAGATAACATGTGTTAAGTCATGTATGTAGAAGCCATTATGAAGCAGTCTGATGTACACAATGGAAAGGTTCATGAACTGCACCATTAAAGGCCCAGTTAGTAAAATTATAGCTTTATATATAATTATATTTATAATATAAATATTATCTTTCACGTGGGCAAGGGATTCTTGACAATAATTTAATAATTATTAAGTTATTTTTGATATTAAGTAATTAAATTATAACCAATTATAAATACATTAAATTATAAAATTATTGAATAACTTAATGATTTTTAATTTAGCAAAACAACACATAAAACAAATTTCATATTAACCACAGTTTGGTTCACATTCATTTATCTCTACTTAGGCTGTAGAGGATTTATTGAGAATTTATTTATAGTCTCAAGGATCTAACAAATCAATTAATCACATTTAACTTCTATTAAAATAAACCTCGAGAAGTATAACAATGGCTCTATCAGAGGTGCTGATTATTTACAGACAGTGAAATCCAAGTATTATATAAAATTCAAGAATGATTACTAGAGAACTATATTGCTTTCTTCTACAAAGGCAACTATTTCTCAGATACTCTCACTGACTAGAAAAAAAAAAGTTATCTACAAAATTGGTCTAGCCAGCATGAGAGAAAACTCTGGGAAACTGACTACTTACTGAATGGAATATTTTCTTAAATATTATAATAAATAAAGCTACTTTTATCATCAATGAGATTTTATTTTAAATTTAATTTCAACATAAGCCAGAACACTCAGATGGTGCTAAAATGCAAATGGCTTTCTACTTGTGAACAGCAACCATCTACTGAATTAAACTAAAACACAAAAAAATGTGTCTTGTTATCATGATAGTAAAATTCTACACCTATCTGACTTTCAATTATATAAGTACATATAACCATATATAAGCACATGTAGAACACTGGAATTTCACTTGTGCAGCAAAAGAAAGAGTAGAAACTTAATGGAGCTGAATGCTCTCCTATTGAGGATCCTACTATGATATTTCCAGTGAAAGTTCTGATGTTAAGGACTTCAGGTGTTCTGTGTTGTTCAATGCCAGAGGGCCCCGTTCACAATGCAGTCTATGTAAATGATGCCCCCATTTACAGTGTGAGTGGTGTTCTTCTAAGCTGGACAACATGATAGACTTATCCTGATCAAACTGAGCCAAAAAACTGTAGAGGATGTCTGATTAACTCCAGTCAAACTACATGTTAAAGACATAAGAAGACCCAGAATGAAGACCTGAAATGAGCTGTCTATTCATAATTTTAATTCTTGAAGAGGGTTGTCACTTAAGCTAGGTCATATAATATATATAAAACTTTTAAACAAGAAAGAAGTGGTCAAAATCTCTCTAAAGAGAAGACTATAAAAACTTGTAGCACGCGAGGCATGCCTCATATACATAAAAAATTCATGGCAAATGACCAAGGAATCTTGTTAAAGAATTCATTGGAAAAAAAAAAAAAAAGAATTAATTGACAATGGCAGTCTACCTTTACAAGGTTCTGATAGATCCACTGTGACAGCTACAACGACCACAGTGCCTAATGAGGCAAGGACTTTTTCCTCATCTTCCGTTATTTCCTGAGTCCAGGCTATAGGGTCTTAAATGCAGGCCCCATCCTTGTCTTTCCAACAGGCTGAGTGAATAATTTGAGGATTTACTTTGGGGCTTCATTATCTCTACTCTATCTCCACCCCTATGTAAGACTCATGTAATAATTACTTAAAGCACCCAGGGGGCGCTTGGCTGGCTCAGTCGGTTAAGTGTCTGACTTCGGTTCAGGTCACAAACTCACTTTCTCGAGTTTGAGCCCCGCTTCGTGCTCTGTGCTGACAGCTCAGAGCCTGGAGCCTGCTTCGGATTCTGTGTCTCCCTCTTTCTCTCTCTGTCCCTCCCCTGCTCGCACTCTGTCTGTATCTCTCTCAAAGATAGATAGATAGATAGATAGATAGATAGATAGATAGATAGATAGAAAGATAGATAGATAAAAACACCAACTAGATATCAGATATACATGGGTCAAATCAAGCCACTCAAAATACAAAAGTACATATACTGAAAACCATACATAAAATCTGTCAACAGAGTAGTAAATTCTCTTCACCTTAAAAGCAAAATTATAAAGTTGAGATGTGTAGATGTTTTCATACATTAATGTTTTAATAATTATTTTTGCAATTAGTGAAAACTCTTTTGCAAGTGAAATTTTTTAGTTTCTATTATCACATCAAACCTTAAGAAAGATTTATGATAATATAAATTTTAACAATGAGGCATCTTAAAAAAGCACAATCAACACATAACTACAGTGTTAAAATCTTTCACCAACAAAATAATGTGTGAATTACCAAAAGGTAGCTCTTACCTCTTTATGTTTGTTCCTTGAATGTCAGTAAGCTTTAATCTATAAAAGGATCTACATTAAAGCTACAAAATAAAAACTAACTACATACATTCACAGCCATGCAGATAATCTAAAGTATTTCTTTTAAACTATTGAATATTATGTTAATCAGAAAGCCCATGGGGGAAAAAAAGTAATAGGACATACAGAAACTCTTGTTTGGCTGTGCTTGTAGGAGATGTAGGAAAATCCTCCAGTCTACAGATGAAGATTCAAGAGAAAGCAGGAAAACAAAAAGGAAGCAAATAAACATTCATACATAAATTAGTTACAGTATGACCAATCATCTGGACTTTACTTATTTCCCACATTAAAATTTTTCCCTCACAGAAACTTTTCAACTTTTTAAGTTTCATTTCCCTTTAATTGAAATCAGAAATGAACAGCAAAGAATAAATCGAGAAAGTCTTAAAACTACTATAGTTTGGCAGTGAACAGTAACTTTTATTTTTCAAAAAAAAAAAGTTGAGGCATCTTGCCTTTTTTTCCTAAAGGCAAGAAATATAGCTATATAATAATTCTTTTAAAAATCTCTTTTATAAATACTATGTACTAGTAAAAATACTAAATACTTTTGTAAGTCTAGAGGCTATTTGAAGCCCTTAAGAGATAACAGAGACAAAAGGTTCAGGAAGCTAGAGTAAATAAAACACCTGAGACAACTGAAGAAATTTGTTTTATTTGCTGCACTGGTTAAAGTAAACCATGGTACTTTAAATTTAGAGCCAGTAAAGGAATCCTGGAACTGAAGGTCTGTAATGACATTTAGCAGCAGCACAGGTTCAGACAACTCTTCTTGCGGACTATAGGATTTTAAGCATTTTAGGCAAACACTTTTATCTCTCTGAATCTCAATTTATTGTTCTGTAAAGTGGGATAAAACCACCCCAGTTCACAGGACTGTGACTAGGATTAAATAAAATAATCTATGTGAGGCTCCTGGTTCACAGTAGCTACTTGTTAAGATTGCAATTACTACATCATAAGACCCCTTACCCCACACTGAATGATCAGAAAAGATCTTGTCTGTCATAACTACTGGAATTTCCTGGTCTTTCTAGACTGCTTAGGAAATGCAATCTGGACCACTTAGGCAGCTATAATATAGAAATATACTTTTTGGTTCTTGATTTACAGATCCAAACTACTCCAGCAAGCCTTGTACATCCATTTCAAGGAAATGTTCTCCAAGACCGTTATCACATTACCCATGTGTAAAATAAGAATAGAACTGTAACTCATCAATACATGATTAATATTTAATTTTCATAAAGCTGAACAAAATCCTCTATTTAGTCAGTATTTAGCATGACAGATTTACTATAAGATGATAGAACATTAAGTAGTTATAATATTTAGAAAGAACAAATTCTCAAAATCTGACTTAAATTATCAAAGCATAGTTTGTTGTTACAGCATAAAGCTGCTCCACTGAGAAGTTAAGAATTAAGGTATACTCCCAAGTGTATGAACAAAGTCAACACTTAAATATACTGATAATAGATTAATGATCTGAATATATTGTATATAAAGGTAATCATTATCAGAACAATTCTGAACAGACCCAAAAGCAGAACTTATAAAGAAAAAGGTTAAGAGCAAAGAATCAAAAGAAAAGTGATATGGTATGGTATACCCACTATAAAAAGTTTACCTATATTATTACAAGAGTCTTATAGGCTTTCTAGTGTTAAATTCTTTAAGTGAAAAAAATGGCAAGACACAGTTTTCAAACCCAGCACGAATTTGAGTGATAATTACTTAACATAAAATCAAGAGACAGTTTATATTCTTTGACTAAAATTTTGTTTTAACTATTTGAATCATGTGAGTTTTTGCAGGTTGTATGTCTAACTGAAATTTGTGTTGTAATCATTTTTTCTTGTTAGACATTCTTACAACGTACAAGGAGTCAGTTTTTTGGAGGGGTGGGGGTGAGGAGTAGCACACCAATTGTAAAATGGGAAAAAAGTATTTTTTTGAAAACATTTCATGCGGTGATATCCTTAATGACAAAAATCACAGTATCTGGGAACATAATGTATATAAATCTCAAAACTCAGCAGGTATGGAATTCATCCAGTGAATTTTAAGTTTCCTATACTATAAAACTAAACAAGTTTAAGAAAAGAATGAAAAAATGACACACTTACTGTATATTTGGTGTAATCCCTTCAAGCAGCACAATATTAACCCCACCAATATGAGCAGTGGCACATGTCTCAGTCATCTTTTGATGTAAAACATCTTAAATGTAAGAAAAAAGAATTATATGATTTCTGGAAATAATTGTACTTTGTATTAAAATTGCATTTTATTCATATAATATGCTCAATGATGAGAGATAATTTAAAAGTTTCGGGGCGCCTGGGTGGCTTGGTCGGTTAAGCATCCGACTTCGGCTCAGGTCATGATCTCACGGTCCGTGGGTTCGAGCCCCGCATCGGGCTCTGTGCTGACAGCTCAGAGCCTGGAGCCTGCTTCAGATCCTGTGTCTCCCTCTCTCTGTGACCCTCCCCCGTCCATGCTCTGTCTCTCTCTGTCTCAAAAATAAATAAACGTTAAAAAAAAATAAAAAATAAAAAAAAAAAAAGTTTTATGTATAATAAAATTTAAATTACTTCAGAACTACTTTTAAAAACCTTTTAGTGAAGGTTTTTATTTTTTTCCTTTGAGAGCAAGAGAGCGTGAGCAGGGGAGGGGCAGAGGGAGAGGGACAGAGACGATCTTAAACAGCCTCCATGCCCAGTGTGGAGCACGACATGGGGCTCAATCTCATGACCATGAGACAATAATCTAGGCCGAAATGCTTAACTGACTGAGCCACCCAGGCACCTCAAAGTTTTTATTTCTATGTACTCATACATACATATTATATGTCAAAACTAGAAATAATGCTAAATACACAGTTCAATATGCCATTCGTGTATTAAAGAGCCTAATGGCTATTGATTTATTTATTTATAGATTTATTTTTTAAGCAGGCTCCAAGCCCAATGTGGGGCTTGAACTCACAATCCTGGGATCAAGAGTTGGATGCTCTACGGACTGAGTCAGCCAGGCACCCCTAGCCTTATGACATTTTAAGTCTCAGAAGTAATACTTAGTGCAGAAAACTTGGAAAATTAAAAAAGAATAGGAACAGAAACTATATAAACTGGCACTCTTGATCCATATAAATGGGAAAGTTCATTTTCTGAAAAAAAAGAAAAGAAAAGAAAAGAAAAAAAAGAAAAGTTGCCAACTAGAAATTTCGGAGAGATGGCATTGGCTTTTTTCAGAAGAGCAGGACTACAGTGTTAGGACATCGTCATACCTTTCATTTTTTCCTTAAGTGTAAAGCTGCCATGAATCCTCTTCAGCTCTGATTCCATTGTTAGCCCACCAATGTCTGCCTCCAGGTGTGTGCGGTTCACCATGCCAATCCCAAACACGATTAGAGTAACATGCTGAGGTTCAGAAGTTACCAAGCTACGTTTCCTCTGTGTCTTAGTCAAACTGTTATTGTCTTGTTCATTCTCAAACACAACTTTACATGTTGGCTCTGTAGGGCTCCGAACTCCTTTATAAATAAACAAAAACATACAGATTTAGCTATGAAAACTGTGACATGGAAGGACACTCCAAACATCATCTTACCTTTCTTCACATGCCAAACCAGCCTTCTTCTTCACCAAAATGATTTTTTAACGTTTTCAACAATTTCCGATCATCACATTGAAAATAAATAATAGAGTCAGATATTGGAAAGTAGGTATATCTCAATCTTTAAGACCATATTGTATCAGGGTAGAAAGGACGGGAAATGGGAAGGCAAATTATCTGACTGCCATTACTATTTTTTTTCCATGGGTGATTGCCAGGTCTTTGGCATTTCAATGATCTACTTATAACATTGAGAAAGCACCTATCTGTTTAAGTATTATTGCTACTCTAAAAAGAAATTTTTTTAATATTAAAATATTCATTACCTGCTGGTCCAAATGTTTCTGAAGATTTTTCCAATATTCCTGTTGGATCAGAGATAAGGGAATAGAAGTTAAGTAATTTATACATATTCTGCCAGCACTCAGCTGAAGGCTCACTTTGTTCTGACACTGTGATTGAATCGGAGTCATCCATATGAATAGTCATATGGTCCACCACATCTTTTGAACCTTTCCTGGACACTTTGGAAGTTCTTCTTTCAGATCTTCCTAACGAATTTTTGTTTCGAGATTCCTTTTTGTTATTTTCATTGTTGGTCCGTTTGTTCTTTGCATTGTTTACTCTATTGCCACCATTCAGACTTCCTCTAGAACTGCGGCTGAAGTCAGATGAGCGAAAATCCCGATGTTTTCTGGTTTTGAAGGTGGGTGTTGGGGAAGCTGATCCAGCTGTGTATCTGCTAAGTTTAATGTCAGTCTGAGTGGCTTTGATGTCATCTATCATGGTACTAAATTGATGAATAAGACGAACCAAAGCCATATCTACATGCTGGCTTATTGACTGACAAGAAATTGTAAAGTTGCAGTGAAAGGTATTATAATAACGCTTGTTGAGATCATGAAAAGAAAGAGCACTGGTAGAGTTCTGAGGGGTGCAAACGGACTTTTCCATTACAACAGCACTGATGCTAAAGGTTTCCAACATTAATGCTGGTTTGAACTCAAGTGGAGGAAGATTCACATGACCTTGCCTAAAAATGGAGAAAAAAAAAAGAAAAAATGGCAAGGTTTTATTTCCTTTTTTCCAGAGCTGCACAATCTTTATTAGTTTATTAGCAAAAAATCTCCAAGGCAAAACACGTTATAAGCCATTTAGATAATTTTAAGCAAGAGCTCAAGTTATTATTCACTAGGCCAATTTTTTATAAGTTGGAAAATTCGTCTTCTCCCTGGATCTTATTCCACAACTGACTAGTTAAAATCAAATTTATGTTAATTATTTCAGTGAAGTAATAAAACCTTTTTTCTTACCAATGTGATAATGCACCCCAATGGTATTGGAATTTAAAGTTAATTATAGGTCGATTAGGGTACCTCCCTTAGCCAACCTCTCCCCACCTCTGTTAAATATATTATTTACATATTTAATCTCATTTCATTTAATTTTTTTAAAATTTTTATTTATTTTTGAGAGAGAGAGAGAGACAGAGCGTGAGCAGGGGAGGGGCAGAGAGAGAGGGAGACACAGAATCAGAAGCAGGCTCTAGACTCTGAGCTGTCAGCACAGAGCCCGACGCAGGGCTCAAACCCACAGACCGTGAGATCATGACCTGAGCTGAAGTCAGACACTTAACCGACTGAGCCACCCAGGTGTCCCTCCCCACTAATCTTAATAATCATTAAGGTCACTTTGTGGTGCTTCAGCTTGCACAGTCATTGTTATGATACCACTCTACTGTGAAAAGCAAGGACTGTCCTATATTTAATAGAAAAGACAATGCAATTTCCATATTCCTGTGTCATTAGAAAATCCTTAGATATCTAGACCTGAAACAAAATTTAAGAAAGCTATATTTTTCTATTAATAAATTTCCATAGGGGTGCCTGGGTGGCTCAGTTGGTTAAGCGTCCAACTTCAGCTCAGGTCATAATCTAGCGGTTTGTGAGTTCGAGCCCTGCATCAGGCTCAGTGCTGACAGCTTAGAACCTGGAGCCTGCTTCAGATTCTGTGTCTCCGTCTCTCTCTGCCCTTCCCCCACTCACGCTCTCTCTCTCTCTCTCTCTCAAAAATAAACACTAAAAAAAAAAAAAAAAATCTAAAAAAAAATTTCATAAAAATGTTTAAACTGATTTTGTCAAATTATTTAAAATTTTAAATAGAATATTTCATATGGAAAACATTTTTCATTTAGTCATATATTGGATACATGGGCATTTTGCTTTTTTTAGTGCATTTTACTTTTAATTTACCACCCTGCAAAAACACAAATTGGATCAAACCAAGAATGTTGCAAAACTTGTCACAAATGCCATGTGTGTCCATATTCTATGATTCCTATATCCATTAGCGAGACCCACTCAAAGTAAAATTCCAAGTTCACAAAAGATTAGTCAAATCTTTAGTGAGCATAATATTTCCTATTCAAGCAGTAAAGAAATTGAAGAAACTATCTCTGATAATATAAAGAATGAAAGTAAAAGGTAGTTCTTCACTTTCACCATGCTACATTCAGCATTCTTATGTATTTGTTTCCAATGGCTATACTTTAAATATAACTTCTACTCTGTATCCAATAGAAAATACTAAAAGTTTACGCAAAGTTAGTAATAATTGTAAGTAAAATATATAAAATTACAATGTATAAGACCATAAAAATCAACTACTGCAATAGTAAACACATTCTGAGTATATATACAGCAAATGTACTTTGGCTAACCCACATACATGTGCTAACATGGTACAAAACTACGCCTAAAAATAGGCCTCCTCATCTATAAAATCAACAGGTTATTAAAATAAGTCTGTTTTTGACAAGTGGAAATTACCTTCTCATTATTAAGATATTAAAAATAGTTTCTCATTAGCATAGAGGAAAACAAAGTTAAAAAAAAAGGTATTATAACCTATATACAAAATTTTACACAAAAAGATCAATAAACAAGACACCTTCTTGCTCTTTTGCCTTTTCTCTCTTTGGCTGTGTCTGAATCCACAATATCTGCTCTAAGGCAGTCCAAAGTCCCTGAAAATGAAAGGTGTTCTCCAAAGTACATTCGGTAGCAGAGTGGCATTGCATCCTGTGACTGAATCCCTGTATGACTCAGAAGAGGTTTAAAAACAACCTGGAAGACATAACACATTCATTAATTAGCTTAACTTATAATCCATCATTTACTGTGGCTTTTTTCTTATCCTAACTGAATACATATATTATTATCACAGTGTGAAGCAAAAAAAGGCAGGGGGCGGGGGGTGGGGGGGGAACTTGTACAAAAAATGTTAAGCTCTAATTTTACTTAAAACTTAACAGTATTTTTGAACACCTCTTGTGTGCCACTCATTTTCAAGTTAATCACAAGGAAGAACATTTCTCCATCCTGCCTGAGTGTCTGAAAGTACAAGGAAAATAAAATTGTGAACTAGTTTAAATTATTCTACTTCCTGTTTTTAAAAATGGCATGTATACTGTGTTTCCATAAAAATGTGGTATATTAGAATAGCTTATCAACATCTATGTTAATATAAAAATGTTTCATATGTTATATTATGAATATCTGACCTATTTTTAAATGGTATCACTTGGTTATAACAGTCATTTAATATTTATTTCCTGACAAAAAACTTCCTTTATATTTTAAGTACTACACATGCTTATAGAAATACATCACTCTGATTAAATGTCTTGTTAACTTATGTTGTAGTCATGAAGAGCTAACTCAAACAGAAGCAACTAATTTGTTTAGTAGTTGATTACTATAATCAATTTACTTATTCTCTGTTGCATGGTTCCTTTCCCTCCTTCCACATCTAAAATATAGGTGCTATCTATGGGGCGCCTGGGTGGCTCAGTTGGTTAAGCATCTGACTTCAGCTCATGGGTTCAAGCCCCATGAGTCCCTGAAAATGGGACTCAGTTCATGGGTTCAAGCCCCACATCGGGCTGACAGCTGACAGGTCAGAGCCTGGAGCTGGCTTCAGATTGTGACTCCCTTTCTTTCTGCCCCTCCCCCACCTCCATTCACGTGTGCTCTCTCTCTCTCAAAAATAAACATTAATTTTTTAAGTAAAATAAAATATAGGTGCTACCCAGTGCTTTCCATGGCCCTCCCCTAACCCTTTCAACTGTACACTCTCCTTTAGTGATCTTTTCCTGAAAGTTAAATATTATTATTAAAATGGACAAGTGCAATTTATGTATTAAGACTCAAGTCTACATGTTCAATTACCTCTAGGACATCTCATTTGTTTGTGCTTGGGAAGAAAGGCTACTCTTCTAAGGACTAAAGAACTAGAACAGAGAATTCAAACAGTTCTACTGTAGATTGGAACTTTGGGGATAAATTTCTTCTCCCTTTTATACTTGCTTGGGATATTCTTTCTTGCCTTTACTCTTGGATTTGCTCGTTCATTCTAAAGGAAAAACTCTACCCTCTTCAAGGTTCAAACCACCTTCTTTCCTAATCTTTGTCATTTATTTATGGCTCCATACCTCTCAAAAACTTTGATTCCAGAAACCTTGATTATTTTCTCCTGTTTCTTTTCAATCCCAATTTATAATCCTGAATGACTTCTTTGACCATGAAGATAACCAACACTTCAGTACAAAGTTATATGACTTCCTTTTCCCCTATAATCTTGCTTAATTTCATTTCACCAACTTCCTAGATTGTTTATTATATCTTATCACCACATTTTTCTTGTTATATCTGCTTTGGATCAATGATCTTCTACTCCTATAGCTGAGCTGCTAGGAACAATGAGAGGAGATGATATAATTGCATTCATCGCTACCCTAACACTAACCTAAACTCTTAACCAGGCCCTCAGCACTATCTGACAATCTTTTTAGGGTGTCTGTTTGGTAAGCTCTCTTCCATATTCACTCCAACGTTTACACATATCTAAATTACCTTACAGAGTTTTTTACCATATTATTTAATATTCATGTTTCTAGTAGATTTTAGAGTCTATAAAACAATATAGTTATCTCTAAAAATATGTATTGAATACTAATAAATACAATTAATGTATTCTATAGGCCAAAACAACAACAAAATTATTTCTTTTCCCCCTCTCCATTAAAAAAGAAAATGAAGACCCTAAAAACTAGTCTAATGTACTGGAGAAGTAAATCTCAGGAAAATTTTAAAGTGCCTGACACATTTCTTAACATAAATTACCTTCTACTGTAAGAGAAAATTGAAGCTACCAATTTGCAAACTTACCTGTATAGCTGTGAACTGTCTTTATTGCCTTCTCAGTTTCTCAGAGGAAATTCTCAGAGGACAAAAGTATTTTTTTATGTCTAAAACATCTCTCTCTATAAATGACTGTAAATTCCAACACTCCTCATCCCTCTCTGAATCTTGCTCTATCAGTTTACTCTTCTTTTTTCTTCTTCTGATCAGGACCTTCCTAATTCCTCCTAAGTATCTATGCTTGAGTCTCTCTCATCCTGAAAAAATAACACCTCTTAATAGCCACGGTCTCACTCGCCTACTTGCCTTGTGATCCTTCAAACCAAAATAGTCAAAGGATTTTGCTGTCCACTCCTATCTTTAATCAATTAAATAAAGACCTCCAGAATATTTTACCATCACTTTATCAAAGTCACAACCATCTATGTTAAAAGCCTCATTTACCACTGCATGAACTATTTCAATAACTCATTTTTTTCACCTATAGTTCTCTACTTCAATCCATTAACACATTGCTACCATATAATATTTCTTCTACATGTACAGTTCTAGTCACTTTATTCCTTGCTTTAAAATCTTCAGTGCCTCCCAACTGCTCACTCAATAAAGTCTTAACATAGCACTTAATATAGCCTTCTATATGACGTGGTTAAATTTAGCTTTCTAGTCATGTGTTTTAGTCAATTTGTATCTCCAAATAACAAAGATGTTACTGTATGAGACTAATAACTATATACCACTCTTCTGTTTAATGAACATCTACAAGTGCTAAATTTGCATTTATAATTAACCCATGTACTTTTAAAAGGTTCCTCCTTTTTTTGCATGAAGGCTTTAGGCAGAGAAGCACAGAAAAAAAGATTTGCCCTAGAATTTCCAAGGTGCACATGACTTGGTGGTTCCAGCTGTTTAGTACCATCTAATGAGGGATTACTATAATTATGGAAAAAGAGACTGGCTCACCTGTGCATCAGCAAGCTGCACAGCAGGAAACCCTTGGTTGGCTTCTTCTACACCTGCCACATCATCCTGACTAGTGCTATGCTGAGAATGCGTTCCATCCAAAGTATTCTGGTCGCTAGATAAGACAGTGTTGAAATCTGAAGCTGAGGGTATCGTAGGAAGATTGGGTGCAACACCTAACAGAGTAAATGTTCAAAAATAAAACTTAAGTTGTGAGGAAATAAAAACAACTTAAAGGGCACAGCAAAGTAAACTTATGAAGTCTGTATTATAGTAGTATTACCAGACCATCTTAATTGAATGAAGAAAAAAAAAAAAAAAACAGCACTTTTGGGTTATTTTAGAGGCATGATTTACTAATAAAAATGAAATCAAAGTATAATTTCAGAAAATATTAGTCTTCCTCATACATGAAGTCTGTATTAGAACCAGTCAGTCCACAGTACAGAATTTTATGGCTAAAATATCTTTGAAAAGCATTTGATACTCCCTCAGCTTTGCACTGAGGCGCAGTCATAGGTAGCAGTAGGATAAAAGCAATGGGTGTCACAGAGTCCCACATATAAATTTCTTCCCAACTATGCTTTCCTGAGGCAAAAGAAAAATAAAATGACACTATTTCTTTTCCTATGTACTCCCTTTACCCTTTAGCTCCCCAGGCAAAAGACCCACGCATGCTAAAGAGGAAATGTTCTTTTCTGGTTTTCTTAAAATTTCAACTGCACAGTAGTGAGACTAGTTTTAGAAAAGTACTGAGAGCTGGTGGAAGCATCATCCTTCTTTCTTCTTCAACCAAGAGCCAATGCTAAGAACTGGAATGTAGTCATAATTAGAATCGGTTCCAGGTTCAAAAGTACGCCACACACCAGCAAAAACAAAACAAACAAAACAAAAAACCAAAAACTAAAGTCATGTTTCAACCACATTTCATAATTTCCTATTTTCTATATGAACAGAATTTGTTAGCAATGCAAATTGCTGTTACATGGATTAACTTCAGCTGCCCTCTGTAACTAGGACCAAAGCCTATTTCACAGCCTTTAAAAAAAAATTTTTACAAGAAAATAATACATGCATCTAATAAATTTGGGAAAACACCCCCAAAAAAGAAAAAAAGTAGAAAATGAAGGGTGCGGGGCGCCTGGGTGGCACAGTTGGTTAAGCGTCCGACTTCAGCCAGGTCACGATCTCACGGTCCGTGAGTTCGAGCCCCGCGTCAGGCTCTGGGCTGATGGCTCGGAGCCTGGAGCCTGTTTCCGATTCTGTGTCTCCCTCTCTCTCTGACCCTCCCCCATTCATGCTCTGTCTCTCTCTGCCCCAAAAATAAATTTAAAAACGTTGAAAAAAAAAAAAAAAGAAAATGAAGGGTGGCACCTCTTCTGTTTCTGGAGATAGCCACCAATATTTCTTTGTGAATTCCCTGCCAGTCTTCTTACTATTTACACACACTCTTTTAAAATTAACAAACTGCCAGGGTTTCTGGGTGGCTCACTTAAGCATCTGACTTTTGATCTTGGTTCAGGTCATGATCTCATGGTTCGTGAGTTCAAGCCCTCCATCGGTCTCTGTATTGACAGCATGGAGCCTGCTTGGGATTCTCTCTCTCTGCCTCTCTTCCTGCCGCCCCTCCCCAACTCATGCACATGCACACATGCTCGCTCTCTCTCTCTCTCTCTCTCTCTCTGTCAGTCTCTCTCAGAATAAATAAAATTTAAAAATAAATAAATAAAACTAAAATAAAAATAAAATAAAATAAAATAAGTTGCCCTCGTTTCCTCCTCAAGGGCAAGAATCTTATTTTAATTCCTCTTAGTACTCGTTTAGATTTTAATTAAATATTTTAATTAAATACTTAATTACTAAAAAGAGTAAAAGAATGCTAGTTATTATTTCTCTGAGGAACGTGAATAAACTAAAAATATTTTTCTGTATTGTAGGTACATTATGCCATATACTTTGCATGTTTTCATTTACTGCCTTTTGGTATTTAGAAAATTAAACCAGCCACATTAACTGGACATTTTAAACTCTTTAAATTATATACAATCTCACATTTGACATATTTGTCTTTCCACAAGAACACCAAGTGACAGCTTACGATTCTCTTAACTTGATATTAACAAAAACATTTCATAAATGGGAAAATTTCAACTAAACACTATTAAACATTTCAGATTTTCTGACTATTCCTTGAAAAACAGGATTTTGCTAAAATTTATGTATGCACCTTAGACAGTTAAGCAAAATAACACGTAGCTCAATACCTGTTGGAAGGCTGTTATGTGCAGACTTTGTAACAGGAGATTCCTGTACCACACTTCCACGATTACCAACAGCATTTGACATCCAATTATAGAAACTCACAGAAGACGGCTCAGATAGCAAGGGATGTTCGGATAACATATCAGTGGCCATTGTATTTCCTGAAAATAAAGTTTTATTGTTTATTATTTATGTATTACTTACATACTAAGGAAGCATAAAATATGATTTATGTAATTAATTTTTATTTTATTTTATTTTATTTTAAATTTTTTTTTTCAACGTTTTTATTTATTTTTGGGACAGAGAGAGACAGAGCATGAACGGGGGAGGGTCAGAGAGAGAGGGAGACACAGAATCGGAAACAGGCTCCAGGCTCCGAGCCATCAGCCCAGAGCCTGACGCGGGGCTCGAACTCACGGACCGCGAGATCGTGACCTGGCTGAAGTCGGACGCTTAACCGACTGTGCCACCCAGGCGCCCCTGTAATTAATTTTTAAAAGTCAGGTTAAATTGTCTTTTGCAGATGTTTTCAAACTCACTGCATGATGTTGGTATTTAGATATTAAGGCATTAATAAATAAGTTATTTTTAATATAACAAGAAGAAATGCACCGCTAGCTGGTTTTGACATACCATGACTAGGTTGACAGTAATGTCAAATGCTGCAATTTAGAAATACAAATTAAAGGCATGAAGACACCAAAAGTTACAAAGAGAAGAGTTTCCCAAAATATTTTTTCAAAGATTTCTATGTGTCATACATAGATAGATTAGTTATGCAACCAAAGTATAAATCAAAATAAACTTAAGTCCTGTTTGTTTTTAATTCTTGCATAGAAGTAAACTTGTAATTGTCTAAACTAAGCATGTACCTGTTCTTGTTAGGGAGCTGCTTTTTACAGCTGCACTACTTCTTTGAGGGGTCCCTTCCAGGAGGTTGTGCAGGCTTGGGAAGCTTCCAGTCAGATAGCTGAGTAGGCTCTCCTTCCTTGGACTCTCCTTAACTGGCATCCCAGCACGTCCAACATGTACTGGAGAATCTGTGGCAGTGTCTCCACTGGTATAGCTCAAAGAATGATATGGGTGAATGCCCTGCAAAAGGAACAACACAGGGCTCTTTCTTTCTTATGTATGTAACAATGACTGCTAATAACTGCAACTACTACTACTGTTGCTATTACTGCTAGTTACTATTCACGTTAATACCAACACAGATTGTGCCTACTAGGACTACGGTGAATCTCAAGTATATGTAAAAATGTTTTAAAACGTTATAGTACAATGCAAAGAACAGCCTTTATTATTTTAACAAGGAATTATTAACTCCCTTTGAAATCTGAAGAGTGTGTCTTGTGGCAAGATTTCTATACTGAAATTCTTAATACTGTAGTACTTTTCTTGGTACCCTGATAATGAAAAACTGTGAGAGATTCTCTGTAGAGTTCTAATATGTCAAAAACAATTTTCAGAAATTCTCTGAGGAAAATAAAAAGTTACAGAACTGCCCATCTCTATTTGCTCTGTCACATCTAAGATTAGAATTTCAGGTCAGTATAAAATAGTACAAGAAAAGCCTATAAAAGAAGAGATCTGAAACAAAGCACTGCAATTCAATTCTCTGGAGGATTTTTATGATCCATAAACAAAGGACTGTTTGTGGAGAAAGGAAAAATCATCAACCAAAAAAAACCCTGAAACTAAGGAGTTGAGAGTTTAAAAGTATCCTCCTTCTAACTATGCTGTAGAAATAGAGTAAGCCTAATATTCCAAACTTAACAAATGTATACCAATCATTGAATTGTTTAATTAAAAGAGCAATATGTACACAGAATGAAGACTTTAAAAGCACAAAAAGATTATTCAATAAAAAGTATCCCCTCACTCCAGTCTACTATATCCCTTCCCCCAAAGGTACTATTTCTTATCCTTCTTTAAATAATTTATGACTGTACAAGCACATACACATATTTATCCTTTTTTTTTAACACACAGATACACATTATCCCATATTTTGTGTTTACTTTAATCCAGCACTCTGGTGACCATTCCATATCCACTTAGAGATCTCCTTTATCTTTTAAACACAATTTTTTAAGTCTTCATAGTATACATCTGTATCAGGGTACACTAGTTTATTAGTCCTCTAATGATTAGTCATTTATGTTTCTTCTATTATTTTCCTATGATAAACAGTGTTGTAAAAACATTATTGGATGTGTGTCTTTGAATTATTAGAACATCCATTTCTTTAGAATGAATTCCTGGACATGAACATACTGGGTAAGAGAAGATCACATTTTAAGTTTTGATACAAATTGTCATATTATTCTTCCAAGAGGTTGTGCCAGTTTACACTCCCACCAGTAGTGTAGGAGAGTGTCTGTTTTCTCATCTTCACCAACAATATACACTATTCAAATGTTTTACTGTTTTCAATCTGACAGGTGGAAATGGAAATCTCATTTTAATTTACATTTCTTTAATTGTAAGAGGGTACATATTCACATATGTATATACATTTCTATGTGAACTGCCCATATACCATTTTTCCATTTGGTTTTGCTCTTTTTTCCTAATGATTAGAAAAAGATCTTTATATATATGAGGAAATTAGTCCTTTGTCATTTGTCTATTTTGTTTATGATACATTATTTTTTTCTGTGTAGAAACTTTATATTTTAATATAAGCAAAATTATCACCTTTTACCTTATGGATTCTGGGTATTAATATAAGTCTATACCTAGATTTTCAAAGAAAGCTAATATATTAACTGTCGTTTTCGTTGCTCAGAAAAGGAAACTAACAAAAAATACATAGCCCATGACAACAACAAATAACTTACATTCTTACTATGTGCCAGGTATTATTCTAAGCATTTTCCATATATTACAGCTATTTCTTACATTGACTTTCTGGAAAAAGTTATTACTGTAATCTCCATCAGACAGATAACGAAACAGACACACAGTACAGGTAACTTGTTCAGTCACAAAGCAACTGAGTGGCAGAGGCAGAATTGAAACCAAGGCTGTCTGGCTCCCAAGGTGGTCCAGCTCAACAGTGTAAATAAATTCATAAAATAGCCTAACTCTAACTGTATATTAAATTACTAATCATGTTAATTTCACCATAAGGATATTTATTATTATTGAATTATTAATTACTGAATATAGAAATACTATTTGAAGATTTAAATTTAAATACCTAGTATTTGAATTTGAGATATCAAAAATTTAGATCTTCTCTAGAAGACTACTCTAACTAAAAATAGTAATAATAATGTACCTTTATTTTTAATGCAGAGTCACTATGAGTATGAGTCTTAGAAAGTTTCCTCATTATTTCAGCTCCAGTTACAGGTCCAGAACTACCAGGTGGAGGCCGGTTGGCTGTTCCTTCTAGCAGCATTGTGTGCTCACTGACTGTGGCTGAAATAGTGCAAAAGAATATGTAGGCTATAGGTTATTAGACATTTTCTTGAAACATCAACACCTAGTGGTGTAACTACACTCAACTTTACATATGCCTTGAATAAATAAATTAATTAAATTTCCTTGAAATTAATTGTGGAATAAACTATAATATTAATTCACATTTTTCTTTTACTCTCCCAACCCCAATCTTCTCATTCATCTTAAAAAAGGAACAAATAACTTCTATTCAGTGCCTCCACAGGCCACCCAAATGGTATAGAGATAAAAAAACAATTCAACTAAGCTGCAAATACATAATCTTCAGATTAACCTAGGCATTTGAAGATAACTAATTAGAAGAGATGTTTATTACACTATTCTTCCAATTTTCAGGTAGACTTGAAATCCAGCCTATTATTCATAGCATATTCACTTTTAAATATAAAGTTTTTTTAAAAACAACAACAAAAAACCTGGGTAAAGATTTTTTTCCAAATTTTTATTTAAATTTTAGTTAGTTAACATACAGTGTACTATTGGTTTCAGGAGCGTAATTTAGTGATTCATCACTTACATATAACATCCAGTGCTCATCGTAAAAAGTACCCTCCTTAATGCCCATCACCCATTTAGCCCATTCTCCCCACCCATTTCACTCCATTCACCCTCAGTTTGTTCACTATAGTTAAGAGTCTCTTAGGGTTTACTTCCCTCTTTATTTTTTCTTCCTCTATGTTCATCTGCTTTGTTTCTTAAATTCCACATATGAGTGAAATCATATGGTATTTGTCTTTCTCTGACTGGCTTATTTTGCTTAGCATAATAAACTCTACTTCCATACATGTTGTTGTAAATGGCAAGATTTCATTCTTCATGATGGTTGAGTAAAATTCCATTGTATATATATACCACATCTTTATCCATTCATCAGCTGATGGACATTTGGACTCTTCCAATAGTTCGGCTATTGTTGATAATGCTGCTATAAACATCAGGGTACATGTACCCCTTCGAATCTGTAGTGCTATTGCTTGGGTTGTAGGGTAGTTCTATTTTTAACTTTTTGAGGAACCTCCACACTGTCTTCCACAGTGGTTGCACCAGTTTGCATTCCCACCAATAGTGCAAGAGGGTTTCCCTTTCTCCACATCCTCACCAACATCTGTTGTTTCTTCTGTTGTTAATTTTAGCCATTCTAACAGGTGAGAAGTGGTATGTCATCATGGTTTTGATTTGTTATTTCCCTGATGATGAGTGATGTTGAGCATCTTTTCATGTGTCTGTTAGCCATCTGGATGTCTTCTTTGAAAAAATGTCTATTGGGGCGCCTGGGTGGCGCAGTCGGTTAAGCGTCCGACTTCAGCCAGGTCACGATCTCACGGTCCGTGAGTTCGAGCCCCGCGTCAGGCTCTGGGCTGATGGCTCGGAGCCTGGAGCCTGTTTCGGATTCTGTGTCTCCCTCTCTCTCTGCCCCTCTCCCGTTCATGCTCTGTCTCTCTCTGTCCCAAAAATAAATAAAAAACGTTGGGAAAAAAAAAAATTTTTAAATAAAAAAAAAGAAAAAATGTCTATTATCTGTTTTTTCAGTGTGAAGTTTGATCAGTTCTGTATAGATTTTGGATACTAACCTTTTATCAGATATGTCATTTGCAAATGTCTTCTCCCATTCTATAAGCTACCTTTTTATTTTGGTGATTGTTTCCTTTGTTGTGTAAAAGCTTTTCATTTTGCTGAGATCCCAATAGTTCATTTTTGCTTTTGTTTCCCTTGTCTCTAGTGACATCTCTAGTAAGAAGTTGCTCCAGCCAACGTCAAAAAGATTGCTGCCTGTTCTCTTCTCTAGGATTTTGATGGTTTCCTGTCTCACCTTTAGGTCTTTCATGCATTTTGAATTTATTTTTGTGTATGGTGTAAGAAAGTGGTCCAGGTTCATTCTTCTGCATGTTGCTGTCCAGGTTTCCCAACACCGTTTGTTAAAGAGACTGTCTTTTCCCCATTGGATAGTCTTTCCTGCTTTGTTGAAGATTAGTTGGCCATATAGTTGTGGGTCCCTTTCTTGGTTTTCTATTCTGTCCCATTGATCTAAGTGTCTGCTTTTGTGCCAGTACCATACTGTCTTGATGATTATAGCTTTTTAATATAGCTTTAAGTCTGGAATCGTGATGCTTCCAGCTCTCCTTTTCTTTTTCAGGATTGCTTTGGCTGTTCAGGGTCTTTTGTGTTTCCATACAAATTTTAGGATTATTTATTCTAGTATTTTATTCTAGATGGCGGTGGTATTTTGATAGGGATTGCATTAAATACACAGATTGCTTTGGGTAGTATTGCCATTTTAACAATACTTATTCTTCCAATTCATGAGCATGGGATGCTTTTCCATTTCTTTGTGTCCTCTTCAATTTCCTTCATATGTGTTCTACAGTTCTCAGAGTACAGATCTCTTGACTCTTTAGTTAGGTTTATTCATAGGTATCTTACGGTTTCCGGAGCAACTTTGGAGACTGATCCCTTGATTTCTTTTTCTGCTGTGTTATTATTGGTGTATAGAAATGCAACCGATTTCTGTACACAAATTTTGTGTCCTGAACTTTGCTGAATTCATGTGTTCTAGCAATTTTTTTGGTGGAGTCTTTCAGATTTTCTACATAGCATACCATGTCATCTGCAAATAGTGAAAGTTTGACTTCTTCATGGCTGATTTGGACGCTTTTTATTTCCTTTGGTTGTCTGATTGCTGAGGCTAAGATTTCCAGTACTATGTTAAATAGTAATGGTGAGAGTGGACACCTCTGTTTTGTTCCTGACCTTAGAGGAAAAGCTCTCAGTTTTCCTCATTAAGGATGGTATTAGCTGTGGGTCTTTGTATATGCCCTTTATGATGTTGAGGTATGTTCCATCTATACCTACTTTATTGAGGGTTTTTATCAGGAACAGATGCTATATTTTGTCAAATGCTTTTTCTGAATCCATTGAAAGGGTCATGGTTCTTACCCTTTCTTTTATTAATGTGGTGTATCACATTGATTGATTTGCAAATATTGAACCACCCCTGCAGCCCAGGATTAAATCCCACTTGATAATGGTAAATAATTCCTTTAAGGTACTTCTGGATTTGATTTGCTAGTATCTTGTTGAGAATTTTTGCATCTGGGTTCATCAGGGATATTGACCTGTAATTCTCCTTTTTAGTGGGATCCTTGTCTGGTTTTGGATCAAGGTAATGCTTGGCCTGGCAGAATGAGTTTGGAAGTTTTCCTCCATTCATATTTTCTGGAATAGTTTGAGAAGACTAGGTATCAAATCTTGTTTAAATGTCTGGTAGAATTTGAGAAGCCATCTGGCCCTGGACTTTTGTTTGTTGGGAGATTTTTGATATATCAATGTTCTGAAAGCTCTAATTTTAAGGCTACTGTCCTTTTCCATGGTACTTGTAATATTTTTTTCAAAATATTATATGATAATTCAGTATAATTGAAAATGACATGTCATGATAACAAAAGAAAACCTCTGAAAAAGCATTAAAGTGTGCACATATAATTTTGAAAAGCATATCTACTGTCTGTGTTCTGGCACAGCCATTATGATGATAAAATTACAGGCTGAAAGCATGACTCTAAACATTACATAAATACATAATCAACCAGGCACCAGGTAAAATTCAAAGGCTTCTTTAAAAGACTATGTCATAGACAAGACAATGAACAAATACAAATGTGAATTTTAAAAGAAACTTAATGTGCTTCACGCAAAACATTCTAGCTATGGAAAAATGTCTGTTATTGTACTGGATAGATTAGGAGAAGTCTATCGTATTTTATGAAATTAAATATAAAACTCAAAAGTCAGTATAAAAATTCCAATATTATCATCATTTATTTGGACTAATACAAATCATACTTATGTAATTAAGCCATGACAATTTCAAATTTTGGCACACAAATGATTAAAATTATCACATATACTATGTTACGAAGGTATAATATCTAACTAAAATATTTACAGATTACCTGCATCAAATTCAAATTCTGCTCCATCAGCACTGGTGTCACTTTGAAGACCACCTCCATTGTCCAGCCCAAGTCCATCTTCATGTTCGTGATCCACAGCTGATTGAGGTTTGAGGGGCTGAGCTGGTCGATGTAAGCTAACTCCTTTAAAGGCTGGTGTCACCACAATAAACTTCATCCACTGCCTTGCCAGTGCAACTAAACCTTTCTTTAAAGTTACCAAAGCAGGAAGTCCATCACTCTGTAACAATAATGATTTAATAGTAAGTTACTATTTAAGTGCTTTGCATACATTTATTCATTTAAACCCCATAACTCCCATTTAGAGATGAAGAAGCTAGAATTTATGTGATATAATCTGTTCAAGGTTACAAAAGAGATCATTTCAAACTGACTATAGAACTCATTCTTTAAATACAACATTGTATCTTTCTGTCATAACACATTACCAGGTGAATAAGAAGCTAAACATGAGGCACAAAATTGGGATTCTCCTTAAGAAGCATTCAGTCTACTGTACCTTTTTTACTCAATTGAGGAAATCAAATGTATTCTGAGCTACCTGGAATATTCATTAAACAAATAGAATGAAATTATTCCCTTCAAAGATTAGGTAACCACCACTATTTTAACATTAAAAATAAATAAATTACTATGGTTAAATGCTGAACACAGTTGAATTTGTAACTGCTTTCAAAGTTAAAGGTATTATCAGTAACAATTACATAATTTAGAATATACTTTATTCCACATGATGATGATTTTAAGAAAGAAAATTTGGCTAATTCCTAATTTCCTAAGAGGAAAACATCCAACTCCTCTCCATCCCCTTTCTTGTAATTCCTTGTGTTGGGAGAAATGCTCTGATTGAAGACAGACATTTATTAGACAGCAGAAATCACCTCACTTGCTTTCTGAGCAACATCAGATCTCTTAGCCTGTCCTTTAATTCTTAGACCATCTTGTGCTTCTTCCTCTTACATATAAAGCATATCTTGGCAAAGCATCCATACATAAGAAATGCCTGGTGGCATTTCAGTTCCAGTGTCTCTGCCTATGAGTAGATGGGCAAGCTAGCCTTGCACTGTGTACCTCCAGCCTTCAATTTCCAGGGTAGGAGTAGAAAGCACTATACTAGTCTCAGGTCTAAGTACCTTTTTCTAATCCATCATTTACTAGAGATTCTCTCATTGGAGGTTATCATTAATAAATACTGATACAATGATCCCTAATTTGGCTAAACTTCTCATGCATTTTCTATTGACCTAAAGCTTGGAGAGAAGAGAGATCATCAAGTTCTAAACCTCTAATGATGACATGTTATCTTCTCTAGTGCTTTTCTAGAGGCAGACATATATTGTATTTATTTTGTATTATTATACATTCTCCCCTTAACCATTAATTAGCCCCTATTTTATTAAACATTTCTGTGAAATCTGATGCTGGTGATTACTTTTTGCTTGAAATTCTTTAAACCTTTGGCTTCTAAGGCATTTATTCCTGATTCTCCTACCTGTTACTTTCCCTCCTCAGCATTCTGTGTAGCTCTATCCACCCTCTCGCCACCCCACTTTAATTTTGGTATTCTTCAGGGATCCATTCTGGACCAGTTTCTCCCTCAACATGCCATCATCCCTAGACGCCATCATCCCTAGAAGTTTCATCCATCTAGAAGTTTTCATCTACAGCTTCTAACACTTTCATGTTGGCAACTCCCAAATCATTCATCTGAGCCCACTGTTGTCTATAAGCTGGTATTTCTAATTGTATTTCTCCTCTAGACTTCTCATCCACATCTCAAACCCCATGGATCAATGAATGGCTCCTCTAAAGAATAGAGACTTCTTTAAAACTAACCTATGGTTTCACATATGGTTTCCATAACTCACCATTGTAGCATCATCAATGATGGAGTAATTTGCCTGGTGCAGGTAGTGATGTAGTATATTACACAGCAAACATGAAGGATTTTCTTGGAGAAAACGTGCAACTTTTGTAAGTCTGTTGTATTTACTTCTCAGCGGAAAATGTACACTTTTATTCTGAAACAAAGCAAAAACAACAGATTTAGAGTTATATAAATCAAAGACAGTGCAAATAGAAGATATCTAGTAATCAAGAACTTGCAGGTCTGATGTTTTCCAACAATGATGAACAATAAGGGATCATGTTCAATAATAAATTCTGTATGATACCTTGTATTGTTGAAAGACATACCTCTAATGCTTCTGTCATTATGCATCCCATAACAGCACAAATTCTCAAAGTGCCCTCAGTTTCTAATTTGTTTAAGGATGATTTGAGTTGATCAATGGGAACAAGCCATGCACCAACAGCTGGAGTTGCAGTGCTTAAAAGGTTCAGCTGCCTTTGAATATTAAAAAAAAGAAAATACAAAAACAAGTGTCAAGATTTGTATTTCAAACAATAACCCATACTTACTATACTTAGTGGCTATTTTACTTAGGCAAAATTTCGTTTCCTTTTGGTTACCAGATACATTATGAACATATAAGTAGAAATGCCAAGAACAGATAATAGGAAAAAAAGAAAAATATTAAAACCTATTAGAGGTGAAAGTAAGAAGTGCATGGTGAGGTGACATATAAAACTAAAGACCTAGAAAAGAAAAAGAGTCAAACAAGAGAAGAATAAGGTCTATAGAAAGCATGAAAGTAGGAAATATGGTAAGAAAGTGGCAACCCTAATGCTAGATATATCAGAAAAATAATTTAAAAAACATGAGACAGAATTTTATGTTATTTAAAATAAAGTAACATCAAGGAATAGTACTACTTTTTAAAAACTTTTTACCTAGAAAATGAATGTGTAGGAGATCTCACATTGGTGGGAGCTGCAAAACTAAACCATATTTCCTTGATGGTCAACTTCATGCTACATGAATCTGGAGGTGGAGGCATCAGAGGTAGATCTTTTTTCAAATCATCAGATTCAACTCCTTCATCCTACATAAATTCAAAAACCAAAAACTTAGCTCCTTAAAATCACTAGTGCAAAGGTTAATGTTTTAAGCACAAAATCTTCCCAACAAAGCAAGTTCTACAGATAACACCTTTATATAAAACAGTTAACATAAACCCTGCTCAGCCTGATTCTGAGAAATATCTAGAGACCCTTGAAGCTCCAAGGATCATAGTCTGAGAAGCCATTGCACTGTAACAAACCATAAATCAAGAGATCTTAGAACTGAAGGGTTTCTCATGATCACTTCATTCAATCACATTTGTTTAGAGATGTTTAACTGTTATTTTTTCCACGTGAAGAAAGTGAGAGAAAGAGGTTTGGTGATTTGCCAAAAGGTCATACAATATTAAGTAGGAGAATGAGTGATAGAATTAAGGTCTTCTGCTTCCCACCACAACCTATTTTCCATTCCAGTTTAACAAAATACTTTAACCTTCCAAATAAAGTGCCATAAAAATAGTAGTGTAGTCCATGTTCAAATAAATAACACTCTACAATCAAAAATTCTGAGTTATCTTATATGCTAGCAGTCTGAATCAGTATTAAGAAATAGAGGAGTATTTTTTAAATGTATAATCACCACTCTTTAGAATGCAAGGAGGTAAGAATAATATTAAGGAAACAAAAAAGTCTACAGCCTGTAATGTCTACTTATAGCTCTCTGATTCACTTGTGATCCAGATGAAGAAAAGACTGACATTTTCTTGTGGGATGATTAAGGAATCTAGAGTATCCACAAAATAGTTTGAATCCTAAGTGCTAATAAAACAATTTGAACCATAGGCAACAGTAATTTTAAAGTTAGCAGGCACTAAATATAAGTCGACATTCCTTATCTGCAATTCTAAAATTACAATGTTCTGAAAAATCTAAATATTTCTGTGTAAATGTGGCAACAAAATTTGATCTGAACTGGTGATGGGCTATTTATCCCATTTGGCATTTTTATTAGTGTTGTGCTACATAAGTATTTAAATACTTCAAGACACAGTGCTATCTCAGATTCCACTAGGCGTTTGTGTAACATATAAACCACACACAGTTATTACCTTTCTCTTAAAGGAAAAAAAGTCTGAATTCTCAAATACACCTGACCTGTGGGTTTCAGACAAGGCTGTGAGAAGAAAGTCTTCAAGAACTCAAATTTTAAAAAGGGAAGGGAGCTTGTAGGTAATAAGCAACTAATTATAATAATATGTGAAGCAAAGCAGTAATACACTTAGATTTAGGTTGACCGAATTTTGGGCACCTATGGTATGTGTAACTGATGACAGCTAAAGGCCAATGCATGTACTTCGGGAGCTCAGGTGAAGGGTTAGTGCTAAAAGCATAACCGATGGGCAAGAGTAGTATCATCAAATTATGGAGCAGGACTAGGAAATGAAATAAATCAGGGAGTGGACAAATAGCAAAAAAAGCAAAGTAGCCAAAAAGAGAACGTGGGGTGAACACCCACATTTAAGGACAAAGAACTGAATAAGGACATGGACCAGCAAAAGTCAGAGAAGCCAAAGTAAGCAATGTTACAAAATTTAGAGATACTCAGCAAGGAGAGTAGGATCCGAAAGACCAAGGAAAACACCTGAGTTTCTGTCAAGTATATTAGCAGGATAGAAGGACAAAGAGAGCACAGCTGGTTTTTCCCAGTTCTTTTGTCCAGTGAGAACCTATTGGATTTTTTAATTTCCTTAATTAAAGTGCTAATTCCCAACCACCATCCAAATACTTCCAAAGACCTCACAAGAAAACTGTGATTAAACTCTTGAACTATGCCTCAAATCAAAATAAATGTTTCAAAACTAAATTCCTAGAAACCTGGGGTTCAGAGTTCATTATGCCAATGGATACTGGATATCCATGACATTTCTTAAAAGGTGGTTTCTTTCCTCTTCAACTGGTCTAATTTTCAAATGATTAGAAGTATATGTATATATGTGTTTAAAAACAACATCTATCAAGTTCTTACTATGTGCCAGACACTGAGTTAAACCTTTCATATGTATTATCTCCTTTAATCTTAACAAATTAGAAGGTCAATATCATTATAATACTATACAGATGAAGAAACTTCGGAGATGAAATAACTTGCACCAATCACTGGTACAACTCTTCTATAATCTAGGATATTGAATATTTTCATTATTGCTATTATTCATCATGACATTCTACCATTATAAAAACAATAAATGAATTGCATATAAAATCCTTGAAACAACATAAAAACAATGACTACTTTTCTGATATTCTATTAATTTAATAATTCAACAAATATTAAGTGCCTAATATGAGCAAGGTATAAAGCAAAGCACTACAGCAGATACAAATAGATCTATGGTATGGTACCTACATTTCAGAACTTACACTCTAGTAGTAGTATATAATCACCAAAATACTTTGATTACTATTTAAGCAAAATCTAAAATATGGAAAGAGAAGCAAATATACTCCAGAAATTAACTCTGAATTGGGTGTGCAGTTTTCTGTTATTTTTCAAAGCGCTATTACTATTAAAAATTCACCAACTTGTTCATCTGAAACAGAATTTCCATTTAAGTCTGAAGAAGGACTTATTTGATCACAAGGAAGATTATCATCAGAAACATCAGTATTATAGCCACTGCCAGTTGGAGAATCAGAAGAATTATTGGATGTCAGCACTCCACCTCTTTCTGTGACACTAGCTTTACCCATAATTCCAAACGTATTATATAAAACAGCACCAGATTGTCTTCCTCCTTTAAAAATGAAAGAATATATTTATTAAAAATGGTAGGTGTATAAATGCTGTACTCTACAGTATCCATAAAGATAAAAACAAAAAATAAAAATTCATGAAGATATTCTTTCTCATCAAAACTTCTCCTTATCCATAAAAGTCACATAAGAATAGATTATCAGATAAAGAATTGTGAGCATATAAAATTACTATCATACATGACTAAACCTAAAGTCTTATATACAACTCAGCCTTCCCTTTTTTTGTATATTATTCAGTAATATAAAAGAAAACAAACGTAACTGTAAGTCAGTGTGTCTCACTGAATAAAGGATTTACTGTATTTTCATCCTGCAAATCTCTACTAATCAAAAATCCAGTTTACAAAGACACAAACTTTCAAAAGCTGGGTGGCTTTATATTTTATTCAAAAATTTTTTCTGAACCACAGATTTTTCTGTTCAACCACTGATGCTTTGTATGTCTACATGCTCTGTTAGTTTTGAATCACACAACGAAGGGAAAGTTCCACTTATGCAATTGGGATGGAGCACCCACCCTGGTAAATAGTCCCACATACCACACTTTCTGCTTAAATATGCTGATTCAGGTTATTAAAAATCACAATCATTCAAAACATTTCAGCAACATGGGGCCAATCTGTCCCTCATTTAAGCAGAATTTTTTAAGAATGCTTACCTTTTATGGTTAAATTTTCAAGTCCACATTCAAACATTATCCAACCCCATTTTTCTTGGCTGGGACCTATGCGAGTCACATCTGGAACAGCTTGCTGATCAGTTTCATCCACAAAAGTAAACTCATCCAACTCTTCAAGAGTAAATAAAACTTTGGATTTCTCAAAAGGAATAGCAGTGATGGCACAGGTACCAATATCTACTATCAAAAGAGAACAAGACGACCATTTTTAAAGACAGAGAGGTTTGTATTTAAAAAAAAAAAAAAGAAACATTTGGCATATCTTAAAAAGATATCTTAATACTCTGTCAAAAAGAAAAATAAATGAACCAACCAACTTCTAAAATAATGCCTAATATCTTACTACTTAAAAAGTGCCAGAATCTCACTGAAGTAAAAGGGAGGAAAAGGGATTCCACAGTTAACAAATAATTGCTCAGAGGCAGAATGAATTCATTTCTGAAAGATTATAGGCACTCTAAAAATCTAAAATAGCTCCTGAATAATTCAGTTTCATGGTAAACTATTTTTACATCATCATGTTAGAAAAAAAATTATTTTAATTAATTACCCAGCTTTAGGAAAAACATTAGAAAATAGGAAAATTACAGCTTTTACTAAAAGATTACTTTATGGTAACACATTTTATATAATTACAATTCATAACAGACATTGCCATAATAATTCCACTGCTTACAATATGCAATATGGAAACTAACATCCTGCATGCCTGGCAAAGGCTTTAAGTTTACTTTTTTCATTTCTTTCTGTGATTACAGCTAAGAGAGAAAAGGAAAAAAAAAAAAAAGGTTTAAAAAAAACACGTAAATTTAGCACTCAGAGATAAACTTGTTTACATTTGAATTAAATTTCTTTCTAGCATTTTAGAGATTATTTTACAAACAAACCAGCTTTGGTTCCCACATTTCAAGTAACAGTAAACCATGATAAGTTCCTGAGGGCATTAAAAATTCTTCAAAGATACTATTTTAATTGTTACATAACATCCCATCATACGAAAACACTGTATTTTGCACTTATGATTAGAAAGTCTTCCCTTGTCAGAGACTAAATGTTCACTTACATTTTTCTATGTTTTTCCATTATTTATTTTTTCATTGAACTTATTCTGATGTATGATATAAGGTGAGAATTTAACTTAAATTTTACTGAAATTTTTGGATTAGGTAATTACTTGCATAAATCAAAGATCCAAAATGTGTGAAAGTGTATGCAATGAAAAGCTCCAATACCACACTCGGACATCCACCTCCCCTCCCTTTAGGTAACAAATGTCATTAGATTATTGAGAATCCTTTCACAGATATCTTATGCACATATAAAGACAATTACATTTTTTTTAACATTATGTTTTTTACATACGCTTTTTTACACTATGTTTTGTCTTTAATGACTTTTTTCTACATAGCGTGCCTTTTAAAATTCTATTTAATTACTTCTTACAGTCTCTACAACACCCAAGTGCAAACTGGTTACCAGTGCAAACTGAGCCTTTTTATATTTAAGCCACTGTATTTTGTACCAGCTCTAGGACAATAGATCTCAGGCAGCCATGAAAAGTCTCTTTATTTGGAATCCTCAAAATGCTTTGCCCTCAAACACAAGGATGGTGAAATAAGCTTTGAGAAAGCCACAGCAGTTACATAGACCCAGGATATAGACAAGAATCATGGAAACTTCAGAGCTCACAGAATACAATGAGCAAACTCAAGATAATCATTTGTTCATTCAGGATTGGTCACCTGTCCTATATGTAGATTTTAACATAGCAATCATCTCAAGTAAGAGTGACAAATTCCATTTTTTCTAGATTGAATCTCTGACTATCTGAGATCACTGAAGCCTTTAAAACGAGCTATGCACTAAATTACATAAAAAATATTAAAAGGATATGTAACATCTCTAGTTTTTCACCTCAAGAGGGACTTTAAGAGACACAGCTATTGTTCTTATTGCTACTATATTTTATAGATTTGACTAACAGCTTTTGATATTGCAATCAATTCTTTTTTGTATATAAGATAATAATCTTTTACATTTACTTATTTACTTTTGAGAGAGAGACAGAGAGAAGTGAGCAGGGGAGGGGCAGAGAGAGAGGGAGATAGAGAATCCCAACAGGCTCTGCACTGGCAGCAAAGAGCCTGACGGGCTTAAACTCACAAACCGTGAGATCATGACCTGAGCCGAAATCAAGAATGGGACGCTTAACCAACTCAGCCACGAAGGTGCCCCTTGCAATTAATTCTTTTTAATGAAGTTGTGCCAACAGAATGATTAAAAAGTAAGAAAGATGATAAAGACCATACTCTCTGTTTTATAATGAGCCAGCAGATACTATGAAGAAAAAAGAGGAGACAGAAGCAGTTCCTAATTTGGGCCATACCACTTACTTTCCTACCACAGTTTACCTTCCACTGTCATAGAACACGAGTAACTAAACAATTAAATACCATGTGTTCAATATATGCAGAAATACCTTTCTCTTATAAAATACTCAAATTGTAGCAATATTTTTAAAAATCATGTTTCCTTTTGCAAATTCTTCTTACATTTATACATGTCAAAGAAAAATATCTGTTGTAGAATCCTACCTGTTGTATCAAGACCCCTAAGTTGCCCATGAACTCGATGAATGTTTAACTTGGCTGCAATTTCTTTGCCTTTTTCTGCTCCAGCATTTGATCTGAGAGATCCAGATGACTGAGGCTGCATCTTAGTGGCATGGACATACCTATCAAAATTTGATGTTCTACCAGGTTCTGCATTGTTTGAAGTCTCTTCAACCACACCTCTTTATGGAAAAAGAAAAAAAAAAGAAGTATGACAGTTAACATGTAAACAATATAGTTCAGTAAAAACATTTAATAAATTTTTTTTAATTCCACTGTTTTAATTAAACCAATATTCATAACAAATTTTTCAGTGTTTACTGAAAAATAGTATGTGTAAAAACAGTATGAACTTTTAAAAACCTACTTTGCATATCTATAAAGTGATATTTGAAATTCCAATACAAATTTTGAGTATTAGCACCAGTTTTCAGAAATATATTAAAATGATGATTGTTTCTTGCTTTTACATCCAACAAGAAAATTATGGCTCAAATTAATAAATTTTACCTGTTCATACGAACTTGTGTAGCAATTCTGTCAAAACACAATGCTACTAGAGAAACATGAGTCACGCTTTTATTAGGAGCTGCACTTGGAGATTCTTCCACGGAGGCTTGTAACAAACATAAGTTTACCTAACACAAAATGTCATAAATTTCAGAGTTAAAAACTTAAAAATTATCACTTAAACATAAAATATACAAGAAACTGAAAAACTACTGTTAAGAATCATGTATGTATGTGTCTGATAGACTCTCATAATCATAATTCAATTCTTATTGGATGAATGTGGAATATTTTATAAGTATTACCCCATATTCCAATTAAGTAAACTATATTAATTTTTCCATTAGATCATCAAAAAATAAAATATATATTTTTGATATAATCTATTCTACCACCATTCAGCTTAGTAAATACAAAGGATAAAACCCACCAAAATGTTTTCCTCTTTCTGGAAAATTTTTTAAATTGTTACCTTTGGTATGCTAACATTAGCCTGAAGACCTTTAATTGTTACATTATCTTGCTTCATTATAAGATTTGTCTGTGCTTGTCCTTGGTTAGTAGTTCCTATGGTAGTATGTTCAGTTTTTGTTCCTCTAACATCTTGTTTGGAAGATAGCTAGAGATTAAAGTAGAATTATTATTTCAGAGAACTTTCATAATTTCCACATCATCCACAATTGCAACTTGTTTATCCAATGTGCTCCTTTATGCCCATCTATATGCCAGCTGCCATCCACTTCAGCAACCACACTCTTAAAGTCCAAACCTTAGAAAAGCTAGCAACACTACTAGTAGCTTCAGGGCTGAAGAGAAGTGATATAAAATAAAGTGAAAACACCCTACAGAGAAACACAAAAAAAATGGCAATAGGTATTATTTTAGAATCAGTAAAATGTATTAATTTAAGAACAGATTTGGTTTTTGATAATTGGCTCCTTACTGGCTGAGGATATTTTCAAATTTCTTTTGATGTACATTCATACCCTAACTACCTGTCACATGAAATGCCAATATGTTTTGAATAACTGGATCATTAAAAATAACCAACCTCACTTTATCTTGCCTCTAGTCTCTAGCCCAAATATGACCCAGATAAATTTGAAAGTCAAATGGAGAATCACCATGATACGACTGCTAAGAAACTGGCTCAGTGGCTAGCACTACAACATAAGTAGAATATCACACACCAGGAGATGATGACTTAATTCACTGAAGTGAACAAAAATAATCTTGGGGCACCTGGGTGGCTCAATCCATTAAGCGACTGACTCTTGATTTCAGCTCAGGTCATGATTTCATAGGCTTGTGAAATCAAGGCCCGTATTGGGCTCTGCACCGACAGTGCAGAAACTACTTGGGATTCTCTCTCTCCCTCTCTTTCCTTCTCCTGCTCATGCTCTCTCTTAAAATAAATAAAATTTACGGGCGCCTGGGTGGCTCAGTCGGTTAAGTGGCCGACTTCGGCTCAGGTCATGATCTCACAGTCTGTGAGTTCAAGCCCCGTGTCGGGCTCTGTGCTGACAGCTCAGAGCCTGGAGCCTGTTTCAGATTCTGTGTCTCCCTCTCTCTGACCCTCCCCCATTCATGCTCTGTCTCTCTCTGTCTCAAAAATAATAAATAAATAAATAAATAAATAAATAAATAAATAAATAAAATAATAAATAAATAAATAAAAATAATGAAATTTTTTTAAATAAACTTTAAAGTATTTTTTAAAAAAAGATTCTCTTTCCCTCTGCCCCTCCCCCACTTGTGCATGTGTGCCCATGCATGCACGCTTTCTTGCTCTCTAAAAAAATAAAATAAAAATAATCTCAAAAATATTAAGACACAAGTTATCTAATCACAGAGAAAAGTCAAGATAATATGCAGCTTTGCCTTCTTAGAAAATCAATGTACCAGCCTGACGATTGCTCATTCACTTAGGACCAAAGTTCTTTAGGAAAGGCTTAGAATTAAGTTACTTCTGATATAAAAGAAAAAATAAAGCTAAACACTTTAATAAATATTTAATTGCTATTTATTCACAGTACAGTTATATATGGTATCTCTTAAGGAGCCAATAACATACGAAGACTATTCAGAAATGTCTATGGATTTGGAGTGCCTGGGTGGCTCAGTCGGTTGAGCTTCCAACTCTTGACTGCAGCTCGGGTCATGATCTCACAGTTCATGAGATTGAGCCCCGTGGCAGGCTCTGAACTGAAAGCACAGAACCTGCTTGAGATTTTCTCTCTCCCTCTCTGTCTGGGCCCCTCCCTCATGCTCTCTCTCTCAAAATAAATAAATGAACATTTAAAAAAAAATGTCTATGTATTCCAATTTAAAGGGCTAATAAAATTTTAATACATGTTTTTTTTTCAAGTTTAAATATCATGTACACATGAAGAGTATTCAATTGGCTACACTCACTGAATAAAAATTTTCTTACATTTTCTGAGAAGGTAGTCTTGCTATTTTGGACAGCTTCCCTGAGGACTTTGGCATGGAGATCATCTACAATTGCAGCTGGATGGCGGGTACTAGCACAATGAACCATCGCTTCAATATATCTGAGGGAAAAAAAAAAAAAACAGTAAATGAAAAACTTAAATATCACTTAATACTACAGTCTAGTTTATCTAAATAGGCCCATTATGTTCCACTCTAGATTTTATTCGTGTTAGTTTTGTCTCCTTTGCTGGGCTATAAGCTCCTTGCAGGACACAGAAATCTATTATTTCCCCTTTTTCCTCTCATTAAGTAGATACTAGTAAGAATATCAAACATACTAATTAGTTCCTGGGTGTTACATTTTATGCTCATCATCCCAAAGTAAAAAAGAGAAAATATAATGCAATAGAATTATTACAATATTGCAATATAATTATTTATGCTGAAAAAGTAACAAATGATAAACCTTTTTAAACATACTTTCATCTTTGTTCAATCAAAATAGCCATCATCAACAATCTTCTTTATTAACACATACACTAATCATATCACATACACTTATAATTTTATGAAATAGTTATATTTGTAAACAAAAGTAATACCTGTCCAAAGCTTCAGCCACCAGGGGAGTCAGAACAATATCAACAGTCCCTTTTACTTCAACTATGGCTGTGGTCCTGGTCTGAGAGACTGGTTGATCCAGGGTCCACTCTTCTGTTAATGTTTCATCATCTGTGTTATCAACAGTTTTCTTTTCCAGAGGAGTATATGGTGTACTATACAATTTAACAAGCAAAATACAGGTTTAAAAGATCATGAGAAAGAATAGAACTTAAAGTTTCCTTAAGATGAATGACCACTCAAATGTATATTTATTTCAACTAAAAACTTCATGGAATTGAACTAGATATTTTATGTCCCAAATGCTTTTCAGAGACAGGACAGGTGAGGTACAAAAATGAAAACTGATCAAAGATGGTTAATACATCAAGTAAGAAAAAAAAAATGTTGGTATAGTTATTTGATGGGGCTTTCCCAAAATATGAAAACTACAATACTGAATTCTTGTTAGTTCCCAATTTTGATATGCCAAGTTATGGTATGTCTAACATAGTATGTCTAACAGAAATGCTACAGGCTGCTTATAAATGTTGGCAAAGCCATGACAGACAACAGAGTTGAATTATTTGTGGTAATTAATTCACAAATAAAATTTTTTAAAAAAAGTTCCAGAATTAATCTTCTTTTTCTTTCATTTTCCCAAGGCTTTGGACAATTCCTGACACATGATGGCCAATGAAATATTATTTGTAAGAATGAATAAATCAGCTGGAAAAACAAATAATAAAATAAGATGCAAGGTCAATTATTTATAACTTACAAGAAATGCAACTGAAGTATAAATACTATAGACATGTAGAAGGTAAAAATAATAAGAATAATGGAAAAAGATACTCCATGAATATATTTGTATCATGGAAGCATAAGAAAGCTGAGGTGGCTGGATTAATATCAAAGATATCAAATATCAAATATCAAATATCAAAAAAAAAAGAATTACTACATGAGCCAAAGAGGATATTCTGTAATGATAAAACAATGTGAGCAGACAGAACAATGTGTAAAATCTACTAAGAGTTTCAAAAAAGTTAGAGGGAGAGAGCCAAACCATAAAAGACTCTTAAAAACTGAGAATAAACTGAGGGTTGATGGGGAGTGGAAGGGAGGGGAGAGTGGGTGATGGGTATTGAGGAGGGCACCTGTTGGGATGAGCACTGGGTGTTGTATGGAAACCAATTTGACAATAAATTTAATATTAAAAAAATAAAAGTAAATAAAAAAATAAAAATAAAATCAGAAACATCAAAAAAATACATTTAAAAAACTGACAGAATTGAAGGAAGAAATAGATAAATTGACAACTTTAGTTAAGATTATACTACTTTCCCAGCAACTGATAGAAATGGTGAACAACAAACCAGTAAGCTTAGAGAAGATCAGACAACACCATCCACCAACTCTGCCATATGCACAATATGGCTCCATCCAACAACTGCAGAAAACACTTTCTTTTCCACTGCTTGTGGAACACTCACCAACACGGAATACTAGCTAGGGTACAAAACAAGTCTCAACAAATATAAAGACCAAAATAATAAGGAATATATTATGTGACTACAAAGGAAATTAGAAATTAAAAGCAAAATGCTATCTTTAAAATTCTCAAATATGTGGAAATCAAGCACTGCATTTCTGAACAAGCCAATGGGTCAAAGAATTAAATTATGAAGGAAAATTTTAAAATAAATAAATAAAAGATAAAGTTTACAGTCAAGTAAGTAAAGAATGGTTATTCCTCAGAATAAACTCCACATATCATTAAATTACATACTTTAAACTTCAAAAGTATGTAATTTCTACTTACTTCGAAGTTGTTCCTGAAAGTTGCATTCCTCTGTCTAGTAAAGAATTAGCGGTGAGCCCCTGTTTGATAACCTAAAATAATATAAAACATTATAGTCTAGAATTTTAATAATTGTTCTCTAATTTTATGCTATCAACTGGTATTTGTCAATATCCAGATTACCTTGTTAATATGCTTTTCATATGTACAATAAAAATATTTAACAAATTGAGAAAGTCATATAAAATATGGAATTGGCACTTTCATTTTCTGATTATTCAGACAAATGAGAGGGCAGGGCTGTGAGGATTCAATAATGATAGTAAAAGACTACATAACTAAAGCTTAAAAATAAGTGCTTCAAATGTCTTTACTCCGAAGTTCCTTTTCTGAGCTTTTCTTAAACTAATTTTAGAACCTTCTCCTAACACAATCAACTTTTAAGTGAGAAAGAATCCCAGAGAAACATTAAGTTATACGAAAAACTAGATTGTAGATAACATATAACAATTAAAATTAATAATGCACTTCGTTATTCAAAACAAACTGAACTCTTTTAAATGCTAGCCAGTTATTCAGATTTAATAGAGAAAAATGACTTTCTTATTGCCTATATTCTATTTTGAAATTATCTAAAGATATGAATTACTTCCTTGACTTATTTACTCCAGAGAGTTGATTGCCTAACCAAACTAGAAAGATTTATGCAATTACTAAAGTAATTCTAACCTCTCAGTTACTATTCTGTATGGAAGTACCATATGTTTTTTATACTGGAAAATTCATATACCAACATATTTTCACATGGAATAAAGAAAACATTTTGAAATCTTAACATGGGTCATTCATCTTGGGCAAGAAATGGCACAACCTTAAAACCAAAACTTTGTCATGGTCACTAATGCTTCTTCTTCCTTCAACAAATATTGCTCAAATGCATACATGTATTCCAACTCCATTTATCACATTTCCAGCATTACTTAAGTCCAGCCCTGTCACCTCTTGCACCGATTGCTGCAACAGCTTCCTAAGTGATTATCCCACTTGTTCTCCTGCTTAATGTCAATTCAATTCTACTTAGTAGCTAAAGTACGTAAGATCACATTTCCTTAAAGTTCTCACAAGTTTCCTAATGAAATTTTAACTACTGCAACTGTGGTTTTTAAGTCCTTAATGATCTGTCTTTTGTTTAGGTCTCTAGCCTCAAAATGAGCAATCTCCCTGCTAACTAACTGTTCAGTGTGCACTGACTTCTTTCCCACGTTAGAATTTTAGCAAGGCTCATGCCTGTGCTACGTCTTCCCATCATCAATTTCTTCTCATACTTTAAGTTTCAGTGCAAATATTACCTCCTCCAGTAGATCTTTAATGTGAATACAATATAGGTAGCCCCATCCCCCATTATTCTCTTTTTGATTATCTTCATAAGACTCTTCTCAATTTGTAATCATATACCTATCTGTTTTTCTATTAACTGTCTGGGTCCCAAACCTAAACTTTAAGTCCTATGTCTGTTTTTCTCATCACTGTACATCAAATGCCTGGCACACAGTAGTATATAATATCTGAATTAAGAATGAATAAATTAACATTTAGACACTTTAAATAAGTGTGTATGTTTATGTAAGTAAACACCACATAAAATTCCTAAACACTGTTAATCGTTTCATAAGATTTTACATGCTTAATTTTGGTCTTTAAAATCATTTTTTAAAAATCTCTTATAAATGTATAATTTTATAAAAGTAGTTTTCATATTGGCTATTATCACTAAACTTATTTTGATGCATTTTTAGTGTTCCTTTAAAAAGCTATTTACAGAATACATTACAGAAATGGACAATAACCAATTCCTGCTAAATTAGAAGGTCTCAAATGTCAAGCACATGAAAATGGATTTGCATAGAAGCAACTAGAGTTTTTTTTTTTTTTAGAAGCAGTTACAGATTGAGTAGAAAGAACACCAGCTATTAAAAACAATTACAAAATTTTATTTTCAAGACATGTGAAAATTTGAATCACAGAGACTTGATCTTAATCTTAGAGCATAATGTGTATAGAGACCATATATTAATTAACACTGTGACAATCAAGTCTGAAACTGTTCCTTAACTTGATATGCTTAAACTTATAATACTCATCGATAACCCTAAGATTTACTGTTACACATGAAGCCATGATTTCAGAAATTCTACCTTTCTGAGAGGTAGTTAAAATGACTGAGAGAATAATTTTGGAAACATCTTAAAAACTGATTTATCTAACTAAATGTATCAGTGGAAACTAATGGCTTGGTTTATACCTTAAAAGTTGGAACAGAAAGCTGTTCAAATGATGATGAACTTTCTTCACTGGTTGGAGTGTCCAGATCGAGGGGACGATGCAATGAGGATTTTGAGGTTCTTTTGTTAGTAGGGTGCTTCACTGACCAATTAATTACCTGAAACTGAGTAAGGTAAGTCTGATAACAGTTCATCACAGGTTGTTGAGAAGTAATCTGTTCACTCTCTACTGTTTTCTCAACTTCTACAACATACGGATGTTCTATAACATCATCTTCTCCACCTAACGCAGAAACAAATGAAGCCTGGGAAGGATGAGTTTTGAATGGCAGAGTTCGGGGATCCTGAATGCTTTCTCCATGGCCAGTAAGTGGCCCTTCCACACTGTGATATATGGAACCCCTACTGTAGTCAATCTGCTGTGTTTGCTTTTTCTTCTTTTTTCTACCTGGATAAGTTCCCGGGCCTTCATCACTGCTAATGGGCTCAAATTCTTCAGCTGCAGAAAAGTAGGCTTCACTATCAGCCATTGACATACTGGAATCCATTGATCGATATTGATGAAATGAATTGGAGTCTGCTGATGGTGTGTATGGAAATGAACCAAAACTCCTTCTCTGCTTTGGTGAGTCTAGCACATTCTCATCACTTCGGGAGACATCACTACTAAACTGGACTCCAACTGTAACAGGCTGCTTGTCCCCATAAAAAGCAGCAGTAAGGCTCTTGGTACTTCCAAGTCGAGTGGAACATACAGAGGCTTGTCGTTTCAAGGGAGATCTCAGAGGAGACTGACCTACTGACTTTTCCTGAGTATTAGGAGACACGGGGCTATTTCCTGATATCTCTGTAGGAATACTAAAGCAGAAAGCAAAGCTATTACCATTTACTATACATCATATAAGTACAAAGAGAAGCACTTAGAAAACTCTTTTAGTAATTTTAATCATTTCTTTTATGAATAAAGGAAAATCTAAAATTTTACAATAAAATATACAAAGTAGCACAACAGCACAATATGTATTCATACCCCATGTGGTTCTGAAAAAATTGAGGCAGCTTACAGCAAAATACAAACTTGAAGAAACCCAAAGTATAATCTTCAATCCATATTTTGTGGACACTAATGCATTTACAACTTTTTTTTTACATCCTTTAAAAGTCTGTCCAACAAAATATACCAAGGCCTTTGATTAAATGAGAGGCATTGAAGGAAAGGAAGAAGTTACAGATAACCCCAATATCACCAACTTCAGCAACTGATGCTAGTGCCATTTACTGAGGCAGAGCAAGTTGAGCATGAGAGGTACTAGTTCATTTTTTATAGGTTGAGTCTGAGGTCTCCATGAAACATCCAAGTAAAAAAATATAAAAAAAAAAGTAGCTGGGCTTATAGAAACAAAAGTTTTGGCTGGAGTTTCAGATTTAAAAGATCTTAATTAAAGCCAAACCATTATTGAGACCATCTAGGGAAACAGCACAGAGTGAGTAGAGATAAAGATACAGAACAGAGTCCTGAGGGATAACATCCAACCAATGGCAGGTTGTAAGAGGAAGAGAAAGAAGAGATAAAGGGTGAAAAATGGAGGACATGGAAATAGGGAATAAGAAGAAATAGCCAAGGAGAGTGGAGGAAAATCTGAAATGTTCATATCTGTGAGATGACAAGAAATATTTTTCATTATACTTTTCTGTATTTTCCTATTTCTGCAGTGAATATGTATTAATTTTGTAACCAGACAACAGCAAACTAACATTTAAAAATATGTTCAGGAAGAGAAAATTTTCTATAGTATGAGTTGAGAGGAAAAAAGATTTTCTTGCCAAAATTTTTGGTAATAACTATCTTATTAGGATCAGGTTTCTAAATCTAATTGAATACTGACTGACCTTACTTGGCCATCATCTCTTTTCGCACTATGCAAGAATTCTTTTTGAACCAAATGGTCATCAGCAACAGAAGAGGGACTTTCTTTTTCTCCAGCCAATAAAGGCTGTGCAGCACTAGAACTACTATTTTCTTCTGAGGAAGAAGATGAGCTATGAGATCGTAACGGTACTTGAAGACTAAGGTGCTGAGTTTTTCTTTCTACTTCTATTCCCACTGATTTGTTTTCCCATTCTTTCCTCTTCATGCCATTCACATTACCTGAACAAACAAAAAAGTAGGTTATATGAACATAATTTCAAAACCAATTTGTGAAAAATGTGAACACTTAATCCAATTTCTTATTTTTATAAACATAATCATTTTTTACAGCAAAAGTATTCAGTTTCACATAACAATATGCTAAACACTATAGAAAGATATCTACATTAGGTATGGATCCAGAGTCCATAGTCACTGAAATTTTTCTTCCTCTTTTTTTTAACCTTTATTTGAAAATTTTCAAACTTACAGAAAACTTTAAAGAATAACACAAAGCCACCATAAATTTTTTGCTTGGAATTACCTATTTTAAACATTTTGCCCCATTTTCTCTATTATGTATAATATATACATAGTGCTTTTTGAACTGAAAGTCATTTGCAGACATTGTGGCCTTTTACCCTAAATAGTTAAATGTTTATTTCCTAAGAATAATAAATAACCACTGTATAATTGTCAATTTGATAAATTTAGTATTTATACAATACTGTTATCTAATCTGCGATGTGCTTCCCATTTTTTTCAATTGACTCAATAATGTCCTTTAAAGCACCTCTGCCCCTTCAATCTAAGATCATATATTACTGCATTCAGTTGTCATGTATTCTTCAATGTGGAACATTTCCTCAGCCTTTTAAAAGAGCCCTGTGATGTGTTATGTAAATGGAGGAGAAGGAGAATGAAAAGAGAGTTCTACAGCTGCTTAGATCCAAAAAATAAGTCTGGCCCAGTTTCTATTCTCCTCCAACCATCCCTGTGTTATCCAAGAAAGAGGAATCTGCTAGTAGGAGAAAACTTCTCTCCAAGAAGAATGCAGTCCTAGATGGAATTTAAGGGGTAAGAAGACTTAAGAATTTACAATGTAAGTAATATTATTTGCTTCTCTTACCACAAATGGAAAAATCAAAGCAGTAAAAGTCAAAACGGAGTTTCATTCACTTGTAAGTGGTAGGAAACTAGTGTTCACTGACCTTCCAAGGAAATCGTGAGTTCTACCATGTGCCCTCCTTGATTCTATCCTAACACTGCACATCTATACTTGGCTCCTGGAAACTACAACAATCAGAAAGTCACATACTTACATAGTGGTTAAATCTATAGCAAATTTATAGCAATTTGTGAATTATAAGTCACTCCTGAATCAACAGGAGATACAGAAAATCCTTATTATTATACATTATAAGAGTTATAATGAGCTTTGCTTTGTTCAGTTGGAGAATTTGTTCTCTTCCCTCTTTTCCACTATGTGTAAATTCCCTGTAGATTTTCTGCCTTCCATTTGTGATGGTTAAATTTTCATCCAGATTAGAAAATCAAGCAGTGTTGAAATTAGTGCCAGCTGTAGTACAGCAGAAACAACACTGAAGTGGCTTTGATGGCCCTGATTCTAGTTTCTGCTTAGCCATCTACTTGGCTATATGATTTCATGCAACTCAGTCTCAGTGATGAGCCTCACTTTCCTTACTGTAAACAAGGAAAATATAGAACTCACATGGTAGCTTGAAGATTAAATGAGAAAATGCCTGTGAAAACTTTTAAAAACAAACATTATTCAAATGTAAGAAAGTAATATTATAAGAAAAATGATATATTTTATTTAGCATCTTTCCTATCTTTTAAATGTCAAGAAGTTTTAATGTTTGCAGATTTTATACAATAATGTACTGTTATTGGGGCGCCTATGTGGCTCAGTGGGCTAAGCGTCTGACTTCAGCTTAGGTCCTGATCTCACGGTTTGTGAGTTTGAGCCCCACGTCAGGCTCTGTGCCAACAGCTCAGAGCCTGGGTCCTGCTCCGGATTCTATGTCTCCCTCTCTCTCTGCCCCTCCTAGCTTGTGCTCTGTGTGTCTCTCTCTCAAAAATAAATACACATTTAAAAAAATAATAATAATGTACTGTTATTCTAGCCAAAACTACAGAAGTCAACTTTAAATAAGATGTACATACTTATGTATTAATATTTAGTGAAATATCATTAAAACAAGAGTTTGACGTATGTAGCTCAGCTCTTTCCTCTAAGAGCTCCTTATACATGGGAAATCAATACACTTTCTTCCCTCCCTTTTTGTCTACAGACAAAAGGCAGTGCTGTCAATGCTTCTGAATAGATCTAGAGGAAAAGGCTAATATTAGTAAAATACCAAGACTTCTCTAAATTTCACTTCTTGACAGCATGGCAACTTAAGCAGTAAACACTGCACTTCATTGTAGGAACACACAATTAAAAAAAATCCAAAGGAAAATCCATTTGTGAAGTCTTTAGAGAAAAGACACTAGATAAATCTAAGTCTAATATACTTAAAACCACCACTTACTGCTCATACCAAACTTGTATATTTACAAAGTTATGCTACTGGATCTAAGGAAAGGTCACATTTCTCTTCTTGATATGTTCAATTTTTAGTGATAAGAGTATATTGCAAAAGTAGTTGGTAACATGAAGCCCAACAGTATAAATACTACTCTTGACAAGTTTTCCTATAAAAGTAACCTTGATAAAACAACTGTTACCTTGGAACACAGCTATTCGTAAGTGCACCTCTGGAAGCTGACTTCTAGGAAATGATATGTAATACTCAGAATACAGTTGGCTAGGAAGATCACCAATACCAACAATGGGAGATCCAAAGAGTAGGCCTACTTTTGCCTTGTATAACTATAACAAACTCATTAGTCTTAACTGGCTTTAGTTAAATCATCTGCAAAACAAAGGCAGATTATAATGAATTCTACCTATAAGACTGCTCAAAAAATTGAGTTGAACAAAGTAACACAGCTCTCTCAGAATGATGTAAAGATAAAGATAATAAAAGATTAGCACAAGTGACAACACATTACCATCTACAATTTTGGGAATTTCTTTAGTAATAATCCATTCTCCAGGCTGTAGCAGAGACTGTCCATAATACATATCAGACTCTGCACTCGTGCTTGAAAACGCAGAACTACTGGAAGGTGTCAACTCTTCAAGTTTGAAGAAATCTAGGCCAGTTACTGTGCCACCAAAGAATCTGCAGCCACCAAGACAACCACATTTGTTCTTACACCTCTTATTCTTCAGGGTATCGTCTGGCCACAAAAACCACAACCTAAACGGAACCCAAAACAGAAACAAACAAAAACAACAACATAACAAAAACTCATTAAGAAATAAAAAACTTTTTGGCAAATAATTAAAAATAAGTTAATTGTTAATATTTGTAAAAGACAAGGTAAACACAAACATAAAAGTTTATTTTTATTGTGGAATGTCTTTTTAACATTTTGTCTTTCTTAAAAAAAAAACAACAGTCTGGGAGGCACCTGGGTAGCACAGTTAAGCATCTGACTTGATTTCAGCTAGGTCATGATCTCACAGTTCTTGAGATTGAGTCCCAATACCTGCTTCATATTCTCTCTTCTCTCTCTGTCCCTCCCCCTTCTGCTTTCTCTCTAAATAAACAAATAAACATTTAAAACAAAAACCCAATATCACCATGGTGAGATGAAAGTAAGCAGGAACAGGAAGAGAGATGTAGCATATGCTACAAACATATATATATATGCTAAGTATATATATACATATATGTTAGAAAAAGCAAATGTTAAAGATCAGACATTTAAATCCAATTTTAAAATAGCAGTTTTAAATATTTTTATTTAAATGTTATTTGAGAATATTTAAATATTCTCAAAAGGACTAAAAATTTTAAACATTAATGTAAAAAATGGACAAAACCATGGGTATAGATTATACTTAATAATTTATCACCGTTAGCACTTCACAGCCTATTTCACATGGTAAATACACCAAAATACTATAAATGTGGGACAAGTAGGAAATTATTTCTCAATGAGGCCAAAATGATGTATAAGGCCAAAATGATGCATTCTATCTTTTAGAGAAAAAAACTGTAATAATTTTGTAATGAGGACTTCAAATGAAGTATTAAGAATTAAGGCAATGGGAGAAAATGTACGTAAAAGTCTTCAGGCTCTGTGAGTGGTCCATACATAAGCCTGTCAGTATATTAACTATCCTCTTTCTTAAAAAAATATAATACAAATATAGGAGATATATCTTTATTCCTCTTCTTCAAACTTTAAATGATAAAACCATCTCATATTAAGTCTGTTTTGCTAAACATATTTACACGCATTATCTCACTGTCTCCTCAGGGCCCTCAAGGGAAGACAGAATAGGTATTATCATTTTCATTTTACATTCACTCATTTATATTTCTTGAACATATCTATATGTGCCTAGTATTGTGCTAGGTGAAAGTGACAGTCTTATCCATGTGAAGTTTAGAGTACAGAGGCACAGACAAGCCATAAACAAAAAAATCTAATCATAAATTATACTGAGTGCTATGAAGTAATAAAAAAAAAAAACAGGGTATTGTGATAAGGAAAAAGAAGGAAACTTTCAAAAAGTAATATTTGAGATGTGAAAGATGAGATGAAATATATCAAGTTAGAAGTGGAACATCAGTCTAGAGAAGACAGAAGGAAAAATACATGAGAAAGCCTTAGGATTAGTGAAAATTTGAGGTATTACTGCAATTAAATGTTATCAAATGCAAATCACTTCTCCATTATAAAGTATTAAGATTCAGTCACTAAGCAAACTATTTTAAGCACTATCAAAATAAAAGATCTTATATATTCCACACAGTTTTTACCTCACTTGTGTAGCAAAAAGCTTAGCAAAATGCATGGATTTGCTGTCATCTAGACATGGATTCTAATTCCAGTGGTGCCACTTAATAACTCTAGGATTTTGGACATGTTAATTTCTGAGCCTCAGTTTCCTCAAATGTAAAATTATGGTCTGATATACCTAATAAGACTGTTTTGAAGATTAAATGATATAACATATGTAAAGCTCCTGATATAAAACCTGCAATACAGAAGTTGCATAACAAATGTAAGCTCCCTTTCCTTACCTTTATTATAGTTCAGTGCACTAGTTCTTAAACTTTAGCTTGCATTTGAATCACCTAGAGGACTTATCACAATATGGGGAGCAGGGCACCACCCCCAGAGTTTCTGAATGAAGTATGGTAAGGTCTTATTATATAAATTTCTAACAAGTTCCAAGGACACACTGGTGGTGGTGGTTTGGGAAGTATACTTTTCAAAAACACTGACCTAAAGAAACTAATGACCTTTGTGTCCAGCAACTTCTCCAATTATATGAAAAAATAATATATCTAGGCCCCAAAACTCCTGGGAATCAAATATGCACAAAGGCAGCCAGCCAAAGCTGAAGATCAGTGAGTTACCTCTGATACCTACATGCTAGGAGAGGCAATCACCAGTATGCCTAAACATGCCTACCTGTTCTTGCCAAGAAAGTGAAGCTCTGACCGTGCCACTTCTCAGGGATGTACTAGCAGTAAACAACCTTAAAAGATGAGGTAATGTCTCATCCTGAAATAGAGCAGGCTTGCTTCCACTTACTACAAAAGTGGTAAAGGGCCGCCTGGGTGAGCCAGTCAGTTAAGCGCTACACTCTTGATTTCAGCTCAGTACATGACACCAAGGTTGTGAGATCGAGCCTGCATCAGGCACAGAGCCTGCTTGGGATTCTCTCTCTCCCTCTCTCTCTGCCCCTCCCCCACTCACACACACGCACGTGCGTGTGTGCTCTCTCTCTCAAAATAAATAAATAAACGTAAATAAGTTTTTCTTACGCAATGTATGGGGCAATATGACACACTGAGAAGTTATTTGTTGTTTATCATTTATCTGAAATTCAATTTTTTAAAAAAAATTTTTTTTAACGTTTTTATTTATTTTTGGGACAGAGAGAGACAGAGCATGAACGGGGGAGGGTCAGAGAGAGAGGGAGACACAGAATCTGAAACAGGCTCCAGGCTCTGAGCTGTCAGCACAGGGCCCAACGCAGGGCTCAAACTCACAGACCGTGAGATCATGACCTGAGCTGAAGTCGGATGCTTAACCAACTGAGCCACCCAGGCGCCCCTGAAATTCAAATTTAACTGGGCTTCCTGTATTTCATCTGGAAACCCTACTTTGAGGGCACAGAGAACCAATGCAAGCACATAGGACTCTGGCTAGTGCTTTTGCTGTAAGTAATAAAGTCCTTTGTCTCTGGCCAGAGGTCTTGTGTTTTCTGCCAGCAGCCATGAAACTGTGGTAAGCCAACTTGTTAGCTCGCAAGTAGGATAAAATCCCAGACTCTTCACAATTATTAACCAATCAGAGCACTGAAACCAATCTAAATGGTTGGATTTACTTGAACACCTGGAACCTGAATCACATGATGCCACCTCCTTAGCTTCATCAGCACCTTGTTCTACCATCTCAGCTAATTAGACGCAAGCGCTTTGTTCACATTAACTGGCTTCCTGAGAAATAATTATCAAAGAAATCAAAGTTTTTAAAACAATATTCTCCACACATGAGCTTCCATACTCACTTTTATAAAATGTCAGGATCTTAAAGTAACTTAAAAGATAAATGTAACCTCAATAAAAACCTCAAAAAATTTTTTAACTAAAAAAAATAGTTCCTTGGGAAAATTAATAGATAAAAATACCTAAACGTTTGTGATGAAATGGAAAAATAAATGTGTATTAGGTATGAATTTTTCTGTATTTGAGAAGATATTTGCAGAAAAATCCAGATAGAGTTAAAAAAAGATAGGAAAAAAATAAGAAAATACAGGTGCCAAGGGATTACTAGCAAAAGAAATACTTTCGCAAATTAGTAAAAGAATTACAAAGGGGAAAACTGACATATTTTAATATACAAAAATTAAAATCTGTAAGATTAAAAAAATTAAAAATGAAACAATTTGCAAAATATTAGCAACAGGAACTATTAAAAGGATGGTAATCTATATAAAGAGCTCTTAAAAATTTTTAAGAAATACAATATGCCAATAAATAAATATACATAGAATAATAACGTGCAATTTACAAATGAGGAAATAAAAACAGCCAATAAATACATGAAAAAAAGTGTAAATCTCAGAAATAAAGAAATGCAAAATAAAACAAAGAGATACCACGTTTTAACTCTCATAAAACACTTAAAGGGCAGTGAGACAGAGAGGCTCCTAAAAGCCACTGGGAATATAAACTGAAATAATCTTTCTGGGAAGTAATTTGGGAAGGCATATCAAAAGGCACCGTCACATCTCTTTCTAAAGAAACTATTTAAAGGGAATTTAGGGGTGCCTGGGTGGCTCTTGATCTGGGTTCAGGTCATGATCTCACAGTTTGTGAGATCGAGCCCCACATCGTCTTAGCGCAGCTGTCAGCCCAGAGCTGGGATTCTGTCTCCCTTTCTCTCTGCCCATCCCCTGTGCACTCAGGCTGTCTCTCTCTAAAATAAACAAACATTAAAAAGATAGTTAAAAAAATAAAAGGAATTTAAAGACCATGTGAGAAAAGATTTTATGTGCAAAACGTTCCTCTGTTATTTAAAATGATAAATTTAGAAACACTATCTACATATCTAATATAACAAGGGCAATGGTTAAATAAAGTACAATTTATCTTTCTAATTGTGTATTATCATTTATTTGAAAGGAACTTTATAAAATTTTCTATTATTTGGGCAGATGGTTAGGGTGTAAGTTTAATACAACATGCTGAATTTTAAAATATAAATACAAGATGATCTCAAGTGTAAGAAAGATACACTAAAAATACGGGTAAGAAATATGACAAATTCAGTGTGATAAGGTTATGGAAATTATTTCCCTCTATTTCGGAATAGTTTCCTCTATTTTAAAAACAAGCTCGGGGTGCCTGGGTGGCTCAGTTAGTTAAGCGTCTGACTTCAGCTCAGGTCACGATCACACAGTTCGTGGACTACAGCCCCACACCGGGCTCTGTGCTGACAGCACCAAGCCTGCTTGGATCCTGTGTCTCTCTCTCTCTCTTTGTTCCTCCCCTGCTTGCTCTCTCTCTCTCTCTCTCTCAAAAATAAACATTTTTAAAAATTTTTTAATAAAATAAAAATAAATAAAATAAAATAAGCTCATATTAACTTTATAATGGCAGACATAGGGATGGAAAAAATTAACCTGGTATTTTATTTATTTATTTTAATTTTATTTTTTATTTTTTTTTAATTTATATACAAATTAGTTAGCATATAGTGCAACAATGATTTCAGGAGTAGATTCCTTAGTGCCCCTTACCCATTTAGCCCATCTCCCCTCCCACAACCCCTCCAGTAACCCTCAGTTTGTTCTCCACATTTGCGAGTCTCTTCTGTTTTGTCCCCCTCCCTGTTTTTACATTATTTTTGTTTCCCTTCCCTTATGTTCATCTGTTTTGTATCTTAAAGCCCTCATAGTAGTGAAGTCATATGATTTTTGTCTTTCTCTAATTTCACTTAGCATAATACTCTCCAGTTCCATCCACCTAGTTGCAAATGGCAAGATTTCACCCTTTTTGATTGCCAAGTAATACTCCATTGTATATATACACCACATCTTCTTTATCCATTCATCCATCGATGGACATTTGGGCTCTTTCCATACTTTGGCTATTGCTGATAGTGCTGCTATAAACACGGGGGTGTATGTGTCCCTTCAAAACAGCACACCTGTATCCCTTGGATAAATACTTAGTAGTGCAATTGCTGGGTTGTAGGGTAGTTCTATTTTTAATTTTTTGAGGAACCTCCATACTGTTTTCCAGAGTGGCTGCACCAGCTTGCATTCCCATGTCCTGGTATTTTAAATGGACATGAGTCAGTAAGAGGCTCTGGCAACTTTTTGAATGGCAGATAAAATTATTTCTTAACAACCATTCCTTAGGAATTAGGTGCCATATTTTTTTTTAGTCTCCCCTGCAGTCATGAGGGCCCATAAAAGGAATTTTGTAGAGTACACAGTGATAGCAATGATGTTTCCTAGAAATGATGAATTGGAAGTGGATGGCTGTCATGGGAAAGAAAGGAGGATAGTGCTCTATAAAATGTTATTTGGGAACCAATAGTTTAAACTCATTTCACTGCTAATACACATAGTATGAGCTTAGAAATACATTAAAAAACAATGTTATTTCCAGCAACCACACAATTACCACAGATGAGATATATAATGTATTTACTTAAGTATCAAATTCTTATATATCCACTGAGGTGTACCCAGCACAATCATATTTTGTCTTTATATAAAATATTCTTATTCCATTCCTAACAGTAGAATTTGCTCTATAATTATAGGCTAATTTTCATCTGAGCTTGGGACTATTACCATCCTTAAATTTAACTTACCTCTTAGTTCTGGCATCATGAGTTTCTAAGAAATGTCTTTGGGCCTCATGTTTAGAATGATGATCTGCAGCTAATGCAATATCAACAGTAATGAGTCCTAAATTGGCTGACCCAGCTTCAAGCCAATAGGCCCTCCGTAGCACTGCAGGCTGAAGTCCAACTCTGGAATTATTTAACTGTTCAATGTACTGTCTCACTTGAAAATCCTGAATTGCAGCACTTATTCCTTCCCCCACCGACTGATTGTGGAGATTACAGTTCGCAACTCGAATTGCACCCATCTAAATTGAATGAAGAGAATGAAATAAAACTGTGGTCTCCATATTCTTAATCAACTTAGAATAAACTATAGAATAGGCAATTATTTCAAACTGCATGAAAGACAGAAGAAGAAAAAGAAGGGAAACAGAAAAGATAAATGCAACAGAATGAAAATAGACATTCAATTAAAAACAAAAAAGAGGATAAAAGGAAAAGAACATAAGTCCAAAGGAAAACAAAAGAGAGAAGGAGGAAAGAAAAGTTATAAGGGTAGGAAGTAATAAAAATTACAGACTCTTAATAAGGCTTAATTTTAAGCAGTAACCCATAAAGCAGAGGTGGCAAATAGATGTTTGCAAGAGCCAGGCAGGATATAAATATATAATACCTAAAGGCACTTAAAATCAAATCTTTTAAAAACACTGCCAATTTAATCCCTGCCATAAAAGCAAGCTACACGTTTACATCTCTGCCGTAAAGCAAGGTCATGATAATTCAGTTAGAGTGAAATAGTAGTGAAAGAAAGTATGCCTTAAGAAACACACCAGAAGAGAACATGGACAGGCAAAACACCAAGAGCTATCTCTTGGGATTCTATAGTGTTTTGTGAGATGGCAAATTATAAATGTGTGTTCTATTTCAAGAAATGGAGGTATGGTTTGGTAAAAAGGAAAAAGAACTACACTAGCCAAGAAATAGACAAATGTGTACCTTTAGATTTGTAGCACAGCCATGCTCCACAATATAAATATCTGCTCCATCTACTGCTAAACGAGTCATAGTATATTTCAAATCATCTGAAGTTGGACAAGGCCCAGGAATACAGCTCAACTAAAATGGAAATGAAATGAGTGTTAATTTTTCACCATTTAGATACTTATTAAATAAAATTCTGGCTACATGTGTATTTTTAAAAAGTAGTCAATTAAATTTCATTTTTTATAATGATAAATGAAATCATCAGTGATTAAAGTCTTGCCAATTAGAAACTAATCATAAGTAAGCATGTACCATTTCCATTCAAATGGGCAAGTAGCTGGTCTAAATTGACAGAATACATATATAACTTATTATTGAAACTCACATAGTCAAAGTAAACTGGTAAGTAATAAGTGTCACCGGATTATAAGAACTGTACAGCAGTTTAAAATTGTAAGATTTTCTTATGAGTACTCTATATTATATACACACACACACACACACACACAATCCTCTTTTTAAAAATATGTCAACTGTAAATTTTATTATGACGTCTAGAATAATCCACAGAAATTTAACATTGCTTTACTCCTTTTTTATTTTTAATTTTTTTTTTAATGTTTATTTATTTTTGAGACAGAGAGAGACAGAGCATGAACGGGGGAGGGTCAGAGAGAGAGGGAGACACAGAATCTGAAGCATGCTCCAGGCTCTGAGCTGTCAGCACAGAGCCTGACGTGGGGCTCGAACTCACGGACCGTGACATCATGACCTGAGCCGAAGTCGGACGCTTAACCGACTGAGCCACCCAGGCGCCCCAACATTGCTTTACTCCTAAAACAGATTTGGTCATGGTTAGGTTGGAAGAAAACATACATATCACCTACTTCAATGAACTCCTTGCGGGAAATGGCAGCACTGAGTAAATTATTGGCTCAATAACATGCAATTGCTCATTAGAGGCAGTGCTAGGACTAGAACACAGGTGTCTTGTCTTATAATCAGTTTTCTATAATAATAAGGCATACCTTAGAGATATTGCGGGTTGGGATCCAGACCACCGCAATAAAGCAAATATCGCAATAAAGCAAGTCAAATAAATTTTTTGTGGCTAAAATCAAAAACACAAGAAACAGCAAGTATTGGCCAGGATGTGGAAAAAAAACACTGTTGGCAGGAATGCAAACTGGTGCAGCCACTATGGAAGACAGTATAGAGGTTGCTGAAAAAATGAAAAATAGAGCTATCCTATGATTCAGTAATTGCACTACTGGGTATTTACTCAAAGATTATGAAAACGCTAATTCGAAAGGATATATGCACCACTATGTTTATTGCACCATTATTTATAATAGCCAAATTATGGAAGCAGCCCGAGTATCTACTAACAGATGAATGGATAAAGATGTAGTGTGTGTGTGTGTATACAATGGAATATTAGCATAAAAATAGAATGAAATCTTGCCATTTGCAACAACATGGATGGATCTAGAGAGTAAAATGCTAAGCAAAATAAGCCAGTTAGAGAAAGACAAATACCATATGATTTCACCTATATGTGGAATTTAACAAATGAATAAAAGGAAAAAGAGAGAAAACAAAAAAAGACTCAACTATAGAGAATAAACAGATGGTTACTAGAGAAGCAGTGGGGGGGAGGGGGCGCTAAATAGGCAAAGGGGATTAGGGGTACTCTTGATAAGTACTGAGTAATATATGGAATTGCTGAATCACTACACTGTACACCTGAAATTAATATAATACTACATGTTTTTATAGTGGAATTAAAATAAAATTTAAAAATATTATTAAAGATAAAAAATAATTTTTTTGGTTTCCTAGTGCACATAAAAATTACATTTACACTATTTACTATAGTCTAAATGCGCCACAGCATATGAATAGGAAATACGTATATGACTTTATTGCTAAAAAATGCTAATCATCATCTGAGCTTTCAGCAAGTCATAATTACTGATCATAGATCACTGTAACAAATATAGTAATGACAATGTCTGAAATATTGCAAGAATTACCCAAATGAGACACAGATGGAATACACATTCTTCTTGAGTGCACATGGAACATTCTCCAGAATAGATCACATACTGGGACACAAATCAGCCCTCAACAAGTACAAAAAGATTGAGAGCATTCCATGCATATTTTCAGACCACACCGTGATGAAACTCGAAATGAACCATAAGAAAAAATCTGGAAAGACAACAAATAATTGGAGACTAAAGAACATCCTACTAAAGAATGAATATGTTAACCAAGAAGTTAAAGAGGAAATTAAAAAGTACATAGAAGCCAAAGAAAATAATAATACTAGAGCACAAAACCTCTGGGAAGCAGCAAAGGCAGTCATAAGAGGGAAGTATATAGCAATCCAGGCCTTCTTAGAGAAGGAAAAAAGGTCTCAGATACACAACTGAACCTTACACCTTAAATTTAGAGCTGGAAAAAGAACAGCAAATAAAACCCATAGCCAGCAGAAGATGGGAAATAATAAAGATTAGCAAAAATCAAAGCTATTGAAATTAAAAAAAAAAAAAAACAGTAGAACAAATAAATGAAACCACGAGCTGGTTCTTTAAAACAATTAACAAAACTAATAAGCCCCTAGCCAGTTTGATCAGAAAGGAGGAGGAGAGATCACAACCAACACTGCAGAAATACAAACAATAATAAGAGAATACTATGAGCAATCATATGCCAATAAACTGAGTAATCTGGAAGAAATGGACTAATTTCTAGAAACATATAAACTACCAAAACTGAAACAGGAAGAAATGGAATATTTGAACAGACCCATAACCAGTAAAAACACTGGATTAGTAATCAAAAATCTCCCAAAAAAAACAAGAGCCCAGGGCTGCATGGCTTTCCTGGGGAATTCTACCAAATCTTTAAAGAAGCATTAACTCCTATTCTTTTGAAGCTGTTTCAAAAAATAGAAATGGAGGGGCGCCTGGGTGGCGCAGTCGGTTAAGCCTCCGACTTCAGCCAGGTCACGATCTCACGGTCCGTGAGTTCGAGCCCCGCGTCAGGCTCTGGGCTGATGGCTCGGAGCCTGGAGCCTGTTTCCGATTCTGTGTCTCCCTCTCTCTCTGCCCCTCCCCCGTTCATGCTCTGTCTCTCTCTGTCCCAAAAATAAAATAAAAAACGTTGGAAAAAAAAAAAAATTTAAAAAAAAATAGAAATGGAAGGAAAACTTCCAAACTCATTCTATGAAGTCGGCATTACATTCATTCCAAAACCAAAGACCCTGCTAAAAAGAAGAACTACAAACCAATTTCCCTGATGAACATGAATGCAAAAATTATCCACAAAATACTAGCAACCGGATCCAACAATCTACTGAAGGAATTATTCACCACAATCAAGCGGGATTTATACCTGGGAAGCAGGGCTGGTTCAATATCCACAATCAATGTGATACATCACATCAATAAAAGAAGGATGAGAACCACATGATCCTCTCAATAGATGCAGAGAAAGCATTTGACAAAATACAGCATCCTTTCTTGATAAAAACCCTCAAGAAAGTATGGATAAAAAGGCCATACCTCAAAATCGTAAAAGCCATATATGAAAGACCCAACACTAATATGATCCTCAATGGGGAAACACTGAGAGCTTTCCCCCTAAGGTCAGGAACATCACAGAGATGTCCACTCTCACTACTGTAATTCAACATAGTATTGGAAGTCCTAGCTTCAGCAATCAGACAACACAAAGGAAGAAATTAAAAGGCATCCAAATAGGCAAAGAGGAAGTCAAACTTTCACTCTTCATAGAGGACATGATACTCTATATGGGAAACCCAAAAGATTCCACCAAAAAGCTGCTAGAACTGATCCGTGAATTCAGCAAAGTCACAGGATATAAAACAATGCACAGAAATTGGTTGCATTTCTATACACCAATAATGAAGCAACAGGAGAGAAATCAAAGAATTGACCCCATTTACAATTGCACCAAAAACCTTAAAATACCTAGGAATAAACCTAACAGGGGCGCCTGGGTGGCGCAGTCGGTTAAGCGTCCGACTTCAGCCAGGTCACGATCTCGCGGTCCGTGAGTTCGAGCCCCGCGTCAGGCTCTGGGCTGATGGCTCGGAGCCTGGAGCCTGCTTCCGATTCTGTGTCTCCCTCTCTCTCTGCCCCTCCCCCATTCATGCTCTGTCTCTCTCTGTCCCAAAAATAAATAAAAAACGTTGGGGGAAAAAAAAAAAAAAAAAAAAAACCTAACAAAAGAGGTAAGAAACCTATAACACTGAAAACTATAGAAAGCTTATGAAAGAAATTGAAGACGACACAAAAAACAAAATGGAAAAATATTCCGTGCTCATGGATTGGAAGAACAAATATTGTGGAAATGTCAATACTACCCAAAGCAATCTACACATTCAATGCAATACCTACCAAAATAACACCAGCATTCTTCACAGAGCTAGAACAAACAATCCTAAAATTTGTATGGAACCAGAAAAGACCCCCAATAGCCAAAGCAATCCTGAAAAAGATAACCAAAGCTGGAGGCATCACAATCCTGGATTTCAAGATGCACTGCAAAGCTGTAATCATCAAGACAGTATGTTACTGTCACAAGAATAGACACTCAGATCAATGGAACAGAACAGAGAACCCAGAGTGGACCCACAAACGTATGGCCAACTAATCTTTGACAATGCAGGAAAGAATATCCAATGGAATAAAGACAATCTCTCCAGCAAATGGTGTTTGGAAAATTGGACAGTGACATGCAGAAAAATGAACCTGGACCACTTTCTTACACCATACACAAAAATAAACTCAAAATGGATGAAAGACCTAAATGTAAGACAGGAAGCCATCAAAATACTAGAGGAGAAAGCAGGCAAAAACCTCTCTGACCTTGGCTGAAGCAACTTCTTAATATGTCTCTGGAGCCAAGGGGAAAAAAAGCAAAAATGAACTACTGGGACCTCAACAAGATATAAAGCTTCTGCACAGCGAAGGAAACAATCAGAAAAACTAAAAGGCAACCGACAGAATGGGAGAAGACATTTGCAAACGACATATCAGATAAAGGGTTAGTATCCAAAATCTATAAAGAACTTATCAAACTCAACACCCAAAAAACAACCCAGTGAAGAAATGGGCAAAAGACATGAATAAACACTTCTCCAAAGAAGACATCCAGATGGCCAACCGACACATGAAAAAATGTTCAACATCACTCATCATCAGGGAAATACAAAGCAAAACCACAATGAGATACCACCTTACACCTGTCAGGATGGCTAACATTAACAACGCAGGCAACAACAGATGTTGGCGAGGATGCAGAGAGAGGATCTCTTTTGTACTGCTGGTGGGAATGCAAACTGGTGCAGCTACTCTGGAAAACAGTATGGAGGTTCCTCAAAGAATTAAACACAGAACTATGTTCTATGTTCTATGACCCAGCAACTGCAGTACTAGGTATTTATCCAAGGGATACAGGTGTGCTGTTTCAAAGGGGCACATGCAATGCTTATAGCAGCACTATCAACAATAGCCAAAGTATGGAAAGAGCCCAAATGTCCATTGACAGATGAATGAATAAAGAAGATGTGGTATGTATATATATGTGTATATATATATATATATATATACACACACACACACACATACACACACTGGAGTATTACTTGGCAATCAAAAAGAACGAAATCTTGCCATTTGCAACAACATGGATGGAACTAGAGGGTATTATGCTAAGTGAAATAAGTTAAGTCAGAGAAAGACAAGTATCACAGGATTTCACTCATATGTGGAATTTAAGATACAGAACAGATGAACATAAGGGAAGGAAAGCAAAAATAACATAAAATCAGGGACAGGGACAAGGACAAAACATAAGAGACTTAAATACAGAGAACTGAGGGTTGCTGGAGGGGTTGTGGGTGGGGTGATTGGCTAAATGGGTAAGGGGCATTAAGGAAGATACTTGTGGGGCGCCTGGGTGGCTCCGTCGGTTAAGCGGCCGACTTCGGCTCAGGTCATGGTCTCACGGTCCGTGAGTTCCAGCCCCGCGTTGGGCTCTGTGCTGACAGCTCAGAGCCTGGGGCCCTTTTCAGATTCTGTGTCTCCCTCTCTCTGACCCTCCCCCATACATGCTCTGTCTCTCTCTGTCTCAAAAATAAATAAACATTAAGAAAAAAAAAATTTAAGGAAGATACTTGTTGGCAGAAGCACTGGATGTTATACATAGGGAATAAATCACTGGATTCTACTCCTGAAATCATTATTGCACTATATGCTAACTAACTTGGATATAAATTTAAAAATTAAAAAAAAATACACTGTGAAATAAAATTTGTAACATTAAAAAGAAAAAAAAAATGTGAAACAGAGACACAAAGTAAGCAAATGCTGCTGGAAAAATGGCATTGATAGATGTGCCTGACCCAGGATTGTCACAAACCTTCAATGTGTAAAAACAAAACAAAACAAAAAACCCCATAGTATTCATGAAATGCAATAAAAGGTGTGTATGTTCCCTCCACACAAAACAGACCTAAAAATACCTGATCTGAAATGACAGAAAGCACACCAATGGTTGCATGGAATAATGAATAGCTGATGGCAAAGGGACCCAAAGTAATTTTCTAAGGCGATACCAATGTTCTAGGTCTTCACTGATGGTAATGGTTATACCCTTATAGATAAAATATGTATCAAAACTCCAACTGTACAACTTAAAAAGGGTTAATTTATTGTATGTAAATTATGCCTCATTAAAGTTGATTCTTAAAGATTTTAATGCAGCATAAAAGCTCTGAGTCTTTAAAAAAACAAACAAAAATAAAAAAAAAAAGGGAGGAGGAGAAGCCTGCAAGATGTGTGAATTATCCATAAGGTACTAATTTGTTGACACATAACTGAGAATTCCCTGAATCCTGGCAATGTGTTTTACAGCAAGAAAAAAATAATTTTATCGCCAGTTACAATGGTTTCCTTTATTGTTGGGAGTAAGCATAGGTTATAGATTTTTTGGAGGATGAATAAAAGCAGGATGAATTGTTTTCAATTCACACTAATGTAATGGCAAACAGTGTGTATAACAAAAGAAAAAAAAGGAAAAAAATACACAGAAGAAACTAGAAACAAAAACTAAACTGTTAACGATAGTTAGCTCTGTTATAAGATTAGGGTAAATTTTTTTTTTTTTAAACTGCCATGTTTTCTTGGCAAATGCCAGCATTGCTAGCCACCTTATAGAGGAACAGGTATAACAGGTATATTAACAGTCATATAAACAAGGTCATGTAAGGAATTTAACCTTCCTCTTGCTTCAGTTTCTTAATCTTCTACATAAATATATGGCCATAACTGAAAGAGTGTAATAATGCAAGAAAACAAGAGTTTATCGTAAAAATTTAAGAGGTTAGATATAATTTTTATATCACCATTTATTTGTGAATTTGTTTTAATAATTACCTCATATGTTAGATGCTTACAACTAAATAACAACTGGCTACAAATCTGAAAAATAATTTCATTAATTGAGAAAACTGAACTATGATGTTTACTTTATGGCCATGTGCATTTGATTTAAAGCTGATACGTCAATCTTTCATTTAAAAAAATCCATAAATGTTTACAATACTGCTAACATATTTGTTAACATACCTTGGATTCACAGAACCGACGGTCAATTCCATGCTGACATATTATTACTGATTTGGGTCTTTCCAGCTCATACTCCCGACATACCACATGAAAAACAAATGTCTGTCCCCACTCCAAGAGACAAGCCAGCTACAAAATAAGCAGTGACAGGTTGACAGCAGTGTTAGCAATCTAAACAAGTGTTCACAGTTCTAAAGCTTATCAAGAATAATCCAGCTTGAAAGAACCCAAATGCTATTTTATACTTGCTGCTACATAATCTAATTATTAGCCAGAATCATGATTTTTCTACCTTGACATCATTTGTAAGTTTATGTGACTTTTTTCATTTGTGAATGACAGAATGCGCGAGAATGAAAAATTCAACTTGAACAACTCACAAAGTATGAACTTTTCTTCAAGGTAATATCTTCCTTCTTAAATGACTAACCAGTATCCTCTGCACAGAAAAACACCTAAAATTTCTATCTAATAATAAAGCTTTGATCTGAAATTTGAATCTAACTATCATAGGGAGCTACAATTTCGTAAAATCAGGTATTTTGAAGATTAAGGCACTTTTGTTTATGTAAATAGAAACTGAAGAATATATCAATTCTTCATCAAATCTTCAGTTTACAAAACTACCTTCATTTTATAATTGATTTAAAGGTGTTAATAATAAACACACTGAAACATGGATAGACAGATATTATTCCATAAAAAAAAGTACGAATTTCTACTATTGGAAAACATGAATTTTACTTTTAAAATACACAAAGGATGGAATAAACATTAAAAGCACCTATGGATTCATGAAACACTCACTGAAATAGTGATGCCAAAATTCTAATGCAGAAGAGAAATGTTTTGTGTTGTAATAAGAACAACTTATGAACATATGAGATTTTAACAATTGTTAGATTAAAGGAATTGTGCCCAGTTTAGCAGGATAAGCATGGTTTTATTCCATGTTTGTTAAAGAACAAGCTATTTTTTACATGTTTCAGTTTTACTTGTACATTAGAGAAAAGAGATAGCAGACAATAATAAAGGAAGACAGTCGTCATGGCAGTCAGCACTGAATATTTCTTTTCATCCGCTTTTATATATTCTGTTATATATTTTCTTTATCCACTTTTATATAAAATATCCCTTTTCAATTCCATTTTCTTATTTCTAGAATCTTAATTTGTGCTGTCTTCCAAAAACTGGTTACAAATATACAAGGCACCTAGAGTCTTCATCCACCTTCTTGTTGCTACTACCTACCTCTAAATGATTCATACACATTCTGTAACTTTTATTAAAATTGAGTATGTACATTTAACACATTCAAGACCACATTCCAAACTTTTGAAATGCCACAAAAAGTATGCATATTATAAATATGTGGCTCATGGGCGCCTGGGTGGCTCGGTTGGCTAAGCATATGACTTTTGATTTTGGCTCAAGTCATGATCTCACGTTTCATGAGTTCAAGCCCCTCATTGGGCTCTGTGCTGGAAACACGGAGCCTGCTTCAGATTCTCCCTCTCCCTCACTCTCTCTCTGCCCCTCCCCTGTGTGTGCTCTCTCTCTCAAAATAAATAAACATTTTAAAAAATCATTTAAAAAAATATGTGGCTCAACAGGTGAAATGTTACAGTAACATGGTTATTTGGCTAAATTTCAGTGGTCCATTTCTAGAACTAAATAATCCTTATGACCTCTGAGTCATAAAGAATAAGGCGAACAATGAAGAGGAGGGGGGATTTTATCCAGAAGGATCACAACCTACACTCTAGATCGGTTTACTAACTAGTAAATTTGTTTTTATTTTTTTAAAATCAATATCCACGTCATTAATAGCAGATACAAATGACGTTATCTTGCTTTGAGATATGACAAGTAAAAAAACCAAGCTACCTAATCCTTAACACCATAAATAATATTTTCAAATCCTACTTAAGAAATAAACAAGAAAGAAAAATTCTTAAAAAAGTATTCCATATACTGGGAAAAGAAAATTTTAACAATGAGCAAACTAATGTAATTTTAAGAATACATAAAATTTCCAGAACAGTCCTCATACTGAGATATATCGAGACTCCCCAAAGTCTCGATCTTGAAAGCATTATGAAGAACTATAAAACATTACACCCTTCAATATTATGTGACTCAAAAAGTGAAACTTGTCTCTGACTCATCCATTGCTAAGACAATTCTGAATGGCAAGAATGACTCCAATCCAAAAGGCAATGAGTTGTCTGGCCATCAGAATGCCAATAGTGAAAATGCAATGAATGTTTAAACAGGTATACAACTTACTCTTGGTGAAGTGGGTGAGCAAAGGAAGAAAAGTAGTCAGAGCATCATACCTGTGGTGCTGTGACCTTAGCTGTAAGGCTTCCAGCCTGCACATCAATTAACCATGCGTATTCTAAAGAATCACTTCCCAAAGGAAGACCTTCTGCTGAGAACATAGCATGTGCTCTCAGCTGGAGACCCGACAAATTGATGTGACCTTCCCGGAGTACTTCATCCACAGGGGGTCGCTGCTGAAAACAATAGTAAGACCGTAAGAAGTACAAGAAAATCAGCATTATAATTTCTAGTTTTGTTTTTTTTTTTCTCCAGAGTCTAAGTAAAATCATGCTATCTGGAAAATATGACTTAAGGATCCATAAGGAGTCTCATTTAAGCTCCTTTAGTGACAGTATCCATAAGAGCCCAACAGCAAAGCAAGATAGCAAAGTCCTAAAAAGAATGAGACCTCTCTGATAACTGCCTCAATGAATAAAAAGGAACTAGTACTCTGACGGACAGGGCATATAAGAGACCAGTCTTTGGTGAGAAGGCTGGAATAATAAGATTAAAATACGTATTAAAAAGAGAGGCGCCTGGGTGGCTCAGTCAGTTCAGCATGCAACTCTTGATTTTGGCTCAGGTCATAATCCCAGCATCGTGGTATCAAGCCCTATGCTGGGCTCCGCACCAGGTGTGGAGCCTACTTGAGATTCTCCCTCTCCCTCTGCCCCTCCCCCACTTGTACTCTCTCTCTACAAAAAGTAAATAAAAATAAATTGTAAAAATATTAAAAATAAAAAAACAAAAAAGAACAGAGACCAATAAATAAGATCAAGAAATGAAGAACTAGGGAAGAAAGCTATCTTTCATATAGATTTTGAGAACTATATATAAATATAAAAAGGATAGATTTACCTTATGGAAATTATATACTTACTACTAAAAAGCAGCAAATATTTCAAAGAGAAAAGTTCTGGGATTTATTCAGAAAGCTAAAAGATATGTCCTAAAATAGGGTATTCCATAGAACACTAGTTCACAAAATATTATTAGTAATAGAGAATCAAAACATGTTCGGCCATGCCGTACCCATCAGTCACCAATTTCTGTAAACTATACTCCCAATCTCTCAGAAATGCATTGATTTTCTTCCATCTTCACTGCTATCAACATGGTCCAAATAATATGACCTCTTGCTAGGGTTTTGCAAAGCCTCCCAGCATTCACTTTTACATCTGTCTCCTACATATTCTACAAAAACAACCACAGAAATCTAAGAAGGCCAATCTTATCATGTTCTTGTCTCAAGACCACTATTTATTATATTAATTTCCTCAATATTTCTCTTCTTCACCAGGTTTATTAGGGTAAAGACCATTTCTGTCTTGTTTACCACTTATCCCACTGCACCTAACAGTGACCACAAAAGGTAGATACCACTAAGTGACTATATATCACAGCAAGTCTTTTCAGAGAATTCAGTATACTAATATATATTAAGACAGCTCACAGATAATTCCCAAGCTAATTTTACAACAGTAATCTTTTTGGTAGGTGTATGCAGGCCATCAGCACAAGGCATAGTGTTCCTTGATTTCAGTGGAAATCAAGAGTCCAATGCTTACCTGACTGAGCTACCCAAGTGTTCTGAGAGTGATTTTTAAGGTTTCTATAGTAAGTTAAAATACTAGTGTTACGCAAGTGAGATCTTTGTGATGACAGAATAGTTCTGTATCTTAATTTCAATGGCAGTTACATGAAACTACACATGTGATAAAGTGGCAAGAACTATGCACACACATTGTACCTATATCAATCCTGGTTTTAATATTACACTTATTATGTAAAAGATCTACATGGGAGAAATTGGGTGAAGGGTACATAGGACCTCTCTGTACTATCTTTGCAACTCCTTATGAATCTATAATTATAGGCATACCTCAGAGATATTTCAGGTTCAGTTCTAGTCTGCCACTATAAACCAATTATGACAATATAGCTCAAGTCAGATAAAATTTTTTTTGATTCTCAGTGCACATAAAAATTGTCTACCAAACTATAGTCTATTAAGGGTGCAACAGCATTATGTCTAAAAACAAACTATACACAAAGATATCTTAATTAAAAAATACTTTTACTAAAAACTGCTAACCATCATCTGAGCTTTCAGCAAGTCATAATCTTTTTGCTGGTGCAGAGCCTGGCCTCCAAGTTGATGGCTAATAACTGATCAGGATGGTGGCTGATGAAGGTTGGGGTGGCTATGGCAATTTCTTAAAATACGAAACTATAAATTGCTGCACTGACTGACTCTTTCTTTTACAAATAATTTCTCTGTAGCATGCCATTCTGTTTAACAGCATTTTACCCACAGAAGAACTTCTTACAAGTTTGGAGTCAATCCTCTCAAACCCTGCTGCTTCTTTATCAACTCAGTTTATGTAATAATCTAAATCCTTGTTGTCACTTCAAAACTCTTCACAGCATCTTCACCAGAAATAGATTCCTTCTCAAGAATCCACTCTTTGCTCATCCCTAAGAAGCAACTCATCCATTAAAGTTTGATCATGAGATTGCAGCAATTCAGTCCCATCTTCAGGCTCCATTTTTAATTCCAGTTCTCTTGCTATTTCCATTACATCTGCAGTTATTTCCTCCAGTGAAATCTTAAACCCCTCAAGTCATCAATCAGTTGGAAGCAACTCTTCCAAACTCCTCTTCATGTTGATATTTCAACCTTATCCTGTCAATCATGAATATTCTTCATGGTATCTAGAACGGTGAATCCTTTTCAAAAGGTTTTCAATTTGCCCAGATCCACCAGAGGAATCACTACCTATGGCAGCTATTATAGTCTTACAACATGTATTTCTTAAATAATATGACTTGAAAGTCAAAAAGACTCTTTGATCCAAGGGCTGCAAATTTGAATATTGTGTTAATAGGCATGGAAATATGAAATTCACTGTACATCTCCATTAGAGCTCTTGGGTGACCAGGTGCATTGTCAATGAGCCCCCACATTTTGAAAGAACCCTCTTTTTCTTAGCAGTAGGTCTCAATAGTGAGCTTAAAATATTCAGTAAACCATGTTGTAACCAGATACACTGTCATCCGGACTTTGTTGTGCCACTGATAGAGCACAGGCAAAGTAGATTTAGCATAATTCTTAAGGGCCCTAGAATTTTCAAAATGGTAAATGAGCATTGGCTTCAACTTAAAGTTACCAGTTATAAATGGCCCTTAAGTAGAATATCAGCCCGTCCTTTTAAGTTTTGAAGCCAGGCATTGACTTCTCCTCTCCAGTTATGAAAGTCCTAGATGTCATCTTCTTTCAATAGAAGGCTGTTTGATCTACTTTGAAAATCTGTTCTTTAGCGTAGCCATCTTCATTACTTATCTTAGCTAGATCTTCTGCATAACTTGCTATAGCTTCTACATCAGCACCTGCTGCTTCACCTTGCACTTTTATGTTATGGAGATGGCTTCTTTTCTTAAACCTCATGAACCAACCTCTGTTAGCTTCAAACTTTTCTTCTGCAACTTCCTCCTCTCTCTCAGACTTCACAGAATTGAAGAGCGTGAGGGCCTTGCTCTGGATTAGGTTTTGGCTTAAGGAGATATTGTGGCTGATTTAATCTCCTATCCAAACCACTGAAACGTTCTCTGTATCAAAAATAAGCTGTTGTGGGGGTGCCTGGGTGGCTCAGTCGGTTGAGCATCCGACTTTGGCTCAGGTCATGATCTCACAGCTTGTGAGTTCGAGCCCCGCATCCCGTGTCAGGCTCTGTGCTGACAGCTCAGAGCCTGGAGCCTGCTTCAGATTCTGTGCCTCCCTCTCCCTCTGCCCCAACCCACTCGCATTCTGTCTCTGTCTCAAAAAATAAATAAACATTAAAAATAATAATAATAAGCTGTTTTTTTTTTTTTCTTATCATCAGTGTGTTCATTGGAACAGCACTTCTAATTTCCCTGAAGAATTTTTCCTTTGCATCACAACTTGGCTAACTGGTGCAGGAGGCCTAGCTTTCAGTCTACCTTGGGTTTCTACATGCCTTCCTCACTAAGCTGAATCATTTCTAACTTCTGATTTAAAGTGGCAGACATACAGCTCTTCCTTTCACTTAACACTCAGAGGCCACTGCAGGGTTATTAATTGGCCTAATTTCAATACCTTTGTGTTTTAGAGAAGAGGGAGGCCCAGGAAGAGGGGGAGTGACAGGAAAACAGCTGGTTGGTGAATACACACAACATTTATCAATTAAGTTTGCCATCTTATATGGGCAGTGTGTGGCACCCTGAAACAATTACAAAAGTAACATCACAGATCAGTGGTCACAAGTCACCATAACAAATACAATAATGAAAAAGTTGCAAATATTGTGAAAATTACCAAAATGTGACACAGAGACATGAAGTGAGCAAATGCTGCTGGAAAAACAGCCCTGACAGACTGGCCTGATGCAGAGTTGCCACAAACCTCAATTTGTAAAAAATGCAATATTTGCAAGGTGCAATAAAGCAACATGCAATAAAATGAGGTATGCCTATTATTTAAAAATAAAAGTTGATAAAAGAAACACTCTCTGTGGCAAAAATAAGCATATGTTAAGTCTGAGCCATTATGAGCTCAGCTATGTCAAAAATATATACATATGAAAAAATTAGATTCTATGTAGAAAAATATGGTCAGTTGTGGCAAAGGAGTTAAGAAGGGATAGGCTATTTTAAATAAAATGATCAGTTACTACATAGAAACCATGCAAGTTATCATCAGTTGATGATTTGGGGGTATCAGATTCATCCTTCCATATATAATTTTACTTTGCCTTATATTAAAATCCATTTATTTTTCTAAAGCTCACAACTTGAATAAAGTAGGGAAGAGCCTTAAAGTACTGGTAAATGAAAAGTGAAGCCATTTGACATTAAAAAATAACAACAAAGTGATGATTTACCCAAGATTGTAAATTATTCCCTTTTAGTGAATATTATTGGTTCTCTTCCAAACAGCCCCGGGGATATCTTGAAGGGATTAACAAAGTATCTTTTAAGTGTGTTACATGAAAAGAATAAACTACTGGCCATGTGGATATGTATGTTTGGAGATTTATAGGACTGGATAAGATGAATATTCAGGTTGTCATTTTCAACAGAGTCCACCAAAATTTTATATATTTTTCCCTTCCATAAACATGAAAAAGTTATAAAATATTTCTCTTCATCTCTAAAAACAATAGAGTACAATTGTATGGGATCACATAAATAGCAAACAGCAGAAAAAAAAAAAACAAACAAGACTGAGATTCTTGAAAAACTCACATACATATACAAAACCTCTTAATATGGTTAAATTAAAAGCTTCTAATTTAAAGAGCTACCTATACCATACACAGAAGCTAACACACTGAATCAACCCTGTAAAGAGTAATAATTCATCTCTAAGCCCCTACCATGACTCACTTTCACATTACCTGATAATTGTCACTGACAAACACATTCAGGGGTGATAGGACAAGTTGCAGCATGGTCTCCCTAAATCCTTTTTTCATTTCAAAACACAGTCTTTCCAAGAATGCTGTAGGGCACTCAGGACCATCAGTGGTTCCATGCTAAAGTCAAACAAAATACCATAATCAAGATATAGAAAAAATAAAGATCAAGGCAGTATAGGGAAATAAAAATCACACTTACATAATTAAGAGATTTTTGATTCTTAAAAAGCAGAAGTTTACTGACAAAACTGTTCTGTACTCTACTAAGATCGTTAGGTTTACTAAGCACCAGAGAGGACTCCTCTGGTGTGCAACCGTAGGTACATGACACGGAGCCAGGAGGCAGCACAATTCTCTAGGGCCTCACCCTCCCTATCTGGCCTCACTCCAACAACCCTGGGTTCTCTGGGCAATATAATCCCATTGCAAGTCAGCCCCAAAAGTCCATGGGTCACCCTTAGACTGAACCAGGATTCTGTGCTGGATCCAAACCCCAGAAAACAATTCAATCTCCAGGGTCAATCTGCATCTTGATTTTGTAGTAAGTTCACCATAAGGCACCCAATGGTCTAGAGTTGGAGATAAAGGATAAGACAACATAAATCCTAGAATATCCGTCGAGCTAACTATAAACCCAGCAACTCAACATCATGACAAAATGTTCTAACGTGACACAGAACAGCAAAGAAGGAACTAAAGTGAAAGAAGAGAAACAGAAAATTATCAATGATTAAGTAATCGCATTATGAAGAAAATAATAAACTAGCTTTATAAAGGTAAAAGGATAAATTTTAAAGTTTTCGAATCTGAATTTTTTTATTAGTGTGTGCATGTGTGTACACACACATATAGTTGTCTGAGTTGGGTGAATTTCATAATACACTCCAGATTATTTTGATTATGTAAACACTTACAACAGGAAGACGCCCATGAACTTTGTATAAATTAACAAGTACAGTAATATCCCAAGGACGCAAGGTAAGCGGATGAATTGATTTGGCTGAACTTTCATTTTCCTTTCTGTCATTTTCCATTCCAACAGCAGTCCACCCAGAGCTGGATGATGTTGACAGTGACAGAACAGGACTTGAAATAACCTCTTCAAAATCCATATACATGTCATCTTCCCCAAAGTAGTTTTCCTATAAATATTAAGAACAAATTGCTATCAAAGAGATATGTAACAGTAACTTTTCAAATTAGAGCCTGAATTTTGTAAACTAAGCATCTCCCTATTTTCTTTGGTTAAAAGTATATGGTCTGTTTCCTTGAAAGGAAAAAAAAAAAAGAGAGAGAGAGATACATATGCTTGTGACATACACCTACTTAGCTACTTAGCAAATAAGCATTCTGTAACAATAAATAAATAAATAAATAACCTAAGTTTATAGTAAAGCTTCATGACAAACCACCTCCAATTATAGCAAAAACTCTAAGAAAACTTTGAAGATGTGTAAGGTTCAAAAGTTTTCAATCTTTCTCAGAGTTCTGAGACAACAATACCCAAAAGACATCCTTTGAAGGAAGTTCAATTCATTGAAAATCAATCTAAATACAATTAGCTAACTACCACAATTCATATATTCTGGGTGAAATAATATCAAAAGTGCTTTTAACAACCTGAATAGGAATGTCCAATTTTGGTTCCTGATGATAAAAACATGTTATTGATGGTTACCAAAACTTCTTTCACATAGTTCATCCTGGTTCCTTATGCAAAGTATTTTAACTATTAATATCTTGGTTCGTTTTATACCCGAATTTAAATTTATTATTATTATTTTCCTTTTTAAAAAACATTTTATTTAGGAGTGCCTGGGTGGCTCAGTCTGTTGAGTGTCTGACTCCTGATTTCAGCTCAGTTCATAATCTCACAGTTTGTGGGATCGAGCTCCACATTGGGCTCCATGCTGACAGCTCAGAGCCTATTTGGGACTCTCTTCTCTCTCCCTCTCTCTCTCTTCCCTTCCCCCACTCACTCTGTTTTTTGTTTCTCTCAAAATAAATAAACTTAAAAAAAAACTTTTTATTTAAATTCCAAATAACATACAGTGTCATATTAGTTTCAGATGTACAATATAGTGATTCAACACTTCCATACAACACCTAGTGATGCTTGTCACAAGTGCCCTCTTTAATCCCCTTCACCTATCTCACCTATATCCCTCCCATCTGCATGCCTCCCCTCTGGTAACCATCAGTTTGTTCTCTGTAATTAAGAGTCTTTTTCTTGGTCTGATTTTTCTTGGTCTGACTCTCTCTCTCTCTCTCTCTCTTTTCCCTTTGCTTATTTGTTTCTTAAATTCCACATATGAGTGAAATCATATGGTATTTGTCTCTCTGACTTTAATTTTTTTCAATGTTTTTATTTTTGAGAGAGAGAGAGAGAGAGAGAGAGAGAGAGAGAGAGAGAGAGAAGGGGGGGCAGACGTGGGGAGGCATAGAAATAAAGGGAGACACAGAATCTGAAGCAGACTCCAGGCTCTGAGCCACCAGCACAGAGCCTGATGCTGGGCCTGAACTCATGAACCGTGAGATTCATGACCTCAGCCAAAGTCAGAAGCTCAACTGACTGAGCCACCCAAGTGCCCCTCTAACCTGATGTATTTTAAATGAAATTCTTTTATCTTACCATTATTCTGCATTTAAATTTTACCAATTTGATCTGTCAGTAGCAATCAAAAGTTGTTAAAATATTCCTGTTAGCACAGTTAACTATATTTCTTGAATATTAGAAATCAAGTCAGTATTTTGATAAATTCTGCATTTTACTTATTGACATTTATTTTCTGACTAGTCAATTAATCAGGCCAATTAAATACCTTTTAATAGGAAAGAATGTTGCAGGGCATATAGTCATTTGGTTAATTAGTGGCAGGACTAATATTAAAATCCCAAAGCTACTGACTCACAAAACTAATGTTTTTTCCTGTATTCTCTATCGTTACCTGCCTCTAATACAGGTCCTACTTAGAACCTGCTTGACATCTTGATAATTGCCTTTATTATATAACTCTGTACCATGGACAAATTCAAGCACAAATATAAATGTAAATAAACATTGGTTTTTATCCTAAATTCCAACATTAAAATTTTAAAATGAAAAATAAATGTCTAATTGATTTTTTTTTTTAATGTTTTTATTTATTTTTGAGAGAGACAGAGCGCCAGCAGGGGAGGGGCAGAGAGAGAGGGTGATACAGAATTTGAAGCAGGCTCCAGGCTCTGAGCTGTTAGTACAGAGCCCGACACGGGGCTTGAATTCATGAACTGTGAGATCATGAGCTGAGCCCAAGTCAGATGCTTAACCAACTGAGTCACCCAGGCGCCCCTAACTGATTTCAATAAACATTAAAGATCTAGAGGTATTCAGAGCCACGGTCTTCCCTTAGATCATTTGAGAAGCCTTTTCAAAATATACATTCCATTCCAGTCCTGGAGATGAGTTCAGTAGGTTTGCCAACAGGTATACATTCCAGAGACAGATGGAAAGAATGGTTTCTTCAGTGAATTTAACTGTAAATGGCCACTAGACCCAATCACTTCTATTCCACCCTTCCTCCACACAACTTATCAATGGAGTCAGAGTACAGTTGTTCACGTTTATTAGCTTTCAACAAAGAGTTACCAACAAATCAACAGAAATAAGTCATGCTCATTTTAGCCAATTTTTAATAATCCTACTCTATATATCTTATTTTTAAAAGATTCCCTAGTAGTCTCTTACAGTCTCTTGTAACTTTTAACCTTAAAAAAAGAAAATTACTATAGATTATTAAAATTAAAAGAAAAATATTCTCTTGGGCCTAATGTTCAATTTGCTAACAAACCAATCTCCATTTAATTATCTAAAACAGAAATAACTCATAGCAAATTCTTTAGGGAATACTGAAATCCCTAACATGGTAGAGGACATTTGCTAATTTTTATTAAATATGCCAATGACTATTTTTAGAGTTAAAACACTCTAGGAGTCTTTTATGAGTTATCATGTCTGAACCTATTGAATATTATTGACAAAATTACTGTTAAGGGGCACCTGGGTGTCTCAGTCTGTTGAGCATCTGAGTCTTGATTTTGGCTCAGGTCATGATCTCATGATCTTCATGATTTATGGATCTCATGGTTCATGGGTTCGAGCCCTGCCTAGGGCTCCACGCTGACAGTGCAGAGGCTGCTTGGGATTCCCTCTCTTTCCCTCTCTCCATCCCTCCCACATTCGTTCTCTCCCTCTCTCTTTCTCTCTCAAAATAAATAATTTTTTTAAAAAATTTTAAAAATTAAAGATAGTGATAAAATCATAACTCCTTTAAAACATTAGCCTTGTGTTAAATGTTTAATGCTGAGTGTGTGACTGAAGTTTTATTTGTTTTCATTTTAGGTTTGTTTTTGTTTTGTTTTGTTTTTAGTATATGAACTCCATCTGTAAGGGTTAACTTCTTAAGGGTTCACTAAAAAAAAATTACCAGAAGGCTGACTGAAGTATAAGTAGTAATATATTATGGCAAACTTTTATAGTATTTTAAGATTAATAAATGTACACAAATATTTACAAAGACAAAAATTCCATTTCGATGTTATGGTAAGTGGCATGCAAAACTGAACTATCTTTAAAACTATCTTTAAAACAACACTAGGAAAAAAACAAAACAGAACAATGACTTACCTAACTGGGAAAATATATTACTTTGTCAAGTTTGTGGCATGAATGAATTTTAAAATGATAAAATAAGCTATATTTTCAAACTACTTAAGAGTCCTATGAAATTTTATTTTCCTAGAGATAGTTTATTAGTGTCAAGTAACTATTGCAAGTAACAGGACACTATCATTTTTTCCCCAGCCTAAACATTCATATTTATGTAATGATACTCATTTCTCAAAAAAGAAGAAAAAGAAGAATTATTACAATAGTTAAAAGAAGACAGCTAATAAATTCAGAGATGCAGGGGGAGAAAAAAAATCTACAGGTACTCAGTTTCCAGTATTCAAATTTTTTTCATGGAAATTTGATAGCCAGGCTTCTGTTTAAGACCACTAAAACTTTTTTTTCAGTAAGAAAAACATACATACTATACCCACCCTTAATCCACAGTTACTACTGACTACCACTGACATGCTATCAGTATTTAGATTCAGATTTCCATTCTTCCATTAAGAAAAAATGTAAAAAGAGAAGTCAATTCAGAAGATGTAGACATTTCCATAAAATATGCTCATTGATTTTAATGCATGTTAGTATATATTCTCCTCAGAGTTTCTAGTAATAATAATAGTAAGCCTAGTTTCTTTTATGGATTTTGGAAATCAGTTTTACAGTCAAACAAATATAAAATGATTCATTTTTTTCCTAACCTATCCTTTAAAATTTCTTGATGTTTAAATCTAGTAACTAAGGAAAATACAATCTCAGTTACATGAATTTTCACATTCTCTTTGTCTTCTTTTATTTATAGATACATACATTCTAACACTGACACTAAGTAGAACATAAGTTATATATTAAAACAAATTTTTAAAAAGTAATTTAAAGAGAGTTATTTAAGATCAGATAATATCTCCATACCAGCATGACACCTAAGCTATATAGGAGGAAGGGAAAAAAAGAAAGAAGGAAAAAAAAAAAAAAAAAGACTTAAAGAGTTACTTGTATTCCTAATAAAGAGTTCATAGAGTTCACTGGCCTAAAAAACCTTTTGTCATATTTTAGATATATATATATTTTTTAACATTTCAAAACCTTAAAAATTTTAATATGTTTTAGTAGACATTACATACAAGTTCTGAGTTAATTTGATGAATGTAAATACTAACACAAAGTTCAGTACAACAAACTTTTGACAATACTAGACAGTTGTTATATCTTAATGTATGAAAAGGACTGCATCAAAACAAACTATCAACAGAGGTTACGTTTATGGAATAGAATTTGTAAAGAAGTCCAAAGAAGGCATATACTCCTTTCTCTTTATTTTTCTGTTACAGTACTCTTATTTTTGATGAATATATATTACTATGGAATTTTTAGAAGAAAAAAATTGAGGCTCATATACATAGAGCAATGCAAAAAACAGTGTCAATATCTCTTTGCTGGTATTCAAAACTCGTATTATAACAATATAACCATCTTCACTTACTAAATCATTGCTTACATTTAAATTAAAATATAGTTCAGCCTCTTCAAGGAAACTTTAACATGAAAAATGCATTTTAAATCCTTCATAGTTATTCACCTGCAATCCAAGAAAACAAGATATTGGGAGAAATATGTGAAGAATATTTTAGGTCAAACAATGGTCACAAGGTAAAAAAAAATGTGTGTGTGGGGTGGGGGGTGGTATTTCTCCCCTTTGAATCTGAAGAATCACTCCTTCAGGAATCTCTCCTAAAACCAAACAGACACCTTAGATTCCACAAATATTAAACACATTGTCCCTTGCATCTTTTATCTTAAGTTATATCATCTGATGCTTTAGGGTAGTTTTTAGTAAATATAAGACATTATATCAAATATAAAAATTTTAGATACCTACAAAATCTGTTCAGCTAGTAAGTACTTCTTCCAGAGAGCCTTTATTAACAAACATTGATTGTCCTTTCCTGATAACCCTGATCATCCTAGACCCTTTCCAGAATTAATTACTCCTGTCACTGTACATTATCGGATTGCCTGTTACCTAAGCATTCAATATCCAAACCTCCAGTTATGAAATTACACAAGGAAGCAAATAAATAAACAATGATAAATTTAGACTCACACAAAAATCTATCCCACAAGTAACTCTAACGCTCATGATTGATAATGTTTGGACAGTTAGTCTCACTTTGATTATCAGATGTGGTAGAACATTGAACAGTATAATGAAAATCTAAAGCAAAGTGAATTGGCAAAATCCTGGAAAAATGCAGAATTTTATGAAGTTGCTAAAAGTGATGCTGGACAACTGCTCAAATCACAGGTAAAGCTATCAGTGCTAAAGTACGGATCTAGAAGGCTTAGAGCAGTTACCTATAAAAATGAGTAAATCAGTTAAGAGTTATTGATGACTTGCTGGGGACTTTTGTAAAACATGATTTGAATATCAAGAGAAGAGTGATGTGTAGAAAACTGACAAAGTGCTCACATATTTATCTTAATACAGCCTCTCTACTTGATTGACCTTGATCATGCTTGATCAACCTTTAAGAGCTATCATACTATGCAATCATACAACTTCAAGGGAAAAATTATACCAAAATGAATTGACATTTGATTCAGTCTTTATTCAAAGAAGGCATACTTCTTTAGAACCTAAATTTGTCATACTCTGAAAAAAACCTTATTTTCATATATTTGCTTCAATGTTAAGAAAGTGCTCCAAACATATCTTTGCTTATTGTTTAGCATGAAATAAAGTTGTTTGTTTTTATTATTTTTTTTTTTTACATTTGTTTTGGAATTCAGTAGTTTGACTCACATTTATGTGTGCTTCATTATTTTAAGAGGCAATTCTTGAAACATTTTTATGGAAATCAAGTTTTATATACTAAATAATATTAAAACAATTATATATTAGGATAAAACAGCATATGTTATTTTTCTTTTCTTTTTTTTTTTAATTTTATTTATTTATTTTTATTTTTTATTTTTTAATATATGAAATTTACTGTCAAATTGGTTTCCATACAACACCCAGTGCTCATCCCAAAAGGTGCCCTCCTCAATACCCATCACCCACCCTGCCCTCCCTCCCACCCCCCATCAACCCTCAGTTTGTTCTCAGTTTTTAACAGTCTCTTATGCTTTGGCTCTCTCCCACTCTAACCTCTTTTTTTTTTTTTTTTTTTTTTTTCTCCTTCCCCTCCCCCATGGGTTTCTGTTACGTTTCTCAGGATCCACATAAGAGTGAAATAAAGTTGTTTGTTTTTAATGAATTCACTGATTTTATTATTTTCAGATAACAAGGTTCTCTTGTACTTCTTTTGCTCTTATATTACAACCTGTTAAAAATTTGCCCCTATATATGTCTATCCTATTATATCCTCTAGCTTACCTCCTTGAGAAAAAATGCTGTTATCATCTCTCTCTCCTGCAACTAGTACAATTCCTAGAATATAGTCAATGCTAAAAAAACAAAACAAAAACTCAACTGAGAAGTACACCATTTTTAATAAATGAATTTGTAATCGAGTCTAACACCACAAGTCTAATCAACATATATGATATATCCTCAACAACTTTAAACCATCTAACTGGCTATTTCAAATGGACTCAATTTTAATTAGATATTAACCATTTTATCTATGTTTAAAAATGTGTGACTTCTTTTGAAAATCATACCTTTATACATAAGAAGGCATTTAATAATGGTCCATATAGAGTTATTTGAGAATCTGGAGAAAGTTCCATTTCCACATGAAGTTTATCAGGTGGAAGTTCTGAGGGATCAATAGGTGGGCGTGACGAAGTAGAAGGAGAAGAAACAACTCTGTCTGATGTTTTCTGGGATGGCCTTAATACAGATAGCATTGTTTCTTCCATTTCTGACACTGGAAAAAATTAAGAAAAAAGAGAAGAATGCCTTGGGGAGGGGAAGTTCTTAGAAGTTCTTTAAGGAACTATTCACTAAGAGATTCTATTTTGCAATTTTTCATGAACAATCTTTGATATAGTACCTATAATATCTAATGAAAATAGACCTGCAAGACTAATAAGAATACACAATAGAAGACTTCACAGAAATATGTGTAGAAATACATAACCAGATGGCACAGAATCAATGAAAATTTCCTATTAACATTCTTGAGTCCCTGCAATATAAATTCAGGTCACAATTAGGCTTTAACTATACTTGGGCACTAAAGTACTAAGTTGTTTTCACATAAACAGCTATTCAAATACAGCGTGACATTATCAGGGCACCTGGGTGGCTCAGTCAGTTAAGTGTCTGACTCTTGGTTTCGGCTCAGGTCATGATCTCACGGTTTCACGGGTTCAGGCCCTGCAACAGGCTCTGCGCTGTGCAGAGCCTGCTTGGGATTCTGTCTCTCCCTCTTTCTCTTTGCTCCTCCCCCACTCTCTCACAATAAATAAACTTGATTTTTTTTTTTTTGTAATTCAAATACAGTGTGACATTATCAAGCTCCAAACATAAGAACAATTATGAAAACTATTCTTTAACTCTTAACTCACTGGAAAAATACAAATTAAAAATCACTTGATTCTAATTCCAGTTTGGAATAATTATGAAATGATATGATAATTGTGAAAGTATATTTTAAAAAAAACTAACATTTCAAAAAAAATAACATTTCATGAAACCAAGTGGTTTATGTATATACTCACATGCACCTTGATATTACAGCTCTTCTGTTTCTAGTTGGTAGAACTTGAAAAAATTATTTACTTTCTCTAAGCATTATTTGTTCAACTCTACGATGACAATAATAACATTTATCTCACAGAGTTGTTATAAGGATTATGAGATAATGTAAACCAGGAAATAGCTTATTCTAGTACAGTAAAACCTTGGATTGCAAATAACTTGCTCTGCCAGTATTCTGCAAGATGAGCAAACATTTCCAATAAATTTTAACTTGATAAATGAACGATGTCTTACAATATGAGTAGCATGTGATGCCAAATGTCACATGATCACAACTGAGTCAATGGTTCTTCTCTCTCTCTCCCTCTCTCTGCAGGATTGTGAGTGATCATCTCCCATGCTCGGATGCTTGGTGCTTGGTCTCAGGCCATGATGTTTGGCAGCAATCAGTGATTTTTCAGCAAGTTGGAAAGTGCCCACAACTGGCACTAGTGTATTTTTTGTCACTTCAAAGCACCTACGGACAGTCCTTTGCTTTTCCATTCAAGAGTAAGCTTGGGAATGCTTTGCTTCATTCTAGATCAGGCTGCCTGAAGATATGAACCCTTTTCTCTGCTGCCCTATTGCCAGTTGCATTAAATACGATACATGACAAGAGTTTATTAATACTGTACTATAGTCAACATCCATGCAAGTGTGTACCCTTTCCAGAAAAATATTCCGTTAAGCCAATAACAGTGATTCTGTTACTGATAGTGAAAGTCATCCTACACAATAACCCTCCTCTCTCTTGTCTCCCTCACACCAGCCAAATTATTTCTCTTTAAATTTTGTATTTTCGTTAATAGTTTGTATTACAAAATTACAACACTGCAATCATTTTTATATGAATATTTTTGGGTTGTGAAACGAATCATCTAAGTTTCCATTATTTCTTGTATTTCTCTGATATACAAGTGCTTTGGATTACAAGCATGAATTACGCTCACAAACCAAGGTTTTACTGCATTTGATACACAGTAAATGCTCAATGAAAGTTAGTTATAATTATGCCACAATTACTTAACAGATTTTTAAATGTATACAATTATGACAAAAGAACAGATGCATTTCCAAAATTAAAAACAATTTCTTATACCTTTAATAGTTATCAATCATAAAACCAGATGTTTCAAAGTACAAATTATACAAAAACACTTACACGATTGCTTTAGCTGCTCATCTGCTTTTTGCGGATAAATTGGATGCCATGTATAATCAATTGTGAGCATGACACTTGGGACAGTCCAGCATTCAACCCAACCAGCTCTGTGAAGAACAAAAAATTAAGTTCTAGTCAGGTACTTATTCCTTTAATTGTATCCAAACGCTAGTTACAGATAATTAACTTTTATCATTATTCTTTGAAAGAATCAGAAGAATAATTTCTCCACATACAAACACAAAATACTCACTTTTCTTGTGTAATGTTCCGCCATTTTGGTTTAACAGTTTTCTGCCCACTTTGACACTCAGCAGGAATACCGGTATCATGAGTCATTTTGTTTGGGTGGCAATTCTTCACCAGCATAAATAATGAATATTTACTAGGGTGGCAATCTGGTAGAAATAAATGAAGATCAACATCTTCTCCCTAAAAAAGAATTTATTATAAGCCAAAGTAATACAATAGGTACACAAAGATGTTAAATTTCTAATTATAGCCAAACCTATCTATAACAATCTTCAGAATACAAAAGAAATACAAAAGGCAGATTTTACCATGAACAGTCAGTTAAATAACAGAGTAAGATTTTATATAGACTATAACTAAATTCTGATAAGAAAGTTAAGAAAATCAAGGAAATAAATAGCATGGTTTCCACAAAATAGTAAAAAAGATGATCTTTGATGATATCCATGGGTATTTCACATGTAATTCAGTAAAAAAAAAAATTTTTTTAAACCAGCTAAGTTCAGGTGGTATATGTTCTGCATATTATTAATTTTTAAAATATGATTGTCTCTTGATTCTAGTTAAGTCTTGGTTCATCAATTGGCTTTTAAGAATTCTGAATTGAAGGGGTGCCTGGGTGGCTCAGTTGGCTGAGTGTCAGACTCTTGATTTCAACATAGGTCATGATCTTACGATTGTAAGTATAGAACCTGCTTGGGATTTCCTCTCTGCCTCTCCCCAATTTGTGCTCTCCTTCTATGTCTCAAATTAAATAAATAAACATTTTTTTTAAAAGGAGAAGAATTCTGAATTGATACCCCAAAGGATCTTCATTTGGCTTCACTTTTTTCCTTATAGGTCGGTGCCCTAATTTTGTTCAAGCAGTCAGCCTGACATGCTTGACTTCTTTTCTTTTCTCTTTTCGTTTCGTTTCTTTTCTTTTCTTTTCTTTTCTTTTCTTTTCTTTTCTTTTCTTTTCTTTTCTTTTCTTTCTTTCTTTCTTTCTTTCTTTCTTTCTTTCTTTCTTTCTTTCTTTCTTTTCTCTCTCCCTCTCCCCCTCCCTCTCTCTTTTTTTTCAGCTTTGATTATTAAATTATTTTATTTTATTTTATTCAAGTTTTTATTTAAACTCCAGTTAGTTGGGGCGCCTGGATGGCTCAGTCGGTTGAGCGTCTGACTTCAGCTCAGGTCATGATCTCGTGGTCCATAAGTTCAAGCCCTGGGTCGGGCTCTGTGCTGACAGAGCCTGGAGCCTGTTTCTGATTCTGTGTCTCCCTCTCTCTTTGACCCTCCCCTGTCTGTCTGTCTCTCTGTCTGTCTGTCTGTCTTCCCAAGCTCTGTCTCTCTCTGTCTCAAAAACAAATAAACGTTAAAAAAAAAATTTTTAACTCCAGTTAGTTAACATATAGTGTAATGTTAGTTTCAGGAGTAGAATTTAGTGATTCATCACTTACAGGTAATAATACCTAGTGCTCATCAGAAGTACCATCCTTAATTCCCATCACCAATTTAGCCCATTCTCCTGCCCACCTCCCCTCCAGCAACCCTCCCTTCTTTATTGTTAAGAGTCTGTTTTATGGTTTGCCTCTCCTTTTTTCCCCCCTGTTCATATGTTTTGTTTCTTACATTCTACGAGTGAAATCATATGGTATTTGTCTTCCTCTGACTTACTTTGCTTAGCATTAATACACTCTAGCTCCATCCATGTCATTGCAAATGGCAAGATTTCACTCATTTTTATAGTTGAGTAATATTCCACTGTAGATATATACCACAACTTCTTTATCCATTAATCAGTCAATGGAAATGTAGGCTCTTTCCATAATTTGGTTATTGTAATAATACTGCAATAAACATCAGGGGGCCATGATGCCTGATTTCCTTTTTTGTTTTTAATTTTTTTTTAATATTTATTTAGTTTAATTTAGAGAGAGACAGAGTATGAGTGGGGGAGGGACAAAGAGAGAGAGGGAGACACAGAATTTGAAGCAGGTTCCAGGCTCTGAGCTATCAGCACAGAGCCCAATATGGGGCTCGAACTCATGAACCCTGAGATCACGACCTGAGCTGAAGTCAGATGCTTAACCAACTGAGCCACCCAAATGCTCCTGATGCCTGATTTCTTAACAGGCAGCATAGTAGAGTGGTTAAGAGAATGGAGCCTTAACCTTTACCACTTGGATTCAAATTCCAACTCAGCCATTCACTAGTCACATGACAAGTTACATAAACTCAGCTTCTCAGTTTCCTATTTCATAAATGCAGGTAAAACAACTACCTCAAGTGGATTGTTCTGAAAATGAAATGAGTTAATACACATAAAGCACTTGGAATAGTGTCCAGAACACACAAAATGTTTTGTTTTTTGTTTTGTTTTTTTTTTTTAATTTTTTTTTTTTAACGTTTATTTATTTTTGAGACAGAGAGAGGCAGAGCATGAACGGGGGAGGGGCAGAGAGAGAGGGAAACACAGAACCGGAAGCAGGCTCCAGGCTCTGGGCCATCAGCCCAGAGCCCGACGCGGGGCTCGAACTCACTGACCGCGAGATCGTGACCTGAGCTGAAGTCGGACGCTTAACCGACTGAGCCACCCAGGCGCCCCTTCTTTTTTTTTTATTTATTTTTTTTTTTTTTAATTTTTTTTTTTAACGTTTATTTATTTTTGAGACAGAGAGAGGCAGAGCATGAACGGGGGAGGGGCAGAGAGAGAGGGAGACACAGAACCGGAAGCAGTTTTTTTTAAATTTTTTTTTTTAACGTTTATTTATTTTTGAGACAGAGAGAGGCAGAGCATGAACGGGGGAGGGGCAGAGAGAGAGGGAGACACAGAACCGGAAGCAGCAGAACACACAAAATGTTTAATAGGTGTTAGCAGTTCTTATTATTATTGTTGCTATTTTTTTTACCACCACACCTCCATCAATACAACAACAACTTCTGATTGCCCATATGCTAAAATTAGGTGTTCCACAGAATTTTTAACATTAGAGCTGCCTTTCATGTAAAAGGAAAAAAGGTATTTGTGGTTATTCCCTGAATTCATGTTTACAATTAGTAATGGAATACAGGGAAGTGTAAAACCTAGTTCATACACTGTAAACATTAGAGCTAGAGGGGGTTTTCAAAAGAACATGTAGGTTAGCCACAAGGGTTAGAAATGAACTGTAAGAAAATAATCAACTTGGAATTTTCTTTTTATTGCCCAACTCCTCAGGGGAAGTTGGGAAACTTAGAATGACAGAACATCACAGTTGACTGCAAAAATGAAACAGCAGCATTTCTGTGACAATGAAGCTCATAAACAATGGTGGAAAGCTAAAATACTAGAGGATGGCAATGGGATAGGCAGGGAAAAGTAAAGGTAAGCTTTGGGAAATCAAACTTACTAATAAACCTGTGGAATAAGGAATGTATGCAATTATACGTACTCTTAAAGAGAACTTGGTGTTACACGTAGCTGGAACAAAGTCCGTAAAAGGCAAAGAGAAATCAATGTTTAATGTTTCCCCACAGGCTGCCAGATACACTAACAGAAAGAGAAAAAAAAATTAACTTCAATAAAACTTGAAATCAAAATTGCTTTAAATACATACCTAAAAAAATTAAAGACCATATGCTCAGTCTAATAAACTCTGAAATAGTTCCCTGAAAGTATTATAAGACAATGGAAAAAAGATCAATTCTAGTTTCCATTAAAACTATAAATTCAACATCAATTTCCTTTTTTGGCATTTGTCTTAATGAACAGAATACTTAACTTAATTTTCATGTTCTTACCATTTTCTTGTTGTTTAGTGGAACAATCAATCCAATTGTGTTGATTAGCAGCCCAAATCATTTCAAATTGATGAAACATGATTTTAAAATTCCATGTATATGGCACAAATGAAAAAATGTCTGGAGCACTATCACTAGACCAGTCTTGAATTAAATCTAAAATTACGGGAGTGGGAGACAGAAAGCAAAATTAATTGAAATTCAGACAACAAAATATAAATATTCTAACACCAGCCAAAAATAAATTTTTTCTTTTGTAAGAAGAAGTTTTATGCTGAAATATTAAAAGATGATTAAGATATAGCTAAATGATTAACAGTAAACCAATGTTTACCTACCAATTACAGTTCCAAATAAGAGAAATTTTATACATTTCATATACGTATTATTTTTTAAAGAAACTTTAGAAGACAAAAGAAAAAAGAATCACCTGGTAATCCACACCCAAATATCCATCATTGTGCATATGTTTCCTTCTAGTTTTTTTCTATGTACATTTTTATACTATCTTAGATGCCCATATTTTACATATTGCTTTTTCTCACTGAACTCAAAAATTTTCCATGTTATTTCATACACATTAACAAAATCTTTTTTATAATATAATGTCAATATATTTGTAATAGAATCCAAGTCAGTGACTCTTTGCTTATAACATTATAAAATATAATACATTTCTCAGAGAACGTCACAATTTGTGTATGTAGCTAAAACACACCAGAAACAGCATTTTGAAAATACCAATGACAACTGTTAAAACACTCTGAGATTATGCTTTTTATATTCTCTATTAGAGCCTCTCAGCTCCCATAATTTCCCCCAAATAGCATTACAAAGTCATGTAAGGGTAGTCAGACAGAAACAAAATTATTGAAAATATCCTCCAAAAAAATGAAAAGATGCCAAAAATCACACAAGGAGTTAATAACCATAGTATTTACAATGGAAAATAATGCTTCTGCCAGAAACTGTACTCTGCTTTTATTAGCCAGGCATTTTTTTCATGTTTAATTTTATATACAGGCTGTGTGTGTGTGTGTGTGTGTGTGTGTGTGTGTTTAGTATAATTTATTGTCAAATTGGCTAATATACAGTGTGTAAAGCGTGCTCTTGGTTTTTGGGGTAGATTCCCATGGCTCGTCACTTACATACAAAACCCAGTGTTCATCCCAACAAATGCTCTCCTCAATGCCCATCACCCATTTTCCCATCTCCCCAACCTCCCCAGCATCAACCCTCAGTTTGTTCTCTGTATTTAAGAGACTCTTGTAGTTTTCCTCCCTCTCTCTCTGTTTGTAACTATTTTTACCGCCTTCCCTTCCCCCATGGTCGTCTGTTAAGTTTCTCATGATCCACATATAAGTGAAAACATGATATCTATCTTTCTCTGACTGACTTATTTCACTCAGCATAATACCTTCCAGTTCCATCCACACATTAACAAAAATTTTAATGAGAGTTCATTAAAGAGATTTACTAGGATTTACTCAACCATTTAATAATCTTGAATATTTAGATCCTTTCCAAATTTTTGTGTTTTATATTTTATTTCTATTCTCATGCAAGATATTTTACATATTCAGGATTACTTTGTTAGTATAGATTCCAGAAGTAGAATGGCTAGGTCAAAAGTTTATAAGTTTTTTTTAAAGTTCTTACAAATGCCAATGATTTAAATTAATAATATGCAGTTTTATTATATCATCGATAAAAGGCATGTGGCAATTAATCTGTTCTATGAATAAAGGAAGATTCCACTTGACACTTTTACTTTAAATATATTTTTACTTCACTTAATAAGCAATCACAGTGGTTCATCATACTGCATTATCTATGCTTACTTCTAAACTTTTACTGCCATGTGCCACCCTACCTAACATGACGTCATCCCAATTTTCTTACTTTATTCTTCAGCACAATGGTTAGCAATTGAGAGATACCCAAAAGTCATGAATGGAATTGACTCTACAATATAAACTTATCATTCATCAAGCTTATTTTCTCACTTTTCTTCTTCATAAATATTTTTAGTTCTGAACTGTTACTCAAGTTCATCATATTTGCCCTATCTAAAATAAGTATACTCTTTGGTATCCTCTCTGCTGAAAGAAAACTCTAACCATCTTTAACAAGAGCATGATAATTGAGACCTTATCAAAATAAAAACCTTCTGCACAGTGAAGGAAACAATCAGCAAAACTAAAAGGCAAATGATGGAATGGGAGAAGGTTATTTGCCAATGACATATCAGATAAAGGGCTAGTATCCAAAATCTATAAAGAACTTATAAAACTTAACACCCAAAAAAACAAATAATCCAATAAAGAAATGTGCAAAAGACATGAATAGATACTTCTCTAAAGAAGACATCGAAATGGCTAACAGACACATGAAAACATGGTCAACATCACTCATCATCAGGGAAATACAAATCAAAACCACAATGAGATACCACCTCACACCTGTCAGAATGGTTAACATTAACAACTCAGGCAACAACAGATGTTGGCGAGGATGCGGACAAAGAGGATCTCTTTTGCATTGTTGGTGGGAATGCAAGCTGGTGCAGCCACTCTGGAAAACAGCATGGAGGTTCCTCAAAAAACTAAAAATACAACTACCCTACAACCCAGCAATTGCACTAGGGATTTATCCAAGGGATACAGGTATGCTGCTTCGAAGGGACACATGCACCCCCAGTGTTTATAGCAGCGCTATCAACAATAGCCAAAGTATGCAAAGAACCCAAATGTCCATTGATGGATGAATGGATAAAGAAAATGTGGTAAATATATACAATGGAGTATTACTCAGCAATCAAAAGGAATGAAATATTGCCATTTGCAACTACACGGATGGAAGAACAGGGTGTTATGCTAAGCAAAATTAGTCAGAGAAAGACAAATACATAACATCACTCATATGAGGACTTTAAGATACAAAACAGATGAACATAAGAGAAGCGAAGCAAAATAATATAAAAACAGGGAGGGGGACAAAACATAAGAGACTCTTAAATATGGAGAACAAACAGAGGGTTACTGGAGGGATTGTGGGAGGGGGGATGGGCTAAATGGGTAAGGGGCATTAAGGAATCTACTCCTGAAATCAAGTTGCACTAGATGCTAACCTGCATGTAAATTTAAAAATAAATTAAATTTTAAAATAAAAAAAAAAAAAAGAATGAGATATACTGATAGTCCAACAAACATAAACTCAGATAATCCAATAATCACCTCAGGAAACCAATGTAGTTTTATATAAAGTTATTAGCCAGTTTCTATCTTATCAAGTGTTATTAGTTTTTTCTTCAATATTTTATTTGAAATTTCAAGGTTTTCTTCAATATGGTTACCTTACCACCATATAAATACCTTTACTCATAAATATTAAAAACTATGGTAATAAAATATTTTTACTAGGAGCCTCTACTGCTATTTCTAATATGTATTTCTCTCTCTTTTTTTTTAAGTAGGCTTCACCCCAGCACAGAGCCCAGTGCAGGACTTGAATTCAGGATACTGAAATCAAGAGCTGAGCTGAGATCAAGAGTTGGAGGCTTAACCGCCTGAGCCACCCAGATGCCCCTATATATTTCTCTTTAAACCAAAAGCTGCTCTCATTAGCAGATGGATCTTATGAAATAATTTAATTTAAAAAAGGCAGAGGGGTGCCTGGGTGGCTCAGTTAAGCATCATACTTTGGCTCAGGTCATGATCTCATGGTTTGTGAGTTTGAGCCCCATGTCAGGCTCTATGCTGACAGCTCGGAGCCTGGAGCCTGCTTCAGATTCTGTGTCTCCTTCTCCCTCTGCCCCTCCCCCACTCACGTTCTATCTCTGTCTTAAAAATAAACATTAAAAAAAATAATACAAATAAAAAAGGGAGCACTTTCATGATGACTGCTTTACTTATTTAGACACCACATTTTTATAAGTTATTAAGTTTGTAATGAGCACTGGGTATTGTATGAAAGTGCTAAATCTCTATATTGTACACTTGAAACTAATATTACTCTGTATATTAACTGGAATTTAAATAAAAATTTAAAAAAATAAGTTATTAAGTTGGTAATCTAAATGTTCATGTGGAAAAACTCACTTTATAATTAGGTTGTTAGACAAACACCCTATGAAATGTCAGTCAATTGTATTGCAGCTTTGCAATAATTGTTAATATTGTTTTCTTCTCCCCCTTATCAGAGTAAATCTAAATCACTTTTGATGTTACCAGAAGAGAATTCACTTGTGCCTTTGTTTTATATCTTTTATTCCTGAGACTCTTTACTATACTTATCATGAAGCTATCTTTGTCCCATGCTGAAATCTCTTAAGAACAACTATGTCTCACTAATAATTGGCCTAAGAATGGTTATTGAGGAATATCAGGCATTCCCTCATTCCAAATTAGATAATGTGCTTTCTACAGAATTCTGTCAATAGGGAAATATAAAACTGAGTGAAGAGAAAAGCAATTCAAACACTATGACTAAGTATGTTCACTCCCAGGCTAAACCTATACTACTCTATAATAGTCATCCTTATTAAAGAATAAATTAGTTGTTTTTTTTTTTTAATTTTTTTTTTAACGTTTATTTATTTTTGAGACAGAGAGAGACAGAGCATGAACAGGGGAGGAGCAGAGAGAGAGGGAGACACAGAATCTGAAACAGGCTCCAGGCTCTGAGCTGTCAGCACAGAGCCCGACGCGGGGCTCGAACTCATGGACCGTGAGATCATGACCTGAGCCGAAGTCAGACGCTTAACCGACCAAGCCACCCAGGCGCCCCAAGAATAAATTAGTTTTTAAAGGATTCTAGAAAGCAATAGAAGAAATATGACTAAATGTTAGAGCTATAAACTCTGCGATATGAGAACTTACGTTTTGTACCTGTTTTCTTTAAATTTCTCCAAATAAATTTTAGAAAAACAAAAAAACAAAAAAAAAATGAATTGCAATAGGTATAAACTTAAAGATTAGAGATAAAGAAAATAATTTAGGGAAAAGATGATTGTAATTTGTGAAATGTGTACTTGGCTGTTTAAAAGTGACTAATACAATGCTCAGTCTCAATGAAAGTGTTACTCAAAAATTAAAAATTTTGTATCTTGAGGAATAATCTAACCAAACTATTTTTAGTACTGCTAATGTCTAAGAATATGAAATGTGAAGGATTAAATGCTTGAAAATAGGAATCTATTTTAAAAGGTTAACAAAGTGGCGTGCCTGGGTGGCTCGGTCGGTTAAGCATCTGACTCTTGATTTCAACTCAAGGCATAATATCGCTATTCATGGAATGGAGCCCCACATTGGGCTATGCACTGACAGCATGGAGCCTGCACAGGGTTCTCTCTCTCCATCTCTCTCTGCCCTTTCCCTTTTCTCTCTCTCTAAGTAAATAAACTTTTTTTTTTTTTTTAAATAAAAGCTTAGCAAAGTTAAAAAATACAAAATCTTAAGTGAAAGGGAAATGGCTACAGCCGAAGAAGCTATATATATAACATATTCTTGAGCCAGACTACTTGGGTTGGAATAATTGGTACAGCCACTGTGGAAAACAGTATGGAGGTTCCTCAAAAATGTAAAAATAGAAATATCATATGATCCAGTAATTCCACTACTGGGTATTTACTCAAAGAAAATGAAAACATAACTCATAGCACCCCTATGTTTATTGCAGCTTTATTTCCAATATCCAAGAAATCAAAGCAAACTAAGTGCCCACAATAGATGAATAAAGAAGATCTGGGGTACACACACACACACACACACACACACACACACACACACACAGAGAGAGGAATATTACACAGCCATAAAAAAGAATTAAATTTTGTCATTTGTAGCAACATAGGCAGACTTAGAGGGTATAAATCAGACAAAGAAAGACAAATACCATATGCATATGGAATCTAACAAACAAATAAACACAAAGAGCAGAAACAGATCCATAACTACAGAAGACAAATTGATGGCTGCCAGAGGGGAAGGGGGTAAAGAGATGAGGATAATAGTTGAAGGGGAGTGAGAGTTACAGGCTTTTAGTAATGGAATGAGCAAGTCATGAGAATGAAAGGCACAGCAAAGGTAATACAGGCAATGGCATTCTAATATCATTGGTGACAAAGTGTAGCTACACTTGTGGTGAGCACAGCATAATATATAGAGTTGTTGAATCACCATGTTGTATACCAAAACAAATGTAATGTGTCAACCATACTTAAAGAAAAATTAAAAAACAACATACTTGACTATTTGAATATACCTTTTGTAGATTACAATAATTGAAACAAAATAATGAAACTATGCTGATGCCTAATTCAGGTAAAGAAAGAAATTAATTCATCCTCCCCAAATTATTCCCCACTAGACTGACACAAAGCACCTGCCTAAGATGAGTTCTTTCATTTTTTTTTCTAAGCCCAATTTTGGGTTCATCTTTTCCTTGTTTGAGGTAAAAGAAAAAACAAAATATATTTAAATTTTCCCTTTTATATGCTTAGCTCAAAAAGAAGTGTAAAATAAAGTATGAACTCTATCATCAAATCCCCATGTTGAATCTAAAAGCAAAACTTACTGAATATAAAAAAGTTCACTGTGATGAATTTCACTGTATTTACATTTATTAGAAAGTTACCAGTAAAGAAGTTCTTCTGTGCAAAGATGAAGTGGTAGGTGGCTTTATAAACTTCTAATTCACACTGCCATGTCTGTGGCATGTTCCATATTCGGGGGTAACTGGCATTGATGTGGAACTGCAAACAAAACGTTAAGTAAAAATGTTAGAGCTTACAATGTGATATTGTGTGAACAGCACTAGAAATAAACTCACACACACACTTGTGAGTAATTAAAACTTATTTTCCTGCTGAGCTGAACAGAAGATCCCTCAAAGATTTTAATATTAATGTGACTAAACGTCAGTATCCATGGTTACATCCAGTTCCTTGAAATACTAAGCCATGACGTGGCCAGAAAACTTTAAGAACAACAAATCAGGCTACAGTTTTGATACTGTACTCTAGCTAAACTAACAGAGTAATAGCCAATATCCTTCATTCCTCCTTAAATCTAATCGGTTATGTGAGTCTCAGGGTTGGGGATGGGGAGCACAATGCATATACTATCACACAGATGTGTGGTCACCAGTGCCTCCCAGGTTCCCATTTGGAAGTTTGGTAATTATTGATCTGACATGGTGCTTTGTTATGTATTACATCTATCAAAGTTGGGCAAGAGCTGCCTGACCAGGAAAAGCATTACTGCAGCACTGTTTACCAGCAAGAGCTCAGGAATTCATTAAAATGCTGAATATGCCAGTTTAATATACATTTATGATATTCAATATATTCTTGGTAATTGTAAAATTCTCCTCTTACTTTACATATATATCATCTATAAATATAGATGCTTTTTTTTTTTTAAACAATTAAGGACCCAATGATACCATCTTATAAAAGAATCCTCTCTTAATATCAGCCATTCTAGATAGTGGCTTTTGATATTATTTTTAGTGTCCCTGATAAAGAATCTGCCTGATTAACGAAACAAGTCTCCAATCTGTGATTTTAATCATAAACATTCATATATTCTTTATAATATGGAGCACTCTAGGGAATCAATAAAATTTTCTTCTTTTTATCTCATTCATCAAGTAAAAAGCAATATGACGTATTAAGCCATAAGAAAGAATCCAATGGGGCCAGAAACATAGTGAAAGATTATCTTATTTACAACACAGGAATTAGTTTAGTCATAAAATGAAGTTTAAAAATAATATTGTAACAACTTTTCATATTTCTAAAGACCAAAAACCATGTTAGCACTGCGCCTTATATTCACTTAGCCCAAAAGCAGAAGCAGAGCAAAAGAGAGATGTCAAACACAGTCCACAGCACTGGAAATCTACTCCTCTTCACAAAATAGGGCCAAGAGCACTTGGTGGTTCTTGAATGAGGTGAACCATTTAATGACTTCCTGGTCATTAAAATTTTGTATTAAAAATTAAAATCAAATTCATGTTTTATTTATGTATACATATCAATGTATACTCTAGACTTACTGCTAACATTTCTGCTTCTAAGAGGGTGCGGTATTGCATGCTGGTGGTGGCATCAACATGTAAGAGCTGTCCTTTAATGGCAGGAGTGTAACCTAGTTAGTGAAAACATAAAAATTAAGAACCTAAAAAATATATATATATCATTAAAAAATTGTACTGTAAACAACCCCCATCACCACCCAAAGAATGAATCCCTAAAAAATGGTGACCAGACACTATATAAATACACCCCAATGAGGGGAGCTTGCTACCTAATAGGTGACCTTTCTCATTTTGGACAGCTCTAAAGGAGGCAAGTTCCATCTTCATAGAGTATCCATCCTGATTTTGCTTTCCAGTGCAAAACTATAAGTCTACTCTCTAAATGACAGTTTTTAAATATTAAAGATGATTCTCATGTCTTTTCTTCTCCCCCGGACTCAACAGTATCTATTTTCAACATTTTCAACTGTAACTTATATATGTGATGATAGTTTCTAAACAGATATTCCTTATGTAATGACAGCAAACAACATAGCCCCATTCTAAACAAAAACAGAAAAGCATAGATTATTTCACTTCTTTTCTTGAAGGGCTGCCCTTCTAAGCACACTAACACAATGGTCATTATTATATGGCTAGTTCAACATGCATCCTGCTCTGGGCATGTTTTTTCAAACGCTTGAATCTCTGAAAAAAGTTTTAAATATATTTGAATTATATTTTGCTAATGTCTAAGACTTAAGTCTATTTTTCCTCTCAGTCATCTTAAAAGAATTCACAGTAAGTATGCTTGAAATACTGACCCCCTCAGCCCTCAGAGGCTCCCTTACCCCTGTGCACACATAATTGTACAAAAAAATTGGCACAAGTATTTCCTATGTGCAATATCAGTTTACAAGTTGTAGAAGCACTCCCTTAAGAGAACCATTCTCAGCTTTGTGCAAATGCCAACTGTCTTTTTCCTCCTAATATGTATCTGTAATTAAGACTATCCTAAAGGTGTTTTTTCCAATGCACTACTCTCAATCAACCAGTCCTAGAGAATCTCAAGCATCTGACAAGAATCTCAAGACTCAGTATGATTACTCTTTTAAAAACTAGCAAATGGGGGCGCCTGGGTGGCGCAGTCGGTTAGGCCTCCGACTTCAGCCAGGTCACGATCTCGCGGTCCGTGAGTTCGAGCCCCGCGTCGGGCTCTGGGCTGATGGCTTGGAGCCTGGAGCCTGTTTCCGATTCTGTGTCTCCCTCTCTCTCTGCCCCTCCCCCGTTCATGCTCTGTCTCTCTCTGTCCCAAAAATAAATTAAAAACGTTGAAAAAAAATTAAAAAAAAAAAAAAAACTAGCAAATGTAAGGTTTAACTCTTCATTTAAATAGCCTCAAAGTTACAGGGAAAAGATACACTATGCCATTCTCAGTCACCGTTTCACAACTGATTATCTAACCAGGCAGACGCAGTTACTACCTGTATATGAAAGCTAATAAATATAGTCAACTTCTACCAGCCTTTTTCTTACACCAGCAACAAAAAAAAAGTTGACAGAAACAAGTGAAGAGAGCCAGGAATGATACAAAAATTACTCTAATTATACTTAGCCATAGTAACATTGTTGACTAGGGACTTCAAAATATGGGTAAGCTGCTATTCTCTATACTCTGAAGGAAGTGAATAAATAAAGCATAATTTCATTTTAATTACTCTCAACTACAAATACAACAAAAGAATAGGAAGAGGAAGAAAAAATTAAGAAGCCTTTATAATATTTTGATAAATTTAACAAAATGTATCTAATCACATTATTAACTTGTATCAGAGTCCAAATTTCAAATGCATAATGAATTTAGATTAGGTCAGCTAAAACTATAGCAATCAGAGTATTATTTAGTGTTTTAAATATGAAATGTTCTGCTTTTTAAAGCTATATTGTTCAAAGTACCAGGTTTACTCTCTGACAAAATCTATGAACAGTGTAACCTAAAACAAAACCTATCAGTCATTCAATCAAGTACTGCCCACATACCATGTGTCAGGTACTGGGTTCAGCACCCAATTTACATCAGTTTAAAAAAAAGACACAGCACTTGCTCTCACAGAGCAACAGACTAATAGGGAAAACATATGTTAAACAAATTATGCTAAGTCTTACAGAAGTATAGGGTATAATGAAAGCATAAGACCTAACTTAATTAAAATTTTTTTCCCTTCTCTCTCGGTGCACAAATAATTTAATTATGTAATATGTACTGTTAAGTAAATGTAATAGAAAGCTGAAAAAGAAAACCCCATTAATGTTAGTCTAAATAGGCTAGCAAACTATTATTTATATATTAATTATTCCTTTATTAATCATTTAAAATAGAAAAGTAATCATTTCAGCTTACCGTTTTCCTCAACTGTCATTGGAATATTAATTTCTAAATATGACCCAGCTCCTACATTTACATGTACAGCATTTGTTTCCTACCAAAAGAAAAAAATTAATTCATATAAAACAATTATTTTCTCAGTAATTATACTCCCATTTTTCCTTTTCAGTTATTATCACAGACAAAATATAATCATCAATATTAAATAGGTATTAAAAGTTCCTAAGAACAAAAGTTCAAGGTTTTACCAAAAATACACTAAAGTAATTTGGCGAGGAATAAAGGGAGAAAATGAACGAGACCATAGAAGGAAGGTCTATTACTAATTTTTTCTACTTTTGGCACTTAATGAAAGCAATACGTATAATTATTGCAGGGGGGAAGGTGGTAGGAGCTCATAGAAATGAATCAAAGTATAGAACTAGTCACAAGAAAAAGACCCTAGGAAATAATGTTCAAATTTTAAACACTATTTTCTAGTATATTATTTCAATAATTACCCTATTTTTGGTAAATAGCAAATCAATTGTAGCATCTGCAATAATATTCATTCGCAGTTCAAAAGCAAGAATCTGTCGTGGTCTCCCAGGCTGTGCAATTTCAGAAACTTTCAGAACTTGATAATCAGGTGGGAAGAAAAACTTCCATAAACAATCTCTATATAAGGAAGTAGAAAGAATAACTTGTTATTCAAGCAAAATTACATTTATAAGGGTGCAATATCAGTATTCTAACTTTGTACTATCATTGCTATCTCATTTAACAATTGGACATGAAATAGAAAAAAAATTAAGTCACAAAAGAACACCTACTCTAATTTCTCTTCAATGAAAACCAAAATACTGTTTTCTCCAATGTTTTATACTTCCAGAAAGCAACAAGCTTTGAGTACTTAATATATTATTGTCAAATGAATCTAGACAAGAACAAATTTGCACTATTCACTATTCAAGTATTCTGTGAGAAATTAAAGACTTTTAATTTCTTTCTACAAGTATATCAATCGTCCAAAAGGCAAAGAAAGAATTGAAGGAGGATGGTGTAATTGGAGTCATTATTCCACTCTGGTTGAGTTACTTCACCCTTCTGAGGATACTTGACCTGCTTTCTTGTCTATAAAATAGGAATAACTGGCGTCACAGAATAGATCTGATGATTAAATGACAGCATACATGGAAAAGACTTGGCAGTACATGCTGATGGAAAAAAAGGCTATTATTTCTATTATTTTCATAATCATTTTAAAAAATTTTTTTTAATGTTTTTATTTATTTTTGAGAGAGAAGGTGCAAGCGGGAGAAGGTCAGAGAGAGAGGGGGACAGAGGATCCAAAGCAGGCTCCAACTGACAGCAGTGAGCTTGATGTGAGGCTTGGACTCACAAACCACGAGATCATGACCTGAGCCAAAGTCGATGCTCAACCGACTGAGCCACCCAGACGCCCCTCATAATCATTATTTTTTAATCAATATGCTATCAGTAAGAGTCTACACAGCAACAGATCTCTAAAAAGTAAAGAAGCTAAGCTCTAATGCATTTGCCTCCCCTCATTATTTAACAAAGATGAAAGAACCCAAAGAATTTCCATTTCAGTCTCCTATGTCAGTCAAAATTATGTAATGTTATTCATAATTCAGAGCAGGTGCCAGTTTATGGATTTTAAACAGGAAGGGTTGAAAACAGAGTTGCCAGTAACAGAAAATGGTACTTGGAATAAATAAGATTGGGAAAAATTAGATGAACAGAACAAAATTTTCAAACTCACCCATCATAGACTATTAACTTGCCATGATTAAGTAAGTGTGTGTGAAAAGAAAATAAAGTCCTGCAAATGTTTTGGCTACAACACACAGATATATAGAACTAAGACTATTAAAGACAAAAAAGACAAAAAAAAATTCAATATGATCATTAGATGAAAATGGACTATTTGGTGGGTAGCAGGATATAATGAAAAGAACAGTGGACTTAAAGGGTTGGTTTGAATCTCAGCTCTAGATGTTATAGCATCATCTTGCCCAAATCACTGAACCTCTCTGCATCTCCATTTTCTCAAAGGTATAATAAGTTTACCATACCTGTCCTGTGTACCTCACTCGGTTATGAGAACCAATTGTGAAAATATAATGAAAGTACTTATGTGAAAGCAGTAAGAAACTAGACAATGTCAGGAATGTTTGCATTATTGTAATTATCATCTAAGGATTAAGTACAAATCTCATAAAAACTCTGTCACGAAAACTCTAAGAAAATATCATGAAGGAAAAGCTGAATATCTTAAAGATTCAGAAAATCATGTAAAGGTGGTAGAAATGAAGTCAAAATCTACAAGCTAAAAAGTCATTCTACATCAGAAATCAAAAACTTCACAAAACTGAGGGAACCATCCAATAGCAAAGTAGTTAAGATTTCTTCCTAAATTTCTTACGTCTTAGCAGATGCTAAGAAAACTGACTTTACTATTCACTTCTGATTATAATTCATATTTATATAGAAACTCAAAATGGGGAAGAAGAAAAGGAAATGGCTACAACTGAGGAAATGCACCATTTGTACATGTAAGTGAGAAGCAAAGTATTACAATAACTTTTCTTTTTTCTTTTCTGTTTTTTAAATAAACATGGATATTTTGCTAAGTCCAGATTAAAAAGGTATTGCTGTTCTCTCCTAGCATGGCAAGATCGACTGAAAACAGTTCATAAAGCAAATTTTTCTTTTATACTAACTTCATTGTCATTTCTCTATGTAATACAAAGATCACCTCAGAAGTGAATACGGTTACACAGTAAAAGAATTTGTTTGGATTTTCATGTAAATATATTCTAATATTTTTTAATGTAATAAAATTAATATAATTTAAAAATAATCATACTTTATTGAAGTCTTAGAAATGCAAAAATATTTTATGTATCTGCATTAAAAAACACTGATTTTTAATTTTTTCCTTTCAAATATAACATTTTGTAACTGTTACTTAATGGGATGTAAAAAACCTAATTTCCAACTATTCCACTGTATATACAGCATGGCTGTATTTTTCCTGTAATACATGAAAAACCTTGTCATAAAAGGAAAATTTTAATCCAGTAATTTGAAAAGCATTTGTTTTCTAACCTGAAATTTTAAGTTGTTTACTTTTTTTTTTTTTTTTTTTTTTTTTTTTTTTGGGACAGAGAGAGACAGAGCATGAACGGGGGAGGGGCAGAGAGAGAGGGAGACACAGAATCGGAAACAGGCTCCAGGCTCCGAGCCATCAGCCCAGAGCCTGACGCGGGGCTCGAACTCACGGACCGCGAGATCGTGACCTGGCTGAAGTCGGACGCTTAACCGACTGCGCCACCCAGGCGCCCCTAAGTTGTTTACTTTCAAGTCTAACAAATAACCTAACCCAGAACTCAATGAAGTACTGTATTAGCATATTACCCATATTTAATGGGGCAGATATTCCTACATACTAGAGATACCAAGATTAACAGAACATTCCAGTTAACAAGTATATACTTCTTCTAACAGTGCTGGGTAGAAAGCATTTTTTAAAACAAGTATTAAAAGAGTCAGCATTATCAAGTCACTATCAGCACTCTTCATTAGTCCATCAATGGCCCAGTAATACCTGCTTCAGTGAACAATTTACCTTGTATTTCTCCATTCAAGCTAATTTATGAACAAAAAAACTAAACTAACTTTAGGCAATGTCTATTTATATAAAAATTTACATGTTCCTTCATAATTAGTGGTAAATGTCCCCTTCTTTGCTTAAAATTCTTCATCAAGTAGAAAAAATATCAAAATTAGAATTACTTCAAAATTAATAGAATGAATAAAACATAAAAAAAAAATTTTCAGACATTGTCCATTACCTCTACTATAAAATTTCTATATCTTAACTATCCACAAATCTCCTAACAAACTATAGAAACTTTAAGACAAATCTCCACTGTCGTCATGCATTTGCAGAACTCTTCTTTTGCCTCCATTATTTGTACTCCTCTTCCTTTCTTGGCTAACTCCTACTTAGGTTTCAAAATTCAACTTAAACGTTACCTCTACTAAAAAGTCTTCCCCAATTCTTCTCTCCTCTGATGAATTATGTATCTGTTATGGCAAGAACTATGTCCCCCTAAAAATTCATATGTTGAAGTTCCAATCTTGAGGACTTGAGAATTTAATGTTTGGAGATAGGATCTTTAGAGAGTAATTCAGTTAAAATGAGGCCATCACGGTGGGCCCTAATCCAATATGACTGGGGTTCTTCTAAGACAAAGAAATGTGGACAGGGAGGCCTACAAGACATACAAAAGGGAAGACCATGGGAAGGCCAGAGAGAAGATGGCCATCAACAAGCCAAGGAGAAAAGCCTTGAATGCACTCTTTCCTCACAGCCACCCTCAGAAGGAACCAAATTTACCAACACTTTGATCTAAGAAGTCTAACCTCCAAAACTGTGAATAATGTCTGTTGTTTAAACCACACTGTCTGTGGTACTTTGTCACGGCAGTCTTGGCAAACTAGTACAGTACCTTCCTAAGTTCTTCATTGAGGCTTTTCCTTTACCTCTCTTACAGCACTTAATAGAACACTTCCGTTTCTTTTTCCTCACTAAAACTGAATGATAGATGTCTTTTATCTCTGAATCTCCACAGCCCCAACAACTCCAGGCATATTCATTGATTATATACAAAAGACAAAACATAGGAATCAATAAATATGCTCTTCATTCACCATTTTTCTAATGAATTAGCCCCTCCTTTAGAATGAATTTGCTTATGCCAATTTCTCTACAAACAAGTTATAATTTGAATTAAAATGTTTAGTGATACCTTACCCTGCCATAATAAAATATCTTATAAAAATATTAAGCTACTTTTTATAAAAATTATAGTGTTGTCAGGGGCGCCTGGGTGGCGCAGTCGGTTAAGCGTCCGACTTCAGCCAGGTCACGATCTCGCGGTCCGTGAGTTCGAGCCCCGCGTCAGGCTCTGGGCTGATGGCTCGGAGCCTGGAGCCTGTTTCCGATTCTGTGTCTCCCTCTCTCTCTGCCCCTCCCCCGTTCATGCTCTGTCTCTCTCTGTCCCAAAAATAAATAAATAAAAAACGTTGGAAAAAAAAAAAAAAAATTATAGTGTTGTCTTAATACACTTAAAGACTGACTATAAATATAATTTACTCAAGTACCTCTGCCTATCGGCCCATGGCCCATAGTTGAAATCTGTTCCTTTACCACAAACTATATCCAATCCCCAACATGGAGGCAAATCTTGTAATTTGCAATCCTCACTGCTCATTTCTCCTTCAGTATTTTCTTCTGTTTCTTCTGGAACAAGTCCTGTATTGCAGAATACACAATATAGAGGCAATTACTTAAAATTACTGTTAAAAGATTCCCTAGATCAAGAGTTCTAAAAATTTTTTGATCTCAGTAATTCTTTACAGTCATAAAATTACTGAAGATGCAAAGTGGGGTTTTTTGGTGTTATCTCTATCAAAATTTACTGCATTCAAAATTGAAATTGAGCAATTTTTATAAACTTTACTTTTAAAGTAACAAAGAACTCACTACATGTTGACATAATGTTTAATAAAACTAAACTAACTACATGTTGAAATAATGAAATGCTTAATAAAATTTAATGAGAATATGAAAAATTTTTTTAAAAATGAAATTTTAATTCCATTTTTAATGAAAATACTTTTTAGTGAAAAATAACCAAATTTTCAAAAACAAATTAATTTGGTAATAAGTGTTGGCATTGTTTTTATTTTGGCAAATCTCTTTAACGTCCAGCTTAATAGAAAATAAGTGAATTCGCATAGCTGCTTCTGTATTTAATCTGTTGTTCAAGGATATGAAGACAAACCTAGCCTCAAACAAATAGGTATTTTAATAGCTTTTGCAGATAATTTTGGGTATTCTTCTCTGACACTACACCAAAACTCAGCATGTGGTAGTTTCTTACAAGTTAGTTGCAATGTGGAATCTGAAACCCTATCACTGCATTTTTTGTACCCTGATACATTAACTTTACTTATCTCTCTTATACTTTGAATAGATCTTTTAACCATGGCATGACTTTGTAATATCATGCATTTGGAAAATACTGGTTCACAGAGACATATATGTTTCCCAAATATTGATAAACTTCATTATTAAACATTTTAAAAATCAATTTGTTAATATCACTGTTGGTCTCATCAGAAAAATCCTCCCACTCACAGTGGCAGCCCCAAATTTTCTAAAATTCTAATTTTTATATGAAAACTCAAAATCATAGTTTGTCCCTAGCTGCTCCTTCAAGTGAAACCAGTGCTCCATGAAAAGAGCAAATAGTGTGGGTTAGAACTCAACTATCCCAAGTGCTTTTCCTCCAAACATCAGTATACTTTGGTATACTGTGTATTTGCATTATGTGTACTTGCCATTTTATCACACCGAATATTGAAAAGATTACTCAAGTGTCAAGATTTGATAAAAATAATTATTACTGTTTAATCAAAGACATTTTAAAGTGATACTGGCATTTGTTGTTCTACGATAAATGTGTGGCAGTGAAGACAGTGATTAACAGTACATGCTAAAGTACCATCAGCTTACCCCATTATTGCTTTCGTACCAACAGTGTCAATATGGTGAAAAAGGCAAATAACATTCTAGTTTCATTTTGAAAATACCCTGACCTCACAAATCCCATGAAAGGCATAAAAAGGCCAGAAGTAGGTAAAAACAGGTAAAAATCTCATGTTTAGCTACTTTTATAAAACTCAAACCACCTGTGAAGTACTCTAACCAGCTAGATTTCAATCCTTAAACTTCAAGTCTCAAATCTAATATACTATGATTTTTTTTTTCTTAAGCAGTGTAAACTACCTTAACTGTCACCACATTCTCTAAAGGTTTTCACCCAAGGTCATTTACATTCACAATTTTTGAAGTATACTTGTAAAACCAGAATTGAACCAAAGATTCCTATATTGTTCTCCTTTGGTCTGAAATAAATATTCAATTTTTGACAAATGACACAGACATTCTTTAGGTAAGCATTCTTACATCCACATTTACCATTTATTGATATTTATTTTATCATAACTAAGGAGACTTAAGACATTATTAAATATCAATATTTCATAGAAGACAGAATTGTAGCTACGAAACACACTTGAGAAAAGTAATACCTGGTTCATCCATGTAGTAGTAGATGTCAACATCATTTGACTGCATCACCACAAAACCTTCTCCCATTAATCTTGGTGGCCTAGAAGAAGGAGGGGAGAAGGCAAACTAAGTACATCTCCAGAATATAAAATGTTCAGTATTCTAATTATGGTAGTAATAGGAGAAAACAGAGAGAGAAAAAAATCTAAAAAGTAATCAACTGTAGCATCCTGAAAAGGGTAAACATCTTTCACATGGACAATGAAGTATTCCATAGCTAGACTAAAGAATATTCCATGTTAGACTAAGTAATAAAGTGGTACTGAAAAAATTTTAGTCAATATATTAGTTTCAGAAAGAAAAAATATTTGTTTTACATTTTTTAAGTTTTAAATGAGAGAAATCAATTTAAACAAAGTTTAAATACAATAGAACAATCATTAGAATAATTATATTCTGCATTTGCAATAAAAATTTACAATTAAACTTAAAATTCAACCATTTTATATTAATACCTTACAACTGAATAAGAAATATTTTATATATTTGTAAAATAAACTTTAATCTTTCAGAAATATTAAATTAAAAAATGTTGTCATTTTTATTTTTAACAACTTTATATTATCTATTTCCAAGAATATTTAGTTGATCAACTTGAAAACATTGTGGAATGAATGTCTCTCTACAATCACTTTCTCACAAACTACTAATTTTTATTTGCTTTGATTCAGCAATCCTTCTCTTTGTCATCCATACACCACCATATCTTCCTTCCACAGCAAAATTAACTTCTCAATCATCAGATAATATATACAAATTCAGCAACCTTCTTCTAAGTTTGTATTAAATGGGGGCACCTGGGTAGCTCATCAGTTAAGGTTTGACTCTTGATTTCGGCTCTGGTCATGATCTCTCAGTTTGTGGCGGTTCGTGGGATACAGCCCCGTGTCAGGCTCCATGCTGACAGTGCAGAGCCTATTGGGATTCTCTCTCCCTCTCTTTCTGCTCCTCCCCCACTCATGTGCAGACTCACTCTCTCTCAAAATAAACTTTAAGAATATGTATTAAATGACAAAAGTTAATGTTTAATATCATCATTTAATCTCCACACTTACTTCTGAAGAGTGAAAAATACAATTTTAAATCTTTTTACAAAAATTAATAGCAAAACTTCTTTTATCTTACTCTTGTAATCTTCACAAAATTCCGATTTATTCAATATTATAATTTTTACCCATAAATATAGAAATGTGTACACAGCCCACATTCTACAAGATGTTTAGCAAAATCTGTGATTATGAAGAGTGAGATGAGCTAAACACAAAGCCTCCATGGTACTAAAGTAAGGAAAACCTCTCCAGCATTCTACCCAATCCCCAGAAAATCTAATAGCAAGCTAGCCAAAAGTTAGAACTAAGAAGGAATAATCATGCTTCCTATAACTTCATAAACTTTATATTGCCTACACACAAAGATAAAAGCTGCGACATAGTGGAAACCCATTATATACACATATAAATTACACAAATGCAACCACGGAGTCTCCATCACAAAAAAGAACAGCGATTGATAATAACATAAAGACATGAGAGCTCTTATCCCCCCATGAGCCTGTGGCCTGGAGTTAGATGAGAGTAATGTGTCTGCTATTTCTTCAGAGTTCCATTCCAATCATATGAAAGCATCCCACCACAATGAGGGTGAGTCTAGCATGCATCCTTCACACAATGTGTCTAGTGGGTATCATTCATACAATGTGAAGCAACTACTTCACTGAAGACAAAACAAATATGAAAAGCTAGACAGAAAACTGACCAGAACCTGTGTATTGTACAGGTAACAATACACATTACCTGTTAAGTGAGTTCTAAAACTGTCAGTTTTCCAAGAGTAATTTGGATTCAATTTTCAACTTTTCATTAACTCAAAATAGTACTCCACTATACTGCATTGGTTGAATATACTATTAATTCATCCCTTCTGGAAATACAGATATACCTGTAATGTATATTTTCTAACATACAAACATGTAGGTGTAATTGCCCAAAATAAGGTTCCCAAATACAGTGAGAAGGAGAAAGGTACCATTATAGGTATTATCTTTTACCAAAATATTTAAAATTAGAGTTCATCAATGAAGAGTATATCCATTCATCTTATAAAGTAAAATTACACTGCTAGCTGATTTAACAGAGAATATACTCAATTATTGCCCAATTTGTACCAAAAAAACTCAAAAGGATGCTAAAGATTCTGATATCTACATTAGATATAAATAAGTTTTTATAACTTTCTTACTCATCATTTTGAAGACCAACATATCTTGGACTGGGAACAAGCATGACTCGAACATTTTCAAGCTTTCCTTTCACAATATGCATAAATTGGTCAAGATGACTGGAAGGTGGTTTTGTAGTATAAGTTAAGAAAGCATCATCAAAGTTGATACATAGAGTTTGAGGTTGGTAATGATTTCCAAAGGCCAAACGTCCCTAAAAAGTAGACAAGAGATATTATGACATAATATACAGGCCATATTTTTTCCTTCATTGACCTAATAACAGACATTTCAAATAAGAACTAAACAATTCCACTTTAGCACTATATACTATTCACACTACCCCACTGATCAATTTAGACTAGTGTTTAAAGAAATTTAAGTACTTTTGAATAAATAGCCCTAACAACCTAATAAATTTGTGCTATGATAGTACTGGTGTTAAAATAATTCTTTCACACTTTAAGAACTTTGGAACCAAAACAACTCTAAAAATTACTTTATTTTCTTAAGTGAAAATTTTTTTTGCAAAAATAAGAGGCTCTGTTATTAACCCACCAAACATTCATGGCAGCAGAATTTACTTACTGTGCTCACATTGACTTTTATAACTGGAATGAGTGATCTCCATGAAGATGTGGGGTCTTGAGATTCTGTTTTTACTTTAACTCTGAGGAAAAAAAATAAATTGACAAACATAAGAAAAACTTAAATAGCCAAGAATACACTTGGCTTCTTCACAATACACATTAGTACCAGCTGTAACTTTCCAAATACATCTAACGACTACTCCAGTAAACAAAATAATGACAGCATCTAACAATACTAATATCTTTAAATAGCTCTTGGAATGCATTCTATGATATACCAAGTTTCGATAATTTAAGTTGCCTTAAAAAATAATAATTCAGGTTGTCTTATGTCATGTTGTAATACAATGAGTATAATGATTAATGTAACGAGAGCATATCATAATTTATACTTCTGTCATTAAAACTTGTCACTCTAGGGGCGCCTGGGTGGCTCAGTCGGTTAAGCGGCCGACTTCGGCTCAGGTCACGATCTCACGGTCTGTGGGTTCGAGCCCCGCGTTGGGCTCTGTGCTGACAGCTCAGAGCCTGGAGCCTGTTTCAGATTCTGTGTCTCCCTCTCTCTGACCCTCCCCCGTTCATGCTCTGTCTCTCTCTGTCTCAAAAATAAATAAATGTCAAAAAAAAAATTAAAAATTAAAAAATTAAAAAAAAATAAAACTTGTCACTCTAAAAACAGTTTTGTTATTATACCTTGCTATTATACCCTCCCATGCTCGTGCTCTCTCTCAAAAATAAACATCAAATAATTAATAAATAAATAAATAAATAAATAAATAAATAAAATGAAAATGATAGGCCAAGAATAAGGAAAAGAAAGTGGACGCTCACAAAGTACAAAAAGTTCAAGACACCAAATTTCACAACAAATCACTAAAGATTTCAGATGAGAACTCAAGGCGTATCTCTTCAATAACCCAGTAACTCCTAAATCACACTTCTGAAGCCATCTCCACTAAGGTAGTCCTCAGTACCTAAAACTAAATTTGAAACGGACCCCACTACCTTCCCCTCTAACTTCTTTCTCTAAGGTTCCCTGAGTATGACCACTGATTAAATTATAAGCTGGATTCATTACTGACTCCTCCTTCTTACTCATTCTGCACATCTAATCTATCACTGTCTAACACATTCATTTACCTAAGTATATATGGAATCCATCCACCTTTCTCCCTTCTTGTTACCAACCCACTTGATGATAATCTTTTCCCTGAATTGTCACATCTTTCTTCCTTCTCAAAATGTATAACTTTTATTTCATTTTCTTATTGCAATAGGTAGTACTTGGGAGTGGAAAAGAGTGGTGAGAGGGAACACTGCTTTGTACCTGATGTTAGTGGGAAAGTTTCTAGTTTCTCACCATTAAGACTATTGTTGACTGTAGGGTTTCTGTAGATATTCTTTATCAAGTCAAAGAAGTTCTCTATTCCTAGTTTACAGTGAGATTTTAATCATGAATGGGGGCTGGATTTTGTAACATACTTCTGCATCTATTGATATGATCATTTGATTTTTCATTTTTAGCCTGTTGATTTTTGAATGCTGAGATAGCCTTGCATACGTAATAGTTTTTTAAGTAGATGAGGGCATTTATTCTCAATTATATATTTAATGGATATTCTGTCCCAGGCACTGCGCTGAGACTAGGGATATTGAGAATATGACAACTGTTCTATTTTGAGGGAATTTGTAGCCTAGAATAGGAGTAAGAATAGTTAAGAGGCAATTTTAGTGCAAGAAGTGTTATCATAGGGAACAACAGAATTCGGTGGGCACACAAAGAAGGGTCAGAGGCAACTGGGACATGAAGGGTGAATGAGTTAGGCAAAGAATATCAAGAGTCTTCCATAGAGAAGAAACATATGCAACACAGAAGTTGTTTACTGAGGCTGGAGAAGATTGAGGTAGGAAAGGAAGAAATAAGAAATGTTTGCAGATGACACAATCTGACACAATCTGTATAGACTATCTGAAAGAACTGACAAAAAGACTCCTGGAAACAATAAGCAATTATAGCAATGTTGTGGAATTCAAAGTTAATATTATACAAAAGTCCATCACTTTCCTATATACCAGCAATGAACAAGTGAAATTTGATTTTTAAAAAAAAATTTTTTAATGTTTATTTTTGAAAGAGAGAGAGAGAGAGAGACAGAGCGTGAGTGTGGGAGGGGTAGAGAGAGGGAGACACAGAATCCAAAGCAGACTCCAGGCTCTGAGCTGTCAGTACAGAGACCGATGTGGAGCTCGAACTCACAAGCTGTGAGATCATGACCTGAGCCAAAGTCAGCCACCCAACCGACTGAGCCACCCAGGCACCCCTGAAATTTGATATTTAAAACACAATACCATTTGCACTAGCACCCACAAAATGAAATACTTACATATAAATTTAACAATATATAGAGAAGATGTACATAAGGAAAACTACAAAACTCTGATGAAAGATATCAAAGAATCAAATAAATGGAGTGATATCCCATGTTAATCGATAGGAAGACTCAATATGATCAGGATGTTAGTCCTTCCCAACTTGATCTACAGATTCAATACAATTCCAACTGAAATCCCAGAAAGTTGCTTTATGGATATTAACAAATTGATCCTAAAGTTTACATAGAGAAGCAAAAGACCCAGAATAGCCAACACACCATTGAAGGAAAACAACAAAGTTGGAGGACTGACACTACCTGACTTCAAGACTTCGCTTAAAACTACAGTGATCAATGCCAACCTAATTTCCTAAGAAAAGAAGGATATCTGGGCTTATATTTTAGACCACTTCTCAAAGCTCTGTTAAGGTATAATTTGTATAAATGACATGCAAAAAAATGCACTTATCTAACAATTAACAAAGTTAACAATTTGGTAAACTTTGACACGTATATAAAGTAACGAAACAATAAAAAAAAAAAAAAAAGAAAAGAAACTACAGCAATCAAGACAGTGTGGTACTGGTGAAAAAATAGACACACAGGTCATTGTAACAGCTTAGAAAGCCCAGAAACAGATGAAACAAAGTCATATATTTGTATATGCACCATAAATGTATATACATGTGTATATATTCATGTGCATGCATTCAAAAGGAAAAAAACCAAATGGATAACAACAGTCATCAATTTGGAGAAAAATAGCACTAGTAAAGCAGAAAAGGACTGCTTTTTATATTATATAATTCTGTAATATTTGAACTTATAAAAGAATTGTAGAATTATTTGTAAATACAAGTCTTAGTCAAACTACAAAAAAAGATTAGGCTATGTTTAGGTGAGTAGCATTGGTGATATTCTAATAAAAGCAAATGATTAAATGTTGGAGATCAATAAAATTCAAGTGTGACAATGAACCTTTCAATTTTAGACTGGGCTCTTGTTCTTCCATTTTCCCGTGATTTATCATCCTCTTTCTTGGGTGGAATTATTGTTGGTTCCAAACCAAACAATTCTTGAAGACGTCCATAAAGATCCGAACGATTATAGACATGAAATTCAAAGTCATTGACTGTGATGTATAATCTGGTTTCTGCCTTTGGATCTAAAGATACCAATTATAAAAAAAAAAAGTTTTTAGTCAACTTTTTAAAAGCTTTAGTCAAAGGTTTTATTAAAATCATTCACAGCTAAACTAACTCAATTTATTTTAAACAGAATTCTATGATAAAGAGAATCTTAAATTTTTAAAAATATATATTTAATTTATATAACACATAATTCATAAAAACATATAAACATATAAAAGTTTTTAAAGTATATAAAATAACAGAAAGAGAAAAAAAAGCTGATGTTACTATAATATTTCAATTTAGCATTCTAAAACAACCTGAATTTCTATATTTTATATTTCTGTGTAATATATTTTATATTTCTGTGTAATGACAGAATTTAAAGACTTCATGCTAAGAATAATAGCAAAGTGCCATTTACAGACTAAAAGTAAAACTTTATCCTAACAATAAAATTACAGTAAAATATAAATAGTAAAATGTTCAAAGCATGATGCATTTAAACATCACATTAGTATTTAAATTTTTACATCATAGAAACTAAGACTTTTCATAAAAACTAGTTTATTTTTAAAAATTACACAATACTAAAACCAAGATCTTATAAACTGGAAACTTCAAATAATAATCTTCTCAAATAAAAGATATAATTACCATAAACATAAGTAACAAGAGTAATTAATAAATCCAACTACAAAAGAGATTAATGAAGCACTTGTTTCTCCTGAAGAAATAATCTAAGACAGTGCATCACAGGTCAACCAAAGATGGTCAGGAAAAAGGTACCATAGTCAGTGCTTTCTTTTGTATGATCTTTTCTTATGTTATACAAGGGGTTTTTAGGGTTTTGTTTGTTTTTTTGAGAGTGCTTTTCTTAACCTTTATCCATTTTTCTCCCTATCAAATTCAACTGAAGGACAATTAAATTAGATATGATCAGTTAGAAGAACTATGGAGAACTGTTATTAACTTTCATTATAGTAGCTTACACTGTGGTTTATCTTTATTTTTTCAAGTTTTTATTTAAATTCTAGTTGGTTAACATATACTGTAATACTGTTTTCAGGAGTACAATTCAGTGATTCATCACTTACATATAACACCCACTGCTCATCACAACCAGTGCCTTCCTTAATACCCATCGCTCATTTAGCCCATCCCCAGTCCACCTCCCCTCCAGCATCCCTCAGTTTGTCCTCTATAGTTAAGAGTCTCTTATGGTTTGCTGCCCTCTCTTTTTTTTATATGAGATATACACCTTTAGTAATGTACCAAATTTCACCAAAATTAATCTCTTCTTCAGTTAGCTAGCAAACAAAAAAACATATGAAATGTCAAACACCCTAAATAAATATAAATTTTATTTTATTTATTTATTTTTTTAATTTTTTTTTTAATGTTTTTTATTTATTTTTGAGACAGAGAGAGACAGAGCATGAACGGGGGAGGGGCAGAGAGAGAGGGAGACACAGAATCGGAAGCAGGCTCCAGGCTCTGAGCCATCAGCCCGGAGCCCGACGCGGGGCTGGAACTCGCGGACCGCAAGATCGTGACCTGAGCCGAAGTCGGACGCCCAACCGACTGAGCCACCCAGGCGCTCCTATAAATTTTATTTTAAATAAACAAATGAAAAAAACTATTATTCATACCTCAAAAATAAACTATGGAAAATGAATCAAAAACTTCCATTTTTTTAAATTTATTTATTTATATTCTAGTTAGTTAACATAAAGTGTGGTATTCATTTCAGGAGCAGAACCCAGTGATTCATCACTTAAATTTAACACGCAGTGCTCATCTCAACAAGCGCCTTCCTTAATGCCCATCACCCATGTAGCCCATATCCTGACCCACTTCGCCTCCAGCAACCCTCAGTTTGTTCTCTGTATTTAAGAGTCTCTTATGGTTTGCCCCCTTCTCTGTTTTTACCTTATTTCTCCTTTCCTTCATCAATGTTCATCTGTTGTGTTTCTTAAATTCCACATGAGTTAATTCATATATTTGTCTTTCTCTGAGTTATTTCACTTAGCATAATACACTCTAGTTCCATCCATGTTGCTGTAAATGGCAAGATGTCATTCTTTTTGATCACTTAGTAGTATTCCATTGTATGTATATGTGTGTGTGTATGTGTGTATATATATATATCTCTCTTCTTTATCCATTTATCAGTCAATGGACATTGGGGTGCATTATCTTTACATAATTTGGCTATTGTTGATACAGCTGCTATAAACATTGGGGTGCATGTGCCCTTCGAATCACCATTTTTGTATTCATCCTGAATGTCTAGTAGTGCAATTGCTGGGTCGTAGGGTAGCTCTATTTTTAATTTTTTCAGGAATCTCCATACTGTTTTCCAGAGTGGCTGCACCAGTATCAAAGGGTTCCCATTTCTCTACCCTTGCCAACATCTGTTGTTTCCTGTGTTGTTAGTTTTAGCCATTCTGACAGGTGTGAGGTGGTATCTCATTACGGTTTTGATTTGTATTTCTCTGATGACGAGTGATGTTGAGCATCTTTTCACATGTCTGTTAGTCATATATGGATTCTTCTTTGGATAAATGTCTATTCATGTCTTCTGCCCATTTCTTCATTGGGCTATTTGTTTTTTGGGTGTTGAGTTTGATAAGGTCTTTACAGATTTTGGATACCAACCTTTTATCCAATATGTTGTTTGCAAGTATCTTCCCCCATTCTGTAAGCTGTCTTTCAGTTTTACTGATTGTTTCCTTTGCTGTGCAGAAGCTTTTTATCTTCATGCGATCCCAATAGCTCATTTTTGCTTTTATTACCCTTGCATCCAGAGACATAACTAGCAAGAAGTTACTGCAGCCGAGGTCAGAGAGGTTCTTGCCTGTTTTCTCCTCTAGGATTTTGATGGCTTCCTGTCTCACATTTAGGTCTTTCAGCCATTTTAAGTTTATTTTTGTGTATGGTGTAAGAAAGTGGTCCAGGTTCATTCTTCTGCATGTCGCTGTCCAGTTTTCCCAGCACCACTTGCTGAAAAGAATGTCTTTATTCCATTGGATAGTCTTTCCTGCTTTGTCAAAGATTAGTTGGCCATACGTTTGTGGGGTCCATTTCTGGATTCTCTACTCTGTTCTATTAATCTATGTATCTGATTTGGTGCCAGTACTATACTGTCTTGATGATTACAGCTTTGTAATATAGCTTAAACTCTGGAATTATGATGTTTCCTGCTTTTTCTTTTTAAAAACATTACTTCGGCTACTCAGGGTCTGTTCTGGTTCTGGTAAATTTTAGGATTGTGTGTTCAGCTCTGTGAAGAATGCTGGTGTTATACTGATAGGGATTGCACTGAATGTATAGATTGCTTTGGGTAGTATTGACATTTTAGCAATATTTGTTCTTTCAATCCATGAGCACAGAGTGTTTTTCCATTTCTTTGTATCTTCTTCAATTTCTTTCATAAGCTCTCTAAAGTTTTCAGCATACAGATCTTTTATCTCTTTGGTTAGGTTTATTCCTAGGTATTTTATAGTTTTTGGTGCAATTACAAAGGGATCCATTCCTTGATTTCTCTTTCTGCTGCTACACTATTGGTGTATAGAAATGTAACCAATTTCTGTACATTGATTTTATATTCTGTGACTTTGCTGTATTCATTTTTCAGTTCTAGCAGTTTTCTGGTGGAGTCTTTTGGGTTTTCCATGTAGAGTATCATGTCATCTGTCAAGAGTGAATGTTTAACTTCTTCTTTGCCAATTTTTATGCTTTTATATCTTTCTGTTGTCTGATTTTTGAGGCTAGGACTTCCAACACTATGTTAAACAACAGTGGTGAGAATGGACATCCCTGTCTTGTTCCTGATCTCAGGGGAAAAGCTCTCAGTTTTTCCCCATTGAGGATGATATTAGCTGTGGGCCTTTTATATATGGCTTTTATGATGTTATGGTATGTTCCTTCTATACCTACTTTCTTGAGGGTTTTTATCAAGAAAGGATATGGTATTTTGTCAAATACTTTTTCTGCATCTATTGCAAGGATCATATGATTCTTTTCCTTTCTTTTATTAATATGATGTATCACACTGACTGATTTGCAAATAGTGAACCAGCCCTGCAGCCCAGGAATGAATCCCAATTGATCATGGTGAATAATTCTTTTAATGTTGAATTTGATTTACTAGTATCTTGTTAAGATTTTTTGCATCTGGGTACATCAGGGATACTGGCCTGTAATTCTTTTAGTGGGATCTTTGCCCGCTTTTGGAATCAAGATACTACTTGCCTCATTGAATGAGTCTGGAAGTTTTTCTTCCATTTCTATTTTTTGAAATAGTTTGAGAAGAATTGGTATTAACAACATTCATTTTTTACAGAGTTAATACTTTTAGTTCTATTCCAATCTAGATTTTTTCTTCATTATTTCCTAAGATAATTGAGGGGGGGGAAAGTTAAACCTAATCCTTAAAAAAACAAAAAACAATGTTTAGAGGCTGTAACTTTTCTGGCATTTTTAAAATAGCTCTTGACTTACGTTCCCTCCTATTTCTTCAGATTTATTACAGGATTAAAAACTAAGGCGGGGCGCCTGGGTGGCGCAGTCGGTTAAGCGTCCGACTTCAGCCAGGTCACGATCTCGCGGTCCGTGAGTTCGAGCCCCGCGTCGGGCTCTGGGATGATGGCTCGGAGCCTGGAGCCTGTTTCCGATTCTGTGTCTCCCTCTCTCTCTGCCCCTCCCCCGTTCATGCTCTGTCTCTCTCTGTCCCAAAAATAAATTTAAAACGTTGAAAAAAAAAAAAAAAATTAAAAACTAAGGCAACTCCCTAAACTATTACAGTCAAGTGTTTTGCCCCTTCTTCTTGCTATAGGTCAGATTCTTAAAATAAAAAGAACAGGAAACACTGGATTTTAATACATTTGAAGTATTCTAAGACTTGATAGTAATAAACATCATTATCCATTTTTAAGTAAGTCATCAAACACTACCACTCATAAGGTTTAAACCTTTCCTTAGTAGTCATCCACAACCTCTTCCCAAAATGCCAGGGTCAAATATCCAGAAAAGTACTCAAATATCTCCAATTTGATAAGTTGACAGGTGACAGGTATCTCACACTTGGTATATCCAACCAAACATCTGATTTTCTCACCCGAACTTACTCGACAGTATTCCTCATCTTATCAATAATATGTCAATCTTTTCAATTGCTTGAGCCAAAAAAAACGCTCACTTTCTTTCATGTCCAGATAGTATCAGCAAATTCTGTCAGACTTCCTTTCAACATCCATCTAAAATCCAACCACTTCTCACCACTCTGGCCCAAGTTACCATCAACTTGAACCTGTTTTAATACAAAAGCCTCATAACTAGTCTCCCTGCTTTTGCCCTTATTCCCCTTATGCCAATGCCTTACACATTGGCCAGATCTTACAAAAACCTAACTGAAGTCATGTCACTCTTCCGTTCCCTCACTTTCTGATGGCTTCCCTTCCCACTTAGATTAATATCAAAGTCCTTTGAGTGACCTATAAAACCCATTCTCTTTGGAGTGCCTGGGTGGCTCAGTCGGGTAAGCATCCAACTTCGGCTCAGGTCATGATCTCACAGTTCATGAGTTCAAGCCCATGAGGCTCTATGCTGATAGCGCAGAGCATGGAGACTGCTTTGAGTTCTGTGTCTCCCGCTCTCTCTGCCCCTCCCCTGCTCACTCATTCTTTCTCTCTCTCAAAAATGAATAAACATTTTAAAAAAACAAAAACAAAAAAACCGTTCTCTTCTCTCCTAATCTTCCCTGCAAATAAACTGGTCTCCATTTTGGTAATTAAATAGGAACAGAACAACCAGGAAATGTTCTTCCCCCAGATATTTACAACTCATTTCCTTACTTGTTTCATGTTTCTGTTTAACTACTCCCAATCAATGAAGCATTCCCTGATTTCCCTATGTAAAACAGTGCCCTCCCTGCAAACCAGAACTCCTATTTTACTGAATCTGTTTTTATTTTCCTCAATGCCATATTTTCCTCACCCATTCCTCAATGCTATATATATTTACTTGCTAATTACCTGAATCCCTCCCAACTTGAATGAAGAAAGCTCTGTAAGAGAAGGGACTTGTTTTATTCACTGTTATATCCCCGGTACCTATGACAATTCTCAGCACATAAAAGGATTCATTTGTATGAAATAACAGAGCATCTTACTACAAATCATACTCCTAAGTAAAACAAAAATATCCACAAATACATCTTAGAGTTTTTGAAAACCCCACATGTAGAAGCATAATAACTGCAATATGGAATATTCTTCTAGTCCCACATTGATCTATATAAGTAGGAATTAATTATTATACAATTCTTCAAGGTCATAAATTACTCAATCAAAATTTACCTCAAAACTCATTTAGATCATTTGTTTTCAAATTCACTTACAGAATAGTTTATCATGATTCCTGAATATAAATGCCCTGATCATTAGGACCATGCTATAAAAGCCACTGGATGAGCTGCAGAAGCAGCAATGGGGAAATTAAGAGGCTGGACTAGCTCCTAATTGGATCAGCGGTGATGAATAAACAAAGTGACCGTATAAAAATGCAAACAGGATTCCTCTCAATTCATAAGTAACTTTCTGGATATGTACAAGCAATTCTCTTCCTTCAATATAACTGACATGATATGAATATGACTACATTAACTTAATAAGGACACCAAGGCACAAAGCTAGAGAAGATATTAGTCTCTAAGGGTATTCTGACAACACTGACAAACACTAAACATCTGATACTAAAATACTGGAAGAGCCCCTCAACAATACCTACCCTATGTACCCAACTTTTTTTGTATTAATTATTATTTATTGTAACTTCCCCCACTAGAATGTAAACTCCACTAGAGAAGCATTTTTCCTATTGTGTTCACTATTACATCCCTGGTGTCTAAAATAATGTCTGATACATAAGAGGTGCTCAATAAATTAGTTAAATCATTAAACAGAAATAATGGGTTTTTTAAACTTTCAATTTATACTGAATTCTTTTTTTAAATAATCTTCCATTTCATCATGTAATACAATGTTCATAATAATAAAAGCAGCTCACCTCTACTGAAGACATGCTCTGTCCCAGCCACTGTTCTAGGCACTCTACTCACCCAATCTCATTTAATCCTCACAGCAACCCTGGTAGTCAGAGCGCAAGACTGCAAGACTAGAAAGTAGTAGAAGAACCCAAGATTCTAAATACTGGGTCTTCACCACAAAATAAAATTACTTATCAATTATATTAATAAATGTAATGATGGTTTCAAAAAAATGTTATTAATCCCTGAAAACAAAAATGTGTCAAGAATCCAGTTATTTCTTTGTAATTTTATGAAAAATTGATCAACAGTCAAACCTTAAATGCAGTATTTAAAACGGTTAAATTCTGGTAACACTAGATCTCTCAATGATATTTATCTCTCCTGGGAATCTTAAAAGCAGATTTTAAGTTTCATTCATTCTGATGACGCTGAAAGTCAAAGCAAAAAATGTAATTTATATATAATTTAAGAAAGGTATAATCAGTTGACTTTTTAAATCTCATCTCTATATTAACATTGCTCTATCCTTGAAGGCAGAGATCTTTTTCTCACACTCCTTATCATCTAATATTTACATAGTGGACTCCCTGAAAGTATATGTTAATAAAATACTCAATTAGATAGATGTAAACTATAAATATAAAAGGCTCTTCACTTAATAAGCAGTTAATTTATGGAGAAAAAGGGTAAATGAATGTTGAAAAACTGCTTAAGTCTCCTGAGCAAACAGTTAATTGAGTCTTCTTGTTTTCCAAAGGGAAATTAGGAAAAAGGCACTTATTTAATTATGTAATTGGGACACATGCTATTTGTAGTAAAAAGCTATAGTGTGAAGTGCTGCCAAGGCCTTGTAATACTTTGAATCAATACTTAGTACAAAGACAAAATAGTATACTGGCCTTTTAAAAATTGTTCAGGGGTTTCTATTTCCTTTATTTAACAAACAAATAAGATTTAGATGCTACAAATTTAGAATACTCGAGTGTATTAAGCTAAAACTTCTAAGTGACACAATGACAGAAAGGGACATACTTTACTGTCATCCTTTCACTTCTTAGCCATGTAAGAACTTCTCTGGGTAAGAAAGATATATCCCTCATTATTCAGATCGGTATTGATTTAAACACTGTATCATCACATATCAAGAAGCAATGGATCCTGCTTATTTTCCAAAAGAATGGCTTGAAATCAACTATCCTAAAAACCAAAATAAAGGTTTTTGATGGATATCCTCAACAACTGGTCTTTGGCCAACAACCAAATCACTAACTTCATGACCTAGGAAATATTTTACAACAAAAGCTATGGTAAACAAATCAGATCTGCTTTTCCTTTTTTAAAAAAAAAGATTAAACTGAACTGACAACTTTAAATCTGCTCCTGGATTAAATTATCCCAGCCAAGCTCAATGACACAGAATTTCTACTTGAACACTCCTCTTCTCTCCTAATAAAACAGTTCTAAAACTTCCTCATGAAAATCTTAGCCTTACCCACAGACAGACCTTAGCCTATCTCCTTGGAAGGTTAGTGGCAATTATCTATTCAGGTACACACTCCAATTAGACTTTCAAATTTTTCACCAAGAAATGTCAACTATCTCTACTTCCTGCTTGCTTAACTGTCAAAGTACATGGATCTGCCTTTAACCAGTAGGAAATAGTATCTAGAATTAAGGTCTCATTAGTGAACATAATCCACCATTTTAATAAACTCCATAATACTGCCCAACTTTTTATCAAAAGTTTAGTTTGCAATCTACTCAATCCCCTACATACTATATTCTAAATTCTATCTCTGAATCATGCTAGATTAATAATGTACCTAGACCAAACCACTTATTCTTACGTTGCTATTTGGCATTGTGTCTTCATTTTTTTTAAGCTTTATTTATTTTGAGAGAGCAAGCATGAGTGGGGAAGATGTAGAGACAGAGAGAAAGAGAGAGATAGAGAGGGAGAGAGAGAGAATCCCAAGCAGACTCTGCACTATCAGCACAGAGCCTGATGTGGGGCTTGAACTCACAAATGCAAGATGACGATCTGAGCCAAAACCAAGAGTTGGACGCTTAACCAACTGAGCCACCCAGGTGCCCCTTATAACTTTACTTTTGAAACGTGTGACTATGAGCATCTTGAGAATATCATCCTCTGTAACAGAGAATTTCTTTTAAAAGCACTTGGAGAAACTTCTTCAACCCTCACCAAAGCTGTGCTCCTCCTGATGAACAACACATAGATTTAAATGTTAAAATGTAGAGCAATCACTATCCAAATAACACCAGCATTCTTTACAGACCTAGAACAAACAATCCTAAGATTTGTATGGAACCAGAAAAGACCTCAAATAGCCACAGCAATTTTCAAAAACAAAACCAAACCTGGAGGCATCACAATCCCGGACTTCAAGATGTATTACAAAGCTGTAATCAACATGATAGTATGGTACTGGCACATAAACAGACACTCAGATCAATGGAACACAATACAGAAGCCAGAAATGGACCCATAAATGTATGGCCAACTAATCTTTGACAAAGCAGGAAAGAATGTACAATGGAATAAAGACAGTCTCTTCAGCAAATGGTGCTGGGGAAACTGGACAGGAACATGCAGAAAAATGCACCTGGACCACTTTCTTACACCATACACAAAAATATACTCAAAATGGATGGAAGATGTAAATGTAAGACAGGAAGCCATCAAAATCCTAGAGGAGGAAGCAGACAAAAACCTCTTTGACCTCGGCCACAGCATCTTCTTACTCAGCATGTCTCCGTGTTGAAACAAAAGCAAAAATGAACTACTGGGACCTCATCAAAATAAAAAGCTTTTGTACAGCAAAGGAAACAATCAGCAAAACTAAAAGGCAACTGATGAAATGGGAGAAGATATTTGCAAACGACATATCAGATAAAGGGCTAGTATCCAAAATCTATAAAGAACTTACAAAACTCAACACCCAAAAAAAACAAATAATCCAGTGAAGAAATGGGCAAAAGACATGAATAGACACTTCTCCAAAGAAGACATCCAGATGGTGAACAGACACATGAAAAAATGCTCAACAACACTCATCAATCAGGGAAATACAAAGAAAAACCACAATGAGATACCACCTCACACCTGTCAAAATGGCTAACATTAACAACTCACGCAGCAACAGATGTTAGTGAGGATGTGGACAAGACAATCCCTTTTGCACTGCTGGTGGAAATGCAAACTGGTGTACCCACTCTGGAAAACAGTATGGAGGTTCCTCAAAAAATTAAAAATAGAACTACCCTACAACCCAGCAATTGCACTATTAGGTATTTACCCAAAGGATACAGATGTGCTGTTTCGAAGGGGCACATGCACCTCAATGTTTATAGCAGCACTATCAACACTAGCCAAAGTATGAATAGTCCAAATGTCAATCGACACATGAATGGGTAAAGATGTGGTATATACATACAATGGAGTATTACTCGGCAATCAGAAAGAATGAAGTCTTGCCATTTGCAACTACGTGGATGGAACTGGAGGGTATTATGCTGAGTGAAATTAGTCAGAGAAGGACAAAAATATATGACTCCACTCATATGAGGAATTTAAGATACTAAACAGATGAACATAAGGGAAGGGAAGCAAAAAGAATATAAAAACAGGGAGGGGGACAAAACATAAGAGACTCTTAAATATAGAGAATAGAGGGTTGCTGGAAGGGTTTAGCCCATCCCCCCCTCTCGGAGGGGGGGATGGGCTAAACGGGTAAGGGGCATTAAGGAGTCTACTCCTGAAATCATTGTTGCACTATATGCTAACTTGGATGTCAATTAAACAATAAATAAATTTAGAAAGAAAGAAAGAAAGAAAGAAAGAAAGAAAGAAAGAAAGAAAGAAAGAAAGAAAGAAAGAAAGAAAGAAAGAAATGTTAAAATATAGGAAAAACTATGAGCAAATAATTAGAATTTCAAATGTGATAACTAATAAAGTCTACCAACTTTTAACGTCACTATAAGATGAGGTGTGTTATCTTTCCTATTGCAAGCACTAGCACACCAAAAATAAGAAAAAATAATTTAGATATTCTTTAATTTTTTAAATATTTATTCATTTTTGAGAAACAGAGCACAAGCGGGGGAGGGGCAGAGAGAATGGGACATAGAATCTTCAGAGACACAGAATCCGAAGCAGGCTCCAGGCTCCGAGCTGCCAGCACAGAGGCCAATATGGGGCTCGAACCCACGAACCACGAGATCATGACCTGAGCCAAAGTTGGATGCTCAAATGACCAAGCCACCCAGGTGCCTCAATTTAGATATTCTTATATATTAAGATATAAAATATCCAAAAATTTTATTTCTATTCTTTATCAAGGACAATTACAGAGAAAACTGAGACACAGAAATATGTTAACATTAAAACAAAAAGAATCCAAGACACAAAAAACAGCATAGGAGAGCCAGTCTAGGAAGGGCTACTGTATGAGCTATTTATATTAATCTGGGGTGTATTCATCAGAAGTAGTAATTACATTTTGCTATATCCTTTGAAATGAGGTAAGTTCCTATCACTCCCCTTCTCAAAAATCTTAAATGGCAGAGACTCCCAGGTGTTCAATATCCTTCACAATACAGTTTCATCCCCTATTACTCCTGTATCTTATATTTACCACCAAATTGAGTTACTTTCTAATTTCTAAACACACCCCTGTTTTCCAACCTCAACATCATTGATTAAACCAGTTGTTTCGCCTGAGGTACACTCTCTTCTATTCCACCTCTGCTTGACATAATCCTACCCACTGTCATCATGCATGCTGCTTAAGAGATAGGACTTTCACAACATTCTGTCTCCTAACATATGGGCATAACTTTAATCGTCATCACACCATGACCCTGCTGGGACCACATCAGGTGGGCCATACTAAAAATGATAACTTTGAGGACGGTATTTTTCCTCAACACACATTCACTGTTCCCTCTATCCTTTAATGATAATTACTTATATGCATGTATATCCTGAAATAGATTTGAGTAACACCCAACTCCACCTTTTTAAATCCCCCCTTTCAGCTTAACACAAGGATCAGTAAAATGAATACACAATATCTGTTAAATAAGGTAAAGATTTTTATTAAAAGCTACCTCTTTTCATGAAGGACTTGGGTCAGCTACTCTTGACCACATCCATGTATTTTGATGTAAAGCAATCTACTTTAAGGAGATGAAATATTTCATGACAAAATGAAGCAATTATTTTCTTCAAAAAAAAGCTATTAACAATTTACGATAGTATTTTGCATGTCTACGAAGATTCTAAAGTGGGCAATCTCATTAGGCTTAGCTTTAAGACTTGCAGTTGCCTCTGGATACTGCAAATTATCATATTCATTCCTCTCATAAGCTGCTATCAGTGTTTATACATAAGAATTTCCAAGAACCTACTTGGGCCATATTTGACAAGCCTGTTTTATAATATAAGGAGCACTAGACTAGAAGTCAGCAGACTTCAGTTTTCATTCTGGTTTTATCAGTTATTAATCACAGGAATTTCTGTTTTTCCATTTGCAAAATGTGGATTTTTGAGAACATTAGTTGCTTCCAAATTGATAAAGGATTTTGAGAAAATCAGTTGTTCCCTAATTGTGTTCCTTAGAATCCTGGGGTAAAAAGCATGGGGTAGTGGGAGGGGTTTTTTTCAAATGGGTCTACTGAACTCATATACCTATAATTTCATTGGTTCATAAGAACATCTTTAAAACACTGAAAAAAATTGAAGTCACTCAATCTCTGCTCAAAATTATCCAACAAACAACTCTAATTTTTAGAAAACTTTTTCCAGACACGAAATCTGCCCATTATTTTTTCTAGTCATTCTATTTCATTAATTCTACAGATACCAAATTCTCATCAATTTATGCCAGTCATTTCAAGGTACATGATAGATTATGTTGAAGGGGGAAAAGCTTGTGGGAGCAAGGGAATGACAGTAAAAAAAAAAAAAAAAAAACAAAACTAAAAGTGAAGTAACAATGAATTCAAAAGTAATTTAGGCTACCTCAATCCTGTGCTACGTTTAAAAACTTTTGGAACTTTAATCTAATTTCCCATAGAAATAAAATTATAAATAACAGCAAGGTTCCTAAAGTGAACCCACCAAAAAAAGGAAAAAATTAATTGGGAAGTTCCAAAGTTCTGTAGAACCTAACCACAATTTCAGAATTGCAGTGTGGGGTGCCAGAAACACCGAATGTGCTAACAGCTAAGAAAAGGTGCAGGAGTGTCATCATCTTCTGACACTATACTCCAAGTCCCCACCTAAAATCTTCTAAAACAGTAGTTATCAGAGTATGGTCTGCGGACATTTGCAGGGATCCCAAGATCTATTCCAGGGACCGTAAGGTCAAAACTATTTTAATAGTATTATAAAAGATGTTTAACTTTTTCTCAATTACTCTCCCATGAATGGACAGTGGAGTTATTTTGAAAGGCTGTATTATACATGGAACTTCAACAGACTGAATATAAAAACAGATGAGAATCCAATTATCTATTAAGCTAGACATTAAAGTGATTTGCAAAATATAAAACAATACCACTCTTCTCATTATTTATTTTTTGTTTCTGGGGTTTTTTTTTGTTTGTTTGTTTTGTTTTTTTTTTTTTGCTTTGGAAAAGTTATTTTTCATAAAGTATGTTGTTTATTTTAGTAGGTACAGGGTTTATTATATATTTTGAGGATGGTGCCAAAAGGAACTTTATGACTTTTTTTAAATTAAAGTAAGTTAACATATAGTATAGTATTGGTTTCAGTAGAACTGTGATTCATCACTTACATAGAACGCCCAGCGCTCATCCCAACAAGCATCCTCAATGCCCATCACTCATTTAGCTCATCCCCCACCAACCACCCCTCCAGCAACCCTCAATCTGTTCTCTGTATTTAAGAGTCTCTTATGGTTTGCCTCCCTCTCTGTTTTTATCTTATTTGAAACTTCCCTTCCCCTATGTTCATCTGTTTTGTTTCTTAATTTTTAATGAAATCAAAAATGTTTCTATAATTATCAGGTGTAATTTTGAATGCAATATGTATCTATATAAATAACAAAAATAAAAGCTCTTTGGGTTCCTCAGTAATATAGAAGAATGTACATACAGTTCCTGAGATCAAAAAGTTTAGGAACCACTATTCTAGGGAGTAAAGTCAAGGTCTACATTCCTTGAAGCTACTGGTATGGTTAACATCAAGTAGGAGGGTTAGGGGCACAGGAGCACTTATAGAGTTGTGAAATGAAGACCTAGGGAGAAAACTCTGAGATGATAAAATTTTGATGATTAAAGCAGAACCAGAAGATAGTCTAGAGCTTTCATGTCCTCTTTTCTCTTCACCCTTAGCATAGTAGATAAATGAAAATTAGTAACAGTGTCAGGCAGGAGTATGAATAAAGTCACAGAAGCTGAAAAGTAGGAAAAGTGATTTAGTAGAAGGATTAAAGAGTACTAGGAAGTCCATTTTAACTATAGTATGGGTTAGATCCACAGATGTAATAGGAGGTAAAGCTATGCATAGGGGTAAGGATCATACTGAGGATAACCCTGAATAAATAATATGCTAAAGTAACTAAATATAACCAGGCAAGAGGAAAGCTGCTGAAAGATCTCCAGACAACTGGTGAGAAAATCAGAGTTTTTAAATGCCAAAACTTTAAAAAATATTTTTATCTATTATAAAATGTGAAATATTTCAATGTCCATTAAGTGAAAACACTCATCATATAATTAAAGATTTCAAATACATAAAAACATGAAGACTCACCATGTTGCTTCTGCTTTGGATTATACATTTTCCACCACCGAAAAATTATAAATCCATCTTGAATTCTATGCAAGATAAATTACAAAATAAAAACTTGAGTAACAATTTACTTAATTCATTTAATTAGTTGTTATAAAAGGCAAGCAATTGGTAATGAATATGAAAATACAGAAAGTTCTCAATGGATCTCTGGTATACATAAATGTTTCATAATATCCCAGTTAAAAATAAGGAAAGAGAATTTGCATAGTCTAAATTACTCTAGGTAAAATTTAATACCATATCACATGTAATAGGAAAATGATGTGCTAACAGAAAAAGTTTTTTTCTTCTATAAATGATATTTTTTTAATGGTGTAAAAACTATATAAATAAAAGGCCAAATCTTGAACGGGGAACACTAAAATGCTAATAGAAGCTTTTGAAGATACTCGTTCATCTCTACAATTATAAAGCACCTCATGCCCCAAAATGATGAACATAATTATAGACTCTCACCTTTTTACTTTTCTTTAAAAAATAATGTTAGAGTCACAAAGAAATTGTCTCTACTATTTTAAATGAGGTGTGAGTGTTGACAAACCCTAGCACCTCTCAACTAATTCAAAACTTTCAAGTTCTACCTAAGTTAAGAAATCAAATGTTAGGAAATCACAAAATTAGAGGAAGCTTTTCTTTTAAGGCCTACAGAAGAATGTATTTAATATATTATTTATCATTTTTTATTATATTCAGATTTGTGTATCCTTCTTAAAGTAAATTTAGAGGGGCACCTAGATGGCTCAGTTGGTTAAGCATCCAATTCTTGATTTCAGCCCAGGTCATGATCTCAGGGTCATGAGATCAAGTCCCGCATTGGGCTCCATTCTGAGCATGGAGTCTGCTTAAGATTCTCTCCCTCCTTCTCCCTCTGCACCTCCCCTGCTCTCTCTCAAAACAAAAAAAAATAAATAAAATTAGAATAGCTAACAGACACTAAACAATTCTTAAAACGTATTACCTATAATACCTTAAAAATATTATCAGCATCCCTGATCCTTGTTTTATGTAACAAACGACCACCATGAATTCTCCAAGAAAAATGGTCAGGTAATTTAATGGCTCAAGTATTCATAATAGGAATGAAATGAGATTATTCATTCCTACAAGCTGCCTTTTGATAAACTTTTTGCCAGTCTGAACCTTAGCTAATTAATCTGATAAAAATATTTTTAAACATCAATTCACCGGATATAATTTACTGAAAAAATTATTTTTCTTCTTTTTTTTTAAATTTTTTTAATTTATTTTTTTATTATATGAAATTTATTGTCAAATTAGTTTCCATACAACACCCAGTGCTCATCCCAAAAGATGCCCTCTTCAATGCCCATCACCTACCCTCCCCTCCCTCCCACCCCCCATCAACCCTCAGTTTGTTTTCAGTTTTTAAGAGTCTCTTATGCTTTGGCTCTCTCTCCCACTCTAACCTCTTTTTTTCCTTTTTTTTTTCCCTTCCCCTCCCCCATGGGTTTCTGTTAAGTTTCTCAAGATCCACATAAGAATGAAAACATATGGTATCTGTCTTTCTCTGAAAAAAATATTTTTGATTTATGGTTTTATTTGAAGAAGTCATATTAAATATAATCAGAAAAAAATTTACAATATTTCAAGTTTAAGATGAGTTTTTTTTGTTTTTTACCTAATAGACATGTCTTCTGTAATATAATAGATTTCACGAACCATGACTTTTCCAGAAAGAACAGAGAAAGAGAAGGAGCCTGTTGTAGGAAAAACAACAACAACAACAGCGATTAATGGAATTGTTTTGATACAGAGTAGAGTACTTGAAGCTTAAAATAATCTTAGCATTCAATTTATTCAATAATTAAATGTTCTCTCCTGGCTCCCTCCTGATGTCCTTACAGCCTTACTAATTTTCTATCCCTCTTTCCTCAAATATAACAAAAAGCACAATAAGTACCATCACTATGAACTGAAACTGCTAAATACGCATATGAAGACATTAAATAGTTGCTCCATATGAATAATTCCCTTAATTATGCACAACTATTAAATAAATCCCAAAGCAGTGATAATTCACCATCTTTCTCCATTAATTTCTTTGATTCCAGGAACCAGTCATTGTCTCAAATTAGTGGAAGATGACTTATGTTTGAGGGAAATGTTATTAATATCGACCACTAAGAAGTACTCTAAGGAAAGTTAGGATGGTTCTAGTCAGTGACCTCTCAACCCTTTTTCCCACTGGTCGAGGGCTTTCTAAAACATATTGGTTCCTGATAGACCCTTGAATCTGAAAACTTCCCACTTATAAGTAGTCATTACTAAGTTAATAATGTGGACCACAAAATGAAATGCACAAAATGATTCCAACTTATAGATTTTTTTAAGTAGAGGTTACTGAAAGAAAAAAAAAAAAAAAAACGGCAAAAACTTCAGTGAGCATTAGAAACTTTCTTTGAATAGTAGTATCCTAAGAAATTTCTATTTCTATATTTTATATGTGCCTATATTTTTCCAATTATTTTAATAAGTATCTTTTACAAGCAAAAAAAAAAAAATCCAAAAGTTACTATAGAAACACTTTAAGAAACAAGAATGCGATAAAGAACCTAACCAAGTGATAGTTTATCTTCTGTCATAGAGTGCTGTGTGAGAGAAATTCCAGTTAGGTTAACATTCATAAAACAAAGGTAATTTCTGATGATCACTTATAAAATATAAATTTATAATATAAATCTCAAGGTTATGCAGAAGAAAAAAATTCAGTGTTACTCAAACTTACCAATATGGATATACCCATGTTTGTATAATCTATTAAGAACCAATGTTAAAATAAGACCAACATTTCGAGAATTGTAATATGTAAGATAAATAATCCATCCACAGGACAAAATGGTAGCTGTTGGGAGAAAAAAATGCAAAAGAATCTCACTATAAGTTTCCTTTACAATCACTTTAATATCTTAATAAAAACTTGTTAGTAAAAGATCATCACATTCAGAAATGATAGGACTTACTTCTATACAGTAATATGTCCTCTTAGAATTTAATACTTGGATTTTTAACACCAGATACTGATTCTACCTTATCCATCTTTTCTCATTTTTCCTTACGTATTAGCCAGAAAAGCACATATTCCAATCAGATTAACTAAAGAAATACTTCCTTTTTTTGTTTTCTTTTTCACTATTTTGTACTGTTTTAGTTATTAAACATATATAAAGATGTTCTGGAAAGAGAAAGCCCTTATTTCTAAATATTCTGAAAAATGTCCACCTTTATTAGGCTAAAAGCTCATTCCCAAGCTGTGTCCTAAAGGCTACAGTTATTTAAAAAGAATGAAAACCAATGATTTTTTTAAATCAGAGAAAAAGCAGTGTTTTTTTTTTAATCAATAGTTCCTGCTTTTTAATAAAAGGTAAAGAAGTGAGAGTTTTACTCTACATAAAGGCATATCTATATTAAACAGGCCACCTTATGCTATTTTGCTCTAATAGATAAGACAATAACCTACTTTTAAAGAATGCCAGTGAATATGCTACAGTAAATGGTATTTCAAATTTGACAATTTTTCATGAAAAGCTTATAGTCACTTACAGGATTCAGAATATTCCCACAAAGAACCTAGTTCATTAATATACAAAAATTAAAATGTAAGAAAGCAGTTTTTGATAATAACTTTCCTTTTACTTATTCACTTTAGAAGTATAGCTATTTTCCAAATTAGGACAAAATAACGTAAAGCAATTTAACATGTATCACCATTTAACAACAGCACATTAAGTTCCTAACTTTTTAAAAAGGTTATTTTAACATGGATAAAACCAAGCAGTCACGGAGAATCAAAATATATTTTCTCAGGGTAGCTTAAATTGACGGTAACAGCTCTGATGTAATAAGTGCTATGATTTGTCTGCAAATATTATTTCTAGAACAATTCTTTTGAAAAGTTATTTTGATGATATGTCATTGTATTTTTGTTTGTAAAAAGTGTTTTGGCGGGGGGGGGGGGGGGGGGGGAGTTGGCACCTGGGTGGCTCAGTTGGTTAAGCATCCGACTTCAGCCCAGGTCATTATCTCATGGTTCATGGGTTCAAGCCACATAGCAGGCTGTGTGCTGACAGCGTGGAGCCTGGAGCCTGCTTTGAATTCTGTGTCTCCGTCTCTCTCTGTCCCTCCCCTGCTCACACTCTGTCTCTCTCTCTCAAAAATAAATAAACATTAAAAAAAAAGTGTTTTGGGTTTTTTTATTGAAGTATAGTTGACACATAATATAGTATTAGTTTCAGGTATACAAAATAGTGATTTGAATATGTCATTATGTTTTAAGTTTAAAAACATTTTGTGCTAATTTTTACTGTAAATCACTGTGTTGACAGCAGGTTACTGTGGGTCATTCGGAAAGGCAAGAGGTATCTGCTGAGAAAGTATGCTTCTAGTATTATACAACCTGAGACTTGTGGCCTTTTCACTCTATCATGTCTCTCAAACCCCTTCAATATCATGAGGCCACTTAGTAAAACAGCAAGAGTAAATAGTCACTCAATGTCTTTCTGGGTGTTGCTGTTGTTTTTTCCTTAAGAAAAGGAGTTGTACACAACAGAAAAAAGTCAGAAATTCTAGGTAATAAGAGAAGACAGTGATAGGAAATAAGGAAGAATTCTACCATAATTAACCTAAAAGGTAATTTTCAATGCTGCTTTTATGAAGTTCTATTTCATATTAATATTTTGCATTTCATTTTACTTTTTTGGCTTTAATGAATGATTTATAATAGGGCACTTCTGTCAATTAGAAAAAATCAGAACTCAAAGTTTAAATCATAATTCCTTCCATATATACTTCACCTCTACCCATTTCTTTACACGTCCTGTGGTGTCATGAAAGAAACATAAGCATGCACTCAGAAAAAAAGGAGCTATGTAACCTGTGTAAGTTATTTAATCCTTATGGGCCTCAATTCTCCAACATGTTAAAAGGAAAAGAATAATACCTACCTTAAGTCTTCTCCGAGCATTGAGACAACATATGCAAAATGCCAGTGGGATGTGGCACACAGAAGATACACAATAAATATCATTACCCTCTTTTTCCCTTCTTACCCCATCTTACCCTTTCTATTTTCCTCTCTACCTTTCTAATTTTTATGCTAAAATTCAAATCCACAAAAACTTTCTGGACAGTAACAGCCCACAATATTCTCTTCCTCTTATTCATATTCATTCATTCATTCATTCATTTTCCCTCCCTCTCTTTGCCATTGATTTATACACTGTTTTGTATTATTTCTATGTACCTAGAAATTAGGTACTGGAGTATTAGCCCCCAATTTTTTTTATTTTTTTATTTTTTTTTTTTACTGGCAGAGCCCACTGTTAAGTATAAAGAGTAAGGAAAGAGATGAGATTAACTAGGCATGTACACTCTTATTTTGCTATAAAAACATATTTACCATAGGGATTCATCATGATAAAACAAAAAAAATGTGTGTGTGTGCGCGCACACACACACGTGCACGCACTGAGATGGGGTTTGGTGAAGGAGTGGACTTGCGACAGGAAAGATAAACTAATTGCAATGTCTTTCTTCTCCTCCCACCTCCCCTAACTCACACAAAAGGAGGCAACCTAAGAAAAAGAGCCCTCTAGAGCACTTGCCAGAGCAAATATTCATAGAAATACAGATTGAAACCTTTTTTCCAAAAAATAAACGAATGGTAGTGTAAGCATTTCAACTTCAGCTAATTATTGCTTAAAATGTGACAGTTGTTAATCTGTACATAAAAAACAAAATACAAGAAAATATATTCTACTTACCAACAAGGAGCCAAACAACATTGGAATTGTGTTCTGTAAGAAAATCTTCTAATTGAGTGATACTAGGAACAATACTCTCATTCTTCCTTTGATCCATTACTGAAGTTTTTCCAGAGCAGCATCTAAAGGCCAAAGAGTTCATATATTAAATTTAGAATCAGAGATTTATTAAACTGCAAAGGAAATCATTTAAGACAGGAAAAAAGGTAAATTTAATAAAAGTAAAAGTTCATAAGGTAGAAGATAAAAGAGAAGCTTAAGGGCCAGATAGGAAAATGGAAATAGTTTCATTACAAAAATCTTTTAGAATTTTACTTTGCTGGTGCTTTTTAGTGTTATGCCTTCTGGTATATTTTTAATCTAAATGAAAGCTGATATACTGAATTCTTGATTAAAAGAATTAAAGGACGGGCACCTAGGTGGCTCAGTCAGTTGAGCATCCTCCCAAAGACACATAACTTGAACTTAATCTATCTTGCTTCTCTCTCTCCCAATATATTATGATCAGTAAGGATTGTTTTACTTATCTTTGTATCCATAATACCAGTGACAGTGCCTTGAACACAGCCACTGTTTTCAAGTATTACATCATTTTAAATGGTATTTTTATCTATTATGTAAGAAAATATCTGACCTACATGTTTTAAGACAAGCTCTCTCAATATTTTCTTAAAAAAATTTTTTGTGATGCTTCTTTATTTTTGAGAGAGAGACAGAGACACAGCACAAGCAGAAGAGGAAACACAGAATCCAAAGTAGGTTCCAGGCTCTGAGCTGTCAGCACAGAGCCTGATGCAGGGCTCAAACCACGGGCTGTGAGGGGCGCCTGGGTGGCGCAGTCGGTTAAGCGTCCGACTTCAGCCAGGTCACGATCTCGCGGTCCGTGAGTTCGAGCCCCGCGTCAGGCTCTGGGCTGATGGCTCGGAGCCTGGAGCCTGTTTCCGATTCTGCGATTCTGTGTCTCCCTCTCTCTCTGCCCCTCCCCCGTTCATGCTCTGTCTCTCTCTAAAATAAAATAAAAAACGTTGAAAAAAAAATTAAAAAAAAAAAAAAAAACCACGGGCTGTGATATCATGACCTAGAGCCGAAATCGGATGCTTAACTGACTGAGCCACTCAGACACCCCCTCAATATTTTCATGACTCATCTATATTCTCTTTATTCTTCCTGAAATCCATGATATTCAAAACTGCTGTCTACATTAAAATAGAAATTGTGGCAATTATTGTTTTTAGTGACAAAGAAAAACATGAAAATGTGAAATAGCTCAAGCAAACAGAGCATAAACTAGAGATTTATCAAAGTTCCTAATTTAACACCACCACTACTACCACCATTTTAGGAAATACCTTTCCAAAATGATTACTTTTCAAAGTGAATTACCTGTAAAATCTTTTCAAATACTACATTCAAACTATTTTATTTCTTTCTCACTGGCATAAAAAAATCAAATTATCAAACATCTAATACTTACATTACTTACATTACTTTTAGAGACAGAATTCAAAATCTTAATTTGGTCCTTCAGAAATGGAGGTCATCCCACAAATTAGTAGGAAAAAATATAAATAATATGATAGGCAAATGAACAAAATATGTAAGTAGGCAATTTACAGAGAAAGATAGTATCACTAACCATTGGGACAATCACCCAATAGTGATATAAGTAAAAATTAGAAAGACTGTAAACAACTACTTCAGCAAAAGTATGGGAAAATGGGCACTCATACACAGTTGGGGAGTAAACTACATTTGGAAAGAACAATTTATTCAAATATTGTAAGAATGTGTATACTTTAACTTGGACAGCATTACACAGTGTACTGAAAAATTTGAAAAAATATATCAATTAATAGGAAAATAATTAAATAGTTAAATATAGTATACTTTACTGGGAAATAATATGCAGCCTTTCTAAAAAAATGAGATAGCTCTATATGGGCTGATACACAGAAAAGTCCAGGATATATGTAATGTTAGCAGGGAAAGAGCAAGTTGAGAAACAAAATGTATAGCATTCCACTTAATGTTTAAAAGAAAAAAGACCAGGGGTGCCTGGGTGGCTCAGTCGGTTGAGCGTCCGACTTTGGCTCAGGTCATGATCTCACAGTTCATGGGTTCAAGCCCTGCGTCGGGCTCTGTGCTGAAAGCTCACAGCCTGGAGCCTGCTTCAGATTCTGGGTCTCCCTCTCTTTCTGCCCCTTCCCCACTCATGCTCTGTCTCTCTCTCTCAAGAAAAACTGAATAAACATAAAAAAAAGACTATCCATTATGTATATTACATATATATACACACATATGTATATATGTGCACATATATGGAGTGTGTGTATATATACGCACTTTTTTAAATCAGCAAAAACAGTGAAGCCATATTATCGTTACCTCTAGAGAGAGCATTGGGAAAGACAGGAGGAAGGAAAAGAAACAGTGAAACAGGACTTCCACTTTTACTCTTGACACTTAGGTATTGTCTAATGTTTTACGATTGGCATATAATACTTCCATAATTTAAAAAGAAAAAGGGAGATTTGGTAACTAGAAGATAGGAAATGACAGGTGAGAGACTTTTCTTGCCCAAGCATACATCTATTGACCTCTTCTTATAACCAACCAAGAAATAGGTGTCTCCCAACCCAAAAATAACAACTCAGTCATCTGTCATTCTAGCATCATGTCTTTCTTCAGTGCTTAAATACTTAGCTCTTTTTAAAAAATTAAAGTGCAAATACTGAGCAAACTCAAACTTCATCACAACATCAGAAAGATCACCTTAGCAAGAATTATTTGAATTGACAGCCTTGAATGTAAGAATGGAAGGAATATATACTGTTCTAGAAAGGGGAGACAAGTAAGTTTCATCAAGAAAGGACATAAAGAACATTAAGAGAGATTGGGGAAGGGAGAAGGAGGCACTCATCAAAGAAAAAACAGTAGAATCCAAAGATCCTGCTTCAGACTATATTGTTCCAGAAACAGGACATTATGTGGATTGAGAGCATGGATACTATACTAGACTAAGTGAGAACTACCAGATCTAATGTTATAGCTGTGTGACCACTGGCAAGTTACCTAACCATTCTGTGCTCTATTCCCTCATCTGTAAAACAAGAACACTAATAGTACCTACCTGACAGAGGTGAATAGTGAAAACTGATAAATTCATGTATGTAAACCATTTAGAATAGCACCCAGCACATAGTAAATAATACACCATATAAATGTTTGCTGATTGCAACCAATGCTTTTGGTGCCTTGCCCACATACTGTTAGCATTCATCTCTACACAAGATGACTGCTCATTTGGAACAACTGAATACTTTACTGAGGGCTGCTTTTGGACTGCAGAAACATGCTCAGCTTATACTCAGGGCAAGCCAGAAATGCCAAAGAGGTAACATCAATGACGGCTAGGAAAGTGGTGGATACACAACTGCAGCTTCTTTGTTCTTGATTTGGGATAACTCTGAGGCATAGTATTTTTTTAAGTTTACTTATTTATTTTTGAGAGAGAGCAGAGGAGGGGCAGAAGGGGCGGGGAGGGAGAGAGAGAGACTTCCAAGCAGGCCCCACGCTGTCAGCACAGAGCCCAATGCGGGGCTCAAACTCCCCAACCATGAGATCATGACCAGAGCTGAAACTGAGAGTCAGACGCTTAACAGACTGAGCCACCCATGCACCCATGAGGCATATTCCATTTGGTTTCCCAAGAGTTCACCAATGGTAGTGAGCTCCAGATGCCCACAGTAGTAACTGCTAGGATAATGCCCTTTACTGACTTCAATCCCTTTCCTTTCTTACTTCCCCATTCTCCTACCAGTCTTTCCTACGATCACTTCTGTACTTGAGTCCTTCCTTATCCAGGTATTGGTTCTAGGAAGACCTAAACTAAGGAACTATTTTTTTTGTTTGTTACCAGTCCTATTAAATCTGAGGATAGCTTTCTTTTACATGAAAAATGATTCTGTACTTTAAAGAGATCATAAAAAAATAAATAAAATTAAAAAATAAAATAAAGAGATCATAAAACCATACCATTTGAAGGACACAGTGTTAAATATTTAATATCTTTTAAAAGTTTGCTTTAATTCAGGGTGTGTGTGTGTGTGTATATATATATATATATACATATATATGTATGTATATATATACATATATATTGTATACAATACAATAAAAACATTTTAGAAAAGGAAGATACTCTCCTTTAGAAAAGGAATATACTCTCTCTCTCTCTCTCTCTCTCTATATATATATATATATATGACAGAAAGAGAAACATTTCCTTCATCTGAACAGGAAGAAGGGAAAGGAAAGACCAAGATATGGGGAGATCTGGTGATAGAAGATGAAAGAATCTGATGGCTTCCATAGATTTTTGAAAAATCAAATTCAGGGAGCCTGAGTGACTCAGTTGGTTAAGCATTTGACTTCGGCTCAGGTCATGATTTCATGGTTCATGAATTTGAGTCCCGCATCAGGTGAGCTCAAGCCCCTCTTCAGGTGAGCTCCATCCACTTCTTTTTCTTTCTCTCTCTCTCTCTCTCTCTCTCTCCCCCTCCCTCATGAGATTCTCTCTCTCTCTCTCAATAAAAAAAAATTAAAAAAAAAAAAGCCAAATTCATATTTATCTAAAATCTCTTCTATTTCATTTTTTTTTTTTACTTATTACTCCAAGTTTTTTGGCACTAGTCCCATAACTTCTACAGTACCTGTTCCTTTTCTATTTTTCTTAGTTTTTAGCTTTTGTGTTTATGACAACTGTAAGAAGAATGACCCTAAGTGGTTGGTGAAAGAAAATAATGAATAAGAGGGCCTTCATCACCACAGCTTACCCCAAGTCCCCCAATTCCACCCTACCTCAGCAATAATTATTTATCATCTCAGAAAAGGGGTGAGTGGGAGGAACTGGAGGATCTGTGCACCTGCCCACAGCTTGTCAAGAAAACTTCACTGCACTGGTTAGTTTACCTTCTTCCAAAAGAAGAGATATCATCCCATAATTTGACACAGGATTTCAGGTATAAGGTTTTCCTATACCAGGGTTAAACTGGAACAAGTCTATATATAACATTACCTATGATGTGAGAAGATCTGGTTATGAAGAGACAGAGCTTTCTTGGGTACTGTCATAGGAAAGTAAATATTGATTTTGATTTTTTGGAACAACATAGTTAAGACAGTTGCTTGATAACGTTGAGCTATTTTTTTTGTTTATTCATTCAATAAATATTTATTGAGCTTAAAAATTCTGTAATACAGCTAAGGAATTCTGAGTATTCAGTATAAGATTTGGAATATTTACAATAACCTTTTTAGTACGATGTCTGGCAATATAGAAAATACTAAAAAAAAAAAAAAAAAAGGCTGTTTGAATGAATACCTGTATCTTAGCAGTTATCGTACTATATTACAATTATTACTTTAGAAGTCTCCCCTGGTAGACAAATGTTCTTAAGGATGGGTTTGCCCTTGGGGCGCCTGGGTGGCGCAGTCGGTTAAGCGTCCGACTTCAGCCAGGTCACGATCTCGCGGTCCGTGAGTTCGAGCCCCGCGTCAGGCTCTGGGCTGATGGCTCGGAGCCTGGAGCCTGTTTCCGATTCTGTGTCTCCCTCTCTCTCTGCCCCTCCCCCGTTCATGCTATGTCTCTCTCTGTCCCAAAAATAAATTAAAAAAAAAAAAAAAAAAAAAAAAAAAAAAAAAAGGATGGGTTTGCCCTACTCATTTAAGCGTAATATCTAACCAAGTTCTGTATACAGAAGTCTCTCAATAAATACTTGTTTCAGAAATGAATGAAATAAATACATCATCATGAAAGTACATAATTATGAGCTATTGCCAAAAGTGAGTATTAAAAAAAAAAAAAAAAGATAAGTGAGTATTCCAATGTACCCAGAGCCAAAAAGATTCCTAAGTGATCTTTTCACTCTCAAGAAAATCTGGTTTTCATTTGCTTGAGTTTAAGAAGAGGATGTTCAACTTTTTAACAACCCAATTAATGTGAAAAAAGTTTAATCAAATCTCACACAACAATGAAATCACAATTCTTTGTATAAAAAGACAAATCACAATTCTTTGTATCTTCAGACCATCATATTAAAATTCTCTGCATTTAATTATAGTTCCTTTTCTAAAATGTTTTTATTGTATTGTATTGTATCTTAATTTGAGAGAAAGAGAGAGAGAGAGAGCGCAAACACGCAAATGCACGAGCAGGGGAGGGGCAGAGAGAGAAAAGGGAGAGAATCCCAAGCAGGCTCTGAGCTGTTAGTGTAGAGCAGGGCTCGGTCTCAGGACCGCGAGATCATAATCTGAGCCAATATCAATTATCAGACACCTAACCAACTGAGCCACCCAGGTGCCCTCAGTTCCTTTTATATAAAAGAAACTGCATGAGTTTTAAAAGTTGGAAAATAAATGAACTTTACAGCTCTCCTCTGACCTTCATCAATATTCATATTCTCTTTACCATCAGGTAAAATTAAACACCTATTAGGACAAAGCACTTACCCTTGGCCAATTTTACTGATCTACAGTAACTGTTACAGAATACATACACTTACTTGAGAATTTTTCAGTTACTGTTTAATTTCTGCTCATATGTAACAAATTATCTGGAGATACTTTTGTAAAAGTTCCCCATTTCAAAGCCATTTATGTCCACCTTAAAATTAAGAAGCCAGATAACTGACCCAAATATCTAAGTAAATACCAATAAAAATGAACTGTCTGAACAGACTGCTCATCTCTACTATGACATAATGACATCCCAAAACAAAAGTAAAACATAAATCAGGTCACGACAACATTTTTATCCAAAATGACGTTTCAAGGATGATTAGAACATTTGAGCTATTCATTTAAACACTGACCATTCACCAATCTAAAGGTAAACGGCCTAAAACACATGACTTTCCAATTCCATGATGCTTCATAAATAAAGTATATAAAATAGGGAAGTACTTACTACAACTAATATCTCCATAAAATAAATATGTAAATTTTATATTACAAGATAGTAATGGAATATATTAACAAGGTTATTACCCATTAAACATAGAGTGATTGGAAAAGCCCAATCTGACTAAATTATTTTACCTATCAGGATACAAGGCTTTAAATTCCACCATCCATCCCTTCAAGGGGAGTATTAACCAATATTATCTCTTAAAATTCAAAATAAAACAAAAATCTATAATGTCCTATTCTGTTCATTTAAACAAACAAGATAGACAATTATCCTCTTAAGTTAGACCAGGTATATAATCATCTCTACCGAGAAAGTCATTCCAGGTTCCTTTCAGTCCCAGGATTCCAAGTGCAACAAACACAATTCACTATTAAACTAACTCCAAAACCCAACAGAATTAAATGGTAAAATAACATTCTATCAGAAATAACAGAAATCATCTGGTATACTGGAACTAGGCTTTACAGTCAGATTTGAAATGGAAAGCTTGCTCTACCCTTTCAATACCTTCAATACCTTCCTTAGCTGTGAGATAGCTTCAGCAAGTTACTGAATCTCTTTAAGCCTGTTTCCAAACGGCCATCTCTTCTCTGAAGAGATGCTCAAGGCATTAAAAACATGAAGCAAACAAGCTAACATACAGTGCTTGACAAGAAACACATTACAGCAGTGGTGCTAAGCTACTATCATTAATGTTCTTTAAGAAAAAATCAGCTCAAAAAAGGTGAAAGCTAAAAAAAATAAATAAAATGCATAGCAGTAGACAATGACTAAAATGCATTTCATTCCTTACAATATATGAGAAAAATACGTATACTTAGCTAAATAACAGAATTTTATAACCAAAAAAATTAGTTGGCACAAATAACAATCAAGAAATTAAGTTAATATGAATAACATAGTTCTACAAATAACAGTGAGTATGATATGATTCTTAGAAGCAGATCAAGTACCAAAATACACTAGTTACCAGGCAACTATTGCTAAAGAAATATTCAGATATGGTGAGTGACAATTCAAACACTAAAAATCTGCAAACTAAACATACTTTTTAATAACATAATCTATGCTACAAAAACTGTTCTTTATGTTATATATGAAAGAATTTTTAACATCTCAGAAATCATATCATTCAACAAAAATGTTGCACTTTAACACACCTCACTGCTATAGACAGAAATTTATGCTGGTTTACCTAAATACTTATTAAAAGCAAAACAAATCTCTTAAAAATCTGTAGAAAACATATCTAGTAATAGGGTAAAAAGAACAGACCTCAAATTCTCCAAACCTAGAAGAAACCATGATTCTTAAATACAATCCACTTTTAATAATCCACCAGAACTAATTTCTACCTTCAACATATTCCTTGACATGGTCAGCAATGCAAAGAGCTCAATAGTAACTGCCAAGTGAAAGATGTAATCCTCTTACTTTTACTTCCCATTCACTGGTTGTGGGGTTTTGTCTTCATTTTGTACTGACTAGTGAACACATTCTGCAAGTTTCCTTTCTTTTTTTTTTTTTAAGTGTTTATTTATTTTTTGGGAGAAAGAGAAAGCACAAGCAGGAGGGGCAGAGAGAAAGACAGAAGGAAGACAGAGGGAAACACAGAATCCAAAGCAGGCTCCAAGCTCTGAGCTGACAGCAGCAAGTCCGATGCAGGGCTTGAACTCATGAACCCTGAGATCATGACCTGAGCAGAAGTCGAACACTCCAACTGAGCCACCCTGGTGCCCCTCCTTCAATTCTTTTAATCAAGAATTCAATACATCAACTTTCATTTAGATTAAAAATACACCAGAAGGCATAACACTAAAAAGCACCAGCAAAGTAAAATTCTAAAAGATTTTTGTAATAAATCTATTTCCATTTTCCTATCTGGCTCTTAAGGTTCTATCTTCTACCTTATGTCACTTCAGTCAGAAACCCTCCCAAATACATGTTCAAACTATTCACCCAACCAAAAAGGGTCTTTGGATGTGGGGAGAGGGAGAAACTTGTCACATGTGTTTACCAACACTCTCCTCACATCAAGTTCAAAGAAAACGTTTTCTTATTAGCATGTTGCTACCCTAAGAGCCCACAAGATTCATTTAACAGCCAATTCCTGTGAGCTGATGATATTGCTACAACTGAAACTGAACTTTCATGTAAGTAAAACAACAAAGAAGTCTGCTTTGGGGAAGTTTTATGTGGATATGACGCATACAGTACTACTGGTGATATGAGACACAGCATTTTAAATGGATATGAATAGAAATATACTTTACGTATACATAAAAAGTGACCCAGTACAAACAGATCAATAATCTAAAATTCAGACTTTAAACATTTTGGTCAATGCTCTCTTACCCTTTGAAACATTCATTCCAGGGTATTAATTCACCATTAAAATGATAAAAATATAGCTATCATAACAATGGCTACAACACTTATTCAAGGTTTGCTGTGTGCTAGACACAGTGCTAAACACTTTATGTGTATTTACTCATCTAATTGTCACAAATAACTACTCATTAACAATTCCCCATTTTAAAGACGAGAAAACTATGGCACTGAGAAGCTAAGCACAAACACAGCTAAGTTCCCAGTAATTATCTCTTAGTTCTAAGTTTCGTTATATGAAAAATGAGATCCTTCCTCCCACCTCTACATTTAGAAGCTAATATGAATGCTACAAAATTCAAATTTTGGCATAAAAAATTCATATTTTGCCCACTATGGCATTTTTTTTTAACCTAAAATGATTCTCTATTAAGTCAAGGGTCAACAAGCACTTTTTTTAAATAACCCTGAGTGGTAACACAAGTTGTGCAGCCTGATTAGCAGCAAAAAAGGCCAAATTATAAAGCGAACCAAATCTAACTTAACCACCTCCCACTCCTCTAGAACCTCTCTCTCACCTGATCATAAAGGCTATTATTCACTGACTTTTAAAGAGCTTTTTTGCCCCCAAAGAACTTGACAATTGATAAAATGTATGGTAGTTTTAAAATGTCCAAAAACTCTTTAACATTCCTCCCTTCAAGAGGTAGAACTTAATTCCCCTCTCAGGTGTGGGCTGGACTTAGTGATACAGCTAGCTGTAAAAGAGTATGTCAGAAGCAATGGTGTGTAACTAAGTCAAAACTGGCATCACAGCTTCCTCCTTGTTCTCTCTTGGATCATCTGTCCCAGGGGAAGCCAGATGCCTTGTTAGGACATTTAAAAAGCCCTAGACAGATCGGCATGGTGAGGCTTTGAGGCCTCTAGCCGACAGACATGTATGTGTGCCATCATGGAAGCAAATCCTTCTGCCAGTTGAGATGACTGAAGTTCCTGCCAAGATTTTGGCTGCAACCTCATGACAGACCCTAAACCAGAAGGACTGAGTTTAGGCACTTCCAAATCCAGACTCACAGAAACTAAGATACTAAATATTTTAAACCACTAAGTTCAGGTATAATTTGTTACTCAGCAATAGATAACTAATACAAAGTATGTGAAAAGTAATTTTGCAAGATAACTACAAGTTATCTCTACTCTGATAGTTCATACCAGTCATGTTAAGCTAAACTAATGCACTCTACTCTCCTCCAACTTACCAAAAGATGAGGAATCAGCAATAACACACCAAGAAGATTACCAATCCCATGAATGAACCATTTCCTCTCTCTACTTTAAGTGAGAGTCTCCTGCATGGACTCTGTGGAGCAACCCCTACCCTGCCTCTACATATTCATCTGTATCCGTAATCATCACCATCTCCTTAACTCCTGTCTCAGAAGTCTATCTAAAGCACCCTTGACCTGCATCCTCATTTTCCATCCCTTCCAGCTTAGTCAGTGACCTTGCTTCACTAATTATTGTCCCTCCCTCCTCTATCTTCAAATTTTATTTTTGATGTTTTTTTATCCTCAGCAAATAAAGATTATAAATCATATCACTCATACCTTTAAAAAACAAAAACTCTCAAACTCATATATCTAGTGATCCCCTCTCTATTCAATTTAGAATCAAACTTTCTGAAATAGGTAAATGACAGTACCTATTTCAATTTCCTTATCTCTTACCACTGTGAACTGGCTCCATCCATATAATCGCTCTTGCTCAGGTCAACAACTTTTTTAAAATTTTTTTTTTTGGGGCGCCTGGGTGGCGCAGTCGGTTAAGCATCCGACTTCAGCCAGGTCACGATCTCGTGGTCCGTGAGTTCGAGCCCCGCGTCAGGCTCTGGGCTGATGGCTCGGAGCCTGGAGCCTGTTTCCGATTCTGTGTCTCCCTCTCTCTCTGCCCCTCCCCCATTCATGCTCTGTCTCTCTCTGTCCCAAAAATAAATAAAAAACGTTGAAAAAAAAATTTAAAAAAAAAAAAAAATTTTTTTTTAACATTTATTTATTCTTGAAAGAGATTGAGAGAGAAAGAGAGAGAGAGAAAGAGAGAGAAAATATGAGCGGGGGAGGGGCAGAGGGAGAGAGGGACACATAATCTAAAGCAGGCTCCAGGCTCCGAGCTGCTAGCAGAGCCTGATGCAGAGATCATGACCTGAGCCAAAGTCAGATGCTTAACCAACTGAGCCACCCAGGTGCCCCAACAACTTCTTGACATGTCTGATAGATACTTTCTTTGTCCTCATTTTATCTGATATCTCAAAGGTGTTTAATACTCACTCCTTTTCTCCAAACTCAGTTCTTCCACTGACTTCTGTGATTCTCCTGCTTCCTTATCCATTCATTCATCTCCTTTGAGGTGTGTCTTCCTTCTAGGATAGGGATTTATTAGTCTTCCCTATCCGCATTTCTTTTCTTTTACTCTGCATTTTTTCCCTGAGTGATCTCATCTAGTCACATTGCTAGATGGAGCAGACTCCAATCTAGCTGCTAATTTGGAGCAGACTCCAAATTTTATATCCCCAGCAGGGTCTTCTTAACTAAGATCTATATCCAGCTTCCTAATGACATTTCTTGCAAGTCACAGATGCCTCATAACAACAGCCCCACAACCATGTTCCCCAATCTGTTGTTCTTCCTATACTGCCTCAGTAAATGGTCCCAGAATCCACTCAGTTTCTCAAGCCAGATATCAGACATCAGTTACTTTGTCCTTCAAATGTTTATTATACACTTATTATGTGCTTGCATATGACAGTAGCTAAAAATTGCCCAGACTCGACTTTCTCTCAAGCCCAAAATCCTACTCAATACATCTCCTTTGCATCTATCTAATCCATCTCCATCTTTAATTCCCATTTGCATCTCTGTACTTCTGGTTCTCATTTGCCACCTGAATTATTACAATGCCTCTTATGATCACCACTCTGCCAAACTCATCACCCTCCAACTCATCACCAGACTGTTGCCTGACCATGTCACTTCTATTCGTTATATATAAACTGCCTGAAATTTTCTCATATTAAAGAGTTAATTTTCTTAACCTCTCAAGAAATTTTTGAAATTCTATCATTATCTTTAACATGAAAAAAAATATGATGAAATGAAGTCTAGAAGAATCCCAGTATCCCACTGTACCTTAGAGTAACACTAGTAGAGTACCTTCCTTTATTAACTAAAATTATGAAAGATTTATTATAAATACAAACATTTACCATATGGGCAGTGCTGTTTTCTAGTCTTTTATATAAACCAAAAACATCTTTGCACATAGAAATAAAAAAATGTACGATATTTCACAAAAATATTACCTTCCAGGCAAAATTCACTACTCTAGTATTCTCAAGGGCCATGATGAACACTAATACTAAAAGCCTGAAATAATGCCTGAAATATGGTACTCAATAAATATTGATGAAATGAATTAAATATTTCTTCATCGTGTTTAACTGTCTTCTACTAATCTCCATAGAACTCATAATATAAAATATACTTGACTTCAACATACCTAGTATCCTGTGAAGAACAAACCAAAGTCAACTAATTTTCTTCATTTATTTTTAAAGCCTTTTATAACATGGGCATGAGCAAGAAAAAGAAAGAAAAAAATGTTAACACTTGATAGAGAATTAAGCCAAAGCTTCCCTTGGCTTTCTCCTCCCAATACACAAGCTAAGCACACAACTTAATTGTCAATCAGATATCAACAATTCAAAAGTGAGGTAAGATGAATGGCAGGTCATGTTATATACTGCCCCAACCTTCACTCTATGACCATTCAAGCAGCTTAAAACACAACTGAAACAGAAAGTCAGATTTCGTCTATCTCAGCTTTAATTGGAAATTATTTTTTTAAAAACTTGGCCAAAATATTTACTCAATTTTTTTCCAGAGTCTGCAGTGTTTTCTTTCTCCTTGTCTTCAGAAGGCCCACCTGCAGCGTTTCATCTTAACAAACCTGAAAAGAACATTTTAACCAATTATAGAAGATAGTTTGGCTTTATCAACATTTGCACCATTTCAGAATAAATTATTTGATTGCATGAGTGTGAATGCACACACAAAGAAAGTGTTTAATGTTACTCCAATATCACATTTCCTTCTTTAAAGTTTCCAGACAAGAAATACTTCTAAACTAGAATAAGACCACGGTTTCCAAATTACAGTGTTCTAAAGCTTTTAGAACAAGGTTCCAGAAGTCAAATCCTATGTTTAAAACATACTCAGTGTGGCCTTAAAAAAGTTGTCCTCTCAAACTGTTGGTTCTCTGCTGGGAGGAATGGTGCCTCAGTTTCCTTCCTATTCCAACCACCTGGCACACTTTTTATCAAATGAAAATCACTTTGCAAACTGTTCAGATACTTGGGAGATGATAAAGCATACTGATTATGGGACCTTAAACTGGAGTCAGATTACCTGGTTTAAATCACATCTCTACTTTGTACAAGGTGATTTTTAGGGCTGCACGGTTTAGTTCATCTATAAAATGAGAGTAATAACAGACCTAACGTGATAGGATCGTTATGATGATTAAATGAGATAACATGCACATAAAATATGTCTTACTTAACAATTATGTAAAATGAATATTCTGGTTAATTCATCTATTTTCATATTAAATGTTTATGGTTAACTTAGAATAAATCAGCTTCAATGCCATACACAGGGTGAAAGCAGTAACATGAAACCAGTTGAAACGTACACGCTTGGGCAGTTACAAAAACATGATTTTCTTACAGAGGAAATTTACAAGAATTCTTTCCATTTAACAAACGTCCCTAACTGTCTACTGTCAAAACTAAGGTCAATGGGGGTGGGAGTTAGGTGTGGAGGAGGGGAGAAAATATACTCTGCAGAAGGAAAATCAACTTCCCTTCACCTTCCTTTGACCGTAAGATATTGTTTCCGCTGAAATGTACTCTTCAATAGTGTAGACTCAGCAAGCACCAACTCACAATAAACACACGTCCCGCCTGGATTGGGAAGGCGGAAGGTTCTAAGGCTCCACCGCCATCGGTCAGTAGACCCTACGTTAAGCAGTTCGGGGTCTGCCGCAGCCAAGGGCTCCCAGCAAGGCTAAAGCCGGACCCTGCAGGTGCGCTTGTCCTTCCCGCCCGCGGAGTCCACACACCAAGTGGGCGCCGCCCACCCGTCTTATCACCATCCACAGAGGCCGCTCCGGCGTCGGCGCCCCCAACCATCGACTGTAATGGCTCTTCCAGGCCTTCCCATTGACCTTCTACACCCGGTCTACAGGTCCCGGTGCTGCAGGTAAGAATAGCAAACTAGGAAACGAGTCGACGCCGCAACAGCGGCGAAGAAGCCAAACCTCCAGACTCTGACCTGGCTGAGTTCCAGAGATGATGGAAAACTGCTCACCCAACCCTGCCCAGTCCGACCCGTCCCCTCACCTGGGCGAGCGCCGGGGCGGCCTGGAACCGCACCGGCCTCTTCGAGGGACGCTAAAGGCCTCGGGCAGCGGCAGCAGCGCCGAGCCGGCCCGGGCCGGGGAAGCTCTGCCCGCGCCCACACCCTCTAGCCCCGCCACCCCGGCCAGCTGCTTTAGGTCCGGCCGGGGGCCCCTAGCCACTAACACAGAGAGGGGCGGAGAAGGATGGGAGGGGTCCCAGCTAGAGCCAGGCGTCGCTGCGGCTGCGTCAACTGGTAGCGTCAGACGTCACGGCGCCGGCACGCCACCCAAGCCCCATCCAGGAATCTGCAGCGCCCCACCCCTTTTCTCTCCTCCTCTTCCCCTGTCCCCGCATTGTGGGTGGAGCCTGGGCCGCTTGGCGGAGGTCCGGGGCGGGTTTGGAAAAATCGCTCCCTACTTAGCCACGGGAGAGGTCAATGAATGGCCTTCCTGAGTCCAGGAGACCGAGAAGCGCGGATAAGACCAGGACGTTAACAAAAAGGACAATCAAACCGGTGCTATGAAGTGAAATGAATCCTCTTGGAATAGAGAATAATATTTTTATGACCTTATCAATATAAGGTGCTTGATTGTATGAAATGAAACTACATTGACTCAATTGAGTCTGTTATTATATTAATGAAAAGTGGTTTGATGCTCACCATTTTTAAACAGACTCTTAATATTATTTAGCGGGTGAACCAAGGCAAATGACTTTCTAGAGTTGGAGAATTATCTCAGATATATTGCACACTTCTTATGTACGAATTGTGATAAGAAGAGGAAAGTGGAAAGCCGTCTTAGCTCTATGCAAGCTTTCTGAGTGCTTGGGACAGATGTGGAATATGCACAGAAGACAACTAGAAGTGCGCACAGTGATACGCTAGCAATAGCAAACATAATGTTAAGCATGGGCCAGGAGCTGTTCTAAGATTTTATATTTATTGATTCATTTAACCCTCCCCAAACCCTGCAAGGTAAATACTCATTATCCCTTCTATCCTCATTTCACAAATTAAAAACTAGGGTACAGAAAGGTTAAATAACTTGCCAAACTGTACCATAAATATGAAGGTATGAAGAGATTAAATAGCTTGGAAAGCGAGGTTTTCAACCCAAGCAGTGTGGCTCCAAAAGTTCATGCTATTAAGCACTACTGTATACTGTATACTGCCTCAAGTTCTAAATGTCTAAAACTCTAGTTCTGACTTCCTTCCTGAGCTGAAGTACCCTATCTCCTAAGGTTTTCAAGTGGGAGTTTCACTCTTACCTGAAAAGGAACAGATGTGAAACCAAATATAAAATAAAGCCAGAAAAGGTTAAACATGTGAGATACCATATTGCATATAAGATACTTTTATTGCATGTAAGGAAATAGAGGCCCTGGCAGAAATGATTTAAAAGGCTGGCTAGAAGCCAAAAAGAGAAAAACATATACTATCTTAGTTGCTTCCACCTGCTGCCACGACACTCCTACCACCCTTATTTGAATTACCTCTTTAGAGTTTATTTCTCCTCTTCTACAAAGACATTAATTTCAACTGTCTTTCAAAGTCTGTAAGAATCCCAATCATTCTCAAGCTTTGTTCTCTAATAAGGCACCAGGAACCGCACATGAATTAAAATTTGTCACAGCCAAACTACCTACTTTGCCCAAGAGCGAAACTGTCCCAGTACAAATTCTCTGGACTAGAAATTACCTAGATGTGGTTCAGTTTCAAAAAGTGAACTAAATTGCCCTGAAGCTAAGAGGGAAGAGGGGAAAAGAAATGGAGATTGAACAGAATAAATCTCTAATGGTGTAGTTTCAGGCACAATGGAAGGATTATTTAAGGATGAGAGGGATTACGTTCAAAACAATCCACAGGTGTAGCCAGCCACCAAATTATCCAAATTTAGTTGCTTTCTATTTACGTTGATATTTTCATCATGAAATGTTTTACAGTAGAGTAAAATAAAATGTGCTTCAAAAACTAAATACATGTTAAGAAAATTTTTAAAAATTAACAATATGCTAAGTGCCAGGCACTTGGCTAATAATGCCTTATATGCACTATTTCATTTGATTTGCACAAGCCCATAATGTAAATACCACTTGTGGATAAGGAAGTTTAGAAAACTTAAATAACTTGTCCAAGGTCACACAAACTAGAAAGTGGAACCAAAGCTTGAACTCAAGTGAGTCTAAGTCAAACACCTATTATCTTTCACTAGGCTATACTAGATCCAAGTTAAAAAAAACTTATGAATTGTAGAACATCAACATACAATAATGTAAAACCACAACTACTTTACAGATAATTTTAAAACAGTGTTAAAGCAGCATGTTATCTGTATTTTAACACATAAAGGAAATTTACTGCCACCAAATTCAATATGTTAAAGTTGCTTGAATGTTTAATTTAATTCAGGTTTTTATTTCTCTATCATTTAAGAATTTCTTAAAACCACAATGTCTTCATGTATAAACTTGAGCTGTCAGTGCCCATATGTTTCAACCCAGCTATTCCACTTCTAGAAATGAATCATACAGATATCTTCACACATGACCAAAATGTACAAGCTATCCATTGCTACATCATTCATAAAAATAAAAAAAATTAACAACCTAAAGATGTTCAATTCTAGAAGACTAGTTGAAAAATTATGGAACATCCATAGAGTTGCAAAAAGAAATGTGGTAGCTACAAATGCACTGGTAGGAGATGATCTGCTATGTATATTATAAAAAAGATGAAGAGCATGGGGTGGCTCAGTCGGTTAAGCATCCAACTCTTGATTTCAGCTCAGGTCATGATCTCATGGTTCCTGCGTTACAGCCCCACGGGGGCTTTGAGCCTACAGCATAGAGACTGCTTAGGATTCTCTCTCTCCCTTTCTCTCTGTCCCTCCCCCTTCCTCCCTCCCTCTCTCTCTGAAAATAAACTTAAAAAAGGTGAATAGCAAAAAATATGTATGTACCTATGAAAAGTAATAAGTAAACAGCCCCAAAGCTGTAAATTATCTTATAAACACACTGCTCAAAGACAATTGGACAAGAGTTAAAATTTCTAGTCAATGGCACATAGTGGGACGTAACATTTATATGCACATATGTATATGTATTTTATATATATATATATGTTACTTTTAGTAACAGTTATATGCATGTATGTATATAACATATGCATATATGTGTGTATATATATATATATATATATATATATATATGTTACTTTTAGGCATAGGTTATATATGGAAAAATGCTGAAGAAACTGGTATAGACTATAATTGGAAAAGGAAAGGATAATTAACTGGGTATCCTGGCCCAGGATGAGTTTGTAGAAAGATTTCTATTTTACTGTGTATTTTTTATAATATCTGAATTTTGTAATGTGTACATGTGTTACCTACTCTAAAGTAAAATAAAATATTTTAGGGGTACCTGGGTGGCTCAATTGGGTAAGTATCTGACTCTTGACTTCGACTCAGGTCATGATCCCAGGGTCATGGGATTGAGCTCAGCACACTGAACATGCAATCCATTTAAAATTTTGTCTCGCCTTCTACCCCCTCCCCTGCTTGCACATTCTCTCTCTAAAAATAAAAAAAATCACTAAAATTTAAAAACTTAAAAAAAAGTTAATGAAATATAACTACCATTTTCTTTGGCTTTCCTACCAATTTTTACTTTCTTCCTCTAAACCCAAGATGAATTTACATTTGTTATATTTATTAGTTTGCTAAGACTGCCATAACAAAATTTCCCAGACTGGTGGTTTAACCAACAGAAATTTGCCTTCTAACAATTCTGGAGACTGGAAGTCTGAGATCAAGGTATCAGCAGGGTTAGTGTCTTCTGAGACTTCTCCCCCTGGCTTACGGAGAGCTGCCTTCTTGCTGTGTCCTCACATGTTCCTTTCTCTGTGCAAGCATGTGCCTGATGGCTCTCAGAGTGTCAAGGACACCAGTCACATTGTATCAGGGCCCACCCTAAGCTCACTGTAACTTAATTACCTCTATAAAGTCTGAATCTCCAAATATAGTCACATTCTGAGGTACTGGGGGGGTAGGGGGTGGGGTAAGGCTTCAACATATGAATTTTGAGGGGACACACTTCAGCCCATAACATTTGAAAAACATGATCTTTTCCTAGAACTAGCCTCTTTTTCATTCTTCTACAGTTCTTTAAACTATACATTCCACATATCTTACTCTGGCTGCCCTTATTTTGTATTTCATTATCTTGTTCATTTATTCTTATTATTCTTTTTAAAACAGCATGAAGTTTCAAAATTTTGTTATCATTTGATCTTGTCTGTGTTCCAGAAAAGTCTGAAAGGTGGAGATTTTTTCCCTCATCTCTTACTATTGATCATACCCTCTCTTGGCTTGTGCTAGCCTAAGTGACAGCATCTTATCTCTCTAATAAACTCTTACTGCTTTTGTAGCTACAGTCTTTCTGCAATTCATTAATCATTTATCACTATATCTCAGTTCATCAGGTCATAATGTGAAAAAATTATTTCAAAGTCTCCTCTATTTTGATTTTTCATGTCTCTATTTTTTCCAATTCACTTAAGTCAAGAAATATTTAATATCTATATACCAGACACTGGACTAAGCCCTGGATGTACATACATAATCAAGGCATACATGGCCCCTGCCCTTGAGGAACTTACAGTCAGTGATAACGATCCAGAATAAACCGAAAGCTAAATCCTAATGTATAATTGCCTTCTAAAAATTCCTGGTTATATTTTTCTTCCTCTAACCCATATTAAGTTCAAATTCTTTTCATTGTATGTGATAGAAAACTGACATAAGTTGGCCTAAGTAAAGGTAATGTACTGGCCTTTAGGGCATCTGGGTGGTGTCCAACTTCAGCTCAGGTCATGATCTCCCAGTTCATGAGTTCAAGCCCTGCATGGGGCTTGCTGCTGTCAGTGCAGAGCCCGCCTCAGATCATCTGTCCCCGTCTCTCTCTGTCCCTCCTCCATTCCCGCTGTCTCTCTCTCTGTCTCTCAAAGATAAATAAAACATTCAAAAAAAAAAAAAAAAAAAGGTAATGTACTGGCCCTCATAAACTTTAAACACCAGAATTAAATGGCTTCAGGCCAGGCATGAAGGTCCAAGCGGTATGTATCTCCAGGACCAGTTTGGCTATATCTCTCAGAAAGGCCATTCACTATGTTAGCTTCAATCTCATGTTTCCGAGGGTAGTAAAACAATGGCAGAGCCCCTGGTCCTATACCCTCTCCATTTTTTTATACTGCCAGAAAGAACAAGAGCTTTTTTCTCCAGAAATCTCAGCCAAAGTCTCCTTGTGTCTCATTTACTATACTTGCTGTTCTTGGGTCCCATGCTTACCCCTAAAGGCAATGGGGACTGCAGTGGTATTGACCAGCATTGGCCATACACTCCACCCCAAAATCAGAGCTACTGAAGTAGCTACGTCAAGCTACTATAACCTCATCAATTAAGATACATCACAAAACACAGCGAGAAGACAGCCAACCACAAACCATGAAGCAGACCCTCAACAGATACTGGAACTGCCAGTCTTGATCCTGGACTTGTCAGCTTCCAGAACTGTGAGAAATAAATGTTTGATGGTTAACCCACCCTTGAACTTACAAAAAGACCTATCACAGTGTTCCCAGAGTTTTCCAGCTTCTCAGTTTCTAAATAACTTTTTGCCCTACTGCTAGATTGTGAATTTCCTCAGGAATGTCTCCCATCCCATTCAGGCCTAGCATTGTGTCAAGCATAAGGTAAACATTCAATAAATGGTTATTCAATAAACGAAGGAAGGAATAGTTTAAGATAACAGAATATCTGTATAAAAACAAACATATCAGAGTATTTAAAAATCAATAAATATTGCACCCTTCATTTAAATGTGAAATACTGCACACATGTATCAGAATTTCTACTTACTGAACAATACTTTAAAACTAAAATTACTGGGGCGCCTGGGTGGTGCAGTCGGTTAAGCGTCCGACTTCAGCCAGGTCACGATCTCACGGTCCGTGAGTTCGAGCCCCGCGTCAGGCTCTGGGCTGATGGCTCGGAGCCTGGAGCCTGTTTCCGATTCTGTGTCTCCCTCTCTCTCTGACCCTCCCCCATTCATGCTCTGTCTCTCTCTGTCCCAAAAATAAATAAAAAACGTTGAAAAAAATAAATAAATAAAATAAAATAAAATTACTATTACCTAGAGCTTCTGGCTGTTGACTATACTTCTCAATTTGAAATACGATGCAATAGGGGCACCATGCAATAGGGGCACCAGGGTGGCTCAGTCCGTTGAGCGCTGACTTCAGCTCAGATCATGATCTCATGGCTCATGAGTTCAAGCCCCATGTTGGGCTCTGTGCTGACAGCTCAGAGCCTGGAGCCTGTTTCAGATTCTGTGTCTCCCTCTCTCTGCCCCTCCTATGCTCGTGCTCTGTCTCTCTCTCTCTCTCAAAAATAAATAAACATTAAAAAAAAAATTTTAAATATAATGCAATAATCCAACAGCTCTTATGTTTGAAGGACTGTACATTCTCTACTAACACTACATGTTCAAATTTGCTGAGTGACATCATCATCATAATTGCTATAGTTAATACATATTGAGCACTTAGCATGTCCCAATATATTTTTCCTAATCTCTTTAGACATAATAATTCATTTGTTTCTTGCAAAAAAAATATGGCAGTCTAAAATCTGTATACAATAGAGATGAAAGCAGATGTCTTACAAATAAACATGTGACTAGGAGCTAGTGTTTCCTTTTAATATATATTAATTTGTTCCAAATTAAATCTTTCCCTTTTTAAAAAAAATTTTAATGCTTATTTTTGAGAGAGAGACAGACAGAGCGTGAGTGGGGGAGGGACAGAGAGAAAAGAAGACACAGAATCCAAAGCAGGCTCCAGTCTCTGAACTGTCAGCAAAGAGCCCCAAGTGGGGCTTGAACTCACAAACTGTGAGATCATGACCTGAGCTGAAGTTAGACGCTTAACTGACTGAGCCACCCAGGTGCCCCAAAATTAAATCTTTCCTAATCTAAAAAGGTATAGTGTAAAAAGCAATGCAAATAAGACAGCCAAGTTCAGTACTACATCAGTCATTTTTTGCTACATGTATAAAACACGTATACATTATTTACTAACTTCTAGAATACATGCAAATTTTATTGATGGGCTCTGAAATACACATTTTAATTGCTTGAATAAATTTATATATATTTCTGTATACAATTTGAATTTTTTCCACAAGTTTCTAATACCATAAATTTTGAAACCAGGTGATTAGAAATATTGCTCTAATATGGTTTTATGGCTATTTTTTCCACAAGTAATACCATTTAAAAAAATACATGAGAAATGGACTTTATTGAAGAGTATTTTTTTGCCTCTGATGGTAGGTCCAAATTCAAAGCCCAAATATATTTTAATCAGGTAAAAAATGGTATTATACTATACTTAAATAAATTTATTGAAAGAAACAAATCCTCCAGTAAAAAAAGTATCCTGTGGATTCTCCCAGAGGATGTGTCTATAATACAGAAAAAGAGGGAAATGTAGAGAGAAAATATATTTAAAACATGGCTTGTCTAAAGAAAAAGAGAGAGTGAAGCAAACCATAATAGAGATTTAACTATAGAGAACAAACTGAGGATTGCTGGAGGGGTGGGGGTAGGAGGGGTGCATGAAATGGGTGATGGGCATTAAATAGGGCACTTGTTGAGATGAGCACTGGGTGTTGTATGTAAGTGATGAATCACTAAATTCTACTCCTGAATCTAATATTACACTATATGTTAATTAACTAGAATTTAAATAAAACCTTTAAACATTAAAAAAAATTAAAAAATTAAAAAGCAAGGTAAAACTAACACCTAAATATGCCTTGGTTTTAGCTGTTGAAAACTGGTTGAGTCAAGGAGTTTTCATATGAAGTCTTAAGTAGAAAATGTTGTACTGATACAGTCAGATTTATTAAGAAATCCAAAGTGCTGACATTGCATCAGCACTTATGAGAATAAAGATGGAAACAGAAGTGTCCATTTTTGCAGAGACATTCGAACCTACTGGTAGCAATAAAACTCAAAGCCAGAAAGAGACACTATTTTCAACGCAAACCGGAATAATTACCACTTTTATTTCCTTGAAATGCTTTTTCTTCCCTATCAGTGTTATTTCCTTCTTACCTGAACAAAGCAACTTTCAGACAGTTTCAAAAAGTAGCCACCTGTATCCAATGAAAGAGAAGCAGAACTGAAAATTATCTGCCTGAAAACATTATTTTACAGAAATATGGTATATACTATATTCATTCTAAAAACCATTTGTACATATCCAAATCAAATAGGCCAACAAAAAATAGTGCTATTGACTGAGGAAAAGAGTTATGGAAGTATGAATTACTGTATTTCCTGAGTATCTTCTTGTAGACAAGGAAACAGAGGGTATATGTTTCCTGCCCACCATTTAACATATGACAGCAATAAAATGTGGTCATCAGAAGTATTGAATTCTACAATTGCTTTTTTGGGGGGTGTTGCATCCACACGACTCCTGAAACAGAATGCTACGGGCACCAGTGACAGTCACAACAAAGTTTATTGCAATGAGAGGCAAGGCCGACCAATCGGGACTGACAGTCTTGACCAGAGTGCAGCCTCGAACAGCCGGAGTACAGAGTTTTTATAGCCGACCACATCATCTTATCATCACCTGGGAACAGAACAAAGAAATAGTTCCCAGATGGGGGTGGAAACAGTTCAGACCTTCTGCGGTTAAGCCGCAACCAGCAACCAGTCGACCTCCTTGACCCTGCCTCTGGCCCACTTTTTCAAAGTTCTCAGCATGCCCTTGTCCCAATCCAATCAAACACCAATCCAGTTGATTTCCCTTGAACTTTTTTGTTCCCTTGATTGATAGGACAAGGCTGTTATCTCTTAACCTACAGTGTCAAAACAAAGCTGTTATTTCCCAAGGCTACAGGTTAGCCCTACACTACAATTTAACCCTTACAGGGGGGAGGCATCTTCAATTGACACATACATTCTGTACATTTAAGGAGTAAAAATTATAGATACATTTATATATTGTAGCATGATTACCACCATAGCTTTAGCTAACATCTCTATCATGTCATACAACTTCTTTTTTGTAGTTAGAACTTTTAAGATCTATTTTGTAAGTATATAATACAATATCATTGACTATAATCACTATGCTGTACATTAGATCTCCAGAACTTATTTAACTATTGGTTGCACATGATTAATTGTTGCAACATGCTCCTCAACTACTAATATACAAATAACTACGATATTTGGAATTGGATCTGTTACCTACATACATTTATTGAATCAATGTTTATTAAGCCATTACTGAAGTTTTGTTTAATAATTATAGCTCTATTATAAGTTCTGGTTATACAGTGCTGCACAAAATCATTTGCCTTCAGGCAAATTACATCCTAGAAGTGGAGACAGACCACATCCAAGTAAACAAATAAATTAGTTTCAGATAGTGTATACAAGATGTGAGAACAAATAAGGAAATAATTAAGGGAATGTGGTAGAAAATGACTGGATTTAACTTCAAATGGGGTGAGCACAGCGAACTAAGCAAACAAAAACTTACAGGTTACTGTATCAACGTCAGTTTTCTGGTTTTAATAGTGTAATATGGTTATGTCAGATGTTGTCAATGGGGAAGTTAGATAAGAGGTACACAGAACTCTCTGTACTGGTTGCAACTTCTTGCTAGTCAAATTATTTCAATATAAAAAGTTTAAAAGTAATACATAATTTACACATTGTTCTAACATGGACTAAAGAAAGAAAGAGGGGACAAGTGAGAGTATTGGACACTTAAAGAGCTGATCATGAAAGATAGCTCTGAGGTGATTTTGAGCAGAAATCAGAAAGATGAGTACAATCTGTTGAGGAGAGGCTAGCATTTCAGATGGAATTCCTACAGTTTCCAAAGAGGCCCCAAGGCAAGAGAAAGTTGGCATGCAAAAGGAATTGATAGAAGATACACTTGGCTGGAGGCACAGTAAACAGGGGAGAGACTGGGACAGGAGAATGAAGTTGTTGGAGCAGGAGAAGCGCTTGGGTGTTTTGTACTAACTAGATTTCATTCCTTCATTTTTAAACCTCAAATCTAGCATATGTTGTTGTTTTTTCTAAGCTAAAACAAATACCTTGACCAACACTACATTGTCTAAATTACTCATGTATGATCATGCATACCAGAGCTCCATATACTTTAACATACATACGAATTACCTGGGGATCTTTTTAAAGTACAGATTCTCATTCAAGGTATGAGGTGGGATCTGAGATTCTGCATATTCAACAAAATGCCAGATGATATTGCTGCTGCTGTTTCATGCAACAAACTTGAATATCCAGGTTGTAGTCTGTGATAGGAGTTTGGGATTTATGCTAAATTCAATGGGAAGCCATTAAAGAACTTTAAAAAGAGATAACCCAATTTGCTTCACACTGTACTTCAATCTCCATAAGGCTCATTATTTAATTGGTTCAGGCTATTTTCTCTCTTCTGGCAGTTTAGTAAGAGAGCTGTTTCAAAGGTTTAGGATTTCTTCTACGCATGCTCTTTGGGGCTTAACTCCAGTTAGTGAACTAGGTCAGGTCAGCTAGGTCCAGATCAGTGGCCTTCAAATGTTCTTGCTCATGTGTTCCTAAAAGATTTTATAAGCAATATACCCCAACATACATTAATATCTTAAATTTTTCATATTAGCTTAGGATGCAATTATCTAGACTATTACAAATATTGATATTTGTAAAATAACATTTTAATAACACTTTTTAAAATTTATTTAATGGGACCTAAATACTACAGGCATTTATATCCACTATCATTCACTTAAAAATGATAATAGACAAATTTTTCTTTAATAATTGCAAATTGCATGGTAACTTTTTTTCTTTCTGAATTTGCAATTTCATCATATTTCCCCTGAAGACTGTTACCTAATATAATATACATTGAATATTTTAAACTTTTTTTTATGAAGCACTTCTCTTATCTGCAACAAAATATATAAATATAAATTTAATTTCTAAAATTTTATGTGGCCATAAAGTTTTAATAGTTACTTTTCTCCCCTCTTAATTCTTCCCATTGAATTATAACTGTATTAGTGAAAGTCAATTAACCAAAATAGTTATTTTATAAACTTTGATAATGATTATTATATAATAAGTAAAATGTACTGGAAATGTATCTCTTTTGTGGAAAAAAATGTGTTCTTTTTTTCCCAATTAGTTGATGTATGGATGAATCTTATTGATTGCTTGAAGGAGGCCTGACTATTCCTATTTGTTCATGTGTGTTGATGTAGGTTCTGAGAAACCTTGTTGATATAAACAGATAGGGATGAAAGGAATCTTATTACATCAATATCTCTTAATTCTTTTAATTCCCTTAGAGTTACATGCCAAAAATCACGTTATGATCTAATGTCAAAAATTACTTATTTGATTAGGTCCTTATGATGAGGGACCAAGCACTAGCTAGCAGTCCCCCCACCCCCACCCCACACACACTGTGGGATATATATGAAATTCCTCCGGCACTCCTGGCTGCCCAAGAACAAAGGAAAGGACAGAAAACAAATGGTTTAACTGATAGAGTCTCCATCAGTTTACACATATCTTAGTAATATTACAAGAAAAAGGCAATCTTATCAATAGCCCAGTCTCCAGGAACTCCCTACTATCTTAATGAGAATGCTTTGCTAGAGGGAAAAACAACTTTAGTTGGACAATAGAGGCATCAGTTAATATGTAAATCCTCTTTAGCATACGGAAATCCCTTTAAGAAACTTCCTCCTGACTTTACTTCCCCCAATTCCACAATATATAAGCAGTCACTTTTCACAACACCAGTGCAGCTCTTTCTGCTGTCCCCATGCTTTAATAAAATCACCTTTTTGCATCAAAGATGTCTTCAAGAATTCTTTCTTGGCTGTTGGGTCTGAATCCCTACCACCATTCCAAAACCCCATCACTTATAATACTAAGAATTGGAAACCTGTCAGAAATCTCTTGTTGTAAAATGACTTATTACTTAATCATTAGTCATTTTTATTCCAAAAGAAATTTACCAAAACTAATCAAATGATATTAACTATATATTTTTTCACTTAAAACCACCCATTATAGTCATTAAGAAATTAAAATATTCCTAATTTCAGCATATTTTCCATACAGTATGTTTGATAAAATGTTTTATCATTTCATAAATATGCTTTATCAAAACGTTAGAGCTGCAGATTAAGCTTGTTTATAAAAAAAGGACTGACTTTATTTGGGACAGTGGAGAATTCTGTGCTTAAGGCTGTTATTGAAAACAACTGAGATCTTGGTGCAGAACAATTAAGAGAAGGCTGTTTGTTCTCATACAAAACTGCACAGCAGCCAGAAGTTCAATGGAAAGAACCAGGAAAAGAGGCAGTCAAGAAAGCCTTTTCTAGATCATAGCCATCTCTGGGGTCAGAAAGATGTGTACGGATGCTAGGCTGTACCTACTCAAGAGCAATCAAAGCAAAACATGGAACAGACGTGAAATCATTCTCGAAGTTGCACACAGCTTGTTAACACAGAACTGACACAGGTGCTGGAATTATCAGACACTAGATTTTAAATAACTATGATTAATATTTCAAGGACTCTAATGGAAACAGTAGACAACATTAAAGAACACATGGGTAGTATAAGCAGAGAGGTGAGAACTTTAAGAAAGAATCAAAAGAACCCCCAAGACACTGTAACAGAAATGAAGAATGCCTTTCATAGATTCATCAGAAAAGTGCAGGTAACCAAAGAAAGAATCAATGAGTTTAGATATGTAAATACAGGGGCTCCTGGGTGACTCAGTCAGTTAAGCATCAGACTCAATTTCGACTCAGGTCCTGATCTCTCCCTTATGAGATCAAGTCCCAAGTAGAGCCCTGCATCAGGCCCTGCATGAGGCTTCAGCCTGGGCATAGAGCCTGCTTAAGATTCTCTCTCTCCTTCTCCCTCTGCCCCTTTCCTGCTTGCACGTGTGTATGTGTGTGTGTGTGTATGCACACGTTCTCTCTCCCTCTCTCTCTCACACACACAAAAAAGATATGTAAATACAACCTTCCCAAACTGAAATGCAAAAAGAAAAAAGAATGAAAACAAATAGAAAAAACATCCAAGAACTGTGGAACAATTTCAAAAAGTATAAAATATGTACATTTGGAATATAAGAAGAAAGAAGGGATAGAAATATTTGAAGTAATAATGGATGAGAATTTCTCAAAATTAATAACAGACACCAAAATACAGACACAGGAACTTCAGGCAACACCAAGCAGGACAAATACCAAAAAAACAAAACAAAACAAAACAAACAAACAAACAAAAAAACCAAACAAACAAAAAGCAAAAACCATATGGTCATGCCATATTCAAACTACAGAAAACCAAACACGAAAAGAAAAGCTTGAGAAAGTGAGAGGGTTAAAAAACACATTGTCTTCAGAGGGAAAAAAGGAAAGAATTACAACATACCTTTCATCAGAAATCACATAAATAAGAAAAGAGTGGAGTGAAATATTTAAAATGTTTAAAGAAAAACCCTACCAACCTGGGTTTCTATACACAAGAGAAATTAACTTTGGAAGTAAAAGAAAGACTGTTTCAAAAAAATAAAAATAGGGAATTCATTGCTAGCACACCTGCTTTATAAGAAATATTAAAAGAAGTTCTTCAGAGAAAAGGAAAATGATATAGGCTAGAAATAGTTACAGAAATAGATATAGAAACTTGGATTTAAGTAAAGATAGAACACCAGAGAAGAAAGAAGGTAAATTATTATATTAATTTTATTCTTAATCTAAAAGATAACTTTGTTTAAATAAGAATAGCAACAATATGTTGGGTGATTATAGCACATGGATAAATAAGTGAAAACAATGACAGTAATATCATAAAGAATGGGAGGGAGACATTAGAAATACTGTTATAAGGTATCTGCACTATGTGTGAAGTGATACAGTGTTATTTGAAGATGGACTTAGAATAGTTTAAAATATGTATTGAAATTTTTGAGTAACCACTAAAATATTTCTAAGTATAATTGATATGATAAGAGAGGAGATAAAATGGAAGTATATAAAATGCTCAGTTGAAAACAGAGAAGACCAAAAATGATGAGGAAAAATAAAAAGAAAACAACAAATGCAATGAATATTAAGAAGTAGGAAGGAAATAATAAAGATTAGAGTGAAAATAAATAAAATAGAGACAAAAAAAAAAAAGGAAAAGTCAATGAAACCAAGAACTGGTTCTATGAAAAGATAAATAAAATTAATAAACCTTTAGCCAGACACATGAAGAAAAAAGAGAGAAGACACAAGTAAATAAAATCAGAAATGAGAGAGAAATAACAATTGATACCACAGAAATTAAAAAAAAAAGATTATGAGAATACTATGAAAAATTATATGCCAACAAATTGGGCAACCTAGAAGAAATGGATAAATTCCTAAAAACATATAGTCTTCCAAAACCTAATCAGTAACAAATGGAAAATTTGAAAAGACCTATCACCAGTAACAAAATTGAATCAGAAGTCATAAAACTCCCAACAAACAAAAGTCTAGCACCAGATGACTTCACACATGAATTCTACCAAACATTTAAAGAAGAGTTAATACCTATTCTTTTCAAACTATTCCAAAAAAAATAGAAAAGGAAGAAAAACTTCCAAATTCATTCTATGAGGCCAGCATTACCCTGTTATCAAAGCCAGAAAAAAAAAAAAAAAAAAAAAAAAAAACTACCAAAAAAAAAAAAAAAAGGACAGAAAACTGTAGGCCACTATTCTCAATTAACATAGTTGCAAAAATCCTCAACAAATTATTAGCAAAATTATTAGCAACAATAGATTAAAGGGATTATTCACCATAATCAAGTGGGATTTATTCCAGAGATGCAAGTGTGGTTCAATATTTGCAAATCAATGGATGTGATAAATTACATTAAGAAGAAGGATAAAAAACATATAATCATCCCAATAGATGCAGAAAAGACATTTGACAAAAACATTCTCTCATGATAAAAACTCACCAAAAAGTGGGATTAGAAAGAATATACCTCATCATACATAATAAGGGCCATATAGGAAAAATCCACAGTTAACATCATACTTAATGGTGAAAAACTAAAAGCTTTTCCTCTAAGACCAGGAACAATACATTCTCACCACTTTTATTCAACATATTACTGGAAGTCCTAGCCACAGCAATCAGACAAGAAAAATAAATAAATGGCATACAGTTCAACACTGCGACATAGGAAGACCTTGAACTCATCTCCTCCACAGAACACACTAAATTACACTTATTTATAGAACAATTCCTCCTGAAGAAGAACAGAGGACTGACTGAACAGTCAGTTGCTTCTGAGCAACCAAAGAAAGAGTGAACAGCAAAAGAGAACAGCAAGAGAGATAGAGACATGGTAAAAAGGAAGTCCCTAACCCTGACACTGTGAACAACAATGGAAGGGAGATAGTACTGAGGGACAGTACTGGGAACAGATTCTTCTGTCCTCAGGCACCGAAAAAAAATCCCTGCAATTTAAAAGAGCAACTAGTGGGGCGCTTCGGTGCCCAGGTCAGTTAAGTGTCTGACTCTTGGTTTCAGCTCAAGTCATGATCTCATGGTTCATGGGTTCAAGCTCCAGGTGCTGGTAGTGTGGAGCCTGCTTGAGATCCTCTTTCTTTCCCTCTCTCTCTGCCCTCCCCTGCTCACACTCTCTCTCTCTAAAAATAAATAAACTTATTTTATAAATAAATAAATAAATAAATAAGCAAACAAACAAACAAACCAGGAAGCAAGCGAGCAACTAGCATATAAAAGAGAAAACATTAGGACTCTTCCAAATGGTAGAGGAGCTGCAGGAACACTCTCTAGGTCAGAAGGACTGGAGAAGCATGGTTTATGTTTCCACTCCACCTTAAATGCTTAGACCAGAGCAAGGTCCAGATACCATAACTGATGGATCTGGTCATCACAGCAAGCTTGCAACCTCAGCAAGCCCACAGTCTGCAAGGTCACACCAGGCCTAGTTGTGCTGGGACACAGGAAAAATAAAGTTGTGGTTTAAAAGAACTAAGGAACCAAGAGAACAATCTCTCCCCCTCCACCTTAAAAGCCCAGACTAGAAAAGGGTCCACAGTGAGCTTGTGATCTCAGAAAGCAGAAAGAGAAAACACCCCCATTTACAGTTGCACCAAACAAACAAACAAACAACAAATAATAACCTCAACCAAAGAGGTGAAAGACCTGTACTCCAAAACTATAAAACATTGATGAAAGAAATTGAAGATGACATAAACAAATGAAAAGATATTTCATGCTCATAGATTAGAAGAATTAATATTGTTAAAATATCCATATTACCTGAAGCAATCCACAGTTTCAATGCAATTTCTATCAAAATACCAACAGCAATTTCACAGAACTAGAACAAATAATACTAAAATTTTGTAGGGAACCACAAAAGACCCCAAATAGCCAAAGCAATTTGAGACAGAAAACAAAGTTGGAGGTACCGCATCCTAGATTTTGAGATACACTACAAAGTTGTAGTAATCACAGCAGTATAGTACTGGCACAAAAATAGACACATAGATCAATGGAACAGAATAGAGAACCCAGAGATTTATGATTAATCAATTAATTATGTCAGTTAATCTATAACAAAGGAGGCAAGGATATACAATGGGGAAAAGACAGTCTCTTCAAGAAATGGTACTGGGAAAACTGGACAGCTACATGTAAAAGAATAAAACTGGACCACTTTCTAATGCCAGACACAAAAATAAACTCAAAATAGATCAAAGACCTAAATATAAGACATAAAACCATAAAAATCCTAGAAGAGAACATAGGCAGTAATCTCCTGGACATTGGCCTTAGCAACATATTTATGGATATGTCTTCTCAGGCAAAGGAAACAAAAACAAATCTAAACTATTAGGACTACACCAAAATAAAAAGATTTTGCACAGCAAATGAAAACATCAACAAAATGAAAAAACAACCTACTGAATCAGAGAAGATATTTGCCAATATTAAATCAAATAAGGGATTAACATCCAAAACATATAAAGAATTTGTACAACTCAACACCAAAAAAATAAATAATTTGATTAAAAAATGGGCAGAGGACCTGAATAGACATTTTTTTTCAAAGAAGACATACATATGTCCAACAGACACGTTAAAAAAAAGATGCTCAACGTTACTAATTATCAGGAAAATGCAAATAAAAATCACAATGAGATATCACCTCACACAAGTCAGAATGCTTAGTATCAAATAGGCAAAAAATAACATGTGTTGATGAGAATGTGGAGGAAAGGAAACCTCAAACACTGCTAGTGGGAACGCAAATTGGTGCAGCCACTGTGGAAAACAGTATGGAGTTTCCTCAAAAAATTAAAAATAAAAATACCATATAATTCAGCAATTCCACTACTGTGTATTTACCCCCAAAAAACTAAAATACTAATTCAAAAAGATATGTGTGCCGCTATGTTTATAGCAGCATTATTTACAATAGCTAAGATATGTAAGCAACCCAAGTTGCTTGGGGTCAATAGACGAGTGGATATAGAAGATGTGAGATATGGGATGGATATATATTACTCAGCCATAAAAAAAGAATGAAATCTTGCAATTTGCAACAATATGGATGGACCTAGAGGGTATTATGCTAAGTGAAATAAATTAGAGAAAGATAAGTACCATATGATTTCACTTATATATGGACTCTAAAAAACAAAACAGGGGCGCCTGGGTGGCACAGTCGGTTAAGCGTCCGACTTCAGCCAGGTCACGATCTTGCGGTCTGTGAGTTCGAGCCCCGCGTCAGGCTCTGGGCTGATGGCTCGGAGCCTGGAGCCTGTTTCCAATTCTGTGTCTCCCTCTCTCTCTGCCCCTCCCCCGTTCATGCTCTGTCTCTCTCTGTCCCAAAAAAAAAAAAAAAAAAAAAAAAAAAAAAAAAAAAGTTGAAAAAAAAATTAAAAAAAAAAAAAAACAAAAACAAAACAAACAACACCCCCACCAAAAAACAAACAAACAAACAAACAAACAAACCAGAAACAGACTCATAAATGCAGGGAACAAACTGGTGGTTGTCAAAGGAGGGACAGGTTGGCAAAATAGGTGAAGGGGATTAAGAGGTACAAATCTCTAGCTATAAAATAAGGCATGGAGATGAAAACTACAGCATACAGAATATAGTCAATAATATTATAATAATTTTGTAGGGTGACAAATGGTGACTACCATTTAGCATAGCAAGCACCAAGTAATGTTTAGAATTGTTGAATCACTATGTTGTAAATCTGAAACTAATATAACATTGTATGTCAACTACACTACAATAATATTAATAGAAGTTTACTAACATCATAGGTATTAATCCAACTATATCAATCATCACTTTAAATATTTGTGACTGCAACACACCAGTGAAAATACAGAGATTGTCACAGTAGGTTTAAAAAAAGACCTAACTTCTTGCCTATAAGAAATTCACTTTAAATTTTTTTTTAATGTTTATTTATTTTTGAGAGAGGAAGAGACAGAGTGCAAGCTGAGGAGGGGCAGAGAGAGAGAGGGAGACACAGAATCTGAAGCAGGCTCCAGGCTCCGAGCTGTCTGCACAGAGCCCCGCGTGGGGCTCAAACTCACGAACCGTGAGATCATGACCTGATCGGAAGTTGGACACTCAACCGACTGAGCCACCCAGGTGCCCCAGAAATTCACTTTAAATATGAATATTGGATAGGTTAGAAGTAAGAGGTGGAGAAAGATACACTATGCTAACACAAATCAAGAGAAAACTAGAATAACTACATTAATTTCAGAACAAACTTCAGAATCAGGAAAATTATTAAGGATAAAAGGGGCATCACACATTGATAAAGGGGTCAATTCTCTAAGAAGACAATCCTAAACCTGGATGAACCTAAAAAAAAAAAAATCATGAGAATACATGAAGCAAAAACTGACACAACTGAAGGGAGACTTCAAGAACCCTCCTCCATTAATGGATAGATCAAGTAGACAGAAACTAGAAATCAAGAAGATAGCTGGAAAATCCCCTGGCTACCTAAAAATTAAACAAAATACCTCTAAATAAGACATGGATCAAAGAAGAAACTTTAAGAAAAATTTAAAATATTTTGAAGTTAATAAAAATAAAAATACAACTTACCAAATTTGTGACATGCAGTGAAAGTAGTATTTAGAAGAAAATATCAGAAAAGAAGAAATATCTAGAATCAATAACATACTCCCACCTTATGATACTAGAGAAATAAGAGCAATGTGATCTGAAAGTAAGAAGCAAATAAATACTAAAAGTTAAAGCAGAATTCAATAAAATTAAACAGAAAAAAATTAGAGAAAATTAAGCAAAATGAAAAATTGTTTTTTTTGACAAGATGAATAAGTTTAATAAACCTTTAACCAGGCTAACCAAAAAAGAAAAGATATAATTTACCAACATCAGAAATGAAAGAGGGGTCATCATTACTAATTCCATGGTCACTAAATGGATAATAAAAGAATATTACAAATAGTTCTATGCCCACAGATTTGATAACCTGTATGAAAAGGACCAAACTACTAAAACTCACATAAGGAAAAATAGAAATTTAATGAGGCCTAAATCTATTAAAGAAGTCGAATCAATAACTAATAAACTACCAAAAAAGGAAGTACCATGCTCAGATAGTTTTATTGGTGAATCTCACAAATACTTAAGGAAGAAATGGTATCAGTTATCCTTTAATAACTTTCAGAAAATAGAAGGAGCTTTCCTAACTCTTTTCATAAGGCCAACGTACCCCTAATACCAGATAAAACCAGATAAAAACCAGATAAAAAATATTACAAGAAAGGAAAACTACAGAGCAACATCTTTCATAAACATATATGCAAATTCCCCAACAAAATATTAGCAAATTGAATCAAATGACATATGAAAAAAATTATATATGTGACCATGTGAAATTTATTTCAGGTATGCAAGGCTGTTTCTACATTAAGAAATCAAGCAATGTAGGGCATTTGGGTGGCTCAGTTGGTTGAGCATCCAACTCTTGATTTCGGCTCAGGTCATGATCCCAGAGTCATAGGATTAAGCCCCATATTGGGCTCTGTGCTGTGTATTGAGCCTGCTTAAAATTCTCTTTCTTTCTCCCTCTGCCCCTCTACCCCAAAAGATATACAAATGGCTAATAAGGCATATACGATGCTCAACATCATTAGTTACTAGGAAAATGCAAGTCAAAACCACAAGATACCTTTTCACACCTATTAATAGAGCTATAATCAAAACAACAGACACCGTGTTGAAGAGGATGCAGAAAAATTGGAACCCTCATATATTGCTGGTAGGAATGCAATGATGCAACCACTTTGGAAAACAGTCTGGTAGTTCCTCAAAAAATTAAATGTAGAGTTATCACATGATTCAGCAATTCCATTTTTAGGTAGGTATCTGAGAAAATTCAAATTGTATGTTTATATAAAATTTATACATTGATATTCATGATAGCATTATTCATAATAGTCAAAAAGGGGAAAACTAAAACATCATCAACTGAGGAATAAACAAAATGGACCATATCAAGATAATGGAATATTATTAAGCAATAAAGAAAAAAGAAGGAAATGATGATACTTGCTACAGTGTGGATTAACCCTGAAAACATTTTGCTAAGTGAAAGAATCCAGTCACAAAAGACCATATATTGTATGATCCATTTATATGAAGTATCCAGAGTACTCAAATTCATAGAGATAGAAAGTAGATTTGTGGTTAGTTACGCTGGAAGACAGGGATGAAGAATTACTGCTGATGTGTGTGGGGTCTCTTTTGGGGGCAGGGGGGACAAACATGTTCTAAAGTTAGAACGTGATAATGATTGCACAATCCTTTGAGTATACTAAAAAACACTGAATTGTACATTTTGAATGGGAAAATAGTATGAATTATAGCTCATTAAAACAGTTGAAAAATAAAATTTCAAAATGGACTAGTTTCTCCTTATCTTAGCAAAGTTTTGGCTATGGAAGACTTAACTTCTCTATTCTCTTGTGCCTCGAGATTCAGCAAATGTCTCCAAGGATAGAAGCAGCCCAGATTTCTACTCCTTCATAAGGGCTTGTCCCTCTCAGAATTTATTTCATTCCTACTTCTTTGTGTTTTTAAATAAAAATATGATTTTTTAGTTTATCTGGTGTGTTTTCATTTTTAAGAGGACCTTCTATACCTAACCAGGCACATATATTTGGTAGTTATATGCATATAGTTGGTAACGAAAGACAAGCACGGGCCTTGCATCACCCACCCAGGAAAGTGGGTCATGAGATAAAAGAATAGCTCAGGAGTGAGCTGTACTACCCTCTAGCATTTATCAGGGAGAAAAAGAAAGCTTTACTAGTAAAAACAGTATGATAGTGGAGTAGGAACAAATAAATAAGCCAGTAAAACAGAGCATATAGTATGTGTGTGTATAAATTGATATTTGAAATCCACACCCCAAAACAATGGAGAAATGACAGCACTTATTAGAATTTTATTCTAATACAGGGGTATTAGAAAAATTGGTTCAGTAGATAAAAAAATAAACAACTGTATCCCTACCTTATTCATGTAATAGATAGCCTGCACCTAGTACCACATATTTTACCACGATAAATATATCGTTAGGAACATTCATCCTTGTATTTGTTTTTAATTAGAAATGGGAACCTAGGGTAAGAGAATATGAGTAAGGTTAGGGGTAGATACTGATAATGTACTAACTGATGAATAAGATTAACTCAACTCTCCCCTAGGCACCTGAAAAGGAAAGATAATTAAATAAATACTACAAATACACAAGTAGATATAGGAATATTTCATTCTTATGTATAGAATTGCATTACTCATCTAATAGAAATACTTTCAGGCTGTTCTGTGAGGTCGAGCAGACCTATTACACTAACCAAGCAAGAACATTACTTTGTTTTAAAAACAAAACTTGGCTTCCTAGTACTGTTTTTGTAATACTATCCTAGGTGGTTCTTCTCACACTTAGTTGCATAATTTTCAAAAAAGAATCACATGGTTTTTCTCAAGATCTCTGAAAGACAAATAGCTCCAGTACCAACTTTGCTGGAGGGATTTTAAATCCAGTTCTTGACCTAGTTGAGGATACTGTGTATGGGTTTCATGAACCAGAGGATTGCACCGAACGGCCTCCAAGGCTCCTTGTAACTCTAAACATCCTACAATTTTGCTTTTCCTACTGTGAGTTTCAGCCTGCACTTTATTGCTTTATGCTTCAGTGAGAAAAAGAATAGATTAAGAGAAACAACTCAATTGGATATTTTTTTCTGAATAGAACTAAAATGTATTTAAATCAGACATTCTTTAGACAGCAATGAAAGATTTTGCTAAAACAGTAATTAATATACATGAGTGTGAGACAAAAGTGGTGAATTTATTTTTCAATCCTGAGAACAACTGGACCCCTTATTTTCAAAATCTGTTCCTGCCTAAATGTGGCATATTCTTGTTGAAGAAAAAAATATGAATTTTATCACTCCTGTTTTATTTTAATACCTTCACTAGCATTGCAAACTATAATTCCTTTTAGAACCATGCATTTAAAGAACAATTATACCTACAACTATAGTTTACAGTTTGGAAACATTTGCTTCACAAAGCTCTGATCCTCTCTGATTAGAAATGAGATGCTGGAGGGGCATCTGGGTGGCTCAGAAAGTTAAGCGTTTGACTTGATTTTAGCTCAGGTCCGGATCTCACAGTTCCCGAGATGGAGCCCCTTCAGGCTCTGTGCTGACAGTGCAAAGCCTGCTTGGAATATTCTCTCCTTCTCTCTCTCAAAATAAATAAATAAACATAAGAAAAAGAAAAAAGAAATGAGATGCTGGAGAGGTGAAAGGAGAGGAAGCAGAAACAGTAAAGCAGGAGAAAAAGAGGAAGAGCATATGATGTTGTAACCCTGCAACCCAGCACATTAAAGACCCATCAGCCTATTCTCATTTCAATGAGAAGTCCAGCATCATTTGTCATTCAAGGTATACATAGAACCATCAGGAAAAATATCTCAAGACATGGTCCTAGCTCATATTTGAGAGGAAATTCATCAAGGACAGGAACACTGAGCTATTGGTATTTGCCACGTGTATCCTAAAGACCTGATCTATAGATCTTTTTTTCCTCTGCAATGGTGTGTAGAAAGCTATTGTGCACAACACTAAAGGAATACAATTGGAATTACCAGAGCCTGTGTGTAAAAATGTAAAAATATTTCTTTCAAGAAAAGCACAGAAAACTAGTGAGATAGCTGCTGGGCTGAGTTTTTCATTTTCCTAAGAGTCAGCCTCTTCAGTATGGAATAGCAGTAGTGGAGTATGTGGTTGTCCCCAGAAGAGGCAAACACAGAAGTTTACACTGTTGACTCCACCTTGATTTGCCAAGCAATGATAATGAGGCAATGTTTATGCAACAGGAAGAAAGTAATAGAGATGCTAAATGTATCATACTTTCTTTCCCATCTGGAGAAAGCTTTACATGTTTCCAAAACTTAATTCCATAGTTACAAGGGCTTAGGATGTGTTGGCTTTTCAATAGTTTATCTTCAATATCCAATTCATGCACTGCCCAGATCTCAGAGCTTATTTTCAGGGCTCGTGAAAGACCTTGCTACAACTTTAAGAGAAAAGGATGATCCTAGATCTTTGCTGCCAATATGGTTGGAACCGTGATTTACTACCTAGAGAAAAGCCAAGAGACAAACTGAGGTCCAAAGGTAACCTCTGAATCAGGCCTCTTTCCCAGGATGTATAGCAGGTTTATATGTTTGAAAGTGTCTGTGTATCATTTCCCTGCAATCACATAAACCAGTAGCAGAGCAGAGAATTCTGACAGTGATGGTGACATAAAACTTACTCTGTCTTTTCCTTCCCTCTGCCTTCCATTACACCCACTGTCCTTCCCTAAACTTCCCATTCTGCCTGAAAAGATGGTTTAAGTTTTGGGGAGATTCCGGTTAAAATCATTTGTGCACACACTTTCCTTTTAGCTGCAGAAAGGTCTATTGTACCACATATGCAGCTTCTTCTTATCTCTTTATCTCCCTGGGATTTCCTGGGATAGTCATGAGATTTTCCTCTAAGTCAATCATATATTTTTCCGCCTTGTCTATACCATACACTGATTCCTAATTTATATTTTGTCTTTTAAAATTACTTCATTTTGCGTATTTATGGCATAAAATCAGTTTTGCAACATGAATATGCCAAATTACCTTTGAAAACTTTGTGCCCCTCCAATGGCTAATTTTGAAAGAAAATCCAGAAAAATTGAATAGTAAAATTAACACCCATTTATCCTTCAACCTGATTTGCCCATCCTTAACATTTTGCCACATTCCCTTTACTTAACAGGACACTTCTTTCCTAAATACTTTGGTAAGTGTCTCCTATGAATAAGTACATTCTGCTAATAATCCATTATTATATCCAAGAGATTTAACACTAACATAATATTTTTTATTTAATATGCTGTCCAATACTCAGTTTTCTCCAATTGTCCCCCAAAATGTGTCTTCTACTTGTTTTTTGTTTTGTTTTGTTTTTGATCCAACATCCAAAGGTCACATATTGCATTTGGTTAGCATAACTCTTTAACCATCTTTAATATGCAACAGTTCCCCTACATTTTATTTTGCTTTTAGCAATGGGCATTTTGAAAAGCTTGTTTTATTGTAGTTTATCCCATAATCTGGATTTATCTGACGGTTTCCTTGAGTTTAGATTCAGGTTAAACATTCTGACAAGAGCATAGCATAGGTAATATCATGTCTAAGTACATCACAACTAATTGCATTATTGATGAGGCAAAGTTTGATCGTTTGGTTGTATGGTGTCTACCACATCTCTCCATTATAAAATTATATATTTCCCTCCTTGTAATGAATAATTAATCTGTGGTGTGATATTTGAAAACTGGGTGAATATCCTGTTCTCTAAAAACTTTTTACCTGTAGGTTTAAGCATTCACTAATGATCTCCACCTATGTCAATTGTTCGCAAATTGTGATTTTCCTGCTTATTTCTACTGCATCTATTTGCTTGTATTCTCTTGCAAATAAGGGGTTTCTTTTTCTTCTCTCCATCCTACTTTTTAAAAAGAACACTATGGACTTATAACTGTCTTTTTATCAATGAATTATAACTCATTCATATCATTTTTTAACATGATGCTCAGACAGTCCCAACTTTGGTGGGAACTCCTTTAAGCTGGATCCTGTGACCTGTTGAGCACTTTCTTGCTTTGTTAGTATGAAAGTATGTTCCAGGCTCACTTTGTACTTCTTTCTGTCCCAGATCCGGAATCCATTTCTCTAAAGAATCCTGCTCCCTTTTAATCAAGTTTGGTATTTTAAAAACCAAGATCTAGGAACTAGTTATACTCATTACTACTGGAGTATTGGTGGTAGGCCATTTCAGTGGCTAGCGATAAGGAATGAACGTATCATCCTGACCCTTGTGCCTATCGTACCAGTACTTAGATGGGCACTGACAAAGGCCGGCTGACATTAACTGGCAAAATCATTTTGTCTACTTGGTTGTCTCCCACAGTGGATGCTTTTTGGTGAGTATAAAGATGTGATATAAAAATCTTCACACCTTGTGTGCACTTCCATATGTCCATCCATATGCTTCTATTCCAGACCTCCTTGTCACTGATCTTGGCCAAGTCATTGCTGGTGAGACCTCTACCCAATGAGATAAGCTTTTCCTCATCACTGTTGAAGCTATTCCTGAATGAGGCTATACTGCAGTTGCCTTCACATCAGCTTGTACCCACAATATAGAGCTGACCTATCTACAAACTAAGGTTAGATTTTTTTCCCTCCTCCTTCACCTAGGAGAGGGCACTAATGCTCTAGTGGTGTGTATCATGGGAGTCTGGGTTATCTGCACATGCAGCTTGCTTTGTGCCTTCTGTCACTCATCGTGCTCAAAGTTGGATATACCACTACTGCCTTCTGAGAGATTATTGCTGGCTATTCAATCTTATAAATTTATGAGTTCTCATGAGAGACAATTACAGATGCATGGTCACTTGGATTCTCATGGTTACGCATTCCATCTCGACAGGGCCCACGTGGCATGCCAGGTACATAATTCTCTTCTATCAATGGTATAGCCTTGCTCCAGAGCCTCAGGGGTCCTGCTCTGATTTTCTTGCTAGGACTTGCTAAAAACTCCACATAGCATCCTTTCCTACTACTGATATCCTCGCACTGTAGGTTCTGTGGATCATGTGGTCCCAGTGGCATAACTTCTTGCATAGCTTCTTGGACCTATTACAGAGCTCTTTCTTACTCTGGGCTTCATTCAAAGCTGGCAGTCATTCATCACCCAGTATATGAACCAGAAAGTGTTGCCTTTAGGGACCAAAGCTTACCAGCTAATATACTTCCTTTTTCATGGTAGGCGGTATAACAGGCAGTAATTTGTCTTTTACTTTTGAGGAGATATCCCAACAAACCCTGACTACTGAAATTTTAAATATTTTACAGATGTGGCATGTTCCTGAAACTCTGCAAGGTTTATGTTCCACCCTCTGGAACATATGTGTCTTACTAAGGCCTCCAACACACCAACCACTTCTTGTTTATGTGGCTTTATTAACATGAAGTCATCAATGTAACAAATTAATGTGATATTCTGTGGAATATCTGGATGGTCCAGATGGCTTCAGGCTATATAACAGTAGAGGATAAGGGAGCTAACAGATGTCTGGGACAAAACTGTTCCATGTCATACTTTTTCCTGACTAGGATAGAACTCACTAAATCAATGGCTGCACAGTGCATTTATGAGGCCATATTAATCTTCTCTAGCAAAGATACCACAAGTGAGGGGCGCCTGGGTGGCGCAGTCGGTTAGGCGTCCGACTTCAGCCAGGTCACGATCTCGCGGTCCGTGAGTTCGAGCCCCGCGTCAGGCTCTGGGCTGATGGCTCGGAGCCTGGAGCCTGTTTCTGATTCTGTGTCTCCCTCTCTCTCTGCCCCTCCCCCGTTCATGCTCTGTCTCTCTCTGTCCCAAAAATAAATTAAAAAAATGTTGAAAAAAAAAATTAAAAAAAAAGATACCACAAGTGAAATGGTGGCTGTGATCAGGGGTACTAACTGGTTGAACTTGTTTATGGTTATTCTCCAGGATTCAACCAGTTTTTTCAGGGGCCAGACTAGTGGCTTAAATGTATGGAACCCACCACTGCTATATCCTTTAGAGTCTTAAGAGCAGCAGCACTAATTTCTGCTGCCCTGGGAAGCATTACTGTATTATATATCTATTATCTTGGGGGTGGGGTGATAGTTTAAAGGTTTCCACTTGGTCTTCTCTACTGTTGCTTTACAGACCAAGAAGCCAATGTAAAGTTTATACCAACTGCCAAGCATATGAATCTTAATTCAGGGACAAGAGAAGTAAACAGTGGGGATGGACATGTACTCAGAGAACCCAACTACATTGGTCTTGACTTGACTGGCCTGGTCTTGACTCACCTAGACCCTGGACCCATCCGTCCTTGCATGTCTGGATATTTCCTTTACCTTGGTGAGTTTCCTTTACCCATACAAATGGCTGGAAGTCTCTTTGGGGAAGAACTAGGAAAACCATCAGCCATGTTTACTGGTCATGGCGTTGCAGAGTTCTTCCTTCCCAAGATCCTGCCACTTCTTCAGTTAAGTTTTTCATTTGAAAGCTGGCTCAGGTATCAGACTGGACAAGGAATCATACCACTCACCCCTTGGTCATTTATCCTTCATTGCTTCTGCTGATATAAACTAACTAATTCCAATCCACTTTACCCCTGGGCCAGTTGTACATCATTAATAACCTAGGTAACTTTGTGTGGGTCAGACTCCCTTGGCTTACCCTCTGATCTTGCTGGCCATTACAATAATTGCTATTCCCTAGGGCCACCTCAGGCCTTCTATTATTCTTGGGATTCTATCATCCCCATTTCTATCAGTAAGCCAAGTTCTGTAATAGACTCTCCTCCCATCATCCCTGACCCTGTTAGAAATTTCTATTGATGCCAGTGTCTCTCACGCAGTTTGTTCTCAGAGCCTTGGTAAATGGTATGTCTTCTGGTCCTCCCTATGGGACATAATCATCTGCAGAGTCTTCTCATCATAGTAGTATATCCATTTAAGTATACTCACTTTCCTAAGATTTTTAATCCCTTCCTCTACTGTTTACCACAGCAACACTGGCATTGCAGTTTTGCTCAATGTTGGCCATGATGTAGCATCATGTGAGCAGGCCATTTCCATGCTTCAAAGAGCCATTCTAGGAACAAGGTCACACCCTCTTCAGGGGCCCATGCAAGGCTAATAAATACTGTATTTTTGTGAAGTGCTCCCAGGCCAATAAACTCTTCCCTGATCAGCACCTTCAGAATCCAGTCAGTACATATTTCCTCAGCTTCAAATACCTGCTAGCATAGTCTTATTGTTACTCTAGGATATGATTTCTTTCCTCCCTTATCAGGCCTAGCTCATTCCTCGCTGTGTTATTGTGCTATTTTGTGATTTAACCCTAATCATAGGACTATAGGTTAGAAGTGGGGGTGGGGACAAATCTTGAGGTGGGAACTTGCTGCCTTTTAGGAAAGAGGCCTCTATGATTATCCTTCAGAATGGTTAGAGTACTCACTTTTCTTTTTTAATTTTTAATTTTTTTATTTTTAGAGAGAGAATGAGCATGTGCATGAGCAGGGGAGGGGCAGAGAGAGAGAGAGAAGGGGAGAGAGGGAGGGAGAGAGAGCAGGGGGAGGGACAGAGAGAGGGAGAGAGAGAGAAGCCCAAGCAGGCTCCACGCTGTCAGTGCAGGGCCCAATGCAGGGCTCAAATTCGCGAACCATGAGATGATAACCTGAGCTGAAATCAAGAGTCGGATGCTTAACTGAGCCACACAGGTGCCCCAGGAATACTCACTTTTAATAGGGAGTAGTGGGACACTACTACAGGCTCAGAAGGTCCAGAGGAATCTGGGGAGTCAAAATCTTCAGAAGCATTGGCCTGGTATCTCCACCCCTGAGTCAGTGGCCCAGTTTTTCCCCACCAGGGCATAACCTACCTGACATTGTTGCACCTTAACTTCATCCTCAACTTTCTCTGCTCTCCTAGCAACAGAGATGAGCTTATTTGTATGTAAATAAAAAGAGAGGCCTTTTGGCTTCCAGAGCCTTTTTTATTATCGGTTAACTGGCCCTCAGTTGTTCACTATCTTTCTGCAAGGCATCAATGGAGTTTGACAATACTACCATTTCCTCTATATTTCTCAGATAGGAGATACAGTGCATTAGTGCATTTCCCTTCACTGGTCTATCCTTCCAATTCATCACCAGTGAACAACTGGATCACCACTTTGTGCCAGGGGCTGTTATGCTCCACCTGCCACCGGTGAAGGGGTCCTTATTACCAGCCAGTTGATGAGTAATCCATTTCTTGGCTGCAACTATTATAGGCTGGGTTCTTCAGAAACATGCTGAGCTGGAGTTTAGGGTGCAAGGTGTTTATTAGAGATCAATATCTGTGAAGAGAAATGAAATAGGATTTAGGAGAAGGGAGAAGACAAATGGTGATGCAGCCCAAACAAAGCCTCAGCCAACCTGGCAGGAGCTCAGGACTACTATCCAGCATTGGGCCTTTATGTCCCTGCTTCACTCAGTTGCAGGATGTGGTTGCCCCAGGAAGGGTGTGACTTTGCATGAGGCAGTTCATCTGCAGCTGGCAAATCCTGAAGTAGCTGAGAGCTGCAGGCTGTCTGCTGTCTGCTGTCTGCCCTTCCCATGGCTGGGTAGCCCATGCTTCCTTAAAAGAGGATCTGGGTAGCACATATTAATATCTACCATATCATTTTAATTTTATTATTAGAATTATTTAAAATGTTCACGTAGTGTAAGTGTCAAAATCATGTGAAAAGCTATACCCAGGGAAGTCTCATTCCTATCTCTATCTCTTCCACTCCATAGGAAATAGGAACATTTTTCTAGTTCCTGCTAATTTTTTTTTCCTGGATTTTTTTTTTTTTTTGCAAAAATAAGCAAATATGTGCATGGATGCATGTGCACACACACACAAACATACACTCTTATTTCCCGTTTCTTCTTAAAAGTTAGCAATCTATATTACTTCTCCTTTTGCTTTCTATTTAACAAAATATCCCCCAAATCATTCTTTGTCAGTATAAAGAAATCTTTTTTTTTTTTTTTTTTTTTTTTTTTTTTGTAAAGCTGCTCAGAACTCTACTGTGTGTATGTACTAGAGTTTACTAACCAATCTCCTATGGCTAGGCATTTAGGTGGCTTCCAATATTTTGCTATTACAAATAATGCTATGAAGAAGAACTTTTTGTGTTTTTCATATTTATGAAGGTACGTCTTCATTGTAAATTCCTTGAATCGGGACTGTTTGATCAAGTGGTAAATGTATATGTAATTTTGATAGATATTACCCAATTCCCCTCCATAGGGGTTAAGCCCTTTTACCTTCCCACCATAGATACTTGAGAGTGCTTGCTTTTGCACAGCCTTACCAACAAAGTGGTTGTTGAGTCTTGGGATATTTGCCAATCTGATAGTCAAGAAACCTAATTTAATTTTTAGATCTATTTTTTAATGTTTATTTATTTTGAGAAAGAGAGAGAGAAAAAAAAAAACAAGTGGGGGAGGGACAGAGAAAAAGGGAGACACAGAATCTGATGCAGGCTCCAGGCTCTGAGCTGTCAGCACAGAGCTGTATGTGGGGCTTGAACTCATGAACTATGAGATCATGACCTGAGCTGAAGTTGGACCCTTAACCGACTGAACCACCAGGCATGCCTAGTTTTTAGATCTATTAACATTTGATGTCTTTCCTCACTTAACCTGTTGCTTTCATCTCTTCTATGGATTCTTATTTTGTGGAATATAAGACCTAAGGTAACCTGGCCACTACCTACCTTTCTGGCCTCATTGTCTATCACTCTTCCACCAGCCCCCACTCCACTTTCACTGTGCTCCGTAATACTGGCTGCCTTTCTGTTCCTCAAACTCTCTGTATCAAGCAGCATTCTGCAGAGGAACAGAATCAATGTGATATATTTCTTGGAAGCAACTATTGCAGGCGGGGTCCTTCAGAAGCAGATATTCAAATGGAGTGAGTGTATGTGTATGTGTGTATTTTAAGGAGCTGGCTCATGCAGTTATGGAGCTGACAGGTTTGAAATCCACAGGGCAGCCTGAAAGCTTAAGCAGGAATTCGTACTGCAGTCTTGAGGCAGAATTTTTTCCTCTTCTCCAGGAAACCTGTCTTTGCTCTTAAGGCTTTCCAACTGATTGGATGAGACCCACCCTCATTATCCAGGGTAAACTCTTTTAGTTAAAGTTAACTAATTGCAGATGTTAATTACATCTACCAAATACCTCCACAGATACAGCTAGGCTCATGGTTTTGTTTTGTTTTGTTTTTTAATTTTTATTTATTTTTGAGAGAGAGAGAGAACAGGGGAGGGGCAGAGAGAGGTGGGGGACAGAGGATCTGAAGCATGCCCCACGCTGACAGCAGCAAGCCTGATGTGGGGCTCAAACCCGTGAACCATGAGATCATGACCTGAACTGAAGTCAGATGCTTAACCAACTGAGTCACCCTAAGCTAGTATTTGATGAGTAGTTGGGCACTGCAGCCTTGCCAAGCTGCCACATAACTTAACCATCACACCCTCTTAATTTGTTCTTGTATTCCCTGTTTCTTCAGCCTAAAATCTCCACTATCTATTCCTAGAATGCACAGCTTCTTCTTTCAGGTCTATATTTTAAAAATATTTGTCAATGGGGCACCTGGGTGACTCGGTCGGTTAAGCACCCGACTCTTGATCTCAGCTCAGGTCTTGATCTATCTCAGGGTTGTGAGTTCAGGCCCTGCATTGGGCTCCACCCTTAGCATGGAGCCTACTTAAAAAAAAAAAAAAAAAAATTCTTGTCAAATGAGTGTAGCAGCAAATTCCCCAACTCATGCATTTTTAGTGCTATGAAAATTGCAAACACTGGTGCTAGCTCTGGCCTTCGCAGACTCACTCTGGTGGGATATAGGAGTCCTCATGAGGACTTACTACACCTGCCTACTCAATCTTCCAGTCACGTTTTAAGAAAAAAATCCATCCTTTATTCTTTGCATTACTTCTGGGAGTCAGAGACCAGATTTGCAGTCTGACTGTGCCTCATCGTATCAGGATCTTTCCTGGAAAGCCATTTGTTCCATGAAGCGGTTTCCCTTTCCATGTCTGCTTGCTGCTGGGTGAATTTTGAGTTGGTGTTAAATGACAGCAGGGCTTTTTTCATTGCTGTAGTCCCCCAGAACCTAGAATGGCATCTGTCACATCATTGGAAATTAATATTTGCTGCCTGACTCCTAGACTAACTTTTTCATTCATTTCATTAGATATTAAAGGAAAGAGATTCTGTAATCCTACTTTGCTTTACCCTTATTCCCTATAGTACCTCTGTAACAGAAAATGTTATTTTTAAGTCTTAGTAATAACTAGAATCATTTTTGAGACAAAGGCCAAAAATATTTTTAAACTCATTTCACAGCAGAAATTAACCCTATTATAGTACATAAGATAATAATTTGCATGCCATTCCCACAATGTGCTGTAGATGTGATTAAGGCACAGGCTTTGAAGTCAGACTGACTAATCCTGACTTTGCCATTTTTCAGCTTTGTGACTTTGGGCATGTTACTAACTTCTCTAAGGCTCGGTGTCATGATCTGTACCATGGTGAATGAGAATATCTAACTCACAGGGTTACTGGAATGATAAAATAGTTACATAAAGTGCTTTGCATAGAGCAGGGGATCCTTACCTTTTTGTGTGTGTGTCGTGGACCCTTTTGACAGCCTGAACTTATGAACTGCTTCTCAGAATATGCTTTAAAAAGCATAAAATAAAACACATAGAATTTCAAAGGAAATAAAACATGTTAAACATAGTTATCAACATATATTGTGAAAGACAAATTTAGAACATATGCTTCTTTTTTTTTTAACTTTTTTTTAATGTTTATTTGAGAGACAGTGAGCATGCGTGTGTGGGGGAGGGGCAGAGAGAGAAGGAGACACAGAATCCGAAGCAGGTTCCAGGCTCTGAGCTGTTAGCACAGAGCCCGACACCAGGCTCGAACCCCTGTGAGACCGTGACCTGAGCCAAAGTTGGGCACTTAACCGACTGAGTCACCCAGGTACCCCACATACATGCTTCTTTATTAACACATCAAATAGCAAGATTTAGTGGAAAGGTCTAATAACTACTATAATTCTATTATACATTCTATTATAATTTTGAAGTAGTGATTAGTAAACATTATTTTGAGCTATCTACAGCAACTGTAATGTAATATATCTGTGATCTCTACTGGAGACAAATTCATATGTACAGCTGATGCTTTTCCGGTTTATTGCTTATATTATGGAAGAAATGAATAAATTTCAGTTAGAGATATTAAAAAAGATGTATTTTTTCCCCACTCACATTTATGAATACCAGATTAGGAATCCCAGTTTGTTTCACTTAGCATAATACTCTCCAGTTCCATCCACATTGCTACAAAGGGCCTTATTTCATTCTTTCTCATTGCCATGTAGTACTCCATTGTGTATATAAAACACAATTTCTTTATCCATTTATCAGTTGATGGACATTTAGGCTCTTTCAATAATTTGGCTATTGTTGAGAGTGCTGCTATAAACATTGGGGTACAAGTGCCCCTATGCATCAGTACTCCTGTATCCCTTGGGTAAATCCCTAGCAGTGCTACTGCTGGGTCATAGGCTAAGTGAAATAAGCCATACAGAGAAAGACAGATACCATGTTTTCACTCTTATGTGGATCCTGAGAAACTTAACAGAAACCCATGGGGGAGGGGAAGAAAAAAAAAAAAAAAAGAGGTTAGAGTGGGAGAGAGCCAAAGCATAAGAGACTCTTAAAAACTGAGAACAAACTGAGGGTTGATGGGGAGTGGGAGGGAGGGGAGGATAGGTGATGGGTATTGAAGAGGGCATCTTTTAGGATGAGCACTGGGTGTTGTATGGAAACCAATTTGACAATAAATTTCATATATTAAAAATAATAACTAACTAACTAAATAAATAAATACAAAACAAAACAAAACAAAACAAAGAATCCCAGTTTGTAGAAGTGATCATTATTATGAGCTTATGCTTCAGATTTTGGGGTCTCTCACCATCATTTTTTAAAAATCTACAAAGTGCATTACTGTATTTAGTGCTTTGCATGACTGTTTAAATGGGACAGTTAATTAGACTCACTCCTTGCTTTCCTGGATTTAGAATCTATGACCGTTGGAGACGGACATAGAACAGAAGAAAAGCATTAAACTAATGCATGACTCAGTCGTCAATCCAAAAACAACTGCCTCTTAGGAGGATGGAGTAAGAGGAGTGCATGTTAGGGTCATAGGGAAGAGGTTCTCATTCAGACTGGATAGAGTTAGGGAAGCAGCTGGGGATGAGAATAAGGCAGTTAGGCTTATCTACAAGCAGAGCAGTGTCTTTTCTTTATCAAAATGGACTGACTGTTGCTGACAGATAGGACTGAGGAGAATGCAAAAGCAGTAATCACCCACTGCCCTTTTCTTAATACACCTAGCTATCTAAGTTTCTCTTGGATTTGCAGTCTTGCCATTTGAGAAAAGAATGGGATCCTGAGTGCTGTCATTGAGATAAAATTTCCATACATAGAGTGCCCTCTCTTAAGATAGTATCAGAATTCCAGGATCTCTCTTTAGATTTTCCTTCATATCTTTTCTCTGCACAAGATACCTTCACTCCTTCCTAGAAGCCATAGTGATTCATTCACCGAGTGCCTCCTGTGTGCCTGGGATTATTGTGTCTTTGAGCAATCAAAGACGCTTTCGGTAATACATGGAAGGTAGGCATTAAGGCGATGGCAGAATGGTGAAAAATGGCAAACTAGTGAAAACAAAAAAGATATTGTGTCATTCAGCAGACTAGGGAACATCAGTGATACATTCTTAGGCAAAGAGTGTTCACGTCCTTATCTCCCAATGCTAAGTTCCAATAGAAGTGCTAAAATCTGTGGTGCTGGTCTCAAGCAGATCCAAACTGCAGGTTGGTTGAGACCTGACTAAATATGGCCATTCCATCTTGGCCTAGGTGCTAAGTGCTGAGAATCCTGAGACAGAGCTGATACTGGTTGGTTTGTACTAGTGCAGTGAAGGATTGTTAAAAATGTTGAAAAGTATTGGTAAAAGTTCATAAATAGCTAGCTAATGTCCTGAGCCCCCTGTATGCCTTGTACCCTTGCCCTGGTAGCCTCTGGAATCCCCAGAATCTCCCCAGAGTCCAATGACCAAATGATTAGGGCTTGGTCTGGCAGACAGCCTAGAGGCCCCCACCTCTGCAGTAGGGCTGGGGTTCATGCATACTGATTAAGTTGTTATGACATATCAATCATCAAATATATTTAATATCTCCTCAAACCAAAATTATCTGCCAAAGGAGGGCACAAGGAAAAGGATAGGCTATAAAGTCCAAAGATGTGTTGAAGGAATGTATTGAAGGAGAAAAAGCTTTAAGAGAATTTCAGGAGTATTTAGTGTCTCTCATCTTTTAAAGTTAGAAATTTAGCTTGTAAGTAGCTGGCCAGTATGAGATAATTGGTATGCCAAGGACAGATTTGTAATTACCTAATTGCCTTTCTTGTTAACCTTATTATTTATCTATCTATCTATTTATGTATTTATTTATATTTGAGAGAGAGAGAGAGTGCGTGTGTGCGCATGGTGGGGAGAATGGGGGAGAGGGGCGGGGGAGGGGAGAAGGAGGGGGAGGAGGAGGAAGAGGAGGGGGAGAGAGAGAAAGAGAAAAAGAGAGAGAGAGAGAGAGAGAGAGAATGGGATAATCTTAAGCAGGTCCCATGCTCAGTGCGGAGCTTGACAGGGGGCACAATTCCACCACCCTGGGATCATGACATGCACCGAAATCAAGAGCCCCATGCTCAACCGAATGAGCCATCCAGGTGCCCCTCTTGTTAACTTTAATGGAAACTTTGGGTAGCCATTGGGAAACTCATCTGTGGGTGGAGTCTAGCTCATGCCTGATTATATCCTTGTCCTCTACCCCTACAGAAGTCCTGGTTATTCAGCTCAGAGAGGATCCTCCAGTGGTACACAGCAAGTATGACCTTTTCAGGCTAATTCCTCTACTTTGTTTTACTTTCTTTTAAGATATTTTTTTATTTGGATGTTAATAATTTAATTTTTATTTTAAAAGATTTAAAGATACATAGCTTTAGAAGTCAACTTGGTTTACGAGGCCAAAAATGGAAAACAGCAGCCTCAATCTCCTTATCCTTGATTCCTTCTCCTCAATGCACTTGATTTTGTCTCTTAGCTATAGTTTATGGTGTTTTATGTCCATATTTCTAGGTAATATGCTTTTTCAGCTACTATGTGAGTTTTAGTTTTAGACACTGTCTATGGGCTTCCTACTATAGAAGATGAAGATTAGTTCTCTTGTATCACTGCCCCCACCACTATCTTTCTAATATAGTTATATCATCATTTTAAAAAGCATTTTATTATGGAGAACTTTGAACATATCCGCAAAAAGTATATTATATAATGAACCCTGGTGTACCCAACACCCAGCCTCAACGACCATTAACCTGTGGCTGGTCCTGCCCCACCCACCCAGCACCCTCTTCCTCCACCATCTCATACTATTTTGAAGCAAATCCCAGAACCTGGTTTTATCATTATTTCTTTTTTTAAAAATCACTATTTCTTATTAGAACAATATTCAGTGTTAACATTGTTTTAACCAAGTTATTTGCAATTGAACTATATAGTATGGTAGACTGGGATTACATTTCTTATATAATTTTATATCTTACATAGTTAATAATGAAATCATTTTCCATCTGCTTTGTTTTTTATGTGTCTATCACCAACTTATCCTCCAAATATCTCCATACATATATCCATATGTATGGATATTTCCCACACTTTGGAGCCATCCTCCTGCTCCACTATGAGCTGGTGGCTGTCTAGGTCTGTTGCATAGCTCTCTCCTGGGATTTTTCACCCTCATGCTAGGAATTCCTTCCAGTGCTCTCCTATACTAGGTACATTGTTTCCTGTGTCCTATGCTTTTCACTTTCTTGGTTTATCTTCTTGTTTGGTGTAGTACACACCCTAGAGGCTTCCTGAAAAGGGTATAAAAAGTGAATACCTTTTGAGATCTTCACGTCTAAAAATTGTCGTATTTATTTCATAATTACTTTTTTCTATTAGTGAGTGTCCCTCAATTTAAAATTTCTTCTACTTCATCTTAACATACATAAGATTTTCAAATGTAATCCATGTTATATTCACATCGTTCACTTAACTGAGTGTTTGTTTCTAGTTTAAAGATAAAAAAAAATATTCCCCTTGAAATTCTGATAATCAGCATATATTCTAATACACATACACATAAATTTCATTTTCCCTACCCAATGTTGGCTAATGATTCTCTACCCCTTCATCCCAATGTCCTGTTTAACTGAGTGAAATGACTCTATTCCTCTGTAGCACCCATAGCCTCTGTACCTTTGCTGTTTTGGTTGACCAGCTTCCTAACATCATTCCTATTTAGAAAGAATCCAATGACAGGTGGGAAACAGCCTGATTTCTTTTTAAAAAAATTGATGGAAGGGTAGATATTTCTCTCTTCATTGTCCTGGCAACCAGAGCTTGGACAGCTGACTTAAAGGTGTTGAATTAGATGTACCTAGAACTTTAGATCTTAAAGAATTGATGAAAGCATGGGGTCAGTAAGAGAGTTCCAGGTGGCTGCTATGGAGTCTGGAAGCCAGAATCTGGTGGAAAGTGTCAGAGGTGAAGTCCCAAGTAGCCATGACTGGGGCTAATCTTGGCTTTGTCTTATTACATTCAGGACAGTCCTTGTTGTTCAGCTTTCTCATCAATACTATGAGCATCTCTTACCCCTTTAAATGATTCTTTTTTTATTGTTTAAGCTAACTGGAGTTGATTTCTGATGCAATGAAAAATCTTAAGTACTTTCTCTAAAATCAGGGCTTCTCTCGATCCCCACAGGCATATTGTGGTTCAAAAGCCTAGGAAGAATAATTGAATGCAAGAAGATATTCTGACAATACAATTCTTGACAAGATTTTATCACACTGGTGTGGAAATATTGTAACAAAACTCTTCTCTAGGATGGGCTACAAGTGACATCTGGGATATTCTGCAGTCCATCCAAGTGCAAACTTAGCTGAGTAGAAAGGGAATCTTTATTGTGCTTGGTTTAGTACACAGCAGTTCACACCTCTGGAGAAAAAGGAAAATGGAAGTCATAACATTAATGTGGATTTTTTTTTTCTAATCATAGGGGTAATTTGTTAAAACAAAAAAAAACTTGGATTGAAATGATTTTTATATATTGTACACATGAGAGATTGTATCAGATACAGTTGGTTGGGCTACCTATATACAACCCCTTCCCCATCTTCTCTGATTGATATATTTGGGTGTTGTGGATGATTGACATTTATCCTACAATAGTGCTTATTCTCCTTCTTCCAAATGAATAGAATTTATCAGTGCCTTTAGCCATGCAGAATAAAGGCTGCATTTCCCAAACTTCCTTGTGTGGCCAAGTGACTAAGTTTTGGCCAACTGGATATAAACAAAGAATCACTTAGAAGCGTCCAAGACTGTCCCTTAAAGGACAGCTAGCATGCTGTTCACCTCATCCTCTTTTTCTTTTAAGTTCATTTATTTATTTTGAGAGAGAGAGAGAGAGAGAGAGAGAATGTGAGTAGGGAAGGGGCAGAGAGAGAGGGAGAGAGAGAGAGATCACCTCATCTTCTTTATTCCTTTTTCCAAGCTGCAGCCTGGCACGTAAATGTGGTGGTTGACATCTTGGACCAAAAGGACAAGGATCACAGACTGATAGCATACTACTGAGCTGAAAGGAGCAGAACCACTGCTGAGGTAGACTGGTTTGGAAAAGTGAACCCAACTATTCTCCCTGAATCCAGGATCCTTGCAATGTGACTTTGCCACTATGCTCATCAAGAAGTAGAGTGTATTACCTGAAGGAGTTAGAAAAAGAACAACACAAAATGCAAAACCAGAAAAGGAAGGAAATAATAAAGATTAGAACAGAAATAGATGATATATAAACTAACAAAGCAAAACAAAAACCCAACACCCCCCCCAAAAAAAAAACCCAATAGAACAGATCAATTGCACTAAGAGCTGGTTCTTTGAAAAGATCAACAAAATTGATAAACCTCTAACCAGACTCATCAAAGAGAGAGAGAGAGAGAAAGAGAATACAACACAAACAAAATCACCAATGAAAGAGAAGAAATAACAATCAACACCACAAAAATATAAATAACTATAAGAAAATATTATGAAAAACTATATGTCAACAAATTAGACAATCTAGAAGAAATGGATAAATTCCTAGAAATATATAACCCCCCAAAACTGAAACAGGAATAAATAGAAATTTTTAACAGACCGATTACCAGCAAGGATATTGAATCATAACAAAAAAACTCCCAACAAACAAAAGTCCAGGACGTGACAGCTTCATAGGTGAATTCTACCAAACACTTAAAACAGAGTTAATACCTATTCTATTAAAGTCACCCAAAAAATAGAAGAAGGAAAACTTCCAAATTCATTCTATCAGGCCAGCGTTACTCTGATATCAAAACCAAATAAAGAGATACCACTAAAAAAGAGAACTATAAGCCAATATTTCTGATAAACGTAGATGCAAAAATCCTCAACAAAATACTAGCAAATAGAATCCAACAATACATTAAAAAATCATTCACCATAATCAAGTGGGATTTATTTCCAGGATGCAAAGCTGGTTCAATATTTGCAAATAAATCAACATGAAACATCACATCAGAGAAAGGATAAAACCACATGATCATCTCAATAGATGCAGAAAAAGCATTTGACAAAGCATAACATCCATTCATGATTAAAAAACCTCAACAAAGTAGGTTTAAAGGGAATATACCTCACCATAATAAAGGCCATATATGAAAAAAACAATAGTGAACCTCATAGTCAATGAGGAAAAACTGAGAGCTTTCCCCCTGAGGTCAGGAAGATGACAATGATGTCCGCTGTCACCACTTTTATTCAACATAGTATTGGAAGTCCTAGCCACAATAATCACACAACAAAACGAGATAAAAGGCATCCAAATTAGTAAGAAAGAAGTAAAACTTCCACTATTTGCAGATAACATGATACTCTGTATTGAAAACCTGAAAGACTCCACTGAAAAAAACTCATAGAACTGATAAATGAATTTAATAAAGTCACAAGATATATATCAATGTGCAGAAATCCACTGCATCTCTATACACTAATAAAGACAAATTAAGGAAACGATTCTTTTTACAAAAGAATAAGATACCTAGGACTAAACTTAACCAAAGAGGTAAAAGATCTGTATCCCAAAAACTATAAAACATTCATGAAAGAAACTGAAGGTGACACAAGGAAATTCATGTTCATAGATTGGAAGAACAAATACTGTTAAATGTCTATACTACCCAAAGCAATCTACAGAATTAATGCAATCCTGTCGAAATACCACTGGCATTTTTCACTGAACTAGAACAAAAAATCCTAAAATTTATATGGAATCATAAAAGATCCTGAATAACCAAAGCAATCTTGAAAAAGAATAACAAACCTGGAAGCATCACAATTCCAGACTTCAAGTCATATTAAAAAGCTGTAATGATCAAAACAGTATGGGACTAGCACAAAAATAGACACATAGATCAATAGAACAGAATAGAAAACCCAGAAATGAACCTGCAACTATATGATCAATTAGTCTTCAACAAAGCAGGAAAGACTATCCAATGGGAAGACTGCTCTTTAGCAAATGGTGCTGGGAAAAGTGGACAGCGATATGCAAAAGAATGAAACTGCACCACTTTCTTTCACCATACACAAAAATAAATTAAAAATAGATTAAAGACCTAAATGTGAGACCCAAAATCATAAAAATACTAGAAGATAAGAGAGCACAAGCAGTAATTTCTCTGGCAGCAGCCATAGCAACATTTTTCTAGATCTGTCTCCTGAGGCAAAGGGAATGAAAGCAAAAGCAAACTATTAAGACAACATCAAAATAAAAGCTTCTACACACTCAAGGAAACAATGAACAAAACTGAAAGACAACCTATGGAATGGGAGAAGATATTTGCAAATGACATAGCCAATAAAGGGTTAGTATCCAAAAAATATAAAGAACTTCTAAAACTCCACACCCCAAAAACATATAATCCAATTAAAAAATGGGTAGAAGACATGAATAGACATTTCTTCAAAGAAGACATACAGATTGCCAACAGACACCAGAAAAGATGCTCAACATCACTTATCATCAGGGAAATGCAAATCAAAACTACAATGATACCACCTCACACCTGTCAGAATGGCTAAAATCAACAACACAAGAAACGACTAGTATTGGTGAAGATGTGGAGAAAAAACACTCATGAACTCTTGGTGGGAATGCAAGCTAGTGAAGCCATGGGGTAAAATAGTGTGGACTTTCCTCAAAAAGTTAAAAATAGGGGGCACCTGGGTGGCTCAGTCTGTTAAGTGTCCAACTCTTGGTTTCAGGTCAGGTCATGATCTCACAGTTTGTGAATTCAAGTCCCTCATCAGGCTCTGCCCCAACAGCACAGAGCCTGTTTGAGATTCTCTGTCTCTCTGTCTGTCTGTCTGTCTCTCTCTCTCTCAAAATAAGTAATGAATAAACATTTTTTAAAGTTAAAAATAGACCTATCCTACAATCTAGTAATTGCACTACTGGGTATTTTCCAAAAAATACAAAAACATGAATTCAAAGGATACATATACCTCTACATTTATAGCAGCATTATTTACAATAGCCTAATTATGGAAGGAGCCCCAGTGTCTATCGATAGCTGAAGGAATAAAGATGTGGTATACCTATATATACAATGGAATATTACTCAGCCATTAACAATAATGAAATCTTGCTACTTGCAATGGCATGGATGGAGTTAGAGAGTATAATGAATGCTAAATGAGATAAGCTAGTCAGAGAAAGACAAATACCTTATGATTTACTCATGTAGAATTTAAGAAACAAACAAACGAAAAGACCAAAGGAAAAAAGGAGAGACGTAAACTAAGAAACAGACTCTTAACTATAGAGAACAAAGAGATGGTTACCAGAAGTGCAGTGGGTATGAGGACGAGTAAAATAGGCAATGGGGATTAAGGAGTGCACTTGTAGTGATGAGCACTGGTTGATGTATAGAATTGTTGAATCACTGTATTGTGTACCTGAAACTAATATAGCACTGTATGTTAACTATACTGGAATTTAAAATTAAATTAAAAAACAAAACAAAAAAGAAGTGGAATATATTTTTAACACACCTTGTGTCTGGGCTGGCCTTGTGACTTACTCTGGTCAATAGAATGCAGCAGAAGTGACCCTGTGCCACTTTCATGCCTAGATCTCAAATACACTTGCATGCTTCTACTTTCTTCCTTGGACTCTTGCTTCTACCACGAGCACAAACTATGGCTCGCCTGCTGGAGGATGAGAGATCCCAGCTGAGGGCTCCCAGCTGACAGACTTGCAAAAGCAGAGATATCTAGCCATAACACAGCTGATGTAAACAGATGAAGGAGCTCAGGTGAGACCAGCCTAAATTGCTGTTTGCAGGCTGTTAAACTAAGTAAGTGGCTATTTCAAACCATTACACTTTAGGGAGATTTGCTATGCTATAATGGGAAGATATGCATATTTCTGCTTCTCTCCTGGACCTTTGCCTATGCCATGGGAACAAGCCTAGACTAGTCTACTTCAGGTTGAGAGATAGTGTAGAACAGATCTGAGGCAGCTTACTTGTCACAGTTGAGGTCTCAGATATATGAAGAAACCCATCCACCAACAATAAATCCTGCTGTGGCTGACATATCCACCGACAGTAGATGCAGAAGTTCAGCTGAGACCAGAGAACATTCTCAGAGTCATAGTCAATTATTTATTGTTTTAAAACATTGGGTGGCAATAGGTATCTTGTACATAGTCCAGGATTGCTTGCCCCTCAATTTTTTTTTGTGGGTGATTTTCTTTCTTATTGAGGTCTCAATTATTTTGGATCTCTTAACCTATTCTTAACTGATATAGTTATCTATATTTCCAACATGAGCCAAAACCTTAAATTAGAATTGGCGTAAATTAATCAACCATTGGGTTATATTTGTCTTGCCAGTGATTGGCTTAATAGTAGTCATGTGACCAAGTTCCTGAAGAAGGGAACGTAGGAGGCTTCTGGGAAATGTTTTCCTCCTTTTAGAGATGCATGGGAAGAGATGGCCATATTATCCATCAGACTTTGATACATTTCCTCATGATGCTTGGGACATGGTAGCCATCTTACAACCATGAGGGGAGCTGGCCTCTAAGCAAAAGCTGATATTCTGAATATAATGGAAAGCCTTTTGGTTTTTGATAATATGATTGAGCCACTTGATAACTCCCTTTAACTCTAGACTACTTGTTATGTAAGATAATGCATCTCTCTAATGCTTGAGTAGGTTGAAATGAGTTTTCTATTAATTCCAGCTGAAAGTATCCTAAGTGATACAAAAATGTTCTTCTTATTTAATACTATACCAGTTGGAGAAGGTCTTTAAATCACTGAACAAAGTGTGCAGTCATTGCCCTCTGGGACTTTACAATCTAGACATCATGATTATAGAACAGATTGAGTGTAATAAATTGCTCATTAGTTACCCAACTAGGAAAAGTTATTTTCTTCAATATCAAAGGGAGTTCTGGGTCACTGTCAGATTTATTAAATATTATTAAAAAAATTTCCCCCAGAAGAATGTGATCCTTAAGTAAAATAATCCCTTTGAGGCATACACAGTATTAAATGATAATCATAAGCTTATACTTTTATTTTCATTCTTTGTTCAATTCAGAGTAACTTGCCTTGAGATGCTAGGGTAGGTTTACATTTGAAAAATAATATGGTGATGATGTAATATGATTTATTAATCACCCATAGACATAACAAGTCACAAATTACTCTGAGCTTAAAACACTAGTCTAGAAAGAAATGCCTTATTTATTTTTTTAAGTAGGCTTTATGCCCAGCAGGTAGTTCAATGCAGGGCTTGAACTCACAGCCCCAAGATCAAGACCTGAGCTGAGATCAAGGGTTGGATGCTCAACTGACTGAGCCACCCAGGTGCCTCATAAATGCCTTGTTTTAGGTTGGGGACTGAATCAGGATTACCCACCTTCCTCATCCAATTTTATGTACTTAAGTGATTTTGGAATGGACATGGTAACCTTAACCATGTAGTTCTTGGGGACTGATAGGAGGAGGACTTTTGGTTACACTGAGAGGGATTTATGGGCACCAGGAGATGGGGCAAGTTGTGGCAAAACATACTTCAGGATTCAAACTTTAAACTTATTCCACAGATTCACTATTTCAACCCTACAGTTCTCTGACCATGAGACATTTGAATTCTCTGTGGTTTTTTAAAAGTTGTTTCTCATAGATATACTTTTTCTTCCAGTTTTTTTTTTAATAGCTGCCCACATGCTGTGTCCATTGTGTACATCACAACAGGAACTGTTGCTTTAATTCCTCACAGTTTGAAGTATTTTTATGTTGTTAGTTCCCTGCTGTGATTTGTTTCTAATTCTCATGAATATCCATTTTCAGGCCCATCTTTTGAAGCTCTTGTTGCATTCCAGCAAAAGCAGAGTGAGACATTGGGCCAAGTAAGGACTCAGACCGGTGTGCACATCACTCAGGAACAGCACTGCTGGTCAACATAGGCAATTTTCATCAAGGACACAGATTCATAGGATCAAGGAATGTCAGCGTGAGAGGGGGGTGTTGCAGTCTAAGTTTGGTTCTGTGCATATCACAAAGTGAGACCTAACTTCCAATGAGATCACAAAAAAGATCAGTAGCACATCACTATGACAACTTAATGTGGAGCACATGCTAAATGCTAGACCCTGATAATGTAGCAGGACAGGATTTTCTTTTCTTTTCTCCTTGAGTCCCTTATTCCTTACTATCCACTCTTACATAGGGGGAGTGCTTAGGATAGACAAAATATAAAGAAGCTCTACTAGCAAAATAATGCACCAAAGTTATGTTATGAGAGTTATATCAATATTATGAAGAGGAAGGTTTGTTTGTCTTGACATAGCTTTGCTCTCAAGAATTTACAGGATCTAAATGTCTCTGCAGTGATTCATAGTTGGAATTTCCTTGACCTTGTTGGGATGGGCCCACAAATGACTTCAAGGTGAAGATAGATTCCGGAGGGGGGGGTGTGAACAGTAAGTGACGTAACACTACTAGTAAATATGGAGATTGGTTCTAACACTCTGATTTCATCTGCCCATCAGATGGTCACATGTCACGTCTGTTTGGTACAGGATGTATCCTGAGGAGAGGGTAGGATTACTTGTGGAAGGGGGTGGAGTTAATTTGATGTTCACATACTTGCTTTCAGCATATGCAAAGTTCAGTTTGTATGTGCACAAATGAATGGCTTTATAGATTGTATCATCTAGCTTTAACTCATCTTCATAAAATGGACAGGGAGCCTCAAAAATGTTCCTGCAGAGAAATCTCAGATCAAAGATAGAAACAATACAGCAAGCACAACTAAATGAAAGGGAAATGGCAGAGATAAGTCTTCTTTTATTCATAGCTCAAGCTTTCTTGGGCCACTTTAAGAGGTTAAAATGATTCTATCTTATACCTGACTGTACCATTTACCTAAAAAAAAATTTATCCATCTGTGCAAAAAGGTGATGTTTTAAAAAAAATGAATGAGAAAATAACTTTTTGAATGAGAATTTTGAAAACAGATATGAAGAAATGTCATTGTTATATTATCTTTATAACTAAAAATGGTATGACTGTGTCTCCTATTAAAAAATCCTATAATTTCCCACTTAAAAAACCTGAAAACAGAATCTTCTAAATGAAGATTAAATATTTTCCAAATGAAGAATTGTAAATTAGTTTTGTACCTACTTGTTAAAAATATAAAACCCCCAAACCTGGGAAAGATCCGAGGAAGATTATGAAGATTGAGCTTCCTTGGGGCTCCTGGCTGGCTCAGTCCATGGAGTATGCAACTCTTGATCTTGGGGTCCTGAGTTCAAGTATCACTTTGGGCGTAGAGCTTACTTAAAAAACAAAACAAAACTGAGCCTCTTTGAACCTGACCCTGAACAGAACGTGGACAAGCTATAGGGTAGTAGTCTTATTGTTTCTACTTATTTTTTTACCTGAAAGCTGGTGAGCCCATAAACATTGCACAATAGAAGTGAGTTCAGAGCAGTTAAGTTTAAAAGTCCGACACTGAGTTAGAAAAGTAATTGAATTTATTCTAAAATGCCATAACCCTTTAGCTAAAAATGAAAGTGCCCCCTTGCTCATACCTTGGAGGATGATTATACATAATCAGAACTGAGATTGTTTTCCTGACCCAGGAGATTGCTGCCTGTCACTGAACTCCTTATGTCTTTATGTCTTTTACATACATTAATGGCACTTAGTATTAAAATGGAAAGTGCTCTCTTTTTCAAAGTCCTGCCTTTATTAATGGTCTCATTTAGGCAACCTTGTAATTCTGAGAACTTGGGAATTAGCCAAGTCTAATTTTTATTTCCATCTGTGTTAAATTCACCCAAGGAGAAGTTATCTTCATAGGAATAGTCTAAGGAAGTGTCATTTATTTACAGAACGTTGTTTTTAGATTTTCAATTAGCAACCATGATGATTAATTTTATGTCAATTAGAATGGGCTGTGGAGTGCCCAGATATTTGGTCAAACATTATTTCTGTGTGTGTCAGTGAGGGTGTTTCTGAATGAGATTAACATTTGAATCAGTAGACTTCGTAAAGCAGATTGCCCTCTTTAATATTGGTAGGCCTCATCCAATCTGTAGAAGGCCTACACAGAATAAAAGGCCGAATGAGAAAGAATTTTTTCTTTCTACCTGTGTTTGAGCTGGGACATCTGTCTTCTTTTGCTTTTGGATTTGGGCTGTTACTTTATACCATCAGCTCTCTTTGGTCTCCAGTTTGTTGACTACAGATCTTAGATTTCTCAGTCACCATAATCATGTGAGTCAATTCCTTACAATAAATACATTTTCTTTCTCTCTTTCTTTCTTTCTTTCTTTCTTTCTTTCTTTCTTTCTTTTTTTTCTATCTATCTATCTATCATCTATCATCTCTACGTACCTATCTACTTACTTCCTATTGGTCCTATTTCTTTGGAGAACTCAGACTAATATAGCAACTTTCAAAGTAGAAATATCTGTTTTTTTAAGTTTGTTTATTTATTTTGAGAGAGGGAGGGAGGGAGGGAGGGAGGGAGAGAGAGAGAGAGAGAGAGAACACCAGCAGGGGAGGGGCAGAGAGAGAGGGGGCAGAGGATCCAAAGCAGACTCTATGCTGACAGCAGAAAGCCAGATGTTGGGCTTGAACTCATGAACCTTGAGATCACGACCTGAGCTGAAGTCAGACACTTAACCAACTGAGCCACTCAGGTGCCCCTAGAGATATCTATTAAGTATTATCTATAACAGAAGCAACAGGATACTTAGAGGTAAAAAGATACATACTAGAGATGACAAATTAATGAAAATGAACTTTCTTTAGCTGGGATACCCAGGAGAAACGACTTCCTGGTTTTCTGGTTTGTCCTTCAGAATGACCTTTGATGTCTCACATAAAATCTCAGTGAACCTGGTTTCATTCATTCATCATAGCATGCCTATTATGTCCCAGGCAATGTTCTAGGCACTGGTATATATCTGGGTCAGAATTCTTCAGGAGCTCGTGAGAAATTATTTTTGACATCAATCCTAGGTTGAGGATGAGCAGGGGCTACACAGAACACAAAGGGGGATGGATGGATGGAGGTTATGACCAACATCTTTGATTATCACCCCCTTCAAACACTATATATTCTCTATATAGTGCTTGCTAATCTTTAACTTTCTGCCAAGACTCCTATAATTATGCTATCTAAGGTTATTAAAAATTCAATTTATCTGTTCTCAGCTGGTCCTGAATTATAGCTAATCTTTTTTTTTGTTTGTTTTTAATTCACCTATCCGAAAATGGCTTCTCTCTAACATAGAGCACAAAGCCATCCAAAGTTTGATCAGGAAAGCAATAAAAATGAGATCCTTGTTTCTTCTTCCAAGTGTTTATATTCCCAATGGAGTTTTCTTCCTTAACACTGCCCTTACTCCTATTAAATTAACACAGCTGTTCAGGCACCTTTGTATGATTTGCTTCCTTCCTGATTTCTTGTCTATCTACTCAAATTTGGTGATGCAAGGTCCTCAGAACTACTAGAAGGTGATCTACCTAGCTTTTATCTAGGTTCTGCTTCTCTCACTTTGGATCCGGCAGTTCAAACCTTCCACAGGCCCCTGAATGCATTCACTTAGGGGTTCAGTTTCCAGCCCTATGTCACAGCAGATTAGAGGCAGACAAGTCCTTGCAGGCTAAGGTTTTTATCTTGGCCCATCTTTGGGGGCTTTTGCTAGGAACTCAATCAGGTGATTTTCTTTCCCTCAGAGAATTGATCTTTATATATATATATATATATATATATACACACACACACACACACACACACACACACACACACACATATTGTTACATGCCCACTGTGGCAGCCATGAGTATGCGGTCCTCAAATCCCCTATTGCAAAGAAAAATTGAGCTGCCTTCTCCCTGGAACCCAAGGCCCACTCCATGCTTTCTGCAAGCTGCTCCCAACCAGTGCCTGGCCATGGCATATTAAAGCCAGCCCAGGGGCACCTGGGTGGCTCAGCAGGTTAAGTGTTTGACTTTTGGTTTCAGCTCAGGTCATGATCTCAAGGTTTGTGGGTTCGAGCCTCTCACTGGGCTCTGAAGCTGGCAGTGCAGAACTTGCTTGGGATTCTTTCCTTTTCCCTCTCTTTCTGCCCCTCCCCCACTTGCATGTGTGTGCGCTCTCTCTCTCTCTCTCTCTCAAAATAAATAAAGTTTAAAGTTAGCCCATTCTTGCAAGATGGGAAACTCCTTAACAGAGGACTTTGCTTATGGATTTCCCATTGGCTTGGCCAAACTTCTGAGAACTGCACTGAAGTTTGAGACTCTTACTAGCTAATCCTCCTTCCTTCCCCTTCTCCATCACAGAGGTCAGACCCGCATCAGTCTGAAGGCTTTCCTCACCTTCTGTGACTTTCTTTTGTCTATCCTTCACAGGCATTTCCTCTGAATAAACCTCTTGCACATTTAATCCTGACTCGACATCTGCTTTCTGAAAAGCCTAACACACAACATACCCATCCATTTGTTTTTTTTTCTGATCTGTGAAATATTTGAGGTGTTAAGATGCTCAAACCATCATTAACATGGCATATGCACAATCAGATTCTCCTATATACAATAATGCTGCTACATTATCCTTGGGCATATTTCACTCCTTATGGCCATTGTTCCAAATCATTTCCAATCCTCAAAAATCTCTGAATCCTTTTCTTTCCTCCACTCTGATTCCACTCTCCACTCTGAGAAAAGCAGGCTACTTATCTTGAACATGGGCTTCCCTCACCAGCCTTCCTCTTCACTTCAAGATTCCTCTGTAATTACATCCATTATTCTCCCCTCTGTCCCAGGTCCAGTAAGACTTTCTCCTTTCCAAAGGTGGCCTCTTGCATTCTTGATCTTGTCCCGTTTTAGGTACTTTAGACCAACGTGTTAGTCAGGTCCTCCACCCTAAGAATATCCTCTTGCTCCCACTTCATTCAAGGCACTCGCTATCTTCCTTACATGCCTAGATGTTATAAGTGTAGACTACATTCACTGTGGTCAATTTACCACCTCATCTTACTCACCTGTAAATTCATTCTTATCCACACTGATCTCTTGAGATTTTTCTCTTAAAGATGACACTCCCTTCCTAATTGTCAAGTTTATGGCCTCATCTCATCCTTCATTTTATTCAGTCTCAGAATTTGACTTATTTACTACTGTTTTCTTTTTGAAATGTCTTTTATCTAGGTTTTGATGACCAATCAAAAACTTGTCTCTGATATTCTTACTTTCTGTAGGGTCTTTCCCTTACTCTACCACTGACATTTTTTTAAATTTTATTTTTTTTAATGTTTATTCACTTTTGAGAGACAGACCGTGAGAAGAGGAGGGGCAGAGAGAGGGAGACACAGAATCCAAAGCAGGCTCCAGGCTCCAAGCTGTCAGCACAGAGCCCAACGCGGGCTCGACTCACAAACCAGGAGATCATGACCTGAGCCAAAGTTGGATGATTAACCGACTACTCCTTTACCATTATTTCTTTTCTGAACTCTAGGTCTCTCTCTCTCTCTCTCTCTCTCTCTCTGTCTGTCTCAATCTTGCTTTCCAGAGTGAAAATACACAACAAATTTCACAGCGTATGGTTTTCAGGCCACTCCATCACCCCACTAACAATAAGAACATAGACCACTCAGTCACCACACATTTCCTACCAATGGGAAGAAGTTCACCAGCTAACATTTGGTCGGAATGCTGCTAGGGAAAGGGGCAGGATGAAGGAATGTATGGGAATTCTACCCTTTTACTTTTTCACTCCTTCCTGACTTGTTCTGGTAGAATCTGATTGTCCCAAAATGCAGAATTCCTGACTGGGGGGCAAAGAAATAGCAACAAAACTTCCATATGGATGTATCCTTGGAGACATGAACTCAGCAAATCCAAACTTGTCTTCATTTGAAATCTCTGCTTCTACCTGTAGCACCACTACCTTCTCAATTACCCAGACCTAAACCTCTGTTCCTTTAACTCTACACCCAGTTTCAAAATCCTATTGATTCTGCTTCCCCAGGTATTAGGACCCATTCTGTCCTTCCCATACCCAATGCTCTCATTTGTCATCTCTTCTCCACATCCTGTCTTATATTTCTAAAATGCTCTTTACAGTGCTGCCAGAATAATCATAAACAGGTGAACTTACTGCTCACCCCAGAAATTTTCAGTGGGGGCTCCCACTAGCAAAACTGGAACAATTTATGCATCAAAATAAACCATGACATGTATGGCTTATAATTCATTGAATAAAATAAGAGTTAATGTTTATTCTAATATAAATAGATAAATAAATGTTCAAGGAGTGGAAAGCTCCTCCATACAGTCATAGATGTAGAAGGAAAGATGAAATTAGAAAATCACCATTTGGCAACTTCTATAGCAATAACTGTTTCAGGCAAGAAATTACTGGTTGAAAGTTTGATGAGAAAGAAGATATTACACAGTCTCTAGATACAATATTTACTAAAAAAAAGGAAAATATGGAAAATTGACTGTGGAAAAACCCAGTAGACACTACCTTACTAAGTGTTCAACATTAATATTACCTACAATTGAACAAGTAGACATCATGTATCTCCTGATACAATGCACTAAGAGCCAAATATCACTGTGATACTCCAGTCCCCAAAAGTATAGTGTGCATCTACTCATGAGAAAATATCAGAATCTACAAATTGGTGTTCTTCAAAATAAATGGCATGGACTCTTCCAAAGTGTCAAGATCATCAGACTGGAGATTCCAGACTAAAGTAGTAAACTAAAGAGAGAAAAGTAAACAAACAATAATTTGTGCTCCTAGAGTGAATCTTAAATCAGATTTATTCTTCTTTTCCTATAAAAGATACTTGTAGGACAACTGGCAAAATTTGAATGAGCTCCATACATCAAAGTTAATTTCCTGACTTAACTGTATCAAAGTTAATTTCCTGATTTTGATGACAGTGCTCTGGTTATGTGGAAAATCCCCTTGGTTTTAGAAAATACACCCTGAAGTATTTAGTGATAAAGGAGCATCATATCTACAACTTACTGTCAAGTGGTGCAAAAACCACAATTCTATCTATCTATCTATCTATATCAATTTATTAAAAAATGATAAAACAAATATAAAATGTTAATTTTTGAAGAATCTGGGTGAAGAGTTTAGGGAAATTTGTTTTTGCAGTATTTTCACAACTTTTCTGTAAGCCTTAAATCATTTCAAAGTGAAAACTTAAAACCTTCAGTGGCCAGATAAATTACACAATGGATTGTATAGTATTAGGAGGGATCCATGACCCGGTGCAACTTGTAACAAAGGCAAGGTATGCAATCTCTGCTGTAGTCATTCTCTCTACTCTTAAGGAATTACTGCCTTGGAGGAGGTTTCCCTGACTGATAGCTTAGTAGAGAATCAGTCCTATTGTATTTCTGATAGGCCTTTATTAGTAATAATGATGGTGATGATGATAATGAAATAAACCACCTTATAGCTATATCTTAGAGACTTGCTACTATATATATTATATATATATATATATATATATATATAAAATAGTATGTGTGTTTTGCCTTTTCCCTTGACAAAAATATTAATAACTATAATATGCATGAGAAATCATAGCCCAATGGATAACTGGCCTTAGTACTACTAGATGTACTTAATGTAATATTTGGGAAAGAAGTTATATACCCTGTCTTCTACCACTGAAGTTCAATTCTTGGCTATCAGCATTAACACAAAGAAGGGAGAATGGGCTTTATACCAAAATTTAGGTGGTTTCCAAAATTAACTGGGTTTTGGAATATGGTTATTTAGCTTGAATGGGGATATGATTAATATTCTGAGAACTCATACAAAAAGACAAAATAATGGGTACCATGGGCCAACCCAGAAATATTTGGGAAACTGCCAAAATTGGCCATCTTGCTCCTGATTAAATCTTCTGGGCAACTTACTTCCTGTTGAGAACAGATGACTGTCTTCCAGGTTATTGTAAGTTTACCTACCATCAACAAACCTCTTTTGAAGCAGAAGAAGTAAGCATATGAGTTTCTAAAGCTTTCTCTGTATAAATGTTAAACAGAGGAGATACTATCAGTAAACATTAAAAAATTGTTTTTTGGAGAAACCATTATTACGGTATAATAGGAGGGTGGTATTTTCCTCCATCCGATAATATGTTATTTTGATTTTCCTTAATCACAAGAGCACCGAGGGGTGTAATACTCTTGGTAAGTATTATAGCTGAGGTCAGGCTAAGAATAAGTCTCATCATGGTGCTGCTGGAAGAGACAAGTATCCTGCAGTGACACACTTCAGCTTTGAGGAGAGCTTGAGACAGAGAAGTGGGGCTGTCTGAAGTGGGGAGTAGGTGGTACTTGTGGCAACCATCCTCGAGAGGCTGCATCTGCAGAGTTTGCACTTCCCTAATTGAACTTTTTACAAGTGAAATTGAAGCTAAGAAGACTGGCAGTCCCCAAAAAATTCAACACACACACACACACACACACACACACACACACATTTTTGTCTAAAAAGTAAAGAGATATCTAGTCAGTGAGCTTGTTTTTTGAGATAGTGAAAGGATCTGGATTCAAATTGCAAGATATTGGTGCTACAAGCTCTGTAATTTTGGGCAAGTCATTTAACCTCTTAAAGCTGAGATCAGGGGCACCTGGGTGGCTCAGTCAGTTGAGCGTCTGACTTTGTCTCAGGTCATGATCTCACAGTTCATGGGTTCGAGCCCCGCATCAGGCTCAGAGCCTGGAGTTTGCTTCATATTCTGTGTCTCCCTCTCTCTCTGCTCCTCCCCCTCTTGTACTCTGTCTCGATCTCAAAAATAAATAAAAACATTACAAAAATTTTTTTTAAAAAGCAGAGATCAATAGATGTTTCTTTAAAGGGCCGGTTGGTAAATGTTTTCAGCTTTGTAGGATTCAGTCTCCGATGCAACTACTTCACTGTATTATTGTGGTGTGAAAGCAGCCATAGGACAATATTTAGTAAATAAGTATGATTGCCTTCCAATAAAGTTTAGTAATAAACACCAAAATTTGAATTTCATATATTTTTCACATGTCATACAATATTTCACATGAAATATTTTCCCCTTGCCTCCTCCTTTTAAAGATCAAATTGGCTTTATTAAGCTATTCATGAATCAGGCAGCATCCTATTTAGCAAGTAGTGGGGAGCTCCCACCAACTTTTAAACTCTAAAGTAGTATCACCTATTAGAGGAGGAAGAAAGGAAGGAGGAGGAGAAGGAAGACAGCTCATATTAAGTACTAATTATATGCCAGGTTAAGTTCTTTGAAGGTCTGGTCCATTTAACACTCAACCGTATGAAATAGATACTATTTTCAGATGTCAAAAGTGAAGCACAGAAATATTTCATAATTTTATCAAGGTCTTAAACTGGGAAATGGGAGACCCAGGATTCAAAACAGATTTACCCCTACAGAAGTTTCCCAGTTTAACCTGGACACTCTGCTACAGTGTCCATATCACTGATCTGGACTCAAGTCAGTAGAGGCATGGAACTAGCCCAACTGCAGTCAACAGGGAGATCATGGTGTATGCGGGATGGTGTGTCCATATACATAAAGAGTGTGTGCCAGTATGGTTTCAACTTCCAGGCTGTGCTGTTCAATCAATATATTATATGGACTTCTCTAGAGTATAAGTCTATATATGGATACACACTTCCCTTCTATAAAAACTTTAGGTGAAAGAAAAGGAGGCAACCTTAATTAACTAATTAGCTGGGTGCAAGTCATAACATCTCTGGGTCTCAGTTTGGACATTTATTGAATGAATATGTAGAAAAAATGCTTTCTGTGTATACACACACTATGTGTGCATACACACTCACATATACATACATATGTACACACATACACAAAATACATATCATGCACACATATATATGTATGTATGTATTTATGTGTGTGTGTGTATATATATATATATATATATATGCATATGCATATCATGAGCCTTTACTTTAAGAAATCTAGCTAAGTGGTAAAACCCATATACAATTATCTATAAGTCAGTATACCAAAAGTACTATATGAATTCAGGGGAATAAAAGGAAATTAACTCATCTTTATTTACCAACTACTCTATGCCAGATGTTTTTACATAAGCAATTATCTCATTTAATCTTTAAAAAAAACTATTAGGTAGGTGTTTCCCCATTAGATATATGACAAAACAGGGACTGAGGACAATTAAACGTTTCAAGTCCACCCAGTTAATAAGTAATGGAACAGAAGCTCAAGTCCTTGTTTATCGATGTTATTTCTATCTGAACTCTTATGTTTCATGGTGAAAATAGCATTTTGGCTGGCTTTGGAAAGATGGCTAGGACTCTGTAAAAAACAGAATGAAAAACAGAAGAGACAGGTATTTCCAGAGTAAAACAAAAGCAGAATAAAGGTAGAAAACCAAATAGTGTGACCACAAAAAATAGCAGTCACATTAGCTGAAATATAAAAAGCATATAAGCCGATAGTCAGGGGAAGGAGTATGGAGGCACTTGAATGCCAAACCAAGAAGTCTGTAGCTGGTACAAACTACAGTAGTGATAGCTAAGCATATATCCCTTCCTGAAGGAATCTGCAGATGGATAGCCCTTGTTGGGTAGACAACAGATAGAGTGATGAGATCACCTGTCCTTACTGGAACCCAGTTTTAAGAAAGAGGGGGCTATATTAATAAGTCAGTACGGTCATGAGTTGTAAACTGGGGCTATCCCTGGCAAACCAGGAGGTAGTGTAACCTTGGGAATGAGACTACATGACCCAGCCCTTGTATACCTGACTCCCATCTCAAATAGAGGCAGGTCTGGGGGCTCTATTAGAGGCCAAGGGAGAAAATTATATATATATATATATATATATATATATATATATATATATATATATTTGTTATATCCAAAATATATATTTAATATATATTAATATATATAAAAATATATGTTAAATATAATATATATTTTTGGATCTAACAAATTAAGAAGAGATAACAATGGAGATCAAGTTTTACTGTGGAGGCCCAGTAATTCTCAAAGTACGAGTCTCCCTGGTGACATTGGATTAGTGAACCCCTCAGATCTGAAGCTAAATTGGAGCTTTCCCTTAGACTGAAGATTATTAACTCCTTGAGAAGGATAAGTCTGGTTAACTCAGGTGCAGGCAGAAAACTGGAACTCAAAAGTGGAGGTCTAGCTACATGCATTGGTTTGCTTGTAACAGAGTTCAGAACACACTACCCTGAAACATGGCCCCTTGGCATACTGAATATTTTCTAAGTTGAAGGAATTTGAGAAACAGCACATATAGGAAAGACTTTCTGACCTTCCTCCGATATGGGTCATAAAAACTTTATGTAAGAGTGCCCTCCTATACCCAGAGGAAAAGAGGATCCTTATCTTTGAAGACACAGAAGGACACAGAGAGGAATCTAAACAAACAGGCCTTGCGGTTTAGATTCCCAGTTGACAACACTTAATTCAAACCCTTGTCCTATAACATCTTTCTACAACTCTTCACTCTTCATCAAAGCCAGCACAAAAACACTCAGATTTAACCACTTCCTGGGTCTTCATCTTCTTCTGAAGGCTCCTGTGTCAAATAAAACTTACATTAAACTTGTGTTTTTCTCTTGCAAATATGTCTTTTGTTACAGGGGTCCCAGCCAAGAACTTAGAAGGGCAAAGGAAAAAGGTATTTTCCTTCCCTACACCTACTTCATGGAGATTGCACATATAAGGCAAGCCTGGCTCTTTATGTGCAGCTGAGAGGGAGGGAGAGGAAGTGAGGCAAGAAGGAAGAGGAGGACAAAGGGAGAAGAGGAAAGAAGAGGCAGAAGAAGGGAGAGGAAGAGAAAAGAGAGTGTATGGGGGAGGGGGAGGAAGGAAGAGGGAAGGGAGAGAAAGAACCAAGGTGCAGGGTGTTTGAGGAGCAAATGATCCCTCCTACTGATAAGATAGCCCAAAGAAGCCAAGATCTTTAAATATTTTTTTTTTTTTAATTTTTTTTTCAACGTTTTTTATTTATTTTGGGGACAGAGAGAGACAGAGCATGAACGGGGGAGGGGCAGAGAGAGAGGGAGACACAGAATCGGAAACAGGCCCCAGGCTCCGAGCCATCAGCCCAGAGCCCGACGCGGGGCTCGAACTCACGGACCGTGAGATCGTGACCTGGCTGAAGTCGGACGCTTAACCGACTGCGCCACCCAGGCGCCCCTTTAAATATTTTTTTTAACGTTTTTTATTTATTTTTGGGACAGAGAGAGACAGAGCATGAACGGGGGAGGGGCAGAGAGAGAGGGAGACACAGAATCGGAAACAGGCTCCAGGCTCCGAGCCATCAGCCCAGAGCCTGACGCGGGGCTCTAACTCACAGACCGCGAGATCGTGACCTGGCTGAAGTGGGACGCTTAACCGACTGCGCCACCCAGGCGCCCCGAAGCCAAGATCTTTATAGTCTCACTGTTGACATAAGACTTTGGACCCCCACCCAATGACAGTTAAAGAATAGAGAAAAACTTGAAGTATTGATTCCTATACTCTCCCACCTCAGGAGACAAATAGAGACCTATCCTAAAACAACATAAGAAGGGAAAATACAGGTTTCCTTCTAGAAGTGAATGATAAACAATAAACATGTGAGTCATCTTATTTTTCAGGGACTTTGAAATTGGGGAACTGAGACTATGTTGCAAGTGGTGGTGGCCCCTGAACCTGAGAGGTCAGGCAGAATTGGTCCTGGCATGGTACAGATTCAGGCTATGAATAAGCAAAGGAAATCAGGTGTTGGAGAGGGGGAACACTGTGGCTGATGCATGAAGAAAAGCAGAGAAATGAGGAAGGAGAGAAAGATAGGAGAGCAGCTCAATCTGAGAATTGCCTTGACTTGCTTCTAATGAGCCTTAGCTTATGCAGTCTTTTCCAGATTCCTATATGCACATTCCTTTCAGCCTTTATTACCAAAAGAGTACCTTCTAGAATTTTATTTAGCAGAGGAACAATTGAAGCTCCAATAGTTGTTTGGGAAAATTAATCTGAAGCCAACTGAATGAGTTGGATTACAGAGAGAGATTAGAAGCATAAATACCCTTTAAAAGGTTAGTTTAGGTGTGAAGAATAAGATGTGAACTAGGTCTTTATCTATTACAATTTAAAGAGGAAATGATTTGATATGCTAAAAAGAAATTTGATTTCACCTGTAATGGTATTTGGGATACAGTAGAAAGGAGTCAACAATTGGTTAGTAATTTGAACAGATTACAGAATAATGGAACCAGAAACACCAAAAAGACAATTCATCATGAGGAGGTAGTGCAGGAATGCTGGTGAACATTATGAGTTTGAAATGCCAGTGAACATACATCCATCTTTGGTATTTTGTCTCTAGAGAGACATCTTATTCTCATCTTATTCTCTAGAGAGAAATAGAGTATGAAGGTTTGGTGTTTACCAAGGTGGGTAAATACCTTGTGGGGCAGAGACCACAAAATAGCCTGCCCCAGTAGTCCTAATTTAGAAGACAATGGTTTTGTTCGGCAAAAAAATTAAAAATTAAAAAATTAAAAAAGTATTTTTAAATTTTGACTTTCAATGCTTTTTGTTGGGCATGACCTCTTTTTTTGGTCCCAGGCCACAAAATTTTCTATTATCTTATACCTGGTTCTATTAAAATGTTGGTTCCTGAAAGCAAGGCAGGAAGTATAATCAAGTGTAGTGTCAAAGAGAGTGAGCTATGCCCCAGGTTAGTGCACTGGAATCTCTGCCCAGTCACCAGGAGCAGTGTGACCTCCAGTAAGTTAATGTAACTTCTAGGAACACTGTCTGGCTCATAGTAAGTGCTCAATGAGATGTTAGCTATTCTCACTGTTAGAGTTTGTTCCTCAAATGAGTTTGTTCCTCTTTTACTATATTCCCTATGTACCCTTTATCCCCCTGACTTACTCATTTCATAACTAGAAGACTGTATTTCTCACTCCCCTTTACCTACTTGGCTCATCCCCCACCCCACTTCTCTTTGTCAACCATCAGTTTATCTCTGTATTTATGTGTCTGTTTCTGCTTTTTGTTTTTTTTGTTTTTTTTTTACTTTTTAGATTCTACACATAAGTGAAATTATATGGTATTTATCTTTCTCTGACCTACTTCACTTACGACTATATCCTGTAGGTCTATCCATGTTGTTGAAAATAGCAAGATCTCATTCTTTTTCTTTTTCTTTTTATCATTTTATCTTCATCATGGTAAGTGTACTCTTTAATCCCCATTCTCTATTTCTCCCATCTCCTGACCCACCCAGTCTCTGGTAACCATCAATTTGTTCTCTATAGTTAAGAGTCTGTTTGTTGGTCTCTCTCTCTCTCTCTCTCTCTCTTCCCCTTTACTCTTTTGTGTGCTCTCTTTCATGGTTTGTTGGCTTTCTTTCATGACATACTTGGATCCCTTTCTCTTTATTCTTTACATATCTATTATCTATTTGTGGTTACCATTAGGTTTGTATATAACATCTTCTCCATATAGCAATATATAGTAAGTTGATGGTTTAAATTTAAACCCATTTTTTAAAGTTTATTGAGAGAGAGAGAGAGAGAGAGAGAGAGAGAGAGAGAAGGAGAGAGAATGAGTGAGGGAGGGGCAGAGAGAGATGCAGAGAGAGAGACTCCAAGCAGGCTCCACACTGTCAGTGTGGAGCCCACAATGCGAGGCTTGAACTCACAAACTGTGAGATCACGACCTGAGCCAAAAGAATCAGATGGTTAACTGACTGAATCACCCAGGCGCTCCAGTTTAAACCCAATTGTTTACTCCTCTCCCTCCCGCGTTTTAGGTTTATAGTGTCATCTTACATCCTCTTATTTTATGAATGCTTTGACTGATTTTTACAGAAATATTTTTACTGCTTTTATGTTTTTTACTTTTTATACTCCCTCTTTTGGTACTTCCTTTCCACTCAAAGAGTCCCTTTTAATATTTCTTTTAGAGCTGGCTTAGTGGTCACGAACTCCTTCAGTTTTTGTTTGTCTGAGAAACTTTTTATCTCTGCTATTCTGAATGATAGTCTTGCTGGATAGAGTTTTCTTGGCTGCAGGTTTTTCCCTTTCAGCACTTTGAATATATCATGCCACTCCCTTCTGGCCTGTAAAGTTTCTGCTGAAAAATCTACTGGTAGCTCTATGAGGGTTCCCTTGTAAGTAACTGTCTTCTTTTCTCTTGGTGCTTTTAAATTTTTTTCTTTACCAGTACTTTTTGCCATTTTAATTAGTATGTGTCTTGGTGTGGATATCCTTGAGTTGAACTTTTGGGGGGATCTCTGTCTCCTGGATCTGGATATCTGTTTCCTTCCCCAGATTAGGGAAGTTTAAGTTATTATTTCTTCAAATAAATTTTCTTCCCTTCTACCTCTCTCTTCTTCATCTGAGATCCCTATAATGTGGATGTTATTATGCTTTATGGAAGAATCTCAATGTTTTTACAGCTGGATAATATCCCATTTCTCTCACACACACTAATTCTTTACCCATTCATTTATTCATGGACACATGGGTTGCTTCTGTATCTCAACTATTATAATGACACTACAATAAACATTGGGTACATATATCTTTTCAAATTAGCGTCTTCATTTTCTTTGGGTAATACTCAGTAATGGAACTATTGCATCAAATGGTATTTCTATTTTTAATTTGAAGAAACTCCATACAGTTTTCCAGAGTCTGTGCACCAAGTTACTTTCCCACCAACAGTGCACAAGGGTTACTTTTTTTCCCCCACATCCTCACCAACACTTGTTATTTCTTGTCATTTTGACAAGGTATTTCTTAAATAGAGGTTGACAAGCAGACAGAGAGGCTCACCAGAAATGGCAAAGAGGAGAGCAAGGACCCCTGCAGAATGGAGGAGTGGGTGGACAAACACACAAGTTTATCAGATGACAAATGGCAGTAGGACATTGAAAAGCTCGTACTGAATGGCCTGTGTCAGGGAGGAAAAAATTTACCTTTACCCTCTTTGGTTTATATTGGGGACCTGTAAATTAAACTGACAAAAGACAGACTAGTGAAAGGCAAATTTTAATCATGTAGAAGTTCACAGAAAAATGTATATCAAGGAGATGATTAGAATTTGGGGCTTATAGGTCATCTTAGCAGAGGAAAGAAAGGAGAGAAGAGAAAACAAATGGCCTTTAGGAAAGATGAATGGGTCTTTAGGAGAATAGATAGGAGATAATCATAGTTTTAAGACAATGTCTATTTAGGTATGGTGTGTGATTTCCTCTAGTTGGAAGAGTCAATCTTGCCTTGTTCTGGGAAACTCCTAGGAAGGGGATTTAAGACAATGAAATTATTTTGGGAGGCTCTACTTTTAGGCAGATAAGGAAATTCAGAAAAAAAGCCTATTTCAAATATCTTCTGCACAAAATAATTTTTATGTCACAGTGACATATTCTAGACTCCTTCACCTGCATTTTATTAAGAAAACATTTTGAAAAGAACCTGGATAATGATAAAAAGAGAAAATTGAGGGCCTTAGCATTTTCAACAGTTAATATGAAGAATTAACTAGTTGCTAGTGATCCCTCAATTGCATTCTAAAATTATTGCAACATTAATAGTAGCTAAGTGAACATGTCATGCCATGATTCTGCCTTAATTCTATGTTAATTTCTATGGATGGGAAAATCATGCGATAGTAGGCAGCAGGCATCTGATCAAGAAGACAGGGAGATAGAAAATGAGATATTAGTGTTCAAGAGAAAGGGACATGGACCCCAGAGAGTAAAACAGTCTCAGTCACAAGCTGGAAAGCTATTAATAAGCAAAGCCAAACTCAGAAAGCAGTGTGTCACCAGGAGCAAGGAAACTGCAATGAACGACATAGGAAAGCTTTCTCAAGAGAAGGAAAAAGATTTGAGAGTTTTCTTTTTGAGACAACATTTGAAGTATTCTTTTAAGCCCCTCTTCATTGCCACTAATATTTTATTTCAAAGTTTGTGGCACCCAGAGTAAAATACAGTGTGAAGAAAAGTCTCATTTGAATTTTCCTTATCCTCCATAGATCCTGCCTTTCAGTCAGTTAACTTTTCAGCTGGTTCCAGACCTTTTGGACGTGAGAGCTATTTTTACAAAATAATTAAACTAGATACCCTCCTCTTCCACTGTGCCTTGCTAGAGTTCTACATCTTGACTATTTTGGTTGTTGATTTCCTTTATGTATCTTGTGCCTTCCATGCTCTTGTGCTCTCTCATGACACTTCTCAAACACAGAGCTCTCCAGTTTCCTTTCTCCTCCCTCCAATATTTTCCTGTTCTGCCCATTACACAGCAGAGCTGCTTACTCCTCTCATTCTCTTTGTGGATTCCCTATTCTCACAATGGCAGTTGTCCAAATAGTCCTTTACAGCCTGCCACTTTATTTATACATTTGACTACAAGCAAGCTAAACAGAGAATTAACTCTATAAGAGCCGAGGCCACAGATGTAAACAAAGGCAGCTCAGAGAAGATAAGAAATGTAATCCAAATCTTTGATTAGATTTGAAGGCATCTAATAAATTATACTTAAAATATCAAATGTGTGCCCTGCCAAGGAGCTGACAGAGGTGGAAGGTTGAGTGCAACATTTCTGCCACCATCAACATCACTAAACATTTGAGAGGTCTATTAAGCTTAGTCCTTTCCCCCAACTCTGTTGACCTTGGACAGGAGGCTATTTCTCCATGGGCTTCAGGCTTGCCATTCCAGTGATGAGAAGTGGACTCTTGAGAAAAGTAACCAAACACGTTCACAACATCAATGATCTCAGTATGAGCCTTTTCCCTTGGGTGTAAGTTTCCAAGCAGTTCACATTTTTCTCATGGTTTTAGGAAACAAACAATTTCAATCATGTTTATTTCCTGGGTAATATTCTAGCATCATGGGAAATGGGAAGGAGGAAATGTAGGACTTTGCTCTATGTGGCTGTAACTTTCAGAATAGGAAAAAAAATAATAAGTTCTTCCAAAGACTGCATGCCAGTTTGGTAAGATAGTCAAGTGATCTTAAACTGGCCTAAGAAGAATTATTTTTATACTATATATTGTCAGGCATATTCTATGAGTAATTTACATTCTGTTTAAGAAATATTTTACATGGAAGTTTAAAATTCCTTAGTCTGTTGGGGAAAAAAATAAACACTCTAACAGCAAATATCTGAAAACCAGTTCTCTGCTTTCTTCTCTCATTATTGTTTCTGATTATCTATCAAGGTCAACTTCTGACATAACATTAGTTTCACATGGTGGGGGAAAAATAAAATCAAATGAATTAATTAACTCATGCTTTGTGGAGTTAGTGCATTTTAGAGAGCCAATCTTAATTCATTTGAACAAAAGATCACTATGAAAAACTCATGACACAGGAGTCAATATCAAGAACGTGGATAATTGTATGAATAGAAGATTAAGTGGAAAATGAGTCAGTGAGAGAAGAGAGAGAATGCAAGAGTGAGGCGTACAGATCATTTGAGTCAGTTTTTCTTGCTGTTACAACTCATTCTGTGGCAAAAATTCAATTTGGTTGATATTTTTTAATCCATATTATTTCTTAGAAATCTCAATGTATTTTAGATACAAGACTCTGAAGGAATATATGTTCTTTATACTTCATCTCATTAGTATGAGAAAGATGTGTTAAAGTCATATTTACGTTTTTCCAAAATAACTTGATTTTCTTTACATGATAGGAAAAGGACAGATGCGGGAATGCAAATCAGGTGTGTCCTGGACCACAGGAAACCACTGTATTTTCTCACTTCTCAGCTGGGTTACATAGACAGTGGGATAAATGGAGACAAGCAGCAAGAAGGCAGCATATTCATGCTTTCACGCATATTCATTTTTTTCAATGAGCACAGTAGATGTGACATTGGGACATTTGCAGATAGAGAATCACCTGAAGGGCCGTTAGAGACCAGTGCTCCATCTGCATGAAGACCTCCCACCCTATTGAGCTTCCCATCCTATTGAGCTTCAGTGTGGTTGTAGCTGAACCCCAAGCTTGAGGAATGAAAACCAAACTCAGGTGTTTTCTAATATAGAAAATACAGGCCTTTTAAACATAATGAAATAAAGCAGAATATCCAAAATCCTCACTCTTTATAACCAAACCACATACAGATTTTTAAATTGTGAGCCTTTTTAATACTTGAAGCCATGAAGTAGTTCTACACATGTAGTACCTGTTTGTATCTCATTGATGTAATTAGGGCATTTCTGAGATGGACTTGGTTTTCTTTTGAAATGAACCGATCTAATCTCCTCATTTACAAATGAAAAAGCCAGCGTTCAGACTTCAACTGCCAAACCAGCTCTACCCTTCCTTAGAATTGTCTGTTGAAAGAGGGACTGAAAGGAAAACCTGTCTAGTGTAACCTCAGGAAACCTATGCCCTTCCCCTCCCCTCCCTGTCTCCATTCCATCCCATGTCCCCTCCCCATCATCTTCCAATTCCCCTCCCCTCCCTCTCCCTCTCCCTCTCCTCAGCAGTGAGAATTTCCCAAGTAAGTCTTAGAAAAACGGGGATTCTGACTTTTCCATCATATCTCCCAGAAACCTACTGCATTACTTTCCTCCCACAAACTTGCTGGCTTAAAACAACATTTATTACCTTACAGTTCTGGAGGTCAGAAGTCTGAAGTACATCTCACTGGGCTAAAATCGAGGTGTCAATAAGACTGTGCTCCTTCTGGAAGCTCTAGGGGAGAGTCCATATCCCTGCCTTTTCCCACTTCTAGAGGCTACTTGCTTTCCTTGGCTTGAGGACCCTTTCTGTGTTCAAAGTCAGAAACCTCAGTCCAAGTGCCCATGCTGCCATGTCACTGGTTTTCATTCTCTATCTCCCCTCCCCACCCTTACTTCCCCTTTTAAGGACACTTATGATTAATTGGGATCACTTGGATCATCTATGGCACTTTTCCTATTTTAAAGTCCATTTATTGGTAACTTTTGTCTTCATTTTTGTGCAACCTAACATACTCACAGATTCTGGGGATTTGGAATGTGGACACCTTTGCCAGGGCGTTCTGCCTACCACACCTATGAACATTAATTTCGTGTTCAGGATAATTTTTATTACTACAAAATCGGGATTTTCATTTTGGAAAGTTTTCACTTCCTCTGGTTCCTCTAAGTTGATGTGGCATGCTTCCTTGGAATTTATACTACTGGATAAAAGGGCAGATACTGACATGAATACCAGTTCTTGATTATAATCCAAACAGTATAATGGTAGTTGTTTGCCTTTTAGTAGATCTTGGAGATTTAGATATCCATCCCTCTGAGGAAATATGATGTTATCCCTACACTTTGGTAAATGGCAGAATTGCAACACAAACATTTCTAAGGAGTGCTAAATAAATCTCTGTGAAGGAATTAAACACTTCTTTCAACCAGCTTCTATAAACATCAGTGTGTATGTGTGTGTATTGAAATAGTAAGTTATCTATGATGTGCCATTTGTGCTAAATCCAAAAGCAATGTTAAAAAGTTAAGAATTCAGGCTCCTTGCATTTTTTTCCCCTTCTCAGCATCTGCTGTCAGAGGTAAAATGATAAGGGATTCTTCACCAAGGTAAGTGTGACTGAAGCATCAAGCACTGATGTCTTAATACAGCAGCCTCTTCACACTGGGCCATTAGTACTAATGTCTTGGCAGGGAGCTTCAGGTCAGCGCATTTAAACTCCAGGAGCTTTAAGAACTTTCTGGGATGAAAGAGAAAGTACATAGGAGAGGAGACACATAAGAGAAACTAAAAAGATGAGAAAAACATCTGGGTTAATTTGGGCCAAATCTGAAGACTTGGAGCCTTGCAAATATTTAATTTGTGGTCATGATTGTTGGTAAACTTGTATCTGTGCACTTTATTTTTATTTTTTTAATTTAATTTTATTATTTATGTATTTAATTTTGAGAGAGTGAGAGCACTTGAGCAGGGGAGGGGCAGAGAGAGAGAGAGAGAGAGAGAGAGAGAGAGAAATTCCAAGCAAGCTCTGCATCATCAGCGCGGAGCCTGACGTGGGGTTTGACCTCATGAACCATGAGATCATGACCTGAGCAGAAACCAGGAGTTGGATGTTTAACCTACTAAGCCACCAGACACCCCTATATCTTTTACATTTTAAAATTTGTTATATTTCACAGACTTGAAAATATATTTTAAAAAATTCTTAAATTAACTTTGTTCCTTTTGCTCAGATCTGGAATAGGCAAGGAAAGGGGAGTTTTGTTACCTGGAGAAGTTCTATCCAAAGGCATCAACCCGCTTTACTCTTAGCCACTGTGGCCCTCCAATTGCTGCAGAGCCCCTTGGCCCTCTCCTGCAGGTCACCTGTGGTCTGGCCTGGCTGGAAAGCAGGGACAAGAGAGGGGAGAGAAGAAAGGGAGTTCAGTAACCCAGACATCACCGCGGAAGCTCAGTCTTGTTGTAGTTAATCAGTCCAGCGCTGAGGTGGGCCCCTTCTTGGCAACAGCAGACTTGCTATTTTCTTTGTCTCCATCCATGCTCCCTGCTAACAATGTTCTACCCTTATTGTCTTGGACCTGACACTTTGTCTTAGTTAACCTCCCTCACACCATTACTTTGTTATTTTTTTAAATAAATTTTTTGGCCTCTCCGCAGAACTGCTCTCCACCAACACCCCCGCCAGGACTCCCCCATCACCACTGTGCCATTTTAAAACAACATACAGACAGGTACAGAGAATACTCTTATTATAATGGTTGTCAAACTTTAGTGTGCATGAGGATCACCTGGAGGTCTTCTTTTTTATTTATTTATTTATTTATTTATTTTTTAATATATGAAATTTACTGTCAAATTGGTTTCCATACAACACCCAGTGCTCATCCCAAAAGGTGCCCTCCTCAATACCCATCACCCACCCTGCCCTCCCTCCCACCCCCCATCAACCCTCAGTTTGTTCTCAGTTTTTAACAGTCTCTTATGCTTTGGCTCTCTCCCACTCTAACCTCTTTTTTTTTTTTTTTTTCCCTTCCCCTCCCCCATGGGTTTCTGTTACGTTTCTCAGGATCCACATAAGAGTGAAACCATATGGTATCTGTCTTTCTCTGTATGGCTTATTTCACTTAGCATCACACTCTCCAGTTCCATCCACGTTGCTACAAAAGGCCATATTTCATTTTTTCTCATTGCCACGTAGTATTCCATTGTGTATATAAACCACAATTTCTTTATCCATTCATCAGTTGATGGACATTTAGGCTCTTTCCATAATTTGGCTATTGTTGAGAGTGCTGCTATAAACATTGGGGTACAAGTGCCCCTATGCATCAGTACTCCTGTATCCCTTGGTCTTCTTAAAGCATATACTGTTGACTTCCATTTCCAGAGTTTCTGATTCTGTACGTCTTGGGAGGAGCCTGAGAATTTGTGTTTCTAACGAGTTTCCAAATGATGTTGATGCTGCTGGTCTGAGGACCCTACTTTGAGAAACATTGGTTTATTATATACACATGTACCCACTACCCAGATTTAAAAAAATATTCTCATTTTGCTGTGTTTGCATTAGATTTTTTTAAATGAGAAATGAAGTGTTCTAGATCCAGTTGATGGCCTCTCTCTTTCTCTCTTCCCCGTTTCTTCCTTTTCCTGATGATAACTAGTACATGCCAGGCCTATATTTTCTGGATACAGTGCACTGGCACTTGGCTAAATTTCCTGCCATTTGAAGTGATCTGCTTTCCTTTCTGCAGCTTGACTCCTTAATTTCCATCTCCCAGTGTCTCTCATTGGATCCTATATGCTACACTTACTTTTTCTGTCCCTGCTGGGTCACAGGATGTAACAGAATTTACATTAAACTTTCATCAGGAGAAATGGAATTAGGTTTTTTACTGTGAGGAAGACTGTTCTTCCCAGGCACAAGGTGTTCCGTTTAAGTGAACTTTAATTAAGTTTTAGGTGGGGAGAACAAAGATCAGGAATGGGGCACCTGTGAAGACTCTCCCTAAGTAGACCAAATAGATGGAAACCAGGCATAGTAATTGAGAAGACTGAAAGCCTTGATACTTAAAGGCAGATTCACCCCAGGTTCTGCTCCCAAGAGATACTTTGCATTGAGGAAATCAACTATCAAGCTTACTAATTAAGGGTTCTCAACTGGGCTAAGCTGGTACCATAAATATCAGGTTTTACATGGGCTAAACACAGGAATTTTCTAATACGGTTCTCCTACAAATGTTTGTCTAAGTGACAACTTAAAATCATACAAAATTATCTAAATGGCCGCAAGTGCTCATAACTTCCTAGGAATTTTTTTTTCATTCTTTAATCACTTCTGCCTTATTTTATAGAGTGGACATGAACTGATACATATATAACTTGACTTGCACTGGTGCAGTTAATGCATGTTCCTTAAGCATAAGTGGAAAGAACACCCTTCCCCAGGTCCTCTTCTCATTATCTGTTCTCTACCCATTCTCTCTCAACATTTTTGCTGAACTTTCTGGTAAACACTGCCCTCCCACCTTTGGTCTCCTTTCCATCTCTATAGGCCATCTGGCTGGCCCTCTTATCTGGCATGGTCACCGTGAGGCACTCAGGCTGTGTGAGAATCTCTATCCATCATTTCTTCTCCTTTTCTTTACGAAGAAAACAGATTTTAACCTAGTTCTCATCAAACCTCCATCCAGCTTAGCTCTATCTGGCCTGAGTGGTTGTTCTGTTGGCTTACTTAGGAGCGAAGTTCCCCTCTTTCCCATACCTCTCCAAATGACCAGGAAATGATGCAGTCTGTCATATATCCTGGATGGACACCTAAATGCCACAGGGATTTAAATGAGGGGAAAGTTAATTTGGATATAACATTGAATTATTTTAATTAGTGTAAAATCTAACATAAGAACTGTGTTTATTTAGATATTCAAGTTATTCACATGTAACTATTCTTGTGAGATTAGCATAATGTTTATAGTCCAGTATTTAATTTTAATTTTTTTTAAGTTTATTTTTGAGGGCCAGAGAGAGACAGAGCGTGAGTGGGGGAGGGGCAGAAGGAGGGGGAGACACAGAATCTGAAGCAGGCTCCAGGCTCTGAGCTGAGAGCACAGAGCCCGACGTGGGGCTTGAACTCACAGACCGCGAGACCTGAGCTGAAGTAGGCCGCCTAACTGACTGAGGTACCCAGGCGCCCCTATGGTCCAGTATTTAAACTGTGGCCATCAAAAAGTTCTATCACCACACCATCAGATAACAAAAAGAAGTATCAAAGCTACAGGTTAAGCAACAACATCAAAAACTCAAAATTAATCTAAGCACACACATACATGCACATGATCTCTCTCTTAAGGGTAACAAAATCCTCATAAGAATAACATCCATAGAGATGTTTAGGGTTAGTTATTTGAAATTGAACAGTTTCAGTTCTTCTCTTATCCCATTACTAGTGTTATCATTATTGCCCCATAATAAAACATTGCATTTTGTCAATTTGTTACTGTAAGAGGTTGAACATCTAGTAAGAAAAAGGAGATAGAATTTTCTACTTATGTAGGGATCTAAACCTTCTTCAAAATGATGAAAATATTTTAGACTAGTTTGAAGAAAGAAATGCTGGAAATTCAGTTTTTAAAAACAAATGTCATGCATGAGAATTTTTCTCCTCTTTTTTTCTCCTTTTTAAATCTAGGGACTGAGTCATATAGAGAGTTAGGAATTCAAAACTCAGTGACAAGAAGGAATGTCAATATATGTTTATGATGGCACTGTTTTCCTCTGCATTGAATCACATTATTAATATCAGTGGTTTTTCCAACAAGATGATCTTATCATGTGACCATCCATCGTGAGTGAGTTATCACAAATAAAACATAGAAGTAAATGACTGCAGTAAACACAGACAGCTATAAAACATCCAATGCTGGGGAAATGCAAAATGCTCAAGTGGTTTAGGCTACTAATCTTTTGATACAGGGATCTCAAGCCATAAGCCAATGGAATCTAATTTAATGCTGTGCAGAGTTGGGCATATATTGCTACAATCAATAAACTGCATCCTTTGCCTTCAGGACAGGTTTGAAATTCTGTGTCTTCATATTATGTTACATTCACTAATGAGATACAGCTTTGTTGCCATCACGACTAAGATCATCTCTTTCTCTCTTTTTTATTCCCAAGAGTGAAATAAGAGCATTTTCTCAAATTTTAATAAAACATTTCTTACAGTTTGAGAAATATATCTATGTTGTGAATCCTGGTTTATAAAACAGGAAATCTCCAATTTAGTTCATCATCTGGTACTAAGTCATTTCTCTTAAGTAGTCCAGAAGCTTCAGATTGCTCTCTCCCCCCTCCTCTACTCTGTCCTCCTAGCCTCCTCAACTCCTAATTTCAGCTGATTTATTAAGACATATGATCCTCATTTGTATGGTATATTGTAAATGTAGTATTTGACAACTTGAAAGTATGTGCATTGGTGCTTCTGATTTTTTCATTTTGCTGATTTTCTGTACTATAACAAAAACATACTTTATCAAAGTCAGTATCTGGAGTTAACCAGCACATATCACACTGTAAACCCTGTCCTTGGATATTCAGTGAGAAGAATGAACATACATATCAAATTGGAAACTGGTGTATGTATAGAAATAGATCACTGCTTCCTAGAAAGGCATTCCTAGTTCTCAAAAGTAGCTGGGAGAAAGGGAAGCAAGGACAGGGAGACATTGCAGGAGAGGTAGCACTACCATGAACAAAGGCTCTTGACATTATGTCTATGGGAACAATTATGGGCAGCCAGAATGACTGGACCTTTAGGCATGTGGACAAAAGGGGTGGGCATCATCTGCCAGGACATTTTAGAGGCCAGATTAGAGAGGTCTGAGCAGGTGAGACTGGAGTTGGTAGCAATGAGAAACCATAGGAGTTTGGCAAAGGCCAGTAACACAAAGTGGTGCTTAAGAAGATTAATTTGGTGGCAGATTGTTTCAAGACCTCATTCTGAGATTTAATAACAGGCAAGAAATTCTGTTAGAATTAACCTATCCTTCTTTTTCCTCACATCCGGTCCTTGTTGGAGGTGATGAGCAGTTGGTTAATACCTTCTGGAAATAACCTCTTCCCAGGCTTGAAGAGGATGTCTCACTTAAAATTATAGAATATGAATTGAGGCATAAAGGTGCCTTGACACAATTTAGCCAACCCCTCTGGAGAGGAAGCGGGCATTTGCCCATCAAGTCAGTGGTGGTTCTGGAAATCCTGATGCCTAACCATTTGTTCTTTTTCTTACTTTGTGTCTCAGAGCCTCTCACAAATCCATTTTTTCTCTCTCGTATCTCCCTGAATCGATGGCCTTGGCTTTTAGCTAAAGGCCCCTTGAATTCTCCAAACTGGAGTGTCACTCCATCTCTAAGATTCCTTCTACCTTGCTTTCTTCTGGAAAATCTTTCTTCTGGGTTAAACCATAGCTACTCCAGAAAACTTTCCTGAATAAGCTCAATTAAATCTGATTATTCCCAGACTTTGTGTCCTCTTGGCTCTTAGAAATGAAAGCATTTTCATTTTTCTGACTTTTTTGAGTTGTGCTTAAGTTCCTTGAGTTTGAGTTTCTTGAGTTCTACACAAAGAACAATTTTGAAGACATAAGCTTATTTCTTTAGCTGCCAATGGTTAGTCACCTAAACTGTTTCTTTTCAAAGGTAAATCTTCTGGGGCGCCTGGGTGGTGCAGTCGGTTAAGCGTCCGACTTCAGCCAGGTCACGATCTCGAGGTCCGTGAGTTTGAGCCCCGCGTCGGGCTCTGGGCTGATGGCTCGGAGCCTGGAGCCTGTTTCCGATTCTGTGTCTCCCTCTCTCTCTGCCCCTCCCCCGTTCATGCTCTGTCTCTCTCTGTCCCAAAAATAAATAAAAAACGTTGAAAAAAAATTTTAAAAAAAAGGTAAATCTTCTATAATGGTATATCACCTATTTGTTCTGCCTTTTATCACCAAGTCTACTGAATAAAAATTAACTTGTTCTTGATGCCAAGCCACCATCATTAAAACGTATTTATCTTTCTGTCCAAACTTCTGTAGTCTTTCCCATTTCATGTATTGGCAATACCGTACTTACAGTTGCCCAACAAAAAATGTGGAGTTATCCTTCACTCCTCCCTGTCTCTCACTTCCTACATCCAACTGAATAGTAAATTCTGTTGGCTCTACCTCTAACATATATCCGGAATCTGAACTATTCTTACTCTACTCTTTCCATCCAGATCAAGCCCCCATCTTCTCTCACCTGGATGGTTGCAATAACTTAACTAGTCTCCTGCTTGCACCCTAGACCCCTCTCACCACAGTCAGCTCCCAACATGGCAGGCAAAGTGATCCTGTCAAAGGGAGTTCATGGTAGATGGTCACTAGACTTATGGTGATCACTTCATAATGTATATAAATGTTGAATCACTATGTTGTACACCTGAAACTAACCTAATACTGTATGTCAGTAACCCTCCAATTAAAAACAAAAAGGAACAAAGGGAGTTAGTTCATGTCACCCCACTGCTTAAAGCCCTGTGATGATGCCTTCCTCACTCTCAAGAATAAAAGCCAAAGTCTATATAATATTCTGACTGTGGCTGCATAAGATGGTTCTGGTCAAGTGCATCCATTTTCTTTTCTTTTTTTTTTTTTTTTTAACATTTATTTTGTTTGAGAGACAGAGAGAGACAGAGTTCAAACGGGGAAAGGGCAGAGAGAGGGAGATACAGAATCCAAAGCAGGCTCCAGGCTCTGAGCTGTCAGCACAGAGCCCAATGTGGGACTTGAACCCACTAACTGTGAGATTATGACCTCAGCCAAAGTCAGACACTTAACTGACTGAGCCACCCAGGTGCCCCAAGTGCATCCATTTTCTAACTTGTATTTTCATTTGTTCAGAAACTGCTTTGCATATTCAGGATTTAAGGCTGTGTTCCAGAGTTGAGATCGTTAGATAAGTGATGGCTTAATAAAGCGTAACTGTGTATTAATTTACACTTAATGTATTGCTTTGTAGAAATGTTTGTCATTTTGTTTTTCACTTTCTCCCTCTATAGCCTATTTTTCATGTAACCCTTTACCTGTCCCCAATATTGCTCTTCACACAATGAGTGCTGCTTACTGCCTCTGCTTACAAACAGACCTCACACTTAGGAAAGTAAAATGAACAACAGAATCAATGATTAAGTGCACAGTGAGATGCCTGTACTTTTTTCCATTTGAAAAGCTGTTTATACTTTTACTTTTCCATTTATGCTAAATCACCCAAACCAGAACTGGAGAGCCATTTCCTCTTCGTTGACACCACAGCTTATCTCATTTCCAGGACCAGGAGCTTGATTGGCAAGTGGTCATGCTGTACCAACGCGAAGGGATCACCCCTGTGTCAATTGCGGACGATTTCCTGCTACTTAAACACCACAAAGAAATCTCCAGCCTGAAAACCATGTACAGCAAAGTTTTACAAATGTAAAATCCATACACACTGTAAGTCTAAGGTATTCTTCCAGAAAAAGAGGGCTAAATTGTGTAACAACAAAAATCCACTTGAGGGTGTGTGTGTGTGTGTGTGTGTAAGGGGGAGAGAGAGAGAGAGAGAGAGAGAGAGAGAGAGAGAGAGAGGAGGGAGAGGGAGCGAGAGCCCTATGGTATGATGGAAAAAGCCTGACACTGGAAATGAGGAATTCTAGTTTTTAATCTTGACTTTGATATTAACTTGCTGTATCACCTGTTGGATATCCCAGTCTCTTTGCCCTAATTTCCTCAACTCTAAAAATCAATGAATTGGACCAAATTAGTGATAGGAAGTATGTATGGACTCCTCACACTCATGCCTGTAATAGGTATAACTTACCTGCTAAACAAAGATTTCTCATCTTAATCATTGTTAATCTAACTTTCCATATGTCATTACCAAGCAATTAAAGATGGAATATAAAATGAAAACTATTTGCCTTTATTAATCTTTAAGGCCTCTGACTTTATTATTCTCCATCATCATCATAGGAATGATAGTTCTCCACATTAGTTATAAAGACTTATTCAAAATAAATAAATTACTTCAAAATTTATTGCCTACCAAATACATAATAAAATTAACAATAAATACCACTTATTGAGTATTTATGTGTCAATTCATAGATTTTTAGTGCATCCATAAATCTATCTGTTACATACATTTGTTCATCACAGCAACCTTTTAAGATGGGCATTTTTATCTTAACTAGGAAATCAAAGCTCAGAGAGGCTCAGTAACCTGCTCATGATTACACTTCTAAATTCAAAGTATTTTAAAATTTATCGTTTCTTACTTATAAGATTGGAAGCTTGACAACGCGCTGTTTTGGCCAGGTACTAGGAGAAAAGAACCTTTTATTCACCGCTGGTAAGAACACAAAATGTTATATAACCCCTAGGAAGGAAAATTTGGCAACATCTAACAAAACTGTGTAGGTATTTGTTTTAAGGCCCAGAAACTTCACTCCTTGGAATTTACCTCCAATACACTTGCACAAATTCAAAACAACATGCACACAAGTTTATTCACTGTGGCATTATTTGCAGTGGCAAAATATTTATGGATTATGTCATCCATAAAAGGCTGGTTCAATAAACAACAGAGTGATAGAAACTACAAAAAAAAATGAGAAAAATCTGTATAAAGCGATATGGATTCATTTCCAGGATATGTTAAGTGAAAAAACCAAAAGACAAAAAGATGTGTTATAGTATGCTACCTTTTGTGCAAAAAGAAGGTGAACTAAGAATATACATGCATATCTATGTGTCAATATCTATCTGTCAATTATCTATCATCTATCATCTATCTATCTATCTACCTACCTATCTATCATCTATAATCTATCATCTATTATCAACTATCAGCTATAACCCTAACTATGGTGGGAACAAGATGGGATTTGGAGAGACTTAGCTGACTATAGACTTTTATATTGTTTTCACTTGTGAAACATGTCAATGTTATATATTTTCGAAAAATACAACTAAATAGGAAAGTGTGAAAAATCAAGCACAGAATGAAATACAAATAGAAACAAATGATTTTAGCAATATGAGAAATTAATAACATTATCCATAGAGAAAAATTAATCCAAGCAACTTTTAAGCACATTTTCTAGGCTGTATACCTCTGTAGGATATACAAAGACATTACAAATAATTTCACAATTTTATTTATCAGGTCTGTTATTGGTGGTAGTATTGGTGTTATAATTCTGAAACTATTTTTGTGTATGTTGGATGGAACTAATTCAGTAAACATTTTGACACTGTTGGAAATATCAGTTGATTTTCACTGAGGGAGCTGGGTATACAAAGAAGAGGATAAAGAAAAAGAAACATAGTGTTGAATCTCAATTGTGCATATTAGTATGAACTCATAATTTTAAGATGCATTATATATAGTTATAGACATGTATGCACACATTAAAATGTATATACATATATACACACATGTATATCTATACTCTTTTTCAGTTTGAACAGGCTTAGAAGAAATAATGTCCCTGTTGTAATTGTATCCAGAATCTAGATCTTGATTTCTAAAACTATTTCCCATTAAAAGGAACCCGGTCTCCTTGGAGAAATGGATGATTCCAGGTGTGAGGCAAGAAATGTACAAGCACAAGGTGAGCCTGGAACATCCTGTGCCAGAAAGCAGCAAAGTGCTCAGAGATTAATGGGGCTGTGTCACAAGGACCCAGGAGCCAGCCTGAAGTGCCACCCACTGACCGAATTTGTGACAATTTCAGTACCAAAAAGAAAAATGATAATAATGGATTATAACACACCCAACTTAAAAAAGAGATCACAGATTTACATGATATGAGAAGAGGGAGGGGGAGACAGAGAAAGGAATAGTTTTTCTTTGCAGTAGAATGATAGCTAATAAATATAGAAGAAATGATAAGATTAGAAAATCACCTTTTTATAACACACAATATAATAGCTGATTCAGGCATCAATTATTAATAAATAGTTAAGCCATGAGGTACAGATTTACTGTGACACAAAATGTTTACATGATTTCAAATGATTTTGTGTGTGTGTGTGTGTGTGTGTGTGTGCGTGCGTGGGTAAAGATGTTGGCAATGAATCTAGATGAGGAGTATATCAAGGTCTTTCTGTTCCATTCTTTCAACTTTTCTGTGGGTTTGAAAATTTTCAAAATAAAAAAAATACATATTTAAAAATCATACTGAGGGGTGCCTGGGTGGCTCAGTCGGTTGAGTGTCTGACTTCAGCTCAGGTCATGATCTCATGGTTCGTGAGTTCAAGCCCTGTGTCGGGCCCTGCGCTGACAGCTTAGAGCCTGGAGCCTGTTTCAGATTCTGTCTCCCTTTCTCTCTGCCCTGACCCTGCTTGTGCTCTGTCTCTCTGTCTCTAAAATAAATAAACATTTATGAAAATTAAAAAAATATATTTAAAAAAATCATACTGATAGGGGCGCGTGGGTGGCTCAGTCAGTTAAGCCTCTGACTTCGGCTCAGGTCATGATCTCGTGGTTTGTGAGTTCAAGGCCCACATCAGGCTTTGTGCTGACATCTCAGAGCCTGGAGCCTGCTTCAGATTCTGTGTCTCCCTCTCTCTCTGACCCTCCCCTACTCATGTTCTGTCTCTCTCTCTCTCTCTCCCTCAACAATAAATAAACGTTAATTTTTTTTTTTTTAAATCATACTGATAGTAAGCAGTCAAACATGGGTTTGAATTCAGGTCCTGCTGTAATGACAAGCCTTATTCTTTCCTCCAAGCCTCACAGTATCTATTTGCATAGAGAGTTCATATACAATTAAGATACTTCTTTTTTTTCGAGTTAGTGATTATTGGAATTTCTCAACATGAGCCTTAGGAAGCTCAAGCCTTTAAAATATGTTGGTTAGTTAATAAAACACTTTTTGCCACCTAAGGATACATTTCCTAATTTTATATTTAATGGGTGCTTTTAAAAGGAGCACTCACTGTGCTTTGGGGCCCTGTTATTTGTGTATCTACTGATAATGCATCTGCTATAATTCTTTCTTATTAATGTCTCTAGAAAACACCCATTAGTCTACCTGTTTCAGCTAAATGCTCATAGGTTTGTCTATTGGTTGATGGATAGAAATAAAATAAAATTTAATTGTATCCATATCCACATTTAAGAGCTTATATCCACATGTAAAAATGCTGAAAAACAGATATTTTAGATTCAGCATGTAAATGGAATTCATAAATGAAATTTCAATACACTAGGAAAAATTGGCACTGAAAAGTCTTCAGTCTTGTATCTAGCCATGGCTTCAGATAGACACAGTACAAAATTAAAACCTGCAATCAGCCTTAGGTCTACCAGATAAAGGATGCCCAGTTAAATTGGACTTTCTGATAATGAATACTTTTTAATAGAAGTGTGTGCCAAATATTGCAGGACACATACTTACACTCAAAAAAATTATTGTTTTTCTGAAATACAAATCTAACTGGGAATTCATTACACACACACACACACACACACACACACAATTCTTGTGGTTAATGTTGCTCTTCCATTTCCTAAGGGCAGTGGGAGATATAGGCCTCCAGCCATGGAATAAAAAAGTTGTAGGGATCAAAGACACAGCACAGGGAACACAGTTAATGGCATTGCAACAGTGCTGTAAAAAATAATAATAAAATTAATCTTGTGCTATTTTTTAAATTTGAGTATAGTTGACACATGATGTTATACTAGTTATAGGTATTCAACATAGTGATTCAACAACTCTATATATTATGCTATGCTCATCATAAGTGTAACTACAATCTGTCATGTGCAATGCTATCACAATACCACTAACCACACTCCCCATGCTGTACCCTCCAACCCCGCAACCCAGTTATTCCACAACTGGAAGACTGAATCTTATACCTACCTTCACCCATTTTACCCATCCCCCTACTCACCTCCTCTCTGGTAACTATCAGTTTGTTCTCTGTATTTATGGGTCTGATTCTGCTGTTTGTTTATTCATTTGTTTTTCAAATTTCACATAGACATGAAATCATACAGTGTTTGTCCTTTTCTGTCTGACTTCGTTCACTTGGCATAATACCCTCTAGGTCTATCCACTTTGTTGCAAATGGCAAGATCGCATCCTTTTTAATAGCTGAGTGATATTCCTATACACACACACACACACACACACAGACATTACATGTATATACACATATACATTATATATATACATATACATTATATATATATACATGTGTGTGTATATACTTCCGTATCTTGGCTATTGTAAATAATGCTGTTATAAAAATAGAAATGCATATGTCTTTTTAAATTAGTGTTTTAGTTCCTTTGGGTAAATACCCAGTAGTGGAATTACTAAGTCATATGGTAATTCTATTTTTAATTTTTTGAGGAAACTCCATACTATTTTTCATAGTAAGTATACCAATTTACATTCCCACCAACAATGAACGAGGGTTTCTTTCTCTCCACATCTTCTCTAATACTTGCTATTTCTCATCTTTCTTATAATAGTCACTCTGATAGGTGTGAGGTTATATCTCATTTGATTTTGATTTGCATTTTCCTGATGATGAGTGATGTTGAGCATCTTTTCATGTGTCTGTTGGCTATCTGTATGTCTTCTTTGGAAAAATGTCTTTTAGTTACCCTGCCCATTTTTTATTGGATTATTTGATTTTTTGGTGTTGAGTTCACTATATATTTTGGATATAACTTTATCAGTTGTATCTTTTGCAAATCTGGAAACCCTAATCACCCCCCACCCCAACCACTTCTGACTGGGTTAGGAGCTAGGGCAGAGGGAAACGGTGGGAGAAGATGTGGGTTGGTTACTATGAGGAATGAATTGTGAAATCCTAGAAGTTTTAATTTGGAATATTACCATTCTATTGTTTGCTTCCTTTATCTGAATAGACAAAAGGCCTAAGAAATATTGAAACTTTCCAAAGAGAAGAAACAGCTATACCATCATCAAAACTGTAGCTCCACCAAAATAAAGGGATTAATAACTCAGGATTCTAATTGTTTATTTTCAAAACATAAGCAGGTAATATGTGTGAATTATTTACAAAGTTCTTTTTTATCTCTCCATAAATGTAAAGCTTGCTATTTTATTTATTTTAAAGTATTTATTAATGTTCCTCATTTTAGTGGGAAGGCATCTAGTGTTTTGCTGTTACTTTGGCTTGATGTGTTCTCTAACATACGAAAAAAGTTGTCTTCTATTCTAATTCACCATAATGTTTTCATTTCTTTGTTAATTAGAAACTTTGAATTTTGTCAAGTGACTTTTCAGTATTTATGAATATGATGGTATGGTTTTTCTCCTTTATCTTATCTATGTAATGAATAGATTTTGTAGGTTTCCTAATGTTGAATCAACTCTGTTTTCCTAGGTTCATATTCCAGCTTTCCTATAAACTACCTGCCACAAATTCACCGTGTGACTTCGGGCAAGTCACTTAACCATCCTGTGTGTTCCCTCATTTATAAAATGACAATAACAGCGTTGTTAAGTTTAGATGGGTTAATACACATAAACTGCTTAGAGTAGCCTGAACATAGTAAGTACTCTGTATGTCTTAGGGATTATTTCTGTTCATAGGTGAAAATGAGCTAAAATTGTGAATGTGTGACTGTGTGTGTCTGCTACCTCAGTCAGGTTTGGTGTTAGGGTTATGTTAGCTTCATAAAGTGAATTCAAAGCTTGTATTAATATTAAGAATGTGTATTCTCTATAGAGTTTAAATTTATTAGTTACATGAAACTTCTTCATGATATTATTTAATAGTTCTGTATTTAAAAAATTTCTGGTTTACTTGATCCATCAAATTCTAAAAGAAGTATCAGTCTCCCAGTATAATTATAATTTGTGTAAATTCTCCTTGGTCCTTTTAAAAAGGTTTTTGCTTTATATTTCACTTCTATCTTAGTTGAATAAAAGCTAACTGCTGTTGCAGTCTTATTTTCGATTTTACACCTTTGTCCCATTTAATGCACTTTCCTTTGAATTCTGCTTTTCTAATTTTAATGTTGCCATTCTGCTCTCTTTTTTGTTTACACTTATTGATGTCCTTTGCCAATCAATTGGCAATGTTTTCGGGTCTTTTGGTTATAAGCGTGTATCTTGCAAACAGTACATGCAGGATGTCTTTTTTATTCAATCTGATTATCTTTGTTAATCAAGAAATTAGCCATTTTATAGTAATTATATAATTAAGATGTTTAATCTGATTTTTGCCATCTTATTTGATGCCTTTTTTGGTATTCTCTTTTTTCCCTTTCTGAATTTATTTTAATGATTCAATTTTTTCTGGGACATTTTTTACCCTTCCATTAATTTAGAAATTCTGCTTTTTTAAAAATCCTAACAGTGGTTATTTAAGATCATCACTTGGCCAAGAAAAATTGTCAAAATGGCAATTCTCTCAATTGAAAATGAGAGAAGCAAAAGAGTAGAGTTTGAAAATGTTATTGATGAATTTGCTTCCATTAAAGCTTGGAAAATAAAATTGTAAAATTCTATTTTTGATGTGAAAAAAATATTTAGTGGAGGTACGGGGAAAGCAACATGGGTAAAGGTGGTCCAAAGGTACAAACATCCAGTTAAAAAATAAATAAGTCATAAGGATGTAATGTACAGCACAAGATTATAGGTAATAATACTGTATTGCATATTTGAAAGTTGCTAGAAGAGTAGGTCTTAAAAGTTCTGATCGCAAGAATAAATATTGTAACTGTGTGTGGTGGTGGACATTAACTAGACGAATTATGGTGATAATTTCAAATATAAACAAATACTGAATCGTCTCGTATGCCTGAAACTAATATAATGTTATATGTCAATTTTATCTCAACTTAAAAAATATTTAAGCTTAATAATAATATGAGGGTATTTTGTTTTGTTTTGTTTTGGTTTGTTTTAGAATGAGATTATGAGCCTGAATTTTCTTTTTTTTTCTTTTTTTTATTTTTATTTTTTAATATATGAAATTTACTGTCAAATTGGTTTCCATACAACACCCAGTGCTCATCCCAAAAAGTGCCCTCCTCAATACCCATCACCACCCTGCCCTCCCTCCCACCCCCCATCAACCCTCAGTTTGTACTCAGTTTTTAACAGTCTCTTATGCTTTGTGAGCCTGAATTTTCAAATAGAACAGCAAGGGCCATTTCTCAGGGGACATCCAAGAGGGGATTCTTGCTTCAGGAATATGATTTTTTTGTTCCGTGCTCTTAGAACCCTGTGACTACATGCACAACATGAAGAATTATACTGATAATGTACATTAAAAAGAATGTAGGTGAGGGGTACCTGGGTGGTTCAGTCGGTTGAGCATCTGATTCTTGATTTCAGCTCAGGTCATGATCTCACGGTTTGTGAGTTCAAGACCTGCATCAGGCTCAGTGCTGACAGTATGGAGCCTGCTTGGGGTTCTCTCTCTCCTCTCTCTCTGTCCTACCCTTCTCTCTCTCTCTCTCTCTCTCTCTCTCTCAAAATAAATAAATAAACTTAAAAAATTTAAAAAAAAAGAACGTAGGTGATCTTTATGGATATGGAAAGGTATACAAAATAGAATAAGTGGAAAAATTGTGTAAATATATACTATGAGCCCAAGTTTTAAAAATATAATATTATACACACACACACACACACACACACACATATATATATATATATACATATGCTTATGTGCTTAGAACATTTCTGGAAGGGTATACAGGAACTCACAATATTATTTTTTTTTAAACTTTTTTTTTTTTAATGTTTATTTATCTTTGAGACAGAGAGAGACAGAGCATGAATGAGAGAGGGGCAGAGAGAGAGGGAGACACAGAACCGGAAGCAAGCTCCAGGCTCTGAGCCATCAGCCCAGAGCCCGAAGCGGGGCTCGAACTCACGGACCGCGAGATCGTGACCTGAGCTGAAGTCAGACGCTTAGCCGACTGAGCCACCCAGGCGCCCCAACAATATTATTAAAGTCACAATTTTTAGTAATTTTTTCAACTACTTCTGGGGATAAAAAGAACTATTTTACTGTTTTTAAAAACATTTATTTATTATTGAGAGACAGAGAAAGACAAAGCATGAGCAGGGGAGGGGCGGAGAGAGAGGGAGACACAGAATCTGAAGCAGGCTCCGCGCTTGATATGGGGCTCGAACCCACGAACAATGAGATCATGACCCAAGTTGAAGTCAGACCCTTAACCGACTGAGCCACCCAGACATCTCAGAACCATTTTAAAAACCACATAAAAGCATTTAAATTGGGGTACAGAATTCTTCTTTTGCTTCAGGCTCTAATATGGCTTGGCACTGCCTTGGTCTAAAACATTTTTGGTATTCTAAAACCATCATGATTTATTTTGTATTCATATTGATTTTTTTAAATTACATTCAAATACTATTTATTTTGGTTACTGGGTTTTTTGGTTCCCCCCTAAATCCTAGGCCTGAGGTGAGTGCCTCAATTGTTTCACCCTAATCCAGGCCCAGCTTCAGAATTAAGTATGGTATTTACTCTGGGTTTTCCACAGCTAAACATTATCAAATTATGGGTGTTTTCTAGTTTTAGAACACTTTATTTCATAACTGGGTGTTGGATTTAATCAAAAACTTTTTTGGCTTTTCTTTAATTTCTTCCAAATTGAGTTACATTGGTTCAAGTCTTGTCTTATGCTGCACCTTATTAGCATTCCTGAGAAAATTCTACTTGTCCTATTTTTAAGAGGCACTATCCCATTTTTCATACTTTATATGATTTAGTTTATTAATATTTTTATATTTATATCCATAAAGGATATTTGCTTATTGTTCCTTTGAGGGTTTTTTTTTTTTTAATCAGGATAATACCTCATAAGATGAGGTTTGTGGCTTCTCACATTTTTCTATTCTCTAAACAGTTGTATAAGAAAAGAAATATCTGTTCCTTAGAGGCCTGCCAGGGCTTGGTACCATTGTTGGGAAGGTAGGGGGAGGGAAACTATCATTTTAATTTCTATCACTGGGGTTTTCTGTATCTTCTTGAGCCAATCAAAAAAATTTATATTTTCCTAGAAAATTGTAGAAACTTTACATTTAGCCTTTCAAAATTACAGGCATAAAACAAAATGTATTATTCTCTTATAATTTCCAATTTTCCCTGTATCTGTAATCACTTCTCATTTTTGTTTTGTTCTTAATGCTGTTTCTTTCTTTTAGCTTAATTATTGATTGAATTTTAGCTTTTTTTAAAAAATTTTTTTTTAATTTATTTTTGAGAGAGAGAGGGACAGAGCACGAGCAGGGGAGGGTCAGAGAAAGAGAGGGAGACAGAATCTGAAGCAGGCTCCAGGCTCTGGCAGTGAATACAAAGCCTGACGAGGGGCTCAAACCCACAAAGCATGAGTTCATGACCTGAGTCGAAGTCAGATGCTCAACCGACTGAGCCACCTGAATTTTAGTTTTATTTCATTAATCTCATCTTACCTTTTGCATTTATTTGTGTCTTGAGTTGAAAGCTTAGTTTATTTATTTTATATATTTTTATATTTTGAGCTTTTAGTTTTGTTCTGAATCATTTGAATTTTTTATTTTGGTTTCCCTTTTCAGCTAATTGTTATTTAGAAATGTCAGATGTGGATTTTCTGAATATATTTTGTTACTAATTTCTAATTTAATTGCATTGTGGTCAATAAGTGTAGCTTATGTACTATAAACCTTGGGATTTGTGGTATTTCCGTTGTCAATACATAAGCAATTTTGGGGAATGCTCCAAGAATGTTGGGTACAATGTTTTCTCCATATATATCTACTGGAGTAATTTTGGTAATTGGTTCATCCAATTATTTATATTCTATTTATATTTTGTTTACTTCATCAGTTCTTTTCTGAGAAAGGTATGTGAGAGTCTCATGGTAGAACTGTGGATTTGGCTATTATTCCTTCTAGCTTTGTCAACTTTTACTTAACATATTTTGAAACCGGGGAGCCTGGGTGGTTCAGTCGGTTAAGCGTCCGACTTCAGCTCAGGTCATGATCTTGTGGTCTGTGAGTTCAAGCCCCGCATCTGGCTCTGTGCTGACAGCTCAGAGCCTGGAGCCTGTTTCAGATTCTGTGTCTCCCTCTCTCTCTGACCCTCCCCTGTTCATGCTCTGTTTCTCTCTGTCTCAAAAATAAATAAAAACTTTAAAAAAAATTTAAAAAAACATATTTTGAAACCACGTTATTTGGAAACAAAAATTCATTACTCTATTGTTACTGGTCCATTTACCTTTTACCAAGATTAAGTATCTTTAAAAAATTTTTTTTAATGTTTATTTATTTTTGAGAGAGAGAGAGAGACAGTGCAAGAGGCGGAGGGGCAGAGAGAGAGGGAGACACAGAATCTGAAGAGGCTCCAGGCTCTGAGTTATCAGCACAGAACTTGATGTGGGGCTAGAACACACAAACCATGAGATCTGATCTAAGCCAAAGTTGCATGCTTAACCTACTGAGCCACCAGGTGCCTGATAAAGGTTTTGTTTGTTTTGTTTTGTTTTGTTTTTTGTTTTTTGCCCTTCTAAGGCTTTTCGCCTTGAATCCTACTATGTCTGACATGAATATTATACAGCAGCTGCCTTTTAGTTAGCATTTGCCTTTGCCATGGAGAATTAAGATTCTGGATTGTATTTTGAAGTGAGTATATTACCGTGCAGAAGGGTATACATGGTAGAAAGAAAAAGCAAGAGTATATACTAGAGTTATTTTAAAAATATTAGAAGAGTACACAAGAAACTAAAGATGTACTTACCGACTACACATTTTGGGCAATGCTGAATGTCCGAATGTTAAGTATCAATAGGTGGCTAACTAAGCTCAAGGCTGAAGCCAAATACCTCTATCACAAAATGACCTTCTGGAATATAGGTATATGAAATGTACTTAAACTTTTGTTACAGTTAAAATTTTATCATTAAAACTTAGTTACATTTTACAAGTTTGACATTATAATGCACAGACTAATTCTTTTTCAGCACTGTCACAATATGGGTAATTATACTAGACATTTTAATACCAAATAGTTTCATCCTTCCAACTGAAGTTAGTGTAGGAGCAAGAGACTTTTTTGGCCAGCTCTGGCAGTATAAGTTCCTGCTAATGGTGCTGTGGTCACTGTACTATTAATTTTGCTTTCTTCCTTAATAGCAACTAAAACAAAGTTACCTTCTCTTCAACTCCTGGAGTGGAGATTTGGTCAAAGGTAATGGTCCACCTCAACAAAGTAATCCTACAAAGCCTGTGTAGACTTCAGATTGTTACTCTTACTTACATTTCTTATTCTTAATATATTCACTTGAGAAAAAAATTGTCATTAAATGTTGAATCTAGAAATGTAGCATTAAAAAGACAAAATTGGCTTTTAAGATCATAAAATTACCTCTGAGTTTTCATCTCATCTGTTTTACTTCATTCACATCAATTTCAGAAACCTCCCTGAGGTAGAATAATAAATGGCATTGAAATTGGTATTTGGTTACTCAGCCTTCACAATATCGAGGTCCAACGAAAGCCAAAAGGTAAATATTGGTTAAATACTGAGGCCCAAGCTAAAACCTGCTATATCCTCATATAAAACTAATGAAAGTGAAACTTTGTGTAGTATTACCTATTAAAATATTTTAAATTAAGAAACTATTTTTAAAAGTTAATCTAAGTCATGTATTTACTTTATTTGTAAAAATAGGCTTTTAATTTTTAAGTGACTTAATTACTTTTAATTAAAAAAAAGTATTGCCTTCATATTCTCAATCCTGAAAATATCTGCACAGTCTTTACTATAATGATTGAGTTAGCCCTAAGAGCAACAAAGACATATCAGTAGTGGGCTATTTATCACGAGATTAGAAACTAAAATTTATTTCTAAACCAGAGTTTACAGTATTAGGTGAGCAAACATGGTTTTCTATGAAAACATTCTAACAAATCTGTTCCTATAGCAAACTACCGTAGTTCTCCTGGTTTCTAGGTCATGGCTTTACCAGCTCTGGGATGATTATCAGAAAGTTCCCTGACCCTTGTTGTAATTAGACTTAAACAGAAACTTGAGTTTTATGTTGGCAAGATATATGATGAGAATAAATCTGACAAAAAAGGATCTTCACCTTACCTTGACTAATGTTTATTTTCTTAATGCCCTTAAGGTAAATGTTTTGAAATTATTTTCAATTTTTACATTTATTCATATTACAGGAGGTAATGGCTAGTTCAGCAATTTGCATTCATTTTCATAGCATCTCTCTTGTTTTCAAGGTTCTTCACTAAATTGCCATTTAATCAAGAATGAAATAAAAATAAATGGTAATTACCATTTTCTATTTCCACAGCTTGTGATATCTATTTTATACCTTTATTTTCAAACTTCCTGAATTATTTTTATCTCTCTTATAAACAGCTTGCAGTTGGATTTATTTCACACAGTCTTAGAGTTTCTTTTTCTTAATAAATTAGTTACATTCATATTGTGATTGGCTGATTATGTTGAGAATCATTTTGCCAATTTTTTCCGTGCTTTCTACTTACCATGATTTCTAGCTGGTTCTTCCCCACCGTCCCCACCTTCTTGCCTCTTATTGCATTGATTTAGTTTTCTCTGATCCAACTTTTTGTTCTATGTGTTTGAAATTGTCAAAATAATCTATATCAATACTCAAAAGAAATAGAGATCACATATTTTTAATTATTATTATTCAGAAAATAATAGATGCCTTGTGTATCAGAATAAATGTAACTGAAGAATGAATTAATGAGCTTAAGATCAAGACAAAAAATTCTCCCAGAAGCAGCAAAAGGCTAAAATGATGATAAATCTGAACAATAATAAAAAATTAAGACCTCTTCTGATATCATTATACATCAGTACAGGGAAGGGTGCCTTATACATTATAGTCAAGATCCAAATATTTAAACTTTTGGTCCAGTTGGCATTCTAGGACAGAAGAGGGAGGCAATAGTCAAAGAATCAGCAGAAGAACATTTCCAGTTCTCATGCTAAAAGAACCCATCAAGTGCCAAGTAGAATTTTTTTTTAGTTCCAAAAATACCACAAAATACCACAACCACCAAGAACAAAATCTTTATATCTAGACACACTATACTGAAATTTTAGAGCATCAACAAATAAAAGAAAATCCTAAAAATTGTCAGAGAGGACATCTTAAAGAGGGAGTAGAAGACTGGTATCAGATTTCCCATCAGCAACATTAAATGGAATATATCTGAAACATTTTATGAGACTATTATAATCTTGATACAAAAAACAGACAAAAACAGCATAAAAAAGGCGAATAAAAGCCAATTACATTTGTGAACACAGATGCAAAAGATTACAAGCAGAATACCACGAAAACCAAATCAAAGTAATACATCATGACCAAGTTGAATTTATCCCAGGAATGCAATAATTATTTGGCATTAAAAAAAATCAAATGTAGTTCACCAGAGTAGTAAAAGAAAAGCATTATTTAATTATTTTAGATGAGGACAAAAAAAAAGTGGAAGATATTAGAAAGGTGTAAAAATGGGGGGGGGGATTTATCTTAAAATTAATAATAGAGTTTTATTAAATTTTTTTTAATGTTTATTTATTTCTGAGACAGAGAGAGACAGAGCATGAATGGGGGAGGGGCAGAGAGAGAGGGAGACACAGAATCTGAAACAGGCTCCAGGCTCTGAGCTGTCAGCACAGAGCCCGACGTGGGGCTCGAACTCACGGACCACGAGATCATGACCTGAGCCGAAGTCGGCCGCTTAACCGACTGAGCCACCCAGGCGCCCCAATAATAGAGTTTTAAAAAGTGGCTTAATAAATATAAGATCAAACACACAAAAATTAATTAGATTGCTATATATCAGCAATACACAGAAAATATAATAATAAGTTAGTTTTTTAAACACATATAACTTATAATAGTGGCAAAAAATAAGGTATCTAAAAATACATATTAGTATAGATGTGCAAGTCCTTTTATAAAGAAAAATCTATCTTTGTTGAAATATATTAGGGAAGAATTTGGAAAGAAAGCAATATTGCAAAATTATTAATTGATTCCAATTGAATCCATAGATTCAATGATATTTCGCTCAAGACCCCAATACGTATTTTTTTTTTGAGGAACTCAATAATCTTAGAGGGAAACAACAAGGGCCCAAAAATAGCCAAAAAACTCCTGAATAAGAACAAAGTAGGGGGATTGGGCTCCCCTGATACCCAGATATATTTTGAAGAATAGTAATGGATTGTGTGAGTAGGTTCAGAGGGAGTCCCATTAACCCACCTTTTTTTTTTTTTTCAAATTTTTATTTAAATTCTAGTTAATCAACATATAGTGTAATATTGGTTTCAGAGTAGAATTTAGTGATTTATCACATACATATAACACCTAGTGCTCATTACAACAAGTGCCCTCCTTAACACCCATCACCCATTTAACACATCTCTGCTCACCTCCCTCCATCAATCCTCAGTTTGTTCTCTATCTTTAAGAGTCTCTTACGGTTTGCTTCCCTCTCTCTTTTTTTTCCTTTCCCCTATGTTCATCTGTTTTGTTCTTAAATTCCACATGCAAGTGAAATCATATGGTATTTGTCTTTCTCTAACTGGCTTATTTTGCTTAGCATAATACACTCTAGCTCCATCCATGTTGTTGCAAATGGCTGAGTCATATATGTATATATGCATGCCTATATATATCATATCTTCTTTATATATTCATCAGTTGATGGACATTTGGGCTCTCTCCATAGCTTGGCTATTGTTGATAATGTGACTATAAACATCAGGATGCATGTGTCGCTTCAAATCAGTATTTTTGTATCCTTTGGGTAAGCACCTAGTAATGCAATTGCTGAGTCACAAGCTACTTCCATTTTTAGCTTTTTGAGGAACCTCCATACTATAGATACAGTTAGGACCTCTTCTGATATTGTTATATATTAGTACAGGGAAAATTCACACCGATACAGAAACTTGCTATGTGCTAGAGGTGGCATTGCATGCCATTAAGGAAAGGAAGGGCTATTCAATAAATGCTGAGACAGTAAGTAATCTGTATGGAAAAAGTGAAATAGAATTTTCTGTATTATACCATACACAAACAATAAACATCAGATCAAAGATATAAAACAGAATTTTTAGAAAAAAATATAGCAGGATATCATTATGCTCTTTCGAATAGATTTTTAAAAATAAAACAAAGAAAAGCATTAACCACAAAAGGTTAGGTGGATAAATTTGATTACCTTAACATTAAGAATGTTTCTTTATAAAAAAAAATCATGAAGTTTTTAAAAAATCCATAAGCAGTATTTGTAACACATATAACCAACAAGAGATTGATATCCAAAGACCTATTTACAAATTACTATTTAAAAAACCCAAGCAATCAAATAGAACAGGGAAAAGACATGGATAGACATTTCAAAAAAAGAGAAAATGTGAAAACTATTTAAATATGAAAAGATGCTCAATATCTTGGGTAATAAAGAAGAATGCAAATTCATAGCATAAGAAATATATTTATTATTCCCTATATATAGACTAGGGCAAAATTACTCCAAGGTTGGAGAAAATGTGGAGTAATGGGAATTTTTATACCTTGCTGTATGTGTTTGAATTGGGATAATCCCTTAGGAAAAAAATTGGCATTATCTAAGGTTGCAGATATGCATACTTCATGAGCCAAGAATCCCAGGAGAAGATATATGCCTTAGGAGGAATCTCTTGTACATAAACACTAGTATATATATACAAAAATGTTCATAGCACCACTGTTACTAATAGCAAAAAATAAAGAAGAAGAAGAAGAAAAAGAGTGAGGGAGGGACAACCCAAACATAAATATCCATCAATAGAAAAATGTATAAATAAAGTAAGGCATATCCACACAACAGGATATACTGTAGAAGGAAAAAAATAATAAACTGCAACATAACCGTAGGAGCACTTGGGTGGCTCATTCGGTTATGCGGCCAACTCTTTATTTCCACTCAAGTCATGATCTCACATTTCATGGGTTTGAGTCCCATGTGGGGTTGCGCGATGACAGTGTGAATCCTGCTTGGGATTCTCTCTCTCCCTCTCTGTTTGCCCTTCACCCACTCATGCTCTCTGTCTCACTCTCTCAAAGTAAATAAACTTAAAAAAAGGGGAAAAAATAACCATAAAAAAACAGTAAGTCATAGAAAACTATTTATAGTATAATTTTATTTTTTATAAAGCCCAAAAACTAGCAAAATTAAATAATGTGTTGTTTAGAGATGTATACATCTATGGTAAAACTATGGGGAAAATGCAAAGGAATGTAAATACAATGGGAGTAGCAGGGATGGTGGGGGGAGAATGAGATGGGGTGCGGGAAAGAGGAACACGTGTGCAGCTTCCACATTCTTAGGTTGGGCGCTGGTTTAGGTGTGTTAGTTTTGCTAATAATTTATCACTTACTTTATTCTTTATATTTTTTATTATTTTGCTCTAATTACTACAAACTAAATATTATACACATTATTTTCTTTTGTACAGATACACATATAAATATGTGTACAGATACACATATATATGTACAAAAGAAAATACATATGAATATATGTGAAATGGTACATAAATAAAAATGCTTTCTTTTTTTTAAAGACCATCTTTCCTTTGTTATTTATTTATTTTTTAAAATATAATTTATTGTAAATTTGGCTTCCATACAACACCCAGTGCTCATCCCAATAATATTTTCTCAATGGTTCTGAGGGAAAATGGCAATGAACACGGAATTCTATACCCGAAATGATCATCTAAGTAAGGATGAAATAATGACATTTCCAGACATGAAGACTCAGAAAATGTATCATTCACAGAAGCTCCCTGGGAGAATTTCTGGAACATGTTCTCCAGGAAAAAAGTAAAAAGAGGAAGAAGAATAATTGGGATACAAAAAGTAGTGTCAGCAAATACATTAGTAAAAGGCCATTATCAAGTGTAAATAAGAGGGGGTGTGGAAAGTTAATGATCTACAACAAAATTTTCAGATGTGATCAATATAATAGATGGAAGAGAGGAGCAAGGGAGCAAAGAGAAGTAAAGTATGTTAACCGGAACTTGGGTGTTTTTGGAGGGTGAGTGAGAGAGGATGTAAATGTCAATGTTAGTTCTATGTGTGTTGAAAATTTAAGGAGGAAAATACACATGAATGAAACAAGATCTATAACTTTTTAAGACACTGGAGGGAAAAAAAAAATCAAAGGAAACTCAGTTTAACAAAAAACAAGAATGGAAAATTCACCCTGGCTTACAGTGACCTTTTTCTAAAAGCTCACAAATTGAACAGATGTGTCCAGAATTTTGCCACTGAATAAAAATTATAACAACACTAATAATAATGTTATTGATGAAAATAATAGTTATTTACCAAGTATATGTTGTCATAAGACACTGTCGTCAGTACGGTTATATAGTCTTTTTTTTTTTTTTTTACTTAATGCTTCCAATATCACCATGGACTAGATTATGTTCATATTACAGTTTCACAGTTGAGAAACCAGAGCACAGAGTTCAAATTATTTGCTAAAGTTCACAAAGCTAGGAAAAGACATGCAAGTGTTTTAATCCTGGACTGTTTGATTCCCAAGCGTGAATTCTTAACCATTTACTATGTTCGTTTTAACTTTCAACTGAAAATCAGACTTCATGTATTCTAGTCTCTTCCCTTCTGAAATACCACCAATTCATTACGTATTATGTATTATATATTATGTATATATTATATACATATATATTATGTATTATATAATATGTATTATGTATTGTATTATGTATTTGTATTATGTATTATATTATGTATTATGTATTATATATTCCTTCTGCTGCTTTTCCAGCCTCTAATTTTTTCTTCTATAGAACATACTTGGTATATCTAATGCTCACTGTTAGAGTAATCTTCTTAAAAATATTACCATGTCACTTCTCTGAACGTTTTGCACCAAGCCAGCCTGCTCTTCAAAAGCCTTCAAAAACTGCAACCATACCCATTATTATCTGACAGAAGTCATCCTCCTCTCTAGATCAGCACCCTCATTCTTCCCAAGCACCTGATTTTCCTGTTTGTTATTTCTGGCCAGTTTCACCACATCTTGCACCTTTCCCATATCTACTCCATGAACTTGCATCTTTTCGCTGCATTTTTACAGCTCATGCTGTTGCTCTGTTCTCTAAATTCGTACTGCCCTTGTAAACCACTCTGTTCACTGTTTCTTGTGGTCTAAAGTGGCAGGCTAAATGCATAGAATAGAGTCTTGAGCATTTAGTCTAACCCCCTCATTTTACAGATGAGGAAATGAAAACACAGAAAACATCAGTGACTTCCCATAATCTCAACTAGTTGGTGATAAACAGACCTCCTGATTTGCCTGCCACCTTGTGCTCTTTCCTTTACACATATGACTCACCGTTAATGGGGTTAAGTACTGTATTGATTGGAATTATTATTATTTTAAAAAATTATTTGAGTATAGTTTATGCACTGTTATATTAGTCTCAGGCGTACAACATAGTGATTCAATAAGCTTATACATTATGCTGTACTCACAAGTGTAAATATGATTGTCATTATTATTATTATGTATTAGATTCTGTTGGTTTTCCAAACAACAGCCATTTTCCCCTTCTTTTATATTGACAGAATTTTTTTTCTGGCGATGCCTTTCCCATATGGTTTGGGTAAATAACACTTATTGATTAAGCCAATTATCATGGGTTCTATTCCTTTGCCAATGATTGGTTTAGGGTGGAATGTGATCCAATTTTGGCAAATGAAATGTGAGAATAATCTAATGAGGATTCTGGGAAAAGCTTCTTTACTGACAGAATTCATAGGGCTAAAAAAAGGTTTGTTTATTTTATTTATTTATTTATTTATTTATTTATTTATTGCCTCTGGTGGGTAAAGACAGAGTACCTAGACCTATTTGTCCATCTCTGATCATAAGGCAAGCTAGTAGACATGGGGATAGCTGAGTAGATGGAAAGAAAGCGTTTTACTACCTTAGTTAAGGTAATGGATATTGTTTAAGCTGTTTTTAATTGGGTTTATTATGATTTGCAACTGATAGCTGCATGATGAACTTGACGACTTGGAGGCTCTCTTTCTTATGGCACATCTCATCCATTAGCAAATCACGTTGACTTAGTCTTCAAAAATATGCCCAGAAGTCAATTACTTTCATCACTTGCTGCCACCCTGGTCCCAGCAAAGATTATTTCTCTTTGCAAAGATTATTTCAATAGTTTCTTCCTGCATTCTCCCCTGCTCCCCTTCAGTCACTTCAGCACAAAATAGAGTGAATGCTTCTTTTGAAAAGTGAGTCAGATTATGTCACATATCTCCTTAATACCTTCAGAGCTTCCTGTCTCACTTAGACTCAAACCCCACACCCGTAACACGTCCTTACCAGGCTGGATAGGATCCAGCCATTAGCTGCCCCATGGTTCTTTCACTCTCCGTAAGCCACCAGGCCTTTTCGCAGGACCTTGGACACACCAAGCATGAAATACAGAGCCTTTGTACCGGCTCTTTCCTCTGCCTGACACCTTCATCCCTCAGACATCTGCATGCCTCCTGGCTTCCAGGCCTTTGCTCAAATATCTCCTTGTCATTGAAGCCTTTCCCGAGTATCCTATCAAAAATAGCACAACGTTCCCCTGACCCTATCACACTCTATTCCCTTCATTTTTCTTTGTTGTGCTTACCAGCTTCTGACATATTTTGGCTTTGCTTATTTTTTTTATTATCTAGAATGCAATTACAATGTCAGTGCTATAATGGCAGTGACTATCAATTTTATTCCTTCTCTGTCCCCTTGAGTGCTTGGCACTCCTACTATGGTAAGAACTCAACAAATATTAGATGAAATAATTCCTTATGAGGGCATACTAAATTATATGCATTTTATATTTTATTTTATATTAAAAATACTCATGGCAGATATAGCTTGTTAAAATTCATCAAAGTTACAACTAATGTCTGTGCAATTCACTTATGTATGTCATTCCTCAATAAATCAAGTAAAAAAATTAAAGTAGTGATGGTCCTAAGGAAATCATTTAATTTTGATTTTTCGTTTCCTAGGCTATAATCAGGAACCTATGATTCTATTTTTTAATGGTCTATTACTCTATATTAGTTTTATTTCATGCCATTTCTGCAAATTATAAAAAGAATACTAAAGCATTCCACATTCATGTGCAGACAAATAAGTTATATTATCAAGAGTCTATCATGGTGTCTCACACAGAGCTCAGTGAACTTAAATTAAATGATAAAAGAAAATGAAGGGTATGAACAAATGTCACCAACACGTGCCTACTTCCCCAACCCATTATTAAACAGATACTTAGAGCCTGGTGTGAAGTTATTTCGGCATAGATAACCTCTGTCAGTACTACCCCAAAAGCAATGGAGGATCACATCCCCAAAGAACTTCCTCCTAAAACCAAGAAATCCCTCCAAAAGACATTTCAGACACATGTCTTCCTTTAACCCAGGGCACTTAGGGAGATAATTTTTCAGCCATTTTGGGAAAGCTATTTTGTCCCAGAGTCCATTTGCCAAGAGGTCAGAATAAGCAAAGAGCAGTTGTAAAATCATTATGAGTTTCTTAATGATTACAAAATGGATGTTTACATATGGTGCTTAAATTTTCATTTCACTAGACAAAAAGCAAAAATGTCCAGTCTGAAGCCTGGCATCTGTGATCAGGATTCACCCCGTCCCAGAAAGGCCCTGAGGCTGCCTACCTCCCCTACCAATACTGGTTTGTTTATTCTTGGCTTATTGAATCTGGTCCTGAACAGAATGTGCAGTTAGTGGCATATTGCTGGATTGGAGGAGTTTGATGGTGCTAGGGTGAGCTATGAGAAATATAAGAGGCAGTGACTGAGAGCTCAGGGTGCAAGATAAAATGGGTCAGACTCTGATCTCACACACAGCACTTGAGACCACTGAGAGTGGCCTCTGGCCTTAGACTCTGATCCTGTTCTCCGCAGTGCAGGCACTGGCCGGGAGCATAGTCTATTATTGCAATAGGCTAGAGAGCTTAAAAAAAATCTGCTGTACCTTTTTTTCTGGGGTTGAAACCATTTTTAGAAAGATTTTGCTTCTGAGTTTTGAATATATTTAGAATCACATGAAGGCCTTACATAGATCCTTTAGTTGCATAAAAAAAAAAAAATCACTGGTAGCAGCCCATGGGAAAAGATGGCATTGATAATTCACACTCGCATAAAACAGCATTTTGAAATGTTTCTGTCTTTTATTTTCCTCTTTGTGTTTTGTTTTTAATATTTACATTTTAATACTTTGTTTTCTATTTTTTATTTGAGGAGAGGAGGGAATTTTTCATTTTCTTTTTATGTCTTGCTTGTTTGAAACACACTAGTTCTTTAAAAATGTAGTTCTTCATGATGACATATCATGAGTACTATTAGTAAAGCAGAGGGACAGTGAAGGAGAGTTATAGAAATAGAAATGTTTACTTATGGCACATTTATTCTTATGCAATTCAGTTTATGCAACTCACTTTTCAAAGTCCTGTATATAGAAGCATTTTGCTTCACAAAAAGTTTATCCTAGGTACTGTGTATGTAGGATGATATGTATGAGATAGTTTTGTGTTATTAGCTGAATTTTTGCCCCTGTAATATATTCTCTCCTTTTCATGAAGATCAAATTTTCACTGCTACATGTGTGCCTATGTGTGTGGTTGGAAAAAAGGGCCAGGAGAAAGACAAGTACCATAGAATAGAATAGAATAGAATAGAATAGAATACTGGCTAGTGTATATATATATATTTGCTTCTAGAGGAGAGTCCAGGAGGGAATACATGCATGAGATTCTGGGTCCATGGCCCAGCAACACATTTATAGGAGTTTTCATAACTCACATGGCAATATAGCAGTAGAAATATTTCTGTATCCTCAGGCTGTGATCTAGTGTGCTCTAGCCTCTGGGGTCCTGAAAATTCTGCTGTACTTTTTTTCTGGGGTACAGAAAATGAAGAAATGAAGAATGAAGAAAGCATTTCAGTGGTGACCTATATGTCCTCGATTTTGCCTTCTTCCATGTCTTGGCATTATGAAGGTTTCCAAACTGAGACCCCCTTCCATATGAAGGTTGCGGGGTAGGGAACAATGAATTGAAAGGGTTAAGGCGCTGCTATCTAAGTAGAATTAGGGGTTAAAGTGGAAAGTTAATTGAATAACTAAAACTGAATGTAGTTAAAATTTTTTCACAATTGAATTTGTGGCCAGGCGCCCCTGTATATATCTTATTGATTCTGTTTCTCTGGAGAACCTGGACTAATACGCCCTGTTAATACTTCCAAACACTTATTGGTGTACTGTGCTAAGTCCAGTCATTAGTGTAATTATTTAAATTAGTTTTAGTGAGGTTGAATGACTTACAAGGCTATACCAGTAATAAGGAATAAAGCCTGGACCCAAACTTAGGCCATCTTCCTCCAAAGCTTTTATCAACCTGACATTAATCTGACATAGTGGCTTATATGTTCAAATGTGACATGACATTTTAGGAAAATTCTCATTTCAACTTAAAATCATACATTAAAAGTAAGGCCCTAAGTAATAAGTTTAATCATTTCTGATCTGGAATGACACTCAATGACTTGCATTTTCCAGCTGTGTCAGCTCAGCAGAGCCGATTGTACACATCTCTTTCCAGCTCCATGTTCAGTAAAATCATGGCCCTAGCTTGACATCTGCTATAGGGGAGTATTTACCACAGCAATCAGCAAATGCTAGAAATCAGGTTTTCTCAAAAAAAAAAAATTTTTTTTCTCAGAGAGCTGGTGTGTTTTTTTTTTATTAAAAAAATTTTTTTTAACGTTTATTTAATTTTGAGACAGAGAGAGACAGAGCATGAACGGGGGGAGGGCCAGAGAGAGAGGGAGACACAGAATCCGAAGCAGGCTCCAGGCTCTGAGCCATCAGCCCAGAGCCCGATGCGGGGCTGGAACTCACGGAGCGCAAGATCATGACCTGAGCCGAAGTCGGATGCTTAACTGACTGAGCCACCCAGGCACCCCTCAGAGAGTGGGTTTTAAACATTTATCAGTACACTAGTGGACCGACATCCATTTGTGTCCTTATTTCATGCATATTCATTCTTCTTTTGTAAAAATTATCCCAGAATTCTGAGTGAAAAAGTTAACAATTAGTATTGACACAATACCGGTGCCAGGTTATAGCCACTGTTTTTTGCTTCAGGATTACTTGTAACTAATAAAGTTTCAAAGAGGTTAGGGAGATTACACCGACTGATGTGTTCACAAATAGCTCAGAAAGCTTATGCCTCATCCCATTCACCTTCACCACCTCCCCTCCTGCCTCCACTTATATTTAGTGCCAACTGCCAACAAGATCTGACACTTCCGGCAGCTTGGCCTTTAGCAGCCTCTTGATTCAGCATCTTCTATTCATCCGTCATGCTCTGGGGACATTATTAACAAGGCCCTAATGAAGTGTCAATAATGTCACCTTCCTTGGAGAGATGATAAAAGAGATGAATCAGAGTCCCTATGCTTTGATATCTCAGAATAGAGGAAATAGATATTGTGGAACATATGAAGCTTTTAAATATTATTGATTTAGTGGAATAATGGAATAGAATAATTCATGAGAAAATCCGTACCTTAAAAGAGAACAGCTGACCCAACAAATAGAAGACTTAAATGAATAGAAATGTCAGTAGAGTCTAAAAGTTAAAAATACACCTTAGTTAGCTCTTACAGGAATTAGTTTGCTTAACAGACAAGATATCTTTAACCATTTTTAACTATTTTATAATCTTAACCACGTTTAATTAACAAATAGCAATATTAGAGCATTACCCTGAGCTTATGTGATTTCATACAATTTTAACTACTTTTGAAAGAACATATAGATATGAAAATCATGGACAGACTTCTGAACTGAATGAGCCTTTCGAACTGACAGACCTGGTGACCACTGTCCAATGGTCCTGTGACCTGGGAATCTAACTAAAAACATATATGCCTTCAAGCAATTCTCTTACCCCTCAAGGATTCGACTGTCAAGAAAGCAGTGAATATACGTTTAACTTAGTTGGACAAGAAAACATCCAGTACACTCTCTACAATTTGCCCAGAGACAATGGAATTCCATCTGAATGCCATCTGTCACTTGGGGGAAAACAGATAAAGATGCAGGTGGTGTTCCTTTAGTCAGTCTGAAGATTGGTGAAGGGACACTCCAAGTAGAAGTAGTTAAGCAATCTGGTGGCTCAGTCCGTTGGGCGTCTGACTTCGGCTCGGGTCATGATCTCGAGTTCATGAGTTTGAGCCCCATGTCAGGCTCTGTGTTCATAGCTCAGAGCCTGGAGCCTGCTTCACATTCTGTTCTTCCCCTCTCTCTCTCTCCTCACTCTCTGTTTCTTTCTCAAAAATAAATAAACATTAGGGGCGCCTGGGTGGCTCAGTCGGTTAAGCATCCGACTTCGGCTCAGGTCATGATCTCGCGGTCCGTGAGTTCAAGCCCTGCGTCGGGCTCTGTGCTGACGGCTCAGAGCCTGGAGCCTGCTTCCGATTTTGTGTCTCCCTCTCTCTCTGCCCCTCCCCCGTTCATGCTCTGTCTCTCTCTGTCTCAAAAATAAATAAACGTTAAAAAAAATTAAAAAATAAATAAATAAATAAACATTAAAAAGTTTTTTTTAAAGAAGTAGTTAAGCAATCTGTCTTGCTCATCTTAGAGGATTTAGTTATATATTCCAATAATTACTCTTATATAGCATTCCTAAATGCTAGGCATGGCCCTATGTAATTAATAGATATTAACTAAATCAATCTTCAAACCATCCTATGATATAAGTACTTTGAGTGTCGTCATTTTACTGATGAGGAAACTGAAGTTCAGAGACGTAAAGTAACTTTCTCAAGGTCACCCAATTTTTTTAAGTTTACTTATTTTGAGAGAGCCAGAGAGAAAGAGGAGGGGCAGAGAGAGAGAGGGAGAGGGAGAGAATCCTAAGCATGTTGCATGCTGTCAGCTCAGAGCCCAACACGGGGTTCAAACTCATGAACCATGAGGTCGTGACCTGAGCTGAAACCAAGAGTCAGACTCTTGCCACCCAGGCATCCCAAAGTCACCCAATTATTAAAGGGGGAGAGGGGGCTTGTAGAAGTGGAACCCACATAGTTTAACTCCACAGTCTGTCTAACCTGTACTATGACTGGCTCTGACAGGCTGTCATAATTACAGGTCAGCATTAATTATAACTGCACTTCTTAGAGTTAGAACGGACTTTAGTATTATCTGGTCCACACAAACCTTGTGTAGATGATTCCTGATTGGTGGTTAAATAGCCTCTGTTTATTCTGTTCTAGTAATGGGATTTCTACTCCATGAAGTAATTAATTATATAATCAGGAAGTTTTAATTGTCAGAAAATTCTTTATTTTAAGACAAAATCTTCTACCTCCCTTTGTCTTTCTTGTGTCCAGAGTCCTGCTCTCTGATGCAAAACCAAATAAGCTGCTTCCCTTCCAAGTGTCAGACTGGAAGGATCTACTTAATGGGGGATAGTTGTCTTATCTCCCTGTAGTCCCCTACTTTATAGGGTAAACATCTCCAGTATCCTTACGATTCTTCTTTTCATATGTATTAAGACCTTTTGCCCTTTTCTAGTCTCTTTTTTTTTAAGTTTATTTATCTGAGAGAGAGAAAGAGACAGAGATAGAGAGAATACATAAGCAGGGGAAGGGCAGGGAGAAAGGAAGAGAGATTTCCAAGTAGGCTCTGCTCTGTCAGTACAGAGCGCTACTCAGGGTTCAAACTCACATTCGTGAGCTCATGACCTGAGCCGAAATCAAGAGTTGGATGCTCAGCTGAGTCACATAGTCTAGTCTCCCTTTTAAAATAAGAATCCTTCAACAGAATGTGATTCTGACCAGGAGGACCGTGATCTCCATTCAACTGGGCACGACTTTACTATTTATACAACTTAATCATGGATTTTAATCAGCTTTATCACATTTTTTGGTCACATTAAAATTTAAGTCAGCTAATACCTCCAGGCCTTTTCCATACTAATTGCCATGAAACTGATTTCTATGTGGTTAGTTTTTATTTTTTGGTCCCAAATGCATTATTTTACATTTATCCTTATTAAAATTTATCTTATAAGTTTTGGCGTGACATTAAGCTCTGTCAAAACTTGTGGAATTTTAGAACTTCATGGAATTTCTTGACACTGTAGAATTAAGATTTTACATTTTATCTATGAGCCTTATGAAACAAAAATGAGTCAAGTTGAGGCAGCACAGGTGAAGAAATGCCTCCAGAGGCAGGGTTAATCCAATAGGGATATTTTCTTATGTACAGGTGCATGCTGGGACTGTTGGGAGGAGTGAAAATTGTAACTGCAAATGACAAGAGTATTCATCACTTCCAAGAACCCTACTGGGAGCAGGGACAATGATGTCTTGGAGAATGGAAAAGCAATGAAGAGACTACTTTGTTTTTCTTCCAAACATGTCTATTGTAGGGACCAAGGGCAGGTTGCCCCGAAATGTACCACTTTGGCATGAAGATTATTCTGAGCTGAAGGCAATCAAGACCCTACAGGCTTAAAAGAAACTTTTGCCCCTCTCTTAACTACATAGGATAATCTAAATTGGAGGTCTTTCCAAGAATAAGGACTATTAGCAGAGATAAATTTTATCTGAGTGACCCATCTATATGGCAGGGCAAACATCTAATTACCAAACATCTGCTCTAATCAACCTGTAAAGTGCATTCTTTTCCTTTGAACTCCCAGGCCCCTATCAGCCCTTTTTCTTAGTTTAGGATGACATATATGTCTCATTTTGCCTATCTTTGGGATTTTCACATCTGTATTAGATGAATTAGATTAGATTAGAATCAAAATTAGATTCCCTGTACATATACTATTAAACTTGTCTTATGTCAATTTGATTCTTAGTCCAGCCAGAAGGGCTCTTGAAAGGGACAGAACTTCTTGCTCCCCAGCACTTGTAAGTACTACCATGAGGAACTGGTTGTTAAACAATTTGCCATTTATTATATTTCTTACTTCTTAGGTTAGACTCATTTACAAATTTAGAGAGGCTTGTTTCTGTCTTCCATATTTTAAGAACTACAAGAACCCCTCTTAGGTAATCTTTTTCATCTTTGGGGTTTCTGGCAAAAGGAAACGATATTTGCATTTATATTAGTAGTGCAAAGTTGTAGTAATTCAATAGCGCTTCCCGCGACAGGTTTTCTTTTTCCTTTTGAGGAACACGCATTATCTTGAAGTAGAAGGAAAAGGATCTCTTCAGCTTTGTCAGAGTCCTTCAGTGCATAAAAGTGCCTTCTTTGTAATGCACCATAACATGTACACACAGACCAGCAGCACGTTGGGGCTGAGATTCCAGGAGCACTGCTCTCTAAATGTGTGTTTCTCTCCAAACTGCCACCTCTCAATCTATGTCTTGGTACTACCCAAAGAGCCCACTGATGCTCAAAGCAGAAGAATATTAAAGGAAAAATTGTCTCTTTTTCATCTTAAATGCACTGTGACTTTATTATTTTTGGATGTGCTGTGACTTTAATCTTTTATATATTAAAATTCATCATATAACATAGTTAAATCGGTAAAATTGCTATCTCAACAGGAACTCAATAATTAATTTTCTACCACTGAGAGTAAATGTTAAAGAATCAATTCTTATTTACATTCAACTTTTCCAATAACAGGCAAATCTGAAAATGCCAAAATTTAAGGAGAATCATGTAGCAATAGAAAGAGCAGAATCCTAGAATCATATGATATCATATAATATAGAATCATATAATATCAGAGTTAGAAATGACCTTAGAGACCATCTAGTGCAACATCCTCATCAACGCAAAAAAAAAAAATTGAGGCAACTGAGGTCAGAAAAGGTGAAGTGACTTGCATACAGTCACAAAGGATGTTTGTGTTAATCTTCCAAAAATCAATAGAAGTAAAATTTCATTGTTTCTAGACTGAGGTTTCTCAACCTTGGCAGTCTTGACATTTTAAATCTCACAATTCTTTGTTGTGGGTGTTGCCCTGTGAATTATAAAATGTTTAGCAGTAAGGGATAGCAGAATATGTCACTCTGAAATATGTATCTTTGGCATAAGAATTATTTTAAGTTGATTATTTTGGAAAACAACAGACACAGGAGACACTATGAAAACAGAGTAGAAGTTACCCCTTTGTAAAGAAAATTTCCCCTTTCTGAAGAAAATCTCCATTTGTAAGGATGTCTCCCTCTGTGTCACTGAGGAAATCACAAGAAACTCATCCTTGGAGAAGGCACAGACAAATCTGCATAAAAACCTTCTCTTGTTTACTGTGTTTTCCTGGTCACCATCCTACAACTGGCTTCCCCTTGACCTCTAGCTGAAGATGGCATTTAAGCCTGAAATTATGCCACCTCATGAGTTACTCATCTTTCTTGGGTATCTCCCATGTAGACATGAGGGATACATGTTAATAAATTGTTTTTTTCTTGTTAGTCTGTCTTTTGTTATAGAGGACTTTATATATCTAGCTCTCTAATCTGAGAATATTTCCTGACTGTGTCAGCTGGATTCTTTTTGCTGCATCCAGCATATTCATGCTCTGAAAGTGCAGCTACATAGGGATGGACTTGTAAATCCCTGTAAGCAAGAAGGTTCACTTTCTTGTGCGGATCCAAGCTGAGAATGGATTTACTTCCTTGGGAAGCATGAAAACAATCCTCCCAGAGGGGGTTTAGAAAGATAAACAGAAAATTGGTTTTCCCTCTTCTTGAGCCTCATCCCTGGCTATACCCACCAAATACCAGTAGCTTCATATCAAAGCTGTGACAATCCAAAATGTCTCTAGATATTGTCAAATGCCTCTTGAAGAGGAATGCAAAATTGCCCCCAATGAGAACCACTAGACTTGACATCGTCTAAAAAAGAAAGTTTTGGGCCTTACTCCAAGATAAGTGAAGAGGCTAAGGATAGTGTTAATTATGTAAATATTATAAGGTTTATAGAATTCTTTGCTACTGGAAATTTGTTCATATTGGCTTTTCCCCAGCTGAAGCCTACACAGTGGTAGACATTAAACAGTTAAATGGTAATGCTCCCGCACTGTACCTTACTAGGGCATAAAGCATTGTTTTCGTGCTTCCCAAGGAAGTAAATCCATTCTCAGCTTGGATCCCCACAAGAAAGTGAACCTTCTTGCTTACAGGGATTTACAAGTCCATCCCAATGTAGCTGCACTTTCAGAGCATGGAGTATGCTGGATACAGCAAAAAGAACCCAGCTAACACAGTCAGAAGATATTCGCAGATTGGAAAGCTAGATATAAAGTCCTGCACATTATTTAGCTATTATTGAAGTAGGAAACAGGCGTTTCACAGAGCACTTTGGAGGAAACTAAAGACTTCTGTTGACATTAGTTAACTTCTGTTGACATTATAACTCAAAGCCTTCATTTTGAGAACATAAGCAGAGATTGAAAGCAATAGCCTGAAGTAAGTAGCAAATATCACATTGTGGATACTGTAGAACATCTGAAGAAAAAGAAAATACACCAGATGAGAAGAGAGACTTCATTCTTAGCTATGGTGACTAGTGGCTATCATCCATTCTAATGGTTCGGTAAGGAGGAGACCCCAATTGTTAACAGAACCCCTGTAGCAGACCTTTCTGTGCTTGTGTCACATCCCCTTGACTCGCTCCTGATGTTAAGTGACAGCTTCAGTGGACAGTTCACTTTCCCTGTCACAGTTTGACCTGGAGCTTGATCAAAAGGAAATTATTTCCCCTGCCTTCATGAAAGTATAAGCCTCAGAGTGTTGGGGCAGTAGATTCTAGAGGCAACCCTCAAAGATTAGGAACACAGCCAGTGTATCAATGTTCCAGCCTCTGTCTCAAAGTGGAAAATTCCTGAAGACATTCTGCAGACTTCCCAGTGGAATCCAGGCTCTTGCTGTTTACAGCAGTGACCTCTACAACATGTTATCTATATTGGGTTTTCCTTTTACCCTGTCTCATTCTCTTGCTGCTCACTCCTACTTCCTGGGATCACCTTCCAAATAAAACACCTGAACCAGAATTCTTGTCTCAGCTCTGCTTTCCAAGAAACCCAAACTACAGAGCCCACTGTATGGTATTCATATTCATTGCAAATACTTGAATCCAAATGAACTATATTGTAAAACATATCTCGTTCTCATCCTTGAATTTGGGTTCATTCATTCTTTTTTTTTTTAAGATTTTAATGCTCATTTATTTTTGCAAGAGAGAGACAGAGAATGAGCAGGGAAAGGACAGAGAGAGAGACACACAGAATCCAAAGCAGGCTCCAGGTGCCAAGCTGACAGCACAGAGCCTGACACAGGGCCCGAACCCACAAACCGCGAGATCATTACCTGAGCCGAAGTCAAATGCGTAACCGACTGAGCTACCAAGGCGCCCCTGGGTTCATTCATTCTTAATAGTCATTTTGTTTTCCTATATCTTCTTCAATTAAAGAACTCCTTCTGATATTGTTATAAGTCCTTACCCATGATGGGTGCCTCCAAATTATAGTCAAGAGTGTGGCTAACAAAATTTATTTCTGTCTGGGTGTGTTACACATTAAAAAATGATCTCTTGATATTCAAGAAGCTTTAAGGCCACAAACTAATTCTACTCCTAAACCCTTTAGCTCAGAGAAGTTGAGAATTTTAGCAACTTATAGTGAGGCATATGCTTGGGAATGGCTGCTTAGATTATTTATTACCTTTCATCATTCTGGAAAAACTAGCATCTACTTTCATGAGAAAAGTGACTGCTATGCCATCCCTTGAGAATGAAAATTATATGTGAAAATCAGGCTGTCTTTAAAGCACCACCTCATTTAAGTATGTTTTCCCTAATAATTATATTTATATCATCTGAGTATTATACCAAAAACTTGCACTATTCAAGACAAAAATCATGTGTGTTGGGAAAAGGTGAGTATAAAAGTTGTTAAGAAGATGAGAATAGTTGCAGCCCGAGATCTCTTCCCTCTTAGGAAAGACATTGAACTTTCAGGGAGATGCATGATGGAGAGACAATGGACAAATGTCAAGCTCTATGCTCAGTAGCACAATGTCTGACTAGAGAAGTTTTAGAATTGCCTTCCATGGAGCCCTTAGATTTAAATCTCTGAGAGTCCATGTATTTGCTATCTATATCCTTCAGTGTCTAGCACAATGCATTACATCTAGTAAGATCTAGCAAGACTAATGCCTAACCTTATCCAAGCCTATGTGCCAGGCACTGTTCTAATAAGAGGTATTACTCTTCTAATAAGAGGTACTTGATAAATATCTTAGGATATTGAATAAACACATAACAATGTTTACCTACAATGTTTACATAAAATCTGAAGCAAGTAAGAAAATCGGTTCAATGAATTTTTGAAGCCTGTGTAACTCTGTAAATAAATTTGTCAAATAACAAATGTTATATCACATTCTTATTTCCTCTTATTGAAGTAGGAAAGTTGAAGGGACTCCATTTTAGAGAGGATCTGTTTCTCTCTAGGCCTCATTTACCTATCTTCCATAGTTTGCCTCTGAATAAACCAAAGAAGCTATGTTTCCACTGCAAGAGGGAAAGCAAGAAAGTTAATTATTCTGAGTTTTGTCCTATGCCCCAAACACCTGGTAACACCTGAGAAGAACCAGATCCCAAACGTGTTCCAGGACATTGACTTCAAACAAACGTTAGCTGATGCTGGCATCAGTACCTGTACCTTTGGTAATTTATGGAATAACACCTATTGTTCATCTAACACTCACCTTTGATTGGACCCTGCCCTGGTCTCCTTGGAGGAACACATATCCTAGACCCTTTCCTAATATAAACCCCTAAGCCCTAAGCCACAACAGGACTCATTCTCCTTTCCCTTCTGAGTCTCCCAGATACTCCATCTGCTATTTTCTACCTGTCACTTATACTGTTCAATAAACTCTGTTTTCACTTTCTCTGGCTTGTGTTTTATTTCTATCCTGCATGAAGGAAAGGACCCTCTTGGCTGATCCTGTGGTAGCCTCCCTGAGTTCTCTGACTCAGTCTGCCTGTATTATCACTGTATCACTGTATCACTCTCTCTCTGAAAGGTTCCAGATTTCCTGGGCAGGCAGTAATCGTCAAGCTGTTTCAATTGCATTAAGCCCAAAAAAGATTACAGTAGACTGGACTTCCCTACTTCCTAAGTTCAGTCCAGTCATGACGTCTATGGTTAGAAAAGAGAAGGTGGAAATGCAATCATATCTTTTATTATCTACACTGGTTTCAACCAGTTAGCGTAATAACAGATAAGTGCTTCCCCAGTTCTCCTGACAGTGCATCTGCAATTCAACTAACTTGTATATAACTTAGATTCCTTCTCTACTGATATCATGCTTCACTTTCTCAAACTGACTCCCAACTCCTCCCTAAATGTTTCTCCAAAGCGGACTATGTATGGCTCCACCTTTAATTACTATTTATAAATTTATGTGTATTTTTTTCTCACTGTAATGCCATTACTGTGAGCAGGGTGACCAGAAATGATGCATGCCCAGTTAAGATTCAGTTGGACCCTATTCTCCTTTGGCCAAACTTCAGCTGAGTCCTTGGGTCACTTCACTTCTGGGGTCACGAGAATATAAACTTTCTGCAGTTTCTCCTTCAACATCTGTTCTTTCCACATCATACTAGTGACCTGTGACTATTCCTTTGAATTCATTAATTTGGCACATTCTTTTTTCTACAAACTAACTCTGATTCACTTTTTCAAATACAGTCTAATTCAAATTTCTCTGAGAAATATTATTTTTCTCAATGGTAATCTTAGGAACTCTCTGTTTAAAGGAGTTCACCAATATTCATCATGAAAAACAAACAAACAAAAACAAAACATAACTTATGTCCTGCTAGTATGAGATGCCTACTGACTCTTGATTAAAAAAGAAAATCTGTGTGTGCTTTCCAAAGGATATTTAGATCTGCTTATTTTTTATTGTGATGGGAGCAAATGAAATGGATGGTCACCAGCTGTTTCTTATGAAGACTATGAGGCTAGAATGATAAGAAGCAAATTAAACTGAAGCTTGGAGTGGTTTAGGTTCAATGTGAGGAAAAATTTCCTGTGAATAAAAGACGCAAAAACTTGGAATGGGTTTCTAAAGAAGATCTAAATGGGTTTCTAAAGAAGATAGATAACTCAACATTTTCTGGATGTGTTCCAAAATGGAATACATTTGCCATTGGGTAGTTACAATAATATCCTCTTATTGTGATATAATGCATCAAGATTCTCTCCACGACTGAGATTCTTTCACCCAGTTTTGGAGAAAATGAAGCATAAAGGGGAGTAGACATTGTTGCAAAAATGACAAAATAGCATTTTAAAATAAAATTATTACAGGATTATTTCAAACTAATTCAAAATATGTTTTGATTCTGGTTAAATGCAATTTAACAAATACTTTTAACTATTTACTAAGAAGATAAAGATAACCGAGACACTCATTCTTAAGGAGCTCCCTGAAACTTGCTGTTATCAGAGCTTTCAAGGAATGCTATGGTAGAAAGATGAATTCTTACTGAAGTAAGATTTGGGAAGTCTTCACGAAGAAATTGACTTTTGAGCTGATCTTTGAAGGATGGATAATACTTTGGTGGGGAGAGTTAGATCAGAGGGACACTTTCCTTTTAAAAGGGTCAGAATTAATAAGGGTTTGGAATTCATAAATACTTGAGCTGGGTGGAGAACAGAAGTATAGGGCAAGGGAAGGACCTCAGAGCTGATTAACAAACCAAAAAAGTCTGAGCAAGAGTGTTACACTAGAATTTTCTGTTGTAGAGGCATCAAAGTCCAGAGAGTGAATGAAATAGTAAGAACCACAATGAGGATGCAGCTGTGGAACTGCAGTGGCTACACTGGAATTCTATATTCAGAGTTAATTCATCTTAGAAAATTCATTTGAGATGAAATATGATAAATAATGTAAATAGTGTCATTGGAAAGCCCTTATGTTGCAGTGAACTTCTTGGGAGTGAATCCTCCAGGCCCAGGTAAGCCACTTAGCTGTTACATGGAGCAAAGACCAGCTCTCCCCACCAAGCACTACACATATTGCAAAATCATGAGCAAATAAATGATTGTTGTTGTTTAAGGACACTGACTTTTGGGGTGGTTTTTTATACACCAACAGATAATCAAACACGTATACTTTTTTAATATGAAAATTATATGGGGTTATGAACTTTAAATTTTGGACATTCAGATGACATTATCAACTCACGATTATTATCATCTCATGAAAGAAAGAAAACTTTTTTAATGTTTATTTTTGACAGAGAGAGAGAGACAGAGAGAGAGAGAGACAGAGCGTGAGTGGGGGAGGGGCAGAGAGCGAGGGAGACAACAGAATGTGAAGCAGGCTCTGGGCTCTGAGCTGTCAGCACAGAACCCAATGCAGGGCTCAAACTCATGCCATGAGATCATGACCTGAACCAAAGTCAGACACCCAACCAACTGAGCCACCCAGGTGCCCCAAGACAGAAAACTTTAACACACACACACACACACACACACACACACAAAATGAAAAGACAATCTCAGACTAGAGGCTAGTTCTTTAAATTTAGTAAATTTCATTTCAAAAAAAAATTCACAATATTCCCTTATTTTTCTCATTTTTTTCTGTATTTACTGAAATATCATTAAGAACTCATACTTGGAAATCATTGCTCTATTATCTCATAGGATGGTTCCAGAATCAGGATATCCTTATTTAAGATCACTTTTAAAATTCGAGTAACTTTTCTTGAAAAAAGATTTATCTTGACCAAATTAATGGTAAGTCCTTCCTTTTCTGAATTGTACTCTGTATCATTAACGAATATTGCAAATAGATAAAAGATTTAACCAAAACCACAATTTGGATATTCTTGTTATTGTTATCTGCAAAAAATCTATGCTGTCAGCACAGAGCCTGATGCAGGGCTCAAACTCAGGAGTCCTGAGATCACGACCTGAGCTGAAGCCAGACGCTCAACCGACAAAGTCACCCAGGCGACCCAAGCTAGTTTACTCTTAACATTTGTTTCTAAACATGTCATAATTTTTGAAATACTGAGAAAATTTTCCCATCTGCTTGGCAGTGGAAACATTTCTGTTCATCTTTTGCTTCTTGTAGCAATTTTATAGAAAGTAAAACAAGGCAAAAACATTTTGATTTAAATGCTAAGGGATATTTTGACAAAGCCAACCTAAGAATGCCTGAAATATAATGAAGTAAATTTCTTTCTTTGGCTCATTTTAAGTATGGTTATAAGTTACAGACATGACCTTAAAATTTACAAGGGTATCTACAAATACATTTAAATTAAAAATTAGACTTGCGTTATATAAGAGTAAGTATATTTCCTGGTTTGAATAAACCAGCTGTAAAGGACTTGTTTGGGATAAGTGAGGGAAGTTGAATATTATCTGAAATTAAATGTTATTAAGGAATAATTGTTACTTTTGTAAACTGTGATCACGAAATTGTGAATTTCAGGAAATACTCTGTTTTTTCAGGGATGTATATTGAAGTAAGTATTTAGGGGTAAAATGGATGTTTTAAGACAATTTATTTTAAAGTACTCTAAATTTATGAAATAAATATGCCAAAATGGTTACAATTGTTTTTTTAAAGGCGGTGGGTGTTTGTTATCTTAGTCTCTCTACTTGTCAGCATGTATTTCATAATAAATATTTTTAAAAGATATATTTATTATGTACTTACATTTTTCTTTCAAGGAATATGATGGAAAGATTAAATAAATCTTGAATTGCACTTTAAAAAATAGGTGTTAAATCCTGAAAAAAAAATCTACTTTAGAGCATATAAGCTTCCTGTCAGAAAGGTTCTCTCTAATTCTGATTCAATCCTATTTATTTATTAACTGCTGTTCATAGACACACTTCCAGCAATCTGAATAATTTTGATATTGCTACAATTTGAACCCAAACAGGCACAAGATTCAAATTTTATTTTACTTAATTTGATGAGTTTCAAATGTGTGCACTTTGATTAAGCAGGCGATTTAGAGAGCAGATAATGGGGCTGACACAGCCTCCTGAACTAGGAAAAGCACAGCATAATTGAAGTCAGCTAACAGGATTTCCAGCAGCGAATGATTGCCCCGAGTGTGTGATCTGATTTTCTTTGATGTTTGTATTACAGTAATAGCATTAACAGCATCCCAAACAACACTTAATGAAATTTTAGACTTGCTATACGTGAGGGCTCCTCTGTCCTCAAACTTGGCTCTTTTCTATACAATTCTCTCAGGTATACTAGCTCAGCACATGGGAAAACCAGGACATTATAGGACACATATCAGCTTCAAATTCCAGACAAAATATCCCTGCTTTTAAATATAATTCTATGTGCTATCCTTACCTAAACCTGTGTGGATTTTGAAGTAAGAAAGTATTAGTCACAGAAAGACAAAAATCATATGACTTCACTCATATGAGGACTTTAAGAGACAAAACAGATGAACATAAGGGAAGGGAAACAAAAATAATATAAAAACAGGGAGGGGGACAAAACAGAAGAGACTCATAAATATGGAGAACAAACTGAGGGTTACTGGAGGGGTTGTGGGAGGGGGGATGGGCTAAATGGGTAAGGGGCACTAAGGAATCTACTCCTGAAATCATTGTTGCACTATATGCTAACTAATTTGGATGTAAATTTGAAAAAAAAAAAAAATAAAAAATAAAGCAAGTTAAAAAAAAAGAAAGTATCTAAAATAGTCAAACACACAGAAGTAAAGAATAGAATGGTGGTTGCCAGGTGCTGACAGGAAGGTGCTAAAAGTCAGGTAATCAAAGGGCATCAAGGTTTAGTTCTGCAAGGTAAGTTCTAGACATCTGCTGAACAGCATAGTGCCTGTAGTTTACAACAATGCATTACACACTTGCAAAAGCTATTAAGAAGGTAGATCTCGGGGCGCCTGGGTGGCGCAGTCGGTTAAGCGTCCGACTTCAGCCAGGTCACGATCTCGCGGTCCGTGAGTTCGAGCCCCGCGTCGGGCTCTGGGCTGATGGCTCGGAGCCTGGAGCCTGTTTCTGATTCTGTGTCTCCCTCTCTCTCTGCCCCTCCCCCGTTCATGCTCTGTCTCTCTCTGTCCTAAAAATAAATAAAAAACGTTGAAAAAAAAATTAAAAAAAAAAAAAAGAAGGTAGATCTCATGTTAGGTGTTCTTATCACAATAAGAAGTAAGAAAAAAGAAAGTGGGTAGATCGACATCACCTGGGCATGAATGTAGGAATAATGATTGGGTTAGTCCTGCTACTGGTTGGTGGTGATGGTAGCTTAATGTACAAATTATAGTGCATTTCACATTTCCAGAAATTTGCTTATATCACTTTAAAGGTGATTTAGAAATATAACAAATGTTAAGTGCCGTTATAAGGAATCTAGGACTCCAATTACTACTTGTAATTTTATTAACAGTGAGTCAGTAAAGAAATATTGAACTATGTCTTTAAAAAGCTTTTCAATGAATAATTAACACTCACACAGAGAGAGAGTCGTCATCCTGACTTCACTGTCATATAAATTTGGAAACTGAAAATTCATTTCTCCCTGGAAATTTTTGAAAAATGAAAGAACAGGTTCTTGTTTTCCATAACTCATGCCTGACTACTAATCCATATGACTGATCTGTATGTAAGTACCAAGGTTAAAATCCATGTCTAAGATTTTCCAGGTCTGATGGAAAGGGGTTTTATTCTGTATGTATATTTGGAAGGAAGGTCTTGGTTCTTAGTTTAGAACTAAAAATGGGGGCAGCGGGGTGGGGGTGAGTGGGAATTTATGCCTGATTGATGAGTCAAGTATAGTTATTAATGATTCCATAAACTAAAGTTACACTAAATCTAATAAGTAATTACAAGAAATTAATAAAAGTAGGCAATTACTGACAATTGCCAGTAGAAATGAGAAAGACATTTGACTGGTTATGACTCCTACCAGTATAGTTAGAATCCATTTTAATATGGTCCCAAGTTGTAGAATTTCAAGAGACACCAGGTATATGATCATTCTGTATTCGGGTATTTGTGATTATAATTTTTATTAAAGGCACCTCAAATAGGTCACTGAATAAAAGTCAGGTAAATGTTGTTGCTCTATTGTGGCTGTTTGATTTTGAAGTTCAGCTAGTAGGATGATGTAGTCTAGATTTCAAAATGCATAACATATTTTCATTCACTACAACAGGTCTTTTTAAGGCCCTGATTTCAAACTCAATCACAGGAAAGCAGTTAATTTGAAGGTTCTGAAAATCATGTTTGTTTTCTTTTTGTTGAGATCAATTACCTTATTGTTTAGAAAATTCAGGTTCCACAAAGATTTATTAGCTAAATCAGAAAGTATGAATATAATATGGATGATGGCTTATTTTGTCTCCAACTAGAAGAAATGAAGATTATAAAATTATATCAGAACTTTTAAATATAATTTTACTCATTTGGGGGTCAACATTTTGAGCCCCTCCAACAATCAAGGGATGTTCTTGGTTGGTCTTATGCTGTGTACAAATACAGCAGCCAGGAAGGCAGCCCCTGCCCTCTAGGTGACCTTAAGGGATCAGTCCAGTGGTAACTTGCAAATATTCAAAAGTATGGAAATTAGTTATTTAATATTTTTGCTAAGTCAGTAATGGATTATGTCTTTTATAGAAATTTATCTTTAGGAATTGAAAAACAGATTTTTAACATGGGGTATAACATAAGAAAATAAAAGTGACCCACAAGAATAAATGCTCCTTGGCACCTGAAAAGAGCAGAAAACTTGGGACTTGAGGGTTTTTTGGCAGCCAAGGTTAAGAATGGAAACACAGATCGTTTCTTGATATTTTTGTGGTTGTTTTCTAGAAGAGGGAGGCATTTTTGTTCTTTTGCAGTGGCAACATTTTTCCTGGAAGCCAATCCTACTAATCATGAATAACTTCACTCAACAAAGACAGGTTGCACTTTCCCAACATAAGATAAATTTATTTTTGTCATGTCAAATATGTTGGCAAGAGTTTATGGTCAACCACATCATACACAACAAAGTGGTTGATTTTTATTCTGTTTTGTAGAATAAGTTGCAGGGTCATTCACATGTCCAAAAGAGGTAACATCATTTTGGTATCAGTTCAAAATACCTTAATTTTCATGATTCTGATAGCGTACAAATCCAAAAAAGGAAAGTATTCCATTCTTCTGAGAATAATAGCTTACATTAAAACATAAAGAAAGATTCATGAGGAAATGTTTTATGACTATTAACTCTAATGTGTTCAAAAGGTTACCCAGGTTTGGTGTCATTAAAAGCTTTTATCAGAGGATTTTCTAATAGGACAAAGTGGTTCTCTTGAGGTAGTTAAATAATACCTTTGATATTTCCTTTTTATTCAAAAGTGTGCTATGTATTTTTAAGAACACATTTCAATTGTTATCAAGTAAGGTTAAATTATATTGGCAAAGGCAAACATCAGTGGATTATGCTGGTAGAAACAGATGTTTTATTTAAGAATCCAAGTTCCAAAAATAATTAACAATATAATAGTAATGTGATTTTGTGAATTCTATTCTATGGCTGGTTTTTACAAATTTTCAGTTTTCTGGGGACCTATACAATAACTGGATAGCCAAATAATTTGCTTGGCTTTGGTGAAAAAAATGTTAATGTGAGGCTTGCATAGGTATCAAGGTGTTTGGAAATTGAAATTCTTCACTAATTAATTTGAATGTAAAAACTTAAGACTGCACAGACCTATCGAACGAGATACTGTTCTATTGTAACGTAGGCATGATGGTTAGTCGTCCTTTGTAATTGAGCATTCATTTTTTAAGCAAATATGTACTGAGTCCTACTCTAGGCCCAGCACTATAATGTGTGGGACATAATAATGAGTAAAACAGACAGTCTTAAATTTGTGGTGCTTAAAGTCTGATGAGAGGGCAGACAGTAGTCAAGATCTTTCACAAATACATAATTACAACTTGCAGTGCATGCTGTAAGGCACTTCCATTGCCTAGAAGATACAATAGGAGTGCACCATAGGCAGACCAGATGCAATATAGGGGTCAGAGAAGGCTTTCTAGAGGAAGTGGCATTTAAGTTTTTATTTAAAGGTTGAGTAGGTGTTAAATAACCACGAAGAAGAGGGTGGGGAAGCACATTCCAGGCACAAAGAGAAACATGTACAAGAGCTCTGAGGTAGGAGGTATGGAAGAGCTGAAAAAAGAAAGAAAAGTTCTGTGGGATTAGATCACAGAAAGTATGGGGCAAGTGGATGGGATCAGAGAGGCAGGCAGGGCCAGATGTTAAGATTTTGGTGTTTATTGTAAAGGATGGTAAAATATCGTGAAGTATTGTAAACTACTTCAAAGGAGAAAGACTTTGAAGTATTTTATTTTTTGTTAATGTTTATTTTTGAGAGAGATACAGAATGTGTGTGGGGGAGGTGCAGAGAGAGACACACACACACACACACACACACACACACACACACACAAAATCCAAAGCAGGCTCCAGGCTCTGAGCTGTCAGCACAGAGCCCAATGTGGGGCTCAAAGTCACGGACCAAGAGAATATGGCCTGAGCCAAAGCTGGACGCCAAACCGACTGGACCACTCAGGCGCCCCAGAAGTATTTTAAACAGAAGGGTGACATGATCATATTTGCAGGTTTTTAAAAATTATTCTCATTTTTTTAATCCCAAAGGATAATTTACATAAAATAAAATGTCCCCACTTTATACAGTTTGATGAACTTTGATAAATGAATGCATGCTTATAATCACCATAAAAATTAAGATATAAATATTTATTTTGCCCCAGAAAGTTCTCTCAAGTCTCTTTCCAGTCTTGATGACACCTCCCTAGCCTCAGGCAGCCACTGATCTGCTTTCTGTCACTATATATATTGTTTTTGCCTCTCCTACAATTTCATGTAAATAGAATTTTATAGCATGTACTCTTTTATGTCAGGCTTCTTTCACTCAGCATGTTTGTGAGATTCACCCATATTGTTGCACATATCTATAATGCTTTTTCTTGCCAAGTATATCCATTCTTTGGATATACCCCAATTTGTTATCCATTAATCTGTTGATGCATATTTGTGTTGTTTCTACCTTTGAGCTATCCAGAGTTAAGCTTCTGTGAATATAAAAGTCTTTTTGTGGACCCATGCTTCCTTGGATAAACATAACATCAGGTGTCAAGTATATGTTTAACTTTGTAAGAAACTGCCCAACACTTCTCTAAAGTGGTTTTACATTCCCCAATTTTTTTTTACACTAAAGTAAAACATTGTACATTCCCATAAATCATGTATGAGAGTTCCAGTTCCTCCATATCCTCATTCATACTTAACATGGTCAGTCTTTTTAATTTAAACATTCTAACAGGTACAAACTGATAGCTCATGTTTTTAATTTGCATTTTAAATAAATCACCCTGACTTCAGAGTGAAAAAGGACTGGAGGGAGGCAAAAGTGGAAGCACAGAGATTAATAATTAGGATGAGCAACTCATGTCGGCTTGGCCGGGACTATCCCAGTTTAAAACTGAAAATCCCACATTCTGGGAACTCTCTTAGTGCTGAGCAAACCTGGATGGTTAGGCACTCTATCAATAAAGAAGGAATGGTGGCAGTTTGGCTCAAGTGGATGACATTGACAATGAAGAGAAGTGGAAAGATTTGAAAGATATTCAGGAGATACAAATCAGCAGAACTAAGTAATGGAGTAAGTAGATGTGGGGAGAGGGGGAAGAGGCCAAGGAGAACTCAGGCTTCTGACTGACAACTGAGTGGATGGTGGTGCATCCACTGGGATGTAGAAAGCTGGAGGAGGACCAGGTCTGGGAGGATGACCTCAAGTTCAGTTTTGAACATGTAGAATGTGACTCATCTTTGAGATATCCATGTGGCATTGTCAAATAACGTATATAGCCTGGAGACTAGAGGACAAGTATGGGCCAGAAATACAAATTAGGGATTCAGGCAAATACTTGTGAAGGTTTTTGAAGACATGGGTCTGAATGAGACCAGAGGAATTTTATCACATAATTTTAGTGGAAGTTTCTTAATGGACCTTTCAAAATGTTTTTCTCTGTGATTTTTTTAAAGTTTATTTTAAGAGAGAGAGAGAGAGAGAGGGAGGGAGAGAGAATGTGCATGTGCACGCTAGCAGGGGAGAGGCAGTGAGAGAGGGAGAGAGAGAATCCCAAGCAGGCTCTGTGCTACTAGTGCAGAGCCTGATGCAGGGCTTGATCTCATGAATAGTGAGATCGTGACCTGAGCCAAAATCAAGAGTTAATAGCTTAATGACTGAGCCAGCCAGACACCCCTCCGTGATTTTTGTAATATGTAAGTCATACTACTTCAGTATAAGAACAGGACTAGAACTTTGTCATAAACATGTCATTTTATATGGCAATTTTAAAATTACTTTTGATTTCTTAATATCAAAAATGTACCATCTCAAATGCCCTCTTAAACTAGAATTTCCAATTTGGCATAATACTAACTCTAATAATTAGTTGGATTAATGAATGCTTCTCTACCTACCTTATGTAAAATATATTTATTGCAGCATCATTGAAAGATAACATTTTTAATTTTTTTATGTTTATTTATTTTTGAGAAAGAGAGAGAGAAGAGAAAGTAAGTGGGGGAGGGGCAGAGAGGGAGATAGAGGATACAAACCAGGCTCTGTGCTGACAGCAGAGAGTCTGATACAGGGCTCGAACTCATGGACTATGAGATCATGACCTGAGCCAAAGTCTGATGCTCAACCTATTGAGCCACCCAGGTGCCCCAGGGAAAACATATTTTCAAATGGGTGGTAAAGATGCCAGATTTCTGAGGAGCCCAAGTTTAAGGGCATCTGTCTTTTTTGAAGAGCTTGCTTGATGACTATTTTTGCATCTGCAAATCACAGAACTCAGATATAACCCCTTTGCTTGAAAGATGGCTACATCAAGAAGCGAAGATACAAAGATATGGAAAGCATGTTCTAATATGAAATTCTAAATACCACATCTTAATTTAGGTATGTTATTTTCATTTAAATATATGTGTAATTTCTAGATTACATCCTATCCGGGGATCAGAGAATGCACCAAAATCTGAATCTTAACAATGCCAATATTAGTAAATTATTTGACTAAATCTTATCTTAATAAATACAGGTTTTATTTTTTTAATTTTAAAAAAGGTCTTAGGAGCCTAATAAAGAGAGATGAAGAAAATGTGTATAAACAGTAGAAAAGTATTAATGAAAGGCAAGCATTGAAAATGCAGATTGTAAATTTAAGAAACGATCACTTAATAGGAGGAGGAGATGTAGCCACAGAACAGGTCAAAGAGAGCCTGGGATGGAAGAAGGAGGAATAATTAGGAAAGCTTTGGTGCCATACTGTGCTGAGTATCAGAATATCACATCAGCAACCAGGAAAGCATTCTTGTCATGTCACACGACCTAGACAACATCTGGAATACTGTACTTAACTCTATGCTTCTGGATGCTACATTTAAGCATTCAGCTCTAAATTGTTCTTAAAAACACAATTATTTTTCTGCCATACTAGTAAACACAGGTGCCAGAAGGTTGAAATGAAAGAAAAAGTTCAGAGAAAAACGTAGGCATAGTACAAAGGATTTTAGGGTTAAATAAGGTGATGAAATGAAAAGAACTAAACACATCAGCTGAGAGAAACTTAGGGGGAGTTATTAAAGGCTTATTAGGGACTCAGTTGTTAGGGGCTTATTAGGGCTTCATATGTATCTCCAAAGGCAAAGAAGAAGGAAAATAAATGGTGGCTGGAAAACATCAGAATTTGGTAAGCATGATAGAATAGAATCAGAAGAAAAGATTCTTCCTTTTGAATTTTCATTATTTAATTTTTGGTAGGGAAAAAAAACAAAAAACATCTGACCTGGAAATTCCATGATCACTGGTGGAAGTTTTATTCCTTGAGATATTCCAAAAATTTCATGAAGACAAGCTCAGAGTCTAACAAAGGGGAAAATGACTGTGTATGAAGAGGCTAAAAGAATGTGAGAGCATTGTAATGGGGTTCAGCTTGGATTTAGACGTCTATGAGGAAACTACAGGAGAATTCTATAGCATGTTCCAAATGGCTATGGGTCAGTAAAAAGTATACCAGAGGCACCAGATTGTGTGTCAGTTGCTAAATTTTGTATCAATTCTGCTTTCAAGATTGTTCCTGATGACTGATTTGTAACCCTGTTTGCCCATTGATAGCCACCATTGTAGCCTTTATCTTAGCACAATTTTAATAGAGCTGATTTAAGCAGCTTTATATATTAAGAAACTGAGAGAATAAAGTAAGCTCCATCCTCAATTCCAGAAATCTGGTGTTGCAGGCAAGCATTTGCTGTTTTCCTCTTACTGCAATTTGATGGCATGTCTGCAGGGTGCTGAATGCATTATGTAGAGTGCATTGAAGATACAGTGAATGTTTTCTGAAAGCTTTTGTGCTCTGAGTTATTTTCTAAGGTGCTATTTAATACTACCAGATGCTAATACAGTGATGTGAAATATACAAAGCCGGGTCGAGAATGCCCTTCTCTCTACTTTTTCCAGTGCCTTGAATGCCCACTTGCTGTGATTATTACATTTCTTCCTTTCGTTTTATCAGCAATAGACTTCCAACAGAGTGTAAGTTTACATAAGGTTTATTCTTTGTTTTATACAATGAATAGAATACCGAACTCTAATTCAGGGGACCCTATGCCATTCTATACATTTATCCAGCTGGACACTATTTTAGGCTGCTTCAGAATATGTGTGCATTTAGGGCAGGGCAAGGGGGCTGGACAACTTGGCTTGTATTCAATACGGAGGCAGCTGCATTAATAAACACTGCTTGATACCACTGATTTCATTTCAGAGTAACAAGTGTTTTTATATAAGCTGTCCATTTTCTTATGAAATAAGATTAAATATTTCCTTCCTCACCTAATTCTAATTTTCATTAATGTTAATAATTTCCCTCACCAATACAGGAATTCAAAATTTAACAAATGAATTATAATTCTAAGGAGAAAGAGTGGATTGAGTTCTTTTGCATCTTTTGAAAAGTGTGAAAGGCAGCAGTTAACCCGAGTGAAATCCCCATTTATCCATGTTCTCATACCCAACCTTGATGTTTGCTATTCCCTGCCACACTCTGATCAGATCAAAGTGTCTACTCAGCATCCACTGGCTTGTGTCCATTCCTACTTCTGTGCCTTTGTTCACATAATTTCCTTTTCCTCTTAGCGTTTTAAAACATTTAAATGATTTGTATTATGAAATATTTCCAATACATGAAGAAAGCAGAAAGTAAAATGCAGAACAACCACATGTATGCATCTACCAACAACTTTAATAGACATTAATTGGTAATATCTGCTTGGGTCTCTCCAGTTTTGTGGGGTTTTTTGCTTTTTGTTTTGTCCTTTTTTAAGAAAAAAAGTTTTGCTCAAAAAAACCCTTCCCATTCCTTTCAGTCTAACCATTTGTTTTTGTCACTCAGCAAACAAACAAACAAATGTTGAATCATCTAGAGGCCCTACTACCTGTAGAGGCTGTGCAGGGTGTAGAGAGGCGGGGAGAATAAACCAAGTAGCCTAATCTTTTAAGAGTTCACCATACAAAGACCTTCCCCTGTTTATTTTATTGTTTTTTATTTTTTTTAACGTTTATTTATTTTTGAGACAGAGAGAGACAGAGCATGAATGGGGGAGGGTCAGAGAGAGAGAGGGAGACACAGAATCTGAAACAGGCCCCAGGCTCTGAGCGGTCAGCACAGAGCCCGACACAGGGCTCGAACCCACGGACTGCGAGATCATGATCTGAGCCGAAGTCGGCCGCTTAACCGACTGAGCCACCCAGGCGCCCCGACCTTCCCCTGTTTAAATCCTACCTTCTCTCAGCCAGTCTTCTGACTGGCTGACCTGCCTTCTCTAGACATCTAGAACGTCTATGATCTAATAATACCACTTAAAGTATTGTGCATGTAGATAAATGACCAGTATCTGCTGGAGCTGGCTTGTACTAGCTTGTGAGAGACCATTATGCACATCTCTTTCCAACACTACATTCATTGATGGCAGAATTAGCAAACACTACAAATCAGAGGTTTTTTTTTTTTTTTTTAATTTTTCAGGAGAGCTGATTTACAAGAAAATCACTACATGCAACATGTATAACATACCCATCTTGTCCACTTAAAATGTTTTTATAAATAAGACTTAACTGTAAGTCCTACAATCTCCTTGAAGATGGAATCATGTTTTGTATGACTTTTTTAATCTCTAATGAGTTGGGCAAACAGTAGGCATTTTATAAATACTTTCTGATCAGTTTAAAAGAGCGTGTTCAGTTCTCATCTTGCCATAGTGATTCATTAATGACACCCACTTCGCCCTGTTTTTGTTACAGTGAATTTTAAGATGCTGTTATTTGAAATTACTCTGATAGCTAATTGCTTTCCCTCTCCCTGTGAAGTAATTTCACAAACATCAAAATATCAAGTACTTGCAACCCAGAAAGATACATTCCAGTAAATGATAGTCTCTCTGGTCCTGCGCCTCCCCTGGCAATACTGTGCTCTAGGACACAAGCCACCTGCTCCATCTGTGGCTCACTTGCACTCTGCATGTTCTGCATCACCCAGCAGGGCTCCTTTGGAGGCCTGGCTTGACACTAGTCAGTTATTAAGAATCTTGAGAAAGGGAGGGGAAGGTGTGAGGTATATGCTTTTGGATCAGCAAAGGGCCCTTAGCATGGACCACAGGATCTATCAGAGTGAAATGAAGTCAGATGCTAGCACTGACTGTCATGTACAAGTGTCTCAGAGTCCTGGCCTTTTTACGTCTTCATTTCTCATCCCTCTAGTGAGATAGCAAAGCTCATTGGAGAGACTGGTGCACTGCAGTTCTATTTATAGACTGTGATCAGTGCTCCTTGCAACACAAGGATAGAGATTCTCGCAAATCTGGGGTATGTCTGCAGAGAGACTACTGTCTGTCCTACCTCAGGGGTCCTTTAAGAGACCAAACATAACTGAATTTTTCTTTTGTTTGGCCCCTTTCTTCAGTAAACCACTCTAGTGTTCAATTGCTTTGTCCATTTTTAAACTGGAAAATGTCTTTATTTCCCTTATTCTAGCAAAATTAAAATAGAGAGTAGATTATTATGATTATATCATATATCCCGAGAATTTAAAGGAAGTTGTTACTCACTGGCCTTCTTTTCCCTCAGTCATCTTTATGGGGGTAAGTGGGCAAGGCGCAGAGGGTACTTTATGCTTTGTGTATGACTGTTTACTTAGGTTTATATCCCATTAGTAAAGGAAGCAGCATCCACTTCCTTTTCTCATCTTACCAGAATTCCCAACATTCAGACTATTTGGCTGACTTTCAAACTGAAGATGCTCTTTCAAACTCATTGTCCTGATCTCTTCCCCCTTCCAGTGGCCTTTAATAAATCCTCAATCTTAGTGGAGGAAGCAAAGGCAATCAACTGGTTTTCCCATTTTGCTTGTCAAATGCTTTTAAAGTTCTCATTTTGAAAAGAAAAGGTTTTGCAGAGGTGGCTTCATTCTCTGTGTTAATGAGAGATAAGGACATTCATCCCTCCTATCACCACACCTAGTGTGACCACAGTGCACCTTGGCAGCTCCACCAGACCATGGGGCACCCACTGTTTTCCACCCTCAGTCTCTGTGATGACAGAACAATAGACCACGTCTGGCCTCTGCTGGAACCACATTTCTGTGATGGTTTCCTGACTCTTCATAAATCACCATCCTTAGCAGGCCTTACACTTTTCTTGTCAGTTACAGAGTGACTGAATTTTATCATCACCTCACTGATCAACCTGTAACAAGTTTTCTTGGTTGGGCTGGGACAGTGAAAATAAGCAATATCCATCTTTTAGAACCACTGATTTGCACAGGGGCTGAGGAGCCTCTTAGGGAAAAAAAAAAAAAACAAAAAAACAATGACATTTTTCTACAGTTTGAGTCCAGACATGTCTGCAAGATGAGGAACAATGGAAACCAGATTAATGAAGACTCCAAAAAAGGGAGAAATGAGAGTTGGAAGGCAAGCTAGACCCATCATCAGGGCCCAAACAATATTTATTTCAATACTTAATTCAATAAATGTTTACTGAATGCCTACTATATACCAGGGCCTGCACTAAGTGCCAACCTTAATTTTGTGTGCTTTATCATCTGTGAATACAGGAAATAAGAAGACTGGCCTTGTTTGGGGGCTTCTACGTGTGCTTTAGGTAGCCAGGATGATTTTACAATTTTAGCTTTAATAGCCTTAGCACCTTTGAGAAAATATTAATTTGATAACTAATGATATTCAAATTGAGTTACTTTTTAAATATTAACTAATGCTCCCCAAGATATTGGAATAGAATCCTAAGTATGCTAACATATTTCAAAAGAAAAATTATCATTGTACCTAACAATTTTCATATGAAACATCATTATTTACACACAAAAAAATGGTATTCCTTTGTTACAATTACCTGACAGTGGTAACTTCCCATCTTTTTAGGGATGCTTGATTAGATGTGTCCAAATCCCTGAATGCATTAAACAAATTATTATGTTCTATATAATTCCATGTGTTGTGTATAACTGTGCTAGCACTTCCATCTTGCCATTCTGTCCCCAATAAGGGACACAAACACTCAGAATGTGAATTGAAAATATTGACGGTTTGAAGTTAAGTGGAAACACATGAACCTTGAGTTTTTGCCCTACCCCAAATTTGACCATGTGACTTTGAGTCTTAGGATAAACCCTGAAATGATGTGGCCATTACTGTGCTGCTGGTAAGATTGTAAAGCTGTATCGTTGAAATTCATCTATGTCAATTCCACTCCTTGGGCACTTTATCACAGGAACAGTGTATGGTGAAAAAGAGATATAGGAGGATTGAATAATGCCCCAGTTAGCATCTCCAGGTACATGTGGACACAGAGGGCAAATATTTAAGAACAGTGATGAGCACAGGCCAATCAAGCTATACTGCTGATGTTAAATGAAGGAATGCAATGGAAGCTATCAAGAATCTAGGTAATGGCTGGACATTTCACCTTCTCTGAGGCTTTAGCAACAAATCGGTGTAATCCTTAAAAATTTCTAGGGTGGTGAGTATGTAAAGAGCCACATAAAGAATCACATAGATATAAATAAAACCTGCAAAAACTTTCAGCTATAAGATGAATAAGGTCTGAGGATCTAATGTAAAACATGGTGACTATAGTTGATAACACTGTATTTATAACTGAAATTTGCTAAGAGTAGAACTTAAATGTTCTTACAAAATTAAAAAGAAAGAAAGAAAGAAAGAAAGAAAGAAAGAAAGAAAGAAAGAAAGAAAGAAAGAAAGAAAAACATGCAAAGTGATGAAGGTGTTAATCCATTTTACCAGATGGGGGATCCTCACAATCTATATGTATACCGAATCACAATGATAAACATTTTCAATATCTTCCAATTTTATATGTCAATTATATCTCAATAAAGTGGAAAAAAAAATATCTGCACATAGTGAAACTCATCCATTGCTGTAACGTGCACTGTCATAACTCCTCATGAGACAAATGAACTGGCAGAAGACAGGAATTTCCCTTTATGAGATTCTGGGTATAAACATGAGAGTATCTTCTCATCTGTATAGTTAGAGTTCATTGCATCAAAGATGCAGATTCTTAGCAGCTTCTGGGGCACCAGTGTAAGGACAGAAACTTCAAAACTACCCATCAATTCCCACTTCCCTACTTCTGAAAATGGAGTTTGTTGCAGTTGCTTAGATCGTATCAACTTCCGCTTCTCTCTGGGACAGTCACATCGTGCCAGAGAAAGCCTGATTTCCCCTGAACTATTTCTAGGCTAAGTGGATTGGCTTCCGGATTGCCGCCAATAAGTTTCCACTATGATTTGCCTAACACATGAGGGACTGCTACCAACAACCCTGTATAACAATAGCAACTAATAATAGCTAAGAAAAGTAGCATTGGCAAATCCGGTAGCCTGCGCGATCAAGTCACGCAGACCAACAGGAATTGACAGCCACAAGAAGCCAGAAGTGGGCAATTGAGGTTTGAAGACAGCCACCGCTGTGACGGAAGTATCCACATTAGAACTAACTGTGCAAATTAATAAACGGAAACCTTAATAAATGGAGGTTCAGCAGGGGGAGCTCTCACACCCTACCGCTCGTTGTCAATTGCAGATCCAACAGGAAGAGACAGACCTTGCAGGTGGGTATTACTTTACTACCCCAGCAGGAAGAAGAAAAGGTTTCCTCCTCCCCCTGCAATAGTCCAGGCAATGAAAGACTGAGACAACTGAGCCAATGAGAAGCCTCTATACTTCCAACTCCCAGTTTACTCCAATGGAGTAACAGTCTATACCAAGCAACTCACAGCACAGGATGCCAAAGGATAAGGTATCCTTGAGATTGAGTTACACTAACTTTGCAGCAATGCACAGGAGAAATAAAAACCAAAAAACTATAGTTTACAACACAGAGCAAAACTTTAAAGTTTTGGGAAAGTCAAATAAAGTAACTAGGGATCTCATTTAATGCCATTTTATATTTTCCTAATTATATAACATTTTAAAGATGTTCTGTCAGTTTCTCAGGTAGCAAATCAACCTTCAACTGTTTTTTAACAACTGGTAATCAGTATTTGGGGTGATGTGGCTTCTCCTGTCACATTTTAGCCCATTTATTTCTCTACCCACACCAATCACATGGTCTACTATAATACTTCCTCTGATACCCTCCTGATTCTATTCTCATGCTTTGAAGGATTGCACATCAAACTTTTCAACCAATTGCCACCAAGTATACATATTCCAATCGCTCCTTGTTTGAAACCAATATATTTTTTTAACATTTTATATGTGGTAGGATTATTTTGACTGCTTTTATGGGCGACAGTTTCTATTTCGTCAAACTTGAAGCTTGTTAAAGTTTTTTTCTTTTTTTTTTTTGCCAATTCTTCAAATGCCATATCGGCATTAATTTTGTATGTTTTATCACCAGCAACTAAAGCTGAATATTCCTATTCAGATATTAAGAACATTTTTGATATATCAGTAAATGTTGGTAAATTGGTCATTCAGTGAGTTGAATCTTGTTTTTCAAAGCATTGCTTTTTTTGGTGACTTGATCTACAAAGTTAGAAGGCTAAACTATGTCCATGCTCACATTGAACAACTTCCATAGGATATAAATATACACTGACATTTTTGAAGTATTTTGGCCACAATAGTATCTCAGATGAAAAGCATATACATTAGAACACACCACCTATGATATAAATTATTAATAAAAGGGAAAACCCTTGAAATATTTAGGCTCCAGAAGTTGAGAAGTGTCTTTATCAGAATCCCAAAAAGAGTTTATAAATAACCTAGAAGGCTCAGGATTCTGTGTATAGGTATTATATTGTGTCCTTCATGTAGGAACATTGCTGAACACTGCTGGGCCTTTTGTTTGCTTACCTATTCATGATACGTTATAGGAACTTTTGTTTCATTGTCTCCCACCGTGAGGGTTCCAATTGTTAAGAGTTATGATAATAGTAACTGTTTGAATAGTAATACATTGCTTATAAAATTTTGTATACCATTATCTCTATTAATAAATGAGCTAGTTACATTGCTGTGGACTTTTTATAAGGATAAAGAATTTTGTATAGTAACATAGAAAAATATCTCAACTCTTCAGCTAAATTTTCAATGTATTGCACATTCACATGTAGAAATTTCAATTAAGAACCTATGAAAAATCAACTTAATACTCAGAAAGCTAAGCCTTGTTTCCCCAAAGCTAGTTCAGCATGGACCTGTGCCTTTATCATTAGTATGCTTCAACTCTAATGTAGCCTCTCCTAAGACAGAAGATAACAAATTCAAGAATTTATTTAGCTGAGGCTGACACCAGGATTATTAGAATGGCTTTTCGGTAAAGTCAGGAATCAAACTGACAGCACCAGTGGAAACCAATGGACATCTTTGATTGATTGATAAGACAAGAAACCCAAGAAGCGATGTTGGGCTACAAAACCAAGTAATAGCAAATGTACACATACCAAAATTTTCCCTTAGTGTTCATAAGGTAGAGCTACTGTCCCTGACGAGCCCAAGGCCATCCATACTCCTACCAGCCTGTGTTCTCATCTATCCCTGGATACTGTACAAGGAATCATTCACCAATCTTAAGCTATATTCTTGTTGGTGATTGGCAGGGACTAATATTTTCTTTGAATTACAGTAACTTTCTCTGAATAAAATGCACAAAACCCTACTTTGATTACCATATATAACTATGATATAATATGAAGATGCAAAATCTCTGGACACTGAACACCAAAATAGCCTCTTAACTGCTTTTCCTAAAATAGGTTATATAAAACTTCTTTTTACAAACAGATAATTAGCTACCATAAATAATATGATAAAATAAGTCTCTTGTTCCTCTTGTAAAATTAAAATGTATCCATAACAAAGGAGAAGACTCTAAGTTTAAACCTTTAATTTTTAAAGCAGAAGTCATTTTTCAAAAATATGTGATATCTTATTTTATATAGTTGAGCTAGCTAAGACTTTACTACCAAATGACTACCTGGTTAGGCACTGTGAAATGACTTAATTTCCAATATACTTCTTCACTTAGTAATAAGGGCTATTAGTCACACCTTAGCCCATATAATTTGTAAATAATGGATGCAATTAAAACTTACTTCATGACTTAATTGTGGGAATATGCTTAGATGTGAAGCAGAAGTTACTGTATGTTAGAGCATATTTTTAAGGTGGCAAAATAATAGCTCGATCAGCTGAATCCTAAGTTTGAAAAGTTTCACAAAATGCTATCAAAATAGCAAATGCTACCAAAATACCCTTCCTGTCCTGTGTTTTGAGGTTATCTCCATCTTGTGATTGGAAGGCCAGTTCAGAATCCAGTTCCATTTCATGCTAGAAGTTTAGCGCTCTTGTCAAATGAGGTGAGGCACAATGATGGCAGCTGGAAAAATATGAGAAGCAGGTTCTGCCAGGGAGGGTGCAGTGAGGATGCAGGAGAGATATGATCGGATATAATTGAGCTGGATCTGATTAGCAATTGGAAGCCTCTCTCATTTCATGAGCAGATGATAAAATCTATTCTGTGTTTAAGAATAACCTGGAAGGGGAGAGAATGCAGATGAGGAGTCCAGCTAAGAAGCTGGTAGGGACATGTGTGAGGTAGGTAGGACATTGGTTGATGTGGTGACTGTGGAAATAGTCAGAAAGACTTTAATGGGAAAGTGTTGAATGAGTTGGCAGCTGATTGAGTGAGGAGGAAAGATGATAAGAGGACGGAGAGGCAGTAACTAAGATGCACTCTAGTGTTGGGAGCCTAGGGTCCCAGGAGAGTGTGGAGGCCTTGGCATTCATGGAGAATTTTGAAAGAGCTGCAGATTTGAAGAGAAGATGGAATGGAAGCAGATTACATAAATCATTGATTCATAAAATAAGATTATAATGCATGGTGAAGAAAAATTATATCATGTCTAAGAATCAAAAGAAAAGACCCAGGGGGGAAAAAAGATTTCAAGTATCAGAGATTAATGTATTAGAAAAAAGATCCTTTTGTGCATGAAATCCATGTGAGAATCCGTGTAGTAAAGACACTAATGAAGAGGAGAAAATGGGGTCTTCAGAGATACCTAATCCTAAAGTGAAGCAGCAGGGAGGGTAGGTGACAGGACCCTGAAGAAAAGCAAATGGAAGCTAGAAGGTGACAACACAAGATGATGCCATTATGTCAGACTCTTGAGGATGAGCTGAATCTGTGGTCATACCCTTTTCCATCCTGTGATCCTGATTCATGCTGTCTCCACTCTCCTTATTTATTCACTCCCTCACTTAAAAACTGATTTGATGCCAATAAGTAGCAGGCACACACTAGGATATAAAGATACATAAAGCAGAATCTTTGTCCTTGAAAAACTCACAGACACACAAAAAGGTTATGGATAGGGTAGGAGATATGCATGTTCTTAATTCATGTGATACATTGTGGTAAATGCTCACTTTGAGAACACCAAAGAGAATACAAATAATTCTAACTAGGAAGTGAGCAAGACTTTCCGGAGGATGTTTGTCAAGACAGTCATAAGCATGGGCACACTTAGGGGGCTCAGTCGGTTGAACTTCCAACTTCACCTCAGGTTGTGATCTCTTGGTTTGTGGGTTCAAGCCCCATAGTTTGTGAGTTTGAGCCCCACACCAGGCCTGCTGCTGTCAGCATGGAACCAGCTTCAGATTCTTTGTCTCCCTTTCTCTCTGCACTGTCCCCCCCACCCTGCCCTGCTCATGCTCTTTCTCAAAAATAAATTAAAAAATTTTAAAAAAGTCATAAGCACGAGCATTTATCACCAAATGTTTTTCACCAACAGATATCTATAAGAATGTTCACAGCAATATTATCCAACAGATCTCCTGCTTAGAATCTATCCAAGTGTCCATCAACAGCAGAATGGATAAAGTGTGGTATATTCATATAATGGAATGAGAATGAACAAATTACAACTGCACACAACAACATAGATGACACTATGAGTGGGACAAGCCAGACAAACGTGAAAGAGTACATACTGTATAATTCTACTTAGATCAAGTTCCAAAATAGGCAACATGATTCTATGGTGTTAGAAACCAGAATGATGGTTACCCTTGGGAGAAGGCAGAGACTAGAAGGGAGCATGAGGGGGGTTTTCTGTGGTTATTCAATGTTATTAACATTGTTTCTTGATCCAGATGCTGTTTACAATGTATGTTGAATTTGTATAAATTCTTCAAACTATGCACTTATTACTTGTGTGTTGTTCTGTACATATGTTACACTTCAATAAAGAGTGAATAAAGTGAGGAAAGAAGGATTAGAAGCCTAAGAAGAGAGGTAAAAGTCTGGGACCCTGTGGAATGTGAACTATGGAGGACATGATGAAAGAAGAGTGGGCCAAGTCATCCCTGCTGCTCCTCTTTGCCAGCTCTGTACCCACCCGCATCTGGAAGGATGTCTGTTGCTGGTGCAATTGTGTCTCTCCAAAAAGGCAATGTTGAAGTCCTCGTCCCCAGTACCTCAGAATGTGACCTTATTGGGAAATAGGGTCATTACAGATGTAACTAGTTGAGGTGTGGTCATACTAGAGTAGAGTGGGCCTCTACCACAATGACTGGTGTCCTGAGAAAAAGGCCATGTGAGGATGAAGACACAGGGAGAATGAGCACCATGTGAAGACACGGGGTTGGAGAGATGCATTGAAAAGCCCTGGCAAATCATCAGAATCTAGGAAGAGGAAAGGGAGGATTGCCTTAACGTTTTTAGGTAGAGCATTGCCCTGTCAATAGCTTGACTTTAGATTTCTAGCCTCCAGAACTGTGAGACAATAAATTTCTATTGTTCTAAGCCACTAAGTTTTGGGTACTTTGTTACAACAGCTCTAGGAAACTAATACATGGGCCTTTAAAGATGTTTATGGATGGCATCGATGGGCTTCCCTACCACTAGATTTTAGGCAGTGTGAGGTGACTGTAGGAGGCCCTGCAGAACAGAAGGTGGAAAGTGTGCTGGGCTATACTGGCAGCTGCTGAGTTTCTCAACTGAAGACTATAGCTCTCGGTCCAGGTCCTTTAACTGTTCCCCATCCTGCCTCTCTGGCCCAGGGGTGGTAGTGGACTCTGTTGTTGCTGGCTCTAGGGTACTTTCCTCATCCCTGGTAGTTCTCACTTTATCCAGCTTATACTTTTGTAAATAGGCCTCCATTAAACTCCTCTCAATTACCCTGTTTGAGGATTCTGCATGGAACCTGAATTATATAAAGGAGAGAACTACCACTGCCTAAGCACAACATGCATACATATACACCATGCCGTATAATTTTCAGAATAAGTTTGTGGGAGTCATGATGAGGGACCTTTAGGAAAATCCTCTATGAAGGATCTAAAACCCTAGGTATGGACAAATAAAGATTTTTCCTCATCCACATATATTGCCCACTATTCTTTTTTTTTTTTTTTAAGTTTATTTCTGACACAGAGAGAAAGCCAGAGTGAGCTAGGGAGGGGCAGAGAATGAGGGAGACAGAATCCAAAGCAGGCTCCAGGCTCCGAGCTGTCAGCACAGAGCCGGATGCAGGGCTTGCACTCACGAACCATGAGATCATGACCTGGGCCAAAGTCGGACCTTAATCAACTGAGCCACCCAGGTGCCCCTATTGCCCACTATTCTTAAGCAAGGTCTGTGTACTGCCTCCCAGAGCCAGACTGCGCTTCTGGAAGAGGAAAACTTGTACCTTCAGCAAAGCCTCTCCTTAAAATTTGTATCAACCATGCCTGTTGGCTTTTCTTTCCGCAAAAAGTAGAGGAGAGGGGATTAATCTCTCAATGAAAGGCAATGTAAGGCAAAAGAATTTTGTGATTGGCTGTCACCATGGCCCATAATTTATGTTTTGGGAAAAACCACCCATGGACTATGGGCATGGGTTTGGCTACAGGCTACAAGCCATAAGAAAAAGCTTTTGGTCATTTGTCCATTAATGAACCATCTAGCTTTAGAGGTCAAAGCCAATTATCAACTGAGAAGTCCCATCTTCAACTTCAAAAAGTGTGCTTCAAAACACTGGCCAATAGCAGATACAGCTTGTCATTTAATTGATAAAAAAGAGTGATTGGGAAGTCAAGTCTTATAATTTCTGTCTCATAATTTTATATATATATATATATATATATATATATATATATATATATATACACACACACACACACATATGTATATGTGTATATATATACATGTATATGTATATGTATATGTATATGTATATGTATATATATATATAAAGATGAATGGTCTGGTCTAAAGAGGGGAACAGTACCAAGCTTGATATATGCTAAGAAAGAGAGGCAATAATTATAATTATAATAGTAGTTACAGTTGAACATTTGAATGCTCACCACTTCCCATGTGCCAGACCAAGCATTTTACATATCTCTCTAACACTACAAGATAGGTACAATTGTTACCTCATTCTGTAGATAAGGAAACTAAAGCTTAAAGAGATTAAGTATATTGCCTAAAGTCATACGCTGGTAAGTGTTTAATTTAGGATTCACATCCAAGCCTGTAATACATCAAAACTGTTGCCTTCCCAGGACAAACGGGAAGAGAAAGCCCTTGGGTCTCCTCCTCCCAAAGGCTGAGAAACTTAGGAATAGGGAAAGAAGTGAGTTACATTAACAAAAATAAAAGGGAGGTGACTAGGTGGCTCAGTTGGTTGAGCATCAGACTCTTGATTTCAGATCAGGTCCTGATTTCATCTTTCGTGGGGTGGAGCCCCATGTCCAGCTCTGTGCTGACAACACAACCTGCTTAGGATTCTCTCTCTCCCTCTTTCTCTGTGTCTCTCCTCAACTCGTGCACATGTGCACACATACTCTCTCTCCAGAAAATAAATAAATAAACATAATAAAAGGCGGGGGGGGGGGGGATTCCACTCCAGATTTTGAACTCTGGCTTTGAGACCCCAATTTTTCAGATGAAGAACCAAGGTTTGGAGGTTAAGTAATTTGCTCAAAGCCACAAACTTATTAAGTAGTACAACCCAACTTTGCACCTTATAGGATGAATAGTAGGTTTTTAATTAGTTAAGGCTAAACCTCCACATTTGGGAAACTTGTGAGTATTAATCTTAGAAACTAAAGTGCTGATCAAAACAGAAAATGTCTTTCCCAGAAAAGGACTCTGTTATTAATTGAATTAATAAATGAGCTTAAGTGCCTCAGGAGGGTTCTTTTTCCTCAGGGTAATCAGGCTTAGACATTAAAAAAATTGTGTGGAATAGCAATTGATAATGTAGGAAAATATTTGGCAATATATTCCTCTAGAACTAAGACCCGAAATTGGATTTACTACGTAGTAACAGCCCAGTGGGAGCGCAGAAAAATGGCTAGCCTCAGTTTAGTGGAGTTGAACTAAGGTTTGAATGTTATTAGTTACAAGTATCTTAAGATTTTGGTTTGTAACCTTTGCTATGTGTTGATGCTAATTGATAAAGTTTAATACCTCTTTAAATATAGGAAAGGACATTAATCCTGTCTGTCTAAGATAGCAGTAAGAAAATTTAAAAGGTAATGGAGTGTTGACAATGTAGCTAATTGGTATTCTCTAGTAACAGCTATGCCCCAGTGGCCCTATATATAATTTCTTCCATTCCACCACAGCAGATGCTGTCAGTGATCTCACTTCCACAGAGCCATCCTGGGGAGTTTAGGAGTGGAAAAAATATTCCAATAGAACAAAAATCTCACTCTGTAGTTCTCTTACTTCAGAGTGCTTCAAATCATACGGGAGGGGGGCTTTAAAGAAAGATTCTGGGGCCCCAACCCCAGAGTTTCTGACTCAGCCGGTCGTGGGTGGGGGTCTAAGAATTTGTATCTCTAACACATTTCCACATGATGCTGATGCTACTGGTTCAGGAAGGACACTTTGATAACCGCTGATTTAACTGTATGGGCAGATCTGTTGCCTTCAACCAGTGAAGTCATCTTTTCTCCATTTATGTTTCCAGCAACTACCAGATTCACATGCATCACCAGGTTAGAATCGAGGTTTAAAAATAATTTCAAAAAAATGTTGGCATCTCTATTCTCAACACAAACATAGGAGCCATCAACATTCTATAAGATGGACCTAAAATCAGAGCAAAACCCCACCAAGCTAACTTTCCATAAGACTTTATAGTATGTTACCTGGACATGCTATATTAGGATTTACTTGATGGAGACAGAAGATGTAACTCCCAATAAAATCATGTGAGAATAGCATTATTTTCTTTACTTAGCAGCTGACAGTCTGAGGAATTCAATGGCAGTAAATAATTCACCAAAGGCAGCAGACTAAGGAATGGTAAAAGAAAAATGAAGACAGAGAGAAAGGAAGAGACAGCAGGAGAAAAATCCAAATTTTCTATTTTCCTCTGCATGTAAAATGCACATATCACACTTGTATTACACACGGAGGAAAGATTCCTGATATCCCTGTGTGCCTGTCATTGAATCACAAAATGCAAGAGCAAAATGTGACTTCGTGTTACAGAAGAGGAAATTGAGGCTCAGAGAGATTAAACAACCATTGCAAGTTCCTCTGGCTGGCAATAAGCGGCTTACTGGAAGTCCCGGGGCTCCCATCCAGCATGCGTCCAGCATGCAAGTTATAACAGTTGTAAAACTAAAGAACTAGTTAAATTGGAAACATCACCAGGTTTGGATTGGGGTCTGGCCATCCTCTGTGGACCTGTCACATAATCAGTCTGATCTCAGTTTCTTCAGGTTGAACACTGGAATAACAATTCCTGCCCCATACGGCTGTTCTGAGGATCAGTGACGGAATGGATGTTCTGTCGCATTTTGTAAACTGAAAAGCACTGCACACACCGTGACGCTCTAATGGTAAACGTGGTGTGACTGATGAGCCTATTGGTATTTTACAGCTTAATGCGGGAGTATAGACAGAAAGAAGCAAGGGTCTTAAAGAAAACATTTATTCAGAATAAGGAGCCAATAACAAGTAACTCCAAAGACTTCTATTTCATATTTCCGAATATGAATGCCATATGCTTTTGAAAAAAATAAGTAAAAACCAAAGGAACAAACAAAAAGCAAGAAAAGATTTGACAAAATCACAACCTGCAATCCTATATACTGGCACTGGCTAGGAGGACCAAGTGAACCACACTTTAAGCCCTTTTTCTTAGTCATATAATTCCATAGAGCCTTTGGACCAACTAGCTATTCATGCTAGGTTGTCTGCCTTCTTGCCTCAGCTGGGGAAGTTCTAGGTCAATAATACCCAGACTTCAACTTTCAAGTGGCTGATGGCTCTTGCAATTGCCAAGAGACTCCCAAACCTCTGGTTTTGGATTAGAATATCCATGAGACTATTTAACAACACTGTGGCCCTTCCAGTTGATGGTGATTGCAGCTGTCAGGCTCCAGAATCCCAGGACTGCAGATACTCCTGGCCTGGATATGCACTATGAAGCACTAGAAGTAATATGGTGACCTCTGTGGAAAGACCCAAAATAGCCAAGGTCAAGTTGAGATGGGATAAGGAAAACTCAGCCTGAATTAGGACTCATAATATACAGCAACAAAAACAGGGATTACTTGTCTCCACAGTCTATGTTTAGCAGAATGTGCTCCTTCGAAAGCTGGAATGTGTGGCTTATTTATAGAAAGCATCGTAAGCATGCCCAGGGCCTTTCTGTGGTATAAAAAAGTGAACTATGGTGAGCCGCAAAGAGGAATTTATTGTCAAGGTTGATAAACTGAAGCACTAGTCATCAGGATGTGATTGTGTGATTTACTGTGGCTATTTTCCTGTCAGTCGTGTGTTCCATGGATCAGGGCAGTTATGAGGATAGAGACAGAGAAGGGAAGCACTGATGGTAAATAAGAAAACTTTTTAAAATTAAAATAAGTGTCAGGGCACCTGGGTGGCTCAGTTAAGCGTCCCACTTCGGCTCAGGTCATGGTCTCATGGTTCGTGAGTTCGAGCCCCGCATGGGGCTCTGGGTTGACAGCTCAGAGCCTGGAGCCTGTTTCAGATTCTGTGTCTCCTTCTCTCTCTGCCTCTCTCTCTCTCTCTCTCTCTCTCTCTCTCTCTCAAAAATAAATAAACACTAAAAAAAATTTTAGTTTTTTAGTGTTTTCACTCCTAGGTGGATCCTGAGAAACTTAACAGAAGACCATGGGGGAGGGGAAGGAAAAAAAATGGTTAGAGAGGGAGGAAGCCAAAACATAAGAGACTCCTAAAAACTGAGAACAAACTGAGGGTTTATGGGGGGTAGGAGGGAGGAGTGGCTGGCTGATGGGTATTGAGGAGGGCATCTGTTGGGATGAGCACTGGGTGTTGTATGAAAACCAATTTGACAATAAATTTCATAATAAAAAATAATAAAATAAAATAAAATAAAATAAAATAAAATAAAATAAAATGAATGTCTTACTTTTCTGGTGTCCCCATTTGACAAGAGAAAGGATAAAATAAGGTTGTCACAAATCCTAATAGTGTTGGGTTGAGTGGACAAAAACCATGTATAAGGAAGAAATAAGCCACGGAAAGAAATAAGAGCATATAATTTAAGGCATTTGCTATCACTTTTCTTTTGGCATATTATCAAGGAACTCACTACCTTTCTTATTCTACAATCTGTTAATTTAGTTTAATAAGCACTTATTGGGCATTTATGTGCTTAACTTTTATAGGGAAAACGTTACTTCTGTCGTTTTTCTATGTTGTGCTTCAGAAGAATGCCTCTCTCTTATAGAGTTTAAGGTCCTAGGAAGGTTTGTGGGTCTTTTTCTAGGGCCACTGCTGGCCTATATGTGTTTTGAGTGGGTGGAGGCAGCCTCATGGGCACATGGCTAAGGGTGAGAAGTGAGGGCTGGAACTTGTCTACCACATGTGCCTCAAGCCAGCTGTCAATGTGCAGTACACAGACTGTATAGCCATACTTGGCAGCCTAGCTTCATATAATAAATATGTTTTTAAATAAATCATATGTGAATTAAATATGTGTGGACTCACTGTAATCTTTGGTTTTCCCATAAGAGGAGATTATATTTTTATTTATTATTTTTAAAGGTCAAGTAGGACTCAGTTGTCCACACTCTTTTTTTAAAATGTTTTTAATGTTTATTTATTTTTGAGACAGAGACAAAGCATGAGCGGGGGAGGGGCAGAGAGAGGAGACACAGAATTCAAAGTAGGCTTCAGGCTCTGAGCTGTCAGCACAGAGCCCTATGCGGGGCTCAAACTTGCAAACTGCGAGATCATGACCTGAGCTGAAGTTGGACGCTTAAGTGATTGAGCCACTCAAGCACCCCAAGGAGATTCTATAAATTGTTAAGGCAATACATTATATTATACTCTGCAGAAATTCTACGAAGTATTTTTTGTAAGGTGTAGAAGTATGTCCTAATTTACCTGTTATACAAATCAATAGTTAATAGTAATGTTTTAGTAATTATTTATTTTAGAATAATTTAATGATAAATTAAATTATCGGCTTCCTTCCTCATGACTACGATGGCAAAGAACCCCTCTCTATGTGCCCCAGAGTTCTTCAGAGTAAACAAAACAAAACAAAACAAAACTTTATTACCAGCTATTCTGTAGAAATATGTGATACTGTAACAAATTTATTTCTCGCTACTAACAAATTTATTTCTCGCTACCTAATGGTTAGGAAAGCTTCCTTACAATGTAGAAATATTGACAGTCAGCAAGTGAGACAAGAAAACAGAAGTGTTCTTTGTGAATTATTCCAAGAATTTGTTTCTCCACTCTGTTAATCCCCCCACTATCTTTCCTTCTAGTACTGAATGGTCTAGGTTTAGAGATGGAGAAGCATATGTCATATGCAGAGACAGAAGATGAAGTATTTCCCCCTTTCTCTCAGTGTAACATGAACTTAATGTGCTGGAAATTTTTATAAACCCACCGTCTCAGTCAGAACTATTTTGGGTGGACATAACTAAACCCAACTAGTGCCGGGACTTGAGAACAACTTGATACCAGGTCTCAGACTCTGCTATTCTTACTTTCCCTCCATCTCTCCTCATGGTTCCTGTCTCTCAATCACTTGTAGGTCAGCTTTTTATTCTTAGATCTATTACCTCATGGGTATATAACCACCAGCATCTTTTAGGCCAGATATCTCCTGGCTTCATCACCAGAGGGAGACTGAGACTCTGGTCCCGGTTGAAAGTTTGGCGGGGGAAGTCTGGCCTGGTTCGTGTTCTCCCAGCTGAGCCCAAACCTGGAATCAGCTGCAAGCAGGGCCAACCAATCAGAGAAGGCACAAGAGTGGGATCTGTAAGTGAAGGGCAGCTCCTACTTGCATGTGGTTAGAGCAGAGGAAGAAGCGTTTCCCAGATGAAAGCTGTAGGGTTGTGGTCAAACAAGAGCCACTCTGCCCATTCTTACTCCAACAAGTGAGAGTTAACAGGCTCCTTCGTATGTGTTTATTCAACATGTATTTACTGAATGCTGCCTTATGCCAGCTAGAAGCTTGGAGTTGGAAGAAGCAGCTATGTGTGTATTCCAAAGCCCAGTCCAATTTATGGTATGGATGCTTAATCATTAATAACTTGGGCTCTGAGTTAGCAAACATGAGCTTAAATCTCAGCTTTCCCATCTCAGCTTTCGTGTGTGATCTTGGGCAGGTGATTTAACCTCTCTCAGCCTCAATTCTCCTTACACTCAAAGCACTTCAGCAAAGAGCCTGCCATATAGAAAGCACTCAATAAATGACAGATATCGTTATTTAACAACATATCAAGAAGATCTTATTTTCCACACTGTGTTAATAAAATGGTGGACTGTCTTCATGAAGGCCAGATAGAACTTAGAAAAAAATCCATACTATTTTGGGGGCGGGTGGCGCTTGGGCATCTTTACCAGAATACCCCCTGTTCTGGCACAGAATACACAGAAGCCTCTGTACAAACTAGACCTTACCTCAAATAATTTTCTCAGTTTTTTGTGGCACCTAGTCCTAAATTCCTTGTGTGTCTGGATTTTGTGCCCTTTCTCTCCCCCTTCTCTAACACTTGCTTGCCTCGCCATCTGTGTTTTGACACTCTGCACTCCTGATTCGCTGCACTGGATTCAGATCTTCTTCACCTTCACCTTCCCAGCAAGTGTTCTGACTCTCCAAACAACTGAGGCCTACACACTTCATACCATTGCTGGGGTAGCATACTGAATAGAGAAGCAGGGGCACATTGAGATATCAGCATCAACACGGGAAGAACAAATCAAAAACAGGGAGATGGTGGGTCTATGTATTGGAGTAGATGGAGATAGAGTGAAAGTGGTCCAAAGCCCTTACAAGAAGAGAAAGATACATCTCAGAGGACAGCAAGTAACTACATTTTAGTGGAGGGTTGCCATAAGGCAGTTTATGGTCTGATCCAGAAGGAGCTAAGAAACAGCAAAGCAAGGAAAATGAAGATACATAGTGTGAAAAACATGTGCGAGTGGAAGGGTTATCAGGGGCTCCTTAAATTGCCAGGAGGCTGGACAATCTACTTGGAAATGGGCAGGCACCAAGGCAGCTCTGGAAGACCAAGAAGGAGGAATCCTGGCAGAGTCTTCTGATAGGTAAGGATACCACTAATAAAATGTGCAAAGTACCTATGTTCCTTTGTTGTGTCCCCCACTGCAGATTCAGATACCTAGGAGAGAGCATCTGATTGAGGACGCATACCCCCTTGCTGGCCTGGGAATTTGAGGAGAGATCGGTCACTTCAGCTGTTATGGAGGGAAGGTCCCAGATTCACCATCTGCCAGCATCACAATCAGTGGGAGACAGGTAATTCCCCGAAGGAAATCAGGATGCTAGGGAATGGGGAGCAAATATCCTCTACACATTCCTACAACATAATATTTTGGTTATTTCAATATGGAAAAATAAGTTGCACTGATTAGAGGAAAATAAATGTTTCCATGATTCCAACATTCAGGGATTTTTGTCTTCCCAGAATCCATTTTTGTAATTGTAAATTTTATGTAGAAATCCAAATGCAAAACAGATAAAAAGCAAAACTACTGCAGTAGGAAGGGGAAGAAAAGTCCCCACATTCAGCCCCACTTTGGGCAGCTCTGAGGTATGACCATGGAAAACCTGTTGCTTTGAGAAACACAGTTATGTGAATGGAATACTACTTGGCAAGGAGAAAAATTGAAATCCTGCCATTTGCAGCAATGTGGATGGAACTGGAGGGTATTATGCTAAGTGAAGTAAGTCAGTCAGAGAAAGACAGATATCATATGTTTTCACTCATACTTGAGAAACTTAACAGAAGGCCATGGGGGAAGGGAAGGGGAAAAAATAGTTTCAAACAGAGAAGGAGGCAAACCCATTAGAGACTCTTAAATGCAGAGAACAAACTGAGGGTTGATAGGGAGGGTGCAGGGGAGAGGTGAAAATGGGTGATGGGCATTGAGGAGGACATTTGTTGGGATGAGAACTGGGTGTTGTATGTAAGCGATGAATCATGGAATCTACCCCCGCAAACAAGAGCACACTGTATACAATGTATGTTACTTAACTTGACAATAAATTATATTAAAAACAAAAACAAAAACACCAAAAAAAAAAAAACAATCTTCTGCTGAAAGTCCTTGATGGCTATTTAAAAAAACAAAAACAAAAAACAAACCAAAAACTATGACCACATATTAAAAGGCAATTCTAACATTAGAGTTTGTACAGGAAGAAAACATGAACCAACGTATTTATATCCTAATTCTCATCCTCCCTTCCTGTGAGCCAGACGTTCAATTTTGGCTGCTAAGAAATTAAAATGCAAGAATGATAGACCGCCCATAAAAATGTCTCTTTGGTTTTAGATATTTCTTCCATGTTACTGTGTCATTTCAAGTTATTCTTTGAAAGGCTAGAAAATGTACTCTTCATCATTAATATGTTGCACTTGGTACTTGAAAAGGATAAGACTGGATGCTGTGTGATTGTTAGAACTTCTGGTGCAACCAGCAGAGACTGATCTCTATACAAGTAGCTTCAGTGGAGAATAAACTAAAGACTGGAGGGCATGAACTCTACAATTGCAGAGGTATTCTCCCCAGCTCAAAATGAAAGTGCACTGACTGGGCAGAAAAGCAGATTGCTGGCACCCAGTCCCCTTGAATGAATAGGAGTTCAGAGAAATCTGCACTTTTGAAAGCTGGCACATTTCTATAGCATCAAAATCTATAGGCAACTTTCCCCCCCAGTTTAAAATGGTTTCCAGCATCTTCAAAAACAGACGCTTATATAAAAATTTCCATTATGTGCTTGTTTCAAGTTCTAATCTTTATGTTTGAAACTTTCATCCCTAAACCCCTTTGCTTAATTGCAAAGTAAATCATGGCCACCTGAATGATACACATTACTATCTTGTTCTTCCGTCCCAATTAGAAAAGAGACAAATTTGACTGTTTAACAGCTAGGGTCAGAAAGAGGAGATTCAGGAACTTAAAGAAGTTGTTGTTGAAAAAGTAGACTCATAAAATCCCGCACAGATTGTACTAAACCTGCTAACTTTCATTTCGAAAGAAGCTGAATATGGGTGACAGGAAACCGGTAGTGGGGGGGGGGGGTGGATTTCAAAGAGTCTCATGTTCTAATTCTTTTTTTCACAATCTGGGATATTGTTCAATATGCATTTAGGGGACAGGCAGAGGAAATGCTAATATTAATTAGCCCTTGAGGAAAAAAGCAAACTTTCAGAACAGCTTATTTATATATAGGAATTAATTTTATCCTCAGAGAATTCATTGTTGTACCTGTGAGCCAGAATTACTAGGGTCAAATTCTTATATTTAGCCCATGCTAGAAACATACGATGATATTTATAGAACATTTATAAACCTTATATAACTTCTGACTTTTTATTCACCTACACAGATTGGTGATAATTGCTTTGGGGGGGGTCAAGTAATAATAACAATAATAATGATCATTTTTTCCACTTGGAATTGATAATCTAGTTGGGTAAGTAAACGTATACACATGGAAAAGTAAATAACAAGGCAAACCAGTACATATTTAAGATCTAAATAGGAAACAGCATCCTAGGAATTAGAAGAGAGATATCACCATGAGCTATAGCAATCATTGGAAAGTTTGTGTATTGTGTAAGACCCTTAGCTGAGTTTTTACACATTGGTGGGATTTTGATTAGAAAAAAAAAGAGGGAAGACAGAATTCATTTTAGGCAGGAGAATTCCCATGCATGATACTGAGGGATACATTAGGGTAAATAACACTAGCTGCTATAGCAAACAACCTCCAAGTGTCAGTGACCTAACACCATAAACCTTAATTATTCACTTGCATCCCAATCTAATGTGGTGGGGCCAAGAGTGGGGAGAGAATAAGGTGTTCACCTGTCCCCAGTCACGCAGAGTCCTAGATTGATTCCATCTCTTGATGTCATCATCTTCCATGTGTGGTTTCCAAGGCTACCACAGAGGAGATAAGTAAATGGAGGACTGTACATGGGATATTTTCATGTGCCAAACCTCGCTGTAGTGTAAATCACTTCTGCTCACATTCCATTGTCCAGAACACAGTCAGATGGTTCCATCCTGACTGCAAGGAAACTGGGAAATGTAGTTTATCTGTGTACTCAAGAGCAAACTTATGTTATTGAACCAGGCATTGTTTTTGCTGCAGGAAGTCACATGAAGGACAGTAGGAAAAGCATATCACAGTGGCAACTTTAATGGCTATTACTGGTCACCTCCCTAATACTCATTTTCTCCTTCCCAATATTACCCCAAGTTTTATACCCTATGTACCTCCTTCACTTCAAGGGATATTGACACTAACTTTAAGCTGGAAGAAGAGAAGACAAGTTCAAATTAGATGTTAGAGGGTATAAATTGGATGCCATTCTTGGTCCCATTGTAGATAACTGACATCGTAAAAATGGCAGTATTCAACAATGGTATGAAGTAGACATGAAAAAGAGGGGAAAGGCCCAAAAAGAAATAACATATTTGTAATTTTTTTAAGTTTATTTTTTTTTGAGAGAGAGAGCAGGCACACACATGAGTGGGGCAGGAGCAGAGGGTTTGGGGTGGGGGAGAGAGAGAGAGAGAGAGAGAGAGAGAGAGAGAGAGAGAGAGAGAGAGAATTTCAAACAGACTCCACACCTAGTGCAGAGCCTGACTCAGGGCTTCATCTCATGACTATAAGATCATGACCTGCACTAAAATCAAGTTGGATGCTTAACCTACTGAGCCATCCAGGTGCCCCTATTTCTGTAATATTTTTAGAAATATTTTTCTTATTTGTAATTTTTTTCTGTAATCTCTTACTATTACTAGACCATGAGAGTCTGGATTATTGTCTTAGGAAGGAAGAAGGCAAATACCAGAAAAAGCAAAAGATGCCAGGATGATATTTCAGTATCTCAGAATTTAAATGGCATCTGGGAGGAAGTGCAGGAGAAGGGGAGGGAAAGAATCCAGAATTGACCAAAAGCTTAAATGCTAAAGGACAGACACTGCAATAATTTAAAAATACTTTTTTAACCAAAAGATGCTGAGTTACCTTGGACTAAATAAATGTCCCCCCCCCCCCCATTACAAAGTAGAAGTGGAGACATCATTATTGCAAATACTAAAAAGTATATTTCTACCCATTACAGTTACTAATGAAAAAGTCTGTCTGTCACAGACCAGTTAGAAGAGTCTGTGTGTTCCCAGAAAGCAGGGCCCTGAGACAAGGTTTGCACCCAGGTAGTTCACTTTGAGAAGTGATCCCAATGAACAAGGGTGGGGGAACTGGATAGAGTGAAACAGAGAGGGAAGAGAGCCAATACAATGGTGTGTTGTCTGGCCACCACTGTAGGCTATAGGGGCTTGATGCCGATGGCACTTCCTGGGGAACCATGTAGGGTGAGCCTCAGATCTATCCACCCAAGGGATGAAGGAGCGAGGCTCCCATCTATACCCACTGTCAGACTGCAGGTAAGAGGCCCAGCAGGTCTCATGGGCATCACACACTGAGGCATCAGAGAAGGCCCAGCATATGAATCAAGAGATGCTCAGAGCAACTTCTGCAGCCAGGTGCTCCAAGGTGATCCTGTGTGAAGCTGGGTGGCCCAGCAAAGGCCAGAGCAAAAGGTAGACTGGGGTGATGGGAGATGTCTGAGGCAGTTGCCATGTTCCAGGCACAAGATGATGAGGGCACAAGCTAGAGTAGTGACAGAGTGGATGAAAAGGAAGAGATGTCCTGCTGCCCTACCCTTTCACCTACAGGTCTCTTCCATCCTTTCAAAAAGAGCAATAATCCCAGCCTACACACGAAAGCAACATTTACTTATGGACTTTAATGGATATGTGCCACTTAAGGAAGCCTCTTAAAAAATGGAGAAAGGGGGAAAGGCTACCAATTTCCCTTAAAAAGTTTCCACCAAGTAAGTCAGACCAATTTGAATGTCATGCCCCCCTCAGTGTTACCACCAAGTCTAGCGTAAATTGTGGCTTTCCAGAGAGCGAGTCATTAATTAATGCATTTTGCTTGCTTTTTCTATAGAATTCTGTGATCGTTGCCATTACACAGAAAAAGCAGCTAAAATACTTCTGTCCCACTTATGTCCAGTACCCTGCCCAGTATAAATGAAATGCTTTTGGCTTATACCCATGGTCAGACAAATCTTGTTGTTGGTTGTTTTTTGTTTTTTGTTTTACCAGATAATGGTCTCTGGGCACTGGATTTAGTCCTTTAGAGAGTTTCTCATACCGAAATATTCCCTATTCCATGCTCCTTCGTCCCTGCTGGGTTTTCACAGTTCAGCATTCTTGACATTGTCGTTATGCTGATAGCATAACGATAGCAGTAGCCAGTAATGTCATAATTAATAGAGTCAAAACTTTACTGCAGGTTCCAAAAAAAAGGAGATTTGACATGAAAATGAGGATAAAGAAAAATGTCTTGGAATTTTTCTGTTAATCACTGCACTCATATTTTTCTAAGCACAAGAATCCATTTAGCTAGTGACACCTCTTTTAAATGATTACAACTTCAGTTATTCTGATTGAAAAAATTTCCATGCTGAGTACATAAGACAGAAAATTACAAGCAAGCTGTGATTCTAGAATATATTGCTAATGTAGTCATTTTTTAAAAAACTGAGCTAACATGGAGAATTTTTAAGTCAGTGTTAATACATCTATTTTTTTCCAATGTTTATTGAAAACCGTTTTTTTGAAACCTGTTTATTGAAAGCTGTTATGTGCTAGATGCTAGGAATTCAAATTTGAGGAATTCTCTACCCTCAGGGAGTTCACAGTCTAGTGGAAGAGACAGAAAAATAAATAATGATACTCCCTGTGGAAAATGCCATAAAAGCAGCATGCATAACGTGTTAATGGGTTGGAGAAAACCCCTAACTACTTCTGGGTGTGTGGGGTGCTGTGAAGCGGATGGGGATCGGAGCAGATACGGAAGAAGGCTGCGCGGAGAAGTGGCTCTTCTTGCATCCAGTGAACAAGCATCAGAAAACAAGAAGGGGGAGGGGCAAGTGCAAAGACGTGGCTCTGTGGCTTATTTGAGGCGCTGCAAGGCACGGGGAGCGGGGAGCGCTGACTGTGGGGATTCTGCTGAGCTTGAACTCGACACCTCATCCAGGTATTGGGAAGGCAGTCTGGGGATTTAAGCTGGAGAGCAACATGACCACATTTGCATTTTAGAAAGAAAACTGTGGCGGCGGTGTGGGAAGTGGATTGATGTGCTGGTACAGTGCCCAGTCAAAGGCAACAAGCACCTGAAGGAAGGCAGGTGATGGAGTGAATAAAGAATGTACTTGAGAAATATTCAGGGTACAAAACACACTGTGTCTATAACCAACAGTGTGAGAGCCAGGATAGGGTTTGGGTGGACTGTGTTTGCTCTTTTTCCTTTCCTTGCTGACATCAATACTCCTTGCTGCCATCGCTGCTTGCCTTCCTGCCAATAATTCTCCCCACATGAATAGATGAGTGACAGGGTAAAAGTGGTGTCTTGTTTGAAGGTACCAGTTATAATCTCACCTTCTGGCATTTGACTTTTGATGTAGAAGATGGGTTGTTTTTAAATATCTGGCGGACAGTCACATTTGCATTAGAATTCTAGAATAATAACTCGAATAGATGTAAGTCTTTGCAGTTCACAAAGCAATTTCCCATTTGTCCTTTCACTTAAGATGCAGGGCAATGCTCCAGTGGGTAAAGCCAACTCTCACAATTCCCATAGTGCCACGGGCAGTTGTGACTGAGGAAGGGTAAGTGACTCGCCCAAACCCACGCAGCTTCTGAGGAGCTGGCCCAGGGATCCCACGTTATCTTTCTCATTCCACAAGTTTACAGTACCCCACATTAGCTGAGCCTTTTCGTTTTAGTTTGGAATGCCATACATTGCTTTTAATTTCTCTTTCAATGCTTACCACGTCTAACAAACTTGCTTATAATTCTCAAAAGGTTAGGAGTTAGGTGCTATACCAGTTTGTGTTACATCACAGACTTCTGGGGCAGACAACTTAAAATGTAATGCTAGACTTGCTTCTTTTGAAGATCCTTGGCTATTTCACCAACTCTAGTTTCCCACTGAATTGCCCAACTCTGGCTCTGCCTCCCTCTTCAGCTGCCATAAACAACGAAAACAATAACAATAACAGTGGTTCTTCCCATTGCTGATGGGCAGGAAGAGCACTTTGGAGCTGTCTAACCTCTATTCCCCAATTCAGTATCAAGCCCTTTTCAAATGGCCGAAGATTCTATGATGGTGGGTCCCTGCCCCAGGTCTTGCAACCCCCCTTGCCTCTTCTCTAGTCTCTGCAATGAGAGAGCAGACAGACAGAGACAGATTTCTCCGCTGAGATGAATTATGCGACCTCTTCCTTATAAGGGAGAAAGCCACAGATAGTTTTCGTGTCAGATGCATTTTTTTTTCTCTTAGTAACGTATTATTATTGTACATTGTGGTGATGGATGCTGCCTGTTTAATAAGATATAAAAAGATGATATTGAATGAATTGGGCTTTTTTTAGATATCTCTTCGTTCAGTCAAGACCTTCACTGCCATCCTAGGACTTGCCATCTGTACTGACTGTAGCAGTGCACAGCCCCTCAGGTGATAACTTAAAAAGGAGTTGGGCTTGCACGAGATGCAAGAAAAGTCCTTGCAAAGCAGTGCTATAATTTTGACTTAGATAAACCGCCTCTTAAATAGCTAATTTTTCTCCCACCTTTGGAATAACAGTGTCTTACAATTGCATAATGTCTATAAATTACTGCAAAGTTTTCAAGTTACCTCTATTTGAGATAATGAATGTCTTGTTTTCCTGGAACAAGAAACTAATGTAGTTGTCTTTGTGCCAGTGAAAATGAGGCAGTCTCGAATTCATGCAGATGTGGACATCTGGTTCTTCACAAGGTGAATCCCTGAACTTACAGTAAATAAAAAGTTCTGGGATTAGAAATAGAAATTAGAAGTATGCCTTTTGCTTCATAGGAAGTCCTTGAAATTTTTCCGGTAACAACACATTCAGTATCTTGTGACTAGAAGATTTTAATATAAACTTTTTAAGAAAAAAAAAAGAGTAAAACACACTTTTGCTTTCTAATACATGAAGTCAACTTCATAACTAAATTGTCTTTTCTGACAAGCAGTCAGAAATGTTGTATGAGTCCAATTAAGTCATGTACTTTACATCTGGGCTTTTTAATTGCCACTTTGATGGAGCATAATAGATAGCTTCACTCAAGAATTTTGCTTTGTTTTCTTTAACCTGTCATCATTTTGATTTGGCAAAATATATAATGTCTCTGGTTTCAATTGCATTCCTTTTTCAATTTACATTTGATGATCAGACATATGTGAATTCACAAATCCCCTTCAATTAAGAAATGGAATTAGCTTTCAGAATGATTGAATAGAAGACTAAAATCTTAACCCAATTCTCAAAACTGAACTGGTATATTAAGAAAAAAAATCTTAAATTCAAGATACATTAGTGTTGGATTCAGAATTCTTTATTTTTTTAATATTTTTTTTAATGTTTACTTATTTTTGAGAGACAGAGACATAGTGCAAGCAGGGGAGGGGCAGAGAGAGAGGGAGACACAGAATTCAAAGCAGGCTCCAGGCTCTGAGCTGTCAGCACAGAGCCCGACACAGGGCTCAAACTCACAAACCGTGAGATCATGACCTGAGCCAAAGTTAGCTGTTTAACCAACTGAGCAACCCAGGCACCCCTAGAATTCTTTATTTTGACTTCTGAATAACATTTGTCTTTCCCTGCAATATTTGCTATTAATAAACTAAAATTCCAACAGTAATTCATTGCAAAACAGTAATAAGAAGCTTGCTTTTGACTTGCCTAGAATCCTTTCCCCATTTTCTTAAACAAAACCTACATTATCCTTCAGAAATCACCCCTCCTACACTCTCAGTCTGTAAGGCTGGGGTAGGCGAGCTCTGCCTCTCCGAGCCAGGGCAGGGTATGGGAGGAGACCTGCCAATCAGAGCACTGTATCTCTCAAGGATGGGCAGAGCCAAGAGATGGAGAAAGAAAGAGCCTTAATTGTTTGAGCCTGGATCCATCTGGGCCACAATCCAGTCTGCCTTAGAGGCCCTGATTATGTAATATTAAATCAACTTGAGTTAGATTTCCTATTACTTACTATGGACAGAGTCCTGACTGTAACAAATAGCTTCAGGGCGTATTTACTTGGCAGTGTCTCAAAAAATCTTTCCCTTTAGTTTATCCCTGTTTTGCCAATAAGCAAGTTCTTGAAGCTAGATATAAGTCACTTACGGTGGTAATGTCAAAGGTGGCCTAATGAATGTGCTTACATTCAAGGACTTATTATTTCTGCTTCTGGATTGGTAGCTTTAACTAACATGTTATCCTCAGGAAATCTTATTTGTAAATTCAAAGTTTGTATTGTCAAAACTATTTCTGAAATCCAAGTTTGCGTTTCATTTAATAGGTTTTGTTTCTTTGCTTCTTATTTTTAAACTTTCTAAATGTTTTAACATCTCACATGAGAGAGGGAAACTGGACAGTATGAGATGGCCTCTTCAGTGAGGAAAAAAATATCTTCAAGAAGCCTGTCCTCCTATGTTGCACCACAATGAACATTTCCATTTAATTTTTTTCTGTTATTTTTTTATGTAAGAACTTACTTTTATGTAAGAATTTCTTTGATTACTAAGATATATAAATTGAGCTGCTTTTAGCTATAAGAGGAAAATCCCAACTCAATTGGCTTAATAAAAATTTATTATTTCATATACCAAGAAGCCTAAGGAGGAGTAGTTTCATGGCTAGTTAATTCAACAGCTAATTGATGGGTTCCTTCTCTGTTTCCACTTTGCCCTCTTCAGGGAAATTACCCTCAATAGCAAGATGGCTATACCAATGCCAGAAGTTATGCACATATGACAATGTCTAGGAAAGAAGACCTATTTCTTCTCTGGTGTCTTTTTTCATCAAAGATGAAATCAGATCCCATGGGCCAGCACTGGGTCATGTGTTCATGCGTAAACCAGTAACTGATGAAAGGAATGGGGATATACTCTTGACTTAATCCATCTTCCTGGATTTGAAGATAGGACCAGCCTCCCCTAAAAGGACAGTCGTGTAAAAGAGAAGGGACATCTGAATATAGAAGTTGGGAAGGTAACCAAAGAGTTCTGCACAGGGTCAGCTGCATGAGTGTATATCCTTTATAGTTGCATAGAGCCCAGCTCCAGAAGGGCCCTGTCCTTAGTTTCATATTCCGCTAGCATGGAATTCTTAATTAATTTAGAAAATTATTTAGCCTTAGTTCTGGTATATCAAATAACTGTGCCAGTGGCTTGGTAGAGTGTCTTCTTCACCTTTTTCTTTTCCATCTCTCTTAGAAAGAATGCAAAATAAAATTGGATTCTGCAGAGGTGACACAAAATTTGGTAAAAAAATGTTGAAGACAGTAGCTGCCAATGTAAAGAGGAAGCTGTCAGTACAGATTGAGCAGTCAGAAAGAAAATAGAAGGGATGGAAAGTAGAAAGCAGGAATGGACGAGAAAGAGGTATACCCTGGAGTAAGCCAAAACAGGTCAATGCAACTCATTTTCAGGGAGCTTAGTACTAAAGGAGATTCTATTCTATAGGAATTGGTCAAAGCAAATGTGGTGGTTAACTTTATAGCTGTTTACTTATCCTTATATTTGCTTATAGTTATTTTTATTTGTTTTTTAAATCTCTCTTTTAACGACTCTATTTCTCACGCTATTTTTTTTTTTTCTGCTGTCTCTCCAGGTTTTTTGTGTTTGGTTTTGTTTTGTTTTTGTTTTCTGTTAGACAGCTGCTTTCCTCACATGAGTTATTGTCTCTTTCCCCTTTTCAAGAATAGTTTCTACTGTTAGGTAAAAAGGGGTCTGCCTTATCCACATGTGAAAAGGCCTGTTGAGAACATGGGGCATGAGCTGAGCCATAATGAAATCTTCCCACCTAACACAGGTTCATAGCCCACTTATCGCTTGTTGCTGTTCATGTGGCTGACTCCACACCCAACCCCATCTCCAGGAGTGGGCACATGGTATAAGCCTGGCTTGCCAATAAGGTCCAGACCCCTGGACCCAGTGGTTATTTTACTTAACCACTCCTTAAATAAAATTTATCTCCAGGACATCTGCCAGAACAGTTGGAAAAGAGGTGCTCATTATTTGCTGGAGCTCATAAACTGATAGGATACAAGCCTGGAGCTGCTGGCTGACACTCTTCTCATGACTTGGTCAGAGGCTGAGAATGAAGCTAGTGCAGGGGCAAGCAGGGCAAGCAGGCAAGGAGAGCGACAGATTTCCAATGACTGCTTTTGAGCACATGGGGTCCAGTGAGCTGGAACTCTAGCCCTGACTTTCAGTTATGAGGAATAACAAATTCTCTTTTTGGTTTAATTCAATTTAGTTTAATCCAGTTTAATCCAATCACTTTTAATCTGAAGAGATCTGACTAACACATGTCATTATCACCACCAGACAATATAAATGTGTAAGTATTTACAGCCACTTTTTAAAAAGAGATGTGTTTTCAAGGAAATTTCACTTGCTATCTTTCCAATGGTTTCATATCTTAGAAAAGTAAGAGACAAAAAGTGCAACCTGCCCTTGTGAACATGCCCTCTGACTGGCCAGGACTAGTCAGAGGCAATGGTCTCAGCCAATCAGAACTGAGCAGGACCTGGTCCTCAGCTGCCAGGAGGGAAGGACCATTTGCCTTCACAACTTATGGAGACAGGGCAGTGGAAATTGATGAGGCATTGGGTAAAATGACATAGATCAATTGAAAAGATGACTAAGCCCCAAATCTTTAGTTTATACACATGAAAGAAATATCTTCAAGCAGTAAAGAAGATGAAAAGAACAGGGATTTTAAATCAGATTACAAAAACATATATGTATACATATCTAGATGAGGTGGTAACTTGAGAAAACTTCAACTTACTCCCTGTAGGACTTTTCACATAGCCCTAGATTTCACCTGCTTTGGAATTCTACTGGCCTTCTTGTTACCTTATCTTCTTGTTCTTATTAGTAGCAATAAGAATAGACACCAAAAGGTGTTGTGGTTGCTAATCATCACAGACACTAAAGTCTGTTTTCTGGAAATTAGCCCCATTAGCTACAGAGACTATTTGAAGAACAAATATTTTTGTAAATTATACCTATTATGTTAACATCATTACCAAACATCAAGATTTCAGTATTTCAAATGTGTAGTAAATCCTAAACTTAAGAAGCAAACCATCTTAGTACATACTTTACTAAAATCCAGTTTAAATCCTTTATTCTTTGGGTTTGGTTTTTTTTTTTTTTTTTTTTTGGTAGACAAATTCCTTAAAAGTACTTACTCCACTTAGAGTCACCATTTCTTCACTTTATTGTCCTGCTTCTGGCCAGCCAGATCCACCACCAGACCATGAAGGAGAATTAGGAAAGCCCCATTGAAGCTCTCCACAGTCCCCCAGCTTCTATCCCTGTGTTGTAACATGGTTTTCCTCTAACCCTCTCTTCGCAGCTTCACACCCCAGGTCTGCAAGCCCTTGGAACTCAACTTCTCCAGGGCCTGAAACCTGACTTTACTTAAATGACTATAATCTGATTCCCTTTCCCCTATTACCTTCCCTACACACACACACACACACACACACACACACACACACACACACAGTTCTTTTTGTGCTTTGAGGGGAAAATTCTGCCCCTAAATTTTGGTACTAAAGAACCCAGGGTACTAACGAAAAGTAGTGTGGGGTGAATCAGGGAGTGTCTGGAGGCCCTTGTATGTTCATATAGAACTTCATCTCTTCTTACTCCTCCCTGTCACTCTATGCTTTCTAAAATAATTCACCTCAGATTTTTTTTAATACAAAGACCCCTTATTGTATGTGACTACTGTTTAATTTACAAAAATCTGACATGCACATGAATTGAGGGGAGAAATGTTTGTATAAAGCTGAGTATGGTCTACAAATATGTATTAACATCTAGATTTCTCTTTGCAAAGGCCTATGTGTTCTGTAAGCAGAAAGAATATAAAATTTTTATGTTAAGTTTAACCCTCTATCTTATCCTAATTGAAAAAAAAATTAAAGGCAATAAAGTGTTTGCCTACTGGAAAGCTGCTAAAGAGAGCTGGAGGAAGATGTCTTTGAGGAAGGGGTTCCTGGTGTCTCTGCAGAAGTCAATGCCTGTTCTCCCCACAGACAACAAAGCAGAAACAACTGTGACCAAGACAGATGGTGGGGAGCATTTCTTATGACAAACCCAGTATCATGTCTAAAATGATCCACATCCTTCTGAGACTCTGAATCAAAAGAACACAGAGATGATAGTGAAGTTTTAAGCCATCAGATTATAAACCAAATGGCATTTCCATCCACAGAGAGGCACTCACATAATCAGACATGTTTACAGTTCATTCCTTTCCTTTCATTGGCATGGATTAGAGTGCATACTGCAGTGATTTTATCAAAAGGTTGTAATATAAGACATTACATGCTGAATATCCCTGAATGGCAATAAATGGAGTATGGCTCCATGAAAGAAAAGAGTCCACAGAACTAGAATAAATAGTGAAAGACTGAGATATTCAACAAATGAGCACATATGTAAATTTTAAAGGATACTTAAACTAAGGTATTTTTTTTTTAATCTGAAGAGAGGTATTGTTTTCCCAGGCAGAAGTAATATGCTCTATATCCAAGTGATTTTGGCCATTAAATTGTAAAATCTGGTCTAATTATTCTTTAATTTTCCTTGGATTAAGATGAGTTTTTAATGTACTAGTTTAAAAAAGAATTGGCTATAAAATAGATTTTGGATTATTTGTTCACAGAAAGTGACCTATGTTTCATTTGGGAGTTACTGGGATTGAGTAAAGGCTAATGTTTATATAGTGAAAAGCTTGAATAAATTCATTAATTCATTTAAAATGGTATTGTTCAATTTATAGTGGTAAACATGAAAATGTGGGGTTTATAGTCTAGTGGAGGAGAAACAACAATAATAAATAGATAAGACAACTTGTGAAAATGGTAAGTACCCTAAAGGGAATAAATAAGATGGTATGAAAATAGATACTGGTAATAGTTACCATTTATTGAATACTTACCATACATTACATTCTTTACATGTAATCCTGTAGTGTAGGTACTATTATTAACCCCATTTTACAGATGAGGAAATCGAGGCATGTGGAGGTTAAATAACTTGTCCGAAGTCACATAACCAAAATACTTAAAAGAAATATATTCTTTTTTTCAATTTTTATTTTTTTTTAAATATTTTTTTTAATTTTTTTTAATGTTTATTTATTTTTGAGACAGAGAGACAGAGCATGAACAGGGGAGGGGCAGAGAGAGAGGGAGACACAGAATTGGAAGCAGGCTCCAGGCTCCGAGCCATCAGCCCAGAGCCCGACGCGGGGCTCGAACTCACGGACCGTGAGATCGTGACCTGAGCTGAAGTCAGACGCTTAACCGACTGAGCCACCCAGGCGCCCCAAAAGAAATATATTCTTAAAATCATCAAAGAAACAAGACAGTTTTTTAAAAGGCCAAAAGTGAAGAGAAAATGAGAATTCTGGAAGGCAAATTGGCACAGAAGGGAAGTGGGCATAGAAATGCTTTTGCCTTGAAGGAATTTCCCAATCTGGGTAAATCAGAAGCTTTGTTTTAATGGCTTTGTTAGATAAGGGAGAATGACTCAAAGTGGAGAATTCAGTAGAAGACCCTCTTTTCAGTAAACTGGGAGTTCTCCCCCAAGAGGCTGCACATTCAGGATAAGCATGAACCAGTCCAGAAGAAAATGGAAGCCTGTGATTTAATTATTATCTCAAGACATAAACTTAGTTTAAGGTGAAAGTGCTCCAGAAGCTTAGCAGCAGCAAACAAAACTTCTCTCTAGAGGTTAGTACTTTCATTTGTGGACCTCAAATTGTTTCCATAAATGATTTTCACATACAATGTCCAACACACAAAGAAAACCAGAAATATAAGAAAACTAGACTTGAGTAAGGACCAGTAGAAACCATAAACAGACTCCAAAAGACTTCGGAGGCAACAGAAGAACTATGCTGACTTTGTTGAAATAAATAAATAAATAAAAGATAAACTTGAATTCATCTGCAAAAAATAGAAAGTTATAAAAACTGGCAAAGTAGATTTGAAAAAGAAAAACCCATAGATCTTCTAGAAATAAAAAAATATGATAACCAAAATTGAAAAAATCAATGAAGGGATTTGACCTCAGATTCAGCTGAAAAGGTGAAGAAAGAATTAATGAACTGGGATACAGTTTGGAAGAAATTATCGAGTATTGTATGTTATACAGAGAGACAAAGGGAAGGAAAATACAGAGGAAAATGAAGAGAATTAAAGGGTAGAGATTTGTGGGCACCTGATTAAGAAAAGATGATAAGACAGGACACAAAACAGTATCATGTAAGAGATTTTGGAAGAATTGGGAATATTTAACATTTATGATTCCATTTTCTTCCACCAACATTTGTTGAACATATCCTTACAGTCACTGTTACAAAGTATACAGGGATGCTTACAGTCACTGTTACAAAATATAGAGGACTGGTTCCCAGTCTCAGAATGTTCATAGTCTCATTATAGTGTAAATAACAATAGAAGATAGGGATAAAAAGGATAATGGTCTTATTTTTGAGGTTTGTTCTAAGGAAGAAGAAATGGGTATAATATCTAGGTAAGAATCAGGACCTCTGAACAAAATACTTAACTTATTAAAATGAACTATTTCCCCAAGATGGAATGTACGACTTTATATATTAGTGAGTTTTCTGACATCTGAGCTATTTAAACATAAGGTGAATAGCACTTTGAGGAGATTCACAATAGAATATAAGCTTGAACTGTGTTATTTAAAAAAAATTTTGTTTTATGTTTTTATTTTTAAGAGAGAGGGAGAGAGACAAAGCATGAACAGGGGAGGGGCAGAGAGAGAGGGAGACACAGAATTTGAAGCAGGCTCCAGGCTCTAAGCTGTCAGCACAGAGCCCAATGCAGGGCTTGAACCCATGAACCATTAGATCATGACCTGAGCCAAAGTTGGACACTTAACCGACTCAGCCACTCAGGCACCCCAAACTGTGTGATTTTTGAAAGATCCTTCTTACCTTGAGAATCTATTACTCAATGTGTATTAGTTATCTCTTACTGGTTAACATATTACCATAAACTTACAGTCTTAAAACAATATACATTTACTGTCTTACAGCTTCTGTGAGTCAGGGATCCAGCTATGATATAGCAGGGTTCTCTGCTTCTGGGTCTCTCACAAGACTGCTACTAAGGTATGGCTAGGACTGAGGTCTTATCTGGAGACTTAACCGGGGAGGAGCTAGCTGTTGGCAGAATTTCAGTTCTTCAAGGGCCATTGGACTGAGGACTGTTGCCCATAGGCCATCCTCATTTCCTTGGTGGGCCTCTCCAGCACAGCAATTTGCTTCATCAAAATATGTAAGGGAGAGAGTCTGTTAACAAGACAGAGGTCATTAACTTAATAATAGATATGACATCCCATCATATTCTACTAGTTGGAAAAAAGCCACAGAAGCTGCTCACATTCAAGGTGAGGGGATTATTTCCTGTCATGCAATGAAGGTTTAGTATTAGGAAATCAGTTAAGATAATCCACCATATTATCCGAATCCAAGGGAGAAAACCTCCAATCCATGATCATCTCTACACAAGCAAAAAAAAAAAAAAAAAAAAGACATTTGATAAAATTCGACATTCACTCCTAAGTTAAAAGACCTAGTAAAATAGGAATAAAAAGATGCTTCTTTAATAAATAACTTAAAGTGCTAGAAGAACAGTAGCTAGTATGGCAGATTGATCACTTGATGCTCCAAATTAATAGCCTCCCTGTATCCATGCCTTTTTAATGTGAATTTGCATCTCCTCCTATCAAGAGGTAGTCTGCTTCTCACATCTTGAATCAAGCTGGCCTTGTGACTTGCTTAGGCTAAACGAATGCCACAGAAGTAAACATGTGCCAGGTTTAAGCCTAGGCCTCTAGAACCCTTGCATGCTTCCACTTTCTATCTTGGACCTTTGCGTCCAACCTGAACACACACTCTGGCTAGCCTGCTGGAGGATGAGAAATCACATGGAGGAGAGCCAAAAGGTGCCAGCCAAGTCCAGGAGGCAGAGCTACCCGTCATCACATGGGTACATGCAGACATGTGGGGGAGCCCAGATGATACCACCCTAAATTGCCTACTTGATGTGCAGTATCATGAACTAAATAAGTGGTTGTTTGAAACCATTTAATTTCAAGGTCATTTCTTATGCAACAATAGCTATTGATACAGTTAGCAAGTCCATAAAAATCCTCAACTAATGTCCTTTGTTTGGGAAATGATAACTTCATCCCTTCCCCTCAAAAGAATGGAAACAGGGGCACCTGGGTGGCTCAGTCAGTTAAGCATCCGACTTTAGCTCAGGTCACGACCTCACAGTTTGTGAGTTCGAGCCACGTGGGGCTCTGTGCTGTCAGTTCAGAGCCTGGAGCCTGCTTCAGATGCTGTCTCCCTCTCTCTCTGCCCCTCCCCCACTCACACTCTGTCTCTCTGTCTCTCAAAAATTGAATCAACGTTAAAAAAAATTTTTTTTAAAAAGAATGGAAACGAAGAAGGGAAGAAGGGAGAAGAAGGGAGTTCAGGTTATATCCAATTCACTGTAAATTTCTGAATGATGACAAAGGAAACAAGTCATGAAGTGATTATTCTATATAGATAAGAGCTTTAATTATTGATTTTTAGATGCGACTTAGGATGCTGACACTTTGCTACTCTTATCCTAATGAAGTTATTTCTAAGAAAGCCCTGATGCATTTAAAGAATAAGTGGCTTGAAAGAATTTTAGCTAGCATTCACCTTTTTTCCTTACTCATATCTTGAAATTTAGATTCATGATAATTACTCCAGCTTTATATTCATTTTTTGCTTTTGCCAAGATGCTTACTATAAGCTACAACACTTTAAGTCACAGTGGAGACGTTACATTTCCAGAGTCATAATATTACCTTCATCTTTTGTTTCAAAATTCATCTACCTCCCACATGTTCTTATGGCAGTTGAGCATTTTTCTCCCTTTTTTGTGCAATTAAAATGGAATCCTTACATTTCTGTTTCCTTTTGGAAAATTTCCAGCAAATGATGGCATTGGAAGGATGATTTGGGGCACACTATCTCATTACTTCTTAATTCTTTTCATTTTTATTGCATAATACTAATTGCTCTGCATTAAATCCAACTTTTTCTTTCCTGGTGCTATGCAGAATTTGCTCTAAAGTACAATGTAACTCAGATACTCAAGATTTTCCTTTACAGATTAGCTAGTCATTCTAACTATTAATAAAAATAGGACCTCTAGTTTACATAACACAAACCAATGTAATTCTGGGAGAACAGTCTGTTAAACAACCAGGGTCATGATTAAATACCAATGTCAGCTCTAGTCTCTTCCTGAGGATGAAGTGATGGGCCTTGAGGATCCTTCCATAAGCCCCCATGATGTTCTTGAACCCAACATAACTGAAGGGCATAAGTAATTTCAAATTTGTTTAAAATCTCCAGAATGGAGATTTCCCTCTAAACTTAGTCCAAATTTAAAAAATACAAAATAATAAATGAATAATAAATACAGAAACATAGTCCCAACTTTTGAGTCTAATCTTAAATGAGGGAACCAAATAGTCTTCAAGGATAAAACTTTTCCCTCTTTATTTTTATCTCTGAGGGTCTATTGATTTTCTAATTACCTGAGTGTAAGACAGCTCCCCTGACACAATAGTTTTTTTTTTTAATTTTTTTTCTTTTTTAACGTTTTATTTATTTTTGAGACAGAGAGAGACAGAGCATGAACGGGGGAGGGGCAGAGAGAGAGGGAGACACAGAATCGGAAGCAGGCTCCAGACTCTGAGCCATCAGCCCAGAGCCCGACGCGGGGCTCGAACTCACTGACCGCGAGATCATGACCTGAGCCGAAGTCGGACGCTTAACCGACTGAGCCACCCAGGCGCCCCAATAGTTTTAAAATTGTATCACTGCTTAGGATTTCTCCTATCTTAGTTTTTCTCTGTTTGCTACAATCTCTTCTTGATATTTATTTTATAGATACTTATGAAGCAACTAATATGATCATGACAATAGAGAGATAAAAAAGTTCATGGTTTTCCTTCAGGAAGAGAAGATATTGAAGTTGTTCTTTTAAGAACACTCCTTTGAAAGGTATTGTTACCTCTATTATCAAGAAAGCTTTTTGGCACCTGTGCCTTAAGGAGCACATCCACAGTTCCTCCTCTCTACTAATAAAGAGAATTATGTTTTGTAGTCAATTTCCAAGCTCGGTTTTCCTGCTTAGAAATGAATGCATTCTGGCCAATAAATTAAATTCTGAAAAACTGTAAAAAATACATTTTCAAATGCTTGGCTCTGACTCAGTTCTGGTAGGTTCTGATAGTGAATTGGGAGGACAGAGGAGGTGCAAAGAGCTCCAAACACACTTCTCTTCCCATTACGATCATCAGAACGCACAATTTGGCTTGGTTAAAAGCGGTGCTACTGTTAACCCCATGAGATAAAGGAGTCTGTTTCAGGCAAATCCTTTTCATATGCACCACTTCATCACTTTGGTTTTTGTTTGTTTCATTTTGCTACAAATATACTCCTAAAATAGCCTGCAAATTGGGAATCATTTCACTAGCAAGATGGTTATGCAGAAAATGTAACATGGTGTGAAAAAATTATGAACCCCTGGGACCAGGTTTTGTGACAATGATCCTATTCCTCTTAATCATGCCGTACTCACACCCAATCAGATTCCTGTCAAACTCTCCTTCCTAAGTTCTTTTATTTCTCTACAGTCTGTCACCATGACCCTAATTTACTTCCTTTCCTCTGTTCTATGACTTTGTGTTTTAATTTGATCTTCCTATTTTCTGTCTTTCCTGATTCGAGTCCATTCTAATTTTAATCATCTTGAGGTCAACTTCAGTCTTATCACTGACATGTTTAAAATTCTTTCCTTGTTTTCCATGACCCACAGGATAGGATTCGAAGCTCTGTGGAGGTATTAACAACACTGTCTCACCCCAACTTCTGTCTCCAACTTTATCAGCCTTTTCCTTCTTTACACACCCTATGGCAGAGCCCAACTGATTTACTCACTTGTTCCTATGTCCACTTTTCTCATTACTGCCCTTATGCCTCAGTTCCCTTTAACTGAAATGTCATCCCTGTCACTTCAAGTATATATATTATCTTTCCTTCACAGATCAAATCAGATGCTGCCTTTTTCACAAAATCTCCCTAGTAATCCCCATATAAATGTAACTGATCTATCCCCCTCCCCCAGCTCTGGTGGAAGAAACATTCATTTTCCCTTTATTTTTGGTTCAAATAGCTCTGAAGTGCTACCTCACAGGATATCCTCTCTGTTGGAGCGTCCTCCTTCCATAGTAACTCCAGATGTGTTTTCTCAGTCTCAGTGGTCGATATCAATTTTCCTATCTCACAGGGTGGGAAGGGCGGGAACCAGAAAACCTATTCCATCAGCCCAGGGGCCTATCCTTACACCACACTTCATGTCCATTACTTGAGAATCTTTGTCATCTTGGACGGTACTACCACCAAGTCTGGCAGGCTGACAGCTGGCACAATCCCTGTCTTCCGAAGAAATTCCTTGGTTCATCTAAGATTACACAACTGTCGTTGCTCTGACCGTCATCTCCACAGCAAGGGGAAAAGGAAAAGTCTCTCTACCTTCAGGCACAAGCAGCTGCCTTCATCTCCCACCACTTAACGTTACTGTTCTGAGGTTCCATCTTTCCTTAAGTCTACAACAATGGGCAGAATGTGGGTAGTGCCAGAATAGCTCTTTCTTGAGACATTTCTATCTCATCCCCATGCCACTCCATCCCTTGCTGCCTGACTTGCAACTTATTCTGAAGACTGAGGCTTCCCATGGCTGTCCATTCAGTTAAATAAGCCTTCCAGGTAATCATCCAAGTCCTTAGGAGATATGTTAGTTAAATTCCTTAAGTAATAAAACAAGCAAACAAACAAATAAAAAACAGACAAACATGAACAGACAGGAAAAATCTCAAACTGGATTAAACAATAATGAGATTTGCTGAGTGACACAACTGGAAACTTAGAAGTAGGATAGGCTCAAAGTTGACTTAATCCAGTAGACAGCCCTTTTTCCTTGTGATTCTTGGCCCCATCTTCCTCCTGGTATTGACTTCATCCTCAAGGCTGGTGATGTGATAGCCTTAGAGGTCTGAGCCTTACATCCACACATGACAAGATCCGGAAGAAAAGTTAGAGGCTCGCTTCTGCAAGTATTCCTGGAGTAATAGGTAAAAAACTTCCCAGGAGCCCCAGAAAATCTCTCTTCAGGTCTCACTGGTCAAAATAGAGACTCCCATTCCTCAGCCAACCACTGGCAAGGAGGAATAAGATTATCAGTCAGGCTCACCCCATCACGAATTACATGGGTTGCATGGGTGGGAGGGGGCATCTAAAAAAAGTGGTTCATTGAGAATGACAGGAAAGAATGCTGAGTAGACATCCACTAGAGGGGAATTTCACCCATGCCTTATAATAGCTGCCTTCTTTCTGACTGGTGATATGGAAAACATCTCATATACATTGATTAAAATCTTAGATACTGCTGTATTACTCAGTATTTTTTTTAAAAAGCTTTTAGAATCTTGAAAATATAATATTGAGTGAAAGAAGACAGACACAAAAGAAAATATGTACTTTATGATTCCATTTATATAAAAGTTCAAACAGAGACAACACTATTGTGTTATAAATAAGAGGGGTAATGACTGGAAAGGGCATGAGGGGGCGTTCTATTTATTGATTTATGCTAGTTACAGCATGCGTTTAATTTGTGAAATTCATCCAACTGTACACATATGATTTATATAGTTTTTGTAATGTATGTTCTACTTTGATTAAGAAGTTAAAAGTAAAAAATAAAATTACAATGTAAAGTGTCATGCAAGGTATTACAGATACCAAGATAAATAAAGTCTATTCAAGATTCAGGGACTTTATAGCAGAGCAGAGGATTCACATAGGTCAGTAATCCATTAGTACATAGTGTTAGGATATTGTCTATAATATGGGGGACCGAACCCAAGGCTGGGGAAGTCTTCCCAAAAAAGTATGACATGTAAGTTGGAGCAAACACAATGTATGGGTGTGAATTTGCCCGGTGAGGGCTGAAGGGGTTGCTGTAAGTGCACAAAGATAACAGACTGCCTGAGAGTAGGTTCCTATGGTTGGATCTGAGTACTTAAGGAGAAAGCCACACATTGAGGCCAGAGAGGTTAACAGAGGCCTTTTAAGTTATGTGAAAGAGATGGACCTGAGGGCAAAGGAAAGTCACAGAAGACGACCATGATCCATCATCCGCCAAGAACACACCTAGCGTTTGTAGTGAAAGGACTTGTACTCCTATCTAAGAGATTGAAAATAACATCCTTGAAGAGTTGATAGGCATCAGGGCTTGGCTGAAAGGAATTACTGGGAAGCAAACTGGCCTACAAGTCAGATAATCTAGATTCTTACTCCCACTTTTCCTACAACCTTGATCTGGTGTATCTTCAGACAAGGTGGAACAGTGTAGGGAAAGTACACTACTGAATAATTCCACTGCATAGGCACTAGGGTAAGCACATCTATTTTATCTTTTTTTAATAATATCATTTAATATATCCCCATGCCATTCTGTTCTTAGCCCCATTTTATAGAAGATGAAATTGAGCCTCAGAGGGGCACAAGTGGCCGAGGTGAGATTCAAACCCAGGACTTCTGGGGCCCTGGCACAGCTGTTCTTTCAGTATGCCAAGAGACAGAAGTCCCATCTCTCTGGGGCCTTATTTCACACATCTGTAAGGTGAAGGATTTGCCTTCGTTTATTTCCAAGGTCCCTTCTAGTTCCTTCCAAGATGCTATGCTATAATTAGGATGCAAATCCTTCACCCAGAGATTAAATTGAAAAGCACGTTTTTAAAAATTTTTTAAATCTTTGTTAAAATTTTTTTCAATGTTTATTTATTTTTGAGAGAGACAGTATGAGCAGGGGAAGGGCAGAGACAGAGGGAGACACAGAAACCAAAGCAGGCTCCAGGCTCTGAGCTGTCAGCACAGACCCCGACAAGGGGCTTGAACCCATGAGCCATGAGATCAGCTGAAATCTGAGGCTTAACTGACCAAGCCACCCAGGTGCCCAGAAGTATTTTAATACATTTCATTTGCAAATTCTTGGTCATATTTTTATTATGCTTTTAATAAATAAAAGGAAGAGAGGCTTTCAGATATTTCTTTATCTGAAATGCTAAATTTTACAAGAAAAATAAAATATTACTTTAATAGTAATTCGAAACCTGGGGTGCCTCGGTGGCTCAGTTGGTTAAGCCTCTGACTTCGGCTCAGGTCATGATCTCACAGTTTGTGAGTGGGAGGATCAGGCTCTGTGCTATCATATAGGGCTCTGTGCTGATAGCTCAGAGCCTGGAGCCTGCTTTGGATTCCGTGTCTCCTCTCTCTCTCTGCTCTTCTTCTCCGTACACTGTCTCTCTCTCAAAAGTAAATAAACATTAAAAAAATTAACAAAAATAGTTATTAGAAATCTGGAGGCAGGGTGCCTGTGTGGCTCAGTCAGTTAAGTGTGCAACTTCGACTCAGGTCATGCTCTCACGGTTTGTGAGTTCTAGCCCCGCGTCGGGCTCTGTGCTGACAGCTCAGAGCCTGGAGCCTACTTCAGATTCTGTGTCTCCCTCTCTCTCTGCCCCTACCCCACTTGTGCTCTGTCTCTGTCTCTCAAAAATAAATAAATGTAAAAAAAAGAAAAGAAAAAAAGAAATCTGGAGGCTTTTTAAAGCCAGACCTCCATATGTTAAAAAGTAATATTATAGGGGAGCCTGGGTGGCTCAGTCAGTTGAGCATCTGACTCTTGACTTTGGATCAGATCATGATCTCAGGGTTGTGAAATCAAACCCTATGTTGGGCTCCGCACTTAGCATGGAGCCTGCTTAAGATTCTCTCTCTCCCCACCCCGCCCCGTCTCCTGCTTTCTCTCTCTCAAAAAAAAAAAAAAAAAAAAAAAGAAGAAGAAGAAAAGGAAAAAGCAATAGTATAATTTCTGTAAAATATCAGTAGAAAAAAATCACCTCCACTTGACAGAACAATGACTTTTTCTAAATACTTAAGCATGGTATACCACTAATTTTTTTTGTCATTAAGTCCCTATTAATTACTCATTCTTTTCTAATTCCTGTGAACTTCACAAATTCATTCCATCATGATCTCTCCTAATGCAAAATAAAAATGCCATTGCTAGTATTATCTAATATATTAGCATCCAATGTATTTGGTATCAGGCCACTTAACCCATTGAAATCATTTAGATGTTTTTTTCTTTTGCCATTGCTGACATCGACTGAATACTCTGTAAAGGAGGAACGAAGAGGCTCCACATAATCTGACCTTTTTCTCTTTAGTAAAGGAATTAATATTGTGACCTAATGGCTCTATCTATATCAACATCTTTATATATACATTTGATACACAGTTAATTGTTAATAGTGATGCCCATAGGGAGAAAGTCATACTGTGGGAAAGGAACATGGAAAGGAGGTATCAATTTTCCTCATTATACTTTGATATTGTTAGACTAACTTTTTTACAGTTAAGATCTTTTCATGTATTACATATATACTTTTAATTTTTTAATTTTAATTTATTTTTTATTATTTTATTTTTCATAAATGAAATATTTTAATAAACATGAACATATTCTGAAAATCTTTTCATATATTACATGTATACTTTTAATTTTTAAACTTTAACTTATTTTTTATTTTATTTTTCATAAATGAAATATTTTAATAAACATATTCTTTATTCCCCTTCACTCATTTCACCAGCAAAAAGTGGTTCTAAGAAGGAGGCTTATAGCAATACAGGCATACATCAAGAAGAAAGAAAAATCTCAAGTACATGTACAATTAAAAAAAATAACAAATACCACTTACTTACCTTTCAAATTCTTAAGAATTAAGTCATCCTGAACAACTGTACAACCCACTAATGACCATATCTAATGGAATCTTATAATTAAATAAAAATACACGTTTTACCACCATTCTTACAAATAGTAGTGTTTTATGTTGAGAACCCTAGTTTTTAAAAGCGTTTAATACTATTGACAGAAAGGGTGTGACAAAGAAACAATTCTATCAGAATATTCTCTGTAAGTGTGAAGGGTAATGATATTAACAAAGATTCACGTCTAAAGCCAAGAAAATTTCTGGGTAATAATAGCAATGTTCAAGAGCAGTGAATCCCTAAGAGGGGTGAAATGGGACTTGGGCAACCAAGACTGAAATCCTGACTCCCACAGTTAGGTTTAATTCTCAAAAGATTTCTTGAGTGGCCACATCATTCATTAGAGGCACATAACTGAATAAGATACAGTCTTTTCATACCAAATTGGAAGGCTGTTGTCTGCCTAAGGAACCCCAGAGGTACAACGGCAGTAATGTTATTAGTGTAAAAGGGAAGGAATAATTAATTCTACCCCGGTTGAGGCGAGGCCTGGTGATTAGGGAGGTTTTCAGAGCAGGTGACTATACTGGGCTTAAAGGACAGAGAGAATTTCTCCAGGCAGAAAAGATAGTAGGTGAGTTCATTTCTTGGAAATATAGGAGGATGAGCACGATGGCCATGGCACAAACAAAGGCATCTAGACACCTAGACTAGGTGTACTCCTGCAAAGTAACGAGTCTGGGAAGCGGGAGGGTGGTGAGCAAAGGCTGCTGAATGAGTAAGAAGCAGCAGGATAGGAACTGCACAGGTGACTTAGGCTGAGTTCAATCATGGCAGGATGGCAGACTGGCAGCTCCTAATGGCTCTCTATGATCATACTGCCAATTCCATGACAAATTCTACTTCTTTAATTTTTTAAAATGTTTATTAAAGTTTATTTATTTGTTGAGAGAGAGAGAGAATGTGAGTGACTGTGGGGAAGGGGCAGAGAGAGAGGGAAAGAGAGAGAGAGAGAGAAAGAGAGAGAGAAAGAGAGAGAGAGAGAGAGAGAGAGAGAGAGAGAGAGAGAGAGAGAGAGAGAGAATCCCAAGCAGGCTCCACAATGTCAGCATGGAGCCCAATGCGGGGCTCAAACTCATGAACTGTGAGATAATGACCTAAGCTAAAGTCAGACACTTAACCAACTGAGCCACCCAGGTGCCCCCCAATTCCTCAACAAATTTTAAATAGCATACCTTTTTAAAGAATTGTTCCGCTCACGAGAAATCGAGAGAAGTAGGCTAAGGGCAACTTTTTTCAAGTGCCTGGGAGGATGATGAAGGAGAAAAAGAAGTGCAGGTGTGTAAGGAAACTGGCCGGCCAAGTAATCTCAGAGAAGCCATTCACATTCTCCTCACGTGTGAAATGAGGGTGTTAGGCAAGGAGATCTCTAAGATCCCAGCGCTAGTATTCTAAACGTCTCACAGCAGAGTGCTTTTCCTCCCAAGCCCCTCAATACGCACTACTGCATTGACTTCTCAAATCTCTTGTGAGCAGGCAGGACCCTTGGAAGGGTCATAACTTTCATTTTTCTATTCTTGTTGTCTCTGGAAATTTACAGCCTAAGAAATTATTCAGGACTTTTTAATTTTCAGGTAAAAATATGACATTAAGAATATTCAGATGGGGTGCCTGGGTGACTCAGTCAGTTAGGCATCCAACTCTTGGTTTCCACTCAGGAAACCACTCACGATCTCACCATTTGTGAGTTCCAGCCCCACATCGGGCTCTGCACTGACAAGCTGAAGCCTGTTTAAGACTCTCTGTCTCCCCTCTCTCTTTGCCTCTATCTCACTCATGCACTCTCTCTCTCTTTCGCCAAGTAAATAAATAAACTTAAAAAAAAAAAACCTTAAAAAAGAAAAAGAATATTCTACTGGCCAAAAGTGGCAAAGAAAAAGCCACTGCCATTTCATTTTTAAAAATCCTAAATTTACCTCACATGAAGTGAATACTGTAAATGGTAACTCCTGGGTGAAAAAAAAAAAGTCACTCAGGAGGTTTATCCTTATTTCTTCCATAATTCTATTAGCAGATTTTTTAGCTTCAGGTATAGAAAATACTATTTTATGAAATAAATAGGCATTAATATAATATATTCAATAAATATCATTTTATGAAAATTATGATGTATTTATTCAAATGAGCAATTTATGTGTTTTAATAGGCTTATAATTATGTAACAGTGACTGCAATGTTAGGAAGTCATCCTTTAATAAAGACTTCTATTTCAGAGAAACAACTTCCTAGTATTATGGGAAAACACTGACACAAAATACATTACTTGAATAAAGCATTCATTTGGTTATGCATATTTTATTTCAAATAAATTATTTTTAGCTTTTAAAGGAGCAGTTGAAAAGTTCTGTTTCAATAAGGAGGCTACTATTGTTTTTCTTTGGGTTATCATATTTGCTTTGACCCCAGAGAACAGGATTTATAGACTTCCATATCTGTAAAATCAATGAAAAAAGACATATTCTTTGGCAGTTGCTATAGACATCTAATTTCAAATGTGTATGTAATTTATTGGAAGCAAATAGGAAGGAAGGGAGGGAAGGAGGAGAAATCAATAAAAAATCAAAATTTTCATTAGATAAATATAAGTCACAGTGCAATGGGGAAATATTTATCCTTGCATCTTTCTCAGTTAGCAGACATGAAAAAATGTTATTAAAACACTGTTATCACTTTTATTGTACCACTTTTTAAATTTATCCTATGCTTAAGTTTCCTCTGGGGGGAAATAAACATCCTCATACAGGGTTTTGAAAATTATTCTGGAAGGAAATCTGTGAAAATCTATATAGTGTAAGAGAAGAATGTAATTCAATAATTATTTGTCTTAGCTACCCCATAGATAACATTCAGGGAAATCTGAACCATCATTTCCATTATTATAAGTAAGAATACTAATCTTGTTTTGGTGCTAAGTAATATATTTCTTTACAGTGGAATTATCTTCTCTAAATGACAATAATTCATTCCTAGTCTTTCCCATGGGAGGAATTAAACAAACATGGATAAACACTGAGGGAAAAAAAACAACCAAGGTTATGGTCCTTATTTGAAATACATTTAGGTACTCAGTTCAACTCTCTTTATTTTGCCATGCTACTAGCACACTTCTAAATACCTCTCAAGAAAAAAAACATTGATTAAATGACTGAGTATCCTACTGTACTCTCCTTTCTGTAGCTGAGAAAATATGTCAAAAGCTCCAAGAATAAAAATATATGACTGTTTTTTTCTTCCCCATATTTCAATCCACTTCAAGAAACAGGAAAGAAAGAAAGTTTTACATGCTATATCTAAATTGAAATCTCAGGGGCACCTGGGTGGCTCAGTCGGTTAAGCGTCGACTTCTGCTCAGGTCATGATCTCACGGTTGGTAGGTTCAAGCCCAGCGTCGGGCTCTGTGCTGACAGCTCCGAGCCTGGAGCCTGCTTTGGATTCTGTGTCTCCCTCTCACTCTGACCTTCCCCTGTTCACACTCTGTCTCTCTCTCTCCTTCAAAATAAGTAAACATTAAAATAAATAAATAAATTGAAATCTCAGACAAGGGATAGGGACTGTACTGTTTACTGTAAAGTTCTTATGTGTTTTTTAAAAAATTTTTTTTAACATTTATTTATTTTTGAGACAGAGAGAGACAGAGCATGAACAGGGGAGGGTCAGAGAGAGAGGTAGACACAGAATCCGAAGCAGGCTCCAGGCTCTGAGCCATCAGCCCAGAGCCCGATGCGGGGCTCGAACTCACAGACTGTGAGATCGTCACCTGAGTTGAAGTCGGTCGCTTAACTGACTGAGCCACCCAGGCGCCCCAAGTTCTTACGTGTTATGAAATGGCTTGCAGTCAAGGAGCTAGAAGGTTTCAGAACTGTGCTTTGCTGAATGCCACTAGAATTGAATGTAGGAATAGGATTATACACAAATGATGAGGTCATCAGTGCAAACAGCTAGCTTTATGTACTAGGAAAGAAAAAAGTATACCTTGATTAGATTCATAGTGTATCAGATTAAACACGGGAATGTTAAGCAGAGAAGTGATTCTCCCACGAACCATTAAATCATGACCTGAGCTGAAATCAAGTCAGACTCTTAACTGACAAAGCCACCCAGACACCCCAAAACCCTATTGAGTTTTTAAAATATTTATTTATTTGAGAGAAAGAGAGAGACACAGAGACAGAGAGAGACACAGAGACAGCGTGCAAGCAGGGGAGGGGCAGAGAGAGAGAGAGAGAGAGAGAGAGGATCCCAAGCAGGCTCTGCACTGTCAGCGCAGAGCCCAGTGTGGGGCTCCGTCCCACAAACTGGGAGATCATGACCTGAGCCAAAATCAAGAGTCAGACACTCAACCAATGGAGCCACCCAGGCACTCCTGATTTTTAAAACATTTTATACTTTTACATCCAATTCTTCTAAAACATGACTGGAAGCTCCTTGACTGAAGGAAAAATGGTCTTTTTAAAATATCTTCCTACAGTGTCTTGCACTAAGTTGGTATTCAATAAATATTGGTTGATTTGGATAATTAAGCAAAAATCAAATATAACTTTAGCAATTTTGTCTTAAACTTTTTTTCTACACACAAAGGTAACACATTGTCAGTGCTGAAAATATAAAAAACACAGAAAAGCTAAAGGAAAATTCAAAAGTCATCACAAATCCTAAACACTTTTCCCCACTTGCCTTTTGCCCCCAGAAATAGGTGAAAGTACTTATGGTCTTTTTGTTAAGTCGGTTTGTAGGGGGGAAAAAATGGTATAAAGCTATACAAAGAGTTCAATTTTTAATTCATATATATCATGAACTTTTTCCCATGTCAATAAATATTCTTCCACCACATGACCTTTGTGCCGGTATAGTATTCTATTGCATGGAAGCACCATAATTACTTTTCCAAAATCCTATTGTTTCTTTTTTTTCATTATAAATTGTGGAATATTGTGAATATTCATGTTCATATTATATCAAATACACATAGCAATTAATAACTAATCAAATAATTGAGCTTTGATAAGGGAGGATATTTGATGAAAAAGAGACAAAGAATGAAATTGAGTTTACACAATCATATACTGCGTATTTTAATTTTCACATAGAAAAACTAGTAATCTCTTGAGTTCTGAAAAAATAAGATACTAAGATTTTAAAGAAAAAATATGCCTTGATAAAGTGACTAATTTCTTCTTTTAGGGTATAAAATGATTATAGATAATCAAAGTCTTAAATCATTTAACAATGAAGCAAACAAAAGACTTAGCATTTATTTTCTACACCATTTACTTTACCTCAGTGAGTGACCAAAAAGGAATATGGGAAAAAATTCTTGCTAATTCAGTAAAGTTCAAAGACAAGTGCATTCCAAATAAATTATATAAATGCTCAATACATTGATACATGATCATTGATCAATTCAATCTTGACTTGTGTCACATGAAAAAATCTATATGATTTCTAAAAACCTCTAAAATTCTAGATTCTGAGTAAATACTTAATTGTAAAGTATGAGAATGAGAGCATCTGTCACAGGCCAACATTTTTTTTTTTTAAATAATTCCATCACCAACACAGTTGATGGAAAAAAATCAAGAAGTATCTCAGAAGATGTCATCTAGAGCAATTAGTTCATGGACTATTTATTTCTACTTATTTTCTAACCATCCTGGTAGCTGGTGACCTTTTTTTTTTTTTTTTTCCTAATCCAAAAACTTATTTAAGAGGTAAAACATCGGACTGTTAATAAAGAAAGGCTTTGGGGGAAAAGATTATTCCTAAGGTTATCAATCTTTTCTAAATTTGACCCAAAGTAGCTTTATACCTTAAATATGGGCCGACAAATAAAAGAGTAATAAAATAAAGTTTTCAGAGAAAAAGAAACAAAATGGATTTAACACATGGGAAAGAGAGGTTCACAAAGAAGCCAGAACTTCTGCTCTAAAGAACTCACAGTATTTTCAGAATTTAAAATTTCAATCTATCCCTGTAAATGCATGTAGTTATTGCCTAAAAAGAACATAAAGACTATCAAAGTTTAGGGAGGATGATGTTTAGATACATTTAAGAAGTGCCTAGGTCCACATCATCACCATCACCCCTACCCCCACCATGGTATTCATCGGTTTACATCATTACCTATAACAAAAATGTTCTGATCAAAATCAAATTCCCTGAGCATTTATTAAACACAAGGTTGATAGAACTCAAGAATGAATAAACATGGTCCTCATCCTCGAGTAACATCCTGAAGGGAAAACTCTTTGTAAGAATAGTGGTTGCTCAGAAATAACACATTCTTGCATGTATATTTTTGTCACTTTATAGAGTTAATCTATAGTGTTATCCTTTCTCTAAATAAAACATGACTCTTCACATATTTCTGCTTGCCTCCATCTCCCACCGCCATCTGCGTTGTGATGGTCAGAGAGTATTAACAGCTCTCTTGATAGTCTCAGTCTTGATTTAATGTGAGGTCAGGCAGGAGGACTGCATGTTTTCCTACGGATGCATCCAGTTGTACCAGCAGAGGCAAGACGCAGCAGAGTTAGTTCTGCCAAGTGAACATGGGGAAGGGGGAGAGGGTGAGGGAGTTGAGGGCATTACATCATGGATGGTAATAATGATAGTCCTAAAATCTAAGTTGGGTAAGGGGGCGTGTAGAAGAGAGAAAAGGATAGGATTGATGAATTGGAGATTCTGGAAAGATGGAAGCATTGCTGGAATTGTGCTCCTAGGGGAAGCGAACTGCCCCTATAGGGGGTGGTAAGTGCAGAGGGTGAGAGGTTCCGAAGCTGAGAGGTTCCGTAAGCCAGAGGGATTTTAGGGACTGGTTATGACAAATTCTAGGCTATGATCATAGAGTCACCACTGAGGTAGAGGCAGGACAAGACAGAGGAAAGGAGCTCAAGAAGCTGAGAGGCCAGGGTGTTGGAAATATCTACATATAATTGAATTTTCAAAAATTAATATGGGATAAGTACTGGAGAGAGTGACAGTGAGTTGGGAGCTAAAATCATAGAAACATTGTAAGTGGCACTGGTGTAGGTACATGATCCCAATAATGAGGGTTAGTTGGTAGTATCGTATCATTTAATGACATTAGATTCAAGCTGAGGGAAGAGGGAGGAAGTTTCAAGCAAAAAAAAAAAAAAAAGTAAAGACAGTTACCCTGATTTCATGGATCCAGATTCCAGGTCTAAAATACAAAGAGTGTGGTAGAAGAAACAGCCCCAACTTGAGAAGACTGCAAGGGAAGAAGCATCCTCAGAGGATAGTCAGGTTCTCTGTAGAGCGAGAAGGTGAAGGAAACATTCACAGAAGAGGTTGAAGATGGGTAGATTTTAGCTGAGAATGGATCATGAGTTCCAGAAAGCACAGTGGAAGAAATTCAGGAGTTTGGTGAACGATGTGTGAACCATGGGTTAGAATTAGAAATGGGCAGGACTGATGGGAGAGGAGGGTGGCCTGCAGTCTAGAGTTCCTCATGGTGAGTCATGTAAACATGTAGATAAAAGGCATGGTGGAGACAGTCCTGGCCGACTCAAGGCAGACAGTGTAGCCCTGGGGAGGCTGAAGCTGCTACAGGGCTCCTTCAGGCCCTCAGCAGTTACAGATAAGGAGGCGGAGAAGTGCTATCTCAGAGGTCTTGACACCTGTGAATGAGGGTGTGAACCAGAGAGATGCATCTTATTCAAAGTGTACTGGATTCACTCTTGACCCCTGCTGCTCAGGACTAACAACGGGAATTTAAGCAACTGCATTCTCCTTACAGGGCAGTTTCTCAGTATTTAAATAAACATAAAGTGTGTATATATATACTGACGGAAAAATTTTAGGAATTTTCCTCAAAATATTCTCATGTGGTGACAATTCAGAAGCAAATTAAATGATGAATGGGATGGGACCTGGGTGGCTCAGTCAGTTAAGCATCCAAATGCGGCTCGGGTTATCATCTGGAGGTTGTGAGTTCAGTCCCCGTGATGGGCTCTCTGCTGACTCCTCAGAGGCAGGAGCCTGCTTGGATTCTGTGTCTCCCTCTTTCTCTGCCCCTCACCCACTCTCACTCTGTTTCTCTCTCTCTCAAAAATAAACATTTAAAAAAATGATGAATGGTTAAACATAGTATATCAATATTGCAAAATAAGGTAGATGGTTAAGCAAAAACTAAAAGTTGCAGAACAGTAGCCATACTATAGTTTCACCTATATATTTTAGAAAACAACAAAAAACCTATGTGTAGCTTATACAGCAACTACTTCAAAAGAATTTACAATGTGCAGGGCACTGTTCTAGGTGCTTTACTCAATCAGTTACATAACATTACTACAATTGCTATTTTATGGATAAGGAAACTGAGACCCAGCAAAAATAAGAAATTTTCCCCAAACCCCTGAAAATAGTATTTTGCCCCAAACACCCTGGCTCCAGGGTCTGTGCTTTTAAATGCATTAAACTGCCTACCAAGGATATAAGTATATAGAAAAAATCCTGCAACAGTATGCCCCCAACTCTTAACTGCAGTTACTTTTGAGCAGAGTAGGTTTGAAGGAGGTAAAAGGTGAAAAGAATTTCAAGTTTTTAAACTTGAAGTTTTTAAAACTTCTAATAATTGGAATATGTTCACTTTATATAGTTTGTTGGGTTCTTTCTTTTTTTTTTTTTTAACTCACTTAAAAAATATTGCTGTACAGTTCCAGTCTGCACCAGGGTTGTGCACAAGGTACAGTGGTCTCATTATTTAAAAGGGTAAAGGGATAATGATTAACTTGCCTTGAGGAAGGAAACTTCAAAGAGGAGAAGATTTTTTTGAGCCTTGAAGGATGAACAGCTTGCCAAGAGGACAGTTAGGAAAGGGCATATAGTTGGTGCTCGATAACTGTTTTTGAATGAATGTATTCTAGGCAGAGGGGACATATACAAAGTCTCAAAAGAAAGGTAGCAGGAATAAAGATGGAAGGATAGGAGGGCCACTTCATCAAAGGTCTTATGTGCTAAGTAAAGGATATTATCTGGCACAATGAGAAGACTTTGCAGGGTTTTAAGTGGTGGAGATCTCGCTGTTCTATGCATATGGGTTCAATAGGCTTCCAGCACATCATCTTACAGATGCTCACTCCACACTAAACAGAAAGCAATAATAGAAAAAAAAATGCTGCTGCTACTGCTGCTAGTAATTTGAGATCCTGGGACTCTGATCATGACCATCTCTCTCATATGATACACCAGTCTGATATTTCCTGTATTTAAGATCATTTTATTCATGGCCACATTAATATCATGGGATTTTTAATTTCCTTAGGAACTGGTGATTTTTTTTCCTGCTTTGTACTCAAATTCATATTTTGCATTTATATGAAAGTAGCTTCTGAAACAGATCTAACACATGAGTAAGATCTTCTATGTTCTCACAGAAAGTCATTCTAATTAAACTATCTAGTTTTTCTCCCTTAACGGTTCTGATAGACATAAATCCTTAATGCCCTCTTGTGCTCATTTTATTATTCCTTCTGAAATTAATTCATTTGTGGATGTTGGGCTTTTGCCAAATTATCTATAAAGGTGTCTTTGTTGATGTTTTAATGTATTTGGCTACAGTACACATAATATTTCTGGCCATGGATAAGCTGAATATTTTTAAGTTAAGTATTATTGGTGGCAGAGGCCCCTCAATGCATTTTTGGTAAAAATCCACCTGCGATTCTCTAAGCTGATTTTACATGAAAATTGAAGCCATTTATGGCTTGGGAGTCTGCCATGCCTTTCTGATGTGTGAGAAGCCTCTTTCTCCCTTTGGGATTTCAGCATGTTAAGCTGCTAGCTAAACAGTTGAGTAGGGGAAAAAGATTCTCACAAAATAAAACATTCGAAAGAAATGACTCTTTGGTTGTTCAGTAGCAAGACTAATGCAAAACTTTAATGAGAAATACTTCTGCGTGCAGGAATTGTTTGTTTGATGAGGATGCCAACCTTTCCATTACTGTGCCTGGGTTGTGCAGCAAGTATCACCTCACAGCACGCCAACAATGTCCCTGGGACAAAGCTCCCTTTCTAGCGTAAATCACATTGAAGCCAAGATTTAAAGCTTCTTCCACTTGCAAATTATATTTTAGACGATTCTGTTTTGTAGTTAAGCCTAAATCTATTGTGTGCAAAAATCTATAACTTGTTTTGGTTTTGGTTTACAAGAACGCAAATCCTTATTAAATGCTCTCCATTCCTATCTCTGACTCTCAATTATAACAGAAGTTCTGACTGGGTGATATCCAAGGCTTGAATTTAAAAAGTGCAAACTTTCAATGAGGATTCAATTTTTAATGAATTTGATTTGTACATATACAGTTGGACTTTTCCAGTTCTTGTAAATATATGTGGCATTGGACATCAGTTCCTCCCAGGAACCCTCAGAGATATCACTTAATGTCCCCCTTTGAACACTTATTCCACTGCTAAGAGTTAAAACGATGTCCTTTATAAGGGCAGTTACTCACAGACTCAACTCATTGATTAAGGTGTAAGCCACATCATTATTTTTTTTTCTCCTGCATCTCAAATCTCTTCAAAGAAAGGATTTATTGCACAAAAAAAAAAAAAACCAAAAAACAAAAACAAACAAACAAACAAACAAAACCACAAAAAAACCTGTAGAGGGAAGTGAATCACATTAAAAAAAACAACAACAACTAATACATGATAAAGATATCAATGTATGTGAATGATCATTTAGCCAGGACAGTGACAGGGATTCAAGCATTATAAGGTGATCATACCAAATGTCCTTTAAGATATGTTTCAAATCCACATAGTTTATGATTTTCTAGACAATGTAATCCCTTTCCTTTCCTTTATCCCTAAAATCCTTAAAGACATTATAATTATATAATGTCATATCAAAAGTATTAGTAATGGAGTTTTGTTATTGTGTGAATACCTTATAATTCTAATTTTAAATAAAAACTTGCATTACAATGAGACCATTGAAAATCCGTATATATTTTCAAGATAATTTATTCCAGGGGCACTTGGGTGACTCAATCAGTTGAGCATCCAACTTTGGCTCAGGTTATATCACAGTTCGTGAGTTCGAGCCCCTTGTCAGGCTCTGAGCTAACAGCTCAGAGCCTGGAGCCTGCTTCTGACTCTGTGTCTCCCTCTCTCTCTCTGTCACTCCCCTGCTTGCATGTGCACTCCTCTCTCTCTCTCTCTCAAAAATAAATAAACATTACACATTTTTTTTTTAATTTATTTTTGGGACAGAGAGAGACAGAGCATGAACGGGGGAGGGGCAGAGAGAGAGGGAGACACAGAATCGGAAACAGGCTCCAGGCTCCGAGCCAACAGCCCAGAGCCTGACGCGGGGCTCGAACTCACGGACCGCGAGATCGTGACCTGGCTGAAGTCGGATGCTTAACCGACTGCGCCACCCAGGCGCCCCAAACATTACATATTTTTAATAAAAAAAAAAGATAATTCATTCCAGGTGAGTATATATGGAGAAGCAGAAAACTTCGTCTTTTCTCCTATTTCCCTTTCCTTTACTTTCTCTTAACACTTTGGCCTAAATTTAAGAGTTACAGGATAGAGGAATTACGTTTCAAGATTAGGGATAGGAAGTTGGGGGTTGAGGAGGGCATGGCTTAAAGCAATGGGGAAACACTGTCTTTTATATATTCAGAGTGTCTAAGCGGGGCTCACTTCCCCCTCCCTGACTCCATACCTGCTCAGACTTGGAGTGTCAGTAAGTCAAGTCTCCTCTCATCCACTGGTGGTGAGTAGATCTTGTGCCTTTAAACGAAGGACAGTAAACTGGTATGCGGATACTAACAGCTTTACCCTAAGTCTATTACTGAACAATGCAGACTTCAGAATGGGATTGCATTTGCAACCTTTAAGAGATGTGTGTGTATCACAGAACAAATTTGACATAGGAGGGCTATAGGAGTGGCAAACGTAAAGAAAATTATACTTTAGTTTATATGACCATTTTCAATCTGTCCTAAGAATTCACCCTGCATAGGAATAATATAAATAAGAAATGAATTAGCTCACTTCACTGTAGATTGAAAATACTGTGACTAGAAAGGTAGAACTTCTCTATTTTTCAAACTCCCTTTCTGACAGGTGACTTATGGGACACACTTCTGCCAGTTTCCCATTTGTAAGTAATCAGTACTTCTTTCCTCCCTCAATGAAGGACAAATATAACTTTGAGGAACATGTCTTTAAATAGGTTTCGGAAGGAGGTGGGCAGGGATCATAGGGATTAGGATGCAGCAGAGGCGTTCTTATCCTTGCCAAAAATAGAGCCTGCACAGATTTGATTTCTGTATGTACACACAGACAGAGGTCGAGGAAATGAAAGCTAGACATGCACCCTCATTTTCCTCCAGTCTCTAAACACAACAGCACTCAGAGCCTCAAGGGGCAGTGCGGGCATCAAGCCACTCCTCAGATTGTCAATACAAAACTATAAGCACTCATCAACTCTGTGTCTTATTAAGTAGACAGGATTGATTTCCTCTGGTACTCATTTCACATAAACAATAATATTAGCAAATATGTACAAGAGTGGGCACATAAAAATTAATAATGCATTTGGTCCCATGGGAAAGTTATTACAATCCCTTTAAGAACCTAATTTATTCTTGAATTGTGGTGAGCATAGCAAAACATGTAGACTTGTTGAATCCTATGTTGTGCACCTGAAACTAATGTAACACTGTGTGTGTCAACTGTATTTTGATAGGAAAAAAAAAAAAAAAAGGAAGAACAGATTTCTGCCCTGGGGACAGCTGTGAATTTTTTCATCTGTAAATGTAACAATTGTCAAGAACTATAAAGCATCTGAATTTTTACACTGTTTGCAAGCTAACATGCATCATGTTAGTCACAGTTTCATGGATGCTGGCAGAAGGCACAAAACTCCGGGACCAGGGACAAAGGATGGTTTATTACTCACAGTAATAACAGTAGCCAAAGCATCAGCATTTGTGCCAGTTCCCTGGGTCCTAGTTCCCACAGAGTGACATGAAGAGGGCTAAATGATACCTGCACATGTAGTGGGTTGCATTACAAAAGAGGAACCTGAGCTTAGGGAACTGAATCTTTTATAATGATCAGTAAGCCCATGTAAACTTTGCCCCAGAGGGAGCATTGTTTACTGCTCTTTGCAGTAAACAAACCTGCTCTTTGCCCCAGAGAGGGACTCTATCTCTGTCTTCCAAGGCTGTTTTCAACACAAACACCCTTGAAAAGATATTCCAGAACAAGAGCAGCCATTGCCTCTGCTTGCAAGATGTATGGAAATGTGAGGCACTCATGGAGAATTGTCTTCCAAAAATAAATAATAAATTTCTGTCCTTATTTTCTCAAGATTGATACTATACATAAAGTCTCTAGCTCTGCCTCTTAGCTCATTTTCCACTCTTTTTTCAAACTGGGAGTCTTTCTTAATAATACTATGAGCAGATGCTGATGGGGAGAGGGCTGGGGGCAAATTTAAATCATTTGGGTGCTGTAACTTTAGTAGTGGCAAGATGAAAGTCAGAAACTCTGTAGGAAAGATACCCCAAAGCAGGCTTGCTACTTGGCAACTCTCTAACCCTCCCCACCCTCCTCCAAAGCATCTTTCATTTCACTTTAATACACAACTAATAATTCCACTGAATGGATAATCATTGCAGTTTTGAAAAATGTAAATCTCTTGAAGCATTAAGGACACATACTAGTGTGAATTTGTGTAAGATACTCGTCCTTTAAAAGCTAGCTGAGATTGGCCGCTCTGAAGGAATAGTAATTTTAACTAGTAGGGGATAAAAAAGGGTAATTGTGGAGTTTGGAGCACTTTTGGGGCATAGCAGGCCAGAGAGAGACCATTGCGGGAGAATTAAAACAATATGAAGTCACTGAGTCCATAGTGAAGGAAGCTGGGCACTATAAGGTAGGAAAGGATGTGAGAGAAAGAGTAGAGAGAGAAAGACTAGGGAGATGGCCGAGAGAAATCACACCCATTCTGATTTTACTTGAGGTTGGCATTGTGCCCACAGCAGAGGAAGAACATTCCCTTCCTCCTTCTCCTCACTTCTATGGATCTTCATCCCATAAATACTGAGTATCTGTTATTGCAACTGCCCCTGTACTATTACTGTTACCATTTATTGAACACTTGCTTGGCTTCCAGTTTTATGATTACACGGGTGTGACAAGGTCAGATAAGACATGACAGTCCTATGTGACAGACAGACAAGTAAGTCAACAGTTATACAGTTTAGTAAGTGCATCTCAATCAGACAGGATAGGTCCTTTCTTTAGGACCCAGACTTCACACGTCTATAGTTGGTTCCATAGTTCACAACAGTGAACTAATAGTAGCTAATGCGTATACAGTAACCTCTTACATGCCAGGCAAAGTTTTCAGTGCAATTGACAATGAAAATTTTTATAACGGCCCTATGAAACAGGCACTATGATTATATCTTATAGATTATGTATCTATATACCCCAATGTCATGGAACGGTAAGCAGCCAAGATGGGATTTGATTCCAGGCCTTTGGGGTATACTGACACTGAAACAAGTTTAAACTAACTAGGCATTTGTGAGCTGCCTGGGAAATATAACCATCACTTACAACTTACTTCTACAATAAAATAAATTCTGACTTCCAAACTTGACAGTCATGAAGAAATTTTTCAAACAAGTGTTTTAAGTTAGGAAAGTACTTGAGACCTCCTGGGGCTAGAAGAGGCCTGGGAACATTAGTGACCTACGGTTAATAGGACACTATAAATTCTGTGCAAAATACATTAGAATATTAATTGCCACACTTTAAGTTCAGGGATCCTCCTTTTAGGTTCAATTGTTCTCATAGGCAGTGGTTCCCACCTCACTAGCTTATGTTGCTAAGAAAATTAACGCCTTAAGTTTACTTTAAAACGCAAAGAATCAAAAAAATTAAAATAAAATAAAATAAATTTTAAAAAGCAAAGAATCAGAATGAGAAGACAAGCCACAGACTGTGAGAAAACATGTACAAAAGACACAACTAATTAGGAGTATTATTCAAAATGCACAAAATCTTAAAACCCAACAATAAGAAAACAAGCAATCAGATTAAAAATGGGCCAAAGATCTTAACAGACACCTCACCAAAGAAGATAATCCGGATGGCAAATAAGCATATGAAAAGGTGCTCAACACCGTAGTCATTAGGGAAATGCAAATCGAAACAATGAGATACCACTACCAACCTTTTGGAATGGCCCAAATCCAGCACCTTGACAACACTAAGTGCTGGTGAGCATGTAGAGAAGTAGGAATTCTCATTCATGCTGGTGGGAATGCAAAGTAATACAGCCATTTTGGAAGTCAGTTTGGAGGTTTCTTATAAAACTAAACATACTTTTACCCTATGATCCAGCAACATGCTCCTTGGTATCTGCGAAAGGAGTTGAAAATGTATGTCCACACAAAAATGGACATGGATATGGATGTTTCTAACAGCTTTATTCATAATTGCCAAAACTCGGAAGCAACCAAGAGGCCCTTCAGTAGGTATGTAGGTAAAGAAACTGTTGCACATCCAGACAGTGGAATATTACTCAGTGCTAAAAGGAAATGAACTCTCAAGCTATTAAAGGACATGGAGGAAACTGACATGCATGTTGCTAAGTGAAAGAAAGCAATGAAAAGGCTACATGCTCTATGATTCCAACTATATGATACTTTGGAAAAAGCAAAACTATAGAGATAATAAAAAGATCAGTGGTTGGCAGGGGTTAGGAGGGAGGAGAGATGAATAGGCAGAGCACAGAAGATTTTTAGGGCAGTGAAACTACTCTGTATGATGGATACATGTCATTTTAAATTTGTCCAAACCCACAGAATGTACAACACGAAAAATGAACTGTAATAAAAACTGACTCTGGGTGATAATAATATTTTAATGTAGCTTCATCAATTTTAACAAATGTGCCACTTTGGTGAGAAGAGCTGATTGATAATGGGGGAGACTATGCATATATGGAGCAGAGGGTATATGGGAAATCTCTGTACCTTCTAGTCAATTGTTCTGTGAAAGTAAAACTGCTCTAAAAAAATAAAATCTATTTTTTAAAAAAAAGCAAGGCAAAATCCCTTTATAAGAGAACTTCTATTCTTAAGGAGGAAAAATTGTGCACTGTTTGGAACATTATACCTGTTTCCATGCTCTGCTCCCTTGAGAAAATTGCTAACCTTTATCCCGGGGTGCAAGAATTACTGCTCAATAGTGTCTTCTTATTAGGTGTGTAACACAAAAAGGGAGAGAGAGGGAGAGGGAAAGAAAGAGGCAGTGAAAGAGAACAGGAGCCTTCCACAGTGTGTGAAACAGATTTTAAAGAAGATACAGCAGTTTCTTAGATATTTAAGAGGAAATTTAGAGACCAACTTCTGCTATAAGGTTAACAGTCACTTTTAATTTATCTGGACTTATCATGAAAATTATGCTTTACTTATGCCTCAGTGGCCACCTCTTCTTGAAAATAATCTGCCTCAACAGTTGGATTTTCTGAACATTGAATAACGATTCCCCCGCCCCCACACCAAAGGAGTAATGGATTCTGAATGTATGTAAGGCAAACACTCATTTCATGAATACACAGATAGCTAATAACATATATGCAGTGATAGACCCTCTTTTACAAAAGAAGGAAATAAGACAGATAAAGCTGGCTTATGCCAGGGAGGTCCATATTTCCTCTCTCTTCAAGAAACTACTTTCTTCGGATTTTCTCTCCTCTGGGTTTTCATCAATTCCAAGGACATGCTCCTTAGAAATAAAAACGTTAGCACTCTGGAAAGAGCAGTTCCCTCAGACCAGGAGAGTTCGTTTATGTTATGAGCTGAAACTTGCCGCCCTCCCTCCCCCCACACAAATTCATATGTTGAAGTCCTAGTCCCCAATACCTCTGGATGTCTATTTGAAGACAGAGCCTTTAAAAAGGTAATTAAGTTAAAAATGAGGTCATTAGGGTGGGCCCTAGCTCAAATTACTGGTATCCTCATAAGAGACTAGGACACAGGCACAGGAGGAAGAACACGGGTTAAGATGATCATCTGCGATCTGTCAGAGGAAAACAACCTTGGCGACATCTTGATCTCGGACTTCTGGTCCCCAGAATTGTCAGAAAATAACTTTTCACCCAGTCTGTTGATACTTTGTTATGGCGGCCCTAGCAAACTGATATAGTATGTAAGAGTAAACCCTGGTGACTCCAGCATTCCTGAAATGCTTCTCTCCAGAGCCTTAGAAGAGCAGTTCATGAACTTGTGTACATAATTATAAAGATCCTGTAGACTTCATGAGTTAATTCAACAAACATTGGTGGAACTTGTCCAGCTAAATGGCAAAGACAAAAAGATAAGCTTCCAAGTGGCTCAAAGTAAATAAAACCCTAAAAATCCTCAAGGAATTCAATCTAAAGAGGAGACAAGCACAGAAAGAGTTAATTTCAATATGAACTGACTAGTAGTAAGATTGTGGTATGCAGAAGGGCTGTGAGAACTTCCCTGGGATGTAGAAAGGGCATCAGATTGGAGGCCACATCTAACTTAAGTCTTTAGGAAAAAAAAGTATGACAGGTGAACAAGGCAACAGAGACATTTCAGTGACAGGAGTACCACAGACAAAGGCAGGGGAATGAGAAGTGTCTAGAATGTGGATGGTAAGTGAGATGTCCTGGGTAATTGGAGTTAGGATGTGTATGAGGGAGGGTTCCAGGAGAGTGAAGAAATAGGGTCAGACCACGGAGGGCTGGGCATGCCAAATTTGGATTTTAACCTGAAAGCAGTGGGAAGCCACCAGAGACTTTTACAGGGACAAATCACGATCAGACTTGCTGTGAGCATGGTCTATGTAATAGCTTGGAGAATGAAATGGTATGAAGAGAGGAAGGTTGCATACGGATAGCAGGGAGGTAGATGGGAGCCTGAACTGAGGCAGTGGTACTGGGGTGCAGAGAGCAGTCCTGCTTCTGGGATATTTCAGAGATGGGATTTACATTGTGAAGATTTGCATACTCCCACTTCTACATGTGCTCATGTGGGAAAGGTGCTTCCAATTGTAAAGCATTAGACAATACATACTTGTATTTTCTGTCTCAGATGTACAAATAAATATAATTGTTTCCTTAAACATAGATTTATTATCAGCTTAATAAAACATACAATATTATATTTACTTTTAAGAATTAAATTCAAAAGAGCTACACTTCCTTATTTGTGTTTTTAGTTAATTTGGGGGAAGAATTGCTCCTGGAAAAAACACAATATAATTGAATATAGTTTAAAATGAATATCTTCTTTTATCTCATCATAGCATGTCTGGTATTTTTGTGATTCTTCCAAGTTGGACCTCATTGAAATCTGCATATTTAAGAAAATAGAGAGCCTTAGAAATACACTCAGTCTAATCTGAGTTTTCTCACTAAACTACCTACCATGACTAGTTTACTCAGTCTTTCTAGGCCTCAGTTTTCTTATTTCTAAAACAAGGGATACATTCTTTGATCCTTAAGTCTCCTTTTGACTAAAATCCCATGAGTCTTTTTTCCCAGAGAAAAAAAAAATACCGCTTTTGACTTTTAAAATGAAAAATTTTTTTTTGTTTTATTTAGTACTGTTTCTTAACTTTTCAAAAGAAGACTTTAAATTTTGCTGAATATTTCTTGGAAAGTAAATAAATCTTGTCAGATGGTTTTGAGATTCATTGAAAACACACAAACAAACCTGAAGCACCATGCACATTTAAACATTACCGTTCTTGGGGTACAAAGGCACTCAAGGAAATGTACTCAAACCTCTGCAGGTTCAACCAAGGCTTAGAGTAACGCAATGAACAAGGGATGTTTGCTGAAAAATATCTGGAGTTGAACTGGGTAAATACGACTGCAGAAAAATTAACAGCAAGCCAGATGAGTCCCTTTTCTCTCTTAGGAAACTTGCTTCTGTAAACGGAAAGGGGCTCTGAATCCCCTGGCAGAGAAATGGGAGAATAGGGAGGGAAGTTTCTCTGATTTCCTCGCTCCCTACCTGCTGATCTGGTTTCCTCTCCAGCTCTCTCTGTCCGATTAGGAACTGATTCTCCTCCTGCTCTCCCTCCCTCTCCCCCTCCCTCCCTCTCTGTCCTTCACCCAGAGTAACGTTAGTGTCCTAGCAAGTGATGCTGTCGGAGACGGGAGCCGGGCTCGGAGGAGGCACCGCCGCCGCGGCCGCCGGGCGGGAGAGCCTTCTCCAGCACCAGCGCCCCACTCGGCCCCGGGCTTCCTCCGCGCAGCCACAGCCGCGGCGGCCGCTCCCACGGTTTCATGGTGGGCGGCAGCGGCGGCGACTGGGTTTCGGCTGCCGCCTCTGACTGCTCGGCGTCTCCCCGCGCCGTTCTCTCCTGCAGACTTCCCGCCCGGGGCTGCCGGGGTTTGCCGGAGGGGCCGGCGGCGGGGAAGGGGTGCCGCGGCCAGACCGCGCGGCGGCGGCGGGCAGCCGGCATCCCCGCGCTCCGACCGCGGCGGGCGCGATGTCCACCAAGGTCAGGAAGTGCAAGGAGCAAGCGAGGGTGACCTTCCCCACGCCGGAGGAGGAGGAAGAGGAGGAGGAGGAGGAGGAGGAGGGTGAGGAGGAAGGCTCGGAGCCGCAGCGCCGCCGGCGGGGCTGGAGGGGCGTCAACGGGGGGCTGGAGCCGCGCTCGGCGCCCTCACAGCGGGAAGCGCACAGCTACTGCCCGCAGCGCTTCTCCCCCGGGCTGGACATGTGAGTACCCGGCCGGCCCGCGGCCCGCGCCTGGGGAGGGCAGTGCCCGGCGGGGCGGCGGGGGGGGGGGGGGGGCGTGGGGCGGGAAGGCGCGCTCGCGGCCAACCCGCGAAGTGCCTGGGACCCCAAAACACCTCCCGGCGCGGCACGGCACGGCAGTTCTGTTCGGGGCGATGTAGGGGTGCGGACCTCGGTCCGGGGCTCGTCCCCTTGGTTCTGCTTTGTGGAGGGACTTGGGGGCCGCTGAAGGCGTGGCTGGAGCTCTGTCCCGGCTCAAGCGCACGGAACGGCCCCGTGGACGGACAGCACGGACGCCAGACTCAATTTCCAGCAAACAGACACGTCCTCTCCTACACAAGCACTACTGCCCCATAGGCTAGGACCCCTCAGCAGATGCACCCCGAGCTTACCCTATCGAAGTCGGAGAATGGGAAGGTCTGCACAAAGCCAGGTGCGCCCTCGAACTCCGACCCCCTCCCCCCCAGCTTCTCAGCGTGGAACCACCCTGGGAACCCGTGTCCCCCGCGAAGCTCTCCGCGGTCTGAGGCCCGGGCTGGACAACGGGGAGAAGGGAAGGGAAGGAAGGTGTGCTCTACGCAGTGTGAGTGTAGGTTTGCCGGGTCGCCCCGTTTCTCGACGGTCCATTCACAGTTGGGGGCATACTGAAGCCAAATCCCCACGGGAGAGTGGGCGCAGGGCAGCCGCAGGAACTGTTTAATGACAACTTTGGCTGTAGTTCCCAGGCGGCCCGGGGTCAGTAGTTGTTTTCTTTTTAAAGGAAGATAAATGCCGGCACTGTAGTGTGTGAGAAAGAGCAACTTTTCTTAATTTCCAGATCTTGGAGACATCCTTAGCAGCTACGAGACTCAGAGAGGATGCAAAAGAGAGTGCTTAGTTTTATAGGGTCCATGGCATTTCTCGTGTCACACACGTTGGGCGTGCCACAGGGTTTACTGTCTTTTTTAGGAAAAACGCACAGACCTAGGTAGAGAACTTGAGGTCAGACGTGGCGGGCAGCCCTAACCGTCTGGGTGGGGTAAAACGGGTAACTGGCTACGTGAGGGGACCGAGGTTATGCAGTGCCCCCTGCCGCCCTCGAGCTGCCACATCCCTGGTCCCAGGCCTCCGCGGCGACCTCCAGACCGACCTAATCTCGCATTGCTTGCTCGCTCAGAGCCTGCTCCTGGCCCTGCCGGATTTGCCTATAAAACCCAGAGTCAGTGGCTAGGAGTAGATCGCCTAGGAAAGGGTTCTGATTTAAAATGAGCGACGCATCCTGATGTGGTTCAGTTACTGCTGAAGATTAGCCTGGAGAGGAAATGGTCCAGGAAATGGAAGGAAGGTATATCCCGAGGGATTAAAGCCCTGCCAGCTCGCTTCCCAGCCTCCCTAAGATTTTAAGACATTGTCTGTTTTTCCTTTCACCAATTTCTTGATTATTTATTTATTTTTCTTTTACCTTAAATCCACACTAAATGGGACACCACAGCACTCTAATCTGAGAAAGTAGGGTGGAGCAGAGATTACTCACTTTGCCTTTTGAAATTGGAGGCCAATTACACAAAGCACTGAGGCAAGTTCCACTGTAGACTCTTTTTTTTCTATTAGAACATTTTCCCCCCATTTTCTGACCTTACATAATTCAACAAGTAAACGTCGTAGTGTATTTACTTTGTAAAGCAGCTGAGAAGACCCAGTCATTTTAAGGACACAGTAAATGTTTCTTTGAGAGGTAGGGCAGCAAGCTCTCCATGTCTGAGTCCTGTCATTTTGTAACATCAGGCACTAGTTTGATATCTGTAGCAGAAATGAGCTCTTTATTCCACCTTCAGGTAGAATATGGCCAGAATGTAACAGCTCAGAAAGCAAACACCGCAACCCTATGTTGGCACTGGAGCAGGACAACCAGTCTCTCAAAGCCCCAGGGTCATTTTCAGTAGGCAGAATAGAGCAGCTGAATTTAAAATTCAGCCAGGATGCTCAGGATAGAGTCTCACTTTGACCAAAAAGATTCCTCAGGGTAATCCTGTTGCTCATTTCACTGCTCCATGCTCCAGTGTTCCATCTGGGAGTTTTAAACAGACTAACTTAGGAGAAAGAATGTCATCTGTTACATTACTAACAAGAAATTTTAAAAGTCCTTTGATAGAACTCTTGATTCAACTATTGATTCAAAGCAAGACTTTCTTTATCCCAGTTGTTTGCAAACCTAGGAGCAAGTAGTATGTCATTGGCAAGATTACCTCATTTTCAGTCTTAGCTATTAAATATCTGATGAAACTCCAGAAAGGTATGTGAAGGTACTTCTCATGAGTTTCGATTCAAAAGCATTTCTTTTTTTTAAAGCTTATTTAAAAATAAATAAGGGAGAGAGAGAGAGAACGCATGAGCAGGGAGGGGCAGAGAGAGAAGGAGAGGGAGAGAATCCCATGTGGTTTGATGCATGAGTTTGATGTGGGGCTCAAACTCACAAACTGTGAGATCAAGATCTGAGCCAAAACCAAGAGTCGGACACTTAGCCGACTGAACCATCCAGGCGCCCCAGATTCAAAAACGTTTCTTAAGCATTTGCATGTGCAAACTGCAGGTTAGGTATGGCAAGCCCCAAAGATGAGTATGACAATTTTTCTGCATTCAAAGAGTTTAAAATTTCATGAAGGAGAGATGGAAATGAAACTGGGCATGAGCTATTATGAATTAGAGTAAAATAAGCACCATAAAAACATACACACAAGGGTGGAACTATGAAGGATCAAGTGTAAAGGAGAGACCCACAATGTAAAGTCAGAAATCAAAGAAACCTTTATGGGCCTTAAAAGATAGGATAGGAGGGGCACCTGGGTGGCTCAGTCGGTTAAGCATCCGACTTCGGCTCAGGTCATGATCTCGCGTTCTGTGAGTTCGAGCCCCGTGTCAGGCTCTGTGCTGACTGCTCGGAGCCTGGAGCCTGTTTCAGATTCTGTGTCTCCCTCTCTCTCTGACCCTCCCCCATTCATGCTCTGTCTCTCTCTGTCTCAAAAATAAATAAACGTTTAAAAAAAAAAAAGGATAGGAGACAGAGACAAAATGATAAATTAATTGAAGCTCTCCCCTCAAAATGCTAGGCATGTCTGAGGAATATTAATTGAGTTTGGTTAGAACATAGAATATGTCGGGGCTCCTGGGTGGCTCAGTTGGTTAAGCATCTGACTTTGGCTCAGGTCAGGATCTCATGATTCATGAGTTCAAGCCCCACGTCTGGCTCTGTGTTGATGGCTCAGAGCCTGGAGTCCGCTTCAGACTCTGTGTCTCCCGCTGCCTTTCTCTGTCCCTCCCCTGCTCACATTCTGTCTTTCAAAAATGAATAAACACTTAAAAAAATTTTTTTTAAAGAACATATAGGATATGTACGTGAGCAGTGAGATTTAGCTGGATGCATTGGTTTGGGCATTAATATAAGGATCTTGCCAGGGGGAGGCAAAAGGGAGCCACTAATGATTACAAAGCAGCAGCAATTTGATTAAAGCCAGTCTGAGAGCAGAATGGATTGTAGTGGCAGTTGACAGAATGTGAATAAATAAATTAGGGGGCTACCATAACCGCTCAGGCTGAGATTAGGATCTGTAATAGTGTAGTACTGGGGTGATGGAAAGGGGGAGAGGTTGGAAGAGAGAATACACAGACAGAATCTATGGAAATAAGCAACTAACTGCCCACAAGGGTTTAAAGAGAAGGCAGGGTCAGAGATGACTTGGTGATTTTGACCTAGATAACTAAGATCATTGATGTCATTGTTGAAAAAAAAAGAACAAAGAGGAGGGCCTGATTTTTCAGATAATTCTGATAGAGGTGTCAAGCAGGAAGATGGAAATACAAGTTTAAAGCTTGAGAGAATTTGAGAATCTACTGGCTGATGGGAGTATATATTACCCAAAGAAAGTGTGGAGAGAGAAACAAAGAGAGCACTTGACTCCCTATTCTGAGGGAATTTTTGTTATTTAGAGAGTGGAGAGAAAGAGTAGCAAATGGAGGACACAGAAGAAGATGAAGGATAAGGTGGGGACTAAGGCAAGGCTGCTTAGAAAGAACAGTTTCAAGAAAAGGGAAGAATTGATTCACAGTTGGAAAGTACTTGATAAATCAAGAGAGAAATTTATGAGTCTCCTTTTATTTTTTTTAAGTTTATTTATTTTGAGAGAAAGAGCATGAGCGGGGGAGGGGCAGAGAGAGAGAGAGAGAGAGAGAGAGAGAGATTGGGAGAGAGAGACAGAGAATCCCAAGCAGGCTCCTTGCTGTCAGTGCAGTGTCTGATACAGGGCTGGATCCCACAAACCGTAAAATCATGACCTGAGCTGAAATCAACAGACACTTAACCGACTGAGCCACCTAGGCACCTGATGAGTCTACTTTAAGAAAGAAGAATCGGGGCACCGCGGTGGCTTAGTTGGCTAAGTGTCCAACTTTGTCTCAGGTCATGATCATGGTTCATGGGTTCAAGACCTGTGTCGGGCTCTGTGTGGACAGCTCAGAGCCTGGAGCCTGCTACGGATTCTGTGTCTCCTTCTGTCTCTGCCCCTCCCCTCCCAAATAAATAAACATTAAAAATATATTTTAAAAATATGGTTATCATTAATTAAATAGAAAGTTCAACATCAAATTACTTAATTATTCTTAAAAATACAATGAAGTTTAAAAAGGATTTTCCCAGGGCGCCTGGTGGCTCAGTCGGTTGAGCTTCCAACCAGCTCAGGTCATGATCTCGCGGTCCGTGAGTTCGAGCCCCGCGTGGGGCTCTGTGCTGACAGCTCAGAGCCTGAAGCCTGCTTCAGATTCTGTGTCTCCCCCTTTCTTTGCCCGTCCCTTGCTCATCCTCTGTCTCTCTGTCTCTGTCTCTGTCTCTGTCTCTCTCTCTCAAAAATAAATACAAATTTCAAAAATTGTTAATAAAAGAAAGACAAATCAATTCTTGTTGAAATTAACATATGTGCACAAAATCATTAGATTTCTCAGTGGTGTTATCTTTAAAAAAGAAAGACTTCTAGAAAAGAAGATTCCGTTTAGTTTTTCTTCAGAGAAAGTGCTGCCAAAAGTGTGTCCCAACAAAAGCAGCAATTTGTGTTTATATAATACTTCATGCTGGAACTCGGAAGGGATCCCCTGTTCTTAGTGCCTGCCCTCCCTTGGGCCTGGTATCCCCACATTTAGAGCTCTTCTCTATTTCTATTTCTGGAGATTTCACATCCTATCTTTGTTACAGGGGTGAGGGTTGTCACTTGATCATATCTGTAAGGGGGTAGAAATCTGGGGAAAATTTCTACCTACTCTATATATAGACTTTCAGCCAAATCCCCCCATTTTGGGCTCCTGCCTCATCTCTACTTGCTGGGATTTCTTTTGCCTTCCATTTCTGGGCCTTTCTGGCATCAAGCAGAGTGGATTAGCTTGCTTCTTGTTATAGGCACTCTGGTTGGACCTTCCTTATCCCCACTAAATCATTTCCTTTTCTTCCAACTCATCTTCTTTCCAACTTCATGCATTGTGTAGTTGGAGATGCTACAAATGACTTCCAGTTTCATGGAAGATGAAATTTGTGTTACTTTTCTTTGTTTTCCTTGATATTTAAGGGGGTAATTTTGGAGAGGAGAAAGGGGAAGAGAGGCCTTTGTTCCATCATCTTGAAACCAAATACCCCTATAATTGTGTTTCATGTGTTTGTTTAAGCCCCAATGAAAACTGTGTTATTAACAGGCCAAGATTGCAGAATGAAGAATATTCTTAATCATGTCTGATCTTATTGGGCAGATGGCATAGTTGGTAACCTATACAGTGTGATGTGAAGGTCATCTGAACTCCCCCACCTAAAGTCATCTTACCACACTTCCTGAATTTAACTAATATAGAATATTTTGAAAAAAAAATAGAACTTTTGAGTTGCAAAGGATTTTATCTAACCCAGTCTTGTCTTTTACAAATTGAGAAACTGAAGCTGAAGTGTGACCTCTAATTCATAGCAGCCCCAGGTCATTTGAAATCTCTAGGCTCTTAGCACTGTGCTGTTCACACCTTGGCCTCCTTTGGGTTCAGCTTTTCTCTCTTCCCCAGAGAAATTTAAAAATGCATTTACTCCTGGGAGGAATGACACAGGACACTACTAATTAGTATTAATTCATTTATGAGATCCAATTAGTTCATCATTTCAATTTGACTGCTGATGGCCGATCAACTTGAGAAAGTTCGTAAGCTAAGTAGGAGGACTAAGAATGGAAACAAAAAGGAGGAAAGAATATCTCAAGATGTAATTGACCTCCTGCCAAATATCATTTATGGTTTTCTCTTTCTTATTATCAAAGTGGTGAGAGGATCCTAGACTAGGACTGGAGCATCATTTTATGGTGGAGTTAAAATTTTAGGGATTTTTTATTACTGCCCTAAGATAACAAATGTCTGTCTGTTCTTCCCCGCCCCCCCCCCCCCCAGTATTCTTAACCTTTGAGCTTTGCCTTTGCCTACAATCCCATAAATCCTTACCACATTTGACAGTAGGAAATAAAACACCACAAGAAATATAACGGGAGGAAGAAACCTGTTTTTATTGGGCTACTAGGCTCTTGGTAGGAAGGAATACTTTGAATTTCTTGCCTCAGGATTGAGATTGCCTCCTGGTGGGGGGGTGGTGGCATGCTCGGGTAATGGTGAATGGCTGCTTAGCAGTCTTCTGAGGCAGAAGGCTCTTTTCTTGACCAACAGTCTTCCTTATCAACACTACGCAGTAGAAGTCTGGCAGGGGAAACGGATTAGTGGTCTGTGCAGGGTGAGCATGTAGGAGTCTGGCCCCAGATAGAAGATCTGGAGTTGTGAACCATGGGTGGACAACCTCACACTTGTGCATATGGGGCTCAGCAGTGACTTTATGAGAATATTTAGGATTATGATAGTGTTTTGTCTTTAATTTAGCATCGAGGTCAGGGATGTTTGTCTACAGTTACCTAGTCATAAAAAAAATCCCCATTAAAAAATAAAACTTTCCCTCTTTACACTATTCAAATAATAGGTGACAGTATGAATTTGGTCTTAGACCTTTTTAAAAAATGAGGTTTAAGTGTCCACAAGTATATGACCCATTAAGGAAAGGGCATGGCAATGCTAATATTCTATACCAGTTTTGCATTTCTGATTGTGTTTTGTCAAATAGTACTGATGCATATGGGTTCTCGGCTGAAAAGTGGGTTGAGGGTGATGAGGCAGGAGCAAGCATCCAAAAAACTGTGAGATTTTTGACTTAGGATATAGATGATAGTGATAGAAAACCAGATCCCTTGCTTCTAGTAATATTAAAGGTCTATATATATATAACATATATTATTTATGTTTATGTTATATATATAAAGCTATATATAGAATAATAATTAATATAATATAATATAATATAATATAATATAATATAATATAATATAATATACATCTAATAGCATCTAATATATTTAAATAGCCAAATATGAACTTCTCTTGGGTCAGTAGAAGTTTTTGATTTTATTATTGAGTTTGTTTTATCTCAATTCCTGTTCAATTATACATTGAATTCATTTGAATTCTAATTTCATTGTCATTTAATGTTCCTGAAATAATAAACATCAGTTTTAGAGAGTATTGTGAAAGAGTTTATTTTTATAGATAAGCTTCTTTATTAGAGGTTATCAATTCTAAGTTTTATCCTTGGTGTGCCCCCATATTATCCTTACAAACATAATTTTAGTATCAAAATCAAGAGATGTGGAGTTCATCAGATACTTTTTGTGGTATCACTAAGAATTAAATGTGATAAAGCAGAAATCTGCTTTGAAAGAATAATTGTTTACTTTAACTTCTGATTATTATTTTGTATTATTCATGACTTTTTTTATAAGAAAATTATTCTAATTCTCCTCCACCACTATTTCTGCACATTATCGTATGTGACCAAAGGTTTTCTTTAGCCTGGAGGAGAAGATTGTTTGTCCCCTGGGTATTCAGTCTTGGGGTTTAAGCACTCATGCATCTGTGCAGTCATGGCTCCGACAGATGGATACTCACCAGCCATGTACTAAAAGCCAGGCATTTATCTCTTTATAGATAAAGAAAGGCAGTCTCTCTCTTACAGATGTCACTGAAGAGCCAGGCACTGAAGAGCCAGGCATGAAAGCAGACAATCACAAAGCAAAGTGATAGTCAGTTTAACAGCTAACAGAGTTATACACAAAATATAGTTCCTGGAAGCAGAAGCATCTAAGTTCCAGAAGGCACATGCGTTTAGAAGTATCATGCAGGCAATGATTAGGGGTCTTCACCTCTGCCTGCACTGAACTTCTAGAGGAAGGAACACACTGTTAAATGGCCTTTTTGTTTTTCTGGTTTTAGCTGTTGAGGGGTCTGGCAAAGAGCTTTCATGAGAAGGATGACTGGGAAGGTGACAAAGAGAGGAGATTGGAGCTTCCCTCCTTAAATATACAACAGCTTCTTGTCTCTGACTTAGCGATTAGGGCATATACCCAAATTAGCATTGTCTAATAGATTTATTAAACTCATACCTAGAGTGTTCTGAATATAGCACAGGCCAACAGAAACTGTCAGGAAATTAATTACTGTGGAGACCCAGATATCTCTCCAGATTTGTAAGTGCTGGAATTGCTACCTATTAATTTTTGCCTGCAATGAGAATCCTTAGAAGTGAAAGCTGAGCTTTCCTGTTTCTTAAATGGAGCTCCTCATCTTGTTGGTTTGGTTGCTACTGTGATAATATGTTATTGCGCTGTTTGTGATGTCAGTAGATGTGGGCTCAGCAGTAGGCGGTGTGGGGCCTGGGACTGCCCGTAGCCCTGGACCCTGTCTACCAAACAGTTGAACAGATGGGGCTGCCTTCCTCTAGCCTTGAGTACTGGTGCCCTTGGGGGCTACTGAAGTTCAGAGTATCTCCCACTCCACTTCTTGCCCTCTACAAAGACGTATATTAAGAGATTTTCAAAACGTGTTTTTGGTGACACTATTGAGGCTGTTTGTGAGACGCCCTTTCCTCCTTGCTAGCACACTCTCTCATAAACCATGCTATGTAGATGTTGAGTGTCTCCGGAGGCAGGACATTGACTGACAGCTGCCTGCTTGCCAGGGGGACTATGGGGTTTGTCTACTTTTTGACTTTTCATCTCTGGCTTTCTTGTCCTTTGTCAGTGCCTGCTGCTTCCCGCCCTCATCATCACTTCCAATTATCACCACCCCCGACACTGTAACATGGTGGTTGCTCTCTAACACTTTTCCTCCCTCTCTGAGCTTTTCTCACTACTTACCTTCTGTGGCTCCTTCTGCTCTTCTTGGCCTTCACAGAATTACAGACTGGATCCTGGCTGGTTGGCACATTCACTTTCTTCAGTGTGGTGAACTGCTTAGTCAAAACAACTTGGGTGTTATTCTCATTGCTTTGGCTCACATTGATGGTGTTATTACTCTGCTTGCTTCCTTGCTAGATGGATTGAGTAGTTGACTGTTTCTTTATTTCAGTAAAGGATTTGACTTCTTTAATGTTCATTTGTTGATGAGTGCTAAAGAGATTGTGATTCAATCCGAAGAGCAATTTTTGAAGCTGTTCTTTATAGAACCCAAATGTTCCCAAACATAAGCTAAGCATACATTTTAATAACGTTATTTTGATTTGCAACCTTTATTCATCTTTTTCTTATTCCCTGGAGACAACATGGTAGAGAATAAAAAGCCTGGGAGAGGACCTCTGAGCTCTCTTCTTCTAATTCTTTATCCTTTAGTGACCTTGAGGAAGTTACTCACCATTCTGTCTGAATCTCTTTGTCTATAGACTTTGTATCAATTGGGCAGAAATGTGAGTAGGCCTAAGGATAGAAACAAAAAGAACAGCCTTTTGTTTGTTTTAGAAGTGTAGGTGTAGCAGGGTCAAGAAACCAGAACAACTTGGATGAGCAGCTCCTATAATCTACCTGTAACAGGTCTTTCCCTTGAGTCTCCTACCTGCTGACCAGGAGAGGAAAAAAAAAATGAACCAATTGTCCAATGTGTGGTTTAAATTAGTTTTTTTAAATTTTGTTTTTGTTTTTGTTTTTGTTTTTGTTTTGCTTGCTAAACAGATACTTATTCTCATTCCACAAGTGAATTAAGCAATCAATAAATTAATTAAGTTAATTAAGCAATTAAGCAGTTATGTGAGTTAACAAGAGGGAAGACTTGCCCTAAATTATCACAGGGATTAAGTCAACTAACAGTGTCTCCTTGTGCCCTGAGCTTATTTCTAAGGGACATTTTCTTACTAATTCTTCCCCCTAATCTCTACAAGGGGGCATAGTCTCTTTATGGTTTATGTATACACTCCTAGTTGAGGGCATTCTGTAGAGATGCTGTGAAGCCAATGTCATTGATCCTAGTTTGATATTATAAAGTGATTTTTCTTTTTAATAAATAGCCTCTCACTTGGATAAAATAACTCAGAATCTCAAACAGCCACCCTCCTGCTTCCTCTGTAGCACCTGGGCACTGGGGAAGGGAGCTTATGTGTTCCCTTGAGGAAAGAAAGAGTTGTCTAATGCTTCTGGTCTCTGGGTGATGTTCATTGTCTGCTCGGGTGCTGCTTGTCAGTGAAAATAACTTGATCTTGGTAACTTGCCTTTGTTATAACCCAGATATGCTCCTTGGTGTATATGGTTTCAGTTCAGCTCCCATGAGCTACAGAGCTCTAAAAGAGCTTACAGCACTAGTGGTGTCCTAGTCTGGGAGCAGGCTCTCTGGTTCTCAGTGCCAGGTTGCACCACAGGGGAACTGAGGGTAGCTTGAGAAAGCCCACACCATTCCCTACTTAATCAGGCTGGGCTGTCCCAGATCTCCTGCCCTCAGTGGTTCTTCACTTTCTTGGATCCACATCTTAACTTTTCCTTCCCCTCTATTATTTCTTTCTTCTGTCAGGACAGGAAGTATTATAGCTTTGCTGTCAAAAGTGGGAGAGCTATCTTGTCTGCCTGATGAGAGCATTCTCTGATCAGGTTCCTTCAGAACTAATTAGAGAAATAAAGGAACGGAGAAAATCCTTCCTCAAGACAATTTCTCTTTTTCCTAAATTCTGCATGAAACTCCTCTCTTTTTCCTGCAAAAAGCTGAAAATTACCTTGATATTTCTCTTTGCACTCATCTAAAATTTGTGCTCTTTACTTCTTCCCTAAACGTAGGCACCTAACTCTAACCACTCACACCCCTCCCCCTCCCCTGCTATCCCTGCAGTAAGGTCAACCAGGGCGAAGACACTGTTTTTGGAAAGACGAAAGAGAAAAGCACCTTGCTAATATTTCCAAAAATACCCTTGATGGTATAGAAATACCCTTGATAATATAGAAATAAGCACGATAATATGTTTATAGGACAGTGAAGAATGAATCTGAGGAGCAGGGAAAACATCCTTGAAAGTCAGCTGGAGAATTCTATTTTGTTTGCTGTTCTTGTCTAAGAGAAGTGTGAGAGTAAAAGCAGAGTTTAAAAAGAGCAAGATGCTGGGATGCCTGTGGCGTACAAGGAAGAAAATCAAGAGCAGCATGTGGTACTGGAAAGAATCTGGAGTCAGACAGACCTCAAGTTGAAGCCCAGATCTGCATTTTTCTATGTATATTACCATGGGCAATTTTTCTAAATCTCAGTTTTCTTATCTATGAAAGGGAAATAATACCTGCTTCATAACATTGTTATGAGAATTAAATATGATGGCATACAAAAAACATATATATATATATATATAGATAGATAGATAGATAGATATATACACACACACGTATGGTATATGTATGTGTATATATACACATACATATACCATACGTGTGTGTGTATATATATATATATATCAAGTACCCAGTAAAGTTTAGTAGTAGCCTTCCCTCATGCCATCTCTGTTGGAAAGCTGTTGTAATAATCCAAATATGATTGGTTAAAGATCTGGAAGATGGTGCTGGCAATGAGAATTGGAAGGGAGGGTCCAGTACATTATCTAGTGACCCACAGGGGGTAAGTACTCAATAAATATCAAAGGAAAAGCTTCAGAACTCTGAGAACATCAAGATGGTGAGTCACAGATGACCTTAAAATTGCTAAACCTGAATAACCAGCCTGAGATGCAAATGTTAGGAGGGCGTGCTGGTTAAGGGAGAGGGTGAGGTGGGACATTTTAGAGTGACCAGGGGATACATAATTATACATATGGGATATGAGGTCAAAGGAGAGGACAGAGCCTGGAAGGAGATTTGGAAACTCAGTGGAACAGATATTTATTGAGTACTTACTCCCTATGGGTCACTAGATAATGAGAAATAAAGCATGACCTGACCATCCAAGAATATGTGCACATATGAGGGAGTATTAATACTTTATTTTTTAAAAAAGAATTAATATAACCATACAATAGCTTTAAAACACTTGGTACATAGGATAATTCATTTTACATCCATGTGAGAAATCATTTAGGAGGAAGGGAAAGACTGTACCAAAAATCTGGGGTAGAATAGTGAAGGTCACTGAGAACTTTTAAATCTAAACTAAATTACTAGATTTCCTGGGCGAAAGAAAAAAAGAAAGAAAGAAAGAAAGAAAGAAAGAAAGAAAGAAAGAAAGAAAGAAAGAAAGAAAGAAAGAAAGAAAGGCAAGGGTTATATACAGTTTATATATTACTAGAGTAGAGGAAGCAAACTCATCTGGAGAGAGAGGCCTATTAATACACAATTCTAGGATGACTATAGTAAATGGATACAATAATGGACAACCTCTTTAACCTGTTAAATGTAGTTTTGAAGAAGGCCTAGTACTAACCTTTTAAAAGTATAAATCCTTGAAACAAGCAAGGGCATGACATTAAATGGTCACTGGTGAGGCATTTTACAGGCTTCTTATTTACTGTGATTCATGTGACTTGCTTCCTGGACATGAAATGTTACATGTTAGTAAAACATAGGGAACCTAAATGCATGTAAGGTCATTTGTCCCTCAGGCTCCCCTGCTCACATGTGTTGTTTCAGCTTTGCTTTTGGCAGGGCCAGTGTGACAGATGTTTAAAAGGCCTCATAGTCTGGGGTCGTTGATCCAGGATAATGTCATTGTTTTTATGTTTTTAGGTTCCCAACCTTTACTGTGCATAAGAATTGCAAAGAATGCTCATTTAAAATATATATTCCAGAGCCACGCCCCTGAAAGATTCTGATTTAGTTCATCTAAAATGAGGCCTAGCAATCTGCATTTTAATTGGAGCTCCAAGTGATCCTGGGGTGGGTGGCCCTCACTTAGAGAAACACTGTTTGAAGTCAGATGAGTTGATGTCAAAGTTATGAAACCGGAGGAGTATTACTTGTATTTTTGCCTCTGAATGGAATGGAGCAAAGGGTTGCCTTTGGGTACACCAAAATATTTTTTAGAAAGAACTTTTTATTTGCTTAAGTGTTTGGAGAAGTAACAAGAACCCAAATTTCTTTCATAAAGAATGAAAAAAATTTTTTTTCCTTAAGATGTATTGTCACCGTCTTACTCAGCGTGGGCTATCAACAAAGTACTATAGACTAGGTGGCTTAAACAACAGAAGTGTTTTTTTTTTGTTTTTTTTTTGTTTTTTTGTTTTTTTTTCTCATGGTTCTGGAAGTTGGCAGTCCAAGATCATGGTGCCAGTATGGTCAGGTTCTAGTGAGAGTTCTCTCTTCCTGGCTTGAGGTGGGGAGAGAGTGAGGGAAGGAAAGAATGTGAGAGCTCTCTGTTTCTTCTTCTTCTTCTTCTTCTTCTTCTTCTTCTTCTTCTTCTGCTTCTGCTTCTGCTTCTTTAATGTTTATGAGAGAGAGAGAGAGAGGCAGAGAGAGAGAGAGGTACACAGAATCCGAAGCAGGCTCCAGGCTCCGAGCTGTCAGCACAGAGCCTGACATGGGGTCCAAACCCACAAACTGTGAGATCATGACCTGAACCAAAGTCAAAGCCTTAACCAACTGAGTCATCCAGGCAACCCTCTCTGTTATTTCTTCCTACAAGGGCACTGATCCCATCATGAGGACTCTGCCCTCATAATCTCATCTAATCATAATTACCTTCCAAACCTCCCAAAGGCCTCATCCCCAAATGACATCACACTGGGGTTCGAGCTTAAACATATGGATTTATGTGAGGACACAATTCAGTCCATAGCAGTCAGATATTACCAGCCATCCCTATCAGCCTGAGCTTGCACAGGGACTTGTGAAGCATCTGGTTTAGGTCAGTGGTACTCCAATGCTTTTACAAGAAAGAAGGCCCTGCACAATGTACCCTTGCAGTGCTGAATGAGTCAGGCCATTGGGTGGGGATCCAAAGGTAAGAAATGTCTGGAAAAATGATTTTAGTGTTAGTATTACTAAAGTGAAGCATTCTCTTCCATTCACCCACATTTCTTCCTTATTTCTCATGCTAGAGGAGATGCCCTGTCAAAACTAGCTGCGATTGGAGCCATGTTTATGAATTGTGGATGAGTTGCATTCAGTGTGGCTCATACCATTCTATCATTCCAGATTAATGAAGCTTGTCTAATACTGTAAGAAAAGTTAAAAAAAGAAAGAAAGAAAGATACTTGCTATGTGGATTTACCATGAAGTAGCATTAGATCAGCTCTTTTATTTTGAAATAGCCGTATAATTTGTTCTAATTCAGAAATATGACTTCACACTTAACTTAGTGTTAGAATGTTTTAAAGACAACATCAAAATGACTCATGTGACTTGTGTTGTATAGTACTAAAATCCCACGTTTCAGCTCAAATATACAATATGGAGATACTGGTTCCTAAAGAGGCAGAAATTCTAAGAAAAAAACTTTCAAGTACTAAGCAATGCAAAGAAAAATTCATTGAAGAATCATATTCTGGTATTTTCACATCAACTCTTTGGGGAGAAAAGGTGGGGTTTTTATAAGTGATTTTCTTTTTAGATAGCAATCACTAAATAAAGAGACCTTTCCATTAAGAGTTAGCACTTTAATAATGAGTTTATTTCCCCAACGATAACCTGAGTAGAGATTGGAATTCTTCAGACATATATACTCTGCATATATATTCTGCATTATAGAAAATGTCAATATATTGTCATTGGTAAGCACAGAATTCATCTTTTATACCGTATGGAGATTCTAGACATTTGAAGAGTTCCAGTTTGTAGCTTCATAGTATAAATATTAACCCAATGAAGTCAGTACCATTAATAGTAATCAAACATACTCAACTACTACAATGACAGTTTTTACAAGATTTGTTTAAAACCCTTGTCATAGTTTGATCTTGAAACAAAGTTTTCTTCCATGCAGTTCAGTGAATGCTGTTTCCCAGTTCTTGTCCACCTAAAAATCATCATCATACCAACACACACAGACACACACATATATACACACAACACCCCCACACCCAGCTTTGCACTTCCTTGTCTCCTACACACACACCACACACTCACAACCTCACTCTGCATGCTACTCTACACAACATACATCCATATCCCACTAATATGGCATTTATTTAGCTTCAGAAAGATTATAATGCAATGGTTGCCAATATGTACATTTACTTAAAAATTTTTGTCAACTAAGGGGTTAAAATAAACATCTAAAAATGAATTTTATTTTTTAGTAAAAATATTCAAACTGTGGTTAAAACTATTCAAAAAGTGCAGAAGGGTATAAGTGAAAAGCAAAAATCTCCCTTCCCCTATGGCTCCTCAGTTCCACTGCTCAGAGCCCAGTATAACCATAGTTAAAAGCCTCTCGTATTGCTTTCTAGAAATTGCTACAAATACATATATATGTATGTACATACATATGTATACGTAAATGTGTAAATTTATAAAGGTGTATATATAAAAATGCTATATTTATTTAATTTTTAAAAGTTGATCACCTGACACTAGTTGTGCAGTTAGAATGGGGTGCCAGTCATAGCCCTCTTGCCCTTGGAGTTAACAAGCCTCTCCGGACCTCTTTGGATATGTCACCTGTGTAGTCCCAGGTTTGCCTGGCACATTCCTTTGGTCTCCATATGGGAAACATCTGCTGGTGCCTTCTGTGTTTCTCTCTTGGTTTGAGGCCGGCAGAAGTGAGAATTGAGTAGGGGCTGGTAGATGCCTCTGAGTTCTCCTGTTCCCTAAAGTCCACCCCCAGACTCCCAGGGAGAATAGAGTCTTCGCTAGTTTTCAACCCCTGACTCTGTGAATACTGTTTTATCAATGGTGGAAAGTATTTCTGGAATATATATTATAGAAAGAAATCCTTTTTTCCCAAGCCATTCACTTTTAACTTGTAATTCTTATTTGCCTTAAAAGTGGATAATGTGGAAAGAGTTTTAACTGGTACTTTTGGTGCAACTCATACAGAAAACAAAAATTACAGATATTTTAAAGGAAGTCGATCATAAGAATTTCAGTCAGCAAGAATGTTAGAGCTGGGTAAAGATGTAAATTTGTGCTTAGAATAATAGCCACTGAAACATTAAAAGTAATCACAATGTTAAAAATTATATTGTTTATTTAGCATAATTTTTCAGAGACTTGGAACTTCTAAAAAAGATTTTTGTTTATGTGCTCATGAGAAAACTCTGAAGCACTTTGTAAATTTCCATTTTACACCTGGGGTAAGGAAGTCTGAAGAAATGAATTTACCCAGCATCACAGAAATCACAATGTGAACTTCAGTCACTCTACACATCAATTAATGAGATCATTTTCATAGTGCAACTAAGTCTCAACAAATGTGGTTGGTATTTGGATTTTGTACACATTGTTCTGGATATACTATTAGTGCCCAGTTGCTTTATTCATAAAATAATAGTAGTGATTTTGAAACCATGAATCATACCATATCCTTTTAGTTCAAACAGGCAATTATATAGTATTGGTAATTAACGGCTCTTATTACAAAGTCACAGCCGTTTTCAACAAAATAAGTTTTAGATTGATGCTTTAATTTTATAATTGCTAAATCTTGCCTGTGTCATTGAAAAAAATGAATCTTGTTTTTTTTTTCGGGGGTGGGGTGGGGACAGGATACCCTTAAGAGAAAAAGATAACAAAGATCCTGAAAGATCCTTGGCCTAAATTCTAGGCTTTTATTCCCCTGTCAATTATTTTATTTAGTTAAAAATATGCAATGACTTGAGAGGATTCTTCTGGCCTAATTCTTGAAAAATTTACTTTCTTTAGCCTTAAAGTCTAGTGCTTTGGTGCCAAGAACCTGCTAGGCCTTCATTTTCAAGACTTTTAGGACCAGTACGGTTATTTATACAAGGTCCAATGAGTTCCACCTGTACCAGGGTCTCAAGGGAGGCACAGATGTCTGGAAATTGTTTATATTATTATTTCTTCTGAATGCCATGTTCTACTGAACAGGAACCCTCATTGTGATAGGCTGCCAACTCCTCTCTGGGTTCAAGCAGCGCATATTAGGTACAGGTGTAAATTTCAGGTGCGTTGCTCAGCAACTGACCGAGCTGCCCGCAGGTCACAGGTCTGCTGTAGGTACTGTGTACTTGAGAAGGGCGAGGTGGGGCGCCTTGGTGGCGCAGTCGGTTAAGCGTCCGACTTCAGCCAGGTCACGATCTCGCGGTCCGTGAGTTCGAGCCCCGCATCAGGCTCTGGGCTGATGGCTCGGAGCCTGGAGCCTGTTTCCGATTCTGTGTCTCCCTCTCTCTCTGCCCCTCCCCCGTTCATGCTCTGTCTCTCTCTGTCCCCCAAAAAATAAATAAAAAAAACCAAAAAACAAAAACGTTGGAGAAGGGCGAGGTATGAGGAGGAAGCACTATGCCCTAATAGTCTACAGTTGTTTTTCACTGCTGCTGATTAGGTCCATGGAGGGAAGCCCATCTCTGAGGCGCAAGACAGTGATGCGGGAGAAGGGCCGGCGCCAGGCCGTCCGGGGCCCTGCTTTCATGTTCAATGACCGGGGTACCAGCCTCACAGCCGAGGAAGAGCGCTTCCTCGACGCTGCCGAGTACGGCAACATCCCCGTGGTGCGCAAGATGCTGGAGGAGTCCAAGACGTTGAACGTCAACTGCGTGGACTACATGGGCCAGAACGCGCTGCAGCTGGCCGTGGGTAACGAGCACCTGGAGGTGACAGAGCTGCTGCTCAAGAAGGAAAACCTGGCGCGAATCGGCGACGCCCTGCTGCTTGCCATCAGCAAGGGCTACGTGCGCATAGTGGAAGCTATCCTCAACCACCCCGGCTTCGCAGCCAGCAAGCGCCTGACACTGAGCCCCTGTGAGCAGGAGCTGCAGGACGACGACTTCTATGCTTACGACGAGGACGGCACACGCTTCTCTCCCGACATCACGCCCATCATCCTGGCGGCGCACTGCCAGAAGTACGAGGTGGTGCATATGCTACTGATGAAGGGTGCCAGGATCGAGCGGCCACACGACTATTTTTGCAAGTGCGGAGATTGCATGGAGAAGCAGAGGCACGACTCTTTCAGCCACTCACGCTCGAGGATCAATGCCTACAAGGGGCTGGCCAGCCCAGCGTACCTGTCCTTGTCTAGCGAGGACCCAGTGCTCACCGCCTTGGAGCTCAGCAATGAGTTGGCCAAGCTGGCCAACATAGAGAAGGAGTTCAAGGTAAGCTCTGTGCTCCACCCTGGCGACCCTGCATGCTCATCCACTTCCTGACTGCTGCCAGATGGCTTCCATAGTCTGCTCTGGAATCAGTTTTGCCCAGTGGATTTAAAATCACAAGGGACTGGGATGTCATTCAGAAATGACCGATGATTTCCACCTCTAAACATGGTGCCGTGATAAATTTGCTTTGGGGATGGGTATATACTGGATCTAAGAGCTATACTTATGGTGCTGCTCTGTGTGGGTGAGCATAAAGTGGAACGCAAGACTTCTCCCCTTTGATTAGAGGAGGAATTTGGTGTGACTTTTTTCCTCCCCCATCCTTCCTCTTTTATAGTTAGTGGTATGGTGCCACACGACACTGAAGTGATATTGGTTTTGCATGTACTGTTTATTGGCCCAAACATCTGTATATGCCTTTAAGGTAGAAAGTCAGAAGACTAATGTGGAATATGATTAAAATAATTTTATTAATATGACAAAAATGTCTCTCCTGAAATCCACAAATGTATATTCAGAGTGGTGAGCCATAGACCTCAGGTCAACCCAGAAATACAAGGATAGCAAAGTGTTTTGCATTAACAGATTTTTTTTTTAATGGATGAGCCTTTTTTCTGAACATTGTTTCTAGTTAAGTGGTATTATTTTTTATAAAAAACTAATGATAGGATATTTTAATCTTTTATTCAATTACTATATCCTCCTATGGGTTTTGGACGGTTCTATCTATTAAATCTGGGGCACAAGGAGATTTCATGGTTCTGGTGAAAGTCATCGTGTTTTTCAGCAGGTTGTTGTCTCCCGTTGTCCACCTAAGAAGATTATTGCAGACATCAATTCCTTAAATTATTTTCTGGATGCTGAGTTAATCTTCTTTGTAGCGTGGTGTCAGATCACAGTGATTATTCTGTCTTTCAGATCTTATTACAGTTTTTCATACTTATGTGAGGTTTACACAAATGCAACTAGCAATATAATTCAAGTTAAGGGGTTGCAAGAAAATGGTTTAGGACAAAGAAATGAGCTATTAAGCCATGAAAGGACATGGAGGAAACTTAAATGCATATCATTAAGTGAAAGAAGCCAATCTGAAAAGGCTACATACTATATGATTCCAACTATATGACATTCTGGTAAAGGCAAAACTGTGGAGACAGTAACAAGATCAGTGTTGCTAGGGGTTAGTGGAGAGGAGGAATAAATAAGTGGAGTACAGAGGATTTTTAGGGCAGTGAAAATAATCTGTATGATACTGTGGTGATGGATACATGTCATTATACATTTATCCAAACTGATAGCATGTACAATTCCAAGACAGAACGCTAATATGAACTATGGACTTTGTATGATTATAATGTGTCCATGAAGATCTATCAATTATAAGACATGTACCACTTTGGTGAGAGATTGGATAATGTGGGAGGCTGTGCATGTTTGGGGCAGAGCACATATGGGAACTCTCTGTACCTTCCTCCTAATTTTATTGTGAACCTAAACCTGCTCTAAAACAAAAATGTTTTTTTAAAAAAAGATGTTAAAAAATGGTAGGAAAGTTTTGCATGTTTTTTTTGTTTGTATGTTTCCTTTTCCATACACACCGAATTACCTAATCATAAACCCTCATCTTGTCCTGGTGGATCTCTGACCTTAAGTATAATTTTGTTATTCCATTAAAAATTTTTCTGATATAAAAGCTACACGTTTATTATACAAATTTTGGAAAATGTGGAAAAATAAAAAAATATCACCTTATATTTACTCTTTGAAGAGATTCATTACGTGATATTTGAAAAGATGAATTTCCTTGGAGTCAAAATGAGTTATTCTTTTAGACAGAACTCAGAGAAAATGGTAAATTTCAAATTCTGTTTAGAGAAAATAGAAAAGCATCAAGGTTAAATAGTTGTAAATATCACTATTTTGACAAAGTAATAAAAAATGAAATTCTAAATTTATTAGCCACTATTTCAAATCTCATCAAAACCTTGTGGGGTTTTTTGTTTTTGTTTTTTTGTTTTGTTTTTGTTTTTGTTTTTGTTTTTTGCATTTTGCTTGATATATATTGAAGATCTGTAAAAGAGATTCTACAAAAGGGATTTTTTTCTAATATTTTGCTTTAATAATTTCTAAAAGAGGCTAGTGTTTGCAATTCTGTGTAGAGAAGTCATCTTCGTGAAGTGATAGTTAAAAAATTTGTTGTTCATATTTTTTCCTGAAGCTGGCTAGGTCTGTATTGATGATACTTTGAATCTCCTTTACCCTGACTTAAAGAGTCACCTCTGATAACCTTTCAAATGTGGGAAAATGTTACAAAAGGCAAAAAGAGGAGAAAATACTACTGAGTTAAAGAGGGCATCCATGAAGCTACCAAGTGTCTAAGGATCTGCAAAGATCATCTCAATCTCACAGTTCCTTTTTCTGATCTATACGGAAAGTACTCGTGTAGCATAACCCTCTCTGACCCTGAATATAGATGGTTCCTCAGAAGTTACAGTTTCTAAGGACGACAAGTCTTCCTCCAGACTAAAGGTTGCTTTTCTTTCCTGTTCCTGCCTGTCCTTGTTATTCCTTTAGTACCTGCTTTCCTTTCATCTCTGTGCCCTCTCATCCCACGCTCCTGTCCATCAGTCAGGGCTTTAGACAGACAGAGAAAATAGTGCTTTCACGGTGCTGACCCAGAGACTCAGCTTGGAAAGGGCAGTGGAAGTGAAGCTCATTTCTGAGGCAAACAGATAACCTGATTTGCCCTATGTTCACTGTATTCTTTCCATAGAGAAAGAGTTCAAAATATGAGATCAAATACTAGCCTTGAAATGAAAAAATAATATGTTCCCTAGTGAAAAAGAGGTGATTTTTTTTTTCCTTTTTAGACACCTGTATCTATTTTCTTATCAATGGCCTGTAAGATCTAGCATCTCACCCCTCAAATCGCCATCACTTAGGTGCATCCGAGAAGGTTCTTAGCCAGTGTGCAGTTTCCAAAGTTCTTTGAAGAATGCAGGAGGCATGGTGCCGAAAACATATGAAGGTCATTACCCCCAAGAGGTTGAAAATTCTAGGATATAGATTTAGATAAATTAATGGAGGACGGCTTGGTGACAGGTTATTAAGGAAATAGTTTGGATGTGTAAATGATGTCTGAAGCTATTCTGAGAAACAGAATATTGGACAGAATGGACTCTAGGTCTAATCCTCCAAATGTCAGTGGCAAGGAAGCTAGTCATTTATTAAGCTGTGAGAATGCAAAGTGAAATTTCTTAATTCTGAGTCAATAATGCACTTTATTTTTTTTAAAAAGAGGGCATTTGCCTTCCTTGTGCCTCAGTTTTCTTCTCTTTAAATTAGAAAAGCAATTTTAATTTACATCATAGTAGGGCTGTGAGGAAGAGGTAAATAAATATAACCAAAATCACTACAGCAAAAAGAAGGATGATACTCTAGGAGTCAGCTGGTTGTATAGACCTCTTATTTTACAAATGAAAAAACAAAAGCTATAGCCAAGGACCCATCTGCTAAGCCTAGATTTAGGTGCCTTGGGTCCCAGACCTAGATATTCTATCTAATGTGCTGTACCTGATAACATGGATGTATTTTTATAGTACCTCATGTGTACCATGCTCTAAGCAATTAATCCTCCTAGCAGCAATATTAGGTTGGCTTATTCTCATCAGAGAAGCTAAGTAAATCCCACAGGATCCTACAGCTAGTAAGTGGTGGAAGAAGTATTTGAACCCAGTAAATCTGGCTTCAGATTTCTGCTTTTAAGCACTACACTAGCCTGCTCCTTTTGTTATTAGGGAAAGGATCTGATAGAACCAAGCCTGCTTAGAGTTGAATTTCAATTTTTGTTTTATTTCAAAAAAAAATTTAAAGTTTATCCATTTTTTTTTTCAGAGACAGAGACAGAATGTGAGGTGGGGAGGGGCAGGGAGAGAGGGAGACCCAGAATCTGAAGCAGGCTGCAGGCTCTGAGCTGTCAGCACAGAGCCTGACATGAGGCTCAAACTCATGAACTGCAAGATCATGATCTTGATCTACCCAGGCGCCCCTCAATTGTTCTTTTAAGGATAAAAAGGGATTGAGATGATAACTACAAACATTAAAATAAGTTGCTGAAATCTGTGGACAGGCTGCCACAGGGACCAAGCATCATTGTTTTTCCCCTGGCTTGAGCAGGTCCTCAGGGTTTTGAGTTCCCGCTCTGTAAAGAAAGTAGCAGGGCCATCTGGTAACTTTGTGGAGAGCTATGGTATTGGAAGAGTGGCATGATGAACATGATTAAGCAAAACTAAGAGAAAATTACTAGAAAATGCAGATCAGACAAATGGTCTGAGTTGTGAAGGAACATGAGACAGGCCCTCATGGTAGAACTAAAATAGTCACCTTGTGGTGCAGTGCAGACTGTTGCTAGTTTCCTTTGCAACTGAGAAAAGCTGTCTTTAGCTGGAGCTCTCCATCTTTCCCTGGGAGCCCCACATATATTGATAAAGTGGTATCCCATGACCACAATAAAAGAAATTCTCATCTCCAGCTGTGATTATTTTCCGCACTTGGGCAATACACTTCTTCAAGCAGGAAATGTTTACATTGTTAGGAAGACAAAGTGTTGTTTTTGCAACTTGTATGATTACCAGTTTTTGTTTCTTCACTGATGTTTCAGTGGATGTGAACAAACCACACGACTTTAAGATGAGACAATTTATAGATTATGATTTTAAAAAAAATTAATGTTTATTTTTGACAGAGAGAGGGAGACAGAGGATCCCAAGTGGGCTCTGTGCTGACAGAGAGACACGCAGGCCTCCGACCCAGAAAGTATGAATTAGAACTGAGATTGTGACCTGAGCCAAAGTCAGGTACTTAACTGACTGAGCCACCCAGGCACCCCAGATTATGATTTTTAAAAACAATGAGTTATGGTTTATGTATTACTACAGAAGCAGTTATTAAGTTTCTTCAAGCATTGACATAGTCTCTCTTTTTTCTGATCAGTGAAGAAATGGTCATCCAATGTTGCTCCAAATCTTATAGAACAGTCTGAACTGAAGAGTAACATGAGGAAATTTCATCTAAAAAAAAAAATGTGTTAAAAGGGAAGCTTTATATGGAAACAGACATGGATTTAATACTTCTGGGTGCTCTAATAAAATATTTCATTAGTCTTTCAGGAATGAAAGTCAGATGGATATTTAACTGACATTCTGCATAGAAACCAGAGACTGAATGTTTTATTAATTTTATCAGTTGCATGGTACCAACTTGAATGGAAACCAAAGATTGAAGTTTTATTCATTTTATTCTCTTATTAGGGGAAAAGGATTAACTGTAACTCTTCCTTATCTGAATTTCTGATATCTGAAATGGAAACTATTATAGTCTATGTAGCCTTTAAACAGTCTTTCTTCTTTTAGTTGGTGATGTGATTTTTGCCCATGAAATCAATTGTGTATTTGAGGGAAAAAATTCAAATTCTTCATGTCTTTTTTTTTTTCAGTAGGATTTTGGGAAGCCCAGAAATACTGCTATGCTAAGATTACTTAGTTATTAGACATTTACAGTATCTCAGAACATATTGAAGAATTCTATTTTCCTCAAGTGTGCCAAATTAAATTATCATCTGGTTAACTTTCTTAATGGGCTAAAACTTAGTGAAAGCCATAGAGGTGGAACTGGGGTTTCTGAAAGTAAGATGCTTTCCCAAGAGATGGTCATTGATACCTTGACTGGAATCAAGGGGCCAGAAATAGAACTCCATTCAGAAGGTAACAGGAAATGCTGCCAAGTGACTTCCTTATACCAGTCCATGGCGCTATATAAATATGCTAATGAAATTAAAGATTCACAGATTATTTTTAGCAAGGTGTTAGTTCCAGTGGCCTGGAAATTTTCTCTCAGGTATTGGTATTCTGCAACCCTTGAGAATTCAATTACATATAATCAGACATTTCTCTCCTTCCAGTTCTGCAGGACATGATAATGTGCCCTTCAGACAAACAAGGAAAAATACCTCCTCTCCAGGTTGGCTCCTGTCCATCTCTTTACATTCACTATAAATCAGTCGTCCTCAGATGTAAATGTGTATCAGAAACACATGGAGAGCGTGTTTACACAGATTGCTGAGCTCTTTCTTCAGTTTCTAAATAGGAACATCTGAGATGGGGTCAGAGAATTGACATTGCTCACACATGTCCAGGTGCTCTTGCCGCCTCTGGTTTGAGGATTACGCTTTGAGAAGCTGTGTCCCCAGCAAGGCAAGGGATGGTATAAACTGAACAAATGATTTTCACATATAGTCCATCTTCTATATCAGATTGCCGCCTTAGAAAATTTACCATTTAAACCAATTTTCATAACAGGAATTGTTTTGTTTCAGCTTTAAGGAAACTATTGTTTATCTGCATAAGAGAGCTCGAAGTCTTTTTGATCCTTTGCTCTGTCAGCATTAGCATTTAGCCAACATCTCTTAATACAAGCCAGGGACCAACGTGCATACCATTCACAGAGCTGTCTGATATGGTTGGGCAGGTTGCAGAAGGTATTGGCTAAGAGGGTGTATGGGGGCAAATCCGGCCTGTATCTAACCGACAATTCTACCCAGAAGAAGGGACCTTTTTTTTGTAATTCGCAAAAACTCTAAATACTTTTCATTGAATTAAAACAAACTCCTTGAATTTAAACCTCTCATTCTTAGAATGACTACCGGAAGCTCTCCATGCAATGTAAAGACTTTGTAGTGGGTGTGCTGGATCTTTGCCGAGACTCAGAAGAGGTAGAAGCCATTCTGAATGGAGATCTGGAATCAGCAGAGCCCCTAGAGGTACACAGGCATAAAGCTTCACTGAGTCGTGTCAAACTTGCTATTAAGTATGAAGTCAAAAAGGTAAGTGGCCTGCTTTTATCCAGCACCATATCAACTATGCCATAATCCTGGGAAAATTTTTTAAATAATAAAAATAAATGTTACTGATAATAGATTTTTTTTCTTCATGAAAGAGATTGAGTGAAATGTGGTAAAGTTGTGAGTCAAATATCTAGCTTCTGTGATCCTTTCCACTTTTTGTCTGCTGCAAGACCTTGAATAAGTCATAAACCTTCTCTAAACTTCAATTTTCTCCTATAAAAGGAGGATCATACCTCTTACCTGTCTCAGGGTTTTGATGCAATTTCAATGGATTAAGACATGCAAAAGAATTTTGTGAACCACTCGTAATGCAATTAAAAATAATAAAATGTTATTTGTATACATTTTTGTAAGGCACTGTTACACTGTCATGCTAATCCTTGTGACAAGCCTATGTTATCCATTTCCCCTATAAAATAGGTAAAATAGATGATGAGATTTCTTTTCTACAAGGAAACTGAGGTTTGCCAAACTTAAATGTTATGTCTAAGGTCACACAGCTGTGAATACCAGAAATAAGATTTATGATTACTTTTTTACTCTGGTATTTCAAATAAACTTAAGTGTATGTATTTGCTGCTTGTATGGGGCTTTTAAATAATCCATGAAAATTGTAGCTATGATGTTTTACTGTAATAAAAATCTCAGTTATCTAGAATCTAACAGCTTTTATATATTAGATAAATAATTATACAGACACACACACACATATATATGTTGTATTTTAAGAGAAACTGATAAATCACCAAAAGTAAGCTGTTAACAGGAATAGATCTGGTTTTATGAACTGGTTAATCATGTATCACTGAATGTTCTGTCCTCCGTACATGGTGCTTAAGAGGGCCGGCCCTGGAGCCAGTTTGCAGGGGTTCAAGTCCTGAGTTAACCACGTGTTCCCTGTGTGACCATGGGATAGTCACCCAACCAGGCCAAGCCTCGGTCTTCTTATTAGTGAAGTAGGGACCACAATAGCAACTACGTTTTCAGTTGTTTGATGATTATAAGAGCTAATGCACGTAATTAGCACAGGTATAGTACATGGTGATTATTCAACATGTATGAGCTAGTAACATTTCTACATTATGAAAATTCATTCTCAGGATGATGACTCTTAAGCAAGTTTAGCTTTAGTCATCAAACACAAATTTCATGTTCACTGTGTTTGTTCCAGTCCATTGTAGCAGACTATAGCCAATTTAGGCCGAAAATAAGGGATATGAGGAGACTCACAGATTCACAGGGGGAGGTGGAAGAACAAGCTTATCTAAGCTGTGCTTCCAGAAACCTTACTCAGAACCAGGCCCAGAACTGAGGTCTGCACACGTGCCTCTGACCTGTGGAACCTAGGCATCTACTGGCACCCTAGCAGTAAGTGAGCATGAGGAGATCTTTCTCTCTTTCCTTTTCTCTCTTTGTGTGTGTGCACACTCCACAAAGTGGAGAACTTCCACATCTAGTGTTCACAAGGTTTTAGCCAGCTATTAACCACAGATCTCTCCTCAACTTAAAAAGACAGGGAAATGTGAAGATTCTTAGTTAATACTGATGTAAAATAACTTTTCAAGGAATTATCAGTTAAAAGTAAATTGGCTCGACTGCCTTCCTCCTAGAGCATTTCTTTCTTTTTAGTTTTTATTTTTAATTCCAGTTAACACACAGTGTTATATTAGCTCCAGTGTATAATTTAGGGATTCAACACTTACGTACAACACCCACTTATGCTTATGAGGAGTGCCCTCTTTAATCCCCATCACCTATTTTAACCATCCCCCCCAACCCTCCCCTCTGGTGAACATCAGTTCTCTATAGTTAAGAGTTTGTTTTTTGGTTTTCCTCTCTCTCTTTTTTCCCTTTGCTTGTTTGTTTTGTCTCTTAAACTCCACATATGAATGAAATCATTTGGTATTTGTCTTTCTCTAGAGAATTCTTGCTAGTTGAGGTTTTGCTATATTGAAGGAAAAAAGATAATACTGAATAAGATTAACATTAAACCATTTTTAGAAAACTGTCTGGACATTTATTCACAAATCTTACAATATACATCTCTTTTCTTTAGCACCTGAGAGGAGAGAATTGATTTCAGTTGTCACTGGTTCTTTATCATTGCTTTGAAAGTGTCATATTAGCAGAGACAGCTCATCTGTAGATGGGCTTCTTTGAACCAAACTGTCTTGAGACAGTGAATGTCTTCCTGGCATGTTAATTTTAAATAAATTGATGTATAGCTTATTATGTATGAGGTGTCATTAATAATAAATTTGCTATCAGTCAGCTACTGCCAGGAAACAACAAAAAGTGCATTTGAAACTGAAAGGATATTTAGGGCTTTGCAGGTATTTCTGGGTTCATTTGTTTTGTGATATAAAGGGAGTATTGATTCAAGTTTTTGACTTAGAAGCTTCACTCAATTAATGTATACAAAAATTTATTCTAGAATGTCCCCCAAAGCCCCACTTCTCCCTTTCTTTTTCTCTCTCCAAGATGTCCTTCATTCTTCACTCAACATTTACATGTCTCCATTTAGCAAAGAGAAAAGATGCCCATCCCTGCTGGTGCTTCCTTTTTCCTTTATCTCATTTCTGGTTCCTAAGTAAAACCACTTCTTGGGTTACAATGATGTGTGAACCCTACTGACACTGAGGTAGTCTACAGCTACATGCAAGGCATTGGGATTTCAAAATATATGTTATGTTTTTCCCTCTTGATAACATAATAAATTTATATTCAAATCAACTCATAATTCCACCAAGGAAACTAGTTTTTTGTAACAGCTGTTTCCCATAAGAGACTCAAAGTCTCTTTTGCTATGTGCTCAAGATCTCCTCCCAGCTCTGGGTCTGGGATTACTGGCTTCTTTCTGGCCTCATAGTTCCCAGAGCTCAGTCTTCCCTGGGAATCACACCACGAGGTCTACCCAGGCCTTAGAGAGCTCGATGGCAGTTAGTCAAGAAAATGAAAATATGGAAGACCTGAATGGGAGAGATCTGAACATGAATTTAATATTTATGGGAGAAAGAACTTTCTAATATGAAAGCAGTTGAAGAAATAACAAAGCAAAAGTGTAAACAATTTAACCACATACAACTTAAAACCTCTGTACACAGAAAGATCATAAAAAAGAGCAAAGTGAGAAAGGTGTAATTTCTCAATTCTGACTTCTCAAGGATTGATAATCTACAAAGAGCTCAAACAAATTTTTAAGAAAAATTTCTAGAGCCCTATAGAAAAATAAGCAAAGGGCACGAATAGGCAATTCACAGAAAATTTAAATGGATAGCAAGCCTATTTAAAAATTTTAAACTCTCGGGGCGCCTGGGTGGCTCAGTCGGTTGGGCGGCCGACTTCGGCTCAGGTCATGATCTCGCTGTCCGTGAGTTCGAGCCCCGTGTCGGGCTCTGCACTGACAGCTCAGAGCCTGGAGCCTGTTTCGGATTCTGTGTCTCCCTCTCTCTGACCCTCCCCCATTCATGCTTTGTCTCTCTGTCTCAAAAATAAAATAAATAAACGTTAAAAAAAAATTAAAAATTTTAAACTCTCTAGTAATAAATGCATCCTAATATACAAATACCATTTCCCCTCTCTCAAATTATTAAAGAATAGAAAATTCATACTCTCAATTCTGTTGGTGAAATGGGCAATCTTATGTGACTAGTGGGGAACAAATAATAATGTGTTCTCTATCAGGGAATGGATGTTACAGATCATTCATCTCAGAATCATTTCTGAGGAGTTTCTAAGGTAAATAATAAAACTGGAAAGATAGTAAATTTTATTACTGTTTGTAGAGCTACCCATGTTATTCTACAAAAGAGAATGGAATAGATCAAAAGATGAAATTTTTTGAAATGAGTACAAGAAAATTAACTTTTAGACAAAAATGTCATTTTCCCGTTTGAATAATGGATTATTTACCTTTCCCAAAAAGCTCTGAGTTTTCTTTTTTTGTGTGTGTTCTAATTTATTTTTGAGATAGAGAAACAGAGCATGAGCATGAGCGGGGGAGAGGCAAAGAGGGAGGGACGTACAGAATCCGAAGCAGGCTCCAGGCTCTGAGTTGTCAGCACAGACCCTGATGTGGGGCTCGAACCCACGGGCCATGAGTTCATGACCTGAGCCACCCAGGCACCCCTAAAAGCTCTGTGTTTTAATTCTGTCTTTACCTGTGTCTTCTCTGCACTTGAGGATGAACATCAATCCCTTCCCTCAATAGAAATAATGAGAGCTTTACTAAGCTATTCTAAGAAAGTCCTTGACAAAGATAAAGGATACTAGAAGTTGATAGACTATCGATCTGGAAAACCATGCTGTTGAGAAAGAGAATTTCCTGACTTCTTTGCTCTCTTATTTTCTCCATGGTGGGATTAGATTTAACTATAGAAATATCACCTAGAAAAGAGACACATGGTGGTGCCTCGGTGGCTCAGTCAGTTGAGTGTCTGACTTCGGCTCAGGTCATGATCTTCCAGTTCATGAATTTGAGCCCCACATTGGACTCTGCTGTCAGCATGGAGCCCTCTTTAGATCCCCTATCCCCCTGTCTCTCTACTCCTCCCCTACTTGCACATGCGTGTGTGCGTGCTCTCTCTCTCTCTCAAAACATTAAAAAAGAGAGACTTGCAGCAACATACACAAATAAAATTATCCACTATGAATGAAGAAAGTGTGGTTTCCTTAATTCCACACATTGAGCAATGCAATGAGAATGCTAAATATCCTGCAGAGACCTTGGGTGTGGTGCAGGTGCTGGCCAGCCTGTCCTGAATCCCACACTGTATAGCCTCTTGGCCAGGTTTGTGCCCAGCACTGAGAAAGAACAGAATATTGTGCACTCAGTGGGTTCAAAATCCAGAAAACTTACACACTGTAAGTTTTCAGTTTATATTTCACAACTCAAAAAACTTTAAAAAGAAATTGAATGATGTAGCTTTTATTCACAGCAGCATTTTAAATTGTATGAACGGTGCCTTCAACAATGTCATTAAAAACAAAAACAGAGTGTTCCTAACATGTTTTTGTACAACAGTATTTCCATGAAGATAGTTCTCGTAAAGGCTGATTTGATAATAAGACAATGTAACATGAAATTTTTTTTTAAGTTGAAAATTATCTCATGGTTTTCCATTAACCTGCCCTGATTACTGGTTCAGTTTACAATCTGTTAGTCATTTGGCACGGGAAAAAAATGTTTGTTCTCAATGCTACAATAGTTTTGTTCCATTGAAAGATTGAGATTTTCTTATGTGTCAAGCATTCTCCCTTTAAATCAGAACACCTCAAATAAAGGCATTATTTTTGTAATGATTTCAATTTGCTGGTCCACTGAAGTTGGGAAATAGCATACAAATTTTATCCAACTGGCTATGACTGGAGTGACAGCACAAGAGGTTTTTTTAGAAGGTAAACAATTTTAAGAGATAAAGGTCACTGCCCTATTTTGAAGTCATTGAAAAGAGAAAAACTCATCTCCTAGAGGGATTAACTCTTTTGCCCTCGCTTGTTACTGTTGTATTGATTTTATTATTTTTTAAAAATGTTCCTTGTGTACTTGCATTAGGATTTTAAATTACTAGAGGAAAATATCCATTTGTGTTTTCTTGTGAATTGAAAGGAATGAACAGATACCATAGGCTGGTGTATTACTATCTCAAGAAGAGAGTAGAATTAATAATATAGGAAATATACCTTTAAGCTGAATTTTAAAGTGTGACAACTAAACTGCAGACACCACAGTTTTGGCTAATATTTAACATATATTAGGGTTTTGTACTATATTGTACAAGTCACAATGGGTCAAATATTGATCATTATATAATACCATATGGGAATGATTGATTTCCACCAAGTCTTTAAGGGCTGTATAACCCTTATACAATGTAATTCATGCCATAAAGCACATCTTCAAAGTTGAAGATTAACTGGAGGAGGAGGAGGAGCAAGGAGAGGAAGCCATATTGCAACATTAATATTTTTGTCCTTAAGAGGTTAAAACCTAAGAAAGAAAGGCCGGACACTCAAAAGGGAAATTTGTCCATCAATTTTACATGGGTACACGTCCACCTGTCTCTTAACTTCATAGGGATTTTCTGTCCTGCGGAAAGCCTTGACCTATAAAAAAGTGCATGTTGACTTCCTAAGCGACAATCTAATTTGATGACATCATCTCCACTGTAGATTTCTCTGAATGCACTGCTCCCCATCCTAAGCTGAGCCTAGCTGGAGTCATAGGACTGCTTTTTATTTGCATCTGTCCAAATGTAAACCCTCCAACTTTCAAATTAGTATTATTTTAGTTTTTTTAGTTTTTTAATGTTTATTTATTTTTGAGAGACAGAAAGCACAAGTGGGGTAGGGGCAGAGAAGGAGACACAGAATTGGAAGCAGGCTCCAGGCTCCGAGCTGTCAGCACAGAGCCTGATGCAGGGCTTGAACCCACAAACCGTGAGATCATGACCTGAGATGAAGTTGGAGGCTTAACCGACTGAGCCACTCAGGTGCCCCTCAAATTAGTACTATTTTAAATGTTGATTATTTATCTTGGCAAGCATAAGAAGTCTGTCTCCATTTTCCCCCCACATTTATGGAGAGCTTACTGTGTGCTGTAGAACAGGAATCCCTAATCACTTAATGTGCACTGATGCTTCCATTTTCACCTTCTTCTACCAAATGCCTAACAGAGTGCCTGATTCATAGGAAGAGCTTACAACATTTTGAAGAGTGAATGAATGAATGGTACATTTAGGAACTCAGAGGGGATAAGGATTTAACACAGAAGGAGGGGTAAAGCAGGAAGGAAATGATTCAGTAGAGTACAGGGGCAGAAGTGGAAGTTTGGCAAAGTTCTCAACAAGAATCCTAGAAAGTTGTCACAAAGATTCCAGGGCTTTCAACCTTGATCATGTTTTATCATGAGTTCAAATAATGACTGTATTGATCAAAAATCAGAACTTTGAAAGAGTAACAGAATCTTGAGTCTGGAAAGGAGTTCTAATACAGACTTAGCAGCTAGCAATGACCAGTGAGCTTTAGGACCTGGGACTTTTATAATTGAATTGAAAGAAACTTCTAAGGTAAAATCTGCTTTTTCACATTGAACTCATTAAGCTAGAAAAGATAGCATCCTCTTTATAGTACTTTAAATCTCCCAAATCCTACCAGTTTGTATTGTTGAAATAAGTTCAGTGAAGTACTTCAAATCTGATATTTGTAAATTCATCTTACCACTTCTGCCAGCAGGTGTCAAGATCCCCTTGTGCCCTGTGGCACAGCAGTCACCAGAGTGATCATCAGTGGACTTCCCGGAGGGCGATGCACATAGGGGCAAAAGTGGGGGGTTAGGGGAAATTGCATTTCTACTGTCTACGCTGGGGGATGAGGTTTTATTTTTTTAATTTTATTAATTTTTTTTTAATTAGAAGAGCTAATGGGAAACAATACACCAGTAAGTGGAAACCCATTAATTTCCTTATAGGTGTGGTATTTATTGGTAATTAGCCGAATAACTTGAGGAATTGCCTGGAGTTGCTAAGAATCATTAAGATCATTAGCTAGAACTTGATCAAAGATGAACCCTTCACATAGTAGGAACTGGAGCTGCCTTCCTTGCCTCTAAGAGTTTGTAAAAACATTTCATGAGTACTTCTTAACAGGTTCATTGTTATTGTTCTGTTTTTCAGAAGATAATGATACCTTGATTTTTGCGTTGCTAAACACTCTTTAAAAATATATGTAAGCTGGCACTCATAGTTGATTTGTGAATGACCCTGAATAATCTCCAAGCTTGGGCAAAGTGCACCTGGCCATTCAAAGACAGGCATATCCAGCCACAAATGGGCACCTGTTAGGGTAGGGACCTTTTTACACGAGCCTGACTACAAATACATTTTGCTACCTGAACAAGGACAGGACTTTAGCGAAATCCCAGTCCATCAGAATAGATGCTGGCAGATGACTTAGCAAAGTCAGATGGCAAAATAGAATAAAATGGCAGGGCTGAAGTAAGTATAATGTGCTCAGTTTTCCTGGTTACAATTGTAGTTACAAAAGAACTGTTGGAGATAATTTTTTTTAACCTGTGATAGAGGCAGCAATAAAAAGAGGACAGATTACTGAAATAGGAAGGAAGGGACATTTGCTGCCAGTGCCTGGAGGCAGTGTAAGTGCGAACCAAGCAGAATTCTTGCAGATTCATTGGCTTTTTGCAGATCTTTGCAGTTTGCAGTGATAGTACATACGTATATGTATGTATATTTTTCATACATGTAGCACTTTAGGAATTACTTATGAAACTTAACACATTTCTTTTTTTAGCTATAGTCTAATATAAGCCAATTTTTTCCATTTTGAACTGAACATAAGTAAGCTGGCAGACAACAAGATGGGACACATTTTCACAAAGGAAAGCATATGTCACCCAGATTATGGACAGGAATCTGTGTATTATGGAGAATTTCAATCAGAAAGAAATGTGATTAAGGATGATATCAATTTTGTGCTCTTGTTTCCACTTAAGTACTATTAGTTCTGAAGCAATTTTGGAAAATGGAGGGAAGCTAAAGGAAAATATTACCAGAACATTCTAGTGCCTATATTCTGGAAAAGTGTACATTAATATCTTTAGGATTATGCATTCAGTAGTTGAGGTATCCCTAATGATAGTAACCTACCTCTTTCTCCCCCTCTCTTTCTGCCAACAGTTTGTGGCTCACCCCAACTGCCAGCAGCAGCTCTTGACAATCTGGTATGAGAACCTCTCAGGCCTGCGGGAACAGACCATAGCTATCAAGTGTCTGGTTGTGCTGGTGGTGGCCTTGGGCCTTCCATTTCTTGCCATCGGCTACTGGATTGCACCTTGCAGCAGGGTACATGTTTTTCTACATCCATTTCCTCCGTGGTTGGTGTGCCGTGTGTTTTGGGGATGAAGAAGGAAAAAGCTTCCTACTTAAGGCTCTTATCAGTTTTACCCTGAATGTTAATGCACTCAGGGACACAAATTCTGCTTTTTAATGACTGGATCAATTCAAATAAGAGATGAAAAAGGATTTGGTACTTGTGGAATAGATCACCTTTGAAGGCATATAATACTTAGGCTCTTAAGGTAAAATCCGCATGGTGGTCAAGAGGGAAAGCGGCTTGAGTGAAGTAGAACTTTTGCTGATTCTGTGGACAGCTTAATAAATCAAGAGCGTCAACTGAGTTGGCCTGCGTTTAGAACAGTCCTGTTGCAGTGGTGCCAAGGAAGTTAACCTGAGAGCTGGAAAGGCAACTCATTGGAACCTGTCAAGAGATCTGAGGCTCAGTGTATCAAGCACAGTCACGAACAGTGGTGTTAATTTAAAGAATTCAAGAAAGTTCATGCCAGGTTCCCCCCAGCCCCCTGCCCTTTGTTCCTTCAGAAGATTCTTAAAAAAAAAAAAAAAAAAAAAAAAAAAAAAAAAAAAAAAAGTAGAATTTGGGTTTGGGGTCTTTGGATTTTTTAGATTGTTTATGTTTAGTTTGCTTGAATCACTTTGTTCACTATCTTCATCCCTCTCTCAACTTGCTAGTATAGACTCAGTTTAATTGTGCCTAAGAGATCCTCTGAACAGGATATGGGAAGGCATACTAGTCATGCTAACAGGATCTGTATTAGGTTAATAAAGGGCACCGCCAGGGAGAATAAGCCGTTTTGAGGTCCTTTTAATCCTGCTTTTATATTCTGAGATCTGGTTTTGTTTAAATCAGAGGCAGTTTCAGGAAAAATGAGTCAAGGCCACTTACAATGATCCTGGAAATCCGTCACCTCTCTGGCTGCATAGTCTTCCTGGCAGAGTGAGTCCTGCTCTGCAGGCACCATACACGTGTGAATGTATTCATCCATCTCATTTCATTGTTGAGCTGCCCATGCAATTTAAGGCAGAAAGTTTGTCATTTTGATCAGGTTTGATGAGTTGACTAAGTTCCTTTGTTCTGTATCATAGAAAAGTACCTTACGATTCCTCAAATACATAAGCACTAAGGACTAAAATCTGTAAGTGATAAGAGAGCATGCATCAAAGCAAAAATCATTTCCCACACAAATAATTTCCCTTTCTGAGGGAAACGAAGAGGAAAGTTGATGTTTCTAAGTGTTTGCCTCTTAGGACCGCTTAATCAGTGAAAACATGGAAGTCCATTCCTTTTTTCTCTTCACTTACAAAAGTGCAGCTAATAGTATAATGAACTCTGTGTCCCCCAGAGAGGGGAAAGGACAGAATTGTTTCTGGAGCCCACATTTATACCTGCCACATACCACCGAAGACAACATAGCAAGAATCCCCCACGTATATCCTAGTTTCACGATAGGCATGCTGCTTTATTTTCGTGTTCTTTAAAGTTTTAAAAGATCAGCCTTTATGAGAAACAGATTTGGAAATTCTCAAGAAATCACTGTGTGCTACGGATGAGCTACCCCAAATGTGCCTCTTTGCAGCTGCAGAACAGCACAGCAATATGTAAATGTGGTGTTTATTTTTCTATGTCTAATATGGAAAATATGACATTTGTCTGTCTGCATTCATGTTCAACTCCAGAAATGCTTAACATTCTTCGGTTATTTGTTGACATCAAATTAAGGTTCTGGACATGCAAAAACATTTGTTTGAAGTTGCCGTCTCTTAAATGTGAGCCTTGGTACTTTTTAAGGTCACAGACTGAGTTTGAAAGTTGGTTCTGAGTATGTAGACTAGAGAACTTATTTGATAAATCAACCAAATGTACCTTTTTCTTTGGCTACAGAAGCCCTTGGGACAGGCAGAATTGTTTTTCATTTCTACTAGAACATGGGGCTTGTAAGGACATTATATCACATGGGACTTTAAAGGAGTTACCTTAAAATAATTATGCTCTGAACTTCAGACATGCTTTTGTACTATTTATATGATTTTCCAAACTCAGGGCTGACTTAATTAAGTTAACCTACTTAGAGATTTTAATTATTGTATAACTCCTTCTTATTGAGGTAATAGTACATAAAATATTTATTTGATTCTAATATTATCTGCCTTTTTCATATCATACAAAGTACAAGTCGATTTCAAAAGACTTACAAGTGAGAATGTGAGAACTAAAATTTACTTCTGTAGTAGTAAGGTTTTTAATATTCAAAGGTCTTGTTATGTGCTACAAACACATAATGTTTCAACTATAATGAATGAGTCTCTAAATTCATAATATTTCAATTGTAAAGCAATATAGCATATGCACTACAATTTGGAGTTTCTTTTCCTAGACTCTCAAAACCTAGACATGGATTGTGTGGTCTTTCGTGGAAAAATAAGAATAACCAGCATATGCCTTGTGATTTTCAGAAATGCATCTGTGAATGCAGTGTTACCCCCCAAGATAAATTGGATATTTAGAAACACTGAAGCTTAAAGACTTCTTAAATAATTCTTGGGGGCAGCATTCCCTAAAAGGAGTGATTTTCATAATGTATAGCTCTTCACAAACAGAGGCAGAATTTTGAAGTTATTCTCATTTCATCTGTTTTTCTTTTACCCTGTTTAATAATTTTCGTAAGTAGAAGCTGACATTTCCAAAATAAAAGTCTCGTCTTCGTCTTCTTTCTGTTTGTTTGTTGTACTACAGCTGGGGAAAATTCTGCGAAGCCCTTTCATGAAGTTTGTGGCACATGCTGCTTCTTTCATCATCTTCCTGGGCCTGCTTGTGTTCAATGCCTCAGACAGGTTCGAAGGCATCACCACGCTGCCAAACATCACTGTTATTGACTATCCCAAGCAGATCTTCAGGGTGAAAACCACCCAGTTCACTTGGACTGAGATGCTAATTATGGTCTGGGTTCTTGGTAAGCTTTCTATGTTAGGTATTTTAATTTCTACCAAACATTGTGTCTATATAACAATTGCCTTTTTTTTTGTTTAATGTTTGTTTATTTTTGAGAGAGAGAGAGAGAGAGAGAGAGAACAAGCAGGGGAGGGGCAGGGGGAGGGAGACACAGAATCTGAAGCAGGCTCCAGGCTCTGAGCTGTCAGCACAGAGCCCGACACGGGGCTCAAACTCACAAACTACGAGATCATGACCTGAGCTGAAGTCAGGAGCTTAACCAACTGAGCCACCCAAGTGCCCCGATTGCCTTTTTTATTTAAAATGTTATTGTGCATTATGTGGTGACAACATTCTCATTGTAAGATAAGCAGTAGAACAGAATAATTGAATAATTTGAATACTAAGAGTTATCTCTTACCACTAAATAAAAATTTTTATGACTAACATGAACCCAATTATAAATATATCACGTTTTTAACTTCAGTTATTGAATAAATGTAAATTTTAAAAATCTGACCTGTGATGATCAAATATTTAATTGAAATACTTGTGAGATAATCTAGTAGCCATTAGCTGATGAATAAAAATTTTTTTGCAAAAAAATTTTTTTTTTGGCTTTCATTTCAGAGGTCTTTTTTAGGAGAGTTTCCATTTTCAGAATGCTGGTTACCTCACCTCACAAAAGTTCTTTTTAAAAAATTTTTATTAGTAAAGTGTAGTTGGCATACACTGTTGTATTAGTTTCATGTGTACAACATAGTGAATTAACAAGTCTACATATTACTCTGTGCTCAGCACAATAAACGTAGTCACCATACAATGTTATTACAGTACATCCCCTGTGATGTATTTTTCATCTCCATGGCTTATTTATTTTATAACTAAAATTTTGTACCTCCTACTGCTCTTTATTTCTTCTATCCCTTCACTTACTTCCCCACCACTTTGTTCTCTGTATTCAAGAGCCTTTTTTTTTTCAAGAGCCTTTTCATTGTTGCTGTTCATTTGATTTTTAGATTCCACATGCAAGTGAAATCATATGGTATTTCTCTTTCTCTCACTTATTTCACTTAGTGTACACTTTCTAAGTCTATGTTGTTACAAATCCAACATCTCATTCGTTTTTATGGCTGAGTAATATTCGTGTGTGTGTGTGTGTGTGTGTGTGCGCGCGTGCGCACCATTTCTGATGCTACGTGTAGAATTATGTTTCTCCGAATTCTAATTCTTATTTACTTGAACATTTTTCCTCCATTTAACTTTGTCCAGGGCCTCAGGGTGCCTGATATGGTACCTTATATATGGAGCTTTTTATAGGTGGGGACTGATAGTGGACAAAATAACAGCTTCTCTAAGCTAGTCTAAGCTATAAAATGTAACCTGTACCTTCCATGTGTGACAGGAATGATGTGGTCTGAGTGTAAGGAGCTCTGGCTGGAAGGACCTAGAGAATATATTTTGCAGTTGTGGAATGTGCTGGACTTTGGGATGCTTTCCATCTTCATTGCTGCTTTCACAGCCAGATTTCTAGCTTTCCTTCAGGCAACAAAAGCACAACAGTATGTGGACAGTTATGTCCAAGAGAGTGACCTCAGTGAAGTTACACTTCCACCAGAGATACAATATTTCACTTATGGTAAGTTATTAACTGAAGGGTCCTCTTATGCATCAGGAAGGGTACTGGAACCACATTTTGGAAGGAAATGTCAATAAGAGTATGTTTAATGTGAGATGTGTGTTAAATGTGTATGAACAGAGGAGAAAGCATGAGCTTTAGAACTATACAAAATTGGATTCATATCAAGGCTACGGAGCTCCCTTGCTGTGTATAACTTTGTTCGAGGTAACTTACTTCTCTGTGCCTCAGTTTTCAAACCTATAAAATGAAGGTGTTGCAAAGTGAGAGAAAATTATCTTCAAGCCTAACAACATAAGTACTCCTACATATTCTTAGGATATGAAACTGTCTTCATTAGGGGAAAAAATAGCTTGATAAACTGCATGGGGTGGAAGATGAGTACCTGAGTGCATGGTTTGGAGGAGATAAAATAACAAAAGGCACTAAACTGCTGTACAGGTGGAGTGAAGAAAATTTGGCAGAGGCGGGAAGTAGGAGCTAAAGTGGCATGGGAATGTAAGCTCTGTGGAACAGGCAGAAGTACTGGGGAGGACACCCTGCTCCTCAACACAATATGGAAGGGAATTCATGCCTAACTTCTGTGTATCATGAAGAGCAGGGAGGTCCCAGCTGATATTCAGGGTGCAAGGATACTGATGCCTTCCTTGCCCAGCACAAACCGATGGTAAGCAGTGTTAGCCTTCCCTCCATTGAGGCCAGGCTGGAAAGGTGTGATTAGCAAATTTCCATGTAGTTGCACAATCTTAAATCTGAAAAGAACCTTAGAAATATATTGCCTGGGGGCACCTGGGTCGCTCAGTCAGTTGAGCATCTGACTTCAGCTCAGGTCATGATCTCACAGTTTGTGAGTTCAAGCTCCACATTAGGCTTGCCACTATCAGCCTATCAGCACAGAGCCTGCTTCAGATCCTCTGTTGCCCTCTATCTGCCCCTCTCCTGCTTGTGGTCTCCCCCAAAATAAATAAATATTACAAAAAAATGTATTGCCTAACGCTTATTTTAATGATAAGGAAACTCAGGCACAGAGTTTAAGTGAATTCTGATTGTAAGAGTCACTTTTTATAAGTGTAATTAAGGCTTATATTGTGATAAGTACTAGTGGCATGTTAACATAACTGAAGACGGCTGGGTGCCTGCTCCAAAATGTAAGATGGATGTTTCACACATTGTGAAATTTAAACACATTGTCTTGTTGTCAACAAGCAAAGATTTTTTAATTCCAAGGAGACCAGATCAAATGAGCAAATGATTACCATTTATAATCAAAGAATTAGCTTAAATTGTATCTTGTGTAATATATATCTTGACTATTTCAATAACCTCTTTATTTAGGTTGATTCATGTGTATCTAATGACTATAATCTGGAGGGAAATTAGTGAATTCAGGATTCGCTCCTTACTATGTGTATGATTTTGATCAAGGATTTAGCCTTAAGTCTTGGTTTCTGCATCTCTAAAAAAACGATAATGATAACATCAAATCCGTAGAGTCACTGGAAAGCACAGTGTCTAGTACACATTAAACATTCAATAAACATTAATTTTTGTTGTTGGAAATATCTACAATGTATCCATTCTTCTGGGAGTAACTGTGCACAAAATTAGCGACATATTATTTCATTGAACTTCCAGGGAAATGAGTATCCAACAGTCTGCTGTGAACCTACTAAACGACCTTGAAAGTGGTGGGGTCTTCATTTAGAATCTATATCCAAAATTTTTGCACCTCAATAGCATCTTACCTTTGACAGGAACAAGTAATATTGCTCAGATATCACACTGACAGCACCACTGTGATTCAGTGATATTCTCACTTGTTATAATACAACATTTTATTTGCATAAACTGTTAGATGAACTAATTTCTCCATGAAATATGGAAAATAAGTTTTGTGCCAACTGAGGCTACAGGGTGACAAAATAGCTGGTCCATATATGAGAAGACAGATTAGTCAAGTCCGTTGTTTTGTCATTCTGGACACAGTCTGTGTCTAATGAAGGGTTTTAACTTCTTTCTTTATCTTTTGCACTTGACTCTGTTTCTACTCAATGTGGAGCAGGTTTAGTATCTTCATAATCATGTTTATTCGATTAAAAGACTCCATGTGGGTGTAGAATTCATATGCTTCTGGTTTAAACATAAAAATAATGCCCAGACAGTTAATTAAATCTAGAGTAGTTTCAACTGAGATAAAAACCACCTTCCTACAAAATAGATCCTATTTAAGGTATTTATTTTGTAGATTGCAATGAAAAAAAGTCCCATTTCTGATATCTCTCTCTCTCTTTTTCTAGCCAGAGATAAATGGCTCCCTTCTGACCCTCAGATCATATCTGAAGGCCTCTACGCCATTGCTGTTGTGCTCAGTTTCTCTCGGATCGCATATATCCTCCCTGCAAATGAGAGCTTTGGCCCCTTACAGATCTCTCTTGGAAGGACTGTGAAGGATATATTCAAGTTCATGGTCCTCTTTATTATGGTGTTTCTTGCCTTTATGATTGGCATGTTCATACTTTATTCTTACTACCTTGGGGCTAAAGTAAATGCTGCTTTTACCACGTAAGTAAAACATCTTCAAAAAAGGTTTGATGAGGAAAATTTCTAACAAATCTAGATGAATCAAACACACCACAAATTCAATAATCATAATAAAGATGTTTTTAAGAGCAAAACTATCCATTGAAAAACAATGCTTATGCATGATTACATTGCCCTAAAGGCTCATTTCTTTGAGTTTAGTAAGGGACCACAGAACAGAATCAAAATTTGGAAAAATCCTAGATGAAGCTGACTATTTTAAGAGAATTGGACAGCAGATTTTTAAGACTGGACATCTATTACATTATATGACATTAAATTTAGTTTCAGTAATTTGTAGTCATTACTATTCAAAAAAGAAAGCACTGGCCTTTATTTTAATGTATCATTAATCAGTACAAAGGAGTTGAGTAAGAAGAAATTACAGCTAAATGTTGTACAACTCACTAGTATCACTTCCTTCCTGTGGTCACACTTGTTTCTACATTGGAGACTCACCTTGCCTGTGAAGTCTTCCTTGATTAAACTTCCTTAGTCATTGTCCCTTTAAGTTTCCTCAGCAGAGAGACATCCAGTTGTGAGATCCCCTAACCCTGCATGTGGGTCCTCCCTTTGTACTGTAGTCCTTCAAGGTAGGGAGATCATTAGTCCTCCCTGTCTCCCTTTGTATCCTGTAATGCCACAGCTAGAAAGAATCTAGACCTTCAATAAGTTCCCTGTAGACTTAAATAGAACATCAAGCCCTTCCAGACATCTAAATTGTTTGGAAATGATTTTTTCACATAGTTAATACGGAGCAAGTCTTGGGGGTAGAAGAGAAAGGAAACTCACTTTATTGTAATGAAAAAAAAATTCTGTTTGAACCCAGTAGGGGAGGGATGGAGATATCCTACACATAGTGCCACCCCTGTGAGCCTTTAAGAACTCATTTCTACAACACATTGTCTTCACTGTTTTGTGTGAACACATGGCAACTTGATATAGTGGAAGGATTCTAGGCTAGCAATCAGGCAGACCTGGATATGGATGCATTATCTCTGCTATTTTCTAGCTGCGGCCTTTGGTTAAGTTACTCAGCACTCCTCTGCGTTAGTTCCCTTATTTTTAAAATAAACACAATAAGGTTTGAACCGGGTTATTGTGAGGATTATGTAAGGTCATTTATTTGAAGCCTCTTGCCCAAGGTAAGAGCTCAGGCACTGCCGTGTCCTCTCCTGTTTTACTGTCTGCCTCCTCCCACACATACGTGTTCACAGGAATCGATATTCTTGAAGTTAGAGGAGAGAAGGTTTGCAACAAGAGCAAGAGGAAGGAGTCAGAATTTGGGGACACTGTTAAAGTAATGGTGGGAACAAAGAGGTAATAGTTTTTCTCAGTCTCCTGCTACCATCTATGCTATAAAATCACACAATGAACTGTTTTGTAATAGACACCAACTATATAGAAATAGGAATCTTTCTATTCAACCTCATAAGGGTGTGGCACAATTTCTAGAACATGATAGGTGTTCCATCAATATTTGTTGAATGATGGCATGAGTAAATAAACTAGTGCTAAAACCTATAAATCTATGGAATTGTTGTTTAGAATCTGTTACAACAAATCAAAACCAGCACTGTTTCCATAAGTCTTTTTTTGGAAAAAGGACTTACTTTTGAACCTTCCTTTGTAATGGAATTCTACATGTGTAATCGTTTAAGGATTATTTTTGTGGTTCACGTATCAGTGAATACAACTTGGTTATATGCCAAAAGCAGCCAAATTCGGTTGGCAAAATTCATTTAAAGGATAAAAGTAGGTGATTAGTCAGGTGAGGGCCTAAGTGTTATTTGCTGTTATGGAAGAATCAGGGAGTAGATTATATAAATGAAAAGAACAGGAATCTTGCAATCTGTTCCCTCCTATTCATTTGCAGTTAAATGTAACTTTTAGGTAATATATTCTTGTGGCAAAAAAATTCATAGAGTGGTATCTACAGTGAAAATCATGCCCCCTTTTTTACCCTTGGGCCCCAATCTCTCATATCTCCTTAGTTCACAGAGGCAATGGTTTCTTTTGGATACTTTCAGAGATATTTTATATATAAACAAGAATATAAGTATTTGTAAACTCCTCCTTTTTAGTCAAATTGTAGACCATTTCATACTTGCTGTATCTTATTTTTCAGTACTTCTGAGATACCATTTTATATAAACACATGAAGACAGATGTGTCTCATTTTCCCAGTGGCTACATAGGAATCCATTATATAGATGGAATTATTTACCAACTCCCCTACTGATAGATATTTAGGTTGTTTTCATTCTTCCCTACTACTACAGTGCAGGGAATATGTTTGTACATATTTTTTTTGAAGTGAGTATATCATCTTAATCCTGACCTTGTTCTACTCCAGAAAACCTGATTTAAAGGTCTAAATGACCTATAAAATCAAACCCCAAATTTCCATCCTTTAGGAGAAAGGAATGGGTATTGTGGCATGACTTTACCTTTCCCCTGCTGAGTTCAGGGAGTTTTCACTTGAAGATAATTTACAGAAAAGGTAGGCATTGGCAACATCTAATCATAAACCCCTGAAGGAACAATTTCTGTTAAATACTATAATAAAATAATTATACTCAGAGTTTGTTGTGATGATATTTAATGATGGCATTTTACATCTTTACAGTATTCAAACCCTAACTTGTTTTTCTTTTGATTTTAATACTGAAAACTGTTAATTTATTTACTGTGTACCTTATTCTTTCAACAGTGTAGAAGAAAGTTTCAAGACACTGTTTTGGTCAATATTTGGGTTGTCTGAAGTCACTTCTGTTGTGCTCAAATACGATCACAAATTCATAGAGAATATTGGCTACGTTCTGTATGGAATATACAATGTAACTATGGTGGTCGTTTTACTCAACATGTTAATTGCTATGATTAATAGCTCATATCAAGAAATTGAGGTAAACCTGCTTTCTATCCATGATATCTGTTCTTGCCATCTCACTCTAATAATATCCTCCATCTGTTTTTGTGCCCTTTGGTGGATGTCCAGTTCATGTCAATAAAGAGGCTTATACCTAAGCAGAAGGAGCCTGGACATTTCCCTGTGTTTCCCTCCTGGATAGATAGTCTCACAGGCTCTAGTGTCTTCTAGGAGCGCAGCAGGGGTCCCCATGAATTTGCCATCATGCTGCCTCCTCTTAGAGTATATTTCAGAAGTTTTGAAATTAATGGCTAGAAGAAGTACTGACTATAGGGAAATTATTCTTTCCTAGGTTAGCTGGCCAACCATCTGAAAGATCCTAGTAGAGGAATTACTAGATGTCTGGCAAACATCAGTGATGTCCTGTATCCAGCCAGAATTTTTAGTATTATAGAAGTCATTTTAGTTCATGTTTTGGATTGCTCTTGCTTTGGTGCCTTCCTTCATCATTGTATGTATGTTTTCCTACATCCTTCCGGTTCGTATTCAGTATCTCTTTAGTATTTTGCTATTTGTTAAACCTCCAAGTCTCTGTGTGTGTTTTAGAAAACACATAGATTCTCAAAGCAGAAGTTAGGTCCCCCAGAAATGGAAACTGTGGCACTCTGAATAACTGCTTGAGTGTGGTAATGGCAGGGTGAAATGAACAAGCCAACTTCTTCCACCTTTGAACTTCCTCCTCTTCATTTTTCTCTCCATCACTCTGGGCTGTTACTGAGGATAAAAAGAGATACAAGACAAGAATAGTCCACCGAGGGCCTTATGTGACATTTGAGGACAGATGGCAGACACGACATCCAAAGTGCAATTCGTCTGAGTGCTATTCTTTTCCCTTTGCTCTAAAGTATAATATGGTGTATCTATGGCCTGCCTTGGATGGGTCTAGATGAGGAGGGAGGGAGGGTGGGTAAAGACTGATGAAGTACCATTGATTATGAGGAATTGGCAGAGGTGGGGAAGAAGGGAGGAGTTAATGTTTTCATCCTTCCTTGACCCTGAATTTTTCTTGCATTTTTGCTTTGTTTTTGGCTGGGGGGTGGGACACTATGGTTAAATTTCAGGTGTTACAAGCATATGGAAGAGAAAAATTAAAAAGATGAGTATCATGAAAACAATACTAAGAATATTATATAGGCCAATAGAAGTTATATGCAGATAAATGTATATAAGTGACTTATCTATTTCAAAAGCATAATTTAGGTTCATTGTATGATCCTACTGGAATCAATTACTAGAATATTTAGTTTTTAAAATGAGACATTGTTTCTTTTCTATTTTTGTGATACAGGATGACAGTGACGTAGAATGGAAGTTTGCCCGTTCAAAACTTTGGTTATCTTATTTTGATGATGGAAAAACATTACCTCCACCCTTCAGTCTAGTTCCTAGTCCAAAGTCATTTGTTTATTTCGTCATGAGGATCATTAACTTCTCTAAATGCAGAAGGAGCCGGCTACAGAAGGATATAGAAATGGGAATGGGTAACTCCAAGTCCAGGGTACGTATCAAAAACTTACCAAGACATTGCAATGAATGTTTTGTCTTTCTCCTTGTCTTTTGATGTTTGTTCGGTAATTTTTATGTATGAACTTAGAAGATGTTGAAAGTTACTATCCATTCCATAGTCTTTCATAGACTAACACTTAATATCTTCACAATGTTTCAAGAAGTCACTTAGTCTATGCGTTACTTCTGGTCAGAATTTCATGCAAAGTGCCAGATTAAAAACAAACAAAAACACTTTTTTAACTTGTTAAAAGTAAACAGGAAAGTTATTGTTAGAAAACACTTTGTATTTTTGTGTTCCATCCTTCTCAATTGTTATTTTGAAGTTAAAGAATTTTAACTTCACATTTTCCTCTTGGCTGCATATATAGTTTGCCACCACCATATTCTTCTTATTTGTAGAAACTCTTTATCGAGCTAAGTAACCTTTTTCTTTAATATCATAAAATCAACACAGGCCTAAGAGCATCCTCAAATATTCCATTTGATATTTCATAAATACCATTTTTATAAATAATCAAGAATGGTTTGTCCCAAAGTTTTCCTGGGTAAGTCATACTTTGATTTTAGTTTGAGTCATACTTTGATTTTAACAAAGATGAGTTTTATGACAATACTTTATTATGAATTTAATTTGCAGAGATAGAACTGGTATAGGACACAGGAGGAGATGAGTAGACCTCAGATAATAAGGAAGCAAGACATAACAGGAATAAATGTGTGGAGTTACTTATGCTAGTAACTAATTTTTGCCTAAAGTTGTGAAAATGATCTGTTCTTGTCATACCTTGGGAGCCCACAAAATAGCAATGTTACTCTGTAAAGTACAGACCTTTCTGAGCAGAGGTGGATAAGTTTTGTCAGTTGAAGTTGAGAAAAAAGACTAGATTATTGCAATTTAATTTCTTTCTTTAAAAAAAAAGTGTGTATTTCCAAGATTTTTAGTACCCTGGCATCTTATTCCTTAGGAAGGTGGCCTTTTAAACCTTTTTAAATTTGACTTGGACATGGGCTCTTAAGGCTATTATGTTCCAAGGCATTGATTTGGCTGTGTCATCCTATGATTTCAAATAGTACCTCATATGTACACAGCGAGAAGGAGTACAATGTAAAGAATAGAGCCTCCATGTCAGACTAGGATTTGTATTCTGGTGCTTATGGCTTATTTTCAAGTAACATGGATAAGTCATTTCATCACTCTGAGCCTTAGTTGTCTCATCTGAAAGAGAGAAAACTTGGTAGGATTAATGTAAGGATGATATGAGATGTACAAAGTTCCAGCCTCAACAAATATCAGTGCCCTTCCTCATTCACAGTTTACAAAGTGCTTTGCTGTACATTTGAACCTCATGCAACACTGTGAGGTAGGTATTATTATTATTCCCATTTTATAGATAAGACAACTGAAACCATTAAAGTAGCGTACTTACACAAGGTCAGGGGAGCTAGCTGGCCTGTGTGGAGTAGGTGTGAAATCCAAGTTTTCCAGCCTCAGATGCCTCGCTCTTTCTACTGCACATGGCTGCCTTATACCCAGCACCTACTGCTATGGCTTGGTTACTGGCCCATTTCCTCCCCATGGGCTGTTCCTTCAGAGACAGGGTGGCTAGTCTCTTAAATGGGCCAGGCTCTAATTGCCATCCTGGGCAACTCCCTACACTACTGAAATTGACTTTGCTTTGAGGGTGCTTTGTTTCTCTGGGAATTTATTAACTGAAGCTTTATTATTCAAAACCGGAAGCCTCTGGAGAGCGTGGGAACTCACAGCTCTTGCACTCACACCTTAAAGTTTTCTTTCTGTAGGCAACTGATTTCACGGACTCCATTCTTAAGAGTATCATAATGAAGAGGAGAAATACTGTCAGGGGAAGAAGAGCACATTCAGATGACTGTCTTGTGGCTACCTATACCTCTGTAAAGGAAATGCAGCTTGCTCAAATGCATGTGAGGGGAGCAGAAGTGCTCTATTTATGGTGTCCTCTTCTGCCTGTATTACACCATTGGCAGGAAGAACAGCTTTTTTCAGAGAGGTGGCTGGAAATAGAAAAAAAGTTGAGCACTGATCTCTCAGAAGCCATGAGCCATGGCTTCCCAATCTCCCCATATCTAGTTAACAACTGCCATTTTAATTTTATTTTTTAAATTGTGCATGGAGATGTTTAAATCTCTTTAATATTATTTGTCTTATAAATATTAATAAATACTCTCTGCATACTGAATTTGGTAAAAATTTGGAGAAATTATATGTCTCTGTTTTTCTCTTTTTAGAAGAGAGGAAGGAGCCTCAAGAAATCTTACGCGCTAACCTGTAAAACTAACCTCAGTCAACAATCAGATACTGACCTCTAGTGGCAAATAGAAGAATTAATTTTATTAGCTAAGGTTTTCTGTTGGCAAGATTGTGCCACTTCCTCTTAGCATCCCACACATAGGATCCTCAGTAATGATCATGAAAGTCAGGTGGTGGGGTGAATACATATTTTCGCATAGGTGGTCCTGCCTTTGAATCATACTGTATTGGTAGCAGCTTGCCCAAAAGTAAGAGGCAGGCCCTGCTCACATACATAAAAAGTAGCTAGTAACAGTGTGCTTCTCTTACTGTCTCTTTCTACCCACTCTAAAGTTAAACTCTAAAGAGAGAGCAAGAAAAAAAATTTCTTTAAGCCCAATTATCTTGAAAGTTATGAATCTTGCTCAGTATAAGGCCAAGATACCTAGAAATACATGTTATTTTGGCTCATATTTCAGGGTTACAAAATACCAAATGATACCATTTGAACTTGTAGTGTGTTCCTGTCCGAGTGTAGGAGAGGAATACAGGCTCAGGAGCAGACAGTTCCTTCTATGCATCCTTACCTTCTAGATGCTGTGAATACATTTTGATTAAGCACACAAGTCCTCAGGGACAATTACATTTAGTATGAGCCAACTTTTAAAAATATTTTCAGTTAAGGGGCGCCTGGGTGGCGCAGTCGGTTAAGCGTCCGACTTCAGCCAGGTCACGATCTCGCGGTCCGTGAGTTCGAGCCCCGCGTCAGGCTCTGGGCTGATGGCTCGGAGCCTGGAGCCTGTTTCCGATTCTGTGTCTCCCTCTCTCTCTGCCCCTCCCCCGTTCATGCTCTGTCTCTCTCTGTCCCAAAAATAAATAAAAAACGTTGAAAAAAAATTAAAAAAAAAATGTTTTCAGTTAAGCAGTTCTGTTGCAGTGCACATTATAAACATTTTGATAAATGTGAGTTATGTTGCTGCATTCATTTTTACCTTTGAAAATCTATTAAATCACTGATACAACTCCACATCCACAAAGTTTTCCTTGGGAATGTTGACTCCAGAAATGTTATCAATGAGAATATAGTAGATTATATTTTTGACTTACAAATGAATGTATTCTAATTTACTAGGTTAATTGTATTTTTTCCTAGTTAAACCTCTTCACTCAGTCTAACTCAAGAGTTTTTGAATCACACAGTTTTAACAGCATTCTCAACCAGCCAACACGTTATCAGGTAAGCATTCAGTAGACATATCTTTTTATCCGTATGTAATTCCTTGTGTGTGTGTGTGTGTGTGTGTGTGTGTGTGTGTGTGTGTGTGTAGTGAGTAGAATTATATTCTTCGGATATACTATGAGGATAGAACAGAACAGGGAAAAAATAGTATGTTAGTAGGAGGGGACTTTAGAAATCAAAGTCCCACATCCTTCATTTTTTTGGTTGAGGAAGAAGAGGTCCTTTGTGATATTAAAAGCAAAGTGTTGCCACACCTTCCAAAGAACATCCTCAAATACCTTGAGCTGGGGAAGCAGTGGGAGATATGGTATATTAGGAAGATAATGCTTTCACAGTATGGAAACCTGATACATTTCTCTAGGTAATCCATTTTTCCAATGGATTCTTAGGCTATACTGTTCCATTAGTGCTACTTTAAAATATCTTTTGCATTTTGACATTAGATGTGACATTTGAACACTATTTTCCAACTTAGATGAGGTTGTAGCTTTTATTTTCCATCTGGCTGATCATTTTGACTAACAAATCTGTAGATTTCTGATGAAATCTAAAGATCACAAGATCACAAGAATGAAGATCCAGGAATTTGTAATGTATGGTTATGTCACTTAATGGGTACAGTGCTCTTTGTACACTCGTCTTGGAAGCAGCAAATCCTGCAAATTGCTTGGCACACTGATTGTCAAAGTCTTACTTTTTAATGGCTACATTATATTCCATTTATATGGTTATATTTACATTTAATATATCAGTCTTCTACCGATAGAAATAGAGGGTATTGCCAATATTTAGCTATTATAAGCAACACTGCAGTAAGTAACCTCGTATATATGACATTTGAAACATGCACAACCGTATAGAATTGTCTGGTTAAAGTGTATATAGGCATTTTAATATTTTAGCTATTATCAAACTGATTTTGATGGAACTTGTACCAATTTATAGTCTTAACGATAAATGTGTGAAAGAGCCCATTTCCTCCTTCATGCACTAACAGCGTGTTACCAAAGGTTTTTTATCTTTGTCAAATAGATGGGTGAATATGGTATCACAGTGTAGTCTTCCTTGGCATTCTTTGTAATGAATGAACTTGACCATCTTTTAATATTTAGTATTCCACACGTTTACTTTTCTTGATGGGTTTTTTGTTATAAAGAGGAATTCATTTATGAAATATTTGAAGAATTAAGAATTCTTTTAAAATTAGTCCTTTGCCTGTGATACAAGTTGAGAATTTTTTTCTGTTTGTTGTATATATTTTTAGTATTTTCACCCAACTTTATGATTTTTGTATCGTCAACTCTACAAACTTTCTATCGCTTTAGATTTTGTGACCTGTTTAGGAAGATCTTCCCCCACGTAAGAATACTTGAGAAATTTTTTACACATATTTTCTTTAGTACTTTTATGGTTTTACTTTTCAGATGAAAATATATGATCCATATAGAATATATTTTGATGCAATGTGTGGGGTGGAGATCCAAATTTATTCATTTTCCAGATGATTATATAGTTGGATGTGTTGAATAAATATCTTTTTATTGACTTGAAATGTCACCTTTATCACTTACTAAATTTCTTTATCTACTTAGATTTATTTCTAGGATTTCCATATGTTGTAGAACCACACTGTTTTAATTATTATAGTTTATAACAAAAGTTAAATAAAATATACAGACACAGACACACACATACATATGTCCTTACTTCAGGACTCTTATTTTACATAATATCCTGGCTATTCTTTCTTGTTTCTATTTCTGTTTGAACTTTAGAGTCAGCTTGTGTAGGTAGTAAAATATTCTGTTCTTTTTGTGATTGTTTTAAGTAAAATTGAGTTCTGTATAATGTCTGGCTTCCTTTTCAACAACATGATATACCTTTCCAACTGTTCAGATCTTCATTTGTGTATTCAGTATCGTTATAAAGTCGTCCTCCTGTTGTTTGTATTGATTAGGATATTAAGTTTGGTGCAAACCTCATAAAACCACCAAATACCAACCACTATGTAAAGTATATATATAGAAATTTATTTCTCTCACCTATTCAAGAAGTCAAGAGGTGGTCATCCCAGGACTGGTATGCTACCTACCAATGTTCAGGGACCAAGGCTTTTATAGCATATAATTGTGTCATGACTGGCTTTCAGTCTAACATGCTTCATGGTCCAAGAAAGTTATTGGAAATCTGGCTATTATTTATGCATTCCAAAATACATTTAGAAGGTGATAGGAAAGAAAGACATGCCTCTTTCCTATAAGGAACTTATTTAAAGTTGCACAGTTTATCTGCAGGGGAGGTTGGGAAATATCTTAATTCCTAGGGGCCATTTGCCAAGCTAAAAAAAAAAAAAAAAAAAACAGGGAAGAGAATTGTCAGTCTCTGCTGAGATGATTATGTTATTTGTCTTGGTGCTTATCTTTATGTCTTTACATATATTTCTGTCTCTGTTACTTGATTTATAAGTTTCAAGTTTTATCTTTTGATCCTCCAGCTCTAAAATATGAGAGAAACAATGTGTTTATTTTATCTTTTATCACTTCCCCCTTTCTCCTAACATTTATTAGTTAAATCATTACAACTGTGATGGAGGAAAAAAACTTCACCCATTAGGTTTTGTCAATTAAACTGACAAAAGACAGATTAATATGAGGGAAAAAAAACACATGTGTATTTATAAAAAGCAAAATGCATACACACAGGAGAACTCCCTGATGAGTAACGCAAGGGGGTAGTTAGAATTGGGAGCTTACATACCATCTTAACAAAGGGTAAATTTGGGTAGAAGCGACAAGACAAAGGAAACAGGTTTGGGCTCTAAAGGGTACTAAGTTGTGGGAAGGTAAGTATACAAGAAAACCAATGGAAGATTAGGGTTGCTTTATTAAGGTTTTCCTGTGCAGACCCTGTGCCAACTTTCTGTCTCCAGTGATGATGGTTGTTTTAATTCCTTCTGGTTTGGAACAAGGAGAGGGAAGACCTTCACAAAGGGAAATTTATGTCTTGCTTTTAGGCAGATAGGAGAGGAGGAGTGAGCTCTTTCTGTGTTTTCTGCTTCTTAATTGACTTCAGAGTAATCCTTATGCCAAAGTGCTGGTCAGGATTTTAACCCACATTTGTTTTCATTTTAGTCCCACAGAGTTGGCACATGCCACGGATCTTTTTGCCATCATTTTCCTTTGTGGACTAAAGTTTGTCTTTAGTTTCTTCAGAAAGAGTTCATGGGAACTATGTTCTGAGTTATTTTATATTCTAAACTGTTTTCTATTTTCTATATATTTATATTGACTTGCTATAAAATTCTTAGATATGACTTTATTTTCTTAATGTATTTGTAAACATTGCTCCACTGCTCCTAGAATAAAATGCTGATGTGGAAAAGTTTGAGGCCGGATTGTTTTTCTTATACTATTGACCTGAGATTTTGATTTGAATGCCCACATTTTCTTCATTCATTTTCTAAGTCCAATAACTTGCTGTTGGTTTTTCTGAAGGTGAATCTGTATGTATTTTTTCCTGCACAAAGTATGGCTCTTCAGTCTATACATTCCAGTCTTCTTTTATTTCTGAATAATATCCTTATATCATGAAATATTTTTTTCTGTTCCTTTATTTGGGTCTCTTCTTTAAAGAATCCAATTAGATGCCTGCTGAGTCTTCTTTGCCTGTCCTCTGTAGCAACCACTTTTACTCTATTCCAGTTGAATTTTTTATCCATTTCTCCTTTGGCTCCTTTTCTCTCATACTGTATTGTTCTTTGTCTTCATATGTGCTATTTCAAATTTACCTTTCATTTCTGTGACAATTCTCTTCTTCCTCTTTTTAAGACTTTCAAGCTTATATATCATTTCCTTTTTTGACTCACAATATTTTCCTCAGCCTTTGGTGCTCTTATTTGAAAGACATGATTGGCTCATTGGGTATTCATTCCTGCTTTGTTAAAGATTAGTTGACCATATAGTTGATGAATCCATTTCTGGGTTTTCTATTCTATTCTATTCTATTCCATTGGTCTGTGTGTCTGTTTTTGTGCCAGTTCCATACTGTCTAGATGACTACAAGTTTATAATAGAGCTCAAAGTCTGAAATTGTGATGCCACCAGCTTTGCTTTTCTTTCCCAGGATTACTTTAGCTTTTGGGGTTTTTTGCGGTTCCATACAAATTTTAGGATTGTTTGTTCTAGCACTGTGAAGAATGCTGGTGGTGTTTTGATAGGAATTGTATAAAGTGTGTAGATTGCTGTGGGTATTATAGACATTTGAACATTGTTCTTTCAATCCGTGAGCTTAGAATGTTTTTCTGTCTTTTTATCATCTTCAATTTCTTTCCTAAGTATTCTATACTTTTCTGAGTACAGATCTTTTACCTCTTTGGTTAGATTTATTTGTAGGTATCTTATGGGTTTTGGTGCAATTGTGAATGGGACAGATTCATTGATTTCTCTTTCTGCTGCTTCATTTTTGGTGTATAGAAATGCAACAGATTTCTGTACATTGATTTTATATTCTGTGATGTTACTGATTTCATGTATCAGTTCTAGCAATTTTTTGGTGGAGTCCAAATAATGGTGGAGTCCATGATAGAATATCATGACATCTGTGAAGAGTGAAAGTTTGCCTTTCTTCCTTGCCAATTTGGATTATTTTTATTGCTTTTTTTTTTTTTCTGGTTGCTGAAGCTAGGACTTCCAGTACTATGTTAAATAATAATGGTGAGAGTGGACATCCCTCTCTTGTTCCTGACCTTAGAGGAAAAGCTCTCAGTTTTTCCCCATTGAGGATGATATTGGCTATGGGTCTTTGGTAGGTGGCCTTTATGATGTTGAGGTGTGTTGTCTCTATCCCTACTTTATTGGGATTTTTATTAATGCTTTTTCTGCATCTATTAAGATCATATGGTTCTTATCCTTTCTTTTATTAATGTGGTGTATCATGTTGATTGATTTGCGATTATTGAACCACCCTTGCAGCCCAGGAATAAATCCCACTTGATCATGGTAAATAATTCTTTTAATGTACTCTTGGATTTAATTTGCTAAGATCTTGTTGAGAATTTTTGCATTCATATTCATCAGGGATATTGGCCTGTAGTTCCCCTTTTAGTGGGGTCTTTGGCTTTAAAATCAAGGTAATGCTGACCTCGTAGAATGAGTTTGGAAGTTTTCCTTCCATTTCTACTTTTTGGAACAGTTCGAGAAGAAAATATATTCCTCTTTAAATGTTTGGTAGAATTCCCCTGGGAAACCATCTAGTCCTGGTATTTTGTTTTTTGGAAGATTTTTGATTACTGATTCAATTTCTTTATTGGTTATGGATTTGTTCAAATTTTCTATTTCTTCCTGTTTCAGTTTTGGTAGTTTATATGTTTATAGGAATTTATCCATTTCTTCCAGATTGCCCAATTTATTGGCATATAATTGTTCATAATATTCTTTTATAATTGTATTTTTGTGGTATTGGTTGTAATCACGCCTCTTTCATTCGTGATTTTATTTATTTGGGTCCTTTCTCTTCATTTTGATAGGTCTGGCTAAGGGTTTATTGATTCTGTTAATGCTTTCAAAGAACCAGCTCCTGTTTTACTGGGTGTTGTTGTTGTTGTTGTTTTCATATCATTTTTTTCTGCTCTCATTTTTATAATTTCCTTTCTTCTGCTGACTTTAGGCTTTATTTGCTGTTTCTTTTCTTGTTCCTTTAGATGGGTTCCTTTCATTGTGTATTTGAGACTTTTCTTGCTTCTTGATGTAGCCCTGTACTGCTATGCACTTCCCTCTTATGACTGCCTTTGCTACATCCCAAAGGTTTGAACTATCGTGTTTTCATTTTCATTTGCTTCCATGTATTTCTTTATTTCTTCTTTAATTTCCTGATTAACCCATTCATTCTTTAGTAGGATGTTCTTTAACCTCCAGGTATTTGTGGTCTTCCCCAATTTTTTCTTGTGGTTGACTTCAAGTTTCATAGTGTTGTGTCTGAAAATCATGCATGGTAGGATCTTGGTCTTTTTGCACTTGTTGAGGGCTGATTTGTGACCCAGTACGTGATCTTTTCTGGAGAATGTCCCATGTACACTTGAATGTGTGTTCTGTGCTTTAGGATAAATGTCTGAATATATCTGCTAAGTCCATCCAGTCCAGTGTGTCATTCAAAGCCATTGTTTCCTTGTTGATTTTCTACTTAAGATGATCTGTCCATTGTTGTAAGTGGGGTGTTAAGTCCCCTGCTGTTATTGTATTGTTATTAATGAGTTTCTTTATGTTTGTGATTATTTATATATTTGGGTGCTTTCAAGTTGAGGGCATAAATATTTATAATTGTTAGATCTTCTTGTTGGATGGACCCCTTTATTTAGACCTAGGGCCCTTCTTCATCTCGTGTTACAGTCTTTGGTCTAAAATCTAGCCTGTCTGAAATAAGTATGGCTATTCCAGCTTTTGTTTGACATCCATTAGCATGATAAATGTTTCTCTATCCCCTCACTTTCAATCTGCAGGTATCTTTAGGTCTGAAATAAGTCTCTTGTAGGTGGCATATAGATGGGTCTTGGGTTTTTTTCTTTTAATCATTCTAATAACTTGTGTCTCTTGATTGGAGCATTTAGTCCATTTACATTCAGAATGATTATTGATAGATATGAATTTAGTGCCACTGTATTACCTGTAAAGTTGGTGTTTCTGGAGATTTTCTTGTTCCTTTCTAGTCTTTGTTGCTTTTGGCCTTTCTTTCCCACTCAAAGAGTCCCCCTTTAGTATTTCTTGCAGGGTTGGTTTAGTGGTCACTAACTTCTTTTGTTATTGTTTGTCTGGGAAACTCTTGATCTCCCTATTCTGAATGACAACCTTGCTGGATAAAGTATTCTTGGCTGTATATTTTCCCCATTCAGCACGTTGAATATATCATGCCACTCCTTTCTGGCCTCCCAAGTTTTTGTGAAGAGATCTTCTGCTAACCTTATTTGTCATCCCTTCTAGGCTAGGGGTTTCTTTTCCCTCTCTGCTTTCAAGATTCTTTCCTTATCTATTTGGCACATTTTACTATGATATGTCTTGGTATTGGCCTGCTTTTGTTGATTTTGATGGGAGTTCTCTGTGCCTCCTGGATTTGGATGTCCGTTTGCTTCCCCAGATTAGGGAAGTTTTCAGGTTTAATTTGCACAAATAAACCTTCTCCTTTTTCCGTCTCTTTTTCTGGGACTCCTATGATATGGATGTTACTAAACTTTACGGAATTGATGAATTCCCTAAGTCTACATTTGTAATCTAATATTTTTTCCTTCTTATCAGCGTCATCATTTTCCATAATTTTATCTTCTGTATAACCTATTTGTTCCTCTGATTCTTCCATCCTTGTGGTCATCATATCTCGTCAGTTTTGCATCTCAGTTAGCATTTTTAATTTCAGCCTGATAAGTTTTAAGTCTTTGATTTCTGTGGTAAGGGACTCCTTGGTGTCTTCTATGCTTTTTTCAAGCCAACCTAGTATCTTTATGATTGTTGTTTTAAATTCGGGTACAGGAATAGATCCCTGGCTGTGATCTCTTCTTGTTCTTTCTTTTGGGATGAACTCCTCTGTCTTGGCATTTTTTTCTAGGTCTCTGTCTTCTGTGTGTTAGGAAAGCCTGTTATGTTTCCTACTCCTGAAAGTAATGGCTATATTAAGAAGAGGTCATATACTGTCTAGGGCCTGGTGCTTCAGGAAGTATTTCTGAAATATTCTGTGTGCATGCTGCTGTTGCGTTTTGGCTGCTGTTTCCCTCAGGTCAGTCCTCTGTAGAGTTTGTCCTTGCCTTTAGTGGGGACTTGTTTGGACCTTGTCTACTGTGTCGTGCATTTTAACTAGGTGTGTTTTACTCTTCTTGTTAAAAGAGGCTAGATCCTCTTTGCCCTAGGGCTGAAATTGCAGCACTGTATGGGCAGTAGACTTGGTGCACGCGGGAGATTTGTGCTCATCTTCTGGGGGAGGGGCTCCCTACTGCTCTGAATCTCAGGGACACTTGCTCTAGTAAAAAAAAAAGAACCTACAGAGTGCAGGAGGGAGGGCATTGGTGTAAGCAGCTGAAACCTCCACTGTGGGTGCTGTGCTGATCACTGTAGCCTGTCTGGGCTGATGCGGGGGAGAAAAATGGCACCAACCTGCTCTCTTGACACCAGAGAGGGGAGTTTGTGCCTGCCACTTCTCAGGAAACCCTCACAGAAGAGTGAACAATTTCCTTTTGTGTGTACCAGGCATCCCTCAGATCCCTTGCCTTCACCCTGTCTGTCTGAGCCATCTTCCCACTCCTGTATTTTATCTCAACTGGCTGGGTTTCAAAACTCCAAATTTTGGGGACCAAATGCCGCTGATCCTCTCGAGGAGGGTCTTGCCACGCTGGGGCTGGCGACAGTTTGTCCCCAAAGAGCTGTTACACAAAGGCACAGGGCCTTGGAGTTTATGGTAAAGTGTAGCAAAAAGCTGGTGTCCATGTTAGCTGTCCTCAGCAGGAGTCTTTGCTTGTATGTTAGTGAACGGGGCAGCTCACTGGTGCCTGACCGCTCTTTTGTCCTATGAGAGGCAGTGCCACCTCTCCCAGTATCTCAGTCCTCAGTCTCCCAAATGCATTCCAAGTACAGTATCTCAGTCCTCAGTCTCCCAAATGCATTCCAAGAAGGGGAACTGTCTCTTCCAGTGTGATGCAGGGGATCCTCAGACCATGCTGTCCACTCTTGGTCCTCTTCTCTCCTGCACAGGAGCCCCTCTATGCCCACCAGGCTCCACCCAGCTATGGTGCAGATTTCTGAAACTTCAGACTTTGAGCTCCACTCTTTGTAAAAACTTGCGATAATCAGCTCTTCTCATTTTCCCTGTTCCCATTTCCCCAATGGTTCTGGGGAAGTATTTTTTCTTGTGCAGTGCCCTGTGTCCTGTTCTTTTTCTCTCTTTCTCTCCTGTCTCCTTGATCCAGGTTCCCTCCCCTCCACAGCACCAGCAATTCTTTTCTACCCCAATCATGTCTCTGCACCTCCCACCTTCCACGATGTGGCCTCTTTTCTCCTTCTAGTTGTGAGTTTGTCCTCTCAGTCCTCAGATTGATTTCCTAGGTGTTCGAATAATTGGATATATATTATCTAGCTGTGTTCAAGGGATGAGGCTAGCATAGAGTCCTCCTAGTATCTGTCATCTTAACTCCCAATCTATTACTCAGCTTTAAACGAAGTAAGTTCTTGGATCAGCAGCTTTCAGGAGGTTGGAGTGGGGTTAGAGAATTCCAGATCCTCCTTCGCAGCTAATAGAATTTTCCTATGGGCAGAGGATTGTATTTGTGAGTTCATTTTTTCTTTATGTTTCCCTAACAGAAAATAGCAATACAAGACTAGTCAGTTGCAAGGCAGACTCTCCCTCTCCACCTCATGAAATACATCTAGCAAATATGGATTTCCTTTATAATTTCTCCTTCACTCTTCTATTCCAAACTTCTCTAGATTTTGTGTCAAAAGGTCAAGGGAAGTTCTCAGCCATGAATGTCTGTCTTTGGCATTTCCTCACACCCTCATTTGATTTTTCATATGACATTTCTAAAGAAGAGTATGGATGCATCACAGGAGTTTGTGTTTCTGTTTCTTATTCTCCTTGTTGCTTTTGAATGATTTAGAAGAAGTGGGGGAAATTCCCAAATTTATTGTCAAATTCAATCTTCTTGTGTCTGAAAACTGTTCTGCTTCTATACGAGGTGATCTTTGCTACGCTGCCTAGAGGCTCCAGAATGCCGTACATTTCGTATTTTATAAGGAGAAGAATTCCCTGTCTGTAGCATGATACTCTGTGGTGCTCCAAAATTGATAGTATAAAAATAAACTCTGAGAAAAAAGGTTTAAATCAGCTATCAAACTTCACAGATGAATCAAATTTCATATAAATGCCTTGATTATATTTAGATAAAATCTCTTTACTATGGATTCCATGAGTGATAACAATTGGTTTTAGTTTAATGAATTCTTGTTTCATGCAGTGTAATTATAATATATGACTTACTTAAAGAAATCCCAGATCTTAATCTGCTAAATGGGGATTATTTTCTTCAAAGTGGTGACCTTTTGGGATACTCTAATTCTAATGGTGCTACCACAATTCAGAACATTTTTGGAATATCACTAAAGAATTACTTTTATAATAAGTTTATAAGACACAAAAATTGCTTCATTTTCATTATTAAACTCAGATAATTATTAATAAGACTCAGTGCCATATGACTACTTTTTTTTTCAAAAATAGTCCTATCCATCTTCAAAAAAACATGGCTGTCTCCAGCTGCACCTTACGTGTTTTACATCCAAATGAGTGTTTCCTCTCCAAAACAATTACTTCAAAAGTAGAGAGACTCAAGTTTGCCTCAAAGTATAACAGAGGAAGAGTTTCAAAAATACTTTGATCAATTACAGTGTTATTTATATTAACATTAATTATTAATAGTGTGCTGAGGTCATTTTTGTTATGTGTGTAAATATTTTTTTGTTATGTTACAAAACTAGAGATGATTTTTTCTGGAGAACATAAGGACTTGGAGGGATAGCTATGATTGAATTCTGCTCATGAAAAGTTCAAGTTAAAGGTACATGGATATGCTAAAGTGACTTTAAGAAATGGGAATTTTTTCTAAGACTCCACAGACACAAGATTGTAGGTTCTTGGGTCCTATTCTCTCTGGTGTCTCTTGTAGCAGCTCTGCTTTAACTACCTTCTTCAGCTTGGGAACTCCTTTCGCCAACGTAGTGTTATACTGTCTTTGGCCCACATGATGGTCCCTAGTCTGAACCACTAAGGCTACCATAGGTGGCTTGGTTTTACTGGAGGCACATGGCATTTTTCTCTAAAGGGGGCAATATGAGACATTCACATTAAGCTTCATTCATAATGAGGTTGATGGCACATTACGGACTCCCACTATTATGCATGGTCCCTGGTAAAAAGGATACAAAGATACAGTCCATGCCTTCAAGGATCTCTCCCCTGGAATGAAATTTCAAGATTGAGGTGGGAAGAAAAGAAAAATAGATGAACATTCACACAACCCTGTGAAATGTGGCATAGGTGAAATGTAAATAAAATGGTATGAGAACCTTGGGAAACCCATAGAAGGGGAATATTTAAAAACCCATCAAGTAGAAGCAATTCTAGTCTCTATTTCTCTAAAGAACAGAACTTTGACTAGTGGTTAGAAGGTATAATGAAGCAGATTTGCTGCAATACAACAGAATTGTTTTTTAACTGCTACAGTTGTCTAAAAATAGATTAAACCAGCTGTCTGGAAAGAGTAACAGGCTCTGAATCACAGATGTTTATTCAGAGGCTGTGCAATGGTGATGGATCAGGATGTCTCACAATGAGTGGTATGAAAATATGAAAAACACATGACTTCCAAGGTCCCTTTCCTCTCTCAAATTCTACTCTCTACTTCTGAGTTCTTTATATTTGTTCATACTAGTCTTACCTTACAGTCATACTTTATAGATTTCTAATATTCATATTATGGAATACTCATGGACAGTCAAATTTGGCTTCTCTGTAGGATTAAATGAGAAAATGAATGTAAAAGTATCTGAAGGAGTTCTTCACAAGTGTTAGTTGAATTTGAATTAGTGAAAAATAAGCAACTGAAAAGAAAAGGTTTGATGCCTTTTGGGAATGAGGGACATACCCATATATCCAACTACCCACATTTCAGTCCTTCTCCCAGTCTTAATGAAGGTTTAAAAAATGAACTCAGATTTGTTTGCAAGAGGTAATTTTTAAGGTAACTACCATCTAGGCTTTCAACACTCTGGATAGAGAAAATCTGTGATCTACTCTACAAAAGTCACAATGTCTACCTTAAGGAGTAATTCATAGGATCATACCAAGAAATTTGGATAATTCCTGGAGGTTTGTGGACTGTGGACTTCTACTCCATTAGTTAGTAACTTGACCAAGAGGGAAAAATAATGAGTTTGTTAATGGTCAATTTTGTTTTGGGTACTGGCTTTGATTAAGGAATCAGTTGAAAATCTAAAGGTAATATTTACAATGGTAATTTTACTTGCCACATACGAGTTTTGTGATCCTTGCCTGTAGTATTATTAAGCATTATTAATATTGGTTAATCAAGATTTGCTTTATAGAAATATACATGATAATGAGAGCATAATAGTTATATTAATTGAGCACCTACTATATAATTTACCTGTATTATCTCTTTTACCATGTAGATTCTAACATTTCCATTATGCAGACTAAGTCACCAAGGTTCCACAGCTTGTAAATAATGTAGTTAGCAACTCAAATCCAGGCAATTTGCCCTTGCAACCCACTTTTTTAACTGCTACACAGTACTGCCTTGGGTTCACTGGACAAGCTACCTAATAGAATAGAAATAGCTAACCTTTGTCCCTTGTCTGAACTCCACATCATTTTGGAATTAATGAATTATCTTTCCAATATGAACTAAAGGATGAACTATTACCAGGTAGTGTCATGTGTGGAGAAACTAATTTCAATCCAACATCAGGTGTCTTCTTGCCTTATAGAGAAGCTCAAACTTAGTACAGTGGTAGATATAAATATATTTAAGCTATTAATATTAAGATGCAAATTTTAAAAAAATGAATATTTTTTGTGGGATAAATGGAAAGCTTTAAACACACCAGATTTTGGAGGGGAAAAATTTAAGCCTATAACCACAATTTTCCCTAGTAATAGTTATAGATATAGATATAGATATAGAATAGATATAGTAATATATCTACCTATTTTCCCTTCAATGGGGAGTGTAATCTGAGTAACTTTCTACATGGTGTTTCTAGGGAAGCTGAACTCATTTTAATTTTTAAAATATTGTACTTTCCTCTTCCTTTCTGGAAGTAAATATAAATTTTCATAGATTTTTTTCTTTTCTTTAAATGTTTGTTTTTGAGAGAGAGAGAGAGAGAGAGAGAGCACACACAAGTGGGGGAGGCAGACAAAGAATCTGAAGCAGGCTCTAGGCTCCAAGCTGTCAGCACAGAGCCCAGTGCAGGACCTGAACTCAGGAACCATGAGATCATGGCCTGAGCTGAAGTCATAGACTTTTTCTAAGCATAGTTTTGGATAACGTTAAATATTTTATAGGTTATTATACTAGAGAATGTGGGTAGCAATATTTTAGTCTTCAAATTTTATCTTTATAAATAATACTAGCAAGAACTAACATTTTCTAAGCAGAAATTCTACTTTTAGATGCATTTTATTGTTTAATCTGTACAACCTATAAGTTTTTATTACCCCCTCCCATATTTTATATGAGTAACTGGAAGCTTAGAGAGGTGTTAAGTACCTTAAGTTCACTCAGCTATTAAAGACATGTGTTCACATTAAGAGATTTTTTAAAATTCTGAACCCATTCTGTCTCCCTTTAAGCAATCTTATTTTTTGTGGAGGTAAGATTTCTAAATAACACATTCCTGAATGGTTCTAAACAAGACCCTTATAAGCTCTGAATTATTCTCTATTTATATTAACTAAAGTTTTTACAGCTTTGTAGAAGTGAAAAATATTTGTTTATTTATTATAATTAAGGGCTATTGCTGCTGAAGATGGAATGAATGCCCAGGCTGGTGAGGCACATCAATTTGATAGGCACCTCTACTTAGGGGATGCCTGGGTGGCTCAGGCGGTTAAACATCTGACTTCAGCTCAGGTCATAATCTCATAGCTCATGAGTTTGAGTCCCCCACCGGTTTAGCTTGAGCCCCACTTCAGGTGAGCACGAGTTCTCTCTCTCTCTCTCTCTCTCTCTCTCTCTCTCTCTCTCTGTCTTCCCTTGTGGGATTCTCTCTCTCTCCCACTCTCTCTCTACCCTCACTCACTTGTGCCCTCTCTCTCTCTAAAAGAAAAAAAACACAAACAAAAAACCTACCCAGAAGAATATTTTAGTAGTTGTATGTTGTTGGGTTTTGTTTTTTTTTTTTGGTTGTTTTTGGTTTTTTGTTTCTCGTTTTTTGTTTTGTTTTGTTTGTTTGTTTGTTTGTTTGTTTGATAGAACAGGGGAGGGACAGAGAAAGAGGGAGAGAGAGAATCCCAAGCAGACTCCATGCCCAGCATGGAGCCTGCCGCAGTGCTCAATCCACAAGCATGAGATCATGGCCTGAGATGAAATCAATAGTAGGATGCTCAACCAGCTGAGCCAACCAGAATCCCCTTTAGTAGTTTTGATTTTATTAGATTTTGAATTTTAATTATGAACTATTTCTAACACAGAATGGTACCACAAATATCCTGTTAGACATCTGTGCCACTACCATCTTGATTTAATAAATGTTAACATTTTACAATATTCTTTTTGGACCTTTTTTGTAAGGATTTTTTGATACAACAAAATTCCCCTGCCTACTCTATTACAATAGCCTTTATCCCTCCCCAGCGATCTTCACTATATTGAAGTTCATGCGAGTTCTTGCCATGTTTTCTTCTATATATTTATTACTTACATGAGTACACTCATACCTTTATGGACTGGTTTTATGTGTTTTTGAAATATACATAAATTAATAATATACTACATATTCTGCTTTTTTTCCACTTTATGCTTTTGAGAATGATCTATGTTAATATGTGTATATCTTGTTTTCTATTCTCACTGCTACAGTATAATCCATTGTATGAATATTTAGCTTATTTTCCATTTTTGAGTATTATAAATAATGCTGTAGTGAACATCTTAGTAAATGTCTCCTTTTATGCATTTGTGTTTTTTATGGATTACATACCTGAGAATAGTTCTATCAGTTTATATTTCCAGCAACAGGGTATGAGAGTTTCTCATTGTTCTCAGAAGGACTTGATATTAACAGATTTTCAAAATTTTGCCTACTAAAAATAGCTGCCCTGTACATCTTCAAAAATGTTAGCATCATGAAAAACAAAAGCCAAGGAGCTATTCCAGATTAAAGAAGACTAAAGATACATAACATCTAAAAACAGTGTTGTTCCTCAGTTGGGAAAATGAAACAAAGTCTGGATTATGTATTAAATGGTTTTTGCTCCCTTGTTAATTTTTTTGAAGTTTGATCATTGTAGCATGGTTATATAAGAGAATATTCTTGTTCTTTGGGAATACTCATCGAAGTATTTAGGGATAAAGGGACACGATGTCTCAGAATTATTTTTAAATGCTTTAGCAATATAATAATACAGAGAGTGAGATTAAGCAATGTAGCAAATTTCTAACATCGGTGAATCTAGGTGAAGGGTATATGTGAATTCATTTTACTTTCAACTTTTCTTTAGATTTGAATTTTTTTCAAGAGAAAAAGTGCTAAACTCATAGGTGTGAATTTATTCATTAATTTACTCTTCTCTGAGTACTAGTGAGATTGAACATCTTTTCCTATGTTTGTTGGTCATTCAGATTTCCTTTTTTGTGAATTTGAATTCCTTTGCCTAATTCTATTTTGCCATTTGTCTTATTGACTTGTCAAAATTCTGTAATATTCTCCTTACTGATTCTTTGTTGATGTGTTTTGCCAACAACTTATCTCACTTTTTGGTTTGTCTTTTAACTTTGTGTAATGGGTTCATTAAGTAGTCTTAACCCATATAAAATAACTTTGTTTTCAATAATTTTCCACTAACTGTCCTATTTTGAACTCTTCTTTTCCATTGAATGGAGGATCTCTTTACAACTTCTGGTCAAGATTCCAGAACATTCCAGTGACTTGGTTATTAGAAAGTCCCATTTTTGTAATTAAAGAGACAGTTAAGTTTATTTTGATGTATAAATCTTCAAATCAAATCTAAAGCTCTTCTTCTCCTTATTTTTTTTAGCATAAGCTAAACGTTTCCATGTCTCTAGTGGAGAAAGGCTGTCGTCTACTTTGTACATATCTCCCCCTGCTAGCTCATCAAGGTGCTAATCCTCTGCTATGTGGAATGGGAAGAAGAAGCCAGAGGGCAGGCATCTTTTCATTTGAGCTTACTGTGGTGCAGTTTCTTCCTTGTCGGTCACTACTGCTCTAATGTTGACCAAGTTTTAACATCCTGACTGTGGCAGACACCCATGTGTTTCCTCTCTCTAACTGGGTTGGGGGCATGTTTAGAGTGTTTGAAAAGGCCATGTAAACTACTTTCCTTTTGCACAGCTCCTGAAGCAGAGATCTGACTCTGATTTAAGGTTCACATCTAATTTTCACCTTTTCCAAAAGGATAGCGCATCTTCCCAGCCCCATTTATTGAATCCTTTCCCACTGAGATGTCTTCTTGCCTCCCACCCAATATAGTGGAAATTAATCCTTTTGCCAAATAATGAGAATACAGGTTGACCCAAAGGCTGTTCCTCTCTCATCTCAGTTCTTTTTTCCCCCTGACTTAATTGCCAGGAGCAGGTCAGCAAGTTTGCCAGAATAGACATTTAATTGGAAGCAAGATACCAGGCCTTTTGTTTAGGCAACTCTAATCTTTATGAGTGATTGCCTTGGCTTTCCACCCCCCTCCTTAGCTTCTGGGAAGTGGAGGTGTACCACCTCCCTTCCACCCAGGAAAAAGAATAACCTCTCCAGAAGTCCATGATCCCTCCCATGTCTCTGTCCTCTTACTTATGTGGGGTGAGAAGGAAGTTGGTGGTAAGTACTGGTCTAGCAATTCTCAGTAAGTCTTAATGGGAGGTGGCTGTTCCCAATTGGTAGTGACAGCTTGGTCTTAGACCATGGAGTACTTAGTATCCCTTCTCATCAGTTTTGGATTTATCAACAATTCCAGGACAACCGGAAAAATACCATTTGACATAAGGTTGCATTTCATTGGTATTTTCTTGCATAAAAGTTTTTAAATGTCTTAATATAGTCAGATTTATTAATCTTTTCCTTATAGCTCATCCTTTCTTTTAGCTTTTTCCTTTTTATTTTAAGTTTATTTACTTATTTCAAGAGAGAGAATATAAGAGGGGAAGGGCAGAGAGAGAGGGATAGAGAGAATCCCAAGCAGGCACCACACTGTCAGTGCAGAGCCCTACACGGGGCTTGAACCCACGAACCATGAGATCATGTCCTGAGCTGAAATCAAGAGTCAGATACTCAGCCAACTGAGACACCCAGATGCCCTTCCTTTAGCTTTTTCAATAACTATTTCCCTATTCTTTTCAAAATTTTGCTTTTTAACATTTAGATCTTTTGTCTATTTGACTCTTTAAAAACTTTTTTGTTTATGGTGTATGAGGTGTAGAGATCTAATTTTAATTTTCCCATAAGGATAGTTCTTGTCTCAATACTATTTGTTGAATAGTCTCTTCTTTCCTGCTGATTTGTATTACCACCTTTCAAGCTTCTTTTAACTGATACACATTTCTTTGTATTTTCTTTTTATAGGAATCAACTCTGCTGTCCCCTAAACTAAATTAGATCCCTGATATGTTCACCCATCATAGTGAATTGTTCCATTGAAACTTTATTAGTAGAAGTTGTGTTCACTATTGCATCCCTAGCATTTAGTACAGTACTTGGCACAGAGTTGGCTCTGAATAAATGTTTGGTGAAGGAATGAGCAAATCCAGGCCAAGATCCACGTGGCTGTGAGTCTGCCCTAAAGTCTACATTCACAGATTTCAATAGGTTTTATATTTTACTGTGATTGGTGAAATGGATTTTTCCTTTTCAATAACATAGGCTCTCTCTTGATCTGTTGTTCTTTGAGACAGACATTGTGAATATTCCTAGATTTATCCTTTTCTTGAGCTTGGCATCTAATGGGTCACTTAGGTTCATAATTTCCACTTCCTAAAAATTAAGACATATTTTCTATTCCTACTATATTTTCATTTCAGTTCAGGCCTTCCCCCTCTTTTATTTTTTAATGTGATATTTGATATATGCACAAAAATGTGTATAACACATAATAAGTTAAAATTACATGTACACCTATGGAAACTACCACCTGCCTAAGAATGATAATATTATCTGTCCATGGCCTCTACTTCATTGCTTCTCTCTGGCCCGCCCCTTGCCTCCACCTAAGAGGTAATCACTAACTTGAAGTTTGGGTTTCTCAGCCTCTTGCTTTTGTTTTCTTTTCAAATATAGACTTGCTACATAATGCAAATATTCCTACCAAGCATTATATAGATATACTTGTTCTTGAGCTTTTTAAGAATAGTTTCATACTTTGTGAAGTCTGCAAATTGAATTTTTCATTCAACATTTATGCTTCTAAGATTCATCCATACTGCTGTGTGTGGCTATGGCTAATTTCATTATTTAATTTCGTTAGTGGACACAATGACGTTACATTGTGTAACATACCACCATTTGTCTATTCTCCTGTTGATGTTTGTTTAGACTGTTTCCAGACTTTTATTTGCTATTTTGGACAAGATTGCTGTAAACATTTTTGTTTATGTCTCTTGGTCCACATGTGTAAAGTTTTTCCAGGCTCTGTATCAAAGAGTGGACTTTCTGGGTGAAAGGGTATGTGAGTATTCAGCTTTAAAAGATAATGCCAAATTGCTTTTCCAAGTGGTCTATCTATACTCATGCCAGTAAAGTGTAAAAGTCCCCATTGATGCATATTCTTTCCAACATTTGGCATTATGAGATGTATTAATCTTTTCCCTGTGCAGATGTGTAATTGTGTCTCCTTTTAATTGTAATTTGTATTTCCCCAAGAAAAGAATTTGAAATTGTTTTATAGGCCTACTGACCACTCTTGTTTCCATTTCTGTGCAATGACTGTTTGTCTTTGCTCTTTTTTCTATTGGGTTATTTGAGTTTTTCTTACTCAAAGTCACATATTTTAGATCCAAATTTAATTCTTTATCAGTTATAGGTATTGCCAATATTTTCTTTCAACTTGTGACTTTCTTTTTTACTTTTTTAATAGTATCTTTATAAACAGAACTTTTAATGAAGTTTTAATTTTAATAAAGTTGAATTCATCAGTCTCTTCTATTATACTTGGAATTTTTAAATCTTGTTTTAAAAACACCCAGCTCTACACTGAATTTATAAATATATTTTCTTATGCTTTATCTTAAAGGATTTAAAAGCTTTGTCTTTCACATTTAAGATGCATCTGGAATTAATTTTTGTGTACATGGTATGAAGTAGGGCTCCAATTTTATTTTCTTATTATGGGCAAATAATTATCCTGTAAGAGAATTTATTTAGATTGAAATATACTCAAAATACATATTGCTATGAAAGGAAAGCACACAATATAACAGAATATATGGTATTTAGAAAGTATAAAATATATATGTGGTAATTAGTATGTATACAGAATTTAAAGAGACATACACCAAAATAACAACAATGATTATCTTTGAATAGTAGAACAATTGATGATTTTTGTTTATTTCTTTTGTTCTTTTCTGTATTTTCCAATTTTTCTCTGTCGAACATATATTTGACAGTGAGAAAATAAGGTAGTATAGGTGATAATATAGTATCAGCACATCTTAAAGAGAAATCATCAGTTGAAAGAGAAACCATGAATTGAAATCTTCCAACTTAACTTTTTTTTATATAGCATCTTCCATTCCTAGGGATATGGGAGAATGTTTGTGGATTATGCAGTAAGTCTCAGTAGAAGGTGAAAAGCCATTAAGTTGTGGAATCTGGGTTAATCTTTTGTAAATAGTTATATAAAATCTCTCTCTCCTAAGTTGTGTTTGCTTTACAGGTAATGTGCGACTCTTTGGAGAATAGGATCTGGGTTACTTATATGTATCATTGGTGACATAATCATTTCTTTTTGATCAACAGCAGATAATGAAAAGACTTATAAAGCGATATGTTCTGAAAGCACAAGTGGACAAGGAAAACGATGAAGTTAATGAAGGTAAGCATCTCCAACTTGAGAAACATCCTTTTGCAACTAACTTAATGAACTTGGGAAACTTGTTATTGAAGGATAGTTTAAAAATCCAATCTCAGGTAATAGTTCCAAGATTGACAGGAGAATCTTATGTTAATTTCTAAAATTATCTTTTTAAAGGAATGGTTATTTAAAATGTCATTCAGAGACCATTTATCTCTTCTCGGAATGCCCTGATTCTTAGAATGTAAAACCTGCTATCTTTCTGGAAGCTTTTAAATCCCTATTATATAAGGTAGTCAGTAGTTTCAGTTCTGTTTTCAGTGAGTGCACATGAGTGTTAACCTTTTTCCAATATTAACATTTTCCAATAAAATAATTGACTGCTTGGCTCAAATAGAATCCACATTTCTTCAGGAAAATCTTTGCTTTGTTATACACAAATCTTGCTCTCATCTAGTGTTTCTCTTTTGCCTTTCACTTTTCTTCTTGGCTCCTTCCTTAATGGTGCCTATTTTTCCACATATATCCTAGGCAGGGCATCTGTCTGGATTATAAAAATGTTTCACCAAAGGCTAGGTGGGTCAAAGCACAGGCCCAGAGTTGGAAGAAAAAAAAATCAAACTTGGAGAAATAAGTTGCCTTAAAAATGGAAACTGTAGGTTACACCAGTGAGATGCCACCAGATGATCTCTATCTGTGCTGATAAGAGAGAAAGGGCTAAACTAAATAAAACTGGTAATGGGTTTTGAAGCCATTACTTGATGAACACAAGGAATCCCTTGAAAATCTGAGTCAGTCCAATGATACATATATGTAGAAAAGAAGTCTATGAATGTGTGATTGAGGATCAGCAAAAATCCAATCATGATGCCCTAGAAATTGTCTCAGGGAGATAGGATTGGAAAGGGGCTGTAGTCTAGAAAGTGGAAATCTGATCATTTGTGCAATAACCTCCCTGATGGGAAGGGGTACAAAAACAAAGTGATCTGGGGAATTGGATGGCTGAAAGCATTAAAACCAAGGAGCATCTTCCAAGTCCTTGCACCAAAGAGGAAAATGAGTTAGTGAGAATTTGGAGTTTTGAACAAAGTTCTAATTAAACTATCATACAGTTTAACAGCTTCATTAATAAATGAAGGGACTGAAGTCTGAAGAGGCTGAGTAATTTGTGTTTGCTCTATTGGCAGACTACATGTAACACTTAATGTATAGTCTTCTGGGGCACCTGAGTGGCTCAGCTGGTTAAGCATCCAACTCTTGATGTTGGCTCCGATCATGGTCCCATGGTTGTGAGATTGAGCCCTGCTTTGGGCTCTGTGCTGGGAATGAGATCTGCTTAAGGTTCTCTCTCATCCTCTTCTTCTGTCCCTCCCCTGCTCTCTCTCGTTCTTTCTCTCTCTCTCGCTCTCTCTCAAAAAAATAAAATAAAATAAAAGTATAGTTTCCCCATAAGTCAAAAGCAAGGAAGGAGGATATGGCAGTAGGCATGCAAAAGGGGATCCACTGGGTTTATAGTCCAAATGTAATACTTAATGGAGTGAAAATCTATTTATTTCACCAAAGACTGGCCTTGTGATTTCAAATTAGATCATATTGCCAAATGGGAAAGGAAGAAGCACTTTTTTTTTTTTTTGGTCTAAACAAAATGAATCTGAAAATGTTTTATGTGTAGTCCTAAAAAATAGAATTCTTTAAGATAAAGAGGTTCTGACTTTCATATATGTAAGAACATAGAAATTATACTTTAAACCATGATAAAGGTAGCAGGGAATATCATTAAAGGTATGTTTTACATGTGATTCTATTATAAAAAGCTGTTGAAATACCAATGATTTGAAGAATCACTTCTTATAAATTCAAGATAAATTTCTGCCCCAAAGTTCACCTTTCGATGTCAATGGCTTATCTACATGATAATCATTTGCAAGAGAATCCAGTTTTTAATTGCAGTCTACATATGATCAAAATACTGCCAAGCTTAATTATGGGTATAGTTGTGTTTTAGTAGCCAAAAGTCTCCTATGGAGTTTCTTAGGTATGTACACATTGCTAGTGGTTTCACATCTAAACTTAATTTCACCGTTGCTTGTTACTTCCTTATACATTGGTTCTCTGTGTCTTACAAACCCTTCCTTGGCTCCAAGTTCATTACCACTGCCTTCCTTAATAATCACTTTATGTTCTTCCCAACTCCTCAAACTTGACATAAAATTTAGTTGTTTCATATGAGTATTTGCCTGTTAAATAGATTGACTAAGCTTTAATTAAGTTGCATTTTGCTAGGGTTCTCTTCCATCCTAGCAAAGGGGGATAATCCACGTAGGTTTCAACCCTTATGGGTCTGAGGGAACCAAAGGGACCCTCTATAGACAGGATGGAGATACCCTGAGTGCAGATCAGTTAACAGAAAAATCACCCTGTGTTAAGAGGTGATTGAGCCCCAGAACAACACTTTAACTGAGTTCTACTACTGAAAACATAGCTGGACTATTTTTATAGCTTTTGTCAAACATAAGTATATTTTTAAAGATTAATATTTCTTAAATATCCTGAAGGAAAAAAATTGAAAAAAGTACCTTGGACTTTATGAAGCAAATGTGTTCATATTGTATGAATTCATTCTTTGTTCTTTTCTAAATCCAAAGAGCAAATTACCCATGATATTTTTTTTTAATACAAATACTATAGGTGAATTAAAAGAAATCAAACAAGATATCTCCAGCCTTCGTTATGAACTTTTAGAGGACAAGAGCCAAGCAACTGAGGAATTAGCCGTTCTGATTCATAAACTCAGTGAGAAACTGAATCCTAGCATGCTGAGATGTGAATGATTCAGTAACCTGGAATAATGGCTTTGACTATAGCACAAATGTGGGCAATAATATTTCTAAGTATGAAATACTTGAAAAACTGTGGTGTAAATTTTTAGTTTTAACTGCCTTTATCATGTGAATCTTTAAAAGTTAGGTCTTAATGATTTTACTGTTTTATCACATGAAAATGGTCTTCATTTTGATTGTCTGCCTTGACATTATAAACAATGACATGCCATTGTATTTAAAGGCCCAGTATTATTACATTACTGACATTTTCGTCCACTTTAGAATAAACTCTATGTCTTTGCACTACCTGTTTGCCTCCAAGAGACCGTAAGCTCCTTGGGGACAGGGACCATGTCTTATTCATCTTTGTGTCTCCAGCATCTAGTACAGTGCCTGGTACATAGTAGGTGCTCAATAAATGTTGAACCCAACTGAACTGAACTGCCAACAAAATACAAATAAAAATAAAAAGGTCATCACTATGTAGCATTCCTTCCGTTGTCCAAATGCTGAAGACATTTAAAAAAAAATAGAAACATGAAATTTTATAACTGGCTATGACTTGGTAAGATTTTCTTAGAATTTTTGGCATCACTCATAATCCTAGAACCTTTGAGCCCCGAATGAAGAATTTAACAATGAAATGGGTTAATAGAAAATATAATTACATATTTAAGTTTCATAGAATTGTTCCAAACAACACATTAAAGATTTTTCTAAAGTATATACTCTTTGCTTTCTGTCTTAAATTTTCATTTGTTGTTTTTCAATAACGTGAATTTATTTAGTGGGATGGTGAGTTTTTTAAAGTTAGGGGATATGCAGGGTTGCTCTTTTGTTATAACCTTCTAATTTCTGCCTTTGATGCTTTAATGCTAAATAAGATATCAATGACTGACTTCTATCTTGCCCATTAGCTTCATTCTGAGTTTTAGAGGGTATGTCTATGGGAAGAACCAGGAAAAAGCAATGGCTGTCTACCTGGAAACACATATCCAAGCCTCACCAGGTATGTTTCGTTTCCCTTCGAGGCATCTCTTGCCATCATTGCTTACAATGATTGGCATCCTTTTTCTTATCAAAGCATTTCAATTACACTTTCTATACAAAATAGGTGGTGATGAATCTGTATTTGATTTTTATTTTATAAGTGAGTTAAATACTGGTAATACCCACAACACCTCATGCATCCCCTTAATAAGAATGGGAGTACAGGCCAGTAATTTCCCTCATCTCTTCACAGACCATAAAACAAAGTATTTTTTTTTATCAGCTAGGTTTTGTCTCATGGAGTTATGCCTATCTGGATTCTCTTCACTCTGTTTTTGTCAAGTCAAACAGGAATACGAATTATCATAGCTTAAGGGTAGTTTCATAGGTTCTAAAAAACGATTAAATACATTATATGCTAAAACTCATTAATATCACACATTTTTTGTTTTCTAGACATGAAAACAAAATGACCACTAAATGGTAGCTCTTTAAAGATTATTTCTTAATTTCTACTTTTGGGGATTTAAAACAGTTAATGTAAGAAAAGAACTTTATAGGGGCGCCTGGGTGGCTTAGTCGATTAAGCGTCCGACTTCGGCTCAGGTCATGATCTCACAGTTCGTGAGTTCAAGCCCCGCGTCGGGCTCTGTGCTGACAGCTCAGAGACTGGAGCCTGCTTCACATTCTGTGTCTCCCTCTCTCTCTGCCCCTTCCCTGCTCATGCTGTGTTTCTCTCTGTCGCAAAAATAAGTAAACATTAAAAAAAAATTTTTAAAAAAAAGAAAACTTTATACATTTTTGCTACCATTTTAGAATATTTCATTAACTTTTGTGCTTTGCAAATGGTATTTTGTGTTAAACATTTTTCAAACTTTATATATTTTATGTTATACCTCAGAGCTAAATAAAATATTGATTTTTTCTTTGTTATATGTTACTATAGTTTATATTAAAACAGTAAAGATATGAAATTTCCATAATAGAAAATACTCACAGTCTTCTAGTATTGTCTAGGATTCCAAGAGTAAAAGGTTTTTCCTGTACCTATGGGACAGCATATTTAGTAATCTTCCTAATTGGGATTGAAAAAATGTTGAATGGAAAAGTGTCAGATTTAGCTGAGGACATTCTTCCTAGGATCCTTGGAGTGTTGAATGAAAATAAAGCTCATGGCAACTATATCCTGTAAGAAAATACATTTTTTTTTTTGTCGTCTATGCCTTTCACAACTGCAGAGCTCCAAACATAGGTGGTTTTTCCTTTATTTACTATGCTTATGTAAAACTGGTACATTTCTGTTATTTCATTTTTTTCCTTCTTCATAGTTTCTAGGTGGTAGCCAAGAAAGAAGATGTGATGCCAAGATGTGGTGGATACTATTGATATCCTACCCAGATCCTTTTTAATGGGCCAGTGCAGGCATCTCCCAGATTCTGTGAGTGTTCCCAGAATAGCAGTTCCCAACAATCCACTTCTCCAGGGAATTGCCCTCAACTGAAAGGAAGCCCTGGATGTTATGTTTCCCCTTCCCCATACCAGTGACCAACTGGGGTGGAAATAAAAAGGCTGGGCCCTTGTCTTAAGGTGGGCCACATTTTTTGGTGTAGTTCATGCTCAAGAGCTACAGAAGGGATTAGGCTTGGCCAGACTCCAGTTGAGACCAAATCTGTGTTTAGCTTTTCCCTCTATTATCCTGTCTCCCTTCCTCCCTTTCTGCTGAGAACATTCCTTCAATATATCATACCCAAATCTTATTAGGCTTTGTCCCCAGTGAACTCATCCTAAGACATAGGTATTACTGTGATAATATAGATGCAAGGTAAGGATTATTCTAGGTGATTGTTATCAAAATTAATACTTCTTTGAGGTTAATAATAACTCTGGGCCAGCAACACCTTGTCTCACTGTTTTAACAGGAACATTGGGCTTAGAAGCAATGCTCAAAGAATTAGGTGGGGCAACTTGGAGAAGGGAACATTTTAACAGAACCAAAAACAATTTTGTTTAGCGAAACACATTTAGGTGATTATGATTAATTAGAAAATTATCCAAGTCCTATATCTGTTTTTTAACTTCTTTGCTATTCTTAGTTTTTTCCTCAGTTACAGATAAAGGAAAGGAAGCAACTCTCAAATTGCTTCTTAGGCTTACTCTTTAAAAAATTTGGTACTGTAAGTGTTTCTGTATTAAATTTGCTGAAGACCCTTGACTTAATGGAATTCACAATACATTGAGAAGCTTAGATTTATAGACTTGAAATAAAACAGGGAAATAAGCAAAATAGTATCTGGTGTCTTCAGAGTTCTGTGTACTTTAAAAACTTAAAAATGAGATGTATTTTGTGATTGGTAAAAGCAAATTTACTACGACTTAAGACAACTGTCTTACTCAATCGTGTCCAATATATTTTTATTTCAAATGCGTTAAGCCAAATGAAAGAAGCTGTTAGAAATGGGAAGGTAAAGTGTCTTATGAATGATGTCTAAAAAGAACTGAAGTCACATTAATTGTTTATTGTGTGCCCTGGGACAAATCTGGTCTTCTACCATGTTCCATCAAACAGGGCTTTGCCACAAGCAGATTCTCAGTCTTTGGGTGTCTGAGTTCTTTCAGGGGATTGGTATCATCACCCAAGGTGGTAATGATCTTTCTTTCCATGTTTCTTTTTTAAAATCAATCTAAAAGGTTATTAATTTTTTAAAATACGAGTTTGAGAGTTTCCCAGTTGGTACCACATGTTAGTGGAGACCAATGTATATACTCATGAGTCAATCACTCAGTCAACCACCTTTAGCTGTGTTATGGTTTTAACTATAATGCAATTTAAATTGCTCTTATTCTTAGTCATAAGTTGTTTAATTTATACTCATAAGGGTTGCTTTGAGACCGCAGCATAAGGTTTATAAGTTACTGAAGTGCATGATCCTTCTGTAAATTTGTCTGAAGGTGATTTTTATCACATTTAAGATCTAATCATTTTTTTTAATGTAATCCACCAAGATGTCTCTAGTACCTTAAAATATGTTTAAAAAGATAAATTATAGCGGCAGTTTTCTCTAACTTGGCTTTTCATTTTTGTGAAGAAAAACTCCCCACCCTGTTAATTATATAAGAAGTATTTAAAATTAGTACTTTGAAAATTTTGCCATTTAGAAACAAAACACAGTACTTAAAAAAAAATCACTTGCCTTTTCTAGATGCAAAATGAAAGAATTCTAAGTATCATAAAGCTCTTTTTGTGTATTTTTGATGCTATATCATAGCCTCATTTTAATGTTTTAAAATAAATTTGATCTTCAAAATAAACTCTTTTCTTTTACACAAAGTAAATAAACAGTGGGCATCACTTATTAAATGGGAAATAAGCATTGCCAGTATATATTTTGATTACAAATATTATAAAGATTATAGGAAGAGCCAGGTGGCTCACTTGGCTAAGCATGCGACTCTTGGCTTCAGCTCAGGTCGTGATTTCATGGGTTCGTGAGTTTGAGCCCTGTATCAGGCTCCATGCTGACAGTGCAGAGCCTGCTTAGGATTCTCTGTTTCTCCCTCTCCCTCTCTCTCTCTCTCTCTGCCCCTCTCCCACTCTCTGTCTCCAAAAAATACATAAACTTAAAACAGCTTTTAAAAAAGATTGCAAGAAGATGAATTTTATAATGCTACCTTAAATAATATAGCAATCTAAAATAAAATGCCTTATCTTTAAAGCTACATTTCTACACAAACATTTTTTTTTCTCACCTTGGCTTGTAGATGCCCAAATTAATTACAAAATTTCACAATGAAAAAATGAGATAATTATTAAAAATCCTACGGGATTTGAAAGATTATACATTACTGTGAAAGTGGTTTGTGGATATGAAAGAGAAAACATTGGATTAATGGTTTCTAAGATTTTGCTCAGCCCTGGAATACTTGTCAAACTTACGAGAGTAATTTTTAAAAAGATAATTCCTGCCCATTCATCAGGTTTTCCGGATTTTGATTTCTTTGTTATAATGCAAAAACGTAGCAGTAATAAATATCAGTACCATTTTCCTTAAGTTGTTAACATGCATTGCCAGGACTTAAGAAGGGAAACAAAACAGACTGGGAAGATTTGGTACCCACTGTCTTGGATAACCCTTTATCAGAACCTTGCAATCTCAGGGACAGTAGAATGCCTACCTTGGAAACTATGCAGTTAAACACAGATTTTGAGGATTGCTTAATTTTTAATTTTATTTTTTAACAATTTTATTTTCAAATTGAAAAATTTTATTAAAAACAATGCAAACATCTTATGGAAAACACAAAACAAGAAGAGGAAAGTTTATAATCCTTTATAACCAACAACATTTTTTTTGGATTTATTTCATAACAAGTCCCTTCCTATAATTGTAATCATAGTATATACACTATTTTATATTATGCTTTTAGTATGATCCTGAACACTTCCCACATTGCTTTCCAGCCTTCATTATTTCCACTTTCAGTGGCTGCACAGTAGTTGATAAAGTGGAGGCACCATTTCTTTATTGGATAGTTATATCTGCATTTTAAGTGGTTCCTCAATGACGACTTGTTACTTTGCTTTGTTTTTGTAAAACTAAATATCCAAAATTGGGGTTATGTGTTAAAAATATCCCACATTTATAGGTTTGGATGCATATTTCTACATTGCTTTTGAAAGGGTTTTATTGCCAGTTTTAAGCATCACAGTTGATGAGCACATGCCCTCTCTACAATATGCAGTGTTATCACTTACATCTTTTTCTAATTTGAAAGGTAAAATAAAAGGGTATCTTGCTTTAATATTATCAATTACAAATGAAGGTAATAGATTTCTATAAGTTTGTTCAGTAGCCACTTTCTTCGTGAAATGTCTGTTAATATTTTTACCTGTTTACTTACTGGAATAATACTATTTCTTTATTTATTAACTTGTATGAACTGTTTATAAAGATAGTAAGTTTGCATATATATCCCAAATTTTTGTTTATATTTAAAAAATTTTGTCACATATTGAAATGTTTCATCTTTATTCTTAATATCTGTTTTTTTCTTTTTGATTTCTTTTATTCCTGTTAAGATCAGACAAGTTCCCTTCTGATATAGGCTGAATTGTGTCCCACTTAAATTCATATGTTGAAGTCCTAACTCCAAGTACCTCAGAATGTAACTGTATTTGGAAGTAGGACCTCTAAAGAGGTAATTACCGTAAAATGAGATCATTAGGATGGGCCTTGATTCATCCAATTTGACTGGTTTCCTTATCAGAAGAGATTAGGATACAGACTTGCAAAGAGGGAAGACCTTGTGAATCCAGGAGGAGAAGATGGGCATCACAAGCCAAGGTGAGAAGCCTTAGAAGATTGGTTTGGTTCCCTGCTCACACTTTGATCTTATATTTCTAGCCTGTGAGACCTGTGAGAAAATAAATTTCTGTTGTATAAAGTCACTCAGTTTGTGGTAACTTATTATGGGGCCCCTAAGTGTTCCACCTTCCAATTCCCTAAATTCTATAAAATTCTGTACAACTCTGTGTTCTCCTGTCTCCCCTATGGCTTTATTTTTCAATTTACTTCTGAAATGTATCTGTATTTTTGTTGAGTCTAAATTGGTATGTGTTTTTCGCAAATTGCTACATAGCTAATCCATCTCCAGGCCCTGCTGTCTATTTTAATATGGAGTTATTTAGCCTCAGAAAAAGAATTGTCTAGAACATTCTGGTATCTAGACAAAACCTTCTCACGTCCCTTGCTGGAAATAATTATTCTTCCTAAGAAGTACCCCCTTCTCAGGGTTTCAATCTTGTTTCACAATCATTTGTGAACTCTCCTAGTAAACCAAAGAAATCAGGAAAGAGGCTGTATCTTTCTCATCTATATTTAGTATTTCTTTAGTCACAACACTGTACATTAAGGAAGAAATGATCAAAGGATCAGGGAATATTAGCTCTAAGTCAGACCTTGGATCATTATAGGCCACTAGTAGTCTGCAGGTCCCTGAGGCCTATTCAGGGAGTCTGTGATTTTGAAACTCTTTTCATTACACTAAGATGTTATCTGCCTTGTACACTGTGTTGACATTTGCACTGATGGTGCAAAAGCAATGGTGGTTAAGTACGGTTGGTGCTTAAACATGAATCAAAGCAGTGGCTTCAATAGTTACTGCATTCTTCATGCCACATATTGGCAGGAAACAAAACTACATAAATATGTCCGTTGTGAAGCAGTAAAAGTTGTTAATTTTAAGTCTCAATTTGAATACATTTCTTTCAGATATTCTGTGTGATGAAATGGGAAGTATGCATAAAGCATTTCTACTGAATACTGGGGGGTATTGTCTCAAGGAAAAGCATTTGTGTGATTATTGGAGATGGTAGCTGGAACACTTTCTTTAAAAAAGCACAACTGACAAAAATTATGATTAGTCAGACTAGAGTATTTGGTATACACTTTCTTGTGAATTCAAGAAGGGAACCTATCATTTTAAGGAAAACCACTGACATTTGTTGCCAATGCTTAAAATTTGACCTTTTAAGCACAAATGAGAAGTTTGCAAAATTTGTTTCCATGTTTGAGGTAGATAGCTTTCCAATATTTCACAACTTTTCTGATTAAATCCATGGTGATATTAACATATAGGATTTCTTTGATGTTATATAATGAAGACACATTCCACATTGCAATTAGCTTGTAAACAACTACCACTTGTTGACAATAAATTTCATGTAATAAAAAATAAAAAATAAAAATAAATGGCCAAAAGTTACTCATGAGCATAAAAAAAAAAACCAAAAACTACCACTTGTTAATTTTGTGCCAGATTTTCTTCATATACTTAAATAAAACAACCCACATATACCAACAGATGGAATGCAGTAGGAGATCTGGGACTTGCTTGTCTATTCAGGTGGACGGTAAATAGATTTGCAAACACCAATTTGCAGACTTTTTATCTCTTTTTTTCTCCCAAAATATTTTCATTAAAATTTTTATGTAATAAGTTTATTTTTTTAAATTTTTATTTATTTTTGAGACAGAGAGAGACAGAGCATGAATGGGGGAGGGTCAGAGAGAGAGGGAGACACAGAATCGGAAGCAGGCTCCAGGCTCTGAGCCATCAGCCCAGAGCCTGACGCGGGGCTCAAACTCGCGAACCGTGAGATCATGACCTGAGCTGAAGTCGGACGCTCAACCGACTGAGCCACCCAGGCGCCCCTGTAATAAGTTTATTTTTAAGTACACTTTTAAAATTCCAGTTTTAATTTCTTTTTTTTTTTTTTTAATTCTTGAGAGAGCGAGCACAAACCTGTGAGCAGGGAAGGGGGGGGGGAGAGAGAGAGAGAGAGAGAGAGAGAGAGAGAGAGAGAGAGAGAGAGAGAGAGAGAGAGAGAGAAACCCAAGGACGCTCTGCACTCTTGTAGAACCTGAATCGGGGCTTGAACTCACAAAGCCAGAGATATCCTAAGCTGAAATCAAGAGTCGGACGCTTAACCGACTGAGCCACCCAGGCGCCCCTCCAGTTCTAATTTCTAATATAGTAAATATCAGCAGATCTTATATAAACAAAAGGTCTTTGGGGTCCTCAATAGTTTGTTAAGAGTTTTGGGAAGGGGCTGTAAGGCCAAAAGTTTGATAACTATTGTGGTAAGCTAACTCCTGTAACGGTGGAACCTAATTCTTTGAAGGACTCTTTCCCGTGTCAGTAAAATAGTTCAGCATCAACGTAAGTTTCACATCAGGGGTCTACACTGAGAAAGACTTAAAGAGGTGCTTCTCTAGACCGCGGTGGGGGTGGAGCCAAGACTGCGTCTCCAGTCTCCCTGGAAACCACCTTTCTCTAGTGTCTTGGGCCTAGTCCTCCGTTCCTCTCCGCCTGTGATTGGAGCAGGTTAAGTCAGTGGGCGGTTCTTTGGGAGAGGGGCGGGGCTTTCTCTTTTGGCCGTGGGCTCCCTTCGCGTGAGCGTATTGACGTCACACTGGACGCCGCAGCCTTGACGCCACGCCTGTGCATCCCCAACTGAGGTCGTCGTAGCGGGGGTTGGCCTTTCGAGGGGACGCGAGCGGGACCCGTGAGGCCTGAGGTCTAGTAGCCTCTGTTGTTCCCGTGCGGTTCCGGCGCTGCCCCCAGCATCGGTGCCACCATCATGGATCTAAATTTAAACCGAGCGGATTATTTACAGGTAAACCTGAGGGAATAAAGCGGGCGCCAAGCGGGACGAGCCCCGCTCCCTGAGAGGATTTTGTCCTTCCACTGACGTCTGTCGGGGTCGCCCAGAGGGGGTGCGGCGGCGAAGGTGCAGAGCTGGGTGCTGCGCTCTCGTTGTCGCTGTCACGGGCAACTACTGCTCGCCCTTGAGGGTCCGCGGGGACTTGGAAAGAAGCGGCAGACGCTCCCGCGTTGCTGGCGGCTGCCAGCATACCTAGAATATATAGAATGTACATATATACACTTAGAATATACCTTGAATACCTAAAAAGAGCTGACGTGATCTCGGATTCCTCTTCAAGGCCGTACGCCTCCCAGGCTGCAGCTACCTGTTGGCCCGTAACTCCGGGAACCTCCCTCCATCTCTCCCCAGCCCCTTCTCCCGAGCGCCAGACACTTCTCGCTTTGAGCTGGACGTCACCAGCCACATAATCATAAAAGCCAACGACAACTCTTTATTGCACATGTAATTTCTTCATGAGCTTAACTTACATTACTATTTACTCTTCATAAAAATTCTCTGAGTAGATAATGTTATAGATGGTGATCTAGGATCACTTAATTACTTAACAGCGAAAAAGGATGAAGTTCTTAACTTGAAACAAAGTCTCTGACTCCGGAGCTGGTGTTCTCTCTCGTACACTATCCTGCCTCTCAATATTTCAGCTCTAGCCATTCTGTCCCTCTTTTTCATCTCCTTTTTCAGTGATCCCGTTTTGGCTCATGATACAAAAGTTTGCCCCGTCAGTTTCCCTGTTAGCTATGCTAGGTACTTTTCACCGTAATATCTTCCGTAGTGAACTGGTCACCACGTTTTGCTACTGCTTGTGTCTCCTAAACATCTCTTGACTGGTCCCATTTTTTCCCCATCTCCATTACCCCCAATTCAGGTCTTCATCTTCTCTTTCTCCAGTAATTGAAATAACCTCTTATTTGGGCTCCTAGCCTCCTGCTTCACCTCCCTCCAAGCCGTCCTTCACATCACTTGTTAGAATGTTTCAAAAATGCAAATCTAAACAGATTACTTTATTTTTTTCAAAAAAAAATTTTAATGTTTTATTTATTTTTGAGACAGAGACAGAGTATGAATGGGGGGAGGGGCAGAGAGAGAGAGGGAGACACAGAATCCAAAGCAGGCTCCAGGCTCTGAGCTGTCAGCACAGAGCCCGACACAGGGCTTGAACTCACAGACCATGAGATCATGACCTGAGCCGCAGTCGGACGCTCAACCGACTGAGCCACCCAGGCGCCCCCTAAACAGATTACTTTAAACTTTAGTACTACTCCTTAGAATACAGAAGAAAGCTGTACTTCTACACTATATGTAAATCCTTTTATGATCTGTTGTTTACTGCAATGTCTGTCCCATTGGTCCCCATCCTCCCCACGTCTTCTCTCATACTGTGCACCACTAGTGACAGTTCCCTGCTGTTTGCATCTTCCATACCTTTTGTAAGATAGTCCTCACTATCAGATTGGATGACATGACCCTCAGCATGTTCGGTGTTTTGCAGAAGTCTTCTATGTCGCATTTTTAATAATTGTAATCTATTTCCAAAGATTTTTAATTACTGTACGAAAACGAATAACTGTATGAAGTTTTTAGTGAAGGCTTCTAGAAATATGTGTTCATAAAGTATGTTGCCACTAGTGTCACATTATTTTTGGCTTCACAACTTTATAGCATAAATTTTACTATTTTGGGGTGGTTCCTATATTTTGTCATTTGTGGCATATATTTCATTAGAAAGTAAGTTCATCACTGATAGTAGTTGTTTCGTATCACTAATTGCAATACAAAATGAATTGAATCTGCTGGTTCTTTTAATCCCTTATGTAATCACTTCAAATTAGTGTATCAGAAAACATTCACTAGGTGGCTGGTGTGTTTCCTTAGGTGGGAGTGACCTCTCAGAAGACTATGAAGTTACTTCCTGCCTCCAGACACAGAGCTACACAAAAGGTACTGTAGAGATCCTGGTTTCTCCCTCTATCTTTGCTCTGACACAGAAGAGGTTTATATTCCTTTCTTTATTAGTAAGTTACTCTTTTTAAAATGCTGATGTTAAAATGGAAATAAATTTCTTTTAATTTGAACAGAGGTTGGAATACCAAGGGACATCCACAGTCAGTAATTTTCTTGGATCCTATAATTTTTATGTACAATCTGTAATAGTTTGAGCAAACTTATTGAAAAGTATATTCCAAGTTGCTTGATAAATGTTGTTGACTGACTGAAAAATATATTCCATTCCCCTGTTAATAATTTACTCAGTGTGTAATTGTGTGTACTAGATTGTGTATATGAAGAAGAAACATAAAGCACATTAGGATATAGAGAAAATTCTTTTTATTTTTTATTAAAAAAAACTTTTCTAAATGTTTATTTATTTTTGAGAGAGAGAGACAGCGACAGAGTGTGAGCAGGGAAGGGGCAGAGAGAGAGGGAGACACAGAATCTGAAGCAGGCTCCAGGCTCTCAGCTGTCAGCACAGAACCCAATGCGGGGCTCAAACTCCTGAACTGTGAGATCATGACCTGAGCTGAAGTGGGACAGTAAATTGACTGAGCCACCCAGGCGCCCTGGGAAAATCCTTTTTAAACTTCATTGTATTTTTAAGAGTAATTAAGTATTTTGATGTTGAACTTTTTATTTAATTAATGATAACTATATTTTTTAAATATATTTTTAATGTTTATTTATTTGGGGAGGAGGGGCAGAGAGAGAAGGAGACACAGAATCTGAAGCAGGCTCCAGGCTCTAGGCTCTGAGCTGTCAGTGCAGAGCCTGACGTGGGGCTCGAACCCATGATCTGTGAGATCATGACCTGAGCTGAAGTCGGACACTCAACCAACTGGGCCACCCTGACTCCCCACAATGACAATAATTTTTGTATCAATATTGATCCTATGATTTCTATAAACCAATTATAATTTCTTAGTAGATTGGTAGGATATTTTAATAGCTGCAAAATAAATACAGTATTCTGATGTAGTAACATTTTACTAAGATAAATCAACATATTTTTCATTGTCATTTATTGTATTTGGTCTACTAGATCAGAACTTTTCAAACTTTTTTGGCCTTAAGGCCCTTTTACACTCTTAAATTATTGAGGATCCCAAAGAACTTTTGTTTATGTAGGTTATATCTATCAATATTACTGTATTAAGATTAAAATAAATATCTAAAATATTTGTTATTTTATTTTTTAAACAATACACCCATTACATGTTTACATAGATAACATTTTTAATAAAAAGTAACTGCATTTCCAAAAACAAAAAGAGGATTTAGTGAGAATAGTGGCGTTGTGTCACACTTCTGCAAATTCTTTAGTCTGGCATAAGCAAGGCATCTAACTTCTCATATCTGTTTTCTACATTCAATCTGTTGTCTTGGTTGAAGCATACAAAGAATGTCCAGCTCACACAGACACACAGTTGAAATTAGGAGTTATTTAAATAGCTTTTTCCAGGTAATTATGGCTCTTCACATATACTTGACAAATAGTAGTTACTTAAACATTAGTTGCAATGTGGAATAAGAAGCCATATTGATTAGCTTTTCATACTTTGATACATTAAAAACCATTTGTACTTTGAATGGATCTTTTACCCATGCATAGTTTTATAGCATCCTGTAATGGTCATTTGAGATTATTGGTTCATTGAGATATACAGATCTTCCAAAAGTTGAATGTTCAAATGTTGATTGTTCCAAATGTTATTATAAAATATAAAGCAAATCACATTTGTTGATGTCACTAGTGATTTCATCAGAAAAGTTAAGTATGGAGTAGCTGTCAAGCTCACAGTGGCAGATTCAAGTCTTCCGAAGTACTTATTTCACTTGAAATAAGTACTCATTTTCACTTGAAAACCCAAATTTTATCATTGGGAGCAAATACTTTCAATTGTTTTCCTTTAAAATGACAAGCTCACTTCTTTTAGTTTTTTTGTTTTGTTTCGTTTTGTTTTTAATGTCTACAAATACCAAGTGTTAGTAACAGCTTGTTATTAACCATTGCCTTCTTTTTTTAATGTTTATTTATTTTGAGAGAGAGAGAAAGCCAGGGAGGGGCAGAGAGGGAGGGAGTGATTGAATCCCTAGCAGACTCCCTCGCTGTTAGCACAGAGCCTGGTGGCAGAGCTGGGTGCTTGCAGGGCTTGATTTACAAACCGTGAGTGAGATTATGACCTGAGCTAAAATGAAAAGGCAGACACTTAACCCACTGAGCCCCCCAGGCACCCCTTAACCATTGCTAATAGTTGCTAGTTGTTCTTTCATTCTTAAAATTATGTTTCTTGAAAAAATTGAATAGTTCGGCTTGTGACTAAAACTGGTATTAAGTGGTATTTTTGGTATGCAGCAAAAGTGCTTTATGCATATTTTTTATTTTCTCACACTAAATATTAAAAAGACATGATTCAAGGGCCAAAATTCAAGAAGATTAATAATTTTTATTGCTTCATCAAGAACATTCTTACATGAGGTTTGATTTTTTTCTTTACTCTCAAGTGGTGATGAAGATTACAGTGACAACCGGTAAGGTTTGTTGTCATTGTTTTGATTCTTGCCAGACACCAGCAACTTTATCCACAATTGCTCCGCATCATCATCGTAAATATCAACATAGCAAAAAAGAAAAATAAAGACTTACTTAGAAAAATAGTTTTCATTTGCCAGATTCCCTAAAACGTTCTTGTTGACCCCAGGAATCTAGGAATCACACTTTGGGAATCCCTGTAATTATTGTTTTCACAAATTATTGGAGTAATGTAGTGTTTAAAAAAAAAAAAAACTCAAAACCTTAACTGTTCGTATGTATTTTTTCATCTGAATAGGAATCTGCCAATACCAAAGGTCCATAAATCTCCTGAAAATGTGTGCATAATTATTTGTGAATGTTCATTGTTCTAGACAGAAAGTCCACAGCTTTCATAAAATGCACAAAGGGATTTGTGATCCCCACACCAAAGTTAAGAATCAGGGACCCAAGAATGTGGCCTGTGCAACATCAACTTTTTGATAATTGAGACTTGTTTTGTGTCCTAATACATTGTCAATTTTCTAATGTTCCTGTGTGCTTGAAAAGAACATTTATAATGTACTTAGGATGAGTGACATGCTTATTTATGCACGTGTGAGCACACACTCACACACATATCCTACACATATGTACATGAATGTACACATACATATGTACATACATATTAGATCAGAGGTATTGTTTTTCTAATCTATATCCTTCTCTTTTGTCTGCTTGTTTACCAATTCCTGAGAAACAAGTGTTAAAATCTCCCTCTGTATTTATTTCAAAATAATCCATTGGTTACATGTTGATAGTTGTTGAACCTGAATGATGGATATGTGGGAATTCATTATAATATTCTGTCTGCTTTTGCATAGGATGAAATTTTTCTATTAAGAAGGTTTTAAAAATATCAAGTAGGTCAATCACAACTTTACTGATAATCTGTTTTGAAAGTTAATCTTAACATATTCTTATCCTCTAGTTAAGGAAAAAAATTACCTCCCTGACATTTCTGTTTCTGTTCTCTTGCTCTCTTTACATTGTAGGAACAGAATATATGACCAATAACTTCAATAATGATTCTCCCTACCTTCTCGTTGCCCCTTTCTTGTAATTTCTTGGACTATTATTTTTTGTGTAGGCACTTTCCTAGATTTTCTGATCTCTACTTTCAAAATTATGATTTATATTTTGAGATCTTGTTTCCCCCATATAAGTTAATAGGACATAATTATAGTAATTTCATATTCTCTTCAATCTATTGTAGGTGGTTATTGGAGATCACGATGGGGTAGTTATGTGCTTTGGCATGAAGAAGGGAGAAGCAGTGGTATGTATAGCTTTTTTTTTTTTTTTTAGGAGAAAAAAGGATTTTCCTCTTTCTTTCTTTCTTTCTTTCTTTCTTTCTTTCTTTCTTTCTTTCTTTCTTTCTTTCTTTCTTTCTTTCTTTCTTTCTTTTCCTTCCTTCCTTCCTTCCTTCCTTCCTTCCTCCCTTCCTTCCTTCCTTCCTTCCTTCCTTCCTTCCTTCCTTCCTTCCTTCCTTCCTTCCTTCCTTTGTAGGCTCCACACCCAGCATGGAACCCAATGTGGGGCCCAAACTCATGACCCCAAGATCAAGACCCAAGCTGAGATCAAAAGTCAGTCACCTAACTGACTGAGTCACCCAGGTGCCTTGAAAAAAGGATCTTCTAAAAAAGAAACACACTACTTGTTGAATACTCTTAGGTTAAAATTGTCCTAAAAACAATGAAAAATGCATTGTGAGAAAAGTAGTTACATGAAGTATGAGGCTACAGGCAAGAGAACAGTCATGTTCTAGCTAGCTGTAAAATACCTTTGACAGCCTAGGGTGATATATTAATTTTCTATGGTATGTAACAGATTACTTTTGGGGGTTTGAATCAATACTATTATCTCATAGTTTCTGTGGGTCAGGAATATGGTTTCGTGTCTTACATGGCTACAGCGTAGATATGAGCCAGGATCTATTCCTTTTTGGAGCTGGGGTCCTATTCCAAGCTCACATGGTTGTTGACAGGATTCAGATTCTTGCTGTTGTAGGACTGAGGTCTCCATTTTATTGCTGTCTATAAGCCAGGGCCTGCTCTCAACATCTTGAGGCCCCCACAGTTCTTTGCCATATGTCACTGGCCCTCTCATGGTGACCTGCTTCAAGCCAGCAGGAAAATCTGTCCAGTCAGCTAAGGTAGAGTCTTATGTAACTTATGTAACATAATATAACACAGAAGTGACTATCCCATCACCTCTGCCTCTTAATGTAACCTAATCAAGGATGTGATTAATGCATTATCATATTGACAGATCATAGTTTACAAGCAATGGGTCTGAGCTGTGAGCACTTAAATATTCACTATACATTATGTAGAATTTATAAAAAAACTGGATAGGGTAAAAACTGTCAGAAGGTGCAGTGTTTCTATTAGTTGTATATTCTCCCAGATACTTTATTCTCTGTATAAAGTCATTGGAGGGGAGGGAGAGAAATTGGTGCCAATAATAAAATGGAAAATAACCAGGAAGAAATTAATAATACAAATGGTATTTCCAATTAGATATCAAGTTATACATTCAGGTTTCCAGTAAATTCTACAATCTTTTACTTATACTACTAAAATTTATAAAAATTATGAAGAAAGCAGGAGAGATTAGTTTTAAACAGACAATTCAAGCGTAAAAAGATGTCCATTGGAGCCAGTGGGGGAATCTTGTTAAAATGCAGGTTCTCATTCAGTAGAAAAGTCTGCATTTTTAATAAGGTTAATCATACTAATCGCACTGCTTAATGAACTCTACTTTGAGTTGCAGGAGTTTAGATTTTAATGATGTTGCTGAAATACGTGTGGCAATAAATATTCTAAATTTTGAAGATATTTAGCCAAAAACCTTGAAGACCCACTGAAGTAAATACATTTGTATCTAAAGATGTTTCTATATAATGGAACTACAATACTTTGTGTGTTTGAAATCACAGCGTTTTTATGGTAAAAGAAAATGCTTACAATAAATTTGTGTACTTAATTTTTTCCCCCATGATTTTTGCAGGCAGTGTTCAAGACTTTACCAGGGCAGAAGATTGCAAGATTGGAGCTAGGAGGGGTTCTTAATACACCCCAGGAGAAAATTTTTGTTGCTGCAGGATCTGAGATTAGAGGCTTCACAAAGAGAGGAAAACAGTTCCTCTCTTTTGAAACAAACCTCACTGAAAGCATTAAAGCTATGTATGTTCATCCTTTTTTTATCTTTACATATCCATTTACAATATTTTGGATAGGTGACAAACATCAGATTGAGTCTCATATCTTAATAGATTTCTTGGGAAGTAAAATTGTCTAAAGGCACTTTGTTAGTAAGAAACTAATTAACCTAGAATCAGTACAAAATCAATTGGTTGTTGAAATGTTTTCTTTTAAAGACTCTCATAGTATTTACACATTAATTTTTGACTAATTGGTTCAATTGATTCATGATTAAGGTATAAAAGAAAAAAGTAAAAGAAATCTAGAGATGTTTAGGTTTCTGTTCCTTTGATGTCTCTGGTAATTTTGGTTATGAGGTAGCATCATTTTGTTAAAAAGCTGGCCGTCAAAGTTGGTAACTACCAATAGGATATAATTTTAGGTAAATCAGTTAAGACCCTGAGTAAAAATAACTCCCTTAAGGGCTTTTGGATATGTGAGATTTTGCAGTTTAAATTTTAGTTTTTTTTAATCATGGGGGGCTGAAAAGCCTTTGAAGTTTATCTAACCCACTGTCCTCAGACCTACTACTGAGGAGCATCCCTTGGCAGCTTAAAAGAGTAGATTTCTTGTCTTACTCATACCTGCAGAATCAGAATTATTAGGAGTGGGTTAAAAGAAAAAGTTCTTCATTTGACTATGATGCAGCCAAGTTCTATAAGCAACCAGACATTGGTTTGAAAACTGCTAACTCAGTTCAGCGTTCTGTGTAATGCACAGCTGTCCTGTATAATTCTGTATAATGCATGTCTCATGTCCTGACATCCAAGCCGCAAAACTTTGGTTTGGTGAGATTAGGTAAGATTTAAACAGTGGTATATGGGAGTGAGTTCAGTGGTTTAATAAGAATAGAATACTTTCGAAATGCTTTTGTAGATAGACATGGTCAATGATAATTGTAAAATGCTAAAATCAAAGTAATACATTAATAATTAGCACAACTCACATTCAGAAGGATGTGTGGGCAAAGGTTTGAGAAAGATAAGGAATTTCCTAGACAATAGTCGCTTTTGCTAGTTTCTTAAATGTTTTTATTGGAGTGGCAGTGGCAGGATGGAGAAGATCTTTACTTAATTTTTGAAAATTTATTGTCTGAATCCCCAAATTTATAAGGGTGCATAGGAAAGCAAGGTTATAACTTGGCAAGATTCAGTAAGAGAGCACTTAAAACAACTTACAAGTTGGTTACCATTCATGCATCCCTTCCCTGCTTAACGTTTCCATCTATCCCTGCTCTTGTCAACAATAGTGATTGTAAGCAGTACTTTGGAAAATGTGTAACTGCAATATAATTGCAAATGTAATACAGATAGATTTCTAGATGAAACTTTAAGTCTTGAAAAAGAATTTTGTTAGTTGATAAAAATGATATTGAGGACTACTGAAATCATATGCAGAGCCACAGAGTGAGGCCACTTAAGCGATAATTGAAGAAGAGAAAATCAATGAGGATAATTATAGGATAAGAAATAATTTTAATTCCAAAACTTTCTAACTAGACTTTAGAAGTTTCACCTTCAAATAAACCTTCAAATAAAATTACCTTCTTTATTATCACCTTCTTTATGGTTATAGCAGTCTACAAGTGAAAGGTAATATACTAGTATATAATTTTTGTCAAGTTTCAGCTCCCCAAGTGAAAACTGGATTCGATATAGAATTAGAATGTTGTTATGATTATTGCCTACATTTTGTTAAATATAATTTAAAATGAATGTTTTTCATTTCTTTTTTCAAGATAAAAATCTAATGAAATATTTTTTTTTCACTGTTTACCATTTAAAGTAGATTCATTTCCAACAGCCTTTGCTAGACAGTTCAGAAAAGTAGTAAGAAAGCTAACTCTCTAATGCAGTCTACTCCACTACTGGTCGTGTGCCATTAGACAAGTTACCTAACATTTTATTGTTCTCTGTCAAAAGGAATAATAATGGTCTCTGCTTTTTAACATTATGAGGATTAAGCTAATCCATGTAATACATGTAAATCATTCAGGACAGTGCTTGTCACATAGTATGCATTTAAAAAAAGTTCCTTTTTTCAAATTGTCTTCAGATATAGACAGTTAAATTATCATTGTCTTTGTTTTCATTTTTTCTGAGCTTAATTTTTGAGATGCCTAAGACCTTAAGGTCTTCACAGCTTTCAAAATCAATGTTATACCTAAAGGCTAAAATTAAGTGGGGGAAATGAGGGGGAAAAATATCTATTCTTTAAGTCTGTGATAAAATGATAGAAACTGTATAAACTTATTTTCATCTCATAAAAGTTCAGGAGTTTTCTATGCTTATTTTTAAAAACATGGATATTTTTTATTACTTTTAATGTTCTCAGGCATATATCTGGCTCAGACCTCTTTCTCAGTGCAAGTTACATCTATAACCATTATTGTGACTGCAAAGACCAGCATTATTACCTTTCTGGGGACAAAATCAATGATGTCATCTGCCTTCCAGTGGAAAGATTACCTAGTATTACACCAGTATTGGCCTGCCAGGACAGAGTGCTCAGAGTTTTACAGGTTTCTGTGATTTGCATTTTTATAGTTTTTCATAATTTATGCTAAATAAGTATTACTGAACAATGTGTATTTAAGTTAAATTACTTATTACTGCCGCTTTAAATGTCTTACTTAAAATTATATCTGGAAAAAATGCCTTTTAATTGGTATGCTAATTTTTTTTAACTTGAGCCAAATGTATTAAGATCTTTGGTGAGTTTTAGGCATACATGGGAAAAAGGATGCTTCCTCCCAATCCCATACATAATTTCTGAGTTAGTCCAGTTTGAATGGAGTGCCTTTGCTATAGAACCCTTCGCAGCTTTTTTTTTTTGGCTTTCTTCCTCCATTACCCTTTCCTCCCTGCCAAAATCAAATAAATGGAGGAAATTGGGTTGGGGAGTGGATGTTAGGCTTTAACAAAGAAGGAATAGTTGAGATCAAAGGATGTATCATTTGGGTTTATTCCATATTTATGACAGTATGTGCAACAAAATAAGCACTCAGTAAATACTTGTTGGATGAATAAATGAATGATAGAGGGAAAAATCATTTTATTGTCCTTATATTTCTATTAAAAACCATGATGCATAAGGTATTGTTATTAGTATAATAGTCACACCTATGTCTCTTCAAAAGTGACTTTCAATAAAATACACATACATACAAACACCAGGATCCACAAAATAAAGTTTAATGTAAATAACATAGAACAGGTGGATTATTTGGATCAGAAACTTGGGCTAATGATAGCGCAATTGAATAAAAAATCTAGCTGTTTATTCTGTGCCATCACAGTCTATCGCATTCTTTGGAATTTCATAGTCAGATGGCCATTTCTTGGTGTTAGTCCTTTTATAGAAGGAAAAATCCAATGGTTCTATGAGGTTCTCCCTGCCCCCCCCCCCACCTCCCTGCCAAGGGAAGATAAAGTAATGTTCAAGATTCATTCTAGAGGGATGAATAATTAATTTCTTCTATAGCCTGTACTCCCAAATATGAATTGTTTGAATAAGGCTTTTAAACAGGAGCTGGCTAGAATTCAGTTAGAAATTGTTCCAGCTGATTCTAGGATTCTGCTTTGTTTAACTAGAAGAGATCCATGTACTTGCTGTAAAAATAAAGAATTCAGTAAGGATTTGTGGGAAGTTACAGCTTGAAGCCTTTGCTCTGCCCTTCATACGTCCTTCCTCCCCTTTACTGCTCATTATCCATTGCCCCAGAAGTAGCCTTTTTTTAAACAGTTTTCTTGTGGATTCTTTTGTGTTTATATAGTTGATATATATGAAATTTCAAATGTAATTATAAATAAAAGATGAAGCACGTTACTTTTATATATTCTATATATATTTAACTAAAAGGTCATTACATATTTACTATAATTTCACATTTTTTTCGTTGAATGATTTATCATAGTTATTTTTTCCATGTAAGTGTAGATACTTATAAGTACCCTATTCTTTAATAGCTTCACAAAATACTATGTACTAAATGAAAACATTAGAAGTGGCAAAATTTTAAAAAAGACAAAGAAATGGACGTAACTTATTTTCTTCTCTAAATAACAGGTCATTCTGCCTCTCACTGGAATAGGTTTTGGAAATACCCAAATACTTATTGACCATGTGACTATGTCAAGTTAACTGCTCCCAACTTCAGTCTCTTCTTCTGTACAATGAAAACACTGAGAACCCACCTGCTGGTATTATCCAACTAAATGAAACAACACATTCAGTGTACTACCCTAAGAGATAACACCCTAGATGTTGGATATTGCTGTTCTGGTGATACTCACCACCTACCTTCTTGGAGTACCAAAAAGTGTAATGGCACATTAAAGAGTGAGAAGTCCTGTTGAAAAAAAAATCTGCATAACCTTCTTGTGCCAGTTACCATCCTGAGAACCTGGACGACCTCTTAAGGTTGACGATGAGAATCAGGTTGAGGGTTAGGTAGGGGCTATTTTCTGCCTTAGATGACACATGTCTGCTACCACTCTGGGACTAGGGTGGCAAACTTCATTCACATTTTTCAGGAAGCAAAATTGAGCCCCTGGGCTTGTCTTTTTCTTAGGAAGTAACTTTGGGTCTGTTTAAATATTTGTGCTCTGAGTTAAAGAAAACAGAACAAACAACTTATTCCTGGAAAGCTTTGATAGGAAAATTTAAAGTTTTTGGGCAAACAAAGTATTTAAATTGAAAACTTTTCTAAGTGTTGAGTATTTTAAATATTTCTTCATGATCTTTAAATATTATATATTTTAAAATGAGTTAACATATACAAAATTGCTAAAGAAATGCAAGTTAATAATCACAGTCTAACTTTTTTCAGCAGTTTTATTCTAGAGTTTTTCTTTATATGAATACTGATGTTATCAAGGAGTATGTATACTAAATTTATGTTCTGTTTCAGTTTTAAAATACTCGTTCTTCTTCAGGGATCTGATGTGATGTATGAAACTGAAGTTCCTGGCCCACCTACTGTTTTAGCACTACACAACGGAAATGGCGGTAATCACAATAAAATAAGGAAGTGCGTTATGTTATTTAAGTCTAGATATTTCAGGTTTTTAATCATTTAATTATATATTAAGTATAGTTAATCATTTAACTGTATGTTAAGTTTTTAATAATGTAACTATATGTTAATGAACTGGAATTGAGACAGTAGTCTGATAACTTGCCAGTAACTAACAATAATGAATTGTTGAACTTTAATTTTCAGTGTCCTCATCTTAAAATTAGATGATGAGGAAGGGTCTTATCTCTTAGTTTATAAAATTCTGTGACTATATAACTATCCTCCAAAATTAAGTTTTCTGTCTTTTTATATTTTTTAAATGATATTTTTACATTAAAGTCCATGTATATGAAAATTTTTTCAGTTTTAAGGAGATCTTATGAGTCATGAGATAAGTATAACATGTTGACTTAAAAAAAAAATTTTTTTTATGTTTATTTATTTTTGAGACAGAAACAGAGCATGAGTGGGGTAGGGACAGAGTGAGAGAGAGACACAAAATCTGAAGCAAGCTCCAGGCTCTGAGCTGTCGGCACAGAGCCTGACGCAGGGCTCGAACCCACCAACCGTGAGATCATGACCTGAGCTGAAGTCGGACACTTAATCGACTGAGCCACCGAGGTGCCCCTAACATGTTAACTTTAATTATAAACTAGGTGACTCTGGAGAAGACCTTTTGTTTGGAACATCAGATGGAAAACTTGGGCTTATTCAGATCACTACCTCCAAACCGATACACAAGTGGGAAATTCGAAATGAGAAAAAGCTGGGAGGTATGTTTTTGATGTAGTTTAGATTCTGAAATGTCATTCATTATTAAATATCCTAAATTTTATATAGTTCATTCTGTTTTATTTATTCACAGTATTTGGTAAGCTTAACAATTTACAGAGCCACCTCAGATTTATTTACTCTTTGTTTATTTAGCAGGTCTGTCATACTTTGGCATCATTTTTTAATTAAGAAATGTTAATGGTAATTTAGGATAGGTAGGTTTTTGTGGGCTAATGTCCATCCATAGTATCAAATCCATTATTCACTGATGTAGGAAATTAATTGGAATTTAGGAATATTTGATATTAAGCAAGGAAGAAGTATAGTGAGTCAGGGAACATTCTGGTTTTCTAAAGGATTTATACCTTTCTGAGGAAATTTATATCTGACTTAGAAAGTAGTAAGATGGCTATTTATAGGTATAGTAATTCTATTCATGTATTCATTTATTCCTTCAACAAATACTTGTTAGGGGAGACAGAGAATAAACAAATGAATAAATAGATAACTTCATCTAAGTCATCTGAAAAAAATATCAGACAGTGATGCATTAGTGATAGGTGGAAGGAAGAAAACTAAATTTAGACTGGGTGGTAATGGAAGGTGTCTTATAAAAGGTGAAATTTGAGCCGAGATCTGATTCATAAGAAAAGGAGTTAGTAATGTAAAAATTGGGGGGAAAATTATGCTCCAGAAAGAGGAAAAAATCAGGGCATAAGTAAAGAGGAAAAAATCAAGGCATAAGTAAACTTGATTCATTTGAGGAGCAAAGTGAAGGTCAGTGTGGCTAAATGCATTAGCATGACAAGACAAGTCAGAGACTTAGCATAGGGCCAAATCATGTAGGTCCTTGTGGACCTTGGAAAAGGATTGAATTTTAATCTATGTGCAGTGGGAAGTCTTTGGAGAATTGTAAGTGGGAGTATGATATGATCTAATCTAACAAAACAAAGCAAAAAACATACCAGGGAGAATGGATCTGGGGGAAGCAGCTCAAAATTGAAAGTGTGGCGATCAGTTAGGAAGTCATTGTTATAGTTGTTATAATTTATTTTAGTCTAGACTACAGATAAGTGGCCTGAGCTAGGCTAATGGTAGTTGGAAATGGGAAGGACTCAATTTCAGTATATATTTTGGAGACAGAGCTGTTAAGATTTGCTAAGGGATTTGGTCTGGGCAGTGAGAAAAAGACAGGAATCAGAGATGTAGTCTAGATTTTTGGCCTGAACAAATGGGTGATACCTTACTGAGATGAGGAGAGTTTGGGGAAGGACCATTGATGGGGTGCACTAAAGGGGAATGAAGAATTTTCTTTGGGGCATAGGACGTTTGAGATGCAAATGGACGTCTCAAAGAAGATGCTGTATAGGATCTTGGATGTAGAAGTCTGGAGCTCTGGGGAGAGGCCAGAGCTAGAGATAAAACCTATGAGCCATTTCCATTTAGATTATATTTAAAGTCTTGGAAATGGCTGAATGTGGGCAGAAAAGGGGATACCTGATTATGCTTCAAGTTTTCTGTTCTTTGTTTTCCCATTCTGATTCAGTATATACATGTTTTCAGCCTTACTTTGTCTGTACTTGGCCCTAATATTAGTTTTATTAATAGCTTGTCACCTCTATCATCTTTTTTAAAGGTATTTTGTGTGTTGACAGCTTTGACATTGTGGGTGATGGGGTTAAAGATTTACTTGTTGGGAGAGATGATGGAGTGGTACAAGTGTATAGTTTTGACAATACAAATGAGCCTGTTCTACGATTTGATCAGGTCAGTTCATTTAAAAAGACTATATATGCTTATATTCATCAAATAATTATGGAGATGATTGTGATGTTTTGGGTTTTATTAAATTATATTAATATCTTGTGTTTGGCTTAGAATATTGCTGCTTTGATGTTATCAAAATCTTCTCTAGACTGCTCTTATGTTTGCATAATAGGCTATTGCCTTCCAGATAAATAATAAATTGCTTCTTCATTTGGTTTCTAAATATTGTATACCTGAACTTTAATTATTTTGCCTTAGTTTCTACAATGCATAGTGGATTACAGGAGTAACATTTATATGTTTGGGTAACAAACAAGACTTGTTTTAAAGTAATAATGTTTTAGGAATAAACTCATGTTGTTAGAACAATATCAAAATATCCTTGAGCAGAGAGAGAAAAGTCGCAATTTCACTTCTAACCACCCAAGACTTTACCAAATGAGAAGAATTACTAAATATGAGTAATTTTAGTTCACAGATTTTAATGTAGTTAAGCTTGTTTATGCCAAGGTACGGAGTTACATGGAGAATCAGTCTGCTGTAAAATGAATCTTTCGGTTTCATAAAGTGGTGTTCTCTAGTCCAGGGTTTCCCATCCTGCCTTATGCAGGATGGATTGAGGCTGTTTTACAAAAAAACAACAAAAACCACAACCAGTATCAAGTTTTCTTTGTCTGATTTCACTACTAGTGCTTCCCCTCAGTCCCAGCTTTAACTGTAGATCAGCAAATACAGATGTTTTGATGTATAGATAAAGGTATTACATAGATAATATGGGAATAAAAATTCCCTAAAGGTTTCATAGAGGCTATCATCTCCTTTATTCATCTAAAAAACTTTATTCTTTGTTCATTTCCAAAAACTATTTGGAAAAAACGCATGAGAGGTGGTATGTAGAATTCAGATGATAGACTAAACATATCGGGAGTTTTGCTTATGTAATTTTTAAAAAAAACCTCTTTATATAAATAAATGATTTTTGCTCATTATGTGGCTACTGTGGCTGAGTGCTACACACACATATATGAGTCATTTTCAGTCTTCTTTCCCCCAAATTTAAAAGCACTGGAATTTTCTGCCATTTGTGCAGGATTTTTGCCTCTCCAATCTCAGTGTTTTGAATGATAAGTATTCAATAAATGTATGTTGAATGTCTGGAGGGAGGAAAATAAGTTTTATTACTTATTTTAATATGTCTGTGAACTTTTTAGCTATTAATGAAGTACTTGATCTTAAATTTGTTTTAGATGTTGTCTGAAAGTGTCACATCTATCCAGGGTGGTTGTGTAGGGAAAGAAGGCTATGATGAAATTGTGGTATCCACGTATTCAGGTAAGGGAAATGGTAATAGGTAAAGAAAGAATCATTAAGAAAAAATATACATTTAATAAATTATTTTTTAATGTTATTATTTAATGTTAATTTTGAGAGAGAGAGCATGAGAGCAAGCAAGCATGAGTGGGGGAGGAGCAGAGAGAGAGAGAGGGAGAGAGAATCTCAAGCAAGCTCCATGCTCAGCCCAGGGCCCAACACAGAGCTCAATCTCACAATCCTGAGATCATGACCTGAGCTGAAATCAAGAGTCAGACACTTACCTGACTGAGCCACCCAGGCGTCCCTTAATAAATTATTTTTGATGATAACTTTTTAAAAAAAGTGTTATTAGTAAATCAGTCTTACCTATAGCATTAAAACCTTTACTGGTTAAAAACTAAGGAGGGAAGGAGTAGGTGTATTGGTTTATAAAAGAGGTAATATGTGAATAATGGAGTACTTAACATACTCTACTTAACCTTTGAAAATTAAATGATATTCTTTGGTTTAAAAAGAAGTATTTACTGAACTTTAGTTTATGTTTTGTTACTGTCTATATTTCTTATAAAAATTCCCTTGCTTTTGAGTTAGTGATTCTTTTACATTCTTAAAATAGCCAATGCGAGTTTTTAACTTTCCATAAACATGATTTTCGAAAGACAGTTCTAATTCATCAGGTATATTTGAACTTGCTAGAATTGTGTTGACTTATTCCATACTTGAAAACTAAAACTATAAATTGAGAAGTGAAAGATTTCTTTAATCATAGTATTATAGTAGTTTACACAAAATAAAAATAGTATCGCAAATGTTTATTATGTAGTTTCTTTATGGCTTCAGTATTTTCCAGCTTGATATATTTTGTTGTTTTGTCTTGTTTTTTGAAGGACAATAAGTCCTAGGACTAAATGAGGTTGATGTTGGTGGACAAAGGGGCATGTATATTGGGGTTTCTTTTAATACTAGCAGCACTTAATGGTGCACAATTTAATTCATCTCTGCAGGCTGGGTTACAGGTCTGACAACAGAGCCTATGCATAAGGAAAGTGGACCAGGAGAAGAAGTAAAAATTAATCAGGAGATGCAAAATAAAATTTCTAACTTAAGGTAATTTTGGATTTTTTTGTTTGCTTTTTTTTTTATTTCATGAAGTGTGTAGTTCTTATATTTTATTGGAAGGAATTATACAATTAATTATTTTATCACCTTTTTAAATTTATCAGTTTGAGAAAATTTGCAGTAAGTGCTAATTAGTATTTTAAAGTTATAAATATACTTTTTATATTATTTATATACATATACATATTATTACTTTTTTCTATACTGACTTTTTCCTAGATCAAAAATTACATTTTTCATTTGTTTATAGATAGTTGTAGTGTTTTGTTTTTTCACAGACATTAGAAAGACAGCTGTATTCCTTCTTAATTGTACTGTTTACTGCTCCTGTGGACCCTTATGAATCTGTAACATTGGCTTATCAGTTTTCTTACTGGAAATGAGTAATGTTGACTCTTTTAGACACAGGGATTGCTTCTGTGGCCTGTTCAATTTGACAAATCCTATGAAAAGAGACCCCAGACTCAAGTAAATTTGCTTCATACAGTGAAGAAGTGGGAGTTGCTGAAACTTCTAATGACTGCTCTCCCTACTTCAACCCTTACCAACCTCTTGGGGGCAGTGAGGGCTGATCTATTTTTATTTTTGGTGGTAGTTGAGGGCTACTTAAGTTTTTAAGGCAGCAAAATGCCACAAGTACTAGTTCACTAAAGCCACACCACATGTTTACCACAAGCCAGTTTAGCAAAGCCACCTGGACTCCAAGCTCCAACATTCATGCAATAAGGAAACCAAGTAGAATTAATGGCTATTCTCTCACATCGTCAGTATACCTTACATTTATAACCGAGTCTGTCCCTCCTGATTCCAGTGGAATGTAAGCTCATGAGAAGCTTATGTCTGTTTTGTTCATTCAGCACCTGCAACATAGGTACATATGAGGCTCTAAGTAAATATTTCTTGTACGAATGAATCTTTTCCTTTGTTTTGTTTATCGCACAAATCCCTTCCAAGCTCTTACCCAGATTTTTTCCCCTAAGTTGGGGCTGGCTAAACCTCATGTTGTTGTTTCTCAGTTACTAGTTGCTACATTTGCATATGTTGTTTCCCTTTAACTGAAGTGACTCTAAGCAATGAAGCAATGTCTGTACAGTTGAAGGTCAGCAGAATCCTTTTAAACACTTGATGGAAGAAACTCAGCTGTACCACTGGCTCATGATCATCTTATGGTCCCCAAAATGTTAGTACTCCACAGCCTCCTTCTTATTTTGTCTGTTTCCCCTAATTTTTACTGAAAGGCACATATTTACTGGTTTTACACATTTTGTTTCTTCAAATTAAGTCTAACATTTCTCTGCTCCAGTACAATTAGTTTCTCTTCTGATTAACTGTAACTAGATTTGTGTGTTAGAACTGATTATTTTCAGCTTGCCTTGATAGTTACAACTCTTTATTAATATTGCTGGTATGGGACTGAGTTTTAATTTTTAGATTAGAGATAAATAATGTGGAATTGTTTGGTTAGTCATAGAAACAAAACTTTGTATTAGTGTCATAGTTCTAGTTCAACTAATAAACATCCGTTTTGCACAAGTAAATGTCTCAAGTTCTTGTAATCATTCTAAGGACTTCAAATGTTTATACTTATAGGTGACAGTTGTATATATTCTCTCTAGGAGTGAGCTGGAACATCTGCAGTATAAGGTACTACAGGAAAGAGAGAAATATCAACAGTCTTCCCAATCAAGCAAAGCAAAATCAGCAGTACCTTCATTTAGTGTAAATGACAAGTTTACATTAAATAAAGATGATGCCAGCTACAGCCTCATCTTAGAGGTGCAGACAGCAATAGATAATGTCTTAATACAGGTAAGCCAGTGTCTAATTTCTTTGTTTTGTGATTGGATCTATTTTGCAGACCAGCCGTATGCACTAATTATTATTGAACACTTTTAATTTTAAATTTTTTTTTTTTCAACGTTTTTAATTTATTTTTGGGACAGAGAGAGACAGAGCATGAACGGGGGAGGGGCAGAGAGAGAGGGAGACACAGAATCGGAAACAGGCTCCAGGCTCTGAGCCATCAGCCCAGAGCCTGACGCGGGGCTCGAACTCACAGACCGCGAGATCGTGACCTGGCTGAAGTCGGACGCTTAACCGACTGCGCCACCCAGGCGCCCCAGAACACTTTTAATTTTAGACAGTAATTTTAAGTGTTTTTCTTTAAATTGCATTTAGCTTAGATAGTAATTTTAAAGGTTTATCTAATCTTCTATTAGATAATCAGTTTGCTCATAGATTATCTAAGTTATATCTTTTCTTTTTATTTATCCTGTAAGTATTAAACGAAAGACTGATGGACTTAAGTTTTAAGAAGCATCAAAAAGAACAGTAAGGGTTTTGTTCTTTGGCGATCTTAAGAGAATTTTAAGAGATGCGATTTAGAAAACTGCAGTATTTAATGCCCTTATTAGAACCTTTTTTTTTAAGCTCTCAATTCTAAAATGGTAGCTTACAGTACAGCTTGCTCATTAACCACCAGTTTCTGGGTAGGTCCGTAGACAAAGTATATTCCCAAAAGGTGAAATATAGGGGTAATAATACACAACTCCATTCAATAATATATTTAATCAGTTTTTCTTTAAATTGTAAGATATTCAGGGAGTGGGAAAGGATGGTAGTAGGATGAATGGAAAACAAGCAAAAGATGGAAAACCCATAAGAAGATGAGAAGAGAATAAAGTGGAGAAAGAAGATAATGTTTAAAAAGATGTGGGGGAGAGATCAGATTATTAATTAAAATTTAAAGGCTGAAATCTGTCTTAGGTAATGCTAGCATAAGGGCTGCATTGCACAACTCTAGGAGCACCATTTAGATAGAACTGAGTGCAACAACAGTGCCCTAGGAACTACCTCTCTAGAGGAGACCAAAAATTATCTCATTTTTGTGATGCAGGTAAAAACTAAATTGATAAAAATGAACTGATAGAATCAGAATGGCCATATTATTATTTTTAGACTATGGTAACATTTTTAGCATTGACAAAAATAGGTAGAAAGATTATACTTTTAAGGGGGTGGTGAGAGATGATCGTTTATGATCTCTAATAGTCCAAATTAGAAAAAAAATAAACATTGTGATATAACATTTTTTAGTGCATTTATTTTCTAGAAGTACATTATCAAATGTAAATTAAGAGAATTCATATGCTCAAATTTAAAGATGAACATGAACTAGAACTAAAGAGAACCCTAAGAGAAAATAATGTTTTGTAAATTTTTTAGCTTTCCATCTGAACCATTTTTTTTTTTTTATATTGACTGTAGAGTGACGTTCCAATAGATTTACTTGATGTGGATAAAAATTCTGCTGTTGTCAGCTTTAGCAGCTGTGATTCTGAGGTGAGTAAAAAGTATCAAGAATTTTTCAGACACTTTTTCATTTCTATTATACCATTTTGAATAAAGCCTAATAAATGCTACTAAGGTTTAATGTTTCTTCAATCTGTCTTTCATAACCTTTCCCTCAAAATCTGTTTCAGCTCATTTCCCCTATTTTCAGATAATCCAGAAAACTGGGGTGTTTTCCTAGATTCCTTCCTTTCTCTGATCTGTTAAATCCAGTTAGTCACTATTTTTTGCCAGTCTATGTCCTTGGCTCCTATGTCTCTACTCTGCTTCATTTCCACTTCTGTTAACTTTTCAGGCCCTTACCATGTTTGTTTGAACTACTCATCTATCAGTTTTTCTATCTCCAGTATTGCCTCTCACCTCCAGGCTCTGCTGTACACCGCTACCAGAGAGGTCTTCCTAAAATGTAAATATCACCATGTCATTTCTTTTTTCAAAACCTTTAAAGATTCCTTATTTCCTGCTGCATATAAGTCAGATTCCTCATTGTGGCATAACAGCTTTCCATGATTCAGCTCTTGATTACATCTCTAGCTGATCTCTTACCAGCTGCTACCTTCCCTCCCATGCACATTATTGCTGCCAAACTGAAGTTCTTAAAATTTCTTGAAAATGCTATATAGTTTCACACATTCCTACATTTGAACATGGTCTGTTTCTTCTGCTTGTTCTTTTTCACCATTTCTGGGCTTGTTGAATCTTGCTTAACCTTTATTTAGCAGACATTTGGTGGGTACTTACCATGTGTAAAGTGTCTTGGATGAGATTGTATCAGAGCTTTTGGATATGCTTAATATATCACTTCTTTCTGTTCAGTACTAGCACACACTAGCAGTCCCAGAACTAAGTGTGACTCCTGGAGAGAAGTTAGGGAAAATAAGGTCTGGAACGGTTGTTTTGGAGAAGGCAAGCCAGAGCAGATGATGATTAGAGTTGGCAAGTCATTATACATATAAAAAAGGGAGGAATAGGGGTGCCTGGGTGGCTCAGTCAGTTGAGCCTCTGACTGTGACTCAGGTCATGATCTTGCGGTTTGTGAGTTTGAGCCTCGCGTCCCAGAGCTTGCTTCGGATTCTGTGTCTCCCTCTCTCTCTGCCCCTCCCCCACTCACACTCTGTCTCTCTCTCCTTCAAAAATAAATAAACATTAAAAAAATTTTTTTTTAAAGGGAAGAATAAAAAGAGTAGATGAAGAACAAAGTTGATAGCTATATTTGGGAATAGTTTTTAATATAATTTTATAGTAAAGCTTTTCTTTTAAGAGAGATTTTTCATAGTTGTATTATGTAGTTAGTATGTATGGTTTGTCATCCCTGTTTGAGAATAAGAGATTTGATCAGGGGCGCCTGGGTGGCTCAGTCGGTTAAGCGTCTGACTTCAGCTCAGGTCATGATCTCACAGCTTGTGAGTTCGAGCCACGCATCGGGCTCTGTGCTGGCAGCTCAGAGCCTGGAGCCTGCTTGGGATTCTGTGTTTCCTTCTCTCTCTGCCCCTCCCCCACTTGTGCTGTGTGTGTGTCTCTCTCTCAAAAATAAATATTTAAAAAAGAGAGAGAGATTTTATCACAGTTGTATTATGCAATATGTGTGGTTTGCCATCCCTGTTTGAGAATAAAACATAAAAGATTAAAGCCTACATTTTTATTTTCATTCAAAAAATCAAGTTAATCTTAAAATCTTAATTCCTAAATTACTGTGAAAGATCAACCTATTTACATCATTGCAGGATTCTTTGAAATGAGTATTTTATACTAACTTAAAACCCATTTTCTAGAAGGATGGCTTTAAAAAAAAAAAAGCCTTAACATGGGGATTTCAAGTATATACACAAGTAGAGAGAATAGTATAATAACCTCACTATACTCATTGTTCACTTCAACATACGGCCAGTCTTGTTTTATGCTCTCCTCTATCTCCTATCCCAAACCTAATCCCAGACATTTCATGTATTTTAATCTTTATCATCTTATTCATAAATACTTAGGTATGTAACATTTGTTTTTAACCACACGAAAGTATATTTATTTTCAGGTTGATTGATATTCTGTTTACTAAATTTAAATGATTTTAAATTAAAACGTTCAAATTTTCTTTTTGATATTAGCATCCTTTTTCTTCATTTACTTATTAAAAATAGGGAAATAGTAGTATATGAAAATTGCATACTAAGTATTTCATGTTGCTTTGTCTGGTTTTGCAATTCATAACCCAGATATATTTCTCTGTTTTTAGTAGTTTAATATTCAGTTTCCAGAAGTTATCATATTTGAAGTAACCTGTCTAATTTAATTCAACAAACATGTATTGAATGCTTACAGTATCATCTCAGGCACTGTGCTATTTGCTGGAAATACAGAGATATGATATTTCTTAGTCCTCTATAACTATTTGTGATAATCAAAGACATTCATGTTTTGTCTTTTAATAGTATAAACATTAGAAGTTTGTGCTGTCAGTTAAATTTTTAGAAAAATTAATATTTTAAAGTATTGTAGTGGCACCTGGGTGACTTAGTCATTTGAGCGACCTACTCTTGATTTTGGCTCAAATCATGATCTCATGGTTGTGAGTTCAAGCTCTGTGTTGGGCTCTGCACTGACAGTGTGGAGCCTGCTTGGGGTTCTCTCTCTCCTCTCCCTCTTCCCCTCCCCCCTCGCTTTCTCCCTCAAAATAAACATTAAAAAAATGTTATTGTAGAAACTCAGGATGGAAAGAGCATGAGCTTGTGTCTTAAAAGTATTCATTTGGATTCTGATTTCTTTACTTATGAGCTTTTGGAAAATTTTCCTAACCCGAATGCTACAGTTTCTCCATCTGTAAAAACTTATTTAGTAAAAGTTCGCATAGGGTTGTTTGCAGGAATAAGAAAAAAGCACTTAGCACGGTGTCACCCACATGATATGTGCTTTATAAATGATAACCATTATTATTATTGATGATGTTTTTATTATTATAAAAATGTGAGTTTATCCTTTGCCTTAACTTTGAATTTTTCCTAGTCAAATGACAACTTTCTTCTCGCCACTTATCGGTGCCAGGCAAATACCACAAGGCTGGAACTCAAGGTAAAAATGTTTGACATTACCTTTAATTGAAAGTTTGAATGTTTTTCCCCCTAGGTATATCTTGCAACGTATCATATCACTTCTTTGTATTGTTTTCTCCCTGAAATAAGTAATGACTGCTGGATGACCAGCTGGGTTTTAACTCAGCCCAAACCATTATCTCTGCTATTGGCACACAACCAATCACCTTCTCTAAAATTACCAATCCTGAATTTCCTCTTAGTGGAATTTTTTTTTTCGAATTTTCTATTCTGGAAAGTTTCAAATGTACGGAAAAGTAATGACTTCAGCTTCAGTAGTCATCAACTCATGACGTTCTTGTTTATACTATCACTGTCTATCCCAAAATATTCTGAAGCAAATACAAGATTTTTTTATAATTTCAGTTGTAAATATTTCAGTACATATGTCCAAAAGATAAGAACTATTTTTTAAAACATAACCACAATACTATTATAACACCTAAGAAAAATTAACAATAATTTCTTAGTTTCATCAAATATTTAGTATTTAGATTTCACTGAGTTTTTTTTTACAGTTTGTTTGATCCAGTCATGGTCCAGACAAGGTAATTTGGTTATTGAAGTATTTGAGCATTTGTCCTATATTTTCCTACCATTTGGATTTTTCTGATTGTGTTCCAATAATGTCATGCATTACCATCTTTCTAAAGAAAATCTTTTAGTATTTTCTTCAGCAATTTAGTAATATAATCTCTTTCATAATTAAATACTGATCGTAGCACACAAATCTAATTTAGTTAATTAATTTGTGTGAGGTTTTTAAAAATTATTTTTGATATATTTATGATCTAAAAAATTAAGGAATGGTTGTTTTGGAGAAGTGTTGTTGATGCTCAGAGATTCAGTCTGTGTTTTTCAAGAGAGATGTTATACAATAACTTTTTCACATCTAGTTAAGGAAGTTCCAGTTAAGTGTAGGTTTTTTTTCCCTAAACAATTTATTTTAGTCTGCATAAGTCCCCTTTTGTGTATTTTGAAAGAAAAATTGAAAACTGGAATAAATTTATTTCTAAAGGACTATACTTAAACATATTTTATGTAACCTAATTAAACATTTTAAATTACATATCCACTGACAAGACTGTGCCAATAAATTGGGAAGTAGGCCTAAATATATTAAAAAGCTATGTTCTTTTTTTTAAGTTGGATGCAACTTAAAACTTTAATGATAGATGCAAGAAAACTACTGAAAAAGAAGAAAAAGGTGAAACTTATATGGTAAAACATACTATGAAACTACTGTAATAAAAATAATGCAGGGTATTTAAAAGGCCTAAATAAATAGGGAGTGCAATAAAATTGTATAGAACTAGAGCTTAACATACATTTATGGAAATTTAATGGATGACTTTTTTTTTTTTTGAGAGAAAGAGTGCAGGTGGGGGAGGGGCAGAGGAAGAGGGAGAGAGAAAACATTAAGCAGGCTTCACACCCACTGTAGAGCCCAATGCAGACCTTGATCTCACAACCATGAGACCATGACCTGAGCTGAAATCAAGAGTTGGACGTTTAACCAACTGAGCCACCCAGGTGCGCCTAATGCATGACATTTTTATGTAGGGAAAAATTCTGTTAAATTACTATTTCTATTTAAAAATTGATGTCAACACAACTGGTATATATCTGGAAGAAAATTAAGTGGATTCTTATCTTAATGCCATATATAAAAAATAAATATGGATGTATTAGGTACCTAATTATTTTTCAAAAGAAGGAAATTTAGTTATCTTTTAGGTAATGGGTGAATATCAGTAAAACACAAAGACTACTACTACCTCTAACTTGTTATAAAAACAACTATTCAGTAAGGAAAATAGGCAGAGAATATGTTCTGTGCTTCAGTTCACATAAGAGGGAGTCAAAATAGCTAGCAAATATTAAAAGAAAATGTTCTAACTTACTGTTAGGGAAATTCAAATTAAAATAACAAAAAACATTTTCTGCTTATCTAACAGACTGGCAAAAAATTTTAAAAAGCAACATCACCATGTGGCAGGGATGAGAAAAAGACACTCTAAATCATAGCTGAAGGAAATAAAAATTGTTATAGCTGCTTTGGAAAAACAGGCAATAGTCCCACTTGGAGGAATCTATTTTAAGCAATAAAATCACAGTATTATACACACAGATATGTATTTAATTAACTGCAGTATTGTTGTAGAAGCAGAGGAGTGGAACCAAAGTGAACATTCAATAATTGAATGGTTGAATAATTAGCTATTTATGCATTCCATGGAATATAACACAGCTGCAATAAGGAAGGCATTGATCTATTCCTGTTAACATGGAGTGAATTCCATGAAAAACAAGATGTGGATAAAATCCCATATATGTAAATACATTTTATTTACATATGAATAAAGGTATGAAAAGAAACATACCTGTCTGGTATGATAGCATATGCCACAGGAGAAAGCATGGGTGGGATAGGAGTGGGAGGGAGGTGATGGCATTAGGAAAGACAAAGATAAGGGGAAAATGTGACTATTAGAAATAAAAGAAAGATGTCTATGATATAAATAGAATTTCTTCATGTGAAATTATGATTTTGTTTTTGTACTTCTGCATAGAGAAATGTATGAAGGTATGACTACCAAAATAGCAATCATGATCATTTCTGGGTGGTAGGATTTCAGGCGACTTGTATGTTCATCCTAATTTTTCTGTATTGCTTATATTTTTAATAATGAAAATGAATTTTTATATAATCAAAAAAAGCATTATGACTTTTTATTCTGGAAAAAATTATGTGCTAGTGTAAGCTTACCTTTAAAAAAGAAACCCTGAAATATAGCTGTATCAGATCTATTTTTTATTTCTTTTCTGTATTTTTATTTTTCATCTTTTTATTTTTCCTCTCTTTCCATTTAGAGCAATATTTGCAGTGTAACATTTGCAAAAGACCTTGCTTTAAGCTTTTAGTTCTCCTTCCCATTTAGGTAAAACATTGATTTCTGCCCCCCTCACATGCTAGGAAAAGTGTGAGTTAAAATATCAGCTAGCAGGTCACCTGGGTGGCTCAGTCAGTTGAGCATCCAACTCTTGATTTTGGCTCAGGTCATGATCTCATGGTTCATAGGAACGAGCATCACGTCAGGCTCTGCGCTGACAGTGTGGAGCCTGCTTGGGAGTCTGTCTCTCTCTCTCTCTCTCTCTCTCTCTCTCTCTCTCTCTCTCCCCTGCCCCCTCTCACTTGCATGCGTGCTCTCCCTCTCTCTCAAAATAAATAAAATATAGCCAGGTTAGAGCTATGTTAAAATATAGCTATGGTTAGAGAAGCTACCATTGTAATACAAGAAGTACTACAGTCCATCTATGAATTTGAAGTGAGAGAAACGGAGACGGGGGGCAAGAGGGAGAAGCTGGACAGCTTTCCAACTCCTGAAAAATTAATTCTTCACAGTGTAATGAATTTTTATTTTCTGTTAAGTGTTTTGAATCCTCAGAAGGTCCAACCAGGTATATTTAAAATAACTCAAAAGAATTTCCTAATCTAAATATGTTATAATTAGATGGTGTATACTTCTGTATTTTCATAGAAAATCAAGAATTAAGTTCTTAGAAACTTTTTTTTTTCTGTCAGTAGATTCTTATATGTCAATATAAGCTGTCAATAGCTTATATAGCTGTTATAGCTTATAGCTGTCAATAGCTATATGCTATAATACCCTTATTTATGAGAAAATGAAGTGTTACATTTAAGTTTTAGTTATTTAAAAAACTCACTTATCCACCTCAACAAAATGTCTAAATTTTAACCATTTTCGATGTGAATCTTATGAACTATATTAGACACTTGTGGTTTTAGATGTGATGGGTTAGTATGTAAGAATGTACTTTTTTTGGAATGACACAGCACTACTAAGTGTAGACAGATCATCTAAAAATATGTGGTGGGGATAACTTTTATAGATAGATTAAGTTTGCTTTTGCCTGCCAAAGGTTTTTAAATTTTCCTTTACTCTAGTGGTAAAAAGTAATTGTTTAATAAAATGCCATTATTTCCTTCAGAATATCACAGAAGAGATTAAGGTCTAATTACTTGATTACTTGTGTTGAACATTTTAAAGATAACATTTATGTTATGTTGCTAGGTTATTCTTATTTTCTTTTCTTTTGTGTTTACTCAGATTCGTTCAATTGAAGGCCAGTATGGCACACTTCAAGCATATGTGACTCCAAGGATTCAACCCAAAACCTGTCAGGTCCGCCAATACCTTATCAAACCCCTTTCACTCCATCAGAGAACTCACTTTATTGATCATGACAGGTAGGACAAAGGAGGGAGCAGTTTATTTTTTAGTATATTACATGATACAGATAAACTTGCTTTTCATTTTATAGTATAAATCTGGTAGCTATTTGTACATTTTAAAAATTAACTATTTAAGCACTGTGGATTCATATTTTTAATATAAGATTTGTCTCCTTTTAAAGGCTGATTTGAGTTGGATTTTCCTATCTTTCTCATATATTACCATTCTGATCTCAGTAGAGTAACAGTTCTCTCTCCCAAATACCTGTTGTGAATAAATATTGTTTAGCATTTGAGTTCTCTGTGAACAGGATCTTATTATAGTATTAACCTCAAAAGTTGTATTTCCTTTCTGTTTCACCTCAGGGAATATTGGCAAATCAATTGGTTGTGATAGTCCCTATTATTTCTGAGTTCCAGTCCAACTTAAGCATCTTCCTGTTGGTAGTTTTTCACTTTCTTTCCTGAGATGAGAGACCATGAGCTTAAATGAAGGAGAAGGGAAAGAAATGAACAATTACTGAATATTTTCCCTCTGCTGTATGTTGTACTAGATGCTTATGCATTGTCATTTAAGCCTTACAGCAAGCAAGACAGGTAGTAATGTCCCCATTTTACAAATGAGAAATAGAGACTTGGAAAAGTAAGTAACTTGCTGATACAGGAAACAGTTATGATTGGAGGCTTAATTGAACATTAAAGCACAGATATAGGTAAGCATTCCTTTTTTTCCATGAGATTGAAAATTTTATTTATCTTATGGTTAATATTAATCTGAAGAAAATTTAATATTTTTATATTTGTTTATACTTTTATATTTGTTTATATTTGTATATACTTTTATATTTGTTTACTATTGCAAAATTCTGTTAATGTGTTGTATACATATAATACCTCCATGTATTCCTACACACAAATGTGTACCTCCACTATTAAATTACAGACCCATGAATACACTGACTTTAACAGGCCAGTTCAGTTTTGCTGAAGTTCACTCCTGGGTGGTTTTTTGCCTGCCTGAAGTCCCTGAGAAACCTCCAGCAGGAGAATGTGTGACATTTTATTTTCAGAACACCTTCCTGGATACACAACTTGAAAGTACCTACAGGTAAATAAAACTTATTACTGGTTCAGGAATGTTTTTATATAAATAGAGCTTCTAAATTTTCATTTGTTTTAAGGCAGGAATAACTTGAAAATAATGTGACTGAAAACCTATACTGTTCAAGAGAATCTATTGAAAAACAAGTAGAATTAATGATTTAAAAAAAATGTTTGAATACAGACAAATATGAAAGATCAATACCTTTCCTATTCCCAACAATAACCAGTTAGAAAATAAATGATTTGAATGATTTGAAAAGACCCTATCAGAGTAGCAATAACAATAACAAAATATCCATATAAGATCTGCAGAAATATCTGTTATTAGAAATATGCAGAACTTACATGAAGAAAACTTTAGAATTTTATTGACATAAAAGACTTGATTAAATGGAGTAATATATTCAGTAGTCATCAATTGAAGACATAAACATGGCAGTACTTCCCCAAATTGATTCATTTATTCTAGTTTCAGTAAAAATTCCATTGAATTTCTTTAGGCAAAAATAGAATATGGCTCAGAACTTGAGAGTTTAGAACAGTACAGGGTTTTGAAGCTATCATATTGAGGGTAGAGGTCATATTCTACACTCTTCTCAAGCTCCCAGTTGCACTCCTGCCCCTTTACTGTCACTACTCATTCATTTCCAATAGGCTTCTATAATTTCTGTTTCTGAATATAGTAGAGGCTACATTTTCCTTCCCTTTTGTTCCTGTCTCTTGAATGTGAAATGACCTATTTCTTGGGTAAGGCTGATTTCTCTACATCTGCTCTTTGAGCTTATACCTGTCTCTCTGTCTAGGATTCTCTCCCTAAACAGATTATTGAGGTATTCTACTTCTTGCTTCCTAGCTGAGACTTTACCATGCTAAATTCTGGAAATAGGAGTGAACACATAATTTTACCTCAGAATGCAGCCTTTTGGGACCAAGAAGTATCCAGCAGTATAGCTGTTTTTGTTTTGTTTTGTTTTTGCATTAGTTCTGTTGAGGTTTTACTTTGCCCTCCAAGGGATCTTACATGTGTCTAAACCTGTAATAATGACTCCTGTTCTGAAGTACCACAGTAAACCTCACACTTTAATCAGAGAAGACAATTCAACATGCCCCTGGCATATTCTGTATTATTATAATAGCATACCTTTGTATTTTCCCATTCTGTGCCCTTAAGTATTCTTTCCTTAACAATCAAAACTCTACTTATCCTTCAAGGCTCAACTCAGTTGCTGTATTTTGAAGCCTTCCTTGAGATTCTCTTTTCTGTTCCCATAGTATTTTATTCTTACCTGTCTTAGGTATTTATTGTTATTTGTTTGAAGTATATAATAATTTTTATGTAAACTTGTTTCTTCAAATTAGACTTTAAGCTTTTCATGGGCAGAGTCAATTTCTTAATTATCTTTGTATGTTTCCTCCAAGTACCTACCACATGGCTTTGCTCAATGAATGTTTTTTGGGTGCCTAAATAAAATACATTTATGTGAAGAAAGTATAGAAGCATGTGCTTTGGAGGCAAACATACTTAGGTTTGAATCATGGCTCTGTGACTCACCAACTATTTGATCTACCTGGATTATTTAACTCTCTGAGCTTCAGTTTTCTTTTTTGGGGGTCGGAAATAATAGCACTTTGTTGAGCTGTGATGATTAAAAGAAGATAAACCATGTGAGTCATTCTACAGTGCCAGGTACTGTTAAGTGTTTAAAATTAAATATCATCAGTTAAAATTAAATACTAGTGAAAATATGATTTTTAAAACATAATTGAAATCAATATAGTATGTAGGATTCACCTTTCTAGAAAAAAGAATTAGCATTTGTCTACAACTAGTGAATATAAACTATTGGTGTGTGTGAAAACCAAATAAAAAGACAGCATTTAATACATGAAAGGTGGTATATGTATTAATTAGGAAACTTGATTATCATAAGAAGGAACCAAATACAAGAAGACTTAACCAAATAAAAAGAATTTATTAGCTCATATAACTTAAAAGTCTAGTAGTAATCTGCCTCAGGCAGAACAGGATTCCTGGCTTACCTGATATCATCAAAACTGTCTCTTTTCATTGCTCAGCTCTGTTTTTGTCTTTTTTTTGGCTTTTCAAATAAGTGCCATGTGGCTACCAGCAATTCCATCCAGTTTTCTATCTTTTCATCTATCCCAGAGCCTCTCTTTCTGAATAGTTCCAAATAAAAGCTCCAGGATTGAGTGTCAGTATAAAGCCATGAGGTTGGAATACACTGCTAAATGCTTCCTTCGAAAGTCCCACAAATGGGGATGAGGCCAGTGCCAGTGAGACTACAGTTGACCCTCAAACAACACAGGTTTAAACTGCATGGGACCACTTATACATGGATTTTTTAAAAATATATATATAAATACAGTACATTATGGTAGATGTATTTTCTCTAATGATTTTCTTAGTAACATTTTTTTCTTATTTTACTTTAAGAATACAGTATATAATACATACAACATACAAAATATGTGTTGATGGACTGTTTATATTATTGGTAAGGCTTCTGGTCAGCTAGTTAAGTTTTTGAGGAGTCAAAAGTTCTATGCGGATTTTTGAGTGTGCAGGGGTTCAGCACCTCAACCCCCACATTGTTCAAGGGTCAACTATATATGGATTGAGAAAGGTAAGAGAACAAAGAAATGGTTCTGTAAAGAAGATGAAGAGTCCTCTGTGCATAATAAGTGACAATAAATGATGGGCATGGAAGAATGAAAGATGTTACTCTTAGGTTTAATATCAGCTTTCTTTTGAGAATGAAGAATGTAGTCATGTTGTGATTTGTGTGATTACATCAAAGAAAATCATGTAAATAAGCAATTATAAATGCATTTTATATACATATGGGGTTAGTTGTTGGAAATTTTATTAGTGAAAGTAAAGAAAGATGCTTTAAGGAAGAACTTATAGGTAATTGTCATGTTTAAGATGCATATATCTAACATCTTGTTTAGTTTCACAATTATGTTCAGAACTTGAATTTAATAATAAAAGTTTACACACTTAAATATGCTTTATATTAATAATGTGATGTGTATATAAAGAGATCTAAAATCAAATGAATTTTAAAAACCAGCTGCTAGTCAGAAAATATGTATTCACTGGACCTAGTTACTATATTTTCTTCTAAAGCTGTTCTTTTAAAAATATATTAATTTTATAGGAAAGGAGAAGGAGTTTTTAAATCTGACAACATTTCTACTATATCCATCCTAAAAGATGTGCTCTCTAAAGAAGCTACAAAAAGGAAAATTAACCTCAACATATCGTACGGTAAAAAAAAAAAAAAAAAAGAAAAATGAATTATTTTGGAGGGGTATTTTTGTTAACAGTAACAATGTTTCTGATCAAAGTGACTTACCTAATTGTGTCTGGATCAACTTCTTCTAGAGATAAATGAAGTATCAGTCAAACACACTTTAAAGCTAATCCACCCAAAGCTGGAGTACCAGTTGCTTTTGGCTAAGAAAGTGCAATTAATTGATGCTTTAAAAGTAAGTATGTATTTCGTGGATTCACAATCATTGTTTTATTGTGATGGAATTTCTAAAATTGTAAAGACTTTAAAGTTACACTGGATTGAATTTTGAACATTAAAGTGCTTCTGTTTTTAATTTTAAATAAGGAATTGCAGGTTCATGAAGGAAATACAAACTTTCTGATACCAGAATATCGCTGTATTCTAGAAGAGGCAGATCACCTACAGGAAGAATACAAAAAGCAACCTGCACATCTGGAAAGACTCTACGGTTAGTGAACTATTCTAGAAAACTTTGCCATATTCCTTTCCTACTGTTTACGAAGGATCATGTGAGAGAAAATGGGCAGAAAGATAAGCAAAGATTACAGCATTCATGAACCAGTGACAGCTAGTTTATTGCATCAAATTTTTTGTCAAATTAGTTTTCATATTTAATATTTTTACTGGGTAAAATGAAAGTAAAAAAGTGAAATAGGTGTAATGCAGTAAATTAATTTCTGTACATGAAGAAACCCGGTGTGAAGTGAATATAACCTATGAAGCATTAAAAAAAATTTTTTTTAACGTTTATTTATTTTTGAGACAGAGAGAGACAGAGCATGAACGGGGGAGGGTCAGAGAGAGAGGGAGACACAGAATCTGAAACAGGCTCCAGGCTCTGAGCTGTCAGCACAGAGCCCAACGCAGGGCTCAAACTCACAGACCGTGAGATCATGACCTGAGCCAAAGTCGGACGCTTAACCGACCAAGCCACCCAGGCGCCCCAACCTATGAAGCATTAAAATGTAGGCTGTATTTCACACAAATAATTTTCAGGTTTTGTTGATACTATGAAATATCAAAATGCAGCATTTAGTATTTTTTTGGCAAAATGTAATAAATGATACATTGTGCTATAAATTTATAGTTCAAAACTCTTTTTGCCTTGGTGGTGACATGTTGGATGTTTCACAAATTGTCTTGAAAAGCAGTGAGAGCAAGAGGAAGATGTGAAGGAAAGGAAAGAGGAAGAATGGAACAGCTTAAGGAAAACTTCTTTTATTTTGCAATCTTTATATAAGACCTACTGTGTATAGCACACCTATTGATTTATAACATCTTTATTAATCAGGTGGGATATTTAATCCTTACAACAACTCTGCAAGATAGATGGTGTTATCTTCATTTTTTACATTTTCTTAAATTGAAATCTGAGACTAAAGAATTTGTTGTCACATTTGTAGTGGCAAAGCCTGCATTAGAACTTCCTCACCCCAAACTGCATGCTGTTTGCGCTATGCCAGATCTTTTAGAGTCAATTGGTATCTTCTATCCACACTGATCTTAAGCCTGTCTAATGAATTTATTTTTTACCCTGGGACTTGCTCACAGACTATAACAATATCTAATATCTTAGTATTTACAATATGACAAACACATGAAGATGAGTGGTACAAAAAACCATCTCTCACCACCAGTTCCAAAATCCAGAAAGCTTTGAAAACTAAAGCTTGTTTCATAAATCATTTGGTAGCAAATTTGACACGATCTGAATTAATAATTTAATGACAAACCTTACTTAAACTGGCATGGGGTTATTTATAGTCATTTTTATTCCACTTAATGTGAATATTTATCCACATATTTTGTTGCAGAAACACTATTCTGTTTTGTTATCAGATGTTGCCACTTATTCCCCTTGGATATTATGCCATATATGGTATATTCCTTTTATTATCTTTCTAAAATATAGAAAATTCTGAAACATGTCTTGGATAAATCCCAAGAATGTTCAATATATTGATGGAATATTTTATTTCAAATACAGCTGTTAAAAACAGAATCTGTCTACACTATCTCAAAATGGCCAGCTTGGTCGGAAAAATAAACCACTTGTGATGTTATATATACCAAAAGCAATTCAGAACTGGCCAGCAGTTAATTATCTGAATTCAGTAGCTTTTAACCAGTTGTTAAGAGGATTATTAGCCAAATGATTTATGTTTTGAAACTTGCCTTAAAGTACCCCCAAATAAGGGCACCTGGATGGGCTCAGGGGTTAAGCGTCTGACTCTTGATTTTGGCTCACAGGTCACAATCTCACAGTTCATGAGTTAGAGCCCCACTTCAGGCTCTGCACTGACAGCATGGAGCATGTTTGGGATTCTGTCTCTCCCTCTCTCTGCCCCTCCTCTGCTTGCTTGATGGCTATCTCTCTCTCAAAATAAACTTTAAAAAGAAAATCCCCCAAATAAATATTGTTTATAGTATCAATCCCTTTAGCCTTGTATATTAAATAATGCAATTATGAGTGCTTAGAGAATTTCAAGTAATAACTTACTTTCATTAAGTACTGTGTTAGAAATTAGTACTAATCTAATCAATGATAGGAAATTAACATTTTTCTTTATAGGCATGATCACCGATCTTTTCATAGATAAGTTCAAGTTCAAAGGCACCAATGTAAAAACCAAAGTACCTCTTTTACTGGAGATTCTGGACAGTTATGATCAAAATGCATTGATTGCTTTCTTTGAGGCTGCATGAAATATATAAACAAGGTAAAGTTCCAGAGTTGTCTTTTTAAACAAAGTATGTTAAAACAGAAATACAGGACATGCTAACTGTACACACTTTTATTTCAAATGCTTTTTAGTATCATCTAAAAATATTTAAGATGTGACTTCTTTTAGTAGTGCTTCTAATTTTGAGAAATGGAGCTTTTTAAAAATAAAGGAATTTTTATTTTAAAACAAGTGGAATGATTATAAGGGACGTTAATGAATTTTTTGCAAGTGGATATTTTAACTTTTAAATTGAGAAATATTTGGAAAATAAAAATCTATTCAAATATATAACAAGCTACACATATGTATAAATTGCTTTAAAGTTTTCAAAATGTCTTTACATACATTACTTCATCTGATCTTCACAATACATATTATTTTGTCAAGTCTATAAGAAAACCAATTCTCTGTGAGGTTAAGTGATAAAGAGGACATGCTGTTATTTGTAAAACTGGGACCAGATTTCAAGTTCTGTTGCCTGGCTTGTGTCCTGGTTACTGTATACGTTGTTAACTAGTGGAAGTAACTTACCAATTATTTTTTCTAGGAGTTGAGATTGATTTGCAACTGATTTCACTTTTGCTAGGTAATGTTTTTATGACCCACACTCAGTTTGTGAAATGCTTGAGTTGCCCCAGTGCTATAAATAGTGGCCAGGGAAATGAGCAGAGCTTGCACAGATTGAAGGGATCTTAATTTGATGTCCTGTAACCAGTAGAGCTGTACAAATGTCCTATATGTGAATAGTGCAGAAATAGTGATGGCTTCTTAGATTTTCCTGTACTAGGATCCACTGATTACCTTTTTATCATATATGGAGGGAAATATGACTTTAAGGTTACAGAATACAGAAGTTTTATTCATTAATCTTAATTTATATTTTGTCATATTCAGGGAAATATTGTATTTAAAAGTTGTTTTAAAATGGCATAAAGATTATAATGGAAATAAGCTATTCTTTATGTTTTCAAGAAGGGCACATTCATGAATTTGTCAGAAAACAGTAATGCTTCTTAATCATATACCATTATATTTATTATATGCAAGCCTTGTATATTAAATTTGAAAATTTGTTAAAGTCACATATCACTGACAGTTTTCTTTTAATAAGGTCATATTTTTATTATATTTAACCTTCATTTCTAAATGGAACAAATAATTATATCTAGGTCACTAGAATTTCACTGGTGCTTTTTGTTGGCTGCCACAGCTTGGCAAAATATTCATCAAAATCAGTGACTGTCTAGTTGAATTTCTTGTAGTACATTACTATTTTTTTATATATATGTTATATATATGATGTATCATATATATGTATCATATGTATATATGCGTATCATATATATATGTATTTATTATATAGATATCAACAGTAGTTCAAAGTGGCACCTTACTTAATTGCATCTTCATTAGATAAATTAAAAAGCATGACTGAAGAAACACCTAAATGGTAAGATATTATAGTCTACCACTTGAATGTCAGTTATTACGTTAGCAGCGGGTAAATGATTTATGCTCATTATATAATCATGAGAGCCGTATGACATGTAGACATTACTCCCAATTAATAAGAAAACTGAGGATCAGAGACATTAAATAACTGGTCCACGACTACCAGGCCAGTAAGTGGCTGGGTCAGATTTTAGACCTTGGGAAACCAGGCAGGCTAACTGAAGGTTCCACAGCTAACGACTGGGGTGGCTCACTAATAACTGCTTAAGTTTAACTCAGTTTATCCAAGAGGCAGCCCTAGCCCAGAGCCCAGGGATCACCTAGTGGCCCAGTTTAAAGTCACCAGAAACTCGGGACCCGCCTCTTCGCTCGGCGCAGGCGTTTTCCCTCCCGCCGCCGTTCGGCGTTTCTCCGCCTCTGTTCCGTGGCCTTCGCGGCCGCCTTCATTCGCCTGCGACTGTGTCGCCTAGAGTGACGTCACGGGCGTCGGCCCTTTCCATTGGCTCATTTCAATAGTCGCGGGATACTTGAACTGCATGAACAGCCGCCGCTCCGGCGGGCTGCTCGCGACATCTCGGGGGCGTCTTTAGCCCTCCACGCCCGGCAGTTCCTGCCTACGCCTTTCTCAACTTACTTGGAACTCCGTGATCTCGAGCGGGCAGGCTGGCCCGGGCTGCGGCGGATTGCTACGGCGGGAGCGTTTCTTGTTGGGGTCGGCGGGACGGAGTACACGCCGCTAGGCGCCCCAGGCTGATTCCGCCGCGACCCCGGGAGCAGTGATGTTGGGCAGCTCCGCGCCGGGGCCTGCGTCCCGCGAGGCGGGCTCGGCGCTGCTAACATTGCAGCATACGGAGCTCCAAGAGGACCAGGAGAACATCAACCCTGAGAAGGTGGCGCCCGCCCAGCAGCCCCGCACTCGTGCCGGGCTGGCCGTACTCAAGGCTGGGAATCCGCGCGTTCCAGCACCGCAGCAGAGGCCCAAGACACGACGGGTAAAGAGATGAGCGGTATCTGCAGGAGGGTGGGCCGAGCGGGAGTTTTGCACGAGGTTTAGCAGGCCGAGGAGCGTGGCAAGAAAGCATCTTCCGAGCTTTTTTAAAGGGAGTCCTGGGTCTTGAGTCACCTTGATCCCTAGTTTTCTGGCGTGTGGGATGCCACTTAATAGCTTCTCCCCCATTGCTCTCTTCGCCAGCTGTGTTATGTTGCCTGTCTGCTGTTTATTGGGGATGTTTTTCTATAGATAATGGGGGTCAAACCAAACCCTAATCAAGTCCTACGTGTGTCCGCGCTTTTCTCGCCGCTTTAAACCCCAGGCCCTGCCCTAGTATCTGGACCTCCTTCCCCTCTCCATATGGTTAAGATTACCTCAACTTTAAGAAAGGGTATAAAAAATACTTTGCTTTTAGTAAATTCCGCCATTTTGCCGGATTTGCTCGGTTGCTCCACCCTTGGGCGAAAGTAGTGAACCGACACCTCTTTGCCGGCTCTCCTAAACTTGTCATTTCTCAGCCTGCCCCTCCACCCATCTTATGGCCTTGATTAGTTTTATATCTTCCACTTAGTGTGACTCTTTTTATAACTTATGTAGGAATGCCTGTAACGAATTTGAACATCCCTTTCTTCAGCCACTCAAACTTTACCGCATGGACTTTGCCCCAGTTTAATTTCCTGAGTATTTGGAAGTAAAAAGCAGACACTGAGACCCATAAGGGGAAGAAACCAAAACTCCATTCAACAGGCTCAAAGCCAAATATTTATTTCTTTTTAGGTTGCACCTCTTAAGGATCTTCCTATAAATGATGAGCATGTCACTGTTCCTCCCTGGAAAGCAAACAGTAAACAGCCTGCATTTACCATTCATGTGGATGAAGCAGAAGAAGAGACTCAAAAGAGGCCAGCTGAATCTAAAAAAACAGAACATGAAAATGTCCTGGCTTTTAATTCAGCCATTACTTTATCTGGACCAAGAAAACCACTGGTACCTCTGGATTATCCAATGGATGGTAGTTTTGGTAAGTTTTAAAGAACATCTGTATCAAATCAATGTAATCGTAATTATTAAATACACTGGGGGAGCCTGGTGGCTCACTGGATTGAACTTTTGACCCTTGATTTCGGCTCAGGCCATGATCTCAGGGTTGTGGGATCAAGTCCCACACTGGGCTCCCTGCTGAGCACGGAGCCTGCTTGAGATCCTTTCTGCCCCTCTCCCCAGCTCACTCCCACACTCTAAAATAAAAAATAATAATAATAATCTCTTTCTTTAACTAAAAAATAGGCTGCATTAATGCTATTTTGTACTTTAAGACATTTTCTTACTTGATCCTTAGCACATTTATGAACGAATAGATTTCAGTTGTATTCATAAGACTCACTTTGTACATACCACTCAGAGTATTTGAAAAGGATGCAGCTTTCAATATTGTGATATCTAACATCTCTTACAGCTTTAAGGTAACATTTATTTTTGAGAGAGAGAGAGACAGCGTGAGCAGGGAAGGGGCAGAGAGGGGGAGACTCCGAAGCAGCCTCAGGCTCTGAGCTGTCAGCACAGAGCCTGATGCAGGGCTTGAACGAATGGTGATATCGTAACCTGAACTGAAGTCGGATGCTTAACTAACTGACCCACCCAGGCACCCGTCTGTTATAGCTTTAAAATTTTGTTTCTGTAAATCCAGTCTGATACCAGAGAGGGACATTATTCTACTGTAAGTCAAGCATTGAACCATGGCTTTGCACTTAACCACATAAAAATAAAAGTAGCTGCTATAAAGACAGCTCTGCCAACAGTTTATGCAACTTCTTTACCATAGGTCTGCTGAGTCACTGGGCAACTCATTAAGTTTAGTCTCTAGTTCTACTGTGAGAAGTGGTCTAGAAATCGCAGGAAAATCTTTTGGAAATAAAGTAATGTTTGTATTTTTATTTAAAGTTTGCCACAAATTTTAACCTCAAAGCGAACCCTGAAGTGAAAAGAATAATTAATGATATTCTTTGCCTTAAAAGATAATCTAAAGTTACAGACATGAATCACTTGTTGATTGTAGTGTTAATTTGTTTGAACTGCTTGTAACAAACCTCATTTTCTCATTCATACACTCATAGAAGCACTGCTTCTTAGTTATTGCCTAGATTGTACTTTGAATATGTCCGACTTTGGGGTCTGCAAACTCTCAGGATAAATACTACATAATATCTCCAGACTATTTTGGATTTTAACTCAGTCCTAACAGAATCACTGTGCCATCTGCTCTTATTTCTCATGGAATATGAATATTAACATAGTACTTGATCTTCAAACTCATTTCCTTTTAGTGGCCTATTAGTATTTTTTCTTATTGATTAAAACCAAGTGGAGAGGGGGTACTAAAACCACAGTGAACTATTCTTTGTACTTTTTCATGAATAGCCCTTTTTAGTTGGATGAAATAAATGCTTTCATATGGGACTCCTTACAAGGGCAGTTTTGGCTATTAATTAGAAAATTAAACAATGAACTTAATCATAACTTCTGTATTCTCCCAGAGTCACCACATACTATGGACATATCAATTGTATTAGACGATGAAAAGCCAATGAGTGTCAATGAAGTCCCAGACTACCATGAGGATATTCACACATACCTTAGGGAAATGGAGGTAACAGCTCTCTGAATCCGATTTTTATACGGTTTTACTCATCATGGCAAAATGAAACTGAGAGGATGTTTTTAAGTTCCTTAACTGGTGGTGAATTAGTCTAAAGTTATACTGATGTTTCTGGTATGTGGCATCTTTGTTAATGGTAGAATAATCTAATTGTAATTTTAACATTATACTAAGTAACTGTCTCAACAGGTTAAATGTAAGCCTAAAGTGGGTTACATGAAGAAACAGCCAGACATCACTAACAGTATGAGGGCTATCCTTGTGGACTGGTTAGTTGAAGTAGGAGAAGAATATAAACTACAGAATGAGACCCTGCATTTGGCTGTGAACTACATTGATAGGTTCCTTTCATCGATGTCTGTGTTGAGAGGAAAACTTCAGCTTGTGGGCACTGCTGCTATGCTGTTAGCCTCGTAAGTCCAACTTGGTTTGTTGGATTAAGTGATTGGTACCTTTCTGTGTAAGGAAGAGGTTGTGATTTTTAACACTGACATTTTAATATACACAAGGCAGAGTTGGAAGCTACTTTAGGGGTAGCAGCATGAAACAGTGTGGAAACTAGTTTAGGATATTAATTTTCCCAGATCTAGATTCCAGGGTACCTTAAAGATGGAGACTGGCTACTTTTTAATACACTTGGGCTAGATTACCAAATTTAAAAAAGTGTGGTTCCTTCCATCAAAAAGTGCTTTCTGGCATAAAATCATATCTTCTTAAGACATGGAAATTAGATTTAAAAACTAAAAATGTTTATTTTTCTAAGAATTTCCTAAATTTTCATTTACTTGAACTCTGGCATTGTTACCATCTTGGGAACTCTTAGGCCTCTTATTTGACTGCATTGGGACAGATGTCCCATGAGTCCTGTATTGATTTGGGTCTTTCAGTTAGCATCTAGTCTCTGCTGGTAATGGTCAAAATCAGTGGAAACAGGCAACTGGTGGAGTGTAGGTTTGGGACTCATTCCATGTATTCTGCTAAAGCGATTTCAGAATTAGATAAACAGCTTGCTTCTCTTTTGGAAAGACTGATTACTTAAAACTTTTTTCATTGTAGAAAGTTTGAAGAAATATACCCCCCAGAAGTAGCAGAGTTTGTGTACATTACAGATGATACCTATACCAAGAAACAAGTCCTGAGAATGGAGCATCTAGTTTTGAAAGTGCTTGCTTTTGACCTAGCTGCACCAACAGTAAATCAATTTCTTACCCAATACTTTCTGCATCAGCAGTCTGCCAACTGCAAAGTTGAAAGTTTAGCAATGGTAAGTTCTTTTCATTTTGTTGAATGAAGATTCTTAGGTCACACAGTTTAATTACATAGCTTTGGTCAAGGGATTTAGTATTTAGGGGACAAGTTAATGCTATAGTATAAAGAGAACCTACCATTGGTGAAAGGGAACATGAATTCGAAAGTAACTAGGAGTAGTGGAATGAGGATTGAGTCTTGGGAAATGGTAGCCAGAAGAGTTTTAAAAATTATTAAAAGAGGAAAAAATACAGGATCAAGATGGAGCAAAACACTAAGATAATGGATAAGGGCTGTGACAATTTTTTTTTCCTATGGTTGCCATAGAGCCAGTCTTAAAAACAGGAAAATATTAGGACAGCAGGCAAGGATTTGAGGTTTGAATTCTAGAGCTCTTGTGATCATAAAGTATATTTACATTTTCATTGCAGTTTTTGGGAGAATTAAGTTTGATAGATGCTGACCCATACCTAAAGTATTTGCCATCAGTTATTGCTGCAGCAGCCTTTCATTTAGCACTCTACACAGTCACAGGACAAAGCTGGGTATGTATTTCGATGTCTTCACACTTCTGCCTTGCAACTTAAATATTTGTGTCAGTTAAGTCAGATAATTGTCCTATACAAGAGATGGTGGTCTAGAGGTACTAACCTGGAAAAACTTCAAAAAATCTGCACTGTTTAAAGTGTCTTACCTGTTTAGTAATGTATGTTAGGTAGAAAGCTTAGTTATTACTTGGATTTGAAAGGTGTGCTTAAAGGATCAGGCCATAAGACCTGCTGCTGGCAGGGAAAGTAGTAAAAATTGACCAAAGTCAGCATAAAAGATGGAATAATGACTTGAGAAAACTAGATTTCTTAGCTGGAGGTGTTGGCCCTGAAATTTAACAAAACTCCAGCTTAATGCCAACTACTAACTCATTATGTTTGATGTCTGTTCCTAAAAACAAAACTCAGTGCTTCTCTACCCACTTCTCTGCAGCCTGAATCTTTAGTTCAAAAGACTGGATATACCTTGGAAAGTCTTAAGCCTTGCCTCATGGACCTTCACCAGACCTACCTCAGAGCACCACAGCACGCACAACAGTCAATAAGGGAAAAGTATAAAAGTTCAAAGTAAGAATTAACATGATACTAAAGAAGCTTGCTTTCCCAGGCTATTGCATGATTCTGGGACACCTGACATTTTAACTTTATCAAAGGATTCACAAAACAGACACAGCCTCCCTAAGAAACTGTTCTCTTAGCAGGCCAGGTGTTCTGAGTATGCTGTAGTTACCCTTTCTGTCCTGCATTTGAGGGAAAAGAGGGGAGAGGAACGGGTATGCGTGCATGTTTTGTGGACCAGACAATGATTGTATAACCATTAACTCAATCAGCATACAAACAGGATTTTTGAGTTCCTAGTATATGTATCATTCCATGAGCCTCTTTACCCAATGAATATTTACAGTTTTTTTTTTTTCCCCTACTTCCAGGTATCATGGTGTTTCTCTCCTCAACCCACCAGAGACACTAAATGTGTAACAGTGAAAGACTGCCTTTGCTTTCTAAGATGTAAATCACTCCAAGTATATGGTGTACAGTTTTTTCTAAGGTTTTAATCTTTACAATCATTTCTGAATACAGAAGTTAGGGTCAAGTACAAATTATGGTATCTATTACTTTTTAAATGGTTTTAATTTGTATATCTTTTGTACATGTAACTATCTGAGATATTTGGCTAATTTTAAGTGGTTTAAAGTATTAATGATGCCAGCTGTCAGCACAATAAGAATAAGAATAAATGGATTTAGAAAATTTGGTTTTGTAAGTCAAATTTGATTTGACTACGGTATCACTCAAAAATTAATTTCATTTACTATAGAAGGGGACTGGGAAGGCTTCTCTTGTGTAGGAAAACGGATAAAAGTTTGAGCATCCATTTTCCTAAGCCACTGGATCAATTTGGTGACTTGCGCATAATCCAAGCATATCTGGAATAAATCTGTGCTTATTTATCTGTTGTGATGATCCTGAGAATCTTTCAGCTCTTTGTACACACTATGAAAATGCTTTTTCATTCCTCATCAACTTTTACACTTTACTGAAGTGACAGTTATTTAAAACCTGTTAAGCTGTCCAAAAGGTTTATTTTAAAGCATAATGTAAAAAACTATTATGGAATTGACTAGATTTTATAATGGATTTGTGAAGAGAAAAATACCCAAAGTTATTAGCACTGAATAAATATCCTTTTAATAGTTATATACACAAATATACAACTATGTGAGCTTCAATTAGCAGCTCTCTTCTTTTTTCTCTTTTTCACTGGCTTTTTACTTGGTGCTTTTTCTTGTTTTGCACTGATGGTTTGTGTTCTGTGAATAAAATAAATTAACAGTTTACTAACAGTATTAGCACTACAAGCTGATACCATGGGTGGTTTGCCACACTCATAATATTTTGCTCGTTAATTTTGGATTACCAAAATAGGAGGCCTTATTTCTTCCAGTAGAATATAGAACACTTGCCAACTATGAGAATAAAATGCAGTATTACTTTAAAAGTAATCCAGTTTTATAGAATTAGGTCCTAATGTTTTTAAATCTCAGTTTGAAGAAACCACAGAAAGAACAGCTGGATTTCAAATTAAAAAGGGGGTGTCTGTTTATAGTAGGATAAGATGAGAATAAAACCAGAAAAGTCTTGAGTATGTGTATACACTTGAAATAAATCAGAAACTTGTTACCTTATTTTCTTTGGATTCTTGTCTGGTTCTAAAATGATCATTTCTTCCTCTTCACTGTCTGAGAGTACTATGGGGGCATCTTAAGAAAATGTTAAGGAAACATTAATCTCTTGGAAATTTTCCACATGGGTTTAGGTCAGCAGTTCTAACATTCTATTTCTGTACAAATATCCCAAACTACTCTGAGTGGAGGCTTACAGAACTACTTGGTTCTTTTCCTTAAGTAATTCCTTGGAGCTCTGAAAAATAACATTACTTTATTTCCTAAAAATTCTGTAATTACATGACAATTATATGTGTTCAATATAATTACATTTCATACATGTCATAGGAGAAAAAAATCTATATAACTTTCTATTAGAAACAACACTGGAAGGAAAATACCTAGAAGCAGAATTATTGGGTCAAAAGGCATACACATTCTAAAAGATATTTTGCCAAATTCTGCAAAAATACTGTTCCAATTTATACCCTGAGAAATAAGTATATAAAGAATCCATCTTCCTATTCACACTTGCCAATGGTGACATTTTTAATATTGCCTAATACAGTAGTCAGAAAACATCCCCTTTTGCCTTGAATTTATTTCCTTTGTTACTACTAGGGTTGCCTATGAAATATGTTACTGGCCATTTGTATTCTTTATCTTTGACCAGTTTTTCTCCTAAGCCTTAGTTAATGAACGATATATATAAAATGTGAATTAACCCTTTTCCCAGTTGGCATATCAAGTCTTTGAGTTTTCAGTTAGTTTCTCGTCTTCCACAAGGAGAAAGGCTTCAGAAAGGCTTTACCTGCTTTATCCTCCCAATTATCTTAGGTCCACTTTGATTATTCAGTTGAAAATACTATTCTTCAAAGCAGCAATTGAGTGTTTAGCATTAACCTTAATCTTAGAAAAATATTTCACAAATATATAAAGAGGCATATGCAAGGATGCCTACTGCTACTGGAGCACTATAACAGAAAGTGGTAACATTTATCAATAAGGGAATGATTAGGCCAACCTAGTTATTGTCAAACCTACAATTCTATGCAGCATTTAAAAGCGTGGCTGATCTATATGCAATGACATGAAATTCTAACGATTCATTCACAGTCCCTGCATTCAAGCAGCTTATCTTGGTGTAAAAATACAGTAAATAAATACCTAAGGGTCCCAATCAATGGGGATTTTTTTTTCCTTATAAAAACCCTAGCAGGCTCTTAGCAATGTTTATAGGCAATAATTTCATTCCTTGACAGTAGGCAGCTATGCATATTATATACATAAACAGTATCCCCTTCACTATTTTTTTCAGCTAGATTTAGTAAATACACCCTTTAGTTCTCCGCCAGCCTACTTCCTACATCCAAACTTGTATGATTTGTTTTTACTACATTAAGAAAAAAAAAATTTGCGATTATTATGAGGCAAGCAAGAAACTGGCTTTCCTAACAGTAAAAATAACCACAGGTTAAAAACAATTTTCTTCAGTTCTACAGTATTCCAGGTAATTCTAGAGTTTTGTATGTTCTAATACCACTCTGATACAATAGCCATATACGGCTATTTAATTTTAACTAAAATTAAAATTTAAAATTCTTGTGTCACAAACCACAGTTCAAATGCTCAGTATCTGCATGTGGCTAGTGGCTATTATATTTATTGAACAGTGTACATATAGAACATTCCTAACATTACAGAAAGTTCTATTTGGAAAGTACTACTCTAACAGACGTTACGATAAGGGCTTTTTATGTTTGAGTCTAGAAACTACAAAGGAAAAAGAGCATGTAGTAATGAAATCTTTAAGAAAAGCCTCCCTTTAAAACTGACTCAGATATACATACAAAAGAAAAAAATTATTAAAAATGCCACTACATACCAAAATACCACTACTCCACAAAGATAAGCACATTGTTTTACGAAAGAACTGGAGTAATATAGTAGTTTAGCATCAACAGCTTAACTGAAATTTAAATCACAAAATATTTAGCCCCTTTAAAAAAAGAACTGCTGATACAAAAATAAGATCCCTACAATAGGAAGATTCACATGTATTACATAAAAGCCGTAAATAAAGTGTTACCTACCTTGACTTCCAATATTGGAGACTTCTCTAGTGTCCATTTTTATAGTATCAAGAATGATAGCTTCATCACTGCCACCATCATCCTCTTCCTTCTCAGAGTCTTCAAGATCACCCCAGGAGTTTTCTATTCCCTCTCCAATTTGGGCAGTTCCAGGAGTCCAAAGCACAGGTTTAGAAACACGTAACAAGTTAAGAAAACTTTACTGCTACTTGATGCAGTGTTAAAAAAGATGAGAATAAAGGTTTCAAGACTGAAGTGTTCCTCAAGTTTGTATGTAAAAATTTTACTAATAGTTACGCTACGGGATGGCTGACCAATAAAGAAAAAAACATGTAACTCACATAAGATTTTATGGAAACAATGGTGAGAAACAACAAGACATACTGGCTTTTAACAGCTGTAGTAATAAATTTGGCAATTGGATGAATAAATAATTTCCAAGAACAATGTTTATAGTATATAAAATGCTTGAACATGCCATTGAGATTAAAGAACAATTTTCCAGGTGCACCTGGGTGACTCAGTTAAGTGTCCGACTCTTCGGCTCAGGTCATGATCTTGGCTCAGGTCATAATCTTGGTTCATGAGTTCAAGCCCCATATAGGGATCTGTGCTGACAGTGTGGAGCCTGCTTGGGATTCTCTCTCTCACTCCTCATCTGCTTCCTCTGTCTCTCAAAATAAATGAAAAACATTTTCCAAAGGAAAATAAAATGGTGCGAATTCATTAAGATAGATTATTTCTTGTTTTTGTAGGATAGCTAAAGAGGTGGATGTTACACCAAGGACTTAATATAACTAATCACTATCTTGTATCTTAAATGCTTTCTCTAACAAAGCAGTGTTTCAGAAAACAAACTTCAGTATGCACACCTTCCCATATACCTAATGACGCCAAAAATGACATGAATTCTGTTCCTGAAAAAACCACCCAATAAAGATACACTTCTGAAGGAGGTTCAGCTTCCGCAATAATTTCTTCTGCTTTCTCTTCCACATCAGAGGTATCAATAGGGGCCTTTTCCATTTTAAATGCTGTGATTCTTTGGCTTGCTATAGACTCGGCAAAGCCAAACTTGCCACCTTCTTTCCTGTGTGGGTGTTTTTTGTTTTGTTTTTTTTTGTATTTGGGGGTGAAGAGAAGTGAAAAGGGGGGAATGAGAGAGGGAAGAGAAAACAGGAAGGGAAAAGTTAACCATTTTATCCTTTTGATGGAGGAGAAAAATTAGAAAAAAGCTATTTGACTAACTTAACCTCACCAATTTATTATGCTTATCAATAGAAATAAAAAAGTTACTATAATTACCATTTACTGAACCATGTGCCAGGCAAATGCTAAGTGCTTAAAAGTATATTGTTATCGAATCTTCAAACCACTTCTACCAATAGGTATTAACCAAATAGGTATTACCTCCCATATTATAGAATACTGAAGTGATAAGTGATAGATCTTGCTTAATGTCACACAGTAGGAAACAGAGATGGTAACCAACCCCAGTTTGTGTTCCTTCTGTTAATTTGGGCTACTAGATTCTTTTTTCTGAAAAAAGTGTTCATTTTTTTATAGAAAAATATTCTGTGGCTTCTCAATACAGATTATGTTTAAATTGGAATACAATATAACAGTTCCATCAACTTTCAAAAAATATTAAGTAGTATGTATATTCAAATTAGATTAACAAATAATGGACGATGGAGTGTGAAAATTACATGGTTACCCTTGTGCAAGAAAAGTCATTAATGGAAAAATCTATTAAAAATAATAGATTAGAACGTTTAGTTCTAAAAAAATTAAACTTACCTAACTTTCTGGTCATTCTCCAAAGCCTTCTGTATTAGCTCTGTAATTTCCAATACTTTCACACCAGCTATTTTACTACATCTCAATACCTATTTATAAAAGTGAATTCTGTTATTTAAAGACACCAAACTACATAGCTTTCTCTAACAAAACTATGCATATGAGAACAGTTTTTCTACCTTTATAAGCCTGACCTTTTCAAATATGAAAATACAATGTAAACACAAATTAATGCAAAATGTGAGCATTGTTTTAGAATATCTGAAGGATTATCATATTAAGAAAACAGACCAAAAACTTCCCTGACAGTGTAAAAGATACCACTGAAAAGGCCACAGACATATATTATATACTCAGGGATGCACTAACTACCTTGCTGTGTGAGTGAGTGATCCACAAAGCACAAGTTCAAGTCATGGCTACAATGTCCCCAGGGAAACTTCTATAAAGCAGAGATTCCAAGACCTCAGGGACCTAATGGATTAGAATCTCTGGAAATAGGGATCTGGTAATGGTCTTAATAATGGTAATAGAAACTAACATTTACAGCATACTTAAGAAATGTTACACAGTGCAATATATCTATGTGTACTTACTACATTCTTTTTTAACAAGGTGTCAATATTCCCTATTTTACAGATAACGGAGCCAAGGCACAAAGATATTAAATCATTTGTAAAAGATCAGTTAGTATAAGGCATAACTGGAATTCCAACTAAAGCAGCCTCTGCCCCACCTGTGCTATATGCTACATGTTGATCTATCTTCTAAAAGCCTCCATGTGAATCTGATATGTAGCTGTATTTGAGAACTACTGCTTATTGTACCCAACTTCTGAGAGTAAAACTATCTTTTTTACCTAATTTCTACTTTTTGGACACTTTTTTTTTGAATAGGGATATGAATCTCTTTCCTCACTGGAAGGAAAAAAGTGTTCCTCTGCATAGAAGGGCTAGACTCTGGACGGCCATAAATGGAGCAGGAAGGAAGAAAGGAGGATCCCTTGCAGCCACCAAAGGAACATAATGATAATATTGAAACCAGATTCTAACATACCCTAGAATCAAACATTGAAAACATCCTTGATGGATTTTAGTTAAACAAGAAAAAGCTTCTAAAAAGAAGAGAACTGTTCTTTTTTTTTAATTTTTAAGTCTATTTATTTTGAGAGAGAGAAAGAGATGGAGAGTGGGGGAGGGACAAAGAGAGAGAGGAAGAGAGAATCCAAGCAGGCTCATGAACCACAAGACCATGACCTGAGCCGAAATCAAGAGTCGGATGCTTAACCGACTGAGCCACCCAGGTGCCCCAAGACCTATTAAGAAAACATTAATCAAAGCACTAACTTGATCCTTCAGCAGCATTATCCCACCACTGGATTGGATAGTACAAATCTCTCGATGCTTGTTCATGGCAATCACCAGCAAGCCATCCATTACACGTTCTTCTCGTTCATTGGGATCCACCAATAAATATGTACTGAAATGAATGTTAAATAGACCTAAGCAAATCTGAGGCTGAATGCCTGTCAATTTTAAGATAATGAACATTTTTAAAAGATAGCATTAATAAAGTTTAACACAGTGAAGGTCTGAGCCCGTGGATTTGAGTCACTTTAATGAAATGAGATGAGAATTCTACTTTTTAATGGACAAAATGAATGGTAAGTGAGTATCAGTAACTATTAGAGTAAAACCACTTAAGTTCATATTGGTTTTATTTAAATAATATATATTCTAAACCTAATGCTATCACTTTGATGAAATGACTTGTGGCTCATTAATAAAAACTTAGATAACATTAATTTGGTTAATTTTAAAGGCTCCCTGGTATCCTATACTCTGAAGTTTTTCCAGGTTCTGCTAATGTCTCTTTAAAAAAATACTATTTCCTCACTGTGTAATGTTGGTTTCTAGTGACATGTGGCTATTGAGCCTTTGAAATGCAGCTAGTCCAAATTGAGATGTACATGAGTGAAAAATACTGGATTTCAAAGACTTCGTAGAGCTAAAAGAATGTAAAACATCTCACGAATAATTTTTAAGATATTATATATTAATATTTTCCATATAAGTAAAATATATATAAAAATTTTATCTGTTTCTTCTTTTTTTTAATGTTTATTTTTGAGAGAAAGACAGACTGAGTGCAAGTGGGGGGGCGGGCGGCAGGTGGAGAACTGAGAGGGAGACACAAAATCTGAAGCAGGCTCCAAGCTCTGAGTTGTCAGCACAGAGCCTGATGCAGGGCTCGAACTCACTAACGGCAAGATCACAACCTGAGCCAAAGTTGGACACTTAACCGACTAAGCTACCCAGGCAACCCTGTTTCCTTTTACTTTTAATGTGGCTACTGGAAAATTTAAAATTAGATATACGGCTCATGTTGTATTTCTTTCTACTGGACAGTCTATTTTCCCGCTAATGAAATTCTACACTACAATGAGTAAAAGTTGAAAGCTTTTCTCTAGTTTTATTCATAAAATTATTCAAATACCTTACTTATATCTCCCTTTGTTTCTGAAGAGATATAAGGCTCAAGCTTTCATTTAAAGGTACCATTACATGGACCTACAACTCCAGTTTTTCTGTTGTAGGAAGAATTAGCAGTGAGTTGTGAAGAAACTACTAGAGAAATGAAGAAAACTAGATTTTTTTCCCCCATTTGTGAACCATTCCCCCTATGACTTGCTGCTATAACCACTCCATCTAATATGCTCCTCTAACATGCTCCAAAGTCCTCTGTCTTCCATTAATCCACAGTAATTCTCACCCCATTTTCCCTACTTACAGCCTAGCACACAACTCTCCTAACACCTGTACATCTCTAGCACCACCATCCTGCAGTAAATTTTTAAGTATCCTATGAAAAGTGTTGTCAATTCTATTGAAAAGGCTCTTTGTCAACTAATGCCCTTACAAAGAAGAAAAAAAAAAAACCTACAAGGTGCTTTAATATTAGAGGAGGTATTTGTTCATTTGTCCATAGCACATTTGAACAGAACAGAAAAGTCCTAGCTGCATTTATAATTTCAGTCCACGATAAGAATGAGACTTACCCTTGCTGGAAGAAAGCAAAACTGACACAAATGGGCATGTGGTGGATGCTCAGTGGTACAGGATCACGCTCTTCAGGTGTGTACTGTTTGGAAACAGAAGTTTAATAATTAGTCACTAAATGATAAACATATAAAAATATCTGGCACATCAAATATTAAAATAAAAAATGAAATCCCTTTAATCCTCAGTACTTAAATAACTCTTTTACAATTATGTTTGACTTTGCCACTCGTTCCTTAAAAGTTTATGCAAAAACAAAACAAAAAAAACTTATTGAGGTATAAATACCATAAAATCCACTCATTTTAAGTATATATCTACTCACTTTGTAGTAAACTTATAGTTATGTAACATCACCACAGTCCAGTTTTTTAACCTATCCATTACCTCCCAAATCTCCTTGAGTCTGTCTGCAGTCACTTCTCACTCCTACTCCTAGCTCCAAGCTTTCCATTTAGGTGGAATCAAGTAATTTTGTCTTTTACATCAGTTTCCTCTGAAGTTAGCATGTTTCATCCATCTTGTAGTACGTATCAACAGTCCGGTTCTTTTTACTGAATCGTATTCCACTGTATGGATACTGCATGGACACCGCATTTTGTTTTTTGACTTATCAGTGGATAAACATTTGGATTGTTTCTGATTTGGGGCTATTACGAGTAACACTACCATGAACATTCACATGAAAGTCTTTTACTAAAAACGCATTATCATTCCTCCTGAGTAGATTCCTAGGTATGGAATTGCTGGGCTGTACAGGTTGACACTTGTTTTTAAGAAACTGCCAATCTTTTCCAATGTGGCTGTTCCATTCTACTTTACCACCAGCAATAAACTCTACAGTACTTTTTAATCTTTCTATTTTACTTTCTTATACCAATTCCCTTATCTCAGGGAACATGTCTCTATTGTTAAGAAACCTTTGTCTCTACTTCTAAATCTTTAAAGAGTCTCCTCTAGTCTAATGCCTAAAAGCAGCACATGAATGACTGCTCAGAAATTTATGCATGTGATATTTACTTTCATAACTTCAAGACTCAAACTATCCACAGTGTACCTTTATCATTCCAGCATGAATTCATAGAAACTGAAGTTGACATATCGAGCAAAAAAGAGAAAGGCAACGGAAATAGTAAAAGTTAACAGTTTTCAAAATGTGGCCCTTACACTGGCAGCATTAGTATCACTTGGGACCTCTGTTAGAAGTACAAATTTGTAGATCCTACCCCTCCCCTTTTCTGAGGGTAGAGCTTAGCATATGTTTTAATAAGCCTTCCAGTTGTTTCTGAAGGACTTTTGCCAGAGTAACAAGCACAAGTATCTCAGTGTGCTGAGAATCATGGGTTTTTCACACACATGGTCCCTAAGCCAACTACTTCATCTAATGCTCAATCCCAAGAAGAAGTCATCTGGTTTTATTCTAGAAATGAAGATAGGGTGTGCTTTTATTGACACTTTAATACAAGAGATTTAAGAGATTTCAAGGACAATTTCGACCATATATCATTTGGGCCTTATCAATTTTAGGACATCCCTAATTACCATCTATAGTAACAATTCACTAATAAGTTGCCTGCACCTCAAGGATATTCATTCAATGACAGGAATAAGCCTAGCTCAAATCATGGAAGCTTACCAGTGTTACTTCATCTCCTTGGACAGAGACATCAGGTCTTCGGAAGTGACACAAGGCTACAATTGCAGCAATGCTGGCAGCATCAATAATATTCCCATCGTGATTTAATAAATGTAGGTCCACACGTATCTGCCAAACCTGAATGTGAATTTAAAACAAAAATAAATCCTAACTGATCACAACCAGTGGCTATATATAAGGAAAAGTAACATTGTGTGCAAATTTTTCTCTTGCTGTTAAAACATGCAGTTACTCCTATCAATAAAAAAATACTTAAAAAATGTTAAGCCTAGCCTACATCTGACGTACCAATTGTTCACTTTTCTGAGTCATCTGACAACAGTAAAATATATACTCTAAATAAATAGAACCACTATACAATTAAAACTAAGATTTCCCCACCCCCAAGGCTAAATGTTTTTACTGTGTCTCCTAACTTTAAAACCTCAAACTCTTAGGTTTTCTTGACAATATTTTAATGTTGTCAAAAATATTTAATATTTTAATAACACTACAAGTAATCCAAATAGGAAGAATCCTATTCAAAGATAGTCAAAAAGACAGTCAAAATACCCTAATCAAGAATAAAGTTCTAAAATCATTATGCAGCACAATTTATTGAGAGTATTATTTCCAGTGTCCGCCTACCACTGCCCCCCTATGTAACCCTTTATGTCAATAAACCTATACAAAAGGATTTAATCTGTTCTTCAGTTCTTCATTCATGAAAAAGGAACACATTACCTGCTTCTATCAAGTCACTTAAAGAACATAAGAAAATAAATCAGAATATATGAAAAACCACAAGTTCTTTGAATAAGACATTTTTACACACATCCAAGTTGATGCTTTCACCAATGTTTATTGTCCCTTCAGAGAGATGATATGAAGTTCTATGGGTAGCACTCAGGGACATTTGAAGTGAAGTGAATCAGTATAAAACTAAATTAACAGAAGCTGAGAATAAGAGTATAGATACAGGAATCCATGAATCAACAATACTCAACTAAGATTAATAATTTTGGGCATATTCCCCACCTTTTCACCAGCAACAACACAGAGAGATTCAGTGTCTATACACTTCGAATTTCTTAGACATCTTTCCAAGAGTCTATTCAACTTCACCAAGAGATCTGACTGCCTATGAAAATAGGAATGGGATAAAGTCATGAAATATAACACCAGGTATTAAAACAACAGCTTGCTGTTAGGTTCTCATCTGGCTAAAGCAGCTTTAAAAGAAGATTTAAATACCTGCCAGGTTCAAAAGCTGGGGCAGCCATCTGAGAGAGTTCAAGGTTAAAAAAAAGAATACCTTCTGTTGCCCTATTGAGTTTTGGAGAAACAAGTTCACAGGAAACCTGTCCAAGAACTCTGCAAAGATAAAGTACAAATCTGTTAACTAAATATATCTCCTTTCCAATTAACAATAAAACCTAAAACAGATATCAATTAAGTTTAAATCTTACTCTGAGTGATAACATACTCAGTATGTTATTAGAAGTTGAAATTATGTATAAAGTATAATAGAGTATATACAGAAATTAAACACATATTGGCATACCCCCCAAAATAACAAGAAAAAACATCTTATTACTATATATATATATATACACTTTATTTTTTGATCAATGATCTTTACTTCTCTTTTCTAAAACAAATATCTGTTGAACAAGATGGCATGAAAACTTGAGATTTCTTAGTTTTCATATGGCATATCTGGCTAACATCTGACCAATATCCTCACAGCTTCCAAATGAGTATTAAAAACCTAATTCTCGTGTCAGGAAAATGAGAAAAGTAGGACTACAAACTCAGGGCAATTACTGCTGGCTGTATATATGACTTGAAAAGATCAGAAAACCATGTGACACTCATGTGACAAAAAATATGGCTGGGTGCCTGGGTGGCTCAGTCGGTTAAGTGTCCGACTTCAGCTCAGGTCATGATCTCACAGTTCCTGAGTTCCAGCCCCGTATACGGCTTTGTGCTGACAGCTCAGAGCCTGGAGCCTGCTTCTGATTCTCTCCCCCTCTCTCTGCCCCTCCCCCGCTCACATTCTGTCTGTCTCTCAAAATTGAAAAACATTAAAAAAAAATTTTTTTAAATATATGATTAAAAATTTAAATGTAACTATAAAACCCAAAAACTCTTGCATTAAAGAAAATATATTTATCTTGGCAACGAAACAAAGAAGTCTGTCCACACTTCTTAGCTGCTTTGTAAACAACAAACAATAAGGTTCTTTTAAACTTCTCCCTATTGCGCTTTTAAATAATTTGAATCCTTTGTTACCTTGTTTTCCCAAGTTCCACAATACAGCATCCATAATCTGTTCCAAACGTGATCTTGATGTTCCTATAATCATAGGTTTGTCTGCCATCCAGCCGCTGTAAGCACAACATTCGTTCATTATTTCAACAAATATTTACTGAGCAGCTACTTTATGCCACGGCTAAACATTTGGGAGAAACGTGGGATACTAACCACTCCCCATAGGAGAGTGGAAACTACGTGCCCCGGCACTAATAGTCGCTGGGGTAACTCCAGCCTTCAACTGAACTGGAGGGGGCGGGGAGAGCCTTAGGGATTGGGGGAACGCACCGGCGGTTCATTCCAGGGGCTCCCTGGGCCTGTGAAGGCCAGCTCTGCGCGTCTAAGCCGGAAGACTAGGAGCGGCCGGGCGACCAGAGCATCCACGCACCGCGAAGTTCCCCGGGGCCATTTACCTTCTTCTCTTCGATGGCGCGGAGTAGGAAACGGCGCTCGCAGTTTGAAAGTGGCGTCTCCTTCATGCTGTAGGAGCACAGGACACACTAGCACCGGAATCCGCCGGGAAAACTGAACTTGGTCCTCTTCACGCGTCTCGGCTCGCTCGGACGCGCAGGAAATTTACGTCATCAAAGCTCGGCGGCTGAAGGTGGGAAAGCCAAGGCTGCCGCCGTCGCTAGTGCGCAAGCTCAAAGCGAGGTTGGCACCTGCGGAGCTGGCTAGGAGAAGCAAGTGAGTTTAAGGAGGCGAGTTTCTGAACGGGAAAGTCTATTTCTTTTATCATGAAGTGTAGGGAAGAAAAGGACACGAAAACAACGGTCAAGGATAGAAATTAATATCAGTAGAGGGCTTTCACATTTCACCCTTTCTTCAGTTCTAGCGGGATAGACTGGACGGGTATTATTGTTATTTTACAGATGAAGAAGTTGAGATTTAGCCAGTAGAAAGATGCAGAGGCAGAGCTTGTATCATTTTCAGTGGAGAAACGCTGGAATAAACGGGCGTAAGAGGAGAGGAGGGAGGGGAGAAAACTTTGAGATGGTGAGGTGGGGTTATTGCAGGCTGAAGGTGAAATCTGGTAGGCTTGAGAAGTTGACAAGAATTGAGAATATTGCCGACTTGTAACTAACAGTGTTACAACCACCACTAGCTGAAACAAAATGTGTTTATTTTTTCAATCTCCCCAGTATTTTAAGCGGATAAACTTATTTTTATGCTCATAGAGGAACCGGATACTCGTGCCGCCAACCATTCGGCGTTTTGAAGCGTAGTTAAAAGCAGGAACTCCAAACTACCTAGGTTCAAATTCTGATTCTGCCTCTGACTAGTTCTGTGACCCTGGCCAAGTTAGCCTTTGTGCATCACTTTACTCATCTGCAACAAAGGGGTGTTAAACCTATTTATTATGAAGGATAAAAATGAGTTAATACAGGTAAAATGCTTAGAACAAGTGCCTGGCATGGAGTAAGTGCTATTTAAGTGTTTGCATATTATTTTGTTAACATTCGAACTCCTTTTCAGGCTCCATTCTGCTACTTTTGTCTCTTACGTTTTTTACTACCACTGATACATTGTAGTCCCAGTTGTACCACTTGCAATCCATGTACTCAATTAATTAGTTACATTGTGTGTGTGTGTGTGTGTGTGTGTGTGTGTGTGTGTGTGTGGCCTTCTGTGTCTCAAGAATAATTCAAGTGTTACAGAACTGGGGTGGACAGAAATCTGTTCCTCGACAAATTTATATTCTCTTTGGAGGAGGCAAGCAATAAATCTTAAACAAAAAAATAAAACAAGTTGACATACTAATGCTATCTGAGAATGGTGATGCTATAGTAATAGGGGTAATTGCAGAAAGTGGTCGTTTTGTAGAGGTGGCAGTTGAGTTTAGTAAATCCTCAGTGATGAGAAGGAGCAGCCATGATATCATCTGGAGGAAAGGAAAAGTGTTTGAAGCAGAAGGAGCAGCATGAGCCAAGAATGAGATAGGATGAGCTTAACATGGCCTGGAGACAAGAATTGTGAAGGAGGAAAGTGGACAGAAATTATGTACACATGCTCAGACAGTTGATTGACTTTCAAAACAGGCAAGGGGCTTACAGAGTGTAGGCCATTCAAGTTCTTTTAACAACTTAAGTTCTTTCATAGCACAATTTCACAACAGAACTCCTGGCTAAATTCATCATTTAAATCCTTACGGTCTTTTAGTGGGCATTTACTAGTTTCTCTTCCTGTCAGAAATGAAATGGGCCTTTAATTGAGGTAGTCTATCCTTTTCTGGGTGGGGGGGCAGCTTGGTAATGCAAATAGAATGGAGTTCGACTTCAGGTAAATTTCAGTTCAAATGGACTTTGGATGAGTTAAGTAATCTGTGAGCTTCAGCTTCCATATCTTAGTTTGGAAATAATAATTACTTTGTGTAAAGTTAAAACAATCTAACACAGGGGCGCCTGGGTGGCTCAGTCGGTTAAGCGTCCGACTTCGGCTCAGGTCATGATCTCGCGGTCTGTGAGTTTGAGCCCCGTGTCGGGCTCTGTGCTGACAGCTCAGAGCCTGGAGCCTGTTTCAGATTCTGTGTCTCCCTCTCTCTCTGCCCCTCCCCCGTTCATGCTCTGTCTCAAAAATAAATAAACGTTAAAAAAAAAAAACAATCTAACACAGCGTTTTGAACAGAATAGCTATTCAAATACTAGTTTCCTTCTTTTTTTGACTTGGTAAGGGCTTCCCTTGAAACCACCCAGATTCACCATCTCAGATTGCTGTTCTGAGATTGCTGCTTGATTACTTTGCCTTTGCTTTCCTCCACTTTGGTAGAATTTCCACCATTCTTTCATTATCATATTAGTGTAACTTTAACACTGCAGCATCTGCCTTTTATTGGAGTTAGTCCAAAGATATATAATCCATCTCCACTCACATCTACATATCATCACAAAATTCGTTTACTTCATAACCTCATTTTTTTTTATTAAAAAAAATCTTTTTTAACGTTTATTTTTTGTGAGACAGAGTGTGAGCGGGGGAGGGGCAGAGAGGGAGGGAAACAGAATCTGAAACAGAGTCCGGACTCTGAGCTGTCAGCACAGAGCTGGATGTGGGGCTCAAACTCATGAACTGTGAGATCATGAGCTGAACCGAAGTCAGACACTTACTGACTCAGCCAGCCAGGTACCCCCATTACCTCATTGTTAGTAAAAAAAAAAAAACAAAAACAAAAAAACAAAAAAACAAAAAAAAAAACAAACAAAAACAACAACAAACTTTTGAAACACCCAGGGAAACTTTGTTTCATGTTTTCAGGGGAAAAAAGTTTTTGAAGTTTGAAAAGAGGTTCAGATAATGTTGTACATTCTACTCTTAAAAAGGAATCCATTTGAATCAGCATATTAACCTGGATTATCTGTCTAAAAATAACCTGTTTTTCAACAAAATATCTGAATACACATCTTTTCCTCTTTACTGGACATCTGTTGCTTTGTATGACCAGCACCCTTCTATTTTTTGAAGAAATGCCCATATTATTTTCCTGATCCCACATTATTCTGGTGTTAATGTTAATGCAGGCATAAGTATGACCAGGCTCTATTAATCATGGAAACCCCGTCCCTTTTTCCTCATTTGCTGTTCACCCAGGCAGGATTGAACAGAGTTCTGTCATCAGTCTTGACGTGTGAAGTCTTGGAGAGAGTAGGTCTTTCCTTCTCTAGGATTATGAACTCTAAGAACTACGCAAGGGTGGAACTGTCAGGGGCCGTGTTGCCACCACATGGAGAGAACAGAACGTGTTTGAAAATGAAGTCAGACAGAGGCCAGCACACTGAGAGATAAGGGAGAGAAGTGGAGCCCTTATGTAGGAGTAGTTGCACTCGTTCTTGGACTTTCCATTTGATGAGCCAATACTTTTGAATTGGTCTTTGGTTTAGTGTGTCCAGAAGAATCCAGACTAAATATACTTCTACTAGAGTATAAAAATCCATGTCTTATTAACCTTTACAGCACCCACTGAAATGGGCAGTGTACCATGTAAGTGGATGAATGGTCTATCATAGCACATCTGGTGAAAGAAATTGATAGATGTATAAATAAATGAACAAATGGAATCTTACAATTTTATTTACCATACAGGTCTGCTATACAATTTGTCTATATAGAAATTGGTTTTATAGAAATTATCCTGGAAAGAAATAATGCAAAATGTTAAGATGGTTATCCCTGGGTGGTGGAATTCTGGGATTTTTTTTTTTCTTTTTGAACTTTGTTCTTTATGAATTTCCCAGATCTTCTCTAAGGTATATGAGTAGCTTTTATCATCACAAAAAGTAAAAATTAAAATGTGTTTTCCTTTTCTTGTTCTGATGCATTTAACTTCTTCTTTGAAGAGATTTTGGCTTTCAACTACATTTTAACAAAGACATTTGTTGTTGTTTTTCAAGACTCAAACTGGAAACCACTTAGTTAATATGTGAGAAGATTTTATGCATTGACAACTGCTGTGGTCTGAATGTTTGTGCCCCCCCTAAATTCATCTGTTGAAATCCTAATCCCCAAAGGAGATCATTTGAGGAGGTGGGGGTCTTTGGAAGGGGAGGGTGGAGTCCTCACGAATAGAATGAATACTCTTATAAAGAGATCCCACAGAGCTCCTTGGCCTCCTCTACCACATAAGGATGCCATAAGAGGTCTGCAACGCAGAGAGAGCCCTCATCCAACCGTGCCAGGACCCTGATTTCAGTCTTTAAGCCTCCAGAATGGTGGGAAATAAATTTCTACTGTTTACAAGCCACCCAGCCTGTGGTATTTTGGTTATAGCAGTCCAAACAAAGACAAAAATGACTGAACACTATAAGTCACATGTAGTATGTATTTCCCTTTCATATTTTTAATTTGATAATATAAATTTAAAAACTCATATTATCAAGTTCATCTCTAATTTCTATGGAATAGTTAAAAGAGCTTCCTTTTCTTACCATTTGCTATCCTCAGATATCTAGATATGATCTTATATTATTTTAAGCTTTTTCTGTATTTTTAGAGGAATAAGAAAATTATATCTTCATATAAGTACAACAAAGTGGGGGGGGGAGGAGAAATGGGACATTTTGATTTATGCTGCACCCAGATAGTTGTAACATGTGGGTAATCCTGGACACAACAATATTAGGCATATCACTCTGTCTCAGCAAATGGCTAAAGCTCTTTGATCTGTTCTCATCTGTAAAAAAGAAAATTCATGCTCATTGATAAAAATCTGTAGGAAATTACATGGTTTAATGTCTAAAAAATAAATATGTTCCAGAAAAGTTCTGTGCCAATTAGACTTCTACAAAGAAGATCATATCTTAAGTAGAATTAGAAATAATAAGATAAAATAATGAAAGTAGAATTTGTTATTATGGGTTAAACTCATTGTAACTCCAATAACTATTGTGAGATATATGGTAAACAAAATAATGCCCTCCCCTCAAAGGTATCCTCATCCTTATCCCAAGAACCTGTAAATATGTTACCTTGTATGGCAAAAGTTATTTTGCAGATGTGACAAAATTAAGGATTTTGAGATGGGGACTTTATTCATGTGGACCCAATGTAATCACAAGGATGCTTATAAGAGGGAGGAGGCAGTAGAGGCAGAGAGAGGGAATGAGACAATATGAGAATGTGACAACAGAAGCAGAGATCAGAGAGGAGAGAAGATGTTATAACTGGTGGATTTGAAGATGGAGGTTATGAGCAGGAATATATGAAGCCTCCAGAAGCTGGAAAAGGCAAGGAAATGGATTCTCCCCTGGAACCTCCAAAAGGAATGTAGCCATGTGGATATATCTTAGATTTCTCACTTCTAGAACTGTAACATAATAAATTTATGTTGCTTCCAGCCATTAAGTTGGTGGTAATTTGTTACAGCAGCAATAGGAAACTATTAGAGATTGTCAGATAAAATGTAGGTGCTAAGTTACAATTGAATTTCAATGAACAACAAATAATTTTTTTAGTATAAGTGTATCCAATTTGTTCCAAATATTGCATGGGACGTATTTATACTAAAATATTGTTTGTTGTTTATCTGAAATTCAAATGTAACTGGGAATCCTGGGTTTTGTTTTTTTTTTTTTGTATCTATTTATTTTTTTACTAAGTCTGGAAACCCTAAACTGTTATAAGGTGCCTTATTTATTCACTTACATATTAATTTCTACCTCTAGTTTTATATATGAAGTTTTCTTTTTTTTTAAATGTTTATTTATTTTTGACAGAGACAGAGCATGAGCGGAGGAGGGGCAGAGAGAGAGGGAGACACAGAATCCGTAGCAGGCTCCAGGCTCCGAGCTGTCAGCACAGAACCTGTCACAGGGCTTGAACTCACAGACCACAAGGTCATGACCTGAGCCGAAGTTGGACGCTCAACTGACTGAGCCACCCAGGTGCCCCGTATACATGAAGTTTTCCTAAAGGAAGATGACTATTTATTATGTTATATTGTTATAAGAAATTATAATATTCATGAAGCAAATTTTACCTGAAAATTCCTCATTGCAGTGTGAGGATTTATAGTTAAAAATGTTATGTGCCAATGTGCCAATATTATGTTAGGAACTTCCTCTCTGGCACAAAAAGGGGAAGTCTACAGATAACATCTCATAATTTTAAAGCTATGTGGGGGTCTGAAAGATTGTCTAGTACAGGACTTGCAAAGTCAAATGACTTCAAGGTCCAGGCAGATTATAAATGAGTGAAGCTGATCGGTTAGAGGACCATAGGAAGTAATAGATCTATGGTGACCCACACAGCACATGCCCTTTCTAAGAGGACCCAAATATTGTTATAACTCCCTGAGAGCAAAACAAAACATAGACTGAATTTTCTTAGGCCTTCTCTCAGTTTTCATCAACTCAATCCATCTAAAGTCTCAAAGTACAGTGTGCTTGCCAAACAAATTCACCCTTTTGAGGAGTTCCTTAGTCCCTTTCAGCCAGATTTCTGGTCTCAAACTCCTCCTTTATAAATTCCAGAATGTCTGCTGAGCCGACTTCATCTTTAAAAACCATCCAGGGGCAGCTGGGTGGCTTAGTTGGTTAAGCGCAAAGGACTTTAGCCTCAGGTCATGATCTCACAGCTTGTGAGTTTGAGCCCCGCACCGGGCTCTGTGCTGACAGCTCAGAGCCTGGAGCCTTCTTTGGATTCTGTGTCTCCCTCTCTCTCTGCCCCTCCCCTGCTCACATTCTCTCTCTCTCTTTCTCTCTCTCAAAAATAAATAAACAGTAAAAAATAAAAATGAAAAAAAAACATACAAATTCTTGCAACTTTTAAACATGATCCACTGACCATCAGCATCAGCATCACCAGGGTACCAGCTGAAAATTCAAATTCTTAGTTTCCACCCCAGACTTACTGAATCAGAAACTGCAGGAGGGATTGTACAGTTTTTATTTAAAAAAAAAAAATTCCTCCAGATGATTTTTATACACACTAAAGTTGGAGAAGCACTGATCTAAATTTCTTGAAGAGGTTAGCTCGTTCTTGTCCATAGCTCTGGGATTCCCAATCTGTTTTACATCAAATGTGCTTACAGCTGTCATCCACTCCCCTCCTCCAGGTGACACTGCTGAGGGCTTACAGATTTCTGGAGTGAAGTGGAGGCAGAAAAGGAATTATGGAATTCCTAATATGTGCTAGGCAGTATGATTGGTGCCAGCAAAGTTGTGCTGCCATGCAAAGATTTCCAACTTGCTCTTCACTGATGTTATAGGAGAGCTTTCAATTACAATCTAAACTTGAGCTATATTTCAACAGCATAGATTTTAAAAAATCAATAGACATTTTTTAGAGCACAGCAAAACTGAGTGGAAAATACAGAGTTCCCATACACCCCTCCTTTCCCACCCCTGCCACATACATGCAGCTTCCCCCACAGTCAACATCCCCCATCAGTATGCTTCATTTGCTACAATTGATGAAGGAACGTTGACACATCATTATCACCCAAAGTCCATAATTCACATTAGACTTGACTCTTGGTAGTGTACATTCTATGGGTTTGGACAGATGTATAATGGCATGTATTCGCTAATAGTGTATCATGCAAAATACTTACGTTGCCCTAAAAATCATCTGTGCTCCACCTATTCATGCCTCCCTCTCCCCTAACCCGTGGCAGACACTGATCTTTTTACTGCCTCTACAGTTTTGCCTCTTCCAGAATGTCATGTAGTTGGAATTATACAGTATGTTACCTTTTCAGATTGGCTTCTTTCACTTAGCAATATGCATTTAAGGTTCTTCTGTGTCTTTTTGTGGCATGATATCTCATTTCTTTTTATCACTGAATAATCCATTTTATGGATGTACCATAGTTTGTCTATCCATTCACCTATTGAAGGGCATCTTGATTTCCAAGTTTTCAGTTACGAATAAAGCTACTATAAACATTCACTGTAGGTTTTTGTGTAGGCATCAGTCTCCAACTCATTTGGGTAAATACCAAAGGGCACAATTGCTGGATCACATGGTAAGAATATGTTCAGCATTGTAAGAAGCCTGTCAGGTTGTATTCCAGAGTGGCTATCCCATTTTGCATTCCAACCAACAATGAATAAGAGATCTTGTTGCTCCACATCTGCACCACCATTTGCTTTTGTCAGTATTTGGATTTTGACCATTCTAATAGGTGTATGGTGATACCTTGTTATTTTAATCTGCAATTCCTTCATGGCATATGATATTAACATATGTTGAGCAAATACATATGCTTACTTGCCATCTGCAAATCTTTGCTAAGGTGTCCATATCTTTTGTCCACTTTTAAGTTGAGTTTTATATTCTCTTACTCTTGAGTTTTAGGAGTTCTTTGTAAAAAAAAAAGTTTTTAAGTGTTCTTTGTATATTTTGGATGATAGGTATGTTTTTTTCAATATTTTCTCCCAGTCTATGGCTTATCTTCTCATTCTATTCTGTCTGTGTCTTCCATAGAGCAGAAGCTTTTAATTCTAATGAAGTCCAACTTGTCAATGTTTCTTTTATGGATTGTGTCTATGGCATTCTATCTAAAAGTCATCCTCTCCAACCCAAGGTCATCTAGATTGTCTCCTGTGTTCTTAAGTGTTGTCTACTTTTTCCATTAAAGCCTTTAGCATGTTAATCATAACTATTTTAAATTCCTGGTCTGATCATTCCAACATCCTTGCCATATCTGCTATTGGTTCTGATGTTTGCTGTCTTTTCAAACTATATATTTTTTTAGTGTGCCTTGTAACTTTTTTTTTTGAAAACCAGACATCACGTACTGGATAAAAGGAACTGGAGTCGATAGGCCCTCAGTGTTGGTGAGCTGTAGGGAAGGGGAAGCATTCTATAGTCCTATGATTTGGTCCCACTCTTTCAGTGAGCCTGGGATATGACCTTTACAAGTGGTTCTCAGTTTCTCACCCCCACCTTCCTTAGGTAAGACAGGAAAACTAGTGGGGAATGGAGTTGGGTCTTTTTTTCTCCTAGGTCAGGTAGGCTCTGGCAAAACCCCAGTCTTTTGGGCTCTGGTGACATAGTTTCTCTTATGGCAGGACTTATTAAGAAGAGCAGAGTGTTCTGCCCTATATCAAAATGGCTACTGTTTCCCTCTCCTTGCCAGAAGCATGAGAAAAGTTTTTTCCCAAACCTCACTGTGAGAGTCTGGTAGGGCTTTTGGAGGTAAAACTTACAAAAGAGTGGGAGTCATCCTATGAGTGGCCCCCAACTGGAGTTTTTAACTCTCAGACTTGTCTACACTAAACTCCAACAATTAGTCTATTACAGCTTAGGTTTCCTACCACAAAGGTTCCTGTAGAGATTTCTGTTAAGTGTGAGTTTCTGTTCTGGTAAGTTGTGGTTCTCTGTATCTGCCTGTCTGCCTCTCTAGATTTTGCGGCAGTGGTTTGTTCTGTGACCTCACTTCTCTGACACATCTAAGAAAGTTGTTGGTTTTTAGTTTGTTCAGCTTTTTTCTTTTCCTGTGGACAGGAGTGATCATTTCCAAGATGACTGTGTGCTAGACCAGAAACTGGAAGTCACATGACGTAAAAACTTAAAAGATATTCTTTTATTTAACAAACATGCATGTAGCACTTACTGTGTGCCAGGTCTTGATTTAAGCACTTATAAATATTAATCCTAATAACTACCCTATGCGGTAGGTGAAAATATTATCTCTGTTTTACAGATGGGGAAATCCAAGATTTGATTGCTGAGATTGATTGCTGAGGGTCACACAGCTAGTAATTCATATAACCGGGATTCATTTGCAGGCACTCTATCTCAAGTGACTGTATTTATAACCACTACCCTGTGCTGCTTCTTATAAATGGGAATCCACTTCTATGCCAAATGTATTATCTTCACCTTAACAGTGAATCAATTTATTTTCTTCTTTTGGTGAGGATCTTAACTTCCCTCTCATGATTGCATTGATGTCTACAGTTGATCCTTGAATAACATGGGTTTGAACTATATGGGTTGACTTATATGTGGTTTTTTTTCTGATAAATACAATGCAGTACTGTAAATGTATTTTCTTAATATTTTATTTTCTCTAGCTTATTTTGTTTTAAAAATCCAGTATATAATACATATAACACACAAAATATATTTAGTCTATAGTTTATGTTATTGGTAAGGGTTCTGGTGAGCAGTAGGATATTAGTAGTAAAGTTTTGGGGAGTTAAAAGTTGTATGCAAATTTTTGACAGTGTGGTGGGTGGGGCGGGGGGGGGGGTCAGCACTCCTAACCCTTGCATTGTTCAAAGATAGACTGTACATAGAGAAGAAAGCTGATATTATTAGTTTACCCAAACTCAATTTCTTCTGCTCAGACTTGACATGCAATTTAGAAGTCCAATCATGAAGTAGGGCTCATTAATGCAAAGAGGCATGATGAGATCTAACTGCAATCCCAATGCTTGCATACAGACAGGAGTGAAATTGCAATTTAGCTTTTATTAATAACCAGTAGGAGAACTTGTACGTGCAAAAGTGATGTTGGTTCTTGATTGAGAGACTCTTACAGAATATGTCATTTGTACAACCTTAGCTACTCTCCTTTGGCCCTAAAGTCCAGGGATGCTGCACCTATATAATAGATCAACTCTTTATTCAAATTAATGATTTAAGAGGAAAAGAGTCTACTTTATTTCTTGTTTTCACCTTGTTTACTTCTACCTAAAGTTGCCTAGGAAGTCTTAGATTGTTTCAGAAGCAGCAGCTTCAGCAGAAGTGGGAGAATACCAGATGATGGTGACTCTCAAGAGAGTTAATAGTGGACAGCTAAGACAAGAAGGGGGTTTCGTATGAGCATGTCTCTTTAACAAGCAATAAAGTATTATTTTGAGATAGTACTTCAGTGATAAGCAGCCTCAAAGATAGCCCCCATTGATCCCCACTTTCTGGTATTCAAGGCCTATATACTTCTCTCCCTTTGAGGGACTTGCCTTGAACAAATAGACTACCTTAACATTGAGGAAATGATACCCCTCTGAGTAGATTACAAGAGAATATAAATTCCATCTTCCTAGCAGTTTCCTTTCCTTGTTGACTTTGATGAAGCAAGTTTCTATGTTAGGGGGGCCCATATGGCAAGGAAGTAAGGGTCCTCCAGCCAACAGCCTTATGGATATTGAAGCCCACATTCCACAGCCCAGATGGAATTAAATACTGCTGGTGATCACATAAGTGAGCTTGGAAACAAAGCCTTCCCAAGTTGAGCTTTCAGATAAGACCTCAACCCTGGCTGGTCTTGATTGCAGCCTTAAGCAGACCCAACTGAGTTGTACCCAGATTCCTGACTCACAGAAACTGTGAGATAATAAATGTGTATTGTTAAGAAGTAATAAAAAGCTAATGCAATTTCTAGCACAAACTCTTAGGTAAGCATTTCATACCTAAGTGGATTTCATATTTCCACTGACCTAGTCTCATCTTGTTGATAGTTCAAGGAAAATCTATATTTAACATTTTTACAACCTCTGAGTTTATCAAAATGGTGCTAAAATACTTTGTGAAGGAATTTGTAGCACATAAATGTTAATTCTGTATCTGTGTGCTTTCTTTAGTGACCACTAAATTTTTGTTGATCTCTAAGAGGTTAACTGAAAAGAAAGCATGGTTTGTATCTCAAGAATCTTGCTATAGTTAAGTACTACTGGATTAGGACTGTAATTTTCATCTCTGGCAATATAAAATGTAGGGTAAAAGGACTTTTTTCTTTTCAAAAAATTTTTTAATGTTTATTTATTTTTTGAGAGAGAGAGAGAGAGACAGAGACAGAGCATGAGCAGGGAGGGGCAGAGAGAGAGGGAGACACAGGCTCCAGGCTCTGAGCTGTCAGCACAGTGCCCGATGCAGGGCTCAAACCCATGAACTGCAAGATCATGAATTGAGCTGAAGCTGGAAGCTTAACCGGCTGAGCCACCCAGATGCCTCAGGGTAAAATGACTTCTAATATGCAGATGTAAAAGCCTTGACGAACTTTGCTTTTACTTAAAAGAAAAAAACTGAGCCTGAACATGTGGTGTTTTTTTTTTTAAGTTTTTAAAATCTTTATTTATTTTTGAGAGAGAGAGAACGGGGGGAGGGCAAGGAGAGGGAGACACGGAATCTGAAGCCGGCTCCAGGCTCTGAGCTGTCAGCACAAAGCCTGACATGGGGCTCGAACCCACCAAACCGTGAGATCATGACCTGAGCTGAAGTCGGATGCTCACCTAAGCCACCCAGGGGCCCCTGAACATGTAGTTTTTGAAAGTCATTGACAAGCAAAAATCCATTCAGCAGTGGATTTAAAAAAATTTTTTTTAACATTTATTCATTAAAAAAAAATTTTTTTAACATTCATTTATTATTGAAAGACAGAGAGAGTCAGAGCATGAGCAGGGGAGGGGCAGAGGGAGAGAGAGACACAAAATCCCAAGCAGGCTCCAGGCTCCGAGCTGTCAGCACAGAGCCCGACATGGGGCTCGAACTCACGAGCTGTGAGATATGACCCGAGGCTGAAGTCGGAGGCTTAACTGACTGAGCCACCCAGGTGTCCTAGATTTATTCATTTTTTTCAGAGACAGAGACAGAGTGTGAGTGGGGGAGAGCAGAGAGAGAGGGAGACACAGAATCTGAAGCACGATCCAGGCTCTGAGTTGTCAGCACAGAGCCGATGTGGGGCTTGAACTCATGGACCATGAGATCATGACTTGAGCTGAAGTCGGATGCTCAACCGACTGAGCCACCCAGGTGCCCCACCAGCAGTGGATTTTTATCTGATCTGATAATATTCTCTGAAAAGGCAGATGCATGTTGGAATCTCTGTCATGAGTACCTACCTGTAAAAAGGAATACCAGTATCTGCTTATAAACAGAGACTAGATATGAAGGCCAAAATTAACAGAGATTGTGTATTATGTTTGATGGTGACATTTTTCTTTTATTTTTGTTTCTGATATTACTAATAAAAATTAGATTATGTAGCAAATAAGAATCCGAAAGAATTTAGTCATTTATGTAAATATTTTTGTGAGCATGGTATGTGCCAGGCTCTATTCTAAGCTCTGGAATAATGTAGTAAACAAAGTAGACAAAGTTCCCTGGAGCTTATGTTATACAGATGAGTGGACAGGAAATAATCAACAAACAAGCAAATGAATAATGCCTGTCGATGACAAGTAGTAGGTTTGGATGAGAGAGAGTGGCCAGAATGTTACTATGCAGATAACATACTCAAGAAGGGGCATCTCTGATGAGTAGGCATTTGAGGAAACCTGGAAATGTGGAGAATGGATGATTAAGTAAGTGGACTTAAGTATGCCAAATGACCAAATAGGCTGTGAGGGAGATTGCTGGAAACAAACGACTTCTTTGAGGTTCTATGGTGTGTACCATACACAGCTGGACATGATTTTATAAGAGGGAATTTGAAAAGCCTAGGTTCCAGAGCCAACCTCCTGATTTAAATTCCAGCTCTGTAGCTTATTAGCTGGGTGACCTTGGGCAAGTTGTAAACCTCTCTGAAAAAAAGAAAAAAATGAGGCTAATAATTACATCCTTGTAAAGTGGTCATGGGGGTTAAATAACGTGTGAAAAGCACTTAGAACAGGCCTGAGCATATTTAGCAATAATAAACATTAGCTACTGTTCTTAATGAGTTTCCTTGATTACAATATTTATTCTTTATGAAGAAAATCATTCTCCAGAGGTAAAACGATCTGCCTTTTATAATGTGAGGACTCTAGCCTTCAAATTTGTAAACCCAATTTCCTAAGTAGCTTTCCTGGTCTGTAGGAAAGTTTCAGCACAGGAGCCCAGAAATATCTTTCCAGACACCTTAGTTATAATATACATTGTTAAAACAGAGGTATAAAAAAGTAGGTGTCAGGGGTTCTTTGAAATCATCTAAGAAAGTCACATATTTTTTTTTAAATGTAATTTTTATAGTGATTCAGGGCATGGACTTTGGCATCAGGCAGCCTTGGGTTTAGATCCTGGCTTGGGAAACAGTGGTGTCTTGAACACATCAACCTACTTTTCTAAAATGGAGTTGTTATAACTGATACTCTAGTAGCATTTATTATGATGTGTCAGATACTTTTCTAAGATGTTTACATACATTAGCTCATTCAATCTTCACAATCCCTTTACAAAATGGTTACTATTATCATTCCCATTTTACAAATGAGCAAACTGAGGAAGAGATCAAGTGACTTTCTCACGGTCACACAGCCATGTAAGTGACAGAGTCAGGATTTGAATAGATTCTGTGGCTCCAAGTCTGTGTACTTAAAACCCTTATACTCTACTGCCTCTGTAATAACAGCTCCTACCTCATAGGCAGAACTACATTAAAAGAGGTTGGGTATAAGCCCTTGGCAAAGTGCAAGATGCTAAGTAAGTGCTCAATAAATATTTGTTGAATGATTGATTATGCAAAGTCATAGTAAATTATATCATAGTAACTAATCTATATGCATACTTTATTATGGCTGAATAATTCAATTGTTTTTTACCTTTTAGGTAACCTTGTATATATTACATCAACTTTGCAAATCCATTGTAGTCTAATAACTCTATTGGATTACCTGGCAAAATTTGTTTGTACTGAGCCCATGCTGGCTCCTGATGGTCACCTCTTATGTTTCTAAATGCCCACAAACCATCTGTTTGAGAATCTATTTTAGAATTTTGCCTGCAATCAGTGTCAAGCTCATCATTTACATATTTGCCTTCTTTGCATTTTTGGAACTTGGGGAACTTCTAGTTCTTTTCAAGATGAAAATCTAGTTTACATTACTGACATGCTTCATTAGTGATAAAGACCATTAGAAATTTTCTACCTAGTTTCAATTTTTTGTTAAAGTAATGGGATGACTGCATTATACTAGAAAAGCATTTGAATCACACAACTAGCAAATCACTTCTATTTCAAACCCATAACTGTATCAGATTGTGGGGCTGATCCAGCATAAAATTAGATTACTCATCTGTTAGAGGAAATTTTCCAACAGGAAAATTTAGGTAGGATATGAGTCATATAATCTGACATTCTTCTGCTATCTAAATAAATCCTATTTCTTTTAGCTAAACCATATGTTTTAAAAGAGTAAAGAAAAACTAAAAATGCAAAATTTTTGTACATTCAACCCCTTGACCAATTAGATATTTTAGACATTTGAATTTCTGACTTATAGTTGGACCTTAAAAATAGGTCATTTTTCTTTGCAGCAAACCTTTCCAACTGCATTTGTTCTTAATAAATGATTTCTGATTATTTAAATATAGAAAAGAAATTAAGCTATGCATGCTTTTTTTTTCTCTCTAGACGTATAGTCTGTAGCAAGAGGTAGTAGTGAAAGTTTTGAAATATTGAAATGTATAGTGTGTGGTCTCCCTTCTTAAACTTTCTAAAGGTCAATGACATTGTTAGGGGATGAAAATTAAACTTCATAACTTAAGTTGGTCAAATTGTATTTCATTTCTACAATGTACACTTAAAATGGTAATAAGTTGCTTCCATTGGGAAGTTTTGGTACAACAGTTACAATCAGGACACATGGACAATGGTTTAGCTTTGGTAACAGAACCTGAGTTTGCACCCACTCCCTGTTCTCTTTCTTCCTTTAGTTTGGTCTGCTGAGAAGTGAGGATGAGTTGTAGTGTAACTACAGAGGATGGGGGTGGTAAGAGAAGGAAAACAAGACAGAGTAGAACTTGGTGGATCTTAGAGGAAAACTAATCTATTATTTGAGGATTTAAAGTCCATGTGAGGCCACCTGGGTGGCTCCGTTTGTTGAGCATCCCACTTCGGCTCAGATCAGATCTCATGGTTCATGAGTTCTGCCCTGCATTGGGCTCTTTGCTGTCAGTAGGGAGCCTGCCTTCAATCCTCTGTCCACCTCTCTTTGCCCCTCCCTTGCTGGCTCTTTCTATCTCAAAAATAAATAAACATTTTAAAAATAAAGTACATATGAGTGTGTATATGCATGTGTCTGCATGTGTGTTTGTGGATTTAAAATTTTTAAATGTTTATTTATTTTGAGAGAGAATTCCCACACACGTGTGCAAGTTGGGGAGGGGCAGAGAGAGGGGAGAGAGGATCTGAAGCAGGCTCCATGCTAACAGCAGAGAGCCCAATGGAGGGGACTGGAACTAGGAACTGTGAGATCATGACCTGAGCCATAGTCAGATGCTTAACCAACTATGCCACCCAGGCACCCCTGACCATTCCTTTTTAGTCCCTTTTGGGGATTCCTCTTCCTCAGTTCATCTCTCACGTGTCAATGTTTCATTGAATTCTGTCTCAGAGAATTTCTCCCTTTTTACACTATCTCTGGTTTTCCACTTCCCTCGTTTTAATTACCAGCTATGTGCTGATTATTCCCAAAGCTATTGTGCCAGTCCAGACCTCTTCTGGATTCTAGATTTCTCTAGATGTTCTGTAGACATTTCAAATTCATTGTGTCTTCATCTGAACTCATTATCTTTCTTCCCAAACTTGTTTTTTCTTACATTCTGTCTAGTGAGTGGCAGCACCTCAGTAGCCAGTAAATCAAGGGATCATTCTTGACTCCTTTCTTACCACACCCACCTCTTCTCATAAATCACCTCCTCCAGCTGAGGCTACCTACTAAACACGTCACCCATGTGGTCTCTCCAGTCCCACTGTCATGACCATAATTCAGGTCACTATCGTCTTTTCTCTAAATTACTGTATTGGCTACTAACTTAGCCTCCCAGTCTCCAGTCTTCCTTTCTTCCACTTCATTTTCCTCATTATGTATGATGCTTCTAAAACAAAGTCAACCAAGGGGCACCTGGGTGGCTCAGTGGGTAAATCATCCGACTTCAGCTCGGGTCATGATCTCGTAGTTTGTGAGTTTGTGAGCCCTGTGTTGGGGCTCAGAGCCTGGAGCCTGCTTCGGATTCTCTCTCTCTCTCTCTCTCTCTCTCTCTCTCTCTCTCTCTCTCTCCATCCCTCCCTCTCCCTCCTCCCCTCCCTCACTCATGCTCTGTCTCTGTTTCTCTCTCTCAAAAAGAAATAAACATGAAGAAAAAAATTAAAAAAAGAAAAGCCAACCATGCTGTTTTACATACAGCTCTTCTATGATTTCATGTTGCTTTAAGATAAATTCCAAACTCTACACCATGGTTTACAATACCTTTTATAATTTAGTCCCTGTTTAATTTCCCAGTCCCATCTGTAAACACTTTTTTAAATCTAATTTTCAACTTTATTGAATTATTTTCTGTTACTCAAAGGCTCCAAGTTCTCTCTCACCTCCAGGCATTTTCATTGGGATTCTCTGTGCCCGAAATACTTTCCCCCACATCTATCTGGCCAACTCCTAACCATTCTTCATGTTTCAGGAAGAAGTCTTTCCTGAAACCCCAGACTGGGCCGAGTCCCCACTCTATGCTTCTAGAGCACTTATGGCATGCATTTTAAGTGGTCTGTTTGCCTGGATGTGTCACTCCTAAAGCTCCATGAGGAGAATCTGTTTCATTCACTTTTCTATGCACAGCACCTGAGCCCGAAACATAGCACATACTTAGTCAATATTTAATAAGTGAGAGAAAATCAAGACCAGGATGAAAATGGAAGTGTATTTACCTGGTTAGCAGGAGTAATCTTCACAGTCACATCTGCATTCCTACTGTGTTCCAGGCACTGTTCAAAGCAACTTCCATACATGTGCTTTTCCCAACAACCCTAAGTAGATGAGGATTTTGATGCTTACATAAATGAAGTAACTTACCAAAGGTAAGACATTTATTAATTTGATGCTTTATCCTCCTTGGTAGGGGAGCTGTGAGTATTCACTATGTCTAACAAAATATATTACTAATCATATTTTGCATAAAAGAATCACTAACATGATTATGACAGACTTCAAGTTTGAGGCTTCAGGATCTCTGAAACAAAGTTTTAAAATCTTTAAATTAGAAAATATCATTTCATTTTAAATAACCATGCATCCTTTTTATGATAAAACTGTTAAAATTATTTTTTCAGATCCTTTGCCAACATTATATAAATAATGTAAAACTTCAATGAAACTACCCTTCTTTATTCAAAATAGTTTCAAAGCCTTCTCAAGGACAGATGGTGTTTTCATCATCTACAATAATATGAAGAATACTAAAGTCAGTTGAGGTGAGGCAAAGTACCAAGTTTCATAGAGCCAGGCCATTAATTTAAGATGCATAAAGAAATTTGTTCAGAATTGGAAATCTTTACAGAATCCCAAAAAACCCACAACATATTTAGCCATCCAAATTGTATTTCACAAGCTGCTCAGTGCATTCTATTTTTCTGTAAGAGATTAGTCAATATTTTGGCAATCAGATTTTCAGCAGGCAGTTGAAGCTCTGCTTTTCACAGAGAAGGTGATCAGGGTATATGTTGATGGAGTGCTTTTAAATGGCAACACTTTAAGCTTTATTCTGAAGGCCCTACAAGCCAGTTGATTAACTTCGTGTAAAAATTAATCCATGGCAATAAGCACTGGGAAGAATTATATAAAACCTAAACCAATGAATATACTTAGAGTGGTGGGATTCTTTCCCCCTTAACTTTGTGGAGATGTTGTATGTGCCATAGACAAAATCAGGGAGAGATACAAGGTCTGTCTAGCAACTTGTGCCAGTGGCAGGTTCAAGCATGTGGCTCATGTCTACCTGAACTCCTAGAAAGCAGCCTTGTCACCCTGTGGCTACTCCCCACAGGCTCTGATGTCTATTTTGGCTCAAGACTTGTGACACCAGTTAACAAGGTTCATTCTGTCCCAAAGCACAAAACAAACTGTGCTCATTTGATTAGCCCAAACTCTGTTAAAACCCTGTGCTCAGAAGCACATAGTTGTGTTGGATACTTAAGAGCTTCCAGTGGAGCCCATGGATAGAAGCAGGGATGCTGGGGGATGAGTTCTCCCCCGCCCCTCACTGTGGGTGTCATGCCACTGGGGAAGAAATACGGGAACAGCTGGAGCGAGGCAGGGCCCTTGGCAACAGAGCTTGGTGTCAGAACCCAATTTGGTGAAGCAGAAAGCCGTTGGTAGTTACATCAGGAGTGCCAGGTCCTTTCCAGCTGCCAAAAGAGAATGACTGTGGGTAGGTGGGTAGAGCAAAGAGGTGAAGGGAACAGTGCAAGCCCATTTCCAAGAAGGGGTGGGAAATAAGCAATGGAGAAGATGCCCTCAGAGCTGTGACATGCTGATGCCTACTCTGTGTGGGAGGGAGGGGGTCGTCACAATCTGTATTAAGTGAGTTACAGATAAGGTAAGGTTGCTGTGCTCGAGGAGCTGTGTACCTGACACTCAGTGATAAACTTTCAATGAAGTCAAAGATGGGCTTTGTTCATGAGTTCACGGTGGCTCCACACAAGAGGTTTAGAACCTAGTACAGGGCTCCTAGCGTCTCTGTGACAGCTCAGTCTTGGCACAAAAAAACAACTCATTAGAACTGCAAGGCTCTTGGGGTGCCTGGGTGGCTCAGTTGGTTAAGCGTCCAACTTAGGCTCAGGTCATGATCTTTCTGTTTGTGAGTTCCAGCCCCAATCAGGCTTTGTGCTGACAGCTTCAGATTCTGTGTCTCCCTCTCTTTCTGCCCCTCTCTCAATAATATATAAACATTAAAACAAAACAAAACTGCAAGTCTCTTGTGTGACTTCTGGTCCAGAAGAGGGCTTCTTGAGTTTCAGGAAGACATGTTGGTAGAACCTCAACAATCCACCAGGCTTTCCAAAGAAGATTAAGTAGTCCAATTTACCAGATATGATCCCTTGAAAATAAACTTGTCTAAATATGAATGAGCAACTTCCTGGAGGAGGGATGAAATATCAGTATTTAGTATATCGATTCCTTATCTGTAGTTCATACAGACCCTCTGCGTAGAACGGCCACTAAGTGTCACATCTCTACAGGCGCCTTCTTCATTACTTTTTTTCCCCAATGCCTTTTTGTTCTAGACACCTGCTTGCAGTCTTTTTTTTTTTTTTTTTTTTTTTTTTGGCAGCTCAATAAAAACTGGTGGGTCCAAAATGAACCAACTACAAAGCCTTGAAATTAATGTTTCTCTCAGTTTTATTTTACTAATCCCACCTCACTGTGCTTGTTCACATCACTTTGAGACATACAATATTAAATTATATAGCTCTTTTCCATCTTTTGCCCTGTAAATGTTACCTGTTTCTTTCATCTCTCACTTTAGTCTCTTCGTAAGCAGAAAATAAATATTCCTTAAAGATGGGATGCATCTTTTATTATTTATTATTTTATCTGATACATAAAGGATGAACTGAGAACACCACAGATAGAGAGTTAATAGCAAGGGTTTTTATTTCTTTACTTAGAACCTGAGACAGTACATGTGCAATTAGACCTTTAAAAACCTTTTGTTGATTTATCAGATTATTCTGTTTGTGGTTTGGTTTGTGAATCTATCTTAAACAGGTTGTTTGGCCTCTCTCAACATAGTTTTATTAACATATTTTCCAGATCTAAATTTTTATGATTTAACAATAAAACCAATCCACCCCCAAACCACTACTTTATTATGTTTTTTTCCTAAAATCTTCTGGAATATAACAACAAACTATATTTGAATGAATAATATTGATGTTGTTAAATTTGAAAATAGCTCCAAATGACTTTTTGGACTTAGAGTATGCTCATCTTTGAAAACAATTCAGGAAGCTATACTCGTGTCTCTTCACATTGGTGGAATTGAATTTGTGCTCTTTGCAGAAAGCACTTTGTTCTAAATTGAAGATTGTAGTTGGGATCAAATTAGATTATGTATGTGAAAGTGCTTGTTAATTGGTCTATAAATATATGTCATTAGTATGAGTAATGATGATGGTCATTATGGAACAGCCAAAATAAATTTAGGTAGTGAGGAACTGGGACCTCACCGGGTGTGGCTGGCACTCACGAGATAATTAGACAACTAGGTGCCACCAGTCTAGTCCTTCTGAAACTTTCTTGTGCATAGAAATCACCTGGAGGGGTGCCTGAGTGGCCCAGTAGGTTGAACGTCTGGCTCTTGATTTCGGCTCAGGTCATTATCCCATGATCATGGATGGAGCCCCGTGTCCCTTAATCTTAAGCCTGTTTAAGATTCTCTCTCTCTCCCTCTGCCCCTTTCCCCTGTTAACGCTCTCTCAAAAATAAAAAATTTTTAAAAATTAAAAAAAAAAAGAAAGCACCTGGATATATTGTTAAAATGCTTCTTCAAAAGCTTGGACTCAAGCTTAATTTCTAACAAGCTTCTAGGTGATGCCAACACTAGTGATCCACAGAAAACACTTAGAGCAGCAAGGTTCTAGCCTTCATAAAAGTTTCTGATTAGGAAGAAAAAATAAAAAGGAAAGAGGATAAAGCTAAAGACTATGTTCTTCGAAGTGCTGTCCATCTATAATGGGCTCATATTATATAACCTGGGTACTTTGCACCCCTAACCACACGCATGCATGTACACACACACACACACACACACACACACACACACACACCTAGAAGTACCTAAATAATCCCAATCAAGTTTGAGGTGGGAGGAGAAGGTAGTTGGGATGTAAGAGAATAAGCAGCCTAGTGTGCTTTTAAGGATATTTTTTATCATAATCCCCCTAAAAGCTTTTTGAAAAAGTATATTTTCCCTAAAATATTTTTTCCTTCTTTATTTTTTATTTTTATATTTGAAATGCACCTTCTTAATCTTAGAACATTTTTAAATTTTTATTTATTTATTTTTTAATTTACATCCAAGTTAGTTAGCATATAGTGCAACAATGATTTCAGGAGTAGATTCCTTAATGCCCCTTACCCATTTAGCCCATCCCCCCTCCCACAACCCCTCCAGTAACCCTCTGTTTGTTCTCCATATTTAAGAGTCTCTTATGTTTTGTCCCCTTCCCTGTTTTTATATTCTTTTTGCTTCCCTTCCCTTATGTTCATCTGTTTTGTATCTTAAAGTAAAATTTTTATTATAAATTTAAATAGCAGGAAAGGATGTTGCTTATGGATGTTGCAAGTATCCATATTTCAAAATAAAGCTATTTTATTACTCAATGGAAATGTAGATTCTACAGTGATTTGAAACATCATCTTCCATTTAAAACATTAATAAACTCCTCGCTAACAGAAATTTCATGTTGTTTCTTTTTCTCGTTCAACTTCCTTTCTAATTTCACTTCTCTATAGACTCTTATCCTAATCTAATAGGCTTTCATGTTGAAAGTCTTATAGGGCTCCTGGGTGGCTCAGTCAGTTAAGCGTCTGACTTCAGCTCAGGTCATGATCTCACAGTTTGTGGTTTTGAGCCCCGTGTCAGGCTCTGTGCTGACAGTTCAGAGCCTGGAGCCTGCTTCAGATTCCCTGTCTCCCTCTCTCTATGCCTCTCCCCTGCTCAGACTCTGACTCACTCTCACTCTCTCTCTCTCTCTCTCTCTCTCTCTCTCAAAAATAAGTAAATGTTAAAGAAATTTTTTTAAAAAGTCTTTTATTGGCAATATTATTGTGCTTCTTCACATCAAATATATATCCTATGACCATATATGTAAACTAATTTGTTTTGGGGTTTTTGTCACTTAAAAAGCAAACTTCATTGGAAATATATCTCTTACTGAGATGGATGGGGGAAGATATTTTATGGTGCCATGATTAAAGAAATTGTTTAAAGGATTACTTTTGAATTTGGCAATGTACAATATTTAGATTAGGAATAAGTAAGAGGTAAGTCTTTCTTGTTAAAGTGGGAGGAAATTTGGAAAGAGGAGTATGAATAGAGACCCTTGACATATTACCAAGTGAAAGAACCCAATCTGGGGGCACCTGGGTGGCTCAGTCGGTTAAGTATCCAACTCTTGATTTTAACTCAGGTCATGATCTCGCAGTTTGTGAGTTTGAGCCCCACATTGGGCTTGCACTGACAGTGCAGAGCCTGCTTGGGATTCTCCTTCTCTTCCTCTCTCTCTGCCCTTATCCCTCTCATGCTCTCTTTCTCTCTCTCTTAAGTTAAATAAATAAACTTAAAAAAATTTTTAAAAACATTGAAAAAAAAGAAAGAATCCAATCTGAAAAGGCTACATACTGTATGATTTTAACTATATGACATTCTGGAAAAGGCAAAACTGTGGAGGCAGTAAAAAGATCAGTGGCTGCCAGGGATTACTGGGGAGGGAGGAATGAATAGGAAGAGCAGAGGATTTTTAGGGCAATTAAACTACTTTGTCTAATACTATGATGGTGGATACATGTCATTATACATTTGTCAGAATCCCTACAATGTAAACCACCAAGAGTGAATTCTAATGTAAACTATGGACTCTGGGTGATTATGATGTGGGTCAGCGTAGGTTCATCAACTGCAACAAATGTAGCATTCTGGTAGAGGATGTTGATAGTGGGGGAGGCTGTGTGTATGTAGGGGCAGAGGGTATATGGGAACTCTATACTTACTCCTCAGTTTTGTTGTATACCTAAAAGTTCTCTAAAAAATAAAGTCTAATAAAAAAGAGACTGCTGGTGACTCAGATGATTTTAGGAAAAAGTACATGGAAGTTGAAGATTTCGACATACCCATAAAGCTAACTATGCTTGTCTGCTCTTTAGAAAGTCTTTATATACCGTCAGGTATATCTGAAACCTACTTTGGAGACCTTTGGTCTAAGGTTATGGGAGAGCCAACAGACAAGAAAAATGTAGGAAAGATGGGTTATTCATTGAAAAAAATGGTCTGGGGAAAAGCAGGGTAGACATACAAAAAAAAATAAGGGTGGATCTCTACCTTCCCCAAAATTAAATTCTGAATGTATCAAATTTTTTTAAAGCCCTATAAATGCAATAGTAGAAACATGATCTGGAGAGTGGTAGATGTGATTAGTGAGGCAGGCGATGAAACATACAGCTGGTTTATATAATGATGAGAGAGCTCATCAGCACTGTCAATGTGTCTTAATACCTGACTTGTGAAATAATAATAAAAATAATAGTTAACTTTTATTGAGCACTTACAAAGTTCTGGGCAATATTCTAAACTCTTTACATGTATTAATGCATTTGATCTTCACAACAAGCCAGTGTTGAGGGTATTATTATTACCTCCGTTTTCCAGATGAGCCAGTTGAGCCACAGAATATTGAAGTCACATGATGCTTGGGATGGAAGCCAAGATTTATTAATTCAGACAGCCTGGCTTTACACCCAGGGGCTCAATCACCATACTCTGCTATGAAGCAATGCTTATTTCTATGTGTTTGTAAAAAATGTTAGATTTAGGGGCGCCTGGGTAGCGCAGTCGGTTAGGCGTCCGACTTCAGCCAGGTCACGATCTCGCGGTCCGTGAGTTCGAGCCCCGCGTCAGGCTCTGGGCTGATGGCTCGGAGCCTGGAGCCTGTTTCTGATTCTGTGTCTCCCTCTCTCTCTGCCCCTCCCCCGTTCATGCTCTGTCTCTCTCTGTCCCAAAAATAAATAAAAAATGTTGAAAAAAAAAAAAAAATTAAAAAAAAAAAAAATGTTAGATTTACAGATTAATGAGTATTAAATTTTGACAAGTTGTATCTACAGTGATAGGTTTAAACAATTTGTACAGTTACTTTCCTATAGAAAAACTTTATTTTTCTTAATGTTTATTTTTCAGAGAGAGAGAGGCAGAGAGTGAGCAGGGGAGGGGCAGAGAGAGAGGGAGACACCAAATCTGAGCTGTCAGCACAGAGCCTGATGTGGGGCTTGAACCCATGAACCGCAAGATCATGACCTGAGCTGAAGTCAGACGCTTAACCAACTGAGCCACCCAGGCACCCCTAGAAAAACTTTAAAGAAAGACTGCTTTTCATTAATAGTTCAGTGAAAAAACAGAATTACTGTATCCCTTCTACCTTTCACTGACTGAAGAGTATAATTTTCACATCTTTGCAGGCTTACTTCACAATTTAATTCACGGTATTTAAAAAAATCATAGTGTGTACATAGTTTTAGAAACACACTGTTATGCATGAGTTATTTTACAAACATGATTATCAATAGTTTATCATGGAATTATGGGCAAACAGTTGTCCTTTAAATCAATTTTCTGCTTGTGTTGAAGTTGAAAGCAAATGTTGTCACATTAGTTTCTTGGCAGAGTGAGTCTGCAAACTTATTAGAAAGGTATGAGTACCAAACAGTTCTAGCTTTATAATACTGTCATGAAATGATTATTGTGATATTACAAAAGATACAAAATAATTGATTGTCAAGTGCTTGATGACAAAAATACTCAATGCTCTTTAGTATTAAATAATCTTTAAGATGAGATCAATTTTTGTTCAAAATTAGATGAAAATTGTGAAGCTATTTTCTTATGGTGATGGGGATGTAGAAAACTTCATTTTTAAGCCTGTACAATGGAGGTTTTTTGTTTTTGTTTTTTGTTTTTGCTTTTGCTTTTTAAGTCTTTAACTTAATTCCAGTTAATTAACATATGGTATTATATTAGTTTCGGGTGTACAATATAGTGATTCAACACTTCTATATGTCACCCTGTGCTCATCACAAGTGCCCTCCTCAATCCCCAGCACCTATTTAATTCATCTCCCCTCTGGTAACCATCAGTTTGTTAAGTATCTGTTTCTTGTCTCTCTCTCCCTCTCTCTCTTTTCCCCTTTGTTCATTTGTTTTGTTTCTTAAATTCCACATATGAGTGAAATTGCATGGTATTTGTCTTTCTCTGATGGACTTATTTTACTTAACATAATACATTCTAGTTCCTTCCATGCTGTTGCAAATGGTGATTTCATTTTTGATGGCCAAATAATATTCCAGTGTGTATATATACCTCCTCTTTATCCATTCATCAGTCGCTGGACACTTGGGCTGCTTCCATATCTTGGCTCTTGTAAATAATACTGCCATAAACATAGGGGTGTATGTATCCCTTTGAGTTAGTGTTTTTGTATTTTGGGGGTAAATACCCAGCAGTAATTACTGTGATTACTAGATCATAGGGCAGTTCTGGTTTTAACTTTTTGAGGAACCTCCAAACTGTTTTTTTTCCAGAGTGGCTGCATCAGTTTGCATTCCCGCCAACAGTGTAAGAGGGCTCTCCTTTCACCACTTTCTCACCAACACCGGTTGTTTCCTGTGTTGTTGATTTTAGCCACAATGGAGTTTTATTTATTCTAATCTGAAAGGGAATATAAACATTGCGTATGGTCACACTGTGTGTGAAGTACTGTCCTTAGCAGCCTACCTGGGAGGTCTTATTAATACAATAGTCTTTCTCTGATACTCTTTCTTACTTGGAAATGATATGGGCTTAATCAGAGAAGTTGAAGAACTATGTGTAGTACGCAGGGGCAAAATAACCTCTTGGCAGCTTGTAGACTTTCTTATGGGTGGGGTCAATTTTACTTAAAAGGGAGTTTGATAAACTGGTAGAAGCTAGGTTAGGTTGGTGCTCAGGCTTCCTGCATAACAAAGAAAGCAAAGGAAAGAAAATAATAATTTGGGTGGGAAGACAGTGTTAAAAGGAAAGAACACCAAACTTGTACAAATAGCCAACCAGGGCCTTTGGGAGCCACAGAGCTGTCTAATGGATATTTGTTTGCTCTGTGGTCTAAATTGTCCCTTTAGTCTCCCTTCCATAAATTCTCTGTTTTTCAGTCATGCTTTGTGGAGTGATTTTTCTCTTTTAGAGGAACCCATGTTGTGCTGAGTCCTGCTTATGATTTGCATATAGTGAAAAAGTGATTGCTTTTGGGAGCAGCTGATATGTAGGTTACATGTGAACAACTCTGCTTACTTGAAGGAAGTATGTCATGGCTGGGGGTGAACAGTGAGCAGTGGCTAACTTCTTCTGTTAATGTGTCCCAGGCCCTTCCGGGAACAAACTGCTTTCCTTAAAGAAGGCGCTCTGGATTCCAAGCCTACCCTGTCGTTGTGGCAGCTGGGAGCAATTCACACAGATACTCTCACTCTTCCACCACCCCTGGTTTTGGCAGGAAAAATCATAAGTCATTTGAATTTTGGAACTAGAAGGGACATGGACATAATTATGTTCAATTCCCTAATTTAGGGAACAGAAGTATAGAGAAATTAAAGACACGCCTAATGTTATGGCTCATGCTAGCAGGGGATGGTGAGAATCCAGGCTTCTTAAGTTTCCAACCAGTGTTCTCTCCACGACACCAGAAAATCTGAAGAAATCTGGAGAAGAAGGAGGAAAAATCATACTGGCAAATATAGCTAAGGCATCAGCGAAATGCTGAAACTGATATATGGCTGTTTTCCTCTTGCAATAAACTTTTGAGTTTTCATCTGAAAAAATACACAAGATAGAAGAAAACACGAAGAGACAAAAATGTAGGTAGCAGGTGCTAAGTTTTGTGCATGGAGTTGTGTGTTCATCTTTTCTCATAGGTGAGAAATGGTTCAACCACCAGCCGGGTGGGTGGAGAAAGGAAATTCTTGGTGGCATAAGTTTCAATCATAGCCCACCATCTCAGCCATAGAACACATGAAGAGGTCGTGATTATGAAGGGCCACACAGAAGAACCAGGTGTGCAATAGACTACAAGGAATATGCATTTTCTTCAGATGTCACAAAGCTTCATATTCATTACTGAGTAGTCACTATAATAGCATCACTTATTTCAACCAACAGTATCCACGATAGAGGAAAAAAAAACACACACACCTCATGACAGTAGCAATATTCTAATACCACTAACTCAAAAACACCCTGTACATTTTCTTTTTGCAGTGTTTTTCAGGTCACAGAAAATGGTGGGACAATCTCTTCATTGCTGAATTTATAATCTATACTTTTTGGATTCTTGACAAATGCTTTGAAGGTTACTGTATCTATGGTGCTGTTCATCTTGGTGTTTAAATGCTCATATCCATTAAGCCAAAAGAAAACACACATGAGCCATAAAAAGAGACTTTGCCTCTCCCAAGCCAGCAGCCTCTAGTCTGAGGTAATAATTTCAGTGGGAAGGATGAGAAGTTTCCTTAGACGGATTCCAGTGGCTTCCAGACAGCTGATACAAAAACCAGAGGGAGGGTTGGGGGGGCAGTCATTGTTGACTGCTTTATGGTGGGGATTACAAAAGGAATATCCAGATTTATTCTCTGTTGGAGGCCTTAGAATCTCTCAGTCTCTTTCACTAAGAATTTCTGTTTAGGTTCTAACCAGTATTTATGACAATGGGCCTTCTAATATGACATATTGTAGAGGCAATAATACCAAACCTATAGCTTAACCACTATGGAGTTGTTCTCTCTAAATAAGAAGATCCCAGGGAGAAGTAATTTTCTCATATATTAAATAGCATTGTGGCTTTCTGCATTAAGCATACTTACACGCTATGGGAAATAGTTCTTTGGGGGGATATAGTATGCCTTCCTATAACCGGTAGCCAAAGTAGATTATTTTAACGATTTAGACCTTATGGTAAAGCTCCTATTTTACTCAAAATAAAAGGTATCTATAAGAGTAGTATATGCATACAATAAAATATGTATTAGTCAGGGGTCTCCAGAGAAACAGAACCTATAAGGAGATTAGATAGATAGATAGGGAGGGAGGGAAATCTGCTTTACTTAGTCTACTGGTTGAGTGTTAATTTCATCCAGAAAAACACTCACAGATACACCCATAATAATGTTTGACCAAATGTCTGGATACCCTGTGGTCCAATAAAATTGACAAATGAAATTAACCACTACAGAATACTATCCAGCTTACAAAGGAAGAAAATTCTGACACATGCTATGATAGGGATGAAATTTGAGGACATTATCATAAGTGAAATAAGCTAGGCAGGAAAGGACAAATACTGTATGATTGCACTTATATAAGATACCTAGAGTAGTCAAATTCATAGAGACAGAAAGAACGGGTGGTTGCCTGGGGTGGAAGGGCAGGCGGTAAATGGGAAGTTATTATTGAATGAGTACAGACTTTCAGTTTTGCAAGATGAAAAAGTCCTGGAGATGGCTGGTGGTGATGGTTGCACAACATTATGAACGTGCTTGATAACACTGATCTGTACACTTAAAAATGGGTAAGATGATAAATTTTATCTTAAGTGTGTTTTACCAGAATTAAAAATAAAAAGAGAAGGAGGATTCTGGGAAGATGATGGGTTAGCAAGCACTAGGAATCTGTCTCCCCACTTAGACAACAATTGCACTGGTGGCATGATCTGTCCGATACAACTAATTTAGAACTTTGGAGTCTATAGCAGGCTTGCAATTCCAGAAGTTTGGACCTAAATAATCATATCAGGGATTACAGGCTCTAACTAACAGTGATTGTGAGCTCTGGGTAACATCAACTCTGTTGTAATTCCATGTTCCCTTTTACTCCTCTAGCCCAGGGGGCTATAATCTTGTGGTATTTTACCTTCTCCTTTTTGCTCCTTATATTCATTCAACAGCTGTGTAATTGACAACTGATTCCCAGTATTAAATTTCCCTGTGTTGGTTACCTACGGTGGTTTTGTTTTCTTTTTGGGAAACTGATAATACTTTTCTTCAATTAGATTAGGTCAATTTAGGTCATATGCCCCCTCCTGGACAAAAAAAAAAAAGAAAAGAAAAGAAAAGAATCATTGTATTCCCTAAATGACTTTTAGATGACTGGGACCCACATCCCCAGTACAGTTTCCTCTAAGTCATATGAGATACACAGAAAAGAGGTAGATACCTGAATAAAGTCAGGACACTATGAATGAGGAAGACAGAGGGATGAGGTGCTTGGTTTGGTTAGGCAACCAAAGGTATTCAAGTTTACCCAGCTAGCAAGAGATAAAGCCAAGATACATGTCCAAGTCCAAAGGACTCAAGACTGTTTCATCACTACAATACAGTGTAGGGTAGAGTGTATAGGGCTGGGACTAGGACCCAAAGCTGTTCGTTACCAGTTTGCCTATGTATGTCTTTTTTTTTTTTTTTTTTGGTGGCATTTTTTATTTATTATTTATTATTATTATTTTTAAATTTATATCCAAGTTACTTAGCATATAGTGCAACAATGATTTCAGGAGTAGATTCCTTAATGCCCCATATCCAATTAGCCCATCCCCCCTCCCACAACCCCTCCAGTACCCTCTGTTTGTTCTCCATATTTAAGAGTCTCTTATGTTTTGTACTCTCCCTGTTTTGATATTCTTTTTTGCTTCTCTTCCCTTCCCTTATGTTCATCTGTTTTGTCTCTTAAAGTCCTCATATGAGTGAAGTCATATGATATTTGTCTTTCTCTGACTGACTAATTTTGCTTAGCGTAATACCATCTGGTTCCAACCACATAGTTGCAAATGGCAAGATTTCATTCTTTTTGATTGCCGAGTAATACTCCACTGTATATATACTATATATATATATATATATATATATATATATATATACATATATATATATATACACACAATATATATATATATTTATATATATATACATACATATATAGTATATATAGACATTGTATATATATAGTATATATATAGTATATATATACATTGTGTATATATATATATATATATATATATATATATATATATACATATACCGTATACACACACACACACTGCACATCTTCCTTATCCATTCATCCATCAATGGACATTTGGGCTTTTTCCATACTTTGGCTATTGTTGATAGTGCTGCTATAAATATTGGGGTACATGTGTCCCTTCAAAACAGCATACCTGTATCCCTTGGATAAATACCTAGTAGTGCAATTGCTGGGTCATAGGGTAGTTCTATTTTTAATTTTTTGAGGAAACTCCATACTGGTTTCCAGAGTGGCTACACCAGTTTGCATTCCCACCAGCAGCGAAAAGAGATCCTCTTTGTCCACATCCTCGCCAACATCTGTTGTTGCCTGAGTTGTTAACGTTAGCCATTCTGACAGGTGTGAGGTGGTATCTAGTTGTGGTTTTGATTTGTATTTCCCTGATGATGACTGATATTGAGCATTTTTTCATGTGTCAGTTGGCCATCTGGATGTCTTCTTTGGAGAAGTGTCTATTCATGTCTTTTGCCCATTTCTTCACCGGATTATTTGTTTTTTGATAAGTTCTTTATAGATTTTGGATACTAACCCTTTCTCTGATGTGTCATTTGCAAATATCTTCTCCCATTCTGTTGGTTTCCTTTTAGTTTTGCTGATTGTTTCCTTCACTGTGCAGAAGCTTTTTATTTTGATGAGGTCCCAATAGTTCATTTTTGCTTCCGTTTCCCTTGCCTCCAGAGATGTGTTGAGTAAGAAGTTGCTGCAGCCATTGCCTGTGTATATCTTGAGGGCGGCTTGGACCCCTAGATCTGGGAATGCGGGCCCTAGTTGTTGGGGTCACCAGATCTTATAAGCTGGCATTTTAGTAAAGGAGTATGGATTACAGAAAAATTCTACTTTTCTCCAATTTCTTTTTCCCTTGTGGCAGTTCAGTTTTAGTCCTATGTATGTGCATGTACATCTGCAAGCCCATGGCTGTGATTATTATCAGCTCATATAGAAGTCTGCAGACCTTCCATTAGAGACGACAGTTTCACTGCTGCCATTATTGAAGTTGTGCTGAACAAAAGATATATTGCTCTATAATGCTCAGATTTTTTATTTTGCTACATGACATAGTATTGATCAAGTCTAAAGGCACCCACAGTCACATCGACTTTTTCTAGTGTTCCTGCTAACTTACTGGAAAGAGTCTAAATTAAAGAAATAGTGGTTGGCTGTTAGCACAATCTGTCACTTAATTTTTTTTTCAATATTGCACAGACTTGGGTATATTCTGTTATGTTTTAAAACATTATAAACCAAGGACAGAGTCTAGATTTTTTTTTCTGTAGAATTATTCTTAGTGGTGAATTCTGGATTTCAAAGGCTACCCACATAATATGATCTCCCACATACCCCTCAAATAAGTTTCTTCCTTAGATTTCCCTCCCGCACTCCTTTCCTTCCTTCCCACTGGAATTCCTAAATGGTTATGTGAGATTTAAGCAGTTTATCATTTACACTTTACTTATTTCTTGAAGAGGATCTCATTTTGTAAGTATTGCAAAACTGTGTAAGTCATCCTTTTGGGATGGAGTAGGAAAAGAGGTGAGGGTGTGGAGAGCAAGTCCTATTGTCAGGGTGTTACAATAACTGTTGGTTAACTTAAGAGGACTCCCTGAGGTAGAACAACTCACTTTTCTCCTCTTCTGCAGCAGTAAACATTCCTATAGATGTTCTAATTCTAACCTAGAGGGTTTGTAAGGGTTGTGAAGAGTGTAAATAAGGGGCAATTCCAAAGAAGCCCAGCTTGTATTATGTAGAAATCAACATGGTGGTACATTTGTATATGGGGAAGAAGCAGGGGATATGGGGTGTCAGAGGGACATGTATAGTATGGCTGGGGTATTTGGGGGCCTTTAAGAGTTGCCAGGATCACTGGGGTGATAAAGGTCCTGACTAGCTAGGACAGAGCTTCTTAGGGCCTGGAAACTTCCATAGAATATGGATCTCATCCTCAGCACATGCATCAGTGCTTTACAGGAGATCCCATCTAAGCAGAGACCATCTAACTACCTGTAACCCAGTTTTTAAGGTCCTAGCCACCTAGAAAGGTGTGCAGTGACTTAAGAACCCAATGTTAATAATCATGGTCCACAGCATATTTTGAGGTCAGAGCATGGTGCGAAATATTTCTTCCATTTCTTTTGGGTGCCTTTCAGGACAAATTAAGTTAGCCTTAGAAAGATACCTGGAGAGGCACCTGGGTGGCTCAGTTGGTTGAGCGTCTAACTCTTGATTTTGTGAACATTATCTTGTTTAGTCTGTGTTCAGATTACCATGTTTGTCTCATGCATATTTTCTTTCTTTCTTTCTTTTTTTTTTAAAGCAACTCTTAAAAAAGAAATAAGGCAACTCTTGATTTTGGCTCAGTTCCTGATCTCACAGTTCATGAGACTGAGCCCCATGTTGGGCTCTGCCCCGACAGCATGGAGCCTTCTTGGGATTCTCTCTCTCCCTCTCTCTCTCTGCATCCCCCGCCCCTCAAAAATAAATAAATAAACTTAAAAAAAATAAAGGTGCCTGGAAGTCTCTTTTTCTTATTCTCCCACTTTTATCCTTCCCTTGTCTTGGGGAAGCTGCTTCCATCCTGCACTTACTCCCAACAGGTAAGTCCTGGGAGGTTTCACCCTGAGGTGGTGACAGTAGAACTTTACAGCCCTTCTGTGGTGTTTTCTTAAGTCTTTAGAGTCTTTTTTTTTTTAAGTTTATTTATTTATTTTGAGAAGCGGCGAGGGGCAGAGAGAGAGAGGGAGAGAGAGAGAATCCCAAGCAGCCTCCGTGCTGCCAGCTCAGAGCCCGACTTGGGGTTCAAACCCACAAACCATGAAATCATGACCTGAGCTGAAACCAAGAGTCTGATGCTTAACAGACTGAGTCATCCAGGTGCCCGGGTCTTCATAGTCTTTAGAGAAGCACACTTATTTATAAGACAAACTCTTCTATTGCTACCCTTAATCACTTCTCATAAATAGCTTTGATGCTTGTTATGATAAAAGATCCCTCCCTATCAGAGGTGAGGGTGAGGAGGAAAAGAGCAGACAAAGGGAGAGAGAACCCTATTCTATTTTTTTTTTTCCAACGTTTTTTATTTATTTTTGGGACAGAGAGAGACAGAGCATGAACGGGGGAGGGGCAGAGAGAGAGGGAGACACAGAATCGGAAACAGGCTCCAGGCTCCGAGCCATCGGCCCAGAGCCTGACGCGGGGCTCGAACTCACGGACCGCGAGATCGTGACCTGGCTGAAGTCGGACGCTTAACCGACTGCGCCACCCAGGCGCCCCGAGAACCCTATTCTAATATACACCATAGCTGTCCATAGCCAGGACCTGGAACAGCCCTGGGTCAATATCCAGTTGTTCTGAGACTTGTAAGGAGTGGACTGAGGAGTTGAATGATACATAAAGTCTGACTCTGAGTAGTGCCATGTTATGTGGACGCATATGTAGGGTCAACTTTGTGGACAGTAGTATGGGATTGTAATGACGTAGCCTGCATCTACTTTACCAGTTTGCATACAAGGGCTTTCTTTTTAGGTGCTAGAACCAGACAAATGCTTATCTATAGTAAGTGTCCTTTCTTCCCTTTAAATTCTTAGGTTTTCTTTCCATAGATTTCCATTAATATGCATACTTAGGTAGAGAAAGATTGTGTCTTATTTCTATGGAGTCATTTATATAATAGAAACTGAATTCAGACCATCTTATGAGGTGTATAAATATGACCAGAGGCTTAAAAGTACTGGGAACATGTAATAAGTGTAATAAGTTATTTTTTGTTGTAGCAACATTATTTCAAATATAGATCCTACTGAGAGTGACTATGAGGATATATTAGTTAATATTTATAAATCTATTTAAGCTGCTCAGATAAATGGAAAATCTAAATAGTTATGGTCAGGAAGGCTGAAATGGGTTTGAACGTGGTGACCTAAAACTTTCATCCCTTGGCTTCTTTCCTCAGCATCTCCAGGCAAACACTGGCTCATTTGAAGCTTTTACCTTCAAGATTTCAAAGAAAGGAGCTAAGATGTAAGTAAGCAAAAGGTATATATTTCTTGAAATGTGTTTTCTTTAAGTTTGTCACTCAAAAGAAAAAAAAGTGTGATCATTAATTTGATGGTGATACACAAGAAAATGGTACTTTCTTCTGGGAGACAGGATACCATGGGGGTTGAGAGTGAAGGTTCTGGAGCCAAACTCCCTTGGTTCACATCCCAATTTTGCCACTTGTTAGCTGTGTGGCTTTAAGGAGGTCATGTAACCTCTCTGTGTTTCAATTTCCATCCTTTGATAGCTTGGCTATCTGGATGGCAATGTGCCAAATGGCATATTTCAAACACTTTATTGATTTTAAGCATATAACATATGTAAAGTGTGTAAGTAATGCTTTCCCAGTCAGTATTCCCATCTGCCAGCTGCCATTAAACACTACTCCTCGCTACAATAAGATCTACTGGAAAACCAGTGGCAGCTCACAGAATGGAAGAGAGGCAGGAGAGTCAAGTTTGGGAAAGGGGCAGAGTAAAGGACATCACGGAGGCGGGCAATGAGAGCCACACCCAGGTCACTCCCAGGACTGGTCTGGGTCTTGGAGTTTCTCTGCCACTGGGATGCATCTAACCTCCAAACATTTCCTCCTGTTCTGACTGCTCCCAAACTTCAGAGTTGTGGAATTGAGGATATTTGGCTGAGTTTCTGGCATGGCTCTTTCTGCCCTTCTTCCTGCATTGTATCAGGAGTGAGTAAAAGATATATCTGACCCTCTTGGTTTCCATAATGGGAGGTGGCAGTGGAAAGCAGTCACTGGATTCTGTCCTCCTATCAAGATTAGGTAAAATGGAGTATTCTACCAGTAAGAACATGTGGTGCTTCACAAATCTTACAAATCTCTGCTTTCAGGTAAGACTTTAAATTCTCCTCAGTAGCTCCATGAGCCATAGTGTGGTGGTAATTGTTTAACAACTGGCTCTCTTGGCCCTGATTTGTGACATCTGGACATTTCCAAGGGCAAACACTCCCACTGTGGCCAATTTCAGGCTACCCACATGACATCTGAGCACAGCTGAAAAGAGATTTTCAGGGCACCTGGGTGGCTCAGTCAGTTGAGCGACTGACTTTGGCTCAGGTCATGATCTCAGTCTGTGAGTTTGAGTCCCATTTGGGGCTCGTGCTGACAGCTGGGAGCCTGGAGCTTGCTTCGGATTCTGTGTCTCCGCGTCTCTCTCTCTGCCCCTCCCCTGCTCACACTCTCTCTCTCAAAAATAAAATAAAAACATAAAAAAAATTTTAAAAAGATGTACAGTAATATATACTATTATATAATATTTCAGCCATACAGCTACAACAGATGTAAATAACCTCAAGTGCATAGAAAATAGTGAAATGTAGTAAAATAATTCAGAAGTAATTAGTTTTTATTTATGAGTATTTATTTATGAGTATTCATTACCTTTGTTGTTAACATAATTTATAAGTTTATATGATTTTTTTGCTGTTTATTTTGTATTTATTTTGAGAGAGAGAGGGAGGGAGAGAGAGAATTCCAAGCAGGCTCTGCACTGTCTGTGCAGTGCCCAATTCTGGGCTTGAATCCACAGAGCATGAGATCATGACCTGAGCTGAAATCAAGAGCTGGATGCTCTTGGACTGAGCCAACCAGGCACCCCTATATGATTTAATTTTTAACAATAGCTGTATTTTAACAAATGGCTTGCAAAATTTTTCCAAATAATTTATGAGCCAGCACACCACTGCCTATGAGATGGATTAATAATCAAGAGAAAGATTTCTTATAGTGTACAATGCTTGGTGAGATGCCTAGGAGCTAGAAATTTTGCACAGTATATTTTTATACACTGGGAATCCTCAGCAACAGATTAATAATAGTATCTGACATTTATCTAGCAAAACACATTCTTATTCAACATCCTAATTTATTTTTTATCCTTACAACAAACCCAGGGAAAAGGTAAGCAAGGTATATTACAGGTGAGGGGACTGAGTCAGAGAACTGAAGTAACCTCTGACAGGTGGAGTAGAAACTAGATTTGGGTCCTCGAGACTACCAGTTCACAGCTTTTTCCATACCATCCTGTTTCTTTGAACCCTTGCCATCCCTGGAGTAGCCATTTATTACAGGCAGACTATTAAATAATCTGGAATGTGTATGTCAAGACTTATTCCCTGAATTCAGCCCAGGGGGCTCTCCTGTATCTTCACAAATAAAAAATGAATTAAGTCAGAGGCCCATGAAATGGACAATGACAACATGTTGCATTACCAGCTTTGATGGCAAGACTCCAAGATGGCCCCTGATGATCCTTACCCCTGATGTGTTCATGTCCTTGGACTCCTTCACTGTAAGGCTCACCTGTGTGACTAATAGGACATTACAGAAGTGTTGATATATGACTTCTTAAGCTAGCCACAAAGAGCTAGCCTTGTTCTCTTGGGCCACTTGCTATGGGAGAAGCCAGCACAGTGTTACAAGGACACACAAGCAGGCCTGTGGAGAAGTCCACATGGGAAAGAGCTGAGGCCTCTCACCAACAGCTAGCACTGTTCTGGTGATAAAAGCGAGCTACCTTGGAAGTGGATCCTCCAGTTCCAGACAAGCCTTCAGGTGACTGTGGCCTTGCCTGACATCTGACCCTAACCTCGTAAGAAACTCCAGGTCAGGATCACCAAGCTAAGTGCTACCAAACTCTTAACTCACAGAAACTATGAGAGAGAACCAATGTTTCTGTTGTCTTAAGGCATTGAGTTTTGGGGCAATTTGTTACACAGCTCTGGATAAACTGGGTTTCTTTACAAGCTACACCATATAGACTATGGGTGATCTTAACCAAATACAGATAGGTGTTAGGGACTTAAACGAACATTTCAAGTAATTGTTGATTGTATTGTTTCTGCTTTCCACCAAGGAAATTCAGTTTCAAGTCAACATTCTGTGAAGCTTTATACAATATAACTTTTGAAATGCGTTTTGTTGTTAATGCTTTTCTTTCCTTTTTTTTTTTTTTTTTAAAGAGTTTCAGGCTCTACCTACTGAGCCAGCCAGTTACTCCTTTTTTTTAATGTTTATAATGTTTGTTTATTTTGGGGAGAGGGCGGGGCGGGGGGGGGGAGAGTTGGTGGTTAGAGAGAGAGGGAGAGGCAGAATCCCAAGCAGGCTCCAGGCTCTGAGCTGTCAGCACAGAGCCCAGCGCAGGGCTTGACTTCGGGAACCATGAGATTATGACCTAAGCAGAAGTCGGAGGCTTAACCTACTGAGCCACCCAGGTGCCCCTGTTATCAATGCTTTTCTAAGTGGCCTGTTGTTGTCCATAGAAAAGAGCACTCTGGACTGAGTACGTGTGCGACTCTGAAGAGCAAGGCAGGTTGAACTGGAATTCACTCAGGCACCATGAAGTCATCTCACAGAAGGAAGTCATCTAATAGCCCTTTAGACCCCACCTTCACTGCTACCTTTAATTCTTTTGGGTTTCTGGGCCATGGCATGTTTTCCCTCTGGGAAAACCAGGACAGGGGAAAATATCCAGAAATCAATTAATTAGGAAGGGAGGGGACTAGGAATCCATTGGATGATGGGGGTGGAAATCTTAAAATCATTTGCAAAACACCAGCCCCAACACCCCTTGGAGACTGAGCCGTGACCTCTTCTCCTGGCGTCCCCGCCCGCTAAATTCGCTCCTAGAAAAATCCGCTCACGTCCCCAAGAGCGCAGGAGAGGATCTCAGCGAAGCGGGAGGCTCTCGTGCCTGCTGGGAGAGGCGGAGCTGGGATTAACCAGCTCCTTGGCGCTTTTCCTCCGAACTGGGGGAGGCCGAGCACGGACCGAGAAGTAGGCGCCCAACGCCGGGCGCCCGTAAGGGGGCGGAGGAGACTCGGAGGTGGGAGAGCGGGTGGCAAGCCTGGTCCGCCGGCTGCTATCCGCGCCTAGCGCGCACAACCACCGAGCGCCGGCGCCTCCAGCATGGAGTGGGAGCTCAACTTTCTGCTCTACCTGGCGCTCTTTTTCTTCCTGCTCTTCTTACTTTTCCTCTTGCTCTTCGTGGTCATCAAGCAGCTGAAGAACTCTGTGGCCAGCACGGCTGGGGCGCTCCAGCCCGGGCGTCTCTCACTGCACCGGGAACCTTGGGGCTTCTCCCGAGAGCAAGCGGTGTGACCCGTAAGGCGCGGGCACTAGCGGGAGGGCACGGAGCTGCGCGGGCGCCAGGCCGGGTCTTAGCCTCGACTCTCTGTCCGCGTGGCCACCCAGGTTCCAGTGCTAGGCTCCGTGGTAGCGCTGGCAGGTTCGGTCGGAGGTGTAAGGGGCCTGCGGAGGGGCGAGTTTCTCGGCCCCTCGGGGAGGCTCTGGGCTTGAAGCACGCTCTGTTGCCAGGCACGGTGGGTGTATGGGGTCTGGGCTAGCGCTGTGCTCTTAGGAATGGACCCTCAGCTTTTCCGGGGTGGGGAGAGAGGGAGAAAGAGAGACGTTCAGCCTTTGGAGCCGGAATGGCTTTGGGCACCTGCAAGCTCTTCTTCCCAGTCCCACTGCATTTTAGCTTGTTCCCAGAGGATGGCAAGCTAAATCATTCGGATAATTCAGCCCAACCTTCCATACCAAATTTGATTCCAAAAATCGAATGTCAACCTAAATGTCCAAATTATTTAGACTATGGGCTTTGGGACAGGGAGCCCTGGGAAACAGTGCACACTTGAAGTATGCCGAATACTGCTTTAAATATCTTTGCCCTTTGGTAGAGGCTAACTGAGGTTCGTCTGGCAGCGGCCTATCTTCCCCTAAATCCTTACTCCTCTCCTAGCCACCGACCCGGTTGATGGCTACAGAGTTGCCACACCGGGTGGGTTTAGAATCTGGAACAGCGGGACGGCGAGACTTAGAAGTCATTTGAGAGGTGCCTTGGGGTTGCTCTGGAGGGCCGGTGAAAAGAGGTACTGTTTACACGTTTTAGGGCAATAGGAAAAAGAGGACTGGAGGAGCAAGGATGTCTTTTCAGAATACATGACTAGACCATTTGCGAGAAGATTGACCGGCAGCAATAAACTTCTCATTAATGTGCCCTAAGCACCCTCCAGGCAATGTCAGTTTGGGGAAATAAGAGTTTCATCTTCCAGATGCTTTTTGTTCGATTTTTGCTGTCTCGAGTTCTGGAGTCAAGCTGCCGCCCTGGGTTGGTGCCTTGAAGGCGGCAACTGCAGCTCCGGTTGGTAATGGGAAACCCTTCACAGAGGGGACCTGAACAACCCGAGATGGACGTCTTCTGCCAATGGTAAGAGGGCACCGCCCCGGATGACACTTTGTCCCTGGTTACAGCTAAACTTCTGAAGACCCAGGGCCTGAAAAAGTGAGAGGTTAAGATGGAGGAAATGGGAGCAATGAAAGAACTCTCTCACACTTAGAACTGATGAACTTCTATTAGAACTGAGGAGCCAAACTGATTCCTAACTCAGGGCAAGAATCAGTGTCTATGTAGAGGAGCGTAGAAATTAGAATGGGATGTGAGGAGTGTTTGCAATTTTAATAAACATTCTACTCTTTTGGAAAACAGTGCAGGGGGTCTAGGAGTTGAAATATGTAATGCAGGTATCTTTTGTCTTCAGTAAGGGTTAGGATTAGTCACATTAAGGTGGGATAAGCTGTCCATGTCATGACTGAATTTTGAAAATATTTATTAATCTGAGGTAAAATGACCATGTAGAGAGGATAAAAACAACAAAATACTAAGTTTTGCCTAAGTTGATAATATGAAAGTGAAGCAGAAGACAATTACTTTGTTAATTCAAGGTAAGGAAAAATAGTCTCATGTAGGTAAACATAATTATGGGGAAATTTTTTTTTTATTTGGCTGAGACATTCAGATACTTTCCCATAGTTCTATTTCACTTTGCTTCAATAGAGCTGTTGTTAATGAAGTATAGGTGTGTGTATGTATGTGTATATATACGCATATATTTCTCTCTATATATAAATATATATAATTCTATCTGTCTATCCATCCTTCTCTTTATCAGAGCTATAGTATGACTTCATTTGAATTTCCAGTTTGAATCCCAGAATCAACTGCAGTGACTCTATCTTGTATTTTAAACAATAGGTCTCTAATTGGCTGACACTTCCATAGTGGCATTTAACTATAGGGTTATATGGTTAATATGGACACTGAAGATGAGTGTAGGAGTAGTTAATTAGCAATTATACTTGTTTACAAGGATGGAAAACAATCGCTTCGTACTTTATTAATAACTGGACTGAAAATTATTTTAACCACCTCCTTGACTTCTTGATTTTGTAATCCTTTAATCTTCCTAGCAGTGCCACTGGTGTCCAGGGGTGTAAACGAGCCCTGACTCTTCTAGAGAGGAGACTCTGGAGAACTGAGGGTGAGTAGTGTGCTGCCATCCCAGGATTAATCTGGGTTGTGGTTCTACTGACTTTGTTTGAAAGGACATGAAAGGACATGAAAGGAATGGTTACTTTTCTATCTTGTGCCCAGTGCCATTTTATACCCTCCTTGTAATCTATTAATTACTAAGTTGCCATTTTAATAGGCAAAAAAAAAAAAAAAAAAAAGAACAAAAAACAAAAAACTATTTATTCCTGTTACTCGATCACTGCCTGCCTGGAATGTGGCCCTAAACTCTGGGAATTAAGCTTCTTCACATTTGCTCCCAGAACTTGCAGCTGGTGTTCTCCTGCCTCACTCCTGCTTGGTTAGGCACTGTGCTTTTGAAACTTTGACACCTGTACTTGAAATGCCTTTTTCTATTAATTTATTCAATCATCATTTTTCCCAAACTCAACAAAGACTGACCTCCCAAATTAGAACTACTTCTGAACTCACTTTTTTTTCTATCTGTATGTATTCTTGATCTAATGCTCTAACACCCACAATGCTCTAGTTTCCCAGTTTGTACATGTTGGCTGTTCCATCCGCTGACCACATTCCGATCCTATCATTATCTCAAATTGATTTTCAAAGATGCTATGCATGTGGGTTAAACATTAAAACATTTGAAAAATAAGGAACGTTTAAAATAACGGCTCACTATTCAAATGTAACTTGATTATAGAAGATTCTTATGTTCTATTTCAAATAGAAGGTATTTAGTGACTCTTCAGCCATGTTAGAAGCTGAGTTGAATTTCTTACATTATAAGGAAATGAGCCATAATTCAGTTATTATGAAATGTTAGTATTTTATGTCAGGTGTTCTTATTTCATTGCTGTGTCTAAATTTCAGTTGTTTAAAATGACTTCGAATTTTATTAGGGTAAATAATCTTGATTGTTTCACTGATTTCCAAACCTGTCAATGCAGTGAATCAGCAGTTCCACTTGGAAAGATAACCATTTTAAGTTGAATGAGAATGACATCACACTCACACCTGCAAAATCTAAAATGTCTAATAAAGTAGACTCCTATATCTGAACTTCAATTTTAGGGCACAGCTGTACATGCAGGACTGATGCCATCTGGTGCAGTTCCACAGAATAAGAGAGAAAATTTACCCAGAGTGTGCCATGCACTGGCTTTTCTGGGAATGACAGGTTGCCAGGATTTGTTTTTGGTTCACTTGTAGGGGTGGAAACTTGGAACTAGGTGAGTTGTTTTACATGCAACATCCCCATTTATAGCTTGACATTTCATATTTCCAATTTTGTTTACAGTTTCAAAATAAGTGCAAAAGAGCTAATTTTTTTTAATCGCCCCAAATTTAAACATTGTATATAGTTAACCATTTAGGATAGTGGTAAATATTTACTTCTTCTAACTCATACCTGCTAATCTAGGGATGTTTAGAATACTAATGGTGCTAGTGCAATACATAGAAAGTATTTACAGAGTACTATACTTTGGTTTTAGTTTTTATAACTACTCTGGGGCAGGTGTACTTATTATAGCTAAAACCACAATTAAAATTCTGGGATCATTAGGAAATCACTGTCAGGCGTCTGTGTCACTTACAAGAGGAAGTTAAAAATGGAGTTGCAGATCCTTGCAGTTGATTTTTGTTATTTGTTTGTTTTTTTGTTTGTTTTCGTTTTGTTTTGTTTTGAATCAGTGAAATGAATTATCAACTCTACATTTCTTACTTTGTCCACACAAAATGAAGTTACAGATTAAATAATAATGTGGTTAATTATCTGAGTAGTTAGCATCTTACCACATAAGAATTTGGGTGATCAGAAGGGCCAACCTATGTTTAGAACAGTAGTTAGAATATAATAGGCATTCAGAAAAAACTTCCTGATGAATTCAGCTAAAAATCCTCTTGTTTTCCTTAACAGCAGCTATTTTATGTAATAAGCCTAATAATTTTCTTCCACTGTTGTGCTGTGTAGATGTGGATGGGTTGAAGTTAAAATTAAAAAAAAAAAAATTAGTGTTTGTTTATTTCTGAGACAGACAGAGCTAGAGCACAAGTGGGCAAGCGGCAGAGAGAGAATCGAAAGCAGGCTCCGTGCTGTCAGTGCAACACACAATGCAGGGTTGGAACCAATGAACCGTGAGATCATGACCTGAGCCAAAGTCGGATACTCAACCCACTGAGCCACCCAAGCGCCCCTGAAGTTAAAATTTTTATACTTAACTTGATTTTTTCTATGACTCTCTGAAGTTACTTGAACTTTATTGAATATATATATGGATTCTTCTGACAAGTTTTTTTTGTTTTTTTTTTATTAAAAAAAAGGGAAGGGGCAGAGAGAGAGAGAGGGAGACATAGAATCTGAAGCAGGCTCCAGGCTCTGAGCTGTCAGCACAGAGCCTGACGCGGGGCTCGAACTCACAAACCCAGATCATGACCCGAGCCGAAGTTGGATGTTTAACCGACTGAGCCACCAAAGCACCCCTTGGTTTTTTTGGTTTTGTTTTTTTGTTTTTTTACATTAAGATGGAAATTTTACTTTCCTATTGGGAACCAAGATGGATTGCTCTCTCGGTAATACAGTAGGAAGTTATTGGACTTAAGGGTAGCTTAAACAAAGTAGGGATTTTGTTTCGTTCTCATGTGACAAGGAGGTCGGGGGTAAACTATTGCTGGTGTTGGTTCAGCAGCTCACAGATGTCAGGGCCAAGGTGGCCCATGAGGTTCCCTTGGCTTTTCCCATAGGTCCCAAGATGGTTGCTGCAACCCCCACCAAGAAGATGAAGGAAGCTGAAAGAGGAAATGAGGCATACCATTTTGAGTCGGCTTCCTTTTAAAGAGCTTTCTCAGCAGCCCAGCAACTTTTACTTACATCTCATTGGCCAGACTGTGTTATATCTGCAAGGTTGCAAGAGAAATGTAGTTTTTGTAGCTGGACATAAAACAGCCTTCAACAAAAAATCTGAGGAAATCTAAGGAAAATGATGATTGTGGATCTTTGGGGAACAGAGTAGCAGTCTGTGCTCTGGCTACAAAATACAGTTGTAAAGGAGCATAACGTTTGAAACAGATCAAAACTGCAACTCCTTCACAACTAACAATACTCCAGGCAACACTGCTCTGCTCAGACAGTAAGCAGAGTGAAGACATGCTAGCTTTTTTCATGAAACACCTGCCAGGACTGGCTTTTGCAATCAGCTGTTGGCTTCCCCCACATCAGGATTTTCTAGAGGAGGACCCTGGGAACCTGTATGCTTCCTCAGTGGACATAATCTATGGAGGTTTGGAATGGGATAAAGAATATTCTACCTTGCTGCTTTCCCATCTGCTTCACGTATTCTAATTTTCCTTACAGATTTTTGGTGGAGTCTAGTTTTTGTTTGATCCCCTAAAAGGATCATCCCTTTCATATATAGGAGAAGGTAATCTATGTAAAGAAAGGCTACTTTACTCCCTTCTGTGACTCCACCACCAACCTAGGAATATCCTGGGAGAAGACTTGCTTCTCAAAGCTGCTTCCGTAATCAGCCTACATCCTGCCTAAGCAAAGGGAGAAGAAACACTTCCCACATCCAAGGCTGTCCAAAAGAACTCTCTGTGGTGACAGAAATGTTCTATATTTGCACTGTCCATTATGGTAGCCATTAGCCATGTGTAACTAGTGAACACTCGAAATGTGGCTAGTGTGACTGAGGAAGTAAATTTTAATTTTATTTAATTTTAAATAATTAAAATGTAAATAGCCATATGTGACTAGTGGCTATTGTATTGTACAGCTCCAGTATTCAACCTTCTTTTCCTTGTGTTTCACCAACCACCTGGGAGGGGTTTGGGACAGTCATGTGTTTGGTGTTTCATGGTCTTCACTGTTCCACCTTGCCATTGAACTTGTCTCCCAGAGAAAAGGAAAAATGGTATCTTCGAACTAAATTCAAGATGTTAACTTGATATCTGCACATTGCACATATTTCTGTATAAATGCAGTGATCTCTTGGGAATAGGTCCTGTGATTGATTTTTGTGATAATTGGTGATGGAAAAATGGTGGTGATGGTCCATTTAGCATTCTTGGTGAACGTTATGTGTTCCTAGTGAGGGTGAGTCAGTGGGAATTATTTTGTTCTGTTATGCTTAATTCTGTTTTACTTTATTTTTGTAGTATCGTGGCTGCTAAATGATTATCCCATGTATGTTTTTCAAACGACTTAGTGGTTTATATTTTTAAAAAGGCTGTGGAATAAAAAAAATAATTATATGTAACTCAGCTTTTTGTGTGTGTGAATTATTATTATGCATAATTTTTAAAGAGTTAATTAGGGTGAGATTAATGGATAGAAGGAAGTATTTATTTTTATATCAGATTTCCTTTTTAGTGGGCATGTCTGTATGCCAATTAATGTCCTTTTGAAATATTAAATAATATTTTAATTGTATTTGGAGTTTGGATAAAATACGAGGGTGGTGATGGTATTGGGGTAGTTTTTTCCTCAAGTATCTGGTTCTTCTATACTGAGAATCACTTAGATTTTGTTTCTCTATTGTGCCTTCTTTGGGGTTATTTGTTTTTTTATTACTGAGTTATAGAAATGCTTGTTATTTCTAGACACTATTGAATTATGAGATGTATGCTTTACAGCAGTTTTCTCCTAGTTTGTGGCTAGCCTATTCATTTTTGTAGCAATGTCTTTAAAAGAGGTATTTTTAATTTTGAAGTTAGATTTAGCCACTTTTTCCTTTTATCTTTTTTTATTTTCTCTGTCTTCTCTAAGAGACTTTTGCCTGTCTTTAGGTCACAAAAATATTGTCTTGTACTTCTTTTTCTAGCTTAGAAACTCTATAGTTTTAACTTTTAGGATGTCTATTATCCATCTCAAATTAATTTTTGTATACAGTATGAAGTAAGGATTAAGGTTCTTTTTAGGAGTGCCTGGGTGGCTCAGTCGGTTAAGCATCTGACTTCAGCTCAGGTCATGATCTCGGGGTCCGTGAGTTCGAGCCCCACGTCGGGCTCTGTGCTGACAGCTCAGAGCCTGGAGCCTGTTTCGGATTCTGTGTCTCCCTCACTCTGGCCCTCCCCCGTTCATGCTCTGTCTCTCCCTGTCTCAAAAATAAATAAACATTAGGGGCGCCTGGGTGGCTCAGTCAGTTAAGCCTCCGACTTTGGCTCAGGTCATCATCTCACTGTCCGTGAGTTCGAGCCCCGTGTGGGGCTCTGTGCTGACAGCTCAGAGCCTGGAGCCCGTTTCAGATTCTGTGTCTCCCTCTCTCTGTGCCCCTCCCCTGTTCATGCTCTGTCTCTCTCTGTCTCAAAAATAAATAAACGTTAAAAAAAATTAAAAAAAAAGGTTCTTCCCCCCCCCCCCCCCGTATGTATACACAGTTTTTCTACACATTTATTGAAGAGATTTTTCCCTCCCCATTGGATTGCTTGGGCGTCCTCATCAAAAACAAAATGACCATATAAGTGTGGGAGTATTTCTGGGCTCTGTGAGGCCATTCTTATGCTAATAAAACACTGTCCTGATTACTGTAGTTTTATAGTAAGTCTTGGTATTCACTACAAAACGTTATTGAAACTGAACTCATAATAAACTACTAAAGTCTGGATCTACACACAGTAAAGGAGCTTCAGTAATTTTAGTTGAAAATAGTCAAATTCAATAAGAGAACCCCACCCCAATACCGTGCTTTTTTTATTCTCAATCCTAGTTCCACCCACAATCTGAATCTAGGTTTGGGGTAGCACTTGGTGAAAAGGGATGTCCTTGTGTTTCTACATATCTGGATAATTAGGATATAAGCTTTTTCTTCCTGTTATTACAGTTGAGACCAAACTGTAGTTTATAAAAGGGGCTTTTTGCTAGAAAGCTAAAAAACACAGCACAGAAGCTCAAGTGTTGCTAAAGTCCCATCTTTGTTACCAACCTAGTATTAGCCACAGATTGAACTGCCTGGCTCAAGTAAGTATTAGGCCATCCATTTTGATGTTTTCCCCTCCCTCAGTGGTATCTGACATTTGACCGTCTTATATCTTACCATGCTTTTTAGAAATTTAGCTGGGATGGTTTGATTGGCCCCAAATCATGTCTCATGTCCCATTTTTACTTGCGTGCAGTTTTCCAGACATACTACTTTTTGTTCTTTACACATCTCACCTTGGAACTCACTGCAGAGTCTCAACCCATTAGAAGCAAAGTGAATGTTTCCCTCCATCTCCAATTGTGTAATCCCACTCCCCTCTTTGGAGCTAACTGTCGTTAACAGTTTGAGGTATATCAGGTATATCTTTTGAAACGATTTTCTGTGTATTCGCCATGCATCGTTATCCAGTCACATTTATGCACATTTGCGTGCAGATACACAAAAGGTGTATATATATATATATATATATATATATATATATATATATATATATATATCAATCAGACCATGGATACCTTGCAATTTGCTTTCTTCTCTAATACATTGTGGCAGGCTGTATTTTCAAAAAGATGGTCACCATTGTGTCTCCCATTTCACATGCTCTTACAATGTGATTTGACATTGAGAGGGAGAGTCTAGATCCCCTCTCCTTGAATTTGAGCAGGCTTGTGACAACAGAAAGTGGCAGAAATGATACTGTCTGACTCATGAAGCTAGGTCAGGAAAGCAATGCAGTTTCTCCATTGTTTGATGGAATACCTACTTTTGAAGCCCTGAGTTACCATGTAAGATAGGATTACCCGGCAGCCATCATCATTCTATCAAGAAGCCTCAGCAGAGAGGCCCCATGTAGATGTTCTAGTCAGGGGCCCCTGCTGGTGAATATCTCCCAGGTGTTAAGTCCTCCCAGCTGTGGCTCCAGACTTGATGGAATAGAAATCAGCCAGTTTCACTGTGCCTGGTCTGAATCCTAGTTGTTTTAAGCCACTAAGCTTGGGAGATTCGTTCTAGCAGTAGGAACTGGAACATATGTTTTAAAAGTTTTAATAAAAATAGAATCATCCTTATTGTTTTAAATTATACAGAATCTGCAGCAATTTATTTAACAGATGTATAGTATTGATGAACATTAAGTTTGTTGCAAATTTTTCTAAGATTGTACTCACAGAATTATGATTTCTGGGTCAATTGGTTTAGAAATTTCAAGAGTCAGTAGATATGGACAGTCTCCATCCTAAATGACGGTGCCAGAATATATCTATCCACTTCTCCACAGTATGTGACATTATGGGGCTTTAAAAAAGTTGCCACTATAGTGAACAAAAAACAATAAAACCTTATAGGTTTGATTTGAAAAATTATAAGGGAGTTTGTTCCTCTTGTTTTATGTTTATTGGCCACTTTAATTTCCTCTTCTCTATGTGCCTATTCATATCCGTTACCCATTTTTAAAATAGGTTGTTTATCCTTTTATATGTAATTTATGTATAATACAGATATATAATGACTATATACATATGCATCTATCTGATGGCTGTATATATAAAATCACCAACTACATGCATATAGTTATTAATCATTTGTCAGTTGAAAGTTGAAACTACTTTCTCCTGGTGAGTTGTATGTGTTTTAACTTTTTTTTTTATTTCATCTTACTGAAGTTTAAAATTATATATACATACTGTTTAATGTCCATAACTAATACTATGATAGAACAATTGTCTCTCTCATTTGATCTTCATTTTTCAAAAATTTCTTGGCTATTGTTATGGGGGGGGTGTGTTTGTGTGTGTGTTTCACATAAGAAGTTAAGAATCAAACTTATTAAACTGTTCTATGTATTGTAATACTATTTTTTCAGTGATTTTCTTGGATTCTCTAGGCAGTCAATCATATTATGTAAATGATCAGTCTTGTTGCTTTATAATCTGCATTTATGCAGTTTATTTCATTTCTTTTCATATAATAATGACCAGGACAGTTGGTACGTTGTTGAATATTACTGGTGATAATGGGCATTCTTGTCTTTTATCTTATTACTAATTTAAATAATTATACTTCTAATGTTTAACCTTTATTATATTTGCTGAAGTTTCGTATATTTTTCTCTTCATTTTTTAATGTGAATGATTGTTGTTTTCTCTTCTGACCTGTTTTCTTTTTCTCAACAGTTTTTGGAGCAGTTTTCCAAATCCAGAAGCATATAGATAAATAATTTTAAATGTCTGCATAATAATTTCATTGAATATACATACTAAAATCTACTTACCTAGTCTTCCAGTGGTAAACAAGTATATTATTATCGCTTCTCGGCCTTTTGGCTAAGATCAAGTGTATATTATTTAATATGTTTGTGTGTGTGTGCTTATATATATATATAGATATATATATAGATATATATATACACAGTGTGCTTATATATATATATATATTGCATATATATATATATATATATATATACTGCATATATATATACACACACACATATATAAGCTACACTGCTTTGAATCTTTTTGTACAAACAACCTTTACATTTGTTTGATTCTTGGCAGTTAGATAGCTTGTGCTAAAGTAAGGGAGGTATCTAACTAACTTTAGTGTGCATTTTGTTACAAATTCTTGAGGCTGAATTATCCTCCAGAAAGGATATACCAAATTACGCTTCCATCAACAGTGAATGAGTGTTCCCATTTCCCTCTACCCTTTCCAACTGTGTGTTTTGAGGATCTTTTTAGTCTACAGATTTGATAGGTAAAAAAGTGTTCATGTGTTGCTTTTATTAGCGTTCATTTTGTTTAGTTTGAACATTGTTAATTTCTCTTTCTTCTTTTGTGAGTTTCCTATTCATATCTTGCCCTTTCTATTAGGGCATTCTTTAGTTCCTTATTGATTTTTTTGTTGATATTTTCTTTTCTTCCCTTGGAGAATGTTATTTTATTCATAAATAGGAACATGATGAGGTTAAATTGCACTTCCCTCCCTAACTACCAGCCTCCATTTCTTCTTTATGGTTACCAGGTTCTTATTTATACTTCTAAACTTATGAAATATGTACCCATGTGTATATATCTTTATTATTCACACAAATAAAGCCACATTATATGTACATTGTTTTGTACCTTGTATTAAAAAATGCAACAAATATTCCCTATTCATTTATTCAGTAAATACTTCTTTTTAAAAAATTTTTTTAACATTTATTTACTTTTGAGAGACAGAGGCAGAGCATGAGCAGGGGAGGGGCAAAGAGAAAGAGAAGGAGACACAGTTATAATGCAGGCTCCAAGCTCAGAGCTGTCAGCACAGAGTCCCACACGGGGCTCGAACTCATGGACCATGAGATCATGACCTGAGCTGTAGTTGGATGCTTAACCGACTGAGCCACTCAGGTGCCCCATTCAGTAAATACTTCTTGAGCACCCACTATGTACCAGGTACAACCCTAGTTATTTGGGAATATATTAACGAGCAAAAAAGATAATTCCTTTCTTCATGGAGCTTACTTACATTCTGTATGTAGGGCTGCCTCTTTTTAACTGCTTTCTAGTATTCCATGTGGAAAGGAAGCATAATTTACTTATCCAACTCTTACTTAATAGATATTTATTCTTTTCCAGGCGTTTGCTATTCCTAACAACACTGAATAATTTTTGACACAAATCCTTAATCAATATGTCCATGTAGCTATAGGATAAAATCTTAGATGCGGAATTTCTGGGTATATGTATGTGTAAAATTTTGTTATAGAAATTTGAAATATATAAAAGAGGAAATATTGCCTCAAACTTATTCTTTTTGATAATTTCAAAATTTTATTTATTTTTATTTGTTCTGAATAATATTCCATTTATGGATGTACTATAATTTGCTTGTTTATCTGTTCACTTATTGAAGGGCATCTTGGTTGCTTCAAAGTTTTGGTGATTAGAATAAAGCTCTACCATTCTGGTTCCTCTCTTCTGGAAGTCCTCCAATTTGATAATATTCCACTTAAAAAGTGGTGCGTGTGGATAAAACAAGTCCTCTCATATACTCTGGTAGAAGTTGGAATTGGAATACATACATTGGAGGGCAGTTTGGTCTGTCTATTCACATTTAAACTGCATACAAACAAGAATTCCATGGTTTCGTATCTGTTACGGAGAAACACATAGACACGCAATAGGTAACACTGTGTATCTGGCAATCAGATGGGTCAGCATTTAGCTGGAACATGGGTCATTTAGCATGGGTCAGCAGCTGGAACTAAAGGAAGCTGGGCCCAGTGGAACAGAGCAAAGGGTAAGCCTCCTGGACTCACTAGAATTAGAGAGCAAGGCAAAGAAACTGAGTCAGAAACCTAGTCGTGTAGTCTAGGCCAACACAGTGATGAGTAGAAATAGGCTGGGAAACAGAGTTCTACCTCAGGCTCCCTGGGTGTCTGGTTGGTAACAGAAGAGCTAATTCCAGATTCCCCATTGCCAACAAAAATTGGCATGCTGAAATAGCTGGTGTACTTTCTAACGACAGTAGATTCTTGCCAGGTAAGGCTGGAGTCGAAGGAACTGGAAACCATTGACCTACGTCCAGAATATTATCACCACCTGTGCAAAATATGAAACATTATTCAGTGGTTTTCAGATGGCTTCATTTCTAAATGCTGCAAAACTATACTTTTAAACATAGAATTTTGATGTGGGCTGACATTAAGTCTTCCTTCATAATTTCCAGAATCATCTCCTTACCCCTACACACACTGCCCACTTAAGACCCTTTCTCTGCCTCCAAACTCAAAGTTTCCACCCTATTGCCTGTGATTCCTCTGCATCCCTTGCAGCCTTAATGTGAAACTGCCTCTGCCAGTCTTGGCTTCTCAGAACCCAAGCAGGGGAAGGGAGTGGATTTGGATTACAGCTTTTCTGATAGCTGAAATCACCAATCACTACTATATTTGTCTCTGTGCCAGGTTTTCCTCTGAATTACACTGTATTATTATATCTGATAGTAGGCCAAGATGCCTATCTTGTAAGAATTTCATTTTTTTTTCTCTCTCATTTTACTTTCCACTGAAATGATCTTACAACCATCATTTATGAATTTCAGCCTCTATTGGCTAGCTCTAATCTCTTAAAGAGGCATTGCCTGAAAACGTAGACATTGTGGCCAGACTCCTGCATTTATATCCCAGGTGCATCATCTCTCTGTGCTATAGTTTGCCATCTGAAAAAAACAGATACTAATGCTTGTAAAATGCCTTGAACATATGTGACCATATGTGATACACAGTAAGTGCTCAATATATGTTATCTAATATTTCAACAAGGTGTACTTCTTCCACCACTTTATTATAGGTCATTGTCTCATTTCACAATATCTTCTTTTGTCTGATATAGCATTGGTCTCCTTTTACTAAAATTTCAAGTTAATTTATAACCTATATTTTGTTAGTTTATGTATAGACATGTGAGTTCGTGGTACTGTCCCTAATCCAATCCTTGTTTTCTGCCAAGATTTATTAGTCCCCTCCAATGCCATTTTTCTTTTAATGTCATATCTGTTATTCTCTGTATGTGTACAGTTTTATCAGGGAATTTTTCCTTTCCTACACATGTCAGATTCATACATTCCTGCCAAGTATATTCCTTCTAGCCCATGCAGACACACTCCAGCCTCTGCAGGAGCCCTCTGTCCCAGAAATCTAAATACATCCCTACTCATAAAGAAAGCTGGCTGGTCACATCTCACATCCTTCTTTATCTTGCAAAGTCACAGCCTTTTCCTGGAAGGCAAGATAAAAACACATCCTGTGCCCTGGGGACCTTCAGCTTTCTGCCCAGAACTTCAAAATGCACAGAGAGACATTTTGGAGAGTTCCACCCATTTCCTATGTGCTCAGTTGAACCATTAGAAGTTAGTAGTACTAAGAGGATTTGATCAAAGTGGGCAGATTTTGACCTAACTCGGATATAATCAAGAGCCAAAACTATATGGGCTCACCGCTAATGAGTATCTGAGTAGTCAGGGAGGAGAGAGATGCAAGATTAGACTCTAAATATTCCCAGTGTGAACTTTCTGATACTTCAGGAGGGTCCGAAGGGTCATACACTCATTATGTTGGTGAGGTTTCTGCCCAACAAGGTGGCTGAAGATGCTCCCAGGGTCTCTATGCATCTGCCCTCTCCAGGGTAGGTTCTGTGATGAAGGACAAGAGCAGCAGGGGCTGCAGTGTTTTTCATATTCATTATACCTGGAGACTTTATTTCATGTAGAGAGTCTCTGAATTATAATAGATACCTTTTCCATATGTATAATCTTAACTGAGTCCTTTCTTCTGCAGGAATTTGTGATATATAACAAGATGTGAACTAAGACCTCAGATGTGAGTTTCTCTCCACATTCATTAAATTCCTAGCCTCACTCTATTTTTATATGTGAAATTTTTTGTGCTAGGAGAGGGAGTCTGCCTTTAGTATTTCATCTTACCTCTCAGATTTGCCCTCATGAGTGACAGTTCCCTTCAAAAGTGGACTTTTGAGTAGTCTTTTGATTATTTCTGCTGGCACCCACCACATGTCTTCACCTTGGAATAATAATAATAAAAGTGTGTAATAATGTTAAGTGTTTACCATGTAGCAGGCACTGTGCTGATGTGTAGTTACTCACTTAACCCCGACAACACCCCTGAAGAGGGTGCTAATATTATGCCCGTTTTGTTTTCCCCATGCCTCCCTTCCTTTTCATACTTTGCTCCTACAGCATATGGTGTCCCCAAATCACCCTTGCCTTTGGGTCCCGTGGTCCTCTGTTGGGACGACAGGACTCAGCGGCCCCATTTTGGGGAACACATTGCCAAAGAGGATCTAAAATCTTTATGCAGTCCATGAGTTCTTATGGCCACCAGATGGGAGTATTGTGATTATAAAGAACTCTCCAGAAAATAGATTCAGTGCAAATGTGAGGAGATCGACCTCAAAAGGTTTGCTTGTGATTTTAATACCTAGAATGATTTTCTAAAGCATAGCCAAACTTCTTTTGTAAAAACACATTTTAACTATTTTAAGGTACCACAAAGTGGGGTATATCAATAATATTACATTGTTTGGAAGATTTTCTATATGTTATAACTCTACACACACACGCCCATACCTTTTAGCACAAACATTGTTAGATATACAGTTCTTAATATTAGTTCTAATGGTTTCTGTAAATACATAGGTTAGGATTTTCTAGGCTGGCACTTCTCATGCTTGCTTCCACTGGCGGAAGAGAGACAGTAAACATGTTCCCCAAGAACAGCAGACTGGCCTTAAATGGCCCCTTGGGGAAAAAAATGCCTTTGAAGTCTCAGGTTTCACTTCACAAGTTGTGTGTATTTTTCTTTCTTTCGTTCTTTCTTTGTTTCTTAATAGTTCTTAAAAAAATTTTTTTTTGTTTTTCTTTATTTTGAGAGAGAGAGAGAGAGAGAGAGAGAGAGAGCACGTCCACAAGTGGGAGAAGAGCGGAGAGAAGGGGGGACACAATCCCAAGCAGGCTCCACACTGTCAGCACAGAGCCTGCCGTGGGGCTTAAACTCACCAGCCCATGAGATCATGACCTGAGCAGAGATCAAGAGTCAGATGCTTAACCCACTGTGCCACCAGGCACTTTCTATTCCATAATACATATCAGTGTTTTTAACTACAAAAATAACATTAAGTAATATGGTCATCGCTGGGAAATGTGACATGCTTGCCCCACAGTCAGTTTGGGGAGCCTGGTGTTTAGATTTCTGGAAGACAAGAAAGGACTAGACATGCCAGTAGGGAGCTCTTCAATGTCCGTCTCCCTTGAGATTTTCTGGTTGTTATCTGCTGTGGTGTTTGACTCCTATTTGCTGCTTAGATTTTCTTTTATTCTGCATCTTGGGCCTTCATATTTATTTTTATTAACATTTTGGCTCAATTTTTGGCCTTCAGCAATGCCCTTTCTTCAATTCCCAGGATTACACTTACTCTTTCTTTCATGATAACTCCGAGACTCCTTCTCAAATCAAACTTTTTGATGAGATAACTTGCGTTTGTCTTAATTCTTTCACTTTCTCGTTTCACTACTGTTCACTTTGTAATGTGTTTTATTTGTTTTAAAAATAACTAAATAATATATATAGCAGTCCCACACCTTTTAGAACAAACTAAAAATTCTTCCTGTTCAAGATCATCACAAATGGGTAAAGGAAAAAAGCGTAACTAATAAAAATTATACTATTAATATTTATAATGATGATGATGATGATGATGACAAAGAATAGTAAAGAAGCCAGGGAGAATGGTAGTCCCTAGGATCTTTATCTTCATTATCTTTAATGATCTTTATCTTCATTATCTTTATCTTCAGATATCCTGAATTTTTGCCAAATTCAGAGTAGAAATGATTCTGATTACTAGAAAAACATTTTGGTGAATTTAGAAGTGCATTACTGCTTTACCGTTTTATTTTAAGCTCTCTTTTACTCCTCCCCCCCCCCCCATATATTCTTTACTGACATCTTTGAGATATTAGAATTAGTAAATACCTGCAGGAAGTGTGCTGCTGAATGTCTTGTCATCTTGATTAACACAGGAACTTATCTTCATGTGATGTCAGTATAGGATTAGCTCAGGGAGGTTAAACGTCTATTTAAGATGTCAGATTCTGTGACCTACATGTTACCAGTTGTAGTAGGTTTTATTATTTGTTCAAAACATTGTCTGCCCCTCTTCAGTGGATTTATTCCTGCAGAATGCCTCCCTGGAGAAGGAGTTGAATTGGTCAGGCTTGGCCTCATAACTTTTGTTGGCCAATGAACTGTGAATGGAAGTGACACGTGCCTCATTCACGACAATGCTTTAAGAGCCATCCCACAGCTTCCTCATTGCTCTTTTCCTCCGCAATGAGAACAACATGCCCCAGTTAGGGGCAGCTCCTTCCATCTGGATCCTGGGATGAGAAAATCATGTGAAACAGAGTCACAGCATACCCTTATGTGTGAGAAACAAATCTCTTTTGTTAGCCACTGGGCTCCTGGGGTCATTTGTTGTAACCTAACGATGGCTGTGGGACATACCAGTGAAATCTTTATCAGGCAATTTTATCGATCTGTAAACAATAGTAGTTTGTCCTTGATACAGTGTATCTGTGTTATATATTAGTCAGTGCAGGAGCAAATTTAGCTGGAGACCAGTAGCCACTGATTATTTTCAGTAAAATTCTCTCTTAAATTTTGCTTTTGAATAAATAAGGACATGTAGAGTCTTAATTTTGCCATATTCTTCCTCTTCCAATAAAAGTATTAGAGAAGCCCCATAGCTAGGCTTGGTATACAGACATGTAGTACATGGTCCAATCAACTGGTTTTCTCAGTATGGTTATAAGGTATGATGAAGCAGTCAAGATTCCTGCGTTTCAACGGGCCATAGGTTGGGTTCCCTGGAAAGAATCTGAGGTGGATATTAGTGAGTAAGAAGTTTACCCAGGAGAACCCTTGGGGTTAATACCTGTGGAAGAGAAGGAAAAGGAAGGAAAGGGAAAGGAGCATGGCTTGGCAGAAAGAAAAGCTGGGCTATAATGCAGTCTGAACAAAGGACTCACCCAACCTCACAGGCAGCTCTAAAGCTGGGCTGGCCCTTCAGAGTGGTCCCAAGCTGAGATGGGGGTGGGGGCCACAAGCTTTATACTGTACATTAAGCAGTCATTGGATGTGGACTTCCTAAGGGTGTATGAACTTATGTAGTGCATCTCCTTAGCTGAGACAATCCCCATAGAGGACTGATGGCTGAGGACTCTGCTGACTGCTCTCCTGAATAGAGGAATGCCTAGGGGATAAGTCCTTTTTCTCAAAGGGGATCTGGGTGGCACAACACAGCCTCCACTGAAGTCCTCCCCTTTTGCTGCTCAGATTCATTTCATTACTAAAGTTCTGGGAGCAGACCTTCCAGAATTTTGTTGGGCTTCTTTTTTTTTTTTTTTAACTTTTTTTTAATGTTTATTTTTGAGAGAGAGAGACACAGAGAGACAGAGCACGAGCAGGGGAGGGGCAGAGAGAGAGGGAGACACAGAATCTGAAGCTGGCTCCAGGTTCTGAGCTGTCCGCACAGAGCCCGACGTGGGGCCTGAACCTACAAACTGTGAGATCATGACCTGAGCCAAAGTCAGACCCCTCACCGACCGAGCCACCCAGGTGCTCCTGTTGGGCTTCTTTCCTGGGGCTACTTGTAAGAGGAAGACTGGTGGGATGTGAATCACAGCCTCTATTGCTGTCGTTGGCCTCAGAACTGCCACTGAAATTCACTCTTGCTCCCATATGATCCGCTCTAGGTTACTCTCCTCAGCTTCCCTGCATGTCTCTGTGGCCCACTTAGCATCATGATGTTGCCTCTGGTAACCATGCCCTTCTCAGGCTGTAGCTTGACTATTTGTCCATATACTATCAAAATGGAACAAGGAAATATACAGAGGTGTCCATGTCAATCACCAGATGTGACATGTAGTTTCTTTCTTGTACTCATTGTGTAGCAGAGGTTGTTACCTCCTCCTGATGATTAGGGTTAATTATCCCAGCCAGGTTCATGCTGCATTTCTTGTTTGCTAGTCTCTTGGCAAGAGGGGCCCGAAGTGTCAGCCCTAATTTATGGGAATCTTGCTGTGTCCCCTGGAGAGAGTGTATGCCCTTTATAAACCATGACCTCTAAACCCACAGATTCCAGAGATGACAGGACAGGAAGCACAAATTCTCCAACTAGATCACTGGGAGTTGTAGTAAATGGGCCATTTCCACTTCCATCACTTGATTCCTAGACCCATGTATTGTACCTACTGGGGACACAGCACCATATCAAAGTCATCTGATAATGTTTATTGCAAGATCCTGGAGGATAATGTTGTAGCCTCCAAAACTTTAGATAGTGATATGTGCTAATGAGGAAAAAAAAAAAAAAGAAAAAGAAAGAAAGAAAGAAAAAAAAGCAGAGAAGCAAAGGGAAGTGTAGGATGGGGTGTTTAAAATTATAGATAGGGTAGCTAAGGCAGGCCTCACCTAGCGGTGACATTTGAGTAAAGATCTAAAGGAAGAGAGAAATATAGGGTAAGTATATTCCACACAGTGGGAGCAGAAAGTGCCAGGCCTGTGGTAGTAGTGTTCCTGGCATGCTCAAGGAACAGTGGTCAGAGTACCAAGAGTAGAGAAAGAGAAGCAGGGTGTTGGAGGATGATGTCAGAGTGGTGATACGTGACCATATCATGTAGGGTCTTCAAGGTCAATGTAAAATACTTGCTTTTGCTCTGAGTGAACTGAGAAACCACTGGAAAGTTCTGAGGTAAGAAATGATATGCTATGACTTAGGTTTTACCAGAATCTCTGTGGCATTATTTTGAGGATAGACGGAAGGGGGAAGCAGAGATACCAGTTACAAGGCTCTCCCACTGTCACCATCCTAGTCCAACCACCACGGTCTCTTACCTCATATGAGGGTACAAGGTTACCCTTGTGTTACCTGTGAGAGGTCTCACAGATTAGAACTTCCAGAGGCACCAGTCACAATATGTTCTATGTCAGAGGGGTCTCTTAGACTTGTATAACATGGCAGTACGGGTTAGTCAAATTCTTGCTACATTTTGAGGCAGAGACAACCAGATTTGCTGATACAGAATGTGAGAGGAAGATACAGAATGTGAGAGGAAGAATGTGAGAGGAAGTATGAAGGATGGCTTCAAGGTTTGCAGCCTGAGCAACTGAGAAGTTGGGATTGTCATGAATTGAGAGGAAAAAGACAGTAGAAGGAGCAGATTGGGGGAGTAATATTAGTACTCAGTTGTAGACACATTAAGGTTGAGATGCCTATTAGACACTCAGTCAGCTGCTAGATATGTGAGCCTGGAAACCATGGGAGGTGTTTTGAGTTCCATACTTTGTAATCATTAACATAGATGGAATTTGAAGCCATGAGAATGGAGACAGTTTACTTACTAAGGGTGGCGAGAATAAATGATCAGCTAAGGAGTGAGTGTGGGTAAAGAGAAACAGGACACTGAACCAAGCCGGAGACTGAACCAGATGCACTCCATGTTCAGAATTTGGGGAAAGGAGGAGGACCCGGCAAAAGAGATGGAGCAGGAGCAGAGAGATGGAAGAAATCCAGGCCACAGAGCCATCTGGGAGCCAAGTAAAGAGGATGCTTGAAGAAGAGCTGCAGAAGGAATGAAGGAGCCAGGCATAAGGTCTCTGGAACCAACCAGAACTGGTTCCCTAGACTGTTTTACTCTCCATACTTAGTGTAACGTTGGAGAATAAAGTGCAGCATTAGAGAAATGTGCGTTCTTGCATCCCTTTGGAACTTCGACAATAAAGGTTCAGCTTACCACTTTCAAAGCAAGTCTGGTATTCTAGAGGAGGGACCCACAGGTATAGAAGACATTTCAAAGCACTCAGTCAGGACTGTAGTTCTTTCATTTCTATCTTTCTTAAAACACCTATTTTAACAAGTTGTTTTTGGGCCCTTGCCTGGAAAGCTAAAAAAAGCCAGAAGCTGTCTGTTGTCTTAAGCCTCCAGCCTCACCCGGTACATGAGAAGAACGTGTCGGCACACATTGCCGGATTCATGCTGGGGTGCTGTTAAAGCCTCTCACAGAAGCCCCAGCAAATAAAAAGAAGGTGGAAATTTCATTCGTTACCAATCGATTTTGAGAATGCTTTTATTTTTTTTAACTTTAAAATTTTTTTATTGTTTGAGAATGCTTTTCTGTTTTTTAAAATTTGACTTTTGAGGAGAGAGAAGTGGCAATAAGAATTTTAAAACAAATATTTTCAGAAGACAAAAAGAATTGATGCATTTTGCTAATATTTCAAGTAGAAATGTAAAATCTCTTTTTAAAAATGTAGGACTCTTTTCCTGATAAGAATACAATATTTGGGGAGAGTATGGATTGGTCTTCTTTCCAAATACTTCCTCCTGAATTGCAACATCATGACAAATTCTGTCTGATTTCACTCATTTCAAATATATTTTAAGACAGGGGAAGCATGAGGAAGGATTAAAATAAGTGAATATCCAAAGCGGTTTAAACTAACTAAAAGTTTCCTTTTCCATAGATGAAAACACTTTAAAAGTGTTCAGTGCTGTTTATTTCAAATTTAAATTTTATCCACAGGAAAGTTATTGTAACTTTTGTACCTATGAGAAAATTTCTTTTTAAAGGTAAAGGAAACAAAATGTATGTTTTTTTTTTTTTTTTTTTTTTTTTTTTTTTTTTTTTCAACGCTTTTTATTTATTTTTTTTGGGACAGAGAGAGACAGAGCATGAACGGGGGAGGGGCAGAGAGAGGGAGACACAGAATCGGAAACAGGCTTCAGGCTCCGAGCCTTCAGCCCAGAGCCTGACGCGGGGCTCGAACTCACGGACCGCGAGATCGTGACCTGGCTGAAGTCGGACGCTTAACCGACTGCGCCACCCAGGCGCCCCACAAAATGTATGTTTAAAAAAATTTTTTGAATAGCTTATTGTGAGTAAGCAACTTTGTTAAGCAACTCATCTCTTTCTAGCATATTTTTGTTAGACAGATGTTTGTGAAAATTAATTTCTTAAAACTCGGGGCTTAAATATTATCAGAAATAACTCCATATTACTGAGTTATTGCCCCAACCTGCATTTTATAGGACCTAAGTCCTTTCACGAGCTTTTATCAGTGTCTCAGTGAATCTCTGGGTTGAGGCAACAAGCCTTCTTTATAACCTCCGTGAGTGATGGAAGAGGGACCCAGTCCCATGGTGACTTCATGAGAAACCACTTGGGGGCGACATCTCACAGACATCCCTGATGTCTGTGTCCCCAAAGCCCCAAACCTTGGTTTGGAAATTGGGAGTGGGCAGCCCCCTACTGAGCTATTTCCCTTGTGTTATCTCAGCCCTGAGGCAGCTCTTTCTCCTTGTGAAACCTGTTCCTTCACATGCTGCTTGAGGCTTTCACTATAGAAGGATTTTTCCAAATGGAAGCTGATGGGTTATAAAATCAATTTAGTCAGTGAAAGAGGGTGGTATTAAGAATTACACAAGGGCAGGAATGCCTTGGTGGCTCAGTCAGTTAAGTATCTGACTTAGGCTCAGGTCATGGTCTTATGATTCGTGGGTTCAAGCCCTGCGTTGGGCTCTGTGCTGACAGCTCAGAGCCTGGAGACTGCTTTGGATTTTATCTCCCTCTCTCCCTGTCCCTTCCCCCACTTGAATTGTTTTTCTCTCTCTCAAAAATAAATATTGAAAAAATTTTAAAATTTTTAAAAAAGAATTGCACACGGACAACAGGTATAAACTGGAACTGCTCTGGACAAAGCAGGACATGTACTCACCCACTAGTTCAAGCCCAACATTAAAGAAAATAAACTGGAATCAGGGGAGAAAAGATCAGTGTGTCACTTTTGAAAATACAGTGTTTCATGAAACTTTTGCTGGGAGCAGGTAAAACACATTTCTTTCTGGAGTCAAAGACAAAAACGGTTGAAAAATCATCTCTCTCCAGGGCTCAGACTAATCTGTAGAGGGAGCCTTGGGAAAAGCCATTATGTTTTCCTTCTCCTTCTCCTTTTTCCTCACCTACCCAGTCTCCTTTTGCCCTAAACTTCTCCAACAAAGCAACTCTTATAGCTAAACTCTTCCTGCTTGAACCCCAGCACTGGGCCTGGATTAAGCCAAGTGCCCTGAAACATAGTGCTTATAAGATAATACTGTTCTTGCCTGGAATCATTGAGGAATATAAGTGGTTCATCTATCACAAGGGTATCTAAATATGGATTTCTGTGGAATAGAAGCTGATATCTATATCTATCTATATCTATATCTATATCTATATCTATATCTATATCTATATCTATATCATCTATATCATCTATATTTTTTCCCCCTCTCGCTTAGCTCCTTGAGGGTAAGAGCCTTCTGAGAGAATAGTACCCAACCTGAGAGATAGAGGTCCTCCGGAACTGCTTACTGAGCTCCCCCGGTCTGAAGACTGGATTTTCTGTCCTGCCTCGCCCTGTGAAAACTGATACCCATGTGTCATTTCCCCAGTGGATAACTGCCCTCTTTGTGGAACTGCTCCAGTATTTTCTCTCAGAATAAGGTTAAGTGTCCAATAGGAGAAAATGTACACTCTGGAAGTCATACTGCAACAGGGGAAGGTTCAGCCAGATACTCACATAAAGCAACAGCACAGTGCTTGGCATCCAGTAAGTGCTCAGTAATGTTGGCTGACGCTCTTATTACTATTGAGTAAGCAGAGGAGAGGCAAAATAATACACAAAAATATACTGTGTCCCTTCACAGAATGAGACAGGGCCTTTAAAACTTAGTTTGGTGGTTCTGTTTATTAGGTAAACCATTAGTGAACTATTTTTAAGTGATATGTTGGTTCTCAGGCCCCCTGATCCACTTGTTTTTTTTGTGTCTTCTCCATGCTATCTCCATACCCAGATAATGCAGAGCAGGCTTTATGCCAGGTTGGGAAGCAGGAGCAGGCCCATTAGCTCCATGCTGCTTCCTCTGAAATTGAAATGCCTGTGGTTTGATTCAGGGGCCTCCTGCTCTGGGCTTTGCTGGCAGTCTGAGAGAAAATCATGGCCTTCTAGGCAGATGAGCAGGGATTCTCAACAGTTGACATTTGAGGTAGGATGATTCTTTATTGTGCAGGGTTGGCCTATACACTGTAGGATGTTTAGCAGTGTGTTGGTGTGTGTTCATTAGATACCAGTAACATCTCTGCACTGCTCAAGTTGTAATAACCAAAAATGTTTTCAGACATTACCAAATGCCCCCTGGGGTCAAAATGGCCCCAGACAAGAACCACTAAGATAGATTAAGGGCAAAAGTTAAGATAATAGTCCTATGGCACACCAGTATTAAGTGACTTTAAATATATATGTTTGGATCTCAATAATCTATATGTCCATATGTGTGTGTGTGTGTGTGTGTGTGTGTGTATGTACTTAACAAGTAGCCATCTTAAAGGACACTTTTGCAAGGTTTATTACTATTGTATTATGAATATTATAATTTAAAATGTCTCACCTTTTAAAATACAGCAAGAATCAAGAAATCTCTCCCTCACATTTCCCACATACTCCACGCCCAAGCATTGCCTTCTGCTTACAATGCACTTCCCTTCCTGGGCAAACTCCTACTCATTCTCCAACGCCCAGCTCAGATGTCACATCCTTTTTAAAGAATTCCATGTGTTCCAGTGGCATTTTATGTATATCTTCTACCACCATTTTTATATTCCATTATAATTATTTATGGGTCTATCTCCTCAACAAGGGTAGGAACTATGTCTTATTCACTTTTCCACTTCCAGCCTTCACTCGGCACAGTGCCTGTCACAAAGCCACGGTAAATGGCTAAGAGCCGATTGTCAGAGAGAGAGCGTGGAAGCTGAAAATTGTTTCACTCTTCTGCTTTTTATTCACTATATGACTTTGGACAAGTCATTTAACTTAATTTAACCTCAAAAATCAGCTTCTTCAGTCAAATGAAGAATAATATATAGGGGTACCTGGGTGGCTCTGTGGATTGAGCCCCTGACTCTTGATTTTGGCTCAGGTCATAATCTTGCAGTTCTTGAGATTGAGCCCTGTGTGTTGGCCTCTGTGCTGACAGCAGGGAGCCTGCTTGGCATTCTCTCTCCCCCTCTTGCTCTCTGCCCTTCCTCTGCTTGCATGCACCCCCCACCCCAATAAATAAATAAACTTAAAAAATATATGATACTATTTAAACTTGATAGGTAGTGTTGTGATTTTAAAACACTAAGTTATATTAGTGCTTCTTTGGGAAATAAACTGTAGCCTGTGGTAGACTAGAAAGTATGAAATCCATCCTTAGAATTTTGTAGTTGGGCATAGTGTAGTTTTGACTGAGGACTCCCAGGAGAAATTTTATGCAATATTTATTATTTTATTATGACTATGTAATAATTTAATAATGACTTTCATTAAAATATATTACAATTTTTTAAATGTTTTTATTTATTTTTGAGATAAAGCACAAGGCAGGGAAGGGCAGAGAGAGAGGGAGACACAGAATCCGAAGCAGGCTCCAGGCTCTGAGCTGTCACTACCAAGCCCAATGCAGGGCTCGAACTTATAAACCTCAAGATTATGACCTGAGCCAAAGTTGGACGCTTAACTGACTGAGCCACCCAGGCACTCCTATATTTTTCTTAATTCTACTTTGACTTCCAGAAATATATCCAGTGGACTACATTCAGGGCTGAAAACCCACCATTATTTGGATATTACTGTTCTTGAGACCCCATTAGCATCATAGGCTGAAAAGGCCTGGTGACACTGGATTATATCCTCATAAGTTGGTCACTGCTGTAGGGAACATTTAATTACATTCCTGTGATTCATCTGCTTTCTGCATGTTCCACTGGGAGCAGTGGAACAGAAAGATAATGGGTCCTGGGGCCAGATGATCCACTTGTTAGTGTATAATCCTTGATAAGTTGTTTACACTCACTGAGCCTCATTTTTCTCATCTTTTAAAAATGAGAATAATAATAAAAATAATAATATTAATAATATCTCTCAATTTTTTTGAAAATGTAAAGAGGTCATTTGCAGTGGACTTTTAGAACAATGAATCTACTCTGTATGACACTGTAATGGTGAATACATGTCATTATACATTTGTCCAGAATAGAATAGAATATATAACACCAAGAGTGAACCCTAGTGTAGACTATAGATTTGAGTACTTGATGTGTCAATGTAGGCTCATCCATTGTAACAAATGTAGCACTCTGGGGGGATGTTGATAATGGGGAAGGCTATACATGAGTGGAAAATCTCTACCATCCCCTAAATTCTTCTGTGAACCTAAAACTGCTCTAAAAAATAAAGTTTACTAAAAAATAGATGTTATATGTATAAAATATCTAATAGATTCCTGGCACATAGGGAGTACTTGCCCAATATTAGCTATATTTCATTCACAGATGACAGAGAACATGTATATATCATTCTGCTGTCTGTCTACCATGTGGTATATATCTGGCTTGCTTCCTTACTATCAAAGGCTCTGATGCAAAGAACCATGAACATGTGAGAAATTCTTCCAGTATTATTAATAGGGGTATTATTGTTCCCTAGTAACAATAATCTTATTAAAACATATCAACCACAACAAACCCATGTTTCTGCATGCTTCATATATACTAACTCAACAACCTTATGAAGGAAATCCTATTATTACCCCATCTAACAGATTAATTGAGGTGCAAATGGGATAATTGTGCGATGTCACACAGTCGAAAAATGGGGGAACCAGAGTTGAAAAACATAGACGCTTGCCATCAGAGTACATCTTCATAACCACTTGGCCTCACTGTCTGATGGCAGTTCATTGTTTTGGTCACTCCCTCAACAAACATACTTTGAAAAGTTATTCTGAATGAAGACAAATAAGACTTACTGGTAGTCCTCAAAGAGTTCACACTGTAGTATGGGAGACAGACATGTAGAAACAGATGACGTCCATGTAATGTAATAAGAACAACAATAGAGTTTGCTGTTAAGTACAGCAGGAGCACAACATGACAATTGTCTGGGTGATGTCCCCCTGAGAGAGGAAGGAGCCCCTTAAAGGAATTAAATACATGAATAGCCTTGCTATAGCAATGAATACTCAGCAACAGGTGAGGCTGGTCAGAAGCAGCCGATAAACTTCCGATAAACTTGGCCTGAAACCTAGCTAGACATAATTTAGGTTTTCATCACTCAGCCCATTATTTTACTGCCTGGATTATCTTCTTTAGGAAAAACAAAACAAAACAACAACAACAAAAAGACAATAAAATATTATGTGACTTACAAGCTAGGCGGTTGCTTATATGTGTTCCTATTATCAATAAAACTGATAAAATGTGAAGCAGACACTCAACTTAGTCTATAAAAATTAACAGATGCCGTCCTTTGATGTTTATGTCTTCTGACAAGACTGTGTTTTCAGTATTAGACTGAAGCGTGGTGATCTCAAGCTTTGCTCTGACCAGGAGGAAACTAGAAAGAAAGGTTTCAGATTATTTCCTTGCTCCGTGAGGATGTTTCCTATGTTTCATATGCTTGTTTTCTGAGTTGTTAGGGAAGATGTGAATGGCAGGATGCCTCAGGACGGTTGCCTGCCAAGTGTATTTGTGCTTTTCTCATTTTCACTGATGGCCCGGAAGGGAAGTGTGGTCTCAGAGAAAAAGCCATTATCCTAGGAAGGCCCGTCTGTAATGAATGCATTGTGGCTTTCAACCAATACATCACTTAAAGATGGATAACTGGAATGTGTACTCGGTGCCTGTGGCTTTCCTCCCAGCTGAGGGGAGAAATGAGTTCCCCAGATTTTAATGTTGCAGTTTGGCAAAACAGGCCTTTCCCCACCAAAATAGATTGTGAATTTAGGGAGAGTTCTTACATAGATCTCCTAGGTAGCTGGATTAAAATATGTAGGAGGAGTTTTAAGCATTTAAAAAAAGCCAGTAAGAGCTGATTCCAAGTACGATGAAATGGCCTTAATTATGAAATAAGGTCTTGTGTGTGAAAGGAGATATTCCACGGGGATGTGCTGGTGGCCTGGGAAGAGGAGGGGCTGTCGGGGGACTAGAGCGCCGCTGAGGGGTGAAGCTCTGCAGAGATGATGCTTTCTCTAGTAGCTGCAGACTGTTAGCCTAGCAGAGGGCTTTTCAATGATCTAGGGCAGTTCTCAAGCTTGTTTTTCTCCATCCTAAACACCTGACAGTCATGAAATATTTGTAGTAGAAACCATTGCAGGGTTGGGATCAGAAACTCTGGGGGAGAGGAATAAGGTTGGTAGGAAGGGATGTGGTGAGGAAGGCAAGGCAGTTTTAAAAACAAATGAGGCAGGTGAGTGGGAATTTACATCCTCAGCTGTGAGGAGACACCACTGCTGTTCCGGTGAGCCACTCTCCTTTGGGACATCTGCGACTGATGCCACCATCCTCAAAGGTTACTCTGGTTCAGATGTAGGCCACTCCTACATCTCTTTTGGCCTTAAGTTTGTTCTCTGGAATTTCCCAGAACATGTCTGCTATCCCTTCCCACACGACAATTCTTCAAATATTTGGAGCCGGATCCCCTCAAACACTTCGCGTTTCTAGATTAAACTTCAGCTGTTTTTTATCTTGCCCATCCCACATCTTTTCCTGACGTCCCCACTCTGTGCCAGGTGAAACCAGATAATCTGAAAAACAAATGCATGCTACTGTGTCACCTCGTGGTAATAAGTTACTCTTATGTCTACAGTCATAAAACAGGAAGAGAGCTTGGAAGTCAGCTTACCCAATTCCACATTTTGACACAGAAAACAGTAGAGACTTCCTGTCACACAAGTTGTTGGTGGGTAAGTTAGGACAAAAATGCAAGTGTCTGAGCACTCAGCACAGCAAGGTGTGTGCCAGACCACATTCTTGGGAAACATTTTAACAGGCAACACATCAAAGAGTAACTAACCGGGGAGAAACTAACAGTACAATAGAGAATCCAGTCTCCTGTAGCTTTTTGCCTATTTAAGCACACTCCATATCATTTAATTTTACAGAATAAGATCACCCCCAAATCAGTGGGGATTCCTGTTTGTTTCTTCTTCTTAAGATAATGGTTTGTTGGGGCGCCTGGGTGGCTCAGTCGGTTGAGCATCTGACTCTTGATCTCAGCTCAGGTCATGATCTCACCGTTTGTGGGTTAGGGTCCTGTGCTGGGCTCTGCGCTGGCAGTGTGGAGCCTGCTTGGGATTCTGTCTCTCCCTCTCTCTCTGTCCCTTCCCTGCTCTCTCTCTCTCTCCCTCTGTCTCTCTCAAAATAAACTTTAAAAAAAAGATAATGGTTTGTTATTATTGCTTTGTTTGATAAAATATACACAAAAAGTGAACTGCTTTTCTCTTAGTTTTGGTTGGTAATACTCTGCCTTCAAAGATGTAATTCTATGGATGCAACTTAATTCCAAAATTGAAGGATCCTTAAAGGACCAAACAATATTATGTAGCAGCTATATAATTTACTAGGAAGGAAAGTGAGAGAAAAAAAATTCAAAGCAGTATTATTGGTATGAACATTTTGCCTAGAAATACACAAACAGTTCATATGTTTTTTTTATTAATAAACTCTTAATTTTAGGATAGTTTAAGGTTTACAGAACAATTACAAACATAGTAGAGAGAGTTCCATATACCCCAACCCAATTTCCCCTATTTTTAGCATCTTACCTTAATATGGTAACCACGACACAACAAATGAGCTAATAGTGATATGTTATAATTAACCAAAGTCTTTTCTTTATTCACATTCCCTTTGTTTTTATCTAATGTCTTTTTTTTGTTCTAGGATTCAGTCCAATGTATAACATTACATGTAGTCATCATGTCTTCTTCCTTCCTTTCTTTCTAGAGGGAGAGACAGAGAGAGAGAGAGAGAGAGAGAGAGAATGTGTGGGCATGCGGGAGAGGGGCAGAGGGAGAGAGAAAGAAAATCTTAAGCAGGCTCCATGTGCTCAACAAGGAGCCTGACTAGGAGCTTGATCCCATGACCCTGGGATCATGACCTGAGCCAAAATGAAGAGTTGGATTCTCAACCGACTGAGCCACCCACCCAGATGCTCCAGTCATCATGTCTTCTTAGGTTCCTCTTGGTTATGGCAGTTTCTTTGACTTTTCTTGTTTTTGCTGGGCTTCACAGTTTTGAGAGGTGTTGATGAGGTGTTTTGTAGAAGGTCTCTCAATTAGGACTTGTCTGATTTTTGTCCTTATGATTAGACTGGGTTTTTGAGTTTTATGGAGGAAGACCAACAACAATTGTATCAGGAGTATATGCTATCAACATGACCTATAGCTGTTGATGCTGACCTTGATCACCCAACTGAGGTGGTGTTTGTCAGGTTTTTCCACCAGAAAGTTACTTTTTTTTTTTTTTCCTGATTTCCATCTATACTCTTTGGAAGGAAGTCACTACTATATGCAGCCCACACTTCAGAGATAAGGAGTTATACTCAACCTTCTATGAGATATTTAAAGTTAATTTTTGTGAAATGTGTAACATCTGTGTCTAGTGTTATTTATTCATTTTGTGTATGAATGTCCACCTGTTGCACCACCATTTAAAGACTGTCCTTTATCCACTGAATTATCTTTGTGCCTTTGTAAAAATCAATTAACTATATTTGTGTGGCCCATTCATGTGACTTTGAAGGTACATTTGAAAGTGATTCTTGAGAAAATTAGTTGGCTTTTATTTCGGTAGTCTGTGTAATTTAATTTTTTTTTTACTTAAAAAATTTTTTTAAATCTTTATTTATTTTTGAGAGACAGAGGCAGAGTTTCAGTAGGGGAGGAACAGAAAGGGAGACACAAAATCCGAAGCAGGCTCCAGGCTCTGAGCTGTCAGCACAGAGCCCGATGTGGGGCTCGAACTCACCAACCATGCGATCATGACCTGAGCCGAAGCCAGACGCTCAGCCGACTGAGCCACCCAGGTACCCCTGTAATTTAATTTTTTTAAGTTTATGTATGTATGTATGTATGTATGTATGTATGTATGTAAGTCATCTCCACACCCAATATGGAGCTTGGACTCATGACCTGGAGATGAAGAGTCCCATGCTCTTCCAACTGAGCCAGACAGACGGCCTTCAGTGTAATTTAATTTTACTGAAATATTTTATGTCCACATACGTAGCTAGTATAGTGGCCTTTGAAAGTGGCACCTCTTAATAAGAAACAAAAAGTCTTTAACTTCAATTTCCTCTTCAGTACATAAGATTAACAAAATGTTAGGGTGAGAAAGGAAAGTTAGAAACCCTGCAGTCTAACAATATTGTTTGTCCTGTGAAAAAGCAAGAGGCCCATGAAGTACTTGCTCAAGGTCAAATAGTTGGTAAGTGATCAAGCCACTGACCAATGATCAGTGACTCTATGAGTACTCCAGCCACGCCTGTCCCTCTACATGCTATTCTGGTTTAAACACAGATTTCTGCCTTTATAGATCTTTCTCTCCAGTCACACTAATTCATTGATATACATATTTCTCAGGTGATTGAGTAAACATTCATCATCCACAAAGTTAACCAGAAAACTAGACCAGGAGTAATCATTCTGAGAGGCCAGGTTGGTAAGAGCATGGCACTAATGAGGTAACTCCTGAATTCTTGCACCCTGGGAGACAATTAATTGGCTTCTTTTTACTCTGTAGCCCAACTGCATTTATAAAACCTCTTAACAAGCTTGTAAGGGTTTGCTTCTGGTCACAAATGGAACTCACTGAGAAAATGTTGGAGTACATATATAATCTACTGCTATTATTGGAAAAAAAAATAGCTCACTGGCGCATATCCTGCTGATACTAAGTCAGGAAGATAATTTTCATATAAGAAAAGCCATAGGGCACCTACGCCTGCATGAGTGGGCATTATGTTAGGTGATTACTTTGTTCAGAAGCAAATGGACATAGGAAGAGATAATAGTTTACTGGATAAGTGGAGAGAAAAGATTTTAACTATAAACCTGAAATTCTGATTCCACAAAATTTCTTTTTTTTTTCTTTTTTTAAAAAAAATTTTTTAATGTTTATTTATTTTTTGAGACAGAGAGAGACAGAGCATGAACGGGGGAAGGTCAGAGAGAGGGAGACACAGAATCTGAAACAGGCTCCAGGCTCTGAGCTGTCAGCACAGAGCCCGACGCGGGGCTCGAACTCACGGACCGCGAGATCATGACCTGAGCCGAAGTCGGCCACCTAACAGACTGAGCCACCCAGGCGCCCCCCCAAAAATTTCTTAAATGTATTAAATGGATTTATAAATTTATGAATATTTAAGTTTGCATGCTAAACAGATCACAAGATGCATCCTAGTCTTTCATGTATCATTCAAAGCAGCAAAAATGATGTTGAACAATGAAATGTAGCTCTGTGAGTTGAGGGCTTATTTGTACTCTTTTATTAAACTTTATTCAGATCTACTACCATAACCATCTTGCCATCTTTTAAAATATATCTTATTCCTTTAAATTTCTCCATTATTGACAAAGTCATTATAATTAATTATAAAAGCCAGCATTTATTAGGCACCTAATATTATCCTAAGCATATTTATTCTCATTGTTCTAATGAAGTCTTCACCACAATTCTAAGAGGAAGATTACCTTACACTTCATTTTGTAGTGGTTAAGAAATAGCCCAGTAATTTATTATCAAAAATTGTCATGACTTTTACTTACTACATTCCAGTGGAAACACCAACTTCTTTATGTCTCTGATCACAGCTGGCTGTCCATGAAATTGAGTCATTCATTAATTCATACTAAGGTAAAAATGATGAGAAATGTTTGGTCTGTCTAGAAGAGACCTGGAGAAATCAAATCAAATGATAAATATTTCTGGCAGTGGAAATAAACTGTTGGGAAAAGGAGTACAGGAGACAGGGAGAGTTTTCCTGCTGAGGAGTCCACTGTTCTTTCAAGTACATTTCTTAAACGTTTGCCTGGTAAGACAGTAAACCATCCTGTCTGTCAACAAGAACAGTGTGTACCCAAGGATGGAGACTTGGTTTATTCAGGGAGTGACTACTGCTAGAAAAAGTTGAGACCTATGCATGTGGTGGAATTTCGTTCCAAATTATCTCCCCATGGGTGGGATGAATGAATTAACTGTAGTTCTGCACTGAAGAATTCACAGGTGGCAGTTATAATAATTAAAGTGTGTCCAGGCAAAAGTGTGCAAAAGTAAGTTAGGTGGTGGTTAATATTAAGCACTATTTTTGATCGAATTTCACATCCTTGTTTTTATTTTCTATTTTTAGTCTACCTAAAATTAGACACATTTCTTCTGAGTTTAGTACTTTCTGATGATTATTGCTGCGAGCATGGCTTCAAGAATACATCTCTGAGCAAGTTTGGTTAAGGTTTAGAACTCAGACATTCTCATCTTTTGAGGCTATGAGAAAACAGAAAACATTTTGGTGACCTGAGTAATTTGAACTGTCAAGGTCCTACATCTCTTTAACCAAAACATTATCATCTGTGGCTATTGTAGTTGTAGGAGATGGATTCTCTAGATAGCACGGTGATAAAACTGAGGCCTCTCGAGTTGGACTACATGAGTTCAAATTCTAACTCTGCCATTTATAAGTCATTTGGCCATAAGCATTTATTTACCCATCTTGTGCTTCAGTTTTCTCATTTGTAAAGTGGGGGCAATAATAGTACAGTGTTTATTTCACAGGATTATTGTGAGAAATTTAGGAATCACTTACAACAATGCCTGGCACAAAATAAGCATTCAATAAATGTGAAATACTAGCTTTGTGAAATTGCTAGCTTTTTGATATATGTTGTACTCTGATATTTAAACTAATAGCATCCATTTTTTCATCTATTTTTCCTCAGCATATTAATCATACTTCTTTTAAATGTTTTTTGATAACTAAAATATCTGGATCAATGTGTCCATTTCTGTTTTTTCTTTATGCCTTTTAGTAATTGCTTCTGTCTCCTGGAATGTCTGATAAATATCTCCCGAAAGTGCCAGACATTGTTTCTTAAACATTGTAGAGGCTTAGGGATGAAATATTTCTCTAGAGAGGCTTTCCCCCTTCCTCTTTGAGGGAGTTGACTACTTTAATCCAATCAGAGATAGACTGCAGGCTGCATTACAGGATTTTGTTTTGATTTTAGATTTTTTTGTTTTTTGAACAGTGTTACGTTCACAGAAAAAAAAAAAAAAATTGAGCAGAAAGTACAGAGTTCCTGTATGCCCTTACCTTTACACATGCATAGCCTCCCCATTATCAACATCCCTTACCAGAATGCTGCTTTTTTTTAAATTTTAAACCAAGGATGACTCTACAGTGATGCATCATCATGCATCAAAGTCTGTAGTCTGCTTTAGGTTTGCTCTAGGTACTGTGCATTCTGTGGGTTTTGATAAATGTATATGATGGGTACCCACCATCATAGTATCATAAAGAATAGTTTCACTGCCTTAAAAATCTTCTATGCCCCACCTATTTATCCATCCCAAGCCCAAACCCCTGGAAACTATTGATCTTACTTTTGTCCTCATAGTTTCACCTTTTCCAGAATGTCATAGAGTGCATTATAGTTTTTATGAGGTTCTTTTCCATCTCTGATCCATCCCTGTTCTTAGAGAGGATGCCTCTTGTATAGACTGAATGTTTATGTCTCTTCAAAATTCATATGTTGAAATTGTCACCCTTTATGTGGTATTATAGGTGGGGCCTTTGGAGGGTAATTAGGTCATGAGGGAGAGGTCCTCATGAATGGGAGTAGTGCCCTTATAAAAGAGACCCTGGAGAGTTCTCTTGTCCCTCCCATCTTGTGAAGACACAGTGAAAAGATGGCTGTCTATGAACCAGGAAGCCTGCTCTCACCACACTGAATTTGTCGATGCCTTGATCTTGGACTTCGCAACCTCCAGAATTATGAGAAATAATATGTTATCTTTTTGATATAGCAAAACACCCTCCAAAGACTCCACCTAAGGACCTGGGGGTGCCCACTGTGACCCTTTCTTCTTGGTGAGTTTTTTGAGACTGAAAAACCTCAGCTGTACTTACACAGGTTTTCTGCTTCGTTTCTTAATATCCTGTTCCATGCAGCATAGGAATTTGGGAAAACAGGTCAAGTGTCAAGCTTGATTTTCCAAACACCCTTCTCACTGGCATCCCAGACTCATAAAATTCCCATTTTTCCACTTCCCAAAACTGCCAAAAATCCTGTTGCCTTCTCTGCCTGTTAGTGACCTCCAGCCCAGCCCACATCCATGACCTTGTCCTTGGCCTCTTGCTTAGTGCTCAGAGTAAGCAAGTGCTATTTTGCCAGAAGAAAAATCAATTGCAGAATGCCAACTCTCCTCTCCAAGTTTCTTCCTTCTCCAGAATCTTGGTGCTTAAGTCTGAATTTCCCCAGAAGTTCCTCACTGCCTTCAAGCAGATATTGTTTTGTGTATTTTGTAAGCTTTTTAAGCTTTTGTAGCCATTCCTGGTGAGAGCGCTGGCCTTCATCTTGGCTGAAAGTAGAGGTCCTAACATACATTCCCGATAGATGTTTCTATATTCCTTAATTATTCTATTAACAATAATATAAACAGTTTAGCCAAGCAATCTACCTATTCTATAAACCACATCCTTGATTTTATGGATGATTTGTCATTCACAAGAATAAATCTGTACTTTATTTAATATTTATTTATTTATTTATTTATTTATTTATTTATTTATCTGTCAAGTGAGCTAACATACAGTGTAGTCTTGGCTTCAGGAGTAGATTCCCATGATTCATCACTTACATACAACACCCAGGGCTCATCCCAACAAGTGCTCTTCTCAATCCCCATCATCTATTTTCCCGACTCCCCCAACTCCCACTCCCATCAACCCTCACTTTGTTCTCTGTATTTAAGAGTCTCTTATGGTTTGCTTCCCTCTCTGCTTGTATCTGATTTTTCCTTCCCTTCCCCTATGGTCTTCTGTTAAGTTTCTCAAGTTCCACATATGACTGAAATCATATGATATCTGTCTTTCTCTGGCTGACTTATTTCACGTAGCATAATACCTTCCAGTTCCACCCATGTTGTTGCAATTGGGAAGATTTCATCCCTTTTCATCACTGAATAGTATTGTGTGTGTGTGTGTGTATCTTCTATATCCATTCATCAATTGATGGACATTTAGGTTCTTTCCATAATTTGGCTATTGTTGATAGCACTGCTATAAGCATTGGGGTACATGTGCCCCTTCAAATCAGCACTCCTGTATCTTGTAGATAAATTCCTAGTAGTGCTATTGCTGGGTATAATAAATCTGTTCTTTAGCTTGTTGTTACATTAACATATTTGATCATCTCTTGTGTAAAACTTGAGAATTTTTAAATAAATTTGAAAATAATCTGGTGATCATACTTACATTTGTGTAGTATATATGAATTTCAACTAACTAGTAGAGATATTGTAGAAATATAATATTGTTTTCATAAGCCAATTTAGTTTCAATCTTGAGCTCTCATTTTACTTGGGTGGCAGAAACTTAATCTCAGTTAATTTGTAGATTTCCCCAGGATTGTGTTTAAGTAACAAGGGACACAAATAGTTCCAAAGAATCTAGGGGGGAGAGATTGTCATCTGTCTATGATATATCCAGTGACCTGAGCATCATCCTATCTCTCCATTCAGTGGTCCAGTCTGGCATTTCTTTACCTTCACTCTTGTCCTCACAGCTCTTTTAGATCTGCTGACTCTCTGCATTTACATTGTTTTCATTCTTGAATGAGTGAGAAACTTCTGGTGCTCCTGAGCCTTTCTAGATGGATGAAATTGTTCCAACTGTCTAGACACACTACCTGGTTCATTTTGTTTTTACAGGGCTTGCTGCGTCCCTGGAACTAAGCTCTGACTCTCTTTTGGATCAGCCTTCCAATTCCAGGGAGAGATAGAGCAATGATTCACAATGTTTCGCCACAATATTTTTGTTTATGCTATGAGTCCTTTCAATTCTCCTAAACACTGCAGCAATAGTTTGCTTTCTGTTGTCCCAAGCATTCTCTGAAAAAATGACAGATTAGCCTAGCTGGAAAGGAGAAAATGAAATACTGGTGAGAAAAACAAAGCAAAACAATAGTTAATATTTCCAAAAAAAAAGTTTTTGTACTACATTCATTCAGTAAGACTTTACTTATTGAGCTCCTAATATATGCCAGGCAATATACTAGAATATTCTGGACACTAGACTGTAATGATGAATGAGAGGCAGTCCTCACCTCAGCCACCTCCAGATCCAACAGACTTCTGCTGAAATATGGTAAACACACATCTACATACCCTCCCTGCCAAAATTACATAAAAGTGACAGTATAGGGTTTTGTTTTGTTTTGTTTTAAGGCACAAACCTATAGAGGCAAAAAAAGAAATACTTACAAGTAGAGAATATGGCAGCATTGGAATATTGGAAACTAGAAAGCATATGGAAGTGGCAAAATGAAATTAACAATTAAAACCAAAGCGGACAGTAAGGGAAACTGAGAAGGCTGAATGAACTATAGGAGCTCAGAAATATTTAGAACTATCAGAATAGAGGTGCAGGTGGTGCTGACAGCAGGAGGCTTAGTTGCAGGTCTGTAAGAGAAATGAATCGTCAGCCAAACTTCTGCTTTCCAGGTGAGAGTGTGGTTGAGTCTGCTATGGGAAGCCAGCTAAACACGAAAACAAAGAAACAAAGAAAAAATAATAAATCAACCTCACCAGAGCACCCTACAGGGATGTGTACCTGCCTGTTCCAATCAGGTTCTTTTATTACTTTATTTTTAAATATGCACAGACAGCCAAGGATTACCAGGCAATTAAGGAAAGCTTATGCCAGGACAGACAGAACTAAATCAAAAACACCTGAAGAAAATAGAAATTACGTATGGAGCAGAATAAGACTCAAAAACGAACAAACTTGATAGTTCATTTCCCCAGGTGGTAAGAAGAGATGTAGCATCTGACAACAATGAGAAAAGGCTATAGAATAAAACTATTCAGAGAACAATAAATAAATAAATAAATAAATAAATAAATAAATAATAAATAAATAAATAAAAATTGCTCTTTGAAGTTAAATAGTAAATTCTCAGAAAAAAAGTCTGGAAGATAAATTTGACGCAATCTTCCAGAAAGTCAATCAAAAATAAAGAAATGGAAAATGGAAGAGAAAAGGAAAATATTAGAGTTCAGGAGGCCCAACACTCTAGTAAGCAGGAGCTCTAGAAAGAGAGAATGCAAAAAGATAGGGTAGGGTATTTTTGAAGAAAAATTCCTTAAATAGAGGATATGAGTTTGTAGATTGAGAGAGCTCACTTATGCCCCTGCATGATGCCTGCAACGACAAAAACTCACACTAAGGTGTGCCATTGTGAAATTTCAGAACTTTGGAGATAAAAATCCTGCAAATGCCTAGAGATTAAAAATATACAAAAGATCCAGAATCAGAAAAGCACCAGGCTTTTCACCTGCCACATGGAAAGTCAGTGGAGCAATCCTTTCAAAATTCAGATGGAAAATTGTTTCAAATCTTGATTTCTGTTCTCTGCCAAATTTTCTAATAAGTGTGAAGGCAGAATAAAGACATTGCAGATATGCAAGTTTAAAAATTTTTTACCTCCTTTTCAGGAAAATACTGGAGAATGGATTCCACAAAATAAGGATAGAAACCGAGAAGATCACATAGGATCCAGGAAACAGGACTTGAACCAGGAAAGAGGCAAGGGGATGTCCAGGTAGATTGACCAGTTCCAATTTGCCTGAGCCTGATGCCAAATGTGGAACTTTCAGCTTTAAAACTGGGCCGATCCCTGGCAAATTGGGATGAGTTGGTCATCCGATGTCCAGGATAAGAGTGAAGAGAAGTCCCAGGCAGAGAGCTGGCAGCAGATGTGGAACAACTGGACCAGATGGGAAGGCAAGAGTGCTTCAAAAAAAATATATATTTTTAAATATTTATTTACTTTTGAGACAATGTGAGAGACAGAGTGCAAGCAGAGGAGGGTCAGACAGAGGAAGACACAGAATCTGAAGCAAGCTCCAGGCTCTGAGCTGTCAGCACAGAGCCAGATGTGGGGCTGGAACCCACAAACCACAAGATCATGACCTGAGCCGAAGTCGGAGGCTCAACCAACTGAGCCACTCAGGCGCCCCACAAGAGCGCTTCAGATGGGTTATCTGGAAAATACATCCAGGGGAAAAGACATACATATATATACTTACATATGTGTGTGTATGTATTTCCTGGTGAGTTTGAATGTATTAAAAATTAAAGAAATTCCTCTTTGGGGGGGGGGAGTTTAGAAAAAAAAATAAAGGCACACTGGCAATGAAACCAGTGAGGGTAGTAGAGACAATAGGGAAAACAAAAAGTTATAGATGAAAGAAGGTGAAACTGGGACATTACCATGGCTCTTCTGTGGATTATATTTACATAACCCTGCTAATGTAAGCACGGACTATTGCTCCAACCAGTTCTATCTATCAAAATGGAGGAGAAAGAGGGAGGAAGAATGTGTGTGAAGAAAGTTCATAAATCATTGTCTTTAATAATATTTTTTTAGTCTCCTAAAAAAAAATGCATGTCATTTAAAAACATGGAGGCCAATTCCAGGGGGAAAAAAAAAAAGTTAAAAGAGTTGAAAAAATCTGCTTCTGAAGAATGAAAGCAAGTAAGGGAAGAGACTTCTTAATTTCATTTTATTGAAAAATTTTTTTATTTATTTATTTTGAGAGAGAGACAGAGAGAGTGGACCATAGAAACCCAAGCAGGCTCCGCACCATCAGTGTAGAGCCTGAGGCAGGGCTCCAACCCACAAACGGTTGAGATCATGACTGAGCTGAAACCAAGAGCTGGATGCTTAACTGACTGAGCTATCCAGGTGCCCTAAAACTTAAATTTTAAACATATTAGAAAAACTTGACTTTTAAAATTATGAACATGAATATCTTTGAGAGAATAATTATTTTTAAAAGAAGTAATTAGAGTCAGCAGCTTATCTTTTTTACTTCATTTATGCAATATTTTACAATTCAGAGTTTTTACATTTTAATGTAGTCAAATGGATTAGTTTTTTTAATGATTTGTTCTCCGATGTCTTAATTTCTTTATGAATGTGATGTCAAAACACAAGACACAGTGAAAGAATTGTTAGAGTATGTGTAGTATATTACTAATTATGTTAAAAACATACCAAGAAATACTGTGTTTTGTTTTTGATTGGAAACATAAGTAACTGGGGCACGTGGGTGGCTCAGTCCCTTAAGCATTGGACTCTTTTTTTTTTTTTTTTTAATACAATTTATTGTCACATTGGTTACCACCATTGGACTCTTGATTTTGGCTCAGGTCATGATCTCACATTCCTGAGATGGAGCCAGACATCAGTGTCTGCCTCTCTATCTGCCTCTCCCCCACTCATGCTCTCTCTCTTTCTCAAAATAAGTAAATAAACTAAAAAAAAAAGAGAAAGAAACATAGATAACTAAGGTACATAAGCAGAGAATAACAATGGTAGTACTATTCTGTATTTGTAACATTTTATATCCCTATTTTAAAATATGTGTAATTAACAAGGTATTAACTGTAACAAGGTTTTCATTGGTAACAAAGTACGCTTTAAACTTTTTCTATAGTTTCTCGGGGCGCCTGGGTGGCTCAGTCGGTTAAGCGTCCGACTTCGGCTCAGGTCACGATCTCGCAGTCCGCGGGTTCGAGCCCCGCGTCGGGCTCTGGGCTGATGGCTCAGAGCCTGGAGCCTGCTTCTGATTCTGTGTTTCCCTGTCTCTCTGCCCCTCCCCCGTTCATGCTGTGTCTCTCTCTGTCTGAAAAATAAATAAACGTTAAAAAAAAAAATTTTTTTTTAAAACTTTTTCTATAGTTTCAGATACTTAACAGTTAAAAAGAAAACCAACAGACAGCCACAATACACAGAGGCAAGGCTTACCATAGGGGAAGAAAGTACTAGCGCCAGGGAGCCCAGAGAAAGGGTGACCCAGATTGGAGTGGGGGGGAAGAGGGTGAAGGGGCTGGTGGGGGAGGGGGTGGGGGGGTAGGTGGTTAGGAAAGACTTCTCAAAGCAACTGACATCTGAGCTACCACCTGAGGGAAACATTGGTAGCCCCGGAGCTGTGTTTCCCTAAGAAATTAAGGGGCATTTGTGATATGTGTGTTGTGGGAAAATCACAAAGACCCTTATAAATCATGTTTCCTGAGTCTAGACATCCCGAGCTAAGGGGGAATCCTAAAGGGTATTGAGCAGCAGGGCACAAGCGGATCCTGGCAGACTAGGTGAGGAATCCAGGGTCTGTATTTAATTCATAGAAGCTGGAATTCTCTACAAAATGGTCCCCACCCCCCCACTCCCCCAACCCCGAAAGGATGCCTTTGCTGTCTCACTGGGCCTACCGGTTTGCTTTTTCTGCCTTCCCCTTTGCAGACGGCAGAACACTGCATTTGTTCTTAATTGCTTTCCGCTTTTGGGGCGCAGGCCCCTGGCCTTCCCGGGTCTGGGCTCAGTGTGTCAAATGCTCCCTTTCTGTTCCAGCAGCAGCTCCTGTCTGTCCCTCTGCAGCCCTGGTTCACAACTGTGAAGGCTTTCTCAATATGTGTTTTCCCTTTTGGTCTCCTTTCTGTGCCAGAACCCCTCCCCCTCTGCACGTGTGGAATGCCTGGACGCGGAATCACACGCGGAGCGGTCCCGACTCCTGCCCACTGCCCGCTGCCCACTGCCCTCGACTTGTTTGCTGAGCTCCGCTCCAGAGGCCTTTCTGCTGTGCGGAGGCTCCCCTCCCTGCGCAGTGTGTTTGCTGAACCCGGCAGTCTCAGAAGGGCGGAGAATTGAATGTTTTTCTGCCCAAGCCCAGCTTCAGAGAGGACGGGGCTCGTGCTAAGAATCAGCGGGTATTTATCATGGCTCAGGTGGCTGAGGTTTATTTTCCTCAATGGTAGTTTTCGGAAATATTTGGAAATATTTACTTAGTTTCACTTGTGTGATGTGAAGGCTCTTTCAGTTTGGTTTTCTGAATCCCTCTTCTAAAAGAGAAGTTATCCTAACGGGGAAACATAATTAGATTTTGGTATTATGCACTATTTTTTAATGCTGTCTTTTTTTAGTATGAAGTAAAATTTACATGTAGTGAAATGAACATAAATAAATCCTAAATTGTGTGTTTTGATAACTATATACACACATGTAGTCATTACCCAAATCAAGATAAAGAATGTTTCCATCACTCCCAGAAAGTTCTCCTGTTCTTCCTTTTACTCATCTTTACTCCTACAAAAACTGCTCTTAATTTCTATCACTGTAGCTTAGTTTCCATGTTCCTAAACTTCATATGGGGGGAAATCAGATAGAATGTATCTTTTTTTGTGTCTTGTTTCTTTTGTTCAACATGTTTTTGACATTATTCTATGCTGTTGTGTTCTTTTCTATTGCTGAGTACCATTCCATTCCATGAATATACAATTTATTTACGTATTCTCATTTTGGTGACCATTTCAGTTGTTCTTACACACTAAATTTTAATGTAAGTAAACTGTTTAAAACACTTTAGAACTTTTCTTTATACTGGAGATTTTTCTTTATGAAATCAAAATTAAATTTCTGATTACCTACAAAATTGGAATTAGATTCTCTGTATTCTGTAGACTCTGATTCTTGGAAAGATAGACATTTGAATATAAAAAAATGCATCTTGGGGCCCCTGGGTGGCTCAGTCGGTTGAGCGGCCGACTTCGGCTCGGGTCATGATCTCACGGTCCGTGAGTTCGAGCCCCGCGTCGGGCTCTGTGCTGACAGCTCAGAGCCTGGAGCCTGTTTCGGATTCTGTGTCTCCCTCTCTCTGACCCTCCCCCCGTTCATGCTCTGTCTCTCTCTGTCTCAAAAATAAATAAAGGTTAAAAAAAAAATTAAAAAAAAATGCATCTTGATGGTCCCTCAATTCCCATTCTGAGTCTTTAAAGCCACATTAAATAATGCTAGAATTTGAACTCTTCCTTTACATATTACTGTGTGAACATAGAGCAGCTAATTCACTCAAACACATTTTTTAACACAATTATTTTTACTGTGTTTCAGAATGAAAGTGGAGAATAAAATAGGTCGTGGGTATTATTCAAAAGCCAGGTGAAGCTTAAATTAGAAAGACTGAGCCCCCTAAACTTGGAACTTGGGTGTAGAATTTCATTCCTGTTGACTTCTGCAACTAACTATTTGAATTAATCATCTGTTGCTCTGTAACAAATTACCCAAAAACTTGGTAGCTTAAAACAGCAAACAATTTTTTTGATGTCATCATTTCTGTGGCCAGAAATTCAGGAGCTGGTTAGTTGGGTAGAAGTGGCCCAGGGTCAAGGTTGCAGTCAAGATGTCAGGACATATGGTTAAGAGGAATTTTAAGAAAGAAAAATAAGAGAAAATATGCTTAAAATGGGCTTTTTTTTTTTTTTTTTTTTTTGAGAGAGAGAGAATCCCAGGAGGGGTGGGGGTAGGGGGAGAGGGGGAGAGAGACAGGGCTTGAGCTCACCCATTATGGTACTTGAACTCATGAACCCTGAGATCATGACCTGAGCCACCCAAGTGCCCAATTTACAATGGGTTTTGAAGGAGGACTAGCAGTTCATCACCTGAACTAAGAGAATGTGGCAGAAGGTAGAGGCAGGCAGGGGAGATAACAAATGCAAAACCAGGAACTTTTCAGTAGTTTGTTAGCAAGAAAGCAGAGGGAGTAAAATTGGAGGAAAAGTTCAGGAAGGTCACTGTTCACATTGCTAAAGAATTCTGACTATTCCACAGCAATTTGGATCTGCTGAAATATTGATTTTAAGCATGGAGTAACACCCTCAGATTTGCATTTAGAAGGTAAATTAGAGGAGAGACTAAGAGGCTAGTAGAAAACTATTGTAAAAGCAAGTGGGGAGAGGGAGCTGATATAAGACAAGGAGAGGTGTTATTAGAATCCTTCTCCTCACATGTGGTGGTGGATGGGAGAGTGAAGGATCTAGAAATACTCCTAGGATTCTGCATGAGTGACTGATTAACACTAATGTCTTTAACCAGGCCAGGGGATGTGAAAGAAAGAGTTGATCTCAGAGGGAAAATGGTGAGTTAGAGTTAGCTAAAGGATGTCCTGGTTGAGATGATAGGGAAAGATAGGATTCAGTAGGCAGAAAAGGAGAGCCTAAGGCTTGAAGGTCCCTGGGTGGGGAAAAATACTTATTTTAACACATTTCTTCTAGGAATGTCTGACCTCAAGCAAACTCCCTCAGGCATAAAGTTCCCTTTAAGAATGCAACAGACACCACCTCCTGCCCCTCAGGTTTCCCTGGGAAATGTGACAAGCAAGAGACCTGACTGAAAATAAGTAGAGCATAAAATATATGACCCACAAGGAACAGTATGGCCATAGACCACCCCTCATACAATGAAAATTAGCCAGTCAAAAAGGAATGACTAGGCATTTCGAGTTACCTAGCCAATAAGGGTAGAACCTGAGAAGGAACAGGGCAAGGAGACGGGCCCACCGAAATCCTATAAAACAAGGACCCTTGCCTATAGTCGCGGGTATTCACTTTCAAAGGTCCCCTCTCTGTAAAGAGAGCTTTCATACTATTCTTACTTTCTGAACTTGTACTCTAATAAAACTTTTTATTCTGTGTCCCCCTCTTCATTCCTCGAAGCAGTGTGACAACAGCACCCCGGGCGTTGAGGTAAAAAAAATCCTGCAACGGTGTGAATTAGCAGACAGGTAGATAAATGTGTCTAGTATCATTTGATGATTTAGAAGTATAGTTTGCCATGGGCAGGCCTGCTGCAGGCTGGGTGACTCGGTAACAAGTGGAATCCAGAGCTGTGGCTCAGCAAGGAATCCCTTATATAGATCAGTGGTTCTCAAGTAGGGACAATTTTGCCCCGCAGGGGACACTTGCCAATGTTGGGAGATATTTTTGTTTGTCACAATGTGTGTGTGGGAGGTGCTACTGACAAATAGTGGGTAGAGGCTGGAAACGCTGCTAAACATTCTGTATTGCATAGTACAGCTTTCCTTGTCCCCCCAAACAAAAAATGATCCGGCCCCAAGTGTCAATAGTGGCATGGTTGAGGGTCACCGGCCTGACTCAATTGGAGGAGCATGCGACTCTTGATATCTGAGTTATGAGTTCAAACCCCATGTTGGTTGTAGAGATTACTAAAAAAAAAAAAAAAAAAAAAAATTAATAAAGTTAGAAAAAAAGAAAGAAAGAAAAAAATAGTGCCCTGGTTGAGAAACCATGATTACAAAAATAATCTCTTCTAGGATATTCTCCCACAGATCATGTGATTATAGTGGGGGTTGTGACTAGGATCTGTGACCTTGCTGGTTCAATCAGATTTTTCCAAGTTGAACTCGGGAAAGAAAGCTTTCTTTGGAGGTGGAAAAATGTGATCCTGAGATAGTTGTAGCCATGTTCCTGCCACAAGGAGAAAGCTGGTCTATGGAGAGAGAAAAAATGAGACAGAGAGCTATGCGCATGTCATCCGGCATACTTTCCCTTTATTGGCATTTTTTTTTCCTCCTATGAGCTTAATGGGGGAATGCAGTTTCCTGCTTCCATAAAGTTGAGGGCCTGTGATTAGGTTCTACCACTCAGAACCAACCATGGGAGATTGATTCAGGAGAGGGTAACTTTATCAGGGCTGGGCCAGGCCTGCCATCCTCAGTCCCCCTTGGCTACTAAACACCGTGTATGGTTGCAAGGCAACTGTGTATCTTATAGGAAAATCATGGACCAAGTAGCAGGCTAATGATAGTGGCAGAAAAAAGAAATCATTCAGAGCTTAAAGATTAGAGCCATGTGGTTTCGTAAAGGGAAAGGTAATGTGCTGTGGTGTCACAGTGGTATTGTTGGATCGATCTGGCAGGGTCTCACCCTAAATAGAAAAAAATACCATTACCACTAATCCAGGCATGTCTCCCATGAAACCTGGGGAGATTTGAGAAGTCACCCCTGCCCAGACATCCCTCAAATTGATGTCTGCTGGTATGTTTTGCTGATGACATGTCCTTTACATTATTTTACTGTAACTGCCAAACTTATGCAGCAGGATGCCTATTTTTGCTAAGGCTCCAACTCATTGTATCAGTCTGGGTTCAGTTAAGAAAAGAAAAACCACTCTGTTTAGTACAGTTGTGAAAATTTTAATATAGGGTATTAGTGGCTTCACCAACTGCTAGAAAAACAGCAGCACAGATCAGGGAAACTACCACTGAATAGCTGAGTCTGAAGTGCCAAAGACAGTAGGGATTCTCAAGAGATGGCCAGGAAGTGACAGCAATCCTCAGAAAGTCCACTAACTGTCCTGTTCTGCAGCTTTCTACTGGGAGCCACTGGTTCACCAGACCTTTTCAGGAACTTGTTGGGAATTTCCTGTCTGGCCCATGCCTCTGAGTGCAACTCTCACCTCTACTGCCTTCCAAATATTGGCAAATGCTTCTCATTGACAAATGATAGCAAGGGATTCTGGGAAATGTAGTTCCAGGTTTCTCATCCACAGTGGATAAGGGGACCTTGTAAAAAGGTGTGGATGGTGCCCCACACTCCAGTAGTGTGTGTGGTGTGACCACTTTAGGAAGGTAAGCATAGAAAACATTCCACAAAATCCACCTTTTACAGTTCTTGGTAGAATAGGGTGGAGAGGTCTAAGCTTTCAGAGGCAATAGATCTGAGCTTCTCACAGGTTTGTCTCATGCATGGAGAGTTTACCAGCGGTAGCTTCTCCACTGGAGAAGTTGGCAGTGTGATTTGGGCATTGTCCAGCCTGCATACCCACCAAGGATCATTTCCTAATCCTGCCAGACATTGTGCCAAGGTACCTAAAATCCTTTAATAATTTTTTTTTTTTTTTTTTTTTTTTTTTTTTTTTTTTTTTTTTTGCTGGGGTGCCTGGGTGGCTTAGTTGGTTAAGCATCCAACTCTTGGTTTTGGCAGGTCATGACCTCATGGTTTATGAGATGGAGCCCCATGATGGGCTCTGTGCTGACAGGATGGAGCCTGCTTGGGATTCTCTGCCTCCCTCTCTCTGTCTCTCATAATAAATAAATAAACTGTAAAAAAAAATTATTTTTTCTTGCTTATGATAGTTAGAATGGGTTCTATTGTATACAGTTAAAAATCCTGCCAGACACCTTAAAAAAAAAATTCTCTCTTTTTTACCTAAGCTAGCTTGAGTTGGGTTCTGTCACTTGAAACTAAGAGAGTCCTGATGTAAACAGCTTTGTTAATTTGGGCTGAGAGTAAGAAGCTAGTGGAGGGGAAAAAATTTAAATATAGGTAAGAGTAAGATCCTAATTCTGGAGAATGAACCTTAAGCCTCAGATTGGAAAAAGATCCTCTCACTCTTGGAGCAAGAAAGGAAGTAAGAAAGAGTGTGGACACATGAGTTTGTAGGAGAAGTTGAGAATTCAGGACAAGTAGGCTTGTTAAGTAGGAATTAAGGCCATCTACCGGGAGAAAGGGGAAGGTTAGGATCTTAAAGAGAACAGTGAAAGACTAGAATCAATATCAGGAGAAAACTGAGCAGGAGCATATCTAAAGAGTTGCTAAGAAATGCTGAGGGTCCTACTGAGACTGATGACCCCAAATTTGCTGCAGGGCCAATCTGTGGTATGATTGGTTGTGTCCAGTGACACTCAGCAGCCCACACATCGGGGCAGGTGATGGTGGGATCAGGTCAGCGCGACACATGAGGAGGGTAGGCTGGACTGAGGAGGGTGGGAATAATGACAAGATGGTGGCTGTTATGATTCCTGATAGGCCAGGGGTTGGGCAGAGAAGACAGTGGAAGCAGGAGGAAGATTGGGAGGCTGGGCGAAAAGAGAGGAACTAGAAGTTTGCATGATGTCAGAGAGTAATAGGAGATGTGGTTGGGGTGGTGAGAGAATGTGGAGGGCAGGAGGAAGCTACCAGCAAGGGGGAATCAGATTGGAAGATTTTAGAGGAGAATGGCAGTGTCCAGAGTGTGAGGGTGACAATTACAGCATCCTTCAGACGGTCCATTCCCTTTATCCCCTTTCTCTCTTTATCCCCTTTCTCAGGCAAAATGCCTCCTCAGTTGTTCTTCCCTGAATATCCTTTCTTATCTTATCCAAGTAGTAAGATTGCATAAAGGGGAAAAAAGGAATACTGTAGTTCCACCCATCACATGCCTCAATCCCCGTTAGGCTGACTTCCGGGATGGACACATACCCACCCCACAAAGGCTTTCCTTGTAAGAGCCTGTTTCTTATTCTCTGACCTCTGCCCGAATGTTAATGGGATTCTGCTGTGTCATCTCATTTATTCTGTTGGATTGAGTGCTCTAACTGGATAGATCCTGTGTATCTGTTTTGTTTTTTTTGTTTTTTTTTTTAAATCACTGTATCCTCACTATGCCAGGGTCTGACACAATAAATCTGTTGAATAAAGAAAAGCCCCAGATAAACCATAAACTGACCCCAGGTGTGGGGAGCACGCTGGGGTGGGGGTGGAGGTCAGTGCTGAGAAATTAGCTTTTGATAGGAAAGGCCTGTAGCAGTGGGACAATGGATTCATAGGGACTTAATTTTGGTTTTTGAGTGGGATGGGTGGGGACTGAATCATCAGCATGGAAGATGAGGGTGGGGTTTAGTGGTGAGAGTTTTTGGCAGAATGAGGGATTAGAAATTGAAACCAGTCTTCCTGTTATTTTTAGGCATTAAATAAATGATCTCATCTCATCCTATCCACCACCCAAATTAGGAAAAATCAAATCGTTTTCCAAGGTCACAAACTAATAAGATCACAAAACAAAACCTTACCCGCCCAAGGATGAGTCCTCTCCGGAATTCAGAATCCTTGTCTGAGAATATTATCTATTCTTTTGACAAAATTCTCTTACAAGGTTTCCTTTTAATTTTTTTTCAATCTTCCTCATCATTCTGAATATCAATGGTTTGCAGTTAATAGTAACCATTGTTAAACATAAAAACCCCACACCACAATGGATTGATTCATCCATTCACTCACCCTTTCACAATATTCAATGTTCAGCTACTAAGTGCTGGGCGCTCTGCTAGGCGCTGGGGGTTCAGCAATGAAAGAGAAAAAGAGAGACAGGATACTTGTACTTTTATAAGTAGGCTGAGTATTTTTACTGCTTGTTATTGCTAACAGCTCTGAAGATTTCAATCAAGCTTAAAACATTCTGTGTGAAAGATTCCTACGAGAATCTTTTTTACCTATTTATCCAAGACCTACATTCCCATCTCGTGCTAAGGAAGTTGATTTGCATTTTATTGGGTAAATACAAATATTGTTTTGAATAAATAGAGTGGAAGGACATCTAAAGCTAAGCATCTCCTGAGGAATCTCTGCTTGTATTTTCTGGTGAGCACATGAATCTCAATAAGGGGAGATTAGAGTCCTCTAATAATATAACACAGTTGGCTCAGGAAAAGGTTCTGAAAGTAAATCTGGACTTATTTTCCTTAAGGATACTACACACACTTTAAATATAAAGGGCAAGGATGAGTGAGGAGCCACCGGAATGCTCTCTGCATTCCAGGATCACAGCTGGAATGCCAAAGTGATGAGGCAAACAGGGCAAAATCTCCAGAGGAGTGTGGCCTCACCTCCACTTCTCACCCAAAGATGCTCATGGATGGATGAGCTGAGGCCAGGTAGGTGGCTTGAACTAAATTCCAAGTGGTGCTTCTGGAGTCCTTGGCACCATCAGATGGGGACTGTGGGGGCTTGCATGTCAAGAGACTAGGTTAGCTGTATGTCAGTGGGGGCCACTGACAGAAGACTCTGGATGAGGAAGAATGGGGGACAGAAGGGAAATGGCACCAGGAATCATCAGGTTGGCCCCCAAAAGTTGGGGCCTGCCAGACCTAATAAGACAGGCCTTGCTGCAGTAGAGCAGTCGCACCAAAGGAGGTTAATTTTGCTTTCATTGGGAGGGTGGAGGCTGAATCGTCAGAATAGGAGCTGAGAATTATAAAGTTTTGGGAAGGAGGAAGGAACATGAGGAATGAAACCAATCTTTCAAACCAGTTGTTAGACACTTTCACAAAGTAGTTCATTTAATGCTAACTACCACTTTATTTTTTTTTAAGAGTATTTATTTATTTATTTTGAGAGAGAGAGAGAGAGAGAGAGAGAGAGAGAGATGCCATGAGTGGGGGAGGGACAGAGAGAGAAAGAGAGAGAAGGAGAGAGAGAGAATCCCAAGTAGGCTCCCCACTGCCAGCGTGGAGCTGGAGCTGGGAGCCCAACGTGGGGCTCAAACCCACAAACCATGATATCATGACCTGAGCCAAAATCAAGAGTCAGACACCCAACTGACTGAGTCACCCAGGTGCTCCCCCTAACCAGCACTTTAGATAAGGAAACCTAAGATCACACACCTGCTGCACAGCACAGTGGGGATTTGAACCCAGGTCTCTCTGACCTCAGGGGGTATGTTCTTTCCAGCTCTTGTCTGAGAGGCAGGACATTCCTGCTTTCCCTTTGTATCTATCCCCTACTTTGCCCCTCAGGCATTCTCTTGTTTCTTTCTGCCTATTGCAAATTCACATTCCTTTCTTTCTTTCTTCTTTAAATAATTACAGTTTGCAACAGCTATATTTATTAAACAAAATTGATTTTAAAAGTAGAGTAGTTCAAAGTTTTAAACACAAGTTTAAAACACAAGACTCCCACTCTTCTAAAATTAGGGAAAACTTGTACTTACTTGTGCAAAGCCGATTACCCATTTGTTCTCTCTTTAGCAATCATATATTTAAGAGTAACGGTAGGTCAATGGATATATGATCAAAACACTAGAGTTGAGAGATGCAGAAACTGCAACACACAGAAGCTCAGTGACTTGTTTACAATAAATTGGCTAGTTCCTGAGTGGTCCAAATAATTGAGGACAAGAGTGAAAGCGGGAAAATCCCAAGTTTACAAATAAATTGAGTTTCAAATGTTCATTTGTAAATCAGTTATTTGACATTTGGTATATTTCCCCAATGAAAAGAAAATTTTAGGTAGGAATGCAACATGATTATCTCATCAGAAAATAGCTGGCATCTATTATTTGTATCCAAGAACAGTACAGCAAACAACCCCAAATTATTATGCAATACTTAAATTTAACACAACATAAAGACAATACACTGAGTGAGAAGGATTTTGATTTTAAATGCATGAAAGAGAAAACTTAGGAAGATGAGAGAGTTAACTGAACCATCTGGTAGAGATTCTGAGGTTGACTTTTGGACACTGACCAGGGACTTTTGGAAATGAATGATAGAAACTTGTTTTTAAGAGATAGTAAAGGAAATTTCCTGAGTGCCCATTATTTATAATACCCAGGAGTTAAAAAAAAATCGGTCATTCAAAATTCATCAGTTAAATATACCATTCAAAGCAGCATCTAAGTGGCAGTTTCTCTTTATGCACTTTTCACTCCATGCCCAAAAAGGTACTTTCCTTCTTTTGGTTTGCTGTACACCTAACCAGATCATCCTTTCTTTCTCAATTCTTCATTGCCTGGTAAAATATCCTCCCTCAAAGCCTAATTCAAATGTCACATCCGTTTTTAAAATCCCTTGGGAAAATATTAGCTGTCCCTCCATTGAAACCAGTTGCATTTTAATTGCATTTCTTTCATAATATACAGTGTGTCTCCTGTTTTCGTTTTTGGGTGCTCAGTAGATAGTTGTCAAATACAATTAAATTCTAATAATTCAGATTTCTTCTCAAGAAGTGCCTTCAGACTGCCTTTGCAAAATAGTGTTCCCCACACCCCCGGTCCCTAGCCCTGCTCTATTTTCTTTATAGCATGTATCATACTTGACATAATAGATATTTGTTTATTTTCTGTCTCTTCCACCCAGTGTATGACCTACTTTGTTTCATTTACTACATCATCCTTTGCTCAGCATCAAGACCTGTGCCTGGTCCAGAGCAGGAGTTGAATAAATTGATGTGACTGGAAGTGAAAGGAATATCAACTGGCATATATCAAGACTCTGGATCTAATAATTGATTATTTCTATCACTATTTAGCTGTAGGACACTGGGCAAGTCATTAACCCACGCTGGGCATTTCCCTATAAAATCAATAAGGTCTGATGGAATTTCATTACTCTGAGAGTAGGAAGTGAGACAGGGAATGTGGAAGTTGAGGCCAAGGGTCTCCTGGGCGGCTCAGTTGGTTCAGCATCTGACTCTTGGTTTTGGCTCATGTCAGGATCTTGCAGTTTGTGAGTTCGAGCCCTGCATGGGGTTCTGGGCTGATGGTGCTGAGCCTGCTTGGGATTCCCTCTCTCCCTCTCTCTTTGCCCTTCCCCCACTCATGTTCTCTCTCCCTCTTTCTAAATAAATAAATAATTTTATATTAAAAAAAGAAATGGAGTTCAAGTAGATGTGTATGGGAAAAAGAATGCTGGAGGCAAAAGGCAGAGAGAAAGCAAAGAGCGTGTGAGGAGGGAGAGATGCAGAGAAAGGGCTGCCTTCAGGTGCATGGGCCTGTCAAGAATGCTGTGGGGGAAAAGAAAAAGAATGCTGTGGGGACTGGAGGCCACATAGTGATGTTGGGCTGGTTGAAAAGAGGCTCCCAGAGAAGAGGGAAGGCAAGCTGAAAGGGGACGGTATGTGTATGTTGCAAGCTCCACACACTTTTCAGTTTTGCCTTTCTATCCCGTAAACAACCACTCTGCTGGGACTTTGTCAGGGCCTATTAAACATGTGGCTTAACAGGTGAAAGCAAATGAGATGCTCGTTTTGTTTTTTATTAATAATTTTTTTGAAGCTTATTTTTATTTTGAGAGAGAGCACGCGCGCAAGTGGGGGAGGGGCAGAGAGACAGGGAGACATAATCCCAAACAGGCTCTCGTCTATCAGCACAGAGCCCACCCAATGCAGGGCTCGAACTCACAAACCATGAGATCTTGACCTGAGCAGAAATGAGAGTCGGATGCTTAAGTGACCAGGCCACCCAGGGGTGCCAGCTAATGAGATGTTCTATACAAGAATCATATTTGTTCTCCATTTAATTTGACAAGACCTCTTCTTTATTCCCCAAAGCGGACTAGATTCTAATCTCTTATCCTGAATCTCCACAGCACTGCTCTTCTCATCTGAGAATATCTCATGCAGTCTAGTGTTGCAAGGTTGTCCTCTTGCCTCTCCTCCCCCACACCAGGAAGTCTATGAAGGGCACTATCTTTGTTTTTCCTGTACCAATCTAGTACAATATCTTGGAGTCAGTCTTTGTGTGTCTCTCTCATGTACTTACATATTTTATGTTGAACGAATACAGAGTATAGTTGAAATTTAAGTTTTGGTAAAGTTCTAGGCTGGTTTGTAAAATAGGAATTGATCCAAGCAGAGGTTTTGAAATTTCCTACATAAGCTACCAAAGAGGTATCTACATTCAAGCTATATACGTTATCTAGGAAGCAACCACTGACACTTTTTTGTTTGCTTGTTTACTTAAAAACAAATTTGGGAAAGGGCTCTCAAAACTTCACTCTTATTCTATACCATGGTCAAAGACCCACTGTCCTTGGCCGCAGTGACTTTCTCGCCTTGCAAAAAGTCGACTCGGCCACGCTGTCTGAGCAGCTCTGTGAGGCCACGGAGAGAAGAAAGATCCCAGCGACCCCCAAACCAGAGCCTGGGTCAGAGTCCCCAAGCCCTTCCCGCGCGCGAGCACAGGGCGGTCCAGCGGCCCTTGGGGAGCCCGCCTCCTGCCGCTTCCAACGCAGCTGCAGCCCGGCCCCACCCGGCGTGCGAGGACTGGGACCAGTGGCGCCCCACGCAGGCGCAGTGAGGCCGGGGAAGGGGCGGGCCCGGTCCCCGTGGCAGGCGGCGGGCGGGGCAGGGCGGGTGGTGTTTCCGTTGCTTGGAGTTGGGCTGCGAGCAGCTGCTTGGAGCCTACTGCGCTTGCATCCCTGCCCTGCCCTGCTCGCCGCCGCCCCGCGCTCCGCGGCTTTCCCGGAGGTTCGGAGCACTTGGGTCCCTCTGTCACGCTTGGGTGAGTGCTCGCCCAGCCGGAGTGGGGGCTCCGTCCCGAGAGGGGCGCTGCGGGGAGGGCCGGTCTGCGGCTCGCTGAACCTTCCGTGCCTCTCTTCTCTTGCAGGTTTGCATCACCTTTTCCTGACCTGAGCAGTCGCCATGGCACAGGTAGGGCCTTGCGCCCCCGCGCAGCGCTCGCATTTGCCAACTTCGTAAGCTGTGTCAAGGGAGTTGTAGAATTCGTCTGGAAGCCAAAAAAGTTTAGGAGAAAGCGAAATCTGCCTGGGAGAAATCTGGGACACCTTTCCTGTTTCCTCTCTCGTTGCTTCCCCCCGACCCCTTCGCTGTGCCCCGGCTTATTCCGCGGAGTGCCCGCCGGAACCTGCCCGGTAGCCGCCGGTGGGGCGCTGCCGCGGGTGACGTGGCCGGATTTGTGTGCACTCCCTTTTCGTGAGTGAGTGTGTAAAAGTGCGCCCTCCCAAATCCAAAGAACCGCTAAAATTAGAACCAGAGCAGGAACCAGCGCGTAGCGGTCATGTGAGCCCAACGCCTTTCTTTCCTTGTCTTTCTTTCTTTGCCTGCCTCCCTCCCTTCCCTTCATTTTTTTTCCCTTCCTTTCCTTCTTTCCTTTCCTCCCCTTTCCGTTCCCTGCCGTTTCCTGTATTATTTTAATACAGTGAGTGGGCCTTGGTGTTTTTCCAGTAGAACTCTAGTGAGCTTTTTCCAGTTGCTCAACCCAATTTTATTGTTAGTTGTAGGTAGGATTTTATTTTTTCATGCAAAAGATTAAACTGAAGAGGTGCTTTTCTTAAGGAACTCGTGGAACGAGTTCTAAATTGAATTTGCCTTGAGATTGTTTCAGAACTCGATTACCTAGTATTATTAGCCTTTTTTTTTTTTTTTTTTTTTTTTTTCTGTTCTTAACATTTATCAAAATTGCAGGGAAGGGGTGGCTAAGAGGTTGAGCATCCGACTCCTGCTCAGCTCGGGTCATGATCTCAGGGGATGGTGACTTGCAGACTCATGTGGGGCTCTCTGCTGTCAGTGGGAGCAGGCTTCCTATCCTGTCTCCTCCTTTCTGCCCTTCCCCTGTTCTTGCTCTCTCTCTCTCAAAAATAAATACACATTAAAAAAGTGTAGGAAAGAAAAAAATAGTTTAATTTATACAGCAGACTTTAAAAGATTGACAATCTTTTGTGAATAAAAATTGACAATTTTTTCTGAATAAAATATCAGTGCTAACAACTCCACCCCAAAACTAATTTTACAGATCTCAACAATCTAACTGGCTTGTCAGAGTCCAGATCCCTTTTTTTTTTCAAACATTTTTTTAAACAAGTGTTTGCTCAGACAAAGCCCTCTCTTTATACTCTTCATTTATTAAAAAACAAAAACAATGGGGCGCCTGGGTGGCGCAGTCGGTTAAGCGTCCGACTTCAGCCAGGTCACGATCTCGCGGTCCGTGAGTTCGAGCCCCGCGTCAGGCTCTGGGCTGATGGCTCGGAGCCTGGAGCCTGTTTCCGATTCTGTGTCTCCCTCTCTCTCTGCCCCTCCCCCGTTCATGCTCTGTCTCTCTCTGTTCCAAAAATAAATAAAAAAAAAAAGTTGAAAAAAAAAATTAAAAAAAAACAAAAACAAAAACAAAAACAAAAACTCTTATCAAAATTGAATAAGGTTTCACGGTTCTTTCCAAGAGAAAAATGGGAGGATTATGATGACTTGGTAACTTTATTAATTTATACAGTGCTTCCATTCTTACTTCCTCTATTACACTTAAGGAATATTACAATAAACAGTCTCCTGTTACTTCAAGTGGAAACTTTGGTTTAGGTTCTTCCCCATATAAAGGATACTTTTATGTGGAACTAACTTTCCTTCATTGAGAATTATTTTTCTTATCTTGATATTGTTGGTGTGGTGATGTAAATGGCGATGAAACAAGCATCAAAGAATAATTCCCTTTATACTTGCTCATTCGGCTGTTTGTTGAATCTCTTTTGTAAGTTTACCCCGTGATGTCTGAAGTTTTTCAGTCAATTTCTTTAAAATTTTTTTTTTTAATGTTTGTTTATTTTTGAGAAAGGGACAGAGTGTGAGTGGGGGAGGGGCAGAGAAAGGGAGACACAGAATGGGAAGCAGGCTCCAGGCTCTGAGCTGTCAGTAGAGCCTGATGTGGAGCTCGAACCCACGGACCAGACCAGGAGATCATGACCCGAGCTGAAGTTGGACTCTCAACTGACTGAGCCATCCAGGCACCCCTCAATCAATTCCTTTTAATTATGTAGATTCCAGGTAGCATAAAGGAACACATTTTTCCAACTGTGGACATTAATAATGTAAAATAATGAAAAGTATAAAAGCTGCTATACATGTATAATCTGGGAGAATGGTGGTTTATATTACAAAATTATGTGCATGATCTTTATCACAGTATAACACCAGGACTGTTTTCTGTCAAAACCACAGTGTTTGGTCATCGTAAAAGTTATAAGTAGTGTTAAGAAAGCTACAGTGTTGAATTTTGCACTTACTTTGTTATTAGTTATCCTTGGAAACCATGGAAGTAAAGCATTTTGTTAAAATGTTTACTACTAGGATAACGTTTTGTTGTCTTTATACTTATATTTGATGGTGTGCAGAATGCCCACAATAAGGAATTGCACTTTTACTGTCAAAAAAAATTCCCTTGGACCCCAGTGTAATTGTAGGAAGGCTGAAGTAGCTTCAGTATTAGGTTTCAAACGGTTTCTATGGTAGTAGTTTCGTTGCCTTGTGGTTATGGGAGCCAGAGACCTCCACTCCGTGGCCATCTGTAGAGTAGTGAAATGAGATGCCTGAGATATAGAGGTGTACATTTCAGTAATTTAAAATGTATGCTTAAATATTGTTTCTTATTTATTGAGGAATTGAAATGTCGCCTCCAACAGCAGTTATTCTTCATGTTTATAACCTGTACCTTCCATACTGGTGTTTTTGTCTTTGTATTTGACCTTGGGACCACCTCCTTGCCAATCAGAGTTTACAGAGATCCAGGAAATCAATTATATAGGTAACTTCTGTGTATGACTGTCCTGCTAAGAATTTAATGAGAAAGCATTGATTAATCTTTGATAGATAATTGGAGTTTCTTTTTTTCTATAAATAAATATTAGGAATACTTTATACTCTTGTGTATATTTATATTAATATTTTTATATCAATGAAAAATTTTAGTTAAATTTTACCCTGATGATGTCAGTCTAGGGGGACAAAGCCATGACAACTATTGTGAACTACATAAAAAGTGATTTAGGGGCACCTGGGTGGCTCAGTGGGTTGGGCGTCTGACTTTGGCTCAGGTCATGATCTCACCGCTCGTGAGTTCGAATCTTGGGTCGGGCTCTGTGCTGATAGCTCAGAGCCTGGAGCCTGCTTCCAATTCTGTGTCTCCCTCTCTCTCTGCTCCTCTCCCACTCACACTCTGTCTCTTTCTCTCAAAAATAAATAAACATTAAAAAAATTTTAAAAAAGTGATTTATATTGTCTTGTTGGGTGAATACATTCAGAGCTGGCGGTGTTTGTGGGATAACCACCACTTGAGCTCTGCCCTTCTCTCTCTGGTCCTAGTCCTCATCCGCTAGCATTGAAACATGTGGGAGTCTACCAACTGATTGTTACTATGGAGAGAAGGAGTCTAACATGAGGCTTCCCAGGCTTTCTCAAAGGTAACATAATGATTAACTGTATCTTCTCCATGACATACAAGAAAAATCTGAATTACAAATGTACCTGCATGTAAACAGTTCCTGGACTATATAAATATATATATATATATATATATATATTTTATCTTTCAAATCATTCATTTGAATGGCTTTGGATTTATATGGCTTAAAACCACAACTTCCATGTTTAGAATAAACCTTGCTAAATAGTAAATTTTTATGATTATTGGACCACTAACATTTTTCTATGCTAAATTTGGGTATAAGCTAGCTCAAGATATTTACTAAGGAATGGCCAAAGAGCTGTTAATTGCCTGAGTTATTTATATATAGTAAAATATTTTTTGAATCCTTTCATCTTTGCAACGGTCAGCTTGTGATTATATAAATGTGAATTTTTAATTAGATTTTAGGGTTATTTCCTCAATCTGACTTAACCATATCTTGGGGTGGGTTTCTTAAACTGGACGCTGACCTATTTCTTATTGCTTAACTTGCTCATGCAGGTTTTTAAAATATCACTATTTAGCTACAGCCAAATTATTTCACAGATATTCTAATTTATTTTAGGTACTTAAAAGTACATTCTGTACTTCTATATTCTTTGGTTTCAAAAAATCAAGAGTTGGATGTATTTCAAAGATGAATGATCCATTTAACACATTTTAATTCAATTTAAGTCTTTTATATCTCTAATTTTCTTTATGAGAATGCAACTTTAAAAATACAGATTTTGGCCAATCTGAACTTAGCTTTATTTATAATGTTAATAAAGAATTAATTTAGAGCAGCAGGCATGTCATGAAGCAAAATCAGGCTACATAATTTTTCACTAGAGACTTCATGAACATCAGAGTTCTCTCTCCTATACATATTTAAATTGTGCAAGGTTTGATTATAATTTTTTTTTTTTCTTGGTTTGAAATCATTGTACTGTGACAATTTATAAAGAACAGCAGGATCAATGTAAATAAATAGATTTGAGATGAGTTTCATGCTAGAGGGGTCGATCAGATATTGATTGCATCTTTTCCACCATTCATCTTAAAATCAAATCTGTCTGTAGTGATCCCTCTTGGGGTCCTAGGTCAGGATTACCTGTTTACTTATGACCTGTACTGCTCTGGGTTAGTGTCTCAGTTCCTGATTCCTTTGTCTGAGAGTGCAATCTTGTTTATATTTTGCATGCCGAGAAAGAACTAGATCCAAAACTGCGTGGCTGCTTTGCAAGCCACTGAGCAATTCATTGGGATTCAGCAAACCTTAATTCCCTTATCTCGATCTGGTACCCCTTGGCTATAGGTGGCAAGCTAGTGACAGGCAATCTGTGGTAGAAATATAAATATAAATTTATTTTTATATAAATTTATTTTTATATAAATTTATTTATATAAATTTATATTTATATAAATTTATTTATATAAATTTATATAAATATAAATATAAAATGGTAGAAATATAACAATATTGTTACATTATAGATCGATTTCTGAAATAAATTTTATTCAAATAACCTGAATACTATTCTAAAGCTTCACAAACACATTAGTTGATCTTTTACAAAAACTTGTGCTCCTAAGGCCTCTGTTTTAAGTGTTTTTTTTTTTTTTTTTGGACCCAGCCTTTCAATTCAGTAGTTTATATAATATGTAAACCTATATATAATTGATTTATTGGAAATTAATACATATTGCAGTTGGTATCATTTCTTTGAACACCTGTTCCTAACTGTTCTCTTTACTTCCTATTCATGCATGCATTCATGAACGTATGAAAGTTTTGAGTTCCCACTATGTGCCAGGTATCATTAGACACGGGAATTAAAGAGGAAATGGAACGCAAGTTTAGTGAAATAACAGATGCATTGCCAAGTCCATTGTTTGCATTATTTAGTGCTCATAATACTATTTCAGATATAAGTATTACTATTTCACAGAAGAGAAAAATGAGGTTACCTAGCTAGCATTAGTCAGATGGGACAAGGAGGAAAGGCATTATATGTAGAAGCAACAGCAGCAAAAGTAAATGCTCAGGGGTGTAAAGGAGTTTGGCATGGCCAGGAGCAGCAGGCAGTATGGTATTGTTTGAGTGAAGCTGCAGTCAGGTGGGGACATGGAGCCCTGTCTTGGAAACAGATGCCAGAAAGAGCTGAAGGGTAGGAACCATTTGTAGATAAGGAGAGCTGTCAAAAAGTTGTACGTGGGGGCATGCCATGATTAGATTTACACTTCACAAAAATCACCCTGATGCCAGTGTGATGTTGCATTTGAGGGCTGCAGAGACTGCATGGTGTTTCAGGGGGTGAGGGAGGGAAGGAGAGAGAAGCTGGATGTTGGAAGATCACTTAGGAATCTGCTGCTGTGGTCCCAGTGAAATCTTAAAGACTTAAACTAGGCAGTGGCTGGGGCTTTAGATAGGGGACTGATGGAGAGAGTTGGCAGATTGGGTGCATGAGTGGGGTGGTAGTAGGTGGTGAAGGGTTTGGTCAGGTCAAGATGAGTGGCTTGCTTCACTGAGTGGTTTGTCTTTTTCTTTGAGGAAGGAATGCAGGTTTGAGGTGCGGGAAAAGATGGAGTTAGTAGTGAATTTGTTGAATTCGAGTTCTTTATAAAACGTTTAGGAGATGCTGTCTAGTAAACAGCAGGATATATATGATCTTTAAATCCTCTTTCATTTCTGTAGGTCTTTTATTTATGTACTGTTTCTCTCCTATGACTAAAAATGGTTTGAGTCTAACATTTCCTACCTTTGTGTAGGACCAGCCATGTTTATTAGGTTTCTGCCCCTTGTTTAGATACAAAAGGAAATAAAGTTGTGAATCCATGCATACTCTTCTCTAATATGAAAAATCTATAAGCTTATTTTCTGAAGCATTGGTGAATGAATTGGTTAGTGATACAGCTTTTCAAGTACTGTTCACAGAATTCCCAGTTGAACAGTTAGGTAAAATGGAACCCTACATACCCCAAATCAAACATATACTCATTGGGAGCTAATGCGTTTGCCCACTTCAGCTACCTCAAGGCATCACCATTATTGACAGACAGTTTAGCTTTCCATTTGTTGGTATTTGCCAAGGGAAGGCATTCTTATCCAGGTGGGAAATAGTCATAGTCATGGGAGCATTAAAGAAACAACAAAAACCTAAATCATACTGAAAACCTTTATTTTGTTATCAAAATGTCTTTTCTACCTCTGTGCGTATAACTTAAACTATTTATAGTGATACTTTTTTCCCTTACACTTGATTTTTTTTTTTTTAATTTTTTTTTTCAACTTTTTTTTTTTTTTAATTTATTTTTGGGACAGAGAGAGACAGAGCATGAACGGGGGAGGGGCAGAGAGAGAGAGGGAGACACAGAATCGGAAGCAGGCTCCAGGCTCCGAGCCATCAGCCCAGAGCCTGACGCGGGGCTCGAACTCACGGACCGCAAGATCGTGACCTGGCTGAAGTCGGACGCTTAACCGACTGCGCCACCCAGGCGCCCCCCCCTTACACTTGATTTTAAGAAAGGGGTCAAAGGTAATGGTCAAAGGCCAATTTGAATTTAAGTCTTTGAATTTAATTTCACTTTTTTTTATTGTTAAATGTGTATTTATTTATTGAGAGAGAGAGTGCTTGCACATGTGTACATAGGGGAGGGGAAGAGAGAGGGAGAAAGAGAATCCCAAGCAGGCTCTGTGCCCTCAGTTGGACACTTAACAACTGAGCCACCCAGGCACCCTGAACTTTCACCTTTTTTGATGGAATTGGAGCAAGGCTTAGAATTAGAGCTTGAGATTTTGTTTCTGACCCCCGATTGTGTTTGTACCTCTTGGAGGTTCTAGTTTTGTTTTTTTTTTTTCTGATATTTACTTTACTTTGCACTTTAGATCCGAATCATGTCTGTCATACTGGTTTTTCCCTTTTTTCTTGCTCATCTCATTTCTTTCTTGGTACGGTGATTTTTAATTTTTTTCTTTGCTCATCAGTGGGACCCATTATCATAGGAAATATTAATGGGCCTGTGCAGTGTCCATCAGATAAGGCCTGAACTGCTCTGACTGGGGAGTGAAGGCAGAGTTCTGCCATTTGACTTTCCTTTTCCCCAACATTCTTGGCGGCCTCCAGGGGCTTTTCGTGAAACCTGAGCCTCAGAAGAAATATACTTAAAAATTACTGTACAGCTGCTTAGCAGTTGCTCGGTTATAGTGGTGTGCTTCATGGTTTCTTGCTTCCTAATTAGTATTAATGTGGAATGTTGGGTAAGGTGTTTGATTAAGTATTGATAACCCTGAACTGGAAGACAGATTTAAAGAGGGCTTTTAAGTTTTCTTCTGTGCCTTCAGAAAAGCTTCAGTTTAAAATATTCCAGACAGGTGAATGTTTTCTCATCCTTAAGTTTGAAGTTCTTTCTTTCTTTCTTTTTTTTTTTTTAAACGCTTATTTATTTTGACAGACAGAAAGAGTGTGAGTGGAGGAGGGGCAGAGACAGAAGGAGACACAGAATCTGAAGCAGGCTCCTGGCTCTGAGCTGTCAGCACAGAGCCTAGTGTGGGGCTCGAATCCATGAACCGTGAGATTATGACCTGAGCTGAAATCGGATGCCCAACTGACTAAGTGCCCAGGCGCCCCTAAATTTGAAGTTATTTCTGTGTTGTTTTCCTGTTTCTTTAAATTCTATCTAGAAAAGCAACCCTTCACTTGTGTTTAGGTTTAATTGTATTCATTTTATTTTGGCATGCCTAGTCTTTGAAGGTAAAGAACTTATTCATTTAGAATAAATGCACAAAAAAGCCAACAAAATTATAGAGCTAGAAGAGTGGATAATTTTGAAGGTGAGAGTTAAAAGAGGGAATTATATGTGTTGGCCACGTATCATCTGAGGATATATAATTTCCTTGATCAGGCACTGGTGGCTGGGAGTGAAGGTAATTGAGCACAAGCTGGGGAATGGGTGAAGGGAATAGTACTTACTTATAGTTGGAGTTAACCTGGGTAAGGTATAAATGTTTAACTGGAGGCCAGTGGGTACTAATGGGAAGAAGGAGAAGCCCTCCGATATGAGTCATGGAAAGACACATTTGCTCAGGATAGACATTTTTGTGTGGGCAGGGATAGAGTTTGGACAGGATGTCCAAGCAGTGTTTCTGCCCTTGTGACTCATGTCTGACTCACATCTGGTCCGTTACTACCACTACGTGGCTTTGGCTAGCTTTGACAATGACTCGGATCATGTGGAATGTAGCACGTGTTTCCCAATTTCTAGAAAGCTCTCAAAAATACAACCAGCAGTTATTTCTTCATAGTTAGTAGCTGAGATTCTGAGGGTACTCCTCTTCCTTCCATCTTTCACCTCATTTCCTTCAGTCTCAGGGGTCAGATGTATTTTTAAGACAAATCGCTTTTGTCTCCCCTGTTCTTAACCTGTCTACTAGTAACTTCATAGCCTATAAACTGGATAAAATATTATTTAGATGTTTATTTATTTTGAGAGAGAGATAGAGAGACAGAGAGAGAATGAGAATGTGAATGAGGGAGGGGCAGAGAGAAAGGGAGACCAAGAATCCCAAGCAGGCTCCACACCGTCAGCACAGAGCCAGATGTGGGGCTCGAACTCAAACTGTGAGATCATGACCGGAGCTGAAATCAGGAGTCAGATGCTTAAGCAACTGAGCCACCCAGGTGATCAGTATTTTTTTTAAAGTGAGTATTTAAAAGCTTGTTTAACAGTATGGAGATTTCTTCAAAAATTAAAAATAGAAATACCCTATGACCTAGCAATTGCACTACTAGGTATTTATCCAAGGGATACAGGTGTGCTGTTTTGAAGGGGCACATGCACCTCAATGTTTATAACAGCACTATCAACAATAGCCAAAGTATGGAAAGAGCCCAAATGTCCATCGATGGATGAATGGATAAGGAAGATGTGGTATGTATATACAATGGAGTATTACTCAGCAATCAAAAAGAATGAAATCTTGCCATTTGCAACTACATGGATGGAACTAGAGGGTATTATGCTAAGTGAAATTAGTCAGAGAAAGACAAATATCATATGACTTCACTCATATGAGGACTTTAAGATACAAAACAGGTGAACATAAGGGAAGGGAAGCAAAAATAATATAAAAACAGGGATGGGGGAAAAACATAAGAGACTTCTAAATATGGAGAACAAACAGTTACTGGAGAGGTTGTGGGAGGGGGGATGGGCTAAATGAATAAGGGGCATTAAGGAATCTACTTCTGAAATCATTGTTGCACTATATGCTAACTTGGTTGTAAAATAAAAAAAATAAATAAAACATGAAAAAAATATAAAAGCATGTTTAAAAAAACCCCATCATTTGTAAAATTGGAGTTCATGGAGATGCTTTGCCTTACAATTCACTTTTCAGTGTTCTCCAGTCAGGCTCTTACTGCCACCAAAGACCTCCTCATTACTAAGTCCAGGGAACCCTTTTCAGTCGCACCACCCGTTTGACTTCCCTGTGGTATTGGACACTGCCTTTTCTTCCTTTCCTCCTAGTACATTTTTCTCATTTGTCTTCTCCATGCCATCACCCTCTTTGGAGATTTTCTTTTTGTCTTTGGGAGGCTAGGCAGCTTCATGATTAGTAGCCCCCAGTCCCATGGCCTGTATTCAAGTACCAGCTCTGGTACTTGCTTCCTGGTCCCTTGGTTGATTCTTTAAGCCTTTCTAAGGTAAAATGAAGTTTCAGTGAGATGATCCGTGTGAAGCTCTGAGCACTGTGCTTGACCCGTTGCTACACTCAGCAGATATTAGCTGCCATTGTGATTGTAGGTGACCTTCCCTTCTCTGCCAGCCCTCCTTTCCACCCCACTAATATTGCTTCTGTGATAGCCTTCTCACACAGCTCCAGTTACCACCAGTGTGCCCTGGTAACTGACAAAGCCTGTTTCTCTTCCAGTATGCCTACTGGGGAGAAATGTAAAACCAGTGATCCTATTCCCCATCCAAGAAAGGAATCATTGCAATTGGTTCCCTTCAGCCTTGATCCTGTTCTGTGTCCACTGCTCCTTCCCATGTCTTTTTCCTTTACATTTCCACTGCTCCTTACTTCGATCAGGTCTTATCTTCTTCCTGTGTTAGTTGTTTTTAAAATAGTGTCCCTATCTCCACTCTCGCACAGTCCGTTCTGTTGTTGTCTCCACTGCAGTCCCAGTAATATTACTGTGCAGAATTGATGTTGTTCTTCCCCATGTAGATGTCCTCTGTGATCCTCTATGACTTCCCCTTGCCTACAGGATGAAGTCTGCACTTATTACAGTGGCTTTCCAGCTCCTCCTCACCCCCCACCAAGACCTTCCCCTCATTTGTTTATCTATGTAAACACTTCTTGTTGCAGTCTGTTCAAACTCAACCCTGTGTCCAAAGCACCAGATTTTTTCATTCTTTCATGTTTTCATGCATGCTGGACTACACCTCCCTGTACTTCTCTACTTTCCTGAACCTGCCTTGGAAAATCACAGGCAACTTTCAAGACATTTTTTGGGAAGTTTTTCTGATTTCTTTGCATCCTTCCCAGCTCAGTCCCTCCTTTATGTGTATATGTACCCTGATGAAACCTGTGTGTGTGTGTGTGTGTGTGTGTGTGTGTGTGTACTCAACTGCACTTGTTAATTATGTACCTTTCATTTCCTTTTGATTTTAGAGATCACTTTTTCCTAGTGATTAGTACAATACTTGGCATGTGGAAAGCATTCAAAGAATGGTTATCGAGTGAATGAATAAACAGACTGGTGAACTAAGTCATCTGTATATCCTAAGTTCTCACCATTGAGAGAACCTGTGGTATTTATTAATTTTTTATGATGATATATTGATGGTGTTTTCATAATCAATTTGAAGTGGTCCCACTAAACAGAGGGAGACTGCAGTTTGACCTGAGAGATATGGCTTTCCCAATCCATGCCAGTTTTAAAGGACCATTTTCTCAAATCTTGATTAATTTCTCTCTCAACCTATTGCTCCTTCTAATTATGTTGAACCATGTGAAATTGTCAGAAATTTTTTCCTTGTAGGTGATTGTGCTTCCATGCATTCATAATAAAACACGCATGATTATAAACCAGACAAGTATTCTCAACCCCTTCCCCCTTATAACTGATTTTTCCTCAGTTTTAGATAGAACCTTAATGGGAGTTTTGAAGGACTTCAAAAACATTTATTAGTAAAAGTAAATGGTGGCATCCTCCTTTCATCAGAACAGAAAAATCTATGACTGAGTATTCATAAAGCCTTCTGATTGTAAAGAACTAGTGCTATTACAAATTTTGAGGGGAAAATACTAAAACATTTTGATGATTAAAAGCACTACACATATGACAAAGTAAGTATAATGGGAAACCTTTTGAAGAATGTCTTCCAGTATACTTTATATATAAAGCTATAAATTTAAAGATTTGGCATATGAATTACCAAACATATTTTCAGGCTTTACCAGGTTGTCTTAAAATCCCTAAGTAAATATAAAGAAACAGGACTAGGTTTAAAATTATGCAGTAAGAACATTGCTTGGAGTTGAGTGTCTAGGTTAGGACATCAAGTTTTAATGTAGGTTTAGCATGCTTCTCAAGCAAAGTGGCAAGAGACTTAACGGAAGGAATCCTGCAAGGAAGTGCCCTCTGAGAATCAAGTGGTATCACTGGGGCTTGATCACTGGGGGCGATGCCCCTGGGAGGAGAGCCTTGGGAGCCAGACTTCCCATTAATGGTATTGCAGGTGGGCCGGGATAGCTCATGTACTGAATTGGTCCTGCTAATCCAAACTGGAAGTGGTCGTCTTCCCATTTCAAATGGGGTTATCAAACGGAAATTTATTTAAAGACTGAGCATGATATAGAGCAATGGCTTGCTCTGTGTGTCATTTGCTTTGTCATATTAGTCATGCCATGAATAATATCACTGTGTTTCCTGTCTCAGGTTAAGGGCACTGTGACTCCCTTCCCTGGATTTGATGAGCGGGCTGATGCAGAAACTCTTCGGAAGGCCATGAAAGGCCTGGGTAAATTCAACCTTTCTTTTGTTCTTAAAAAAAAAAAACATGACATTTGTTTTTCCAAACAAAAAGTCACTGATTTACAATAAGATTAATTTTAGAATATTTTTATCTGAAATGTGTAGAAAGAGAAAAGATAGGTGAAAGTAACAAAATAGTATGACTGATATACAATATAATCCATCTCTAGAACTGAACAGAAAGTTAAGTCCAGCCCCTTTGTTTTTCAACTTTTCAGGTTTACCTGGAAGGCAGCTGATTGAATAGATAAACAGATATTCCTGAGAGTGGTCAGCTCTGCAGGTCTTTGTTTGCTTTGCCCAATCAGCTGTCTGGTTCTGCAGGCTTCTTGCATTCAATTGTCTTCTCTTTCCCTGGACGCTTCTCTAACTACGTGTAATAAACCTCTCATCTCGAGGATTTCTAGACAGAATTCATCCACCGTCCTCAGCCTCCTTCTGCGCTAGTGTCTGTGTGTGGGGATCTGCCTTCTCCACACTTGGCTTTGACCCCATCACTTCCCATGCTGAACGTCTTGTGAGATTTCCTGTCGTAGCAGGATTAGCGTTAGTTTTCTGGCTGTGCAAGGCCTTCCTTAGTATCCCAGCGCACTTTGTCGGACTCAGCTCACATTAGCACTCCTTGTATTATCTGCTATTTGTGAAAGCCCTATGTTCCTACTGCTGAGCTTTTCCGTCATCCTAAAAGCCTATCCTCCTTCCTTACATCACTGCCTGACAAAACCCTTCCATCCTTCAAGACTCTTTAGGGGGTCACCTTCTCCATGAAGCTTTTCCCAAACCTCCTTCCACCTGTCGACTATGAGAACCTCCTTTGAAACCCCATTTAACACCTAGACCTCTCCTGAGGCATTTGTTACATTCTGCCTTAGCTCAAGGTTGTCTCTGCATTTTCTTTTTTCTTTTTACCCTAAATTAGAACTTGAAACCAGGATCTATTTTCCTCCCCTCTTAATCTCCTGTAACACCCAACAATTGTGCCTTGTGAATAGCCATTATTTGAGTAACTATCTGTTGCAAGAAAACTCAATGCACTAAGTTTTTAACAACTCAGGAGTATTTCCTACTTCACAAAAATGCTTCAAGAATAGGGGGTAGTTTATATTGAAAATATAACATGTTATAAATTATACATTTTATAGTTTAATAAATTATTTAATAAAATCTGTTTTTTGAGGTAAGGAAGTGACGGGGGGGGGGGCTGGTCACAAAGGTTATTGAGACAGTGGGTGTGTGGGAGCCAAGATATAATTTTTGAACATAAATTGCAGGCACCGATGAGGAGAGCATCTTGACTCTGTTGACATCCCGAAGCAATGCTCAACGTCAGGAAATCGCCACAGCTTTTAAAACTCTGTTTGGCAGGGTAAGACTGCACTTCATCCTAAGTTAGAATGTAGAGCCCCTCTATGATTTTAAGACTAGTTTGAACTCTATTAGTATTCTTTTGTTAACATCATTTTGTTATTCTGACTTTACTATTCCTTTTTTTTTTTTTTTAGTTTCTTAATATCAGCTGTTGGTTTACAGTGCTCACCCAACTTATCCTCATAATTGTTTTTCCTTGCTTGATGCAAGGCAAGTGCCCCACAATCCCAAGGTGATAGCTGCCTCTATCCTTCTCTGCTTCCCCCCTGAGGACTGTCTTATTATCTAGTTTCTAGGTGTGAACCTGTATTACAGTATGTTTTGTTGTGACATGGTCACAGTCTCAGTTCCCTTTTGGAGTGGTATCTTAATAAACGAGCTTCTAATTCATTGATTTAAATGCTCTTATTTGATTAACAATTTAACATAAAAATCACATTTGTTATTTAAATGAATTATTGCCTATTTAAACACAGTTTTGTTATTCTGCAAATTTGTGTTCATCATTTCATTGCAAAATAAATGCAAAGCACACACACAAAAAGTATTCTAAATATAATTTCTAGTTGCCTGTGTGCTGACACTGAAATGGGTAGGGACTACTGCTTTTGTTTTCATCATTATATACACAATTTCTCCATAGTAGCAGCTGTCTCTCAGTGGTCAGGAGCATAATTGTAAACATAATTCCTTATGTATTAAAATATTATTTGATACTGAGAGAAAAAATTGTTTTGTATAGTTATGATAAGCCAGATTTTGTCATTTGTAAAAATGCATTTATGATTTTATTTTGGGGAAATGGTTTTTAAAGATACACATTTCTCAGAACAACATTTTAAAAATATCTCTAACCTACTTTTTAAGAGTTTTCATTTTTTAACTATTGATGTTAAGAAAAACATCTCATAAGAACAAATGCCTTGATACAGAAGTGGCTTTGCTTTAGCATAAGCTTTAGGTCAGAGGTCAAAGGTGCATATTCAAAACTATGGGGATTTGTTTAACTCGTGCCTTTTTCTACTTGGAGATGGCAATGTAAACAATTCATTAGAGCAAAGGGCTACGTTTTATATTTAAGAAGAATCTCCTTAAAATTTCTGCCTGTTTAGCACATTTGTATTTTCTGTGACTTAGGATCTTCTGGATGACCTGAAATCAGAACTGACTGGGAAATTTGAAAAATTAATCGTGGCTCTGATGAAACCCTCTCGGCTTTATGATGCCTATGAACTAAAGCATGCTCTTAAGGTAAAACGTTTACTGAGAGGGACATTCCTGTCATGAATAATAGTATTTTGTGTTGGTAATTACATTTATAATTTTTTGAGTTATTTCTGTGAGGGTTTCTTGGGGGACAAAATTGTGTAGAAGGCAGTAAGAAGAAAAGGAGGGAGAAAATTACAAGTGCATCATTTAATCTTTTTGTATAGTTAACTCAGTAGTAGTGGTTTTTTAAAATTTTAATATTTTTATAGCTTTTTATATTTTCATGCCTGTTTTCTGATTTTGAGATGTGTTTTAAAAATTCCTGATTATGAAATAACAATGTTGTTAATGATTTTAGGTTAAAAAAAATAAAGCTACAGAGCAAATTTTCATATAGGAAAGATTTTCTAATACCCTTTCCTTCTTTCCTGTAGTACTTCTAAATACTAAAATAGGATAATACTAAAATAGTGGCTGGTAAACTTGTTATAATTTCATTGTAGCAAATAACTAAATGTGTATTCCCTTGACTGATGTTTGGAATATTGTATAAATATGATTACATTAAAACCTTTGTTTAGATCTTTGGGGCAGGAAATAGTACAATTGGTAGTAGATTTTGAATGGGCAAAGTGAGATTTAACAACAAGGAGATAATGTAGCACAGGGATTCTTACTTATGGAGTGGAAGAAAGAAGGGGGCTTATCAAGTTAGGAGGCTTTCTGTGCTTTTTCTCTTTGTTTTTCTGTAGTGCTTCTTTTGGAATAAACAAAATCTCAAGTTATTGAAAAAGGGCCTTTTTGCAGAGTACTTCTGAAATCTCAGCAGTAATTGAAATTCTGCCAGAGCATAAACGTAGATTTTTCAGTGCTTGGTTTTTGGGAAAGAAACAGATATAAAGAGAGTAAGAGTTAAATATGCTATCTTTAAAAATTAAGTTCAGCTCTATTGTTGCCTGTATCTTCTAATTTAGATGCGACTTTTATAATCAGAAAAAGGAAAACCAACTAAAATTAGAGTTGACTTTTGAACAACACAGGTTTGAACTGTGTATACATTGATTTGTTATAGTACAGTATGGCTAATGCATTTTCTCTGCCTTATGATTTTCTTAATAACATTTCTTTTCTCTAGCTTACTTTATTGTAATAATACAATATATAATACATATAGCATACCGAATATGTGCTAATCGACTCTATGTTATCAGCAAGGCTTCCAGTGAACAGTAGGCTACTAAGTTACGTTTTTGGAGACTCAAAAGTTATACACAGACTTTTGACTTGGGGGTGGGGTCATTGCCCCTAACCCCCACATTGTTCAAAGGTCAACTGTATTTTCCTAAAATCCAGAAAGCACATTTTAATTCTTTTGTACTGATCTAGTTCCTAATAACTAAGCAATGCTACATTTATTATTTCCTTTGATACAGAATTTCCCTTTGGAAATTCCACTGAGAATGTAATTTGAGGTAGAGGGTTTATGTTTTGAGGTACAGATTGTTTAAGTATCACTGCTCCTCCTTGTAAATTTACGTAGAGTTTTCATTTTTACTATTTTAGTCTTTTTAATTTCATGTTCATCCGCATGTGCTTTTAAACTATTTGGAGTGAAACTGATATGAGTTTGTAGAATCTGTTACATGTCATATATCACACACACACATGCAATAACCATTGTTTTTCATTAGACCAAAAAGGAAAAACATGTCTTTGGAGAAAAAATTAATTTGTAATTTTTTCTTTCTATAACTAATAGAACTTGTATACAGAGAAGTGAATATGATATTGGATAGTTTATATGTTATATTTATGTAATTATGCAATTTGGGTAACATCTATTCTAGAAAATAAATTTCTTTCATCTTATTAACATATTTTCTCTATTAAAAATAAATTTCCAAACAGGGAGCTGGGACAAATGAAAAGGTACTGACAGAAATTATTGCTTCGAGGACACCTGAAGAACTGAGAGCCATAAAACAAGTCTATGAAGAAGGTAAGTGTTTTGAATGTTATTTCCTCTTCATCTCCACTGTCATTTTTTCACTTTTCTAAAGTGAGCACAGTTCTTCACAATTACAGGAGGCAGGCCATACATGATTGCTAGAGGAATGGGTGTGTGAATGAATGACTGAGCAACAATTCAAGATAGTTTTCTTCTTCAGTGAAGAAAAGACTGCTTTTTACTATACCTGTATTTGTTTTGGTACTTAGGAGACTCATTTGACGAAGATGGAAGTTTACTTTTACTTTGAACTTGCAACTAGCGTAGAGACCTACAGTTTGCTTTTCTTTTACATTAACTTCAAGATGGATGTGGGTTTGCTTCCTGCAGAAAATTAGTTTTAAGTTACTAGAAGTTAAGAGTTCTCTAAAAGGCCCTTTTGGAATTTTGGAAAAGAAACTGTGTCCAAATTGGAATTGATAAAAATGTTTGAGTAAACGTGTCATTTTAGCTAATGGTAATGCTTGAATACTCTGCATTTTAATTTTTTGCCTTGGTGTACCTTACTTTTTGTGTGTGAAAAAATAATCTGTATTTCAATCTGAATGTGAATGGACCAAGAAAATGAAATAAAAAGTAAAGGTAGAGTGTTCTTTTCTCATCTCCTCAAAGTTTCTGTATCAGACTCTTTGTCCTGACTGAGCAGGAGCAGACTATCCAGATGGTCAGCCTAGTCAACAGACCAACAGGATGAATGCCTTCAGCTACGAAAATGGGTCCCTATCTTGGAATTAGTTTATTAATCTTGGAAATTATGTTGTAACTCAGCAAGTCAGAACAGGGTGAAATTTATAGCAACTGAATAGTTACCTATTCAGTGCTGGATATTTCTTTCCTGCTTCTCTTTTTACAGTTGGATAGGTCCCAACCACTAAGGCAGAGGGGATACATGTATCTTAACAGCAGAAAATCACATTTGAGGGTTTGTTTTTTTTAATGTTTTATTATTTATTTTTGAGAGAGACAGAGTGAGCAGAGGAGGGGCAGAGAGAGAGGGAGACACAGAATCTGAAGCAGGCTCCAGGCTCTGAGCTGTTGGCACAGAGCCTGTTGCAGGGCTCGAACTCACAGCTGTGAGATCATGACCTGAGCTGAAGTCAGATGCTTAACTGACTGAGCCACCCAAGCACCCCTAGAGCTTTTAGACCTTTAGAAATAGAGCCAAGCTTTTAACGTTTGTCTGCTTTCAGATAATGATTAAGTATTTAAGTGTCTTTGAGCTGCCTTCAATAGCAGCTGTTTGAAAGTTAGTGAAAAGGGCTTGTAGACTTTTGTAGATACCAGTTCTCCTCTTTACTATGGCATTATGTTAAATAACTGGAAATAGAGGCAGGAAGGGGCATGTTTTAAAATATCACTGCTATTAACTTTATTTGTTGTAGAGGAAAAATATCTTATTAGGGGAAAGAATGGCCATGCCAGAAGAAAAAAAAAAACAAACTCAGAATTTTAGATTATAGAAGAGCTTCTTTGGAAACTAATTATGTAAAACCTTTGAAAGAAAGCAATACAAAGTTTAAAATTATGATCAGTTGTGTTTTGGAGGCTTTCCTGTACCATCACTTGTCTACATAACTGCATTGGTTGAGAGCATTTCTAAATGGCTGAGTCATGGATTTTAGCTTGAATCGAGAACTTTTGGGAGACTTTGTTTTCTACCAGCCACTCCTAAAGCATTTGCCTTTAGTCTTTAGAGCACTCAGAGGTGGAGTAGAGAACGTTTATACTAATCAAGTATTTCTTTCTTTATGTCTCTTCTATTTGATTAATGGGGCAGGATATCTTTTTTTAGTTGAAAGAAGCTATAAATAAGTATGAAATAATTCTGTTGCAGAATATGGCTCAAGCCTGGAAGATGACGTGGTTGGGGATACATCAGGGTACTACCAGAGGATGTTGGTGGTTCTCCTTCAGGTATTGGGTGGAGAATATTTTACAGTTTGATTAAAAAATCTGAAGCTGGACTGGTCTGAATCTAGTTAAATAGATTTCTAGTACTTGCTTGCCTGTGTTTGTGTTTCAGAATATCTGACCTAAACTTTTAATAGCTAGCTTACAGGTTTGTTTGTTTGTTTGTTTGCTTTTTTAAGTTATCACTATTCTCTTTCATTCATAGGATTTAAAATCAAGAGGGTCAAATTGGTTTTAGACACTGCTGTGTGATGAGTGAAATATTGTAAATTGCTATCTTAAAATCATATTATTCCTAAGAGAAGGAGCTTTGTGTGCACAACCGTCAGGTGGAATCAATTTGCCTTTTGAATAAAAATGCTCATGTAATTCAATAATGTGGTATTATCTCTTAAAGGCTAATAGAGACCCTGATGCTAGAATTGATGAAGCGCAAGTTGAACAAGATGCTCAGGTGAGATGTGATATGTGGTGACGTTATAATGACATATAAATGAAAAAAGAATCCATGCTAATGGAAAATCATAATATATATTGTGATAGCATCTAAAATAATCTTATTTATGGGCCCTATATAAATCATAAGACCCATGTAAGTATATTTCTCTGATTTTGATCTGGCCAGTAAAATATTTTGTCCCCAAACTGAAATGAAATAAAATGAATTACGTATAGTGAATTTCACCTAGATATGGTATTTTTTGTGTGATAATGGAAATTCACAAAATAGATAATTTTACCAAAAAGCACAGGTATTATTGATTCCACTGCCAGTGAGGCAGTAGGTGTCTTGACAGGAGAGGATACAAAAGAGAAAATAAGGTGTTTTAGTGATAAATGGTTTCTGAATACATAGATTACAAGTTATTGTAGTACTTGGGAATTCACCCACCTTTCTTTTGATAGAATTCCGAATAGCATTGTTGTCTTGTCAGCTGCTTTTTAGTGACTCCCAAATGAAATTTTATACTCAAATGGCTTTTAAACCCCAGTATAGTCTTACTGTGGTTAATAAGTAATCAAACAAACTGATGGTAACCTGAGGGGAGGTGAATGGGAGGGTGGGAGGATGGGTGAGATAGGTGAAGGGGATTAAAGAGTATACTTATCATGATGAGCACTGAGTAATATATAGGATTATTGAATCACTATATTGTACACTTGAAACTGATATAACACTGCATGATAACTATACTGGAATTAAAATAAAAAACTTAAAAAAATAAGTAATTAAATGTAGGAAATAGTGTTAGGAAATTTTTGAAACATGAGACTAGAAAACTGGAAATTGGTAATGAAAGAATTATTTGCATTCCTAGAATCATATACCATAGTCCTGTCTCTCTGGTCACATGTTTCAATATACAATTCTGATTGTTGGTCCTACACCATTGAAAAAGGAAGGGTCATATTCACTCCTCCAGTTGACTTCTCTATGAAACAACCATTGGATGTGTAATCTGACTTTGGTAATGGGAAAGAGAAGGTGTTAGTATTCTTTTGGGTGGGTTGATTTTGTAATGGCTTTGGAATGTTAGCATCTTTTTGTCTAGCTGGAGACAGAAGGAAAGCAAATGATCATTTACTGAGGACTGTCTATGCAGTATTTGATGCTTCTCTTACTGTCTGTCCTCCATAGAATGCAAACCAATTGTGTCACAGCCCTATATAAAACATTAAAACTTCAGTGTATCCATTATCTTCAGAGTAAAGTTCAAGCCTTAAATATGGTTTATAAGCCTCTTTGTTATCCCTTGCTTTCTTATGCCTCCAGCCTCTCTTGCTTTCTTTCTCCACCTCCCCCTTCCTCCACCCATTCACCTGACTATTTCCTCTTCAGGAGTCAGTCTTCAGGTTAGCTACTTTTCAGATCTCCCTGCCTGACCCCTCCAAGTATATGTCAGGTGCCCTTAGGAAAGACTGTAGAATCTCCAGCTTCCTGTCGCAGTCCACCCAACTTATATTGAAGCTGCCTATTCACTTGTCTGCTTACCCAGGGCACTCTGAGCTGTCAGTTTGGTTTGTATCCTCTGGATCTAGCATTTAGTAGGCATTCAGTATATAACTGGTGAATGGATTAGTACATAATTGTGAAGTAGAGGGGATGATTTTCCTCTTATCCATAAGGAAACCGAGGCTCAGGGATTTGAGAATCAATCCCATGGTTCCCACTGACTAGTGGAGCTGGATTCATACCTTTGCCAGTCTAACCCTCAAGCTCTTTCTCTTTCAACTAGACAACAGTCTGTGTTTTTACCTGTTAGTTCCTCTCCCTTGATTCCTGTACCATGTAAAAGGTTTATTAAATATAGATTTGAAGCACAGGTCTAGCTTAACTCTACATTCTTGAAGGAAGAAATTTGGCTCCTTGAGGAGAAAGCTCTAGTCATCCCTTCAAACCTGTACTCCTGACTATTAGAAATGACCTTATTGCTTTCCAAGCATTAATTATTTGTGGGTTTTGTAGGAAACAATGTGATTCTCATACTCCTACTCTCAAGAGTAGGAGTGCTAGGTGCTTTTTAGTGGTCACTGTGGAAGAAGCCAACTCTAGTAGTCTCAGATGAATGCAGTGAGTCTTACATTAGCAGTAGGCTGATTTCTCAGCATAGCTGGTGATGTAATGAGAGCATTGCTGCAGTGTGAGGCTAGGGAGTGGAAACAGTGCATTTTTACCTCAATTTCATTGATTTCTCTCCTCAGAGTACTCAGTGTATAGCATTGCTTCTTGAACTTTTAAGTGCATGTGAATCACCTGGGAATATCCTTAAAACAGCAGATTCTGATTCAGTAGGTCTGGGTGGAGCCTGGGATTCTGTATTCCTAACAAGCTTTCAGGTGATACCTCTGTGGTTCTGGGACCACATTTTGAGTACCGGGTCTATATAGGTGTCACTTAGCTGCTGTGCAGAAGATATGACCATTCAGAACCCTGAAGGGGAAACTTTATATCTCCGAAAACTGTCTTATGAAGTTACTTTAAAATATCCCTGAAATAGAATCCAGGTTTTCTTTACACTTTCGGTGATTAGGAACAACATAGAACATGCTATACGGGCCATCAGTCTTTGATTCTATTATTTTTTTTTTTTAATTTATTTATTTTGAGACAGAGAGGGAGTATGAGCAGGGAGGGGCAGAGAGAGAAGAAGCGAGAGACAATCCCAAGCAGGCTCCATGCTGTCAGCACAGAGCCTGATAGGGGGCTCAATCTCGTGAACCAGGAAATCATGACCTGAGCGAAAATTAAGGGTCCAATCCTTAACCACCTGACCTAGCCAAGCACCCCAGTTTTTGATTCTTTGAAATATATTAACTAATTCAGCCTGTTAAAAATAATTATCCTTTCATCCTTAGGAAACAGAACACACCTAATTCTTGTAGCAAGGGCAGCTGGACTGTTCTCACTAATGGGAATTTAAGATTTCTTAATTGAGAGTAAGCTGAGACAAAAAAAGGGCACTTGGCCCTTTTATAAGCTTTTGAATTTTTTCTCTACCGAAACCTGGCGCTAAGAGAATTCATTCTGTTTCAGGAATTTGATAAGTCACAGTGAGTCATTCACCTGGGAAATTAACATTTTTGTGGATAATCTACTTCACTCTCTTACATTTTTAATGCTTTAAACTGATTTTACCTCTTCCCCCCCCCCCCTACTCTAAATTCTTGTTTCATGCTCGTAGAGAAAAAGCTATGCTCCTAGGGGAAGGAGGGGGAAGAGAGGGGAAGGAGAAGGAATCAATGTTTACCGAGTATCTGCTTTTGATGACCTGATACTATTTGATGTAGTCATTATATAAGTTACATAATCTGCATTAACGCCTTTGTAGAAATATTATTCCTACTCTGTAGGTGAAAACACTGAGACTCAAGAAGAGATTAAGTAACTCATCTAAGATCTCATAGATAAGGACAAGGACCAAATCTTTTTGACTCTAAAACCTTTGCACTGAACCAGGGGTTATCAAACTGAGCTAAACTGTAAAGCCCACTCTGAGGGAAGAGGGGAGGATGAAAAGGTGTGAGGGTCCTTCATCCAGAGCAGCTCCTTGGATATTTGCCATCCTCATTTAGAAGAAAGGACTCTTAACATTCAAACAAGACAAAACCAAAACTTTAAAAAATCATTGTTCCAGGGCGCCTGGGTGGCTCAGTCAGTAGAGCGTCTGACTTCAGCTCAGGTCATGATCTCATGGCTCCTGAGTTCGAGCCCTGCGTTGGGCTCTAATGCTGACAGCTTGGAGCCTGGACCCTGCTTCGGATTCTGTGTCTCCCTCTCTCTCTCTCTCTGCCCCTTCTCTGCCCGTGCTCTCTCTCTCTCTTTCTCTCTCAAAAATAAATAAACATTAAAAAAACTTTTTTTAAAATCATTATTCCATGTGAAGATTATCATTACTGCATATGATTTACTCAGTAGTTTTAGAATATGTATTGATCTAAAACATAATTCTTTTAAGAAAATTAAGAGATTCTAGTTTTTTTTTTTTTTTTTTTGAATGTTACTTATTTTTGAGAGAGAGAGACAGAGTGTGAGAAGGGGAGGAGCAGAGAGAGAAGGGCACACAGAATCCGAAACAGGCTCCAGGCTCTGGGTTGTCAGCACAGGGCCTGATGTGAGGCTCAAACTCACAAACTGTGAGATCATGACCTGAGCTGAAGTCGGACACTTTATCAACTGAGCCACCCAGGCACTCCAAGAGATTTTAAATAGCCATTTTGCAAATGATTTCCATATTACAGGCCTAACTCTGCCATACCTGCTAGAGAAAATTTCTAGAAATATGGAATAGTTGTTCAGAAAGGAGTACTTCAGTAATACTTGCAGGATTGTGTAGAATGCACCCCCTCTTTTAGGTGTCAATGTGTATGTATATCTTATCTATGTGTAGAAAATGTAGAGGTAGTAACTGATATCTTTAGGATATTGGCATTCATGGTAATTTTTTTTCTTATTTTTTTTTTCTTTTGTTATAGAAAATTTCTCAGTGAACATGTGTTATTTTTGTAATTAGGTTTAAAAGTTATTTTAAGACAGGTCTATAACACCATGATGTAGTTCTAAAATTTAGATACTTGCACAACTTTCGTTGTAACTCTTTTCAGTTCTGAAGAACATGCTCGCATGACCAGGATTGGTATTATTTATTTTTATCATTAAAATAAATCATTTTCAAAATTGAGTGTAAAGATGTGACTCATTTTTTAAAATTTCCTGGAAATATAACAAAAACTAGATCTATAATCACCATAATCTACATTTTTAAACACACTATGATCAAAATTTCTACATCTAAACACGTGCTGTGATCTCATCACCTTCTGTCCTTATGTGGTATGCCACTTGTGAGCATAAAGGCAGCTGAAGGCTCAGCAAATTGCATTTGTCTTGGCTTAATAGGTATACTTTACCTGGAAATGAATAAAAGGGTAGTATAGACATTTTAAAGATTGATGCATTGGGTTTTAATAAATTATCCACATCTCAATAAGTGGGATCAGGTTTAATGATGATGTTTATATATAATTTTATTTTATTTTTTTTAGCAATTATATGAATACTAAAAACCATATAGTCTCCATTTAAGAAGTAAATCTGGACAAACTATTCAACAAGTATATGTTAATTGCCTGCTGTATGCCAAGTGTTGTGATCTACCCCCAACCTTTTAAAAAGTCATTGTGATATTTTATTTTTATTTTATTTTTTAAATGTGCATTTGTTTATTTTTGAGAGAGAGAGAGAGAGAGAGACAGAGAACCAAGCAGGCCCCATGCTTTCAGTGCAGAGCCCGACCTGGGGCTTGAACCCACGAATGCTGAGATCATGACCTGAGCTGAATTCAAGAGTTGGACACTTAACTGAATGAGCAACCGAGGCTCACCCCCCACCCCCATTGTGATCTTTTAGAAATGTGAAAGCTCTTTGTAGCTAGTTTTGGTTAAACTGCAGTTGAAAAGGGAAAATATGGAGTTTATTTTTTTATCATGTGTTCCTGAATAGCTGCTGAGTAAGCAAAACAGAAAATGTAGACCATTTAGCTTCTAGTTAAATTCTTTCCCAGTCTGTAAGTGGATGTGTCAAGAGTGAAGTGATCAGAAATTTCTGCCAACCACACCATTGCCCCTGAAAGACACAGCATGGTAGACATTTTGAGACCGTTTAACCTTGCCCCATTGTTGTGCTTTATTCCTTTGACTCACTAATCTGTGGCACAGTTCAGTGGCAAGCTCCAAAGTAGCTCCATACTCACCTCATTGAGTTTAGGAAACAGAAATGAAAAGTGTAAGATGGTGAATCGGGCACATTAACGTACAGGGAATAAAACACAGGTATGATTCAGAACCTGGAAACGAGAGGGAGGGACAATATACTAATTGAGGTTGAAATTTTCACAGGCTTTGTTTCAAGCTGGAGAACTGAAATGGGGGACAGATGAAGAAAAGTTTATCACCATCTTTGGAACACGAAGTGTGTCTCATTTGAGAAGGGGTGAGTGAAAAAAAAATGTGTATGCTGCTGGTACTTTGGTTAATTTTGAAAGTACAGGAGCCAGTGTGCCAAAATATGTACTGTTTAACAGACACTTACTGAGTGAATCAGTTTTTGTATTTCTTCCTTTTGGTAGCCATGAGAAATCTCACAATTCTCTTTGCTGCTGTTGTGTTTACAGAACTAGAGATCCTTAGTTCCCCTTTGCAATCAGAGGGTGAGGAGGGAGCTAGGCCTCTAGATTGTCACTCTCATTGTCACAAATCACTGAGCTGTGTGTGGTTCACTTCAGTATTTCCTCCTAAGTAGTGGGATGCATGACCTCATCTCTAGACATTCATTCAGTTCTTGTGGTATCAAGTGGGAATGAGTTCAGTGGCCTTACTAATCGGGGCTTTAAAAACTGGCTTTTCTGTAGGTAGCATTCCTTGGCTGATTTGGCAAGACCTGGGCTCTTTTTGTTTTTCTGCACCACTGTCCTTGGTATTTTGGGGTTTTCTTTCTCATGCTCTGTACCTCATTTTCACAGGATGGCTACTGAAGCTCCAAATTTATCAATCACTTTAATAGCAAGAAGAAAGGGACAAACCAATCATACCTGTTTATCACTTAAAACAAATTTTTTTTTTCAATGTTTATTTTTTAGAGACAGAAAGCATGAGCAGAGCACGAGCAGGGGAGGGGCAGAGAGAGAGAGGACCGAGGATCTGAAGTGGGCTCTGCGCTGTCAGCACAGAGCCTGATGTGGGGCTCGAACTCATGAACCATGAGATCATGACCTGAGCCGAAGTTGGATGTTTCACCAACTGAGCCACCCAGGGGCCCCTGTTTATCACTTTTTAATAAGGAAAGAAAAATTTCTCAGACTCCTCTCCAGCAGATTTACCTTTGGGTCTCATTGGTTGTAACTAGTAAGTAGAGGCCAGGAAATCAGTGAACAAAGAACATTTATAATCCATTGTTGAGGGCTTGCCATATTGAGGCTCTACAACAAAGTCCAGGTTCTGTCAGCAAGGAAAAAGGGGAGATTTGTGTTCAGTAGGACAATACATGCTTAGAGTAAATACCTTCTTTCCTTGCAGAACGATCTTTACATGATTAAGAAATTATTTTCCTTTCTTATAGTGTTTGATAAATACATGACTATATCAGGATTCCAAATTGAGGAAACTATTGACCGAGAGACTTCTGGTAATTTGGAGCAACTACTCCTTGCTGTTGGTAGGTAGTTTTACAATGTATATAAAATTTATGGTGTTAAGAGCTAAAGCATTTATTCAATTGAAGGTGTATCTGAAAAGAACCACTTCTTTCTTTATGAAAAGAAGGTCTTATGATATTTGGGTGAAGCAAACTCCTCAATTTCCAATTCAAAGTCTGTTTTGATGTTGGAAATGAATTAATCTGGTTAGTTCATCTAATCCCATGGAAATACTGAAACAATTGTTTGAAAGTCATTTTGAAGCTGCATTAAAAATATTACTATTTTATTATGAATCTGAAGTGTCAGCATTATCTCAGAGGCTTTTAAATATTTCAGATTCTTGTGGAATTTTAGTATTCTTTTGAATACTGTCCTCACAACTTTGAGGCTGACTGAGAAATTGGAATCTGAGTTAGAAAAAGTATCTTTTGTATGATGGAAGATATAATAATGGTTATTTTCAAATTAATTTAGAAATTGGTTTCAGCTAAATATTCAGAATGATCTAGAAACATTGAAGAACTGAGTTTGTATATACTCTCTAAATCCAGGGAGAATCTAGTTTGTGAGCTCCCAGTGGCCCTAGTTTTCATATGGGTTTGGAGTGAACCTGTCTGCTGTTTGTTCTGAGTACTTGGCATTGATCTCAAGTTCTGTGCTATTTTCTGGAGAATAAGCTAATGACGTTCATGAACCACCACTAATAGTAGCCTTTGGTTTGACTTCCGCAGTTAATGAATTTTAAAAGAAAACTTTTAGACAGCCCCTTCATAATTACAGTAGATTTGAAATAATGACATTTTTAGTTACTGGTGGCTGTTTTGTTTAAGCGTTGGAAAAGAGAGAATAACTCCACCACCCCCAATTCATGGATTGTTATTTCTGTATATTAAGAAATTTTCATATGGATAGTTTCTGAAGTTGAGCCAACTGAGGTCTGAGCAGCCCTGAAACAGAGTAGATACATATATGTTCAGGGAAGATACTCTTTTTCTCTTATCCATTTATCTGGGTGTTTCTACTGAATTGGGTAAGTCTCATGCTGCTCTATGTAAATCATGGATATTAAAGAATATGGAGAGAATACCTAGGTTAAGACTATAGAAAGATAGTCTAAGATTTGTCGAAGGTTAGATAGAGTGGTTACCTTGTGTTATTTGCTTGAATGTGTTGGATTTAAAACTTCTAGGATGCCTGTATAATTTATTGAAGATGAAGAAAGTTGTGGGTAATAGCCCAGGCCACCCAAACTGTGATAGCAGAGAGGTACTCATAGAACAAAGGGGAGTTGAAAAACTCACGTGCCCTGTCCTACACACCTTTCTATGTAGAACTCAGAACTTTAAGTAAATCTCAACCCAGTTGCTAAGAAAATACTTGGTGAATAAGGAGATCAGATCAGCTTGCAAATGAGCAGTTTTTTAGCCTATGTTACTTTTATATTTGTAAAGTAGAGCAATAAACATGAAGCAACTTTTGGTTTTTAATTACTTAATTCTTTTCCTATCAGAATAGCATCTGACCATTGTATTTATTTTCTTAGTGAAATCTATTCGAAGCATACCTGCCTACCTTGCAGAAACCCTCTACTATGCTATGAAGGTAAGTGCATACCTGGAGTCTTACATCTAATTAATTTATCTTTCTAGTTATCTTTGCATATTATTATGATTTAAATGATAGACTTTGGGTTTTTTTATTCCCCTTAAAACATGCTACCAAATTGTTTTACTTTATTGATTCATCCTAACTCAGGAGAGTTTGATGCCATATTTGACATTTTTAAACAATGTGCCTCTCTCTTTTTCCTTATTAAAGGGAGCTGGGACAGATGATCATACCCTCATCAGAGTCGTGGTGTCCAGGAGCGAGATTGATTTGTTTAACATTAGGAAGGAGTTCCGGAAGAATTTTGCCACCTCTCTTTATTCCATGATTAAGGTAGTAGAATCTTTCTTTAAATTATGTTCAGAAATCCAGAGCAGACCAATAGATAGCAGGTAAGACATGGATGAGAGAACCCAGTTCTTGGTTAAAGTTTACAATTTTAGTCGTGTGATTAGAGCTATGACTTATGAAACTTGGCATAATGTGTCCTAAAGTCCGGATGATGGCTCCCAAGTGAAAGATTGGCTCTTGGTAAGGCTTGAGGCTTTTGGTGAGCCTAGCAGCATTATTTAGTAGTGGTGACAGATGACTCAACAAACCCAACCCCTGCCCCTGATGATAAGGTGTTTGTTCTTTCTCTCTTTTATCAGTTTCAGCTGTCTTTATTAGTTCCTCCTTCCTCCCATATCAGACTTTCCTTTCTTTATTGTCTGTTATCAGCTTGTCTGTGGTATTGGTTCATAGTTCAGGAAAGAGCCAACCAGGTTATATCAGAAATAAGTAAAGAGCTTGGGTATTACTATCATTTTTGTCTCTTTAAAAGCAAGGGAGACTGTGGCCTAAATTTAAAGTTGGCTTAAGGCCTTTTGACTTTCTTTCCTTTCTCTCTTTTCACTCTCTCTTCTTTCTTTTAATAAAGGGGAAAGTGGGCCATATGCAAAGCAGGATCTCAACTGAGCAAGCTTTGAACTTTGTGTGTGTGTGTGTGTGTGTGTGTGTGTGTGTGTGTGTGTGTGGTGTGGCTGGGTTGAAGGACACTGGAGAGTTCTTGTATGCACTCTGAGCTTGAAAGATTAATTTATCCTACATATCTGTATATGAGATAAGCAGAGGTAAAGCTTATCCTGCTCCTCTGTCTTTGAAGCAAAGACATAACAGTCACACAGTCCCAGGATTGCCTCCCCTAGCCAGACACATAGTATATGATAGAAACTTAGAGGTTTAGAAACCTTGATTTGAATATCATTGTAAAATCTTCCTTGTTCTCTGTATTACTAACTGAAGAAGAGCGTACTTCATTGTCTTAGAGCTGTGCCTTTAAGGGGTGCAATTAGAAATTAAACATATGTTACATTGGTAGGAAACTCCTGGTATGACATTCCTGATGTGAAAGTCACATACACAGAGATTATCCACTTGAGACAAAAGTCACATGAATAAAACTTTTTGCCAGACATTTAGTTTTTTATTTTCTGAGGCTTCTGTGACTCACAGAGCTTAACGGAATACATTTGGGTTTCAGGGTGATACGTCTGGGGACTATAAGAAAGCCCTCTTGCTGCTGTGTGGGGGAGAAGATGACTGAGGTACCAGCTGGAAAGAGATTCCTGTGCCGTGCCTACCACCGCCGCCATGACCTTCCTTCACATCTCGCTGCACTTTCTGTATGCTGGTGCTTGACACATTGCCTTATTCATGCTAGTATGCTAATGACCAAAACATACATGTTGCAGAAAAAAATAGTGGTGCTTCTTTCTGATATTCAGTTAAGATCTTTCTCTTTGTTTATTATAGTACTGGAGTGTACTTATGTTACTAAAGTCTAAAGTCTGTGTCATTTATACTTTCTTTTAAAAGATGAGACGCTTTTAGCCTTTTTAAAAAACTTCATTTATATTAAATTGATAACCGTATTTCCTTAATCGGAACTCTAGCCTTGAAATTATGAACTCCTGGAAGTGTTACTAATCAAGTTTGCTACTAAATTAAACCTGGTTTCATTCAAAAGATTGTATTCAAAAGATTAATGAAAAATAAACATTTCCTTCCTCCTGAATTATCTGTATGTGTTCAGAAAAATTTTTTAAAAATCATTTTTATTTGAGTATGGTTGGTACAATGTTACATTAGTTTCAGGTGTACAACATGGTGATTCAGCAACTCTACAGGTCGTGCTGTGCTCACCACACATGTAGCTACTACTGTTAGCATAGAACGCTATTACAAAACCAATGACTATATTCCCTATGCTGTGCCTTTTATTCCTATGACTTCCTCATTCCATCACTGGAAGTCTGTATCTCCCTCTCCCCTTCACCCATTTTGCCCATCCCTTTGTCCTTCTCCTTTCTGGTAACCGTCAGTTTGTTCTCTGTACTTAAGGTCTGGTGCTGCTTTTTGTTTCTTTGTTTATTCATTTGTTTTTTAGATTCCACATATGAGTGAAATGATATGGTATTTGTCTTTCTCTCTCTGACTTGTTTCACTGAGCATAATACCATTAGCAATGATATCTTTTTCCAAGCTAGTCATTGGCAATGGTGTCACCTGACAGCTGAATTTGCAGTTGACTTTTGGGTGATAAACGTGAGTTGCAGCTGCATCCCTCTGCATGTGGAACGAGAGAGAGGTTAAGGGGTCTCTGATTGATTTATAGCATATATAGCATCAATTAAGGTGATGCTTAGGATGCTAGTTGCTTAGTAGAAAAGCTATTTTAAAACAGCCTAAAAATTAAAATAAAATAAAACAACCTAAAAATTCAGAGCATACTTTTCTCTTTCCTATTATTAACTTGTTTTTCCTATTTTCATCTGCTACCTTCTTTGAGAAAAAAGCAGGCAACATCTGTTAGAAAGAAGCAGTTTCTTTCTTTCTTATAATATTTACCTTTCAGTTTTCTGCTTTCAAACTGCTTCTTGAATTGGTGTCAGTTTCCTTTTTTGCACTGACACCCTTAGGTAAGCATTTTTTAAAAGCATGTGATTGCTAATAATAAGACATTTTTATAAGTGGACTGCTCTCCCTTTGAAAATTTTTAAGTAGTAATTTGTTCTTGTTACAACCTTGGCTGCTAATCAGAATAACCATGGAGCCTTAAACTATATGTACATATAACATTGCTTTTTTTTTTTTTTTTCCATAAGCAATTCTGATGCAGAGCCAAGTTGAGAATCAATTGCCTACATATTTTTTTTCCAGTTTTATTCGGATATAATCGACATACATCACTGTGTAAGTTTAAAGTATACAGCATAATGAGTTGACTTACATATATATTGCAAAAGGATTACCATAATACATTTAGTTAACATCCATGATCTCATATAAATTAAAAAAAAAGTTTTCTCCTTGATGATAATTCTTAGGATCTCTTAACTTTTTTTTTTTTTTTTTTTTTAATTTATTTATTTATTTTTGGGACAGAGAGAGACAGAGCATGAACAGGGGAGGGGCAGAGAGAGAGGGAGACACAGACTCGGAAACAGGCTCCAGGCTCCGAGCCGTCAGCCCAGAGCCTGACGCGGGGCTCGAACTCACGGACCGCGAGATCGTGACCTGGCTGAAGTCGGACGCTTAACCGACTGCGCCACCCAGGCGCCCCAGGATCTCTTAACTTTCAAATATGTGAGATCACACAGTGTTAAGTGTTGTACATTATATCCCCAGTACTTACATATCTTATAACTAGAAGTGTGTACCTTTTGACCACTTTCACCCAATTACCCCGTTCCCCATTCCCTACCTCTGGTAACCACAAATCTGATCTCTTTTTCCATAACTTTGTTTTTTTGTTGTCATTTTTTGGATTCCACATGTCATAGAAGTCATAGAGTATCTTTTCTCTGACTTATTTCACTTAGCATAATGTCCTCAAGTTTCATTTATGTTGTCACCGATGACAAGATTTCCTTCTTTTCTATGGCTGAATAATAGTGTGCTGTCTATATATATCACATTTTCTTTATCCATTCATCCACTGATGGAAATTAGGTTGCTTCCAGGTCTTCGCAATTTGTCAATAATTCTGCAGTGAATATGGACTTGTCTCTCAAATCTTTGTAATTGTTCAAGCAGCCTACTTTTATTCTTAGTGGCTCCCAGGAGTTGAAGGTGCACCAAGACCGTTTAGGGTCCTAAAGGGTGGTGGGGGTGAATCTCAGTCATTACCTAGATTCAGGCTAATTGGAATCCAGATTCTCAGGCAGAAGCTTTTAAAGCATGTAAAAATCCCCTTTTTAGGGGAAGACTGAGAGATGGGCATTTCTGTTTGCTTTCTCTACACTGAGTCCTAGGGTGACGGGCAGTTAAGAACTATTTCTTAGTTTGGTACACTCTCACTGAACTGGTGAACAGAGCCCTCCAGGCCTCCAGAGCCAGGCTATCAAGGGATGTGTCCTCTGGCAGTAGTCACAAAAGCCGGTGCACCATACATCTACACAAACTCCTTTCTTGGACACCAGGAACATGGAGTGGGGCAAGGGAGGGAATGAAGATGGCACCTGCCAGCCTCCCTGGTTTGTGGAGAGAATTTTAGCCTCTAGGTGTATTTTTTATTAGAATCCTACCCCTTATGGGGCGCCTGCGTTGCTCAGCCAGTTAAGTGGCTCAGGTCATGATCTCACGGCTCGTGAGTTCGAGCCCTGCACGGGACCCAGCATCGGGCGCTGTGCTGACAGCTTGGAGCCTGGAGCCTGCTTGGGATTCTGTGTCTCCCTCTCTCTCTGCCCCTCCCCTGCTCATATTCTGTTTCTCTGTCTCTCAAAAATGAATTAAAAAAAAAAAGGAGAGAATCCTACTTGTTAGGCCCCAGCTATGAAGATAAGCTAATAGGCTTCTTTCACAGAAAGACTGGGCACTATTCACTCTGCTGTCTCTGTGCTATGCCCTGGGGTGGGTGGCTGGGTAAGAACTACTTCACCATTTGTAACAGCCCTTCAGCCATGAGCACAAGCCATGCCGACTACTAGAACCAAGTAATTGGGAGGTGTCCCTTGGGTGGCAGCTGTAAAAATCAGACGAGTGCACAAGCTCCCATCCAGGAGTCCCAGTGAAACACAGCAAGGCAGGGGAGCTGCAGTGATAGTGCCCATTGGCCTCTGTCACTGGCGAGCACTTCAGCAGGCCCCTAGGTGTGTGTTAAACCAGAAGCCTGCCCCTCAGGCTGAAGCTCCAAGACAACCAAATAGGCTTTAACAAAAAGTCTGGGGGTGTGTTTCGGTCTAGCGTCTCTGCGTTTGGGTGTGGTAGCCAGTTGTGCATCATTGCTCCCTTTGTCCCAGTCTCCTGGGACCCACGAATGCAAGCCCTGCTGGTCCCTAGAGCCAGGTGACCAAAGGGTGTCTCCTGGGTGGCAGCCTTAAAAGCAGGCACCAGACACGTGTGCAACTCCTCTCTGAGGGACACTGGCGATCTGGGTCACACAAGGGGAGAATGAGAAGACTGGTCTTTGGAGAGGATTACAGTCAGCCTTTAGGATGTGTGTTCATTTGCAAACCTGCTCCTCATGTTACAGAACCAGGCTGGAATGCTGGCAGAAAAACCAAATGGTACTCGGAGATCTTGGTGGATCAGAGATTTATTTAACACCAGTGGGCTCAGAGGAGACTGTTTCTCCAAAGGTCTGATCGCCGAGTGCAAGTGGGGAGGGTAATTTATAGTCGTCAGCTTCCGTATCTGTGGGGGTTTTTGTGCACACAGCAAACAAAAGAAGAAGAACCCGGAGGAGGGGTCTCTACACTAGAGACCAGAGTCTGTTTTAGCCTCGTCGGCCATCTTTGGCATACTTTATTCACTTCTCCAACATTCCCCCCTTTGATGCCTTTTAAAAAAACTTTTAGAAGGCATCACCTTTCAGTTTTACAGGTTGGTATTCTCGGAAGGCTAACATACATGCAGTAGTTTGGTGAGCAACACCAAAGTGTTTTCAATAAAACATACTAGGGCATTCAGTATACAGGGGCTGATGGATACAAGTAAAATTATGGAGAGGAGGGGCCCTGCCAGGGCAGGAAGCCAGGATGCCCATTCCGTGAGATCCCATCCTTTCCATTGATTGATACTTTCCTGTTGTCTACGTTGAATTCTTTCCTTGAGTTCCTTAACCTTAGTTGTAACTATTCCTGACTGGTTTACGAAATAGCAACATTCCTACCCCAGAAAGATGCAAGTCCCTCCTTTTTCTGAAGTGAGGAGATGGAGGGACTTGCCTATTTTGGAGGGTCACTGCCGCCCTCCAAAGAGAGTTTATTTGGCTTTGTAAGGTTACCAGAGAATCTGCCACCCATTCCATGTCTTCATTTGTCTCTTGAGATAGTCTGTGGCATAGTCCTACAGATGAACCTATGCCTCCTATTGCAGTTCCTATTCCTGTTGCAATTCCTGCTACTATCAGAACGGGTAGCAGGACTGTCTGTTTAGCCTGGGACTTGGGGCTAAAGGCTGTTAGGAGCTGATCTACAGTGTATAGGGATATCTCTGGAGTTAGGAAGTTGGAATAACATATCTGAGTCCAGTTGGCCTCTAAGCGTTGGTAGGCTGAATTAGAACACAGATAGAACACCCCAGGGATTGAACATAGGGTTGCATTCCTCTTTAAGGTTATATTTCTTCTGCATAGAGAGGTACTGTTCATACCTTCAGGGACTGTACAGACTAGATTGTCGGCATTTGTGAGAAAGATCCCAGTGGCCAGGGGTCCAATTAAGACAGAGGTGTTGGTTTTGAGATTTTCAGGAGCTTCCCAGGTCAAAGGGATGGGAATGGCTAAGTAAGCCCTCTGGCTGAGGGGCAAGCACATCCAGCAGGTTTGGGTGTGATTATCTATTTTATTGAGGACTTATAGAGTAGTGTTGGCCCAATGCTGGAATGGGGAATTGGTAAGCATCTGGTTGATGGCTGAAAGTTTCAAACCTTGGTAGGCTGCCGGGGGAGTGGTCACCTTTATGGCTTGTATTACCCTATCCTGGGTGTCTTTTATAACTTTTTGAAGGGCCCTGTCTTTCACTCCTCCCCTGTCTGAGATCCCCCATTGAGGAAGGTAAGTGTAGCAAGCTCACTTCCCTCTCTGGAGGCCCTTGTTGTGAAATGGGTTCCTGACATTTTGGGGTATCTCTATGGTCCAATACTTAGTCCTTGGGGCACCAGGTGACTGACAGAGAGTGGGTGTTTTTCCCTTGAAGCAATCTTTGTGGAGGGAGGTGAAGGCGCTGAACGCCCTTGACCCTGTTATTGTCATATAACAATCCTGGGGGCAAAGTAGGTAAGCGGCAGTTGTAAGGGTGAGAGAAGTTATCATAATATACAGGAAATACTTAATAATCCTCCCATCCAGAGGAGGTATGTGAGACCCAGTATGCATCTTTTGTCCCACGTCTAGCTTGTTAGTGTAGTCTCTATCAGCCCAAACAGTAAGAAGTAAGATTAGGGCTATTACACCAGTAAGGGGCAAGGGCTGGCGGAGCTGCATCCAAACCCTTGGGCTAGGTTCATGCATTGATTCCTCAAGCTTCTGCCGTGCGCAGGCCAGCCAGCTTCCGGGGTGTGGCTGGAGCAGGGCTGGAGGTCTCAGGGGCCAGTTTCCCTTTTGAGGGTCAGTTTAAGCAGGTTGACTGGATCTGGATCACTTTGCCAGGTTGTGGGTTCTTCTGAGTTGGGCTTCTTAACTCTGGAGCGATGGACCCATGGGATGATACCTGTAGGAGTATGACCTGTACAGCCTGTAGGCTGTAGGAATTGTTAAAATAACAGTATGAGGCCCTGTCCACTGTGGTCTAAGAGGTTCCCTCTTCCAATCTTTAACCCACCCAGAGTGTCCTGGCTGAAAGGGGTGAACAGGGGTCCCTAAGGAAATTGGGGCCCTCTCTATGGTGTATCTCTGTAACTTATTTAGTCCCGCCCCCAAGGTCTGGAGCTGTTCTCTTATTCCCTTTTCTCCAAGCTGGTGTAGGTCTCCTGGGAGTTTTCCTAAACATGGAGGGGGTCACCCATATAATAACTCAAAAGGGGAGAATCTCAGTGCCCCAGGCATGCATCGGACACGCAGGAGGGCCAGCGGTAGTAAATCTGGCCATGGGAGATTAGTCTCTTGGTGGAACTTAGCCAGGGTTTCCTTGAGGGTGCTATTCATCCGCTCTACTTTCCCTGAGCTCTGGGGTCGGTAAGCAGTGTGTAGTTTCCAGGTAATGTTGAGGGACTTTGTCAGGGTTTGTATAATGTCTGCCACAAATGCAGGTCCGTTATCACTGTGTATGGTTAAAGATAGACCAAACCGAGGCACAATCTCCCGTAGAAGGGTTTTGGCCATCTCGTGACTTTGTTCTGTTCTGGTCGGGAATGCTTTGACCCATCCTGAATATGTGCAGATTATTACAAGAAGGTACCTGAACCCTTTATTTGGTTGTATGTCAGTAAAGTTCACCTCTAAGTCTTCGAAAGGGGCAGCCCCCATCTTTTGTGTGCCAGGCGGGGGCTGTGGGGCAGACCAAGCATTGTTTTTGGCACACATTACACATTATTCACTGACAGCTCAGCATAATGCCGGCAGCTGGCTGATACAGTAGTTCTTTTTGAGGAGGGCCTCTAGTGCAGTTTTCCCTAGGTGCGTGAGTTGGTGATATTCCTTCACTATGTGTTTTCCCACATCTTTGGCAGGACAAAGATGTGTCCATTTGGCATGACCCACCATCCCTCTTTGCTTAGTGTGCCCCCTTCTGTTGAGGCCCAACTTCTTTCTTCGTTTATGTACAGGGGAGGGGAGTCTTCTCTCTGGGGCGCAAGAGTCATAGTGTAGGTAGGAGCTTTGCCTGGGTCACCACAGGTGGCCGTTCTGGCTGTTTTGTCAGCCAGGTGATTTCCTTGAGTTATGGGGTCGTCTCCTTTCTGATGTCCCTTACAGTGTAGGATAGCTACCTTGTCTGGCAGCCATACGGCCTCAAGAATCTTTAGTATTTCTTCCTTATTTTTGATAGTTTTCCCTGCAGCAGTAAGGAAGCCTCTTTCTTTACAGATGTCCCTGTGTACACGCACAGTAACAAAGGCATACCGGGAATCAGTGTAGATGTTAACTCGTTTACCTTTGCTAAGGATGAGGGCTTGGGTTAAGGCGTACAGTTCAGCTCATTGTGCCGACCATCCTTCTGGCAAGGCCTTGGCTTCCAGAATTTCAGTGGTTGTGGTTACCGCATATCCTGCTCTTTGCCCTCTTGTAAATAGCTGCTCCCATTGCTGAACAGGGTGATCTCCGGGCTTGTTATAGCCTAGTCTTGGAGGTCTGGGCGGATGGTGTAGACTTCATCCACTACTTCGGAACAGTCGTGGTCGGGTTCTCCCTCCTCCATGGGAAGGAAGGTGGCCGGGTTTAGTGTTCTTACTGTTTTGAGAGTGACCCGTGGGTTTTCATAGAGAAGGCCTTGGTATTATGTCAGCTGAGAATTAGAGAGGAAACGATATCCTTAGGTGCTCATGAGGGACATGACTGCATGTGAGACCTTAACATTAAGCATTTGTCCCAGTGTGAGTTTGTCTGCCTCCTTGATGAGCAGGACTGTGGCTGCCAGCGCTCTGAGGCACAGTGGCCGTCCTTTAGTCACAGGATGAAGTTTTTTTTTGATGGGTAGGCCATTGGCCATTGGCAAGGCCCCATGCTCTGAGTGAGCACTCCAAGGGCTATTTTGTCCTTTTCATGTAAGAAGAGGTTAAAGGGCCTTTCTATGTCAGGCAAACCCAGGGCTGGGGCTCATCCCAGAGCCAACTTTATTTCTGTGAAAGCGGCCCTTGCCTCTGAAGTCCATGCGAGGGGCTCCTGGTCTGGACTCGCTATGGCTGAGAATCTGCGAACCCAAATGCTACAGAACCCTGCAGCCCCTAAAAATTCACGCAAGCCTTGTTTTGTTTGGGGCTGTGGCAGTGTGGTGATAACTTTCTTCCTTTCTGGTCCTAGTTCTCTTTTTCCTTTTGTGAGGAGGAAGCCTAAGTATCGGACCTGCTGCTGACAAATCTGTGCCTTCTTCCAAGAGGTCCGATACCCCGAGTAGGACAGGAGCTGCAGGAGGGCCTTGGTACTTTTCATACTGTCTTCTTGGGTGTTGCTGGCAAGGAGAAGGTCATCTACATATTGGAGGAGGACACACCCTGTGGTTTCCCTTGGGAAGTCGGTGAGGTCTGCAGCTAGTGCTTCCCCAAAAAGAGTGGGTGAGTTCTTGAAACCTTGGGGAAGTCGTGTCCAGGTCAGCTGCATCTGGAGCCTGTAACAGGCTCAGCCCATTCAAAGACAAACAATGGTTGACTTTGAGGAGCCAGGTGGAGGCAGAACAAAGCATCCTTTAGGTCGAGGCATGTAAACCATCTGGCTGACCCTGGTATTTGGCTGAGGAAAGCATACGGGTTTGGAACCATTGGGTGTAAGGAAACAGTCACTTTGTTAATGGCCCTCAAATCCCGTACTGGTCAGTTCCTCCTCCTGGCTTCTTGACTGGCAAGAGTGGGGTATTCCAAGCCCATTGGCACTCAATTAGAATACCTACTTCTCTGAGTTTGGTCAGGTGCTCTTGTATACCCATTCTAGCCTCTAGTGGAAGGGGATACTGCCTTTGTCTCTGAGTTTGGGCTCCAGGGATCAGGTCAACCATGATGGGGGCCCAACTCCAAGCTAGTCCAGGTGGGTTATCTTCAGCCCATACAGAGGGGAATGTAAACCTGGATTCTGAATCCCAGGGTAAACCCTGGGTGCAGAATAGTCTCCATTCTTCTTCTCTTGGCAGGGTAATCGCCAAGACCAGGGTTTCCTTCTGCCTTGGGTTTAATTGGAGGCTAGTGTGTCCAGTGGGTTCAAAAGTTACCTGGGCCCCAAGTTTGGAGAGCAGATCCTGGCCCAGGAGAGGAATCAGGCAGTCAGGTAAGTAGAGGAACTCATGCCGGACCTTGTGACCCTCAAGTTCACATTGTCGAGCCTGACATAACGGCTGCTACATCGCCTGTGTCCCAGTAGCCCCAAGTATGGTTGCTGTCTTTTGGCTTAAGGGCACCACCAGGGAAGTAACAATGGAGTATTCAGCCCCAGTGTCAACCATGAAAATTATTGTTAGGCCCCCTACCTTCATTTCAACCGTGGGCTCATGGGGGCCAAGAGAGAAAAAACCCAGTCTCCCTCAGTCTGATTCTACCCTGGCCAGACCAACGAGGTTCTCGCCTCGAGGTTCCTCCTGATATTGGCTGGGTTTTGAGGGCCCCTTCTGATTCAGGCATTCATTCTTCCAGTGTCCCTTCTCTTTGCAGTATGCACATTGGTCCCTTGCTAAGAAGGCTCTGGGTTTCCCCCTTTTGGTGGTTGGGACCTTCCTATCTTAGCGGCATCTGTTTGTTTTAGTGCTGCTGCGAGAAGGGTGGCCTTCTTTTTTAGTCTTCTCTCTGCTTCTCTTTTGGCTATGACTTCTCTGTTCATGAAAACTTTATTGGTGACCTCTATCAGCTGAGCGATATTCATCCCGTCAAAGCCCTCCAACTTCTGGTTTTCTTCTGATGTCTGGGGCAGCCTGTGCCACAAAAGAGGTATTTACCATCTGTTGACTTTCTGGTGCCTCGGGGTCAAATGGGGTGTATACGCGGTATGCTTCACATAATCTTTCATAGTAGTCTCCGGAAGACTGCCCAGGGTGCTGTGTGACTGACGATATTTTAATCATGTTCTTGGGCTTTTTGGCTCCAGCTTGGACTTCCCGAAGGAGGGCTTCCTGGTATCATCGGATGTGGGCCTGTCCTTCTTCTGTGGTGAAATCCCATGTTGGGCGTTCTTTAGGTGCAGCAGCTCGAACCCAGACAGCAGGGTCATTAATCCCCAGAGGTAAGTGATCTTTTAGGTACTGTTGTGTTTCTCTCATTCTTCTTTCTTCTCTCTTAAACACAGTGTGGAGTAACTGTTGACAATCTTCCCAAGTCGGTCAGTGGGTCTGGAAGAGGGACTCCATCAAGTCGACCATTGCTTGTGGCTTTTCAGAGTATGATAGAGTGTTGTGTTTCCAATTGAGGAGGTCAGTTGTAGAGAAAGTACATCATGGAATGGCTGGGCTGGACTGTTCTGTCCTCATTCTATCTTTCAGGCTCTCTTGTCTCCCTTGCAGGCATTTGGAGAGTGTTAGGTCTGGGTCTGGGGTGCACTCTGGCTGCTGGCCCCTGTGGGGGAGGATTCTCTGGGTCCAAGAGGGGTGGGGAGATGGGCGGCATGGAATGCAGAGGCAGGGGCTCAGGGGGAGCAGGGAGGGAGGTTGGCAAGTCATAAGGAGGTGGAAAGACAATATCTTCCTTTGCATCTCCTTTAAATTTAGAGGAGTGGTGGGTCGCTTCTTTGGCTCCCTGGGTGAGCCTCCAGATAAAGTGGCTAAAACCTTTGCCTGGCTCTGTTTGCTAACGAATCACACCCAAGGCGGGGGATTTCGGGAAATTTCAAGCCAGGAGTTGATGTATGGAAATTGATCAGGGTGGCCTGGGTTCCCAGTGACTATTAGCCAAACCTGCTGCACTATTTGAGAATCTAATGTCCCTTCTGGGGGCCATCCTACATTGAATATGGGCCATTCTAGTTCACAAAAGTTCCTTAACTTCTTGGGTGTCATTTTCATCCTGTAATTGCCTGAAAATCCCTTTTTAAAATTTTTGAGAATGACCTCTAAAATCATAGGCTTACTCTGTTTTTATCCCATTATTAATTTCTTTCTTGTGTTTGGTGTCACAAAGACAGACAAGGGGAGGGTATCCCCTTGGATGAGAAGACTAATCAGATACTCCTCTGGTTGCGTTCCCAAGGGAAACTTTAGGTGAGGTTTGGCTGTAGCAGACTCAGCTTTGTGACTTGCATTCGGAATCTGATCTGGTACTGCCCTAGACCTTATACTCTCACCATGACACAAGAGAGCCCATTCAGACTCCATAGACTTTTGGGGACTTTAAGGGTGACTGTCCGTGGAGCCACAAATGCGAACTCGACTGGCAAGCCTGGCTGAGCTACACATTCACACACACACACACACACACACACACCAGAGTCTTCCCTCCTGCAAAATTTTCTACCTGTGAGACCTATTAAGTCCTCTGGGAATTGATCAGGTCCCCCTACTACCCTTTTGATTGGACCTGACTTCTTTGGGGCCCCGGCCTTACTGGTTCCGACGTCGGGTCCAGGTCCTCACCTACCAGGTCTCTTTGAGTCCGGCAGGAACAATGGAGCAGAGCTGGCCCAAGGCAACCAAGAAGGAGACTGCCGAAATTCAGTCAGGCTCGCCTTCGCCCTTGCGATCCCTGTCTCCATCACCACCTCGCCGTTCTCCCAAACCAGTGGCAAGAATGGGCCAGCACGGTTGGGTTTCCCGGTCAGGGAACCAAGTACCTTACAGAACGAGGCTGGAACACTGGCGGAAAAACCAAGCGGCACTCGGAGATCTTGGTGTATCAGAGATTTATTTAACACTGGTGGGCTCAGAGGAGACTGTTTCTCCAAAGTTCTGAGTGCCGAATGCAAGTGGGGAGGGTAACTTATAGTCGTCAGCTTCCATATCTGTGGGGGTTTTTGTGCACACAGCAAACATAGGAAGAAGAAACCGGAGGAGGGGTCTCTACGCTAGAGACCAGAGTCTGTTTTAGCCTCGTCGGCCATCTTTGGCGTACTTTATTCACATCTCCAAGACTCAGCTTGAAGCTGTGATGATAAGCTAATAGGCCTCTTCAGCAGAGTCTAGGCTCCCCAGTCTGTTGTCTCTCTACTGTACCCTGGGGGTGGTCCCCAGTAAGAATTCCTTCTCTGTTGATTATAGACCTTGAGGACCTGTGAGCATAAGCCCTGCTATCCACCAGAGCTAGGTGAACTAAGGGTGTCCCCTGGGTGACAAAGCAAAAATCGGGGCTCCACGCGACTGTACAAGTGACTTTCTGGGATTACTGGTGACCTGGAGTGAGGCAGAAGGAGAGCATAGACCTCCATATTTGGAGATTACTTCCGTAGCTCCCTAGGTGTGTGTTCAGTTAGATCTCTGCCCCTCCATGCCGATGCTTTAAGATCAACAAATAGGCCTCTTTCACAGAAAGTCTGGGTGCCTTTCCATTGGCTGCCTCCACTCTGGGCCCTGGAATGGGTGAGTCCACATGAGCCCTTGAAGAAGTGTTTCTCAGTTCGCTGTAGCCTTGTGGGTCTTGGGGATGCAACCCTGTTGGCTTTCACAGCTAGACGTCCTGGGGGCACATCTCTCAAGCACAGGTCTTAAAAGTTGGGGTGCCAAATGTGGGGTTCAAATCCTTTACTGGGGCTCAAATCTAGGGAGAAGTGCTGAAGGTTTGTTTGATGTTGAGATTGTTTTTTGGAGGAAATTGTTCCATACATAGTAGTAGATTGGTGTGTCTGTGGAAGGAGGTGAGTTTTCTTCTTTTTTCTATTGATAAGGTGAATTATATCCATTGATTTTCCAATGTTAAGCAATCTCGCATTCTCAGGATAAATTCCACTTTGCTATGATGTATTATCATTTAAAAATATTGCTGGGCTTGTTTTGCTAATATATTTTTGAAATTTTTTTGCTGTATTCACGGGGCAACTGGCTTGCAGTTTTGATTTTTGAAATGTTTTTGTCCAGTTTTGGTATCAGAGTAATGCTAACCTCATAAGATGAGTTGGGAAGTGTTCGTTCCTGTTCTGAATTGTGTAAGAGTTTGTGTAGAATTGGCATGAAAATTTTATGTTTGGTAGATTTTCCAGTGAAGTCATTTGGGTCTTGGTTTTTTTGGGAAGTTTTAAACTGAAAGATCAAATGTATATAATTTTTAATATGTATACATCAAACATATATCTATATAGGTCACAAAGTTAGTGGCTTAAAATAACACAATTATAGTTCTAGAGGTCATATGTCTAAAATCAGTCTCATTGGGTTAAAATAAAGGTGTTAGAAAAAGAATAAAATAGGGGCGCCTGGGTGGCACAGTCGGTTAAGCGTCCGACTTCAGCCAGGTCACGATCTCGCGGTCCGTGAGTTCGAGCCCCGCGTCAGGCTCTGCTGGGCTGATGGCTCGGAGCCTGGAGCCTGTTTCCGATTCTGTGTCTCCCTCTCTCTCTGCCCCTCCCCCGTTCATGCTCTGTCTCTCTCTGTCCAAAAAAAAAAAAAAAAAAAAAAAAAAAAAAAAAAAAAAGAATAAAAGAAAGGTGTTGGCAGGGCTATATTCCCTTCTGAAAACTCTAGGGGAGAATCCATTTCCTTTTCTATTTCAGTTTCTAGGGGACACCTGCATTCCTTAGCTCTGGGGCCCTTCCTCCAGCTTCAAAGCCCACAATCAATTCATTCTCTAATTTCTGCTTTCTGTCCTCACATCTCCTTCTCCAACTCTAACTCTTTCCCTTTTAAAGGACCCTTGTGGGGCGCCTGGGTGGCGCAGTCGGTTAAGCGTCCGACTTCAGCCAGGTCACGATCTCGCGGTCCGTGAGTTCGAGCCCCGCGTCGGGCTCTGGGCTGACGGCCTGGAGCCTGCTTCCGCTTCTGTGTCTCCCTCTCTCTCTGCCCCTCCCCCGTTCATGCTCTGTCTCTCTCTGTCCCAAAAAAAATCAATAAAAAAAAAAAAACATTGGAAAAAAAAAATTTAAAAAAAAAAAAAAATAAAGGACCCTTGTTGATTATACTGAGTTTATCTGGATAATCCAGGGTAATCTCCTCATCTCAGGATCATATCTGTAAATTCCCTTTTGTCAATAGGAGTTCACATATTCAGATTCTGAGGATTAAGGCATGGAGCCATATATATATAAGCCATGGAGCTATATATATATATATATATAAGCCATGGAGCTATATATATATATATATATATATTTATATATAAGCCATGGAGCTATATATATATATATATATATATATATATATTGGGTGGGGGACATTTTAGTGCCTTCCACAGATAGTTTCAGAAAATGATTTTGTAATCTACACAGTCTCTGTTAGAGTAGTAATTCTGCCCTACATTCTAGGTATAAGCAGAACTGCCATTTAGTGTACTATTGCTAATTCTGCTAACATAAGTAAGGAAAAGCATTTCTCTACTTTATTTTTTACTTGTACTTCATTTCAATAATCAAAACCCTCCGGGGACAAGTTTTTCCTTCCTCATATACCTGTGTGTGTGGGGGCGGGGGGCGGTGTGGGTGTTTGCCCGCGCTCTGAAGAATCTGCCAAACCAGCAGCAGTCTCTCTTATGCCCAGTGGGTGGTGCTGTTGGCATAAACTTAACTTCCATCACATTCAAACCACTTCCATTTAATAGCAGCAAACTTTAAAATTTTTCAGTGTCACATGGTATTCCTATACAGTCTTCCTCACGCTACCACTCAGACAAAAACTCAATCTAAAATTTAATCCCGTATTTGATTTATCATCTGTTGCTTGTGGTTTAGTATCATCCTATTTTCTCCGGTTTAGAGCATTCTCCCTGCCCCAAAACACTGGTTTGTCCTTTTCCCCAAGATATTTTGAAATCTCATTCCCACCTTCTTTCCTTCTCCCAACCTTTCAATGGAGCACAGAGCACATTTCCTCCTCTTGTAAAAACTTTGGATATTTTTAATGGATGATGTATTTTTCTCAATTTTTGCTACCTATCAATTCTAGACAACCAGAGGTGCACATAGGGGAAAAAGTATCCGCTTTTGAAGAATGAATTTGCTTCTTGGGTTTTGATATTCAAAATGAAGGAATGTTTTTGAGGAGTCTGAGTGACTCAGTCGGTTAAGGGTCCAACTTCGGCTCAGGTCATGATCTCAGGTCATGATCTCATGGTGGTCCGGGAGTTTGAGCCCTCCATCGGGCTCTATGCTGACAGCACAGAGACTGGAACCTGCTTCGGATTGTGTCTCCCTTGCTCTCTGCCCCTCCCCTGCTCACACTCTGTCTCTCTCTCTCTTCCTCAAAAATAAACATTAAAAAATTTTCAAAATGAAGGAATATTTTAAAATTTTAAGTTCACCTTTTTTTAAACATTGTTATCTTCTCATACACAGATGTCTCAAACTATACTCATCGTATCACCTGCAGAACAGTTTGCCCTTCCAAATTCCCCAATTTTGGTAGTAGCTCTAAAATTCTGCTCATTCAGTCTCAAAACTCTGGGAGCATTTTATATTCACTCTTTCTTTGTCCTTCATGTTAAATTAATTATCAATTCTAGACAATTCTTCCTTCATTATGTCTATTACATCTGCTTTTCCATTCCTGCTGCTCCCCTGTTTCTGGAACAAATTACCTTATTTGAACTACATGAATGACTTTTTTTTTTGAAAAATTTTATTTTTATCAGAGCAATAAACACGCCAGTTTTAAAAGCCAGTTAGCATAGAAGCACAAGGAAAAGGGGAAGTCCATATGTTTTTACTTCCTCATCCCCATTCCATTACCCACTCAGGGGAGGAGGGAAGTGTCAAAAGTTTAAACATTTTTATCTATTTCCATTTTAATTTTCTTCCAGGTGGTTCTACCTATATTTCCATGTTATATATAGAAATGACGATTTCCTCCTTCATTCAAGTTTCATCCAATTCAAGTTGGTTTCCTGCTATAATAGATCTTGATTAATTTACTGTACTCACCTTTCATCTTCTCTTCTACCTCCTCTCAGCACACTTATTCTTCTTAGTTCCTCTCGTGGTTACCTGTGTACCTTTAAGCAATATGTTTGCAATTTTATTTCTTGTTCCAACAATTATGGAAAGAATCTTTCGACTCCTCATTTTGAAAGGCTATGGTACTAGAGACTCTACCCTTCCTATCTCCTCTCCCCTTTCCATCTTCCAACTTTGGTCAACTGTAATTTTGCTTTTTAAATTGTCAGCGTTGATTCTGTTTATATTCTGTTCTATAATCTCAATTAAGTCAGTATAGTTATTTGTCAATATGTTGATTCTACAATTTGGAATTAGAAAAGTTCAGATTATCAACTCATAGCTAACTTATAATTTCATTTCTCTTCTTTTGTCCTTGTATTTCCCACACTCATGATATGAGTCTTTATTGTTCCTTAAGTGTTTGTAATACACTGTAATATATAAGCATTTTGTGAAGTCTATGGCACCTTTGCCAAATTTCTTCTCCTGGGATTTCTTTCCTGTAGTTCAATCCTTTGATTTGACTGTTTTCTTTCTAGGCCTCCTGCCTGCCTATCTCCATCCCTTCCTCCCCTTCCCTTCCTTTCCCTCACCTCCCTTCACCCCTTGCCTCCCTTCTTCCTTCCTTTCCTTTCCTCCTTCCCTCCCTTCCTTCCTTCTTTCCTTCCATCCATCTTTCTTTCTTTCTTTTTCTTTCTTTCTTTCTTTCTTTCTTTCTTTCTTTCTTTCTTTCTTTTTCTTTCTTTCTTTCTTTTCTTTCTTTCTGGCTGAGGGCAGGGGTAGAAGGTTGGCAAGAGAGGTTCTAAGCTCCAAGGTATAGTGTGTATGTATATAAACCTTGTTTCACATTTGGATTTTCAGTTAATTCTTCTGTTTTAGGTCCTGCATGTCATTCTTACCTCTGTGCCACTTAATATCTATGTCACAAGATTTTCTGGAGATCCACACTTAGAACCTTCACTTGTAGCCTCCTTTGTGTGTGTTTTCAGTTAGGGCTTCATCAGACATCACTTTTCCTTCAGTTTTCCATTTCCCAGAAATCTGATGACATTTCTTTTGTGCTGGTGGTTTCCCTGTCATTCTTTTTATTGTCAGACTTTCAATGCATTCATCCTCATTTTAATAGTGTCCCGGGCTTATAATTGCTCAGACTGCCATCTTGAACTGAATGTCCTAAAATGACTTCTTAAGTGCCCATGCTGTTTATAGTGTCTTCTACTAGTCCTGCCTAATTTCCCATCCCCTTGTCAACCTTATTTCCCTTTGTGTGACTGGTGTGACTTCCTTCCAGAATCCTCAGTCTTATTCCTATTATCATGCCAATGAGGTTGACCAAAAGAAGGTACAATTCACCCTTGAACAACATGGGTATGAACTGTGTGGATCCACTTATATGTTTATTTTTTTTCTATAAATACAGTGCAGTACTGTATATTTATTTTCTCTTGCTTATGATCTTCTTAATAACATTTTCTTTTATCCAGCTTACTTTATTGTAAGAATACAACATACAATTCATAAAACTTATACAATATGTGTTAATCGACTGTTAGGAGTAAGTCTTCTGGGTTTTTGAGAAGTCAAAAGTTAATACACAGTTAATACACTGTTAATACACAGTTTTGACTGCACAGGGATCAGCACCATTAACCCCCACATTGCTCAAGGGACAACTGTAGTATTTAAACCACCTTTGTACCTCCCTCACTGAGGATGATCATAGTTGTCCTGCTGGGCTGTGGACAGGAGTCCTAGTTCTGATCTCTGGATCCCAGATTTGTCTAGAGAACATAACTTCTCCTGGGACTCCTGAGACTTCACATCTGCTTTCTTTGTTTCTAGCAACTTTGTATTGGCCTCTTCTCTTTGCCCATTGGTGGTCTTGTGAGTCACTTTGCTAGTAATCAGGGCTATCAGGCTCCAATCACCATCGCAGATTCCTTGATACTGTATACTATCTGTGTTACTGGGCTCTCAATATCTTCTCCCGGAAATCTATCTACAAACTGTTGTCTGCATGTCCCCTGAGGTGGCCACCTCTTTGAATGCTTCCTTATCCTCCTGGTTGCCCTTCCTGCTGTTAGTTCAATCTGCCACCAACTGTGCTCTGACATAGCATATTTTCTTTCATTAGGCACCAACTTCTCCACCTCTTGCTTGCTTGGACTGCTATGAGGAAAACAGATTTTTTGTACTTTCATCTGTTCATATATCACTCTCCAATTCTACCTATTCTACAATCTATATGTCCTGAGTGGGGACACTAACACCCTTAAGAGGGTAGAAATTGGTTTTTGGGAGCCAAAAAAATTTACTGTTTTTAAATATACAGCACAGATATATACATATAGTACATGAATAGATAAACAGCATATCTGCAGTATTAAAATTTCACAGGTGGCCATGAGGAAAAAAATGTCTATGAAAGCTCCTTGTGTGTTAGGAGGCAATAATTTTTTAAAAAGGTTAAGAAACACTGCTATGGGGGCACATAGGTGGCTTAGTTGGTTAAGCATTTGACTCTTGGTCTCAGCTCAGGTCTTAATCTCAGGGTCGTGAGTTCAAACCTCAAGTTGGGCTCTGCATTGGACTCCACACTGAGCGTGAGGCTTACTTAAAAAAAAAAAGAAACACTGCTATAATTTTTAAAAAATTTTTTATTTACTTTTTGAGAGAGAGAGAGAGAGAGCATGAGCATTAGTGGAGGAGGGGCAGAGAGAGAGGGAGACACAGAATCCGAAGCAGGCTCCAGGCTCTGAGCTGTCAGCACAGAGCCTGATGTGGGGCTTGAACTCAAGGACTGTGAGATCATGACCTGAGCTGAAGTTGGACGCTCAACCGACTGAGCCACCCAGATGCCACAAACACTGCTATAATTTTTAAGTTTACTACTCGGGTACCATTTTCATTATGTGTGCACTTGTCCAGAAACCTTCAGTAGTTCTCATGATCAAGTCTATAAAGGCTGAATTCCTTATTCTGTTGTTTGCAGCTCTTCATATTTTGTTCCCAACTATCTTTCCAGTCCTAGCTCCCACTTCTGTCCCTACATAAATCATCCTCTCTAGTTAAATTGCTATTTCTAACTCCAAACCACAGCCCCTGCTTTCTTACTTTGTTGTTACCAGTCTATTACCCGACTGCCTTTCCCTCATCTCTTCCCTATGAAAATCCATTCAGCTTTCAAGACCCAGGTAAACCCCAGCTCTGTATTTAAATATTTCCTAACCACTTCAGCCAAAAGGAACCTCCCTTTCTTCTATGTTTCAATAGTATATCTTACCTATATCATGAAGTAGATGGGTATTTATTGTTTTGTGATTTTAATCTACTTAGATCTTTTCCCCAATAGACTGTCCTCCAAGAGCATTTCTTTTTTTTTAAATTTTATTTTTTGAATTTCATCCAAATTAGTTAACATATAGTACAACTATGATTTCAGGAGTAGATTCCCTAATGTCCCTTACCCATTTAGCCTATCCCCCTTCCCACAACCTCTCTAGTAACCCTCTGTTTGTTCACCATATTTGAGTCTCTTATGTTTTGTCCCCTTCCCTGTTTTTATATTATTTTTGCTTCCCTTCCCTTATTTTGATCTGTTCTGTGTCTTAAAGTCCTCATATGAGTGAAGTCATATGATATTTGTCCTTCTCTGATTAATTTCGCTTAGCATAATACCCTCTAGTTCCATTCATGTGGTTGCAAATGGCAAGATTTCATTCTTTTCGATTGCCAAGTAACACTCCATTGTATATATATACCACATCTTCTTTATGCATTCATCTGTTGATGGACATTTGGGTTCTTTCCATACTTTGGCTATTGTTGATAGTGCTGCTGTAAGCATTGCATGTGCCCCTCACATGCCACATGGGTTTGCTAATATTGAACCCCAGAATTAGGCAGGCAAACCAGTCATACTGGAAGGAGAAGTCCTTCTCAGGAAGGGGCAGAGTCCCTGGTACATCAGAGGAGCATCATTGCCCTGGAGCCAGGACAGTACCAAGGGTGGTGCAAGCCAAGCACACCCAGTTATTCTTCCTAAATCTAGCAATCACATAACTCACTCTACCTCTTTAGGACCAGTGTTGAGTAAAGGGAAAAGGGGAAGTTAATGGGAGCTTAGAGAAAAATCCTTCTTATGGAAAATGGGAGTAGAAAAAGTGTTTTATTTTTACAAGTTTAAAAAAAGAGGATTATAGTATTTCAAAACTCAAACAGAACAATTCAGTGTTTTGATGGAGCTGGCTATTGTTGTATCAAGACACATGCACAGAAAAAGAGTTAACATAGCAGCACTGAGACTACTCTCCTAAAAAGGGCTGCTTGCAAGTTTGGCTTCTGACTACCATCTGATAACTTGGGTTTGGGAGTTCCCATCATGCCTTCAGCTGATAAGAATTGTTCACTCTGCCTAAACTATGCAAATAATGTGGTTTATGTTGAACACTCGCTTTCCTTCTGGCAGTGTGAAATTTTGGTACATGCTAGGCAGAGAGTGCTACATGAGCAGCCCCCAGTAAGAACCCTGGTCAGTGAGCTTCTAATAAGCTTCCCTGGCACACAATACTTCACATGTATTGATACAACTAATTGCTGGGATAATTAAATGCATCCTGTGGGACTCCACTGGAACTGAAAGAAGACTCTTGGAAGTTTGTGCCTGTTTTTTTCCACATGTTTTCCCATACTTTTCTTTTGCTGATTTTACTTTGTATCCTTTCACTGCACTTAATCCTAGTTGTGAGTATGACCTGTGAATCTTCCCTAGAGAATCACTGAAAGTGGGGGTGGTGCCAGGGACCAGGAAATAACATAGCTAGTGGTTTCAACTGCCCCTTTGATTCTCAGCCATTCCTTCATGAAACGAGAGTGATAAGAGTCTTGTTGCCCGAAGAAGGACAGTGAGACTTAACAGACCTGGACGGAAGGTAACATGGAGGCCATTTGTCAATAGACTCTGGTAGATTGTATTAACTAGTCTGAAATTGTGTTTTTTAGAATTCCCTTTCCTGTATGTTTTAGGTTAGCACGAGTCAGGAGAACTAGTTTGTACAAGGTTTGGAAGGCAAAAGCGGAACAGCAGTTATCTTGATTTTTTCTGCTGTAAAGTTTAGTGAGGTGCTGTTGTAGATCAAGCATGTTATCACTTATCCCTTGGTTCATCTGCTTAGCGTAGGTCAGCAGTGGGGCTTGCTTAACTGTAGCTCCTGCCTCACCCTCCTCAACTCCTGGGCCAAATATTTGGTTACCTTCGTGATGAAACATACCAGTGTCTTCTTCAGGACACATTCACCAACAAAATTGAAGACCCAGAGGTAGTGAAAGACCAAGGCATGTTCCAGCCCATCTATATGGGTTCTAGCTAAGCCTTAAAAATATTGGAAGAGGCAATCCACAATGGGCTTGGGTGTCCCTTGATGTTCTTGCTGAGTATTCCGAGGATACAAGTCTCCTCCTACCTGGCTATTTCTCAGGGTTGTGTTTATTTACTGTGAGCAACCTTGATGATTAGACAATATTTTACTCTGGGATGAAGAATAGACTTGCTTACTGCTTATTATATGTGCTTTGGTGAATTCTCCACATTCAATGTTTCTCACCTGTGAAGCAAATTCACTGCCTGTGCAGTATCCATCTGAGTACCTTTGTGTTGCACCCATAGGAATTGCGGGGCAGCGAGAGGAACTGAGACAAGCATGATGTTTCTGCTACTTGCTGTACTGTGAGTAACAAGTATTTTATCTCTGACCCTGGAGTATAGGTTCTTGTACTACAATCCAGGGAACAATAAGCTATTAGTTGAAAGTGGGTTAAAATCCTAGACTCTGGCAGCAGGTTCTAGTTTGCCCTTACTTCTCCCACTTCATGTCCATCTTCCCTTCCCAACTGCCCACCCTGTGGACTTCAGGAACCACAGAAACAACAGACTCACAGATTTTTTTTAACACTTATTTATTTTTTGAGAGAGAGAAAGAGAGCATGAGCGGGTGAGGGACAGATAAAGAGAGGGAGACACAGAATCCAAAGCAGGCTCCAGGCTCTGAGCTGTTAGCTCAGAACCTGACCAAGGGCTCGAACCCATGAACTGTGAGATCATGACCTGAACTGAAGTTGGATGCTTAAACCGACCTAGCCACCCAGGCACCCCTCACATAGATTGTTTAACCAGATCCCACAATTGTGTAGGGATAAACCCTCCAAATAAAAGCCTTTTATATATTTGTACTAGTGGATCTTCCTCTCCAATCAAACCTTTATTATTACAGTTCCCCTCACACTTAGGTCAATTGTTTGTATAAATATGTTTAATGGAAGCAAAATATTTTGCATTGGGCATGTTCGACATAATTTTTTATAGACCTGAATTTTTGACACAAAAAGTATTTGGGCAGTCTAATTATTTTAAAAGGAAAAGAGATTTGTGAAGTTGAATTTAACTTTGAAAATAACCCTTATCTCTCTGCAATATTAATTTTATGTTAAGTGTTGGGACACTCTGTTATGTACAATTCTGGTATTTCTATTTTATTTGTTTAGATCTGGACTACTAGCACTACAAGCATGGGAGAGAGGAAGAAAATTGCATTGAAACATTCCAGGCCTTGGTACCAAGCTCTTGTTGGGAAAAAGATACTGAAATGAGAGGGCAATGAGGCCAAGTTCAGTTAAGACCCTCCATAAATTCCATGAATATTTTCATGTATTTACTTGCTCTAAGAGTTAATTTTAAAGTATGATCAACAAAGAAACAGCCCTGAGTTTTGGATGTAAGGCAATATGAAATGCACTTGGTAACAAATAATACCTGCATTTTTTCCAATTAAGAAATCCAAATGACTCTTTTCATTAAATATAATTTTTAAAGAGGTAGAAAATCATTTGAGTTTCTTGGCAATGAAAATGGCTATTAATTTGTTCTGCCTTTGTGGGGAGGAGGGACAAAAGATCTTCTGTAGTATATTTCTTCTCTCACAGTAAATAAAATAATTTAACTATCTTAAAATAATAACAAGTGTTATAAGCAGACAGCATATATGAGAAAAAATAGTCACATTTAGTGATTGGAATGAAGAATGTGACCGAATAATTATCTTTCCTATTGAGAAAGGAACAGAAGTAAAAAGCTACACTGCAGGCTTTTTAAGGGAAGTAATTACAACTGTCTGATCATCCCTATATCCCTAGGGCCCAGCACAGTGCCTGGAACAAAGGAAGTGCTTATAAATTATTTGTTTGATGAATGAAGAGGAACTCAGAGAGAAGCACCAAGATTTACTCTTAGAGGGCAGAATGCTCTTGAGCACAGATAGTCCAACTACATTCCCGAATTTGGAATTTAATTCCAACAAGGACTCATGAATCTTTTTATATATGGTTTCCTATATTAGTGGTTACTATTTTTATTTATCTTATTCTTGGCCAGTATATGTTCAACAAGTTTTTAAAAATTGAGATAAAATTGATATATAAAACATTATGTAAGTTTCAGGTATTCAACCTTATAATTCAGCATTTGTATGCACTACAAAGTGATCACCACCAAAGGTCTAGTTACCATCCATCACCATTGGATGGTGGAGGGTTGACCCCTTCCACCCAAACCCCACTCCCCTTCCCCTCTAGTAACCACAATCTGTTCTCTGTATCTACGAGGGTTTATTTATTTATTTATTTATTTATTTATTTATTTTTTTAGTATTTGTTTGTAGATGACACCCATGATTGAAATATGATATTTGTTTTTGTCTGACCTATTTCCCTAGGCATAATACCCTTTAGGTCCTTCCATGTTGTTGCAAATGGTAAGATTTCATTCTTCTTTGTGGCTAAGTAGTATTCCATTTTGTGTGTGTGTGTGTGTGTGTGTGTGTGTGTGTGTGTAAATAATCCTCTTTGTCCATTCATCCATCAAGAGACACTTAGATTGTTTCCATGTCTTGGCTATAATAAATAATGCTGCTATAAACACGGGGGTGCAGTTGTCTCTTCAACATAATGTTTTCATTTCCCTTGTATATATTTCCAGAAGTGGAATTGCCAAATCATGTAGTTTTACTTTTAATTTCTTGAGGAAACTCCAAACTGTTTTCCATAGTAATGGCACCAACTTACAATCTCACCATCAGTGCATCAGATTCCCTTTTCTCCACATCCTGTATTTGTTATCTTTTGTCTTTTTAATAAGAACCATTCTAACAGGCATGTGGTTTGATTTGCAGTTCCATAATGATCAGTGATGTTGAGCACCTTTTCATGTGCCTGTTGGCCATTCATATAACTTCTTTGGAATAATGTCTATTCTGTTCCTTTGCCTGTATTTTATTCAGATTTTTTTTCTTTTTGATATCAAGTTGCATGAGTTCCTTATGTAACTTGGATGATAATAACCACTTATCAGATATATGGTTTGCAAATATTTTTTCCCATTTCATACATTGTCTTTATTTTGTTCATTATTTCTTTTGCTATGCAGACACTTTTTAGTTCAATGTAGTCTCACATACTTATTCTTTAATTTGTTTCTTGTGCTTTAATGTATTTCTTAAATCCATGTCAAAAAGCTTTTTATTTTCCTAGGTTTTCTTCTAGGAGTTTTATGGTTTTCAGTCTTACATTTAAGTCTTTTTGAGTTAACCCATTTTGAGTTAGTCTTTGTGAGTGGTATAAAATAGGGAGACTGTATCATATTAAAGGAAGACTGTGTATCCCAGCAGCTGTATACAAGCCATCAATATGGAATCTAGAAATAGGAGGTTATTAAAAGTCAAGGGAGATGAGTGATAGATATTAGAGACTTGTGTTAACAATCTTGAATTGATGAGGAAAAGTACCTGGAAAGAAGAATCTAATGATAGTAGCAAAGCAGACCACCTGTCTTAGAGAGTTTGGGTCACAAGGGAAGATCCTAAAACAGAATAGACATGGGATAGTGACCAGTGACTAGAATTGGGGCTAAAGAAACCAGGCTTGGTGGCAAGATTGGCTTGCTACTGAATGCTGAGGTTCAGCTTGCCCCAGAATGCCAAGGTCTGGATTGTACCTAGAGATGGAAAGGGGAGAGCCAGCATGTAGAAGTCAAATGATTCTGGCTATGGGGAAAGGAAGGCTGAAGATTAGATGCAGGGAGCCCAGTCTGAAAATGTGATGCGCTTGTCATTAGTGATGCTAATGTAACAACATAAGTGCTCTCATCTTGTCACCTGGCATCACATACCAGACCTACCCTCTTAGTAATACATGGCTGCCTTTTCCATTCATTATTATTCTCAATGGACCAACTTTCAGAGAAAAACATAATTTTACTTTTTCCTAGGACTTGCAGGGCGATAGTATTAGAAGAGGGTGGTGGCCATGCTCAAAAAGTACCATTTTGCCCTCTCTTCCTGGAGGTGGAGCATAATCCCCCATTTCTTAAGTATGAGCTGCACAGAGTGACTTCCTTCCAAAGAGTACAGTATGGAAAAAAGGAAAAAAAATTAGAGTGAAGAAATCTGACACACACTGCTTCATCCAGGTGATCAAAGTCAACATTAACAGCAGTAAGTCATGTTGATAGTATATACTCGTGATGGGATGGGATGAAAATGGCATTTTCCCTTTGTGCTCTTCCTTTTCAAAATCCATAACTCCAGTGGTGACAAAAACATCAGATAGATTTCAGTTAAGGGGCATCTTATAAAATACCTGATCAATAATCCTCAAATTTGCCAGGGAGACATGACAACTAAATGTAATGTGGTATCCTTGGTGGAATTCTGGAACAGATAAAGGTTAATAGGTGAATGCTAAGGAAGTCTGAATAAAGAATTGGCACTGGTTAGTAATAACATATCAATATTAGTTTATTAATTACATCATAGATACCAAACCAATGCAAAATATTGATAAAAGGGGAACTGGAATATATGGTAAATATGGGAACTCTCTGAACTATCTTAGCAATTTTTCTGAAACTCTAGAACTATTCTAAGATAAAAAGTTAGTAAAAACAAATAAAAGATTAAAAAATGTCAAGTATCATAGGAATGGGAGAAGAAGAGCAAGCTGGGATGGGATGAAACCAGTATTAGGGAGAGGGCTGGAGATAGAGCAGATGTACCAGTGCATGAACTGGGCAACAGGCTTATCTGGGTGGTTGTAGTCATGATAATGGTTGTCAAAAATGGAGGCTGTTTGCAACATCATCAGTGACAAAATAAGTGTTCTGAAACAATTTATGAAATTGGTATATTGTTATTTTATTAAGCTCTTATCTCAGGAGAGAGTGGTTCATTTTACAAACTTTTTGAGGTGACTGCTTTATTTTTTCAGAAACTTTTAATACTGATTACTTTTTTTTTTTTTTAAATTTTTTTTTTTTCAACGTTTTTTATTATTTATTTTTGGGACAGAGAGAGACAGAGCATGAACGGGGGAGGGGCAGAGAGAGAGGGAGACACAGAATCGGAAACAGGCTCCAGGCTCCGAGCCATCAGCCCAGAGCCTGACGCGGGGCTCGAACTCACGGACCGCGAGATCGTGACCTGGCTGAAGTCGGACGCGTAACCGACTGCGCCACCCAGGCGCCCCAATACTGATTACTTTAGGAATAAGCAAATGTGTAAGAAAAGGTTTCAAGGCAAAAAATTCACCTATGTTCACTAAAAATATATATATTTATATATCATATTATATATACATATATATTTATTTATTCTACAACAGTATTTATTTCTCTCAGAACCCCACAAAATATCCCAGACTGAATAATGGGTTAAAGAACTGTGTATAGAAGGAAGGCATAGTAGATGCATTGACCATTACCAATTAATGTTGTTATGCCATTGCTGCAGCTTTATTCTATAAACTGTATTATACATCAGAGACCTGGTTCTTACAGTGTTCTCTCTCTTTCTCGTCTTTTCCCTACTTCTGTCCCCTTCAGTCTTTCCTTCTCTCTTTTTTCTGTGTTTTGGTGTCACCATATGTAGAAACTGGACACCCAAACACAATAAGTAGAACTACATAGCATCTCTAATTCATACTTGTGGCTATGAGAAAGGCCCTGGGCCTTTTACATCCTCCGCCCCCAGATTATCTCAGGTGGTCCCATTACATTAGATGCTCTACAGATGCAGGTTATATTTCTAGCTCTGACTTTTGCAGTGAGGTTGGAGGCAGATCCACCTGCCGACTTAATCATTCTCACTATACCCTTTCACTTGAAGTCTGCTCTTCTCTCAGTCTTTTCCAATTCAGTAAAAATGCCATTCATCCTGGTCTGTAATCATTCTCCAGGGATCAGCCAGTGATCTTTTAAAAACACAATCACATCATGGCACTTTGCTATTTATTTATTTATTTATTTATTTATAAATATGAAATTTATTGTCAAATTGGTTTCCATACAGCACCCAGTGCTCATCCCAACAGGTGCCCTCCTCAATACCCATCACCCACCCTCTCCTCCCTCCCCCCCCCCCCCCCCCCCATCAACTCTCAGTTTGTTCTCAGTTTTTAAGAGTCTCTTATGTTTTGGTTCCCTCCCTCTCTAACCTCTTTTTTTTTCCCCTTCCTCTCCCCCATGGTCTTCTGTTAAGTTTCTCAGGAAGCCACTTTGCTATTTAAAACCTTCCAGTGGCGTCTCCCACAATTAGAGTAAAATACAGTTCGTTCTGCTATAATGCTTGTTTTGAAAAAGTGACAGATATATTAAGAACAATTTGAGCATTGTGAGTTTCACATTTGCTAATGTTTGAAAAACACCAAAGCAGATACTGCACTCGGTGAATGGAGCACGCATGCAAGCTCATCACCCCCCCACCAGCTTCCTCAGTTCACTGTGTGTTATAGGCCACATCTGTCCACATCAGGTGTTACTATTTGCCCTTGGATTTCAGACGACCCTCCTTCCGCTACCCAGAATTCAGCGCTGCAATGCTTCCGATGCCCGCTTCCATGAACAAGTTTCAGGTCTTTTTTAAGGTAGTATGCTATGGTTACTGTAGTATTTATGTAGTTAATCATTACAAGTGTGCAAAAATGTGCTGTTATTATTAGGTTTTAATCAGTTTTTAACGTGTCACAAAAATTTTAAATATTTTACCTCTCGCCCTGTGTTTTCCCATGGTTTTTTTTTGTCTGATTTGCATTGCAGAGTGGTTTTTAGAAATGCATATGTTTTATTATACCAGAATTAACTACATAAGTTTCTTACTTACAAGGACCTACATGTTGCCCTCAGCTTCTCTTACCTCACCTCATACTACTCTTCTGGCTCACCGTGCTTGAGGGACCCAGACACATCCCCACTCAGGGTCTCTGAGAGACTTGGTTTTTCTGCCTGGGAACCTCCTCTTTCAGTTCTTCTCATGACTGGTTCCATTGTTTCCTTCACATTTTAACCTCAATCTTACATTTTCAGATTGGCCTTTGCCAACCATTTTATCTGATGTGTCTCCCCCCAAATCTCCCTTTGATATCTCTATCATATCATCTTTATTCCTTTTGGTGAACCTATCATAATCTAAAATTATCTGAGATATTTTTTTTTTTCTGCTTACTAAAACATGAGATCAATGAGGATATTTCTTTATATCCATCAACTTTAACAAGGCCTGGTACACAGGGGGCACTCAACAAATACATTTTCAATGAAAGAAAATGAACATTTTGTCATCTTTTTGCTCTACCATAAATGCTTTTACAAAAAAACCCCACATATTTTTGAGCTATAAAATCACTTCAGAAAAATTTTCAGATAGGTAGTGTGAATCTTCCTCTAAGCTTTCTCTAAAGGGAATTGTAGCATTTTATTAGAGTGAATGGACACTAGGAAAAAAGAAATACCCAGACTTTTGAAGAGGTTGTTATACACTGGCTCTGAATTGATGCTAAATCCAAGGGAAACAAAATGCCACTGTGGTCCACTAGTCAAGGTAGGGCTCATGGTGGTCAAGTGATATATCTCTACCTCTGTAATTTGGCCTAAGTTTGAATTACTTTCTTCTCAATAGACCCACAGACTCCTATGGTTCTTTCCTAAGTTACTGAATGTATAATTTGGATAGATTACATTTGTAAACTGGAAGAATCATTACAAAGGTTCTCTGACTCATGAAGTAAAGACATTAGGTAGGAAGAATCAAATGAATTCCTCTAGAATTGCCCCTCCCTGCCAGGATGGTAAACAAAAGTAATACATCTCTGGAGAAATTTCAGGGATTATTACCACTAGCAAAGACTTGGAACATGCCGGTGTAATGAAACAAATCAGATTTCTAATTTTCTTGTTTAGACTCTGTAGAAGTATGGTGGATCTTGGAAAGTGACCTTGGAATATCATATATTTAATCAGCTCAACTGCAGCTGTTGCTTGAGATGTGGTGTCTTTAACTGAAGCAAATCAACATTGGTGGGAAGCTATTGACCTGAAAAATGCTCTTTTCTTTCCATATTAATTTGCAAGAACCACACAAAAAAGTAGTTTGATTTTAAATGGTAGGAAAAACAATATACTTTCCTATTTCAGGGCTATGTTAATTTTCTTGCTTTCTGTTACAGTATCTTCTACAGTGATTGTCTTGACATTTTAAACAACCTAACATTTCTCCACTACATTGGTGAGATCATTGTCTCTGATGAGTAGGAAATAGCAAGTTCTTTAGATGCCTTAGTAAGACACCTGAGAAACAGAATATGTTATAAACCCCATGAAAATTCAGAGACTCACCAGCTCAGTGAAATTTCTGAGATAAACCATCTCAAGGGTAAATGACAAGTTACTGCATCTTGTACCAGCAACCAACAAAAAGAGGCAAAATGCTGGATAGAATTCTTTGGATTTTGGAGGCAACATATACATGTTTGAGTATTTATGATACCTCCTAATGAATAACCTGGAGGTTGTTGGTTTTGAATGGGGAGTGCAGAAAAAGGCTCTGCAACAAGTCCAGGCTGCAATGAGAACTTCTTTTCCACTTAAGCTTTATGAAACAGATCTGATGATGCTTGAAAAGCCTGTGGAGTATAGGGATACACTATGGAGTCTTTGGCAAGTACTATTAGGAGAATTATAGGGCAAAAGTCTAGAGTTTCGAGAAAATCCGTGCTTTCTTTTATGGATAACTATTCTTTTGGGGAATAGCTCCAGGTTTGCTACCAGGCCTCCATAGAAACTGAATGTCTAATCATTGGATATCAAGTGATTGGTGCCCTAAGATTCCCATTATAAACTTGGTGTTCTCTGAGCTACCAAGCCATAAATTTAGGCATGGGCCACAGAAATCAATTATTAAATAGAAATGGTAAATAAGAAATTGAGTTTGAGCTTATGCCAAAAGGCACAAGGAAGTTGTGTGAGCAGATACCTGACTCTTCAACACTGACTGCTGTTGTATTGTCCTTTTTTTCTTCTATACCTATGGATTCATGGAGAATTCCTTATGAATTTATGTCTGAGGAGGAGAAAACCTTGGGCCTGGTTTACAGATGGTTTGGTGGTCTTGATTCCCAAGGGGGACCCAACAATGGTTGTATTAAACTAAAAGTTGAGACTGTCACTTAGCTGCTTGGGTCCTTATGTCATTGAATTAACAGGCCAAGAAGGAGGTTACTCTGCTGTTTGGGGGACACTCATCCTGATTTTCAATGGAAAATTGGGTCCTTGCTACACAAGAGGGGCAATGAACATTTCTTAGTCTTTCTGTGCTGCTATAACAAAATACCAAGTACTGAGGTGCTTATGAATAGCGGAAATTTATTTCTCACATTTCTGGAGGCTGGAGGTCTGAAATTAGGATGTCTGCATGGGCAGGTGAAAGTCCTCTTTAGAACTGCAGACTTCTTGTGTTCTCACAAGGCAGAAAAGCAAGGGATATCTCTTATAAAGGGACTAATCTCATTTGTGAGGGTTCTGCCCTCTTGACTTAATCACACCCAAAGGCCTCCCGCCCCCTCAATATCATCACCTTGGGTATCAGGTTTTCAGTGTGTAAATTTTGTAGTGTGAAATAAAAATTCAGACTATGGCAGAGGCATATGGAACCAAGGAAATTCTTTGGAGTTTTATTGGTACTTCCTGTCCAAGAGTAAAAGGTTAAGTTGATAGCAAACTACAGAAATTTAAAAAAGATAGGACAAATAGAGATTGAGAATCTTGATAAATGAAGGTTTGATCCTGACCAGCCGAGGCCCTGATGGGGACAAAGGAACATGAATGAGATGTAGAAGAAAGGGATTATAAATATCAATGAGAGCTGCATGTCCATTACAGAAATGAAGACTGCAGCAGCTATATATATCTTCTTGTGTGTGTTACATATACACTTTCCTTTATTTTCCTTTTCTTTAGAATTGTATGTAAGTTTTTTTGGAGGTAAAATTTACAATTTAGTCTTTATATAGAATGTTTACATGTGGCTGTGACTGAATTTGAAGTGTAATTAACATAGCTCAGGAATACAATGACTGATGGAACTTTGAATCTCATTATTTTGGGGAGAGGATGAAATGATATCATTTGTCTAAGGGATAGTTCCATGATGTTAGGTGCAAATAGGGAGTTTGCTTTTGTTGTTGCATGAAAGTTCAAATATATGTAGAAAGAGTGTGAATAGATGCTGAGTGGCCAAAGGGGGAGATGACAGCAGTTATTCAGCAATTATGTCTCAGGTCCAAATTCACATTTAATCCCTGCTTTGTGATATCAAGGCTGGATTCTGCTAAGAGGATTTCTTTGCTAGCTGGCTCTGAGACTCTGACAAAAGGAGGCACTAGAGGTAACTGCAAGCTGAAGGAGAAAGAAGAAAAAGGTCCATCCTATTTGCTGTCAAATTGGGTTCTTGTTAGTATCATGACAGTCTCATTTCTTCAATCTGTCAGTGAGACTTTATTTTTAGAGAAGCAATTGAATCCAGTTTGCAGATTTTCCAACCTTTGAAGAACCAGGTCTCACCATGTCTCTCAGGGACACCAAAGCTGCCATTAAACATCCCTTCTGAGAAGTCTGATTCTATGCCCTTTGGGCTTCCTCTGCCAAATTCAGAGATACCTGCTCCAGCTAAGGAATATTCCCTTTTCTGAGTATCTGCTCTATGGGGCCTTTTGTTCAAATTTTAATAGTTCCAACCTCTTCTCTTTATTTTCCTAACACTAGTGGTGGTAGATGCTTCCTGCAGTTGCTAGTTTCATGACACCTTATTGTTTAAAAAAAATTTTTTTTTAACATTTATTCACTTTTGAGAGACAGAGACAGAGCATGAGCAGGGGAGGGACAGAGAGACAGGGAGACACAGAATCAGAAGCAGGCTTCAGGCTCTGAGCTGTCAGCACTGAGCCTGACGTGGGGCTTGAACCCACAAACCGTGAGACCACGACCTGAACCGAAGTCAGACACTTAACTGACTGAGCCACTCAGGTGCCCCATGATACCTTATTGTTCTTTTAATTTTTTTGTTTTCAGTTCTCCAGTTAAGAAAAATCTATTACTGGGGCTCCTGGGTGGCTCAGTCAGTTGAGCATCCAACTTCGGCTCAGGTCATGATTACGCAGTCTGTGAGTTCGAGCCCTGCGTCGGGCTCTGTGCTGCAGCTCAGAGCCTGGAGCCTGCTTCAGATTCTGTGTCTCCCTCTTTCTCTGCCCCTCCCCCACTCATTCTCTGTCTCTCTCTCTGTCAAAAATAAACAAACATTAAAAAAAATTAAAAGAAAAATCTATTACCTCATTTAATTCTTTATATTAAACCCTTTCTGTTAAAATAACATAAGTAATATTTTTTTTGTCTCCTAACAAAGATCAGTATATGAAAACAGTAGAGGCATACTTGCTTTATTGTGATTTGCAGTCATTGCTTATTCTTTTTCTTTTTAAGGATTGAGAGTTTGTGGCAATCCTACATTAGGCAAGTTTGTCAGTGTCATTTTTCCAACAGGATTTGTTTACTTTGTATCACATTTGGGTAATTCTCCCAATATTTCAAACTTAAATTATTAAGTTTGTTGTGGCAAACTGTGATTAGTGATCATTAATGTTACTGTTGTAATAAAATTAGGCCAGGGGTGCCTGGATGGCCCAGTTGGTTAACCATCTGACTCTTGATTTCAGCTCAGATTATGATCTCATGGTTGTGAGATCAAGCCAACGAGTTGGATTCTGTACTAAGCATGGAGCCTGCTTACGATTCATTCTCTCCCTCCCCCTTTCTCCCTACCCAACTTGCATGCTCTCTCTCAAAAAAAAAAAAAAGTAGGCCAGTTAATAGTCCTATAATGGCTTGTAAGTGTTCAAATAAAAGGTAGAGTCACGTGTCTCTCATTTTAACTTGAAAGCTAGAAATGATTCAGCTTAGTGAGGAAGGCATGTTGAAAGCGAAGATGGGCTCAAAACTAGGCCTCTTGTACCAGTTAGCCAAGTTGTGAATGCAAAGAAAACGTTCTTGAAGGAAATTAAAAGTACTACTCCAGTAAACACATAAACACATGAATGATAAGAAAGTGAAGTAGCCTTATTGCTGATATGGAGAAAATTTGAGTGGTCTGGATAGAAGATCAAAATAGCCACAACATTCCCTGAAAGCCAAAGGCTAATCCAGAGTAAGTCCCTAACTCTCTTCAATTCTATGAAGGCTGAGAAGGGTGAGAAAGCTGCAGAAAAAAAGTATGAAGCTAGTAGAGGTTGGTTCATGAAGTTCAAGGAGAGAAGCTTTCTCCATAACATAAAAATGTGAAGTGAATCAGCAAGTGCTGATGTGGAAGCAGCAGCAAGTTATGCAGAAAATCTAGCTAAGGTAACTCATGGAGGTAGCTACACTTAAACAACAAATTTTCAGTATCAGTGAAACAGCCCTCTATTGGAAGAGGATGCCATCTAGGGCTGTCATAGCCAGAGAGGAGATGCCTGGCTTCAAGGCTTCAAAGGACAGGCTGACTCTTGTTAGGGACTAATGTAGGTGGTGGCTTTAAATAGAAGCCAGAGCTTATTTACCATTCCAAAAATCCCAGGGTCCTTAAGAATTATGCTAAATCTTCTCTGCCTTTGATCTAAAAATGGAACGACAAAGCCAGAATGACGGCTCATTTGTTTATAACATGGTTTACTGATTATTTGAAGCCCACTGTTAAGACCTACTTCTCAGAGAAAAAGAAGCCTTTCAAAATCATTCTGCTCATTGACAATGCACCTCATCACCCAGGGGCTCTGATGGAAATGTACGATGAGATTCATGTTGTTTTCAGGCCTGTTAACAGAACATCCAACCTGTACTCCACAGATCAAGTAGTGATGTAAACTTTCAGGTCTTATTATTTAAAAAATACATTTTGTAAGGCTATACCTGCCATAGGTAGTGATTCCTCTGATTGATCTAAAAAAGTAAATGGAAAACCTCTGCAATGGAATCACCATTCTAGACGCTATTAAGGACATTTTCAATTCATGAGAGGAAGTCAAAATATCAAAAGAAACAAGAGCTTGTAAGAGGTTGAATGTGACTTTCATTGATGACTTTGACAGGTTTGATATCTCAGTGAAGGAAGTAAGTGCAGATGTGGTGCAAACAGCAGGAGGACTAGAATTAGAAGTGGAGCCTGAGTGTTTCGAAGAGACACATGTACCCCAATGTTTATAGCAGCACTATCAACAATACCCAAAGTATGGAAAGAGCCCAAATGTCCATTGATGGATGACTGGATAAAGAAGATGTGGTGTATATATACAATGGAGTATTACTTGGCAATCAAAAAGAATGAAATCTTGCCATTTGCAACTACGTGGATGGAACTAAAGGGTATTATGCTAAGTGAAATTAGTCAGAGAAAGACAAATATCATATGACTTCACTCATATGAGGACTTTAAGATACAAAACAGAGAACATAAGGGAAGGGAAGAAAAAATAATATAAAAACAGGAAAGGGGACAAAACATAAGAGACTCTTAAATATAGAGAACAAATGGAGGGTTGCTGGAGGGGTTGTGGGAGGGGGAGATGGGCTAAATGGGTAAGGGGCTTAAGGTATCTACTGAAATCATTGTTGCACCATGTACTAACTGACTTGGATGTAAATTATAAAAAATAAATTATTGAAAACAAACAAACAAAAAAAGTGTAGCCTGAAGATGTGACTGACTTGCTGCAATTTCATGATAAAACTTGAATGGATTAGGAGTTGCTTTTTATGGATGAACAAAGAAAGTCCTTTCTTGGTGGAATGTACTCCTGGTGAAGTTGCTGTGCAGATTGTTGAAATGACAACAAAGGATGCAGAATATTATATAAACTTAATTGATAAAAGAGTGGCAGTGTTTTGGAGGACTGACTCCTAATTTTTAAAGAAGTTCTACTGTGGGTAAAATACTATCAAATAGTATCACATGGCACATCTTTTATATATATATATATATATATATATATATATATATATATATATATAAGAGTTTTATATATATATATATATAAGAGAGTTATATATATATATAAAAGAGTTATATATATATATATATATATATATATATATATATATATATATAAAAGAGTTGATCAATGCAGCAGACTTCATTGATGTCTTTAAGAAATTGCCACAGAGTGGCTGCACCAGTTTGCATTCCCACCAACAGTGTAAGAGGGTTCCTGTTTCTCCACATCCTCTCTAGCATCTATAGTCTCCTGATTTGTTCATTTTGGCCACTCTGACTGGCGTGAGGTGATATCTGAGAGTGGTTTTGATTTGTATTTAACATTGTGGAGGTTCCTCAAAAAATTAAAAATAGACCTACCCTATGACCCAGCAGTAGCACTGCTAGTAATTTACCCAAGGGATACGGGAGTACTGATGCATAGGGGCATTTGTACTCCAATGTTTACAGCAGCACTCTCAACAATAGCCAAATTATGGAAAGAGCTTAAATGTCCATCAGCTGATGAATGGATAAAGAAATTGTGGTTTATATACACAATGGAATACTACACAATGGAGAAAGAACAAAATATGGCCCTTCGTAGCAACGTGGACGGAACTGGAGAGTGTGATGCTAAGTGAAATAAGCCATACAGAGAAAGACAGATACCATGTTTTCACTCTTATGTGGATCCTGAGAAACTTAACAGAAACCCATGGGGGAGGGGAAGAAAAAAAAAAAAAAAGAGAGGTTAGAGTGGGAGAGAGCCAAAGCATAAGAGATGCTTAAAAAATGAGAACAAACTGAGGGCTGATGGGGGGTGGGAGGGAGGGGAGGGGAGGGTGGGTGATGGGTATTGAAGAGGGCATCTTTTGGGATGAACACTGGGTGTTGTATGGAAACCAATTTGACAAAAAATTTCATATATTTAAAAAAAAAAAAAAAAGAAATTGCCACAGCCACCCTAGCCTTCAGCAACCACTACTCTGATCAGTCATCAGCCATCAGCATCCAGGCAGGAATCTCCACCAGCAAAAAGATTACAACTTGCTGAAATCTCAGTTGAAGGTTAACATTTCTTACCCATAAAGTATCCTTAAATTAAGGTATGTGCATTGTTTTATTTTAGACATAATGATATTTCATGCTTATTAGACTAAAGTATAGTATAAACATTTATATGTGCTGAGAAACCAAAAAATTCATTCGACTCACTTTATTGTGTTATTCACTTTATTGCAATCGTCTGAACCAAACTTGCAACATGTGCAAAGTATGCCTGTACTATATTCACTGATTTTAACAGAGTAGACTTCTTTAAAAATTCAGAAACCCTAATTGACCAGTCTTTGTGAATTTATGTTCCTCATAAACCATTTGATATTATCTGCACATGCATCTTTCTTTTGTTAGTGATTTGGAGACATGTGCTTTTCATTATCACCTGGTTTCCAAGCAAAAGAAATTTTAATTGATACTGTTGGTCTGAAGTCTGTTCTGTTTAACCTTTCAGATTTTCCAAATGAAATAATTCTAAATGAACTGAATTAGAGTTGGCCATATGCTGACTTAGATCAAGCAAGAAACACATTATCTAACATTGCTGAACTTTGTTTTTGATCTTTTAGAACAAATAGAATAAAACAACGTATAAATTGCTTCTGAGAAGTCAGGCTAACTGAACTCTGTTGTTTGAAACTCCAGAACAAAGTTTTCATATACTATATTTGCTTTACCTTAGTCAGCATTGTTAAAAAAAAAAAACAAAAAACAAAAAAAAAAAACCCAAACAACAATAACAACAAAAACAAGAGAACCAAAGCCTACATGGTGATAAGTATACAAACCAGGCCCACAGGATGGCAGTAGTGGAACCCATGACTGTGGCTGACTCCTAGTTCACCCCATAACATAGATGATGGCAGTTAAGACTATTCCAGTCTCCTCATCACTGTTGGGCTGAGACTTCAAAATTCTCATTTTGAGTTGGGTGGGATCTTTCAAAGACTCCATCCGTAAGGGTCCAGGAAGGTATATGATTGCAATTATTTTTTTCCTACTCTGTGGGTTGTCTTTTCATTCTCTTGATAGTATCCTTTGTTATACAGAAGTTTTAATTTTGGTGAAATCCAATTTATGTAGCTTTTCTTTTGTTGTCTGGTGTCTAAAGCCAGGTTTTGAAGCTGGGTTGGCTTATTCTAAAACTCAGACCGCCACTCAAATCCCATTTTCAAGTATAGGAGGGGATTTGGCAGTATATGTTTATATTGACAGAAAAAATTCGGTACATTTTATTAATATAATTACCTTGACTTAAATAAAAGGAAAACTTCCACATGTTCAGGTGGGTTCTTTCAACTTCTTTTTCACTATAAAGGACATTTGCTTGTGACTTGGCCTATTATAATATATGCAAGAATGAGAATCTAACCATGCTCTTACTTAGTTCAATTAGCCCCACCAAACTCTGTCAGCCAATTGGGAATTGCGAACATCTGCTAATAGAAGAAATCTTGAAAACCAATGGTTTAAAGAAGATAAGAGCTTGCTTTCTTCTCACGTGGTATGAAGGCTGTAATTAGCCAGTCTTGGACTGGATGTGTGACTCCATGATTTCATCAGCAACCTTCTTGTTTCTCTGTATTGATTTGTAGCTTCATTTTTAAGATCATTCCATGATCAGGGTGCCTGGCTGGTTCAGTTAGTTGGTAGAGCATGTGGCTCTTGATGTGGTTGTGAGTTTGAACCCTGCACTGGGTGTAGAGAATACTTAAAAAAAAAAAAATCATTCCATGACCACAAAGGGGCTCTAGCTATTAAATCTGAATTGTAGAAGGATTAAAGGGTAAAAGAAAAGATGCATGCCTTCTAGATGAGTCAGGCCTGCTTAATGAACTTTTCTAGAAGCCACACCCAATGACCTGTGTTTATATACCACAGACCATATTAGCAAGGGATTCTGGGAGATTTGGGACAGTAATTAATTTTTAGCCAAGCTTATTGCTGTTGTTACAGACATTTTCTGGTGCTTTGTATAAAATTTGATTCCCAAATTATTATTTATATGCTTTTTATTTATTTATTTATTTATTCATTTATTTATATGAAAGGATATTTGATAGCTTTCTGGAAGCCTCTCACCAAACAAGGTTATTTCTTTCAGCCATTTGTGATAAGCCTCAAATAACATGTCTGAAAATAATAGTGCAGTCTATTTTCTGCTACGTCACTCCAACAATACAGTGGTTCCCTTGTAAGAAAGGGAGAATCAATAGTGGATAGGCAATTAGCAGGATTTTTTTTTAATACCTCCTGGACAGAGATTAATGTCATTTCAGCTTTCCTATTCATTTCTCTGGCCTCACTGCAAGAACATTACTTCCCTTCTCTTTTGTTATCAAATTGTCATTTTCTAATCAATTTCTACATTTTAGACTACAATGCACAATAGACAGGTTGTCCTTAAAATCAATTTTCTTTATTTTTTTCCCCAGTTGAAATGATATGTAGGTCACTCAATTCTTTTTTTGTTTTCCCTTTATCTTTAATCATTCCTAAATCGATCCTGAATTCTCTAGGTTGGTCAACTAAATGCAGGTTGATGAGGTTCTCATGTGCCCAAAATGTAAAGTCTATAAGAATTCCAATTCAGTGTAAAAAAGTAAGAATAGTGAATTTCAAGAATAGAATTACCTCTTTATTTTAAATATCCATTAAGGCTCAGAAAGCAGACATTTCTTTTTATCCTTTCAAGTTTGGCAGAAGTCTAAACAGTGCCTCAAAAAAGGCTCGTTTTCCTCTTCGTCAGTACTCTGTGCAGTTCACTGTGCCTATTCATTTGCACTAATACACTCAGGTCAGTTCTAATATGAAAAGTTCTAGTCCTGGGCAAGAATGACACAAGTACCCTACTCAGAAGGTTTTGGTCATAGCATCAAACTCCACTCTTTATATGGTTGGTACCCTATGACTGTTCCTTTACATCTGGAGCAAATACTTTGCTTACCAGATTCCTAGAAAGAGCTCTTAGACCATTACTTTTCTGTCTTATATACTGAGTTACTGTCTTTCATTGTCTGACTTGAATTTCTGCCTTTGTTTCTTTGAACTCATTGTGCTCAATTCTTACTATCTGATTTTCTTTTTCTTAAATTTTTTTTTTAAAATTCAAGTTAACATAAAGTGTAGTATTGATTTCAGGAGTAGAACCCAGTGATTCATCACTTTCATATAACACCCAGTGCTCATCCCAACCAGTGCCCTTTTAATGCCCATCACCCATTTAGCCCATCCTCCAACCCACCTTGCCTCCAGCAACCTTCAGTTTGTTCTCTGTATTTAAGAGTCTTTTATGGTTTGGCTCCCTCTCTGTTTTTATGTTATTTTCCTTCCCTTCCCCTGTGTTCATTTCTTTTCTTTCTTAAAGTCCACATATGAGTGAAATCATATATTTGTCTTTCTCTGACTGACTTATTTTGCTTAGCCTAGTTCATTCTAATTCTATCCACATTGTGGCAAATGTCAAGATTTCATTCTTTCTGATTGCCGAGTAGTATTCCAGTGTGTGTGTGTGTGTGTGTGTGTGTGCGCGCGCACATATGCCATATCTTCTTTATCCATTCATCAGTCAATGGACATATGGGCCCTTTCCATAATTTGGCTATTGTTTATAATGCTGCTTTAAACAATGGGGCACATGTGCCCCTTCAAATCAGCATTTTTGTATCCTTTGGATAAATACCTAGTAGTGCAATTGCTGGGTCATAGGGTAATTTTATTTTTAATTTTTTGAGGAATCTCCATACTGTTTTCCAGAGTGGCTGCACCAGTTTGCATTCCCGACAACAGTGCAAAAGGGTTCCCCTTTCTCTGCATCCTCACCAACATCTGTCATTTCCTGTGTTGTTAATTTTAGTCATTCTGACTGGTGTGAGGTGGTACCTCATGGTGGTTTTGATTTGTATTTCCCTGATGATGAGTGATGTTGAGCATCTTTTCATGTGTCTGTTAGCCATCTGGATGTCGTCTTTGGAGAAATGTCTATTCATGTTTTCCACCCATATATTCATTGGGTTATTTGAGGGTTTTTTTGGGGTGTGGAGTTTGGTAAGTTCTTTATAGATTTTGAATGCTAACCCTTTTTCCGATGTGTCATTTGCAGATATCTTCTACCATTTCGTTGGTTGCCTTTTAATTTTGTTGATTGTTTTCATTGCTGTGCAGAAGCTTTTTATCTTGATGAGGTCCCAATAGTTCATTTTTGGTTTTATTTCCCTTGCCTCTGGAGACATGTCTAATAAGAAGTTGCTCCAGCTGAGGTTAAAGATATTGCTGCCTGTTTTCTCCTCTAGGAATTTGATGGTTTCCTGTCTCGCATTTAGGTCTTTGATCCATTTTGAATTTATTTTTGTGTCTGGTGTAAGAAAATGGTCCAGGTTCATTCTTCTGCATGTCGCTGTCTAGTTTTCCCAACATTATTTGCTGAAGAGACTGTCTTTTTTCTATTGGATACTCTTTCCTGTTTTGTCAAAGATTAGTTGGCCATACATTTGTGGATCCATTTCTGGGTTCTCTATTCTGTTCCATTGATCTAAGTGTGTGTTTTTGTGCCAATACCATACTGTCTTGATGATTACAGCTTTGCAATACATCTTGAAGTCTGGGATTGTGATGCTTCCAGGTTTTGTTTTGTTTTTCAGGATTGCTTGGGCTCTTTAGGGTCTTTTGTGGTTCCATACGAATTTTAGGATTGTTTGTTCTAGCTCTGTGAAAGGTACTGGTGTTATTTTTTTGGGATTGCATTGAATGTGTAGATTGCTTTGGGTAGTATTGGTGTTTAACGATATTTTTTCCTTCCAATCCATAAGCATGGAATGTGTTTCCATTTTTTTCTGTCTTCTTCCATTTCTTTCATAACATTTCTATAGTTTTCAGTGTACAGATCTTTTACCTCTTTTGTTTGGTTTATTCCTAGGTATCTTATAGTTTTTGTTGCATTTGGTACATGGGACATGTTCGATGTGCTCGTTCTGGAGGAGAGGTCTGTTGCTTTGGCTCAGAGTCAGTATTTCCCCAGTAAATAAGCAGTTGCCAGGCATGGGGGTCAGGGTTTGGTGTAAATGGGTCCTGCCTCCATTGGGGGCTGCTGTGTTGCTCCCTGAAGTCTCACAGTGTTGGTGTTGGGGAAATGGCACCACCCCAATCTCTTGTCCCTGGGCTGGGGATCTGGCATTCCCCCACTGTTCAGGCAGCCTTCACAGAGTAGCAAGGGCAGTCAGCTCACAGTGTGCCACAACTCTCCTGAATTTTTTCTTTGGCGTACAGCTGGCATTCAAAACTCAAAGTCTTAAAGGACCTGGCCCATGTGGATCCACTCCCCTCTTCCAGAGTAGAGCCTCTCCACTGTGTGAAGTCCTCTGTCCCTGAGAAACAGTCCCACACCTGCACAGTGAATGGAATCTATGGTGTAGCACCACCAAAGGCAGCAAAGATTATATTCCCTCTGTGTGCACCTGTCCGCTGCTGATGAAATGCCTTTGGCTGGAACCTTTGGTCTTTTGTTCTTGGAGGCAATAAACCCTCTTCCAAAAGTACTCCAAAAAGGGGACTGTTATCTCCCAGTGAGCCCCAGAGATCCCTACACAATACTATGCACTCTGGGACCAGCTCTTTACTCCCCAGGAGTGTGTGCCACCGCTCCACTCTGGAGAAAGTCACACACTTTCACAACGTCAGGATTTGAGCTCCAAACGCTGTTTGCAAAAGAACTGGGACACTCAGTACTTCTTGGTCCCTAGTCTGTGGTGTAGAGAGGTTTTCCTCTTGTGCTAACTCAATGCTACACTTTCTCAACTCTTCTCTCTCTTCTTTTTGTCTCTCGTCAGAAAAGTTTCCCTTTCCTTCCCAGCACCACCATTCTTCTCTCCCCAATTCACACCCATGCACCTCATACCTGCCAAGTTGTCTCCTTCCAACTGTGGAGATCCTTCTGCCAGTCCACAGATTCATTTCCCTGGGGTTCCTAGTGGTCAGACCTCAACACAACGGTGTCTGAGGGATAAGGAAAGCCCAGGGTCCCCCTACTTCTCTGCCATCTTAACTCTTCCCTCCTCTTACTCTCTGATTTTCTTAAATTTTATCTGTGATGAAATTATCTTTGACTTGATTTTCATATGAACTACATGCATTTGGTTTTGCTGGATGTTTAAAATATTGTGTGTTTATATTAAGAGGTTTTTCTTTTTCCTCAGTACATTCCTAGGTCAGAGCCCTGAGCGAAACTGCCCTTGTGATTTCATGATTGTGGTTATCTTTAAGATCAGTTAGCTATTGTTATTTTGTTTGTTTGTTTTGCTTTGTTTTCACCTTTAACTTCATGTGGAATGGAGAAAATGGATTAAAGTGAAGGTGTACTACATTTAGATAGGTTTCCTAATTTTTTGGCTCTTTTAAGATTTTTCTCAATGTTACCTTTTTTTCTTCCAGGGTGTTTACATCTCTTTTCTAGTATGTTTTAATTATCTTGGTAAATAGGTCATAACATAACAAGGTCTTTTGTAAGAATTCCTTCACCCTAATCTATTTTTCTAACTCTTGTTTGTGTTCTTAATCTCTGAAGCACTTTCACATATTGAAACTGACTCTGTAAGGACTCAAACATATTCCTTTTATTTTTTTTTTTTAATTTTTGTTTAACATTTATTTATTTTTGAGACAAAGAGAGATAGAGCATGAACGGGGGAGGGTCAGAGAGAGAGGGAGACACACAGAATCCGAAACAGGCTCCAGGCTCTGAGCGGTCAGCACAGAGCCCAACCCGGGCCTCGAACTTGCATACCGCGAGATCGTGACCTGAGCCGAAGTCGGACGCCTAACCTACTGAGCCACCCAGGCGCCCCTCAAACATATTCCTTTAAAAAAAAAATTATGTTCGAGGCGCCTGGGTGGCTCAGTTGGTTGTGGCCAACTCTTCATTTCAGCACGGGTCATAATCCCAAGTTTTTGGGATCGAACTGCATGTTGTGTTCTGCACTGAGCATGAAGCCTGCTTAACATTCTCTCTGTCTCTGTCTCTCTCCTTCTCCCCCACTCTCTACAATAAAACAATAAGTTATTAGTAGTTTAAATTTATTTTTTCTTGTGGTAAGAACACTGAACATGAGATCTACCCTGTCTCAGCAAAATTTTAAACATAGAGTATTATAAACTGTATGCATGATGTTATATGCCAGATATCTAGAAATTAACCATCTTGTATAATTAAAACTTTACACACCTTGAATAGCAACTCCCTAACTTTCCCTCCTTTAAGCCTCTGGCAACTACCATCCTACTCTCTGTATCTATACATTCGATTATTTTATATACCTCATATAAGTGGTATCATGCAGCCTCTGTGACAGCTTATCTCACCTAGCATACTTGCTCCAGGGATCATCCACGTTGTCACCAGGATTTCCTCCTTTTACTCCTCCTTTTTTTCTAATGAGGCAAAATTGGCATGTAACATTATATTGTTTTTGGTGGAAAACATGATAATTCAACATTTGTATGCACTACACAGTGATGACCACTAAAAGTCTAGGTACCATCCATCAGTATACAATTGATCCCCTTCATGCACTGTGCCCACCTCCCACCCCTGTCACCTCTAGTTACCACCAATCTGTTCTCTGTATCTTTAACTTTGTTTTTGTTTTGTTTGCTTATGTTGTTTCTTTTAGATTCTGCATATGAGTGAAATCATATGGCATTTGTCTGTCTTCATCTGTCTTATTTCAGTTAGCATACTTTCAAGGTACACCCATGCTATTGTAAATGGTAAGATTTTATTTTTTATAGATGATGGGAAGTATTCCATTGTGTGCATGTGTGTGTGTGTGTGTGTGTGTGTGTGTGTGTATACAGTCATCTCTATCCATTCATCTACTGATGTACATTTAGGTTGTTTCAATTTCTTTTCTATGGTAAACAATGTTGCAATGAACATAGGAGCACATATATCTTTTCAAATCAGAATGTTTGTATTCTTCATATAATTATCCAGGTGTGGAATAAATGGATTACATGATAGTTCTGTGCTCATACAGGAATATCTATATTGTTTTCAATAGTAGCTGCACCAATTTATATTCCCACCAGCAATAAACAAGGATTACCTTTTCTCCATATACTCTCCACCACTATTTTTATTTTGATAATAGCCCATTCTAGGATCTCCTGAGTGACTCGGTTCAGCTTCCGACTCTTGATTTTGGTTGAGGTCATGATCTCAGGCTCATGAGATTGAGCCCTGCGTCAGCCTCCACGCTTCACATGGAGCCTGCTTAAGATTCTTGTTCTCTCTCTGCCCCTCTTGGCCTCTCTCTCTGTGTCAAATAATTTTTAAAAAGTCGTTCTAATGGATATGAGGTGATAGCTCATTATGGTTTGAGTTTACATTTCTCTAATAATTAGTGATATTGAATATCTTTTCCTATACCTGTTGGCCATCTGTATAAATATATATATATATATATATATATATATATATATATATATATATACATACACACACACATACCTATTTTATATATTTATAAGTATATTTAGAAGCATTATTTATAATATATAAATATATATATATATATTAATAATTTATTGCCAAGTTAGCTAATATACAGTGCATACAGTGTGCTTTTGGTTTTGGGGGTAGATTCCATGATTCATCACTTACATAAAATACCTAGTGCTCATCCCAACAAGTGCCCTCCTCAATGCCCATTATCCATTTCCCCTGTCTCCCCGCCCACCCCCCCATCAACCCTCAGTTTATTCTCTGTGTTTAAGAGTCTCATGGTTTGCCTCCCTCTCTGTTTGAAACTATTTTTTCCCCTTCCCTTCCCCAATGGTCTTTTGTTAAGTTTGGATATTAATCCCTTGTCAGATATGTTTTTCAAAAATCTCCTCCCATTCAGGAAGTTGCCTTTTCATTTTGATCCCATTTGTTCACTTTTGCTTTTGTTTCCCTTGCCCTTGGGGTCCGATCCATGAAACTATTACCAAGACAGATGTCAAGAAGCTTACTGCCTATATTTTCTTCTAGGAATTTTATGGTTTTAGGTCTTCCATTAAAGTTTTTAATCCATTGTAAGTTAGTTTTCATGTATGGTATAAAGTAGTGGTCTTGTTTCTTTCTTTTCCATGTGGATGTTCAGTTTTTTTTTTTTAATTTTTTTTTTTTAATTTATTTTTGGGACAGAGAGAGACAGAGCATGAACGGGGGAGGGTCAGAGAGAGAGGGAGACACAGAATCGGAAACAGGCTCCAGGCTCCGAGCCATCAGCCCAGAGCCCGACGCGGGGCTCGAACTCACGGACCGCGAGATCGTGACCTGGCTGAAGTCGGACGCCTAACCGACTGCGCCACCCAGGCGCCCCTGGATGTTCAGTTTTATCAGCACTTATTGAGTAGACTATCCTTTCCCCGTCGTATGTTGTTGGTTCCTTTGTTGCAAATTAATTATCCATATATATGTAGGGTTAATTCTGAGCTTCAAATTTTGTTCTGTCAATCTGTGTCTTTTTAAAATATCAATACCATAAGTTAAAAATTAATATAACTTTCTGGTGTGCTTTTAAACCAGGGAACATGGTAACTCCAGCTTTGTTCTTCTGTCTTAAGTTGGTTTTGGCTAGTCAGGGTCTTTTGTGGTTTCATGTAAATTTTAGGATTATTTGTTCTAGTTCTGTGAAAAATGCCATTGGAATTTTTAAAGGGCTTGGACTGACTCCTTATATTGTTTTTGGGTAATATGGACTTTTTAACAATATTAATTTTTTCAATCTCTGAGCATTGACTATCTTTCCATCTATTTGTGTCATCTTCCATTTCTTTCATCAAGTTTTTCTAGTTCAGTGTACATGTCTTTTACCTCCTTGGTTAAATTTATTCCTAGATATTTTATTCTTTTTGATACAATTGTAAATGGGATTGTTTTCTTAATTTATCTTCCTGATAATTCATTATTAGTTTATAGAAATGCCACAAATTTTTATTTTTCTATTTTTTGTTTATTTTTAATTTAATTGATTAATTGATTAATTTATCTACTTATTTATTTATTTTTGAATTTACATCAAAGTTAGTTAACATATAGTGCAATAATGATTTCAGGAGTAGAAATCAACTATTCATCCCCTATGTATAACACCCAGTGCTCATCCCAACAAGTGTCTTCCTTCATGTGCCTTACCCATTTAGCCCATCCCCCCACCCACAACCCCTCCAGCAACCCTCAGTATGTTCTCTATATTTAAGAGTCTCTTATGTTTTGTCCCCCTCCTTTTTATATTCTTTTTCTTCTCTTCCCATATGTTCATCTGTTTTGTATCTTAATTCCTCATCTGGGTGAGATCATAGGATACTTGTCTTTCTCTGACTGACTTATTTCTCTTAATATAATACCCTCTAGTTCCATCCATGTTGTTTCAAAGATTTCATTCTTTTTGATTGCCAAGTAATACTCTATTGTATATATATATACTACATCTTTATCAATTCATTAGTCGATGGACATTTGGGCTCTTTCCACAATTTGGCTAATGTCAATAGCATTGCTACAAATATTAGGGTGCATGTGCCTCTTTGAACCAGCATACCTGTATCCCTTGGAGCAAGAAATAGTGCCCACCAGCTCTTTTGTTCTTGGAGAAGTCTTCTTAATATCCATGACCCTTCAGTGCATGTTCTGAGATTTGTAAATAAATCTCTTTCCCATGTATCCCAGACACTTTTCAAATTGTTGTTCCTAATATTTTGGTGGGATTGTTATGCTGTCTCTTTAAGGGTGGGGGCTCAGTTTCCTATCATCCTCCAGCTCTTCTGGAGCTAGGCTTGCTGATTTTTTTAATTTTAATTTTTTATATTTATTATTTTTTAATTTAATTTTTTTAAATTTACATCCAAATTAGTTAGCATATAGTGCAACGATGATTTCAGGAGTATATTCCTTAATACCCCTTACCCATTTAGCCCATCTCCCCTCCCACAACCCCTCCAGTAACCCTCTGTTTTTTCTCCATATTTTGAGTCTCTTATGTTTTGTCCCCCTCCCTGTTTTTATATTATTTTTGTTTCCCTTCCCTTATGTTCATCTGTTTTGTCTCTTAAAGTCCTCATATGAGTAAAGTCATATGATTTTTGTCTTTCTCTGACTAATTTCGCTTGCATAATACCCTCTAGTTCCATCCATGTCATTGCAAATGGCAAGATTTCATTCTTTTTGATTGCCAAGTAATACTCCAGTGTGTGTGTGTGTGTGTGTGTGTGTGTGTGTGTGTGTGTATGGACACACACACACACACACACACACACACCATGTCTTCTTTATCCATTCATCCATCAATGGCCATTTGGGCTTTTTCCATACTTTGGCTATTGTTGATAGTGCAGCTATAAATATTGGGGTGCATGTGTCCCTTTGAAACAGCACACCTGTATCCCTTGGATAAATGCCTAGTAGTGCAAATGCTGGGTCGTGGGGTAGTTCTATTTTTAATTTTTTGAGGAACCTCCATACTGTTTTCCAGGGTGGCTGCACCAGCTTGCATTCCCATCAGCAATGCCAAAGAGATCCTCTTTCTCTGCATCCTCGCCAATATATGTTGTTTCCTGAGTTATCAGTGTTAGCCATTCTGACAGGTGTAAGGTGGTATCTCATTGTGGTTTTGATTTGTGTTTCCCTCATGACGAGTGATGTTGAGCATTTTTTCATGTGTCAGTTAGCCATCTGGATGTCTTCTTTGGAGAACTGTCTATTCATGTCTTTTTCCCATTTCTTCACTGGATTAATTGTTTTTTGGGTGTTGAGTTTGATGAGTTCTTTATAGATTTTGGATATTAACCCTTTATCTGATATGTTGTTTGCAAGTATCTTCTCCCATTCTGTCGGTTGCCTTTTAGTTTTGCTGGTTGTTTCCTTTGCTGTGCAGAAGCTTTTTATTTTGATGAGGTACCAGTAGTTCATTTTTGCTTTTGTTTCCCTTGCCTCCAGAGGCGTGTTGAATAAGAAGTTGCTGCAGCCAAGATGAAAGAGATTTTTGCCTGCTTCTCCTTGAGGATTTTGATGGCTTTCTGTCTTACATTTAGGTCTTTCATCCATTTTGAGTTTAGTTTTGTGTATGGTGTAATAAAATGGTCCAGGTTCATTCTTCTACATGTTGCTGTCCAGCTTTCCCAGCACCACTTGCTGAAGAGACTGTCTTTATCCCACTGGATATTCTTTCCTGCTTTGTCAAAGATTAGTTGGCCATACATTTGTGGGTCCATTTCTGGGTTCTCTATTCTGTTCTATTGATCTGAGTGTCTGTTCTTGTGTCAGTACCATACTGTCTTGATGATTACAGCTTTGTAGTGTAGCTTGAAGTCTGGGATTGTGGTGCCTCCTGCTTTGGTTTTCTTTGTCAAGATTGCTTTGGCTATTCAGGGTCTTTTCTGGTTCCATACAAATTTTAGGATTGCTTGTTCTAGCTCTGTGAAGAATGCTCATGTTATTTTCATAGGGATTGCATTGAATATGTAGATTGCTTTGCGTAGTATCGACATTTTAACAATATTTGTTCTTTATATCCAGGAGCATGGAATCTTTTTTCATTTTTTTGTGTCTTCTTCAATTTCTTTCATAAGCTTTCTATAGTTTTCATTGTATAGATTTTTCACCTCTTTGGTTAGATTGATTCCTAGGTATTTTATGGTTTTTTGTGCAACTGTAAATGGGATTGATTCCTTGATTTCTTCTGTTGCTTCATTGTTGGTGTATAGGAATGCAACCAATTTCTGTGTATTGATTTTATATCCTGCAACTTTGCTGAATTTGTGAATCAGTTCTAGCAGTTTTTTGGTGGAATCTTTAGGGTTTTCCACATAAGGTGTCATGTCATCTGCAAAAGGTGAAAGTTTGACCTCCTCCTAGCCGATTTGGATGCCTTTTATTTCTTTGTGTTGTCTGGTTTCAGAAGCTAAGATTTCCAATACTATGTTGAATGACAGTGGTGAGAGTGACATCCCTGTCTTGTCCCTGACCTTAGGGGAAAGCTCTCAGATTCTCCCCATTGAGGCAGATATTAGCGTTGGGTCGTTCATATATGGCTTTTATGATCTTGAGGTATTATCCTTCTATCCCTACTTTCTTGAGGGTTTTTATCAAGAAAGGATGATGTATTTTGTCAAATGCTTTCTCTGCATCTATTGAGAGGATTTTATGATTCTTGTCCTTTTTTTATATTGATGTGATGAATCACGTTAATTGTTTGGTGGATATTAAACCAGCCCTTCATCCCAGGTATAAATCCCACTTGGTCGTGGTGAATAATTTTTTTAATGTGTTGTTGGATCTGGTTGGCTAATATCTTGTTGAGGATTTTTGCATCCATGTTCATCAGGAAAATTGGTCTCTAGTTCCCCTTTCTAGTGGGGTCTCTGTCTGGTTTTGAAATAAAGGTAATGTTGGCCTCATAGAAAGAGTTTGGAAGTTTTCCTTCCATTTCTATTTTTTGGAACACCTTCAAGAAAATAGGTGTTAACTCTTCCTTACATGTTTGGTAGAATTCCCCTGGAAAGCCATCTGGCCCTGATCTCTTGTTGTTTGGAACATTTTTTATTACTAATTCGATTTCTTTACTGGCTATGGGTCTGTTCAAATTTTCTATTTCTTCCTGTTTCAGTTTTGGTAGTGTATATGTTTCTGGAATTTGTCCATTTCTTCCAGCCTGCCCACTTTATTGGTATATAATTGCTCATAATATTCTCTTATTATTGTTCTTACTTCTGCTGTGTTGGTTGTAATCTCTCCTCTTTCATTCTTGATTTTATTTATTTGGGTCCTTTCCTTTTTCTTCTTGATCAGACTTGCTAATGGCTTATCAATTTTGTTAATTCTTTCAAAGAACCCGCTTCTGGTTTCATTGATATGTTCTACTGTTGTTTTGTTTGTTTCAATAGCATTGATTTCTGCTCTTATCTTTATTATTTCCTGTCTTCTACTGTTTTTGGGTTTGATTTGCTCTTATTTTTCCAGCTCTTTAAGGTGTAAGGTTAGGTTGTGTATCTGAGATCTTTCTTCCTTCTTTAGAATGACCTGGATTGCTATATACTTTCCTCTTGTGATCGCCTTTGCTGCATCCCAGAGGTTTTGGGTTGTGGTGTTATCATTTTCATTGACTTCCATATACTTTTTAATTTCCTCTTTAACTTCTTGGTTAGCCCATTCATTCTTCAGTAGGATGTTCTTCAGTCTCTAAGTATTTGTTACCTTTCCAAATTTTTCCTTGTGGTTGATTTTGAGTTTCATAGCGTTGTGGCCTGAAAATATGCACGGTATGATCTCTATCTTTTTGTACTTGCTGAGGGCTGATTTGTGTCCCAGTATGTGGTCTATTCTGGAGAATGTTCCATGTGCACTGGAGAAGAATATATATTCTGCTGCTTTAGGATGAAATGTTCTGAATATATCTGTTAAGTCCATCTGGTCCAGTGTGTCATTCAAAGCCATTGTTTCCTTGTTGATTTTTTGATTAGATGATCTGTCCATTGCTGTAAGTGGGGTGTTGAAGTCTACTATTATGGTATTACTATCAATGAGTTTCTTAATGTTTGTGATTAATTGATTTATATATTTGTGTCCTTCCACATTTGGTGCATAAATGTTTACAATTGTTAGGTCTTCTTGGTGGATAGACCCCTTAATGATGATATAATGCCCTTATTCATGTCTTGATAAGTCTTTATTTTAAAGTCTAGATTGTGTGATATAAGTATGGCTACTCTGGCTTTCTTTTGTTGACTATTAGCATGATAGGTGGTTCTCCATCCCTTTACTTTCTATCTGAAGGTGTCTTTAGGTCTAAGGTGGGTCTCTTGTGAACAGCATATAGATGGATCTTGTTTTATTATCCATTTTGTTATCCTATGTCTTTTGGTTGGAACACTGAGTTCATTGATGTTTAGAGTGAGTACTGAATGATATGAATTTATTGCCATTATGTTGCTTGTAGAGTTGGAGTTTCTGGTGGTGTTCTCTGGTCCTTTCTAATCTTTGTTGCATTGGATATTTATTTATTTATTCACTTATATGTTCATATTTTCTCCCCTCAGAGAGTCCCCCTTAAAATTTCTTGCAGGGCTGGTTTAGTGGTACAAACTCCTTTAGTTTTAGTTTGTGTGGGAAACTCTTTATCTCTCCTTATATTTTGAATGATAGCCTTGCTGGATAAAGAATTCCTGGCTGCGTATTTTTATGATTCAGCACATTGAATATATCCTGCCACTCCTTTATGGCCTGCCAAGTTTCTGTGGATAGGTCTGCTGCAAACCTGATCTGTCTTCCCTTGTAGGTTAAGGACTTTTTTCCTATGCTGCTTTCATGATTCTCTCCTTGCCTGAGTATTTTGTGAATTTGACTATGATATGCCTTGTTGATAGTCAGTTTTGTTGAATCTAATGGGAGTTCTCTGTGCTTCCTGGATTTTGATGTCTGTGTCTTTCCTCAGGTTAGGAAAGTTTTCTGCTATGATTTGCCCACATAACCCTTCTACCCCTATTTCTCTCTCTTCCCCTTCTGGGACTCCTATGATTCTGATGTTCCTTTTTCATGAGTCACTGATTTCTCTAATTCTTAAATCATGCTCTTTTGCCTTAATCTCCCTCTTTTTTTCTGCTTCACTGTTCTCCAAAGTTTGCCCTCTATATTGCTGATTCTCTGTTCTGCCTCATCCATCTTTGCTGCCATGGCATCCCTTCGAGATTGCAGCTCAGTTATAGCATTTTTTATTTCATCCTGACTAGCTTTTACTTCTTTTATCTCCACAGAAAGGGATTCTAATCATTTTCAACTCCAGCTAGTATTCTTATCGTCATGATTCTAAATTCTGGTTCAGACATCTTGCTTGTATCTGTGTTGGTTAACTCCTTGGCTGTCATTTCTTCCTGCTCTTTCTTTTGGGGTGAATTCCTTTGTTCCATCATTTTGAAGGGAGAAAAGGAATTAATGAGATAGAAAAAAATAAAATTAAAAAAGTAAAACTAAAATAATACTAAAATTAAACACACACACACACACACACAAATTGAACAAATGATGCTAGATCCTAGGTGTGTTTTGGTCTGGGTGTTGAAAGTAGCTTGATAGATTAGGGAAAAAAAGGAGGAAAAAAGGAAATCATTTGAAAATTTGAAAAAATGAATAAACTGAATTAGACTAAAATGAAATGATGGAAGTAAAATAGAATTTGGAAAAATTTACACAAAAGTAAAGAATGTAGTAGAAAAAAATTGAAAGTATTTTTAGTAAAAATTTAAAATAAATATGAATTTTTTTCTCTTTCTGTATTTAAGAAAAAGAAAAGAAATGAAAAAGGAAAAAAAAGAAAGAAAATTGAATAGATGGGCCAGCTAACAGACTGAAATATGACTGAAATTACTTCATTTCTCCCTAGAAGTCAAACTATGAAGTGCTCTGTAGTCCATATACTAAGCGGCAGTGAGACTTGTGTTCTTAAAGAGCAAGGTTGTCCCAGTTGGGCGGTCTTAGTGTAATGGCTCCAATCTCCACTAGATGGTGCTGCTAGCCTACTGGGGTGGATTGTTGTGGCACTTGTAGATGCTTATGTGCATGTGTGGGAGCGGTGAAAATGGCATCACCCAGCTACCCTGTCTCTAGCATCGGAACTCTGTTCCTGATCAGCAATCACACACCTGTCCTTTGTCTTGGACTTCTGTCCACTCCCTGCTTCCACACTGTCCATGACCAAGCCCCAGAAAGTACCTCCCTCCTGAGTTTTGTCTCAGATGTGGCTGCCTTCCCTGGCCCCTCACTTCTGAGGGACTGCAGCTTTGACCCATTCCGCTCCTCTGCAGAGGGTCTCACTGATCAATGGCTGGGTGTTGGCCACACCCAGGAGCACTTGCAGGACTGTGCTGCTGTTGATGCCCAGAGACTGCAGCCAGGTGCCAGCCTACCTCAGAAAAAGTTTATGAGACAGTGTAGTAGCAGTGCCTCAGGGATCATGGAAAATCACAACACACATCTGGCACCAGGCTTCACCCACAACAACCTTGTTGCAGCACCAGGGAATGTGGCCATTCTCTTGGGTCTGCTGGGCCCAGGTGGCTTCACAGCATCTACCAAATGTCCTTCCAGCAGTGGAACTGCTTCTCCCCCTGTGGGTCGAGAATCTCCTGGACTCCACTCTGCTCCTGGAGATTTGCCCTTCCCACCAGAGCACTGACAGGTATCGATCTGTGGAGTTTCAGTCTCTGCACTCCCACTGTTTACAGTCTTAATGGAATTTAAACTCTCTCCTTTCTCCTTTCTCCCATTTTAGTTCAGTCCCTGTGGCTGTTTCCAAGTTTCCACTTTCTCTTTAGCTGCTTTTGGGGAGGAGTGCTTTACCTGTACTCTTCCCCCCACCCCCTACCATCTCTGTCCTCTCTCCACATGCAAAAGTGGCTCCCTGCCCTCCACAGCTTCTCTCTCCCCAAGTTCAACTCTTCACGCTCCATACCTGCTGAGTTCTGTGGTTCAGGTTGTGCAGATTGTTGTGTTAATCCTCAGATCAGTTTTCTAGGATGGTTTAATGTTGGTCTGGCTGTATTTCATGGACACAAGACACACAAAAACTTTCATGCTGTTCCTCCAGCTTGGCTCCTCCTTTAATTTTAATTAAAAAATAATTTATTATATATATGATATAAATAATATATATAAATTTTAAATATTATAATTTATACATATATATTAAAAATTATAAATTATATATGGATATATATATATATATATATATATATATTTAGAGAGAGCGGGAAGGAGGGAGGGATATTGGGGGAGAGGCAGAGACAGAGGGAGAGAGAGAGAGAGAGAGAGAATCTTGAGCAGACTCCACACTTTCAGCATAGATCCTGATGTGGGGCTTGAACCCATGAACTGGGAGATCATGACTTGAGCTGAAACCAATAGACAGATGCTTAACTGACTGAAACTCTCAGATGCCCCAAGACTGTTGATTTTTATTGTGTCCTTCCTCTTTGTGGTTGGTCTTAGTGGGAGTTTGATTTACAACCTTGTCTCCCAACCTTCTTACCCTTTTTCAATTTGGCCTCCTCCTACAATTAATTGTGGAAAGGCTGTTCTGCAAGCATTCAGGTAATTTTCAGCGTTAGTTGTACTAATGTAGCTATTATCTTGGTGCACCCATGAGATAAGATGAGCTTGGGATCCTTCTATTCCACCATCTTCAGAAACCCCCACCATATAGCCCCTCCCCCCTTTTAAGTTTTTATTTAAATTCCACTTAGTTAACAGATAGTAATATTTATTTTAAGGAACTTTTAAAAAATATATTTTAAAAAATGTTTATTTACTTATTTTTGAGACAGAGAGCAAGAAAGCACACAGGAGAGGAGGGGCAGAGAGAGAGAGAGGGAGACGTAGAATCTGAGGCAGAGCCCAGGCTCTGAGCTATCAGTGCAGAGCCTGATGCTGGACTTGAACCCACAAACCATGAGATCATGACCTTAGCTGAAGTCAGTCCTTAACTGACTGAACCACCCAGGTGCCACAGAACTTTTTTTTTTTTTTAATAGGCAAAATAGCTGAACAAACACTTTATTCACAAAGCTAGAGTTCTTGTTGCTGGGATTTGAGAGTTTTTAAATATTAATTTTGCACACCAGTCCTTTATCAGGAATGTGTTTTTCAAATATTTTCTTGGTTTGTATTTTCCTTTTTGATTAAAATATCTGTTGATAAAGTCAGTGTCTTTTGATAAAGTCTAATTTATGAATTTTTTTCTTTTATTTTTCATGTTCTTTTGCCTAGAAAGGCAACGAACTCTGCCTAATCCAAGGTCACAAAGAATTTCTCCTATGTTTTCTTCTAGAAGTTTTACAGTTTTAGACTTTATATTTAGATATATAATTCATTTTACTTATTTTTTAAATTTACTTATTTATTTTGAGAGAGAGAGAAAACATGAGTGAGGGAGGTTCAGAAAGAAAGGGAGAGAGTGGATCCCAAGCAGACTCTAACTTTAGGCATAGAGCTCGATGCCAGGCTCAATCCCATGAAATGTGAGATAGTGACCTGAGCCGAAATCAAGAGCTGGATACTTAACCAACTGAGCCACCCAGGTGCCCCTAGATCTGTAATTCATTTAAAATTTTGCCCATGATACATATGGATGTCCAATTTATCTCTTAATTATAAAAAGTTGTTAATGTTTTTTTTTATCTTGGAAGGAGAGAGAGCATGAGCAGGGGAGGAGCAGATAGAGAGGGAGACACAGAATTCGAAGCAGGCTCCAGGCTCTAAGCTGTCAGCACAGAGCCCGATGCGGGGCTCGAACTCACAAACTGTGAGATCATGATCTGAGCTGAGGTCGGATACTTAACCCACTAAGCCATCCAGGCTCCCCATTTATCTCTTAATTTTAAAGTCGTTATATATAATCCTAAACTTCTCTGTTGTGTGATTCTTCCTGACAAATTCCTTTGGTTCCTGTGGGCAGGCAGTGGATCCTGCAGGAAGTTTTATTGGACATTCTTTTTAATAGTATTTGCTTCTTGTTACATCTTTAATCAGTGAAGAAAATGGCAGAAGAAGTCATGCATCCATCTGGGATTTTGAGAGCTTAATCACTCTATTATTGAGGCCTATGGGCTTATCGTAGCATGATATCAAAAGGTACATACTGGGCGTCATTTTTTCTTTGTTACATCTCTAAGTAAAATTATTGAATCTTGGGAAGAATTCCCCCTTCCCTGAGCACGCTTAAGGTCAGAGAGGAAGAAGAAGTTAGTAATCAGAGTCCAGGAAATCTTTAGAACTCATTCGGCTTGAGCAGTGCTGTAGATCCTGCTGTGTAAATAAAATGAGAGTCAAAGATACTTTGACTCTTGGCTAATGGGGTTGGGGAAATCCAGGATCAGGGAACATTGATTCCCACAGAATTTGAGCAGATGTTCATGAGAGTCCAGAAGCAGGTCATGGGGAAAGACTCAGTCAGAGGAGGAATATTGAAGAAAGTCTCTGGTGGTCTGGTGGTGAAACCCATGTAGACAAAGGGCAGGGAAGAAAGACCTTTCCTGTTAGTATTGATTTTGAAACCTAATTCCAGAGACATTTGAATATCAGATATAATGGAGAATTTTATATTAGTGAATAAGTAGAAAATTTGCTGGAAATTAATGCATTATTTTCATTTACCTCATAAATCATTTGTGTCATAAAATTGTGTATGTTTTTCCTAGTTCATATATGATGAAAAATATAGCAAAGGGAAACAAAAGGATGTTTGTTCCAAAGTCACCTTGTCCATGATAGCACAACTAGGTCAGAGATTCAGTGTTAGGCTCCATCTTCATTAATTCTTTCTGCTAAAGAAGATCTGAGTGGAACCATAGGTGATGATACATAATTTCTTTTTTGTTTTCTTTCTTTCTTTCTTTCTTTCTTTCTTTCTTTCTTTCTTTCTTTCTTTCTTTCTTCCTTCCTTCCTTCCTTCCTTCCTTCCTTCCTTCCTTCTTCCTTCTTCTTCCTTCTTCTTCTCCTTCTCCTTCTCCTTCTCCTTCTCCTTCTCCTTCTTTCTTCCCTATGGCAGGCATTGATTCTGGAGGATAGAATAGGATTGTATCTGTAGATGGGGTTGAAGTGGTCCCAGCTTGAAGATGAAGCACTATTAAGGCCAACAGCCAAATATTTGATAAAGCCATTTCCCCCTCTCCTCCCACTACACACACAACACTGAGGTTCCTTTGAATAGAATATGTTGGATGAGAACTTGAGCTTGTTTCCTTCTCTAGTAGTTGGTGCTTTTCACTCAATCTCATTCAATCCCACTGTCCCTTATGTTATCATAGCACTTTCAAAGTACAGGTGTCAGTTAATTTTTCTTGGTGTTTCTATGTGGGAAATATACTATGAGTATACAATTTAAGCAGTATAAGCTTAAGTACAAGACCTCATTACCACCGTTTATATCTCAAGATGTGTCATCGTGTTTTATACTTTGCTGCAGAATTTAATGAGCACATTGAGGGTGAACTTGCTGAATCATGGATTGTTTATTGCAGCCTCACCAGATTGCCCCTGGATAAGTCTTCTTCTTCTTCTTTTTTTTTTTTTTTTCACCTGTGGCCAAGTAAGATACATTCACCTTTCTGCTTCATAGATATTTCCATTACTCTTCCTTGTGGGTGGGTTCCTTGGATGGTTGCAAGTTGCTGATGGTTGGACTATTCAGATCTGTGGCCTAGAGGGAGAAGTAGTCATTTCATTTGAGTAGAACCACTCTCTGGTAAAAGGCACAATCAATCTCTGATTTGCAGCGCTCTTTTTAAAAATTTGCTACTTTCCCAAGAATCCCTGAAAAGGAATTATTTATTCATTAAGGAGCAGTATGGTGGGCTGTCTGGAAATCCTATTGGAACAAGCTGTCAGGAGCTTCTTGACAGGCAGGTCTGTGTTCCACACTGACCTAGTGCTCCAGGGTTATCTTTGAAGAAGGATTGCTCTACAGTAATAACACTGGATCAGTTCTGCTTCCTGTTTGGGTTCCAGAATGTGTGGTTATGAATTGAACTCTGAACTAGTTCAGTATAGGAGTTTCTTTTCATCTTGTCTGAAGATGTGGCTGGAGCTTCCTCTTGAAGACAAAGTTTTAGCCTTAATCATGTGCCTGAGTTTTTAATGACCAGCCATTGGAAGGTCTATATGTGTTGCAAGCACCTGGACTCTGGGCTGAGATCTCTATTCTTTTAAAATTAGCTCATGATTTGCCATTGTTCAGCATTTGCCACATCTTTCTCTCCATATTAAATCTTGCCATTAAAAGCAAACTACATATTGGTAATTCAGCAACATTTCTTGCACAAAGAAATGAAGCAAATTATAAAATGTTTATAAATGGGTACACTGTGTGGTTCAAGGTCACTAAAATTACTTTATAATTATTCTATAAGCCTCATCATTTGTTAGGTAAGAATATAACACTCAGAAAGTATGCAAAAAAGGGCAAGAAATCTTGCTGACTAGTGTTTCTTCTGTTAACAAGAACCAAGTCATAATTATATTTATTTTGTAATTCTGTGTCAGTTCTAATCTTGTTTAGAAATGTTACCCAGTCTTAGAAGTCTCCAAAACATTGTTCTTTATGGAAACTATGGTTCTTAGAAATGATTGTTAGAATATCTCAAAATGTTAATAGAGAATGTAGAGCTGCAATACTGATTTTGTGACCTCTTTTATTTTTCTGTTTTACCATCTAATTTCTTATATTTGGAAATATTTCTCAACTCATCTGCTTCTGTACCTTCTTTATTTTCTTCAACTTTTTCTGATGATCTTTTCCTTGAATAGAAATGGACTTCTTTCTGAATAAAAATGACATATATTCTAGTTCAAAGGAATTGACCAAAAAAAAGCCAGAAAAATAAAAAGAACTGTTAAATAACAAAAACTCAACTGAGTACACTATAATATCTAATTATTTATATTAATCAATTTGTCAATTTGGCAGCAAACAGAAGGGAGCTTCAGAGGACTACAGAAAAGGAAAGGATTTTGAAGGTAGACAGAAAGTAGAAAAAAGGAAATTATTAGCAACGAATCCATGAATTTAGGCAAGGTTGCTCTCATGAGGGGAGCAGTAGGGGTCCATTGGTAAATTCCTTGTGCTGACCAGGAAATTCCCATGTTGACTGGTTAAAGGTTACATTTCTGGAAGGCGAGTGTTGAAACTGCAGTGAAGGTAGGTATTAAGTCTTGGTTTACCGACTTGAGGCCTTAACTTAAGTGATATTATTTTGGTCTGTGGTTTTGTTTTTAACAGAAGAAAGAAATGCTATCTTATATAATTGGAAGTTTAGTACAAGTCCAATCCTTCTGTGTACATCAAAACTTCATCACTATCAAACTGGAGGAATACTTAAAACTCTCCATTAGAAAATTTTGTTTTAATGTTTATTTTTGAGAGACAGAGTGTGAATGGAAGAGGGGCAGAGAGAGAGGGAAACACAGAATCTGAAGCAGGCTCCAGGCTCTGAGCTGTCAGCACAGAGCCTGATGCAGGGGTCGAACCCACGGACTGCGAGATCATGACCTGAGCCAAAGTCGAAGCTCAACCGACCGAGCTACACAGGCACCCCTAAAATTCTTCATTTTAATAACTGTTTATGCAATTACCATTTTTAAAAGAAGAATATTAATGTTAACACAAATATCTCTGCAAGTATCTTGTAAGACAGGATTGATATTCAAAATATTTAACAAATATTAACAATAATTGATGGAATGACAGGATGGAGGGGTGAATACTGGCTAAATATCAGATCTACATTAAAAAAAAACCTGATTCTTTCCCTTGCAGATAAATTTGAGGCACTAATTAAATACTGTGAAGTGGTTCAATGCCTAAGAAGTAGCCAGGGCATCTAAAACCCAAATACTATATAAACCAAATACAGTAAAACCTAAGTTTGTGAGCATAATTCATTCTGGGAACATGCTTTTAATCCAAAGCACTCATAGATAGAAGTGAATTTCAAGAACCATTGGCTCAGTTGTGATCATGTGACATTTGGCATCAGGTACTACTTGTATTGCAAGACATCACTTGTTTATCAAGTTAATATTTATTAAAAATGTTTGCTCATCTTGCAGAACACTAGCAGAACAAGTTCCTTGCAAACCAAGGTTTTACTGTATATGAGTTAGTGTGATGGCTAATTTTGTGTCAATTTGCCTAAGCTATGGTGTTCAAGTGTTTGGTAAAATACCAGTCTAGGTGTTACTGTAAAGGTATTTTTTAGATATGATTAGCATTTAAATCAGTAGATTGAATAAACCAGACTATCCTCCATAATGTGGGTGAATCTCATCCAACCCTTAAGAGAAAAAAGACTGAGGTTTCCCAGAGTAGAAAAAATTTTCCTCTAGACTATAGCATAGAAACCCAATAGCCTACTGCTCTGAGGAAATTGGACTCAAGACTGTAATATCAATTGTTACCTGAATTTCTAGCCCACTGACTTGCCCTACAAATTTCAGACTTGCCTACTCCTGCAACTGCATGAGACAATTCCTTAAAGTAAAATTCTCTCTCTCTCATCTCTATGTCTGTCTATCTCTCTATCTTTATCTCTCATATTGGTCTGTTTCTCTGGAGAACCTTGACTAATAAAGTTAGTGACTAAGGTTAAGGATAATGCTCTTTCAAAATTCCCCGGATAAGCTGAACTTGGGCAAGTGGGCAGTAGTGGTCCTCAGTCTTCAGCAGACAAGTTCTCCTAGATCCTGACTACCTTGCAATCCTTTCTTATTTCTGAATACCAATTTTGACTTCCTCATTACTGTGTTCAGCAAATGCTATCATTCCTCATATACACTATCAGCCCAGCAGCTTATCTGAATGACCGTCTGTGGTTTTGATACTATGTTTTCAGAAGGATTTTGTGCAGCTTTTTTGTTTTTCTGAATGAATTTGAGTAACTCCAGGAAGCAAGCTACATGGAATTGATAGGTATTCATTATTACCTATGGATTACCTGTGGATTTGGAGCTCCTCAATTGCAGCTTTGCATATGGACCATGATCTTGTTTTTTGCATTTGCAGTACTAGGAGACAAATTCTCTGCATATTTTTTGCCAATTTGCTACGATGTATAGTTGTCTAGTTATGATCATCTTGAATTTGTATTTTCCATCAGGAAATGAAATTTACTTTGTCACTGCATTCTATTTTGGAAACACAGCACACTATCAGAAGTGTTTTTTCCTTAGCCTTGTTCCTTAATTAGCCTGTAAACTCATTAGAGGCAGAATAATGATGTGTTCATCTTTGAACTTTTTCTAAAATGGATAACAGTGCCTAATAGTTGACATTTAATATAATGTTGAATGAGTAATTATCAGCAGGATTGAAGATTTTATAATATATTTTATTAACTGATAATAAGAAATATTTTAAAATTTTGAATCAATGGATAATGTTATCTATCCAAAATTAGTTTTTTTCTTAATGTGTATTCAAGGAAGCTGTATTCCAGAGGTCAAAGAGCAGAAAACAAAAGATCACAAGGATTCCAGTTTGTTTTATTCTCTACTCAGCTTCAGACACCTTCTATTTTATTTATCATTATTTTATGAATAATCTAATGCATCGAGTGGCAGTCAGGAGAATTTTACCATGTGCTAGGAGTCCAACTGAAATTTGATAGTGCTTAATGCATGGAAATTTACTTATAAGGTGCAATTTGACAGTACTATCTTTTAAATTGTGTTTTCTTTACTATAAAACAGGCCAAGTAAATGTATATACCTACCCCAAATTCCATTTTATACTACACTGGCTTTTTATTTGAGGGAATTCCAGGGAGAAATATGGTGCTTTAACCTGATTTCAGATTATAAATAATAAGGTAAAGACAAGCTACTGTATGGGCAAGTTGCTATGGTATTCAATTATGCTACCAGAAAAATGAGAATTGAAGAGAAGTAATTTACTTTGAACAAAACCATTCCATCAAATTTTTCTCTCTCTCTCTCTCTTTCTCTCTCTCTCTCTCTCTCTCTGTGTGTGTGTGTGTGTGTGTGTGTGTATACATAATTTGTAGATAAGTGAGTGGAATTGGAGAATAGGCAATGATCAGGGTAGACAGATGAGAATCTGAGGCAATCACACTAAGTTGCATACCTTCTCCAATTGGGAACTTCTTATAGCCACTGTCCAGATATAATTAGAGGCGAAGACATTTTGGTCTTGAGGGAAGTTATTGATTGCTGGCAGTAAATAATCTATGAAAAGTAAACTAGGAGAAGGTAAATATTAAAGCATCCAGGATAAAAAAGTTGTCGAAAACAGGAAAGAGATGAAACTAATTCTAAGTGGGGGAAATAAAATATTGAGCACACTACACTAGAACAGTAACATAAAAGCACATGTCATGCTTATAGCCAGTTAGCTACATGCCTCAACAGCTAGGGACCAGTAAAATCCTGCAGGTCTTTGGGTTTGCCTGGTCCAACCAAAACCCTTGAGAATGTCCCTGGTGATGAGTCCAGAGTCTTGGCAGTGTAAATGGGAACACATTTTTCTCATACTTTCGGTAATCTTCATGGAAACTTGGAAGAGTGGACTTTATTATTGATCCATTATATTTGCACACCAGGCTGAATCCAAGGAAGGTTCTTGCAGACACAGTGTTGCCAAAATTGGTGCCAAAAAAAAAAAGACTTGAGTTGACCAATAAGTTTTAACTAAAGATTATAATAAAAATACCTCAAACCCAAGTGTTTTACAGATGTGTTCTACTGATTTTGCAAGTAAAAGTAGTTATTTTCTTATTTAAATTATTCTAGAAAATAAAAAAGGAGCTAAGTTTCTTGCTCTATAATATGAGGTAAATAAAATCATAATTCCAAAAATGCAAGAAAATTATGGGCCTTTATCACTTATATAGAGAAAAAAATCTTAAATAAAATATTAGTTAAAGGAATCCAATTGTGTGAACCAAAAAACATTATCAAATAGGCTCTATCCTAGTTATGCAAGGATAATTTTGCATCAGAAATTTATCAATGTAATTTATGATATTAAAATATTGACATAGAAAAGTAATTATCTCAGCTGATACAGAAAACGCACTTGCTATGGTACAACAGTTATTCATAATAAAATTAGAAGTGAGTTAGAAATAGAAGGTAGTTTCCTTGATGTGGTAAAAGTTACTTATCAAAACCTTACAGCAAATATTATACTTGAGGGAGAAATGTGGATACTGTCTCTTTAGGATCAGGGATAAGAAAAATCTGCTTGTTCTCATTGTAGCAGTTTAATATTGAAGGATAGGTCTTGGCTAATGCTACAAGGGAAAAAAATAAGTAAAAATTGGCAGAAGCTAAGCTTCTGATTTGCAGACTATAATGTTACATAGAAAAGCATCAGAATTAACAATAAACTTTTATTACTAATAACAGAATTCAATAAGTTTGCCAGATATATATGATCAACTTAAAAAGCCAATAGGCAGGGGCGCCTGGGTGGCGCAGTCGGTTAAGCGTCCGACTTCAGCCAGGTCACGATCTCGCAGTCCGTGAGTTTGAGCCCCGCCTCAGGCTCTGGGCTGATGGCTCGGAGCCTAGAGCCTGTTTCCAATTCTGTGTCTCCCTCTCTCTCTGCCCCTCCCCCGTTCATGCTCTGTCTCTCTCTGTCCCAAAAAAAAAAAAAAAAAGTTGAAAAAAAAAAAAGCCAATAGGCAATTGTACATCCATAGGCAAATGAACAAAAACAAAAACAAACAAACAAAAAAAACACACCTCAATCTGAACCTCACACCTTCCATAGGCAAATGAACAAAAACAAAAACAAACAAACAAAAAAAACACACCTCAATCTGAACCTCACACCTTCCACAAAAATTAAGATAGATCAAGGACTCAAAATGTAAATTACGCAACTTCTAGAAAAGACTATAGGATAAAAATATTCAAGACCAAGAACTAGGCAGAGTTTTTAGGCTTGACACCAAAAGCATGATCCAGAAGAGGAAAAGTTGACAAGTTGTACCTCATCAAAAATATAAAGACTTTTGCTCTGTGGATAACCCTGTTAAAAGGATAAAAAAACAAATTGCAGGGAGGCAATATTTCTAAGTCACATACCCAGCAGAGATCTAATATCTAGAATATATTACACTCTCAAAACCCAACATCAAGAAGACAAATAATCCAATTAGAAAATGGGCACAAGACCAGAAACAGTTTTTTCACCAAAGAGGATATACAGATGCCAAATAAACAAGTGAAAAGATGTTCAACATCATTAGCCATTAGAGAAATGAAAATTAAAACTGCCGTGAAATATCCCTACACATCTATCAGGATGGCTATAATAAACAACGATAATACCAAATGCTGTCAAGCATGTGGAGAGATGGCATCTCTCATACATTACAAAGGAGAATGTAAAATAGTATAGCCGTGCTGGAAGTTAGTTTTGCAATAATTTTTAAAACTAAAAATGGGTTTACCAGAAGACCCAGTGATTGTACTCTTGGGCATTTATTTCATAGAAATTAAGGTTTATTTTCAGCCAGGACCATGTACATGAATGTTTATAGCAGTTTTATTCATAGGATCCTCAAACTGGAAACTACTCACAAATTAAAACAACAACAAAACTCTGAATAGTTAAAAACAAACTGTGGTGTATCTATACCACAGAGTTCTACACCACAACTTAAAGGATTAAATTACTAATACATGTAAAAATTTGGATGGCTTTAAAGGGTATTATGCTAAGTGAAAAAAAAAATTCAAAAAGTCACATACTATAAATGGACTATAGTCCATTTATATATCCTTCTGGCAAAATTATAGAAATGGAGAACATATTAGTTGTTGTCAGGGGAGGGAATGGTTGTGGCTTAAAAAGGTAATGCAAGGCAGTCTTGTGGTACTGAATCCAACCGCGTGAACCAGAATACATGATCAAGTAGCTTTCTTTTAGTTATGCAAGGAGGATTTTCATCAGAAAATCTATCAATGTAATTCACCACATTAATACAGAAAAATAAATACCTCAGCTGATACAGAAAAAAATGCACTCAATATGGAAAGAGTTATTTAAAATAAATTAAAAATTTTTTAAATGTTTATTTTTGAGAGAGAGTGAGCAAGTGAGGTGTAGAGAGAGAGGGAGACACAGAATCCAAAGCAGGCTCCAGGTTCCGAGGTGTCCGCACAGAGCCTGATGCAGGGCTCAAACTTACCAGCTGTGAGATCATGACCTGTGCTGAAGTCAGACGCTTAACCAACTGAACCACCCAGGTGCCCTTAAAATAAAATTTTACAAGTAAGCTAGGAAGAGAAGGGAACTTCCTTAACATGGTAAAAGTTATATGTTAAAACCTTATAGCAAATATTATACTTACAGTCTTCTAGTTGTGTAAGGTGATAATGTTTAGTGGAGGTACATACACCATGAGTTTAGATATAACCAGTAAAGTGTAAATAAGCCATATGGATTGTACCAATGTCGGTTTCTTAGCTTAGATATTGTACTATAGTTGGGTAAGGTGTTAACATTGGGAAAGATGGCAGAACGGCTGCATGAGACTGGCTGTAACCTGTGAATCTAGAATTATTTCAAAATAAAAAGTTACCCTTCTCCCCACCCCCAGAGCCCACAGAATTTCTCTATACCAATTGGAACCAAATAAAAATGCAATAAAGCTGAAATAACATCATAATAAAAAATAATGTATCAAAGAATTTATTTAATCAAGAAGTAAAACTCTGAGTAAAGTGTTAAAACACTAATAACAGACACAAAGGTGATCTGAATAGAGGGAAACGTGGTCTTTAAAGGAATGGTTCAACAACATAAAGAAGTAAAATCTCCACATTCTGAATTCCACTTGGATTTATTTGAGGTTCTTGATACCTATTAGCTATTGTGACTGAAAAACTACAAAGCCAGCATAATAGCAATAGTGAGGTATTGGCTCAGCAACTGACCAGTAGACCAAAAAAACAAAAACAAAAACAAAACCTACAAAGACTTCTTAAAAGTGCACGCATTTACAGTAAGTTAAGATAAAAAAAACCATGGCACCAGAACTAAATGGGGAAAGGAGACATACATTAAATAAATGGTATAGGAAGCACTATATGGAATAAAATATCTGACACCACATATAACAAATTCAAGGTAGATTACAGACTTACATGTGAAGACAAAATTAGAGTTAACAGGAGAATATGTTGGGCATTCTTTGTAAACTAGGGACAAATCAGAGAATTTGTTAAACCCTTAAAAGTGAATTGTGCAACAAATTTATGATTTTAATTAAATAAAAATTAAGAGTTTTTCAATGATGAAGAACAGTTGTTAAGCAGTTGAAGAAAGGAATAGTTATTAATAAATGGATAGTTAGAGAAGAGATGATGGAAGGAGAGTAATGTTTTGGATATATAAAATTGATTAGGAATTAATATCTAAAATATTAGAAGCTCGGCACCTGGGTGGCTCAGTTGGTTAAGCATCTGACTCTGAAATGACATGTCGTTATGCTGCTATAAACCATAAAGATGGGACTTTTGCTTGCAACCAGGTGGGGTAGCAGGTACTAGATTTACCTTTTTTTCCCCTGAAACAACTAACAGTTGGGATAAAATATATGAGAAAGAGATTTTCAAAACTTTGTTTCAAGACACTTTGAAGCATATACAGTATGTTAAGATACAAAACTTTGAAACGAAAACCAGTAATCCTGGGAAGGCAGGAAACAAGAGGCAAGCCCCCAATATTTCTCCATTCTACTAGGTAGACTTTCGAGGCCACCATGCAGGGAAAGCGCCCCAGGGGGAACCCTAAGCTGAGGAGATCCAAGGTGCTCACCCTCAGCACAAGAAACATAAAGGAAACCACAGCAAGACACATTAGAATCGAATGGCTTAAAAACGATAAAGAGAAAATCTTTAAAAAGCAGCCAAAGAAAAAGACTCCTTATGTACAGAGAAACAATAAGTTCATAGCAGATTTTTCTTTTCTTTTTTTTTAATGTTTGTTTATTTTTGAGAGAGAAAGAGACAGCACAAGTGGGGAGGGGCAGAGTGGAAGAGGGGGACAGGGGATCCAAACTGGGCTCTGATCTGACAGCAGAGAGCCCAATGTGGGGCTCAAACTCAGAAATCGTGAGATCATGATCTAAGCCGAAGTTAGACACTCAACTGACTAAGTAACCCAGGTGCCCCCACAGCAGATTCTTCATCAGAAACAATGCAAGCTAGAAGTGGAGCAAAACTTTAGAGGCTAAAACAAAACATTGCCAACTTAGATTTAGATACTTGTGAAAATATCTTTCAAAAATGACAACAGAGTAAAGACCTTTTCAAACATACAAAAACTGAAAGAATTTATCAGGAGTAGATCTACAGAATAAAAATGTTAAAGAAAATCTTTGAGGCAGAAGGAGAATAATACCATATAGAAATTTGGAGCTACACAAATAAATGGAGTATACAGATATAGTAACAATGTGGGTAAATATAAAATTTTTCTTGTTATTTAAATCTCTTTAAAGGATAATTGACTGATTAAAGCAGACATGATGCAACGTATTTTGGGGTTGATGACACATGTAGAAGGAAAGTGTATGACAACAAAGTGAAATCCCAAGAACAGAGAAATATATTTTTATGAGATTCTTATAGCATGCACAATGAAGGATAGTATCTCGTGGAGGCAGACTTGATACAAATAGAAAACAAACTGGAAGATGATAGATTTAAATCCAACCATATTGATAATCACCTTAAACATAAGTGGTCTGAGCACCCAAATTAAAGGTAAAGCTGTCAGATTGGAAAAATAGGAGACCCAGCTACCTACAGGAAACCCACTTGAAATATACAGACAAAAGTAGATTAAAGGATGAGATAGAGAAGCCATGCTAACTCTAATCCAAAGAAAGCTGGACTTGACATATTCCTATCAGATAAAGTATATTTGAGATTAACTCATTATCAGGGATAAAGAAGGCCTTTTCAGAATGATAAAGGTGTCACTTCATCAAGAGGACGGAACAATCCTGAATGGTTATACAGCTAGTAACGGAGTTTCAAAATACATGAAACAAGAAACAGAAATGCAAGGAGAAATAGACAAAACAATAACTATAGTTGTAAATTTCAGTATCTGTCTTTCAGTAATTGCTAGAACAAATAGAAAAGCAATAAGGAAATAAACCATTTAAATCATTTTATCAACCAATTTGACCTAATGGACATTTATAGAATACTCAAGCTAACAGAAACCACATCCTTTTCAAGTGCATAAAGAACAATTATCAGGGTAGAGTATACACTGGGCCATAATACAAGTCTTAATAAATTAAAAAAAAAAGATCCAAGATATACCAAATATATTCTCTAACCACAGTGTTACTGACTAATCAGTAATCAATCACAGAAAGATATCTGAAAAAATCTCCAAATATTTAGAAACTAAATAATACACTTTCAATGGAAACTCAGTATATCATAATTTGTGGGCTATATTTAAAGTAGCACTTAGGATGAAATTTAATGTTCTAAGTGCCTATATTAGGGGTAAAAAAAAGGGCTCCAAGCAAAAACCTCAGTTTTGGATTTAGAAGCTATAAAAAGAGCAAAAGAAAAATAAGGTACATGGCAGAAATCCATGAGATAGAAAGCAAAAAGGCAACAAAATTTCATGACAATACTTTTTTTTAATGAGAATACTTTTAAGAGTAATTTATAATTACTAATTTATAGTTGATTATGATAATTTCACATGTGTATACATATTTTTAAACTTAATAAATTGTATACCTCAAACACACATTTTATTATACATCATTTATATCCCAATAAAGCTGTTAAAAAATAAAGTTGGGTAGTGCCAACATTGACAGCGATGTGGGGATATAGGAATCTTTATGCACTGATAGTGGCAGTGTAGACTGGGACGTGCATTCTTGGAAGCAAAAGGCTACCCTTAATCACATTAAATATATATTATATATGTATACCTACCTTATGATGTAGCAATTTTCGTGGGTATATATCTTAAATTTCTAAATACATGTGATAGAGGACATGTATGAGGATGTTCATTGCAGGACTATTTCTGGTGTTGGAGTGTTAGTGGAAACTGGTTGATAACAGCAGGTAGAGTGGATAGGTAGAATGTGGTAGATGCAACCATGGAGTGCTATGCAGCCTTTTGTTTTGTTGTTAAATGTAACATAGATGGACCTTAAAACACGTGTAGAATGAAAAAGAAAACATATATATATATATATATATATATATATATATATATATGCATGTGTATACCTCTAATTGTGGATATATATGTATCTCATTTAGTAAAATAAAAACAAATGCATATGAAATAAGCTCATACCTATGTTAAGAGCACACAGTTATACTTTAAACTTAAAAGAATGATTGTCGGCTGCTGCCACACATGTAATACATATGTCATCATGCTCCCTCCTGATGGGCTCTGTGGTGGTGGTGGTGGGGTGTCACCCAGACATTTTCTCAGTCTCAGGGACCGGTGGCTGGTTTTGAACTTGTGTTGACTATTGATATTTACTTACTGTACAAATATAATTTATAATTTTTAGCATGAAAAAAAAGAATGATTGTGGTTGGAGCTGAAGGATTGCATTGGGAAACAGGCTTAAAAGAGAAAGAAAAATTAGATGTTTTTTGGTTCTAAGCTACATCCCAGGATGGTTCAGAGAACTCAGAGCTGTTTTGTATTCTGTGATGCATTCAAATCTCTTGAGGTATAAATTTTGATGTGACAGGGGACATTGTTTGCTTGTGAAGATTCAGCCCCCTATCCAGCTCACCATCCTTAATTGACAGATGTGTGTCAGAAAGAATTCCTTAACACTCATAACTCTGGAATGAGTTCTTAAAAACCCAGAGTCTTTTAAAACTTTGTGCTAAATCTTACTAAAATCATGTTCTCTGGCATAGTAGATTTAATTTTAGCATGTTAGATTTTCAGTTGAATAGTGTTCTGATAACCAGTTCATGGATTCAAGAAATATTTGCTCAACACTGTCTATGACTAGGTGACATGGACACTGTGCTCAGTGGTAATGGATGCAAAGATGAATCAGAGGTGCCTGCTAACTATTACTGTAACACTTTAATGACCTGGGACAAAGCAAGTATAAAAATAAGTGCCATAGGTATAGTGAAGGGTGTGGTGACAATAATGTTCATAGAGTGGTGTGTGGGCAGGCACAGAAGGAAGAGTTGTGCATTCCAGCAAAGTAAGAAGAGAAATGTAGAGGTTTGAAAAAACCTTCGGAAAAGCCAAGTGGAGTCAGAATTTAAAGCAAATGTTTAAGGGCACCTGGGTGATGCAGTCAGTTATCTGACTTATGCTCAGTTCGTGATCTCACCATTCATGAGTTCAAGCCCTTCATCAGGCTCTCTACAGTCAGCACAGAGTCCGCTTGGAATCCTCTGTCTCCCTCACTCTGCCCCTCCGCTGCTTGCACTCTCTCTCTCTCTTTTAATTTTAATCTCTCTCTCTTTTAATTTAAAAAAATTTTTAATGTTTATTCTTGAGAGAGATGAAGGAATAAATAAACATTAAAAAATTTTTTAAAAAAGCAAATGTTTGTCAGGTAGCTAGGAATGGGAGATAAATGTAATAAAGAGGGGTCACTTGACATCAAACAGCATAGTAAGTTTGGGAAAATGAATTTGCCCAGGTAGATTTGGAGCATCAAGTGCACTTGGTGGAAGGGGAAATATGGCAAGAGAGGAGGCTGAGCATGGGCTCTGAGTGCTAGAATCCTGGTATCTTCTGTTCTCCTATCATCTCTTCCTCTCTCACTCTGTTCTTCTAGTTTCTTCTCCTTGTACCTAGCAATGTTCTTTCTGGAAGCCTTTTTTATTTTAGCTGTAGAATTTGATTAAATTCTCTTTTATAATATTGCACACCAAAACAGCCGTTCTTCAGGTTTATTCTTAATGTTAGAGTTAATGGGTAATGTGTGACAGTTAATCTAAGTCTGATGATCAATGCCATTATAAGACCTAAAGCTACTTAAATTATTAATCTATAAATTTTAGAATTAGTTGTCAAATATAAAAAGGCAGTGAAAATTGCCTCCACTTTTATATTAATTTTCACACCATCCAACTTTTCTGTTTTCTTGACTATTATTATAAAGGCTTTTGGTGGATGAATTACTTCACAGTCACTGATTTTCAATCATTAGCTAAGGTTTAGTTTCACTGCTGCAGATGTCCCAAGTTATTTGGATTGTTGTGAGAAATCTTTAAAGTAGCATCTGTTGTTTCTCATCTATAGCTGATCATTATATCACCTTAGATTAGAAAATTTGTTTAGGTTATTTAATGAGGGTTTTATTTTTGTAAACTTTACTGAAGTATGAAATGCATGTGGGGAAATACATGTTTTAAGTTTACAGATCAGTGATTTTTCAGGAAAAGAACACTCTGTAGCCAGTTTTCAGGTCAAGAAACAGAACATAACCAGCAGGCTTAAAAGTTCCCTCATACCCTTCTAGTTACTGCCCCGAACCCCCAACCATGGTGGCCACTATTCTAACTTCTAACACTATAGATGGGTTCTGTCAATATTTGAACTTTGTGTAAATGGAATTGTTACAGTATATATTCTTCTTGGTTCTGACTTCTGTTGCTCAACATTTTGTTTGTGAAATTGATCCATATTGTAGAGTATACTTATAGTTTGCTCATTCTCGTTGCTGTATAGTTTTCCACTACAGAAATCCACAATTTATTCATGCATCTACTGTAAATGGAAAGTTGGGCTTTTTACTTTTTTTTTTTTTGGTCCATTTAAGTGGTACTAAACTATTGGTTATTTGAATTTAACAGTAGTCCATCTTCAAAGATGTATTGTCTTTATGTGATAGAGTAAAGTGCCCTAAGTCTTAAGAACAAATGACAGAAATTGTGTGTGTTATTATTACCTGGCAGTATTGTTGATGGCAAAACAGCATGGATTAGATATCTTGTAAAATTCTCCCTTCCTTTACCTCAAATCTGTATCCAAATTTAAGCACTGCCAAACCAAACTATATGAAGATGGAGAAATGACTAAAACATGGGGATTACTTCCATTCTGTAAATTAGGGAAAGCATGTCTTATCTATGTAGCAAAATTTGATCATTCAAATCAAGAATCTATATTAAGACCTCCTTGAAACTGAATAAACCAGTTGGGTGGCCAGTAAGGAAAGTTGGCCTACAATGGCTGGACAGAAACACCTCCTGAGGTGGATCAATGCTTGAAGAAAAGAGAAGCATGTAATAGCATGAATACAAAATGTTGGGGCATACATGATTGCTCAAGGAGGGAGGTTTCCTTTCAGTGTAGATTACAAACCTTCAAATCCCTGCTAAAAAGAGTTTAAATCCAGTTACATTTCCACAGTGACAGGGATTATGCAGGAAGGAATTTAGCTGGGAGAGTGCAGACGTAGGACAGGTTTAAGGAAGATTCCAAAACCAGCAATAATGTGGGAAGCAAGAAGCATCTATTTTTCAGAACATGCTGGACGAAAGTTAGGCCTGTTTTGTTTACTGGTCTATCCTCACTGTCTAGAACAGGCATGTAGTAGGCAATAAATACTTCTAAATGTGGAATTAGAGGAAGCAAAGCCTTTTGCAGAAAATCAATGGAAAAGTGCTGGCTACCCAAATATTTAGCATATGGGTATGACCGAAGACTAAAATAGTAGCAATGGAGAAAGTGAAGCGAGAAATAGATGCCCTCAGTGCAGAGAGCAGGGTCCGCAGAATGAAGCTCAGTGTTCCCCTAATCATGCTTATTAAATATCATTACTGTTCCAGAGTGAAGAAAAACTGGACCTCCACGTGAACCTTTTTTCTAGTTCACTGATATTCATTCACTACCATGGAGAGAACCAGAGTCCACACATCCAGTAATACCACAGCTGTGTCTAGAATCACAAAGCAGCACCTCACATTTTCGCCTGTGCTTGAGTTGCCCAGGCTTTCAAAGTCTATGGTGGCCCAGGAAATCTCTGTGTTCATAAACAAGTGACATACGGCATTTGAAATATGTAATCTAACGTGTTTTCTGATACACCATGTAGAAAGAATTTTTTTTCTGGCATTTCAGATACTCTCAGGCATGCTAGAACAATCATGATATGAAATGAGAGCTTTAAAAATAGATATCTATAAATTAACACAGCATGAAATGTAAAATAACCAAGAGGTTGATTAATTATGTCTCTGGGGCAAGTGATGGAATTAGGGGCTAATGGTTCTTGCATCTGCCTATGAGTGAGGCAGATTAAGGGGGAGGCAGTCTTCAAGAGATGTACATAATAACTCCAGAGAATTAAGAGAGGGAAGTGAATATAGCATTTCTTGATATGTAATTCTGAAAATGTATTCTTCATAATACACTGCAGGCACAGGAGATTGAATGTCAAAATAGTCCGCTGTAGGAACCCTGTACTTGTTTTTCTTCCCTTGAGAAAGTGCTACTTCACTTGAATTGGCAGGATTTTAATGAAATAGCAGAGTGTAACCACTCAGATTTAAATCTGGCCTCGACTGGGGAGGAAATGTGCTGGATCTCACTTGTACATAAAATACTTTGTATAGAGAAGGTCAAGAATGAATGTCTCCTTTTGGAATGAGTTTTGGGCAACTATTATCCCTCTAAAAATACTCCCAGGTGATTAATTATACTTTACCTGAATTGGTAAAGTATAATTCAGAGGACACAGAAATGACTGATACAACAGTTTTCTGAAGCATATGGAACTCTAATGTCATTTTAAAAGAAGTGAGCATGTCAGAGGCTTAGAATTGGTGTTTGCTTAAATTTCAGTAACACAAATGTGCCAGGACAATTCAATCATTAGAAATGATTTACTCAATCAATTTTTACTGGACAGAATTATCCTAATTTCAAGAATTTATTTTCTGGTGCTTTTCAGTAACTCTTTTTCTTCCCATCTTCTCTGGCGTCTGATGAAGGACTACCAGAGTGACCCGACTGTGGGAGTGAACTAATTACGTCATGCAATATCATATTGCTGTTCATGCATTTCCGGGTTAGAGATTCATGTACTAACTGAAAGGCTGTTTTTTTTTTTCCCTTCAGTCTTCTGATATTAGAGTGGGGCAAGGGGGTTGTTAAAGAATAATTAACTTTGGGAATGAGGGTACAATTTGTAAATTTCTCAAGCCCATTTTTTATATCCATTATTTCATTCATTGTTTTTGTCTCCCTTTTGGCATTATGTCTTTTTCTTTTATTTTGCTTTTAATTAAGGTATGTTTGACATAACATTCTATTAGTATCAGGTGTACAACATAATGTTTTCATATTTGTATATATTGCAAAATGATCGCCACGGTAAGTCTAGCTAACATCTCTTATAGTACATAGTAGCAAAAAATTCTTTTTCCTAATGGTGAGAGCTTTCAATATTCACTATCCTGGTTACTTTCAAATATGCAAGACAGTATATTAACTATAGTTACTATGCTGTCTATTACATCCCCATTGCTTATTTATTTTAAAATAGAAATTTGTACCTTTTGACCTTCTTCACCCATTTTGCCCACCTCACCCCCCACTTCAGGCAACCACTAATCTGTTCTCTATATCTATGAGCTCATTGTTTTGTTTGTTTTTGTTTGTTTTTAGATTCTGCACGTAAGCGAGGTCATATGGTATTTATATTTTTCTGTATGACTTATTTCATTTAGCATAATGCCATCAAAGTCCATCTGTGTTGTCATAAATGGCAAGATTTCATTCTCTTTGTGGCTGAATAATATTCCATTACACACACACCCATCAAATTTTCTTTGTTCATTCATTGATGGACATTTAGGTTGTTTCCATATCTTGGCTACTGTAAATAATGCTGCAATGAATGTGGGGTGCAAATACCTGTTTGAATTGCTGTTTTCATTTTCTTCAGGTAAATACCCAGTAGTGGAATTGCTGGATAGTATGGTAGTTCTATTTTTAACTTTTGAGGAAACTCCATACTATTTTCCTTAGTGGCTGCACCAATTTGCATTCCCACCAACAGTGCATTAGGGTTTCCTTTTCTCTAACACTTATTTCTTGTCTTTTTGATGATAACCATTCCAATAGGTGTAAGGTGATATCTCATTGTAGTTTTTGATTTGTATTTCCCTGTTAATTAGTCATTTTGAGTACCTTTACATATACCATTTGTATGTCTTCTTTGGGAAACATCTATTTTGATCCTCTGCCCATTTGTAAATCTGATTGTTTGTTTGTTTTTCTGTTGAGCTGTAGGAGTTCTTTATATATTCTTTATATATTTGCACACAAATCCTTTATCAGATATATGATTTGCAAATATTTTCTCCCATTCAATACGCTGCCTTTTCATTTTGTTAATGGTTTCCTTTGCCATGCAGAAACTTTTTAGTTTGATGTATTCCCATGTGTTTATTTTTGCTTTTGTTTTTTTGTGCTTTGGTGTCAAATCCAAAAAAGCCTTTGCCCAGATCTGTGTCAAGGAGCTTATCACCTCTTATAGATTTTATGGTTTCAGATCTTACATTCAACTCTTTAATTCTCTTTTCATTTTTAACACTTCTCTAACAGGTAGGTTGGGGAATGGAAAGAATATGATATTTGCATGAGTTTTTTTATCTGCATGATATTTTCTTAACATTGTGTTTTAGAGGATGATATCAGGCTCAGGAGAGGACAGCTTGTTTACTATTTAAATGCTTTAATAGTTTCTAAATAATAATACTTTTTGATTAGTTATAGTCGATGGGTATTCATAATATCTTCTCGTGATATTCAATGACAAATTCACTGATTTATTCAGTGTCTCATCAGAATCAGGGAAAGACCTGGATTGACTGCTGTCATGATTTGACTTTATGACTGTTTATTATTGTTATTATTATTGCTGCTCAATATATGTTTTTAAAAATGAATTAATTAAAAAAAAATAATAGCAGTTTTAGGTTTAGGTTTACAGAAAAATTGAACAAAAAGTACAGAGAGTTCCCATATATTATTCCTCCCCTTGCTGTCTTCTAGCTGTTTCCCCTATTATTAACATCTTTTACTGGTGCAGTACATTTGTTACAATTCCTGAACCAATATTAATACATCATTATTAACTAAAGTTCAGAGTTTACACTAGGGTTCACTCTGTGTTGGACAGTTCTGTGAGTTTTGATAAATGTATAACATCATGTACCCACCACTATTGTATCATACAGAATGGATTTACTGCCTTAAAAATCTCTTGTGCTTTTACCTAACTCATCTCTCCAGCTCCCACCCTCCTCATTGAGCCCCTGGCAACCAAGACGATTTTACCGACTGTATAGTTTTGCCTTTTCTAGAATGTCCAACTGTTAAAAGTATACACTATGTAGCCTTTTCAGACTGGCTTCTTTCACTTAGGAATTTACATATAAGTTTCCTCAATGTCTTTTTGTGGCTTAAGAGCTCATTTCTTTTTACTGTGGATAATATTCCATTGTAAGGATGTACCACAGTTTATCCGTTGTCCTATTGAAGGACATCTTGATCGATTCTAGTTTTTGGCTATCTTATTCTTTCGATGCCAGCACCCACACTCTTCCCTAAAAAGTGTCTTCCCAAAGATATCCAAGTCCTAATCTCTGGATCTTGTGAATGTTATTTTATGGTAAAAAAGGACTTTGCAGATGGCAATAAATTAAAGATCTTGATATGGCAGTTTAGCCTGGATTATACTAAATGAAATCACATGTGTCCTTATAAGAAGGATGCAAGAGGAGATTTAATGGGAAGATAAGGTGATGAGACAGTGGAGGCAGAGATTGGAGTGGGGTGATTACAAGCCCGGGAATGCCCGCAAGCCACCAGACTACTGGGAGAGGCAGGGACCAATTCTCCGTATAGCCTCCAGAGGGAGTGTGACTCTGCTTAGATCTTGCTTTCAGCCCAGTGAAACTGATAATGGACTTTTGGCCTCCAGAACTACCAGAGAATGGATTTATGTTGTGTTAAGCCACCCAGTTTGTGGTGATTTGATACAGCAGCTACAGGGATAGAATGCTCTGCCTGTGCCACACTGGAATCAGTCTGGTGAACATAATTTAAAGCACTCAGCTGAAGCAGTTGGATGTTCCCTGCTACCCAACTCCTACTCCAAGCATGAATTGCAAGCAGAGGCAAAAAGGTCTAAGGATAGCTAGAGCCGATTCATCCTAGAGGGTGCCTGTCCGTTCTTTCCTGCTACTGGGACTCTCCTGAGATGCCTACTTTCAGATTTTTTTCTGAGGCTGGTTCTTCAATTTTTGCCTTGATCCTTGATATCCATATCCTTAGGACAAATTCACTTATTAATGTAGGCAGAGTTGTTTTCTATTTTTTTTTAATCCTATAGTAGCCTAGAAATATTGCTCTTTATTTTCTGCTTCCATGAGTTACCATCTGTTACTCTGGTTCAACTTTCAAAATTCAAAATGAGAGTTTAGTTGTTGCTACTGAATTGCCTTCATAAGGCAGATGAGAGCCTTTGGAGCATTCTTAATCACATATGATGATGTGAGGGCCTCTAGAATGAAAGGGGTGGGTAAAATAAATTTTGGTTGTGATATAAGAGATATCAGTAGGATTTTTCTCATTAATGATAATAGAAGATTTACAAAAACAATAGAGAGCTGGGAATGGGGAATGATGAAAGGTAAAATAAACACCACAGAATTATAGAATTCATTTTTATCAGTTTTAATTTAGAGCATAAGGGTATTTCTGCAGAGAAGCAATAATAGCACAAAGACTCAGCTCATATTTTTTTCTAAAGTTCATTTTAACAAATATCATGCTATGCCAGTTTCTGAAGCACTGAACGAATAGAGACTTTGGACATGATCCTAGCACAGAGCATGACACATAGCAGATTATCAATTGAATGATTGATTCAATGAGCAAACAGGAATCTAATGAGCAGATGAAGTACAAAGGTGAAAGTTCACTTATTTAGAATGAGGTCATTCCTAAGATATTACCTGATGGACTCCCATAGGAAATTTGTGAACCACCACCATTCATTTTATTGACCTGAAAGTGGTAGGAAAAAAAAAATCAAGAGAAAATAAGTAGGAAGTTATTTCTAGCCTTATCTTGTAAAAGGCAAAACAGTGAGGTGGCATCATTTCCTCTTTGTAGCACCATAAAGCAGTGATGGCCTGCTTATGTAATCCACAAAGGAAATGTTTATAAGGCCCCTTAGTATGCCTTTCACTTTCAGAATGGTGAAAAAATTTAGAGGATTTTTGAAAACCCTCCCTATTAGAGAATCCAACACATCAGAGAAAAACAAGAAGAGGTGTGAGAGTTCTTTGCTTCTTTCCTATAGTTGCACAGCAATCCCCAGCATGGGCAAGTGCTGCTCTCTCCTCCCAGCCACCAACCCAGCCCTGGATGTTTTCATCCACCTCCCACCCTGCCTCTGTATGCACACACACTCACACAGTTCTGCTTCTTCATTTTCTCAAGCTTTGCTTTGAGCCATCAGTTGTTCAGTCCATCTTGTTTTTTTCCATGGAGCACCTGGGACAAGGGTGCTTCAGATGTAGCAGGTAGGAGAGGAGAACAAAGAAAGAGACAACTTCCTCATCCAACTTCAGAGTGACAAGCATACAAGGAGAATAAGCTGTTCTGCTAACACAAAGTCTCTTACTGCATGACCTTAGTGCCTTATTATGTTGACGGAATCTTTGTCTACCTTTATTCATTGCCAGGGTCTGCTAAGATTGCTCAATTTTTAGCATAATGCTGCACCCTTGAGATTATGCTAAAATTTTTCCGTTGCTTTTTTCTGCCTTACATCTGTTTATCATCCTGGCAAGACAGGCTTTTTGTAGAAGAGAGAGTTGACAGCTACAGATGCTGCAAACATTCTTGTGTTTCCTTATGTACATCTACAAGAGTTTTCATAGAAAATAGAAAATTACCTAAGAATTTTTTGGAGGGCCATTAGGAGGGTCAATTTCCAAATTGTTATACCAATTCTACGCTCACCATCTGCATGTGACAGTTACTGTTCCTCCCACTGTAGCTAATACTTCATATTTAAGTAATCTGGGAAGTGTAATTTGCACTTTCCTGATTAGTAATGAATTTGAGTATGTGTTCATGTTAAATTATAGGCCTTTTGTGTTTTTATTAAGTTTCTTGATAATTAATTTTTTTTAAGTTTCTTTATAATATTGATAATAAAATCTTGATAATATTCCTCCATAGATAATACATGCTTTAAAAGTTGTCTCTTCATAGTTTATTTTAAAAATTCTTTTTTTGTTGTTTTTTAATAAAGAAAAGTTCTTGATTTTCATATAGTCACATTTAACAATTATTTCTTTTTGGTAGACTTTTTTTCTTTTCTTTTTTAAAGCTGCTTTATTGAATAATTACTGATATAGAAAAAACTGTAGTTTTTTAATGAATATACATTGATGTGTTTGGAAATAAGTATACACCTGTGAAACCATCATCACTATCAGTGACATAAATTTATCCATCGCCTCCACAACTTTCTTCCCACCTCCTTTTTTAACTCTTGTGGTAAAAGTACTTAGCATAAGATGTAGCCTCTTAGCAAATTTTAAATTATACAATACAGTATTGTTAGTCATAGGCTTAGTATTGCACAGTAGGTCTCTAGGATGTACTTATTTTGCAAAACTGAAACTTTGTACCCTTTTAACACGTCTCCATTTCTCCTTCCTCCTAGTCCCTTGAAAACACATTCTACTCTTTTATGTATTTGACTATGTTAGATTTCACATATAAGTGAGATCATGCAGTATGTGTCTGTGTCTGGCTTATTTTACTTAGCATGTCTATCCATGTAGTTGCAAATGGCATGATTTCCTTCTTTTTAGAGGTTGAGCAATAATCCATTGTGTGTGTGTGTGTGCGTGCGTGTGTGTGTGTGTGTGTGTGTGTGTGTGAGTGTAGATATCTATATCTAGTTTACCCACCACATTTTCCTACCCCATTTATTTGATGATAGACTTTTAGGTTTTTGTAACATTTTGGCTATTGCGAATAGTGTTGCAATAAACATGGTAGTACAGATACTTCTCTGAGATAAAGATTTTAATTCCTTTGGATATATATTCATAAATGTAATTGCCAGATCAAATGATAATTCTATTTTTAATTTTTTGAGGAAACTCCATATTTTTTTCTATAATACACAATATATATTTCTACATATGTTTATAATAAATATTATACATTTAATAAATATATATTTATATTTATAATAAATAAAATATATTTCTATATATAATAAAGTAGATATACCACTTAACATTCCCACTATCAGCATACAAGAGTTCTCTTTTTTTCACATCCTCACCACTTGTCCCTTGTTTTTTGATAATAGCCATCGAAATAGGTGTGAGGTGACACTTCATTGTGGTTTCAATTTCCATTTCCCTGATGATTAGTGATTTTCAACATTTTTTTCAGGTACCTATTGGTCCTTTGCATGTCTTCTTTGGAGAAATCTTTATTCAGGTCCTTTGCTTGTGTTTTACTTGAATTGTTTGTTTGTTTTTGGTTTGTTTATTTATTTATTTTTTTGTTATTGAGTTGTAGGAATACCTTATGTAATTTGGATACTAAGCCCCTTATCACAGATATGGTGTGCAAAATTTTTTTCCCATTATGTAGGTTGCCTTTTCATTTTATTAATTATTTCTTTTGCTGTGCAGATATTTTTAGTTTCATGTAATCCCACTTGTCTATTTTTCCTTTTGTTTTTTTGGTGTCACACCCAAGAAATTATTGCCCAGTGCAATGTCTAGAAGATTTTCCCCTATGTTTCCTTCTAAGAAATGCATTGTTTCAGTTTTTATGTTGAGTCTTTAGTGCATTTTATTTTTCTATATGTTGAAAGATATGGATTCAATTTCATTCTTTTGCATGCAGATATCAAATTTTCATGCACCATTTATTGAAGAGAGCATTTTTCCCCATTGTGTATTCTTAGCACTCTTGTCAAAGATCCATTGACCATATATGCATGGTTTTATTTCTAGGCTTTCTATTTTGTTCCATTGGTCTATATATCTATTTTTATGCTGATGTCATACTGTTTTGATTACTGTGGATTTGTAATATTTTTTTGAAAAAAATAAGTGTGAAACTTTCAGATTTGTTTTTCTTGCTCAAAATTGCTCTGGCTAGTCAGGGTCCTTTGTGGTTCCAAGTGAATTTTAGGATTGCTTTTTCTATTTCTTTAAAAAATTTCAGTAGGTTTTTGATATGGATTGCATTGAATCTGTAGGTCATTTTGGGAAGCATGAACATTTTAACATTGTTCTTTCAATCTATGATTATGGGATATCTTTCCATTTATTTCTGTCTTTTGAAATTTCTTTCGTTAATGTCATATAGTTTTTGGTGTACAAGTTTTTTACCTGTTTGGTAAATGTTTATTTAAGGTTTTTTGTTTGTTTGTTTGTTTTTTGGATGTTATTATAGATGGGATTATTTCCTTAATTTCCTTTTTGGATAGGTCTTTGTTAATGTATAAAAACACAAGTGATCTTCATATGTTGATTTTGTATCCTGAAACTTTACTGAATTTGCTGATTAGTTCTCACAGGTTTTTTTTTTTTTTCCGTGTGTGTGTGTGTGTGTGTGTGTGTGTGTGTGTTTTCTAGATATAAGCTGTCATATATCAGAGAAAAAGTTACTTCTTTATATCTGATTTGGGTGACTTTTCTTCCTTTTTATTGCCTAATTGCTCTGACTAGTACTTCCAGTACTATATTGAATAGTAGTAGTGAGAGTGGGCATCCTTGCCTTGGAGTTTGCTCACAGGCTGTTCATAGATAGCTTTTATTGTTTTGAGGTAAATTTCTTCTGTATCAAATTTGTTGAGAATTTTTATCATGAAAGGGTGTTAAATTTTGTCAAATGGTTTTTCTCCATCTATTGAGATGATCATGATTTCTATCCTGTATTCTATTAATGTAATGTATTCAGTGATTTGTGTCTGTTGAACCATCTGGTATCCCAAGGGTAAATCCTACTTAGTCATCATATATGAGTCTTTTAATGTGCTGTTGTATTTGGTTTGTTAGGTTTTGTTGTTGTTGTTTGTTGTTGTTGTTGAGGATTTTTACATCTCTGTTCATCAGAGATATATTGTTTTGTAGTGTTCTTTTCTTGTGGTGTCTTTGTCTGGATTCTGGCCTCATAGAATAAGTTTGGAAGGGTTTCCTTATCTTCTATTTTTTGGAATAGTTTAAGAATAATTAATTCATTTTTAAATGTTTGTTAGAATTCATCTGTGGGGCACCTGGGTGACTCAGTTGGTTAAGTGTCTAACTTCAGCTCAAGTCATGATCTCTTGGTCGGTGAGTTCAAGCCCCTCATTGGGGTCTGTGCTCACAGCCCAGAGCCTAAAGTCTGCTTCAGATTCTGTGTCTCCCTCTCTTTCTGCCCCTCCTCCACTAAAAAATGAGTAAATGTTAAAAAAATTAAAAAAAAGAACTCATCTGTGAAGCCATCTAGTCCTGGGTTTTTTGTTGTTGTTGTTATTGTTGGGAGCTTTTTGATTACTCCTTCAAACTCCTTTTTTTATTGTTTTGCAGGCTTTCTATTTCTTCTCAATTCAATTATGGTAGGTTTGTGTTTTGGGAAGCACTTTTCTTTCTTGGTTAGGAAATTCTTTCTCACTAAGGTAACCAATAGTCACCTGTGTTTTCTTCTAAAAGCTTTAAGTTTTGCTTTTTAAAATAATTTCATTGAGAATTCGTTATTACTTTATGTGTGGGCAATCCAACTTTATCTTTTTCCATATGGATAATCAGTTGTCCAAACACCATTTATTGAATATCCATCCTCTTTCAATGATTTGCAATGCCAACTCTGTCATGGGTTAAGTTCACATGTATGTGTGAATATCTTCCTGACTTTCTACTCTAGTTGATTGGTCTCTTTATCCCCAACATAAATCTACACTATATTAACGTAACCTTAAAATAAATTTTGGCATTTGAGAGAATACGTTGCTGCCACCTTTTGCTTATTCTTTGCAAGTGTCTTGTCTTATGCTGACATTTTGTATCTTAGTATAAATTTTATAATCATTTTGTTATATTCCATGAAAAAGGCTTGTGCAATATTCATCGAGAGTTTAATTTATATCAATTTGGGGAGAATTGACATTTTTACAACACTAAGTTTCTCCTAAGATTGAACATATCTCTTTCCATTTATTTAGTCTTCTTTGATATCTTTCAATAAAAATTTGTATTTTCTCATATATATTTTAAAGTATATTCTTATATTACTATTTTAAATAGTATTTCTTTGCAAATTATATGGCATATCTTTCTGTTATTGGTATACTAGAATGCAATTGATTTTGAAATTTATCTCATTGCTAAGTTCTTTTGTTTATTCGAATAACAGTATATTTTAAAAACCCCAGGTGATTAAATTAATCACATCCCTCAATCTGTGATAGTTCATTCTGCTTGCTTTATTATTTATTACTTTTTATCTCCATATTCTATTCTCATTTATTCAGTTCCCCCAATTGACAGCAATTTAATGTCTACATAAGTTTTCTTTGTAGACAGCTGTATCTTTACAAATAATAACCGTTTGGTGTCCTCTTTTCCAATTTTAATAACTTTTATTTCTTTTTCTTGCCATATATTGCTGGTTATTATCTCTATAGTAATATGGAATAGAAGAGGTTATGGAGTGTCTTTTACACTTCTTTCTGAATTTTAGACAATAAATCTAATGTGTTGTCACCAAGCATGAGGTCTGTCATTGTTTTTTGTTATATATATTAGCCAAATTGAAGTTCTCTTCTCTTACTAAATGCTATCTATTTTTTCAAGAATAAAATGTTGAATTCATTGAATGCTTTTTTATATCTACAGACACGATTATATGATTTATCTCCTTGATTTTGCTAATGTGACTAACAATAGATTTTTTTTCTAATGTTCAACTTCCCTTGAAATCCAGTTTAGCCCTGACTTGATCATATTTTATAGGCTATAGATTGGATTTGGTTTTCTAGTTTTCTAGTGTTTTGTTTAAGATTTCTACGCCTATGTTAATGAGCTTGATAAATTTTTATTTCTTCTATTGTCCTTGTCTTGCTTTGGTATAAGGTTTAGACCAAACTGCTAGAAATTGAGATATTATATTAAATAACAATGATCTGTTTATTGACTGTCTATGAAATCTTCTGGGCCTATTATTTCCTTTGTGGGAAGATTATAAATTACTAATTCAATTCCTTTAATGGTTCTATGTCTGTTCACATGTTTTGTTTCTTTTTAGTTAATTCTGGTAAATTATATTTTTCTAAGAATTGTTAATTTTATGTAAGTTTTAAGATATTTTAATGACATTTTACAAGTTTTCTTATTAAGAGTCAAAATACAGAGTTGGATAGATGGTGATGATACTAAACACACTCTAAATTTCTCTAAGACAGCAATTTAAAGTGTCGTATCTTAGTAATATTAAACTAGTTATATTTAAAAATTCTTTTTCCTTCCTTTTGGAGGCTCGCAAAATTATTTCTTAGGAAAAGAAATATTGAATCATAGCCATTACCAGGATAGACAACGTTTTCCTCATTCCTATTCTCTTAAGCCATAATATATGGAGACTTATAATACATTATGAAACTGCAATTTAGTTATTTTAAAATTGCTTATGTACTTTCTAGCATAGAGCAGATATTTTGTTATACCAAGAAACATTCTTTAATCATAATAATGCCTTATATTTCCTTTCTCATGCATTATCTCACTTGATCTTTTAACAGCTTTATTGTATTCTGTTTAAATTTCACAAAGGTTAGTTGTAAAACTTAAAAGTCATTTTAAGAAAGGACTCTGAAAAAAATAGTTTTTTTCATGAAAATAATTTGCTTGAAAATACATGAGTTCATTCTTAATAGAATTAAACTTTTAAGGCTCTGCCTGTCTTTTAAAGTCTAATTCTTTAGACTCTGGAATGGCTTATATCAACACTTTGTGATGCTTGACGTCACATTCAAGGATCATTCAAGGATCATTCAAGGAAGAAGGTGGGAATGAAATACTTGTGTGGCCTACTCAGATTTTATTTGTGTGATCTTGAGAAAATAATTCTATGCTTCTCTATTTCCTCTTCTGTAAAACAGAGACTAACATTACTGATTTGTAACACTTCTTCCATATGTTTTTATGAAAACACTGCTGTCTCTAACTCTGCATTCCTAAGCGCATTGTTTAGAAATCCCCTTCCTTAGCCCTGCAACCATAAAGATATTATTATTTAACTACACTTATTCATTTATCTCTCCATTTACCTTTTAAGATTAAAAAAAATATTTATTTTTGAGAGAGAGAGGGAGAGAGAGCACAAGCAGGGCAGGGGCAGAGAGAGAGAGAGGGAGAGAGAGAATCCCAAGCAGGCTCCATGCTGTGAGCACAGAGCCCAATACAGGGCTCAATCCAATGACTGTGAGATCATGTCCTGAGCTGAATTCAAGAGTCAGACACTTAACCAACTGATCCACCCAGGTGCCTCTCTCCATTTATCTTTTAAAATCTTATTATATGTTAGGCATTGTGGAAAGTATTGAGATCAGATAGACATAGAGGCAGATAGATTTTAGTCCTTGTCTCAGTTATGGTCTAATATGGAAGTCTGAAAAATAGCTCAGGGCAAGGTTCTATGAAATGAATACTATAAATCAATATGCACAGGGCATTTAAAGAGATCATGTGGATAGATATCTGCACAAATTATTAGGGCTGGAAATATTTGGGAACAACTGATAATATGAAAGCTAATTTGAAGGACAAGGAGTAATTAGCTAGGGAAAGAAGAGAGAGAAAGACATTCTAGGCAAAGGGAACAGAATATGTAAAGATTGGGATACCTGAAACCACATAATGACTTCAATGTGATGAAAGAAAGGTGATATATGAGAATAAAGGGATGAGACTAGAGACCTATGTAGGAGTCAGATCATTAAAGTCCTACAAACCATGTTAAGGAGTTCCCAAGTTGAATGTTTTTAGAATTCCAGAAAAATTTTATGTAGTGGAGTAACAATATTAGGGTTTCATTTCAAAGATCACTTTAGCTTCACAGTGGAAACATGAGGAAGTTGTTATTAGACATACCATTGGTTAGGTTTAATACATTCTCCTTTGAACTCCATTCTATCATCTCTTTTTGTAATGCAGAGGTTGGAAAACCAAAACCAACATTTCCAGAGTCCCCTACAGCTAGAGTATTGCATATAAATTAGGGCTCATCCCATGTACAGATGCACTCACACAAAACTGATATGTAGTTGAGTTTCAGGAGAGAGAGACAGACTATGGAAATCTATTTTGCTGGAATAGAAAATGGGCCGAGGTGACAATCCAGGAGCTAGAACTATTGTTATTGGGACTGCCCTAGTTCTAGTCTACTGATTCAAACACGAATCCACAGAGTGGAAAGGGAGCAGAAGTAGAAACTACTTAAGAGGCCCAGTTCCATGTATGTTATAGTTAATGAAGTCACCATATAATTTGTTTAGCACCCCCCAACAATTCTCTGAGTGATTCATATCATTTAGTAATTCCTTTTTGCATTAACCAGGTAAAGAAGATTCTATGGTCTGGGACTATGAAACCTGACCAAACTAGTGGGGGGATAAGTTAAGGGGGTAGCAGTAGAATTTGATAGATGGATAAAGATAGAAAGCATATAATAGGATTATTATTATTTATATGGAATTATTTTTTGTAGGTATAATGCTCACATATGTCCCTTTTATGCTAAATCAAATTGTCAAGGAAAAATGATCACTACTGAATCTTTGCCTTGACTTAGAAATATGGACAGTGTAGAAAAGAGTGAGCTTTCTTTTTATTCTATTCCATCTATACAAATATATAATAAGTTTCTGATACTACAAAAACATTCTAAATATTGTGGGGCTCAAGAATCCAATAAACCCAAAAGCAAGATAATGAAGTGTCTATTTGCCCTTTGGCAGTGTACAAGAGACTCACAAAGATGATTAACAATAAATAAACTTTAGTTCCATGTCATTTACACGAATAAACAAAAATATGATGCTAAGTGTTATAAAACATTATCCCCTGCGAAGTTGATGCAGTGCCAAAGTAATTGAATATTTATTGAAAAGTAATTACTGGCTTAATATATACACAAAACACATAATCTTTTTTATATAGTTCAATTCAGATTAAACAGTTGGTACTAACTCCCTACTCTGAAGATGAATGTAAACAGCATTCAGTGAGATTTGTTTTTTCCTTTTTAAACTTCTTGCAGTCTGAGAGATGGTTATTGATCACCACATGAATAATACTTGCTTTTTTTGAGGCATTTTATGTAGGAAGGATTATTTATAATAGGTATAGTTCACATACTAGGATTTAAAAGAATATTTTATATCATGATAGATTTATTTATTTTACAGGAGAGAAATAAAAGGAACTCATTATGTAAGCAATTTTACAACTTTATCTCATTCAGGATTCTCAGTGGTCAAAAAAGAACCTTCCTTAACTAGTTTAAACAGAACACAAATTTATTAATAGGAGTTATGTAGCTGTAGAAATCTCTGACAGATCTGGAGACTGAACAGCCAGGAGCATTGTTTAAATCCTGTGCTCCTGCTAATGGGTTAAGGGGTGGCAGCTTACATCATCTAAGGCTGGCTTATGATATTCCTATGGGACCCTTTCAAAACATGAATGTTGGTCATGTGTTTCCCTTGGATCAATGTATTTCTCCCAGCTCTTCCTTCTTGTTAGTCTTGCACTGAACAGTTAATCTGCAGGACCCTAATTTACTTCCTAACTCCTGGTTGCAAGAGACCTGGGAGGTATTTTCTGGCTTTTACATGGGTGAGGTAGGGTTTTTACAGTGGGAAATTCTCATACACTGCAAGGATATGCACAGTTTATGCAGCCTCAACATATGACAAACATCTGCTATATTATATCCTCTGGCAAATCAAGCAGTTAGTAACAGACAATATAATTCCTTCTGAATCTCTGATCTTATTTCATTTTGTCCTCCTATTCAGAATATTTTCTAAGGAAGCTCAGAAGTGAAAAACTAATGCAACAATGTTAGTGGCTCTTGGATGTTGTGACATCAATTGATTTTAACTTTATGATTGTGAATTTGTATGTCAAGTATAGATGTGCCTAATATGCAGTAATCAAGGCACAAAATATTTGGTAAAACAATGGAATATAGAAGGAAGATCTTAAAAAATTATTCCCAGATACTAATATGTTTATAAATTTCACCTTTTTATAAAACCTCAAGGTAGTGTAGAAAATATAGGTTAAGACTTATTTATTTATTTATTTATTTTATTTATTACAACTAGAAATTAATCATCCCTATGACAAATTATCAATGGTGCCTAAGCTATTATAGGCATATCCTGCAGACAGCATCCCTGGTTAACATTTTCTTAATAGAATGACTTTTGGTTTTTAGTTAATCAAATTCCAAACACATATACAATGTGTATATCCCCTGGTGCAACATTTTTCAGCCACAGTTTATATAAGAAAATTCTATATGTGTATTCCCAAATCTCAATATAAATCCTCTAATAAAATTACAAGTGGGATAAATCTCAAGTTACATTCCAAACACAATGGATAAAAGATCAGAATCATACGTTCTTTGAAAAGAACACTAAAGGTTAACAAAAGGGCACAGGCCATGAGTATTGCTGGTGCAGAGGCATTGGGTCATGTCATCTCATACAAATAAAGAGTTTCAACAAATGCATTAATTGTCTGCCAATCAGGAAGTAAAGTTTTAAAGAATTTTCCATTTTAACACAATAGTTTGCTACTTATATATGGGTGTTTGTATGTTTTAGAGAATTGGTTTGGGGGTAAGAGTGGACACCTACTGTATTAACCTAATCAAAGTGGTAAAAGACCTGTACTCTGAAAGCTATAAAACACTGATGAAAGAAATTAAAGATGATACAAAGAAATTGAAAGACATTTCATGTTCATGGATTAGAACAAATATTATTAAAGTGTCTATACTACTGAAAGCAATCTACACATTTAATTCAATCCCTATCTAAATACAATAAGCATTTTTCACAGAGCTAGAACAATCCTAAAATTTGTATGGAACCACAAAAGACCCTGAATAGACAAAGTGACCTTGAAATAGAAAACCAAAGCTGAAGGCATCACAATTCCAGATTTCAAGTAATATTATAAAGCTGTGGTGATCAAAACAGTATGGTAGTGGCACAAAGATAGACCCATAGATCAATAAAACAGAATAGAAAATCCAGCAATGAACACACAACTATATGGTTAATTAATCTTCAATAAAGCAGGAAAGAATATTCAATGGGAAAAAGTCTCTTCAGCAAATGGTGTTGGGAAAACTGTACAGCAACATGCAAAAGAATGAAATTAGACTTTTGTTCTCTAAATGGATTTTGTGAAGACCATGAGAGACAAAAATTGGAAATGTTCAACTAAACCCAGTGTATGTGGAATCTGGGAGTGATAGAAATCAATTATACTAGAGATATTGTGGGTAATGTGGGGAGATGGGAATGACTGAAATTTACTTGCTTCAGTGAAGTAAGTTCAAGGAGAAATACTAGTTTTCTTCAGATTTCACCTGGAGAGAAAAAAGAAGGTAGTGAGAAGGGGATTAGAGTTACTAGTTGCCAACAATAGAAACTAAATCTGGATAACTTTGAGAGAAAACATATGTATTGGGAACATGTTAAATAGCCTACAGAAGCATCAGGCTTGGAAAATAGTCATGAGCCAAGGAAGTCTGGGAACCTGAGGATGGCCAAATTCACGTCTCAGAAAGGTCTGGTAGAATGCCACTGGTGCTGCCCCTGGACAACACTTGCCACCACCCCGTGGATATTCAACTCTGCAGTTACCCTTATGTATAATTGGATGCCCCTGCTCTTTACATCACTCCCTCAGGATTTCAAGTCTTGTATGGAAGCTCCTACTAGCAGAGTGGAGTCTATACGCTCTACCAGGAGCTGCCAAGGACTTTTGGTTTTCACAGTGGGGTGTGAGACCTTGTCTCCCGACGAGATTTGCAAAGGAAAATTCCTTTTCCCAGATAGGAAGGATAATCAGATACTACAAAATTAAAAGTAATAGCATCAACTTTGACAAATATCTACCATTTGGGGTGTTAATAGCTGTCCTTTGTTGGGGGAAAATATCATACACTTCAGCTGCCCATAATCTTTATGTATTCAGCTTGGCCTGGGGTGGAGAAGAAATATTTGCATTAGGGCCTTTATAATGGGGAGATGCATAATGTCCAAAGCAATGTGGGTGACAAAAGGGGCTGAATAAGTCCATCATAATCACAGCTGACGGAGAGGTGACTGGGAGAAGTGTAATGGTGAGATCAGTAGGGAAAGAGTAGCCAAAGGGGTGTACATGGTACCTATGGGCTCATGGAGAAGATACTCCCCTGAGATGAGCTGAAGCTCATTCTTGCCCAGTATCCTTGGGCATTATCAGCAGTGCATCTGGTAACAAAATGTGACAAAAAGGATGCAGGGATTTCAAAATGTTGCTGCGTATGGGTTTTGTTGCCAATATTGAATTGCCCAACCCCACTGATTATCCTTCCTGGGGCCAGTTGTTAATCAAGTTACCAATATAGTTTTATTCATTCCTCTTAAAGAATAATGGCTGTATAATATTTGTTCAAATGATATATACCATTACAAAAAACTCAAACAATATAGAAAAGTCCATGACAAAAAGTAAGCTCTCCTTTCAATTCTACCTTCTGGAAAACATCATTAGCATTTAGTGAACATTTCTCTCTCTCTCTCTCTCTCTCTCTCTCTCTGTGTGTGTGTGTGTGTGTGTGTGTGTGTGCATAATATCTAGATAAGACTATCATCTGTCTATCGTCTATCTGTTTATCTATATCTTGTGTATGCGTTCAGCTTTAGAAGATACTACAGTTTTACAAAGCAGCTGTACTGGGGCGCCTGAGTGGCTCAGTCAGTTAAGTGTCCAACTCTGGAGTTTGGTTCAGGTCATGACCTCATGGGTTCCTGAGATCAAGCCTCCCGTTTGACTTCGTGTTTGGAATTCTCTCTCTCTCTCCCTCTCTCTCTCTCTCTCTCTCTCTCTGCCTTTCCCCCACTTGCGTTCTGTCTCGAAATAAATAAATAAACATTAAGAAAAAAAGTAACTACCACTTTACATTCTCCTTAGCGGTAGTTCCAATTGCTCTACATCTTTGTCAATACTTTGTAATTAAAAGAAGTCATCCTAGTTGGTGTAGTGTTATCACATTACAGTTCCAAATTTGCATTTCTTAACATAAAAGATGAGCATCTTTTCATATGCTTATTGACTATTTGAGTGTCTTTTTTTTTTAAATGAAACATCTTTTCAAGTCTTTGGCCTATTGTGAAAACAGTGAGTTGTTTCTCCTTTTTATTGCTTTTTACAATTTTTATGTATCCTGAATATGTCTTTTGACAAGTAGTCAAGTTCAAATGTCTTTTTCACATAACTTTTAAAAATGCCATCTTCACAGAATTTAAGAGGAACCTGGGATTTAACTATCTCATTTTACACTTAAAGAAATAGACCTAGCAACTTCAAATGATTTGCCCAAGGTGCTATAGTGAGCTAGAGATAAGAGTTAGGATTATTTTGTCTCATGTTATTTTGACTCTAATGCTCTGCCTGTCCTAAAAATGAAAAGTAAATAATTTAATCAACATAGAAAGTTTTTGCAACACCATCTTAGGTCTACAGATACATGGATCTGTTTTCTTTTTTTATTCATTTAGTCCAAATCTTGAGGCTCTTATCAAATTTACTTTCAATCTTCTTAAAGTGAGAGCAGAGAGATCTTCTATTTTCTCAAAAAAGAAAAATATAACCCAAGATAGTTCTTGAATCTCATTTATTTGATAAACTGCATGGAGCAAGATTTTCTTAAATGGGAAAATCTGCTTCAAGCAGCAGCTTTGTAGTTTGTTGTTGTCCTTGATAGTGCTTTATATATATAACCTTTGGGGAGAGAAGTGATCTGTAAACTAGCTCTGTACTCAGGCAGATCCTCACAACAAAATGTTTCCAGACCCCCAACCCTTGCCACTTCTCAAAATAAAATAGACCGACACTTAACCTTCTTTGTCATTATTGGGATTACACAAATGTGCAACTGGATCTTTAGTAACACTCACCAGAGAATGAAAATCTAAAAACCCAGAAAAATAATTGATAATTAAGAGGAACTCACATTGATGAAGTTTTGGGGTGATGGTGGGGTGATCTGGAGCTGAGAGCCAAGAAAGAATTCTTGAAGATGTATTTGGTGCAAAAAGGTGATTTTATTAAAGCATGGGGACAGGAACCATGGGCAGGAAGAGCTCCCCTGGACTCTGTGGAGACACAGGTTATATACTTGGGAGTTGGGGGAGGTAAAGTCAAGGGGGGGGTTTATCCAAAGAGATTTTCATATGCTAAAGAAGACCCACAGGATACTGGAGGCCTAGCTATTAACAAGCTAAGGTTGCTTTTCCCTCTAGCAAAGCATTAGCTTTAAGACAGTAAAGAGTTCCTGGAGAAACGTTTTACTCTGCTAGCCTCAAATAGTTGTCAATGGGCTGCAGGTTATAAGGAAATTTATCTGCCATTTCCTTCTTTCCTTTGTTCCCCATATCGCTATGGAGGGGTGATGTTGGGACTCCAGGAAACTGAGTCTGTAAATTTCTGGAGATTAAGCTATTGATAAGAGTGCCTTTTTCTCATAATTTACTAAGATATTTGTAAACTGATAGAGACCCATGTCCTGGAGGACTGTGATGTCTATCAGTTAACCATTTTTTTTTTCCTTTCCTTTGTTTTTGGGCAGTCACGAGTGCCTGAGGAATGTCACACATATCCCACCTGTGGGGTAGGGGGGATAGCTTGTATTTTCCCTCAGCCTGCCTTATGTATCCCCATCAACATGGAGATCATCAAGTTCAGAGAGGGCCAAATGTGAACTACTTGCTCCTTCCCAAATGTGTAGCCAGGGGATGTGACAGCATTAAAACAGTTCTGAACAACTAATGTCTAAGAGAAGAATCTAACCACGTTCTACAGATCTACTGGTCCCATGCCTAGGCATGGCCTAGACTCCACCTGGAGTCTGATCACAGGGCTATCATATTAGTGGATGGACAGTAGGTACTCATGTTCCTTGATTGGTGATTGCCTTAGTTGGTGGATTTATTGGTGTTCAGGTCATCACTTTTGCAAAACCATCTCTTCAGGAGGTTGAATTTTATTTTGGAAGTTCATCCTTGCACGATCAAGGGCACAGATGCACTACTCTGCAGCCAAAGACTATAAGGCTGCACTGACCCTGAATGTAAGCCTTCTGCATGGCACTGGCATCACTGCTTTCTTCTCAATACCAGCTTGAGACTGAGTTATTTAACTCTATGCCCAAAGCTGATGTGAGGTCACTTATGGATTGGATTAAAAAGGAGGCAATGACATTCAAAGATTTAGTATTCCCGGGGTCTAATCTCTTTTTAAAGATCACTTTGAAAAACAATACAGTAGGGGCACCTGGGTGGCTCAGTCGGTTAAGCGTCTGAGGGGCTCAGGTCATGGTCTTGCGGTTTATGGGCCTGAGCCCCGTGTCAGGCTCTTTGCTGACAACTCAGAGCCTGGATCCTGTTCCCAATTCTGTGTCTCCCTCTCCCTTCCCCTCCCCTGCTCACATTCTGTCTCTGTCTCTGTCTTTGTCTCTCAAAAAAATATTTTAAAAAACACAGTAAAATTTTCCATAAAAAATACTCAACTACAGTATCAAAGAAAACAAAATAAAGAAAACAAAACCACTATCACAGCTTATGGGAATGATTAATTCTGTTTTGTACAAGATGTCTGGGGCTGGTACCTTAAAAGTACTCAAAGAAAATGTATCTCAAATAATTTAGAAGGAAATAAAGACGATATGCTCCAGGCACTGTATTCAGTGGTTTTGGTGAAGAAGACATTGATATCAAGATAGCATGTGAAATGCTTGAATAGTTTCATGCAAATGTAAGGGTGAAGGAAAAATCAATGCTTTAAAATTGCCATGTTAATTTTCATTTTAGGTGATTTTTATGTAACATGCAATTATAAATAGGCATGTAATAAAATGGTTAAATTCTATATTTTATAGATTGGTTTAATTATTTCATCTATAGCCCTAAAAGATTATATAATCAGTGTGGCCAAAATCTTTTATTTGGAGGATCTTCTCTTTGGGAAAATGGAGGTCAGTTCATATTTGGTATACTCTTCTCCATGGGCATATTTGCTTTTTCATCCCCTTTTGTATTTTTCCGAGCTCAGGGAAGGGTATTCTACCACTGACATTGTTTTGAATTGTTATCCCAGATGCAGGCAATAAACTGGTGTATTGTCTTGAGTTGAAAAATTATAATAAAACTGATGAAAATAACATCTTGTTTCTACTATTACCATATGCTGACAATTCTAAATAATGTCAGTAGTAAACACTTTTCTTCACTGGGACTGACCTCTCCCAGCAATCCTCCCTTTCACCCCACATCATGACATTGGTCCCTTTTTTTGGTTTTGAAGGAATCACATCATAAATTTCTGGAACAAAAAGAGATGAGGACAATAACCATAGTTTTTCATACAATCAAGTTTTGCTACATTGGAACCTAGATTAGCAAGTATTCATTTGCAGAAAAACATTGGCATGGGAGTCAGGAGAACTAAGAAACCTGTTTCTGTCACTAATGAGGCCTTGGGTAAGCCATTTCCCCTTTTGTACCTTACTGACATGTATCTATCTATATCTATATCTATATCTATATCTATATCTATATCTATATCTATATCATCTATATCTATATCTATATCATCTATATCTATATATTAAATGTTTGTTTATTTTGAGAGAAAGAATCAGAGAGAGACAGAGAGAGAGAACGAATGAGTGGAGGAGGGCAGATATAGGCAAAGAGAGAATCCCAAACAGGATCCATGCTGTCAGTGCAGAGCCTGACCGAGGGGCTTAATCTCACCAACAGTGAGATCATGACCTGAGCCGAAATCAAGAGTTGGTCTCTTAACCAACTGAGCCACCCAGGTGCCCCATGACATATATTTTTAAAAACCAGATGGGGCGCCTGGGTGGCTCAGTCGGTTAAGCCACCGACTTCGGCTCAGGTCATGATCTCGCGTCCGTGAGTTCAAGCCCCAGGTCGGGCTCTGTGCTGACAGCTCAGAGCCTGGAACCTGTTTTGGATTCTGTGTCTCCCTCTCTCTGACCCTCCCCCGTTCATGCTCTGTCTCTCTCTGTCTCAAAAATAAATAAACGTTAAAAAAAAAAAAAAAACAGAATGAAGGGAGAAGCAAACTTGATTTCTAAAATTACTTACAGTTCTCAGCTTCTGGACTCTGATATAGGATTCATGGTAGACAGAACATTGGACTCAATATAAAAAAACTGAAATTGAAGTCCTGCTCTGTCCCTAACCAGTGTGATCTTAGAGAAGTAATTTAACTGGTCTCAATTTTGTGAGCCCAAGCTGCTTTGTATACCTTAGAAGGTACTCTTTCTGTTTCTGCTCTCAGCCACATCTTTTGTACTTGACACTCCAGTAAAATCGAATTTTAAAAATGGTTCCTAACGCTCTATTCCTTTACATTACTTCTGGCTATTTGTGTTCTTATGCATAAGAAGAGAAAACCAATTTGCGTTTGTGTAGAGAATTTTATTTTATTTTTTGATGTAAAGATATTTGATGATACCATTGAAGAAGGTACATTTAGTTATATAAGTTTAAAAAAAAACTTTTCCACTTTTTACCATATTATGTTTCCCTCAAAATTCAGCCTTCTTTCCTCATTATAACAACCCACAATCCATGACCAATATCAGAGGACATAGGAGGATAAACATGATAATTTTTGCATATATTTTGTAGTTATTTTTTTATTTAGATCATCCTTATTTAGGTCACATGGTATATGTTGCATATAGAACCTTTTCTTGAACCCTTAGATTTCCAATTAGGGCCAGAAGTTTTTGATATGTTGGCACAAAGGATACCTCTTGGGCCTTTTTCATATTCATACCATCTAATGAACAAATACCAAAATTATATAATCCTACAAGGTAGAAGTAAAGGTAAAGTATTCTAAGGCAAAAGGGAGGCAATATAGTATAGTGAATAAGAGCACAGACCCCTAGCTAGAAAGCTTGGGTTCATATCTTAGCCCAACTGTCTGTTAGAGGTGTCTTAGGCAAATTACTAAACCTCTCTTATCTCAGTTTCCTTAACAATAAAGTGAAAATAATGATATTTCCTATCTTTTTTTTTAAATTTTTTTTAATGTTTATTTATTTTTGAGACAGGGAGAGACAGAGCATGAATGGGGGAGGGTCAGAGAGAGAGGGAGACACAGAATCTGAAACAGGCTCCAGGCTCTGAGCTGTCATCACAGAGCCCGACGCGGGGCTCGAACTCACGGACCGCAAGATCGTGACCTGAGCCGAAGTCGGATGCTTAACCGACTGAGCCACCCAGGCGCCCCAATGATATTTCCTATCTTACAGGGTTGTCCTGAGAATTAATTAAAAGAAGAAAAGCACATAGAGCCTATGGTTGGCACATAGTACATAATCAATAAATATTAGCTATTGTTACGATTACAGGCTATCTCTGGATAGCCTTATATAATGGATATATACATGAGTGATGATAGAAGGATGTAAAGGTTCTCCATCAGAGAAAAACAGGACAAGACACATTAGGTACAGCAGATTTGATTTCAAATTCTGACCTCTTAGGCAAGATTCCTGCATACCTATACTGATGGAAGTCCTTGTCACACACTGCTGAACTGTCCTTTCTATCTACCAACCATTTGCCTACCTAATTGGGACTCCTCCTTCAAGACTCAGAGGAAACCTCAGAGGTCCTCTAGGAAAACTTCCAATGAGTGTCCTGCTCAACACTACTTGCTTCCCTCTATTATATGAGGCTATCAGCTTCTCCTATGTACTCTGGGCATACCTCCCTCATTGCCATCTTCATCTTACACTGAAATTATGCATTTAGGTTTTGGTCTACTGAATAGAGTACAATAATCTTGGAAGGCAGACAGGCACCAAATCATTTTCATATTTGCATTTTAGTGCCTATTACAGTGCCAGGTTTATAGTTTGCATAGATACGAGAGATATGAAAAAGGAATCCACTGTCTGGGTAAATGGTGGTGATAGCAGTAATGGATGTAGGGGAGACTGGGTAGTTTTGGCTAAGGGGAGAGATAATGACTTTAGGTGTAGGCAAGTTCAGCTTAAGTCTCCTACACAACATCCATTGTAGGAAATAATGACTGGAAATTAAAGAAAAGTTCAGAGAGGCTAAATTTGAGAGTCCTTCAAATATATGTGAGATCTGAGATCTTGAGAATGATGATTGTGTATAGAGAATATGGATGAGGAAAAAAACAAAAGAATCCCAGAAAATGTCTACTTTCAGTGGGTATAAACCAGATAAAGAGAATGAGGAGGACAAGAAATAGAAGAGAATTATAAGCCAGAAGAGTGGTGAAATCAAAGGAGTAATTTATAGCATCAAATAGTTATTTGTTAATTGAACAAATATTAATTGAGTATCAGATCTGTGGTAGGTATTTAGAAGTGCTGGGATAAAATGGTCATAAAGTCTCTGTCCTCACAAGAGTTAAGTAGAACAAAGAGTGGAATGAGGAGTAGGATTAAGAGACACAGTAGATTTGTAGAAGCTAGGTTACACTAATTAAGACAAAACCAGAGGTGGAAAGTGGTCAAGAACAAAGGAAGTCTGACATATTAAGCAGTCCGGCAATTACAGGAAAGAGAAAATGATGGTTTGAAGAAAAAATATCTGAGGAAAGATTTTATTTCATACTTGTTGATTTATTTATTTATTTATTTATTTATTTATTTATTTATTTATTTACAGTGGAGAGACTTGAGCATATTTCAAGGCTGAGGGAAGGGGCAAAGGGTGAAGAAAAAGCACACATGAGGAGGATGAGATCAACAGCCCACAAGGAGTCACCAGCCTTGGAAAGGAGGTCCTTCTGAGACAGAAAGGAAAGAGGACAAAAGGAGAATGTTAATCAAATTTTGAGACAGGGGAGAGAGAAATTGAAAGCGTTTATACTGAATGAATGACATCTAGCTATTCTGAAAAGCAGAGAGTTGGGTTGTTTGCTGAGAGGGAGAGGACTGGGTGTAGGTTTAAAGAGAAACAAGTATTGGAATAAAAACCTTTGGCTAGACCCTAGGGATGGCCACTGAACAGTACTGAGATGGGAGAGGTCAGATTGTGAAGTGGACCAGGTGGGCACTGTCAGTCACAGAAATTATTGTGTGAAAATTAAGAAAAAATAAAGAGGGGATAAGAAAGAGAGGGGAAGTATATTAAGAAATGTGCATTTCATAGATGTGCCTGGCATAGTTTTTAGATTCCAAACAGTGAGAAAATGCAGATCTGCCAGTTTACTTATTGAAGTGGAAATGCCATGCCTGATGCTAATGAACAAAATCAACACAAAATTAGATGGCAGGATGTCTCTGCAGGCAGGGACTATAGGGGCTCTGAGGGCAAATTACTTCTTTTGAAGGCTGAATTATAACAAAGTGGGAAGCGAACTGTGGTGGGATCTAGCCCTAGGACAGAGTCTTCACTTGGTGGGGAGTTTTTGTGGAAGGGAGCTCTTCCAGCATGGATAGTTCAAGTTCTCTTCTACAGGAAGGAAATTCCCTCTGTTGCTTTTCTTACTGTGTAGCCTCAAGCAGTTCAAACTTGGATGTCTTTATTTCAGGTCAAAATCATGGTAAGCCCTGGAAGAGGTACATACCTATTGAAGGGGCACTGCCCTGTCTCTTCTTGTGCCTTATCAATTCTGCTCATCTCCCCCTACCAGGTGCTGATAAGGTTGATCCTTAGGCCCCACTTTATACTTTGCAGAGTCGGTGTCCACAGCACTTCCTTACTCGAGGTCAGCCAAGTTTTTCTTTTCCATATTCTGTCTCTGGAAATGATTGTGTCACAGGGTCATAGAGCACAACCGTCAAGGAAGAATTCTTGCAATGTTGTATGGTGCAACTTAGTAAGTTTATTTAAGTAGCATGAGGACAGGACATGAGGGGCGGAAAGAGCTGTACTTTTGCTGTATGAAGCTAGTGGTTATATGCTTAGTACTCAAGGGGGAAGGGATGTGCAGGGAGTATTAGATCATAAATGTTTCTTTGAATTTCCACTTGTGAAACTACTTTCAAAAGATTTCTCTGGTGCTTATCATTCAGTTCAATATTAATTATTGGTGAGATGTACAGGCAGTCATGAAGCCCTTTAAGAATGTAGCAACCAGCCCATATCTGATCCTTATTAGAACTATGCAGCCTATAGGTAAGTCTTCTGGGGTAAAGGTGAATTTTTCTCCTTCTAACTCTCATCAATTGGATCAATAAGCCAGGTTCACTTTTCAGAATCCACCATCTTCATCTAGGGGGAAGAAAGCAGAAAACCTTACTAAGGCCTCTAGGACTAAGCTGTATCCTCTAACTCAGATTTTCCCAAAGAGCTTTATCTTAGTTTATTGTGGGGGAGGGGACACTGGCATTTTCTGTCTTATTTTACTATTGTTTCTTGCATCTACCTCCCTTAGTCGGGAATTATGTGGAAATGAGTAGAGTATGGGATATTTATAATTTGGTCTGATGTGGACATTGAGAAGACAGAAGTGGCCCTATTCTTCTGAGGTCAGATGCTGGAAAGCAAGCACATTCCAGAGACTGACACTAACACAGAGGGAAGCAGGACAAAGGATAGGAAAGGAGAGAGAAACATTCTTTAGAGATATTGTTTTGAATATCTGCTCCTACTGTGCCTGAATGTAGACCAACTCCTGGACTTTCCATTACATAAGCCAGCACTTCCCTATTTTTTTTTTCTTGCAGTAATTTGAGTTGGCTTTCTAGCACTTGCCTTGAAAGAGTCTTGAATAAAATAAAAGGTGATTGACAAGGCTGAATCTGGGCATGTTTAGATCTCCTACTGCAATATGTTTTCTTTATATAAACATAAACAATAACTGAAAGACAAAATAGCTCTTTCTGAAAAGGAGGATTACAGTGGGGAATGGAGGCCTGAAACGGATGGAATCTTTTCCCCTGGTGAGCTCTAAGAATAGGTGAAGGTACTGTAGAGTGGTTCAAATGCTGTCCTGTCTAGAAGCAGGAGGAAAAATGAAGGAAGTCATCCTATCCCAACAGAACCAGCTGTTTGACATTGCTTTGTCAGAGACAAATAGAGCTACTTTAGAGCATGTTGAGGGAAATTTGCTTTTGACCACCTTTTACAGACCCACTTCTGGATTTTTGATCAGGTATTAGGCACTCTACTGAAGTGGCTTATAATAACACTTCATATAATATATATAACGCTATTCTCTCACTTAAATTAAGATAAAATAAAAGCCCAAATCAAAATACTTATTAAGTACTTACTACATGCCAGATGTTTTGCATGCCTCATTTCACTCAGTCCTTCTTATCATCTGCATTTTAAACAGGAAAGAAATAGAGGTTTCCAGATGTTCAGTCACTTGTTAGAGGTCACTTGGCAAAGCTGGGATTCAGATTTAAATCTATCTCGGTAACCATTGTTCTTGACTGTTAAGACTTCCTGTATTTTTAATACCCCTTATGTGCCAAGGCACAGGAAATACCAAAGTAGTCCTGAGTATTGCTAAGTTTTCCCCATCTACCCAGGATTAACCTTTGCTTCAATGTCCAAATAAAAGAGCCTGTATCCCATGCTTCTTCAGTCAACCGAATATTTCTGACAACTCCTGGGGAATGTTTACATTTGCTTGATTGTCACCTCTTATTTGGAATAGCAATTTGTTCATCTTTTCCTTTCTCTTCCCAGCCACAATGCTCCAGGGGACAACTTGCATCCTATCCTCATTCCCAGAAGCATAAATTACTCTGGGTTTCAAAATACAGAATTATGTAAGGATATCAGAAGAGAAGGACAGAAATTTTTAATCTCAGTGTCAAATATTGTTGTACTTAACAGTTCTTGTCCCTAGGACACATACGGACTGTCTCTCTAGCTGATCTTCGAACACAGTGGGACTCTCTTCTTCCCATTTGTCCTCATAATCATTGTGTTTGCTCTAAATAACATCTTCAGGCTTCCCAGAGAAATCCATTTTATTTTTTACAATAAAACAAAGTGTGCCTTTATTGTAATTTGTTCATTCTCATTGCTCTGTGGCATTCCAAGGGTGACTATATTAATGAATATTGTTGAAAATTTGTTTCTTTTTTTCCAATTTAAGGCTATTTCAAAGTAATACTACTGTTGAAATTCTTGTATATGTCTCTTGGTGAACCTGTATATGCATTTATGTTGATACACAAATAGAGTGCAATTGCTGGATCACAGGGTACACCTAGGTTCTGCTTGAATTAGTGTCAGTTTTTTTTTAATATGGTTGCCCAGTTTCTGCTCACCTTACACTCCCAACAGTGTGTGAAAAAGTTTCACTTGCTCCATGTCCTTGTTAATAGTTGGTTTGGGAAGACTTTTAAACTTTAGCTATTCTGAAGTACCTAGTGAAGTTCTTTGTAGTTTTTTTTTTTAATTTTTTTAATGTTTATTTATTTTTGAAGGAGAGAGAAAGGCAGAATGTGAGTTCGGGAGGGGCAGAGAGAGGGAGACAGAATCTGAAGCAGACTCCAGGCTCTGAGCTATCAGCACAGAGCCCGATGCGGGGCTCAAACCCACAAACCGTGAGATCATGACCTGAGCCGAAGTCGGACGCTCAACTAACTGAGCCACCCAGACTCTTTGTAGTTTTAATATTGATTTCCCTGATAACCAATAAAGTTGAATACTTTTTTATGTTTATTGGCAAGTTAGATATCTTTTTTTGTGATGTGCCCATTTTTCTATTGGATTTTTCACTTATTGTTTAAAATGAGTTGTAGGAGTTCTTTATATATTGTAGCATGGAAACTTTGCTGTGTGTACATATTTCAAACATTTTCTTCCATTTTGTGGCTTACCTTTCACTCTCTAAATGGTGTCTTTTAAAAATATTTTTATTTTAATTCTAGTTAGTTAACATATAGTGTTATGTTAGTTTCAAGTGTACAATATAGTGAAGCAACTTTTCCATACATACATCACTCAGTGCTCATCATGAAAACTGCACTCCTTAATCCCCATCACCTATTTACCCATCCCTCCACCCCCGGCTCTCCTCCGGTAACCATTTATTTGTCCTCTATAATTAAGAGTCTGTTTCTTGGTTTTTTTCTCTCTCTCTCCTTCCCCCGCTCCTTTGCTCATATGTTTTGTTTCTAATATTCCACATATGAGTGAAGTCATATGGTATTTGTCTCTCTTTGACTTATTTTACTTAGCATTATACTCTAACTCCATCTGTGTTATTGCAAATGGCAAGATTTCATTCTTTTTTATGGCTGAATAATATTCCAATGTGTGTGTGTGTGTGTGTGTGTGTGTGTGTGTGTGTGTGTGTTTGTGTGATATACATATACCACTTCTTCTTCATTCATCAATCAGTGGACTCTTGGACTGCTTCCGTATTTTGACTATTGTAAATAATGCTGCTGTAATATATGGGTGCATGTATTCCTTTGAATTAGTATTTTTGTGTTCTTTGGGTAAATACCCAGTAGTTCAATTGCTAGATCATAGAGTAGTTCTATTTTTAGAATAGAACCTTTTCCTTTTGAGGAACCTTCATACTGTTTTCCAGAGTGGCTGCACCAGTTTGCATTCCCACCAATAGTACACAGGGATTCCTTTTTCATCACATCCTTGCCAACACCTGTTGTTTCTTGTGTTGCTCATTTTAGCCATTCTGAAAGGTGTGAAGTGATACTGCATTGTAGATTTGATTTACATTTTCCAGATGATAAGTGATGATGAGCATCTTTTCATGTGTCTGTTGGCCATCTGTATGTCTTCTTTGGAGAAATGTCTTCATGTCTTCTGCCCATTTTTAAAAGTTTATTTATTTATTTTGAGAGAGAGAGAGAAAAAGCAGGGGAGGGCAGTGAGAGAATCCCAAGCAGGCTTCATGCTGTCAGTGCAGAGCCCAATGCGGGACTCAATCTCACAAAATGTGAGGTCATGACCTGAGGCGAAATCAAGAGTTGGGCACTTAACTTTTGTTTTTTTTTCATAGAAGAACCTTATTAAAACATGAAATAAAAGGACAGAACAGGAAACTCAGTATTCAAACATTTTAAGATGCAGCCAGATGGGTAGCTTAGCTTTGTAAGATAAAGCCAGGGGCACTTAATAATCAAGGGACAATCCTGAGATTTTTAAAAAAATTATTCTCTATGTGCCTGTGCAAATCACGTTTTTCTGACCCTCAAAACACAAGAACTGTTAAGCTATTCTGTGGGAATTTGCATCTAAGAAATGAGAGAGAAGATGCCAGATAGTATCTTCTGCTTAGATATCATTTGGTGCCCTCTATAATTTTTCAGATGATAAGATTTGAGGTCAACCAAGGTTGTCTCTTTATCAGAGTCACAATGACTAAGTGGCAGGACCATGAGCTATGAATATGAGGTCCTTTAAGTCCCAGCCATATCTTCTAGCCATTTCTCAGAGCCACATGCTAACTTTTTGTTCTCAAGCAGTAGTTGAGTGACTTCTATTCTTCCTCTCCTTATTTTTTTTGTTCTTCAGTGTCTTCAAACACATGAAAAAATCCCTTGCACCAGATACTGGTCTTCTGTGAAAGGTATTGTACTTATTTCTGAATAATATTCTTATTCCATGAATAATTATTATTGACTACTATGTTCCTGGCACTGAGCTAGCTCTTGTCCACACTATGGTGAAGAAATCATAGTCCTACCCTCATGTGGTTTGTAATCAGGGCAGGATCAAGGAACAGATGTTGAATAAATATTTGATTACAAATTATGGTACGTCTATGAAGTAAAAGTATAAGGTGTTTTTAGAGAGAGGATAAGGAAACAAACTGGTTGGATAATGAAAGAAAAGTTTTTGGAGTAATAACATTTAAAGTGGGATCTGAAAGTTGTGTAGGGGCCAGCTAAGAGAACAAGTGTGGTAAAGTGTTAGAGTCAGAGAGAGCAATGTGTATGGGAAACTATGAGGTGGGGAAAAGCTTGGAGTGCTAAGTGGTAGGGTGACCATATTCTTGGACTTCCCTTAGGGATGCTAAAAATAAGTGTGATGTGGAATAAAGGAAATGGGTGGAAATCAGAAAAGTGAGTTTATTCTTTGGTTCAGGTCATGATCTCATCGTCTGTGAGTTCAAGCCCTGTGTCAGGCTCTGTGCTGACAGCTCAGAGCCTGGAGCCTACTTCTGATTTTGATTCCCTCTTTCTTCCCCTCCCCTGCTCACACTTTGTCTCTCTCTCTCTCTCCCTCTCCATCTCTCTCTCTCTCTCTCTCTCTCTCTCTCTCTCTCTCAAAAATAAACAAACATTAAAAAAAAGAAAAGTGAGTGTTTTGTTTTGTTTATAGATGAACAATTTGTTAATTTGACTTCTTTGATTAGGTTTATTCTTTTATTTAAACCCTACTTTGCTCTTAGAAGGAAAATGTAACTTCTTTGTTAGGACATCAAAGTCTACTGCATTTTCAATATTTTTGTGGTTATTGTTATAAGAAAGAGAGATATGGTTGCTCTTTGCCATGCAGTCTATGCTTTGGAGTAGTCTGACTTATGAATTTTCTTTTAGTTGACTTATTTTACTTCACTTTGCCTTCAACTCAAACTCTACTCAATCACTATGAACTTTTAAATGTATATGAAAGTCACAGTATGGAAAATGAAGTCAGAAAGCCATAGAAATTTAAGTGAAAGAACAAAGGAATTATTACTTGATTTGTGGGTATCTTGCTTTAAAATTCTGTAAGAAATATTTTTTATTCTGTCTGATGTTAAATAACTAGAACAGGGAAAATCAATGATGTACTGTTATAGTTTTAACTTTCTTGAGTTGTGCTTTTCATTTCTTAGGCTATTATGTACTTAATGGGGACAACAGAGAAACTCTGTCCTAGAAGCTGGCCACAGGAGCCTAGGTCCATTTGATTTTCTGAACACACAATCCCCAGTGATACACCTATTAGTTGTGGAGGGTTTAGTTGAAAATGGGGGCAAGAGAATTGGCAGAATGAAAATGACTATAGAAAAACACACAACAGGGTAGTGGCCAAGGTGGTGGAGCAGCATGGAAGCTTTTTGCTTCTCTTGTCCCTGAAAGGCAGCTAGATCAACACAAAACCATCTGGCACACCTAGAAAACTGATCTGAGGATTAACATAACAATCTGCACAACTTGAACCACAGAACTCAGAAGGGATATGAAGAGAGGTGAACTGGGGGGGGGGAAGCTGCAGAGGGCAGGGAGTTGTTTTTGCTTTGTGGAGAGAGGACAGAGACAGGGGGGAGAGTACAGGAAAAACAGTCCCCCCAAAAGCAGCTGGAGAGTAAGAGTAGAAACACCCATAAGGGACTTAACAAGAAAAGGAAAAAGGAGAAAGGAGACGATTTAAATATCATTAAGACTCTATAAAGAGGGGAGTGCAGAGTCTGAAACTCTGCAGCTAGATACCTGGCAGAGCTCTGGTGGGAACAGCAAATCCCCAGGAGAAGACAGCAAAGTCCTCAGTGTCCTTGGGCCACATGGGGAGAGGTAGTTCCCCTGCTGAGAGGACATTTGGTAGAGGTTGTGTGGCCTACCCATAGACAAAGGTCCCAGCAGACTCTGGAGAGCAGTCACATTTTCTAGTGTTGGAATAAGAATGTTAAGAGGTGATGAAGACTGGAGCCAGGTATATGTTTTAATTTACTATAATCCCTGGAATGCTGGTGCTACACAATCCTGCAAACTTTCAGGGGTGACCTGGCACCTGACTGCAGTCTATGGGCACTTGCAACAGCATGGACATGTGAAAGTTCCTGGGGATAGGCTGGCACCCAGCCACTGCTTGGCGAGACCCTCCCCCAGAGGGTAATAGCTGATCATACCTGAGGGGCTCTCAGAAGTGAGGGGTTTGGAAACACAGCCCCATCTGAGATAAAATTTGGGAGAGAGGTGCTGCCTGACAGACCGAACGGCATGGTCACGGATGGTGTAGAAACAGGGAGTGGACAGAAACTGGAGACAGAGGAGGAGTGCTTGATTGCCGGCTAGCAAGAGCACAGAGTTCTGATACTAGAGATTGTGTAGCTGGGTGAGACCTCTCCCGCACATGCGCATACACATGTACATGCACCACAATGATCCACCCCAGTAAGCTAAACAGTGCCATCCAGTGGAGAATGGAGACATTACACCGGGACCCATCCAACTACTGTGCTCTAGAACACAAGTCTCTCCACCTGCTTAATGTATGGAGTATAAAGTGCTACATAGTTTGACTTCTAGGGGAAACTGGATGTAATTTCAGTCGTATTTCACTCTGTTCGCTGATCCACCTATTCACTTTTTTTCTTTTTCTTTCCTTATTCTTTAAAAAAAATTTTTAAAAAAAAATTTTTTTAACGTTTATTTTTGAGACAGAGAGAGACAGAGCATGAATGGGGGAGGGTCAGAGAGAGGGAGACACAGAATCAGAAACAGGCTCCAGGCTCCGAGCTGTGAGCACAGAGCCCGACACGGGGCTCGAACTCACAGACCGCGAGATCATGACCTGAGCCGAAGTCAGCCGCTTAACTGACTGAGCCACCCAGGCGCCCCTTTTTCCTTATTCTTTAACAGAAAGAAAAAATCATTTTTTCCATTATTATAAAAAAGATTTTCCCTAATTTTTTCTACTATATTTTTACTTAAAATTTTTAAATTCTATTTAACTTTTATCATTTCATTTTATTCTATTTTATTGTGTTCATTTTTAAAATTTTCAAACCTTTTCCTTTTTTTCCCTTTTTCCCCCTTTTCTTTCCCTTTTTTCTCTATTCTATCAAGCTTCTTTCAACAACTAGACCAAAACACACTTAGGAGCTAGCATCCTTTATTTTATTTTTTGTGTTGTTTTAATTTTTATATATTTTTTATTTTGTTAATTCTTTTTCTTCCTCTAAAATGATGAAATGAAAGAATTCAGCCCAAAGAAAGATCAGAAAAAGTGACAGCCAGGGACTTAATCAACACAGATACAAGCAAGATGTCGGAACCAGAATTTAGAATCATGATAATAAGAATACTAGCTAGGGTTGAAAAAAGCATAGAATCCCTTTCTGCAGAGATAAGATAAGTGAAATCTAGTCAGAACAAAATTTAAAATGCTATAACTGAGATACAATCTCAAATGGATGCCAAGGTGGCAAGCGTGGGTGAAGCAGAACAGCAAAACAGTGATATAGAGGGCAAACTGATGGAGAATAATGAAGCAGAAAGAAAGAGGGAGATTAAGGCAAAAGTGCACGATTTAAGAATTACAGAAATCAGTGATTCATTAAAAATGAACAACATCAGAATCATAGGTGTCCCAGAAGAGGAAGAGAGAGAAATAGGGGTAGAAGGGTTATGTGAGCAAGCCATAGTGGAAAACTTTCCTAACCTGGGGAAAGACACAGACATCAAAATCCAGAAGGAGAATTCCTATTAGAAAAAACAAAACAAAACAAAACAAACAAAAACCAGGCCATCAACAAGGCATATCATATTAAAATTCACAAAATACACAGACTAGAAAAGAATCATGAAAGCAGCAGGGGACAAAAGTCCATAACCTACAAGAGAAGACAGATCACGTTGGCAGCAGACCTATCCACAGAAACTGGTCAGGCCAGAAAGAAGTGACAGGATGTATTCGATGTGTTGAATCAACAAAATGTGCAGCCAGAAATTCTTTACCCAGCAAAGCTGTCATTCAAAATAGAAGGAGCGATAAAAAGTTTTTCAAATAAACAAAAACTAAAGAAAATTCGTAACCACTAAACCAGCCCTGCAAGATATTTTAAGGGGGACATTTTGAGTGGAGAAAATAGGAAACAAAACAAAAAAGGCCAAAAGAAACAAAGACTAGAAAGTATCAAGGAATAACCACCAGAAACTCCAACTCTACAGGCAACATAATGGCAACAAATTCATATCTTCAGTACTCACTCCAAATGTCAATGGTCTAAACGTTCCAGTCCAAAGACATAGGGTGAAACGATGGATAAGAAAACAGATATGCTGTTTACAAGAGACCCATTTTAGACCTACAGACACCTTCAGATTGAAAGTAAGGGGATGTAGAACCATCTCTCATGCCAATGGTCGCCAAAAGAGCTGGAGTAGCCATACTTATATGAGACAACATAGATATTGAAATAAAGACTGTAACAAGAGATGAAGAAGGATATTATATCATAATGAAGGTGTCTATCCATGAAGAATATGTAACAATTATAAACATTTATGCCCCAAACATGATAGAACTCAAACATATAAATCAATTAATCACAAACATACAGGAATTCATTGATAATAATATTATAATAGTAGGGGAGTTCAACACCCTACTTACAGCAATGGACAGATCATCTAAACAGAAAGTCAGCAAGGAAACAATGGCTTTGAATGACACACTTGACTGGAAGGACTTAACAGATATATTCTGAACATTTCATCCTAAAGCAGAAGAATACATATTCTTCTCAAGTGCACATGGAACATTCTCCAGAATAGATCACATGCTGGAACACTAATCAGCCCTCAACAAGTACAAAAAGATCAAGATAATTCTGTGCATATTTTCAGACCACAATGCTATGAAACTTGAAATCAATCATAAGAAAAAATTTGGAAAGAAAACAAATACTTGGAGATTAAAGAACATCTTACAAAAGAATGAATGGGTTAACCAAGAACTTAAGGAGGAAATTAAAAAGTACATGGAAGCCAGTGAAAATGATAACAACATAGCTCCAAAACTCTGGGACACAACAAAGGTTGTCATAAGAGGGAGGTATGTAGCAATCCAGGTCTTACTAAAGAAGGAATAAAGGTCTCAGATACACAACCTAAACTTACGCCTTAAAGAGCTGCAAAAAAACAAACAAAACAACAACAACAACAAAAAAAAACAGCAAATAACCCCAAACCAGAAGACAGGAAATAATAAAGATTAGAGCAGAAATCAATTCTATCAAAACCAAGAAAAATCCAGTAGAACAGATCGATGAAATCAGGAGCTCGTTCTATGAAAGAATTAATAAAATTGATAACCCCCTAGCCAGATTGGTAAAAAAGAAAAATTCAAGGACACAAATAAATAAACTCAAGAAGGAAAGAGGAGAGATTACAACCAACACAGCAGAAATACAAACAATAATAAGAGCATATTATGAGCAATTATATGCCATTAAATTGGGCAATCTGGAAGAAATGGGCAAATTCTAGAAGCATAAAAACTACCAAACTGAAATAAGAAGAAATAGAAAATTGGAACAGACTCCAAACCAGTAAATAAATTAACTTAGTAATCAAAAATCTCCCAAAAAACAAGAGTCCAGGGCCAGATGACTTTCCAGGGGAATACTAAACATTTAAAAAAGAGTTAACTCCTATTCTTTTGAAGTTGTTCCAAAAAATAGAAATGGAAGAAAAACTTCCAAACTCATTCTATGAGGCCAGAATTACCTTGATTCTACAACCAGACAAAGACTCCACTAAAAAGAACTACAGACCAATTTCCCTGATGAACATGGATGCAAAAATCCTAAACAAGATATTAGCCAACTGGATCCAACACTCCATTAAAAGAATTATCACCATGACCAAGTGGCATTTATACCTGGGATGCAGGGCTAGCTCAATATCTGCAAAACAATCAATGTGATACATCTCATCAATAAAATAAAGGACAAGAACCACATGATCCTCTCAATAGATGTAGAGAAAGCATTTGACAAAATACAGCATTCTTTTTTAATAAAAACCCTCAAGGAAGTAGGGATAGAAGGATCATACCTCGAGATCATAAAAGCCATATATGAAAGTCCCACGATTAATATCACCCTCAATGGGGAAAAACTGAGGGCTTTCCCCCTAAGGTCAGGAACCTGACAAGGGTGTCCACTCTCACCACTGTTATTCAATGTAGTATTGGAAGTCCTAGCCTCAGCAATCAGACAACACAAAGGAATAAAAGGCATCCAAACTGGCAAGGAGGAAGTCAAACTTTCACTCTTCACAGAGGACATGATACTCTGTATGGAAAACCAAAAAATATTCCATGCTAATGGATAGGAAGAACAAATATTGTGGAAATGTCAATACTACCCAAAGCAATCTACATATTCAATGCAATCCCTCTCAAAATAACACCAGCATTTTTCACAGAGCTAGAACAAACAATCCTAAAATTTGTATGGAACCAGGAGAGGCCCTGAATACCAATGCAATCTTTAAAATGAAAACCAAAGCAGGAGGCATCACAATCCCAGACTTCAAGCTACACTACAAAGCTGTAATCATCAAGACAGTATGGTACTGGCACAAAAACAGACACTCAGATCAATGGAACAGAATAGAAAACCCAGAAATGGACCCATAAATGTATGGCCATCTAATCTTTGACAAAGCAAGAAAGAATATCCAATGGAATAAAGACAGTCTCTCTAGCAAATGGTATTGGGAAAACTGGACAGTGACATGCAGAAAAATGAACCTGGACCACTTTCTTACACCATACACAAAAATAAACTCAAAATGGATGAAAGACCTAAATGTAAGACAGGAAGCCATAAAAACCTAGAGGAGAAAGCAGGTAAAAACCTCTTTGACCTTGGCCACAACAACTTCTTACTCAATACATTTCTGGAGGAAAGGGAAGCAAAAGCAAAAATGAACTATTGGTGCCTCATCAAGATAAAAGCTTCTGCGCAGCAAAGGAATCATTCAGCAAAACTCAAGGCAACCAAAGAAATGGGAGATGTTTGCAAATGACATACCATATGAAGGGTTTGTATCCAAAATCTATAAAGAACTGATCAAACTCAACATCAAAAACAAAAAACAAAAAACAAAAAAATAAAAACAAATAATCCAGTGAAGAAATGGGCAAAGACATGAATAGACACTTTTCCAAAGAGGACATCCTGATTGCTAACAGACCCATGAAAAATGCTCAACATCACTCATCATCAGGGAAATACAAATCAAAGCTACTATGAGATGTCACCTCACAACAGTCAGAATGGCTAAAATTAACAACTCAGGCAATAGATATTGACAAAGATGTGGAGAAAGAGGATCTCTTGCACTGCTGGTGGGAATGCAAACAGGTGCAGCCACTCTGGAAAACAGTATGGACGTTCCTCAAAAAGCTAAAAATAAAACCACCCTATGACCCAGAAATTGTACCAATAGGTATTTATCCAAGTGATACAGGTGTGCTGTTTCAAAGGGGCACAGCACCCCAGTATATATAGCAGCAGGGGAGTGGAGCTTGGTATAAGGGCTTTGGCCTCTGCTGGGGGGGCTGTTTTGCTCCCTGAAGGCCTTTATTGGTGATGGGTGGGATGAATATGGTGGTGAATGCTCTCTAGCCCCAGAGCTGAAAGATCGTGGCCCCTCACTCTTCAGGGAAACCTCACAGAAGAACAATAAATCACCTCTCTTGTGTCTTCAGTTTCCATCAGAACCTGATGTTCATCTGCCTGTGTCTAAGCTTTTTTATCTTAGGGTTGAGACTGGGTTTCAAAATTCCATTTTTTAGGGATTGATGTGGCTGTGTTCCTCTGGGGGTGGGTCTCACCATGCTTTTTGCTGGCTGTGTGAGGAAATTGATGGCATGACTGTGAAGCAGTTCAGAGTTTATGTCAAAACAGAGCAGAAAGCTGACACACCTGCTTGCTGCCCTCAGCTGGAGTCCCTGCTCCTATGTTTGGAAGCAATGCAGCACATTGGCACCACACATCCTTCTTGTGACCCAGAGGCCCTCAGACCATGTGGTCACTCCTGGGTTTCTGCCCCACTTTGCCACCCGAACGCCTTTAAATCAGGCACATCCCCCACTGTAGCAGACTTCTAAAAGTTCAGATTTTGTGCTCTGCTGTTTCTAATACTTTGCAGTAGCCCCTCTAAGCAGACTACCTCCATGCTGCCATACTGGAATGCTATGTGTCCCCCAAGTCAACTCTCTGCACTCCTTCCTTCTAGAAGGTGATCGCTTTTGTACTGGTAGACTTGCAGTTTTGGCTCTTTAAGACCTCCAATTGATTTCTTGGGTGTTCAGAATGATTTAATAACTATCTAGCTGTGTTCAAAGGACAAGACAAGCTTAGGATCTCCTTAGTTCTCTACCATCTTAACTCCTCCTCTGAAAAAGATTTTTAAAGGTAATGCAACAATCATTTAATTTTCTCCATGATTATCATTTTGCATGGTTTCAGCTTGGATGCTCATTTTTGTGGCCTTGCACTACTATGCAAAGGGAAAGCTGCCTATTTTGCCCTTAGATAGGGACAACTGGAGCCCCTGCACTTTAGATAGTCCTACCTTTGTCTTTTTCTACTCATGCCCTTTGTCTTATTCCTTGCCTATGTTCTGGGTACTTGAGACCCCAAAATTTACTGTTCCCAATGGTTCTGATTTTGATTCTGTGAGCTTCTTCCCTGGTCATCCCTCTTGACATAACCAGTGTGTATAATCCTAGGCTTGAGGAGTGGTGGAAAGGCAACTCTATGCAGGAGGGGTGGGCAAATATTAAGTGAGCTGCCTGGGGTGCCCACATGTATGTGTGTGGTGTGGGATGGGGAGTGGGAAGAAGAGGGAGGTGAGCCTAAAGTCTGGAGTCTCCATATGAGCTCTTGTCCTCAGCCTTATAAATGTTGGTGGCAGTACAGCTTTACAGTGAAATTCCTCAAAAGCAAATTCTATGTTACCTGTCTCTACTTTTACTATTATTTTTAAAATTCATTCCTGTCAGGATTTTATGTTCACCACTGAAATTCTTTGTATAATATTAAATGACATCCATTTTGTCAAATGGCCTGTTCTGTGTCCTCAACTATTGTGGTCTGTAAGGAGAAATTGACATTAATGATTATTTCCTCCTCTTTGAAATGCTTTCTTCACTTGACTTCAGAGGCCAGCTCCAGTCTTTCTTGATTATCTTCTTACTTTATTTGCTAATGGATATAAAAAGAAAAAAGTACATGGAAGATTGTAAAAGAGATTTATTGGAGGGCATTCTATATGTTAGAACTTGGTCTCATGGTCTTACCTAACTGGGTGACTGAAAATGTAAATCAAATTTGTGCTATGAGGAAATGTCTAATGTCTGTTTCAATCACTGTTTTATTCTCAATGCTTACAATAGTGCTTGGCACAAAGTAGATACCAAATAAGTATGTATTGGATGAATAAGTGAATGGATGAGTGAATGTGGGAACCATGGCAAGACTAAACCTTTAGTTAGAGACTGAATGAGCTCTGATGCTAAGAGTCAATTGAATTGGAGGCCATTATTGGATTCTTTTGCCATGCTTTTAATTCTTTTCTACCTTAATTATGTTTAAATAAGAGGATATTGTTTTTTCATTTATATTACATGGTAGATGAAATTGATATTCTTAATTTAAAAGATCTCTGTTTTCAAAATAAAAATATCATATTACAAGACATTTTTCACTCTCCTACATCCCTGCAGCAAGTGAACTCACTCTTTAGTTGAAAAGATGACTTTGAAGAAAGATGGAGGAACTTGTATTTTTTCTCTATCCTAATCTTTCTGCCTATTCCACCTCTCCTTTTATTTGTTTTCATCAGATGAAAGCAAAAAATAAATGTAATTTTATTCATGCAAAACCTTGGAGGTGTGATAAAAAAAAGCATCATTGGGCACATATTTATGAATCACAATGTTTTACACATACACATCATGCTATATCAATACACACACACCATCTCATAAATACTGAGTTCAGAACTACTGTAACTCATTCACAGAAATTACCTCTATTAATTGTACATGACATTGGGTGTACAACATGTGCAAACACGCATGAGTAAACATATAATACACCCAAGTATTTGTCAAGGCCCCTAATAAATTGCAAACTGTTTCCACAAGTTTATCTGCCTGCTTATTCCTGAATAATCCATTTAAGTAATTGGCTTTCTGCCAGTGCTATGGTGTTTTATGTTGGTAGAACTCTTGATGGGCATCATATATTCTTTCTTCAGATTGATTTAAAAATTTAGATTGTCAGCAGCCTTGTAAATCTTTGTTCCTTTTATGTTCTTCCACATCCTCTCCTTTTTATCCCTGCCATCACTGCCTTGGTTTCGGCATTATGTTTCCTGTCTTGGATTTGTGCAATGGTCTTGTAACTCACTGGTCTCTATATCTCCCATCTGTTCCACTTCCCACTCATTTTCTTTTCAGCCACTAGAGTTCTTTTTCTCGAGTTCAAATCAAGTGGTGTCCAAGAATTGAAACGATGGCATAAACTGAAATAGAAATGCTGAATAAGAAATTCAGAGACATGAGAATATCCATTATATCTTTTGCCCCTAATAATAAAATCCTGTGTTAGTTGGGCATTTTTTTTTTGTCATAATGAAGATATATTTTATCCTCCTTTGTAGCCAGGGGTGGGTTTTGACTAAGCTTGGACCACAAAATCATAAATGGAAAATATCTATGGTACTTCAGGAAAGACTCCTTAAAGGGAGTTGACTCAGCTAAGAGGTATTCCTTTTGTTCTCTCCCTTCTCCTTCTTTGCTAATCTGGAATGTGTCATCCATCTTGGGCCAAACTGACTTTAAGGATGGAAGTGAAGTGATAAGGATGGCAGAACAGAAAAATAGGAGCCTGGTTCTCTAATATCACTGTAAAAACACACCAGCTCTGGACATCCTTTATATGATAAAGAATTAACATTTTCTTTTTTATTGTTTTGGATTTTTTTCCCCTGCTATGTGCAGACAAAGCTAATATCAAACAATTTGTGATGATATAAATAGCATGAGACTTAGGTTGTTTTGAGCTTGAGGAGATAGCTGGAAGGCCTTCCAGAATTGTCCTATAAGTAGTTAGAATAGGGGACTGGGAGACAGGTAAGAAAACAGAGAGATTCAGAGTCCTCTATTTAACAAACATCTCTTGAGCCTCTACTATGTGTCAGGCACTGTATCAAGTCTCAAAGAATATTAAAATGACCTGTTTTAATATTAAATTAATATTAAATTAATTTTAAAGTATTCATTAATATTAAATGAATATTAATATTAATTTACCATTAATATTAAAATGACCTGTTTACTACTCACTAGTAAACAGTTAAGTAGGAGAAACACTTAGATTACACTGTGATAAGTGATAAAATAAGAGACAAAAAGAAGACAAGATTATTTAGGAAGTCAGGGAAGAGTGTTGCAAATTCATTTAGACATCCTAAGGTCTTCATATTACTAGACTTCTCTACAGTATTTAATATGGTTCATGGGAGAAGATTGTATTTTCCAAAGTTGGCTGCAACAATGCCACATGTCCATGCCTCATGCTCTTCTGAAATCCTGCCATTCCCCTGTGAAGTGGTAGAGTTTACTTCCAATGCTCTTGAGTCTGAGTATGCTTGGGACTTGGTTTAAATAGTAGAATGTAGCAGAACTGATGCTGCCTGACTTTCCAGGCTAGGTCACAAAGGGTAAAGCAATTTCTCCTTTGTTAGTTGGGAGTTTGGCATAGAGTCCTAAGCTTCCAGTAAGAAAATGAACTAATTGAAGCCATTTCAATTAGGCTGGGAGAAAGCTGAGCCCCATGGAAAGGCTACATGTAGATGCTCCTGTCATTAGGTTTTGTCTTCGAGTGTTCTCAGCCCAGGCACCAGACATGTAAATGAAAGCTTCAGATGATTCCAGCTGACCAACACTAAGCCAACTAGTGAGCCCAGCCTCCAAGTGTTTTCAGCTGAATCACAGATATTATGCAGATACAGGCCCTCTTGCTGTGCTGTTTCTTAATTCCTGACTGATGGAATCCATGAGCACAATAAAAAAGCTACTAGATTTGTGATGGTGTGTGATTCAGTAACTGGCCCAGTAGATTATTCTTGACTTTTGTTCTATCTTTTCAGTGCATCCTTTTTGGTCTTCTTTGCTGAATTCTCTTCCTTTTCAAATTCTCTCAAAACCTTAGTCCTTGGTTCTCTTTTCTATTACATTTATTCCTTACGAGATATTTTTTCATTCTCTTTGCTAGAAGTACTGTTCACATCCTGAGAAACACCAAATCTATATCTTGAGGTCAGACCTCTACTTTCAGCTCTAGGCTTTTCCTTTTTTTTTAAGTTCCAATTATTAACTTGATATCTTGAATATCTTATGGATATCTCAAATATGATGTATCCAAAACCAACATACTGAATTTTTGCTTCAAAATTACCCTAATATTCTACATCTTGGTTAATGGCACTTTCACTTCCACTTATTCAATCCAAAACAAAATTATTCTGGAGTCGCCCTTATTTTTTATTTTTCACATTTAATCTAATCCAACATTCTATCAATTGTATTCTAAAATTAGTATGAAATGTGTCTACTCTTGTCGGATCATAGTATCACCATACTGGTTCAGGCCACCAAAGTTTACTAGTTTGGTATAGGGCTTGGAGCTCTATTTTTTAGAGTTCCAAATCGGTGGGTGAATTGCATATCTGTTTGACTCCTATTCCCTTCTCCTGCTTTCTCATTGTAGAGTGTCCATATCTATGCCAGGGTTGAAGATGATGAGTTTGGAGTTCTCTCTTGTCCAGCAAGAGAGCAGATACAGAATTGAATATGAGAGGGGCTAATGTCTGGGAAGAGACAAAAGCCCTGAACAGGGGTTTCATCTCTGCATTTACTGAACTCACAAGATATTACCCACATGGTGAACATGAAGAAAACAAGATCTTACACACGTGAGCATAGAGAAAACAATCAGATAGTAATCATTAACTTGTATAAGAAGCAAAGGGTCTGGGGGGACAAGTGGAGTTTGTGATCAAAATACAATAGTATATTGGCATCAGATGGAAAATACTGATGGTCCCATTATACTATCCCACTAGCAAACCTCAGCGTTTCACCCGTGGTGGTGGCTTTCCGCCCTAAGCTTTCTTTTAACCCATTTAAGTAAGTGGAACCTATTTTCCTACAGTTCCCCCTTTTTTGTTTTTCTTCATCTTCTTCAGTTTACATGCAAGGACTGTCATGATGAGCTCCTGATCTGCCTTTTGCTGTTGGGTGGTCTGGAGGGTGATTCTGAAAAGGCATAAAAGACATAGTAGAAGTATTCCACTTCCAAGAGTTATCCAGAATTTGAGATGGGCATTAGCCAATAGAGAGAGAAAGTTAAAGTATTTCCAGAAGAACCTTAAGTTGGCCCATTCATGTCTTAGTTCTTTGGAGTATTGTAGTTGCTGGTATAATGTCACATCTAAATTTTCTATCATAGGGGAGCTTAGAATGGAGGATTTGGCCATAAATTGATTAAGTACATGTGCAGTTTGATAGTGTGGTGAAGACTAACTCCAGCAATGGTAGCAGAGGTCATAATGCTTACCACGGCTAGGATCCCCATGATTAAGAAGCCTATGAATCACCTTTGCCTGGTTAATGAATACCAGGGATGGAGATCATGGCCATAAGATGCAAATCGGGGGTATATGCAATACCATTGTGTTGTAAGAGAAGGCTGGAGTGGTTATACAGGTGTTTATGACTTCTCTAATGTTATATCAGGGGCAAAGACTTGCATTTGTGGAGTGGCTTCAGGAGGAGGAGTAATGAAGAGACTTCTTCCATCTTGAAAAGTTGGAGGAGTGGTAACTCATTCAGAGTCATTCTCTGGAAGTCCTAGTTGATTTGAAGATATTCTGGGGATTTCCACCTTGCCATGGTATGGCTTCACCAACCAAGAGGGAATCCACAGAAATTGGGATTCTGATTATATACACAAGCATATCCTCCACCCCAGGTGAGAAGTTTGAACCAGAGGCATAGGATGGGAGGGTTTATTTAATTTAGAAGAATGTAGCTCAGTTGTGGTTAGTCTTTGAGGGTCAAGATTTAAAAACTTAAGAGTGATCATAGCATGATCGAAGAGAAGTCGAGGTTGTAATGTAGACAGTGATGGGCACTTCCCCCCTTTTTGTTTTTTTAAGCATATTTTTAAGTTTATTACGTGTTTATTCTGCAATTGCTTGACCTTGTGGAGTATAAGGCAATTTAATTTAATTTCTGCCATTTCCTTCTGCCTTTGTTTCCCACATTATCCCCCCCTTAAAAATTTTGGCTCTTAAAATCTTTAAGGTTGCTGAGGGTGGATGGTCTTCTTTTCTGTAACTTCTTCCTGCTGAATAGGTGCGTAGAGATGTTCCTACCTATGGGTCAACATTGCTCAGTTTGGGTAGGCATGGGGGAGTTATGAAAGGGAAAGACAGAGTTCAGGGGAAATGACAGTACTTCCAAAGTAACTTAACATACCAAAGAAGACTAATTGGTCAAAAAGACTTCATTTACAATTTAAATCTTGGGAAATTTGTTTAAAAAGTTATAAAACACAAAGCATGTTTACCATCAGACCCAAGTATCCTTAGTTTCTCTGCGATAAGGAGACAAAAGTAGATAAATCTTGTTTAGTAATCAATGCTTTAGCATTCCATCCTATTTAGAAAAAGCCTTGATGTCCAACAAATTTAATGCCAATTTATCATGCAAGCAAAACTTTTTAGGTTACTAAAGCCTTTGAAAGCTATCTTAACAATTATCCATGAAAACTATGAGACAAAATTAACCATTACTTTAAGTCATAACATGAGCTTATTTGATCTTTGATACACAGGTCTATTTTAAACCAACAAACTTACATAGGGGTCCACCTAAGACAATTTGTTCCCCATGGTTAATTTTTACCTGGAACACTGGTGGGGAAATCTGAAGTGGGTGGTCTTTGCTTCTTGACATCTCGGAGACAGTGTTTAAGGGTTGGGAAAAGGTTGCTATAGCTAATAATATGGTTCACAGCTCTGACTGTTGGGTATAGCCCACTCCAGTGTATAATATATGTACCCCATTTTTTCCAGTTTTACAAAGGCAAGAAGCTTTGTGAGTTTTCCCTGAGGTGTCTGTAAACATTGTAAGGACATTCTTAATAGGTTGTAGCATCGGGGTAAGGAGGTTGTCAGATGTCATCTTTTGTCCCTTTAAAAGGTTAGATTTTTCCCAATGACAAAAGAGGGAGTTGGCATTCTCTGTATGTAGGGGTGCTGAAGGGGCTGGCTGACAATAAGGAGGCTTAGGTTCCTTGAAAAAAATTTTATTTACTTTGGGTGTATCTATATCTTCGTAAACATCATCCACCCCCAGGGGGATAATTGTCTTAGGGACAACAGACCATGTAAGAATAACCTCAGGCAGAACATTGGTGCCTACCATATGGCTTGCCTTTAGTGTTTCACTATTAGTTCCCAAATGTCCAGGTCGAGGGTTCCTTGCTCAGGAAACCAAGGGCAATATATTATATATATTATATAATAATATAAGGAGTGCTATGCAAATGTATTGTTTCTGTTCTGGGGATAGGGAATCTCCCATAATGATTCTCTCAAAAGTTCTGTGGCAGCTCATTCTAATATAGTTCTGTTTTTGTCTTACCTCATCAGGAGAGATTGTAGGCCGGTGTACTTTTTCTATTTTAGAACTCTGGTAATTCCACTGCATTCTGCAGTTCTTGAGTTAAGTGGGCTTCTTAGCCACGTTGGCTTCTTAGCCATGTTGGCTTCTTAGCCATGTCAGTTCCTGGTCATGTCCACTTCTGTCACGTCGACTTTTCTTCTAATCACGTTGCCTTCACGTTGCCTTCTATCACATCAGCTTTCTATCATGTTGGGTTCATGTTGCCTTCTAGCACATCGGGGTCACCATCTGTCACAGACTGAGTCTGGAGTTCTCTCTTGTCCAGCAAGAGAGCAGACGCACAATTGAATACAAAAGAGGCTAATGTCCAGGAAGAGACAAGAGTTCTGCAGGGGTTTCATCTCTGTTATTTATTGAGCTCACAAGGTATTACCCACATGATGAGCATAAAGAAAACAAAGTCTTATACACGTGAACATAGAGAAAACAATCAGACAGTAATCATTAACCTGTGTAAGAAGCAAAGGGTCTAGGAGGACAAGTGGAGTTTGTGATCAAAGTACAATAGTATATTGGCATCATATGGAAAATACTTATGATCCCATTAAAATGTCCTGCTAGCTAACCTCAGGTGGTTTCACCCCATGGCGGCCGCTTTCCATCCTAAACTTTCTTCTAACCCATTTATGTAAGTAGAACCTATTTCCCTATGTGCCAGGGTAAACTAGTTGAAACCATTGTGACTGCAAGACCTTGAAGTGAGTGCCTCTCTCTACCCTACCCTGCCAGTAACAGAGGGAATTCTCTATTCTAGAATTTGACTCAATTGTGAATGGAAATTAACATTTTGTTATCTTATTAACATTTATTTTTTATTTGGGAAAAGCTACTTGGGGTTAGAAGTGAGACCTAAAAACATAGATATTGCATGTACCAGGGCTGGTAAACAAAGTGGATAAACTGTTCTGCTTGAAGCAAGGAGAGGAATTTACCTTCATCCTGAGGAAGAAAGTGAAGGAGAGAAGACACTAGAGAAGATAAGTGAAAAGAGAGGAGTGAGGACATGGTAGAAAGGTGGGTCTCTGATGTAAAACATTTGGAAATTCTCTTAAAGGAACATTAGACAATGTACATGAAAGGGGCTAATAACTGGGCCCACAAATACTCTGTGAAAAACCAGAGGAAGAAAGGGATTGCAGCATAGGAGGGGCCATCCTTCATTTCTGAAAATGTTCTGAGGGATGAACTTTCTAATTCCTGGTGTCAAGAATATTACAAGCTAAGTCTCCCGGCCAAGGCTGGTCAGGATTTGGGGTGATTATCAGGATGGGAGGTTTTTTTTTTTATCATATTAGATATGACTGCCAGCCAAAACTTACCTATAAGTGAGTTTCCTGGAAAAATAAATATGAAATTTTAACAACTGGCCACAAATTCACTATTAGTCTGACAAGGCTTATTTTGATTATATTCCCTGTTGTCATGTTAAAGGGACACTTAGGCTAAGGTAGGTACCAACATCCCTCAAAAGTCCCAATCCTTGGAGCCAGTTTTATGTGGAAGGGAAGAGGATAGCTAACCTGTATCACCATCCTGAATATTGGTGTGGTAAATGGTTCTTCTTAAGAATGTTGGTATTAAGAGTACTTAATTTTGTCAGCCATGCACGGATTGAAAGGAAATTAGAAATACTGCTAAGTCTGAGAGCTGTAATTTCTATCAGGCCATTAACTGAGCTTTCTATTACAAGGTGACTTTGGTTAATTTTAAGCATAAAAGATTCATGAGAATAAAGCCTGTGCTATGTGAAAGGAAATTTCTTCCTGAGAAGACAATGTTTTTTTTTTTAATTGCCATTGAAATTAAATTATTAAAAGCTTTCATTTACCATATTTTCTGAAATGGTGAAAAAACATAGGAGTTGATTCCAGAGGAGGTATAGAAAGAGATCTCAGTTTTAGGTAGATTAGCATGCTTTGTCTTTAGTCTTTTGCATGTAACTTTCTAACATGATTTGTGAGTTGGAATCTGGTTTATCTTATAAAAGCACAGAACACTCTAACTAAAATGCCTCTGTGATCACTTCAGCCCCCTCACTGAGGTAAGTGCCTTGTCAAACGAAGTAATTTTGCTTCCTTGGCAGAGCAACTTAGAGAACACAAGTCTTATGTGATTAATGCAACACTATTTCAACCAGTTTATTGGAATTATCAAGAACATTCTGCTTCTCCTGCGTTATTTCAATGTGTATCATGATTTCCAGTTCAAGGCCATATTTGATATGCATGTTGCTATCCCAATACTCTAAAGCCATGACTACACTTGAATTGCTCCAAATAACAGTGGAGTACCAGTTTATACAATAACTATTAAGCCAGATCTCTGGGTATATAATGAGTAATTTACACTTATGTTGGGAACCAGATGACTGCACCCTCACAGGGTAGATAACTGCTAGTACATTTTTCCCTAGGCTACTCTTGTGAGTCTGGCTTAAGGCTAGAGTGAGGAAAGTGTGTCCTTTCAGTCATCCTTAGAGATGGCCCAGAGCAAATGTGCTAGCAGCCATATGGCTGGCCTACACTGGCTTAGGGCCATAGCTACAAGCATTTTGGCAGCTGTTTAGAAACTCCAGTGGGGAAATTAGCAACAAGACCTGAAGAAACAAATTCCAGTACAAGTTGCACTGCTTACTAAATATCAGAATGTGTGTATCTGCCATTTCCCTTTTACCTACCAGCTCTTTCTTGTGGTGATTAACAGTCAACCTCAGGGAAATGCCTTGCCCTGGACACTGGCTTTCTGCCTGGGCTACTTTTGCTGCAGACACAGCTGGTGTGTTGAACCAGAGAGCAATTTCAAAGTTGGGCTGCTACCCTGGGGACCACATTGATTCTGGCCACAGAAGTACTCCATTGCCTATTTGATTCCCGGGACACTGATCTGTAATTTAAATGGTGGATGTGGAGTGACTAAGAGAGTGCTAGAAATTATGGATTTGTTCATGATAGAAAAAAAATAGTGTGATTAATTCATATTTTCCATAATGGCTTTTTAGCAGTGGTTTCCTAACCTGACCAGTACTCAGAACTAAAAGAGGAGCTGAAATACAGAGATTCAGATTCAGTGCTTCTTGGTTAGGTACTGTGGGTCTTTGAGCATCCCATTTGGGGTACCACGGTTTTATGGGTATGGACACAGCCTAGCATAAATAAAATGATCTGGGGAAGAGAAAGCAGGTTTGGGGATATGGTGATGGTAGAGCTCTTTCAGAGATAGTATACATAGTCTGTTTTATTCTATATCTTTAAAAATACTGAGATTTATTTACATAATCTTGGAACATACATAGCCCTCTTTATGTTTCAGTTTTGGTAGCTGACTTTGACAGTTCCAGATGGTTGTAAAATTTCAGATTTCTCTTTAAGAGCACAATAAATTATTTGAAACATTGTGAGTGTGTGGGGGAGGCAAGTTCATTTTCCTCCTGAGATTCTTTCATGACCAAGCCTGGTGGGGGATTGATTAGGGGATGAAAAAGACTAAAGCATGAAGCTGAGCATAAATGAATGATGAAAGACAGGTGGAGAATTTGAAAAAGCAAGACAGGAGGGCTAGACTGTCCTACCCATAGCTGTTACCTCATGATATAGATTTCTTTCAATATAATTATCACAAAGAAACTTGTACACACACAAATGGAAGGAACAGCATATTTGAGTAGGAAGGAAAAGCATATTTGAGTAGTTTGAGGGAATATCTCAGTGTGCTGGTGGGAATCTATTAGAAACATTGACAAAGTGGTGGCTGCTGCTGTGGGATCCGGGCCATCCATGGGAATGCCATTTCTTGCTTTCTGCCTTTGAGGCACCTGTATGACAGGAACAATCATCTTGGCTTAAAGGTGGTTTGTGCAGGGGTCTTACCCCTAGTCTGGCTTGGTTCATGTCCATATTCTATGCTCCCATGGCTATACTTCTAATGACAGCATTTTTCAGAGTTTATTATATATTTTTGAATAGTAAGATAATATTTTAAGGTTTAATTCATTTTTCTCCATTACTTTATCTCTGTATTCCTTATGTTCAATTTCCAGCTGGTTCTGTGCTTAGAGCTAGAGAAGGATTATGTCAGGGAGGAAATCAGGGGTGAAGTAAAAGCTTTTATTCCTATTTTTTGCTGAAGCTTAAAGTCCATTATTAGAGAAGAATCTCAGGAGCAAATAAAATCTCTAAGCCAGAAACATCAAAGGAATACTTTCTCAGCATTTAGAAAATACTCCCTACTAACTGAAAGGTGGAAAATGGGAACTGTGGGTCTGAAGTGGAGAGATTGTGTACCCTGCTCCCATGATAGAGCCTGGGAGGGGAAAGACCTGGAAGGGGAATGGCCAAATTGTGAGTCCAGGGGTTGATGGGATGGAAAGAGCTTTGGTATAAAACTCCAGAGCTGGCATCAGCCTTTTAAGACAGAAAAGAAGCCCTCTGAAGCTGGTATTGAAAGTCCTTTTGTAAGCTTTAAAAGCAGTGCAGTGAGGCTTTAAAAACTCATCAGCACGACCAGACTCATTAACAGATCAGATGGAGATCAGGGTGTGCTGCCTTCAAGAAAGAAGACTATCTTTAGTAGGTCTTATCTGTTTGTAAGGGCTGCTGTGACAAAGAACCAGAAACTGAGTGGCTTAAACAATAGAAGCTTATTGTCTCACAGTTCTGGAGGCTAAGAGATCAAGGTATACTTTGATTGGTTCCTATGGAGGGCAATGAAGAAATCTGTTTCTTGCCTTTCTCTTAGCTTCTAGTGATTTGGTGGCAATCTTTGGTATTCTTTGGCTTGTAGATACACCCTGATCTCTGACTCCATCTTCACATTGTGTTCTCTCTCTGTGTGTGTATCTGTGTACAAATATCCACTATTTATAAACACACCAGTCAAATTGGATTAGGGATACTCACATGACTCCATCGTAACTTGATTAGTTTTGTGAAGAGCCTGTCTTCAAAAATGGTCAAAATAATTCTCCAAATATTTCAACCCATAACAGCAGATCAACTTACTAGTGAGGAAACCAGCTGCAGTTTTGTAGTAGAAGAAATATTTTCACTTTCAGCTAAAAAAAACCCTTATCAATGAAAAGAGGAAAACCCTCACTAGCATCTGATTGCCTGACAGAATAATATTTTCAATGTTCAGGGAGGAGCTGAAGGTAAAGTGTCAGAGAAAAACGTTTTCTTCCTGTGATGAGGTGTGAATTTTTCCAGGATAGAGAGAGAGAGGATTGGTCAAAGGACTTGAAAAAGTGAGCTGTGTGGAAAGCAAACTAAAGGGATTGAGGAGAAATGAGTTGGAGAGTGAAGGAACAGCCACATGGGATACCTCCTCTAAGACTTTGCATGCCTGGTATGATTTTGCTTTTCTGAGATGCACTGGTCCTTTGGCAAAATACATTGTGTGCCTCCTTCATAGTCCTACGTGTGCTTCTCTGGGGAAGACCAAAGGCAGGAGGTCAGCAAAGACTTCTTTAATCACCTTGCAAGAACTCTGCAGAATGAAGTCTTTCTCCCCTGCTTCCCAGTCCTAGTTGGAATCACCAGGGCTTTGGCACAGTGGAGTGAGCCACAGGATACAGTGCAAAGCAGAGATAATAAATCTGGGCCCCCTATAGAGATCACAGACTACCTTTCAAGACAAAAGGAGACGTCCGACCATTGTGATAAGTCTTGAATGTTTAGGTGACTATTCAGACATTCTGTTGGTTCCATTGAGGATTGTTTCACCAAGGTGAAACAACTTCCAAACCTGGATTTTTCCACTTCAGATGAAATTTGAATCTTTTGAAGTTTTTCATTCTTTCTCCAGAGAAAGGAAATGAGGCTAGAGCACTTTAAAACATTTATGACAAAAATTTTAGACATCAAAAAGCTTTCTTGAAACAATATCCATGACTTAATTGTAAGTGAATTGCAAGTTTTAGTTTGTAAAAATTTAATTTCAAAAAGCAAATAGAAAAGATTATTTGGAATGTGGGAGAGAAGATAATAAAGATTAGAGGAAATGGAAAATGATTTAGATATACTTAGCATTTTGTATATCTTGTATTTTTCCACATGTTGTAAATATATTTTCTAATACCCTCTATTTGCTTTATTCTTTTCTCTTTAATTTAAAATAAATCCCCTGGTATGTATAATGTATTTATGTGTTTGTATGTATTTTTAAGCTGGAACTCATCTACAACTTTAAACATAGTTATTTACTTTTTGCATTTGGCCACTGTATGAATATTACAGAGTGAGTTCACAATCAGCACCTTTATTCTCATGATTCAAAATACCTGCAGTGTACAAAAAACATGGAAACACAATAGAACATAAAATAAAGTGTGAAAAGCAATTTAAAAAATGTTCTATCACCTTCCCTGGCCTGTAGGTTAAACTACTCAGTAGAGGAGACTTTCTTGAGGACATGTTTACTCATTTTTGCATCCCTGGTCCCTCGCACAGTGTTTGGAATGAATAGGCCCCAGAAAATATTTGTTGAATGAATTAAAACCCTTGATAACTTTGCCCAAGCTGGATATCATGGAGAGTTTGTGTTTAGTTACTTTTCTCCCTAATTAGAACTTGAGTTGGGACACCTAGCTCCATTAATATTGGTTTCAGTATGTGGAATAAGGAATGAAAAAATGTCTCCTCTCTTTTTTCCTTTGGGAATATTTTTTTCTTTGTACAGAGAAAGAGAGATTAGCACATTTATATTAAGAGTAATAAGTACAACTTCCATGCAAGGTACCACAGTAATGGGTGAATAAATGAAGGGATCCAGTAAAGGGAAGAGTATCTTTAGCAAGAACAGTGAAAGAGGGGACTTTTGTATCTTTGTAAAATTAAGCACTATTTATGAAGCTCCTCACAGTGGCAGACAAACAAATTTGATAATTATAAATTAATTTTTATTATCAAGTATTTCATATAGTAAAATCTTTATCTTATGACAATATAATTCCTTCTTCTATATGTAAACAATTTTAATCTCAGCAGGATTGATGGAGAAGCCATTTTATGTCTATTTTAAAAAGGCTTATGTTCTATTGAAATATTATTTTAAAATAAATTTGGATTATACTTGCAAGTTCCTATGCTAAAGCAGAATAGGGAAGCAATTAAGATCAAACTTTGGAGACAGACCTGAGTCCCAGTTTTATGGTTAACTAGCTGTGTGACCTTGACCTGATGATAAGTGATGATGAACATCTTTTCATGTGTCTGTTGGCCACCTGGATGTTTTCATTGCAGAAATGTCTGTTCATGTTTTCTCATTTCTTAATTGGATTATTTGTTTTTTGGGTGTTAAGTTGTGTAAATTCTTTATGTATTTTGGATACTAACCCTTTATCAGATATGTCTTTTGCAAATATCTTCTCCCTTTCCATATGCTGACTTTTAGTTTTGTTGATTCCTCCCTTTGCTGTGAAAAAACTTTTTATTTTCTGTAGTCCCAATAATTTATTTTTGCTTTTGTTTCCCTTGCCTCAGGGGACCTATCTAGAAAAAATTGCTACAGCCAGGGGGAATTTTTTAATTTGTTCTGAAGAAGCATTTGTTGAAGTAGTCTTGATGAAAATTGCTTTATTTAATCCTTATACAACCATATGAGGCAGGTATTATTTGCACATTTTACAGACTGCAAAAGGCCTCATGGGTAGGAGTTTGGGCTTGACGTTGGAAAGAATAGGGACATATTACTTATCTTGAGTATGAGAGCAGCAGGTTGAAAGTGGTGTTTTAAGAAGGAAGAAGCTTTTTAGTTTGATGTAGTCCCACTTGTTGATTTTTGCTTTTTTGGCTTGTGCTTTTGGTGTCAGATCCAAAAAAGTATTGCCAAGACCAGTGTCAAGGAGCTACTTCCCTATTTCTTCTTCGCCTTTGTCTTCATCTTCATCTCCATCTCAGTCTCCTACTCCTTCTCCTTCTCCTTCTAGCAGGGGAGGGACAAAGAGAGAGGAATACAGGGTACAAAGTGGGCTCTATGCTGAGAGTGGAGGCCTGATTCAGGGCTCAAACTAACAAACTGCAGGATCATGACCTGCGCAGAAGTCAGATGCCTAACGGACTGAGCCACCCAGGTGCTCTGTATTTTTTCTTCTAGGGGTTTTACAGTACCACATCTTATGTTTAAGTCTTTAATCCATTTTTGAGTTAATTTTTGTGAGTGATATAAAATAAGGATACAATTTCATTTTTTTTGCATGTGGTTATCCACTTTTCCCAGCATCCTTTGTTGAAGAGACCATTTCCCCATTGAATGTTCTTGGCTTCCTTGTTAACTATTCATTGACTATGTATGTGAGGGTTCATTTCCTTGCTCTCAGTTCGGTTCCATCAGTTTATATGTCTATATTTATGACAGTATCATACTGTTCTAATTACTTTGTAATATAGTTTGAAACTAGAAAGTATGATGCCTCCAGCTTTGTTCTTCCTCAGGATTGCTTTGGTTAATTGGAAGCTTGTGTGGTTTCATATAAATTTTGGCATTGTTTTTTCCATTTCTGTTAAAAATGTCATTGGAATTGTCTTTAAATTTTAAAAGTTTATTTATTTATTTTGAGAGAGAAAGAGAGAGACGGAGAGAGAAGGCAAGCATGAGTGGGGTAGGGGCAGAGAGAGGGAGAGAGAGAGAATCTCAAGCAGACTCTGTGCTGTCAGTGTAGAGCCCAACATGGGGCTGGATCTCACAAACTATGAGATCATGACCTGAGCCGAGATCAAGAGTTGGACACTTGGGGGGCGCCTGGGTGGCGCAGTCGGTTAAGCGTCCGACTTCAGCCAGGTCACGATCTCGCGGTCCGTGAGTTTGAGCCCCGCGTCAGGCTCTGGGCTGATGGCTCGGAGCCTGGATGGAGCCTGTTTCCGATTCTGTGTCTCCCTCTCTCTCTGCCCCTCCCCCGTTCATGCTCTGTCTCTCTCTGTCCCAAAAATAAATAAAAAACGTTGAAAAAAAAATTAAAAAAAAAAAAAAAGAGTTGGACACTTGGGGTGCCTGGGTGGCTGAGATGGTTATGTGACCAACTCTTGATTTCAGCTCAGGTCATGATCTCATGGTTTGTAAGATCCAGCCCTGCATGGCTTGGCACTCACAGCATGGAGCCTGCTTGAGATTCTCTCTCTCTCCCTCTCCCTCTGCCCCTCCCATACTCTCTCTTTCTCTCTCTCAAATAAATAAGTAAACAAAGAAACCAAAAGAGTAAGATTCTTAGCTGACTTAGCCACCCAGTCACCCCTGTCATTGGAATTTTGACAGAGATTGCATTGAATATACACATGGTTTTGGGTAGTATGGATATTTTAACCATATACTTTGAATCCATGAAAATCTAATATCTTTCCATTTGTTTGTGTTTTCTTCAATTTCGTTTATTAAAGTAGTTTTCATTGTACTTCTTCTTCCTTAGTTAGGTTTATTTCTAAGCATTTTGTTGTTTTTGGTGCTCTTGTGAATGGGATTGTTTATTTCTTTTTCAGATATGTCTTTGTTAGTGTCTAGAAGTTGATTTCTGTATGTTGATTGTATATCCTGCAGCTTTACTGAATTCACTGGTTAGTTTCAACAGTTTTTTTATGGAGTCTTTAGGATTTTCTATATATAAGACCATACCATCTGCAAATAATGACAATTTTACATTGTCCCTACTGACTTGAATGCCCTCTATTTCTTTGCCTTGCCTAATTGCTCTATCTAAAACTTCCAGTACTATGTTGAATAAGAAAGGTGAGAGTGAGTATCCTTACCTTGGTCCTGATCTTGGAGCGAAAACTTCCAATCTTTTACCATTGAGTATGATGTTAGCTGTGGGTTTGTTACATATAGCTTTTATTATGTTGAGGTATGTTCCTTCCATATCCAAGTTGTTGAGGGTTTTTAGCATGACATGGTGATGAATTTTGTTAAATGATTTTTCTGCATGTACTGGGATAGTTATGTGATTATTATCTTTCATTCTATTAATATGGTGTATCACATGATTTGCACATGTTGGACCATACTTGCATCCCAGGGATAAATTCCACTTGGTTATGATGTCTGATTTTTTTAGTGTGTTCTTGAATTTGGTTTACTAATATTTTATTGACTAAAAACTTCTGCACACAAAAGAAACAACAAAATTAAAGGGCAGCCTAGAGAATTAGAGAAAATATTGGTAAATCATATATTAGAGAAGAGATTAATACATAAAATATATAAAGAACTCATACAGCTCAATAGCAAAAAGCCATGAAAAAAATGGGCAGAGGATCTGAATAGACTTTTTTCCAAAGAAAACATAGATAGCCACCAGGTACATGTTAAGGTTCTCAACATCACTAATCATCAGGAAAATGCAAATATAAATGACAATGAGCTAATACCTCACACCTGTTAGAATGGCTATCAAAAAGATGAGAGATAACAAGTGTTGGTGATGATGTGGAGAAAAAGGAACCCTTGTGCACCTTGTGTTGATGGGAATGTAAACTGGAGCCACTATGGAAAACAATGTAGAGATTCCTCAAAAAATTAAAAATAGTACTACCATGTAATCCAGCAATTTCGTTTCTGGATATATATTTAAAGTAAATGAACACAATATCAAAAAGATGTCTGTACTTCCATGTTTATTTCAGCATTATTTATAATAACCAAGACATAGAAACAACCTGTGTCCATCAGTGAATAAATGGATAAAGAAGATGTGGTACACACACACACACTGGAAAATTATTCAGCTACCAGAAAGAAGGAAAAAGTGACATAAGTCAGAAAAAGACAAATACTTTATGATATCATTGATATATGAAACCTGAAAAAGCTGAAGTCACAAAAACAGAGTATAGTGGTGGTTACCAGACTCTTGAGACATGGGGAAAGTGGGGTGATGTTGTTTAAGGGTAAAAACTTCCAACTACTAGACAAATAAGTTCTGGAGAGCTAATGTATACCAGATGGTTATAGTAAACAATACTGTATTATAAACTTCAATGTTGCTAAGGGGCCAGATCTTAATTGTTAGTTGTTCTTACCCTAAAAATGATAATTATGTCATATGATAAAGGTGTTAGCTAAATGCTATGGTGTAATCATATTGCAATATATAAATGAATCCAATCGACACATTGTATACACTTACACAATGTTATGTCAATTATACCTCAAAAAATAATAAACTCTTCAAGAAAAAAAGGAGGAGGAAGGGTAAAGATAGCCCACATTCTATAGTGGAGGCTTCACTGGGTGGTAACCTTAAAAAGATAAAAGAAGTGAGGAATCTGAGAACCATGCTCAGTAAATAAAAGCCTGACTTTATGTGAGGCTGGACATAATAGATGAAGAAGTAATTTAAGATAATAGTAATGTTTCTAGTCTTAGAGAAAAAAAAGAACCGATTTTGCTAACAATAAAAAAACCAAATATGGTTGGAAAAGGAAGTCCATTATTGAATGTATTGGGTTTGAGAAACTGGAAAGACATCCACGTATCGGTATCTTTAAATATTTGGAAGTATGGGTTTATGGCATAAAGTTGGAGCTAAAGACTTGGGACATATTCACCATGCTCACAACAGTCTGGAGGCTAGAATGGACTTAAGGTTTATCCAGTTAAGAGATAGAAGATAAAAACAACAAAGGAGAGAGAAACAGACCAGATAGAAAGAGCAGAGTCACCAAAATATAGAGTGAGAATTTCAATGAATTAGGGTTGTAGTAAAAGGTATGGCCATTGAAGACAAGAAAATGTTCATTATTGTAGATAGTAAAATAGTCTATGTAGAAAACCCGAGACTCAACTGAAAATCTCATAGGACTAAGAGGCATCAGTAAACCAGCCATATATAAAGTGAATACATAAAAATCAAGAGTTTTCATTTAAACTTGCTAAAACCAATTAGAAATCAAAAAGAATCAGTGCTACAAAGGAAATATAAATACTAAGAAATAACGTTAGCAGGAATTATGAAAACAACTCAGCAGAGCTTCAGTGAAAGATATAAAATACGGCAAGTTAAAGGAAAGACCATTGTGAGCATATCAATTTCTCTCAAGTTAATTGTTAAGTTAAATGCTATTCCAGGAAAAATTCCAGTGGAAATTTTTTTGGGGAAACTTGACCCAAGTTCCCTCTTTTAATGGGAGAGTGATCTTTAAAAGTCTTAAAAGGAGTCACTATCCAGCCTTCATTTATCCTAAATATCATTGAAAAGATGAATAAGAATTCCTAAGAATAAGAAGATGAGTAAGAATACCTAAGAAATTCAAGAAATAGAAGATTAATAAGAGGGAAACTATTAATAAGATGTCCTATGAGGCTTCAATAATCAAATAGTTTGGTGCTGGCATTAGTACTGCCAGATGAATCAATATGTTTATATAAAATTCACCCTAATGTTGAATTCTTTGAACACATACATCTTCTCATCACAGGGACCCAGCAAATTCTCAACCAAGGACAATAGCTGGTCAAAATCACAGATACCACAAATGGTCAAGGAAGTCTTTAAGTTTCTTTTCTTTCTTTCTTTCTTTCTTTCTTTCTTTCTTTCTTTCTTTCTTTCTTTCTTTCTTCTTTCTTTCTTTCTGCTTATTTTATTTTGAAAGAGACAGAGACAGCACAAGTGGGGGAGGGGCAGAGAGAGTGGAGAGAGAGAGAGAGAGAGAGAGAGAGAGAGAGAGAGAGAGAATCCCAAGCAGGCTCCTCACTGCCAGCGCAGAGCCCAATGTGGGGCTCAAACTCACGAACCTGAAGATCATAACCTGAGCTGAAACCAAGAGTCAGATGCTTAAACAACTGAGCCATCCAGGTGCCCAATCTTACAGTTTCTTAGGGGTAAGTGCTATTTTTGTAGTTGTTATGCATAGGGTCTCTGGCCACTGCTCTTTGCATGTTTTCCAATCTTTGCTCCCTCTAGTGACTAGCTGATATTTACCTCCCAGTCTTAGCCTTGTGTCTGACTCTCAGCTTGTCAGGTCTTTCAGAAGAACCCTCGTGCCTGGCCTTACCCTACCCTCCTGACTCTTGCATCATGGACCAAATCTCTCCTCATTGCCTCCACCCTCAGGTATACTTCTCTGATTCACTGCAGGCTGCTATCTAGTTCTGTCTAGGACAGTTACAAAGGGGATATGATTTAGACTAATGTACAGGGTAAGTTCTTTAAGGATAGGAAATGATCCATCTTCTACCTATCTCCTTCAGACAAAACAATCTGTCTGATTAGAATTGTCATGTAGGTAGTGAAAAATACTAAAGAGAATCAGAAGCAGATGTTTCTGTATATAACTGCTCATGGCCTATTTTCTGAGTACACCTATCAGGCTCTGTACACATGCATTAATAGCTTTCTTTTCATGTTAACTGTTCCATGTCTTGAAATTCAATTATCCTTTGCCACAAGAAGCTTTTAAATAATTTGGGTTGATATTTCCTTTATTTTTTGTTTCTTTTTTCTGTATGTACCTGTAATGGAATTATAGATTTGAACTTTATTAAGTATTTTGGTTTGGGGAACTTAGTAAACAGAGAGACTGTGGTCTCTAAAGGTCTTATAAAGCAGCCACACCCCCAACCTTCATTTAATTCATCAGCACACCACTGAAAGTAATACTTAGAAAGGACTAGAAATGGGTAACTTAGGAAGGACTTAGGTAAAAAAAAAGGCACATATAAATGATCCCTTGTCAAAACATTTGAGAAGCAAATTTTGAAAATCTATATTTGCTCCTTCTTGCGATTTGTCTTTTGCCTTATTCTATTTTTCTCTGAAGAAATGGAAATCTCAAAGATGCCTACAAAGTTATATTAATATTCACTACAAATAAAATGAGATTCCTGGGCTAACATCCTAGTGAAAAGCATTTCCAATGAATTCAGATAACACTTTCTTTAGTAGCCACATCTGTTATGAAGGGATTTTGAGATCCTGATTTCCCAAGTTATTTCCTCAGGAGCAGGTTAGTCATAGGATGATTTTTAAGGGGATCTTTTCTTCCACAAAAATTCATTTAAAAATGTGTAAGTGTGGGGCTCCTGGGTGACTCAGTCTGTTAAGTGTCAGACTTCAGCTCAAGTTGTGATCTTGGAGTTCAGGAGTTCGAGCCCCCATTGGACTCTGTTGTCAGTGTAGAGCTCGCTTTGGATCCTTTGTCTCCCTCTCTCTCTGCCCCTCCCTGCTCTATCTCTCCTTAAAAAAATAAATAAACATTAGGGGCGCCTGCGTGGTTCAGTCCGTTGAGCTTCCAACTTGGGCTTGGGTCATGATCTCGCAGTACGTGAGTTTGAGCCCTGCGTGGGACTCTGTGCTGACAGCTCAGAGCCTGGAACCTGTGTTGGATTCTGTGTCTCCCTCTCTCTCTGCACCTCCCCTGTTCACACTCTGTCTCTCCCTCTCTCAAAAATAAATACATGATAAAATTAAAAAATAAACATTTAACAATTTATAAGTAAAGAAGAAACCCTATTTATTGATGGTGCACATTTGCAGACAGCCATCTCAAAGTAGAAAAAAAATCTTAAATTGGCAAAAACCAATGCTGTTCAATTCCAGAAACATACCTTTCAGGAACTAAAACTTAGAGTGTTAACTTTTTTTTTTATGTAAAGATTTCTCTTGCCTTTAATTTTTGGCCTGAGACTTTAGTTCAGTGCTTCTGGTTTCTCCAGGGGAAAATGAAATCATGAAGAGAAGGCAGAATTAAGAAAAGTGAATGTAAATCGTAACAAGCTTTTTCTGTGGTACCTGTGAGCTAATGCTGTGATGTAAAGGGCATTTTAGATTTACCCACTTTTCTTCTTGAACTTATTTTCAAAATGTTAAAATAAATACCATGAGAGCATTTACTGTCAACCTGAGTTTGAGGCCATTTATGTTATGCAAATAGCAAATGTACTATCTGTGCCCTTTCATTTGCCTCAGTGTTGGATTGTTGTGAAGAGTGAGAGAAGAAGACTAAATGTCACACCCTCTGGCAATATGACAGTTTCATCAATGAAATGAGAATCCCAAAGTCTGAATCTCCTGGACAACACTAGGAATTTACTTATCTTTTTTTTTTGTAGCAAATTTTATGTATTTTATTGATGTTTACTAGTATTATTCAAACTTTTTTTTTCAATATATGAAATTTATTGTCATACTGGTTTCCATACAACACCCAGTGCTCATCCCAAAAGGTGCCCTCCTCAATATCCATCACCCACCCTCCCCTCCCTCCCACCCCCCATCAACCCTCAGTATGTTCTCAGTTTTTAACAGTCTCTTATGCTTTGGCTCTCTCCCACTCTAGCCTCTTTTTTTTTTTTTTTTTGCCTTCCCCTCCCCCATGGGTTTCTGTTAAGTTTCTCAGGATCCACATAGGAGTGAAAACATATGGTATCTGTCTTTCTCTGTATGGCTTATTTCACTTAGCATAACATTCTCCAGTTCCATCCACATTGCTACAAAGGGCCATATTTTGGTCTTTCTCATTGCCACGTTGTACTCCATTGTGTATATAAACCACAATTTCATTACCATTCACCAGTTGATGGACATTTAGGCTCTTTCCATAATTTGGCTATTGTTGAGAGTGCTGCTATAAACATTGGGGTACAAGTGCCCCTATGCATCAGTACTCCTGTATCCCTTGGGTAAATTCCTAGCAGTGCTATTGCTGGGTCATAGGGTAGGTCTATTTTTAATTTTCTGAGGAATCTCCACACTGCTTACCAGAGTGGCTGCACCAGTTTGCATTCCCACCAATGGTGCAAGAGGGTTCCCGTTTCTCCACATCCTCGCCAGCATCTATAGTCTCCTGATTTGTTCATTTTGGCCACTCTGACTGGCGTGAGGTGATATCTGAGTGTGGTTTTGATTTGTATTTCCCTGATAAGGAGTGACGTTGAGCATCTTTTCATGTGCCTGTTGGCCATCTGGATGTCTTCTTTAGAGAAGTATCTATTCATGTTTTCTGCCCATTTCTTCACTGGGTTATTTGTTTTTCGGGTGTGGAGTTTGGTGAGCTCTTTATAGATTTTGGATACTAGCCCTTTGTCCGATATGTCATTTGCAAATATCTTTTCCCATTCCGTTGGTTGCCTTTTAATTTTGTTGGTTGTTTCCTTTGCTGTGCAGAAGCTTTTTATCTTCATAAGGTCCCAGTAATTCACTTTTCCTTTTAATTCCCTTGCCTTTGGGGATGTGTCGAGTAAGAGATTGCTACAGCTGAGGTCAGAGAGGTCTTTTCCTGCTTTCTCCTCTAGGCTTTTGATGGTTTCCTGTCTCACATTCAGGTCCTTTATCCATTTTGAGTTTATTTTGGTGAATGGTGTGAGAAAGTGGTCTAGTTTCAACCTTCTGCATGTTGCTGTCCAGTTCTCCCAGCACCATTTGTTAAAGAGACTGTCTTTTTTCCATTGGATGTTCTTTCCTGCTTTGTCAAAGATGAGTTGGCCATACGTTTGTGGGTCTAGTTCTGGGGTTTCTATTCAATTCCATTGGTCTATGTGTCTGTTTTTGTGCCAATACCACGGTGTCTTGATGATGACAGCTTTGTAGTAGAGGCTAAAGTCTGGGATTGTGATGCCTCCTGCTTTGGTCTTCTTCTTCAAAATTACTTTGGCTATTCGGGGCCTTTTGTGGTTCCATATGAATTTTAGAATTGCTTGTTCTAGTTTCGAGAAGAATGCTGGTGCAATTTTGATTGGGATTGCATTGAATGTGTAGATAGCTTTGGGTAGTATTGACATTTTGACAATATTTATTCTTCCAATCCATGAGCAGGGAATGTCTTTCCATTTCTTTATATCTTCTTCAATTACCTGCATAAGCTTTTTATAGTTTTCAGCATACAGATCTTTTACATCTTTGGTTAGATTTATTCCTAGGTATTTTATGCTTCTTGGTGCAATTGTGAATGGGATCAGTTTCTTTATTTGTCTTTCTGTTGCTTCATTGTTAGTGTATAAGAATGCAACTGATTTCTGTACATTGATTTTGTATCCTGCAACTTTGCTGAATTCATGTATCAGTTCTAGCAGACTTTTGGTGGAGTCTATCGGATTTTCCATGTATAATATCATGTCATCTGCAAAAAGCGAAAGCTTGACTTCATCTTTGCCAATTTTGATGCCTTTGATTTCCTTTTGTTGTCTGATTGCTGATGCTAGAACTTCCAACACTATGTTAAACAACAGCGGTGAGAGTGGGCATCCCTGTCGTGTTCCTGATCTCAGGGATAAAGCTCTCAGTTTTTCCCCGTTGAGGATGATGTTAGCTGTGGGCTTTTCATAAATGGCTTTTATGATGTTTAAGTATGTTCCTTCTATCCCGACTTTCTCAAGGGTTTTTATTAAGAAAGGGTGCTGGATTTTGTCAAAGGCCTTTTCTGCATCGATTGACAGGATCATATGGTTCTTCTCTTTTCTTTTATTAATGTGATGTATCACGTTAATTGATTTGCGAATGTTGAACCAGCCCTGCATCCCAGGAATGAATCCCACTTGATCATGGTGAATAATTCTTTTTATATGCTGTTGAATTCGATTTACTAGTATCTTATTGAGACGTTTTGCATCCATATTCATCAGGGATATTGGCCTGTAGTTCTCTTTTTTTTTACTGGGTCTCTGTCTGGCTTAGGAATCAAAGGAATACTGGCTTCATAGAATGAGTCTGGAAGTTTTCCTTCCCTTTCTATTTCTTGGAATAGTTTGAGAAGGATAGGTATTATCTCTGCTTTAAACGTCTGGTAGAACTCCCCTGGGAAGCCATCTGGTCCTGGACTTTTATTTGTTGGGAGATTTTTGATAGCCAATTCAATTTCTTCGCTGGTTATGGGTCTGTTCAAGCTTTCTATTTCCTCCTGATTGAGTTTTGGAAGAGTGTGGGTGTTTAGGAATTTGTCCATTTCTTCCAGGTTGTCCAATTTGTTGGCATACAATTTTTCATAGTATTCCCTGATAATTGTTTGTATCTCTGAGGGATTGGTTGTAATCATTCCATTTTCATTCATGATTTTATCTATTTGGGTCATCTCCCTCTTCTTTTTGAGAAGCCTGGCTAGAGGTTTGTCAATTTTGTTTATTTTTTCAAAAAACCAACTCTTGGTTTCGTTGATCTGCTCTACCGTTTTTTTAGATTCTATATTGTTTATTTCTGCTCTGATCTTTATTATTTCTCTTCTTCTGCTGGGTTTAGGCTGCCTTTGCTGTTCTGCTTCTATTTCCTTTAGGTGTGCTGTTAGATTTTGTATTTGGGATTTTTCTTGTTTCTTGAGATAGGCCTGGATTGCAATGTATTTTCCTCTCGGGACTGCCTTCGCTGCGTCCCAAAGCATTTGGATTGTTGTATTTTCATTTTCGTTTGTTTCCATATATTTTTAAATTTCTTCTCTAATTGCCTGGTTGACCCACTCATTCTTTAGTAGGGTGTTCTTTAACCTCCATGCTTTTGGAGGTTTTCCAGACTTTTTCCTGTGGTTGATTTCAAGCTTCATAGCATTGTGGTCTGAAAGTATGCATGGTATAATTTCAATTCTTGTGAACTTATGAAGGGCTGTTTTGTGACCCAGTATATGATCTATCTTGGAGAATGTTCCATGTGCACTCGAGAAGAAAGTATATTCTGTTGCTTTGGGATGCAGAGTTCTAAATATATCTGTCAAGTCCATCTGATCCAAAGTGTCAATCAGGGCCCTTGTTTCTTTATTGACCATGTGTCTAGATGATCTATCCATTTCTGTAAGTGGGGTGTTAAAGTCCCCTGCAATTACCACATTCTTATCAATAAGGTTGCTTATGTTTGTAATTGTTTTATATATTTGGGGGCTCCGGTATTCGGCGCATAGACATTTATAATTGTTAGCTCTTCCTGATGGATAGACCCTGTGATTAGTATATAATGCCCTTCTTCATCTCTTGTTACAGCCTTTAATTTAAAGTCTAGTTTGTCTGATATAAGTATGGCTACTCCAGCTTTCTTTTGGCTTCCAGTAGCATGATAAATAGTTCTCCATCCCCTTACTCTCAATCTAAAGGTGTCTTCAGATCTAAAATGAGTCTCTTGTAGACAGCAAATAGATGGGTCTTGTTTTTTTATCTATTCTGATACCCTATGTCTTTTGGTTGGCGCATTTAATCCATTTACATTCAGTGTTATCATAGAAAGATACGGGTTTAGAGTCATTGTGATGTCTGTATGTTTTATGCTTGTAGCGATGTCTCTGGTACTTTGTCTCACAGGGTCCCCCTTAGGATCTCTTGTAGGGCTGGTTTAGTGGTGACAAATTCCTTCAGTTTTTGTTTGTTTGGGAAGACCTTTATCTCTCCTTCTATCTAAATGACAGACTTGCTGGATAAAGGATTCTCGGCTGCATATTTTTTCTCTTCAATACATTGAAGATCTCGTGCCAATCCTTTCTGGCCTGCCAAGTATTAAAAGAGAGATCAGTCACGAGTCTTATAGGTCTCCCTTTATATGTGAGGGCACGTTTATCCCTTGCTGCTTTCAGAATTTTCTCTTTATCCCTGTATTTTGCCAGTTTCACTATGATATGTCGTGCAGAAGATCGATTCAAGTTACGTCTGAAGGGAGTTCTCTGTGCCTCTTGGATTTCAATGCCTTTTTCCTTCTCCAGTTCAGGGAAGTTCTCAGCTATGATTTCTTCAAGTACCCCTTCAGCACCTTTCCCTCTCTCTTCCTCCTCTGGGATACCAATTATGCATATATTATTTCTTTTTAGTGTATCACTTAGTTCTCTTATTTTCCCTTCATACTCCTGGATTTTTTTATCTCTCTTTTTCTCAGCTTCCTCTTTTTCCATAACTTTATCTTCTACTTCACCTATTCTCTCCTCTGCCTCTTCAATCCGAGCCGTCGTCGTTTCCATTTTGTTTTGCATTTCGTTTAAAGCGTTTTTCAGCTCCTCGTGACTGTTCCTTAGTCCCTTGATCTCTGTAGCAAGAGATTCTCTGCTGTTCTCTATACTGTTTTCAAGCCCAGCGATTAATTTTATGACTATTATTCTAAATTCACTTTGTGTTATATTATTTAAATCTTTTTTGATCAGTTCATTGGCTGTTGTTATTTCCTGGAGATTCTTCTGAGGGGAATTCTTCCGTTTGGTCATTTTGGATAGTACCTGGAGTGGTGCGGGGGACCTGCAGGGCACTTCCCCTGTGCTGTGGTGTATAACTGGAGTTGGTGGGCGGGGTCGCAGTCAGACCTGATGTCTGCCCCCAGCGCACCGCTGGGGCCACAGTCAGACTGGTGTGTGCCTTCTCTTCCCCTCTCCTAGGGGCGGGATTCACTGTGGGGTGGCATGGCGCGTCTGGGCTACTTGCACACTTCCAGGCTTGTGGTGCTGGGGATCTGGTGTATTAGCTGGGGTGGGTAGGCAAGGTGCACGGGGGCAGGAGGGGCAGGCTTAGCTCGCTTCTCCTTAGGTGATCCACTTCAGGAGGGGTCCTGTGGCAGTGGGAGGGAGTCAGACCCGCTGCCGGAAGGGTGGCTCCGCAGAAGCACAGCGTTGGGTGTTTGTGCAGAACAAGCAAGTTCCCTGGCAGGGACTGGTTCCCTTTGGGATTTTGGCTGGGGGATGGGCGAGATGGTGCTGGCGAGTGCCTTTGTTCCCCGCCAAACTGAGCTCTGTGGTCCTGGGGCTCAGCAACTCTCTCTCTCTCTTTGTCCTCCAGCCTTCCCGCTTTCGGAGCAGAGCTGTTAGCTTATAACCTTCCAGATGTCAGGTCCTGCTTACTGTTGGAACACACTCCCTCTGGCCCCTCCGCTTTTGCCAGCCAGACTCGGGGGCTCTGCTTGGCCGGCAGGCTGCCCCTCCCCCCGGCTCCCTCCCACCAGTCCGTGCAGTGCGCACCGCCTCGCCGCCCTTCCTACCCTCTTCCATGGGCCTCTCGTCTGCGCTTGGCTCTGGAGACTCCGTTCTGCTAATCCTCTGGCGGTTTTCTGGGTTCTTTAAGCAGGTGTAGGTGGTATCTAAGTGATCAGCAGGATGCGCGGTGAGCCCAGCGTCCTCCTAAGCTGCCATCTTCCCTACCCCCCAAACTAACTTCAGGAATTTACTTATCTTAAGTAAACATTCATGCTTGTGTTTTCTTTATAGTTATTGTTTGGAAATATGAATAATATTTTGCAATAAAAACTGCTTCAAAAAGCATTTAGGACACATTTACCATCTTCATTCCTATGGCAGTTTGTAGGCTGTAGACCCCAGGTACAATGATCTAGGAAAAGAGGTAGCAGTGTGCTGGGACCTGTGGTGAATAGGAGAGGGTGCGTGTCACCTAAGGGGACACAACCACGTAGAGGCTGGAAGCTGTGGGCACATGGGAATGAGAGGCCATTGTTTGCCAGTGATCTTTTACTAAAGAAACCGCAACTTTGGATTTTATGTATTATTTTAAAGCTTAGACACTGAAAAAAACTTGAGAAAAAAAAACAAACAAAAAAACATTTGGTGGCCAGATACCCTGAAGGCTGAAAAAATCGTATCTGTAGGCTGGATCCCAAACACTGCTATTAGTTTTTATCATCAATATAAATACACCATACTTGTCATCCCTAAGTAGAAGGCTTAAGATTGTAACATTTCCTAGAGAAAAACATTTTATGAAGACATCAGGAAGCATTTGAAGGAATGGTAAGTTATGTCATTTCCTTCAATGCATCTACCATGATGATGATGATGATGGTGATGATGCTGCCACTGCCTTCTCTCAGCCTCCTTCTGATATTCCCCCTTTTTTCTTTTATTCTGTGGTTTTTGGTACCTACCAGTTGCCAGGAACTGTGGTTGGTGAACTGGAAAGTTGGAAACTGAAAGTAAGGTATGGAAGAAACAGGGAAAAGCTTTCCTGTGCAGGACTTTGCTGTTTAGTGGCAGAAATAAGTGTCAAGTAAAGAACAGTGACCTAGTGTAAAGAACTCTAAGATTGGATACCTATTAGTTTTCTAGGTCTGCTGTAACAAAGCACTGCTGGCTTGAAACAACAGAAATTTATTCTCTCATAGTTCTGGAGGCTAGAAGTCCAAAATCAAGGTGTCTGCTGGATTAGTTTCTTTTACTTATTATTGTCTGAGGCTCACATTGGCTAGATTTGAGGTGAATTCTGTGGGACTAAATGGGGCTAATACACTAATATGGGAATGGAAGTCAGGACCTGGACTAGACTGCATTAATATTATTTTCTGAATGAATTAACCTGCTGTGCATGATCTATGTGCATATAAGTATGTGCAAGGTGGGTATCCAAGGGAATGAGAGAATCACTGATCCATATCCTTACCATATCAGGTTATTTTGGGGTTAAGATAAAAAAATTTTTTTTTATTAAGGGTATTTATAGGAACACAATAACATAGGTTTACTGGTTCTCCAAAGGTACACTGTCATTTCTCCTAAACTTTGCCTCACTCATAAACACACACAGATTCCAGGCCTTTAGTTTAGGTTGATAAAGTGTCCTCATTGTTTGAGAAAATTCACCCTGGGCTGGGTCCCTACTTTCTCTGCTTTTGTGACAGTTTTCCTCCATGTGTCTGCTCTCCTGGTTGATAACAGGTACCTTCACCACAAAGGGAATCCTAGTTTCTTGTATGCCTATGTAGAATTCTAGCAATGTGTAACTCACTATATCGAACATATCTGGCTTCTTTAAGACCTCAGAACCATGAAAACATGACCTTCAGGAACCTTCAAATCTCTTAGACAGAAGGCTTGTGTTTTGAGAAAAACATGAGATATGGAAGTCTGGTACTACGGACTGTCTGAAGTAGAATAAATCCACTCCTCCTTTCACACAACAGCCCTGCCATCGTTGTCCCCCAGTCCAGCCATTGTCTTCTCTAGGGATCAATACTCATTTTATGCCTCTTTGATGGACCCACCAAATCCCAATTATATTCCTCTAAAGTGACAGTTTGCAGTTCTGCATACAAATGTCATAACCTGGACAGCCTTATGAAATTTGGGACCTAGGCTGTAACCCAGACCCAGTAAATTATTATCTCCAGTGGAGGGAAGCTGTCATCAAAATTGTTTTTAAAGCTCCCACATGATTCCAATGTGCGCAGTCAAGGTTGGGTAGCACTGTTATAAAGACCCTATAGCTTGCCAATATCCTACTTAAACTTTATCATCTGAAGTGATTATAGCTCATATGCTGACCACTAAAGTAGAAAAGCTACTATTTTATTTGCTTTTATTCGAAACTCATGCTTGTTTTAATATAACCCAAGATTGCATAAGCTTAAAATTTTTAACATGTATCTATATGATACATAAATATGGAAAGTAACATGTTTGAAGCATAATAATAAAAAGAACACCAGTAACCCACAGCCATGTAACAATTAGAATATTACCAGTTCCACTGAAGCTAAATGTGTTCTTCCCAATTTCAGTCTCTTTTGTCCCTCATGAATTTGATGGTTATCATTTATTTGCTTTTTCAAGTATAGTTATATTGCATATCTATGTATCCTTAAGCAATATAATTTGTTTGCTTTTAAGTTTATGAAAATTTTATTACATTGTGTATTTTAGTTTTGACTTGCTTTGCTCTCAATATTATGTTCTGAGAATCGTCCATATTTGCATGTAGCTATATAATTCATTCACTTACTACTATATGAGAGTTTATTTTTCCTGTCTACAAGCATAATTGGACATATACCTATTTCCTATTTGTCTCCATGTTTTTGATATTACAACCAATTTTATGAACATTTTTGAACATATATCCTAGCCCATTTCCCCCCCTAAAAGTATATGGGCAGATACTATGAATAATTTTGCTTAACTTTTTTTTTTTTTTTTTTTTTAGAGACAGAGAGCATGTGAGTGGGTGAAAGGTGCATGGGGAGAGAATCTTAAGCAGACTCCACACTCAGCACAGAGCCTGATGCAGGGCTTGATCCCACGACCCTGGGATCATGACCTGAGCAAAAATCAAGAGTCAAAATCTCAACTGACTAAGCCACCCAGGCATGCCAATTTTGCTTAACTTTTATTCATCTACGTTTTAAGGTGCCTTTTTGTTTGGCAGAGCCTGGAAAGCAAACAATTATATTCCTAGATTTCCTTGCAGTCAGAGTTCTGGGATGGGTATCAGGTACTCACAGGAGACTTCAATTAAGAACTGAAGTTGGTGGAGAGATCTGTTTCATCAGTGGCTCTCCACAGAGGCTGCAGAGTTCTAGAAGTGGTAGCTTTCTAATCTAGCACATGATTTCCTTGTGGTACAAAAGTAGCATGGTGAAGCCTCCTGAGGTGCTTGAGAAGTGATTTCCTGCTGGGTCAGTTTAGTTGTATGTTATGACTTTCCATTCCTGGAAACTGAGCCTACAGTCTGTTTCTTCTCCTAGCTCAATGATTATATAAGCCACTTATTAACCAGTAAGCAATTTCTGTGTGAACTTAGCTCTTTCTATTGGAACACTGATGATGTAATAATCTATACCAAGAAAAGTACAGGCCACAAACTCTCAAGGATATGTGAATATAAAACTAGTTTTCTGATTTGGTTGTGTTTTAAGGCCTTAAATATATCATTGAAACTAGAAAATGGGACACCAGAAATTACAGTATACTGTAACATGTACTTGAACACCTAATATGAAGTATGTATTGAAAAAAAAAACTAGCTTTATCATAATAATAGTTTCTGAGATGAACCACTACGACAAGAATGAGGCATACAAAGACTATAGGTGGGCTGTGTATTTATAACTCTCCTAGAGAACTCGAAAAAAATGATAAGGCTAAGGTTTTAAATTCAAAGCATGATCTCTAGGGCTAGTGAGACTCCACTGTTGCACTGAAAGAATCTCATTCCTTTAGCTCCAGAGCCGACATATCCATAAGTCAGCTGCAGAATCTAATCTTGCAGTGTATGAATTCAACCTGCACATTAATTCAGCCATTTGCCAGTTCTCTTATGTGAAATTTATGACATAATTTGGGAAAAAGTGAGAGCCTAAGAATTGGAAGATGGACATTTGAAAATTCAGTTGTACCTGAGGGTCCCAAACTTTCCAGCTGGACAGAGCCTGCCTTATGAGCATGGGTAGATCACCCTCCCTGTCTGATAAGTTGTTCTATTTCCTGAAGAACTTTAAAGATCTCAGCTGGGCTGACTTCGTCACAGTGAGATGCAGTTCCACACCATAGCTTTCCCATGCCACCTGTCATTTACCTGTAACTGCAGTCCCAGTCTAGCATGCCTCAGGGGGCAAGCACAGAGTGTACCTCCTGAGTATAAGGCTTACACTCAAAAATAGTTATAAGTTTTTTAAACTACTGGATGCAGGCCAAATCCTGGAAGGTACAGGATATTGTATTCTAGAAGCACTAGACCTGCTTTGGTAAACAGAAGTCTGCTTGAGTCATCAGGATATAAAAGTCATGGCCCCTCACAGTGATTCACATACCCAGTAACCCTTGAATAAAGGGGAAGTGGGATAAAAAGGTCCTGTGATATACCTCTAGCACATAATGTAAATCTTTCTTCTAGCTTTCCCCAAAGAGATCTAAGGCCACTAATTGATATAACTATCAATTATTACAACCCTAAAGAAAGAAAAATAGCTACAACTTCTGGGGGCTTATTGAGGACCTGGAATACCACTGTGGTCCATCAGTGATGGGCACCTGTGTGGGTCAGATGATTAAAACATATTTTGTATGGTTATTTTTTTAAGTTTGTCTGTCTGTTTGTTTACTTATTTATTTTGAGAGAGAGAGAGAGAGAGAGAGAGAGAGAGAGAGAGAGAGAGAGAGAGAAAGAGAGAGAGAGAGAGAGAGAGAGAGAGAGAGAGAGAATCCCAAGCAGATTTCATGCTGTTAGCACGGAGTCCCACACAGGTCTCCATCTCATGAGCCGAGAGATCATGATCTGAGCTGAAATTAAGAGTTGGATGCAAGGGGCGCCTGGGTGGCTCAGTTGGTTAAGCGTCCGACTTCAGCTCAGGTCACGATCTCGTGGTCCATGGGTTCGAGCCCCGCGTCGGGCTCTGGGCTGATGGCTCAGAACCTGGAGCCTGTTTCCGATTCTGTGTCTCCCTCTCTCTCTGCCCCTCCCCCGTTCATGCTCTGTTGCTCTCTGTCTCAAAAATAAATAAATTAAAAAAAAAAAAAGACTTGGATGCTTAACTGGCTGAGCTGCCCAGGAGCCCCAAATTGGTTATTTTTCATAAAGGACTGAGTGGGTTTGTTATGCTATCATAATTTCCCATTTTCCAGGATGTATGGCTGGATTAAACAGATATAGCAATCACTGAATTATTCCTATTTGCTCCTGACCCATGGAGTAAGGGTTATTTTGGTAGCAAGAGTCCAGTGAAAGCCTCTGAAATTATCTTACCTACAAAAATAGTAAATCAAAACAATTCTCCAACACAGGGAGGTTGATAGAAAATTAGCGCCACCATTAAAAAAATGCTATGGAAGTGGTTATTTCTGTAATATCTACATTTAGTTTGCCTTTTGACTTGTGGAGAATACTCTTGGATCCTGGGGAAATTTAGTGGCTTATTAAAAACTTATGTGGTGACTAAAATGAAATAATCTATTGTGTCAGTTGAGATCTTTTACCGGAACAAGTCAACATGGTTCCTGACATTTAAAGGCCTTTTTTTCTCTTTCTTCTCTATTCTAATAAGTGGAGAATCACTGGTGGAGTTTTGATTTTTCTTGGCAAGGACTTCACAATCTTCCCCAGGGCTAAGTAAACTCTTAATTCTCAGACATTATTTGGTTTGCAAGAGCCTTATCTCAGTATCCCAAAGAACATAATGTGCATCCACTGTCTTGATGAAATGGTGCTGATTGGATATGGCAATTGGGAAGTAGAAAGGATATTCTATACCTCAGTAAAACACTTGTCAGAGTGGGAATAGATTCATGAAAATATAGCTGCCTTCCACATCAGGAAGTGTTTTGGAATCCAATAGTCTACAACAAGCTGTGACATCTTCTCCAAAATGAAAGAGAATTTGCTGCATCTTGAGTCCTCTACCATTAAGAAAGGAGTCCAAACCCTTTTGGTTCTCTTTGGATATTCTAAGGAATGCCTGCCGTATTTGGGTGTATGGATGAACTAGCAATGACATAGATGAAGATTCCAGTTTTGAATGGCACTTAGAATGAGGGAAGCCTCTTCAGGTGTTCTGTGTTGCTGTGGAAAATGCTCTGTAGATTGATCTTGATGATGTAGTAGGTCCTACATCTTCAGATGCTTGTGGCAGGTCACAATGCTTTCTTGAGTCTGGGAATGGCCTAAAAGAAAACTCACAGTGAGAGTCCCTAGGGTTTTGTAGTAAATATATGCCATATTAGTCAAAGAATAATTTTCATCTTGAGAAACTGCTTCTGGTTTGCTACAAAGCACACCCTCTGATCATGGCCCCTCAAATAACCATGTGAACTGAAGTGCTCATCACCAAATGGAAATTATTTTATTTACAAAGCCTTGGATTTGGTGTGCCTGACAGTGCTCTACCATCAAGTGGAAGCTAAGCAGGACTCAGACACAAGTCAGTTGCATGATCATGTAGTTCATACTCTCAGGACATCAACTTCTGCTATATTCTTATCTCATCCTCAGCCTATAGCCTCCTGTGGAGTTCCATATGACCAATTGGCTTAGCAAGAACAATTTGAGAATAGTTTTTGGATGTTCCATCTTCTATCCAAAAGTGAGCTGTTGCAGTGTTACAGCCCCACTTAGGGGTAGCTCTGAAAAATATTAAAGAAAACAAAATCCTCTCTCATGGGCTTAACTTCAAGGAGTAACTCTGATTTACTATTATGCCTAGAGGAAGAGCTGTGCAAAAGCATAAGTCCACACCAGTTCAGGAGCTGCGGACTATGTTTTGATAGAAAGAATAAGGTTTGAGGATTCACAACAAAGAGATCTGGGTAAGAGTATCATATGGATGAACCTCTCAGAATCAGCCCAGTATATAAGGACATTTGTGTTCCATGTGAATGTTCACCAAATGTTTCCATTTGGACTCACCAAATCAGCAAAGACATAGAGGGTCTGAATCACACCACCAGCCACCTTGACCTTAATAATTTTTATGAAACACTATCTTCAGTAACTGCAAAATACACATTCTTTTCAAGTGCACGTGGTGCATCATGCAAGAATGGTTATATTGTAGGTAACAGAGTAATTACTGAGTATGTTTTCTGACCACTTTGAAATCAGATAAAATATCAGTAACATTAAAATATGTAGGAAAACACCACCCAATATTTGGAAATTAAACATACTTCTAAATAATCTATGAATCAAAGGGAAAAATCAAAGGAAATTGCAAAATACTTTGAATAATCTATGAATACAGATAATAGAAATACAACATCAAAATTTATGGGATGCTTAGAGTAAAATTTATATCTCTAAATGCTTACATTAGAAATTTTAAAAAAGGTCTAAAATCTAATGATTTGAGCTTCACACCTTAAGAAGCTAGGGAAAGAAGAACAAAGTAAACCCAGAGTAAGTAAAAATAAAAGAAATAATAATAAATAGAGAAACCATTGAAACAGAAAGCAAACAACAGAGAAAAACTTTAAAAGCCCCCAAATATGATACTTCTAAAAATTTAGCAAACTTAAGAAAACCCTGGTGGGCTGATTGGCTGAGTGAGAGAGAAAGAAGAAGGGAGTGAGGGAAGAAAGATGGCAGAGAAAAAGAGAGAGAGAGCACCCAAATTATCAATACTAGAAATTAGAGAAGAGATTTGCATTTAAAATATAAGTCAATTTGTGAATAATAACATTAAAATGCATTCTTTATATCAATAAATGTGGCTTTATTTAGCTCTTCTTTAATTTATTTCAATAAATATTGTCTATTTTTTTCTCTAGATAACTTCATTATACTTATTTGTATGTACCTTATATGTTTTTGCTACTGATGTATATAAATATGACTGATTTTATATGTTAATTTTATAAGCTTTGCTGAATCCTCTTAATAATTCTAAGAATTTGGGATAGGTTTTAAAAAAATTTTTTTTTTCTTAACGCTTATTTATTATTGAGAGACAGAGACAGAGAGAGGCAGAACATGAATATGGGAGGGGCAGAGAGAGGAGGAGACACAGAATCTGAAGCAGGCTCCAGGCTCTGAGCTGTCAGCACAGAGCCCGATGGGGGGCTTGAGCTCACAGACCATAAGATCATGACCTGAGCCGAAGTTGGACACTCAACTGACTGAGCCACCCAGGTGCCCCAAATTTGACATAGTTTTTAAAAAATATTTGTATTACTCTAAGTGTGTTCCATGAACCAGTGCCAGTTCCTAAACTGTTAGTGGTCTGCAATGAGGTAAGAAATTGAGACTATTAGGTTAGAAATTTTTATAGTAAGTTGATAAGGTAATTATATATCTACTGAACTTAATAACAAAATTTTTGATTTGTATGATGTACATCTTTATATTTTCTTTCTTTAGATATTCATGTCTATCATATTTTACAAATATATTAGTCTGACAGATTGGGGGAAAAAAGCTGATCCTTCCATGAACAATTTGAGAAGCACTGTGTAGATAATGTTATCATCTGCAAATAATGAAATGTTTTCTTTTCTTAGTAAGTTTGGCTACTATACCAAAGTAGATCGGGTGGCTCATAAACAACAGACATTTATTTCTCACAGTTCTGGAGGCTGAAAGTACGAGATCAGGGTGCCAGCATGATTGGGTTCTGGTGAAAGCCCTTTTCTGGGTTGAAGACTGTCAACTTACATGGTGGAAAGAACTAGCTATCTCTCTGGCCTTTTCTTATAAGGGTAATAATCCCATTCATATGGACCCCACCCTCATTACCTAATTACTTATTGAAGGTCCCACATGCAAATACTATTATGTTGGAATTAGGATTTCAACACAGATTCTGGGGAGGGCAGTGGAGACACAAATATTCAATCCATAGCATATGGATCATATAATAAAAATACAACATCAACATTTATGGGATGCTTAGAGTAAAATTTATATCTCTAAATGCTTATATTAGAAATTTTAAGAAGGTGTAAAATCTAATGAATTTGTCTCAGGAACTTTCTTAGTATTATGGGTACCATGTCATCAAAAAAAATCCCCTAAGATCTGCCAGCCAAATAATAGTTTAAATATGTTTCTTAGGAAAATGAGAGCAAATTAGAGATGCCTCCTGGAAGTTAACACCATTATTGTACTGGCTATTCATGTGTTAAAGAACAAAGAATGTAGATGTTGGGTCAAATAGCTATGGGCTTGAAATTTTGTTAAATCACTCACTCACTTTGATCTGTGTGATTTTGCTTAATCACCCAACACTTGCTTCTTTGTATATGAAGTGAAAACAATTTTTTTTAAATGTTTAAATGTTTAAAAACATTTTTTTAAAAGTTTATTTACTTCAAGAGAGACAGAGAGGGAGAGCATGAGCAAGGAAGGGACAGAGAGAAAGGAGGAGAGAGAGAATCCCAAGCAGGCTCTGTACTTTCAATGCAAATCCCAATGTGGGGATTGAACTCATGAACTGTGAGATCATGACTTGAGCCAAGATCAAGAGTTGGATGCTTAACCAACTGAGCCACCCAAGCACCGCAACAATGGTAACAATTTTATAGGTATGATGTGAGGAATTAAATTATGTATGTAAAACATTCAAACCTTATAGATATCCAATATTCGTTATTTATGTTATACTATTTTATTCTCCAGTTTTTTCCAGATGAACATAAAATGCAAAAATTATTATAGAGATTGGCTTATGACTCTTCATATAGAAGTAATTTCTACAGCTTTAGAAATTGCATGCTAAGAAAGAATACATTCAGAGAATCTCAGTGTTTTAAGATTTTTTTTTTTCCTGTGGGAAGGATTTTAAGCAATATAACTGCTATAATTCTCTAATTACTGAAGGAAATTTAGTTAATTATTTTACAACATCTGTTAACATCTTAACAAATAGAAATTTCTAATTGGCTTTTGCTGCTTTTTTCAAAATGTGTGAGTTGGGCTGTCTGTTGAAAAGGAGGGAAACAGGGGTGCCTGGGTGGCTCAGTTGGTTGAGTGTTTGAATTCGGCTCAGGTCATGATATCAAGGTTCATGAGTTCCAGCCCCATGTTGGGCTCCATGCTAACAGCTCAGAGCCTGGAGCCTGCTTCAGATTCTGTGTCTCCCTCTCTCTCTGCTCCTCCCCCACTCAAGCCCTGTCTGTCTCTCTCTCTCAAAAGTGAATAAACTTAAAAAGGAGGGAAACAGGTAGAAAATAATAGAATAAAACTGAAAGCGAACATTTGTTTTCATAATGGCTTACGTATTTATTCTGTTCATTTCTGATATTCTGACCTGGAGGCTTCTTCATAAAATTTACAATTCGTTATGAGGAAAATATATTCTTAGTGTGTATGTCTTTGCTTATATCTCATGTAACAACACAAGATTTAAGAAGGCATATCAAAGACATAAAATGCTACAAGGAAAAAAATAAATGAAAAGATGTGTAGGTCAAAAGGAAGGGGAGGTCATAAGTGAGTTTAGTTCACAAGGCACATGGAAATCTGCTAAAGAGGAGGTCAGCAGGCTGGGGCACATGCACAGTTCTTGGTTCTTGCCTTTTTTTTTTTTTAAGAGATAAATGTCATAAATCATTTATGACATCCTTTTTTTTTTTTTTTTTTTTTTTTTTTTTACAGTTTAAAAGATAATTTTATTTTATTTTATTTTTAAAATTTTTTTTTTAACCTTTTTTTTTAAATTTTTTATTTTTGGGACAGAGAGAGACAGAGCATGAATGGGGGAGGGGCAGAGAGAGGGAGACACAGAATCGGAAACAGGCTCCAGGGTCCGAGCCATCAGCCCAGAGCCCGACGCGGGGCTCGAACTCACGGACCGCGAGATCGTGACCTGGCTGAAGTCGGACGCTTAACCGACTGCGCCACCCAGGCGCCCCTAAAAGATTATTTTAAACTGATTAATACTTTCTGTGTAATATTTAAGAAATCTTTGCTAACCTCAAGGTATTATATTATTTCTTTTTTTTTTTTTCTTTATTTATTTATTTATTTATTTATTTATTTTTTAATATATGAAATTTACTGTCAAATTGGTTTCCATTCAACACCCAGTGCTCATCCCAAAAGGTGCCCTCCTCAATACCCATCACCCACCCTGCCCTCCCTCCCACCCCCCATCAACCCTCAGTTTGTTCTCAGTTTTTAACAGTCTCTTATGCTTTGGCTCTCTCCCACTCTAACCTCTTTTTTTTTTTTTTTTCCCTTCCCCTCCCCCATGGGTTTCTGTTACGTTTCTCAGGATCCACATAAGAGTGAAACCATATGGTATCTGTCTTTCTCTGTATGGCTTATTTCACTTAGCATCACACTCTCCAGTTCCATCCACGTTGCTACAAAAGGCCATATTTCATTTTTTCTCATTGCCACGTAGTATTCCATTGTGTATATAAACCACAATTTCTTTATCCATTCATCAGTTGATGGACATTTAGGCTCTTTCCATAATTTGGCTATTGTTGAGAGTGCTGCTATAAACATTGGGGTACAAGTGCCCCTATGCATCAGTACTCCTGTATCCCTTGGATAAATTCCTAGCAGTGCTATTGCTGGGTCATAGGGTAGGTCTATTTTTAATTTTCTGAGGAACCTCCACACTGCTTTCCAGAGCGGCTGCACCAATTTGCATTCCCACCAACAGTGCAAGAGGGTTCCCGTCTCTCCACATCCTCTCCAGCATCTATAGTCTCCTGATTTCTTCATTTTGGCCACTCTGACTGGCGTGAGGTGGTATCTGAGTGTGGTTTTGATTTGTATTTCCCTGATGAGGAGCGACGTTGAACATCTTTTCATGTGCCTGTTGGCCATCCGGATGTCTTCTTTAGAGAAGTGTCTATTCATGTTTTCTGCCCATTTCTTCACTGAGTTATTTGTTTTTCGGGTGTGGAGTTTGATGAGCTCTTTATAGATTTTGGATACTAGCCCTTTGTCCGATGTGTCATTTGCAAATATCTTTTCCCATTCCGTTGGTTGCCTTTTAGTTTTGTTGGTTGTTTCCTTTGCTGTGCAGAAGCTTTTTATCTTCATAAGGTCCCAGTAATTCACTTTTGCTTTTAATTCCCTTGCCTTTGGGGATGTGCCGAGTAAGAGATTGCTACGGTTGAGGTCAGAGAGGTCTTTTCCTGCTTTCTCCTCTAAGGTTTTGATGGTTTCCTGTCTCACATTCAGGTCCTTTATCCATTTTGAGTTTATTTTGGTGAATGGTGTGAGAAAGTGGTCTAGTTTCAACCTTCTGCATGTTGCTGTCCAGTTCTCCCAGCACCATTTGTTAAAGAGACTGTCTTTTTTCCATTGGATGTTCTTTCCTGCTTTGTCAAAGATGAGTTGGCCATACGTTTGTGGGTCTAGTTCTGGGGTTTCTATTCGATTCCATTGGTCTATGTGTCTGTTTTTATGCCAATACCATGCTGTCTTGATGATGACAGCTTTGTAGTAGAGGCTAAAGTCTGGGATTGTGATGCCTCCTGCTTTGGTCTTCTTCTTCAAAATTACTTTGGCTATTCGGGGCCTTTTGTGGTTCCATATGAATTTTAGGATTGCTTGTTCTAGTTTTGAGAAGAATGCTGGTGCAATTTTGATTGGGATTGCATTGAATGTGTAGATAGCTTTGGGTAGTATTGACATTTTGACAATATTTATTCTTCCAATCCATGAGCAGGGAATGTCTTTCCATTTCTTTATATCTTCTTCAATTACCTGCATAAGCTTTCTATAGTTTTCAGCATACAGATCTTTTACATCTTTGGTTAGATTTATTCCTAGGTATTTTATACTTCTTCGTGCAATTGTGAATGGGATCAGTTTCTTTATTTGTCTTTCTGTTGCTTCATTGTTAGTGTATAAGAATGCAACTGATTTCTGTACATTGATTTTGTATCCTGCAACTTTGCTGAATTCATGTATCAGTTCTAGCAGACTTTTGGTGGAGTCTATCGGATTTTCCATGTATAATATCATGTCATCTGCAAAAAGCGAAAGCTTGACTTCATCTTTGCCAATTTTGATGCCTTTGATTTCCTTTTGTTGTCTGATTGCTGATGCTAGCACTTCCAATACTATATTAAACAACAGGGGTGAGAGTGGGCATCCCTGTCGTGTTCCTGATCTCAGGGAAAAAGCTCTCAGTTTTTCCCCATTGAGGATGATGTTAGCTGTGGGCTTTTCATAAATGGCTTTTATGATCTTTAAGTATGTTCCTTCTATCCCGACTTTCTCAAGGGTTTTTATTAAGAAAGGGTGCTGGATTTTGTCAAAGGCCTTTTCTGCATCGATTGACAGGATCATATGGTTCTTCTCTTTTTTTTTGTTAATGTGATGTATCACGTTGATCGATTTGCGAATGTTGAACCAGCCCTGCATCCCAGGAATGAATCCCACTTGATCATGGTGAATAATTCTTTTTATATGCTGTTGAATTCGATTTGCTAGTATCTTATTGAGAATTTTTGCATCCATATTCATCAGGGATATTGGCCTGTAGTTCTCTTTTTTTACTGGGTCTCTGTCTGGTTTAGGAATCAAAGTAATACTGGCTTCATAGAATGAGTCTGGAAGTTTTCCTTCCCTTTCTATTTCTTGGAATAGCTTGAGAAGGATAGGTATTATCTCTGCTTTAAACGTCTGGTAGAACTCCCCTGGGAAGCCATCTGGTCCTGGACTCTTATTTGTTGGGAGATTTTTGATAACCGATTCAATTTCTTCGCTGGTTATGGGTCTGTTCAAGCTTTCTATTTCCTCCTGATTGAGTTTTGGAAAAGTGTGGGTGTTTAGGAATTTGTCCATTTCTTCCAGGTTGTCCAATTTGTTGGCATATAATTTTTCTTAGTATTCCCTGATAATTGTTTGTATCTCTGAGAGATTGGTTGTAATCATTCCATTTTCATTCATGATTTTATCTATTTGGGTCATCTCCCTTTTCTTTTTGAGAAGCCTGGCTAGAGGTTTGTCAATTTTGTTTATTTTTTCAAAAAACCAACTCTTGGTTTCGTTGATCTGCTCTACCGTTTTTTTAGATTCTATATTGTTTATTTCTGCTCTGATCTTTATGATTTCTCTTCTTCTGCTGGGTTTAGGCTGCCTTTGCTGTTCTGCTTCTATTTCCTTTAGGTGTGCTGTTAGATTTTGTATTTGGGATTTTTCTTGTTTCTTGAGATAGGCCTGGATTGCGATGTATTTTCCTCTCGGGACTGCCTTCGCTGTGTCCCAAAGCATTTGGATTGTTGTATTTTCATTTTCGTTTGTTTCCATATATTTTTTAATTTCTTCTCTAATTGCCTGGTTGACCCACTCATTCGTTAGTAGGGTGTTCTTTAACCTCCATGCTTTTGGAGGTTTTCCAGACTTTTTCCTGTGGTTGATTTCAAGCTTCATAGCATTGTGGTCTGAAAGTATGCATGGTATAATTTCAATTCTTGTGAACTTATGAAGGGCTGTTTTGTGACCCAGTATATGATCTATCTTGGAGAATGTTCCATGTGCACTCGAGAAGAAAGTATATTCTGTTGCTTTGGGATGCAGAGTTCTAAATATATCTGTCAAGTCCATCTGATCCAATGTATCATTCAGGGCCCTTGTTTCTTTATTGACTGTGTGTCTAGATGATCTATCCATTTCTGTAAGTGGGGTGTTAAAGTCCCCTGCAATGACCACATTCTTATCAATAAGGTTGCTTATGTTTATGAGTAACTGTTTTATATATCTGGGGGCTCCGGTATTTGGCGCGTAGACATTTATAATTGTTAGCTCTTCCTGATGGATAGACCCTGTAATTATTATATAATGCCCTTCTTCATCTCTTGTTACAGCCTTTAATTTAAAGTCTAGTTTGTCTGATATAAGTATGGCTACTCCAGCTTTCTTTTGGCTTCCAGTAGCATGATAAATAGTTCTCCATCCCCTCACTCTCAATCTAAAGGTGTCCTCAGATCTCAAATGAGTCTCTTGTAGACAGCAAATAGATGGGTCTTGTTTTTTTATCCATTCTGATACCCTATGTCTTTTGGTTGGCGCATTTAATCCATTTACATTCAGTGTTATTATAGAAAGATAAGGGTTTAGAGTCATTGTGATGTCTGTATGTTTTATGCTTGTAGTGATGTCTCTGGTACTTTGTCTCACAGGATCCCCCTTAGGATCTCTTGTAGGGCTGGTTTCGTGGTGACAAATTCCTTCAGTTTTTGTTTGTTTGGGAAGACCTTTATCTCTCCTTCTATTCTAAATGACAGACTTGCTGGATAAAGGATTCTCGGCTGCATATTTTTTCTGTTTAGCACACTGAAGATATCGTGCCAAGCCTTTCTGGCCTGCCAAGTTTCAAAGGAGAGATCAGTCACGAGTCTTATAGGTCTCCCTTTATATGTGAGGGCACGTTTATCCCTTGCTGCTTTCAGAATTTTCTCTTTATCCTTGTATTTTGCCAGTTTCACTATGATATGTCGTGCAGAAGATCGATTCAAGTTACGTCTGAAGGGAGTTCTCTGTGCCTCTTGGATTTCAATGCCTTTTTCCTTCCCCAGTTCAGGGAAGTTCTCAGCTATAATTTCTTCAAGTACCCCTTCAGCACCTTTCCCTCTCTCTTCCTCCTCTGGGATACCAATTATGCGTATATTATTTCTTTTTAGTGTATCACTTAGTTCTCTTATTTTCCCTTCATACTCCTGGATTTTTTTATCTCTCTTTGTCTCAGCTTCCTCTTTTTCCATAACTTTATCTTCTAGTTCACCTATTCTCTCCTCTGCCTCTTCAATCCGAGCTGTGGTGGTTTCCATTTTGTTTTGCATTTCGTTTAAAGCATTTTTCAGCTCCTCGTGACTGTTCCTTAGTCCCTTGATCTCTGTAGCAAGAGATTCTCTGCTGTCCTGTATACTGTTTTCAAGCCCAGCGATTAATTTTATGACTATTATTCTAAATTCACTTTCTGTTATATTATTTAAGTCCTTTTTGATCAGTTCATTAGCTGTTGTTATTTCCTGGAGATTCTTCTGAGGGGAATTCTTCCGTTTGGTCATTTTGGATAGTCCCTGGAGTGGTGAGGACCTGCAGGGCACTTCCCCCGTGCTGTGGTGTATAACTGGAGTTGGTGGGCGGGGCCGCAGTCCGACCTGATGTCTGCCCCCAGCCCACCGCTGGGGCCACAGTCAGACTGGTGTGTGCCTTCTCTTCCCCTCTCCTAGGGGCGGGATTCACTGTGGGGTGGCGTGGCCTGCCTGGGCTACTTGCACACTGCCAGGCTTGTGGTGCTGGGGATCTGGCGTATTAGCTGGGGTGGGTAGGCAAGGTGCACGGGGGCGGGAGGGGCAGGCTTAGCTCGCTTCTCCTTAGGTGATCCACTTCAGGAGGGGCCCTGTGGCAGCGGGAGGGAGTCAGATCTGCTGCCGGAGGTTTGGCTCCGCAGAAGCACAGAGTTGGGTGTTTGCGCGGAGCGAGCAAGTTCCCTGGCGGGAACTGGTTCTCTTTGGGATTTTGGCTGGGGGATGGGCGGGGGAGATGGCGCTGGCGAGCGCCTTTGTTCCCCGCCAAGCTGAGCTCTGCCGTCCGTCCGGGGGCTCAGCAGCTCTCCCTCCCTTTGTCCTCCAGCCTTCCCGCTTTCTGAGCAGAGCTGTTAACTTATGACCTCCCAGACGCTAAGTCGCGCTTGCTGTTGGAACACAGTCCGTCCGGCCCCTCCGCTTTTGCCAGCCAGACTCCGGGGCTCTGCTTGGCCGGGGAGCCGCCCCTCCGCCCCGGCTCCCTCCCGCCAGTCCGTGGAGCGCGCACCGCCTCGCCGCCCTTCCTACCCTCTTCCGTGGGCCTCTCGTCTGGGCTTGGCTCCGGAGACTCCGTTCTGCTAATCCTCTGGCGGTTTTCTGGGTTTTAGGCAGGTGTAGGTGGAATCTAAGTGATTAGCAGGACGCGCGGTGAGCCCAGCGTCCTCCTACGCCGCCATCTTCCGGAACTCCATCCCCATTTATGACATCCTTAAAAAAAATAGTGATAATCATCATGTCCCAGGTAAAGTACAGCTCTTCTCACTAGAGAAAGCCATGGGATAATTTCCTAAAAGATCAAGATATTATCTCTGTAGTGATCCATCTGATAAAAATATCTTGTAAGTGTGACACTTGTTCCAGCCCTTTGGAAAGATCTACATTGTTTTCTGGATTTTTAAAATACCATATTTCATCATTTTAATAAACACATTAAAAAGTGTATTTTAACATACTTGAAGATGGAATGTATTTGATAATCAGTGGCATTTTAGATTCAATGAACTAAGTATGCTACTTTATTCAGATTCAGTTTCACACAGAAACCCAGGAGGTGTTTTGTTATGCACCTGGCCTTTTATTATGTACTAACTGCTGCTGTGTTTTAAGATGTCTGATTAAGACAAAGGAATCATCTGACATACATTCTGCACAGGCACATCATGCTAAATTTAAGTTTCACAAAGTCCCATAGATTAATTCTATTAAAAATTTTTTAAGTTTATTTATTTATTTTGAGACAGAGAAAGAACACATGTGAGGTAGAGGCAGAGAGAGATGGAGAAAGAATTCCAAGCAGGCTCTGACAGCACAGAGCCCCTCACGGGGCTTGAACTCATGAACCATGAGATCATGACCTGAACCAAGATCAAGAGTTGGGTGTTTGAGCCACCCAGGTATCCTTCTATTTTTTTTTTAGTGCATATTGTGTATTTACCTGTGTTCATTGATTGCTTAGGTTAATAGTGAATTTAGCTGCCATTTCTAAGGCCACAGAGAACTGTCTAGGACAGTATTGGGTAGCAGCTTGATTTGAAACATAAAAGAATACATGATATTCAGGTACTTAAGAGTAGCTATGAAGAGAGAAACAAGATTTCAATTATTGTAACCAGAACGTTTAATTCCCCTGTCTATAGATTAATAGTGATTTTTGTATGAATAGCATTGTCCTATTATATAGGTTATTTGAAGAAATCATTAGTAAGTTTGCCAAAAGATTTCTCTGAAATAGTGAAGGCAGAAAGCTAAATTTATAAATGTGGCTAGGGTAGGAATGGGACCAAAATACACTGATCTTACTAAACTTTTAGTGCTACTTTTAAAGATCGCTTTTGACTGATGCAGCCTAGAAGAGTACTATGCTCTGAGCATAATCCGAAATTTTTATTGCAGAGAGCTGACTTTTTTCTCCCTTTGCCATCAGTGCCATTTATTAAAAGCAAAGTAACTACACTTCACATTCCTGCAGCACATACAGCTAGAAAGTAAAGTAAAGCTATTTCAAAATGAATTGCTTCACATGTTAAACTATTACTTGAAGGCTTTGAAAGAGGAATTTAGAAATATTGATTTCTTCAGTTCATTCCTTTTTTTGTTCTTTTTTTTTTGCAATTGGTTTGGAGACCATGTAATTATACACACATATGCACACTGTCTTAATTAAGAATAAATCTATTAAATTAATCAAATATTTAAAGACTGAAGTGTACAAAATAATAAACCTAATGAATATATGATAATAATGGACATTAACTAGATTGATTTTTCAAGAAGAGAGCTGGGAACAACAGATAAAAAGGCTCAAAATAAAGAAATTCTAAAATAAAAATCTACATTTTTGTAGGCTATAAATAGTTAAGCACCATTCTCTATTTTTATACTTTAGGTTATTTTAATAGATCTGGTTCTGAATCTAGACAGCATGGCTTAAATCCTGGTTTTACCAGTTATTACTTATGTACTTTGGGGCATGTTTCTTATCTGTGCATCCACTTCCTCATCTATAGAGTGGTAATGATTATAGTTTTGTTAAGGTTTTTATTATAATCAAATGAGTTAACACATATAATGTGTTTAATCAGAACAGTGTTTGACACATAAGTATTCATAATGTGTGAGCTTTGCTACTACTTTGAGATGTCAATTGTTGATACATGTTGATGTTAAGATGTCAGAAATTGGCTTTTTAAACAAACATGTAATAGTAGAGAAAAAAGTCTTATTGGGTTTTACAAGAAGTAGAATCAGGCAATATTTAAGCTAAAAAGAAGCTAAAGGTCATCTGGTTGACTCCCTTATTTTACAGATGAAGAAACAAATGTTTGTGGGAGAAAGAGATGTGTCTACCATTATACAACAAATTATTGCCACAGTATATTCTAGAACCCTGAGCCATCAATAACCAAATCTAAGTCTTTCCAAGGCTCTACATGTCATAACAGAGGTGTCATTACACAACATTTCAAATGAAGACTGTGAATTGGTGAGGCCACAACTCAAAATCTGAAATAAAAACCAAAGCTAAACTTATTGCTTACTTAAGTAAGGAAGAACTAGACTGAACAGGCAAAGTCTTATTAAGCAAAGCAAATTGCTAATGTTATTCAGGGGCTTGGGAAAAGTTTGTTTAGGGTGTGTTGAGTTCAGGGGCAAGAGTGAGTTGATGTCAGTCCAAGAGGCATGGTTGTGTTACTTATACAAGAAAATGGATTTACAGTGTGTTGGCATCAGTCTTAGAAGCATGTATCCTGGAGTAAGTTGGTTACTGACTGGCTGACTTTCAAAGTGTGAGGGTGTCACTACTTGGTTGGCTTTCAGAACCTTGTTCACTGAAGCAAGTTGTCATTGATCGATTAGACAAGTTAAACCAGCTCTACTGTTTATTACCAATGCTAAAGAATGATCAATCATTTCCTAGGAGTAGAAGGACATTTTTGTTCTTGAAACAGTCCTCTACTGAAAAATTGTTCAGGATGGTGAATAAGTAATTATGTAGATGATTTCAGTTTGTTTTATACCATATAGAAGCATCATGTAAGAGAAAAACAACAAAATAAATACACAGGAAAGAAGAGGAAAACCTAGAGAAAGGAAGATGCAATGTTTCCTTACAAGAGCAGCCATAGCTAAGCAAAGGGCTATTTTTCTTTCTCTTACATAGGCATATTATGCAGGAGAGAGCAAATGGAGCATTTTTCCTTCATGGCTGGAGAGCTATAATTATTCCATGAGTGAACTTTTCTGACCTTAGGTGTATACTCTTCACCTGGCCCCTCTTACTGTGTTTCCTCCAGAGATGGGTATCCTACCTCCCCTTTGAAGGTGCCATCACTGTTCCCAGGTCCTCTCTATAGCAGGACACTGAGCTGTAATATGTGTTTGATGAAACCACATCCCATAAACAGGTGACACACAAATGTATCTGTCTACTCCTACATTTGTTCTCCCGTCCTTACATACTTAACATAGATGTTAAACTAAATGTATCATTATGTCATCATCATTAAAAATAAAAATAAGCAAGGAGAAGGAGTTTCTGCTCCTTTCTTTCACAACTAAATCATCTGAAGGGCTAGGCTAATTAATGAATGACTTTTTGAATCAAGAAAAAGCCTTACAAATGCTTCTTGGTCAGTGCATGTAATCTGTTGCAGATTATATCAGCACCGTATCCCCTCTTCATAACAAGACACTTAAATTGGACAAGTCTCACCTGAATTAAGTCCACCTGTCTCTCTCTGGACTGCCTGCCTTATCTGCCTTATCTATAAAACAAGCTGTCTTTATTGCTGGGTCTTTGATGCAGCCACTCCTCTACACAGCGTTTTATATGAAGATCAGAAGCTTTAACTTCTAGTTCAAAGGCTTTTACCAAAGTATTTCAAGCTTTTGGTATCCAGGGGGCTCTCTTTCCTACTTTGAAGCACAAAGCAAGGGGTAAGACATGGGCCAAACATACTAGTGATTGCAGGCACATGGTAAATGATCAGACATCTATTACTATTTAATCTTTTTTTTCAGGGTTTCTCTAGGGAGAGCAGGGCTGCAGGGCAAATACAGTAGGCTCAAGAACTTTCTCCAGTTCACAGCTACCAAGAGTCCCATTGAGGATATCTAAAAGCATACAATTCACTCAGCATACAAAAAGGAAGTACTGGAAGTTGTTTCTAAGGAAGGGATAAGTACTATATAATAATTGTTATAGCCGGTGTTCACCTGCCAAAACTGTAGAATGCTACATCTAAAACGAGAGATTGGAATAAAATTTTTATTGAATACTAACAATGTGCAAGATTCTTTAGATATATTATTTAATACATAAAGTTCCACAAGACAGGTACAGTAGTCCACCTTATCCAGAGGGGATATGTACAGGTACAGTAGTCCACCTTATCCATAGGGGATACCCTATGATACTATACTTTTTTCTATATATACATAACAATTAAGACGTTTTATTTGTAAACCAGATACAGTAAGAGATTAATAGCAATAACTAATAATAAAATGGAACAATTATAAACATATACTATAATAAAAGTTATGTCAGTATGGACTCTCTGAAAATATCTTGTACTGTACTCATCCTTCTTGTGATGATGTAAGATAATAAAATGCCTATGTGATGAAATGAAGTCAGGTGAATGATGTAAGCATTGTTATATAGCGTTAGATTACTATTGAACTTCTGATGATATGTCAGAAGGAGGATTATCTTCTTTTGGACTAGGGTTGAGCATGGGTAACTGAAACCATGGAAAGCAAAACCATGGGTAAGGGAGAACTACTATATTATTACTCTATATTGTAATGTAGAGGGAGGACAATGAGGCTCAGAGAAGTTACCTGCTTTAGGTCAGTAAGAAAGAAGAACTGGAATTACACCCTCTAGTTTATTAGTCTGTAAAGTCCCATCGTTTTACACCATGTTGACTTCTGAAAAAAAGTGATGCTTTTAAAGATTACTTGAATGAAAAAAAATTAAAAGATAACTTGAATAAAATTTTCTTCTATGGTAGATAACATGAAACAAAACTGTAAAGGAAAACGTATTCAAAATAAAATTTTTATTTATTTTTAAAATTTTTCTTTAAATTCTAGTTAGTTAACATACAGTACAATATTGGTTTCAGGAGTAGAATTCAGTGACTCATCACTTACATACAATACTAAGTGCTCATCATAACAAGTTAACTCCTTAATAACCATCACCCATTTAACCCATTTCCTACCCACCTCCCTCCAAGAACCCTCAGTTTGTTTTCAAACCCTCATGGTTTGTTTCCCTCTTTTGTCTCCTTTCCTATATGTTCATCTGTTTTGTTTCTTAAATTTCACATATGAGTAAAATCATATGATATTTGTATTCCTATGACTGACTTATTTTGCTTAACATAATACATACTAGCTCCAACCATGTCATTGCAAATGGCAAGATTTCATTCTTTTTGATGGCTGGGTAATATTCCACCACACACACACACACACACACACACACACACACACCACATTCTCTTCATCCATTTATCAGTTGATGGACATTTGGGCTCTCTCCAAGCTTGGCTATTGTTGATAATACCACTGTAAACATTGGGGTGCATGTACCCCGTTGAGTCTGTATTTTTGTATCCTTTGGGTACATATCTAGTAATATAATTGCTGGATCAAAGGGTAGTTCCATTTTTAACTTTCTGAGGAACCTCCATACTGTTCTCAGAGTGGCTGCCCCAGTTTGCATTCCAACCAACAGTGCAAGAGAATTCCCCTTTCTTCACAGCCTCACCAACACCTGTTGTTTCTTGTGTTGTTAATTTTAGCCATTCTGATAGGTGTGAAGTGGTATCATGGTTTTGATTTGTATTTCCCTGATAAGGAGTGACGTTGAGCATCTTTTCATGTGTCTGTTAGCCATCTGGATGTCTTCTTTTGAAAATGTCTATTCCCGTCTTCTGCTTATTTGTTCACTGGATTATTTGATTTTTGGGTGTTGATTTTGATAAATTCATTATAGATTTTGGATACTAACCCTTTATCAGATATGTCATTTGCAAATATCTTCTCCCATTCCATCAGTTGCTTCTTAGTTTTGCTGATTGTATTCTTCACTGTGCAGAAGCTTTTTAACTTGATGAAGTCCTAATAGTTCATTTTTTGCTTTTGTTTCCCTTGCCTCTGGCAATGTGTCTAGTAAGATGTAGTTGTGGCCAAGGTCAAAGCGGTTGCTGCCTGTGTTCTCCTCTATAGTTTTGTAAAATGTTTATTTAAAAAAATATGTGAAAGAAGAAAAAAGACAAATGTTTGACTGGCTGAGGATGAGCATAAAAGAAACTACTGTTATGGTGAAAATCAGGGTTGGAAGTGAGAAAAAATGGGATCCTGGTGCAAGCCCTGGAAGAATGTCACTTGTAGATGGACAACAGAAAAATGTAAGGGCTTATTGTGATGATTTTCTACTTTACCAACTTTTGCATCCTGCAACATCTATCAAAAATACATTACTAGTAAATGCTTTTTGGATTAATGAGCTAATTGTGGCAAGATTAGAGGTTGGTTTATCACAGTCTTCTACCCCAGGCTCTTAAGGAAAACTTGGAAGAAATTTTGACTTGCGTATTCTTTGTGACAGGTATATCTGAGCATTCTGATCATTCAGCTCTGAAAGATACTCACTGTGTCTACATAGCTATTTGGAGATATTATGGAATAAGAGCAGAGAACCTTGGAGAACAGAAACCTCAGAGGCATATCCTGGATGCTTCCAGGGCTCTCTAGCATAGAAACCCATGTATATCACCAAAGGTGGAACCCTATTCTAGAGGCATTGTTCTTAAAGAGTGCTGTAAGGGTATTCATTATTATTTCATTTATTTGGATATTTATGTTATGTATGTCTCATAGTGACATGTAGCACTTTGGTTTATCAGACTTATATAGGTAAAGAAGAGAATGAAATATCGTCCTGTTGTAATAAATCCATCTTTTACTCTTAAATAATTGTATTTATCCTTTCTTTGCAGACAAAACTTTAAAATCCTTGGTTATCTTTCCACTAGGGATTAACAATCATCAGAGAGTTAGAAGAAAAGTAGAAGAGTATAACTATCATTTCAGGTCTCCAGCCTCTTTTAAAAAAGCTCTACTTTTATGGTTTGCAATAAAAAAAATGCCCTACTTTACAGATAGCCAGCTGTTTCTTCTAAGAGGATTTTGCTAGGTAATACACTTAGTAGAAGGGGTCATATATTATAGATGGGATTAAAGAGGCATATGTAGGATTCTGTTATATGATTAATGGGAGGTGCTATACTTTTTTAAATGTATAATTCATCGACTATGTAGACAATTATTGAAATTGGTACTTTTCATAAGGTTCTCTTGCAGAATCAATGATTCTTTAATGAACAATTGCTAGAAAATCTAATCAGAAATGTCTAAATACAGTTAGAAAATAACAAATATCAGAGCAGAAATAAGTGAAATAGAGACTAAAAAGACAATAGAAAAAATCAGAGTAAGAGTTGATTCTTTGAAGAGATAAAACAAAATGGACAAAACTTTGCTAAACTCAACAAGAAAAACAGAGAGGGCCCCAAACTGGAAATGTAAGAGATGTTATAACTGATGCCTCAGAAATACAAAGGATCAAAAGAGACCTATGAAAAATTATATACCAACAAATTGCACAATGTAGAAGAAATGGATAAGTTTCTAGAAACATAACCTGCCAGGAAATAGAAAATCTGAACAGACCAATTACTAGTAAGGAGATTGAATCAGTGATCAAAAATCTCCCAACAAATTAAAGTCCAGGACTGGATGGCTTCACTGGTGAATTCTACCAAACATTCAAAGGAAAATTAATACCAGTTTTCTCAAACTCTTGTAAGAAATAGAAGAGGAAGGAATGCTTCCAAACTCATTTTATGAGACCAGATTTACCCTGACACCAAAACCAGACAAGGACACCACAACAAAAAAAATAATACAATGGAATATTACTCAGCCATAAACATGAATGAAATCTTGCCATTTGCAATGACATGGATGGAACCAGAGAGTATTATGCTAAGTGAAATAAGTCAGTCAGAGAAAGTCAAATAACTTTCACTAATATTTGGAATTTAAGAAACAAAACAAATGAACATAGGGGAAAAGAGAGGCAAACCATCAAACAGACTCTTAAGTGTAGAGAACAAACTGAGGGTTACTGGAGGGGATATGGGATGTGAGCGGGGGATGGATTAAATGGGTGATGGATATTAAGGAGGGCACTAGTTATGCCCTGCTTAATGATGAGCATTGGGTGTTGTATGTATGTAATGAAACACTAAATTCTACACCTTAAAGTAATATTACACTATAAGTTAACTAACTAGAATTTAAATAAAAACTTGAAACTAAAAAAAAATAATAAAGCAGATTGGTAAAAGTTTTTCATGTAAAGTGGACCATCAACTCCCAGGACCAGAAACATACATTCTGGCATTAACCGATCAGTGTTTGTTTTGTGCTTATATATAATTTTAGGCTGAGAGCAAAGGTGGCAGTGGGGAGTGGGTGCTTGGGAATAGTTAAAAATAAACGTATGATAAAGAGAAAAATATTATAGGCCAAGATTCCTTGTAAACTTGGGTGCAAAAATCCTTAGTAAAATATGAGGAAACTAAATTCAATAATACGTTAAAAGGATCATACATGATGATCAAATGGGATTTGTTCCAGAGATGTAAGGATCATTCAACATCTGCAGGGCAGTCAATGTCATATACCATATTAACAAAATGAAGGATAACAACCACATGAAAATTTCAGTAGATACAGAAAAAGCATTTGACACACTTCAATGTCCATTTATAATAAAAAATATATCCAATTCAATATCCAAAATTCAGCATCCATTTATGATTTAGAAAGTGGGCATAAAGAGAACCTACCTCAACATAATAAAAGCCATATATGATAAGCCTACATCTAACATACTCAACAATGAAAAGCTGGAAGCCTTTCCTTTAAGATTAGGAGGAAGACAGGATGCCCATTCTCACCACTTCTATTCAACATAGTATTGGAAGTACTAGCCAGAACAATTAGGCAAGAAAAGGAAATAAGAGACATCCAAATTGGAATGGAAGAAGTTAAACTGTGTTTGCAAATGTCATGATAGTGTATATAGAAAACTCAAAAGACTTCATCAAAAAACTGTAGTAACTAATAAACAAATTCAGTAAAGTTGCAGAATACAAAATTAATACACAAAATATATTGTTTTTCTATACACCAATAACTATATGAAAGAAAAATAAAAGAATCCCATTAACAATAGTATCAAAAAGAATAAAATATCTAGTAATAAATTTAACCAAGGATGTGAAAGACCTGTATATTGAAACCATAAGGTATTAATGAAAGAAATTGAAAGCAATACAAATAAGTGAAAAGATAGCCCATGTTCATGGATTAAAAGAATCAACATTGTTAAAATGTTCATGTTACCCAAAGCATTTTTGAAATTCAGTGCAATTGCTATCAAAAAGCATTTTGCAAATAAATATAACAAGTAATCCTAAAATTTGTATGGAATCACAAAAGAAAACCCAAAGAGTCAAAATAACCCTGAGAAGAAGAACAAAGCTGGAAGTATCACACTCCCTGGTTTCAAACTATATTACAAAGCCAAAGTAATTAAAACAGTATGGTATTGACATAAAACAGACACATAGATCCATGAAACAGAATTGAGACCCCAGATATAAACCCATGTATATATAGTTAATTAAGTTATATATTTTTAAGTTTATTTATTTTGAGAGAAAGAGAGAGAATACCAAACAGGCACTGTCAATGTGGAGCCTGTTGCAGGGCTTGAACTCATGAAACATGAGATCATGACCTGAGCCAAAACCAAGAGTCCTATGCTTAACTAACTGAACTACCCAGGCACCCCATTATGGTCAATTAATTTACAACAAAAGAGCCAAAAGTATACAATGGGGAAAGGATAATCTGTTCAATAAATGGTGTTGGGAAAATTTGACAGCTACATGCAAAAGACTGAAACTTGATCTCTGTCTTAAATGATACACAGAAATTAATAAAATGGATTAATGACTTGAATGTAAGACCTGAAATAATAAAGCTTCTAAAAGAAAACATAGGCAGCGAGCTACTTGACATAGGTCATGGCAATGATTTTTTGGATCTGACACTAAAAGCAAAAGCAACACTAGCAAAATAAATAAGTTGGACTATATCATACTGAAAAGCTTCAACACAGAAGAAAAAATCAACAGAATGAAAAGGCTATTTTACTGAATGGAAGAAAATAATGGCAAGTCATATATCTGTTAAGGGGCTAATATCCAGAATATATAAAAAATTCATATAACTCAATAACAACAACAAAATCTGGTTAAAAAAGTTGGCAGATTAGTTGAATAGATATGTTTCCAAAGAAGACATGCAGATGGTCAACAGGTACATGACAAAATTCTCAATATCATTAATCATTAGGGAAATGCAAGTGAAAACCACAATAAGATATCACCTTGAACCTGTTAGAATGGTTATTACCAAGTAGACAACAAAAGCTGGTAAGGATGTGGAGGAAAGGGAATTCTCATGCATTGTAGGAATGTATATTGGTGCAGCCACTATGGAAAACAGTATGGAGGTTTTTCAAACAATTACAGATAGAACTACCACATGATCCAATAATTCCACTTTGGGTATTAACCCAAAGAAAGTGAAAACACGATCTTGAAAAGATATATGCACCCTTATGTTCATTGCAGAATTATTTATAATGGTTCAGATATAGAAACAACCTGTATCCATTGATAAATGAATGGCTAGAGAAGGTGTGATACACACACACACACACACACACACACACTAGAATATTAGCCATCAAAAAGAATGAAATGTTGCCATTTGCAACAATGTGCGTGGACCTTGAGGGCATTATGTTAAGTGAAATAAGTCAGACAGAGAAAGATAAATATCATATGATTTCTCTTATATGTAGAATCTAAAAACAAACCAACAAAAAAAATCAAGCTCAAAGATACAGAGGACAGATTGGTCCTTGCAAGAGGCAGGGAGTGGCAGGTGGGAGTATAAATTCATTACCAAAATTTTTTAAAAAGACAACACATTCTCCTAGATAACCACCATTCCCTTACTGTACTTAATAGTAGTTTCATTATATCATCTAGTATCCAGTCCATATTCAAATGGAAATTATAAGTAGTCAATTACAATTCAGCCAATAGCTTATTGTGGGATTATACACAGGACGATTGCCCTCTCTGTGTCTCTTTAGTTTCTTAATCTGTAAATTGAGGAGAATAACAGGAAAATGTGATACTTTTTGGCTTTATGATCCCATGACATGACTAGAGGTTAGGAAGGTTTAAAAACAAGACAAAGCGGGGTGCCTGGGTGGCTCAGTGGGTTAAGCGTCTGACTTCAGCTCAGGTCATGACCTTGCGGTCCGTGAGTTTGAGCTCCACATCGGGCTCTGTGCTGACAGCTCAGAGCCTGGAGCCTGCTTCTCCCCCATTCATGCTCTCTCTCTGTCTCAAAAATAAATAAACATTAAAAAAATTATTAAAAAACAGTAAAACAATAAAGCAAGCAAATAATACTTTCTTCACTTAAGGCTCCCTGGCTTTTTCTGGCTCCTGCATTTCTCTGCTCCTAAAAAGCATGGCAATGCTTCCAAAAAAAGTGGTCTGTAGGGCAGTCTTTACTCCATTGAAGATGCTCATGGCTTCCAATGACTGCCGTGTTGACACATCCTGTGGTCATTTGGCTGCCTCCTAGCATCGTTTGATCATGCTCATCTTGAAATACTCTCTTCTCTTGGCTTCCATTGGACTACATTCTCCTTTCTGGCTTTTCTGCCTTTGTTTTTCTTTTTAGTTCTTCCTTTTCTGCTTAACCTTCAAAAGTTTGAATATTTTAGAGTCCCAGTTATACTCGTCACTATCTACACTTTGGTTTTTAAGTGGGTCTTATCTATTCCTGTGGTTTTAAATGCTATTTATATGTTGATGGATTTCAAAATTATACCCAATGTTGGCTTCTCCACATCAAATACATGGCTAACAGACATTTACAAATTCAATATAGGCAAAACAAAACAAAAATTTTAATGTTTTCACCTCTAAACTCTTCCCCTTCAGTATTCCCCAACTCAATATGTGTACTATTTTTTAACCATGTTGAGGCCAATCATTTAAAACCTATCTATAATTCTTCTGTTTCTCCCGCTCCAGATATCATCTGTTTCAGTGACATACCATGGCATAACAAACTACACAAAATATAGTAGCTTAAAAAAAAGAAAATTATTATATCTCATAATTCTATGGGTTAGCTGAAAGTTTCTCTTTTTTATTTTTAATTTTTTAAATTTTGGGGTGCCTGGGCAGCTCAGTTGAGTGCCAACTTTGGCTCAGGTCATGATCTCGTGGTTTGTGGGTTCGAGCCCCATGTCGGGCTTTGTGTTGACAGCTCAGAGCCTGGAGTCTGCTTTGGATTCTGTGTCTCCCTTTCTCTCTGCCCTCCCCAACTTGCGCTCTAAACATGAGTGTTAAAATAAACATTAAAAAAATTAATAAAATTAAAAAAAAATTTAATTTCAGCGGAGCTCTAAACACGAGTGTTAAAATAAAATAAACATTAAAAAATTAATAAAATTTTTAAAAATTTTAATTTCATTGGAGTTAATATACACTATTACATTAATTTCAAGAATGCAATATAATGATTCAGCAATTCCATATATTACTCAGTGCTCATAAATTCAAGTGCACTCTTAATCCCTTCACCTATTTCACCCATCCCCCCATCTACCTACCCTTTGGTAGCCAACGGTTTGCTCTCTATAGTTAATAGTCTATTTTGGGATTTGTCTCTTTTTTTTCCCTCTTTGCTTTGCTTCTTAAATTCCACATATGAATGAAATTATATGGTATTTGTCTTTCTCTGACTGGCTTACTTCACTTAGCCTTATCCTCCTAGATCCATCTATGTTGTTGCAAAAGGCAAGATTTCATTCTTTTTATGGCTGAATAATATTCCAGTGTGTGTGTGTGTGTGTGTTGTATATACACACACCACTTCTTCTTTATCCGTTAATCTATCAATAAACACTTGGGCTTCTTTCATAATATGCTATTGTAAACAATGCTGCAATAAACATAGTGTGTACTATCCTTTTGAATTGGTGTTTTTGTATTCTTTGGGTAAATACCTAGTAGGGCAATTACTGGATCATATGTTAATCCTATTTAACATTTTTAAAGGAATCTCCATATTGTTTCCACAGCAGCTGTGCCAGTTTGAATTCGCTGTGCCCCAACAGTGAATGAGGGTTCCTTTTTATCCACATCCTTGCCCACACTTGTTTCTTGTGTTTTTGATTTTAGCCATTCTGACAAGTGTGAGTTGATATCGCATTGTAGTTTTGATTTGTATTTCCCTGATTATTAGTGATGATGAGCATCTTTACATGTGTTTATTGGCCATCTATATGTCTTCTTTGGAGAAATGTCTGTTTATGTCTTCTACCCATTTTTATTTGGATTTTTTTTTGGTGTTGAGTTATATAAGTTATTTACATATTTTTGATACTAACCCCTTATTGGACATATCATTTGCAAATATCTTCTTCTATTCAATAGGTTGTGTTTTAGTTTTGTTGGTTGTTTCCTTTGCTGTGCAGAAGACTTTTATTTTGATGTAGTCTGATAGTTTATTTTTCCTTTATTTCCCTCGCCTCAGGAGACATATCTAGAAAGATGTTACAGCCAATGTCAGAGAAATTACTGCCTGTGCTCTCTTCTAGGATTTTTATGGTTTCAGGTTTCATATTTAGGTCCTTAATCCATTTTGAGTTTGTTTTTGTGTAAGGTGTAAGAAAATGATTGAGGTTTATTCTTTTGCATGTAGCTGTCCAGTTATTCCAATATCATTTGTTGAAAAGACTGTCTTTTTCCCATTGCATATTCTTGCCTGCTTTGAAGATTAATTGACAATATAATATATTGTCAATATAATATAATTATATTATATATATTATATATAATTATGACAATATAATAACAAAAACAATAGCTCAAGTTGCTTATTTTTGTTTTTGTTGCCTGTACTTTCAATCTCATATTCAAGATACCATTGCCAAGACCAATGTTATGAAGCTTTCCCTCTATAGGTTATTCTGGGACTTTTTAAGTTTCAGGTCTTTAAGTTTCAGGTCTTAAATTTAAGTCTTTAATCCATTTTGAGTTTATTTCTGTGTAAAAGGATCTGTTTCATTCTTTTGCATGTGGATATCTAGTTTTCTCAACACCATATGTTGAAGAGACTATCTTTTTTCCTTTATATATTGTCAAACCAGCTGACTGCGTATGTATGCACTTATTGTGAGCTCTCTGTTCTATTTCATTGGACTACGTGTCTTTCTTACACAAGTACACTTCTTTGATTACTATAACTTTGTAATGCATTTAAAATCAGGAAGTATGATAACTCCAGCTTTGTTCTTGTTTCTCAGAATTTATTTGGCTATTAGTGATCTTTTGTGATTCCATGCATATTTTATTTTATTTCATTTTATATTTTTTAATTTTACTTTTCTGTTTTATTTTATTTCTTACTTTCTAATTTATTTAAATCAAATTTAGTTAACATATAGTGTAATACTTATTTAAGTAGTAGAATTTAGTGATTCATCACTTATACATAACACACAATGCTCATCTCAACATGTGTCCTCCTTAGCGCCCATCACCTATTTAGCTCATCCTCTTACCCAATTCCCCTCCTGTAACCCTCAGTTTGTTCTCTGTATTTAAGAGTCTCATGGTTTATCTCCCTCTCTGTTTTTATCTTGTTTTTGCTTCCCTTCCTTTATGTTCATCTGTTTTGTTTCTTAAATTCCACATGAGTGAAATCATATGATCTCTGTTTTTCTATGACTGACTTACTTTGCTTAGTATAATACACTCTTGTTCCACTTCACCATTGAAAATGGCAAGATTTTATTATTGCCGAATAATATTCTATTGTATATATATACCACCTCTTTATCCATTCTTCAGTTGACGGATATTTGGGCTCTTTCCATAATTTGGCTAATGTTGATACAGCTACTATGAATATTGGGGGTATGTGCCCCTTTGAATCAGCACTCCTGTATCCATTAGATATATAATTGTTGGGTTGTAGAGTAGTTTTATTTTTAATTTTTTGATGAACGTCCATACTGTTTTCCAGAGTGGCTGCACCAGTTTGCAATCCCACCAGCAGTGCAAAAGTGTTCCTCTTTTTCCACCTCCTCACCAACATCTGTCATTGCCTACGTTATTAGTTTTAGCCATTCTAACAGGTGTGAGGTGGTATCTCATTGTGGTTTTGATATTTATTTCTATGATGATGAGCAATGTTGAGTGTCTTTTCATGTGTCTGCTTGCCATCTGGATGTCTTCTTTGGAAAAGTGTTTTTTCATGTCTTTAGCACATTTCTTCACTGGATATTTGTTTTTTTCTCTGTGTTGAGACTGATAAGTTCTCTATAGATTTTGGATACTAACCCTTTATCAGATATGTCATTTATCTTTTCCCATTCCATCAATTGCCTTTTAGTTTTGTTGATTATTTCCTTTGCTGTGCAAAAGCTTTTTATCTTGATGAGGTCCCAATAGTTCATTTTTGCTTTTGTATCCCTTGCCTCAGGAGACATGTCAAGTAAGAAGTTGCTGTGGCCAAGGTCAAAGAGGGTGCTGCCTGTATTCTCCTCTAGAATTTTGATGGTTCCCTGTCTTACATTTAGGTCTTTCATCCATCTTGAGTTTATTTTTGTGTATGGTGTAAGAAAGTGGTTGAGGTTTATTCTGAATATTGCTATCCAGTTTTCTCAATGCCATTTGCTGAAGAGACTTTTTTTCCCATTGGATATTCTTTCCCGCTTTGTCAAAGATTAGTTAGCCATATATTTGTGAGTCCATTTCTGGGTTCTCTAGTCTGTTCCATTGATCTATGTGTCTGTTTTTGTACCAGTACCATACCGTCTTGATGATTACAGCTTTGTAATACAGCTTGAAGTCTGGGATTGTGATGCCTCCTGCTTTGGTTTTCATTTTAAGGATTGCTTTGGTATTCAGGTCTTTTCTGGTTCCATACAAATTTTAGGATTATTCTAGCTCTGTGAAGAATGCTGGTGTTATTGTGATAGGGATTGCATTGAATGTGTAGATTGCTTTGGGTAGTATAGACATTTTCACAACATTTGTTCTTCCAAACAGTGAGCATGGAATGTTTTTCCATTTCTTTGTGTCTTATTCAATTGCTTTCATAAACTTTCTTAGTTTTCAGCATAAAGGTATTTACCTCTTTGGTTAAGTTTATTGCTAAGTATCTTATGGTTTTTGGTGCAATTGTAAATGGAATCAATTCCTTGATTTCTCTTTCTGTTGCTTCACTGTTGATGCATAGAAATGCCACATATTTCTGTACATTGATTATATATCCTGCAACTATGCTGATTTCATGTATCAGTTCTAGCAGTTTTTTGCTGGAGTCTTTTGGATTTTCCATGCAGAATATCGTGTCATCAGTGAAGAGTGAAAGTTTGACTTCTTCCTTGACAATTTGAACGTCTTTTATTTCTTTGTGTGGTCTGATTTCTGAGGCTAGGATTTCCAACACTGTGGAACAATAGTGGTGAGAGTGGACATCCCTGTCGTGTTCCTGACCTTAGGGAAAAGCTCTCAGTTTTTCCCCATTGAGGATGATATTAACTGTGGGGCTTTCATAAATGGCTTTATAATGTTTAGGTATGTTCTTTCTACCCCTACTTTCTTGACGATTTTTTTTCAAGAAAGCATATTATATTTTGTCAATATGCCTTTTTTTTTTGCATCTGTTAACAGGACCATGTGGCTCTTATCATTTCTTTTATTAATGTGATATATAATGTTGATTGATTTGTGAATACTGAACAAGCCCTACAGCCAAGAAATATATCCCACTTGATCATGGTAAATAATTCTTTTAATGTATTGTTGGATTTGGTTTGCTTGTATATTATTGAGAATATGTGCATCCATGTTCATCAGGGAAATTGGTCTGTAGTTCTCCTTTTAGGTGGGGTCTTTGTCTGGTTTTGGAATCAAGGTGATGCTGGCCTCTTGGAATTGAGTCTGGAAGTTTTCCTTCCATTTCTGTATTTTAGAACAGCTTCAAAAGAATAGGTGTTAACTCTTTAACTGTTTGGTACAATTCCCCTGGAAAGCCATTCAGCCATGGACTCTTGTTTGTTGGGAGATTTTTGATAACTGATTCAATTTCTTTAGTGGTTATGGGTCTGTTCAAATATTCTATTTATTCCTGTTTTAGTTTTGGTAGTTTATATGTTTCTAGGAATTTGTCCTTTTTTCTCAGATTGCCCAATTTTTTGACATATAATTGCTCATATGCTCATAACAATATTCTCTTATTGTTATTTGTATTTCTGCAATGTTGGTTGTTATATCTCTTATTTCATTCGTGATTTTATTTATGTGAGTCCTTTACTTTTTTTTTTTTTTTTTTTTGATAAATCTGGCTAGGGGGTTATCGATTTTGTTAATTCTTTCGAAGAACCAGCTCCTGGTTTCATTGATCTGTTCCACTGTTTTTTTTTTTAATTTTGATATTGTTGAGTTCAGGTCTAATCTTTATTATTTCCCTTTTTCTTCCAGTTTTTTTTCTACCTCCTTTAGGTATAAGGTTAGGTTTTGTATTTTTGACATTTCTTTCTTCTTTAGGAAGACCTGTATAGCAATACACTTCCTTATTATGACCACCTTTGCCATATCCAAGAGGTTTTGGACTGTTGTATTTTCATTTTCATTGGCTTCCATGTGGTTTTTAATTTTCTCTGTAATGTCTTGGTTAACCCAGTCATTCTTTAGTAGGATGTTCTATTTCTTTTTTTTTTTTTTTTTTTTTTAGTAGGATGTTCATTCATCTCCAAGTATTTGTGGTCTTTCCCAATTTTTTTCTTGTGGTTGATTACCAGTTTCATAGAATTATGCTCTAAAAATATGCACAAGGGGCACCTGGATGACTCTGTTGGTTGAGTGTCTGACTTCGGCTCAGATCATGATCTCATGGTTCATGGGTTTGGGCCCCACATCAGGTTCTGTGCTGAATGCTTTCACAAGGCCTGAAGTCTGTTTTGGATTCTGTGTCTCCTCTCTCTGACCTTCCCCCACTTGTGCTTTGTCTCACTCTGTCTCTCAAAAATAAATAAATATTAAAAAATAAAATAAAAATATGTATATGATCTTAATCTTTTTGTATTTATTGAGGAATGATTTGTGACCAAGTATGTGATCTATTCTGGAGAGTGTTCCATGTGCACTTGAGTAGAATGTATATTCTGCTGCTTTAGGATGAAATGTTTTGCACACATTTGTTAAGTCCATCCTGTCCAATGTGTCATTCAAAGCCATTGTTTCCTTGTTGATTTTCTGTTTAGATTATCTCTCCATTGCTGTAGTGGGGTGTTGAAATCCAATACTATTATAGTATTATCAATCAGTTTCTTTATGTTTGTGATTAATTGATTTATATATTTGGGTGTTCAAGTTGGGGGCATAAATATTTACCATAGTTAGATCTTCTTGTTGGGTAGACCCCTTAATTATGATATAATCTCCTTGTTCATCTCTTGTTACATTCTTTATTCTAAAATCTAGTTTGTCTGATATAAGTATGGCTACTCTGGCTTTCTTTTGATGTCCATTAGCATGATAGATGCTTTCCCATCCCTGTACTTTCAATCTGCAGGTGTCTTTAGGTCTAAAATAAGTCTCTTGTAGGCAGCATATATATGGGTCTTATTTTCTCATTAATTCTGATACTCTGTGTCTTTTGATTGGAACATTTAGTCCATTTACATTCAGAGTGATTACTGAAAGATACAAATTTAGTGCCTTTGTGAAACCTGTAGAGTTGGTGTTTCTGATGATGTTTTCTGGTCCTTTCTAGTCTTTGCTGCTTTTGGTCTTTTTTAATTTTATTTTTCTCTAATTTTTTTAAAGTTTATTTATTTATTTTGAAAGAGAGAGAGAGAACACAAGCTGGAATGGGGCAGAGAGAGGAGGAGAGAGATAATTCTAAGCAGGCTGCATACTATCAGTGCAGGGCTCAATGCGGGGCTTGAACTCGCAAACCATGAGATCATGACCTGAGCCAAAGTCAGGAGTTGATGCTTAACCAACTGAGCCACTCAGGTGCCCCTATTATGTTTTTTCTATACTCAAAGAGTCTCCTTTAAAATTTCTTGCAGGGCTGATTTAGTGGTCACAAACTCCTTTAGTTTTCTGTTTGTTTGTTTGTTGTTTGTTTGTTTGTCTGAGAAACTCTTTATCTCTCCTATTTTTAATGACAGCCTTGCTGAATAAAGAATTATTGGCTGCATATTTTTCCCATTCAGCATGTTGAATATATCCTGACACTCCTTTCTGGCCTGCTTTGTTTATGTGGACAGATCTACTGTGAACCTGATGTGTCTTCCTTTATATGCTAAGGACTTTTCTCCCCCCATTTCTGCTTTCATAATTCTCTCCTTGTCTGTGCATTTTGTGAATTTGACTATGATACGTTTTGGTGATGGTTGGTTTTTGTTGAATTTGATGAGAGTTCTCTGTGCTTCTTTTTGATGTCTGTGTCCTTCCCCAGATTAGGAGAGTTTTCATGTATAATTTGCTCACATAAAACTTCTGTCCATTTTTCTCTCTTCATCTTTTGGAACTCCTATGATACAAATGATACTCTTTTTTAATAAATCACTGAGTTCTCTAAGTCTTGTGTTATGACTTTTTGCCTTTGTTTCCCTCTTTTTTACTGCTTCATTATTTTCCATAATTTTATCTTCTGTATCACTTATTCACTGCTCTGCCTCATCCATCCGTGCCATCATGGCATCCATTTGAGATTGCATCTGAGTTGTAGCATTTTTAATTTCTGCCTGACTACATTTGGTTCTTTTACCTCCACAGAAAGGGATTCTATGGTGTATTCTGTGCTTTTTCAACCTCAGTTAGTATTCTAATAATTGTGGTTTTAAATTCTAGTTCAGACATCTTACTTATATCTGTGTTGATTAAATGCCTGGCCGTCATTTCTTCCTCTTCTTTCTTTTTGGGTGAATTCCTCCATGTTTTCATTTTGAAGGAAGAAAAAAAATTAATAAAGTAAAAAATAAAAATTAAAAACAAAACAAAACAAAATAAAATAAAGGAAGCTATATCCTAGGTGTGTTTCAGTCTGCTTGTTGAAAGAAGCCTGATAGAATAGAGAAAAAAAGAGAAAGGAAAGGAAAAAAAAGTTTAAAAAATGTAAAAATTAAAAAAATATATAAATAGTAAAATAGAATAAAATAAAAGAAAATGAAATAGATTAAAACAATTTTAAAAAATAAAAAAAAATTACTCTTTCTGGTTCTAATAAAGAGGAAAGACAGAAAGAAATAAAACAATTTAAGCAAAAATAGAAGCAAAGAAAATGAACAAATGAACCAGCAAGCAGAATGAAACCCAAATAAAGTTAATACAGTTTCCCTTAGAACTGAAACGTTGAAGCACACTGTAGTCTGTAGACTAAGCTGGTGGAGGGGTTTGTGTTGGTATTCTGGGTGATGTGTCTGGAGGGTGCAGTTGGGCTGGGCTTGGTGTAACAGCTCCATTCTCCACTTGGTAGTGCTGCTTAGCTTACTGGGGTAGATCTGTTCACGTGTGCAGTAGAGGTGAAAATGGCTTCACCCAGTTTCCTAGTCCCTGGCCCAGGAAATTTGTGCTCTCATCAACCTGTGATCAAGCACCCAACCTTTGTTTCAGCCCTTTGTCCACTCCCTGCCTCTACCCTGTCCTTGTCCAAGCTGTCTGCCTGCCAGGTGGCACCTCTCTCCAGAGTTTTATTTTAGATGGGACTGTGTTTCAAAACCCCACACCTCAGAGACTCCCATGGCTTGGACCCATGCCGATTCTCTGGTGGAGGGTTTCGCTGAGCAATGGCTGAGCTCCAGCTCTCCCCAGAAAACAGTTCACACAGTTGCACAGTAGCATAGGTTCAGAGTTTATGGTAAGTCACAACACATAGCCAGCACCAGGTTTTGCTGCACTCTGGTGTCTTTATCCCAATACCAGCAAATGTGGCTGCTCTCTAGGGTCCACTGGGAACCTGTGCCCTTGGGGAAGCTGTATGGCCTCCACCAAGTGCACTTCAAGCAGAGGAACAGCCTCTCCCTGTGTGGTATACGGACCCCTCATACTGACCTGCCTGCTCCTGGGGATTCACACTACTTCCCCACAAGAGCACCACCTGGCACTGAGCTTTGAACCTTCAGACTCTGTGCTCCACTCTTTATACACTGGTGGTATTGCAACCCTCTCTTTGTTCCTCATCAATAGTCTTGGGGAATAGATTTCTTGTCTGATCTTATGTGGACGTTTTCACTCCTTCTCTCTCTCTCTTCTCTCCAGCTACTTTCATGGGGAATTCTTTTCTTATGGGATGCTGCACTCTCCTCTTCTCTTTCTCTGTCCTTTCTCCATGAACATGGCTCCCAACACTCCTCAGCTCTGTGGCTTTTCTCTCCCAGTTCAACTCTCCATACTGCACACCTGCCAAGTTCGGTGGCTCAAGTTATTCAGATTGTTGCATTAGTCCTCAGATTAATTTCCTAGGTGTTCAAAATGGTTTGATACTGACTTAGCTGCATTTTAGGGATGAGACAAGCTCAGGGTTCCCATACTGCTCCACCATTTTAATTCCTCCCCACATTGATACACATTTTAGTATTGTTTTTATTTCTGTAAAAAATGTCATTATGATTGTGGTAGATATTACATTGAGTCTATAGGTTGTTTGGGTAGCATAGACACTTACAAAATATTATGTCTTCCAATCCATGAACACCAGATGTCTTTCCATTTGTGTCTTTTTTAGTTGTTTTTTTTTTTAATCAACGTTTTGTAGATTTTGGTGTCTAATTCTTTCCTCTCCTTAAGCCAAGTTATTACCAAAGTATTTTATTCTTTTTGGTACCATTGTAAATGAGATTAGTTTCTTAATTTCTTTTTCAGATAATTTGTTGCTAGTATACAGAAAAGCAAGTGGATTTTTGTATATTGATTTTGTATCCTGCTACTTTACTGAATTCATTTATTAGTTCTAATAGATTTTGGTGGTGTCTTTAAAGTATACTACACATAAAAGTCATTTCATTTACAAACTGAAATTTTTACTTCTGGTTTGGGTGACATATATTTCTTTTTCTTGACTAATTACTCTAGCTAGGACTTCCAGTATTATGTTGAATAGAAGTGATGAGAATGGGCATTCTTGCCTTATTCCTGGTCTTAGAGGAAAAGCTTTCAGTTTTTCAATGTTGATGATAATGTTAATTGTGGGATTTTCATATATGTCTTTTATTTTGTTGAGATACTTTTCTTCTATTTCTAGTTTGTTGAGAGTTTTTATCGTGAAAAAGTGTTGAATCTTTGTCAAATGTTTTTTTTTTCTGCATTGAGATGACCATGTGATTTTAATCCTTTATTTTATTTTTTAAAAATTTATTTTTTTTGAGAGAGACAGAGATAGAACGAGTGGGGGAGGGGCCAAGAGAGAAGGAAAGAAAGATTGTAAAGCTGGCTCTGCATTGCTAGTGCAGAGCCCAACTTGGGGCTCAAACCCATGAAACCATGCAATAATGACCTGAGCCAAAACCAAAAATCAGAGACTCAACTGACTGAGACACCCAGGTGTCCCTAATCCTTTTTTTTTTTAACGTGTAATACCACATTAATTAATTTTATATGTTGAACTTCCTTGAATCCCAGGATAGATACCACTTGGTCATGGTGAATTATCCTTCTAACATACTATAGGATTCAGTTTGTTAGTATTTTGTTAAGAATTTTTGCAGCTATGTTCATCAGGGATATTGGGATTCATTTTTCTTTACTCATGCAGTCTTTCTTTGGCTTTGGTATCATGGTAATTCTAGCTCATAAAATGATTTGGAAAGTATTCTGTTCTTTGCAGTTTTGGTGAAGAGTTTGGAAAAAAAAAACATTAATTCTTTAAATGTCTGGTAGAAATTACCAGTGAAGTGATCTGGTCCTGAAGTTTTCTTTGGAAGTTTTTGATTACTGATCCAATCTCTATATTAGTGATAGGTCTGTTCAGATGTTCTATTTCTTCATTACTTAGTGTTGGCATGTTGTGTTTCTAGTAATTATCCATTTCTTCTAGGCTATCTAGTTTGTTGGCATGTAATTTGCTGCATCTCATAAGTTTTGGTATATTGTGTCCCCCCCCCTTTTTTTTGTCTTGAAGTATTTTCTAATTTCCATTTTGATTTCTTCTCTGACTCTATGGTTATTTAAGAGTGTGCTGTTTAATTTCCACATATTTGTGAATTTTCCAGTTTTCCTTCTGCTATTGATTTCTAGTTTCATTCTATTGTGATTAAAAAAATACTTGATATAATTTTATTCTTAAGTTTGTTAAGAGGTGTTTTGGCCTTAACTTGTGATCTAGTCTATAGAAAGATATGTATACACATGAGAAGAATGTGTGTTCTGCTACCATTTGGTGGAATGTTCTACACATATATGTTATGTCCATATGGTTTATAGTATTGTTCCAGTCCTCTGTTTCCTTATTGATCTTCTGTCTGGATGTTCTACCCATTATTGAGAGTGAGATATTGGGATTCCTGGGTGGCTCAGTAGGTAAACTGTCTGACTCTTGATTTTGGCTCAGGTCATGATCTAATGGTTTGTGGCATTGAGCCCTGCATCAGGCTCTGTGCTGACAGCGTGGAGCCTATTTGGGATTCTCTCTCTCCCTCTCCTCTGCCCCTTCCCCACTTGCTCACTCTTTCTTTATCTCTCAAAATAAATAAAAATATATAAAAAAAGAAAGTGAGATGTTGAAATCCCCTGTTGTTATTGTATTACTTTCTATTTATCTCTTTAGTTCTGTCCTGTTTGCTTTACATATTTAGGTGATTTGATATTAAGGCACATGTATTTAAAATTCTTATAACTTCATGGTGAATTGATTCCTTTATTATCATATAATGTCCTCCTCTGCTTCTTGTGACAGTTTTTGACAATCTAGACATAAGTTCAGACTTATTTTGTTTGATGCAATATAGCCACAAGTGCTGGTTTTTGGTTACTATTTTCATAATTATCTTTTCTTCCTCACCACTTCCCTTTAAGCTTATGTATGTCCTTAAACTTAAAGTAAGTTTCTTGTTGATGACATATAGTTAGGTCATTTTTTTTTCTTTAAATCCCTTCAACCACTCCATGTCTTTTGATTGGGAATTTTAATACATTTGCATTTAATTATTGATAAAAAAGGATTTACTATTGCCATTTTAAAAATTGTTTTCCATTAGTCTTATAGTTCTTTTTCTGTCTTTTCCTGTCTTGATATATTCCTTTATGTTTTGTTGATTTTTGGTGTTGTTATGCTTTGATACCCTTTTCTTTTTCTTTTGTGTAACTTACATAGTTTTATTTTCATGTGAGTGGTTATCTAGGGGCTTACACAAAATATTTTATAGTTGCAACATTTTATTTTAAGCTAGGAACAAGTTCAATTGTATTAGAAAACTATACCTTAACTTCCTCTTTCCCCTTTATAGTTACTGTTATCACAGTTTACATCTTTTCATATTGTATATTTTAATATATTTTTAGTTGTTATTTTTTAATACTTTTGAATTCTAACTTTTATACTAGAATTAAAAGTGATTTACCTACTGCCGTTACAATTATACAGCATTCTATATTTGTCTGTATATTTCACTTGTACCAATAAGTTTCATACACTCTCATGCTATCATATTTATATTTAGTGTTTTTTCATTTCAACTTGAGCTTCCTTTAGCATTTCTTATAAAGTAGTTCTACTGGTAATAAACTCCCTCAGCTTTTGTTTGTCCAGGAAAGTCTTTATCTTTCACTTTTGGAGGACAATTTTATTCATTATAGCATTTTCGTTTGGCAGTTTGTTCTTTTAGTACTTTGAAAATATTATCCCACTCTCTTCTGGCCTGAAAGGTTGCTGCTTAAGAATCCAATGGTAGTCTTATGCGGAGAGGGTTCCTTTGTAGAGACTAATACTCTTGCTGCTTTCAGAAATTTCTCTTTGTCTGTCATTTGACAGTTTGATTATAATGTCTTGGTGTAAATTTATTTGATGTATTATTTGGTGTGTTTTGAGATTCTTGCATCTGGATGTCCATTTTCTTCCCCAGATTTAGGAAATTTTCAACCATTTTTAAAGTTTATTTATTTTGAGAGACAGTGAGAGAGCAAGAGCAAGTGAGCAAGCATGAGCACAAGTGGGGGTGAGGCAGAGAGAGAGAATCCCACGTAGATTCTGTGCTGTCAGTGAAGAGGCCAGTGTGGGGCTCGATGGTGGGCTTGATCTCACAAACCATGAGATCATGGCCTGAGCTGAGATCATAATCAGATGCTTAACTGACTGAGACACCTAGATGCCCCAACCATCATTTCTTTGAATAAGGGTCCTTTCTCTTTCTCTTCTTTCTGAGAATCCCACAGTGCACATATTGATATGCATGGTGGTGTCCTATAAATCTCTTACACTTCACTTTTTTCATCCTTTTTTCCCCCTCTAATTGAATATTTTCAAATACCTATCTTTGAATTTTCAGTTTCTTTTCTTTTCTTTTCTTTTCTTTTTTTGGCTTGATCTAGTCATCTAGTCTGATGTTGAACCCCTCTAGTGAATTTTAAAGTTTAATTATTGTACTCTTCAGCCCCATGATTTGTTTAGTACTTTTTAATGTTTTCTACCTCCCTGTGGAAATTCTCATTTAGCTCATGTATTGTTCTCTTGGCCTTAGTGAACATCTTTATTACAATAATTTAAAATTTTCTGCCATGTAAATCATATAACTTTATTTCACTAGGGTCTGGAGTTTTATCTTGTTCCTGGAGATTTATCTTGTTCCTTTAGAGCATTTTTGTTTAATTCTTATTTACTTTGACTGTTTGGTTTATGAAAGACAGAAGCCTGTCCTGTGGGGGAGCCCCTCATTATGACCAACTTCTTCCTTCCTATGGGGGAAGGTGAGACCTAAGGGATCTCTTCCTGATTATATGGTGCTGTACCAGGAAGGCAACTCTGAACAGAACATTTCCTGAATTTCCCTAATGGCTTCATTCTGGTTTTGTGTTTGCCAAGGGTGAAGGAAAATTTCAATTAGTTTCTGGATTTCTCTCGAAGGAAATGTGTCCATGAATTGTTGCTAAATTGGTATGTTCATAGGAGGAATGGAGGTCCAGGGCTTCTTACTTTGCTGTCTTGCTGACATTATTCCTTTGACAGCCACTCTGTGCTATATTGCCATGTTTTATTTTCTTCATAGCTATTTTCACCATCTCAAATTAACCTGCTCGTGCATGAATATACTTGGTTACTTTGTTGTTCTTCACTAAAAACTTATTAGCTCTACAAGAGCAGGGACCTAATTTGTTGAACCTTATGTTTCAAGTGTCTTAAGCTGTGCTTGATGCATAGTAAAACTTCAGTAAATACTTATCTAGAAAATTAATTTATTAATCAATGTTACGTTATAGTTGCATCTCTGTATTACAAAATGTTATTTTCAATGCCCTTGGTGGAGACAGAACAGTCTAATAGATGGAATGATGGTGGAGATCAGGTTCTGCCCATTATTTTTCAAGCATATTCAAAGCCATTTGGGCTCTCTGTAACTTGTGATTTGTCTCATATGAGATTAAGTTTGAAATTCTTCCTTCCCTATTTCAAAGGAATGATGTCAGTGTGAAGTAAAATCGTTTTTGTAAACCTCTAAGACCGAATTCACTATAAACCAGACACTACGTAAGTACTTTCTATCTGCTTTAGTCATGATTAGTTGGAAAAAATCTTTTATGGCCTAATAAATTGTCCTAGGGAACATGGTTTATAGTTACTGAGTTATTATGGGTAAAATAAATTTAGTTAATAGGTATAAATATCACATATATGAATATATGATGTCAAGTGCCTGATATTCCTCCCAAGTCTTTCTATATCATTGCCAAATGTTTTAGGCAAGATAGTCCTTTATCATAGAATTGGGAAAATTGCAATAAAAAATAAAACCTTATGTTTAGATAAGGTTTTATCTAAAACCTAAAGGTTTTATAAAACCTTAATCTTCTATCTTACAAATTATTTTAAAATCCTTGCCTTAATTTTAAAAGAAGATATAGTGCTTTTGTTCATTATTAAACTAGATTAATGTATTAAACTAAACTAATACATTACCTATAATTATACTAGTTGGCCTATGTGTTACTGTGCTAAATATTTTAGATATTATTTTTATACTCAATAACACTATGAAATGGGTGATATTATTCTCATTTTTCATAAGAGACAGCTGAGGTTTAGACTAATAAATTGACTTGCCCAGGGTGACACCATGCAAGCAGCGTTGGGTTTTAAATCCAGGTTGGTATGAGTCACTTGCTCACAGAACACGCAACCTGATGTCGGCAGGAATTGGGCAGAGAATATGAATATGTAAGGCCTCTGTGTATGATATAAATGGAGCAGCAGATACCATAGCCAAACCAGAGGGCAAAATCCATTGTCAAAAAACATGGCAAATTAAATCAAACAGCAACAAATCCCCAAATAGAACAAAGCATTACAGAACACATTACAGGCCACCACACTACAGACTAGAAACTCTGAGGTCACAGTATTTTTGCTCACCATTGTATCCCTCAGGTGTATCACAGGTGCTCAATAAATATTTGTTAAATGAATGACTTTGGAGCCTGCCTTATTTACACTCTATTGTGTATTCAACTTTAGGATAAGTTAAATATTTTTTTAATTTTTTTTTAAATTTTTTTTTCAACGTTTTTAATTTATTTTTGGGACAGAGAGAGACAGAGCATGAACGGGGGAGGGGCAGAGAGAGAGGGAGACACAGAATCGGAAACAGGCTCCAGGCTCCGAGCCATCAGCCCAGAGCCTGACGCGGGGCTCGACTCACAGACCGCGAGATCGTGACCTGGCTGAAGTCGGACGCTTAACCGACTGCACCACCCAGGCGCCCCAGGATAAGTTAAATATTTTAATGCTTCAGTCTATGAGAAATACTTTTGCTACTGATTTGAGAGATGAATTGCCTACGATTATGTCTTTCTGTGAATTCTAGATACTTGTAAGAAAACAAAATAATTGTGAAAACTAATTTTAAGTTTCAGTAAAGGCAGTACTTAATTGTACTGTAATTTAACAGTAGTTGCAGAAAAAAGATACCCTTCAAGCAGTGATGGAAGCCTTTCTTTGTGATCAAAGGAACATTTTGGCCTTTTCATTTTTAAAAAGCAACATAACTAAAATAAAGGTAATTTATAAAAAGAAACCAAATATTATTATTGAGGGAAAATTCAATTTAAATGAAATTATTTATGCCACTTGATCCAATTTAATGCCAAAAGATCCAATTTAATAATTTTTAACAATGGAAAGGGTTATTGGCTTTTACTGTAGCAATATTGAATATAATTTACAACTTACTACTATGGGCTTCATTGTTAGAGATATTTAATTTAAAAGCAGTGTTTAAATTTTTCACATAAATTTTGCTCCTGTAGCAATGAAGTGTATACTAAGCAACTACAATATGACTAACACCCTATGCAGGTCAACATGTAAAATTTTAAATACACACTTAAGGATCTAATGTAAATTTTGCTGTATCTTCATATTCATTAGTAAATTCAGAAAAAAAGATATTTTATCAATTTTATAATTCCACAATTAAATTTCAAGTTCAAATGAGTGACTGTAAAGTGAGAAAAATTTCTACAAAAGCAAAAGAATAGATTGTTGAAAGCTATTTTGTTTTATTTGACTTTAATGAATTCAGATACTTAAGGAGCTCCTACCAGAATACTTTAAAACAGAATCAGTATATTTGTCAGTCTTGAATGACCCACCCTTAACCTTGAAATATATTCTAAGTGATGTTATAGTAGGATGACAATGTCAAGGTTAGCTACTTTCTATTTATCCTAAAGAACTTGCTCTGGCATTGAGTATTAAGAATATCAACTAGAAAAAGTAATTTGGAAACAGAGGTTCATATAAACATTTTGAAGTATATGTGACTAAATTATCTCTAATATTGTGTAATTATATATTTCAATATTTTTCACATCGCTTTCTTTTTGAAGTTTATTTATTTTGAGAGACAGACAGACAGATTGTGAGGTAGGGATAGAGAGAGAGGAGAGAGAGAATCCCAAGCAGGCTCCAGAGTCAGTGCAGAGCCTGATGGGGGGCTCGAACTCACAAATCATGAGATCATGACCTGAGCTGAAATCAAGAGTTGGATGCTTAACCAACTGAGCCCCCCAGGTGCCCCTTCATAGGACTTTCTTAGAATTTATATCTCAAATTTTAAAATATATGCCTTTAATTCAAAATACTTAAAAGTTACAATTGCAATTTAAAAGTTTTGGGGTGCCTGGTTGGCTCAGTTGGTTAAGTGTCCAACTTTGGGTCAGGTCATGATCTTCCAGTCCATGAGTTCAAGCCCCATGTGGGGCTTTGTGCTGACAGTTCAGAGCCTGGAGACTGCTTCTTCGGATTCTGTGTCTCCCTCTTTCTGCTCCTCTCTCTCTCGTTCTCAATCTCTCTCTCTCAAAAATAAACATTAATTTTTTTTTAAAGTTTTAATATTTAATTGTGGTTAAAGCTGGCAGTTTGAGCTCATGATTAACCCAATCACTTTCCCCTACACTCTGAAAGAAAGGAGAAAATCATAAATTTTGGGATGTTAGAAAGCGGATATACAAATAATAAGTGATTTAGCAGACCCAATAAATGCAAAATCATATTAGCTATGGGAATAACTGAGAACCAGTCCAAGATACACTGCAGAATCCTCATAAGTCCCAGGAAAGCAATATCAGGTACCTCTGAAACTAGAGATGGGTCTGGGTTCTGAAATTAAGAAACCTGAGTGGAAGTTGTTTCAGATATATTTTTTATCCACTTTTCTGGACTTTCAGTGGGGCCTTTAATTCTGGTAACTCATGTGTTTAAGTTCTAGAAGGATTCTTCTTAAATTATTTTATTAATGGAGTGCCTGGGTGACTCTGTTAAGCGTCTGACTTCGGCTCAGGTCATGATCTCACAGTTCATGAATTTGAGCCCCGCATCTGGCTGTGTGCTGACAGCTCAGAGCCTGGAGCCTGCTTTGGATTCTGTGTCTCCCTCTCTATCTGCCCCTCCCCCCACTCATGCTCTGTCTCTCTCTCAAAAATAAACAAACATTAAAAAATATTTTATTAATGATTTTACCCATTGTTTTTCAATTCTCTCTTTCTGGAAACTTTAGTTTATGCACCCACTAAACACTACCAGAACCTTCCTTTGACCACCTACCCTGGCAGAAGTCTGGAGTTCTATTCTTGGTGGAGTTCTTTTCTTGGGAAAGTATAAAAATATGGGCCTTTATATAGAGAGAATAAGTTTCATTCACAAAATTGAAGGATTAACTGACCTTATTAATAATTAATGCTGAATATAGAAATACTGCTCTACTCCCAGAAAGTTGCAAGCCATATTTTTACCCTCTGGGAGAGATTAAAAAAAACCCAAAAAATTCCCTTAGAAATTTGACCATCCCAAGAAAATATTTAAATATCTCAAATTCCTTTACAATAATAACCCAAATCTACAAACACCACTCATGTGATTTCAGATTCCAAGCAGCATTTTAGTCTTGCACTCTTCATCATAAGAGAATTGCCATTGACTAACAGATACCTTGGAAAGGCTTTCAACATGGAAGATAAAAACCCAAACAAACAAACCAACAAAAGAAGCAACTTGGGAAGAAACAATTCAGCAAGAATAAAGAAGCTTTAACAAATAGATAACAGAAGATATTACAGAATGAAATATAAAAGAATAATTCAGAGAACAAGGAGAACTCATTGAAAGTAAAAACAGGAGAAATAAACAACTAAATAAAAGGTTGGAAGGTTATACTGAGAATATCTTTAAGAAGTAAGATTAAAAAAAGACCAACAGATAGGAAATTGGGCATACAACATAAGGAAAGTAGAACTCAATCTAGAAAGTCTAAAATATGAATAATAGAAGTTCTAAAAAGAGAGGATAGTAAAACAATGGGTGATACCAGTAAGAAAACAATTCAAAAATTCTTCCAGAACTGAAACACATGAATTGCCAGAGTGAAAGATTCTACTAAAAGGCCAGAAAAGTGGATGAAAATGCACACATACCAAGGCCCATAGTTTTTAATTATTGAAACACTGAGGACAAAAAATAAAGAAATAAAGAAATAAAGAAGATATTCTATAAACTTCCAAATTAAAAAGTCACATACAGAAGACCAGGAATCAAAATGATTTAGATATCACCAAATGATTTGGATATCAGAAACACTGTAAGCATGCAGACAAAATTTTGAAAAAAAAATTTCCAATACAGAATTTATAACCAAAATACTATTTCAAAATGAGGATAAAATAAAGACATTTTCATATATGCAAGTTCTTGAAAATGTACCTTTTACTTGCCTTTTATTAAGAAGCTAAAAAAGGATGTGCTTTATCTAAATAAGAGAGTAAACCAAGAAAGGGAATATGGAAAACAGTCAGAAGGAAACTCTAGGAGAATCCTGAGATATTAGGTATATGGTTGTATACCAGACATAGAGAGCAATCAGTCCACATTGAAACAGCGTGATCCAAGAGATGAACGTGTTCATTCCTTTATTCACCAACTCTACCCTAAGCCCTACTATTTATCATTCTGCTAGATACTTGGCATGCATCAGTGAACAAAGCAGACAAAGAAAGATATGTGTACTCTCATGGGGCTTATGTTCTATTGTTTGGGAGAGGAAAGTACAATAAACAGTAAGCAAGTAAATTATATAATGTGTTAGAAGGTGTTTCTGAAAAAATTTAAAAAGTAGCAGGACTGTGTAAAGAGATTGGGTGTCTGGGGTAGGAGGTAGGGGCATTGTAATATTAAGTAGGGTGGTCTGTGTTGGCCTCATTGAGAAGACAAAATTTGAGTAACAACTTGAAGGAGGTGAGGATTTGGCCAATACGTTATTTGGGATAAAATTATATTGGCTGAAGAAATAGCCAGAACAATATCTTAAGTGGAAGCATGTCTACAATTATGGTACATTCAAGGAACTGCAAAAAGGCCATGGTGACTAGCATGACATGAACAAGTATTTTGAGGATGCCAGAGAAGAAAAGGGGGAGACTGTGAGCCACTGTAAAGATATTAACTATCATCCTGTGTGAAATAGAAAGACTTTGGAAGCCTCTGGGCAGACAAGTCACATGATATGACTTAAATTTTAAAAGGACTACATGTTACTATAATTTACTTGCTTACTGTTTATTGTTTGTTTTCCTCTCCCTGACAATAGAACATAAACCCCATGAGGGCACATATGTCTTTGTCTGCTTTGTTCACTGATACATGGCAAGTACCTAGCAGAGTGATACATAGTAGGGGCTCAGTGTACAGTTGGTGAATAAAGAAATAAACATGTCCATCTTTTTGATCACGCTGCTTCAATGTGAATGGTTGAGAATAGACTGTAAGGCACAAGGGGAAAACCAGAGAGACCAACTGGGAGACTTCAGCAATAATCCAGGTGAGAGACAATGTGTCCTGTACTAGGATGGTGGCTGTGAAGGTAGTAGAATTGGTTCGATTCTGGTATATTTTGAAGGTGGAGCCAAAAGGATTTCCTGATGACTTGGAGGTAGTAGGTAAGGAAAAGGAATTAAGGATGAGTTCAAAGTTTTGTAAGAGCACCTGGAAGGATGGGGTTACTATCAACTTAAATGGAGAAAGCTGCATTTGGAGAAGATTCTGTGGGTGGGGAGGTGAGGTTAGAAATTTATCTTCAACACTGATTTTCAGATATCCATTAGAAATCTAAGTTGCATTGCCAAGAAGGGTATGAGTCAGGAGTTTGGGAGAGAGGTCTGACCCGGAGATGAATTTATTGAAGGCTGTCATCATTGATATTCTCACTGCCATTGTATTACCTTAAAAATCTTTTATTCATTGTATATCTCTTTAAGCTGAAGACAAAGTTCAGATGATCCTGACCCCACTTTTAATCTGTACTAGGTATGTCTTGAGCAGTGTAGATGTCATTTCTTTTCTTTAATTTGTCTTTTATTTTTTTTATTGAAGAATAGTTGACATACAGTGTTCTATTAGTGTTATATTTCAGGTGTACAACATATTGATTCAACAATTGTATACATTACTGAGTACTCACCATTAGTCACCATCAGTCATCATACAATGTTACTGCAATATTATTGACTGTATTCCCTATGCTGTACTTTTTATCTCTGCAATTTATTTATTTTACAACTAGAATTTTATACCTCTTAACCCCCTTCATCTATTTCAGCAATACCCCCATGCCATGGATATCATTCCTAGTAACCTCCTCATGGCTTATAGCCTGGATCAGTTGACAAGAGGACACTCATTTCACTGAACAGAATTGTTGTGGCCTGACCTACTGGGGGCTGGTGGTAGGCATAGTGCACCCAAAGGAATAAATATAGAGTAATCTACTCTTTTTCACCATCTTTAAGCCAGATGTCTAATCTTGGTTCTCATTATAATCCTGCCACATAACCCAAATGCAGAAGACCAAGGATTCCCAGAACTCACTTTATCTTTCCCATTGTATTCCTTAGGGCTGATAAACTCTCAATAAAGCTGAAAAATATGTTTTAATTAAGGTATAATTGACATACAACATTATATTAGTTTCAGGTACACAACACAATCACTCAAAATTTGTATATATTGCAAAATAATTACCACAGTATGCTCAGTTAACATCTGCCATCATACAAAATTACAGAATTTTTTTCTTGGGATGAAAATTTTTGAGGTTTATGGTCTTAGCAGGGGTGCATGGATAGTTCAGTCAGTTGAGCATCTGAATTGATTTTAGTTCAGGTCATGATCTTGTGGTTTGTGGGTTTGAGCCCCATGCCAGGCTCTGTGCAGCACAGGGCCTGCTTGTGATTCTTTGTTTCCCTCTTTCTCTGCCTGTCTTCTGCTTGTGCGTTCTCTCTCTCAAAAATAAACATTAAAAAATGTACAGTCTTAGCAACTTTTAAATATGTAAAATTGTAGTAAAACTAAAATTTGATTACAACCTAGACACAGTTCAACTTATATATCTCCTGAGAGCTTTTATCTAATGGTGGCAATATTGTCCTTTTTTTACACAACTGGGTTTATCATTTTTATTCATTTTTTAAAAAAACTAAGCAATGTATTACTTAGAGATTCTTACATTGTTAGTAAAAGCCATAAGCAAAGGCAAGGGAATGATTAAGATAAAATCATATCGTGGTTATTTCCTAGGGGTGAGTGGAGTATACATTTAAGAGGCACATCTAAGGTATTAGTAATCTTCTATTTCTTTACTTGGGTAATAGACTCATGGGTTTTGATTTTATTATTCTTTAGCTGTATGTAAATATTTTTACCATCTTCTTTAGATATGATATATTATCCAATATAAATTAAATTAAAATGACAAAATAAATCCAAAAGAGAGAAAATTCCTAACAAAGTGAAGAGTAAAGGGGGATTTCCATTGTGAATTTGCATAACCAAGTCTGCTGTGGATATAAGAACTCATCTTCCTGATGGAATTCTAGTAAACGTTACTAAATTGGTGTCAGTAGCTAGAAAATGAGGAGTGGAGAAAAAAAAGTGGGTAGTAGATTGACAAAGTCCACCCCTGTTCCTCCCTACAATGTACAGAATGACTGGCAGTGTGGGAAGAAACCTGATTTCTAAAGAAATGGAAAGCTTTGTGTGCTGGAGTCTAGGGTTTTTGGCTTAGCCATTGGCATCTCATAATACTAACATTCTCGTTATTCTGGCATTTGGGGGTGAGTGGGAAAAGTATATCAGTTAAATATTGTTGTATAAAAAACTATCTCCAAATTTTTGGCTTAAAATGGCAACCATTTATTTAACTCATGGTTATGTGGTTTGATAATTTGAGATAGACTCAGCTGGATAGTTCTTCTCATTTTGACTGGGTGCATTTATACATCTACAGTTAGTTTTTATGTCTTTTGGTACGTAATGCATGAAGATGGCCTAGGCTGGGATGACTCATCAGTGGTCCTTTTGATCTCTTATCCTGAGTCAGGCTATTCTAGAATGTTCACAGGAAGTTGGCTAGGTTTCCAGGCAAATATGCAAAAGTTTGCATTGTCTTTAGAGGGCTAAGTTGCAATTGGCATGTCACTAAATCTGTTGAATTTTATTGGCCAAAGTAAATTACAACTTCTGCCCAGATTCAGAGGGTAAAGAAATTGACTTTGCTTCTTGGTGGGAAAAATTACCATGCCGTGTTACAAAGTGTGTAGGTACAAAAAGAGAAATGATTGCAGTAATTTTGGCAAATAATCTACTGTGTCCATCTTCTCTGATTTTTCTTTACCTACCCATCATAAAGGGAAGCCTTTCAATCAATACGTCATGTCCATGTGCTTCAAGCCACAGTCACACTCCCATTCAAGGGAGAGTACTTTGGAGGTAGACATATTCAAACAATGGCAGAAGAAATCCACATCATTCACCTGTCTTAATTAGCATAGCTTTAATTTATACCTGTGAATAGACTCCCAAGGAATATCAAATGTTGGAGGAAAATAAGCAGTACAAATGAGAGAGATCAAGATGAATGATGAAATACCTGATCCAACCACCAAAAGAAAAAAAAATCAAAGGACAAAACAAATAATTTAAATTAGGATTTTCAGAGAGATATTTATTGGATAATTAAAAAAAATTAAGTAATATATAAGCATAGTAAAATTTCAAACTGTACAGTAGTTTCCCTCCTATAACTAAGTCTGAGTTTTCCTTCCTGGAAACAAGTATTTTAACTGTGTCTTATTCTTTTGTTCAGAATTATGCCTCAGAATATTTGAGAAATAAAATAGTAACAGCCTACTGTGAGTAAAGATCAGATAATATAAATAAGTTTTGGAAATTAAAAAAAACCAAATTATCCAAAATAAAATATAGATAAATATCAGTAGATATATAGATATATAGATAGATATAGATATAGTAGAGTCTAGAACAAAATTTGAAGTCTTATTGAATATGGAATTAGAGGCTTAAAAGATGGAAAATATGAGAAAATTTTTGAGGGCTACAGATGATCAACCCAGGAATTTTAATATTTTAAACTTTTTTAATGTTTATTTTTATTTTTGAGAGAGACACACACACACACAGAGTATGATCAGAGGAGGAACAGAGAGAGAGGGAGACACAGAATCTGAAGCAGGCTTCAGGTTCAGAGCTGTCAGCACAGAGCCCAATGTGGGGCTCAAACTCATGAACCGTGAAATCACGACCTGAGCTGAAGTCAGATGCTTAACTGACTGAGCCACCCAGGCGCCCCCAGGAGTTCTAATATTTTAAACCAATAATCCAAATTTCCTTACAAAAACTGATAAGAGAATAGAAGAAAATGCATATTAAAATTATTTGAAACTTTCATGCATCAAAGACTGAGCAGGATGAATAAAAAAATGCTAGGATGAATTAAAAAATACTGCTATTTCTAAACAAACCTGTATCAATGTCAAAACATGACAGAAAACTAAAATTTTGCATGTTTCTGGAGTGAATAGAGCAAGAGGTGGTTTTTTTTTTTCTATTTAGTCTTTTTTTAAATTTACATCCGTTAGTATATAGTGCAACAATGATTTCAGGAGTGGATTCCTTAATGCCCCTTACCCTTTTAGCCCATCCCCCCTCCCACAACCCCTCCAGTAACCCTCAGTTTGTTCTCCATATTTTTTTTTTCAACATTTTTAAATTTATTTTTGGGACAGAGAGAGACAGAGCATGAACGGGGGAGGGGCAGAGAGAGAGGGAGACACAGAATCGGAAACAGGCTCCAGGCTCCGAGCCATCAGCCCAGAGCCTGACGCGGGGCTCGAACTCACGGACCGCGAGATCGTGACCTGGCTGAAGTCGGACGCTTAACTGACTGCGCCACCCAGGCGCCCCTGTTCTCCATATTTAAGAGTCTCTTATGTTTTGTTCTTCTCCGTGTTTTCATATTATTTTTGCTTCCCTTTCCTTACATTCATCTGTTTTGTCTCTTAAAGTCCTCATATGAGTGAAGTCATATGATATTTGTCTTTCTCTGACTAATTTCGCTTAGCATAATAACCTCCAGTTCCGTCTACGTAGTTGCAAATGGCAAGATTTCATTCTTTTCGATTGCCGAGTAATACTCCATTGTATGTATATACCAAATCTTCTTTATCCATTCATCCATCGGTGGCCATTTGGGCTCTTCCCATACTTTGGCTATTGTTGACAGTGCTGCTATAAACATTGGGGTGCATATTTCCATATGAAACAGCACACCTGTATCCCTTGGATAAATACCTAGTAGGCAATTGCTGGGTTGTGGGGTAGTTCTATTTTTAATTTTTTGAGAAACTTCCATACTGTTTTCCAGAGTGGCTACACCAGCTTGCATTCCCAGCAGCAATGCAAAAGAGATCCTCTTTCTCTGCATCCTCGCCAACATCTGTTGTTGCCTGAGTTGTTAATGTTAGCCTTTCTGACAGGTGTAAGGTGGTATCTCATTATGGTTTTGATTTGTATTTCCCTGATGATGAGTGATGTGGAGCATTTTTTCATGTGTCAGTGGCCATCTGGAGGTCTTCTTTGGAGAAGTGTCTATTCATGACTTTTGCTCATTTCTTCACTGGGTTATTTGTTTTTTGGGTGTTTGATAAGTTCTTTATAGATTTTGTGTACTAGCCCTTTATCTGATGTCATTTGCAAATATCTTCTCCCATTCTGTTGGTTGCCTTTTAGTTTTGCTGACTTTTTTCCTTCACTGTGCAGAAGCTTTTTATTTTGATGATGTCCCAGTAGTTCATTTTTGCTTTTGTTTCCTTTGCCTCCAGAGATGTGTTGAGTAAGTTACTGCAACTGAGGTCAAAGAGGTTTTTGCCTGCTTTCTCCTCAAGGATTTTGATGACTTCCTGTGTTACACTTAGGTCTTTCATCCATTTTGAGTTTATTTTTGTGTATAGTGTAAGAAAGTGGTCCAGGTTCATTCTTCTGTATGTGTCTGTCCAGTTTTCCCAGCATCACTTGCTGAAGAGACTGTCTTTATCCCATTGGATATTCTTTCCTGCTTTGTCAAAGATTCTTTGGCCATATGCTTGTGGGTCCATTTCTGGTTTCTCTATTCCGTTCCATTGATCTGAGTGTCTGTTCTTGTGGCAGTACCATAGTGTCTTGAGGATTACACCTTTGTAGTATAGCTTGAAGTCTGGGATTGTGATGCCTCCTGCTTTGGTTTTCTTTTTCAAGATTGCTTTGGCTATTCAGGGTCTTTTCTGGTTCCATATAAATTTTAGGATTGTTTGTTCTAGCTCTGTGAAGAATGCTGGTCTTATTTTGATAGGGATTGCACTGAATATGTAGATTGCTTTGGGTAGTATCGACATTTTAACAATATTTGTTCTTCCTATCCAGGAGCGTGGAATCTTTTTCCATTTTTTTTGTGTCTTCTTCAATTTCTTTCATAAGCTTTCTATAGTTTTCAGTGTCTAGATTTTTCACCTCTTTGGTTAGATTGATTCCTAGGTATTTTATAGTTTTTTTGTGCAATTGTAAATTGGATTGATTCCTTGATTTCTCTTTCTGTTGCTTCATTGTTGGTGTATAGGAACGCAACTGATTTCTGTGCATTGATTTTGTATCCTGCTACTTTGCTGAATTCATGAATCAGTTCTAGCAGTTTTTTGGTGGAATCTTTTGGGTTTTCCATGTAGAGTATCATGTCGTCTGTGAGGAGTGGAAGTTTGACCTCTTCCTGGCCAATTTGGACGCTTTTTGTTTCTTTGTATTTTCTGATTGCAGAGGCTAAGACTTCCAATACTATGTTGAATAAGAGTGGTGAGAGTGGACATCCCCTGTCTTGTCCCTGACCTTAGGGGGAAAGCTCTCAGTTTTTCCCCATTTAGTATGATAATAGCATTGGGTCTTTCATACATGGCTCTTATGATCTTGAGGTATAATACTTCTATCCCTAATTTCTTGAGGATTTTTATCAAGAAAGGATGCTGTATTTTGTCAAATGCTTTCTCTGCATCTATTGAGAGTATCATATGGTTCTTGTCCTTTCTTTTATTGATGTGATGAATCACATTGTTTGTTTTGTGGATATTGAACCAGGCCTGAATCCCAGGTATAAATCCCACTTGGTTGTGGTGAATAATTTTTTTAATGTACTGTTGGATCTGGTTGGCTAATATCTTGTTGATGATTTTTGCATCCATGTTCATCCGGGAAATTGGTCTATATTTCTCCTCTTTTGTGAGGTCTCTGTTTGGTTTTGGAATCAAGGTAATGCTGACCTCATAGAAAGAGTTTGGAAGTTTTCCTTCCATTTATATTTTTTGGAACAGCTTCAAAAGAATAGGAGTTAACTCTTCCTTAAATGTTTAGTACAATTTCCATGGAGAGCCATCTGCTCCTGGACTCTTGTTGTTTGGAACATTTTTGATTACTAATTCAATTTCTTTACTGATTATGGGTCTGTTAAAACTTTTTATTTCTTCCTGTTTCAGTTTTGGTAGTGTATATATTTCTAGGAATTTGTCCCTTTCTTCCAGCTTCCCCATTTTATTGGCATGTAATTGCTCATAATATTCTCTTATTATTGTTTTTATTTCTGCTGTGTTGGTTGTAATCTCTCCTCTTTCATTCTTGATTTTATTATTTTGGGTCCTTTCCTTTTTCTTCTTGATCAAACTGGCTAGTGGTTTTATCAATTTTGTTAATTCTTTCAAAGAACCAGCTTCTGGTTTCATTGATCTGTTCTAGTGTCTTTTTTTTTTGTTTGTTTTTTTCATTTCAATAGCATTAATTTCTGCTCTAATCTTTATTATCTCCTGTCTTCTGCTGGTTTGGGTTTGATTTGCTGTTCTTGTTTCAGCTCTTTAAGGCATAAGGTTAGGTTGTGTATCTGAAGTCTTTCTTCATTCTTTAGGAAGCCCTGGATTGCTATATACTTTTCTCTTATGACTGCCTTTGCTGCGTCCCAGAGGTTTTGGGTGTGGTGTTTTCATTTTCATTGGCTTCCATGAACTTTTTAATTTCCTCTTTAACTTCTTGGTTAGCCCATTCATTCTTTAGTAGGATGTTCTTTAGTCTCCAAGTGTTTGCTGTCTTTCCAAATTTTTTCTTGTGGTTGATTTCAAGTTTCATAGCATTGTGGTCTGAAAATATGCATGGGATGATCTTGATCTTTTTGTACTTGCTGAGGGCTGATTTGTGTTCTGGTATGTGGTTTATTCTGGAGAATGTTCCATGTGCACTGGAAAAGAATGTATATTCTAGTGCTTTAGGATGAAATGTTCTGAATATATCTGTTAAGTCTATCTGGTCCAGTGTGTCATTCAAAGATATTATTTCCTTGTTAATTTTTTGATTAGATGATATGTCCACTGCTGTGAGTGGGGTATTGAAGTCCCCCACTATTATGGTATTACTATTGATGAGTTTCTTTATGTTTGTGATTAATTGATTTATATATTTGTGTCCTTCCACCTTTGGTGCATAAATGTTTACAATTGTTAGGTCTTCTTGGTGGGTAGACCCCTTAATTATGACATAATGCTTTTTGATACTTCACCTCTTGATGCTATCTTTATTTAAAAGTCTAGATTGTCTGATATAAGTATGGCTACTCCGTGTTTCTTTTGTTGACCATTAGCATGATAGATGGTTCCCCATCCCTTTTCAATCTGAAGGTGTCTTTCAGTCTAAAGTGGGTCTCTTGTTGATTTGTTCATTTTGGCCACTCTGACTGGTGTGAGGTGATATCTCAGTGTGGTTTTGATTTATATTTCCCTGATAAGGAGCAACGTTAAACATCTTTTCATGTGCCTGTTGGCCATCCGGATGTCTTCTTTAGAGAAGTGTCTATTCATGTTTTCTGCCCATTTCTTCACTGGTTTATTCGTTTTTTGGGTGTGGAGTTTGGTGAGCTCTTTATAGATTTTGGATACTAGTCCTTTGTCCGATATGTCATTTGCAAATATCTTTTCCCATTCCGTTGGTTGCCTTTTAGTTTTGTTGGTTGTTTCCTTTGCTGTGCAGAAGCTTTTTATCTTCATAAGGCCAAAATGAACAAATCAGGAGACTATAGATGCTGAAGAGGATGTGGAAAAACAGGAACCCTCTTGCACTGTTGGTGGGAATACAAATTGGTGCAGGCGCTCTGGAAAGCAGTGTGGAGGTTCCTCAGAAAATTAAAAATAGACCTACCCTATGACCCAGCAATAGCACTGCTAGGAATTTACCCAAGGGATACAGGAGTACTGATGCATAGGGCCACTTGTACCCCAATGTTTATAGCAGCACTCTCAACAATAGCCAAATTATGGAAAGAGCCTAAATGTCCATCAACTGATGAATGGATAAAGAAAGTGTGGTTTATATACACAATGGAATACTACGTGGCAATGAGAAAGAATGAAATATGGCCTTTCCTAGCAACGTGGATGGAACTGGAGAGTGTGATGCTAAGTGAAATAAGCCATACAGAGAAAGACAGATACCATATGTTTTCACTCTTATGTGGATCCTGAGAAACTTAACAGAAACCCATGCGGGAGGGGAAGGAAAAAAAAAGAGGTTAGAGTGGGAGAGAGCCAAAGCATAAGAGACTGTTAAAAAAACTGAGAACAAACTGAGGGTTGATGGGGGGTGGGAGGGAGGGGAGGGTGGGTGATGGGTATTGAGGAGGGCACCTTTTGGGATGAGCACTGGGTGTTGTATGGAAACCAATTTGACAATAAACTTCATATATTGAAAAAAAAATAAAGTGGGTCTCTTGTAAACACAATATAGATGGATCTTGTTCTCTTGTCCATTCTGTTACCCTATGTCTTTTGATTGGAGCATTGAGTTCATTGATGTTTAGAGTGAGTACTGAATGATATGAATTTATTGCCATTATGTTGCTTGTAAAGTTGGAGTTTCTGGTGGTGTTCTCTGATCCTTTCTAGTCTTCATTGCTTTTGCTATTTATTTATTTATTTATTTATTTATTTAAATCTTTTCTCCTCTCAGAGAGTCCCCCTTAAAATTTCTTGCAGGGCTGGTTTAGTGGCCACAAACTCCTTTAAATTTTGTTTGTCTAGGAAACTTTTTATCTCTCCTTCTATTTTGAATGAGAGCCTTGCTGGATAGAGAGTTCTTGGCTGCACAGTGAATATATCCTGCCACTCCTTTCTGGTCTGCCAAGTTTCTGTGGATAGGTCTGCTGTGAACCTGATCTGTCTTCCTTTGTAGGTTAAGGACTTTTTTTTCCCTTGCTGCTTTCATGATTCTTTTCTTGCCTGAGTATTTTGTGAATTTGACTATGATATGCCTTGATGAGGGTCAGTTTTTATTGACTCTAATGGGAGTCCTCTGTGCTTTCTGGATTTTGATGTCTGTGTCTTTCCCCCAGGTTAGGAATGTTTTCTGCTATGATTTCCTCACATAATCCTTCTATTCCTGTTTCTCTCTCTTCTTCTTCTGGGACCCGTATGATTCTGATGTTGTTCCTTTTTAATGAGTCACTGATTTCTCTAATTCTTAAATTGTGTTCTTTTGCCTTAATCTCCTTTTTTCTTTCTGCTTCATTATTCTCCATAAGTTTGTCCTCTATATTGCTCATTCTCTGTTCTGCCTCATCCATCCTTGCTGCCATGGCCTCCATTCGAGATTGCAGCTCAGTTATAGCATTTTTTAAATTTTGTCCCGACTAGCCTTTACTTCTTTTATCTCCACAGAAAGGGATTCTAATCTATTTTCGACTCCAGCTAGTATTCTTATTATCGTGATTCTAAATTCTGGTTCAGACATCTTGCTTGTATCTGTGTTGGTTAAGTCCCTGGCTGTCGTTTCTTCCTGCTCTTTCTTTCGGGGTAAATTTCTTCGTTTCATCATTTTGAAGGGAGAAAAGGAGTTAATGAGCTGGAAAAATTAAAATTAATAAATTAAAATTTAAAAAATATTAAAATTAAAAAATTAAAAACAAATACACACATAGACAAAAATCGAATAAATGATGCTAGATCCCAGGTGTGTTTTGATCTGGGTGTTAAAAGTGGCTTGATAGATTAGAGAAAAAAAGGTGAAAAAAAGGAAAAAAAAGAAATTATTTAAAAATTTGGAAAAATGAATACACTGAAGTAACTAAAATGAAATAATAGAAGTAAAATAGAATTTAAAAAATTTACACAAAAGTAAAAAATATAGTAAGAAAAATTGAAGAAAAATATTTTTAATAAAAGTTAAAAATATGGAATACTTCATGAATTTGCATGTCATCCTTGCACAGGGGCCATGCTAATCTTCTCTGTATCATTCCGATTTTAGTGTATGTGCTGCCAAAGCACTGTTTCTTTGTGTTTTTTGTTTTTTGTTTTTTTTGCACAAAATTTCATGTCAGGAAACTATAAAATAGTGGGCTAATGCCTCCAAAGTACTGAGGAAAAATAATTTTGAATATTTCTTTTTTTTAAATTTCAGTATAGGTGATACACAATGTTATAATAGTTTCAAGTGTATGACATAGTGATTCAACAAGTGTATATGCTATGTGCACTACAGGTGTAGCTACCATCTGTCCTGTTAAATTGCTATTACAATATCAATGACTGTATTCCTTATGCTGTGCCTTTTAGTCCTATGACTTATTCATTCCATAACTGGAAGACTGTATCTCCCTCTCCCCTTCACCATTTGGCCCAACCCCACACTCCCCACCCTTCTGTCAACCATCTGTTTGTTGAATATATATTTCCATACTGAACTCCAAAGATTTTACCTGAGTACATGGGCTAATTAACAGTGTGGGAGAATAAAGTCCTAAGAGAAAACTTCAATCCCACCAGGTTAAAACGAAGAGGTTGGAGTTTGGTGCTGTCAGAGTACATAGGACTTGAGGAGCAAAATCCTAATAAGGCTAGCAGCACAGGAAAGAGAGCCTCAAAGTATCTGTGGAGTCTTCTCTCAGAACATTCTCCAATTCTTAAATTGTGCAGGTGAAGGGCAAGACTCTAAGTAACTGCAGTAGAAAGTAGTAACTAAGAAGCTAACGCCCCAGGCAAATATCTTAGCAGCCACATAATGCTGGGGCAAGAGAACCCTAAGAAGGGTAACCTCCATAAAAACCTCAGGCTTTGATTTGATCTACTGAAGGGCAACCCATAGAAGTTAGGGCATGCATTAGTTTTGTAAGACTGCCATAACATATTACCACAAACTGGGTGGCTTGAAACAACAAAAATGTATTCTTTCACATTTCCAGATGTCAGAAGTCTAAAAACAAGGTGTCAGCAGGGCAGGCTTTTTCAGAAGTGGGAGTATACTTTTTTGCTTCTTCTGGCTTTTGGTGGTTGCTGGCAATCTTCAGTGTTCCTTGGCCTAAAGACCAAAAATCCATCTCTGCCTCTGTTTTCACATAGCATTCCTCTCTGTGTGTCTGTATCGTTTTATGGCCTTCTTATAAGGACACAGCTCATTTGATTTAGAGCCCACTATAGCCAAGTAAGACATCTTAACTAAATCTGCAAAGATCTTATTTCTAAATAAACTCATATTCTGAGGTTCCAGGCAGATGTGAATTTGGTGGTGGGAAATGGGCAATATTCAACCCAGGGTTGGCACTAGTAAAATACACCTGTCCTAACAAAACAACAAGCCAGTCCTTAACAAATTTAGGGGAAATATGCTTATAATTTTTCTGCTTAATGGTAGAAAATGTAATGAAACTAATGCAATTTTTAATATACTATGTCTTGTATCAATTCATAAATTATAATGCATACATAAAAGGAATAGATCCAAAAACTTGGTAACCTAGAAAGAAACAATATAGATGTTTCAGATACTATGGTAATCAAGAAAATAGGGGGGAAAATAAGGAGAATATTAACAGAGACCCAGAAGCTATAAAACAGAATAAATAGAAATACTAGAATAAAACTATCAAAATTGAAATTAATAATTCAATGTATAGATTCACTAACAGATTACACATAGCAGAAAAGAAGTTTCGTGAACTTAAAGAGAGGCCAGTGGAAGGAACCCAGACTTAAGCATAGAAAATAAAAAGGGATATACAATTTAGGAAAGAGCACAAGAGATGTAGAAAACAGTGTCAAGGTCAACATGTAAAAGCAGGTCTTCTTAAGGAGAGGAGAGAGAAAATAGGACATAACAATGTTTAACAGAAACTGGCCTAGAATTTTCCACATAAATATCAAATTAGCAAGAAGCTCTACAAATCCCAAGTATAAATTATTGTAGGCAGGTACATCACAGTGTAACTTCTAAAAACAAAGAGAAAATCTCTGAAGCCAAAGATAGAAGAAAAGATACCTTCAAAGAAGAAATAGTTAAGGAGCGCCTGGGTGGCTCAGTGGGTTAAGCATCTGACTCTTGATTTCAGCTCAGGTCATGATCTCATGGTTTGTGAGATGGAGCCCCATGTGGGGCTCTTCACTGACAACACGGAGCCTGCGTAAAATTCTCTCTCCCATTCTCTCTGCCCCTCCCCTGCTCGTGTACGGTCTCTCTAAAAACATATAAATAAACTGAAAAAAACATTTAAGATGTCAACTGAATTTTAAACAGAGACAATTAAGCTAGAATACAATAAATTGTCATCTTTAACATGTTGAAAATAACTGCCAACTTATAATTCTATTCCTTGTGAAAATACTTTTCAAAAGTGAGGTATATATTCAGAAAAAAATATTTGTTGCTGGCTGACTTGCTCTTACAAGGAAGTTACTCAGGCAGAAGGAAAATATACTAGATGGAACCATAGAGATTCATGAAAGAAGGAAGAGCATCAGAAAGTGTAAGTATCTTTATAAGTACAATGCTATGGATGGCTTTAAACAATAAGAATAATGTCTCATACATTTAACACATGTAGAAATACAATATATAATAATAGTACAAAAATCAAGGGTGGCGGTAAGTGGAGTTAAACTGTTTTAAGGTTCTTAAACTGTTTAGGAAATGATAAAAGGACTTACTAATTTAGGGTTGAGTGTAATAAGATGGGGGTGCATGTTACAATCATTAAAGTATTATGAAAAGAATACTTAAAAGAACATAGCCAATAAGTGAATAGAATTTTAAGTGAGCTAATCCACATTTCACAGTAGGAAATCAACTAATATGTTTTAAAGTTGATATATCAATAAGCAGAAATATCAGTAACATTTTAGAGTTACTGAGAATCTACCAAAAAAACCTAAAACAGAAATAGTGTAAAGTGGTCACCTCTGGAAACTGAGACTAGTATATAGGGCACCACATAACAACATTTTACTTTTTTTTTATGGTCTTATTTACTGCTTGCATTTTTACTATGTACATGAAATATTATGAGAACATGTTTTTAAACAAAATTTGTGTATTGGAAAATTGTATACTTTACCTACTTCACTTAAAAATATTTCAACCTGAATAAATGAGAAGTTATACACAGTTCTTCATCTTTATCATTCTGGTGAATTTCTGATTCTTTAAGAACAGCAACTATTGCTTTGAAACAGTCTTCACTCTTCTGGCAAAACTTCATTACTTTATTCTCTGAGTTGTTATGATGCTTTGCACTTACTGTATGTCTCTTAAAGTGGTGGTAGTGTCTTTCCTACTTCCATTCTGCAGGCAGAGGTTATTTTGCGATCTTGTTTCCACAGCACTTAGCAAAACTTTAATGCCTTTAGGTGATTAGTCCCTGAATGTTGAAAAGACATAGGGTCTTTCTATTCCCTTATTACAGGGTAAGAAATTCTATTTACCAAGGGCTTATTTATTCCAAGATCCTTGAACATCCTGTTCAGTCTCCTGTAGCCATCTTTTGTTCTTCTGCTTGGTATGTGTCTGAGCTGCATTTACCAGTGTATTTTGTCCTATCTTGCCCTTCTCATCCTTTTTTTCACAGTAAGTTGCTCTATTTAACTATTTACCTTGGCACTAGTTTAAGCTGGTTCATGAAGTCCAAACATCTACAAAACTGACAAAGTCAACTGTGCATTGGGTCCCCCAAGTTCTATTGTTGAATTATGACCATTTCTTTTCTTATGACTAACTTTTAATATGGAAATTTCCAAACATATATAGAGGAGAGAACTGTATAGTGAACTGATGGCTTCATCATCCAGCTTCAGTAGCTACCAATAAATGGACAATTTTGTTTTAGCTGTACCCCAGCCACAATCCTTCTAAATTATTTTGAAGCAAATTTAAGATGCGATATAATTTCATCTACAAATATGTTAGTTTTTTAAAAATTTAATTTCCTAATACTCTCAAATAGCCAATCAGTGTTAATATTTCTCCAGTTATATATATGTATATATTGTGTAAATGTTTGAACTGGGATCCAAATTAGGTTCACATATATTTTGTTGATAAATATTTTAAGTCTCTTTTAATCTATGTTTTTCCTACATCTTGGTTTTTTTTTACTTGCAATGTTTTTATTTTTGAAGAAACTAAGTTTTTTGTTCCTAGAAGTTTCTCATGGTCTGATGTTTATTGATTGCATCCACCTCATGTAGTTGAATATATTTCTTTGTCCCTTGAATTTCTCTAAACTGATTAGATTCAGATTCTGTTCCTTGTTCTTGCAAGGCTATGTTTCAGTTGGTGGTCTATACTTCCTTCAGGAAGTATATAATAGTTCATTACTCTTTTTGCAAATTTTAGCCATTAATGATCATATTCATTAGAGGTTCAAAATGATGCTATTCAAATTTTATTTAATCTTTATCAGTTGAAAGAGAAATTTTTATTAACTTTTTGGTTACTCTGATACTGGCATAACTTGGAGATGCTGCAGATTTAGTTTCAGACCACCACAATAAAGCAAATACCACAATGTGTCAAGTGAATTTTTTGGTTTCCCAGTGCATATAAAAGCTATATGTACATTATACTGTTGCTTATTGGGTGTGCAACAGCATTATGCAAAAAAAAAAAAAAAAGAATGTACACACCTTAATTAAAAAATACTTTATTGCTGAAAAATGCTGATCATCATCTGAGCTTTCAGAAAGTCATAATCTTTTTGCTTGTGGAGAGTTTTGTCTTGATGTCGATGGTGGCTGACTAAGCAGGGTTGTTGCTGAAGGTCAGGGTGGCTGTGGAAATTTCTCAAAATGAGACAATAAAGTTTGCTACATTGATTAACTTTTCCTTTCACAAATAATTTCTCTGTGGCATATGATGATGTTTGATGCCATTTTATCTACAGAACTTTTTTCAAAATTGGAATCAATTCTCTCAAACCATGCTGCTACTTTGTCAATTAAGCTTATGTAATATTCTATATCCTTTGCTGTCATTCCAACAGTCTTCATAACCTCTTCTCCAGGAGTAGATTCCATCTCAAGAAACCATTTCCTTTGCTCATTTATAAGAAGCAACTCCTCCTCTGTAGACATTTTACCATGAGCTTGCATCAATTCAGTCACATCTTCATACTCCATTTCTAATTCTTGTTCTTTTGCTATTTCCACAATATCTGCAGTTACTTTCTCTAGTGAAGTCTTGAATCCCTCAAAATCATCCATGAAAGTTAGAATCAACTTCTTCCAAATTCCTGTTAATGTTGATATTTTGACCTCTTCCCATGAATCACAAATGTTTTTAATGGCATCTAGAATGATGAATCCTTTCTAGAAGGTTTTCCATTTACTTTTTCTCAGACCCACCAGAGGAATCACTATCTCTGGCAGCTACAACCTTGTGAAATGTATTTCTTAAATAATAAGACTTTAAACTTAAAATTACTCCTTATCCCTGGGTGCAGAATGGGTGTTGTGTTAGCAGGCATGACAACACTAAACTCATTGCGTCTCTCCATCAGAGGAGTGACCAGGTGTATTGTCAGTAGTGGTCATATTTTGAAAGGACTTTTTTTTTCTGAGCAGTAGGTTTCAAAATGGGTAGGCTTAGAATATTCAGTAAACTATGTTGTATATAGATTTGTTGTCATCTAGGCTTTGTTGTTTCATTGGTAGAGCACAGGTAGATTTAACATAATTCTCAAGAGCCCACGGATTTTTGAAATGTTAAATGAGCAACCAGTTGCATTAACCCCTAACAAAAAGTCAGCCTGTCCTTTGAAGCTTTGAAGCCAGGCATTGACTTCTCTCTAGTTATGAAAGTTCTAGATGGCATCTTCTTCCAGTAGAACAGTTTCATGTACATTGAAAATCTGTTCTTTAGTGTAGCTACCTTCATTTATTATTTTGGCTAGATCTTCTAGATAACTTGCTGTAGCTTCTACATCACCACTTGTTGCTTCATCTTGCACTTTCTGTTATAGACATAGCTTCTTTCCTCAAATATCATGAACCAACCTCAGCAAGTTTCAGACTTTTCTTCTGCAGCTTTCTCACCTCAATCAGCATTCATAAAATTGAAGGGAGTTAGAGACGCTCTGGATTAAGCCTTAGTTTAAGGGAATGTTGTGGCTGATTACATTCTCTATCCAGACCACTAAAACTCTCTCTGTATTAGCAATAAGGCTGTTTTACTTCCTTATCATTAGAGTGTTTACTGGAGTAGCACTTCTAATTTCCTTTGAGAACCTTTCCTTTGCATCAACAACTTGGCTGACTGACACAGGAGGACTAGCTTTTAGTTTTTTTCAGCGTTGGACATGCCTTCCTCACTAAGCTTAATCATTTCTAGCTTTTGATTTAAAGAAAAATGTGTGACTCTTTCTTTTAATTAAATAATTAGAGGCCATTATAGGGTTATTAATTAGTCTAATTTCAACATTGTGTCTCTAGGAAAAGAGTGGTTTAAGGATAGGGAGAGAAACAGGGAAGGATGGCTGATGAGCAGGCACAACACATATAACATTTGTCTAGTCAAGTCACCATCTTATATGGCCATATTTGTGGCACCCTAAAACAATTACAATAATAACATCAAAGATGACTGATCACAAATCACCATAACAAATATAATAATAACGAAAAGGTTTAAATATTACCAAAGAAGTACCAAAATGTGACACAGAGACATGAAGTGAGCAAAGATTGGAAAAATGGTGCCAATAGACTTGCTTAATGCAGGGTTGTCACAAACCTTTAATTTATAAACAAAACAAAGCAAACACACACACACACACACACACACACACACACACACACACACAAACCATAAAATCTACAAAGTACAATAAAGTGAAGTGCAGTAAAATATGCTTGTATATGGGCTTTATATAAAAGACAAAGGTATATAAAAGAGAATGGTTGATTCTTTCCTTTTATATACCTGTTTTCAAAATAATGAGGTGATTTTCTAGTATATATTTTAAATTTTTGTATTAATTTCAAATAAATACCAGATATGTTTCAATGACTTGAAGTTTTTATTCTTATTAAAGAATGCTTAGTGGTGCCTGGGTGGCTCAGTCATTTGAGCATAGGACTCTTGATTTGGGCTCAGGTTATGATCTGAGGGTCATGGGATCAAGCCCCATGTCAGGATCCATACTGAGCATGGAGCCTGCTTAAGATTTTCAGAGGGGGGGGCAAGATAGCAGAGCAGCATGGAAGTTCTCTGCTTCTCTCATCCCTCAAATGCAGCTAGATCAGCATCAAGGCATTTTGCACACCTAGAAAATTGATCTGAGGATTAGCACAACAATCTGCATAACTTAAGCCACAGAACTCAGCAGGTACATGATGAGGAAATGTGAATTGGGGGAGAGAGAAGCCATGGAGGGTAGGGAGTGGTATTTGCAGAGAGAGAGGATAGAGAAAGGGGGAGAGTATAGGAAAAGCACTTGCCCTGAAAATGGCAGGAGAGAAAGAGAAAGAGTGGAAGTACCCACAAGTGCCTGAACAGTAAAGGGAGAAAGAAAAAAGGAGAGAGTTTCAATATAATTATGACTCTATAAACAGAGCAGAGTGGCATCATAAATTCTGCAGTCTGATACCTGGCGGTGCTCTGGTGGGAAGGGCAAATCACCAGGAGCAAGCAGCAAGGTCTGAGGGGTGCTTGGGTCTGTGGGACCCACAGGGAGAAGCAGTTCCCCTGCCACCCTGTTAGGAGGGAATTTGGTAGAGGCCATAGGGCCTCCCCATGGGCAAAGGTCCCAGCAGGCCCCAGAGAACATGACTGCTGGTATTGGAACAAAAATTCCAGGGTGCGGTGAAACCTGACATGGGTTGTGTGTTGTGATTTACCATAATCCCTAAAACACTGCTGCTACATGATCAGATGAACTTATTCTGGTGCAAGCCAGCATCTAGTAACATTCTCTGAGCCTCTACAGCAGCATGATCACAGGAATGTTCCTGGGGGCAAGCTGGCATGTGGCCATAGCTTCGGGAGACCCTCCTCCAGAGGGTTTGGGCAGATCCAAGCTGCAGGGCCCTCAGATGTGAGGGGTTTGGAAACAGCCCCACCTGGGATAAAATTTGGTAGGGAGGTGCTACATGTCAGGTTGACAGCTTGCATGAGGACAGTGTAGAAGTGAGGAGTGGACAAAAGCCAGAGACAAAGGAGGAGTGCTTGATTGCCGGTTGTGTAGAGCAGAGTTCTGATGCTAGAGACTGGGAAGCTAGATGAAGCCATTTTCTCCTCTCACGTGCATGCACAGATAGGCATATGCGCACTCCACCATTCCACCCCAGTAAGCTAAGCAGCACCACTGGGTGGAGAGCAGAGCCATTATACTAAGCCCTGTCCAACTGTGCCAACCAGCCTTAGAGGAGGACCACAAGTCTCTCTGCCTCCTTAGTGTACAGATTCTAAAGTGCTTCATAGTTTGACTTCTAAGGGTTGCAATTTCATTTAGATTTCATTCTGTTTGCTGGTCCATCTATTAATTTTTTGTTTTCTTTTTTTTTTCTTTTCTTATTCTTGGATACAGAAAGAAAAAAAATATTTTCCATTTTCATATAAAATTAAAAAAATATTTTACTAATTTTTAATTTTTTTTTAATTTTTTGGAAATGTATTTTTTATTCTATTTTAACTTCTCCAATTTTATACTATTTATTGTATACATTTTCTTAATTTTTTTTGAAAATGAGATTTATTGTCAAATTCATTTATATACAACACCCAGTGCTCATCCCAACAGGTGCCCTCTGAACACCCCTCACCTACCCTCTCTTCCCTCCCACCCCCCTGTCAACCCTCAGTTTGTTCTCCGTTTTTAAGAGTCTCTTATGTTTTGGCTTCCTCCCTCTCTAACCATTTTTTTTCCTTCCCCTCCCACATGGTCTTCTGTTAAGTTTCTCAGGATCCAGAGAGGAGTGGAAACATATGGTATCTGTCTTTCTTTGTATGACTTATTTCACATAGCATAACACTCTCCAGTTCCATCCACGTTGCTACAAAAGGCCAGATTTCATTCTTTCTCATTGCCATGTAGTATTCCATTGTGTATATAAACCACAATTTCTTTATCCATTCATCAGTTGATGGACATTTAGGCTCTTCCCATAATTTGGCTATTGTTTAAAGTGCTGCTATAAACATTGGGGTACAAGTGCCCCTATGCATCAGCCCTCCTGTATCCCTTGGGTAAATTCCTAGCAGTGCTATTGCTGAGTCATAGGGTAGATCTATTTTTAATTTTTTGAGGAACCTCCACACTGTTTTCCAGAGTGGCTGCACCAGTTTGCATTCCCACCAACAGTGCAAGGGGTTCCTGTTTCTCCACATCCTTGCCAGCATCTATAGTCTCCTGATTTGTTCATTTTAGCCACTCTGACTGGCGTGAGGTGATATCTGAGTGTGGTTTTGATTTGTATTTCCCTGATGAGGAGCGACTTTTGAGCATCTTTTCATGTGCCTGTTGGCCATCTGGATGTCTTTTTTAGAGAAGTGTCTATTCATGTTTTCTGCCCATTTCTTCACTGGATTATTTGTTTTTCGGGTGGGGAGTTTGGTGAGCTCTTTATAGATTTTGGATACTAGCCCTTTGTCCGATATGTCATTTGCAAATATCTTTTCCCATTCTGTTGGTTGCCTTTTAGTTTTGTTGACTGTTTCCTTTGCAGTGCAGAAGCTTTTTATCTTCATAAGGTCCCAATAGTACATTTTTGCTTTTAATTCCCTTGCCTTTGTAGATGTGTCAAGTAAGAAATTGCTGTGGTTGAGGTCAGAGAGGTTTTTTCCTGCTTTCTCCTCTAGGGTTTTGATGGTTTCCTGTCTCACATTCAGGTCCTTTATCCATTTTGAGTTTATTTTTGTGAATGGTGTAATAAAGTGGTCTAGTTTCATCCTTCTGCATGTTGCTGTCCAGTTCTCCCAGCACCATTTGTAAAGGAGAATGTCTTTTTTCCATTGGATATTCTTTCCTGCTTTGTCAAAGATTAGTTGGCCATACATTTGTGGGTCCAGTTCTGAGGTTTCTATTGTATTCCATTGGTCTATGTGTCTGTGTTTGTGTTTTATGCTGTCTTGATGATGACAGCTTTGTAGTAGAGGCTAAAGTCTGGAATTGTGATGCCTCCTGCTTTGGTCTTCTTCAAAATTACTTTGGGTATTCGGGGCCTTTTGTGGTTCCATACAAGTTTTAGGATTGCTTGCCCTAGTTTCGAGAAGAATGCTGGTGCAATTTTGATTGGGATTGCATTGAATGTGTAGATAGCTTTGGGTAGTATTGACATTTTGACAATATTTATTCTTCCAATCCATGAGCAGGGAATGTTTTTCCATTTCTTTATATCTTCTTCAATTACCTTCATAAGCTTTCTATAGTTTTCAGCATACAGATCTTTTACATCTTTGGTTTATTCCTAGGAGTTGTATGCTTCTTGGTGCAATTGTGAATGGGATCAGTTTCTTTATTTGTCTTTCTGTTGCTTCATTGTTAGTGTATAAGAATGCAACTGATTTCTGTACATTGATTTTGTATCCTGCAACTTTGTTGAATTCATGTATCAGTTCTAGCAGACTTTTGGTGGAGTCTATCGGATTTTCCATGTATAATATCATGTCATCTGCAAAAAGTGAAAGCTTAACTTCATCACTGTCAATTTTGATGCCTTTGATTTCCTTTTGTTGTCTGATTGCTGATGCTAGTACTTCCAACACTATGTTAAACCACAGCGGTGTGAGTGGACATCCCTGTTGTGTTCCTGATCTCAGGGAGAAAGCTCTCAGTTTTTCCCCATTGAGGATGATGTTAGTTCTGGGATTTTCATAAATGGCTTTTACGATCTTTAAGTATGTTTCTTCTATCCCGACTTTCTCAAGGGTTTTTATTAAGAAAGGATGCTGAATTTTGTCAAATGCTTTTTCTGCATCTACTGACAGGATCATATGGTTCTTACCTTTTCTTTTATTAATGTGATGTATCACATTGATCAATTTGTGAATATTGAACCGACCCTACAACCCAGGAATGAATCCCATTTGATCATGGTGAATAATTCTTTTTATATGCTGTTGAATTCGATTTGCTAGTATCTTATTGAGACTTTTTGCATCCATATTCATCAGGGATATTGGCCTGTAGTTCGCTTTTTTTACTGGGTCTCTGTCTGGTTTAGGAATCAAAGTAATGCTGGCTTCATAGAATGAGTCTGGGAGTTTTCCTTCCCTTTCTATTTTTTGGAATAGCCTGAGAAGGATAGGTATTATTTCAGCTTTAGATGTCTGGTAGAATTCCCCTGGGAAGCCATCTGGTCCTGGACTCTTATTTGTTGGGAGATTTTTGATAACTGATTCAATTTCTTCGCTGGTTAAGGGTCTGTTCAGCTTTCTATTTCTTCCGTTTGAGTTTTGAAAGTGTGTGGGTACTTAGAAATTTGTCCATTTCTTCCAGGTTGTCCAGTTTGTTGGCATATAATTTTTCATAGTATTCCCTGATAATTCCTTGTATTTCTGAGGGCTTGGTTGTCATAATTCCATTTTCATTCATGATTTTATCTATTTGGATCCTCTGCCTTTTCTTTTTGAGAAAACTGGCTAGAAGTTTATCAATTTTGTTTATTTTCTCAAAAAACCAACTCTTGGTTTCATTGATCTGCTCTACAGTTTTTTTAGATTCTATATTGTTTATTTCTGCTCCGATCTTTATTATTTCTCTTCTTCTGCTGGGTTTGGGGTGTCTTTGCTGTTCTACTAGTTCCTTTAGGTGTGCTGTTAGATTTTGTATTTGGGATTTTTCTTGTTTCTTGAGATAGGCCTGGATTGCAATGTATTTTCCTCTCAGGACTGCCTTCGCTGCATCCCAAAGCGTTTGGATTGTTGTATTTTCATTTTCATTTGTTTCCATATATTTTTAATTTTCTTCTCTAATTGCCTGGTTGACCCATTCATTCTTTAGTAGGGTGTTCTTTAACCTCCATGCTTTTGGAGGTTTTCCAGACTTTTTCCTGTGGTTGAATTCAAGTTTCATAGCATTGTGGTCTGAAAGTATGCATGGTATGATCTCAATTCTTGTATACTTATGAAGGGCTGTTTTGTGACCCATTATGTGATCTATCTTGGAGAATGTTCCATGTGCACTCGAGAAGAAAGTATGTTCTGTTGCTTTGGGATGCAGAGTTCTAAATATATCTGTCAAGTCCATCTGATCCAATGTGTCATTCAGGGCCCTTGTTTCTTTATTGACCGTGTGTCTAGATGATCTATCCATTGTTGTAAGTGGAGTATTAAAGTCCCCTGCAATTATCACATTCTTATCAATAAGGTTGCTTATATTTGTGAGTAATTGTTTTATATATTTGGGGGCTCCCGTATTCAGCACGTAGACATTTATAATTGTTAGCTCTTCCTGATGGATAGACCCTGTAATCTAGTTGTATAAGCCACATATGCCTTTTTTTTTTAAACCCAGCTTGGCAAACTTTGTCTTGGAGTTTTATTTCATTTGCATGTAAAATGATTACTGATATATTTATATGCCTTTGATTTTGATTAATATCAAATATTCATATTTATTTTAATTTTGACATGTGGTATATTTTCAACTTAAATAACAAATGTCACAAAATTTTCTCTGAAGAATCATTCTTGTGGACCAAAGGCAAAATATGGACTGCATAATAGTTTTACTTGCTTCTTCAGAAATTATATTCAGCAAGTGTTGCTCAAAAGAGCCTTCAAGTAGAAAGTCACTTGATATGTTCACCTGATGTACTGTATGATGTAAAGCTTTATGGAAGAGCTTTTTCTTCTTCTAAGTGATTTTGTCCTGAATTAGATGCGTGCCCACATAGAAGGGGCTCTTTACGTTTCTATTTGCACTGGGTAGCACCCGGTACATTGTAGTTCTTTCCAAGCTTCTTTAAAACTCTTACTCTGCTACTTCAAGCTCTGTATCTCTGTGATAATGATCAAGCCAAGCAAGGATGCTTCCTAAGAGGGCACCACGATTATCAGCTACCAAGCTGTATCAAGTGCTTCAAGGTTGCCTGACACTGCCATTGCCAGTGTTTGCATATATAATTGGCTTTTCTTTCCTCTGGGGTGGTAGTAGTCACCCACTACAGGATTACGACAAAGAATCCTCTGAATGGGTCCTTGGAATTGGTTTAACTGGAAAAAGAAATGAACTTGAAGCAACTGTGATACGATCTATATTAGATATATGTTATCTATTGACATATCTGTATAGATATTTATACTAGATATAGCTATCTAGTATATATCTCTATATAGATCAATTGGTGGGTATAGATAATATATAACTAGTATAGATCACATAGGTATTCCTACCTAGATCAATTGATATAGACATAAATATGTAAATCAGATATTTATATCAGCCTATAAGACAATACTACATGGTATTATCATCTTAAATTTTTTAACTGTAAGTAAGTAAGCCTAAAAGTTCACATTGACTCTTAAATTTTTTAACTGTAAGTAAGTAAGTAAGCCTAAAATTTCACATTGACGCAGGTTTCTATGTCTCAGTATATACTTTTCTGGGTTGTCTTCCCACATAAAGCATCCATTATTTATGAGCTACTGCTAACCTACAGATGAGTCCCAGCTGCCATTATGCATTATGAAGCCCTATTTCTATGACCATAAATTATTGGACCAGAGATGAATGCCTGATGCTAGCTGCTTTATTGAATTCTATCACTAGTGAATTTGAAATTGAAAGCGAAAGAAACTAGGTATCTCAGACATTTACGAGTCATAGGGTGTTCCCTCAGCGTGTACATGAAAATAACAGAAAACTTCAATCCACAAAAGAAAAAAACCAGAATGAAACAGGTGGGTGGAAATTTCAAGAGAAAGAGAAATTTAAAATTCTGTACCAAAAACAGCTAGAGAGGATAGGTTCCTTGCTTGGTAATGGCTGTGTAATTCCATGAGTAGCTCTTGGGGCTATTTTCATACCTGTACTTCATTTCAGTTAAATATTCATGTATATCTGGAGTAATTCCTTTCTAATGCTTAAGCCAGGAAGGGTTTCTATAATAGCAGAATATCTTTCTCTTGGAAGGGATATAGAATATGAATATGATTTGTTACTGGTTCCTTCTGCAGGGTGTTTGCTGACATGGTTACCTAATGTATGAGGGTGGGAAGTGTACAGTTATGACTCAAGGCATCATCAGAATTGAATAGATGTGGAGTCAATCACAGCAGCTTGATCCTGTGAACAGGCCTCCATCAGATCTTTTATAGAATATCCTCTGTGTGAATACATACTCAGTGAGCAATCTGGCACTGAACACTAGCTGTTCTTGATCCTTCTTTCTCAGGCCTTCACATTGTGAGGGGCTTAGCTTTCCTATGGCTATGTTTTCCTAAAGACCTGGTGATATAGGAAGAGAGATTTAATTATTATTGACTTAACTGTTTTATTATCCTTAGTAAGATAAGTCAGATAAATTAGAACATTTAATGTGCTGAATTTTGTTAACCAGATTGGAGACCTCTACAATAACATGTTTTTTTAGAAATAGGTAAAAAAAAAAAAAAAGGTAAAATGTGTGAGGAGATAGCTAGTCAGAGCCTAGAGGCACTGATTTCAGATTTTTAAATTTTAAAAAATTTTAATTCCAGTTTAGTTAACATAATGTTATATTAGTTCCAAGTGTACAATATAGTGATTCAACAATTCTAAATATTACTCAGTGCTCATCAAGAGAAGTGTACCCTTATTCCCCTTCACCTATTTTCACCCCCACCCACCTCCCCTCTGGTAACCACCTGTTTGTTCTCTATACTTGAGTCTATTTTTTGGTTTGTCTCTTTTTCCCTTTGTTCATTTGTTTTTTCTCCTTAAATTCCAAATATGAGTGAAATCATATAGTATTTGTCTTTCTCTGACTTATTTTGCTTAACATTATACTCTCTAGATCCACCCATGTTATTGCAATTGGTAAGATTTCATTCTTTTTTATGGTTCAATATTCCATTGTGTGTGTGTGTGTGTGTGTGTGTGTGTGTGTGTGTGTGTATAATACCATATACATACCATATACACACACATACACTGCGTCTTTTTCAATATTTTTGTAATGTTTTAATTTATTTTTGAGACAGACAGAGCATAAACAGGGGAGGGCCAGAGAGAGAGGGAGACACAGAATCTGAAACAGGCTCCAGGCTCTGAGCCGTCAGCACAGAGCCTGATGCAGGGCTCGAACTCACAGACCGCAAGATCATGACCCTAGCTGAAGTCGGACGCTTAACCGACTGAGCCACCCAGGTGCCCCCACCACGTCTTCTTTATCCGTTTGTCTACTAATGGAAACTTGGGATGCTTCCATATCTTGGCTGTTATAAGTAAGGCTACAATAAACACAGGGGTGCATATATCCTTTAGAATTAGTATTTTCATATTCTTTGGGAAAACACCCAGTAATGTAATTACTGGATCATATGGTAGTTCTATTTTTAATTTTTTGAGGAATATTCATGCTGCCTTCCACTGTGACTGTACCGGTTTGCATTCCCATCAACAGTACATGAGGGTTCCTTTTTCTCCACATCCACACCAATACTTGTTTCTTATGTTTTTGATTCTAGCCATTCTGACAGGGTTGAGGTAATATATAATTGTGGTTTTGATTTATATTTCTCTGATAAGTGATGTTGAGCATTTTTTCATGTATCTGTTGTCCATCTGTATGTCTTCTTTAGAAAAATGTCTGTTCACATCTTCTGCCCATTTCTAAATTGGATTATTTGGTTTTCTTGATATTGAGTTGTGTAAGTTCTTCATATATATGGAATACTAACCCCTAATCAGATACGTCATTTACAAATATCTTCTCCCATTCAATAGCTTATCTTTTAGCTTTATGACTGTTTCCTTTGCTGTACAGAAGGTTTTTATTTTGACATAGTCCCAATAGTTTATTTTTGTTTTTGTCTCCCTTGCTTCAGGAAACATATCTAGACAAATGTGCTGTGCCTGATATCAGAGAAATTACTCCCTGTGGTCTTTTCCAGGACTTTTATGATTTCAGGCCTCACTGTAGGTCCTTAATACATTTTATTTTTGTGTACTATATAAGAAAGTGGTACAGTTTCATTCTTTTGCATGTAACTGCAGTTTTCCAAATGTTGTTTGCTAAAGAGACTTTTTCCCATTGCATATTCTTTCCTTCTTTGTTGAAGATTAACTGACCATACAATCATGGGTTTGTTTCTGGGCTCTCCATTCTGTTCCATCGATCTGTATCATTTCTTTTGCCAGTACTATACTGATTTGATTACTACAGCTTTGTAGTATAACTTGAAATCTGGAATTGTGATACCTCCTTCTTTTTCTTTTTCAAGATTGCTTTGGCTCTTTGGGTCTTTTGTGGTTCTATATGAATTGTAGGATTGTTTATTCTAGTTCTGTGAATAATGCTGTTGGTATTTTGATAGGGATTGCATTAAACCTATAGACTGCTTTGTGTGGCACAAACATTTTAACAATATTTGTTCTTTCAATACAAGAGCATGGAATATCTTTCCATTTGTGTTATCTTCAATTTCTTTCATCAGTGTTTTATAGTTTTTAAAATAAAGGTCTTTCATCTCCTTGGCTAAGCTTATTCCTAGGTTTTTCTTTCCTTTTGGTGCAGTTATAAATTAAAATGTTTTCTTAGTTTCTCTTTCTGCTGCTTTATTAATAGTGTATAGACATGCAAAAGATTTCTGTACATTGATTTTGTATTCTGTAATCTTACTGAATTCATTTATCAGTTCTGTATTTTCAGTGCAGTGTTTAGGATTTTCTATATATAGTATCATGTCATCCACAAATAGGTAAAATTTTACTTCTTTCTTAGCAATTTGGATGACTTTTATTTCTTTTTGTTGTCTAATTGCTGTGGCTAGGACTTCCAGGGATATGTTGAATAAAATTGGAGAGAATGGACATCCTTGCCTGTTCCTGAACTCAGGGGAAAAGCTCATTTTTTTCACCATTTGGTTTGATATTAACTGTGAGTTTTTCATAGATGGTCTTTATGATGTTGAGTTATATTCCCTCTAAACCTACTTTGTTGAGGTTTTGTCATGCAAAAATGTACTTTGTCAAATGCTTTTTATACATCTACTGAAATTATCATATAGTTTTTATCCTTTCTCTTATTGATGTGATGTACTATGCTGATTGATTTGCGAATATTGAAACACCCTTGCATCCCAGGAATAAATCTCACTTGATCATGGTGGGTAATTTTTTAAATATATTTTTGGTTTTTGTTTGATAATATTTAGTTGAGGATTTTTGCATCTATGTTCATCAGGTATATTGGCCTGTAGTTCTCTTTCTTTTTCTTTCCTTTTTCTTTTTCTTTTTCTTTTTCTTTTTCTTTTGTAGTGTCTTTACCAGGTTTTGGTACCATGGTAATACTGGCCTCACAGAATGAATTTGGAACTTCCCCTCCTCTACTATTTTTTGCAATAGTTTAAAAAAAATATGTATTAACCTTTTTTTTTTTTGTAGAGAGAGAGTGCACAAATGGAGAGGGCCAGAGGGAGACACACACACACACACACACACACACACACACACACACACGGAGGGAGGGAGGGAGGGAGGGAGGGAGGGAGGGAGGGAGAGAGAGAGAGAGAGAGAGAGAGAGAGAATCTTAAGCATGCTCCAAGCTCAGCATGGAGTCTGACATGGGGCTTGATCCTATGACTCTGAGATCATAATCTGAGCTGAAATCAAGAGTCAGATGCTCAACTGACTGAGCCACCCAGGTGCCCCTTAACTCTTCTTTACATGTTAGGTAGAATTCATTTGTGAAACCATCTTGTCCTGGACTGTTGTTTGTTGAGAGTTTTTTGATTAGTAATTCAATTTTCTTGCTAGTAATCAGTCTATTCAAATTTTCTATTTTTTCCTGATTTGAGTTTTGGAGCTGATATGTTTCTAGGAATTTATCTATTATCTAAATTATCTATTTCTTCCAAGTTGTCCAATTTGTTGGCATATGATTTCTCCCAATTCTCTTCTTTCATTTCTGATTTGGTCTATTTGAGTTCTTTCTCTCCTTTTTTGATGAGCCTGGCTAAAGGTTATCAATTTGGTTGATCTTTTCAAAGAATCAGAACTTGGCTTTATTGATCTGTTTTATTGTTTTTATGTTTTTGTTTTAGTTTCTATATCATTTATTACTACTTAATTTTTTATTACTTCCTCCTACTGTTTTAGGTTTTATTTGTTCTTCTTTTTCTAGTCCTTTGGGTGTAAGGTGGGGTTGTTTACTTAAGATTTTTCATGCTTCTTGAGGTAAGCCTGCATTTTTATCAACTTTTCTTTCAGAACAGCTTTGGTTACATCCCAAAGATTTATATCATTGTGTTTTCATTTGTCTCCATGTATTTTTTTATTTCCTCTTTGATTTCTTGATTGGCCCATTAATTATTTAGTAGAATTTTATTTAATATCTGTGTATTTGTGCTCTTTTCATATATTTTCTTGTGGTTGGTTTCTAGTTTCACAATGTTGTGGTCAGAAAAGGTATATAACTTAAATCTTTTTGATTTTGTTGTGAATTGTTCAGTGACCTAAAAATGTGATTGATTCTGGAGAATGTTCCATGTGCACTTGAAAAGAATGTGTATTGTGCTGTGTTAGGATGATATTTTCTAAATATATCTGTTAAATCCATCTGGTCCAATGTGTTGTTAAAAGGCACTGTTTCCTTGTTGACTTTCTGTTTGGATGATCTGTCTGTTGATGTAAGTAAGATGTTAAAGTTCCCTACTATTATTGTATTACTATCAATTACTTTATGTTTGCTATTAGGTACTTTATGTACTTGTTTTCTCCCATGTTGGGTGGATAAATATTTATAGGTCTTATATCTTTTTGTTGGGTTCTTTTTATTATTATATAGTGTCCTTCTTTGTCTCTTGTTACAGTGTTTGATTGAAAATCTATTTTTTATGATATAAATATTGCTACCTGGCTTTCTTTTGACATCCATTTACATGATAAATGTTTCACCACCCCTTCACTTTCAATCTGCATGTGTCTTTAGGCCTGAAGTAAATCTGTTATAGGCAGCATATAGATGTGTTTTTTTTTTTTTTTTTTTATCCATTCCATCACCCTATGTCTTTTGATTGGATCAGTTTACTTATATTCAAATAAATTATTGATAGATATTTATTGACATTTTGTTACCTGTTTTGTGGTTGTGTTTGTAGTTTTATTATATTCTTGCATTCCTTTCTCTTTATTTTTCCATGTCTATTACTTGTTTTTGATTTGTGGTCACTATCTAGTTTGTGTATTATATTTTTGGCATATAGAAATCTATATTAAGTTGATGGTAACTTAATTTTGAATCCATTTTTTATTCCTTTCCCCCCTCCCCCATTTTAGGTATATAGTGTCATGCTTTACATTCTTCTATTATGCGAATTCCTTGACTAATTTTTTACAGTTATACTTATTTTTACTGCTTTTGTGCTTCCTATTTTCTCTTAATTATGATATTACCTTTCTTTTTTTTTATTTTAGAGAAAGCAAGCAAGGGAGTGAGACAGACGAGGCGGAAGAGAGAGAGAATCTTAAGCAGACTCCATGTTAAACATGGAGCCTGATGTTGGGCTTGATCCCACGACCCTGGGATCATGACCTAAGGTGAAATCAAGAGTTGGACACTCATCAGACTAGGCCACCCAAGTACCCCTGGCTTTTCCTTTCCAATCAAAGAGTCCCCTTTAACATTTCTCTTAGGGCTGGTTTAGTGGTCATGAATTCCTTAAACTTTTGTTTGTTTGTGAAGCTATTTATATCTCCTATTCTTAATGACAGGCTTGCTGAATAGAATGTTCTTGGCTACAGTGTTTTTTTTTTTTTTTTTTTCTTCTTTCTCCTTTCGGCCCTTTGAATACATCATACTTTTCTGGCTTATAAAGTTTCTGCTAAAAATTACCTGATAGCCTTATGGGATTTCCTATATATGTCACTTTTATTTTCTGTTGCTGCTTTAAAAATTCTCTATTACTACTTTTTGCCATTTTAATTGCTATGTTTTGGTGTGACCTCCTTGGGTTTTGTTGGGGCCTCTCTGTGCCTCCTAGGGCTGGAATTATTTCCTTCTACAGATTTAAGAAATTTTCCACTGTTATTAAACATTATGCCCCATCCCCCTTCTCTCTCTTCTCCTTCTGGAGCCCTTGTATTGCAAATGTTATGCTTGATGGAGTCACTTAGTTCCCTAAGTCCATTCTTATTTTGCATATTTCCCCCCTCTCACTTGCTCAGCTTAATTGCTTTCCATTATTCTGTCTTCCAGGTAACTGATTCATTCTTCTACTTTCTCTATGTATTATTTATTCCATCTAGTGTATTTTCAATTTCATTTATTGTTTTCTTCAACTCTGATTCTCCTAAAAATATCCTTAAGGATCTCACTGATGTCTCTACTTTTTTCTCAAGTATACTATTTTTATGATCATTAAATTCCCCATCAGGCATATTACTTATGTCTATTTCATTTAGTTATCTTGCTGTGATGTCCTGTTTTTTTATGTTGTCTCTTCATTTTGTCTAACTCTCTGTTTCTGTTTCTATGTGTTTCAAAAGTCAGCTACATCTCTTGCTCTTGAAAGTAGTGGATAAAAAAAAAACACTTATTTACTTGAGAGAGAGAGAGAGAGAGAGAGAGAGAGAATCCAAAGCAGGCTCTACACTATCTGTGTGGGGCTCAATCTCACAAACTGTGGGATCATGACCTGAGCCAAAATCAAGAGCTGGATGCTCAACCGAGCCAACCAGGTGCCCTGTAGTGGCCTTGTAAAGAAGAGATCTTGTGGTGCCCTGCAGTGCAGTGTCCCCTGTTCACTGGAAACTTTTGATTCAGGGGTGTTTCCTATGTTTGTGGTATGTGCCCTGCTATTGTGGTTGGGCTGTGTTTTCCTTCAGTCCAGTTGTCTGCAGTGGCTCTCTGGCTTATTGTGAGAAGTGTTTGGTATTGGGCCAGTCTGGGTTTGCCTTGTTTTCAGTTGAGTCAGAGCAGGCGTTTTCCAGAGATGCAGTAGCACCAAAATGCAGGTCCCTTTCCCTCTGTTGTCCCTTGAGGGCCTGTATTCAGACCAGCTGTCTGCTTCCAACCCACTGCTGGGGCCACGGTATGACGTGTGTGTGATTATCTTTCCCTCTCCCCAAAGCAGGAGTATCTTTGGAGTTGTACTGGCTCCTGTTGAGGCTGCTTGCACACTGCTAGGCTTGTGGCACCAGTTTGGATGGTCTCAGGTCAAGAGCGTATTACAGGGAGCAGATGTATGGTGGTGGGGTGTACAGTGTTAGCAAGGTTTATGTGCTAGTCCTCTGCAAAAGGAGAACTTTTGCCACTGCCACCAGGACTAAGACAAGCTCGGTTGGAGGGCTTGGATCTGCAAAGTTTGCAGGACAGGAGGTTTGGTGTTAGCAAGGTTTGTGCTGGTTTTCTTGGGGGAGGGGGCCTATAGCACTGGGACTAGGGCTGGCCTGGCTGGGCAGGGCATGTCTGCAGAAAGTTGGGAGGAAAGGATGTGCAGTGTTAACATGTTAGATAGTGTGTGTTGGTTCGTTGCTGGTTCCCACAAGTGATCATGCATTTATGCTGGTGGATGGAGGAGGGAAATGGTGCCTGCCAGTTCCTGTGTTCCTGGAGAAGTCTCCCAAAGATATCCATCCCTCCTGGATACACTCTGAGATTAATAAACTACTATCCCTCCTGTATGCCTCAGGCATTTTTCAAACTGCTGCTTCTATGCTTTATCTCTGTGGGCTGTGTATTGAACTGTCTCTTTAAGTGCAGGGATTCTGTTTCCTTTATTTTCCTGGCTATCCCAGTGCTGAGCCTGCAGATTTCTAAAATTCCAGGTTTTAAGTCCCACTGGTTGTAAAACTCATGAAATTCAGCCCCTCTGGTTTTCAAAGCCAAATGTTATGTGGATTTATTTTCCCCATGTGGGCTTCTCAGTGTGAGGGCTTATTTCTCTCCCTATTCCATGCCCATAGTGTCCCTCCCTCCTGCAGACAGTCCTGTAGGTCCGTTTAGCTCCCCTCTGTGACCTCCTTTCTACATTTAGTTATGAAGTTTGCATTGTTTTCCAGGTTATTTACACTGATGCGAGTGTTGTCTAGTTGTATCTATGGGACAAGGTGAACTTAAGGTCCTTGTACTTTGCCGCCTTCCCCAGAAGTCCCTCAGATGGTATTTTAACATATTGCTTTGGAAACACTCTTCAGAAAATCAATATATTTGACATTCTTATAGGCTTTATATAAATTGATTTATTCAAATTTATGCTTTGCCTATTTCCACATAGATTTGAAACAAGCTTAAATAATTGTCTCATAATATCCATGAAACTTTTGTTTCTCAAATACATTCCCAATTTTTCTGTTAAAGGGAAAGAGCATTGATGTGTTTAATTAAAATGATCAAAAACAAAATTCAGAGTGTACTAATTTATAATTTTCTTATTAAGAGGATTTGGGCTTATAACTCATATCAAAAGACAGCTAAGGAGAATCTCAGAGATATTAAAAATCATATAGCTATTTGGAATAGGTAGTCCTGGACTGTAATTCTCTACTGCCTATTACTACTGAATTTAGAGAAATAACTGGAATAGTCTTTAATTTTCTCAAATTGTCTGATGGAGTTATTTTTTGGGTACTTGAGCGATTAGTTTTTCCATTTACTTATCTTTCCTAAGTTTGCTTCTGAAAAGTCTTTGTTCTTCAAACAAAAGTAATTTCTAAGTTAAGAGTATAGCTATCATTAGATTATACTCCAAGAGTATAGCTATCATAGACAGAAAGAATGGTCTTAGAAATCTTTCAGCTCCCTCTTATGATCTAAAGACTTACATTCCCTTTGGCATGATTTTTTTCAAGTTTATTTTGAGAAAGAGTAGGAGAAACAGAATGCACGTGTGTGTGACCATGAGTGGGGGGGGGATGGGTAGAGAGAGAATCCCAAGCAGGCTCTGCACCGTCATGACCTGAGTTGAAATCAAGAGTGGCACGCCAGTCAGAGTGGCCAAAATGAACAAATCAGGAGACTATAGATGCTGGCAAGGATGTGGAGAAATGGGAACCCTCTTGCACTGTTGGTAGGAATGCAAATTGGTGCAGCCACTCTGGAAAACAGTGTGGAGGTTCCTCAAAAAATTAAAAATAGACCTACCCTATGACCCAGCAATAGCACTGCTAGGAATTTACCCAAGGGATACAGGAGTACTGATGCATAGGGGCACTTGTACCCCAATGTTTATAGCAGCACTCTCAACAATAGCCAAATTATGGAAAGAGCCTAAATGTCCATCAACTGATGAATGGATAAAGAAATTGTGGTTTATATACACAATGGAGTGCTATGTGGCAATGAGAAAGAAATATGACCCTTTGTAGCAACGTGGATGGAACTGGAGAGTGTTATGCTAAGTGAAATAAGCCATACAGAGAAAGATACCATATGTTTTCACTCTTATGTGGATCCTGAGAAACTTAACAGAAACCCATGGGGGGAGGGGAAGAAAAAAAAAAGAGGTTAGAGTGGGAGAGAGCCAAAGCATAAGAGACTTAAAAACTGAGAACTGAGGGTTGATGGGAGGTCGGAGGGAGGGGAGGGTGGGTGATGGGTATTGAGGAGGGTACCTTTTGGGATGAGCACTGGGTGTCATATGGAAACCAATTTGACAATAAATTTCATATATTGAAAAAAATAAAAGAAAATAAAAAAAATGAAATCAAGAGTGGGAGGCTTAATCAATTGAACTACCCAGGCTTCCTCCCCTTTGGTATGATTTTAATCAGGCTTTTAAATTTTTTTATTTTTATTTTTATCATTTTACAAATTCTTTGTTTCTCAACTTATTTGCATCTATTTATATGTAAATTCTAGGCTGGACGGTATGAGGGTTTGTTAGGAGGTACTAGCTTGTTCCTTTTATTAGTGACTATTAGCAACTGAAATTAGGCCTTTGATAAAATTAATGTAGTCCGTTATTAGTTTCTTGTTGGGTCCAAGTTAGACTGAAGAGTTCCTTACTTAGAAAAGCAGAAAATAACATGTTTTTATTTCCTAAGTTTCTGAAATATTATAGATTATATATCATCATGTTCAGGTTTTCTGCTGGTATTAACAATGTTGGTGAATTATTCACTGTGGGGGAAAAAAACTGAACTCATAAAATGCAGAAATCTTGTTTGGACTGGTTTGCCTGAGGTGTATTTACCTTGTTAAAAAGAAACAGACAAAATGGAGTCACTTATGTTAAATCCCATCAAGACTTAGTACCTTAGCTAATTGCGGTTTCAGTCTATTCCAGATGGAACTTTAATCCAATCAATCTGGAATTTCCTGATCAGCACTAATAATATCATCTTCCTGAACCCACCCCTTGCCTTCTCATGGCAGGTGAGCTTGCCTAAAGTCACTCTTAACTTCCTTGTCCCACCCTCCTTCTGTCTATAAAATCATTTCATTTTGTAGAGCTCTTTGTAGCTCTCTTCTGTTTGCTAGATGAGATGCTGCCAGATTCATGAATCATTGAATAAAGTCAATTAGATCTTTACATTTACTTAGTTGAATTTTATTTTTTAACAACCTAAATGAAATCTTCAAGTGACTATGTATCAAAAATGCTATGTAACTGATTGAATATTCAAAGAAGTGGTGAATTTCCTTTTATTTGAAAATTCCTTTTATTTGAAAGTTCTAATAAAATTCAGATACATGAAAGCATACTTACTTTTTATTCTCTAAACAAAATAAAGTGAGCCTGTTTTCACAATTATTCACGTAGGGCTTTAGCCTGGACTGGAAAGATATAAAGAAGTCACTATCAGTTTTTCAGTGATTTTAAATTTTACTAAGGAATATAGGGCTTGAAGGCTAATTTGTTTAGTGATTAGGGTAATTTCTTTATCACTTGAAGAGAACAAGTTATTTGAAAGACTTGCTGCCTTGTTAACACAAGATAATCTTCAAAGCCTTGGAAGGTATAAAATATTTTTTCACAGCTTCCAAACAACTTTTTATTAAAAGTAAATTAGTAATTTAAAACATGTCAGCATTCCATGAAGAAAAAAAAATATAAGGGTTAGACAGACTTAATGTGATGACCAATAGTAAAAGTGGGATATAAAATAGTTCAAATAAGTTGAAGCAAACATCTTAGGTTTTTATTTTTTGTTGGAGTGACAACAATTTTTGGACTTCTTTCATTGCTATGTGCTATGATAAAATTTTAAACCAAATGAAGAGAAATAATAATCCTGAGGTTTATTTGGTTTAGTCCTTTGAAATCTGATCTTGTATGCTTTCTTCTCAATTACATATTGTTGACAGATATTAATTTCATTCTTGTCCTATATCAATGTGTAAATATTCATTATATCTATTGAAACTGTAACATGCATAGGGCCCTGTAACTTGGCTTAGGAGACACTCAAGAAACAGCAAATAATGTGTCATTTATGCTGAAGACATCTTTGGATCAATGTCTTCTGAGTTCCTAAATATTAAGATAAATGTGCATAAGTCATGTTATTTTTGTAATAGAGAATTGGGGGGGGGACTATTAATATCTATACTGTTTTAGGGCCATCTAGGATTTTCTAAGAAGTCATACAACAGTATTAAGTTACTGAGATCAGATGGCTAAATTCTTTGATTCTTGATTTTCTAATCTACAGAATGGGAAATAAATGTTAGGTAGAGAAGCATTCATAATATATTTTAGATATTATTACATAATTATTTTTATTTATTAACTGCTTTTGATGTAGTGAATTTTTTCCCTTATCCTAATTGTAACATTGCAGAATAGTAATCAAAGCACAGAAAGCTTAGGTATTTACACTCTGTCAGAACCAACAGTGCAGATCATGCTGCCTTGAGTTTAGAGCACATATTTTCATTACCCATGTTTCCTCACTGGCCAATATAACAAACAGACTTAATCTTTAATGTTAATAGTATAGTAAAGGCAGAACAACTATATGACAGCTAAAGAATTATTTTGGGAAGGAAGATTTCAAAATAGTATGAAATGGGCATCAAATTTACCCAAGACTTTTCTAATGAGATATACAGATGTTCAGAAAAAAATAATACCTGAGATCTAGTTTTAAACAAATGTTAATATTTTGATAACTGGAATATCAGATTTTTGAAAGAAAAAAAATGACATAGTTGAAGTTTTCTTTAAATCTTTTCCTGTTCTCCATCTCTCTCCAAGGGTAGTGACTATCCTGAAGCTGATGTATCTTTGTTATTCATTGGAGTAAAGACACAGCAATATATATATATATAATATTCAGAACTGTTTATTGTGTTGAAAACTTTACTATAAAGGGTATCATACATTAGCAATATGTTTTTTTCATACACTATGTTTTTGAGATTTGCATTAATTTGATTAAACTCAATTCATTTAACTTTTGTATAGTATCACATTGCATAAATATACTATAATGGATGTATCCATCCCTTTATTGATAATATTTAGATTTTTTATAATTTTTAGCTCTTACAAATAATACTTTAATAACAACCTTGTATGTATCTCTTTGTCCCCATGAATGAGAATTTTTCTAGGGTCTATAATTACAAGCAAAATCAGTAATTCATAAGATATGTATATCTTCTAATTACTACATAAGCTAAACTGATTTCAGAACTGATTGCATTAGTCAACTCTGCTAAATTGTGCTGCAGCAACAATGCCTGCAAATTTCAGCATGGTATCCCACAATCAGGAGGCAACTCACAATTCCCAGCTTCTCCCAAAGAGCAAAGGGTTTGAACCCTATATCTGGCGCCTCAACTTTTAAGAACTATATGTAAGAGGTCTCCAAACATCCTAGTTGTAAAGCCAATGGAGCTTATACCCACAAGACCCACAGGTTATAATCAACTGAAAAAAAGTCCTTAAAGGGCTCATGTGGACTTACCATGGCTATGCCCTCAGGGCACAATGGAGAGATAGCTAACTGAAACACCCCAAGTCTTTCTGAAAAAGAGGTTTATTTAATGACCCTAAAGATTCATCCTGAGGGACAGGCTTCTAAATTAACACACATCTAGAGACTTGGTGAAACATTTTTCAAAGATCAAGGAGGATCTAGCATGTGCCACCTTTGTGCTCTCTCTGCCTTACTCCAGGTTTCTGGTATGTCCTAGAAAGAAGCTTGTGTACATGCCTAATGCTCTGGTCTTTGTGGCTGCTACCTAGGGGATGCTCCTTGATCATCTGGTTCCAGTGTCTGGTTTGAGTTACATATGTAGGTGCCAAAGGACTTTAACATGGAGAAAGTGTTAACTAGCTATGCCACAGGGCATATCCTAGAGGCAGAACACAGAAATACTTAGTCCTTCTATGAAATAAACTAAATAGCCTATCTTCATAATCTGACTTGAAGGACAACCTTTTAATTGAGCACAGACTTCAAGGGGCCAACTCTAATTCTCTGTCAACCTTTATGTTATATATTTAAATAAATTTTTAAATGAATTTGTCAAATTGGCTTACATACAATAGCTAGTGTTCATCCCAACAAGTGCCCTCCTCAATGCACGTCATCCACTTTCCCCTCTCCACCACCCCACCATCCAGCCTCAGTTTGTTCTCTGTATTTAAGAGTCTCTTGCAGTTTGCCTCCCTCCATTTGTAACTATTTTTTTTTCTTTCCCTTCCCCCCATGGTCTTCTCTTCAGTTTCTCAAGATCCACATATGAATGAAATATATGATATCTATCCTTCTCTGACTTATTTCACTCAGCATCACACCTTCCAGTTCCATCCACGTTGCTGCAAATGGAATGATTTCATTCTTTCTCATTGCCAAGGAATATTCCATTGTATATATAAAGCACATCTTCTTTATCCATTCATCAGTTGATGGACATTTAGGCTCTTTCCATAATTTGGCTCCTGTTGATAGTGCTGATATAAACATTGGGGTACACATGCCCCTATGCATCAGCACTCCTGTATCCCTTTGGTAAATTCCCAGTGGTGCTATTGCTGGGTCATAGGGTAGCTCTATTTTTAGATTTTTGAGAAACCTCCGCACTATTTTCCAGAGCAGCTGCACCAGTTTGCATTCCCACCAACAGTGCAAGACAGTTCCTGTTTCTCCACATCCTTGCCAGCATCGTAATTTCCTGATTTGTTCATTTTAGCCACTCTAACTGGCGTGAGGTGTTATCTCAGTGTGGCTTTGATTTGTGTTTCCCTGAAGATGAGTGACATTGAGCATCTTTTCATGTTGTCTGTTGGCCATCTGGATGTCTTCTTTGGAAAAGTGTCTATTCATGTCTTCTGCCCATTTCTTCATTGGATTACTTGTTTTTCAGGTGTTGAATTTTGTAAGTTCTTTATATTTTGAATACTAGTTCTTTGTCCTATATGTCATTTGCAAATATCTTTTCCCATTCCGTCAGTTGCCTTTTAGTTTTGTTGATTGTTTCCTTTGCAGTGCAGAGAAGCTTTGTATCTTTGTGAGGTCCCAATAGTTCATTTTTGCTTTTAATTCCCTTGCCTTTGGAGATGTGTTGAGTAAGAAATTGCTGTGACTGAGGTCAAAGAGGTTGTTGTCTGCTTTCTCCTTTAGGGTTTTGATGGTTTCCTGTCTCACATTCAGGTCTTTCATCCATTTTGAGTTTATTTTTGTGTATGGTGTAAGAAAGTGATCTAGTTTCATTCTTCTGCATGTTGCTGTCCTGTTCTCCCAGCACCATTTTCTAAAGAGACTTTTTCCATTGGATACTCTTTCCTGCTTTGTCAAAGATTAGTTGGCCATACATTTGTGAGTCCAATTTGGGTTCTCTATTCTATTCCATTGGTCTATGTGTCTATTTTTGTGCCAATACCATAGTGTCTTGATGGTTGCAGCTTTGTAATAGAGACTAACATCTGGGATTGTGATGCCTCCCATTTTGGTTTTCTTCAACATTACTTTGGCTAATTGGGGTCTTTTGTGGTTCCATAGATGTTTTAGGATTCTTTATTCTAGCTTTGAGAAGAATGTCGGTGCAATTTTGATTGGGATTGCATTGAATGTGTAATTGCCTTGGGTAGTATTGACATTTTAATATTTGCTCTTCCAATCCATAAGCATGGAATATTTTTCCATTTCTTTGTGTCTTCTTCAATTTCCTTTGTAAGTTTTCTATAGTTTTCAGCATACAGGTCCTTTACATCTTTGGTTAGGTTTATTACTAGGTATTTTATGGTTCTCGGTGCAATTGTAAATGAGATCGATTTCTTGATTTCTCTTTCTGTTGCTTCATTATTGGTGTACAGGAATGCAACTGATTTCCCACATTGATTTTGTACCCTGAGACTTTGATGAATTCATGTATCAGTTCTAGGAGTCTTTTGGTGGAGACTTTTGGGTGCTCTATGTAGAGTATCATGTCATCTGCAAAAAGTAAAAGTTTGACTTCTTTGCCAATTTGGATGACTTTTATTTCATTTTGTTGTCTGATTGCTAATGCTAAGACTTCCATCACTATGTTAAATAACAGTGGTGAGAGTGGACGTCCCTGTCGTGTTCCCAATGTCGGGGAAAGCTCTCAGTTTTTCCCCACTGAGGATAATACTGGCTGTGGGCTTTTCATATATATCTTTCATATATGGATGTTTAAGTATGTTCCTTCTATTCCAACTGTATTGAGGGTTTTTATAAAGAATGTTGTCAAATGCTTTTTCTGTATCTATTGACAGGATCATATGGTTCTTATACCTTCTTTTATTAATGTGATGTATCACACTGATTGATTTGCAAATATTGAACCAACCCTGCAGCCCAGGAATGAATCCACTTGATCATGGTGAGTAATTCTTTTTATATGCTGAATTCAATTTATCTTGTTGAGAATTTTAGCATCCATGTTCATCAGGGATATTGGCCTGTAGTTCTCCTTTTTTCTTGTTGGGTCTCTGTCTGGTTTGGGAATCAAAGTAACGCTGGCTTCATAGAAATGGAAGGAAAACTTCCAGGCTCATTCTATTTTTTTGGAACATCTTGAGAAGAAATAGGCATTAGCTCTGCTTTAAATGTCTGGTAGAATTCCCCAGGGATGCCATCTGGTCCAGGACTCTTATTTGTTGGGAGATTTTTGATGACTGCTTCAATTTCTTCACTAGTTATGGGTCTGTTTAAATTTTCTATTTTTTCATGTTTGAGTTTTGGTAGTGCGTGGGTGTCTAGGAATTGGTCTATTTCTTCCAGGTTGTCTTGTTTTTAGCATATAATTTTTCATGGTATTCCCTGATAATTGCACGTATATCTGAGGGGTTAGTTGTAATAAAATCCATTTGTGATTTTATCTATTTGGGTCCTCTGTCTTTTCTGAGAAGTCTGGCTAGAGGTTTATCAATTTTGTTTTCTTTCTTTTTTTTTTTTTTTTTTTCAAAAAAACGGTTCTTAATTTCATTGATATGTTCCACTGTTTTTTTTTCTTTTTCTTTCTTTTTTTTTTTTTTTTGATACTATATTGTTTATTTCTGCTCTGAACTTTGTTATTTCTCTTCTGCTGGGTTTGGGGTTTCTTTGATATTCTGCTTCTAGTTCCTTTAGGTGTGCTGTTAGATTTTGTATTTGGGATTTTTCTTGTTTCTTGAGATATGTTTGGATGTGATGCATTTTCCTCTTAGGACTACATTTGTTATATCCCAAAGCATTTGGATTGCTGTATTTCATTTTAATTTGTTTCCATATATTTTTTAATTTCTTTAATTGCCTGGTTGGCCCATTCATTCCTTTGTAGAATGTTCTTAAACTTCCATGCATTTGGAGGTTTTCCAAACTTTTTTCTGTGGTTGATTTCAAGTTTCATAGCATTGTGACCTGAAAGTGTGCATGGTATGATCATTATGTAATATATCTTGGAGAATGTTCCATGTGCACATGAGAAGAATGTATATTCTGCTTTAGGATGAAAAGTTCTAAATATATTGGTCAAGTCCATCTGGTCCAGAGTATCATTCAGGACCATTGCTTCTTTAGTGTTTTTGTGTCTAGATGATCTGTCCATTGTTGTAAGTAGAGTATTAAAGTTCCCCGCAATTATCACATTCTTACCAATAAGATTGCTTCTGTTTGTGATTGTTTTATATATTTGGGTGCTTCTGAATCTGGTGCATAAACATTTATAATTGTTAGCTCTTCTTGATTGATAGACCCTGTAATTATTATAAAATGCCCTTCTTCATCTCTTGTTACAGACTTTAAAATCTAGTTTGTCTGATGGAAGTATGGCTACTCCAGCTTTCTTTCGACTTCCAGTAGCATGATAGATGGTTCTCCATCCTCTCACATTCAATATGAAGGTGTCCTCAGGTCTATAATGGGTCTCTTGTAGACAGCAAATAGATGGGTCTTTTTTTTTTTAATCCAATCTGATACCCTGTCTTTTGATTGGAGGATCTAGTCCATTTACATCCAGTGTTATTATTGAAAGATATGGGTTTAGAGTCATTGTGATATCTGTAGGTTTCATGCTTGTACTGATATCTCTTGTCCTTTATGGTCCTTGAAACACTCAGAGTCTCCCTTAGGATCTCTTGTATGGCTGGTTTAGTGGTGACGAATTCCTTCAGTTTTTGTTTGTGAAAACTTTTATCTCTCCTATTCTGAATGACAGGCTTTCCAGATAAAGGATTCTTGGCTGCATATTTTTCCTATTCATCACATTGAAAATTTCCTGCCACTCCTTTTCTGGCCTGCCAAGTTTTAGTGGATAGGTCTGCTACTACTGTTTTATGTCTACCCTGGTAGGTTAAGCCCTGTTTATCCCTAGTTGTTTTCAGAATTCTCTCTTTATGAACTTGTGTTTTGCTAGTTTCACTATGATATGTCATGCAGAAGATCGATTCAAGTTACATCTGAAGGGATTTCTCTGTGTCTCTTGGATTTCAATGTGTTTCCTTCCCCAGATTGTGGAAGTTCTCAGCTATGATTTGTTCAAGCTCACCTTCAGCCCCTTTCTCTCTCTCCTTCTCTGGAACGCCTATGATACAGATATTGTTCTGTTTCATTGAATCACTTAGTTCTCTAATTCTCCCCTCATGATTCAGAATTTTTTATCTTTTTCTCAGCTTCATCTTTTTCCATAATTTTATCTTCTGTTTCACCTATACTCCCATTTGCCTCTTGAATTCTTGCTGTGACCACCTCTAGTTTATTTTGCACCTCATTTACAGCATTTTAAAATTCATCATGACTATTTTTTAGTTCCTAGATCTCTGCAGCAATAGAGTCTCTGCAGTTGTCTATGCTTTTTTTTCAAGTCCAGTGATTAATCTTATGGTTATTATCTTAAATTCTTGTTCAGTTATATTGTTTATATATGTTTTGAGGAATTTTTTAGGTGTCATTTCTTCCTGGGATTTGAGGAGAATTCTTCCATTTCGTCATTTTGGCTAGTTTTCTGTCCCTTATGTCTCTTTTAAAAGCTTTTTATGTGCCCTGCACCTGTAAGTACTATTATATTCATTACATTCATATGATGTCCAGGGTCTGGCTTTCATCAGGTGTTTTTTTGGAGTTACTTGCTCTCTGTTGTTGTGACTTTGGTTACTTTATCTCCCTACTTATAGAGATGTTTTGAACCCTCTACCAGGTGTGCTTTGATTTGTTCATTGAAGTAGCCTTGGAAAAGAAAACAAACAAAACAGAAAACAAAAATACACAAACACACAAACAAACAAAAGCTCCAAAACAAAAAAACAAACACCAGCTACAAGTCAACAACAGAGTGGAGGTGGTGCTGATGGAAGAGGCCTTATCCCATACAAAGAGAGAAAATTCAGGGGTGGGGGGAAAAAGAAAAAATAAAAATTGACCAGAGAAACTATACAGCTTAATCCAGAGAGAGGAAAGGAAAATAAAGAAGGAGGTGGGGAAAAAGAAAAGAAAGTTGTCCAGACAGAGAAACTATATGGCTTAATCCAGGGAGAGAGAAAGGAGACTAAAGGAGGAGGTATGAAACACATATCAAGAGAATGGATTGAATATGTCTGCTTAAACAAACCAACAACCAGAGTAACTAGACTGGAGGAGGGAAGAGATAAGAAGGATAAAAGGAAGGAAGAATATATATATATAATAAGAATTCTCCAAGAATTAAACAAGGCAATGCAACAGTGCTGGTCTGGAGCAGGGGCTGTCTGGTTCATCAGCATCAATCCCATTTCAGTAGGTACACATTTACCAGGCACAGAGGGTTTTGGTTTGGTGTATGTGGGTCCCACCTCCACTGTGGCTCATTGTCTGTTCACCAAAGTCCCCCCTTGTTGGTGATAGAGAGAAAAATGGTAGGACACCCCAGTCTCTCCTTCACAGACTAGGTGTCCCCTACCACTCTGTTTGAGCAGTCTTCACTGTGCCATAGGTGCAAATGAGGCAGTTTGTCCTGCTCTGCCAATTCCCATGTCCCGATGCTTGGCTGGGATTCAAACTCCCACTCTGTGTGCCTGGTACTGTGGGAGTGCTGTTCAGCGCTGCCTGATATATGGTCTCTGGCTGGCAGATGCAGGCAGTCTTTGTCTTGTCTCACAGCACTCCAGGGAGGGAATCACTTTCTCCTACTGTGGACTGAGCCCTTGACCTAGCCACCGAGACTGGGGCTGGCTCCCCTCCTCCCCAGGTGCGTGATCGGTGCAGCTGGCCCCAGTCCAAAGGAAGCCCTTCAGTTAGAGATTGGGTCTTTCTCCATCCTGGTCCATGGTTTTTCTCTTGTCCAGATATAGTTCTCTCCTTCCCTGCCACTCTTTCTCTTCCCTTTGTCTCCCCACAGAAGGGGCCATCCCCTCCATTCGTTTTATCTCTGCCAGTTTGCAATCATGCACCTATTGTCCATAAGGTTGTCTCTATGGGTCCCTGGAAATGACTCTGCCTCCTGGAATCCCAGAGTTCAAAGTCCTTTAGCTTCAACACTGCTTTGGGAGGGAACTTCGGATCTCCCTACTTCTCTGCCATGTTGTTCCTCCCTATATTTAAATAAGTTTTTAAGTTCATATTAGTTTAGGGTTATTATATATCTCAATAGATTGCTTCTTTTATCATGAAGTAATGACCTAATTCAGACTTATAGTAGACTCCTATTGCTGCATAACGAATTTATACAACACACATTTTTTTTGACTCACAGCTTCTGTGGGTGAGAAGTTTGGCATGACTTAGTTGAGTTCTCTACTTAGGATCTCATGAGGCTGTAGTAAAGGTGTTAACCAGGATAAATTATCCTCTAGAGGCTTGATTGTGGAAAAATATGCTTCCAATCCCACTCATGTTGTTAGAAGAATTCATTCCTTTGTAGTTACAGGTATGAAGAACTTGATTTCTTTCTGGCTGTTGGCTAGAGGCTGCCAGCAGTTCTTAAAGGCTGATCACAGTTCCTTGCCATGAAGACTTCCTACAGGGCTTCTTCCCCCACCTCCACCCCACATTTACATAGCTTCTTAATTTAGCAAGCTGGCAGAGAGAATCTCTAGAATGAGTTAAATAGTATGTTGGACTCTTACATAATGGTAATGATCAAGAGTATAATATCCCTTCACTCTTATTCTATTTATTAGAAGCAACTCACAGGTCCCATCTACATAGAAGGGAATGAATACACAAAGATGTAGACATTAGGAGGCAGGGATCATGGTAGGGGGGCATGTTGGAATCTGTTCACCCCAAATTCAATAATAGTTTTTTTCCTTAAAGACTATTTTGTTTAATATTAATTCACTAGCATATTTTGGTTAATAGTTGCCTACTACAGCTTTTACATTTTTTTTTGTTCTTTAATTGTTCCCCCTCTATTTTAATTTAGGTGGGTCTCTCTTGTTTTACAAGATACCTTGTATCTTTTTTTTTTCTTTGCAAAGTTCTATTCACATTTTTCCCTTTCCTGTGTACTATTAGCTAATAATATTTCCCCCCACAATTGTATAAAGTTATACAATTCCATTTTTTATTTTTAGGAGCTACTCTGAGATTCTTTAGCATGCACATTTACCTAAAGTTTAAAATTAACCAATATCTATAGTCTCTTGAATAACTCAAGGACATTAGAAATTTTCACTTCAATTTTCTCTCCCATCTATGAGGCTATTGATGAATAATATTTTAGTTCTACCTTGTTTTAATGCCCTACCACTAGAATCATCATCTTCCAGTGGATGCTCACTTAGGCTTAATTAACATGTTTTAAAATGTCTTTGATCATTGTTGCTTCTTGTACATAGCTCCCTTCTTGCTTCATTTTCCATTTTACTAAAAAAAATCATTTATTTATAATTGTGGTGATATTGGGTGAATGGTGAATGTTCTGAATTTTTGTCTGAAAACATCTTTGCCATTGTTCTTGGTTGATACTTTATCCAGGCATAGAATTCCAGATTGATGGCTATTTTTTTCAGCACTTTAAAACTCTTCCACTGTTTTTGGACAACTATTGTTGCTGATAGCAAATTTGGTGACAGTCTAATAGTTATTTGTTAGTAATAAGACTTTTGTAGGTAACCAGATTTTTCTTTGGGGCTGTTTTTAAAATTTTTCTTGTTATGTTAGAGTTCTGCATTTTTACTGCAATAAACCCAGATAAAATTGGTTATTATGTATCTTACTCTTATTTTAGGTTATCTTTCAGTAAGAAGATCCACACCTTTCTTCAATTCTAGAAAATTCGTGGTATATGCGTACACAAATATATATTTGTATATATATGCACACATATGTATATATATATACCTGCATATATAGTTATATATGTATATATGTATTTATAGTATGTGAATATGAATTTGGAATTATAGAGAATGGATAGAGGAAAAACAGTCAATGAGAACTCTTAGAATATTTTGTATTTTATTCTATGAGGCCAGCAATACCTTGATTCTAAAACAAGACAAAGACCCCACTAAAAAAGGAGAACTACAAACAAATTTCCCTGATGAACATGGATGCAAAAATTCTCAACAGGATACTAGCAAATTGGATCCAACAACACATTGAAAGAATTATTTACAAGGATCAAGTGGGATTTATTCATAGGATGCAGAGCTGGTTCAATATCCACAAATCAACCAATCTGATACATCCCATTAATAATAAAAAAAGAATGAAAACCACATGGTCCTCTCAATAAATGCAGAAAAAATGTTTGACAAAATGTAGCATCCTTTCTTGATAAAAGCGCTCAAGAAAGTCAGGATATATTCAACGTTTTTTTTTTTTTTTTTTTTTTTTTTTTATTTATTTTTGGACAGAGAGAGACACAGCATGAACGGGGGAGGGGCAGAGAGAGAGGGAGACACAGAATCGGAAACAGGCTCCAGGCTCCGAGCCATCAGCCCAGAGCCTGACGCGGGGCTCGAACTCACGGACCGCGAGATCGTGACCTGGCTGAAGTCGGACGCTTAACCGACTGCGCCACCCAGGCGCCCCAAGAAAGTCAGGATATATTCAGAAGGAATATACCTTAACATCATAAAAGCCCATATATGAAAAGCCCTCAGCTAGTATCATCTTCAATGAGGAAAAACTGAGAGCTTTCCCCACTGAGATCAGGAACACAACAGGAATGTATGTCCATTCTCACCACTGTTATTTAACATAGTGTTGGAAACCCTAGCTTCAGCAATCAGACAACAACAAAAACAAAAACAAAAAAAAGGCATCCAATTTGGCGAAGAAGTTAAACTTTCACTTTTTGCAGATGACATGATACTGTACATGGAACACCCAAAAAGACTCCACCAAAAGATTCCCAGAACTGATACATGAATTAAGCAAAGTCTCAGAGTACAAAATCAATGTGAGAAACCAGTTGCACTCCTATACACCAATGATGAAGCAACAGAAAGAGAAATCAAGAAATTGATTCCATTTACAATTGTACCAAGAACCATAAAATACCTAGGAATAAACCTAACCAAAGATGTAAAAGACGAAGACGACACAAAGAAGTGGAAAAACATTCCATGCTCATGGATTGGAAGAGCAAATATTGTTAAAATGTCAATACTACCCAAAGCAATCTACACATTCAGTGCAATCCCAATCAAAATTGTACTGACATTCTTCTCAAAGCTAGAACAAATAATCCTAAAATTTGTATGGAACTATAAAAGACCCCAAATAGCCAAAGTAATTTTGAAAAAGAAAATCAAAGCAGGAGGTATCACAAACCCAGACTTTAGATAGTATGGTATTGGCACAAAAACAGACACATAGACCAATGGAATAGAATAGAGAAACCAGAATTGGACCCACAAATGTATGGCCAACTAATATTTGACAAAGGAGGAAAGAGTATCCAATGGAAAAAGACAGTCTCTTTAGAAAATGGTGCTGGGAGACTAGGACTGCAACATGCAGAAGAATGAAACTTGACCACTTTCTTACACCATGCACAAAAATAAACTCAAAATGGGTGAAATACCTAAATGTGAGACAGGAAACCATCAAAACCATAGAGAAGAAAACAGGTGACAACATCTTTGACCTCAGCCACAGCAATTTAGTGCTTGACACCTCTCCAAAACAAGGGAAATAAAAGTGAACTATTGGTATCTCATTAAAACAAAAGCTTCTTTACAGCAAAGGAAACAATCAACAAAACTGAAAGGCAACTGATGGAATGGGAAAAGATATTTGCAAATGGTATATCAGATAAAAGAATTTACCAAACTCAACAGCCAAAAAACAAATAATCCAGTGAAGAAATGGGCACAAGACGTAAATAGACACTTTTCTAAAGAAGACATCCAGATGGCCAACAGACACATGAAAAGATGTTCAACATCACTCATCATCAGGGGAATATAAATCGAAACCACCGAGATAGCACCACATACCAGTCAGAGTGGGTAAAATTAACTCAGAAACAACAGATGCTGGTGAGCATGTAGAGAAATGGGAACCCTCTTGCACTGCTGTGGGAATGCATGCTGGTGCATCCACTCTGGAAAACAGTGTGGAGTTTCCTCAAAAAATTAAAAATAGAACTACCCTACAACCCAGCAATAGAACTACTAGGAATTTATTCAAAGGGTACAGGAGTGCTGCATTGGGACACATGTACCCCAATGTTTATGGCAATGCTTTCAACAATAGCCCAATTATGGAAAGAGCCTAAATGTCCATCAACTGATGAATGGATAAAGAAGATGTGATTTATAAATGCAATGGAATACTACTTAGCAAAGAGAAAGAATGAAATCCTGCCATTTGCAGCAATGTGGATGGAACTGGAAGGTATTATGCTAAGTGAAATAAGTCAGTCAGAGAAAGACAGGTATCATATGTTTTCACTCATATGTGATAAACTTAACAGAAGACCATGGGGAAAGGGAAGGGGAAAAAATAGTTTCAAACAGAGAGGGAGGCAAACCATAAGAGACTCTTAAATACAAAGAACAAACTGAAGGTTGATGGGGGGGTGGGGGAGAGGGGAAAATGGGTGATGGGCATTGAGGATGGCACTTGTTGGGATGAGCACTGGGTGTTGTATATAAGCAGTGAATCACAGGAAACTATCCCCCAAATCAAGAGCACTCTGTACACTGTATGTTAGCCAACTTGACAACAAATTATATTATGAAAGTAAAAAATAAATCAAAACAATATACTTGGAAAAAATATTTTAATATATGTAGAACCAGAGAGTTAATATGTATATTATACATTATGCTTATTGCAAATCGATACATGAAGTCTCCAAATAATATGAAGAAAAAAATAGGCAAACCATCCAGAACAGCTAATCAAAATGGCCAAGTTGTGTGTGTGTCTGCGTGTGAAAAATGATAGTTAGGAATATACAGAATAAATTGATAGCAAACTATCACTTTACATCCATCAGACTGATAAAAATTTAAATGTAATAAAGCTGCTAGTAGAGAGTTGGAAGAAAGATATCTTTAATTGCTGAGGAAATTGTGTTGTGATACTCTAAAAAAATGTTTTTAATGTTTATTTTTAAGTGAGAGAGAGAGAGACAGAGAGAGACAGAATCTGAAGCAGGCTTCAGTCTCTGAGCTGTCAGCACAGAGTCTGTCATGGGGTGAAACTCATGAACTGCGAGATCATGACCTGAGCTGAAGTTGGATGATTAACTGACTGAGCCACCCAGGTACCCTGTAAAACTCTTTTAAAAAGCCATTTAGCACTATCTATTCTATTTAGACTCCATCTAGGTTTTGATTCAGCAATCCCATTCCTAGCACTCTACCTTATTTTAATCAACCAGTGTAAAAGCACATCTATATGTACAAAGATGTTTACTGAGGCATTGTTCATCTTGACAAAAAAATGAGAAATAAAATGAATACCCACAAGTGGTTAAATAATTATCAGACACAGTATTATATAACGTAGCCATTAAACATATAGATCTCATACAATTGTGTGTTTGGAGGATTGTCCATGAGTTACTGGTAAGCAAAGCAACATGTGCAAAGTTGTATGCAATGTGATCTCATCTTTTAAAAGAAAGGACAATAAAAATCACTGCATCCATAAACATAGAGAAAATGTGGAAAAGTTTAGAAGTTAATGTAGATTATAGGGATGGGAGAGACTTGTTAAAGGAGAGTGGAGGAAGTAGAAAGGAGAAATCAAAGTCAAACAGAACAGGTAGGAGGAGGCATTAAAATGTATGTTCAAGGGGCGCCTGGGTGGCTCGGTCGGGTGAGCGTCCCACTTCGGCTCAGGTCATGATCTCGCGGTCTGTGAGTTCGAGCCCCGCATCGGACTCTGTGCTGACAGCTCAGAGTCTGGAACCTGTTTCGGGTTCTGTGTCTCCCTCTCTCTGACCCTCCCCCATTCATGCTCTGTCTCTCTCTGTCTCAAAAATAAATAAACGTTAAAAAAAAATGTATGTTCAATATGATCATATATATGCTTAGTGTAAAGTTCCAAATATGTGTGTACATCTTTAAGGATACTAACAGATAAAATAATAGTAATGAAGAAATTCTAAATACTATATTTAAAGAAAGGAATAAAGTTCTTTTATTCCACCTTTGTTTCTAGCACTTTTGTACACAATAGGATTTATAAGAGTTCCTTCTAAGCATGTTTTCTGTAGTTTTTAGCTCCGTTTTAATGAAGATTAAAAAGCATGAAAAGTTAATAGAAGTGAACTGAGTGCCTGTTTGGCCCCTAGAGAAGCAAAATAGTGTTTGCAGAATTCCAAATTAGACATTGGAAAATTTTAATGGTGACTTTTCGTGTTAGCCACCTGTTTCCTACTCAAAGACTCCAAATTAGCTAGGAATGAGCAAAAAAAATGATGTTATAACAACCCTCTAAAGGGATCAAAGTTTCAGAACCTTATTAGAAAGTTGCTAGTGAGTTCTGGTCCAAAACAGCAATGTAGGAAGACCCTGCAATAAAGCCTTCCATGGACATAGCAAATCTATAGAATAAATTCCTCCAAATGAACTGAGGGCTGACTGAGCAGTGTCCACACATACATGCACACACAGACCACATAGATAATGGCAACAGACACAAAAACATAGTAAGAGAACCCCCCACCCTCTCACAGTAAACTATAGTAGAGAGGCATACTACAGAGAAGCTGAGTAGATTCACCTGATCTAGGGCCAGAAAAAAAAAAAAGCTGTGGCTTTAAAGGGCACCTAGAATATAAAGAAACAAATCCTAAAACCCTGACAAATTTCAGGGGAGCTGCTGGAACTCTCTGGGTTGGAGGGGCTGGCAAGCACCACTGTATACTTTCCCCTTTTCACCTTAATAGCATAGATGGGAGCAGAGTGCAGTGCAATAGCCACTCAGCCACTTCAGTGAACACTGGGCCTCTAGCCACAAACACCCTATGACATAGGGAAAGAAACCCCATAGGTTAAAAGAGCAGTTAGGACATAAACAATACAGACCTACAATTCCACCAAATAATGGGGGAACTGCTGTATCTCTGGGTTAGACGGGCTGACTAATGGCAAGGTTTACATTCCCCCTCCACCTTGATAGAATAAACAGGAACAGGGTTCAGGCACCCTGGCTGACCTACTTTATCAGTTCTTGGGCCATAGACCACACCAGCCCCAGCCATTCTAGCAAGATGCCCCTGGTGTGGCATACACTGGGACACCCTGGGTCATTGCTCACTACAGTGGAGCTATCTTGCTGAAGAATACTGCAAAACACCGCAGAACACTCCAGATGTATACCACTTTGGTTCCAGTGGGTTGCTAAGGCACCCCTGGCCCATGCCTGCCTTTGCTTCAACTTTCCTGCCAGAGAACTCTCTGTGTGGAGAACCCTAGGATCCCCACTCCCAGCTTGCATCCATTTCAGCTTCATCTGTCCTGCCAGGGCATCCACTCTGTGGAGAGCCCAGGACCACCTAGCCTACACCCGCTTTAGATCAGGCCATCTAATCATGGTGGGCCCAATACAGAGCACCCTGGGACCCTCAGCCCATAAAAGACACAGATCCAGGCAGCCAGCCAAAGTCACCAGGCACACAATCTATACAGGGAACAACCATACACAATACCATTCCTTCAAGTGTAGGAGAAGTAGTTGTTCCGATTCATCAAAATCAACACAAAGTCAAGCAAAATGAAAGAGGCATATGTTACAAATGAAAGATAAATCTCAACTAAATATCTTCAAAATTTGTTTCACAAAATAAAAAGATGAAAATATAACATATACATAAAACATGGAGAGGAAGAGTAAACATGAAGAGCTTTTAGAATGTGTTCAATCTTAAATGATCATTGACAAGATAGACTGCTATATGCTTAGAATGTTATATATCATGGTATCCACAAACCAAAAATGTATAACAGATACACAAAAAATAAGAAGAAAGCTAAACATAGCATTATAGAAAGTTATCAACCACAAGGAAATAAAGCAAAATAAGAAGAAAGGAACAGAGAACTACAAAACAGCCAGAAATCAATTAACAAAATGGCAGTGAGGACATACCCATCAATACTTACTCTTGGTCTAATTGTTCCAATCAAAGGAGATAGGGCAACAGAATGGATGGAAAAACAAGACGCATCTATATGCTGCCTGCAAGAGATTCACTTTACATATAAGGACACATAAAGACTGAAAGTGAAGGAATGGAAAGAGATGTTCCATGCCAACAAAAACCAGGATAAACCTCAAATTGCTAAATTTATATTATATCTGAGCCTTTGTTTTTAAGTCTATTGTGACTAATGAGAGACAAAGGAAGGCCTTACATAATAATAAAGGGTTGACTCAATAAGTGTGTGTGTATGTGTGTGTGTGTGTATCCAACATTAGAGCACCTAAATATATAAAGCATATATTAACATATATAGGGAAATAAATTATAGTAGCATTGAACTTAAGCACTCCATTTATATCATGGATAGATCAGGCAGAAGATCAATAAGGGACCAGTGTCTTTGAAATAAAACATTAAACAAGAAGGACTTAACAGATATATACAGTACATTCCATCCACAAACAACAGAATACACATTTTTTTCCAGTGCACATGGAATATTATCTAGGATAGATCACACGTTAGCCTGCAAAACAAGTCTAATTAAATTTAAGAAGATTGAAATCCTATCAAACTTCTTTTCCACTACAAGGGTATAAAACTATATATTAATTACAAGAAAAAACTTGAATACAAAGAGGTTAAACAACATGCTACTAAACAACTAAAAGGTCAATAAAGAAATCAAAGAGGAAATTTTCAAAACTACATAGAGGAAAATGAAAACATAAATGCAAAATCTTTGGAACTCAACAAAAGCAGTTCTCAGAGGAAAATTACTACCTCAAGAAAAAAAAAAACTCAAATAAACAATCTAATCTCATAAAGGAATGAGAAAAAAATTAAACCCCAAAGTTAGTAGTTGAAGGAAGCAAAATAAGATCTGAGCAAGAATAAATGAAATAAAGACTATGAAAACAATAGAAAATAGGAGTGAAATCAATATCTAGTTCTTTAAAAATATCAACAGAGGCACCTGGGTGGCTCAGTTGATTAAGCGTCTGACTTTGGCTCAGGTCATGATCTTGTGGTTTGTGAGTTCGAGCCCCCCGTTGGGCTCTGTGTTGAGTGCTCAGATTCTGGATCCTACTTCAGATTCTATGTCTCACTCTCTCTCTCTCTCAAAAATAAATAATAAATATAATAAAAATAAATAAATATCAAAAAAATTGACAAATTTTAAGCAGACTTATCAAGAAAAAAAAAGGGCGCTACAGTTTTTTTAGATTCTATATTGTTTATTTCTGCTCTGATCTTTATTATTTCTCTTCTTCTGCTGGGTTTAGGCTGCCTTTGCTGTTCTGCTTCTATTTCCTTTAGGTGTGCTGTTAGATTTTGTATTTGGGATTTTTCTTGTTTCTTGAGATAGGCCTGGATTGCAATGTATTTTCCTCTCAGGACTGCCTTCGCTGCGTCCCAAAGCATTTGGAATGTTGTATTTTCATTTTCGTTTGTTTCCATATATTTTTTAATTTCTTCTCTAATTGCCTGGTTGACCCACTCATTCTTTAGTAGGGTGTTCTTTAACCTCCATGCTTTTGGAGGTTTTCCAGACTTTTTCCTGTGGTTGATTTCAAGCTTCATAGCATTGTGGTCTGAAAGTATGCATGGTATAATTTCAATTCTTGTAAACTTATGAAGGGCTGTTTTGTGACCCAGTATATGATCTATCTTGGAGAATGTTCCATGTGCACTCGAGAAGAAAGTATATTCTGTTGCTTTGGGATGCAGAGTTCTAAATATATCTGTCAAGTCCATCTGATCCAAAGTGTCAATCAGGGCCCTTGTTTCTTTATTGACCATGTGTCTAGATGATCTATCCATTTCTGTAAGTGGAGTGTTAAAGTCCCCTGCAATTACCACATTCTTATCAATAAGGTTGCTTATGTTTGTGAGTAATTGTTTTATATATTTGGGGGCTCCGGTATTCGGCGCATAGACATTTATAATTGTTAGCTCTTCCTGATGGATAGACCCTGTGATTATTATATAATGCCCTTCTTCATCTCTTGTTACAGCCTTTAATTTAAAGTCTAGTTTGTCTGATATAAGTATGGCTACTCCAGCTTTCTTTTGGCTTCCAGTAGCATGATAAATAGTTCTCCATCCCCTCACTCTCAATCTAAAGGTGTCCTCAGATCTCAAATGAGTCTCTTGTAGACAGCAAATAGATGGGTCTTGTTTTTTTATCCATTCTGATACCCTATGTCTTTTGGTTGGCGCATTTAATCCATTTACATTCAGTGTTATTATAGAAAGATACGGGTTTAGAGTCATTGTGATGTCTGTATGTTTTATGCTTGTAGCGATGTCTCTGGTACTTTGTCTCACAGGGTCCCCCTTAGGATCTCTTGTAGGGCTGGTTTAGTGGTGACAAATTCCTTCAGTTTTTGTTTGTTTGGGAAGACCTTTATCTCTCCTATTCTAAATGACAGACTTGCTGGATAAAGGTTTCTCGGCTGCATATTTTTTCTGTTCAGCACACTGAAGATATCGTCCCAAGCCTTTCTGGCCTGCCAAGTTTCAAAGGAGAGATCAGTCACGAGTCTTATAGGTCTCCCTTTATATGTGAGGGCACGTTTATCCCTTGCTGCTTTCAGAATTTTCTCTTTATCCTTGTATTTTGCCAGTTTCACTATGATATGTCGTGCAGAAGATCGATTCAAGTTATGTCTGAAGGGAGTTCTCTGTGCCTCTTGGATTTCAATGCCTTTTTCCTTCTCCAATTCAGGGAAGTTCTCAGCTATGATTTCTTCAAGTACCCCTTCAGCACCTTTCCCTCTCTCTTCCTCCTCTGGGATACCAATTATGTGTATATTATTTCTTTTTAGTGTATCACTTAGTTCTCTTATTTTCCCTTCATACTCCTGGATTTTTTTATCTCTCTTTGTCTCAGCTTCCTCTTTTTCCATAACTTTATCTTCTACTTCACCTATTCTCTCCTCTGCCTCTTCAATCCGAGCTGTCGTGGTTTCCATTTTGTTTTGCATTTCATTTAAAGCGTTTTTCAGCTCCTCATGACTGTTCCATAGTCCCTTGATCTCTGTAGCAAGAGATTCTCTGCTGTCCTGTATACTGTTTTCAAGCCCAGCGATTAATTTTATGACTATTATTCTAAATTCACTTTCTGTTATGTTATTTAAATCTTTTTTGATCAGTTCATTGGCTGTTGTTATTTCCTGGAGATTCTTCTGAGGGGAATTCTTCCGTTTGGTCATTTTGGATAGTCCCTGGAGTGGTGAGGACCTGCAGGGCACTTCCCCTGTGTTGTGGTGTATAACTGGAGTTGGTGGGCGGGGCCGCAGTCAGACCTGATGTCTGCCCCCAGCGCACCTCTGGGGCCACAGTCAGACTGGTGTGTGCCTTCTTTTCCCCTCTCCTAGGGGCGGGATTCACTGTGGGGTGGTGTGGCCGCCTGGGCTACTTGCACACTGCCAGGCTTGTGGTGCTGGGGATCTGGCGTATTAGCTGGGGTGGGTAGGCAAGGTACACGGGGGCAGGAGGGACAGGCTTAGCTCGCTTCTCCTTAGGTGATCCACTTCAGGAGGGGCCCTGTGGCAGCGGGAGGGAGTCAGATCTGCTGCCGGAGGTTTGGCTCCACAGAAGCACAGAGATGGGTGTTTGCTCGGAGCGAGCAAGTTCCCTGGCAGGGACTGGTTCCTTTTGGGAGTTTGGCTGGGGATGGGTGAGGGAGATGGCTCTGGCGAGCGCCTTTGTTCCCCGCCAAGCTGAGCTCTGTCGTCCGGGGGCTCAGCAGCTCTCCCTCCCTTTGTCCTCCAGCCTTCCCGCTTTCTGAGCAGAGCTGTTAACTTATGACCTCCCAGACGCTAAGTCGCGCTTGCTGTCGGAACACAGTCTGTCAGGCCCCTCCGCTTTTGCCAGCCAGACTCGGGGGCTCCGCTTGGCCGGCAGGCTGCCCCTCCACCCCGGCTTCCCCCCTCCAGTCCGTGGAGTTCGCACTGCCTCGCCGCCCTTCCTACCCTCTTCCGTGGGCCTCTCGTCTGCGCTTGGCTCCGGAGACTCCGTTCTGGTAATCCTCTGGCGGTTTTCTGGGTTCTTTAGGCAGGTGTAGGTGGAATCTAAGTGATCAGCAGGACGCGCGGTGAGCCCAGCGTCCTCCTACGCCGCTATCTTCCAACCTCTCTCCGAGATTAATGTTTTCATTCCTGATAACACAACATCCATTTGGAGCCCATGGCTCAAGGAATAATTTTGACTTACAGGTCTCATTTAAGAAATACATTTTGTAAAGCTATAGCTGCCATAGATGTATTTCTGATGGATCTGGGAAAAATAAATAGAAAACATTTTGGAAAGCATCTTTTATTTTTGATTTTTCCTGACTCATGAACATATTTTTCTTTTGTTAAGCTATCAGCAATCTGTTAACATATACATTTGCGAACAAAAATGAAACATATCTTTTTCTCCCTATCTCATCTGTCCTGAATTTGGCTATTCTTAGTGAGTACTTTTACTTTTGTGGCAATATAGTTATTTTTATAAGTTCAATAAGAATCTCTTGTCTTTCTAACAGGACACAATTGGAGACACTGGTTACACTACCAAAGCTTTGACAATAATGCCATATTTGAGAATGTGCGTAGAATCAGATATGACCAGATATCTTGAAGAAACAGCCTATTGTAAAAGAATTTCTCTTCCTGTGAAGGTATGGACTGAAAATATGTTCCATTGACTCACACCTGCCATGGCTCAAACTCCCACTCTAAGTGGCATGCCTCCTTGCAGCAGAGGAGCACTCTGTCTTCTAATCCACTATCTCCAGAAATGTGGTGTCACTAGGCTTTGAAACATATAGATCCTCTAAATACCCTCATTCCTGTTTCTGTGGTGGCTCCTGTGGCCTCTAGAAAGGGAGTAAAGGAAATTCCCACTGATGCCTGGCATGCAGATGGGTCTAGTTAGCACAACCCACCCACAGGGACTGCAGTTGCTATTCTGCCCAACGCTGGCACCATTTGAATGGAGAAAGGAGCAAACTGCAATAGCCAGTAGTCTGAACTCGGAGCAGTTTGGCTGGGAATAGCTCAGGAGTCCTGGTCATTATCCCTTCACACTGACAATAAGGCTGTACTGAAAGGATTAACTGTATGGCTTGGATAATGGGAAGAAAGAGATAATTAAGAACAAACACTTATGGGGTCAGGATATATGAAAAGACATCTGGGTTGGCCTGCAAGAACCCAAGGCGGTCCTGTTTTTCACTTCCCAGCCAAGGTACTAACATAGCCCCTGACAATCAGGACATTGATGCCCTACAAGCATTGGATGTATAGAAAGAGCAGTAATAGTAGTGCCTGGGTAGAATGGTGTATAGCCAAGAGTGCTGGATTGTTCTTGAAATACCATGACTTGCAAAACAACCAGAAAACAACAAAATGGCAGTAAGTCCTTAGTAAACAATTACTTTAAAAGTAAACACATTCATTCTGTAATCAAAAGACAGAATGAACAGATAAAAAAATGAAATCCAATAATATGCTACCTATAAGAGACTCACCTTAGCTTTAAAGACACAGACTAAGTAAAGGGATGGAAAAAGATATTTCAAGCAAATGGTAACTAATATAAAGAAGGAGTAGCTATATTTACACCAGACAAAATAGTCCTTAAAATAAAAAAGACAAAGAGCATTATATATTGATAAAAGGGTCAATTTATGAAGATGATATAACCATTGTGAAGACTTATGCACCTAACATGAGATTATCTAAATACATAAAAACTAATAGAGCTAAAAGGGGAAATAAACAAGTAATACAATAAACAATATTTGGGGACTTTACTACCTCACTAGTAACAACAGATAGATCATCCACACAGCAAATCACTGAGAAAACAGTGATTTCAACAGCACTATAGCATAATGAACCTATGAGATATATACAGAACATTCTACTTAACAACAGAATACACATTTTTTTCATGCTAATATTCTGTTTCTTTTTTTTTCAATATATGAAGTTTATAGTCAAATTGGTTTCCATACAACACCCAGTGCTCATCCCAAAAGGTGCCCTCCTCAATACCCATCACGCACCCTCCCCTCCCTCCCACCCCCCATCAACCCTCAGTTTGTTCTCAGTTTTTAAGAGTCTCTTATGCTGTGGCTCTCTTCCACTCTAACCTTTTTTTTTTTTTCCTTCCCCTCCCCCATGGATTTCTGTTAAGTTTCTCAGGATCCACATAAGAGTGAAACCATATGGTATCTGTCTTTCTCTGTATGGCTTATTTCACTTAGCATCACACTCTCCAGTTCCATCCATGTTGCTACAAAGGGCCATATTTCATTCTTTCTCATTGCCATGTAGCACTCCATTGCAGAATACACATTTTTAAAGCACACATAAAACATTTTCCAGAATAGACCATATGTTAGACCACAGAACAAGTTTTAGCAAATTCAAGAAGACTAAAATCATGTGAAATATCTTCTCAGACCATACTGGTATAAAATTAGAAATCAATAACAAGGGGAAAACTGAAAAATTCATGAATATATGGAAATTAAACAACACTCTCCAGGACAACCAATGGATCAAAGAAGAAACTACATAGGAACTTTAAAAAAATAACTTGAGAAAAACAAGAATGGAAACACAATATACCAAAACTTACATGGTGCCACAAAAACAATTCTAAGAGGGAAATTTATAGTAATAAATGTTACATTAAGTAACAAAAAAGATCTTAAGTCAACATGTAACTTTACCCTTAAGGAACTAGGAAAAGAAGAACAAACTGGGGTCAAAGTTATCATGAGAAAGAAACTAATAAAGATTAGAGAAGAAACAAATGAAATAGAGAACAAGAAAACAATAGAAAAGATTAACAAACTGGGGTGCCTGGGTGGCTCGGCTGGTTAAGTGGCGGACTCTTGATTTCAGCTCAGGCCATGATCTCACAGTTGTGAGATAGAGTCTCACATGGAGATTTGCACTGGAATGAAGCCTGCTTGGGTTTCTCTTTCTCCCTGTCTCTCTGTCCCATGCATGTGCATGCATATGCATATACAGACTCTCTCTCTAAAAATAAACATTTAAAAAAAAGATTAACAAGCCTTTAGCTAGACTAACAAAGGAAGAGGACCCCCCCCAAAAAATATATATGTGTATATATATATATATATATATATATATATATACACACAACACATATATATATATACATATATATATATACGTATATACATATATATACGTATATATATATATACATATGTATATATACATACGTGTATATATATATATATATATATATATATATATATATATAAATAAATGAAAAGGAAGAGAATAAAAAACACAGAAATAAACCCAAGCATATATGGTCAACTAATATCTGACAAGGGAGCCAAGAATATTCAGTGGAGAAAAGGTATTCTCTTCAATAAACAGGCACTAAGAAAATTAGATATCCACATGTAAAAAATTAAAGCTAGGCCCCTATGAGGTCACCTAGATGGCTCAGTTGAGTGTCCAACTTCAGCGAGGCCATGATCTCACAGTTTGTGAGTATGATCCCCACATCTGGCTCCCTGCTGTCAGCGCAGAGCCTGGCTTTGGATCCTGTCTCCAGCTGTCTCTACCCCTGCCCCGCTAATGCGTGTTCCCTCCTTAGCGCTCTCTCTCTCTCTCAAAATGAATAAACATTTTTTTTTTAAAAAGCTGAACCCCCTATCATGTACCACTCACAAAGATTAACTTAAAATATATTAAAGACTTAAGTGTAAGGCCTGAAATCATGAAACTCCTAGAAGATAATATAGGACAAAATCTCTTTGACCTGAGTGTTGATAAGGACACTTTGGACAGGACACCTGAAGCACAAGCAACAAAATAAAAAAATAAGCAAGGAGGTCTATTTCAAAATAGAAAGTTAAAAACCGAGAACAAACTGAGGGTTGATGGGGGGTGGGAGGGAGGGGAGGGTGGGTGATGGGTATGGAGGAGGGCACCTTTTGGGATGAGCACTGGGTGTTGTATGGAAACCAATTTGACAATAAATTTCATATATTAAAAAAAATAGAAAGCTTCTACATGGCAAAGAAAACAATTAACAAAATGAAAAAGCAAACCATATAATGGGAGGAAATTTTTCAGAAATGATTTATGTGATAAGAAATTAATATGCAAAATATAAAGCTCATAATTCAGTAAGCAAAAAACCCCAAATAATCCAACTTAAAAATGGGCAAACATTAATAAACATTTTTCCAAAGAAGATATGCCAGAAGCAAACTGGTACATGACAAGATGCTTAACATCACTAGTCATGGAAATACAAATCACAACTGTAATGAGATTACCTCATAACTGTTATAATGGCTATCATCAAAAATAGGTAACAAATGCTGGTGAGGATGTGGAAAATAGGAAATCTTTGTGCACTATTGCTGGAATTGTAAACTGGTACAGCACTATGGGAAACAGTGTGGAGAATCCAAAAAATTTAAAAAATATAACTACCATGTTACCCAGCAATTCCACTTCTGGGAATATATCCAAAGAAAACAAATACAAACTCAAAAATGACTCAGTGTTTATAGCAGAATTTTTTTTACAATAACCAAGATATGGAAACAACCTAAGTGTCCATCAATGGATAAGTAAATATGCAACTTGTGGTATATATTATATACACACAGGAATATTTTTCAGCCATAAAAACTGAGGAAATCCTACCATTTGCAGTAACATGGATACTCCTTGAGGGCATTAATCGAAGTGAAATAAGGTAGACAGAGAAAGACAAATACTATATGGTCTCACATATGTGATATCCAGAAACAAACCAAAATACACTCAGAGGAAAGGGGATCTAATCTGTGATTACAAGAGACAGTGGGCAGGGGAGGGGGATGATAGGAGTCACGTGGTCAAAGATACTTCTAGTTACAAGCTAATTACTAGGGATATAATGTACAGCATGATGACTATAGTTAATACTGCTACATGATACATACACACACACACACGGAAATTATTTAAAGAGTAAATCCTGAGTTTTCATTACAAGGAAAAAATATTTTTTTACCTTTTAGATTTCTTTTTTTTTGTATTTATGAGATGATAAATGCTAACTAAATTATAGTGATAATCATTTTATAATATATGTAAGTCAAATCATTATGCTGTGTACCTTAAACTTAAATATAATTGACATACATCACTGTACAAGTAAAACTGGAAAAAAAATCAGTTAAGGTGTTAAAAAGAAAAGAAAAAAGAAATATCATGACTTGGTAATGCAGTAACATGTCCTATGTATTACAAACATCATCTAGGGTCACTGCCAAAGAAGTCTTGGGCCATTCTCCTGAGTTCCCATTTGGTGAGAAATCGGCAATTTTCTTACATTGGCCCCCTTACTTTTGAGCCTTCTAAAAATGCCTTGGTTTCTGTGAACACTTTGGTCCAACCCAAACCTTCCCTTGTTGTCACACATCCAGGAACCTGGCATTAAGGGAAGAGAAAACCTGAGTATCATGTATGCTTATTGAATAGACAGTGATCAGATGTTACATTTTTAAGTTATTATGTGAAAGACTGGGCAGAAAAATGAGGACATTGAATGGAAGTTCTATGTCTCCTATAGTGCACAAGTAGCAGCATTGGTAGAGAGAGAAAGAAAGAATGAAATATTAAAGTACCAGATTACATTACTAACAAGTAAAACCACATTAACTGGTTAGACTAAAGTATTACCCAACTGAATTGTACCAGGGAAATAAGATGTGTATCACCAGAACTGTGTAGTCATTTTGTCACACTGAAGGATGACTGGTTTGGCACTGTCTGGTTGCACCACCCAGGTATTTTGTAGTCTCAAATAGGACTCAGTGGTTATGTGGCAAAAATCTTTGACTATGTCTTCTACCTGAGTAAATGGATTGTTGCACTCTGGGTTTTCCCAGGGTACAGAAAAGAATATACCCCATGGTAACAAAGTTGGCCAACAGTCCTACAAAATAGGATAAACTTGGATATTATTACCTCCTTGCAAGGAGGCACCTATGCCAGTAATCAAGCAGAATGCTCTGTTTTTGTACCTGATGAATCTGCTAATGTATCATCTTTATTGAATCACATGAAGACACAAATAAATACTCTGAGTGATCTAACCCTCAACCTAGGAAATTTAATAAATCAGTGGCTTGGACTGTGGGGCTCTTGAAAGAAAATAATTGTTACCTACTTTGGGGACTTTAGGAGTCAAAACCATAGTCCATGTTGTCTCTGACATGGGCCTACATTGTTGCTGAGGTATCAGCCTCTAGTGCAGCCATATAGCCACTAAATGAACCACCTCTATGCTAATGAAAATACGTGTTGACTATTCAGGGCACATTGCAGAAGGGTAGGTTATCTAAGATTGTAAGAGCTAGTTAAGAGATGTGGAGTGTTGGAGAAGGTCATCAAGAGGACATGATGACCCATGAGCTGGACCTGGGCAATTAGAAGTTCATTATTTTCTCCCTGGTCCTTGGAATTGACATGTTGCCCATTGTTCACCCACTCTGAGTTATTTCAAGGACACAGCCTTTAGAGAGTAATTTACTCTTGAGACCATCTGAATTGTATACATGATTGAATCCCATTAAGTCTTGTATATAAACTCAAGATTCTGGTGGGCAGATGTGGAGACCTGCTTATCTTGCAGCCACCCAAAATAAGCTTCTATACAGAAGTGTCCTTATTAAAGCTGCCACTTATTTTTTTTTAATGTTTATTTGAGAGAGAAAGAGCATGTGCATGTGTGCACGCGCGTGCGCGCACGCACACACACACACACACACACACGGGAGAGGGGCAGAGAGAGAGGAGAGAGAGAATTTCAAGCAGGCTATGTGCTGTCAGCAAAAAACCATGACAAGGGGCTCAATCACATGAACCATAAGATCATGACCTGAGCTGAAACCAAACATCATACACTTAACCCACTGAGCCACCCAAGTACCCTAAGCTGCCATTTATGAATCTGAAGTGATCCTTCTCTTTCTTTGGTCTCTCCTATCCCTTTGTGTATTGGGGGGGGGGCGATTTTGAATTCACCAGGGATGAATTTTCATCACAATATTGTGAACCAATAACATAGGAGAGAGAATAAACCATTATATAATTCAAGAAAACTCTATGATTTGAAGGACAGGAATATCCATTTTGAAGAAATTAACAGGTTTTTACCCAATGGATGAAAATGAACCTACACCTAAGAACATCATTATGATATTTAACAGGACTGGTGATAAGAGTCTAAGCACGGCCTTAATTTTGTCATCTAAAAAATGATGTTTGAAAAATAAAAGAATTACTGTATTTCTTTTATTGTGTTTTTTAGAAGATAAGTTAATATTGGTAAACAACAGAAATGCCTAATACAGTAAATAAGCAATAAATATTAGCTGCTTGATTCCAGTTCAAGATGGAAATGTAGGAAGATTCTGAACTCACTTCCTTCTGTGAACACACCAAATATACAGCAACATATGGAAAATTTTCCTCTGAAAAAAACTCCAAAACTAGCTGAGTGACATCTATGCACTGAGCAAATGACGGGAAATAAAAACATATTGCATCAGGTAGGAGAGCCTGAGAAACAATCTCATGTAAATTCTTCCCCTGGCAAGGCAAACCACAACTGGAAGAGAACTCAAAACCCCAAGCTTCTCCTTGAGGAGCAAAGGGTTTGAGCCCTACATCTGGCATCCAAACTTTTAACACCTGCAACTGAAAGAGGAATACCAAAAATATCTGCCTTTAATTTAAAAGTCAATGGAGCTTACATCCATGAGACCCACCAAGATAAAGTAAACTGAGTAATGGTTCTGAAGGGGTGTGGACACTCAGACTCACCTGCCCCAAGCCCAGCACAAAGGTAGCTGACTACATAGAACCAGACTTTATGTGAAAGTTACTTTTTTTGTTTATCTTAAAGTATGGGCCTGAGAGTCAGGCATCTAATTTGACAAACACCTAGAGGGCTACTGAAAAGTATTTTCTGTCCAGGGACAGAGCCTTATGGGTACCATCTTTGCACTATCCCTTTGTCTCACTTTAGCTTATTTTTATCTTGTGGAAACAAGCTTGTACTGTCATCTGGCACCTGAATTTTGTGGCTGCCATCTGAGTGACACCTCTAGGTCTCCTAGCTCTGGAAAACAGTAGGGCTTATGCACACAAATCTCACAGGACTATAACAGAGAAAAAGTCCTTAATTGGCTACCACCTTGCACACAGCAGGAGGCAATAGCTTGAGGCACCTAGTCTTTCTGTGAAAGAGGCCTATTACCTTGTCTTCAGAGGTGCAGCCTGAGAGCCAGGCTTTTTTAATTTTTAATTTATTTTAATTTTTAATTTTTAACTTTTTTAATGTTTATTTTTGAGAGAGAGACAGAGTGTGAGCAGGGGAGGGGCAGAGAGAGAGGGAGACATAGAATCTGAAGCAGGCTCCAGGCTCTGAACTGTCAGCACAGAACCCAATGCAAGGCTTGAACTCATGAACCATGAGATCATAACCTGAGCCAAAGTTGGACCCTTAAATGACTGAGCTACCCAGGCACCCAAGCCAGGCTTTTTTAAAACACACAGTTAAGGTCTGACCTTAGATGTGACCTTCTCTAGAGACCTTGTAGGGTGGGCACTATCTTTGTAGTCTCCCTTTTCCACAGTCCAAAGTGCCAGTATCTCCCAGAAGGGAGCTTGCGCACACATCTGTTACCCCAGTTTTTATATCTGGTGCCCCAGGTTTTGTGGTTTGCTGCCCTAGAATGCCTAACTCTGATGGCCAGTGGGACTTGTAGTCCCAAAGTTCTGTACATATTTACGTACTTTGAAAGCTGCTGTCTGATGTTCTGGCTTCCAATCAGCCCGAAACTAGCTGCTGAATGAAATCCTCCCCTTTAGGACACTGACAGGTTTTGGCACACCCTGAACTACTGGAAGCCAATTGAAAGAAAATCGGCTGTTTGGCCAAGGTTTTGAGAAACAACCAAGAGCTAGGGCAGGCTTGAATGTTAAGATTCATCTCTTATAAGAAGCCTTTCCTTCAAGACTGAAAGAGGTGACTGTTTTTTATCTTATGCATAAAAGATGCATAAGCATTTGTTGATATTTGTGCAACCAACATAGCAACACTTAAATGAAGCAAATATTAATAGACCTAAAGGGAGAAAAAGACATCAATACAACAATATGGGACTTCATACATAACTTTCATCCATGGATAGATCATGTGGACAGAGAATCAGTAAGAAAACATTGGTCTTAAATGACACAATAGGCCAGATAGACTTAAAGACCTAGAGACAACATCCCATCCAAAAGCAACAGAATACACATTTTTCTCAAATGGAGCATGAACCTTCTCCAGGATCATACCTAAGGCCACAAAACAACTATTAATTTAAGATGACTGAAATCAAATGAAATATCTTTTCTGACAATTATATGAAATTAAAAATCAATTTCGTGGTATAAAAGTAGAAATCTAGTTAAATCAGGAAGAAAACTGGAAAATTCAAATATGTGGAGATTTAACATGCTACTGAACAACCACTGGGCCAAAGATATCAAGAGATAAATTTAAAAATAGCTTGAAAGAAATAAAAAAAATAAAATATACCAATACTTATGAGAAGCAGCAAAAGCATTTCTAAAATCTTATAGCAACAAATGCCTACTTTAAGAAACAAAAATAATTCCAACAAAACAATCTCACTTTACATCTCAATGAACTATAAAAAGAACAAATGAAGCCCAGCATTAGTGGAAGGAAAAAAATTACAAAGATTAGAGTGATATATACATAATAAGTCAGACAAATACTGTATGATCTCACTTATATGTGGCATCACAAAAAAATGAGTTCTGGCCCAAGATGACCATGTAGAAAGATCCTGAACTCCCCTCCTCTACAGACACACCAAATCTACACCTATGACTATTTACAGAGCAATTCCTCCTGAAAAATAACTAAGGGTTGGCCAAACAGGTTTCAGACAACAAAAGATAGACAAAACAGCAAGAGAGATGGAGACTTGGTAATAAAGGGAACCCCCATCCTTGACCCTGTGAAGTTAGTACCAAGGAACCATGAGCAGATTTTTCTGCCCTAGGGCACAGAAAAAAAAAAAAGCCACAGTTTAAGAAAGCGACCAATATATAGCAGATCCACCCCTAGGACACTGCCATACAGCAGGAGACCTGCTGAAACTCTCTCTGGGTTGGAGGGACTAGGAAGTGCCATGCTTGTTTCCCCTCCATCTTGATAGTGAAGTTTGAAGCAGGGTTGTTGGTGCCATAGCCATCCTGCCACTTCAGTGAGCCCCAGGCCCCAGCCCACTCCAACCTTGGATGCCCTGAGACACAGAAAAAAGTAGTGGTTTTAAAAAGCAACTAGAATATAAAGAAACTAGCCCTAAAACCCTGCCAGATGGTGAGAAATTTGTTGGAACTCTCTCTGGGTCAGAAGGATTAGTGAGCACCACAGTTTCCATTCTCCCTCCACCTTGATAGCATGGATGTGAGCAGGGTTTGGGCCCTGTAACCATCCTATGCCTCGATGAGCCTCCAACTCCCAGCCCACACCAGCCACAGCCATCCCCAGAACAGTACACACCAGACCCCCTAGTGGGCACCTACTGTAGCTTCCAAATATAGTACCAAGGTGACACAGTTATGAGGCACCCCAGACCATTCCAGGACTGTACTGCTTCAGCTTCAGAAGGCTTGCCAGAGCACCCCCTGAGCAAATTGCACAAAGACCCCCATTCCATGCCCCAACCTAGACTCCAGATACTCTGCCAGTATGGCTCTTTCATGGAGCACCACAGGACTTCCTTGTCCATACCCTGCCTTAGCTCTAGCCACACCGCCAGGGCACCCTCTGCATGGATAGCCCAGGGACCACAGTGGCCCATGTCCACTTCAGGTATAACTGTTCTGCTAGAGCACCTTCTTTGTGGAGAGCCACACAAAACCCTAGCCTGTACCCAGTTCAACTTCAACTATCCTGCCAAGTCACTCTGTGCAGAGTACCCAAGGACTTTACCAACCTGTACCCATTTTAGCTTCAATTATCCTACAAGGGCACCCCATGTGTATGAGCCCAGGAATCACACTGGCTGACACGCACTTCAGATTTAGCCATCTCTCCAAGTTACCCACCATACAGTTAGCCCCAGGATCTTCTGGCTTCCATAAACCTGAGCTGTCCTGCCAGGGACCTTCTGCATGGAAAGCCTCAGGATCATCTGGACATGCCCAATTTAGCTGCAGCCATCCCAGTAGTGCAGTTACAGCATGGAGTGCCTCATGACCCTCAGCCTATGCCAGCCACAGCTCCAGCCTGCCAGCAAACATCACCATGTATACATAGTCTACACAGGGGATGACCATATACAAAAACATTAGCTGTTTTGCCCAACTCATAGAAACAAACACAGAAAACCAAGAAAATGTGGAGATAGGCATAATCTCCAAACAAAAGAACACAAAATATCAGAAAAAAGAACTAAATGAAATGGAAATAAGCAATATGCCTGATGAAGAGTTTAAAGTAATATTATAGAGATGCTCACTAGATTGGAGAGAATGGAAGAACTGCATGAGACTTCAACACAGAGATAAAAAATATAAAAAAAGAACCAATCATGGTTGAGAATATGATAACTAAAATGAAAAATACACTAGAGGAAATCAACAGACTAGCAGATTCAAAAGAATGGGTCAACAATCTGGAATACAGGGTAATGGAAAACACCCAAGATGAACAGCAAAAGGAAAAAGAAAAAAAAAAAAAAACTAAAAATGACGATAGGTTAAGGGATCTCTGGAACATCAACCAGACAAATATTTGCATTATGGGGGTTTCAGAAGGAAAAGAGAGAAAGAAAAGGGCAGGAAACTAATTTAAAGAAATAATAGCTGAAAACTATCCTAACCTAGGGAAGTATATAAAGGTCCAGGTTCAGGAAGCACAGAGTTTCAACAAGATGAACCCAAGGAGGTCCACACTAAAACACATTATAATTAAAATATCCAAGTTTAAAGATAAAGAGGATTTAAAAGCAGCAAGAGAGAAGCATACAATTATATACAAGGGAAACCACATAAGTCTAGAAGCTGATTTTTCAGCAGAAATTTTGTAGGCCAGAATGTAGTGGCATGATATATTTAAAGTGCTGAAACGAAAAAAAATCTGTAACCAGTATTTTACCTGGAAAAGTTATCATTCAGAACTGAAGGAGAAATAGAATTTCCCAGTCAATAAAGGAGATTATCACCACTAACCTGGCTTTATAAGAAAGGTTAGAGGGACTTCTTTAAGTGAAAAAGATGATGGCTAGTCATAAAATAATTATGAATGAAAAAATATAAAATATGACAACGTATACATAAGATGTGGAAGAGGGAATAAAAAATAAGTTCTCTTAGCATGTGTTTGAACTTTAATGACCATCAACTTAATATAGACCGCTATACACTTAGGATGTTACAGGAAGCTCATGGTAACCACAAACCAAAAATTTATAAAAGATATACAAAAATAAAAAGAAAGCCAAACATCATATTACAGAAAGTCATTAACCACAAATAAACAGCATGAGAGAAAAGGAACAAGAAGTAGTACAAAAAACAACCAGAATACAATGAACAAAATGGCAATGAGTACATACCTATCAATAATTAACTTTAAATGTGTAAATGGTCTCAAGCCCCAGTCAAAAGACAGAGTGGCAGAATGGACTTTTTTTAAGCCATCTAAATGCTGCTTATAAGATACACATCTCAGACCCAAAGACACATACAGACTGAAAGTGAAGCATGTAAAAAGATATACCATGCAAATGGAAGCAAAAAAACAAAAAACAAAAAACAAAACCTGGGGTGGCAATACTTATATCAGAAAAAAAATAGACTTTAAAACAAAGGCTACTAAAAAAGAGAAAGAAGAGCACTGTATAATGATAAAAGGGAAAATCCAACAAGAAGATACAATATTTTAAATATTGATGCACTCATACTGATGTACCTAAACACATTGTAAATATTTGTTAACAGATATAAAGAGGGAAATTCTTAGTTGTACGATAATGGTAGGGGACTTTAACACTGCCTTTACACCAAGAATAGATCATCTGGGCAGAAAATCAATAAGGAAACAATGTCTTTGAATGACACATTAGACCAGATGGACTTAATAGATATAAACAGAACATTCTACCCCAAAGGAGAACATACATTCGTTTCAAGGGCACATGGAACATTCTCCAGGATAGATCACATGTTAGGCCACAAAACAAGTCTCAATAAGTTTAAGATTGAAATCATCATGAATTTTTGGAGTGCACAATGGTATGAAAATAGCAATCAATTACAATAAAAAAAACTGGAAAAACACAAATATGTGGATGTTAAACAACACACTAGTAAATAACCAATGGGTTTCTTCAATTAAGAAATCAAACAAGAAATAAAAAAATACTTGGAGATAAATAAAAATGAAAACACAATGTCCCCAAGTCTTTGGGACACAGCAATAGTTGTTCTAAGAGGGATATTGATGGTAGTGCAGGTATACTGCTATAGTATAGTAGTATAGGAAGAAACTGTACAAGAAACAGGAAAAATCTCAAATAAACAATTTAACCTTACACCTAAAGGAACTAGAGAAAGAAGAACAAACAGAGCCCAAGGTGAGTAGAATGAAGGAACAATAAAGATCAGAGCAGAAATAAACAAAATTGGTAAACCTTTAGCCGCACTCAACAAGAATTATAAAGAATTATTGATAAAATAAAGAATTTAATAAAGAATTAAAAAGAAAACTACATGACATTATCCCTGATAAACAGATGCACAATTTCTGAATATTAGCAAACTGCATTTGACAATACATAAGAAAGGTTCACCATTATTAAGTGGGATTTATTTATATGTGCAAATTAATCAACATGATATACCATATTAACAAAATGAAGGCTATAAATCATATGACCATCTTGATATATGCAGAAAAACAATTTGGGAAAATTGAACATCTATTTGTGAACAAAAATCTTAATAAAATGGGTTTGAAGGGAACATATCCCAACATAATAAAGGCCATATATGACAAACCCACAGCTATCATCATACTCAATGGTAAAAAATGAAGCTTTCCTCTAAGACTAGTGAGAAAACCAGAATGTCCACTCTTGACACTTTTATTCAGCATATTACTAAAAGTCTTAGCCACAGAAATCAGACAAGAAAAAGTAAAGGCATTCATACTAGTGAGGAAGAAATTAAACTATAACTATTAGAAGCAATAAATGAGTTTAGTAAAGTTGCAGGATATAAAATTATACACAAAAATCTGTTGTGTTCCTATAGGTTAATAACAAAGTAGTAGAAAGAAATTAAGGTGACAATTCCATTTACCATTGCACTAAAAAGTATAAAATACCTATGAATAAATTTAACCAAGGAGTTGAAAGACCTGTACACTGAAAACTATAAAATAGTGATTAAAGAAATTGAAGATAACAAAGAAATAGAAAGATATTTCATGCTCATTGACTAGAAAAATCAAAATTGTTAAATGTCCATACTACCAAAAACAACCTAAAGATTCAATGCAATTCCTATCAAAATACCAAAACCATTTTTCACAGAACTAGAATAATACTAAAATTTGTGTGCAGCAACAAAATACCCCAAATAGCTAAAGCAATCTTGAGAAAGAACACACTTGGAGGTATCAAGGTCCCAGATTTCAAGATATACTAAGTCATGTCAATCAAAACAGTGTGGTACTGGCACAAAAATAGACACATAAATAAATGGAATAGAGCAGAGAGCTCAGAAATAAACACATGCTTATTTGGTCAATTAATCTGTGACACTGGAGACAAGGATATACAATTGGGAAAAGGACAGTTTCTTCAATAGATGGTGCTGGAAAACTGGAAAGCTACATACAAAAGAACGAAACTAGATCACTTTCTTACACTATATACAAAAATAAATTCAAAATGGATTAATGACCTAAATGTGAGACACGAAGCCATAAAACTCGTAGAAGAAAACATAGGCAGTAATTTGACATCAGCCTTAGAAACATTTTTCTAAACATGGCTCCTAAGACAAGGGAAATAAAAGCAAAAATATACCTTCTGCAAGATGAAGGAAACCAACAAAATGAAAAGGCAACATTAGTATATGGAAGACGTTTGCAAATAATATTCTGATAAGAAGTTGATATCCAAAATGTGTAAAGAACTCACAGAACTAAATACCAAGAAAACAAATAATCCAATTAAAAATGTGCAGAGGAACTGAATAGAGCTTTTTCCAAAGAGGACATACAGGTGGTCAGCAGACACATGAAAAGGCACTCAACATCATTCATTATCAGGGAAATGTAAATTAAACCCACAATGAGCTATATCACCTTATACCAGTCAGAATAGTTAGAATTAAAAAGAGAAGAGGGGTGCCTGTGTGGCTCAGTTGGTTGAGTGTCAGGCTCTTGATTTTGGCTCAGGTTATGATCTCATGGTTTTAAGATCCAACCCCAAGTTGGGCTCCCTGCCAGCCATGGATCCTGCTTTAGATTCTCTCTCGCTCTTGTTCTGCCCCTCCCCCACTCATGTGTGCACTCTCTCAAAACAATAAAAGTAAAAGACAAGAAATAACAAGTACTGGCAAAGGTATAGAGAAAATGGAACCCTCATGCACTATTTGTAGAAATGTAAATTGGTGAAAATCATTGTGGAAAACAGTATGGAAGTTCTCAAAAAAATAAAACTAGATATATCATATGATCCAGTAATTCTACTACTGAGTATTTACCCAAAATAAATAAAAACATACTTATTAAAAAATATATATATACGCACCCCTATGTTTTTTTGCAACATTATTTACAATAGCTAAGAATTGGAAGCAACCCAAGAGTCTACTAATAGGAGAATGGATAAAGATGATACACATACACACACACACTCAAACACAGTGGAGTATTATGCAGCCATAAAAAGATGAGATCTTACCATTAGCGCCAACATGGATGGACCTGAAGGGTATTGTTAAGTGAAATAAGTCAGGCAGAGAAAGATAAATGCCACATGACTTCACATATACATGGAAGTTAAAAAAAAAAACAAATGAATAAATAAACAAAAAGCAGAAACACACACAAAAACAGAGAACAAACTGATGTTGCCAGTGGGGGCAGGTGGGAATACAGGCAAAAAAGGTAAAGAAGAGTGGGAGATACAGTCTTTCAGTTATATAATGAATAAGCAAAAGGTAAAGTACAGGGAATATTGTCAATGGTATTATAATAGCAATGGATGTTGACAGACACACAAGTTATACTTGTGGTGAGCATAGCATACCATACAGAGTTGTAAAATCACTATGTTGTAAATCTAAAATGTAATGTGTGTTAACTATCACAGTTTAATAAAATGAGCTGACAGATACAGATAACAGATTTGTGGTTGTCAGATGCATGAGGTAAAATGCATGAGGTAAAATGGGCAAAATGCATGAAGAAGAAAAAAGGTACAAAGTTTTAGTTATAAAATAATTAAGTCATGGGGATGTATTATATGGTGCGGTGAGTATGTATCTGTAGTTAATACTACTGTATTGCTTATTTGAAAGTTGTTAAGAGAATGGATCTTAACATTTTCTTATAAAAATTATTGTGATGAATGTTAACTAGATTTACTCCTGATTATTTTGCCACATATACAAATAGTGAATCAGTATATTGTACACATGAGGCTAATATAATGTTGTATGTCAACTACATCAAAAAATAAACATTAGCTCTTATTTCTATCATTCTTTTACAGATATTTGTTTTGCTCTTCAGCCTCCTTTATGATTTTTTTTTGTCTTTGTGTTCAATTTCACTATGAAACCATAGGTTTGGATATACTTTTATTTATCTTACTTAAGGCTTTTCTTCCATATTTGGTGAAAGTATTAATTCCCTGATTTTTATAACTTTACTCTGCTTAATATGAGAATGGCCTTGTTTGCACACTTAAAGGTACTTTAGCAGAAAAGAAGCAACATGCCTCTAATACACTTTTACACAAACATTAGAAAAATTATATGTTCACATAAATAAAATGAAAACACAAATGTAAAATGTTAACATTTTGGCTATCTGGATGAAGGGAACATGAGAACTTTTTGCACTATTTTTGCAACTTTTCTATTAGCCAAAATACAAAAAGTTAATAGGAAAATGTCCACATGCCAAGGGGTGAGCTTTTCTTAGTCCACACTTTTACTACTTCCAGTCTTGTACTGGTACTTCAAGGCCTTCGATTTATGTGAGGACTCCCTGCCTTTTGTGGAGAAAAGGCCTTTTTTCCCCTTATGGTCATTAGAATTTGCATTTAATTACAAAGCATCTTAGGCAGAATAAGGGCCCCCAAAGATGTTCACATCCTAATGCCTGGAACCTATTAATATGTTAGAGCACCTGGCAAATGGAAATTAAAGTTCAAGATGGAATTAAAGTTGCTAATCAATTCATCTTAAAACAGGGAAATTATCCTGGATTATCTGGATGGCACCCATTGAATCACAACGTTTTCTTAGAAGTGGGAAGCAGGCAGAAGAGTGGAAAATCAGAGAAGTGTGATGATGGAAACAGGACCAGAGAATTTGTAGTTTTGAAGTGGAGGAAGGACTATGAGGCAAAGAATGCAGGTAGTCTCTAGAAGGTGGAAAAAAACAAGGCAACAGATTCCTCACTCGTGGAGCCTCTGGATTGGAAGGTGGCCCGAGGACACCTTGATTTGAGCCCAGTGAGATCCATTCAGACTTCTGACTTACAATAAATTTGTGTTGTTTCAAACCATCAAGTTTATGATAATTTGTTACAGTAGCAATTCAAAACTAATAGGTGAGGATTAGTAAATGCTGAGGAGTAGCTCACAACTTTTCGTGTTTTCTGCCTCTGGGATTTTCATTGCTTTCTCAGTGTTGGTTTTATTTGATTTAGAAATTCTTTTTTTTTCAAATTATTTTTAATGTTTATTTATTTTCGTGAGAGAACGAGCATGTGAGTGGGGGAGGGGTAAACATGGAAACACAGAATCCAAAGCAAGCTCCAGACTCTCAGCTGTCAGCACAGAGCTCAACAAGGGGTTCGAACCCACGAACCACCAGATCATGACCTCAGCCAGTCAGATCCCTAACCAACTGAACCACCCAGGTGCCCCTCAATTTAGAAATTCATAAGTGAAGGGATGCCTGGGTAGCTCAAGTTGGTTAAGTATCCCACTTTGGCTCAATCAAGATCTGTCGGCTGGAGGGTTCATGGGTTTGAACCCCGTTTTGGGCTGACAGCTCAGAGCCTGAAGCCTGCTTTGGGTTTTGTGTCTGCCCCTCCCCCGTTTGTGCTCTGTCTCGCTCTTTTTTCAAAAATAAACATTAAAAAAACTCTCAAGTGCATAGCGTTTATATCAGAAAGTCTTTTTAAATAGATATCTAATACATATTGTAAGAAATGAAGTTCTAGGGGCGCCTGGGTGGCTCAGTCGGTTAAGCGTCTGACTTCGGCTCAGGTCATGATCTCACAGTCTGAGTTCGAGCCCCGCCTCGGGCTCTGGGCTGATGGCTCAGAGCCTGGAGCCTGCTTCTGATTCTGTGTCTCCCTCTCTCTCTGCCCCTCCCCCATTCATGCTCTGTCTCTGTCTCAAAAATAAATAAAAACGTTAAAAAAAATAAAAAAAGAAATGAAGTTCTAGGTGAACTAGTTTTTATTTTTCATTTTGAAATTTTAGACTTACAGAAGAGTTGCAAAAACAGTATAGAAAGTTCCTGTTTATTCTTTACCCAGCTCTTCCTAATGTTAACATCTTAAATAACCATGGTACAATTACCATTACTAATAAATGAATATTGGTGTAATAAAGTATCTGACTCCATTTTTCATGCTGACACTAATAGTTTTCAAGACCACACATCCCTCTTTCCCTCTTGCTCCACATCTGGGTGAGCTGATAAGATAATCTGAGTACTTTTTTTTTTTTTCTTTTTGCTCCAATAGTAAGTTTAAACAGCACATAAGCCCTGGACACTGCAAGGGAATCCTCACCTCGGTCTCATCCCTAACCACCACAAAAACCAAAACCACTTGTTCCCCACTTGCTTAAACCACTTTAGACCAACTTGAGTGCCTGCCTTGCTCTCCCCAGAAAGCTCCAGTCTGTGAATAATAAACCCTTCATACCCTCTTGGTATATGTGGCATCATCATCCTCAATATCTGATTTTGTGTGGGAGAAAGTCAACTGTGCCTTCTCTGGGCAACCACAAAACAGCTGCTATGATACTATTAATTAAGCTATAGACTTTTCTTAGATTTCATAAATTTTCCACTAATACTCATTTTGTTTATTTGTTTCAAGAGAGAGTGAGCATGTGCACTGCACAAGCAGAATAGGGGCAGAGGGAGAAGGAGAGAATCTTAAGCATGGAGCCCAGCATGGAGCCCAACACAGAGCTCAGTCTCACATCCCTGTGACCTGAGCTGAAATCAAGAGTCAGATCCTCAACCAAATGAGCCATCCAGTCACACCTCCACTAATATTCTTTATTCCAAGACTCAATCCATTCAAATTCAAGTTTTCATTTCATTTCATTGCCTTCAATTCTTCTATATATATTAATTGGAATTCTTCTGTAAGGGATGCTTGTGCCTTCTCTCCCATTTATTCACTTATTTTAAAAATATGTCTCATGAATATTTATTCTTTAGGTTAAATTCAAATGTATAATTTTTCTGCTGCTTAAATTCTTTCAAAGGTACTTTTTTAAATTTAAGTTTTCATTTATTTCCTACAGAGTCCATATTTCATTAGCATGGAATTTGCTTTTCTATGACCTTTTTCTTTCTGCTGGACCTCCTTGGATGGATTGTTATTTTTCATTTGGGCATATTGGGACTCAAGTCTGGCTGATGGAAAAATATAATTGTTATGCAGATTATAGTTATTTTATATTAATAATTCTAAACTTCTACTTTAACTAAATAATGTTATGGTCCTAGTATTCATTTTTATTAGTATAATCAGATTATTATTAATATTTAAAATTAATAAATATGAGCCTAGAGACTCTGTATATAAACATATATGTTAAAACTAAGATAAGTGTATAATTATATTTTAATGTTAGATTCTAACCAACAGGCTGAATTAGAACTTCTCACTCCCATTCGAAGATCAACTGAAGACATAGTATAAAGGAAAACACTAGGAAAACAGAAAAAAAAAAAAAAACCCATAAGAATCCCCTGGGGTTACCAGTGTGGAGTGAACTAGTTGTGGGGAGTGGAAGGAGGTCAGGCAGAGCTAGTAGAAAAACAGAACAAAAGTAGAGTTGGAGATCTGTTCTTTCATCACCCCACCCCCGCCCCTACCATGGGACCAGTAGTACTTTCCTCCATACCTTCAACAAATCACACTCTAGCCCTATTTTCTTAAGAGTAAAATCAGCACACTACCAAAACTTCTTCCCCAAAGCTCCAAAAGATAACATAAACAATTTAGGGAGTCTCCTCTGCAAAGGGTGAGGCCTTTATCTGAGAAACTGTTTTATGGAGTAAGACATAATTGGCTAGCATTTCCTGGTGGTTGAGACTCTCCACCTTAGAACTCATCTGCACCATCCCATCCCCAAATATGTACATTGGGAACTCACTGATAAGGACTGAAGTTTGTCTCCCCCATACACATTGCCCCACAGAGTAGCCCATTCTCCCGGGGGAAATGCATTGGAGGCCAAAATAGCATGACCACATTAAAAAAAAAAATGACATACTAGATTTCAGAAGTAGAAATATTAAAAGATGGACCAACAATTTAAAATTATATTTAAAAACCTGCTAGAAGAGATAAGGGGATATGTCATTAATATGAAATAAAAACAAGGAAACTGAAAAGAATGAAGTATAAATACTAGTATATTTATAGTATATAAATGAAGTATAAATACTAAATATATAAACAATATTTGAAGTAAAAGACATAATAGATGGACTAGATAGAATGGATATGGTTGGGGGAAAATTAGCAAATTAGAAGATCAGAAAGATGAAATCTTTTTGAAGGAAAGGACAAAGAAAAGTAGTTTCTTTTTTCATGGAGAAGTACTAATAATATCTGGCTAAAAGGAATCCCAGAAAAGGGAGAAATAAAAATAGAGAAGATATAACATTTGAACAACTAATGGAGAAATTTTCCCGGAATTAAAAAAACAAAATTAAGGCCCTCAGATTAAAGAGATCATAGAATTATAAAGAGAAAAGTCAAACCTATACAAATTGTAGTAAAATGTAAAAACATCAAAGATAAACAGTAAATTCTAAAAGCTGATAGAGAAAGAACCAGTTACATACAAAGGAACAAAGTATAAAGTTTCCAACAATGGGAGTAAGAAGACAATGTTGTCTTTTCAAAGAAGGAAACAATATTTGAACTTAGAATTGTATATCCAGCCAAACTGTCAGAGGTCAGAACATAATAGCAATTTTCTCAGGCCTAGTAAAGCATCAGAAATTTTGCCACACCAAGACTTCCATTGAAAATGGTTTTTCATGAAGTATTTACATCAAAGATGATTCAAATCCAGGAGAATGACAAGAGAAGATTATATAATATGAATGTATTTTACCTTAAGAAGTATGTTATCTTTAGAAGAAGTATCTAAGACTAAGAAAAAGAAGAAATAAATCTGCAATAACCCAGACTTAAAAGTCTACAAAGTATCAGCATGATGAGGGTTGAGGAATAGGGCAAAGAGACATAGGATTAAACTATTGCTCGTCTTATTGTGTCAGTATAACTATCACTTTTTTGTTTGTTTGTTTTAGATGTAAGAAAGGATTCAAAAGAAACAAAATGGGTGCCTAAATAAATATGCCCATTCATTTTTGATGCTCCTTTCCTTAAAGGGACACAATAAGGGTTCATTCCCTGAAGTTAGCCCTATAGCTTGTCAGGGCAGCAAAACAAGAATGGAAATGACATGCATAGCTCCTGGCCAAAAATATTTCATTTTCAGTGGGAGGCACTGCAACTTCCTTTTCCCTGTCTTAGCAATTGATGAAGTATATATGGAGATGGAGTCCTGGTCATCCTGGGAACCTGAAGAGCTATGATGAGCAGAGCCCACCCCCAAAACTTGGTAGCAAATGGGCCCTGTACATAGTCTTGGAATTGGTTGTCACTGCATTGTAATGGGTTTATTTCTAAGACCTCCCCCTTCCTCATTTATTTCTATTCCTTAAGGGCTAACCCTAGAAAATAAATATAAAGTCTTGCTAGGTCCTCTACCTAATTACCTGACTTCAGAGTGTTGTTGGGTTATACCTAGCAACTTTTTAGATGCCTTTCCAGGGAGTATGTGAGTTCTCCCTAAGCCAAGGAATGCTGATAAACTTCTACTTTTAATAACTAAAGAGCAAAAAAGTTGAGGAACAACTACAAACATGGTTATTGCATGCTTTAGGAGACATAATAAGTCTTTGAACAAGTTCCTCCAAAGGGCCAAGTGAAGTGCCCTCTCTGAACAAGAAACAGAATTGGGCTGTCCTCAGTCCTCCAAACTGAGCATGTGCTGAAGGCAGAACTGGAAACATTCTTGGGAGCTCCTGGCCAGATAAATGCTGAAAGAAATGATCACCAGAAGATTCTGCAGCTGGTGAGGTTACTTGCCACTAAGAGGAATTTCTCAGAAGTGTTGCTGGAAACATCCAGCTAAGGCTGTGTGTCTCAAATCTGAATATGCAAATGAATCACCATGGGGTCTATAGACCAATTCTATAGATCTGGGGCTGGGGTGGGGGCAAGACTGAATATTTCTAATAAGTTCCCAAATGACTCCAAGGCTGCTGCTCCTCAGACTATACTAATAGTAACTAGGAGCTAGCTAGCATACTTGTTCTATGCATATTAGAATCAGCTAGAGACCTTTGCAAACAATGATGCCATCCCTAGATATTCTGATTTAATTGGTCTGGGGGTAGTCTAGCATCAGGGTCTCTAGCCTCTCCTCAGGAGATTCTAATGTGCAGTCAAGGTTAAGAACCACTGAGTGAAAGCCTGGGGCTCCTTCTAATATAGCATCAAAAACAGGTCAGACATCACAGATCTTATAATCTTTTCTTACAGTTTCCCTCACTGTCCTGTGCAAGGAGAGGTAGATTCCTAGCACTTTAGAAATAATGATTATTACAGTTAGAGATAAAATTTTCTGAGCACTTCTTGTGTGCCAACAACTTTACAAATTACATTAATTCTCTCATTTAATCATTCCAAATGTTACAGGGTAGGTACCATTACTATCTCTATTTATAGATGAGAAAATTGGGGTTTTGGGAGACCAAGTAAAGTGCCTAAAGCAACACAGCAATTAAATTAAGAACCTGGAAATAACACCAGCAATCTAACACCAGAGGTTATATACTTAATCACTATACTGCTCAGTGTTTTGCAGTAAGGAAAAAGGCATAATAATTTTCTCCTTGAAACTCTGGAGAGACAAGCCTATAAACTGTAGGTGGGAACTCAAATATTCTATGGATTCTAAATACAAACAAAGCCATGTGGGAAAGAATAAGTAATCTCATACAGTAAGCATCTATTATGACCCAAATGTCTATCTTGTATGGATTATGTGTAATTAGCCTCTCTCCAGACACCTCCTCCCACCCCTTCTCTCTTCTTTCCAGGTGACTTTTCCAGAATCATCTCTCCTGAGTTATTTGGGGGGAAGAACATTTGCTTCTAGCACATACCTGTGTGAGAACATGATGTAGGTTGCTTCTCTGGAGTCACTTGCTCCTACCATTTTCAGGCATGTGCTCATTGTATAGCTTCTTCCTGTCTAAAACATTTCAATGTGCTATTTTGGGTGCCTGGTGGGCCCTGTGAGGATAGTACGGGGAGGGTACACTACTCTTTACTTAAATAGGCACAGTGCCCCTCCATTAATTTTCAAGGCACCACTGACCAACACAGGGTGGCACAGAAAATAGACTTTACCAGGCAACTACTGGACAATAACTAGAGGAAATTACAATAGAGGAGGAAACAATATTTGATCTTAACTAAGATTGATTCTCACAATCCAAGGAAAACATAAGCCCCTCAGGGATGCTTTCTCATAAGCATATCTATTTTGGGTCTTAGGATCCTCTTTTTTGTCTTTCTTAAGAAAGATGATCTCTTGATTTTCACAGAATAAATTCTCCGCCAATTGCAGCAATATATTGTTGTCCTATGCTAGAATCCTTTTCCTGGAATCCACTCAATCTCCTCTTACTCCCAACCAGGACTGTGGGACCCAATAACTTGCAAAACATTTCCCAGAGAATCTGGTTCCTATTTTGAAAACTTGTGGAGTCAGGTGCAAGCCTAGTGGGATTTGTAATATGTCACTGCCTGCTTCTATGGCCTTCTCAATCTGCTTCTGGCCTCTTGTGGTAATCCTTAAGTGGGTGTCCAGCTCTCTTTTCTTTTCTCCCACACTCTCATGATCACATACATACCTCCAACCTCCCAAGCATGGACACCTCAAAAGAGAGCATAAACAACAGTAAGATGAAACTGCCTTACTACAGGGCATGCTAATTATGAGTGGTAATATACAAAGATAGGGCACCTGGGTGGCTCAGTCAGTTAAGCATCTAACTTCAGTTCAGTCATGATCTCACCATTCATGAGTTCAAGCCCCACATTGGGTTCTCCGTTGGCAGCTTAGAGCCTGCTTGTGATTCTCTCTCTCTCCCTTTCTCTCTGCCCTTCCACCATTTGCACACACACTCTCTCAAAGTGAATAAAACTTAAAAAAAAAATAGTAGTAATATATAAAGATTTCTATAACCCTGTGAAGAGAACCTTGTCCACAAAATGATCCCGAGCAGTTGCAGCTCCTTTTTACTCTCACCCTCCCACGGCCTCCTCTTAAGGGCATGACAAACAAGGCTTATTACATGACTTAACCAAGAAGAAGCTCTTCTCTGAAAAGATGCTGCCTTTCCTAAGAAAATCAAACCATGCTATTTTATTTGATAATATTTCATTTTCGTGTTAGTACGTTGGCTTTGAGAATACAGCTTGAGGAAAGAAAACCCATTTAAAGTCTCTGTGCTATCATCACTGGAAGAGGATACACTGTAATTCTGATAGGAAGCTGGGAGGCTGCATGATAAAAATAGAGGTTTTCATTTCAGAGAGACAATGATTGATGCTTCCTCCCATTATTAACTAGCTCTGGGATCTTGAACAACTTATTTAACCTTTCCACTTTCTTACCTAAAAGAGTGCTAAAAATTTTTGACTCATCAGTATGAGTGAAGTCACCAGAATGGCCAAATAACATGTCCACTGCATGTTTTCCTCACCAACAACAATTTAACACCTATCCATAGGAAAAGCGTTTTCCTTTGAGCTTTGGAATCCAAGTAGGAGATTCTGAAACCCTAGTACAGTACAAAATCAAGGAGTCATTTTGAGAAAGCGGGCATGCACTCAGGTGGCTGACTCATCAACTATGAGCGGGCATGCACTCAGGTGGCTGACTCATCAACTATGGTCCCAGCTACAGAAAGAGAAACAACTCCATACCCCTGAGGACTTGGCTATAATCCTGTTTGGTGTGGTCCTGTCACTAGCACCATATTCCAAGGGATCCAGGAGGAATAATGCCTATTCAAACATTGGGTAATAAACATACAAATCTCATTCTCAGCTCTGGACCCTAAAGTAGCTCATGAAACAGCTCCAGCCTCTGTCAGCCATGGTCTGGGAGGCGCTAGAGGTAAGCCCATAATACTGGGTCAGACTGTAGACTCTGAAAGAGTTCTGTCACTGGGTAAAGGTCATGGATGATAAACCCACAGCTAACATCACACTCAATGGTGAAAGTTTGAAAACCTTGCCTCTAAGATCAGGAATAAGGTGACGGTGACCAATCTCACCACACCTATTCTACATATAACTGAAAGTCCTATGAAGAGCAATTAGGCAAGAAATAAAAAGGATCTAAATTGGAAAATAAAGAAGTAAAGTTATATCTATTTGCAGATGATGATATTATATATAGAAAACCCTACAAATGCATCAAAAAGTCTTTTAGAACTAATAAATGAATTCAGTAAGGTTGCAAGATACAAAATCAACAAAATCAAAAGTCAGTTGCATTTCTAAATGTAAAAAAATCTGAAAAATAAAGAAAACAATTCTATTTACAATAGCATCCAAAACTAATAATATATTGATATATTTCAGAACAAAATGGTGATATGGGAAATCCTAACTTTCCTGTTCCTCCCCCAAAGATGACCATTAGACAACTACCAATGAACAAAAACAGCTCCAGACAACTTAGTTTTAGCAACACTATGGAACAAAAACAACAAAGCAAAAAATCTGTATAATCACAGAAGGAACACCAGTTCATTTCACCTGCATCATCCCACCACTCAAGCTGGCATTGCTCAGCACTAAGAAATTTCCCAGCCACTAGGAGTTTCTTTGCCAGGAAAGGAGATTGGGGTGAGCAGCCAATTTCTTTGGTCTCTCCTGGCACCCCATGAAGGTCCAGCTTCTGTTTCACCCTACTCAGATCAGCAAAGAGAGCCAGCCAGAACAAGGAAGAAAAGCAGATCCTATTATTAGCAAATCCATAGTGAACATGATTGCAGTTCACAAAAACCTGCTCTGCAGTCAAACTCAGTAGCTTCTACCACCAACAAAGTCACCAGCTGGAATGTGGATTCTTGACAAACACCACATTTGCTAATACTAGCCACGCCTCTGTCCCTCTTGCTCCCCCCATTCCCACCCCTTATGCTTCCTCCAACCAACCACTAGTGCAAGAAACCAGCTTAGGCACCCTTGGCTGATCCCCACCAGTGTGTCCACGCTTGGGCTAGCTGCTGCAGCTGTGTACCTGCATGCCACCAGCGTGATGCTCACCACTGGCCTCCACTGTAGCACACATACATGGAGGGTAGAGTGTCTAGCCATGAGCAAATATACTGATATCCAGGAGCCCCTGCAGCTGCTTATAGATGTGAATCAGATCCTGCTGTCAATGGCCAGCAGCATGACACCCAACTGTGTATAGCCACTCCAACTTCACTCAAGCATACTCGCTTGATCCCCATTGTTGGTCCTTACAACACTGCATATATCCGGAGGGAAGAGTGTGCAGTCACAGGAGAGCACATCTATATCTAGGAATCCTATAACTGCTTTCAGGTCCAGACCAGATCTTGCCTTCTGTCACTAGCTGGCACCACTGTGTATAACTGTACCTAGTCCTTATAGCTGTGGATCTGCATGCCCCCCAGCCTAAACCCCATCACTGGCCTCCACTGCAAATTCCATACCTGAGGATAGAGTATGAAGCCATAGGAGAACATACTAGCACTCAGGTCCTCTGCAGACACCAGTGAGCTCATAGTGGGCCCTGGCACTTGCTACATGCCCTTGCCCCCATGACTATAAGTATACCGGCAAGTGACCTCTGCCAACATATAAGTGCCTGTATCTGGCTACTGTAAATGAGCATGTGCACATCACTGGTTCCAGCCACCAATGCTGCGTGCCCTAGTTCCTAGCAACAAGTCCTAGAGATGTCACATAGGAGCCTAATAACCCATGCATCCACTGGAGTCCCCCCATAGTGCTCACCAAGGACCACACAAATTGTTGATATTGTGGATCTCAGTGGCCCGAGCTTAAGAGAAATCACACTCTGCTCTGACTCAATGCTGTCACGTCTGCCCACCCTTGGCATCCTGCACCACTGGATCCAGGGCCAGAGGACAAGTCAATGTGCTCTCATCTTCAGGTAGAAGGCTTATTTTACCAAAATCAGCCCATAAATTCTGGAAGAAGTGGCTGTTTCCTCAAATGTGCAGACATTTAACAAGGCCACAAAAATCATGAAGAATCAGGTAAACATGTCTCCACCAAAAGAATACAGCAAACTTCCAGGAACTGGCCCCAAAGAAAAGGGGATACAGGATTTGCCTAAGATTTCAAAATAATTTTCCTACAGATGCTCCAAGAGTATAAGGGAACACAGACAAACAATTTAACAATACTAGGAAAACATTACAAGAACAAAATGAGAAGCTCAACAAAGATATAGAAAACATAAAAAAAAAAAAAAGAGCACCAAAAGATATTTTGGAGTTGAAGAATCAACGGCTAAATAAAAAATTTAATAAAGAGTTGTAGCATCAGACTTGTACAACAACAAGAGAGAACTAGAGAAGTAGAAAACAGATTAATTGAAATTATACAAGTAGAAGAGCAAATAGAAAGTATAAAAAAGAAGAAAGCCTATGGGAGTTATAGGACCCCCCATCAAAAGAAGAAATGTATGTAGTACTGGAGTTCAAGAAGTAAAAGATGAGGAGGAAGGAATAGAAAGCTTATTTAAGGAAACAATGGCTGATAATTTCCAAACACAGGGAGAGATTGGACATACAATTTCAAAAAAACTAATAAATCACTTAAAACTTTCAATTTAAAATATTCTTCTTGAAGAAACATAATTGTCTAAAAGACAAAGACAGAATTTTGAAAAGATCAAAAGAAAAAATCTCACCTGTAAGGGAACCCCAATAAGCCTATTAGCAGTTATTCTTCAGAATCAAAGGCAAAATAAAGATTTCCCTAATAAAAACTGAAGAAAATCGCCCAGTAAACCTGCTTTAAAAGACATGTTGAAAAAATTCTTCAAGCCAAAACAAAAAGATGTTAATTAGTAAGTGAAAATATATAAAACACACTGGTCAAGGTAAACATAGACTCAAATTCAGAATACACAAATACTGTAATATGGTGATGAACTATTTAATCATAGAATAAAGGTTGAAAGACAAAAGCATACTGAACAACCGATGCTTCAAAAAAGAAATCAAAAGGAAAGTTAAAAAAGTGTCTTAAGGCAAATGAAAATGGAAATATAACAGGGCTCCTGGGTGGCTCAGTTGGTTAAGCATCTGACTTCAGCTCAGGGCATGATCTCATGGTTCGTAGGTTTGAGCCCCATGTCGGGCTCTGTGCTGACAGCCTGGAGCCTGCTTCGGATTCTGTGTCTCCCTCTCGCTCTACCCCTTCCCCTTCTCTCTCAAAAATGAATAAACATTGGGGCGCCTGGGTGGCGCAGTCGGTTAAGCGTCCGACTTCAGCCAGGTCACGATCTCCCACTCCGTGAGTTCGAGCCCCGCGTCAGGCTCTGGGCCGATGGCTCGGAGCCTGGAGCCTGTTTCCGATTCTGTGTCTCCCTCTCTCTCTGCCCCTCCCCCGTTCATGCTCTGTCTCTCTCTGTCCCAAAAATAAATAAAAAAACGTTGAAAAAAAAAAAAAATTTAAAAAAAAAATGAATAAACATTAAAACAAATTTTAATGGAAATATAACATACAAAAACTTATGGGATTCAGCTGAAGAAGTTGTAAGATGGAAACTCATAGTGATAAATGTCTACATTAAGAAACAAGAATGATTTCAATAAATAACCTAACTTTGTACCTGAAGGAACAAATGAAGCCCGAGTTTATTACAAGGAAGGAAACAATAAAGACTAAAGCAGAAATAAATAAAGAGTAAAAACATAGTAGAAAAAAATGAAACTGAGATATGTTTTTTTAAGATAAACAAAATAGATAAATCATTAGCAAGACTCACCAAAAACTAGAGAAGACTCAAATAAAAAACAGATGAAAGAGAAGACATTACAACTAATATGACAGAAATACAAAGGATCATAACAGATTACTAGAACAATTATACATCAAGGTATTTGGCAATCCAGAAGAAATGGATACATTTCTAGAAACATCAATCTACATACCAAATTTTGAAGAAATTGAAAATTGGAACATACTAATTATGAGTAAGGAGATTGAATCAGTATTCAACATTCTCCTAAGAAACATAAGTCTAGGACCAGATGGTTTCACTGGTAACTTCTACAAATATTTAAATAAGAATATTAATCCTCAAGCTTCCCTCCCCCAAAAAAAACCCCAGTAAAAGGAGGGAACACTTCCAAACTCACTTAATAAAACCAGAAGTACCCTGATACCAACCACAGAAAAGTACACCAAAAGAAAATTATAGGCCAGCGTCCCTAGTAAACATAGATACAAAATTCCTCAACAAAATAATACCTAACTGATTTCAATACAAAAGGGATTATGAACCATGATGAAGTGGGATTTATTCCAGGGATATAAGGATGGTTCAATATCTGAGAATAAATCATTTATATACCACATTAACAAAATGAAGGATAAAACTCATGATCATCTAAAATAGATGCAGAAAAAACATTTGACAAAATTCAATGTCCATTTATGATAAAGTGTGTGTAGAGGGAATATACCTCAACATTAAAAAGGTCATATTATGACAAGCCCACAACTAACATCATATTCAATGGTAAAAAGCTAAAAGCTTTTTCTCTAAAATCAAGAATAAGATAGAAATGCTTACTCTTACTACTTCTATTCAACATAGCATTGGAAGTTCTCACAGAGAAGTTAGGCAAGAAATAAAAAGCATATAATTAGAAAATAATAAGTAGAACTGTTACTGTTTGCAGATGACATTATATTATGTATAGAATCCATAAAGACTCCACCAGAAAACTGTTACACCTAATAAAGAAATTCAGTAAAATTGTAGGATACAAAAATCTGTTGTGTTTCTATACACTAAAAATTAACTGACAAAAATAGAAATTAAGAAAATAATCCCATTTACAATTGCATCAAAAAGAGTAAAATCTTCAAGAAAGTGAAAATTTCACCAAGGAAATGAAAATCCTGTACCCTGAAAACTAAAAGACATTGATAAAAAAAATTGAATAAGACACAAGTGGAAAGATATTCCATGGTCATTTATTGAAAGAATTAGTATTGTAAAAATGTCTATACTACCCAAAGTGAATTTCAGGTTCAGTGCAATCTCTATCAAAATTCCAATGGAAGTTTTCACAGAGGGAAAGGATACAATTCTAAATTTTTATATAACCACAAAAGGCGTTGAATAGCCAAAGCCATCCTGAAAAAGAAGAGAAAAGCTGGAGGCATCATACTTCCTGATTTCATACTATATAACAAAGGTATAGTAAGCAAAACGATGGTATTGGCATAAAACTAGAGATAGGAAAAAATTTAAAAATAAACACATAGGTCAATGGAACAGAATAGAGAACCCATAAATAAACCCACAAATATATAGTCAATTAATTTACAACAATGGAATCAACACTATACAATTGGAAAAGGTCAAATGGTGTTGGGGAAATGGGACAGTCACATGCAAAAAAATTAAATTGAACCACTATCTTATACCAGATACATAAAAAAACTTCAAAATAAAGAGTTGAATGTAAGTCCTGAAACCATATAATTTTTAGAAGATAATGGGCAGTAATCTCCTTGACACCGGTCTTGGTAATTTTTTTTATTTGATACCAAAAACACAAAACACAAAAGCTAAAATAAACAGGTGTGATCACATCAAAGTTCAAAGCTCCTACACAGTAGAGGAGAAACCATTAACAAAATGAAAGGCAACCTCTGGCAGGGGGGAAAACATTTGCAAATTTTATATCTAATTAGGGGTTAATATCTAAAATAGAAAAAGAACTCCTCCAACTCAATGGCAAAACACAACCTAGTTAAAAATGGGTAAAATATCTGAATAAAAATGTTTCCAAATAAGACACAGATAGCCAACAGTCAATGAAAGGTGCTGCAATGAAAGGTGCTCAACTTCACTAATCTTTAGGGAAATGCAAGTCAGAATCACCAGATATCCCCTCATATTGTTAGAATGGCTATTATCAAAAAGATAAGTAATGAGAAGTGTTGGCAGGGATATTGAGAAAAGGAAACACTTGGGGCACCTGGCTGGCTCAATTGGAAGAGCATGTGACTCTTGATCTCTGGGTCATGGGTTTGACCCCCACACTGGGTGTAGAGATTACTAAAGTAAACAAACTTAAAAAATAAAAAAAATAAAATAAACACTTATGCACTCCTGGTGAAAATGTAAAATAGTGCAACCACTATGGAAAACAATATGGAAGTTCCTCAAAAAATAAAAAAAAATAGAGCTACTATATGATACAGCAATTCTACTACTAGATATTTACTCAAAGGAAGCAAAAACACTAACTGTAACACATGTGCACCCTTATTTTCATTACAGCACTTTTTACAACCACCAAGACATGGAAACAACCTAAGGGTTACTGATAGGTGGATAAAGATAATGTGGAATATGTATAAAATATATACCTAATAATAACATATATAATAACATATTAGATATATTCCACATTATCTGCATATATTATATTATATACATAGGCATATATGTTATATTATATATAATACATAAAATTATACACACACACACACACACACACACAATAGAATATTATCCAGCCAGAACAAAAAGAGAAAATTTTGCTATTTGTGACACGAATGGACCTTGAAGATATTATGCTAAGTGAAATAATTCTGTCAGAGTGAGACAAATACTGTATCATCTCATTTATATATGGATACAAAAAAAGTACCCCCCCATAACCCCCCCCCCCCCAAATCATAGATAGAAGTCATAGAAACAGAGTGATGGTTTCCAGAGGTGGGGAATAGGGAGTAGATAAAATGGGTAAAGGTTGTCAAAAGGTAACAAACTCCTTATTATATGATAAATAAGTCCTGGGGATGTTATGTATAGCATGGTGACTATAGTTAATAATACTGTATTGTATATTTGGAAATGTCTCAGAGTAGATCTTAAAATTATCAAAGAGAATTCTCAACAAAAAATTTATAATTATATGTGGTGATGGATGTTAACTACACTTATTGTAATGATCATCTGCAATATGTGCAAATATTAAATCATTATGTTGCACATCTGAAATCATTGTAAAGTTAAATGTAACTAAATTACAATAAAAAAAGACAAAGTGGATTATAAGAAAGATGGTAAAGTAGGAGGATCCTGAGATCACCTCCTCTGATAGACACACCAAAGCAACAATTACATGTATTGCTTCTCACTCAGAAAACAACCTGAAGACTAGAAGAACAGATCTTCTATAGCTAATCATAGACAGCCACAACAAAAAGGGCAGGGTGGGCAGAGACAAATTAAGAACCAAACACCCATCATGTCTACACACAAATGAGAGAGATGTCATTAGCATGGAGGAGTGAAGGGATCAGAAAACACACTGGGCAACTATAGGTCTGGGGACATTGCACTGGGAAGGCAAGCCCCCATAATTCCTGGCTTTAAAATCAATGGTACTTAACTCTTAAGAGCTAGAAGGCTATAGGAAACTGAGTCCTATCCTTAAAGAGCCAGCATACTAAGTAATTTGGCTTGAGACACAGCACAGAATCAGTAGTTTGAAAACAAATGATGTATACATGAAGGAGATTTATTGACTAATTTTAGGACATGTGCCAGCAGGACGTGGATTTGCAAGAGCTTTTTCTGGGAACAAAAGTGCCAGTGATTGCCATTTTTCTTGCTCTTCCCATGCTAGATAGCTATAAGTCTTTAGGAGTCAGTTCTGATACTCTCCACCTACCTTGACAGCACCAAGTTCCCTGCCCCACCATTCCCCTGTGGATCTGTCATGTCCAATGCACCTGCTCTGGCAGGTATCTCCCCAAAGTGGCTTCCACACCACCATATCCAGAGGGCAGCCCCACCCAGAACCAGAGCCCCTCCAAAGTGAATCCTTCCCTAGGAAGAGAAGAGACATGGCCCACCATTGCACCTGTAGCAGTCACAGTGGCTCATTGTAGACATCCAGGCGGACTGCCAGCCCTACCCACAAGGAAGCCCATAGTGGCAACAGCCAGGCCCCTAAAACAGCAATTCAGAGAGTAAACCCTGCCCACCAGTATACCCAGAATAGCTACAACAGGGCCTCACAGCCAGGCAGAGAGAGAGCAAGCCTTGCCCACTATGGTACCCATAGCAGTTGTGGCTCATCTTCAACAAGAAGGCACATGCAGGCACACATAGGGGACATCCCTGGAGCACATGGTTCTGGTGGCAAGGGCGGGATTGTGCTACAGGACAGCACAGGACCTTTCCACACAAAGCTACTATTTTCAAGACCACGTGACACAACTTACCGACCTAACACATAGAAGAAAACATGAAGAGTTAGAGAAAGGAGACACAGGCATATGTCCCAAGGAGAACAAGACAAAAATCACAAAAAAGGGGCTAAGTGAAACAAAGAAATATGCCTGATAAAGAGTTCAAAGTAATGGTCATAAAGCTATTACTGGACTTGAGAGAAGAATGGATAAATTCAAGAAGAAATTCAACAAAGATTATAGAAAATAACGAATCAGAGCTGAAGAATAACTGAAATGAAAGATACACTAGAGGGAATAAACAGAAAATTAGAGGGTGCAGGAGAACAGAACAGTGATCTGAAGCACAGGGTAGTGAACATCACCCAAACTAAATAGCAAAAAGAAGAAATAATAACAAAAAACAAGGATAGGTTAAGGGACCTCTGACATCATCAAGTATAATAACATTTGCATTATAGAGGTTCCAGAAACAGAGAGAGGCAAGGAGGTAGAAGACTTATTTTAAGAAATAGCTGAAAATTTCCCTAACCTAGGGGAAAAAAACCCAGATACCCACGTCCAGGAATCACAGAGAACCGCCAAAAAATGAATCCTAGGAGTCCACACCAAGAGTAATAGTAAGTAAGTAAGAGTAATAGTAATTAAAGAGTAAATAAAGAGTAATTAAATAGTAAGTAAGAGTAATAGTAATTAAAATGGCAAAAATTAAAGATAGAGAATCATAAATGCAACAGGAGAAAAACAGTTACATACGAGGGAAACACCATACACTAACAGGTAATGTTTTAGAAGAAACTACAAGCCAGAAGGGAGTGGAATGGTATATTCAAAGTGCTAAAACAAAAAAAACAAAAAACAAAAAACAAAAAATTACAACCAACTCCACTCTGCCAGGCAATGTTATCAGAATTAAAGGAGAGATGAAAAGTTTCCCAAAGTTAAAGGAGTTTATTACTACTAAACCAGTCTTACAAAAAATGTTAAAGGGAACTCTTTAAATGGAAATAAAAGTCCATAACTGGAAGAAAATTATGAAAGAAATAATGTTACTTATAGAAATAAACATATAATAATATTAGTAGGCCAATCAATTACAAAGCTAGTAAGGAGGTTAGAACACAAAAATAGTAAAATCAATTATATCTCCAAAAATTAGTCAAGGGACACACAAAATACAAAGATATAATATACCACATCATATACATAAAACATGGAGGAGGGAGTAAAACTTTAGTGCCTTTATATGTTTTAACTTAAGCGACCATCAACCTAAGAAATACAAGCATGTATATAGAATGTTATAGGGGTGCCTGGGTGGGTCAGTTGGTTAAGGGTCTGACTTTGGCTCAGGTCATGATCTCACAGTTTGTGTTCACAAGCTGTGTGTTGGGCTCTGTGCTGACAGCTCAGAGCCTAGAGCCTGCTTCAGATTCTGTGTCTCCCTCTCTCTCTCTCTTCCCTTCCCCATTCATGCTGTTTCTGTCTCAAAAATAAACAAACATAAAAATTTAATGTTATATATGAACCCCATGGTAACCACAAACTAAAAATCTATAATGGTACACACACCAAAAAATAAATAAATAAAAAGTAACCCAAATAAAACACTAAAGAAAGCCACTGAACCAAAAGGGAAGAGAGCAGAAAAAGAAAGGACAAAGAACTTACAAAACACCAAAAAATTAACAAAATTGCAAAAGTACACATCTAACAATAATTACTTTAAATGTAAATGGACTAAAAACTACAATCAAGAGTAACTTAGTGTAAAAAAATGACTTGTCTATATGCTGCCTACAACAGACACTTCAGACCTATAAACACATGCAAACGGAAAGTGAAGAAATGGGAAACAGATATTCCATGCAAACGAAAGTGATAAAAAGAAAAAAAAAAAAAAACCTGGGGTAGCAGTGCTCATTATCAGAAAAAAATAGAATAAAACAAAGACTGTAACAAGAGATTAAAAAAGGTTATTACATATGATAAAGAGATCAATCCAACAAAAGGATATAACAATGTAAAAACTTATGCACCCAATATAGGAACATCTAAATATATAAAGCAAAATTTAACATATATAAAGGGGGAAATTGCCAATAATACTACAATAATAGGGGACTTTTACAACTCACTTACATCAATGGATAGAGCAGCCATATAGAAAATCAATAAGGAAACAATGGCTTTGAAAAACGCATATACATTCTGCCCCAAAAGAGCAGAATTTACATTCTTTTTAAGTGTGTGAGGAACATTCTCTAGGATAGATCACATGTTAGGCCACAAACAAACCTCAATAAATTTAAGACTGAAATTGTATCAGGTAACTTTTCTGACTACAGTGGTATGAAACTAGAATGAAATTGAAATTTCATTTCAATGAAGTATAAGTAATGTTACAAATAAACCAATGAGTCAAGAGGAAATTAAAGAATACATGAAGACAAAGAAAAATGAAAACAATACAGTTCAAAATTTTTAGGAAGTAGACTTCTGGGGAAGATGGCAAAGTAGGAGAATCCTAAGCTCATTTCATCCCATGGATATACAAATCTACATGTCATCCACATCAGTGCAAATAGCCCAGAAAACGACACAAAGACAGGCAGAATAGACCCTCCAGAGCTAAATGTAGAGAAGAGGCCACATTGAAAACTGTGGAAAAAACAGAGACTTAGGAACCAAACTGACTTGTGAGGCTGTAAGTGGGAGGTAGGTTACACTGAAGGCATTGAGATGGGAGAAGAGCAGACATATCAGGTAACCCAAGTACAGAGTTCCCACACTGGGATGACAAATACCCATAACATTTGGCTTTGAAAAACAGAGGGATTTAGCTTTGTAAATGTTTACAATCAGCGGGGATTAACACATGGAACTTTAAAAATCAGTGGGCTCAGTTCTGGGAGAGCTGGAATGTCCTAAGAAACTGAGTCTCTACCCTTAAAGATAGTACAACAAACAGCCTCACTGAGATACAGAATAGAAGCAGCAATTTGAAAAATTCCCCAGGTATACGGGAAGGAAATTTATTTACTAATCTCAGAACATGTACTGGAGGGGCAGGGATCTTTAGGAGACTTCCCCCAAAATTAAAAGAGCTGGCAGGCACCATTTCCTGCCCCTGCAACTCAACCTAGATACATGGACACATACAAGAATCAATTGAGTGCAAACACTCCCCCTAGCTTTCCAACAGTACATCCAGCCCCAGTACTCTTCTGCAGACCCTCCTCCAACATGCCCTTAAGCAGGAGTCCATCCAAATCAGTACCACAAGTGCTGGCAGTGTGCAAGCAGCCCCAATAGGGGCCAGCACCACTCCAAAGTGACTCCTGCCTTGGAAAGAAGGGGAAGATAACTACCCACAACAGTGGGCTGGGGTCAGACATCTGATCTGACTGTAGGTCCCGCCCAACAAAAGCTTCTCAGAGAGAGGGGGGTATACAGGGAGAGAACCTTGCAGAGTTCAGTGTGACTGAAACTCTGGCAAATGCCTGGTCTGACCTAACCAGAGCCCAAAGTGGCCCCATACTGGCCTAGTAACAAAATAGGAACCAAACCCTGACAATAACAGGCAAAAAACATTGCAAATAACTGAAGGCAAATATAGCTCAGCCACAAAAGTAGGGTGTATGCAACAGACATAGGAGACACCTCTGAAATGCCAGGTTCTGGTGAACAGGGGACATTGCACTGCAGGGCACTCCAGGACCTCTTCTTCATAAGGCCACTACTCTCAAGAGGAGAAGACATAGCTGACTTTCTTAACACATAGAAACATTCACAGAGAGTTAGACAAAATGACGAGACCGAGTAATATGTTCCAAATGATAGAACAGGACATCACAGCAAAGGAGCCAAAACAAAACAGAAATAATATACATGATAGAGAATTTAAAGCAATTGTAATGAAGAGTCTCACTGGATTTAAGAAAAAGAGTGGAGAACCTCAGTGAGACCCTCAAAAAAAAAGAGATAGAAAACAAAAATGAACCAATCATAGTTGAAGAACTCAATAACTGAAATTAAAAATACACTATATGGAAGAAATAGTAGAGTACAGAAAGCAGAACAATGGATCTTTGACCTACAGAGCAAAGTAATAGAAAACAAGCTGAACAGGAGAAAGAAAAAATAATCAATGAGGATAAATAAAAGTTACTTACCAACTAATAAACCAAAACATTCACATGATAAGGATCCCAGAAAGAAAAGAGAGAGAAAAGGGGGCAGAAAATGTATTTGAAGAAATAATAGCTGAAAATTTCCTAAATCCAGGAAAGGAAACAAATCCAGACTCAGGAAGTACAGACAGTCCCTAATAAAATCAACAAAATCCACACCAAGATACATAGCAATGAAAATAGCAAAAAGTAGTGATAAAGACAGAATTTTAAAAGCAGCAAGAGAAAAGAAGATAGTTACATCCAAGAGAAACTCCATAAAGCTATAAGCTGAGTTTTCAGCAGAAAGTTTGCAGGCCAGAAGGGAATGGCATGCTGTATTCAAAACACTAAAAAGAAAAAGTCTGCAGCCAGGAATACTCTATTCAGCAAGGCTATCAATCAGAATAGAGCAAAAGATAGAGAGTTTCCCAAAGTTAAAGAATTCCATGACCACTAACACAGCCTTATGAGAAATGTTTAAAGGAGACTCTGAGTGGAAAGAAAAGACCATAGGAATGAGTAAAAAAGTAGAAAACACAAAAGCAGTAAAATTAAGTATATTTATAAATATTGGTCAAGGTCCCCACAAAATAAAAAAGATATATGGAATGACACAATATACCTAAAACATGGGGAGGAAATTCTGCTTTTAGAATGGGTTCAAACTTAAGAAATCATCAACTTTATACAGACAGCTATCTGCATAAGATCTTATATTAAAAATTAATGGTAACCACAAATCAAAAAACCAGTAATAGAGATGCAAAAAAAAAAAAAGAAATCTATGTATATCACTAAAGAAACCTAGCCAACCATGAGAGAATACAGCAAGAGAAGAAATGAATAGAGAGCTACAAAAACAACCATAAAGAGAAGTGGCAATACTTATTTATCAATAATCACTTTGAATGTAAATGGACTAAATGCTCCAATGAAAAGACAGGGGAACAGAATAGATTAAAAAAAAAAAAAAAAGCAAGACCAAGCTATATGCTATTTACAAGAGACTCATTTCAGACCTAAAGACACATGCAGATTGACAATGAAGGGACGGAAGAGCATTTATTATGCAAATGGATGTGAAAAGAAAGCCAGGGTAGCAATATGTATAACAGACAAAATAAACTTTGAAACAAAGACTGTAACAAGAGACAGGACATTCATTATAAAGGGAACAAATCAATAAGAAGATATAACAATTGTAAATATTTATGCACCCAACATGAAAGAATCCAAATAAATAAAAGTTAGTGACAAACATAAAGGAGCTAACTGATAATAATACAGTAATAGTAGTGGACTTTAAGTCCACAAAGTGTTAAACCCTACTGCATCAATGGACAGATCATCCAAACAGAAAATCAATACAGAAACAATGACTTTGAATGACACGTTAGACCGGATGGATCTAACAGATATATTCAAAACATTCTATCCTAAAACTGAAGATTATACATTCTTTCCAAGTGCACATGAAACATTTTTCAGAATAGATCACATTAGGCCACATAAACAAGTCTTGACAAAAGACTGAAGTCATTCCATGCATCATTTCTGGCTACAACTCTATAAAACTAGAAATTAACCACAAGAAAAAATCTGGAAAGAACACAAATACATGGAGACTAACATGCTACTAACCAATCAACCAAGAAATCAAAGAGTAAATAAAAAAAAATACAAAGACAAGCGAAAACTAGAAAAAGGAGAACAAACAAAAACCAAAACCAGTACAAAGAAGCAAATAATAAAGATTACAGCAGAAATAAGCAAAATAGAAACTGAAACAAAACAATAGATCAATGAAGCTAGGAGCAGGTCTTTGAAAAGATCACCAAAATTGATAACCTTTAGCCAAATTCAGAGAGAAAGAGGACTCAAACAAAATCAGAAATAAAAGAGGAGAAATAACCAACACTATAGAAATACAAAGGATTATAAAAGAATGTTATGAAAAAACTATATTCCAAAAAATTAAACAACCTAGAACAAATAGATAAGTTCTTAGAAACACATAACCTCCTAAAATTGAATCAGGAAGAAATAGAAAATCTTAACAGACCAATCACCAGGAATAAAATTGAATAGAAAAAAAAACAAAAAAAAACAAAACCTCCCAACAAACAAAAACCTGGAACCAGGTAGCTTACAGGTGAATTCTCCCAACCATTTAAAAACAGTTAATACTTATTCTTTTCAAACTATTTTTAAAAATAGAAGATAAATGAAAGCTTCCAAATTCTTACAAAGCTGATACCGAAACCAGATAAAGACACTCAAAAAAAAAAAAAAAAAAAGAAGAAAAAGAAATGAAAGAAAACTACAGGATAGTAGGCTTAATAAACATAGATACAAAAATCCTGACAAAATATTAGTAAACCATATCCAAATATACATTAAAAAATAATTCATTACAATCAAGTGGGATTTATCCTGGGGATGCAAGGATAATTTAGTATTCACAAATCAATGTGAAATGTCATATAACAAGAGAAAGGATAAAAAACATATAATCATTTCTATAGATGAAGAAAAAGCATTTGATAAAGTACAACGCCCATTCATAATTTAAAAACCTCAACTGAGTAGGTTTAGAGTGAATATACCAACATAATAAAGACCATATATGAAAAACCCACAGCCAATATCATATCACATAGTAAAAAACTGAGAGCTTTCCCCCTAAGATAAGGAACAAGGATGTACATTCTTACCAGTTTTATTCAACATATTACTGGAAGTCCTAGCCACAGCAATCAGACAACAAAAAGAAACGAAAAGCATCCATATTGGTAAGAAAGAGGAAAAACTTTCACTATTTGCAGATGATAACATTACACCATATATAGAAAACCTTAAAGACTCCACAAAAACTACTAGAACTGATAAATGAATTAAGTTGCAAGATAGAAAAATCAATATACAGAAATTTGTTACATTTCTATACATTAATAATGAAATAACAGAAAGATAAATTAAGAAAAAATTCCATTTACAAATGCACCAGAAAGAATAAAATACCTAGGAATAAACTTAACCAGGGAGGTGAAAGGTCTGTACTCTGAAAATTATAAAACACTGATGAAACAAACTGAAGATGATACAAACAAATGGAAAGATATTCCACGCTCATTGATTGGGAGAATATTGTTAAAATGTCCATAACACCCAAAGCAATCTGCAGATTTAATGTAGTCTATCAAAATACCAACAGCATTTCTCACAGAACTAGAATAATCCTAAAATTTATATGAAACAAAAGACCCAAATAGCAAAAGCAATCCTGAAAAAGAAGAAAAAAAAACCTGGAGGCATCACAATCCCAGATTTCAAGATACACTACAAAGCTGCAGTATTCAAAACTGTATATAACACTGGCACAAAAATAGACAAGTGAATGGTATAGAATAGAAATCCCAGAAATAAACCTATGATTTATATGGTCGATTAATCTATGACAAAGGAGGCATGAACATGCAATGATAAAAAGGCAGTATTTTTAAACAAATTTTGTTGGGAAAAGTAGACAGCTATATGCAAAAAAACATGACACTGGACCACTTTCCTACACAATACACAAAAATAAAGTCAAAATGGGTTGAAGACTTAATATGAGACCCGAAACCAAAAAATCTAGGAGACAGCACAGATAGTAATTTCTCTGACATTGGCAATAGCAATAATTTCTACATATGTCTCCTAAGCCATGAAAAACAAAAGTAAAAATAAACGGGAATACATCAAAAGAAAAAAGTCTTCACAACAGCAGAATAAACCATCAGCTAAACAAAAAGGAAAACTACTGAGTGGGAGAAGATATTTGCAAATGGTATATCTGATAAAGGATTAGTATCCAAAATATTAAAAAATATATACAATTCAACACTAATAATAATAATAACAACATGTGCAGAAGACATGAACAGATATTTTTGCAAAGACATACAGATGGCCAAAAGACATATAAAAAGATGTTCAGCATTACTAATCACCAGGGAAATGTACATAAAATCACAATGAGTTATCACCTTACACCTGTCATAATGACTAAAATCAAGTACAGAGAAAACAAGTGTTGGTGAACTTATGAAGAAAAAGGAAGCCTCATGCACTGTTTGTGGGAATACAGACTGATGCAACCTCTGTGGAAAACAGTATGGAGGTTCTTCAAAAAATTAAAAATAGAACTACTGTATGATCCAGTAATTACACTATTGGGTATTTACTCAAAAAATATGAAAACAATAATTCAAAAAGATATATGTCACCCAAGTTTATTGGATCATTATTTACAATAGTCAAGTTATGGAAATAGTCCAAAGGTCCATCAATAATTGAATGGATAAAGAAGATATGGTATAGGTTGGAATCTCATTTATCTACCGAGACTGCAAATTCCTCAAGGGTATGTACACTCCCTAAGGTCTCTCTCCATCATGCTCCATAAATATTAATGGAATAGTCAAATGATTGTTTCCTCTCTTTTTTAAAAACAAGTAATTTACAGAGAGTTAAGATGGCAGAGAAATAGGGAGATGAGAACTACATGATCCTTTCAACAGATGCAGAAAAAGCATGTGACAAATTACAGCACCTTTCTTGATAAAAACTTTCAAGAAAGGAGGGATAGAAGGAATATGCCCAAACATCACAAAAGCCATATATGAAATGCCCACAGCTAATATTATCCTCAATGGGGAAAAACTGAAAGCTGTCCCCCTAAGGTCAGAAACACAACAGGGATGTCCACTCTCACCACTATTTTTCAGGATAGCACTGGAAATCCAAGCCTCAGCAAGCCAACAACAAAAAGAAATAACAGGCATAAAAATTGCCAAAGGAGAAGTCAAACTTTCACTCTTCACAGATGACATACACGGAAAACCCAAGACTCCACCAAAAAATTGCTAGAACTGATTCACGAATTCAGCAAAGTTGCAGGATATAAAATCAATGCACAGAAATTGGTTGCATTCCTATACACCAACAATGAAGCAACAGAAAGAGAAATCAAGGAATCAATCCAATTTACAATTGCACAAAAAACTATAAAATACCTAGGTATCAATCTACCAAAAGGTGAAAAATCTACACACTGAAAACTATAGAAAGCTTATGAAAGAAATTGAAGAAGACACACAAAAAAAATGGAAAAATATTCCATGCTCCTGGATAGGAAAAACAAATCTTGTTAAAATCTCGATACTACCCAAAAAAATCTACATATTCAATGCAATCCCTATCAAAATAACACCAGCGTTCTTCGCAGAGCTAGAACAAATAACCCTAAAATTAGTGTTGAACCAGAAAAGACCCTGAATAGCCAAAGCCATATTGAAAAAGAAAACCAAAGCAGGAGGCATCACAATCACGGACTTCAAGCTATACTACAAAGCTGTAATCATCAAGACAGTATGGTACTGGCACAAGAACAGACTCTCAGATCAATGGAACAGAATAGAAAACCTAGAAATGGACCCACAAACGTATGGCCAACTAATCTTTGACAAAGCAGAAAAGAATATCCAATGGAATAAAGACAGTCTCTTCAGCAAGTGGTGCTGGGAAAATTGGACAGTGACGTGCAGAAGAATGAACCTGGACCACTTTCTTATACCATACACAAAAATAAACTCAAAATGGATAAAAGACCTAAATGTAAGACAAGAAGCCGTCAAAATCCTTGAGAAGAAAGCAGGCAAAAACTTCTGTGACCTTGGTCGCAGCAACTTCTTCCTCAACACATCTCTGGAGGCAAGGGAAACAAAAGCAAAATTGAACTACTGGGAACTCATCAAAATAAAACGCTTCTGCACAGTGAAGGAAACAATCAGCAAAACTAAAAGGCAACCAACAGAATGGGAGAAAATATTTGCAAACGACATGTCACATAAAGGGTTAGTATCCAAAATCTACAAAGAACTTATCACACTCAACACCCAAAACACAAATAATCCAGTGAAGAAATGGGAAAAAGACATGAGTAGACAGTTCTCCAAAGAAGCCATCCAGATGGCCAACCGACACCTGAAAAAATGTTCCACATCACTCATCATCAGGGAAATACAAATCAAAACTACAATGAGATACCACCTTACACCTGTCAGGATGGCTAACATTAACGACTCAGGCAACAAAAGTTGTTGGCGAGGATGCAGAGAAAGAGGATCTCTTTTGTATTGTTGGTGGGAATGCAAGCTGGTGCAGCCACTCTGGAAAACAGTTTAGAGGTTCCTAAAAAAACTAAAAATAGAACTACCCCACACCCAGCAATTGCACTACTAGGTATTTATCCAAGGGATACAGGCGTGCTGTTTCGAAGGGACACATGCACCCCCATCTTTATAGCAGCACTGTCAACAATAGCAAAAGTATGGAAAGAGCCCAAATGTCCATCGATGAATGAATGGATAAAGAAGATGTGGTATATACATACAATGGAGTATTACCCGGCAATCAAAAAGAATGAAATCTTGCCATTTGCAACTATGTAGATGGAACTGGAGGGTATTATGCTAAGCGAAATTAGTCAGTCAGAGAAAGGCAAATATCATATGACTTCACTTATATGAGGACTTTAAGAGACAAAACAGATGAATGTAAGGGAAGGGAAACAAAAATAATATAAAAACAGGGAGGGGGACAAAACATGAGAGACTCATAAATACAGAAAACAAACAGTGGGTTACTGGAAGGGTTGTGGGAAGGGGGATGGGCTAAATGGGTAAGGGGCACTAAGGAATCTACTCCTGAAATCATTGTTGCACTATATGCTAACTAATTTGAATGTAAATTTAAAAAAAATTTTTAAATAAAATACTGTCAATCACTACTTAATTCTACAAATCAATAAGGTTGTTTTGCTACTTAAATGATGCTCAGTATGGGAAAGGTGTTTTGAAAATGTTCATAAGCACCATAAAATATTATTTAGTTATTAAAAAAACTGCTAGAACTGATACATGAAGTCGGCAAAGTTGCAGGATATAAAATCAACATACAGAAAACGGTTGCATTTCTATACACCAGTAATAAAGTGGCAAAAAGAGTAATCAAGGAATCAATTCCATTTACAATTGCACCAAAAACCATAAGATTCCTAGGAATCAACATAACCAAAGAGATAAAAGATCTGTATGCTGAAAACTATAGAAAGCTTATGAAAGAAATTGAAGAAGACACAAATAAATGGGAAAACATTCCATTCTCATGGATAGGAAGAATATTGTGGAAATGTCGATACTACCTAAATCAATATACACATTCAATGGAATACCTATCAAAATAACACCGGCATTCTTCACAGAGCTAGAACAAACAATCCTAAATTTGTATGGAACCAGAAAAGACCCCGAATAGCCAAAGTAATGTTGAAAAAGAAAACCAAAGCTGAAGGCATCACAATTCCAGATTTCAAGCTATATTACAAAGTTGTAGTCATCAAGCTAGTATGGTACTGGCACAAAAACAGACACATAGATCAATGAAACAGAATAGAGAACCCAGAAATTGTCTCACAAATGAATGGCCAACTAATCTTCAATGAAACATGAAAGAATATTCAGTGGAAAAAAAGGCTGTCTCTTCAGCAAATGGTGCTGGGAAAACTGGACAGCAACATGTAGAAGAATGAAACTGGACCACTTTCTTACATGATACACAAAAATAAGTTCAAAATGAATGAAAGACTAAATGTGAGACAAGAAACCATCAAAATCCTAGAGGAGAAAAAAAACAACAACCTCTTTGACCCCGGCTGGAGCAACTTCTTATTAGACATATCTCCCAACGTTAGGGAAATAAAAGCAAAAATGAACTATTGGGACCTCATGAAGATAAAAAGCATCTGGACAGCAAAGGAAACAATCAACAAAACCAAAGGCAACTGATGGAATGGGAGAAATTGGTTGCAAATGACATATTGGATAAAGAGTCAGTATCCAAAATCTATAAATAACTTGTCAAATGCAACACCCAAAATACAAATAGTCCAGTGAAGAAATGGGTAGAAGACATGAATAGACACTTTTTCAAGGAAGACATCCAAATGGTTAAGAGACACATGAAAATATGCTCAATATCAGTCATTAAAAGGGAAACACAAATCAAAACCAAAATGAGATATCACCTCACACTTGTCCGAATGGCTAACATTAACAAACAACTCAGGCAACAACAGAAGTTGGCAAGGATGCTGAGAAAGAGGAACCCTTTTGAAATATTGTTGGGAATGCAAACTGGTGCAACCACTCTAGAATACAGTATGAAGTTTCCTCAAAAAATTAACAATAGAGCTATACTAAGACACAGCAATTTTACCACGAGGCATTTATCCAATGGATAATAAATGCTGATTTGAAGGGGTACATGCAGGACAGTGTTTATAGCATTAGTATCAACAATAGCCAAATTATGTAAAGTGCCCAAATGCCCATTGACTAATGCATGGATAAAGATGTGTTATATATAAACAATGGAATATTACTCAGTGATCTAAAAGAATGAAATCTTGCCATTTACAACAACATGGATGAAACTAGAGTATATTATGCCAAGTGCATTAAGTGAGTCAGAGAAAGACAAATATCATATGATTTCACATAAGTGGAATTTAAGGAGAAAAGCAAATGAACAAAAGGGAAGCGAAGCAAAAATAAGATAAAAACAGAGAAGAAGGCAAACCATAAGAGACTCATAAATGGAAAACAAACTGAGGGTTATTGGAGGCAAGGTAAGTGAGGGAAGGGCTAAATGGGTGATGGGCATTAAGGAGGGCACTTTTTGGGATAAGCACTGGGTGTTGTATGTAAGTGATAAATCACTTGGTTCTACTGAAACCTATACTACACTTTACATTAACTAACTTGAATTTAAATTAATTAAAAATAAATAATTAAAAATAAGATAAGATATGGTATATATACACAATGGAATATGATTCAGCCATAAAAAATAAAATCTTGCTGTTTGCTAAACATAAATGTTTCTGGATGGTATAATGCTAATTGAAACAAGTCAGTCAGGAAAAGACAAGTACCATATGTTTTCAGTTATATATGTAATTTAAGAAACAAAATAAATAAACAAGGGGAAAAAAAGACAAAAAACAGGCTACATATAGCGAGCTGGTCCTATCAGAGGGGAGGTGTTGGGGAGATGGGTGAAACCATTGAAGAGTATTAGGAGTACAGTTATTGTGATGAATGGTGAGTAATGTATAGAATTGTTGAATTACTCTAGTGTACGTCTAAAACTAATAAGACTGTACGTTAATTTTACTGGCATATAGAGGAAAAACTGACCAATTAAAAAAAATAACTTTGGGAAGCAACAAAAGCAGTATTTAGTTATACAGGCCTACCTCAAGAAACAAAAATCTGAAACAATCTAACCTGAGAGCTAAAGGAACTAAAAAAGAACAAAATCCAATGATAGCAAAAGAAAGGAAATGTGAAAGATCAGGACAGAAAAACATAAAATAGAGACTTAAAAAAATAGAATAGATCAATGAGGATAAAAGGTGGTTCTTTATAAAGTTAAAATTGATAAACCTTTAGTCAAACTCCTATCTAGAAAACATAGAGGATGAAAATAAAATCAGATATGAAATTTAGTTATAACTGACACCATGGAAATATGGAAAGTTATTAAAGATTCCAAAATATTATATGTCAAAAAAATTGGACAACCCAGAAGAAATGGATAAATTCTTGAAATATACAATCTTCCAAGAGTAAGTTAAAAAGAAATACAGAATCTGAGATCAGTCTAGTAAGGAAATTGATTACAAAAAATTTCCAACAAACAAAAGTTCAGAAACAGATGATTTCACAGATGAATTCTACCAAAAATTTAAAGAGGAGTTAATACCCATTCTTCTCAAATTATTCCCAAAATAGGTTAGAAAGCTTACAAATTCATTCTATAAGGCCAGAATTACCCTGACACCCAAAATCAAAGACACTAGAGAAAAAATTGTGCACAATAACCAACATGAGCATAGATGTGAAAATTCTCAGTAAAATATTAGCAAGTTGAATTCAAAAATACATTAAAAAATCATTCACCACAATCAAAAGATATTTTTTCCCAGGAATACAAGGATTGTTCAATATCTACAAATCAATCAATGTGCTACAACACATTAATAAAATGAAAGGTAAATATCATGATATTCTCATTAGATACAGAAAAAGCAGTTGAGAAAATTCAATAGAGGGGGACAAGATGGCAGAGCAGCATGGAAGTTGTTTTTGCCTCTCTTGTCCCTGAAATGCAACTAGATCTACACCAAACCATCATGCACACCTAGAAAATTGATCTGAGGATTAACACAATAATCTGCACAACTTGAACCACAGAACTCAGCAGGTATGCTATGAGGGGAGGAGAACTGGGGGAGAGTGAAGCCACAGAGGATAGGGAGCTGTTTTCATTGTTAGAGAGAGGACAGAGACAGAGGGAGAGTACAGGAAAAGCACAACCCCCTCCCCCAAAAAAAGCAGCTGGAGAAAAAAAGAAAGTGGAAACCACCATAAGGTACTTAACAAAAAAAGGAGAAAGGAGAAAGAAGACGGTTTGTATACTCTTAAGTCACTATAAATATGGGAGTGCAGAGTCTGAAACTCTTTAGCTCAATACCTGGTGGAGCTCTGGTGGGAAAGGCAAATCCCCAGGAGCAGATGGGCCTTGTGGGGAGAGGTGGATTGCTTGCTAAGAGGGCATTTGGTAGAGGCTATGCTGCCTCCCCACAGGAAAAGGTCCCAGCAGATCCTAGAGAACAGGCACATTTGCTGGTTTTTGAATAAGGACATTAAAAGGCAGTGAATCCTGGAGCCAGATGTGTATTTTGATTTACTATAATCCCTGAAATGCTTTTGCTACATGACCCTGCAAATGTTTTCGGGGACAAGCTGGCACCCAGTCGCAGTCTCTGGGCATCTGCAGCAGCAGATCATGAAAATATTCCTGGGGAATGGCAGGTTCCAAACCATTGCTTGACAAGACCTTCCCCCAGAAGATTGGTCAAAGCCACAGGGCCCTCAGAAGTGATGGGTTTGAAAAAAAAGCCCCATCTGAGATAAAATTTGGGAGGGAGGTGTCACCTGGCAGGCTGACAGCTTGGAAGCGGGGAGTGGGTGGAAGCCAGAGACAAAGGAGGGGTGCCTGATTGCCAGTTGGTGAGAACACAGAGCTGATACCAGAGACTGGGTAGCTGAGGACACCATTTTCATCTCTACCATGCATGCACATACATGCATACATGTGCCAAATGATCCACCCCTGTAGGCTAAGCAGCACCATCTAGTGGAGAACGGAGCCATTACACCAAGCCCCGCCCAACTGTGCCAACAGTGCTCTAGAGGAATACCATAAGTTTTTCCGCCTGCTTAGTATACAGACTATTAAGTCTTCATAGTTTGACTTCTAGGGGAAACTGGATGTAATTTCAATCGCATTCCATTCTGTTCACTGGTGCATCTATTCAATTTTTTTTCTTTTCTTATTCATGACTACAAAAAGAAAAAAATTATTTTCTGTTTTTATAAAAGACTTTTAATATTTTTTACAATATTTTTTTATTTTTGTAAACTTATTTCATTTTATTTTACTTTCATCATTTCATTTTATACTATTTTATTATATTCATTTTTTTTTAACTTCAAACATTTTCCTGTTGTTGTGTCTTTTTTTTACTTTCCTTTTCTTTCCCTTATTTTCTCCATTCTATCAAGCTTCTTTCAACAACCAGACCAAAACACATTTAGGATCTAGCATCCTTTATTGGATTTTTTTGTGTGTTGTTTTTTATTTTTTAATTTTAAGTTTTTATTTTATTAGTTCTTTTTCTTCTTCCAAGATGACAAAATGAAGGAATTCACCACAAAAGAAAGAAAAGGAAGAAATGACAGCCAGGGACTTAATCAATACAGATACAAGCAAGATGTCTGAACCAGAATTTAGAATCATGATAATAAGAATACTAGCTGGGATTAAAAAAAAACACATAAAATCCTTTCTGTGGAGATAAAAGTAGTAAAATCTAGTCAGGATGAAATTAAAAATGCTATAACTGAGATGCAATATCGAATGGCTGCCACAGAGGCAAGGATGAATGAGGCAGAGCAGTGAATCAGCAATATAGAGGAAAAACTTGTGGAGAATAAAAAAAGAGGGAAACTAAGGCAAAATAGTAGGATACAGGAATTAGAGAACTCAGTGACTTATCAAAAAGGAATAACATCTGAATCATAGGAGTCCAAGAAGCTGAAGAGAGAGATAAAGGGGTAGAAGGTTTATGTGAGCAAATCATGGCAGAAAACTTTCCTAACCCAGGGAAAGACATAGCCATGAAAATCCAGGAAGCACAGAGAACTCCTGTTAGGTTCAACAAAAATTGACAACCAACAAGGCATACCATAGTAAAATTCACAAAATACACAGACAAGGAAAGAATTATGAAAGTAGCTAGGGAAAAAAAGTCTTTAACTTACAAGGGAATGAAGACAGATCAGGTTCACAGCAGACCTATCCACAGAAACTTGGCAGGCAAGAAAAGAGAGGCCAGATATATTCCATGTGCTAAATCAGAAAAATATGCAGCCAAGAATTCTTTATCCAGCAAGGCTCTTATTCAAAATAGAAGGAGAGATAAAAAGCTTTCCAGACAAACAAAAACTAAAGGAGTTCATGACCACGACACCAGCCCTGCAAGAAATTTTAAGGGGGACTCTGAGGGGAGAAAATATGAAAAAAACCAAAATAGACCAAAAGCAAAAAGAGACTAGAAAGGACCAGAGAACACTGCTAGAAACTCAAACTCTACAGGCAACATAATGGCAAAAAATTCATATCTTTCAGTACTCACTCTAAATGTCAGTGGACTAAATATTCCATTCAAAGGCATAGGGTAATGGAATGGATAAGAAAACAAGATCCATCTATATGCTGTTTCCAAGAGACAAATTTTAGACCTAAAGACATCTTTGGATTGACAGTAAGGTGATGGAGAACCATCTATCAAGCTAATGGTTGCCAAAAGAAAGCTGGAGAAGCCATACTTATATCAGACAATTTAGATTTTAAAATAAAAGACTGTAACAAGAGATGAAGAAGAGCATTATATCTTGATTAAGGGGTCTATCCACCAAGAAGATCTAACTATTGTAAAAATTTATGCTGTAAGCACTAAAGCACCCAAATATATAAATCAATTAATCACATACAGAAACTCACTCATAATAATACCATACTAGTAGGGTACTTTGACACCCCACTTATAACTATGAACAGATCATCTAAACAGAAAATCAACAAGGAAACAATGGCTTTGAATGACACACCGGATGGACTTAACAGATAAATTCAGAACATTTTGTTCTAAAGCAGCAGAATACACATTCTTCTCCAGTGCACATGGAACATTCTCCAGAATAGATCACACAGTGAGACACAAATGAGCCCTCAACAAGTACAAAAGGAATGGGATCATACCATGGATATTTTCAGAATACAATGCTATGAAACTTGAAATCATCTACAAGAAAACATTTGAAAGACAGCAAACACTTGGAAACTAAAGAACATCCTACTAAAGAATGAATGAGTTAACCAAGAAGTTAAAGAGGAAATTAAAAAGTACATGGAAGTCAATGAAAATGGTAACACTATAATCCAAAACCTCTGGGATGCAGTAAAGATGGTCATAAGAGGGAAATATATAGCAATATATATTGCTTTAGGAATCCAGGGGGCACCTTGGTGGCTCAGTCGGTTGAGCATCTGACTTCGGCTCAGGCCATGATCTCACAGTCTGAGTTCGAGCCCCGCATTGGGCTCTGTGCTGACAGCTCAGAGCCTGGAGCCTGCTTCGGATTCTGTGTCTCCCTCTCTCTTTGCCCCTCCCCTGCTCATGCTCTGTCTCTCTCTGTCAAAAATAAATAAACATTAAAAAAAAAAAAGGAATCCAGGGCTTCCTAAAGAAGGAAGAAAGATCTCAGATACACAACCTAACCTTACACCTTAAAGAGCTGGAAAAAGAACAGCAAATAAAACTCAAAACCAGAAGATGGGAAATAATAAATATCAGAACAGAAATCAATGCTATCAAAAACAAAAACAAACAAACAAACAAACAAAAAACAGTAGAACAGATCAATGAAACAAGGATCTGGTTCTTTGAAAGTAGTAACAAAATTGATAAACCCCTAGCCAGATTGATCAAGAAGAAAAAGAAAAGGACAGAAATAAAATCAAGAATGAAAAAGGAGAGATCATAAACACTGCAGAAATACAAACAATAATGAGAAAATATGAGCAATTATATGCCAATAAATTGGGCAATCTGGAAGAAATGGACAAATTCCTAGAAACATATATACCATCAAAACTGAAACAGGAAGAAATAGAAAATGTGAACAGATCCATAATGAGTAAAGAAATTGAAACAGTAATAAAAAATCTCCCAAAAAACAAGAGTCCAGGGCTGGATGGCTCTCCAGGGGAATTCTACTGAACATTGAAAGAAGACTTAACACCTATTCTTTTGAAGCTGTTACAAAAAATAGAAATAGAAGGAAAACTTCCAGATTCATCCTACGAAGCCAGCATTACCTTGATTCCAAAACCACACAAAGACCCCACTAAAAGGAGAACTAGAGACCAATTTCCCTGATGAACATGGATATAAAAATCCTCAACAAGATACCAGCCAACTGGATCCAAAAATACATTAAAAGAATTATTCACCATGACCAAGTATAATTTATACCTGGGATTGCAAGACTGGTTCAAGATCTGTGAAACAATCAATGTGATACATCAGATGAGTAAAAGAAAGGACAAGAACTACATGATCCTCTCAATAGATGCAGAGAAAGCACTTGACAAAACACAACATCCTTTTTTTTGATAAAAACCCTCAAGAAGGTAGGGATAGAAGGATCATACCTCATGATCATAAAAGCTATATATAAAAGACCTAATGCTAATATCATCCTCAATGGGGAAAAACTGACAGCTTTCTCCCTAAGATCAGGAACATGACAGGGATTTCCACTCTCAGCACTGTTATTCAACATAGTATTGGAAGTCCTAGCCTCAGTAATCAGACAACACAAAGGGATAAAAAACATCCAAATTGGCAAGGAGAAGTCAAACTTTCACTCTCTGCATTTGATGTGATACTCTATATGGAAAACCCAAAGGATTCTACCAAAAAGCTTCTAGAACTGATCCATGAATTCAGCAAAGTCACAGGATATAAAATCAATGCACAGAAATCAGTTGCATTGCTATACACCAATAATGAAGCAACAGAAAGAGAAATCAAAGAATCAATCTCATTTACAATTACACCAAAACCCATAAAATACCTAGGAATAAACTGAACCAAAGAGGTGAAAAATCTATATACTGAAAACTATAGAAAGCTTATGAAAGAAATTGAAGAAGACACACACACAAAAATGGAAAAACATTCCATGCTAATGGATAGGAAGAACAAATATTGTGGAAATGTCAATAGTACCCAAAGCAATCTACACATTCAATGCAATCCCTATCAAAATAACACCAACATTCTTCACAGATCTAGAGCAAACAATCCTAAAATTTGTATGGAACCAGAAAAGACCCCGAATAGCCAAAGTAATGTTGAAAAAGAAAACCAAAGCTAGAGGGATCAGAATCCCGGGACTTCAAGATGTATTACAAAGCTGTAATCATCAAGACAGTATGGTACAGGCACAAAAACAGACACTCAGATCAATGGAACAGAATAGAGAACCCAGAAATGGACCCACAACCGTTTGGCCAACTTATCTTTGACAAAACAGGAAAGAATATCCAATTGAATAAAGACAGTCTCTTCAGCAAATGGCACTGGGAAAACTGGACAGTGACATGCAGAAGAATGAAACTGGACCACTTTCTTACACCATACACAAAAATAAACTCAAAATGGATGAAAGACAAATGTAAGACAGGAAGCCATCAAAATCCTAGAGGAGAAACCGGGCAAAAACTTCTTTGACCTTGGCCACAGCAACTTCTTACTCAACATGTCTCTGGAGGCAAGGGCAACAAAAGCAAAAATGAACTACTGGGACCTCATCAAGATAGAAAGCTTCTGCACAGCAAAGGAAGCAATTAGCAAAACTAAAAGGCAACCAATGGAATGGGAGAGATATTTGCAAATGACATAACATAGAAAAAGGGTCACTCTCCAAGATCTATAATGAACTTATCAAACTCAACACCCAAAAAACAAATAATCCAGTGAAAAAATGGGCAAAAGATATGAACAGACGCTTTTCCAAAGAAGACTTCCAGATGGCTAAGAGACACATGAAAAATGCTCAACATCACTCATCATTAGGGAAATAAAAATTAAAACCACAATGAGATACCACCTCACACCAGTCAGAATGGCTAAAATTAACAAGTCAGGCAACAATAGATGTTGATAAGGATGCGGAGAAAATGGTTCTCTTTTGTACTGCTGGTGGGAATGCAAACTTTGCAATCATCTGGAAAACAGTATGGAGGTTCCTCAAAAGATTAAAATACACATTATTAAGTTCAAGTGGTATATACTCAAGGAAATAGCACATGATAGGTCACAAAAGAAATCTTAGCAAATTTTAAAAGACTGATATACCAAGTATCTCTCTTGTTTTAAATGTTTTTATTTATTTTGAGAGAGAGAGAGAGAGAGAGAGAGAGAGTGAGAGAGAGCGAGTGAGCATCCACAGGAGCAGGACAGGGGCAGAGAGAAAAGGAGAGAGAGAGAAAGAATCCCAAGCAGGCACCACATTGTCAGCACAGAGCCTGATACAGGGCTCAATCCCAAGAATTGCGAAAGTGTGACCTGAGATGTAATCAAGAATTGGATGCTTAACTGACTGAGCCATCCAGGCACCCCTGAAGTATCTTTTCTAGCCACAATTATATAAATTAGAAATTTTTAGCAGGTAGAAAGCTGGAAAATTCACAAATATATAGATATTGGACAACATGTTCCTGAAAATCAAAAGGTCAAAGAAACCAAAAGGGAATCAAGAAATATTTTGAAACAAAATAAAATTGAATTATGATGTATCAAAACCTAAGCTATTCTATGAAAGCAGTTCTAAGAAGAAAGTTTGTAGCAAAAAAATACCACATCAAGAAAGAGGAGAGATCAACAACCTTACTTTACATCTCAAGAAATTAGAAAAGAAGAAATGAAGCTAAAAGTTAGTATAAAGAACATAAGTGAATATAAATACATGAAAAATATAAAGATAAATAAAAAATGAAGATCAGTAAAACAATATAAAAGCTCAATAAAACTAAGAGATTTTTTTTCAAAAATAAAAACAAAATTACAAATCTTTACCTGAACTAACTCAGAAAAACAGACAGGGTTCAGGGAAATAAAATTAGAAATGCAAGAGGGTACACAATAGACATCATAGAAATACAAAGAATCATAAGAGGCTACTATAAATAACTATGTGTCAACAAACTGGATAACTAAAAGAAATGGATAAATTACTAAAAACATACTACTTACCAAAACTGAATCATGAAGAAATATAAAATCTGAATAGGCCAATATCAAATAAAGAGATTGAATCTGTATTCCCAAACTTTTCAAAACAAAAAAGTCTAGGTGAGATGGTTTCACTAGTGAATTCTACCAAATATTTAAAGAAGAATTAGTGTCAGTCCTTCACAAATGTTTTTCAAAAATTTGAAGAGAAGGAAACAGTATCAAACTTATTTTACGATGTATTATCCTAACATAAAGCTAAATGAAGACACTACAAGAAAGGGAATTATACTCTGAAATTCCTATTATACATAGATGTAAAAATTCAACAAAATATTAACAAATTAAATTCAACAAAAGATTAAATAAATGATTCACACAATCAGGTGGGATTTATCCTTGGGTTGCAAGGATGGCTCATAACAAATCAATAAATGTGATACATAACATTGGCAAAATAAAAAAGTAATATGATTATCTCAATAAATACAGAAAAGGATTTGACAACATACTCCTTTCTTTCATGATAAAAAAACCAATAAATTGGGTGTAGAAGAAACATATCTTAACATGATAAAGGCCATATATGACAAACCCAATGCCAACATCATACTCAATGATGAAAGGTTGAAATATTTTCATCTAAGATCAGGAATAAGATATCATGATACTACTGAAAATGCTAGTGAGAGCAACCAGGCAAGAAAAAGAAAGAAAACCCAGTAAAATAGGAAACGAAGAAGGAAAATTATCTTTGTTTGGAGATGATAAGATCTTGTATATAAAAATTCCTGGGGCACCAGGTGCTCAGTCAGTTAAGCATCTGACTTTGGCTCAGGTCACGATCTCACAGCTCATGAGTTTGAGCCCCATGTTGGGCTCCGGGCTGACAGCTCAATGCCTGGGCCTGCTTCAGATTCTGTATCCCCTTCTCTCTCTGCCCCTCACTCATACTCTCTCTCTCTCAAAAATAAACATTAAAAAAATAAAAAATAAAATAAAGTAAAAATTCCTAAAGATCCCAATAAAAAAATAAATGTTAGGAATAATCCCACAAAAATAGAAAAAACAATCCTAAAATTTGTATGGAGCTACAAAAGACCCTGAATAGCCAAAATAATCTTGAAAAGAAGAACAAAGCTGAACACATCACACTTCTTGATTTCAAGCTATACTATATAGCTATAGTAAAGAAAATAGCACGGCACTTGCATAAAACTAGAACAATGGAACAGAATTGAGATCAGATATAAATACTTGTATATACAGTCAACTAATATTTGACAAGGGAGCCAAGAATACTCAATGGGGAAAAATAGTTTCTTCACTAAATGGTGTTAGGAGAACTGGATAACCACATGCAGAATAAAATTGGACTCCAATCTTTTACCACTCATATAAACAAAGTCAAAATAGATTGAAGACTTACATTTAAGACCTGAAACCATAGAACTCCTAGAAGAAAACAGGAAAAATCTCCTTAACAACATTATCGTTAGTGATTTCTTGGATATGACAGCAAAGCACAAACAATGAAAGCAAAATTAAACAAGTGGGACTCCATCAAGCTAAAATCTTCCACAGAGCAAAAAACAAAAAAAAACAATTAACAAAATGAAAATACAACCTAAAGAATGAGAGAAATTACTTCAAATTATGTATCTGATAAGGGTTTAACACCTAAAATATGTAAAGGACTCATACAATAGCATAAATAATAAACAAAAACAAAAACTAACAACATGATTTTAAAAATGGGCAGAGAAACTGAGTAGTTTTCCAAGGAAGACATACAAGCAGCCAACAAATACAAGAAAAGGTGTTCAACACCATTAATCATCAGGAAAATGCAAATCAAAACCACAATGAGACTTCACCTCATGCCATTTGGTACAGTTTATTATCAAGACAAAACATAGGTTGGGGAGGGTGTGGAGAAAAGGGAATTCTCGGGCTCAGTTAGTGGGAATATAAATTGGTACAGTCACTATGGAAGGCAGTATGAAGTTTTTTTCAAAAAAATAAAAATAGAAATAGAACATGTGATTAAGCAATTCCACTTGTGGGTATATACAAAGGAAATGAAAACAAGAGATCAAAGAGATATCTGCACTCCCATGTTCACTGCAGCATTATTCACAATAGCCAAGATAATGCCAACTATATAAGTGTTCACTGAGTGATGAATGGATTAAAAATGTAATATATGCACATATATCCATTTATGTATACATACTCACACATATATGTGCGTATGTACATGAATATTACCCATTCATAAAAAAGAAGGAAATTCTGCCATTTGTAACAGCCTGGATGAACTTTGAGGGCATTATGCTAAGTGAAGTAAGTCAGAGAAAGACAGATGCTATATGATCTCACCTATATGTGAAATCTAAAAAAAATATAAATAAGCCTAATTCAAAAAACAGAAGAAAATGAAGGTGTGTGGGGCTGAGCGAGAGAGTGGGGAAAATGGGGAGATGTTGGTCAAAATGTAGGAATTTCCAGGTAGCAGATGAATAAGTTCTGATAAGTTCTGGAAATCTAATGTATAGCACAGTGACTAGTTAACAACTATGTATTAAATACTTGAAAGTTGTGAAGAAAGTAGATCTTAAATAAAGATCTCACCATAAAAAAAGAGTTATATTTAAGTGACGTGATGGATGTGTTAACTAGCCTTATTGTGGTAATCGTTTTGGAACACATGTATTTGAAATCATCACGTTACACACCTTAAATTTACACAATGTTATATGTTGCTTATATCTCAATACAGCTGGAAAAAATAATTTTACCTCATCAGATGTGAACAAAAAATCAGATGTGTATATAATTTGTCTGGAGTATAGTTGACAAACATAAATATTAATGTCCTTCTTTGTCCCTTCTAATTTATGAAATATTTCTAAATATTTTCTGAGGTGTATATATGGAAATTTCTGATAGCAGCACCCTAATATGACATCAAGTCATGCTAAATGATGTTGTAAATATCATATTTAATTCTCACAATAACGCTATGGAATTGTTACTCTTATAATCCCCTTTTCACAGGTAAGAAAATGCATGTTAAAGTGGTATGCTCTAAGTTACTCAGATGGTGTGAGATTTTGCATATAGAACCTGGTAAAGGAAGGTGAGTCACACAGCAAGTAACAGCAAAATAGAAAGTTTTAAAAGTTTGTGAAAGAAAAACAGTAGTCCTTTTAATTATGGGCTCCTTGAAGATGAGAAGATATATAGTATGGTTAAGTTCATTAGACTGGAGCAATATTAGTGTATATGCCCTTTGAAATGTAATGCTTGGGATTCAGTCATGTTCCTGGTCTGATAAAAGAACAAAAAAGATGACCTAGAAGGAGAATTTTAATGTAACTAAAGTTAATAGGGTGTATAAGTTGTGTAGGAAATATTTTGCACAGATGCCATGCTAAATATCCCCTCTTAATAAGCTATATTAAAATTTTGTTAATCTATGCTTTGATTTCAGATTTTTACTTCTAATGAAACAATCTGATTCTGATTTTAAATGCTCTTCAGAAAATCTATTTCACGCCAATTACCTAAGGACTCTGTGGCTCCAGCCCAGATTTCTGGCAGAGCACTTACCTGATAATGGCTTTCCCAGGGAAGATTCTAGTCATCTGGTCAAGAACTGTTCAGAAAAACATCCTCACATTATGTCAGGATGAAATAATTATTATAAATACTGATTCTGCTGTTTTACCAAAGACAGGTATTTTAGAGCTGATTCCTCACAAGAGCTATTTAAAGAACAATAATGTACATCTTGTGAGTATTTGTATTTTCTCCATAGCTCTTTTTCTGTATGTATCTACAATAGAGAAATGCCTGTTCTATAAGGAAAGATTTGGCTCACAACTTGTTTTGATAATAGCCCTTGTTTGTTTTCATGGAGATCCTTTTATTTAATATTAACTTAGAAAGAGATAGGTCTCAACAGAACATACATTAGAGGACATGATTTATGGGAAGATCATCATCCTTTTATGGAAACATCCAGCACCTCCACACAGTTTGTCTGATCTATGAGGCTTTAATATAAACAGATTTGCTCTTCCTTCAAAGCTAAAATTGAGCTTTGGGAAAACCTATTAAACTGTGATCTACACATCACTGCTCATTCTGTTTTATGTCTGTGAGATGGGAAGAGTTGATGCTTTCTGTATTGTTTATAGGGAGTATGCAAGCTTCCTATTGCTGCTCTAATCATTTATCACAAACTAGTGGCTTACAACACAAATCTATTATCATGTGAGTAAATGTCAAAAGGAATCTGGTGAACCATCAACTACATCCAAAAAGCAAAGAGACTAAATGTCATGGGGGCCACGTGGCTGTGTTTCATCACAGGTCAGACGTTTCCTTATGTTTGAAAAGGTTTGTACCCCTGTTGTTTGATTTGTTCTGTAGATTACACATGTTAACTCACTGAATGTTTGCTCACTATAGAGTCTGTGCCTTTAGACCTTAAGAGAGGGAAGGATTTTAGACATTTTTTTTAATCCAACCATGATAATATATAGATGAGTAAACACACAGAGTAACTAACCTGCCCAAAGTCACCCAGGCATCATTTGATCTACAACCAGAATCTGGCTTCATACCCTACTCTAGTGCTTTAACTTCTAAGCCATGTTATGTCTGACTGACTTTACATATAATTTTTGCATCTAAATTGCAGGTAATTAAATTTGGATATTAGAACTTTACTTTCATAGTAAATAGCAATTAGTGCTAGTTTCTAAAATTCAGGGACTCTCTTATTTAGGACTGATGAAATAATTGTTTAAAAGGCACATGATATTTTCACAGTTAAATTTATTCCACAGGTCTGACTTAGAAGAATCAATTATTCTTGAAATTATTATTACATCTACCATCCTTTGGTAAACTAGAAATTATTCTCTGTAATAATTCTTTTACCTAAATAATTTTTTTTTAATTTTGATAAAGTTCCACATAGTTCTGTTAAAATCCAAACTTTCCTTAATTCATAAGGGAAACTTGCAGTATTCTATTGTTTAGTGAGAGAAATCATCAGTTCTTTAATATTCTTCTCAGAAATGTCAACTTCCTAGAATTTGAGATTTTAAGTACTTTATCTTTATATAACCAGAATGTCCCCAGGCTTCCTCAAACAGAAGTTACAAATAAGGCCACATTAACATTATAGACCTGAATTTCCTTGGTTCATTAGTCTCCATCTGCTGCCTAGGACTCCATCCTGTCCCTGAGGCCACCTCTGCATGACTTCCTGGTCTTTCTCCAGGGTGAGTCTCAGAGGTATTTATCCACTGTGGCTTCCTCTCAGAGCAGAATGGGTGGGAAAGAGCCTCTCTTGCATCATCAAGTCTGTTGTATTTGTTTTTTTTTTTTAATCCCCAAAGCAACACCTGATTTTTAAGTTCTCTAGAAGACTGTTAGCTTCTGCTCTTTCTCTCGCAAGCTCTCTTTTGTCCTGTGGTGTTGAAGAATAGAAATGGTCAGCTTTTTCTATTTCTCAGTCTCTCCAACATAGGAACAAGCACAGGCCTTGCCTGTATGCATATTAACAACTAATGTGGATAGGTATTGGGTGGGGTAGGTGCTGTCGGTCAGGCTCAGATGGGACCACCTTTCTACATTGAGATAAATAACTACCTGTTAATTTATATGGCAGGAATAACATGCCTTTCCAACAGGTCCCCATTCTTGTGAACATTGTTGTAGATTATTCAACTAACCTGTCAGATTAAAATCTGTTAAGAGTAGGGAACATTAAAGCATAATGTTCTTTCTTGTTAAAAATATTACTCTGTTGAAAATACTTAAGAGATTCTAGAGGGAGGTGGTCAACATGGCGGAGAAGTAGGGGGAATCCATACACCCGCCTCTCTCAAACAAAGTATAGAAGCCAAAGGACTTTGAACACCAGAGCCTGGGAGGAAAAGAGACTGAATCTACGAGGAAGAAAGTGGGAAAGCTGGAAAAAAGATAGGTGGGTAACTGCAAACTGGGGGAGATAAAAAAAAGGCCACGTGGGCATGGAGGGGAGGGACCCTCTTTTCAGAGAGACAAAGGGAAGAGAAAGAGCAGCTAGGGAAGTGCAGGACCATATCTGGACAGGAGAGAGAGCTTGGACTGAGACTGAGAAGGACCTGATGATCTCTAACTGTGGGGCTTTCTTCAGACTGGAGCTGGGTGCCTGTTCGTGCACCTGGGGAGGAGGAGAGCCAGGTCTGGGTGAGGTTGTAGGTCAGGGGCTCAGTCTGCCGCTGGAGAAAGTGGTTCCCTCCCCTGCAGGGTGGCAGGATAGCACAGAACCTGCCTGCATCTGCCACCCCCAGGCACAGTGGCTGGGCAAAGGGCTCAGTCTGTAGGAGGATAAAGCTGCCATTTCCCTAGAGTGCTGTGGGAAAAGACAAAGCCTGCTTGCATCTGCCACCCCAGGAGCTCGCAGCAAGGGTGGTGGCCCAGTCTGCAGTAGGAGAAGGCAGTCCTCCCTGAAGTACAGCAGCACAAAGCCAGCTGGTAACACATACCACCACACTGAGAGGTGCTTCCCCAGAGCCAGAGCACATGGAGCAGGACTTTGAGTCCTAGCAAAGTGCAGGGTTAGGGGAGTTGGCAGAGCTAGAAGGACCATCCTGTCTGCGCCCAAAGCACAGTATGGATGACTCAAATTGAGTCCACCGGTCAGGCTCCATGGAGAAGAGACTGGGAGATCACCATTCCCCACCCCCCGCCCCCACCACCACCACCAAGGTGGGGCCTCAGGGATCACTCTGGGACCCATAATGGAGGTGGGTCCAGAAAACCCCAAACCACACCCCCTTGCACTGGGTAACTGCATATTCACCATAGTAGCACAGACCCTGCTGACAGCTACTCCTGACAAGTGATGCAGCATTGCCTGGATTAGCTCTAGGTCAATTCTGGATATATAGATATATTCTACCCCCCCTCCCCCACCCGCCATTTCTCCTACTTATCTCTTCCCTCCTCTAGGCTGGTTACTCTGGTTATTGGTCTGTCTAAACAGACATTTTAATCCATTGTCTTGATACATGTTCTACACCTTCTTCTTTACACTCCTTGCTCTCTCTCTGGAATAATCAAGCCATAGAGTTTCTCTGCCTGGGTAATTTTATCTTCATTTCATTTTCCCCACCTCCTTATTTATTTTCCTTTCTCTCTCTTTGGATTAAGCCTTTTAGTCTCTCTGCCTAATCAATATTTATTCTCCACCTCCACCCCGCTCCTGTCATTTCTGTCTTTGTAGGTCTCTTCCATCAGCATTAACGCCACCATCTTCTTTACTTGTAGTCAGTGTTTTGGGTTTTTTTGTTTTTAGTCTTTAAGGTTTTTGTTTGCGTTATTTGTTTGTGTGTTTGCATATTTTATCTCCTGTTTGTCTGTTTTCCTTTAAAGGGCCACTCCAAGGAACAAATCAAAACCCATCTGGTGAAGGGTCCAAAATATTACTACAAGTTAGATAATAAAATAACCAAAGTCATACCAACAGAGAGCAAGTAACAATACCCGAAAAAAACACCTCCTGAAGGGCCAGGCCCTGGCTAGTGTATGACCCTCCTTTAATATAGCAGTGCTCGCAAGTGCAGAGCACACCAACTTTAAAGCGCATAAGAGACATGGGGCACCTGGGTGGCTCAGTCAGTTGAGTGTCCGACTTCAGCTCAGGTCACGATCTCACATTCTGTGAGTTCAAGCCCCACGTTGGGCTCTGTGCTGACGTCTCGGAGCCTGGAGGTTGCTTCAGATTCTGTGCCTCCCCGTCTCTCTGCCCCTCCCCTGCTCATGCTATATCTGTTTCAAATAAATAAATTTAAAAAAAAATAAATTAAAAAAAATAAAACACATAAGGGACAGAAAACTAGCCAAAATGACAAAATTCTTCTCAAAAGAAATTCCAGAAGTACTGATAGCTAACAAATTGATCAAAACCAATTTAAGCAATATAACAGAACAAGAATTTAGAATAATAGTCATAAAATTAATCGCTGAGCTTGAAAAAAGCATAGAGGACAGCAGAGAATCTATTGCTACAGAGATCAAGGGACTAAAAAATAGTCATGATGAATTAAAAAATGGTATAAATGAGGTGCAAAATAAAATGGAGGCGGCCACAGCATGGATTGAAGAGGCAGAGGAGAGAATAGGTGAATTAGAAGATAAAATTATGGAAAAAGAGGAAGCTGAGAAAAGAGAGATAAAAAAAATCCAGGAGTATGAGGGGAGAATTGGAGAACTAAGTGATGCAATCAAACAGAACAATATCTGTATCATAGGAATTCCAGAAGAATAAGAGAGAGAGAAAGGAGCTGAAGGTGTACTTGAACAAATCATAGCTGAGAGCATCCCTGATCTGTGGAAGGAAACAGGCATTGAAATCCAAGAGGCACAGAGAACTGCCTTCAGATGTAACTTGAATCGATCTTCTGCATGACATATCATAATGAAACTGACAAAATATAAGGATAAAGAGAGAATTCTGAAAGCTGCTAGGGATAAATGGGCCCTAACATACAAAGGTAGACACATAAGGGTAGTAGCAGACCTATATACTGAAACTTGGCAGGCCAGAAAGGAATGGCAGGAAATCTTCAATGTGACAAACAAAAAAATATGCAGGCAAGAATCCTTTACTCAGCAAGTCTGTCATTCAGAATAGAAGGAGAGATAAAGGTTTTCCCAAACAAAAACTGAAAGGAATTCATCACCACTAAACCAGCCCTAGAAGAAATCCTAAGGGGGACTCTGGGAGTGAAATGTTGCAAGGACCACAAAGTACCAGAGACAGCACTACAAGCATGAAACCTACAGACATCATATTGACTCTAAACCCATGTCTTTCAATAATAACACTGAATGTAAATGGACTAAATGCTCCAACCAAAAGACATAGGGTATCAGAATGGATAAAGAAACAAGACCCATCTATTTTCTGTCTACAAGAGACTCATTTTAGACCTGAGGACACCTTCAATTGAAAGTGAGGGGATGGGGAACTATCTATCGTGCTACTGGAAGTCAAAAGAAAGCTGGAGTAGCCATGCTTATATCAGACAAACTAGACTTTAAATTAAAGGCTGTAACAAGTGATGAAGAAGGGCATTATATGATAATTACAGGGTCTATCCATTAGGAAGAGCTAACAATTATAAATGTCTATGCACGGAATATAGGAGCCCCTAAATGTATAAAATAATCAATCACAAACATAAGCAACCTTATTCATAAGAATGTGGTAATTGCAGGAGACTTTGATACTCCACTTACAACAATGGATAGACCATCTGGACAAAGAATAAATAATGACATAAGGGCCCTGAATGATACATTGGATCAGGTGGACTTGACAGATATATTTAGAACTCTGCATCCCAAAGTGACAGAATATACTTTCTTCTCGAGTGCACATGGAACCTTCTCCAAGATAGATCACATACTGGGTCACAAAACAGCCCTTCATAAGTATACAAGAATTGAGACCATACCATGCACACTTTCAGACCAGAATGCTATGAAACTTGAATTCAACCACAGGAAAATTCTGGAAAACCTCCAAAAGCATGGAGGTTAAAGAACACCCTACTAAAAAATGAATGGGTCAACCAGGCAATTAGAGAAGAAATTAAAAAATATATGGAAACAAATGAAAATGAAAATACAACAATCCAAACGCTTTGGGATGCAGCGAAGGCAGTCCTGAGAGGAAAATACATTGCAATCCAGGCCCGTCTCAAGAAACAAGAAAAATCCCAAAAAGAAAATCTAACAACACACTTAAAGGAACTAGTAGAACAGCAAAGACACCCCAAACCCAGCAGAGGAAGAGAAATAATAAAGATCAGAGCAGAAATAAACAATATAGAATCTAAGAAAAAAAACACTAGAGCAGATCAATGAAACCAAGAGTTGGTTTTTTGAAAAAATAAACAAAACTGATAAACCTCTAGCCAGTTTTCTCAAAAACAAAAGGGAGAGGACCCAAATAAATAAAATCATGAATGAAAATGGAATTATGACAACCAACCCCTCAGAAATACAAGCCATTATCGAGAAATAATATGAAAAATTATATGCCAGCAAACTGGACAACCTGGAAGAAATGGACAAATTCCTAAACACCCACACACTCCCAAACCTCAGACAGGAAGAAATAGAAAACTTGAACAAATCCATAACCAGTGAAGAAACTGAATCAGTTATCAAAAATCTCCCAAGAAATAAGAGTCCGAGACCAGATAGCTTCCCTGGGGAATTCTACAAGACATTTAAAGCAGAGATAATACCTATCCTTCTCAAGCTGTTCCAAAAGTAGAAAGGGAAGGAAAACTTCCAGATTCATTCTATGAAGCCAACATTACTTTGAATCCCAAACCAGATAGGGACCCACAAAAAAAAAAAAAAAAAAAAAAAAAAAAAAAAAAAAAAAAAAAAAAAAAAAAAAGAACTACAGGCCAATATCCCTGATGAATATAGATGCAAAAATTCTCAACAAGATACTAGCAAATTGAATTCAACAGCATATAAAAAGAATTATTCACCATGATCAAGTGGGATTCATTCCTGGGATGCAGGGCTGGTTCAATATTCACAAATCAATCAATGTGATACATCACATTAATAAAAGAAAAGATAATCATATGATCTTGTCAATTGATGCAGAAAAAGTATTTGACAAAATTCAGCATCCTTTCTTAATAAAAACCCTCGAGAAAGTCTTGATAGAAGGAACATAATTACACATCATAAAAGCCATTTATGAAAAGCCCACAGCTAACATCATCCTCAATGGGGAAAAACTGAGAGCTTTCCCTCTGAGATCAGGAACACAACAGGGATGTCCACTCTCACCACTGTTGTTTAACGTAGTGTTGGAAGTTCTAGCACTAGCAGTCAGACAACAGAAGGAAATCAAATGCATCAAAATTGGCACAGATGAAGTCAAGCTTTCGCTTTTTGCAGATGACATGATATTATACATGGAAAACCCGACAGACTCCACTAAAAGTCTGCTAGAACTGATACATAAATTCAGCAAAGTTGCAGGATACAAAATCAATGTACAGAAATCTGTTGCATTCTTGTACACTAATAATGAAGCAACAGAAAGACAAATAAAGAAACTGATCCCATTCACAATTGCACCAAGAAGCATAAAATACCTAGGAATAAACCTAACCAAAGATGTAAAAGATCTGTATGCTGAAAACTATAGAAAGCTTATGAAGGAAATTGAAGAAGATACAAAGAAATGGAAAAACATTCCCTGCTCATGGATTGGAAGAATAAATATTGTCAAAATGTCAATACTACTCAAAGCTATCTACACATTCAATGAAATCCCAATCAAAATTGCACCAGCATTCTTCTGGAAGCTAGAACAAGCAACCCTAAAATTTGTTTGGAACCACAAAAGACCCCGAATAGCCAAAGTAATATTGAAGAAGAAAACCAAAGCAGGAGACATCACAATTCCAGACTTTAGCCTCTACTACAAAGCTGTAGTCATCAAGACAACATGGTATTGGCACAAAAACAGACACATAGACTAATGGAATAGAATAGAGACCCCAGAATTGGACCCACAAATGTATGGCCAACTAATCTTTGACAAAGCAGTAAAGAGTATCCAATGGAAAAAGACCGTCTCTTTAACAAATGGTGCTGAGAGAACTGGACAAAATCATGCATAAGAATGAACTAGACCACTTTCTTACACCATTCACAAAAATAAACTCAAAATGAAGGACCTGAATCTGAATGTGAGACAGGAAACCATCAAAACCCTAGAGGAGAAAGCAGGAAAACACCTCTCTGACCTCAGCCATAGCAATTTCTTACTTGACACATCTCCAAAGACAAGGGAATTAAAAGCAAAAATGAACTATTGGGACCTCATGAAGATAAAAAGCTTCTGCACTGCAAAGGAAACAGTCAACAAAACTAAAAAGCAACTGATGGAATGGGAAAAGATATTTGCAAATGACATATCGGACAAAGGGCTAGTATCCAAAATCTATAAAGAGCTCACCAAACTCAACACCTGAAAAACAAATAATCTAGTAAAGAAATGGGCAGAAGACATGAATAGACACTCTTCCAAAGAAGACATCCAGATGGCCAATAGACACATGAAAAGATGCTCAATGTCACTCCTCATTAGGGAAATACAAATCAAAACCACAATGAGATATCACCTCACACCAGTCAGAGTGGCTAAAATGAACAAATCAGGAGACTATAAATGCTGGAGAGGATGTGGAGAAACGGGAACCCTCTTGCACTGTTGGTGGGAATACAAACTGGTGCAGCCGCTCTGGAAAGCAGTGTGGAGGTTCCTCAGAAAATTAAAAATAGATCTACCCTATGACCCAGCAATAGCACTGCTAGGAATTTACCCAAGGGATACAGGAGTGCTGATGCATAAGGGCATATGTACCCCAATGTTTATAGCAGCACTTTCAACAATAGCTAAATTATGGAAAGACACTAAATGTCCACCAACTGACAAATGGATAAACAAGTTCTGGTTTATATATACAATGGAATACTAATGAGAAAGAATGAGATCTGGCCTTTTGTAGCAACGTGGATGGAACTGGAGAGTCTTATGTTAGTGAAATAAGTCAGGTAGAGAAAGACAGATACCATATGTTTTCACTCCTATGTGGATCCTGAGAAACTCAACAGAAGACCAGGGGAGAGGTGAAAGGGGGAAAAAAGTTAGAGAGGGAAGGAAGTAAACCATAAGAGACTCAAATGCTGAGGATAAACTGAGGGTTGATGGAGGGTTGGGGAGAGAGGAAAGTGGGTGATGGGCATTGAGGAGGGCACCTGTTGGGATGAGCACTGGGTGTTGTATGGAAACCAATTTGACAATAAATTTCATATTAAAAAAAAAAGTTATTCTCTCCAGTCCAGAAACCAGGAAATAGATGCCATATCTCCAACCAGAAAGGGATGACAGATGGCAACATTACTGAGAGAAGTGAAAACAAAGCCGGGCAAGAACTCTTAACTGCCTGACAGTTTATATTTAAATTCTTGGCTCCTGGGGTTGGCCAATGGGAAAGAGATGCATGCCCAGTAACTCACAGGAAATGTTGGCCACCATGGCCAAAGAAGAGGCATCTGTCTTACATCTCAAATCCAAGCTAAGAACCATGTACTTACTTTCTGCATTTCCACAGCCAAGGCTAAACTCAGGGCTGACATCCTATGGTTGCCATTATGGAATGAAATTCTCCACATGTGTGCACCTGTTAGTGTACATTATCAACATGATTATATGAACTAGTGTGAGCTCCTAGTTGTGATAATAATCCTATTATTGTTATTATTAGTAGTAGTAATATTGATGAGGGAGCGTAAGTCAAGTGGAGGACAAAGCACCAGCTAACAACACCTGCCCCAAGTGGGACATGTGTGTGACATTCCTCTGGCACTCTTGGCTGCCCAAGAACACAGGAAAGAGGAAAATGAATGGTTAACTGATAGAAATCACAGTCCTGCAGGACATGAGTCTCCATCAGTTTACAAATGTCTTAGTAAATTACAAGAGAAAGGCAATCTTATCAATAGACTTGTCTCCAGAAACCTATAGACTCAGTTTCCTGGAGCCCCACCATCACCCTCCTCTCCATAGTGATGTGGGAACAAAGGCAAGAAGGAAATGGCAGGTAAGATTAAATTTCTTAATCACCTGCAGGCCATTGACAAATACTTGAGGCAAATAACAGAGTCTAGCATTTCTCTAGGAACCCCCTATGGACCTAAAGTTAATGCCTCACTGGAGGGAAAACAACCTTAGCTTGACAATAGCTAGGTCTCTGGTATCTCAGGAGTCCTCTTTAGCATATCAAAGTTCTTCTGGAGGCCTCCCTTTTGACTTTACCTTCTCCAACTCCATAGTATGTAACCAGTCACTTGTCAGGACCCCAGTGCAGCTCTTTCTGCCCATGGGTCCTGTACCTGTGCTTTAATAAAACCACCTTTTTGTACAAAACAAAACAAAACTTAAGATAAGGGAAATCTAGACAAAAATTGCCCGATATCTCATTCTAAGTTAAAAGCATTTTTTTTTTCATTTGCCCAGGTTAGCATCCAGTGCAGCTTTTAGTGCTTCTGTAATAGGTTATTAAACATGGAAAGAGGTGTGAAAGGAAGATGAAGATATGGATCAAGATGTGCTTTGATTAGAATATTAATTTGCATATTTATCTTCACATAGGATAATTTCTTTGGAGACTTTATCAAATTCTAGGTCTCTAAGATATGAAAGATACCTTTTGACATTTTTTAACCACCCATGAATAAATGTTTTTCTCCATAATTATTCAGCCACATTTGTGAAGGAGTTGCCTGGGGCCAGACTGTGGCTTTCAGGTCTCTTCTCAGTCTCTGAGCAGCCTCTCTGAGCCCTGGCTTCTCTTGGTTTTATAAAGGCTAGTCTTGATGTAATAAGTGATATTTAAAAAGTGTTATGACCCCCTGTAGTTTCCTTCACTGTCTTCCTATAGTAAATGCTATTTTGAGATTCTGAACATATTTTCTGTGGCTGCTTCTCAGATTTTTTTCTATGTTCCTGTCAAGAAAACTTTTATCTACGCGCTTCATAGGTCTCAGAGGGAGAAGTGACTACTTTGATAACTGATTTGTCTCTGGTTTTGTTGTGATGTTCTATTTCTGCTTTTTTGAGATTAAATTCAAGTCTCTCAGACATTATTTTTTAAAATCAATGTGAATACAGTTTAGTAACTGGGAAGGGATGTGTAAGTTGTTTTAAAAACACAGACATATAACCAGGCTCTGGGAGTGAGAGATGGCTGCTCAGTGGGAATGACATGTAAGTGAAAACCCAACAGCTGAGTAGGAGTTAGCTTGGTGAAGTCAAAATGATTGTTCCAGAAGAAAGACAGATTTGATGTGAGGCAGGACATGATGAATTCAAACTTCTTAATGAAGTGCAGTGAGATTGGAGCATAGGTTTTGAGGCTGGAGTAGAAAGCAAAGAAGGGTATCATAAGCAACTGTTCAGAAGGTGGGACTTTTTCCTGAGGGAAAATAGTCTCTAATAAAAAGGGGAAGTATTATAAGTATGGAAGTGATAGGATCACTGGGTTATTGAACTGAGAATGGATATTGGGTGTGGGAGACAAAATAAGAAGTGGATTTAAGTAATCTAGTTTAGAAGTGCTGGTTGTCTGAGCTGAAAAGATAGTAGTGATGTTGGGAAGCAGTGAGCATACTGGAGAGATTTTAGTGGTAAGACTGACAGAACTAGTGACTAATTCTGCATGTACGTTCTGGTTTCAACAAACAAGTAGTTGTTGATGCCTTTTATTGAGTCAGAACAACTGAGGAAAACTGGATTTTGAATTCAGTTTGAAAAATGTTCATGTTTATTTGTATGAAGGATGGAAGTGGAGATAAGTATATAAAGATCTGGATCTCAGAACTGGAAATACAGATTTGGGAATTATCAATAATTGATACAGATCCACAAGTTCAAATCTCAAACTCTGAAAAACTGAAAGTGTTTTTATTTTGAAATTTCATGCAAATATATTTGTAAACAAACAAAGTTTTATTTATTTTGAGAGAGAGAGAGACAGAGAGAGAGAGGATCCCAAACAGGCTCCATGCTGTCAGAACGGAGCCTGATGTAGGGCTTGATCTCACTAACTGGGGTTCATGACCTGAGCTGAAATCCAGACTCAGGCACTCAACCAACTGAGCCACCCCCTAAGTTGACAACCTTTTTAATCTTTATCCCATTAGTATTATTTATACCTTTTGCAGTAGAAATGTTAGTGTGTTCAGTTATGAGGTGCTGCCCAAATCCTGCTATTGGTGTTAATAATATATAATATATGAAAACGTTTCAGATTTCTAAGATCCAAAAAGAAAATCTAAATTCTTATCTGTCTTAAGTGTTTGTGGACTATATTTGAAGTCTTATGAGTACATAACATCCCTGAGAGAGTTTGAAAGTTCTGTGATGGATATTGTGAAATATCACTCCATATACATTCCAAACTCCATCCTACTCTACAGAAACTTGAAAGTTAAAAACTATTTTCTCTTAAGTGTACTGTCATAAGTGTACTTAAGAGCATGCTTATTGTGATGAGCATTGAGTAATGTATAAAATTGTTGAATCGTTATATTGTACATCTGAAAATAATATAACACTGTATGAAGAATAAACCTATTTTCTCCTTAGGAGCTGCCCTGGGATGTAATTTCATAAAGTAGAAGCATTTCTGCAAAATTTAGAAGATGAAAGTGAAGTGGAGACTACACTCCTGCAGTTGGTTCTGGTGACCATGCTAACAGAGGGTGGGCAGAGTCTGGCTTCCACGTTAGTGCCTTGAATATGTCGTTCCCCATCACAGGAACTCCTGACTGTGGTAGTGGAAAGTTAAAATATCAACTAGAACCTTGTAAACAGTTGTAGAATTAAGAACGATGGTAGTGACTCAGTATACAATTAAACACAATAAAGTATAAAACATACGTTATATATATATTATTTCTTACGTTCTTTTTTAATATGACTCTCATTTAATACAAATAAAATTTTGCCCATTGGTACAGGATATTAAAATAGTACTTTGAACTAAAAATGGATTAAGAATCACCCCAGGATTGATACAGTTATGCATGGGACTTTGGGTCTCCCCTTTGTGAGGAAAAATAAACTTGCTTTCTTGTGTATGAAGCAGAGTTTTATCATGTTTAGTTACAGGTGTGGACATTTTGATGTACATTGTGAACTGATTACTGCAATCAAGTTAATTAACATATCCGTCACCTCAGGACCTTTTGTGTGTATGTGTGGTGAGAACATTTCAGATCTACTCGCTGAGCAAATTTTAAGTATATAATACAGCATTAACTCTAGTCAACATGGTATGCAGAATAAGTTCTGGGGCCCTAATGCACAACTAAAAGTTTATACACTTTAACCAACATCTCCCCATTTCCCCTATTCCCTGCCATAGTCTACTCTCTGCTTCTGTAAGTCTGACCTTTTTATATTTCACAATGTAAGTGGGATCGTGCAGTATTTGTCTACCTGTGCCTGGCTTATTTCACTTAACATAATGTCCTCTAGGTTCATCAACTTGTCACAAATAACAAGAATTGACATGATTTCCTTTTTGAGGCTGAATAAAGTTATATTCTGTATATATACCCCTATTTTCTTTATTCATCTGTCAATCGGCACTTAGATTGATTCCATATCTTGGTGGTTATAGATAGTGCTGCAATGAATATGAAAATGCAGATATCTGTCTTAAAGATATTGATTTCTTTTGAATATATACTCAGAAGGGGTATATATTGCTGGATCATTTGGTAGTTCTATTTTTTAATTTTTTTGAGGAACCTCCATGCTGTTTTCCATAATGGTTGTTATGTTAGTTTACATTTCCACCAACAGTGCACAAGGGCTCCCTTCTCCCCATCATCCTCCACCTTGCCAATATTTTTATCTTTTGTCTTTTTAATAATAGCCATTCTAACAAGAGTGAGGTGCTATCTCATTGTGGTTTTGATTTACATTTTCCTGATGGTTAGGGATGTTGAAACATTTTTCATGTACGTGTTGGCCATTTATAAGTCTTCTTTTGAGAAATGTGTATTCAGATCCTCTGCCTATTTTTTAAATCAGGTTATCTCTTTCTTTTCTATTTTACTGGTTCTAGTGTTAAGTGTGGATAGAAGAATGTGTCTGGGTGTGGAGTAGCCAATGGAATATAGATCCCAGTTCAGTATGCTGCCCTTACTTCAGAGGCTGAAGTGCAAAGGCCAAAAGTACATTTCCCTTTTCCCTGTGTAATTAGGAATTTGGATATGATTTAGGTTACACGAATTGGATGCCCTTCTGTGATATTTAGAAAGGAGAAGATGAGGACAGTTCTATTGCTGTGTGTGTGGTTTCAATTTTAAGCACTATCTGGCAGTGCAATCTTTCCCATCAAGCCCCTTTATGTGTCATTTGTATCATTAACTTCTTGACTGTGGTCGTGGGGCTTAATTCTGGAACCAGCAGTTGGAGGGACACCTAAATTTGAAAAATGGTTTTATAGTTTTAAGAGACAGTGTTTCCTTTTGTGTCCTTGAGTCGGTTCCTAAAAACTCAAACTTGAGTATCTCTTGAACTTTCACAATAATTCTGTAGGTAATTTAATGCCCTGTAATAAGTCCTTTCCTGTTTATGCTGGCTAGAGAAAATTGTTTTCTGAAATGAATTCTGACTGACAAAGTTGCCTAGGGCAAACCCTGAGGGAAAACAATTTATGACGCTTCAGAGCGGAAAACTACTAAAATGAAATGGAGTGAACAGAGTGCTGAAAAGGGGGGAAATGTGCAATATCACAGAAGGCAATAGGAAAGAGATTAGGAGCAGCTTCAAAATAGGCCATAGCCTGGGAAGATGGCTGAAAAGGAGGACCCTAAACTCACATCCTCCAATAGACACCTATATACCAGTCACATCAGTGTAACTAACCCAGAAAATGACCTGAAGATTGGCAGAACAGACTCTCCATAGTTAATCATATAGAAGAGGCCACATCAAAAATATTAGGAAGGATGGAGACATGGTCAAGACTAAACTAACCACAGATGATAGAGATGCCTCAAGAATAGAGAAGGGAAAGGAAGACACCCACCAGGCACCCCTGACATAGAATACCTGCAGTAGGAAGAGGAGTCCTCATAACATTTGACTTTAAAAAACAGACAGGCTCAATTTCATGAGTTTTTATAATCAGTAGGACTTAACAGTGAGAACTTAAAAATCAGTGGGCTTGGCTCTAGGAGAGCCTGAGGGTAATAGCAAACAGTTCTTACTCTTAAAGAGACATGATAATGAATAACTCTAAGATACAGCATAGAAGCAGAAGTTTGAAAACACCTGTGGTATACTGGAAGGAGATTTATTTACTAATTTCACAATGTACACTGGAGGGACAGGGATCATTGGGAGACTTCTCCAAGAATGAAAGAGCTGTTGGGCAGCATGTCTCACCCATCTCCAAGCCTAGATACCCAGACACCTGCAGGAGCCAGTATGAATTCTTGCCATCTGGCTTGCAAACACCGCACGCCCTCTCCCACCAACCCCCTCACCATGTTCTCCTGAAAATTGCCCCATCAAACCCACCACACTCAGCAGGAGTCTCTTCACAGCTGTGCCAGATTAATTTCATTCTGCAAGCAGTCCCAGCAGTGTCTAAAACCACTCCAAAGTGACTCTTGCCCTGGGAAGAGGGGAAGATAACCACAGACACCAGCTCCATTGCAGCCCCAGCAGTGGACTGGAGGCAGACATCTGATCTGACTGATGGACATGCCCACTAACAGAAACTTCACAGGGGCCAGCAAACCCAACAGTCAGACGGGGCAGATATCTGGCCTGGCCACAAGCCTTGTCTACCAATGAAAGCCTCTCAGTGAATAATGCAGGGAGAGCACCCTACAGTTCAATGAGACTGCAGTTCTGGCAGATGAGCTGAGGGAAGACATCTTGCCTGACCCAACTCAGGCCCAAGACAGCCTAGTTTATTTCCTTAACAGCAGAGGGACCAAGCCCTGCCCTCAACAGGCAAAGATGGCCATTGTAAATGATTGGACTGAAGGCAAATGAGGCTAAACCACAACACTAGGGTGTATACATACACAGAGGAGACATTCCTGAAGCTCCAGGTTCTGGTGAACAGGGGACATTGCCCCATAGGCCTCTCCTTCATAAGACCGCTATTTTCAAGATGTAACTAACTTTCCTAATACATAGAAACAGACACAGAGAGCAAGACAAAATAAAGATACAGAGTAATATGTCCCCATTGAAAGAATAGGACAATAACCCAGCAAAAGAGCTACATGAAACAGAGATAAGCAATATGCCTGATAGAAATTTCAAAGTAATGGTCATAAAAATACTCACTAGATGAGAAAAAAACAGAGGGTCTCATTGAAACCTTCAACAAAAAGACAGAAAACAAAGAGTGAGTCAGAGATGAAGAACTCAATAGTAACTGAAATTAAAAACACACTAGAGGGAATTAATTAATAGTAAATTAGAAGAAGCAGAAAAATGGATCAGTAAGCTGGAAGACAATATTGGAAAGCAACCAAACTGAATAAGAAAATAAGAAAAATGGAAGGGAGTTAAGATAGCAGAGAAATAGGGGAACCAGGATTTTCCTCATCCCTTGAACACAGCTATATTGAGGTCAAATCACTTGGAACCCCCAGGAAGTCAATCTGTGGAATGGAAGAAAGATCTCCACAGTTGGAAGGAGACAGTTTTGCCAGAATCACGGTGCATATATGTGAATTGGGGGAGATAAAATGGCATAGGCACAGAGGGGAGGGAACCCTTCCTGTGCAGAGACAAAAGGGAAAGAAAGAAAGAGGGCTGGTAAAGTCGGCATTAAGTTAGCAGAAGAGGAAAACCTCTCCAGACCATGGACTGGGGAATGAGAACTATGGAGAGTGCCAGTCTCTATTTTGCAAACAGCCTTAGAAGCTGAAACTTGGAGGTTTTTGAAACTTTTGGTTTCAAAAGTGGGTGACTTTCTCTGGAGTGAAGCTAGGAGCCGTGTTACGTGCTCCTGGGGAGGAGAGAGTTGGCCCTGGAATGCATAGTGCAATGTAGCAATCTCAAGGGCACACTGGGAGAGAACAGTCTCCTTCCTTGAGTACTGTGGGAAGAGGGTTTATTGTCTCTCCAAGGACAAAAAGTCCTACAGGTGCCAGCCAAAGGCCTTTTATCATCAGAGCAGAGTGGCTCTATATAAGAACAGGGTCCGCACAGAGCCGGGTCCTTTACGACATGGGGTTTTGAATCCCAGATGAGTGCCTAGAAGGTCGGGGATAGTGAAGCAGGGCAAGTTGACCACCCTCATTATTCTGTGGGTGCTGCCTGAACAGCATGGTATGAGACACATAGTCCAGTGAGGAGAGATTGGGGTGTCGCCATTTTTTCTCCCCAACATCAACATGGTGGGACTTCAGAGAGCAGAACATTGGCCCCCCGTTGAGGCAGGACCCGCTTACACCAAACCCTGCCCCTCCAATGCCTAGCAATTGTTTATCTACTGGAGCAAGTCTGACTGACCCAATGCAGCCAGACTCTCCTCCCATGAGGAGAGTCACTGGTCCCAACCATGAGCAGACAACTATTTTGTTTGTTTTCTTTTCTTTTTTCTTTCTATCCTCTTTTTTTTTCTTTTAGAATCAAGTTCATATATATTTGTTTGATCAGGCATTTTTATTATATTCTTTTTATACCTTTTCTATTTCTTCTTTATTTCATTTCTCTTTCTTTAGATTTAACCTTATAGTTTTGATTTCTGTTTGGTCTTCTTTTGTCTCATTTTTATCTTTTTATGGGATCAGGCTTGTCTCCCCACTTTTCCTTTTTTTTCCAGGATTATTTCAATAAATAAATCATAGCACATCTGGTTGAAAATCCAAACACTTTACCACTGCAAACAAGGAGGAGCTTTTCAGAGGACTGACCAGTGGGATAGAGTAGCCAAAATGCAAAAACAGAGTGGATGCAACGTACACCATAAACACTTCCTGAAGAGCCAGGCCCTTGAAAGTGTATGACCCTTTTTTGATTTAGTAGTACTTGCAGGTACAGGACAATAACAAGCTTTCAAAACATGTAAAAGGCAGAAACTTAGCCAAAATGACAAAATGGAAGAATTCACCCCAAATGAAAATCCAGGAAGAAATTGCAGCCAGAGGATTCCTCAGAAAAAGATATAAACAATATATCTGAACAATAATTTAGAATAAAAGTAATAAGTTTAAAAGCTGAGCTTTAAAAAAGCCTAGAAGAAACCAGAGAATCTCTTGCTGCAGGGATCAAAGACCTAAGAAATAGTCACAATGAATTAAAAAATGCTATAACTGAGATGCAAAATAAACTAGATACAGTGAGGGTGAAAGAAGCAGAGGAGAAAATAGGTGAAATAGAAAATAGAATTATGGAAAATAATGAAGCTGAAAAAAAGAGGGAAAGGAAATTACTAGATTGGGAGGGCAGACTTAGAGAAAAAAGTGATTCCATGAAAGGAAACAATATCTGAATTTTAAGAGTTCCAGAAGAGGAAGAGTGAAAGGGGCAGGTTTATTTGAGTTAATTTTAGCTGAGAACTTCCCTAATCTAGGGAAGGAAACAGGCATCCAAGTCCAAGAGGCACAGAGAACTCCCTTCAAAATCAACAAAAACAGGTCAACACCATGACATATCATAGTGAAACTGGCAAAAAACAAAGATAAAGAAAGAATTCTGAAAGCAGCTAGGGGCAAATGGTCCTTAACCCATAAGGATAGGCACATAAGGGTAGTAGCAGACCTGCCCACTGAAACTTGGAAGGCCAGAAGGGAGTGGCAGGAAATATATTCAATGTGAATAGGAAAAGTATGTAGCCAAAAATCCTTTATCCAGCAAGGCTGTAATTTCAGAATAGGAGAGATAAAGACTTTCCCAGACAAACAAAAACTGAAGGAGGTCCTGATCACTAAGCCAGCCCTGCAAGAGATCCTGAGGGGACTCTGTGAGAGGAAAGCAGTAAAGACTATAAAGGAGCAGAGATATTACAACAAACATGAAATCTAAAGATAACACAATGGCTCTAAACTCATACCTTTCAATAATAATTGCCCTGAATGTAAATGGACTAAATGCCCCACCAAAAGACATAGGGTATCAGAATGGATAAAAAAGAAAAAAAGCCAAGATCCATGTATGTGCTACCTACAAGAGACTCATTTTAGACCTAAAGACACCTGCATATTGAAAGTGAGGGGATGGATAACCATCTATCATGCTAATGGAGGTCAAAAGAAAGAGTAGTCATACTTATATCAGACAAACTAGATTTTAAAAATAAGACTGTAATAAGATGAAGAAGGGCATTATATCATAATTAAGGGGCCTATTCATCAAGAAGGGCTAACAGTTATAAATATTTATGGCCCCAACTTGAAGGAACCCAAATATATAAATCAATTAATCACAAACATAAAGAAACTCATTGATAATATTATAACAGAAGGAGACTATAATACCCCACTTACAACAATGGACAGATCATCTAAGCAGAAAATCAACAAGGAAACAATGGCTTTTAATTACACTTTGGACCAGATGGACTTAACAGATATATTCAGGACATTTCATCCTAAAGCAGAATACACATTCTTGTTGGGTGCACATGGAACATTCTCTAGAATAGATCCCATATTGGGTCAAAATCAGCCTCATCGCGTAGAAAAAGATCGAGATCATACCATGCATATTTTCATATCACAACACCATGAAAACTGAAATCAACTGCAAGAAACACTTTGGAAGTCCCCAAGTACCTGGAGGTTAAAGAACATCCTACTAAAGAATGAATGGGTTAACCAGGAAATTAAAGAAAGAATTTAAAAAAATACATGGAAGAAAATAAAAATGAAAACAATAGTCCAAACATGTTAGGATGCAGCAAAGGCAGTCCTAAGAGGAAAATACATTGCAATTCAGGCCTATCTCAAGAAGCAAGAAAAGTCCCAAATACACAACCTAACCTTACACCTCAAGGAACTAGAAAAGCGGCAGCAAATAAATCCAAAGCCAGCAGGATGGGGGAAATAGTAAAGGTTAGAGCAGAAACAAACAATATAGAACAAAGAACAACAACAATAACAACAACGATCAATGAAACTAAGAGCTACATTTTTGAAAGAATAAACAAAATTGATCCCTTAGCCAGAATTCTCAAAAAGAAAAGATAGGGGATTCAAGTAGATAACATCACAGATGAAAGAGGAAAGATCACAACCAACACCACAGATATACAAACAATTATTAGGGAATACTATTAAAAATTATATGCCAACAAACTGCATAATCTGGAAGAAATGGAAAAATTCCTAGACACCCACACACTACCAAAACTCAAACAGGAATAAATAGAAAATTTGAACATGCCCATAACCAGCAGAGAAATTGAATCATTAATCAAAAATCCCCCAACAAATAAGAGTCCAGGGCCAGATGGCTTCCCAGGGGAATTCTACCAGACATTTAAATAAGAGTTAATACCTATTCTTCTTAAAATGTTCAAAAAAATAGAAATGGAAGGAAAGCTTCCAAATTCATTCTATGAAGCCAGCGTTACCTTGATTCCAAAACCAAAGATCCCACTAAAAAGGAGAATTATAGGCCAATATCCTTGATGAAACTGGATGTAAAAATTCTCAACAAAATACTAGGAAATCGAATTCAATGGTACATTAAAAGAAATATTCACCATGACCAAGTGGGATTAATTCCAGGGCTGCAGGGCTGGTTCAATATTTGCAGATCAATCAACATGATATATCACATTAATAGAAGGATTAGACCCATATGATCTTGTCAATAGATGCAGAAAAAGATTTTGACAAAATACAGAATCTTTCTTGATGAAAACCCTCAAGAAAGTTGGGTTAGAAGGAACATACCTTAACAGCATAAAAGCCATATATGAAAGACCCACAGATAATATCATTCTCAATGGGAAAAACTGAGAGCTTGCCCCCTAAGATCAGGAACATGACAGGGATGTCTGCGCTCACCAGTGTTATTCAACATAGTGTTGGAAGTCCTAGCCTCAGCAATCAGAAAAGAAAATGAAATAAAAGACATCCAAATTGACAAAGAAGTTGTTGAACTTTCACTCTTAGGAGATGACATGATATGCTACATGGAAACCTCAAATACTCAACCAAAAAATTGCTAGAACTGATATACAAATTCAGCAAAGTTGCAGGATATAAAATCAACATACAGAAATCGGTTGCATTTCTATACACCATTAATAAAGTAGCAAAAAAAGAAATCAAGGAATCAATTCCATTTACAATTGCACCCAAAACCATAGAATACCTAGGAATATACCTAACTAAAGAGGTAAAAGTCTGTATACTGAAAACAAGAAAGCTTATGAGAGAAATTGAGGAAGACACAAATAAATGGAACAACACTCCATGGTGATGGATTGGAAGAAAAATATTGTGGAAATGTCAATGCTACCTAAAGTAATCTATGCATTCAATTCAATCCCTATAAAAATAACACCAGCATTATGCACAGAGCTAGAACAAACAATCCTAAAATTTGTATGGAATAAGAAAAGACCCTGAATAGCCAAAGTAATGTTGAAAAAGAAAACCAAAGATGGAGGCATTACAATTCCAGACTTCAACCTGTATTACAAAACTGTAATCATCAAGACAGTATATAATACTGGCACAAAAACAGACACATAGAATGGAATGGAATAGAATAGAGAACCCAGGAATGGACCCACAAATATATGGCTGACTAATCCTTGGCAAAGCAGGAAAGAGTATCCAATTTGAAAAAGACAGTTTCTTAGCAAATGGTACTGGGAGAACTGGACAGAAACGTGCAGAAGAATAAAACTGGACCACTTTCATACACCATACACAAAAATAAATTAAAAATGGATGTAAGACCTAAATGTGATACAGGAAACCATCGAAATCCTAGAGGAGAACACAGGCAACAACCTCTTTGACTTCAGCCACAGCAACTTCTTACTTGACGTGTCTCTGGAGGCAAGGGAAATAAAAAACAAAAATAACGTCTTGGGACCTCATCAACATAAAAAGCTTCTGCACAGCAAAGGAAACAATCAACAAAACTAAAAGGGAGAATGGGAGAAGATGTTTGCAAATGACATATCAGATAAAGGTTTAGTATCCAAAATCTTTAAAGAACTTATCAATCTCAACACCCAGAAAACAAATAATCCAGTGAAGAAATGGGAAGAAGACATGAATAGACACTTTTCCAAAGGAGTTATCCAGATGGCTAACAGACACATGAAAATGTGTTCAACATCACTCATCATCAGGGAAATACAAATCAAAATCACAATGAGATATCACTTCACACTTGTCAGAATGGCTAAAATTAGCTCAGGAAACAACAGATGTTGGTGAGGATGTGGAGAAAGAGGAACTCTTTTGCACCATTTATGGGAATGCAAACTGGTGCAGCCACTCTGGAAAATAGTAGGGAGGTTTCTCAAAAATTTAGAAATAGAACTACCCTATGACCTGGCAATTGCACTACTAGGAATTTATCCAAATGATACAAAAATGCTGATTTGAAAGGTCACCTGTACCTCAATGTTTATAGCAGCACTACCAACAATAGCCAAATTATGGAAAGAGTCCAAATGTCCATAAACTGATGAATGGATTAAGAAGATGTGGTTTATATCTACAATGGAATACTACTCAGTGATGAGAAAGAATGAAATCTTGCCATTTGAGACAACATAGAAAACAAAAGGAAAAATAAGACAAAAAGAGAGAGGAGGCAAAACATAAGAGACTCTTAAATACATAAAACAAACTGGGGGTTGTTGGAGGGGCAGTGTAGGGGGAGACTGGGTTAAATGGGTGGCGGGCATTAAGGAGGGCACCTTTTGGGATGAGAACTAGGTGTCACATGTAAGAGATGATTCACTGGGTTCTACTCCTGGAGCCAAGACTACACTGTATGTTAACCAACTTTAAAATAAATTAAAAAAAAAAAAGAAAAGAAAAATGAAGAATGAGAATAGTTAAGGGAACTCAGTGACATCATCAAGTGTAAAATCATTCAGACTAGAGAGATTCCAGGAAGAGAACAGAGAGAAAAGAGGGCAGGAGATTTGAAGAAATAATGATAGAAAACTTCCCCAATCTTGGAAAGGAAACATAAATCCAGACCCATTATACACAGAGAGTCCCAAACAAAATCAACCCAAGGAGATCAACATCTAAGACACATATAATTTAAGTGATAAAAAGTAACACCATTTTAAAAGCAGTTACAAAAAGGAAAACAGTTACACACAAGGGAAACCCCATATGGCTATCAGCTGTTTTTCAGAAGAAACTTTGTAGGTCAACAAGGAGTGGCATGATATCTTCAATATGCTAAAAAAAACCCTGGAACCAAGGATACCCTATTCCACAAGGGTATCATTCAGGATAGGAAAGATAAAATTTCTCAGAAAAACAAAAGTTAAAGAAATCCATCACTACTAAGACAGCCATACAAGAAACGGTAAAGGGAATTCTTTGAGAGGAAAGGAAAGGCTATAATTAGAGGAGTAAGAAAAATAAGAAAGGAAAAAATGTCACAGGTACATACAAACATAATAAAAGTAGCAGATTAATCAGTTATAAACCAATATGGAGGTTAAAGCACAAAAGTATTAAAATTATATCTATAAAACTCAGTTAAGGAATTCACAAAATAAAAGTATGACATCATATATATAAGATGTTTATATGTGTGGGAGGTGAGTAAAAATTTAGTGCTTTTAGAAGGGGTTCAAACTTAACCATCAACCTAATATAGACTTCTATATGCTTAGGATGTTCTATATAAACCTAGTGGTAACTGCAAATCAAAAAGCAGTAATTGATATGCAAAAAAATAAAGAGAAAAATCTAAGCATAGCACTAAAGAAAGCCATCAAGCCATTAGGGAAAAGAGTAAGAGAAGAAAGGAGTGGAGGAATTACAGAAACAACTGTAAAATAAGTAACAAAGTGGCAATTATACCTATCAATAATTACTGTGAATGTAAATGGACTAAATGTTACAATCAAAAGGTGTAGTGACTGAATGGATAAAAAACAAGAGCTATCTATAACCTGTCTACAGGAGACTAATACTAAGCCTAAAGATACATGCAGATTAAAAGTGAAGGGTTGGAAAAACTATCATGCAAATGGAAGTGAAAAGAAAGCTGGGTAACAATACTTAGATCAGTCAAAATAGACTTTAAAACAAAAACTGTAACAAGAGACAAAAAAGACACTATATAATAATATAGGGGTGAATCCAACAAGAAGATACAATTGTAAATATTTATGCACCCAACATGAAACACCCATATGCATAAAGAAACTATTAACAGACATAATCAATAGTAATACAACAGTAGTAGGGGAATTTAACACCCCAATATATCAATGGAGAGATCATTTGAACAGAAAAATCAATAAGGAAACAGTGGATTTGAATGACACATTGGACTAGGTGGATTTAATAGATATACTCAGTACATTTCATCCCAAATAATGAAATATACATTCCTTTCAAATGAACATGGAATGTTCTCCAAACTTGATCCCATTTCAGGCTGCAAAAGAAGTCTTAACAGATTCAATAAAGATTTGGGGCGCCTGGGTGGCTCAGTCGGTTGAGTGTCTGACTTCAGCTCAGGTCATGATCTCACACTCTGTGAGTTCAAGCCCCACATCGGGCTCTGTGCTGACAGCTCAGAGACTGGAGCCTGCTTCAGATTCTGTGTCTCCCCCTCTCTCTGCCCCTCCCCTGCTCATGCTCTGTCTCTGTCTCAAAAATAAAAATAAGAACATTTAAAAAAAATTAAAAAAGAAACCTATCATATCATACATCTTTTCTGACCACAAAATATGAAACTAGAAATCAGAAGAAAAAATCTGGAAAGAACACAAATACATGGATATTAAATAACCTGCTACTAAACAATGAATGGGTCAACCAAGAAATCAAAGAGGAAATTAAAAATACATGGAGACAAATGAAAATGAGAATGCTACAGTCCAAAATCTTTGAGATTCAGCAAAAGCTGTTTTAAGAGGGAAGATTATACAATACATGCCTGCTTCAAGAACAAAAATTTAAAATAAACAACTTACCCTTACACTTGAAGGAGTGAAAAAAAGAACAAAACCCAAAGCCAGAAGAAGAAGAAAGTAAATAATAAAGAGTAGAGATAAATGAAATAGAGACTAAAAAATATAGAACAGATCAATGAAACCAGGAGCTGGTTCTTTAAAAATATCAACAAAATTGATAAATCTTTAGCCAAAGCAAAAACAAAGAAAAAGGACTCAAATAAATAAAATCAGAAATGAAAGAGGAGAGAGAACTGACACTACAGAAATACACAGGATTTTTAAATAATGTTATCAAAAATTATATGTCAAAAAATTAAACCTAGAAGAAATGAATGAATTCTTAGAAACATATAACCTCCTTAAACTGAATCATGAAAATATAGAAAATTTGCACAGACTAATCACTAGCAATGCAATTGTATCAGTAATGAAAAAAACTTCCAACAAAAGCTCATGACCAGGTGGCTTCACAGGTAAGTTCTATCAAACATTTAAAGAAGAGTTAATACCTACTCTTCTCAAACTATTTCAAAAAGTATAGGAAATCTTCCAAATTCATTCTATGAGGCCAGCCAGCATTGCCCTGATACCAAAACGAGATAAAGCCATCACAGAGAACTATAGACCAATAGCTTTAACCAAATCCTTGACCAAATTCAGCAAACCAAATCCAAATGCCCCTATATTTACACATCTTTTAAATTGTGTCTTTCCAGTGAATTTACATCACAGGTGGGGACTTGGAATGTTGTCTTTCTCTACTCGACCCCCCAATGGCCAAATATTCTTGTACATTTCTATGAAAGTATAGGAACAGCTTAGAAAACAAACTTATACACTGAGGTCTAAATAGGCGTTAAATACTCTTCATGGATACTTTCTAATTATTTAGCATAGTTTTTAGCTGCTAGAGGAAACTAAGCAACACAACAACAGTTAGGCAGAAATAGGATATTCTTTTAAGAACTGGTCTTACCAGGTATCATTTATAGGGAAAGATTGAAAACTTTGTAATAAACTAAAGAGACTACTGGATATCCTTTCAGTAGAACACTGGAGCCTCCAGCAGATTATCAGATTCTTAAATAACTCTGCACCTTTTGTTGCCTTTGAACTATTTTAAAGCTCTCTAAATTGTAGATAGAATTACAAAAATTATTGTATTGCTATCAGCTATCTGGCGGAGAGAGCTACTTTTGAATCCATTTGTAAATTCATTACATTTTCTTCCTCTATATAAATTAATGTTTCTTTGACTTCTTTCTCTATTTAATGAGTTAAAATCTTTGATATGTTCATTTTATATCTCTGGGAGAGTTGTGATTTTATTAGCCTTTAAAAATTTTTCTCTTTTAACTTCACAGTATGGAAAATTTAGATCACATTTTAAAAACCTATCAATATGAGTGTTTTCTATCTTGAACTGCAATAATATGAAAACACAGCTACTAACATCTACTTAATACCATATAATTATTACGCTGATTAAGCAGACACATACAAAACTCTGATTTGACCTGCTGAGAACCAAAGAAAAAATTCATAATAGCTTGTTAGTATTTGAGAAATGTAGTGGGTAAAACGATTTTATACATCTATCTTTGTTGATATTTTATACATAGAAAACCTACCTAGACCAAACTCTGTTCCAAATGTGTCGTCGGAGATGATTGAAGACCACTTAAGGCAAAATCATGAGGTGAAGTTAAAATTCACACATGTTGTTTTTACGCACCACTTGATTATCTCTTTTCCTTTTATTGAAGCCGCTTCCTTAAGGCCGTTATCTGCCTAGGAACAGTGGAAATCAGAAAGAGATTGGGCTTTCAAGTTATGTGGACCTGGTTCAACTTCCTGCCATGTCACTAGTGATGTGACCTGGGCTGGTAATAAAAGTTCAGTTGATGAGGCAGCAGCCATGAGATGAACATGGTGTTAGGAACTACGTAAATGATGCCTGATTCAGTTTGTGTACATTCTTATCATCCATGTTATTCAGTTATATCCAGTAAACTTTTTTTGTTTTGTATATGTAAGCCTATAGGGAAATTCTTGTGAATACTCAAGTTTGAAAAACCTGATGGATTAGAGAAAGGAACAAAAGGAATGGAAGTGCGTTTATAAGGTATTAAGTCAAACAGGATTGCCTGGTTAATTATCCCATAGACAAGGAGTTAGAACTAGATGGGTCAGTGTCTCCCCACCCCTCACCCCTTCATGGCAGTGGAAGGGGTTGCACATGCATCTCAATTTCTCTTAGGTCCCCAGATGTTGGGCTGTTCACACGCAAACCTAAGTTGTTTATTCCTTATCTACATGACCGTTTGCAGGCCTTTTTGTTGTTGTTTACAAAATGGGAAAAAGAAAAACTCTAGGGTTCTTCACTGGGGCCTAGCTCCATGATATGCACAGCTGCTCCCGGCTCAAATAGGTCTCTCTGAATAGTGGGAAAAGGATGACAAACTTATGCACTTGCAGTTTTCTTTTTTTTTTTTTTAATTTTTTAAAAATGTTTTTATTTATTTTTGAGACACAGCATGAGTAGGGGAGGGACAGAGAGAGAGGGAGACACAGAATCTGAATCAGGCTCCAGGCTCTGAGCTGTCAGCACAGAGCCCAATGCGGGGCTCGAACTCAGACTGTGAGATCATGGCCTGAGCCGAAGTCGGATGCTCAACCAACCGAGCCACCCAGGCGCCACTGCACTTGCAATTTTCTGTACATGATTGTTAGCCTACATCTTGTGATGTGCTGGTATTCCCCAAGACCTTTCCTGGACATCTTGGAATTCTTACCTTTTGGGCTTGAAGAAAATGATCAAATTCCTAACTTGCTTGCAGTTTTACACATTCTACTTTACTGTTAAACTGCTATCACCTTTATACATGTTCAAATATTTCTTATAAAAAGTATAGGATATAATGTATTTGAAAGCACTAGCTAAATCTTGCTGTGCTTATTAGATCCACAAAGATACTATTTTTTAAAACAAGTGGAGTAAAACATGGCCAAATTCTTCCTGAATTTCCAGCTTGGCTATTTTCCACCATGGCCCCTTTGAATAGCCATCACATACACTTGGGCTTCAGTTTCTAGATCTCTCTTGCTCTTAGCATAGCAGATATTGGTCAGCCACTAGCTGTCAGTAAGATATGAAAAATACTGCTAATATGTGCTTCTTTTCAGATATCTCTGATCTTAAGTGGTCAAAGAGGAAGATCTGGTCCTTGCTCCACCCTTCAGAGCTGAGAACCAAAGAAACTCCTCTCAGTCAGCCTCTTAGGTTGGAAAATAGTGAGATGAACAAAACACACACAAAGGAATAAAATTAAAATATGTACAGATCCCAGACAGTAATGAGCTACTAGTTAGACAGAAGTTCTTTTTTGAGGCAAAAAATATTGAAAACATTCTTAGTTTAAATTGTTGACCTTAATACTTTTTACTTTAATGAAAGACATTCTAAACATCTCAGATCAGATGGAGAAATAGGAATATATAATTATTTTTAGTACAAAACAAACTAAGCTGAAGGATGAGAGGTTGCTTTAAAGATGTTATTATTTTGACTTATTTCACGTCTTTACACAGTGCATTCCAGCAAATCATCACATACTAAAGTTTTTTTTACCAAAGTATACAAAACTGAACTAATGTGTCAGCTATTTTCCTTTGCTTTTTAGGCTCAAAAGATATTAATTGTTCCTATAATAATTCAGGGAGAAGGGGTTTTAATAGACCTTGGTATTGTTTTTGGATTCTCAAATATGTGGAATTGTTAATTAGAATTTTATTGTATGTAAGCTTTCTATGTGAGAAAATCAGAGGCTATGTAATCACAGCTGTTAAAATTATTCCCACAGAGCAGAAGTCACTGTATTTAATATCTGATTGCTCTTTTAATATTCCCCATAGTTCCAAGGACATTAAAAACAGAATGGAACCTTGATTAATAGATCTTTTAGGAATTAAATTCATTTATCAAAAAAGTTTTAAAAACAGCTCAACTCAAAAGGAACATACTACTGAAGCAAAGTTGCATAATCCATAGCCCTGTATGGTCAAGCCCCTGTGTAAGTTCCAGTAGCCATCCCCAGCTGAACATTCACCAGTTTGAACTAGACAAAATTGTAATTTTTTAAAGCTTGTTTATTTATTTATTTATTTATTTATTTATTTATTTATTTATTTATAGGGAGAGCATGAGCAGGGGAGGGGCAGAGAGAGAGAGAGAGAGGTAGAGAGAATCCCAAGCAGGTTCCGTGCTGTCAGCACAGAGCCCGCCGCAGGGCTCCATCTCATAAACTGTTGAGATCATGACTTTAGCCAAAACCAAAAGCCAGGAACGTAACTACTGAGCCACTCAGGTGCCCCCAACTGTAATTTTTAAATTTTATTTTGTAACTTTTGTCTCAAAGTTTTTCTTTTTTAATGTTTATTTTTGAGACACACACACACACACACACACACACACACACACACACACACACCAGGAGAGGGGAAGAAAGAGAGGGAGACAAAGAATCTGAAGCAGGCTCCAGCCTCTGAGTTGTCAGCCTAGAGCCCAATGCGGGGCTCCAACTCATAAACCATAAGGTCATGGCCTGAGCCAAAAGCAAGACTTGGACGCTTAATCAACTGAGCCACCCAGGAGCCCCTTCATCTTTAATTTTTAATTCTGTACAGTCTATATTGGACATCTATAAGCATGTAGGGAGACACTTGGAGGGGCAGGTGAAATTCACTGAATAACTCCTGCACTGTTAGAAATTAGTTCCCAGGAGACCTTATGAAGATAAAAAGCTTCTGCACAGCAAAGGAAACCACCAACAAAACTAAAAGGCAACCAATGGAATGGGAAAAGATATTTGCAAATGACATATCGGACAAAGGGCTAGTATCCAAAATCTATAAAGAGCTCACCAAACTCCACACCCGAAAAACAAATAACCCAGTGAAGAAATGGGCAGAAAACATGAATAGACACTTCTCTAGAGAAGACATCCGGATGGCCAACAGGCACATGAAAAGATGTTCAACGTCGCTCCTCATCAGGGAAATACAAATCAAAACCACACTCAGATATCACCTCATGCCAGTCAGAGTCGCCAAAATGAACAAATCAGGAGACTATAGATGCTGGCGAGGATGTGGAGAAACGGGAACCCTTGCACTGTTGGTGGGAACGAAAATTGGTGCAGCTACTCTGGAAAACAGTGTGGAGATTCCTCAAAAAATTAAAAATAGACCTACCCTATGACCCAGCAATAGCACTGCTAGGAATTTACCCAAGGGATACAGGAGTACTGATGCATAGGGCCACTTGTACCCCAATGTTTATAGCAGCACTCTCAACAATAGTCAAATTATGGAAAGAGCCAAAATGTCCATCAACTGATGAATGGATAAAGAAAGTGTGGTTTATATACACAATGGAATACTACGTGGCAATGAGAAAGAATGAAATATGGCCCTTTGTAGCAACATGGATGGAACTGGAGAGTGTGATGCTAAGTGAAATAAGCCATACAGAGAAAGACAGATAACATATGGTTTCCCTCTAATGTGGATCCTGAGAAACTTAACAGAAACCCATGGGGGAGGGGAAGGAAAAAAAAAAAGAGGTTAGAGTGGGAGAGAGCCAAAGCATAAGAGACTGTTAAAAACTGAGAACAAACTGAGGGTTGATGGGGGGTGGGAGGGAGGGGAGGGTGGGTGATGGGTATTGAGGAGGGCACCTTTTGGGATGAGCACTGGGTGTTGTATGGAAACCAATTTGACAATAAACTTCATATATTAAAAAAAAAATAATGAAGCAAATCAAAACCACAATTAAAAAAAAAAAAAAAAAGAAAGAAATCAGTTCCCAGGAAGCACATAGAGTGAAGCTGTCTGCTTCCTTTGGCTTTTGAAATTTGGAGGCTTCTGTCTCCACCATAGCTCTTTCTTCCCTCTTTCTAGATTTCCTCCAGCCTCTTTCCCATTTTACCTCTGAGCAGGGGAAGCACTATCCTAAGGTGGGAGGGGCTTTGGAGACCATACAGACCTGGGCTTGAGCTAGGAATGAGACTTTGTTTTCTCAGCTAAAAATAAAATACACTTTCTGGCTTGAGAGAGACAGGGAATGTACATAAAACCTCTGATAGGTTATAGATACTCAATACATGTCAGCTGTTAGTATTGCACATAATGCAGACCCTCCTTTACTCAGTGCAACTCCTCTTTCCTCCCCAAGATTGCCAGCTCAGATTTGTTCTTTCCTCAAACATTTGACATCCAGTTAGTATTTAATGCAACTTTTTTTTGACCCCTTGGAATATAGTATCATCAAGTGGTATTTTACTTCTAGTAATTATATTTCAGATCAATAAATGTATATTTAGGGTGATCTTTTTCATAAACAGAAGTATGAGTATACTCATCGATAAAAGAAAAATAAAGTGAAGCATTGCTAAGAAAGTCACTTAAAATGGAGTCTGAAGGACATTAAGGAGGTAGGACCTATGCATGTCTCCTGTCTCAATTCTTAGAACAACACTGAATATGGCTTGTTGCCAAACTGCAAACATCCTTAATGAACATGTGCTGCCTGAAAGAATGGACTTAAATGGACTTTCTACCTAACACTAACTTTAGCAACCAGTCATGTAGAAGAAGTGTTACTGTAACCCTGCCAATACCAACCATAATGCTTTAAAAACAATGTACCTTACACAATTAAACAATGTATAACATGACTAAAATTTCTCCTTTGCCTTTAAAAACCGCAAGTCCCTTTGTCTCTTGAGAGCATGCTCTGGATTACTACTGGAGTTTGTCTCCCAAACTGCAATTCCTAAGACCCCAAATAAAAGTGGTATTTTACAGCCTTGCCCTTCCTTGTTCAACATCACTATCCTTGAACATTGATTATTTGACCTCAGTAAAGAATAGATTTTACTCTTCTGAACCAAAAGATAATAAATTATCTTTGGGAAAAAGAGATTTTTTTTTTCTCCTTATAGTTTCTAGAACTGTAAGAGATGTTTTTGGAATCTTTTTTTGCCCTCAGATGTAAAAATGGAAGCCCAGGGAACTCATCTGCCTTCATTGGCAAAACTAGCTAATGACAGTTACCTGCTAGACCCAAGTGACTAGAGTCTTGATTTGGTCCCAGTACTGGGGCAGACCACGGATATCACCCTGTCTACTGAAGGTGGTTCTTTCCTGTTTAGTTGCTGGAAGACAAATTCCAAAGTGTGACTTAGAGAACAGGATGAGGGTAGGCTCTAGTCCATCTCTGATCCTGATATTTGCTACATGCTTCAAAATTCTACATAGGCACCGTCCAATTCTTTGAGAATTAGTGATTAATTTCTCTAAATTTGGGAAACCAAAGAACTCATTGGTGTCTTTTTGCTCCTTCAGAGCAGTGTTTGTTTTTGTTTTTTTAAACTTCTTTTATCCCTGGCTGCCTTTTTTTTTTCCTTCTCCAAATATTTATTTAAATTCCAGTTAGTTGGTACAGCCACTCTGGAAAACAGTATGGAGGTTCCTCAAAATATTAAAAATAGAGGAGCACCTGAGTGGCTCAGTCAGTTAAGTGTCTGACTTGGGCTCAGGTCATGATCTCACGGTTTGTGAGCTCAAGCCCCGTGATGGGCTCTGTGCTGACAGCTCAGAGCCTGGAGCCTGCTTCAGATTCTGCATCTCCCTCTCTCTCTGTCCCTCCCCTGCTCATGCTCTGTCTCAAAAAACAACATTAAAAAAATAAAAATAGAACTATCCTATAACCCAGCAATTGCACTACTAGGAATTTATCCAAAGGATACAGGTGTGCTGTTTCAAAGGGTCACATGCACCCCAATGTTTATCAACAATATCAACAATAGCCAAAGTATGGAAAAAGCCCAAATGTCCATCGACAGATGAATGGATAAAGAAGATGTGGTGTATATATATGCAACAGAATATTACTTGGCAATGAAAAAGAATGAAATCTTGTCATTTGCAACAAAGTGTATGGAACTAGAGGGTATTATGCTAAGTGAAAGTATCAGAGAAAGACAAATATAAGACTTCACTCATGTGGAATTTAAGATACAAAGCAGATAAACACAAGAGAAAGGAAGCAAAAATAATATAAAAACAGGGAGGGAAACAAAACACAAGAGACTCTCAAATACAGAGAACAAACTGAGGATTGCTGGAGGGGTTTGGATGGGCATATGGACTAAATGTGCAAGAGGCATTAAGGAGGACATTTGTGGGGATGAACACTGAGTGTTATATGTAGGGGATGGATCACAGGATTCTACTTCTGAAATCATTATTGCACTATATGCTAACTAACTTGGATATAAGTTAGAAGGAATAAAATGTTTGTTTTTTAAAATAAATTAAATAAATTCCAGTTAGCATATAGTATTAGTTTCAGGTGTAGACTTTAGTGATTCATCACTTACATATATCACCCAGTGCTCCTCACAGCAAGTTCCCTCCTTAATCCCTATCACCTATTTAACCCATACTCTCCACTTCCCCTCTAGAAACCATCAGTTTGTTCTCTACAGTTAGGAGTCTGTTTCTTGGTTTGCCTCTCTTCCTCTCCCCCAGGTTCATTTTGTTTCTTAAGTTCCACATATGACTAAAGTCATATGGCATTTGTCTTTCTCTGACTGACTTATTTCACTTAGTATAATACTCTCTAGGTCCATCCACGTTGCTGCAAATGGCAAGATTTTATTTTTTTTTATGGCTGAGTAATATTCCCCTTATGTACATATACACATATATACATATATATACATGTACACACATAAATATACATACACATACCACCTCTTTATTCATTCATCAGTCAACGGACATTTAGGCTCTTTCCATAATCTAGCTATTGTTGATAATGCTGCTATAAACATTGGGGCGCATGCATTCCTGTGAATCAGTATTTTTGTATCCTCTGGATAAATACCTAATACAATTGGTGGATCATAGGGTAGTTCTATTTTTAACTTCTTGAGGAAACTTCATACGGTTTTCCAGAGTGGTTGCACTAGTTTGCATTCCCACCAACAATGCATAAGTGTTCCCATTTCTCCACATCTTCACCAATATCTGTTGTTTCCTGTATTATTAATTTTAGACATTCTGATGGGTGTGAGGTGATAGTTCATTGTGGTTTTGATTTGTATTTCCCTGATGAGTGATGTTGAGCATCTTTTCATGTGTCTGCTGGCCATCTGTATGTCTTCTTCAGAAAAATGTCTTTTCATGTCCTCTGTCCATTTTTTAACTGGATTTTTTTTGGGTGCTGGGTTTGATAAGTTCTTTATAGATTTTTGATATTAACCCTTTATCAGATATATCATTTGCAAATATATTCTCCCATTCCATCGGTTGCCTTTTAGTTTTGTTGGCTGTTTCCTTTACTGGGCAGAAGTTTATTTTGATGATGTCCTAATAGTTTATTTTTGCTTTTGCTTCCCTTGCCTGAGGAGACAGTTCTAGAAAGAAGTCACTATGGCCAATGTCCAAGAGTTTGCTTCCTGGGTTCTCTAGGATTTTGATAGTTTCTGGTCTCACATTTTGGTCTTTAACCCATTTTGAAATTATTTTTGTGTGTGCTATAAGAAAATGGTCCAGTTTCATTCTTTTGCATATTGTCATCCAGTTTCCCCAAAACCATTTATTGAAGAGATGGTATTTTTCCCATTGGATATTCTTTGCTGCTTTGTCAAAAATTAATTGACCACATAGTTGTGTGTCCATTTCTGGACTTTCTATTCTGTTTATCATTGGCTGTCTTGATTATTCGTTTAGTCAGATGTCATGGTGTGTGTGGGTAGTTGCAAGTGTGACCATGTTCTTTTCTTCTTGTGTCCACAAATGGTTATACTTGCTATATTTTGAGGTCTAAAAAGATCTAAGCTGTGATGACTTTTTTAAGCTATAAATTCAGCCAGAAAAAGCACAACTGTTTTTTGTGGCAAATGTAGCTACGTTTTTGTCTCCCACTTTTTATACACAAAAGGCTATAATGCACTGTAAGTTTGAAATCTAACATAAGAAATAAAAAGTAGTCCAGAAAAATAAGTGCAATAAAAAATTATTACTAGGTGTAAGACACAGATTGTTATTATTGACCTTATTTCTGTAACATCTGGGTTAATCATAAAACGAGGTGACTGGACTTGGTAAGTTGTTCTCAAAATTTCATACAGCAGAGTTTATAGACATCCGTGTAATTATGTAGAATAAGGATTTAGTTCAATTAAACTAATGGGTACCAAATTTATAGTTAGGTTATATAATAAATCACAACCACTAAAAGCAATTTAATATGCCCATTCAATTAGTTGTAGGATAATACTTAACAGTGGATGAAAAAATAACATAACTAAAAATTTATGAAAAAAATGGTTGGCAAAAAGCTTAAAATTCCAAATATTTATCCTCTGACTAAATATTTTCTTTACATTGAAGGAAATGCCAGTGTCCAACATTAGACTTAAACCCTTCTGTCTAATATATTGAAGACTGGGATTCTAAAGAAACACAGTTTAAGAACCTCTGGATTATATCTCCAAGCTCTAAAATATCTAAAATGCCTCATGATCAAATGTCGCTTGTTCTGATTCTGACTGCTTTTCAGTTTACAGATGCCAGGTAGGTATTTTACAACTTTCTGTAAATACTAACTTAAAGCTTTTAATGAGATAGTCATTCAAAGTGGAAATTCAGGTACAAATTATGCTCTGGACCAAAGCTTCTGGAACATAGTGACTGCTCTGGACCAAAGCTTCTGGAACATAGTGATTCCAGTGTTGCTCAAATGTCTCCATGGAAACACTACTTCCCACAGAGAAAAGTGTATCTCAGCATATGGCTACTCTGAGGCCCATTACATGTGCACGATATCTTCGAAATATGGATTCTGTCTTTAAGAATTCCTAAAACTTCTTGTAAAATTTTTAAGTTACTTATCACTAGAAGAAAAAAATAAAACCCTGAAGACGGAATGGAGTTCAGATGGCTGTACTCTTCCTCCTGAGACCTGTTACTCTATGAGTGGTGGGAGGTAAGGATGCACATTCTCAAATGCATAAACCTCATCTTAGTTCACAGCCCCATTTTATCCACCTAGCACAGACCTATCATCAAAATACCACTGTGAGGACAAAGAATTTTAATTCACCCACAGTAAGGACACTGGTAGCCCTGTTACAGAGTAATTGCAGGGAAAATGAAAAATAAGACTTTGTTAAATGTCAGGATTTGTGTCCACATTACCATTAGGCTATCTGCATTTATGTGTCGACTCCATTCCTAAGTGACTCATAATGTAACCTTGAGATCATTGCTTTTAGTGAGCATGGAAATATAAGTCAATTTTTCTAAACAGAGATGAGCCTCTCTTTTGCGATGCCTGAATCCTGCATGAAAGGAAACTGGTAAAAAGGCAGAAGTAGATGAAAGAGCATATTAATTAATGTGTGTTCTCTTTTTCTAAGGTAGCATTTTAAGCCAATCTGAGCCACTATTGAAGTATTTTAAGCTTCTCTAAAACACTCCTGAACATTCAGATAGTTTATATGACATATATACCTATACTTTGGATTACTTAATTACTTCAAGTTTTTCATTTTACTTTCTTTGTTCAGATCAACAGTAAATGTCTAAGGCATTGTCTTATTCACAAACAAAAAGAAAGGGAACAGGGAAGGAAATTACCTGTTTTGCAAGTTCAAGATTAAATAGACACAAAGAAAGTAGGTCTTGCAGCACCACCTCAAAATCTCTTGCTTCTTTGGCTTTTATGGGAACCATTCTTTCATTCATTTATTCAACAAGCAATTTTAAAGTTTCTATAATCTTTCAGAGACTGCTGCAGGTACTGAGAAACAGGTGTACAACATAAAGCTCCAGTCCTTGAAGAGTGGACATACAAGAGGCAGGAAAGGGCACATATAATGCCGGGTAATGATCAGTGCTCCACAAAAAAATAAAGCAGGGTAAGGTAATAAAGAGTGCCCACACAATGCTATTAGAGTGCTCTGAGAGAGCCTCTTTAAGAGGCTGTCCTTGATGTGGGTCTTGGCAATGATTTCATAAATTTGACACTACAACCAAAGGCAATAAAAGCAAAAGTAAATAAGTAGGACTACATCAAACCACAAAGCTTCTATGTAGCAAACCACTGACAAAATGAAAAGGTAACGTACAGAATGGGAGAAAATATTTGCAAATAATATTCTGATAAGGGGTTAATATCCAAAATATGAAGAACTTCTATAATTTAATAGCAAAAAAATCAAATCTGGTTAAAAAATGGGCAAAGGTTCTGAACAGACATTTTTCCAAAGACAACACACAGATGGGACAACAGGTACATAAGAAGATGTTCAATATCACTAATCATCAGGGAAATACAAGTTAAAACCACAATGAGATATCATCCTATACCATTTAAAATAGTTACCATACAAAAGAAATAATAAGAGTGTTGGTGAAGATGTGGAGAAAAGGGAACTATTGTGCACTGTTGGTAGGAATATAAACTGGTACAGCCACTGTGGAAAAAAAGTATGGAGGTTTCTCCAAATATTAAAAAAAAAAAATAGAACTACCGTATGATCCAGCAATTCTACTTCTGGATATTTATCCAAAGAAAACAAAATCATTCTTGAAAATATATGCACACCTACACATTCATCATAGCATCATTCACAATAGCCAAGAAGGAAACTATGTGTCCATTGATAGACAAATGGATAAAGAAAATGTACACACACATACAGAATATTTGGCCATAAATTTTTTTAAAAGACTTTTAATGTTAATTTGTTTTGAGAGAGAGAAAGTACATGTAAGCAGGGGAGGGGCAGAGAGAGGGAGAGAGAGAGAATCCCAATCAGGTTCTGTGCTGTCTTCTGTGCTGTCAGGTTCTGTGCTAAGCCCTACATAGGGCCCAAACTCACGAACTGTGAGATCATGACCTGAGCCAAGATCAAGAGCCAGACGTTTAACTAACTGAGCCACCTAGGCACTCTGCCATTAATAAATAAATAAATAAATAAAAATAAGATTTTTTTGTGACTATTGATGAACCTTAAGAGCATTATGCTAAATAAGTTAGAGGAAGACAAATACTGTACAATCTCATTTATATGTGAAATCTAAAAAGACGAAAAAAAAAAAAAAAGACAAAAACAAAAACTTACCAAACTCTTAGATACCAAGAATAGACTGGTGGTTGCTAGAGCAGGGGCCAGATAGGGTGGATGGGTGGATGGGTACACAAAATGGGTAAGGTGGTCAAAATGTGCAAACTTCTAGTTATAAGTCCTGGATATATAATGTAAAATATATATGAGAGAGAAAGAGAGGGAGGGAGGGATAGGGACGGGGGGGGAGGGAGGGGGGAGAGAGAGAGAGAGAGAGAGAGAGAGAGAGAGAGATGCTATGTGAATGGCAATCTGAAAGAAGTAAGGGAGAGAACATGGTAGAAATCTGGAGGAAAGATGCTCCTTCCTTCAGGGGAATAGTTGGTGTAGTGAAGGAAGAGCAAGAAAGCACTGTGACTGAAGCAGAGTGATCAAAGAGACTTGTAGTAGGAGAGGAGCTTGGAGGGATGGGCAGAGCTAGACCCTGTAGGGCCTTGGAGCCTTTGATAAGGACTTTGGATTTTTGTTTTTCTTAATATGATGGGAAAGTACTTGAAAATTTGAAGAGGTAAAAGATATATAAAAATAAAATAAAAATTTTAGTATTATATAAATAATTATATATATGTATATATATATATATATATATGTGTATATATATATATATATATATATATATATATATATATTTTTTTTTTTTTTTTTGGGAGAGGGAGCATGTGGGTAGGGAAAGAACAGAGAAAGAAAGAGCAGCTCAGGCAAATTTCATACTCAGGGCAGAGCCTGATGTAGGGCTTGATCTCACCACTGTGAGAACACGACCTAAGCCAAAAACTGAGAGTCAGATACTTAACTGAGTAAACCACCCATATTTGAAAGTAGAGCCCACAGATGAGTTGTTTAGTGGGCTGAATGGTGGCTGCTAAAATGTATATGTACATATCGATATATGTATGGATTCCATATTCTATATTTTAGATAGATAGATAGATAGATCTACCTGGATCTATAGAGAGAGAAAGAAAGAATATATATAGATATGTATTTATGTACATCCTAACCCCTGGAACCTGGAAATAGGACTTTATTTGGGGTGGAGAGGGGGATGGGGTCTTTGCAGACATAATTAAGGATCCCTAGATGAGATCACTCTGGATTATCCAGGAATGCCCTAAATCCAATGTAGGTGTCCTGAGAAGATAAAATACACGAGGTGGGGAGGGGGTGAGCCACATGATGATTAAAGCAGAGATTTGAGTTACATGGCCACAAGCTAAGGAAGGCTTGGAGTCACCAGCAGCTGAAAAAGATGAGGAAGGACTCTACCTTATGGCCTTTGGAGAGCACACAGCCCTACCAATACATCTTGAGTTCAGACTTGAGGCCTGTAGAGCAGTGACAAAATTTTTGTCGTAAACCACCAAGTTTGTGGTAATTTGGTACAGCAGCCCTAAAAAATTGGATATGCTCTATAAGAGGGGTCTGTAGCTCAGGGGAGAGAGCAGGGGTAGAGTTGGACACTTGGTAGTTTCTGTATATAATTACATTGAAAGCCAGGGCTCTGAAAGTAATCCACAGGGAAACACTGTAGATAAAGGAGAAAGAAAGGGTGCCTAACCTGGGAGTAGTTAAACATGGAGAGGTTAAAATTTAAAAGGAAGTAACAGTACTTACAAGAGAATGATGGAAGGAGAACCAAGGGAAAGAGTGATGCCACTGCAGCTAAAAAGAGTTAACCAGCTTTATAAAATGATGCCAAAGGGTTGAGTGAAATGAGGGGGAAGACTTAACCATTGGATTTGTTGAGGTGAAGATTGCTTGTGATCCATCAAGAATGGGGTCAGTAGTGAGACAGGACATAATTTTAAGAGATTTCCCAAAGTCATCCAGCTAAAGAAGTCACAGACTTCTAAGACACAGAAAAGTTTAAATATTGTCGAGTCTTATAGGTTCTGTTCTGCTTTGTTATGCAGATTCAAAAGGGGGATCATTGAGTAGAACTGGAATAAATGCTACTTATGAAATTTATTGGCATAATCATAATAATATTTTTATCATAGTGATTGTTTATTGAATGTTTATTATGTGCTAGACCCTACATGGAAGCATATAAAAATATAATAGGTAGTCCTATCCTTCCATCAACTTTAAGAAATAGAAGAAACTTTAAGAAAATATTCCCATTTTACTGATGAGAAAATGAAATCTTTGGGGCTTAATACTTTAGCATACTGAGAACCTCTAACATTAAAGGATTCCATAATCTAAAGTCTGGGGCTTTTTGCATTTGGATAGGGAAATTGATACAATATCTTTTGTTGGATGATCAAGATATATTCTCTACTGACCTTCCTTTTCCACTTGGGATTTCTAGAACTCTAGAGCACAGATAAAGATTAAAGTATATCTGAAATATTCACTGCTCTGACAAGATGCAAAATCCACAAGAAGAAAATAATGTTATGAAGTAATTATTATATACCAGGAATTGTGCTAAATGTTCTATGTGCATGAATTAATACAACCAATACACAATAAGGCCCAGAGTGCTTAAGTGATTTAACCAAAGACCACATCTAACAGGGAAAACTAAAATTTGGTTAGTCTAGTTTTAAAAGCCATTCCCAGAGACCCGGGAAAGATGAACAGTAGGGGACATTAAGCTCACCTCATTCCATGGATACACCTAGATAGTACTTGCACCAGTGTAAATAACCCAGAAAATGACTGAAAGACTGGCACAACAAACTCCACAACTAAATGTACAAGAGGCCACAATGAAGAGGGTAGGAAGGGTGGAGACATTATGGGGAGCTAAATGGACCTGCACATCTTTCCACAGAAGGGAAAGAGCCACAGGGTGTGGAGAGGGGAATGAAACAGACCTTCACACTAGAGAGCCACACAGAGGAGAAAAATCCCTAAAACATTTGGCTTTGAAAATAAGAGGGTCAGAATTTTGTGAATTCTTACAACTAGCAGAACTTAAGGAATAGAATTTCAAAAGACAATGGGCTTGGTTCTGGGAGAGCCTGGAGGGCAATAGAAAGCTGAGTCCTCACACAACACAACAAATAGCCTGCACATATACCATGGAAGTAATAGTCTGAGAAATGTCTGAGATGTGTGGAAGGAGAGTAATTACCTCATCTCAGAGGTGTCCAGAAAAACAGATTTCTCAGAGACTCCCCAGGAACAAAGAAGCTGGAAGGCACAATTTCCCTCCCGTATCCCCCAGCATAAACACACAACCACTTGCAAGAGCCAGTGCTGCCCCCACATTCACTAACTTAATTACACCAACCACCACCCCCTGGGCTTTGGCAGATCTGCCTTTTCTAGTCACACATGTCTCAGTCCATGTGCTAGAGATCCCTTCACCCAGAAGACCAGCACAAACTTTGCCAACATGGTGACTCCCCAATGACACACTTTACAGGGCCTCAGTCCCAATAGTGGTGGCAGCAGCAGGCACTGTGGAAGACTAGCACAAGCCTTGTTAAAAGTGTGTGCCTTGCTCTAGCCAGCCCAGTCCCCATGGCAGTGGTAGGTTTCCTCTCATGAACACATAAAACATGTGGGCACTATGCACCTCACCCCTTCCAGTACAATCTTGGCCAAAATCCATTCAAACTGAGGCCACCAGCCTGGCAGTATGCAAGCAGCCCTGATGCACTAGCACCACTCCAAACTGACTCCTCTCCTGGGATGGATGGAAGATAACCTCACACACCCCTCAGATTGCAGACCCAGCAGCGGGCAGGGACAGACAGGGAAAACACCCTGCAATTTGGTGCTATGGCAGCTCTGGAAAATGCCTGCTCTGACTTAACTCAAGCCTAAGGTGGTCCCAGACAGGAACACTAACCACACAGGGACCAAAAACTGGCCACAATAGTCCAAGAGAGCCACTACAGACAATTGGACTGAAGGAAAAAGCATCCAAAACTCAAGAACGGGGCATGTGCAACACGCACAAGGGACACCCCTGAAGCACAAGTTTACAGTGAACAGAGGACATTACACTGCAGGGCACTACAGGACCTCTTCATAAGGTTACTACTTTCAAGAGCAGGAGATACAGCTGGGTTTCCCAACAAACAGAAACAGACCCAGAGTTAGACAAAATGAGGAAAGAAAAGAATATGTTATAAATGAAAGAACCAAAAATCAAACCAAGAGACTCAAGCAAAATGGAGATAAGTAATATGCCTAATAGAGAATCTAAGGTAATGATGGTAAAGATCCTCACTGGACTTGAGAAAAAGGTGCAGGACATCAATGAGACCTTTAACAAAGAGATAAAAAAAAGAACCAGAGATGAGGAAGCCAACAAACAATATTAAAAATACACTAGATTGAATAAATAGCAGGCCAGAGGAAGCAGATTAGTGAAGAGAGGAAAGAGGCCATAATTTATTTGAAGAAATAATAGCTAAAAACAATCTTTATCTGGGGAAGGAAACAGATATCCAGACCCAAGATGCAGAGATCCTTCAACAAAAACAACCCAAGAAGGTCTGTACCAAGTTATATAGCAATGAAAATGGCAGAGAGTAGTGATAATGTTAAAAGCAGCAAGAGAAAAGAAAAGTTATATACAAGGGAAACCCCAAAAAGCTATCAGCTAATTTTTTTTCAGAAACTTTGTGGGCCAGAAGGGAGTGGCATGATATATTCAAAGGGCTGAAAGGAAAAAAAAAAAAAATGCAGCTATCCAGCAATGCTATTATTCAGAATAGAATGAGAGATAAACAGTTTCCAACACAAACAAAAAATGAAGGAATTCAGCACCACGAAAGCAGCCTTACAAAAAATGTTAAAGGACTCTGAGTGGAAGGGAAAGACCATAAGCATGCATAAAAATGTAATAAGCACAAAGGCAGTAAAATTAAATATATCTATAAAAATCAGTCAAGGCACTCACAAAATAAAGGTTGTAAAGAATGACACCATATACCTAAAACAAGGGAGGAGGAATAAAGAATGTGTTCAAATATAAGTTCTCATCAACATAATGTGGACCGCTATATTAACCACAAATCAAAACGCATAATACATGTACAAAAGAGAAAGGAATCCAAGTATTTAAAGAATTCCAGTAAACCATGAGAGCAGACAGCAAGAGAACAGAAAGGAACTAGAACAATCACAAAATAAGGAACAAAATGGCAATAAGTGCATATCAACAAGTGCTTTGAATATAAATGGACTAAATGCTCTAATCAAATGCATACAGTAAGTGGATTAAAAAAAAGACCCATCTATATGCTGCCTATCAGAGACCCATTTCAGACCTAAAGACACTTGCAGATTGTGAGGGGATGGAGAAACATTTATCACACAAATGCATATGAAAAGAAAGCCAGGGTAGCAATAATTATATTGGAAAAAATAGACCTTAAAACAAAGACTATAATAAGAGACAATAATATTATATATATGCATTAATAACAAAGGGGACAAACAAGAAGATGTAACAACTGTAAATATACATCTAACATGGGAGCACCCAAATACATAAAGCAGCTAACAAATATAAAGGAAGAAATAAAAAGAAATACAACAGTAATATGGGACTTTAAGACCCTGGTTTCATCAATAGACAAATGATCTATATAGAAAATCAACAAGGAAGCCATGGTTTTCCATGAGACATTGGACCAGATGATCTAACACATATGTTTAGAACATTTCATCCTATAACAGTGAAATACACATTCTTTTCAAGGGTACATGGACATTTTCCAGAATAGATTCATATAAGGTCACAACACAAGTATCAACAAATAAAAAAGATTAAAGTCATACCATGAATGTTTCCTGACCACAATGTTATGCAACTAGAAGTCAACCACAAGAAAAAATCTGGACAGACCACAAATATGTGGAGATTAAATAATATGGTACTAAATAAAGAGACACATTCTTCTTGAGTGCATATGGAACATTCTTCAGAATAGATCACATACTTGGTCACAAATCAATCCTCAACAAGTACAAAAAAGATCAAGATCATACCATGCATATTTTCAGACCACAAAATTATGAAACTTGAAATCAGCCACAAGAAAAAAATAGAAATACCATGAATACTTGGATATTAAAGAACATCCTACCAAAGAATGAATGGGTTAACCAAGAAATTAAAGAGGAAATTAAAAGTACACTGAAGCCAATGAAAGTGAAAACACAACAGTCCAAAACCTCTGTGATGCAAAAAGGCGATCAGAAGGGGGATGCATACAGCAATCCAGGCCTTCCTAAAGAAGGAAGAAAGGTCTCAAATACACAACCTAAACTTACACCTAAAAGAACTGGAAAAAGATCAAATAAAGCCCAAAACTAGCAAATAAAGCCCCAAAACAGCAGAAGAAGGGAAATAATAAAGGTTAGATGAGAAATCAATGATATTGAAATTAAAAAAAAACAAACAAAAAACAAAAACAGATCAATGAAACCAGGAGCCGATTCTTTGAAATATTAACAAAATTTATAAACCCCTTGCCAGATTGATCAAAAAGAAAAAGGGGAGAACCCAATAAATAAAATTATGAATCAAAGAGCAAAGATCAAAACAAAACTGCAGATATACAAGCAACCATAAGGGAATGAGCAATTCTGTGCCAACAAATTGGACAATCTGGAAGAAAGAGACAAGTTCCTAGAAACTAACTACCAAAACTGAAACAGGAAGAAATAGAAAATTTGAACAGACCCATAACCAGCAAATAAATGGAAATAGTAATAAAAAATCTCCCAACAAACAAGAGCCCAGGGCCAGATGGCTTTCCAGGGTAGAATTCCAGGGGAATTCTACCAAACATCTAAAGAAGAGTTAACACCTATTCTTTTGAAGCTGTTCCAAAACATAGAAATGAAAGAAAAACTTCCAAACTGATTCTATGAGACCAGCCATTACCTTGATTCTAAAATGAGACAAAAATCCCACTAAAAAGGAGAATTATAGGCCAATTCCCTTGATGAACATGGATGCAAAAACTCTCAACATGATACTAGAAAACCAGATCAAACAATATATTAAAAGTGTTATTCACCACCAAGTGGGATTTATTCATGGGGTCAGGGCTGTTTCATTAACCACAAATCCATGTGATACATCACATTAATAAAAGAGAGGATAAGGTCATGATCCTTTCAATAGATGCAGAAAAAGCATTTGACAAAATATAGCATCATTCTTGATAAAACAAACCCAAGAAAGTGGGGATAGAAGGATCATACCTGAAGATCATAGAGGCCATATATGAAAGGCCCACAGCTAATATCATCCTCAATGGGGAAAACTGATAGTTTTCCCCCTTAGGTCAAAAATACAACAGGGATGTCCACTCTCACCACTGTTTTTCAAGATAGTACTGGAAGTCTGAGCCATCCCAATCAGCAGGGAGGAAGTCAAACTTTCACTCTTCACAGATGACATGATACTCTATGTGGAAAACCCAAAGGACTCCGAAACACTGACAGAACAGATATATGAACTCAGCAAAGTTGCAGGTTATAAAATCAATGGACAGAAATCAGTTGCATTTCTATACACAAATAATGAAGCAGCAGAAAGAGAAATCAAAGAATTAATCACATTTACAATTGCACCAAAAACCGTAACATACCGAGGAATAAACCTAACCAAAGAGGTAAAATATCTATGCACTGAAAAATATAGAAAGCTATGAAATAAATCAAAGAAGGCACAAAGAAATGGAAAAACATTCCATGGTGATGTATTGGAAGGACAAATATTGTTGAAATGCTGATAATACCCAAAGCAATCTACACATTCAGTTCAATCCCTGTCAAAAGAGCACTAGCATTTTGCAAAGGGCTAGAACAAACAATTCTATAAGATGTATAGAACCAGAAAGACTCTGATAGCCAAAGTAATGTTGAAAAATGCCCCAAAGCTGTAAGGGTCAAAATTCTGGACTTCAACCTGTATTACAAAGCTTCAGTCATCAAGACGGTATGGTACTGGCACAAAACCAGACACATATCAGTGGAATAGAATAGAGAATCCAGAAATGGACCTACAAACGTATGGCCAACTAAACTTTGACAAAGCAGGAAAGAATATCCAATGGAAAAAAAGACAGTCTCTTCAGCAAATGGTGCTAGGAAAACTGGACAGCGACATGCAGAAGAATAAAACTGGATCACTTTCTTACACCATACACAAAAATAAAAGATGGATGAAAGATCTGACCTGAATATGAGACAGAAAACCATCAAAATCCTAGAGAAGAAAACAGGCAGCAACTCTTTGACCTCAGGCACAGCAACTTCATACTTGGCATATCTCTGGAAACAAGGTAAAAAAAAAAAAAAAAGCAAAAATAAACTATTGGGACCTCATCAAGATAAAAAGCTTCTGTAGAGCAAAGGAAACAATCAACAAAACTAAATGACAACTGATGGAATGGGAGAAGATAGATGAAAATGACATATTAGATAAAAGGTCCATATCCAAAATCTATAAGTAACTTATCAGGCTCAACACCCAAAAAACAAATAATCCAAAGGAGGAATGGGCAGAAGACATGAATAGACACTTTTCCAAAGTAGATATCTAGATGGCTAACAGACACATGAAAAGATAGTCAACATCACTCATCATCAGGGAAATACAAATCAAAGCCACAATGAGATACCACCTCACACATGTCAGAATGGTTAAAATTAACAACTCAGGCAACAACAGATGTTGGCAAGGATTTGGAGAAAGAGGAACCCTTTTGTACTATTGTTGGGAATGCAAACTGGTGCAGCCACTCTGGAAAACAGTATAGAAGTGCCTCAAAAAAAAAAAAAAAAAAAAATAGAGCTACCCTATGACCCAGCAATTGCATTACCAGGTATTCATCCAAAGGGACACAAAAATGCTTATTTGAAGGGGCACATGCAACCCAATGATATAGCAGCACTATCAACAATATCCAAATTATGGAGCGAGCCCAAATGCCCATCAACCGATGTATGGATAAACAAGGTGTGATAATATATATATATATATATATATATATATATATATATATATATATATATGAAATATTATTTGGCAATCAAAAAGAATGAAATCTTGCCATTTGCAACAATGTGGATGGAACTAGAGTGTATTGTGCTAAGCAAAATAAGTCAAAGACAAATATGAAATCATATGATTTTACTCATATGTGGAACTTAACAAAACAGTTGAACATAGGGTAAAAGAAGCAAAAATGAGATAAAAATGGAGAGGGAGGCAAACCATAAGAGACCCTTAAATATAGAGAACAAACTGAGGATTGCTAGAGGGGAGGTGAGTGGGGTAATGGGCTAAATGGGTTTTGGGTATTAAAGCGGATGCTTATTGGAATGAACCCTGGGTATTGTATGTAAGTAATAAACCACTAATTCTACTCCTGAAATCATTATTACACTGTATCTTAATTAACTTTGATTCAAATTTAAAAAAAAAAAAAGGAAAAAATAACATGGAGACAAATAACCAGGAAAACACAGTGGTGTAAAATCTTTGAGATGCAACGTAAGCAGTTCTAAGAGGAAAGTTTGTAACAATACAGAACTGCCTTAAGAAGCAAGAAAAGTTTCAAATACCCTAACCTTACACCTATAGGAGCTAGAAAAAGAACAAAGAAAACACAAAATCAGTTGAAAAAAAGGAAACAGTAAAGAACAGAAATGAATAAAATAGAAACAAAATGTTAGAAAGATCAATGAAACCAGGAGCTGGTTCTTTGAAATGGTGAAAAAATTCATAACCCTCTAGCCTGATTCATCAAAAACAACGAAAGAGAGAGAGAGAGAGAGAGAGAGAGAGAGAGAGAGAACTCAAAGCAAATCAGACATGAAGGGGGAGAAATTACAAGTGACATCACAGAAATACAAAAGATTGTAACAGAATGTTATGAAAAAAAATACATTCCCAAAATTGGACAACCTAGAAGAAATGGATAAATTCCTACAAACATATTACCTACCAAAAATTAAGTAGGAAGAAAATTTAAATAGAGTGATTCTTGCAATGAAATTGAATCAATAATCAAAAAACTCTCAAAAAAACCAAAACGGAAGTCTTAGACCAGATGGTTTCTCAAGTGATTTTACAAAACGTTAAGAGTTAGTATCTATTCTTCTCAAAGTTTTCCAAAATTGAAGATGAAAGAGATCAAAATTTATGAGGCCATCATTACTCTGATTCCAAAACCAGATAAAGATACCACCAAAAAAAAAAAAAATACAAGCCAAGATCTCTAATAAACATAGATACAAAAACCCTCAACAAAAATTAGTGAACTGAATCCAACAATATATTAAGAAAATAATTCACCATGATCAAATGGAATTAATTCCCAGGATACAAGTGTGGTTCAATATTTGCAAATCAATCAATGTGATACATCACATCAACAAAAGAAAGGATAAAAACCATATTATCATTTCAATAAATGTAGAAAAAGCATTTGACAAAGTACAATGCCCATTCATGATAAAAGCCCTCAACAAAGTAGGTTTAGAGCTCCAGACCTCAACATCATAAGGGCCATGTATGAAAAACCCACAAAGAACATCACACTCTGGTGAAAAACTGAAGCTTTTCTCCTTAGGTCAGGAACAAGACAGGGATGTCCACTCTCACTGCTTTTATGCAATGTAGTACTGGAAGTCCTAACTGCAATCAAACAACAACAAATAAATAAAAGACATCCAAACTGGTAAGAAGAAGTAAAACTCCCACTATTTGCAGGTGACATAATACTATATTTAGAAAACCCTAAAGACTCCATAAAAAACAAAACAAAACAAAACAAAAAAAAACCTCCTGAAAATAATAAATGAATTAGTAAGGTCGGAGAATACAAAAATCAATATACAGAAACTGTTGAATTTCTATACACTAATAATTAATCAGCAGAAAAAGAAAATAATCCCACTTATAATTGTGCCGAAGAGAACGAAAAACCTAGAAATAAACTTAACCAAGGAGGTGAAAGACTTGTATTCTGAAAACTATGCAACGTTAATGAAAGAAATTGAAAACAACACAAGGAAATGGAAAGATATTCCATGTTCATGAATTGGAAGAATATTGTTAACATGTCCATACTACCCAAAGCAATCTACAGATTCAGTGCAATCCCTATCAAAATACCAATAGTATTTTTCACAGAACTAGAACAAATAATCCTAAAATTTATATGAAAATACAAAAGACACCAAATAGCCAAAGAAATCTTTAAAAAAGTAGTACAAAGCTGTAAGTATCATGATGCCATTTGAAGTTATACTTCAAAGTTGAAGTAATAAAAAACAGTATAAAACATAAAATGGTATAAAGCATAAAAGTGCACACATAGATCAAGGCAACAGAATAGAGAGCCCAGAGATAAACCTATGGTCATCGGGTCAATCTTCAACAAAGGAGGCAAGAATATACAATGGGGAAAATCTTTTCAACAAATAGTGCTGGGAAAAACTGTGCACCCACATGTAAAAGAATGAAAATGGACCCCTCTGTCACACCATACATAAAACTAAATTCAAAATGGATTAAGGACATAACTGTGATATTTGAAACCATAAAAATCTTAGTAGCGAGCACAGGCAGAAATTCCTTTGACATCAGCCATAGCAACTTCTTTCTAGATACGTTGTCTGAGGCAAGAGAAACAACAAAAATGAATAATTGGGACTACATCAAAATAAAAAGTTTCTGCACAAAGGAAATAAGCAACTAAAAGACAACCTACTGAATGGGAAAAGATATTTGCAAATGACCTGTCCAATAAAGGATTAGCATCCAAAATATATAAAGAAATTATGCAACAGAACACCACAAAATTGAATAATCCAATTAAAAAACAGACAAAAGACATGAACTGACGTTCTTTGAAGAAGACAGCAGATGGCAAACAGCATGAAAAGATGTTCAGTATTACTTACCATTAGGGAAATGCAAATCAAAGCCCTAATGAGATATCACTTTACACCTGTCAATGACTAAAAAAATGAAAACAAAAAACAAAAAAACAAAAACACCAAAAAAACCCCAAAACAATCAAACAAAGAAACAAACAAACAGAAAAGAAAAGGAAGAAGTACTGGCAAGGTTGTGGAGAAAAAATAAGCTTTGTGTGTTGCTGGTAGGAAGGCAAATTGGTGCATCCATTGTGAAAACAAGTACAGAGTTTCCTCAAAAAATGAAAAAAAAACACTGCCACATGATCCAGTAATTCTAGTAATAGGTATTAACCCCCAAAATATAAAAAAAAAACACTAATTCAAAAAGATATGTACATCTAATATATGCAGTAAAGCAGTATTATTTACAAAAGCCAAATTATGGAAGCAGTTCAAATATCCATTGACAGATGAATGGATAAAGAAGTGGTGTGTGTGTGTGTGTGTGTGTGTGTGTGTGTGTGTGTGTGTGTATACATGTATATATTACTTTAGTCTTGCTATTTGCAACAACATGGATGGAACTAGAGAGTATAATTCTAAGTTAAATAAGTCAGTCAGAGAAATATAAATACCATAGGATTTCACTCATATGTGGATTTAAGAAACAGATGATCAAAGAATAAAGACAAAAAATCAGACTGTTAACTATAGAGAACAAACTGATGGTTGCCAGATGGGAAGTTGGTGAGGGGGATGGGTGAAATAAACGAAGAGGGTTAACAGTACACTTAATTTTTTTTTTTTTAAAGAGTACACTTATTCTTGATGAGCACTGAATATTGTTAAATCACTACATTGTACACCTGAAACTAATATAACACTCTACATTAACTATACTGGATTAAAAAGGTAAAATATATTTAATAATATAAATAAAAGGTATATATATTTAATACATATATACATTTAATACATATACCTAATATACATATATATACCTAATATACCTAATGTACTAAACATCATAGTTTACCTTTACCCTTAAACATACTCAGAAGACTTATATTAGCCTATAGTTGAGCAAAAAAAAAAGTTTATAATTAAGTGTTGAATGTCTTATGTAATTTCTTGAACATTCTACTAAAAGTGAAAAAGAATAATTGTGTTTGTATCAGTTGTTTACCCTTATGGTCATGTGGTTGATGGGAGCTGTGGCTTGCTGCCCCTGCTCACCATCAGGGGAGGGTATTGTACTTATATCCCTAGCCCAGGAAGAGATCAAAATTCGAAATTTGAAGTACAGTATCTACTGAACGTGTATTGCTTTTGCACCATCGTAAAGTTGAAAATTTTTAAGTCGAACCATTCTAAGTTGGGGACAGCATGTACATCAAGATGATTACAGACAAAAGAACATTCCTGCTATGGCTATCTAGTCAAAGTAGAAGCAAACTTTAGGTCCTTGAGATTTGTTCCTTACAAAGCAGTTTGGTTGTTCTGCTAAAGACAGGTCTTATTAACCAGACCACATAAATGCTGTGTATATGGTTTATTAGTAGTATTCATTGCTGGGTGAGACTAGCTGGCTCAGACAGGTTATTTTGCCTTATCTTAGAAATAAGACCATGGGAATTTTCTACTAAAACTTAAACTCCAGATGAACTATAAATGAAAACAATATATGTTGAGACTAAGAAATCACCACAGTACTATTTAAAATGTTTGTACCATTTCAATAGTATACTATTATTTAAGTTGGAAACATCTATCTGCAGAAGGAATTTTAAAGTAGTGATAGGGATCAAGTCAGGAAACATGTAGAACTGGGTTTTCCTGCTTTGCTGGGCTCTAATTTTTTCTTGATTGTTTCAGGCACTCTGCAAGGCCAATAGAAGTGGGCTCTCAGAGTGCTTAGAAATACAGAAAACATTGGAAATGTTCGCAAACTCTAGTTTCTATGCAGTCTTTATTCTCCTCATGCTCATGAAGTTACTCAAAATTCTCTTCTCAAATTAGAAATGTACTATGTTCAGAATCAATTTCAACCATAAACCAGTATAGATAGAAGTTAAGTAAGTTCAGGGATGCCTGGGTGGCTCAGTTGGTTAATTAAGTGACTTCAGCTCAGGTCATGATCTCATGGCTCATGAGTTCAAGCCCTGTGTGGGGCTCTGTGCAGCCTGGAGCCTGCTTTGGATTCTGTGTCTCCCTCTCTCTGCCCCTCCCCCACTCGTGCTTTGTTTTTCTCTCTCTCTTTCTATGTTTCTTTCTCTCTCAAAAATAAATAAACCTTAAAGAAAAGAAGTTAAATAAATTCAATCCAATACATCCGGTTATCTCCTTTCACACAAGGAGATCTTTTAGGGGCAGAGAGGAGGCTGAAGAACAGATGTTGTTTAAATCACAGGGCTTGATCCTACCATTCCCACTCACTCCAAGAATCCCATGCTGATTAGAACCATCTGAGTTGATTCCACTAAGTCTCAGGAGAACAGACAGCTAGTTGGGGTGACTTGAAGGACCAGTCTCTCAGGTGAGTAAGTGGAAATAGAAGAGAAGGTTGAGAGTGAATTCACAGAGCTCTTAGTCTTGTCAGCATCAAACTCACGGGCATCCTCAGTGAGTGGAGGTCTCCAGTGCTGAGGATTGGACACCAGATGCTAAGAAAACTTACAGAAATAGTAACATAACAGGATTAGCAAGAATACGTTTTACTATAATAGAAATTAAGATATCTTAATTTTCCCCTGTGTTTTCTTACTTTTTATTAAAAAGGAGCTCAAAACTCTGGTGATTTTGTGGGTGAGGATGTATGTTTAGGTGTATGATTGCATGAAGGTTTTCTTAAGAATCCAAACCTGGCCATGCTTTGACTTTCCATATTGGACATCAAGAAATGTGAATTTTTCTCATGATTTGTATTCACCTTGGGAGATCCACTGGCCTGAACCCAGAACAATTCAAAGACTGGTATCTTGGTGATACAGAAATACTGGTCCCCTAGGCCTATGTGGCCCTAGTCACAATTTATTTTTCTTGGTGGCAGACACTGGCCAAAATCTGTAATTGAAAGAATGATCTCTGCCCAGAGAATTCCCAACCCCAGAAAACTCTGAGCAGCAGAGGCTTCTACAATTTCATGTCTCTTGTCCAGACTGTAAAAAAGCTAAACAATAAATACAAAAAAAAAAAAACCCAGCAAGAAAGCTAGCAAACCAACAAATCACTGAATAGAATTTTAAGAATGAATGCATGAATCATATGTGTGGTTTGGTATTCTAGAAACTCAAGGGAGTTTATTTTACAGCCCATTCCCTGATAGGAGTGTAATAGACAAATTATGCCCTCAGATTCATAAATTATATCACTTACATCCCAATACCCTCTGAGTGGCTGTTGTAACACAGTCTTCATTCAGGTAGAAATAATCCTGGCAAAACAAGCTGAAAGAAGCACTGCTTATCTTATTTTCTCTACTTCTGAACGCCAGAGTTGGGACTTTTTATCAGATAGGATGCTCTTGATTCAGGTGTCTAAACATACACTCAGAAGGTAATTTCTAATTTGAGGCTGGATGAAGATTTACTTATTCCAGAAGCAAGCATCTATAGCAGCTTGAAGGCATTTTTCTAGGTGGTTAACAAAAATGAATTTCCTTAATATTCATAACAGCTTTTCGACAAAAGGTACTTTTGTGGTTTCTTTTACAGACGAAGGAGTTGCCCATGTTTTCCCAGCGGGTACATGGCAGAGTCAGGGTTCAAACTGGGAAGCCTGATTAGTAATACTTCATTGTGCTGCCTCACATGGACTTGCCTACACTGCATGTAGACATGTTCTGTGGTAGGAATTACACATTTAATCATATAGGTGACATACCAGAAGGTTACACAGTACGTGTGGATGGCCTCCACCCCCTCACTAAAGACCACAGCCTTTGACCAATGCAGCGCTGAAGGGCTCTTGTCAGTACCGGTCCTGTGTACTTCAGAATTCTCAGTACAAATCAGAGAACTTGGTCCTTAAGCAGTAGGCAATCAGTTTCTTCAGGAAGTTTTGCTTCCTTCCAAACACTGCACAAAATTCTGGCTAGCTGCCTTGCTTTACCAACCTCAGGCATTCTGTGGCTTGCTAAGTCTCTAACCTGAACATCCCATGTCCACCTGCTATTTCGTGGCTGTGGTTGCTCTACAATCATCAGATTCTGCTGTGCTAATGGGCGATGAAAACACTTTGATCTCCCTTTGGCCAAAAGAACTACTTATTCAGACTCTGAGATAAAAAACTGATTTCCTATTCTATGACATGCTCACATTTCCTGGAAAATGTAGCATTGGTAACTATTTTTTGTAGAAGTGACTCAGAAGTGGTTTGGGGGAGAATTTCTGTTTAAACCAGTGGCATGTGGGCTACATTGTCATGACAGTATCATGAGAACATCAGCAATTAGGTGTTACCCTCGTCATAAAACAACCCACAGGAATAATAAAGGATTCTGAGTATAGTCTTTGTGTATAAACTTTGCAGGGGTACATACATATGAGAGGGGACATTTCCCCTTTGTGGCTCCTTGAGAAAGCATCTGGCTCAATTAATCTCTTGTTCCATCATTTTGACAATTTATTGGTTTGCATGGGTTTTATGGTCATTATCCTAGTATAAGAATCTATAAAATCAGCATTATGAACTCAATGCTATCACTTCCAAAATTTGGACCACAAAGCTGGTACTTTCCAGTTGGTTTTATATCTGCCATTTGATTAGCTGTCATTCGTGACTAGATTAGACTCACTTATTATAAGAATGATCTATTTAATTAAACAAAACTCCCATTACTTAAAGCAAGGGAGTTACTTATATTAGCGATTCTTCAAACTTGACTAGCCATTAGAATCATCTAGGGAGGTTTAACCCGAAGACCCAAGCTGTATCCAAATCAGTTACATCAGTAGCTCAGGGGGTGGGATCCATTTGTCCTACATTTTGAAGTACCTCCCAGGAGATTCCAATAAGTAGCTGAGTTCGGGAACTACTGAATTAGGAGATTTTAAAATATATTATTTAATAAAACTTACCATAATAGAGAACACTTGTTATATTTTTACCTGCTACATTCTAGGTACTGCTGTAAGCATTTTATGAATATAAACCCAATTAATTCTCACTATGACCCTATGGTACTATCGTTACCTCGGTGTTACAGTCGATGGAAACAGCGGACAGAAATTAAGTGACTTGTTCAAAATCACCCACGTGAAAAAGCAGCAGAATAATGCTTTTTGCTTCGTCATTTTGGCTCTTAACCCTTATATTATTCTGCCTATTAAGTTTTTATGTTTTTAAATAGACCAGTTGTGCAGCAGCAGCAGCAGCAGGCACACTTCTGGGTGCTTTTTACATACAGAAATACATTGCTGGTAATGAAAACTTCCTCAATAAATGCTAGTCTCATTGGTAACGCTTGATCTATTGCTTATTGTTCTGGTCTCAGAATAAACCTCTTTTCAAATGTTTATAGAACTGACATTGAACCTTATATCATGTACCAGGAACTTTAGCTTAAAATCATTTGTTAATATTGGCAATGTGCATTGCTATGAAAATCTCATTACTATAGTTGTACTGCCTTTCATTCTCTTAAACAAACAAGTGATTCTTCCCCCTTCTAAACAAAGAAAGGAGTCTCTTGCTGTCCCCCGAGTGCCGCTGTTACAGAACATGAGTGTTCCCCAGTAGCCTTCTCCTATGTTGTGAACATTCTTACCCGATGCTAATAGTCTCTCCAACGTTCCTGATTTACCTCCTTTCAGCTTTCTGGACACCCAAGTTCAGCACAGAAACAAACTTCTCATGAACCCACAAGATCCAGGGAGAACTTACCTTCCTCTGATGTGCAGCTGGAGGAGGAAGAGAGGTGTTCTCCCAGCCCTAGGCCCCAAGAAGTGGGGGGGAGCCTCCATTACCTTCTCCCTAGAACCTATTTCCACTCTGCCTTATAATGATCATCAGAGCCTTGCTTATATGGGGCACATTTGAGGACCTGCAGCTGGAACCACTTAACTGTAGCTAATGCCACTTGAGCCTAGCTGGAGGCTCTGAATATTTCTTCCATGGGGAGCATCAAAAGATCATTGTAAAGTTGGCATATCCATAGTCATTGGTCAGATAGACTGTTGACTTACTTCTGTGATCACATCTTTCTTTATATCTTAGTTTCAAGAACTGTGTCTCTATTTTTCTCTTCTATACACTTACCTTCATATTATAGCCTCTGATGCAGTCCCCAAACTAAGATAATGGCACTTTCTTATTCGCTTTCACCCCCCTGGGGTCTGTACTCAAAGCCCCTAACTATAGCCCCCAGCCTGGACTGGCCACCAGCAGCCAGATCTCGCTGATGCTGTCAGGCTCTCATGGCCCTCAGCCTCTCAGAATCTATTTGCCAATCTCCCCAGATGTTTTGTTGTTGTTGTTGTTGGTGGTGGTGGTGGTGGTGGTGGTGGTGTTTTCTTTATTGCCAGCTGCTGAGACTTGTCCCAGTGACCTGTGCCTCTTCGATTCTGGTGTGCTTCTTTTTTAGCCTGACCCATCCCATGTGCCCTATAAGCCCGGGGTTTGGCAGCCTTCTCTCCACTGGAGAATGGGGTTTGTGAGAAATTATATGCACATGGAATTTTGTTTTTACTGAGCTATGTCACAGGATTCTAGCATTTTTTCCCCACCTGTCTCAGGATGGCTGGCAAAGATGTATCCTTTATTAAAGGGGCCAGGTTCTTTTCAGTAAAACATTTTAAACATCATTGTCCATCTGACCTCCACCCCAAGCTCATCCTCCCTTCACCCCTGCACATCCCTTCTCATATCCACTATCTATCAGTTTCAATTCCTATTCCTCAGGCTGTGGCTGCATATTAGATTCACCTGAATCACTTTTTAATTAAATCAGGATCTCTGCAGACAGGGCCTTGGCAGTGGTGGTATTATGGGCTCTTCAGATGATTCTAATGTACCTCTAAGCCTGACTTAGGAAAATAGGTTTCTGTTCTTTTATATGAAGGCCAAAAGGCTCTGTCACCCAGAATTGCACTGTATCCAATTTATCATTTTATCCCTAATATATAACATAGCATGTAGCATATGTTTGAAACAATGTATATTTGATGAGTAAATAAATATTCTGAAATGTGTTTGACTTTTTCCTGAGGCTGAAGGCCATGATTCCTGTTCACTAAACCTAAGTGGCTAGAAAATTGAAACAAATACATTCCAAGTGTGTTTACATCCAATTATAAACAACTTAGATTTTGACATTTTGACATTCCTGATTGTCTCACTTGTTAAATTTTAAAATATTTCCCACATATATGGAGATATATATATATATATTTTTTTTTTTTTCATTGTAGGAAAAAATACTTATAACCAAAATAAAGTAAAAAGACATCTGTACTTGGTACCACCCAGAAATAACCATTGTTAATCCTTTATCATGTCTCCATTTAATATGTACACACATTCCTGCATGTATTAGATCAAATCATACCTTGCTTAATCCCTAACATACTGTGTGCAATCTTAGTTTTATTAAAGTGTAACTTATAGACAAGTCAGCTAAACATTAGGGAGGTTAAAACATAAATGTCAAAGTTCCCTAGAAGGACCCTAAGACTTTTCTAACATTCAGCTACAATATTACTCTTGTGTTCCACTAGCGGTCAAATCCATAAACATTTGTGTTTGTAAAAATGAACCCAGAACAGTATAAAATATAAAAAGTTACTCCTCCGTGACTACAGATTGGGACAAAAAAGTATTTTAATGAAAAGTAAAACATTTCCTGAGGGGTCTGAGTCTTAAATTTATAACATTCTTTCAAACCTGTTCTTACTTTAAAAATTTTGACAGAAAAAAAAATCACAATAACTAAAGCTCATCTACCACTCTTTTTTAGGAACTGTACTAAAAATTTTACATGAGTTATTTTGTTTACTGATTCTCCGTAGAAGCGTTCAGTAGTTATTAAAATCCCCAGATTATAGTCTAGGAAACTGAGGCTTAGATAGGTTAAGAAAGTCATCTGACTTCTGCAGTTAGTAACAGAGCTGAGATTCATGGATAAATAGGTTATGCCCTGACCAGTGTTCTGCTGTTAGTCTAGCAACACAAAAAAATATGTAATGTTTGGACAAAACTTGTTTTTACTAAAAATCTATGTTGCTTATCTCCCTTCCTTTATTACATCACTCTGGAATTTAACTGGCCTCAAATTTAAGGCTTAAAATCCCCATTTTCCTTCTTGGGGAAGTTAAGAATTTACCCATGTCTAATCTATACTGTTTGTCTTCTTATTTCCTAAAGATTTTCAGCAGCAGTTCCTCTACCACACCAGTTGTTAGTCCTCCTCATACTATAAGCTTACCAATCTGTTGCTGACTCCATGCAGAATTGGAGGGTTTCACTTGAACAGTAGGACAATGCAGTTGAGCCCCTTGTCTCCATGGTTAAGTATATCCTTAAGTATTTTATTCTTCTTGATGATATTGTAAATCAATTTTTTTTATTGTTTTCTTAATTTCCTTTTCAGATTGTTCATTACTAGTGCTTAGGAGCACAACACAATTGTTTTTTGTGTGTTTATTTTGTATACTGCAACTTTGCTGGAATGTTCAATCTTATTTTTTTTGGTGTAGAATCGTTAAATACAATTTTTTAAAGGCATAAGGTATCTCTAATTTTCTTTTATGGTAATTAAGATGAATATAAAAATATCAAATATACACAGTTACATGATCTCATTTCCAAATTAGTGGATCTAGCTTTTACTTGTTCAACTTCTTGCTCTCAAAATAGAAAAAAAAACTTTTCTGTCTCTATCTTTCTGTTGCTCTCTTTTTTTTCTTTTTTGCTATAAGAACTTTTCACAAAAATTAGTTTATTATAGGCCTTCCCCAAGACCACTCTTGTTAGATATAATCAAGTGAAATTTCTGCTTATAATCAAATGAATTTCTGCTCTATAGTGGAGTTCAGAATATTGATATTATGCAACCTTATAATATTCTGTGCCTGCTTCTTTTTGTTTTTTTTCTCATGTGATACCTAATGCTATGTTGTGGGAAACTTAAATTTTGGAGCTTCTCATCCCACTTTAGCCAGTTTCTATTTTAAAAATTCAGACCAGATCATATGGACATTTCTAAACATCTTTAACCGGGTTTCTGGAAGCTTAGGATTCCCACCTAACTGTGTGTACCATGTCCTACCTCACCTCATAGTCAGAGTTGACAACAGTAATATTCTCAAGCTTTCTGTCACTCCCACCCTCACCATCAAGTCTTTCCATATTGGCCAGAATTAAGAACAGAACACCAGTTCTACCAGACACCTTCCTTCTGAGTGACAGAATTCTCAGCCAGGTGAAGAAAACATGTACTATATATTATGCTTTTAGACTATTTATACCTTTAGCTGATGTCTAGTTAATCCCTCATCTCTGACAATTTTGCAATATTTTCTAAGAAACACTTGGTCATTACACCCTCTCTGGCAAGATAAACTCTAGAACATTCCCATAAAAGCATTGCTTAGCTCTTCTTTTACATGTATCCATTACTTTCTGTTGTGGTTCCTACCCTAAAGGGTAGAGAGCTCTTCAATGCTTCTGCTTCACTTAGTCAGCGTGTGTTTTTGTTTGTTTGTTTGTTTAATTTTTTAATGTTTATTTATTTTTGAGAGACAAAGCATGAGCAGGGGAGGGGCAGAGAGAGGGAGACACAGATTGGAAGCAAGCTCCAGGCTCTGAGCTGTCAGCACAGAGCCCAACACAGGGTCTGAACTCATGAACCATGAGATCACGACCTGAGCTGAGTCAGACACTTAATTGACTGAGCCACCCAGGCGCCCCTTTGTTTGTTTTTTAAAGGGACCCTCTTTCAATGCTGTCTTCTAGTCATGAGTATTGGCAACAAGTATCAGAGCCAACCCTACCTTCCCCACTTTGTATTTCTCAGCAGTCCCTATCTCTAGGATAACCATTTCTACCACAGCCTCAGTGCCTTTGGAGAGGCTATTCCCTCAGTGTGAAATAAGTAGTCTTTTTTCATCTCTAACCTTCCTTCTAGGCCTAAGTCACACTCTACTTTCTCTATTCAGCATTTGTGGATCTGCCTTGCTTGAATATTTAGAAAATGTCTTCTGTGTATGGATGTGGGTTTTACCATCTTGCTTTGGGCTATGGATATTTGTGTCCATTCTGTCTCTTTAACAAGATCAGAGTTTGGCAAACTCTTTTCTGCAAAGGATCAGTTGGTAATAGTTTCTTCTTTGAGGGCCATACAATCTCTGTCACAAATATGCAATTCTGCCATTATAACATGAAAGAAACCATAGACAATATGTCAACAATGAGCATGATTCTGTTCCAGTCAAACAGTTTTATTTTTCCAGACACTGAAATTTAAATTTCATACAGTTTGCATGTGTCATGAAATATGTTATTATGATTATCTTTCAACCATCTAAAAATGTAAAAAACATTCTGTTAATGGGCTGTACAAAAGCAAGCACTAAACCGTCTTCAGCATAGGCTGTAATTGGCCGACTTTGGAACTAGATGATGAGGTGCCTAAAGGCTAGCTATATTTGGTGCCCCTGTGTACAAGCTACAGTGTTATGCCTATCAGAAGTTGTCTCTTAGGGGTTGGGATAGTAGGGGACTTTAATATCCCACTTACCACAATGGACAGATCATCTAAGCAGACAATCAACAAGGAAACAATGGCTTTGAGTGACACACTGGACCAGATTGATTTAACAGATATATTCAGAAAATTTCATCCTAAAGCATCAGAATACACATTATTCTCAAGTACCCATAGAGCATTCTCCAGAACAGATCACATATGGGGCACAAACCATCCCTCAAAAGGTACAAAAAGATTGAGATAATACCATGCATATTTTCAGATCACAGAGCTATGAAACTTGAAATCAACCACAAGAAAAAATTTGGAAAGCCTTCAAATACATGGAAATTAAGGAACATCCTAGTAAAGAATGAGTTGGTTAACCAGGAATTTAAAGAAGAAAAAATTGCATTGAAGCAAATGAAAATGAAAACATCACAGTCTAAACTCTTTGGGATGGAGTAAAGGCAGTCATAAGAGGAAAGTACATTGCAATTCAGGCCTATCTCAAGAAGCAAGAAAGATCCCAAATACACAAACTAACCTTACACCTCAAGGAGCTAGAAACGCAGCAAATAAAGCCCAAAGCCAGTAGAAGGAGGAAAATAATAAAGTTTAGAGCAGAAACAAACATTATAGAGACAAACAAACAAACAAAAACCAGAAGAACAGATAAATAAAACTAAGAGTTGGTTTTTTGAAAAAATAAACAAAGTTGATAAACTCCTAGCCAGACCTCTCAAAAAGAAAGGAAAGTGGGCCCATATAGATAAAATCATGAGTGAAAAAGGAGAGATCACAACCAACACTACAGAAATACAAACAATTATAGGACAATGCTATAAAAAATTATATGTCAAAAAACTGATCAATTTGGAAGAAATGGAAAAATTCATAGAAACTCAGACATTAACAAAACTGAAACAGGAAGAAATAGAAAATTTGAACAGACCCATAACCAGCAGAGAAATTGAATCATTAATCAAAAATCCCCCAACAAATAAGAGTCCTGGACCAGATGGCTTCCCAGGGGAATTCTACCAGACAGCTAAAGAATAGTTAATACGTATTCTTGCCAAACTGTTCTGAAAAATAGAAAGGTAAGGAAGCTTCCAAACTCATTCTATGAAGCCAGCATCACCTTGATTCCAAAACCAGATAAAGACCCTACTAAAAAGGAGAATTACAGGACAATATCCCTGATGAACCTGGATACAAAAAATTGTCAACAAGATACTAGCAAATTGAATTCAATAATATATTAAAAGAATTATTCACCATGATCAAGTGGGATTCATTCCTGAGCTGTAGGGCTGGTTCAATATTTGAAATCAATCAATGTGATGCATCATATTAATAAAAGAAAGGATAAAAACCATATGATCTTTTCAATAGATGCAGAAAAAGCATTTGACAAAATACAACATCCTTTCTTGATAAAAGCCCTCAAGAAAGTAGGAGTAGAAGGAACATACCTCAACATCATAAAGGCATATATGAAAGGCCCACAACTGATACCATCCTTAATGGTAAAAAACTGAGAGCTTTCCCCCTATGGTTGGGAACATGACAGGGATGTCCATTCTCATCACTGCTGTTTCACATAGTGTTGGAAGTCCTAGCCTAAGCAATCAGACAACAACAACAACAACAACAACAACAACAACAACGTCAAATAAACTTTCAAAAAGAAATCAAACTTTCGCTCTTCACATGGAAAACCTGAAAGACTCCACCAAAACCTGCTAAAACTGATCCATGGATTCAGCAAAGTTGCAGGATATAAAATCAATGTACAAAAATTGATTGCATTTCTATACACCAATAATGAAGAAGCAGGAAGAGGAATCAAGGAATCAATCCCATTTACAATTGCATCAAAAACTATAAAATACCTAGGAATAAACCTAGCAAAAGAAGTAAAAGATCTGTATGCTGAAAATTATAGAAAGCTTATGAAAAAAATGAAGAAGAAACAAAGAATGGAAAAACTAATGGTGATGGATTGGAAGAAGAAATATTGTTAAAATGTTGATTAATCCCAAAGCAATCTACACATTCAATGCAATCCCTATCAAAATAACACCAGCATTCTGCACAGAGCTAGAAAAAAACAATCCTAAAATTTGTATAGAATAAGAAAAGATCCTAAATAGCCAAAGTAATGTTGAAAAAGAAAACAAAAACTGGAGGCATCACAATTCCAGACATCAAGCTTAATTAAAAAATTGTAATCATCAAGACAGTATAGTACTGGCATGAAAACAGATGTATAGATCAATAGGACAGAATAGAGAACCCAGAAACGGACCCACAAATGTATGGCCAACTAATCTTCGACAAAGCAGGAAAGAGTATCTAATGGAAAAAAGACAGTCTTTTTAGCAAATGGTGCTGGAAAAACTAGACAGTGACATGCAAAAGAATAAAACTGGACCACTTTCTTACACCATACACAAACATAAACTCAAAATGGATGAGAGACCTAAATGTAAGACAGGAAGCCACCAAAATCCTAGAGGAGAAAACAGGCAGCAACCTCTTTGACCTCAGTCACAACAACTTCTTACTTGACATGTCTCCAGAGACAAGGGAAACAAAAGCAAAGTGAATGATTGGGACCTCATGAAGAGAAAACCTTCTGCACTGAGAAGGAAACAATCAACAAAACTAAAGGCAACCAATAGAATGAGAGAAGATATTTGCAAATGACATATCGGATAAAGATTTAGTATCCAAAATCTGTAAAGAAATGATCAAACTCAACGCCCCAAAAAACAAATAATCCAGTGAAGAAATGGGCATAAGACATGAATAGACACTTTTTCCAAGAAGACATCCAGATGGCAAACAGACACATGAAAAGATTCTCAATATCACTCATCATCAGTGAAATACAAATCAAAACCACAATGAGCTATTACTTCACACCTGCCAGAATGGCTAAAATTAACAACTCAAGCAACAACAGACATTGGCAACGATGCAGAGAAAGTGAAACCCTTTTGCACTGCTGGTGGGAATGAAAATTGGTGCAGCCACTCTGAAAACAGTACAGAGGTTCCTCAAAAAATTAAAAATAGAGTTACCCTAAAACCCAGCAATTGCACTACTAGGTATTTGTCCAAATGATACAAAAATGCTGATTTGAAAGGGCACGTGCACCCCAATGTTTAAAGCGCACTATCAACAATAGCTAACTTATGGTAGGAGCCCAAATGTCCATCAATTGACTTATGGATAAAGAAGATGTAACAGAGATAGACAATGAACTATTACTTGGCAATCAAAAACAATGAAATCTTGTCATTTGCAACAACGTGGATGGAACTAGAGAGTATTATGCCAAGCGAAATAAGTCAGTCAGAGAAAGACAAATATCATATGATTTCACTCATTTGTGGAATTTAAGAAACAAAACAGATGAACATAGAGGAAAGGAAGCAAAAAATAAGATAAAAACAGGGAGGCAGACCATAAGAGACTCTTAAATACTGAGAACAAACTGGAGGTTTCTGGAGGGGAGGTGGATGAGGAGATGGGCTAAATGGGTGATGGGCATTAAGGCAGGCACTTCTTGGGACATGCAGTGGGTGTTAAGTGATGAATCACTGGGTTCAACTCTGAATCCAATACTACACTGTATGTTAACTAACCTGAATTAAAACAAGAAAAAAGGATAGGGGTTGGGTCTTTTTCTTTATGACACTATTTTCAATGTTGAATGCAGTGCCTGGTATACTATAGACATCTAAAAAAGTTATTGAATAAGGGAATAAATATTAATTTACTTTTTCAGTTTTCTAGCAGTAGCCAGAGATCTGATAAACTGGACCATGTTTGTGCGGGTTGGGATGGAGGAGAAATTCAGGCATACTGGGAGTGTTCTATGAGATCAGACTTGGGTTTCCTTAATAAGGATAATATCACTCGGATGGAGATTGGAAATAGATGGCTGAGATGGAGTGTGTTGGGAGGATGGGGAGTGAGGGCTGAAGAGGTGTTGATAAATGATGGAAATGAGGCCTTGTGCAATATTAACAGAGGGGAAAAAGCAGAGAATTTGAAATTTTAATGGTGAATTTTATCTTTTTCCATATTTAGCTCCAATCCAACCCTTAACATCAATTATGTATTATTTCATTAAGATTCCTTTGGGGATTTTCAATACATCCCAGGGAACCACTGAGAAGGTTAATCTTTCCTTTTCACACCTCTCTGATTTTCTAATACCCCATCACCCATTTTGAAGAATGCTGCATAGACCAAGGGCCGAGGTTGACAAGTCAGCACTACTGACATCCATAGTAACATATGTCCCCATACTACAAGGGGTTGAATATTGTGTCATCAGACTCACCTCAGCCTATAAGAGATCCTGAGACTTCTGTCTGTGAGTCACCTAGGTTTAGAATCGGTGAGTAGCTATGTTGCTAGACTTCCTTGACCCCAACACCAAAGGCCTGGGAGAGAAAGAGGGCATGTCTCTCTCTCTCTCTCTGTGGTTTCTGTACCATTTGAGGGCTACTTCTGTGATCCAAACCTTCAACCCATAGTCCAAAGAACGAGGCTCATAGATGTGGGCTATCAATCCTATAAGAAATTTTAGGTGGATTGCAACATCAGGACATCTTTTCTTAGGCTTCTCTCAATAGCTACAATGTCACCCTTCATCTATCATTGTCTTTTTTTGGAATTCTAGACATTTTGTATATAATATCATGACACTGTTGCTTGTTTTGAAAATATTTTATAACAACATTCCCAGAGGTTTGCAGTAACATGTGGTAGATGCCAGGATTTGGTTTAGATAATGTCAGGTGTGGGTCATCATGTGGATTTCTGAAAATTCATATCTGAGTTTTTATATTTCTCAATTTTTATATTATCTTGAAAGTTAATGAAAGAGCAATGGCTACAAGATTCATATAAAATTAAGGAAAGAATTGAGGCAAAATTAGAAGAAATGGAGGTGTCCTAGTCTGCTCAGGCTGTCATAACAAAATACCTAGACAGTGTGAGTTAAAAAAATTTATTTTGTTACAGTTCTGGAGGCTAGAAGTCTAAGATCAAAGTTTTAGCTTAGTCAGTTTCTAATAAAAACTCTCTTCTTGGCTTTTAGATAACCACCTGCTCATTGCGTGCTCACATGGTCTTTTCTTGGTGCACTTGGTGCACTTGGAAAGAGAAAGAGAAATCACTCTCTTTTCCTTTTCTTGAAAGACCACTAGTTCTATTGTGCTAGGGTCTCATTCCTATGACCTCATTTAATCTAATTACTTCTAAATATCCTATCTCCAAATATAGTCACATTTGGGTTGTGGGGGTGGGAAGGACACAATTCAGTCTGTAGCAGTAAGTGTACATTATAATACTTATATTATTATTTGAATGTAAAAGACTGGAAGGCAGTAGTGAGGGGGGGAAGAAGGATGGATATACTGAGAATAATTTTCTGCAAAATTTCACTACATCTTCTTCAGTGTCTGGAAGAATCACCCTGAATTGCAAAATCTTCTGTTGCAAAATGGACAAGTGAATGTTCCAAAGCAAACTTATAATTCATATATTGTTGTACTTCCACCCCTGCCTGGCAGTAATGCAAGGGTAGTCACTTCTATCCCTCTGATGGAGAGGTGTTAGAATAGGTCAGCAAAAAGAGAATTAAATTAGATTCAGAGTCTCATAAGACAATATCTCCAATATCTAGTTTTAAGGAAAAATTATTCAAATCAATAACAAGCAACTTCAACTTAACACAAAAAGAAAATCAACTGACATCAATACTGAGATTCCAGGGATGTTAGAATTGTCTGACAAGAATTTTAAAGCAGTCATCATAAAAATCCTTCCACAAGAAATAATAAAGAAGCAGGCAAGGAACAAAGAGAGAAACAAAGAAAGAAAGAAGAAAAAGTCTCAGTAAAAATACAGAAGACACAAGGAAAACCAAATGGAAATTTTGGAACTGAAAAATACAATAACCAAAAGGCAAAACTGAGTAAATGGGTTCAACAGCAGAATGGAGGGAGAAGAGGAAAGAATTAATGAATTTTAAGATAGAAATGGAGAAATTATCCAATCTTAATAGCAGAGAAATAGACAAAAAAATGGAAAAAACAAAAATAAAAAACAAAAAAAAACACAAAACCTCAGGAAACCTATAGGATTATAACAAAAAATTTAGCTTTCATGTCATCTAGGTCCCAGAAGAAGAGGAGAAAGAGGGCAGGGTTGAAAAAAAATGTGAAGAAGGAATGACTGAAAATTCCCCACTATGGCAAAAGACAAACTTACAGATTCAAGAAACTCTGCAAATCCCAAATGGAAAAGATTCAAAGAAATCAACAATAATACATCATAACAAAACTTCTGAAAACTGAACACAATAAAAGGTCTTGAGAATATTGAGAGAGAAAGGAAACTTTACCTATAGGGAAAAAAAACTATTTGAATTATGGTGAATCATAGAAATCATAGAAATCATAGATGACAAAAAGAAGTGGCAAAGGCTTTGTCAAGTGCTGAATGAAACAAAACAAAGTAACACACACAACAAAAACAACAACAAAACATTTTCAATTTAAAATTGCATAGCCAGTAAAAGTATTCTTCAGAAATGAATGAGAAATCAATGTTTTCTCAGACAAAGGAAACACTAAGAGAATTTATTGTCAGCAGACCTACCCAAAAAGAATGGTGAAGGATATTCTCTATACAGAAAGGAAAGGATGAGAAAAGAGGTCTTGGAGTATCAAGGAGAAAAAGACAACAGTAGAAGGAGTAAAAGATATGAGTAAATACAATAGATTTTTCTTCTTTAGAGTTTCCTAAATTATTTTTGATAGTTGAAGCTAAAATTATCACTGACTAATGTGGTTCTAAGTATATGTAGAGGCAATACTTGAGACAATTATATTTGGGGAAGGATAAAAGGACATAAAAGAAAGTAAGGCTTCTACACTTGACTCAAATGGGTAAATGTTGACATATATAGACTATAATGAGTTATGTATATATAATGTGCCAACTACAGTAGTCAGAGAAAAAGGTATATAAAGAGATATACTCAAAAACACAGATAAATCTAAATGAAATCTTAAAAATGATCATATAACTCACAGGGAGGAAAAGAAATTATGAAAATTAATAACAGAAAAAACAGAAAACAGCAACAAAAATAAAGTGGCTAACTTGAATCTTAACATTTCAATAATTGCATTAAATGTAAATGGTCTAAATACATCAGTTAGAGATTGGTAGTGTGGATCAAAAAATTACTCAAAGACAGACTGTCTATAAGAACCTTGATTTAAATGTAATGATATAAATATATTTTAAGTACAAGGATGGACAAAGACCTGGCATGAAAATATTAATCAAAGAAAAACAGGTGCGGCTATATTATTATGATATAAAATAAACTCCAGAGCAAAGATAATTATCTGGGACAGAGTTATTATATAATGATAAGAGAGTCAAGGCATCAAAAAGACATATTAGTCCTAATTGTGTAGGGGCACTTGGGTAGCTCAATCAATTAAGCATCTGACTTCAGCTCAGGTCATGATCTCATGGTTTGTGAATCTGAGCCCAGTATCAGGCTCTGCACTGACAGTGTGGATCCTGCTAAGAATTCTCTCTCTTTCTCTCTCTCTCTGCCCCTGTCTTGCTCTCTCTCTTTCTCAAAATAAATAAGTACATTAAAAAATAAATGAAATATATGTGTGTTCACTGAGCAACAAAACTACAATGTATGTAAAATAAACACTAATATGGTGGACCCCTAGGCAGCTCAGTCAGTTAAATGGCTAACTTTGATTCAGGTCATGATCTCACAGTCCATGAGTTCAAGCTCCCTGTAGAGCTCTGTGCTGACAGCTCAGAGTCTGGAGCCTGCTTCGGATTCTGTGGCTCCCTCTCTCTCTGCATCTCCCTGCTTGCACTCTGTGTGTGTCTCTCTCTCTCAAAAATAAATAAGCATTAAAAAAAACCTAAAAATAAAGTAAACACTATTATGAAAAATAGACATATCCACAATTATGGTTAGATATCCTCTCTCAAAAATTAATAAAATTAGAAGACAGAAAATAAGCAAGGAAATAGAGGAACTCAACCACACCATCAACAAACAAGATCTAATCAATGTTTATAGAACACTCCATCCAGCACAACAGAATGTACATATATATATGTACATATATATATACACACATATATATACACACACACACACATATATATATATATATATATATATATATATATTTAATGCCCTTGAAATGTACAGCAAGATAGGTCATATACTGCACCAGAAAAAGACCTCAACAAATATAAAAGAATTGTAATAATACAAAATATCTTTTCTGACCACAATGAAATAAAGCTAGGAAAAAGAAATACAACAGGGAAATTTTCAGACACTTGGAAACTAAATAACAGACTTCCAAATAATTCATGGGTCATAAAAGAAAATTTAAAGAAAATTTAAAAGTACATTGAGTGAAAATGAAAATATAACATACAAAAACATATGGGACATAGTGAAAGCAGTGCCAAGAAGGAAATTTATGGCACTAAATGCTTACATTAGAAAAGAAGAAAATTTCAAGGGACTAAAGTAAGTTTCCATCTCAAGAAACTGGGAATAGTTGAGCAAAATAAATTGAAAGTAAGCAGAAGAAAGAAAATAATAAGGGTAAGAGCAGATATTAATAAAATTGAAAGCAGAAATATAATAAAGAAAATCAATGAAACAAAGAGCTGGTCCTATTTAAATATCAGTAAGATTAACAAAATTTTAACAAAACTCACAAAGAAAAAAGAAAGAAGACAAAAATTACCAATATAAGAAATAAAACAGGTTATCACTACTCATCCTGCAAACATCAAAATGATAACAAAAGAATACTATTAACAACCCTATACACATAAATTTGATAGATAAAATTTATCAATTCCTCAAAAAACACAAACTGCTACAATTCAATATAAAATAATTTGAACATCCCTATACTATTAAGTGAATTAAATTCATATTTGAAATATCCTAAAAAAAGAAACTCTTAGACCCAGAAGTTTTCATTTGAGAATTTTATCAAACTTTTAAAGAAGAATTAATACCAATCCTACACAATCTCTTACAGAAAATAGAACAGAAATGAACACTTTCCAATCCATTCTATGAAGCCAGTATACCTGGATACCTGTAAAGGAAAAACACACTTCTGTATATCTCTCCTTTATACTCACACTATTACCACCTGCACACTTTTGATACCAGGTGTGTGGGTTTTCCACACATTATGCAATTCTCTGACACAAGCTGGGTGCCCTCCAATTTAACTCAATTATGACACTATCTACCTAGAGATAATGTCAGATCATACAGTTTAAGGATTCCATTAAACAAGACACCCACCCCCGCACACACACACACACACGTACCATTTCAGATGCCAATTGCAAGTCTCAGGTTGTCCCCTGTCTTACCAGCTAAACATCAGGATTCCCATCACCCCCTCCTTGAGCTTGATAATTTGAATGGCTCATGGAATTCAGGGAAATACTTTCATTTACTGGTTTATTATACAAAATATGATAAAGAATGCATATGAACATCAAGATGGAATAGATGAATAGGGAAAGTATGAGGGAAGGGGTGCAGAGCATCCATGCCTTTGCCAGGAGTGTTACCCACCCAGTACCTTTATGTGTTCAACAACCTAGAAGTTCTTAAACCCTGTACTCTGAGATTGTTATGGAGGCTTCATCATATAAGCATGATTAATTATTAACTCCATTTCTACCTTACAGAGAATGGGTGATGAGACTGAAAATTCCAAGTTTCTGGTCATAGCTTGGTCTTTCTGGTGACAAGTTCCTGTCTAGGAGCTCACCAAGAGTCACCTCAAGTGAAACAAAGATATTCCTATCAACCAGGAAATTTCAAGGGATCTAAATGCTCTGTTTCAGGAACTGGAATCAAAGACCAAATATTAGAACAAAATATGCTCCCAGGGCTCTTACCACTTAGAAAATTTTAAGAATTTCAGAAGATCTGTGCCAGGAACTGGAGGCAGAGACCAATAAATATTTCCTGTTATTTTACAATACAAAAATTAGACAAAGATAGTACAAAAAGAGAAACTCATAAACCAGTATCATTCTTGAATATAAACATGAATATCCTTTAAAAATAGAATTCAGCAATATGTAAAAATAACTATATACCATGACCAAATAGGGTTTATTTCAGATATTCAAGACTGGTTCAATATTCTTAAGTGAATCAATGCAATCCACATTAACAGGTTGAAGGAAAAATAACCCATATGATTGTATTAATTGATGTAGAAAAAGTATTTGAAAAAATTCAACATCATTTATGATAAAGTCTCTCAACATGTTAAGAATAGAAGGAGTATCGTCAAACTGATAAAGAACCTGTAGCTGACATTGTCCTTAGTGGTGAAAGACTTAGTGGTTCCCCCAAGACTGAAGATAAGGCAAGGATGCTCATTCTCATCTCTGTGATTTAATATAGTCATTTAAGCTCTAGCCATTGCAATAAGGCAAGAAAAAGAAATACAAGATACACAATTCAGAAAGGAAGAAGCAAAACTGCCCCTCTTCTCAAATGATATGATTGTCTATGTAGACAATCCCAAGAAATTTACACAACAATATCTCCTAAAGCTAATAAGTGAATTCAGCAACATGGTAGGTTTCAAGATCTACATACAAAATAAATCACACTTCTATTGTAATGAATACATGGAACTGAAAATTAGTAATAAAATACCATGCACAGATGCTTTAAAGAAAAGATATGCTTAAGTGCAAATATGACAAAATATATACAAGACTTATATGCTAAAAACTGAAAAAATGCTAATGGGAGAAATCAAAGAAGACCTAAATAGTGGTGAGACATACCCTATTCACAGATTGGAAGACTCAGCATAGTAAAGATGTCAATTTCTATCAAAATCCCAGCAAAGCTTTATTGAGGACATATACAAATTTATTACAAAATTTATATGAAAAGTCACAAGCTCTAGGATATCTAAAATGCTTTGAAAAAGAAAAACATAGTGGGTGAAATCACTCTACCTGATTTCAATACTTACATAACTACAGTATTTATGACTGTGTGGTGTTGGAGAAGTTAGACACTTAGATCAACACCTAAAATAGAATGGAAGGCTTAAAATGAAAAATGAAAAATTTTAAATCGAAATTTGGAGGACATAGGATGTGGTGAAGAATTGTTAGACTGTACATTAAAAGTATAATCAACAAGGGGCGCCTGGGTGGCTCAGTCGGTTAAGCGTCCAACTTCAGCTCAGGTCGCGATCTCATGGTCTGTGAGTTCGAGCCCCGCGTTGGGCTCTGGGCTGATGGCTCAGAGCCTGGAGCCTGCTTCCGATTCTGTGTCTCCCTCTCTCTCTGCCCCTCCCCCGTTCATGCTCTGTATCTCTCTGTCTCAAAAATAAATAAATGTTAAAAAAAAGTATAATCAACAAAAGAAAAATTGATAAATAGTACTGATTAAAAACTTTGATCCATGAGAGACCCTGTTAAAAGGGTAAATAACAAAACATAGACTAGAAGAAAATATTTGTAAACCATTTATTTAACAGAAAATTGGTATCTAGAATATAAAAAGACCCCTCAACACTAACAGCAAATAAGTGAAACAATTCAATTAGAAAATGGGAAAGATAGAGGTTTTTGGGGGGGAGTTAAGATGGCAGAGCAGCATGGAGACCCTGAGCTTACCTTGTCCCTGAAACACAGCTAGATCAGCACCAAAACATTTTGAACACCTAGGAAGTTGATATCAGTATTAATACAACAACCTGAATAACTTGAACCACAGAACCCAGCAGGTACAAGGTGCAGAGAGGTGAACCAGAGGAGAGAAAAGCTGTGGAGGGTAGGGAGTTGTTTTTGCAGAGAGAAGACAGAGAGAGAAAGGGGAGAGTGTGGCAAATCGGGACTGTGCAAGAAAAGCACTGCCCCGAAAGTAGCTGTAGAGAAAGAGAGAGAAAGAGTGAAAACACTCGCAAGGGACTGAATAACAAAATTGTTCCCCAAAACCATCGATGGGAAAAAAGGAGAGGGTTTCCTTCTTTTTATTTTTTTTTAATGTTTATTCATTTTTGAGAGAGACAGAGCGTGAGTGAAGGAGAGGCAGAGAGACAGAGAGAGAGAGCTAGAGAGAGAGAGAGAGAGAGAGAGAGAGAGACGCAGAATCTGAAGTAGACTCTAGGCTCTGAGCTGTCAGCACAGAGCCCAGTGAGGGGCTTGAACCCACAAACCATGAGATCATGACCTGAAGTCAGATGTTTAACTGACTGAGCCACCCAGGAGCCCCTGAAAGGAGAGGGTTTCAATATCAACATGATTCTATAAACAGTGGAGTGCAGAGTCTGAAGTTCTGGATCTCAGTGCGTGGTGGTGCTCCCATGAAGAAACCGAGAGAATCCTTAGGAGCTGGCAGTGGGGTCTGAGGGGTCCATATGCCACATGGGGAGAAATGATTCCCTTGCTTAGAGAGCATTTGGTAGAGTCATATGGCCTCCCCATAAGCAGAGGTCCCAGTGAACCCTGGAGAGCAGCCACATTTGCTGGTATTGGGACAAAGATGTCAAAGTACATTGAAACCTGGTGCCAGCTGTGTGTTGTGATTTGCCATAATCTCTGAACCTGTGCTGCTGTGTGATAGCATGAATGTTTTCTGGGACAAGTGAGCACCTAGCCACTGCTCAGCAAGACTATCACCCAGAGAGTTGGCATGAGTCCAAGCCTCAGAGGTCCTGAAGAGTGAGGTTTTGAAACACAATCCCATTGGAGATAAAATTCTGGAGGGAGGTACTGCTTGGCAGGTGGACAGTTTGGACACGAACATAGTAGAGACAGGGTATGGATAGAGTCATGAGACAAAGGATAGGTGCTTGACTGCGGGTCGGTGAGAACATGAAATCCTGTACCAGAGACTAAGGAGCTGGGTGAAGCCATTTCAACCACTCCCATGCACACACATGCACATGTGAGCCACAGTGATCCACCCCAGTAAGGTAAGCAACACCAGCTAGTGAAGAACAGAGCCATTACAACAAGCTCTGCCCAACTGCACCCTCCAAACACATCCCCTAGAAGACCAGCACAAGGAACTCCATCTGCTTAATATATGTACTGACTATAGAAGGCTTCATAGTTTCAGATCGAGGGGAAACTGGATGTAACTTCATTCAGGTTTCATTCCATTTGCTGGCTCCTTTATTTCTTCATTTTCTTCATTTATGTTTTTGCTTAATTTTTCTTTTTTTTTCCCTTTCTTTCCTTCCTCATTCTTGGATACAGAAAGAAAAAAATTGTTTTTATTTTTTTACTTTATTTTTTATTTAAAAAAATTTTCTATTTCATTTTCTTCACTTCATTTTCTTCTACTTTATTATTTAATCTTTCTTAATTTAAAATTTTTTTCTTACCATTTTTTTCTTTTCTTTCCCTTTTTTCTCTATTCTTTCAAACTTCTTTCAGCAGGCAGACCAAACACACCTAGGATCTACCTTCCTTTATTTGATTATTTGTGCTGTTTTTAATTTTTTAATTTTATTTTTTATTAGTTTTTTTCTTCCTTCCAATGACAAAACAAAGGCATTCACCCCAGAAGACAGAATAGCAAGAAATGAGTGCCAGGGGGTTAATAAACAGATATAAGCAAGATGTATGAATTAGAATTTAGAACCAAAAAAGCATAGAATCCCCTTCTGTAGAGATTAAAGAAATAAAATCTAGTCAGGATGAAATTTAAAATGCTATAACTCAGATGCAAGCTTGAATGGTGCCACGAGGGCAAGGATGAATGAAGCAGAGCAGCAAATCAGCAATTTAGAATATAAAATTATGGAGAATAATGAAGCAGAAAAAAAAGAGGAAAACAAAGGCAAAAGATCACAACACAAGACTTAGAGAACTCAGTGACTTATTAAAAGGGAATAACATCCAAATCATAGGAGTGCCAGAAGATGAAGAGAGAGAAAAGGGGGCAGAAAATTTATGTGAGCAAATTATAGTGGAAAACTTTCTTAATCTGTTGAAGGACACAGACATCAAAATCCACTAGATAAAAAAAAAAAAAAACCTGACCATCACCAAGGCATATCATACACAAATTCACAAAATGCACAGACAAGGAAATAATTATGAAAGCAGAAAGGGGAAAAAAGTCCTTAACATATCAGGGAAGACAGATCAGGTTCGCAGTAGACCTATCCACAAAAATTTGGCAGGCTGGAAAGAAGTGGCAGGATATATTTAATGTGCTGAATTGGAAAAATATGCAGCCAAGAATTCTTTATCCAGCAAGGCTGTCATTCAAAGTAGAAGGAGAGACAGTTTCCCAGGAAAACAAAAACTAAAGGAGTTTGTTACCACTAAACCAGCCCTGTAAGAAATTATAAAGGGGACCCTTTGAGTGGAGAAGAGACAAAACAAAAAAGACCAAAAGCAGCAAAGATTAGAAAGGACCAGAGAATATCATCAGAAACACCAACTCAACAGGCAACACAATGGCATTAAATTCATATCTTTTAGTATTCATTCTAAATGTTAATGGACTAAATGCTCCAATAAAAAGACATAGGGTATCAGAATGGATGAAAAAACAAGACCCATCTATATGCTGCTTACAAGAGACTTATTTTTAGACATAAAGACACATGCAGATTGAAAGTAAGGGGATGGAGAACCATCTATCATGCTAATGTTCATCAAAAGAAAGCTGGATACTTATATCAGACAAACCAAATTTTAAAATAATTACTGTAACAAGAGATGAAGAAAGGTACTATATCAAAATTATCCACCAAGAAGCTCTAACAACTGTAAATATTTATGTCTCCCATGTGGAGGCATCCAAATATATAAATAAATTAATCAATCAGAAATATAAAGGAAACTCATTGATAATAATACCATAATAGTAAGGGACATCAATACCCCACTTAAAGGAATGGACAGATCATCTAAGCAGAAAACCAACAAGGAAACGATGGCTTTGAATGACACACTGGACCGGATGGATTTTACATATATATTCAGAACATTGCATCCTAAAAAGCAGCAGAATACACATTCTTCTTGAGTGCTCATAGAACATTTTCCAGAATAGATCACATACTGGGTCACAAATCAGTCCTCAATAAGTACCAAAGGATTGATATCATACCTTGCATATTTTCAGACCACAACTCTATGAAACTTGAAATCAATCACAGAAAAAAAAAATTTGGAAAGACCATGAATACTTGGAGATTAGAGAACATCCTACTTAAGAATGAATTGGTTAACCGAGAAATTAAGGAGGAAATTAAAAAGTACACGGAAGCCAATCAAAATGAAAACACAACAGCCAAAACCTCTGGATGCAGCAAAGGTTGTCATAAGAGGGAATTATATAGCAATCTAGGACCTCCTAAAGAAGGAAGAAAGAACTCAAATGTACAACCTAACCTTACACCTAAAAGAACTGGGAAAAAAAAATGGCAAAAAAGTGCAAAACCAGCAGAAGAAGGAAAATAATTAAGATCAAAGCAGAAATAAATGATATAGAATCCAAAAAAAATAAAACAAAACAGTACAACAGATAAATGAAACCGGGAACTGGTTATTTGAAAAAATTAACAAAATTGATAAACCTCTAGCAAGTTTGAACAAAAAGAAAAAGGAAAGGATCCAAATAAATAAAATCACGAATGAAAGAGGAGAGATCCCAACAAATACCATAGAAATAAAAACAATAAAAAAAGAATATTATGATCAATTATATGCCAACAAATTGGCCAATCTGAAAGAAATGGATAAATTCCTAGAAATATATAAACTACAAAAACTGAAACAGGAAGAAATAGAAAATTTGAACAGACTCATAACCAGTAAAGAAATTGAATCAGTAATCAAAAATCTCCCAACAAACAAGAATCAAGAGCTGCATGGCTTTCTATGGAAACTCTACCAAACATTTAAAGAAGAGTTGACACCTATTTTTTTGAAGCTGTCTAAAAAAAATACAAATGGAAGGAAAACTTCCAAACTCATTTTATGAGGCCAGCATTACCTTGATTCCAAAACCAAAGACCCCACTAAAAAGAACTACAGACCAATTTCTCTGATGAACATGGATGTAAAAATTATCAACAATATACTAGAAAACTGGATCCAACAGTATATTAAAAGAATTATTCACCACGATCAAGTGGGATTTATTCTTGGGATGCAAGGCTCGTTCAATATCAGCAAATCAATCAGTGTGATACATCACATTAATAAAAGGATACGAACCACATGATCCTCTCAATAGATGCAGAAAAGGCATTTGAGAAAATACAGCATCGCTTCTTGATAAAAATCTCAAAACACTAGGGATAGAAGGATCATACCTCAAGTCATAAAGGCCACATATAAAAGACCCACCGCTAATATCATCCTCAATAAGGAAAAACTGAGAGCTTTCCCAGTAAGGTCAGGAACATTACAAGGATGTCTACTCTCACCACTGCTCTTCAAGATAGTACTGGAAGTCCTAGCCTCAGCAATCAGAGAACAGAAGAAATAAAAGGCATCCAAATCATCAAGGAAGAAGTCAAACATTCACTCCTTTCAGATGACATGATACTCTGTGTGAAAAACCCAAAAGACTCTACCAAAAAATGCCAGAACTGATACATGAATTCAGCAAAGTCACAGGATATAAAATCAAAGTACAGAAATAGGTTTCCTTTCTATACACCAATAATGAAGCAGAAGAAAGAGAAATCAATGAATTGATCCCATTTACAATTGCATCAAAAGCCATAGAATACCTAGGAATAAACCTAACGAAAGAGGTGAAAAATCTATACACTGAATACCATAGAAAGCTTATGAAAGAAATTGAAGAAGACACACACGAAAAAATGGAAAAACATTCCACGCTCATGGATTAGAAGAACTAATATTGTTAAAATGTCAGTATTACCCAAAGCAATCTACATATTCAATGCAATCCCTATCAAAATAACACCAGCATTCGTGACAGAGCTAGAATAAACAATCGTAACATTTGTACAAAACCAGAGAAGACCCTGAATAGCCAAAGTAATGTTGAAAAAGAAAACCAAAACCAGACCTTAAACTGTATTACAAAGCTGTAATCATCACAACAATGTGGTACTGGCACAAAAACAGACACATAGATCAATGGAACAGAATAAAAAGCCCAGAAATGGACCCACAAATGTATGGCCAACTAATCTTTTACAAAGAAGGAAAGGATATCTAGTGGAAAAAGCAGTCTCTTCAGCAAATGGTGTTGGGAAAAAGTGGACAGCAATATGCAGAAGAAAGAACCTGGACCACTTTCTTACACTATACACAAAAAATAAACTCAAAATTGATGAAAGGCCTAAATGTAAGACAGGAAGCCACCAAAATCCTAGAGGAGAAAATAGACAGCAGCCTCTTTAACCTCAGCTGCAGCAACTTCTTATTTGTCATATCTCCAGAGGCAAGGGAAACAAAAGCAAAACTGAACTATTGGGACCTCATGAAGATAAAAACCTTTTGCATGGTGAAGGACAGGAAAACTAAAAGGTAACCAATGGAATGGGAGAAGATGTTTGCAAATGACATATCAGATAAAGGGATAGTATCTAAAATCTATAAAGAACTTACCAGACTCAACACCTAAAAAACAAATAATCCAGTGAACAAATGGGCAAAGGACCCGCATAGACACTTTTCCCAAGAAGACATCCAGATGGCTAACAGACACATGAAAAAGGGCTCAACATCACTCATCATCAGGGAAATACAAATCAAAGCCATAATGGGATGTCATCTCATACTTGTCAGAATGGCTAACATTAACAACTCAGGCAACAGATGTTGGTGAGGATGCAAAGAAAGGAATCCTTTAGCACTGCTGGTGGGAATGCAAACTGGTGTAGCCACTCTGGAAAACAGTATGGAGGTTCCTCAAAAAATTAAAAATAGAACTAACCTACTACCCAGCAATTTTACTACTGGGAATTTGTCCAAAGGATAAAGCAATGCTGATAGAAGGGACACATGCACCCCAATGTCTATAGCAGCACTATTAACAATAGTCAAAGTATGGAAAGAGCCCAATCTCCATTTTAAAAAAGAAATATGAAAAAAGAAAGACAATGGGCAAAATACATGAAAAACTATTTCTCCGAAGAAAATACTGGGATAGCAAATAAGCCCACGGGAAGATGCTAATCATTAACTATCAGGAAAATGCAAATTAGGGATGAAGGAAATATCACTGCATACTTATTAGAACATATATAAAAAACAATGACAATGCCAAATGCTGGTAAGGATGTGGAAAAATTGAATCTCTCATATGTCGCTATGGCTAATGTAAAATGGTACACTTTGGAACGGAATTTGACAATTTCTTTCAAACCTAACTATATAAACCATAGATCCAACCACCAAACTTCTTGGCATTTCCCAGAGAAATAAAAATATTCGTTCACATAAAAACCTGTACATGATTCTTCATAGCAGCTCTATTTTTAATAGAGCTGGAAACAACCAAAATGTCCTCGTCTCCATGAATGGTTAAACAAACCCTGGGCCATTATCAGCAATAAAAAAGGAATAATAATAACTTGGGTGGATCTGAATGGCACTATGCTGAGTGGAAAAAATCAGTATCAAAAGGTATAATTTGTGATTCAATTTACACAATCTTATGTCAAAAGCATAGAGATGGAGAACAGCTTAGTAATTGCCAGGGGTTCAGGGCTGCGGGGGAGGGGAGAGGGACTTGGTATGACTACAAACATGTAGCAGGAGGGAGATCGTTTTGGTCATAGTTTTGTATCTTGATTTTGGTGATGGTTATGGGAATCTACACTCGGGATAAAGACGGACTTTACACACACACTGTAGCTATGTCAAATTCCTGGTCTGGTATTGTACCTTAATTAACTACGATGTAATCACGGGAGAAAGTAGATAAAGGATGCTTGGGACCTCTCTGTATTATCCTTGCAATTTTCTGTGTGCTGTAATTATTTTTGAAAATATAGGGAAAAATTAAAAATCCCATTTTGCCTCGGGTAGCTGTGGCCTACATTATTTAGTCAAAGGAGAAACCGTGAGACGGTACAAACCCCAATTCCGGGTTTTACACAGAAGCATGACCTGGGGCAGAAGAAAGGCTCAGGGCTGCAGAAGGCGGGGAGCCAGAGAGAGGTTTCCCTCTCCCTGAGGGTGTGGGAGGCGGCGTCGGAGCGCCTGAAGCAGGGAGGTGAGTGGCGCGCCGCCCAGTCCCAGCCCCACCCTCCGCGGGCTCCTGGAGTCCGTGCGATCCCTGCAGCAGAAGGCTGGGGAGCCGGAGGCGCGAGGACTCTGGAGCGGTGCTCCTGCGTTCCCGACACCGCGGCTCCAAACCTTGAGAGGACCAAGAGAACTTTCTTTGAACTGCGAACAGTTTTGGTCAACGGGATAGCCTCCCATGCTTTGGCTTCCCGCCTCTTCATTGTGGTTCTGATCCCTCGCTGCTTTCCTTCTCGAACCTGCTGGGGTGCAATCGGAAGCCCGTCAGCGCGCCAGACGGCTGTCCGGACCTGCGAGGGTGGGAGGCGGCCGCCAGCCCTGTCCCCTCGCAGCCCCCGCCCCGCCGCGCAGCGGTGCTCGCCCGGGGTAGCTGGCTGTGCCTGGCGCTCGGGCAGCGCGCGGCATGCAGTCTCTCAACATCACCCGGGAGCAGTTCTCCAGGCTGCTACGGGACCATAACCTGACGCGCGAGCAGTTCATCGCGCGCTACGGGCTGCGGCCGCTTGTCTACACCCCGGAGCTGCCGGGGCGCGCCAAGCTGGCCTTCGTGCTCACCAGCGTGCTCATATTTGCCCTAGCGCTCTTTGGCAACGCGCTGGTGGTCTATGTGGTGACCCGCAGCAAGGCCATGCGCACCGTCACGAACATCTTCATCTGCTCCTTGGCGCTCAGCGACCTGCTCATCGCCTTCTTCTGCATCCCGGTCACCATGCTACAGAACATCTCTGACACCTGGCTGGGGGGTGAGTCCGCGAGCGCACCTTCTTCTCTAAACCCCAGTCTGCCAAGGGACTCTTCCCGCCCCCTCTATTCCTTACATTTCTGTCTCTACCAAATGAATCCAGTGCTCCTTCTTAGAACTTCCTCACTTGTGCTCACTTGGAGAGAAGTTTTTTGCCACTTTTAATTCAGCCCAACGTTTCTTTTCCTTGTCGCTTAAAGACATAGTTAGGAAAATGCCTAGGAAACGTACAAGGCAGTGAGGTGGGGAGTTGCACCTCTCTCCTGTTATTTCAGCTCCTTTTCCCATAATTACCAGGATTTTCCCTATTTCCAATAAAAGTAAGATAAAAATATTTCACATAATAAAAGTCTCGATATCCGCTCTTCCTGCATACCTCTAGGTTCACTCCACAGTTGCCTCTATGGCTTCCAAACAGGTATTTGTAGATCTAACTCTTATATGAGGATTTAAACTATATATATGTATATATATATATATATATATATATATATATCTTGGAATAGTCCTTCTTTTTAAAGATTGTATTAACAGTCAAGCAGGGAGAAAGAACACAGAAAACATAACATACCCCCTGCTGACTGATAATGAAGGAGACAGCGATTTGTCCTCCTTCCTTAAAAGGGGAGTGGAAATGGCAGAAAAGCCATTCAGAGTCATTGAACTGGGAGCAGTATGTTGAGGTTGAGAAAAAAGTAGACACTTCACTTCCCTAAATGATTCAGTCTTTCCAGAGACACAGCTTTAGAGCATCCTTGTAATCCGTAAGCAGTATTGTCTTCTATTGTCACCAGTGTTCTTGGTGTGCCTTGGGGAGGAAGCACAGGTTGTGTTGTACCCCATTGTCATGGATGGGTGCATCCTTGAGGCCTCATCAAAATTCTTAGAAAGTGGTTGGAAATACAGAGGGAATGTGAGAGAAATGGGTCATTATGCCTTTAAACCCTGCCATTTCCACTCCTTTGCTACTTCCTTTAAATCTCACTGCGGGTGTTCATTTCATCCTACATTAACAATTTGAGATTTTCTTTCCCTGGCATAGCTTTTTTCCCCCATTAATTTGCATTGGATTTTATCATTAGTGGGTCAAGACGCTAAAATCTTTGATTCCCACCTCATCTGTAATGTAAATATTCCCAAAACTAAATTAAACATTAGAGAACATAGCATCCACTTGAGGGTGACACAGTGCAGGAATTTGCAAACTGACTTATGCGTTATAGCCTTTCTTATGCACTCTGATGAAATCATTGTCCTTGGGCATTTTAAAGTTGCCTGGTGCAACTAACTCCGCCAAATTAATGGGTAAACTTTTGGTCATCATATATAACTTATTTTTTGAGGCAATGGTACAGGAGTTTTCATTTCTGCATGTTTCTGAAGACAGATTTATGAAGCATATATGTATTGCTGGATGATTATAGCTCTGTGTGTAAAGGTAAACACAGTGAAGAAAAGTGGGATGTTATACTGGGAATTCAAAGACCTGGATTACTACTTTGGCTCTGATACATGTTGATTCAACACATCTGAGCCTCAGTTTCTCAATAAAATATTAGGAGTTCTGGGAGCCTGGAAGTGGAATAAAGCAGATGTTTAGCCCCTAGCCATCCTAGGAGATCAAGCCTGGGAAAGATTACAGGGTGGATCTTTCTTTCAGAGGACTTAGGTGGGCGCTGCAAAGATTTTTCTTAAACTTTCTGTTTTCCTTGCTTCCCCGTTCATGAAGGACATTTCACTTTAGGTTCTAAATGCTGAAAAAGAGTAATACATTGGGTATGTATTTTACAGGTTAGTGTGAGGATAAATGTGTTAGTAAAAGTGCTTTGAAGCAATTTATTATTCCATGAAAGTATAAGGTATTAATTCTATTAAGGATTGTTTGATTTTAGGTGGCTTATGTTTATCTGAGACTAGATTTATAGAATAAATATTCTTATAAATCAAGTAAGTAACACCAAAATTGAAGTTCAGGGGAAAGAAGAGAGCTTGCAGAGTTTCTGGAGAAAGTGATACAGATTTAACCTGTCCTTTATAGGATAGGATAATAATTGCAACACTCCTTTGATAAATTAACAAAAGAGCTTTCAAGGGAATGTAATCTAATAGTTCAAAGTTAATTCACAGTCTATTAGTCCCTAAAGCTATTGAGGATCTTCTTTATGGCAAAGCATTTTACCTTGGTAATACAAAAAAATGAACAAAGCTTATCTAATGACTTTTGGGGCCTCAGAGAATATGAAATATCCCAGAATAAGCAAATCTAGGATTTAATAGAAGAGGATCCATTCTGCTGCAAGAGCACAGAAGTCAGGAAGGCTTTACCAAGGACTTTTGAGCTAGATATTGAGGAATGATTCAGATTGTTCCTAACAAAGGAAGAAGGTTGGAGTGTGTTCTAGGAACAGGGGTCAATCCAAAGTTTGGAGGAAAGGAAAAGGTGATGAATTCCAGGAATGCTGTGTAAGCCATTTCAAGAATATAGTTTATATGTGAGCAATGGTGGGAAATGAGACAGAAGAGTAGGCTAGTGCAAATGGGGAAGAAAAAGTATATTATCAGTTATACTACACCTAAAATATGAATACCCCTCAAATTCCTTCAGAAGTGAAATAGGAAACATAAATGGAACAGCAGAGACCACTAGGAGGAAACAGTGGAGAAGGAAGTCTGCTACCTCCCCTAAAGCGGGCAGGATCCCTGCAGGCAGGGGTGTCAGATCTTCTTTGGTTGTTGTAGTTACTGCCTTTTTTTTTTTTTTCAGAGAAGCTGGGAATATGGAATGTTATGATCTTGGCATGTAATTCAAATTTAAAAGTAGAATTGTGTAAAAGAACCTCTCTGTGGGTTTGGCCACGAATAATTCATGAACCTCCAGTTTGTGACTTCTCAAAGCCTCCCTCTCAAACATTTCTGACAAAGGTAGAGCTATAAATGACTGTTGTTTTCTTCTTTAGTCCACTTATCTCCCTTGCTAGGGACCAGTGTTACCTACTGAGTCAAAGCCTGCATTTGGACAAGACCTCCAGGTGATTCATAAGCACATGAAAATTTGAGAAGCACCACTATAAGTAACGATTTTCAGACTTGGCTGCCTAGAGAACCTCTTGAGAGACTTTGAAAATGATCTGTGCAGGCCCCAGTCCAAATTAATTACATCTGACTCTCTGGAGCCAGCTTGCACTGACTTACAGAGACCATTGTGTTCATCTTTACTCAGTTCCCCATTCAGGGACATCATATTGTTGGCTTGAAATCAGCCATGGTGTAGCTCATGGATGGCTCAGTCGGTTAAGCATCCAACTTCAGCTCAGGTCATGATCTCACCACAGTTCATGGGTTTGAGCCCCATGTCGGGCTCTGTTCTGACAGCACAGAGCCTGGAGCCTGCTTCAGATTCTGTGTCTTTCTCTCTGCCCCTCCCCTGTTCACCCTCTGTCTCTCTCTCTCAAAAATAAATAAACATTAAAAAAAAAAAAAGAAGTCGGTCATGGTAGGAGTATTTACACTGTGGACATCAGCAGCTGCAGATCAGTTTCTTTTTTAAAGAAAAAACCCCAAAACTCAAAACCATACAGTTGTCTTCCAGCATACCACTGAGCAAAACTTTGAGTTTCCATTTGTACAGTGGTGACACTATAAATGACAGGTGCAACAAATTATATCCATAAATATTTGGTTTATTTATATGAGTTACACTCAATTTAGAAGATCTTAATTCAGCATCTGAGTTTGCTCAGCATTGAGGAAAGTGTATGTTCAATCCTTCTGTATATCTGGCATTACCAACCTAATGCCAACTCTCTGTGATCAACAGTTGATTTGCTCCCACACTACTCCCCAGAACTTCTGACATGGAGCTGGTAGGAGTAGAGATTCACTGCCCCCAAGAATAGTAAATAACATTTGCTTATGATTTTTTTTAATCACTAATGTGAGGATGGGGTTTTATTGTCTTAGCAATTAGGAGTCAGGCCTTGGAAGTTCTGTGTGCATTCTAGTCACCAATCTGTTTGGTTCAACTTCAGCAGTGAACTTGCCCTTTGTGTTCTTGGCACCACAGAATTTACCTATCCTTATCTGCTGGCTGTTCTTCCTCATTTTGTCTCTTTTTTTCGTTCTTTAATATATTTCTTCGAAATATCTAAATGTTCCTCCAAATTTACTGACAGTATGGTGAAATTTTTTTCAACTAAATTCAGTACAATAGATTTTGCTTCTGAACAATGCTCCAGAACACTTTTCTCTCTTCTCTAGGTGTCCATAAGCTTCTCTTTTTCCTTCTTACTTTGCTTTCTATATATCAGTCTTTTTCTCTATATTCTTTCCTTCAGTGATTCTCATACTTTCTCTCATTTTTTGAGTGTGTGTCACCTGAAGCCTGGTACGCAATCTCTTTTCTTCCATTGTTCATTTCTGCATAGAGGCTACAATCAAGACTCTCCTTTTATTGGTGATAATTCTGAAACCAGTATCTAATTATCTAATTATTGTAAGCCATAATCTCTCTTATCTGTAAAGTAGGCATTTACACATGGATATCTAATTAGCATCCACCATTCTCTCACCTTACTTTGTCTCTCGGCCCAGGGTCTAAATTATTATTAATAGTACTATGAGTCATTCTTGTATTCAGCATCCTCTGAATATCTGCTGTGTGCACTGGAATATTGTAAGTGTAGAGAAAGCTGTGTCCTTGTGGAACTGCCAGGTTTCAGTTAGAGCAAGAAGGGGAAGGTGCCATTCAAAGAAAACATGGGCGAGGTAGGGGATTTCGTTGATGTCAGAGATCCAGAGTGCACTATGGAGAAAGCAGGGGGGGGGGGGCGTGTTAGGGAATGGGACCTTGGGTCATAGTGGGGATATCAAGAGCCTAGATTGGGTCCAGGGGCAAGGGATGGTCTAGGAGAATAGGACTCATGGTGACTGAGATAAAAGTGAACTTAAAACATGAAGGGATTAATTCTAAAGTCTTTCCAGAAGGAGTTGGAAAATCAGTTCTAATCTTACCCTCCTTTATGGTTCTCAGCATTAATAAATTGAGATGCGGAGGCCTTGATGGCCTTGCCAGGAGCCCACAGGTCTCTCTGCTGGCTTTCATCCTGCTGGGGGTGTAGTCACAGCCAGGGGAAGTGTGCACCCAGAGCTCTATGCATCTCCCTGCAATCCTGTTGTGGGCACTGAAAAGAATTTTCTAATGATGACTGGCAAATTGACTAAAAGCAATTACAAAAAAGGAGTTCCAAAAATACCCTAAGTAATGGCAGCCTCACTGGGAGAAGTGTACTTTCACATACACTTACTACATTTGAAGACTACTTGCTTAGGTAAAAAAAAATGTGAAAATTAATTTTTTCAGTAGCTGATAGGAAAATTCCTATTAGAGCAGTGATTCTCAATCTTGCCAACAGATGGAATCACTCGGGGGAGTTCCTAAAATGATGACTGTTCTGGGGCCCCTGGGTGGCTCAGTCGGTTAAGTGTCCGACTTCTGCTCAGGTCATGATCTCGTGGTCCGTGATTTCGAGCCCCGTGTCGGACTCTGTGCTGACAGCTCAGAGCCTGGAGCCTGTTTCAGATTCTGTGTCTCCTTCTCTCTCTGACCCTCCCCCGTTCATGCTCTGTCTCTCTCTGTCTCAAAAATAAATAAACGTTAAAAAAAATTAAAAAAAAAATGATGACTGTTCCTACCCCTTAGAGATTCTGATTTAATTGGGCTGAATGTGATACCTAGGTACTGGATTTTCAGAAGTTCCTGAATTGTATAATTTGTAGCCAAGGTTGAGAACCACTGTTGTAGGGTAAATGTTGACAGCACCAAGGCTTGGGTTATTGTGAAGGTGAAAAGAAATAATGGATGTAAAGTGCTTAAATAGCACAGTGCCTGCTACCTATGCCAGCACACGTTTGCTATGTGTTGTATAAAAAAAAAACAATCGGAATTAGAATGCTTGGAAAATGCAAAAGTAAGCTGCATAAAATGGAATCCAACATGGAACTCTGAGACAGTTCTCCCATTGTACCCAGCCACGTCTTTACTAAAGCCATACACTTTTTTGGAGTCTTTCATGGTGGATTTAGAAAGAAGTCAAAAATGATTAAAATGTTGGGCTGATGTAAGATGAAAGACAAAAAGAATTATTCTCTCACTTGGAGAATGAAACTCTAATTTAACATTTTTAAATTAAAAAATTTTTTTTTCAATGTCTATTTATTTTAGAGAGACTGGCCGACTGTGAGCAGGGGAGGGGCAGAGAGAGAGAGGGAGAGAGAGAGAGAAAGAGAGAGAGAGAGAGACATGGAATCTGAAGTAGGCTCCAGGCTCCGCACTGTCACCACAGAGCCCAAGGCAGGGCTTGAACTCACAAATTATGAGATCATGATGGGGGCAAAACTCGGACGCTTAACTGACTGAGCCCCGGGGTGCCCCTGAAACTTAGCACACCCCACAGCAAGGTTTTCAGTGCATGTTACCCACAGCCATGGTGGCTGGTGTCAGTGTGTATGGAACAGGCGGGTTCCCAAGCTTTATCAAAATAGCCCCCTTCTCTCTTGTTAATAAATGGGGTTTTGCATAACATTTCATATTTGTGAAAAAGGATTTTACTGGAAGAAAGAACTGGAAGGAGGGAGGGTGAGAAAAAAACGAACACTCACTGTACACAACACAGAAATTCAGGTGAGTTTTTAGAGATTTCAGCTTGATAAATTGTGAAATAGGTTATTAAAGGAAATTGTTGAACATTATGTGGTGAAAAGATCTTAATTAGGGGGGCCGGCTCAGAGCAGAGGGATTAGACTGGAACTATTTCATTATTTGATTGGTGATTAGAAAACATCACTTACACATGTTATAATAATTTTCTCTTTTCCTATAGCATTTCAGAAACTTCAGAGTTTCTGGGGGAAATTTAAATATGGTGAAACTGATGTAAAATCAACAGTATTATGGGGCTTTTTAAAAACCTTTTAATGGGAATGATGAAAGCTCTTGACGAAGAGTAGACTCACTGAAAAAAATAAAAGAAAGAAATCAAAGAGAGACCCAATGGTAGTTTGGAACTCAAATGAAAAAATGTGCCAAGGCTAACCTCTGGGTGATCTTCTCTAAAATCAATTATGGGCACACTTTAAGAAGAAAAGATACCATGGTCAAGAAATTCACTAAGTTTTCTTGGAAGGCTGCAGGGTGGTAGTAAAAGCAGTGGGATTTGTATGCGTCTCTACGTAGAGACAACAGCATTTCATGGTTAAAATAAGGACACAGAAGGGATGCCTGGGTGGCTCAGTCGGTTAATCATCTGACTCTTGACTTCAGCTCAGGTCATGATCTTGCAATTTGTGAGATTGAGCCCTGTGGTGGGGCTCTGCGCTGACAATGCAGATCCTGCTTGGGATTCTCTTTCTTCCTCTCTCTCTGCCCCTCCCCCCATTCACGTGCTCAAAATCAATAAATAAACTTTTTTTTAAATTTTTTTTTAACGTTTATTTATTTTTGAGACAGAGAGAGACAGAGCATGAACGGGGGAGGGTCAGAGAGAGGGAGACACAGAATCTGAAACAGGCTCCAGGCTCTGAACGGTCAGCACAGAGCCCGACGCGGGGCTCGAACTCACAGACTGCGAGATCATGACCTGAGCCGAAGTCGGCCGCTTAACCGACTGAGCCACCCAGGCGCCCCAAATAAACTTTTTTTAAAAAGGGACACAAAAGGATTTGGCAATGACAAAACTTGGAAAAATTCATTGGGCACTTAAGAGGCATAAAAAAAATCTCTTTTTCATCTGCTTTTCTAAAATAGAGCTTAGCATGTTCTTTGGCCAGTGGTTGGTTTATTATAATTCTTGTTTGCAACTAGAGAAGCCCATTTTAAACTAACTTAAGAAAAGGAGCGGGCAGCGTGGGGCGGGGGGCGGGGGAGGTATTCTGACTCATGGAACTGAAAAAACTCAGGATTAGGGTTAGCTTCTGGCACAGCTGGATCCAGGTCCTCTGACAGTGACTCTGGAGGCCCACCATCCTTCCTCTCTGTGCCCAGCCTCACTTCCTTCTGTTTTGCGGCTTCATTCTTGGAATATCTTTTTCAGGTAGTATGAAAGATGGTCCTGGAGCTATAGGCTCACATTTTCTTTAAAACTCCCTATCTCAACTCAAATGTGTATCCACAGATAATTTTGTTGTCTTGATTCCTGCTTTAAAATTAAGTATTGATTTCATTTTTTTAAAGTTTATTTATTTTGAGAAAGTGTGAGCGAGGGAGGGGCAGAGAGTAAGGGAGACAGAGAATCTGAAACAGGCTCTGTGAGCTGTTAGCAAGGAGCCAGAGGGGTCCGTCTCCTGAAAGGTGAGATCATGACCTGAGCTGAAATCAGGAGTCAGAAACTTAGACGCTTAACCAACTGAGCCGCCTAGGCGCCCCTGAAGATTGATTTCTAATTATTAATTTTTAAGTACTCAAGTGTTTATTGTTCTTATCTGTCTAGGCAAGACAAAATTTGTTCTTCTTGTGGCTGTTTCTGAGAAATACATCGCGTATAGTACCAGAAAGATTGTAGATTATTAAGGACTAGTGGAATTCTCCTTAAAATGTATTGTGTTCTTATAACACAGGAGAAATAAAAGAGGTAAAAAGACAGTTTGGTTCAGGGGCGCCTAGGTCGCTCAGGTGACCGATTTAGGCTCAGGTCACGATCTTGCGGTTCATATGTTCGAGCCCCGTGTCCCACTCTGTGCTGACAGCTCAGAGCCTGGAGCCTGCTTCGGATCCTGTGTCTCCCTCCCTCTCTCTCTGCCCCTGCCCTGCTCATGCTGCCTCTCTCTGTGTGTCAAAATAAATAAACATTAAAAAATTATAAAAAAATTAATATAAATCAAAATGAGTAGGTCCTTAGTGTGGACAATACTGGGTTTTAATCCTGTCGCACCATTTATGACTCACAAGTTACTGTGCTATTAACTACATTTCCTTGCATTCAATCTGCTCCTATTAGGAGATGTTATACGATGTTATAAACTGAGAAGTTATAAAATAATGTCTGATGTTGCCCCCCAGTGGACAATGTAGCAGCATACATTACATCAAAATGCAAGATTTACATCATACTATATTTTATCAAAAATATTAATGCATATTCAGTTCTTATGATTTCCCATTGTATTTCAGTATGAAGTATACAATATTTACACATTTCCACCTATAAAACTTTTCACCTATAAAACTTGAAACGAGGTTGAAAGTCTCTTTCAATACATGTATAAAAAATATTTTAAAAAATCTCTTCTTTGTAGAATTGAGATGCATTTAATATCTGCAGTGTTATTTGCAGGTTGACAAACACAGTGTTTCATACTGGGACAATTATTTTATTTCTCCTTGCTGTAGCTTCTTCATCTGTAAATTTGGGAAACGTATGCATACTTTATAGGGCTGCTGTGAGAGTGAATGACCCTGTATGTGAAGGACCCAGCACTTAGTGGGCACCCAAAGAAAGGAAGCTAATTGTGACTTACGGCTGCAAATTATTACTATTTAAATGTTAGGGTGGCACCTGGGTGACTTAACTGGTTAAGCATCTGACCCTTGATTTCGGCTCACATCGTGATCTCATAGTTGTTGAGGTGGAGCCCTGCATCGGGCTTTGTGCCGATGGTGCGGAGCCCGCTTGGGATTTCTCTCTTCCTCTCTCTCTGCCTACCCCCTGCTTGTGTTCTCTCTCACTCTCAAAAAAATAAACATTAAGATAAAATAAAATAAATAAAATAAAATAAAATAAATAAAATGTGAATTTTATTTTAATTTGGTTTATAGACAATAAGGATGATAGAGTTTAAAAAAACTGTAATTACAGAATTAATTTCTCAAGGACATATGATATGCACTTATATAAAACAACTATAAGTAGTCCCATCCACATATAACTTAGTTTTGTTAACAAAGCCTTGAATAATTACCATGAAAATATTTACTTCTATATTCAATGAAAAGTCAAACTAATCATTTGTAGTCTAAACACAGAAAAGAGTACTTACTTTTGTTCATTTCGGAAGCAATAACATATCCTGAAAAGAGGCTTAAGTGGTAAAAGACTTGTTGGGGCCGATATAGATTTTGTAGTTCCTTGCAAGGCCCATGTGTCTTTCCAGGACACTGCAGACCATAGGCACCGTGTTGCCACGCTAGTATTAATACAGACACGTCCTGCTATGCTGGCACAGGGCACGGTTTCTCTTTCTGCAACGGGTTGCGTTTCATCACCTGTTTCTGCCCCATTTGTGCACAGTTTTGCCTACATAGTTAGACCTCATATGCTAGTTTCTGGGATCTGGAGGACAAATTTCTGAAATAAAAAAGTTGTCCTGGTCTTTTCCTCAGAAACTTTCACGAGAACAGACTCCTGCATATTTACTCTCAGTGGTTCTGCCCACCTGTGTACTAAAGTTTGGAGCCCTAACACACAACACATATTCCCAGAAGTCCATATTGACTCAGCTTTAGAAGTACTGTCAGCTTATTCTACAGATAGGGCAACATGTGTGGCTTTTTAAAACTTTTCCTCTACTGCAATATCTACAAACAATAAGGGATTTATTTTTTATAAGGAGGAATTTTATTGAGTCAAAATCGAATCCAAGTATCAATATAGACCTAATCCAAGCAGTGATTTCTTCAGTGGATTCTGAGGAAGAACAGTTTTACTTTAAAAAAAAAAATCAGAGTGATGGAGCTTTGAAAATTAGCACTGGTCTATTGCTTAAAATGAATTAAATGAAGACTTAATGACATAAAACATCACTCTGGGCAAGATCCGGTTAAAATTTTGTATTACCTATAAATAGAATCATTAGCTGTAAAATATAGATCTTCACACTGTGTTTGCAAGATGCAAAAATAGCTGGTCTATTCAATAAACACATTATTCAAATTAGATTTTCAGTGTTGGGGAAATAATACATGTGAATTTTATGACTTTGAAGACACAATCTATTTGCCTGTTTTTGGTCTTCTGCATTAGAAGGTAAGCTCCATAAAGTCAAAGACTTCATCTCTCTTGTTTATCCATCATTTAGTTAATTGCACGGTAATAGTTCTCAATATCACCTAGTAGCTTCTCAATAAATATTTTTGGATGCATTAAAGTATATCACCTTATTCGTCATTGTACTAATATTTGAGACTTTTAAGGAATCAGTTGTATTTATTTTCGCAACATGAGGAAGAATGAGATTATATTTATCTTTTGTATATATTTTTGCTTTTTTCTGGTTGCAAGGAATGAAGATTCAATTTACCTCAAATAATTGGAGTATGGCAAGCCTATTTTGTAGTAAAGAATAGAGGGATCTCCTTTGAATTTAGGGACAGTAGCAGGTAGGTCTCATGAAAACTGAAGTGGGATCCAAAGCAGCAGCTATGTGGAGTTCAGCATGAAGAATTCATGAATCTCCAGGGCTCAGCCATGAATGTGACTTTGCTCCAGTCCACCAGTGGACAAAAACTTGCTTATTAAGTCTGATTGCTTTGTACTACCATGGTGTACAATCATTTGGTTTGGTTGATCTTTTTACCATTACATATCTTTCCCTTTCTGCTTTCTACTCTTGGAAAGCTGAATAAATCCTAGGGTTCCAGGTGGCTCAGGCTTGGTACAGTGTCACATTCAAAGAGACTTAGTCCAGTGACCAACACTAATGTAAAATAATTTTGATCAAAGAAATTTTCAAAGATTTTAGTTCATTACTCACAAAATTATTTCTTGAAATCCCTCTCTTCCATTTCATTCAGGTCTTTAATATTACACGTAGTAGTGCCCCACAAAACTTTTTTCACCATGCAAAGATCGTGTGTCTTTTCAGAACACCCCAGACTGTACTGCTGCCTCAGTGATATTAATTCAAAAGCTATCACTGACTTGTGCCCTCATCTTGTAATGCAGGATGTCAAGGTCTCTCAACTTCCCTATCCCATCCCAAGGAAGCCTCCCTTGGTTAAGAACATATGCTTCAGTTACCTGTGGGCATTCTTACTACCTACTTCTTTCTATTCATCCTCATCAGTCTTTTCTCAGGTCTCCCTATTTCTATTCCTTCTCTCCCCATCTCCCTCCGCCTCCTACCCTCTCCCTCTCTGTCTTTAAATCTCAGTCTTATTTATGCAAATATCCCATCCTGATATGTGACCCCAATTATTACATACAATCTGGTTAATGAAACAGCCCATAGAGAGAACCATCCAGCAGGCATGTCTTTGAGTTAAAGAGAAAAGGGTAGAGGAGAGAAAGAAGCCAGGAGAACTCTTATGCTCATTTTATCCCTGTCGTATTTGTTTGTCTTTAGATTTTCTACTTTCTCATAACCCTTGTGGCCCCCACTCTTACTCATGACTTTTCTATATATCTATTGGCTTCATCTCACAGTCCTTATTCTGTTTCCTATGTCTTAATCCAAAGAGAAGGAATTTGACTGGCTTAGACTTTGGGCCCAAATGTCAGCAAAAGGCTAGGAGGAATAGGTGGGTTCATGTGACCCATGGGTTCATATGGGGCCACTCCTTCGACAGAGTTGGAGAGAAAAGGCAGTGCATTTGCCTGGCAGGATTGGCCTGAGATAAAATATAGTTTTGGCTCCTTCTTTAGGAAATTCCTAGAGGCCACAAAATGCACTAGGTTTGCATGGAATCCAGAGAGGTTAACTGACTAATTTATGTCTCTTAAACAATCTGTGAAATTCTCAAATTTTTGGAAGAACAGTTCTCTGTAATATATTTGCGAAGTTATTTCAATAACAATGATGAACATTTCAAGTCAGCTAAGCATGAATCTTGGTTAGTTATTTCAATTGCCTTTGCTTTTTATTCTTTTCAGACTTCATTTTTAAAGGCCTTTCTTGTAGTAAATATGTCAAAGAAAGACTTTTTCTGTTTTTTAAAGCAACTCTGTACACTTACACCCATTTCCTCTCTTCCTGGAGAAAGGTATATAGCAAAAAGGAAAAAAAAACTTTTAAAAAGGAAGAGAACTGGGGAAAAACATCCACATTTTTCTAATATTGTCAGAAAATCTTGACTTACAGATGTTACTGACAGATGGGAAACTGACTATATGAGAATGGAATTGTATTATCTTCCATTAAAAACTTTAAGGAAATCTCTAACAGAAAAAAAATTATTCAGAGAGAAGCATACAAGTCAAAATTGTATACTGAGCTATTTGGGTACTGCATGGTTTTCATACATCTTTTCAACATGTTTTCAGCTCTAGGTAGTAGCAATGGTGGAGTATTACAGACAATCGAAGGGTTTTTTGCTTGTTTGCTTGTTTTTTTTTAAGTTCCTGAAATAAAGGGGTAAATAAAAAGTGGCTGCTTCACTGGTAACTAGAAGGAACTTTATCTGGGGGTAAACTGTACTGATTCCTTTAATTTGAAAAGGGAAAAGGAGCTAAGTGTCTGGAAAGAGCCTAAGGAAAGGAGACGCTGCCCCTTTGCTAAAACAGTTCTTCTGCCAGGCGTAAGAGGTCATTAGGTCAAGAGGTGGTAGGACCCACCTCTCGTGGCCCAGTTACCTTGGTAACAAAAATGGGCCAGGAAAGAGCATTCCCTAACAGCAAAATAGAAAGTCTTCAATATACTGTGTACTTTCCTTGCTGTTTAGAATCTGCTCCATGGACCACCAGCAGCAGCAGCACCTGGAACCTTGTTAGAAACTGTCTCAGACCCCATCCTGGGCTTATGACCTATGTGGTCCATATGCACAAGGGAGTTTGAGGCTGGTTTATAATATACCATTGCTGTGTTACACTTTTGCTTCTGATGAACATGGGATAGATTCTTTTGACCAAAGGTGAAAGACCATTGAGCACTTTTCATTAGCAAATAGAATGGCTAAATACACCTCTTTGATTACCTATTGTACCATAGAGGCAGTTACTACAGTAACCAGGACTTATGCCATTATTTTCTTCCAAGTCATCATTATACCCAGAAGGGTACAGAATTTTATATACAATCAACTTTATTTATCTGCTTGATTTGTTGTGACAAAAACCAAGCTGATCCAAATTTAATGGGTGAAAATTTCCTGAGTAAGTAAGCTTTTACGAAACTGTTTGCTCTGATTTTTCAGAAATTACATTTTTCCTTAATAAACTTCTAGGATATTGAGTGCTTTTTCTGCTTTCTGTAGCCTAGGTGTGGATTTTCAGAGTGAAATCGATGGGATTTTGTTGTCAAAAGATATTATTTAAATAGATTTTTATAGAATTTTTACCATTTATTCATTTATTCATTCATTTACTCATCCAACTAGTGTTTATTGACTGCCTAGTAGATGCCAGCCACAATGTCAAACTTGAGATACAAGGGTGAACAGTACGCCGTGTAGACTGTGTAAAGATTTTGAGAGACATCAGGCTTCCTGGAAAATACAAGTAGCTCCATAGCCCTGGAGTTTAGCATTCAAAGGAGAAGTGGTGAGAGATAAAGCTAGAGAGAAAAGGAAGACAGATCATGAAGAGCCTTCTACTGCTATGTTAAGGAGTTTGAACTTCATTTTGGAGCAGAGGCATCACTGTTCTAAGGCAGTGAATTTCAGAGTATGAGTTGCAACTTATTAATGAGTCATGAAGTCATTTGGTGAGTCAGGATTAGCAACTGAAGAAAAATACAAATATATTAAATATATTAGAATAGAGAATATCAAAGATCATTTACATAATAAAACTTTTGGTTACATGTGTACACACACGCACACACACACACACACACACATATATATACACACACATACACACAGTAAGAAATACTTTTATTTATGTGTGTGTGTGTGTGTGTGTGTGTGTAATATAAAGGTATTTCTTATTGAGGTGAGAACCACTGCTGGAAAGGGAGTCGGGCTAGAGCAAGTCCAGTTGACCATAAACAGGTTAGACCAGCAGAACTCAGCAGCGCTTTGATTTGGGTGTGTGGCTACACAGTGGCTATACTTTGTTTTGGCCAACTGTCAGGATTGGGTTACTAAAATGGAGGAATTACCGCTTCTCGGCCTTTTGGCTAAGATCAAGTGTGGAGGAATTGATGATGCAATTTATAAGGAACACAGATAATCAAAAAATCGATTTACCTATGGTTGTTAATAAAGTAGTAAGTCTTTTGTATCCATTTTGGAATGTGTGGGTGTAAATGAGACTGACAAAGGCAAATTGTTTAGATTATGCCAAAAGATGTAAGCACTGGCTGAGTAGAAGAATGGCTGTCTTACATATGATTTTTGCCTAGGGCCTCCTAGCTCTCTGTTTGTATTACTGTTACTTATTACTATTTATTAGTAATTTCATTACTATTATTAATAAAAACAGCTTTTATTGAAAAAAAAGTATGGTGTACTCTCTGTGGATAATGTATTTTAATTTTCGGACTGTGTTAAGTTAGATATTAGTAAATTATAGCATAGGAGACCCATCACTCAAATAAAATTTAGGAAAATATTACCCCATTAAGATTCAAAAAACTAGTGTTTAGAAAAACAGGGTGGGAAAGCAATAAGAAATGTGAAAGGTGTAGAGATGAGATGTGGAAAAGAAGGAATGGAGATAATCAACATTTTCCGAGTCTAAATACACACACGGGTAGCTAATAGAGTTGTATTAATTGGGCAAGTAGTGAAGTAATTTAAAGGAATTTAAAAGAAATAACATTGCTGCTTCTAAACCAGTGTGGCACACTGAATACACACTTCTTTTGTAAAGCCTTCACTAATTACTTAAAATCTGTTATCTAGGGGCTATTTTTCATGGTGGCTAAGAGCATAGACTCTGGAGCCAGACTGCTTGCTCCATCATGTGGAATATAGGAATGACCTTAGGGAATTTGGTTTAGTCCTCATTTCTTTCTACAGCTGGAGATGTTAGCAATTCCTACCTTATAGTGTTGCTATGAGGATTTTATGGAGTTTATGGCTTGAGTTAATGCTTGCTAGAACAATACCTGGCATATGGCAAATGCTCAGTAAATATTACTGGAATGGAAGTTAGTGTTTTAACTTTGAACATCATCACTAGTTTCTCAGCCAAAGACATTGCTGGAAGATATAGGACACTAAACAGTGACATAAGAAGAGAGAGCAGGGGAGATCAGAGGTGGAATTTCATGCTGTTGCAAAACTCTAGAAGTTAATGAGAGCAGTGCAGAGAAAGAGATGAAAGATAACATATTAGTCAGGGTTCTCCAGGGAAACTGAATATGTATATATTGCATATATACACATATATATTATATACTGTATATATATACACATATATATGTGTGTGTATATATATATACACATACATATACGTATATATGTATATACATAAATACATACATATATACACATACATATACATATATATGTGTATATATACAGTATATAATATATAGTATATAATATAGTATATAGTAGGTAATATAGTTATGTAATATAGTATATAATATATAATATATAATGTATAATTATATATTATATATAATGTATATATTATGTATAATGTATAATTATATATATAATGTATAAACATAATATATAATGTATATATATAGTATATATATACTATAGTATATAGTATATAGTATAGTATATGTACTATAGTATATATAGTATATATATATACTATAGTATATAGTATATAGTATAGTATATATACTATAGTATATAGTATAGTATATAGTATATATAAAGTATATAGTATATATATAATATAGTATATAATATATAATAGTATATAATATATATAGTATATAGTATACAGTATATAGTATATAGTATATACTAGTGTATACTACACACTAGTATATACTAGTATAGTCTATACTAGTATATACTAGTGTGTAGTATACACTAGTATATACTAGTATAGACTATACTAGTATATAGTATATATGTAGTATATAATATATAATATATAGAATATATATTTAGCATATAGTATATAGTATAGTATATAGTATATATATGTATATAGTATATAATATATATAGTATACTATATAATATTATATAGTATATACTATATATGTACATATATAGTATATGCTATATATATATATATATATACTATTATAATTTATTATAATGATTGGCTCACATAGTTATGGATGTTGAAGAGTCCCACAACATGTTGTTTGCAAGCTGGAGACACAGGAAACCCACTGCTGGTGGCAGTTCAAAGGCCTGAGAGACAGAGAATCAATGTGTAGATTCCAGTCCATGTCTGAAGGCCTGAGAACCAGAGATGTCCAGGGAAGAAGAAGAAAATTGGTTTCTCAGCTCAAGCAGGCAGGCAGAGAGCAAACTCAACCTTCCTCTGCCTTTTTGTTCTATTTAGGCTCTCAACAGATTAAATGATGTCCACTCCTGTTGGGAAGGGCCATCTGCTTTACTCAGTTCACCAGTTCAAATGCTGATCTCTTTTGGAAACAACCTCACAGACACACCTAGATATACTGCTTAGCCAGATATGTGGGCATCCTATGATCCAGTCAAATTGACATCAAATTAACAAGAATTCATCAATAAAACATAAACCTCCTTTTACAACTAGTCCTTTCAAGAATAGTGATTCAGATAAAACAGAGAAAGAATAGAAAAGAAGAAAACAAAACCATAAGTCACTAAACATATATTCATTGGCATTATTTTTAGTTATAATTTATTTGAATATTATTATGTATCTGATGGTATGCTAGAGCTAGCTTGCACCAGCTCATGAGAACCACCTGTGTGCATTTCTTTCCAACTCCACATCCACTAATACCATGTTGGTAGTTTGGAATTGGCCACGGTGAGAGTATTTACAGGAGGGATATTCACAAACACTACAAATCATAATCTTTTTTCTTTTTAACTTGGAAAGCTGGTTTTTAATAATTACCAGCATATCTTCACTTGTATCCCTTGTAATGTAGATGATAAACAATAGACAGCATTCTAGGTATTACTTGCCACTATTGGTGTAATGTATATTTTTCTTTTGTCATTTCTCAATTAGATTTAGTTCATTTTTAAATGCTTTTTTAAAAATGCTTATTTATTTTGAGAGAGAGAAAGAGCATTAACGGGAAAGGAACAGAAAGAGAGGAAGAGAGAGAATCCCAAGCAGGCTCCAAGCCGTCAGCATAGAGCCCCATGCAGGGCTCCATCCACCAACTGCAAAATCATGACCTGAGCCCAAATCAAGAGTCAGATGCTTAACTGGCTTAGCCACTCAGGCACCCCAATATTTTGTTTTTGGTTTTTAAATATTTTGATTCCTTTAGCCTTATCTGTATCCAAGCAAAATTATTTGGAATACTACTTTGTAATTAAATGTTTATTTGTGGGATATTGTTTAATGTCTGTTCTCTTTCCATGAAGAACAGCTAAGAGTGTTTCTGTTTTGTTTTAGTCTGAATCCAAAAAGCCTTGGGGCACCTGGGTGGCTCAGTCGGTTAAGCGTCTCTTAGTTTTGGTTCAGGTCATGATCTCAGGGTTAATGAATTCGAGCCCTGCATCTGCATCCAGCTCTGTGCTAACAGCATGGGGCCTACTTAGTATTCTCTCTCTCCCTCTCTCTCTCTACCTCTCCCCATTCATGTGCATGAGTTCTCTCTTTCTGTCTCTCTCTCTCTCAAAATAAATAAATAAGCTTCAAAAAAAGACTTAAAAAAAAGCCTTAAACAGTATATGACCCATAGGTGAATGAATGAACAAATGTGTAAATGAGTGAGAAGATAGAATATAGAATGTAAAATCAGTGTGATAGATTGAGAATATCCCTCCAAGCCCTTCCCACCCCACCCCCACGCCCCACAGTTAGAAGCTATGTTGGAAACGTAGACCTTGAAGTGAAGGCTCATTCTCAAATACATTTCTACCTCAGTGGTTCTCAAATTTCACTACATATTAAAACCACCTGGGAGCTTTTTAAAACCCTAAGGCCTCACTCATATCCCATAAATTAGATTCCCTCAGTGTGAGATTTAGTCATTGATTTCTTTTAAAGATTTCCAGGTAATCCCAACATGTAGCCAAGTTTCAGAACCAGTGCTTCCTAGGGCCTGAAATCTGGGGCTACATCTTAGAATTCCAAGCACACACATATTCCCTGTTTTGGGGAAGGGAGTCTGAATATCTATCTAGAAGTGCCTGCTGACAGTGTAACCAACTGATGGTACTGTTTCTGTCTTCAGATATGCACTCATTTGCAGTCTGTGTTCATATATTTATCTAATACTTTTATTTACAGCAGATAATTTATCTGTTTAGAGTTCACTTTTGTATATGATGTAGGATAGGCAACTTGGTTTATTTTTCTCCATGTAGAGCTAGTCTTCTTTACACCACCTATAAACAAACAGTTTTATAATTACGCACCGATCTGTGGTGGCCTTTTAATTATAAATCAATTTCCTATCTTCTTCTTAAATTTCTATTTTGAAATATTGTCTAGTTGCCTATGCCCACACCAGTGCTATAGTGTTTGTTGCAAAGGTTATTAGCATATCTACATATTGCATAAGGAAAGTCTCCTACTCCTTTAACCTCCTTTTTCTTTCTTTTTTAAATATTTACTTTTGGGAGAGCTCAAGCAGGGGACAGGCACAGAGAGGGGGACAGAGGATCTGAAGCAGGGTCTGTGCTGACAGGCTGACAGCAGTGAGCCCAGTGTGGGGCTGGAACCCACGAACTGCAAGACCATGACAGGAGCTGAAGTCAGACGCTCAACGGACTGAGCCACCCAGATGCCCCTCACCTCCTTTTTCAGAGTTGATGTAGCTATGTATGGACTTTTATTATTCCACACACATTTAAAAATAAGTTTGTCAATTTCCTAAAAACTCCCCCTGGAATTTTGATAGGTATTGTATTCAATTTGCTTATTATTTTGGAGATAATTGACATCTTTGCCATGTTAAGTCACTGTATGATATTGTTATATTAATTTTATGTGGTAAAACAGAACATTAGTCCCTCAAAGATTTCCATATTATAATCTCCACAATCTTCTACTTCTATATTACCTTGTATGACAAGAGGGCTTTTACATGGGAAAGGATCTGGAGATGGGGAAATTATCCTGGGTTATCTGGGTGGGCCCAATTAATCACAGGGTACTTATAAAAGGAAGTCAGGAGTGTCAAAGGTAGAGAAGAAATGTGACAAGTGTCAGGGATCAGACTGATGCAGGGCCATGGGTCAGGGAATGTGGGCAGTCTCTAGACATTGGAAAGGGCAAGGAAACAGATTCCCTTCTAAAGCCTTCAGAAGGAATGTAGCCCTAAAGACCCATTTTAAATATCTGACTTACAGAATTGTAAGGTATATATTTGTGTTCCTTTAAGACACTGAGATTGTGGTTATTTATTATAGCAGCAATAGGAAAATAACACAACCACCCTAGGCATATATAATAACTCTCCATTTGTTGGGTCTTGTTTGATGTTATTCCTTGGTAACCAAAACTTGATATATTCAGGTATTGGGTGGGCATTTCCTTTCTTTTTTTTGGGGGGGTGGTGGTGGTGGGCATGTTCTTTAAGAGAAGGTTAGGACCCCTTCCCAGCTCTAGGAGTTGCATTTGATTAATTTAGACCAATATTTTAAATTTCATTCTCCTTGTCAATAATGAGTTTAAAAATGGGCATGTGGCCCATTTTGGCCATGGGGTCTGAGGTTTTCCTCATTTTTATAAAGGGCTTATAAAAATATATATACTTTTCTTTACCCTTTTGCTTTTTGAAATGGTCTGAGATACTGCAGTCATTTATTTGGACAAAGGGACAATCCTAAGAACAAAAGCAAAAATATGCTGAGGAAGACAAAGTAACCCAATGAAGAAAACCCAATCTGTGGTGAAATCATTCAGCTGTGGAATTTACCACACTGTTATTTCCCTACCTATGGAATGCCTTTTATATGAAATGATACATTTTCCTTATGTTTTCGTTCAGTTGAATTGAATTTTCTTTTTAAAAAAATGTTTATTTATTTTTGAGAGAGAGAGAGAGTGTGTGAGCAGGGAAGGGGAAGAGAGAGGAAGACACAGAAGAATTTTCTTTTATTTGCAGTCTGAAATATCCTAATTAGTCAATATGTAAAACAAATAAGTAGAAATAAAAATTATTTATTCCAACATACAGAAATGATTACAGTGATCATTTTAGTGTGTTACATTTTAGTTTTTTCCTATGTATATTTTTAGAAAAATAGAAACATTTTAGTGTTTGGGTATATGTGTGTGCATATGTGTATATTGTTTGTTTACTGCTTGTTTCAGTTTTCTGTTTCATTTTAAAATATGCTTTGAAAAAATGATTTAATAATTTAGTAATTTACAACATATTAACATATAATTTATTTCTCAATTTCCCTGTTTTGACATTAGTTTATACTAATTTGAGGTTATTGTATGTTTGGTGAGAAAACGAGTACATGAGTTACATGAATATTTTGAAAATTTCATTTAGCAATTCTTGGGAAGGACACTTCATAATGTGTTTTGTTGGCTGATAACCTTCATTTTCAAGAATTCTTTTCTGATGCCTAACCTGAACTTCTCCATATCTTTTATCATTTATGAACACAAAAAAATCCTCCTTTATTACTTGACAGTGAGTTATTTTAACATTTTAGCATAAAGAAATCACATTAATTCTTTTTGCTTTATTTCCCTAATGTTTAACCTGGGGTCATTTAATTCTGTTATTTGAAAGTCTAATTATTGCCATTAGTGGAGAGGAAAAAGCCAATTCAGTTATTTTGCTAAAATGGTATTTATAGCTATTAGAATAACAAAAATTAGAAGAAAAATACCAGAACATGCATAATTTTACTGTAGTGGACTTGTTTTCTGGCACAAATATACACCCAGAAGATTCTTCTTATAAGGTAATTGAAGGAAGTGCTCTGAGCAGAATTACAATATTAGTATGAGCTTTGGCTCCACAAGAAAAACCGTAAGGTCTTATAATCCATGAGGCCCCTGGTGTAGGCCTACTCATCCTAAATCAGAGTCTTTCTTGGGGCCACTCCAACCCATGAATGCACAGAACACCAGTTGTCTGTACATTGCCACATTCTTAAATATGTAAAGGCAACTAAGGATTGTCAGACAGTTTGAAGAAGATGTGCAAAATAAAAGGGAACAAGACAGATAAATGAAACTGGAAGGAATGGATTATTTATAGATGAATTTAGAAATAAACTCTAAGTAGTATTTTTATATTTACAGACATAACCCTGAAATGTCTTCTCACCTGATATTTTCCCAGTGGAATTACTATTTGTTTTTAAGTCTCAAACTTCTACAGTAAATGTATCATTCGGCACCACAATTTGCAAGCTGATGTTTACATAAGAAAAAATTTATGTCCCTCAAATTAATAAAACATTTTAAGCAAAACGATACATAGAAACATTCTTTAGCTATGTTCCAAATATAGTTGGTAGAACAACATTACAAATAGATGTTTTGAAAAGCATGCCGAGTGTCCACAAAGAGATGCGTGTGCCAAATGTTGCTGACACCAAGAGAAACATCATGTCATTTTATTCATTCTTTGCAATTGAGCCATTCTTTGCAGCTCTTTGTTAACACTTGCAAAGAAGACTGGCTTTGAGAAGAGATCAATGAGGAAGATGCTGAAGAATTTTTTAAATGTCATGCTGATAAATTAACAAGTACTGAACTTGTTTGGAATATCTGTTGGAAAAATTAATCACAGTGATAAGCTCGAAAACATTCAATTTAACCACTAGACATTGCTTGCTGAAAATAACTTGTGGGCTATACAGATACAACGCTAATCATTACCCTTGAAGTTGGTGGAGATATTATTGCTTAATATTTCTTATAGCGCCATGCAAAGAATTCTATAAACGTGAGCTAGAAGAGAGTAAATAAAGCACCGTTCTGTCGTTTTTCATCCTGAAGTGTCATCTGCCACCCTGAAGATCCATTTAGTAGCCCCTACCAACACAAGAAGGATAAAGAATCTGTCAGCTTCTGAGTTTGATAGTTTGCCTGAAATTGCACCTTCGCAACCCAGCTTACCCATGACTTTACTTACCACAACCAGTGACAGTGATTATACTTCAACCCTCCTCCTCTTTCAAATTTCCAATCTGTTCCCTTCTTCATAAGTAACAGGACACCCCAGGTATTTGCCCTGTTTTGTTGCAAATTTTACCTTCATTTTTCTAATATATTTTTTAACTTATGTGTGCTATTTGCTATGCCTTGTTTGAAAAGAGATATTAATGATGTGCATGAAAATGCTGCATGCAGAGCAGCATAGGTACAAACCATTTGATAACAACCACTCTGTTTTTCAACCAAGAGCATTATTTTAGACATCTTATATAGTACATGATGGTTTTACTGTGTTTTAGTTACAAGTTACACTTAAGGAAATCTGTTGGGAGTTTAATTGGGCTTTTTAAAAAATGGAAAATGGACTACCAGTCTATATTTCACACAATGTCTCATTTTCATGAATGACTTACCGATGTTGAGTGAGAGACCTCTGGATTTAAGGAGATACTGACTTCATAAATCATGAGTAAGCTTCTCTGAAAAAAAAAATCAAGAATAAGGAAAAGCTCTTAAAAGTGAAAATGTAAAAAAATTAAAAAAAAAAAAAGGGGGGGGGGCACCTGGGTGGCTTCGTCGGTTGAGCATCCGACTTCGGCTCAGGTCATGATCTCACGGTCCGTGAGTTCGAGCCCCGCGTCAGGCTCTGTGCTGACAGCTCAGAGCCTGGAGCCTGTTTCAGATTCTGTGTCTCCCTCTCTCTCTGCCCCTCCCCTGTTCATGCTCTGTCTCTGTCTCAAAAATAAATAAACGTTAAAAAAAAATTAAAAAAAAAAGCGAAAATGTAATTGATGAATTTGTATAAATATTATAAGAAATGGAAGACAAAGACAAGAAAATCTCCATAATGTGGAGCAAAAGACAAAGAGAATCTATAAAGCAAATATATACATATATATATACCACAAAAGTGGTAAACATAGTAAGATCAATCCAGGAATTCCAACACCTGATTAATAGGAGTTCCACAAAAAAAAAAAAAAAAATGCACAAAGAAAAGCACAGAGATAAATTTGTTAGAAATCTCTAATTTCAAAAGGTGCATACAAGGCCAAAGAAAAAGAGTAAAAAATGGTACATGCTCCAACATATCCCTGCAATATTTCAGAATTTCAATTGCCAAGAGATCAATAAAATCTTCCAAATAGTAAACCAGGATACTTGTAAGTGAGGAAAAATCACATGGACAATAAAGATGCTAAAAATCAATAAAGAAAGGTCTTCAATATTCCAAAGAAAGATGATACTGAATTTAAAGTCAAATTATAGCCATTTTCAGACACACAAGAACTTAAAGAGCTTACTTTAAAATCATTATTTTTGAAGAAATTACTTATAAAATATTCACATGAAACACAAGAACCAAGAAGTTGTGAAATTAAAGAAAAAGTGGGGAAGGAATCCATTGAAAATGAATATTATGATAACAGTTATACAGCAGTCTATTAAAAAAAAAACAAAAACTGCAGCCATCAAAGTTAGAAGTCAGTAGTCTTCTAGAAGAATCTTAAAATAACAAATATTGATGAAGTCCCAATAGTTTATTTTTGCTTTTGCTTCCCTTGCATCAGGAGACATATCTAGTAAAAATTTGCTATGGCCTCTGTCTACTGCCTGTGTTCTCCTCTAGGATTTTGATGATTTCCTGTCTCATATTTAGGTCTTTCATCCATTTTGAATTTATTTTTTGTGTATGGTTTAAGAAAGTGGTTCAGTTTCATTCTTTTACGTATTGCTGTCTAGTTTTCTCAACATGTGTGTAATTTATTCTAAGCAGCAAATGTTATGTGAAAAGTTGAGATACAGTATAAAAGTGATAAGAATGGTGATAATGGTGATGATGACAGCAAAAACATAGCTAACATTTATTTTTATTTTTATTTTATTTTTTTTTTTAAATTTTTTTTTTCAACGTTTTTTATTTATTTTTGGGACAGAGAGAGACAGAGCATGAACGGGGGAGGGGCAGAGAGAGAGGGAGACACAGAATCGGAAACAGGCTCCAGGCTCCGAGCCGTCGGCCCAGAGCCCGACGCGGGGCTCGAACTCACGGACCGCGAGATCGTGACCTGGCTGAAGTCGGACACTCAACCGACTGCGCCACCCAGGCGCCCCCATAGCTAACATTTATGAATGCACTTTCACACAGTGCCAGGCATGTCCTAAACACATTATTATTATTATTACTTCATTGAATCCTCTTCTTTTTTTTAAATTTTTTTTTCTTTTTTTTAATTTATTTTTTAATATATGAAATTTACTGTCAAATTGGTTTCCATACAACACCCAGTGCTCATCCCAAAAGGTGCCCTTCTCAATACCCATCACCCACCCTGCCCTTCCTCCCACCCCCCATCAACCCTCAGTTTGTTCTCAGTTTTTAAGAGTCTCTTATGCTGTGGCTCTCTCCCACTCTAACCTCTTTTCTTTTTTTTTTTTTTCCTTCCCCTCCCCCATGGGATTCTGTTACGTTTCTCAGGATCCACATAAGAGTGAAACCATATGCTATCTGTCTTTCTCTGTATGGCTTATTTCACTTAGCATCACACTCTCCAGTTCCATCCACGTTGCTACAAAAGGCCATATTTCATTTTTTCTCATTGCCACGTAGTATTCCATTGTGTATATAAACCACAATTTCTTAATCCATTCATCAGTTGATGGACATTTAGGCTCTTTCCATAATCTGGCTATTGTTAAGAGTGCTGCTATAAACATTGGGGTACAAGTGCCCCTATGCATCAGTACTCCTGTATCCCTTGGATAAATTCCTAGCAGTGCTATTGCTGGGTCATAGGGTAGGTCTATTTTTAATTTTCTGAGGAACCTCCACATCGCTTTCCAGAGCAGCTGCACCAATTTGCATTCCCACCAACAGTGCAAGAGGGTTCCCATTTCTCCACATCCTCTCCAGCATCTATAGTCTCCTGATTTGTTCATTTTGGCCACTCTGACTGGCGTGAGGTGATATCTGAGTGTGGTTTTGATTTGTATTTCCCTGATAAGGAGCGACGTTGAACATCTTTTCATGTGCCTGTTGGCCATCCGGATGTCTTCTTTAGAGAAGTGTCTTTTCATGTTTTCTGCCCATTTCTTCACTGGGTTATTTGTTTTTCGGGTGTGGAGTTTGATGAGCTCTTTATAGATTTTGGAGACTAGCCCTTTGTCCGATATGTCATTTGCAAATATCTTTTCCCATTCCATTGGTTGCCTTTTAGTTTTGTTGGTTGTTTCCTTTGCTGTGTAGAAGCTTTTTATCTTCATAAGGTCCCAGTAATTCACTTTTGCTTTTAATTCCCTTGCCTTTGGGGATGTGCCGAGTAAGAGATTGCTACGGCTGAGGTCAGAGAGGTCTTTTCCTGCTTTCTCCTCTAAGGTTTTGATGGTTTCCTGTCTCACATTCAGGTCCTTTATCCATTTTGAGTTTATTTTTGTGAATGGTGTGAGAAAGTGGTCTAGAACCTTCTTCATGTTGCTGTCCAGTTCTCCCAGCACCATTTGTTAAAGAGACTGTCTTTTTTCCATTGGATATTCTTTCCTGCTTTGTCAAAGATGAGTTGGCCATACGTTTGTGGGTCTAGTTCTGGGGTTTCTATTCGATTCCATTGGTCTATGTGTCTGTTTTTATGCCAATACCATGCTGTCTTGATGATGACAGCTTTGTAGTAGAGGCTAAAGTCTGGGATTGTGATGCCTCCTGCTTTGGTCTTCTTCAAAATTACTTTGGCTATTCGGGGCCTTTTGTGGCTCCATATGAATTTTAGGATTGCTTGTTCTAGTTTCGAGAAGAATGCTGGTGCAATTTTGATTGGGATTGCATTGAATGTGTAGATAGCTTTGGGTAGTATTGACATTTTGACAATATTTATTCTTCCAATCCATGAGCAGGGAATGTCTTTCCATTTCTTTATATCTTCTTCAATTACCTGCATAAGCTTTCTATAGTTTTCAGCATACAGATCTTTTACATCTTTGGTTAGATTTATTCCTAGGTATTTTATGCTTCTTGGTGCAATTGTGAATGGGATCAGTTTCTTTATTTGTCTTTCTGTTGCTTCATTGTTAGTGTATAAGAATGCAACTGATTTCTGTACATTGATTTTGTATCCTGCAACTTTGCTGAATTCATGTATCAGTTCTAGCAGACTTTTGGTGGAGTCTATCAGATTTTCCATGTATAATATCATGTCATCTGCAAAAAGCGAAAGCTTGACTTCATCTTTGCCAATTTTGATGCCTTTGATTTCCTTTTGTTGTCTGATTGCTGATGCTAGAACTTCCAGCACGATGTTAAACAACAGCGGAGGGAGTGGGCATCCCTGTCGTGTTCCTGATCTCAGGGAAAAAGCTCTCAGTTTTTCCCCGTTGAGGATGATGTTAGCTGTGGGCTTTTCATAAATGGCTTTTATGATGTTTAAGTATGTTCCTTCTATCCCGACTTTCTCAAGAGTTTTTATTAAGAAAGGTGCTGGATTTTGTCAAAGGCCTTTTCTGCATTGATTGACAGGATCATATGGTTCTTCTCTTTTTTTTTGTTAATGTGATGTATCACGTTGATCGATTTGCGAATGTTGAACCAGCCCTGCATCCCAGGAATGAATCCCACTTGATCATGGTGAATAATTCTTTTTATATGCTGTTGAATTCGATTTGCTAGTATCTTATTGAGAATTTTTGCATCCATATTCATCAGAGATATTGGCCTGTAGTTCTCTTTTTTTACTGGGTCTCTGTCTGGTTTAGGAATCAAAGGAATACTGGCTTCATAGAATGAGTCTGGAAGTTTTCCTTCCCTTTCTATTTCTTGGAATAGCTTGAGAAGGATAGGTATTATCTCTGCTCTAAACGTCTGGTAGAACTCCCCTGGGAAGCCATCTGGTCCTGGACTCTTATTTGTTGGGAGATTTTTGATAACCGATTCAATTTCTTCGCTGGTTATGGGTCTGTTCAAGCTTTCTATTTCCTCCTGATTGAGTTTTGGAAGAGTGTGGGTGTTTAGGAATTTGTCCATTTCTTCCAGGTTGTCCAATTTGTTGGCATATAATTTTTCTTAGTATTCCCTGATAATTGTTTGTATCTCTGAGAGATTGGTTGTAATCATTCCATTTTCATTCATGATTTTATCTATTTGGGTTATCTCCCTTTTCTTTTTGAGAAGCCTGGCTAGAGGTTTGTCAATTTTGTTTATTTTTTCAAAAAACCAACTCTTGGTTTTGTTGATCTGCTCTACCGTTTTTTTAGATTCTATATTGTTTATTTCTGCTCTGATCTTTATTATTTCTCTTCTTCTGCTGGGTTTAGGCTGCCTTTGCTGTTCTGCTTCTATTTCCTTTAGGTGTGCTGTTAGATTTTGTATTTGGGATTTTTCTTGTTTCTTGAGATAGGCCTGGATTGCAATGTATTTTCCTCTCAGGACTGCCTTCGCTGCGTCCCAAAGCGTTTGGATTGTTGTATTTTCATTTTCGTTTGTTTCCATATATTTTTTAATTTCTTCTCTAATTGCCTGGTTGACCACTCATTCGTTAGTAGGGTGTTCTTTAACCTCCATGCTTTTGCAGGTTTTCCAGACTTTTTCCTGTGGTTGATTTCAAGCTTCATAGCATTGTGGTCTGAAAGTATGCATGGTATAATTTCAATTCTTGTAAACTTATGAAGGGCTGTTTTGTGACCCAGTATATGATCTATCTTGGAGAATGTTCCATGTGCACTCGAGAAGAAAGTATATTCTGTTGCTTTGGGATGCAGAGTTCTAAATAGATCTGTCAAGTCCATCTGATCCAATGTATCATTCAGGGCCCTTGTTTCTTTATTGACTGTGTGTCTAGATGATCTATCCATTTCTGTAAGTGGTGTGTTAAAGTCCCCTGCAATGACCACATTCTTATCAATAAGGTTGCTTATGTTTATGAGTAACTGTTTTATATATCTGGGGGCTCCGGTATTTGGCGCATAGACATTTATAATTGTTAGCTCTTCCTGATGGATAGACACTGTAATTATTATATAATGCCCTTCTTCATCTCTTGTTACAGCCTTTAATTTAAAGTCTAGTTTGTCTGATATAAGTATGGCTACTCCAGCTTTCTTTTGGCTTCCAGTAGCATGATAAATAGTTCTCCATCCCCTCACTCTCAATCTAAAGGTGTCCTCAGATCTAAAATGAGTCTCTTGTAGACAGCAAATAGATGGGTCTTGTTTTTTTATCCATTCTGATACCCTATGTCTTTTGGTTGGCGCATTTAATCCATTTACATTCAGTGTTATTATAGAAAGATACGGGTTTAGAGTCATTGTGATGTCTGTATGTTTTATGCTTGTAGTGATGTCTCTGGTACTTTGTCTCACAGGATCCCCCTTAGGATCTCTTGTAGGGCTGGTTTGGTGGTGACAAATTCCTTCAGTTTTTGTTTGTTTGGGAAGACCTTTATCTCTCCTTCTATTCTAAATGACAGACTTGCTGGATAAAGGATTCTCGGCTGCATATTTTTTCTGTTCAGCACACTGAAGATATCGTGCCAAGCCTTTCTGGCCTGCCAAGTTTCAAAGGAGAGATCAGTCACGAGTCTTATAGGTCTCCCTTTATATGTGAGGGCACGTTTATCCCTTGCTGCTTTCAGAATTTTCTCTTTATCCTTGTATTTTGCCAGTTTCACTATGATATGTCGTGCAGAAGATCGATTCAAGTTACGTCTGAAGGGAGTTCTCTGTGCCTCTTGGATTTCAATGCCTTTTTCCTTCCCCAGTTCAGGGAAGTTCTCAGCTGTAATTTCTTCAAGTACCCCTTCAGCACCTTTCCCTCTCTCTTCCTCCTCTGGGATACCAATTATGCGTATATTATTTCTTTTTAGTGTATCACTTAGTTCTCTAATTTTCCCCTCATACTCCTGGATTTTTTTTATCTCTCTTTCTCTCAGCTTCCTCTTTCTCCATAACTTTATCTTCTAGTTCACCTATTCTCTCCTCTGCCTCTTCAATCTGAGCCGTCGTGGTTTCCATTTTGTTTTGCATTTCGTTTAAAGCGTTTTTCGCTCCTCGTGACTGTTCCTTAGTCCCTTGATCTCTGTGGCAAGAGATTCTCTGCTGTCCTGTATACTGTTTTCAAGCCCAGCGATTAATTTTATGACTATTATTCTAAATTCACTTTCTGTTATATTATTTAAATCCTTTTTGATCAGTTCATTAGCTGTTGTTATTTCCTGGAGATTCTTCTGAGGGGAATTCTTCCGTTTGGTCATTTTGGATAGTCCCTGGAGTGGTGAGGACCTGCAGGGCACTTCCCCTGTGCTGTGGTGTATAACTGGAGTTGGTGGGCGGGGCCGCAGTCAGACCTGATGTCTGCCCCCAGCGCACTGCTGGGGCCACAGTCAGACTGGTGTGTGCCTTCTCTTCCCCTCTCCTAGGGGCGGGATTCACTGTGGGGTGGTGTGGCCGCCTGGGCTACTTGCACACTGCCAGGCTTGTGGTGCTGAGGATCTGGCGTATTAGCTGGGGTGGGTAGGCAAGGTACACGGGGGCAGGAGGGACAGGCTTAGCTTGCTTCTCCTTAGGTGATCCACTTCAGGAGGGGCCCTGTGGCAGTGGGAGGGAGTCAGATCCACTGCCGGAGGTTTGGCTCCACAGAAGCACAGAGATGGGTGTTTGCTCGGAGCGAGCAAGTTCCCTGGCAGGGACTGGTTCCTTTTGGGAGTTTGGCTGGGGATGGGTGAGGGAGATGGCCCTGGCGAGCGCCTTTGTTCCCCGCCAAGCTGAGCTCTGTCGTCCGGGGGCTCAGCAGCTCTCCCTCCCTTTGTCCTCCAGCCTTCCCGCTTTCTGAGCAGAGCTGTTAACTTATGACCTCCCAGACGCTAAGTCGCGCTTGCTGTCGGAACACAGTCCGTCCGGCCCCTCCGCTTTTGCCAGCCAGACTCGGGGGCTCCGCTTGGCCGGCAGGCTGCCCCTCCGCCCCGGCTCCCTCCCGCCAGTCCGTGGAGCGCGCACCGCCTCGCCGCCCTTCCTACCCTCTTCCGTGGGCCTCTCGTCTGCGCTTGGCTCTGGAGACTCCTTTCTGCTAATCCTCTGGTGGTTTTCTGGGTTATTTAGGCAGGTGTAGGTGGAATCTAAGTGATCAGCAGGACGCGCGGTGAGCCCAGCGTCCTCCTACGCCGCCATCTTCCTTTTTTTAATTTTTTTAACATTTATTCATTTTTTGATAGAGACAGAGCGTGGGTGGGGGAGGGGCAGAGAGAGAAGGAGACACAGAATCCAAAGCAACCTCCCGGCTCTGACCTGACAGCACACAGCCCTACGGGGGGCTCGAACTCACAGAGGGTGAGATTATGACCCGGGCTCGAACTCATGGAGTGTGAGATTATAACCTGAGCTGAAGTCAGATGCTTAACTGACTGAGCCACCCAGACATCCCATTCACTGAATCCTCTTACAGCTATGTGAGACAAGTACTATTATCATCATCTACATTTAAAAATAAGAAAACCCAAGACACAGAGAAGTAAGATAATTTGCTTTAGGTCACACAGTTAAGTAGTAGTAGTTCCAGGATCCAAATCCAGGCAGTAATTCCAGACCTCATACTCTAAACCACTAGACTATGTTGAAGAAGGTACGTGTTTCTTCTTCCAACTAGAAAAAAATACAATAAAAAAATACCTGGAAAAAATAATAAGCAAAAATACTCTAGAAGAAAATTATGGCCCAAATATAAAGCACATTAAAATATGGCATACTTTAGAGCATTGAATAAGTTAACAAGGATCATGATTATAAAATCAGAGGAAGAGAAATGTATTTAGAACATACATGTTGGCTTTGCCATTATAAAATAATGAAAATGCTATTTATAGTTTTAATCTTTTATAATTATAATATAGGTCAAGTGAAGAAGATTTAATATGGCTATGAAACAGAATGGAAAGCTATCCGTGTTGATAAAGTAAATGCAAACGTGAGCTGATAGAAGTTTGAAGGAAGAAGAAAGGAAGCAAAGGAGGAAGGAGGTGGGGTATCATTATCTTACAAAGTAGGGGACAAGATAAGCTGTTGGAAGTTGATAGGCCAATGAATAGGGGTTTAAGTATATTACTTTATGGGCCTAAGATAGAGAAGACTCCACTCAAGAATTTAGGAAATAATCTCCCAAAACCTTTCCAAAGAAGTTATTGAAGGGAGTGTTATAATTCTAAGAAAATTAAAAGCTGTGGAGAGAAGCAGGAGTGAGAGGTGGTAAAAATGAACCAAAAGCCCATCTATCCTCGAAGAAAGTCAATAGATATCAGTAAAATCAGTAAATGAAGAAAAGGCTATATAAAGCAATTAGTTTGGAGATGTAAAGGTACTTGGTAGAAGAATTAAAAACAAGTAGGTGTTGGGAACTAGAACAGCAGATGAGCAAGGGTGGGCAGAGACCTATTCGTTTTCATTATAGCCCTTCTGACTTTAAACAATTTGCTCATAATTCTGTGATTTAAAAGACATTTTTTAAAAGAAAGAGAAGAAGAAATTTACTTTGCAACTGAAAAATCTCTCCAAAAGAAATATCCAGGCCCAGATATTTACACTGGAGAATTCTATGAAACATTTAAATTAACACTAATTTTACATAAATTCTTCCAGAAAATTTAAACAGAAGGAAGAATTACTAATTCATTTCATGAGGTCCTTATTACTCTAATAAACCAAACAAAGACAGTACAATAAAAAGAAAACTGCAGTCTACTGTCTTTTATGAACTTAGATACAAAAATCCTTAATACATTACAGACAGAATCCAACAACATATAAAAAGAATGATCAAGTGCAATTTATCTAGGTATGTAAGACTGACTCAGTATTAAAGTTGATTAAAATAATCCATGTAATCCACCATAGCTAATCAATATAATTAGCTAAAGAAGAAAAACCATATAATCATAGCAATTGGCACAGAAAAAAAAAATTTGGCAAAATCTAGCACTATTCATGATAAAATTCTCAGCAAGTTAGTAATAAACTTCCTCAACTTAATAAAGACAATGTAAAAAGCCTACAGCTAATAACATACTTAATGGTAAAAGACTGAATACTTTTGTTCTAAAATCAGGAACAGGGCAAGGATGTTTGCTCTCATCATTCTTATGTAACATAGCACTCAAAATTCCAGCCACTGCAGGGAGACAAAGAAAGAAAATAAAAGACATGCAGTTTGGAAAGGAAGAAATAATACTACCTTTATCTGCAAATGACATTATTTTCTACATAGAAAATCTCTAGGAATCTACAAAAATCTCCTATAATTGAATTCAGCAAGGTCACAGTATACCAGATCACTGCACAAAATACAACAGTATTTCTACATATTAACAAGTAACATTCAGAAGCTGAAATGAAAAATATCATGCTCTTTATAATTGCTCTAAAGAAAATGAAATACGTACTTAGATATGCTGTGAGCCAAAAACATACAGGTCCTATGTGCTGAAAATTACAAAATGCTGATGAAGTCAGAGAATACATAAGTATATGGAGAGATATACTGTGTTCATGGATTGGAAAACTTTAACATATCAAAGATGCCAATTCTCCCCAAATTGATCAATAGGTCTAATGTAATTTCTATCAAAATCCCTTCAAGGAGTTTTGAAAACAATATGCTTTGGAAAACTTATTCTAAAATATATATCAATAGATACAGGACCTAGAAGAGCTAAGGTAATCTTGACAAAAAAAAAAAAAAAAAGAATGCAGTGGGAGTATTCCCTTTACAGAATATTAAAGCTTCCTATGTAGGTGAAGTAATCAAGACACAGTATTGGCAGAGAGATAGATCTAGATGAATAGAATAGAACAGAGAATTCAAAAATATATGTACACAAATATCTCAACTGTTTTTGACGAAGGTACATTTCAAAGGAGGAAGAACTACCTGTTCAACGATTATTGCTGGGGCAATCGATTTTCATAGTCCAAAAGAAATAAAGCAAACAAAAACTCCTTAGCTTAAAAACCCCACTTTATACAAAAATGTACTCAAAATGGATCACAGACTTAAAGGTAAATGCAAACCTTTAAAACTTATAGAAAAAAACTCATGAGAAAATCTCCAGGACTTCTTAACAGACACCAAAAGCACAATGCATAATAGGAAAATTTGGGAAACTCGCCTCATCAAAATTAAATGCTTACTCTGTGAAAGATAAGTGAAGAGATGAGGAGATAAGTTACAGACTGGGAGAAAATTCTTATAAAGCATGTATCATACGTCTGACAAAGGACTAGCATCTATATCATATAAACACTCTTAAAACTCAGCAATAAAAAGATAATTCTAATAGAAAATGGATAGTAAAAGATATGAGGAGACATTTTATCTCAGGGAATATACAGATGGCAAAGAAACATGAGAAGATGTTTGGCATTATTAGAAATTGGAGAAATAAAAAAAAACCCCACAAGATATCACTATACAGCTATCAGAATGATTAAAATTTAAAGAAATGACACTAAATATTAACAAGAATATGAAGAAATGAGTCATTCATACATTGCCAACAGAAATGTAAAATGATACAGCCACTCTGGAAAATAGTTTGACAGTTTCTTATAAATGTAAACATGCAATTACCACACAACCAGGTAATGACATTCTTGGGCATTTATCCCAGAAAAATGAAAACTTATGTTCACACCAAAGCCTGTACACAAATATTCATAACTGCTGTATTTGTAGTAGTAAAAAACTGAAATAACCCAGATATTTTTCAATGGATGAATGATGAAACAAACTGGGGAATATTGCTAAGCAATACAAAGGAATAAACTATTGATGAATTCCAACAGTTGGAACAATTGGCCAAAACTTATGAATCAGTATATATAAGTTGACATAAATGTAATCATCACAACACCTCTCCTTGCTGGATACAACTCTCACTCTCTTGTAATCTAGACAGGGTCCAGCAGTGTTTCATTTCATCTGGTTTCTCTTCCGTTCCACTTAGGGGAAGTGCCTTGCTATGGTCTGTGTGTTTGTGCCCACCCCAAGTTTATATGTTGAAATCCTATTGTCCATTGTGATGGTTTTAAAATGTGGAGCCTTTGAGGGGCGCCTGGGTGGCTCAGTTGGTTGGGCGGCCGACTTCGGCTCAGGTCATGATCTCGCGGTCGGTGGGTTTGAGCCCCGCGTTGGGCTCTGTGCTGACAGCTCAGAGCCTGGAGCCTGTTTCGGATTCTGTCTCCCTTTCTCTGACCCTCCCCCATTCATGCTCTGTCTCTCTCTGTCTCAAAAATAAATAAACGTTAAAAAAAATTTAAAAAAATAAAAATAAAAAAAAATGTGGAGCCTTTGAGAGGTGCTTAGGTGGAGAGGGTAGAGCCCTCATGAATGCAATTGGTGTTCTTATGAAAGAGCTCCCACAGAGCTCCCTAACCCATTTCACCAAGTAAGGATACAAGAAGTCTATGACCTGGAAGAGGTCCTCACCCACCCATACTGGCACCCTAATCTCATATCTCCAGCCTCTAGACTGTGAGAAATAAATTTCTCTTGTTTATAAGCCAACTAGTCTGTGGTATGTTGTCATAGCAGCTCAAGTGGACTGAAACGTGCCTCCTCTCAGAGCCAGCTGGGCAGTTTCTGTCTCCTTCCCTAAGTCGAGCAACAATTCTGGAGAAAAATGGCTCAACTTCTATCTGTTTCCTATGGCAACCTCTCTACCAATTTTTCTCTTGGCACCCGGTAGCTGTAGGGCTCTTCTGTCTTTCCCTCCACTCTGCAAGAGCTAAGGCTCCTTCTGCTTCCTCCTAGGTTTCTCCTTTGCCCCAAACCAAGCTTTCTTTCTCTTGGGCTAAGTTCTATCCTGCTACACAAATGCAGTGTTAGTGGACACTTCATAGGTCTTAAAATAATAACTAGAGTGCTTTGTCATAGTCTCATGCTAAATAGGAATAAATATCAGAAGGGCCAAGATCCTAGGAGGGATAGGCAACACATCTCTTTTCAGATATTTAGCAACTATTCTCCTCTTCAGTTTGTATGCTTTAAGTAGGCAGAATATTCTAGGGTACTGTATAAGACCACTTAAGGGTTTTATAACTTCTTTAAAATTGCAGATGACTTGTGTGCTGGAACCTCATCAAATTAAACTAGATGCAGTTGGAGCTGCTCCAGATAAGGTAGGGTCAGAGCTTAGAACCTCTTCTCCCTTCCTGCTTTGGACATGCCTCTCTTCCTTATTGGCAGCTGCTTGGGAACCCCTGCAGAAATACAGAGCTCTGTGGGATACTGAATGAGCCTGGCTCATCTCTGGGAGGACCTTCCATGGTTCTAGTCTTTTGTGGTTATCAGCCACAGCTTGCATAACAATTCTGATTTTGACTCTATTTCATTTGTTCCTCACTTTCCTACTATCTGATATGTTTCAGGATTTGGTAAATTTGCTCATTAACAGTTGCTTAAGAAACATATTGGACAAAGCCAGAAACTCACAAGCTATATTGGGGCAGAATGTATCAATTGTTTCAATATGGCTTGTTTTGGTACAGAAAATTAAGGTAATTATAATGCCAGATTTTTCCAGATTGTTTTATAATGCGTTAAACCATTGTTTCAAATAGTGGTTATATAAAGTAGCCTTTTTTTTGGTAATATAATCTGTATATGTCTATTCACATTTTTTATTTGTTTTGTTTTGCTTTTGTTTTACTAACCTTGGAACAGATTCTTCAGAGAATGGCTATCATTAGATACTTTCATGCAATTATACTTCATTGTACCAGTTTCTAAACTAATAAAAGAATGTTTTAATCTTTTCTACATATAAATACCCTGTTCTTTTTACTCTGCCTTTCCACTTTGGTCATTGTTAAACTCACCATTACACTAGGATGAAAATAAATACTGGCCAAATGTTTTCAATTTCCAAGCACCAGTTTGAGAAATAATGAGGTCTTGTTTCCATTTGAACCACTAAGACCAATATTATGCATGGTGGGAAGTGAGGGCAGGATTGAATAGACAGAGTGGGTACCATTCTGTCAGAACACAAGAGTTCTTGTTCTGGAAAATAAAGTTGTATAAATAAGTCAAGGTTGGAAATAGAAGGCAATAAATAGTAAACAAAAACATTTCTTCTTAATCTAGTAGTCAAAGGAGACTTGTAGTTTCTTATGCAGGAGTCACACATAGTAGAAATAGAAGCAGCAATGGAAAAACCGTAATAGTAGGATCCGACTGTGTTATTTTAGAGTTAGCAATACACACAGAAAGAACATTGATCAGAGTAGTCTACATTTTGGGAAATCCATCTTCTAAAGAAATGATAATAAAAATGGAGTATATCAAATAAATTTACTCAGTTACAAGCAACTGTTGATAGCTAAGTGGCTTAAGAGAAGGGAAGGTACTGGAAGGATGTGGGAGGCTCAAGGATCAGTGTGAAGCTTGAGGAATGGGTCTGTAACAGAGGAACTGAGGGTACTCAGAGGTCAAAAGCGGTAACTAAGCTGTGGTCTGTTAACACTCAAGATCTGGTGAGCACAGGATTGCACCACCTCGACCCCCCTTCCACCTTCAATGTGTTCTTTCAACATATTAAAAGAATTGAAGTAAATTTGGAACACTGGAAGCTGATAGATTGTGAGAATTCTTTGTCTTCTATAGCAGGACTTCTTACCTAACCTGCCCACATACGGTAGAGTTTATACACTAGAGGATATTGTGTTGCTGTTAGGAAATGCAGGTGGATGGTGGATAATAAAAATATGAGAAATAGGAATTCCAGGCAGGCTTAAACAAACACAATCTGATATTAAAATCAGGTAATCCCATAAAGAAAAAAGGAAGGACATTCCAAGAAAGCAGTGCCCTATATAGGGAATTCTAGGATTATTTCAGTTTCAAATTGCCACTGTTAGGAAGACATGTTGCAAAGGACACATTCTTCCAAAGTAGCTCAGACCTATAAATTTTACACTAGGGAATCTAAAGTGTAGAACAAGCTGACTGAAGAGTCATCAGAGAGAGTACCAGAACAAGGGTAGGAAATTTAATGGACGACAGAAAAAAAAAAATCTTCAGTGCCTTTTTTGCTTTAGTCTTCTAGACCTTGAAAAATGATCTCCAAATTTAAAAAGAGCATACCAACGATGTTTAGAATGAAAAATAAAGGTCCAAGATAAGTGAATGGATAGCAAAAGAGCATCTATCTATTTAAAAAAAAAAATTAATGTTTATTTTTGAAAGAGACAGAGACAGAGCATGAATGGGAGAGGGGCAGAGAGAGAGAGAGAGACACAGAATCTTAAGCAGGATCCAGGCTCTGAGCTGTCAGCACACAGCCTGACGCGGGGCTCGAATTCACAGACCGTGAGATCATGACCTGTGCCCAAGTGAGATGCTCAACTGACTGAGCCACACAGGACACCTGAACATCTACCTATTTTTAAAAGAACTCAAATCTTCAGCCTGGATAAATACCATACCATAACACTGAAGAAACTTGGCAATGTGATCAAGAACACACAGCCAGTAATTTCTTAAAACATTGAAGAAATGTCAGAAGCAATGAGTTGGGCAAATGCTGTCTGGATGCATTAAAAGGGTAAGATGACAGATTATAGAACTACGACAACCCGGTGCGAGATTCTCAAGTGGATTATTAAACAGATGATTTATGAGACAAGAAAACTGCCACATAACATGGATGTGTTAAGTGAGGATGACATAGTAGAAAGAATTGGAGTCAGACGACCTGAGCACAGGCCCTCATCTGTCAATAGACAGCTGTTTAGACATGAGCAAATCATTTGAGTGTTTTGAGCTGCATATCTTGATTTGGGAAATGTTATAAAACTAGATGCCCTTTGATGGTAGTTTAGAATGTATCCACAAAGAATCTATTAGCTCTAAATGTACCAAATTACCCCAATTCTTTTTGATGATAAAACGGCTTCCATTTATTAAAGAACACATCCTGTGATGGGCATTTATATGATTTTATAATCACATCAGTACACCCACAAGTCCTGTGACAGATGGGTGTTATTAATCCCTTTTTACAAATGATGAAATTGAGACTCAGAGTGGCTAAGAAAAAGATCAGAAGAATCAGGATCAGAGCGTATCCTAGAAACAGGGAATCAGTTGACCAATATCCCATGCTATTATTATAGACACAATGAATATATTTAGGATGGATAATACTACCATGAGATAAGACTACAGTAAACATTACCATAATAATTCTTACTTTTGAATAGTTACACATAAACTGTGTTGATAATGAATCCATGTTTATCTCATGGAAAGTTTCTTCTGGTGTTTCTTAACCTCAGCCTATCCAACTATTTTTTAATAAACAACTTGGTTGAAAGAGTAGAAGAAATTCTTATCAGATTTTTTAAAAAACAAAAAAGGAGATATTTTCAGATGAATAATTTATTTACATTTACCTTTATTCAAGTATCACATCCAAGATAGGATTAAAGGTAATTTAATTCATTCATAGTATGATCAGTATTCAAACAGTGAAATATATTAGTATGGAAAGCAAATTTCTGCACTTAGCATTTAAACAACTCTAATAGACAAGGAAAGGCCTTAACTTTGAACAGGGTTTGGATTTGGGAAACTGGAACAGAGGATAAATGAGTGTGATTGGCTCTTGGATTGAAATTTGGAGCTTCCCAAAAGGATTGGAAAGGAAGTATCTAGAGTGATATCTAAATACGTCTTTTGCCTTAGTTACAGCAATATTGGATGGACAAAAATATTCTATTAAAAATAATTTTCTGTTAAATGGACCCAGTTGGTTTCAAGTTGATTTCAAGTGCAACAGAAGCCAACTATTTGAAAATCCTAGCACTGAAAGTTGTTGTAAATTCTAGTCACAGTCACAGAACAATGTGAGAGGTATTGGAAAGGAAGCAATATAATCCTTCAGTTTCTGCTTTAGCTAGACCATATCTTGGGATGGTGGGTTTCCTTCAGGACCATGTAGTTACTAAACCAAAGAAAGTCCATGGAAGGCATCCAAGGAATTGAAAGGTTTGAAAACATGTCAAATGAAGAACAACTAGAAAAACTATAAAAGAAAAGACTTAGGAGTGGCACGGCTCTTTCAAAGATACGAAGAGCTGATGTTTGGAAAAGATAGTTGGTTAGTTCTGAAACTCTCAGAAAGCAGAAAGTGAAACTGGAAGTGGGTGGAACTACTGAAAAGCACTTTCTCCAGTGAGAGCCTTTCTCCCAAGCTGAATGGAGGCATTTTGAGAGGTTAAAAGCCCTCTGGTTACTCATTATCTTCAATTCAGTGAATTCTGGTTGAGAGCCTCCTTGTGCCATTCTAAATGCTTGAAATATATCAGGGAAGAAAACAGATAATTCTTGCTCTTGGATTGTTTACATTCTGGTAGACATAGGGAAACTTTTAATGAAAATGAAACCAATCAGTAAATTATGTAGTCTTTAGGAAAGTGAAAAAGTTAAGGAAAAAAAGGTAGAGTAAGAGAGAGGAGGAGTTCTCTGGGGGAAAAGCATTCCAAGCAGAAAAGGAAAGCCACACATCAGCCTGAGATGGGAGTATGCCAGAAGGAAGCCTCTTCTGCAGATATTTAAGCAGAGCTTGGCAGATAATCTATGAGAGAAGCTGAAAAGATGATTTTTGTTTTTGGTGAGAGCTTGGACTCCATGCCTTCTGAGGTCTCTTACAACTCTTCATATTCCCTGAGTTTCTGATTCTCTGATAATTCAGAGTAACTAATTTGGTAGCAATGAGCAAGATGGAGTCAAGAGCAGAAATGTTAGACCAAGGTTACAAATGAATGGTGAAGGGGCAAGGCAGATAGTTAAACATTTCAAAACACTGGCAATGCATTCAAGTATTGTAAAAAATATTATGTAAATCATGCAAAGTCTATTTGCACACCAAATCTTGCCCAGGGGCCACCAATTTGAGATCTTTGCATTAGAGAAAGTGAAATCAGTTATGAGTGTAATGATGTAATCCACACATAAGGTCTTGGACAGAAAGGCAAAGGAGAATAAAAAATAAAAGAAGAAATCTGAGTCTTTGGTGAGAATTCTTCCTTTTCCGTGATTTGACAAAGAACCAAAAAGAAAGACATAAAGATGACTACCTGTAGTTGAGACACCAGGAGACCACTTCACGCTGACTTTGTTGTTTCTCAAGCAAAGCTCACATTGATTTTTTTTCTGCCTGTTATCAATAACCAGATACTAACTGGTCCTCTCATTGTCCTCTTATATATAATTACCTATAATTAAGGAACTTAAAGATAATATCAGCCTGTTCAATCTTTTTCAATTATTTCGAGTCTATAATGTCACTATAATCATAAAACTTTTGAACAGAGGCTCAGAATTAATCAACTGTAACAATTACAAAAACACAGATAAAACTTTTATCTTGATGTTTAACTGGTCCTGTTTCCTTGCTGCAGGTGCCTTCATTTGCAAGATGCTGCCATTTGTCCAGTCAACTGCTATCGTGACAGAAATTCTTACTATGACCTGCATTGCTGTGGAAAGGCACCAGGGACTTGTGCATCCTTTTAAAATGAAGTGGCAATACACCAACAGAAGGGCTTTCACCATGCTAGGTGAGAGTGTGCCAGTGGCAGTACTCATGCTCTTCTTCAGTACAGAACAAAAGAATTTCTTCAATGTGAACTATATTGATGAAGCGGACGAGTAGCTTCTTGTCTAGCCTTGTAGGCATCAGGGTGTAATTTTGGGGTTTTAGTCCTCTCCCCATTTTACCTTGACCTCCACTCCTTTTCTCCTTTCAGTCCTAACTTCACACTTCAAATCTCCTTATCTCAGATTTACTTCTTCAGTTTAAGTCTTAAACTTTTAAGCACTACTTTTAGTTGATTTAAGATAACCTTCAATGGCATTACCACATTAACATTTATTAGATTAGTAAACTGTCATCCTGAGGTAAGAGGCGTGTAACCTAAAATGCCCTTCTTAGGGCCAGTAGATTTTGACAGGGGGAAGGAAAGGTGTTTTTAGATGGGTAGAGAACGAGGGTGCTGCTCAGAGGAGGCCCCAGTGCTGAGGACACAATAGCCGCGGGGCTCATGGGGACGCTAGGTGCTTGCTGAGTGCTGGAGGCGCCTGATGAAGACAGATTCCATCCACTTCATAATTTTGCTTCAGACATTCCTGCATCCTCAGGTTGATGTAACCATTTCTGAGTCAGCAAGACATGAGGAGCATGTACCTCTTGATAAGTGGCAAACTGGAAGTGGTGTCCTAAAGCCTAGCACAGTAAGATGGAAGCATTTCTCTATTTGATAATTACAATCGAGCCATTTAAAGTAGAGCCGTAGCATATGTATTACAGCTAAATAATGAAAGGTTGAGGAAAAAACTAGTGCAATAACCAAAAAGAGCAATTTTTACTAGTATCTCACTTGAGAGGAATAGGTAAACATTTATTTCTGCTTTAGGAGTTTAGCCAGCATGGGAGAGTAGAATTACAGAAAGAACTCCTAAGGGTTTTGCCATGCCAAACTCATTTAACATAGTATAAGTGAATAGATAAACCAACGGGGAAAATATTCATTAGTTTTAGTTCTTTTCAAATTTATGTCACATCCTCCCTACAAAGAATTCAAAGACCTCTTGGCTTTTAATAATTGACATCTTCCCACCTTCAAAACATCTGAAAAGTGTGTGTCAGTGTAGAAAGAGGATGAGGAAAGGAATACATGGAGGAGGAAAGTCATTAAAAAAGGAAAGAGAAGTAGAGAGTCTCAGCATCTGAGGGCAAAGTCGATAACAGGCAGTCAAGGCAGTTTCTACTCCAAAAATTCATAGGAGACAGAAAGGATTTTAAATCAGGAAGGCTCAGCATCCCATGGGGCTTTCACAGTGTTGCCTGATGTCTCTCTTTGGTCAAATACCTCTTAGCTGAGACTGCTTTGCCTCCAGGCCCCCACTATCAGAGACCTGCTAGACTTATTTGCCCACAAAGGTTCATTTACACCAGTAATATTCATCTAATCCCAGCCTTTCTATCCCTGAACAGGCAGTAGATCCAGAAGGATTGGCAAGGAGCTAAGTCAATTAGACTCAGAATCCAGAATTTCTACTAAAATTGGAAAAGTGATTGGATGTAAGATTACATAGTGAGACAATCAATGATTGGACTAGATTAGAGCAGATGTTTATGGTGATGTGGATAGAGATTGATTTGTGAGTCTGAGAACTGTCTTGAATCATCGAATAATAATGACTATCTATAGGCAGTGCCAGTTCATGTATTTCTTTATAATAAACCCCAGTTATGGCTTAAGTGAGTCCCAGTTCCTTGAAATCCAAGGCAATATACTGTTTTCTTAATAGTACCTAATACAGATAGAATAAGAAGAATTTGAGCTGGGATATTTCTCTCAGAATTGATGGTGGGTCTCTTGGTTATGGCCTCATCCTAGTCTGTTCTGATTCTCTTTTGTTCCTTGCTAAAGACACATCATTAAAGCAATTCTGTCAACAAAATCATGAAGGACAGGAAATTTGGAAAAAAGCATTCTGGTTTCTTATCAAATGTTTGCTTTGTAAATAAGAAAATAATACTCATATTATGATGCATAAGATAAATGTACTCAATTTTAAGAAGAAATTGTAGAGGGTGATCAATATCATGTTTAAGTTATTCATCCGTTTGACAACCAAACAGCAGGTGCTTCTGAGGGCCAGGAATTTTCTTTTGGGAAAATTTCACCTGTTTAGGGAAACAAACAAGTACAAAAATAAATTGCATGTGTTTGCCCTTAATGAGCTTAGAAAAGTTGAAAAGAAACAACTAAGGGCAACAAAGGTGCCACTCTAGAGGGCAAATGGAACCAACAGGGAATTAGTTCTATCAGGAAATGATGGTGGCCTTCAAAGATTTCCTAGAGACAGTGACTTTTGAGTTAAGTCCTGGGAAATGAAGAACGTGGACAGAAATATAACAGGGGAGAGAGGCAAGTGAGAGAACCTCAGGGATCATGTTAAGGGTTTAAGTTTTATCTTTTAGGTAGTACAACACTATTAAAGATTTTGATTAAACACTTAAAAATGTTTCAGGAAGACTATTCCAGCAACAATTTTGAGGACAGAGAAATAGCAGCAGTGGGAACATGTAGCCACTGCACTGATCTAGGGCAGAGATGATTGCACATAAGGAGTCTTCATGCTTACAGCATATGCTTTATGCTTAAGTATGCATGTGTTCTGCTTCACTCACTGAATCAGATTCTGATGATTTTAATGTCTTAGCAGGTGTGGTCTGGCTGCTGGCAGTCATCGTAGGATCACCCATGTGGCATGTACAACGCCTTGAGGTAGGTTCGGGGCTGGCTTGATCATCATATTATTGAATGTTCCCCAGCCTTCTCAATTACAATCATTTTTCTTCCTGCAAGAGCTTTATAGCAAATTCTGGTGACCCCAATTATTTCACTGAAAAATTTTCAAATGAAATAAAATAATTTGTTTTAAGATTTTTCCCTCTGTTTTATCTAGTTCTTCCTTGGTTAAGACTTTAATGCTTAAAAGAAAACTTATCAGAGTCATTTTCTACATTTTCCTGTCAGCTGAACATATTTTCCTAGTGGCCTCCCGTGTCTCATTACATTTTAAGAGTTCAACGGTTGCTTTAGATTTTTATTTTATTTTTAAAACACATCGAAAAATTGTAATCAATCATCTGCTTATTTGTTGATTCTCCCTCATAAGTCCTTTCTTCTCTGCCTCCCATACATTGACAAATTGAAATTTGAATTGGAATGTGTGACAGGATCATCTTATCTGATCTCTCCCCTTCCCCCACACCTTAAACTGATGGTCTAGCATTGTCTGGCTATTCACAGCAAGGGGACACTGTGCTGTTTTTGATGACCCAGCTTATCCCATTGGGCATACATACACGTCCTGCATCGGTGATCTAGCCCAGACAGTAGTCTTCAAAGGCAGTAGTGGGTTGATCACTAGATAATTTTTTTTAACTGTATCCTTTTATACCTTTTTAAATTGATATAGACAAAAGTGAAACTTTACTAGATGGTAAATGTCGATTGGCAAGGATAGCAAATGAGCCCTCAGGAAAGGGTACATTTAAAACATGACTTGATTTTTTTTTTCTTTCTTTCTTTCTTTCTTTCTTTCTTTCTTTCTTTCTTTCTTCTTCTTTTTTTTTTTTTTAATGTAATTGGTATATTGAATAAGCTGGACTCCACAGGTGAGAGCTGGAAGTAATTTTATTCTATCCCTTGCTACCTATAAAAACGTGACCTGAGAACTTTCCAATACTTTGACAAAATTTTGTGGATGAAGCTCTGAGCAGGCCCTGTAATTCTTTCAGCCATTCAGATAGCAACATTCCTATGGTCACTTTCACTCACAGCAACTTGTTAATTCTGTCATTAAAATTCCAGCCCAGTGTCACAATCACATAAATCCATATTCTCAATCAACACAAAATGTCTCCCAGCTCAGCTTGAACTGTTTTTAGGTCTAGAATCCTACAATATGCAAAGGGGAGGTGATTCCCTTCTTCTCTGCTTCCTTACTGGGTGTTTCTCTTTCTCTCTTCCCATCCAAGAAAATGGCTGCCCTTGGCAACTTGGGAGCTGGTGTTAAGGATGGGGAGAGGAAGGGACAGGTGTACTGGTATCATCGCCCACATGTGTGTGACTTTGCTGCCCATGATTGATTCCTTATTCATGGGTTTTTCAAAGATAACACCACTGAGGCTTCTGACTGCTGCTCCAGCAGGCTGCTCATGTATCTTCCACACACAACTGTAAGTGGCTGGGTCTTTTCTCTAAGGCTGTCCTTATTCCGGCAGGTATCCCATACTGATGGAGGCTTCACAAGTGACCCAACCCAGTAGTCATTTGTGGGGCCCATTTCTGGCCCACAGAACACAAAGAGTTTTGTCTATTTTTTAAAATAAAATTATCATATGCTCTAAATATGTTTTGAATATGTAACTCATTTAGTTTTTAGGAAATGCATATGTAATTGGCAGAGTCGGTCCTCACTATCAGACAAATCAGCTAAATCAGATTTGCTTTCTGTCAGGAAAAAGTGTGATTTCATTTTTCCTATCAAATAAATCTATTAATATGCATCCCATGGCCACCTTCTCACTTCTAAATTCTATTAGAGAGAGTGTGTGTGAGCATGCATAAAGCCTGAATTTCTCACCTGGATGAAATAAAACACCATCAACTTTACCATTTCGACCCACTGAGGTTCTCTTTGCTTTGCTGTCAATGGGCTCTCTCTCAGGAGTGATGTATTTGACAATTTTCATGGGATGGAAGCAAAGAGGTGGCTAAATTAAAGTTGTCATCATCACTTCTGCCTCTTTACTGTATGAAAAATGTAAATTCACAACATCCCAACACCTGTCAAAATACCTTTCTTCTAATGCCAGAATAGAAATATGTTTGATATAGGGAAAACACAAAACCCTATCATGGATTTATGGTGTCTTGATTACGGTGGCTTCACTGACATCAGTAGTTCAAACCACCTCCTTTTTTAGTGCCTCATAGTAAGAGTAGGACTGAGTGAGACATCTGACTTATGTAGATGGGGAGAAGAGAGATAGAAGCGAGCTGGGAGTGCAGGGCCAGCACAACACTCAATCTCAGGCTTCCCCTAGGCAGTGGAATTTTATTTTATTTTATTTTATTTTTTTTAATTTTTTTTTTTTCAACGTTTTTTATTTATTTTTGGGACAGAGAGAGACAGAGCATGAACGGGGGAGGGGCAGAGAGAGAGGGAGACACAGAATCGGAAACAGGCTCCAGGCTCCGAGCCATCAGCCCAGAGCCTGACGCGGGGCTCGAACTCACGGACCGCGAGATCGTGACCTGGCTGAAGTCGGATGCTTAACCGACTGCGCCACCCAGGCGCCCCTAGGCAGTGGAATTTTAGAGAACTGTGTGGTTGCAAAGAGACAATCGGAAATTGATTCCCATAAAACCATGTGCCTGTGCACTCAGAAAGTCTTTGCTTGTTCCCAAGGCAACATGCACCCCCTTGGAGACTATCAGTCTAGCTTTGTGTTTTAAGATGTGCCAATATGTTGCCCCCATGGTCGTCGGCATTTGTGGGCTCTGCCTACATGGGGTCAGCATGAATTTCACCTTAATATCCCGTTCCCAGGGAGTTTGGATCTTGAAATTATTATTCAGTAAGTGTTTTCATCCCTTGTTGCATTTGTAAATAACACCTAGATCAGAACTTGAATTTTCTTGCCTTTGATAAGTATACCAGAAAGCTTTTTCCCCCATTCAATTGACTAAAGATTGGCAATAAAATTTGCAGGAATGGAGGCAGAAATATGTCTAGGACCTAGGGATTCTTCATCTGGAAATCTCTGAAGTGACTAAAATGGCAATAGTTTTGATAAATTTTCTAACTTTTATTCTTATTATCCAGATAAATGACTTTGCTTAGTTTGTCCCTTCTTAGCATTTGCTACTGTTATTAATATTGTTTTTAATAATATTCTGAACCCAACCATCTGTCAGAAATAGTATTAACAAAGAGACATTGCATTTCTGTAAAATATCTACCTCAAAGGCTGATAGCTGAGTCTGAATATTTGTAGATAGACAATAGTTTGAATCCCAATTTCTTATTCATCTCAAATCTTAAAGCTATCAGCTGTCTTTCTAAAATCTTTGCAAGCAACCTGATCATTGCAATCTGAAATAGCAGTAACAAAATGCAATCTTTCAGTACTGTGAACTGAAAGATAGCTGATACTTTGCCAAAATCTGTCTCTTCAACAATTGAGGAAGCAAAATAATGGAACATTAAACTAGCTGGTGTGCAATTACAAGATGTTTTCTTTTTTTCATATGTACCTTGATTGATGTAGTTAGTGTATTCTTCCTCTGAAAAGTAATAATCCTCATCTGGACAGTATGCATACATACTTTGGTCAAAGAGTATAGCTCTTTCATCGAATTGAAAAAATTCTGACTACAGTGTAAAAAAAAGTTGAGAAACATTAAAAAAATAGCCTATTGACCTCAATTCCATTTAAAATAGAAAGGAAGTATAGAACTGTTAAGAATGTAAGAAATGATGTGGAGAAAATGACACCTTACAAAAACGAACAATCAAAATCATATCTAATTTGCAATATGGATCCACAGTAAATACAGGAGGGTTTGAAAACTGCAGCATTATAGCAGTACGTGGCTGTTTTCTGTTCTGTTGATACTGACTCTGCCTCCTCTAACTGATTTGCTTTTATGTTAAAGATTAAGTATGACTTCTTGTATGAAAAGGAGCATGTCTGCTGTCTGGAAGAGTGGGCCAGCCCTGTGCACCAGAAAATCTATACGACGTTCATCCTTGTCATCCTGTTCCTCCTGCCTCTTATGCTGATGCTTATCCTGTACACTAAAATTGGTTATGAACTTTGGATAAAGAAAAGAGTGGGGGACTGCTCAGTGTTTCGAACTATTCACGGAAAAGAAATGTCAAAAATAGCCAGGTCTGTTTAATGAAGCAGTCGCCTCCGTTTAAAATACTTTTAATTAGTTGTGCTTGAGGGGGAAGTTGCTAGAGCTCTCCCAATTCTTGGGAACTTTAGCCCAAGTGCCATTTGTAATTCATGTTCAGAGAATGGGCTGATGTTCAACTTTGGAGATTTTAGGAATAGCAGGTATTTAGACAATTTGGAAAACTATTGAATTTTCATCGATATGTCAGGATGACATGCTAGGAAGAGCTGTGGTGTTTTCCTCTCTACCACACGGCAGTTACGTGGTGCAGATAAGTATTCTTACACCTAAGGCTTCCGCTTTCCTCACATGTGACAGGGAGAATAATAAATACCCATCCTCAGATGATGCTGAAATACATGAAATCTGTATGAAAATTCTTTGGTGACCAGAGTATGCTATTTACCTTATTATTATTATCTATACTATCATAATAAGGGCTTTCTTTTCTGATTATATTCATTAATAAAAATTTTAAAACACAATTTACTGATATAGTACTTGTATTCCATATCATTTATTTTATAATCTACATGGAACAGCTATTAAAAACAAAAACAAAAATCTTAGAAGTTTAATGGTTAGATGAAATTCTATCATTTCTTCAAGTGTGCAGCGACCTCTAGCGTCCAGTTTGTATGAAGAAATCCTCCCTGTCAGTGTCCAGGGCTGGATCTTCAGCTCTTTGGGACTTATTGCTGATTTCACTCTCCACTTCACTTCCTCAGAAGAGTGTTCTTCAGCATAAAAATGAATAAGAGCTTAAACACTTGACTTTAGCTGCCTAACTTTAAGTCCAAACTAGCCCTTACAGTTTAAATCCCTTATTAGTCATCTGACTTTGCAAGTTACTCAACCTTCTCCGTGCCTCAGTTTCTGCATCTGTCAAATGGCTTACTGAGAAGATTAATGACATAACCCATGCCAAGCATCTAGCAGAGTGTTAGATCTATAATGAGCATCCTTCATAATGATGTTTATAAGATGAGAGATTTGGGAATGAGGGCAATAGCAATGGGAAGAGATGATAAACAGCCCACAATTAACCTATCATGAACTTTATTAATATTTGAAAAGTTATGGTTGAGAGATTTAGGCTCAAACTTTATTTAATAGCTTTGATATCAATTTGACAAATTTGCCAAGGAGAAGTTAACTAATGCGATGTGTCCTTGTGGGTCCAGGAAGAAGAAGCGAGCTGTCATTATGATGGTGACAGTGGTGGCTCTCTTTGCTCTATGCTGGGCACCTTTCCACATCGTGCACATGATGACTGAATACAGTGAGTGCTTTTCATTCTCATTTGTTAGAAGTTCTAGTTCATATCTTGCTAGACTAGACCATGAATCATTGAAAAATTTGTTGCTACTCCCTTGGGTAATCAAATATCAAACATTTAATGGATTTCTCTTGTATTTTCAAGATTACCAGATCATTACATGGTAGGTTAATTATGTACAATTTTGAACAAAACTTTAATAATCGCAGAAGGGACAGAAACATTTTTGAGAGTCTTTTTTTATGCTCTGTCCCCTGTTCTCCCTAAACCATTCAAACATGGAGGAGGTGTGATGGCCTATGAGCATTCTCTGTTTAGATCTAGAATCCTGACTTGAACCACATGAATTTGATAACACCTAGGATTTCAGCCAGACCCCCGGTGTATTACCTGTGATAATCTGAGAATTAACATGATTCTCAGATACAGATTGTATTTCTATAACACAAGTGAACGTTTGAATGGTAACTGCTGCTTCCCAGTTTACATGACATTTGGAATCAAGTCGAAATGCGGTAAGTTCCTTAATATGAGCTGGGCACCAGGCTAAGCTTGTAAGCCAAGATTCTCTAAGAATGGGAACTCATCACAGAGCTCATTTTTCTTCAGACATCTGAAGACATTTTCTTCAGACAAATTTGGCTCTTCCCAAAATTGCCTTGAGTATTTTTCACACCTTTAACCACTTGTACAAGTGTAAGTGTTTGGTAAAGATATATGATAAACAGAAATTTTACTTTATGCTCATGAAAACATAATACATTGTAGACTATTACTTTTTATTTCAGGCAATTTTGAAAAGGAATATGATGATGTCACAATCAAGATGATTTTTGCTATCGTGCAAATAATTGGATTTTCCAATTCTATCTGTAATCCCATTGTTTATGCATTTATGAACGAAAACTTCAAAAAAAATTTTTTGTCTGCAGTTTGTTATTGCATAGTAAAAGAAACCTTATCTCCAGCACGAAGGCATGGAAATTCAGGAATTACAATGATGCAGAAGAAAGCAGTGTTTTCCCAGAGAGAGAACCCAGTGGAGGAGACAAAAGGAGAAGCATTCAGTGATGGCAACATTGAAGTCAAATTGTGTGAACAATCAGAGGAGAAAAAATACATCAAATGACATCTTGCCCTGTTCAATTCTGAACTTTCTGAAAATTCTGCTTTAGGTGGTGGCCGCTAATTATAACAATGTCTGCATAATTAGGACTGTTTGTAGCTTAATTGGAAGAGAAAATTATTTTGAGCAAAGGTGGAAGACATTTTTTTTTTATTCTCAGAATGAGGAAAAGAAGGAAACAAATCATTTTCTTCATAAAAATATAACATTATACATGAAAAGACAATTTTGAAAAATTAGTAAACTATCCTTGTAGATTATTAAAAAAAAAACTTGTATAGAAATAAATGTTTTTGCCTGGTAATTTTTCCCCTAATGCAGTCAATGTAATGTGACTTTCTATGTATTTCTAAATGAGCTGAGGAAATAACTTAAAAATTATGCCTTCTTTTTTGAGTAAGTTAATGGTTGAACACAGTAATGTAATTTTCAGTGCTGTTGAAGCTTGGTAATACAGTCTCTTACAAATGAGGTCTGTCCAATAATCATCAAGTCAAAGAAGATGGCGAAGCCGCAAAATGACCAATGAATGTGATTCAGAGGCAGATGCCCGGGTGTGAGCTTCTTCTAGCCCTACCAGCTACCACTGCTGTGATGACTGGCAAGCCACTGAACCTCTTTAAGCCTCTGTTTCTTCCTGTGTATACTGGTGAGGTACCTCTTCTGCTTCACAGGGTCACTGCCAGAAGAAAACGAGATGTGAGCAGGAAAGCCCTTTGTACTGTACAGCACCCTCAGGTTCTGAAGCATCATCGCAGCCCCATGTTCCAGGCCTCCCCTTTCTGCTCCCTTTTGCTTCCTGAGAGTTGCCCTCAACCCTGCCAGCTTTCCACCCATGCCTGTTTTGTAGCTGGTTTCTCTAATCAAAAGAAGGATGTTTCTGGGATCCTCATTTATAGGCTGGCTGTAATATATGTAAGCCAATCTAACTATCTCAAATATTTATATTTTTAAATCCCTTACTTTAGTAGTGGGATGAATGGTTCTTATATAAAAGGACTTTTAGATGTAGTTAGCAGATGAGAGCATTAACTCCAAGCCCATGATTTTACTGTGCCCAAGACTGACCCCCGAGAGAGCAAGGCTAGGAAGAATGGAGTTCCCCACTCATATTCCTTACCTTACGTCAATCTCCCTTAATCATAACCTCCCTTCTTTCCAGTCTTCTCCTCTTACCCTCAAATATCATGGAACCAGTGACCACATCCCAGTGCCCTGTCACTTCCCCTTTAACAACTGTGATTCCCAAAGTCCATTCACAGCTTCTTGGCTAAAGTGTTTCTTTTGCCTCCAGTTTTGCAGCACTTATTCTTTCTACCAGGAAATAGAGAAAGGAAGAGAAGCTCAAGAATTATCAGAGTATTATTTCACTTGTAAAGCTTTAAGGTTTGGGAACCAGAGAACTCAGGCTATTCGGATCTTTCAAAATGTAGACATTTGACTTTTTAGGTGTGCCAGGATAAAATGGATACAGCAACACAACTGAAACAGTGTGTGGTATTAAGAAAAAATGGCAATATGACACAGAAAATTAACAAAGTCAAGAGAAGACAACTGATGATTTGGTTTGTGTTGAAATGGACTTACTATGGATTATGTGTGTGTGCCATTCTCCTGTTATGAGTAGCTATCTTGTAGCAAAACAGTAATTATCATTAAATCATTAAACCATTAAAAACGAATCATATTCACTGATTTTGGTTATCCTTATTTAATCAGCAGATATCCATATAACTCTTCCTAAATTTGATGTACATATGTTCCAAATATAACTTACTGAAGATGGGATCAATCAACACTATTACTAACCATTTAATTATTAAGGTTGGAGATTTTTAAAATTCCTAAACATTGCAGAGATTGATCAAAAAACATCTGGCTGCACCTGGGTGGCTCAATCTGTTAAGCATCCAACTCCTGGTTTCGGCTCAGGTCATGATATCGCAGTTTGTGAGTTCTAGCTCTGGGTCGGGCTTTGCGCTGGAGACTGCTTAGGATTCTCTCTCTCCCTCTCTCTCTCTCTGCCCCTCCCCTGCTCTCTCTGTCTCTCCAAATAAATAAGTAAACCTTAAAAAAATAAAAAAATAAAACATATAGATATTAAACAATTTAAATACTGTAAAATGTCCAGACACCTGTGAAAGATTTTTTACCCCTCACATTGCATTCATGCCATTTCAGAAATAAAAATAGAGCAGTTTTGTTTTTGGTCCTTTAAACATGTAATCTTTTTATTCTGTTATAAGAGTTTGGAAGAGAAAACTGGTTCAATCCATTATTGGGAAACTATTATAATTAGTCAAAGAAGCTCCAGTCTGGACACTGAGCACTGATGATAGTGTAACACAGCTTATGAGCCCATACAGAGTTCACCTTGGATTTGCAAAAGGAGCCCTGGTTCTGAGCTTTCTTCTGGTTTCCTCTGACTTCCCTGCCCCCTGAGTCTCTTAGACCTTTTGTCCTCCACCCAGGCATCTGCTTTCTCCCCTTTTTTTTTCTTTGCCCTAGGCTGTCACTCATTTTATTCCATCTGATTTCCCCTGAATTTGTGCTTGCAGTGAGAATTGAAAAAGTCTCTTTGGATCCAGAAGGGAGGGTTGTGGAGGGGTACAGAAGGCTAGTCATTAAAACCATTCATTAGCATTTGGGTAAAATGTCTATGAAATCAGTGAAAAGATATGCATCACTGCTTAGACCTCTAAGCCTTTTATTTCATTATGGATCATTATGCCAAAAAGAGCTGTGTCTTTTCTTCTACTCTACAAACAAAACACAACAAGAAAAACTAAAACCAAAACAAAACAAAAAATACACATCTCTCTTTTCTTAGTTTCTTATGGATCAGGACATCAGCATTTTGCATACTCGTTTGACCAATTTCTAAGCCTGAAAATGTTTTAAAAAAATTTAATGTTTTTATTTATTTTTGAGAGAGAGACAGAGCTAGTGGGAGAGGGGCAGAGAGAGAGAGCGGGGGAGACACAGAATCTGAAGCAGGCTCCAGGCTCTGAGCTGTCAGCACAGAGCCCAATGCAGGGCTCGAACTCACAGACTGTAAGGTCATGACCTGAGCCAAAGTCAGGAGCTCAACTGACTCAGCCACCACATGCCCCAAGTCCAAAAACGTTTCAAAAAGAAGAACCAAGTTGCAGGGCTTATACTACCTTATCTGCAGACCTATTATAAATTGCAATAATCAAAAATTACAAAAATCAAAATTATAATAATCAAAAGAGTGTGGCACTGGCACTGCAAAAGAATAGTTACCCGAAGTAGACGCACAAGTATATGGTCAACTTATTTTGACAAAAGTGGTAACATAATTCAATGGGTACAGGAAAATCTTTCAAACAAATGGTTCTGAAACAATTGGATGCCCATATACCGAAAATGGGAACTTAGGCCTTATACTACATACAAAAATTAACTTAAAATGCATCATATTCTTAAATATAAAAATAAGAATAAGAATATTCTATAAAACTTCTAGAATAAAACTCAGAATAAAATCTTTGTAGCCTGGATTAGGCAAGGCAAAGATTTTGTGGACAGGGCACTGAAAGCAAAGCAGGAAGCCTAAAAGAAAGAATTGATAAAATAAACTTCAACCAAAAAAAAAAAAAAAAAAAAAAAGAAGAAGAAGAAAGAAAGAAAAGAAAAGAAAAGAAAAGAAAAAAGAAAAGACCTATACATGAATGTTCATAGCAGCTTAATTCAAAATAACCAAAAATTGCAAATAACCCAAACATTTAGCAACCTATTCATTTAGCAATGAATAAATAAGCAAATTGTGTTGAGGCTATCTAATTGAGTATGACTCTGCAATAAAAGGAATTAACTACCGATACATGCAACAAGGATCCATTTCAAAAGTATTATGCTAAGTAAGAGAAGCAAAACAGAAAAGACTATATACTCTATGACTTAATTTACCTGAATTGTAGAAAAGACAAAACTCTAGGAATAGCAAACAGGCAAGTGGTACTAGAGGCTAGCTAAATTTAGGCAACTGAATGTAGAGGGCATGAGAGACATCTTTGGATGATGGAAATGTTCTATATCTTGATTCTGGTCGTGGTTACGTGACTTTCTACATACGTATATTTTATTTATTGCCATGTTTATTGCCATGTGTGTCAGGTGAAGTTATGGTAATAAAATGTGAAAATCACACATTCAAGAATTTTCTTCTAATACTCAACCTGACTGTCTCCATTCCACATATGGTCTGTAAAAATACAATTCCTTTCTTTATCACTCCATAAAGAGTTGTTTTTACATTCTCAGTTCATCAAAGTAGCCTTAACATGATTTTCTGCTTTATAGCTACCAAATCAGCCTGGAGCCATTTAATTCCATTATCTGTCAGACTAGCAGGCTCTTAAATACAATCTTGAGAAGTTATTGCTATGAGCAAAGAGTCAAAAAGCAGTTCAACTACATTTCAAATGGAGTAGCTGTAGGTTTTATGGGTCATGCAGGAGCTCTTGAAATGTTGAAACAAAACCAGACCCAACTCATGAAAAAGTGTAGATTGGCTGCACTTTTTAGATGTTGTTCTTATTCAACAATATTTTTGGAGTTCCTACTATGTGTAAAACCTAGACACCCTGTTTTCATTTCAGGATCAAGAAAATCCTTAAAAAAAAAAAAAAAAAAAAGAAAAAAGAAAGAAGGAGAAGGAGAAGGAGAAAAATCCTTTTTACTCTGAACCAGATAAGGCTAAAGAGGGTTGGTTGGCAAATGAGAGAATAGGGGAAAGTCATAAAATCAGGTGAATCTGTATATTTTAAAACCATACATAAATTTACTGGCTTATATCTCAGGCCCTATGTTTTCTTGTTCACTCAAAGTTTTGTTTTCTAGAACTGAGATTATGATCCATCTATGAAATAAGAAATCAGAAAAAAATGAGATAAGATGACATAAAAATGCTCCAATTTATATCTTTAGAATCCTGAGAAGACAGGAGTAAATGAAATATAGGTCCAACTCCACAGGTTTCCTTTTTTTTTAATGTTTATTTATTTTTGAGAGAGAGAGAGAGTGTGTTTGTCTGAGTAGGGGAGGTGCAGAGAGAGAGGGAGACAGAGGTTACAAAAGAAAAACAAAACCGGAGGCATCACAATTCCAGACTTTAAGCTGGATTACAAAGCTGTAATCATCAAGATAGTATGGTATTGGCACAAAAACAGACACATAGATCAATGGAATAGAATAGAAATCCCAGAAATGGACCCACAGCTGTATGGCCAATTCATCTTCAACAAAGCAGGAAAGAGTATCCAATGGAAAAAAGAATCTTTTCAGAAAATGGTGCTGGGAAAACTGGAGCGACATATAGAAGAATGAAACTGGAACATTCCTACACCATAGACAAAAACAAATTGAAAATGGATGAAAGACCTAAATACCTAAATGTGAGACAGGAAAAGAGGATAAAGATCCTAGAGGATAAAACAGGCAGCAACCTCTTTGACCTTGGCTGCAGCAACTTCTTACCTGACACGTCTCCGGTAGCAAGGGAAATAAAAGCAAAAATTAACTATTGGGATCTCATTAAGATAAAAAGCTTATGCACAGAAAAGGAAACAATCATTTCTGCCTTCTTAAAGGCTTGTTAGACATTTTAGAACATCCTACAAAAGGAAGGAATAAGACTTTGATAGAGATAGAAAACTGAATCTAGAATAACAAAATAATTCAAGATAATAAAAGAAGGCTTAGAAATAAATTTAATTAGTACTATTCTCAAGGAGATTTAAGAAAACCGTTTTTATAAAAACATAAATAAAGCATGCTACAAAATGGGGAAAAACGGGTTAATGAAACTCTGAGAAATTAAAAATACGTTGCTGAAATTAAAAATAGACTACGTACTCATCTTTATCCCCCATATATTTAGAAAAGCCCCAACATTTTCCTTCAAAAGCATTTCCCAAAGTATGTTTGTATAGCAAACCTCTTGAGGCTATGTTTATTATCTGGAGTGTTGTCTGGAGACAGATGGCACATTCAAACGGAGTAATTTGAGGTGTAATTAATAAAGGGACGATTTACAAAGGAGTGAGCAGGGTACAGAAAAGCAGAAGCATTAGTGCAGTATCAGCTGTTCATTATAGCAAGGCACAGTTCCCATCCCTAGGCCTGAAGGGGAGCCAAGAAGATGGAGGAAGATGAACAGGAGGAAGACGAAGAAGAGCAGGAGGAGAAACGGAAGAAACTGAGGGAGAGAGACAGTGAAAGATCTGTGTGTAAGGGGCTACCTATTGGAGCTGGGACTGTGGATGGAGGCATGATGAGCCAGCCCATGCTACTCCTCGTGGTGGGTGCCATGGGCACTAATGCACTGACCTGACTCCTAGCTCCCTCTAATCTGCAAATGGTCTCCATTCCCCAGACACAGCCTAGCAGCAAGGGAGCCCTTTGATCCAGGCACAGAGCACAGTGATGCAGGGTGCATGGTTCTGGGTGGACAAACAGAAAATATCCAGTACATGTATGCGTGAACACTTTTAGTGCTGCATTCATACTTAATGATGGATTAGCTAAATATTAAAGTCTAAGTTCTAAATTCATTTCATTCATTACATCTAAATCTGTGAAGTTTTGTTTGATATCAATGTGGCTCTTTTTTGTCTGTTTGTTTTTAATATAATTTATTGACAAATTGGTTTCCATACAACACCCAGTGCTCAACGTAGCTCTTTAGAATTCTGATGTCAGTCTGAGATATCCTCTTTCTCTTTGATACCTTTTTTTTTTTTTTTTTTTTTTTAAAATTTTTTTTTCAACGTTTTTTATTTATTTTTGGGACAGAGAGAGACAGAGCATGAACGGGGGAGGGGCAGAGAGAGAGGGAGACACAGAATCGGAAACAGGCTCCAGGCTCCGAGCCATCAGCCCAGAGCCTGACGCGGGGCTCGAACTCACGGACCGCGAGATCGTGACCTGGCTGAAGCCGGACGCTTAACCGACTGCGCCACCCAGGCGCCCCTCTTTGATACCTTTTAAAACTTGTTCTTTGAATTAGAGCCTGTAAAATTTTACCACCTTGTGTTTAGATGTATATTTTTTTTTCTTTGATACTCTTTGAGTCCTTTTAGTCTGAGGTTTCTAATCTTTATTTTTGAAAATCTCTGGTTATTATTTCTTTAAATATTTCCTTCCCTCTCTTTATTTTTTCTTCTGGAATTTCTTTTCTGTAGATTTTATATATCTACATCCACTCCCCATTTCACTCAATTTTTCATTAATGATTTTTTTTCATCCGTTTAAACTTCTTTGATGTCTTCTGGGAGAGTTTCTTAATTTGATATTCTTGCTCAACAATTTGTTTGTTTTCTCTACTCTGCCTTTTGATCCTGACTTACAATATTTTTATTTCAAATTTTATATTTTCATACTGAATATATCCATTTGATTTTTCATTGTAACTGTTAGTTTTTTTCTCATATCACTGGAATCCTCCTTAATATTAAAAAAAAAAAATGAGTGTGCCTGGGTGGCTCAGTCAGTTAAGCAGCTGACTCTTGGTCTCAGCTCAGTTCATGATCTCATGGTTGTAAGACTGAACTCCACATTGAGCTCCCCACTGAGCATAAAGTCTGCTTGGGATTCTCTCTCTCTCTCTCTCTCTCTCTCTCTCTGCCTCCCCACTTATCCTCCCCTCCCAAATAAATAAATAACATTTAAAAAATTGAAGTATTGTTGAGCTCCTTAACATTTCTATCTTTTTAAGTTTGTTTATTTATTTAAGGAGAGAGAATGCAATCAGGGAAGAGTCAAGGAGAGAGAGGGAGAGAGAAAATCCCAAGCAGGCTTTCTGCTGTTAGCACAGAGCCTCACATGAGCTCAGTCTCACAAATTGTGAGATCATGACCTGACTCAAAATCAGGAGTTGGATGCTTAACTGACTGAACCACCCAGACACCTCTTAACATTTCTTGAAAGATATTTATTGTGCTTATTTTAAGTTCTTGATCTCCTCATTCCACTTATTTTGCATGGCTACATAGATTATTTATTCTATCACTGTCCTTTAATATCAGTTATGCTTTTCAGATGTCTCCTTAATTTACTCTGTGAGTTCATATTTCTCTTAAAAAATAGAGATCTTGGCTTACTATATAAAGGGGACTTAAAGAAAGAGAGGTTACATCCAGATGCTGCCCTTTTAGTGAGTTTACAGAAAGAGAGGATGTCCCTCAGGATGCAGAGTTGCCAGCACCCCAATTTAGACTACTATCATTGTTTACTCCTATCTCCCTCAGGTAATCCTGGTCGTTTTATTATGATGTCAACTGAATTCCTTTTTCCAATGAAGATGAAGTCATCACATTTTTATTCTAGCCATTTATCTATCCATCTAATATATATTTGTTGAGTGACTTCTATATGCCAACCTTGCATTTGCAAGATAGTTAGCTCTAGTTATTAGTTATTAGTCCATTGAATAGGCTGTATCTTTGAAGAAAACTAACTGATCACCTTGAAAACAGGTATATACATATAACTTTACTAATAACCATTTTCCAAACCTTTAAGTATGTGGTAAAGCAAAATTTTTTTTAATGTGCAACAACTAAAATATTTATACCTGTAAAAGAATTATTTATACTTTCAAATGCAGCCTTATTAAAGTGCAAATTCTGAGACACTATAATAGGGGTTATCTTATGATTTGTGTCGATGTTTATTGTTACTCAAGAAGGCAGAATATGCATATGAAAAGACAGCAGTAGACAACAAAACTGTGTCAAATGGGATTCAAATATTACTGTGGAAATTTAGAGAAGGTCCTGGAATAGTCAAGGAGACAGTGAGGCAGCAATAGCTGCAATTTGAAGTGTTTGGACAAGTTGTGAGGTTAAAATAGTCTGGGGAAGAAAGGATGTTCTAGATAAGAGAAGTAGCGCAAATAAAGATTCATAGAGGTGCTGAGGGAGAATTCTGTTGAAAATGTAATAAGATTTGTTTTAAAGCAAAGACATCTATGAGTAGGGAATAGTGGTTGGAGTGTTAGATTGTATGGAAATGGTCCAAAATAGTCAACTATGGGAAATGTGTCAGTAAGGGATGATTGAAAGGGTTTCTGAGTTAGCAGGTGGGCCAGATAAAAGTTAGGTTTCACAAGTTATTGGTCAATCAAAGCAGCATGGTCTTATAAAATTTTCTAATAATGCCAAAGAGTAAATGGGGTTTGTCTGGGAAATTCAGATCAGCAAATACGGTGATCACAAAAAGAACACTAAAATAAAGGGTATTTTTTTGAAAATATAACAGCTGTTCTATTTTTAATAACAGAAAAAAAAAATGATTAAGAAAGCAAAAGAAAACAGTAAGGAGGAAGAGAACTGATTTTGACAGGAATGAGTAGATATGAAAGGTCTTCTCTCTGTCATCAGACACAAATAATAGGAGTAGATACAGAAGGAAGGTGGGAAATGTGCAGTGTGGCACAGAAAACATTGGTAGGTGGACTTCTGTGAGTAGATGAGATTTCAGACTGTCTGATATCATTACTCTGGTTGAAAATTTGATGTGAGGGGCGCCTGGGTGGCTCAGTCGGTTAGGCGTCCGACTTCAGCTCAGGTCACGATCTCACGGTCCATGAGTTCGAGCCCCGCGTCGGGCTCCGGGCTGATGGCTCAGAGCCTGGAGCCTGCTTCCGATTCTGTGTCTCCCTCTCTCTCTGCCCCTCCCCCGTTCATGCTCTGTCTCTCTCTGTCTCAAAAATAAATAAAAAAGTTTAAAAAAAATTGAAAATTTGATGTGAGTGAACATCTGTACACCACCTCTCTCTCATCACCTCCCCGGGTGGGAAAAGAGGAAAGTGTTTTTCTCTTTTGAGGCTCTGACCTCGCTAGTAATAAGGTCCTCTGAGAATGGAATCTCACTGAGGCTTTCAACATTCTGTAGGAGAAATGGAAGCTCTTAATATTGCCCAAGAACTGATTGAAGCTTTGTGTTTCCGTGGTTTTAGATGACATCCTTATCCTTAGCTGGTCTTTCATCAAAACATGCCTATGTCATAAGACGGATAAGATAAAAACATATAGTTAAAATACATCCAAGAAGTTACTACCTACTGGGGGGAGAGAAGCAACTAAAAGCACATATTTTTGTTTCCTGTGTCATCTTCCTATGGGGAGGACAAAATGTTTTTTTTCTGCAGGTCTCCCTGAAGAGTTTGGCCTAATCAATTTGTTTCCCAACTCTTAAGGCACTTCTTGCCTGTGACACATGTCTCTGACAGTCAGTCCTGTACTGCCTTTTGTTGTCTTAGATCTTGTTTTGATCTTGTTTTGGGGTCCTCATGTAACACAAATATATACAGACAGATTTCTATAAAAGTGAGGGATGAGTGAACTGTTCACTGTTTTTGCCCATCCTGGGGACCAGAATCTGAATATATGTTGGTAGTATTTTTCAGCAAATCATCAAATTTTCAGTAAGACAACAGTAACTCTGTCCAGGGTGGATAAAGAAACACATTCTGTGTTGTACCATGTTGCTCTGGCCTCCTAGTCTCATCCACTGAGGCTTCCTCATCTTGTTGGGGGCCCAAACTTATAGGTTTGAGGCTTTGTTTTATCTTACTTGTTCTAAATATAGAGTTCTACATTTTAATAAACTTGCCACCTTCACCATTGAAAAAATGTGGTGTATGCTATAGTTCTTTCTCTCTCGCTCTACAAGCTTTCTGTAGAGACCAGTATTTTTCTGCCCTGGTAGCAACAATAATCAAAAAGTATAAAGGCCTTGTAGTGGGAATCCGTTGGTTTGTTGTTTTTGCTGGACTGAAAACATTCATCCTTTTTATGGTAAAAAATTCCTTTGGGGAATCTCCCCTTTGTCATATTGGACTACAGTGTTGGACTGGAATTATCTCTACTTGCAACTCCAGAATGTTCCATGATTAGTATAGGCCACGGTGATTGGTTTAAGGATGAGCACATGGCCCAATTTTAGCCAACAAGAATCAGGCCTAAGACATTTTTGCCAATTTTGAAATAGAAACACTTTTGCTTTCTTGTTGGATTCAAGACAAGTGCTGCTGCACCCATCTTTTGAATAATGCCAAATAGTGACTTAATAACAAGGCTTCCACTGAAGAGGTGAGGCACAAAATGGAAAGTAGAAACCAGGCCTTGGATCAAGCTTCACTAAGGGAAATCAGCTCCTGGGATGCTGAAATTTGTGTTCATAAATTCAATTTTGATGAAGCCTCTTGGAATTTCTTATATCTTCTTATATCTGAAAAGATATAAGGCATTGAATGAATAAAGCCTCTTTAAACATCTGTGTGCAGGTTTTTGTGCGGACATAAGTGTTCAAAAACAACTGAATGAATATGTTACTGACTGCTTGGAGTTCAAAATGAAAATGCATCCTGATTTGCTAATACCCTGATATTTTCTCTGTGTTTATTCATTCATTTATTCGACACATTTATTGAGACATATTCTGTATCATTTCTGTATCAGAAATTTTGTTAGATTCTGAGAATAAAGTGGTAAGCTAAATGAGATATGGTTTCTGACCAGTGGAGGGTAATGATATCTACTGGGAAAGCTGGATATTATTAAGAGACACACATCAAAATCAGGATGGAAAGAACTAAAGAGATTGAAGAGATACTTCATAGGTGAAATAGACAGGATTTGCTAGTGCATGGGCTTTGGGGAGTGGGTAGAGGGAGAGATCTCAGGTTCCCATGTAATGTAAGGTTAGATGGTCATATCATTTACTTAAATTCATATTTAATTATTTCATGCTCAATATTGTATGAATTACATTTATGTTTTATCTTGCCAGCTCCCAGGAGCTGAATTGGTTCAGGTAAGTCCTAATCTTTCTGAACCTCACCTTTCTTATTTATAGGACAAGGTAAGGGTATAAAGATTCAATGAGATTGTGGTCATTGAAACTTTAAACCTAAAATTCAGAAATGTAAAGAATACCTTATTACTTTATTAAAAATTAATAGCATTATTCTAACCATAGTCTATATTTTACTGTGTTGGTTGGAAATCTGGTTGAAGGATTGAGTCACTGGTTCTAACCTCCTTCTGCAAATATTACATTTATTTATATTTTGCTGTTACAGAAATGTGTACCTTACTGTGTAGGTTTAATTTAAATGCCTACACAAGTAGAACTAAGTTTTTCTAAGAACATGATTTCTAAAACAAATTTAAAAAACTAGACACATAATTAAATGAAAATAAAAGAGGCATACTACAAACTTTCTTTTGGTAGAAAGAAAAGAGAATTGGACTTCATAGTAAAAATAAAGGAATTTAGGTAAGTGGCTAATTTAAGTTGGAATAATCCAAGCCAATTTTTATCTCCAATAGCTGTTTTGGGTTATTTATCTGGTGATTACCTTACTTTTACAGATCATTGAGAGTATAAAACTCAAGACCTAAAAGGAAAGTAATTATTCTTATTTTGCTCACTAAAATTGAAGTATTACTTGTCTCATGATATAAATCTACATTGTCTTACATCTAGAAAAAATACAATGGTACAGATAGCAAATGGATAAAGCCATTTATATTTGGCATTAGAATGCAAGTATATTTAAATTACAATTGTACTCCATCTTGGAATTTTTATCCCTCTACCAAAACTGTGCAGTTGTCTTTTATATATACTCATTAATTTATTATGTATTATTAAATACCTATAGTGGCTAATACACTGGGCATGCAACACAGAATAAATGCTCACTCTGGGGACTTACAGTCTGTATTAGTGTAGGAAAGGGAGAAAAAAATTCAAGTAAAATGGACAAGTTGAAAAAAACAAAACACTACTGAGAAATCAGCTGTTTTGGAATCAGAGGAGGGGGGATATGCTACAGATGGTAGTGAATAGGAATCAGGAATAAGCCATGATAGAACTGACCATAAATTGAAAGGAGAAAAAGGCCTTAAATCACCCAACATCTTTTCTGAAAGTATTTAATGATTTTAGTCAGAAGCTGATTTATGGGATATTGAGTTTTATGCCCTGAACATTTTTCTAGATGTGTTGTGTGTGTGTGTTATTATTGTTGTTTTTTATCTTTTAGAAATTTCAATTATATTTTTTAATTCTATTCAAGATTTTTCTGAAGTATTTTCCCCTTATGTTTTATACACGATTGTTTGATCTTCAAATTAAAATGGACACTTATCCAATTGGGATTTCTTGGATCACTTCTTTCTTGCTCACATCTTAGTATGTAGCCTTTCTTGTATTTTCTGTAATTCTAGTAAAATGTAATGAATAGGTATATATATAAATAATTATAATATATAATTATAATAATATAATACATAAATAAATATAAGTAATAAAACAATATATCATGCTGTTGTGAGGATTAAGAAAACATCTATGTAAATGCACTAACACTGTGATGCATATGAAAAACATGTATTCATTCCACGTATAGTAGTTTCCTTCCTTTCTCATCCTACCTCTGAAATTTTTTTGAGAACTCACGTATTCCAAGATATTGATTCTGGGAACTGAAAAATTTGAAATACTTAACTTCTTTCTGTCAGAGAAGGGGAAGAAACTCATTAAAGAAGCATGTAGAGAATTAGATTTGGTTCATTTTCATAAAAAAAGATTATTTTAGCAAAATAAAAATTGCCTTGCTCTTAAGACACCTAGATTTTTTTTTTTTTTTGCAGTGCATCTGACATAGCATAAAATTTACTACTTAAAAGTATGAAACTCAGGAGTTTCCAGTATATTCACAAATTTGTGCAACTATCACCACTGTCTAATTTCAGAATATTTCCATTACACCAAATCAAAGCCTTATATTCATTAGCAGTCACTCTCTACTATTTCCTTCTCTAGCTCTGGAAGCCACCAATCTACTTTCTGTCCCTATGGGTTTCCCTATTCTGGCACCTATTTATGTATTCTGCCTATTCTTAACAAAATAGAATAATTATAACAATATACTGTAATAAAGGTTAAATGAAAGTGACTTCTCTCAAAATATCTTATTGTACTATACTCAGCCTACTTTTGATGATGTGATGTGATGAAATGCCTCTGGGATAAGATGAAATGAAGTGAATGACATAGGCATTGTGACATAGTGTTAGGCTACTACTGACCTTTAGAAGGAAAATCATATGCTTCCAGGCCCCTGTTGACCACAGGTAACTGAAACCAAGGAAAACAAAACTGTAGATAAGGGGGAGGGACTACTGTAATGTTTATTATGTTGTCATATGTACCAATAGTCCATTCCTTTTTATGGATAAATAATATTCCATTGAATGGACCTACCACTTCTTATGAATTCATCAGTTGATAAACATTTTTTTCTACATTTTGTCTATTATGAATAATGCTGCTATGAAGATTCATGTGTAAGTTTTTGTCTGACAATATATTTTTAACTCTACTGTATATATACCTAGGATGGAATTGCTGGATCATAAGGTAACTCTATGCTTAACTTTTTGAGGAACTGTCAAAACGTTTTTCACAGGAAGTATACATTTTACCCTCCCCAAATCAATGTTCAGGAGTTCAAATTTCTCCACAATCTCTCCACACTTGTTATGCTCCAATTTTTTGATCATAGACATCTCAGTGAATGTGACATGATATTGTGGTCTTGATTTGCACATCACTAATGATGTGGTTCTTTTCACGTGTTTGTTGTCCATTTTTATATCACTATTGGAGAAATGTTGATTCAAATCATTTTTCCATTTTTTAATTGGATTATTTAGGTTTCTAGTTGAAAGAGCTCTTTATATATTTGGATACTAGCTCCTTAACAGATTTATCATTTGAAAATATTTCCACCAATTCTGTGGGTTATCTTTTCACTTTCTTAATAGTGTCCTTTGATATGTAAAAAATTTAAAATTTAATGAAGTCCAACTTACCTATATTTTCTTCACTTGCTTGTGTTTCATGTCATGTCTGAGAAAAACATACCTAATCCAAGGTAACAAAGATTTAGATGCATATTTTTTTCTAAGAGTTTTATTTTCTCTTTAGATGCAGTATCTGTCTCCAGTGATACCTTTTCAAAGGTGTTCTTTGTTCCTTTCAGCTTTTATATATTTTTAGAACCTTTTTTTTAAAAAAATCTGGTTATTTTTGAGAGAGAGAGAGAGAGAGAGAGAGAGAGAGAGAGAAAGAGAGAGAAAACATGAGTGGGGGAGGGGCAGAGAGAGAGGAAGACAGAGGATCCTAAGCAGCAGGCTCCCCGCTGACAGCAGAGAGCCTCATGTGGGGCTGGAACTCAGGAACTGTGAGATCATGACCTCAGCCCAAGTTAAAGCTTAACAGACTGAGCCACCCAGGTGCCCCTATTTTTAGAACCTTTCTATTGTACTCTTCTTCACATAATTCATGTTTGCATAACTGCTAGTATTGGCATTTTTGTTCTCTGAGTTAAAGTTTATTAATTTCCTCTCTACACCACCATTACACATTTCTGAGATAAAAAGTACTTACATTTTCCAAGTATTTGAAAGAAGAACACCTACATTTAAAATGTCTGGAACTATAATGATATAGTGCTATAGCAACAAACATTTACTTGAAGCCATAAGGAGAAGAAACAAATTATATGACATGAGAGGAAGACATAATTTAAAAAAAAAACATAATCTTTACTCAAATCAGTAGGAAAAATAGCCAAGTGAGAATGCTGAATGAAGAGTAATTTTCAACAACTTTTCCCTTTTGATTTAAATCCATTTGTATTATGGTATAAAATAGGAGACTCTTGGATTTGAAAAACAATCCTCTATTGCGATTCTAAGAAAACATTGTAAACATCTTTTTCTTGCTGTCTTCATTCTACCAGAATACCTAAGCTGCATTGCACATTTGTTCCATAGAAAGTGTCTTGTTTTCTAATTTCATCAACCTATGCCCAAATCTGTTTGAATGAAATCTCTTGGCACTTCTCTCTATTATAAACTTTTTTATTGGAGTATAATATATATATAGAGAAAAGTACACAAACCATAAACATAGAGCTCAAAAAAATGGAAGCAATTTTAGCATTTTTCCTCTACTGACACCAATGTTGGCTTTACTATATATTGTGCTCCACATTTCCTTACTGAGTGAAATCCCAGCTTATTCCATTGGAAATAGTTGTTCAAATAGCATATATTTAAATACCTTAGATTTCCAGAGAGATAAGTTACTATATTAGAACCTTTGAAACATTAGAAAATATCTAATAGTTTATCATTTTCAGAGCACGGGGTGGTTGATCTGACAACCACATACACGTGTTGTGCTACATGTGTTATGACTGAATCCTCCTGGGAAAGTGGAGGTCAAAGCTTAATGAGGTTACTAGAGGTAGAGCAGGACCAGACCTAAATCTAAAGTCTGCACTCTTCATGTGCCAGGGTGTCCAACAGTGGCACGTAAGATGAATTTTTGGTGGCATTCAGTTGAACATTTTGAAACTTAATGTCCTGTGTTTTTTTTATATGCCCTAGAAAAAAATATAATAGTTATAACAAGGTGATAAGCTCTCAAAGAGGAGTTTAGTGAATCACAGAAAAAACTTTGAGGCTGCAATCCTATGAGGCTGGTACTGAAGACTGGATCACTACCTCCATTCCCACCTGCATGAAATGGACCTTATGGCACACTACAGTCTGGGAAGAGAAAAAACTACATTTCCTAGATGCCTTTAGAGGTCAGGCTTCCCTGGGATCTAGCATCAGCCTGGGATCTAGGAGGCACACCCTACTGCATCTATGTATTTATCATCATAACTGTCCCTTATCATTATTTGAGGGCATAGATGGAACTTACATAGAGGCCCCACTTCTGCTGTTTTTGCCGCCTCTGCAGAGAAATACAGCCATGGGAGCGACTGGTTTTCTGTGGAAGCAGCAGAGGCGTTGCCTTGACTCAACTTCTGTCACTAATCGTTTTCAGTCCCATGTCATCATGTAGAGTTAGGGGTTGGTTGAAGGCAACAGAACACCCTTTAGTCAATTTATGTCAAAGAGGTTAAACAGCAGTTTTGTGGTGACTCCCAATACTTTTGGAAGGGCTGGAGGAGCAAGCTCTAGACTGAGTTTGCAGGAATTACTCTCATAAAGTGTAACTGGCCTGATGAGAAGCCACTTTCTCTGCTACAGTCTGGAAGATAAGGAATCAAGGACTACCACCACACTTGTTGGCTTCAAGAATCCATCTCGTTTATCATGATTCACTCACTACATGGATCATGATTTGTTCATTCCAAATTTATTATTTTCTCTATTTATTTTATCTCTCTTCCCTTTTCACATTTTTAAATAAAACAATTTGTTGATAATGAAAAATGCAGAGCTGTATTTAATGTAAATATAACCTAAACTGACCAAGTGCATACAGAAAATACACTGTAAAATACTATAGTTTAAAAAAAAATGTTATTCCGCTCTCTCCACCAAATCTGACCTCCATCTTTGAGGCATTTGTTATTTTTTTCACATTGTTCTGCAGGTGGCGCCATTGCTGCACAGTGTCAGGTCAGTTGCATAAGAATTGGCCTTCAAGAAGGCTCAGAACAGGTTAATTTTAAAGATCCTCTGGAACTCCAGCACATGGTTGGGTCAGAGCTAAGTATTTTCAGGTTTGGTCTGTGGTTAAATGTTGGCGAGTTGCCTGTACTGTCTGGAAAGTAAAGGTAAAAACAGGTTTGGCAGTCCTAATCCACAAGTGGGTTTGTCAGCAAGAGACAAGGTGCAGTGCCTTAACCTTTAGTAGGATGCTTTTGACAGCCCAGTTTGTGTATTGTTTTTCTTCTTTCAGAGCTCATCTGGGCTGGTATAAAAATATGCCATCCTGCTCAAGAGGTCATCTTAGTCTGTGGGAAGGTGGGCTAGAAGTTGCCTGGGAGAGGAAGCCATGACACTGTTTCATTTTCAAATTCATGCTTTGTCCTCCTCTTGCCCTGACGCTCTTTCTTGCTTTAATGAGAAAACATTGATTCTGTCTCTTTCTGATTTTTGCTTTATGAAATAAATCATTCCTTCAAAACTTTATTTTTGGAACAAAAAGTAGAATATGAATGTGAGGCGATAAAGCCCAAATAAAGATAAATGGTGAGGCTCATTAACCTATTCAAAAGCCAAACAATGTAACTGAAGAGGAACCTTAGCTACTGTGATTCCTTTCAACTTTTAAAATCTTCTAGCAAATTTGAAAATGGGTGGAAGAATAATAATTCCTAGAAAACTCCAGTTACTTAGAATTCTATTCGAGCCACTTATTTGTGAAAAGAATACAGTTGCATTAATAACACTATCAAACAGACATGCTTGGTAAAGATTCACCTAACCATGACTCTGTGGGTGAGCTCTTTTGAGGGAAGTCCCTTGTATTCTTAGCACTATAATCTGCTATGGGTTTCACAGAATATAGTTTGTACAGCATACATACATTTTTAGTAGGTAGAGATTTTTGTTTGTTCGTACTTAAAAAAAAAAAAGAAAAGCATAGCCTGGAAGAGTGATTTCCATATCTTAGAACAAATATTTCCTGAGCTCCACCCAAACAGATTACAATGCATTAGGTCTGAGGCAAAACTTGAGAATCTATATTTCTAAATGCTTTATAAATCACTCCAAGAATTTGGCAAGTCTTGGAAGCCTGGCTTGTAAAGAAGGAATAAGAAAATTGATGTTGGAAACCAGAAAAAATATGGCTATACTCCCAGGACTTGTGCTACAATTTGAATATCAGTACATTTATAAAACTGGAAATTAATAAAAAGATGGGCTGAAGGTGAGAAGTGAAAATTTGGATTTTGAAACCCTGAAATCTAAATCCCTTTACTGCCTTCTGATGACACCTTGATCAAAATTACTTTTACTCTCAAATTCACTTTAATACATTAAGAGTAGAATCATACTCACTGTCTGATGGTATCTAATAGTGGAATAGAACTTATTTTTGGTAAAAAAAAAAAAAATATATATATATATATAATAATAATCTTTGTGTTGGCCCAATTCTTTAGAAGCTGGTCTTTGGCCATTGGGCATGCTGCACCCTTACGTGTCTTGGTGTTATAAATTTTCTATTACATAAAGCGTCAAGCGAATGGAGAAGGTAGTGTAATCTAATACACACCCGTATGTAATTTAAATTGACTAACAGAGAATACGGATATGGAGTGGGAAAGAAAATGGAGACTGTAGTAAGGTACATGTTGTTTCTAAAGCATATTAAAATAACATGAAAAACCCAGTGTAGAAGCTCTTAGTTCAAATAGTTCAACCTTGTATTTAAAAACAAAAGTTAAGGGGTGCTTGGGTAGTTCAGTCCGTTAAGCATCCGACTTTGGCTCAGGTTATCATCTCCCGGTTTGTGAGCTCAAGCCCCACATGGGGTTTTGTGCTGTCAGCTCAGAGCCTGGAGCCTGCTCACTCTCTGAATTTATCTCTCTCTCAAAAATAAATAAACGTTAAAAATTTTTTTTAATAAATAAAAATAGAAGTTAGGGGCACCTGGGTGGCTGAGCCACTTAAGCATCCAACTTTGGCTCAGGTCATGATCCCCCAGTTCATGGGTTCGAGCCCCACATCAGGCTCTATGCTGACAGGTCAGAGCCTGAAACTGCTTCAGTTTTTGTGTCTCCCTCTCTCTCTGTGCCTCCCTGACTTGTGCTCTTTCACACTCTCTCAAAAATAATAAACATTTAAAAAACTTTTAAAAATTTTTTAAAAAAAGTCAGAGCCATGTCATCCTTTTATTCTTTACTGACTAAGGATAGTACTTCTTTTCGCATTAATAATTTTTTTTTTGAGAGAGAGAGATAGCATGTGAATGAGGGAGAGGGGCAGAAGGAGAGAGAGAATCCTAAGCAGGCTCCACGCTGAGCCCCAACACAGGGCTAGATCTCATGATAGAGAGGTCATGACCTGAGCAGAAATCAAGAGTCTAGGACTTAACTGACTGAGCCACCCAAGCACCCTTTAATAAACCACATTTTATTATTGGTTTTATTAGTAGCTTTATGCTATACATTTTTGCATCACTAGTTTAGATATTACCTTAGAAATACAAAACATAACCATGACTACAGTCTGTTTTTACTATGTCTGAAATACTGTAAGGAGAATATAATAGTTTAACTCCACTTATTCCCTTACCATTATTTTTTTTTGCTATTGTCACATTTTTTTTTCCTTATGAATAAGTTATAAACTCTTGAGCTCCTGTTCCTGGACTTCTGTGTTTTCATCTAGGGCCATTATCTTTTGAGATGGAAAACAACTTTTAGTATTACTGCTATTATAGATCTACTAGCAACAATTCTTTCAACATTGGTTATATGAAAGTTTTTATTTCGTCTTCATTTTTCAAAGGATATTTTCACTCTGCTTAGAGTCCTAGGTTAGAAGGTTTTGTTTTGTTTTTCTCATTCAGTTTTTTAACAGTATCTTTTAGCATATAGTTTTTGACTAGTATTTCTATGAAGGTAATGTGGGCTTTTTCTCTGTTTTAAGGGTTTTTCTTATTATTAGTTTTAAAATAATAAGAGTTGAACTTTTCTTTGTATTTACCTTGCTTAGAATCCATTGAATTTCTTGAATCTGTGGGGTATTTATCATCGGATTTGAAAAGTTTGGGCCATTACTTCTTCAAATAGTTCTCTTGTGTCAATGTCTCTCTTCTCCTTTTGAGACTCCAGTTATGTGTATGTTAGACATTTTAATCATATCTCATCTCTCTTATATGTTGCATTTGGTTTCTTCCATTCTCTTTTGGTGACTGTGCCTCCTGAATACTGTCTATTGAGCCATTTTGAGTCTACAAACCTTGTCTTGTGTATTCAACCTGCTCTTAAACTTATCAAAAGATTTCTTAATTTCAAATTCTGCTTTTTACATTTCTAGAATGCTTGATTCTTTTTTGCAGACTCTAATTCTGTATTGCAATCCTCTAGTTTTTCATCCATTTTGTCTATATTTACCTCAACTTTCTTTAACTTGTTAATCATGGTTACTTAAAGTCCTGTTAACCACAACTTCTGGATTCTCTCTCAGCTTACACCATCTGGTGACTTTATCTCATGTCCTCTTTGGATCCACCACTTTATTTTGTGTTTTTATAGTATTTCAGATTCTCTTTTGTTTCTGATATCATTTATTTCTTCTGAGGTCTGTGCATCAACCAGTTCATTTGGGATTTTTTTTAACGTTTATTTATTTTTGAGACAGAGAGAGACAGAGCATGAATGGGGGAGGGTCAGAGAGAGGGAGACACGGAATCCGAAACAGGCTCTAGGCTCTGAGCTGTTAGCACAGAGCCCGACACGGGGCTCGAACTCACAGACCGCGAGATCATGACCTGAGCTGAAGTCGGCCACTTAACCGACTGAGCCACCCAGGCTCCCCTCATTTGGGATTTTTAATAGTACTTCTTATTCTATCCTGTTTTTTATACCATTTATTTTTTATGCGGCCTGTGTTGCAAGATAACTTTCAACGGCAGAAAATTCAAAATTCTTTCTATTTGTAAATTGTTGAAAAGTCACACCTTGAGAATAGTGGTTTGAGAAAATTTCTGTGTTCTGGTCACTGTACAGAAGCATGAAATGCTGGAATCTAAGGACTGTTCTTGCTTAATATATTCTACAAAATGCTATCTGCAGCTTTTTAGTCCAGAGTAGCTTCATTTTTCCTGACTATATTTCTCTCTGTGATATTGTTATTAGTGGCAAGAAGAGTATTTATTTTAATTTTTACTTTCAAAAGGGGAAAGAAAAGTTTCTAGATTCATTCCAGTATGAAAAGGGTTCTCTTTTTCCTTTGAAAATTATAGCTCACATATAATCCATTTTCCTTCCCAAATCATCAATTCCACTTCTCGTGTTCCAAATATTGTTATTTTATTTAACTACTTCATAGCCATGTGAGCTACACAAATATTATTTATGCATAGACTAATGCCAGAATGGTTTATTTAGCTATAAATTTATTTTCCTCCTAAAAATCAAACATACTACATGTGTTTTGTACTTGAAGAGCATCAATCAAACATTGGAGACCCACTTAATTGTAGTGAATGAAGGGAAATTAATTTAGGGCATTTAATCCCTGAGCCCATTTTTAAATAACATCATACATTTTAAAGTAGACTCATTTTATTTGTTTTCTAACCTATTTTATAAAGCCTTTATTATCAGGAATAATGAATAAAAGAATACATTTTCACTAAACAAACATTCTTTCTTCTATTAGGGTCACCATGACCTAAAAGCATTATTTTGAACTTCTGGAAGAAATGTCCCCAGATTTACTTGTCCTTAATAACCCTTTTACAGCACATATAATAATAAAAGTTTATTAAGATTATGATTCCATTAGATTTTACATGTGTGTGTGTGTGTGTGTGTGTGTCTGTGTGTGTGTGTATTCCAGGCAAGCAAGATTTATAAGCAAATTTTAAATAAATTTGCAGAAATTATTTATTCATCTCCTTCAGGTTATAAAGGAAGACTGATTTTGTTTTGTTTTGCTTTGCTATTGAAAAAATATGGCACACCTTGTTGAACAATAGACAAAAGACATAGCTTGTTGAACCCGATTTGTTCTTGTAGAAGGAAAAATCAGAGACAGCAGTGTCAAGACAGCCTCAGACCCATGTAGGGGATTTTTCTGAGGGTTTCCAGTAATACCCACCCACCTTCTTAAACTCTGGTTCTCTGCCTTGACATATAAGCCTCAATACACACAATTTTCCTCTGATTGGTATTTCAGTCATCAGATTCAGATTCACAAAATTTTTAACTAGCAACCTCTCTGCTATCATCCAATGGTGTTTATAGAGAAAACCTTTAATATACCCTGCCTATTATTACTCCATTTATATACTTTCTGACTACCAAAAATAATTTTAATTTCCACACACAGTAATCCACACTCATGAAAATACTTCCCAGCACGGGAGCAGAGAATCACTAAGATATTTCATTGAAAAATCCATGAAGAAATTGTTAGTACTTATCATTGATAGGTAGATTGGGCCTCCTACAAATATGATCCCACAATGTCTCTCTAGCACACCTGATGCAGAGGCGCTGTGGATTGAATGAGGTACTGCATATAAAGTGCTTAGTGTGAGGTCCTACATTCGGGAAACTCCAGCAATTTTAGTTATTATTACTATTACTATTACTATTAGACAGTAGTGCTTTTGCCAGGTCAGCACGTAGCCATTTCTCTCTCGACATTGGTGTGTCCCAGAATGCTTGTAAATAAAACATGGGCCATTATCAGACAGTCATCTTTTCTCCAAAAGGTGGCTAAGTTGCACACAATCATTCAGTCATATCATAGTTAAGCCAAGTCTGTACTCTCTCGAAAACTTGGTTTACCCTTGTTGCAACGAAAGCTTTAAATGTGTCTTTTCAAGTGAATGCCTTATTTTTGTGACAAAGGTGGAACTGGCTCTTAAGTTCATCATCACGTGGAAATACATTAAGAGTGAATTACATGGATAAACGTGTAACTCCTGGATTAGACATGAATTCCCCACGACCTATCTATCAACCTGTATAAACCTCCATAGACAACCTGCTCAGGTGTGTGTGTGGGGATGTATAAGATTGCAAGGTTGCAATACATGTTTGTATTATAGCAGGAAAATTCCTTTCTAATCTTCTCATGAACAGATTCAACTGAATGGTTTGTTGTGTTTAACCAATTCTCTACTGTTCCAAGTTTCAGCTTGTAATGCCTTACAGTATTGAAGAAATTTAGCAAGGCTCATTTTACTCATTTTCTTTCTATCAGAAGCCAAATGTGCTTTCGAAATATGAGCGACTATGTCATTTGTTAAGTTCAACGTGTAATTAAGTGGGCCACTTTAAGCAACATGCAAAGATAAGGAAATAGGATTTTAGCCACACATCTGCAGCACACCTACACAATGCAAAACTACGTAGGTTGTATAATTTATTATCTAAATCAGGTGACTTTAGAGAATGAAAAGATGCTCTGTTCATAATGAGAATAGGTATGAACAGAGACTGTCCCCGGTTAAATAGGATGTATGGCCACTCTAACTGTAACCCTCCTAGGAGCTTGGAAAAATACTGGAAAACATGAGTTTTGTTTTCTTGTAAACTCTCCCACAGGTCTGTATCATGCCTGGCCAAACTGTAGCTCTAACAGTTAGGTGATGACCTTTGATATTAGTGGATAAGTACATATAGATAATAAAGATAATAAACCTTACAGAGGAGGTGAACAAATTTACCAGCAGATTAGGGACATACAGATCGTAAACCTTACACAGGAGGTGAACAAATTTACCAGCAGACTGGGGACAAGGGAATGATGCCTGAGCATCTACTGCAGGAACTATGTCAGAATGTCTGAGCCTGCCCAGGACTGAGTCTGCCAAGTATTTCCGTATTGGGGTCCAGTTCACATTTCCTAGGTATTCTGGGGTCCTGGCCTCAGTTTCAGGCCCATCTATGCACCCATCAAGACTGAAAGTGGAACTAGGTCTGTCAGGGCCTTGGAGAAAAATGAAGGCCTGCAGAATCATGGCCTGAATGTGAAATAGAAGTACATACAGAAGTTGTAGAATAAAAATCAGTCAGCAGAAAGAACCTCAGGAAACCCTGGGTTTACAAAATCAACATCCAGGTATACAGAAAAAGTTTTCAAACTGAAGGAAAGCTTCAGTCTCAGATTATTTTATACATCCAAGGGATTACCTTGAGCCTCAGAGGAGCCCAGACCTAGGTGGTGCTTTTGTTTAACGAGACCGAAAGGTAGGATGAAGGAGAGATAGGAAGTTAAACATCTCAGCTGGGGTGAAAGGAACTCAGTCTGAGTTTTAAGTCTTTCATTCAAAGAGGCAGTGAGAGAGTGTGACTGCATCTGTAAATGGTTCCTGGTATGTTAGGGCCTATATTTCTGTACAGATAAAAATACAAGGGAGAATAGCAACAAGTAGACAGTGAAAAAGCGTGGGTTTCAACATTGAATATTTCCACGTGTCTGAAAATATCTAAGAAACCCCTCATTTCTCTTTCTCAGCTCTAGGGAGCAAATAGCCCCAAAAGATTAAGGGCCACAGAGGTCCTGATAGCTGTGTGTTTGTAAGTCTTACTCAGAGAATGAGAGGAAGATGGGTTTAGGAACGTCAGAGAATGACTGTAAAAACATTAACAAAGCTTCTGGGACTTTACTCTTCCAGGAAAATTCATAGAACCATGAGATCGGAGAACCAGAAAGGAGCCTACAGACCAGTGATCCAGATCCCCTCACTTGATAGATGAAGCTAATGAGACCCCACTTTGTTAGTAAGTTGTCTGGAGTTGCCACTCAGCCAGACAGTGGCAGAACTAGTGTTGAATCTCAGTGCTCCTGACTCCCTGTTCAAGGCAGTGGAGGGAGGGTAAGAAGGAACTGTTCAGGGGGGAAAAGAATTTGAAATCTAAAACATGGGAGGTAGTGAGGTAAACTTAAAAAATGGATTTTCAGATTTGGAACATGGAGTTAGAAAAAAGCATAGAAATGGAAGTAAGCATGTAATCAGAAAGTAAGGGTGGTGCATTGGCTGGAAGGAGCAGGTAATAGTGAGAATAAGGAAGCCAACATTAAGGAAAATTACTTTTTTTTATTTTCTTTTTTCTTTTTTAAAATTTACATTCAAGTTAGTTAGCATATAGTGCAACAATGATTTCAAAGGAAAATTTCTAAAGGCAACAAACACATGTCACCTGCCACCAATTAGGGTCATTGTTGCTATGCATCATCGTCACCCGGATTATTTCTTTGACAATGATATTTTAGAGGAACTTCCCTGACACTCTGTTTCCCAACACCAATGGCATTTTCTTTTGTGTACTCTATAAATATTTTGTAGATTAGTCAAAATGGTTTGTCATGGTATCCATAAACTGAGGGGGTGGGACTATGGCAAAGATTCTGATCTGGACTCCAAGCTTTATGTACAAATTTTCCAGAATCAAAATATCTGGTTCATGAGCCCAGATGTAAGCTGGTATATTGCTTACGTGTCTCACCATTTGGCTGTAATGAGATATTCATGATGTTCACTATCATTCCTGGAATACGCATCTGCTTACACTTCAAACACTCTTTGAAGGCTAGGATTAGATTTTGTCAACCTCTGCAGGTCCCTTGCCTACCACATGCCTGGAACGTAGGTGGTGCTCAGTAGATATTTTTTAAGTCCATGAAGGATAGATGAGTGAATAGCTGTCACTAATGACATTACCTAGTGAGGTTGAATTGCCTGGCGCATCTCAATCAAAGAGAACTTGTTACTTATTACATACAAGAAGCCCTGATAAAATGTGATAACCAGGCAATTACTGGAGCATGTCCACCCCCCAAATAATTTTCCAAACCTGTGAGCTTTTTTCATGACTCACTCTTCTACACTTTGTAATAACCAAATACAGAAATGAAGGCCATATAGATCTGTATTTTTTTCTATTCCATTGACCTTGTTTCACTTGTCAATCAACCAAAGTCAATGAAAACTGCCTGAAGGAGCTAAATTTTAGTGAAACAAAATTTTAGATAAAAATCTAAAAGAAAAGCACACTCTGACAATGTAGCTAGTAGATCGGGGTTTCTGTTTTTCACACTGCTGAAGGTAAAAGTCACAGCAGCAGGGAGCCCATGTCACTAAGGAGCAATCAGCCACAGCCCTAAGGTTCCCTTACTAACAGAGCTGCAGGTGGCCTGGAGCCAGCCAGACTGCCCTAGCCAGGCTCTGTCAACCTCACCAGGCTTCCTCCCTGTCTGCAGTATCAGTCCCACAAATGAGAACTGTAATGTCAGTTTCCATCAGAAAAGTAGCTGAAGACTATTTTTAAAAAGCTTCTGCATGCACTGTTTTGACTGATGAACAGTGGAACTGGTAGATATCCTTTTCTTCCTAGTACAGCTAGCCCCTTTGCAAATAGGATGCATCGGAGAGGGAAGGAAATTTAGAAGCATATGAAGTAAACAGTGGCCAATCATGAGGCCTCATGCCCCCCCCCCCCCCCATAACCTTCACTGGGGGGAAAATGGGCACATCAATTAAGCAACTAGGACATTTTTGGAGGCAGATTCAGTTACCTGGGAAGAGGCAATCCCTTTAAGAGAGCATAGAAACGGCTCTTTGGGTATTTTCAGAGCAGTGTACCAGAGATGCAGGTTAACTCAGGTGTTCAAGAAAAATATAATTTCCTCCTTGTCAGAACTCACTTGATCTTCCTCAAGAGATCCTGCTCCTCTGAGTAGGAGGAAAAAAGTATTTAGTACAACTTGGAAAACCAAGTTTGATCTAATAATATAAATATTCTCTTGAGTAACGCTCAGTGTTTCAGGAATTGCCTCCTTCCTCACCCCAGGTCTCTAGACAGGTAGACTCCAACGGAGAGACAGAGAGACTCCCCAGCAGTGTGTGGTGGGGAGTGGAGAGTTTGCATAGCCTCACAGTGACAGAGAAGAGGGGGGTCTTGGGGATCCCTGCAGAGGTCACTGAGGATCCCTCAGCTCTTCTGTTGCCATACAATGCTCCTTGCATCTGATTAGTGTATAACCGATTGGTGTATAAAGCTGAATTTTTCAGCAAATGTACTCTTTAATGTGCCTTTAAGAGCAAAGGTACTCTTAAATGTACCTTTAAGAGCAAAGGTGGCTCTTAAGGGGCACCTGGGTGGCTCAGTCGGTTAACCATCCCATATTTGATTTTGGCTCGGGTCATGCTCTCACTGTGAGATACAGCCATGCATCGGGCTCTGCACTGACAGTGTGGAGCCTGCTTGGGATTCTCTCTCTCTCTCTCTCTCTCTCTCTCTCTCTTTCTCTTTTTGCTCCTCCTCCACTTATGCTCTCATGCTGTCTCTCAAAATAAATAAAATAAACATTTTGTTAAAGATGGCTGTTAAAAATAACCTTTAGAGAAGATCTAGCAGCTACCTATTAGCTCCCTGACCAGGATGTGCCAAGTCATTTTGACCAGAACTTCTCTAATGGAGGGTGGAGAGAAGGAAGAGGTGAGAATATTCTAAATGGCCAATACTCCTTGCCCTTGGAGGGTATGATTCAGAGTCAGACTGTTTTGACTTTTGAGTAATTTTATTTTGTTTTGTTTTTGTTTTTTTACAGGCAATCTTTTTTTTTTTTTTTTAAGTAACCTCCACATTCAACATGGGGTTTGAACTCACAATCCCAACTGAGATCAAGAGTCACATGCTCTACTGACTGAGCCAAACAAGTGCCCCTAGTTTTGTTTTCTAAATGTGGACCTGCCCTTTGGTGTGCAGAGCTTAGAAAAGGGCTGGATAAATTTGCATCCGGAGCCCAAAATCTTCTTGGAAAGAAAAGAGCCATCTGCTCCTAACAATTAGAAGTTAGGGAAATAGGGCATGGTGGAATGATGTGGCCCTTCCTAGAACCTGAAGGCACAAAAGAACATCTTTTCATCCTTCAGGGAAAGAGTAATGATGTAAGCTGGTGACCCAAAAGTTATGACCTGGGGCTGATTCTTGCACAAGGCTTGATCCATATAGGAAGGCCCTCTGCTAGAGTACAGTGCTTGAGAACAATGACCAAGCTTGTAGGCCTGATCTTGGAGCCTGGCAGAGCACCATCGAGGCTTGGACAGGGACCTGGGCCAGCATGGACATCCTGCACTAATGCAATCACAGCCACCAGAACATGCAGGATCCAAGTAGCCATGCAGCAGCAACCGCCTGGTGTTTGGAAGAGAAGCTCTTTCTCGATGGTGTAAGTCCCTGGGAGCAAATGAAAGGAAACTTGATGACCTGTACATACCTAAGAGGTATGAATACGTTTGTATTCTGACCTGGGGAATGAGTACACTTAGGTTACAAATCAAGCCATAATCAAGATTTAGTGAACTGCTATGTTCCTGCCCCACATTTAGGTGCTTAGGCATAGAAAGTAGTTTACAGCATGGCACCTATCTGCAAGGAGTTACTGCTGAATGTTAGAGAGGTAGTTGTGTCAGAGAATAAGAGAGTGCATTGAAAGCATTAATTGTGCATAAATAACGACACATATACAACATTAACTAGTTACCAGATGCTGCTCTTGATGCTTCACATGTTTAAACTTGACACTAATCCCATTATTTCCATTTCACAGGTGAAGACAGTAAACACAAAGAATTTCAGTAATTTGCCAAAGGTCACACAGCAGTATGCGCAGAAGCCAAGACTGGAAATCCATAGTCCGGTTTCAGAGTCTGTGCTCCTAAGTAACTATGCCACATGGCCACCATGCATGAGGTCGCGGGAGCTCAGAGTAAACAATAGCAAAACTTAGGTAGTGTAGATAAATGCACAAGACTAATTTAACATGGAGAATAAAAGCAAAAGTTACATTTTACAGAGCGGCAAAGTAAAGAGATGTATTAAGAGCACGTGTGTTTAAGCAAAGTTAGATTGATTTCTTTAAACTACAGCGATAAGATAAAGAACTTTTAAAGAAGCCATCAAGATGTTGAACACTATGTTCACCTTCTTAGAGGATTACCACAGGAGCTTAATTTCATTTTCATACATCTAGCTTCTTATCTTTATATCTTCATGTTTGTATTCATTCAGCAAATATTTAATAAGCACTGGATATTCAACAATGAATACGATATATTCCCTTCCTTCAAGGAACTTACAGGTAAACAGGGATGATAAATAATCAAGTAAAATGATCAAAATAGTGTGAAAAGTGCTGTGCTACAGGGGCAAATATAGAGAGCTGTGGGCACCCAAGGTGGGGAATGGCTAACTCCTGGTGCAGGTCAGGAAGGGGTGCATAAGAAGGGGTCATTTGAGCTTATGGGAGAAAGGGTAGTGTGTGGAGGACAAAGGAAGCAGCACATTTAAAGTCCTGGCAAGAGAAAGCATTTTAGGAATTAAAGTTATTTAGTATGTCTGGAAAAATTAACTTTATGTGGGAAATGGCTTGGCAGGCATGGTATCTAACAAGACAAGAGACACCTTTGAGTTGTATCATGAGGGTCTTACTGATTGTATTGTGAGGACAAGGGGGAATTGTGGAAAGGCTTAAAGCAGGGATATAACAAAATTTGATCTATATTAAAGAGAACAACCCTAGTAGCAGCATAGATAAGGTTTGGAGGCTGCTGAGACTGGGGATGATTCCAATGAAATCAGATTCAGTGAAATTAAAGTGGAAATCGGATCCAGGAGGATTGAGATATGAATGATTGGTGAGGAAGTAAACACTAAAAGCAAGCAAACTCTTGCTAGAAATTTGGAAATTTAGGGGATACTAAGCTAGTTTTTTTTTTTTTCTTCAATAGGAAAGATTAAAAACTTAACCCCAAAGAAAAATGGGACTTTGTTAAGCAATCTGAACCCTTACTCTGAGTTCTTTCTTGACTTCTAGGGAAACTAATTCTGTGGGGAAAACTTTTCAGACTTAAAAATGGTAGTAAAAAAAAAAAATACTTAAACCTTTACTGAGAGGATTACAGTAAGTTAATTCTCTCCTACTCTTATCCTTTCTTTCTTGGACCTGAGATAGAGTGAAAATAAGTCTTGTGAAGAAAAAAATAATTTAGAGGAATTTGATGTTTTAATCTTTAGTTTCTTGTTGATTCAAAAATCTTTCCCCCATCTTGCACAATCCACTTTAGTTTAATGAAATATAACAAGTGATGCCTTGGTATAAAGCAGAAATCATAATTAGTATTCACAAGAAAGGGTTGAGCAAACATTGGTAATTACATCCATGAATAATACATTATGGACTATTAAAAATATAAAATATAATTTTAATTAAAATGAAGTTTTACAAATTTATTTAATCCCATCTTACAAATAAACACCATACAATTTTTCAGAATCATTTTTGTTGCATTATGTACAAAGACATGTAATCAATGTCCCTTTTTTTTCCCCCAGCAGGCTGATTTTTATTTAAAAAGTAGCTACTTCCTCATTTAAAAAGCTACACAAAATATTCTCAGAAATCTGGTCTGAAGACTATTTTTCATTTGAGGATTCATCCTCCTAACGGCCCTCACCACATTTTTCCTGTAAGAGAGCTTCCTTCCCTCCCTCAGTGAGTCCACCCATGTCTGGATTAAACCAGTCTTGAGTATTTACTCCACAGAAGCACACTGTCCCAGCAGTCTTTGCCTCAGATATCTTTATTTTATACTTTCAAAAACAGATGTGTAATAAAAGACCTTCCTTTCTTTATGGACTTGATTTAATGATCTACAACGTGTTTTTCTTTTTGTAGTCAGGGGTTTACACAATCCATTTATACTCATCTTTATACTCCTTTATGTTCCTTTGCTCAAAGTAGGCAGGGACAAAATTAAATAATTAATTCAATAACTATAATGTATGCCAAGGTCTGTGATAAACCTTAAGAACACAAAGATGAATAAAACATGGTTTTATGATCTAATAGAAGAAGGCAGGTGTTTAAATTTAAATTTATTAAATTTGTTAAATATGTTAAAGATGCTGTCATAAAATTATGTCTTTGGTAAAGTGGATCCACAAGGAAAGGAGCAGTCTTTCTGTGGAGGGTCTGGAAGGAGTTGGGGAAAGCTTCATAAAGAAGATGGTTAGGACCAATTGAATTATAGTGCCCAGATCTTCAGTGCCTCTCTGTAACAAAATTATGCCTCCACACCATTTTCTATGAGACGTTACAGCTGACCTCTGAACACATAGAACTTTTGACTCCCCAGAAACTTAACTACTACTAGCCTACTGTCCTACTGTTGACCAGAAGCCTTACCAATAACATAGAGAATTAACACATATGTTGTATGTTACATGTATTTTATACTGTATTCTTACAATGAAATAAGCTAGAGAAAAGAAAATGTTATTAAGTAAATCATAAGGAAGGGACGCCTGGGTGGCTCAGTTGGTTAAGTGGCTGACTCTTGATTTTGGCTCAGGTCATGATCCCAGGGTCATGGGGTTAAGTCTTGTGTTGGGCTCTGCATGCTGAGCTTGGAGCCTGCCTGAGAGTCTCTCTCTCTTTCTCTCTCTGCTCCCCCCCCCCCCACTGCCCCTCTCCTCCGCTTGTCTGCACTCTCTCTAAAAAGAAAGAAAGGAGAAAATCATGAGGAAGAGAAAATACATTTACAGTGCTGATTGTAAAAACTTCATGTGTAAGTGGACCCTCAGAGTTCAAACTCATGTTGTTTAAGGCTCAACTGTACTGTGACTCTGAATGTTGAATAAGGAAAGCGTACTTTTCTGCTCCATTAATTCTGTCCTTGGGCACGCACCTTGTATCGAGTAATGGAGTGTTAAAAATCTTTAAATTTATGTTAGTGATTGAGTGCTTTTCTGGACCTGCCATTCACCAAGGAGAAAAATGGGCCCTAGGTAGCCACATGTCCCTCAAGGAGGGACATGAGGAATAGATGTAAACCTAACCCACAGCCTGAAACTGAGCTTCCCCAGCTCATCTGAAAACCCATCAGCATGAAATAAATGACTATGGTTGTAATCCACCAAAAATTTGGGGATTATTTATCACCTAGCATATAGCTAGATGAAAAGCTATTGAAACTTCAGTAATACAATGATCCTTCATCAAAGCAAGGAAGATGTATGTGTCAGGTGGACGGTGTATGAATGGCATTCCAAGCAGGAGGAATAGCATGAGCAAGTTCCTCCAGGTCCACAAAAGTCTTGCTGTGCACTGAAGTTATTCAATAGATGGTAATATAGGACATGAGTGGGGCATAGAATTAGACTGCAATAATCAGGAACAGACTGTCATAGAAGAGTTTGTTGCCAGGCTATGAGGGTTTAGCCTTTATCCTATAGGTGTTAAAAAACCACTGGAGGGGCGCCCGGGTGGCTCAGTCGGTTAAGTGTCCGACTTCAGCTCAGGTCATGATCTCACAGTTCGTGAATTTGAGCCCCACGTCGGGCTCTGTTCTGACCACTCAGAGCCTGCAGCCTGCTTGGATTCTGTGTCTTCCTCTCTCTCTCTGCCTTTCCCCTGCTCATGCTCTCTCTCTGTCTCTCAAAAATAAATAAACATTAAAAAAGTTAAAAAAAGGGAAAAAGAAACCACTGGAATAGTTTAAGCAGGTAAGAGGTATAGTTAGATCCACATTTTGGAAAGAATTTAACAGCAGTGTGGGGCCAGTTTGGAGCCGGGCCAAAACCAAGGAGTTTCAGGATACCAGTGAGCAATACTGAGGACAGAGGAGAGTGCAGGGTCTAGAGAGGTTGTGGGATTAAGATCATCATCAACAGCATCATCATTGTTCACAAAATCAACCTTCTACAATACTTTTCTAAGGGAGCTCAGGGGAAGTTCTCAAAAAGTCAAATTTATTGACTGCCAATAATCAGACAAAGCACTGCTCTGAATACTAAGCTTCTTGAAAATCAATTAGCCAAAGGCACATTCATTTAAAGCCAATTGGCCAAATAATTCATTTCTCCCTAAACCACCGTTTCTCCTTAACCGATAGTATAAAATGAGTACAGGACCCTGTGAACATACAGAAAAGGGAGAGGCAAGGCCACATGTAGGGGCAGACACAGGAGTTAGTGTGGGGAAAGGGCGCAGCAAAGTTGGAGGGGCAGGGAGAGGGGGCAAGAGGAATGGGGAAACCACAACAATCCTTAATAATTCGGCAAATTAGCTTTTGGCAACTGACTTTCATTGATTTGTGGTGAATTGCTATTCATCAGTTGGAACCCCCCAGGGAGCAAATAGCACATTCCTGGGATAGAACTGGAAAGACTTTAATGAAGGGACGATTTAGAGAGGAATGAAAGTCAGCGAGGTCTGACGAAGCATTAAGAGACAAGCAGTAGCAAAAATGCTTTTCCACTTGGGCCTGCAGGGGTAGGCCCTGCCTTTGGGAAGAGGACTGCTGGAGAGGGATGCAGCTTCTGACCATCCTGCTGAAACTGCACCGCTCATGCGCCCTCTTGAAAGTGTGCTCCATGGAGTTTGCAACCGGAGCTTAGTGGGGAAGAGGTCCCCGGTGTGTGTGCGCGCATGCGTGCATGTGTGCGTGTTTGTGTGGACACAGGTAGGTGAGAGAAAGGGCTTGGTCCTCTACCTCTGCTTCAGTCCTCTACCTCTACTTAACTGCTTCAGTTAGGGTGGCTCCATTAGTTGTTACATATTAGAGTTTCTTATAATAAAACAAAAAAAAAAAAAAAAAAAAAAGGACTTACTGAATTATAGACCTTCTATTATGTACACACTAGAAAATACAAAACAATATGGAAGGGTCTCTGCTCCAAGTAGCCTACAGTTCAGGTGAGGAGAGAAAGCATGTATCAAGATAAACAACTGTGAAAACTAATAGATACTGAATGCTACATGAGGGCAATAGATAATTAGGGCCACAGAATTCAGAAAGAAAGGCGGCATTAAAGTTAACGATGGTGGTTCTCTTTAATTTCTCATGATTTTGTGAATCATGTAGGTGAAAATGGTTCCCTCTTTTTTGAGATTTTTGGTTATTATTTATATTTTATTTTATTATTAATTTTTTTTTAGTGTTTATTTATTCTTGAGAGAGAGAGAGAGAGAGAGCATGAGCAGGGGAGGAACAGAGAAAGAAGGAGACACAGAATCAGAAGCAGGCTCCAGGCTCTGAGCTGTCAGCATAGAACCCGACATGGGGCTGGAACCCATGAACTGGGAGATCATGACCTGAGCTGAAGTTGGATGCTCAACCACCTGAGCCACCCAGGCGCCCCTATTATTTATATTTTAGTTGACATTCACTGCAATATTGGTTTCAGAAGTAGAATTCAGTGATTCATCACTTACCTACAACACCCAGTGCTTATCACAGTGCCATCCTTAATACCTGTCACCTATCTGGCCCATCACCCACCCACCTCCCTCCATCAGCCCTCAGTTTATTCTCTGTTGTTAAGAATCTCTTGTGGTTTACTTTACTTCTCTTCCCCACCCCCCTCTTCCCCTATGTTCATGTGTTTTGTTTCTTAAATTCCACATATCAGTGAAATAGTATGATATTGTCTTTTTCTGCTTGACTATTTCACTTAGCATAACACATTGTAGTTCCACCCACGTTGTTGCAAATGGCAAAATTTCATTCTTTTTTATGGCTGAGTAGTATTCCATTGTGTCTGTCTATGTGTGTGTATATATATATATATATATATATGCACATCTTCTTTATCCATTTATGGGTTGATGAGCATTTGGGCTCTCTCCACAGTTTGGCTATTGTTGATAGCACTGCTATAAACATCAGGGTGCATGTATCCCTCTCAATCAGTATTTTTGTATCCTTTGGGTAAATACTAAGTGCAATAGTTGGATCATAGGGTAGTTCTATTTTTAGTTTTTTGAGGAACCTCCATACTGTTCTCTAGAGTGGCTGCACCAGTTTGCATTCCCACTAGCAATGCAAGAGGGTTCTCCTTTCTCTGCATCCTTGCCAACACCTGTTGTATCCTGTTTTGTTTATTTTAGTTGTTCTGACAGGTGTAAATGTTTCCATTTTTTATTTCAGAGCAAAATTTGTGGTCCATCCTTAGGCAGTATATTGAAATTTATGGCATACATTTTATTAATATAAACTTTATCCCTGACTCCATTTTATAACATGATCTTTGTTTTTTCTTGTTCTGCTTTTTCTTACATAAGACTAGTTATTTTCATGTTTTGGAATCAGAAGAGTATGATTCAAATTCTTATGCTACCATTTATTACCTAAAAGACCTCAGATAAATTATCTAATTTTCTCAGTTTAGTCACTTATAAAAGTTTAACCTAAGATAATTTTGTGAGAATGTATATTTTTAGCACATAGTACCTTAAGTATAGATTAATCTGAAGCCTCTAGTGTTGGTTTTCTTAGTCAGGACTATTACCTTCGAGATTTAGCTAAAGGGTCAGAGTTAAGGACATGAGGCAGTAATTGTCCCCATGTTCAAAACTTAACTGCTGGAGGTCTCAATGAGGGCAGTACAACTCCTCAATGGGGAATTTCTGGAAACTTGAGGGGGTAATTTTGGCTGTCAAAGGGGGTTGGAGTGCTGTTTCTGACATTTAGTGGGAGGAGGTGGGGATGCTTGACATCCTGCAATGCATAGGACAGTCCCACTCAGCAGAGAATTGCCCCACTTCCCCCACAACCTTCAATTGTCCCATTGATGGAAACCCTCTTTATAATTCTCTGAACCCAGAATTGCACATGTAGACACTTGGAACTTTTGGGACCATTTTAACAAAGTCTGATATTTCAGGGATGGAACTACTGAGTAAACAGTAGGGAAATTAACCAAGAGTTGTTCACCATTTTGGAAAGTTCCATAGGGACCCTCCCAAAGAAAATCACAAATGTGCTCAAAGGGCATCTGGCTCCACCTGCCCTGCAAGGCACTACTATCACATCAATTATAGGAACCTCTGGAGCTCTGTGCCTTTCCCCTACCCATACCTTTTGGCCACAGCACACAAGAGAAGGAAGCAAGATGCAAGTAGCAGAGTTGGAAAGGCAGTAGGAAGAACAAATCATCTCTCTTCCCCACTGAAGTCTCCAAGCCACGGGACAAAATGGACACTATGAGATGATTGTATTGATTACAAGAGTATAAAATCACGCTTCTGCATTGGATTGGACTGGGAAGTTTTAAAGCCTGAAAACAAGTTGTAAGTACTGGAAAAAGGCATAAGAACAAACTATGGGGCCTGTCTCAAGGGTGATATCTGACAGTGAAGATGTGTAAGAGCTGTGATGAGAGAAAAATGCAGTCAATCCCTGTCTGTTCTCCCTCTGAGATATCCCCGTTCAATTCACCAGCTGCAGAAGGGATCTAAACACTATTATCACCTACCCCTATTATGGTCATGCTCTAAATAGGTGAGCTGGCAGATACTGGAAGTGAGACTCTCCTCACAACATTGGGTGAGGCACACTCTAGCCTTCAGGTAGGGGGCATGTGAGTCTTTTCCTTCTAGCCTTGTTTCCACACCATACAGGGGAAGCTCTCTAAAATCAAGTCAAAGAAAAATTGAACTTTTAGGAGCTGTCACTTAGACAACCAATATGGAGATAGAACTTAGGATGTTTGAATAAAACTGGACTAGGGCAAATACTATTCCTTTAGAAATCCCTTTCTTTCCAAAAAATTTCTGCTCCTTTAGATAGCTACACTATATTGCTGGTTTGGTCCTTGGAAGATCAAGAAGAGACTGAAAAGGGATCAGGGAAATGGAGCCATGAAATAAGTAGCCTGGTGCTGTCTCCATGCTCCATACATTTCATGGAGCCCACATCACTAGGATTGGCATGAAAATAGTGATTCAGTTTCCACACCAGCCGGTAATCAAACAAGGTTGTTTACTATGTGCTCTAACCATGTACTTTTCAGGAAGCTGGTGTATTTGTAGGCAGCTGGACAAAGATTTGAAAGTTAAGACCTAGAGAAATCCTTTCTCTAGATCACAACAACCAACTAGCCCCAGAGCAGCCCATTCTAATAGCTTTGTTTTATATCCTGGGAGAACTTCAAACATTTTCTCCCCTAGGGAAATTTGTTTCTATCATTATTTAATTATGATTATTAATAATTTGGGTTGGTAATTTGACATTTCATCTATGGAGCTGGGTTTAAAAATACTTATAAACAAGACATAAAAGAATCTCATTTTCTGCTACTTAGAGAATGCTACATTTTTGCATGATTATTGAGTAGCAAGTTTTTTGTTCTTTTACAACTTATAGTGAAAGTATTTTTAGGAAATTTTAATTCTTAAAGTTTTTTCTAAGTTTAAGAAGCAAAAGTTGTGTTTACATATTAAAATTGTACGAGCTGTTAGATTATTGACAATTTTAATTGTCATTTCCTGAAGAACTAATTCCTAAGAAAGCTCTTTTTAGACTTAAAAACTCCCAGTGTGGGATCTGTGTTGATTTTAATCAGTGCCCAATGGCACTCTCCCTGACTTTTCTTAAGGCTTCAATGCCGTATCTTTCCTTTCTGAATCTGAGCCTGGGAAGTATGATAGAACAAAACAGGAAGAAATGTAATAATGTTAATTAATCATCTATACCAGTCATGGAGCTAAGTGTTTACTTGCTGTGGAGAAACTTATTGCATTTTAAAGTCTATTTTTAATGAGAACCCTGAGGACAAACTTCTTTCTGTTGGCCTTTCTGTTGGTACTAGATGTGCTCTTGAACATTGATTTTTTAGATAACTAATGGGGCTGATCATGCTTCCCTTTCTGTTGTCTTTTTTTTTTCCCCACAACAAAAATTAAAGCCAAAATTGAGTTCTCCATTTTGTAAGTATTTAGAACTTTATGGAGTGCATTTGCAGAATAGCCTCATTTCTGCCTTCTTATCTCATTTTCTTATCTCATTTCTTATCTCATTTCTACCTTCTTATCTCCTTACATCAGTTCCAACTCATGTTATCTTTCTGCTTTGTATTCCTCTTTATAAGTTTATCTAAATCCTTATAATCTGGAAAAAGAAGGCATCAGGCATTCATACATGAAAGCTCTTAGAATGCTGCCAGCAATATATATTCTAGAACTACTTATCAGTTGCAGGCATTGCTCAGGGAGAGAAAGCCCATGGGAAAGGGAATTTATTCTATTGTCCTGGAATATTTGTACAGCTCTAACACTATGGAAAAGGGTTTCAAGCACCCTCACTTTATTTTTTTTTTATTTACTTATTTTGAGAAAGAGATAGAGAAGGGAGAAGGGAGGGGCATAGAGAGAGGGGAGAGAGAATCCCAAGCAGGCTCCATGCTGTCTGTGCAGAGCCTGACATGGGGCTTGAACTCATGAACTGTGAGATCATGATCTGAGCTGAAATCAAGAGTTGCACACTTAGGGGGATGGGAGGGAGGGGAGGGTGGGTGATGGGTATTGAGGAGAGCACCTTTTGGGATGAGCACTGAGTGTTGTATGGAAACCAATTTGACAATAAATTTCATATATTGGGAAAAAATAAAAAATAAATAAAAATAAATTTAAAAAAATAAACAGTTGCACACTTAACTGACTGAGGCACCCAGGTGCCCCCAAGCAATCCTGCTTTCTAAAAAAACTACAAGACATATTTCTATGGACCTGCTCAGAGGTGTCTAACCCAGTACTTTGCTTTTTCACCCTGATGTCTAGTTCTTTGGGAGGATTCAGTGAAGAGATTACAGAGGAGTGGAGAATGTTTAGATGTTTCTTCCCATTCCTACCTTAAGCCTATAGGGACTTCTCAAAGAATTACCTAAATTCTAGAAATTTGAGGACCATCTCTAAGAAGTCACCAGGCAAAGAGTGAGTACAGTGGAAGAGCTCTTAAGAGAATGTGATGGGTGGGGCACCTGGGTGGCTCAGTTGGTTAAGTGTCCAACTCTTGATTTTAGCTTAGGTCATGATCTCATGGTTCATGAGTTTGAGTCTTGTGTTGGGCTCTGTGCTGATGGCATGAAGCCTGCTTGGTATTCTCTCTCTCTGCCCCTCCCCTGCTCCCTCCCTTTCTCTGTCTCTCTCAAAATACATAAATAAGAGAATGTGATGGGTATTACCTGGGGTTAGGAAATGTGAGCATAGAACTGGTCCCTTCTATCTGAAGAACTCTGAAGTCAGGAAGCTGGTGGGAATAGTGTACAATGGCAAGGCAAGGAGACAGGGCAGTAGTGAGAGCAGCCCCATTCAGAGAAAATTTTATGGTAATAATATGGAGGAGTTTTTCATTGTCCAGGTAGGTACCCCCAAAGGTAGCTAAACTCAAGCTTGTTTATTTTTAATTTTTTTATGTTTATTTATTTATTTTGAGAGAGAGAGAAAGAGCACAAATGGGGTAAGGAGAGAGAGAGGGAGAGAGAATTCCAAGCAGGCTCCACACTGTCAGTGCAGAGCCCGTCGTTCAAACCCATGAACTGTGGGATCATGACCTGAGATGACATCAAGAGTTGGACACTTAACCAAATGAACCACCCAGGTGCTCCTACACTCAAGCTTCTTGAAACCACTCCACTCAGTGGTGATCCCGTGCAAGGGCAAGATTACTCCAGGGGTTGTAAACGACTAGAGATGGGAGCCCAGTAGGGGTCGTGGAGGTCAGTTAGGAAGTATATTGCTCTCGTCAAGAAATTGCAGTTCAGAGGTTTCCATGGAGCCCACATATATGCCTAGGAAATTGCCGGTATTTGATTATCTGTATCACTGGAGGACATTATTTGATCCACCATTGGAGGACATTCTGAAATTCAGCCTGTACAAATCAGCACCAGTTAAATGGTGGCTAACCCAGTACTTTGCTTTAATATATAAAGATATATATTAAATATATATTTAATAGTTATATTTAAATATAAACACATGGTCTTTTTTTTAATTGAAATATAATTGACATGCAACATTATCAGTTTCTTCTTTTTAAGTTTATTTATTTATCTTGAGAGAGATAGAGACAGCACCAGTGGGGGAGGGGCAGAGAGAGAGGGAAAGAGAGAGAATCACAAATAGACTCCACACTGCCAACGCAGAGCCCAACATGGCTCCAAACCCATGAAGCCACCAGATCATGACCTGAGCCTAAACCAAGAGTTGGACACTTAACTGACTGAGCCATCCAGGTGGCACACAACATTATTTGTTTCAAACATACAACATGATTCAATATTTGTATATTTTACAAAATGATCACCACAATAAGTCTAGTTAATACCAGTCACCATACATATTTATAGAATTTATTTTTCTTGTAATGAGAATTTCTAAGATTTATTCTCTCAGCAACTTTCAAATATGCAAAGAAGTATTAACTACACACTACACACATTAACTACACACTAATGTATTAACTACATTACATTATCATAACTTATTATTTTTTATTTTTATTTTATTTTCTTTTAACGTTTATTTATTTTTGAGACAGAGAGAGACAGAGCATGAACGGGGGAGGGTCAGAGAGAGGGAGACACAGAATCTGAAACAGGCTCCAGGCTCTGAGCTGTCAGCACAGAGCCCGACGCGGGGCTCAAACTCACGCACCATGAGATCATGACCTGAGCCGAAGTCGGCTGCTCAACCAACTGAGCCACCCAGGCGCCCCATAACTTATTATTTTTTAACTGGAAGTTTGTACCTTTGGACTCCCTTCATGCATTTTGCCCCCACACAATTCCTGTCTCTGGCAACCAACAATCTGTTCTCTCTTCTATACGCTTGTTTTTTATTTTGTTTTATTTTGTTTTGTTTTTAGATTCCTCATACAAGTGAGATCATACAGTATTTGTCTTACTCTGTCTTACTTCACTCAGCATAATGCCCTCAGGTTTCATCCATGTTGTCAGAAATGGCAAGATTTCATTTTTAATGACTGAATAATATTCCATTGTGTGTGTATAATATCTATTATATTATGTATTATATTAATATTATATATATTATCTTTATCCACACTCATCCATTGATAGGCACAGGTTGTTTCCACTTCTTGGCTCTTGTAAATAATGCTTCAATGAATGTGCAGGTCCATATATCTTTTCAAGTTAGCATTTTTATTTTCTTCAGATAAATACCCAGTAGTAGAATTGCTGCATCATATGGTAATTCTATTTCTAATTTTTTTGAAGGAACATCTATACTCTTTTCCTTAATGGATGTACCAATTTGTATTTCCACCAATAATGCATAAGGGTTTCCTTTTCTCCACATTGTAGGTGTTGAATTATCCTTGCATCTCTGAAATAAATCCCACTTGGTTATGGTAAATGAATCCTTTTAATATCTTGTTCAATTTGATTTGCTAATATTTGTTGAGAACTTCTGCATCTATCTTCATCAGAGATACTGGTCTGTAGTTTTGTGGTATCTTTGTGTGGCTTTCTCTTTGTCTTTGGTTTTCTGTAATTTGAACATGGTATGCCTATGTGTGTAATTTGTTTTTGTATGGTATTTATCCTGCTTGATATTCTCTGAACTTCCTGGATCTGTGGTTTAGTGTCTGTCATTAGTTTTGGAAATTCTTGGCCATTTTTGCTTTAAATATCTCTTCTTTCTGTTTTTGTATCCCATTTATACATATGTTACACCTTTTGAAATTGTTCCACATTTCTTGAAAGTCCTGTTTTTTGTTTTTTGTTCTTTCTTTCTTCTCTGTATTTTAGTTTGGAGATTCAATTGACCTATTTTGAAGCTCATGAATTCTTCCTTTGGCTGAGTGCCAGTCTGCTGGTGAGCCCATCAAATGCATTATTTATTTCTGCTACAGTTTTTTTGTTTGTTTGTTTGTTTGTTTTTCCTAGCACTTCTTTGATTCTTTCTTAGAGTTTCTGTCTCTCCGCTTACATTAACCTTATGTTCTTGCATGTTATCTATGTTTTCCATTAGAGGTCTTAACAATATTAATAATTATTTTAAATCCCTTGTGTCATATTTGTGTCTGGCTCTGATGATTGCTTTATCTCTTGAAGTTGTGTTTCTTTTTACCATTTAACATACCTTGCTTTTTGTTGAAAGCCAGATATGATGTGTAGGATAATAACTGATCTAAAGCCTTTTATTGTGTGGTTTTATGTTAATATGGCTAGAAATCAAACTATGTGTAATGTTTTTTTGTAGCTGTAGATACGAGAAGCTTTAAACTTCTCTAGTGTTCTTGATCTTCTCCCCCTATTGTCTTTGGGCTTTCCTAGAAATTTTTTAAGTCTGTGCCATGAAACTCTTTTAGTTGTAGTCCACTGTTATTATTCTGCAGTCTTATTGCTGTGACATAAAATATTGAAAGGGAAAGCATTCTATACTCTTATGATTAAATCTCAATCTGCCAGTGGGCTAGTGCCCCAGGCTGTGACCTTCACAAGTGTTTCTTAGGTTTTATTTTATTTTATTTTTTCCTCTTTAGGTGAGACAGGATGGCTTGAGGGGGCTGAAGTTGGTTAATGTTCATCCCTCTAAGTAGGATAAGGCTTTGGTAAAGCATTTTCACCAGGGTAATAGCTCTTTCTTATGGAGAATGCTGTGAGCATATTTTGAAGTATTTTTCCTTTCCCCCTGCCAGAGCCATAAGGGGATCTTTCCTGAGTCTTTATTGTGAAGACTTGGTGGGGTTTCTGGAGGAAAAATGCATAATAATCACAGGAGTGATGTCACATCCACTGGGGCCACCCATACTCAAGGGGAAGGGAAATGTACTAGGACAAGGCTTATTGAGGATAATATTAGAGTTCTGCCTATCACAGTGACATTCTGGCAAGCTAAATTGATAGCAAGAATTCTAGCTTAATTGAAGTACACAATGAAGGGTCCATTTTATTATCACTCCATTGGACTGATAATAAATGTAAGTTATAGTATACTTAATACACTATATTAAGTTATAGTATACTTAGTATAGTATACTTATAAGTATCTTTCTGAGGATCAGTTTCCTCTTCAGTAACATTCTTAACCTAACACAGTTGTTGCAGATGTTTGTATGTCTAACTTTTATTACAGTGACAACCATGTAGTACTTGCAAATGTGGTTGTATCTGAATTATCACAGTAGCTTTGAATTTCTGTGTGCCAGAATGACCTTAAACACTGACAGCAAGAGAGAAAATTGAGGGTTCTTTAAAGCACAAGAGAGTGATAAATGAGTTCACATTGTAAACGGAAAACTGTACACATATATTAAAGGTTTCAAAAGCAGCCTTTAATAGTGAGACAAATGGAATTGCCCTTCAGCTCCTCTTAACAAAACCAATGTCCTCTTTCAGGTACCAAATAGATTTGATGGGTCAAGGGATCAAAGCTACTATTAGAAAAGAGAAAATAACTTTTCTAACTGATAGAAAGTTATATTACTTATAGAAACAGATCATCTGAAAGAATAATCAGGAAATAGTAGCAAAGAAATTTCTTAATAACTCATGAAATTAGTATGAGAGTGGGTGGAAGAAGCTAGTTTTACAAGCTACTAAAATACATAAAGACAAAGAATATAGTATTAGCAACACAATAGGAGATAGGGTTACAAGATTGATAGCTAAGCCCTAAAACATATTGTTGTTTGTTGTTGTTGTTGTTGTTGTTGTTGTTGTTGGAGCTAAGATATATCTGTCTGGAAAAAAAGAACAATTGGTAAATAAGAAAAAGTTATTACATCCCCTTCTTCTGCAATGTACCAATATAAATTCTAACCTTATTTAGCTTTTTACTACTATTATTAATAACAGAGGCAATAATCATTACTATTCAGGAAACAGCCCTCAAACCTCTGAGTTACCTGGTTGTTGTTTGTTTGTTTTTTTTAATGTTTTCATTTATTTTTGACACAGAGAGAGACAGAGCATGAGCAGGGGAGGGGCAGAGACAGAGGGAGACACAGAATCTGAAGCAGGCTCCAGGCTCTGACCTGTCAGCACAGAGCCCGACACAGGGCTCAAACTCACAGAATGTGAGATCATACCCTGAGCTGAAGTCGGACGCTTAACCAACTGAGCCACCCAGGCACCCCTTACCTGGTTGATTGTTAACAGCCATCAGTCCGTGTCCCTCAGGTAGGTGGTGGTAACCTATCAAAAGTCCTGTGCTTTGTTTCTTTCTTCCTTTTTCCTACAGAACAACACAAGGCTACAACCCTGGATAAGTGCTTCTATTCTGGAGGCTCCTATATCTTTCAGAAGTGGTAGGAAGGATAGATTCCAAGGTGAGCCTTGTAGAGAAAACAATAGTGTCATTTGTCTTCCATCCCAAGCCATATTCACCAATAAAGCTTTTTGGTAGTAAAAGTTTTATTTTTATTTCATATGCCTGACTTCTACAACTGTCTTCTAATTGCTACTGAACTTGGGCTGGATAAAGCACTGCTTTATTACACCTGTCAAACTCCAACAACTGTTTGCTGAAACAAATTATGTTTGAGCTACTCATATTATTTTACTCATTTCTTTTTACTAACTTTAGTGACCAACGTTAATAGCTCCATTTTATAGAAGAAAGTGTTGAAGTTGAAAGACTTTAAATCATTCTAAAGGTCACATAAGTAGTGTAAAAAATAAAAGAGAAACAAAACTAGGTGAACATAGAAATCATTATCAAATCTCTAAAGAGAACAAAGTTGTCTGAGTTTAAAAGCAGTAGAAGTATGTAAATTTTCACTCTTATTCAACGTAGTCCTGGAAGTTCTAGCAAATTGCAATTAGGTCAGAAAAAGAAATAAAACCATACAACGTGGAAAGGGGAAAAAAAAGAAAGCTTTTCTGATTTACACATGACATTATTGTCTACAAACACAATCCCATGGATCTACCAAAAAATCTAGAACTAATGAGTGAATTCAGCAAGGTCATAGGTTACAAAATCAACACACAAAAGTGAATCATACTTCTGTGTGCTAACAATTAAACATGTTAAAACCAAAATTAGAAATTCAATGCCATTTAAAATTATTTTAAAAAATGACATTCCTAGGTGTACATAAAATAACATTTTAGGATCCATCTGATGAAAATTACAAATGACTGGTGAAGTAAGTGGCTCAGTAGGTTGAGTGTCCATTCTTGATTTTGGCTCAGCTCATGATCTTATGGTTTGTGGTTTCAAGCGCTGTGTTGGGGACTCTCTCTCTCTTTCTCTGCCCCTCCCCTGCTCATGCTTTCTCTCTCCCCTTCTCTCTCTCTCAAAGTAAATAAATAAAAAACCTTATCCAAAACCTCCCACTGATATGCCCCAATTCGAGAGACCCCCCGAAAACAAACCACCAGAGTCCAGAGCCAAGGCCAAGCGGCAAGGGTCGTTTATTGCAGGTTCGAACCCGGTCCTCCGCGCACTCGTCGCCAGTGACGCAAGAGGCCCCGAGCAAGGATCTTACAGCTTCTTTTATAGACAGGCACAAACAAGTTAGGGATTTTTTTGAGGTTACAGAGTTGTTATAGGCTGACATTTAAATTTGAACGCTCAGCAGAACTTGATTGGTTCCCGCCTTTATTTCAAATCATTCAGCAGAACTTGATTGGTTCCCGCCTTTATGTCAGACTATGACCAGGTGCACCTTGGCTGGTTTCGGGAACCGCGGGGGAAGGGAAAGATTTTTTTTCTTTGCAGTTGTGAGTACACCTGGTAACTTTTCTCTTAGCCTCTCACCACCTTATACAAAAATTAACCCAGAATGACTTGTCAACTTAAATATAAATATAAAATCATAAAATGTTTATAATGTGTATTATGTTTTACAAAATTTATTTAAAAATTGTATTGGGGTGCCTGGGTGGCGCAGTCGGTTAAGTGTCCGACTTCAGCCAGGTCACCATCTCGCGGTCCGTGAGTTCGAGCCCCGCGTCAGGCTCTGGGCTGATGGCTCGGAGCCTGGAGCCTGTTTCCGATTCTGTGTCTCCCTCTCTCTCTGCCCCTCCCCCGTTCATGCTCTGTCTCTCTCTGTCCAAAAATAAATAAAAAACGTTGAAAAAATATATATATAAAAAAATAAAAATAAAATAAAAATTGTATTAAAAAACAATGAGAATTTTTTTAAGGATCTAGGGATAGGCAAAGAGTTCTTAGGACTGACATCAAAGCACAATGCATAAGAGGAATATTGATAAATTGAACTTCATCAACATTAAAAATTTATTCTTTGGAAATACCAAGTAAAGAAGATGTAAAAATAAAGCTACAGACTGGGAGAAAGTATTTGTAAAACACTTATCTGATAAAAGATTAGTATTTACAAATATAAAGAACTCTCAAAATTCAGCATGAAAAAATTCAATTAGATGGGACGCCTGGGTGGCTCAGTTGTTTCAGCATCCAACTTTGACTCAGGTCATGATCACATGATTTGTAGATTCAAGCCCCACATTGAGCTCTGCACTGTCAGCCTGTCAACATGGAGCCCCCTTCGGATGCTCTGTCTCCCTCTCTCTGTCCCTCTCCACCTGCCCTCTCCCAAAAATAAATAAATATGAAAAAATGCATTTAGAAAATAGACAAATTTGTTGCATACACCAATAATAAAGCAGCAGAAAGAGAAATCAAGGAATCAATCCAATTTACAATTGTACCAAAAGCCATAAAATACCCAGGAATAAACCTAACCAAAGAGGTGAAAAATCTATACACTGAAAACTATAGAAAGTTTATGAAAGAAATTGAAGAAGACACCAAAAACAAACAAACAAAAAACAACAACAACCTAAAACAAACAGACAAAAAACAACAACAACCTTCCATGCTCATGGATTGGAAGAACAAATATTGTTAAAATGTTGATACTACTCAAAGCAATCTACATATTCAATGCAATCCCTATCAAAATAACACCAGAATTCTTCACAGAGCTAGAACAAACAATCCTAAAATTTGGATGGAACCAGAAAACACCCCAAATACTCAAAGTAATGGCTACGAAAGAAAGAAAGCCAAAGCTGGAGGCATCACAATTCTGGGCTTCAAGCTGTGTTACAAAGCTGTAATCATCAAGACACATAATCAAGTATGATACTGACATGAGAACAGACACATAGATCAATGGAACAGAATAGAGAACCCAGAAATGGACCCACAAATACTGGCCAACTAATCTTTGACAAAGGAAGAATGAGTATCCAATGGAAAAAAGACAGTCTCTTCAGCAAATGGTGCTGGGAAAACTCGACAGTGACATGCAGAAGAATGAACCTGGACCACTTTCTTACACCATACACAAAAATAAACTCAAAATGGATGAAAGACCTAAACATAAGACAGGAAGACACCAAAATCCTAGAGGAGAAAACAAGCAACGACCTCTTTGACCTTAGCTGGAGCAACTTCTTACTTGACATGTCTCCAGAGGCAAGGGAAACAAAAGCAAAAATGAACTACTCATCAAGATAAAAATCTTCTGCACAACAAAGAAAACAATCAGCAAAACTAAGAGGCAATGGACGGAATGGAAGAAGATATTTGAAAATTACATATTAGATAAAGGTTTAGTATCCAAAATCTATGAAGAACTTATCAAACTCAACACCTAAAGAAACCCAAATAATCCAGTGAAGAAATGGGCAAAAGACATGAATAGACACTTTTCCAAAGAAGACATCCAGATGGCTAACAGACACATGAAAAAGTGTTCAACATCACTCATTATCATGGAAATACAAATCAAAACCACAATGAGATACCACCTCACACCAGTCAGAGTGGCTAAAATTAACAACTCAGGGAACAACAGATGTTGGTAAGAATGTAGAGAAAGAGGAACCCTCTTACACTGTTGGTGGGAATGCAAACTTGTGCAGCAACTCTAGAAAACAGTATGGAGGTTCCTCAAAAAATTAAAAATAGAACTGCCCTATGGCCCAGCAATTGTACTACTAGGTGTTTATCCAAAGGATACAGGAGTGCCTATTCGTAGGGCACATGCACCCCAATGTTTATGGTATCACTATTGACAATAGCCAAAGTATGGAAAGAGCCCAAATATCCATTGACTGATGAATGGATAAATAAGATGTGGTACATATATACAATGGAATATTGTATTCCTCGGCCATCAAAAAGAATGAAATATTGCCTTTAGTAACAACATGGGTGGAACTAGAGTGTGTTATGCTAAGTGAAATAAGTCAGTCAGAGAAAGACAAATATAATATGATTTCACTCATATGTGGAATTTAAGATACAAAACAGATCAACATAAGGGAAGGGAAACAAAAATAATATAAAAACAGAGAGGGAAACACACCATAAAAGACTCTTATATACAAAGAACAAACTGAGGGTTGCTGGAGAGGTGTTGGGTCGGGGGGATGGGCTAAATGAGCAAGGGGTATTAAGGAGGACACTTGTTGAGATGAGCACTGGGTGTTATATGAAAGTGATGAATCACTAAATGCTATTCCTAAAATTATTATTACACTATATGTTAACTAACTTGGATTTAAATTAAAAATAAATAAAATAAAATAAAATAAAATAAAATAGGCCTTTGAAAATAAAAAAAGAGAAAATAGACAAAAGACATGAAGAGACATGTCATCAAAGAGAATATACAGATTGCAAATGAAAAGATGTTCAACATAATTAACCATTCAAGAAATGCAAATTAAAACCACAATGAGTTACCATTATGCATCTATCACAATTCCTGTAATTAAAAAATAATGACAATACCAAATGTTGAAGACAGTGCAGAGAACCTGAATCAGTCATACACTGCTGGTAGGAATGTAAAATGGTACAGTCACTCTGGAAAACAGTTTGGAAGTTTCAAATAGAACTAAATATGCACCCCCATTAAGATGGCTATTATTAAAGGAAAAAAAAGCAGAAAATAAGAGTTGGTGAGGATATGGAGAAGTTGGAACCCTGTGGGCATATAAAATTGTATAGCCACTGTGGCAAACAGTATGGTGCTTCCTCAAAAAATGAAACACTGAATTATCATAGGATCCAGAAATTTCATTTCTGGGTATATACCCAAAAGAACTGAAATCAAGAACTTAAAGAGATATTTGTACACCCATGTTAGAGCAACATTATTCACAATAGGCAAAATGTAGAGGCAACCCAAGTGTCCATCTAGGGATAAATAGATAAAATGTGGTATGTACATGCAATGAAATATTATTCAGCCTTAAAAGGAAAGAGATTCTGACAGATGGTACAACATGTGTAAACCTTGAAAACATGCTGAGTTAAATGAGTCTGACACAAAAGAACAAATATTTTATGATTTCACTCATATGAGGTTTCCAGAATGGTCAATTTATAGACAGAAAGTAGAATAGTGGTTATACAGTGGCCTGGGGATGGGGAGTAATGGAGCATTATTGTTTAATGAATAAAGAGTTTCAGTTTTGGATGAGGAAAATGTTCTGGAGGTTGTCAATTGTTACACAATAAGGTGAACATACTTAATGTAAAATGGTTTAAAGTGCAAATTTCATGCTATATATCTTTTACCACACACAGACACACAAACTAAATTAAACATGCAACTACCAAAGGACCCAATAACTACACTCTTGGGTATTTATCTGAAAGAAATAAGAACGTGTATGTAAATAAAATACCGTATACAAATGTTCACCACCACTTTATTTGTAATAGCCAAAACCTGTAAACAGTCCAGATACCCCTTAATGGGTGACTGGCTAACAGTCTAGATACCCCTTAATGTGGCATGTACTTACCATGGACCACTACTCAGCAATAAAAAAGAATTGAATACTGGTACACAGAATCACTTGGAAGGATCTTTAAAGAAATATTTTGAGTGAAAGAAAGCCAATTCCAAAAAGTTATATGCTTTATGGTTCCATTTATGTAACAATTTTGAGAAAATTTCAGAAATATAAAACAGATTAGTGGTTTTCAGAGGTTAGGGATAGGGAAAGAAGGGAGGCAAAGGGCAAAAGATTGTGAAAAAATCATGTAGAAGAAGGAAATGCATACATTTCATACACACAAATGAATACAAATAAAACTGGGAAATCTGAATAAAACCAATGCATTATATCAATATTGGTATCATGGTTGAAATATTGTACTATTTTTTTGTAATTTTTTTTGTTTTGTTTTGCTCAATGGTACCATTGGGAGAAAACTTGGTAAAAGGCACCTGGATCTCTGTGTATTACTTCTTACAGCTGCATGTGAATCTACAATTATATCAATAAAAATTCAAATAAAAAAAGAAAACAATAAATAACATTACACACAAAAAATATCAGTGTACAGGAGTTTATAAATGCTTAAAAATCTGTGCATACAAAATAAGAACATGGCCAAAATTCTAATATGAAAACAAACAATTTTGATAGCAAATGTTATAGCAAAAGGTTCAATGAAGCCATCCATACCCAAGAAGCCTCTGAGGGGCACATGAGAAAAGGATGTGAATAAAAAGTTCGCTTTAGTAGTAGTGTTGTCTACTGTGTTGTCTTCAGACCTGCAGAAGTCCCCAAGACACTCTATGTTGACAGTGTACAAAGTAATGGTGGGTAAACAATGCCTTAGCATGAAGCAAGACAATGGCACCAAAGTAGTAATCATTGCATTTTTCACTGCTATGCACTCAGAGTAAACGGAATGAAACAAAATAAAACAAAACAAAAAGGCCAATTTTACTGAAAAATGTCCTTAATGAAGCAGTAAAAGTGATGTTATGAGTCTTATTAAATCTTAATCCCTGAGGACACATATTGTTAATTTTCTGTCAGACAAAATGGCAAGTAGAACAAAGCACTTCTGGTGAGTACCAAAGTAAAATAGTGTCTCAGGGAAGCACTTTGTCATTGTAGAAACTGCAAGCTATACCAGCCATTTTTTTTTCATGAAAGATTTTTACTTGAAAGAAATGACAGGCAAATTATAGCTACCCATACTTAGGTATTTGGCAGACTTTTATTTATTTATTTTTTTTGAAACCGAAAGAAGTGAGCCTGTCACGTGCCAATGATGAAATCTGAGATTTCAGGTGAAAATTAGAATACTGGAAAATATATAACTACCATTGTAAACTTGGTATCTTTCCATTTCTTCAAGACTTTTCTGACGATATTGGTGGCAATATTAACGAGTTTTTGACATTTTATAATAAAATATGAGAACATTTGGAAGATTTGCAGTACTCAGTGAACTAATATTTTTAAATATTAGTAAAAAAAAATCTATCCAAAGACTAGAAACATCAATGGATTTTAATGAAAAGAACACTAAAGCTTCACTGATATGGTTTCAGATTATGTTTTGCAAGTAATCCTCAAGAAATAGCCACTTGTCAAGGTCTGGTGTATTATCAAAAAAGAATGCCTCTATTTTCTCAGAAAAGAGAAATATCCCTCCTTTACCAAGTAGAGTAGACCCGTAAACAATGTGAAGGTTAGGGACCCTGATCCCCACTGAAGTCCTAAATCCATACATAATTTTTGACTCCCCTCAAATGAAACTACTAATAGCCTACTAATTGACTGACAGATTTACTGGTAACATAGTCGATTAACAGATATTTTGTATGTTATGTTCATTATATATTGTTTTTTACAATAAGGAAACTAGGGAAAAGAAAATAATATTAAGTAAGTCATAAAGAAAAGAAATTACACTTAGAGTACTGGAGTGTAAAAAATTTGTGTATAAACAGACCCACACAGTTCAAGACCATAAATTTCAAAGGTCAACTGAACATATCAGTGGGAGACTGAATTTTCTTCATATAATTCAACCAAAGCAACATATTGTGACTGATTAATTAACAAAGCAAGTTTGAGAATTCAGTTGTCTTCTAATCAGTCTGACATTAGAAATATTTGTAAAAATGTAAAATAATGCCACTCTTATCAAAATGTTTTTTGTTTTGGAAATTATTATCTTTCATTAAAATGTTATATGTGATAATATGTAATAGATTTATTTTTTCAGTGAATTAAGTACATGTTTTAAAACTTCTCAGTTTCAATTTCTGATATAGTGACTTATCAAAAGATATGACCCACATAAGCAAAAATTTTAAGGTCCTCAATATTTTTAAGAGGTAAAGGATCCTGAAACTAAAAAGTTGAGCACTGCTGTAGGATAGGAAATATAACTGGTTAGAATAACAACAGAAAGATGTTTGATCTCATTTGCAATAAAAAAAATTCAAGGTAAGACAATACTAATTTTTCTTTGGAAAATAATGCTCAAGGTGGGTAAATTATTCAAGGTAAAATAGATGTGAATGTTCAACACTTTTTTGGAGGGTAGGGACAAATTAAAAATATAAGAAGTCTACTGGGCACCTGGGTGGCTTTGTCAGTTAAGTTTCCAATCCTTGATTTCAGCTTAGGTCATCATATTACTGTTCCTGAGATTGAGCCCCATGTTGGGCTCTGCACTGACAGCACAGAGCCTGCTTGGGATCTGCTCACTCCTGCCCCTACCCCACTCACATGCTTGTGTGCGCTCCTTCCCCAAACAAATAAACATTAAGTTAATAATAAGAAGAATATCAAAATCTTTCAAAATGTTTGACCTGGTATTTAACTTTTAAGGATTTCAGGAAGGAAATATACCATAAGGGGAAAAGAGTACTGTACATGAAGATGTTCATTGACACTAATTTGTACATTAATAAGAGTAGTAAAATTTTTAAATTATTTTTTAAGTTTATTTATTTTGAGAGAGACAGAGACAGCATGAGTGGGAGAGGAGCAGAGAGAGAGAGGGAGAGAGAGCAAATCCCAAGCAGGCTCAGCGCTGCCAGCACAGAGCCAATGTGGGGCTTGAACCCACGAAGCCAAGAGATCATGGCCTAAGCCAAAACCAAGAGTTCGATGCTTAACCAACTGAGCCACCCAGGTGCCCCAAAAGTAGTCAAATGTTTGAAACAATCTAAATATTGGGAAAAAAGGACAATGGCTTAGGAAACAAGAATATTGACAGTAAGTAAAGTTTTATGCAGCTCTTTAAATCACGTTTCAAATAATTTGAGCTAACATAGAAATACCTGTGTTACAACTTAAATTTTAAAAATAAGGTATATACTTTCAAATACAATAGGATTAGAAGTACACATATAACTATGAGTTTAAAAAAAGACCAGATGGACATACACTGTAATATATGTCATTTTTCTATCTTTATTTCTCTTATCTTTTGTAATAGGTGTGTTTTTGTTTATAACCGATTTAAAGATAAACTTTTTCAAAAAATACATGGCATTTCTACACATTCAATGTAATCCCCATCAAAATAACACCAGAATTCTTCACAGAGCTAGAACAAACAATTCTAGAATTTATATGGAATCGAAGGACTCTGAATGGCCAAAGTAATGTTGAAAAAAAAAAAAAAAGCTGGAGGCATCATAATTTTGGACTTCAAGCTGAATTTAAAAAATGTAATCATCAAGATAGTATGGTACCGGCACAAAAACAGATACACAGTCAATGGAACAGAATAGAGAACCCAGAAGTGGGCCCACAAATGTACGGCCATCTAATCTTTGACAAAGCAGGAAAGAACATCCAATGGAAAAAAAAAAAAAAAGTCTCTTCAGCAAATCGCTTTGGGAAAAGTGGACAGCAACATGAAGAAGAATGAATCTGAACCACTTTCTTACACCTTACATAAAAATAAATTCAAAATTAATGAAAGACCTAAATGTAAGACAGGAAGCCATCAAAATAATAGAGGAGAAAACAGGCAACAACCTCTTTGACACTGACCACAGCAGCTTCTTACTAGAATTCTTACTACTTGCCTCTGGAAACAAGGGAAACAAAAGCAAAAATAAACTATTGGGACCTCATCAAGATAAAAAGCTTCTTCACAGCAAAGGAAACAATCAACAAAGCTAAAAGGCAACCGACAGGATGGGAGAAGTTATTTGTAAATGACATATCAGATAAAGGGTTAGTATACAAAATCTACAAAGAACTTATCAAACTCAACACCCCAAAAACAAATAATCCAGCAAAGAAATGGGCAAAAGACATGAATAGACACTTTTCCAAAGAAGACATCCAGATGACTAAGAGACATATGAGAAGATGATCAACATCACTCATCATCATGAGTGTTAGGTACAAAAAGATAAGTTTCCATTTCAATTAGTCGAGATTCTCCAAAGAAATAGAAGAAATAGGAGATTTTTCTGTATACACACACACACACACACACACACACACATTTATATGTGTGTGTATGTGTCTATATGTATATATATATGTATATACACACACATATATATATATATATATATATATATATATATATATTTACACTGGTTTCTCCTATGGGAGGCAGATGTGGCAAAAAGACTTTACATTCATTGTTTTTAAGCAAAGTACAAGATCTGTGTGCCTCTTGCCAGAGTAATTTTACTTATAGGAAGAGGAATGGAACAAATACTGGCATTATGTAAATATTACTTAGAATGATATTTTAGAGGAAATAAAAGGGCTGTAAAACCCTTTAGGCTTGTCTTTGTCTCTTGGACTCTGAAATGAATTAAAACATGCTTTGGTCTAAAAGGGGAGGAATCCAAAATTTTAGTAGATATGCTAAATATTATTGAATGATGAAGTAATTCCTGCCTCATGTCCCTGGCAAAATAATCTTCAAGTAAGGTCATAAGTAATCATCTTGGTAATGGACTTGATGTCCTTTTAAATATATATGTGTGTGTGTGTATATATATGTATATGTATACATATATATAAATGTAAGTAAATATAGGATTTGATGTCCTTTTATATATATATCCTTTTATATGTGATATCCTTATATATATATACATATATATAAATGTAAGTATATACAGTATTTATACATATAAAAGGAAGTAGTGATGTCCTTTTACAAATATATAAAATGTAAGTATGTATGTACATATGCATTTATATATATAAAATAAGGAACAAACTGAGATATATTTCCTTGTGACCTAAAAATATTAATAATAGGAAATTTTATTTTATATAGAAACATATCAAGCTACATAGAAGCATAAAATTTAAGGAAAAAAATGATTATTAGCAAAGTCATTAGATTGATATTTGTATATTACATATTAAAAAAATTATTTTGAAGTGACACTGTGAGACTTCCAAGGTAACCTTTTTCAGAAAAGAGTTATAGCTTTGGCCTCTCTCTGGCTTTTGCTCTGGATCTCTATCCCTCTGTCTGGATGCTTGCCCTTGGAAAACATCCATCATTCTGTGAGGATGCCAAGCTGCCACATACAGGGGCCACATGTTGGTGTACCCACCCCATAACTGCCAGATGTTTGGGTCAGCAAATCTTCATATGACTTGACCCCTCAGCCTTGAAGTCACTCCAGCTTCAAAATGCAGGAGAGAGTAAATCAGATACAAGTTGTGCCCCCTGAGCCTTGTCCAAATACAAGTGAGCAAATACATGTTGCTGCTGTTTTAAGCCATCGTGTCTTCGGGTGGTTTGCTACAGAGAAAAAAAAAAGGGGGGGGGGAAGATACAAGATACTACCTAAGTCTAAATTCAAGGCAACATGGGACACCTGGGTGGCTCAGTCAGTTGAGCGTCCGACTTCAGCTCAGGTCATGATCTCACAGTTCATGAGTTTGAGCCCCGTGTCAGGCTCTGTGCTGACAGCTCAAAGCCTGTAGCCTGCTTCAGATTCTGTGTGTGTGTGTGTCTCTCTCTGCCCCTTCCTCACTCGCACTCTGTCTCTCTCTCTCTCAAAAATAATTAAACATTTAAAAAAATAGATTCAAGGCAACAGATGTTTTTGTATTGTTATAATAGAAAGCATATTATTTTCGGTTATTTTTCCCTCTTTGCATGTTCTCTCTCTCTCTCTCTCTCACACACACACACACACACACACACACACAGGTTCTAATATCTTAATTACTTAAAGTCTGGATCTAAACAAACACTGAGATCAGCCACAAAGAATTGCCTGAACGTGATCTGTTCTGGTAACAGGTGGTCCAACAGTATGAATGTGCTTCCCAGCTCAAGCTATATATTGATGATTTATAGCAAAAGAACACATCTGGAGATGACACAGCTGATTGTGAATGACGGTGGACCTAACAGAAGAGAGAGATGATGTTTCCAGCAAACATTAGCATCCTGTTATGACTCACTGTGTCTTCGGGCATGAGAAAGGCACAATGTCTGTTCCTTTATCTTTAGAACATTGGAGGCATTTTGTCCCCACTCTGCTACACTGAAAGAACGGATAACTAAGCAAGAAGAGTTGAAGGTAGTGCTGATTCTTCTGAATACATTCAGAAAGTCTCTGGCAACAGTAATATAACTATTCAACTATCCCTATTTTTCTGTGATGGTCCACAGATTAAACACAAGTATTGGTCCTTCTGTGTCAGGCACTGTGCTAGGCACTTGGGCTACCACCCTAAACAGGGCACAATCTCTGGCCACAGTAATCCTGTATCTAGAAGAGAAAGACACATATATAGACAATTTCGGCACAGAGTGATAAAAGCTGTAATGGAGTTGAATACAGAGGTATTCAACTGTCCTCCCAGAGAACAGACACTAAGCCAGTTTTGAGGATGGCTGGCTTTTACAAGGACTTTCTGGAATGCAGCCCTGAAGGAAGAATAGAAAGGGCCGGAAGGGAGCTTTCTTATATAGAGGATATACGGTGTCTATACGATCAAAAGCAAGAGACATTGCAGTACCATCAGGGAATGAAAAGCTCTTTTTATTCCTCGTTTGGTTGGTCATCTTTGGTTTTTAAAATAGAATGAGGCGTGCTAAGAGATGAGAGTAGATATGAGGGCGACTGTTTGATCATGGGGTACACAAGAGTTTCCATTTGGAAGCTAAATCAGGAAGTAATATAATCATACTTGTGCTTTAAGAAAACAAAAACAACACCACTCCGGTTGCAGCATGGAGACCAGCTTAGAAAAGGCTGGATTCAAATGGAGAGTTATTGGAGTTAATTGGTTACATGCTGATAAGAAAGAGAGCTGCCTCTGGTGATTTCCTCGGTGCTGGTGGGTGCCTCAAACCTCAGGTCCTGGAGTGAGGATGGCGGTGGCTTTAGTGCTCAGCGCCCTCCCAGTTATCCTTTGTCTGTGTCCAGTGACATCATGCCACATTCTGGGTGCTTGTGGAGCCCCGCACTTTTCCAAACATCCCCAGCCCTAATAAACCAATGCAACCGTTCATTTCCACCTTCTGCCTTTTATTTAATTCTGCTTTCTGCTGTGATGGTATTATTATGGTAAGGAATGAAAAATAATTGCCACCATGATGCTAACAACTAATTATGAAATAAAGTTCAGATAATAATACTACGGTAATATCTGGATAACCCTCAAACTCCTCTACACATACACTGCCTCTTCAGTTTAAAGGTAAGACTGTAAATAATACAATAAATAAAACAGGATAGACATTTTGATGGTAAATAAGGGGCAAGAAGGGGGCAATTTGTGTAATGTTTGATGTTTAAAAGTGAATGTATATTATTTCTAAACCCTAATTTTAAAATATCTTGCATATATTCATTTTCTCCTGTGACTCTATGTAACCAGCATGTTACCAAAATTTGAAGCAGATTTATATTGTTGTTATCTAAATAATGCATTAAATTTCAGAAATTGCCTGAATCTTCACCCCTGCCTATATCCTCGCATTTGTTGCATAATTTTGCAGTGCCCTACCATTTTTACTCTGGGCTTAACCATATAACTTGATTTGGTCAGTGAGTTGTTAGCAAATTGGAAGCAAATAAAGACTTAAAAAGCACTTGCACAATTCGGCCTTCTCTGTCTTGCACCTTTGCCTTTGTAATGAGAACACACTTAGACTCCCCTGCTGGAGGATGAAAGACATGTGGAGTGAAGCCTAGTCACTGTGGTTGTCACAGCTGAAGCCAGTCTAGATCAGTATGCAGCCAGCTGCATATGAGGAAACCAAGCCAAACTCAAGAGAACCATCCGGTCAACCCCCATCTTCTTCCAGTCTCATGTACAATTATGCTTATTGTGGAATGCTACTGAGATTTTGCAGTTCGTACACAACATTTTAAGGCAATAAATAACTGATACAGAGAAAATAGAAAATTTCCTCTGGCGTGATTGGTCAAAATTTGTTGTTTCTTTTACAACTGCTTGTTTAGAAAAGTCTTTTTAAACCTCATTACTTATTATTGATAGTGTCATTATTTGTTAAATTGACAACTGATCTTGGTTATACAACTTTTTAAGATCAAACTTTTTCAAGTTTGGGGACGGCTTTATCAAATTTCTTTTATATTTATCACAGATATAATTGTTGCTCGTATTAATACTGCTACTATTTATTGGTTTGTGTCCTACAAACATAGGAATTCTGGAAAGATCTATCTTGCATGATTTTTATCAAAATCAGGCAAAAAGCATATGGCACATTGATATTTGTATTTACTGCATTACTTAAAATGTTCCTGACAGGGAATACCTTCCATTTTGAATAGCTCTCTTTGGGATCTGAAGCCTCTAATTACAATTTTACACATCTGATTGGAAGAGTTTTATGTAAACTATCTTCTAGTTTTGTACATTTAAGATCTTGATTTTCCTCCTGCATACGTGTACTTCTGATGTCGCTCTCTATAGGATGTATTTGGATTTTGCCATCACCACTGGCCCTGTTCTGCATTTCCTAATACCTGATGAGTTGCCATGTGGGGCAGTAGGAATATTCCTGGCAGCCATTTCTATTGGGGAAAGCAAGCAAAATTTAATCACATATGACAAAATGATTATGAAACACATACATATATCTTTCTATACTCAACTTAAATGTATCAACAACTGAACTTCCCTGTAGCTGGATCCCAAAAATGTCTGTGGCCACTCCAAATGCCATAAAATGAGGGGAATTACAAAAGAGGAAGACAGCAAAAATACCTTATATTTGCAAAATTTCAAAAAGATATGACTAAGTAAACATATTTCTAAAGTTCTTCCTCTTAGAGCTTTGAAGGGAGCCCAAACAACTGAAGAAGCCCAAGCATAGTTCAGAGAGATTTAAAGAGATTAAGTAATTTGTTCCAGGCCACAATGTAGCAAGAGGCCAACTAAAACTCAGACCCACACTGTCTAAATTCAGAGCACAAAGATTTTAACCACCCTTGTATGCTGATTCTTGCTGCAAGAAAAGGTTTAACATAACCTGAACTACAGTTAGGGATAATTAGGAAAGAAGAAGAGGTTTTTGGAAGAAAGCTTTGACTAAGTGGTTACTCACTGGATAAATTGGCGTGGAAGATCTGAGGTTCAGCTAGGACTGTCTGCAGGCAGGGATTAAACATCAACTATGAGGAGAGGAGAGATACAGAGACTGGAAACCCAGCTGGGCCTGGAAGTCCAGTGGGAAGATAACTGGTGTGGGAGTCATATTAAGTAGCCGAGAAGGAAGGGGAACTAGAAGAAGCAGGGATTAAAGGGTGGGTTGAGTGGATAAAGAGGTTACAGATTTTGGTGATGCAGTAGTAAGGCCGTAAGTGCTCCTTGGTGGTGAGTTAAATCTGTTATAAATTTTAAATCCAAGTTTAGAGTTAAGAAGGAACTGTTTTTGAGGTTGCAAAGAATAGAGAGTGGGGGAGAGGATGAAAAGAAAAATTCAAGCAAAGTCATGAAGGCCTAACAAGAAGATAAGAAAGAAATTCATTGCCTCCTATTTAAAATTTTCTATTATTTGAAAGTTATTATTAAATCCTTCACACTTCTCCATTAACCCAAAGTAGAACTTCAGACATTCATCAAAGGGTCTTTCTAACATTATAGTTACTTTTGACTTATGAATTCTTGGGTTTCTTCTTTTCAGTTATCATATCTCCAAATGAGTCTATTGCACAACCTTCTAATAATGTTCTGGCTAAGGTCAGAAACAGAGAGAACTTCATTTCTACTGGTTAACCACAGTAGTGTGTTTGTTTACACCTATAATACTGTGGTGGTACATGGCCCCTCTTGCATCAATGCCAATTTCACAATACATAGCAATGTAGGGGTAAGTTGTTTAGACCTTCAAAACCAATACCACCATGACTTCCCTTCCAGAGTTCATGGTTGTATGTTTATGATTTTTAACATGACGTCTACACCAGATAAACTTGTTCAAAGAAGGTAAGGCATTCTCGCTCTACAATGGCCAATGGACTGTGGACTTCAATCTTTTGAAATACTTTACAATGAAGAGCTGTAAATGGATCCCAGTCTTTTCTCCACTTGACTTTTTATTTAGACCACAGTACTGCATCTTCTCCTTGGTAAGACACCCCAGGCTAGAAGGGAATTGAATACCGGCAGGAGTATAAATTACCCCCTCGGTCCCTTGGCTCGCTTATTGGCCTAATGAATTCCATCTTTTGAAGTCAAAGGGTGTGGAGGCCAAAGCTTTCATTTATGAAATGTCAAGAAATAATTAAAATCATAACACAAATAACACCAAAGGAACCTCATGGAGTTCTTGGTATCTTGGGGGGGTGGGGGGGTGGGGAATTTCAGTGCATATCTCAGCCTTAAGTGTAGAGCTTTGCTGAAAACACAGAGCAGTGAAATTGTCAGTAATTTGGAAAGCCCAAATCAAATAGCCTTTGAGGGAAAATGGCTTTTTAATATTTTTAATGCAATTTGACTGATTCCATTACATACAGAGACCTAATTAATGCTGCTTTGAACCACTAAAAGGAAAAGGTAACCTTGAAGAGACTCTTTGCACTGTCTAATAAGAATAAAATAAACCAAATGTGATTGTTATTGAGCCTCTTTTAAGGTAAAAAATATTTTTATTGGGGAGCCTGGGTGGCTCAGTCGGTTGAGCGACCAACTTCGGCTCAGGTCATGATCTCAGGGTTCGGGAGTTTGAGCCCCGTGTTGGGCTCTGTGCTGACAGCTCAGAGCCTGGAGCCTGCTTCTGATTCTGTGTCTCCCTCTCTCTGACCCTCTCCCGCTCATGCTCTGTCTCTCTCTGTCTCAGAAATAAATAAACATAAATAAATAAATAAATAAATTTTTTTAACGTTTTTTTTAAATAACGTTATTTTTTTAACGTTTATTTATTTCTGAGACAGAGAGATAGAGCATGAACGGGGGAGGGCCAGAGAGAGAGGGAGACACAGAATCTGAAACAGGCTCCAGGCTCTGAGCTGCCAGCACAGAGCCCAACGGGGTGCTCGAACCCACGAACTGCAAGATGGTGACCTGAGCTGAAGTCAGACGCTTAGCTGACTGAGCCACCCAGGCGCCCCTAAAATAAAATTAAAAAAAATATATTTTATTGTTTTTATACAAAACTTGCTATTGCAAAATATCTATTAAAATCACTTTAAAGTTAAAAGTTTGTTCATAAACACAAATTTCTTTTATCAGTACAGTAAACCTATTTGATAAGTATGGCTCATATGTTAGTTACAGTTTATATATGAGGAAGCTGAGGAGTTGTGATGCCAAGTTCACTTAAAAAAAAACCCACACAGCTAGTAAGGAGTAAATCCACACTTGAACTCAAGTTTCTAACTTCTGCACCAACGATCTTCTCATTAACATCACCGTCAGACTCCTTCTGCAGTCAGCATTAGCCTTGTCCCTGTTCCTGGACACGAAAGGAGGAAGCTATTTACTGGATCTTCCAGAGCGCCTTTTAGGTGTGTAAGCCTCAGGCAAACAATTTTTGTGGATCCCCTGTTTATATTAACATTTCGATTAAAAATGTGTTATCAGATTGGGGCGCCTGGGTGGCTCAGGTCTGACTTTGGCCCAGGTCACGATCTCACAGTTTGTGAGTTTGAGCCCCAAGTAGGACTCTGTGTTGACAGCTGAGAGCCTGGAGTCTGCTTCAGATTCTGTGTCTCCCTCTCTCTTTCTGCCCCTCCCCTGCTCTCTCTCTCTCTCTCTCTCTCAAAATTAAATAAACATAATTTTTTTTAAAATCCATGATCAGATTTATGGCCCCATGGGGAGTATAGTGTTTTATTGAGGAGGATTTAGAATAATGGATAGAGAAGAGGTACTTACATATTTGTTTATTGTGTAATCAGTTTAGTGAAGATTATTTGTGGTGTACAAGCACCATCTCTTCCTGTTCATATTCAGGAATCACCTTTTCATGTTCTTTACTGACAAACATGTGGCTTCTGGGTAATTTGACATCTCACCACAAGCAAATGGTAGCAATGCTGTTATAACTCAAAATGCTATGGATCTTTGAAACCTGCTCATCTGGAAAAAAAATACAGCTCTTCTTGCCCCTGCAATTGTCCAATAACATTTATTTAAAGCTGGTTACATCATTACTTTTGACACTGTGTGATCTATCATGCTGCCCATGAGTGCTGGCTTCCAATGACCCTCAGAAAGTTTGTCTGTATTTTATCAAAGGAGTCCACAAATAAAAGTTTTCCTCCATCTATGCAGGAAAATGAGGAAAATAGTTAATTTTAGTTTTATAGTGACATTAAATTTACCAGCTACAACTTTGTGCCTTAACTATAGAACTACATATCTTCCAAGTAAATCTTCTCTTGAACTCGTTAGGCCATAATCGTTGTATTCTTAGAATGTCCTCTCCTTCAAGGTCACTTGCACCCTTGCCTTCCACACATTGATGCCAGTGAGAAGGACAGGCAAGAGACCAGTGAATAAAATAAGAAGAATAGTCCCATTGTGCAAGGACTGTCCACCCTTATCTGGCATGGTCTGAGAAAGATCTGAGAGTACAACATCATAATATTAATCAGAGGCAAGAGAGAACATGGAATGAAGGGCCTTCTGGTATCACAGCACATTGGCCTTGAACACATTGAGACAGATAGGTGTGGCCTGCTCTGGGACACTGACCAATATATGGCAGGGAGCCTGCAGAGGAGATGGGCCTGGACACCAGAGGGGGTACACAGGCTAAAGTACATTTTCTGCCATGAACTGCCACCTTCGAGTTTTATAGAAGAGAGATGACACCCTGGCTGAAAGGTGGACAGGTGAGAGCCATGCTCAGCCCACACCTGAAGCTTGAGACCAAGGGTCAGCAGTCGATCAGAGTCTTGAACTTATCGTGTGTCTGACCTGAGAGTCACATCAAGTCACTGTGTCACTATCATGCTGATGGCCAATTTCATAGTATCCCATAAAAGAAATACACTAGTCCATAGGACAAAACATTTGTCTGGCCACCCTCCTGGAACTAGGGCCTGGTCAGGAATATAGGGGACAATACCATGGCACAAGTCCCAGAGCCCCTTGTTTGGGGGATAGAGCACCAGGGAGTGCTCTTGTTTGAAGAAACAAAAACCAGGGTCACACAAGTCTCAGTATACATTCAGAGCACCCTGCCCAGGTGGCTCTGCTGGTTTCAGCTGGTCTCAGGCACCAGAAGGGTCTTAGAAATTGAGGAAGATATTCCAAAGCCTAGGGCCTCCTGAAGTGCAAGACCTGAACAGGGGCCTTTCTTGCCCAGGCATGAATGTACTCGTCCCTCCATTCACTGCTTCTTCGTTGTCAAGACAATAAAAAGATCCAAAATATATGATAAAAACTCTCGCTGTGCTGAGTATCATCCATTTACCCATACAAATCCATTTCCACCCCCTTTTTACCTGCTCTTTGCCCCAGAGGCTGACTGGAAAGGAGAACATGTTCAGGTTTTCTGTATCCCCTGACTTCCAGCTAGGTTTGAACAACGGGGAGCCCCTGTCAGAGATGAGAGGAAAATAGACAAATGTGGTTAGGAAATCATTCTCCTACATTTTTCCTCGTGAGGCCATTGTGGCCTAGTCCCTCCACCAAAGGCCACTGCTCCTCTCAGGAAGCCATCTCCACACTAGTCTCTGGGTCCTGGTCACCATCTCTCACTGGGACCAATTTTGCTGCTTCTAGCCCCAGGATATTGCACTATTCCTGAGGTGGGTTTAAGCCTCCTTATAACTGACCTTTCTAGAATTAGCCTTTACTGATACACATAAAAACACAATGCTTTGTTAAAAGATACATAGATTAGACAGATAGCTGACAACTGGAGAGGGCTCTTGTTCAGGGACTCGCTGCTGACATGAACTGCCTGCCAGCCTCATGAATAAGTTAACCTCATACAATTGGCTATTGGGGCCCACACTTTAAGTTTCAGATGAATGAGCTTTTTGTAAGAGAGGACTTGGGAGTCCTCCAGCTTGCACAAGGAACGTGCCACTCTGCCTGCTTTTGGAGAGAGAAGCGTCCATTTCCTGGTCCTCTGCAGACAGTGTTATGGTTTGGCATAGGCTTGCAGCCAATCATCATGGTTGGTTACTGTAAATAACCATCTGTAAAATAAAGGAGTCAAGACTAGATCTCTGAATCAGTCCATCACTAGGGTCGGGAATTTGTAGAATGTTACCGACGTGGAAGTGCATCTCCCCAGACCTACCCTTAATATTTGCAGGACCCAGGGCAAGAGTACACATGGAGATCAATTTACTATAAGTCTAAATATTCAGAAGTTAAAAATAATGGTAACAACCAAATAAAGTGAGTTCTATATTCCTACCCTAACAAATATGTCTTTATAACAACAAACTGAAAAGTATACATAAAGCTATAGTTTTGGCAAAATATCAAAGATATTGATATCATGATTACTCATATATGAGTGTTACTTTGATAATATTTGGATGTGTAATAAAATGTGTGTAAATACATAACTTATAAGTTATTTTATATTAATTCCAAACTTTTTGGCCTCGTTCAGTAAAGCTACTAATAATGTTATTGTTATCAAAATTTCTCCATAATATGTATTCTACTGATCTAAATGATTAAAAAATTAATATAATTATATTCAAAGTATACAAAATTTTAATATATTTTATACAAATATAAATTATAGTAAATGTAAAAAATTTAAACATTAAAATTATTTTTCATTAATGTTTTTATTTTCTTTTAAATATTCATAACCATGAAAATTAAAATGCAAAATAAAATTAATGACTATCAAATACTTATGTCAAAATTATTTATATCAGGATTCACTTTTTGTTTGGTTATTTGAAAATACAATAAAATTTTTGTATATTAAAAAAAATTTTAGAGTTCAATATTCTGCTACTGGCCAGCGTAAAATATTAGTGTTGAATTAGTATTGCAAAATGTTACTCACCAGTCATATGCCACTATTGAGAACATCAGACTAACTTGTAAATATCTGCAGAAGCACAAATTAAAACACAAAAAGTAGAAAGAAAATGGACTCCACACTGCCAACAAACAATATTTCATTACCCCAGTGTCTGACACATGGTTGGGCATAATCAATTGTTATTATCATTACTAATAGTAGTAGTTACTAGTAGCATTTGTAGTAGTGGTCGTATTTATTTTTTATTTTGTGGTTCTCTGGTTATTCCTTTGCTTTATGCCACAGAATTATTTAGTGGCAAATTTAACATGAAAGCCAATTTAATTCCTCCTGTAGTTCCACCAAATTTAGTTCTTAAGAATCCATTTACCAAATTAGAAGTTTAATTACCGTCATCTCAGCAGGTGTGTCAATTTCACTTGGAAAGAAGAGATTTTTACTGTTAGAATCTATCCAAATCTATTTAGTAAAAAGTTATCTTTGATTCCAGTATGTCTTAAAACTTTTTAAGTTTATTTATTTATTTTGAGACAGAGAGAGAGAAAGCTCAAGTCAGGGAGGGGAGAGAGAGAGGGAGAGAATCCCAAGCAGACTCCTCACTATCAGCACAGAGCCTGACATGGGGCTTGAACCCACGATCTGCAAGATCATGACCTTAGCTGAAGTCAGACTGCTTAACTGACTGAGCTACCCAGACACCCCTGATTCTAACATGTTTTAAACCAAATTTCCCTCACAATCTGAAACCTGAATTTTGGCTTCTAATTTCAAAGAGAGAAAAGTAATTGAAAGCAAAAATTTATGCAACATCTAATACTTACTTAATTTTTTTTTTTTTTAGTCCAAACAAGGCTAGGAATACCAACACTTAAGAAATAAACTTTGCATTCAGTTATCCTATACTATTTTTTACTTCACTGTCATTTGCCCTTTTAACTTTGTCCACTGGCTTATCAAATAGAAATTGGCAGTGGATCACATTTTCTATTTCTTTGATTTTCAAAAATGGATCTTTTTTTTTAATGTGGATTAAGAAGTGGACCAAAAGAGATAGAGTTGATCAGAATTATTATTTTTTTAAGACATCTCTTCATACCAACAATTTCAAGAAGGTTTCTGTCACCCTCGTGTCTCATATAAATTGGGTTCTTTCTCTTCCAGGAAAGAAAGCAGAAATTTTAAAGTCCTATTAAAATAGTAATGGTATCTGGAAATATTTTCTGTTAGTGCTATGTCAAAGACCACCTCCAACAAAATAACTTATCTTGAAACTGCCTGAAATATCACCTAACTTTTACACGCAGAAACACCTTTTAGAATTAAGATGGTAAAATTTGTAAGTGCAGGGGTGACTGTAAGATTGTTAGGATGCTATTCTGCCTTCTCCAGCTGTTTGCCAATTTCTCTTTTCTCCCAAGAGTGGAAAGAGGGAGATATAGGCCCCAAATCTTTCTCTGTTCCCATGAAAGGAATAGTTTTATCTAGGAGAATTCCCTAATTTTCCCAAGACATTCTAGCCTGATGACAAAGGAGAGCCTGAAGTGCAGACTCTCTGAGACCTGTGTACTTAAAGAAAATATTTCTAAACAATCCAAACAAACGGAAAAGTCTCTGAAAAATGGGGCAGTAATTAATGTCTGAATAGGGGTACATCTAGTAGTCCCAAACATGGTTTATGAATATTATTCAGTGTTTTTATTATCAGTGGCTAGACTCTGAGAGCTCTTGATGTAAAATAAAATGAAATTAAAAGATGTTGGAGCTAAGCTGGCTTTCAGAGTTTTTTAGTGTCAAAATTAAAAATAAAACAGGGAGGTAGTAACCTGTCCAATGCCTCAGTCAGACAGCCCAGTCTGTCAGACTCCGGCATAGACAGATTACAAAGCCTTAGAGGAAGTATGATGCGGTGGGAAGACCATGGGTCATGTGATTGGGCAAAGCTTGGCTCCAATTCCAGTTTGCCATTTCCAAGATTATATTGGAGAAGTCTCTTAAGATGACTAAGCCCCTGTTAACCATTTTCACATTTTACAGAGTGAAGCATAATACCTGTTTGTGGATTAAATAAAATAGTGTCTAAAGTGCAATAGCAGATATTGTGAATGTATATTTTATTTTTCTCTTTCCAATTGAGCATTCTCTTAACTACATATACTTATATAAGATCCCATTAAGGGTAGTGAATAAAGGGGAATGGTGGGTGATATATACTTTTTAAAATCTCTGACCTAGAAAGTTCTTACTTTCAAAGCAATAGGAGGCAGTGACTCATTACTACAGCATTCAAAAATGAAGGAAGGATGGGGGTGGGGGGTTCCTATCAAAGCAAACCATAGAACACAGATGAATAAAAATACACATATACATGTTTTATACACATATATTAAAGTATCTGCATATAGGTGTAACTAGATAAGAGAGTTCAATCATAACTGATTCTACTCTCTTCTGACTCATAAGCAGCATTAAGTAACTTCCTGTACTCTCCTGAAATGAGTTCTCTTTCTGCCCACCCCACCACCCTGCAGCCTGAGAACCTGGCTCTCCTTCAGAAGTTGAGTCACTGCCTTTATTTTAAAGGCTGTTTCTGCCAACAGATTTCTCCATCCAATTTCAGAAAATAAAGATTCACAAAGTGTGATTGCCCTTTAATACTTTGATCAGGGTCTTGTTTTCCTTGGAGCAGGTATAATGCCATTAGACATTTAAGGTTGACCTCGGAAAAGTAGAAAAGTAATTCTGAGATGTTATATAAATCAAAAAAGTTATTACAATATTCAAACTAAAAGAAAAATGCCAACATTTCAACATCTCTCACAGTTGAATTCAACTGCAATTTCTGATGTGCAGAAGGAAGTGGTGATTCATCTCAGTTCATAATGGGCCTCCAAAGTGCTAAATTTCTCTTACTTTACTCAGTCAGCCTCCAAAGGGACCTGAGAAATGTGGATTAATAATGTGGAGACTCAAAATCTTTTTGATTTCTTTTAGTCCTATCAATTAGACTATATGACCCTTTATTAAGCTAATGGATTGAAAATTGAAAGAAAAGCTAATTTTCTTAATTAAAAATAATCAAATTATCATTAATGTAATTTAATTTTTAAATTCACATGGGATTAAATAATAGATAGGCACATTAGCTATTAAACTTTGACTTGTCACACGAAATAAAAAGGTAGTTGTGGTGAATGCATTCAGTTTCAATATTTTATAAAACACCAAAAAAGAATTGTTTCATTAAAAATGACACATGTGGCATAGTTTTATAGAAAGGAAGAACATAAGAAATGCCTTGTGATGTGTATGGTTATATCAAATACTCTTTGTCTACTCCTCTAGCTGTGAAGGCTGTGGTTTAGGGCAGGTTTCAACAATGTTTGTGCAGGCAAAACCTGCCAACCTTGCTTTAAGCCATGTCATGTGCCTCACAGTGTGGCATAGAAAGTTGTGGGAATCTGCTTGGCATTCATACATGTATTCTGGAGGGCTGGAAAGTTAACACCCATGGAGCTTGCTTGACCAGTGAAGAATGGGGCTGATAGAAATGCGTTTCCCTTGACACACAGTTCATAAGACTCTAGGAAGGTCCTACTGAGTGGAGCATCAATTCATCATAGCACCAACAGGTCTTTATATTGCCTACCCTCCTCCCCGCAGTTGATTTCCTGTGTTAGTTATCTACTTTTGTGTAACAAATTGCCTCAAATCTTAGTGACTTAAAACAACAAGTATTTATTCTCACAGTTTCCATGGTCAACAAATCAGAAGCAGTTTCAATGGAGTGGTTCTAGCTCAAAGTCTCTCATGAGCATGTAGTTCAAATCTCAGCTAGGGTCATATTCATCAGAGGGCTTGACTGGGGCTGGAGGATCCACCTCTGAATTTACTCCTGTGGCTGTGAGCAGGAGCACTCAGTTTTTCACCATGTGGACTGGTGCTCACCTCATGACAGAGGGCTTTCCCCAGAGTGAGTGATCCCAGAGAGAAGCCAAGGGAGAGTGCAAGCAGAAATGTCTTATGTCTTATGACCTAGTTTTGGAAGGGTCATACCACCACTTCTGCTGTGTGCTCTCAGTGACCTAGAGTAACTGGTGCAATGTGGGAGGAGACTACACAAGAGTATGAATACCAAGAGGTGGGGACAATGGGCTCTCATGGTGATTGGCTACCATATTTCTATCCTTCATTTATGATCCCTGGAATCACTTCCAGTAAACTACTTGTAAAAGCATTTATTTCAGGTTCTGCTTTTGGGCAGAAGCTATGCTAAGACAACGAATGATTTTCTCTATATAATTTTTTTTTTAATGAGTATATCTGTATGTGCATACAAAAATATTTCTAAAACATTATTAAGTACAAAAAGAATAATGTAGAACTCTTCTAGTATATGTATATAACTAGAAGAATATTTGTAAAAACTTAATAATAGTTAATAGTGGCAGAAAAGGTAAGGAAATAAAGGCTTATTAATTTCAATTTTATTATTCTTAGCATTATTTGAATTTTTGAAACACACTTATGTATTTCTTAAAAAATAATTTGAATTTTTGGGGTGATGAAATTACAGTTAATTTTTAATTTCTCTATAAGTTTATGTATTAAAAGTATACTTGTACTTTTAAAAACAATAACTGTAACAGAGAAAATCTTTCCTGTGAGGAACTATGAAAAATGTTTAAAGGAAAGCTGAATTAAAACAGTACTTCAAACAGTACTGTGTTCAGTCTTTTTAGGCAGTGAGCTATAGTGTTAACCCAATTATTTCATACCAAAAGAAAAGTTGAGAGGCATTCCACTTCTATGAGAAATCCATGTCCAAGGACACATTTCTTGTCATTTTGTTGGCTGTCCATTATCTTAACATTATATTAAAACTGAGAATACATGGAAGAATTATCTGGAACCATGACCCAGAATTTTGTTCTTGTCTTCTGTTACTTTTCATATGTTTCAAACTAAGGTCAAATCCATTAACAATATGGTGCCAAGATAATGAGAATCCTATATAAAGCAGTTGAGAACTTGTTCCTATTATTTCCTCAAAGAACAGCTAAAAATTTACCTTGGAAACAATAGGCAACATTGGCTGGCAAAACAAGCGATAAACTAAAGAGTGCATCCTAAGTATCTTCCTAGCCCAAACTTCTCCAGTTAGAGCAGATGAAACAGGGGCCAAATAACCAGAAGATTTCTGGAATCAGTAGGTCTGTCCTGGTGAAACTGTTGTGGTAGCTGCCCCAGGTGATGCTCAAATATAGTTAAGACCAGGATGGATTTGGATTAAGCTTCTATATCTCTCTTGCCAACAAGACACATAGCTCCAACAGGCAATTCATAAATCTTAACATAATGTGACTTCACATTTTAATCTTTTTAAACCCTCACCTCTCTAGTTGTAAAGCAAGATTTTACTATCATAAGCAAAAGACATCTTTTGTAGCCCAGATGATATCTTAATAGTTGTAACTTCTATTAAAACCAGATACGAATTTATATTAATATATTAAAGAATTTGAATCATCTACTTCATTTGACTAACATTATAATGGAGGAGATAGACCAAAAGGCCTACAATCTTTTTTTCCCTAAAGATGAAAAAAGCGAATTTTAGAAACATTTTTTTTCCTGATGATAGGCACATTTCTCAGGAAGCCAGTTAATTTCGTACAATTTTAATTGTAAATCCAAGTGTCTTTGCCAAGTTTTCCATGTTGTCAATGAGGGACATCTGTGGCTAAGCCATTGTGTCTTTTGGGTGCTCTGGGCCATGACCACAGTGCTATTCCCATTCTGATACATATGGACACTAGCAAGGTTCATTATTGTAATCAGTATTGAGCCAGCTAATGTCTGAAATGCTAAGTGGCATCACTTTCCACTCCTCTGGTGTAAATCTCATTAATGTGGTACAATTCAAAGTCTGATGTAAATACATAAAGAAAAAAAAAAGTTGAAGGATTTTTTTTTCACAAACTGCTTAACTTTCCCTATAAGTTTTGTCCCCTTAAAAAAATCTTGTTGGGGGGTGCTTGGGTGGCTCAGTGGGTTAAGTGTCTGACTTCAGCTTAGGTCATGATCTTCCCGTCTGTGAGTTTGGGCCCCCGAGTCGGGCTCTGTGCTGACAGCTCAGAGCCTGGAGCCTGCTTTGGATTCTGTGTCTCCATCTCTCGCTCTCTGTCCCTCTCCCGCTCACGCTCTGTCTCTGAAAAATGAATAAACCTTAAAAAAAAAATCTTGTTGGGTGGAGGTGTAGAGAATTGGATGAAGGTGGTCAAAAGGTATAAACTTCCTGTTATGAGATAAGTAAGTCCTAGAGATATAATACACAGTATGATGACTATAGTTAAAAGTACTATATTATATATTTGTAAGTTGCTAAGAAAGTAGATCTTAAAAGTTGTATCACAAGAAAGAAATTGTAACTGTGAAATGTGGATGTTAATTAAATTTATTGTGACAATCATTTCTAAGTGTGTGTATGTGTATGTATAGACACATCGTATATATATATATATATATATATATATATATATATACACACACATATATACGTACATATGTGTGTGTGTATATATATATATGTATCCCTTAAACTTACACGGTGTTATATGTCAACTATATCTAAATAAAACTGGGAAAAAAAGTCATGAGTCTACCATGTTCCTCCAAATAGCCTTCTGAAAGAAGCTATGTCCATTTAGAGTGATATAAATTGCTTGAATTTTTATTTTTGTCTTCTTATGGCAAGCTTGAATATATAGTGGTAGATTTAACAAAGCATAGAACACAGTGGATAGCATGAATAAGGTTAAGTATGGCTAAAAATATCCTTGCCAGCAACAGACAGATGGGAAACTATAAAGTCTATACAACCTCAATTCCTTTTGCTCATTTATTCCTAACTCCTTTTAATCAAATATGACTGAGATGTAAATATTAATATAATATGCAAATTGTTATAGCAAGTTTTCTAAATTTTTCCTTCTGCAGTGAAAAGTCTTTTTTTTATTTTTTTTATTTGAAAAATTATTTTTAATGTTTTTTGAGAGAGGGAGAGAGAGACAAACATAAGCAAGGGAGGAGCAGAGATAGAGGGAGACACAGAATCTGAAGCAGGCTCCAGGCTTTGATCTGTCAGCACAGACCCTGATGTGGGGCTCAAACTCAGTGAACCATGAGATCATGACCTGAGCTGAAGTCAGATGCTTAACTGCCTGAGCCACCCAGTGCCCCTGCAGTGAAAAGTCTTGAACCATAGAGAGAGGGAATCTTCCTCTTTTGCTGTCCCCTCTCATTCTTTTGGCTGGGAGAAACACTGAATTTTAATGCCAAACCATATGTATTCTAGTTTGACTCATTAATTATTTTCATAATCACCATAAAATATAACCATAAAGTTCCTTCTCACTACTTCAAGTTTTTTTGTTATGGAAGTAAAACTAGAAAGAAATTGCTTAGGTGAGTTCCCTACATTGTTCATGATTTAGAGTTTCTCTTCAGAAAAGCTTCCCAAAGATTCTTATATCTTCAATGATGTGGTAATTCACTAACTGTACATACCAGCCTTAACTGAAAGTTCTTTTTCAGACATGGAGAGTAATTAAAGTTTTTATACCCTGGTTTTATCTAGGAAAATTAAAAAAAATAATATTTGGGAATTGACTTGAGAATATCAATTTAAATGTAAATAATAAAGAAAACATTATTTTCTTAGCTATATTCCAAAAGTTTCCCCTTGGGAGAGATTCAGTTTTGAAGTTAACACTTTGACAAGCATATTTGGAGATTCCAGTGCTGTAGTTTGGCCAGCACCACAGATGGATTGAGAGAGATGGCAGAAAGCTCTACTGTTCTATTTAGAGGAAGAGATTTGATACTTCATGGGATTGGCTCAGGGAGAAGTAATGGAGAAGAGAGATTGAGAATAATTTAATGTAACTCTGAGTAAAATATCATATGTTGTATAATACAAGTTCTCCCATAGTCTTCTCCACAAAATCATTAGTGAATTTAAATTGCTCACTCATGCTTTATAGAGAAGAATTCCTAAAGGTAGAAACTGAAGAAGTACTGAATCCAGCTTCAAGGCTCGTATGAGGTGAAAGCAGGTGTCCACTGTAGAGATTACATAAGAAATGAGAAAAGATTTCAATGATATGATTTTCAGGCTAGAGAATCACTTCCTTATCTATGACCCCACATCTCTCATAACTTGCATAGATAGAGCAGAATCTTATATTTGCTAAGAAGAAATCTTTATAGTATTTTAAAAAGAATGGTCATATTTGTGTGTACCACCCCTAGATTTGTCAAGGAACAAGGGCTTAAAGACAAGAATATATAAGCATGGTGGCTGGAATGACTTAAACCCCTGGAATTCTAAGTTACATGAACCAGTGATTTTCATTTAGGTTGGTTTGCAATATAAAATCTCCTGCCTGTGATGCAAACGCTTCTGCTTATCATCAGAAGGTCAGTCAGGACAGAGGGTCCTAGGTATTATAGATGGAGAATAGGTACAGTTAAAAAATCTGGTAGCTAAGGTAATTTGCCATTCTATCTGCCTCAGAGTGATCAATATCCAAGCTCTAGTTTCAACACTAGACTTGACCTCAGAGAAAGAAATCTAAGCGTTTCTCAATGAGAGAAACATTCTATTAAACTTTAGCTGTACCTTGTGTATTAAGGAGATAGCCAGATATTAACGTGGATGTGGAGGATGAGTAGAAGAGAAAGTTCTTTGTAGCTGGGTCAAACTTGGATGAGGAGGAAAGAAACAAATGTTCTGTATAAAGGTGCACAATAAACTATAAAGGTCACTTATAGACTAAAGATCTGGCCCTTACTCCTGAATTAGTATTGACTTCTCCTTGGCCATGCTTCAGCAAATTTTTCCCAATTAGCTGCACATGCTTTCTATTTATGACCCTGGAGTAAGCCACCTTTTCCATCCTTGACCCTATTAGCTCAATCCTTCTTCCTCATACCTCCCTTGTTACTGCCTGAATCTGTCCCCCATTGGGCTAACCATGCCTCTCTCTCTAGCAGTGTTTGTGTTTGCACATCTAGATTCCTGACATCTGCTCCATTCTTATACAGTATTTTGTTTTCCAAATGATATTAGGGCACCAACTTTGGCTGTTTGGAACTTTTGATTCCATTTGCTAAACTGTAAAAGTCATATGTGGAGACTTATGGGTAGCAATAACTGAATGCTCCAGTCCAGGGGTAACTATAAGGGCAGAAAGAGACACAGCTTGGAAGAGAGTGGGAAAACAGAATTAAAAATTATTAATAATATTGATTTTTACTTTTTCAACATTTCAAAAAATCTTTGTTGTAATTTATTCTGTCTCCCAAAATTAATGGAAGAGTTCTAGTCATGTTTCTCCAGTAGTTCAAAATGAGCCACCATGCTAGTTTCTTTCTACTCTTCTATCTGGCCCATCTGTAAGTCCTCCTTCAAGAGGAAGTCAACTGAACAGCAGAATACCAGGTTAGTATTAAACTTGTTTCAACCCTCAAACTATTCTATTTTTTCTGTAACTCCTTCCAATTTGGTCTTCACCTCTAATAAAACAAGTCGTGCCAAGATTGGCAAATAAACAACTTTTTTAAAACCCAGTGGGAAATTTTCAAGCAGCTAACTTGACTTGTCAGGAACATTTATATTCTAGCTTCTCTCTCCTCCTTTTCTTCACTTGGCTTCCAGGACATCACATTCTCTGATTATCCCTAAGACTAAGTAGATGCTTCTCAGCCTTTTTTTTTTCTAATTCCTCCTCTGCTCCATTCTTTTAACAATGGAGCACTCCAAAACTCAGTCACTGGATCTTTTCTCTTCTACGCTCACTGTATTGGTGATATCTCATCTAGTCTCATGGCTTTAAGTGTATCTATACATAAATGCTTCCCAAATAAATATATATGACCTGGACTTCCTTCCTTATAGCTTCCCAGCTAATATATACAACCACCCACTTGCTGGCTTGACATGGATATGCATAACTGTAACATATCACAAACTGAATTCTAGATCTTTCTGTGTAAACCTCCTCCCCACATAGGCTTCCTCATCTTAGTAAATGGCAACACCAATCCATCCAGTTGCTTAGACCAAAAAGCCTGAGGTCATCCTTGAATCCTTTTTGTCTAATATCTAATATCCATTTCATCTGCAAATCCTATTGTGTCTGACTTCAGATTATACCCCACCAACACTACACTGCTTTAAGACATCAGAATCTTTTGTTCTAAATAGCATCCTCAATGGTCCCCTGTTCCCACTTTGCTCTCCTAGGGTTTATTTTCAACATAGCACCAAGATTCTTTTGAAAACAAAGTCAGATTATGTTATTCTCCTGCTCAAAACTATCTAGTGTCTTTCAGTGTTTCCCAGAGTAAAAGCCAATGGCCTCTGAAAGGCCAAGAAGCCCTATATAATCTGTCCCTTTTTACCTTTCCATCCTTTCTTTACTTGTATCTTTTCTCAACACACTCCTTCCGCAGGGCCTTTGCTCTTGCCTTCCCTCTGTCTGGCATACTATCCCCTATATATCCGCATGTTCACTCCCTCACCTCCTTATATTTTGGTTTGAATATCATTTTGTCAGTGGAGCCATCTCTGATTACAGTAACCCCTTTTATTCACAGAAGATATGTCTGAAGAGCCCCAGTGGATGTCTGAAGCTGCAGATAGTACCAATGCTTGTATATGTTTTTTTTTTCTATACATGTGTCCTTATGATAAAGTTTAATTTATAAAATAGACACAGTAAGAGATTAACAATAATAACTAACAATAAAATATCACAACTATAACACTATAACTGTAATAAAAGTTATGTGAATGTGGTCTGTCTCAAAATATCTTATTGTATGCATTCATCTTTCTTCTAGTAATGATGTGAGATGATAAAATGCCTACATGAGGAGATGAAATGAAGTGAATGACATAGGCATTGTGACATGGCTTTAGGCTACTATTGACCTTCTGACCATATGTCAGAAGGAGGAAACTCTGCTTCTGGACTGCAGTTGATTAGAGGTTAGAGGTGCTAAATGAAACACCAGAAAGTGAAACCATGGATAAGCAGGAATTACTGTACCAAACCCCACATCTCTATCAATTCTAGGTTTTATGTTTCTGCATATCATTTTTCACTATCTGACATAATCTATGTCTTACTTGCCTGTTAATGTTACTTTTATGTTCCACCAGGGCATAAGATTAGGTGTTCAGTAGATATTGACTAAGTGAATGAATGAATGAATGAATGACGAAAAATAAATCCATATTTCTATTATATTACCTTCCCCATACCCTCAAAGAGAGAAATTTTGTTAATAGTGCTGTTCTCTCTCTGTAGGCAGTTGCAAAGACACAGGTTTTCCCCCACTCATTTGTATGCATTTTGGTTTTATCCTACATGTTTTAAGACATTTAAGTTTTAAAAATAAACAGGGATGCCTGGGTGGCTCAGCTGGTTAGCAACTGACTCTTGGTTTCGGCTCCGGTCACCATGTCATGGTTTGTGAGTTCAGGCTCCACAGAGGGCTCTGCCCTAAGAGCACAGAGCCTGCTTGGAATTTTCTTTCTCCTCTCTCTCTGCCCCTCTCCTTCTCTGTGTGTGTGTGTGTCTCTCAAAATAAATAAATAAACATTAAAATATAAAATAAAATAAAAACAACAAAGCTGATGAAAAAAAAATAACACTGATAAGAGCTAAGGTTTCCAAAACATTAAATGTAAGCAGACAACTTAAAAATGTGTAATTATTGGGGCGCCTGGGTGGCGCAGTCGGTTAAGCGTCCGACTTCAGCCAGGTCACGATCTCGCGGTCCGTGAGTTCGAGCCCCGCGTCGGGCTCTGGGCTGATGGCTCAGAGCCTGGAGCCTGCTTCCGATTCTGTGTCTCCCTCTCTCTCTGCCCCTCCCCCGTTCATGCTCTGTCTCTCTCTGTCCCAAAAATAAATAAAAAACATTAAAAAAAAAAAAAAATTAAAAAAAAAATGTGTAATTATTATAAAAGATCTTGTGGAAAATCACATTTGGGGAATATATTAGTCAAAACAAACACTGAACAATTTAAAACAGTAGACATAAACATGTTTTTAAAAATTGAAGTTAGATGGCGAATTTTCACTCCTGTTATTTACCTGCTATGAAATCTTTAGATTATACATAATATAATATTGCAGGGCCAAGGGGAGCTTTTCTTTAGCCAAGAACTGCTTTATTTCATCCACATAATGCCAATTGGAAAAGTTTTGAGACAATCACAGTGACATGCAGCATCCTCTAACTGACTTTATCAAAATTTGGGGATATGTCTGAGAAACCATTTTTCTGATACATTAATGATATATAAGCCAAGGCATTGAGCAAGGGGAAAGTTCAGTATTAAATGGGAAATTTCATTAGGGTATCATTTTGACCAATGGATACATGAAACTTTACTTGGCCATATGCAAATTCGTTTAGGGAATGTGTTTTGTCAACAATTTACCTAGAAATAAATTAAATCAATTTGAGATTTTGAAATATGATTTTGTAAAATATATCCTAGAGATTTTTTTTCTTTCACAAACGGAGGATTTAAGATCATTCACAAGGTGATAGTTTTCAATAATTTGAAGTTGATACTGAGAATCCCAGAGGCTGAAATGGTTGAGTGTAGGTTTAGTTTTGTTAATAATGAGGGGAAGGTGTCAGATAAACCATACAGTAGCATCCACAAATATCCTGCTTCCTTTTTACTGCCAAATCTGTCTCATGTTATTTCTGTCTACCCACCTCAAAGGCTCCCAAGAATTCAAAATACCTTGGCAATATGTGAGGCAGAACCCCGCTCCCCTCTGTTTCCTTACTTTGTTTAAACTTCACTCAACTCTCCCATTACCTTCTCTTTCCCATCTCACTAGAATCATATTCTTCCAGAAGCACTCATATTTTAATAAACACAAGCATTTTATGCATACACAACCCTTCACACACACACACATACTCACACACACACACACACACACACACACACATCCTACATTATGCTTACATGTATACATTTTATGCTATATCTATATATGGTTCTTCTATAAACATCAGTACTAGTAAACTGATTTATAGACCCTAATACCAACATTGGCAGAAGCTGAACAATGAAATACAAAATCAACACATGTTACAATTTTACTTGTCAACTATACCTTAACAAACCTGAAAAAAAAAACCCATATATTTCTCAATTGAGAAATAAATGATAGAGAGACGATAGATAGATAGATAAATGCAGGATTTTAATTATGTACAATTATGAACTCCAAATCATTGAATAAATGTTATTATATGCTAGGACATAAAAATAAGTGATATACTATAGTCTACTTGAGGATATTATTTGTTGAAATTTTTTTCTAGTGGGTTTAAGTTTCCTTTATCTTATTAATTTTGTTAATGAGATTTTTTCTTCATTTCCTCTAAATGTTTTCCTGTCTCCTGGAAATTGTACAAATTGACGTTTTACTCAATCTACTTGTAAATATATTAGGAGCTTTTAAGCATATAGTTTGTGAAAGGGGGAATCACAGGAGGGAAGTTTACATGAGAAGGTGTTAGTTTTTCTGAGGCAATATTCAAGGTGGCTTCTAAGCTCATCACAAGTTGAACACCATTTCCCATGTCATTGGCACCATGCAGTGAAAACTATACCTTAAACAACATCTTCATACTTCAAAGGGAATATAGACATACTCTCGTATCTAGCCATCAGGCTCATTTATCATGTCAAGTTTTTATAAAATTGCCTGCATTTTAATTGTCCAAGGGTAATAAAGGCAGTCATAATAAAAAGTCTCCCACAGAATCATCATCTAGTCTTAATTTTTTCATGCATCAGAATAGGAATTTGGCAGCTCTGTCCAAGTCTCCAAATTTCTAGAACTGGCCTTGGTACATACACTAGTTTATGTACAGCTGAAGTAGTTTTTGTGTAATTCAAATCATTACAGATTCATTTCTGTAATCTGAATGTCTTCTGTTACTTTGAAAATCTTTGTAAACTCTTTTGAGTGTTCTGAAAGGTGGCCAATTTTGAAAAACCTTTTCTTTTTAAGTGCCTTTCTAGAGGAAACATAAATAAAATAGTCATCAAAATTCTCTACGTCTCTGCAAAGGGTTTAATTCAGGGAGTTCGTGAAGTATTTCATCCAGAAAGTGATGCTATGATGTGGATGAAATGAAAAGAAGTGTAATGAAAGCAATCTTTATGCAACGAGAAAAAATCTAGCCCCACAGAAATTGTACAAATGCTTACTAGTTAAGTCTTTAAACTATGAGTCATGACCCATGATTAATGAAGTATTCCTCCTCAGCTTTCAGTAACCATGAAGGTAATTTTTATAAAAGTAGTTTTTACCCTACCCAGAGTGATAGCTAGAAAAGATAAACTCCTACATAAGGCAGTGGTGGGGGCAGAGAGGGAGGAGGTTACGATCTGCGTGGGAAGCTGTGTAGGTTGTCAGGGAAGCTTCTAGTCCAAGATGGGGCTTCTATTCCTCTAGCTTGAGCAGTTACCAACCGCTTTTCAGTTGTTTAGTTGACCTGTTCTCTCTCTCTCCCTCCCCCACCCCATTGTCAAATCCAACACATTTGTTTGAAAACCAGCATATAGCTTTTATTAAAACAATCCTTGAGTTTGTGTCAACTTGCATCAGCAAATGGACTAAATTATTAAGATTTTATTCACATACATTCTATCATCCAAGCCATGTGTTTCTGTAAATATCTTATTGAGTTACTTCTCTTAAAAATAAAGATGCTGCACCCTTCAATATACTAATTCAGCATTTCATTGGGAATTCTCCAAGGCCTTGGGTCATACTGTTCCTAGTTTTCACCAAAGAAATAATTTCTATCTTTGCATTGCTCAATCTAAGACTGTGGGTCAAAATTATCTCCATAGAGAATACATTCCCCTTACCAAACAGAAATTGATATTCTGAATTTATTTTTCTCTTAAAACCGAAAACTTCATAAAATTGTTTTAATTAGCTTTCTTTTTATCAAAGACCAAGCAATCTAAAATGTCTACATTATATGTTTTGTGTAAACTTATATGTGTATCTATATCCTTCTATATACTTGTGTCTATGTGTATAAACACACACATACACTCATACAGAGAGGTACATGAAATGAAAAAATAAAGCAGAAGTCATAGCAGCATATTTTCAAAACCTTTTTGTCAGTTTTGTAATCCCACCAACCTCTGAAAAGGTGTCTGGTAGGTAATGCTAATCTGAAAACTTGGCAGATCCATAGTTCCCGTGAAGAGTTTGAAATGATGATGAAGCCATTCCCCTCGTCACTTTAGGAGCCCTTTAACTCCTCATTAATACAGGGCAATGAAACTGAGTACAAGGCTTACTTCCCCAGTCTTAACTGCCTGTCACTATAATCTGAGGAGGTACTTCTTCTTTATCCACAATTTCAGTACAAGCTTTTTTGGCCTAATTTCCAGAAATTAGCTCCCCTTCAATTATCACCCTGATTATTTCCGAGACCCCAAGGGAACCGTATCATATATACTCTAGGACAAAGGCCTCTCAGGTTTTTAGATTCCAGCTGCTGTGGCAGAGCTCACCCTTACAAGTTTGTGGTCTTCTCTGAGAACGCCAGTCCTCCAGTGTAACTCTGCTGGTGCTCCCTGGATGGCCTTGAGTTGTATCGCTACTCCACCCAATTCCCACATCGCAACTAAGACCAGGATGTAACTTTTATCAAGAATTTCCTCAGGAGTTGAACATAACAGATACACAACTCAGAAAGTACGTTACAAGTGCTACTAGAGACCCAAACATGGCCGTTTATAACTCTGGGTGACCTGCAGTAAGGGACAGTGTAACCCCTGACCCAGGAAGCTTCAGCTATCCACACCTCAGGGCTCATTGAGGGGAAATGTTCTTTTCTGCCCAGGCTGGTTAACAGCATGCCTGAGAAGATCTAGGGACTTCACTCCTCACAACAACCCTATTATAATGATAATAACCACCACCACCATAATAATCCTTTTTACAGATGAGAAAAATAAGGCCCCAAGAAGCTAAAGGTTCAAGATCACAAAGCCAGGATTTGAAAACACGAAAGTGTCTGATTCCAGGAATCTAGAGGCAACTAAAACTCTGCTACGGTCAGAGCGCTAACTTCACACAGGATTTAATGAAATTCTGACAGATTCTTGAGTGAAGATGAGAGAGCACTTTGCCCTGGGGAAGGAGTCAGGTGAGGGAAAGCAGCAACCAAATTCTGAGGGCTGCAGGGCGTGGGGGTGGGGGGTGGGGGTGGGGACCGCTTACTCTGAAATAGCACCTCCTACTGCAGACTTCCAAGCTATGATGGCATCAAAGTTTATGCACTCTGAGCCCAGAGGGAACTGCCATACTTCCCTCACCCTGAGTAGAAATCCTAGCCGTCCTAATACTGTATCCCCAGTATCCTGTGCAGCAGGGAGGAAGAGAGAGAGAGACCTGATATTATCTCTACTGTTCTTTAGAAAGCTTCCTTCCTATTCTAAGCTATGATTCATCTGATGGCTTTTTGGCTTGAACTATGAAGGTGAATATATATATATATATGTATATATATGTGCATATATATACAGTTGACCCTTAAACAGCATGGGCCTGAACTGTGCAGGTCTACTTATAAGTTGATAAATATGGTACAGCACTGTAAATGTGTTTTCTCTTCTTTATGATTTTCTTCACATTTTCTTTTTTTCTAGCTTACTTTATTGTAAGAATACAGTACATAAGACATATAACATACAAAATATGTGTTAACTGACTGTTTATGTTATTGGTAAGGCTTCTGGTCAACAGTAGGCTAGTAGTAGTTAAGTTTTGGGGGAGTCAAAGTTATATGTGGGGGGCCCTTGGGTGGCTCAGTTGGTTAAGTGTCTGACTTTGGCTCAGGTCATAATCTCATGGCTCATGAGTTTGAGACCCACATGGGGTCTCTGTTGTCAATGAGGAGCCCACTTTTGATCCTCTGACCTCCTCTCTCTCTGCTGCTCTCTCACTAGTGCTCACACTCTGTCACTATAATCTCTCTCTCTCTCTCTCAAAAATAAGTAAACATTAAAGTAAAAATTTATGTGTGGATTTCCAACTGCATGGGGGCTTGGTGCCCTTAACTCTCACATTGCCCAAAGTTCAACTGTATATATATATAATACATATATAATATATATATAATATATAATTATATTATATATACTATATATATATTTATAATAATATAATTATATATATATTATATATATAATATATATAATAATAGATACTATATTTATATATAATAAATAGATATTTATTATTATTTATTATCTATTTATTATTTATATATGTTATATATAATAATAATATTATACCTGTTTATTATATATATATAATTAGTGACAGTGCTATTTTAAAGATATATGAAAGGACGCCTGGGTGGCTCAGTCAGTTAAGCATCTGGCTTCAACTCAGGTCATAATGTCGCAGTTTAGTTCAAGCCCTACGTCAGGCTCTGTGCTGATACCTTGGAACCTGGAGTCTGCTTCAGATTCTGTGTCTCCTTCTCTCTCCATTCTTCCCTGGCTCTCTTTCTCTCTCTCTCTCTCTCTCTCTCTCTCTCTGTCAAAAATAAATAAAGATTTAAAAAATTAAGTTAAAAAGATATATGGAGAATGATGTGAACACTATAGAGCCCAAAGTCAAAACCTGAGGACCCACAGGCCAAGGCTGGCAATATGGTAAGCTCTGTAAGAGGATGTGTGCCACTGGAGAGAACAGAGGCCAGAGGTGAAGAAAAAATAGTGCATCTGTACCTGGTGGGCAGTTAAGAGTCAAGCAATAAAGTCAAGACAAATTACTTGTCACCGAGACAAACAAGAATGCAAGTTCTACTCTTTAAAAATGTGGATGGCAATTTGTAGTTGTACTTGCTTGACATAATTGAACTCATGGAAGATGGTATAGTTCTTTGCATTTTCATGTAGATTTTACAACTACTGTAAAAAAATAATTTTAATGGTGTGTTACTTCATTTTATCTGCTATCTCAAATTATTTGATGCAATAGCTTCCTCTTCAAGTCAAAACACTTTTACCTTCAAAATTCAGCAAGCTTTAGCAGCAATTATAGTGACAATTCCTGTAGAATGTATAAAGTATATCCTCAAATTAAAGTCTAAGCTGGGAAAATGGAATGCTTTATAAGATTTTTACTGCAGAAATCTCTATCCTAACAACATGATACTATTTTTAAGGTGATGAATACAGGCCTAAGATAGTACACTTCTCCCCAGTCAGGGTGTAAACATAATTCTTAAAGATGTACAAATTATCTAAACAATGTATCTTAGCTCCACCCTCTAGGCATAACTAAATTTGACTTCATAATCCCAAATTCTCAGACTAGTAGCTAGGGAGCTATTTCAACACAGAACTTCCAGACTTGTAGAACCATCACCAGTCGAATAACCTTCCTGTCTCAAGAACAGTTGTCCATATGGTAATACTAGAATCTGCTGGACCTGAAACAACCTCTCCCAGGAAGTTAAGGCTTACTAAATTTCCAGATTGTGATCCGATACAATTTAGTGCTTTTGTTCAACGGCACGGCGCTTCGTACATGATCTTGAGTCATCCTTTCATTTGTCAAGCTTATAAACAAATGGCAAATGGACAAAATTGTATTCACTGAGAGAATTTTTCCAGGTCAGAGATTGTGATTCTTAATCCATTCCTCATACCTCCCCCCCTTTTTAAGGTAGTTTCCAATAAGCACACAATGATTTCATCCATCCCTTCTAAATATTTTCAAGTCTATTTTATTGTAACTACCATAGTCACGTTTACCTTGATTCCTCTTCTTTTTGGACAACTTGGGCTTTTTGTCTACCTATAACCATCACAGTAAAGATTCAGAAAGAATTTTTAGTGCAAGCCAAGACCACTGACCTCTGATCTCCAACACATTTATTCCAAGTTATAAGGACAAGAAAAGCCCTGAGAACTGAGAATAGTTTGTTTTTGTTTTTGTTTTTAAACTCCTGGCCCTAATGGCTGATTCTAACTGATTCTGATCCAACAAACTATGTGAATGCATTGGCCTGTTTACTTCTTGGTTCCCATTCCTGACTTTCTCCAGTAACCTAATATCCTGACTCATTGTTTTGGCTGAGTTTTCTGTACCAATTGGCAAGTCAGACCTCCTGTCCTCCCACAGAAAGCATCCTGATGCCCACAGTTCACCCATACATTTCTCTATTAGTACCACCAGCTGAAACTGAACCTATGTGGAGATGTTTCCCATTAAATTTCTAGCAACTACTATAACACTTGCTTTCTTATTTCCACTTGTTTGGGAACTTCTTGCCAACTTGAGGAAGTTATGTATATTCTTAAAAAGTTATCTTCTAATTGTAAACTTTATTTCCACAAAACCTCACCTTGCTCTGTTTTTCCCCATTTAAACTTTTAGTCCAGATCCATTCTTCAGAGATGATGTTGGCAATACATCCAGAAGAGTGTGTAGGCAGCACCCATGTGAAGGTGTGAATGAATTTCATACTCTGAAGCTCCTTTATTTCCACATATCATCCCCCAAAAGGATTTGTCTAGGTAACAAGGTGGAGATGCTTTTCTTTGGAAGATTTTTCAGAGATTTCCTTGTAAGAAAAGAATTATGAGTGAATAGCCCAGGTTTCCAAGGAGCACAGACCACAGGTGTCCCATGAGCAAGTGAGGTCAAAGGAACAGACAGGTGCTGGATGCTCTGGCTCCCAGGGAGAGGAAAGGACAGACCCCTGGAATCATTCCCTCGGGGTGGGGAATGGCAGTGAAATGTGGCTTTTTGAGACATGGGAAGTGAAGAACCTGGCTGGGCAGGACGTTTGTTAGAATTAGAAAGAGTGACTCCAGAACGAGGCCAGAAGTGCTCCAGGCCTGCTTGAGAGATTACAGAGCACCGGAGAGGGATTGTTTGTATTGTTTTGTTTATTTTTCTCAGAAGTGAAGCTGTGGGCTGTACACTGGATACTCTTTAACATTTTTTCAGAAGACAAAAATAAAACTAGTATTGCATCACAAAGTTTAGTAGTTACTGTACATTTTTAAGTATCTGATAGGGCAGTCTAGCCATTTTTTCTGTGTAACAACTCACTCTAAAACTTAGTTATTTTATAAACAAACAATTATTTAGCTCACAATTCCATGGATTGTCAGTTTGGGCTGGGCTCAGAGAGGCAGTTTTGGTCTCAGTGGAACTCATGTATATGTTTTAGTCAGCAGCTGGCCAGGCTAGACAATCATGCTTTGGGGGCTTGGCTGGCCTTTAAACTAGGTGGAGGAAAGGGGGTACTTGGGACACAAGACTCTCCTCTTGATGAGAAAAACTGAAAAGTCACATTGCTTCTCCCATCAAGAGAATAAAGTCTATTTCTCTACTCCCTGAATCTGGACTGGCCTTCTAGCTAACTTTGACCACTATAATATACTGGAAGCAAAGTCATTTCTGAGCCTAGGCCTCAAGAGGCATGTTTGTTTCTGCTGTCCTTTTTCAGAACTCTATCAGTTACCTATGAAACATTAATGAAATATCACTGAAATGTGAATTTCAATCTGGAGGGGAATACATGGTTCGAAACTGGCTATATCAGGTACAGAATCAAACTTGCACGATATCGTGTTGTTCAATAACTTAAGAAAACTCAGTATCTCACTTTTCACCCAACATCCATGAAGCACTACATTTCCTGAGAAATGACAAGTATTTAGGTTGATATCCTTCTTGATTTGACTATTGCAGGCTTTTTTGTTTTGCTTTACTAATAGAGCCCAGATTCCTTATGAAGGTGGCTATTACTGTGTGACTTGTAATCAAGCAGACTGAACTATGGGCATAAGGGATTTCTACCATAAACTGGAGAAATTCACAGAGAGCACTCCTCTAAGATCCTAAGGAAAAGACTTTGAGTCTTGTTAACAGTGACATGAGACAGGACAAAAATCAAGAGCCAAAGGAGAGATTTCTGGCCGGGGGAGGCCTGGGGGTGGGGGTGGGGGTGCGTCATGACCTCAGAGACATACAAACCATGTAGAATGACCTCACCGCCCAAGAACAAATGATCCAGAATAGAGAGTAACCAGGATTCCCATGGCTTCCTATCCTCATTGGAAGGCAACCACAACAGATCCAATGGAAAAAGTGATAGGAAGATGCTTGACAAAGGAGAAACAGGTCAGGTTCAAGTGGAATATATTTATAGCCAAGGATGTCTGAACCATTTTGATATTCCCACACTGAGATGAAGTAGGGAAAGATTAGCCTGCAGAGGCACTACAGGCCTCCCAAAGGAGGGAGATCCAATTCTAGAAAATACAGTGGCCTGAGTACTAGACATACTGTCATAGCTTATGAAGTCAGACCCAGCAAATAAGAACCTGGTGGTGGAAATAATCAGGTCCCCCAATTATAATCAGCAAACATCCCACCAACAACTTACTCTCCGACTCCATACTTGCTTGCCTTGGTATACAGACTACATTCACTAATTTGACTTCATCAGGATGAGACGAGTCACAAACAAGAGAGATACTTAACCCTAGCCATTCACAAACCCCTCCATGGATAGGCAATTAAAAGTTTACCTCCTTGGTAATGTTCAGTTTCTTTAAATGGTTGTTGTTTATACAGGTCTATTTCAGTTTTTGAAAATTCATCAAGCTATATATTTATGATACACACACTATTTCTACATATTATACATCACTTAACAATTTAAAATTAAAAAAAAAAAAACTACCTTCTAAATTCTTCCAACATTGAGGCTTGGGCTTTGCTTTGGCTGTGTTAAGAAGAAACATGCAGTCACAGATTGTAACCACGCAATATCTTCCAGAGAAACAAATTTTCCTTTTCACGGTACCTATGGTCACAACCTTTGGAATGAAAGAAGGAATCACACAGACACTCCTAGCTGAGCCTGGCAGAGGCCCCAGAGTGCAGTGACATTGAGCAGGGAAGAAGGAGATAAGGGTTCCTGCTAGACTGTGAATAGAAAGACTGTGAATAGAAAGACACTTCCACATTATGGAAGGTGACATAGATTTTACTAGGGTGTCACCAGAAATATTCCATAGTCATTTATTGTGAGAAGAGCAGTCACAGAGACAAAATCATGACACTTTTGGAGGGTGTATTAGAAAACACCCCAGTTGTCCACCTGCGAGTCTTTGTTGTGTCTCCTTTAATTACTATCACACTCACATAGGACACTTCAGACACTTCTGGTCACCAAATATGTGGAGATTTTCCCCCACAACAAGTAATTCTTTGCTACACCAGCTGTGTCCTACATTTCAACTCGTATCTGACTCTGTCTATCCAAGATAGAGTCAGATCCCACACGTTAAGGGCTTAGTCCCACAAGACTGCCTACCTCCAACTTCAGAGGCCAGTTGCAAATCTAGATAGTCGCATGTGCTTCTGACAGACTGGCTATAGACTGGGGAGTTCCAACAACCCCCAACTTGGATGTCAGACACCAGTCACAAGTCCAGGTTTTTACCTGTCTTTCTGATTGACACACTATAGATGGGAAATTCCCACCACCTCAACCTTGGTTAATTTGCTAGAGAGTAGTTCACAGAACTCAGAGAAACATTTTACTAGATTAATGGTTTATTATAAAAAGGCTCTAACTCAGGAACAGACAGATGGAAGACATGCATACAGCAAGATATGGGGAAAGGGTGGAAAGGGCATGGAGCTTCCATGTCCTCACATGACATGCCACTTTCCCCAAATCGCCACACATTTACCAACACAGAAGCTCTCCAAACCCCATCCTTTGGGTTTTTAATGGAGGCTTCATTATAGAAGCACAATTGATTAAATCATCGATTTATTCAACCTCCAGCGCCACTCCCCTCCCTGGAGGTCAAGGAGAGAAAGGAAAATTCCAACCCTCTAATCACATGGTTGGTTCTCCAGGCAACCTTAGGTTGGTCCAAAAGTCACTTTGTTAAAATAACGAAAGTAGCTTTATCACTCTCATCACTTAGGAAATTCCAAGGGTTTCAGGAGTTCTGTGCCAGAAAGGAAGACAAAGTCCAGACACATATTTCTTACCATAAATAACAATGTCACAGAGGTAAATGTCAGGTTCTATCCATCCTCAAGGGAATTGGGCTTTGTTTCCTTGACTGAGACACGACACCATTTTGGCTCACTTGGAATATTCAAGTAGAGTGGTAGGGCAGAAGGGATTGAAATGAAGAAATGAATAGGCAGAGTTAAATTGGAAATGGTGAAATCTTTTATCTTTAGTTTTGGATCTACCTTGTGCCCCAGTGGGCCTTAGAAATTCTTGGTTGATTTGTGAAATACAATAATCTCTGTGTAGGATAGGAAGAAAAGTATGTGTTTCTGAGACACACACACACGGGTCTGAATCCTAGCCATGCTAATTGCTGGCTGAGATAAGATTGTTTAGATGGTACTTCAGTTCTTGCTTGACAAAGCTGATGTTGGATACTTATACCTACTGTAGTTCAGGTGTCCCCTGTCATTGGCTGACACCTGTGTTGAACCAGTTATCAAATATTTTGAATATCACTTCTGCATCTCTGAGTTTCACTTTCCTCATGGATAATAAGGAGCTAGTGATACCTTGTTTGCTAGTTACTATAAAGAATAAATGAGATAACTCAATGCTTCTCAAACTTTAATGTTCATTAATGAGAATCCCTCTCATCCCTGGAGATCTTATTAAAATGCAGATTTTGGTTCAGTAAGCCTGGGGTGGGGTCTGAGATTCTTCTTTTCTAACAAGTTTCCTGCTGATCCAAAGACTTCTCTTTAAGTAGCCAGGAGATAATGTTTGTAAGGCATCTGATATATAATAGATGATCAGAAATTATTTCTGGTCATTATTCCCAGTCATCATCATAAAATTCATATATGTGAATTGCTTCCATTTATAGTTAATTATCATGCACCACAACAATGATGATGTAAGTTATTAAATTTTATCCAAACTAATTTTTATCATGAATTTGGCTTAATTTCAACAGTGGGCTCTGTCCATATATGTTTGTTCTTTATATTACATGGATTTTTTTTTATTCACAATTTTAAAAACCAGAGAGAACGACCATGAAAACCTCTTGAATTTATGACATTATTTTTTATTTTTCCCTCCATTTTAGTAGATAATGGAGAGACTATAATTTACTTAACTATAAGAAGTGTTCTTAGCTTCACCAAATCAGAAATATTATTGCCAATAGCAATACTTGTTAGTTTCAATCAGGAAGAAAATATTATACCTAATAATGATACCAATTATTATGTGTATAGAAAAAAAGAAAAAGGAGGAATATGCAGCACATTACCTGAAAATGGTGTTATCTTAGGAAATCACAGCCTACTATCAGGAATTATTTCTCCATGTTTTCTCTTTCCATGTGGTATAATTTCATACTTTTAAACTTTGCATAATTCTCATGTTTGACATTTATAATTTAAACAGTTAAAGGAAATTAATTATTTCTTTTAGTCCTTGGATATGGTGGACTTTCTGAAATCCTAACATTTTGTAATATACAGGAAATTTTCTTAAGAGTGAAGTACTTCCCCTTACTGTCAAACATTTCTACAGAACAGTGAAGAACATGATGACATCAGTTTTTTTCCTAAGGCCTACTTACTTCTTGGCAGTAAATTAGGCATTGAAATATATAAGTGTTTAGTTGTGCTGAGAGTCCAACTCTTTTAGGTCTTCGATGTTTTGGTTTAAGAGCTGAATGAGTTCATATGATTCCATGAGTATAACTGACTCAAAATAGACACACAATAGACAATATGGAGGTTGTATTTTTGATATCTTTTTCTCAACTATGCAGGGGACCTTAAAAACCATAAAACCAATCAAAATGGTAATGTGCTATTTTCTATTTGGGGTGATACCAAATTATAGAATCTTCAAATTGGGATGGGATTTTAGGCATCATGTATCTAAATCTAATTTTTAGGTAAAGGAATAGAAGCCTCCAGGGGTTAAATGAATCTGATTTGTAGTAAGGTTGTTAGAATGAATGCCACTGGAGAATAATGAATTGGTTTAAGTTAAATTTCTATGGGGGCGCCTATGTGGCTCAGTCATTTAAGCCTCTGACTTCAGCTCAGGTCATGATTTCACAGTTAGTGGGTTTGAGTCCCACACTGGGCTCTGTGCTGACAACTCAGAGCTTGGAGCCTACTTCGGATTGTGTCTCCCCTCCCTCTCTGCCCCTCTGCCTCTCATACTCTGTTTCTCTCTCTCTCTCTCAAAAATAAATAAACATTAACAAAATTTTGTAATTAAATTTCAATGGACAGATCTCAGCATTTTTTTCATTGATGTATAAAAGGACCTCCAATACAAGTTTTAAAATTGTTTCGTGAGTTTCAATGTGCTGGAGGTAAAGTTTTACATTTGTTATGTAATCTCCTGAGTCCTTTGGGATAAAACAGTGAGGACCCCTCCCAAAGTTCAGCACAGTAAATGACTTTTCCTTAAAATAACCATAAAGCAAATCATTTTAGTAACTGTTTTTACAGTTTTAAAGTTCCTGTCTATTCCCAAATGTACAAACTCCACCATGCCGTAGATGTAGAGTTAAGATCTGAAGATCACATGAACACAATTGGCTGTAAAGAAGGGTCACAGGAGGTGGAAATCACAGCTTAAGATCAAAAGTTATTTCTTCATTTTAGATTTTCAATTGAAAACAAGAAACTTCTATATGAAAAATGTCCCTTGAAATAAGATGTATAGGGTTTCCAATACCCAAACTCAGTTTTCCCACAGATGGGGAATGTGTCAATTATTCAATGTTGATCTTATAGAATTTAGTCCAGAATGCCTGACTTCCAAGTTAATGCTCTTTGGGTGGTAATTCCTTAAGATAGAAATGATCAAAAGCAAATTTAATATTGAAAACAGGTATGGTTCCTGGATTTGGATGAAAACATATATTCATGTGTATTGAAAACAGGAAGGAATACAGTTGTGGTGAGGGTACAGGTCAAAGGGGTTGAGTGTCAGCGTTCTCCTGGGGCAGCTCTACTTGTCAACACCTGGGGTTGTCTTGTAAAGATCACCACATCTTTGGGTCTGGTGTACAGCGATAACTGGACTTTGGTCCCAAGCAGCTGCATTTCTGATTTATCTACATCCGTGATTCTCATCCAGCCTTTCATCCTCTTTAGAAAGGAGATTTATGCCTCTCTTCCCTCCCAATCGTCTGCTTGATATATCCTCTTTTTGGCAGAATTCTTCAGAATAAACTTCAGAATAAACTTAGGAAAAAGCAGAATGATGATCATTTAATGTTTTAAATCATATGTTGTTTAGCCCTTCGTTATCCATAACTAGAGTTTTAAAAAAAGCATTCATGCACATACACCCACCCACCCACACACACATGCACACACACATGATAATGAGGGAGAACTCAGCAAAAATGTATAGAATTACTCAATTCCTTAAAACAATAGTTTTATTGGGGGTGTCTGGGTGGCTCAGTTGTTGAAGTGTCCAATTCTTGATTTCAGCTCAGGTCATGATCTCACAGTTTGTGGGTTCAAGCTCCTCACTGTGCTGCCATCACAGAGCCTGCTTGGGTTTCTCTCTCTCTGTCTCTCTCTCTCTTTCTGCCCCACTCCTGCTTGCACTCTGTCTCTCAAAATAAATAAATAAACACTTAAAAAAATAGTTCTATTGGGTAAAAAAAGGTGGAGAAAAAAGTAAAATTTAATCATTATATCATAAGTATAACTGTTCCTAGAGTTTTATGAATGGGTATTCAGTTTTGCAAAATGGCGACAAATTGTCTGTTCTCTATGTCAATTTTCATCCAGATGAGATTTCATCAAATAGCAAAGTCAGTTATACTCCTGGGTCTTATGAGAACTTGAATCCGAGAGAAAAAAATTACCATCTTTTTTATGAACTAGAAAGCTCAAATTAAGCACTAAGTTTTATTACCAATAAAGTAGGATAGGAGACAGTAGAGCACAAGCCATATTGCCCTTCTAGTTTGATATCCACCCAGCTGAGGCTCCTGGCACAACCATCTCTGTCCTTTAAGTAATATTACAGGTGATGTTCTTAAGTTATAATAAAAATACACTCTCTGCTTTGACGCTCTCATGGAAACAATAAGGACCAAAGTTTGGCAAGGGACCACGGCCTCCCTGTTGAAGGGCTCTAGAGGGCCATCAAATGTCCCTAATCCGCAGAAATTCTCACCAAACAGGCAGAATTTAGTTTGAACAACTCCCAAAGAAACTATAATGGGACAAACATTGCCAGATTGACTTTACCATATTTCTTAGAAAACCTTAAGGTGGTGAAACCTTTGAAAGTATTTGAGGAACTTACATTCCTCAGCTGTGGTATCCACATTATTGTCTTCATTCAAACTCCATTCTTACCCATGATCTGGAATCTAGGATGTTGGGAAGCTGAGTTGGTGGCAGAGAGGAAGAGCGGCTGGCTTGGAATGGTGCCAGAAACCAAGCACTTGGAAGCACTTGGCTGGTCTTCCCAGGGACACCTGCGGTTGACCCAGGAGGTACAACTGAGGTCCGGGGAGCCTTCTTACTGGGTGATACATTCAGCTCATCCTTAGAGGCAGGTTGGATTTGCCTTTCCCAAGCCTAAACCCTCAAAACCTCCTTTCTTTAGAAAGTAATCTAGATTCAAGATTCCAAGTAATCTTGATATTACTTCCAGATAAAGGAAGAATCACTGAGTGTGACTTTCTTTTTCCAAACTCAACTCTCAATGGCCTTATCTTACTTCACCAGTCTCATGTTTTCCTTCTTTCCCCTTTTCCCCCCAGACACCTGTACCCTTAAGCCATGTGAAATTAATTTTGGATCAATCACTTTAGACACCAGTCTTCAAGTTTTATTAAAATGTTTTTCAATTCATTTCCTTGTTTTTCCCTAAAGGTAAATCACTAAGCAAAACACTCTTTTGTGAACAGTAAAAATTATTTGGTCGGCAAATAGCAAATTTTTCTTCCAGTTGATGTTAAGTGGCTTAGAGGCACGCTAGACGCAATGCAGTGCTTTATGACCAATAATGCCTTTATTTCATGGTGGTGTTCTATACAGTCCTGCTTCAGTTTTACAGTTCCAGTGGTGAGAGGTGGAGATAACAATATCTGTCTTTGTGTTTTATGGACTCTCTCTTCTCCAGGATTTCATGAGATAAATGAAAATGGTGTCTTATTTCATTTTCCATTGACTAGCATCATCATCCCCACTGTGCATCCCATAATTTTCAATAGAATAACCTTCCTCCAAAACATTCAGTAGGCTCTGAAACACACTTCTATGCTTTCTTCACACCCTTTAATTTATGTGGTTGTCAAATGAAAAGGTGCATGGTTTGAAACAAGATTGGACACGCTTTGAGAACACTTTAAAGTTATAATAACAGAAATTACATTTGCATTTGTATAGAACTGTTATTTTAAAGAAAATTTCAGAAAAGGAAGATATTAATTAGATTCTAAAGATTCCAGTCTGTAAGAATGACCTAATCACCCTATTGCTGTTTGCTGATAAATGTCTCCTTGCTCTTTGGGTATCACACTAAAATGACATATTCTTGTGAAACATTAAGTAATTATTTTTTTTCACATGGAAAGAAACTGACAAGGTAAATGTCATTTTGTGTTATTTAATAATATTTTTTTTAAAAAACAGGTTCAAAAGACTTTAGGAGACATTGCAACAATGGTATTTTTATACCAAATGTTTAATAACTCATATTAAGGACAGATTGTTTACTTCCTAGTTTTAAGTTCAAAAAAAATTTTTTTAGGTTGAGTGTACATGCAAGCTACCTTGCATTATGGACTATTTTTTCTTTTGAAAATTTTTTGAAAGTGCAGAAGGAACTAAAGAAAAATACAATGAACATTCATGACTTCACCACCCATTATTGATATTTATAACATTCTGTTGTAAAAAGTATAATGTTGAAGTTTCCTTTGTGATTCATTGATTTTGCAAAGTATTTTTGTAGAAGTGGAATTATAGAAGTGGGGTCCTCGTTAACTTACATTGTCAAATCTGTTTTCCTGAGGTGCAGTGCCTTGTGATGAGACCTGGAGTCAGTCAAACAGGCAAACTCTGATACACCCTGTCTGTTTACTTAACCTCACTGTGACTACCTGAAGAATGAATACTTCAACATAAACAAATGGTATAATAACCACTGGTGATCACTATTGGGGACCTCATCAGCAATGATTTCATTCCTGAACTGATAGAAATGTCTTTATTGTTTGGAGAGATTTGCCACTGCTGATAGTTATATAGGCTATTTTCTCATATGATGAGAAAAATATACACAATTCCTATTCTATTGTGCCAGTGAAGCCATATAGACTATATAGACTATAAATACAATTTCCCTTCTAAGTAGGAAAACATTCAGCAACTTTTTTTTTTTAAAGGTAGTGGGCTTATTTCTAAATTACTTTGAAGGATGAGTATTTAAATGTTAACCTGGGTGCTAGCTCTCTGAGGGAAAGAAATAGGAAGATGAAACAGAGGAACATTCCTAGAAATGAGTGTGTGACCTATGTGGTCCTTACAGTAAATTATACTAATTCTACATTTATGTTTATGTGTTGTGATCCTATTAAGCTGATATAATTTTTCCATTAAGTGGGCAGGTTGATTTCCTGTAGTCCCCCCAGTTGCTTGAAGAGGTACATTGTTTTCTTGTGTTTCCATTACAACATAGAGACTAAGAGGGAATCCTCTGTGGTATTTTCACATAGGTTGTGAACCTTTTATCTGGTGGCTGTATTTGTATCTGAGAGGTGAATATTAATAGCCTCTTGGCAGCAGAGTGACTCTTAAAAAAGGGGTTTCCCTCTGTATGGGTGGATTAACCTTTCAAAATATATGTTTCTACTTAAACCACTTAGTTACTGTTTGATTCAAAGAGTCAGAAAGACAGCCTCTTCACGTCTCTATTAGACCTTGTAGTACGTTTACCTAGGACTGAGCGGGACTTTCAGTATTGAACATGGTGAGTAACATAATGCTGTGTGCCTTTACTTTCATTTCGCTTGCTTATCAGAGTTTGCTGTAAGTTAATTTCTTTTTTAAATGCCTAAAGCTTTCATATTAAAATGCCTTGTGTGAGTGATTATAAGCTTGGTAATATTAGCAGTTAAGATATGGCTTCATGTATTCCAGGTGGGAAATGGAACTTATAAAATGTAGTAATGTGTGATGTGCTCCTTTAAAATTATGCAGCTCTTACCAGTTAGCCCCTTTGTCCACAACAGATAAACAAGCTTTGAAATGACACACTTAACTGTATGGATGTCATCCGAGTTACTTTATTCTTTCTAACAATTTTGTAAGTAGCAACAAAATTTAAGTACTCATGTGAATAATTTTACTATGCTTTGCCCCTTTGGTGTATTATGGGTATTAATCCTGACTAAGCAATAATCAGTGCGAGGATTCCCACAGCGTGTACCACTGTAGCAGGTGTCTTTCATCCTGTTCTTCACGGTGTCACCTAATCATGTTGATAGGAAACATAAAAAAGATCTTAAAAAGTATATTTCTAAATATAAACTCACTGGACTGCTTTATTCAAATAGTCAAATTTTTCAAAGGAAATTGAAGCATAAACTTCCTTGGGCATAATTTAAGTGCAAGCAAGCAAACTGACATCCAAGGAAAGTTCCTGTTAAACGCCAGAGGTGGACAAAGGGAGACTAAATGCCTGAGAGTCTAGGGACAATGTTTCATTAATCTAGCAACACTAGATTTCTGTCTTGGCCACAAAATTTCTTGCTGTGAAATGCAGAGGGACATCATTCTTAGGAATCTCTTCTTAGGTCATGCTCTGTTGTGAAAACTCCAAAAGCCTTCTTTTAAATGACAGCATCCACAAACCTGTCCCTGTTAGCATAAGGCTTACATAGGACCTTAACATTATGCGTGACAAGCAAGTATTTGTAGAACAGGTCAGTGTTAGCTCACTATTTTCAGATATGCTCTCCTCAATTTTTTGAGGAAATTTCTTTAAAAATAGGAATTGTAATATATTTTTAAAGTCCAGAAAAGAAGAGGAAACGTATCTTCTCATTTTCTCCTTTCCTTTTCACTTCTGTCTCTGTCTCCCTCTCAGCTTGTTTCTATTGTCTCTCCACTAAGTCTACATTTCCATTACTATATTGTTGGCTTCCAGGACAACTTTTCCAGTGAAATTTGTGGCCCCTGGACCATTTCCCAATTTTAATGAGGTAAATGACACATGAAGGAGGAAGACATAATAAATACCATGGGAAATTGAATGTTAAATTCAATTCCTCCTGCTAAAAGAATCTGAAGCACATAGGTGCCAAAGGGACCTATGGAATAACATAGGACAGTCAGGCATTCTACATGCCTAGTCAGTTGAGGTCCCTGGCTCTTGACCGTGGGGACTCCTGGGTGGGGAGAGGTTAGGCCTCTTTATCCAGCCAGTGGGGGTCAGGGCGGGGAGGAGAGCCAAGATGCTTACTAAGTTCTTCGTCAGCTGAATACTTCCTGCTGAGGATAAAACTTCAATTTAAAAAGTGCTCTTCAATGCTTTATTTTTTTTATCACTTTAACTATCATTTTCTAAACTTTGCATCCTCATTAAGATTAGATAATGAGGATCCTTCAGAGGAAAACCCGTTAGTCACAGTTTTTCTCCCATCTGGTTGGAGTTGTGACAGTTTGAACCTTTCAAATATTGTTTTCATGAAGGATGAAGGACTTAGAATAAAAGAAACATAATTTACACACATATATCCTCAAGCCTTTAAGAAAGAGGCAAAAATTAAAAATGTATTTCTACTTAAATTGCACAGAGCATGAGTAAAAAATTAATTTTATTTGAAAACACTGCCAAGATTAAATATCCCCACCATTTTAAAATTAAAACAACATATGGGTGAAAATTATTCTAGCGGCCGCAAAGCAGTTTCAACAAATGGATCCTTTGATTGATCTAAGAACGTAAAAAACCTTGGATGGCAGAGAAATAGTCACAGTGGGGCAGTTAGTACACAGTTAATAGATTATTATGGTAAGTAATCAAAGTTAATTAGTCTATGCTTTTGTATAAATTCTGCAAAAGGAAATATATTAAGCAGCATAATTCATAAAATACATTTAAAGGTAAATTATCCCTTTAACAGTCTTAAATTACAGCATACTTTACAAATATGGTGAAATGTTTCCTTTTGGTGTGAATAAATATTGATAAAGAGAATAAGTTATGTTCTGGTGACTCTGAAACAGATTGTACACTTACAAGTTACATCAGCATATTCTTTAATAGATGGCCATATTCACTTTTTCTCTTTCAACTTTAGAGAATACATTATCATTTTTCACAAACTCTTTACCAGGAGAAGGTGTTCAAAAGTCTTCTGGGAAGATAACTTACATTTTTTGAATTACAAAAGGAAAAACAGCCACGGATACTAAATTAAGCAAAAAAAATTATCCAGCCTAACACAAAGGAAAATGTGCTTTCCTTTTGAATTTTCCTTGAAGAGATGAACATAAAATGTTGGGATAGCATCAAAAGAATCAAGTTTGAGTTATAATTGAAAAAAAATGAGTAGAAAGATTTTCAATTTTAAAGTGTTAATGTAGACAGATTTTATCCTACTTAGATATGTGTCAAAAAATAAGATGACTTTCTAATTAGAGATTGTTCTGTTGCTTGTTTAAAAACAAGAAGAAAATATCAAAAAATATAACTGTAAACATTAACATTAAGACTAAGGTAATTCGTCTGAGAGGATCTTAAGTGTCACATGTAAAAACCAAAGCTTGGATTCTGTAGCTAGAATCCAGGGTTCAGGAGTCAAGCCTCATCTCAACGTTTCATTACTAACAGAAAGCATTTATCATAATTCCAGGGCTGAGCTCAGTCATCATTAATTAATTTTTATTATAATTAAAGTCTTTCATTTATTTCTATTTTAGTCATACTGAGATAGCATAGTTCTTTACATAACATTTACTAAACTGGAGATAATCACCTGCTAAAATTCCAAGGTGATCTTTTATGTAATCAGGGGTATTTAGAGTTATGGCAATTGCTTGATTTTTAAATATATTTTTGAATTTATTTTTATTGAAATCATATACATATATAGTTTATAACTCAAACAGGCCTCCAAAGCTTACCATTCAGTGTTTATTTATTCTTTTGAGAGAGAGAGGGGAGAAGGGGCAGAGAGAGAGGGAGAGAGGGAGAATCCCAAGCAGGCTCAGTGAGGTCAGTACATGGAGCCCGAGGAGGGGCTCAAACTCATGAAACCGTGAGATCGTGATCTGAGCCAAAATCAAGAGTTGAATGCTTAATAGACCAAGCCACCCAGGTGCCCCTATATTTTATTTTTTTAATTGAAGTATAATTAATGTCTTATACTAGATTCAAATATATAATATAGTGATTCAACATTTCTATACATTGCTCCGTGATCTCCACTATCAGTGCACTCTTAATTCCCTTTATCTCACAATTGCTTGCTTTTAAAAATTTTTTTTTTTTTTCAACATTTTTTATTTTATTTTGGGACAGAGAGAGACAGAGCATGAACGGGGGAGGGGCAGAGAGAGAGGGAGACACAGAATTGGAAACAGGCTCCAGGCTCCGAGCCATCAGCCCAGAGCCTGACGCGGGGCTCGAACTCACGGACCGCGAGATCGTGACCTGGCTGAAGTCGGACGCTTAACCGACTGCGCCACCCAGGCGCCCCTCACAATTGCTTGCTTTTAATAATAATAACAATAACAACAATAATAATAATATTTTGCAAGTATAGTCTCTGATATGGCTTATATTGCTAAAAATTTGGTGCAGGTCAGAACACATTCACCTGAAGCCAATTCCCATAAAACAAATAACACATCCGTAATCTCCCATTTTGTGGTTATCAGCAAAAGCATCAATTTTCACAAACAATAACATATGTAATAACATTCATGTTCCATAAAAATTACTTTCTCTATAGGCTTTCCAGTGAGTTGTAGATATTAAACAAGAATTAAATTCCACCATATTTATTTGGAACTTACTGAATAGTCACTCTGATAGTTACTCTAGTACTAAATAGGCACTCTAGTAGTACTGAACAGGTGACTCAAGGCAGATGTCCTTGTAGTACAGGTGAATTGGAAAGACTTTCAAATCCAATCACTTGTTTAATATTTATGTTCTTCCCTTTGAAGACAGGAAGTATTATCCTTCACAAATGAGGATATTAGGGCTCAGAGAGTTTAAATAATTTGTCGCAAGTCACAAGTCTTATTAACTGTAAGAGATAGATTGGAACACATATCTTTTGACTTTTAATCCGATCCTCTTTACAATACACGTGTTTAAAAAGGTGAATTTATCACTTAGGGGACCAGTGAAGTTCTTCAGTAGAAATCTACAGTCCAAGAATAGTTCCTAAAACTAAGCAGGAAAAAGACCCAGAGTAAGCATATACTTATCTTGCTGCAGAATGAGGAACTATTATATGGATAAAAAAATCCTCTCTATAGGGTAATTGGGTATTGGTTATATTTTGGTGAATCATTAAGACACGTGCTTCATGAGTGATATTGCAATGTATATAATCCTAGGATGACCAGTTCCAGAACACCTAAGTACTAGAAGGGCTCTTAGCCACTCTAGTCACAATCTCTTCTCATTTCAGAAATGGTGATAAACACCTTATCCAGGAACAAGCATGTTTAGTGACAACCCTGGTGACAGAATCTTGGTCTCCTGATTCTGGAACCAACTGGTTCAGGAACTTTTCCAGTTTCAGTGTCCAGATGTTAAGTTTTTCATATAGAAGTAGTGCAGGTGGCCTGATATGACTGAGCAATAAAGAATCTGTGATGGCAAAGAATTTTACTTTAATGCTATAAAACAAAAAAGACTTCTTAGAAGGAAATAGATGATAAAAGTCCCCTGATTTGACACCTTTCTCAGAAACATGAAATGGAAAAAAAAAAAAAAAAAAAAAAAAAAAACAGCAGTTCTTTTGGGTATTTCTTTCTTTTGGTTTAGCCAAACGATGTGTAGCCAAAAATCTTTCTTATTCTTAATTTCCCTTGAGCCATTACTGTAAATGAGAGTGGTGTGTAATTTTCCTCTCTTCCAATTTCTTCTACGCTGCAATCAGTCTTAAGTATCTGTTAGATATAGGAATCTTGCCTGTTAGAGGATATAAATGAAGGAAAATCTAGAACATATGCTTAAATTTTTATGACATTATCATATTCTTAAAAACCTTGAGCATTTGTCTAATTTGGGATAGAAATTTTCTGAAATATTTTAATAGAACATTAGGTTTGTCCTTATAAATTTAGGTTGGTTTTATAATCACCTGATATGTTTCATAGTTCCTGTTTCCCAGCTAAGTGGATTCCATTTTCTTTTTTTAATTTTTTAAAAATTTAGAGATACAATTACTTTGATAGGGAGCTGTGAGGCTAAAGCTTCTTGAACATAGAAACTGGTATAACGAGTAACTTAGACAAAGCTAAGGTATTATTAGGAAACTATATTCAAGATTCTGTATGAAAAATGTTAAACTTCCATGTACAACTAACTGCTGACATAATTAATATTCTTCATTTCATTCACTGAATGTTGGTGGAACATTTACCATATTACAGGCACTGGATTAGGTACTACAGATTCAGTTTTGAACAAGAAAGGTGTAAAATCACAAAATTTACAGTCTAGTGGAGAAGAATGGCCTTAAGCAAATAATTGCTCACACACCAAACTAGGGAAATTACAATTATGATAAATGCTGCGAAAGGAAGGTGCATAGAGTTGTAAGCGTATATGTTAAAGGAATTTGTATAATATGGGAAGTCAAGAAAGATTTACTTTAAGGAGACGAACAATCTAAGAAGGAACAGTTGCTTCAAAGATTATAGCAGATGGGAGCTTGGCACCTTCAAGAAACTGACAAAATTATCTTATGGGTGATAGAGAAGATGCTGGAAGGTGATGCTGGGGAGGAAGAGAACGGTTATCATAATGATTGGAGGGTCAGTGATGTTAAGCATTTTGCAAGACCAGAACTGTTCCCACACAACAAAGAACCATCACTTTCTATATCCAGTATGTAACCCATTTAAGACATTCAGAGCCTTTTAGCTATGACAACGACTTTGGTCAGTGTAATGGAAAACCATGATGGTGTGTTTATTGTGGGGGTGGAGAAAGGAGAGATGATAAGGTCAGATGCATATGTTGAAAAACAAACAAACAAAAGAAAACAAAACAAAACAAAAAACTATGCTTACAATGTGGAGAGCAGATAGAGGGGAGCTGAGGGAAGAGGCAGACCAGTTAAAATGATAACTCTAGTGGTCCAGGTAAGAAGGAATGCTTTTACCAGTGCTTTGCAGCATTGGAAAAAAAAAACCTATAAAATTCTTGAAGTTATTTCTTATCAGCCAATATAATAAAACATTAAGCATAAGGAAAACTTCCTTTGGCCCTTTAGCTCCAAAATTTATTCTCGAGCTTTGTATAAGTCACTTAATTCTACTTTAAGGAGAGCCAAACACAGAGGCAATAGCACTCCTCCCTTTAGCATTAATCTAGTAGTGATCCTGGTCACCATCCCATGCTGACAGTAGATATTTGGCAGTGATAGTCATGGTCATAGAATTTTAGAATTCAGGGAATATTAGATCTAACCCAATCAGGCCTTGATTCTACAGAAGACAACTGAGACCTAGAGAAAATTATTATGCTTAAGATTTCACATCTAGGTAATTTAGGAATTGGGACGAGAAAAAAAAAAAGTAAAAAAAAAAAATCTCATTTGGTGCTTCCCCCCGCCCCATATTTCTTTCTTACTAATAATAACAAGGAACTTGAAAGTGTTACACATTACTATCTGCATATTGGCATCCAATAAGCTCATACTTTAGAAGTTACAAAAGGTAATGAAAAAACACTCAATAATTGATGAAAGAAAATGGAACATTTTTAAAGAGAATTGTGTTTTGTTTATTTTACTTTTTCTTTAAAAAAATAAATTTTAAAAAATTTAAACAAATTTAAAAAAATTTTAAAAGAATTTTAAATTTTAAAGGACATTCATTTACTTATTCTTCACAGGTCCTACCACCAAGTGTCACCAATTTATGTTAGCTTCCTGACTCTGCACGATTTTCCCACTCCTGACTAAAAGTATTGCTCTTTTTCTTACCTCCACTTAACCAGCTCAGCATGGCTTAACCACGCTGTCCATTCTCTGTGTAAAACCTACAGCCTGGAACTCAAGGCTGCTGAAAGCTATTCGCTTATTTCTGCCTCGAAAGTTGAGTGGTATGTTGTACCAAGAGCCAGCATTCTTTGTTCCCCTAAGTATTTATGACAGTCTTACTTTCTTCCAACTACATACTATAAGTAAAATTAATATAAGCCAATGACACAAGAGTACAAAAAAAAGATACAATAAACGCTGTTCCTAAGCAAGCTAACTGAAACATCCAGTAAAGGTGAGTTGCCAAATTTAAATTGGATGTGGGTGAGAGAAACATAAAAGTTTAGACATATATCATAAAAATCTAAAAGCATTGTTTTCACATAGCTTTGTAAACGTCTTGAAAATCTAATTCCCTTGTAAAGAAACTAAAACTAGAATTCACAGATTTGTTGTGGGCCAGAAAGTCAATGTGGAATACTATCAGTAGACTCCTACCTGGAAATGAGAGGTTGGCAATTGAAGTGCACCTGGGTATTTTAAGTTACACTAAATTAATATGGTGTCAATACATTAATCTTCATGAGTCCCAGCTTTAACTAGTTTTTTGGTCAACTGACTACCTGTAGATCTCTTATGTGATTGATAAGAAAGCTTTTTTATGTATTAGACACCAAAATTTCATTTCTAAAAAAAAATCAATATTATTTCTTTTATATGTAAGTATAAGTATGTATGGAAGTATATTTTCATATAAAATATTTATTATTTATCATATATGTAGGTATAAGAATAGTAATTTTCATGATGGTTTAGTACTTGCCTAGAACACTTCATCCTAAACATATTGACTCTGGTTAACACTTGATTTTGAATTTAGTATAGGTGGATACTGGAATGAAACAGAGTTTCTAGTTAAGAATCATGAGTTCTAAATTCTATACCCCAGAGGAAAGAGCACATTATATAGATAAAAATTCCTTATCAGCTTAAATTTTTTTTCTGTCTTAAGTAAAGCTTTCATGCCTTTGATTACACATGTATTTTCATACATTCCAATGCTATAGCACAGGCTTGACCAGTGCAAAAACTTCTACAATGGTAGAATTCTTTGGCAATTTTTAAGGTGACATTTTCAAGGTCTGTGAAACCTATTTTTGCAGAGTTGACTATTACTGGTATTAGTCACATTCTAGTCCTTGAATTTGACTTTAGAAATCCAAGCGTATTAAAAGCTGTCACCACAAATGGCGAAAATCTCATAAAACTTGGTTTACTTCCAAAAGTAAGTTTATCCTCTAAAGTTGGGTTATTTTGGAACTGTGGATTGTGTAAACTTCTGCTTAAAGAATCAAACGACTTATGATCTTCACTGATTTACTGAAATCCATCCAAAAATCCGGGACACCTTTTGGTTATGTTAAACAGAGAGCAACAGATGCTTTTTGAGCAGGTGGGAAAAAAAAAAAAAAAACACAAAAAACTCCTTATAAAGAGGAGTAAGAGAGGGGGAAAGGAAGAGGCAGAGGAAAGTAAACAAATGAGGGAAACAAAGAAATGTATTTGCCGTTAGCTTAGAGGATGCTCTCAGTCAGTTATTTTCTATGGTCTTTAACTGCAAATCTTTTGGTTCAGATTTAAACCCTAAATCTTAAGGTTAAGAGGGTTGAGGTACCCTATCTTTCCTTTATCTTTCTACTGTTTGGTTTTCAGATACAATTTGGTGTAATGAAAGTCCACCATGTTCTATGTCTAACTTGGTTGTCCCATTTAGAATGTGTTTCAAATACTTAAAATGTTTAGCAAGTAGTAAAATAGTAAAAAATATATATAAAATAGGAAATATATACATAAATAGTAAAAATATTTGAATTACACATTTTATTTTTTTTAATTTGTAAAAATTCTTTTTAATGTTTATTTATTTTTGAGAGAGAGAGAGTGTGAGTGAAGGAAGGACAGAGAAAGAGGGGGACAGAGGATCCAAAGCAGGCTTCATGCTGACAGCAGAGATCACGATGTATTTCTAACTCAGGAAATATGAGATCATGACGTGAGCCCAAGTCAGACGCTTAACCAGCTGAGCCACCCAGGTGCCCCTAAATTACACATTTTATAAGAAATCAATGAACAACAATCAAAGGTAACTGCAGTGTGCTGCCGGACTTGGCACTTCTGACTGCCGTGTCTTCTGGTTTGTTGTATTGGCTTTGCTCTGGCCCCTTTCCATGTCTCCACACTGGCCAATTAAAATTCAGGAAATCCATTCCCTCCCTTTTAGATCAGTTTTGTGCTTCTGCTCAGTGAAAAACCATAGAAGAGAGAACTTCAGTAGAATTCCTTATCTTACAGTTTCATGCCACCCTGACTTGTAATTAGTGGAGATGAAGTTCAGAGGCAAACAAATATTTGCTAAGTCTTATGAGACTTCAGAAATGGTTCATTTTCTCTATGATTAAAACAAATGAGGGGCGCCTGGGTGGCGCAGTCGGTTAAGCGTCCGACTTCAGCCAGGTCACGATCTCGCGGTCCGTGAGTTCGAGCCCCGCGTCAGGCTCTGGGCTGATGGCTCGGAGCCTGGAGCCTGTTTCCGATTCTGTGTCTCCCTCTCTCTCTGCCCCTCCCCCGTTCATGCTGTGTCTCTCTCTGTCCAAAAATAAATAAAAAACGTTGAAAAAAAAAAAATTAAAAAAAAAAAAAAAAACAAATGAGGTGCTGGAGTTAAGAAAGGCACCGTGTCCTTGGGGTTGGCTTGATTTTATTTGCTTCCACTTGAAAGAGAAGTCCTTTAATTGCTATCTTTTTCTGATTGTCTTCTCTGTCTGTTCCATTGGAAAAGTATCTCTGTCTGTGGAAACAGATCAACTATTGGAAGTTATAATATGGTTGGGCTATTAGCTTTTTTGATTATCACTACTTGATATTTTGACTTCCTAAACAGAATAATTACAAGTGTAAAATCTCAGCAGATGAAAAGTTTCTTTAGAAAGGAAATACAATGTTCGGTAAACTAATACCTTTGCGATAATACTAGTCTTGTGTGTTTGCACTGCCTCAGAGGTATTATCTGTGAATCTTAAACTAAAAAAAATCTAAATCTGGAAATTTACCCCTCCATATGCTGTTTTGGGGGTTGTTTACCACCAGAGTTAGTTCAGTTAATACAGTATCCTTGCCTGAGAAATATATTTTTATTGGGTTTCATTCATAATGTGAAATTTTTGTATGTTACTTTCAAAATATTTTAGTATTAAAATGAGATCTCTCTTTATTTCAAACTTGAAATTTAATCTGTATAATGTTCATTTATAACCACAGTAGAAAATCATAGACTGTGAGTTCAAACGGCTTGACATCTAATCCTAGATTAGCCATTAATTAACCAAATCATTTGTCCTCTTCAGGTTTGTAAAGTGATGGCATCATAATTCTCAGAGTATTCTCTAAGGTCTCAAATCCTAGGACTCTCTGATACTCCAAGACTTCCTGTATCATTTCCAGTCTTCTGTGACATTAGTACTTTTTAAAAAGTAATTTTAAAAATAACGAAAGCATCGAAGACACTTTAAACAACTTTTTTTTGCAAATTTATTTTATTTAATTAATTTAATTAAAAAAAAAATTCCAGACATTACAGTACAGGCACTTTCTGCAAGTCACTCTTTGTCAAGTAGCACCTCCTCTGTCTGCCTGTTCGATGCATTTGCAGAATTGTGTAATATTTCCAGAGTGCCATATAAAACAACTGGGCACTCTTGCAATATTGCATAGTTAAGAGATAGCTGGACTAGTTGGTGGTCCAATTCCTACAACAGTCCTGAAAGGCATTTGCTTTCATCTAGTAACTGGCTACCATGGTGGTAACAGATGACTTTTAAACAGCTGTCACAAGCTGAAAACAAAACAAAATAAAAAAGCCACCCTCCCACACTATGAACAGACAGCTTGCCAATAGCTAAAACAAATCCTTCTAAGATCATTTTAACAAACAAACTTTTTTTTTTTCTTTGGTTATTGTTATAATTAAATAGACACTCATAAAACTCAGACAAGCTGGCTTCGTGTTTCCCACAGACCTGAACCGCCTGAATTTTCTAATGGGATCACAGCAATTAGTGGTTTCCAGATGCATTTAAAATGTGTCAAGTGCCTACAGGGATTGGCTTTTAAAGCATACACAGTCTTCAAATGCTTCACTCTCAAGAATCTACTATAAGCCCCATGAGGTACTATGACGTCTATGTAATGTTAGACCGGAGTTTGGTGCTTAAGTTGCAATTAATAAGGAAAAAAAAGGGGAGGGGATTCTGTGTCTTACATACAGTTTTCTTTTTACCTCCTTCTTCTCTTTTAATGGCCACATTACCAGTTCCCTTGTTATCTGAAAATCAGAAATAACCATCAGCTCTCCTTGGAGAAAAAGCTGGAATGAAGGTGTTGGGGGAAGAAAGTTCTTGGTGTCCATGGGTCACGAGTCACTCCTGGAAAACTCATTCCTGGGCTGTGGCTAATTGAACTACAAACATGTCAGTCTAATAATGTTAACAGTTTATGGCACCTGTGTTGAAATGTCCAGCCTTCTTTTACCTGCTCCTGGACAATCTCTCCCTGTCACAAGACTCTTCTTTAACTGAAAGACTGAGTCTTTAATGTTTATACCCAGCATTTTACCTTTGTTTGAAACTAGGCAGAAGGCAAGTTTGTGGTCTGTTTTCTCATAATTGGCAGTGCTGAAAACAAGACATGAGAATAAAAACATTTTTGATGAAAAATGCATTTAACGGGTGGTTTTTCTCCTCCAGTCACTGACATGGTTATCTTCCCTTGAGACACATCCAAGCCTCATGTCCTTCATATATTTTTTTTTCCTTTTAGATTCCGTGTGGACAACGCATAAACAAAAACGAGAAACACGAAGAGAGACTGGTAATGTTCACCAATCAGCAAGAGGATTCTGAAAGGTAACCATGACATTTTATTTAGAGGGTGTGTGCCTCTCCTAGTAATGTTCTACTGGACAGCACTTCTGCTGTCAGAGATGATGAGTCTATTATTAGTAGACGAGAACCTATCTGGATCAAACCATATAGAGTAGATAAGAAAAAGAGGATGGAGAACAGTGTGGACGTTTTGAACACATTTTCTTTCATTGCTATCTCATGGGCAAGAATTATGGTAGTTTATGGAGGTTTTGCTTCTTCTTCTTCTTCTTCTTTTTTTTTTTTTTTTTTTTAAGTATTTGGTAAATTTCCCTTGGCAAGTTTGGACCTTAAGATAATTTCTCTTGAATAGCAGAAATGTTCTCCTTGAAAACAACTCTATTTTATTCATAAGGTGAAGAGGTAGCTGTATCTTCACTCCTCAGTTATAAAATCCTTAGCTCATGGATAGGGTGAGAAATTTACTAAATCCTTTACCAAAAAAATCCCGTTGTCAGTCACTTTCCACATTCAATCAACCCCTTATGGCTTGTCTCAAGCCTCATCCTATTCGTTGACCTGTATAGTTATTTCTTCGACTTTTTATTTGGCACCTTTTGTGTGCAAGATATTTGCTAGCTACATGCAAAAGATGAATCAGGTACAGACTCTATCCTCTAGCTGTTTGCTGTTCGCAGGTAAAAAGCCAGGCGCATACCTCAGGATAATATGTATTCGGTGTTTGCCTCATAAGTGAGGCACAGATATGTTGCTCTAAACAATCAGAGGAAGGTGAGAATCCTCTTTGCAGACGTAAAGAGAAGCGTGAAGAAGGAGTTGTTTGGCCTAACTTCTGGCAAAAATAAGATGGGAGAAAAGATAAGAAAGAGAAAGAAATGGTGTTCCAGGTTGAAGGCGTAAATGTCCTCATAGGAAAGTTGAGGACTTTTGAAGGGACCAAGGGAGCAGTTAATTGCGGCTTCCACATCTGTAATACAAAACACATCCTGAGTGAGACACCAAATAGCCAAGAACTTATTCTGTAGGCTGAGGTTTCTCTGTCTAGAAAGACAAAACTTCTTTCAAGTAAAAGTCTATTTGAAGAAATAAGTCAGTGTTTCTCAAACTGGGGTTCTCATAAGCCCCTCGGTCTGAGGCATATGTCCAGGGTTCCGGATCTGTGAAAACCTATTCATGAAAAGGGGTTCATATGTACTTCCAATATGAGAATCATGACCACACACAAGGGCAGCCACTACAAATTTTGAACAGGGGACTGACAACAGGCGAATCTGGCTACAGTGTTTAAAACTGGCAAGGGGGAAGAGTAGGAGCTTGAACAAATATAGAAATGGTGATTTCTCTTATCCCTCTCAACCAGTATCTATAACAAGCATTTTATCCTATAATTGTATAAATTTAGCATTTTATTTTGTACTACTCTTTATTATTCTACAACGGTGCTGGGCGTGTAAGTCTCGTGTCCTTGTAACATTTTATCCACTTCAAGACAAAGAACGTGTCATACAACAACATAACCTGCTTTAACAGTAGGTCTACAGACAAGCATTGATCCATTTCATACAGTTTTACAACATGTAAGTAAAATAGAAATTTATATCACAGGAGTACTCTGGGGATTTCCTGATTATATTGACAACCTCTAAGATACTACAGATATTATAGAAGCATAGAATACAATCTATGATGCTGAATGATTTCTAGGAAAGATGATACCCATTCTCCGTTGGTAGAAAGGCCCATATTTGCCAACTTTTACAGTTTAAGAGAACGAAGAAAAGCGCAGAAAGGACAGAAGGAAAGAGGGAAGGAGGAAGTAGAGGAAGGAAAGAAGACAGATCCATTGTTTCTGTGTTTTGAAGATATGTATATCTTTAGCTTTGTCTTCAGTATATCCACTCTGTAAAGAGGTAGGGACTAATCTTTTCTTCAGGCAGAGAATTGTATGAACTCAGTAGCCTCTTCAGTCTTATTCTGTTGCTTCCTCCTGCAGTGCACATTAATACTGAGATTCTCTCTATTTACCGATGATGAAAATTACACAGAATTTAGAAGTTAACATATTTTTTTCTACGGGAAGAAAAAAAATTGTATTTCTGAGAGAAAGAGAGAGAGTAAGTAATCTTAAATGCTCAAGAGATGGTTTTCAAGTTAACCTTTTAAGGTGGCTATGACTCAGGGTCCAGAAGAAGGGTGACTGGATGAGGCAGACATTGTAGTCTGTTTTTGTCTCAGGCAAGTTGAAAAAGAAAGGTAAAAAAGGAGATGAGAGGCAACAGGGCAACAACAGAATAGTGAGTGCTGAGTCATCTTTTCTTCTTGCTTTTCTGCATGGACTCCTTTCTAATTGAACCATTATAAGTTCTGCAGGGATATAACTTTCCATCTTTTGAAGTACTACATATTCATATTATGGATGTCATACCAAGCTTCTTTTTCAAAGCGAAAGTAAAGAGTGGAGGAAACAACTCTGATCCCAGTGGGGGATTATCAAAGTAAATACAATATTTTATAGTTTTTACATTACCCTTTAACAGGATCTCAAAGCATATTGTTTTAAAAGCAATCCCACTCAACATATTATGATCCTGGATTGGTCTTTGTTTTAAAGTACTTTTATACTGCCAACTCCTCATCTTTATTGTTTTTAATTTTTTTAATGTTTTTATTTACTTTTGAGAGAGAGACAAAGACAGAGCATGAGTCGGGGAGGGACAGAGAGAGAGGGAGACACAGAATCCGAAGCAGGCTTCAGGCTCTGAGCTGTCAGCACAGAGCCTGCAGCAGGGCTTGAACTCACGAACTGGGAGGTCATGACCTGAGCCGAAGTCGGACGCCCAGGCACCCCTTGCTAGCTCCTCATCTTAATTGTTCTTTCTTTTTTTTTTATTTTTTTAACTTTTATTTATTTTTGAGAGACAGAGAAAGACAGTCTGAGTGGAGAAGGGAAAGAAAGAGAGAAACACAGAACTCGAAGCAGGCTCCAGGCTCTGTGCTGTCACTCAGAGACTGACATGGGGCTTGAATCCACAAACCACAAAATCATGACCTGAGCTGAAGTTGGATGCTTAACCGACTGAGCTACCCAGGGGCCCTCATCTTAATTTTTCTAAGGTAGATGTTTCCTTGTCTTCACATTTTATTTTATGAATTATATTTTTAAATGAATTATGTGTTCAGAAAATATAGCCTAGCAAGGAAAACTACTGTGATTCATTATAGCCTCAAATAGAGGTAATCTCAGAAAAATAAAGTGAATGGTAAATTCTCATGAAGTGTCTTTTACCTGGCCTTAAACTTATTCATGTTAGCACTCATTCAACCTATGTACTAAACACGATTGAATACAATCTCAGTTATTCGTTGCTTTCTGGGAACAATGTACTGGTTTCAGATGCACTTAAGGAGCTCCTGTGTCTTTCCACATATTCAAAGTGCTCAAATTTCTTTATTCAAAGCACTGGTGTACTTTAAGAAAATTAACCAATAGGGATGCCTGGCTGGCTCAGTTGGTTGAGCTCTGACTCTTGATTTCGGCTTAAGTCGTGATCTCACAGTCGTGAGCTTAAGCCCTGTGTCGGGCTCCCTTGCTGGGTGTGGAGCCTGCTTAGGATTCTCTCTCTCCCTCTCTCTCTGCCCTTCCCCCCATCCTTCTCAAAGGAAGGAAGGAAGGAAGGAAGGAAGGAAGGAAGGAAGGAAGGAAGGAAGGAAGGAAAGGGACAGAAAAAGAAGCGATAGTTGCTGGGATTTTTGTTTTTTGTTTTGTTTTGGTTTGGTTTTTTTCCATATGAATACTACACTCCCCTCCAGATGCAGTATTTGGCAGTCAAACAGCTGCTGGCTATTAAGTGTCCCTTAAAGCTCCATTTTTTGCTCATAAAGGGAAGAGAAGTGTAGGGACTTTTATGGGGTGACAGGCAGATGTTTTTGTTGGAGCAAGACTATGTATGTGGTGAGCAAAAGCTAAAGTGATCTCTTTTATGATATCATCAGCATTTTTACAATTCCTTTGGCCTCTTTGTTTTTAACTGCCTTCTTACTTGACCTTAAATTAAAGTATTTTGGAAAGGTAGAATAAAGGACCATTGATACAGTTGCTGTCCACATTACAGACAAGTCAATGGGACCATCTACTTTCTCAGACAAACAGAGATTATTCTCTGTCCATTCATATTGTTTCATGGGGTAGAAGAGAAATTGATCTTGAAGTGCTGAGTAAGTATTTTTAATGACTCACAGAACATCACACATCATCATTTTTTCTCATAAATTTTACTAATTCTTAGTCATGCTTTAAGCAGTTTCAGTATTAAAGTTCACAAAACAAATTTGTCAGTTTTTCATGAATTATAGATATTCAAACTAATAAAAACCAAAGTCATACTGGGTTTCTGGACAATAGTCTAAGTCTTTTCTCTTTCTGAGAAAAGAAAGTGCTATCTCAACTATGTGTTTATGTGTAACACATTAAGTAAAATTAATGTTTATTGGATGGATAAATTCACAGAGATTTAAGCAAGGGACTTTTGGAAAACTTGTGTTTTCAGCGAGACTCTATAAAGCACGTTTTGGAAGAGGCTCTTCATGTAAACAACACCCATGGGATAAACATAGACTTCATTTTCTGAGGCCTAGCTTATATAGAATGCCTAAGAAGATGCCTGTAGCATATCTTCTGTTCTGCCTGTTTTTAATACCTCATACCTCCATAAATTCTTTGTTTGATTCCATGCAACAATCATTTGTAAAATTCCTACTATGTGCTAGGACGTGCTGGGGAGATGTTGTTGGAAGGAATACCAAATTAGAATCCTCCAAAGAATCTACTTATCAGTTCTCTGGGAAGGACTAGTTCTGCCTCTCAGCATGAAATCTGTGTATCTGGAAACTGGATGTGCCAGCTTTTATCTTAATAGAAATGTCTTTGATATTAACTGTGGAGAGACAGAGCTTGCTTAGAGGTCTATACCAGATCCTGGGCAGGTCACAGACAACACACAGCCAGCTGAATGAGTTATGTATAAGTTTTTCCGTTTGGCAACTCTTTCTGTTTGGCAGCTCTCAGAGTTGCCATTTTGTGCTGAAGGCTTCAGAATTTAAGCTAAAGGCATCTCCTCCAACGTGGTAATTAAATACACAGATCTTCTAAGCCAGTATAGTCAGTTTTCATGGCTCAAACTTGACACAGTTCAAAGCCAAATAACAGGATGGAAGGTACTGCATTAGCAAAATTCTGATTTTCAGTGCAGTTGGAAATAATAAATTCACAATTCCTTTCGTGCTGTTCAGACAGGAAGTTGTGTGAATACACTAAGTGATATAATAATGAAGAAAAAAAAATGAAGGGACTCGAGTTTAGAAAGTTCGGCTTGGTTTCGGCTTAGATCTTTCTCTTTTATTCCTTAATATAAATTGAAAATTTAAATTTAATATCCTCAGTAAACTGGGTTCTTTTCATCTCTGGTAGGCTTCTGCTTCGAAAACTAGCTACGTCTGTTCAAACATGGGTTTACTTTAGAGAGTAGATATGTTATGTTCAGAATTTGTTTGCTATAAATTTTACTCCCCACTCTTAGACATTTATATCATTTGCTAATTTGTATTTTGATATAATACTCTACCTACCACTTTGTATTCTGAATATACTGCTCTGTTAAGGTTGTAATTACTTACATCACACATCACCTCACTTTCCAAGGCAACTGGACTAGAGATTTATTTTTCCGTTTCATGTCTAGAAAATATTCTTAAGCCAGGGACATCTGCTTTCCGAGCACAACTGCTTTCATTGTTTTAACCATGTAAGACCCCTCATTCTCTTTATATTACCCGAGTGGTGTTTTCAATCATTGTGGAAGATACCAGCACATTAAAAAACAAAATAAAACTTTTTTTAAGATTGAAACCGTTTGGCTTACTTGCCTTTTAAAAATTGTTTTCATTTTGCTCTATACCTTACCACACTTTATTTTAGAACACAAGCAAGAAAAGAAATATAAATATTAGCAGCAAAACTTAAGTTTCACACCCTATGCTGTCATTATTAATACTTGAATGTGACATTGTTGGGGTGATTTTATTCATAATTGTACTCACACTTGTTTACTATTGTACAAAGCTCAGAACATCTTTACACATTCATGTCTAAATTTAGAGTAGGTTACAATCTACACGGAAAAGTATATGATTCTTGTTTATTTCCAACTGCTTCCAAGTCTTATCTGCTGAATAGTTAGTTGCTTCTAATAGGAAAAGAGCTGATCACAGTGAGTAGCGTGCATGGTAAGTGCCCTGAAAATGTTTGTTGAGTAAGGGGACACCTGGAGATTAATTTAGCCTGTAAGGTGGCTCTATTTTTATGCCAAGGAGAACCATTTTCTGGTCATTACAAAATAACCTGCCACCATGCCGTCTTCTTATCCTCCTTGTCTTTTTCTTTCTATTTGAAAGTAGTTTTTATTTTCTAATTATAATATTAAAACATGAGCTGTAAGTCAGTTCTTTCCATGTGTGGCCACTCTAAGAGTTGCTTTATTTATGCAAAAGGCTTTACATGTTTAAAATACAGACAAAAAAGAAAGAAAAGAAACTCAGGTTTAAACCTACTCTCCAAAATAACTACTGAATATTTCAGATCTCTCTCTACCTTTCCATTTTTTCTTTTCTTTAAAAATAGGTCCATTGTTGGGGAAACTGGCTCAGTCAGTTAAGCATTCGACTTTGGCTCAGGTCATGATCTCAGAGTTCTTGAGTTCCGGCCCGCGTCAGGCTCTGTGCTGACAGCTCAGGGCCTGGAGCCTGCTCTAGATTCTGTGTCTCCCTCTCTCTCTGACCCACTCCCCCTCAAAAAAATAAATAAACATTAAAAAAAATGTTTTTTTAAATAAGACCATAGCAAAAGATGTCTTTGAAACTTTTTTTTTTAATATTTATTTATTATTGAGAGGCAGAGAAAGACAGAGCATTAGCATGGGAGGGGCAGAGAGAGGGGGAGACACAGAATCTGAAGCAGGCTCCAGGCTCTGAGCTGTCAGCAAAGAGCCCGATGTGGGGCTCGAACCCACAAACTGCAAGATCATGACCTGAGCCGCAGTTGGATGCTTAACCAACTGAGCCACCCAGGCGCCCCCCCTCCTTTATTTATTTTTTTTTAATGTTTTATTATAAATATTTTCCCAGGTAAATATTTCTCAGTAGTATCCAGTTATATAACTATTTCAGCGTCTATTTAACTGGTTGCATGTTTGAGTTGAATTCAATCTTTGTCTATTACAAACGATGCTACAACGAGCCCACTTGTATTTAAACTTCTGTGCACATTCACTTTTGTTTTCTTTGGATAAATCCCTAAAAGGGGAGTGTTGAATAAAAGTTTGGAAAACCTCAAGACTTTTTATATGTACTCACAATGCTCTCAAGCAAAATAACACCAGTTTACCTTCCCTGCAGGGATCCAGAGAGTAATTTTTCTGCATTATTAGTATTGCTCCACATATTATTTAGTGTTGAACCAAGTACTACTTCAGTCTGGTCAAAAGTTCTCTCCTAAGAATGTTCTCCCTCACTTGAGTTAAAAGTTGCTCTGCTGCTTTAGTTGGTTGACTTTTGAGAAGTCCTCCTCAGTAAATGAGACACCCTACCTCTGATATTTTCTCTACAGTCAATCCCTTCAGATGCTGTTTTTTCTAACACCCTCCCTTCTTGAACTCCTTGTTCAGCTCTCCAATCTGGACTGTTACTCTTTGGCCTATAGTGCACCTTTACTTCCTAGAATTTTCTGTACCACCTCAGAACTTCTGATCATTGGGTCTTTTCTGGCTGTTCAGTTTTTCTAGCGAGGACTTTTCCAAATGTGTAGTCTTGAGACACATGGCCGGTTATGGGTATTGTGAGCAAAAACGTGGGAAGAGATCTTCTACTACAGTTTTCTATGTAGGTTTTCATGCAACCCCTCACCCTCACCCCTCTCTGTCCTCCTCTGAGCCTCTGTCCCTGAGCCCAGAGGCTTTTGGTTTTATCTTCCCAAAAGAATCAGTCTCTGGCTACGCATATAGTGTTAAAGATGGTTGCCAGGCTGCATGGGTTCCTGTGGGAAGAGACCTGAAGGATTCAAGTGCTCCAAAATCAGACACTGAATCACTTCCCTCGTTTCCCATTTTTTCTTCAGCCCTTTCAAGTGGTTAGCCTCTCAGAAATTCTTTGGAGAAAATTGTCCTCACTTCTTGCTGGCATCTTTCTTTAAAGAGACTGGTTTTAACTTCCTGTGCCCCCATAATTCAATTGAAACTTCTTTTCTTCTTCTAGAAAGTGATTAAGAAAATCTCATCTACTGGTGTCTCCTTTTCCAGTTCTCTTTGTCCTTGTGGGCTAATGATAGTTTCAAGAATTCATTTCTTGGGATTCTAACAGGGTTTCAAGAAAAGAAGAGTTAAATTCATATGTGCTATATACCTTATTGATATAATGTTTATCTGCTCGTTACTGAAACAAAGTATGTCAAGATCAATTGTAAGAACTTTTTCATAAGTGAGACTTGGTGTTTGATGTTATCTGACATTTTCAAATTAATGGCCAGAGATAGGTGAATTATCAAGTGTATTTACTTCCAATTAATTTCAGAGTGTTAACTTGTCTTATTTAATGCTTTGCCTCTGAATTTTACCTTACTGATCACAACCCCAACATTCTTGGTGCTTTCATTTGTCTGCTCAGCCTTAGCCCAGTCTTTACTTTTAGCCTCTCTGAATCCCTTGGTTTTGGAGTGTCTTTTCTTCAGCATAGATTTGTTTTGCTTTGTAAACCACATTGAAAATCCTGTTTATTAAGTAGCCGAGTTAATCCCATTTCCATTTGTTGATAAGACCAGTGTGTCTGTTCTCGATTCTGTGTTACTATTTGATGTTAACATTAATATCAGATTTACTTTGTTTCTCTTAATCTGTCTTATTTGCTTAGATTTGGTACTTATTTTTGCACTTAGGAAAGCTTGTATTTTTGTTTTAGTAGTTGACTAACTCTGTGCTAATAACTCTTAAAATTCCCTTGATCTTTTTTTCCTTAATTAGTCTTCTACTATTTGTTAGATTTAAATGACATTTGTTGACTTCTATCTATAACTTATGCAGCAATCAATGAACTTATTCTAATATCTACTTTTTCCCTTCTCCAATTTTTTTTCTTTTTCTAAGTTACTTTCACTTTGTAAGAGCACATACAATTTACGTAACACTTTTTCATATTCGTCCTCGCCTTTGTTTTAGTTCTGGATGTATTCTTAGGTCTACTATTTTAATACTCATCAACAGTCCTTTTGCCAAAATTTCCTTTAGTTGTGATACATATAAAACAGCTTCACTGGATGCAAAATTCTTTACTCATACTTTCCTAAGTTAAAAAAAAAAATCTGTGTCATTTTTGTCTTGTTTTTGTATGTTTCAGTCAAGAAACTTTGTAAGTTTCTTGGTATTTGTTTTTCCCAGATGAACATATTTTTTTCTGATTCTTTAAAAGTAAACAGTTTTGCTAGACTCTGACTTGTAATTTCCAAGGTATATGATGGGCACTTTCAACAACAACTTTAAGGTTTTACTTTTCCTTTGATTACAGTTTTAACAATAGTTCTACTCCATTATTTTATTTTTCTTAATTGAGGAAAATCCATTGTATATAGGATCTTTTTTGCTGTGTTATATTTAGTACTTTCTTTCTGAGCCTTTCATTCTATTTTTGTTTCCTCTACTCAAAACATCTTATTAGACTTGCCATCAGATCTATTCTCCCTTGGATACTTTGTAATTTGGGCTTGACCTATGAGATGATTTTCATCATTGTCTTCAATTTCTTTCCTGAATTTGGTCATATCTCATTTTAAATTAAAAAATAAATTTTTTTTTGTCCAGTTCTGTCCTGAGTTTTCTGAATTTATGATTTAAAATCCTCTTTTATATCTAACAATACTTATTTAGAAATGTTGGAGGGGAGGTGTTTTATTGCACTTTTCCTCTGTTTTGTGTTTATTGTTTTATTTTTAATTAAAAAACACTTTGTAATGTTTACTTATTGTTGAGAAGGAGAGGGCAGAGCAGGGAAGGGGCAGAGAGAGGGAGAGAGACTCTGAAGCAGGCTCCACACTGTCAGCACAGAGCCCAACGTGGGGCTCCAACCCACAAATCATGGGATCATGGACCTGAGCCAAAATCAAAAGTCAGTCACTTAACTGACTAAGCCATCCAGGTGCCCTGTGTTTGTTGTTTTGGAGAATATTTTCATCAGCTAAAACCTTTTGATTGTCATTTTCTATTTTCTTCTTTCAGTTTTTAATGGATGTTGCCTGTCATTCTGTAATCATTTTTCTGGACTGGGTATAGCAGGTGTTTCTGTGTAGATATGGTGAGTGTGTCTTACTAGGTTTCTTAGTCTAAGAGAACCCTCTTCTGTTGATAAAGATAACTGCTTTTTCTTTGGTAGTTGATGTATTTGAGGTTGATGTATATTCTGATTTTTATTTCCCTAGGGTTCAGTTCCACCGCTTGTTTGCTTATATCTTTTCACCACCAAATTCCACAGGACACTTCTTTCTTCCAAATCTCATGCCCTCTGTTCAGTGGTGCCTTCCCAGGGCTGCCACTGTTAAGAGATCTTGGGCTTCCAGCTTCCAGAACTTTGAGAAATACATTTCTCTTGTTGAAGCAACCCAATCTGTAGTATTTTGTCATGGAAGTCTGAGCAGCCTAAGATACTTATTTATGCTGCAGGTTCCTGTTATTGATTTTATTTGCTCTCCTTGTTGATCTGTAAGGATTTGGGAAAATGTGCGGAGGAATTTGGATGAGGCAGCTGCTAATATCTAATAGGCATCTAGAAGTCCAGGCAATGTATTGGCAAGTATTCCTTAGAGAAGCACAAGTGCTGTTATTATCAACCTTAGTTCGATTGAAGACTATTGGAAATGCTCTAGAGTGTACAAGGAGTTACCTCATCTCTATACAGTGGTGATCTTTTTTAAGAAGTATTATATGGCATAATTTATTAGAGGATGGTGAAACCCTTTCTCATCAATGGCTCAGGGCAGCACACCTACCCTTCTGAGCAAAGCTGGTAGCAGAAGGTCTTATTTATTGACCTTAGAAAAGGGCATCTAATATTTCAATGACACCACTTAAAATCAGTATTGTGGTTAAGAGTGTGGTTTCTTGAGTCAGACTGCCTGAGTTCAAATCACACTTTTTATGTAAGTTACTTAATCTCTCTAAAATCTTCATTGTCTCATCTTCCCAACGGGGATAATCATAGTTGTGAGTATTAAATAAGATAATACGTTTAGAGCTTCTGACACATAGTAAGCATTCAATCAACATGCAGATCTATTTAAAACAACCAATTAGCAACCAAATTAGGTTATGGTATAGAAAACAGTTGCCTTAAAAGTATTTTCAACTTTCAGTAATTTTCGCTTAGAAGCAGTCATGTGAGATTAGGTGTAAATTATACGTAATACCCAAAAATGTGTCACGGATTTGTTTCTTACAATAACAAATATAAGGAACATCTAAGACAATTCTTGGCCTACAGTAAACTTTAATAAATATTTGTTGAGTGAGTAAATAAAAGATCATACAACAAAATGATGTAACTGATATTTATCTCACCCCATTTGGGATCAAAGAATAGAGGATCTTGATTCTTCTACAGTTATTTTATGGAACTTCAAAAGTACAAATAAATATGTGTGAGATTTGCCATAATTTTACTGATCTGAATGTATAAGGCTAATATGGAAGCTTGTTATTTCCTCTGGGTTCACTATTCCTTCTATGTATGATGATATTTGGGTTAATATAAACAGCACTTATACCCTTTGTGACATCTTTCTTTCTGACAGCAAATGAGTGATTTTTTGCACACCAAATTCTTCCAACACCAGCTGGGTGTTCAATTCAATTCATTCAATTCAATTCTGACACTAACTCCCTGGAGTTAGCACAGGTGCCACAGTTTAAGGGTTGAGTCCTCCAAGACTGACCCCACTTTGAATTCCAGTCACAAATCCCAACAGCCACCTATACTTCTGACTGACCAACTATACATTTGAAGGTTCCACAGACCTCTCTTCAGGTTCAATAACTCATTAGAATGGCTCACGGAACACAAGAAAACATTTTTACATTTACCAGTTTATTATAAAGCATACAGCTCAGGAAAGGCCAAAAGGAAGAGATGCATAAGTAAGGTATGGGGGTGGGGGGAAGCCGGGACTGGGCTTCCTTGCCCTCTCAGTAAGCCAGCCCAAAGATCTCTAGGAGTCCCTCCTTGGGTCACCTCACTAGGATAAATGTAGGTGTGATCAAAAGGAGCCCTCTGTGAATAAGACACTCTTATCACTCAGGAAACTCCAAGGGTTTGAGGAGGTCTGCTAAGAACAAAGGCCAAAGACCAAGTATACTTTTATTATACCACACCCAGTTTTTGGCCTTCTTGTGTAAATTGCTCTGCTCCTCTGTCTGGTCAACTATGCCTCAAATCTGCATGTTTGTTATCCTTGTTTTCATTCACTAACATCTTAACTCAGTCCTGAAGCAGTTAAATAAAACACTTAAAAATCATTATGAAGTAATGTGGAGAGTAAGATCTAAAGAAACATAGCACCTACATAGAATTAGTCAATAACAGAGTAAGTCAATGACATTTAACTATTATAAATCATGTATTGGTCTGTCCTGGTTTCTACCAGGCTTGAATAGGCTTAACCTTAATTAAAATTTCTCTGATTTTTCTGAGACTTGTTAATTTTTCGCTGTGATTTAGAAGTTCCTTCTATAATTATCAGAATTTAATGTCTTCTTTATGTTTTAGGTTAAAATAGATCATTGACCATTGTTTTTTACTCATCCTGTGCTTGTTTTCATTGTACTTTTGAACAAATCTCTGAACATTCAGGGTCATCTTTTCAATTGCCAGTAGTTAACAATGCTAAAAAACAGGGAAAACAAACAAACACCAAAACAAAACACAAGAAACAAAAAACAAAAAACACAAACCCAGACCACATACACAAGATATTCTCACTAATGTGACCCTCCATGACTGTTCTTTTCCAATGAGAAGATTTTCCTTTACCTGACCACCTCATTTTGTTCTTAGCTCTTTGCCCTTTGGAGTTAATACTTAAGTTTATTCCTATTTTGAGTCAAAATGTCAAGAGGCAACCCCATAAATACAAAATTACATAGTTCTGTACCCTCAGGGGCTTAGTACAAGAAAAACCCAGAATAGATCCAAGTCTAACATTTCAACACCTTTAAATACATTTGTATTTAAAAAATCAAAACACTAAGTAATGTGTCTGTGATAAAATGCCTCTGACAATAACGAATAATTTGTAGATTATCTTTAAGGAAGAAGTTCATCATCATTATATTTAACTTAACTGCAAATCAGGAAATAACTGTGGCTTCTTTATTATTTTAAGGTGAGGATTAAATTTGATCAAGTCTTATATTCATATCATTTGAATATATGATACATATCATATATCAACATAACTAAAAGTATGTCTTCATGGGGATTTCTTAAAGACATCCAAAATAAGAGGTTCAAAAAAAAAAAAACCTCTATTTCTCTAAGTATCTCAAATTTCCTCCTCCCTCATTCTTCTCTGTCTCAATAAAGGACAACTCCATTTTTTTTTTTCAGGTGATTAGTCTAAAAGAACTTTAGAAGCATCCTTTAACTATCTAACTCTCTTCTCTCTCTCTCTCTCTCTCTCTCTTTCTACCTCCCTGTCTCTCTCTCTCTCTCTCTTTCTCTCTCTCCCCCACCTCCTTTCCTCCTCTTTCTGGTTAAATTACACCCAAAATCCAATCCTTTTCTCTCCACATCCCCACTACCACTCTATCCAAACCATTAGTATCCCTGCCTGGATTATTGCAATTATTTTCCAAATAGGCCTATACCTTTTTCCTTTACCTCCCTTTACACACAATCAGAGTGATCTTTCCAAAATATGTCACATCATACCACTTCTCTGCTCAAAACCCTCATCTCTTCAGAATAAAAGCCAAGATTTTTTTCTTTATAGTTGATACACAATGTTACATTCAGGTATACAACATAGTGATTCAACAACTCTATACATTATGTTATGCTCACCACACACACACACACACACACACACACACACACCAAGCTCTTTTTTAATACCCATAAGCCCTCCTTGGGTTGACTCCCTTTTACTTCTAGTATTATCAGCTACAGCCCCCCTTCTAGCTCTCTCTACTCTAGTCATACCTTCTTCCTTGCTGTTTGTTGGACATACCAAGCAAGCTCAAGCCTTAGAGTCTTGGCCCTGGCTACCTTGACCGGAAATACTGCTTCCCCAGTACACTACATGGGTCACTCCTATACTCACTGTAAGTCTTGCTCAAATGTCACCTTCTCAATGAGCCCTGCCTTTGATCACCTATATAAAATTACAACTCCTACCTCTCCGAACCAACACCCGTGATCCCAATCCCATTTAACTTGCTTTTTATTTTTTCTATGACCCCTATACCTGTGAAAATGCTAGACAAAGAACTACTGCAGATGGGAAAGAAAAAGGAGCCCATAGGGAAGGTCAGTGAAGAACCAGGACTAGCAATTATAGAATAGAACAAGCAAATAAATAATAACCATATTGAAATATGATCAACATCATTGGTAATTAGGAAAACACGAATTAAAACAACAATGGAATACCCATTTTGGCAAAGATATTAATATATCTAGAGCTAACTCGTAGCAAAAAAAGTCCTACACATAAATGATAGAAAAGAAAATTGTTATAACCAATTTGGAAAGTAACCTGGAAGCATAATTAAAAGTTTGAACATTCAAACCCTTTAACCCAACAATCTGGCTTTGGTAAATCTATTCTATATAAATAAAGTATCATTGTGTAAGAATATATTTAGATAAATATTTCTATTACATATTGATTGTAGTGAGATTAAAAAGGAAAAAATAATTAGAAACAGCTTGATATTCCATTATAGGGAAATGATTAGATGAATTTGGTCCATTCATAATTTTCAAATAATATTTGGCCATTAAAAATAACTGGTTAGAGCTATATGTATGAACCTGAAAAAAATGTTCAGAGTAATACAGAATAACCAAATAATTAGCAGAGTAATGTATAATATGACTATATTTTTACTTATTTATTTTTATATATTTTTATTTTAAAACAGAAAGAAAGAAAGGAAATATTGTGTGTGTGTGTATATATATATATATATATATACCTATATTTGTTATGAGCATAGGGAAAAATATGGAATACTTATGTTAATACTAATTATCACAGTAAGGTAGAACTCAAGGAAGAATACAAATATTATTGTTTTCTTTTTATCTTCTCTAATGCATACTTATTAAAATAGATGTACTTTTATAGTGCAAAAATTTTTTTTAAAGTTTAGTAATTAAAAATACATAGCCTTGGGGTGCCTGGGTGGCTCAATCGGTTGAGCATCCGACTTCGGCTCAGGTCATGATCTCACAGTCTGTGAGTTCAAGCCCCACGTCAGGCTCTGTGCTGACAGCTCGGAGCCTGGAGCCTGCTTTGGATTCTGTGTCTCCCCCTTGCTCTGCCCCTCCCCTGCTCATGCTTTGTCTGTCTCTGTCTCAAAAATAAATAAAAACATTTTTAAAAATTTTAAAAATACATAGCCTAATATTTTGATAAATATGCAATGTTTATGTATCATACCAGATGACCTAGATTTTTTTTAAGATTTTTAAAATTTATTTTGGAGAGAGAAAGCACAGCAGGGGAGGGGCAGAGAGAGAGGTGGGGACAGAGGATCTGAAGCAGGCTCCAGGCTCTGTGCTGACAGCAGTGAGCCCCATGTGGGGCTTGATCTCACAAACCATGAGATCGTGACCTGAGCTGAAGTTGGATGCTCAACAAACTGAGCCATCCAGGCATCCCCGGAGAACCTAGATTTTCATCTCCATTCTCAAAAAGAAAAAAGTGACATTTTTAAATCAATTATATGATTTCAATATTGGGTTGACCTAAGGTTGTTCCTTTAACTTACATATGAGGAAAATGAGAGCCACATGCATTTAGCAGTTTCTTGGTTTATGACCATTGACTGAATGAATAACTGCATTAATTTTTAGGCAAAAAATGAGCTAAGTACTTGCCCAAGTCACAGGTAGGTAGTGGCAAAGACACATCTAGAATCCAGATCTTCCAATTCCAGGTCCAGGGCTCTTTCCATGACCACATAGGCTTGGGAGACCAACAGGGAGAAAGTTGTTCGTGTTGCCTGAAACAGTGATAGGCTTATCTAGAAAACTTACAAGTATTCCAGCTCTAAATTTGTGTACAGCAAAAATCATAGTGAAGAACCATTAGTTACGTTTTCCTCTTAGAAGGCTTATTTTTCGTTTGTTTTGGGTTCTTTTGCTTTTGTGTTTTGTTTCTTGAAGCATGCAAAATAATGTTTAGAAATTAATTTTAAACATATGAGACACAATACCAGTAGAATACCTAATAACCAGATGTTGTATTCTGGAGCCTGCTGCTCTGTCAGAAGCAGGCCAGTGACCACATGCCGTCTTGCATGGTTTCTATCGTGAGTCCTCCTGTGGTCCTTTCCAAGCACTAAATAAAGCATCAACATGGCTACCCAGTTGTTCCCTTTTGTGGAACATTTGATTAGCACCTTTTCTGGACTTTCCTCACACCCCAAAACTTCCTCTACTTGCCCTCTACTCATTCAGGCTCATCAGAAGCATCCACTGACGTAGCTTAGAGTCCATTCATAAATTAACTATAGTTACTGCAGCCACCAAATTTCCCCCTTGACCTTCAACTCCCACTCTCTTCCCCAACACACAGTTCCATTTTTACTAATATTCAGAGTCTCTTACCAAAAAGTGACCTTTACTTTCACTCTCACCTAGCAGATCCAAAGAACAGTTTCACTTTGTGATAATCTCCTCCCGGTTAATTCTACCTCAGATACATTATTTTCCAGTACAGTTCTGGTTTTTCTCTTAATAGAGTCTGAGCAGAGGACTTGGAATGGCCAACCAGGCTAGGCTGGAGTTCCAGAAATCTGATGGATGAAAAGAAACAAAAAGCTCTCTGACGGAATAAAAACAAACCAAACAAACACACCAAAAATCTGCTTAAGAAAGGATAGCCAGCGTGCCTGTTTGCCCGCAGTAATTCCCTGGTCAATAAATCAATCATGCAGTAAGTGTCAGCCAGAGTTCTTTTTGAATGAGATTTTTCTGTCATAGGAAAAGGATGTTTTCTGATCAGCAGTTCGTTGGTGGTTACCAAAAGCACTACAGGAACTGGAAGCCTGCTGGTCAGGGCTTGTGCGCTCAGGGATCTCTTTATGCATCCAGAGACTGCCAGTGGCCCTGCAGCTGCCAACGGCCAAAACTCTGTGTAAAGATGAAAAACGTTGCTTAGAAGCGTGGAAAATCCCCTCAGCCTGACAAGTTCTAACTAGGTACGGTTTTGAGAAATTGGGTCTAAATAAAGACTGCTGAGGGCCCTACTACATCGTTTTTGAGAAATCTTGGACTGTTAAGAGTCCTATTCTTAAAGAGTATGCAAAGGGAATCTGTCATTTTTGTAAAATGTCTTCTTTGTAAAAATTCTTCTGCAGGGGTCCTAGGAACTCGCTGCCATTGCTTAGTACTCTCAGGTGGGGATGGTGTCCCCTGTTTGGGTGAGAATCGGCCAGAGGAAGTTCCTTTAGCATGTCTGTATCCCTGTGGGGGCAGTAAAGGAACTGATTCAAAGTGGTCTCAGTGTCTCGACATACAAACAGAAGAGCTGCCAAATTTCCACCCCAGTGGTGCCAGGGAGGGGCTCTGCCTCTGACTGTAGTTTTTGAGAGGGGACACAGTTGCCAGGGCACCACTAGCCCATAGAGTGTGTCATGTGATTGAGAAACAGGGGCCCCCTTCTTCTGGGTGTATGCAGACCTCCCCAGAGCTGTTGGCGTGGCAAGTGGGGAATGGTGACATTCCAGCCTCCCCTGCCTCCTGTGTCACACAGCACAGCAGCACCCAGAACAACTGCACCCTGTCAGTTCCCCTGACAAGTTATCTGCTCCAAAGTCACCCCAAAAAGATCAAGCCCCCTTAGCTTCCTTTCTTATTGAGAGTATTAAAGGGATGCTTCACCTCTGAGCACTGTGAATTTGGGTTTATGTGCTCTGTTTTCTCTTCTCTAGAACATTCTTCTCTAGGCGTTGCAGTTTGGCACACACAATCAGTTCCAGCTGAGTGTGGGAGAATTGGGGAGATAATAATCAGTTCAGTTATAAGTTTAATCTCACACCTCGTAACTTGTCACGGGCTGAAATTTTTAATCAATGATTGCTAGTTGCCACTTCCCTAATTCATTGACCCCTGACTCACTTCCAGGACGTGTGGGGTCTGTGTTTCACCAGCCCATTTACCTCTGCCAGGCAGGGGCATCGCCAGACTACAAGAGGAGCAACGTTCTTTTCTTACAGGCTTCATGCCCGAATTCTTTTACTTTTAAATAAAAACTGCTGTCAGTAACTGGTACATTTTATTAAACTTCTCCTAGCTCTTGCCCTTGCTGGGTCCCTGCGATTACGACCCTCTCCATGCCCAGGCAGGGTTTTTTATTTTGTTTGAGTTTCACCAAATCACCCCCTAAGCTTTTTACAACTTTGTATTTCCAGCCATCATAGGATCTGTACCCTTTTCAAAAGAGCTCTTTAGAAGTTTTACATGTTAAAGATAGTATCTTTCTGAGGAACCTCCCTAATTCTTCCTTTTTATTTAAAAAGATTTAAATACTTCAGAGCTATGTGTTTTATGACACAAACTCTAAGGCCATAATGCAGATCATAGTCACTTTTGAAGAGACAGGTTGTTCTCAGAACGCATTCCGTGATTTTGTTAACATTCTCTTTGAAACTATTCATATTTTCCAAACAGATGTACTAAAATTTTAATTATTTTAAAGCAATTAATCTTCTTGATCAGTACTTGGCCCTCACTGGATCATCTTCTGAGTCATGTTTATTAATGAACCTGACAGCAAATTCACTAATAAGTGTGTTTGGAGGCCAGATAATTATTGTTGTTTTTAAGGATGTGAGCTCCACAAGAGCAGGGATTTTCTTTTTCTTTTTTGTTCATTGATATAATGTGCCAGCCATCAAGAAGAACATCTGGCACGTAGTAGGTGTTCAATAATTATCTGCTGAATAGCTGAATGATAAAAATCCAGTCTTTTTTTTTTTAATCTCTATAGAGCTGTGAGAATGATTTCATAAGTAAATAATATGTTTTGGGTTGTGTTTTTCTCTAAATGTAATTCCTTATAACGAAAGTCATGTACTACTTCTCGGTCTATTTCCATAAGCTGTGTAACTTTCCTGTAGTTTATTGCTTTTGCTTTAGCATTTTGGTTTGAAAACCCTTTAAAAATGTTATTGCCATTGTTTACTTTTCTTTCTTGTAATTTACATACAAAACAAAACAAAACAAAATCTTTCCTAACCCAGATTCCTGAGAGAAACCAAATATTTATACTGACCCAAAAATATATCTATTTTCTACACCCTTTAGTTCTTTTCTAGAATCTGTTGTTTTTAAACACGACAAAACATTTTTATTGCAACTCCATTTTTTTTTTTTATTAAATTTTTTTTTCAACGTTTTTTATTTATTTTTGGGACAGAGAGAGACAGAGCATGAACGGGGGAGGGGCAGAGAGAGAGGGAGACACAGAATTGGAAACAGGCTCCAGGCTCCGAGCCATCAGCCCAGAGCCTGACGTGGGGCTCGAACTCAAGGACCGCGAGATCGTGACCTGGCTGAAGTCGGACGCTTAACCGACTGCGCCACCCAGGCGCCCCGCAACTCCATTTTTAACATTGCTTTTGCCTACCTACAATCTTAGTGAAGTTCTCACGTGTGTTTATTCAGTGAAGCAAGATTTGTCCTTACAGAAAGAATTCTTTCTATAGCTTAAATTACTTTCATATTAGATCTATATCATGAAATTACATTGCTGACAGGTAAAGTCTTTGCCTTTCTTATTTGGTTCTTCGTATTAATTAAAATAATATTAGCAATCCTCATTTCTCTTTCCTGACGGTTACCATTTTTTGAGAAGGATTCCTAAATTTTCCCTCAAATTCCTTCAGAATCTTTGGGTGAATCTCAATTTTTTGTTTATGTGTAGCTTTATAGCTAGACTTAGAATAGATCCTACGTGTGGTTGAGCTTGGACTTAGGTGTTGAGGAACACACAAAATCTTTAACAGGAAAGTTGAAAATCAAGTTTCTTAACTCCGAACATCCATCTGCTTGTTTTCATTTTTTTTTCATAAGTTTTTACTTTAATTCCAGTTAGTCCACATATAGTTAGTTTCTGGTGTACAATATAGTGACTCAACAATTCCATAAATCAGCTTTTACATTGTACCGATAGTCACACTGCCTTCTGACTGGTTTTTGCCTGTCTTGGTGTACTTAAATACATCGTATTTTATTGATGTTTATTAAGCCTCTTACTTTGAGCCAAGATGGTTCATGTTTATTCTTGAATGCTTTGAATTGAATTCCTTTTCTACTCACAGATTTCTTTACTAAAGGAAAGGCCTTTAATACTCTGACGATATATTAATCAGAAAAAGTAAAATATAAAAGTTTATATACCCTTAATCCCAATTTGCAAAAAAAATGCATATGGCTTTATAAATAAAATAGAGTAAGTCTACCATCATTTTATTCTAAATTTTCTACATTAAAGTTGTATTCTTATAACAGTTATTATGAAAATATTTATTACAAAGTATTAAAATACTTGTTTTTCCTATTTATTCAGCATTGTTGAGATTTGACTGTGCCAAATATTCATGCTTATATTTGGTATGAACGTGTATTTTTAAGCAATTAAATTTTTTTCATCTATAAAACTAAACTCTTTTCCCTGGACATTTATAATTTCATTTTTCTAAAAATAATCTGACCAATTTCTTGGCTTTCCAAATCTCATTGGAATTCTGAATCTAATTGTGCTATGATCTCCATTATGTGGTCAACCACACACAATTATTTCCTGTACCAGTTCCTAATTTTTTTAGTTCTTCAGGACCAAATTTTACATTTGGCTCTTTCCTTTTTACTGTCTTTTTTTTCCTTTTTTTAAATTTGTTGAAGGAAAACAAACAAACAAACAAACAAACACTGCTTTTAAAAAAGATCTGCCTCTACCAGTGTCACTATGATCTATTCTAAGGTTTTACCTTTGGCAGTCTACACATAATCCCTGACCAATGGAATGCATTGGTTAAGAGCTCAGCTTGGGCAAATTGTTTCATCCTCCGTGAACTTCAATTTTTTCAACTGTAAAACAAGGGATTCAGTTCCAACCTCAGGAGAGACGTCTATGGATTGAATGAGATAAGGCATATACAATGTTCGGTGCGATGCTGGGCTCAATAAATGCTCAATAAATGCTGCCATCTCTATGACTAGCCTGGCCAGGATGACTTTATGTTTGTCATATTTCAACAAACATCCCTGAGTGAGGGTGAATGTCATGTCTCTAGCAGAATGCTACTGTTTGCTATCCATCCTGTTATTACTCATAAAAACTATCACCTCATCCACCTCTTGGTCCCTATTTTTATTACAGAATGCCACTTTGCCTTTGAAGATTTTCCTTTTTCCACTGGATCTCTGAAATACCAGTTATATGTGAGATTCACTCCCACTGCCATGTATTCTGACCTACCCAATTTCAGTAATTCCTTTTCTAGTCTTTGTATAGTTGCATTTATACAAATACTACAGGTTGCTTTAACATAAAGCCTGTAAAGATATATGAAAAACAAAAACAAATTTTATACCAAATAATAAAATTATTTTTCTTTGCTGGTTTCTTACATAATTCATGGCCCTTGATAATTCCCATCTGAATTCAATGGTTTGATATTTTGTAAAAACATAAAGAAGCCAGTGTTTCTTCCATTTCACCTACAAATAAATAACCCATTCTCTGTACTCAGAAATGAATAGACAAGGTCCATATAATTTTATTTTATAACTTTTGCAACTAAAAATAATACAGTGATAAACACTGATTTCAACCCCTGTGTGTCAAAGGTCATACCTTTGTGTGGAAAAAAAAAAAAAAAAAGATAACTAATGAAAGGAAAAAAAAATCCCCTTTTATGCACCTTTCTTTCTTTTCACAACTCATCCAAAAAGATGAGGACAGTCTTGGTTAATTTCTAAGGTTAAGAGGTCTCACACAAAGAGGTTTTAAAGAAATATTTATTGAATTAAAAGAAAAAAGTCTCTATGAGACTTTTGTTTTTCTAATGAGCATGGATTTTAACACTAACCCACATTTCCAAAAGTAGGCTTCTATAATATGAGAATTCAAAAGAGCTGACGTGTTTATTCTAAGTCCACAGGAAGGTGAAATGCCAGCCATTACAGAGCAAAGGTGAAGACATTCAAAATGTGGGGGTTTTGTTTTTTTATTTTGTGCTTTTTCCTACTTGGGCTTTAAATATTATGGTGAAAATAGCTCATTTGTTTTTCTGGAATGGCTAGAACAGATCATCAAAGTAATTTGATTCATACAAATGCTCTTCCTCCACATTCTTTCAGAAAAGTAAAACAAAACACTTAATCATCTTTGTTTTGGTCTGCATTAATCTCACAAATCTCAAAAAAGATTTATTGGCCTGTGTCTTAGCGTCTGTTACATAATGAAATGCTAATTTCATTTTCATAAAATGATTCCTACATTGAGCGTGAGATAAAGCATCAAACCAGATTTTATTTTGTAGGTTTAATATTTTAAGTGTTTTTTTAATTTTAAAATAATTTCAAAATTATCAAAAATTTCTAAATGTACAAAGATCTTTTTACTCCTGAGCCATTCTGAAATAAATTATCACTGGATGATTTAGTGTGCATTTCCTACCACCAGGGACAATTCTTCTGTGTAACCACAAGATAATCACCTATCTGGGAGGAGAAACTTTTCCTCTACCCTCTCGTAGGGTAGTTCAGTATCAGGGGCCTGCTAATTTAACTGACAAAGGCTGCTTAACAGGAGAAAAGTAATATACATTTATTAGTATTTTTATTTGCACAGGAGTTCACAGAAAAAGAAGTGAAGCTTAAAGAAGCAGATTCAGGAATGTATATATACTTCTTAACAAAGGAAAGAGGGTGTGAGCTTCAAAGGAAGATAAATCATAGGGAAGTGAGTAGGAAGTATATGGGGGAACCAGTGGATGATAAGGGCCATTTTAGTAAGGTTTATTTATGCAGATTCATTTCGGTGCTGGCTCTCCATCTCTGTGGATAAAAGTTTCTCCTTTTATCCTGGTACACAAGAGGAGTGAAATTTATGCCACCTTCACAAAGGGAAGTTTATGCTCTGCTTTTAGAGAGATGAGGGAAGGGCAAAGAATTCTTCCTGTATTTGTCTACTCTTAATTGCCTTCAGCTTAAAATAATCCTATGTCAAAGTGATATAAATTCAGAAAATGAACATTGGTACAATACTACCCTCTAATCCTCAAACCCATTCAATTTTTTGCCAAATACTTTGTTCATACCCTTCATAGAAAAAAAAGGATGCAACTCACGATCATAGACTGCATTTATATTTTATGATTTTAGGTCTCTTTCAGTCTGAGATAGTTCCCCAATCTTTCCTTGACTTTCATGACCTGAGACTTTAGATTACGGCCTGATATTCAGTGGAGCGTCTCTCAATTGGCTTTTGTCTAATGTTTCCTCATAATTAGATTCAGATTATGCATTTGGGGAAAAATACCACAGATGTGAAGCTATTTTTTTCTTAATGCATCTTATCAGACGGTCAGAGTTTGGATTCATTACAGGTGATTTTAACCTTGATCCTTTGACTAAGGTGGTGCTTGCCAAGATTCTCCAATGTAAAGTTATTCTTTAGTATTTCCTTCAGTATTCACTAAGTATTGACAGGAGGGAGATCCTATGAATTATGTAAATATTCCATTCCTCATCTAAATTTTAGCCACTAGTTTTAGCATCCATTGATATTTCTTATTTGAATTATTACTGTGATGTCTGCCAAATATTGATTTTCTATTCCATAATTTCTTCTACTTTTATTAGTAGGCACTCCAGTGTAAAGAAAAAACTTCTCCTGTTCCTATTTAGGTTTGCTTTAAAATCCTTATAAGTATAAATTAATTAATGAGTTCCTATTGTAATTAATGAGTTATAATGTATTCTTCTTATTATTTATTTTGATGCTAAAATTGTCCCATTTTTTAACCAGCCTTCTGAATACTTCTTAATTTCTGGCACAAAAAGAAATTCTAGGTTCATCCATTTTAGATTCATATGAATGTTACAAAAAAAGGGAATATGGACTATTGAAATTTTTAATAAACCAATTTACAGATGTAGGAGGAAATCTATTTGGTACAAGTCTAGGGCATAAATGTTAAACAGTGACTGCAACTTAAAAAAAAAATTCCTATAAAGAAATACAATTTTTCTAAGTTTAAAAAAAGAAAATAAACAGAAATGGGCATCAGTTATTACACATGTGTACACCATACATCTCTCTCTCTCTCTCTCTCTCTCTCTCTCTCTCTCTCTCCCTCAAAATTCAAAATGAAGATGTGAGCAACATCAGAAACTGGTTTTCACCTGAACTGAATGCAGAGTGCCCTCTAGAGGCTTCATTCAATCAATGCAGTATTTCCAACAGCGGATGAACCTACTTAAATTTCTATACGTTTCAGACACAGTTCTTATTACATGAATAGAATTACTCGACACACAATAAGTGACCCTGAGTTGATTCAGCATAGGAGGGACTGCCTGTAACGAAACGAATGTAAGGGATCTGACGAAAAGTGAGCTTGTACCCAATCAACTACACAAAAGAATTGAAAACATGCCATCAGGAGATAGAAGACATTAAATTGTCAGTTTGTAACTTTGGTAAAGCTGTTATGAAATCTTCCAAAAATTTATCACAGAAGGAATATCTTCATAACTGATTCCACTATTTCCTCTATATCCATAGCCAAACTGGTGTAGATTCTGATGGGCAAGCTGCCTCACTCCCCAGTCTTCATTGGTTCACTATATGCCGCAGCAGACCCAGAGACTAGTCATAAATTAAAACCAAGAATGGCAACCAGGTCTTGAAATGAAACTTCAAAACAGATGTGAAAAATATCACATTTAAGCTGATATAGTTTAAATAAGTGTTATTTAATGAATAATTAAGTAGAAAGGTAGACAATTTCTGCTATAAAATTTTTGTACTGCTCTCAAGTATAGTCTCTAGGGCGCCTGGGTGGCTCAGTCGGTTGAGCGTCCGACTTCGGCTCAGGTCATGATCTCACGGTCTGTGGGTTCGAGCCCCGCGTAGGGCTCTGTGCTGACAGCTCAGAGCCTGGAGCCTGCTTCCGATCCTGTGTCTCCCTCTCTCTCTGCCCCTCCCCCGCTCTCACTCTGTCTCTCAAAAATAAATAAATGTAAAAAAAATTTTTTTAAATAAAAAAAAGTATGTAGTCTCTAAATTACTTAATGTCTCAGATATAGTTATTAAAAGCATCTCTTTCTCCCCGCCTTTGCTATAATTTAGAGGAATTTGAATAAAATCCTTTTACCAGTAGCTGTTGTGTTAAAAAAAAAAAAAAAAGACCTTTCAAATATTTGTCCCAGTGAAATTCAACTTTAACAATACTGATTTAAGAGAAAAGTTTTAAAATGATATTGTTTTCCTGTTAATGGTAACTGTTACCTAAATACATGGTCAATGATCCAAGAGAAAATATAATTAGACATGATTCAAAATTTAATCTTCTAGTCTTCCTAGTCACACCTTGGTATTGTATAGAGACTTGGCAGATACATTTTATGAAATTAAAGGAAAACTATAGTCAACATAAGAATGTGGTTACATAGGCTCCTGGGTGGCTCAGTACATTAAGTTTCCGACTCTTGATTTCGACTCAGGTCATGATGTTAGGATTTGTGAGATCAAGCACTGAGTTGAGCTCTGCGCTGACGGTGCAGATCCTGTTTGGGATTCTCTCTCTCTCTCTCTCTCTCTCTCTGCCCCTCCCTTGCTGTCTATCTTCCTTTCTCTCTCTCTCAAAAATAAAATAAATACTAAAAAAAAAAAAAAGAATGTAGTTACATCAGATGACTATACCAGACCTAACTTATCTTCTTTGCTTTTTTGACATAGACTCAACTGTAAAATATATCATTTAATGTTTCTGTTGAAATTCTTATTTCTAAGAACATTGCAGGGGAGGAAAATTCTTTCCTCTGCCCATTTTAGGTCTTGGCTGGGCTTTGTAACAAAAGACAGCTTAAGAGAGAAAAACATACACATGTTCATGTGATATGGGAGCCCTTGTATGGAAATGAAGACCCAAAGAAATGACAAAACCTAAATGCTCTTCTACTAGGATGAACAAAGAGAAGCTTTTGTGGAAACAGAAAATATGTTAAAGTAAGGTTAAAGAAAGATAAGAATTATTTAACAAGGTCTGTTTATGTAGAATTCTTTCAGTCTTCCTGTCCTTGATAATAAGAATGTTCCTTTCTTGCTGGTTCAGGGAGGACATCTTTCAAAGGGGGGGGGGGTGGTCTTATCCTGTTTTCAGGAAGAAAAGGGGAGAGCAGAATGCTTTTCTTACATCTACTGTTTTTCAAGTGACTTTAACCTCAAAATAATCCTGATGCTGAAGTGGCATATTTTGAAGTGGATAGTAGACCACCCTTCAAAATTAATGACAAAATATATAACTTTTCTGTGCATGTATAGAAAACTGTGTTTTCTATTGCTTCAACCTTTAAAATTATTCGCTTTTTATAGTCTGCTTCTTCAAGAGAATGGAATTTTAAATAAATAAAAACCAACCTTGATGATAGTATCCCATATTAAAACAAAAATAACAAAAATACCAAAGAATCTACCCCCCTATTGATCCATAAAGCTATCAAGCTATGCTCTTCTTGTATCCCTGTCAGTGGGTGCATTTTGTGTTATTTTTAACTTTGTAATAAATGGTAAGCAGAGTAATGATGTTTGCATGACCTCTTCATGTTTCTCCTTTTCCTCTCCTACCATCCCTGCTTCCCAAAGTAGAGAAACTCACATCTTAACATTCTGTGCTCTTCCGGGCTCAGCCTGTTCATGAGATCTAGTATGGTGTCATTTTCCTCTTAATAAAATCTCAGAAGTACTGTTAGGTGAGAATCATGCTTAATATTTGCCTTAGGATAAGGTTTTACCCCTGTTTATATTTCTTCTCAAGTATTGATCTGTGAGTTTGATTCCAGGGAATTGGAAAGGATTTCCCAAATCAGAAATACCTCCTGAACCCTGCTTACTGATCCCCGAAACTGTACTTTGTAGCAGAAAGATGTGTCCCTGTCACAATACTCATAGCCTTTAAGCCTTTGTTGGCTCTTGTGCTCAGAGGCAGATGTATTGAAATGAGGAGGGAAGAAATAATATAAATACCATGGAGAAAAATGCATCTAAAAAAGACAGAGGAAAAGCCTACACATGACTTTTTAATATAAGCTTCTCCTTCTTCAGTACTACCTTTTATCTTTATTGACTTCAGATCTAGTTGTTCTTGACTCTTTGTCCTCTTAGCCAATATTTAATAATCCCAGCAAGGATCTGAACTGCAAGGATAAGCAAGCTAAACCTGTCCTGCTTCCAGAGGTGTATAATCTAATGGAGAATACATGCAAGTAAACACACAATTACAATAAAGTGTAATAAGCTTTGTAACGGGAGAAATAGAGGTTGCTATGGAAGTACATAGTCAGACTGTCTCATGCAATCTAGGATTCAGTTTCCCTCCCATATTTAAGGTGAAAATCGTAGGATGGCTAACATTAAGCCAGGCAAAAAGGCCAATGTATGCACTTATTAGAGTATCTTCTGACAAAACTGTGTTTATTCACGGAAACTATATGCTACTCTCAATCTGTCACTCTGCCCTTGTGAATGAGAGTGTTTCACCTGTGCGGAACAGTTCCAATGAAGAGGCCAACTCAGTAGGATAACTGTGGGAGGATGTGGTTTCTATGTAACTTTGCTCACTGGTGCCCTTTCATGGCCTGAACAGCACCTGCAGTTCACTACATCTCTGCTCCAACCTGGCTTCTCTCCCCGCATGTTTGTCCTGGCTGCAGCCACAAGAGGTTTGACTTACTTGGGCACGTGGCACATCAGTTCAGCAACCTAGCACATTACAGAAGCTGAGAGGAAATGAATAGGGATACAGACAAGAATGCAAATCGAGTGCTACAACAGAGGCCATGTTTATAAGAAATACCCCTATCCTCTGGGCTTGAGTATTAGACATGCAAAGACCATTTTTAGACACTATTTAAATTATTAAAGCACATAGCTTAGGTAAAACTTTAGAAATATCCATTTTTGCCTGAGACCAATGCAACTTCAAAATTTCTCCGAGGGGCGTCTGGGTGGCTCAGTCGGTTGAGCATCCGACTTCGGCTCAGGTCATGGTCTCGCAGGTTGTGGGTTCGAGCCCTGTGTCGGGCTCTGTGCTGACTACTCAGTGCCTGGAGCCTGCTTCAGGTTCTGTGTCTCTCCATCTCTCGGCCCCTCCCTCTGCTCATGCTCTGTGTCTCTCTGTCTCTCAATAATAAATAAATGTTAAAAAAAAAATTTTTTTAATTCTCCGAGCAAACATTTCTCTTCTACTACCTTCTTAAGCCACAAGTGTTAAAGTTCCTAATTGCTAAAGTAATTAAGACATCATGACTTTATTCATCGAAAACACATATACACAAAGTAATCTTTTTTTTTTTTATGTTTATTCATTTTTTAAGAAAGAGAGAGAGAGACAGAGCATGAGCGGGGGAGGGGCAGAGAGAGGAGACAGAATCTGAAGCAGGTTCCAGGCTCTGAACTGTCAGCACAGAGCCGGACATGGGGCTTGAACTCATGAACCACAAGATCATGACCTGAGCCCAAGTCAGACACTTAACCGACTGAGCCACCCAGGCGCCCTCACAAAGTAATCTTTATTGAGTAATTTATTTCTCTCCAAATTGGTCAAGAATATGCTCAGAGTACTAATCATAATAACAAAAAGTAAAACCTAAAAATTACTCCTTCACTATAGTCTTTTAGACAACACTTCTCATTCCGAATCACCAAAGATTACAGTTCCTGGGCTTTGGACATCTGGAAGCATTTCCATTATAGAAGAACCCACTATCGATTTTTTCCTTGTCTTATATTTGCAAATATGCTTTGTTCTCCGGAATCTTTCCTAAAAAGTCTTGGCTTACGGTGTAAGATCAAAGCGTAAAATGTGACCTTGGCAGCAGGCCGGGAGGAAATGTGGACATAAGAGGTGGGCGAGTGTGTGGAGGAAGGAAGAGCACTAGTGTCCTTCATTCTTGCCGTGGCTTTGCTGTCATTTGACTCCCCTGAGCTTCCTTTTTCTGTCTTAAATGCAGGACTTGAATTAAATGAATTTCAGGTTATTTCTTTTTTTTTTTTTAATTTTTTTTAACGTTTTTATTTATTTTTGAGACAGAGAGAGAGCATGAACGGGGGAGGGTCAGAGAGAGAGGGAGACACAGAATCTGAAACAGGCTCCAGGCTCTGAGCTGTCAGCACAGAGCCCTACGCGGGGCTCGAACTCACAGACCGCGAGATCATGACCTGAGCCGAAGTCGGACGCTTAACCGACTGAGCCACCCAGGCGTCCCAATTTCAGGTTATTTCTAAGATTGTTGTTATTTGTTTGTTCTTCAGGAATTTACACTACTTGCCAGTACCAATGATGCAACCATAGCATGTAACCATAAAAACCAAGTCTGGTGAATTTGGGTTGCATGCTCACCATGACTCAGTATCAGAAACTAGAAATTTGAGGTTTTAAAGTATAGATATCCAGTGATGTTAACATCAATGCACAAAATGTTAAAAACATGACCATGATACAGTATAAAATGAACCTGTTTGTGTTTTTTTAATATTTTTAATGTTTATTTAGTTTTGAGAGACAGAGCATATGTGAGGAAGGGGCAGAGGGAGAGGGAGATACAGAATCCGAAGCAGGTTCCAGGCTCTAAGCTCTCAGCACAGAGCCTGACGCAGGGCTCGAACCCAAAAACCCCGAGATCATGACCTGAGCCAAAGTTGGACACTTAACCGACTGAGCCACCCAGGCACCTCTGTTTGTGGTTTTAATTCAACTAATTAATTAATAATATCCAAAAAGATAAAAAGGCACATTCAAAGAGTATTCGAGGAGCTGGGTAGGTACAGGCAATTTAATAAAGGAATGTTAGAATAAGATGGTTAGATTAGATACAGTTAATGCCCTACAAGGCAGGAAACCATAACCTTTGATATTATATTTTCTACCAGAAAGGATTCTACAAATGACAATGTCTAGGTTCTAATCAAATAGTAAAATTTAAATCATTAAATAATCCTTGGATAAGCCTATTAAACCATGGCGTTCAAAGACATGCTATATCCTTTCCTTAACAATAATTTTTTGAAGGCTTCTGTACTGGAGACTCTTGAATATGTAATTGATGTCCAAAGGCTCCAAATACACCTGAAATCCATTCATCTCTTTCCCTATTTTCTCTGGTTGGGCCACTAGTGAATCATAATTTTCTGATGGTAGTCTAGGGGAAATCCGCTCACACAATTTACATAATTTAGATAATTTAGACATAATTTACACAATTTACATCATTTTAAAAAGCTTCTTTTTTTTTAAAGCTTCATTGTCATATTGGATTAACCTACTATCCTACTGGTAAAATCTAATTCATATTAATACCATTTCTAAAAAACATACCTTTTCTGTTTGCTTTCTATGTTGGTTTATTTTTGTAAGTGAAAGGTAAGAATGAGGGGTAATAATGCGGAAGGTTTATATTCACTTAATTCTAAATAAACAATGAATAAGCCAAGGTCTAACAGGGATTTACTAGACTTCATTGAATTCTGTCACACTCCCCTCAGAGAACTGTTGGTTTAACAATAGTCTATATAATTCTCTGTCCACTTGCAACTGAGTAGGGAGGCCACCTCAAATAAAGATTTTAGTAATAGTGTTTGAGTCAAAGAGTCATTTATGAATTTCTGTGGCTCCTTCATGTTAAATAAATAAATAAACAAATAAATGAAGTGTCCTCTTAGAGAAAGCCACAGTAAAATTTGATTTTAAAGTGGTCACTCAAGACAATAACTTGTTGGATCAGTGATTTTCAGCTTTTTAGGGGAAGTCAAGAACTTGATAAAAACTATAAGCCCTTCCTTCAGAAAGAGACAATGAGCATATAAGACATACATTATTTCATATTTCATTTTATCTGGGATGATTCATCCCATTCATGCACCTTGGTCAAGAACTCACAGCTTACTTTCCTAAGCTGCATATATAAGCTGCATAATAAGGAGCTGCATAAAAGATATGTGGTAGGTGAGACACTGATCCTCATAGCTTGCCTCCCAAGCCTGTCCTAACATCTGACCTTATAAATCAGCTACATTTCAGTTGTAGACACTAGTAGGTTTTCTTTGAAGCTGAAGCAGACAACAGGCAACGAATGGAAAACCTAAACCCAATTATTTGGGGATAACATAGCCCTCTTACGGTCCTGCTGTATTGACAATTCCTAAAATCGTGAACAACCAAATCGTAGAGTGAAATGTCATGGGCCTCAGAGTGCACCCTTGTCTTGCCCTTTATAAGTGAAATGACTTTAAGAAAGACACTTCTTTTGGGCATATGGGTGGCTCAGTCAGTTAAGCATCCAACTCTTGATTTTGGGTCAGATAATGATCCCATGGTTCATGAGATCAAGCCCCATGTCGGGCTCTGTGCTGACAGCCTGGAGCCTGCTTGGGATTGTCTGTCTCCACCTCTTTTTCTGTCCCTCCTCCGCTCTCATGCTCATGCTCTCTCTCTCTCTCTTTCAAAAATAAATAAATAAACCTAAAATGGAATGTACTCCTTTCTTAAGGCTCAAGTTACTCATCTGAATGATTAAGGAGCAGAATCCAGAGCACAACTCATGGGAACCATAACCCTTGTTTAATCTGCTGGGTAGAATCAGGAAACAGATCCAAAGTTGAGGATATACATACCCAGTAATGCAGGGTCATGTAGGATTTGTTCTATTTGTATGTAAAAGTTTGGTAGAATGTTTTTCTTTTTCTACTCTAAATCTTAAGTCAAAATGTTATATTAAGATTATAACTATGTTTCATGCATTTAGCGATCTAAAGGGAAAAGCAGAGTTTATCAGCTGTAATTCATTCTGCCTCTCACTTGTCAGAACGTTGAGCTTTATAAGCAAGAAATAAACCTTAGTAAATATGTTTTCTTTTGTAGAATAAATCTAAGGCCAATTGAAATTCATGAACTATATATAATACATTTCACTAGTTAAAAACAACAAAAAATATTTTTATCCAGCAAATTCTTATATTAAAAGAATACTGTAAAAAGATTTGCTATGAATGTCATAAAACCCAAATAGGGAATATGGTTACCTTTTTTTTATTCAAGGTGTAACTAAACTTTTTGATTATCTTTTGAAACAAATTGAAATTTTTCTGTGTTTTTTAAATTATTTTTCTCTTCAGCAATATACAAAATGTATGGTTCCTACTCTCCAAACTCATTTGTTAGAATGCTTGATAACTGGGCCAGGCCCTCAGAATACTAACCATGCTCTCAATTATTGAGCACCTACCACATGTCTGGCACTGTGCTAGCCCTTGCACATATGTTATGACTAAGCCTATTGATGGTCTCCCAATGTAACATTATTTCTCTTTTTATAAACCACACCAATAAGGTTCATAGATGTTAAGGGACTTACCCTAGGTCCCACCACTAGGTTCAACTCTAAAAGCTTATTTTCTACTTTCTACTACATCATAATGCTTCTTTCAGAGGCTTCGGATGTAAGTTCTGAGGCACACTCATTACAGCGACAGCAGTGGCTACAACCATGGCAATGAGAAATACACTCAAATCCTAACTGAGGTACACTGTCTGGAGTCCCACCCGTCCTGTGTTCTTTTGGCTCCCAGCTGGATTCCTGAGTGCCCAAACCCTGTCCCTGCCACAGCAGTCAATACTGAGACCCACCATCTCCATAGATCTTACCAGAAGCTCCTCACCTCTGGTCACCAACACACGATTCTCTTCCTCTTTGCTGTCACTTCTCCTTTTCCTGTAGTGGTCAAAGTTACCCACTGAGGCTCACACTGTACCAAGTCCAGGGCCCATCACCCCTATAAGACCATCCCTCTTTGGCCATTGTTCCGAGGAACATATGCTGAACCCCACCCTCAAAAGAGGGAGCAGGGTCCTCTTTCGGAGCAAAACCTTTACTCACTTGTCCGAATGAAAAAGGAAAGGGTGGCTGTAAGCCTGTAAGCATGTTCCCTATTAAAATTATGACAATTGGAGAATCATCACCGCATATAATTATTTCTGCAAAACGTGAACCCTGCAATAGTGAACACTCAATGAATTATTGTTGAACATTGAAGAATTCACATAATTGAAGTATAAATGAACAAGGCAGCCATGAATACAGTAATAACTGACTTAGGGTGTGCATTCTAAAGCTGCTGTTAGTGTTTCCTTGCTGAATGATTTATGTCTCAACTTTATCCGTCTTATGAGTTTGAAGTTATTTGCATACATTTTAAATAAGCATTGAATCTAATGATTGGATTTGAGTTAATGACAGGTATTTTGAGTTAAATTTCATTGTAGAATCACACTGATTTAATAACAAGTACTTACTGAGTTTATACTATGCGCCAAGGAAACAGAGCAGTAAATAAAAATGAAGACCCTTCTTTTAGGGGACATGTATAGGGCCTAGATGGGTGTAAGAGAGAAGAACAGTAAACAGATAGGAAATGAAAATAATAGAAAATAGAAAATTCTAAGAAGAACATAAAACAGAATTAAGGGGGAGTAGTGATGGGTGTGAAAAACTATTTCAGATGCTTTAGTCAGCAGAGGCTTTCTTGATGAAGTGACACTTGAGACAGGACCTGAATGGGGGAGCAAGTCATGTGGAAGGAATAGCAAATATCAAGGTCCTAAAGTGGAAGTCTTGCATAGCATGTTCTGTACACTGTGATGGGGCAAGTGTTCCTGGAAGGAAAAAGCAGGAGGAAGAATAGAAGATGAGCTCAGAAACATAGCAAGGGAGCCAGAGCATCATGGGACTTGGGGGTAGGTCATAATGGTCATATCAAAGTGGTGATCCTGTCCGAGGTTTGAAATGGCTCATTAACAAGTTTGCCACAGAGGAATATAGTACCAGAAAGTATTGTGAGCTTATGGTGGGCAAGTCTGGTTTAGAATAGGTCTGAAAGTCGCCTCAGGAACTTATTCAGTCTAGTCCAATTCCAGTGCTATTTGGGAATGTAGATAATCTGCAGGATTTGAGGCAAAGGAATTTTGTGACACTTCTCAGAGGTTTGTGGGAAACTTTGAAGCCCCAATGCCATGAATATGCAATGATGTGGGCTGTGAAGGATTTTACTGTAGACCCAGTGACTTATAACATACAGTGACATCATATGTAGGGCTTGAGGTACAGACATTTCACAGCCTGAAAGAAAGAGTATAAATATGAAGGTCAAGGTATATTATTTAGGGATTTCACATCACAAATAACAGAAATCAAGCAAAACTAGATAGTTTTAAAAAATGGAGACAATTCATTATAAGGACATGGAGTGGTTCCCAGAATACAAGGGTGGGAAGGCAGTTATGCTTTAGAAAGGGCTTTTTCAGAACTAGAAAATTGTCAGGACTCTCTCCATCTCACAGCCCTGCATTTTCCTACTCATATGCTTCATTCTTAGCTCCCTCCGCACACAGAAGAAGATCTCTTTGGCTGGGATCAGTTGTTTTCTTTTGGTCCAATCAATTATAACCAAAGACGTGAGGTCAAGAAGTGTCAACAAGCCTGGCAACAAGCTCCTGGGAGTTACTCTCAAAGAAAGTAGTGGGCTGGGCAGACAAATCAAGTAACTTCAGCCACATAGGTATACAATTAGGTCATCCACCTACACATTCATTTTATGTGCAGACAACTTTGAAAAGTCCTCCTAAAAGATCTCCTACCCCAATCCTAGGTGTTATTTTTAGGGGCTGAGAAATGATAAGGCAGGCAAAAAAAATGTATGTGAAGAAAAATCACATAATGCATGCATTTTTCTTGTGAATTGTGGTTTTAGTGCAAAAATTTCTCCATCATGGCAAGGTGGCATAATATGAAAGAAAATGGAAAATTTAAGTCATAAAATCTGTTTTAAATCTTGGCACTATTAATTAAGGGTCATGGGAATGTAAGCAATTCATTCTGGTTTTCAGATAAATGATACAATTGGACGAGATTCTCCTTAAGGCAAATATTCTTTGACTCTAATATAATATTTCCATTTGGTAGCAAATAATTGCTTATAAATTTGTTCTCAGATTAATTGCAAACATACAGCAAAATGGTTAAGATAGGGAATAGTTTACAATAACTAAGACAAGGAAACTACCTAACTGTCAGTAATGAATATATGAAGAAGTGTACACACACACACACACACACACACACACACACACACTGGAGTATTTTCAGCCATACAAAGACAAGGAAATTCAACTACTTGTGACAACGTGGATGGACCTTAAAAGCATTATGCTAAGTGAAATAAGTCAGAGAAAGACAAATACTGTAGGTACTATATGATCTCACTTATATGTGGAATGTAACAACAAAGCAAAACAAAACGAAATGAGAAAACCCCCACAGAACTCTTAGAAAAAAAGATCAGGTTTGTGGTTACCAGAGGGGGTGTTGGGGGAGCAAATTGGAGGAAGGAGATTAAAAGGTACAAACCTGCAGTTATGAGATAAATAAGTACTAAAGATGTGATGTACCATGCGATGACTAGAGCTAACACCACTGTAGAATATACGGGAAAGTTGTGAAGAGTGTAGATCCTAAGAGTTCTCATCACAAGGAGAAGTGTTTCTTTCTTTTCTTTTTATTGTATCTGTATGAGAAGATGGACATTAGCTGAACCTACTGTGGTAATCATTTCACAATATATGTAAATCAAACCATCATGCTGTATGCCTTAAACTTATACAGTGATGTGTGTCATTTATTTCTCAATAAAACCAGAGGAAAAAAACCAAAACATATACACAGGCTACAGAATCCTATAGATTTGAGTTTGCTTTTGGCCCTGCCAGTGTTTGACTTTGCATAAATTAACAAATTAGTTAATTTCCTAAAACCAAGTTTGCTTCTCTACAAAATGAAGGTATGGGTGACCTCAATGGATTGTTGTGCCACGGAATAAGAAAGTGTAGGTCACCGGGTTCACTGTGAGCACTCAATTCTGGTCATTGTTATCAGGCTGTGAAAATGCCTAAGCTTGTCTGCATCTTACTCTATCACTTTGTATAAATGTGCAAGTAAGTGAAAACTAAACTCCAATAATCCTTAAAGTGTTCCAATGGCATGGACTGATGAACAAAAATGAGATTAGAGACCTGAGATTCTAGAGAGGTACTGTAGACACATAAGACCTCCGTGCCATTGACAAACTCATCGTACCTCTGAATAATTTGTAGTTAACTTGGTAAAATGTGACTTTCCCATGTCCCCAAGCAGATGTGAAAGCATGGAGTTGGACAATAAAATCAGAGATCTGATCGAGAGGAATGATTCTCCTGATCTTAAAGGGGCCACCCCAGGAGCCACACCAGGTCACAGAAATTCATGTTCTCTAAAGGTAAGAAACCACCTTTTTTCTACTTTTTCTCAAAACACCCTTCAACAGTGTGTTCACTCAGAAGAGTTTGGGACAGTCCCCAGATCATTTACAGTAATGTGCTTCCTTGATGACTGAGAGGTTATAAAGCCAACCCACTCTAAAACCCTCTTACACAGTCACTTCCTGTTACTAAGGAAACCCTTCAGCACAAACACTTTCCCATTTAAAGCTTGATACCAGGCAGGCAACTGTGACAACAGGGAAGTAGGAACAAACTTGTGCTATGAAAAATAATGTTTAATACAGCAACATCTCTTTTGGGGAGAGGAAGTAACCCAATTTGTGTAAACTCTCTTACCTTGGGTTACTAAAATCAGCATAATCCGTTGTCCATTTTTTAAAGAAAAAACAGGCTTTCTGGATAAAAGGAGTGGTCCGACTTTGAGTTTCCTCGTTTCAGGATATTTGTTTACAGTGCTTCATGGAAGCAAATAAAATTCCAGGGTAAGCTCAAGCTAGGAACTTTGTGGATAACTTCCTAGAAATGCATCATAAATGACAATATGAACCCATAGCCGTTCTGATTAGAAACCATCTCTAATGACCTTTTAAAAAAATCCAATAGAAATAAGTTTGAAAGCATGGCTGACAAAAAAAAGACCAAAAAAAAAAACAAAGAAAAAAAACCAAAAAAAAAACCCAAGGGTGCCTCCGTGGCTCAGTCGGTTAAGCATCCGACTTTTGCTCAGGTCGTGATATCATGGTTCGTGGGTTTGCACCCGGCATCAGGCTCTGTGCTGACAGCTCAGAGCCTGGAGCCTGTTTCAGATCTGTGTATCCTTCTCTCTCTCTGCCCCTCCCCTGCTCACACTCTATCTCTCTCTCTCAAAAATGAATAAACATAAAAAAAAAAAGAAAATAAATAAATAAATATTTAAAAAATAAACAAAAACAACTTACATAACTTCTTTAGTCCTTATTTCTAAAGTAACTCATGTTCATTGTGAAAAAGTTATCCTAAGCATAGAGAGAGAAAACAATAAAAATCATGTGGAAACAGATTTCTGGTGGACCTAGTGAAGCTTGGATCCCCATAGCCAAATATTTACTTAGGCACTTAATTTACATTCATACATTTGTATCTTTTTCTTTTAAAGGAGGCCCTAGAATTGTATATAGTATAAACTTCTGGCCTCACTACAATTAATCTGTCTCTGAAATCCCCTTTTGGCCCACCACTCCCAGAGAGCATCTCTTAGCATTTGGGTTCTCTCTGTGTCTCTCTTTTTGGCACACACACACACAGACACACACACGCACACAGAGGCACACAGAGGTTTGTTGAACTTACCTTTTTTCACTTTAAAAATATGTTATGGTCACTCCCGTAACTCTTTTGCATGCATTTAATAAATGCAAATGTGTAAATATGCATTTATACATGTATTGTGTGTTTGTTCGGTATCTATGTACTCCTGTTTAGAAATCCACTTCTTCCTGAAAAGGTAGTATCTATTTTTTTTTAATTTTTCTTTTAATGTTTATTTATTTTTGACACACACAGAGAGAGAAAGAGCATGAGTGGGGAAGGGGCAGAGAGAGAGGGAGACACAGAATCCAAAGCAGGCTCCAGGCTCTGAGATGTCAGCACAGAGCCCGACACGGGGCTTGAACTCACAGACCACGAGATTATGACCTGAGCTGAAGTTGGATGCTTAACTGAGCCACCCAGGCACCCCAGTAGTGTCTATTTTTAAAGTTAGAAATGAGTATCTGCTGATGGTTAGGAGCCAAGGAAGGCTTAGTTCTCCACTTCTTTCTTCTCATCTTACCCCATCCTCCCAACCCTCACACATACACATCTAACTCCCACTTAGGACTTTCTTTCTTCACAGAAATATATGCTTTTCTCAAGTGGCCTTCTTGTCTACTCGTGAAAATAAGATTTTTTGGTGAGACTTTGAATCCCCTCCAGTACCCTAATCCTCATATGCTCTGATTATCAGCCCCAAGATTTATTTGCTCATGACTGACTTCCCTCTCAACTCTGTTCATTTTGTCTTCTGGATTCCTCCTTATATGGTAAAGGCCTCTTCTACATCCTCATTGCCATCCTCTTGGTAATTAGTTTCCTCTATTTTGGAGAGTTAACTAAAACTTGTACCTCTCTTTAAGATACAGCTTCTCTCATCACTTCCCTGATGAAATGTGCTCGTTTTCCTACATACCACACATCCAGGCAAAGGATTGAAGATTTTTAGCTGATGTTTTTGTTTTTGTTTCCTTTTCCTTGTAAAGTGTGAGATAAAAACATTTAGAGAAAGTGAGAAAATGAGAGGTGAGATCCAGTGTATATGGAAATTGGGGATGGTAAGAAGTAGGCAGTGGGAGACAGAAAAGAGGCATAAAACTGCAATGAGTTGCTGAATAGCAGTGAGGATGGAGTTAAGCTTCACAGCCACCACTTTTTGATAAATCCAGTCACTGCATGGTATTTGAGTTCCTATATCTTCCATATCTCCATCACCTCTCACCAGCTTAAAATATGTTCTTGCCTCTTCTACCTTCTCCACTTTTAAACATATGTGAGATCCCATATTATTTTATGGGGAATGTTCTATCTCATTCTTGGGCATTATAGCCAGGCTTATTGATCAGGGTGTCCAGGGATGTTCCACCCCTTGTCACACCACCAATAAGCTCTATCTTGATAAATCCAATGGTCATTTTGCATCTGATTTTTCACTTGTCTTCTCATATGCATTTGATGCTATTTACTAATTGAATCTTTTAAAAATGTCTTACTCCATCAACAACTATAAAATTAATCTCTCATCATCTCCCCTCCCTTATACACACACTTTTATTTCCTCCGATCTTTCCTTCTCATTCACCTTCAGTTTTTCACTTCCATAACCTGCTTATGTTATATCAGTGTTACCCAGGGATCTGTATGTAGTCCTTGGGTCATTAAACTACAAAATATGTGCTGATGACTCCACACACACATAACTTCCTAAACATGGAGTTCTTTTCTCCATGCACATCTATTTCATGCAGTATTTTCCAAAGTGAATTCAATATCCTTTCTGCTAAAACTCCTTGTTCCTTCCCCTTAAATTTCCTACATTAGTTAATGGATCATTATTCACCCAGTGATCCAAATTTGAGTATAATCCTGTATTCCTCCAGGGCTACCATGCTGCCCAACTCCAGGAGGCATTCCTAGAATAATGGCCAGCCTTCACCCTGGACCCTCAAGTTCTTGCCTCTTCTACCTTCATAAAATCTTTGGACTTTGTTTCTTTTCCTTCATTCTTACTACCATATCATGGTTCAGATATTCATTATTTCTTGCTAGACTATCCCCAGAAGATGCCTAACTGGTTGCCCTTCTTAAGCGTTGCTCCACACTAATTCATATTGACCAATATAGATGTTGCTACTGTTCAAGTGCTTAGAACTTAAAAATAGACTTCCTTACCTGCATCATAAAGTCCAAATGCCTTGACTTAATATATAAAATCCTCCAGGGTCTAGTCCTGGACTACATTTAGAATAAAACAGTAGGAATAGAATCTAATATTTGTGGGTCAATGATCATAACAGATATGGAGGTGTTTTATATTATGTTTGATAACTATAACAACACTTAAATATGGCTATCTCTATCCTCATTTTCCAGATAAAAAAAAAAAACTAAGGTTCATAGAAATTTTAAAATGTTACCTAAATTCATGAAGCTGCAAAGTTCTAGTCTCAAGATAGGAAGCCAAGCCTGTGCATATTTTTCTTACAGTGTCATTCTGTCTTCTACATATTCTGCCACTCTCCAAAATGCAACTTATGCTCTAGCCACCCCATAATCCCTTAGGAGACCATGCAGCTTCATATGCTATGCCTTTTCATGTGCTGTTTATTCTTTATGGAAACCCTTGCCTCCCCACATATTTGATGAACTGTCTGTTATGCCAATTCAAACTTTTCATTGTACCGTTAACCTCTCTCTCTAGTCCCACAGAGTGGCTCGAGCCCCTCCTGCTCTTTCCTGAACAATTTACCTTCCTAATAGGTCATTCATAGACTTTGTCATGTTGGGTGTTTAATCCTTTATGTATAAATATATCATCCCCACCAGTCAGACTTCTTGAGAATGAGGTATAAAATGTCACATGAAGTAGGTTTTTCTAGGAGGTATCAGTATGAAACAACACGTTTGATTTCATGAACCTTGATAAAGCTAGCTTTTCACTCAGCCTCTAGAGTCCATCCACAAGTAATTCTCAAAGTTTGCGGGGGAATCTCAGAGGTATACTCATAGATCCAGAGTCTTATCCTTTGTGTGGAAAGTGCCATTTGTTCTTGCCCATTCTGGTCTCCTAAATTATTGTCAATGGTTGTCAGGTGCTAACCTATCACTGCTACTTCTAGATGTCAGCTGTACCACCCTTGGGACTGCTATGGCACCACTCACTGTACTAAGTATGCCCAGCATGGGATATGGCCTCCAGGGTGCCAAATACAGCTAAACACTATTCCTGTCTCCACATCAGTGGGAAGGCTTTTTCTTTCCCAATTTTAGCTACACAGGAGGCTCCCAATGCTCCCTTACAGATCCAGTGTTTCACAGAGATATGTGTATGGTTTTCTATTTTGGGTGTTTTAGCTATCATCTACTGAGTGATTACTTTGGGCCACACTTTGAAAAGCATTTATATACAATCCTTACCCATCTATAGATGGGAATAATGAGGCTAAATCATTTTCCTACGGTCTAATGGAAATTGGACTCTGGACCTAAACTCAGTTCTATATATCCTGAATTGAACTTCCTGCTCTTAATTCCCTCTCCCTCACATAAATCATTTGGCAACTGGGCCATACCTCAAGCTATTATCAGGAGTGATGTTGTTGTCAGAGTAACCCCTCCTCTCTGGACTTGAAGCATATCCTTGGATCAAGCCACTGTGATGAATGAACAAGGCTGGGGTTCCCTGCCTCTGCCCTGAGGGCTCAGGAAGGTCAGTTTTCCCTCCTGGAAAACCAAGATGTTGTCCAGACAAGAATCTCCCTTTGTCCTTGCCCCAGCATCCAGGTATTCAGAGACAGCTGCACTCCCCCTACCCCTGCAGCAGGGACCAGTGAGCAACATGGTTTCTTGAGAAAATTCCCTTTTTCTGGCTCCATAGTATGAGGTAGGAGCTTCAGAGCAGGTCCTGGGAGTGGAGAAACTCTTTGTAGCTTTTGACCTACTTTTATCTTATCAAACAGTGTTTCAAACCCAGAAGGGAACATAACCCTCCCATATCATGAAGGGGAAACTGAGGCACTGAGGAGCAGCCCTTTGGATATGGTTCTTACAGCTTCCATCTGAGGCTTCCATCAGGGTCCCAGTGCTTCTGGCACCTTCTTGTCATCCTCTGGCCTAAGACAGAGTCAGAATGTGTGACCCTCCCCTGATAAAATGTTCCACAAAGACAAAAGCAAGCAAACAAACAAACTTGTGCTTTTACTCTCTCTATGAGTAAAGTTTGCCAAAAACAACCCCTGGGAGTCCTTTTTCATCCCAGTAGATTTCAGGCATATCTTTCTCAATTGTCGTCTGAAAGTATCTTCCAATATTTGACTCCTTGAGTAAACATAGTTTAATTTCCAGCTGGAATCTTGGCTGAGTTACTATTTACCCAAAAGCACTCTACAGGGGGACTTTTACATTCAAAACAAAATGAAAACTTTTACATTCTCACTGAGATATTGATAGAACTGGAAAAAGTATAAGAAAATTTCTTTTTGGTGTAAGACAAGAGTGAGCCAATGACAGAGTGACAGTTGGGGGTGTCTCTTGTTTTCCACTGGATGAAATAACAATAAGAACAATAGTACAGTATACTTCCTTTCCAGGAGCAGAAAATGAATTTCTTTATAAGTTTATGAGATGGGAAAAGTGTTGCTGAATGAAGGAGACATGTTTTAATGAAAGAACCTGAGACATATGTCAAGTTCCCTTTTTGCCCAACTACCTTTGCCAAGAATAAGAGGGAGGATTACTAGAAGATAAAATGAACAGACTGACTGTACTTTGAGGAAACAGAGAAACATTATTGATGACCATGAGAAACTCCATCAGTATGAGAGCATGCTGAGACAGTTGAAGTAGACGTTTGGCAAACAAAGGGCATCAAAAGTCTGGTAAACAAAAGAAAAATAATTGCCTAAGTAAGAAAAATATTCAAATTACAAAATGCATGTTGAGTACGAGTTACACTAAGCCAAGACACAATCCTAATGCTATGAGAAAATTAATATATGAATATTAATTTGGGACCCTATAATTGTAGGTCTTTAAATACAAAAGAAAATGAGAGAAGAATTAAAGTGTATTTTTTGGACAAATATATTTCCAGTAATTCTTTTTTTTTAAGTTTATTTATTTTGAGAGAGTGAGAGAGAGGGAAGGGGCAGACAGAGAGGGAGAGACAGACCCCCAAGCAGGCTTTGCACTATCAGCATGGAGCCTGACACGGGGCTGTATCTCATGAAACGTGAGATCATGACTGAGCTATAATCAAGAGTCAGATGCTTAACTGACTGAACCACCCAGGCACCCCTATTTCCAGTAATTCTTAGAAACAAGGATGCAACTTGGGAGTGAGAAAGAAAACTGTCCAAATTTTAATAAGATTCACTAGAATTGAATTTGCTTAAGAACCTTGTTTTGTCTCTGGATTCTATTTTGTTTTAACTGAGAGGCAGTACCCCAAATTGGCTTTTAGTAACTTTGCACAAGTTGAGGGAGGATTTCCCAGTAACTGAGGACAAATTCTAGATCCAGACATTCTTCCCAATGTAAAAAGCCCTGGGAAAATTCTTTTGATGATTCAGAGAGTAATATAAACTTATGACATTTGGAAAGATAATAAAGGAAAAACTTCCTGCAAAATACAGTAAGCTGACACACGTTTTCTGTAACCACATTGTTAAAAAAAAAAAAAAAAGCTAATTTCCTCTTCCTTATTTCCCTTTTTTTGAAAGCTAAGCTAGTATTCTTTATCAAAATACAATTTGGATGATCTAAATCTCGTTTTCTCATTTGTAAATTGGATTCTGATAAGAATACAAAGTGAGTGAAAAAGTAAAAGCATTTCATAAGTATAAAGAGCTAAACTAAACAAGCATAGCATTATTGCCATCACCATCACCATTATTTTTATGGTAGTAGGGCGACCTTGAACCCCCTCCATTTTTTTTCCATTTTTCTCATATAATGAGTAGCTTCTTTGAATCCCATTATCTAATTTCAGTAGTGATGGCTTTGGAATGTTTTAATCCTTTTTTTTCTTCATAACAGAAAAATATGTTGTTACATGAGTATTTGTTAACTCTTCATTAGGAAATGCCTGCACAGTTGGCTAGCTAAGTTCTGCCTGCATGTTCCCAGGCACAAAGAAGGCCTATCTTAGCTCAGCTGCCACACCTTGTGCTTGAAGCTCAGTGTTGGCAACCTGGGTGAAGTCACTTACATGAGCCATGTATCTTTCTCCATTTGTAAGTGCAGCTATTAGTTTTGAGTCTTCTAATTCTCAAAGTATAATCAAACTTCAAAACTAAACAGGTTAGTGGGTAAAGAAGCCAAGTTGTGTTTCCCAAAAATATTTCGAGTTAAATTGATTCCATGGCTAGTCTAAGACTTATTCCTTCTTCCATTAATAACAAGGATTTTTAAAGCCTTCCACAATGTATGATTATCAGGTACATGTCCAGATACAGAGATCTTGCTGTGTATGCCCATCTTGAACTCTATTTTATAGTAAAGTATATCACCTGGCACAACAGAAAATAGAGACACGGGTCTGTAAGCTAAAACTGCACTCTAAGATGCAAGAATTAACTCTTACAAAAGAAGGAAGGCAAAATCTCTCCCTAACATTTGAGAGGCATCCGTTTGGGGTAAGAGAAGTGAAGCAATAAACTGAAATGCTTTTGAGAAGGACACTCTTTTCCTTACTCAAATGTTGCTCATTCCATTGCTGGGAGGATTTGCCCCACGTTCCACAAGAAAGGGAGTTACAGAAAACTGGAAGATTCAGGTTGTCCTTGGAAAGATGGAAGCAATAGGTGGAAGAGTATTCTTTCTGCCTCAGTGAAAATAATAATTCTGGCAGCTCCAGTTTTGATCACTTGGGTCTGGAAGAACAGCATGACAACATGGGGTAAGAGTTGGGGTGGAGGCGGGGTGGCTGCTGGAGGAAGCCACCAAGACTTGGAGTGAAGAGTGACAACTGGATGGAAATTATAATTGATTTTATAATTCCAACTGATTAAAAGAATATAAGGTATCCAGGAGTCTGCAAAGAGAAGAAAGAGAGTTCAGAATCTCAGGGTTTCTACTGAACAGGTCAAAGGTGTTATCCTTCCTTTTAGAATTATTACTCTGCCTTTGATTGTCTTCTCCCACACTTGTATGATTTCAACAAGCAAATTTGAAAAAAAAAATTTAGATATGTCTTCTTTATTATGCAAGAAGAATAACATAAGCCTCTGGGTTAAGAAATTTGAAAACTTGTGATAGTATTAAAGAAGTGAAATATTTGGCTTCGGAGGTATTGTGAGTCATATGTTCGTAAGAGTTGTTAAGCAAATGTGTTCTTTATGTTCGTGATCTGTTTAGTTTTGTGACAGTTTGTAGATCACTCATAAGGACTTCTAAACCCTGCCTGGCTGGATTTTGGAATCCAATGTCTCAAAAGCCTTGTTTCTCAAGCAAGACTTCCCACTTCTAGTTTGGTTGATAACAACTTCTCACAAGTGTGGGAAAAGTACTAGCCAAGTGGGCACTGTCAGCTCTCACTGAAGAATGCTCATATCATTATAATGGCTACCTTCTAGATGAAATGTATTAAGACTTTTTTTACTTTATATTGTACTTGTGGGGAAAATAAGGCTCGACCCATAAAGTTTATAGATGTATTTTCCTACAGGATTCTGGGGTAAGTAGCAAAAACTGAGATCAATTCTTTTTTTTTTTTTTTTTTTTCCCTTTCAGTGAGGAAGCTTTACTTTTTAAAATACTTTTTTTTTAAATCACTAAAGAGCAATTAGAAAATATTTGCAATTTTTCAGACTAGCATATTTTCTTTTGAGTCAGGCTCATTTTCAGACAAACCTTCCTGATACACACTCTTTGCATCACCTGTGTTTCCACTGAGTTATCACCACAGGCTCCTCCGATTCCAGCATCATCTTTATATACACATGCTTTTTCTTAATTATACTTAGTTATATTTTTATTTAAGAATTGTATGTAAATCTATGTATATGATGTTGGAATGTATTGTCTCAAGAAGAAAGTAGTCTCTTCTACGTAAAATGTCCAAGCTAATTACTTGGTAATTATGAAATGACACAGAAACAATGTCATCATCAATGCAGTGGTCCCTCTGATCTTCAGATTTATAGTCAAAAAACAGAAAATATGCGAAAGACATGTCTGTTTTGTGCATCTTTATATCTTAGGACTTAGCATAGTCCCAAATCCACAGTTCATAATCAATAAATATTTATTATAAGAATATATACATGAATGAAACTGAGGTCAATGCATGAGCTAAGTAGGATAAAAATAAAGCAATCTGCATTCATATGGAGTGGTAAGGGAGAAGAGAAGAGAAAAGATTAAATTCAAGTCAGTTAACATCTCTAAATTTCAACTTAATCTTTGTTACCATCAAAGATACCTTTCCTGACAAGCTTATAGGGCTGTTATGAAGTTCAAATTAAAGCAAATAAAATGTTCCAAACCACAGAGCTCATGTGTGTGAAATTATATATATATATATATATATATATGTATGTATATATATACATATTTTTTTTTTCCTAAACTGAATTTACCTTTGGTCTAGGACCCCCATCCTATCTCATAGAAGATAATTTAATCTGGTTGGCTATAGGAAATGTCAGTCATTTTATTGTTTTCTCAGGCAATTTTATATTGCAAAACTTCTCTCCTCTCCCTCCTTCTCCCCATAATGGAACCTAGGGTCTGTGAAGCAGATTTTGTGACACAATCCAAGTGGAGTAGCATTGTCAGATGTAGAAATAAAAGTACAGGATACCCAGTTAACTTTGAATTTCATACAAACAACAAAATATTGGATGGGGCATAGTTACACATAAACAAAAACTATATCTGGAATCCAAATTTATCTGTAAGTCCTGTATTTTTTTGACAACTTTAGGGTGAAAACATTTAAGCTTCAATAACCCGCCATCTCACGATGCCATTGGGACTAATCTAAAGTACTCTTTATGGTCTTTTCATTGACCTATATCCTCACTGCAGTCACTCAAGCTTCCATACAATTCAACTCATCTCCTATCCTCAGAGCCATATGGTAAATATTCCATCTTCCTCAATTGACCACCTTTACATTCTTCTCAAGAAGGTAGCAAATTTCTGGTTCTGCTTCCATAGCACATTAGGGTTGACCTGTCTTAGGACCTCTCTACCTAGACATGCCACAAAATCTCAGCAAGGTACCATGATGGGATGGAGAAATTATCTTCAAGACTTGCCCTTTGCCCAGGCTTCACCCAAGGGTGAGGCTAAAGCTGTCTCTGCTTTTTGCTGTTCAATATGGGCAATTGGATACATGATGGATGAGTCCCCAGAAGTAGGGGAATGGGGCTCCATTTCTTCATGAGCACTCAAAACCATCCAGATACTCTTTTACTCTGATCTTCCTCGTTTCCCTCAGGCCATGAAACCACTTGAAAGGATAGCCACTTGAAAGGATTTTATGACATACACCTATACGTCCACAACCTCAGTGTTGCCACCAATGTTTTTCTCTACTTGTTTACCACACATCTATCCACTTAGTCACCCCTCTTTCCATCAATCAATCCACATTTGATTTTGGATCAATCAAATAAAATCCACATTATTTTCTGAGGTATTTCAAAATAAACTGCACGAAAGGAATTAGTCTTTAAATTTTTTTAACATAATTTTCAGGAAAAAAATGCTAGCTTTTGCAATTCAAAGCTTTGGTTTTCAAAGTTGGTTTTGGTCTCCAGAGTTTGGAGAGTCTATTTTGAAAATGACAGGTTGAACAGGGCTGTTTCTCCCTTTGCATTTACAGCAAATTTAATCAGTGCTGGAGACAAAAGATACCATTAACCAAGTAAACAAAGGAGTGGTTACATAAAACAAAGAGCAGTGTTCATTTGGAGGGATCATCAGTTAATACTTCAAGATATTAACTTGTCTCCTAAGATGTAAAAAGCACTGTGCACATTTAGGAAATATTACTGAAGATCACATTTATGCCTTTTAAGAATTCCCGCATAGTAGGACACCTAGCTGGTTCGGTCACTTAGTATCTGACTCTTGATATTGGCTCAGGTTGTGATCTCATGGTAGTGAGATCAAGCCCCAGGTCTGGCTCCATGCTGAGCTTGGAGCCTGCTTGGGATTCTCTCTTCCCCTCTCTCTCTGCCCCTCCACCACTTACACTCTTTCTCTCTCAAAATAAATAAATAAATAAACATTAAAAAAATAACAAATTTCCCCCATAGCTTGTACAATTATTTATATTGATTATTTATTAAATAGTAATCAAGAGTAAGAGAAAATTAAAGGGGGATTTTTATGGAGATAGATATAGATGATACAGATATAGATATAGATATAGATACATAGATATGGATAGGTAGAAAGATATACATAAATGATAGATAGAGAGATAGATCATATAACCAAAATAGGAAAGGGTAAAATATTTATACATAAAGAGAATAAAGTGAATAAAAAGTGAATGAAATAGAACAGTTTTAAAAAAATACATTGATATTCCTACTTGATCTTTTTTGATTTTGAGGCAAAGTGTATAACTTTGTATATCACTGTGGTTGTTATCCTCTGAACTGTATTACGAGAAGCAGAGGTGTGCTATGATTTCCTACTGAAAATTCATGCATAAACTGATTCATTCAATAAAAATGAACAGTATCACTACTCTGAACTCTGAAGGTACTATGTTAGTTCCCAATGTTCAAGTGATAAAAATTGAGCCTACTACCTTCAAGAAGCTTACAGCCTCACAGAAAAGAAAGGTACATAAAATTCATGACTGTTTTACTGTAAATACTGGAAGTGATACTTCACAGAGCACCCTGGGATCACAAAGGAGGAAGTAACTAACACTACTTTGGAGAGCCAAGGGAGACTCCAGAGGGGGACTGATGGTCAAACTGGCTCAGATCCTTTAATACTTTGTGCAGTGCTGAGAAATCTTCAGACATGGAAGTTGCATAAAGTCTGCAATTTTGTAAAGACTACAGACTAGCTGGCAAAAGTCAATTTGCCCGAAGATGTATCTGAGATGCACTAAAAACTAAAAGTGTATAGTGGAAACAGACTTCAAGCAACACTTGTAAATTGCATGAAAAAATTGCTTCAGAGTTACAAGCTGGAGCATAAGCATTTAGCCCCCATGAAGTTATAGGATTTGGGACTCCTCTCTCACCCAACTCTCTCAGTCCAAGCCCAGGCTTGGGGTCTGAAAGAGAGGTGATTTACTAGTTTTGAGGCTAAGAAGCTGAAATTCTGATCTTTATATCTTTCATAGTCTCTTAAGAAGGTAGCTGATTCAGGAATATTCTTGATTTAGTTTTTGGGTAGGGAGGGGCCATGATGTGTGTCTGAACATTATGTGCATGTGAGTAGGTACTAAAATAATTGGCATTATTTCAGATTTGAGAAATATGGAATGAACACAAGAGACAAAAATTATTGCCAATGAAGTTTACATTCTAATGGTTGAGAGCAACAAAGAAGAAAAATATATAGTGTCTTATATATAGTACTATGGGAAAATACAGCAGGAAAGGTAGATAGAAAATGCTGGGTTGGAGAGCAATTTTATATTGGGAGGTCAGGTAAGAACTCAAGAAACAGGTGACATTTAAGCAATCACCTATTGAAGGTGAAGGGATGAGCCATGTGGATATTTAGGAAAAAGAAGTTCTAAGCAGAGAGAACAAGGAGTGTGCATAACAGGCTCATGGGGCAGCAGTGTGGACAGGACACAGAGCAGAGTGAGCAAAGGGAAGAATACTGAGAAAGAGGCCAGAGAAGCACAGGCTACAGTGTATTTGGTCTTGTGGGCCACTCTACAGAGTTCTGCTTTCATCTCTGAGTGCGATGAGAAGTCACTGAAAGGTTTTGTGCAGAGAAGTGACATGAAATGGCGTGTTCTTAAAGACTCACAATAGCTACTATATTGATAATAGATGGAGGAAGGGAGCAAGAGTGGAAGCACAGAGGCTATTAGGTTATTGCAATAATCCATGTAAGGGATGCAGGTGGCTTGATCAGTCCAAAGATGCTAAGCGTCTTCCCAAGGTCACATAACTAGTAAACATAGAGGTAGGATGTGACACGAAATCAGATTTCAGCCCCTATTGGATGCTCTCAAAATTTTCATGTGAATAAAATCAGGACACAAACGCTAAAGTTCTCATTTTGAAAAAGTTATTAAAAGGCACGTTTATTTCACCTTGCCACTCTCTCATTAAATTGGGTCTTGTGCCAATGTGTTGCTCTCCTTTCTGGTATACTTTTGAAGTGCCTGCAAAAGGTTCAGATAAATTGGATGCAGGTTGTGTGAGAAAGAGTAATCAAATATATAAACTCCAAGATTTGTAATATAGGGCATGAAAGTCACCACTGACTGTAATGGGGAAGACAAGTTTTATGGGGAAGATCAGGAAATAGGTTTTACGCAAGCAGAGAAAGACGTAAATCCAGATAGACATGACAAGAAGACAATTAATATAGGAATCTTACTGATTCATTCTGAGTGCCCTAGATGAACTGATTGTTAAATATCTGGATTACCACACGCTGTTAAATATTTCAAATATTGTTTTTGATAATATCTACGAAGTGGTATTGCAGTTCTCAATCTCACTCATTTGTTACATAATGGATATATCGAGGTCTATTTTTATGAAAACGCTACTTAGATCATGTAAAATTCCTTTTCTCGAGGATCTTCAGTGGCTCCCCCTGGCCTATGCAATAATCTCAAAATTTCTTAATGTGAAATTTAAAGTCTTTCACAATTTGATCCTAATCAACTTTAGATGAGCTCTACTCTAGTTACAGTGGGCTCGTTACAGTTTGTCCACTTCCACTCCGTTTATGTTGTTCACATTATAGCAATATACCTCAGCTTTTACCATCTATCAAAATCCAATCCACCCTTCAAGGCCCAGCAGAAAGTACAGCTCCTTCCATAAGGATTAAGGCTGGGAGTGAGCTCTCTCTCTGAATTCTTGCAGGCAAGCGGATATATATTATGTGTATACATATTAATTTAATTGGAAGCAGGGACCTTTGCTTATTTTCCTTTGGCATCCATTCAGTGCCAAGTGAAACATAAATGATCAATGGTCCTTTTCTTTTTTCATATTATTTATTGCACAAATAATTTGATCAATGTCCCCCTATCTTTAAGATCATATTATTACCAGTAGTATCTAAGTTTTTATATGTGTTCTCACAAGTAGCAAGATGACACTATTAGGCCCCTAGGAGAAGGACACTATTACTATTCTCATTTTACAAATGTGGAAGTTGCACCTTAGAGGCCTTAAGCATCATGCCCAATGTCACGGGTAGTGAATGGGAGAGCCAACATACGAATCTAGATGACCTGAGTCAAGAGTCAGACCTTTTTGTCACCAGCCAAGGCTCTCAGTCCTGCCTGGATAACACACTCACCTAAAAATTCATGCAAATAGATTCAGGAAGCAAAAGAGGTTTTCAACCTTCATTCTAAAAGGATAATAAAAAAAGGGGGGGGTATGTTTATTTTACCTGATAAAGAATGCCTCCTAGCATTTGTAGAACTGTGATGATCTGTATTAGACTAGTTCTGAGAGAATTATCATCAACTCAGATGAGAGTTACAAACTAACTAGTGGCTGGTAGTTCCTTGGTCCTTTTTCTTCACCATATCTCTCTTTGTTAATTATTTTTCTCTGTGTAATATTTTAGTGACTTGAAAAATGAAGGCTCTTCAAAATCCCCTTGGAAACACATCTTTTTCTCTGAGAGTTATTGCAGCTAGTAAGACTTCTCACAAAACAAAGCTTGACTGAAAGCCAGACTCTTTTTTTTTTTTTTAGAAAGAGAGAGCATGAATGGGGGAGTGGGAGAGAAAGAGAGAGAGAGCGAATCTCAAGCAGACCCTACACTCAGGGTGGAGCCCAACACAAGGCTTGATCCTCTTACCATGGGATCATGACCTGAGCCAAAATCAGGGGTTGGATGCTCAACCAACTGAGCCACCCAGATACCCCTAAGAATCATACCCTTAAGTACATAGTACATGTAAGCGGGCTGGAGGTGAGGTAAGAAGGGTATATGTAACAGAAAATGTCCAGTTTATTTCTAAGACTGGCCTAGTGCAAGCTCCTATTTTCTCAATCCAAACATGGGGCTCTCCAGAAGAGTTATTGTTAATTCATAAATTACCACATGTCTCTCTGAAGCTAATAGAAAATCTGTTTGCTGTTAAACTGCATAGCAGAAGACACAAAGGAATTGTAATGAAAAATGTAATGGTATAGGATTTCCATTCAATGGAAGCCATCACACCACGCTGTGCTGAAACAGTTGAGTATGCATCAGGATATTGTACAGAGGAGACCCAAAAGACACCAAGGCCAAGCACTGTACTTTCTGTCAAGAAATGATCTTTCCAACTACTTTTCTAGGTTAATGTTACCATATCCACTGGGTTATTACTACCAAATACACAGATAAGGCTGAAAGGAACCTTGAACTACATCTATATATCTCTATCTCTATCTCTATCTCTATCTCTATCTCTATCTCTATATAACTATGTTGTGGGGGATAGCGTTTGGAAGAAAATATTTTATTTTTTTTTAATATTTATTTATTTTTGAGGGAGAGAGAGAGACCGAGTGGGAGCGGGGAGGGGCAAAGAGAGAGAGGGAGACACAGAATCTGAAGCAGGCTCCAGGCTTCGAGCTGTCAGCACGGAGCCCAACGTGGGGCTCAAACCCACAGACTGAGAAATCATGACCTGACCCAAAGTCAGCCGCCTAACCAACTGAGCCACCCAGGCACCCCTGGAAGAAACTATTTTCATGTTAGAGTTTTCTTTTTCTTTTTGGATGAGCAGGTTTTAGTGTTAATGAAGTGTCAGTCTCCAGGAAATCTCTGCTTATGTCCCCTAAAATCAGATCATATGTGAGTCATAACTCTTACTTTTAGAAATCAGAACAATTTGATTCCCACCTGCATTTTTGGATATTGCCTTAAGGAAATATCACTCCATTTCACAAGTGTACCCCCAAACCAGACCAAGAAACTAGCAAAAAACAAAACCATGTATACATACACACACACAGCAAAAAGTCTGTAAATGTGGCATGTAGATATTCATCAATTTATTCACTCAGCAGAATGTGTTGAATATGTGCTGTGTGTCACAGTACTGTAGATACGGAGGTGAACTTACAAACGTGTAAATAAACTATGTAAATTCTAAGTAAAGGCTCTGTCTGGTTGGTAAAAGGAGATCAAATAAGGTTATGGGGTAAGAGAAGCATTAGGCAGATTTCCCAGGTCAACTGGTTGGAGGGGGCCCAGACAGGGGAATGTTCCAGCCAGAGAAAGCAGTAGGTGGTAGGTACATGGCTTGTTTCAGGAAATGAAGGGGGTTCAGGATGGCTGGATCACAGGCAGAGTTAAAAAGTGGTGCTAGGGGGCGCCTGGGTGGCGCAGTCGGTTAAGCGTCCGACTTCAGCCAGGTCACGATCTCGCGGTCCGTGAGTTCGAGCCCCGCGTCAGGCTCTGGGCTGATGGCTCGGAGCCTGGAGCCTGCTTCCGATTCTGTGTCTCCCTCTCTCTCTGCCTCTCCCCCGTTCATGCTCTGTCTCTCTCTGTCCCCAAAATAAATAAAAAACGTTGAAAAAAAAAAAAAAAAAAGTGGTGCTAGATATGAAGTAGGAAAAAAAAAAAAAAGACAACAGCCACATCTTAGATACTCATCATTCTCTTTTAAAGAATTTGAATTTCAGGAATTGTAGGATTTATCCTGCATACAAGTGGCTATCTCATAGGAAGGTGTAAACAAAAATGTAAATTAAGTAATTGACTGTAAATTCTTTGTTTTCTTCCTTCAGCAACACATTCTTTTCTTTCTGCATTCCTGGCTCTACTGTGGTCCCTCTCCTCCAAGTCTGGAATGAGGTCTTCTGTTCTACCATGACTCATTTGTGTAGCTCCAAGCATCATCTTTGCACGCTTTTATCTGCATTACCCAGTATTTCATTACCTCAATACTGTATGAGTCAACTCATGAACACTAAAATATTAGTGCCAAAAAAACAAAAGATTGAACCGCAAATGGATCATGGAGAAATCTGGACTTAACAAACTACCATCAAGACAGTCTTAAACTTGAGAACCAAGCTTAAACTTTCTGCCAATATAAAACATTAGCTTTCCAAACAATGCCCATTTTTGCTGTAATGAATTTTCTCTTTTAGTTCCATAGGAATTAGTAGCACATACAGAATTACGTATGACTCATTAAGTTCCACACAGCTAAGCTCACAGTTAGAAGGCATTGCCAGAAAATCTTGCCTTCAGGGAAGCAAGTAACCGAGTTGTCAAAAAGTCAATAGTTACCTAACTCTCTGGGAAATACAATGAAGTTATGGCAGTCTGGCTACTGAGGAAAGACTTGGTTTGCCCAGGCTTTCTGTGGTAACTTCCTCCTCCAGTGGGAGAAACTGCCAGTAAAGGAAGAATGACAATTTACATACCATAGTGAGGCTAATCGGCCTCTCCCTTAGTCACAGCCTGCCTACTTGAGACATCCTGGGAAATCCCTATTTGGAAGAGAAGAAAAGTTAAAATCACAGATGCTGTGCTTATAACCTTATTCTGTGTAATTCATATACAGAGTCACTTCTGTTCATTTTTAATGAAAAACAATTGCTGTTATTTTCCACCATGAGTTAACAGTGCGGTCTTTTAAAAATTCTGTATATTTGGTTTCACTTTAAAAGATACCACAAGAGACATTTTCTTTCTCTTTTTCTTTCTGTCTTCCAAGACTCCAGGAAAAACAGCTTCCATGGCATGTTGCGTACAGGGCACAACTAGAATGAGTGCAGCAGAAAGTTCTTCGGAGCATGGAGAGGTAAGAATACATCTTTAGGGGATGAATTGACCATATATAGCATCAATTGCATTTTTAATGGTTAATTATGCAATGATGGATAAGAGTAGAAATGGCTACTTTGCTTTCTTTAGATAATAGCTGCTCTGTATTTTTTAAAACTTTTTTAAATGTTTATTTATCTATTTTTGAGAGAGAGAGAGAGAGAGAGAGAGAACACAAGCCTGGGAGGGGTAGAGAGAGAGAGAGAGAGAGAGAGAGAGAGAGAGAGAGAGAGAGAGAGAAATAAAATCTGAAGCAGGCTCCAGGCTCAGAGCTGTCAGCACAGAGCCCAACCTGGGGCTCAAGCTCACTAACAGGGGGATCATGACCTAAGCTGAAATTGGATGCTCAACGGACTGAGCCATCCAGGCATCCCTTTGCTTTGTATTTAATCAATGTTATTTAAGGAGGAAAAAGTATCTGGGTGACTGTTGCATTTTCTTTGATCCTTCTGAGCTCCCCAGTTCTGTGGGCTCCATATTTTGCTCTTGATTTAAAGAAATTTGGTTCAATATAAATTTCAAAAAGAATATTTGTACAGTTGGAAATAGAATACAATATAGCAATAAAGTATCCCTAGTAAAATATTTATGGATGTACAATGAATACCATAGTTTTTGTTTGGTTACTGGTTACTGCAACACTTACCCAACTGAATGAATGAATGAATGAATGAATGTTCTTTCTTAAAGTTCTATTTCGAGATAAGCCAAGATATAATAGCAAATTAAGGGAACTCTTTTGTTCTTTAGATACTTAATTTAGCGTGTCAGGATTTGAATATCTTAGAAGTTGGTCCAGGTGTTATGGTAAATGAGAAAGAAATGCCCAGACACTTTAAACACACATTGCACCATATAAGGAATAATTGTTCTGTAAGTGGGTCCCTTAGTAGAACTAATGACTAAAAATCTTTGTGTTTATTGAAACATCAGACACCTTCATTAGCAACTGGAAAGCAAAGCAAATACAAATGAAAAATTTCCCCAAATTTTGTGTTTGATTGACTTTGTTCCATTTTTTTTTTTTAATTTTTTTTTTTTTCAACGCTTTTTATTTATTTTTGGGACAGAGAGAGACAGAGCATGAATGGGGGAGGGGCAGAGAGAGAGGGACACACAGAATCGGAAACAGGCTCCAGGCTCCGAGCCATCAGCCCAGAGCCTGACGCGGGGCTCGAACTCACGGACCGCGAGATCGTGACCTGGCTGAAGTCGGACGCTTAACCGACTGCGCCACCCAGGCGCCCCGACTTTGTTCCATTTTAATACATACCTGAGACATATGAACCATAGTAAAATAAATGTTGATTAATCTCCAGAGAAACTCCTGGTGATACATTTATGGCTTTTAAACAATTCTTATTACTGTGCTTTCTCTCTCTCACTTGCAGATTTAGTATCTAGCTTTTCAGTAACTTTTATTTATAAATAAAAAATCAAAGTCCAAAAGTTTTAGTATTTCTTTCCAGAGAAAGTTATATATGGCAAAAAAAAAAAAAAAAAAAAAATGCACAGTATATAATTAATCTTAATCTGGATTCCCCGAAGGTTAAATCATACAAATGTTTGCTAGACACAGATTTTTTTGTCTCTATCACAAATAGCAAGGGAACTTTTTAAGGACCCCAAATCTGTGTTCCCAAGAAAGGTCTGCAATAGGAGAACCTTGAACTTTAGTGTGAATCACTATAACCTCTGAAATTTATTTAAAGTAGAGAAGGGATAAATACACTGAGCACAGAGGATTTTTAGGGCAGTGAAACTATCCTATATGATACTATAATGTCATTAAACATTTGTTCAAACTCATAGAATGTACAACACTAAGAATGAACCCTGAAGGCAACTATGGATTTGTGTGATGTGTCAGTAACTATTCATCAATTGTAACAAATGTAACACTCTGGTGGGAGATGTTGATAAAGGTGTAGGTGTGGAGGTAGAAGGCATATGGGAAAACTCTGTCACCTTCTGCTAGATTTTCTTGTGAACTTAAAACTGCTCTAAAAAAATAAAGTCTATTAAAAAAAATGGAGGCGCTACAATTCCCTTTTCAGAAATTCTTTTTCAGTGTTCGTGGTGCCCTACATTTAGCACGCTTCCATAGTGACTTCTATGTGTTCTTATAGTAAGAACCACCGATCTGGAATCTGGTCTCACTGTATCTCTGCTTTGCTGAGCTCAGGTTACACAACATACAGTTGGCTCACAGCATTTTCCAGATCAAAGGTACCTAATAGTCAATCTGTTCTAATCCAGAATGAGTCTAGACTTCCTAAAAAAGGGAAAGCCCAATTTTAAGACCCAACATATTTGTCACCTGGACTTTGATGTTACTTCTGGAACTCAGCCAAACCAGCTTCTTGAGGTCAGAAGCAAATAGAATAATTCTGAATTTATAGACACATGGAAGAATATCTTTTAAAATGAGGTCTTAGGGGCACCTGGGTGGCTCAATCAGTTGAGTGTCCGACTTCAGCTCAGGTCATGATCTCACAGCTCCTGAGTTCAAATCCCACATCAGGCTCTGTGCCAACAGCTCAGAGCTTGGAGCCTGCTTCAGATTCTGTCTCCCTCTCTTTCTGCCCCTCCCCTGCTCATGCTCTCTCTGTCTCAAAAATAAGTAAACATTAAAAAAAAATTAAAAATAAAATAAGGTCTTAACTGTACATGGGTCTAGGAAGAAGCTAAGAAAACTAAGGGCAGCTTCTATAAAGATGTAACATATGATCCAGCCCTAAAATATTGAGTGAGACATAGGTAAGCAGAGAAAAGATAGAAAAATAGTTTTATAAATCATTTCTAATGAAAAAAGTCCTTGAAACCCCATGATGATTGTAAAAGAACACTCCCTGTAAGTGCTTTGGCAAAAGCCAACATGTTTTGAAAATATTTAATTGTTCATGGATATCTTTAATTAATTTCCATAACTATTGAGCTTGAAACTAAGTAGCAGATTTAGGACTACCCTCATCACCAGATTTGTTGTACTGTTTATATGACTCAGAGATGAGATGGTAACAAGACTATTGAGTTACTATAGAGAAAACAGCACTTAAGTGAGCTTTGTTGGTGGTCCATTTAGACAGATGGCCCACAGTTTCCAGAGCATTTGTGCTTTCTTTAAATAAATACCCCCAACACTGAGAGGGAAAAAAAAAAAAAACTGAAAAGAAAGGTGGTTAACTTTTTCGTTGTGCCAATGATTTATTATTTAAACTTATAACCTACTGGCTTTATTCAAAGGGCTGGTTAAAATTGCACAATACCAGATAATCTATGTCAATCTCTCTATAACATCATTGTATGAAGGACACTGAGGTAGCTAGTTCATTACAGTCTTAGAATGGATTTGCTGCCTTTTAGTTTTATGTCTTTGTCTGTTTTTCATGATGATTCTGTCATTCCTCTGATTTTTGTCAGGGCCACTCTTCAGATATGGACATGTCTACAGAAATGACATTTTAGAAATGTTTATTACTATGTAAATACCCAAAATGTATCCATGAAACTTACCTGATTTCCATAAGCATTATACTCTGAATTTCCATTTTTTGGGAAAAGGATTGAAATCGAAACTCATAAAATCCTAATTTCTTGTTTGACTAATGTATACATTTATAATTTATTAGAGAATTATTTTGTTAATTCATATAAAGGAATTTGAAATATAATATAATGCTTCTTCATCAACAGTTCTCTATGAAGGAATAATGGTGTGAGGATTGTTAGCCCTAGAATAAGATATTTTTATAAATCACAATAGGAGAGTTAGCCAAATGCATAGAGTTTGTGAAGGACAACATTTCTCCTGCTTATTTTATAGAAGATTTTGTTTCACAATTTCTCTTTCTTTTTTTTTTTTTTTGTTTTTGTTTTTGTTTTTTTTGTTTTAAGCATGAACAATCATCAAGCAGAAAGAACTTGACAAGTTCTCTTGAACAAAAGATAAGGTGCTTGGAAAAACAGAGAAAAGAGGTAATTTACAAATATTAGCTGAAGCAACATGTATCATGAGTTAATGCTGAGAATAAAATAGAGTCTAGAGTCTTTTATTTTTGTTATTGGGTCACAGTATTTATCTCTAGGATTTTGGACTGCATTATTTTGAGAGGAAGTACTTTTTTCTTATTCACCTACATTTCTCTTACCCAGTCTTTCAGTGTTTGTGTAAATGAGTGAAAAATGACAAAGTCATAAATCTAATAATTATCTTAATTTTTCTCAAAACTTAGATGTTTCCTCCACATGGACTATGTGAGCTTATCATCTGTGCCTTATGCCTTGCAACTTGACATACCTTGAAACTCAAACTGTCAAAGGCTTTAGGTGTAATTGACTTAGGCACTATGATTTCATGAGCTGGGTATCCAGCCACATAGGGGTTAAGGAGCATTATTGAAAAAATTTTTTTTTGTTGTTTATAAAATGCCATTAGGAATGTGATGGATATTATTATGAGTTCTGTTTTTCTGAGTTTAATGAATGTTAGAACCTCTTTATTCTTCTTGAAGATGAAGAAGTGAAAAGTGTAACAATTTTAACAGTGTATGTTGTCAAATTTTAAATTAGTTTCCTAAACCATTGTATATCTTTTATCCTTCATGTTCTTCTGTATGGTGCCTTCTACTCCTCTTTGATATTACATAAAATATTGTATCCTTCTGGAAAATTATTGAACTATAGCAGGGTAATGTTACCATGGCATAGAAATGTTAATCCTTAAAATGCCAACAGATAAGATATCTTTATATAATAATATAATATAGTCTATACTAAATACCCATAGCTATTTCCAGCATAAGATTTACCTAGGGACTGGGTGTCTGGATTAGATATTTTGTTTTATAATTAGGAGACTATGTTGCTTCCTTTTAGTCCTTGTAACTATCTTCTCAATCTCTGTCTCATATTGAAAGTGTTGGAATTTCTCTTGATGTAGGAAGTTACAGGCTTCCCTTACAAGAAAACTAAAACACAGGACATAGTTTTTTTTCTTCCTTTTATTTAGCACATAATTTTAAAGCTTCTAAATTGCAGCCTAAATTATTTCTAAATATTCTTATGACAAAACTATTATTCCTTGAAAATTTATAATTTCAAAACGGTGATATTATCCATTCATTACATATACATTACAAGTCATGTGTTGATTTTAAAAAGCACAATATTGCAAGCACATGATGGTAAGTTATCAGGATTTGGAATTCATTAATATAAATTCTGCTTTAGAAAAGCTAGAAGAAATATTTAATTATAATAATCAGTGTAAGCACACAGAAAAATATGGAAAGGTTTGAAAAAAGACCCTCATATATTAATAAATCTTACAGAAAACCATCAATACTCCCAAAGTTTTACTGGATTTTGATTGTATTAAACAAAGATGAAAATTTCAAATAACAAGCAAAGTTGAAAGTTCTAATAACAGTTCAGCTGACTAGTCAAGATATACGTAAGGCTAAATGGTTTTTCATATGTTAGCCAGTTATGCAAAGAGGGAGTGTGCTCAGTTCAATCGTCCCAGCCCTACAAGAACTTGGTGGAAGGAATACTGTGTTCAACCGTGGCTTGCAAGTCTTACTAGCCCCCCAAAAGTGATTTCATTTTGGCCAAATTTCCAAATGGGCAGAAATCCATATTGATTCACCAAATTTTAATAATTTCAGCTCCTGGAAGTTAACCAGCAATGGGATCAGCAATTTAGAAGTATGAAAGAGTTATATGAACGAAAGGTAAACACCTCTCTGTTTAGTATTTGCTTTAGATCAGTAAGCTGGGGGACCAAGTCTGTGAAGATTCTCACTGGTTTCAGCTGAAGGAGACATGTGGCTAGCCAACTGTTGAAAAAATGATGGGTGGGGGGGTAGGGAGAAGGTGCTGAGTGCATTATTGGTCTCTTGGTACTGAAGATTAGTGAAGGATATCAGTGAATTATCTTGAGCATGGCAAAAAAAAAAAAAAAGGTACTAAAAATAGCCTTTAGCCTCTGGCGATGTCTCTAGAGTTCTTATGCACATTCATCATAGCTCATGGAATAACCTGTTTTGGATTTGTTACTAGCAGCCATAAATACACAAAGTTATATGTGAGGTAGGATATGGCTTAAAGTTCATACTGTTTTACACGAGGCCATTTCTCTAATTCTTTAATTAGTTGGCATAAGCTTTTTCCACAGATAAAGAAATGAACAATGGTAGCAGTGACAGTGTGAGGGGAAGTGGGGCATTCCCTCTTCCCCCTACAGCATATTGTCTGTCAAGAATCTTTTGCTTTGATGAGAAAGAACTTTTTGGAGAGAATATCTTTTAATAGGTCAAAGTCAATTTGTAATTTAAATTATTCCACGTTCAAAAATAGAGAAAAGGAGAAAGTAAATTCCCCTAAATAATTCAGAATTAAGAAACCTGACCACAAGTGAGTAACAGAGCAGTATTGCTCTCTTCTTCCCCATTTTGATACACTGAAGCATTAAATTTAGTAAGTGCAGGATAATGCTCCCACTACAGCAGGCCTGTTATATTCAGTCTGGGGCAGCTTTGGGGTCTCCAAATTTTAAAGAACATGGTCCCAGAGAAAATGTGTAAGCTGCTCAGGAAGAATGGCCTGCAGGTTTGTGAAGACCTTTGGTTAACAGTGGGCCTAATTCCCATCTTTGATAAAACACCCTTTTCTAAGGCCTCTCTTACTGGACCGTCATCGCTCTGAGAACTAGCTTGGCATTTCGTAGGGCGTCAAGCATTGCAGATTACTGAGGAGTTAAAAGCCATGTCTGTTTTTCTCTGGCCCAGGCAAATTCACTCACCCCCTAACCCCATGCTGCCCTTTTCAGGTCAGGCAAGGCACATTTTGAGAGTTAGGAATAGAATGACAGGCTCAGAAGCGTCCCCGTCTAAGATCTAAATCTTTATTCTCTCGGAAGTGGTGTGGTTTGGAGAAAGGAGGGAAGGGGCTTAAGGCTGTTTCGGTGTTTACCTTTTCCGGTAGGGGAAGCTCTTTCTTAAGTGCACAGGTCCTGACTTTTGCTAAGGCTGGTGGGAAATAGAACCTCTCTTAGGGGCCGCCCAGGAGTGGGGGCGTGTCCGTCCCTGCGTGCACGGGGTGGGGGAATAAATCCGGGGGTGGGAGGGGGTGTGAATTTCAGAAGTGGTGTCTGCCACACTGTGTATACGACTTCCTCAGGTCGCAGAGCTGAAAATGAAACTGGACGCCGCAGAAAGATTCCTCAGCTCGCAGGAGAAGGAGCGGCTTCAAAGTCAGAGAGAGAGCGACCGGCTGCACGACCAGACCCGCCAGAAGCTGCAGCTCGAGGAGGTGGGCGGGGCTCAGGGAGAAGACCTTCCTGGCCCCGGGGCCTGAGCACGCTCGGCGGAGAGTGGTGGGCGGAGACTGGTGGGCGGAGACTGGTGTGCGTAGGAGCGGATGGGTTACGCAAGTCCCCGATTCTCTGCAAACTGAAGGAAGGAGATGCCCAGGTTGCGTCCTCCTTTGTTGTCCAAATGAGCAGGCCTTTGCGTGCCAGGCTCTACCCGCAGAGAGTGCTGATCCATAGATTTGGTGCCATCTTTCTAGAGCATTTCAGCCTAGGAGATTAAATTTACCCTTTTGCTTTTACTCAGATACAGTTTTTATTTCGAGTGTTAATAATGGGACACTGCCTTGTGTTTGTACAGCTGCTTTTGAGCTTACATAGTTTTACAAATAGGTATTGCGTTTGTAATCATAAGAAATAAAACATTTAAAAAACTGCCTCACCTTCACCATCTCATTTAACATTCTCAGTCCATCTGTGAGGGAAGTGGTATTTCTGCATTTTTTTTTTTTTTGTTTTTAGCTTACTTATTTTGAAAGAGACAGAGACAGTGTGAGTGGGGGCAGAGTGGAGTGGGGGGGTGGGGAGGGAGAGAGAGAGAGAGGGAGAGAGAAAGAGAATCCCAAGCAGGCTCCGCACTGTCAATGCAAAACCTGATGTGGGGCTCAATCCCAGCAATCAGGAGCTCATGACCTGAGCTGAGATCAGGAGCCCCACCCTAAACCTTCTGAGCCACCCAGGTGCCCCCTATTTTTGCCATTTTAAAGCTGAGATGTGAAGAGGTTACAGGACTTGCCAAGCTTGCCAACCTAGTACCTGGGAAAATGGGATTTGAACCCAGCCTCCAAATTTGAAATCTCCATTAATCCCCACTGAGAGCAAGATGGTGGCCATTAAGGTGACAGTCTTCTTCTAAAATACTCTCAGTTTTACTCGTAGTTGTGGGGCTTAATGGATATTATAGAAAATGGGAGGAAAATCTTAAGCTCTAATGGATGCACTTTTTTTTATGTATGTTAAGAAAAAATAAGTGTAAATAGTCTCAGGTGTAGCCTTGTGACAGATATCATGAAGCATTGGCTGTATATTAACACGTGCACCAATCTTAAGGCAATAGCTGAAATCAATGCAGACAGCCGTTGGTGTAGATTTTCTTACCTCGGTAAGGTTCTCCCTGTCCCAGTGAGTCAGAGGAAAACAAACAAGGTTTAGCAACTCCCTTCTGACCCTGTTGCAGTCCCTTCCTTTTCCTGACCAGGAATCATGACAATTGTTCCCTCATGAAGTTGGAACCATTTACAATTTGAAGTCACTTTTAGATTATGTCAAATTAGAAAATGATTGTCTCATTTTCTAAGTGTATATAAGCCCACTCTATTTAAGTGAAAGCAAATAGGAATGTTTTCACTTAAAAAAAAAAATCACCTCACGTAGATATCTTTTTTTAAAAAACTTTTTAACATTTATTTATTTTTTAGAGAGAGAGATTGAGATGGTGAACGTGGGGAAGGGCAGAGAGAGAAGGAGACAGAATCTGAAGCAGGCTCCAGGCTCTGAACTGTCAACACAGAACCCGACAGGGGGCTTGAACTCAGAAATGATGAGATCGTGACCTGAGCTGAAGTTGGATGCTTAACAGACTAAACCACTCAGGCACCCCACATAGATATCTTAGATCTAATTATTGTTTTGGGAAATATTAATTACTAAAACAACATATTCTAACATGTGTTAGCTATTTTCTTATCTTGATTTACTTAAATTCCGGGATGTTTGTTTTATTAGGTTAAAGTTTCAGTGCCATTAAGAATTCAGTTCATTCCAGGAGTGCCTGGGTGGTTCAGTCATTAAGTGTCTGACTCTTGATTTCAGCTCAGGTGATGATCTCAAGTTTGGTGGGATTGACCCCACATTGGGCTCTGCGTTGACAGCGTGGTTTCTGCTCGGGATTCTCTCTCTCTCTCTCTCTCTCTCTCTCTCTCTCTCTCCCTCCCTCTCTCCCTCTCTCTGCCCCTCCCCACCACGCTCACGTGAGCTTGCTCTCCTTTTTTTTTTTTTTTAATTTTTTTTTTTAACGTTTATTTATTTTTGAGACAGAGAGAGACAGAGCATGAACAGGGGAGGAGCAGAGAGAGAGGGAGACACAGAATCTGAAACAGGCTCCAGGCTCTGAGCTGTCAGCACAGAGCCCGACGCGGGGCTCGAACTCACGGACTGTGAGATCATGACCTGAGCCGAAGTCGGACGCTTAACTGACTGAGCCACCCAGGCGCCCCTCCTTCTTTAAAAATAAATAAAACTTAAAAAAAAATGCAATTCACTCCACAAAAAATTTACTATCTAAAATATAAAATTAAGAATTAGAAGATAGATATTGTCAACTAACCTTGCTTCAGTTATGTAAAACAGAGGACTTTTTGAAGGTAATTGGAAACATGGAGGAGTGATGGCACTTGGACTTGTTGATCTCTCCCTTTTCAAAGCAATGAACACAACAATACAGTGCTCTGAGTAATTATCTGTAGTGAAGGGTCTTATTTGCCTGAAGTTTTATCCTCTTCTCCCTCTCTTCAGTTCAGAATGATGCAGGCAGGATTGGTCTTTAAGATATTTCATATTTTTTATTGCAATCGTACTTTTTTTTTTCTTTGTAGAACTTTACTTACTTTTACTAAATCGCTTACCCATCACTCTGTAACAGTACATGGGAACTTGCTTATTCTCTGAACCCATTTGACCCTTGAAAGTGAGGACTGAGGATTTTGAGCTTTTTCTGGGGTCATGAAATTTACTTAGTAGCACTAAGGAGGAAAGAAAGATTTTTTTTCTATCTGAACCCTGTCCTCCAACCAAAGAATATTGCTTAAATGGAATGTCAAGGGGTGCCTGGGTGGCTCAATTGGTTAAACATCCAACTTCTGCTCAGGTTATGATCTCACAGTTCGGTTCATGAGTTCGAGCCCCTCCTTGAGCTCTGTGCTGACAGCTCAGAGCCTGGAGCCTGCTTCAGATTCTGTGTCTCCCTCTCTCTCTGTCCGTCCCCTTCTTATGCTCTGTCTCTCTCTCTCTCTCTCTCTCTCTCTCTCTCTCTCTCGCTCAAAAGTAAATAAATATAAAAAAAAAAATTTAAAGGAACGTTAAGTGAAAATCTAGCAGGTTCTGTTTTTATTGTATTTCAGAAGTATTCCTACAACATTATCTCATCTGAATTTTATTGATTTCGGTTTTGTTTTCTTGCTGTTTATTTCAGAAGGAAAAGGAGAGCCTAAGTGAAGAATTACATGAATTGAAGAAAGAAAATAAGCTTTTGAAGGAAAAAAACACTCTTGCGAGCAAGAAGAAGGAACAGTATGAATGTGAAATAAAGCGCCTCAATAAGGTACCAGTCCAGGTCAATCTGGGGAGCTGGAAGGAAAGGTCCCTGTAGAAAGAGCACATTCCTAACTGAGAGTCACAACACAATCTGTGCAGCAGTACAGCTCCTGGTCTTGGGAGCCTGCACAGGAGCTTCTCTGTAAATTTATAAGTCACTCGTAGCTGCATCTTTCAGCCAAGGCTTTAAGGAATACATGTCCCTGCAAAAAATCATCATGAAAAAGAGAAATGAGGAGTAACTTCAGAAGATAGTAAGAACTTTTTTTTTTTTTTTTAGTTCAAAGAACCACGTAAAGCAAGTGGGTGTTTGGGAACAATAGCATATCTCTTGGTCAACCACAAAAGTTTCCTGAGGAAACAGGCTGCTCTTTAAAATCATCACTATGGAGCTGGGTATGATGCAGACTGTATGGAATCATGCTAAAGGCCAGCCCCAAGGCTGATATGGTAGCCTTCCAGAGAAGAAGCCTAAAACTCATTTTTAATTAGGATGTGGGGTCTGGGGGATGGGGGGAGGAATGGAGGTAGGTGTGTTAGAAAAACACAAGTGGTTAAGTGCCTTGGCTTCAACTTAGCTATTCGAAGGGGCTACTTGTGGAGTGCTGCCAAAGGATGACTCTAGAGAATTTGTGCATGTGTGTGTGTGTGTGTGTGTGTGTGTGTGTGAGAGAGAGAGAGAGAGAGAGAGAGAGAGAGTTTTATGGACGGATAGCTTAATTTACCTGGGGAAGGGATTGCTCACTTATTCAAGTTAGTAATTAAATCCTTTGCTGTTGATTTTTCAAAGGGCCACATCAGATGTGGACCATAGGAGCACTTGTAGTACATGTTTGAGTCAAGATATTCATCTCTCAAGTTAGATATCTCTTGACCTAAGGTAATAGAAATTGCCTTCCAAAACAAGAGTGGGTGATTGGCCTTGAAAAAGTGGTCAGTGCCTGTGCTTTTCGGACTGTATATATTTTAGTCTGGACTGTGTATCTTTTTAGTGTTCAGAGGATCATTTAAAGATCCCCAAAGGGTTGAGTATGTGCCTGTATGGTTGACAGAATGCTTTACAAATGTGATGCTGCATTTGATCTGTTTGTGGGGCAAGTTACTGGTCAGGAGAAAATGGGAAAGTAGAGACTAACATCATAAACAATGCACTTCTCTATCCTCTATGAGAGGAAACAGTGTTCAGAGATACAAATTTAGAGCAAATAAATTTTCCCTTTTATCCTCTGTCAGAAATCCTCCACAGATGAATTAGAGGAACTAATGTTGGGATTATGCTTGAAATCTTTCCCATCTGTGATTTGTTATTTGATAAGTTTTCTTCTGCTCTCTAATTCATTTCTGTAAATGTTGACACAAGACTATACACCCTATAGTAATTAGAACAGCCATGAACTGTTTTTTGCTCCTATGTGTACCCTTAATTTTTGTGTCTCTGTATTTATAGTCTAATATTTTCAAAGTTAGTAAAAAATTTTTAACTCTTGTGATTATAATAAAATTTAGAAAATGAGAGAAATTAATTTGAGTAAAATTCAGGCCTTTATGCAAATGTCACCTTCTCAAAGAGGATTTTTCTGGCTACCCTAATTAAAATTACATATTCTGTCTCTGATATTCCTATTTTAATGTTTCGTTGGAATTTATTGCTATCTAATATATATTTAATGTCTCATATTAATTACCCTATTTGTTTCCTGTCTCCCAATCTTGATTGTAAGCTCCATGAGGGTAGGACTGTGCAATCGACTTCTCTATTTGGCATAGTAGGCACAGTATTGAGGGCTCATAATACTTTTAGTGGCCTATTAATATGTTTAATTTCTCTCAAAATCTGAAAAAAAAATGGACCTTTAAGTCAAAAAAACATTTTCATATTAATATGAAGTATATTCATCTTTGTAAGAATGCAGGTAGGAAACATAATTTTAATATGCATTTATTTGGAGGAATGGACTCACAAATACAACACAATGTAGCCTAAGTTTTTCTAATTTTTTCATCCTGTGTTCTGGATGCCAACAATAGGGCATTGCTCACAGTATGTTCTTAAATATTTATTGAATGGATAAATTAATTAAATAATTTAGCTGGTACATAATATGTTCAGTAGCCAATTCTGGCCCCAAGATTCATGCTTTTTTTTTTTTTTTTTTTTAATTTTTTTTTTTTAACGTTTATTTATTTTTGAGACAGAGAGAGACAGAGCATGAACTGGGGAGGGTCAGAGAGAGAGAGGGAGACACAGAATCTGAAACAGGCTCCAGGCTCTGAGCTGTCAGCACAGAGCCCGACACGGGGCTCAAACTCACGAGCTGAGCTGTGAGATCATGACCTGAGCTGAAGTCAGATGCTTAACCGACTGAGCCACCCAGGCGCCCCCCAAGATTCATGCTTTAGCAGGCATAACACATTACTTATGAGTAGTGAAAAAAAAGTAATAAAAGGATACTTTAAGCCAGATGTACTTCCACTATATCTATACCTTAAAATATCATTTAAAAAGCATAGATAGAAAGTGATGAGCTATGAAAGGTTTTTTTCTCATTTAGTGAATGTATTAGTATCTAAGGAAACGTAAGCAATTACTATTCATACATACACTGTGGATTGTTTCTTCTCTTAGCACAGGAATAAATAAAAGTTACTTAAAACGTTCATTTGGGTAGTTGATTTTGCACACCACATCACAGCTGGAATTCAGGGCCCACCCTGCTTGCACTAGCAGACCCCCTGCTGACCCATTCACCACAGCAGAAATTTGTAGCATATCAGCTTAGTAATTAACATATGGTTTTCAGAAGTTCACACAACTCTGTGTACTCAATTCGGCTTATTTGCTTTGAAGGAAATACCCAAGGGCATTGTTTTCATTCAGTTCTTAAAGAGAAGCCAGATGTTTAACCAAAGTGAGAGAAATTACCTGAGGCTCGTCAGCCAATGCCACCCATGGGCAAAATTGATTTGTCTAACATCTCACCATTGTGAGATGGGTAGATCTGTTTAGTATGCCTGTGCTGATAGTAAATTACTATTCTGGAATAGGTTATAGGTATTTGTTCAAGGAAGTTAAAAAACCCCAAGATGGAATAAATGTCTATTAAACTCACCTTTCAGTTATGACTCATTTGAAAATTTTCTAGAAGCCTGAATAGCATGAAAGGTAGACCAGGAAATTCAAATATAACAACACCCACAAAAATAGTCTGTTCATAGGTGTAGAATATGAAATCGGCATAGTTGATTGTCTTTAACTCATTTGGCTCACCCCATCCTAGATTTTCTCCTTTTAAAAATTGTAACTAATATACTACTTCTTAAAACCATGTAGCTTAACAACAAGTTCTAACAAAACATAAATTATGAAACAACTTTTATTGTTTCTTTAAATTCTTCTTGGAGGAAGAAAATAGTTCTTGTTTCTCTTGCAACTTCATGAAAAATGATATTTACATTAGGCTAGACAGTATCCATAGACTATAAACACATTCTATTAGGAAATTCCTAGCCTGCCTACAATATTTAAGACCATAACTTTGTTTTGTTTTTCCTACTTTTATGATCATATTGTACAGTAATGCAGGAAAGTAAGTTACAAATAGTACCACCGAACGAACATCATTGAAGCTACTAAAGAAATTCAGAGGGAGTGAAGTCTTGGAGTTCTGAAAGCGAAACGTTTCTGTTTGTATAAAGGGATCATTTGATAATGAGCAAGTAGTCATATCGTATGTGGGCTCTGAGACCACACCAGGATGAGGTGTGTTGTGTCTTAATTTTGGCGGCCGTTTTATTGAACTCGATCATGAACCAAGGTCTTCAGGATAGAGAGAATGTATTCTATATGATCTCACAAAGTATAGGATATGTAAGGTATTATGGTCTAGTGAATAATGATGGTTGTCTAAGAGACTCTTGTTTCCTTCATCTCCTCACCCCACAGTAAAGCCAATAAGTTGTACTGAATGTCAAGAAAGCAGAGCTTCTCTGCACCCTGTAGTGAGTTCATGCATGTTTTATTGGAGAATAAATATGACTGTGGCTAAGCCAGGGCATGGAATACTGAGGAGGACAGTACAACAGATCTAAGGAATAGTGATCTGCACAGGTTCACATTTCTGTGGGTTTTCTTCTCTCCTATTGGGAGCAGGGCTGTAGAACACAGTATCACTCAAAATGTCATCTGGAACCAGCAGCGTCAGCTTTTGAGGATTGCACATTCTTAGACCATCTCCTTAGATCAACTGTTTCAGGATCTCTGGGGAAGGTTCCCAAGGATTTGCTACCTCTCCAGCTGATTCTGATACTCTAATGTTTGAACATTATTGATAGAGTCTGCTTTTGATTGAAGCAGGAAATCTGAAAAAGCGCTATTGATATGTTTTCTTTTCATGGTTGGCTTGGTGGAGCAGGACATCCCTGACATCAGTATCGGAAGCCCTCCTTAATAACAATGACAGTTGAATAACATAAGCATCATCATGGAGAAAAGACAGATTCTGAAAAAAAAAATCATATGCTAGAAAATGAGAAGGAAGACAAGTAATTCAGTCATAAAAGGGGCATCAAAATGGAGTTCTTTCTTGTGGGGGGGCATTTGAGATAATTCTAATAATCATAGAAGAATTCATAAGATGTGGTAACTCTCAGTTCAACGGTGTGCTTATCTTATAACCTAGGCTCTTCAAGATGCCTTGAAAATCGAGTGTTCTTCATTTCCGGAGGATTGTTTGGGAAAATCTGAACTGGAGTGCAGACATAAGGAGATGAGAACAGAAATGGAAGTTCTCAAACAGCAGGTGAGAAGTGGAAAGTGACATGATCATGTGGAGAACACAGGGCCCATTGTTCATGCTCCTTTGGATGGTTTTGGAAGTCTTCCTATTCAAAATGTGTCCAAAATTATTGCATTTATTTTCATTAGAATTATGTAATTGTAAGGCTTGGTAAGAGAATATACATCGGCTAGCCCAACTTCCACTTTATGAAAGAGGGAATTAAATTTCAAATGGGTTGAATGGCTTGTCCAAGATCATACGGTTAAAAGAAGGACTTACTAATTAACCTTTTTGGTGAGATTTAATTAGCACTGGTCCAGAGAACTTCATGTAGACATGATTTATTTTGAAAACACTATTAACCCAAACCCTGGACCTTTTCAGCAAATGGTAGCAGCCACGCTGTTACTCCGTAGCCGCTGGTTTCCAGGCCTTTGAACAATGAGGGCAGTTTTAAAGGGAAATACTGTGCAGTGATCATAATCTCTGAAGAGCCAGATCTGCTCATCTACCGCCACATATGGATGGCACCACCTAGCAATTTATTGATGCACTTCTCCTTCCTCTTCCCCTCTCACCCAACCTCGCTCCATGCCACCAAGTGGACAGAAGAGTAAAGGAGGCTTTCTCTAAGCTTCTATATGTATCAGCAACATAGGGCTGTGGGCACTGCCTAACCTATCTGGGTCTAAATTTAGTTCAGCCAGCTGGAGCTAGCTTAGCCGAGGGGCCACCCATGCATAACACATCTCTTTTCCTGTAGAAGGTTAAATAAACTAATGAAGGTAAAGAGCTGGGACAGTTCATGGCGATGTCAATAAATATAGGATACATGCAGGAATTCTAATCTCTGAAGCACGCATTGTCAGTAATATATTAGCAATGGGGGAGAGGATGTTATGGAACAAAGGGCTGGGAAGTATGTCCCTGGAACTGATTTGTTGACTGTTTTGCTCTGAGCAAGGCCATTTACAAGGACTATTGATGCGATACACCAAAGAATTAAGCAATTGTATTATTGTTGTTGTTGTGTATTGTTATTACTTCATAGGAAGTAACCTATCTGTAAATGTAAAAAATTCAGAGAAGCTGATGTTAAAGTTGAATTTTTTCTTCTGTCAACCCCATTTGAATAATCTGCCTCATTACATTTAGCTTCAAATACATAGTTTAAAATAAGCCTATGAAGAGAGTAAGAGTATTAAAACTCTGCCAAATCCTCAACTCCTAAAGTACCATTGGCACTAGCCAGGATTCCTCTGAAAAAAAACTACTTCTTATGTTTGGACACTTGAATCATCTTGGATGCTCTCATATAATGTATCCCACATGCAAGTGAGTCACTCTTACACATGCATGGAGTTTACAGCAAGGGTTTAGCTCATGTTGGATGCAGACAGTGGCAGGTATCCTTTTTTTCACTATCCTCAAGAGGTCCAGAATCCATCTTCTTAGTTTTTCTGTGGCTCTTTTGCTAACTTTATGCATACACATTTTAACTGTGCATATTTCTAAATGCTCAGCCACAATCACTGTTTCACTGAATGTCACATGATACACTAAAGGAGTTAAATTCACAAAGAAACTGAGTTGGAATCTTGGCCACCTGACTGACGTGATGACAACGCTATCATATTGTATTTGATAAAGAGTGTTCAGTTTTGATCAGATGAGCTTCTCCCATTTCAAATGCCTCTGGTAATTGTTTACAGAGCATTGGTTTGACTCTGTCTGGAATTGAGCCTCAGCCCTTAACTAAAACCAAAACCACAACCAAATGTCAGCTTAGCTGGGTGTAGTTCCCTTGCAATGCTTCTGGTGAATAAAACCATCAAAATTAAATGTGCATATCTTCATCTAGATATATATATACAATGTTTGATTTCATCCTCTCTTGCCTATTATATTCTGTCCTATTATTATTGACTTTAATCAGCCTCTAGTTAAAATGTGCTGCATTATTGGGGGTGAAGGTGCAGTGTGCATTAATACTAATAGACAGAAATCTAGCTACTAAGTTCCCATGTAAGTTGTACTTTAAATCCTTGTCTTAAAGGAACTTATTCCCTAAGCTTCATTTATTTTCATAGTTCCATATACTAGCCTCCAAGCCATCAGTCGACACTATGCCAATTAAAAACAATAATGATTAAATCTGTTTTTCTTTTGGTTTGATTGCTTTTCTGGAATATTTGGAGTATTTCATGAGAGGCACTCCACTAAAATATTACTATGTTTGTTTGTTTTTAATGATATACCCCCAAAATTACTGGGGCAAATTGTGAATACCTTTTAACAATCATTTTGTTTTTCCACATCCATGAGCCTTTCATTTCTATCTTGTGTTCAACTTATTGTTATATTTGGAACCTAGCATGCCAATATTTACTGGCTTCACTTAACAGCTATTGTCAGTAAACTGTCTTTTAGAACTTCAAGCACCCTTGGTACATCAAAGCCTTGTGTTAGGGATTGGTGACTTGCTCCAGGATAGTGACACTTAACCCTGGGGGGCGGGGCTCATCACAATAAGGAAATGTGCAGCAGAATAATGGGTGAGGACAATGGGTGAGGATAATGGGTGAGGGGAATTGTTTTTCCAAAATATCCATGCTGTTACCTTAGTTCTGAATTCCTGACACATACTCAAGGAGGAAAAAGTTGAGAACTACCATTCTAAACAAAGCAAGAGATGAAATTTTGGCCATATCCATTAGAATAGAGTCTCACCATGAAAAAATATTCATGAAGAAGATAGGGATTATTCAGATTGGACAAACCCAGATAGTACCTCTTCTGAAATCCATTTACAATGACTTAGGAGAAAAGGATGCTCACGGTAACAGTAAATCAATATTTCCTAGGTGCAAATATATGAAGAAGACTTCAAAAAGGAACGATCAGACCGAGAAAGACTTAATCAAGAGAAAGAGACTCTACAGCAAATTATTCAAACTTCTCAATCCGAGTTGAATAGGCTGAATTCTCAGGTATCAGTCAAAACAAAAATAATCTTTACCAGCTCATGCATATTGTTTTTAATTTTTTCATTAAAAATTTTCAAGACTTTGGGCTTCTGTTAATTGACATTGATTTTCTCTGAGAGGTAAGCACCTGGGATGAAATCATTCTTAAACAATCTCATAAAGAGATGAAAATGACTGGAGATTTCTTTTAACTTAAGTATATTAAGGAGTAACCTAAGAATTTGGATTCCAAAGTCGTGTATAAAATCCAGTTCTTCTGATCTTTTTCTCATAATATTTATCTTGGTGGAATGGGAGTTGAACTACCTAGTACTCAAAATTCAAATCCACAATGCGCCAGCACATTGAAGTTGTTTCTAAACTCTTGTCATTTTCTTTGAAGGTCTATGGTGGAATGTTCCTGTCTTCCAAAAACATACATATCTCTGAATGTCATTTATATATATAAAATACTGAGAATTTTGTTCGCTGGGTTCCCCAGCTAAATGTGACTGGCACACTCTCAAGGAGGCCACATAGCATTTGCCAGTTTATTGAAATAAAATATATTAAATATAAGCACATTACAATTAAACGCAATAGGATATATTAAGAGTAGACTCAGCAAGTTGCCACAATGGGTAAATATTGATGTTAATGAGGAAGATGTAGCTAACACAATTTTGGCTTAAGAAAAGAAAATGAACCACAGAATTTTTGATTTGCAAAATCATCCAATACTTCTAAGTAAATAGGAAATTGTTGCGGGACATGGTGTGACAGCTCTGGAGCTGCAAGATTCTTAGTCTCCAAAGAAATTTTTAACTACTTGTCATCCCCTTCTTCCTGATAGAAAGTATACTGTGAATTAAATTTAATTTCTTTTCCGATGTTTTTCAAGGATTCACTTGAAATTCCTAATTTTACATGCAAAAATCATTTGGCAGAACTATTTTCCAAGAAATGGAAAGGAATAAAATCGTGGTAAAAATATAATACAATGAAAATAGTGAAAATAGTTCAGTTCTGATTACTCTCGGTGAGGAAATCACTCTGAATTTGTATCCCTTATATGCAGAGCTCCCTTAATTTGTTCTAAGTTGTCACTGCACAAGTTATCTTACCTCCAGCCATATTTTAACTTGATTCATTCTACTGTATTAAGTTCAGACTGATGATAAGTTTATGTCTGAAATTGGCAATGTCCTTGTCATTGTAGAAGGTCTAGTGCATCCAGGAACACATAACCATCTAATTATACTATAGACTATAATCCACAAGTAATTTTCATTTCTGTATCATCTGCAAACTAACTTTCTGTTGATATTAACAAAATAATGCATTGTCTACATACAGTATGGGATAACTGTGTTAATGAACTAAGGGATAATCTTAATGATATCTTAAAACTACCAACATTTTTCTTTAAATAATGATAGTCCAAACATTTATTTTTCTAAAGTCTCACTCACTCTGGTAAAAGGACGGTAGAGTTCACAAAGGGAACTGGTAGATGGCTTAACAATCTATGTTAAATGTATTAACAGCAGATTAAATGCCATGATATAATAGAACAGGCATGATGTTATTTGAATAGCATATTATCTGTGGTCCAAATGGGCCATTTGACCAAAAAGGAATTTTTAGGTCAAATCATTCTGGCACTAGTTGCTTACATACCAGAGGTTATTCATTCTATCACTAAGGATATTTTAAGTCAATGACTGATAAAATAAAAGTGTGGTGAAGGGCAAGATACTTAGAGATACTTAGGAGTAGGAGAAATTTAGGGGTAAAAGCTTTGTGTTTGTGCCCGCTTTGACAATCAGGAATGACATTGAGCAACTTCTCCAACTTTTCTGTGCTTCCTTTTTCTTCCTTCGTCTGTAAAATGACAAAGTTGAACCAGATGATCTCTAAAATATTTCTTATAATTCTAAAAGCTCTGTCTCTAAAGGTGAGTTACTAATTCTCATTATACTCACCTGTAAAATATGGATGATGGTTCCTACCTCATAGACATCACAACGTTGTTTTCAGGGTTAAATGAAAACAATCTATACAAAAACATCTAGCTTCGGTCATGGATCACAGGTATTTCACAAATGATTTTTGTCTATTGGAAGGGGACGTTTTTAAATAGAGTTTAGTTGTACAATTAACATGCCACCTTTAGTTCCTTGTAATTTAATTTTGATGCTCGCTTTCTTTCTGCAAGGCACTTTGTTATGTACTATGAGGAAATAAAAAAATGATCCTTGCTACTATTAAAGACTCACAGTACAATGAGGGGGACATATATAGTCTATCTTTATCATTTGTGGACTCCATGTTTGTGAATTTGCCTACTCATGAAGGTGTATTTGTCACACCAAAATCAATACTAGTGCCACCTAAAGTCATTTGTGAACATGCAGTGAAAAACTTGAGTCACCTTATATGCTTGTTCCCAGTTGAGGTCCAATAAGTCCTTGCCTCCTCGATTTGGCTCTCAGACTATAAAAAATGTCCTTTTTATGGTTTATTTTGTGTCACATTTTCTCATTCTTGTTCTTTTTTTTGGTTCTTTCATTGCTTAACATGGCCCTCGAACGTAGTGCTGAAGTACTACCTAGTGTTCCTTGGCACAGGAAGGCTGCGCTGTGCCTTACAGAGAAAAGACACATGCTAGATAAGCTTTGGTTAGGGATTAACATAGTGCTGTAGGCCAAGAGTTCAATGTTAATGCATCAACGGTGTATGTGAGATGTCTTTAACAGAATCATGCATAAAACAAAATTATATATTGATCGGTTAACAAAAATGGTATGATCAGAGGCTCATAGGAACCTAGCCCTGCATTTCTCTAGGAACACTGGGTCAGTTAGCCACTTTAGTGTTCATGGTGACTTTATTAGAACATAACTACCGCAGATAATGAAAGTTGACTGTGCACAATACACATCGGACTATAAAAAGTCCGATGGAAAATGTATAATGTTAAATGGGAGGACGAAGGAAGTAGAGAATAATCCTGATAGGTGAGACTTGGAATGGTATCATTCAGTGGGGATATATACCTCACAGGGTTGTGGACCATGCTGTGGAGGGATGATGATAGCATGACTAATGAGTCCAAGAAAAAACAGCTTTCTCTCATTGTGTCAGAGGTGGAAGGAATCCAGAGTGGGTGACTCTGACTGAAGAGGTTGGGTCTTAAACAGTGAGAAGCCAGAAAGTACAGTAGTGTGACTCTGAACAAGTTACTCAACATCTCATGTCTCCGCGTCCTCATCTGCAAAGTAGTGATAATAATATTTAAGTATCACACAGAGGCACTGGGAAGATATGGTGAGTTACTATATGGAAAGCACTTAGATCAGTGCCTGGCATGGATTAAGTACGTGTACAACTTCTAACATTTATGATGGAAGCTTTTGAGTGTACAGCTGACCAGTTCCAGTACATTCAATTGGCAGTGGAAGCTGTTTCTGTATCTATATCTATTCCTATGTCTCTAGATATTTATATCTCAGTATATCAACCTAAAACTTAGACTTACAATACTTTCAACAAATAGGGAGAAGAGTTTAAAACTGTATTCAACTTTCCGAAACTTCATTTGGGAATTTCAAGATAGAACCAGTACACTTCTAGAAAATCCAAAACTTGACTGTTTTCACCGTTGGCATTGCTGCTATCAGTGCTTCACCCCTTGACATCTGAGCAGGTCATTGACGGCTGGGTCAGGCAAGAGTAACTTTAGGGGGCACCTTGGTGGCTCAGTCTGTTAAGTGTCTGACTCTTGATTTCATCTCAGGTCATGATCTCACGGTGCATGGGATCAAGCCCCGCATCGGGTTTCATGCTGAGTGTGGAGTATGCTTGGAATTTTCTCTACCCACCCCGCCCCCCCCCCCCCCGCCTCTCTCTCTCTCTCACTGCCTCTCTCTTGCATGCGCTTTCTCTCTCTCTTTCAAAATAAATGAGTAAACATTAAAAAAGATGGTAAAGAGTAACTTTAGAACAAACCATGTGAACTCTTTCACAAACAGATGTCTTTGTTTTGTCCATAGATAAAAGCTTGTCAGATGGAGAAAGAAAAACTCGAAAAGCAGTTAAAACAGGTATGTTGCTCCTGACCTGAATTCAACAATCTTCTTGTCATAGTTGAAATGGCAACCTTATGTTCCACCCCCACATGTATTTCCAAGCACAGCAGTTCTTTGTGGTTCCAATTAAAGACATATTCAAGCTCTGCTAAAGATGGCCCAGAACACCCATGCTTTTCCTTATCAACTAAAATGTCAGTGGACACATAATGCTTAGGCACATCCAGTTTCTCAACCCCAATGTGCATGAAAAACACATGCTTTTTGGAACATGTTAGCAGTCGCACAAGCCTTAGTGTGTGTTCATACAAATGGAGATCTCTTCACAGACCCACGAACACCTGGGAAATATATTTCCTTGGTATTTTTTGCAATTGCTTACACAATTTACATTTCAAAAATTAAATCAATTATTTGTGCCTTTTTTTGAGAAAATACAGTATCTTCTTGGGCACTAAAGAATTCTGTCCCATTGGTTCTCTAGTAGCCTTCAGGAATGAATATTTCTTCTCTTAATTCTTGATTTCCTCTCTGGACTTTAGTTATGCTGTAGGAATCTCTGGCTACAATTTAAGAACACTTGTTTTATGGCTTACTGGCTGATTCTTCTTAAGCAAGGATCTTCTCTGAAGATAACTCAAAAACATCATGTTAACTCTATTCTTTTCAAGTGTTTCCAACTTCTTCAAAATGAAAAGCTAATTAGAGTTTCACCCTAAGTGAAATTTGACCCACGAGCCTTATCTATATCAGTCCAGAGTCTACATTGATACATCTACTATGTCGAGTTAGGATTATGCAAGAGTTAGACTAAACCTTAAGATTTAAGCCAAACCTGTGGTTGTATGAAGCAAGTATCAGTGAAGTGTCACTGTGGCTCCCCAGTTCTACCCACTTCCAGTGAACGGACAATATTATCCTCCTCAGATGTATTTCCCAATCTGTAACTGTGGCTTGAATTTCCATCTGCGGGATCCATGCACACTGGCAGACCCTGGGACTGCACAAGATCTACATAAGCACCCAGTAAGTAACAGCTTGCATTTCAACATACAAGTGCTTATATTATCTAATAAGTGCTGGTATTTTTTTTTTTTTTTTTTTTTTTTTTTTTTTTTTTGGTAAAAATTATGTCTGTTTCAGGGGCACCTGGGTGGCTCAGTCGGTTGAGTGTCCGACTTCAGCTCAGGTCATGATCTCACAGTTTGTGAGTTTGAGCCCCACGTCAGGCTCTGTGCTGACAGCTCAGAGCCTGGAGCCTGTTTTGGATTCTGTGTCTCCCTCTCTCTCTCTCTGCCCTCCCCCGTTCATGCCCTCTCTCAAAAATAAATAAACATTAAAAAAAAAAGAAATCATGTCTGTCTCTGTAATCTGAGCATGTAATATTCTCCACAGAAAGAGCCTCTTTTAATCCCAGCCTCTTTGTTACAGTTACAGTGGTCAATTACACTATGATCATCTTTTGGGGACACTGGACCCACAGGCCACACATAGATATGAATGAATTAACTGAAATGTATCAAGTTAAGCTGTAATTCTTTGAAAGAACATATAACATTTTATACGGGTCCTTTTAAATGAAATGCCTGACTCTTCCAAGAGGACATTTTTGTCTATAAAGAAAAGCAAAGTGAATATAGCAAGTCTGAGAGATGCCTTTTTCAGTTATAAACTTGTGTTGAACTACTGTGGACATTGCTACATTTGTGCCACAGAGTTTTTGACATTTTCCAATTAAAAGGATATTCCTAAAGCATCCAAGAGAAAGTGACCCACTTAAGTTGCTCTCTGTGACTGTGTCTACCCAGGCAAAATGAAACGATAGTGGAGCAATTATTTGTGAGTGGAATTGATTTGGACAGTCAACCTGAATAAGTCAGAACCAAAGCACCCTTCTTTCCTTTCTCCATAGCGGTATTCCACCCACCCTCCCCCATGGTCTGGATGCGTCTCTAATTTGTGTTTTGGCTACATAGACAGAATCTTTATACCGGAAAAAACATTATACATTTTTTTGCATGTTGGAAATGTTCAGACAGCTCCCCTCCTCCTTAGTTTTTATTAGTTGTGTTTTTAATTATGCAAAGAATCTTGAGAATCCCTTTACCTGGGATTTTCCTGGCAGAACATGTATGGAGAGCATGATTCTTTTGATTGCCATAGTTTTGTATTTGAGTGTAACTCAAAGCCCTTTTCCCAAGGGAGGAGGTAATGACTCTTCGGGTGGCAGAAGGATGTCAGAATTTAATGAGCATCCTTTAGTTGACCCCGGTGTGACACAGCACACTGCTGAGAATTTGCTTCATTTTGTGTTGTTGCCCCATGTCACTTCTGTGACCCACCCCCATTTCCTTTTTTCTTTACCTGCTTGCTTACTTTTCAATCTTCATCAGAAACATTCCTTGGAATTCCCAAACATAGGTATAATTCCCTAAATTTGCTTTCAGAATGTAGAAGTAAATTAATATTGGGGGAAACAGAAAGAGACAGAAATGTACTTTGGAGTTATCTCCTACAGGTTGGGAAATTGTAGAATTATTCTTGTGAAAGGTTAAGTTATAAAGCCAATGAGTCAGGCAAGCTCATCTAGAAGTAAAAATGACTATTGTCTTCAAATATTCATTTATGGAAAGAAGGCAGAAATTCACCTAGTCTAAAAGTTCATCAAACTTTCCTGATCAGTTATAAGAGGAGTGGTCCAGACCTTGTAAAATTATCACCAAATAAAGGTCTGTATTTGAAAAAAGATTTGAAAAAAAGATTCTGAGTCATGTATATAATGGCTTGTATTCAGTTAAACAGTATTCAGTTAAACACGATCTTGCTATAACAATAGAATTTAACTCACAGGGTTCATTTAAAAAGAATATTTAGTGTTCTATGCTTATTTCTAAGCCTGAATTAAAACACAAGCGACAGTGTTTGTAAAATTACAGTATATTTGCCTTCTTTTGGCAACTCTCCTGGAATATAAAACTGAGGCTCACGTCACTTATCCTACGTGTTATTTGAGACATCTAAAAATAAACGAGGAGATAAAAAACAGAGGTGATCTCATTTCCTCTTTTAGCTTTTTCGTGGACCAAAAGGAGCCAAGAGTCTAGGTGTCTGAGTGGGGGTAAAGTGGGGTCAGACTGTACTAAATGCAGCATTTCTTAGTGTCTTGTCAGATAATTGAACTTTAAGGCTACTTTCAGTGGTCTGGCAGCCCTGTAAATGCTCCCTGTTGGCTCATTGTTAGAGAAAATTTCCCGGAGTTATTTTCTGGAGGTAATTGAATAATAGAACAAAAGGTCTGTATTCTCCGTGTCTTGGGGGAGGAGGGGGGCAGGGGTGAGCATTGGCAGCAGGAAGACAGACCATCCTCAGGGGCAGGTGAACCTCAGATTGCTGTGTTCCAAGTGGTTCAACACAGAGACTCTCATCTTAGAACTGAATCTTGAAATTCAGGTCTATAGCTCATGATTTATTCAATGCAGTTTGTTTGACATGTTCCTTGATATTCAATATCTAGATGTTCTTAACTGGTGAAACCTAGAAGAAAATCCCACAGGGCAAATCCAAGTCTGCCCTTTTCTCTCACTGCCTCTCTAGTCTAAACCACCTGAGTGATTTAGAGAAGAGTTTCCGCGGAGGAACACTACAAAGAGAAAGATCTGCCCTGCTTCACCATCCTGAGCCTCTACAAGCCATGTCCGCAGTTAACGGCTTAGATTTCTTCCTTGTACCAGAAAACGTTGAGCTTGTAATTGTTTTCTCGGTCTTTCTTTTGCCTCCTGTGTGAGGGATTTAAACATAGTATTTATTGATGGTAAACTGCTTTGTTTTGTTTATGGGCTGTAGTAAGTTTTACAGAAGTGTTTATACTTCTCCAGATATCCAAAACACATCTGCTTCAAAAAAAAAACCAAAAAACAAAAAAAACCCAAAAAAACAAAAGACACCATGACACAACCCCAAAGTACGAGAAATTCTGGCCAGCACAGTGCACAGTGTGGATTTAGAGGGGGGTTGGGAGATGGTAATAGTGATGACGGAGGTAAGAGAGATGAGCGTGATTGGCAACAGGTTTGGACAAAAATTACTTTTGTGTTGCCTGCATAATAAAAGCCACATAGTATAATTATATTTTTAATGCGCCTCTATGTTTTGTTTGAAGTCCATATTGCTATAATAATGTTGTATTGTTCCACACAGCCAGACTATCAGTGGTATGCTCCTGACCAGTTTCCGCCAGATGTGCAGCACAAGGCAAATGGTAAGACCACAGCTGTATTGAGCATTCTTTCATGTTTACATTTTAATGGGGTCTTTTCGGGATGTTTACTCAACATACATTCATTCGTACTCAGGGAGGGCCTTCTCTAAAGTTGTGTTGCATACACAACTCTAATTTGATGCACCTGGGGTTAAATTGAACTCCTTCAGAAAAAGAAAATGTTCAAATGCAGAAATGCATGAATCTCAGTCCTGGCTTCTGTTCCCATTCCAGTCTCAGAGTCAGTATCCCATCTGGGGTTAGAAATGAAAACTTCAAGTAGAGCTATACTGTAACAACAACAACAAAGCTCTGTGATTCCACTACAAAGGGCAGATGCACATCCACTCTTCCAGGCTGAGTTTGCTAGACAGATGTTTTAAATGTCACTGGCAGACAGACAGAGGAAACAAAGACTCAGAACTGTGTTCCCTAGTGACTAAATGTCAGACTTCAAGTTTAGGCCAAGGTAGCCCACAACACCCACCTCTAAGTACACTGGAAAAAACCTAAAAAGGCACCTAGAAAGTACTCACAACTAACTACTCTTTTATCTTACTTTTCTTTGGTTTACCATTCTCCTCTTCTTTCCAGAATCTGCCATATTTTCTACTACTTATCTCTATGGTCTCAGGAGGCCATCTAGGAATGGGCTGTATAAACTGTGCTATAACCATAATCTTACCTCTATTTTCATCACATATCATCAAAAGTCAGCCATGCCTGCTACATGCTTAAAAATCTCCTGTGACACACACTTGTGACTCTATGTTGTTAATTTCCAGAGATTTTAATCTATCCACAAAAGCTGAAGACGAGCCATATTCCAATTTCAGGTCATACTTGAAACTTGATCTCATTTAGTTCAGATCTGAGATCATAGAATTCTGGTTTTTAGTATAAGGAGCCCATTATGGAGTGGAAATAGAAAGCTAGGGATAACATGCAGTCTTCCAGGTTGTATACTTCACAGTCCAAAGAGTTCTTCATGGCAGTCTTTGCAAATGTAGCCCCCTACAACAAAGAGTTGTGCTTTATACAACCTAGACATCTGTACCCAGCAGCACTAGGAATGGCAAATGCCATAGCTTACAGAAGGCTTATAGAAAAAAAGAAGGTAAAAAGTGAGAACTGTATAATAAAATGTCTAGTTATTTATCAGAAAACTGTGGGTCTTTGTTTTTCTTTTCTTTTTACTATGAATATAGCCCTTGGCTTTAATGAAGTTCTTGGGTTCCAGCCATAACAGAGAGCTTTTATTAGAATGGCATACTATTAACCATAATGATTGTTGTATAATGTCTGTGTTTTTGAAATCCATTGTTGTATAATAGCTGAACTGCCACCCAATTACAATTTTCCACTTCATATTATATTGGTCCAGAGTGAATATTAAAGATATCTTCTCTCTGAGGTGGAGTTTAATCACTAGAAAATACAATTATGCATAGAGAATTCAGTAACATCATAAAGCCATTCATATATCACTACTAGATTCTTCTTGGACTAATATAATAGAACTTAATAATTATGTAAAATAGAAATGAATTGTCATGACCTTCAGAAACTAAATAAAATTATGCAAAAATAGAATATTACAGTCAGTGTGCAAGACCCACAGATTTTTGTCTACTTGGGAAGAAAAATAATGAAATTTGTGGTGTGTAGTATGTTGTGTGACAGTCTATAGATTTAAAACTATAATAAGAGGGGCGCCTGGGTGGCTCAGTCGGTTAAGCCGCTGACTTTGGCTCAGGTCATGATCTCGCGGTCCGTGAGTTCAAGCCCCGCGTCGGGCTCTGTGCTGACAGCTCAGAGCCTGGAGCCTGTTTCAGATTCTGTGTCTCCCTCTCTCTGACCCTCCCCCATTCATGCTCTGTCTCTCTCTGTCTCGAATATAAATAAACGTTAAAAAAAAAATTAAAAAAAAATAAAAAATAAAACTATAATAAGAAAAAAAAAACCTCTGTTATGTTGCAACCTGAGTATTTTTAAAACATTGTTTAAATCTTCACAATATGCCATAAAATAGGTTTTGTTATTATGCCATTTTACAGATTAGGAAACTGAGGCTTAGAGAATTTAAGTAGCATGCCTAAATCACGCAGTTGGTAAAAATTATCCCTGAGATGAGATTCCAAATGTATAGAACATTAAAACCTATCTTTGAATCACATCCTATCGTTCTCTTGAAAACCCCCTCTCACTATATTAAAATTTTCTAAAATGATTGATATAAAGTGAGAATGGGGGCTTTAACTTGGATAATTATATGACTAGAATCTAACCATGAATAGTCTTTTCTTCCTATGCACTTGTAACATATGTTATTTGTGCTACTCATTTGGTATTTTGCATATCATAGATAAAAGACACAGTACAATGCAAGGTTAAATACATAATAAATGCTATCAACGAGTTAATGCTTGGGCAGCCCTGGTAGAAACTGATGGGATGCGTTGCCATTTGAAACCTTTCTTTCTCCATACCAACACAGCTCTGCAGCTAACTGTGGCTTCTCTGTAGCAGAGAAGAGGGCTGATCACGGGCCAGGCCATAGAAAGAAATTCCCTACTCAGAAATCTACCTGTTTTTGATTTCTGTTGCTCCTCTTCTAGCTTCCAAAGCTGATGCTATTTTAAAGTTCAAGCCAGGTCATAAAAATTGGCAAAAGCTCTGGAATCACTCTTGTCAAAAAACAAAAACAAGAACAAAAACATCTCGTGTGCCATTATTTAATTTCAGTGGTGATTCTTCTTATTTTTTCTTTCATTTAATTGGAAAGCTCCTTTTGATTTGTAAGTCCAACCCAATTTCTCAGAATTCCTTTTTTTTTTAAATATTATTTATTTATTTTGAGAGAGAGAGAGAGAGAGAGAGCGCACAAGGAGGGGAGGGACAGAGAGAGAGAGAGAGAGAGAGAGAGAGAGAATCCCAAGCAGGATCTGCACTGTCATTGCAGAGCCTGATGCAAGGACTCAGACTCACAAACCGTGAGATCATGACCTGAGCCAAAACCAAGAGTTGTATGCTTAACCAATTAAGACACCAGGATGCCCCTAGGATTCCTTTTTTCAAATGTTTGTGTATTTATTTTGAGAGAGGGAGAGAGAAAGAGAGAGCATGTGCACACAAGTTGGGGAGGGGCAGCAGAAAGAGAGGGAGAGAGAGAATCCCAAGTTTTCGGCGCAGAGCCCAATGAGGGGCTTGATCCCATGAACCATGAGATTGTGGCCTGAGCCGAAATCAAGAGTCAGACACTCAACCAGCTGAGCCACCCAGGTGCTCCCAGTTGCTCAAAATTCTTAAAAGTAGCTTTGTGGTATGATTAAATATGAGTTTAGAAATCTTTTTATTATACAGATTTTTTATATAATAGTACTCATTGTCTTACTATATGGCTAATATGTTTATCTTTCACTATTCAGGAATATACTGCTAGCCAATATACCCTATTCTTTGCGCTATAAATACCAACAATCAAACAATGGAAGGAGAAATGAGTGGAAAATCAGGTTCTGTTTCTGATAAATTATAAACAGAAAGTATTTTTTTTTAATGTTTATTTATTTTTGAGAGAGAGAGACAGACAGAGCATGAGCGGGGGAGGGGCAGAGAGAGAGGGAGACAGAATCAGAAGCAGGCTGCAGGCTCCAGGCTCCAAGCTGTCAGCACAGAGCCTGATGCGGGGCTCAAACTCACAAACTGTGAGATCATGACCTGAGCCGAAGTCGGACACTCAACCCGACTGAGCCACCCAGGCACCCCAGAAAGTATTTTTAAAACTCATATAAATTCTATTCATATAATAACTATGTAAGTAATTTACTTGTATTTAAATGAAAATGATCCTTTCAGAAATATGGTATTTAAATTAATACTAATTTGTATGTGTGCTTTGTACATTGCCCTAGTTCTCAGTTTTTTATTAATTTCCTGTGACTCCTGACAAATTTACTTTTTTACCGCAATATATATAGCACATTATATTTTGATCCTTATAATTATTCCTCTTAAGATCATCTAACCTGAAATAGCGGCTCTGATGTCTATGCATGAAGTATTTGTAGAGCAGTAGCCTTGTGATTTTTCAAAGGTACAGTGGGTAATGAGTGAGTAAATTGCTCTGACACCACTAGATCCTCCTTTAACATTCCCAGGGCCTGAGGCAAGAATACATGGAGAGCTGCATACTTCATGTTAAATATTTAAGTGTCATGAATCAAGCGTAGAAGCTATTATAGTCTATCCTCCTACTGATAAATATACCTAGAATGGCAGAGTGAAATTTAAAATGCTCATATTCCAACCAGTTCTGTTCCAGGAAACAGTGGCACAGGAACACCTGAGCCATGGCCCATCCCCTTCTCTTCCCACCTTTCCAGTGGGAGGGGTCTTGAGTGTGAATTTGAGTACAGCCCGTTTGCACATCCCAGCTTCATCCATATACCCCTCATTATGCTACAACAGCACCCCTTGACTTCAGGCTTGGGAAAGAGGACCACATGAGGCCTAGAAGCAGAAATAGGGTCGGTTGGGCAGGAAATTTGGGGATCTGCATGTGGGTACCAACAGCTTGTTCTAGAAGAAAGCAGACTCAGGCCGGGAGAGAGATGACTAGAGGAGGACCACAGCAGGTCCCTCTATAAATGTAGACCTAATGAAGGACTTCCTGGCCAAGGATTAGTCTATTGAGCAGTCTTTGAGTAAACTAATTTCCATCTTTGCTCTCAGTTACTGTCTCTGGTTATTTTAGAATGCTTTGGGGACGCATTGAAAATTAAGTCTTCTGGGGTGCCTGGGTGGCTCAGTCAGTTGAACACCCGACTCTTGATTTCGGGTCACGATTCCAGGGTCATAGGATTGAGCCCTGCATCAGGCTCTGTGCTGAGTGTGGAGCCTGCTTAAGATTCTCTCTCCCTCCTTCTGCCCCTCTCTCCAACTTGCACACTCTCTCTCTCTAAAAAAAAAAAAAAAAAAAAAAAAAAAGAATGCACACACAGAAAAAGAAAATTCTTTTTTCAAAAACTAAAGATTTAAATAAAGGTTTTCAAGACATTTAAGACTTGCTTGGCTTTCTCTCTTCGTAGCACTAGATTTTAATATAGCATTTTGATATATTGAAGTACACAGATGTTAAGGGGTTACAGTTTCTGTTTAGAAACACGATTTGACAGGGGTGCCTGGGTGGCTCAGTCAGTTAAGCGTCCGACTTTGGCTCAGGTCATGATCTCGCAGTTTGTGAGTTCAAGCCCCTCATCAGGCTGTGTGCCGACAGCTTGGAGCCTGGAGCCTGCTTCGTATTCTGTGTCTCCTTCTCTCTCTGACCCTCCCCTGCTCATGCTCTGTCTCTCTCTGTCACTCAAAAATAAATAAATGTTTGGGGTGCCTCGGTGGCTCAGTCGGTTGAGCGGCCAGCTTCAGCTCAGGTCATGATCTCACGGTCCGTGAGTTCAAGCCCCACGTCGGGCTCTGTGCTGACAGCTCGGAGCCTGGAGCCTGTTTAGGATTCTGTGTCTCCCTCTCTCTGACCCTCCCCTGTTCATGCTCTGTCTCTCTCTGTCTCAAAAATAAATAAACGTTAAAAAAAAAAAATTAAAAAAATAAAAAAATAAAATAAAAATAAATAAATAAATAAATGTTAAAAAAATTTAAAAAAAAAGAAATGTGATTTTACAGAGAACATTTTAATTTCATTTCATCTGTTATCAGAATGGGATGCAAAATGACTTCCATGTGTCTAGAACAATTATGACATAGTTGAGTTAGTATAACTTTGAAAACATGTTTTGTTTCTTCCTTGTGAAATGTCAAACAGGCTATGTTTTCTAACTATTTTGCCTGCCAGTCACTTCTGTACCTTCCAAACTTTTCATATGGTGCAGAGTTGAACTTTGTCTAATGAGCTAGAGCTCAATTCTTACATATTTGGAAAGACATGAAATGTAGGCATGTGAGATTGTGTTGTGAGAAAACATAATTATTTCGTTACAATACAGAAGATCAAAGTCCAACTATTATAATTGGCCTTTACTAACGTCTAATAATAACTCATTAACTGAACACTTACTGAATTCGTTTCCTAGGGCTACCCATAACCAAGGAGCAAAAACTAGGTGGCTTAAAAATGGCAGAAATTTATACTCTCACACTCTGGAGGCTAGAAGTCTGAAATCCCGGTGTTGGGGTAATGCCCCCTCCAGATCCTCTAGGGCAGGCTCTTTTCTTGCCTTTTCTTGCTTCTGGTAGCCCCAGAATGTACTTGGCTCATGGTAGCAGAACACCAATCTCTGCCTTGCTCTTCACATGGCTGTCTTCCCTCTTATCTGTGTCTGTGTCCAAATTTTCATCTTCTTGTAAGGACTCCAGTCATGTTGGATTAGGCTAATCTAGTATAATCTCATATTAACCTGATTCTGTATGAAAAATCCTGTTTCCAAAAAAGGTCACATTCACAGGTACCAGGGGTTAAGACTTACACATATCTCTTGGGGGGACACAATTCAACCCATATCACTAATCCTGTGTCTGGCACAGGATTGCTCAAAACCTTATAGCAACCCTATGAAATGAGTACCGCTGTTGCTCCTGTTTTATAATTGTGGAAACTGAGGACCAGAGACGTAATGTCACTTGTCCAAATCCACATAGCTGGTTATTGCCTACAACATAGACAAGCCCGAGCAGTCTAGCTCCCAAGCCCACATTGTAACCACTGAGCAATATGGACAACCCCTGGCTATACATTAAAATATAGTAGTGTTGTCGTTTTCATATATTTTATTTAAATAAATTCATTTTTTAAATATTTATTTATTTATTGAGAAATAAAGCAGACACGCATGCACAGGCAAGCAGAGTAGAGTCAGAGAAAGAGGGAGAGAGAGAGAGAGAGAGAGAGAGAATCCCAAGCAGGCTTTGTGCTATCATCAGGGAGCCCAGCACAGCACTTGAACACATGAACCTGAGATCAAGACCTAAGCTTAACCGACTGAGCTACCCAGGCACCCCTATTTAAATAAATTCTAAGGCCCTGTCCTGAAAGCCAGAATCTTTCTCATTTTGTGTCTTTTTATAACTGCCTTTGTATCTAACCATTACTGGTAATTTTACATTGGTAAGACGGCTGGATTAGTTGGATTTTTTTTAGTACCTGGTGATATGAGGAGATACAGGAACCAGTGTAAACAGTAAAAGCTACTTAAGAGATGTAAGAAACAGAAGAAACTTAGAGGCTACATTGGGTGGTTTTCACTACAGATGGGTAAAATAATATTTTTCTTTTATAAAATATATTACTTACTTGGGGCACCTGGGTGGCTCAGTCAGTTAAGTGTCTGACTTCAGCTCAGGTCGTGATCTCATGGCTGGTGAGTTCGAGCCCCACATCGGGCTCTGTGCTGACAGCTCAGAGCCTGGAGCCTGCTTCAGATTCTGTGTCTCCCTCTCTCTCTGCCCCTCTGCCACCCATGCTCGCTCTCTCTCTCTCTCTCTCTCTCTCTCTCTCTCAAAAATGAATAAATGTGAAAAAAAATTTTAAATATATTACTTTCATAATTATCTTACCAGGAGTTAATAAAGAGTATTAATCAATTAGAGACAGATAGTTTTATGCCTATTTCATTTCTGGAGTTTCAGAGAAGAATTGCAGAAGAAATTATAAGGTGTCCTCACTTTATAATGCTATAAAGTTCAGCTTATTGGTAAACTAAGTGATTTTGCTAAGGGAATATTAAATAAAGTGTAAATGTATATTTATATGTACAGGAACATATGAAAATGCTGGTGGTAAATATATTCCTATGCAGACACTGATTTATAAGCAAAGACTAAACATTCTAGTTAACATTATATATAGATATAGGTAGGTAGATAGAACCTAGATGAGAAAAATGCATACAATAAGGCTAGACTAGTCACAATTCCACTAGGTATTGCAATATACCTCTTAAATGGAAGATAAAATTCTGTAGGGAAGCGAGGTTTATATTCCATATTGCATTCCATTCTTCCTAGGGAAGAATGTTTACTTCCCTAGGTTTCCTTACTGTTGATGCATAAGCACCCACATTCTAAGAGGTGAGTGGGCATGATCCTCCTCTTTCTTGATTGATATCTTTGCCTTCTCTGTCCCCTTCTCTCCCCAGATTCCTTAGTTCCCCTCCAACCTGAAGGGACAGGGGAGTGTGGGGGAGAGGTCCCAGGCCCAAGATTCCATCTGCTCTCCTTCCTGGATCCCAGAGGGGGACAGGGGAAGAGGGTGGCATCCCTAACCCTCAGCAGTGAGGAAGAACAGGGCTCCTAGGGCCTGAGCTCTGACCACTACCCACCATCTCCCTTCCTCCCTGCTCCCAAGACTGGCCCACTTCTGCATGGGGCAGTAGGTTACAGCTCAGTTCGCACTGAGAATGTAAGAGTTACAAAATTTCTATGAAATTAAGTTTTGTGTCTTCAAAAGAGAGAGAAAGAGAGAAAGAGAAAGCAAAGTCCCCTCAATCCTTTTAACCTTTCTGCTGCACTGGTGCACCCTCTCCTCTCAGGGGACTTCAGATTCAGCTAATCCTTGATGTAGAGTCAGACATGGCCTCTGCCACCAAGATCTCTGGGTTCTATTCAGATCACTTCAGCATCATGCTATTTAACATGCACTCTTGTGAACATAAAAGCATGGAGTGTAACACATACCATTAATAGATAATAAGCCACACATTAGTGAGTAGAATTCTTTACCAACCAATAAGTAAAAGCAGACTGTGTCTAGCACTGTGAGAACCCATGATTCCCTTGTGGCATTTCTCTTGCCCTGCCATCAGAACTGTGGAGCCAAGTCTGATGACAGAAGTCTCTTCCACATTCACTATATGGGGACACTCTGCCTTCTCTTCAAGGAACTGAAGACCTGTTTTTGCTTTTGTTCAGATTTCCATTCTGCCATGGATTATCTCGTGGGTCACAACCTGTCTCCATCTAAAACATGGAGATAATGACCCTTGCCTCTGTACCTATTTCACAAGAATGCTGTAAAAACTACAGAAGAATTAATTTTTCTTAATGTTTTAAGATATCATTAATGTATTAAATCTAAACTTTAGATTGTTTTAGATCTGTGGACTATGCTTCTGGGTCCAAATTTATGTTCTTAACATATTGGATACCTTTTTAATGTAATGGCCGCCATGCTTAGAAGAATATTTTTTAAACCTGGAAAGGAAACTGTTAGTGAGTCCATTTAAACGTTTGTTTATTTGAAATACCAAATGCAGGCCAGCAAAAATAAAACATTCAATATATTCAAAATTGTTATCATGAATAGGAAAACACTTTATTTCTTGAAATTTATATAATTGTATATACTTTATTTTTTTATATTTTAAAAGTTACATATATTTTTTCTGTTGCCATGAGGAGATCTTTGATTTTGTCTTCCCTATAGTGCTTTCCTGTAGTCCTGCTAAAATATACCGTGTTTTTCATATTGGTCGTCATGGGCCATTAACACATCTTAAGAACTGTGATCTTTTCTATTGCTTTGACAATAACATACCCTTTACCACACTTAAAGTAGTTTAGGTGACAGCTGTCATTCTGTGGGCTACGTACTGAACCCCATAGTATCATATATGACTTACTTTCACAAGCAAATGCCTGAGCCACCAAAATGCCGGCAAGGATACGAAGTAGTACCGACTATTCCTCTTCAGGTGTGAGTAGAACTAGGCCACAGCTGATTTCACAAAGTGGTAAGCATATGTCAGTGCTTAAAATAATAGCCCTCCATTTCCCGCCCCTTGATTTCTCCGTGTAAACTGATGGGAACTCATGAATAAAATCTCTCTCTCTTTTTTTTTTTTTTTTTCCTGCCAGCCTCAATGTTTATGTTAGGCTTACGCCAGAAGAAAAGAAATGAATTTTCAGGTTTTAATCTGAAACATTTTCCTGCTGTCTTTCATAGGCTTCTCCTCAGAAAAGAAAGTCAATCAGTAGAAGCACTGTACACACACGTGCAGAGCGTACGGGCAGAGGGAGAGCTTGGCCGAGGGCCCTCATTTCTCTTTTTCCCGTGGCTTCGTCTGCACAACTGCGTACCGTCTACTCCATTATTTGTGCCCGGCAGTGTCTCCCTGTGGCATGGATAGAGGAAAAGACTTGTGACAGCTAAGATCCTGACCGAGTCTGAGAAGCCAGTGTGACACAACCAAACACAACTTCCAGTTTCCTCGGCATGAGATTGAGCAGACAGATGATGCGCCCTTCTTTGAAACTCTTCAGCATATCGCTGTCAGATTTTGCAGAGGTGATTTCCCAATTTCAGCGACTCCACTTTTGGTGCAGCGGTGTTATATGTTGATTGAAATATGTATTCCCTGGGGGAAAAGCATCTGCAGGGGTAAATTTGTAACATTGCTCCCGTTAGTTGTATAGGGGCTTGGTTCTTTAGCCTGTTTGATTAGATACTGTGTTCATCCTTGTTGGCCTCAGTGAACTTGTCGATAGGACTGAAGAGGTGTATATACTTCCTGAAACTCAGTGAATGGTTCAATCTGAATAACATATAAACTTGAAACTGTTCTTTAAACAGATCGTTCCTTTAAGATGATGGGAAATTGTGAGCCTACTTCATTTCTAGGTGGACTAGATTATGAAAGAAAACCCTACTGTGATGATGATGGTATTGGCTGTGTTCATATGCACGTCCAGTAGTAGTTCGGAGATACGTGGATTTGTGGTTAAACCTGTTTTTTCTTCCTGTGGATTTGAGTAATTATTGATGAAAGACATGTCTGACTTCTCAAACCTATTAAAATGGAAAATGAATGTATCCGAATTGTGTGGCAATTAAATTGTACAGTGGCATGACAGATGTCTAAAGACTAAGCAGATTTAAAAGTATTCCGTTCAACCATTTAATAAGGGTTTTGCTACGACCAACCGGAGATCCTCTTTGTGAGATGTATAACAGGAGCGTGAGATCCACAGATATCTGTGATCCTAGACATACCTAAAGAAAACCGGGAGCATCTGCTGAACCTGAAGTCACATAAAACAATCCAAGATACTGCCGAAACTATCTAGCTCCGACTTCCCGAAGTTATACTACTTAATTCCAGCTCAGATGCTTTTCTTTTTCAGTTTCTGAATATACTTGAAACTTCGTGTAATGGAGAAGTGAAAGAGCTTTAGAAAGTTAACTACTTTCAGCCTGAGTCCAGCTACTCAAACCACAATTCCTGAGAAAGAACTATCCTTCTCTTACGTTAATTCTCTGAAGCTTTGTTTTTGTTTTCACTGCTCCTTATTAAAGAGACAAACCATTCTTGAGCAATACTTCAGCATAAGTGAATCAGGAAAACAATGGAGTTTACAAGTCAGTTTCATGAAAACACATTTTTTTTTTTTAATTTCTGTTTCCTCGGATTAGTGGAAAAGTCATTGCAGTAACAACTTTTAGTGGTGGATTAAGTTTACCAACTGAGATGTGCCTGTCAGAATAAGAATGGAACACACATACAAGAAGTACCCTTTGATGGACTCATTCTAGGTCAATCCAACAGCAATAAAACAAGACTTAACCATCCCATTACTATTACTGAAGTCTTCCTATTATTAATTAGCAAATTGGCAAACATTGGCAAGATGGCACCAATGCTAATGTAATGGGAAACACTCCAATTTAAGTGAGACCTAATTTAATTTGAATTCCCAGTGGGTGACTGCAAATGTGAGAAGGGGACCCCTTGCTCTGAATACACCTGCGCTTCCAAGAAGACAGATGTCTACAGCCTTGGCCATGGCCCGAGAGCCAGCCAGTCCCTCCTGGGTCCTTCTCCCCAAATCGTTTGTTTGGGGACTTCTGTCTCAGCCCATAATAAAGGTCATCCTCAGCTGTGGCACTTGCTTCATTATCACAACACAATTTGTGGAAATTGGGTGAGGAATAGCTGAGGGGAAGAAGTCCTACCACACAGTCTCTTTTATCTAGGAAATGTACAACTAGGGCACATTTTAAGTTTTTGATGATCGTGGAGAATTTGATCTTGAAGGTATCACCTTCACTTTGTCCTGATTGTGATGTGAAGTCAAAAGAAAACCTTCCTTGGGGTCTGGTTAGGTCTGGGAGTTAGGCCAGCCTCTGTTGCTACTAGCATAGAGTTTTGCCTCGTTTTCTTTTCAACAAAAAGGACATTTCAGACTAACTTGCTAATATTATTAATTATGGACAGAGTTCCACATGATTTTCTTTAGTTTATTTACTGAGCTCCATCACGCAGCAAGAGAGGTATAATTACTGCCTTGTTACAGATAATTAATCTAGGGCACAGAGAGATTCAGTCATTTCTGCAAAGTCTCAAGGCAAGGAAATGGCAGAGCCAGGATTCAAAATTGTGGGCCAGGGCCACCCAGTTCTGTGCATGCTGTAATTCTGTTTTCTAGGTTACCCCAGCAAGTTCTCCTTGTTTTTACAGTTCTTTCGGGTTTTCACAAAATTGCACTACAAGAACATACTTGTTAGGAGAAAGTATTTTAATAAGGAAAATACTGTATATCGTATAGAATTTAGTAAGTTACCCCTGGAGTTAAGAGAAATATCTCATTTTGTGGTGCCTGGGTGGCTCAGTTGGTTGAGCATCCAACTCTTGGTTTTGGCTCAGGTCATGATCTCACGGTTCATGGGTTCAAGCCCCTTTCGGGCTATGTGCTGACAGTGTGGAGCCTGCTTGGGATTCTGTCTCCCTCTGTCTCTGCCCCCTCTCCTGCTTGCTCTCTCTCTCTCAAAAATAAATAAATAAATAAATAAATAAATAAATAAATAAATAAGAGAAGTATCTCGTTTAGGCAACTACATGGGAAAAGAAAAATATACACTTAATGTTAAAGTGACATGAGGGGCACCTGGGTGGCTCAATAAGGTAAGTATCTGGCTTCGGCTCAGGTCACGATCTCACAGTTCATGGGTTTGAGCCCCATGCTGGACTCTGTGCTGACAGCTCAGAGTCTGGAACCTGCTTCAGATTCTGTGTCTCCCTCTTTCTCTGTGTACCCCTCCTCTGATCACACTCTGTCTCTCCCAGTCTCTCTCTGTCAAAAATAAATAAACATTAAAATAAAATAAAGTGCATTACGTGGTACAACTATGGGCCTGAATGGTTGCTTTCATGTATCAATACATTTTTTAATGTTTGTTTATTTTGAGAGCAGGGAAGGGCAGCAAAAGAGGGAGAAAGAGAATCCCAGGCAGGTTCCACATTGTCAGTGCAGAGCCCAACCCAGGGCTCAATCTCACAAACTGTGAGATTATGACCTGAGCTGAAATCAAAAGTCAGATGCTTAACCAACTGAGTTATCCATGTGCCCCATAACATAGCTCAGTCACTAGTGAAATCAAATCTAAAAGACCTATGACCTCCCAACTCAATAATTCAATTTAACAGTATTTTTAATTAATTTTTTCAATGTTTATGCCTTTTTTTGAGAGACAGAAAGAGACAGCAAGTGGGGAAGGGGAGGGAGAGGGAGACACAGAATCTGAAGCAGGCTGCAGGCTCTGAGCTGTTAGCACAGAGCCCTATGTAGGGCTGGAACCCAGGAACTGCCAAATCATGATCTGATCTGAAATCCGATGCTCAGTTGACTGAGCCACCCAGGCTGTCCTTCTCTGTATCATTCTAATCTTAGTATATATACTGCCTCAGTGAGCACAACAATTATTACATGAATACAGGCTTATTTTCAAAAATGTCTAGGCAGCACAAAACATCTCACACTGCTTTTGCCTCTGTGCGCTATTTTTGGTTGAATACATATTTGGGGGTGGGGAGAGGCAGAGTCATTTAGCAGCTTTTATTCTCCTCAATTTGAAAGCCCCTTTGCCCCCTTTTCCTTTTTGCCATTTTTCTACCCATCTTCCCGGGGACCCCAATAATATTAGATCCGAAGGTGATACAGAATCATTTGCGTTGCTGTTGCAGCTACACTATGATCTTCCTTCCCTGCCTCAAAATTGCTTAATCTCCAATTATACAGCTTGAAAGAAAGGAAAATATTTTCTGCAATCCCTACTTTTAATAATTTTAGAGATATTTTTTCTTGCTTCATCACCATTTTACCTATCTACTTCTTCGTGCTCATCAGTCTTTGGTCCAAAGAAGAAAGGTGTTCTGGGGGACTCCAAGCATTTGTGATTCTATAGAAAAGGAAACTTCTACCAGCACGCACTATGCACACACCCACATATAACACACACACACACACACACACACACACACACCCTGCCTCTACCTCTCTACCTTACAGGCAACAGTTTAGGCCTCTAGTTTCTCCGTTTATGTCTGAGTAGATTTATTCCAATGGGAAATTTTGCATAATAAAGCTAATTTTTTTTCCATTTTGCCTCAAATCCCTGAGTGCATAATATATTGCCAAGAATACTGACAAACTCTATCCTAAACTCCTGCAGGAAGTGATAATGTTGAAATCTAGAACCAAATAATTTGCCAGTAACTGCTGAGTAATACGACGGGACTTTTAATGTTCACGGGAGCATGTGAGTCTCACTAATTTGTGTACTGCACGGAAAGTTAAAATAATTTCTCTCTACTCTCCTTTGACTTTATTCCATTCCAACGTCAGAAGGAAGAGCGCAATTTATGAGACTCAGGAAATACTGTTTGGTAAACTAAACCCAACCCTTAGGGCTTCCTCATGTGCTTATTACTGAGCATTAATTTGCTGGGAGAATCCATCTTATTAACTGATTTTCCTGAGTCTGCTCTTGACTGGCAGGGGTGTGCTTAGATGGACTGGTGATTTCATTTGCACATCCATGGGGGAACCTCACGGCTTCCCTCTCTCATATCTACAGCCAAAGGATGATGACCCACATTAGTCAACCACAGACACACACACAGAGGGCAAGAATAAGAATGAGATCCCCTCTATTCAGAGACTACTTTGCAGGCAGATCTCGCAATGCTGAAGTAAAAGAAAAAATGAACTTGGGAGACTTGTTTGTTTCTTGGTTTCCAAATGCCCACTCCATCTTTGTTTGTTTGTTTGTTTGTTTGTTTGTTGGAATAGCACCTCAGTATCCTTTAGGAGAGTTACCTTTCCCCCACCGGAACCGGTTTGACATAAAGTGCCCTGCCCTCTCCTAGGTAAGAGGCAACCATGTGATCCAAACCAGGCTATGTGGACACTCCATTGCTGGAATTTGAACTTTAAGCCAGCGTAGTCCTGGGGAGGCTGTGGTCATTACCTGGCACCTTAGAATTGGTCATGTTTTACAACACATTGTAGATCATGTTCTACTCACTTTGATGTGAGTAACCCAGTGTCTCTCCAATCAATTTGTTAAGTCAGAGTTTCTTGAGTTTGAAAGAAAAGAATCTTAATTAATTGCAAGTGTGAGAGTTGAAGGTCAGAAAGTAACCGTCAAGTATATTGTGAGAAATAAATATACGTTATGCACACACATTTTTTTATATCTTTAAAAATGGAAAGTCAACCTTATAATAATATAATCAGATCGGTTAATTTAAATGTCATGCTTGCCAGTCTTACAAAATATTATCTTGGATCATGGTGCAATACATTTTAATATCTTTTAAAGTGGAAATACCACAATGAAAAATAAAACATACTTCTTCATTTGAATTTTCTCCTAAATCCGAAAAGCCCTTCAAGAAGATATTTTAATGAGGCAAACTTGGGAGAAGTTCCAATGAAGTAAAACCACCAAAGCCCATGTCTAACTTTCCTATTTCTTTTTTTGAAGTGCTAACTTGCATATAACTGTTAATTTACATTTTCATAGGTATTAATAAATAAATGATAGGAAATAGAATTCCTTTGTGTAGAAACTATATCAGATGAATTCTGCTTTAACATCTCAGTGGGATGATGTTTTGTTTTGTTTTCCCCCAGCAAAGTTAAACTCTAACATTATAAACTTCAGATTGTTCTGTAACAGAATGTTAATTGAGATACAGGGTAGCTCCTCAATGAGAAGTTAAGGTAAAATTGCTGATGGCTTCAAAATCATCTGAGTTAGTACATTCAATTCTACACATATCCTAAGTCTCATCTTGATCAAATATCTATTTTGAATGTTATTATTTGTCAATGTCACTCACTAGAAACATGTTTTGTTTGCATAAAAATGTGTGTGCAGTGATGGGTGATGTAAAAGAAATAGAGGCACTTTCTATTCTTTCTATTGTCTAAGGAAAATTATTCTAGCAGTTGTAGGGAGGATGGACTGAAGCCAGGGAGAGTGAAGCTCCTTTTAATTTTCAACATATATTTCAGCCTTTCAACATCTTTGGAAGTATCATCCTTTTATAGAAAGCACAGAAGAAAGATAGTCAGAATTTAGCAATTTATATTAAGCAAAATATTATAATATTCAAGTGCTCTAGCAAGTTTTTAAAATTTTCTTACAAAAATGTATTATTTTAATAATTGGCAAAATCTAGAATAATTTTCTCCAAAAGGACAACTAGCCTTTGATTTATTTTTATAGTATTATTAGTTCGATATGGCTCTAGCGGTATGACAGAAATCCACCTTTCTCATAAGACATTAAAAGTTAATCCCAGAATGTAGATTAATTATTAAGAAAATTTATAAGTTAAAATGGATTTTTTTTTTTTAGATTCAATGAAGTGGAGAGCCAATGTTCTGGCATAAATTAATTTAATTTTTTTCCAGTTTTATCATGTTTCCCTAAAGAAAATTATTACTAATACTATTTGGCAAACTTTTAATTTTCCTTTGGACATTCTTTCTTGCTTCATCACCAAATAATTTAGGATCTATCTCCTTCACTCCTCTACCAACTGGGGAGACAGCGTGTGTTAAGTTGATTTCCAGTAAGATGAAAAAAATAATCAGGTAAAAATAAGTTTTTGTGATTTGTTTTTCATTTGTTTTTTTGTTTTTTGCCGATAGAAATAGCCAAGGTAGTTTAAGAGATTTTATTCTAAATCCTTCAGGAGATCCACTTTTAGCAAAAAGAGTATAATGAATGGGTATAGCAAAATTTTGTAGAAAGAGCATGGATTTGGAGTCAGGTACAGATTCTGCTCCTGGTTGCACCAGGTGTGAACACGAACAAGTGTGTGTAAGTCAGTGAACCTCAGTTTCTGTAACTGAAAAAGGACAGTAAGAAAACAATCTCAGAAGATTTTTATAAAAATTAATTCATATCAAATATATAATGTTTGGCCCTGGGTGGTATTCAGTATACATTAACTTCCTTCTGCTTATTGTGATGGTTAAAGAGATCTTTCTCGAATAACATTCCTAAAATGTGCTTGTTGGAAGGGAAATAGGAGCTGTACAGGAAAGGATTCCATCCCCGTGAGTGTAAGATGTGTTTCATCCAACTCAGCCTTTACTGTAGGACACCTCTCATATCTCTTCACGTGAAATTGCAAATTGCAAAACTTACACTGTGAATTTCTCCCAACATGTAAAGATTTTAAGTTGTGTTGGTAAGGAGAACATACATAGAATTCACACAAAAATCAGATGCCAGTCAAGATTGATCTCTGCAAGAAAGAGGCATAAAATTCTAAATTCTTTACTAAATTTAGATATTTTATGTTTATTAAAAGATAAGACCACTTATGTGGATCCTGAGAAACATAACAGAAACCCATGGGGGAGGGGAAGGAAAAAAAAAAAAAAAAGGTTAGAGTGGGAGAGAGCCAAAGCATAAGAGACTGTTAAAAACTGAGAACAAACTGAGGGTTGATGGGGGGTGGGAGGGAGGGCAGGGTGGGTGATGGGTATTGAGGAGGACACCTTTTGGGATGAGCACTGGGTGTTGTATGGAAACCAATTTGACAGTAAATTTCATATATTAAAAAATAAAAAAAAAAGAAGAAATAGAAAAAAAAAAAAAAGGATAAGACCACACACAGGAAGGGTTGTGATATTATATATGGGTGAATGGGTGTCATATGCCAAATAGAAGGAGACAGAGACAAGGGAATATGTATTCCAACAAGGAGTAACAATTTTGAATTTTGTTCAAGCTGAATGTGACTGAAAATAGATCAAAGCATGCAAATCAAAAGGGCTCATCCTGATCCAGAAAGAATGAAGCAGAATATCTGGACACATTCTGAAAAAAAAAACAAAAAAAAACTGGATTACAAAGATAATATAATAATCATGAATTTAAAAATAATTCTGATACAAGTTTTCAAGCTAAAAAAATCAATTGGTTTACAAAGGAACAATGGAGGGATACCAACCAATCCTGGACAACACGACATACAGGAAAACATTAATGGAGTAGCACTTGCCATTTTTTCTTTACATTATACTTTTATTTTTCATTTACTTTTTCACTCACCTTTCAGGTATTGATGTAAATAACATACTGAATGTATATAAATAATACACTGAAATTATATTAAATTTTATATAAATTACTCTGTAATTCCTAATAACATTATAAGGCAATTATAAATACCTTATTTCTTAGTAATATATATTTGTACTTTTAAAAATACATGTAAGTTTTATCATATCTAGGGTTAGAGTGTAACAATGATACAATGCAAGGAGCCTGCCTCCCTGAGAGTTTATGTTCCAGTTTTGAAAATCTGAAGGTTTTATTACTGTTATAATATATAGGTCAAAGTTCAAGCCAAAGATTACTTGATTAAGAAATGTTTTATTTTTGAAACCTAACAGCATTTTACATTTTGGCCATTGCACAAAATCCTTTTTATAATTTTTTATTCTATCTTGCAGTTCAGAAGAAATTCAAGTAAAACTCAGATTTCAGGTTTTCGTGTTTATATCCCTTAGAAAAACAAATCATCTCATGGAAGGAGAAACTAAATCACAGATGTGGATACAGAGTTACCAATCTAGCAGAACTACAGCTTTTTATGTAATTTTCTAGTTTGTAGGCACCCTCAACGAAGCCAAACTTACATATGCCACCTTACATAGAGGAATTTTGGAGATCTGACAATATTCCAGAGTAAAGCAGCTTCGGGCACATTCGTGATAGTAATGTCTGCAAGACACCTCCAATTCCAAAAGACAATTAGATCGTTGATTAGTTTCAACACAATATGTATCCAAGTTCTTAATGAGGTTATTTCAAAAATTAGAAGCATAAGTACTCCAAAGATACACCTGAAGCTATTTGTTTAAGTAAGAGTAAGAGGAAATCAGTGGTAAAAAGCATAACATCCAAATATCTTTCCTTTATAATTAATCTGTCAAAACAACTTATATACAATTTATAGATATTAAATAATGCATATATTTCTTAAGTGTAACACAAAATAGACAATTAAAATATTCTAACAGAAATGTAATAATGAAAGAAGAACTAAGCTTCTGATAAAAATATTTTTCTTTCTTTTGATAGCTTTCCAAAAGTTCTTTTGTACCAATAAACATGCCACCTGGTGCATTTCATTTCAGATTTTTGAAAAAAGTTTATTTATTTTCAGAGAAAGACAAAGAGCTTCTGATAAAAATATTTTTTTTCTTCTGATAACTTTTCTGAAAGTTCTTTTGTACCGATAAACATGCCACCTGGTGCATTTCATTTCAGATTTTTGAAAAAAGTTTATTTATTTATTTTGAGAGAAGGAACTTATTTTGAAAAAGTTTATTTATTTTGTGAGGGGGATGAACAGAGAGAGGGAGAGAAAGAATCCCAAGCAGACTTTATGCTGTCAGCACAGAGCCCCCACGCAGGGCTGAATCTCATGAACCATGAGATCATGACCTGAGCCAAGAGTCAGATGCTCAGCCGACTGAGCCACCCAAGCGCCCCTTTAAGAATCTTTATAAGAGATATCCAAACTGATTCCTAAGGATGTTGTATGCAGCTTGTAAAAGTTAGAAACAGTCATACTGGTGGGGCATTTGCATGTTCGTGGACAGAAGATTGCTAGAATCAGAAGCAGAACTCAGAGTGTAGTAAGCTTAAAGGAAATTCTTCTCCCATTTTCATCTAATCTGCCCCCTTTACAACCTTCTGATTTTACTAGGCTTGTAAAGTAAGGGGTAAGGAGTTGGCAGACAAAGAGATGAAGGGTTGATTGATGAGGTGGAGGAAAGGTAACATCAAAGAACACCCATCATCTGATGCATCTATGAGCAAAACAAAACAGCTTCACTTAATTGCAAACCCTGGGAACGTTACAGCCTGAAGTCAACTTAAGTGCCAATGTCTTTGAAGCACTGAGGTCCTCTGGTAAATTAGCATCCACTACAAGCTACATTGTGACCATCAACAGGGCCAGCCACCAGGAAACTTTTCTGTGAAATGCCATCTGTATGGCTCTTTATGAAACAAAAGTCATCATGTTCTTTTCTGGAGTTTTTGAACCTGAGCACACAGTTCACAGCCTAAGAAGTTTCTCTGTTCTTTGCTAACATCAGGTCAGCTCTGAGAGCCCACAACAGAAAGTGGCTGTCTTTGCTCTGCTATACTGGCATTTACCAAAATCACTGGATTTTCTTCTTTTATTCTCCACAAACTTTCTTAAGAAAAAGCTGCTTTTTCCCCCCTTCACTTTTTCATCTACTCACAATTACTGTCTTTGGTTTTTTGAAGATGGTACTTGATTGAGGACCTCCTCATATTGACCCAACGCCAGCAATGCTAAACCATGTGGTCCTTCCCTTAGAGGGTCAGGACTATATTCCCTCACCTTCTACATGGCTGACACCAGCCCTCAAAAGTGAGAGATGATCCTCATAAAATAGCGAAAAGAAAATATTGTGACCCGATGTACTTGACAAGATCTTGTACCACGAGCTCCCATATACAGGAGCTCAGAAAACACATCACCCATGTGAATGTCTAAATAAAAATATTTTAAACATACATTGTAGCTAAAGAACACATTCTAGAAGGATTAAACAGTAAAAAAATGTATGTGTATATATATATATATATGTGTGTATATATATATATATATATATATATATATATATACATATATACATATATGTGTATATATATATATATATATATAACCCTATAAGCAATATTTAGCATAATGGAAGAAACAACTGAAACCAATATATTTGATTTATAAAATGCTAGCATAAATATGTAACTATAAACTAGGAAAACGTGTAGGCAAACACCATAAATACCATATGTGGTATTTACATGTAACATATAGGTGAATATCATATAAACAACATAAATATGTCAACATAAACCAGAAATATATATGTACATCTCATATGATGGACAGTTGGCTAACATCCTAATGTATAAATAGTTTTAATAAATTTTTAGGGGCGCCTGGGTGGCTCAGTCAGTTGGGCGTCCGACGTCGGCTCAGTGAGGTCATGATCTTACGGCTGGTGAGTTTGAGCCCCGCGTTGGGCTCTGTGCTGACACCTCAGAGCCTGGAGCCTGCTTCAGATTCTGTGTCTCCTTCTCTCTGTGCCCCTCCGCTGTTCATGCTCTGTCTCTCTCTGTCTCAAAAATAAATAAAAACATTAAAAAAATTTTTTTAATAAATAAAAAATAAATAAATTTTAAAAGCACATTTATTTAACAAATATTGATTAAGCACTTATATTCTATTCCATCTAAAATAAGCCTGGAACCTTCATATACTACTAGTATACTACTAGTGAGAATGTAAATTAGTTTACCTTTTCTGGAAAGCAGTTGATGCCATGTACCATGTGTTTTAATAATGCTCTTACTCTTTGATCCAGTCAAGTCCTCTTCTAAGAATCTAAAGAGTTAGTGATATGATCAAAGACCTGTATGAGAATTGTTAAATAAGTTAAGAAACACATCACGAGCCATTTTGTCATTATTAAAATCATCTACAAAAATTTAACATAGTAGAATGTTAATTTAACTTAACTATGTAAGTAAAGAAAAATCACCACTTAAAAAAACCTACTTAGGTTCACAATTCATCTTCAATTCTGAAATCTAAGAATTTCCAAATAACAAAAACTATTTTGTAAGGCATTTAATAGCAAAATATGACCTGAATTTATATGAGGCTATTTATAGCCTTTATTCATCTCATTTATTGTAAAAATAAAAATTTCAGTATTAACGTATTTGATTGCAGGGTCCTTCCCCAGACCACACTAGGGCTATTATGTAATACACAGTTTATACCTCATTATCTTTTTATAGCCAATCAATTCTCAATTTCTAAGCATACTTTGGCTCCAAAAATTCAGGTAAGGGATAGAAGACCTATGCTACAGCCTTAATATATATATATATATATATATATATATATATATATATACACACACACATACACACACATATATCTGGGGTGCCTGGGCGACTCAGTTGGTTGGGCGTCCGACTTCGGCCCAGGTCATGATATCACGGTTTGCGGGTTCGAGCCCCGCGTCAGGCTCTGTGCTGACAGCTCAGAGCCTGGAGCCTGCTTTGAGCTCTGTGTCTCCCTCTCTCTCTGCCCCTTCCCTACTCACACTCTGTCTCTCAAAAATAAATAAACATTGAAAAAAACTTATTCATCTGTATATTTATTTTTAATTCTATCTAGATGGAGAGATGGAAGGAAAGAAGGGAGGGAGGAAGGGAAAAGGGAAGAGTACAGGCATAGGAAAGCAAGGAATTTTTCTAAAATATTAGTAGTTTTCTATAAGCAGTAGGATTATGGATGGTTTTATTTTCTTTCTCTTTAATGTTTTGAATGTTCTGAAATAAGCAAGATATTAGAACCAAGAAAAAGCAAAAACATTACAAAAATATTATTTTGCAGTTATTTTACATTAGAAGCTCTTCATGGAAAACACAGAGATAAAATATTTAACCAATTTAGTGTATGAGTTATCACAAATTTACATTTTCTCTCACGTCTTTTCTCTCCCCCATTGCACTTACCACCTTCTATCATAGTACATTTATTAATTTATTATGTTTATCATCCCTGCTAGAGTGTTAACTCGTCGGGGTTTGGATCTTTTGTTGATTTTGTTCACAAACATATCTCAAGTACCCAGAACAGTGCCTGGAACATATTAGGCACTCAGTGCATATTTGCTGAATTAACAAATATATATAATTCTGATATACTCAATAACAAAGAGAACAACACACATTCAGTAATTCATAGAATTGCATAATTATCAGAATCATATTATCTGAAGGAAGCCTGAGCTCTCTTTAGTATAAATATGGCTTAGCTGAACATGGGTTTAGGACATTACTCACTATTAGATAGGCTATCCAAGTACATTATTTATTTTATGCTAAGAAATGTTTATAACCAGTTTCTAGTAGAAAATTTTCTTGAGGTTTCCTTTTCTTTAATGTTTTTCAAGTTTCCAAAGAGAAGATTAAGAACTCTTCTAGTGATACTATCATGTGATTCTGGCTTGGTGATTTATTAAAATATATCCCTTTGACCCTTTTAATCTTGTCTGAGAAAAAAAAATCCTATCATCTAGTTTTCAAGGGCAATGTAGAGCATAATAAGAATATGCAATATGAACAAAATTATCTACATTAGTTTCCACTGTGTTACCTTCATAATCTACTTCATTTGACAGTACTTTTAAATTGAATTCATAGAACCTAAAGAGCTCATGATTCTTCCTGAGAACAAATGGCTTCCTTCTCATCTACCTGTGCCTTTTCTCCCACAGGGTACCTCAATCCTAGGATCAGGCACACAGTAACGCTAAATGTAGCCTTCATGAATTTGTGTATGTGTAAACCCAAATAACACATGGAGTTGTGCAGGGGAAAGAGGCAGCTAAGCCAAACACAATTGCTCTCCCAGCATTCTTCAGGGCAAGTCATAATCCTTCTGATACTTTTGTATGCACTAGCTGTGAAAGTGGACATAAGATCTTAGGCTGCTTTTGCTTTTGACAACCTGAAGTCAGAGATTAAGGGGCACCTGGGTGGCTCAGTCGATTAAGCATCCGACTCTTGACTTTGGCTCAGGTCGTGATCTCAGGATCTTTGAACTTTGGCTCAGGTCGTGGCTTGTGGGTTTTGAGCCCCACATCAGGCTCTGCTTGGGATTCTCTGTCTCCTCTCTCTCTGCCCCTCACCCGCTTGTTCCCTTTCTCTCTCTCTGTCTCCCTCTCTCTTTCTCAAAAATAAATACATTAAAAAAAAATAAAGTCAGAGATTAAATTCCCAAATAGCAGAAGATATAGAGGAAAACATTGATTTTTTTTCCTTTTCTTTTGTTCCTCTAAGTGTATCTTTCACTTATACATTCTATTTTAGCACAGTACCTGCCATGCTAAAAGTTTCTCCCCATTGGAGGAGATTGACTTCTGTTGCTCTATGCTGTGCTGTGTAGCAGACACTTGCTTTTTTTACTGAGCCCTTTTACTTATTGTAAAACCCATATTTGGCACCGGTATTCAGTCTCAGGGAAGATTAGTCCTGTCCAGTCTCAGCCCCAGAGGGCAAATCTTGATTACCTTCAACCAACCATAATACAGTAGTTCTATTTCCCTTGCCATTTTGAAATTGAGTCAGAAGGAGGTACCTGACCCAATTCCAAGTAATAAGACAAGAATGGAAATCTGCTGGAGTACCTTGTAGGGAAAGATTCTATGCTCTTAAAAAGGGACCTGAGAGAGAGAGCTCTTGTGCTTGTTTTGCCCCTGGACATTGATCTGTGAGGATGTCTGGTTTGCCAATAGAATCATTTTGCAAACATTAGAGGCCTATTAGAGATACCAAGGTTGGTAGAACAAAAGGAAAGACTCTGAGTATGTATTTAATGGCGTTCTTAAATTGCTGAATTAACAAACCCTGGAGTCTCTCTACATCTGAAACACTAGTAAAGTGCAACAATAAAGTTTCCATGTTAACCTAGCCACTTTGAGTAAAAGCTAAAGGCATGCCTCTTCAGCAATATGGTAGCAAGCTAATTTGCAATTTTTTTGAGACAGGTTGGCTATTTGCAATAATAATGCATCCTTGTAAGTTTTCAGTTCTTATCTTTGCCAACCTCAGTCTGATTTCATTTTGAGCAATCACTTGGAATTTTTGAAGTGGTCTATTACCTAAGTCCCTTTGCTTTTTGAAAAAAAAAAAAGTAGAATACAAAAGGCATATATGAGAAAAAAAAACCCTGGAGATCTAACTAGCTACAAATCAAATAATAGACTCACCCACAGTCTTATTTCAAAGCTATTCTTTGAACTTAAAATTTGGCCTAAATTTGAGTATTCTCTTTTTTAACTTTTTAATGTTTATTTATTTTTTGAGAGAGACAGAGAGAGCGTGAATGAGGGAGGGGCAGAGAGAGAAGGAAACACAGAATCTGATTCAGGCTCCAGGCTCTGAGCTGTCAGCACAGAGCTGGACCCGGGGCTCAAACTCATGAACCGCAAGATCATGACCTGAGCCAAAGTCAGGCGCTTAACCGACTGGGCCACCCAGGTGCCCCAGAATATTCTTCATCATATGGAATAGATGTGTTTCAGAATGATGACTGTGTTATGAAACTAATGCTGGTGATTTATTTGTTGTTTGGCATGATAAAATTAAAGGCATATTCCCAACGAAAAACTCCTCCAAGGAGAACTGAATTTTAAATTTTCCAGCAAAAAGAAACTGTCAGGTTCAAAAACGTGCTTGTTAATATCCTTCACAGTCATTTGAGAACTTGTAAAGATTTCTCAGATGGGATATTTTATTCTAGCATTGCTACCAATTTTCAGTAACTCCAAAGTTATGGAACTTCTCACATTTTCCCAAATTTTTTTGACCACACGTTTGTGATTCTCTAAATTTAACACTTCTTCTACTTTTAATCGGGTTTATACTATATAAATGAGGATCCGGTGGTAAATTCAATAGGAAAGAATGTTGAATAAGATTTTGGAACTCTGTCTTCCTCGCACTTGTGTCTGAGCCTATACCCAGCACTGAACATCATTTTCTCACCTTTCACACAAGTAAAATGAACTGGACCCAATGTTTCTAAAAGTTTCCCACTGAAGAACCTCTAATGGCAAAGCAACAATGAATACCTTTACAATATAGACACTTTGTGAAAGGGTTCCATCATAGATAGAACATTCAGGCCAATGTTGCCATCTAAGTCACGATATAATTTGTTTTCATATATAAATATTGAATAAAATTGAGATGTCAGAAAGATGTGCCATACATATTCTGTGACCACACTCTACTTCTACTCCAGATATACCATATTTCTCAAGGAATATACTGTATTTTTACAAGGAATATTCTGTAGTTTTAAAACTTGACAAAATAGTTCCTTTCTCTTCTAAAATCTTAAGAATTTGTGTCTAATGATGTCAGACTGCAATATCATAGATCGTCAATAGGTGCCACCACTTAATAGAATTTACTAGAATGTGACAATTCTTTAGTTCAATGTCCATAAGTTAATCAGTACATTTTTAAAAAAGCATCATAAATGTGAAGATGCATAAAGTAGCTTTATTTAAAATAAGGGCATTTTCCATAAGGAATCTAGAAGTTAAGTTGTCTGGATAAATGCTGTAAAAAAGGCTTTGTGAAATTTAATGAAATCAATGAAGGATAATGAATGCATTTTTGGAAAGCATCCATTATTTGCCTGGAGTTTGGGATACCAAACTTTCTATTATGATAGATTATACCATATTCAACCTTGAACTTTTTTTTTAATGAAAAGATCTGATTGTTTCCAAATATATGAAAATCATTCTCTCTTCTTAAAGAAGTAAAGAAATAATAACAGCAAAGTGTCGCGGTGGAAAACACATGGGATTTGGAGTCAGACAGACTTACATTTGATCCCAGCTCTTCCACTTACGACTTCAACAATCTTAAACAATTTACTTGACTTTTTTTTAAAACCATAGAATTTGTATACCTTAATTGCAAGGCTTCCACCTCTGACAGAGTTTTTGGAAGATTAATAATGCATATAAATCACCTGACACATAGTAGTCATTCAAAAGGCAGTAGTTATTAGCAGTAGTCATGTTTCAGCAAAGCCTCAGAAACTACATTATCACCATGGCATAAATATGGTGGGGTTGAATAGTATTATTAACACCTGTAATCTTAATTTTAATATGTTCTAGTGCACTATGTATCTAACATTTAAGTGGTAAATATATTTCCATATCAAATCAAATTCCATTTAACTGTTCTTTCATTGGAAACTGAAAATGTACTTAGATTAACTAATCTGGTGACAAAACTTGAGGTAAGAAAAACGACTAATTCCGAATGTCTGAAGCAAAACTATTTAAAGCAATGGGTTCCCACAGCCCTCTGCGTGTACTTCTGCTGCTGCTTCCAGGATCCTCCAAGATAGGCCTTTTGGCATCACTGGGGGTCAGAGCTCAGAGGAACAAAAAGAATATCCCCTTCTCTACCCCCACCCCCCCGACTTGGTAAACAACTTCAGCCTAGAGTTCCTCACAGAATTTTGTTCAGGCGTAGAGAAACCAGAAAGCAAAAAGGCCTTCAGAGGTGACATGTGAGGTGAGTTCTGAGGTAAAACTATCTCAGAAATTCTTAGCAGGCTTAGACCTGAGCAAGACGAATAGGAAGAACTCAGCCCACTGCTACGAAGGATCTTTCCCAATATGCTACATGGCATCAGCAGGAATGAAGACAATGGCATCTGTGTTACGTTGTCAGGGGTGCCATAAGAAAGTACCACAGAATGGGTGGCTTTAACAACAGAAATGTATTGTCTCACAGTTCTGAAGGCCAGGAATCTGAAATCAAGGTGCCAGCAGGGTTGTTAGTTCTGAGGGATATGAGCAAGGATCTGTTCTGTGCCTCTTCCCTAGTTTATGGTGGTTAATTGGCCATTTTCTTGGTATTCTTTGGCTTTTAGAAACATCACTCTGTCTCTATCTTCATTTGCAAATGCTGCTGTCTGTGGGAATGTCTGTGCTCAAATTTCTATTTTTTGTTTTTCAAGTTTATTTATTTTGAGAGAGAGAATGAGAGAGAGAGAGAGAGAGAGAGAGAGAAAATCCCAAGCAGGCTCCACACTGTCAGCACACGAATTGTGAGATCATGACCTGAGCCCAAATCAAGACTTGGACACTTAACCCACTGAGCCACCCAGGTGCCCCACAAATTCCTCTTTTTTTAAGGACATTAGTCACATTAGATCAGTGGCTCATCCAACTCCAGTATGTGTTCATTCCAACTTTAACTAAGCATATCTGTAATGACCCTATTTTTGAATAAAATTATATTGTGAGGTGCTAGGGTTAGGATTTTTATATACAAAATTTGAAGAGATACAATTCAACCCATAACAGTGTCCCTTTCCATCTTAAAAATACCCTGGTGCTATGGTCTGAATGTTTGTGTCCCTTGCCCACCACCAAATTCCTATGTTGAAAACCTAATACCCAAGGTGATGGTATTAGGGCCTTTGGGAGGTAATTAGGTGATGAGAGAAGAGTCCTCATAAATGGGATTAGTGCCCTCACAACAGAGGCTCTGGAGAGCTAGCTCGCCCTTCCACCATTTGAGGACACAGAGAGAAGCAGGCAGAAGTTCCATAATCCAGAATAAGGGTCTTGCCAGAATACAACCATGCTGGCACCCTGATCTTGGATTTCAGGCTCCAAACTGTGAAAAATAAATTTCTCTTGTTTATGAGGCACCCGATCTATGGAATGTTACTGAGACACCTAGTGAACTCCACAGAAAACAGAGTTTTGAAGCAGGCCTCCACCTGGGATTGACTTTCCCTCAGCAAAAGTCCTGCCAGTGGAAAAGGTCAATCAGATAGTGATGAACAAAGGTTGGGGGCAGAGTGTACTCTTAGGGTGATAGCTCAGGCACTGGCTAGTCCAACCCTTATTGGACAGTTGACCAAAACCATGTTAAAAAAAATATTTTGAGGACTAGCTGGCAAGACAATGCAATCCTGACATATTGAATTTTGTGAGCTCCATTTCTAAAGCTCATTCCAAAAGTCTTTTCAGATGTCCTTAGAAATGCTTTAACAAGTAGTTAAGATCTCCACACTTAAAGTGAGATTTTCAAGTATGAAATCAAAGTCATATACATGCCTGTGCAGGACTTTTGGTCACAGAAGGTCTTGTAGAACAAGTTTGCCTTCCCCCCCCCCCCCAATATTTTGTTTTCAGTCATTCCAGAATCTTCTTATTGGAATACCTTGTTTATTTTTAGCTTATTATGTGGTAACCTCCCCATCCCGTAGCTAGTATTTTGCTGTTGGTAGTGGTAATAATGGTGGTTTTCCTTTGTGGATGCTCACGTTAGGTTTGTCATGAACAAAATTAATAATGATGCCTAAGTCTTGAGAAGCAGTCTACCTGGCAATAAACAATGTCATAACTACCATGATTACGTGTGATTCTTCACAAAATGGAATCATACATAAAATTTCTGACTGACCCCCAAAAGTTAAGGATTTTTTTTTAACAATTTAAAAAAGCAACATCAACAAGTTTTTTTTAATTGAAATATAGTTGAAGTGAAAGCAGAGGGGAAACATGTTGAATGGCCCGACACAATACTATCCAGCAAGATCAAGACCACAGCTAGAGCCTTGTAGCAAATTGTATCAGATCCCTGAACTTCTGGCACTGATTGAAGATAAGGAGAAAAGCTACTTTAAAGATGCCAAACATATGGCAAGAATTCTTATTTGGCAAATTGGAGAGCTAGTGTTAGTGTCGGCAATAGATACTCTGAAACAAAGTCAGCTGTCTTGCTTTGATAAAATAAGCAAACTTCTTTAGGGAATCCCTTCAAAGCAACGAAAATGAAGCCATAAAAATGACAATCACCATCATTGTGTTATTTCCAGCCTCCAGGACCCTCATCTGGCCGCTTTTTTTTTCAGGTTATACCCATTGATTTCACACACCTTCCAAAACATTATTCGGTCTAAAAGAGACAAACAAATTTATGCATGACATCTTCAGACTTTCCTGATGAAAATAATACTGCGATAATGACTATCCAGTTTTGAATCTGTTCTTTTCCTTGGACTCACTTAGGATGAGCACATCTTCTGAAAGCAAAGCAGAAGGGACTAAACTGTAAGGACCAGATCATCCTCCATGGTGGAGAAGCCCAAATACTCACACGAGCTGACAACATACGGGTGCTGAGCACACCGTAAGCTTAACAGAACACAAGCTGCTTGACTGAAGTGGGCTCGGAGTGAGTCTTTCCTGATCAGTCCATCTGAGATTTGTGGCTACCTGGCTCTAGCCCATATGAAGAGTGAGGAATGGCAAACTTGAAAATACTTACGTCATGGGAAGAGGGCTAATCGAGGTGCCTTTGTGTGTACAGTTAAATAGCGCTCTACATTGGTCTTAGCATTTTGCATTTATATGGGCACATTCAAGACACTCACACCACACACGCAGAGTATGTGGCTCGAAGGGGAACAAACACGTTTTTTTCCAGAACGAAAGAGCCACAACTAAAGGGTGCTGGGGAGGCTGTGTCACATTGATCTCGGCTAGGCTTTATTTTACCATCTGGCTCCTTTTCTAGGGCTCCTCAAAAGGGATATCCCTAACTAACCCATCAGGGCCTTCTCTCCCATACATCAGTCCATGTAGAAACAACAAAGGAAGTCAATTGTGTGGTTTTTCTGTGTAAGGCCCCATACCAGGCTTGTTAGCAGAAGCCTCCTCCTTCACCCAGCCTGGCTGTCCTCCCCTTCGCAGTCAGGAGTCCTCACTTAAGTCCCTTTTAATGAGAGGAGCCGCTGGAACTCAATAGTCCCAACCTTCCTCTTAAAGGGACTGAGCCCCACCCTCCACCACAGCTACTTCCAACGGCATTCCTAATAAGACTGTGTCATGTTTCCTATGATACTTATTCAGTGCCTACACATTTTCTTTTTCAGAACCAACAGTGCTATTTTTCAGAGTAAGTGTTATGTTACGCTTCTCCCATTTGAATGAGGCCTCCGTTACCTACTGCTTTCCCAAATGAGCTTGTAGATTGAAAGTGACCTATTAATAGACCAGTTTATCTAACTGATATGTACTAAGGAAAGGTTGGTCACTCACTCACAGATGAATATTGGAAACCCCTTCACCAGTTTGAGCTTATTCCATAGTAGTTCTGATCTACTTACCATTTCATCGGGTTAAACCTGATACTGAGGAGATGCGTTCAGCAGTCAGAGACAGAAGGACAGTGTGTAACAGCTATTTCAGTTTCCAATTATTTCAGTGATTTCTTTGGGGCCAAATAAGCCACTTAATCTAGGAATGCTTAAGTAATGCACGGGTGAGGCCTAGCTTGCTGAATCTCAGTGGTGGCTCTTTTGATTTAAGATCTGTATGGGTTCCCAGACCTGCTTGTGGACATCACCAGGAAGTCTATTCTGTGCTAGTCTCTTTGTGCTTGTTTCCAACTGACAGCGTTCTTCAAAGAGTTGCATGTTCAAAGATATATGTAGTACAAAGTTTGCTCCGATTGGTGATTGGAGCAAATATATGCTCTCAAATTTACCTGTAAGGAATCTTTTTTACCATTTAATGGAAAATTCACAACAAATGCTTATATTTTTCACGTCTTCCATTTACTTGGCATGACCCAATCAGCCTTGCCTAAGATTGTAATCAACTCTCTTCCACTGAGGTACAATTTATGAAACGCTTCCATATTGCACCTGTCGTCTTGTGCATGAAATCTTTGGTAAGCAGGCTGGGCAAAATTGGCAAGATCTCTTCCCTGCAGGGTGAGAGGTGCTCACATTTGCTCAAGCATTGTCTGAACTCAGTGGCTTTACCTCAATGCTTCACAAACTGTCCACAAGCTGTGACTTTTGCCATTTAAACACTGATTTTCTCATTGTAAGAAATGACATTATTAATGTTTACAAACAATGGTTCTCAAAGTGTCGTCCCCAGGCCAGCTGCATCAGCATCTGCTGGGAGCTTGTTTGTTAGAAACACAAATTCTCAGGTCACACCCCAGAAGTTGAATCAGAAATTCCAGGAGTGGGAGTCTACTGATCTGTTTGAACAATCCCCCAGGGAGCTGATGCAGGCTGAGCTCTCACGTGTGATATACTTAGCAGACAGCAGATTTTACCTGCACATTAACACAAACAGTCTTGTGTTGCTGGAAGTCTTAATAAAGACTTAAATGAGAAGACGTTAAATGATCTTTTTTTAAGCCTTTTGCCTTCACTACAGAAATGTTGAAATTTCAATATTTTCTTGTTTTCACCCAAATCCATTTTAACAATCATATTCTTTGACATTGCAAGTCCTGTTGAAAATATGGGGGTGAACAATTGTAGGCAGTGGAAACACCAGAGAGATGAACAGCAAGTATGGTTCCCACAAAATGACCCGCAGGCTGTGTGCCTCTTTTAAATATTTTAAACGTACAAATCTCCATGTGCAGGATTTTTTCTCTCTTCGTTACTGAAGCTAAATCTCTTATTCAGAATGGTTTTTGCCCAAGGACTCCAGTCTTCTCCTAATAGGCTTTCTTCTCAAGCAAAGTTTCTTTAATCCTCTCAGGTCAACTCTAAATACAGCCACTCTAATCACCTGTTCTGTTGTTGTTTATTGATTTGACGTGCCAGTCATTCCCCTTAATCTTTTCACACAAATTCCCAAGTTCAGACCTTGAGCCCACATGTCCTTGCGGTCCTCTTCAGGCATTTTGGTCCTGTGTGGTCTTCGTTGTTTATTGACTATCTTCCACCTAAGCCATTATTTTATTAGTGTCCTTCAATTGGTCCTTTGGGTCCCATACCTTTGCCTTTTTCTAACATCTATTTAATATCTAGCAGCATCACGTGGCCTGTAAATAGGTAAGATGAAGAACTGTCCACAGTGACAGGATGGATCCAAGCAGGATGAGATGAGGCAGTTCCCGTGTGTGTGTGAAACATTTTAACACAACATCTGTGTGTGGAAGGGGATCCAGGTTGCTAAGTGTAATAGACAACAGATGGAAGTCAGATTGGCCAGTGTGGAGCCCTAGCTTCACCATTGTTTATGTGCTCTGAACATTCTGAAGGATCTCGGATCTCTAATTCCATCTCCCGTGCCCTGCTTTGCACATCGTTTCCAGCCTTGGCATACCCCAAGCCTTTGTGCCAGTTACAAAAGAAGTGGTTCCTTTAGCAGACCAACGATTAAAACTCACATACAGGATAGATATTTTGCAAAGGGCCCCTGCTGAATGGACTAAATGAACAAGTGTTTCTTCCCTCAGGTTGAGGTAGCTTTTAGGACTTAACAAGTGCATTAGGGGCTTTCAAGGCTCATTGCCACCAAAGCCCATCCTGAAGCTTTGTTTCTTGCTTGAAACTGCACAACCCTACCCATGGTGCTGCTTTTCTTTTCCCCCATTACTTACTGCTCTGTCTAAAGCAGTGGTTCCCAAAGTCTAATATTTGTACCAATGGCACTATCACCTAGAAATGGGTTAGGAATGCAAATTCTCAAACCTGGCTGCAGATCTTCTGCCTCAGCAAGCAGCAATCTGTGTTTACACAACCCTTCCAGATGATTCTGATGCTCTCCCAAGTTCGGAAACACTAGAAGATGCCTGGTATACGATAGGTATTTGGTAAATGTGGGTTGGATGACTAAATGAATTTCTCCATGAAAATTAAGCTCAAGCATCCCCCCTCCCTGCCTTAAGAATAGTCTCCCCCAGTGTCCATCTTATCTGGCTGTGCCCCCTCTGTGTTCTCACAAGACTCTGTATCACTGTGTGATGGGATGCAATGCCCTGCAAGAAATCACTGGCTTACTTGGCTCTTCCCATGACTTCAACTGGCACTCCTTGAGGGTAGGAACTGTGCTTCTAGACTTCATTTCTGTACTCCTCAGCACAGTGTTTAGTCCACAATAGGAACTCAGTTCTCATGGAAGGAAGCAAAGGAAGACGCAAGCAAGTAACCAGGCAAAGAATAAGGTAGTCACCAGGCAGGAATTGGTCCCTCCCCAAAGGGTCCTGGACTAGCAGTTTTCTTTGTATAAAATTCTAATCAGTTCAAAAACTCACGTTCAAAAAGATATTTTCTTATTGTGCCTGAAGTAATGTGCCATTTCCTCTCATTCAATTGTTTTGCTTACTCCTACTTAAATAATAACTATTTGTTTATTAAACAAATTTGTTTAAATATTTGTTGATTAAAATATTCAAGCCACTTGTGATTTGTCAAGGGTGGCATTTGCTTCCACTTCTAGGTCTACATAGGAACGGGGTAAGGGAATGAACATGCCTGGATCCTTGAGATGCTGATCCAGTCAGCCGCAAGAGTCTAAGGATGCCGGGAAGTTCACCTTATATGGGTCAAACTCCAGGGAAGAGAATGTGTGTCAACTGTAGAAAATGGTCCCAGCACCTTCCTGTCTAGACAACTGCTTTTTAAGTTACCCAAAGGCCATTTTTGTTAGAGTTATACCTTTCCTTTCCTTTCTGATGTCTCTCTTCAGCATAGCATTATGAAGGATTAGCTCCTACATCAATGAAACTACTCTACCATAGACCAAGAATACCTCAAGAAACAGGTTTTATACTTGCTTTAGTGTTTTAATATGCTGGGCTATCACAGCAAAACACCACAGACTGGTTGACTTAAACATTAGAAATTCTATTTTCTCATAGTTCTGGAGGCTGGAAGTCCAAGATCAATGTGTCAGTAGGTTTGGTTTCTTCTTGACTTGCAGAAATCCACCTTCTCCCTGTGGCCTCACATGGTCTTTCCTGTGGCATGTGAGCATCCCTGGTGTCTCTTTTGTTCCAAATTTTCTCTTCTTATAATGATACCAGATTGGATTAGGGCCCATTATAAGGGCCTCATTTTAAATTAACCACGTCTTTAAAGATCTTATCTCCAGGAGTGCCTGGATGGTTTAGTTAGTAAAGCATCTGACTCTTGATTTTGGCTCAGGTCATGATCTCACAGATTGAGTTTGAGCCCTGTGTCAGGCTCTGTGCTGAAAGTGCAGAGCCTGCTTGGGATTCTATCTCTTTCTCTCTTTCCTTCCCTCTCTCTCTCTGCTCCTCACCGCTCATGCACTCCCTCTCTCTCTCTCTCTCTCAAAACAAATAAGTAAACATTCTTTTTAAATTTAAAAAAAAAGATCTCCAAATACAGTCATATTCTGAGGTACTGGAGGTCAGGGCCCCCCATGTGAATGGGAGGGGAGACATAACTGAGGCCATAACGTATGCAAAACAAAGTAACGTGTCTCCTCTTCCTGGACCGAGTTGGGAGCAGGTTCAGCTATTAATTTGCATCTTAACAGGCCAATCAATGCACTTTCTTAGGTAGGTTGATGCCTGTTTGTCTATCCTTTTCCCTTTGATTATCTGTACTCAGACTTGGCTGAATTTGTGGATCCCAACTCCGTACCAGAAACTTCCAAGTTCTATCCTCTGACTTTTCTGGATGTACAAGTGCAGTTTACTCCCCTCCACTGCTCCTGATTTTATCTTTCAACATTCCTCAAATCTCTTTCATCCTCAACAAAGTGTTCTTTTTTCTTTTTGTTTTTAATTGTGGTAAAATACATACAACATAAAACGTACCGTTTTAACCATTTTTAAGTGTTCAGTATCATTAAGTACATTCACAATGTTACATAATCATCATCACTATCCATTTCCAGAATTTTTTTTATCATCCCATGCTGTACTCATTAAACAATAGCTTCCTATCTCTCCCCATCTCCCAGCCTCTGCTGACCTCTATTCTATTTTCAGTATTTGTCAACTTGCCTATTCTCATGTAAGTAGAATCACAAAGTATTTATCCTATTGTGTCTGGCTTATTTCACATCATGTTTTCAAGGTTCATCCCTGTTGTAGCATGTGCCAGAACTACTTCACACCTTAACAACAACAACAAAAGCCTCATTCCTTTTAAAGGCTGAACCAGATTCCATTGTATGTACGTACCACATTTGTGTATCCATTCACCTATTCACCTATGGACACTTGGATTGTTTCCATCTTTTGGCTGTTGTGAATAATGCTGTTGTGAGTAGTAAAGCTTTTTCTGCATAGAATACTGCAGTGGTTTCAACTACTTTCCATAAAGTTCCATTATATATATATATATATATATATATATATATATATATATATATATTAGTTTGAGGTTGAAAATAATAGTTTCACTGGTAGAGCAGAACAAACTAAGGATTTGGAGTCAGACAGCAAATGTCATTTTTGCCTCCTATTTTCTGTGTGAACTTGTGCAACTAATTTAATTTCTATAGCCCTCAAGTTTTTTATCTGTTAAATGGATCAATGTAATAATATCTATTGCACAAAATTTTGTGAGAACGAATAAGACAACATCCGAAAGCACCTACTCAAATCTTTGGTGCCAAGTAAGATGCTAGTGACTGACAGCCATTAGTATTATCTTCAAATGGCCACATACTCCAGCCCCTACACTTTTAATTCAACCACGCTGCCTCCTTCACCCCCATTGTCACAGGTCTGGGCTTTGTTCTCACTGTTTCCTCTTGTGGCTCATAAGAGTTTGATTTTAATCGCTTGCATAGATCACAATAACACTGCTTAAGTTTCTAACCTGTTTGACACTTTATTAAAAGCTCTATTCAGCAAGTTTACCTTCAGGTCTAGGCTATAACTTCTACTACAGAGAAAGATCACTAGAGAAGACATTTTTAGAGATTCAAGACTATCCTATCCACATCTGTCTGAATTACTTTGACATCGTAATGTACTTTCCAGTACTTAAATGGCATCAAAGACAGTTGGTAAGACTCCTCCTGTCCTGGTGAAAGGGTGAGGATAGTTAACTTCTGGCACCTAGATAGAAGACTTCTAAGGCCCGTTATCACTGAGCCACTGTCTTGCAATTGCAAAGTGGCATTTTTGTCACCATACAAATATATGAGAATCCCAGGAGGGATACCGGATATGTCTAAATGGAAGATCAGCATGGGGAGGCTCTAGAATTGGTCCCAATGTATGCAAAAGAGGTACAGAAATGCTACTTAACCTAAGACTACCCCTGGTAGTCAGTTTGTCTGCTCTGGGTTGAGCCAGTCATAGTCAAGTTATAAAAGGGATAAAAGAAAGCCAGAAATGCCCTGCCTTAAGATCCAAACACCCTTGCACCCAAAACACTATCTGTGTATTTTGGAAGATTTATTCAAACTTTAATCATTTTAATTTTAAACCAAATTAAAAGTAAATAAAGATTCAATCAACCATTTGGGTCTTTTGAAATGAAATTAGTGATAGATCTGCTTAACAGAGAGCCATTCATAGAAAGAATCATTTAAGTTCATGAGGATAACCATAACAAGAGCTATGACTTCAGGCTTACTTTTTATTCCGAGTGTTCAGACATTTACTTTGTAGGCCTTCAATCTGCTTTTAAAGATAATGTAATTAGAAGCAACACTTTGCCAAATCAATTTTAAAAATCCAACCATGGTAATATTTTGGAATATGTCCAGATGATTAATATTTGAATGAACCATCTAAATAGGTTGGCTATTTTGCTATTGTGTTGCAAATTAAGCCATTAATGAGAGGTCAAGTTTTGAAATGCCCAGTGGTTCACTTTGGACTGCCAGGGATATTAGTAGGTGGCCCCTCCCCTGCTATATGACTAAAGCAACTGTCTGTCAGTATCCCACTTGCTAGAAAGTGACAAGCATGTAGTTGAAGTGGGCATCCAATAAAATGCTATTGCTGAATGAATAAATAAATAAAAGATCTCTATTGCTTTGTATTTTTGTTAACACTTGTACCAGACTTTTTTTTTTTTTTTTTAAATCAAGTTGTAATTATTTCTCACCTCAGTCACCCCAGCACTATCTAGATTGGTTCTCTACATTGATTAAATTAGCCAATTTTTTTAGGAAAGGGTTTTATGTAAAAGTAGGTATTTTTGTTTGTTTTCCAACTTAATCATTTAGTTTCTTGTTCAACAAATTATCTCTGCTATTATTCCAGTTAGTTTCTTCTAATGTTGACTTAGTTAAAAGAAAAAGAAAAATTTGAAATCAAAGGTTTGTTTCTAAGTAAAATGTCCACTAGATGGAACTATTGTCTCAAAAGAATGAGAGTGATGCCTTGGAAAGAGCTCATTTCTAAAACTTTACCACTGGAAGTTACACCATAAAAACTGATAGATAACACCTTTTCTTTTCTTTTTTTAACTAACTTTTTTATAAAAATGACATTAACACTTAAAAACGAATGCCATTTGACAGCTTACCTTCTGAAAACTTTTGCATCTCTGACTTTTTTAGCTAAGATGCCTCCATCCGAGTTCTATTTTATTTTATTTTTTTTTCCTGTATACTTCACAGGCTTAATGAAAACAAAGGAAAATATCTTACCTATAAAACCTGCTTTAAAATAAGAATCCTAGGAACTTGTTTAATGAGTCAAAAATAATTCATAGAGCTTAAACAAAAATCTTAAAGCTGAAAGGCTTAGCAAAAACAAAAACAAAAACAAAATAAAATAAAAAATAAAAAACTCTCAAGTGTGGAAACACACACATAGAGACTAAATATGAGTGTCTATTAGGTATATCTGTTAAATCCTCAAAAACACAGTATTGTTGTCCACTCACATATTCTTATCCAGTGAACTCAACTGTATTTATTTATTTTTGTGTTTTTATTTAAAAAATGTTTTTAATGTTTATTTTCTTTTGAGAGAGAGAGACAGAATGTGAGCTGGTGTGGGGGTGGGGGGTAAAGAGAGAGGGAGACACAGAATCTGAAGCAGGCTCCAGGCTGTCAGCACAGAGCCCAATGTGGGGCTCAAACCCACAAACCATGAGATCCTGACCTAAGCCGAAGTCAGACCCTTAACCCACAGAGCCACCCAGGTGCCCCAGCACAACTGTATTTAAAGGTCCTATTTGATTACTGGCTAATGCAAATGGCACAGTGGAGTTGCAAATCACATTCTGCTCCTGTTTGCAGTGGCTGACATGAATATAAAAATTCTCTTTATTAACTGAAATTTGTCATGGTTTGCCCTTAGTTTAGTAAACTTAAGGCAGCTTCTAAAGCATTTTTTTTTTGTTTTCATACTATAATACTTATGACTAATATTTTTCAAGCATATACTTAATATCTTATGTTTTATCATTAAACATAGCTTTAGAATTAATTACTAACTTATCTTTAAGAAGTATAATTCTGAGGAAACCAAGTTATGCTGCAGTATAAAAGCATTTTACTTGAAGGCTTCAAAACTCCAACTTTTTTTTTTTTAAGTTTATTTTATACACAGAAAGCATAAATAGGGGAGGGGCAGAGAGAAGGAAAGAGAGAGAATACCATGCAGGTTCCACACTGTCAATGCAGAGTCTGATGCAGGGCTGGAACTCCCAAAACCGCAAGATCATGACCTGAGCCGAAACCAAGAGTCGGACACCTAACCGACTGAGCTACCCAAGCGCCCTCAAACCTCCAACTTAATGACAAGCTTCCTCTACATGTCATTCCACAAGTGTAATAGTTTTGATCATTGATAAAGAGAAATCAATCAGCCCCTTGGCAAACTCTTTATAATAGGAAATATCAAAGAGTAGGTATTTCATAAAGCAATCTGAGTCACCATGATGTCATTAAAAATACCGTGGTGTTTTTTTTTCTTTATAGAAGCTGAGCGAAATTTTTTTTAATTAAGTTGAAATAGTTATAATGCTTTCTTAAAGTGTTTTTCAAAACCTTCACCACTGAAAAATATTCAAAGAATTTTAAGAGTAAATATTCTTCCTTGCATAATTTACCTAACAGTAAGATTTAGCAAATATGTTAAGGTCTTCAAAAACTAACATACTATTTTTATACTCTTCATTTAAATCATTTGTCAAAATGAAGTTTGAAATATTAGTTTTTGACTTACTATATTATATGTACAAATACAAAAGCAGTTCATACTTTGTAAATTTTACTTTGAAACATCTGGAAGCTTATTTTCCTAAGGGTAGACAACTAAATCAGCCTACGAGGGGATTGTGGGCCAGTTGTTACAGTTGGCTACAGAAATGACCGCACACTGTTGGTGTTTGGTGTATACGGTAGATGTAGAGCAGACGTGTTAAAATAATTGTGTTTCTTTATTTTTTTATCCATCCAATTACCCCTTCACTCATCAATCAATATTTATCAAATTCCTAATATACCTATTTTTGTATTCCATGTTTTCCATGTCTTTGTTTTTAATATGCTGTCATACCTTTCTAATATGATTCCCAAATATTTAACTTTCTAAACATTAAAAAAAAATTCTTCTACAGCTTCCCACCTGTCACTGAAAACAAGTCCAACTGCAAACTCTTTGGTCTGACGTGAGGGGGTTTCTTCAACATAACTCCCATTTACATTTTGAGACTTATCACCTATTCCGTGTATCTTATATTTCACTCAAATATTATATACTCACTGTTCTCTAAACACCACCTTCATTTTATTGATATTTTCCCTTTGCTTAAACTGTCCTCTTGCTATACAATTGTCTACACCTCTGAGTTTCTTGCGTACTTCAAGACGTCTTAGATTTTACCTCCTCTATGAGATTCCACCCCATCCCAATTCAGAAACAACCTTTTCATTCTCTAGGCTGACATGCATTGCCTTTCATTTCTAAGTCATTTGTGTCATGTCTCACTTTCCACTTAATAACAGATTTATATGCATATATTCTATCTCCCTCCTCCAAACCAAGAGAGGACTAGAATCCTGGCATATTCATATTTGTGTGTTGAAAGCTCTTATCACACTAACTCCTGTTACCCAACCATCTGAACCTTCATCAGTCCTTCCTCCTGTTACTTGGAGGGATTGTTGCTTCCTGGTAAAGGCTAATGCTTCTACCAGTATCTCATGCCCTCGATCCTCTTAGGGATCCCCTGCCACTGGCTGTTTTCTTCTCCTTCCTTATTGGCTTCTTCAAATGGGCATATAATGATGCTTAAGTCTCTCCTAAGGCCTTCTTTTCAATCTGATACACACTTTAGCACTCTATCTCTTTTCTTTCTTTAGCAATTGAACTTCTCGAGAGGGTTTTTTACACATGTTGTCACTATGTCTACGGCCTTCACATAGTTCTGAAGCCTATGCGATCTGGCTTCTATCCTCATCACTCAAGTGAAACTGTTCCCACAGAAGACACCAATGACTTTCTGGTTGCTGAATCCAGTGGTTACTTCTTAAACCTTTCCTTATTTGGCCTCTCTATACCAACTGACACTTGGCCATTTTTTCCTCTTTCAAGTGCCCTCTTACCTTGAAATTCTGTGACATTTTTATGTTTCTGGAGTTCCTCTTGTGTCTTAACCTGTCTGTTAAAATGTGGACTTCAATCAGTGTTCTGGTATTGGCCTTCTGTTCTAAGCCTACACACTTTCCCTGAATGGTCGTCTTATCTACAACTGCAGATGTTACTAGATTGGGGACTTGTATATCTTTGTCTGATCTCCATCCTAGACTTTTCTTGTGTGCTTTATACCCACATAAAGCTTACTAGACTTTTCTGCTTGAATGGCCCATCAGAACCCAAAGTGCAACATGTTCCAAGACAAACTCATTTGCACCCTCCTGTTGCTTATTTTTCAGTTCCTCATCACACTGAAAGGCAGTAGCAGTCATCAAGCTTCCCAGGCCAGAAACCAGAGTATTTTCCCTGGATTGTTCTTCTCTTTCATTCCAAAATTCAATTCTACCAACTACAAAGCTTTTGAATATGCCCCTTTTTTCTAATCTCTTTCCCATTGTCTTGGGTAGGCCCGCCATAATTTCTCACCTATATTTCTGCCACGTCTTCTAACTCCACTTCTAGATACTCCACCTCTAGTCTTGGTTTCTGGCAATGCATTTTCCACACTGAAGGTTGAGTAAACTTGACAAATACAGATCCGATTACCCCCCCACGTATCTCCAATGGCATCTTGCACTTTACAGATCATACTGAATTGTTCTTGCCTATTTACAAACACCAGTAGGCCCAGGAATTGGTATACAGGGACTGTGTCTGTTTTTTGCACAGCCATAACCACAGTACCAAATTCAGTGCCTGGCACATAGCAGTGAACAATATGTATTGCAGAGATTATATACATATGTGTGTGTGTGTGTGTGTGTGTGTGTATACATATATATATATATATATATATACATGTAATATATGGTGAATTTTGAAAAGTAATAAAACCTACCACACTGGAGAAAAAGGCCATCTGTGTTTGGTTCATGGTTTTTTGTTTTGTTTTGTTTTGCAATGTGACTAGAAGACAATAGAAGTGATTTCATCTAAGAAGTCAATTACATGGTCATACACATACGCCATATCATGGAATAGTAGGGCAATTCTATCAAACTATATTTTCACAAATACACAGATAGGCAAGTCTGCACAGGTTGCCACATCATAACATTTGGGTCAGCCTACGGTAGTCAACACACCTTTAAGAGGATCAGAATAAATGAACTGGCTGGGGGACAGTCTGTATATGCAATAAATTTAAACCCAGACTGTGTATGTGTTTACACATTGTAACATTTATATTGAAGAAGCAATTTATCATAAGTTATACTGAATTACTAGAGAAATCACTTTACTTTGTTGTGTACAATTCTAGTCATTCACAAATTAAAGTGAGTTCTTCAACTCAGTTTATAGCTTCACATCAAATGTAACATTTTTAAGTGCCTAAAATAGCTAACTGCATAAAAGAAATAAATTAGTAGCAGTATGCTTTAATCCTAGAAAGTGTTCAGTACCTAATTGCCAATAGCTGGACAAAAGAGGGTCAACTTTCTCAAGTTTTCATTGTACAGATGAGGAAAAAGGAGTCCCAAGAGGTCAGATTTCATTGTTCAGGTCACCCTACCACATAGAAGCAAATCTCCCATCTCGTTAGTGGGATCATAGTGGAAACCACTGCCATACCTTCCTACCCAGGACGCTTTTCATTACATTGTGTTGTAGTTTACCACCTTCATTTCCCATCATTTGCACCTTGTGTGAATGCCCTCCACCTGGCTCAGAATTTCTAAGTCTTGCAACATTGAGAATATATTTCAATGACAGACATATTTTGTCTAGCTAGGTTTGTAAAGAAATACCACTACTACTAAGAATAAGACCTTGGGGTTCCTGGGTGGCTCAGTTGATTGAGCATCTGACTTCAGCTCATGTCATGATCTCACGGTTCGTGAGTTCAAGCCCTGCAAAGGGCTCTGTGCTGACAGCTCAGAACCTGGAGCCTGCTTCTGATTCTTTGTCTGCCTCTCTCTCTGCCCCTCCCCCCCCCTCATTCTGTCTGTCTGTCTCTCTGTCTCAAATAAAAAAAAAAAAAGAATAAAATCTTATCGGGAACCACGGTAAGCAAAACAAAACAAAACAAACATGCAAACAAAAAACAGATACAATCAATGGATGAGTTTTCCAGGCAATTTAACTCTTCATTGTGGAATCCCCAAAGTCTTTTCAAAGGTCCCATATATCTAGAGAGCAGAGCTGGAATACCACTCTAGCCTGAGGGAAGTGGAACTTTGGCAACAGGAGTTCTGGATTCTGCCATTCTCCTTGAGCTTGAAGAGAGCTGGCCAACATAACAAAGCATGACTTTGGCACGCTCATGTGCCTTCATCGTGTTAAGGTTTGTTTTGTTTTGTTTTTACCATAATCAAGCACTAAATAATTACCACAATAAGATACTAATGTAACTCAGAGTTCATCCAAGACAAAATGATAAAAAATTGGGGGAGAGGGGCTTTCATGCTTTCTTCCTTCTTTGTCACCTTACATGCGTTCATTCAACATCTTTTTTATTATTTATTGATTGATTTTTGTACTATTTGGGTCTTTGTTCACCAGCATCTCAGCTCTTACTCCCACAGCTTAGAGGCCTGACCGTGGGGGTCAACAGACAAAATTTTATTTTTATTAGCATAGTTTATGTTTCAGGCACTGGCCAGCCATAAAAGCATCCACACATTTCATCTGCAATGTGTCACTTTCCTCTTATTCATGACTCCAGGTCTACTCCATATTTCAATTTCTCAGTAGTTCTTCAATGTTTATTTCACATCCTAGCTCTTTCTTTTAATTTTTTTTATATTTATTTATTATTGAGAGAGAGAGAGTGAGCAGGGGAGGGGCAGAGAGAGAGGGAGACACAGAATCTGAAGCAGGCTCCAGGCTATGAGCTGTCAGCACAGAGCCCGATGCAGGGCTCAAACTCATGAACCATGAGATCATAACCTGAGCAGAAGTCAGAAGCTTAACCGACTCAGCCACCCAGGTGCCCCTCCTAGCTCTCTCTTGAAGCCAGGTCCAGCTCATCTAAAGGAGGCTGAGATTGTTTCTTCCCTTAAACCCTTATGGCATTTGCTCAGACTCCTTTTATTATATTCGGGTTCATCATACAGTTTTCGCAGTACTTGTCTTCTCTCTGCTTTGTCATCCACTCCTCTCTATAATGTACACTTCTATCTTTAAGGCAGTTGTTCTGTTACTTACCTGTGAATCCACCAGAGCAACCAGCCCAGCACTTTGAAAAATAAGAATGGGCTTTGGGAAAGACAAACTGAAGACAAATCCTAGCCTTACAATTTTTCTTTAACTTAATGTGTTGGTGATGTAACTTCTCTGTATCTCAATTTCCCCAACTGCAAAATGGGGAGAAGAGCTATTTGTAATACATTGGTTAAGACTGCAAATAATGTATATAAGGTCCTCAGCCTTGGACCAGTAAAGGAGGGATATGATTACTTAATACATTATTAGTTTAATTCACATAGCATGGTTTTCTGAACTGAAGGTCACTCTGGCTTCAGTAACTGTGTTTCCACCAGGCATCCAGGGATACATGGCCCAGACACTGGCCTGTAAACTCTGTTTTGTAAAGACAATTTTTTTTTTTTCTACCCAATCTGTTTTATAATCCTCAGCACACCTAAGGGAGTGCAAGATAATGGAAAGAACAATTTGGAGCAAGAAAACCTTTTTTTAGCCTACACTTTAACTGACTGCATGATACTGAAAGAAGTCAGACATTTGCACTGTCAGTTATTACATGCTGAAAATGAGAAATCCTGTGATGTTTTCCTCACAGACTTTTTAAAAGGAGCAGAGAGAATTATGTAAGTTGGAGCCATTTGGAAACTGAAGAGAGCAATACAAGTATGAATTAAACATTTGGTGGTGGTTTTTTCATATTGACTAGGCAATATATAAACTTTGCATACGGGCACCTGGGTGGCTCAGTCAGTTAAGCATCTGACTTTGGCTCAGGTCATGCATGATCTCGCAGTTCGTGAGTTCGAGCCCCGCGTCCGGCTCTGTGCTGACAGCTCAGAGCCTGGAGCCTGCCTCAGATTCTGTGTCTTCCTCTCTCTCTCTGCCCCTCCCCCACTTGCACTCTGTCTCTCTCTCTCTCTCTCTCAAAAATAAAGAAACATTAAAAAAAATAAAATTAATTAATAAACTATGCATAAAATTCAAAAACTACAAATGCACAGTAAAAGGTAAGTCCTCTCCCAGTCTTGTTTGCAGCCACTCAGATCTCTCATTTAGGACAACAGATGTCATCATGTTTTAAATTCATACTTCCATAGATATTATATTTATATGAAATTTATTATGTACCTATTAATAAACTCTTCAACTTCCCCCCACACCTTCCTCCAGCCCAAGGTTCACTTAACACCGCTGACACCAGCAACACCCAGGGCTGACACCCACAGTTGGCCTACTCACACTGTTAACTGTATTTACTACTAAGAGTCTCTTAGTCACTGAGAACAATTCTGTCACAAGTCTGAAAAGGCCCTCATTCCCAGCACACGATCCCCACAGGGAGCACAGGGCCCAGCGAAGCCCGAAGTTGCTACATCTTCTGCTCGGAACCATAACAACTAAATGGTCTCTATCCTCACACATTCTAACTGCAGCTGCAATCCATTGGAAATCAATTGTTTTATTTTTTTTTCTTCTGCATGCCCTTGCTTAACTTGGATGTATACAAAATGATATATCTGAATTTTCCCTTACATTTGCTTGAAACAAGTATACCTGGAACAATCTTAATCTTCTTTTTCCTGTTTTTTTTTTTTTTTAATTTTTAATGTTTATTTATTTTTGAGAGAGAGAGACAGAGCATGAGTAGGGGAGAAGCAGAAGGAAAGGGAGACACAGAATCTGAAACAGGCTCCAGGCTCTGAGGTGTCAGCACAGAGCCCGACGTGGGGCTGGAATTCGCGGGGCTCCAATTCCTGAACCTCAAGATCATGACCTGAGTGATCAGCCTCTTAACAGACTGAGCCACCCAGGAGTCCCTGAAGCAATCTTAATCTTTGGCTGACACATATGTGATATTTACATCCTGCCATATGCACGAGATTATTGTGCAGATTAATTTAAGTATCCACATTACAAAGCTCTTCCAAATCTTTAGGCGAGAGGTCTGCATTATGTCAAGTATGTAGTTTTCGTATCAGGGAGTCTCCCTAATCTTACACTCCAAGTGAATGTGGTAAACCTTGAAACTTCTTGAAGACTGTGTTCTTTCTTTAAAGCCTTCTAGGAGGGACATCCTGAATTTCAGAAATCGTGCCTGAAATGATCAAGATTCACGTTATGTCGTTATTTTATTTATGCTTCCCTTCAGTCACTTTACTAACAAAGTTTCTTCAATAAGAATGGAGCCGATGAGAGCGCCTGGGTGGCTCAGGTCATGATGTCCCAGTTCATGAGTTTGAGCCCTGCATTAGGCTCTGTGCTGACAGCTCAGAGCCTGGAGCCTGGTTCGGATTCTGTGTCTCCCTCTCTCTCTGCCCCTCCTCAGCTCACACTCTCTCACTCTTTCTCTCAAAAATAAATAAACTTTAAAAAGAATGGAGCCAATGTAAAAATTCAAATTTCTTTCCATCCAAGAAATAATGTGTACCAGTCAGGGTCCATCAGGAAACACAAATCAGATATGTTTTTAAAAGACAGAATTTAATATAAACAGGTATTAAAGAACCAGAAAGGGCACACTGGGCAAAAGGATGTAAAAGGGACACTGAGGTCTCACAGAGGTAGCAAGTGAGAAATCAGTGCTTGGGCACAAAGAGAAGAGGGGGAATTGAAGCCAAGAACCTGGAGTAGAAGAAGCATGGAGGGGTTTGATGCAGCTGAGATGCCCGCTCCGAGGGGCAGTTACAGTCAGGCTCAGACCACTGTCTCTGAGATGTGGGAGAGAGCCCCCCTCGCCCACGACCCAAACCACTTGAAGACCGGTGGCCTGGTGTCCCTGAGGGAGTGTACCAGACTGCTCTACAGGCCAGGAACACTGTGAACTGGGACCAACTGTTGCTACTGCAAAATACCTCCACTGCCAAGGCTAGAAGTGGCGCTGGGTGAGGCAGGGAGGCACAGGAAGGAAAATAGCTGAGACAGGAAGCACAGAAGGAATGTGCTCCGCCCCCCCTTCACTTCAGCCTTGCACTCTCCTCCCTTTCTCCCCCCAGCCCCCCAACAGCAGAACCTGACCAGGAGCAGCTGGGGAATCAGAAGTGGGTTATTCAGGGTCCCAGCCTCAACACCACAAAGCAGGGGAGGGAGAGGAAGGTGGGTACAAAATGGAGTGAAAAGAACTAAACACCAGGCACAAAATTATATAGATAGATGATATAGATATAGATATAGATATAGATATAGATATAGATATAGATATAGATATATAGATATGTAACATGCACATTTTTGTATTCAAAAGAGAGCCTCACATATGTTTAGACTTCAGGAAAAGCATCATTTCCAAGCCCTAGCAATGAGGTAATAAATGAAACTTCTTTCATTGTTTTAGGAAGACTTGTGAACTTTCCACTGCCTCTTAAACATTGGTCAATAGAGTGTATAAATGAATCTCTTCTATACTTTTGAGGTAACAATAATATTCTGGAAGTGTTCAATAAAACACTACGGTATTACCCTTAGTTAAGAATTAGTGGAATATAAATCCTTTCTCCATCTCCACTCTAAAGTAGAACTACTTTTCCTTCTTAAATGAATATTTGTTTCTTTAGATGCTTGAATTAGCTGTTTCACCCACAGAAAGATGTCATGTAGAAAGAAGATATTTTGCGTTTAGGTTAACATAAATGAAGTTGGCCTTTAATTTGGTTCTTCCCTCTCATATAATAAAAAAGATTTTCTGGTTCACTGGAACAAAGATAGTTCAAGAAACCTACAATAGACTAGAGGCGTGTGTGTGTCCGTAAAATGTGTGTACTTATGTCAAATAGGATCTATGAGAATTGGCATCCCAAAATAAGAGTTAGAATAAAACGGTCGATACAGTCCTCTTCTACCTGACCTAGTTCTGTAAAAGTCAGCCCCAAACATATTATATTGTCAAAAGAACATGAAAATGACTTTCCAAACTAATATCACCTCTTTTGAATTATTGATGACTCTGTTGAGTTTTTGAACTTGTGAGTATATGAGTTGAGGTGCCACAAATTCTTTACAGTTCATCCCATCAAGGAGTGGAGTCTACTTCCTCACCTCTTGAATCTGAATTGCTTTGATCAGTAGAATGAGACAGAAATGACCTCAATACCAGATGTCAAGGGGTCATTTCCTCATCTCTGCGCTCTTTCTTCCAAGCATTAGGGTGAACTACCCATTGCTCTCTTGTATTTCCTGTCTTCTTAGATCTTTCAGGAGCTTCCCAATACTGTGGATTAGAGGAGATCCCTTCTGGCTTCTTCTCAACCTCGGGCTATCTCACTTCCCTTGCATGCAAAGCAGCAATGGCATGAGATATCACTTTAGATTCGTTCCATAGCAAATATTTTATTTATTTAATGTGTATGAGAAAAGAAGAACATAACCAGTATATGAAACAGATATTACTTGTTAGGTTGTTAATTTCCCTTTAAAATAAGCTATTTAGTAAAACAGAAGGTCTACAGTTTAAACAAATCAAGTAAGGGGTGCCTGGGTGGCTCAGTCAGTTAAGCATCCGACTTCAGCTCAGGTCATGATCTCACACTCCATGAGTTTGAGCCCTGTGTCAGGCTCTGTGCTGACAGCTTAGAGCCCGGAGCCTGCTTTGGATTCCGTGTCTCCCTCTCTCTCTGCCCCTCCCCCGCTCATGCTCTGTCTCTCTCTGTCTCAAAAATAAATAAAAACGTTTAAAAATTTTTAAACAAATCAAGTAATAGTAGAAGCTATGTTTAAATATGGGAAACTTTTGGGAAGTTCTGCTCTAAGGCATATTGGCTCAAATCCCACTTGGTGCAAATATACAATCCAATTTACTTTCTCTCCTTTTACCAAGAGGACTCCTCTATCTTCAAGATCCTCCCTGCTCCAGCTTTCTATCATTTTTCCTTTCACTCAGATGAAAATCAAGCTCTTCTTTGAAGCTTTCCCAACTGATAGTGAGATGGAAATTCTTAAAACATGCTGCCCTACCACCCCCCCCCCCACCTGTAAATGGCATTGTCCCTACTCCATTTTGTTTTCCATTGTATAATCATCGGCTTTATGATGTACCTCTAGATTTGGTGCTAAGTCATATATCACCCCTTTTTTTTCTTGGATTTCTCCACCTCTCTGATGCATTTGCTCTTTATTTTCCTGCCTTCTTCACTTCTTAAATCTTCTGCCTCCATGTCTTTACCACTGTCGTTCACCTTAACCAGTTTACTACCAGTCTTTACTTTCTCCTGGCTCTCTATTTTAAACACTTAACCACTATCTCTTCTTCTCTTCCCTCTCCTGTCCTCTATCTCCCTATTTCCCATTGCCTTTATTCTTCGTCTTATTGTGTTTCTTCTCCTACATGTGTCTTACTGGACTTGCCTCAAAATATAGAGGAAGAGCGAGCAGGAGGTTTGTAAATGTGTTTGCTCATGCAAAGATAGAGTCAAACATTTTAGCACTTTTGAAGGTCTTTGTGCACTTGGATCCTCCTGGATTTGTATCACTTAGTCCCTTAAAAACTTTCTCTGTCAAGTTACAAAAATTCTGGTCTAGAATTGATTGGATATAAGATTACCTTTAGTTTTTGAATGAGATTTGGTGTTTAACACAAATTACATATTCCTCATAAGTCAATGTGAAATTTCCTCCATAGATAAGGTCATTGAAAAGTTCTTTTAGGGGCGCCTGGGTGGCGCAGTCGGTTAAGCGTCCGACTTCAGCCAGGTCACGATCTCGCGGTCCGTGAGTTCGAGCCCCGCGTCAGGCTCTGGGCTGATGGCTCGGAGCCTGGAGCCTGTTTCCAATTCTGTGTCTCCCTCTCTCTCTGCCCCTCCCCCGTTCATGCTCTGTCTCTCTCTGTCCCAAAAATAAATAAAAAACGTTGAAAAAAAAAAATTTAAAAAAAAAAAAAAAAGAAAAGTTCTTTTAAAATCAGAATGATTTTCCTATGTTTTGACAGATGCACAAATGAGTTCTTCAAAGGTTGGTATTTCAAATGACCTCTGAGTTTCCAACCTATTTGTTCACGATGTTATTTTCCTCAAATTTCAGAAAAATGCCCAACCCCTAGGCTTGCAGTTTCATCACACCAGAAATTCCCTCAGATTTTGACTGTGCAGTTGGTTTGGGGACTGGAACTGATACACCACCACTGTTTATCATGTTAATACAAATGTATGTACTTAGAAAGAGAGCTACTGACAAAATGCTAGGAAGACAAAAAAAAAAAAAAACAAAAAAAAACACAAGGTTCCATATTGATTACATTTTATAGAGAGAAAATGTCATATAAGGATTAACCTGAAGAATGATGATTTAGGTTATATCATCTAAGCTTACATTAGCAAAAATCAGAATTTTCCTTTAGAACACCAGGAGTTTTCATTCCAGACTCTGTTGGAATGAAAGCTGTTTTCCCAAAATAATTTCAGTGATTAAATTACAATTTATTGCCCAGGAAAAAAAATGGCTTTACTCCTTTTATAGGACCTGAAATAATGCAATTTTTTTCTTCAATAGAGCATAATGAGAGTTGAGAAGTTATGCTCGGAAAATGAGAACCACCTCTGTTTCTCATTATCTTGAACATACAGATTTTGAGTTTTACAGAGTAGTGATTCATATTTGATCTAGTTTTACAATAGGATCTGATTTGGCACAATGAAGTAAATATTAAGACATTTCTTTCCTAGACGTGGTATTTAAAAGTAGAAATGTGACAAAATCCAGTGTTAACTGCTCTAATCCAATAAGGAATTTACTATATTTCAGTCTGATAGCACACACAAAGAAGCTGAATGGAATTCTTCCATAATGCTATTCTATTCAAGAACAGTTTTATTTTTTGAAAGGGAAAATGTTTATAAGAAATAGCTAAAAATGGATGTTGATATGACTGGAGTTGACTCATTCTTTAATTATTTAGTTCATTCCCCCACATTTGTGAGGGAACACCTTGAATCTATTCCAAAAGGGGAGAAGAGAGTGTCATAGAAAAAAGTATTGCCTGGGTTCAAATCTCTTCTTGGCAAGAAATATGACAAATTCTGACAGCCTTAGTAGCTTCATCTCTAAAATGGGGATCATAATAATACCTCTGGATAATGGTTCTTGTGGGGACTACTGAATAGTAACAGTAGCAGGCACATAGAAACCACTCAAGGAATATAAGGATTAGACAGTCAAAAGGTTAATGTGGATGACTTTTTTTTTTTTAAATAATTGATCGCTAGGGTTAACAAATTACTAGTAATGGAAACTGGTTGAGTCAAAGGTACATACAGTCTATATGTCTACTTTTTATGAGCTGCACATGATAAGACTGCAAAAATTATGTGCACCCTCCTATCCATACCGTTTTTCATAGACAAGCTAATTTGTTAAGTACCTTTAGGGAAGGACCCATACTGTGTCATTAGGAGAGAGTTTAAATGGTTGTCTAGTAAAAAAAAAAAAAAAAAAAAAAAAGGGGGCGCCTGGGTGGCTCAGTCGGTTGAACATCCGACTTCGGCTCAGGTCACGATCTCGCGGTCCGTGAGTTCGAGCCCCGCGTCGGGCTCTGTGCTGAGATCTCAGAGCCTGGAGCCTGTTTCAGATTCTGTGTCTCCCTCTCTCTCTGACCCTCCCCCATTCATGCTCTGTCTCTCTCTGTCTCAAAAATAAATAAACGTTAAAAAAAATTTTTAAAAAAATGGTTGTCTAGTAAAAGACTCAGGCAGCTAAATCAGTCTGGACTACTCCACCTCCCTCTGGTTTACTTTTCCCAACTTGGGACCTGAGAGGTTTGTGGCTAGAGCTGATAAACGGGCACACTTTTGTGAAGATGGTACCTGTGGTCACATTTGCTCTTATGGAGCACCAACAAGGAGCCACCAAATCAAATTCTGTGGTAAAATCCTCTCTTAAAAATTGCCCATTAACATGACAGCACCAAAAGGAGAAAAATGAATCTGTGAAAATAGTTACTAGAAAGGCTCCAAGTAATATATCAGGACAGCCTGCAGAGGCTTTGGATCAGACCCCCGCCTGGCCACTCGTGTCTCTAAATCTGTTTTCTCATCTGAGAAATGTGGAAAGTTATGTCCTTTACACTGGATATTTTAAGTAATAAGCTAGATAAATCTATAAAGAGAAAGTACTAGATATAATACATTTTGTCAAACATGAAATCACTTATTTTGGTCATCCTAATGAGCAAGTCCTGAGTGTTCCATTCACGTTATTTTTTCGCTTAAAAATGGTTTTCTGATTAGGTAGCGGCAAATGATTTATGCATTTTAAGGCAAATTAAATTCAGGGATTAAGAACTGCCAATTATTTAGTGCCTATTTTTGTAGCAGGCGATTTACATATTTGAAAGTCTAATTCTGACAATAACCCCATCAGGGAAATTTTATTATCCCCATTTTACAGATAAGAAAACAGAGCCTCAGAGGAATTAAACAATTTTCCGAGTTCACACAGTGACAGAGTTAAGAGCAATGTAGGAAATCATACCCAAGACCTCTGACTCAGAAGCCTGTGTATTTTCCAGTATATCTCATGCCATTCGGCTTCACAACATTTAAAAACTAACCAGGCTTTGTGTCTGTGTGGCCTTAAGGCAGTATGATATCACCAGCATGGAACTGTCAGGCACTTGGGCCAAATTACTCACATGAAAGAGTTTTCTTTTTAGCTGTGCCTAAACACAGCAATTCTTAAATGATCCCAAATTATAGGAACGTATTAATAGCAAGCCCCTGGACTCCCTGTTACAGCTCAGAATGCATCCTCACCCCTGTTTCTTTTGGCCCTTTTTATACTCCAGACTTTTCTCATCTCTATTTTTGTGTGCATGTATCTTTTGCACCCTTACAATATTGCTGCTAGCTTAGGCTTGCATTGTTCTTCATTGCTTTATAATACATCCAGTGCAGGATAGTGAAAACAGCAATCCATGCTGATTTGGTCAACAACCTGGACCAAAGAATAGTGACGGAATACCAAAGGCTGAGACTCAAGGTCATCAATAGAGTCCTTCCTCTAGAGCATAGGAGGAAATGTTTTCTGGATTTACATTAAAAAATATTTTAGTTTTTCCAGCACATAACTGATAGAGTGTAATATATCAAAAATGCTGCTTTTACTAATTGCTATATTAATGTATATATTGAAATGCACAGATATATTGAAATGCAATGAATGAACAAATATATGCTTTAAAGTAAAACAGATAGGGGATTTTTTTTTTTTTTTTTTTTTTTTGCAAGAGGAACCCATTTACTACAATCAAAAGAATCTCTCTTTTACAAATCAAGAGTGTCCTCAGGGCACCTGCCTGGCTCACTGGGTAGAGCAGGCAGCTCTTGATCTTGGGGTTGTGAGTTTGGGCTGCAAGTTGGGTGTGGAGATTACTTAAAATCTTAAAAAAATAAACATTTAAACTGTGCAAACCAGAAGTGTCCTTCTTGACTATGGCAAATGGTGCTTGCTTTAAATGTTTTAAGTTTTACCCATTGCCAAGAGGATCAAGTCCAAACCTCCTCTAACATGGTCACTACAATCTGCCCAACCTATGTATCCAATTTTTTTTTTCTATATTAATTCCATTAACAAAATCGATCCTAGCCAAACTATACTTTTCACTGCCTCTTAATGCATCTTGGTATTTCCTTCCTCTGAACCTTCCCCAAAAACATTTCTGTGGCTTTGATGTTCTCACCCTCTTTGCCGTCAATTCAAACCTTTCCTAAAGTGAATAAATTCTATTTTATAATTTTTATTACTCCCTTGGCATTATCCCTTGGTGTCTGATGCTGTGACTGATATTTGAAAGCCAACTAATTTGGCACTCTTGTGCTGTAAGCACTCTGAGGGCAGGGGCAACATCTGTCTTTCTTTTTTTTTTTTTTGAATTTTTTTTTCAACGTTTTTTATTTATTTTTGGGACAGAGAGAGACAGAGCATGAACGGGGGAGGGGCAGAGAGAGAGGGAGACACAGAATCGGAAACAGGCTCCAGGCTCCGAGCCATCAGCCCAGAGCCTGATGCGGGGCTCGAACTCACGGACCGCGAGATCGTGACCTGGCTGAAGTCGGACGCTTAACCGACTGCGCCACCCAGGCGCCCCTACATCTGTCTTTCTAATAATACATCCTCAGGATCTGGCAGATAAATATTTATTGAATGTCTCAAGAAAGGAAAGAAAAAATGTCTGAACTCTTCTTGCAATGTCGTCCTGGACAATTACTATTCTGTGTATTTTTCAGTATGTCTTTCAGCAGTGAGTACAGTGCCTTGAACAAAGCTACATAAACAAATTTCATGAAACAAATTTATGAATTTATTTTAAAGCATGAATTTATTTAAAGTAAGAATAATTTTTCTTTGCCATGTACTAACTTAATCTTTGAAAATTCATGCAAAATTATGCTTGAGGTTTTTAATACAATTTTAGATATTTTTTTTAACCCAGTGATATTTTGTAAGATAATGGTAATTCTGATGTAAGTTATATTGTATTTAAATGTAATATAGCAATTTTTAAATATATCATTCATCTTCTTAAACAAACTAAAACTCAAGGAAAATATGTTGATCTTATCTACACCTTTATAATTAAGGCGATTTAATTAAGGCAATTTTCTATAGTAATGGTCTCTTTGTTACATTCCCTAAATATGTTACTCCCTAATGTAACATATGTCCCTAATAGGTAACATTCCCTATATCTGTTTTTACTTCCTTCAAATCCCATTGACTCCACATGTCTATCCTTTGACCCAAGATGACTGATCCATTTTTTAGGTTTCTGGGTGTTACTTTTTTCAAGAATTTTTCCCCAATGTCCCACTCCCACCCTCCTCGTGGACTTGAACAGCAAGCCCACCCCCTTATTATATCACATGGTAATTACTTAATTTTCCACTAGACTACAGCCTTTGGGGAACAAGAGCTCTGCTTATTCTTTTATTCCAGCACCTAGAATAATGCATGGCATATAGTATGAGCTTAACAAATATTTATTATGAGAATGATTGCCCTCAGGAAGAATGAAAGGTGGCTCAGGCTTAACGTTTCAACTTTACATTAGTTCAGTGTGTAAGAGCCATCAAATCAGAGGTAATCACTAGTTTCAAAAGAATTTTTGAGAACTACTTCAAGAACTGTGTAAGCATCTTTGCCATGGAGAGGGTGGGATGGGGAAGGGATTGAAAGTGAGTCAACAAACAAAAGAATGCCCAGTACTGATTCAGTGGTATGGCCAGGACTATGACACTGGTTTATACAAGCTTCAGGATTTGTACAATGGTTTCTTCCAGTTCTTTTGTCCGGGTCCCCAGAGTAGTGATGCCAACCACAATAGTCTATGGAGTTAAGTACATGTATAGAAACTATATGTATAAAATGAGACATATATTGGACAAGTATAATTGAGGTGGTGGCCAATCTATAGGCAGAATACTATCATAGTACTGATGATCTTCAGTGTATTCCATTTTTAAACAATTATTTTCCATCTATTGATAATATTTCTATCTATTTTCATGATTGAACCTATTCCGTATAATGGTGGTCCTCAGGAACACTTCATAGTCTTAAAATTATTGAGGATCACAAGGAACTTTGGTTTATGTGGGTTATTGCTATCAGTGTTCATTATATCGTATATTAAAAGATAAATTTTTAAAAATATTTATGAATTTATTTCAAAATAATTGTGGTATATCTGCTACATGTTAACATAACATTTTTTTTCTGAAAATTACTATATTATCCAAAGAAAATAATTTAGTAAGAAAAGTGTCATTGTTTACATTTTTGCAAGTCTCTTTAATGTCTGGCTTAGTAGAAGTAGAAGACAGCTAAATTCTCATATCACTTCTGTATTTACTCTGTATTGCAATATGTTGTTTTGTTTGAAATAGATGAAGAATATCCCATTTCACACAGATATGTGGTTGGAAAACAGCAGCATTTTAATAAGATTCTTAATAATTCTGGATATTCTTCTTTGATGCTACAAAGTTTCTTAAACTTTGTAATTGCAGTGTGGAGTATGAAACCAAACTGGTTAATATTTCATACTCCATTATATTAACATTTTTTGATCTATCTTGTACTTTGGACATTTAACTCGTGAATGATTTTATAACATCATTTGTAATTGGCCGTTTGGAAAATACTGGTTCAATGAGTTATGCAGATCTTCAAAATGTCAACATATTTCATTACACAATATCAAAAAACACATTAATTAAAATGATCACAATCTAATTACAAAAGATTTTAAATATGGGAAAGCCACCAAGCTCATAATGGCATAAACAAATTTTCTAAATTCTCTATTTTTTACTTGAAAGCTCATATTTTTCATTGAAAATAAATACTTCCAGTTGTTTACCTTGAAGTGACAAGGCTCACTTAACTTGTTTTGAAAAAAAATGTTTGCAAAATATCCAAGTGTGAATACCTATAGTTTGTCAGTTGTTCTTTCAAGTAAAAAAAAAAAAACAGCTTGGGGCACCTGGGTGGTTCAGCCGGCTCAGGTCATGATCCCAGAGTCCTGGAATTGAACCCCACTCTGGGCTTCCCACTGAATGTAGAGCCTGCTTAACATCCTTGCTCTCTATCTCCCTGTCTCTCTCTCTCTCTCTCTCTCTCTCTCTCTCTCTCTCTCTCTCTCTCCCTCTCTCTCTCTCTCTTTCCATCTCTAAAAAATAAATAAGTAAAATTTTAAAAAGCAACTAGTTTAGGGGCGCCTGGGTGGCTCAGTCAGTTAAACGTTCGACTTCAGCTCAGGTCATGACCTCCTTGTTCCTGGTTTCCAGCCCTGCAAGGGGCTCTGTGCTGACAGCTCAGAGCCTGCAGCCTATTTCGGATTCTGTGTCTCCCTCTCTCTCTGCCCCTCTCCCGCTCATGCTCTTTCTCTCAAAAATAAATAAACATTAAAAAAATTAAAAAGAAATAAAAAACAGCTAGTTTAGCTCACAACCTAATTACACAAGTGTTTCAATTCAAGACCAACACTGTGCTTTGGTATGCCGCAGAAGAATTTTCTGTGTACTTTCCATTTTACCACACAGAATACTAAGAGGACAGAGTCAAGAGTTTAAATTTAATAAAATAAAAAATCCTTCTGCTTCATCAAAGACAATCTTGAGTGAAAGTGACATTTGTGGCAGTGGGCACTACAACTCCTAGCATGGTTTGGCTGCACTGCCCTGGGCCATCCTCAGTTGCTAGCAGTTTTACCCGCCATTGCTTCTGTGCTGTGAGTGCAAAGATCAACACAGTAAAACAAGCAATTGATGTAATAATACAATAATACAATCTTAGAATTAATGTAACAATAGCTTTGGCCTTGCAGACCTCCCTGAAAGGGTCTCATGAACCCCTAAGGGATGTAGGCTTGAACTAGGAGTTCTCTTAAATAGCCTTGAATGATATTCTTAATTTTATAATCATTTTGAGCTTTCCCCCCCTAATTGAATAATCATAAAATCATAGTTTAAAAGTAATTTCAGATATAAATAATCAAATCTCTGCCAAACACTTGAATAGGGTATACTACTTAATCCTCAGAAAACATCTGTAAGTCAACTATAATTCGTTCCTTTTTTATACTTGAAAAAAAATGAAAACATTGAAGCTCAGTGAGGCTAACCTATTTACTCCATAGCAAATAATTATCGGAGTCTAGAATTAAATGTAAGTCTGTCTGACTAACGCATGTTCTATCTAATATGTCATATCACCCAAGTCTGAAGATCTCTACACACACACACACACACACACCCCACATACATTTTGAGAAGATAGACATATTGATACATGAAAATCATGATGTTCTGTTCAAAACAAAAATATCTTTAGGAACTTTCATAAAAATATTCTTCATAGAGTTCTTATAGAACTTGACACATGGATTTGGCCTGTCACAAATCGTCTGCATTAATGATAAATCACTTTAACATCTTTTAGACTCGGTTTCTTCTCAGTGGCAATTTTAAAGCACTATTTCCACCTCTGGTTTATTCAAACTCCCCACCAACCCTGTGAGATTCATAGACTAGTTAGGGTGCCCTGTCCATGTTGAGGAGGGAACCGATGCTCAGAGAACTTCATGGAACTTCTCAGCCTTTCCCTTTCCACCTGCTTTCCCCTCAACTTCATGCAATTAAGACCAAGTATCTCACATAAGAAAAGCAAACAAACATACAACCTCCACACAAATGCTTTTCTTATAACTCTCTGTCCTTTCCCTCAAGTCCAAACTGCTAAGTAAATGAGCTTCTTCCCCATGATCCCACCTTCTCTACCCGCTCTTATCTGGATCCTTCACATCTGTAGACCATAAACTACAATTGCTTAGGTGAAGATCACAGAGACATTGGTAAAGAGTAGCAGTTGCTTCTCAGGCTGGCTGTCGTGATTCTGCCACATTCTGCACTGGGCAACGGTCCCTTCCTCCCTTGGCTTCATCAACCCAGTTGTGCCTAGTTTTCTCCTCCCTCTCTGGTCTGCATCTCTTTTTTTGGCAGGCTCCTCTTCTCCCATCAACCCCTGCAGGAACAGAACATTGGTGTTCTGCCATATTCCATCCTAAGTCTCTTCTTGGTTGTCTTCTCCCTGGCTTCAAGAAACACCCGAATGCTGATGATTCCTGGTGATCCTCCAGCTTGGGTCTTCTCTTTTAGGAACAGAGAGAAGACACACTCCTTCCAGTGGACTACATAGTGCTGTACTCAGATATTCCACAATCTCCCCCAACTCAACAAGTTTAAAATAGAACAAAATAGAATGCATTACATTCTTCCCCAAACTGCCCCTCTCTATATGTTGTTCCTCTTGGCAAACAGCACCATCATTTGCCTTCTTGCCCCACCCAGAAATCTCCAACTCAGTCTAAACTACTCCTATTCTCCATTACCCTCCAAATTCAATCAACCACTAGGTCCTGTCTGTTCTCTTTCCTAAATATCTCTAGAGCTGTCCCAACCTCTCAATGGGCACTGCCATTGCCTTAGTTCTGACCTAAATTTCTCTGGAAATAACCTCCTCACTGCCATCTCTCTCCTATTTGTCTTCCACAACAACAGCAGACAAAACTTTTTAAAACTTTCATCTGATGACAGTTAGAAACCATAAAATCTGTCCTTGCTTAAAGCCCTTACTAGTTTCTCAACTATGCACCCCCTTCAGGAGAGTTTTGGCTCCTTGGGCCCACAGATCCTGGTATGGCCTGGCCATGCTTACTTCCACCTGCAATCCAGCCACACCTAACTTCTCCCAGCTCCCAGGACACACCGTGTACTTTGACAATTTCCTAACCTCTTCACTTGCTTTTCTCGGTTTGTGGAATACCCTTCCTTCTCTATCCTGATTTGCCTGGCGTTCTCTTCCTCATCCTTCAGAACTCTACACTAAAATCTCTATCAAGAGTACCTTCTAAAGAAGAATTAGCTGTTTCCTTTCCAGTGTTCCTACAGGAACAGGTACGCATATTTATTATAGTGATAATCCCATTTCCATTTATGCCTCAGTCTCCCCACCAGGCTGTGAGCTCCTCAAAATCAGCAAGCACTATGACTTACCTTGAAATCACAGCACCAATATCTACATAGTATACAGTAGGCACTTAATAAATGTTTGTTAATGAATGCCCAATGACCTGTTCTGGGTCATATCTGTTAAGTGCTGGAGTCACTTCTCCAGATCTTCTGAACAGACACCAAGAGATCTCTTTTTCCCACCTTATTGTCCCATATGAAAAAAAAAAAAAAATCTTGCACAGTGATGTCAACAACCCTTTTAGCCGTTTAAACATTCTATGGCTTTTGCAAAACTACTTTGTGGAGTATAAACTGTTCCATAAATCCATCTATGGCAGTATTCTCACCTAAGAGCCACAAAACTTTGGGAGCCTCACTGGACTGCCCTCTGTGACCAGGTATTTAACAAAAAGACCATAGTTGTTCATATGAGCTCGGTAAGGCTGATTTTCATCTTATCTTCATTTCTCTGTCGCAAGAAGAGGGCAAGTATCCTTCATGCTTTCAATACTGACACTGTATCTTAATAAACTGTTTTCTGAGAACATAAAATTTGAGAGTCTAAAAACCAGGTTTGCTGGAAACTAGGTTCGCATTTGGGAAAATGAGATCACTAAATCACTCACTACTCCCCTCGCCCCCCGCCTTTTTTTCTGTGCCCTGGCCAGGTTGCTAATTAGGTAACTTCTTATCATAATTACCTAGTCAGCCTTAATGGCTTCACACACTCTGCTCCGTCTCTCACTGGTCCTGTAGGGCCGCTTTTCAATTGTTAAAACAGCTGCTGAGTTTCAAACCGGAGGAGGCTCGGTGTGCGCCGAGGGGGAAGCGCTCCCTGAGTGAAGGCGGTGGTAGGCAGGCGGTGGGGTGAAAAGTGGGACATGAATGCACAGTTTGCACACTCTCCTTTCCGCCTCCAACCTTCTGGATTTAGCTCGTCTCTCCACCCCCGGCCCCCAATCAACCCCAGAGTTCCCCCTTATTGTGCACCCGGGGCTCCCTGACGGTGCGATGGCCCAGCGTACGCTTCTCCCTAGGTTTTGTGGCTTTGAGGGGATATCGGTGGGCCTCTCTCTTCTTCCCCACGACTGGCGGGGAGGTAAGGACGGCGGTGCGTCCCCTGAGATGCCGCCCGCGAAGGTCCCCGTTTGGGGAGCGCTGGGTCTCCGTGTGTGTGTGTGTGTGTGTGTGTGTGTGTGTGTGTGTGTGTGTAAGTGCGCGCGCGCGCGCGGTGGCGCGCAGCGGGAGGGAGGGAGGAACTGAGGGGGGAGGCAGCGGGCAGAGGAGGGAGGGGGCGGGCGGGCAGCGGTGGGGCGGGAGGGGGAGCGGCTCTGGGCTTCAGCAGTGACACTCGGGAGCGAACACACACTCCCGGCTCGGAGCCGCGAGAGAGCGGAGCGAACCGAGCCGCGCACCCGCCGCCGCCGTCGCCCCGCGCGCCCCGCTCTCCTTGCGCCACACTCCAGCCAGGCGCCGGTGCCCCGAGCGGCCGCCCGCGGAGCCCGCGACAGCCCCCGCGGGGCTGGCAGCATCCTCGCGGCGCCCAGCCCCCGCACGTTCCCGGCCTTTTAAAAGGACCTCCCGCCACTTCCCCACTCTGCCCAGGGATCCCCCAGCCCCGCGCTGCTCCCCGCTCCACTTCGAAGCAACTTCGGCTGCCGCGCGCCGCCAGCCCTCGCCCGCCTTTGAAGTTTGCAGCGCCCACCGCAAAGTTGGGACACTTCGGCCGATTTAATTTTTCTCTTTTATCGGCCTCCTCCTCCGCCTCCCAGCCCCTTCGGTTCCTGAGTACTGGTGCTTAGCATCTTGGCCGGTGCCGGGGACGTGGACTGTTTTGCACACCACACCTCGTGGAGGGATTTTTCCTCTCCCCCTCCCAGGAAAAGCAAACCGAATTTTTTTTAAGGTAAGTAACGAGAGGAAAGCAACTCGTGACGTCCCGACGCCTTAGACCGCCACCCAAAGACCTGGTACAAGGAGTGTTCACACCCGAGGGCTCCTCTGGGGTTGGGGGTGGAGGCGCGCGTCCCCTAACTCAGAGGGGCCCAGCGAGGTTGTCCGTCGCCGCTGGACGAGGGCGCCAGATTCCGAGGAGCTGAGGGCTTAAGGGGCGTGGAGCAGATCTCCCTCGGTTTTCCACACTGGCTTCGTGGCTGGGCGGCCCCAGCGGTGTTAGGAGGTAGAGAGACCGTGCACGGGCCGGGGACACGGGGTTCCAGGTGCCCAGGGTGCGGCGGAGTCCCGGGAGCCGCAGAGCCTTTATCCCCGACTTGGCCTGGACACTTACTTTGCCCGCCTGCCGGGAGGGTTGCTGCCTCCCCCTCCGGTTCACCTCCTGTAGCCTTGGCTACAGAAAGTCTGTGAGACTGGGGTCTTGCCGGCGCGTGAGTGTGGGACGAAACGCGAGGAGTCCGGACTGCGCACCCGGCTCGCGCTCGGGCAGAGCAGGCGCGGGGTCCTGGTGGGCTGCCCCCAGCCGCAGCCAGGGGCTCGGGGATCTCGGTCCGCTTCGGCCAGCCGAACCTCTCCGCTTTGGCACCTCGTTCGCGCTCTGCCTCGGAGGCAAGCATCGTTAGAGAAACTTCCTCCAGCTGAGCAGGGAGGCCTGGGACCTGATCTTGCTTTTGCCGGGGTACCAGAGCAGCCACCGAGGGGACGCTCCTTCTCGCCCCAGACCGAGCGATAGGGCGTACGTAGTGCCCTAGCACTGTGTGTGCACCAGTGGGTGCTCGCTCTAGTCCGCCCTACCTTCAGTACTGAGGTGAGACTTGGGGCGGCCCCGACACTCAGGAATGAACGAGTGGTTCCAGGTCCCCGCTGTTCCCCTGGGACACTTAGCAAACTGCAAAATTTAGGGTGTGGTTTTCGTTTCATTTTGCCTCCTTCCTGCCCCCTCCCCCCCCCCGTGCCCCCGCCCGAAGCTGGAGAATTCCCCTTAGCCCTCCGCACCGGGTCCGCGTGGGTCGCGGAGGCCCTCGGAGTTTGCCGCGGGCACCTCTGCAAAGGGCGCTGAGCTGACCTTCGGGCAGGTCGCGGTTGTGCTCCCGGCCCCCTTCGGGGCGCTGTCCATCTCCTGCTCAGGGTACAAGTAGCTCAGTGAAACCAAGACCTTGAGCGAGAAATGAACCTGAGAAAATGTCTCTGGGTTTGTTTTTTGGGTTGTTGTTGTTTTCTTTTTTCTTTTTCTTTTTCTTTTCTTTTTTTTTTTTTTTTTCACATAGTTCCTTTTAGCAACTTAGTTGGACTGGTAAATTCGTCCACTTCGCATCATTCGATCCTACTGTATCAAAGAAGAATTTATTTCTTCATTTAGTCCCTGACCTCTCCAACCACAACTACCGTCTTTCCCCCACTCCCTCACCCACCCCTTCTTTCGCCTCGCTTCCTGAACCCTTTTTCTTTTCTGAAGGAGGGAATCTCCGCACCTCCTCCCCTTTTCCTCCCACCCGGGCTCTGAGCGCCTGTGAGAACCCGGGGAGTCGTCAATGGAAATAAATAGGACCCAGCTCCATTCTCCGCCCCCTTCAAACAAGTAGAATCCTCCCTGGGCTCACAGAAGTAGAGATAAAACATCCCTCCAGAGGGAGCGCTTTGGAGGATTTGATGGGATTGAACTGTTTTATTATCCTGAAAGATGTGATGGATGGACGCGAGAGCAAATACGCGTACCGAGAGCGATCAGTAGTTATTATTATTAATTATTGTTTAGTAACAGTGATCGTAAGGCCATACCCTAGCTGAAGACCGTGTTTATATTTGGTTTTGATTTTGTGTCAGTCTCTTATTACAGTGGTTTCAGAAAGTGAGTACACCAAAGGGGTATTAATTTCTCACACTCATTCTGCATGTGGAATTAATTAAATGTCAAAAAGATACTGTCATTTTACCAAAGTCTTGACCTATGAACTTTTAGAAGGTTGCAGTCTTATGAAATGCCCTCCTTGCCTCAGTCTGTCTCCTTAAAGTTCAAAAAACATGGCAACATAATTAATTATAGTCCCAATTCCCATTTTCAATCTAAACCTATATGCAGGATTACATTAAAATATCCCATCATGTATCCTTTAAAAGTGACTCTGATGAGTTTGAATTCTTCAGGAGGGGGAGTCTGCTGGGAATGAGGGGTCCAGAAGTTAGAAAAATTGGTGACTATTTCAGATTTCACTAAAAAACCCTTTAATTCTCCCTTTAAAGAAAGAAATTACAAGTGTTTTCTCTGCATAATTCTTAACTTCAGTGAATATCCTTAATCCTTACCACACACTAGAAACATAACAGCTTGCAGCTTTGTCTGTATTGTTTTCATTTTTATGTCAGGGCGTTTGATTCATTAAACCTGTATGTGGAAGTCACAGGCTCCACGTGGCAGTAACACTCCGTTTTAATTAGTAACTATCATAAAAAAGAAGCTAGAACTCTGTAATGGGCCTAAATTGCTAGGAATTATGTGTGGTTTAAATTACGCATTTATTTCAGCAGAAATGAAACCATGAATATAAAACATCTTTTAATCACTTGCAGACACAGCTTTTATCTCCTAAGATGTAACAAAATATATAATTGAAAAATACCCTTCTAAGAATGAGGGAAGCCCTCACCCTCCGTTTATTTGTCCTGGGTCTATTGAGCATTCATGTGGCAACATATGAATGGTAAAAAAGCAAAGAGTGATGTCATAACCTTGGCAACACCATGCTGAGGGAATGCTTACATTCAATGTAGCCACAGTGGATCAGTCTTTGGATAACTTAATGTAGCGAATGTTTCAATCAGCTTCATGAACCTGGTGATTCAGATTTTAGTTTTCTCACTTGGATTTATTGACCATACTCTCCGTGTATAATACGGGAAATTTTGTGTTGTTAAACTCTATTTGGAAGGAGGGAGGGAAAGGTAGAAATAAAATGTATCTGTCCATTGTTATCTTCCCATGTTCATTTCTGTAGTATTTCTAGTCAGTCTATGAAGAGGTCAGAACTTTTATTTTAAAACTGATTGTGTTTTTGTTGTCATTGTTAGGACAGAACTTATTTTTCATTTTGCAGCGATGAATGAGTAGATATTGGAATTGTGACGACTATGCCTGAGTTAACAAATAGCAAGAAATAGTAAGAATTCCACATAATGTGCATGGATTAAAATTATTTTAGTCTTGGGGCGCCTGGGTGGCTCAGTCGGTTGGGCGTCCGACTTCAGCTCAGGTCACGATCTCGCGGTCCGCGAGTTCGAGCCCCGCGTCGGGCTCTGGGCTGATGGCTCAGAGCCTGGAGCTTGCTTCCGATTCTGTGTCTCCCTCTCTCTCTGCCCCTCCCCCGTTCATGCTGTGTCTCTCTCTGTCTCAAAAATGAATAAATGTTAAAAAAAAAATTAAAAAAAAATTATTTTAGTCTTTTTTTCCTTAGTTATTCCAGTGATAAAGTAGTTGAGTCTAGTGACCAAGCAGTGTTCTCACCCTGTTTTGCTCCCTCTTTTCTTGTCAGGTCTTGCTTTGGGGAGCCTTGCACCCATAGTACCATCCAAGTAATAAATGGAACTTGCCAGGGTCAGTTCCCATCAGCTTAGGCACCAGGAAGAAAGCATATCCCATAGTCATTCATCTATACTGGGTCAAAGGCAAGTGTAATCTACAAAACTAATTCAGATTATTCACTTGACCTTGAAAGAATGTCTAGAACCCGTAAATGTTTATTTTGGAACAATTATTCTGAAGAATATAATTTTTTTTCTTTTCTAGTTGGCTCAGTCATTCATAGAAGCACCAATTAAACAAGTTATGTAGTTGAGTAGTAAATAGTAAATAGCACCAAATCTTTGCTTTCAAACTGATTTCAAAATTAAAGTCCTCAAATATTTAAATATTCCATGTAAAAATGCCTGCCCTCTTAAGCCCCAAAGTTAGGATAAATTTTGCCTTGTTTCCCGTTATATTACAGTGCACATTGACAGCTACGACACACATAATCATGCTTCTGCATGTTATTTTTCACCTAGGAAGAAAAGTAAATACTGTGCCACTGTTGTTAAAAAGGAGAAAAAAAAGAATCACATAGTATGACATAGAAAAACAAAACTAATACTTTATCGCATTGTATAGTGGTATGCTGATCCTAAATTCAGTTGTATTTCTGGGGAAAAAAAAGCATGTTATGATTAGTCTGTGTTTGGACCTGTGCATGGAGATCTCTTGCCACTCTTCAGATGACACCTGACATTTGATTTCTGTAGCCCACCGGTGCCCAAACCAGTGACAAAATCAGGTGTGTTCTCAGCTGCTTACTTCTGAAACACATTCCCTGAACCCGAAGATGCTATATTCACACCTTCCCCCTTTCTTTTGGTATCTTACTACAACTGCAAGCCACCTAATCTGTGTATTTTAGTATTCTGAAATATTTGGAAATTATAAACTATATAATATTAATTCACCTCAAATAAAAAAGGTATCGTTAGTTTTGCATTTTAAAAATTAAGGGTAAGGTAGTTGATCAGTAATGGAACAAAAGTGAACTAGTGATATGTTTCTGCAGATCTTCCCTTTGGGATGAAGAGACAGACTTGACCACAGAACAGCTGGATATTGGGTCCTGTTACAATGTCAATTTTTTTTAAGCACTCACTAAGCTAAAATCGACTTAAACTTTAAAGTCCACAGACCTCAAGTCTTTAAATATAAAAACATCCAAGATTATATCTCATTATTCCTTCTGCAATTATCCATATCCCTTGGAAACTGATATATTTTAGTAAGTTGGTGGATAGTTTGGGGTTTTGATTTGTTAATTTTTCCTGTATCAAATTTGAAAAGGACATATATTTAATATCTTATATATTTCTCTGAAATATTTATTTTTAGTTTCACTTGTGAAAACTCTGGATCTTTAAAAAAGAAAAATATGACAGAATGTATATAGTTAACTTTTCCAATGGCTCTTTTAATTGTTCTTTTGAAAGAATTTGAGGCCTTCTATATAGTTATTAGAAAAGAAAAAAAAACTTTTTTAGAAACAACAGGAAATAGGGGCACCTGGGTGGCTCAGTCTGTTAAGCCTCCGACTTCTGCTCAGGTCTTGATCTCACAGTTGGTGAATTCAAGGCCCGTGTCAGGCTTGTGCACAGAGCCTGGAGCCTGCTGCAAGTTCTGTGTCTCCCTCTCTCTCTCTACCCCTCCTGGCCCCTGTTCACACTCTGTCTTTCTCTCTCTCTCAGAAGTAAATAAACATTAAAAAAAATAAAAAAGAAAGAAACAACAGGTTATATAAAGTTTGGAAAGAACTCAATAAAAACGTGATTACACATGAAGAGAAATCAGCTCAAATGAAGGAAACTCTTGGACACAGTGTGGACATTTTACATTTAATAACCAAATAACAAAAATCGAGTTAGCAACATGCACTCATGTCTGTTTTCTAATTGGAATGCTTACAGCCAGTATCACAAATAGTGGTCCTGACTGTAGTCTACAGTGACCGTACAAGTTTCTGTCTTCTCCCTAACATGAAAGCAAGGCAAACACTCTCGTATTCCAGCTGTGTGCTCAGAGGACGTGTATTCCACAATCTAAAGATATAGCTGAAAAATATGGACTCTATTCATATGGGCATTTTATCCATAACTAAAAGTCATCATAACTACATCTTGTTCTCTGAGGCAATTGTCCTTGTGTACACAGATCTAGACAAAATGAGACTGAAATTTATCATTTTTTAAAAATGTTGATTTATTTATTATTTTCGAGAGAGAGAGAGTGCACAAGCACACAAGTGGGGAAGGGGCAGGGAGCCAGAGGGAGACACAGAATCTGAAGCAGGCTCCAGGCTCAGAGCCAGAGGCGGGGCTCAAACCTAGGAACCATGAGATCATGACCTGAGCTGAAGTCAGATGCTTAACCGACTGAGCCACCCCAGCAACCCCTGAAATTTATCATTTTCTAAAAGAAAGAGTAAAACCTGAACTGATCATTAGAAAGATTTGTGAAGGGTGATATCTTGTTTTTGAAATCACCATGACTGTTGTTTAATACAGAAACTATGAGCAGGTGTTTATTTGCAAAGATAGAGAATACCATATCTGGATAGTTGACAAACAAAATGAGGGGTGACATTGTGATACTTGAAAATAATATGTTTACAAGAGAAAAGCTTGTGTAAAGGGCTTGATTTATTTAGGGTTAGTTTCTCCAACTTAGGTGCATCGTGGAGTATAGGTGGTTACAATTTATAGCACATGTAGTGAAAAGTTAAACCTCAGCAATCCATGTGAACCTAAGAAATGGCTTTGATTACTCCCTTTTGTTCAGGCCATGTGTACTCTAAGCTCATGGGCATTGCCAAATGTCACATTATGCATTTTATTTCTGTAATAAAATATGTCTCTGATTAAATTATCAGAGTCATACCAAAATAATCTCACATAAAAATACACATACTTGATCCTTTTTAGTTATCTTGTTTAAAATACATTTAAAGACAGGTAATAAATACATGTTACCCGTAAGAATACACTAGTATATATGTCATGATTTAAATCTAAATATTATTCATATGTTGATAGCACTCAATAAATGTTGTAATTCATATTAAGTCACAGCATTCACTAAAATTCACTGATACCATCCAAAGCTTCAAGTTGGGATTGTTTCAGAAGTAACTGGATCCTATAGCTGAAGAGATATTTGTTGCCAACAGTGGTGACAGAGATCAGAAACAGCACTGGTAGCTAAAACACCTGGCAAACTGAGAAAAGACAGCAATCATTTATCTTTTGGCCTTCCCAAGTCTCAAATATTTCAGTTCGAGGGGTGATCCTTCGAAGTTTGCTAAAGTGTGCTATGAACACATAGGACTTTTTTTTTTTTATGGAAAATGAAACTGCCTCTCAAATAGAAGTCAAGGATTTGATACTCCAACGGTCACAGTAGCAAATACAACCATATTAGTAGATGGACAAAAGGGCAGGTCCCCTGAGGTACTGGGGAAGCCGTCCTGCCCCCAAATGTTACCAAGGCCTCTCATGGTACTAAAATGCTACCTTCGAAAGATGATTTTTTTTTTCCTTTTTAAAGTAATTTTATTTGTCAGTGTCCCCTATAAATATGAAAATACCCCTGGGAAGGAAAATAGGGGAAGGTCATTGCTAACATCTTACAGAGATGTTAATAGCTAGATAAAGCCAGATTGGAAAGAATTTTAGAGAAGGGAGACACTTATCTTTGGATCTCTTAGCCTGTCCTTTGGACAGCCTACCCTTAGTGTGTATCTGCTTTTTTCCTTTCCTCTTCCCTTCCCTTCCCACCGGTAATTGACTCTCAGTTTCTTATACTCTAGTGTAACTTATCCCCGGGGCCAGCCTCAGGGGCCACACTTGAAAGGTCTCTTGTGCTTAGTCGAATGCTCTTCTGTCACCATCTTGAAATTCTTACTTTTTGAACAAGAGGTCTTGCACTTTCCATTTTACACTGGGCCCACAAAATATGGAATTCACCTTCTTTCTTCCTTGATGTAAATTTAAGATATGGAATCTTGATGTTGAGGAATCAGTGAGGACACTTGAGATTATCTTTGCAAGGTTAGGTCTACTGAGTATTTGTATTTAAAAACATATCTTTTCAGTAAAATGAAGGAAACAGGATACTCTTTTAAATAATTGAGGCACTGAACAGATATCTAGTGTTGATCTTGTAAAGCAAAGGTCTCTAGAAAAGGGTGTCCTCTTTCCCTCACAAGATGCCTCATTATGATGAAATGAGAAAATATCAGAAACCCTATCTATACTGACTTTTATGTATAAAGAGGGAAAAGAAGTTCTGTTAACATTATGTAATAGATCTAATGTCAAAAGCACTCTTATTCAGTGTATCAGATGGTCAATGAAAAAGAAATAATGGCAGAGGTCACATCTTCTATGAAGTAAAAATAATGTCAGGTGAAAATAGTGGCATTCCAATCTCCAATTCTCTGACAAGAAGTCAGCCCTACCTGAAAAAATGACATGAAGTATAGGATTACATCCAATATAATCAACTAGGATACTCACTGTGGCATAGAATGCCTTGTTATTTTATATATATGAAATACAGGTATATATTTTTTAATCACAATTCCAAAAGATTTGGGAACAACACATTAGAGAGCCAGAGGTCTTGAACAGAAAGCTGAAAGAGCCCTCAAATAAATTAGTCACCACTGTCTTCAAAAGTATTCTTAGTTATATGTATATGCATTTGATAATTCCTCTGTTACAAGTAAATAGATAATACATTCCATTATGTTCTGAAAATTTTCAGTATTCTAAGAGTTAAAAAAAAAGTTGTCTAATCTGCTCTAGTAAAAATATGTAAAGTGCTACATTTGGAAATCTTTATTTGAAATTTTATTGTTTATTGTAAAGTTGCTAGTTACTAACTTATGTTAAAGTTGCTTCTGTGTTTTGAATTTCACAACAGTGAATGGAAATTATTCTACTTATTAACAATATTATAACTTTGTAAAACCCATTGATTGTTTACAAGGTACTTCCACATTCATCATTTACCTTAATCTTCACAGGAACCCAGTGAGGAAGATAGTAACCCTCCTCCTCTGAGAAATCTGAGACTCAGTTAAGAGACTTCCCTACACTCATTCACACACTTCTAAAATAAAGTAGGGACTCTTGGTTTCATAAGCAGAATCGGTGGAAATGTCTAAAAATTTTTAATTGAGATTAATTGCCAAATTAATTTGCAAGGATGCATTTGCTTGGAAAATTTTTCTTTTACAATTTAATGATTTAAAAAGATCATTAATTTAGTCTAAATTGATAAGACCTTAATCGCAGACAGTTTATGTGCGAGATGTTTGTTTGCTGGTTTTGGTAACTAACTTACTAGAGAAGTTTTTACAGAAAAATGATTACAATTTTCGACTTTTAATCAGTATGTGTTAAGGTACAACAGTGAAAAATTAATAATCTGCAGAATCCCTTTTTAAAATAGTGGTATTTCATAATAATAATTCACCTCTAGAGTCATTCCATTATTCCACTAATAATATGGCACTTTTGAGAGATAAGATTTGAAGTTACGTCTCTTTTAAAATTATTTAAATAAATGATTCCTCCCCCTCCCAAGTTGGATGAAATTACACATTTCAGTGGAATGAAAGTCATTGTAGACACATATGATAGGATATTCCAAATATTCTTAAACATTTAAAGCCCTTTAAAACATAATGAGGAATAAGTAAGTTCAAACAGTGAAGATATTTATACACACACTCATGTTAACATTTCAGCCAGCAAGGTCAATCTGTAATTGAAAACAATCTCTATATTTAAGTTTTATTCACATTTACAAAGCAATGACAACAAAGAGGCAGTTTTGAAACATTTTTTTTCTCTCCGCAGGCTCTATCTTGTGTAACGACCAATGAACATTGTAGACCCTTGACACTCACCAGCAGCAGCCTTTCCCCAATGCTTAAAAAAAATTTTTTTTTAAAGGAAAACCACACCTAACGGTAGATCTTACTTTTGGAGGAGGGGAGGGATGAAATAATTGTGGTCAGTGTCTTTTGGTTTGTCATCTCTCTGTTGTAGACTTACGAGCTTGTGTTATTTCATCATAATTTACTATAAACTCTTCATTAAAAGTGACCTTGGGGTCTGCCCGCACTATCTGCCTTTTGAGTGCCCTGTTCTTTAATCATCTCTTAATCCAGAAATAATAATGCAGAACATCCCAGGAACTGAGCCTGATCCTCAGCTCTCTAATCTCGACACGTGCATCTGAAATCCCTTGCTAGATCTAGTGCCTAAAAAGCCTGAGAACACTCACCTTTGAATCCGCTTAATCCATCTTTGTTTATTAAACAATATTGATGCCCTCAGATATGGTCTATCAAGGCTAACAAAAAGAATATTAAGAATTTCCTCCTGTTTATGTGATTATTTTTTAAAACCCAACATCTTGGCCTTTCCTCTGTGTTTCTAGTCAGTCTTTAAATAGGAACCTAATCTGTTACCTGATAGATTAGGTAAATTCAAATAGAATAACCTGATGCTGAAACTCTTTCTGATACCTGTTTGAAGAGCAAGTCAAAAGATGTATCTTTTGTTGTTGAATAAAATTTTGCAACTAGTTTGAGAAGCTGTTTTATACTATTTATAGATAAATAGGACCTTTTTTCATTGTAAAAAAGCATTCACACCCACCATTTTAAACCTCATTAACAACCCTGAGAATATGTTTTCCATTTATGGATGAGGAAACTCAAAGAGTATTAAGAGATTTGCTAAAAGTACAAAAGCCAATAATGGTTTGGTCAGAACTCCTTCAACTCAGATCTTCTTACTCAAAGTCTAGCGATCATTTTCTATTTTACTTTGGCAGCCTTTTAACCGTCCCCAGGCTTGGAGACATGAGACCAGAGAGTGAGATACAGAAAGAAAAGAGAGGTGATGCATTAACTATCCTCTCTTTGAGGTTCTCTCAACTGTGAGATTGTCACGAACCAGTGTCCTTGGAGAATATTATCTCATCTCTCCAAAGACAGGGCTCTACATTTGTAGTTTGTTTTTGGCCTTGGATTTTATAAGAGGGATCGCCGAAGAAATCCATATTTTAAAACTGTTACTTGAACTTATTTCTTTTTACAAGAACACAACAACTACATACTTGTGTGCCCCTTGCTTTTTTTTTTTCCTTTTTTTTTTTTTTAATCTGGAAATAATAACTTAGGGTTTAATCATTTGAACTATTTAAGGTTCCTGGTACATCTGTCTCACTCTTCTATATTTGAAGTATATTATCTTGATTACAGTATGTTTAATGACTACTTTGATTTTGTCCTTGCTCTGGCACTTGAGGCTACTTCCAAAACTCTTTGATAGCAGACAGGCTTTAATGCTGTCATATCAAAATAACTGCCAGTGGGGAGGAAAGAAACAAAGCTTCAGGACCATCAGGTATTTGGGAGAATATGGGATTAGGTCCATGGAATCAAATGCCAATTCTTAGCTATGGTATTTACTATTCTACGGTAATAATTATTTCTTCTTGATAGCATCTTATTTCTTAGTAGTATATTTGCCAACTTCATTAGGTATATGAATAAATTAGGATCTTGTCACAATCTCCTAAAAAATTTCACTAGTTACTGGGCTTTAAGTTAAACACAGACGTATTCCCCAGAGAGAATAAACCTGCATGTCTTCTTGTTTTTTAATCTAAAGAAGGTAAAGAAAAGAGAAAGCTGTGAAACTGTGTGGATGTAATAATAGTTCTCAAAGTAAAAGGAAGAAAGGATATGTATAATCTCCATGTCATCCATGTAAATATATGTTTAAAACATTAACATTTGGAATGAGTGAAAATTAGAAATCAGAAAGTGAGGGGGGCACAATGAGGGGCACATGGCTTGGTCAGTTGGTAGAATGTGCGACTCTTGATCTCGGGGTTGTAAGTTCAAACCCAACATTGGGTGTAGAGATTACTTAAAATATTAAAAAAAAATTTCAAGCAATGAAAATACTGGAGAAGAAAATCATCGTGCCACCATAACCAGATAATCGGTCATGGAATTGAAAGACACAGATCTACTCGAAGTGCAGCCCATGAACCATCAGCATCATATCTCTGGGGAGCTTGTTAGAAAGGACGAGTGACAGGCAGACTTTTTGAATTAGAATCTGCATCTTCACAGGAAAGTTGAGTGATGTGAATCCACATTAAGATTTGAGAAGCACTGTTCTATAGTATTCCTATTCTCTGATCAGAAAGTATCCCAACCAAGCCATATTTCACCTATTTTCAAGGAAAAAGGTTCTCTTGAGTAATGCACTGTGTTGTTCTTACATGTCCTGGTAACAACAGAAAAAAAATGCTTCCCTATACCAGGCCTCTGGACCATCCGGCACATACCACCCCTCTATGGCAGCCAGCCAACAAGTTTCCATGAGGCCCACCTCAAAAGATTGAAGAAATACTTCCCAAGTCTTTAAGTTTTACAAAACAACCTATTTTATACCCATAAAATTGTCAAAAGCATCCATAACTTGTTTCCTATTTAGCTTATTATATCTCTTATGAAACAGATCCCATAAATCAGCAATAATAGTTAATTTTATTACTTTCAATTTCATTTATTTGTTACACACAAAATGTCATGTAGATGTGCTTGGTGTTGTTCTATGACCACCATTATAACTGTCATAAACATAGCATTTCCTTTCTACAGACCCTGGGCATGTCAAGAATATGCACAAACAAATTAAAACGGTGTGCAGTAGCAGTATGCACATAGAAAAGCACACAACTAAATTCCCTGTGGTCATAAATGTTTGAGTCGTGAAGAATGAGTAGGAGTTGGCCACCGAGAGAAGCAGCAAAGGTGTCCTAGGTGAAGGAGGCCACTGAGTCCTGAAGAACACACGGGAATGACAAGCCAAGTACGGACAGTAGTCAGGAATAAGTCTGGCAGAGTGAGCAGTGAGGTAAAGGACCTCATGTGCACAGACTTCATCCTCCAGTTTGGGGGAAACATCTGACTTATTTTGGTTAGCAGAAGAATGAAACAATTCTTGTTCATAAAGATAATGGTGTCAGTACTGTGCAAAATGGCCAAGGAGAGCTGTGGGATATGGGTGTGAGAAGCAATAAGTGGACAATCTGAGGCATTGGCAGTTTGGATAGAGAAGAGAGAACAAATTTGAGAGAATATGCAGCAGGCAGATTGGCAGGACTTGTTGGTGAACAGCGGATGGAGATCCAAAAAAGTGGATAATGTTGAGGTTCTTCATTTGGTACGTGGCAGGACTGTGCTGCTGAGCTAATTAACACCAGCGTGTACTTGTTTTCATGCAGCATCTCAGGTAACTCTTGAGCAGCCTGGTCAGGAACACTATTCCATTTGAGTCAACATGGAAACCAGGGTGAATCAAGAAGTTGTGGGGACTTAATCTGCCCATGGACTCAGTGGTACAGAAGTGCTTGGCAGAGGAAGGAATAGAGCCCAAATTCAAACTCGTCACCAGCCTGAGTCTGGCTTGGTGAGGCCAGTGCTGAGCCACTTCACACCTTTGAATGTTAGATCCTGGGCATCAGAAGGAAAACAGCCTGGAGCTAAGAATCAGCCTTGAGGCCTTGGCAAACAACCACCCTCAACTTCCTTGCGTAGTCCAGAATCTGATGGGAGAGATTTCAGATTACCCTCCTCTTTGCAATAAACTCCTTGAAATCAGTATAATTAAGCAAATACTTATTTAGTGCCTACTTTGTATAAGAACTGAAAAAGTCTATATAGGAGATACAAGGATGAGTAAAAAGTAATAGTTTCCAGGGGACACGTACTTGAGTAAACTCATGTTGCTTCATGGAGAGCTTTTTTTTTTTTTTTTAAGGACAGGAAAAAAATATTAAAATAGCTATAATTCAAGCAAGATAAGAAAGTGCCATAAGAATCAAAGTCTCTGGCTTCACTGGAAGACCTTAATTCTGCCTTATCCTCCTCTTATGTCTCCAGGGATCTTGCAACAGGCACTTAATAAACACTAGTTCACTCACTGACAGTTTACAGGGAGAGCTCAGATAACAAACCATCTAAGTAAACACTATGCCCCTACAATCCTATTAAGAATCTTCCTGCAGGTTTTATAGCCCCTTTTTTTCTTTTTTTCTTTGCTTTTTTTTGTTTTGTTTTGTTTTGTTTTGTTTTGTTTTGTTTTCAGTGTCTCAGTCCAGAAAATCAGGAAGCATCCTTCCTCTGTCAGAACACCTACTCTTTAAACCGCTCTGTTCAGTTTAACAGCTTTGTCAGATAAGTCTTTATTTTATTGAGCCCCAATCTCCGTCCCTATAGTGCCATGCGGGCAGCTGGTACTAGCTGGGCCAGCCAGAGTGCTTCTAATCCCTCTTTCATCTGATAACAGACCTTAAAACATCTGGTGTCACCGCCCATCCCAGCATGCCTGGATTTAACATTGCCAGTCCTTCCTCGCCTCATGTGACTGTGGCCACCTCACTGAGTCAGTGCTGTCTTCTGGTCCCTGCGGATTGTGATTGCGTCCCTCTTAGTGGCTGAGGGTGACAGTTAAGGCACAGATGAGGCAGATTCCTGGACATAAAATCCAGTAGACCAAATAGGTCCTTCCCCTCAGTCTCCATGGCTTACTACTCCTCTCCATTCAATCCCCTGCTAAAATGTCACTTCCTCAGAGAGGCCATCCATGACCACTCAGCCTAGGAGGGCTCCTTCCCCCCAACCTACTTCCTCTTCTCCCCTCCAACCTCTTTGCCTGTTTCACTTTCTTCACAATGATACGCTGTCTGGAACGGTTATGTGTAGTTGTTGACTTGGTCATCATCTCCTTTACCTACCGAAGTACAAGCCCTGCAAACACAAGAACATCACACATCTTGTTCACTGCTGTGTTCCCAGGGCCCGGCACAGAGTAAGTGTCCAGTAAACATTTGTTGAATCAGCCAATGAACTCTGCAATCCCATCACGCTTGCTCTTTTAGAAAAAGTTCCTGTTGTCACTGCCTTGTTGATGAGTATCGCTTTTTATTACATCACTAGAATCTGGGTTATAAAGATTTCTTTGATCAAAACTTTATGGAAGATTCAGCCCATGTGTTCAGCAGACATAGCTGGCAGAATTACCAAAGCAATTTTTGAAACCAGGTTTGTTATAAGAACGGGAATATCTTTGAACCAGAATAATTTAAGTACCTGGTTTTTTTAGTATGGTAAGTCGAACTAAAAAGGCCTTTAAAATTTTGAAGTTCCTTTGAGAAGGTAGTATATATTACCTGAGATAGATGGAAAATATGTAAAGAAGGTAAGGTTGTTGCTGATGGGTGGGTGAAGAGACTGATTATTTTTAGAATCTTTTGTTCCTTCTACAGTATTTTATTTTATCCTTGCTATCACTAACAAACAAAATTAGTAATGATCTCTGTTCAGAAGACATGGCGATTACTCAGTTTGGTCCACCAGTCAATCGGTATTTAGTAAATCCTTGCTATATATATGACAAAATATCTGACAAGATTGCTGACCTTTCTCCTTTAGAGTATTCTACACTCTTTGGTGTCTGCTCTAATGACCCTGCCAGCGATCTCTTTGCTCTCTCTAGCCTGCTTTTCCCTGACTGTCACTGAGCTTACTACCTGCCTCATCCTTGCCCATGCCTGTGCCCTTCCTTGCCTTCATTCTCATATCAAGCCTGCTGCCTTAGCATTCCTCCGCGGATGGTGGCACTCTGCAGAAAAGTGCCCAGGAGCATCAGTTAGATGATATTTGGCAGATGTGGGCTTATAGGAAGGTCTGTAAGTTGTATTTTAGCCTATCCATTTAGACACAGCTTATGAAGAAGTCTGGTCACATGCCAGACTGCAGGGTTTTCTTGTCAAATTTTCTTCATAACTTCTTTTTCTTTTTTTAATGTTTTGATGTTTATTTATTTTTGAGAGACGGAGATGAGCAGGGGAAGGGCGGAGAGAGGGGGAGACCCAGAATCTGAAACAGGCTCCAGGCTCTGAGCTGTCAGCACAGAGCCCTATGCGAGGCTCAAACCAACAAACAGCAATTTCATGACCCAAGCCGGACACCCAACCAACTGAGCCACCCAGGCACTCCCTTCATAACTTCTGTCTCTCTTAGTTTCCTGCTCACTGAGCATGAACAACCCGTTATCAGAACTTTTTTTTTTTTTTAAGTTTGTTTATTTTGAGAGAGAGAAAGGAGGGGAGGAGAGAGGGAATCCTAAGCAGGCTCCATGCTGTCAGCACAAAGCCCGATGCAGGGCTCAAACACATGAACTGTGAGATCATGACCTGAGCGGAATGTCAGTAGTAGTTTGCATCTTTGTAAACTTTGTAAAACTCAGTTTCTTTCTTATGTTGCCATCTTTCCTGTGAGGTCTGATGCACTCACCTGGACTGGAAGGGGTTCACAAGTGTAGGGCACGGGAGGAGACCATCTGGGCCAACAAACCTTCAACGTGGATAGTTCACCTGCCTGTGGTGAAAGTGTCCTGACTCAAACTGTGATTTTTCCACTGAACCGTGCCTCCTAACCTTGGGGGTGTAGGAGAGGGAAACTCTGTGTGGAAAAGAGAAGTTTTGCAAATAGGGCTCTTTGAAAAAGTAGCCTGTCCTGAGGAAGTACTTGTTCTTGCCTCCGTAGTCTTTCCCTGTGGTCCTAGGACACGATGTGGGGCTGTAGGGCCCTCTTCAGAATTCTTCCCAGGAATTCCAGCAGTTGATAAGAAGCATAGGTTGTAAACCATGAGATACTTATCTTTTCGCTTTCCTAAGTTTTCTCTATAATGGGATATTTTGCTTTTATGAACCTTCACAATTACTTCCTTACTGATCTCTCTGTATAAAAATATTTTCTTCCTCACTTCTTTCCAGACCATAAATAACTCAAGAAGAAAGGATGTCTTATGTACCTGGCACCTTGTTCAGTGTTTGGCACAAAGGAAGAGCTCAGTTAACATTTGTTTGTTAACTTTTACTGCTGCAGTTCTACGTCTGTGCCTCAGCCCTGCACTTCACACCTCTATCTCCCTTCCCGGCATCTGGCTCTTCTCCCCTTATCCTACTTTCTCTCTGAGTCTTGTTCTGTCTTCACCAACTCTTGGTGAGTTTTCGCTCCAACTCTGAAGGCATTTATCATATGAGCCCCCCGTTTCCTCTTAGCATTGTGCTATCTTACATTGCAGGTTACTTTTACCCATAATTAATTGCCACTCAACTCGATTGTAAACAGCAGAACAGTCTGAATCTACATTAAACATCTTTGTACTTTCAGTGTACTTTTGGTGTGTTACACACAACAGGGACTCAGTATTTGTTGACCATGACAATTCATGTCTTATCTTCTAGGCTGATATGTGCTGTTGCTAGATGCTCCTGGCATGTTGCCATATTACATCTTAGCTAAATTTCAGTGGAGGATGGGGTATACAGTTTAACTGCTTTGGGGAACATTGCACAGGAAGTCATTTTCATTTTGTTGCAGACCAACAGGAAACAAGGCTTAGTTGCCAAACTAAAGTAAGAAAAGCAACCAAGCATATTATTTCTCCCTTAGGGGCTTTCATTATTCTAGGAATCATTAGCTGCGCCTAAGATCGTGGAAATTATCCCAGCTATCTCAGTTGCACATGCAGAGGAAATTTTGATAGGAGGAAGATGTTCACTCTTTTGTTCCAGTTTTACTTTGCATTGTCTTCTGTATTGCTTTTGAATTTATCATATCTTCTAATCACCTATCAGATGCATTTTAGGAGATCCACTCCTTCCTTTAGTAAAATGGGCCTGGCTTCCTGAATCAAAGACTACTCTTATCTGTAGTACACATTGTTGGCCATTTCTATGGTTCAGTATTCTTATTATTGGCAGTAGTGATGGTGGGAATACAGGGTAACTTACTTTAAAATCTGATCCTCTTTCAAGCTTATTCTGTAGGCATGACCATCTTTTAAAATTAGAGTGCCCTAGTCTTGGCCCCACTATGAACTACACACCATGAGGATCAGAGGGGAGGAGATGACAGAATGGAAACTGTATTCAGATCCTTGGCATGTTTTAATTTCACATTGCTTTTCCATGCTAATTTAATTTCCTTCCAGAATGAAAGTTGGCAATCATGTAGAGAAGCGGTAGAGGAGGTTGGAATCACTGCAGCTGAAATGCATGTGAAGGTCCCTAATCCATAGATCATTGACATAATGAACTCTAAAACTGTTAATAATCTTTCCCCTCTGTAATGACAGCCCGCATTTGGAGAGCTTTCACCTGTGGGTTCTGTGCCTGACTCAGGTTCTGCCTTGTTGAGGGAGGCTTACTGCAGCTGTGCTGTATAGATACTGCGGAACGAGAGCTCACGTGGCACGTGCCACAGACCGCTCCTCAGGGCCAACCCGGGGCCTTCCACTTCCACCTGCTTCATTTCACCCTTTGCAAATATGGAAACACACCAAACCACAATATGCTCTGTATTCCTCAAATTTTCAGCCATAGCAGAGGATACTTCTGTATGTATGAGAACGACCAACTAATTTCAGTTAACATTTTCGTTGTTTGCAAAAGACAACAGAACAGAACGATTTGGGGGAATCCAGCTTTTTTTTTTATCACTAAATTTCAGCCTTGAGGGAATGTGCATGCCCACGCTGGGCATTCTGCTATTAAAGTGTGCAGACAGACCCCCTTTGCTCACAGAGCAGGCTGTGGCAGACGCGGGGGCCGTTCCCCCAACAAAGGCTACATTTTTTTTTTTCTTTACAGCTAGGTTAAATGCTTCAGATTTATTATCAGATGTGGCATGGATGATTCAAACAAAACAAATGCCCTTGAGTTTAAAAATAGAAGTGGAGAGACTAAATATTTGCACTTAAAAAGGAAAAGAAAATAACAGAAATCTCTGCGGCAGACCGTTCCTTGAAATTATCCTCACTAAATTATAATCATGCACTTTCCACTCTCTGTAATTAAACATTAGATTTCATTTATTCCAGATGCATTTGCCTCAAGTAAATTCAGAATGCCCGTCCTTCTTTTTGGGGATTGTAAATTTATTTCATGGTTTTAGCCTACATGTGATTGGGTTCATTGAAGAGTTTTTAAGTGAATCTTAATGACATTTTTTTTTTCCCATTATTTGCTTGGTGTGGCCTATTGATACAGATGAATCTGATCTTACTGAGTTTACAACATGTAATATCTGTAAGAGCTGAATGATATATTTTGCAAATACATTCACATGTTTTTGTAAGGAACTTGCAAGCCCTTGGTGGCTGGTTGTGGAGGAATGGAGAAATTTGATTTGATCATCTCACTCACAGGTAGACTGAACTGTTGGCTGCTGTTTCTGAGGAAACTACAGCACTGATAAAGGTCACAATGTCTTTAATATACAGGACAGCTTCTATTTCAGAGAGTCTTAGTTCATGAAAACCTGAAACAGCGTTTTATTTACCAGATTTGCAAATCCTTTACAATAATGGGATAATATAGCTAAACCATGGTCTATAAATCTAAAGGCAAGCTTTTTAGTGGCTTGAAATATTTCCCTACTCTTAAGACAATATTATCAATTGGGATTGTGGTCAAGTACATCTAATATATTTTTTAAAAGAAGTAAGAAAGTAACCAAATTTATTTACTTATAATCATTGTTTACACAATTTCCAAAAATAAATTTTTATTTTCACTAAGTGAGCCAGTGGATTAACCAAGATGATAAATTGACTAGCCGGTCATATGTAATTAAAGATAAATTTGGCGAAATGACACTAGTGAAGTTGTAACAGACACCATAGGGCAAGTTTTATTGCTTTTACTATACTCTGCTTTTGTGGTAATAGAGGTTGGCCTGGGTGTTTAGTCGATACATTGGTAAATTATTTAAACTTCCCTTTTTCCTTGCTTGCCATTAGACTGTTTTACAATCCTCAAACATTTCTGCAGGTTTGTGGTAAAAGCGTATGCCAGGTCAGTTTGACTATTTATTTTAACTACACTAAAGGCTCTACAGAATAAAATGTTTAAGTTAATACCGAAAATAAAATCTTCGAATGAGTTGTATGTTTGCAGTTATCCATCATATGCTCTACTCTCTACCCTTTAGGAAACAACACAAATGCTTCGTATCTCTTCATTGGCATTTTCTTGAAAACTGATCTCCATTTCATCCCCTATGCTTCCTAGTGTCCCCTTTCCCTCTATGGGATGGGAGAACAGAGAGCCCCGCAGAAAAGATGGCGGAGAGGAATGGGAGAAGTGACCCTGGTCGTCATTCCTAAAACATCCCCAAGAAAACCCACTCTCCGCTCTTCCTGATCTGTAGCTTTTACCCACTCTCCAGAGAGGGGGCAGCAAATATAAAAGTAAATTTTTATATGTAAAAGATTCTTCTTTTAGAACCACTGCTCGTTTGCCTTTACTCTAATATGAACTAACTGGACTCATATAATGTTTCCAAATAGTTTGACCTTAAGTGTGTGTGTGTGCGCACGTGCCATAAAAATGAATTATATTTAAAATTATTTACTTTACAGTACCCAGACCTCTCTCAATCTTTGTAAGGATAGAATGCATGGTTAATCTTTGGACAATTATATTTCAAAAACAATTTCTTTTAATCTAGGACACACGGGTTTTCCAAAGAATAAAACTATCCAATAATCTAGATTATCCATAATCTACACTAAAGGTTGAGGTATATCAAACCATTAGGTCATTTTTCTTTTCTCACTTCAGTCTTGGCAGGATCTGAAAGTGTGTGCCAGATATGCAGATGCTTCTGATGACATGAACAGCGTCAGAGTTTTAAATTCGCATCTAAAATCAAGTATAGCATTTATATATGTAATTCATCAGAATTTTAATTGAAACAAAGTCACTCTTCTCAATAGGATAACACCATCTAGTTTTCCTAGGCTGTGAATAATTGTGGAACCGAGTTGACTGCTATGCCTAGAAAAATAAAAATATTTGGAATCATCCTAGCAACTTCCTACTTCTATTGGAACTAGACCCTTGATTATAAAAAGATAGCATGGTTTCTTGCTATACAGATAGGTTGCCTAGATTACTACCAGATGCCCATGACAAAAGAAATAATGCTGAAAGAGAAATTCTAAGGAATGTTATTTAACTTAAACTCTAAATCTAGATAAGCTCTGGATACCTAGAAGTAACAAAAATAAATGAGAGGAAAAGTTATGCCATTAGAGGGCACTTTTGTAATCTTAGAAGAAAAGTCAGTTCTTATAGACTGGCTTACCCAAGTCTTACTCATGAGAGGAATGTATTTTTTTAGTTGTTTATTTAAAGTGACTAATTCTTAAGCTGAGTGTCTGAGAGAGAACATTTTATTGGTAGGGGAAAAAATCTATATAATATTAAAACAATCCTTTAAACAATATCTAAGTAAAGCTTTAAAGTTGAATTGGTGAATAGAAATTGTAAAAATATACACAACATGTCTGCGCAATAGTTTTTTGACCAGCTATAGTCAATGCTTCCTTTAAGTGGAGTTTATTTAAAGTAATTCTGCCTGTAACCTGATGAAATTGGTCAAATGATTAACTTTCCCTAATAACAGAGTAAGCTTTTTCCCAACAGTAGATGAGTGTTATTAGATAACATTTGGAAAAGATAATCCTGTAAAATATAAAGATCTGTGCTTTGGGATCACACTATTTTTTTCCAGTTTTATTGAAAAATAGTCGTCACATATCACTATAAAAATATAAGATGCATGGCATAATAGTTTGATCTATATATATTATAAAATGATTACCACCATAGGCTTAGCTAGCATCTATCTTCTTATATGTATACAATGAAAAAAAAAAGAAGAAAAGAAAACAGGGATCATAAAAATTTTAAACACCTTTCCAAAAATTGTCTGTCTTGTCTATAACATATAGCAATTAATATGGTTAGAGTTGTTTCAGAAACAAAACATTGGCCTCATAGAATTTTAGCTGGGGAAATAATTATATATATATATATATATATATATATAGAGAGAGAGAGAGAGAGAGAGAGAGAGAGTTGAGTCTACTCTCTGTTGGTGGTAATCCAAATAAAAACATCTACCTGAGCTAGTAGTGATCAAGTAAAATAATTCAGTAAGAAAAATGTAGTGTCAAAAATATGAATGAAGAATCTAAGATTTTACTCTACTTGTAAGTTAACAAATTAACCTGTTATACATAGTTTCATTGATACTAGATGGCATCAGACTACTGGGTTGGAGACAAAAGCAATACTCAGAGCAACTCAGAGCAATAGCAGAATCCACAGTATTATCATTTTCTCCCCCTGGCTCACTGACTTCCAATTTCCACAGGATGAAAAGAGGGCCAGATAGCACTAGCCCCCAAATAGGGTTGTTTTTTTTTTTACAAGAGAGAAGCCCTGAGCTTGGGGAACTCAGATCTTCCCTGATATAGTGATCATGTCTGCTCCAGAAGCTTTATCTTCCAAGGCTTTTCATTACACAAACATCCTTGAAAAGATAATCTGGCACAAAAGCAGTCAATTCTTCTGCTTCCAAGACATGCAAAACCAATCACAGAGACCCATGGAGAATCATCTCTCACCACTTACTTTGTAGAATCCTGTCATCTTAGGTTGTTCACTGTTGTTTATTTATAAATTAAAAAGTAGCTGATGTGGAGAATATACAATAATCCTACTTTTCATATTTTTAAACTTACATATGGTAAATAGTTTGTATTTTTTACATCATATTGTATCACTATGTGATCTTACCTGTCCAAGCTTCAGTTAGATCGTTTTTGAAATGAGAGAAATAATAGTGCCTGTGTCATAGGGTTGATGTAGCATTACATGAGATAATATATATAAATATATATATATGTATATATATGTATATATATATATAGCATTTAGAAGAGTACAGCATGTTCAAAACAAACTTTGTTAATATTGTTATTTTTAACTCAAAATTCATTTCTTATCATTAGCTGATTCAATAAAGAGAAAGTTCTGCCAATGGATGGCTGAGGATACTGGAAAAATTCCCACCGGTGATAATTAGTGACTTGTCTGACTCTGGAGCTGACTTAAATATCCCAAATATCCTGGGGCACTGGGCAGCCTCTTCTGCTCGGTTATGGTGGTACCGTGCAATTGACAACTTCATGGGCAAACATAGAGCCTAATGAGGTAAAGCTGTGCATTAGAGTGGGTCTAGAGCAAACACACCTGAGTATCTCATGTTCAAGTGCTGCCATGGCATGTTGGCTCTAAGTTCCTAATAAGTATAGAAAGCCAAATTCTAACCATTTCTAAAGAGACAAATTTTATTATCTAGCTGCTTCTGCTCCCAGGGGGCAAAGTTTCAGGGACACTGCTACAGAGTAAACAGGACATATTGTGCTGAAATAATAATTATTTCTTAACAGGGGCAGCAAAGCAAATTCTAGCATATCAGATTTTGCATTTCTTTTAGCCACAGGAGGAAGGGCATCAGAGGGGAGGAATTAAAGGTTGTGAGTAGAGGTCCCATTTAGGTTAGCCAACTATGTCCATGCTTGTTTCAAATAGGTTCACTGAGTTTTGATTTTGATATATCTAGCCATCTTTTGTAGTTATAAGCTTCATCTGCTATTAGTAACTAATGTGAGCTCCTGCTTCACATCCCCAACTGCCCTTGGATCTCATCCTGACAATCATTCGGATATCTGAGGTTCAGATTACTTAATAAAACTTAAGAAGGCCTGGCCTTACTTCTAAACTGCTATCTAGTTGTGAAGAGGAGTTGAGTATTCAGTCTCAGAATCACCATTCGTTTTCAAAGTTTAGAGATCATCATCCAAACCCTTCAGAAAATTGAGGTCCATCTGGAGTGCTTAAGTGAATTGCCTTAGATTACACATCTAATTAGTGCTGAAACCAAAAAGTCAAATTTCTTAGCTCTCAGTCAAGTTTTCATTCAATTACAAAACAATCGAGAAATAAGGATGAAAAATAAGAGCCCTTGTAAGAAACTGTTATGCCTTTGTTGAAAATATTACAGAGGAGAAACCTTTGGGCTCTACAGTCATCTCCACCTGGATTTCTATCCCTTCTCTGATTATGTAAAAGGAGATTTATTTTTATATAAGAATAGTACCTACTTCACAGATTATTGCGAGGGCTAAATGCAATAATGCAGTTAGCGAATTTGGCGCCTTTTTTTGCACATAGTAATTCTCAATTACTGCAGCTGTCTTATATGGAAAACTGCAGAACAAATGGCAAAAAAAAAAATGTTTTTGAAAAAGGAAGTTAAGGAGCGCCTGGGTGACTCAGTCGGTTAAGCGGCCGACTTCAGCTCAGGTCATGATCTCGCGGTCCGTGAGTTGTAGCCCCACGTCGGGCTCTGTGCTGACAGCTCAGAGCCTGGAGCCTGCTTCAGATTCTGTCTCCCTCTCTCTGACCCTCCCCTGTTCATGCTCTGTCTCTCCCTGTCTCAAAAATAAATAAATATTAAAAAAAAAAAAAAAAGAAAGAAAAAGGAAGTTATTAAATTTGCTTTTTGGGTAAGCTCACTGTGAAAAAGTTTCTTCTCACATTCTCATAGAAAAGAAAAGTTTATTCCCTTCAAAAAAAATTTTTTGGTTGTATGAATCTATTTTTGATAGCACTCCAAGGAAGATAAAGTTAAACTCAAAGGATGGTTTAAGTAGAGGTGATCTCGTAGCTATAGGAATGACTCTTTATAATAAAACTGGTGTTCATTTCATTTCAAATTATTGCAAATATTTCCATTCGACTTTCTCACTATTTGAAGCACTTATGTGTAAAAACACTGTCTTTCCCTAATGCTTGAATTCCCTGATGTATGTTGTCAAAGAGATAAAGGAGAACAACTCCTTACAGAGTTCTTTCTGTGAGAGAGAAAGGCACCAAATCCTCAGCAGAAGCAAAGCTTTCACCAGCACTTGACATGAAAAGAACTTGCCTACCTTAGACTTCCTGTTAGGGACACTGAGATGTGTAGAAGACAGTGTCCTTGACAATGTTCCTATAGCAATGTGCAGTAGAGAGTGATCCATAATTACCTAGAGGATCTTTGATAAAAGACAGTTTGAATGCCAAAATGTAACTCCATGAAAATATTCTGTTGGAGTAGTAAATACATAACTCTATGGGAGGTTAAGACAAATGACCAACGATACAACTTTTCAGTGGTCTCATTTAACCTGAGAGTGGTAATCCAAGCCCATTTCTATTACAGTAAAAGTTTTGTTTTGTTTTGTTTTGTTTTGTTTTAATGTTTTGTTGAAGAGTCTAGTAATGAATGATAGTTAGACATCAGCAAATAACAACCTTTATTTTGGACAAATTGCTTAAGCTATGAGAAAATTAAACTTTATTATCTCTAAAAATCTCTGATTTATGAAAATCTGATCTTGGGAATCAGAATAATACTATACATGTATAATCTTAGTCAAATTTCAAGAAAGAAGAAAAATAATTGTGCAATGGTAATTTTCTGGCTCTCAGTGAGTCTCTATGATTTATGTTATAGTTCAGTCATTGAGACATTTGTATACACATTTCTGCAATAACCACATTGGCTTTTCTGCCCATATTGAAGTGGGGATTTTCTCTCTGAATACCCAGGGAAGTTAATGCATCAAGAGTCCTTTTAGTTCAAAATCTTTTATAAATCCTAGTGAATTTGTTATCAACTCTATTAAATAGTATGGGGAAAAAAAACAACAACAGGAAAGTTATATTCGAAATGCATAATATAGCTCTGTCTGTCAAAACTAAAATATTCTTAACCCTTTAGAACATTTGCAACGTGCCCAAGTGTCTATCCACAGAACTAATGTAAGCAATCATTTCTTTTGCCCCAGGATGGTGCCTCTCCATTGGTGTCTGCTGTGGTTGCTACTACCACTCAGCTCAAGGACTCAGAAGTTACCCACTCGAGATGAGGAACTTTTTCAGATGCAGATCCAGGACAAAGCATTTTTTCATGATTCATCAGTAATTCCAGATGGAGCTGAAATTAGCAGTTATCTCTTTAGAGACACACCTAAAAGGTATTCTCCCTGCAGTACTCTCTTTATCAATAAGCTCATAAATGATACTAAAAAAGAAAGTAACTTTTTAGACTTAGATTAGATAACCTGCAATCAACCTCTGAATAACATTGCCTATTTTCTCTAAGAAAAGAAAATGACAGTGCAACTTCTAATCATTAAGTAGAGTCTGTTTGATCCTTACTGATTGTGATCTCTCTGGGGATAGAGAGGACAATCTTTGTAGTTCTTACATTTTGGAATGATTATTTTCTTATCTTTAGGATAGCAGGAAAATTTTAAGAAGGACTCTGTAGGATTATGATGAAATTAATCTAAAATAAGGTTCAGAAAAGGGGCATAGGAAGACCCTGAACTCACTTTCTCCCTTTGACACAACAAATCTATAGCTGCATGTAGAACAGTTCTCTCTGAAGAAGACCTGAAAACTAGCTGAAGAGTTCCTTCACACAAAGGATAAAAAGGCCACTTAGAGATGGGTAAGAGAAGCAGAGAAATGGTCTTGCCAAAAACCCCACCCCTAGTGTGGTAACTCACAAAGAGGAAGGCTCTGACAAATATATAGCATATTCCTGAGGAGCAAGGGGTTGAGCCCCATATCAGGCACCCCAACCTTGGGATCTGCATGCAGCAGAGAGACAAGCCAAAACACCTGGCTTTGAAAACCAAGAGGGCTTATTTCTAGGAGACCCAAAAGCTATAAGAAACTAAGACTCCACTCTTAAAGGGCATATGCACAAATTTACTCACCCTAAGACACAGTGAAAGCACAGTAAGTTGAAAAGTTCCTGGACCACGTGCAAAGGAGATTCATTAGCTAATCTCAAAGTGTCTTCTAGAGGGAAAGGGGTCTCTTAGAACTCTTTCCAGGCATGGAGGTGCTGGAAGGTACTATTTTTGCACTCTCCTTCTACCTTGCTAGTACCACTTAGCCCACATTTGTGCCCTCCCATGGCTCCATCCTGCTAAACCTGGCAGGCAAGCATGCCCCAGCCTGGCACTGCACCACACCCTGACTAAAGCCAGCAGGTGTGCACGGGCCACAAAGGGGATGGCCCCTTGAATTCCTGACCAGGATGGTTACATTTCTGAGCGCATGGGACTGAAACAATCAGAGAGACTGTCATTAGCAGGTTACCACCACCAGGGCACTGCATAGACTAAGACTGACACACCCCCAGTCTCCCTGTGACCAATCCTTCAAAACTGAGAGAGACAGCTCTTTCACCTAATGCATAGAAACCAACACAGTCGAGCAAATGGGGGAGGGGGGGCGTGGAACAGAGGAATATGTTGCAAATGAAAGAACAAGATGAAACTGCAGGGGTGGGGGGAATCTTAATGAAACAGAGATAAGTTATTTACCTGAAAAAGGGTTCAAAGTAGTGGTCATAAAGACACTCACCAATCTTGGGAATAGAATAGGTGAACACAGAAAATTTCAACAAAGAGATAGAAAATATAAGAAAGTACCAAACACAAGTCCTAGATCTTAAAAACTCAATAACCTAACTGAAAAACACACTAGAGGGGTCAGTAACAGACTACATAAAGCAGAAGAAAGAATCAGTAACCCAGAAGATAGGGCAGTGGAACTCACCCAAAAGAGCAGTAAAAAGAAAAAAGAATTTTAAAAAGTAAAGACAGTTTAAGGAACCTGTAGGACATTAAGTAGAACAACATTTGCATAATAGAGGTCCCAGAAAGAGAAGAGAGAAAGGAACATAAAACTTATTTGAAAAAATAATGGCTATAAACTACCCTAACCTAGAAGAAAAACACACATCCATGTCCAGAAAATCCAGAGAGTTCAAAATAAGATGGACCTGAAGAGATCCACACCAAGATATGTTACCTTGAAATGTCAAAAGTCAAAGACAAATAGACAATGTTAAAATCAAGAGAAAAACTTGTTGCAAATAGGGGAATACCCATAAGATAATGGCAGATTTTTTTAGTAGAAACATTGCAGGCCAGAAGGGAGCACATGATATATTCAAAGTGCTGAAAGCCAAAAACTTCCAAGACCAGGAAGATTATCATTCAGAAAAGAAGAGAGATAAAGAGTTTTCCAGACAAGCAAAAACTAAAGGAGTTCACTACCACTCAACCAGCCTTATAAGAAATGTTCAAGGGACTTCTTTAAGATGGAAAGAAAAGGCACTAACTAGTATTAAGAAAACATATGAAAGTAAAAGTCTCCCTAGTGAAGGTAAATATAGTGAAGTAATCACTTAGAAACCTCACATGAAGACTAAAAGACAAAAGAAGTAAAAAATAACTAAAACTACAGCAATTACTTAAGGTACACACACAATAAAATGATGTAAAATGTGACATTAAAAGCATAAATTGGGGGACTGGGGAGTAAAAAATGTAGTCTCAGAATGTATTCATTCTTAACTTGTTATCAACTTAAAATAGACTGGTGTATATATATACATAGGTATTTGTAAATCTTATGATGACCACAAAAGAAAAAACTAGATTGCAAAAAAGATAATGAAAATTGAATCTAAACACTAAAGCAAGTCATCAAACCACAAGAGAAGAAAGCAAGGGAGGAAGAAAGGACAAAAGGAGCAAAACAGCCAGAAAACAATTAACAAAGTGGCAGTAAATACACACCTACTTATAATTACTTTAAACATACAAGGACTAAATTTAAACATAAATGGACTAAGTTCTCTAATCAAAAGACAATAGAGTGCCTGAATGGATTTTTTAAAATATTGTATGCTCCTTACAGGAGATTCACTTTAGATATGAGGACACACACAGAGTGAAAATAAAGGCATGGAAAAAGAAATTCCATACAAATATAAACCAAAAGAAAGCTGGGGTAGATATTGCTTATATCAGACAAAATAAACTTTAAAACAAAAAAACTGTAATGAAAGACAAAGATGGGCATTACATACAGGGTTCAATCCAGCATAAAGATTTAGCATTTGTAAATATTTATACACCCAATAGAGATAGGAGTACCTAAACATATAAACAAATAACAGAGCAAAGGGAGAAACTGACAACAATACAATTATAGTAGGGAAAGTTAGTACCCTATATTGATCAATGGATGCATCATCCAGACAGAAAATCAATATGGAAACATTGGCCATAAATGACACAATAGACCAGATAGATATACTGGGTATATATAAAACATTCCATCTATAAGCAGCAGAATACACATTCTTCTCAAGTACACAGGATACATTATATGTTAGGCCACAAAAAAAGTCTCAGTAAATTTAAGAAGATTGAAATTATATCAAACATATTTTTACACTATAATTGTATGAAACCAGAAATCAATCCACAAAAAGAAAACTGGAAAATATCACAAATACGTGGAGATTTCAAAACATGTGACTGAACAACCAATAGGTCAACAGAAAAAAAAAACAAAAAATACCTTGTGACAAATGAAAATGGAAGTGTAACATACCAAAATTTACGGGATGCAGCAAAAGCAGTTATAAGAGGGAAGTTCATAGCAATACAGCCTACCTCAAGAAATCAGAAAAATCTCAAATAGTCTAATTTTACACCTAAAGGAACTAGAAAAATAGGAACAAATGAAGCCCAAAGTTAGAAGAAGGAAGAAAATAATAAACACCAGAGTGGAAACAAATGAAATAGAGACTAAAGAGACAATAGAAAAGACCAAGGAAACTAAGAGTTATTCTTTGAAAAGATAAACAAAATTGATAAACCTTTATTTAGTTTCACTCACTAAGATAAAATGAGTGGACTCAAATAAATAAAATCAGAAATGAAAAAGAGTAAGTTACACTTGATAACAAAGAAATACAAAGGACCTACTATGAGACTACTGTGAACAATTATATGCCAATAATTTGGACAATCTAGGAAAATTGGATAAATCTCCCAAAACATACAATCTTTAAGACTGAATCATAAGGAAATAGAAAATCTGAATAGATGAATTACTAACAAGGAGATTGAATCAGTAGTCAAAAGCATCTCAACAAATAGAAGTCCAGGACCAGAGAGCTTCATTGGTGAATTCTACCAAACATTCAAAGAAGATCTAATACTTATCCTTTTCAAAATATTTCAAAAATTGAAGAGGATGGAACAGTTCCAAATTCATTTTATGACTCCAACACTACTGTGATACTGAAACCAGATAAAGACAACACACACATAAAAGAAAATTATAGGCCAATATCCCTAATAAACAGATGCAAAAACCCTCAGCAAAATATTAAGAAACCAAATTTAACAATACATTAAACATATCATACACCATGATCAAGTGGGATTTATTCCAGGGATGCAAGGATGATTCAACATCTATGAATCAATCAGTGTGACACCACATTAACCAAATGAAGGATAAAAATCATCTCAATAGATGCAGAAAAAGCATTTGATAAAATTCAACATCTATTTATGATAAAAACTCTCCACAAAACAGGTATAGAGGGAATGTACCTCAACATAATAAAAGCCACATATAACAAGCCCATAGCTAACATCATACTCAATGGTAAAAAGATGAAAGTTTGTCCTCTAAGATCAAAGACAAGACAAGGATGCCAACTTTTGCCACTTATGTTTAACACAGTATTGGGAGTCCTAGCCCAAGCAATTAAGAAGAAAACAATATAAAAGGTGTCCAAATTGGAAAGGAAGAAATAAAACTGTCACTGTTTGCAGGTACGATTTTTTATATATAGAAAACCCTGAAGATTCCACCAAAAAAACTGTTGAAACTAATAAATAAATTCATTAAGGTTTCAGGATACAAAATCAATATACAAAAATCTGTTCTGTTTTTATACACTGAAAATGAACTACCAGAAAGAGAAAATAATAAAATAATCCCATTTACAATTGCATCAAAAAGGTTAAAATGCCTAGGAAAAAATTTAGCCAAGAAAGTAAAAGACCTGTACACTGAAAACTGACATTGATGAAAGAAATTGAAGAAGACATAAATAGGAAGATATTCTGTTTTCATGAATTCGAAGAATTAATATTGTCAAAATGTCCATGCTACCCAAGGCAATTTATAGATTCAATGCAATCCCTATCAAAACTCCAATGGCATTTTTAACAAAAGTAGAACAAATAATTCTAAAATTAGTATGGAACCAAAAAGATCCTGAAAACCAAACCAATCTTGAGAAAGAAGAACAAAGCTGGAGGTATTATGTTTCCTGATTTCAAACTATATTACTATACTCCAAGGTATAGTAATCAAGACGGTATGGTATTGGCATAAAAACTGATACATAGATCGATAGAACAGAATAGATGGCCCAGAAATAAAGCATGAACTTATGGTCAATTAATTTACCAATAATATACAATTTTCCAAGAATATACAATGGAAAAAGGACAGTTGTTTAGTAAATGTTGTTGGGAAAACTGGACAGCCACATGCTAAAGAGTGAAACTGGATCACTAAACTCCTGAAAGAAAACATAGGTAGTAAGAGCAAGCTCCTTGATATTAGTCGTAGCAATGTTTCCTCCCCTCCCCCTGGATCTGCTAGGGCAACAAAAGCAAAAATAAGCAAGTGAGACTACATCACACTAAAAAGCTTCTGCACAGTGAAGGAAATCATTAACAAAATAAAAAGGCAACCTACTGAATGGGAGAAGATATTTGCCAATCATGTATCTAATAAGGGGTTAAAATCCAAAATACATAAAGAGTGTATACAACTTAACAACAAAAACACAACCAACCTAATTAAAATATGGGCAAAGGATATGAATAGACATTTTCCAAAGAAGGCATACATATGGCCAACAGGTACAGGGAAAGATGCTCAACATCATTCATCATCAGGGAAATGCAAGTCAAAACCATAATGAGATATCTCCTTACACCTCTCAGAATGACTATTGTCAAAAAGACAAGAAATAACAAATACTGGCATGGATGTGGAGAAAAGGGAATCCTTGTGCACTTTTGGTGGGACTATAAATTGGTGCAGCCACTATGGAAAATAGTATACAGGTTCCTCAAAAATCTGTAAATAGAATTATCATATGATCCAGCAATTCTACTTCTAGGTATGTAGCCAAAAAAACCAAAGGATTGTAATGTACAGCATAGTGACTACAGTCAATAATATTGTATTGCATGTTATGCAACTTCACATGGTTAAAGGGATAAAGTAGACTTACTGTGATGGTCATTTCACAATACATACATGTATCAAATCATTATTATGTACATCCAAAATTAATATATTGCATTTTAATTATATCTCAATAAATATAAGGATATTATTATAAGGATAATATTTCTTTGAACAATATGATTACATTCTTAAAATATTAAACCAAACTATAGTAAAAACTATCACTGTTCATTTACCTTTACTCCATCAACAGATTGGGTTCATACAATGGTTATAAATATTATAACTTTAAAAATGACTATATATATATATATATATATATATATAGTGTATATTGTTAACACATGCCATGCAGCCTGGCCAGAGGAAGAAAATTCTACTCTCCAATATATATTTGTTTATTATTTCTTGTCTTTCCCCTTCCACCCCCCACAAATAAAGATTGGGGGCTTTGATATTTGGATGAAATGTTATCTTACACTAAGTGGAGAGGTGCAGAAACAATAGAAACATCATTTCTTGGTGTGAAATATGCAATGGGAGGCATTCATAGACATTGTTGATATTACAACTAAAGATGAAATTCCAGATATAATTTAGCAGCAGTGGATAGCTTTTTTCATTAATTATTCTTAGGTTTACACATAAATTCCAAAGGCTAAATGGTTCATGGAGTGTTTATCCCTCAGTTTTGGCATTATAATTTGGGACCATGTTTTCTTAGTTATTCATTACATTTCTGTCTCCCTCACCAGCTAGTAAATAGTTGGAGCACATAGATCATGCCCTGTTTTCCCTGATTGCTGTTCTCTTCCACAAGTGCTCTGCGCATGGTAGCCAACAAATGTTTCTCAAATTGTTAAAGTTTATTCAGATTATCTTTTATCCCAAATCCTAAGTACTTCCATATGAAAATGTTGAGTTAGAGGGACTCCCTGCTGTTTTATATGTATAATGAGTACCTTGTGGAATGCAAGAATTGTTTTGTCATTGGTTGCCTATGGCCCGTATTTAAGTTACTAAGACAGTTTCTTTGGGAAATAAGCTACTTTCTTGTTTGAAGTGAGAACAGAAGGTAGTGGATGAATTGACATTGATTTCTGCTTCCACAGCTAGTGCTGCTACCCTCACAAAAATCAAAATGTAGTCGTTTTGAACGTTTTTTCACTTACGTGATGCCAAATTGTCTTGTTTTATCTATTTCTTTGTAATATAGATGAGTTCAGTTGTGTGTATAGTGTTAACACATGCCATGCAACCTGACCAAAGGAAGAAAATTCTACTCTCCAAAAAGTAGACTGAATTGAAAACTCAGCCACCTGACATATGTCTTGAAGGATGCTTATGGTACATATAACTTTCCACACAGTAAATACTTCAGTCATCTGGTTGTTTTTTCAGGATGACATCTAGCTTTACTATTTCGTGAACATGTTGTTTTTGCTTTTATAGAGTCTTCACTTTATTTGTCCTCCCACTGCCCTACCCCCACCTTCCTTCTTTTAATTCATATTTGAGGGGGGACGAAGTACTTCTAATGCCATTCAGATTCTGTATCTTTCAACAGAATAGACTCTAGGTGTAAGTATCCTGGGTTTGGAACAATAGGGTTAGTGCTAGGTTTCTTGGGTTCTGTTCATCAATTTAGTAATTCATTCATTCAAAAATATTTAACAGGTACCTACTACGTGCAGACATCAGTGCTAAATTCTGGGCATACAATGGCATGGCAAATGAACCTTAAATGGGCCTGTGTGGGGAAATTGACAACCAAATAATACAAATATACAGTCACAAATTTCAATAAGTGCCCCAACTGAAAAGTACAGGAGGACACTCTGAGAGTATATAAGAGAACCTGATCTAGAATGAGGAGTCAGAAAAGGCATATTGTGACACTTATGTGTAAGGGCAAAGGGGTGTATTTCAGGCATACGAGAAACATCCCAGAAGTTCTAAGATAGGGTGGATCCTGGAAAACTAGGGGATCCCACGTGGTTTGAGCATAGAAGACGAGAAGCCAATGAGGCAGGCAGACCCCCCCCCACCCCACCCCCACTAGGGAAGTTTTAGACTCTGCAAACAATTAAGGACTTTTCCCCAAAAGCCTAAAGTCTAAGCTTATTCATCAATTCATTCAACAAATACTGATTAAGAATTATTTTAGTCTCTCAGTCTTCATCAATGAACTTTGCCCTCTTGTAGCTTTCATTCTAGTTGGGGGAGATAGAAAAATAAAAAAGTAAACAAAGAAATATAGTATGTCAGGTAGTGATAGCTGCTTTGAAGGCAAATGAAGAAGTGTGAAAGAAAGCTTCTCGGGAAGGAAGGTGATATTTTACATAAGGGGCCAGGGTAGATCTGTTAAACGAATGAAAACTAAAGCAGCCAGTGATTTTTCCAGTGACTCTTGATTGTAAGTCTTAGAATGAATGATCTCAGTCTGAACTGGTCCACTTCCCCATAGGTATTTCTTTGTGGTTGAAGAAGACAATACTCCACTATCAGTCACAGTGACTCCCTGCGATGCACCTTTAGAGTGGAAGCTGAGTCTCCAAGAGCTGCCAGAAGAGGCAAGCGGGGAAGGCTCAGGTAAGCAGCAGGATGAATCTGGCCCCAGACCTCTGAATGGATAGCTAAAAGGCTTATGAAATATACATCCTTCTGTTAGTAAGAAGAAAGGAAAAACAGCATGAATGCATATGTGAAGAAGCTGGAGACTTTGCAGTGGAGATGAGGGAAATGGAAGGTGGCATCAAATGATGGTGATCTTAGTTAAATGGCTAAGGGAGACAGATGTGGAGACTGAACGCATGAGGAAAAATGGAGAGGTTTGGACTAGGCTCTCTAGCTGTGGTTTGCAATCTTACCAAACATTGGAATCAGTACCGGGGGCTTTAAAAACTATTGATGCCTGGATCCCACCCTTAAAGGTCCTGATTTAATTGTCCTGGAGTGTGGACTGGATATTGGGACTGTTTAAATTTCCCCCCTCTGTGATTCCAATATGCAGCCAAGATCTCTGAGGAATAAAGAATGGCACCAAAAAGAGGAGCAAGAAGGCATTTAGCACCAGTGCAAGTCCAGGATGACAAGACAGTCATGGTGTGCGTGAGGTGTGCGTGAGGCATTTAAAGAAAATGCAGCTGGTGGAAAGCAAATACCGAGACACAGGGAAATGAGAAGAGTCCATATACGAATCTGGTGTGATCTCCTTTTAAGAGGTGAAGGCATCATAGCTTAAAGATGAAGGCTTGGTGACTGGTGCCAGGCGAAGGATGCCAGCAGGCTGCTCCACTCACAGTGATAAGAGGACGTTGTAACTAGGAAAATATGGGAAGTACAGCAGAGGAGATAGAGAATAAAGAGCCACACGAGATTGTGTTAATCTCATGGTTTGGGAATATGAAAGTCTACATACCTCACTCAAGCTGCAGTAATAAGCTGAACAAGGTTCATTCCCACCCTGGCAACCCAGTCCTTCATCAATTCCTGTCAGCTTATCTGGCATTCGTGTGATATCTGAGGTTAACAATAAAAAGAAAAATTAGTTTAGTTTCAATATTTTCCTCCTATTATTTCTGTGCATGTGTTCTCTACACTGAAAATTAGGTACTCCTACTGGACCTTTATATTCTATATTTTAATGAGAGATTGTCCAGTCCTAGATACAAGAGCAAAATCTGTGAAATGGCTGGCCATCAAAATGCAATCAGGTTGAATCCTTGTGATAAGGAGATTGACAGTAGGGATTAGTCTCTAAAATGTTTACAGTCTTTGACCTAAAAATTCCACCAATTGGAGTCTATCCTCAAGCCTAAATTTAAATTCAGAAAAGCTTAACATATATATAAGAGCACTATTTTAAATGATCAAAAATTGACCAACAACATTATTTTTTATGATATAATATTAATATAATAATAACATTGAGAAAGACTGGATTCAAAAATGAAGGTTTGCCTGGGAACATATATGTATGAGAATAAATGTTATTAGGTTATAGAGAAAGATGAAATAAATCAATTGCATAGATGGAAATGAATGAAAATATTAGTAAAAGACTGTCTCAGGATCAAAAAATATTAATAAAGGACTGTCTCAGGATCAAAAGTTAATGATTTTTTTATCTTATTCTTTTTCTCTATTTCCCAGTTATCTACTGGGAACATTATTAGTTTTATAACAGAGAAAAAAGAAGAGTCTAAAAACACAATTTAAGGTCTGCAAGCCACAGTACACACCCTGACATGTAGCTTGTATTTCTCTCATGTCTTCTAGGTGACCCAGAGCCTCTGGAGGAACAGAGGCAGCAGATCATTAATGAGGAAGGCACAGAATTATTCTCCTACAAAGGCAATGATGTGGAGTATTTTATATCTTCTAGTTCTCCGTCTGGTTTGTATCAGTTGGAGCTTCTTTCAACAGAGAAAGACACACATTTCAAAGTCTATGCCACCACAACCCCAGAGTCTGATCAGCCCTACCCCGAATTACCTTACGACCCAAGAGTAGATGTCACGTCCCTGGGACGTACCACAGTCACCTTGGCCTGGAAACCGAGCCCTACAGCGTCTCTGCTTAAACAACCCATTCAGTACTGTGTGGTCATCAACAAAGAGCACAATTTCAAAAGTCTCTGTGCTGTTGAAGCAAAACTGAGTGCAGATGATGCTTTTATGATGGCTCCAAAACCCGGGCTGGACTTCAGCCCCTTTGACTTTGCCCACTTTGGATTTCCTTCAGATAATTTGGGTAAAGAACGCAGCTTCCTAACCAAGCCTTCCCCCAAACTGGGGCGGCATGTCTACTCGAGGCCCAAGGTTGACATTCAGAAAATCTGCATAGGAAATAAGAACATCTTCACCGTCTCAGACCTGAAACCCGACACGCAGTATTACTTTGACGTCTTCGTGGCCAACAGCAACAGCAACATGAGTACGGCTTACGTGGGCACCTTCGCCAGGACCAAGGAAGAGGCAAAACAGAAGACAGTCGAGCTCAAAGATGGAAAAGTGACAGACGTATTTGTCAAACGGAAGGGAGCCAAGTTTTTGCGGTTTGCCCCGGTCTCTTCACACCAAAAAGTCACTTTCTTCATTCACTCTTGTCTGGACGCTATCCAGATCCAAGTGAGAAGGGATGGGAAGCTTCTTCTGTCGCAGAATGTGGAAGGCATTCGGCAGTTTCAGCTCAGAGGAAAACCTAAAGCCAAGTATCTCATTCGCCTGAAAGGACACAAGAAAGGAGCATCTATGTTGAAAATACTAGCGACCACAAGGCCGAGTAAGCAGCCATTTCCCTCTCTTCCCGAAGACACAAGAATCAAAGCATTCGACAAGCTCCGCACCTGTTCTTCGGCCACGGTGGCTTGGCTGGGCACTCAGGAGAGGAACAAGTTCTGCATCTACAAAAAGGAAGTGGATGATAACTACAATGAAGACCAGAAGAAAAGAGAGCAAAACCAATGCCTCGGACCAGATACAAGGAAGAAATCGGAAAAGGTCCTCTGTAAATATTTCCACAGTCAAAACCTACAGAAAGCAGTGACCACAGAAACCATTAAAGGACTTCTGCCTGGAAAATCTTACCTGCTGGATGTTTATGTCATAGGACATGGGGGGCACTCGGTGAAGTATCAGAGTAAAGTCGTGAAAACCAGGAAGTTCTGTTAGTTACCTCACAGAGAGAGATACTATTACATAGAACTGCAGGAGAGACACGAAATCACTTTCAGTATAAACTGACTACTCCCACAGCTGAGAGAAGTTGTGACTGGTGCTGGTACTGGGGAAGGAAGGATATCAACTTGTGTACATGGATGTTTATATGAGTAACTGTTGAGGAGCCTTGTTCTAGTGTGCCCCGATGGCACCTAGTGTGTGTCTGCTGCCCGTGGATGTCAAAGATAGAGGACATCTTGAAGGAACTGCCATCTCTTGCTTTGACCACTGCATGAACTGCTTCTAAATTATTTTATTACCTAAAAATCTAAGATAATGCCATTCATTGCACACATCCACAAAATGCAAATCATTCCTCTCTATAGATGCTAGGATATATATAAATTATTTTATAAAGTCGTTTTAAATGTCAGTGTTTCTATGATTGTAAACTATTAAATTCTTTTCCTGTTAAAGTACAGATCTAATCTAAGTATATTAAGTGGACAGCCCTCTAGTCAGTTATATTGCTATTGTAAATTCTTATCTGTTGAGTAAAATGTTTAAATACTATATGTATCTCATGTACAAAGTTGACATACATTATATTCATGTACATAAAATTAAAGATATTAGATTATATACTGTTCATTTTCCCAAGCAGCTACCACGGTGTATTCAATTTCTATTCTGTTCACAAAACTGCGTCTTTATAGAATTTGGCACCAGAATTGACCCTTTTTTAACAGTTAAGAAAGCATGTTGCATCTCTCTAAAGTTTCTGTGGCATTAGAGAGAGTTGCTACAATTTGTATTTTGACACTGAATTGGAGCCGGAGCCAGGTATCAGCAGGGTTGAGGGAGCTCTAATAGATTTGTTTTAAAAGAATAGGATAAGCCAAACACTGTAGCTTGGTAAGTGTTCAACACATCGTTCTTAATGACCTAAAATGTATTTCATTTATTTTAAAAATAAGCATCTGTTTTAAATACAAAATTGGGACATTGCAAGTATTTTCCATCTTCTTGAATATTAGCAAAATAATTATTTTAATTTCGACCTGAAGCAATCTAGCAACCACCAGTTAGGGCTCGAGCTAGAAATGAGGAAATGACAGAAGCTACGGTTTTGTAACATTAACAGTCTGATACTTTGATTTGTCACGAATTTTTACAAAGTAATTTAGGTGTAAGATAAAATATAGGCAAATAATAACAGAAACCGTTTAGCAAAGACTGCACAAAGAGCCGCTTTAGATGGTTTCATTCTCCACAGTTCTATACATGAGATGTCATGAGAACCTTAGCTCAGGATTCAGAGAGTGTAAAGTCTGTCATCACCAAAGCCACATAACCTTAAGAAAATCTAGTAACTCCCGTTGCCCCCCTTTTCATTTATAAAGTAGGTGGTGACAGATTCAGATAAGGAGACATTATAAGATACCTTCTTTATAAGACATTGTCTTTTGTAGAATTCTGTGAGTCTTAAATTACAAGGTGCTCCTGTAACTACAAGTGGGGACAGATATAATCTCTTAACTTCTACACTGTCCCCTACATGCAGGCACCACCTTTCATACAGCGGGCATGCATCCGTAGCATTCCTATGGAGCACAGAATTGCTTTGGCTAAGATAAGTGGTGGCCAATAGGAAAGGTGCTCTGATCACCTTAGGATAAAATATTTCCACTAAAAATCTATCCTCCCACTCCTCTAGGTTATGATATTAAAAGGAAATTGATCACATCTAGATAAAACAATAATGACACCTGAAAGAATTTTTAAAAAGAAAAAAAGAACACGTACCGAAGCCAGGTAGCCTATCAGACTGGAAGGAGAACTTTAAAATTGACAATATCCCAGAGATGTTAACATCCTAAGCTATAAACGTGGTGCATTTGGAGGGAGAACCAACTTTCTCGTATTACTCACTAATATGTTATTACAGACCAAAGTGCTAAATGGAGCCACAGTGGATCAAAGAGTTATTGCAGCTTCTGAAGGCAATGGACTTAACTCTCAGATATTGCTTAATGCCTGGGAACCCCTGGGAACAGGGCCAACTCAATTTAACCAAGTTTTTGCTTTTCAGCCAGCTGTGATGCTGGTTACTACATAGTTTGGATAAATTTGAGAATTCTTTCATGGCCCCAGTGAAATTTGCCTTTTAGAACTTGTAGGGAAATTAAATACACATTGTGAAACTTTTATCAGTCACAAAGAAAGGGTAAAACCTATTAAAAATAAAGATCTCATTTACGAATGTGTTAGAATTTTAGCAGAACTCAGGTGAGCTGGAGACAAGAAAAAAAATTGTTCTTAATTAACAAAGAACTAGAAAGTAGCTAATACAAAAGCACCACCTTATCTTCTTTAAACTCCAGGATAGCTGTTTTGAGAACAGGGCTTTTAGAATCCCAAGGATAGCCATAGTATCAATGAGGAGGGAAGAATCTTTGAGGACACTTAGTTCAAGGTCACTCTCTTTATTTTTCAGGTGCAGAAGAAATTAAAGACCAGAGAAATAAAAATAAAATTCTCATGGTCGAAACAGAGAGTGGAATTGCCCAGATTCCAAAATATTTACCGGAATGTAAATCAGTAATTCTTGAGGGGGAAATGTGACTTGTGGATCATTTTCCAAAAGTAAATAATTTTTTTGTCTTATTTATTACTTCAAAGGAACTTATTCTTAAAGGCCATTTCAGATTTTCTTAAGAATGTGTGTAACCTATGACTGACTTCAAACTTGTAAGAAAAAAAATTAGTTATTTTCAGAGACATGAAGTATTTTAGGTTTTCATGCACATAGAAACTTGAGGCTATAAGATCATTAATCAACTATTGTAATGATAAGCCCTGTATTTTTTGAATCGAAAACTATTCAGAATCTATAAAAAAATTATAGCAGATGATTTTCTTGGTTAAATTATTTTGTAATCAATGTCTAGCTTAAATTTTTAAGTGTGAAGCATTAAAAGGTATGTGCTGGAAAGGATATATTCATTCCTTATTTTCATTACTCAGAGTACATTTGAAAAGATCATGATTTTGGTGTCTTGAAAAGCCAAATGAAATTAATTCAATTAAAAAAAATCACTTAGGTGAACTCTCCAGTTTGAAATCAGTTTAATGATTCTTAATAGATTAGAGGTCTAGATGTATTCAATGAAAACATACACACACACACACACACACACACACACCCTCAGTTTTATATACAACTCAGTAGATTTGATGGACCCCAAACCAATCAGGATCTCTTCCAATACTTTACCAACCCCTTTTAGAGATCATCTATTTCTACTAACTCATTTTATAGATGAGGAAATTGAAGCCCAACTAAGATGAGAACCCAGATTCCTGCCCTCCCAGTAAATGTTCACTCTAGGATTTCATTGTAAGCATTTCTTTACTCCAGAAAGCATGCAGCGGCTCATCCAGAGTATATTTCTTTGTCTCTCTTCCTTGGCTGGTTTCAAAGCAAAACAAAACAAGAACTAGCATCTAACTTGAAAAACAAGGTCATTTGGAGCATCTCCAACCACTTCCTTCCCCACTTTGATATGGTGTGATGGAGACAAAATCGTCTGGGAACATGACTTTGGGTTGTCACCAGCACCAAGAGAAGTGACCACTGCCAGACTTCAGCTGTCCTCTGCTCTTGGTTGTCCACAGGACCTGGGAGGCATCAGGGCACACTCATTGTTGTGTTTTCCCCAGAGAATTTTGGCCAGATAAATATGCAGTGGTTTGGGATTTGAGCCTTGTCTGTTGCTTGAAAGGTGGAAAGTGAGAGAGAGGAGGGCAGGGAGATAAAATGGAGTGTGGAGAAAAGTATAGTTTTAGCTAATTTCTTTCTTAAGAGGCCTGAGAGAATAAGGGCAGTGAGATATCTACTATAGCTTAAACTTATTAAGGTTTTGGATTCTGTTTGATGTGAAATATTGTATTGGAAAATTTGATCTAGATCACCATCCACTCTATTAACATTTTATCCACTGATTGATATTCTCACTTCCTAGGAATGGTCGATCATGTTATTTGGATAAGATTTTCGCTTCTGTTTATTCACATTCCTCCTTCTCAGCCTTTGAGAAATTTAGTAGAGTTCAGAGATAACGTTGCTTAGAATGGCTTTTCATATCTACCCTCACACCTCTTTCGAAGATACTTTTTAAAAGTTTATTTGTGGGGCGCCTGGGTGGCTCAGTCGGTTAAGCGTCCGACTTCAGCTCAGGTCACGATCTCGCGATCCGTGAGTTCGAGCCCCGCGTCGGGCTCTGGGCTGATGGTTCAGAGCCTGGAGCCTGCCTCCGATTCTGTGTCTCCCTCTCTCTCTGCCCCTCCCCCGTTCATGCTCTGTCTCTCTCTGTCTCAAAAATAAATAAATGTTAAAAAAAAATTAAAAAAAAAATAAGTTTATTTGTTTATTTTTAAGAGAGAGAGGAGCAGAGAGAGGAAGAGCAAGCAGGGTAGGGGCAGAGAGAGGGAGAAAGAATCCCAAGCAGGCTCCATGCAGTCAGTGCAGAGTCTGAGTTGGAGCTCAAACCCATGAACCGTGAGATCATGACCTGAGCCGAAACCAAGAGTCGGACGCTTAACGGACTGAGCCACCCAAGTGCCCCTCAAAGATTTTTTAAAATATTTTTTCAAAGTGTAAAATAAATTGAAGTCTATTGATTGCCATCACAGAAAAATAATTGGCTCTGAGATTGAGGGGTGCATGGCCTTAGGCATAGTTACATTGGCGTTTTGTCATTATTCAGATACTAATAAAGATATGGTGACATCAGGTACCCCACAAGTGTTAGAGGGGGAGGAAAGTAGTACAAGGAGGGACACTGAGTCCTAGTAAAAGACTCATTAAGAAACAGAAATAAGGAGGAATGTAATTCACCATCCCATTATGCTACAGAGAATTTTCAGCAAAGTGTCAGGTTTTCCTGAAACTTGTCAGAAAGGTAGATTTAAAGACTTTGAGCCAAGGACACATCAAGCACCCTCCCAGGATGTGGATATGTCCTAAGACTTCAGAATTTGAAACAATATTTGAGTTGAGACAAAGGTGTAATAAAGAGAAGTCAGAGCAGACCAATTTTCATTGTGGGTGATGAGATCCAGACAGAACAGTCTGGGAAAAAAGAGCCATCCTACAGCAAGAGATGTGATGAGTGTGTTGCTTTGTTTTTGAGTCCGATACTATCATCAGAAACTGAGTTTTAAGCAGCAATTTCACAATGTTTTGGGTCTCTCTCTTCTTGTATAAATACTTGGCAATATTAATGTTGCCATAATTTGGAAATAAGCAAATGTATTTCTTGTCTGTAGTTTGCTCTTGGTATAATCCTTCTAACTTGTGTAAGTAAGGCAGCACAGAATAATATAAGCAGTTGTTTTATGATATGTTTGACAAAACCCCAAATGTCCATCCTAAATCATAACCCTGAAAGGGTTTTCCTTCTGAGAAAAATTGTTTATGATAAATAGAATAAAGTACATTAATACACAGCAGCATTAGAGGTTAGGCTGTTCAGTCTCATCTCTTCCTATAAAATGAACGGAGAGGTATTAAGTAAGATTAATGTGATAGCTGCTTTTCCCATTCAGGCTGGAAAATTTTCCACACCACCAGAACAACAGCAGGTTTTAGAAGCAGCGTTACCCTCAAGAGCCACAGAAATATTGCATAGGCTTCTGTGTTTGACCCATTTCATGCTCATCTGCAGATCCATATGGCAAAGTAACTAGATTTTGGCTTAACCATGTAATAGTAACAACAACAGATAGAGTTTGCTACATGAGCAATTTCTAAGAGCAGCTGGTGTCGTCACAAATACAGCCCATTTCCAAAGACTGAGTGTCCGTGTATCACAGCAGCCACAACTAGCCTTAGACACATTTACTGTGTCCTGCTCTTTCTGGATGGAGTAAGAACTTTACCTGAGACAAGAGGCAAGGGAGACAAGTGAGAGGCACAAGTATACATATATTTGTTTATAAATAACCAAGTAAAATTCAATTAGTTTTATTATGGTAAAATGCCATCTTAAGAACAGCTTTTAAAGAAACAACAGACTCTTTGGCTGGCTATTTTTAAATGGCAGTGTTGAATATCTCCCTCCTGCTGAATAAAGCTTGCCATTCTTTCTCAAAGAGTCCAAGATCTAAATTACAGGTTGCTGAATTTTTGCCTGTTTTCATCATGTACATGATAACGGCTTCTCCTGAGTTATCCATGGTGATCTTCAGGTATGGGAATAGATGACAAAGATATCGAAAGCAGGGTAAGAGCACAGCATTTACATTTAAATTGCTTGTGTTTTGTGCAAGTTCCGTGGACTGATGGCAGAGCACTGTGCTTCAAATACAGCTGTGTGCTGAGCAAACTTGACTGCTCCACATTCTGAAAGCCAGCTCCTTTGCCAATTGCACGGGCAAGCATTCCGGGAGGCCTGAGTTGAAATGTGCAGATAAATACTCAGTTCTGGAGTTTTTGGAGCCAAAGCATACAGAATACTTATGCTCTGCTATGGAAATCTCGGAAGAACAGAACTTCTGTTTTTTAATGTTTCTGAGGATTTAAGACAGTTCTTAGACTACTTATTACCTTTCATAAAACTCACTCCCACTTTTAAAATCTCTTGGTGACTTACCTATATTAAAAAGAGGAAAAGAATACTTTTTGATTCCACCAAGTTTTCTCTTCTCTGTTGAAGTTAAACAAAGCTCTAGGGGAAAGGACCGCAGTGGAAAGAGTGCATTAGAAATGGGACTTCGGGTGTGCAGATTTTTTTTTTTTTTTTTTAACTTCTGTGGACTGGAACTTTCTCATTTGTAAAATGAGAAGTGATGATCTCTAAGATTCCTTTTGGAAAAGCAGGGAAACTAACAACCTTTAAGCACATGCCGAGTGCCAGGCATATGAAATACAGTTATGTAATCCTAACAACTCTGAGATGAAGACACTATTGTAGTCTCACTGAACAGACAAGTAACCCAAAGAACAAAGGAATTACATAATGTGCTCAAGGTCACAAAGTGAATACAAAGTGGATACATCTGGCTCCAAATTCATGCATCTTTCTCCTTCCACTTGTGTGGTAGTGAGCTCTGCTGCTTATTAGTTAGTGAACCAGAATTTCATCAGAATAAAATACAGTAAGAGTAGATGGATAAAAATGGGGAAAAGTTAAAATACACTTAAAGCTTGGCCTGGACATTTGTAAACAAATTATCTTTGACACAGATAAATACGGAGAGCTAGAGACAGATGAGAAATAATTCACAAAGTATTGCTAAATTCCTCTTACTGGGTGGAATGTTTCCATTTTAATGGTGTCCTATACTACACCACAACAACCTTGCTTGGCGGTTTCCTTATACATATATCTTATTATATAGAATTTGCTGTAATGCTCACATATGATATAATATGTGTCTGTAATATGATGCCAATAAACCTTTATTTAATGCCTTTGTGTTTTAGCATATAAAGAGTTGTCTGTGGTTGTTTTTAGTTTTGTTTCAGTTTTGTCCTTATACTTGTTATAGTTTTTGTTTTTTTTTAATGGCAGATATTTACTAGGCCTTCATTATATGTAAAGCCCTGAGCTGAGGCATTATGGCATTAATTCACACAACAGTCTTATGAGGTAGAGACTACTATTTTCCACACTTTACTGATGAAGAAACAAACCAAAGATCAGAGAGGTTAATTAGGTTGCTTCCCCAGTGTCATACGGCTAATAAAAGATACAGCACAGTGTCAAATCCAAGGTTATAGATAAGCCAATGCTGGAAGGGATGACTCTTATCCCTTGCTTGTTGGTTTCCATGAAGTCCATTGGAACAAGCTTACTTTTAAAGGATGGTGACTAGTGTTCATTCTAAAAAGGACTGGGGCGCCTGGGTCACTCAGTTGGTTGGACGTCCGGCTTCGGCTCAGGTCATGATCTCGCGGTCCGTGAGTTCGAGCCCCGCATCGGGCTCTGTGCTGACAGCTCAGAGCCTGAAGCCTGTTTTGGATTCTGTGTCTCCCTCCCTCTGACCCTCCACCGTTCATGCTCTGTCTCTGTCTCAAAAATAAATAAATGTTAAAAAAAATTTTTTTAAAAGGACTTGCTTTGTTTCACATTAGGTACTTGCTATTAATATTCTTTTGTTTAAATTTTTTAATGTTTATTTATTTTGAGAGAGAGACAGAGTGCAAGCAGAGGAAGGACAGAGAGAGAGGGAGACACAGAATCCGAAGCAGCTCCAGACTCTGACCTGTCAGCACAGAGCCCAATGCAGGGCTTGAACCTGTGAACCATGAGATCATGACCTGAGCCAAAGTCGGACACTGAACCAACGGAGCCATCCAGGTGCCCCGCTATTAATATTTTTCTGATTCACCTTCTTATATCTTTGTTCCCATACAAATTCTTCCTATGTATTTGGCACTTACAAAGTCCCCATAGCTATTGCCTGAATCCCAGGTGGGGTAAACTTTGTGCCCTGCATGGAGAAGGAGGGAGATTCAGGTGTTGCCTTTGGGGCTAGTAAGTTAGTTGATGTGGCTTCCTTAGTAGTGCTCTTTCTTAGACAATGCTAAGGAGGGATGAGGGCCCTTCTGCCCCTCGGCCTCCTTCTCCACCACTTTGAAAATATTTTCTCCTAATTGCTAAGGCAACATTTGGTATTAAAAAACACATAACATGAAACTTGAATCTTCACTATAATTTCAGTCTCCAAAGAAAACTATTTTTAGCAATTCTGTTCCCATTTCAATGCTTTTTACTTCCCTGTACATAAACTAATATTTATTATAATCACTCATTTTTATCAAATATGGAATTATACTCAATACACTAGTTTCATAACTGGCTTGTATTACCGAACTTGATATTTTGGCCCACCTTCCGTGTCAGCTTGATCTCATTCTTTTTTTAAAAAACATCGCTTCTTCCCAGACATTCTCCTCAGATGTGCGAAGTGTGTATCAGCATAAGCACATGGTGGTGACCTCCATCCTCAAAGTCAGTGCTGAACCAGCACCTACCTCTCTTGCATTCGTGGTTGCACGTGAACTTTCTCTCCCAGTCAGTGACAAAGATTCTCTTGGACCTCTCTCAAGAGGCTTGTCATTTAAGCTGTTAAAACCTGGACTTTCAGTGTCAAAAAAACCCCAAACAACAACAACAACAACAACAACAACAACAAAACAATAAAACAAAGACAAAAAAAAAAAACCCAAACAACCAGTGTCCTGGTAGGTCCTGCATAGGCCAATTTTTTTTTTTTTTTATGTTTATTTTTGAGAGAGACAGAGCATGAGAAGGGGAGGGGCAGAGAGACAGGGACACATAGAATCTGAAGCAGCTCCAGGCTCTGAGCTGTCAGCACAGAGCCCAATGCGGCGTTGAGCCCACAAACTGCAGGTTCATAACCTGAGCTGAAGTCAGATGCTTAACCAACTGAGCCACCCAGGTGTCCCCTGCGTAGGCCAATTTTTGCAAGAATTCTGCTCAGTTTAGACAGAATCCCCCACCCTGAATATCTGGTAAGTTTTAATATCTGACCAAACTTCTCATCCCTTACCACCCCAAAGATATTATCTTTTCATCCTGGCTTGCCTTCAGCCAGAATCCTGTTAGGGCAGTTTAACCAGAATGACCATACTCCCATAGTCATTTTCCATCAACAGACCCCTTCCCCACCCTGCTACTTGACTGTATATCCCTACTTCTCTTTGTTACATCTGGATCCGAAATGATCTCTCTCCCCTATTGCAAACCCCATTGCAGTGGTCTCTGGACCTATGATATCAGTCTTGAATAAAGTCTGACTTACCCTTTTAACAAATGTCAGAATAATTTTCTCTTCAGCACAAGCAACACATGGTCAGACCTTGTCTTCATCTTCTACTTCATCAGTATCTTTGTGGGAGTATTCCCCCCCACAATATGGAACATTGCTTAGGGGTTAATGCACACAGAATTCTAAGAAACAAACAAATATAGTCAAATGTAAGTTCAAAGGAAACATTCGAAAGCCCAGTTTAAGAGACTTTTATGTTAACATTTCTATTAAACAACATTTGGGATGATCCATGTTTCTGTTCCACACTAATCAAGTTGACATTTGGCAAGTGAAGCTGACCATCTACATAGAAATTGTCCATGAGCCCATGTGACATAGAGGTTGGGCTAAAAGCAGGTTACCCCCCAGTTTCTCTTTTACTATCAATCTCACAAACCCCTACCACACCCACCCCCCCCAAAACACACACAGACACTCACTTAATCCAATAAGAGCAAGAAATGGAGTCCTTTCAAAGGACTCTCCATTCTGCATGTGTCTTGAGCTGTAATCAGTTTCCTGTTTGGGAAAAGAATAGTGAGGAAGGAAAGTCTCTTATATTTTTACCATTACTCCCAAACAATTCTGTCCTGGGGGGGGGGAAATGACGGACACAGTCAAGTCCCCTTAAGGCTTTCTCCAGTGTGTGCTGCCTTTGGAGAATTCAGGGAGGGGGCTGACAAAAGACAGCCAAGACCCAGGTTCAGGGCTTAGTATCTCCATCACCTGGGAGGTAAATGTAGAGATAGACACCTGTGAAAGGATCTCAATCTAAAATGGAACCAGAGGATATGAAATGGGAACCTCTCACATGTGCCCTCAGGAAAATAAGAAGTGGGAGACCAATTTCCCATAAATGCCTGATTCTAGAAAACCAAAGTTTATCTCCTGGGCCAGTGAATATCTGACAAGAATCTCTCCCCATCCTCAAGCCAATGAACTTACTGACTGGACCTTGGCTGGACTTCCTGTTCTTGCACTCCTTGCCCATAAGACAACCCCCCACCCAACGCCAGATCATCAACGGCTTCCCTGTAGTTTGCTTCATTTTGCATTTCCCAAATTGCAATTCCTCTGCTATTCTCAAATAAGCTCAATTTTTGGTCCTTCGAGCTTGCCTCCGTTACCTCTTCTCTTAGGATACCACACATTTCTCAAAAAAGAGCTTGAGCAGATAGCTTTCATATTACCATTTCATGCTCATTCCAAATTCTGATTAAACAAAGCGACCATAAAAAAGTAAAATGAAACTACTCTCAAGGGACCTATAGTGGACTAAACTAAGAATTGAAAAGTATTTTTAAAGAGTATATAATAAAAATTATTACTGCATCTGCATTTTGGGTAAGATAAAATACTCAGTTTATGCCAACATCTGGTTTGTTGTACAAGTTCTGATTTATATGTATTTACAAAAAAATTATATGTATTTTATGTAAATACACAGAGGATATAAAGTTATTTACAAAAAGCATGTATAGAATATAATAACCATAAAATGTTTGTCTTAGATTTATGCTCTCATGTTTCAGAATGAGAATGCATTCTAATTTTTCTTTCTCCTACTGCCTTTGTCTGCTTTTCTTACAAAAGTTATCTTTGCCTCACAAAATTAATTGGGGAGCTTTCCTTTTCTCTTTAAGCTCTGCAACAATTTGTATAATATTAAGGGTTATTAGTTTCTTAAATATTTGATAAAACACACCTGGGAACCATCCGGTTCTATTATCCTTTGGAGCCTTATGACTACTTATTCTATTTATTTACTGATCATATTCTACTCAGTTTTCCTATTTCCTCTTCAATCAAAATTTAACTCATGTTTTCCTTTATAACTTGCCATTACATTTTCAAATGCATTGCTCCAAAGTTATTCATAGTGTTATGTTATAGTCTTTATTCTCTCTATATATAGTTTTATTTTCTTTATTATTTCTCAAATTATTTGTATCTTGTTATTTTCTTAAAAGCTTCCCAAGAACTTATCTATTGTTTATGTTTCTCAAAGAAACCATCTTCTGTTGTCATTAATCTTCTAATTTCTTTCTTTCTTTCTTATTATTCTTTTTGGTATATTACATCCCCATGACTTATGTATTGTATAACTGTAAGTTTGTACCTCTTGACCCCCTTCACCAATTTTGCCTACACCCTCCCACACCCCTCCCCCTGGCTCTGAGAAGGATCTCAGCTCCCAACAGCCCTGTTTCTCTTTGGGTCTGTTGGCTTTAATTCCCATTGGTTTTCAGAGTCAGACATTTTGGGGCTCATTGCTCCATTGCAAGACCCAAGGATTGGGTGCCTGAGGTAAGGCACGAACCCCTTGCTCCTCAGGAAGAAACTCCAGGTCACAGCACTGGGGTGGAGTTTTTTGCAAGACAGCTTCTCTGCCTCTCTTAACCTCTTGATGTGGGTCTTTTACCATTTGTTGTGAAGGAGCTGTTCAACTAGTTTTCAGGTCTTTTTCAGGGAATTCTTTCATATGTAGCTATTGATTCGGTGTGCCTGTGGGAGGAGGTGAGTTCAGTATCTTCCTATGCCATCATCTTGAACCACCTCCTCTGGCTTTTACGTTATGTGACTTTCTAATGTTAACTCTATTTCTTTTTTCCTTCTGCTTTCTTGTTTTTTAAATCCTGTTTTTTAAATCACATGAGTCGAACACTTTATTTATTTTTATTTTGTTATATTCTAACAGTATACCTTAACATATGCAAATTTTCAGAAATCATTTAAGAGGCCAGGGAATCCCAGAATGGAATACAAATTTTGACCAGAGAATCTAATTGTATTACAAATGTATGCAACAATCCCACTGTAGGGGATGGGGGGTGGGGAAGTTTCTGACCTAAGTACCTTTGAAAATACGTGTAAGACTAAAAGCAAAAGAAACTACATGAGCACTGTGGTCCAGTTGATAAAGTTATTTCTCAGTGGAGTAAGTGTTAATTCTGATACTGTTAAGCATGTATACTGGAATTGTACAATTAGATTAAATGTATGGCAGATGGAAAAAGATGGGTTTCTTGCTGTCAGAATGGGAGTTTACAAATAAGCCAGGAGAAGAGGAGGCTAGAGTGATTCATGTGGTAATGGAACAGAGTTGGAGATGCTATTATAATTAATATTAATATTATTATATATTATAATATAATATTAATATAATATATACTGAATTATATATATTTTATATATACTGAATTATGTATAATTATATAATATTGATTAATAAGTAATAATATTATATTAATAATGATTAATATAATTATTAATATTATTTAATATTAATATATAATATTTTATATATTATACATTCAGTATATATTGAAAAATATATACTGAATTATATATAATTATATAATATTAATTAATACTTAATATTATATTAATAATATTAATATAATTATTGATATTATATTAATATTAACATTAATATTAATATTTTATATAGTATATAGTCAGTATATATATACTGAAAAAATATACTGAATTATATATGATTATATAATATTAATAATTAACATTATATTAATAATTATTAATATTATATTAATTAATATTAACATTAACATATATAATATATATTATATACAGTAAATTAATAACATGGATTCACATATACGCTTATGTTTCCATCCTCTTTCAGCTATGAGGGTCCAGAAGCAATGCTACCCCAGGAGCAATGAGCACAGCTAACACCCAGATGTTGGTTTCTGTCTTAGTCTATGTGGACTACTATAACAAAATATCATACTAAGCAGCTTATAAACAACAGAAATTTAATTCTCACAGTTTTGAAGGCTGAAAGCACAAGATCAGGGCACCATTCTGGTCAGATTCTGGTGAAGGCCCCATGAAGGGTTGCAGACTGCCAATTTCTCAGTGTGTCCTTATGTGGCAGAAGTGATGAGATAGCCTTCCGGGTCTCTTTTATAAGGACACTAATTCCATTCATGTGGGCTCTGCCCTCACAAGCTAATCACCTCCCAAAGACCCTACCTCCTAATACCATCACCTTAAGTATTAGGTTTTCAATATATGAATTTTGGGTTCAAGTTATTAAGGTCTACATCAACAGTGATAAGTGATCTTGATAGCAAGTACTCTGACATGATCTTCCATTGCCTTCCCAGGTCCCCCAAACCCATAGCCCCAACCTAATCATGAGAAAATCATCAGAGAAATTCCACCTGAGGGACATTCTACAAAATGCCTGACCAGTACTCCTCAAAACTGTCAAGATCATCAAAAACAAGAAAAACCTGAGAAAGTGTCATAGCTAAGGGGAGCCTTAGGAGTGATGACTAAATATAATGTGGTATCCTGGATGGGATTCTGGAAAAGAAAAAGGACATTAAGTAAAAACTAAGAATATCAGTAAAGTATGGGCTTTGGTTAATAATAATGCACAAATATTGCTTCATTAATTGTAACAAATGTACCACAGTAATATATGAGTCTAATAATAAGAGAATTGGGTATAGGGTATATAGGAACCTCTGTACTATCTTCACAATTTTTCAGTAAATCGGAAATTGTTCTAAAAAATAGAACATATTAAAAGAAGCAGATGTTGCCTCATGACCTTAGAAAAAGCTTAAAAATGATTCCAGCATGGCCTAGTATTGAACTATAAAAATATAGTTTCCTAGTGAATCCACCAGAATGGTCTAGGTTTACATATATCCCTAAGTACCTTAATTGATATATCCACTGTATGAGGTTACTGAATATTTGCTGAATGAATAAATGAATATACAAACCATTATAAAACTAAAGTCACTGTATTTGTTTTGTTTTGCTTTTGCTTTTTATGTAAAAAAAAATTTTTTTAATGTTTATTTGTTTTTGAAGGAGAGAGAGAGAGCCTGAGCAGGGGAGGGGCAGAGAGAGAGGGAGACACAGAATCTGAAACAGGCTCCAAGGTCTGAGTTGCCAGCACAGAGCCCAGTGAGGGGCTCAAACTCACAGCCGTGAGATCATGACCTGAGCTGAAGTCAGATGCCCAACTGACTGAGCCATCCAGGCACCTCTGTTTTTGTTTTTATTCATTCACTCATCAGATACTTACTAAGTGTTGTCTATGGACCAGACACTATGCTAGGTATTTGGTATATAATATTTGACATATATTATATTTGGTATATAATAATAATAAAACCAGATACCATCGCTGCCTTTCCAGAAAGGGTAGTCTAGCCAACACTCAGCTATTCTTCCTGACAACCTAGCTGAGGCAGATACCTACTGAGGTTACTCCTGGCTCCAACAGTAGCAATGTACAGCCAAGAGAGCCAAAGTCTAGCCCAAATATTTTCTGAATCCTAAATATTTTAGCTTGGGGAGGAAAGGGAAAAGAAAGCATCCAATTCTTTAGAAGCAGTTTCAATCATTAAGATGTAATTTAAATAAAATAAGAAAAGGAAGTAAAAGGAACTGAAAGATTGTAGCCCTGTTTTTCAGGGATTGAGAGACTGTGACTCTGACTCTGATATGTGCATATATGTTAAAATGTAGAAGTTCTCTGCCTCTGTATTGTTATCCCGGGCCAGAGTGAGAAGGTCTGAGTGAGGGAATAGGACCATACCTTGCCACGCTCCTTATTGGTGAACTAAAGTGCGGATTTAATTCCTCAACAGGAGTGATTCTCCTTTTGCAATGTGTAACAGAACCTTCAAGGAAATGAGGGGTATTACAATACTCATGTAAAAAATTAAAGTAATAATAAAGGCTCTGGGTTACTCTCTAGTCAAAAAAGCTGAAGACAGTTTCTCTTTTCTTTTGGATGCTGCATGATTTTACTATGTTGAACCCATTTGAGAAATCCCGTGACATTTTTGGTTGGCACAACAGTATTTCAGGTACTCATTGGCATATCTGGACTTCTCATTAGTGGGCTGATTAATAAGAACGTGTTTTAGGTAATTTATCTAAGCTCACTGTAACATTCACATAGAAAGGAACAAGAAGGTTAAAAAAAATATATGTTTTTTTCTTCTTATTTTAGAGAGAGAGAGAGAGAGAGCAGGAGAGAGGGGCAGAGGGACAGAGAGAGAATCTCCAGTGGGCTCCAAGCACAGCCCGGCATGGGGCTTAATCCCAAGACCTCGGGACCATGATCCCAGCCAAAATCAAGAGTCAGACGCTCAACTGACTGAGCCACCCAGGCACCAGGGTATAAGCCCCTCTAGACTGAGAAAAAATGTTTATTTAAAATATTCAGCATAAGTTGAGCTGCACACAAAGTCAATGACAATAAAGAATAAATGTCCACAGTGAGTCATAAAGTCAAGGGAACATTCACTTGTGGAGAACATTCATAGGTGGAGAAAGTATACAACAGCTTATAACATCCTGAATATCATCTTACTCTCCCAGATCTATGATGGACAGTTTAAGTGAAAGATTATTTTGCCATTTAATCAGGAATCACGAGTACCTGCACACTCACCAGAATCAGATGCTACAGAGAAGTCTGGGATCAGCACACTTAACCCAATTAAAGGCTCCATGTTTCCCCTCATGTGTTGTTGTTGATTGCTTGGAAAGCCAATATTTCCAGCCCATTTACTTCAAATTCATTCCACTCCAAGGTGTTATTTTGCATGGCCAGCACTCCTGTGTTACCCCTGGCACAGCTGTTGATTTCTCTGTAATTAAAATCCTCGTGGGGAGAGCAGAGAGCTGGCCTTTTACATCATTTTCTCATTAGTTTGGTTTTTCACTCCTCTTGGATCACTGTTTAGGCTTGTCACAGGGAAACTTTCATTAGGGTCTTTTGGCTGAAGTGTTGTTTTAACAGAGCAAATGGAATTTAGAAACCCAAACAAATATCTCTTCATCATTTTCAATTGATAAAAGAAAGATGCTACTAAACAAAACAACCTTTAGGGCTGTTATTTCAGCTGTATTTAATACTTGATCTTCAAGTTTAGGTAGAGACTGTGTTGTTTAAGGAAATTTTACAAATGTTAAGTCAAAATGTTAAGGGAGTCAGTTGAGTTTTCAGAAAGGTATAGAATCTACATGCCAGAAACTCATGAATGTGGAAACTCCCTCTGTTGTTGACTTTCTTCTCTTGGTTATGAACATTAGCCTTGAGTGCAGACCCAAAGATATAATTAAAAATTGCTGCTTTGGAACATTGCATTTCTTTTAAATTTTATTAGTCTTGACCTCAGCCATCTCTTCCCAAATTCAACTTACCAGGGCCTATTTGAATGCCTATTTAGGCAGATATATCTTACATATCTATAAGAGAAACATCTACATATCCACCTCTAAATTTTCATCTATTGTAGAAGCCCACTTCTAACTTTGGTCAGATATGTTATTGCTAGAACAGAGTGAAGATAGTTGCTTCTCCTCATACTTCTGCTCTGGACTGACCTTTATCACCAAGGTATTTAGGGAAGCCTGGTACCAGGCTTTCACACATAGCTAGATTATACCAAGGAGCCATAAATAAACTCAAGGTTGCTGACACCATTGCAGACATCAAGATCAAAAGAGAAAACTGCATTGAAACTAAACCTGATTTTAGATAAGAAAACCTTAGCCTTCAAATTTTTTCTTTGTGTTGACATTAGCGTTACCAAAGTTTCCTCTCACACTTCCTTTGCCCACTTAAAAACTAGAACGGAGTCCCTGGAAAACTCAGCTAATGGAGTCTTGGAAAACACTTGCATTTTGAAAGTGGTAAAATCCAATGATTTCCTATTGCTTACATCACAATACAACTATGGAAAATGTATTACTTCGATAAAAAAAGTGTGTCTTAATAATAACATGTGCATGGGGAACTGGCAAACCCTACCATTTAAATGTACTATCTAAAATTACACTTTACCAAGGGCCACCTAAAATTGACTGTTTCCAATAGAGGGTAAATGCCCCTCTTCTGGGACTGCTTAATGTTATGACTTGAGCTTCTGTGATTAGTTTCTTTAACACATCCCTGTTCTGAGAAGCTTATGTAATGGTCTTGCTGTTTCAGTCCTAACTTATTAAAAACATTCTGTGACCCTCCACATTTGCAATACAGATAATGTAGGTGCCCCGAAACAAGGGCTATAAATCTGCAGTGTTATGAAACAGGCTAAAACGATGAGAAATGAACAATATACCTTGTCAACAACTCGGAAACAGAATGGACACAACCTCACCCATCCACACGAGGTAATTTGTAGCAAGTCAAAAAACCACAGAGATAGAGAATACATAGGTAATTGATCCTGGAAGAGCTCTCTCAGCTAATCCAGTACAACATCCCCAGTTTAAAGTCAAAGAAATGGTCTCTGAGGGATTAGCAGGTTGCCCAGGGTCACACAGCAAGTTACAGAGGCTTCCTATTCAAAAGTGTTTTGTTTTTTTTTTTTTCCTACAATATTTCCTTTGTTGGGCTCCTTCATTCAGTGGCACAATTTCAAAATTAGTTAGCAGAACGTTAACCTGATAGTCAAAATTATTTTTCAGAAGTATTGTTAGTGATCAAAACTCCATGCAAATATAAACTTCAGAGTTAGGTGGTAAAAGTGATGGTCAGGAATACATACATCTACTCCTCTACCTGTTTCCAACCTGTAATAACATTGATCATTAAAAATACTTACATTGGAGCTTTCCTTTAGAAATAGCATTTACCAATTTGCAATAAAAATATTACAATGAGAGACTGGCCTGTAAGTCAGCTCTCCTTTTAGCCACACTTCAGCTGCATTCCGTGCCTAATCAAAAAGTCTGTTCTCTTTCAGGAAACTAGTCCTGACCCACTCCTTCCTGAGGTGCTGAGAAGCAGTAACCATGAAGAACAACTGTGTGAACCTTACGAAGTCACCAGTTGTTTGCAGGCCTCTGGGTAAAATTAAAACCACTGCCAGCCAGAGCCAAAGGCAATGAAGTCCAATAAATGCCAGAGCTGGTACAGAAACAGAAATCTACATCCTCCATCCTTTAAAGCAAGAAGGAGCCATAAACAACACCAAAGGAAAAGGGTGACCTCAGTGGGGAGGAGAGGATGCTGCTGCTGGGTTTCCTCGCATGTGGAATAATGAAGGGGCCTTCAGGAGAGGCCAGCCCTTAAAGAGCCGGAGCACGGGGTTCTCTGGGGCCTTCAGAGTCTCTCCTGCTACAGTAGTGTCAGCAGAGCCGAACTTGTTTCCTACACCATTGTAAACCGTCAGGAGCACCGCTGGAAGCTCTTGTTGTTTGCTTTGTTTTTTCTGTCTCTAAGATAAAGATTTAGGGGGTCAAGTAAGAATAGTGTGTGGGGAGCGCCTGGGTGGCTCAGTTGGTTAAGCTTCGGACTTGGGCTTAGGTCATGATCTTGTGATTTGTCAGTCCCCCCCCCCCCCCCCCCCCCCCGCCCCCGCAACAGCTCTGTACTCACAGCTCAGAGCCTGGAGCCTGCTTGGGATTCTGTGTCTCCCTCTCTCGCTGCTCACCTCCGCACTCAACACACTCTCTGTCTCTCAAAAATAAATAAACATTAAAAAAATTTTTTTAAAAGAATAGTGGGCAAAATCAGAATCTTAGCAATAAGCTAATGGCAGGGGCTGCTTTAAAAGTTAAGTGTAAGGGTTACAGAAGATATCCTCTTGTTTCCTTTGAAATGAAGATATAAATCTAACCTGAAAGGACAAATTGAGAGGAAAATGTTTTATTGCTCTGCTCTTGAATTCCAGAGCTTAAATATTAGAAGGGAAGCGTTTGGGTGACAACACATCTGGGACCAAGAGAAAGAAAAGACAAAGTCAATTAAGCAAACTTTAAGGAAATTCATCCATAGAAATAGTAACTATGTCCTTAAAATTTTTTTTTAATGTTTATTTTTGAAAGAGAGAGAGAGTGGAGGAGGGACAGAGAGTGGGGGGCGGGGGGGGGGGGGAGGGCAGAGGATCAGAAGCAGGCTCCGCCCTGAGGGCACAGAGCTGGAGGCAGGGCTCAAATGCAGGAACCATGAGATCATGACCTGAGCTGAAGTCAGAAGCCTAACTGACTGAGCCACCCGGGTGCCCTGATAGTAACTATTTTTATGGAGAAAGAAGGGTGATGTCCTCTAACAGTGTAACTATTGAGGTTTCATATCTTATAGCCCTGGGTGCTTTAGCCCACGGACCCAGTGGAAACTTAACCAAGAGGGCAGAGGCTGTTGGGCCCGCTGGCTGGCCTGAAGGAGCCCTAACCTGGTTAAGCTGTACTAAGAATCAGATCCCAGGGGCCCTGTCCAGATGGCAGCCTCACCGGCTGTGGGCAGAAGCCATTTAGCTTTTCAGGAGCTCTGCTTTTTCAACTGTAAAGTGAGGGATTAAATTAGAGAATCCCTAATGTTCTTTTTAATAACAAAATTCTGATTCACAATATAAATAATTCTATGCACGCTTTACTTGCATGAAATAACTGAAAATAATATTTGCAGAAAATGAAATGGCAGAACAAAACGACATTTTATGTATGCAGCAATATTTCAATGAAGAAGATTTCATTATAGCTTCAATTCATTCAAACCTTTAGTAAATTAGGCAGAATTAGGAAATGCATTTCAGGAGAGGTACAAAGCTGACAACTTTCCTAGATAATAAAAACTTGGAGTGGGAGTTCTATCCAGAGATTCTTTCATGTTTCCAGTCTTAAGTAATAAAAGAGATCTTGGATAGTTTAAAATCCAGGTTCTACATCTAGTACAACCAAAGACGCAACTTTATGTTCAGATAGCTTTTCACACTACTAAACAAGTCCAATAAAAAGGATCTAAATATTGCATCATTTAGTGCTTCTATAGACACAGTGTGTCATAAAAATAACTTGACAATATTATTTTTAACTTAGAAGATCCCAAATAATAACACCTTATATATTTGTACATCTTAGAGCACTCACATGCCCATTACTCTGCTTAGTCCTGGAAGTAATCTGGTTAGGTAGGTCTTTTACCCCTTTTAGTTGAAGATACTTAGGCTCAGAGATGTTAAGTGACTTCCTGAGGCTCACACAGCTGGAAGTAGCAGAGCTAAGACTGTGCCAACAATTCTGTCATCAAATCCAGGCTTCCTCTTCCTTTAATTAGTACTAGAGTGCTATTGTCTTTAGAAAGTGAGCTGTCCCAGGCAAGCAGTTTCTTCTCTTGCCCACTCTCCTATTCCTAACAGATGAGAGCCTCACTGATAGGAACTACACCAGATTTTGTTGAATGGGTGATTGGTGATTTTATTATTATAAAGCCAGTACATATTTGTCATGGCCATTTTTGAAAACATAGAAGTTAAAAAAATACCAATATTCAACTATTCAAACACAATCACTCTTACCTTTCTGACAAATTTATTTCATTCTCTACGCACCTTTATTCGGATTTTACTTTTATGTTGTACTTTGTTAGTATGTATTAGGCATATATATGTATGCATATATGCATATATATATAACTGTTTTATTCTTTCCAGCACCTCTTTTGAGAAATTTCACTGTTCTTAATCCATATAGCTCAGATGGGTTGAATTTTTTTTTTTTCCTTCAGGGCATTTAACTTTAGTCGTGGTGCTTGGTTCAATAATCATTTAGAATAATAACATTAACAATAGCTAATGATTATTCGGTGTTTACTATGTTCCAGGAACCCTAATAAGACATGTATTAATAATTTGCATGTATGATCTCATTTAATACTCCAAATAATCCTGTAAAATACTAATTGTTTCTGCTTCCAGTTTTAAAATGAGAAAATTGAAGTAGAGAAACATAGCAACTTCCACAAATCACACAACTGGTAAATGGGAGAGCCAGGATTTTTACTTGGGTAGTGTGACCACAGAGCCCACTCCAGACAACGTGGGAGAGGCCTGCCTGAGTAAACCCAAGAAGGAACGCCAGAGATGGATGAGAAGTTGGCTCTGCCAACATTAGCTTTCCCCAGATGTAGCTATTTCTGAAGACGTTGCCACATCTAAATAGGCTGGTACATGCATAAAGTATTCAAGGCTATTTATTGCTTCATTACCTTAATAGCAAAAGACCAGAAACAGGCCAAACGTCTACCAACAAGAGACTAGTAAAATAAATAAATAAATAAATAAATAAATAAATAAAGTGAAATATTCATACAAATGGACTGATGTAACCATTACCAAAAAGAAAAAAGTCAACTATATAACTTAGCAACTTTCTATATCAGATACCAAAAGCCGTGTGGGACCTTTAAGGCTGGGTGGACATTGTAAGCACAGAATGCTAAATTCTGCTGAGATCACTCAACATTTTCTTTGGGAAAACAAACAGGATCACACCTTTTTTAAACTAAAGGAGGCTCTCCAACAATCCCCAATCTTATATCTGTATATATGCAATTGTTACAAACTCTGTACTCTTTTGTACCATGCATGTCCTGGGCAGGAATTGGGCCATTGACTCAGCTGCAAGGAAAACAACCAGGAACCCATTGCTTATTTCAGTCCATTGGCCAACGCGTGTGCATCTCCCATAGAAGGTCTAGTAGCAGAGCTTGTGAAAGCTTCCGCTGATCTAGTTCTAGTGTCCCCTCAAACATGATGACTCCCCATTATGTGCAGACATCAGCCCTTCTCAGCTAGATACCTTACTAATATTCAGGGAAATATTGTTTATTTCCCTTTTAAATATCTCTAGCCATTCCTATAGTCCCTGAAACATAGCAACACTCCTTTCTCTACCTAAGAAGGAAAATCACATAACCTTTTAACTTTCGTAGGATAATTTTTTGGAAACACCCTTAGATAATCCTGATTTAATTTTGTTTGTACCTAAAAATAAAAAATGGAAAATGTTACACAGGTTATATTCTCACAGATCAAACTTCACCATTAGAGTATGAGTTTCCACCAAAAGTTAAATCCACCAGATGGCTGAATTGATCACCCCCCTCTGAGATACACAAGTCATATAAGTTAAAAAGCAAATATTTATACCAACAGTAGGTAAACTTGTAGGATGGGCCATGATGTAGGTAATGCTTCAGAATCAAAGAGGCTTCCAGAACTCTTCAGAAATAACGAAAATTATTGCAACCATACCCTTCAAAAAGAAATTAAAAAAATATTCAAAGAAGTCATCCATCGCCAAAGTAAGCTGCTGGTTCAGGCAAAAAACATTGGCAAAAATCAGAATACACATTGTTTAAGGATAATTGTGATGTTCACAAAACTGTTGTTGGGTCAGTCATACAAAATGACCTGTTTCGGGTTATAAAAATATGTCATTTTTAAAAGAATATTGCCAAGGATGTTTCCATTATATGTCTTACTTACCAAAAACATAATCCTGGCAAGACTAAAGATGGGACATGGACAGGAATCAATGCCTACAGCTCCCTTGTATACCTCCAGCCCTCATCACCCCCACAAATGCACAATAAGTATCTTCCAGTCATTATTTGCTTCTTCTTAGAATGTATTGAGGCTTTTTGTCACATGAAAGGAAGTAGTAGTGAAAAATTAGTTTGATATTGTGAGACTTCCATTACACCACAATGGTTTAGAGGGTCCCCATACAGGTAAGCCTCTTTGATATCAGGGAATTTAAAAATGCAAAGCCTATCTATAATAATGAAAGGAGGGAAAAGAAAGTATATTTGAAAATGTGGACCTTTTAGTGTGTTTGTCAAGAAAACTCAGAAAAGTTTCCTTATATATGAAGATACATTAATAATAACTTCAACAGATGCAAAGAACACAGATGAGAACATAAATGACAAACTCTGAGTGAGATTGAAAAGTGTGTATAGGTGGTATTGTTTTCTCTTTATGGCATATGATTTGAGAAATCCTTTTTTTACCCTGAGATCATAATGATGATCTCTTACTTTGAAAATCTTTAAGAATTTTTCCTTTTATATTAGGTCTTTTATCCAGCTGCAAAATACTATTTTCCCCTTTTTGGATCAACTTTATTAAGGAATCATTAATATATTATAAAATGCACCCATTTAAAACATTCAGTTCTGCAAGTGTCAGCAAATATTTCCATCATTCTAGGAACTTCCCTTTTTCTTGTTCCCCAGGCTCAGGCGACCACTGGTTGCTTTTTTCAATATAGATTAGATTCCTTTTTTTTTTTAAGATTATTTATTTATTTTGAGGGAGAGAGAGTGTGCATGCGTGCGTGGGCAAGGAGCAGAGAGTGAGTGAGAGAGAGAGAGAGAGAGGGAGAGAGAATCCTAAGCAGGCTCCATACTGTCAGTGCAGAGCCCGAAGCAGGGCTCAATCTCAGGAACCATGAGACCATGACCTGAGCCGAAATCAAGAGTTGGACGCTTAACTGACTGAGCTACCCAGGTGCCCTTAGATTAGATTTCTTATTCCTAGGGGTACATATAAACGAAACCATATATGATGTACTTTGTTGTGCCTTTTGCTCTTTTTGCTCAGGATCATATTTTTGAGATCCATCCATGTTATTGTATAAATCAATACATTGTCCCTTTGTTATTGCTGAATAGTAATCGAGTGTATGAATATATCACAGTTCCATTCACCTGTTGATAGAAATGTGGGTTGTTTCCAGTTTATGGTTATTATGAATAAAGCCACTATGAATATTCACATTTAAGATGTTTTGTAGGCATATATCTTTATTCTTCCTCAATAAAGACCTAAGAAAGAATTGTAAGATCGTATTTTTATTTATATTTTATTATAAAAAGACATTTTATATAAATAGTATAAAGATATAGATATAGATATATCATTGGACAAATATAAGTATTTTGAATATTTTCTCTCAGCATGTACCTTGCATATCCATATTCTTAATGGTATCTTTAAAATATATTTCCAAATTCTTCAATACTCCTTCCTTCAAGAGATGGAGCTTAACCATCTCCTTTTGAGTTTGGGCTGTAATTGTAGTTGATTTACTTCTCATTAACAGAATAAAGTAAAAGTAATGATTCACAACTTTGGAGACTAGATCACTCTCCCATCCCTTTTTTCTCTTATCACTGTGAGCATCTCTCTTTCCCACCATTTTTCTTGAGCCAGCTCTTAAGGCAAGATAATGCTACTATAGTCTACTTCAGAGTATTGATGTAGAGCATGCTTTTTCTCTGTCCAAATAAGTAAAGAACACTAGAAGAACTTCGCTTTCCCAAAAGTGACGACAGTGTACCTCCACTATCTTATCTCAAGGGCTAAGTCTACTCTCTGGATATTTGTAATGATTTAGTATATAGAGACTTTGGTCCTTTCACAATTAATTTTCTTCTTCTATTTTGTTCCCACACATATTTATCAAGTGCCTGTTATGTGCCAGCACAGTTCTAAGCACTTGGGATATTCATCAAAAGTAAAACAGATTAATTTCATGATAATAACATTTAAAAAACTAGGAACAGAAGAAACTACCTCAAAATCATAAAGCCATATATGAAAAGCCCATAGCCAACATCATACACAATGCTGAAAGACTGAAAGCTTTTCCAAGATGAGGAACAAGGCAAGAATGCCTAATTTCACTATTAGTATTCAACATATTCTGGAATCAGATAGGAAAAATAAATAAAAGTCATCCAAATTAGAAAATGACCTCTGTATATTGCATGATCTTATGTATAGAAAACCCTAAAACCCCTGTTACAATTAATAAATAATTTCAGCAAAAGTGCAGCACACACAGTCAACTCACAAAAATCAGTTGCATTTCTATACACTAATGATGACTAATACAAAAAGGAATTTAAAGAAACAATTGCACTTACTATAACATCCAAAAGGATAAAATACCTAGGAATAAACTTAACCATGGAGGTAAAAGACTTATGCACTGAAAACTACAAAATATTGCTTAAAAAATTAAAAAATACAAATAAATGGAAAGATAGTACATGTTGTGGATTGGAAAATTTACTATTGTTGAAATGTTCATCTTACCCAGAGCAATCGATAGCGTCAGTGCAATCCTCATCAAAATTCCAATGGCATTATTTGTAGAAATAGAAAAACCAGGGTGGTCTGGGTGGCTCAGTCAGTTAAGTATCCAACTTCGGCCAAGGTCATGTTCTCACAGTTTGTGAGTTTGAGCCCTGTTTTGGGCTCTGTGCTGACAGCTCAGAGCCTGGAACTTGCTTCGGATTCTGTGTCTCTCTCTCTCCCTCCCCCCACCCCCACTTGCACTCTGTCTCTCTCTCAAAAATAAATAAACATTTAAACAATTAAAAAAAAAAAAGAAATAGAAAAAACATCCTAAAATTCATATAGAATCTCAAGGGCCAAACAGCTAAAACAATCTTAAAAAAGAACAATGTTGGAGGCCTCACACTTCCTGATTTCAAAACATACTACAAAGGAACAGTAATTAAGAGGGTGTGGGGGCACCTGGGTGGCTCAGTTGGTTAAGCATCTGACTTGGGCTCAAGTCACCATCTCATGGTTTTGAGTTCAAGCCCCGTGTTGGACTCTGTGCTGTGCTGACAGCTCAAAGCCTGGAGCCTGCTTCAGATTCTGTGTCTCCCTTTCTCTCTGCTCCTCCCCTGATCACTCTCTGTCTCTCTCTCTCACAAAAATAAATAAACATTAAAAAAAAATTAAAGAAAAACAATGGTATGGTACTGGTACATATAGACCAATGGAACAGAACAGAACTCAGACATAAGGACTTGTGTATATGACCAAATGATTATGGACATGGCTGCCAACATTACATAATGAGGAAGGGTTAGTCTCTTTAACAAATGGTGCTGGGAAAACTGGATATCTTTATGCAAAGTAATGAATTTGGACTCTTTACCTACAGTGTATACAAAAATTATCTCAAAATCGAATAAAGGCCTAAATGTAAGACCCAGAAGTATAAAACTCCTAGAAGAAAACATGGGAGATGAGCTTCAGGACCTTGGATTTGGCAACAATTTCATGGCAGTGACATCACAAGTACAACTAACTAAAGCAAAAAGGGATTAATTTAAAAACATAATTAATTAATTATGTGTATCAAAGGAAACAATCATAAAAATGAAAAGACAATGTACAGAATGTGAGGAAATATTTGCAAATCATATCTGATAAGGGGTTAATATTCAGAATATATAAGAATCTTCTACAATTCAACAACAACAATGAAAAAAACCTGATTAAAAAATAAACAAAAGGGGATGCCTGGGTGGCTCAGACAGTCAAGTGACTGACTCTTGGTTTTGGCTCAAGTCATGATCTCATGGTTTCATGGGTTCGAGCCCCATGTGGGGATCTGCACTGGTAGCACAGAGTCCACTTGGGATTCTCTGTCTCCCTCTCTTTGCCCCTCCCCCATGTGTGCTGCCTCTGTCTCTCTCAAAATAGACTAATAAAGTTTAAAAAAATAAACAAAGGACTTGAATAGATAATCCTCCTGAGCAGATATACAAATGACCAATAAGCATATGAAAAGATGTTCAGGAATCATAAGGAAATGCAATCAAGACCACAGTCAGATATCACCTCACATACATCAGGATCATCACTATCAGAAGAAGAGAGAATAACAAGTATTGGTGAGGATAAGAGAATTCAGAACTTTTGTGAACAGTTGGTGGGAATGTAAAATGGTGCAGCCATTGTGGAAAATGGTATGGAGGTTGTTTCCTAATATTTAAAAATAGAATTACCTTATAATCTAGCAATTTTACTCCTGAGTATATATCCAAAAGAACTGAAAACAGAGTTTTGAAGAGATATTTATACACATATGTTTATTGCAGTATTAATCACAATAGCCAAGGTGTGGAAACAACCCAAAGGTCCATAGAAAAATAGATGAAGAAAATGTGGTAATATACATACTATGGAATATTATGTAACCTTGAAAAAGAAGGAAATCCTATCACATGTTAATTCATGGACAAATTTTTAGGAAATTATGCTAAGCAAATAAAAGCTAGTCACAAAAGGGCAAACACTATATGATTCCACGCATATGAAACATTTAAAGCAATCGTTCATATTAACAAAAAGTAGAAAAATGGTTGCCAAGAACTGCTGGGGGGACTTAATGCTTAGTGGATATAAAGATTCCGTTTTGCAAGATGAAGACAGTCTAGAGATCTGTTGCAAAACAATATGAATATACTTAATACTAATGAATGTACCCCAAAAAGATCAAAATGGTAAATTTAATGTAATTTTTTTAATCTCTGTAAAAAGTTAAAAATAAAACAAACAAAATAAAACAGATAAAAGTCTGTGTCCCACATTAAAAAAGTAATCATGTTTTCGTACAACCACCAACTTCCCAGGACATCCTTCCGGTCAACTAGATGGATGACATTATTATGATAGGCATGATGTTGCAAACATTTGAAACATCTTAGTGAAATAGCTATGTGCCAGAAAGATATATAATCTGGGAAAGTGCAAAGTCTTTCTACCTTAGTGATCTTTTTTTGGAGTCTGAGACATATCGGAACCTGATCTCCAAAATGAAGGTATGAAATATAAATTGGTGCAGCTTACTGCATCTCCACTGCCACCAATAAGAAGAGGCATAAGGCTTGAAGGGCCTTTAGAAAGAATATGGATTTTGAAAGGAGCATATATCACATTTGTGATGACTCTGTGTGTGTGTATATATATACATATATGTTATGCCCAGAATTCGTGATCCCCAAAGACCGCCAGGGAGTCGAGTCTGATGTAAAAGCAAAAGAGCCTTTATTCGAGCTAGCTCGAGCTCAATCCCCTACCTGCACCAACGCAGCGGTGAGATACTGGGGAGAGAGACCGAGTTTCAAAAGGACAAAGGTTTTATTGGGGCCTAGGGGCAGTTGGTGAGGTAATGGCTGTGGCCTCAGCCGATTGGCTGGGGAAGGGTCCGAGTCCTGTTAGGCAGGTGAGCGGGAGGTTACTCAAAGGGAGGAGGCGTGGTCAAGGTGAAGGACACAGAACAAGATGGAGTCGGCCGGCGTAGGCCCACCCTTTCAATATATATATATGTATATATGTACATAAAAACATACATGTTTCCCTCTACCAGATAAGTCATAAAGCTGCCAGCTTTAATTGGCCCTGGGCATGAGAAGTCTTTCCAGCTGGTTCAGTGTAAGCATTCTCAAAATCAATGGCTGCATACCATATGCTAGGAGTGGTGCTGTAAATAGAGCACATCTGGAACAGCAATTATAATTTGAGTCACCACCTTATTAATTTCAGAAAAATCCCTTTTTATTCTCCAAAACCAAAAACCAAGTTAAAAGGGCATTTGTTAGAAAACACCACCTCTACTTATTTCAAATGTTTAAAGATGACACTAACATCTGTAATTCTTCCAGAAAAGTGATACTGCTTTTAGCTAACAATTTGATATGGAAGGATGGTTACGAATGCTTCCTCTGGGCATGTTCATCAGAACAGCCTTTACTTCATAAGTTGGTGAGCCGATGTATATATTCTGCCAAATGCCAAGTATTCCTATTTAAAATCTACATTAATAAATGAAGGAAATAACCAAGGTATGTTTGTGGAACTATTATGCCCACTATGAGACAGCCTCAAGCCAAAATTCCTTTTATCACCCAAGCTTCATACACTGATTTGCATTCAACTGTCATTGGTAGAACACAGTGCTATTTAAGTGACAAACCTTAGCATCAGAGCAGAGCCCAGTAATCCCTGAAAAAGTCTAGGTACACAGTAACCTCAGTAAATGGACCAAACTACAAACCAAGCTTTAGGCCTTATCACAGTGCCCTTCCTTAAATGCACTCTTCAGTGATGGACCTCTGGAAATTGCATGAGAAGCTGTATCTCTCTACTGTGTCTACTGTATCTATAATCTACTGTGATTAACTCAGGTCAGGCTGTTGTGTTTGCTAAATGTAGGGTATTCTAGAACACATACTCAGTTGCCTTTCTTTTCCAGTTTAAGGATTTCCATTTATCTAGGAGCTATCACCGAGGGTCTCTAGAGGAAAAAAATCAGACCTTTCTGATTACCACTCCTAACTTCCTGCCTACTATGATGACCACATCTGTCTTTGCTGTAATGACTAGAGTTGCCATTCAGCCATAAGCCCATTTCAATAGTAATATTTTCATCCTTAGGGGAAAAAAGGGGAGTCACCTCTTCTTTTGACAAGCACGGTGCAGTGAAGCTTGGCTCTCGGTGTTATGATTAATCTAAGTCCCCCCAATTTTCAGCTCCCCTCAATCAATATTTCAAATTTCATATAATAGGCCAAGAAAGCCTATGAATTTGACTACCTTGTAAGGTTGGACTTTGTATCTGATTTACAGTTATACCAGCTCTGAAATGCCAAGAGATAATACATTTTTAAAATCACTCGTAGAAGTTCCCTGGTTTTCTGCCCTCCAATTAACAAGCATTTAAAACCCTGAGCTTTTCACTTCTTTCCATAAATCTCTGTAGAAATCAGAAGAAACCACGTTGCCTTCAAGTCCTTGTACTCTCTATGTAATGGGCCATCATAGCAGCCCCCAGCTCACCCCAGCCTTACCTTCAAGAGCCTTTATTCCAAGGGATAATTTAAATAACTATTTTTCAATCGCCACTTCCCATTTTCCATTGATAACTGGATTGTGTGTAACCAAACCCAAATATGTCAGATAACCACACTTAGTTTCCCATATTTGAGGTGGAGTGGCCTACAACTATTTTGAAACTAACAACTGAAAAAGACGAGGTCCAACTGCAGGAAATTAAAACTACTCTAGCACTCACAAAGAGAAAGGACTTTAGTTGTTTAAAAATCTAAAATGAGGGGCGCCTGGGTGGCTCAGTCGGTTAAGCGGCCAACTTCAGCTCAGGTCACGATCTCGCGGTCCTTGAGTTCGAGCCCCGCATCAGGCTCTGGGCTGATGGCTCAGAGCCTGGAGCCTGCTTCCGATTCTGTGTCTCCCTCTCTCTCTGCCCCTCCCCTGTTCATGCTCTGTCTCTGTCTCAAAAATAAATAAAACGTTAAAAAAAAAAATTAAAAAAAAAATCTAAAATGAAACTTAGGAAGGGCCTGATAAATAAACACTCTTGAGAGCAATCCTGCTGATCTGGACTTCCACCTCTCCTCTCATCATCGGCTAGACTGGAATCAGGGGCTGTTAGCAGAACTGTTGACATCAAAAGCACACCGTCAAAAGCACACCGCCTGCCCCAGGTTCAGGGCAGCACTATTCACAATAGGCAAGAGATAGAAGCAACCCAAATGCCCATCAACAGATGAATGGCTAAAGAAAATGTGGCATATACATATAATGGAATATTAGTCAGCATTAAAAAGGAAGGGAATTCTGACAATGCTACACAGATGAATCCTGAGGACATCACTCTAAGTAAAATAAACCCGTCAGGAAAAGACAAATACTGTATAAATCTGTGAGAGCTATCCACAATAATTCAAGTCATAGAAACAGAAAATGGAATGGGTGGTCGGTAGGGGCTCTGGGGCAGGAGAAGTATAGCATTGTCATTAATGAGTGTAGAGTTTCAGATTTGCAAGACGAAAAAGTTCTAGAGATTGGTTATGTGACAATTTCAATATGTTTATTACTACTGAAGTGTATGCCTAGAAATGGTTAAGATGGTAAATTTTGTTACGTATATATTATAACAATTAAAAATAAAAGTATTTTAGAAAGCAGATTGCCTTAGCTAAGACCCAGGGATGAGGTTTGACACTGTTACTGCCATAACACTATCTTGCCACTAGCCAAGGATATGACTGGATACTGATCCCTGGTGAAGAAAACTCCCAAGGTCTCAAGGACCTTTGCTTAGCAGAAAAGCAGCAGGCACATGGCCTCTGTATGTATGGCCTTCAAAGCCCTGCATTACTATTTCTGATAGCCAGCGCCTCAAGCCAGACTCCTAATTACTCTTGCACAGTAGAAGGTCAAATGGGTGGCTAAGTGCCAATCCACTATATCCACCACAAAAAAAAAAAAAAAAAAATGTTCTATAAAGAAAAAATAGTTAAAATACATTTTCAGGACTTCTGGTTCTACTAAGAACACGGGCAATTTAGTTCTGAGACTTCCCACTTTCCCCGAAACCTATACAGAGAAATAACGGAGAAAAATAGGGGAAAAGAAACCAAAACATTCCCACATAATGCATTTTCTATAAAACTACAAAATGTGGAAACCCCCCAAACCACAGATTATGTGTAAGAAGTGTGCCACAGGAGACACAGGAAAACTGCAAGGCTAAAGAATGGAGCACTAGGAAGCTAGTAGTGGTAGATTCCAGAAATCTCTAGAAAATATCCACGACATTGTCATGAGAGGGAGCTGCACAGATCAGTGTAGAGATTAAACAGGGCTCAAGGATGAATTAGGCTCACCTTCAGCCTAAGAATGGGGCTAGAGGCAGAGAAAATAAAAAGGTAAGGACTCTAGCCAAGGGAGCCTATAGGTGGCAGACCTTGCAAAGATCTAGCAAAATACAGATCTGAGAGTGTGCGCATTCTCAGAAGGCAGTGCTACCTCTTAATGACAGTCAAAAGGAGGCCTCTGGATGGGGAGAAGGGAGATTGAGAAAACCGTGGACTGGTGGCAAAAGCCCTCCTAAACCAGATGGGACGCTGGCTGTCAGAGGAAGTGTGATTACACAGATGAAAAAGAAAGTCTTTCAATCCAGCACAGTGATTTTCAACCCAGGGTAACTTGGACAATATTAGGAGCCTTTCTGGTTGTCACACTGGAGAACATCCTGCGATGCACAGGACAGCCCCAAATGTCAATAGTTCCAAGGTTGGGGTGCTTGGAGGATTCAGTCGGTTAGGCATCCATCTCTTGGTTTCGGCTCAGGTCATAAACTCAAGGTTCGTGAGTTTGAGCACCGCGTCAGGGCTCCACATTGACAGTCCCGAGCCTGTCTTAGGATTCTCTCTCTCTCTCTCTCTCTCTCTCTCTCTCTCTCTTTCTGTCTCTCTCTCTCTGCCCCTCCCCAACTCATGCTGTATCTGTCTCTCTCAGAAAAAATTAATAAACTTTTTTAAAAAGCTTGGGGCATCTGGGTGGCTCTATTGGTTAAGGGTCTGACTTTTGGTTTCAGCTCAGGTCATGATCTCACGGCTTCATGGTTTGAGCCCCCCACCAGGCTCTGCGCTGGCAGCACAGAACCTACTTGGGATTCTCTCTCGCTCCTCCCTCTCTCTGCCCCTACCCTGCTTATGCTGTCTCTGTCTCTCTCAAAATAAATAAATAAACCTAAAAAAAAAAAAAAATAGTTCCAAGGTTGAGAAACTTTACTCTAATAACAGAAAAGGGAGCCCTTGAGTTGTGAGTTTTAGAATGATACCTTGGCTCACCTCTTCCTCCACTGGAACTTCCTGCTAATGGTCCAGGAAAATCAAATAAATTCAAATATTAAAAAAAATAGAAGCACAGAATATTATGAATTATACTATAAGGGAAACTGAAACGAAGAGGCTCATTTTTTCCCATATATAATGAAAATTCTTCAAAAAATATTGCCATGAAAGAGACAAACATTGTGATCCAACTGTCCTACAGAAATTGTGAAAATTGATAAAAGACTATACATAACAAAAGTACAATAACTAAGGGAGAAGGTGGTGGATGAAGGTATTGGGCAACCACAATTTGAGAATTTGAAGTGGACTTAGAGACTGTAGGTGATTTAGAAAATGCAGGAGTTCAAGAAACCACTAGAACAAAAATACAAAGTTTGTGCTATGACTACAGAGTAAGCAATTGCAAAAGAGACTATATAGCTTGAAAAGTTTAAATTATTTATTATCTGGCCCTTTAGAGAAAAAGTGTACTGGCTGTTGACATAGAGAGTGGGGAGGCAGTAGCCAGGGACATGGCTGGTGAATAAAACCTGAATCATGCAGGCTTGAGCTAACCTATTTTGATTTTATGTTATGGACCATGGAAAGCCACTGAAGTGGTTTAAACAGAGTGCCATAACCAGGTAAATATTTTCAAAAGGGCACACTGACTTCTATGTTCAGGATAGGTAGACAGAGATAGAAATGGAAATGAGACTAGCTAGGAGGCCATCATAGTAATGCAAAGAGACTATGGTACTTTGGGCTGGGGTAGTGAAATGTAGTCTAAGAAATACTAAGGCAACTCATAAATACAGAGAACAAATTGGCAGATGCCAGATAGGAGGAGGATGGGATGATGGGTGAAATAGGTAAATGGGATTAAGAGGTACAAACTTTCGGTTATAAAATAAATATCATGGAGATGAAATATACAGCATAGGGAATGCAGTTAATAATATTGTAATAATGTTGCATGATTACAAATCATAACCAGTCTTATCATGGTGATCATTGTATAATGTATAGACTTGTCCATTCACTTGGCATTGTATACCTGAAACTAATGTTAACCTTGTACATAGACCATATTTCAATATTCAAAGGGAGGGAGGGGCGCCTGGCTACCTCAGTTGGAGCAGCATGGGACTCTTGATCTCGGGGTCATGAGGGCAAGCCCAACGTTGGGTGTAGAGATTACTTAAATAAACAAACAAACTTGAAAAAATTAAAAAATATGAAGAGGGAAGGAAAGAAGTATTTACAGGGTAAGATACCCAGAATTTGGGGATTTAGTTGATGTGAGGATGGGGGTAGGAGATATAAAAAATGTTGTTTTTTTTTTCTTTTCGTTATCTTGCCTCAAGAGTATCAACTGAAATTAGGAAAAATGGAATAGGCGATCCTTGAGGTCTTTAGTTCCGGTTGTCTTACTTTTGTAATGTTAAGTTTACACACTGATAGCTATGTTATTTCTGGTTATTATTATCATTTTAAACTGAAAATTTAGGGCATTTTAAATATAATTATCAAACAGTTTAAAATTATGCTATCAGGCAAACATAAAATGAACATATTTCAAATATATTATTTAACTCATTAATAAATGAAGGACCAATACAGAGTTATAATTGGGGCAAAGGACATTTTAGAAATATCTATTTGAAATTTAAAACAGAAATTTTAGAGAGCACCTAAGTGGCTCAGTAGGTTGAGCATCTTACTCTTGCTTTTGGCTCAGGCCATGATCTCACAGTTTGGGAGTTTGAGCCCTGCATCAGGCTCTACACTGACAACACAGGGGATTCTCTCTCTCTTTCTCTCTCTCTCTGCTCCTCTCTTGCTTGTGTACGCTCTCTCTCTCTCTCAAAAGTAATGAACTAATAACTAACTAAACAAATAAATTTGAAATGTTAGAATAAAATTAATAGATTAGATACTAAACTGGTTGTTATTTTATAGTTATTAACTTTTGTGGTTATCTGTTCCACTAGACAAAAACTATTTATAAACTCTGATGAACAAAACTCTGTAAATTAACCTTCGCTTCTATGAAATTGTAATATGTCCCAGACAATCAAACATATTAAGCCCAATATGACAATAAAGAACACTCAATAATCTCTTTTCAAGTTTTATATAATTTTTCTGGTAGGTCCATTAAGTTGTCTGTAGTGAAACAAATGGCATTGCTCATTTCAACATAATTTAGAATTGCAATAATTCTATTTCTGCTATGATTTCTCTCATATTCAGATCCAAATAAGGGAGAGATAAACAGAAGAAGTCTTGACCATAAGAACCATAGCAGGGGGAAAATGAGTTTTATGTAGAATGATGGTTAGAAGACTTCTTTCCGATTTTAAGTGAAAGTTTTCCATTTCTGGGATATTTACTAAAATCTTAAGGTAAGAGTCTGACTTTAAATACATACATTTCAATTTGTAGTAAGGAAAAAAAAATGTCTTCTTAAAACAGAACAAAATTAATGATAACTTACTGCAGCCAAAAAAAGATTTAAAGATATTTTCCTTACTTGTTTCATGACTTTGGCTTACCTAGTTGGCAGCTTCATCATTTGAATATGGCCTACTATCAACCAAAAAGCTGACCAGAATTTTCTGAAGAGTAGATTATCAGGATTGTGGTTTCTAGAACCAGCTGTTCTTGTGTGTAAGCTTCATGTTCTTCTCACCTAATAGTCATGATTATGAAATGATTTTCTGTCATAGGACTAATTATGAAGCACATATAATTAAGTGTTTTAATACTCCATATTTACCTTAAACCTATACATTTTCTTGAAGTAAATCTTTGTGGGCAGTAACTTGTATCGTTATCTATCTCACTTGCCAGTGAGAAGTCTGAGCCATGAGAAGGAAACATCGTGCCTGTGATGTCCCATTAAACAATTTGGAGAAACTAAGAATGTATCTTCCTGGGAAGTTGAAGGAATTGAATCATGAGGATTCTGTATTGACCTAGATATGTATTTTGAATGTCAAAAATAAAAATTCTGAGACGAGTAATTTTATAGAGGAATTCTAAGAATCTCCGGCTTTTTAATAGGTGTTGTTCATGACTAATGAGGTGTTCTATTGTGAACTTGGATAAGGTAACTCCCAAAGGTGCTTTCATGCAATAGGGTGGGAAGGAGGCCATATCACTTGTAGTATTAGACTTGGGAAATGAAAATGGAATTGCTCCCAGGGCTAGGATTTGTCTGTCATTTAGTACTAAGTAAGCTCAAAGGCCCAATTCTCTTTCTATTCTTGGTAAAACTAATGCAAAAGGCAGAAGAAAATTAACTATGTCTTATGAATTCAGACAATTCTAGAAATAATCCAAATGGTCAAATGATTTCTTTGGCTTGTGGCATGCATATCAGTTGCCTTCCCAAGTTAATTCATTCACTTATAGCCCTAAGACTCTTTCATTTTCCACTGGCCATTCAGAAAAACAAAATGGTGCCTTCTCACGAGTGCTTGAGAGACGAGGAAATTTGGAGCAATCCTCTACTGGTGAGGAAGCATTCATGTTGCTTTATACCTATCACAAAGGTAAAAATCGGAGCTTTCAATGAAAAGCATTTTCCACTATCTAAAAAAACATTAAATTCTTCATTAAAACATAGAAAGTATTGATTAAATAAATAAGAAGACTTCAAAACAATTTGTTTTAAAATGTCATGGATTTTTGTCAAAGAGTAAAGACACTTTTGGAAGTCAATTTCATATCTGAGGAGAAAATCTCCAAAAGCAGCTTCACTTTGTTCAACAGTATCCATAACTAGAAAGAATCTAATACACATACGTAAATATTTCAGCATTAAGGTACGCATCCTTTCAGGCAACAGTCACACATGTTAACTTAATTTTATTCTTCATATATTTACCAGGGAAAATCCTCTTTCTTTCCTGAAGGCTTAAGAGAATACATACTTGGATCCTTCCAAGTTTAGCATGAAGCTACACCACCAATTGTGATATAGTAAAATCTTATTTATTCCCATTATTTTCATCTTAGTTATAAGCTATTATAAGCAGTTGAATGGGTAATCTCAAAGAGAATGGAAACTTCCTTCAGTGGATATTGGGGATGGCCAAACCTAACTAGCATGCTAAAATCTGCCTTGGAATTACTTTTTTCTACTTTGATAACGATAGTGATAGCAATGATGACGATGATGACGATGATCATGATAAAAGCAATAGTAGTAACAACAGCAGTGACTAAGCTTAACCAAGTCTTTGGTATGTATGCCCCAAGCACAACGCTAAGTACTTAGCATTACCTCATTTACCCTTAGCCATCATCTTTCTATGAGGTCTCGTCACATAAAGGGACACTTATGTAAGCACAAGTTTTCAAAGAACCTATTTCGGGGGCATCTGTAGACATACTCCAAAGTGGCTCACCATTTTACAAATTTTTAAAAATTTTTCCTGTTTCATCGCAATCATATAGGTTAATTTTACATTCTATTCCATAACATATATGCCTTTATTTTACTATTAAAGTAATACACTTTAAAAGTTAACAATAGAAAACTTATATATACAAATATAAACAGAAAATTTATATATATTCCATAGAATCAATATTGTTTACTTGACATTCTAGCCTCACTTTCATTACTGCAGTCTTCCTTCATTAAGTAAAATGCCATCAGAGATTTTTTTTAAATGATGTTAAGTCAACTTAATAAGCTAACCATTATCGCTAAGATGACAATGAATTAATTCACCATATCCAACATTTTTGTCCTCTATCTTTTCTTCTGAACATTTCCCCATCAGCTCAAAAACTTTTGATAAGTACCTCCTTCCACAGCTTAATCATAGAGAGTAGCCCAAGACTAACAGCAAAGGATGTGAGGCCACAGTTCATTGTATTCTTCCAAGTACAGTCCTTTGGGTCATCTACTATGTGAGTCTGGTTAGTTCCTCTCTCAGGGTCTGCAAATAGAGTCATCCTGGACATAAAACAACTTTGGTCATTCTGACATTCACCTTTTATTGCCCTCAATATAGATGAGCGGAAGAGAAGTAGAGTTTGTAAGACAAAGGCTGTGCATATACAATTTTAAGGTTCATTGTCTTCATTTACATGCTCACAAAAGAAAGTCTTCATGTCCACTCCACATAGCTCAGGAAAGGAAAAATGTAGATATACTTGGAGCAAAATTTCTTGGGCGTCTCTAACATCAAAACATTTTTCTTCAAACCTTTGAATAAAAGTGACACACCAAAGGGATTTGACATGTTCCTTTGACTTCTTGTATCCCAGAACTTCACTGAAATATCTTGAAGACTCTTATGTGCAAATTAAGAAGTATTAGACCAAATTTAGTTTAGAAAATTATCAAAGACAACTGCTAAGCATTGGCCAATTGGAAGGTAAGAGAAGGTAGGTTAAAAAAAAAAATGGAGACACATTAGGAGAATTCAGTAGAATAGTATTGTCTAACCAATTTTTCCTAAGACTTGGGACAAACTCAGGCATATAACAAACTGAGGCTCTTAGAGATGGCCTTATAGCCTTTCACCTTCTTGCTGCTAGTACACTGTCAGTGACTTTAGGAGGATCCCTTGCTATGTTGACTTATTGTCACATGTGAACTTAACTGCTTTCAGAGACAAATCAGGTAATAACTATAGGGATGTGACAGCCCCTAAAGTGCTTTTGGAAAGATGACTCTAGTAAAGAAGAGTAGAAGGCAAGATGGAGGGAGGTGACTACAAGGCCCCTACATGTTCAGTCAAGGTCAATGACCTCTTAGGTTACAGCAAAAGGAACCTGTGAGAGATGAGAATCATTGCCATCCCACCACGATGATTTTACATCATTTTGAGATATTTGTAGCATTCTTGGTGAGTTAAAACTTTTCCCCATTGCCCTGGAAAAAGGGAGAAGAATGATACCGAGGAAAATAGAGACAATGTAACTTTTAGTCTTGCCGATCCTTGATCAAATTTGGAAGCAAAAGCTAGAGCAAAATGTATCTATTTCTTCAGTCTCTCCTTTCTCCTCACTCTTCCTCTCATTAACTGACAATTTTGAAGTCCACGCTCCAAGCACATGGACTGGACATCCCAGCCAAAAGATTCATTACAATTAGTTTTGCTGGTATAATGCAATTTTTCCCATCACTGTATTTTTGTTTTGTTACCTCTATCTTTTGAACTTTATAAATAATGAATAAGACCTGCAAAAGATGGGTTAGGGGAAAACTGTGAATAAACTTTCAGAATAACTGCAAAACTGCAGAATAAAATAGATAAGAATTTTAAAGCACACCATCCCACCTGAAGACATATTCTCTATGGGTCCAGAGAAACGAAAAGCTGTCCTTAACACTGCAACTGATAAGCTTGCTTTTCAATTTCAATTCCTTTTAGGTTTAACAACCACTCCAAGGTTGTTATGGAGTTATATACAATATTTTCAAAGAATTTCTTTTTGTCAGTATGCAGTGACTCTACACTTCATCTATCATCTAGAGAAATCTGTCTTGGGGTCAATTTTGCATGATACTCTTCATCATGTATAGAAGAGAATGCAAAATTTTGAGGTAATTTTTTTATATGAAGTACATCCTTGAAATATTTTTTCCCAATGTACTGTTAGTTATGAAAACACTCAGAATATGTTCATTCTTATGCCAGTAAGAATATTACCTCTCTGGCAGTTGTTGAATATGGTCTCTTAAGAGTATCTTAAGAGAATATCTACCCTGTATAGCTATTCATCAATTTTCAAATATAATTTAATAAGTGTCGGGTTGATTGAAATACTTACCACTTCACATTGAACATCAGTCAATTGGCATTTACCAGTTAGAAATGCTTCAGGTGTAAAATCAATCTACCTCTCTGGGAAATTCCCAACATGGAATTTAAACTTCCATGTCCTGTTCAACAGTATTACAAAAACACTTAAGACCGTTAAAGCTCTTACAAGAGTTCATAATTAATTTATTGTGCAGTTGTACTGCCAAAAGTAGAGAGTTAATTGATAGACCAAAGTGGTCCCTACATCAGAACCTAATTTATAGAGTTTTGCAAAAGGACAATTCGTGCATAGGGGAAAATAAACCAAGACTTCTAAAGCACACTGGAGCCACTTAATCACTTGGTTAACTCCTCTACACGGTGAATAAATTCTGCGACTTTCAAGATCACATGCGCTTTTTGTGACTTTTATCCCCATGCCTGCACCTGCACTGATGTTGTGGTTGGATGACAGAGCAGACAGCTCTGATTCAAATCATCAAGAGCTCTGTGCAATTTGGAGTTCTCTTGTTTTCTTTTCTACTCAGTTTTGTTTGGCCTCAGTGACCCAGATGGAAGGCAACACCAAATTTAACGTACTTTAATAATACTCAGTACAACTGAAAGAACAACCCAGTTAGGTTTGACTCTTACAGACGTATTAAGAATGTGAATAATCTCTAATCGTTGCTCATTATCCTCTAAGTTATTGCACGGGAACTGTGATAGCCTCTGTTAGAGAACTCGCTTTCAAATCCAGTTCTAAAATACTATCCACCTGTTTATTCATCTATCCACCCATCATACATTTGTTGGGCACCCCTTATGTTTAAGCCATTGTGTTAGGCATAATGTAGAAGGTAACCGAAGAGAGTGATTCTTAGTTCATAAACTCAAGTAAGCAAAATAAAAAATTGTAGTTATTTTCTTTAAAGACCTCATCCTGTCAAGCTGGAAGATAATTTAGCTTCAGTCATTACTAGGTTCCCTGTGCCAAGGTGTGCAAGGGTCTTGGAGTTTTATATATGCTCCGATACATCAGAGAGGAATTTTGGTTACAACTGGTCATTTTTCCACACTGGTCACTGATAGGACACTGAGGGGTATAACCTAAATAGACTCAATGGGACTGGTCATCCTGATCCTGCTATTCTACCCTTGGGCATGGACATTCTAGTGGCTCAAAACTGGCCTTTTTTAGTACTACACAGGCATTACCTTCAAGGGCACTGTCAGGGAGAAAGTACTGTTCCCCTGCACCCCACAGATCTCCATTTTTCCCCATCTAGAAGGATCACATTCTCTACTCTCCACTTCCCAGGACACTGTCTGTTGGCTCAGGCTTTAGAAAAATGAAGCCACAAAAGGAAACATGAAGTGGACATCTTCTGCTTTTTGCTTTATGACATCAATCACAATCCCAAAACGAAGAGAGATGTCAGAATCCCAGAAATTTTCCTGACTTTTGTGCGGATGAGACCATCCTTGAAATCATCTCCATGGCCAGGCAAGGGTCTTGCATTCAGCTGAGCTAAGCATGATTTACCTTCTCTGTGGCAAAAGAGATAGAATTAGCCTAAATTATTTATGAATTAGGTTTCACTGCTGGAGTTTTGAGGTAAGCCCACCCAAACTGAATAGGTACTACATAGAGGAGAAATTGGGGAGAGAGTCTTATTAATATGTTTCATTACATGGTTTAATAAACTTTTTTCATCCCCAAACCTCATATTATTTTCTGGTACTCTGTATATAAAACATTTATTTTTATTTTTTTAATGTTGATTTGTTTTGTGAGAGAAAGAGACAGAGCATGAGTGGGGTAGGGGCAGAGAGAGAGGGAGACACAGAATCCAAAGGAGACTCCAGGCTCTAAGCTGTCAGCACAGAGCCTGACACACGGCTAGAACTCACGAACTGTGAGATGATGATCTGATGATCTGAGCTCAACCGACTGAGCCACCCAGGCAACCCTGTATATAGAACATTTAAATGCCAGTTTCAACTTTGGTAGTTGTCCTCTATACTAAATAAAGTGCAAGAAATAGCAAACCAAGAAATCAAAGCTATGATTATAAACTACTCTATTACTGACCAGGCACATTTTATTTATTCACCATTCACTGGGCACCAAGGAGGTGCCAAGTTTTGTGTTGGATACAGAAAATACCAAGATAAAATAAATAGTCCCTGCCCTCAAAGAACCCAAGGTTGTGTTCGTCTCACTGATAGCCTAATATTTAGCATAACTATTAAAAATATTTCCCACATACCTCATGTGCCTCATGCAATTGAAGCAAATAAAAATGTTAAATGGGTGATAAATTTGAAGACTGGGAGGATAATTTAAACCACCTGTGGCTCAGTCAGTAAGCATCCAACTCTTGATTCCAGTTCAGGTCTTGATCTCAGGGTTGGAAGTTCAAGCCCTGCACTGGGCTCCACGCTGGGTGTGGAATTAGTTTAAAACAAAACAAAACAAAACAAAACAAAACAAAACAAAACAAAACAAAACAGTCATAACCACCATTAAAACCAAAGATACCAATTAAAAACCAACTAATCATCAGTTTAGTAAGTGTGATCACTCCCTGCACCCACACCCACCCCCTGCCACACACACACACACACACATAACTTGAAATACCCTGAAGTCTCACAGTTTATAAATTAAAAAAAAAAAAAAAGTAGGAGCCTTTACTACACTTGACAAAAAATCCTAAGTATGTTTCTATAACTTTACAAATAATGACCTGTGAAGCTATAAAGTGCTTTTGTAAACCTTAGTAATAAAAATAAATTTTAAGTAGAGGAAAGTTTAAATTAGCTTCCTCCTTTCTCTGTGGAAAACAATATCACTACATCTTTACCTTAGGAAATGGCAATCAAAAAGAAAAAAACAAAATTAAGGCAACAAGGTTATTAACAAAGGTTATTACAGAAGCATGTCCAACATATATATTTTTTTTTTTCCTCTGGATTTTGGAATGTTTGTGGTTTCATTAGCCTTTCAAAATTTGTTTGGGGTATAATTTGTATACTGCATAATGTGCTTATCTGTTTCTCAGCCATTAAAAATTTATAATCTATTATGTCTTTTATCATTCTAAGTAAATTCTCACTTTCATACTCAATTTTGTGTCTAATTTTGTATTCTTTTCCTTGCAGTTACCACCCTCCCCCCTCCCCCTTGCAACACACGTGCGAGTGCACGCGCGCGCGCGCGCGCACACACACACACACACACACACACACTGCCTAAGCATGACATCCCCCAAAACCTGGACGCAGCCCTAGCACTTTGGGGAGTGCCTGACACATAGGAAGCTCTCAATCAATGTTCACTGTGATTTCTGTCCTTCGTGGTTTATACTTCTGAGCTTTGGGTGAGATCATGCACTAAGAGATCAGGGCATTCAGGTTTATGAGTTTCACTTATCAAACTCAAATTCCTTTGCCCAATATTCAAAGCCTTCATTTTTTTTTTTTTTTTTTTTTTTTTTTTTGGTTCTAGACTACCTCTTATGCAAACGTTTGCTATTGTCTTCCAGTTGTATCCTTGGTTCTATTCTATTCTCTGTTCGTTACTGACACTTTGTTTTTGCTGTAATTTAGGAAAAAATTAAGTTGATGTGAAAATGTTGTGTATCTGTGGTGTATTTTAGTTAAAAATTTACAAATCTCAACTCAAGCATGCTCTTAACTTTGTGAAATGATAGTAAATTTATGTACAGAAAACATACATCTACACACAATTATACTAATGGCTATCCCGAATTGTATATGGTTATTATTTTATTCTTTATGTATTTCTATATATGCTGAGTGTTTTCCAATAAACGTTTCTTCAGAAAAACATACTTAAAATTAAGTGAAGCAAAGAGCTTTTATTCAGTTATTTTTGAAGAGGAGAAAGTGTCTTGAATAAAATGTGCCTTTATTCAAACTTTTCAATGGGCCATTCTCCTGAAGGGTGGTATTCTAATTGGAGCTTAAAGGCAGAAACCTGGCATTCCTGTGATCTACTCCCAGAAATGGTATTAACTTATTCAGCGGCCTTAAGCTCTTCACTTAACCTTTTAGTTTACCCTTTATAAAGAGAGGATAATAGCCATTCTTGGTGAATTACAATGGCAAATTAGCTTAGGTTTGTAAAGGGTTTTAAAGAGGAGTCTCTGTATTAAATTGCTTTGTAATTTTTGGTATTATTTAAAGAAATAATGATGATCGTAATTAATTATCTTAAGTGTCTATGTTCCCATGGTAAAAGAAAACAGAACTTTTTAATAATGTATTGAGTAAAAGCTTGGGTTGGAGGGGAAATGGCTTGGTGAATGAATCCAGTCAGTCTTGACACTAAAAGTCAGGTGTGTGTCCTTTCTGCAGGACCCACAGACTGGGTTCTTTTTGAAATTTTATTAATTTATGTGCTTTTGAAACTGAGTGGTAGTCAGGAAATCTGGGATGAGAAGAAAGACAGCATTCTTGGCAATATTATTTAAAATATGAATAGAATGGAGGAAAAACATTGTCAAATTGGGAAATGATTTTAGTGAAAAACCTCTTCCCAGTAGCAAACTGAGAGCATCATGTCACTTTAATAAGCATGTTTTTGCTGATCAAAAATAAAATTCTCCTCACCTGATTGCACCTAAACTTAACTTAGTGAGGGGTGATGGTACTTCTGTTATCTCTGAGGTTTACGAAATTAATTAAATAGATTGAAATACTGATTAAAGTTGAACGGTTTTGAAACAACTTCTGGAAGCAAATGTTACCAATTTTTATCTTCATAAATCATTTGCTCATAGCAAGTCAAAATATATTAGAGAAGAAAAAAACATGTTTTTTTACATCATCAAAAGTGTATGCAAAGAAAACAACATTACGGAATTGGGGGAGGGGGTGGGGTTGCATTTTCCCTAAGGGTGGGAAGGCCTTCTTAAATACTGACAAAAGGCCTGTTTAATTGTTTAAGAAAGTAGATTATGTCTTTGATTTCTTTTGAGGAACACAAGTTCGGAAATCAGTAGTGAACATGTGGTTTGCGTTGAGTTCCTGTCAATGCGATTTGTTCCAGGTCTTATATCTCTGACTGTCCTAGTCCTATCAACGCCAGACTGTGAAGGAAAAAAAGAGAGTCCCGAAGCTCGATCTTTCAGAAGCAGAATGTAGTACATGAGACATTAGATGACCTTGCCCATGCCCTGCGGTGATACCACATCCTCGCCTTAATCCTCATCCCTCCTAGTGTCTCAAGGGGACTCCCCTCGTGCTGAGCTTTGCTGTGGAAGTACAAAAGCTGTCAAAGGCAATTTTTGTAAAGTAAGGTGTCACCTTCCAGGCCCAAACCCTAAGATGCGGCCAAAAACTGGCCCCGCAGTTTCACTTGCTCTCACCAGCACCCAGGGAAACTTGCCGCCCATTATAAAAGTTTAGCAAGGGTTTGTCTTGCAAGTTCGGGCTCTAATTTTGTTCTTTTGAACGTTATACTAAAACCTTCCAGGAGCTCCTTACAGGTTTATAATTTTCTTGATTTTACTTGCTTTGCCATTCTAAAGAAGAGTGAGTGGAAACATAACTCAGTGCCAGGAAGTATTATTCAAAGATTTGCTGAAGATGCTATTTACATTATTCTTTTAGGTGGGTGAGAAAAGAACACAGTTTTGCACAAGTCACGGACTTTGGTTGTGTTGTGAAAGAAACACACATATCTCTGTTTCAAGAACATGAATCAGGTACTCCCTGCCTGATTTTCTGCCAGTAATGTCTCAATCACTAAAATAAAAGGAAAACGTAAGTATGGGGTGAAAGTTTGATTCCAAAGTTTCTTATGGTTCTTGCGACTAAATGCCTTGTATCCGGGGTATAGATTTTTTGGTTAGTTAATCAACAGAGTCATTATTATATAAATATTAATAATAGTAAAAGATTAAATGTTGTGAGATAATATTAGAGCACAGTATGATGTGTATTTTTATAACCTAACATCTTTCACAGTTTGGCATTTATACTAAAGATCTTCCCCATCTGAGATTTTGGTACTCTCTTTTTTGTAGTATTTCTTATGTGTTTTGCATAAACAAATAAATTTGAATAGCAATTTAAAATTAAACTGAACTCTGGAAATTCTTCATAGTTTTCTTTAATCACTAATTTTCATCTACTAATAGACTTCCTAAGAGCTTGGTTGGGAAGTTAAGTAGTAGAAAGGTTCAGCTGACTGAATAGAGTTCAGAAAGAGAGGGCATTAACAGCTCTTGGTTTTAACATTAGCCCTCTCAGTTTAAGAGGAGGAAGCTTGCTTCCCATAGGTCCCATAGGACCGGCCAAGAGGGTCTTTGGCTTCATGCAACATAGAAATCAAACATGAGCTGGAAAGTGAAAATAGAGTTTGCTTAATAGCATGAGTGACAGAAGGGTCCAATTGGAGGTGAGTGTCAGGTGAACAATAGGTGTTATTCCATAAATTACCAAAGGCAGGGGTATTGATGCCAGGATCTGCTGAGGTCTGTTTGAAGCTAATGTCCTGGAACATGTTCAGAATGTGACTCTTCTTAGATGTTATCAGGTGTTTGAGGCCTAAATGAAAACCCAGAGAATGATTAACTTTCTTTCTTCCCCCTTGAAGTGGGAATATAGATAGCTTCTTTGGCTTACTCAGAATCAAAATATGAAACATGAGTAAATGAGGCCTAGGAGGAAAACAGCAGAGATGGAAACTTTCTAAAATGGAGTCCCTTATGGGATGCCTGGGTGGCTCAGTCAGTTAAACGTCCAACTTCAGCTCAGGTCATGATCTTGTGGTTCATGAGTTTGAGCCCTGCATCGGGCTCTGTGCTGACAGCTCAGAGCCTGGAACCTGCTTTGGATTCTGTGTCTCCCTCTTTCTCTGTCCCTCCCCTGCTTGCATTTTCTCTCTCTCTCTCTCAAAAATAAATAAACACTAAAAAAAATAAGAATAAAATAAAATGGAGTCCCTTCAGTTTCCCTATTTCACTTTCACTGGCTCAAAGATGCAATCTTCGGACTCTTCTCTCCACGTTATTAACTCCCTTAATGTCATTATCACATATTCACATAAGCGTAGTGCATTGGCCATAGATCCTAAAAAGGATAAGAAAGTTGAGCTTCTGGGGGTTTTCATTTAATTCAGCTTTAAGAAACATTTTTTAAAGCCAAACATTAAGTATTGTTTCTTATGAATCTGAGCACACTTGTTAAAGTGTTGATCATAAGTTTGGAGGCCATACGCTTCTTCTAACTTTCTTCTGCAAAAGAGAGATCAGCATATGCCCATTACACTTTTATCCACACCTAAGTAAAGCTGAGCTGTCCAAGGGGAAATTGCACATTGTTTTACATTTTTCATTTTAGTTCCATATTTACATATGTGGGCTATTAATGCTTGCCCGTATTTTCATTGAGTTCCAGCCAGTTCCTCTCCCCTTCCCTGGGTAACTTGTAGTGGACACCAGGAGTAAAATGATGGGCCACTGTGATTTAAAGTCCTTGAGATTTTTCTCAAGTAAATAACATGAACCACTTTTGAAAAGAGTATGACACTATCACAGTCATATATTCTTTTTTTTAATGTTTATTTATTTTGAGAGAAATAGAGAGAGAAAGAGCTTGAGCAGGGAAGGGGCAGAGAGAAAGGGAGAGAGAGAGAATCCCAAGCAGTCTCTGTGCTGTCAGTGCAAAACCCGACATGGGGCTCACAACCTTGAGCCATGATCTCACAACAGTGAAATCATGACCTAAGCTGAAATCAAGACTTGGACACTTAACCAACTGAGCCACCCACGTGCCTCTCACAGTCATATATTCTTCTTTTTTTTTTTTTTTAATTTTTTTTTCAACGTTTTTAATTTATTTTTGAGACAGAGAGAGACAGAGCATGAACGGGGGAGGGGCAGAGAGAGAGGGAGACACAGAATCAGAAGCAGGCTCCAGGCTCTGAGCCATCAGCCCAGAGCCCGACATGGGGCTCGAACTCACGGACCGCGAGATCGTGACCTGAGCTGAAGTCGGACGCTTAACCTACTGAGCCACCCAGGTGCCCCGATATATTCTTGATTGAAATACAAATCTTGACCACTGATTTGCTTCATAGTTGTAAGTGCTCCTTGGGTAACAATATTTTAAGAAATAATATGAATAACTAGCATTTAGTGAAAATTTAGTATATACTAAGCTCTCATTCTACACTTCATACTCATCATTGCCTATGCTTTCTACCACAGCCTTCATAAATAAAATTTAGGTTAAATATTTTAACTTTCTACCTGTTAATCAGAGTTTGCTATGAAGTAAAACAAGAATATGGAAACTCCAAACAATAACATGGTAATTTAGGCAAAACACTTATTTTTTACTTTATTGAATTATGTAAATCTAGGTAAAATGAATTATTTGCTGTGTAGCTGTATGTGCACAACTTTAGGAGATTTTGAATCATTTGGGTATTTCTCTGGTTCAATTTTCTGTATCTGAATAGTTTTCCTAAGTGATCTAAGTTTCTCGTGTTTGTTCAGGTAAATGAGAAAGTCCATGTGAGAATTCAACCAGTGTTTTACTAGTAAGTCCTTAATAAATGTTAGCCTCTCTTGTTGCTGTTGTTTTGTTATTCATTCATTCATTTATTCAATAGTACTTATTGAGTGCCTTCTGTGTACCAAATATTATCCTAAGCAGTAAGAATAAAATAGCTAGCAAAATAAATAGAGATTCCTGTTTCTGGCCATGAACAAGGGGAAATTTTGTAGGATAGGACTAGGCTGGCACCAAGTTTGATAATAATAGCAACTTGTGAATAATGCTTGTGTTTATTTCTTACTATTATATTCCATTCCTGGGCATTCTGAGAGCTATTGAGATGTCTAATTTTAGCCAATTTGACAGTTCTTTTAAAATTTTTACTTAAAAAAAATTCATCTGACTGTATTTATAGAGTGCCTGCTATAAGCTAGCTAATCCTCTAAGAAGGTAGCTAAGAGGCATTTAGCACAGAAGAGTGCTAAAATTTTGCATTTACAATTCTTAAATACAGAAAAATCTTGCATAAACACAATTTGAAGGGAAATAGTCAGGGGGAAGTACCCAAAATGTTAATACCAACCATTTACAACCAAAGACAGAGACAGTGACAGCTTTTCACACTTGTTATCTATCATGGGTGGGATAGTAGCATAGGTCAGATCTTTGTCCATCCAAGAGTTAGGAGTCAAGTAGAACTCCCAGATAATCCATGATGTTGCCTTCTTTTGGACCATTGAGCAAGACCCCTTGCACCCATTCTTCTGTTGCTAAAGGAGTAAAGTTCAGAAAAGGTATCTTACAGATTTAGACAAAGATGATGAGCCTAAATATCTTGATTTATGGATTTGTAGCCTGAAGTGGGGGAAAAGGTGTGTTAGATGCAAGGAGAACTTATAAGGAGGACTAGGAGAGGAAGGAGTGGGCAGAGACAGACCTACTTCATGATGGGCATTAAGTGGAGATTGGTGGTGAAGGGCCAGACCCACTGGGTGACACCTACACAGGACTGTCCCCACATGGATAACTCATGAAAGAAAGATTTTGGATAAATGAATTATTCATCCATTTTGGTTCTTGGAGGAGCATTTTTCTTTTGCTTAAACTTTTTAGGGGTAATAAAGTTGTGTATATTATTATACTAAGACACTAAATTCAATTTGAACTTTCATGGTTGAAAGAGTAACTATAAAATTCAGCCATGAAAATAGCCATAATTTAGAGAAGTACATTATTTAATGGGATCAATGGCTTTTAAAATAATTTTCTTAAATGTTAATAGATATCATACATAAATATCATATTGTAGTAATAAATCAGTCTCTGGCTATGTAGACAGCAGGGTCAAAAAATAATTAAAGCTGCAAATTTTAGGTTAGAGTAAGCTTTTTCTCAGAGACCTCTATAATTCTCCTTATTTGTTAAAGATTGTGCAACTTCTATATAAATATAAAAACAGTTATAATCAAAATGTTATTTGTTCACGGAAATAAAATAGTAGAACTACAGTAGTCACACCATGTCCACATGTCAGCAATTGTTTTAATATTGGAACCACCTGTGCATAAAGAAGGGGATGTGGTCTGATGAATCAAGGAAAACTTCAAGGTTTGCATTAGCAAAAAGAAATGGGCAGACTGTTCCAGATTGGTGGATTTAAATGAGCAAGGACTAGAAGAAAAGAATGAAGACGTACATGCCCTTAAGAAAAACAGGAGAAGAAATGGCAAGTGGATTGGTTAGAACCAATTATACAAGGGCTATGCCTGCTATCACATTAATGTTCATATCCTTTAAAGTTATTAATATTTCATATCTATAATTACTGCTTTTGATAGTGTAATTGAAGAATGGATTGAATGAGTACTTACCATTTACTGAATAAAAAGGGTGATATAACAGATGATTTTACCTTTGCAGTTAGTTTCCCACAAAATTCTCACACTCGAGTATATGGAAGCTGTGCTTTCTTCGGGTTCTGGGAAGTTTGTTGAATATCACTGAGCATGAAAGCAACATGCAGCCCCAGAAGACCTGTGCTTTCTAGGGGAAATACCGTAGATTTGTATACTGGGATGTGAGCTGTAAGGAGAACCCTTGGGGTGTATTGTTTAGACACACACTCATTAAGCTGTGTATTTACTGAAATTGCTTCTCATTGCCTAAATGTAACATGAGGAAGAATTTAGTTGTGAAGTGACAAACTCCTGTGTAAATTTGGTTTAAATGGCCTAACCTAATGAATAATTTACTTCTAAAAAAAAAAAAAAGACCTTTTATATGTGCTCACTGTAAAGTCAAACATAACCAAAAACTTAGTCACTGCTTTTTCACATTACCAAGCAATATTTATTTGACTGAAGTAAATATAGAACAACACATATCCATAAACATTACTTTCTACAGTGTACTACCTCAGATGGGGATGAGCAATTTCTCGAGTTGAACAGTAAGAAATAGTTGACTTTTGTGTTGTTCCAGAAGGGGAGGTTACAATTTTGTGTTTTAACACTTTAAGTAACAATAGCAACAAAAGGTTTGAAGATGAGTAGAAGAGAAGGCAAGAAAAATTATGGGCAGCTTTACATGCAATTAATAGAATTGGCAATCATTTTTAAGTCTTCTCTTTCCCGATGCAGAATGGAAGTGAATTTTTAAATTGTTACCCATTATGTATTTTGCAAGGTTTTAATTAGTAAAGAAAATCAGCCTTAAAATTGTCTTTAGCAAGTTAAGTATATCATGAATTAAGAACTTGAAAATAGATGCAGACAGTGAACTTTACAAGTCTAGTTTAGATACCTTTCATGCATACTGTGATTTTTTTAATTCCATATATTTTTTAATTTTTATTTTTGACAGATGGGGGGGGGAGGGGCAGAGAAAAGGAGACACAGAATCTGAAGCAGGCTCCAGGCTCTGAGCTGTCAGCACAGAGCCCGACATGGGGCTTGGACTCATGAATGACGAGATCATGACCTGAGCCAAAGTCTATGCTTAACCGACTGAGCCACCTAGGTCCCCCTATAGTTCAATATTAAAATAAATTCTATTTATCGGAAATTAAGCAATTAGAATAAAAGTCTACGCTTTTTTACATTTTTAGTACTTCAAGTAATGGGTGACTTTTACACCATTTCAAAAGACCAATACACATTTATTTGGTTGGGAAAACTGAAATGCTGAGTTATATATTTGTGCACACGAATGTATATATTTTATTTTTTATGAACGTCTTTGAATCCAAGGTGAATAATATAATAAAGACAGCCTGAAGGAATACTGGCACCTTGGCCAACAAGCTGAGAGGACAGAACTTTACTTGGGTGGAGTTGGACAAGAAAGCACTTGTTTCCTCTGGGTAAGTAAAGAGTAGGGGTGGGTGATGGGATGGGATGTGTGATGAAGGGCAGGATTCAAGGAAAGAGCACCCTTGAGACATAGGTTAGACCTATGAGGGGAGGGGAGGGGAGTCTGGACTGATGGTACTCCATACTTGTAGAGCTCAGTAACCTCTCTTCCCAGTTTCATCTGGTTTCTCTCGTACCTTAGAATTCCTGGGGAAATTTATTTTCAGAATTGGACTATTGGATTTAGAATGCAGATTTATTGTTACTGTTATTTTTATTATTCATGTAGGAAACACTGGCAATCTGTCCAGGCTTCTGTAAGAGTTTCCCACCACTTCCTGAATTTGACATCAGAATTTGCCTATGTTGTTACAAAAATTGAGGGCTGTAGGAACACTGGAAAACACCGGTATGAGTCTTGGCTAGGTTTCTCTAGGTTTAGAAATAATGTGGGTTTATTAAATCCACAATCTCAGAGATGGGTTTGAATGATTTAGGGAAGAGATGAAAGACAGAAACCATGGTGTTCTGACCATAAGTTTATTAAAAATCCATCAATGTTACATTTATTAGATGAGAAATGTACTTCACATTTGGTTTAAATCCATTCTCTAATCTTCATCACCAGATTAGCTCCACAAAGATATTGCATTTTCCAAATTCCAAGAGATTAAGAAGGGGCAATCAACTTGGAAAAAGAAATGCAATAACTTGACACTTGTTTTTCATAGAGGATCAGATTTTCAAAGGGATTTTTTTTATTAAGTATCATTAGGGTTCAGCTTAATATCAGGATCCATACAACCAGTACATGTTGCACTCACATTATTATGGTATGAAAGAGCCAATATGTTTTTGAAATGTGAACAGTTTAGCTCCTATTTATTGGTAGGGCCTGATAAATAGTCCCCAGTGTGCTTTAAAATCTTTCTTATTGTAGTGTTTTCATGACATTCTTTTGAGACAGGAGATTATGACCAACTGTCAATTATACTTATGTGATGGAAGGCAAGAGGAGCAGAAAACCGTGGTACTTTTTAGCCCTGGCAAACTAAAACAATGAGTGAAGAATATGAAATCAAGAAATGAAAACTTACAGATTCAGGTAACATGCTAAAGTTATCAAATTTTAGAATTCAAATGTATCTTAGAGATTAATGGGCCCAATTCCTTTGTTTTGCAACTGAAGAAACTTCGCTATAGAGAGAACTCTGTAGCTCATGGTGTGTGAATAGGACAGACCCCTTCGGCAAGACTCCCATTCCCCTCCATCTTCTCATAATTGCCTGCCAGGTTTGGAGAGAAAGTACCCAGAGCCAAAGCCCAAAAAGGTTATAAGTAAACTAGACAATATGGATGAGTGCATCTGATGTTTAGATTGGACGAAGATCATTTTTCCGAGAAATCAAGGAGGACATCAAAGAGGAGGTAAGGGGTATATGTGCGTGTATGTGTCCGTGGTTCTGCCTGTGTTTTGTTTCAGTTTTTAGGTTTGAAGGTAAGCAAAATTGGAAGGCAGAGTGATGAAGGGAGAAATTTCAGTTAAAGAGAGTAGGCACACCCTGGGTGTAGTACGAATGCAGTGGGTGTGTTTGGACAAGGTGAGGGATCAGTTTGATTGCTGGATGAGGCTCCTGGGGAGGTTTCGTAGCAAATAAAACGGGAAAGATGGCAGAAGCCACATTGCCAATAGTCAGCATGGGGAACGAAGGCCATTCTGTATGGATAGCGACATTGGGCCTTGCTGGAAGAGGGAATTTGCTTTGATTTGAGGCCCAGGTGTCCCATCTGTCAGGATTCATTACTCTGCTCCCTGCCAGGAGGTGCTTGCCGATGGGTAATTCAGATCTGATTATAACAGCATCTGGAAACGACTATAATTTTCTTCCTGCTTTTGATTCCTCGAACCTGGCTATTTGAGTAAATGCATGTGTGCTTTATATGCATATGCACAAGAGAGGGACCCCCAAGTGAAGCCCCAAGTTATTACACGTTGGTTCAAAAAGCGTCAGTCTGTTCCGGATGATCTCATGCTTCTCTGGGCATTAGAATGCCATGAAAATCCCCACAAGAAAGCGAACCATAGTTCTTAAGGCCATATGTTTTTTGACGTAGAACGTTTATAACTTCCAATATTCCCAAGAAGTAGAAGAGTTTCTTGAAGTGTATTAGATCTATTTATCTCTGTACATCTCTGAGGGAAAAAATATTGAAAGAAGTTTTACATTGTGCAAATACTCATTAATAGCCATTTTTATTACATGTGCATTAAGAAATCTTGCAATGTCAATGTACAAATTTTATATTTAGTGTACTATTATTGCAAACACTGCTCACAAGCTATTTAGATCATGTGGCAGTTCTGCAGAAAGATGGTACCTTATTTTTTCATATTTATATAGGTTGTCACAGGTGAAGTGTTAATGACTTTATGATACCTTAGGTTGTGTAAGGAAAATGACCAATTTTTGAATCAAGGAGAAAGCAAACTCAAGGTAAAACAATAACATTTAATCTTTATAAGTAATGCCTCTGCTCTGCCTCCCGCCTCTGACCCCAAATTGTCAAAGATTTTATGAATATCAATACATTCTCATTCTCTTCAGACTATTATCCTTTTTTTAATGAAAATATATGGGTCAACCTAAACCAAAAGAAAATTTTATCCTGCATTAGTAATTAAATTTGGACATATAGTTCTTAAGGTGAAATATTTTCTTTTTTTTTTTTAATGTTTTTTAATCTATTTTGAGAGAGAGAGAGAGAGAAAAGGAGCTGGGGAGGGGAGGGGAGGGAAGAGAGAGGGAGGAGAATCCCAAGCAGGTTCCACGTTGGCAGCAGAAAGCCCGACGTGGGGCTTGATCCCAAAATCTGTGAGATCATGACCTAAGTTGAAATCAAGAGTCGGACGCTTCATCGACTGAGTCATCTGGGGTCCCAGCCAAATATTTTTCTAGACGTATTAACTCCATCGCTACTTGGGCACTGGAACGTTATATTTTAAAGGTATAGTTTATTGTTTGTGGAATTGTGCACCCCCATGGTTGCATGTAACTCACATTAAAATAGTTCACAAATAACTAAGAAACAATTTAGTCCCAAATGTTTATTTCTAAGTTACAGATGTTTTCTTTCTTCATTGTTCTACGTTACAGGCATTAGATTGCTTTTTAACGTTACAAATGGAGTTAAATAAATAAACGTTTCCATTGGGAAAATTGGGAAAAAGGACTTTCACCAGCTGCAAGCTTCACTGCATTGGCAAATTTATGTTTATTCTGTAGAAAAACAATAATGCATGGCCCTGGCCTGAATTCACAACTAAAATTTAATCTGTTTAATTGGGCAAGTTCAGACTGTCCTTCTGAACCTTCATAAAACTGGACTCTGGCAGTTTATGATTCTAGCAAACCTCTAAGAGTGAGTTACGGTTTGGTGCTCAGACTGGGAATATCCACAGGATTATTCAGAAAGTAATATCCCAATTGGGGGCACTTTATCTTTTTACAATGGGATATTTAATTTTACTGTGCCTAGAAATATTTGTCAAAGAAGGAAAAAATGTTTTTTCAAAGACCTTTGGTTCTTTTCTCTCATTTTCTAAGGTAATTAATGTAATAAGGTTTTAGTTCCTTTGGGGGAAAATAAAGTGTTTCAAAGCTGTCAAATTACTTTTAAAGAGAAGTCAAGACTCTATACAGATTAATGAATCGAGTCTGAATTTAGGGCTTGAGTTCTCTCTCACCCCCATGGTCAAGTGTTTTCCAGATAGACTGAATATGGACTGTGAACCCACAAATTAGGTTCACCCTCACTAAAGACTTTAAGTACAATTGTGTATACTCCATTTTCACTGAATGCAAAGGGAAGAAAACTGGCGTTTTTTCTCTCACTTTTTTTTTTTTTAACGTTTATTTATTTTTGAGACAGAGAGAGACAGAGCATGAACAGGGGAGGGGCAGAGAGAGAGGGAGACACAGAATCTGAAACAGGCTCCAGGCTCTGAGCTGTCAGCACAGAGCCCGACGCGGGGCTCGAACTCACGGACCGTGAGATCATGACCTGAGCCGAAGTCGGATGCTCAACCGACCAAGCCACCCAGGTGCCCCAACTGGCGTTTTTTCTGAGCACCCACAGTGCTCTGTGTGTTATCAACATTAAATCATCCAATACTCTCTCTATATCTATCTATCTATCTATCTATCTATCTATTGTACACACACACACATATACATACATACATATACACATACATATGTATGTGTGTATGTATATATAAGTATACCCTGTTAGTAAAAGAGGAAACTGATTTTCAGACATTTGATGATTTTTCCTATGTGGACCCAAAAGCTAAAGCATAATCTTTTGATCTCCAGAGTCTAATCTCATTTTTCCCTCATTTTTATTTTTTGAACTAATTGTGTAATGCCAAAAATCCATTCTCTTTGTAAAGAACTAGAACACTCTGTTTAAAGCTAAAATACCTTTAAAAACCAATTCTGATCCCAGTCTCCCCCTTTCCTCTGCAGAGACAAACCGTTTTATGCATTTATAATGTATATTTTTCAGAACTTTAGTATCTTTTACTTACATAGATGTATCCATAAACATGTATAGCGTGGTTTCATATATTTTGTTATTTTTATATAAGTAATACTGTGCAAAAAATTGTACAAATTGCTTTTATCACTCAATGTTATGTATTTGGGACCTACCCATCTTGAGACGCACAGATCTAGCTGATTCATTTTAACTACTCTATCTGCCACTATATCATATTTGAATTTATAATTGCAATTACAGTGAATATTGTGACAACATTCTTTTACAATTCTCCCTGAGCATATGTGCTAGTGTTTCTGTAACAGTGGGAACCTATAAATAGAACTGCAAAGTAAAAGAATATATACATATTTAGGTTTAACACATATTGCTCAGTTTCTCCCCAAAGTGGCTCTCACAGTTTATACAATGAGAGAGCACCCATTTCCCCACACTTCAGGAACTTTAGGTCCTTGTTCAGCTTTTAGATTTTTGCCTCCTTGATGGAATTAAAAATGTGATCTCACTGTTGCTTCAGTTTCTCTTTCCCTGGTTACTACAGAAGTTAACCATCTTTTCAATGGCCGTTTAAATTTTTACTTTCATTGACTTTTCCATTTTCCTTCACTCTCTACTTTTCTTTTAGATATCTGTCTTTTTCTACTGGTATGCTACATTACACATGTTGCAAATATTTTTCTTAGTCCACAGTGTGTCTTTTAATATTATAATGATTTCTTGAACAGTTCAGAAGTTTTGAATTTTGATGTGTTCTGTTGTATCAATATCTTACATTTAAAAATATTCTTTAAGAAGTTTTCTGCACTCCAAAGTCTTGGAGATATTCTTCTATATTTTCCTCTTATAATTTTAAAGTTTTCAATTTTATATGTACTAATGTTAGATGATTGAAATCTTTGTTGTCTCTTGAGGTTTCCAAATAGTGTAAGACTAAGAGTGGAGACAGATTTCTACAGAGAGCAATGTTACTAATTTTTCCAAGGTCGAGTTCCGAAAGGGCTTGGTCCTCACTCAGTTAAGCGTCCAACTTTGGCTCAGGTCATGATCTCACAGTTCACGAGTTTGGACACCACATTGGGCTCTGTGCTGACAGGTCAGAGCCTGAAGCTTGCTTCAGATTCTGTGTCTCCCTCTCTCTCTGCCCCTCCCCTGCTCGCACTCTGTCTCTGTCTCTCTCTCAAAAAACAAACAAACAAACAAACAAAAAACATTAAAAAAAAATTTTTTTTTTCAAAGAAAGCCTGGTTCTCGGCATAAGATTTTCAGTCTAACCCCAAGTGCCAGTAAGGCTAACCTGCTTTGACAGTCTTTATCAATGAGAGGAAGAGGAAATTTGGAAAGAAAGGGTATTTGCTGGAAGGTGTTCTGTATGCTTAGAAGTACACCATTTTGTTCTTATCCCTATAGGCTGGAGGTAGTGAAAGAAATGTAGGTCTATAGAAATTTAAGATGTGCTTAAACATAAAAAGACTAGAGCCAGATTCTTGTCTGAAGATTTCTGAAAAGGAGATAGTTATGGTAACGCATCCTTGCTGGTCATGAAGGGACCAGGGTGTAGTATGTGTGAATACAAAGGTATATTCTGGAAAGGTCCTGGTGAGCCTTTGAGTATCTGGAAGAGAACTCCAATGATTCCCTATGGCTTCACCTGGAAGAACATGAAAAGTGGCAAAGGGAGGACTCAGGCTTTAGGACTGCCCAGCTGGTCCCTCAGCCAAGCTGTCATACACCCAACGTGGACATCTCCATTGCCATGTGAACCCTATGTGAGTGCTACAGGGAGTAAAGTTGTCCCTCAGTAGGGAGGGGATCATCTGCCAGAGAGGCAACTCAGGTAAAGAAGAATCAGTCCTTAAGAAAATCAACCTCAAATGGGAACGCAAGCTGGTGCAGCCACTCTGGAAAACAGTATGGAGGTTCCTCAAAAAACTAAAAATAGAACTACCCTACAACCCAGCAATTGCACTACTAGGTATTTATCCAAGGGATACAGGTGTGCTGTTTCAAAGGGACACGTGCACCCCCATTTTTATAGCAGCACTATCAACAATAGCCAAAGTATGGAAAGAGCCCAAATGTCCATCAATGAATGAATGGCTAAAGAAGAGATGCTATATATATATATATATATATATATATATATATATATATATATATATATATATAATGGAGTATTACCCGGCAATCAAAAAGAATGCAATCTTGCCATTTGCGATTACATGGATGGAACTGGAGGGTATTATGCTAAGTGAAATTAGTCAGAGAAAGACAAATATCCTATGATTTCACTCATATGAGGACTTTAAGAGACAAGACAGGTGGACATAAGAGAAGGGAAACAAAAATAATATAAAAACAGGGAGGGGGACAAAACAGAAGAGAGTCACAAATGTGGAGAACAAACTGAGGGTTACTGGAGGGGTTGTGGGAGGGGAGATGGGCTAAATGGGTAAGGGGCACTAAGGAATCTACTCCTGAAATCATTGTTGCACTATATGCTAACTAATTTGGATGTAAATTAAAAAAAAATAAATTAAAAAATAATTAAAAATAAATAAAAACATACATTTTGGGGGACCTGGGTGGCTCAGTTAAGCACCAGACTTTCGCTCAGGTCATAATCTTGTGGTTGGTGACTTTGAGCCCCACAGTGAGCTCTGTACTGTCAGCTGGGAGCCTACTTTCAGATCCTCTGTCTCACTGTTTCTCTGCACCTCCCCCCACTTGTGTTCTTTGTCTCTCAAAAATAAATAATCGTTTAAAAAAATAAGTATATAAAAACAAACATTTTTTTCAAGCAAGAAAAGAGCAGAACTCAGATAACTTAGTTTCTGTAGCTCTGCTATAATATGAAAGCACTTCCACAAAGCACAAAACCATCTTATATTTTCCATATCAGTTAAGAATTTGGGTTAAATTTTTTTCCTGAGGTAACTGCTGCCTTTGACTTCAGGGATTTTGTGTACAAATTAATAGCTTTTTCCTTAAATCATTCCTATGGTTACAAATTAATGCTCAAACATAATAATACAAATAATTGGAATTAATTTACATTTCTTTAATAAATTTTATGAAATTATGTACCAAAAGTAATGATCAGTATTGGTGCGTAGTAAAAACTCATGCTTTTTCTTTTTTTTAATAAAAATAAGAAGCATGTTCCCACATATCCAAAACTACCTTATTGTTTGGGTCTTTCACATTTTGTTTTGACTTTTTCTGAGCGTTATGGAGATTTCACAGATACAACTGAAATATTTATTAACACATCTAAATCTATGGGTAAAATTAAATACCCTGCTGGTAAGATTATAAATTAGGATGGCTTCATTGGAAAGCAATTTGGTGTTACAACATTCATAATATTCATATGTTTAAATATCTATTCACAAAGATGTTCATTGCAGCATTACTTATGATGAGAAATTAAAAATTAAACAAATGAATTATTTTCTATTCATTGAAATACTTGGAAGCATATTTAATAACATGAGAAAACATCCATAGCATAATTTTAAGCAAAAATAAAATACAAAATTAAGATGGTAATTTCCCAATTTTTTTAAATCTAAAAATACATAAGAACAAAGAAAACATATTAAAAAGGTAACAAATGGACTCCAAGGAATACAATTTCCTTTTTGACCTCTTCCTATTTTACAAAGTTTCCATCAAATGTGTTCATATAATGATCAGTTCTTGCAGAACCAAGGCATAGCAATACAGTAAATCAATGGATTCTGAACTTTGGGATATCACAAGCTTTGTTTCCCCCCATTTTGGTGAGCATAATTTAATAGGAGATTAAATTCTGCTGTTCTTTCTCTAAAAAAAGAAAAGAAAAGAAAAGAAAGAAAAGAAAAGAAAAGAAAAGAAAAGAAAAGAAAAGAAAAGAAAAAAGAAAAGGAAAGAAAAGAAAAGAGAATCAACCTCAAAGCAAACAAATCAGAGCACAGACACATGGACCCAACTTCTGCTTCCTCCTCTCTGTTACTTGCTATACAGAAAGAAAGCTAGTGTGAGAATTTATAATAGGGTTGGGGAGAAGAGAGGCCTATTCAACTAGAGAAAGAAAAGAGAAGAGTAAGGAGAAGATCACATCCATTTCTTCCCTCCCTGATGCCAGATACAAATCCAACAGCTAGGAAGTGGTGTTGCCAGGTTCAAATTCCGGCAGGCCGACTTCAACATTGAACTTCCTAAAGACTATGCTAATGTTCACTTCTCAGTTATGATATTTGCTCTTAAATTCTGGTTTATATCTGTTTTCCTATTCTGGACGTTTTTTCAAATCATATCTATTTTCAGATCTGGATATTTCTTTTGAGTTCTAATTTGCTAATAATTTTTCTTTTAAAGATTAATGTATGTTGGCTTTTGTTTGAAAAATTTGGGGCAACTGTTGAATTTTTTTCTGTTAATTTGTTAATATAGGGAATCAAAATAATAGATTTTCTAATATTGAATCATCCTTGCAGCCTATTTTAAAACTGACATATTGTTAGGTTTTTTCCTTAATACGTTGTTTTATTTGTTAATGTATGAATACATCATTTAGGCGTTTTTACTTCATATTCAAAAGTGAAACAGAACTCTTCTTGTGGTACATCTGTCCACTTTTAATTCAGAATATTGTAGCCTGTGAGATTAGATAATTAGATTTAATTAAATTAAATTCTGGATCTGTTCATATAAAAGGAGGATTATGGGTTCCTTGATCTTAAATTTATCTCCAGTCAGCCTCCTTTTGTAAGTTACCTATTGGGGCGCCTGGGTGGCTCAGTCGGTTAAGCGTCCGACTTCAGCTCAGGTCACGATCTCGCGATCCGTGAGTTCGAGCCCTGCGTCGGGCTCTGGGCTGATGGCTCAGAGCCTGGAGCCTGCTTCCGATTCTGTGTCTCCCTCTCTCTCTGCCCCTGCCCCGTTCATGCTCTGTCTCTCTCTGTCTCAAAAATAAATAAATGTTAAAAAAAATTAAAAAAAAAAGTTACCTATTGAGCTTTTTTATTTTTGTTCTTTTGGGTCTTCCATTACTTCAAGTTTTGGCAATTTATATCTTCCAGGGAAAGTTATCTGACTCATGTAGGGGATGTCTGAATTCATTGGTACAAGATTACTGATGGTAGTAACTAAAATTTGGAATTCCATAAAACTCTGAATCACTTATGGCCCCCTTTATTATTAGTTGTATTCTCACATTTTTCTTGATTATAATTGCCCTAAATTTGTCTTTTTTATTTTTTTCAAATACTACTTTTTGTTTTAATCAAGTCTATTCTATTTTTTTTTTGATTTAGTTTTAGTTTTTGTTTTTAAAGTTTTTATTTAAATTCTAGTTAGTTAACATATAGTGTAATACTGGTTTCAGGAGTAGAATTTAGTGATACATGTAATACCCAGTAATATCCAGTGCTCAACACAAAAGTGCCCTCCTTAATACCCATCACTCATCTAGCCCATCCCCACCCACCTTCCCTCCAGCAACCCTCAGTTTATTCTCTATAGTTAAGTCTCTTATGGTTTGCTTCCCTCTCTTTTTTTACCCCCTCCCCTATGTTCATCTGTTTTGTTTCTTAAATTCCACATATGAGTGGAATCATATGGTATTTGTCTTTCTCTGACTGACTTATTTCACTTAGCATAATACTGTCTAGCTCCATCCACGTTGTTGTAAATGGCAAGATTTCATTCTTTTTTTTTTTTAAATTTTTATTTTTGAGAGAGGGAGAGAGACAGAGCACAAGCGGGGAGGGGCAGAGAGGGAGGGAGACACAGAATATCCGAAGCAGGCTCCAGGCTCTGAGCTGTCAGCACAGAGCCCCTCGTGGGGCTCCATCTCACAAACCTCAAGATCATGACCTGAGCCAAAGTCAGATGCTTAACCTACTGAGCCAACCAGGCGCCCCAAGATTTCATTCTTTTAGACAGCTGAATCCACAGACCTTGTTGTTTCTATCTTATTAATTTATTCTTTTACTATTGTTGCATGTCTTGCTCCAGTTTCTTTGGGTTTATTTTGCTTTTCCACCCAATTTTTTTATTAAGATACAGTTCATTTATTTTTAATACTTTTTTTAAATAATCAAGGCTGCATATTTTTTCAATTAATTACCACTTTGTTTCCACTCTGTGCATTTTTGTTTTGTAAGATTTTCTTATTGGTAAGTTTTAAATACTTGATTATTACTGATTTTTAATTTTATTCAGTATGATCAGCCTCTGTGACATAATTCCTGTTTTGTTTTTGTTTTTTGGTTTTTGGGTTTTTTTTGTTTCTGCTTTTGTTCCAGTCAGTTTAGTGCTTAGGCTCTTGCAAGAGGGACTCTTGGAAGCTGTGCTGTAGAAGGCTATGCATTGGCTTTTCTCTTTGGGTCCAATCAGTGACTCTCTCTCTTACAGTTTTTTTCTTCTTTTTAATAATTAAAAAAATTTAATTTTTTCAAAAATATGTAACATAAAATTTGCCATCTTGGGGCGCCTGAGTGGTTCAGTTGGTTAAGCGTCCAACTCTTGATTTTGGCTCAGGTCATGATCTCACGGTTTGTGAGTTCGAGCCTCATGTTGGGCTCTGCACTGACAGTGCAGAACCTGCTTGGGATTCTCTTTTCCTCTCTCTCTGCCCCTCCCACATGCATGCTCTCACTCTCAAAATGAATAAATAAACTTAAAAAAATTACCATCTTAATTGTTTATAAGTCTACCATTCAGTAGTGTTAAGTTGTGCAACAAATCTGCTGAATTTTTTAATCTTGCAAAATGAAACTCTTATACCCATTAAACAACAATCCCCATTTCTCCCTTCCCCCAGTTCCTGGCAACCACCTTCTGTTTCTAGAATTCAACTACTTTAAGTAGGTCATATAGGTAGAATTATACAGTATCTATCCATATTGTAGCAGGTGTCAGAATTTCCTTCTTTTTAAACACTGAATGATACTGCATTGTATTTTTGTATCACATTTCATTTATACATCATCTTTTGGACATCTGGGTGTCTTCCACATCTTACAGATTACTCTAAACCCATTTATATTGGTTGTAATTAATTAAGTCTATGTTTTGACTTTTCTGTCTTGTTTTGTGTTTTCTCTTTACTATTTTTCCCCTCAATTTTTCTTTTTTACTTTTTTCTACTTCTTAAGAACATCCTGAAAATGTTAACATATTTACCTAGCTTTTTGTCTAACAACATCTAGAGCCAATCAACCAAAATTAGATCCAAACTTTAACATGTTTTTATTCACCTCTGTTTTTCCTCTGCATCCTCTACACGCATATACACCTCTCATTTGTCGTGTCAATAGTGTCTTGAATTATAGATCTAGATTAATACTTTAACTGATTTTTGAAGTTTTACAATCCATAATGATGTAAATTATCACTCTTCATTATATCATTGCCTCAACTTAGTTTTGTATCTCTTCTTCCTTGATTGCATCTTTTAGATTCTTTCAGTTTTGGGGGCAATAAATCTTGTGAATCCATCCATATATATATTTTTAAGTTTATTTATTTATTTTGAGAGAGAGAAAGGGAGAGAGAGAATCCCAAGCAGTCTCCACACTGACTATGAGGAGCTCGAAGTGGGCTCAAACTCAGGAACCATGAGATCATGAACTGAGCCAAAATCAGGAACTGGATGCTTACCCGACCGACTGAGCCACACAGGTGTCCTGAATCCATCCATATTTGAAAATGTCATTATTTTCTTTTAGATTTGAATGGTAACTTGCCTGGATATAAAATTCTAAATTCAGTTCTTTTCCTTTATCAGTTACCTGTTTTAAGATTTTGCTTTATTGCTCTACTGTGTCTGATATTGCTCACAAGAGGACTCATGAGAATCTGATTCTCATTTCTTTTTGAGCTTTGTGTTCTGTTCATTTTTTAGTATAATTTCTTCATTCATTTACTTCTGAATTTAGCTATGATGGGTGCAGGTACTCAATGGGCCCTTTTTATGTGAGATTCTGTGGCATTTACAATATCATCCTATTAGCTACTGAGGAAATCAACTCTCTGGACTCAGCCTTATGTTTTTTATAATAGTTATATAGGGGAGGAGATCTTATAACTTTCATGAAAATTTTCAGTCATGAGACAGGTATGATAATAAAAGACTCCCTAGTTTATAAATAAAGAACAACTGAATCCAAATTGTATTTCTGGCCAGTGAAATAAGTTCAAGTTACCTGCTCAGATGGCTAGATACCTAGAGATAGCTTCCAGGTCCTAGAGAGGACAGAGTAGAAAATTTATCTCAAAGGCACAGAGAAAGGATGTAGTTGATGTAGTTTCCTCCAAGAAGGAGTTTTGGGGCATAATTAGCCTATTATCTGAGGTCTAGAGTAATTACTAAGTAAATTTTCCTTCTCTTTCTTAAGTGCAGGACAGTTCTGTTTCCAATGTCCTGCTCTTTTACAATATCTACAGTCTGAATAATATCAAGGGCTGACTCACCCACACAACTACGTTTTCTTCAATTTACTTCTTTTAGGAGGGCAAAGATTTCCAACTAAGGTGGAAATCAAAAGATTCTTACGTTTTAGATTTAGAATTGTGTGTTTTTGAAATATTTTAATAAATCATTCCATAAAAGCTTCAAAATGGTTTATTTCCTTCTGGGTATATAGTTCCATTTCAGCTTATGAGAGAAGTCCATCCAGCTCCCGCAAAAATTTCTTATCAGGCTCTGAATATCAGCTTCCAGTTAGGCCAGCATCTAATCATAGAGCTTCTTTAAAAATTCTTTCAAACAATCCTATCATCAGGTTTCGGCCAGGACAAATAATAAATATTTCTGACAGCACTGAATTCCTTTTAAAAGTTTTTTTCCCCCCTTTATCTTTTAAAACAAAATTACACATACAGGTGACTCAAAATCAAAGCCAATAATCTTTTTAAAAATTTTTTTTGTTTATGTTTATTTATTTTTAAAAGAGAGACAGAGTGGAGCAGGGAAGGGGCAGAGAAAGAAGGAGACATAGAATCGAAAGCAGGCTCCAGGCTCTGAGCTGTCAGCACAGAGTCCAATGCGGGGCTCAAAGCCATGAACTGTGATTATGACCTGAGCTCAAGTCAGACCCTTAACTCACTAAGCCACCCAAGTGTGCTGAATAATCTTTTTATTGACCTAACCATGGATGCAAGAGGCACCCCCAAAGAAGGTGCAGGAGATGCAGTCCTCCTGGGATCCAGGGCCACTCTCAAGGAACCAAAAGGAAGTAAGACAACTCCCCTGAGCTGCTATCAGTTGGTAGGACACCAGCCTCAAATGAGGTGTGATGCACATTTCTGTCCAGCCATATTTTTGGCCCCCAACCTGATGGATGAGCCACCTGCACACGCAAGAACCAACAATCTGTGTACCCTGGGCAGAAAGAAAAAGAAGGCCAAGCCAAGTTTTCAGGACACAAAACCAGACAAATGGGGAAGCAATAACCATCCCTGGGAGGGAAAGTATCAATAACCACTGGGCACCCCAAAACCAAATCCGGAAGAGTTACAATTCACAGAACTGATTCTTATAAATGTCTTAGTCCTGTTAATTTGAATTTGAAAAAGAAAGGTCACATGAAATTTAACCTTCCTCTCTGGACTGGACCCTACAGACAGGGATCTCCGGAGAGCTGACTTTGGTAAGAATTCTTATCCTTCGCGGGCTTCTGCTGGTTTCCCAGGATCCCATTGTTAAACTGTTTAAACAAGGAGGTTTTAGACGGTTGTGGCTCTAATGCAGTGGTGGCCTACATAAGCAAACCAACATCAGCCTGTAAATGCCTCAAGGTTACAAAATCAAAATATGGAGGGCAGGCAATCATAAACAGCCAAATAGGCTTTCAGCTATTGCCAATTAATAATTTCCTTATCTTGCTTCTACCCTTTCTCTATAAAAGTCTCCCAACCCCCTGGGGACCCTGGGTGGCTCAGTCCGTTAAGCTCTAACTTCAGCTCAGGTCATGCTCTTGCGGTTCATGAGTTCAAGCCCCACACTGGGCTCTGTGCTGACAGCTGAAAGCCTGGAGCCTGCTTCAGATCCTGTGTCTCCCTCTCTCTCTGCCCCTCCCCCACTTGCTCTCTGTCTCTCTCTGTCTCAAAAATGAATAAAACATTTAAAAAAAAATTAAAGAAAAAGTTTCTCCCAGCTCCTGTGAGTGAAGTGCTCCTTACCACTTCCCATTTGGGGCTGCTCAATTTGAATAGATTTTTGCCCAAATATGGTCTTAATAATTTTTGTATTGTCTCAGTTTACCTTTTAATACCATCTGCAGGCTTTGGTACAAGTGGGGTGTACCAGTGGGCCCCTTCCTTTTCAGCAGAACTGTAAAGGAGGAAAAATAATCTTCCTGAGTTTTTGGCGGAGACCACAAGTAATAAAAGACAGATTAACAAAACAAAAACAAACAGAAGTTTACTGACATACATGTATCTCACACATACATGTGAGCTACCCAGGAAAACTGAGTAACTCCTCCAGATGGCCCAAACCACCACCTTAAATATCATCTTCAGCTAAAGATAAAAGATATTGAGGGAGGAGGGGAGAAGCCAGTTATGGGAGGTTACCAGGAAAAGCATGGTAGAGGAAGGAATGTTATGTGGATTTTAGTCACTGTTCCTCCATTAATAAGTTTCTTGTGATTTAAAATCACCCTTCTCCTCCTGGTACCTAAAGGAAGACAACTTACTAATGTAGATGTCCTTTATAAATGTAAATTTCTTTTGCAGAAGGTAACTTCTACTCTATTTTCAGAGCTTCTCCCGTGTCGGCTGTTTCTCAAAAATAATCAGCTCAAAGTAATCCTTTTTGCCAAAAAGGCATATTCTACTACTCTTCAATAGTAAGAAGTCAAAGGAGTCTGTAAACTAAGAAAGTTTTGTTATAAAAAATTCGTGAAGGATACAAGAAAGGCAGGAAACATGTATAAATATTGTTTATTTTATAGACCAGTTGCCATTTATAGCCAAGTTGTGCACTGCAAGCCCCAGAGGGAGTCAATAACACTAACTGTGCTATGACTGAAGCCCATAGAGGTATGTAATGTATGAGGTGGCTCACTCTGGGCTACCTTTAAAGTGGGATGCTAGGTAAATAAGGATATAAAATGTAAGATGTAGAATCCACCTTTGAAGACCTTAACATCTAATTAAGTAGATATTGGAAACACACACACACCCCTAACAATAGAAGATAGTGATTTTTTCTTTTTTAATTTTATTTTTTACTTTTTAAATTTTACATTCAAATTATTTAGCATATAGTGCAACAATGATTTCAGGAGTAGATTCCTTAATGCCCCTTACCCATTTAGCCCATCCCCCCTCCCACAATCCCTCCAGTAACCCTCAATTTGGTCTCCATATTTATGAGTCTCTTCTGTTTTGTCCCCCTCCCTGTTTTTATATTATTTTTGTTTCCCTTCCCTTATGTTCATCTGTTTTGTCTCTTAAAGTCCTCATATGAGTGAAGTCATATGATTTTTGTCTTTCTCTGACTGACTAATTTCACTTAGCATAATACCCTCCAGTTCCATTCACATAGTTGCAAATGGCAAGATTGCATTCTTTTTGATTGCTGAGTAATACTCCACTGTTTGTGTGTGTGTGTGTGTGTGTGTGTGTGTATAGCACCTCTTCCTTATCCATTCATCCATCAGTGGACATTTGGGCTCTTTCCATACTTTGGCTATTGTGGATAGTTCTGCTATAAACATGGGGGTGCATGTGTACCTTCAAAACAGCATACCTGTATCCCATGGATAAATGCCTAGTAGTGCAATTGCCGGGTTGTAGAGTAGTTCTATTTTTAGTTTTTTGAGGAACCTCCATACTGTTTTCCAGAGTGGCTGCACCAGCTTGCACTGCCACCAACAATGCAAAAGAGACCCTCTTTCTCCACATCCTCGCCAACATCTGTTGTTGCCTGAGTTGTTCATGTTAGCCATTCTGACAGGTGTAAGGTGGTATCTCATTGTGTTTTTGATTTGTATTTCCCTGATGATGAGTGATGTTGAGCATTTTTTCATGTGTCAGTTGGCCATCTGGAGGTCTTCTTTGGAGAAGTGTCTCTTCATGACTTTTGCCCATTTCTTCACTGGATTATTTGTTTTTGGGTGTTGAGTTTGATATGTTCTTTATAGATTTTGGATACTAACCCTTTATCTGATATGTCATTTGCAAATATCTTCTCCCATTCTGTCAGTTGCCTTTTAGTTTTGCTGATTGTTTCCTTCGCTGTGCAGAAGCTTTTTATTTTGATGAGGTCCCAGTAGTTCATTTTTGCTTTTGTTTCCTTTGCCTCCAGAGATGTGTTGAGTGAGAAGTTGCTGAAGGCAAGATCAAAGTTTTTGCCTGCTTTCTCCTCAAGGATTTTGATGGCTTCCTGTCTTACATTGAGGTCTTTCATCCATTTTGAATTTATTTTTGTGTATTGTGTAAGGGAGTGGTCCAGGTTCATTCTTCTGCATGTCGCCATCCAGTTTTCCCAGCACCACTTGTTGAAGAGACTGTCTTTATACCATTGGATATTCTTTCCTGCTTTGTCAAAGATTAGTTGGCCATACATTTGTGGGTCCATTTCTGGGTTCTCTATTCTGTTCCATTGATCTGAGTGTCTGCTCTTGTGCCAGTACCATATTGTCTTGATGATTACAGCTTTGTGGTATAGCTTGAAGTCCGGGATTGTGATGCCTCCTGCTTTGGTTTTCCTTTTCAAGATTGCTTTGGCTATTTGGGGTCTTTTCTGGTTCCATACAAATTTTAGGATGGTTTGTTCTAGCTCTGTGAAGAATACTGGTGTGACTTTGATAGGGATTGCGTTGAATATGTAGATTGCTTTGGGTAGTATCAACATTTTAACAATATTTGTTCTTCCTATCCAAGAGGATGGATAAGATAGTGATTTTTAAGTGCCAAATTAATGAACAGGAAACAAAAACCATGGCTATTTAAAAACAGGAGAGATTACTTCCAATTTTGGTGATCAGAAATGGTTTCATGGAAAAGATAAAGCATAAATTGGGCTGTGAGGGATGGTAGAAATCAATAAGAAGAGAATAACAAAAAAGACATTTCAGGCAATGGAAAAAAGGTAAGGACAACATTGAGCCAGGTATGATAAAGTTTAAGGAAAGGGACAATAAGTGGATTTGATTGAATGAGGAGGCTAAAAGAATAGTGGGAGTTCAGGATAGACGGATAAGATGGAATAAGGTTGTGGACAGCCTTTTGACTTCAAGATAAGGATTTTTGGAGTATTCAGCTGGTATGTGGAATTACTCAAATTATTGAAGAAAGGGAATTCAAGATGATACTTAAGGGATATTAATCTAGTAGTGATGTCTACAATTCATACAGAGAGGAACTAGGGTAGCAAAATCATATGAGGGCTTTGAAGGTCTAAACTATGCATAGTGCCAGTCATATGGGAAGAGGCAAGACAAGAATGAAATGAATCTAAATCCAAGACACCTGTTCTGCAGGGAGTCAGTATTGCAAGGGCAGATGCTGGCAGAAGTGTTTCCAGAGCAGGAAAATCAGAGTGATTGTTGTGTCACTAAAGATCTAATACAAACTTTTTGCTCATGATTCAGTGGAAAACATAATTAAAGCCAGTTTGTTTCAGCTATTTAGTTATTTTAGCTATTTACTGTTTGTCTCTGTCTATTCTTAGAACCCAGTCTTAGAATCACATATTTGTAAATAAATATATTACATGGGTCAAAAATGTTCTTTCTTTATATGGTCAATATTTGGAACTTTTTCAGTGTTTACATTTGACCTAATTGTATGGAATATTATTGGGCTAGGAAATTTTATCCTTTGAAATATAAGTGATGTTGGTATGAATAAATATTTTTAGATGAATGAATAAAGCACTCTTTATTAGATGTGTTCTTTAAAATAAGTTAAAGCTCTTTAAATCTAGTTAAATTAACAACTTTTTAATTAAATTTTGCTATATTATGGATTTTTAACGTCTTCCTTTTGAAAGTTCCACAGCTACTATATAATCATAAGCATAAGAAATATTTTACTTCCCCTACAATCATTTTAAATTTCATGGGCCAAATTCTCCCCTCAGATGTACTTTTTATAACTCACACTGAAGTGAGTGGAAATTTAGTTAGACTATCTGAGGGCAAAATTTGGAATCACATTTGCAAAGATATTGACTTTTCTTGATTCATGTTTTATTGAGAAATTGGACATTTAAATTGGCTCGGATTATCTGTAATAAAGTATTTGAACTTGATGCCATTTAGACATATTGGGGAAAGAAGAAAAATAATGTTTTACTGCAAGTTGCTACTTTTCAGATTTTGACTTTCATTTCCCATGAAAAAATATAAAACTGGAGAATTAAACACCTCCATATTTTTCTCTACTGAGCCTGAAAGTTAAAAAGCATTTCAATTGCATGAGTAAAATATTTTTTATAGCATAAAATAACACTGGAGCTGTAGGAGACTGTCAGGAAAAGGGAAAGGGAAAAGGGTGGAAGAGGAGAATGTATATGAAATATTGGGCCCAGGAATCCAAAATAAGTAAACCAAATAGTTTTAAGATTAACTCATATTATTTCATCTCTCATTCTCATTGTGTGATCACTACAAAGAGTTCCTGTAGTTCTGTTTTTTTTGTGTGTGTTTTTTTGTTTTGTTTTTGTTGTTGTTGTTTTTTTGTTTGTTTTTGGTGTTGACCTTAATTATCTTTGCTAAATGTTAGAGTAGTGTAGTATACCCAGACAAGCTTCAGTCCCATGTAGGCAGAATTCTACAAGGGATTCTGCTTACTCGCCCACTCTGGGCACCAGACCTCTGATGGCAAAGCACAGATAGAAGTCATTCAGTTCTACTGTTGATATTTAATTAATTTGGAGGAGACTTTTTTAGTTCTTTTAAAAAATATTTTTTAACGTTTATTTTTTGAGAGAGAGAGAGAGAGACAGAGTGAGAGGCAGGGGAGGGGCAGAGAGAGAAGGAGGCACAGAATCCAAAGCAGGCTCCAAGCTCTGAGATGTCAACACAGAGCCCAATGTGGGTCTTGAACTGGTGAACCACGAGATCGTAACCTGAACCAAAGTTGACGCTCAACTGACTGAGCCACCCAGGCACCTGGGAACTTTTTTGGTTCTTAATGAGAAATTTGTTTAGGCTGATAATGCCCATCCTTTTAATGAGAATGATCTGTAGTTTATCCCTCACACCAATTTATAATTTGCTATGTTCACAATTTGCTATATGTACTATATGTGTTGGGTTTCAGTATTTGTGCCGTGTGTCCCCATTTCCTAACTTTGTGTGTAAAGAATCATTTTTGGCCCTTGTGAATCCTCCTTTGTGTCTCTCATGTTTGATATGTCCTTACAATTGTTCTTCCAAGTTAAAAGGTCACATCAAGTTGTACCTTCAGGAACCTTGCTGTTGAGTTTTATCTTTGATTATGCCCCTCCTCAAACATATTGTCAATAGACTATCAGTTGTTACCAATTGATATTTAGAAAGGCTTTGTTTTTTTTTCCTGTAAGCTCTGCAAGATGTTTTCTGTGTTTGTGCAAGACAATAGCACTCTGTCTCTAATATGACCACTCCATACTTGTGTTCCCTTCCTATTAGTAAAATAAATGCTATAGTTACAGAAATACCGTTAAAGCCTCCTTGTAAGAAAGACTTTATTTCTCCACAAATTCACTCCACGTCCAACTGGGTAAAAACACAGATTGGGACAGCATTTTAATCCATTAAATGGACTCCTCTTCTCTTCTTCCCACCCTGAAGTAGTAGTATTAGCTACAGTATAATTTTCACGCAAAGTGTCCTATCACTTGTATTGCTTATTCTTTGTTCTTGACACATTATGAGTCCATAAATACTTGTTGCAGGAATCTATGATGATCTCGAAGATTTATTTTTTAAATAGATAACATAATTTGAGTTAAAAATTGAAGGACTTCTACAAAATTTTATGTAAATTGGGAGTATAATCAAGAAGTTCAAACTGATAAAATATGTTTAATCTACTTTAACTTCTGGAAGGTTTATTTTCTCCCCTACTGGGTGACACAAGTGGCCTATGAAGCCAGAGAACACTTTCCTACAAGTTCTTATTGGGAATGTTAGTACCCTTCTTATCTCTGTGGAAGCATCATTGTCTTATAGCCAGCATTATACAAATATTAAAGATTTTTTATTCTTGTCCTGGAAGGATGATTGGGGGCTGCCGTATGCCACAGTGTAGGTAATAGACTCATTTCTGTGTAATTATAGCAAAATCTAGGTGACTTGGTGAAGAACATTAAAGTATAGCAATGAAACTTAGTCTTTATCCATGGTGATAATAACAATAACAATAATTTCCATTTATGTTGAAACTATTTTGTGTCTGGGGTTCTACAAAGTTGGCATTATGATCTTCATTTCAGTTGTAGAGTAGCTATTAACCTTTCCTATGGTCTCATGTTAATAATTCTCAGCTCTGTGACTCAAACTCATACTCTGAGTCCCAAATCCTTGCTGTTTCCATGACTTCTTACCACTCCAGCAGAGACTGGGAAGCACTCCTAACAGAAAAGAGTTCCCCATGGCAGAAACAAAGGAGGGACACTATTCCAGCAGTTGTGTCAGGGGATAAGGTTTCCAGAAGCTATTTTTGTGGGTAGCCTATATACTTTACCACAGACTCTAACACACTCTGTGTGATTTCTTTTAAAAACCCTTTTTGTGTCCTTCTGGCCCAAGGTTCTTTATGGTGAAATTTTGCAGAAGCAGTCAGAACGGATGACTTGAGGGATCAGCATGATGCCAATTTTTTCTTCACAGCTGCATAGTGGCCTTCAATAAAGACAGACGTATAATAACTGAATTCCTCAGACAAAGAGAATAGCAGTACAAAGGCTGGCTGGCTTATAATTCATGGAAGAAACATCTGATCCAATGGTATAAGAGGATCTGTTATTTTTTTCCATATGAGATTATTTGAATTTTTGGGGGGTATCTTTTCTCCAGAGAATATACCTGTCACATAGCCAGAAGTCTTCCAATTTGGTTTTCCATATGTTGTCAAGTTTCTTCTAATGATGGATTCAAATTACCTTCAGGGCAAGCAGTATTGATAACTTTCAGAAAAATAAATGGTCTCTTACTTTGGTCATGTATACAATTTAAGTACTATACTTCACAAAGTAGGTTTGGGTATAAAAGCTTAAGGTCTATACAGACGTACTTTAGCAATAGGAAATTTTGTTGGTGTGTTAGAAACAAGTGTTAAGAATAAGAAATAATTTAATATACTATTGCCTATTACCAAGACTTTTTAAAACAGAGTAAAACAATGTTAATGAACATTACTGTCTTGAACTCACCTAAGGGACTAAATAAAAAATAATATTCTTCATTCACATGTAAAATATATTAATGTAGTCCTTGGTTATAAATGGAAACAGCAAAGAGAAATGTTAATATTAATGATTGCCAAACAGTGTTAATTTGCTATGATCCCACACTCAGGGTAACAGGATTCAGTTAGAAGTTTACCTTTCTGGTGATGAAATACTATGTGAAACTTCAAGCTGCCAAACATAAGAAAGAAACCGTAGAGAGGAGGCCTTCTGGAGACCCCAATTCAGTGGGAATTACATCACTGGTTATGCATGTGCTCCTTTTTAGTGAGAGGTCGCCAAGACATCAGCACTCAACTCTGATGTTTATTTGAAATAACATTTTTAAGGAAAAGGATGGTTCTTGCCTTGGTGCTAAATAATTAGTAAGACATTATAATAATAATAATTGTTGTTTTACTCTCTACGTAGTTTCAGAGAGTTTATAGAAAATGATCACTTTCATATTTCTCCTTAATCATTTGGAATAGTATGTTATGAAAGTGCTCCCCCTCCCCCCACTCTTTTATAATAGTTCGGTTCTGAAGTCACCATTTTGTTTCAATAAGGGAAAAGAGAAACCAGGAGAGCAAATCGTGATGTTCTGTCAAACATAGGAGTATTGGTCATTGCTTTTTGGTTAATTAGTGATTCTTCTTAATATTATCACTTCTGCAGATTAAAACTGTGTGAATGAGCTAGGCTGTGGTTATAAATCGGCCAAGTTTCAAAATATCTAACAGGTTCAGGGAAGCTTTTTGTAAAAGCAAGGTCTTATCTCACAGTCCCTCTGCAGAGGTGTCCTTGGAGAACCATGTGACTATATTCTCTTAGACACAGTTGATTGAACCAAACTAGAGTATCTGACAACCGAGTAAGTATTTTATGGACTTTGGCCAATCAAATTTTCTGCCCAGTTTTAAAGGAGGAGTTGGAAGGGCATTGGAAGGCGCGATGAAAGAGAGGGAGAGAGAGAGAGGGATGGAGAGCTCCTCCTCTCCTGAAGCCTCATGGGAAGTGTAACTGGAAAGTGAAGCCAACTGAATCAGCAGGATACAGAATCAAGACACAGGAATCAGCCAGTCCTGGGTTTGAATTACCTCCACCAGTTCATGGATGTCTGAAACTGAGAATGATTAATCACCTCTCCGGGATTCAGTTTCCTTATGTGTAAAATGGGGCTAATAAAATTTACTTTGCCAGGCTGTTATGGTAGGGCTGTTAGGGCTTTAAGATAATGGGTATGAAGAACCTAGCCTGGTTTCTGGTTTCTGCACTAGGCTCAGTGCATGGAAACTATTATCCTTCTTGGTTCCCTCCTCTCACTTTTCTTCAGCTTTCTGTTACCTTTCCATACAATAGTATTGACTTTTGACGTGAGATGACTACTGATTTATCCTTCGGGTTTTTTTTTTTTTTTTTTACAGCGTTACTCTAGTCTCAACAACTTCTAGGTTTTCTTGTGTTGCTGTTTTGTTGTTGTTGTTTTTTCAAGTAATCTCTACACCCCATGTAGGGCTCAAACTCAACCCTAAGATCAAGAGTTGCATGATCTACTGACTGAGCCAGGCTGGCACCTCTAGGTTTTTTTTTCCAATTACAGGATTTTATGACTATATTTTGGTACTGCATACAAGTCTTTGGTATCATTACTTAAAACCAAGAGATTAAGGAAAATTAAATATGCAGGCTTTTTCCGGTTTCAGGGTCATCTTTTCATGGTGCTATTGCTACGATGCAATCAATGCTAAAGAGAAATGATTTTAGAGCAAGAAGTCAACAACCTCATTATGGATTTTGTTTTCAGGATTTTACTTTATTATTTTTCAAATCACAACAAATAAATCTTTATTCTTTTCTGCTCAGGAAACTTGGTTTTATATTCATTCACTACAAAATCCTGACTCTCAGAAAACAAAAGACAACCCTCAGTGGTTTTTTTTTTTTTTTTTTTTTTTTCCTGTCAGGCTTTTATTCTACTTTGACAGTTGGAAATAGTCATTAATAACTGATGCAATCAAGAGAATTCTACAGTATGTGTGGTAAAATAATTAATATGGAATTATAATTCAAGTCTTTCCTTCTAATGAAAAAACAAGGCCTGCTCCAGTACACAAGTTTGAGTTCAATAATTAGAGTTGACTTTAGGCATATCCATGAAGAAAATTTCCTCCAGAACCAAATTTGAAAGTAAAGGGAAATGTTTTTTTAGAGTCATTTCTCTTGGGTCAAAATAGTGCAATATTTTCTAGAATAAGTAAATCAGGTACATGGTAGTACTTTGATGTCAATATTTTTATTTTCTTACTTATTTTTTAAAGACTGGACTTAAGCTCTTGATATAAAGCAGACTTTTAATTTCCCGTTTTTCAAAGATGATACTGAAAGGTCACTTTCTAGCTTTTAAAGTTCTAAGAAATGACTCATTGTACAACTACTGTCTTACAGGATTCAAAATCAAATTTCCGGTCAGTATTATGCATTTTGATTTGGCAAACGTGTATCCTTTTTATGTCTTGTAATAGAGATTATTATTAAGAGCTTTTTATTACTGGTTTCCATGTTCTAGGCAGTGGATTTTCTGAGCACTCTATCACATAGGTAAAAAGATCATTGCATTATTTAATGAAATCTACTGTTTGTGCCAGTTGTAACAAAATCTCTGGCAGAGATTCATAAAAGATCTGGAAAGCTTATTTAATTAATTTCAGACTTATCTTTACATTTATTTTTTACTATTTATTAATTAGTAGAGATGCCTACGTTCAGAAAGATGAACATTCTCAAGCTGACAAGTTTGTTCCCCAGAAACATAGCATGCAACCAAAAGGGAGCTATGCCAAACCGGGGTCATGAGTGAATGAGGGTTGTGTCAGACCAAGACCAGAAAACATTTCTTTTTCTATCCAATGATCAAAAGCTGTGGAAACTTCTGTGCCTAAAGAGACTTGACAGAGCTTTTGACTGAAAAGCCAGTGTGGCTTAAGGGCCAGAGCTGAAAGACTGGGTCTGACAAAGAACTGAGTGAGTGCTCTGGGGAAAATGCCATGGGCCACCCTCTGGATTGTGATCTGGTCCAGCTGGGCACAGTGGACCTGGTCTGGCCTGGTTATAGCACTGGTTTAAAGAACCCCAGGAAAACTGACTTAGTCCAGATTCTTTGGGGCACAAGTGAAATTTAGTCTCACCATTCATTCACTAGTTTGAAAAATCTCGGATTAGCCTTAGAATTGACTTTTAATCAAGACATATTTACTGAATACCTATTATGTGTTTCAAGGCCATCTAATTTTAAATTCCCTTCAAGTAAACTGTATTTATTTATTGATTCATCTCCTTCCCCGTACAGAAAGTTAGATAGTATCTTCAACAGTAAGTCAAAGGGATCAAAACTCAGAATGATTAAGGCAATGTTCTCTGATTAAGGCATTGTTCTTTCCCCTGACAAAGCTACGCTTACATGTTTCTTTTTCTTTAAAGTTTTTTTTTTTTTTTTAACATTTATTTATTTTTGAGAGACAGAGACAGTGTGAGCAGGGGAAGGGCAGCGTGAGAGGGAGACACATAATCCAAAGCAGGCTCCAGGCTCTGAACTGTCAGCACAGAGCCCAATGTGGGGCTCCAACTCATGAACCGTGAGACCATGACCTGAGCAAAAGTTGGATGCTTAACCTACTGAGTCACCCAGGCGCCCCTACCCTTACATTTTTCAAAGAGGATCATTTATTCTATTATTTAAAATCTCCAAATATTGTTATTATATGATTTTAATAAAGTTCTTCTACTTAGGAAATTAGGAACTGTTTGTGTTCCAAGGCTTTTCTTATAGTCTCCAAGAAACAGAAATCATTTCCATGGTTGTGCATTGGTAACAACAAGCCAACAGGCTCAAAATGGAGTTACTTATGCTAAGTCCCATGTTACCAAACTGAGATGCAACTTAATTAGCTTTGGCTCTTCTAGAAATGTAATTTTAAACCAGTTACCAGGAGTTGCCTGATGACCAAGCACTAGATCTGCCAGAGACATCTGCCATCACTTAAAAGAAAGTAACCTTGCAACAGCCAATCTGCTTTTTTGTTTGGTATAATTTCCTTGTTCCTGCTTCCTTTTACCCGTAAGAATTTTTCATTTAGTACAGCTTCTCTGAGCTCTTTTCTATTTGCCAGATTGGATGCTGCCCCACTCATGGATTGGTGAATGAACCCAATAAAATCTTTAAAATTTGTTTAGTTGAATTTTATTTTCTAACAGTGTGGTCTTTAATGTTATCAAAATTATTATGATTTTTAACGGTTTACAAGGAACATCAAATGGATTCCCAAAGACCTCAGATTAGAAAATTATGAAGACCATCAAAAGAAATGAATAGGAAACTCCTAGCTTGTCTTAAAGGGAAAAACAAAACAAAACAAAAAAACAACCAAACGCCTTTTCAAATTTCGTCTGAGCACACTGCAATACCTAACTTTATAAAAAACAGTGAAACAAGACTTTTGTCATCCTGCGATACTGGGTTCTGCTGTTTGGGCTTTCCCTTCTCCCATCTCCTCGGTTTATGTCTGAAGATCTATCACAGGTCTGGTGATTTCCAAGCAAGAGAGGATTCAGAAATGGTGTATCTTGTGAAGTGTAAGCCCTTTCTCTGGGTTACAGCACCATACAAGAACTAGTTTCTACTGGATTTAAATATTTAAATTGTTCGCGACAAATTTTGAATTAACTTGAAATGGATTAGTTGCAGACTGTGTACACCCCCGTTCCCTGTACGTTAATCACCATACTTACTGATCCCCTACGAGTTCAAATCCCTGAAACAAGCATGAAAAAAACAATGCGAGAAGGACCCAAATTTCCTAGTCCTCAGGGTTGGTTTTCAGTAGTCGGGCAATAAGCATACTTTCAGAGTCTGGAACTCCATAAAATTGTTTTGGAGGATGCCCCCAGCTGTGTCACGGACCATTTCGTTTTGCATCTAAAAACAGTACAATTTCCCAACTAGAACTAGTTCAGCGCGGCAAAACCCAGAGCTGGACAAGGGCGGGTCTCGAAGCTGCGGCGCTGGACGCGGGGAGCAGGCTGGTCCTCTCCTTTCGCCGGCCTCTGGGTTTGAGGCCCCGAGGTCAGCTCCGCTCTCGGCTCCGCGCCCGGCGCGGGTGCGAGCCGCCAACTTCGGGCCAATCAGCGCGCAGCGTCTCTGAGACCGCAGCGCCCCGGCCCGCGCCCCCCGCGCCCCCGCGGCAGCAATGGCAGCAGTGGCCGCGGCGGCTCCGGGCTGAGCCAGACCCGGGACTAGGAGGGGCTGAGCCGCGGGGGATCCTGGAATCGGCGGGGAGGTGGGGATTCTGGGAGGAAAACTCCATTTCCTCCTTCCCTGCCGGCCTCTCCCCTCCACCCAGCACCCCAAATTTCGATGTGTCTCCTCCCGGGCGCAGAGCGCTGGTGCTGAGCGAGGCGGCGGCGGCCGCGGCCGGGAAAATGCTGGGCATGTACGTGCCGGACAGGTTCTCCCTGAAGTCCTCCCGGGTTCAGGACGGGATGGGGCTCTACACGGCCCGCAGAGTGAGAAAGGTGGGTGACCCGGCGGCAGCCTGCGCGCCCCTGCTCCTGCCGCGCTCTGTGCGCCTCCCGGGGTCGCCCCTCCTCAGGGCTGGGGGCTCTGCGGGCGTCCCTGCCGTCGCCCCTAGCCGGGGCCGACCGGGACCCCCGCGGGAAGGCCGGGGCCGACGGGGCGGCCTTCGCCTGCCGCGTCTCCCGAGCGGGCAGCGCCACGTAAGTGCCTGCGGGGCGCGCTCTCCTCTCGGCCGGTCCAGGGGCGGAACTGCCACGGGCCGCCCTGCACCAAGAGGTCTTTCCTTTCCCCTGCAGGAAGTGAGTCCGGATGGAGCCTCCCTCTTCCTCGGTGCTGGGAGTGAGCTGCGTCTTTGCGTTGGCGGAGCCGCGCGTGGGCGGGTGTCTTCACAGGCGCGCACGCAGCCCCGCCGCCGCCTTTTCTTCCTTTAGGGTGATTGGAAATGTGGTCGGAAGCGCCTCGCTCTCGCTATAGGGTTTGGGAGGGGGTCATCCCGAGGGAAGCTCAAAACAGGTTTTGGAATCTCATTCACACACTCAGAAGTTCTTTCCTTGCTTCCAAAATGTGTTGTGTGTATTCTGGGAGGTGACAACTCGATAATCGTAGAATCTCTGATCTTTTTTTCTCTGCCTTTGCATTTTCTCTGACTAGATCTCTCTTTCCAGAAGTTTAGAGACAAATGAGCAAGGCAGGCACGTTGCACTATGCATGGGGGAACGGCCTGGAAATGTTGGATGTTGAAAACAAAGGCCTAGGAGGAGAGATAACTGGAAAATTACAAACCTTTGGATTTGATGAGACACGTGTTACAGCCATTTCACAGGATGTGTAAAATCTGGAACCACAAAGCCAGTGGTAAAATGCCCAGGGTAACGAGAGCCACCGTTTATTGAGCAGATACTTTGTGTCAAGGCCACTTTCTGGAACTTTATCTACATTAGTAAAGTCATCAGCACAGCTCCCTTGAGAACAGTATTAATCCTCATGTAAGAGACGAAAAAAACCAAAAGTAATGCACAGTTAAATTTCGTGCAGAGGCTTCAAACCCATGGCTTCTAGGTCCAAAGCTCATGTTCTTTCCAGATCTATCCCTACCAAGTTCACACTCGCACCGAACAGATATTTTGAAAACGAGGTTTGGGCAAGAGCAGGCTTGTTTAGGAAAGGTATGCTAGCAAGAGGGTCACAGAATGCACCCAGAGACACCAGGATGCCTTTCATCTGAGTATAAATCAGAAAGGGGGAAGAAAGATCAGTGCTTCAGAGGGCTTCCTTGACAACATGACCTATAAGCATCTCCCAGGATAAAACTGGAAGAAGCCAATCCCATACTTACTTTTTCAAATGGGAGTTTGGAAGAATGCTCAAAGGTGCAAACCAGGAGTAAACACTTTATCTGAATTTGAGATGAACTGAATAGATGTTTTTGTCAAATAGGTAAATGTCAGCATCCACATTCGTTCAAAGCAGAAGTTGAAATTCTGCTTTTAATCCTTTCTCACGGCATCTAGAAAATTCCCAAATGTATTTTTCATGAAAGTCTCAGGCCTAAATTTAATTAATTAAAAAGTAAACACAATTCTTAAACATTATTTTGTTTATTGTTATTAATAGTTATAAATTAAAAAGTTATACAAATAATTAGAATTATTACATAATCCCTATATTGTGTCTTATATTACTATTTAGGCTTTAGAAACAGCTAGCCAATGTACTTTCTTTTGATATTTTTATAAATTCCAACTTATTTTTCCATGTATTTAGTTATTTGGACATTTTTTATTATTTTTGGATATAGAATGAACAGCTTCCCAAATCACCATATGTTAGTCTATTTTATTATTGCAGTACTAAATAGACACTTATCTTTTCCTGGCTCTTACAATTTCAACATGTAAAACACAGAGTTTTTCATCCCGATCACATCTAGAATGCTTATCTATATTTCAAGTGAATATGCAGATGTTTGCATTGAATTCAGATGTCCTACTATTAGTGACATAATTTAGTTATGATCACAAGATACTCAATCAAAAGGTCATCAATCATGGACAGGTTCACTGATGCCAGAAATAACCCTGAATTAGTTTTCAGTTCCTTTGCCTTCCAAAGGCTGAGGACGAAGCTGAAGCTGAATAGCAGATTTTAGCTGAATGGTAAAGTCAAAGCTGAATGTCCTTACCTGTTTGTGTGTAGTTTCTTGATTATTAAATATTTCCCACGTTACCTTTAATGGGCCTTCTGGCCATAAGTCAAGGATCAAGGGGTCTGAGAAGACTGTATTTCAGCAAAGACCTTAAACTTTTCATATTCCCTATTCTGAATAAGTTTTGGAATATATCACTTTATATGTTAGAAATAACAAATTTTTGTCACACTTTTATAACACACATGCTTGTATAACACTTCTGTTTCAATAAAAACAAAAAAACACACACAAAAAAACCAATTGCAGGGCATCTGGGTCGTGTCCAACTTCGGCTCAGGTCACTATCTCGTGGTTCATGGGTTCGAGCCCGGCGTCGGGCTCACAGCTCAGGGCCTGGAGCCTGCTTCAGATTCTGTGTCTCCTATCTCTCTCTCTCTGTCTCTCTGTCTCTCTCTCTCTCTCTGCCCCTCCCCTGCTTGTGCTGTCTCTCAAAAATAAATAAATAAATAAATAAATAAATAAATAAATAAATAAATAAAAGAAAGAAAGAAAGAAAGAAAGAAAGAAAAAAAAACAATTGCAACTAAAGCCATCTATTGATTTCAAATTCATAGAAGGTAATCCAGACTGGTACTGACATTGTGGGATCTTTCTAGAGACTCCACTCCCTCTACATTCATCAGGTCAATTTGATTTTTTCTTAACAATGGGACCCCTTAATCCTTTTTTAGGTCCACTCCTTTTTGTGCAGTGTTTGCCAGAGTGAGTTCCCTGCAATAGAATCACCTAATGCCCGGCCCCACCTTAGCCCTATTAGGTTTTTCCTTGGCAATAATCTATTTTTGCAGGCCTGAGCTTGTGCTGTCTCACAAGCTCTCTCTCTTTCTCTCTTTCTGTAGAAAATTTTCATAGTGAGAATAAGATGAAAAGGAAAGGACCTCCTTTCCTTTTCTTGCCATTATGGAAATTAGAGGTTGGATGAAGAGAAGGTCCTTTCGTAGCTGTTTCTATGTAAGCCATGAATTGTTCTTGTAGAAAGAATGGATGAGACTATTGGAAAGCCCTTGAGTAGAAAAAGGAGACCTGAGTTCATTCAAAGTTATACACATTGCAAATTGCTAATAATTAGAATAAGGTGGACACTTCTGGGGTGCCTGGGTGGCCCAGTCGGTTAAACACCCAACTTCGGCTCAGGTCATGATCTCGTGTTAGGGAGTTTGAGTCTGCATCAGGCTCTGTGCTGACAGCTCAGAGCCTGGAGCCTGCTTTGGTTTCTGTGTCTCCCTCTGTCTCTGCCCCTCCCCTGCTCATGCTCTGTCTCTCTCTGTCAAAAATAAGCATTAAAAAGGGGCACCTGGGTGGCACAGTCGGTTAAGCGTCCGACTTCAGCCAGGTCACGATCTCGCGGTCCGTGAGTTCGAGCCCCGCATCAGGCTCTGGGCTGATGGCTCGGAGCCTGGAGCCTGTTTCCGATTCTGTGTCTCCCTCTCTCTCTGCCCCTCCCCCGTTCATGCTCTGTCTCTCTCTGTCCCAAAAATAAATAAAAAACGTTGAAAAAAAAATTTAAAAATAAGCATTAAAAAAAATTATAAAAAAAATTGAAACAGTCCTTTAAGGGCTAGACCTTGTGACAGACCATATTGCAGACAAAGGAGTTGTTTATTTTTTTTTATTTTTTGTTTTTTAAGTTTATTTATTTTGAGAGAGACAGAGACAGCATGAGTGGGGGAGGGGTGGGGGGAATCCCAAGCAGGATGTGCACGGTCATTGGGGAGCCCAGTGCAGGGCTCGAACTCAGGAAACTGTGAGATCATGACCGGAGCCAAAACCAAGAGTTGGACGCTTAACCAATTGAGCCACACAGGTGCCCCATAGGAGTTGTTTAAATATTTCCACTGAAGCACCACCTTACACAGAGGAGACTGTCGGGTCGGCAGCCTGAAAGTGTCACACACAAGTGCACAGTATGAATTCTGGGTTTTCTGTTTACTGTGTACTTGTGTATGCTATCTCATTTTATTGTACAACAGTCTTTGAAGGCTTATTATTATCCCCAGTTACAGATTGCACACTTGGTGGATAATTACTTTTTGTCAAAATGTTTGCAATTGTCCTTATGCTGACGTTTAACTTTTTCTTCTTTCCAGTTCATTCTTCACTAGGAGGCTAAAACTTTACCAGATCAGATATGTAGTTATTTTCCTTTATATCTAGAAGCCCTGTAACCTGCGTAAGCGTAGTGTAGTTGAACTGGGCTTATATTTTTAAAAACAACCAAAGATTAACAGGAAGGCTGAGGAAAAGCTGAAAAGGAAATAACTAAATATAAATGAAATAAAATGTCTCTCCCAGATTTCTGGTCCCCTAATTCCAGTAGAAGCAGTAAATAGCATTGCCAACACCTGTCTACACACCAGCAACTGAATTGACCCCCCTGGGAAGCTCTGTTCCTTGCTCCCTTCCTTCTCAATCTTGTGCTTTCTTGCCCAAGTGGCTCCTGAGTGCCATCCTGTGTCCATGAACCCTAGGACAGTGTCCCACTATACTTTGCCTTTCTCATGAACAAACACGGGTTCCTAGTTCAAACTTCGTCAGATACCGTAGGATTTTATACACAACTACTTTTCTGGACAAAACTTATTGGCAGTGCTGGGGTATGCGTTTCCTGTTACTGCTGTAACAAATTATCACAAATTTAGTGGCTTAAAGCAATATAAGTTTATAATCTTATGGTTTTGGAGAATATAAATCTAAAATGAGTGGACAGAGTGGTTCCTTCCAGAGTCTCTCGAGTCTACCTCCTTTCCTTTTGCAGTTTTCTGGAGGCTGCCCACATTCCTTTGCTCATTCCTTTGCTCTATATCTTTCCAACCTCTGCTTTTGTGGTCACATTTCCTTCTCTTACTCTGACCCTCCTGGCTTCTCTTATAAGGACCCTTGTGGTTGGATCGGGCTGACCCAGGTAGTCCAGGATAATCTCCCCATCTCAGGATCCCTAATGTAATTACATCTGCACAGTCTCTTATATCAGGTAAGGTAAAGGTAGCATACAGATTCTGGGAATTAGGATGTAAATATTTTTGGTGGGCCATTACTATCTTACCTGGGCTCCAAATTATAATTCTTGGCCTGGATTCTGTGGAACGTGTTACGATAACTAACTGGGGTGAGTTGTTCCCCACATACTGATCCTGATAAAATGTATTCATTGCAGATCTACCATGTTGATGAATATAATGCCTTGTTTTCAGTATTGATTCTGGTGAGATCTTCAGAGTTGGCATGCAATAAAACCCGAATGAGTGGTTCCCTTACAAAAAGGAGGAAAAAGTATGTTTGTGGGAAGTAGAAAAAGAACTTCAGAAGTAAGCTAATGTGCACATTCTTATTTTACAAATGATGACACCAGAGCCCAGAGAAGCTTCACATGGAGTCTTGCGGCTAACAGCTGCCTCTCAAGCTCCCACGTCTTCCATGATACCAGCGCCCTCTCTTTCAAACCAAGGCAAACACTTTGGTTCTTTTTGAGGGATTTGCAGTAGAGACATTCAATGAGTCAAATCCCAGTGAAAAATACCTGAAGTAAAGTTCAAATCTGAGTTTATGAAAGTTAAGATAAGCTAAAAAACAAAAACAAAAAAATAAGTTGTATAGGGTACCCTGAAAAGTAAAGTAAGGGAGCACCTGGGTGGTTCAGTTGGTTAAGTGTCCGACTTTGGCTCAGGTCATGATTTCGTGGTTTGTGGGTTCAAGCCCCACGTTGAACTCTGTACTGACAGCTCAGAACCTGGAGCCTTCTTCAGATTATGTGTGTCCCCCTCTCTCTGCCCCTCCCCTGCTCGCACTCTGTGTCCCTGTCTCTCAATAATAAATAAACATTAAAAAAATAAAAAAAAAAGAAAAGTAAGTAAAAGCATAGAGGAACAATCACCATGCATAAATGTTAATATAAGGAGATGAGCTTTTGTGGAATAAAGTGTTTTGTTGAGCAGCTTGGAAGGTGAATCTCATGAAGAAACAATGGATCTTTATGCTAGAGCTAGAATTCTGCCAGTGAACGTTTGCTTATATTTCCTGGTGGCTGATGATAACTAACCTGGAAACATAATCAGAGGGAAAATCATCACCATTGATGCCTGCCAAATGTGCTATCTCTTTTCTGTTTACACATTTATACTCTAGGATAGAGACTCAAAGCAGCTTTGTATATCCTGGTGTTGTTATAGATTTTAAAATATATAACTAATCCACTTAAATGGATGTTTTCTCTGAAACTTCACATTTTGTTTTTTGTGTGTGTGATAATAATAGCTGTGGTTAATTTTTTCAACAAATATTTATTGAGCCCCTGAAATTGTTAGGCACTCACTGGGCTAGTTGCTAGTGACAGAAAGGTGAATGACAGAGACAGTGCATCACATAGTTCATATTCAAGTCCTACCAGAAGCCTGGTATGCATCACATAGTTCATATTCAAGTCCTACCAGAAGCCTGCAAGGTTTATCCTGCCATTGTTATCCTTGTTTTATCGATGAGGGGGCTGATTTTGAGGAAAGTTATGTTAATAATAAGTGGATTAATCAATTTGAACTCAGATAATTCCATATATCCTTTTCACTGAAAAAATTTTTTTTTGCTCTATACTGATAAAGTGCTGTGTCCATGCTCATATACTACCATCCAGACACACATCTACTCATATAGTTTAAAAAAATTATTTCACAAAAATGAGAAAAAGAGTAAACTCATTTCATCATCCAGCATTTCTCATTCAACAGTATTTAATGGAAATCCCTTCAAGTAATCTACTTTGGCTGGCATTTATTATTTTAATATTTATTTGTGTATGTATTTATTTACTAATGTTTTATTTATTTATTTTGAGAGAGAGAGAGAACGAGGGAGGGGCAGACAGAGGAAGAGAGAGAATCCCAAGCAGAGTGTGCACTGTCAGTGCAGAACCTGATGCAGAGCTCAAACTCGTGAACCATGAGATCATGACCTGAGCTGAAACCAAGAGTCAGATGCTTAACCGACTGAGCCACCCACGTGCCCCTGTAATTGATTATTTTTAATGACTGAATATATTTTATGCTGTCAGTGTGCCACAATTTCCACTTATTCGGGTCTGTTTTTATTTATTTATTTATTTATTTATTTATTTATTTATTTATTTATTTATTTTAACGTTTATTTATTTTTGAGACAGAGAGAGACAGAGCATGAATGGGGGAGGGTCAGAGAGAGGGAGACACAGAATCTGAAACAGGCTCCAGGCTCTGAGCTGTCAGCACAGAGCCCGACGCGGGGCTCGAACTCACGGACCGCGAGATCATGACCTGAGCCGAAGTCGGCTGCTTAACCGACTGAGCCACCCAGGCGCCCCTATTCGGGTCTGTTTTACATAGTTATTCAAGATATATCTTCTTCACCAAAATCTGTCCTGTGAATTCAGTAGTGAACAAAGTAGAGATTCTGTCTGTTGTGGAGCTTGCATTCTAGTGAGAAGAGACAGAATCTAAACAATGAACATATTAGATAAATTTTATACTCTGTTAAAATGTGGTAAGTGCTAAGGAAAAAAGAAAAAGTAGAGCCGGGTATCGATAACTTGGCAGAGTGCGTGGATGTGGGTGTGGGGATGTTGTTATAAATAGGTGGTCCAGTTAGTGCTCACCAGGCAAGGGAGGTTTGGGCAGTGACTTACAGGATGGCACATTTGTAGGGGACAAGCATTCTAGGCAGCAGCGAGAGCAAAGGTCCTAAGATGGGTGTTTGCTTGTTGTGTCCCAGGACAAGGAGGCCAATGAGGCTGGAAGGGAGTGAGCTGGGGCTGAGTACTAGGGGAGGAGGTCAGTTAATGAAGGGAAGCCTACTAAGGGCCACATTTCTTTCTTTCAAGCCATTGCAAAGGTGTCTACTTTTCTTTGAGTCAAATGGGGAACCACTGCAGGGTTTTGACATGATTTGACTTGAGTTTATCAAGGGTCCTTCTGAGAATGACTGGCCACAGGGCAAGTGTGCAACTTAGAAGACTTGTTAGGATTCTGTTGCAGTGATCCAGGTGAGAGATGATGGTGGCTTAGACCAACATGGTGGCAATGCTGGTAGTGTAGTTTGAAGATAGCAGTGACAGAGTATGCTGGTGGAATAAGGGTGAAAGAAGGGGAAAGATCTGAAGATGATTCCAAGGATTTTAGTGTGAGAAATTGGAAGGGTTGTATTGTCAGCCAGCAACTGAGATGGGGAAGATTGTGGCTGCAGCAGGTTTGAAGGGGGAGGATCAGGAACTCAAGTTGTTTATTTTATAAATGTTTATTCATTTTTGAGCAGGAGAGAGAAAGAGCACACACATGTGAGTGTGTGCTCGCAAGTTGGGGAGGGGCGAAGAGAGAGGAGGACAGGGGACCTGAAGTGGGCTTCCGCACTGACAGCAGCCCGATGTGAGGCTCGACCTCATGAACCAAGAGATCACGACCTGAGCCAAGTTGGATGCTAAACTGACCGACCAAGCCACCAAGGTGCCTCTATTTATTTATTTTTGAGAGAAGAGAGAGTGTGAACAGGGGAGGAACAGAGAGAGATGGAGAGAGAAAAATCCCAAGCTCTTGGCTGAGAGTGCAGAGCCTGATGTGGGGCTCTAATTGAAGATCTGTGAGATCATGACCTGGGCCAAAATCAAGTCAGACGCTTAACCGATTGAGCCAACCAGGCACCCCAAAGGCATGTTGATTTTGAGGTTTCTGTTAGACAACAGAGAGAGATGTCAAAGAGGTGGTGAGATACAGTTGTTGTACCTGCATATCCTCCTTCCCATCCTTTATGCCACTATTTTCAGCTATTTTATTTTATGCTATAAACCTTACATTTCTGCTATATTCCCTTTTGATCATCAGTTGACTTTTAGAGCAATTAAAAATCAGAAAGATTGTCTTTATTATATATTTTTAACATTCTGGAGCTCTTAATTTTTTTGCTTTTAACTAAGTTACTGTCTGGGATCATATTCCTCATGCCTGAACCATATTCTTTGAACATTTCTAGTAGCATAAGTTGCTGCCAGTGAATTTCTCCAGCTTTTGCATGTCTGAAAGAGTATTTTGCTATGTTCTTCAGGTTGACAGCCCCCCGCCCCCCACTACATTATGGATGTTGCTTATTTGTTTTTCTTTCTTTCTTTTTTCTTTGGCTTACGTAGTTTCCGACAAAAAGTCTGCTGTAAGTCTTACATTCTGTACATAATATCTTTTTCTTCTGTCTACATTCAAGATTTTTCTACTTTTCTTTGAATTTTAGAAATTTAAATATGTGTCTTTGATTAAAAAAACTTGGTTTTATGTGTGGTTTGATGTCTTTTATTATTTTTTGAACATCCTTGGACATTATCTCTTCACATTTTATTTCTGGTATAATCTTTCCTCTGGGTCTCCAATTACATGTGTGTCAGACCATTTGATAGAATAGTATGTCAACAGCCTTTATATGCTTTGTTCTGCTTTTTCTATGCTTTTTTTTTCTTTTTTACTTTGTGTTTTAGTTTAGGTAATTTCTTTTTCCTTATCTTCAAGTTTATTGATTCTTTTCTCAGCTGTGCCAAGTTTCCTGGTGAGTCTGTCAAAGGAATTCATCTTTGATATTGTGATTTCTATTTCTAGTATTTCCACTGGACTCTCCATTTTATAGTTGACATGTCTCAGCTGAAATCTTCCCTATATTCATGCATGTCAACTGCCTTTTCTGTTAGGTTATTATTATTATTTTTTAGTTTATTTATTTATTTATTTTGAGAGAGAGAGAGAGCAAGCATCAACGGGGAGGGGTCAGAGAGAGAGAATCCTAAGTAGGCCCCTCACTGTCAGCTCAGAGCCTGATGCTGGGCTCAGACTCACAAACCATGAGATCATGACCTGAGCCAAAATCAAGAGTTCGTATACTTAACTGACTGAGCCACCCAGGCACCCCTCTAGTAGATTCTTTTACAAAGTAGACATAGTTATTGTTAAAGTCCTTATCTGATAAGTCCAACATCTGTGTCATCTCTGAATCTGGTTCCATTGCTTGCTTTGTTTCTGAACAATGTTTTTTTTTTTCTCCTTGCTTTTTTGTATGTCATAGTTTTGATTGAATGCCAGCATCATGTGTGAAACGATCAAGAGTGCAGTAAATAGCATTTATGCTATTTACACCTTTTTTTTTTTTTTTTTTTTTTTTTTTTTTTTTTTGTCAGTCTGGGGATTTGGATCAACCTAGTTAGGAGCTAAAATGGGTTTGCATTATTTTGTTGCTGTTGTTACCTTCAATATATCACAGGCTTTAGATCCTTCTAGAGTTACCTTGTACTGGGGGTGGCTAGAGTGCTCAAGGTTTTTCTCAGTGTTTCTGTTCTACTCTCAGCTGTCTCTCTCTCTCTCTTTTTTTGTTAAATGTTCTTGTTTTTATTTTTGATAGAGAGAGAGAGCACACATGAGTGAGTGGGGAAGGGGCAGAGAGAAAGGGAGACACAGAATCTGAATCCAGTCCCAGGCTCCTAGCTGTCAGCCCTGAGCCTGTGGCAGGGCTCAACCCCACAATCCGTGAGATCATGATCTGAGCCGAAGTCGGATGCCTAGTTGAATGACCCACCCAGGTGCCCCAACTCCCAGCTCTCTTTTGTCCTTGAATGCCTAAACCATAGAGGGTTTTCACCATGCTGCCTTGCTCTTCCCCTTCTATCAGTAGTAGACCGCTATGTATTGTTTTTTTGAGATTCTCTATCTTGGTCCAACTTCATTCTTATCCAGGGTTTATCAGTCTGAGCCCTGGGAGTTGTGCCTTCTCAGCGTTCCTACCTCTTCTCCATAGGAGCCAAACTTTCGCCTTGTTTTAGTTTGGTGTTTTGCTGGGGGAGTGTTTCTTGTCCCTTCCACAAAGGTAGGAGTCCTCTGATGGTTGTGGTATAAGTTCCTGAGCCTGCATTACTTCCTGCCCTTCTTCTAGCAGCAATGGATCTTTATTTGTGTCCTAGAGGTGACAGTGTGCTGCTTCCCTTGCTGTGCCTAAAGGCTTTTCCTTATGTGGAAGAAAGGGCAGGGCAGGAGGTGTGGAGTGTTGTGTCATTCTTGTAGCGTATGCTGTTTCGCTCCTGCATGCTTACATCCCTGAGGGAGACTGTTCTCCTGTCTGTCCCCCAATCTTTCTTGTATGGGAGATCTTTGGAGAAGACTCTGCACGTGTGTGTGAACTCTGCTTATGTCTGGGGCTTCCACTGGTTCTGTAAGGGCAGGCTGTCTCACATGTACCTTTAGCTGTTAAAGCGTTAGTTGATTTCTTACCTGCTTGTGTGGTGACTGGCGGCTGTGCATTCTGTGATCTGTGGCAGCAGCTAAGCCAGTGCTCTCCTCAAGAAAAGTTAGGATTTTGTGGTTTATTGGCCTTTCGGATTGGTAGGGTAGGAGGGATACCCTTTTCAAATCCTTGGTGGATATTTAAGTTTTAAAATTAATGGCATTTAAAAATATTCTTACTTATCATCTTTATTACTTAATAAATCTGTCCAGTATTGAAGGAGAGGTTTTAAAATCTCCCACTCTAGTTCTTCATGCACACACACAACACACACACACACACACACACACACACATACACATATATATATATATATATATATATATATATATATGCTATATGTATTATATAATACATATGTATTTTGGTGAAAAGTTAGTTAAGTTTTTAATTATTTTTTAAAAATATACATAACCTAAAACTGGCCATTTTAATCATTTTTTATTGAAATATAATTAACATACAATGTGATATTAGTTTTAGGTATACAGCATACTGATTCAACAATTCTGTACATGACTTACTACTTACCACGATAAATATAGTCACTACCACTGTGCAACTTTACTACAATATTATTGACTATATTCCCCATGCTGTACTTTTTATCTCCATGACTTATTTTATAACTGGAAGTTTGTGCATTTTTAGTATTTTTAAACTTCTCTTTTCTCCCTGTTAGATCTTCTTCATGAATGTATTTTTTATTACTATATAATGTTCTGCTTTATTCTGTTTAGTGCATTCAGCCATTAATTTAATTCTTGTCTGATATTGACACTATTGCCTTTCTTTGTCTACCCATTTAAAGTCATTTTTTATCATTTTGTTTTATCTTTTGTAATCACGTAGCTAGATTATATTTCATAATGCAATATTACAATCTCTCATTTAATGAGGAATTTAATTCCTTCATATTTAGCATAATGGCTGATAGAACTGATTTCATTCTTGTTGTCTTTCTTTATTCTCATTACTTATTTTGTATTGTTGTAACTTATTTTTAAATTTTCCTTATTTTGCAGTCTGTTCAAGTCACTGTTCATTCCTTTCTTTCTTCTGATTACTATGTTAGTTATATTCTTTTTCATTAGTGATTTACTTTTTCCCTCTTTCACAATCAGATGGATATGATTTTTTTTGTCTGATGCCTAGCACTCAACTATGTTTTCCCACAAAAACACACAATTTCTTCTACAAGATGTCCCATTTCTCCTTTCCTTCCCTCCGCCCATCGCCCACCTTCACCCCAGCAGCTTTTGGGATGCTTTTGCCTTCCTGCCATCCTTCCCCAACAGCCCTTAAGTTTGGATGAAATGGTGTGTTATTTAATAGAATTTCTTTTAAGAGTATATCCCCGTTGGTTGAAGAGTTGTTAGTTAGAGCCTATATAGTCTACACACTCTGTTAGTTGTTAATTTTGTGTGTATACACACCAGCTCCTCCTTTTCTTCTGCCATCTTCTTTCCTTTGCTCTGGTTCATTTTTTAGTTAGAGACTTTTTTGTGATTCTTTTTCTCATCACCATGTGGATAATATGCTCTTTGAATCTGTGTATATCATCACGTAGCTCTCCTTCCACCTGACTGTAAAGGACTTCCTGCTGGGTAAGTGATTTTCAGGTTATTGCATTTCTCTTTCAACTCATTCTCTAAACATATTTAGTTGGAAAATCATGTTTTTTTTTTCACTCTTAAAAGTGTGTTTTGTTGTTGTTGTTGTTGTTGTTATTTTTTTTGAGTGCTCTACTTGAATGTCCTTGAATTCCCTTATGTAGTTAAGGTATTTCTCTTAATGATTCTGCCTCCTGTAGAAGTTCTATTTTACAGAGTATGGTTCTCATTTTTCTGCCTGATTGTTCTCTCTCAGGCAGCTGGGCCCCTTTGTTTAGGCAGTCTGCCTTGGTTGTTTTGTCAAAGCCTAAGAGCGGTAATTAGAGAGCCCTCTGTGATGTCAGCCCTTCCCTATAGGCAAGGGGTCTCTGTCACCATGAGCCTGCCCGGGCAGATAGGTTGTCAGTTCCCTGTTCCTTTGCTCTCTTGTCTCCTTGGACTTTCCTGGACTGCTGAGCATGGAAAGACTGTGGGCTGTGGCCCCCTCCCCCATCTCTGACTTTCAAACGTTTCTCAGCATTCCCTAGTGTCCGGTCCTCAGCCCTCTTCTGCTGTTTTCCACTTTATTACTAAGTCCACTGGAGAGAATGCCTCACACCAGTAACTTGCCAGAGCCTAAGGCTTCACTTATGTCCCGTTGACTGTACATGCTAGTGGCAGTTGTTTTGCTCAAAAGATGAAAGTAGCTTAGGGTTGGAGATAAGGGGAAGGTGGTGCGTACAGGTCACCATATACTCAGAATCTCTTCTTCCTCATAGTTCTGCTGCATTTCCCATTTCGCATTTATTTTATAAGGGACTCATTTCATAAAGAATGATTCTGTTATGTCTTGGGCACTGGTGTGTTTCTTTTCCTTGACATTCGCTATATCAGCTGAGAGTAATAGGGACAACTATAGGAATCTGAACCTTGGGGATTAAGTTCTCCCTATAATAAGAAGTTGGCACTTAGGCATTTACTGCTATCAGTTCAGTGGCTTAAAGTGTTGGGGTGGAAGTCTTTGTGTCCTCTTGGCCTCACGATGGCTGCTTTAGCCCCAGCTATCATGCTTTTATTATCAGTGGGGAGAGAGAAGAAGTAACCAAGGCCCAAGGGTATTCTTGCCAGCTGATTTAGCTCTCATTTAAGAGCCTTTGTGGTAGGTTCATACAATGATCTTTGCTTGCATATTGTTAGCTCTCTTCCCTATCTAAATGGGAAGCTGGTGAGTATAGTTTTTCTACCTATGTATATTAGTACCCTCAACAAAAGGTCAGCATTCTAGTACTAAGGAGTATGGATATATAGCAAGGCAACTTGCCTCTGCTCAGTCACAGTGGGGAAAGAAGATTAGATATTTTTCATCCTGAACTTTTTAGAAACATACTGTGTTGAAGGCCTAATTGTACTGTAAGAACAACACATGAACAGGAGTGTAACATGGAAATATAATTATGTTCTAAGTGGGGACCCTAGACTCCTTCTGTGAAAAATTGTCATTATTTCACATATGAATGACTCAACTGCAGATTGATTCACTTTAATATAATTTATTTCATCAATATGTATATATTTTTTTATTCACTGAGGCATTTCAAAGTGAATTACAGACATTATGACGATTTTTTTCCCTCAATATTTCTGTGGAGGACATTCTCCTAAATAGCCATAATATCATTTTAACATCCAGCAAAAATAACAGTAATTTCCTAATGTCATCTAATTCCAGCCCATACTCAAACTACTCCAGTTGTCTCCAAAGTGTTTTTATAGCTGTTTGTTTTGAACCAGGATCTAATCAGGGACCACCTATTACATTTGGTTAGGTCTTTCAAATCTTTTAACAGTCTCCCTTTTCCCATTCCCCTTTCTGAAGAAATTAGGCTAATTGTAGAGTATCTCACAATCCGAATTTATCTGATTGTTTTCCCAGGACTTTATTTAATGTGTTTCTCTATCTTCTGTATTTCTTTGAGTCTGGAAGTGGGATATAGATTATTTTACCATTTTTTTTTTCTGTTAAATGAAGTGACATATTAAATGCTTTTCTCTACCCTCAGGATACTTTTGACATTGTAGTAAATAGTGCCGTTTTAAGCAGTGGGAATTGCACGAAGTGTCCACCTCCCTCTCATCTGTGTTTTAACCGCGTGCTTTCTTCCTAGGAAGCACAGATCTTCCCAGGTGCTGGATGAGAGACAGGGCAAGGGGGAAGAGGTCTGGGTGTGTTCCCTTGCCCTTTCACCCTTGGAGGTGCCTGGAGAATTCAGCAAACACCCCTCTTACATTCCTATGGCGGACACTGGGGAATGAAGGGCTAGGTTGGTTTACTAAAGACTGCATTTTGGCAGGGGGTGTATAATGTTTTTCCCACTGTTTCTGGTTTTCCCACTGTTAGTAATGCCAACACTGTTAGTAATTTTTCCATTTAAAGGGACTTGCGCTTAATAAGTAATCTGTGAGCTGACACTGTATAAGTACCTATTTCACTATCAACCTTTTACCTAATGGTCTTAGCCATTATCCATTGATAATCCTTGCCTGAATCAGTTACGTTATTAGAAATTTAAAAATGGCGATTCATTCAAATAAACAGTTCTCCTTTATTTATAAATTATCATTCCTCTGTAAAGAAGAGCTTTCCCTCATTATTTGCTGTTATCTGGTTGTCATGAACTAGGGTATTATTGAAAAGGTAGGGCAAAATGTTAGTTCTTTCTCTCTATTAATTTTAACAAGTTGTTACCCTCTAATGAAGGCAAACAAGGTTTAATTTTCTCAGGCAGTCATTAAGAATTTACCAATGTGGGGGCGCCTGGGTGGCGCAGTCGGTTAAGCGTCCGACTTCAGCCAGGTCATGATCTCGCGGTCCGTGAGTTCGAGCCCCGCGTCAGGCTCTGGGCTGATGGCTCGGAGCCTGGAGCCTGTTTCCGATTCTGTGTCTCCCTCTCTCTCTGCCCCTCCCCCGTTCATGCTCTGTCTCTCTCTGTCCCAAAAATAAATAAAAAAATGTTGAAAAAAAAAAATTTAAAAAAAAAAAAAAAAAAAAAAAAAAAAAAAAAAAAAGAATTTACCAATGTGTTTTAATCAGTTACACTTTGGTTCTCTTTGATTCTCAAATTGTTCTCTTTGATTCTCAGATTTGGTCTTTGGAGGCTGCTCTTTCTAGTAGAATTCAAGACCTGGAAGGAATCTTAGAAATCAGCTACCCCAAATCCCTAAGTTTTATAAGTGAGGAAACTGAAGTTCAGAAGTTTGTGACATCCTATTTTTTTTTAATGTTTATTTTTGAGACAGAGAGACAGAGCGTGAATGGGGGAGGGTCAGAGAGAGGGAGACACAGAATCTGAAGCAGGCTCCAGGCTCTGAGCTGTCAGCACAGAGCCTGATGCTGGGCTTGAGCTCACAGAGTGTGAGATCTGACCTGAGCTGAAGTCAGATGCTTACCCGAGGAGCCACCCAGGTGCCCCTGTGACACATCCTATTTTAATGGCAGAGCAGGGATTAGGATTGGGATCTCTTGAAGTCTCAGCTACTGCTTTTCCCACTGTTCTAAGAGAGATATTTGCAGTAAATCTTGCTTTCAACTTCTTACTAATACAAGCAAAATGAGAAGAAATAGCCCATATTCGTAATCATACATTTTTTTGTCTATTAAAAGTTATTGTTGGAGCTTCTAGGTGGCTCAGTCGGTTAAGTGTCCGACTTTGGCTCAGGTCATGATCTCACAGTTTGTGAGTTCAAGCCCTGAGTCAGGCTGTGTGCTGACAGCTCAGAGCCTGGAGCCTGCTTCTGATTCTGTGTCTTCCTCTCTCTCTACCCCTACCCCACTCATACTCTGACTCTCTCTCTCTCAAAATAAGTAAACATAAAAAAAAAATTAAAAAAAAGTTATTGTCTAGTCTAGTGGGTGGCAAATTGAATAGATTAATTATCTGCTTTATTTAGAAGCAACAAAGAAGCACCGTTGTAGGCTGGGCATTGGACCAGTCTGAGAGGTGAGTTTGCCTTGGAAAGTTTGCTGTCTACAGGTTGAATTTGTCTTGCAGTCACATTTTATTTGATCTTCAGAGTTTTGAAAACTTGGAATTCATTGCCAGCATAGAAAAGTAGTCATTTCATGTATGCATTTGAGTTGTCAGCTTCTCTAAAGAATTTGTGGATACGTAGCAACATTAGGTTCCTGTTGTGATATAGCAACACTCAGTTGGAGTGGAAAAGCTTACGTGGGCATGCCCTTGCAAGCTAAATTCAGCTTGCCTCCAAATCACTTCCCAATGTGTCCTTTACATTTTTGTTGTTGGATGTCTGATGTTCTGCTGCTTTCCTGCCTGACCTTGTAAGCATTGGAGATAGTGACCCCTGAAAGAGCTTGAAGTGAAGAATTCTAGGAAAATTCTTGCAATGAAAGTAACATCAGTAATGTAGGCATACGTGTACAGCAAAAAAATGGGGGAGCTGACAGTTTTCCTTTTGCTAATGATCTTCAGGAGCTTAATCACAGAGAGTAAAACCAGTGATGACAAGAAGTCGGCTCAAAAATTTTGAAATTCTCAAGAAGATAGTTTGAAATATTGCTTTCCTTCCTGTCATTAGTTATGAATCCCATATATGTATATATATATATGCATATGTATATATAATTTGTATTATAATGAATCATATGAAAAATTTTCACTTCACAGGTTGGAAATGGTCAAATATTGGCAATTTCATGTGGTTCAACTAAAAGAAAAGTAATCACATATATATGGGGTGTGTACCCCAAATCGTCCTTTCACAGGTGTGTTTTACCCAAGCAGGTTTGAAGCCCACTGAGGTAGAAGAGGCTTACTCTTAGGTTAGAATTCCCATGGGAAATGGTTAGCAAATAAAGCAGGATATGCAATAAAATTATAATTATAAGAAAGTGCTGTTTGCATAGTAGAAACAACAAGGAACACGGAGTTAGAGAAGGGGTGGATAGCAGTTGCTAAGATCCTTAGGGGAAAGCTTCAGAGTGAGAGGTAGTCTAGTAAGTACAAAATTTTCATCTAAAGTCAAATATAAATTGTTTTAATTATCTGCAGTGTTTCATATCACAAGTACTATGGATAATTAAGAGTTGGCTATTTACAAGAATCTCATATGATCTTGGGGCACCTGGGTGGCTCAGTTGGTTGAGACTTCGACTCTTGATTTCAAATCAGGTCATGATCCCAGGATCATGGGATTGAGCCCCGTGTTGGGCTCTGTACTGAGCATGAAGCCTGCTTGGGATTCTCTCTCTCTCTCTTTCTCTCTCTATTTCTCTCTCTGTTTCTCTCCCCTGCTTGCATGTGTGCTCTCTGTCTCTAAAATAAAAAACAAAGAGTTGGCTATTTACATTTTTGTAATCTTTTTAAAAAAAGGTTTTTTTTTTTACATTTATTTATTTTTGAGAGAGAGAGAGAGACAGAGAGCGAGCAGGGGAGGGGCAGAGAGAGAAGGAGACACAGAATCTGAAGCAGGCTTCAGGCTCTGAGAGAGCTGTCAGCACAGAGCCTGACACGGGGCTCAAACCCACAAACCGTCCGTTCATGACCTGAGCCGAAGTCAGATGCTTAACCGACTGAGCCACCCAGATGCCGCTACATTTTTGTAATCTTTCAGCTATAGAAACTCAGGTTTATTTGATCGGATCATGCTAACATACTCACGGCATACTTACAAATTTACCTCTCCTATGTATGTTTTTGTGTCAGTGTTTTTCAAACTGGATAGCAAGCCATTAGTGAGCTGTGAGATTAACTTATTGGGTGAGAACCAGTATTTTTTTAAAAAGTGAAGTAAAGTAGAGTATAAAATGTTGGAGTGTGTTGTACAGAGTAAGGGTAGTATTGTTTTAAGAAATTTTTATTTTAGTTTTATATCTGTGTTTCTATGTGTATGTGTGAATATGCCAAGCTGAGATGCAAAACGTATTTCCTACTATGGCTTGAAGAAAAACCAGAAAGCCGTATTATCATAGTTTGATAATTGAGTTTATGATAGAGTTCACTATTAATAGTGAGGCTTTAAATTCAGAGTCCTGATTCTTATTTTGAATTTTCAAAGCACTAAGTCTTTTAATAATCTTATTAGATATGCATCCAAGCAGTCTTTTAAACTGATTTCCAGTACATTTACCTGGGTTTCTATGTCTCCTCTTCAGTCCTTTGAACACTGCTGAATTGATGGGTTCAGGTTTTTTCCCCTCCAAATTTGTACTGCAGAGAGAAGCTGACTGGCTAGGTCAGCTGCATTAGAAACTGTATACTTAGATTATTACCTTCTGCAATGGTTGGTAAACACTAATACATGACTAGACGGAGTGAAAAGATGAATGAACTACATGCATTAATACCAAATCCTCAAAGTTATTACCAAAAGCACACCTTATTTTTTGGTCTGTCTTCCAGATTGGCTTTAACATCAGTCCGTCAGTTTCTTCATTCAGTTCAGCAGTCAATGTATTGAGTGACTGCATGAGCAAGGCATGGCCCACATGGCTGCTAAATGTTGTAGTTAATGGAAAGTGAGAAGGGAGGTGTGAGCCAGCCTAGGCATTGGGTCATGCAGTCATTGTCAGGGTTTTGAGTGGTGGTGTGGTGGAGTGGACAGTGCCTGAGCAGAATAAACTGCTGGTACCTAATCCCTTCTCTGATCTTCACTAGGTGATTGACCTTAATCAAACAAGTTATTTAAACTGTTGGATTCTCAGTGTCCTCCATTGTTAAATGGGGAAATTCCCACATAGGATTATTTGGTGTGTGGCACATAGTAGTTCAGTATATATCAATTCCCCTCCCCTCTTCTTTCATTTCTGATACAGCTTTTCTTAACTGCCATTAAATACTGGTGAGTTCCCACGTTGAGGTGAAAAACGATTAGTTTTTAAAAGAAAGCATCTTTGGCGCTGTTGTGTCTGCCTGAGAAGTGATGCTAGTATGAAGTGGCTAGTGAGGTCTGGAAGGATTGGGGAAGCAGGGCTGGCTTCCAGCCTCTGAAATTTGCTCACTGAACTTTATATCACTAACTATGTTATAAATACACATTTTTCTTTTTTTTTTTTTTTTTTTTTTTTTTTAAACGTTTTTTTATTTATTTTTAGGACAGAGAGAGACAGAGCATGAACGGGGGAGGGGCAGAGAGAGAGGGAGACACAGAATCGGAAACAGGCTCCAGGCTCCGAGCCATCAGCCCAGAGCCTGACGCGGGGCTCGAACTCACGGACCGCGAGATCGTGACCTGGCTGAAGTCGGACGCTTAACCGACTGCGCCATCCAGGCGCCCCACATTTTTCTTTTTTTTTAATGTTTGTTTATTTTTGATAGACAGAGCATGAGTGGGGGAGGGGCAGAGAGAGAGAGAGAGAGAGAGAGAGAGAGAGAGAGAGAGAGAGAGAGAGAGAGAGAAAGGGAGACACAGAATCTGAAGCAGGTCCAGGCTCTGAGCTGTCAGCACAAGAGCCTGACATGGGGCTCAAACCCACAAACCATGGGATCATGCCCTGAGCCAAAGTTGGAAGCTTAACTGACTGAACCACCCAGGTGCCTGTTATTGTAAATAACAGTCTCCCTGTGTCTTTGGTGTGTTTGTGCTTGGGTTATTTAGGATTATAATCTTGATTTGAGCAATCTGTGTAGCTATTTTTTTTTTTTTTTTGTCCTTAAGTTAACATTCAAGAATAGGTCTTCTGGCCTCTGCCTTTTTTTTTTTTTTTTTTTTTTTTTGTAGGTTTTCAGGATTTCATTTCTTTGTTTGTAAGATGAGGGGCTGGGTTAGTGAGTTGTAATTCTTTTAAGCTTTAACCTTTTACTATTTCCAGAGTTAGGTTTTCTGTTGTTCATTAAGTAATTTATATTCCTCGAAACATTGCTTTGGTGGTTGTTTTTCCCTCCAGCAGCATTTATCAGAAGTTCTCCTGGAGATTTTGTTGGATTTTTCTTCCCCTTAAGAAGGGATGGTTCTACTGAAGAATAGGCACCGGCAGATTTGGGGGACTCTCACAGAGGCTCTATGTTTTCTTTGCACACATTTCTACAGACTGTCTGGCTGGACAAACTCAACCGCACTCCAAGTCTCTCCAGTCTGCTTTGGTTGCCTTAGTTGAGAAAACAATGTCTCTTACCCTGGAACCTGCCTCACGAGTAAGTGCAGGGGCCAGCCACCTGTGCTTCACACCTAGGAACTTGTCAAAATGCAGCTCCCCACACCCAACTCCCAGAGATTCTGATTTGAGTAAGCCCAGGATTCTGAATTTGGAACAAGCGTCGCTCTTGATTCTCATGCCAGGTGGGCTTCAAAGCTTGCACTTTGAGAAACTGGTGCACAGTGTGCTGCCTTGGCTGTTTGAGAGATTGGCAGGGCAATTTAAACTTTATTTATGAACAGTCTTCCTCTGAGAATGCCAAGCCTACTTCCTTCTTGTTCATAATTGGGATGAATTTATGATTTTTATGGAAACCAGGTGATTTTCTGCCTGGTGGGCTTGTCTCTCAAGGCAGGCAAAACTCAGTGCTTGTCATTTTAAGACCACTTGCCAGAGGCCTTGTCAGAATTTGAATGTTGTGCAATTTAACCCTTTTATGTTGGCTCCTGTGTTGTGGATTCAGGCTCTGAAGCTAAAAACAGATTAAGTTGGATTTTAAATATGTAAATATTTTGTGTTGCGTAAATTGTTTAATACTTTAAATGTGTCTCAATCATTGGGCATGAAGGTTTGGAGAAAAAAAAAAATTCCAGAAGAGAAATACATTTATGTTAGTAACTTCATTATTGTACTAACTCCTTTTCAATGTAATCATCACTACCCAGGGTGAAAAGTTTGGACCGTTTGCCGGAGAGAAGAGAATGCCTGAAGACTTGGATGAAAATATGGATTACAGGTTGATGTGGGAGGTGAGGATGTGATTGTTATTTTAAATATTTAATGTTTCTCTTTATACTATTTAGTGCAGTTATGAGGCTGAGTTAATAGGCATTGATTCCAGTTGACTAAACACTGGAATGTTTTGATTTTAAAGGACCTGAGTAGTTTGAAAGTTTAGCATTAAAAAATACTGTTGAAATATTGTACTAGACAATTCTTCCAGAACCCTGAAGTTTATGGTTCATCATTGAATATGGAGTTTTCCATACATAGGATGTTTGGATTTTAAAATAAGCCTGTTTGTGTATTAGATTAAGAATTTGATTTCTGTAAACGAAATTATACTTTTCTTTTAACTTCTATTTCTCTATTGCAGTTCTGATTGCATTGAAACAGTTCTGCACTCCATACTGGAATGAAAAATGCCACTTTAAAATTTACCTCACTTTTAGGAACATATATTTAAAGAACTATGACTCTTAGGCAGTCTTTTGCAATCTGAAATTTCCCTAATGCAGGGATCTGTAATGCCAATGTATGTCTGTATATTATAAGAATTTTCATCTTAGTTTATGCCAATTATATTTGTTGTTGTTCTTTTCTAGCCATTAGAAAAAGAAGGGCTTGAGGAATAGAAAAAGAGAAGTAAAGGTATAGAGGTTGTTAAAACCTTGGGAAAGAAAACCCAGTTCCAAGAATTGTATTTGATGGATTCCATGAGTAGGGTGCCAGCTGAGCTCTGTGGGTGGGGCTGAGAGAAGCAGGATCAGTAAATCGGAAAGGGGTGGGATACTGACATTCAGAGTTACGCGGAAAAAGTCTCTCTGAACATGGATGGATCAGTTCGTGTCTCCAGAGCAACAGAACCGATAGGATGGAGATACATGGTATATATTTTTTGAGGAATTGGTTCACATGATTGTTGGGATGGCAACTTGGAATTTGTAGGGCAGGCTTAAAGGCTAGAAACTCAGATAAGAGTTGATGTTGTAGTGTTGAGGCAGAACATCTCTGGCAAACCTCAGTTGGCAATGAAGGCCCTTGACTGCTTGGCTGAGGGTTGGCCATATACAGTATTGGCAATAATCTCTGTTACTTACGGTCAACTGATTGTAGGTGTTGACCACATCCACAAAATACCTTCACAGCTACACTTAGATTAGTATTTGATAAATAAGTGGTTACTATAGCTTAGCTATATACATACATACATACATATATATATATATATATATATATATTTTTTTTTTTTTTACTATTAAAAATTTTTAAAAAAATTTTTTGCAATAGAGCACGAACATGAATGAGCAGGAGAGGGGTAGAGGGAGAGAGAGAGAGAGAGGGAACGAGAATCTCAAGCAGGCTCCATGCCTTACACTGGGCTTGATCTCACAACCCTGAGATCATGACCTGAGCTGAAATCAAGAGTCAGACGCTCAACCAACTGAGCCACCCAGGTGCCCCACAAAATGTGTTTTAAATAATCATCCATATTGCTGAAACTGCTAGGAGTGGGGAATGGGGTGCTTGAGGAAGAGACTCTTGAAAGGTTTCTACAGTGTGGGAGATGGAAAATGGAAATTCATAATACAGTCTTCACTATAAGTGGAAAATGTTATTGAATTGCCTAACTTCACATGCTGTTTTAGTTGTTTATTTTTATGAATATAATAATATTTTCAGTGGCTTTTACAGTTTTTCTATAAGGTCTTAATTTTCTCAGCAGTTATTTTTTTCTTTTTTTACCGTGACAGTTTTCAGAAAGCAAACATCTATGTGAAAAATAAAAAAAGATGACTTGCATAATTTTATGAGGTTGTTAATGGCTTTTGATATTTGTCCCCAAAACTTTAGCACAATGGGTTAATATTTTGCACCATTGGTTGTGAGGCATTGTGAAGCAGATAATGATTGTGATTTTTATTCCTGTACTTGCAGGAAACTTAAGGAAGCTGCATCTGAACTGTTGTATAGTTGGCAGTGAAGCAGTGTAGGTCATCTGGTTTTGCATGACCTATTCCCATGGGTCTTTATTGTCTTTATGTTATTACCTGTTTTCACACACTGGTATCCCCTCTCCTCACTGCCGCCCAAACAGCTATAGATTCTATATATTACAGGTTCAGGTAATGTTACATTCACATAGTGATTGCTACTCTCTATTTTATTTTTTTACTTATGATTTAATATTCGGAGTTTGAATAAGTATTATTTGTACTTTTTACACAGTTCAGAAGAGCACTGATGAAGAGTCTCCCCTTCCTCTTTGAGCCTGCTCTTTTTTCACCTGAGACCTTTGATCCATTTAACCACTTAGTTCCTGTGCCCATGCACTACTCTGTCTAGTCCTTCCTCATATTAGTGTGGTTTTCACTTTGGATCGTCAGCCAGTCCGAGCTGTGCTGCTGGGCGGGGCAGGGCAGGTGGACACCTGTCTCAGTGGTTCACCTTTTGGGGGGGACACATAAAAAACAATCAACATGTTTTGAATCCTGAAGGTTTACCACCTGCTAGCTTTAATCCTATTATTTATTAAGTTAACTGAATGAGCAGCTTCCCAGCCTTGAGTCCGTTTTTATTATTTTAGCTTTGCAGGTACCAGATTCAGAAGGATCAGAGAGAAAGGAGAATAACTGTTCCTATAATCTTCTTCTCATGGAACCCTTTGAGTCCTCTCAGAGGGAGATAATGAGCCTTCCCTTTGCTGGTGTGCCCTTTGCGACTGGTTATTTAAGTCATTTCTATTTTGGCCCATAGCTCCAAAGTTAACCACCTGCAGTCCTCAAAACAGGTTGTCCTTCTCAAGCCAACAGTTAACTTGGAATGTGAACCAGATACTTACGATAGTCTGGAAAATGATGTCTTGTGAGAGAGCACGTGGCATTGCTCTTTCTCCGTTTATACTTGCACTTTGCTTATAGTGCCAACAGTTCTGGGGGACAGGGCCAGGAACCCCTAGGTGGCCATGTCATACCAAAGAACTTGGAGGCACCAGTTAGGATTGAGCCTGCTGGTGTGTGTGAGCCCCTGTCAGTTTGGGACTGGTTTAATGGGGTCAGTGGGGAGCATCGATGCCATCTGCGGCAGCCTCCGTCCCTCCCTCCAAGGGCACAGCTTGGAGACTTACTGATGTCCACTGCTTCAGAGCTGTCAGCAGCACCTCAGCCTGTTTCCGTGTTGGCTGCCGATATTTGATATTCGGGTCTGAGGAGACTCATCTGTCCTTAGGGTTTCTTGATAACCTCAGGTTTTTGCTTTTCTTTTAGAATTAAGTGCCTTAGTAGAAGAATTCTGTATTTCTTGGGCCTCAGGCCAGTCATAGAGCTTGAGGTTGGAAACCAGTGCCTGACTGACTGTAAATGCTTCCTATGGATAATTTAGTGGAACGAGCCCCGTTGTCTATAGTGTATTCCATTCTGTAGAATAGTCTTTTTATGTACTTTTTTCCAGGTGGTTTCTAGCTTGTGGTATATTTCAGCCTTGCTCAAAGACCAAAATCCATTCTTGTACTGTTGCTAAAACTCTCAATCATCCTTTATTTTTAAATCTTCAAGAGCTTCTTTTTCTCTAATATTTCCTTTGGTGTTTCAAGTCAGTTCAGATACCTTCTCTCCAGGTGCTGGCTCTTATGCTTCCTGCACATACTTTTTAGTTTTGGCACCTATAGAATGCAACACAGATTGCGCATTTTCCTCACTACCTGCCCAGCTTATTATTCAGATATTCCAAAGTGGCCTCTGGTGAATCTGGTTCTGCTTGAATCCTGCAAACAGCTCTGCTCTTTTTGCAGTGGGTCTTCCCTTCCCTTCCCTTCCCTTCCCTTCCCTTCCCTTCCCTTCCCTTCCCTTCCCTTCCCTTCCCTTCGCATCCTCTTCTAATACCTGTAAGAGATTTTTGTTTTGAAACTGGCCTGGTAAGTTCTTGAAACTTGGTGTCATCCTGATATTTCCAGTGGAGTCATTCATTCCTGAACTTTGCATCTATTCTGAGATCTGGGAAGGTCTCAACCCCATCCCCTGCCTCTCTCCCACTTATGGTAGTCTATGTTTGCCTCTCAGTTTTGAACAGTTCAGTGGGTGCAGTTGGGTATTCAGTGGTATGATCTGATGCAGGTTGAGCTAAAATACCATGCCATGGTTCAGTAATATTAGGTGGTGCTCTGGACAAAAAGTTGTTGTCAGCTAGTTAGGAACTCATGTGCAGAATCCCAAATAACCAGGTAAAACCTGGAGAGTCAAGTGAAATATCCAAATTCTGGGTGATCCTTTTTTTTTTTTAATGTTTATTTATTTATTTTGAGAGACAGAGTGTGAGCAAGGGTGGGGGAGAGAGAGAGAGAGAGAGAGAGAGAGAGAGAGAGAGAGAGAATCCCAAGCAGGGTCTGTGCTATTAGCATAGAGCCCATCATGGGACTCAATCTCACGAACCTGAGCCCTAATCAAGAGTGGGATGCTTAACTGACTGAGCCACTCAGGTGCCCCTGGGTGACCTTTTTATAAGAGAAACTAAAATCTCTTTTACTTAATTTTTTTTAACATTTATTTATTTTGAGAGACAGAGACAAAGCATGAGTGGGGTAGGGGCAGAAAGTGAGGGAGACACAGAATCTGAAGCAGGCTCCAGGCTCTGAGCTGTCAGCACAGAGCCTGATGCGGGGCTCGAACCCACAAACCGTGAGATCATGACCTGAGCCAAAGGTGGACCCTTAACTGACTGAGCCACCCAGGCACCCCCAAATCTATTTTACTTAGATACAAATTGATTTCTTGCTATTAAACCTTAGGAGAAAAGTATCTACAACTTAGTAGAAAAGTAATCTTAGAGCATTAGGAAGACAACAAAACAGGGCTTAAACTTTGCTTTTTAAAAGTCCATGCTCTTACTCTTTTCTTCTATTGTGTTTTTAATTTTAATTTTATTTATTTATTTTTTAATTTACATCCAAGTTAGTTAGCATATAGTGCAATAATGATTTCAGGAGTAGATTCCAGTGATTCATCCCCTATTTATAACACCCAGTGCTCATCCCAACAAGTGTCTTCCTCAATGCCTCTTACCCATTTAGCCCATCCCTCCCACCCACAACCCTTCCAGCAACCCTCAGTTTGTTCTCTGTATTTAAAAGTCTTTTATGTTTTTTCCCACTCCTTGTTTTTATATTATTTTTGCTTCCCTTCCCATATGTTTATCTGTTTTGTTGGCCATATGTTGCTGGGCCCACTTCTGGGTTCTCTAGAGCTCTTACTCTTAAGGAGCTTGTGGTCTTATAAGGGTTTCAGAAGTAACACACTGTAGGATGCACAAAGTATGATGAGCATAGTCAGCTTTACCTGTATTATTATGACTTAATGGCATTTAAAACGTTTTATATTTGTTTATTTTTCTGAATCTGTTGCCTTGAGGATTGATGAGAACAGCTACATTTTTTATATCAGAGGCTAGTGGCATTATTTAGTGGCATTTACCATCAGAGGACTATTGGTTATTACATTCTACTAGGTAGCTGCATTTCACAAAATGTAAAATCTCAAATAATCATAGTTCTTTTAGATTTTTGTTAGCAGAAAAGCTTTTGTGCCTCTGGGTAAATAACATGTTTTCTAAAAAATAGCTATACAAATATGATTATAAGATTTGCAGGTGTTTTGTAAGAATTATTAATCTCCTACAGTTATAGTGAATTATTATTTCAAAATACAGTAAATGTACATACCAGGTGAGCTGGGCCTGCTCTGTGATTGGTCTTTAAACATGGTTTGTTTTGGGCAACTTCTTTCCCAACCCCTAGGCCTTAGACACTGGTGATGTTTCCTAATTAATAACCCTTCTCTCTATCTCTCTTTGGTTCTAATCAAGGAAGAAAGATAGGAGCCAATTGTAGATTAAAATATCTACCTCATTAAGTCAGATAGAGAAAGACAATTACCATATAATTTCACTTCTATGTGGAATTTAAGAAACAAAACATTTGAGCATATGGGAAGGGGAAAAAAAGAGAGAGAGAGAGGGAAACAAATGAGAAGAGAATCTTTATGATAGAGAACAAACCTGAGGGTTGATGGAGGGAGGTGGGTGGCAGAGGGGCTAAATGGGTGGGTATTAAGGAGGGCACTTGTCATGTTGAGCACTGGGTGTTGTATGTAAGTGATGAATCATTAAATTCTACTCTTGGACATTGTTATACTATATGTTAACAAACTAGAATTTAAATAAAAATTTGAAAAAAAAATCTATCTCATTAATGAGCATACAGTGACTCTCTAAGTTCATGGCTCTAGAAAAGCTGGATTGGAGAATGTGATTGGGACCACAGTCAGGTGAGGACTTTATACTCTGCTTCTTAAATCTTGACCTTTGCACCGGAAGTGTACAAAGTGGGGGCCTTTATACTTTGTGTTTTAAATCTTCGCCTTTGCAGGCAACAGTTGGGCCTGCAGTGTAGATTCTCAATATATTTGCCCATTGATTGCATGGAGAATTGTGGCCTGACTCAGACATAGTTTGCAGCATAATCAGAATGGAGGATATGAGAGAGCCTGGAGAGAGACAGACAGGTCTTTAGCCTGCTGTAGAAGGCACATTTTGAGCCTGAGGGAAAGTCTACTTACTAAAACAAGGAGTTAGGCATTGAGAGGAATGACTGTGACTATATCTCTAATTTACCTCTCTCATTGAGGAGAAAGTAAGGAAATATGAAGAGGGGGGACTATATCTCTATATATCTCTAAAGTGACTATATCTCTAATTTACCTCTCTCATTGAGGAGAAAGTAAGGAAATATGAAGAGGGGGATTAAGAGTTTTTGACTAAGAATACATATAGAATTAGTTTTTCTCTTTTCTCATACTGAAAAGCAATATAGCCACAAAAATAGGCATAGCAAGTGAAGCATGATAGAATGAGGAAGGATACCAGGGTCAGGAAATATTCAATCTGGCTTTACCCTGAGGATAAAGCAATCTGGCTTTACCCTGAGGATATTTATTTATTCTCTTGGGACTTATGTTTCAGTAGGGAAAGTTAGACATAAATCACCCCTACGAAGTAATACAATGATGGGGCTCCTGAGTGGCTCAGAGCCCCGCATTGGGCACTGTGCTGACAGCTCAGAGACTGGAGCCTGCTTCGGATTCTGTGTCTCCCCCTCTCTCTGCCCCTCCCATGCTCATGCTCTGTCTCTCTCTCTCTCTCAATAATAAATAAACGTTAAAAAAAAAGAATACAAAGATAAGTAGTCATGTGGATATAAAGAAAAAAAAATAGGGCAAGAAAATTTACATCAGATAAGAGCTTGAACACATTGATAATACTGCTGAGATCTACAAAGACAGATTTGTGTAGGGCCATCAGAACTGTTGTAGCAAGGAGTAGTGCAGTGTCTGAGGCTCCAGAGAGGAGAAAACTTGGAGATGTGAATTGACCACCTGCAGTCTGTTTTCACTTGGGAAAATGGTCAGACTTTTGCTGAGTCTGGATTATGGGCAAGAGGCTGAAAAAATCTGATCTCAGCCCATGTAGAGCTGAGAGTGTTTGAACATAGCAGAATAGGTAGAGCTTTTGGCAGACTTGTGAGGTTGGAGTGACAATGTTGGAGATCTAAAAGAACTAAAAACACTGCTGATTCCTCCTCAAGACGTTTGCCAAATTATGAAACTGCGTGGCAGAATGCTAAAGCTAAGCCACACACTTTGGAAAAGCAGAGTGTTCTGCGGTCTCATGTTGCTGAGGAGGGGCCCTCAGTGCACACTGCTTTCAGTTGGAAGCACTGGAGGGCTATGAGGTAGGAACATGGTCAACTGAGGCTGGCTGAAGCCTGCTACAACTGCAACCCAGCCTTGAATCGGCTCATTCCCTGATTAGTTTGTGATGAATACTTTCTACTCTGCCTGGCCAAAGTCAGGGTGAGCCTACTCTGGAGAAACATAGTCTCTGGATTCTCTAAAATTTCTTAATATACAGGGTTCAACACTTAATTAAAAATGACTTGATGCTAAGAGATAGGACCATATGATTAAATCTGAGAGAAAAGCTGGACAATGGAAACTGACAGATGACAAATAATATGTTTCAGATATCGTATTCAGATATTGATTGGAATTAGCAAATGAGGACTTTATTTTTTTACATGTTTTTTGTTTGTTTGTTTATTTAGTGCGAGAACCAGTGGGGAAGGGCAGAGTGAGCCAGAGAGAGGGAATCCCAGGCAGGTTGTACACTCAGCCCGGCATGGGGCTCGATCTCATGACCATGAGATCACGACCTGAGCTGAAGTCAAGAGCTGGATGCTTAACCAACTGAGCCACCCAGGTGTGCTGCAAATGAGGACATGATTGGGGCACTTGGGTGGCTTAGTCAATTAAGCATCTGACTTTGGCTCAGGTCATGATCTCATAGCTCATGAGTTCAAGTCCCATGTTAGGCTCTGTGCTGACACCTCAGAACTTGGAGCCTGCTTCAGATTCTGCCTCCATCTCTCTCTGCCCCTCCCCCTGCGCTCTCTCTCTCTCTCTCTCTCTCTCTCTCTCTCTCTCTCTCAAATATAAATATTAAAAAAAGAAGAAAAATTATAAAATGATCATGACTGATATGTTCTAGCAAATGAAGGTGAAACAGATGAAATAACAAGATGGAGAATTTTACACCAAAACTTGATGTGTAAATGTCAACTGGACATTCTAGAAGAGAAAAAATATAATAACTGAAGCTGAGAACTCAGTATTTGAATTATATATATTACAGAGCAAATAACAGGATTAATGAAGAGGAAAAGAAGTTGATAGAAAGATTGAAAATGAAGCATAGGAACTAAAAATAGATACATGAGACAGTGAAAATATCTAATATATCTATAATGTTATGACTTTTTAGCATTTGAAGAGCAAGAAGAAGAAAATGGGACAGAAGGAAATTTGATGAGATAATGGCTGAGAATTTTCCAGAACTCTGTATTTTATTTATTTTTTTTGTTTAGAACATTTTTTGGTAATGTTTATTTATGAGAGAGAGACAGAGTATGAGAGAGAGACAGAGTATGAGCAGGGGAGGGGCAGAGAGAGAGGGAGACACAAAATCTGAAGCAGGCTCCAGCCTGTCAGAACAGAGCCTGATGTGGGGCTCCAATTCACAAACCATGAGATCAGTGACTTGAGCCAAAGTCAGACACTTAACTGACTGAGCCACCCAGGTGCCCCACAGAACTCTTTGAAAACATTACCTGAAAAACTGAAGAAACTCTGCGAGCCTTAAAGCAGCATCAATTAAAAAACAAAACAAAACAAAAAAACAAAAAATGAAAAACAACCACCTACATATACCTTAGTAAAACTGCTGAAAACTAAAGCAATCTTAAAAGCATCCAGGAAAAACAGAAAGAAAGAGAGACCTTACATTCAAAACAGCAACAATAACTCCAAAAGCTGATTTTTAACAGAAAAGATAAAAAGGTAATAAGGATAGTCAACAATTGAATAACATCTTTAAGGTGATAGAAAACAGTTGCCAATCTAGAATTCTATATCTAGCAAAAATATGAAAAGGTGAAGGTGTTCTTTGAGCATCTTCAAATGTGAATATTTCCCTATGTGACTAGTTCTTTGGATTTTTCTCGCAGCATTAGCCCTAACCTTAAGTCTTCACCCTCTCCAAATGAGTAAATCAAGACTACTTCCAAATCCCAGCCAGAGGAAATACTTGCCACTCTGAATTCACTGAAGGGAGGGAAAGAACAATCGGAAGCATTTACATACACAGATGTGTACATTGGAATAGACTTTACAAAGAATCTAGCGAGCAAATTTTCAAAGTAGAAAAAAAGTCTAACAAACTTTGCAAACCATTTGAAAGAGTCATAATTGATCTCCCAGATCCCAAATTTAGGGGTAATTAATGTTCATCAATCATGTGCAAATGACTGCCTTGCTTGCGGACAAGGAGGAAGAGATGCTGAGCTATTTTCTCAAAACTAAAGTGACAGAATTTAAAGATATTGAGTCATATTATAAAATATGTTTTTATTTTGCTGAAAATATTTGCTTTAAAATACATTTATCTCAATAAGAGTGGGGAACCAATTTTGGTGTTGACTGAGATCAAATGGGAAGCTAGGAAGGACTTGATGAAATGTTCATGTCAGACACAAAATAAAGTTTTCTTGAAGAGGTACCATCACAAATCCCTGACCTTCTTCACCTGGTTCACCAATCATTTGGCTGCGGAGCAGGTGAATTAGGAGGCTTCATCAAAGATACTATTTAGCCAGATCTATTAAGTGATAGTTTAGCTCCTTATATGGAGGATAGAGAAGGGGAAGGAGAAGAAGCTGACTTCATAATGATGAATAAGACTTGGAAAATATTGATAATGAAGAGGATGAAGATAAAGGGGACGAAGATGAAAATGGTGATGTTGTGGAAGAAAGAGAAAGGTTGAACAGGAAGATGGCTAAAAGAATATGAATAGATTCTAACCTTTCTTTAGTTTCTTAAAATTTTATATTTTCTGGAAGCAAGTTGCCATCTCCTATTTTTTCCTTTTGTGCTCAATTACTTTGTTCTAATCTTTATGATATGATTCTCTACTTATTTTGTGGGAGACTATCTTGAACAATCAATGGGAAAAAATGTATCTATTTCGGATTCAAGTTACTTATCCCTTTTTGTCTCAAAAATGTGAATGCAGTGATGTGGATATAACATTACCATACACTATGGGAAAGAAGAAAATTTGTTCCGTTTGCTCCACTGGAAGCTTGAAGATTGCTCATCCTTACGCTTAAAATCCTTGACTTTGACTTCCTTTTCCTAAAGGGCTAGGAGATTACACTATGTCTCTATATAAATATGGACATTTAGCATTATCACCACATACAAGCATTTTGTTAAATAAAAAAATATGTATAATAAAATGGAATTATATTAAACAGGGAAAGGACAGGTTTGAGATGTTTGGGTCTTTTAGTGTTAAAAGGAGAGAGAATGAGAAGAAGCAGATTTGAAAATATAATGGCATTAGGTGGATATTTAGACACATGGCTTGTCCTTGGGTATGCTTAATTAAAGTTTAATATTATAGATTTAAAGTAAAATTTTCTTCCAATGATGAGTTCTACCACTTGATGAAGAATCACCCAAATTGTGTAAATTTTTTTGGAATTGACACCTTTTGTTATACTTTTGTTCCTGTTTATTTATAAATTTTGTTTTTCTTTCATGGAAAAGGAAAGAAAATAGCTCTAAATCTTAAAAGTATATATAGATTTCCTTGTTACAGTAAAACTAAATGAATGTATAAAGAATTTGATGCTTTTCACTTAGAATAGGTAAATTTCAGGCCTCCCAAATCTGATTTGCTTAGTAAGTAGTATTGCCAATAAAATTAAAGGGAAATAAAGATGTGTTCAGACAAGAAAAATCCAGCAGACCTGCACCAAAGAAATACTAAAATGAGGTAGCTCTTCTGGGAGAAAGAAAAATGAATTCTGATGGAAACATGAAATGCAGAATGGAGTGAAAGCAACAGAGGATAAATATATGGGTGAATAAATATAAATGTTGATGGTACTAAATAATTATAATAATGTTTTATGTGTTTGAAAATATATACAATTTATATAGTCATAAGAACAATTCGAAAGGCAGGAGGGAAACAAAGGGAATTTAAGAGTTCCAAAGTTCTAACATCATGTAAATTTAACTAAATTATCTAAAATAATAGTAAAAGATTATTTTAACTAACAAGTTAATTAAAGGAAAAAGATTGGATAATAAAAGAATTTTACTAATGTAAAAATCAGGCATGAAGTGAGAAAAAACAAACAACTGGGTCATACATAAAGTAAATACTAAGATGGTAACTATCAATCCAACTAGATCAATAATTATATTAAATGGGGTAAGTACATCAATGAAAAGATTATTAATAATGGACTGAATGCAAAAACCTACCTGATGTCCCTTAACAGACAATTTTAAAATATAAAAAGACAGATAGCCTGGAAATAAAAGCATGAAAAAAGATACATCATGCAAATACAAATGTAAAGAAATCAGGTGTAACCTTACTAGGATTTGCAAGTAAACTTTAAGGAAGAAGCATTACTAGAAATAAAGAGGGTCAGTACACTAGAATATATATGTATATATCACATATATGTGACATATATGTATATATCACATATATGTATATATATGTATATATCACATATATGTGACATATATGTATATATCACATATATGTATATATATGTATATATCACATATATGTATATATATGTGATATATTACATATATGTATATATATGTATGTATATATATTCCAACTGTAAAAGCAAAAGCTGAAAGAACTAGCAATAGAAATAGACACAATCCTAATGGAAGACTTAAACACATTCTACTCAGTTGCAGAGAGAGTAAACAGGAAGATAAAACTGGAAAGTATAGAGAGATAATTGATCAATCTAATTATTATGGGTGCCCTAAGTGACATACATAAAACATTACTCAGTGACAGTTGATCAAATAAGCCATGGAAAATTTACCACAATTAATCGTATGCGTAAAGCAGAAGTTAGTAGATTTCAAAAGATGCAATCTCATTTAAAATCCTGGCAAGTTTTGTTTGTTTGGTGGTTGGTTGGTTATTTTGGTGGAAACTGATTCTAAAACTGATGTGGAAATCCAAATGGATGTGAATTACCAAAGCAACCTTGAAATGAAAGATCAAAACTGGAGAACTTACACTATCAAATATCAAAGCATAGTGCAGAAGCATTCTAATTTAATATTGTAGTATTGGCACAAGGATAAGACAGACACATTTTTGACAAAGATTCATCAATATAGTGGGGAAAGGATGGATTTTTCAATAATAGTGTGGGGTGAAATGACATCCTTATGGAAAAAGATTATTTAGATCCCTAAGTCACATCATATATAAAAAAGCAAAAGCAATTTAATATGATTATAAATGTAAACATGTCAGGTAAAAATAGTAAAGCTTTGGAAGAAAATGTAGGAAATACCTTTATGATCTTAGGGTATGTGGAGGTTTCTTAAATAAACAATAAACACTGAAAAGGGAAAAAATGAAAAATTGGGTAACAGTAAAATTAAGAACTGTTCACTAGAACATACCATAAAGAGAATGAAAAACACATCACAAAGGGGAAGAAATTTGTAATGATTAGTCTGAAAAAGGGTTTATATCCTGAATATATTTATATATATTTATAATTTGATTAAAAAAATAAAAAGAAAAATGGACAAACAGTTGAATAGGCACTTCACACAAGAAGATATTCAAATGGCTAATAAACATGAAGTGATGGTCAGCTTCATTAGTCATCTTGGAAATGCAAACCAAAAACATAGTGAGATGCCATGATATATTCAACAGAATGATTAAAATTAAAAATATAATGTCAAACATTTGCAAGGATTGTCTGAAATTCATTTACACCGATGCTGGGTTTTTATTTATTTTTGTTTACTTTCTAAAAGTTTATTTATTTATTTATTTTGAGAGAGAGAGAGAGAGAGAGAGAGAGAGAGAGAGAACACATGCAAGCAGGGGAGGGGCAGAGAGAGAGAGGGAGAGAGAGAATCCCAAGCAGAGTCCAGGCTGTCAGCACAGAGCCTGATGTGGGGCTCAATCCCATGAACTGTGAGATCATGACCTGAACTGAAATCAAGAGTCAGATGCTAAACTGACTGAGCCTCTCAGGCGCCTCTGATGCTAGGTTTTTACATCAGCATTTAAAAACCATTTAGTGGTATTGTAGTAGAGCTGAATATGATACAATGTGGCAATTCCATCAGGCATTTTCCCCGCAGAAACATGTTCAAATATTTACTAGAAGTCTTGTATAAGAATTTTCTTAGCAGCTTGATGAGTTATTTCTGAAACTGGAAATAACCCAAATGTCCACCTATGAGTAAATGGCCAAATGCATTCCAGTATATTATAAAGTTTTATGCTACAACTGTCCTTAACAATAGGGTTGAATCTCAAAAAAACAACATTGAGTGAAAGAAGCAGGAGACAAAGTGCTTACTGCATGATTTTGTTTACATAAATTTCAAAAACAGGTAAGGCTAATTTATTAAATTATAAATCATGACTGCAGTTTCTCATTGTGAGCATGGTAACTGGGAGCAGGGACCTGGGAAGGCATCTGGGTGCGGTTTCTGGATCTGCCTGCTCCTTATATTGGTGTGTTTACTTTGTGAGATTCATTGAGCTGTACACTTAAAGTTTCTGCATTTTCTTTCTTTTTCTTTTTTTTTGTATTTGCATTACACTTCAACAAAATGTTTACTTTAAGAAATATAAGAGAACAGTGAGCTAAAATGCGAAGCTCCTGAGTCGAGATCTGAACATGGAGAGTGCAGTCATGAAGAGCACCTGGGTCAAGAACCCAGCGAGGAACAGAGATGTCAATGAATTTGGGCTGCTCAAAGGCCAGAAACAAAGAAAACAATGAGGCTAGTGTTTACTGCATGAGGGACCAGATGGAGGGCATAGGATTAGAGAGGTAGTTATAGGTTAGATCACACAGTTTATTCCAGCAACCGAAGGATTTGATCAAGAGAATGATATGATCCTTATCATGTCCTGAGAAGAGCACTGTGTCCGCTGGGTGGAGAACAGACTCTTGGAGGGAGGCATGAGTAGAACTGGGATACCAGGTAGGAAGGAGTCTGTTGCTATAGCAGGAGTGTTGTGCTGGTGGCTTGGACTTGGGCCTTGGCAGTGGAGTTGGTGAGAAGTGGTTGGCTTCTGTGTGTATGTTGTTGGAGGTAACTAACACTGATAAGCCTTGCTGATGGATTGTGTGTTGAAAGGGAAGAATTCAGAATGACTTTTAAGTGTTTGGCTTGAATCATATGGGTGGAAGGTGGTGAAGGGTTTGACATAGGGCATGTGGAGAGTGAGAGTGAGGGGGTGGGGGATGGGTGGATTACTACACTGTAAACTTTGGAAGACCAGGCATTGTCATATTAATCTGTATCCCTTAGGTCTAGCACAGATCTAGAACATAAGTATAATTGAATAAAAGTTCAATTCCTTTCATAGTATTGAATAAATCATTTATATTCCATAAATATTTTTATTGAGGTATAACTAATATATTATATTAGATTCAGATGTATAAACATAATGATTTGATATTTGTGTATATTGCAAAATGATTACCTTGGTAAGTCTAGTTAACACTGATACTCAATAAATATATTGAATAAATATATAAACTGTTTCTACCATTGGCATTCTCAGAAAATACATAATTTAAAGTTTAAAAAGAAGAGACTTACTGGTTTCCTTAGTGTTTTACTGTGTTGAGTTTGCCTGCTTTGTAGACATTTTGATTTTCATTGTTGTGAAGACTTGACTAAACTGGTTTCTAAGGAGCTGATTGGTTGGATTTTAAACTGGACATTCTGTTTAGATGTTTTTTTTTTTTTTTTCTTTCTTTGCAGTTATTTTGTGATTACAGCTGTTCTGATGTTTGGGAACTTGATTCAGCACCAAGTTTCCAATGTGTTTTAGCTTTTGGAAAAAGTGTTTTCAATTGTTTAAAATCTTTTATTTTTCTTTAATGTTTATGGAAGTTCTTTTAGGTGTTTAGAATAAAGAAGTCTCTCTACCAAATGTTTTTCTCTTGTAGATGATAACATTTTGTCTTAGGTTCCAAATGGAACCACTTAGTGTAGCCATTAGTGGGAGGATACCACCTGGGAAGCCTTGTAGAAATGAATGCTGGGAATCCTGGAACAAATGTCATTCTGCATCCCTTCTGACACTAGTCCTCTAATAAGGGATAAAGTGCAGCAATTGAATGTTATGTGTTTTCTGGGAATTCTACTTCCGGAAGTTTGTTCTGTGGTTGTCCTTTGTCTGCCCTTCACAAGCTGACTCCTACCTGAGCATATCAGCCAACTTATGGCCCTTCAACCAAACCCGAGGTATGCTTAGAACAATGTTGGGAATCCAGGCTGAGTAGTTTGGTTAAAAAGTACCAAAAACTTCAATATCTGTATTGTTAGAGTATTTTTGCCATACTTGTGATTCTGATCAACTTATAGCACCACAGGAATTTTATCAGATAGTTGCATTTCGCTACAAACAACAGCAACTTCAACTTATTCAAATAATGAGGACATTTCAGTAGTAAGAGGAGATTCAGTAATTAAGCTGCAGGGATGGTTGATTAATTAGCTTGCTGTTGTTACCCAAGTACCTTCCCCCTCTTGGCTTTCTGCTTTGCTGACCTTCATAGTGGCTTAGTCCTCAAGCTGGTGGAAGGTACCAAGCAGGTTTCAGACAGGGAATGTCCATAAGGAGCAAGAACACCTTTTCAAGAACCCTCTTCTGGTTGCAGATCTCCTCTCATGTGTCACATATTCTTTCTTGAACTGGCAAAGGAAATGGGATTGCTCTTACCCAGTCAGGCGTAACCTGGAGCTGGAGTAGGTCAGCTTTTTCATAGACTTCATAGGGGAGGGTGGGCATTGGAACAAGTTTAGTGTTCTTTGAGGAAGGAAGGTGGACAGAGTGTATATTCCTCACGAGACTGACCACATTCATTATTGGTTCATTCAACAACTCTGTTGAATGCTTACTCTGTTTCAGATGATGTATTAGGTGCTGGGTTTACCTAGAGAGAGAGAAAAAAAAATACCTGGCAGAGAAGGTAAAGCTTAATGTCTGGTAAGGAGTGCAGTATGTGTATTTTTCATTATTTTCTTGTTCTCCAAATGTTTTGATAGGGGAGCATAGAAAGCATACTTAATGAAAGTCTTTGGTTATCAGGATTCTTATAAGAACAGTTCTAGAATTTGGGACAAGTATTTCAAGTAAAATGTATGAAGGAAGGGAGGGAAAATGTAAATGAAGAGAGATCATATATCAACCAGGTTATTATATTTTCAAAACATTTATTTTTCATTATACAAGTCATGTATGACTATGTGATATAAAAAATTAGAGCAATATACATGAAGTTAAAGTCCCATATTATCTTTTTTATGTGCATCCTCTCTTGTAATTCAATTTGTGTGCATTTCCATACATATGTAAAACCAGTAGGAATTATATGAGTTTTTGATGTCTGTCTTATTTCAACATATGCAATAGTAATATTGTAGATCTGAGATGTGATTACTGAGGAAGACTTGTCTTCTTCACTAATAGTTTGCACATAAATGTAGGAGGCAGTTGTGAATGTTTGTATAGCAGCTTTATTGAGATATAATGCACATACCATAAAATTCATCATTTAAAATATACAATCCAGTAGTTTTCAGTATATTTATAGAATGTGGAGTCATCAGCACTGTTTGATTTTAGAATATTTTTATCTCCCCAAAAAGAAACCTTGCATCTATTAGCAATCATTTTTGAATATTTTATGTACCCATCAATATCTTATGTAAAATTACATTTTAAAGAGCCATGTTTCTCTAAATAATTTTCTGAACATTTTATGTCCTTATACTGAATGTTTCATTAACTCCTTAGTTTCAGTGAAAATATTTCAGATCCTTAGAAACATCTCTGAGAAATGAATATATGTATTTTTGGAAATAAAACCTTTAGCAGTACAGGGAATTTTACTGGGAATTGACATGTTTTGATATTTATTGCATGAATAAAAATAAATAAATTTCATGAAATTTGTGGTAATCACATTTCCTATGTTTTTAGATGTCTAGCTGTGTAATAGAAAAAGAAGGCATTTAGCAAAATAAGAGAAAGTCAACTTTAAGAAAGTACAGTGCTAAGGGGATTAGAGTAACAGATCTTTGTTACCTCCTAATCCTGTCATTGTTAACAATTCTATTTTCTTTATACTGACAACTAAAAAAATTAGGGCCAAGGGGGAAAACCTGAGTAACGCACTTACATTCAAATCTTTCTAATCTCTTCTAAGATAACTCTTTCAAAGCACCTTATTTAACCTTAAGTGTGTAGATCTCCACTGTCTAGTATGATAGCTACTAGCTGCATGTGGCTGTGAGCACTTGATATCTGGCTAGTATGACTGATGAACTGAATTTTTAATTTTACTTACTTTTAATTAATTAAAATTTAACTTACAAAACTAAAGCGGTGTAAAATGTTTTTCAGTTAAGCACTGCTTCATTTTGTGATAAGACTACATTTTACTTTTCTATTGCGTCATGTGAGATACCATTGTATTGTAGGTGTGTGTCAGGCATGTGCATGTTGTTTTTTTAATATTTTACAGAAGCAGATACCCAGTTCATTTGGGGTCAGTGGAATAATTCAAATGGTTTTCTGAAAATAAATCAAATGATTTTTTTCTGCACACCCATATAACATTGTAATGTGTTTATTTGAATTTTTTATGTAGACAGCATGAGTTACAATGATACTTTTGTAACTGGTAACTACATGGAAATATTTGTTACACATTATTTATATATGGTATGTGTTTTATATTTATAGATATAATAATGGTTATTTTAATTACTACATCATTACATTAGCTCCATAGTGTAAAAACGAAGTATGGAAAATATTTAAGCATATGCAGTATGTAACTGATGCAGAATTGAGTAGAGACACAGAAACTAGTACCACAACTAGAACAAGAAAGGATGGAATGAGAATGGAAGAACATATGCCCTAGATTTCACAGTAATGACAATTCTATTTTCTGTGCTGAGGGGGGAAAAAAAAAGTGATTTGCTTGGAAAATACATAAAACAAATTAAAGGTCATAAAGATGACTGCCTTAAGAGACATTTTCAGCAAATACAGAGTGAATTTGATGACAGGTTTCTTCTCAATATTAAAGAAAGAATTTATGAAATTAGTTGCCAGAAATCAGAATTAAATGTACAGTAAAAAAAACATGTATATGATTTCAGCAGTATCTAAGAATGTAATTTTGGCCACCTTGGTTCTTCTTCTAAGAAAAAAAAAACTTTTAAAGTTTATTTATTTTTGAAAGAGACAGAGACAGCATGAGCAGGGGAAGGGCAGAGAGAGAGAGAGAGAGAGGGAGTGTGTGAGAGAGAGGGAAAGAGAGAATCCCAAACAGGCTCTATTCTGTCAGTGTAGAGTCCAATGTGGGGCTCGAACCCATGAAACCGTGAGATCATGATCTGAGCTGAAACCAAGAGTTGAATGCTTAACCGACTGAACCACCCAGGTACCTGAAGGAAAAAAAAAAAAAAAAAAAAAAAAAAAAGAACAAAATATTTTAAGTTGGAGAGATTATAGGAGAAATTATTTTGGAGAGGTTATGGGAGAAATTATTTCAGTTATCAAAATTTTGTTGGAAAATTATGAGGAAAAGTCTAAAAGTGAGAGATCAGACAATTGCCTGTAGAATACATGGCTATTCTAACAATTAAAATCAATTGAGCCAAGTTTGAAAATTGCAAGTATTTTTCTTTGGCTTTAGATGAGTCATGTGACATGAGGCGCCACCCAGTGAATGCTTTCCACACAGTTTGTTTCAAAGGATTTCCAGATTTACAAAGAACTATCAATACATGCCCTGAATAAATGAACTTGCGGTGTAGACTTAAACGAAAATGTTTACATGGTTAGTTTTTCATGGAAGATGGTATTCCAGGTATGGTAGATCAAAATACCAAGATTTATGGAATTTTTTAAAAGAGAGATGAATGTTTCCCATATTGCCTCATTCTACTATACGATACATATTGAAAATATTTGCATTCAGTTTTCTAAAGTAGGCTCTACCAAAAGTATCTTGAAATCAGTTATTAAATACATTCATTTATGTGTAAATGGTTTTAATCATTGCCAGTTTATGGAATTATTATAAGCAGTAGAAGACAATGAATTTAATGATCTTGTGCTCTTTGCCAATACTCAGTGGTTGAGGTGAAGAGTTTTACAAAGATGGCTATACTACTAAATCTGGAGAAAGGAATACTTGATAAATACTCAATAATCAAAGACAAAGAGCAGTTTCATTTTGATTTACTTTTTCTCACCAATGTCATGCTGCATATACATGAGCTAAATTTGAAGCTCCAAGAAAAGCAAAAACATTTTTATAACCTAGCTGATTTTGAAATTGACACTTTCAATAGTACAAATCAATAGCCATGTCTTTATACATCTTTAAAAAATGAATAAATATACAGATGATTTTAATTGTAATATGCCGTGTTAAGTAAACTTACTGTGAAGAGCCACAGGAACAATTTGATGAATGCACTGTTGATAATGATAAATTTAGAATTGCTTTTTAATTTGTACCATCTCTTTGAATTCAATTTGATGAATACTTTGTTGATATAAAAGCGAACTCATTTGCTTAACTTGGATAGATGTAGTTTTGAAACTGATACACTTTTTCTTCAAAGTCAAATCAATTCTTATAAATATAATGAACCAGTTTTGTTAAAGTGGATGTGCATATATTAAAGATCAGTGAATTTTTGGTACTTGATTTAATTATTAGAAACATTTAAGTATTTTTGGAACAACTTCCTTTGTGAATCCATTTTTTAAATTATAAATTTCATGAAATCTAAACTGAAGTTAAGTATTTCTGATTTAAAATATAGCATACAAATTGATAGGTGACATGCTGTTAAGTGTAAAATACACCCAAGATTTCGAAGAGTTTGAATGAAAGAAGATGTAAAATGTCTACTAATAACTTTTATGTTGATTACATGTTGAAATGATAATATTGTGAATATGATGGGTTAAATGATATACATATTATTATAATTAATTTAATATTTTGTTGTTCAATGTGACTATTATTAAAATTGCATGTGTGGCTTCTAATATATGTCTAATGGGTAGTAGTACTGGTGTAGACAGTGTCAGGAGTAACCTGGGCTCCTCCCTGGGGCTTAGCTCATAACAGAATTGGATGGCAGCATAGGTTATAGTTATAGAAGAAGTTAACTTTATAATTTTAGTTCATATATCCTTTACTTTGGGATATACATTTGGCACTTGATCTTAGCTTCAGCCTATTTCTTTTTCCATTTTGTGTGTGTGTTTTTAAATTAATAGACCTTACTAGAGAAGTTTTAGGTTACAGAGAAATTGTCAGGAATGTAAGGAGAGTTCCCATATATTTCCCCTGCCCTGACACACACACACTTTCCTTTATTATTCACATCTTGTATTAGCATGGTTCATGTGTTACAATCGATGAGCCAATATTGATACACTATCATTGAGCTCTTTATTTTACATTTGGGTTCTTTTTTTTTTTTTTTTAAGTTTACTTACTTATTTTAAGAGAGAGACAGAGAGGGAGAGAGAGAGAATCCCAAGCAGGCTTCTCACTGTCAGTACAGAGTTCGATGGGGGTGCTCCAGTTTAGGAACCATGAGATCATGACCTGAGCCAAAATCAAGGGTTGGACACTTAACCGACTGAACCACTCAGGTGCCCCCCTTTCACTTCTTTGTGTTGTACATTCTTTAAACGTTCTGACAAAGATGTATATCTTTGTATTGTACATTTATGTGTTTGGACAAATGTATAATGACACTTGTCCACCATTATAGTGTCATACATATAGTGGCACTGTCCTAAAATTCCTCTGTGTTCTGCTTATTCATCAGTCCTTCCTTCCCCCAGTCATGATTGTTTTACTGTCTTCAGAGTTTTGCTTTTTCCAGGATGTCATATAGTTGGAATCATATGGTATGTAGCCATTTGGGGCTGGATTTCTTCATTTAATAATGTAAATTTAAGCTTCCTTCATGTCCTTTTGTGGCTTGATAGCTCATTTATTTTTAATGTTCAGTAGTGTTCCATTGTATAGATACACCACATTTTATTTACCTTTTGAAGGACAGGTTGCTTCCAAATTTTGGCAATTATGAATAAAGCTGCTACAAATATTTGTGTGCAGGTTTTTGTGTGGACATAAATTTTTGACTCATTTGAATAAACACCTAGTAGCATGATTCCTGTTTGTATAATGAATATGTTTAGTTTTTTTTTTTTAATGTTTCTTTTGAGAGAGAGAGAGAGAGAGAGAGAGATAGTGAGCAAGTGGGGGAGAGGCAGAGAGAGGGAGACAGAAAAATTCAAGAGGAGCAGGCTGCTGTCTGTCAGCGCAGAGCCTGATGCAGGGCTTAAACTCTCAAGTTGTGAGATCATGATCTGAGCCGAAATCAAGAGTAGGCTGCACAGGTGCCCTTAGTTTTCTTTCTTCTTCTCCCGTCTCCCTTTTCCCTCCTCCTTCCTCCTTCCTCCTTCCTCCTTCCTCCCTCCTCCCTTCTCCCTTCTCCCTTCTCCCCTATGCCTCCCCCTCACCTTCCCCTTCTCTTTCCTCCTCCTCCTCCTCCTCCTCCCCTCCTCCTCCTCCTCCTCCTCCTCCTCCTCCTCCTCCTCCTCCTCCTCCTCCTCCTCCTCCTCCTCTTCTTCTTCTTCTTCTTCTTCTTCTTCTTCTTCTTCAAGCTGCCAAACTATGTTCTAAAGCAGTTGTGCCATTTTGTATTGCTACCAGCAATGAATAAGAGTTCCTATTGTTCCACATCCTCCCAGAATTTTATATTGTCAGTGTTTTGGGTTTTGGCCAATTCTAATGGATGTGGAATGGGATCTCATTGTTGTCTTAATTTGCGATTCCCCAATGACATACAACTGAACATTTTTTCATTGCTTATTTGCAAATTGTACATCTTCTTAGGTAAGACATCTATTGAATCTTTTGTTCATTTTGTTTTCTTAAAGTTTTAATAACTCTTTGTATCTTTTATATACCAGCAAAGATTTTCTCCCAGTCTGTGGTTTGTCTTTTCATTTTCTTCATAGTATCTTTTTTTTTAATGTTTATTTTTACTTTTGAGAGACAGAGACAGAGAGAGACAGAGACAGAGTGTGAGCAGGGGAGAAGCAGAGAAAGAGGGAGACACAGAGGCTGCGAAACAGGTTCCAGGCTCTGAGCTGTTAGCACAGAGCCAGACATGGGCTTGAACTCATGAACTGTGAGATCATGACCTGAGCTGAAGTTGGACACTTAACCAACTGAGCCACCCAGATACTACCACAGTATCTTTTCATAACAGAAGTTTTTAAATTTTAGTGAAGTTTTTACATCGTCAGACTTCCCTTTTATGGATTGGTGCTTTTGGTATGGTATCCAAGAAAACCATCACCAAACCCACGGTCCTCTAAGGGTAACCTTGTTATCTTCTAGAAATTTTATAATTTTGCATTTATATTAGGTCTGTAATTCGTTTTGAAAAATTATTTTTTGAAAGGTTTACACCTTTCAAACCTACTTTATTTTTAATAAGTGTATGTCCAGTTGTTCCAGCACCACTTCTCTGATGAAAAGCTTTTGCTCTTCTTTTAATTTATTTTTTTAGCGTTTATTTATTTTTGAGACAGAGAGAGACAGAGCATGAACGGGGGAGGGTCAGAGAGAGGGAGACACAGAATCTGAAACAGGATCCAGGCTCTGAGCTGTCAGCACAGAGCCCGACGTGGGGCTCGAACTTACGGACCGCGAGATCATGACCTGGGCTGAAGTCGGCCGCTTAACCAACTGAGCCACCCAGGCGCCCCTTAATTTATTTTTTTAATGAAAATTCTTGTAGATTGCTTTTGAATGAAGAAATGACTTCAATGAATTTGTATCTTATGGAGTCGTAGGTCCAATGAAGTATAGAGATAACATTTTATAGAAGTTAGGTGCTCAAAAATTGTATTACTTTTGTTGAAAAAAAAATGTATTACTTTCTCTGGAATGTTTAGTTACCGTCATGAAAATTGTAAATAAATAATATATGGTTTAATATAATACAATACAATAATATAAATATAATTATTGTAAATAAATAATATTTGAGATTTCATTTTTTTTTTTTTAATTTTTTTTTTTTTCAACATTTTTTATTTATTTTTGGGACAGAGAGAGACAGAGCATGAACGGGGGAGGGGCAGAGAGAGAGGGAGACACAGAATCGGAAACAGGCTCCAGGCTCCGAGCCATCAGCCCAGAGCCTGACGCGGGGCTCGAACTCACGGACCGCGAGATCGTGACCTGGCTGAAGTCGGACGCTTAACCGACTGCGCCACCCAGGCGCCCCAATATTTGAGATTTCAAATATAAGTGAATGACTTTACTGACATCCAGTCTGAAAACAAGGTTGTCAGTTTTTTTCAATAATTAAAAATCATTTCCTTGTTTTGTACTTCTTTTCTCTCATCATGTGGTGAGAGATTCTTGCATACCACATTTTATGATTTCCTGGGCATTAAACATGAAGTTCATATAAAGATAAGATCATTTTAATTGAAATCATGCAGACAGCCTAGAGTTAAATTTGGTACCAGGAGTGGAAAAACAACTGAATTGCTAAATTGGAAAATTATCTCAGGAACAGAATATGGTTATCACAGCAGCTGGCCACATAAATGATTGCTAGGCTAAACAAATGTTATCTTGATTAGTTCCCTGGCAATTCCAACTAGAATGATGTGGTACTTGAAAGTCGCCATGGTCAGAAATGTGGATATTCGGGGAGAATACTGTTTGCTACTTATACAGGTTACTTGTGTTTCAGGAACAAAGTCTTCTATTTATTTGGTGCCAGAAAAATATAGGTCAAATCACCTTATGCTCTCTTATTTATTAAGCTTATGACTCTGAACTCTGACTTGTTGAAACTACCTTGTCTCAAAGTTAGGATTGGAGTCATTTTCAGCAAGCAAGTCTTTATGCTTCCCATAAAAAAAGCATTTTTCATTTATAATAAATTATACATGATATTTCTCAGATGACGTTTTCTGGATAGGTCTTGATGACACAACTATTTTGAGTCTTAGAATGAATGTCCTGTAAGAGTTTGCTTTGTTTTGTTTTTAAGGCTTCCTCTGGATTTGATGGATCCCACATGACATTGTAAATTTCTGTCCAGTATTTTACTAAAGTTTTATAAAGCAGAATACATCCTAGTTCCTGTAGCAATAGAGAATGAAGGTGGTTTTTATTTTTCTAAAATTTTACTTGCATTCCTTCATGTCCTGGGGATTCCAAAGACTTGTAGTAGGTAGAACATCCTTGGATTTTTCATCATATATATCTCCACTAAATAAGTCTTATAAAATTTTAATTTTATCCTGAAATGTACATCAGACCTGGAATTTATTTCATGGTCTTGAGGGTTTTCAAACTTTTTTACTTATGTTTTTAGACTTTGTTTCTTTTTAGCTATTTGGCTACACAGTCAATCCTGCTATAATGTGATATGTGTGTTCCTCAAATTCAATGTGCTATGCAAAATTGCTCAGTAAAAACTGAGGCTTATGGGAAAAATGGGGTTAGGGACATGATGTGAAAAATCTTCAGTGGCGTATAAAATAAAAGAATCTAATAAAAACGGTAGTAGTTTTACACATATTAAATGGTTGGGAAATACATAAATACTGTAATAAATATGTCAATTTAGTTTTAAAAAGACCTAAAGCTTGCTTGTTGGAAGTGTTTGTCAGAAGCGTTGTAACTTGTGCGTTCCAGTGAGGTAGCAGAAGGAGGGTTATCTGAAATTGGATGGAAGGTTGTAAAACACAAAATGGGTGGGTACGTCTCATAACACATATGGTGAACTGAAGTAGGTGGTGATATTTGAGGTGGGTGTGTTTTGTGTATTTCTGTGTGGCTCAATTCAACTAGGTGCAGTTTTCTTCATCCTCTTAGTGTTTCTGGAAGACAAAATTTGTGCAAGCAGTTGCAAAATTGGTGTTATTCTGAAATTGTTCCCTAGTCACATTGGAACATCAGAACAAACATCATAGCAGAACAAACTGTATACACTTGAAATACTGATGGCTTTATAGCTTTATAAAAGTATAACTTTTCTTAAATTTCTTATCCAACCCAACATGGTCCCTACCCTTCAAATACCTGCCATTCTCTGCAAAAAGACATATCTGGACATGTTTTCATATTTAAGGAGTAGGTGCCAAAATGCTCACCCATTTATACTTTGCTCTTTGTCTACTACTTTTTACTGAATCTGTTACTAACTTCATTGATCTGTCCACATCGCACTTTCTTCTTGCTCTTTGATTAGTCATTTCCCAGCATTTCCTTTGACATTTAACTTTGGCTCAGCCTTGCCGTATGGCCAGTTTTCTCATGGCTACTTGGAATAGGCCTAGTCTAACTTGGCTCGGCCTGCAGAAACCATGCTTGGCCTTCCTGGTTGCTCTGCCCCCTGGGCACAAGTGAACCTGTGGTTTCAGGCATTGACCTGTGAGGTATTTGAAGTGTCCGATTGGCTGACACTGGCTTGGGAAGAAACCCCAGCCCTATATTTCTGATTCTACACTTGGTGATGATAGTGTGGCTGCTTTATCCCAGAATCCATCTCAGCACAGTGCTCCAAGCAGCCACTGTGGATCTGTTGGAATTGGCATGCAAGTTGAAAGCTTTTTCCCCATCTCTGTTTTAAACTGTTATCTGTGTTTCTGTGGTACTTGGCTTCCAGGAGGCCCCGAACCAGGGCCCTAGGTAGGTTAATAGGTAGATGCAGAAGGTTGGCCACATACATACCTTAGGTCATCAGTTTTGGTCAGCGGTTCACTTGAGATATCCCCATCAGTTCACCAGGCCAGTCCCTCTTGTCATCACCATAGACAGAGAACACTGTCCATGCTCTGCCTGGTAGAGAAGAGAGCCCATCCACAGCCCAATAGGGTGATCTGCTGCCTGACAGCCTGGAAGGTGATTATGCCACCTGCACCACAGGCCATGCTCAGAGCAGGAGCCTTCTCCTACCTTCTCCTTGCAAGGCACCACCATTGCCTCATGAGCACTGGCTGTAGTCTCAGGTCCCAGGCAGTGGGTATACTTCCTGTCAGGGCCAGAGACTCCTGTGCTTCGGACAGACAGAGAAACCTATAGCCAGGGACTAGCTTTATCAGGTATACCTACAATGCTTAAGTACAGGATAAGGGAAAAGAAGGCTTTGTTTTTGCATTGGCTAGAATTTTCAGAGGCCTGTTAAATAATAGTGGTATAAGAAATTTTGTCTTACTCCTGATTTTATTTATTTTTAATTTTTTTAAATGTTTATTTGTTTTTGAGAGAGAGACAGAGTGCAAGTGGAGAGGGCCAGAGAGAGAGAGGGACACACAGTATCCAAAGCAGGCTCCAAGCTGTTAGCACAGAGACTGACACGGGGCTGGAACTCATGACCCACAAGATCATGACCTGAGCCGAAGTTGGACGCTTAACTCAGAGCCACCCAGGGGCCCTGTCTTATTCCTGATTTTAATGTCAATGTTTATGTATTTCATCATTAAGTATATTGGCTGTGATTTAAATTGGCTATTATTTTCATATTGGAATAATATCCTTTATTCTTAAGAATGTGGTGAGAAGCGGGGCATTGAGTGGCTCAGTCGGTTTAGCGTCCGACTCTTGATTTCTGTTCAGGTCATGATCTGATGGTTCTTGAGTTCCAGCCCTGTGTTGGACTCTGCTCTGGAAGAGCAGAGAGCCTGCTTGGGATTGTCTCCCTCTCTCTGCCCCTCCCCTGCCTTTCAAAATAAACATGAAAAAAGAATGTAGCGAGAAGTGAAGCCAATCAAATGGAGTTAAGTCAGATGATATTTCATTTTTTAAAATCTTCTCGAGTTTTTGAAGGAGAAATCCTATTTTCAATTCTACGTATTTATCTCTTTTTCATCTAATAAGTAAAGACAAAGAAAAGATAGCATTTTACTTCCCCTGCTTCCTACCCCTACTCCCAAGTTTTTTTGATCTGGTATTAAAGTCATTAGCATGGACTTCATATATTAATTTTCTGATTCAATAATAGAATTTTTTACTGTTGGGTTTTTGAGTTCCTGATTTTGATTACTTGGTCAATTGGGAAAATCTTCATCAATGAAAGTAACTAAAAATCTGGATAACATTTTATAAAGTGTAGATAATAGCCCAGGATGCCTGAGAAGCTAATAAGAAAGTATGTATTTAAGTTTGTTTCTATCTGTAGTCCCAGAAAAAATAATATACTTGGTGCTGAAAGAAAAGCTGTTCTTGTAAAAGCTGTTTATTTTTTTTTTGAGAAGTCTTGGAGAATAGGGCAAATGAAATCCCCAGTGGGAAAAAGGTAGATTTTGGAAATTATCAAATTCTTTAACTACAGAATTTGGTGATGAAATATCAAGACACATTACTTGAGAGTGGTTAGGAAGGTGGCAAACACTAGAAACCAATAGGGTGTGATAGAGCTTGGGTTTGGCCAGATGTGGTTTTTAATGGTTATGTTAGCCCAGAAGAGGCTTGCAAATCTGAAGCTCTGTACCCATAAAATAGCTCTCCATGTCCTCCTCTCCTCAGCCCCTGGTAACTATCGTTCTGCTTTCTGTTTCTGTGAATTTAGCTACTTTAGATACCTCACATAAGTGGAATCATACAGTGTTTGGTTTTTTTTGTGGCTGGATTATTTCAGTTTGTATAATGTTTTCAAGATTCACCCATGTTGTAGCATGTGACAGGATTTCCTTCCTTTAAAAATTTTTTTCAATTTTTCTTAATGTTTACTTATTTTTGAGAGAGATAGAGACAGAGCATTAGCAGGGAGGGGCAAGGAGAGAGGGAGACACAGAATCTGAAGCAGGCTCCAGGCTCTGAGCTGTCAGCACTGAGCCTGATGGGGCTCAAACCCACGAACTGTGAGATTGTGACCTGAGCTGAAGTCAGACACTTAACTGACTGAGCCACTCAGACACCCCTCCTTCCTTTTTAAAGCTGAATTTTATTTCATTTTATGTATACATCGTATTTGGTTTATCCATTCATCTGTTGCTGAACTTTTGGGTTGCTTCTGCTTCTTAGTTATGGTGAATAGTGCTGTTATGGACATGGGCATGGAAACTTTTTTTTTTTTTTTGGATCCTGCTTTCAGTTCTTTTGGGTATATACCTAGAAGTGAATTTCCTGGATCATGTTATTGGATTTATTTATTTATTTATTTAAGGAACCTCCATAGTATTTTCCACAGTGGTTGCACCATTTTACAGTCCCACCAGTGGTGCACAAAGGTTCCAATTTTTCCACATCCTTGCCAACACTTGTTAGTATTTTTTTTAATACCAGCCTCTAATGGGTGTGAGGAATAGATGATATTTTAAGATACACAGTCACACCTAGAGTGATGGAGAAATGCTTATGTGATGAAATTAAATATGGCTAAATGTAAAGCCAATTTTTGAAGTCTGAGATGGGGGATGGATACCAGACTTGATATTGACTCACATGTAATTATCTTAAGCGTTTACTTGATTTACATGGACATTTTGGCTAGCGATATTACTTGGCAGCTAGATCAAAAACCCAGACCACAATAAAATAATTGGGGTGTTGAGATCATGGGAGAGAATAGTGCTGTTGTACTTTTCACTGGTCAGACCACATCTGGAGGGTCATGTCACATTCTGGTGTTAGCTGTGAGTGTGGAAATTGGTAAACAGCTGACAGTCAACAGACTCAGAGTAGCCATACACAGAAAGGGACTGACAACTGTGATCTGTCAATCAGTCAGTTGAGAGAATTGGTGCTCTTAACCTGAGAAAGACCACAATCATAGTTGTCTTCATATAATTTAACATGCTTTCATGAGGAAGATGGTGAGGGCTTAGCTTTCCTGTTTGAGGACAGGGCTAAAAACCAAACCAAAACAAAACAACATGTGGATTTGGAGAGAATCATGTTTCTAATGAACATGTCAGTGGGTTAGAGTCATCTTTGTGGGAAGTGTTTGAGCTTAGGCCAGGAGGAAGTAGGATGGGTGCGGAACAGGATATTCATCTGTGAGATGGAAACCCGACAAGATGGAGCCATGCAAAATCTGTTCTGGGCCTTCTTCTATGAGCAAGAGAGTCTGAGAAGCTAGACAAAAACCAGTTCTATACACAAAAACCCTGAAATCTAGTAGTGTCCATTTTTGTCTACCCAGTCTCAACCCTGCCTGGAACTCTGAGCTAATAAATTCTTCCCATAGGAAGAGTCTGGACGGCTGAGAATCTGCTCTGAGCTGACGATGAGCTACACTCTTGTTCCAAAGGGCTGCCAAGTGCCATACAGAGCCTAAGACCTAACCCATAGCTGACCTCTCTATGCTTGTTCTCAATATTTACTGTTTCACACTTAACTTTTTTTATTATCATTTTACATTGCATTCACCGCACGCCCCCGCCCCCCCCCCCCCCCCCCCCGCCCAAATGTGTCTTTGCTTTTTGCTAGTCGCTTTACTCAGACTATCCTTCTTTCTCTCCTATTCCTGCCAGGCTGACCTAGGGGCCCCTCCTCATTACTCTCTGAACACCTGAGGCAGGCTGCTGTTCCTGAGTGTACTGCACTTTGGGGTATCTGTCCCCACATGCTGGACTGTGCGCTCCTTGATGGTGACTACATATTGTTGATGTGTGCACCCTAGTGCCTAGTAAGTGTTTGCTTGACACATGGAGTTGCTTATGGCTTATGGAATAATAGAAGAGCTGAATCTATGTATTGTTCTCAGTTTAGGTCACAGCATTATATTGTTCTAGAAACCTTAATCTGTTGAAATGCACAGGCTGAATCTTGGAGCTGGAGACCAGTGGGCCCTCCTCTCCCCTCCTCTCCCCTCCTCTCTTCGGCTTCTCCTCCCTCTTCCTTCACTTTCTTCTCCTTCCCTCCTCTTCCTGCTCCTATTCATCCTTTCTACTTCTTTCCTTCCTCTCTCCTTCCTCCTTCTTCCTTCCCCTCTTCCCCCTTACACAGTGTTCTCATGCAGAATTTGGCAGGGTTTTTCTATTCTGTAATTCATGCATCTGTTAACCAAGCCCAAGTTATTTCCAAGACCTCAGATGTATAGATCTTAACAGAGATCCAAGATCACTTGTGTGTTGTTGACATGAGAGGTTTTTTTTTTTTCCAGTATGGCAAATGAGGTTCAAATATACCTTGTTCGATTTCTACACATTCGTCTTTTTATTTACTTGTCTTTCTAGTTTTTTGTATTTGTGCCAGTCTCCTGATGCCAACCATCTGTTGATTCTTTAATATTACAGTGACACAGGCTCTGTTTGTATTCAGGGTAGTTTACGTTTTTAAGTTTTTGCCAAGACCTTTTGCTGTTATTATGTGGTAAATTAAATGTGAGAACAACAGGCGGGCTACAAGTCTCTTTATGAACAGCTTGATTTATTTGTATCTGGGCATATAAGCTGTTGTGCGGTTACTCAGTTTTTGGTCTGTTTTAGTAACAGATTGTAGCTCTAATGTATGTATAGTATAACAAAGCAGATTTAATGAACTTTTTCTAAAGTTACTTGTGGTATTTTCTACAAGTCAAAAACACTATCATTCATAGGGCACCTGGCTGGCTCAGTCAGTTGAGCGTCTGACTCTTGATTTCGGCTCAGATCATGATCTTAGGATGAATGGGATCAAGACCTGCATCAGGCTTCAGTGCTTACAGCATGGAGCCTGCTTGGGATTTTCTCCCTCTCTTTTTCTCTGCCCTCCCCAGTTTGCACTTTCTCTCTCTCAAAATGAACAAAACTTAAACAACAACAACAACAACAAAAAAAAAAACCCCACTAGCATTCATGTAACTTCTTTGCATACAATGGAGGCTGTCCAAACATTGCTGAAACCTTGCATAAAATTCTACCTGAGAAATTCCATGTTTTCTTTTTAAATGAAGAAGATTAATGTTCATGGACTTGAGTAAATTCCATCTAATGATTTGGCCTATAATTTCCTTACTGTATGATAAATGACTATACTGAAAGTACTTTGTTCTTTAAAGAAATTTTAGGACAGCTTAGATAATTAAAGTTCTGCTGTGCATTTTTGTTACTTTGTAACTCTGATTAACGGATCATGTTTTTAATAAAATCTTCCCTTCTGCTAGGCCCTAGAGATCAGTCAAAACACTTACATATTCTTTTGTCTGCATTTAAGTTGGTTTTGTAGTTTACAAATCTCATAGAAATTTCAAAACCCAAAAGAAGGCTATGTTGACATATTGCCCATGACTTGTGCATTGTCTCCAATTTGCGTATTAATAAGTAGATTGGGGTGACCAAGAGAGGAATATATTCTTATGTATAGAAGAGGCTGTATCTTAGTATCTTAGATCTTAGTATCAAGTCCTGTTTTTTATCCATGGGCTTTCCTCCCAGGTCAAAGGGAGTGTGGGAGTAGTTCTTTCCAGAGGAAATCTATTTTCTTAAGAGTTGTAGTGCTGAGCAGCATTTTTATAGAGCACCCTACTGTCCATGCTACCATTTACAGGGTTAGCACGTTAAGGATCTCTGTTCCCATATGAATTAGCATGTTTTTCTTTAATTCTGTGGCATTGCATTTTCCTTTGGTAACATTGGCAGAGCACCTGTCATCTTTCTAATAAATTTGTCACGTCCTGTGGAGAAAAAGAACTCTAATGGGTTGTCTAATCACCTTTTTACCTCTAGATTCATAGACCTTTGTATAGAAACCTAACTCCAAAAAGCTCTGAAAACCAAATTTCTTTTATATGTGTGTGTGTGTCTATCTATCTATCTATCTATCATCTATCTATATCTTATTTAACAGCAAAACCTGACTTGAACTTATATAAGGCTGTTTGTAGTCTTTTGTTTTTATCCTATTTAGCATGACTATTCGTACATTTAGTGTAGAAATATGAATGTGTCTGATTATGGGATGGTGTTCCAAGCTTTGCAGAAAATGTTACATAAATAGTATATGCACTATATTATCTTTCTAAAATAAATCAGCTTTCCAGAATATCATTTGGTTAAAGAATTGTGATGTTGTATAGGGACATTTCCAATTCCTGTTTAGGTAAAAGCTCAAGAACTATAGGTATTTCTAAAGACATTAAAAAAATTTTTTTAATGTTTATTTTTGAGAAAGAGGAGAGAGACAGAGCATGAGTGGGGGGAGGGGCAGAGAGAGAGAGGGAGTCACAGAATCTGAAGCAGGCTCCAGGCTTTGAGCTGTCAGCACAGAGCCTGATGTGGGGCTCAAACTTAGTAAACCATGAGATCATGAACTGAGCTGAAGTCTGACGCTCAAGGCGCCCCGAGGTATTTCTATAGGAGAGAGCCATTAAAGGTAAGTATAGTAGGCTAACAATATATGAATAGAGCAGGAGGTTTTAGAGCCAGTAAGGGTTCTTTGTTATTGAAGATACAATGTTACGTATATTCGTGAGACAGAACATAATACCCACACATGTAAGGAGTTCTGTCTTAGAACAGCAGTTCATTGCTTCTGACATCCTGATGTCTGTATCACCCCGTGAACACATTTAGAAGATGAAGTCATGGGTCCAGTGACCTGATCATTAGGGTTTTATAGTAGAGTTTTTGTGTGTGCGCAGAGCAAGTTTTTCTCATTTTTGCGTTAACAGCTGCCAGTGAAGTGAGATGTCCTCGACAAAGAAGGTGTTTTTGTTGCTTTGTAATTTTTTTTTTTTAAATTTTTTTTCAACGTTTTTTATTTATGGGACAGAGAGAGACAGAGCATGAACAGGGAAGGGGCAGAGAGAGAGGGAGACACACAGAATTGGAAACAGGCTCCAGGCTCCGAGCCATCAGCCCAGAGCCTGACGCGGGGCTCGAACTCACAGACCGCGAGATTGTGACCTGGCTGAAGTCGGACGCTTAACCGACTGCGCCACCCAGGCGCCCCTGTTGCTTTGTAATTTTAAATGACTTATCTTTAAAAGTAGTTTGTTGTAAACTTAAAAACACTTCTTCAAGGGAAGCCCTAGATATTTAAGCATGCTTTTAAAAACTCAAACTAATATTACATAGTAGCTTTTGAGCATCAATTTCCTTAACTGCTCTTTATTGTGTTGTACATCTGTGCTTTTAATGGTTTATTAGGTCTTTACAAAGTGAAAAAGTAATAGAAAAATATTTATAGTCAATAGTTTCCTTATGTGTTAAATTCTTGATGCAAATTTGATATCTCTATTATACTAGTGAAAGTATACTGGCAGCTGTATAATAAATGTAAAAAAAAAAATAACCCCATAATTGAAGGTTTAAGATTTGGGGAAAACTGATGAAATGGGAAATATAGAAACAAGTTTTTTGTTTGTTTGTTTGTTTGTTTGTAATTTTATAAGAGGAACTGATTATCTGTGTAACCCAAGAATTAGTGTTAAAATTTATAAATATGTAGTAGGCCCCTTCCTTATTCTTTTCCTCCCTTCCTTCATTTAATGTAAGACTGAATCCCTCATGTTAAACATATTTATATTACCCTTAAAGGCTTAAAGGCATATTTTTACATAACTGCTATTGTGTAGATTGTAAATCACAATTATCATCTCCTCCAAAGTGAAAGAAGCAAGAAAATGAGGCTCTCCCGTGGTCTGATTGCTTCAAGGAGCTGGAATTTGGCCAACAACCTGAATGAGCTTAGAAGCAGACTCCTACATACACTTCCCCATACACCCTGAGCAGAGGATCCAGTGACACCTTTCCAGACTTCTGACCTCCAGAACTTTGAGATAAGAAATGAGTATTGTTTTAAGCTATTCGGTTTGTGGTAACTGTTATGCAGCAGTAGAAAACAAATACAGATTTTGGTACCAGGAGTTGGGTGTTAGTTTACTGTTTTTGCCTATAACAAATCACCACAAACTTAGTGGCTTAAGACAGCACCTTCTTCTTCTTCTTCTTCTTCTTTTTTTTTTTTTTTTTTTTTTTATCAGACTGTTCTGTAAGTGACGAGTCTGGGTGGATTCTCTGCTTAAAGGTTTTCCAAGTCCATATCAAAGTGTTGCAAAGCTGGGTTCTCATCTGGAGGTTTTGATGACCAGTTTGCTCCCAAGCTCATTCGTGTTGCTGGCTGAATTCAGTTCCTCGAGGTTATAGGACTTTTCTATTGCTGGCTGCTGGTCAGGTTTCAGTCCCTTGATCTCTTAGGGGTCACTCTCAGGCCACCCTGTAGCCCAATCATCTCAGTAATAGAAAATCCTTCTCATGTCAAATCCTTCTCATGCTTCCTGGCTCTCTGACTTCTGTACTTACCAGCCAGAGAAAATTGTCTTGTTTTAAATAGCTTGCGTGATTAGGTAGGCTCCCCAGGGGTACTCTCCCTTCTGTGATACAGTGTGATTAGAGGAGTGATATCCTATTGTACTCACAGCTTCCACTCGCACTCAAAGGCATTCTCAAGGGTCATGGGGTGTAACTTTTTTTTTTAGGATTCTGCTTACCAGTTGGCAACTAGGGACCAGGGTTGTAAGGATATTGGGTTTGTGTAATGTGGTAGATTCTGGAATCAGATTGTCTTGGTTTGAACCCTAGCGTCACTACCTAACTAGCTGTGAAACCTTGGATAAGTTATTCTGTTTGTGCCTCAGTTTCCTCATTTGTTAAATTTGGTTAACATGTAGCACCCATCTCATGGGGCTGTTTCGAGGAATATATTATATATTATGTGTAAAGGTGCTTATTAGCAAAGTATCTGACACATAATAAACAATAGCTGTGAGCTGTTATTACTATTATTTGTTTTTTTCTTTCTTTTTTTTTTAACATTTATTTATTTTTGAGACAGAGAGAGGCAGAGCATGAATGGGGGAGGGTCAGAGAGAGGGAGACACAGAATCTGAAACAGGCTCCAGGCTCTGAGCTGTCAGCACAGAGCCCGACGCGGGGCTCGAACTCACAGACTGTGAGATCATGACCTGAGCCGAAGTCGGACGCTTAACCGACTGAGCCACCCAGGCGCCCCTTATTATTTGTATTTTAAAGCAGATCCTTTTATGTTTCAGTTTTCATAGAATGAATTTGACTAAATATAAAGCATATGTTTAGTAAAAGTAACATGATACTCATACACATGGGAGACTTGTATCATTAGAGAATCTGACTGTCATGAGCATCTCTCAGAAGGAAGTGTGAGTGCCATTCCCCTGCTCTAGGCAGGGAAGTTTGCTTTTAGATGACCTAGGCCAGGTGTGTGGGGGTGTGTGCCTATGTTTTGGCTCAGTCTCAGCCTATCAATAGTGGTGTTAGACATCCCAGAGGAATGCCTGGGGACATTCATCTAGGTTCATGCCACTTTGTGGTGAGCCCCCCAGAGACATTTCCCCAAATGGGGACATTGTTGTGGTAGGACTGGTCCTTATTTATGGTTCTTAATTATGATTGCAAGATGAACCTCAGCAACAACCATCAGGGAACTTTGGAAAAATGAGTTTATTACTTATGGGTCCTGGAGGATACATGGCATGCATGGGACCACACAGTGAGGTCGTGGATAGAGACAGAGGGTAGAGACATGGATAGTGGACCTGGGTTTCTACCTTTTATTGGAGTTGAAGGTGGGGTGCCTAGGGTTTTGTGGGTATCCTCTTTATTGATGAATTTAAAACATAAGTGGGGGTAGGAATTAAAATATGGGAAGGGAAAAGCACGTGGTCAGAAGGTCAGTTATCTATGTCTACCAGAGCTCTCTAAAAAGGGAACTTTATGAGTGGGACAGCCAGGTTCTTTATCCAGCTGTGTGGTTGTCAGTGTCTTTATTCAAGATGGATATCTTTGAAGTGGATGCCAGGCAATCAAAATCTTAATGTCAGGCATTTACATTACAGCCAGAAAAACCAACTGTCAGATACTCACACTTAGACCTAGAAGCCATGCAGTGGGAAGAGGCTGGAGTGGCCTGAGCTGAGATGAACCACATCAGCATGTGAAGGCCTTGTATGTCATGCAAAGGAGTTTGGACTTCTGATGGGCACTGGGCAGCTTTTAAACAGGTACTGGTAGGAGGAGATGCACGAACGACCAAGAGAACTCTGAAGGCAGTGTGAAGGATGAATTTGAAGATAGATTTTGAATCAATGTGGAAAAATACTCAATTATGAGAGTGCTATCTATGTTCAGATAGTGGATCATTGTCAGGACGTGCCCCAAATCCAAGAGCTTTCTTCCCGTGGCATCTTTATAAGAAAAGGTTAGGAAGCTCTGCTGGAGGTGAGGCTGGGTCAGACTAGAGAGGTCTGGACCAGGAAGTCCTGGTGGATGCTATTGACCAGGAGATGCAGAGCATCTGAGTCAGAAGAAGGTCCAGGCTTGAGTGAGATTTGAGTTTAAGACCCAGGAGATCAGTCTATGAGGAGTGTCTGAATTGGTACCCGGGGAGTAGAATCCACCTTTTGGGTTGCATATCCCAGAAGAGAGGGACTGATGGCATGGAGAGGACCTAGGCATCCCACCTGTCAGGGACAAGACCGGCTTTCCTCTGGCCTCGGGCAGATCCGACAGTGCACGACTGTCAGAAAAAGGTTGGGATTCAGGAAAAAGAATCCAGTGAATAGAATGACTGCCCTGGGTGTAAAGCAAGCTGGGTAGGAGCCCAATCACGTATGGACTAGATTGGGAATGAGAGACTGTCCCATGGGAGAACAAATAAAAAAATGTCTGCCCATTTTCTTAAACAGGCCATGAACTGGCCTCAAGTCAGGGGATTTGAGAGTGAGGACTAAATGACCTGAGTGCTGAATTCAGAGGGCCCACTCAGATGGTCCACTTAGTCCCCCATCTCTGGAAGGGACCACATTCCTGAAGGATCTGTTGGAATGTCCGAGATTCCTTTTCTGAAGAGCTCCCCCTCCCGAGTGCGTTTAGTTCCATTGACTCCCTGGATATGTAACACCAGCTGCAAGACAATCAGATCAAGGGAAAAGCCCCAGCTTTCTTTATCAGAAAAGATCCCCTACTGCAATATTTGTATCCTAGGTTTAGATGGCATTCCTTACCAGGCCTTTGTTGCCAGAGCAGTTACTGGTGCCAGACACAGCTTGGTCTGTAACAGAGAGATATTCCTATTGCAGTGATCCTGCCTCCTGGCAACACAAGACTTTTGGCAGAATTCTCGAAAATGAGCTACAGTGAGAGAGAAGCATGTAAAACATAGATGTTGTGGCCCCTTTTAAGCCAGTCCTTCTGTTCACGTTTGGATAGTAGGAAGTTAAGAGCTTTACCTAGAAATTTGGAGCGAGGAACCTAAATGTTTCAGGAGCAAGTAGAGATCAGCTTCTTGGACAAAACTTCTTTTTCTGCACACTCCTTAACTCAGAGGGTACTCTGCAGATCACCCTTACTGATAATGTTCTTACTGATGAACACCCATGTGGCATTCATGGGCCTTCTTTAAATTATATATGAGGGTCATATTTTGCCATCTTTCCACTGTGCCATTATACAACTCAAAGATGGAGAGTCAGGAATCATCGGCCAACCCACTTGATGGTCTAGATGTGTGGAAGGAAGATTTGAGAATTGTCTCCTTTCCTCTTTGATTGCATGTAACATATATATTGTTTAAATTTTGTGCCTATATTCCTTCATGTAATTACCTGAAATATGCCTGTCTCTATGGTTTTGTCTGCTTTGGATTCAAAACTTCTAGAGGGTTAATCTGTCTAATTTTCTCCTTCTGTACTCTGTTTTTTGGATATTAGGTACCAACATTCAAGGCTTTTAAATCAACACTTACCATTCATCTTTCATTCTCTCCTTAACTCTAGTTTTTAATTCCAAAGAGACTTTTCTTTACGTCTTCTTTAAAAAACTTTTTTTTTAATGTTTATTTATTCTTGAGAGAAGGAGAGACACAGCATGAGAAGAGAGACATAGAGAGAGAAGGAAACACACAATCTGCAGCAGGCTCCAGGCTCGAGCTGTCTGCACAGAGCCCGACGTGGGGCTCGAACTCACGAACTGCAAAATCATGACCTGAGCCGAAGTCGGACGCTTAACCGACTGAGCCACCCAGGTGTCCCTAGGTCTCCTTTTTATTTTTTATTTTATTTATTTATTTTTTTTATTTATTTTTGGGACAGAGAGAGACAGAGCATGAACGGGGGAGGGGCAGAGAGAGAGGGAGACACAGAACCGGAAGCAGGCTCCAGGCTCCGAGCCATCAGCCCAGAGCCTGACGCGGGGCTCGAACTCACGGATCGTGAGATCGTGACCTGGCTGAAGTCGGACGCTTAACCGACTGCGCCACCCAGGCGCCCCCCTAGGTCTCCTTTTTATATATGAAAATTCTCAAGTTGAATGCCAAGCGTGTATCTTCCTGTTTAGTGTTTTCTTCAAATTGACATTGGCTTTTCAATTTCTCCTTAGTATCAATGAGACTGATCACACAGGCTTACAGTTTTGGAGTATTTGCAACTTTCCTTGGCCTATACCTCACATTAATTTCACACACCCAGGTATTTATTTTTCAGTGACCCATTGTTTTCATTTTTATAGCTGTTACCTCTTTCCAGAACCTACTGATTCATATCTAGGCCATTCATAATAGCCCGTCTGGTTCTTTTTGCTTTCACAAAATTTTACCTCCACCACACAGTCCATTCTGCATATTAGAGTTGTTGGCTTATCATCCACTTCCCTTTATATTTCCAGGTTGAAGCAAAATATTGGCGGAGTTTTCATTCTTCCTCCATGCAGTAGTGTATGATTACCAAGAAGCTGATCCCTGTGGGGGTGGGTTAGACTTAACCATTGACGTTCCTGTTAAATGGACGACAAAGTATCCTGCTTGATGCAATCACCATTTATTTCTTGTTTCTCTGATTTTGCTACTTGAACCACCAAATTTGAGTCCTGTCATCTTTTAATGTGTCTTCCCAATCAAATTTACCAGTATCCTTCATCTTTCCTTCTGTGCAAGTCATACTGTTATGACTAGGCTGCTCCACCTTTCTTTCATTGGTATAATTTTTTTCCAGTGCAGTCATACCTTATGCAGGGCTTAGGTTCTGAAGCAAGTTCTTAAGGCAACTGTCTTGTATAGTAAAAATTGTGGGCCATGAAGGAATGGTCCTTACTATTTAAATTTGTTTTCTTTCTTTGATTTTTTTCCTCATTTCTTATTTCCTTTAATTGAACAGATGTAGTTTAATTGGTGTAAGTTAATATGTGTACAGTGGAACTCTTGTTAAGTTTTGAAATGACCTTCGGCCTCTTCTATTGACAAATTTATACCCCATCCATTTAGTCCCTGGACTGAACTCATCTTGTGTACTGGGGATCCCCAAGCCTACCCCCACATTTGGAGATTCACTAGAAGCATTCATGGGATTTAGCATATAGTTTTACTCATGGCTAAGATTTATTGCAATGACCCAGTAGGAATATACTGTAAAGCCAGATCATAAAGGGAAAAGGCACAGGCAGAGTCTACAGAAACCCATGAGTGATTTCCTTAGGCTCTTTCCCTCGCATGAAGTGTCACACAGAGCACACTCTTCTCTCAGTAATGAACTTGCAGCCACACACGTGATGTTTCTGTACAAAGAAGCCCATTAGAAATTTGGTACCCAAGGTTTTTATTGGGGACTTGTAGGCATTTTCTGCATCACATGTAACAAAATTGCAGATTTACAGAAGAAAAGCAGGTGTTGAGCATAAATGAAATTGTTTCCACAGTCTAGGCACAGTGAACCACCCTTGTTCACTGTTGACTGGGGACACTCTGAGAACCCGAGTTCCTACATGCCAGCCAAGGGCCAGTCTTACAATCAGACTTTCTAAGCCTGGTGGTCTCCAGACTGCTGGGTTTACACTTTTTGCATACCTCTTAGTTGGAAGCTTTTTATAATGTACTCTTCGGTGCTGTGACATTGACTTTTCATGTTGTCCATCCAGGGGACCTGGAACTGTATGTTATTTTATACGCATGTGTACTAAATGTTTTTGAAATGAATGAAGTTCATATATATATACCACTTTATAACAATCAGTACATTGCTTTGTGAGTTAAAAGAAGTATTTGTTTTCTGCTTCCTCATTAATATTGAAGATGTTGAGAAAAGGAGCTGTTTTCTAGAATTTCATTTGTAGCTTTTCCTAGTACATTTTAAAATAACCAATAAATGTACAGTAAATGTTCAATAAATGTTGTTTACTGATAACTGTTGTCACTTTTTTTTTTTTTTAATTTTTTTTTTTCAACGTTTTTTATTTATTTTTGGGACAGAGAGAGACAGAGCATGAACGGGGGAGGGGCAGAGAGAGAGGGAGACACAGAATCAGAAGCAGGCTCCAGGCTCTGAGCCATCAGCCCAGAGCCTGACGCGGGGCTCGGACTCACGGACCGTGAGATCGTGACCTGGCTGAAGTCGGACGCTTAACCGACTGCGCCACCCAGGCGCCCCGACTGTTGTCACTTTTTAGAATTCTTCATCACAGAACTGTAGTTGTTGGGTGATTATGAGAAAGTAAAGGATGAACTTTAGTAATTGAGAAACATTTGTTGTCTTAGGTGCATTTTTATGCAAAGATAACTCATTTGGTGTGTATTGAGTTATGTACATTTTGAGGATATGAATGAAGAGAATATAATTAATTTAAATGGATTGGGTAGATTTAATTTTAATGGCCTGTAGAAAAACTATGTACTTCACAAAAAATCTGAAAACACGATGACTACAGCAGTGGAATTTGGGTTAGAAGATCAGGATCAAAGGAAAAGTAGATACTTTTTTTCTCTTTTTTTTCCCTCCCTGTGAACTGCACACTGCTCTTTGCTATTCAGTGTTTCCATAAACTTTGCCTAGAAGTTTTCAGATACAAAGCATCTTATCTAAAAATACCATCAAAACTGTGCTCTTTGGATCTTGGAGATTATCATTTTTTATACAACCAGCTCTTTCCAATGATTTCATGTCTGAGAATTAGAATTTTGCTACTCAAATTTGCTTATTATTATTTGGCACATTTCATATACTCTTTTTGAAAAAGTTTATTTATTTTGAGAGAGAGAGAGAGTGGGTGAGGGGCAGAGAGAGAGGGAGAGAGACAGAATCTCAAGCAGGCTCTGAACTGCCCGAACTGAAGGGCACAAGTACCCTTTTAATATGTCATAGGGAATGTTCTCCAGAAGTTGACTTCAAGGCTTTACATTTGTATAAGTTTCAAATCTATATTAAACAATTGGGCAACACTATAGTCTCATAGAGCTAACTAGATTTAAATTTTTGTTAATGTTTATTTATTTTTGAGAAAGAGGGAGACAGAGTGCAAGTGGGGGGGTGGGCAGAGAGAGAGAGGGAGACACAGAATCTGGAACAAGCTCCAGGCTCTGAGCTGTCAGCACAGAGCCCGATGCGGGGCTCAAACCCACGAACCGTGAGATCATGACCTGAGCCGAAGTCGGACACTTAACCGACTGAGCCACCCAGGCGCCCCAGAGCTAACTAGATTTAAAGTTTTGTGAATTATTTCTGCTGGATCTGATGGATGCTACCAAACTGTCAGGAGACATGTTGACTTTATTAATATGGTTTTCTAATTTATTAGTGAAGTAACACATAATAGAGAAATCAAAAAGTAAACCACTAAGTAGTCAAAATAGATGCACACACTAAGCCTTGTGTATCCTTCACAGAAAACCTCTAAAGCAATAATATAATATGCTAATGTCAGCAGAATTTACTTTTTATGCAGTAAAAAACTTTTCTGTCCAAAAGTGTCACTGACATTTGAATACCTGAACATGTTTGTAAAACTATAGAAAGGGATGATGGCTACACGGTGAAGGCTATCTCATAAATTTTCTGTGGAAAACAGGATACACTTTTGACTTTGTCTTTCAGTTTATGTTAGTTATTCCTTCTTTTAAAAAAATAGCCCAATTTTCAAAATACTTTGAAAGGCAAGACTCAAAAAAGGAGTGCTTTTAAAAGTTGTACATTAAGTCTCACATTACCTCTCAAAAAATGTTTTTGAACCTTAAAAGGAAATAAAGGCCATGACAGTTTTAAAAAAAGACACAATAGCTGAGCTTTTAGTGCATAAAATATTTATTGACACCATTACCAAATAAAAGGTTTCCATCTCTTGAGTGGTCAGCTGCCTAAGCATAGATAGATAGGATTTACCTAGCTATGTAAACTTGACCGAGTTCCTCAGTTAAATTCGCCTTTGTGTCTGACTGTATCACGAGAACTTGCTTTCTACAGGTTACTTTTATATAAAGGCAACCTCAGTTAAGTGTAAGATGTGGGGCCAAAAAAGCCTCTTTGATTTTAAGTTGCATCACTAGACATGCTGCCCAGATCCTGGGTCATATAGTCCTTTGTATGCTGTCTTCTGTCCTCCATTAAGAGAGATCTGACAGATGGGTATGCATCTGTAGAGAACAACCACGATAGCAAAAGAGCCTAAATCACATCAGACAAGGAAAGAATGATTTGTCTTGTAGAAGAGAAAACAAAGAGAAGAAGGGACTCTTGCCTTCAGGAACTTGAAGGCCTGTGTGTGTAAGAGAAATTAAAACTACACAAGAGGACAGAGCTGGAGTTGATGGCAGGTGGTCATAGAGCAACGTGTCTCAATTTGGCAGAAGGGAGAGTGTCAGTTCTGTGGAAATGGCATCTGGATTTGCTACTACCTTATAATGGCACCTGCTCTTACTGCACGTGTCCAAGCAGAGGCTCTTTGAATGTGTGTTTGATTTGAATAGAGGAGTTTAACATATCCTTCATGTCCCTTCCTTGGAAAAAGTTAGCATTGCAAAAAGTTAGCATGTTTATGGCTGTGCCATTGAAAGTGTTGTTTGTCTTTAAGGTGTCTGTTAGCCACTGTGAGCCTTGGTTTCTTCAGTTTATTAATACTTGGTGATTGCAGATATCATTGGTATAATGTACTGTCCGGCATCTTATTTCATTCTATGCTCTTACAGTTTCTGTGAGGTCCCAGGGCAGAGATTATTATCCCCAAGGTCAGGAGACCATGGCTCTGCTCCGTGACAGGGAATGATTCACTTTAAGTGGTACAGTCAGAGTTTGGGTAACACCTCGCTTTTTGATTTCTAGTTCAGCATTTCTCCTGCTTGGGAATACTTTACTGAGGTTCCTTTCAGCTTGACATATTTAGGGCACTAATTATTTGTAATGAAAAACAGATTCAACTTTTCACTTCAATCCTTTTAAGTTATTTAACTTCCTGGGCATAATATTATGAATGCTGTTCAGTTAAAGACAGCATTTGTCTTTAACAGGGGTTTGTAAAACCCTGTTACAGGGGTTTGTAAAAGTCTGTGTTTTTTCTGTCTGCTTTCCCATCTGAAGATGGGAATCTACGGGTCGAGATTATTCAATAATATGGAGGAGGAGATACAAGCAGATATACTAGAATGGTGTGTGTGTGTGTGTGTGTGTGTGTGTGTGAGCACAAAACAAGAATTTCAAACAGAATCTTTTTGAAAATCAACAGAAAAGAAACCCACACCCTTTGCTTAGAAACTATAAATCACGTTTCCTAGTGACAATCCTTGCTGATTTCTGAAAGTATGTCTCTTTGGTTTAAATCTGACCACGGTGTGCTGTCAGAACTGATTACTTGAGCAAACTTCTGGTTATTAGACACTGAAGGCAGGGCATTTGGCCTAACTTCAGTTAAAAACAATCACAGAAAAAAAAATTGCTTGTCCTTTGGATCCAAAAATATGATGACATTGTATACTCCAAAGATATCCATACCTTAAATCTTAGTGCTTGAAACTACCTTCTTTGAAAAACCTTGTTGAAGGACAGGCAGGGAAGTGTATTTTCTTTACTAAATAAATCCTACAACATACTGTGACTTCTTGTTAAGGACATTACTGCTGTATTTTTTGGAACTGACTGTACTTCACTGCGTTAAATTTTACCTTATGTTAGATAAGATTCTATTGGTTATATTTTGCCATGTTCTGGAGACAAATCTGGCTGATTAGCCTTGCCCTGATGGCCTGTTATGTATTGAGTGAAAAATTCCTCAGACATTCAGAATAATTGAAAGAGAAAAATAGAGTAAGTAACATTGTAGATTTTTTTCCCTGTGAAAATTAACTATCTGAATATTAAGTAAGCCCTGCTACCCAATTTAACACAGAAAATACTTATATTTAAGGAAAGAGAATTTGTATTGGTTACATGCTGCCAACTTTTTCTGTTACCTATAAGTTAGGGTTTTCTCCTACTGAGCTGAATCCTTTTTGTAATTTCCTTTGTTCTTTACTGGGTGGGAAGACATTAGCTGTGACTTCTATTTAATACTAACCTTTCCTCTGGAAAAAGGGACAGATCTAAAGTGGCACGTTCTCTAGATCACTTCAAAAGTGATGTCAGTAGCATTTAGCAGAGGCTAGAACCTGCCAAATTCCTACACAGTGATAATCCTCATTTACTATAAAGTGGCAAAGTCATAAACAACTGTATTGAAGTGTGAATGTTTTCATTTTTGCGTGAGGGTTTCTTCCCCTTCCCCACCTTCTCTAACTATTTTTCTGTAACTGGCTTAGGAAGTCTGTGCAAATTAAATAGAGTTTGGGGCTGAGATAGTTTTTACTGCAAGATGAGAACATTTACTTCACTACAGGCCCCCAGGCATGCGGAAGACTGTTCTCAGTAGGACAGTAACCCATACACTTCATTTTCATGAAAATTCAAATAAAAGATGATGGTATTTGGAAGACTAGTTTTGATGGAAAAAATACACTTTGGCTGCAAAGGTTAGTTAGATGCTGAAACATGATACTTAAGAGGAGTATCTTCTTTATTTGTTGGACTTTAAAAATGTTCAATTTATTACCTCAGGGTTCAGTATCAAATTAAAAATAGATAAATGGAGACTTTAATAGTAGCCATCTGTCTGGAGAGTTTTTATTTGGTTTCTCTGGAGAGAAGAAAGATGGCTTAGATTATCTTTGAATGTCTCTTTTAGATATTTCATGAGGAGAATGCTGTGGTCAGGGTAGCAAGATAAAAGTCATGTGAGCAGATAATCTAACAGCTTTAGTGAAGTGTTGAAGACAGGGATAGGGGAATGAGGAAATGACCAGGCACTTGAAAGTTGGGGAAAACAGGTAGCCTGCAAAGATTGCATAGGAACGTAAAAGTCATTTGGGTAAGGGTGTGTAGAATAAAGTAAATGGAAAGTGGGTCTGTTAATGAACAAAAAAAAATGATTTCGAGTATGAATATGTAAGCAACCATAGTAACATCACTGCCTGTGATAGTGTTGTTATGAGAATATAAGTAATAGTGAATCAATATATAAGTTTGGATCTATTGAAAGTATCATGTTTCATCAAAATTTTAATATAAAATTAAATCGTGCTTGTCCCTTAAGCTGGAATGTAGTGTGAGAAGGTTATGGGCAACCGGAGAGTGCATATATCTAACGGACTGGAAATGAGTCAGTAATACTGAATAACTGGACGTATTTGGAGCCAAAGGGCCTGGGAAAAACACTGAAATATATGAAGAACAGACAATGCCCCTGGTAAAATGTGCTTACTATAATAAGTTACAGAGAAATCTTTGTTATGTTTCACATCTTTGGGAAAGAATTCCAAATATCAACCACATCTAATATATATTGTTCTTAATACTAGGTGACAAATGTATGACTTAGAAGGGCCATTGACTGGTTTCTGTAAGTAGTCATATCCTCTCAAACTGAGATATGTCACAGACAGAGCCATTGGTGTTTCCCTAAATAAACTTAGCTGGATTTTGTGGATTTCAACAGTAGTTGTGTTACTGGTGGGAGAGTCTGTTGTGTGAATGGAGGTCTTGGTCCTTGGATTCTCCACAAGAAGATTTACATGGGGATCCCTGCCCCTCAAAAAGACAGTCAGAAGGAAAGTAGCAAACACAAAGCAGTTTTTTTTTTTTTTTTTAAATTTTTTTTTTTCCACGTTTTTATTTATTTTTGGGACAGAGAGAGACAGAGCATGAACGGGGGAGGGACAGAGAGAGAGGGAGACACAGAATCGGAAACAGGCTCCAGGCTCTGAGCCATCAGCCCAGAGCCTGACGCGGGGCTCGAACTCATGGACCGTGAGATCGTGACCTGGCTGAAGTCGGACTCTCAACCGACTGCGCCACCCAGGCGCCCCACAAAGCAGTTTATTAAAGGGAAAGTACACTCTTAAATCAAAGTGGGTGAGCGGGCAGATTCCCCTGAGGTAGAATGGCCCCTAGGTTGTTTTGGGATTGGATATTATTGGGTCTCTGTGGGCTGGGAGGAGCTGTGAGGTACAGTGGCATGGTCTCCAATGGAGGCTGCTTCTTTTCATTTGGGAGGCGCCCCCTACAGGTTGGGAGGAGGAGTTTGAACCTACAAGATTTGTATGTGAACCCACAAAGCAGCCTTTCTCCATGGGGGTGGGGAGGCTGTACCTGCAATGCAAAGGCATTATAATGAGTCTAGGGGTTACCCAGCGGCAGAGGTGAAGAGAAGAACTCATGCTCTGCACCTGTGGCTCTTGATTTGCCAGTCCCAAGGTCTTGGAAGCCACAAGGTGAGGCTGTTGTGCCTCCGGGCATTTAACGTGTTGCTTATTTTTCACCATCCTTGCCTCCAGCTCAGGTCTGTACCATTCCCCTTCTTGGATTTGGGACTCTGCCTCAGGGTGTTCCTTCCACTGCTCCTGTCCAGCTTCTACCTAACAGATGTAGGTTTTTAATTTTGGTCTTGAGAAAAATATTTTTTTCAAGCATCTAATGGCATTGCCACTTGTTCTGCTTAATTTAGCTGTTTGTCAATATAGTTTTGTTACTGTAGCTAGGGAGGAACCTGGCAAGGAGAATTTATACCCGAGTATTTAAAATTATTTACCCTGTTTAAAGAAAGGTGGGTTGATGTCCTCTTTGAGGAGAGGTGTAGAAGGTCCTTTCTATCTATCCTAGCAGTGTTTCTGGACATTTCTGATGTTACCCATTGGGCAGTGAGGGTTCCGGGTTGAGGGTAGGAACGTAGTACAATTTTTAAGTGCCTGCCAAAAGAGATCTTCTCATTATGAGTTTATTTAGTGGGAAGTTACAGATTCCCATAGCTTCACACCTAAACATGAGATATAAATAGTAGGTGTTTATACTCCTAACTTCTTCTTTTAGCCAATTATAATATTGAAAATTAAATTCCTCCTTCTCAGTGAGGTCTGGCATTTCATTAGCAAGATTTTTAAATGATTATTGAGAATCCTTGGGCATTTAAGAAAACAGGAATTGTTTGAGAAGCATGGCAGTGAATGTATATGATAGTAGAAACAGGTAAACTGTATTTTTTCTGGACAATATTTGCTGAAATCTTGAAATACTGTTTTTTTCAGTGCATGTAGCAGATATTTATATATGATAGTTTTTAGGGGTAACTTGACCTCTATAGATGGCTTCCTGGTCGCATGTTAGTATATGATTGGGCCAGTGCAGTCTGTCTGATCTCAGTACCCATTATTTTCTCAGTTACTCCTTCTGTTCTAGTCCCATGGCCTTTTTGCTGTTCTTTGAACAAACCTAATTTGTCTTTAACCCAGGGCCTTTCTATTTGCCTTTTATTCGCTGTTCCTTCTGTCTGGGAGCACTCTTTAGTTCTTCACTGGCTCATGCCTTCCTTCTTCTTCCTCTTTTTTTTTAAGTTTATTTATTTTGAGAGAGAGAGTGAGAGAGAGCAAGTGAGCATGTGCACATGTGCATGAGCTGGGGAAGGACAGAGAGAGAGAGAATCCCAAGTGAGCTCTGTGCTGTCAGTGAAGAACATGACACAGGGCTCGAACCATGAGCTCATGACCTAAGCCAAAATCAAGAGTCAGATGCTTAACCGACTGAGCCACCCAAGTGCCCCTGGCGCGTTCCTTCCTTAGAGCTCTTTTCAGATCACCTTGTCAGAGAGGCTATGCCTGACCATGTCATCTGAGACTGTTCATCTCCCCTCACTCTGCTTCCTGCTACTCTTCTTTAGTTGTCCTCACAGGACTTATCTTTACCTGAGGTTATATTCTATACTTGTTTGTTCTGAAGTGCTGCGATGCCAGGCCTCATCTATCCTGTTCACTAAAAGATTCCCAGTGCCTTAAGCTGTACCGGCCACATGGTAAGAACTCAATAAATTATGTTGAGTGAATGCATGATTGTCCAAATATACCAGGAAAATACATATCTTATTAGGCTGGTTGTGCTTTATTTTATTAAATAAGATTTTGGAAATGTAGAATATGTTTATCCCCACCCCAAGTCCGCAAAGGTGAATTTGCATTCTTACATTTGTGTTACTTGGTGTTAGGGATCTGAAGTGCTAATCACTCATTCCTTCTTTCTTGTCCCCTGGATTCCAATTGAATATAGACACACAGTGAGTTGGATAGAGATTGATATATGTATTATTAAACTGAGCAGTGCCTGATAATCTACAATGCGGGGGCTTTGGAGAAGCTTGGTTTAAAGCAACTTGGGTTCAAGAATGTCCAATAGATTACACACTTCTTTGGCAGTTACCTTTCTCCCTCCAACTGAGTGTTGAGTGGTTCTGACCAGAAGGGCTTATGGCATGAAACACAAAGCAGAGGGCCCACTGTCCTCAGCAAGCCATCAGCAGTCTGTGAAAAGACAAAATGGGGCACTTGGGTGGCTCAGTTGGTTAAGCATCCAATTCTTGATTTTGACTTGGGTATGATCCCAGGGCCATGGGATTGAGGCCCGCGTTGGGCTCTGCACTGAATGTGGAGCCTGCTTAAGATTCTCTCTCTTTCTCCCTCTGGCCTTCTCCCCCACTCATGTGCTTTCTTTCTCTCTAAAATAATTTTTTAAAAACAGACAGAATGGAACTTGTTTTATTCACCTACTAGTTAAAAATGTGAAAATGTGGCTCAATGGATGTTAGATTCTACTGGTTACATTAGCAAGTCCTCCTCATATGGAAATGATTCAGTAAACAGGTGGAGAGACAAATTGAAAGGATCGCTCCAGCTCCACCCCCTCGACTGGGAACCAAGCAGTATCACCCTCTTCAGTGGAAAAAAGGGGACGGGTTGCAATTATGGTTATCCCCTGAGTAATTGCAGTTGCAACACATATATTGAAATATACCTACAAACAAATAATTTTAACCAGAAAAGAGCTATCAACACAGGATGTTTCTGAGAGTTGCTTGCAGTTGTGAGTCATCTAGACATCTGCCAGATAAAATATTAGGCTCTATTTGTATGTGTGTTTAAGGGAAAGAATGGATGTTAATCCAGCGTCTATTCAACACCTGTCAATAAGAAAGGTATATACTTATGAAATAATATCATATCCTACCCTTGATATGTTTAGTATGACTAATACTGACTTCAAGTGCAAACTCAGGAGCTTTTTATATTTCAGGTTCGTGGGAGTAAGGGAGAAGTTCTATACATTTTGGATGCTACCAATCCACGACACTCCAACTGGCTTCGCTTTGTTCATGAGGCACCATCTCAGGAGCAGAAGAACTTGGCTGCCATTCAAGTGAGCTTATTTGCTTCTTATTTGTACTATGTATGCTCTGTGAGGGGAATGAACTAATTTCTAACTGCACTCCCTGTTTTAGATTTATTTCCCAATGACTTGCTCCAAATAACAGTAACTATCTCATAAAGCAGAGAAATCTCATCTAGTCAGCATATGCAGGAAAGGGCAAGTCTAGTTGTAAATTGACACCAGATCACTCACTTTATGGGAATTCTTGAGGGAACGAATTACATGGTCTGATATTGTCCTTGGCAGATCTTGTTTTCAAGTACTTTTAATTCATTCAGTGGATATTGATAGTTTCCTTAGTTTGTTGGTTGTTTGGCTCATAGTAGGATATTCTGTGTTATTGTTTGGGAAAAGCTTCATGGAGAAAATTTACTTGGGTATATCCCCATGACTGGACTTTGAGCTTCTTGAGTGAGGATAGTGTATTACTCAGAATTTTCCAGAGAAATAGAACCAATAGGGTCTATATGTCTATGTCTATGTGTATATATGTGTGTGTGTGTGTGTGTGTGTGTGTGTGTGTGTGTGTGTATGTATACACACACACACACACACACACATATATATATATATATATATATATATATATATATATACATATATATTAGAGAGAGAGAGAGACGGTGGGGGGTAGAGAGACAGAGACACAGAGAGAGATTTATTATAAGGTATTGGCTCGTATGATTATGGAGGCTGGCAAATCCAAAATCTGCAGAGCTCAAAATCCGCAGAGCTCAAAATCCCACTTTGAGTCTAGAGGCCATAGAACAAGGAAGCTGCTATAGAATTTGAATTTGAGAACCATCAGGCTGCCATAGAATCAAGAAGAACCAGTGTCCCACTTCACACGCCGTTAGGCTGGAAGAGCAGATATTACAGTGTGAAGGTCATAAAGCAGGAGAATTCTCTTATTTGGGGGAGGATCACCTTGTAGTTCAATTCAGGCCTTCAACTGATTGGATCAGGCTTACCCACATGTGGAGGGCAATTTGCTTCACTCAAGTCCATTTATTTAAATGTTAATTTCATGCCAAAACATCCTCACAGAAACACCCTGAATGATGTTTAAACAACTATTTGGGAATCCTGTGGCTCAGTTAACAAAATTAACCATCCCAAGTGGGAACCGTATTTTATTGAATTCTGTCTGTATCCCTGTATCCTAGTATAGTGCTGCATGTAATGTTAGGCTCTGATACAAACTATGAGTTGAACTTAGGTGATTCCACAGTAGAAACTCAGCCAAGAAGAGAAAAAGTTAAGGCAATAAGTTCTTAGAGGGGTTCTCTAATTAAAACTCACTGATCGGATGATTAACAGAACAAAAAAACATTACATTCTATTGGGGAATTGACCCATTTCATGGGAAAACCCAGCTCATGGATCCTAAACTACAGAAGAAGCAGCAAAACAATGGTTAGCAGAAGTAAGAGAAGGGAAAATAATAAGGGAACTAGTATTTCTTTAAGTATTTACCATATGTGCTGTTCTAGAAGCTTCATATACATCATGTATTTATTCATAAGAACTGTGAAAGTTTAATAATTTGCTGAGGGTTATCTGATTTCACTCAATTCTGAGTGTAATACCATTGGTCACAAGAGGGAAAATACATAGAATTAGGTTTTAAAGTAACCAGCAAGATAGTCATCTAGACTATTCCACTTCCTGGTATTTTTAGCTAACCAAATCTTTTCAGTACACATAAGTATTAGATATAACCAATGTGATTACTGTCTTTTCTTTTTTTTTTTTTTGTATGGATCAATGAGAGATGCCTCTTACCGACAGGCTAGGGTGGGATGAAAAATAAGATCCTCCAGCAGTTAGAGATATTCAAGCCACTTTTTAGATTATTCATGACATACTTTTGATCCAACAACAGATTTAAACTGATCTCTTTAAGTGTGTAGACATTAAGTTATTTCAAGTATTTTGTTTTATTTTTTGTGGTTTCTGGAGGCAGTCATCTCATAGCAGCTTTGGTTACCTCACAATTTTCATTTCCAGACTCAGTTTAAGTGCTTCCTTGTGAATGTTACCAATATCAAAAAGCCCATGAAATTTACTTTAGGCAAAACCATTGTTTTGTTTTCTTTATTATTGTGTTTTAGATAGTATTATTGTATTTATTTATTTATCTATCTATTTATTTTAAGTTTATTTCTTTATTTTGAGAGAGAGTGGGGGAGGGGCAGAGAGAGAGGGAGAGAGAGAATCCCAAGCAGGCTCCACACTGTCAGCACGGTGCCTGACATGGGGGCTCAATGTCACAAACCATGGGATAGGGCCTGAACCAAAATCAAGAGTCAGATGCTTAACCAAAAGAGCCACCCAGGTGCCCCGAGGAGGTTATTCTATTTAAAATAGATTCTTTCCTCCTTATGCTTAAATAATGATTTTAACCTTTGCTCAGATGACACCTTTTGTTTGAGAAATTTCTTCCTATTGGCTGTTATTTCTGTAGCATCAGTAGCTCTCTCCATTTGCCTGAATTTCCAGGGTGTGCTCAGTTTTGAGTTTTGTCTCAGACTCCCTTAGATAATCCTTGCTTAAGTATTTCCTCTAACTGTACATTTTGCTTGTAATGATCCCTTTAGGTAATGGAGTACTATGTTAGTATTTGCTCTCTATGCCCTATTTATTTATTTCATTACATGGTGGCCCACCTGCATATCTGTCTTTCTTAGTAACCGTGGTTGCTTGGACTTACAAAATTTTCATGTTCATTCTGTACATTCATTGTAGAGTTTTTTCTCTATATTAACCATCTTTCTTTACTTGAAAGACAATAGGAATCCACAAAACATTATTATTGCAACTTTGATACTCTAAGAAATTATTATTTGGTTGAAGAGGAGGTGAAGTAGGGGTGGGATTAGAATAGGATTCATAAACTAACTAGAGGCTCTGTGAAGTTTCATACTTGAATTTAATTAGAATCTGTTCAGAGGCCACTGTGAGTATCTTTGGGTGCACAAGTGATGACAGTGCCTTTAATTCCTTTTAATGTTGTTTTGGCCTTTACTTAGGGGGGGGTTAGTGCACTGTTACCATGTTTCTTGCCATGGAGCACAGTATGGATCTTTGTTAGCTCCCTTGATGGAACCTCTTTTTCACTTGAACAGTAGCTGGAGTAGCAGATTGTTAAGGTTTCAAAATCACATCTGAGCTGGGGGCAGAGGACATAATGCTTGGGTCACAAGGCTGACAGTGATGTCAGCCTTCTAATTCGTTGGGATAATCTCCTGAGGGTTGCATTCCAGAAACATTGAGTTGGTAGGAGAAGATCATAATGTTTCCTGCATAACATTATGAATCACTTACATTCCAAATTGTATCTGAAATTTGGGGTATTCAGGAAATTTTTTATTTGAGCTGTATGTCCCAGGAGTGGAGTAAATGAGAAACATTTGTGGCTATGTGGCTTGCTTGGTGGAAAACGTCAATACTTGGTCCAATTTTTTTGGACCAGGGATTAAGAATTTGAGGTCTGTTTTGGCAGTGGATTGAAACTCCTTTTTGGAGACTTAGTTTACTTGTAGTTTTGCAATTTATTTGATTTTGGAAAATTTGTTTTGGAAATGATTTAAATATATGAATTATTGAAGGATCTCTTCAGCAAAAAATTCTTCCCACATGCACACATTTTAGAATAATTAGTTGAACTGTATGTCCAGACTTATGAAAAATATTTCCAACTGAACCAGACAATTCAAAGTGTGAAAGATGTGGCTTAAAATGAACCAAAAGAATTCTTAGGCTCCATAAAAAAAATGGGTGATTCTTATTAAGTATTAATTTTGTTACACCAAAGGAAAAAATGTAATATTTGAAAAAAAAGATTTGACCTACTCAGTGTTTTGCAGGCTTTAAACATTTTCTGATCTTTTCATAGAAAACTATTTAAGTACAGGATTATGCATTTAAAGTTGAGACTTTGAATTCTTGGGACATTTCAGAGAGAGTGCTACATCTCATGTTCTTAAGGACATATTTCCAGGCATCGCTTCCCTGGGACTTTTTGCAATATATTATCAACATAAATGAAAAGGTGTCTTGGTGTTATAAGAAAAAGGAGCATATGGAAAAACATTTGGGTTTTGATATACCTCATAAGGGATGTCACATTATGGAGATGGTCTAAATAAGTTGAGAGAGCACTAGGTATTGAGCCAAACTTGTGATGTCAACACAGGTTGGTCCCAATTCTGATGTCAGTTTAGTTGTCCCATTACCAGGAGAGCTCTTCTATTACATGTTCTTTTCTGTCCTTCCTCTGCCTTGTGTGAGGATGGACAGACACTCTTACTTTATCCTGGAGTCTTCTGGTGACACATGATATTTCAAAATGGCAGAGCTGGGGGATCAAATGTAGATTTCCTAAGAGTGAAGCAACTAGAATATTTTTAAAGCATGGATAAGACTTTATCCATTGTCATCCAGACACTTACCAAATAGTGTTGATGTTGCATTCATATAGCAACCAAGCAACCAAAAAAAAAAAAAAAAAAAAAAAAAAAATCAAAAAGATTTTTCATTTCTACACCAAATTAGTTTTCTCTAATTTAGTTTCTTCTCTGTTTCTGTTTCTTCTTATCAGATTTATATAAGTGGCATTTTTATAATATTTTCTAGAATCTGTTACAGAATATTAAGGTACAACTGTCTAATGATTTTCTTCAGTAATACCATAAAAATATCAGTTAAATAATATGCAAATCTTTTAAGGGATTATCTTACAGCAAAGTACATATTTGCCTTTCATGAGGTAAAAGTTTAAATAAAGTACAATTACAAGTACAATTACCAGCAGTTGGTCCTCTGAAGTTTTAAATTCTAGCTCTGCTGTGGCCACATATTCCTGTAGGGAGCAGAGGGATTATTATATTATTTGTCAACTTATTATTCTAAGTCAGAGTATAATTTATTGACCAGTCAAATGAGTATTTATAGAAATATCCTTAAGTGATGCATAGCGATAATCTTGAAATATATGTTAATCCTTAGTAATGATGATGAAGATGGCAGCTAACACTTACTGAACACTTACTATGTGCCAGTAAGTGCTTCTGTGTGTTATAACCCTGATCCTTACCCTGACCCTATGAGGAAGGTGCTGTAATTGTCACCAACCTTTGTAAGCTGAAGATGCTGATACACAGACTCTAAGTAACTTGCCTGAGACCACACAGCCAAGAAGTACTGGCTAGGAATTGAACCCAGGTGACCTGTCTTCTCTTCCCACCCTCTGAACCTCTGTGCTCTAAAACCTTAGAGTTGAGATAATTTATAAAGGAGTAAATTCAGATTTTGAGAACGTTCCATGTTTCTGAACTTGCTACCTAGATATTTTGAAACGGCTGAACATTTGCAAAATTATTTATATAAAGTTTTTATTTAAATTCTAGTTCCATTTATGGTAAAAATGGTTTCAGGTATAGAATGTAGTGATTAGTCACTTACATATAACACCCAGTGCTCGTCACAACCAGTGCCGTCCCCAATACCCATCACTTATGTAGCCCATCCCCTCACCTAACACCCTTGCAGCAGCCCTGTTTGTTTTGTATAGCTAAGAGTCTCTTATGGTTTGCTTTTCTTTTTTTCTCCCTTCCCTATGTTCAGTTTAAAAATATAGATATTTTAAAGTTATTTACATCATATATTCCTTTATCTTTTTTAAGTTCTCAAGCTATCCTGAATTCAAGCATTGCCCCTTCTTTTCCTTTACATAAAGGTCATGCTTAGGTAATATCTGTCCTTGCCTCTTCTCTCCTTTGGTTCCTTTATCCCCAGCTGCTAGCTAATGTGTTAAAAGTGTGTTACAGTTAACATTTAAATCTCTTGATATTAATAATAGTAAAATTCTAGGATCTGAGCATGGCAGGTTGAGTGTAGGGGAAAATTTTGGGTAGGTGGGACTTCCTGGGCTTTTGAAGCGAGACACCATACAGGTAATTTCTTCTACTATCTCCATTGAAGACTACTCCCGCTTGCCAGTGTCCATGTCTCATCCAGCAACAAAACAGACCGTTGTGGCGTCTTTGACTATGAGGATTCTGTGAATCACTTTTATTAGAGAATTACTTTTGAATAATTTTTCAGAATGATTTTCATCTAGCTTGTCTTATCTGTATCTGTTTGTGATTGCATTAGTTATCTATTGTTATGTAACAAATTTGCCTCAGATTTAACAGTTTGAAACAACGAACATTCATTACTTCATACATGTTCTGAGGATCAGGAATTTAGGAGCAACTTAACTTGGGTGGTCCTGGAGTTCTAGCTCAAGGACTGCCATGAAGTTGTGATCAAGTATTAATTATCTGGGGCTGTTTGAAATCTCCAAAGACTTGATTAGGGGTGGGGATTCTACTTCCAGGATCGCTCACATGGCTTCTTTACCATGTAAAACATTCCTGGGGGTTCGTTATGACATGGCAGTTTGCTTCTCTGAGAGTGATGCGAGAATGAGAGAGAGAGAGAGAGAGAGAGAGAGGCAGGGGGGAGGGGGAAGAGACAAGCAATCTTTTATAACCAAGGTTTGGGAATGACATACTGTACCATTATTGCTGTGGAATGCTACTAGTCACATAGACACAGACCAACCCTGGTATAGTGGAGGAGGGGACTACACAAGGGTAGTGAATTCCAGGAGGTGGGGCATCATTGGGGGCCATCTTTAAGTCTGGCTCTGGCAATGGTCAATGAGGAAAATGTGCTTTAGAGCACAACAGGGAAAGGTTAAAGTTAGTGGACAAAACAAGGACTTGATACAGACTCAGAGGAATGAAGAACCAGCCCAGTTTGGATATTATTAAGAAAGGCAATTTAAGCAGTAGATTTCTGGCTCTGACCCTTGCTGGCTGAGCAGTTCACTTAATGCATTCATTCACCTGATAGCTCTCGAGCATCTGCTGTGTGCCAGGGCCTGTCTGGAACGCTGGAGATATTGTAGTTAAAAAGATGAGCTAGTTACTGTCTCCGTAGTGGTCAAAATAATCTTTGAACTCTTCCTTTTTGTGAATTAATGATAACAATACCACCTCATTGGATTTTGTGAAGGTTAAATTAAACAAGGGTAACATATGCCAAACACCTGGCCCCTATGTGTGCCAGTATAAGTTAGCAACTATTTTCATGATCACAGCTCTGCCAGGTTTATAGTTTTTGTCTTTATCGTTTTGTTTCTATAGAAAGCAGAGCAAAATCTACTTCATTTCTTCTAACATCTTCTCAAGGTAGCAAGTATAAATTCCAAGCATGTAGAAGACTCTTTAGTAAGTATTTACCACTCAGGGAACAACCTGCTATGTGGAATGACTAAATCCTAGCGGGCCTGCTCTCAACTATGCAGCGGCAGCCTGGTTGCCTGCTCCTGAGTGTTCTGGTTGCTGGATGCACAGGGAAGCATGCGTCTGCCCAGGCCACTTGAGTACTGCTTGCTGTGACTCTGTATCGGCTGTAGCTGTGTGGCTCGTCTTCCCTTTGGAAAGATAACTAGGACTTTGTAAATGTGAGAAATGTCCTGTGGGGAAGGTGTCCTGTTGTACTGTGCAGAGACCTTTATCAGATACAGTGATTTGGACAACCTTTAGAGATAGGTTTAAGATCATTTTGATTGTGCTAAGACACTTTTCAGCTTTTTAAAAGAAGCAGGTTTTGTGCAGGCATTGTCTCTTAGCACATCGACATTCTGCCTGCTTTCAGGTATCTTTCAGAATGGGGAATGCTGGATGTTAGTAGGTATTGTCTCTAGAAATCATTTAAAAGGCTCCTGTGTTTTCATAATTTGTAACCCAGCAAAGTCCACCTCTGTGGCATTATTAACCAAAGGGAAGCTAGAGGGCCAAAGAATGCTTATTTCCTAATTGATTTGGGGCCTTTGTTAATAGGATTGGTGACAGTGTAACTATGAAGTAGAACTTAAAATAGGAATTCTGTGAAATTATTCTTCTGGGAGGAAAAGTGTTGAGTCTTATATTTAAAACTTAATTTAAATTTATTATTAATTTAAAAGTAAATTCTATTTAATTTAATTTAATCTAGAATTTTTAAAATTTAAAAGCATATTATTTAATTTAAAATTTTCCTAATACCTCCAGAATAGAAATCCAAACTGCCTAATATGTCCGTGGGCTCACTTGGAGAAATCATTTACTTATACATGTGTTTCTGTCACTGGACTGAGATTGTCAAGAACAGTCTGTATTGGTTGTTTGTTTTCCCACTGCCCACGTGGCCTGGATGTATCTAGTCGGGGCTCAGGGAGTGCTCAGTGACCTGGCCTCCACTGCTCCTTCCACTGCTCCTTCTTTCCTGATGTACACCTAGTTGGTTGTGCCTTGTCAGTTTGGAAGAAAGCTTATGTCTGTTTCCTTTGAAATAACAGAAAGCAAATGCTTCCACTTGAACTCTGGTCTGCTGTTTATGTGTATGTGAGTATTTGGTCTGGCAAGGTGTTACATTTTTACTCTGTGAGTGCTGAGTATGTACTGGTATGTGTGCATACATTTCAGTCTACTGTGTGAGTATTTTATCTCTTAGATGACTGTGTGGCCAACAGCACCTTGTTGTTAAGTCAGAGATTTTTTTTTTTTTTTACAGATATTACTACAGATAAAGTCTTAAGTTTAGATACTCCGTTGATTAACAACCCAGCAAGCAGTCCACTCGGGACTAACTCAGAAACCTAGGCTATGGAATAGGGAAGTGACAGAGGTTCGTGGGAAAGATGATATTTGCTGCGAGCTGGTTCTTTGAAATTATACTTAACAAACGTAATAATCAAAGATTAGGATTTGAAAATTAATCAGCACTATATTGAATACACTGGAACTGTGCTTTATAATTACAAGGTTTAAGAAGAGATGTGGTAGAAACTAAAAAGAAGAAAGTTTAAAATATTGTAGTTGCTAAAAAATATAATGTAAAGAAGAGGCATTTGTGTTAGATACAGCGAAGCAAATAACATGAATACCCCATATCAGAGGAGGAAATTAAGAGTATGTATATATAATTATATATATTATATATTATTATATGTATATTATTATATATTATTATATTATATATTATATTATATTATTATATATACATATATATTTAAGTGTTAAATCTAAAATATAGACAACAAAAATATACTACTTGTTTTCAAGCAAGATTTTTTTGGGTATAAACATAAAGAGTAAAATGGCTTTATTTTTGTTTTTTTAAAATTGGAGACACATTTTATGATGAGTTTTAGATTATTTTTTAATGATTGATTTTAAATACAGTAGTCAGTAAACTGCAGAGTGAAGTTAATTTAATGCATATAACACAAAACACTAGAATTAGCCACATTTAGTTCTTTATGAAGGGAAGTTGGGTTTTCTAGGGAAATTTTTATTTAAAAACATGTGCTCCATTCAGTGCATGCGTGGATTCTCATAAAAGGTTCAGCTACTACTTAGCAATACAAAGTAAAATGTGAAGTTCTACATTATATCACTGAATTAATAAAATATTCAAAAGAAAGTATAAAATTTATGTTATAATTTATATATCTTTCAATTAATGTAACCTGCAATAAAGTTATACTGTATCCAGGTAAGTATATTAAATTCTGAGAATTTGAGAAAACTGGCTCACAAAACCTTAGGAAAAATGTTTCTTAGAATCTAATCTAATCATCCTTAATTGTGTCTTAGTCCTCTTTGAAAATCTCACATGATTCAAAAAAGACATCTTGGGGAAAGGAAAAAGGAAGATTAGTTACTGAGTTGTAAGCTACTATTTGTGCTGCTTTATTGCATCAAGAAGGTAGGTACAGAGTTGAATGGGAGGGGAATTCTAAGATTTGAATTGTGACCTTCCCTTTTACTTGGAGTTTGCTTAGCAAGAATCTGGAAAGTAATTAAGTATCTCATTATCATGGCTGACTTACGTCAAAACTATACACACTTTTTATTATGCTTAATTAAATGCATAATCAGTTGAATAATGCATCTATTATTTCTTAAGTTGGGATTTAATATACATTTTATTTAATTCACCTCAGTGGGCAGAGATTGAAGCAATATTTCCTGGTTTCTTTTCTTGTGGTTAACTAAGTCCTTTGAGATATTGCTGTGCACACTTAATGGTTGTTTACATATCTGTCTATGCTATTAGACTTTTTTTCCTGTCTTTCGTTCGTTCATTCGTTCTATTAGTTTTCCATAAAGGAGAAGGGAACAAGAAGGGGCATGGTCATTCTTGCCAAGAGTTAACCTGACTGTTCTGGCAATAGCATGTAAACCCAGCTAGGCTTTTGAGAGCTTTCCTTCTGTGACTTCATTCAATCCGCCCATTTCTAGACTTTGGAGCGTAGTGTGCTTGTAAGTAGCTTTTCTTCCCTTTTCTCATTTTTTTTCTTTATCAGTTTTAAATGCATATTATTGGGCATTTATATGCTTTTATTAAACTTCTGTAAATATATTCTGCTTTATTTTTTTAATGTTTATTTATTTTGAGAGAGAGAGAGAAAGAGAGAGAGAGAGCCTGAGCATACAAGATGGGGAGGGGCAAAGAGAGGGAGACAGAGAATCCCAAGCAGGCTTCATACTGTCAGCGCAGAGCCCAATACAGGGCTTGATCCCATGAACCATGAGATCATAACCTGAGCCAAAGTCAAGAGTCGGATGCTTAACCAATTGAGCCACCCAGGTGATCTGATATTCTGCTGTATTTCAATTCATGGTAAGATCAATGCCACATTGTATAAAAAAGTGATATATGATAATCCCTTGAAATACTTTGCACCTTGCTATTCAATAACACATACAATTTTTAACTCTGTTGAGATCATCTAAAACCCGTAGGAAACCCTGTCATAATTTTAACCCTAGAAAATCAGTCACTAAAACTAAAAACAAAACAAGACAAATGAAAACTGATTATCCATAGTTATGAAATGAGATTTCAAATTGTGCCACTTTGGGCCATTATAAAAATTTGTCACATTTTTGTATCAACATTATCTTACTTAATTTTAACAGTCCGCCTCCCCCAAATGGTAGTATTATCCCATTTTGCAGATGAAAAAGCTGAGCCCGAGTTTATAGAGCCTTGGAATGGTGGAGCAGAGCTTCCCATCCCATATCCATATTCTCCCAATCAGAGGGATGATGAGCACCGGAGTCAATTTTTATCTAGAAGAAACAGAGGAATACATGTACATTTAGGAGCAATTCTGAATATATGCTTCAAATACACTTTTTTTGGTCACCATGCTGTATATGATATTTTCAGGACCTATTTATTTTATAACTGAAAGTTGGTACCTTTTGACTAATTTCACCCATATTACCAATAAATGCATTTTTAATAAATGAATTGGGGTGATAGTTACAACTGACCTATTGCCAAAGCTAGTGAAATATGTAACTGAGACTTACAGGAGAAATCACAGATAGAGGTCACTGGGGATTGAGGACACTCTATTTATTTATTTATTTATTTATTTATTTTAATTTTTTTTTTCAACGTTTTTTATTTATTTTTGGGACAGAGAGAGACAGAGCATGAACGGGGAAGGGGCAGAGAGAGAGGGAGACACACAGAATTGGAAACAGGCTCCAGGCTCCCAGCCATCAGCCCAGAGCCTGACGCGGGGCTCGAACTCACAGACCGCGAGATCGTGACCTGGCTGAAGTCGGACGCTTGACCGACTGCGCCACCCAGGCGCCCCAAGGACACTCTATTTAGAGGTTCAGTGGTTAAGAGAATATAACTAGCCTGTTTTAATGTTTGGAAATACATGAAAATTAAAAGATATTCTAAGAATATATATTCACCACTTATTTTGGTGAATGTTAACAAAGGTGATATATATAAAACTTGCACATCCATCAGCTCTGACAGCAAACGTGCACACCTACTTACAAGCCCACTCCTTCTCTTTCCTTTCTCCCAGCGTAGAGAAGTGTCCCCTCCTCTCTCCTGAGAACAGGTCCTCCACCTGTGTACCTCCTTCTGATGAACACTTCTGACATAGAGTATCCCTTCTCTTCTGTCGATACTCACCCTCTCACACTCAACAGGGTTCTTGTCATTGATTTTAAACATTCACACTTCTCTTTTCAAAATCGTTTCCTCTTGTTTCTACATCCTCTTGCAGCGGGGATCCTCTATCCTTACTTGAATTGTCTCTATGCTGGGTCTCCGGTTTTCTCACCTCCGGCACACTCCTCAACCCACACTGACCTGGCATCTGGTGGCTCTCTTTCAGGCCACCAGTGCTCTCTGCATCGCTAAAGCACTCCAGGCTTTTGGGACCTCCTTCTGCTAGATCTGCTCAGCAGCATTAGGTGTTGTTGACAAATACCTTCGTCTTGAAGTGCTCTCTTCCTTTGTCTTCTCTGAAACCACTTCCTAGCCACTCATTTTCATTCCTTTTTTGGCAGCTTATACTTTTTTTTTTTTTACCCAGCTATTGAATATTTGAGTTCCTTCCACTTGCTCTACACTTGCATGTTCCCTTTTCCCTTTGCTAGGCTCCTCTGTTTGTGTCCTGTAGATCTAAGCTAAGTCATCACATTGCCAAGAGGCCATCCTTGAACCTCAGATGAGATCAGCTCTCTCCATTCTATACTCCATTAGCACCATGTTCCTCACTGTCCTTGCATTCATCAAGTTGTTTTCCATTTCTTTGGTGGTTAATCAATGGCTTACTCCTAGTCTCTAAGCTCTTTGAGGGTGGGTACTGTGTCTGTTTTATTTCACTATGTTATGCTTCATCTGAGCATAGCTCTTGGCACATACTTGCTTAATTTTTTTTTTCAAATGAATTACTTATCTCTATCAGAAGTGTTTCTTTGTTAAAATGGGGAAAAAAAAACCCAGTAGAATTAAAACTATTCATATTGAAAGCTTACTGCTCTGAAATTATCTGTAGGTTATTCAATGTTCCCTTTTTGTCTAGGTTAATATGTTTTATTTGGCTAGAAGTTATTTCAAATGTACTTTAGTTTTTTTATCAGATAGATTCCATTGTAGCGGCATAACAAACATCTTACATTTCGAGTTTGATTGTATTAGTCAGTGTTCTCCAGAGAAGCAGAATTGATAGGATGTGTATGTATATGTGTAGGTACGTGTGTGTAAAGAGACTTTATTAAAAGAATTGGCTCATATGATTATGGAGGCTGACAAGTCCCAAGATCTGCAGGGTGAGCCAGCAAACTGGGGACCAGGGGGACATGATATTCTACTTCTAGCCTGAGTTTGAAGGCCTGAGAACCTGAAGAACTGAGGGTATATTTTAAGTTCGAAGGCCCTCAGGCTTGAGACACAGCATGTGTTTTATCTCAAGTTCAAAGGCAGGAAAAAGCTGTTGTACCAGTATGGATGAAGTCAGGCAGGAGGAATTCTCGTACTCAGTGGAGGGTCAGTCTCGTTCTGTTCTGGCCTTCAACTGATTGGATGAGGCCCACCCATGTTGTGGAGAGCAAGCTCTTATAGTCAGCCTATGAACTGACATGTTAATCTTATTTAAAAACACTCTCACAGATACACCCAGAATAATGTTTGACCAGATATCTGGACACCCTGTGGTCCAGTCAAGTTGATACGTAAAATATACAATCATATTGATCAAATGAACAAAATTTCTTACATGTTTCTACTTTTCAGTCGTTTTTTTTTGTTTGTTTTTTTGTTTTTTTTTTTCTGTCTCATTAGTCTGAGGTGGTTGCCTTACAAACACTGCAATTCAGGGGCGCCTGGGTGGCGCAGTCGGTTAAGCGTCCGACTTCAGCCAGGTCACGATCTCGCGGTCCGTGAGTTCGAGCCCCGCGTCAGGCTCTGGGCTGATGGCTCGGAGCCTGGAGCCTGTTTCCGATTCTGTGTCTCCCTCTCTCTCTGCCCCTCCCCCGTTCATGCTCTGTCTCTCTCTGTCCCAAAAATAAATAAAAAGCGTTGAAAAAAAATTAAAAAAAAAAAAAAAAACAAACACTGCAATTCACAGGGCACGTTTCATCTGTGCCTGACTTCTCAGTCACTCCACGTATTAAAGTGGCTTTGTCAGTCTACTTTTCTACAGTTTTTCTGTAATACCCAGTGTTACAGCTCGGTTTGTTGCTTTCCATAACCTAATCTACCCTTTGCAGCACTGTCAGTTTGCTGATGTTGTGTTCTGTATTTTAAAAAGCCCACTCCCTTTCAATCTTATTATCTTTTTTTAAAAAAAAAATTGTAACATTTATTCACTTCTGAGAGACGAGACAGAGTGTGAGCAGGAGAAGGGCAGAGAGAGAGGGAGACACAGAATCCGAAGCAGGCTCCAGGCTCTGAGTTGTCAGCACAGAGCCTGATGTGGGGCTTGAACCCACAAACTGAGATCATGACCTGAGCTGAAGTCAGACGTCCAGCCGACTGAGCCACCAAGGCACCCCTCAATCTTACTACCTTGTCTAAAACTTATCCAGCCTATAGGGTTCGGAGTGAATTTCAAAGGCTGTTGTGAAACCGTCTCTAAAAATTCCATAGCTGCTGCTGTCTGTACAATTGTCTTGGCCCTTGTTGCTCCATTTTGTAATTTAACCAGTTTGTTCTGTTTCCACCAAGAGTGTGTAAAGGTCTGCAGAGCAGAAAACGGTATGGGTATTCTTGTGAGCGTGGATGTTCTGCAGTGCCGTGCACATTATATATGGCAATAAATGCATTCAATGGACATTCAGTTTCTCTCATGTGCTTTTGAATTGACTTTTGGTATGTTGAGTGCGGTTCTCTTTCCAGGAAGCACATCTGCTTGTCTAATCTGTTCTCTTATTTCCAGTTGGTTGAAACATTCTCAATTGTTGGCTAAGTTTTGAATTCTTAAGAATTTGTTGGGAATGGGAAATTGATTCCCCAACCCTTTTTGTAGCAAATTCCACTTTCCTGAGTGACTCTCTTGCTTTTACAGTCTTATTAATTCAAAAGGAAATGACAATTATTTTTCTCTTACTTAGTTCAATTCAGTGGGTCCTTTGTGGATAGCCTTCAGTGAACAAGGTGTTGAGTCAGGTATTGAGATTTACACGTAGTTGGATATGACGTAGTGCCTGCCCTCAGGGAACAAGCAATCTTTGGAGAAAGGAAGAGGCAAGGGGAAGGAGAGACCTGTGTTTAGCTAATTCTCATGCCATTTAGAATAATGAATATTTTGGGAATGATAGTTTATATATAATTTGAGGATATAATCCCTTTCCTCATGGAGTTTCCAGCCCATTTGGGGGATGCAGCTAAATAAATGCAGATTGGGGTGGTAAATACTTTGATGGGGACAGCACAGACAGTTAGGGAGGCATGTGTGGGGAACCTGTTGTTCAGACCCGGTAATATAATAATTTGGTGGGAATTATTTTTTCCAATGTGATAGGGACCAGTACTTGGTCAAGTAATAGAAAAAGTTTGTTCTAGTAGGGATCATAGAATTGGTATTTCAGCCATTTTATTTTAACTTGTTTTATAAATATACATTGATTCTTTATTTTTTATTTTTATTTTTTTTGATTTATGACCACAGCCTTCTTGATACTGAGTATAGGTATTCTCACTAGAGTTTGCTACCATATTTTTTCATAACCACTCCTTATAGTATTCAGTTTTGCTATTTTTAAAGTAATATGAGTAAAGTTTCTTTCCTGCAAAGCAGCCTGAGTGTAGAATCCTTCCAGATTTATGATTCCCCTCATATTTTGTAATTGCTTTGCCTTCTGTAATTTGACAATTTTTTTAGACTCACCTTTGAGTCTTCAAAATGTACAACTGGTTTTCTTTGAAACGGTTGAATATTTTCTTCCTCATATATCTTTGGCTTATGTAATATTGAGGTAAGTTACTAATTAAAATGACTTGTACAAGTGACATTAAACAGGTGTGGGAGCAAGCACAACAGACAGTTGGGACAGAAGCACACAAGTTAAGTGGTGAGGACAGAGGTATGAGGGAAAGCAGAGGGCAGGCTGCTGAGAAGACTTCTCTGGGCATCATTCAGCAGACTTGATGCAGAGTGTCAGGTAAATCTGGGAATGAGTTAAGTGGAGGCCACTTAAAAGAGTTTCTGATGTTAAATAGAGCAGATATGCTGTGAGAACACAGTATTTCCTCTAATTGCTTCTATGTAAAATAGCTGCTCTGTTCTCCATAGCATAATCTTACTCTAAGATTGCTTGGCCCATCAGTATTGACTTATAACTTATATCTAAGTAAAATAGCTGAGGTATAGTTTTTTTTTTTTTTTTAATATTTGTTTGTTTGTTTGTTTGTGAAGAGCCACTGTTTCTTAGGATCACATTATGTGTTTTCTATGTAACAAATTTTTCTTTTTATTCTTCTCATCTTTTCTGTTGACTCATTTCTCCATGGTGTCAGATTTGTTCTGGAAGATGCCTCAAAGATTACTTACTATCTTTGCTTCAGCCTCTCAGAGAAAGATAGCATATATGGTAGTGATCTGTAATTATCGTATTTTATGGACTTGGTTTTTTGTCTAATATAGTACTCATTCCTAGGAATCATATCAAACAATTTCCTTGATGTGTGGCTGATTATCAGCTGTGATTAGAAAAGAAATTATTTTATTTACATTTGTTTGAAACTTCCATTTTTTTAATAGGGCTTGACTAATGCACTGTAAACATGAAATTAACTTATTTTGCACCATTCACTCTTTTAAATATACCTGTCATTTTCCGGCTTCACACTATTCTCCTTGATGTTTTCTTCTTACTCACCAAGAAAATAATTTTAAAAGTATCATTTTTCTTAAATCATTGTATCAGTCAACTTTTGCCAAGAAGACTGTCCTAGGAGCCTTAAAGTCTTAGTGGTTTATAGCAACAAGGATTTAGTTATTGTCCATGCAGGTATGGGCTACTGGAGACTGTGACTCTTTCCACCATTCGGTTCCACGTGGTGAACCATGGTGTCTAAAGTAACAGCACTGACCAGAGACATGCATTTTTCTGGCAGAAGGGAAAGAGCAGTGGCCCAAACATATGATGACTCTTAAAGCTTTCTCTTGGACATGGTTCACTTCACTTCCAGTCACATTTCATGGGTCAGTACAAGTCACCTTGTCAAACCTGATACAATACACGCCTCCCACAGATGCCACTCTGAGCCACATCACAGGGGTGCAGCCCCCTCCTCAGAGGGGAGTAAATAAATAGGAATGCAATGTTCTATTATAGTTATGTCTCATTTTATTTATTTTTAATAAAGTATTTTTGTATTTTTTAAATGTTTATTTATTTTGAGAGAGAGAGAGAGAGAGAGAGAGAGAGAGAGAGAGAATGTGAGTGGGGGAGGGGCAGAGAAAGAGGGAGAGAGAGACTCCCAAGCAGGCTCCATGTTGTTAGCACAGAGCCCGATGTGGGGCTCAATCTCTTGAACCATGAGATCATGACCTGAGCCTAAATCAAGAGTCAGATGCTTAATCAATGGAGCCACTCAGGTGGCCCAGTTATGTCTCATTTTAAATGTTTTTAGTTTTATTATTAGATCGCTATTAACAGATATGCTTTGTGAATTTCACTATGGAAATGATTATTTTTTTATATTTTTCAGCTTTGTATATTGAGCTCTACAGAAATGATGTTGATACACAGGTTAAGACTGAATCAGGGTTTTTGTAAAGAAGAATTAATTGAGAAGATATTAAATATGGAATTCTTCCTATTTCATTACGTTTTCTTTTCTCCATCTTTACCACTTGTCTCCTACTTCTGTTGATAATTGAATAGGAGTCCAAACTTTTTTTCCTCCACATTGGTATAGTTTCAGTTTGTAACCTCAAGCATCTTGAAGATGATTTCCTATCGTGTTGATTAGTCATTAGTTGTCTTGGCTGGATAATCTGAATTTTCACTACTTACTACCTTTTCAATAAAATGAATTGTGCCTTTGTCAATGTCACAATCATGACTTCTTCTTACGTTGTCCACATGTATCCTCCTAAATCACCACTATCTGGATTATGGTAATAGCCTACCACAAAAAGTAAATAAAGGAAAATATCAGTAAACTTTTTACTAATAAGTACTTTTCTTTTGTAGACACGGCCTTTTAATATTCTTTTTATTCTTTTCTTTCACTATTCATTATTTGTAAAATGGTGAGCAAGTGTTATGAGTAAAGCTTACACTGTGGGGGATACCTGGTAATTCTTGTTTGCTGCCTTGAGGAAATTATCTTTGGAGAGATAAGATCAACATGTATTAGAATTTTACTGGTCATATGAATTAAATGACAAAAAACAGAAATAAATTGCAAGTGCCCAATAAACTTAAGGCATTATATATGGAGAAAACTCCTGGAACCTAATTCAGTAGATTAGAGAGTTTCATGGAGAAGGATGAAAATGAGGTATGCCTCAGATGACACTGAGGAGTTGTAGCAAGGAGGCTAGGTGGCATCTTTGCAATTGTACTAACACAGGAATAAATTCAGTATTTTCTGAGAGTAAGTATACCAGTTGGACTGAAGAACAGGAGGCAGGTTCATTTGAAGGACAGTTGAGGATGAGAGGACAAAGTGGGTTCAGAATATGGGAGTCTATTTGATAAGCCTTTGGAGCTGTACTTGAGGATGTGACTGGTTCTATATGTTGAGAATCCTGAGCTGGGGCTGGAGACTGTGGGAGTTTAGAATTTAGAGTTTAGAATTTGGAGAGCATGATGAGTGTAGTTAGGGTGACCAACTGTCCTAGCTTGCCCCCAACTCTTTCAGTTTGAGCTTTGAAAGCCCCATGTCTTGGGAAACCCAAGTCACAGACAAAGCAGATGGCTTGTCACTTTTAGGTATAGTTCAGATATAGTTTAGTACGTTAACAAGTGAACAGAGTGTGACAACCAGAAATCCAAAGCAGTTCAGAGCTCTGGTAGGCAGGCAGTGGAATTAATTATATTTTGGCTGAGGGCAGTTTGGCCAAATGGAATTTATCAAAAACAGCAATGTCAAAGCAACGTTATGTGGCAGTTGGGTTGAAATAAATTTTGAAAAAAAGTGAATATTTTAACCACTGGCTTTCAAGTTTTGCATAGTTATAATAGTAATGATAATAGCTGCTACCATTCATAAATGCTTATCATTTATGCCAGGCACCTTACTAGGTTTTACAAATATTTTCACTTTTATCCTTACAATTAACCTATGACATAGGAATTATTTTTTCCATTTTACAAATGAAGAAACTGGTGATTCTAGAAATTAAGCTTTTTGCACAGTCATACAGCTAATTAATTAATCATAAAAAGAGACTTTGAACCCTGGCCAGCCCAAAAAAGCCTGTGCTCCTTAGTCACTCTGCAGCACTGCTTTCTGGTATCAAGGAACCAGGTTTGTTTATTATTTATTATTTTATTTTATTACAAAAGTAACACTTATTAATTCTATGGACTAGCAGAAGAGATTCTGCAAAATACTTAGAATTACCTCTACTTAGAAACAAGTTCTGTTAACATGTTTGTTGATATATTTTTCTTTTGGGGGCACATTATCTACCTACCTATCTATCTATATATTTATCTAACTATATTGATACATATATGACATGTTATTTTATAGAAATTACATTTGGTAAATTTTAAAACCAATTGTTAGGGATTTAATTTTTTCCAATTTATATTATTGGACATGTAGGCTGCGACATTTTGATGGTATAAACAGCTTACGGTAGAAATAATTAGCCGAGGGGCATCTGGGTGGCTCAGTCTTTTGAGAGTTCAACTTTTGATTTTGGCTCAGGTCATGCTCTCACAGTTTGTGAGTTCAAGCCCTGTGCAGAGACCACTTGGGATTCTCTGTCCCCCTCTCTCTCTGCCCCTCCTCAACTGTATCTCTAGATAGATAGATAGATAGATAGATAGATAGATAAATAAATAAACTTTAAAATAAGAATTAGCTGAAAATAATATACAAATAAATAAAGCAAAATGAAACAAGACTAAAAAACAAAAATTCAAGAGCTGAATAATAATTGTAAAACCACTCATTCTATGTTGTATCCCAACACAATGAAAACCACTGGCTGAGGAATATTTGCTTTTGAACAGATCATCATGTTGAACAGCCTTCTTGCAGCTAACAGGTTTTCAGCAAAATCACCTGGAGCCCATAACAGGAACCATAAGCAGGACCCCGAACCCAGGCAGAGTCAGGGAAGGCACTAACGCCTAAAATGTAAAAGAAGGAACTGTGTTCAGGGGAAAAAGCCACAAACCCGAAGATGGGAAATAAGAGCTGTAATAAGAAGTAAATTTCAGGATCAAAATATTAAAACAGTCATCAAAGCTGGAGTACAAGGTTAGAATCCCAGGACTTTGAGTCAATACCCTTTAAATCCTTCTTGCCAACGGGCAGGCAATTGGGGCTGGGGTGAGCCTACAGGTAAGGAATATTGGAGTTCAAGAGAACTCCAGAGATTAGGAATCTGGCAGGGTCTGCCAATGGGAAGTTTTGAAGAAAGAGAATAATATAATGAAAAGTTGTGATTAACTTAGTGAAGTGTAGGCAAGGAACAATTTAAGAGGATACTTCTTAAAACTATTGTGGTAGCAAATTGGCTAGGCACTGGTAGGAATTATATAATAAAGCTATCTAGATATTTCTATTAAATAAGTAGATTGGAGTAATACCATGACATTCCTTTTACCATATTTTTGGCATATAGACAAAACATGTAGTTGGTCCTTGGTGGGTATAATGCTATTGCTTTTATTAAGTCAAGGTTTTAACTGGTATATTAAAATTTTCTTTTCTTATGGAGCCCCTGAATGGCATGCTGTGTCTTATGAACGAAGTTTAAGTTAATGGTATCATGTTTTAAAATTAAAAATGATTTTTTCTTGGTGCTATGAAGGCCGTCACAAAATTGATTATTAATATTCTGGAAAGATGCTTCAATTAAATTTCTTGGATATTGATCAGATAAGCACTAAGATTTATGATTGTGTTCTGAAATCTTCATTAGGTGAGTCCTTTGTTGCTTTTGGTAACTGTTAACAAGTGGTTTCCAAACCCTGGAAATTACCACTTCTGAGTTCATGTAAAAAGAGACCTCTCTTTTGCTGAATGTCTGCATAGTTTTTATTGGTTGGTTTGTTTATTTTCTTGCACAAAGTGTAACAATTGAATAGAAGTTAATTGTGTTCTTAATTAGAAATCACTTTAGGTTTCTGGAGGTTTGAAGTTACAAAAATTGCAAAGATGCTGTAAATATAGAAACTTCCTTTAATTAACTATAGCTGATGGTTAGATTTGCTTCAGTGCTTTGAACTTTTGAATCAAACCTTTCTTGCCCCATAACGATGAATTTAATCATCATTTTTGTCTTTTCCATGGAATTTTCTAATATATATTAGAAAATTCCATGGAATGGAATGGTATATATACATTTTCTAATATATATTAGAAAATTCCATGGAATGGAATGGTATATATACATATATATATACCGTTTTAAATGGTATATATATATATATATGTATATATATATATATATACATATATATATATATACCGTTTTAAAGATTACAAAGATTGTTTGTTGTAAAAAACAAAACAAAACCTGAAACAGTGGAATATAAACTACTCTTTCTCCCAGCCTCCAAATGATAACTGTATAATAGTTTGCTGCATCTTTTCCCAGCTTTTCACAGGGGTTCTGCTTGTGTGTACACAATATACACATACACACATACATATGTTACACATTCCTCATCCTCCAGTTTCCCTTCTCCAGCTCACTTTCTCCCTTCCCCCTTCTCCTCTGTCTCCTCCTGCTTAACGCAAGTGCTGTGGTGATAATGCAAGAGAGAAGGCTTTGTTCTATGTTCTCTCCCTTACTAAATTTCACTCCTTGGTGGAGCTCACTGTCCTTGTCCTCTTCTCCCCTTGCCTACCATCAAGGTTCAATAAATTCAGACTATGTTTTGCTTCTCTTTATCCTCAGCAGCCAAAGTAGGAGCCGTCCCAGAACAAATCCTCAGCTATGTAAGAGACAGCAATTCTGGGTGTTTCTCTTGGGGACAGCGAGCTAAGCAGCCCCAGTTCTGGCTTCCCTGGTGATTGGCCGAAGGCCCAGAGGGGCTTTTTGTACCAGTTCATTCCAAGTGTGAAGTTCCTCTGGGGTTTCCTTGGGAAGTAGGTTCTTCTTTGTAGTATTTTTCTTGTGTCTGTTATGGGTTGAGATTTCTTCTGCAGCAATTATCTATCATTTCAAACCTGATTTCTAATCTCCTAGAATTTTCTGCAGAATTTTTTTGTGTTGTTAGTGAAAACTTGTTTTCTTTTCTTCTCTCTTCTGTCATTTTAGTGGGATTTAGGTACACATGATGATTCAGTTAATACTTTGAACTTCCCAGGTGCCTGGTTGTTTTTTCTTTTTTTTATCTTTTCTTTTTTTTAAGTTTATTTATTTATTTATTTTGAGAGGGAGAGAGCATGGGTGGGGCAGGGACGGAGAGAGAGAGAGAGAGAGAGAGAGAGAGAGAGAGAGAGAGAGAGGGAAAGAGAATCCCAAACAGGCTCTGCACTGTCAGCGCGGAGACTGACTCGGGGCTCGGATCTGTGAATCATGAGATCATGACCTGAGTTGAAATCAAGAGTTGGACATTTAACTGACTGAGCCACCCAGGTGCCCCAACTGGTCTTTTTTTTTCTATTTCTGGTCTAGGGTTTTGGAAGTTCTTTCAGGGTTTGTTTGCAGTTCCTATGGCTTATGTTATAACTTGAAAGTTTTTTTTTCTTCCAGTTTTGGATTTAATATTAATCATAGTTAGATCATTGATATCTCATTGCTCTCTGTGCAGAAGTGACACCATTACTTAACAGACTTCTTTCTGCTGCATTTACAGGCATCCCCAAAATGTTATGACATTAGGCAAATTAACAATGTGAAATTCACTTTTAGTAATTTAAGTATCCTTTCATTTGATATATATAAATGTCACTAACTGTAATATATATTTGTACTTTATTTGCTGGGTGACTGAATACTGTCAGTTTCCTTTTTCAGTATCTGGATCTGTTGGAGATATAAAAAAAAAGAATAGTAACTTTTAACGGGAACCTGGTACTCAATGTATCTTAAAATTATTTCTTAATTATTATTAGAAACAAATGGTTCAACATTTTTTAAATTATTGAGATATATTTGTAATACAATAGCATATTTTTTAATTTTGTCTCAGGAAGGAGAAAACATTTTCTATTTGGCAATTGAAGACATAGAAACAGATACAGAACTTCTGATTGGCTACCTGGACAGTGACATGGAGGCTGATGAGGAAGAACAGCAAATTATAACAATGATCAAAGAAGGGGAAGTTAAAAATTCTAAAGGACAATCAACAGCTGGCAGAAAAGGTATTGCCTCTAATTGGTGATCTGAGACCATAGAAGTTGTAGAAGAAATATAGTTTGAACTGCAGTTGACTTATAGTTGTGTTATAATAAGGTGTTCTCAAAATAAAGTTAGCTTTTGTGAAAACTACTCTCAGAGAGTAGCCAGCTGTAAGCACATCTTTCTTCTAGCAGGAGGAGAACGCTGGGTGTGGGTGATCCATGTGCCCTGTAGAGCTGCCAAGGTCAGCACCAGCTCCTGACTCTCACTGCTCTCACTGGTACAGTGGGTTGGCTAGGAATGAGGAGTTTTGTGCTCCAGCCCTGCGTCTGCCACTCATCAGTCTTGTACCCGGCAAGTCAGTAACTCTTTGAGACTTTACTTTCTCATCTGCGCATGGGGAAAGGCAAGTGCAGAGGTGTGCAGAGGGTACTGCTGGATCCTAATGGACTCTTCCTGGGCCTCCCTCTTGTTTGAGATCCTTTGAGAATCTGGAACTTCTGGAAATCTCTTTCTGTTCTGAGCATAGAAGCCTGCAGGATTGTTAGGTTGTTCTAGTTGGGTAACCAAAAATGTTGACGGGAGGTCTGATCTGCTTAGATCAATCCTGTAATCCAGGAGATGTCGCTTGTTTGCCATCTGCTGGGGAATAATCAATTATTATTGGGGCTTGTTTCTATTTTATTGTGTTTTACTCCTGATGGGATTTGAAGGAAATATGAATGATGTTAAAGGTATTCATGCTTTGTAATAGATTGAAATTTACCATAGAGTATTTTTTTCATTTTCTTTAGCAAATCTGCTTCAAGAAGTGACACTGATTTCTTTAGTCACCATGGTAGTAATATCTTTCATATGAATTTTCTACTCCAACTATATGTCACTGGCTGAGAAAGTATAAGCATTCCTAGCATTGCTAGCTTATGCTTCTGTTTCTTTATTTTAGTTGGATTATTTAAGGGAAAGATGAGGACAGGCTTTCTGTTCTATCTTTCAAATATGTATTTTGCTGTTTCAAATTTCAGACTTTGGGTAATAGGTATTATTTTTGTGTTATTCTGTATTTTCTTTTTGGGGAATATTTATTTATGTGAATTACAATATTATTGACTACATTCCCTATGCTATACTTTTTGTATTTATTTTTTAAGGTCCCTCCCCCACCTCCAGGGCATATTATTCCTGTGTCCACTATTTTAGCTTAAAAATGGGTCTCCTGTTTATTTATTATCACCCTGATTTTTCTTTAGTTAACAAATATCAAATTGCAAATTGTTTTTACTTTTGTAAAAATAATCAATAGAAACTTAAACAGATTTTGAAAACATATGAATCAGGTACATACATTATTGCTATTTTTATTTTAGAAATCAGCTGTTATTTAATAAAAGCACCCCTTCCCCCAAAAAAGGCCAGAACACAAACAGAGCAACCAAAACACCAGCAAAAAGAAACAAATAATCCACTCCAATGTCAAACAATGGAGAGCTTAGTAAATAATTATGTTTTTTTTTTTTATTTGACTTGGGAAAATGTTAAATGGAAAAAAAGAGCAACAGATGAAATTGAATACAAAGTATGATCATAAATGTAGTTATTCTTAGACTATAAAATATGAATGGACAAAAGGCAAATCAGGCTTGATAATATATTAAGTGGTTGTCTCTTCATTATGAGATTATTGGTAATTTTTATTTTCTTCATATTCCCTGAATTTTCTAAATCTAATCTTATTTAATAATCAGAAAAGAAAATGTGATGTAAATAGTGCACTTAGAAATTTGGGTGGAGCCATGACAGTCCTTAGGGACTGACAAGCCAGAGAGACCATGGAATCTCACGACACCTGCCGTAATGAGTTCTGTCTTTATGGCCTCAGTCTCTTTCACATGTACGTGAGATTCCCCTTAGTAATTCCACATAGTTTTGCCTTGGTTGGATTTTTTCTCTTTGTGAACTCAGTGAACTCAAGATGACCTGTTTCAGGGAAAAGTTTTGCTTTCTCATTCCACATTTGCAATAACTCTTTCATGTGAAAAGTTAACATTATAGGGTAAATTAAAAATTGATTTTGATTTTGTATTAATTTGCTGAAACACCAATGAAGTGAATTAAAAGATAAGGTACTTCTAGTAACACTTCCTATTATTTTTCATGGACAACATTAATAATACTCAGAGAGATAATAAGAATTTATTCTTCTGATACTATTAAACACAATTTTGATTTTAAAATGAGGATAAAACTGAACAGTTCTTGGCTCTTAATTTTTGTCTTATAAATTTGCTTCCTTGTAAATGTACAGATTGCCTTGGCTGTAAAGAGGACTATGCTTGTCCCCAGTGTGACTCGAGTTTTACCAGTGAGGAAATTCTTGCTGAGCACCTTCAGACATTGCACCAGAAACCTACAGAGGAGAAAGAATTTAAGTGCAAGAACTGTGGGAAGAAATTCCCAGTTAAGCAGGCTTTGCAAAGACAGTGCGTACAGCAAAGAATATCTTTAAAATTATAAGCTAACATTTTTGTTTTTAACTATTCTATTTGATTTGTTTTATACGTGTGTGTATGGGTGTGTGTGTGTGTGGGTGTCAGTGATGGAGACGGGGTGGGGTGGGGAGGAAGAAAGTAAGCATTCTATATTGTCATTGTCATTAACTTATCTTTTCTTAGTATAATATGGTGATTTTTGAAACATTCTGATTATGAACTTCCAACAAGTAAACATTATTTATGCTAATAAGTCTTTGTCCATTTATTTACTTGCCATTAAATATCAAATCAAGCTCATTGATTTACTATTCAGAAATTCATTTATGCATAATTTAGTGCTCTGAGGTCACAGATCAAGTTTCAGTTGTCTGCATTTGATATTCCCTCTGAAATCAGTGAAAGAAGAGTTTTAAGAAATGAAGAGAGTTTAGAGAATAAAGAATACGGGGACACTTGGGGAAGCACTGTTTATTTCTTAGCAACTTAGGAGGAATAATTTAAAGATGAATAGATATAGGCTGTCACATGAAGATGAATTAAACGATCCCACACATTGCTCGGTACCCTTTATTATTTTGACTCTTTATATTAACAGCGTATAAATTTATCTTTTTACTTAAATATTTTACAGCATCATTAATTATTAAAAGTGAGAAATTAGATACGTATATTTTTTATTTTAAGAATGTCACCTTGTATATGAGGAAGAAAGCTTTCATGTTTACTATTTTAATATATGCATCTACTTTTGCTTCTGAAATTTGAGATGAAAAATTTCTGCTCAAAACTTAAAAAAATTATAATAGCAAGAGATTAAACATTTGGAAATTTTGTTATAGACTCTTGAAAAAAAAAAACAAGCCAGGGCTATATACTTTTTAGAGGCTAGATGTTAAAACTGCATTCTAGTCAGCTTTTATTGAGACTACACCAAAGATACTTTTGCTTAGCCGGGTCTTATAGTTAAATTAGGTACTACCAAAAATTAAAGGGACAAAAAACAAAATGAAAACAGAGATCACCAACAGGATTTTATTTAAAGTAGAGATATTTTTCATAAGTTTTTGTCTTACACATTCAGTTTTTATTTCTTTTTGTTTTTTTTCTATTTCCCCCTCAGCGTTCTTCAGTGCACAGCGAAAAGCAGTCTGAAGGATTCTTCACGAAGTTTTCAGTGCTCTGTTTGCAATTCTTCCTTCAATTCAGCATTGAGGTTTTGTGTCTGAGTTATCACATGGCTGTTATATAATTGTGGGTCATTTTTGGCAGGCATGCTTTTTATGCTTCTTAGTGATTAAGTATCACATGGCTACAAGATAAGTGCTTTCCTTTTTACCTGCCCAGGTAATGCATGAAATGACCCAGAAACTCTACTAGAGAGCAAGCATTGCAAAAGCCTGCTGTGCTGTTAGACTTCATAAGATATGTCTTCACCATTTCTTCTCCCTGTTCCCCTCTCCTGGTTGTTTTGTAGTTTTGAGCAGCACCAGGACACTTGCCGGGGAGATGCCAGGTTTGTGTGCAAGGCCGACAGCTGTGGAAAGAAGCTGAAGAGCAAGGATGCCCTCAGAAGACACCAGGAAAATGTCCATGCTGGTGAGAAATCACTGGAGGGTCATTTTTAAAGGGGCTTCCTCTCCCCAGGCTGCCGTGATCTGTTTTTAATTCTTGCTCTCGAGGAGAGAGCTTGCTTTGACATTATGCTCACACAGATGTGGAGCTCTTGCAGTGGACTTTTTTCTTTCTCTGAGCACCATTTCTTTTTTAAGTTGATTTCAGCAGTATTTTTCATTTTTCGGATATCTGAATTAATCATAACTGGAAACCTAAGCTAGAATCTACTTGAGCTTGGTAGTCAGGTATATTAAAAATTAATGTTTTTAAATAACAATTTAAGTGTGAAATATGAAATTTCTCTTTTAGTAGATACATTTTAAAACTATTAAATGATGCTCTTGTGCCTTAAAGTTTTGTAGTAAAAATCTATTTTTTAAATTTATATTTCTCCCATATTGGAGAAAATTACTGCATTTTGACATGGGAATTTAATGTATCGGGATTAATAAAGCAGATATTATTTGAATTCCTTCTAATGGCCAGCTAAACAATAAAACCCCTATAAAATTTGACTGTCACTTAGATTTTATCTGTTTAGCACATGGTAAATGTATTTTGGTTTAGGGATCGAATCTGTTGCACGGAGTTGAACAGATGGCTGTATCGTCAGAGTTAACTTTTCACTTCCTCAGTGTCTTTTCCTTAAGAGAGGCTGAGGCTCATGGAACTCCTCATATCCTTCTGTGCCTATGCTTTTCGCACATGTTTACATTTGCACTTGGCTTCTGGGAAATGTGTGGAAAGATGTCTTTCTGGACATGAGGAAAGTGGATTTCTCTTCTCCCATCTTGTTTATTCCCACATTCAGGAGAACAGGATAATCAGTACTCAGCTTCTGTATCCTATGTTTGTTCATTGTCCAAAAAGTATCTCCTTTAATGTTAAAGTTATAGCAGCTAATATGAGTGTGTCTACTGCCTCCTATTTTGCATCATTGCTTGGACTACATATTTAGGGTAAGCTGTCTATGAAAGTTCTGGGTGGTAGAAAGTATGGCCATGCAAAATACAGCTTCAGGATGATTATCAATAGGACTTTACATTGTTCTGATTTCTTTCTTTCCTTTTGAAGAATATATGGCTGATTTAGGGAGGATGGCATTTTCCTGAATTCATTAAACTTGGGCCTTCACTATGCTTACAAAAGGCAAGCATAACTTTTTGATAGACCTGTCTTCATAGTTTTTTTTTTAAGCTGTTATGTTTAAAATGCTGTTCTTAATTTTCTCCATCTTTGTCTGCAATGTATTATAACAAATCTTTCATGTCATTTTTAAAGTTAACTTTGCTGAACTAAGTAAAAAACCAGATGCATACTGAAACTCTGGAAACTTGCATTCTTTTTATTTGGGCATGTGGTCTTCAGGCTGTGCTATAAGCATAATTTCTGTGATGCTTCTTGTAATTGGCCTTGGATATTATAATATTACTGATTCTGGAAACTCATGTTGACTTTGTAGGAAATAATTTATAAAAGGAAGTTTTTTTTTTATTTTTCTGTGTTGTGGAAACATACAAAATATGGAATGTACAATATTAGCCAAAGGTCACTATGCACAATTTTTGTTGAGATTGGTATACAATCTGTCTTTCATTCATAGCCCCTCTTTTGTCTCTCCCTTTTCTTCTATGAGATACATAGACATTTGGAGAAAGAATATTTCACATCAGAACAGCAAACAAAGCAGTGTTCACACATATGATTGTAGAACCTTCTATACCTGAAAGCACACTTAACCCACATTGTACTGAAACTTGCGGTCCTTAGGTGACTATGTATTCATTAGGGTTGTGTTAATTTTTCATACATCTCCTACTATTGTAAATAATGTGTTCCTGAATGGTTTTGAAAGTTGAATCTGAAAGTAAAAAAAAAAAAAAAAATCAGACTTACCTGAATATAGCAAAACTAAAATAGTATAAAGTCTAGTTATGGCTTTGTAGATACTGTTGTCCTTCAACCTAGGGAAGCTGGTAGAGTGATGACGACCTTCATAGTTACCCAAGAGGAAACAGAGAATGAAGGGCCTGACTTCCTTAACCCACTTCCATTTTTTTTCTTTTGTTTAGAGTCTATGGATGCTAAAACCAAGAAATTTTGTATTTGTGGGAGATAACATTTGTCTGCACTCTCAGGCAAATTGTTATAAATTTTTAAAATATTTTTTTTTTTCTTCAGGCTCCAGGGTGTCATAGTTGGTTAGGCATATAGCTCTTGATTTCGGCTCAGGTCATGATCTCATGGTTGTGAGATAGAGCCCCGCAGAGCACGGAGCCTGCTTGGCGTTCTGTCCCTTCCTCTTCCTCTGTCCTTCCTTCTGTCCCTCCCTTGCTTGCATGTGCTCACTCTCTCTCTCTCTCAAAAAAAAAAAAAAAAAAAAATTAGTTTTTTTCTCAAAAGAGCTTGGATTCCAATTCTAGGATGAAGAATAGAAGATGACAGGAGGAGGGAAAAGTTTGGAGAGTAGGGATGGGGATATGGTGAATTGCCTGTGATTCCAGCTGTAGGGACAGTAGCAGGAACATGAGGATAAAGTAAGAGGTGTGGTTGGGAATGTCTCAGTTCTATCTCTCTTCTCCCCCTCAGGGAAAGGATAGGGTCTAGTCTTAAAGAACAGCTGGTATGAGGGATAAGACAGAGCAACAAAAGATTATGAATTGAAGGAGGGAAATGCCAGCTAGTGCAAGCTAGAAAAGAAGGAATATTCCTCTTCTGTGCCCCCCTCCCCTGCCGTGTATGTAATCTATATGTATAGAGATACTCATTTTGCTGGGGAGAATTTTCTCCTTTAGTAGCCATATTTTTGTCAATCACTATGAAGAATTTTCTTGGCTGTAACATTCAGCATGCTAAAAATAGTGCATTATATGAAACAAGTAACTTAAATAATAAGAACAAATTCATACTTTCTTTTTCTAAAAGTGTATAATCACAGTCCTATAATAAAATAAAATCATCTTGTAATATATTTTTTTTTAATGTCTTGGAGTTTTTTTCAAAATAATAGAGAAATGGGGAAGTAGATGAGGTTGAGGTTGAGGTTGAGGCAAGAATAGCCATGGATTTGTCATTGTTGGGGCCAGGTGTGGGTACATGGTGGTTCGTCACATTATTTGATTACTTCAAATATACAAATTTGTGTATTTGAAATTAATTAAAAGTTGGGGCGCCTGGGTGGCGCAGTCGGTTAAGCGTCCGACTTCAGCCAGGTCACGATCTCGCGGTCCGTGAGTTCGAGCCCCGCGTCAGGCTCTGGGCTGATGGCTCGGAGCCTGGAGCCTGTTTCCGATTCTGTGTCTCCCTCTCTCTCTGCCCCTCCCCCGTTCATGCTCTGTCACTCTCTCTGTCCCAAAAATAAATAAAAAATGTTGAAAAAAAAAATAAATAATTAAAAGTTGAAGAAACCACTCTGTGATTATTTGTGGTAGTGCAGATGATATTACATCATATTTGAAAAAAAATGTTTTATTGAGTCTTCATTTCTATAACCACTGTGAAATTTGAAATATGAAATGAGCTACTGTAATCACTGTGTAAGAAGACAAAATTGGTCTTGTTTTGATTTGTATAATAATACAAATGTTGATATAATGTTTTGATGTACTTGATTTTGGTTTATTCTGGTTTTTGACATTAATATGAGAAAGTATATGCTCATAGATTTTGTAGGAATCTAGTGCTGGAAAGAATAATCTATAAATTCCATCTTAAAAAACACAGAGGATTAAATGAAATATTCTCTTAAAATTTAAAGCAAGTGGGGCGCCTGGGTGGCGCAGTCGGTTAAGCGTCCGACTTCAGCTCAGGTCACGATCTCGCGGTCCGTGAGTTCGAGCCCCGCGTCGGGCTCTGGGCTGATGGCTCAGAGCCTGGAGCCTGCTTCCGATTCTGTGTCTCCCTCTCTCTCTGCCCCTCCCCCGTTCATGCTCTGTCTCTCTCTGTCTCAAAAATAAATAAACGTTAAAAAAAAAATTTTTTTTTTAAATTTAAAGCAAGTAGCAAAATCAACCTATGAATTAATAAAACCATTTTTTTCTTTTATAAACACATTTGATTAATTTAAATTACAATTTTTCATGTAAGTGTGCTTTTTCTTTTTTAATTCTCCATTAGTTTATGGAAAGGTGAAATGCCTATTTTATATATGTAGAAAGTGGTATATCATGCTGAATATTTTTCAAATTTAAAAAGAAAGGGTTTAAATCCAGTTTAATGGCTATGACTATAACATTGAACATTTTTGGAATTCTAAGTTGTTAACTTAGAATAACTTAGAATAACTTGTATAACATCTTGTTAAGATGAAATACCTGTTTAGAAATTATATATAACCTAGAAACATTGTATCTGATGCTCTTCATATTCTCATTTAAATCATGATGATATTTTATTTGCATTTTAGGCGATCCTAAGAAAAAGCTCATATGTTCAGTGTGCAATAAAAAGTGTTCTTCAGCATCAAGCCTACAGGAACATAGAAAGGTCAGTAAGATGAAGATTAATGCTCATCAGAGTGTAAGACCTTTTAGTCATTTATAGAGCCTGCCATGAAAATTTTTAATTGATTTTTTTTATAAAGACAGAGCTTTGTCATCAATTTATACACTAGCATATTCTAAAATGCCAGACTGATCTGCAGAAAAGTGAGCTCTTGTAAAAGTATATTTTGAGTTTCAAGCTTTTTTAGTTGCTGTTTGCTCAGGAAATACTATGTATTTGATGGAAACATATAAGTTTTGTGGATTTATAATATGCCCTGCAATGGCATTTAGCTATTAAAATACATGCATCTTATAGTAAAGTCCGACAAAACAAAGACAAGAGCTCCTTATTTTAAAGAACTAAAAATAATGTGCAAGTATGTCAAAGTGTTGTTAGCAGAAACAAATGATTATATTAGAAGAAAATAAATTTAATGCATTTTGTAATAAACATAAAACTTATTACTAACTTACAAATTTAATGTGAAAGGTTAACCTGAAAAATATACCGAGGTTATTAACCTTAACAACATTAGCACTATTTAATAGAATTTACAATAGAATAGAGCTAAAATAAAATTTAGATTTTTGTTCTTATTGTGACAAATTCTAGAAGAACTCTTATATTATATTATCAGATAAATGATTATTTTTTAATTTCACATCACTTTTCAGAATATCTAGGAGCGTATAATATTTTCTTTTAGTGATTTAATATTGAAGAGAGTATATAGTACTAGTGAATATAAAATTTTACTTTTCTTATGGTTTACAAAATGAATTTATCTCTTTATTGTATATAGATATGTTCCAAAGTAACCTGAATGGCTTTAGAATTCATGATATTCAATCTGATAGTTCTAACTATGTGCTGTGGGTTTAATCTATAAACACACAAGATAGTTAGATTCCAAAGATGTCCAAGATTGTATTTTATATGTTGGGTGATTTTGATCCTCAGGGAGAAATAATGGAACAAGCGGTGGACTGAGAGTGAGGACAGTGGGTGTCATCTACTGTCCCTAACACTCCATGTAACATTGGGCCTCTGTTCTCTCTTTTATTAAATGTGACTTGAATGGGTCCATGCTTTTTAATTTTTTCTCCAAGTGCCATGAGCTGTTTTGTTTGTTTGTTTCTAAATGGTTTTCTAATAGGATTGTTTAAACATGTAGAACACATCAAGAATTTGCATATAATTCTTGTGCACCGGCCATGCTAATCTTCACTGTAACATTCTAATTTTAGTAATTGCACTGCTCACTTCATCCCTATGGCTTCTGAAGCAGAATCTTAGTCTGAGGCAAAAAGATGAAATCCAATTTAGTAGATATTTTCTAAATATCTTCTTACTTGTATAATTCTATGATTTCTTTCCCTGGTCTATTTACATCTTAAGAAGTTGAAATTTAAGATAGTTTACCAGATTAAAGATTGTACTAAGCAGAGTGTTTCAACAAAGTTGCTTGTGGGGCCTATTTCTGAAAAGTGTTCTCTTTTCCATTTATTTTCTTCATAATATAAGAACTTTTTCCACAAGGAATGTCTTGGTAGAGCCAAATACTACTTGGTGATGGTAGAACATGGCACCCAAGTTATCTCTGCAGAATGTTAATAACTTATTAGCTGAATGTAGCACTTCCTTCATTACAGCATGGCTCATCTAATTTAGCCTTTCTGAATCCATAGACAGCTTTTGTTGACCTCCGTTTCTGATTCTGTTCTTAATAGTTGGGTATGTTGAATGTCTAATAGAGTTTGGTTGCAGTATTTAACCTTGCCAGTAGAGGGTGCTGTATGAATATGCCAAATTACATAATAGTCTGGAATAGTATCTTACATTACTATATACTATTTTATGTTACAATAAGACATATTATAACCCTTCTTGAAAATTGTTTATTTAGGGACTTCAAAATTGTAATTTAATATGCTCCATATCAATTAGTAAGCTGAACATTTTGAAAATTGTGCTTTATTTATCATTAGGTGTAAATAAATAGTATTACCAAATTTGGTTGTTTTATTAAGCTTTTTTAGGATTTTTGAAGATAGCTGTGGCCTGAATTTTCCACTATAAATAACATAGTCAATGCAAAAGTGCTTTCATATACAGTGAATATTCTGTTTTATAATTATGGAAAATTAATTTAACTGAACCTTTAAAAGTGTTTCATGTTTCAGGAGCCGTGAGAGTTAAGAAGTGAAAAAACATGGGTACTATTCTGCAGTATTTTATTTAACATTTAACACTTTATATATGGATGAATAATTTAAAAAAATTTTATGTATTAATATAAGTTTTATATTAAAATGAAAATACACTAAATATATTTTCATTTATGTATGGCTCAGAAAGCACATAATCTTTTTTAGGAGATATTGTTATTATAAAAGACATATATTACAGAAACATAGAGTTTAAGAATATAAATCTGTTCTTACTATCTTTAAATAAACAATACACATAATATTGCTCCTTAAGCATAGGTGTTGAACCAAAACCACGTGAAGGTCTTTGATGATTGGACAGACTGTCTTTAAAATGGCTCAGGCTGAAAGTTTTACTCCTAACTGTGTAGTACTTGCTTTCTGAGTACTTGTGTGGGTCCCACATTTTTTGCCTGAGGAATCATAGAATGCTTTGGACTCCGTATATTCACTAATTGAGAATAGATGACACTGCATATAAGCAGAGGTGTAAGTCAGACTCTAGTGGAATAACATCATTCTGCTTCTGCCTTGTTTATATACATTTTCTGTGCTTTTCCCAACTGAGTTTTCTGACTCACCAAGAATCAGATCTGACAAAGGCAGAAGGTGGATTGGCAGCCTCAGACCTGCCGTGAGGTTGGGCATCGAATGAAGTCCCAGACTCAGACGTGGGACCTGGTAATTTTCCCTAGCTTTTGTTTCCCTGCCTTGTCCCCTCTTTTCAGTCTCTCTGTTTTGAGTTCTTCCATGGCCACTTAGATCGAGGGAGCCAATTACCAGGATACAACCCAGTCTTCTACTCATGACTCACTCAGTTCTTGGCCCTCTGCCTTGACTTCACTCTGCAGTGGCCCTCGTTATTCTGCAGGGGTAATCACAGCACCTTGTCTTTCTGCACAAGGGCCTTTGCTTCTCTGGTGTTTACTATTGTGGGCTTTACCTTTAGTGAGGTTGAAGCAAATATAACTTCACCAGAACTATTTTAGAATCTTCAGCAAAACAGTGTGATGCTCTTGTTCATTGGGGGTGATCAACATTTCTAATATGAGGCTTCTTGCAATACAGAACTTTGTGCATTGTTTCTGATAATAAACTGGGCTTCTACTTTTCATACCACCTATACAATTTCTCTGTTTAGTGTCTTAGAGGGAAAGAGCTAAAGTTAATATTCAGTTGTAATACTTATTAGCCAGCTGTTTGATAAAGTCATGTTCCCTACTTATTATAGTTTTTGATCTTTTCTTTTTATTGTGGTCTTCCTATCATGTAAGAATTTTACTTTGAGCTAAATGTTTTTCGGAATCCTATATCTTCTTGTCTTCTTAATTCATGTTTTTTTCTGTACTGTATACATTTAAATTTAAAATAGTTTCACTACTGTAAAGGGAATATTATCACATACAGGTTCTATATTTCCAAATCCAAATTTGTGCATAACAAAAAGAGTTCGTGTCAGTTAGGTATAACTTTTTACAGAGTGTAGAAATTTAATATGCACTAAATAGGTCAGCTATACCACATATTTAAATAGTGTGCTGCAATCTTGTATTTTCTTTTAATTGTTTGTTTTTATTAGGTAACAGGTTCACTGCATTTTCAATTTATATAAGATAGTGTGAATAAAGCAGAGCTGAATTACAATATACATAGATATTGCAATAGCAGCTATCCACATATTTATACTTTTACTTGAGTTCTATATAATTTATTTGGCTTTGACAGTTGACCTAACTGTCAACTTAACCTTTTGCAGATTCATGAGATATTTGATTGTCAAGAATGTATGAAGAAATTTATTTCAGCTAATCAGCTAAAACGTCATATGATCACTCACTCAGGTAAAATACATATTTGTTCATTTATATTGAAATCACTACAAAAGATCCACTTTGTCCTTTTCAGGATCTCCGAGAATAGTAATCAGGAGACCTGGCTTTTAGTTCTAGGTTGGCCAGTAACTAGCCGTGTGATTTTGAACAAGTTACTTAGCCTCTCTAGACCTCAGTTTATTTATAAAGCCAAGGTGATTGGACTAAGTGATATCAAAGCTCTTCAGAATCACCATTTAATTTACTGTCTACTCCTCCTGGAGCCTTAGATTCTGTTCTTTATCTGTGAAAAGGGCCCTACCTTTCAGAATTGCTGTGAAGGTTAAATGAGATCATTATGTACTGTGCTAGCAGGGGGTCTGACTTTTAGGAGGGATTCAACAATTATAGTTTCTGCTTTTCTAGATACTTTCACATTCTCACCAAGGTACTAATAAATGTTAATGAGAAATTTATAAATACATTTTGAGAATATAAGTTTTTAAAGCTGTAGTTTCATTTTAAGCAAGTTTGAGTAATAGGTCTGTTATACAGATTAAAAAGAATAAGGTCTGAAAGTAAATTTTGCTTCATGAAGTCTCCTTCTAGAGTTTGGAACGTCTATAATTTAAGGCCATTGAGGTTAGAATGTTTTTACATATCCACTTTGTTTGGTGATGGCTATATATATTTTGGCAAATGAAAATAGGAGATCAAAAACTGGTGGCCTTCAGATATGCTTTGTTTGAAACAAATAGTATTTTTTGCATCTAGTGGTGAACATTTCGTTAACGTTGCATAAATATGGGTTCTGTACAACAACCTAGGTACGTAGAGAATTGAAGCTTTCTGTTGAGAATTGAAGCTTTGCCTATATGAGTTCCACTTGTTCAAGTAGGAGGCAGGTCTGTCATTTACTTTTATCACTGTCAGAACACTCTTAGCGTTTGGAGTTGTGACCTTGGTTTAAACTCATACTATCAGCACATTTTTCATCTGGAAATAGGATTTTTTTTTCCTTGAATTTGAGCTTCATTCTTACATCTAAGCTACTTTACACATTTAGTTTACAAAAATAAGTCTCTGAAAGAACAAGTTCATATTTCTTTTGTGAATAGGGTCACATGTCTAACAGAAATGGACTGGTAAGTAGATTTTTTTCAGTTGTTTGAATCATGTTTCAGTTGACTAGTCCATTAGAAGTAATATAAGGTAAGGCTGTTTCCCTTTTTATCCTTTACCTTTATATAGATGTGAGATTGTCTCCACTCATTTTTCACAGAAAAGCGACCCTATAATTGTGAGATTTGTAATAAATCTTTCAAGAGGCTTGATCAAGTGGGTGCCCACAAAGTAATACACAGTGAAGATAAACCTTACAAATGCAAGCTTTGTGGAAAGGGATTTGCCCACAGAAATGTTTACAAGAATCACAAGAAGGTAAAAGCATATAAATATTATTATTATTATTATATTTGCTGATTTGACTTCTAATTATTTTATAAGAGATTTGTGTATATCTGGATGTGCTTGTGCATGTGGAATAATTACAGAAGATCTTGCTTTTACTTTCTACCCCCTCACTCAGGCCACAACCCCTTGTGGCCTGATTTCTGTCTTCCATCCTCCTGTTGAAACTGTTCTCACACCCAGAGGGCCATCCACTGTTTCCCAGTGGTGTACTAACTGCAAAGTCTTTATTCTCTCCCTTTTTTTTCTGTAACATTTGACACTCTTGTTCACGTTACCTGTTTTGAAATTCTGTTCATGTTTGGTGTATACTTTGCTAGGTGTTCTACCAATTTCTCTGAACACTTCCATCTCCCCTCCCTGAGGAGGTTGGCTGGATGCATTGGCTGTGGGCCTCTTCTGTGTTCTCTGCATCAGCTACATCCATGACTTCTGCTATCAACTCTATACCAACACATGCCAAATGACTTATTTATTTAACCCAGTCTTCAAAACTATATTAATTTTTTTTTATTTGAAACATAACTGGATATCTTTTTGACCTAATGAATTTAGCATGTCCCAGAATGACTTTTTCATTCTTTATGCCCCAGATAACCTCTATTTTGGAGTTTGTTCTTTCTGTTAATGACAAAAGCATATGCTTACTCCTGTCTGTTTCTTTAGTCTTAGACCCTTTTTAAAACACTGATTCTTGGGGCACCTGGGTGGCCCAGTTGGTTAAGCATGAGACTTTGGCTCAGGTCATGATCTCGTAGTTTGTGGGTTCAAGCCCCATGTTGGCCTCTGTGCTGACAGCTCAGAGCCTGGAGCTTGCTTTGGATTCTGTGTCTCCCTCTCTCTCTGTCCCTTCCCTGCTCATTCTCCCTCTCTCTCTCTCTTTCTCTCTCTCTCAAAATAAATAAATAAATAAAACATTAAAAAAAACAAAAACAAAAACAAAAATGCTGATTCTTAAAGAATCTACCCTCTACCTTGTCTAGTCACCTTCAGTCATTTGTTCCTTTACCATCCCAACATCCCAATTATTGCTCATTTTCATTGCTTTAATACCCATCTAATTAGACTCTTATTACTTATCACTGCCCACCTTTCCATCCTCCTAAATAAACTGTATCATAGTGCAACTCTGACATATCACTCTTGTACTCTAATATTATGAGTAGATTTCCGATGCCTATATAAGTTATAATGCACCTTGCCCTCTCCCATGACCTCAACTTTTCCAGATGTTTATTCTTTTCTCTGCATACCTAAGACAACTTGACATTTGTCTTCAGTCAGCATGACCTAACTTCCCCTTCCTCTTTTCTTTTTTTTTAAATTTTTAATTTAATTTTGTTTTTATTTAAACTCTATACCCAACATGGTGTTTGAATTCATGACCTTGAGATCAAGAGTCACCTGCTCTACTGACTGAGCCAGCCAGGTGCCCCACCCTTCCTCTTTTCTGTTAGGACTTTCTTCAATTATAATCTCTTAGTTTTGTGTATTAATTTTTGTTTACATTTCCTACATACTACCTTTGTTCTAGTTCTTGTTTCAGAATGTATTAGTTTTATCTTATCTACTTTGTGTAGATAATAAATAATGTTTCAATTGAATTCAGAAAATGGTATTGTTTGTTTTTTTGTTATTGGGTTGTATGTGTTCTTTATATATATTGGGTATTAACCTTTTATCAGATATATCATTTGCAAATATCTTCCCCCATTCACTAGGTTGTCTTTTCATTTTGTTGATAGTTTCCTTTGCTCTGCAGATGGTTTTTAGTTTGATGTAGTCCCATTTGTTTATTTTTGCTTTTGTTGTCCTTGTCTTTGGAGCCAGATCTACAAAGCATTGCTAAGACTCATGTCAGGGGGATTAATATGTTTTCTTTTAGGAGTTTTATGGTTTCAGGTCTTACATTCAAGTCTTTTAATACATTTTAAATTTATTTTTGTATATTGTGTAAGATAGTGGTCCAGGTTCATTCTTTTGCATGTGGCTGTTCACGTCTCTCATCACTATTCATTGAAGAGACTCTTCTTTCCCATTCTGTATTCTTGCCTCCTTTGTCATAAATTAATTGCATGAGTTTATTTCTGGGCTGTCTATTCTGTTCCATTGATCTGTGTGTCTATATTTTTCTATCTGTAACATACTGTTTTGATTATATAGCTTTGTAGTATAGTTTTAAATTTGGGAATATGATGCCTCTTTGTTCTTCTTTATCCAGATTGCTTTGGCTATTTGAGATTTACTGTGATTCCATACAAATTTTACAATTATTTGTTCTACTTGTGTGAAAAATGCTATTGGGATTTTGATAGGGATTGCATTAAATCTATAGATTGCTTTGGGTAGTATGGACATTTTAACAGTATTAATTATTCTAACCCATGAACATGGAATATCTTTCTATTTATTTGTGTCTTCCATTTGTTTCATCAATGTGTTATCATTTTCCGGGTACAGGTTTTCCACTTCTTTGGTTCAATTTATTCCTAGACATTTCATTGTTTTTGATGCACTTATAAATAGGATTGTTTTCTTGATTTCTCTTTCTGATAGTTTCTTATTAGTGTGTGAAAATGCAATGGATTTTTGCATATTAATTTTGTGTCTTGAAACATAATTGAATTCATTTATTAGTTCCAGCAGTTCTTTTGGTGAAGTCTTTGGGGTCTTCTATATATAGTATCATGTCATTTGCAAGTAGTGACAGTTTTAATTACTTCTTTCTTTCAATTTGGATGTCTTTTATTTCTTTTTCTTGTTAATTACTCTGGCTAGGCCTTCCAATATTATGTTGCATTATGTTGCTTTATTATGTGGAACTATGTTCCCTCCACACTTAGTTGAGAGTTTTTATAATAAGTGGATGTTAAATTTTGCCAAATGCTTTTTCTTTATTTGAGATGATTATACGATTTTTATCTTTTATTTTGTTAATGTGGTTCATCATGTTGATTGGTCTGTGGATATTGAACCATCCTTGCATCTGTGGAATAAATCCCACTTGATCATGGTGTATGATCTTCTTTATGTGTTATTAAATTCAGTGTGCTAATATTTTATTAGGATTTTTGCATCTACGTTTAAAAGGTATATTTGCCTGTAAGTTTTTTTCTTCCCCCCACTTCCCCCTCATCTTCTTCTCCTTCACTTTTTTTCTTTTTCTTTTTCTTTTCTTTTTTCTTTTTCTTTCTTTCTTTCTTTCTTTCTTTCTTTCTTTCTTTCTTTCTTTCTTTTTTTTTTTTTTTGTGGTGTCCTTGTCTAGTTTGGGTATCAGGGTAATATTGTTTTTGTAAATGGGTTTGGAAACATTCCCTCCTTTTCAGTTTTTTGGAAGAGTTTGAGCATGGTAGGTATTAAATCTTTGAATGTTTGGTAGAATTCATCAGTGATGCTATATTGCCCTGGACTTTTGTTTGTTGGGAGGTGTTGATTACTAATTCATCTTCTTACTGTAATTGGTCTATTCAGACTTTTTATTTCTTCATGATTCTGTCTTGAAATATGATTTCTGGGAATTTATCTATTTCTTCTAGATTGTCCAATTTCTTGGCATATAATTTTTTTGTAGTTGTCTTGTATGATGATTTGTGTTTTTGTGATATCAGTTTTATCTTTTCCTCTTTCTGATGTTGTATTTATAAAATAAATATATTAGTGAGTGAGTCCAGCTAAAGGTTTGTCAGTTTTGTTTATCTTTTCAAAGAACCAGCTCTCAGTTTCATTCATCTTTTCTATTGTCTTTTTAGTCTCTATTTCACTGATTTCCACTCTATTCTTATTATTTCCTTCCTTTTTCTAACTTTAGGTTTTATTTGTTCTTTTTTTTTTCTTTTTTTTTCTTAGTGCTTGGAAAAGATGCTCGATATGATTTTAGTCTTTTTATTAAGACTTGCTTTATGGCCTAACATGTGATCTATCATGGAGAATGTTTCATGTGCACCTGAGAAGAATATGTATTCATCTCCTTTTGAATTTTTTTAATGTTTATTTATTTTTGAGAGAGAGAGAGCATGAGCAGGGGAAGGCAGAGAGAGGGGGAGACACAGGATCTGAAGCAGGCTCTGGGCTCTGAGCTGTCCACAGAGAGCCTGATGTAGGGCTCGAACTCCCTGAATTGTGAGATTATGACCTGAGCCGAAGTCAGATACTTAACTGACTGAGCCACCCAGTTGCCCCTCAACTCCTTTTGGATGGAAAGTTCTATATTTATCTATTAAGTACATCTGGTATAATGTGTTGTGTAAACCTATGTTTCCTTATTGACTTTCTGTCTGGATTATTTATCCATTGATATAAGTAGGGGTGTTAAAAATTCCCTACTATTATTGTATTGCTATAAAGTTCTGCCTTTAGGCCTGTTAATATTTGTTTGTGTATTTTGGTGCTTCTGTTTGGGTGCATACATATTTATAAATGTTATATCTTCCTGCTGGGTTGATTCCCTTATGATTATGTAATGCCTTTTCTTGCATTTTATTACAGTCGTTTTAAGTCTATTTTGTCTGATATTGAGTATAGCCATACCAGCTTTCTTTTCATTTCCATTTGCATGTGATACATTTTTCTGTCACTTCACTTTCAATCTGTGTGTGTCCTTCTGAAGTGAGACTCTTACAGGAAACATATAGCTAAGTCTTTTTTTTTTTTATTCATTCAGCCACTGTATATCTTTTGATTATAGAATTTAGTCCATTTACATGTAAAGTAATCATTGAAAATTGTGGACTTATTCCCATTTTGTTACCTTTTCTCTGGATGTTTTCACAGTTTTCTTGTTATTTTCTTTTTCTCTCTTACCTTCTGTTTTTGTTTTTGTTTTAATATTTATTTATTTTTGAGAGAGAGAGAGAGAGAGAGAGAGAGAGAACGAGCATGAGAGACGGAGGAGCAGAGAGAGAGGGAGGTACAGAATCTGATGCAGGCTCCAGACTCTGAGCTGTCAGCATAGAGCTCAAGGCTGGGCTCTAACCTACAAATTGTAAGATCATGACCTGAGCCAAAGTCAGATGCTTAACTGGCTATGCAGGTGCCCCATTTATCTTCTGTTTTGATAACTTCTTTAGTGTTATGTTTAGATTCCTTTTTCATTTTCCTTTGTGTATTTGCTATGATATATTATTTTTGGTTACTTTGAAATAGTTCACATATATCACCCTATGTGTATAACAATTTATTTCAAATTGATAGCCACTTAAATTTGAACACATTCCAAAACTACATTTTTATTCCCCTCTCCCACATTTTGTTTTTGATGTCACATTTCACATCTTTTATTTTATGTATCCCTTAGTTATTTAATCTTAATTACTTTTGACCCTTCATACTAGCTTTATAAATGATTACTCCACTATTTTCACTATATATTTACCTTTTTCAGAGAGAGTTTCACTTTAATATGTTTTCTTGTTGTTAATTAGTGCCTTTTCTTTTCAGCTTAAAGAAATCCCTTTAATATTTCTTTTAGGACTGGTTTAGTGGTGATGAACTTATTTAATTTTGTTTATCTGGGAAACTTGTCTCTCCTTCTGTTCTGAATGATGACTTTGCCAGTAGAGTATTCTTGGTTGGAAGGTTTCTCCCTTCAGCACTTTGAATACTTCATGCTACTCCCTTTATCACCTGGAAAGTTTCTGCTGAAAATTTTGCTGATAGCTTTATGGGATTTCCTTTACATATAACATATTATTTTTCAGTTGCTGTTTTTAAGATTCTCTCTTTAACTTTTGACATTTTAATTAGAATGTGTGTTGGTGTGGATATCTTTTGAACTTAGTGGACTTCCTAGACCTACATGTTTGTTTCCTTTCCCAGATGAGCAAAATTTTCAGTCATTATTTCTTTGAAATGTTTTGTCATTTTCTTTTTCCTTTTTTTTTTCCTGCTCTGTCAGGGTGAGTTCCATTATTTACATCTTCTAGCTTGCTTATCTGTTCTTCTGCTTCATCCAATCTGCTGTTGAGCCCCTCTCGTGTATTTTTCAGTTCAGTTATTATGTTTTTAAGTTCTATGGCTTCTGTTTGGTACTTTCTTATATTTTTCTATTTCCTTTGTAAAGTTTTTATCTATTCTTCTGAGTTCAGTGAGCAGCTTTATAATCATTATCTTGTTTTCATTTTTTATTTTGCTTTGTGTCTCCTTTTTTTTTTTTTTTTTTTTGAGTCTGGCTAAAAGTTTATCAATTCTGTTAATTTGTTCAAAGAACTAGCTCCTGGTTTCATTGATCTGTTCTATTGCTTTTTTAATTCTTTATTTTATTTCTTTCTCCTCCAATATTTATTATTTTCTTCCTTCTACTGACTTCAGGCTTTGCTTGTTCTTTTTCTAGCTCCTTTAGGTGTAAGATTAGTTAGTTTATTTGGAATTTTTCTTGCTTCCTGAGATAGGCCTGTATTGCTATAACTCGTGGGCCCAGAAGTGGGATCCCCCCCCAGTCATGAATTCCCCTCCCGCCCAGACACTCAAGAAGTGTTCTCTGTATAGATTGTGTGTGCTGCCTGACTGTGGTGGACTGCTGCTGAAGCTTGGGGCTCAGAGTGCTTGCCCTGCTTGTTGTGGCACTACTTATTCATTGATATTGGTTGATATATTTTAGCATGCTGTTAAATATATATATATATGTACACACACACATATATATACATATATGTATATGTATATGTATATGCATATATATATGCAAATAAATATATGTATATATATGATATCTTTTAAAATAACTTGTTACTTTTTTTTCTCTTGGACTATTCCATTGGAGCTATAGTTACTTCAGCATTTATTGAGACTTCAAAGATTCATTCTTTCTCTTTTAAATCATCTAAGAAGTTATGATATCATTTCAGCTTTAGCCTAAACGGAAAAAAGTTAGATTTACCAAAGAATAAAAAGAGTTGATTGATAGTGTCCCAAATCATCTCTGCCTAATTTCTTGCTGACTGCCTTTAGGTTTTACTCAAGCGTTAAATGATCAGGGGCAGGATCACATTCATTACTGCTGCTTTGGAATTACATGACTATAAAAAATTATCTGGCTAGTTTCCTGCTCAGTCTCTGGAACTCTCTTGCTCCATTCTTTGATGAAACTGATCTACCCACATTTACGAGTTTTTCAGTTTGGCTTATGTTATATGCCATATGGGAATTTAGCACAGGATCTTTGCACCATCTCTTATACAGTCAGCATAAATCATATTAAAGTAATAATGATGTCTTGGGTAGGATAGAAACAATGATGCCTGTAATTTCTAAAGTGGAAAGCACATTCAATCCTTCTGCTATATGTGCTTCTTACTGTTAGATCCTAGCATTTGTTATGGTTAAGTGAAAAAGTCTGAAATATTCTCCAAGAGTTATGTGAAAAAGCAGTAAACTTTTTCTTCCATCATTATTCATTAATAGCCAGTTAAGAAACTGAAAAATAAGGATATGCAAGGAAATTAGAAAAAAAAAACATTTGAGTCAAACTGATCTTCATCCTATAGCATGACCAAAGATTATTATTTTAAATAAATTATTTTTTGGTTTCTTTGGTTATGTAACTTACTCATTTTTATTATACTGACTTCATTCACTTGGGGTCAATTCTTCTCTTATCGTTTGGATTTGCTTGAAAAGGAAATATTATCTTTCAGTGTGATTATGGCAATGACAAACTGTGAAGGGGTGATTTCTATTTCTAAAACTTAATTAGTTGTTTTTATCATTTTGCCAATTATATAGTCTCAGTAGGTCAAAATTGGTTATTCCTGTCCCTAATCCATTCTGACAATTATTTGGCGTGATTACTAGTTGAATTTTTTGAATCTACTTAATTATTGTTTATCTGGATCTAACTATATCTCTAAATAACAACTGGACAGACATTTCAGAACTAGAGGTGGCAGAAGCTAGTCAGTTAGTCTTCACCCTCCGTTTTGTTCCTTATCAAATTTATTGCGGAGCAAAACCAAGATAAGGAATATAGGGCTTCCCTCCTCCTGCTGTAGGCAGGACATCTAGATGGACTCGGTCACCTGGATCAGGAAGCTGACACTATGTGCTTGATGATGGAAATGAATACAGGGAGGTTTTGTCCTGATGAAGTTGTAAACAAGCTTCTGGGGACAGAGGTATGTCTAGTCAAATAAAAGACCTTTTCCTGACCCTTTGCATATCTTTCCAGAGATGAACTTTCAAGCCTATGAAGAACTCTGGCCCCCACACTGACCCTTTCTTTATCCTTTCAGAGATGAACTTTTGAGCCTATGAACAACTCTGGTCCTACTGTCTCTTGGGATAATTCCACGAGGCCGCCTATACTAATATCTCATCCAGGGATTTCCAAACTCTGGGCCGTGGCCAGTTTTTATATCTTAAAATCAATTTATTGGGTCAAGAATAGCCATTAAAAATATGATTGAAAATATAAGGGTAAGGGCCATTGAATGAAATAATACATATGTATTTGTGCATATGTGTATGTGTGTTGAGTTTCAGTATAAAAAGTATTTTTTTGGTCGTGGTCTGTTTGACAGATATTGCAGACCAGACTTTGCTCATTTAAAATTTTATTAAAGCTATTTTAAAGGAAAGAATAAATCTCTTCCTAAATAGATCATGAATTAGATTCTAAAACTATATATGGTGTAAGTTTTACACCATATATATAATATACATATTATATTATATATATTATATTATTATATATATTATATTGCTGTATATTGCTATATATATAATATATAGAATATATTATATTATATATTTTCAGAGTTTTTTTATTATATATTATATATAATAAAAAAATCTCTGAAAATCTCTAAGAAGTGTGTCACATTATAGACTGAACAAATCACTCCATAATTTAATCACAGTTGGTTTTTCCTTCAACTTTGTACCAGGTTTCTCTTCTTCAGGTGTGCTGTAGGTGAAGTAGTGGGTGGTTCATTTACGGTGCTGTGTTGTACAAAATTACCTATTTTTGTGTTCTAGAAGCACATTCACAATGATGAGATGAGCACAATGAGACGCATGCAGGAATTGAACCTGACAGAGGGAAACAAGAGATAGAGGTTTGTCTGAAGCTTATTCAGCTAATGGCAAATCACATATCCTATTTAAATTATTTTTCTGAAGTTGATGATGAGATGTCACTATATAATTTCTTTTTGTAATATTTATTTATTTTAAGTAAGCGGGGGAGGGGCACTGAGAGGGAGACAGAGGATCCGAAGCGGGCTCTGTACTGACAAGTCTCATAGCAGTGAGCCCAATGTGGGGCTGGAACTCACAAACCGCAAGATCATGACTTGAGGCAGAGTTACTCAACCGACTGAGCCTCCCAGGTGCCCTGACACTATATAATCTCTAACAAAACCACTTGATTTTCCATATTATAGTTTAAGGTTTGAAGATAGATGCTGTACTCATAGCACTTATTGAACACATTGTTCTTTGAATGTGGCACATGTTTTCTGAATAAATAAAATCCATGAAGATATTATCCCAAATGTAGAAGATTTAATGTGCTTAAATCGTAGTTGTAATATGAGAATTGGTTTTTAAAAAAATGTATATTTGCAGTACATTTTGCCACATTTGCAGGGTTGCTTTTCTGAACATTCTTCCTTTCTTGACTTACGAGGGTATTAGCAGTCTAGTAACACACTGAGAAATCTTTATTATATTCATTCTGTACTAACTGAGTTTACCCAGTCTGAGCTACCTAAGTACTCTTTAAACCCTTAATTTGAACTGTTGTCATTCTGAACCCTTCTCTGGCTCTGAAGTAAATGATTGACTTGGAGTTCATTTATTACCAAATCAGTGGTTTCCCCCTTTATGCTCAGAGTTTAATAGAAAAACCTCCCTCCCAGCTTTATTCTACTCCCTCTACCCTCCCCATCCCCAGATGTTAACATAGGAGCCATCAGCTAAAGATTGCCCTTTAGAGCTTCCTTCACCCCTGCTCCTTTGGCCACAGGGCCTTGCCTCCCAAACCTCTAGCCTCTGACTCTTGTCTCTGCCTTAAAGCTTCAGACTCATGCTTACTTCCTGAGCTCACCCTGGGATATCAGCTTTGCTCCCTGCTCTGCTCTTGACCAGCCCAGCCCAACCCAGTCCAGGGATTTGAACTTCCTTCCCTTGACCTGCCCAATAAAGTGCATATCTCTGACTCTCTTAAAACCACAAAGTAGGAAATATTGAAAGAGAGGAAGGTGACATTTTTTAAATGTTTATTTATTTTGAGAGAGAGACAGAGAGAGAGAGTACATGAGCAAGCGGGGAGGCGGGGTGCAGAGAGAAGAGAGAAAGAATTCCACGCAGGCTCTGTGCTGCTCCCAGTACAGATCCCAATGCACGGCTTGATTCCATGATCTGTGAGATCATGACTTGACCCGAAATCAAGAGTCGGACGCTTAACTGACTGAGCCACTCAAGTGCCCGTTTTTTAATTTGATTAAAAATTTTTGCCCTTTTGGGGCGCCTGGGTGGCTCAGGTCATAATCTCGCAGTTCGTGAGTTCGAGCTCCGCATCCGGCTCTGTGCTGGCAACTCAGAGCCTGGAGCCTGCTTCAGATTCTGTGTTCCCCTCTCTCTCCACCCCACTGCTGCTTGTGCTCTCTCTCTGTCTTTCAAAAATGAATAAACATTAAAAAATTAAAAAAAATTTCTGCTCTTTTTGTGTAGTAGATATCTTAAGAAAATAAAATCTTAAAATCATATATGGATGCATGAGTAATCAGTTATGCAACTTAGGTTATAATCCTTGACAGCACCTACCTTCTCCAATCCCCCACAATTCTAGTTCTCTCCCCAGTGGATACTTTTTAGGGCTTTCTCAAGTATGTTAAAGACTGCACACATTATTTGTACAACTTATTTGTTAATTATGACCACATCTTCTGCTATATTCAAAGGCTAGTGATCCTAATAATTGGAGGATATTTTTTACACTGAGTAAAATACAATTTTTATTCTCAGTATAATGCCTTTGACATACTTTGACATACTATTATGGGTTGGAGTAGGGAAGATTAGAAATGAGAAGGTGAGAGTTGTTTGTGTTTGGGTGGCAGGATTGGAAAGATGGGGCTTAGGAACTGGGAAAGGTGACCATGGCTGGGGAAGAGATTCCCACGTGTTAGGTCAGATGGGAATTTTTCAGGTGAAGTGCATACCAGCCATCTCCTTCATCTCCCTAATCAAATCTTTAGCAACTTCCACATTTCCCACTGATGATTTTCTGTAAGATGTTCTTTGGGTGAAGCTTGGAGAAAAAAGCACAAGGTTTTAGCTACCCATCTGGGAGATAAGTATATTTAAATGTAAATGGTTTTATGACATAAGATATCATTCTGGAACTTACTTCTTTGGTCTAACTTTATGACTTGGAGAGTTTTTCACATGTGTTCATATACACCTCATTTTTTGTAACCATTCCTGTTTTGAAGAATACTTCAGTTAACATCCTTTTACATTAAACTGTATGATTATGCCAATAGTATTGTCTAAAATGGATCTTAATTATGAAATTTATGGCTCAAATAGTAAGTTTTCTTTAAGTTTTGATTGCTCTTGCCCAACTGCCTTCAGAAAAAGCTCTACTTTTCACCCAGTAGTGATTCAAGTGTCCTTTTGCCTGTACCATCAACATTTGATTTCGTCAGTCTTTTTTTTTTTTTTTCAGTCTGAGACTTGAAGAGTGATATTTCATTGCATTTAAGCAATGGTTAGTGAAATTGTGTTCTTTTTATAAACTTATGTCCCATTTACATTACTTTTGAGAGATGCTTGTACGTACTCTTTATCCACTTTTCTATTGGACTGTTTGGCTGTTTTCTCATTGGTTTCTGGGAACTCTGTAGATATTACAGATACTAATCCTTCACTAGTTGTCTTTCTACTATTTGTCCCCATATATCAACTTGCATCTTTTGAATAAAGAAGTTTTACCTTTTTATGTTTTGAAGTATGACACGGATTATGAGTTTTATGGCTTCTGAGTATACACAGCTTCTGAGTTTTAGGACTTACTTAGAAAACTTTGTTATTCCAACACTGTGCAAACATTTATCTATGCCTGTAAAAGTTCTATTAGCTTCTTTTTGTTAGTATTTTAATCAATGAAGAATTTGTTTTGAGGTATGCAGTGAGATCCTGATTTATGATCACTCCTATCAATCATACTGTTGAATGCCTCTCATGTAAAACTATGTTTGCATGTCACTCTTTTTCATTTAATCTCTGTTGTCTTGCAGTATTGTAGTACTTTAATAATTGTACTTTATAGTGTGTTTTAATATCTATTGAACAAAAGCTCATTTTAGTTTTTCTTTTACATAATTCTTTTACATGGTGTTTTGGGAAGATTAATGTTACCAAGCAGATTTCTTTACACTGCTTCCCTTTCATCTTCTTGGAGATCAATATCATATATTAAAAAACAGCTCCTCTTCACAGAAAGTCTTCGTATATACATTTGTTTTTGTGGATGATTTGGAATTCTTCCCCTCCTTGGTAGAAAGAACAGCAAACAAAAACATAGCTCATTTTCCTGTATAATTACACATTAATTCTCTACTACTGCTAAATTTCATGTTTTAAAAGCTGTTATTTAGTCATAGCATGGATATCCTTTCTTTATAATTTTCACTTTTACTCTGCCTGAAATCCTACCAAGTTCCATTGACTTATTTCCCAGCCCAAAGGACATATTAGAAGATTAAGTGAAGGAGGAGTTACCAACAAAACAAAACAAAACAAAACAGGTTAACGATAGCTGGAAGATGTGGTGATAGCTTGTTACAGCAAAAGAAGACAAAAACTTTGAAAAGTAAACTCTGACTTTTAGAGCAGAGTATACAGAGAGCAAGAAGTATGCCTATATGAACCTTCAATGCAGAGGGTAATAAATTTTGAATGATGTCAGTAATCTTAGAGGATGGGTAATACAAATTTGGAAGCTAAACTAAATGAAAAAAGAAAGTTATATTTTTGAAAAATAGATACTCTTCTCATAGAACAATTTGTACCACAAATCAAAACCACGATGAAATACCACTTTATACCTATCAGAATGGCTAATATCAAAAAGGTAAGAAATAACAAGTGTTGGTGAAGATGTGGAGAAAAGGGAACCCTTGTGCCCTGTTGGTGAGAATGTAAAGTGGTGCAACCACTGTGGAAAACAGTATGGAGGTTTTCAAAACTTAAAAATGGAAATATCATATGATTCAGTAATTCTACTACTATTTACCCAAAGAATACAAAAGCACTAATTTGAAAAGATGTATGTATCCTTCTGTTTATTACAGATTATTTACAATAGCCCAAGGTAAGGAAGCAATCCAAGTGTCCACTGATAGATGAATAGGTAAAGAAGATGAGGTATATACATACAATGGAATATTACTGAGCTATAAAAAAGAATAAGATCTTTCCATTTGCAACAACATGGATGGACCTAGAAGGTATAATGCTAAGGGAAAGAAGTCAGGCAGAAAGACAAATACCATATGATTTCACTTACATGCAGAATCTGAAAAACAAAACAAGTGAACAATTTGTATTATACCAGCAAATTCCGTAAACCTGAATCAATGAAAACTAAAAATTTGCAAATGAGAACTATATGTTATAATTAAACTATGATAAAGTGTAGTCTTTTCAGCAGAAAATAGGTTTTGAACCTAATATCCCATCTTGGATGTTTTATATTTAAAATTAGAAACTGACCCCAAACTCTGATCTTTTGAGTTTAGTTTGCATCTGTATTATGTTGAAAAATAAAGTTTTTATGATGTTTCGTGAGAATATGTCCTCTGGTGATGTTGACACTTAGATAGTTGGATGGTGGCTTAAACTCATACACGGCATGCGCGCACACACACTCACACACACACACGCAAACATTTTTCTGTCTGTGTATCTATCTATCTATCTCTCTATCTTGTCTAGCCAAGTATTTTGAATCCCATTATTTTCTTATTACCTATTAGTTTTTATCCTATTATTGTTATTATCCTATAATCTGTTAATTTCTAGGGACTTATATTTTAAGAAAACTATTTCTTATTCAACAACTGGTATTAATTTTTAGAGAGCGTAATTTTTTGTAGGATTAGAATTGGTCCATTATTGTTTATCTGTCCGTTTGTAGTTTAGGTATCTGCACTTGTTTATTTTTAGATGACCCATAAAGTTCAATGCAGAATTACCAATTTATTTAGCCATCTTGCACAGCAAACAAGTTATTCAGTAGAGAAGCTGGTATAGTTGCTATGAGTTGTTCCATACAAGTTACAAAAATTAGGATGCCTATTTTTATTCAGAAAATTCTGCTTTACAATTCTTGTGATGTGTCTGAAAGCCATATTTTCATGAGTGAAACTACAAGTGTCTGTTATCTTGACAGTTTGTGAGGGGACATGGTTGCTGTTTCCATATATTCAAAGGGCTTTGTTGTGGAAGGGAGAGTAAATTTGTTCTGTATGGCTATAGGCTAGCTGTAATAAATGGTGGACATTGTAGAGGCAGAACTTTTAAATTAATGGTCACATCAGCTAGCGTGAAGGGTCATATGTTTGAAGCAGTATTTGTTAGAAGCATCCTTGGATAGAAATATGAGATACCATGTTTTAGCAGTACTGTAGGGGGGAGAACTCCCTGAGAGTGAGTCTGAATTGCTGCCCTCCAGGGAGGACTTCCGCAAGTCTATGATTATTCCCTCTTTGAACAAATTCCCTTTGCCCTGATCAGGGTATAAACATAAGGCATCGGTGGTTGGCTCCATGGGGTAGCCATGAGGTTATGGCTTTGTACTAATGGAATTGTGGCATTCAAGCAGTGAAAAGGTTGGGCTTAGCCACAAAAGGCTATACTTCTGTAAGAACATAACCTCAATTTTATAATCTTAACTTATCTGTGTGAAATGAGCTACTTTTTCCTGTGCTGAGCCAATTTCTTTGATATCTCTCTAGTTTCCATTCATTTTTGTGAAGAGGAGGCCCTTTAAGGAATCCAGTTATAAAGCTGACAGTAAAAATTTAATCCACAGACCTTGTAAACAGCCAGATGACACACATTTTATGCAGCTTTAGGTTTATTATATGGCCCAGTGGGATAGTAATATGCTTATGATATGCAGACTTGAGACTTCAATAACAAAACCCTTTTTTTTTTAGAAAAAAGAATAGTTCCAACACATATATCTCAGGAATATTTTCTCCAAATTTATTTTATCTCTAGTTATTTCCTCTGAATTTTATGATCATTTTCTTGCTTTGCACATGACCCAAAGAAGAAATACCATTTCCAATAATACCATTACTACAGAGCAATATATATTGGTGATAGTCAGTTACGATTTTTAATTGTGAATGGACCCGATGAAAATTTTATTCTGTTCCCATGAAATTAATTTTTCATTTGAGTAGCTAGAAATGTGCTAATTTGGTGATTATTGTATAAAAATTATGTTAAAAACCTGAAGCATTTTTGAGACATTAGGTGCTATAAATAGTGCAATGCATTTTCTTAACGTATTTTCTCCATCTGTAACAATAATCAGACTTGGTGCATAAAAGTGTATTTTGTAATACTAGTTCATGGACTAGTTCATTTATTGTATCAGCAGATACTGGTGTCATCGGTGACTTGGCATTTAAGTGGGGGAATATTCTACAGCTGAAAGATAATACAATTAATAAGTCAGTGAAAAGTTTGACACCCTTTAGAGATGAAAAATTGAAGGACAAGACACCGTTTAAGAAGCTTGATTTTATTTAGCACTTGTAAAGTATTTTATGTCTTGGAGACAGAGGTTGTCTGTTCACAACAGGCAAGCATTTCACTGCCGCCTTACTTAAATGAGTTTGAATGCATGGGTTCTCTGCTGAGACTTTGACAAGTCATGCCGTAACAACTCAGCTGGTGGTATCGAAATCTTTTTGACAGAAATATTTGTTCACCTGGCTATGCACTAACAGCTTACTGCTTAAAATAGCTCTTGACTTCAGGCCATATTTAGATGTTGTGGCTTTGGTTTGGTTAATATAGGTATAAGGCATTATGCTGTCCCATTATTTCATAATCAAGTCACTAAATCCTGTCCACACACATGTTGTTTTGTCCTGGATTTAGAAAAAGAGAGAGAATTGCTTAGGGTGGAATGCCATATTTTTGGAAGAGTAAAGCAACACTTTGTTCCAATACGTATGCTCTAAAAACAAAGGAGTTTCTTTTTGTAACAATATTATTTACTCTTTGTAGAAAATTAAAATATCAAAGAAAGGTATAAAGAAGACAACGAAAACTCTGTCAAATACCACTCTCTACTATGAGAACCCTCCTCAGTATTTTGTAGGACATTTTCTACCCCCCATTCTGCATGTGCGTGTATTCGCAATGTATGATATTCTATGTATAATGTTTTGCATTGTGCTTTTGAAATCAAAATAATGTTACGGGGGGTTTCCATATCAAAATAAACATATAATAGCCACACAGAATTAGTTGACCAAATGTCAGTGGCCATTTAGGAGGCTTTTTAAAAAGTTTTTGTTTATGTAAAAATTTGTCATATATTTCTGGAAAGGCAGTTTGGTTAGTCAGAGTACGTGCATTTGCCGTTTTGGTAAATAGCGCCACATTGCCACTCAGAAAATTGATATTTCCAGTTACAAGACATGAGGGCACTTGTTCTTACCTTTTAGTCAACAATGAATAATATCCATTTTCTTCACCTTTGCCAATCTGATATACTACAGATGATGTTTTTTTTTTTAATTTTTATTCTCTCATTGTATTCATGAGGCTTTAAATATTAACACTATATAACCTGACATCCCCAAATTTTATACACTATAATCCAGACTTGAAATATTCCACTATCTACTAGACATCTTTTAATAGTCCTTTGAACTTACCCCAAACTGAACCTCTTATCTTTAACCCAAACTTGTTTCTTGGCTTGCCGTCTCACATATTAGTTAATGACTGATTCATCTTTGGTCACAATCTTGGAGGCACATTTGATTCTTCTTTTCCGTGTCTCATGCTTCCAATCCAAGTCTCTCCACAAAACCTGTTAACTTTTATAATACATCCAGAAGCCTACTGCTTCTCTTTACATTGGTGGCTACCACCATGACATAGGTCTTAATTATTTCCTGCTTGGTTGATTGCTCTTTCTTCTCTGGTTTCTCTGCTTTTCCTTGTCCTCCTATATATCCCCTTCTCAACACAGCCACCTTAGCATCCTATTAAATGTCAGGTGAATCATGCCACTCATCTGCTCAAAACTCATTTGAGATTTTTTTCTCTCTCTCAGTAAAAGACAAAACTGCAGTGGCCAACCAGGCCCAACATGATTTGCTTCTCTTTCCCATTATTTCCCCATTTTTTCTGACCCCGTCTCCCTTTCCATGCCTTTTCCACCTGCTCCAACCACACTGGCCTCCATGGTGTTTTCTGCCCAGATCACTCAGAGGGAGGCTTGCTCTTGCTCCCTCACTTCCATTAGTTCTTCTCTCAAGTCGCCTTCTTGGCTGTGATTTCTTTGACCACTGTTCAAAATTGCTACCCCATTCTTTGAAACTTTTGCTGTCCTCTTTCTTTCTTTCTTTCTTTCTTTCTTTCTTTCTTTCTTTCTTTCTCTCTATAATATGTATTTCATATTTTATCACTTGTTAATTGTCCTCTCCCAGCTAGTGTAAGAGCTCCATGATAGCAGGGACTTCATCTTTTGTTTTTACTGCTGTATCCCCAGTGTGTAAAGTAGGACTGTCCCGTAGCAGCATGAAGTGCATAGCATAGACTGGGCACAAAATAAATGATGGATGAAATTTCCCTGCAAGCAAGGGGAGAGGGACAGAGGGAGGGAGAGAGAGAGAGAAAGAGAGAAAAAGAGAGAGAGAGAGGGAAAGAGAGAGAAAGAGAGAGAATCCCAAGCAGGCTCCATGCTCAGAGCACAGCCAAATGAGGACTCAATCCCATGACTCTGGGGTCATGATCTGAGCCAAAACCAAGAGTCAGACCTTGACTGACTGAGTCACCCAGGTGCCCCAATTTCCCTTATTATTTATCAAATTGATAATTAATGTGAGAATTTAAAAATACTGTTGTTTTTTTACCATGCATGTAGCAAATTTGTGTTTACAATTTTATGTTGAAAGAACATCACCAGAAGAAACAAGATATTGTCTACCTACCCTTTCCTCTTTCATACCATGGATATAGGCTCACAGTTATTGTCATGACTAGATGATTCTAGATCCTCCTAACTCACAGTTTCTTTCATGTGCAGACCCATTCTGAAGAGAGACCATTCCAGTGTGAGGAATGTAAAGCTTTGTTCCGGACCCCATTTTCTTTGCAGAGACACCTTCTCATACATAACAGTAAGTCAAAATACAAGCAGTTGAGGACAAAATGAATTCTCCCAAACTTTGCCCTTACAACTTTTGAGAATGTAGGCATCACAGAAGTGGACCCATGTGTAGTTTAAAAGGCTGGTAATTCTGCCTTTCAGCTCTCCTTCCTTTATCCTTGCTTTATTTTTCCACATTAAATCATTTTATGAGACATTTTATTTGTGTCATTTCTTCCCACTATATAAAGTTTGTATATAAAATCGTTTCTTATGTTCGGCAAGGTATCTTTGAAATTTGTTCTGAAATAGACATTCTTGTTCCCTTTCAAATATAATGATTAAGGAAACGTGTCTGACCCTTTAAAACATGCGAATGTCTGGCATGATTTTATTAGCTCACGGACTCTTTTAAAGTTGGAAAGGACCAAAATACAAATCTAATGTAACCTGTTGATTGTTGGGGAGCAGAGAAAAATGAGACTCAGAGAAACACGGTGACAAATGCATCTGGAGGTCGCATATGGGTTCCAATAGTCACGTGCTTTTCCTACTTCTGTCTACACTGCCTCTGATTTCTTACTTCTTTTAGCAGGAGCACTGCTTTTCCTTGGGCTTAAGTTATACACATGCATACCATGCAAACTGGTAAGGCAGTTCCACTCAGAGCTATTTTTAGAATACTAAACCTTTTATACTCACATCGCTGAAGGACACTTTATTACAGCACTTTATTTCGGAGAAAATGTTACTGCTAAGTTGAGTTTTAAAGTGGGTTCTGTGTTCAGATATTGAAGTAACTAGACATTTGCTATGTTACTGTATCTAAAATTAAAGAAAAATGGCATTGCATAAGTAATATTTGTATTTATTGCTTTTGAGTTGTTTAATCAGTAGAACATCTTCTGAAACAAAGTTACTACTGCTGATTAAATTTTTAATATGTCTGAGGAAAGCAAAACAATTAATCAGTTATGACAACATTAGAGATAAGATAGTATCTTGGAAGACATTTTCTCTGATTGAGTAGATGTATCTAAAATTCAAAATAACAAAGATATTAAAGTTTTTTAAAATACTGAGTGGTAATGATTATGATAAAATACATCTTTTCCTACAGAAAAGAGCGTTGTGGTCTTGTGCCATTCTGCATTTTACGTTACAGTTCTGGAGAATTTGTTAACACCACTTTTTATTTTCTTACTAAGGACAGCCATGCATTTAAAAAATAAAATTTGTCATGTAGCATATTTTCATTCCATTTCACTGTCATTTGACTAAGAAAAACAATCATTGTGAAGTGAATGGATTTTATTTTATTTTAGTTTAGTTTTAGTTTTTAAATGTTTGTTTGTTTGTTTGTTTGTTTGTTTGTTTGTTTTGATGGAGAGAGTGACTGCATATGAGTGGGTGAGGGGTAGAGAGAGAGAGAATCCCAAGCAGCCTCCCTGCATAGAGCCTGACATGGGGCTTCATCTCAGACAATGTGAGATCATGACCTGAGCCGATTTCAAGAGTCAGATGCTTCACTGACTGAGCCACCCAGGCGCCCCTGAGGTGAATGGATTTAGAGTAGGGATTGAGACAAGGGAACCTCACTCATACTATTAAGACTTATGTGGGGGGCGCCTGGGTGGTTCAGTCAGTTAAGCCTCTGACTTCGGCTCAGGTCATGATCTCCCGGCTTGTGAGTTTGAGCTCCATGTTGGGCTCTATGCTGACAGCTCAGAGCCTGGAGCCTGGTTTGAATTTTGTGTCTCCCTCTCTCTCTGCCCTTCCCCTGTTCACGCTCTCGCTTTCTCTCTCTCTCTCTCTTTTTCAAAAATAAATAAACATTAAAAAAACACTTCTGTGGTCAAATTTACCCTTATGCTCAGGAAATTTTTCTTTGGGTAAATAAAATTTTCAATAACAGCAAGGAGTTTTTAATATAAGGCATCTATTACTTTCGATTTCAGCTGATCGGTTCTCATAAACCTGAGACATGGGATTGAAGTGGCAAGTGTAGACTGTGCTTGCACATTCTGTATTTAATATAATGTTGATCAGCACATTAATCAAAGGCTTTATGATGCTGTACCAAGACTGGGAAATCAGTTTTGTAATTGTGTAAGTAGGCTATTGCAGGTAAAGTTAAATATCAGATAAGACCAGTGAGGATGGAGAAAACCAGAAGTGGGCAAAATGGGACAAAATATGAAAGGTGATATTGCACAATATGAAAATTAAAACCTGTTTAACTCAAAACATGAAGATCACCATAGAAACTTATATCAGCAGGGGCACCTGGGTGGCTCAGTTGGTTAAGCATCCAACTTCGGCTCAGGTCATGATCTCACGGTTTGTGAATTCGAGCCCCATGTTGGGCTCTGTGCTCAGAGCTCAGAGACTGGGTCCTTGCTTTAGATTCTGTGTCTTCTTCTCTCTCTGCCTCTCCCCTGCTCATGCTGTCTCTCTCTCTCTCTCTCAAAAATAGATAAACATTAAAAAAATTTTTTTAAAGAAACTTATATCAACCTTCTGGCTCAAAATGTAAAGAATAACTTGTAATTATTATTTTGGAAATTATTGCTATTTTCTAACGCACTGAAAACCAAAAAACAGCTTGATAGCTACCTTCTTGGTTTTAAGATAGGGAAAATCCTATCTTTAATCATAGCTTTATTTCTTTAAGGCAAAGAAATCTGGTAACATCAGATAAAATCTCATCAGAATTTTTAAAATTCTGGTAAGTTTATAACAAAAAATCTGGAATTAAAATGTGAAAGAAGAAAGGTAAGAGCTCCCTGGGTATAACTTGATGAAGTTTTGGCATAGGAATCAATATATGTATTTTTTAATTTTACATTAAACATTTTTTTTATTATTTTTTGAGAGAGTAGATGAGATAAAGAACACAAGTAGGAGGAAGGGCAGAGACAGAGAGGAAGACACAGAATCTGAAGCAGGTGCCAGGCTCTGAGCTGTCAGCACAAAGGCCAATGTGTGGCTCATACTCACGAACCACCAGATCATGACTTCAGCCCAAGTCAGATGCTTAACTGACTGAGCCACCCAGGCACTCTGGAATCAATATTTTGTTTCATGTGATAGTTTAATAGAAATGTTTTGAAGGAGAAATCTTGGAAGATTGCTTTGTTTTGTTTTTTTGGTATGTTTTTTTAAAATTTCTTTTTATTCCTGAGTTGATTTGCTATTATTTCTAATTTTATGTCAATTGATATTTTCTTTTACTCTCACTGGTTATAAATAAAGTATTTAAATAAATTTAATATAGAAGATATATAAAGACAAACTAGGTTACAATAATAGCACCCAGCAACAAAAATGCACAAAGGTAACATAAACAGAGCTTTAAGAATCTACACAATTCATGCATGGTTTGGATGTGACTGTACCAAGCATTAGATTTTAACAAGACTATCAGATTTTAACATAAAGAGCTATAATTCTGTTTGAAAAGGATAATTTGTCTTTTTCTTTTTTTTCTCTTTTCCTTCTTTTTGTCCCTCCTTCCTTAAATTTGGAATGAAGAAATAATAGGATCTTCACATTTCTAAATTTATGCTAGTTATAATGGAGGGAAGTTTTATATAAGAGTTTAGTTCAAATTGAGGTAATCTCTTATTTCAATGTAGTAAGTTACCTGTATATTTTGTCTCATAGTTGAACATAATATGTGACTGTGTGCTAATACAGTTGTTCTCTACAAAGGGAAAATATATCCAACTTCTAGTCTGTCTTGTTTGTATAACTATGTGCTATTCAAATTTTGTAACTTTCTGAGAGATAAAACTGTCTTCTAATTGTGCACATAGATCACTGAAAATGTACTTAAAGTAGGCCACTAGAGTTTGACGTGTTTGTTATGAAGACCTACAAGGATAGAGAGCATTATATGAAAGTTTAAAAAATACCATATGCCCCTAAACATAGTTTCTGGAGTTGCTTTCCCTGCCGGCCTAGGCTCCAGAATAAGAAGAAGGTGAGAACGCTCACAGGTACCCAGGGGCTCTAGAAAAGGAGAGTTGCTCCATTCCAACTGGCTCTCTGAGAGGCAGCCCCCCCAAACTGTCTGAGAACCTGGGAGTTGAAACCTTTCCCAGGTGTTTCACAGCAGACCAAGGACCCATGTTAAGGTTCCTGGGACAGTGCTGAGAAAGCAAGGGGTGTTGTAGCCCTCTCCTGTCCTAGAAGGGGGTTGGCTCTGACCCATTTCTGTGTGCCCTCAGGGGCGTCCCGCCCCAGCTTGCTACCCATGACCCTGTTTGACCTGTGCCCTGTCCCCTAAAAAGGCCACAAGGGTTGTGGTGGGAGTGAGGGACAAAGGCACCTTATCTCTTTAGCTTGACAGAAGCCTTTTGTCACCACAAGAACCTACTTGCCTCAAACCTGAGCCCCTGCTCTAGAAATACCTACCTGTAAAGAAAGTTCATGGTACCTTTAGAAAATTCGCTATTTCAGTCTCCACATTTTCCAATTAAAGACTGAGAACCTAAGAAAGTTAAAGGACTTCCCACTGGTCACACAGTGAATTAGCATATATGGAAACAAAATATTTCATAAAAAACTACCTTTTCTGGTCATGATAAATTGTTAGTAATACAGCTAAGTTTTTGAAGAAAACAACACTAAATCTGGTACCTCTGAGGGGCAGTTAACAACACCCTGCTTATCTGATGTTTCTCTTATTTGACTGTTTCGTTTCTAAGGTGAGAGGACTTTCAAATGCCATCACTGTGATGCTACCTTTAAAAGGAAGGATACTTTAAATGTTCATGTCCAGGTGGTCCATGAAAGACACAAGAAATACAGATGTGAGCTATGTAATAAGGCATTTGTTACACCCTCAGTGCTTAGAAGTCACAAGAAAGTAAGTAGAAGCCTTCCCTGAGTTGAATGGATTACATATTTAAGCTATATGGGCATGTATGCTCATTATCATGTGATAATCAATTTAATATTAACTGATCAATATATGACTCAAAATGACACATAAGGGATGCATGATTTATATGAACTCTTCAGAAACTGTCTGTTCTATTTACTTTTTCAGAGGAGTTATATAAATTTGTATGAAGGTGAACCTAGATTTAGGTATGGATTCTGCACTGCCCTGAGTTATGGTGATACATGGGTCATACAAAATACTCAATGAGTGGGAACTTGTCAATTTTTGTACATTTTTGGGTGAATATAGGGTTTTTTTTTAAACGAGTAGTGCCATAATTTTATTTTTCAAAGCTAATTCAGATATTTATTTACAAGTTATTAGACTGAGCTCTTCCAGGACTGGAATGGTTCTTTTTCTTCTTGCATCTTGCATTATCTTTTTTATATGATGCTTATTACCTTAAGCAAATCACAAGGTTACTTTTATTTGTTTTATAAGTATACTTTAAGTATATTTTCAAAAATAGCAATATTCATAGTGTACCAAACACAGTTACAGTTTTTAATGTTGACATTAGAAGTGAGTCTGAAGTGTAATAGGTTCTGCTATTTAGCGTGTACTCTGAATGAATGTGAGGAAGTGACTCATGCTTCAGTGTGACTTTTATTTTGGTACCTATCCTCAATATAGCTGTTTCAAAAGGACTTACTTGAGGAACTTTCTTTTCCTGTTTCTTTAATATTCAGTAATAATGATATTGTCCTCTTTTTTGAATTTCTGAATAAGATAATCTTTTAACTATCTTTTCTTGAATTACTTTTGTGCATGAATTTAATAAATTTGTATTGTGTTTTAATAAATGTGGGAAAAAATAGTTTTCAAGAGAGATATAGTTTGTGATCACAGATTGTCATACAGTACATTTTGTAGAGCATTGTTCATTTTTGTCTCGTACATTCATCCAGTATTGTTCACATAGTGACCTGTTTCCATGCCTTTTTATCTGTATTTAACATATTTTAGTATTGTACCTTAAATGTCTTTTAAAACCAGCTAACCACTGGCACGTGGGTGGCTCAGTCGATTAAGCATCTTACTTCGACTCAGGTCATGATCTCGTGGTCTGAGAGTTTGAGCCCCACATCAGTGTCTGTGCTCAGAGCCTGGAGCCTGCTTTGGATATTGTGTCTCCCTCACTCTTTGCCCTTCCCCCACTCATACTCTGTCTCTCGCTGTCTCAAAAATAAATATTAAAAAAAAATTAGGGGCACCTGAGTGGCTCAGTCAGTTAAGCGTCCAACTTCGGCTCAGGTCATGATCTCACAGTTCATGAGTTCGAGCCCCGCATCAGGCTCTGTGCTGACAGCTCAGAGCCTGGAGCCTGCTTTGGATTCTGTGTCTCCCCCTCTTTCTTCCCCTCCCATGCTCATGCTCTGTCTCTCTCTGTTTCTCAATAATAAATAAATGTTTAAAAAAATTAAAAAAAAATAAACGATTTAACAAAATTCTGTTCCTAATAAGATATATTTTTGAATTAAACCAAAGGAACATTTTAATTCTTTTCATTAATATTGACTTAATGTTGTTTAGTTTGAAACTTATACCACTGACAAGTAACTTAGGTTATATAAATGAACAATGAAATACTTATGTAGCAGCAAGAGAAGTTCTGTGGATTTTATAAGATACTATACATAAATTGGTAGTTGCCTGCTTGGAATAATCCAATGTTGTAATAATAGATGTATACAATATCTAAACAACCTTACACTAATCAAGAAAAAATTGTTGTATTTTGCTCCTCTGTCAGGGAACGAGAAGAATATAGGTCTGCTATATGTTAAAATGTTATACCATTTCCTTTAAAATGAGCCATAATGTGAACCATGGGAGTAACAGCTCTTACTCTGAAGAATGTATAACTGTTTTGTGTAAGAAGTTGTAGTGAAAATGGAAAGTTAAGTGCCTGCCAAGTGCAGAATCAAGGAGATGTCTGTGGTAGCTGGTGTCATTGGCTAGTATGGCAGTTGGTCAGACTGTATTTCTCAATCTTGATTATAATATAAATAATTTTCGGTGGAAAAATATTTAAAAAGACACTGATGTTGACTAAGGTATTTAGTTTATAGCTCTTTAAAAAATTACATATACAATAGTTGATATACAAATATAGATTATAATTCAAATATGAAAAATTTCAAATTACATATCAATAAGGCTATGAAACTAATTATATTAAAGTGAGAAATTAATTTAATATGGAAGATGAGAATGTTTTGCTACATTGGTGCTCTTTTGAGATTATCAGGTGATGAAGTAACTGCCCTACCCCTTTTTCTATCCCAGGCAGTGTGTCCCATCTGGTAACACATCATTAAAAAATATATTTTTAATGTTTATTTATTTTTGTGAGAGGGATAGAGCACAACTGGGGAAGGAACAGAGAGAGAGAGAGAGAGAGAGAGAGAGAGAGAGAAACACAGAATCTGAAGCAGGCTCCAGGCTCTGAGGTATCAGCACAGAGCCTGCTGTGGGGCTTGAACCCATGAACTGGGAGATCATGACCTGAGCCGACGTCAGACACCTTAACCGACTGAGCCACTCAGACACTCCCATTTTTTTAAAAAAAATTTTAATTTTTGTTTATTTTTGAAAGAGAGAGAAAAAGAGTGTGAGCAGGGGAGGGACAGAGAGAGACAGAAACACAGAATCCGAAGCAGGCTCTAGGCTCTGAGCTGTCAGCACAGAGCCCAATATGGGGCTTGAATTCATGAGCTGTGAGATCATGACCTGAGCCTAAGTTGGACATTTAACCAACTGAGCTACTCAGGAACCCCAAAGATGCCCCCATTTTTCAAAAACCTTTCCTATTCTTTTTATATTAGCCCATGGCAATTCAAATAATAATAATACGTGCCAGTAATTTGCACAAAAACTAATACAAACACAAGTCCTGGAAACTCTGTTTTATGGTGGTAACCCAGGTGATCCACTGTCTGCTTTTATTGATTTGTAGGTCATCATTGAAATTAAAAAAAAAATAGTTTCATTGAGAATGTGCAGATATCCGAAGTAATTTCCTCCTTCTCCCTTCTTTGTCCCTTCTCCTAAGTTTAAAAAATAATGGGACTTGAAAATAGCTCTGACCCCTCAATTATTGGAACAATCTTTTTGATGTTAGTAGAATAGCTGGTATCCTGATGAGATTGTGAGACAAGTTGTAAAAGCTCCATCTGCCTCCTCTTTTTGGAGAGGTCACTCTTTTCTTTGAACTCTCTAACATTCTGTCAAAATTCACTTTTGATGATACATATTCATCTTTCTTTGTATGATTGTTTTTATGCCAAGATTAAAGGTATGTTGAGAGCAAGGATGTTCTTTCAAACTGCTCAATTAACACCTGCTGATTTAAAGATCAAACCAGATTTATATTTCTTTTTGCTTTGCAGTAAAATGAATCCAGTCAGACAAGCATAATGCAAGTAACAGATTACTTTATTGAGATTAATTTTGTCCTCAAGAGCTAAATACACACAAAGAATGTGAAAAATGCGTCTAAGGAAGTATTTCTTGGCAGCAGTCAAGGGCAGCCGTAACCCCATTTTGATTATGTGGTTTTACCAGCATATACTGGTTTTGTATAACTTAATCATTTTTACTTGGGGGCTCCATGAAGGCTTAAAAAGTAAACTGTAGAATTATTTTCAAATTAGCACTAATGCATGATTCTAAAGTTTGGTGGTTTTTTTTTTTTTTGTTTTTGTTTTTTGAAGCAGTGGAAACACCCGTGATAAATTGTTTAAAATCTCATTGTGATATTAAATCATTTTAATGAAACGTAATCCTGGAAAAAAAGGATTTACCATTGTCAGAGGCATTTCATCATTTTTACCTAATTCTTTATATTTATCCTTAACTCTTTTTATTCCTTTCGCTTTAGACCCATACTGGAGAAAAGGAGAAAATCTGCCCATATTGTGGCCAGAAATTTGCCAGCAGTGGTACACTGAGAGTTCATATCCGTAGCCACACAGGTATGTAGATTATAATTGGTAATAAAAACAACTTAAAGAAATACAATTCTTTTAAGACAAGGAATATTGTAATATTATATCCCCGATTAATAACTAATCTTAGCTGTTTTCTCTGCTTTAAAATTTTATAGAATCCAGTTCCTTACTCTCGCAAAATTTTAAATAAGTTTACTTTCCCGGAGCACCTGGGTGACTCAGTTGGTTGAGCATCCGACTCCGGCTCAGGTCATGATCTTGCAGCCTGTGAGTTCGAGCCCTGAGTTGGGCTCTGTGCTGACAGCTTAGAGCCTGGAGCCTGCTTCGGATTCTGTGTCTCCCTCTCTCTCTGCCCCTCCCCTGCTCATGATCTGTCTCTGTCTCTGTCAAAAATAAATAAACATTAAAAAAAAATTTTTTTAATAAGTTTACTTTCCCAAACTAAGTTAAATATCTGAAATAGAAATACTTTAGCTAATGTTTGGTTGTGATGTAATTGTGATTTACTTTATATTCTATTCTAATGGATGGGATAGGGAATAGCAGTTTTACATTTTATAGAAGGCTCAGGGCCTCCTCTTAAAATTCCTTCCTATAACTGACTTCAGATGTGGCCTTTTTAAATTTAAAAGGTCCTTGGAATATTGTTTGAATGCTGTAGGTTTTTATTGAAAAAAGGTGAGGCAACCATAATATCCATTATGTCATGGATTGCTTCCTAAAGAGTTGTCTTCATTTCTTATGACTTTTTGTGCAATTTCTCCCATGGAGGAGGGTTATGCCCTAGTGAAGGCTGTATAAACAACTAAATATTCTTTTTTATATTTTTAAATGAAGTATAGTTGACATACAAGATTAGTTTCATGTATATAACATAGTGATTTGATAATTATATACATCACAAAAAGCTCACCATAAGTATAGGATAAGTCTAGTTACCATCTGTCACCATACAAAGTTATTACAATATTATTGACTATATTCCCTATACTGTACTTTTCATCCCCATGACTTATTTTATAACTGAAAGTTTGTACCCCTTAATCTTCTTTACCTATTTCACCCTCCCACCCCCCCGCCACTGCTTTCTCCTCTGGCAACCACTAGTTTCTTCTCTATATTTGTAAGCCTGTTTCTTTTTGTTGCTATTGTTAGTATTTGTTTATTTGTTTGTTCATTTGTTTTGTTTTTCAGATCCCACAAATAAGTGAAATAATATGGTATTTGTCTTTTTCTAATTTACTTCACTTAGCATAATACCCTCTAGATCCATCCATGTTGTTGTGAATGGCAAGATGTCATTCTTTTTTATGGCTAAGTAATATTCCATAATGTATTTATACTATGTTTTCTTTATCCCATTTATCTACCAATAGATACTTATATTGCCTTCATGTCTTGGCTCCTATAAATAAAGCTGCAAGAAATGTAGAGGGGCATACATCTTTTTGAGTTAGTGTTTTCATTTTCTTTGGGTAAATACCAGGAAGTGGAATTACTGCATTGTATGGTACTTGTATTTTTAATTTTTTGAGGAACCTCCGTATGATTTTCCAGAGTGGCTTCCTCAATTTACATTTTCACCAACAGTGTATCAGGGCCCCCCTTTGTCCACATTCTCACCACTATTTGTTATTTCTAGTTTTTTTGTTACTAGCCATTCTTAATGATGTGAGATATTATCTCTTGGTGTTTTTGATTTGCATTTCCCTAATGCTTAATGATGTTCAGCATCTAGTCATGTGTCTGTTGGCCATCTGTATGTCTTCTTTGGAAAAGTGTCTGTTCAGATCCTCTGCACATTTCTTTTAGTGGATTATTTATTCTTTGGGTCTTAGTTGTATGAGTTCTTTATATTTTGAATATCAGTCCCTTACTGAATATATCATTTGCAAATATCTTTAAACAATTAAATATTCTTGAAAGAACCTTGTCTGGATTTTCTCTCTCAAGTAGAGAAGTACTTGAAAAGACTTGAAAAAAATACTCTTAATATTGATAGCCAGACTATTGTACATGAATCTTAAATGGTTTTCAGTAGCTAGACTGTATGTGGTAAACTATTTAGCTAGATTACATTGCTGAAGATTCCTATTCAAGAACCATAGCATTTGACTTTATCAGTGTATTCCCAGCACCTGGTGCAGTGTCTATCACAGTAACTGTCTTGCGGATGAGGAAATGTTAGTTTACATAAGCTAAAGAATCAATAGTACAATTATTATACATAGGTGGAGGAAAGAATAGCAGTGGAACATAATTTCTTATTCTGGAAATTATTTGGCTAAAGCTAAAACACAGAATATCAAAGTAATATTTGTTATCTTAGAGTACCCTCTTTTTTTATTTTTAATTTTTTTTAATGTTTATTTAATTTTGACAGAGACAGAATGCGAGTGGGTTAGGGGCAGAAAGAGAGGGAGACACAGAAGCAGAAGCAGGCTCCAGACTCTGAGCTGTCAGCACAGAGCCCGACGCGGGGCTTGAACTCACGAGCTGTGAGATCATGACCTGAGCCAAAGTTGGACGCTCAACTGACTGAGCCACCCAGGCGCCCCTAGAGTACCCTCTTAAATACTATTAAATGAAACCATAACCAAGAACATATCAAACAGTATACATAATGGCTATGAATAATGTGTGCCCTAAAGAAAGGAGGTCTTCTTGCTTAGAAGAATCTAGGGAAAGTGAAGTTTTGGGGACAAACCAGAAGCAGAGAACAACAAAAAGAAAAGAAGAGAGAAGCAAAAGACAGGAGCAGAGAATCACACTGAAGGCAGGTGGACTTAAAATTATGCCAGAGGCTTAGCACCATGTCCTGATTGTACAGAAAAAGCAAGTGATTGATATAATTTCGTATAATTTTCTCCTTTTCTTAGGTTTCCTTCTTACAGGATATCATGAGAATTTTATGTTCAGTAGCTTTTCCTTTCCTGTCAAGTTTTTCAAGATCCTAAATCATTGAATATGCTGAAGCTTTAATAATTTATAAACATAATCTTGATTGACTATTGATAAGGAGCTAATTTACTATCATGTTGTCTGGCATAAATAATCATGGGATTTTCTTAATGTATTACCTTTGGAAAAATGCATTTTCAATGGGAAAAAACGTGTTTAGGTCCCTCTGTTTCTGATTAACCTGGCCTTTCTTTTTAGTAAATGTTTAATGGAGAACTTGGTTGGAAAAATTATTTTTGGCGGTGTTTTGAATTCTGAACTATTAGTGTTTCATTAATTTCTATTAATTAATTGAATTGAAATTAAACCATAATGGGCTCCAAGATAACCTTTCAAAATTTAATATACCTTTATCAAAACTTGTCCTTGGCTTTTTAAATTATTATCATCTTCCTTGTTGGGCATACACCCAAAGTATGCTTGATTTCTAAGTCTAAAAAAGAGATTATAGGCAGTAAATTTTGTTAAAAAAAAAAGAATATTGTCCCGTCCTTAAAGAGCTGTTGATAGTAGCAAAATAAATGGAAATAGGGCCTTCATATCCAACATTGAAGAGATTGGTTAAATAAATTATGATACATCTATAAATTGGAATATTCTGTAAGGAATAAAAAAAATTACATATTATATTATTTGTTAACATGAACAAAATAAGCAATATAAGTTACAAAACCAAAATGATGTATTTTTGTAAGGATGAAACATTTCTATATAAAGGTACTAGAGTTAAATACTAAATTATTAGCTGTGGTTATTTCTTTGTGTTGCACACATGGGCAGTTTGAATTTTCTTCATGATTTTCTGTGTTTTCTAATTTTTATGTACTAAGCTTCTTATATAATAAAATATTTAAAGTATATTAACATTATGATTATGCAGGTAACAACTATTATTAGATTTATGTTAAATTATTAAGGTGTGACAGGTTTCTGCATCTTATTCTCAAAAAGGGCCAGCAAAAAGTGTAAAAACTGTGTTTTAAAAGGAAAAAATGAGAAAGCAAATATGGTGACATGAAAACCTAAGTGAGGGCTATAGTGCCTACTATACGATTTTTCCATTTTCCTCATGTTTCAAAATGTTCATAGTTAAACGTGGGAGTGTCTTATTCCAATGAGAACAACTGAGTGGATACAGATGGCGGCTCAGAACATCCAGCTTCATAGCTAACATCTTGTTCACATCTCCCTCAGAGCCTAGTTCCTTCAACAGGAAGACTTCTAGTCTTTAAATATAAACAGACTTTCTGTTGTTTTGTTTTGTTGCTTATAGTAGTGCTGCTCAGAGAAAACTCAGATTCTTCTGAAAAAGAAGAGTTTTATCACTTCAGGCCTAATCATCTTGAAAAAGGAATTCCATGAAATTTGCTATTGGCATACAGGGCTTTTAGAAGTTTTAAAAAACAATACAGTGGAAAATATATGTATTCTTTCCCAAAGAAGGCTTAAAGAGATGGTGAGGCTTACCCAGTTATTGTAGTGGTTTCCCCTTGTTTTGTGCAAAGTGACTGCCCCTTATTTCATGGAACTCATCAACTACCAGTTCTTTTCCCATTTGACATCCCGGGCTCCCTTATTGGGCTTCGTTTGCTTTCCAATGAAATGTAACTTTCTCTGTGATATATTACCTGACCATCCCCTACCCTTCAAGATAGGTTGGCATGCTCTATCTTATACTGCTCTCAACACTGCGTGCTTCCAAATACTCATACTTCTTCAGCCATCTGTAGATTCTCTGTTCCCTTAGAGCTGTGCTCATATCTGATAACTTATTTGTTTACTATTCAAAGAACTGCCTGGCATAGAGAAAGAACTTAGTGAATGCCTCTTGAATAAAGGAATCTACAAATAGATTGCAGTTCCTGTGGGATAGTGGAAAGCATGTTGGCTTCATGTTGAAAAATCCTGGATTTGACTCTAAATTTAACTGACTATAAAATCACTTTTTCATAAAATAACATAAAAATTGTGGCAGTCACCTCAGGAAATGCTAGAATCAAAGAATTAATCGCTAAATTCCCTAATCTATTAGCCAGTCCCACCTCAATATAAAGTTGGGCCCTTTGCTCTCCTTTCCATTCTTTACCTCATGGCTTCATCATGTAATTGGTTGGAAACAATTGTACAACAAATAATAGTTAACAACATAGTTTAAGATTTAGCTCACCAATATATAAAAAATTACAGTGCTTAAATGAAGAAATAAAGAACCATATTTGGCCAACCAACACTAAAAACTTACTATGACTCCTTTTAACTTGGAATTGCCTAGTTTTAAAAATTCTTGTTAGAAAAGGTAAAGGAAATTGGTCCTGACAAATGCCCTATCCATTTTGTTTGACAAGGTTCACTCTACAGGAACTGGAATCATGACAAACAATTGTGTAGTATATTATAGTCTGTTGCTCTTTGTAGCCTCTCATCTAGTGGAGATTTGGGGTTCTCATTGTTTACTATGTGCTTTTTTAAATGTTTATTTATTTGTGAAAGAGAGAGACCAGAGTGCAAGTGGAGGAAAGGCAAAGAGAGAGGGAGAGAGAGAATCCCAAGTGGGTTCTGAGCTGTCAGCCCAAAGCCTGACACAGGACTTGAACCCACAAACTGTGAGATCATGACCTGAGGCGAAGTCGGATGCTCACTGACTGAGCCACCCTGGCACCCCCATTATTTACTATATATAAATGTCTTTTTTCAATTATGATATTATCCTTACCTTGCATATTTGTTCCATGACTAGATGCTGAACTAAAGGTTAGGGCCAGATCAGGCTCAGGTTTTTAATCAAGTTTATTGAAGGAGAGAAGCTCTTTCAAATATTATCTGAGTTAATCCTTCCATGGCTAGTGTCCTGGGTTTCTAAGACCATTCTTACTTTCTAGATGAGGCAAAGATTCAGAGAAGCAAATGACCTATCCAGTCAAGGTAGTAAGATCCAAATCTTATGACTTTAAGTTCTATTTTATTTTGGTGTTATCTCTTCTTTTTTACTACAAAAGTTACATGGCTGCTACCCAGTTATTATAATTACACAAGAATTACACAAATTCATTAAGTTCTCCAGTAAAAAAGATGAGGAATGGGGCGCCTGGGTGGCGCAGTCGGTTAAGCGTCCGACTTCAGCCAGGTCACGATCTCGCGGTCCGTGAGTTCGAGCCCCGCGTCAGGCTCTGGGCTGATGGCTCGGAGCCTGGAGCCTGTTTCCGATTCTGTGTCTCCCTCTCTCTCTGCCCCTCCCCCGTTCATGCTCTGTCTCTCTCTGTCCCAAAAATAAAAATAAAAAACGTTGAAAAAAAAAAAATTAAAAAAAAAAAAAAAGATGAGGAATGAAATTCTACAAGTCACATATTATTTTAATAGTATGAAAGTTTTATCCTTTATAATAATTTTTTAAATGTTTATTTTTGAGAGAGCACACACTTGCAGGGGGAGGGGCAGAGAGAGAAGGAGAGAGAATATCATATAGGCTAGACTCTGCATCCGCACTGTCAGTGCAGAGACCTGCCCTGGGCTCCAGCTCACCAACTGTGAGATCATGACCTGAGCCGAAATTAAGAGTCAGATGCCTAACTGACTGAACCACCCAGGCTCACCTGAGAGTTTTATCTTTTAGAGTCAAATGGAAGGTGTGTGTGTGTGTGTGTGTGTGTGTGTGTGTGTGTGTGCGCGCGCGCGCGCGTGTGCATGGGCATTTAGCATTCATATGCATCTGTTCATTTTCTCCTGAGTCACCTTTATGACAGGCAATAACATAGAAAATGATAATTAAATTTATTTTCCCAGATTTTTTTTTGCCTTTATTATTTTAGAGCAGTTTTAGGTTCACAATGAAATGAAGGGAAGGTATAGAGATTTCCCCATCTGTTCCCTCCCCACCCCCACATATATACCTTCTCCTGTTATCAACATCCACAACCAGAGTGGTATGTGTGTAACAACTGATGAACCTACATTGACACATCATAATCACCCAAAGTCTGTAGCTCACATTAGGATTCACTCTTGGTGTTGTGTATTCTTTGGGTTTGGACACATGTATAATGATATGAGTTCATCAGTATGCTGTCCTACAGCATATTGCATAAAATATCCTATTTTAAGGCACTTGCACTACCTTAAAATCCTCTGTGCTTTACCTCTTTATCCCCCAACCCTTGATGACTGGCAACCACTGATCTTTTTTCCTGTCTCCATAGTTTTGTTTTCTGGAAAAATACTTGACATATACATAGTTTGACATTTTTCAGAATGCCATGTAGTTGAACAGATTCCTTTTTTCTCTAGGAAATGATTATTAATTGATAGTTGGGCCTTTTAGTGAAATGGATGTACAGTAAGATTTTTATAGAGCTAATAGTCTTTATTTTTTCCCCATTATGTTGAAGGAGTCAATTTCATTTTTTTTTGTAATATTGAAACTGTCCACCAATATTTGGGGAAACCAAATCTCCTTTTTTATAACATCAAATAACATTAAGTTTTATGAAGGAAAATAGGACTCCTGTTTGTGTTTCTTCCTTCCAGTTTCCCAATTGGTATCTTTCATCATTTCCTATCAGTATAGTGACAGTGTTGCTTTGTGTAATATTAAAGGCAGTTTCCTTCATATTAATTTTCTTAGAACAGGTCTTATTTTATTTGTCCATGATTAATGGGGTCATTCTGTAAGACAATGATAACTTAGCTATTAGATTACTACCTGTTAGTTCCAGGAGGAGTCTTAGTGTTTATGTCACTGTTTTAATTTTAGTCAACAGTGCTTAAAAAAACATTTAAAAACTCCCCTTATTCACATTTTGATTGATATTATCCTTTACTATCTTAAATAGCCAACCAGTCGTGTCCTTGCTTCACCTTGTTTTCCCTCCCCTCTCTTCTCCTCTACCCATTACCACCATTCTGTATTGCATGGATGAAGTCTGACAAAACTTTGTGGTTTTTTTTTTCCCATTAACTTTGAAAATGTTATTTTTACAAACCTTGTATCCACCTTGTAAAGTCCATTCATCCTTCATAATTAGGTGATTAGAAAAGGATCATACATGGCAGGTGTGTACAAGGCAGTTGCTTTTATACAGATTCGAAGGGACACATGCACCCCAATATTTATAGTAACATTACCAACAATAGCCAAATTATGGAAAGAGCCCAAATGTCCATTGACTGATGAATGGATAAAGAAGATGTGGTATACACACATACACATACACATATGTACACACACACAATGGAATATTGCTCAGCCATCAAAAAGAATGAAATCTTGTCATTTGCAACGTGGATGGAACTAGGGTGTATTAGGCTAAGTGAAATAAGTCAGTCAGAGAAAGATAAATATATGATTTCATTCATATGTGGAATGTAAGAAACAAAACAAATGAACATAGAGGAAGGAAGGAAAAATAAGATGAAAAGAGAGAGGGAGGCAAACCATAAGAGACTCTTAAATAGAGAGAAGAGGGTTGCTGAAGGAGGTATTGAGTGGGGGGATGGACTAAATGGGTGATGGGCATTAAGGAGGGCACTTGTTGGGATGAACATTGGGTGTTATATGTAAGTGATGAATCACCACATTCTATTCCTGAAATCATTACACTATATGTTAACTAACTTGGATTTCAATAAAATTTAAAAATTTAAAAAATAATAAAAACATAAAGCATAATAGTCTTCACTTTTAGAATAGAAGTGAATTTCATAAATTTTCTAGTTTAAGCCTCTTAATTGAACCCATGCCCTGCAAAATTCAGTGATTTGCTAAGGTTATGCTACTGTTGTTCCTCTGGAGCTAAAGGCTTAAACTTTTTTCAGTGTACACATTGCTGGTATTTTTAGTTCTTATTCTAATTTTTACTGTTACTCTTGAACTAACTATAGAATTACATACATTCCTTCCATAATGTTTGGTGATCGTTGATATATCAACCAGTTGAGGATGATAGTCTCAATTTAGAAGCTTGAGGGTCTGTCATTTGTTACTTAATTCCAGTTATGGAGAAACTTTCTCACCATAAAGTCAGCTGTCTCTACTTCCTTGTTATTTAATACCTCGATCATAGCCTAAATCTGGATCCTGGAGTCAGATGACAGGCACTCCATTTTATTTATTTCCTCCCAGTGTGAGCTTTACAGTAAGTTGCTTAACCTCTTCAAAGCTTAGTTTCCTCATCTAAAGAACAAGGATAAGCATAGTGCTCACTTCATAGCATTGCTTTGAGGAACAAGTGAAGGTCTACGTCAGGATCCTTGCACCGCACCTAGCCCAGTGTGCGCAGGCAGTAGTATGAGCTGCCGCCGCCACGGTTGCTGTGTGCTTTGTCTTGGGTATTCCTGCCTGAATTTAACCAGTTACGCCACCTCCCTTGATATACGGCCCGCCCCTCTGTTCCCAGTGTCATCATCATCATCTTTTTATAACCTTTAGCAGCAGAATATAGATCATCTGTGCAACATAGAGGAGGGTTTGCTGTCAAACAGGGATGCCTTGGGGTGAGTGAGGGTGCATGTACTGTGTGTCGCCGTCACCATCAGTGAAGGTGAATGTTTAGGTCTGTGCCTGGCAGGCAGCTCTGTAATTTATCATCCCGTTTCCTAAGCTACAGAGACAGGGATGGCACTCTGCGGGGTCAGCCGAAATAGTGGAGCACATTCTCCTGTTGGTTTATAGCTTCTTAGGGTCAGTGAGAGCTGGGGTCAATTCTGCAAGGGAATCCATGGACTGTGACATGAATTCCATCAGTTGTTCATAAATTATGAAAGAAATTCTAGGAACTGCTTTTGGGGTTTTAAAGCTCTGGGCCAGAAGGTTAATTACTTGCCTACAGTTCCAACCAACTTTTTGTGTTAATAGATACCGGCTGTGTTGGCCCTTCTGTTTAGGCTTGCTTCCACATTGTCATTTGAATGTAGTAATAAATCACTGTCTTAGGAAACAGTTAATTTTTTTAGTAAATACCTGTGATCAGCTTAGAAATAAAGGATCAGTATATCATAATTTGATTATGCTTGGATTTTAGCCGCTGTTTTCTCATTCTTTTTCTTTTCTTTTTTTTTTTAACTTTTCAGAAACACATCTATTCTCTTTTTATTTTTTTTTAGTTTTTTTTTAACGTTTATTTATTTTTGAGACAGAGAGAGACAGAGCATGAACAGGGGAGGGGCAGAGAGAGAGGGAGACACAGAATCTGAAACGGGCTCCAGGCTCTGAGCTGTCAGCACAGAGCCCGACACGGGGCTCGAACTCACGGATCATGAGATCGTGACCTGAGCCCAAGTCGGCCGCTTAACCGACTGAGCCACCCAGGCACCCCTCATTCTTTTTCTAAAGGAATTCATTTATTCTTTTTAGAATATTCAAAGTTATAAAAAAGTAGCTATAAATGATTATAAACTGTATTAAGACAATATGATAATTATGAGTAAATAAAAATAGGTGATTAGCAAAGTAATTATAAACACAGATGAACATTAAAGGCATGTTTTCTACATTTTTACAAGAATTAGATTACCTTCTATGTTGCGAGGAAGCTTATTTTGCTATGTTTATTTTCTAGGTGGTTAATTACTACTATTAGGCCAAATTGAGTGTCCTCTTACCTGCAGATAATCTAAGAGTTAACAGAACAGCTGAGCGTAGAATCTCCATACAAATAAATGATATTCTGAGTATCACAATTCCAGAGCCTTACATTTTCCTTAAGAAGTCATTCCTGGGTAAAGTCTTAAACTACATGACTTTTGTTTTCTCTGCGTTATTTTGACACTTCAGATCGTTTTTGAATACTGACCACATCAGTCGAATGTTAATATTTTTTCCCTATTTTTTACTCTTTCTCTACTTCACTCCTCCCACTTGATTTTTGAGTTAGTGATAAGCATATATAACAGCTTAAAAGAAAGGGAGAAATATTCATTTTCATTTTCATTGGTAGTATTATAATCTTTTTTAAAAATTTTTTCAAACATTTCAAAGGCCCTAGTTTCTAATGCAAAAACTATAGTGCTTATGTCAGGGTTTGTCATCGGGTGGATATGAGGCACAGAGGGAAGAATGAGGGCGTAACACTGGTCTTGGAATGTGGCATCATGAACAGTCATCAACTGGATTAGTAATGTAGTCACAATGATTCCAAAAATAGGGATGATTTGAAATGTACCACTGTTGAGGCACCTTGGTGGCCCAGTCAGTTAAACATCTGCCTTTTTTTTTTTTTTAATTTTTTTTGAGAGACACAGAGACAGAGTGTGAGTGGGGGAGAGACAGCGAGAGAGGGAGACACAGAATCTAAAGCAGGTTCTAGGCTCCCAGCTGTCAGCACAGAGACCGACGCTGGACTCAAACCACAAACCTCGAGAACATGACCTGAGCCAAAGTCGGAAGTCTAACCGACTGAGCCACCCAGGCGCCCCAAGTGTCTGACTCTTTCAGCTCAGGTCATGATTTCACAGTTCATATGTTCGAGCCCCGTGTTGGGCTCTGTGCTGACAGCACAGAGCCTGCTTGGGATCCTCTGTCCCTCTCTCTCTGCCCCTCCCCTGCTCATGCTGTCTCTTTCTCTCTCAATACATAAATAAGTAAACTTTTTAAAATGTACCATTGTTTGGTACCTCTCTTTTTATCATCTCTTCATTTTTTTTGGTATACTTGGATCTTTTGATTGTATTATTTGATATAATGGAAGTGACCCAGACAACAGTTTTCATCAACTGTATCTCAACAGCTTTATCTGTTAGTACATTTCTACATAATATGAATAGCGACCTGTATCCAATTTGGGGCACCGACATTTTCCTTTAGTTTAGGAAAACTATAAGAGATTTGTTTCCTCTGATATACACTTTCTTCTACCATTGCTACCACTTTCTCCCCCGAGAACAGCTTCTCTGTGTGTTGTTTTCCTGCAACTCCGAAGTGTGCCTTGGGGCTGGGGAAGGTTTTATTCCTTTTCTGGTTTGGGGGTAAGGAGAATCATTTTCACAGTTTCTTGCTGCTCAGAGTTATATACTCTTGATTCTTGCTCACTGGCACTGTTAGTAGGTAGACCCTCTGTGTGCAGGGTCCTGAGGTTTGACTACTTCATCACTCCAGGACCTCTGTTCACAAACTATGCTCGTAAATACTGGGCTAAATAACATTTCCGGTGGAGATTCCTAAATATGGGAAACTGCTGGGTGAAATTCTTAGTTTTCCCAATGAAGTCTGACTCCCTACGAACAAAACCAAATCAGTAATTACCTTCCCTTTGTCTACTTACCTACCTTAAAGTGTCCCTTCATACAGTAGTGGGGAGAACTCGTGTAGGAATTGTTCTTTCTTGGTCAGAGTTTTTAAAACTTTGCCCGTGTCTGGATTGTTCAGATGTTTCTCCTGTTTGTGCGACATTTGCCTTCGCTTCTGTCGGCGCTCACGTGAAGGACTTTGTGAAGGTGTCGCGCTTCCTTCAGACAAATCACATGTGATCATGTCATGTATACACCTGGTTGGCTGAAGTCAAAGCATCTTCACTAGGGAGTCTTTTACTTTCTTTTCCTAGCTACCTCTTCATGAACTCTTGTCTTTTTTTTTATTCTGCCTCTCATGTTCTATTTTGTTTGCATCTGTAAAACACAGTTTTTATATTGCCTTCAACCCATAAATAGTTGTGGCTTTTTATTTGAGATTAGAAAATTAGTGAGCACATGGCTCTCCTATTTTTCTGTTCCTCTATGAACCTCACCTCATTTGATTTGGCATCTCTTTAGAAATGAGAGATGGACACTGTAACTATACTCAGGAAAAGAATGCATCTTTTGCTTTTTCTTAGCTCCATTCATAGAAATTGCATTAAAAAATTGGTTTGTTTTGATTCAGATGGCAAAAATTTTGAATTTTGATTCATTCAGTTAATGAATGTTTCCTCATTCATTAATTTTGATTTTTATATTTTATTGCCCTTCTAATAGTAACTATTAGAAGTTACTAATTTCTTCTAATTAGTAAATTAGAAGAAATTTCCTTCTAATAGTAAACTGTTCAAACTTTTAAAAGTTGAAATACAAGGTGCGTGGATGGCTCCGTTGGTTAAGCCTCTGACTTTGGCTCAGGTCATGATCTTGCGGTTTGTGAGTTTGAGCCCACATCAGGCTCTGTGCTGACAGCTCAGAGCCTGGAGCCTGCTTAAGATTCTGTGTCTCCCTCTCTCTCTCTCTGCCCCTCCCCTGCTTGCTCTCTCTCTCTCTCTCTTTCTTTCTCAAAAATAAACATTAAAAAAAAAAAACCCACAGTGCTCTCTCTGGTTGGGAATAAATATTCCAAAAAGAAAATAAATAAAAGTTGAATTACTCAAGGAGAAGATGTCAAGTTCAGATTTTTGATGTCTTTCTTTCAGAGAGGGTGTCCTTGGGCTTAACTTCTTCAGATCAAGTGAGATTTTGGGATCTGATTAATAGGAGCATTCCAAGCGTAACAACGTGGGGTTCAGTGAGGTCAATGGGGTTTCATGGCTCTTTCTGCTGTAGGAAAAAAAAAAAGAAGTATTTCAATTAATAGAAAAGTGCCAAGAATGAACTTCAGTTACTCCCATCTGTCAGGGTAACATTTCACTTCTCTCTGTGGTGTACTTTTAGTTTATTAGATACTCCATAAATTGAGGGGGTTGGAATGGTGGAATTGGAAAAGTGATTGGGTGGTGCTTGTGCAACTAAATTTTTTATTTATTTTTTATTTAGAATGAGTCACTTTGATGTCTTATAACAATGCCCTTAGTCCACAAAAGCAAAACAAGATAGTCTCATGATATTTGTGGAAAACAAATTTAAACCTCTAAAGAATTCCCATATAGAACTTATATTTTGAAGCTCAACCACATGGAATCATCTTAGAGTATTTTTCATGAACATACACTTTTAAGTTTTGCTTTTTCAGTTGAAATTTGCCCTCTCCAAAATTGATTGTTTGTTGGAAAACTCAAAGTGAAAAGTAAAACTATGGCCCCCAAATTGTTGTGTTATTTAATCCAATTATTTAAACATTATTTCATTTGAATTCATTGAAAGTGGGAGTTTAACTTTATTTTATCTTAAATTATGTTATCTGTGTGTATTCATCTTTTCATCTCTTTAGAAACTTATGAGAGGTCTCTGAAATCTCATAGGTTTTAATTATATTGACAAAATAAAAGTTAAAATTATTAAAATATTTTCAGAAAATAATCTTGTATTTTAATCAAAATCTCTTAAAATGTATGCATTATATATTAAGCTTTTCTGCTTGCTTAAAATCTTCCACAGCATAGGGCTCATTGGCTTTACATTTCTGTTTTTAAATTGTGGTAAAATATACAGAACATGAAAGTTATCATTTTAACACTTTTTAATCTTCAAGGTTGGTCATGGTCATTATTGCTAAATGTGTTGCAGTGTGTTTAGTAGCCTGAAATAAAATTTGATCGCAGATCCCTTTTATAGAGTGGCCAAATTTATTTCTTAAATCCAGGGGCTAATTTGAGAATATCAAGGTTTCTAAGACGTTGGACTTTGAGGCTGGTTGTGGAACAATAGATGGATGGTCAGTGATGTTGTGGCTTTAGGGTCCTTTTGTCATGAAGATACATGCTAACCTGCACTACCTTCACACATTTTAGGATTCTGTTTTAATATTAATATGTTAATCCTTTGGTGAGGTCTAGAGTTCTGATGTCTTTAATTAAAATTACATTCCATGAAATAACAGTAATGTCAATAAATTATAATCCTAATGGCATATATTAAACCAAAATCTGATTTTTCCTGTTTTTAGCTATTTTTGCCAGAGGATGGTTGTGGTCATTGTGCATTTTCTTCTTCAAAGACTCAAGGTAACTTGTTTGAGGATTAGGCTAGACTCTGATAAGGTGCTCCATGTGGCATCCAGCTGTCCCCTCTTGTTACCACTAGCTGCATCAAGAAGGCCCTCTCCGGGGTGCCTGGGTGGCTCAGTCAGTTGAGCGTCTGACTTCGGCTCAGGTCATGATCTTGCAGTCTGTAAGTTTAAGCCCCGCGTCAGGCTCTGTGCTGACAGCTCAGAGCCTGGAGCCTGCTTCAGATTCTGTGTCTCCCTCTCTCTCTGCCCCTCCCCTGCTCATGCTCTGTCTCTCACTACCTCAAAAATAAATAAAACATTAAAAAAAAAAAGAAGGCCCTCTCCAATTTTCTGCAGCTCTTTTCTGAACATCCTCTACCCTCCTCCCTGCACATTTCAAATACTTAAGCTATTTCAATCTTAGGTGGGCCAGCTATGAGAATTTGGAGGCACTTACTTACTTCAAGTTCAGTAAGCTTAAATACTTCTTTTTTTTAATGTTTATTTACTTTGGAGAGAGAGAGACAGACAGACAGACAGACAGAGCATGAGTGGGGGAGGGGCAGAGAGAGAGGCAGACACAGAATCCCAAGCAGCTCCAGGCTCTGAGCTGCCAGCACAGAGCCCGACATGGGGCTCGAACTTGCAAAATCATGACCTGAGCTGAAGCCCAGTGCCCAACCAACTGAGCCACCCAGGCCCCCCTTAAATAGTTCTAATTCAAATATGAAGAGTTAAAAAAATAGTATGCTTCAATCATGTGAAATTGGCATCAAGATTGGCATTGGCATTCATTCACTTCTTTTGCTTTTTGTAACAAAGTTGGCTCAGTCCTTCTCCCCATTCCCACAGAGGTCTTCTTAAAACCTATCTCTGTTTTTTGAAACCTATTTTCTTCATATAATTTATCAATATCTGAAATCATTTTTTTTTCTTTACTTTTTCTTGTCTTTTCAGTACACTAGTAAAATTGAAAAGGCAGTGACTTTGTGACTATTTACAATTGCATTTCCAAAGCCCAGGATAGTAACTAGAAGATGTTATGTGCTCAAGAAATATTTAATGCATGACTAAATTAGCTTCATTCAGTATCCACTTTGTGGCATTTTGAAAATCAACTTGAAATCAACCGTTTACAATTGCCACCATGCTTCTGTTTGTTCCTTGATATGTTTGAAGAAAACACAGGTGGATTTTAAGACTATAGTGTCAGAATATAATTTTAAGAAAGAAGCAAATTAAAAGAATTTATCTATTTTCCTTAGTTACGTGAAAAATATTTTGCCTTTATGTACATGTCAATATTATTTGTGCTGCTGTGGTCATTAAATTTGGCTGTCGGTAGCTAAATCTCATAGATATTTTCCAGTATTGTATTTCCCTTCTGAATGTTGAAGGTGGTTCTCAGTATGCAGCTTAATATTACGTTAGTATTTGCATTAACTTGGGACCTGCTTTGAGACATAACACACATTCCTGACTTGCCCTCTACTTTTTCCTGATGAGCTTTAATAACTAAAAGAATGCTTGAATTTACCAGCCAGAAAAATCTGGTTAATGTTAACTGCTATTGCAAGGAGCAGAGTTTTTGTCAATAACTTTGGAAACTCTAACCCTAATTAACACAAATACTAGCCACATTAGGATACGTAATGGCATATGTAACGGCTCAGTCGGTTGAGCCTCCGACTTTGGCTCAGGTCATGATCCTGCAGTTCATGAGTTCAAGCCCCGCATCAGGCTCACTGCAGTCAGCCTGTCAGCGCAGAGCCCACTTCAGATCCTCTGTCGCTTTCTCTCTGTCCCTGTCCCCCGCTTGAGCTCACCCAAAAATAAATAAATATTAAAAAAATTTCTCTCTCTCTCTTTTTCCCTCTGCCCTCCTCCCCAGCTCACATACACAGGCTCTCTCTCTCTCTCTCTCTCTCTCTCTCTCTCAAATAAAAAAGAAAAATTTATATTCTCAGGGTTAACTCAAATTGAAGATTAGTTCCTGTTTACTCCAGAATAATCTAATGTGTAGATAAAAATATTTCCTAGAGACATATGCATCACAATAATTTGAAATAATGAAGGAAAGTATCATATGCATAATGTAAAAAAAGCAACTAAGAATAACAGCTTCCTTTAAAAATGAAAATTAGGCAAATGACTTTAATAGTTATTAGCATGTTCACTTGTACAGGTCACCTTCAGCTGCAGATTGTGTGGGACCACAGATGGCTTTGTCCTCAGAGTCTTAAGGGCTTGATTGCCTTAAAGATGCTCCAAACAAATGCATAGAGAGGGTAGCAGTTTAATGTAGAGTGTAAGCTGATTTGCAAATCACGCAGGCTAGATTTCAAATGAATTCTATTCATCAAAGCCATTTACCCAGTGACATCCTTTAAGATTAGAGTTCTGTTCTGGGATATTACAATGAATGAGTGGAATTGGACTTACCCAAATTTCCCAAACATATCAGCTCATTATCACTGGATCTCAGGGTTGGAGTAGGAACGGAGCAGAAATTCAGTCCTCTGGAGGTACCAGTTTCTCTTCTTCTGGGCAGTTTACATATGCCTCATGTGCAGCACAGAGAGACATCAGCAAAGATAGTAATTGCCAAAATTAGGCACCTGGTTGGCTCAGTTGGTTAAGCGTCCAACTTCAGCTCAGGTCATGATCTCATGGCTCATGAGTTCAAGCCCTATATTGGGCTCTGTGCTGACAGCACGGAGCCTGGAGCCTGCTTCGAATTTTGTGTCTCCTTCTCTTTCTGCCCTCCCCCGCTTTCTCTCTCTCTAAAAAATAAATAAACATTAAAAAAATGTTAATGGGGCGCCTGAGTGGCTCAGTTGGTTAAGTGTCAGAGTCTCAGTTTCAGCTCAGGTCATGACCTTGTGGTTTTGTGAGTTGAGCTGCACATCAGGCTCTGTACTGTCAGCGCAGAGCCTGTTTGGGATTCTCTCTCTCTCCTTCTGTCTCTGCCCCTCCCTTGCTCATGCTGTCTCTCAAAAATAAATAAACTGTTTAAAAAATTATAAAAATTTGCTAACCTTATGAGTCCAGTGACTGTATTCGTTTGCTAGGACTGTTGTAACAAAGTACCACAAACTGAGTAGTTTAAACAATTTGTTGTTGCACAGTTCTGAAGGCTAGAAGTCTAAGGTCAAGGTGTCATCAGGGCCAGCTCCCTCTGGCACTAAGAAAGGACCTGTTTGAGATCTTTCTCTTGGCTTCTGGTAGTTCTTTGTCTTGTGGCCACATCACTGGACTCTTCACAGGGAGTACTCCTTGTGTGTGTCTTTGCATGACCATCTTCTTGTATATTAGATTAGGGATCTACGCTACTCAAATAACATTTGCAAGGACACATTTTGAGGTAATGGGGGTTAAAACTTCAACATATGAATTGGAGGGGAGGCACAGTTCAATCTGTAATAGTTAACCATGTATTTTTATTGTCCTAATTGGGACACTGGTGAAAGTGAAGGGAGTAGTGTTAATCATTAATCTGGGATAAGCAGCATAGACTGAAATTGCCTTAGGCAAACCTGAATACATGGTCACTGTCCCTATGAGATAGATACAATTTATCCCATTTTTCAGAGGTTCAGTGAGGTTGAATAACCTCCCCAGAGTTATATAGAAAGAGGACAAGTATTATTCAAATTCAGGACAATCAGATTCTAAAAAAAGGAGAAAATCTATCCTTCTAACAGAAGTTAACATTTTCATGTCTATAGAGGAAATTTCTATATTTTGACTCTAGGTAATGTAAAGAATGGATTTGTTTTGCTCCATTCTCTAGAATTTCTTTATCTCTTTTTTTTGCTTAATCAATTTTAGCTATTAAGAAAGAAAATAGTAATGTGGTATGTTACATTAGGCTTAATTAACATTTAATTTACCTGATGACTGCAAGTCTTTGATTTTTGTTTGCTGGATATTCTGTTGGTATTTGGAGAGTGAGAAGACACCTAAAGCTAAACAAAGAGAATACCATGAATATTAAATTATTTTAGGCTTGTGAGAAGAATTTTGAAATGACTTTTTGAAAGTGTAAACCACTTACTGTTTTTATCATGCTTTATTTGTAATCTAGATTTGATTTGTTGGTTGATTTGTTAATAAATAAGAAACATTTTAGCATTCTTCATTACCTATCACTAAAGTAAAACAGACTTTGAAAAATCTAAAAGACTGCTTTGCTTTTCATACTTTATAAGAAGGAAATAAAAAAATTATCTGGAATTCTATGATGCAGGAGTTACCACTGCCAGCATTAGCATTTTGCTGTGTTATTCTGTATTCTTCAGTTCTTTTTTTGCAAGGAGGGGAGGGGTATGCATGGTAAAGGTTAAATGGTCAAGAAATCAATAAATGGCAGTTGTAGCTACTACTCCTTCCACTACTGCTGATGCTGTTACTACTGCTACCATTATTAATTCATTTTCATTTTTTTCATCATCATCCAGGAGAAGCATTACAGAAATAACAGAGAAGTACAATCAGTATGACTTAGGTACTGGATATAGGGGACAGTGAATAAAAGGAAGTACGTTGGAGGGCTAAGCTTCCTATTTGGTAACTGGATGAGTGTGGTGTCACTAATCAGGGCAGGAGATGCAGAGCACATAGGATTAGAAGTTGAAGACATGAATTCAGAATGCCAAATTGGAGTTATTTGTGGGGTGTCCAAATAAAGATACCTGGTTGATGTATGACTCTCTCAAGACTGGGGCTCCCCAGAGAGATCTGAATTAAGATAAAAACGTGTTATAAGTTCAGTGTTAAAATAAGATTCTATTTTCATAGTTTTTCAAATAAATTGGACTCTATGCCTTTATTCTTCTGACAGTGAAGAGCCACACCTTCCTAGGGGTCATGATTATAATAAGGTCAAAAATTCCAGGTCCGCTTCCCTAGTGCAAAGGTTGATTTTTGTCTCACAAAAGAAGTTGAAAAGTCTGGATAGTTCTTTAAAGAGTACTGTTTCTGTTTGTACGGCCATTGTTACTTTTATTTACCTTTTTTTTTTTCCATTTTGGGAGGTTGCCATCATGTTAGAGTGCCCAATTCAAAGGGAGAGTCCTGGGTGCTCCTTCCCGGTGGGAGGCTGGGAAAACGAGGCTTCACTGGGGGCTCTGCTACATTCACGTCTACGTGATGTTACTGCTGAAAACACACAGTACTTAGGCGGAGCAAGGCCCCATGTGTCACAGGGGCCTTGCAACTCAACGTTGTCGCTGCCATCTCATGAAGCAGTGTCAGACACAATGGGAAGGTCAGAAAGACTGTGATGAAAAGTGACCATTGGAGCAACAGGGAGTTCATTGTTGACCTCACAGGGGAGTTTGCTGGAATAATGCGAGTGATACCCAGATTGAACAAGAGTGAGACTCAAATGGGACATGAGCAAGTAAAGGACTAACATATGCTGCTTATGAAAGGAAAGACCTGTCTCTGAGGGAAAGGGAAGACATGGAAGTTTTACATATGCTGAAGGCAAACATTTTAGTGTGTCCTTCTTTGATTGCAGGGTCTGGCATCCTGCCATGTAAGTGCATTGTTAAATGAGAGAATAAAGAATAAATAGTGATTCTGAGTTACTGTTCTTTCTAAATAATTAGGCTTTGACTAGAGGGTAGCTTCAGATTTGTCCTGGAGACTAAATTTTGTCACATTTTGTCATCTCACAGTAAAATTTCTTTTAATGTGTTGTGTATGTTCACTTGTTTTTTTAAAAATGGTTTGCCTGTTTTCTAAATAATAACCTCTAGATGGAAGGTACTCAGTAATCTCAGCGAGTATGGATCAGTTATTGAACTACCAGTGGTTCTACTTAACATATTACCAATTTGTGAAATTCTTTTGAAACTCATCACCCCCAACTGATATAGAATATGAAATCTCTTTTTAAAACCAAAGAATCAAGGGGGCGCCTGGGTGGCTCAGTTGGTTAAGCTCCGACTTCGGTTCAGGTCATGATCTTGTGGTTTGTGGGTTTGAGCCCCACGTCGGACTCTGTGCTGACAGCTCAGATTCAGATTCTGTGTCCTCCTCTCCCTCTCCTCCCCCTGCTCGTGCTCTGTCTCTCTCAAAAATAAATAAACATTAAAAAAAAATTTTTTAAACAAAGAATCAGGGCACCTGGGTGGCTCAGTGGGTTAACTGTCTGACTCTGGATTTTGGCTCAAGTTATGATCTCACAGTTCATGAGATTGAGCCCAGCATAAAATCAGGAGATTTAACTTGGACTCACGTATTAAAAGGAACATGCCACAAGCCTGATGTTGGCAAATGTTTAAATACTGAAGTGCTCTGGGCTCAGTCCCTCCGTGCACAAGGGGAAGACACAGTCCATTGCCCTGAACTGCCCACCGTGTGTTGGCTCAGCTGCATGTGGAGCCTCTTTTTTGGTAGTGCAGGGCCTACCAAATGGCACAGTGCTTTGCTACCTTACTTTTTTCTGACCTGGAGACTTCCTCTGTTTGCAGGTGAGCGGCCCTATCAATGCCCTTACTGTGAGAAAGGATTCAGTAAAAATGATGGACTGAAGATGCATATTCGTACCCATACCAGGGTAAGATTATATTTCAACTCATTAATATTTAGTATAAAAAACTATACTTGTTTTTATTTTTTTAATTTTTTTAACATTGATTCATTTTTGAGAGACAGAGACAGAGTATGAATAGGGAAGGGGCAGAGAGAGAGGGAGACACAGAATCTGAAGCAGGCTCCAGGCTCTGAGCGGTCAGCATAGAGTCCGACGCGGGGCTCGAACTCATAAACTGTGAGATCATGACCTGAGCCGAAGTCTGACGCTCAACCAAGCGTCAGAGCCACCCAGGCGCCCCCTATACTTGTTTTTAAAAAGGAAGATATTTAGTGATGCATGGGTGGCTCAGTCAGTTAAGCCTCCAACTTCAGCTCAGGTCATGATCTCACAGTTTGTGAGTTTGAGCCCCACATCGGGCTCTGTGCTGACAGCTCAGAGCCTGGAGCCTGCTTCAGATTCTGTGTCTCCCTCTTCCTCTGTCCTTCCCCCACTCTCTGTCTCTCTCTCTCCCAAAAAAAATTTTTTTAATTTAAAAAATTTATTTAACTTTACATAAAAAAATAAAAGTGATGTATCTGAAATTATAGGTTTATATTTATGATGGACATTTGGGGATACACTTTTTTTAAAAGAAAAAACAATGAAAGAAACAAAAGTCCAAACTCCAAAAGTTTCCCCATTCTTTGAGTTTTGAATGTGTTTAGGAGGAATAGGAGTTATAATTTGCAAAGTGCCAAATAAATAGATAGCAACATTTTAATACTAAAAAGTATAAAAGATGCTATCTTGCAGAGCATTTGCCAGTAACAAGGACATTCTTGAATTAGAGGCTTGTCTGTAAGTCTGTGACCACTAATTAATACATATGAGCAAGTACATTTGCAAGAAAGATGTTGAAAATAATGTGAGTTATTGGTAGGGGCTGAAAACTGGAAAGGACAACTCACTGCTTTACAGGGTGTGCCTGGTGCTGCCTTCCAATCTTTTCCAAGGGTGCCCTGTGTTCTTTTGCTTGTCAACACCTCTCTCTGGACTGTTCATTCTGTTACATATGGCTCCCCAAACTCAAGCATCTAAGTCACCTGCCATATTAAAGACCATGAACAGCTCACCCTGTATCCAGCTACATTTCTTAGCTCACTATTCTGTTTAGGGCACAGATAGATACTTTCTATGAACTTTCCACTTGGAAATTTGATGTTTTAAATAGTTCTGGATTTTGCTGTACCTGTCTTGTCACTGCATTATTTCTCATGCTGTTCTTTTTTGGTCTGGCCTTTTAACAGTGCTTATGGTTTGTATATAAATGACATATTTTTCCAGCTTTTAAGGACATGCTTAATCCCCTAAGAGCAATTCTAATTTAGGCCTTTCCTGGATTTCACTTTTTACCTTAACTATAAAATAAAAACTTTAGAGAAAACACATAATAATAAAATCCTTTCCAGTATAATAATATTCTAGCCTTCCATTCCAGTTCTGTAGGCCATAAAAGATACCCTCTGAGGTCCTATTAAGAAAATAACTCTTCTTGTCTTTCTGGTGGAGGACACGGGCAGTTTCTCTACTCATTAAAGCAAATCCATAGCGGGTTTCTTGTTCTGGTTTATAACATCATATTTATATTATATGAATATTAGTAATTGGAGTACTTATGGAATATACAATTACTTCGTAAACAATAAAGGATGAGGCAAATATGACTGCTCATAATATGACTTAAATGTGCATAGTCAAAATATTTTTTTTTTTTTACAATTAGTACTATTAAAGATATTTAAGTTGTTTTTAGTTCAGTTTAGGAAATTATCTTATATGTGTACAGTTTTTATAGTAGTGTTAATAATGTGTTTTAAAGATGCCGGTATACCAGCAAAGGAATCCTGGTCCCTCTCATCAAAACTGGTGACGTTAACCAATTCTGGGCATTATGGGAACATATTATATTATTCCACATGATGACCCACAATAAACACGATTATACCACAGAAGAGTCTGTTTAAGTCACAGCAGGAAAAAAAAAGTCTTTTGGGTTCTCTCAAGAAAGTATGATATTTCCAATTCAACTAATCCATTTTTACTTTGTTTTAATATAAAGTTTATTAATGACACTAATAGAAATAATTATAATAAATACAAAGACCACCAATCACATGCCAGGTACTAGTCTGGGCCTTCACATTAATTCATTTAAGAAGCCTCATAACAATTTGTTTATTAAGAGCTCATAACAATTTGTTAGTAAATTTAAAAAAAAATTTTGGGCTTTTTAAGGTAGGTATTATTATGGTTCCTTTTTAAAAAATGAGAAACTGAGGCACAAGCAAGTAAGTATCAGAGCTGAGATGGGAACGCAAACAGATTGGCTACAGAGACCACCCCCTTACCTACTACACACATTTGCCTTTTATTTGCTTAACTATTTTCATTCTACTGACTAGTGTACTTTCCATATATTTTTAAACTAAACAAACTGCCGTAATGACCCCAAATTTAAAAGCCTCATGTTCATTTGAATATTTGAGCCTTGACTCTAGGATCCTGAAACTGCCTCAAGGTGTCCAGGTGCAGGTGGTACCTTTTAGCAGCTCTCAAGCACTAACTGCAGAAAAAGAAAACAAATCCGACCCTTTGATTAAGGGAACACCCGACAGTGCCTCAAACAGAAGCACCCAGGATTTTAGACAGTATTCCCTACGAATAGTAGAGTACCCCAAAGAACAGGCTAAATAGATACGAGCCTTTCAGGTTTTGCCTCAAACTCTTCTTTAAATTCTTTCTCATGCATTATTTGTGTTTTATAACAGGCAGCTTTAGTTTTGAAATTGTATTTCCTAAGCATTAAATAGATACAGATATCCTCTGCATATTAGCACAACTTTCCAAAAGCTAAGATTATCTGCTGAGGCAATCTAATTAATATCAAAAACCAAAAGATAGTTTTAAAAACAGTTGTAGAGGAGCAAGCTGTGCAAGTTTTTATTTTCCCAGTCTTATTGGGGTTTTATAGGAACAAATGCAAAGATGATATCATTACATTTGGTCCATAACACATTTCAGTTTCAGTTTTGTACTCCCATTACGTTTGGTATTCAGATAGCTCTAATTCCGGGCATTTTTGACTTATTTCAAAAGATAATTTTAATTCCGCTACCACAAAAACTATATTATTCAGCAGGCTCCGTCTTTGAGAAGTTTTGGTGAGTCTGCACAAAATGCCATGCCATGCCTGCATCCTCAGATTTATATTCTGTGGTTACTGCATGGATGCCTTCGTGAAGGAACACAAAATCCTTTCACTCAAGTATTGTTTATATGGTCCAGTAAGGGCTGCAAGTGTGGGAGACAGCTTTGCTACAATCCACATTTTACTAAAAGGCTAAACAGTCATTGGTCTCTTATGGAGAGGCCACAGCTTAAGTCCAAGACTTAATTTCCTTTTTTGATTTCTTTTCATCCATTTCCTCCAATATATTGTATATTCTCCTTATTTTTGGTTTTCAGCACTTACACTCTGTTGTGCTAGATGTATCCATCCTGCTTGTATCTATATTTGTTATTAATAGTTACATTTTGGAAAAATTATCAGCCTTTTTTTATTATTATTATTTCTTTGGTCCCTTTCTTTCTTTCTTTTTCTTAAGGGATGTCAAGTATATATGTTAGATTGTTTGATGTTGTCCCATAGCTCTTGGTAGTTCTCTTCTGTTTTTGTTTTGCTAGGTTTGCTTTTTGCTTTTTGATCACAGATCACAGTGTTTTTCTTCTTGTCTTTGTGTTTCTATTTTCCGTTCAGATATTTTCAGTTCCACTGAATCTTTCCTCTGTTGTCCCCAGTCTGCCTATTGAAATAAAAGTTCATCTTTTATTTGTTTACTTTTTAATGTTTATTTCTTTTTGAGAGACAGAGACAGAGCATGAGCGGGAGAGGGGCAGAGAGAGGGAGACACAGAATCTTAAGCAGACTCCAGGCTCTGAGCTGTCAGCACAGAGCCCAGTGCAGGGCTCGAACCCGCAAACCATGACATCATGACCTGAGCCAAAGTCAGAAGCTTAACCGAGGTGCCCCAAAGGAGTTAATCTTTGATATCATGTTTTTCACTTCCAATATTTCCATTTGGCTTTTAAAAAGTCATTTCCATGTCTCTGTTAAAGTTGCCCATTTGTTTGTACATGTTGTCCACCTTTTCACTGGATTCTTAAAATATTAATTATAATTATTTTAAATTATCTGATCAGTTCACCATCTGGACCATCTTTCAATCTTGTTGTGTTGCCTATTCTGTCTGTTGATAATGGGTTTAGGGGGGTTGCTTTTTGTGTGTCACACAAAATTTTGATTCAGTGCCTATTACTGTGTGTAAAAGAATAGTAGAGACCAATGTAAATATTATTTATACCTGGGAATAGGCACACCTCTTTTTCAGACAGATCATTAATGTGAGGGATTGAGCTAATCTAGTCAAGAGTTGAACTAATTTTGGCTCTCTTGTTGCTGTAGTTACCATAGCTTTTAAGCTCCTCCCATGGTGGGCTGCTGTTTCCATGTTCTTAGTGGATGGTCTGGATGGTCAGGAGTTTTCTGCAGTAATTCTACTCTGCTGACAGACCCCGTATGCCTTTGCCACAGAAGAGGTCACCTTCTCTCCCTGTCTCTCCCTCTCTTCCTCTCTGCCTTTGCACCTCTACTGGTTGTAATCTGCTGGTGCTTGTTACTCAGCATGAGATGTGAGTGGGGCAGAGGACTCTTGCCTCTCTTCCTCTAGCTTTAGGATGAGGCAGGTGCTATGCACCTGAGCTTCTGAGATAGAGCTTTCTCAGCATTCCTGCTCTTACCGAGTGGTGGGCAACTTCTGCTTCTGCCTTAGTTCAGGTCTAGAGCTGCAGTGACCTGGGCACTAGCTACACTGGCTATTTAAAATGTAATTGTAGGGACATCTGGGTGGATCAGTCAGTGGAGCATCCAACTCTTGATTTTGGCTCAGGTCATGGGATCGAGCCCTATGTCGGGCTCTGCACTGAGTGTGGAGCCTGCTTAAGATTCTCTCTCTCCCTCTGCCCCTCCCCAACTGATGCTTGCTCCCTCTCACTCTCTCTCTGTTTCTAAAATAAAAAATAAAATAAAATGTAATTGCAATTAATTGTAACTACAGTGAATTGTAGTTTAATTAAAATTAAAGGTGATTAATAGGACATGTGGCTTGTGGCTACTCTATTGAACAGCAGAGCTATAAAATAATTCTGTCATCGCAGAAAGTTATTTTTTACAGCACAGGTCTAGAAGGTCTGGTGGCTGAACTTGGCCTCGTGTCAGTGGAAAGTTTGGGGCATAAGTGAGGTTTCTGCTCCTCTTCTGACAGCAGCAGACCTCTTGTGCACCTCATTGCGGACCTTGAGCAAAAGCAAGTCCAAGAGTACCTCCCCTTTAAGTCAGTGCAGGGTGCAGGGTGTGGGCAAGGTTCTGTTCTTCCCCAGAGACAGAGCCCTTTCCTGAGACCAGGGTGTACCGGGGTTTCCTGCCTCAGCCCCAGCAGCAGATGGCTTTGCCTCCTGACAGAGATAAGATACAAAACATGGCAGAGAAGAGGCATTTGTTTCCGGCATCAGAAGGGACTGTGGCCATGGTGGTGTTGTGCTTATTCCCTGGCGGTGGCCCATCACCACCTTGTAATCATGCGAGGACCAGAACACGGATAAGTCCTGGCCTGCCCCTAATCTTTCTCAGGACCACATGGTGGAGCCAATGGAAAAGAAGCTGTGATTGGTGTGGACTTCTAAGGTACTTGGGTCCCCATGATTCTAATCTGAGCTATCTCCAGAACACACAATGGGCCTTTAAGAACGCTTTAGCATTGTACTTGTTTTCTTCCTACTCACTTAGGTGACAGCTGTCACTTCCTCTGTGCTGAGGCAAAGGGGAAGCAGTTCTTATCTTCCACTTCTGTGGCATTTAGTTCACCTGCTTGTCTGGTGACCTAAGCTCACAAAATGCCCCATGACCTTGGGTTCAAAACAATGATGTAGATTATCCAGCTCTTTTTATTTTTCTTGTTAGGGTGGGAGTGATGTTCTTTGTGTTTTTTCACATTTTAAAAGCAATAATTTATCATAGCTGTCTGGGTCTGTTGGGATAACTTCTTGTATATAATATCTCTAGATTAATTATCTGCCTGGAAGCTGATAAAAGCAGAAAATCTTACACTCCCTGACTAGTTAACACCTCCATTTAGTTAGGGAAGCATCCCTATTTACAGGCTCATGTGGCATAGACCACTGTGTTAGGTTTGTACAAAGCAGTTCTGTTTCCCAGGCTATGGAGAGGTCAGTCTGCCTCGGGGCAAGGGCTTGGCAGGCCTCCCACAGGGCAGTGCATTGGGAGTCATTTCTCGTCACTTGTCCAAGTATCTCTCCTTATCTCCCTTCTCTCCTACCGTTCCTGGACTTTTTCCTCTGCTTGGGTGTTGGAGGAGACCACCTCTTGTGGGGAGCAAGACTTCTTTTGTGTGGGCGTGGGAGGGATTCCTTAATTTGGCTTCAAACCAAGGCTTGTTGAAACAAGCTCAAAAGGAAGTATTCATTTTCCCAGGGGTTTTAGGCTTAGAGATGCTCTAGGCACACTGGCAGACCTCTCCCCTCCTTATCGCTATAGTCCTTTTTCTAAAAGGTCTTCTTGACCACCCTAAACTATATCTGAGGTAGATATCTTTATGTGTAATGTCTCAAGTGCAAGTTAGTACAGTACACTTAGGAACAAAAATCATCTGCAATTATGGACCTTGGGTTTTTATTGTCTTAGACACATAGAGCCAAAACACTCACTGAGATAAGGCACATTCTCATAAATATCCATTTTGTCAACATTAGGTTCAAAAGGAATTATTTTTATAATTATTTACTACTGAAGGTTTCACATCTTACTTCATCATTTGTGATGTTCAACACGGAAAGCACCTGGACAAATTAAAAAGTTATTCCAGAAAGTCTGCTTTTTGAACACCACTTAGAAACCCAGTTAGCTTACATAACTTTCAAGATCACAGCTGTCTCTCTAGCCTTGTTTGTGGGAATAGCCAGATTAGTTCTTACAAATATGAAGATGCAAGTAATTGCCAGTGGTTAAAAGTAACAGCAAGTCTTTTATGTTGTTTATATTTTGTTAATTTTCTTCATGAATCTTCTTATCCCAGCTCCTCTGGTAGTTCAGGTTTTTTGGTGGGTTTAGCAAGCTCATGCACTTTGCACTTTCTTTTGCCACCATGCCGTGAGACCCTGGGTCTCTAAGGCCAGACTGGAGTGGGATGTCTCAGAGTCCCTGGGCATCAGGCACTGCTGAATTTATCTGGAGGCTTTGGGGATGGTATACCAATGTAGCAATTTGAAAACTATATAAAAATATCACCAGAGCACCCAGCTGGTGCATCATGTGGATGCAGTGTAAGCTTGATGTTGAAGGAAAAAGAAGAGTTAATTCATTACGGGTGAAGAGGAGGAGTGAGAAGTGGATACTAAGAGGAGGAAGAGGCAAGAAGAATTTCCCCAGCTACAGGAACATTGTATAGGATTTTTGTAGCCTTGGTTGAGAACAAAAAGGGGTCTTTTAAGGGCAAGAATCAGCTTGCAGTCCTCATGAACACATTATGAGGCATTCACAAAAAACCTAGAGACAGATGCAGAAACAAATCTGCTGAATCAGGAAGGGGGTGGGTAAACTCATTCCAGGAAATGCCAGAGAGAGAGAGGGTGGTATTTCAGTTGAGCTTTGAGAATTATGGAGGAGGGCATGCTAGGCAGATGTAACCGCAGGGGCAGAATGAGAGAGATAGTAGCTAAGGATCCCGGAAGGTGGCCTGTCTGCCATGACTAAGTCTGAGGATGCACGTTGAAGTCTGGCTGCAGTGGCAACAGGCCGGGACTGATTTGGTAGGAATCCTGGAAGCATGTTGTTTTGTGTGGTGTGTTTTATTTTGAGTAGGGGTGACATGATCAGCTCTCTATTGAAAAGGCTGCTCTGAAGATACACTCAAAGGTGAATGAAAGGAGGCAGTACTGGAGGCAGGGAGACCCAGTCAGGAGGCATGCTTGAGTCAGCTGTGCTAGACAGGGAGCTCACACTGGGTGGCCATTGGACTTGAAAGTAAGAACATAGGTGAAAGACACCTTTGAAATGGTATTGAAACGGTTTAGACACGTCCTACCTGTAGGTGATGAAGAATAGGGAGGAGTCCAGATGAACCTGGGATGCTTGGAAGGGGCCCTTCAGAATATGGTGATGTTCCACATGGAGACAGGAAGAGTAGCTAGTAGATTTAGAGATTTAAAGTAGTTTGTTTGTTTGTTTATATATTTATTTATCTATTTATTTATTTATTTATTTTAGAGAGACCGAGGCCATGTGAACAGGGGAGGGCCAAAGAGAGAGGGAGAGAGAATCCCAAGCAGGCTCTGCGCTGTCAACGAGGGGCCTGATGCCAGGCTCAAACTCACGCAACCATGAGATCATGACCTGAGCTGAAACCAAAAGTCAGATGTTTAACCAACTGAGCCACCCAGGCATCCCTAGAGTAGTTTTATATCTAGAAAAGAGAAAGAGATTAAAATTAAATTTAATAACATTTTAAAACTTTATTATGGCTTTAGAGAAAACATTGTAATTTGCTTTTATTTTTTATTTTTCGAAATCTCACCAGCTTTTGTGCCTATGGGGACTAAAGGGTATGGTTCATTGCCACTATTTGAAAACATCTTTAATTTGGTTTTGGAATTAGTAAATCTTTTATTGTTTCTACACATATTTCTTGGAATTTTATATGCCTTGCAAATTATTTAAGATAAATGGCTTTGAGACTATTATATTTTATTTGGCTCAGAAAATACACCTTCATGAAATTGAACATTCTTATTCTATCACAATAAGATAGATTTCCCTTTGTAAAAGGGAAAATCAGACCATTTGAAAAATAACTTCCCTTTCAGGGACTGACAGCAACATTTTCTCCCTTTCTTTTTCTCTTTTTCTTTTCTGTGAAAATTATTTTTGATGGTCATCAACCCGTTTGGCCGAGTGCCTCCTTTTTTAATCCTCTGTGCAACTACGCTCATGAGTTAGTCAGCATTCTTAAAATTATTAGCAAAGAAAGTTTTCAGTTCTCTGGTTAGGAATACTTTTCTGGCATATCAAATGATGTCCCTAATTTTAAAATAGGACTTATGGTTCAGGCATTCTAGAACATGATGATTGGTTCCCTGAATTTCCTTAGGATTTGAGAGTAAGAGACAAAAACTTAAAACAAATTGGATTTCATACTTTTGACAAATGTATTGGATAGGTAAATTATCCTATAGGAAAATGGACAAAAGTATTTTGTGGAGTTAAATTCTCTTTCACTGTATTTAGGGTTATAAGGGTAGAGTTACATTGATGTGATGGATTGAACTGGTCCCAGGCATGAAGTGTGATTTTTCTGCAGAATTTTTTTAATAGTACTTACATTATCATTCAGTATTTCCATGCCTAACTTGATATTTTGGAACAAAACGAAGAAACCTAGAATCATTCATCTAAAATGTAATGTGTGTTAGTTAGAATATTGGTGTTGTAATGTTTTCAATATGGCTGCCATTAGTTTTTTCCCTTCTTGTATGCACATGCTGCTCTTTACATCCACAAGTAGAGTCTACCTTCCCTTCCTTTGAATCTGGCTTGGCTACAGTGACTTGCTTGACCAATCAATAATAGAATACAGCAGAGGTAATATTCTAGAAGCTCAGAGGCTAGGTCATAAGAAACTTTGTAGCTTTTGTTTGTGTCTTTTGGACCTATGCTGGGAAGATCACACATCATTTGGAGATAGGCACTCCACACAACAGTCAACACGAACTGCCAGTCATGAGAGTAAGCCATTTTGGACACCTAGCCTATTTGAACCTTCACATGGCTGCAACCATCTCCTGCAATTACAGGAGAGACTGAGAGAGAGAACTGATGTCTCTGTTAACAGCCCACAAACCATATCAGTCCCCATTCAGTCCACAAACCCAGCCCACACAACTATGTCAGTACACATTGAATCCACAGGTCCAGTCCACAAATAACTACTTATTTTAGGTCACTAGGTTTGGAGATGGCTTATTACACAGTGGTAGGTAAATAGAACAAGTGGTAAATATTGTCCAATGCTGAATACATACGATTTTAATTTTATGATACACTTACGCATTTTAAAGTGGTTGACATTTCTGGACAAAGTACTAAAGTAAGCACTTACAGTATGTTCCTTAACAGAATTAGATATTGGATTGTGATATCATTAGCAATGGAATCTATATTTTGTAATTGGGAAAATATAATTAAAAAAAATTTTTAACGTTTATTCATTTTTGAAAGAGAGTGAGTAGGGGAGGGGCAGAGAGATAGGTAGACACAGAATCCAAAGCAGGCTCCAGAGATCATGATGAGATCAACCATGAGATCATGACCTGAGCTGAAGTCAGATGCTCAATCTACTGAGCCACCCAGGTGCCCCCTGGAAAATATGATTTTAAAAATATAGTTTAGGGACACCTGGGTGGCTCAGTAGAGGTTAAGTGACAGACTCTTGGTTTCAGCTCGGGTCATGATCTCAGAGTTTCGTGAATTAGAGCCCTGTGTCAGCCTCTGCACTGGGCATGGAGCCTGCTTGGGATTCTCTCCCTTCCTCTCTCTCTGCCCTTCCCCCACTTGCACTGTCTCTGTCGCTCTCAAAATAAATAAACTTTAAAAAAATACATATGTTGAGAATGCAATCTGGTGCAGCCACTCTGGAAAACAGTATGGAGGTTCCTCAAAAAACTAAAAATAGAACTACGCTATGACCCAGCAATTGCACTACTAGGCATTTATCCAAGGGATACAGGTGTGCTGTTTTGAAGGGACACATGTACCCCCATGTTCATAGCAGCACTATCAACAATAGCCAAAGTATGGAAAGAGCCCAAATGTCCACTGATGGCTGAATGGATAAAGAAGAGGTGGTATATATATATATATATATATATATATATATATATATATATATACACAATGGAATATTATTCGGCAATCATAAGGAATGAAATCTTGCCACTTGTAACTATATGGATGGAACTGGAGGGTATTATGCTAAGCGAAATTGGTCAGTCAGAGAAAGACGAGTATCATATGACTTCACTCATATGAGGACTTTAAGAGACAAAACAGATGAACATAAGGGAAGGGAAACAAAACTAATACAAAAACATGGAGGGGGACAAAACAGAAGAGACTCATAAATATAGAGAACAAACTGAGGGTTACAAGAGGGGTTGTGGGAGGGGGATGGCCTGAATGGGTAAGAGGCACTAAGGAATCTACTCCTGAAATCATTGTTGCACTATATGCTAATTGGAATGTAAATTTAAAAAAATTAAAAATAAAATTAAAAATATATAAAAATAAATAAATAAAGAAAGAAAGAAAGAAAGAAAGAAAGAAAGAAAGAAAGAAAGAATACATATGTAGTTTAACAAATAGTACAGAAAATTGTTTATAAAGGCATTTGCTGTTCTAGGATTTGAGAGACCCAGAAATGTGTGAACTTTAAAGGCTCTCATGATACTTATATACAACTTAATTCACGAATTCAAAGTCTAATGGCACATCTGCTTATGTAATACTAAAAATTGTATAAATTGGCTAAACGAAGGGCTTTCTTTTAAATAGTAGTCTTTAGGGATGCCTGGGTGGCTCAGTTGGTTAAGCGTCTGACTTTGGCTCAGGTCATGATCTCACAGTCCGTGAGTTCAAGCTCCGCGTTGGGCTCTGTGCTGACAGCTCAGAGCCTGGAACCTGCTTCAGATTCTGTGTCTCCCTCTCTCTCTGACCCTCCCCCGTTCATGCTCTGTCTCTCTGTTCTCAAAAATAAAAATAAACATTAAAAAAATTTTAAATAGCAGGCTTTATAATTGGTGTGATATTGGGATGGCTGAAGTGAACAGGCTCATCACCATCATAACATTTTCTCTTCAGTAATTTTTAGAAAGTTAAATGACAACCAAAGAGTCTGAAACTGGGTTTTCTGGCAGTATTTAGATCAGGAATGCTACCTGTTTGGGGGCCTCTGGTGTGTAATTCTTGCCTTTGGGGATGGTGGTCTGGCAAACACAATTATGGGTGGTCTCTGCTCAAATGTAATGACCATGAAAAGACAGGTTAGTTGGGATGTTCCTTGGTTAGGACTTTCCTCCTGATTAGGATACTTTCTGATTGAAGCTGTTTGAAATACACAAACCTCTCTTTTTGAATTGAACAAACTTACTGTTACAATTTGTTTATATCTTTCTCTTATTTAGACCTTGACTTCCATGTGGACAGAAATATTACAGCTCCTTTTTCTCAGCATCTGTGTGCCTGGCTCCTAGTGGTTATCAGACCACTGATTTGAATGAATGAAGTAAAATTATATCAGAAGTGAACTATTTCAAATTTACCAACAAATATATAGCTAGATAAGGCATATGAATTCATTCATTCTTCATTTCTTCAAACAAACATTTGTTTAAGGAGTACAGTGTGCTACAAACTGAGAATACAGCAATAAACAGATCAGACATTATCCTCACGCTCAGCGAGTTTGGAGTCTGGTTATGATAATAAGTGTAATTCTTGCTTAATCAACAATTCCTTCTCATACTGAAAAGGTATGAGAAGACAAGAGCATGTGCATTTAGCAGATATCTGTCATGTGCCCACTATGTGCCAGAAACCATGGTGTTACAGGCCCTGCCTCGTGTCCATTAGGAAAGGTGAACAATAAGGACGTTATTTTAAGTCATAAAAAATAACAAGGGCACAAAGTGATGGAGTGGGGAAGTGCTGGATCCCAAGCCAAGTCCTGAAGTGCCTTTGTCATGACCCTCTCCTGTGTCACAGTGGTACTTCTTTCTAATGTCGGTGTCTCCTTTTAACGTCTGCATGTCTGTGTTTCCCTAGGTTACAGTGAATGGGAGGCAGTTCTTTCTCTCTAGGCAACAATAGGTGATTATCCCTCTGTTGCTCTGTGCTTAATGTACCATGTTGACATATACCTCACTGCCCTCTTGGGCCTTTCTTATTATCCGTCTCTAAAGACTTTGTTCTCAGAGGGAAGAAAGAGGGAAGCTAGAAGTCTGTGGTCCTCTGATGGAGCCATACTGCTCTGTTTAGCTGTCCTGACAGATGAAGTTCAGGTGGGCCATGCACCTTGGGCTACAGCATAGACCATGTAAAATTCCTCAAGCTTCAGCCTTATCTCCCGCTGCTTGTTGCTCATTTGAGACAGCATTGGGATGGAGATGAATGAGAACAATTATGCTCTCATTTAATGTTATTAGGGAAAGCATTAAAACACATCTCATTTGTAGAAAAGGTTGTAGATTATTTGCAAAGTTTAGTACTTTGTTAATAATGGGAAATCAATTTACACAGATGTAACACTGTACCAAGGAATTGAGGTTGTGACCATGGATGTAAACGTTGTCGCTCTTAGATTCCAGGATATAGGAGAACTTATTTCTTCTGCAAATGTTTTTTTTTATGCATACCTTGTGCCAGAGTTGTGCTAGGTACTAGGGATACATGGTTGAATCTCTAGTACAAGGTGCCTGGGAGTTTCAGGTAATTTTATGTGGTGGCTCCTGGAGCATACAGAGGGTATAATAATAAATAATAATGATAGAAAGAAGGCTTACAGAGTAAGTAGAGGACAGATGATGCGGGCAGTTGAGACGCCCTCAACATTGAAAGGTCAGTAGTCTCAGAATTTTGGCTTTGTCAGATACTGCTAAATACTTTGTTTCTAGCTGCTTAGTGGCCAGAACCAGCCCCACTCTAATTATCAAATTACTTTGTTCTTAAATCTTAGAGATTTCTTTGTTCTCTGATTCAGTGATACCTCAGACTCAACTGAGTTTGCCGATAAGTTTTGATTATTCTGTCCTGGGAGCTTTGGGTAGGGATAAGGTAACGTTTCAAGAAAATACTCCTAGGCTCACCATCCCTGGAGAAACACTAAATCCTTTCCTAGAGCCTTTTTCCTGGTATCCATTTGGTCTCCCTTCTTTTTCCCACTGCACTACAGCAAGGAATAAGGTATCTGTGCCTAAAATCAAAAGGCCATATTTCCCATCCTCCTTCCAGACCTGACAGGAGAGCTCTTTTCAGCATTTAAATGAGCAACTCTTTCCTGCCCCAGTAGGGTACATGAGACAGATATCATGCAAGTTACTTTTTTGTTATCTGTCACGTAACCTTCAGTCGGACTATTCCCACAGCTGGGATATTTTAACTGAGGTATTGGAGAAGGTTTGAGCTTATGAGTAATGTAAAATTCAGACAGGTTTTCATTTGAAGGGATTACTTATGAAGTATTTGGTTAACTGATTGATATTACTGTTATCCTGAAGGATGGGAATAAAATCGGATCCCTGTGTCCTAAGTTGCGAATACTGGGGATGACATATGGGTTTTCTTGATCATCTCACATAAAGCCCTCAACATTAAAAACAAAAGAATTTATCATAGAGGTTTCTGTGACAGTTTCTATTTAACTTTGCTTAACAATGACTTTAAATATTTGTTGCATATATAGAGAACTCGTGATTAAAGAAACTTTCTTTGACCAAGGTGGTGTGTTTCTAATTGCAACTTTTTAAGACTTAGGAAAGCATGTGTTTAGTTTCAGTTGGCCAGCTAACTTTTGCTGAGTTAGCGTCTGTCTTATGTGCTGTGTATTCAAGGAAGAGTTAAGGAAAAGTTCTAGTCTTTAAAGATTCTGGATGGAGCATCTGGAGGAGATAATCAGAGCATGGCAGGGACCATGATAGAAGTATCCCAAGGGTGCTGTAAACCCACATAGGAGGGGCACCTGCCTCACTCTAGGAGAAGAGTGCAGGCAGAGAAGGTGTCAGGAAAAACATGGGAGTTTAGTCTGAGGGAGTAGAAAGCTCATTCATGAAGTCTCCATGGAATGAAGAGAAAATGGCTGAGTAGCAGAACATCCTCTAAAAGAAAACTGAGGAAGAGCGGTCAAAGAAGCTGAAGGAGAACCCGGAGAAAAGAGGTGGCATCAAAGCCAAAGGAGAGGAATTTGTAGTATTACGTAGAAAAACCATATGTGCAGTCTTCCTCGGAATTGTGTGATCTCCACAAGCATATTACAGGTTCTGAAAAGTCCAGCAGTAAAGACATCTCTTATAGTTTGTTTGACCTAGCGTTTGCCATGGTAATTTGAGCAGAGTTAGTGAGCGAGTGAGTGAGTGAGTGAGTGAGTGAATGAGTGGAGACGTGTGTGTATATGTTCTACTACATCTCCCTGGGACTAGCATTCTACAAAACAATTTAAGAAACACTGGTCTTGGGGCACCTGAGTGGCTCAGTCAGTTAGGCGTCCAACTTTGACTGAGGTCATGATCTCACAGTTCATTAGTTCGAGTCCCGTGTGGGGGCTCTGTGCTGACAGCTCAGAGCCTAGAGCCTGCTTCAGATTCTGTGTTTTCCTCTCTCTCTGCCTCCCTCCTGCTCGCACTCTGTCTCTCAAAAATAAATAAACATTAATTTTTTTTTTTTTTAAAGAAACACTGGTATACTCTATCCCATGTATGGCTGCCACAGTGATACTTATGACTCAGATTTTATCATGTGTCTCAGTCACTAAAGAAAACAAAATAAACAGAAGCAACCCCAGGGTGGCTCTCACTGACGCCCAGATAGTGTAGCCAGAGGTGCCCTGTGTCCTACTGGTCATACCACTTGCCACTCCCCCGTCCAGCCCTTCTCTTCTCGAGAACACAGATACATCCTGGGCTTTGGCCAGTCTGGACCATGGGTCTTTCTCCCAAATTCACTGTGTTTTCATGCATCTGCTTCCGTGTTTCTTGATGGTACAAATAAAATAATCCTTGTGTTCTGGCCTCTTTTATCTTCTCCCCACTGTAACTTTTCCCTGTGGAGATCTTAGGTCTTCTTAAAGCTCCTGGTCAGGTGTCATTTTCTGTTTTTTGTGTTTTTTTTTAAATGTTTATTTATTTTTGAGAGAGAGAGAAGGGGGGGGGGGCAGAGAGAGAGGGAGACAGAATCTGAAGCCAGCTCCAGGCTCCAAGCTGTCAGCACAGAGCCCAATGGAGGGCTGGAACTCATGAACCACAAGATCATGACCTGAGCTGAAGTTGGACTGAAGTCAGACGCTTCACTGACTGAACCATCTAAGCGTCCCAGGCATCACTTTCTATCCAGGCTTCTCAGCCACTTTTGCCACGGACATATTTTACTGATGACATTGTTTATACTATATTCATTCATTCTTTTCAGTTGTATATTACAGTTTTCCTTTTCTCTGTTCTTTTCCTTAGAGCTTATTTCATTTGTTCATTCAATCATTCAGCAATATAATTTTATGTCTTATAATGTCATACATAAGCCTACTGGTATTTATATATCTTTTCTGTAAAAATGGACTTCCTAAATAGATCTTCATTGATGTTGAAAGGACACAATTTCTAAGACTTGTTCTCAGCCATCAGGAGTTTTCTGCATACCCAGAGGGGAGACAGACAACTTACATTAATAAAATGCATACTCTTTCAGAGAGAGGATCAGTGTGTGACAGGAACATTGGAATGTGGAAAATATAGCAGCTAACTTTACCTGAGGGAGACCAGGTAGAGTTCACTGAAGAAGTTTGAATTGGGTCAGAAAGCATAGGTATGAGCTTTCTAGGGAAAAGAGCAGAATTGGGGGCAGGGCATGCCAAATCAACTGAGCACTGTGTGCCAAGTTATGAAGTTGTGCTTTGTGAGTTGGCAAGAAGCTTTGTGAGTTGGGTAGAGCCCTCAGTGTGTGTTGGAGAGAACTGCAGCATAAGGTGGGGGACGAGGCAAGTTCCACAAGACCACATGGAGATTTCTGTGCTGGAACAAGAAGATATGATTGATTGATGCTGTGGGTAGTAATGAGTCAACACAGACTTTTGTTTCCCAGTGAGGGAATGAAGGAAGAAGATAAGCAAGGATCCTAGGTGCTTTCTGCTTAGAAATGCAAAACTGTGATATAAAGACAAGTGTTCATTCCAAGCAATTCTATACCCTAAACTAACATTTTTTACATCTTTTATATCATTTTTTTTATATTACAAAAACTGTCTTTCGGGTTAAGACTAATGAAATTATACCTCAATTGCTAAGGCTGTAGCTATTACTATTACTTCTGTGAGGACAAAATTTAGGACACAACTGTCTCTTCATTTCCCATGGTATCCTCAGTGGAAACTTGATGTACTGTCTTGGGGTTGCTCTATCCAGTTGAACCCGTTCCTGTAAGAGATGGGGCAGAGTGGTGTCAGAACCTGAACGTGCTGTATCCACAAAGAGTCTATGTTCAGCAGTTTGCAGATTTAGCTAAAATAAAACTCTGTAAATATTTAGCATTTAAGCTAAATGATGATTGCTGCTTCGCTACCACTGTATTATCTTTAGACCTTAATAATATACTTCGTGATTTAAAGAAAAGTACATGCTGTGTGAAATGTATAAAGAGAATTTTTCTTTGTTTTTAAGATAGGCAATATACAATTAATTTTTAAAAGAAATGGGATCATTATTCTTAGAAAAGTAATACATTTTTCCATACTATTTGCTCTCTGAAACAGGATTTTATATTCATCTTGCATTCTATTCAGGGACTTTAATTACTAAAGTATCATAGGAATCTTGAAATAAAGGACTATCTATTTATATGAAGGTTCCATTAATGGATTTCAAGAACAATGCTATATTGAGGCTCATACATAATTCCCTTTCTTCATAAAATCACCCCAATCATATTTTAATAATTTGTGTGTCTTTTTCAATTTTGAATTACATTATTTATGTGCTTATTTTGATAATACATGGAAGAAAGCAGGTGAATATAATATATAAAATACCCTTATTGAATTATTATTATGATCAGCCAAGCATTATGATAAGCAAAATCTTATGACATAGGGGTAAAATCTCATGTTACAAATGAGAGAAGTAAGGTTTAGAGAGGTTGAGTAGCTTCTCCAGTCATACGACTAGTGGGCAGCACAGAGATTGGAAATTAGATGTCTTTATCACTAAGTCTTTATTCTTTATTATGACTATATAGTCATCGAGATGTTTTAAACGTTTACCTTCCATATTATATGAACCAGTCTTTTACAAATACTCTAAGAAAACTGGTGCTGATTTTTTATTCAGTTCAAAAACAACTTGTTGCTGCTATAGTACCTTTTAAATCCACTGCACTCCCCCGTCCCCCATTTCAGGGTCTCCAGGATTCATGCTATAAAGTGTCTTGCTGGAGAATGTCCCAAGATGGCTGTCACAAAGACACTCCTCATCAAAAATTATTCACCAGTACCAGTATGACCTCTACAGGCATTTTCCCTTCACTTGCACTTTTTAAGCTATTTTTGGTAAAATATTATTAATATTTTGAAGACCATCAAGGAGGGCTATTTCATGTCCCTTGTAATCCATTTTAATAAGTGCAATTCCAATGTGGTGAGATTTAGTCCTCATACTTTATGTAAATTCCTCATTTGCAGTTTCTCTGCATCATTGGAAATTAAAACAGCATTTTCAATGTAAGAGCCTTTCAAATCTTTGAAGATCTATTTTAGGTACAATATTTTAGGCTATTTTAGGTATAATATTTTTCCAGAAAGATACATCTAGGCCAGTAATGACTCCTAGTAGGCCACACAGAAAGTTGATATCAAGCCCAGTAGTCAGATTGAGTGAATAATGGTTTTGAGGGACCTATTGGGCCTCTTAGCCATACTGCCTTCATCTTAAGGAGGTCATGAATGTTTTTTAAATGCTTTGATTTCAGTAACTCTAGATATTAGAGTGAAATGTATTCTTAAATTCATGAAGGAAGCAAAGGGCCTATAGGATCAAGGTCATTTATTTTGGTTTCAGTTTAAATTATAGTTATGGATATACCTTTTTTTTCTCCATAAAAGAGGCTTTATTCTTTGGTTTCTTTATTTTTCACTATAATATATGAGGCAGTTAGTGGTTCTAAGAACATGAATATCATTACAATTTGACTGACCCAAAAATCTCCTCTCCCTAAGAAACATTAAGGCTCTAACTCTCTCTTCTCTCAGTGCTTAAGACTAAATCCTTATGCCCTGTATCAGTCGTGATTCAGTGGAGAGAAGATTGCCTCCTTCTGGGGTCCTAGAGTCATAGCTGCTAGGGAGGCTTTTGTCCCACTGCTCCTGAAGAATATTTAAACTTATATTCCTGCTGCTTATAAAATCCAATTTTCCTTCAGTTCTCATCTCAACTTCAGTTCTCAATTGTAAATTATCTTTTTGGGGGTCACAGACTTGGGTATTTTCCAGTGAAATCATATTTGTTGCATATATTCTCTATTTAATAGTTTGTCTACTCATTGTAGGAAATCTGTAATGCAGCTATTATCCTTCCTTATGACTTTAGTTCTTTCCAGAGAGTATTTAAGTATGAATATTAAAAGTTTAATACCATCGGTCAAATGCCACACACGGCAGAATACTCATGTGGGCTGGGTATTGTTGTTGAGAAAGTGAAAGATAAGAGTTTCTACAAAAGAAATGAGTATAGCAAGTTCTATGATATCATGTGCTTATGAAACAAAAACAGAATTCAATTAAAGAACAAACCAATTGGTCTCTTTTTTTAAGTTTCTTTATTTTGAGAGAGAGTGCACATGGCAGAGGGGCAGAGAGAGAGGGAAAGAGAGAGTATCCCAAGCAGTCTCCCAAGCACTGTCAGCACAAAGCCCAGCATGGGACTCGATCTCACAAACCCATGAGATCATGACCTGAGCCAAAACCAAGAGTCAGATGCTTAATTGACTGAAACACCCAGGCACCCCAGGTCTTTTTATTTTTATGAATATTTGAATAGTACTAGTGTAACTAAGTGTTCTCTGAAGTTATCATTGCATGGAGTCAGAATCAGAATATATAACTGTATAATTTATAATTTATTTGTAACAAATATATGTAAAATAAGTATATAAATGTATATCTAGTGTTTATAATTTTATAAATATACAAGAATATAGACTTTGTAATTTTATAAATACACATATACAATATAAATATATTTGGTATTTTTTTCAACTTAGTTTCCTATATCATTATATGATCAAGATAGAAATAATAGGATAGAAATAATAGGAACCAAAATTGACAGCAGTTTCTCAATGAATTTTAGTCATGAAATGTTATTTATTTGTACTTTATTTTTAAAATTTGTTTTGTACTTTAAAGACCTATCAAACACATACCTTGTTTTTCTAAAGTTTTTCTTTGCTTCGTAACGCTGTGCTTTACAGTGATTATGATGGTGCTGATTGCTTGTGATTTTTGTTGCTAGATTGTAACAGATGCCTAGGGCAGATTACTGAATTGAGATTTGGTGTTCTGGAAATCATGAGGAAGAAGAAATAGGCAACAGACGCAGGAGGCTGGTAATCATACCTGAAGCCCCTCACTCCAGGGTTAGTGGTTGGGCTAGGGTAAAGCTGTGAGTGACAGAAGCCACTCATGCAAGGACTAATTCTTATCATGGCAGAAAACGGATGGTCTGAGTTCTTCAGTGGTGCTTTCAGAGTGTAAAGTGCTTTCCGCTTTAGTAAAAAGTGACAGACACTTGAAAATCTCCTTGAGCAGCTTTAGGTCTACCTTGAGATTCCCTGACTGCCTAGCTGCCCAGGCCTAAAGCCCTAAAGCCCTAAAGCCCTAAAGCCCTAAAGCCCTAAAGCCCTAAAGCCTGGGCTTGTTCCAGGTCTCAAACATCCCAGAGCATTCGTGCCAGATACCGGCTGGATCCCAGTGCCAAACCTCAGCACATCAGTAGGGACAATTCTGGTGGCTTTCCTAGGACTGGTCTCAATATGTGTTACACTGAATTAATTTGAATTAATTCTGTTAAACTCAAGCCTTTGTCATTTCACATCCACCGTGTCTATATGTGTACATATCATGTATGTAAATATATACATACACCTCCCTTATGTGTGTGGCTTGCCATTTCAGCAACTCCTATTCAGTGAATGAATGTATTTGGTTCACTCTTCCAGTATAAGTTAAAATCAACATTTTGCCAGAATGTGATGTACACGACTGCTTTCAGTCTGTTATATATATTTGGCTTGGTAGAGGCAACAGAAGTGAAGGAACAAAAATTAACATGTGTTTCTAGACATGTAAGCAGTATACCAAGCAGTTGCCAAAAAAATGACATTCCATCTACAATATAGTCTTTAACATGCGGGACAGTTTATCACCAAGTAATATATGACTCAATGGCTAAATTTTGAATTTTTAAAATATTAAATTCTGTTTATATTTCCCCATTGGCAGGACATGAGTGAGTTCTCCAACATCTGTCCTGTTAAGAGCTCTTGTGGGTGCTATGGCTGCCGCATGCCAAATGTCTGTTCCTTTCCATGCAATACTGAGTTTACAACTCCAGAGACCTGCCTTGTCGCCCATCCACACCCTTGGTTTTGTGTCTTGAGATGACCAATGTATGTTCTTCCCCACCCCCCACCCCCGTCTGGACAGCGGTCCTTGGAGATTAGTTCTGTACTTTATTTGATAGGAAAGAAGTACACTCACTGAACTCTCTCTGAGCATTTGGGCCTCATTGCGGCTTCGTTCCTTGGTGTGCAGAGTAAGAATTCTGTTAGCTGAATCTTCCACCAAATGTATTACTTACATTGATTTGATTTGGAGAATATCTGGCTACTAGGAGAAAAACTATTGCCCCTGCAGGTGTAAAAAGAGAAAACAAATCTCTAAGAGATTGCACTAGCAATTCTTTTCCAACGTGTTAGCATACTCTGAAGGGATGGTACATGTAAATCGAGGAACAAATGTGAAGAAGGAAAACATTAAATAAGATCATCCCAGTGTGCAAAGAAATGGTTCAGAATTGAGATCTGCAATTCTATTAGACTTGCTGTGTCTTGGAAAATAGTAACCACAAGGAAATTCCCTCAATTCAAAGTCTTTTCTTTTACCTAATGTATTTGGAGAGAATGAGTTGAATGACTTCTGAGTCGCTCTGATAGCTCATAAGTAGCTCTTTGCAAATGTTCTTCCTTTAAGCAAAACAACAAAACAATAACCACCTTTTTGAGTCAAAAAGCATTTTGCTTGGCCCAAGCAAAACCTTGGCACTTCACCCTGAAGTATTACTCTTCTTACCCCTCAGCCATTCTTCATCCTTCGTCCTTCATCCTCCAGCATCTTAACTTAATGCCAGCAGGGACAGGAGGCTGCTCTTCTCAGCAGTGACAGTCACTGCTTGTCCTGAGGAGCTGAGTCCATCCTTCTAGGGAGGCAGAAGACTCTGTTTGTACCTAGGGTGAGAGAGCAGGAGAGAGGGCAAGGAGTAGTATAGGCAGGCCTTGTGTTTAGCATATTGTGCTATCAGGTGACAGCTGAGTGACTTTATACGGATGATGCCTGTAGTTCCCTAGATGGTGTGTAAATGGGACATTACAACAGGCTGGTATTCCCCAATTCAGGTGGCCTGTTTAACATAGACACCAACTTGGCATCACCTTGCTCTTTGCCCACAGTGAGGAGATTCCTGGGATGTGGGACTTTAAGGCCTGAAACTGGGCTAGTCCCAGGTAAATGGGGACAATTGGTCATACTAGTCATAGTTCTTAAAATAAATTAATGAGAAGTCTCTTCTCAAGGAACATACTGAACCCCAAACAATCAGAAGCTAGTGAATGAAGTCACCATTATGTAAAAAGAAAAAGAAAAGGCAAAATCTGATTTGTTACTGATTGCTGCTGATGACAGTAGGTCATTTTATTTTGGGGGGAGGAATGGTATTTTGCAGATGGTAGGAAGCATTTATCAGCCTGCTGTGTAGTGCCACCAGAGATTACAAAAAGTTTTCACAAAAACTCACCCATTTGCAAAAGAAGATTGAGCTCAAATTTACTTATAGAACAAAACAGTTCAGATGAAAAGGGTAAAGAGTGAAGATACTAACTTTATGAATAAAAATAATGTTCTGCTGTTGCTTTTGGGGTAAAAATGTTTATGATATTCAAATTTGGAAAACAAAACTTTTCTCACTTATTCCAATAATGCTGTTGTGTTCTTTTCTCTCTCTTTCTTTCTTTCTTTCTTTCTTTCTTTCTTTCTTTCTTTCTTTCTTTCTTTCTTTCTCTTTCTTTCTTTCTTTCTTTCTCTTTCTTTCTTTCTCTTTCTTTTGTTCTCTTTCTTTCTTTCTTTCTTTCTTTCTTTCTTTCTTTCTTTCTTTTTCTTTCTTTCTTTCTTTCTTTCTTTCTCTTCCTTCCTTCCTTCCTTCCTTCCTTCCTTCCTTCCTTCCTTCCTTCATTTACTCTCTCTTTCTTTCTTTCCTTCTTTCCTTCAATTTTTAAGCTAACTTTTTGTGAAAACATTGTATGACTTGAGCACATTCAAATCTAGCAAGGTCTCTGCCAGGACAACTGTGGAATCCTCACCTGTGCAAATAGACAGGCTGGTTTTTTCAGCATTTTTGAGGTTTGAAGGGGGCAGGTCTATGCTACTAGCTTGTTGCCATCTGTGGAGTGTGTTGAGTCAGAGATGTAATTTATATTGATGATATGATTTCCTCTGACTTCTGCCTGTGCCTTGATGGTTGTGTTTCACTTGTTGACACGAACTTGGCTAAAATGAATGCTCTGTTGGCCATGGGCGAATTAGTTGCATGTGTGATAGCACCTTTCTGCTTATTATTTTCAAAGTTATGTAATGGGATAAGTATGTTATTTCTTCAGAATTAGATATCCCTTTTCTAAGGCTTTGCATTTACATAATTCCTTTCTCCTACAGACCTCTGAATAAACCTTATAGTTTTATTCAAAGATGGATTACACTTGCCACCATCACATATGTCAGAAAGCATGCTTGTTATTTTTGGAAGTAGGCAAGTTGAATTAAGTCAGTTCTCTGTGGATTGATTGAATCTGCTTCTTAAATGCATTGTGTTCTCATTTCATATTATTCTTTGTAATGTGTGCCACTGTATTATGACCCCTAAGTTGACAGGGATATTGGTATTTCCTGCATATTGTATTTCATATTGTGTAGCCACACAAACTGAAGGTTGATGGACAAGTAAATCTCAACTCCATCTACTCCATCTACCCTGTCTTTTTTTCAAATTCATTGGATTCTTCTTGAGGATAAGGACCATGTCTCAAACCTCATGTCTTCCACAAGGTGTCTGGCTCAATACACAATGGAGACTTTTGCTGATGAATTTACCCTTAATTACGCCATCGTCTAATCATGGGGATTATCTTGACTGCTGTCAGATCACTTGTAAATAGAACTTGAAATGTTGAAATTAACTGATAAGTAAGCTTGACTAATTCACATATAGAAAAGTACCTTTTTAGAGGAAGTAGTTAATATTTTTCTTCCTAAGTTTGTTTTTGGTGGTGCATTACCATGTCTTGAGACTAATTTTTGCAGAAATATTCCTTAGGTAGATAAAACAACTTAGAACCTGCACAAAAATTGAAGCTGCTTTAAACTTACAAGACCTACTTTGATTTTCATTAGCAAATTTTTAGTATACAACAAACAGAAATGTTGAAGACAGTATGTGACAAAAGAATAAGTCAGTCACATTAGTGTTCTGTGTTCTCACAGCTCCAGCAGTTTGTTTCCATGATTGGCCTCGTTTCTGATTGTTAAGTGAAACTCAATATTTTTGACACTATCTATATCTGTATCTATATCTATGTCTATCTTTATGTATATATGTATACATGCATTTATCTTTTCCATATATCCTTTATATTTTTTATCATATTTATTTCCCTTCTACTCCCTTCTACTTTTTCCCCTTATATTTCCTCATATTTTTGTTACAATTTGAATTTCTGTTTCAAAGTTTGATTTATAATCTTGTAAGTTGGTGAGAATCACTTTTTCCTTATTATGAAAAAATGTCCTCTTTATACGATTAGTCTTCTTTTGTAAGATTTTTGAGGAAAAAAATCAAAACAATTTGTCATTATGCAGGCAAAGAAGTAGTTTCCCTTTTGATAATATAAATAATAACGCACTTTCACTTAACCAGCATTCCTTTTCTTTCAAGGATTACAAAGAACATTCTTTACAATGCACAACTCTCACATTGTTCTCAGGATTCTTATCAGCAAATATATTTCCAGCTCCTTTCTTTTATTTAAAAAAATTTTTTTAATGTTTGTTTTTGAGAGAGACAGAGACAGAGCATGAGTGGGGGAGGGGCAGACAGAGAGGGAGACACAGAATCTGAAGCAGGCTGCAGGCTCTGAGCTGTCAGCACAGACCCTGAGGTGGGACTCGAACCCATGAGATCATGACCTGAGCCGAAGTCAGACGCTTAACCGACTGAACCACCCAGGCGCCCCTATTTTCAGCTCCTTTCTTTCTTCATATGTATAAGAAAAATGCTGCTGTCCAAAAGAACACTCACTCCATTTTTAGAGCTGAGGCTCTTAGACTGGGATGTTATGTACCTTGTCATTTTTAATAGCCAGCCACTGACTTTGAGTTTTTGACTTATTGTTGTAGCATTATGCTTCAATCTGCTAGAAGTATTCTCTGTCACTAGCATAGGGTCGGTGGAATATGGTGCGATGATTGGGAAGGTAAAGACAGTAGAATACTTCCATTCCTTAGTAATCAGAAGCCCCACTGAAAGGACCTTAAATGATAAAGATATTCATTAAGTCACATAACAAGAATTCAGAGGTAGGGATGTCTCCTGGTTGGTCAATGCAATGGCTCCACAAGGTCTTCAGTGGCTCCTCTGAGTGGTTCCTCTCATCTCTCTTGCTTTCCTCGGTCAACTCCTCACATGCTACCACAACTCCTCACATGCTGCCTGCAGCAACCCAGGCCTCACCTCTGTACGTGTCAGCCTTGACAGTCAGGAAAAGCCTTTCTCAGAATTCCCCACAGACCTTACTCTGCTTAATAACCACAGTCATGTGACATGTGAAGTCTAAGCCCATCACTGAAAAGGAAGTGGAATTGCCATGATTGGCTTAGCCCAGTGGTTCTCAAATGTGTGTCCATGTTAGAATCACCTACAGTCTTTTAAAAATGCCAAATCTCAGGCCTCACCCCAGAGCAATGAAATCACACTCTCTGGGGGTTGGGTCACAGGCATCAGCATTTTTTGAAGCTGCCAGGTGATTCCGTGTAAAGGCAGCTTAGCCTGATCAACAGTCTGTCTCTTGGCTGGACCAGGTAGTCTCCTCTTCCACTGTGTTTGACCAGGTGGAAGGGGTTCGGGCGGTTAGGAAGCCACAACACAAGGTCACTACAGACACTGGCTGTGAAGTAAGGGTGCCGTATTTTGAGTTGTGTCCTCCCTACCTGATGGTGTAACCTTGGTCATATTTTAAAACGAATACAGCGTCACCTGCAAGAGAGAATAACCATTCCAAATTAACAATGAAATGGAAAAAAAAAATCCTTAAAAGTTTCTAGCACTTTACCGGCCAACATGAACTAGACATTCTGTTAACACGCATAATAGTGCCTTGGTAGGAGAGAATCATAGGAAGAAGAGGAGAAATAGAAGTTATGTGGCACCTGAGTGGCTTAGTTGGTTGAGTGTGTGACTCTTGATTTTGGCAAAGGTCATGATCCCAGGGTCGTGGGATCCAGCCCTACCTTGGGCTCCCCACTGAGCATGGAGCCTGCTTGAGAGTCTCTCTCTCTTCTTCTGCCCATGTCCCCCACTCACGCTCTCTCTCTCACTCTCTCTCTCTCAAAAAAAAAAAAAGTTATTGTTGCTGTTGTTATATTTATTAGTAGTAGTACAGTTATTACTCGAGAAGATGATAGACCAGGTTAGAAGTTCTCACTTCTGGGTTGCACATTAGAAGCACCTTGCGAGCTTTAAAAAATGCCAGTGCCTGGCCACACCCAGACCAACTAAATCAGCCTCTCTTAGAATGGAGCCCAGGCATTGATATTTTTAAAAAAAGATTCCCTCGGTGATTCATTGCAGGCAGGAATGCAATCCATAGGTTAGAGACTGGGAGAATATAAGGGAAAAGTGTAGTCGGGTCAGTTTGCCTCACCATTCCAGATGAGTCCCAGTCCCAGTCACCTATGTAGCCCCAGGGAAACAAGGTTTTTGAGCTGGTTTGGATAATTCTTTGCTTGCTTTTTGCCAGAAAACCTCTTCTATCCCCTCTCTGCAAGTGACCAGACTTTATTCTAGCCATTTCATTTACACACATCATTCTTTGGGCTTCAAGAGTGGATTAAAAAGGGACGGAGTGCCTTCTTGTTTCTATTTAAAGTTTGTATACAACAGTTTAATATAAGAATTATATTCTGTTTACTGTGCTTATTTTTAGTTTTCTATATGTGAGTTGTGCAATTCATTTGCCTAGTTTCTAGAATGTGTGTTTTCCATTAGCCACAATGCAAAACCAATTACGGATGTGTTATGTAGAAACCTGCTTTAAATATTCTCCTAGCTTTCTGTAAGCTTCCCTAAGAGTTATAATTTTTAGGTGCATTGTTTACTAGGCCATGGGTATGTTTTGTCATATGTTGAAAGATCACACCAGCTATAAAAATAAGATGGTGAATAAAAAGCCACAAAAGCTATAAACATCTGTAAAAGAAGTTTTCTAGGCAAGGCTGCTCGTTAGAGGGAAACTCGGTGCATTTTGATTGTGTGCAGCTGGTGGCACATGCGTGTTCAGAAACAGGGCCATTAAGAGGAGCTGTTAGATATATGGCATGCCGCACTGTGGGCCGTAGATCTGTCCCCTCAGCTGTGTGTAACAGCAGCCTGTGGCGCCACACTCGCGAAGCCTTCTCTAAATTCTACCTGCAACTCTGTTGCCAACCAGATGTTTTATAGAACTGGGTACTCATCTTTTGGTCACAGAGCCAGTCTTACTGAGAGAATTAGCTGGCTCCTAGGACAGTGGAAAAATCTGGAAATATCAGCATGAGCTTCATAGTTTCTGCCACCCTGAAGGGCACACGTCAAGCCTGACCTCCGGTCAGTGTCAGGGCCACTGCAGGATGCGGCCTGGAGCTCTCATTTATTCTCAGAGGATCTAGCATGTGAAATGCCACGTGACGTATGATGTTGACCCAATCAGACAAACGACCCTATTATATATGAGAGCACAAGAGACCCCCTGCTCTGAACACACATCTGAGTGAACAACCTGAGCATGCTGGGCTGGGGGGGAAGAGGCTGAGTGTGGGGAATCTACTCACCAGGCTGAGTTTGTGTGGCTGGCGGTGGGACCAGTCAGTGTTAGCACCAGGTCGTCTCTGAGCAGGCATTTCTGACTTCTGAGAGGACTTAATGTTTACAGGATCCACCTTTGCGATACCAGAAACGGTTTCCCTAAAACAAGGCCAAGATCCTTGAAGCAGAAGGAGAATGATGTTTTAAGTTTTAGAATAAAATGAAAACAATATTTTAAAAAATCCTTTAACTTTTTATAAGGAAAAATTTAAGCCCACAGAAGCAAAGAGAATAGGGTAATGAAATCTCCATGTAACCCCACCCAGTTTCAACAAATATGCATTTTTTTCCATTTATAACCTTTCTGCTACCCTAACCATAAAAATTTGGAATTTTTATATGTAATATTAAAAGGATATTTAATTCAAGGTTTGCATGTAATTCTGTTGGTAGTCATGCTTTATGTAAGATGTATTACATAACTTGTTCACTTAAATGATGATACAACTAAATCATGGGCATTTGTAATCAAAGATATTTTTATTCTATACCAGTGCTATTCAAAGTGTGGCTTGAAGACCAGTACCAGCCCACTTTGTTTCTGGTCTGTGATGACATAGGTACAGAAATTGTGACGAAGTACTTAGGACTTTTGCAGCTTTTTGACATTGCTGTGCATCTAAGTAATTTCAAACTTCAACCTGTTTCACAAAAGCAGTGGTCAGCAACACACTGGGAAAAACACAGTCTTTGACAGCAGATAGTTCGGAAAGTACTTTTCTGTATGGTAATTCTGTGATTTTGACCCCCAGGGGATGTTTGACAATGTCTGGAGATATTTTGAGTCATTACAATTTGGGAATAAACTTGGAGGGGAGAGGTATGTGCTACTGACATCTAGTGGGTACACAGGACAGCTTCCTAAAACAAAGCATTATCTGGCCCTAAATATCAATGATACTGAGGTTGAGAAACCTTGCGCCAGACCACAGTGGATGGTTTAGGCCCCCTGTGCCTTGTCTCAGGAAGGTCTGGCAAATGGGTCTTATCAGGGTGCAGCCTGGCAAGAGTTCAAGGCTGTTTGTATGTGATCTTTCCTTACACAAGAAGCTCCACATTCTGCTTTGGAGATTAGTGAGACATTTTGCAGATGGAAAAGTCTAAGGGTTAAATGAATTTGTCCCAAATGCTTTAAAAATAAGATGATTTGGGGGTACCTGAGCGGCTTAGTCAGTTAAGCATCCAACTTCGGCTCAGGTCATGATCTCATGGGTCATGAGTTCGAGCCCCGCGTCTGGCTCTGTGCTGACAGCTCAGAGCCTGGAGCCTGCTTCAGATTCTGTGTCTCCCTCTCTCTCTGCCCCTCCTCCACTCACACTCTGCTTCCATCTCTCTTGCTCTCTCAAAAATAAACATAAAAAAATATATGATGCTTTTATATTTAGCCACAAGTTGCCCATTTCATCTCTGCCAGAGTAGAAAGTCAACCACTGCTGCAGTAACAGAAAATGGGAAACTAGAAATGTACAAAATTTCTGTTTATTTAGAAATTTCGTATTTAAGAAATTCACATCGAATCTCTGTTTTGTGAGGTTTTTAGGATTTTCTTTTAAACTTAGAAATAGGAAATTATCATCTGACAAAAGTCATTTTTCTGAACTTTATTATTTTTTTTAACATTTATTTATTTTTGAGACAGAGAGAGACAGAGCATGAACGGGGGAGGGGCAGAGAGAGAGGGAGACACAGAACCGGAAGCAGGCTCCAGGCTCTGAGCCATCAGCCCAGAGCCCGATGCGGGGCTCGAACTCACAGACCGCGAGATCGTGACCTGAGCTGAAGTCGGCGCTTAACCGACTGAGCCACCCAGGTGCCCCTCTGAAATTTAATAGGATAAATATTAATAGCTAGAAATATCTACTCTAGAAAAAGTAATCCAGTGAAATTCATTTGGAACAAAAGATAACTTTTATATCCTAACACACTTCGTGTGTGTGTGTGTGTGTGTGTGTGTGTGTGTGAGAGAGAGAGAGAGAGAGAGAACGAGACTTATTTCCACATCTGATTCCTCTTCAGTGAGTTTCTTCTCTCAGATTGTATTTGGTGTCCAAGTTGCTCACATGGAAGTTATTTCATTAACAGCACAGACACTCTGGCCTTGTTACAGCTTTGAGCAAGACAAGTAGAGGAAAGGTTTGTCCATCAAGTGTCTTCACACACTGTATAACAACCAAGGAGCAGATGTTTTTTTGCTTATAGGTTGAACCCTGTCATAAGGCAACTGTGTTTATATATGTTCACAATACTATAGGCTCTGATACTCCTCACCATCCTCACTAGTCTGCCTGTTTTCTTATAATTGCTTACTCATTTTTACTTACTCAATTTTATTGGAGTCAGGCTACCACTGTCATGAGAGACATTTATGAACCATCATTCTGTGACTTCCTTATACCATATACCTTGGCCTCTGACTACAAAGGAAAAAGCTCATTTGCTATATTTTCTATTTCTCTTTGATTGGGCCTGACATAAAAACAACCATGGGTAATATTCAGAATGTGTACCTGTGGCATGCAGGTAATCTGCCCACCATCCATCCTTGTCTTTGCTAGTCTGTGTAGTGGAGGGCATGACTCTTTACCTCCTGGCAAGCAATCCTTGGCTAAACTAAGAGGAAACCTCCAACAAATTTCTATTTGGAGAAATTTGGAGATACCTCCAAGATTTTTTTTAAATGTGACTTTGTTTCTAAAATGATTTTTAAATTTTTTAACTCAGTTCTTGTTGGAAAAAATACAACTTCTGAAGTTTTAGATAGATAGATAGATAGATAGATAGATAGATAGGCATTGACAGCACAAAAATAGGACTTTTTATTAGCTACATAACAAGGTGCAGGATGTAGAACTCTATAAATCCTACCTTCTGAATGAATTCTGCCAAATGCTGTTTGATTAAGGTGGACTGATTAGACTACTGATTAATTCTACTTTTGACAGATTACACAGTTTAACTGACAAATAGATTGCCTCCATTTAGTAACGATTCCCCAGTTACGATGACAAAGGACAAGCTATTTGTCAGTTAAACTGTGTAATCATTGAGAAACAGAACTAATCAAGGGCATAATCATTCTGTCTTCAGTTAAACCCAGCTAATGACTTCAAATGTGTAATTTATACTACATATTCCACTCTGAAACAGTGTTACAATTTCTGTAATACTTTACTGAATCCGATTTTGTGCCCATATTAAAGATTTTGAAATGGAGGAAAAGATAGAGGAAGAGAAGTAATGGAGCTATGATATGATTAATGTTAAGTGGTGATAGTATATGAGTTCTTTGTGGGGGAGGAGTGTTGCGACCTTTGGAAGTCCAGTGGCATCCAAACTAGCTTGAACCGTTCAGCCACACCAGCCTGCAGGTTGCTTTCCAGTGTATACTTGGGGATGTAGCAGAAAGTTCAGCCCCAGCTCTGCTGCCTAACCTGACAATAACTCAGAGATTCCCTAAGTTTTCTGTGTCACATGGTCTCTTGCTGTGTCAGTCACTATGTAATTACCTAACTATTGTCATCCTCAAAGAAGCTATGGTAAGGGCAGGCAGCTGCAATTAGAAATTGAAGTTCTCTTACTTCCAAGCATGGATTCTTCTGGACTGGGAACTTAGGACTAGGCATACTTAGGAAAGCTCTAGAGGCTATATGATTTTCTTCATGGTTTTCAGAGAAAAAGAGAGGGGGAACAGGTATAGGTATCTTTGTACCACTCAGCTTACTCTCTGTGCCCAACTATGGTTACCATGTGAGGGGTGGTATTTCTTTCATGTGACTGATTAGGATTAGTTGGGAAGAAATTAGTGAGAAAGGGGGAAAAGGAATTTTTTTTTTTTCTGAAAAAGAAAATGCATTTTTTTCTTTCTGTTTCAGTTCATTTGGTTTTCTTAAATCTGAGGTGAGTGATCTCTGACCTTCTGGCAATGCCTCTGGTATAAAAGCTGTTTACTGGAGCAGGAATTTCCTAACACTTTGGAACCATTCACTGTAGAGTGGGATCTTTTCAAGGGTGGGCATTAAAGTCTTTCCAAGGAGCCCTGTAAGACGTTTTGACCAAATCTGTCAGGAATTATATCCCTCCCTGCAACATCTTCAGGAAAATTGGATATTGTTTAAGATACAGGGATAGAAGAAATGGACAGACATATGAAGGGCAAACAGGGCTTCTTATTATTGTACTTTGCTGTGGCCTAAGGACTCGGAGAACCTTTCTTTCTAGACCGACATTGAAGTGTAATTGTAGAGCCCTTGTGAGCTAATAATCTTAGGACAAAACCCCGGGGAATCCTTAGCTTCAAACGGTTCTTGGTAGAAAAGCGGGAGTCAGGCAGATGCAGAACTGCTTCATTAAATGGGTCCCTCCTCCAACTGTAATTCTCAAATTGTTTGAATTGGAGGAACCTCTCTAACATTATAAGTTTCAGCCCCAGCTTTCCTGCCAACACACACACAGAAACACGTGATAGTTATTGTACTTTCAGCGTCTTTTATGGGAGAAAACACATAGGTGAAGGTAATATAATTTCTCTGACATTTGTAAATAAAGCGTATTGAAATAATCACCAATAGTGTTGATAAACCATTGAAAAATGCCAGTATATGAGTGGGTGGATATATGTGTGTGTGTAAAACATTATTTATTCACTGCAAGGCAATGCATAATACACATTTGGGTTTTTTGAAAACTCTCATGATAACCGCAAGAGCGCTTCACTAGAATCTCCATACACTGGCTCAGAACCTTTCTCAGTATCCGTGGGCACTGCAGGGTACTCACCTAGACAGTTAAGTACTTCCTGAGAGGAAATTTGGGAATGAGTGAGAAGGATGTTCTTAATCAATGATGCTGAGATGTTGTTTTTCACGGCTTTTCTTCCTGGAAACCTCCTATTACCTTCTTAGGACGTCATCCAGATAACTGGTCTTGGGTTGTTCTCTGCCAGACACTCGCCTGTCGTTGCAGCCGCTGCAGTGATGTGCCTCTCACTTCTTCATAAGATCTTGTTTTCTAGATAAATTGTAGAGCGAAAAGCTTTCCTGTTTTTCTTCTCATATACATCATATGGGTGTCTCCTTATATGTTTTTAAAATATTAGGTAAGTAAAACATTTAGATATAATAAAAGTCCCAGCAACCATAAGAAATTTCTAATTTAAATACTTAACAACTACATTTTCTTTTTTTTTATTTTATTTTTTTTTATTTTTTTAATGTTTATTTATTTATTTATTTATTTAATATATGAAATTTACTGTCAAATTGGTTTCCATACAACACCCAGTGCTCATCCCAAAAGGTGCCCTCCTCAATACCCATCACCCACCCTACCCTCCCTCCCACCCCCCATCAATCCTCAGTTCTCAGTTTTTAACAGTCTCATATGCTTTGGCTCTCTCCCACTCTAACCTCTTTTTTTTTTTTTCCTTCCCCTCCCCCATGGGTTTCTGTTACGTTTCTCAGGATCCACATAAGAGTGAAAACATATGGTATCTGTCTTTCTCTGTATGGCTTATTTCACTTAGCATCATACTCTCCAGTTCCATCCATGTTGCTACAAAAGGCCAGATTTCATTTTTTCTCATTGCCACGTAGTATTCCATTGTGTATATAAACCACAATTTCTTTATCCATTCATCAGTTGATGGACATTTAGACTCTTTCCATAATTTGGCTATTGTTGAGAGTGCTGCTATAAACATAACAACTACATTTTCAAGTTGTGTGTTTTTTTTTAAACTGGTCAATATTTGAAGAAATAATAGGCACCAAAGGTTATGCAATATGTGAAAAGAGATTGTGTTGATCTAGACTAAATGAAAAAAATATCATATTTTTTGGACTGCCAAGAAAATGCATTTTTTTCTGTTAATTTGAACAGTCATTTAAAATACAGAGTCCCCCCCCCCAAATAAATAAATAAAACTTTAAGAAAGTTGGGGGGCTTTGTGGTTCAGTTGGTTAAGTGTCTGGCTCTTGGTTTTGGCCCAGGTCATGATCTCACAGTTTGTGGGTTTGAGCCCCGCATCGAGCTCTGCGCTGACAGTGAAGAGCCTGCTTGGGATTCCCTCTCTCTCCCTCTTTCTGCCCCTCCTCTGCTCACGCAGACACATGCTTGCTCTCTCTCTCTCTCTCAAAATAAATAAATAAAACTTAAAAAATAAAAAATAAAACACAGAGACCTTATACAAAACTCTATCCATGCTGGATATAGTAAAGCAAATAGCAAATATCTGAACTTAAAAAAGAAAAAGGTAACAGTAATCCCCAGAATCCAACAAACAAAACTGAAGCTGAGTGCCAGAATGGTCACATTGAGAATGTAGCACCTTACAAGGTGTTTGTCAGTATCTGTAAATTCGAGCTTTGGTTTTGAATGGTGATGGAAAGGGAGGCAAGTTCTGGGCTTAGATTATAGGGGCAAGATGGAACCACATCCCACCACAGTGCTGAGACCCTAGAAAAACCACACTCAAAATGAAGTCAGGGACTGGAAATCATCTACCTTTGGCAAACAGAGGTGCTTGGGACATTTAACTGTCTCAGTAATTGCTGGCTAGAGAAAAGAGTTCTCCTTAGAGTTTATAACCACAGTCTTTGCCTCAAGTGTGTTTAGAGTTCAGACTTAAAATACTTCCCTGACCAGAAAACCCTAAGGCAAGAAATAAACTTAAAATGGTCTTTGATTGATAGCATCCCAGAATGCCTGGCAGAAGCAAACACAATGCTGTCTGAAGGGACTTACCCTCAACTTAGGGGTCACAGCATTTTAACAGATAAAGACCACCAAACATGAGCCCATGATTCCAAATTCCAGAAACACCCAAGGAAACAAGAGCCATGAACAGGAGACAGGAGAAACCACAAATAGCAGAATTAGATATCCAAAAAGCCTAAGATAATGATTTATCAGATGAAGTAAATTATATAAATGCCTAGAATATTTTTTAAATACACATAAGAACATGAGTAAAAAAAGATTTTATCCACAATTAAGCATAATTGAAAAGAACCAAATAAAAACTTAAAAAAATTAAAATATAATACAAATTAAAAATCAAATGATTCTATTAACAATTTATTCATACCTGAAGATAATTGATCAACTGATTCTAAAGAACTTGCATACAGTACAATACAAAACAATAGAAATGGTAAAGGGAGGTTAAGAGACATGAGAAATAGGGTCTGTTATACATATAGTTGAGATTTGTTGACTTTCTATAACAAATAAGAAATAAAGTCATTTTCAATCAAATAAAAATGGAATTTACCATCATCAGATCCTGTGAAGGTCAGATAGGTAAGAAAGCATGAAAAGTAAAGAAATTTTTAAGCATGTGTGAAACTAAACCATACTGATTGTGTATAGTAATAATGATTCCATATTGGGCATTAAAAATAAAGATACAAATGAAACACTATTACACATAACCTCTAAGACAGGAGCATTCTACAGGACTTGTTATTCAGTAGAAGGGAAAACATAGATAATCTTTAAGCTGTGTTCAATGTACATGGTAGAACTGTTAAGGATAACCACTAAGAAGATAGAAATAGTGTTCATAACTTCTATGATAATACAGGGGAAAAATTATCAATCCAAAACATACAAGAAATGATAGGGGGAAAAGAACTTTGAAAACAAGCAAGATAAAATCAATGCACAAAATAAAATGTTAGAAATATATTCAGATATATTTAAAACAAAGAAATATATTCAAATACATGATTAATAACAAATATTAATATATAGATACATTAATTATATATTATAATAGTAATTATAATAATAAATGATAATACATATTAATGAAGATTAAGAAGCAAAACTTGTTATCTTAACAAAAGTGATACAAGTATGGTTTCAAAAAAAAAACCAGTTGGATGCTATTTATGGAGACATTCCTCATATCTAAGGATATAGACTGTTTGAAAGTAAAAAAATGGAAATACCAAGCAAACACTAATACTATATTATTTTTTGCCTCCTTCTTTTAAACTAAGGTATAATTGACCTATCACATTATATAAGTTTAAAGGGTACAACATACTGATTTGATACATTTATACTGCATTTTGGAGTGTAAAATGGTTTATCCACTTTGTAGACTTTGGACATTCCTAAAACAGTTGAAGGTGCAACCCATTTCTAGATACACACACCACAGGGAATTACACTTCTCTGCATTCAAGTATACACATACAAAAAAATTCAGAGCAAAGTAAGAGTGAAAAATTGGTAAAAAATGAACTGCCCATCACTAGATGATGTATATAAGCAAATTGTGGTGTAGCCATTGAGTGTAATACTATATGATACTAAAAATGAATGAGTAGGAACTACATATGTTCACAAAATAAAATTGAGGACCAGAAGCCCATAAAGATTATGTTGAGCAAAACTAAGTAACTTTCAAAAGAACTCACAAAGTTTATATACAGTGTGATGCTATTTAAATAAGTTTAGAAAGCAAAATAATGCTAAGTCTTGTTTAGAGATCCTTCCATACTCGTGCAGTAAAAACAGAGAAAAGCAAAGGACTGATAAGTTCACCATCCAGCACTGTGGTCACCTCTGAGGAAGTGGGCAGGTGCTGCAGTTAGGGAGTGGAGGGGTTGGGGGAGGGAGTTGAGAGGGACACCTGCACTAGTAATGTTTGATTTTGTAAGACGTAGCCAGTGGACACACACATATCTGTTTCATTCTTTACATACCATTTTTTTAGGCCTGACAATTTTTATAATATTCTTTTAAATACTAAGGAGAAAATGTGTATGGAGCTTGTCTACATAACATGAAATTAAATACGAACACACACACACATACACACACACACTACCTCAATTTTAAAAACTTTGTAACATTTTTGAAGATGTATTTGAAAAAAATCTCATTGCAAGTTTACTTTAAAGAAATCTTACTTTTTTCCCTCAAATCTTTTTATTTATGCACTGCTTGGTAATGACTGGCTGTTTTAATGGAACAATGTTAATCTATTTTCTAAGCAAAAAAGCTGGTGATACAAATTCTTGGTATCAAAGATGGCTGAGGAATGTGAACACTTTTTCTTCTCCTGTGAAGACATTTGTTTTCCTTAAGAGCCTATGACAAACAATTAAAAAATACCTCATTTAAAAACATAATTTAGATGTTACAAAAGAACATCCTACGTAAGAAGAAAGATTGGGCAATAAAAATGAAAATACTTAAACCACAGTTGAGCTGTAGCTTTTTAAACTTACCCCAAAATCTGATGAAAATTTTGTTCTGAAGTTTTCATTCCCAGGAATTCCTCCAAGATAGTAAACAAATTGCACCATCTAGATCAAGGGTCTCGAATATCTCAGTAAATTTTTGTGACCCCAAAGACCAAAAGAAAACTTAAGAGTTCACTTCTTTGAGTAGTTAGATCATGGCAATCATTCAGAACCTTGCTTCCTAAAGAAAAGTGGTGCAGTCTAATGTTGGGGCTGTAACTGCCATGAGCTAGTAGTTGAGTTTGTCCAGCAGATGTCGAGTAGTGCTGTTTCCCCTGAAAATAACTTCTGGAGCCCCATGGATTTGCTGCAGCACCCGACGAAACTAGATAAAATACCCCCCCACACACACACCACATACACCTTTATAAGGAGGGCTTTATGTTCCCTTAAATTCATGGCGATCTCTTGTCGCTGACTGCAGGAGAAACCTTACAAGTGCTCAGACTGCAGCAAAGCCTTCAGCCAGAAGCGAGGCCTGGATGAGCACAAGAGGACGCACACCGGAGAAAAGCCTTTTCAGTGTGATGTGAGTTTGGTTTCTCTTTTCAGTTTCTCTTTTCAGTGTCCTCCGGTGACAGATGTGTGTGTTGTGTGCATGTGTGTGAGTAAGGCATCTGTGCACCTGGGTGTGTATGGATGGGTGTGTGTTGTTTTGCAGTGCTGGTCTTTCTGTTAATGCCTTGTGCTGCCTGCATCTTTTGATGTAATCCATATAACCACTTTGTCATAATTTTGTTCATCCTAGTTTACTAGCAGCAGATTAACCGATTTTCTTTAAGGCACATTTGCACGCAGAGTTTTAATGCAATTGAGTTGTTCGTTCAAGGTATAAACTCATGATGATTCCAGGCAGCTTTCATATGTCTGCCCAAATCTTTGACAGGTTAGTGGCAGTTAAACCAGAGATTTACCAGGCCATAGATATTACTGATTTTGCTACAGCCAAACAATGAGTTTCTAAAACATGAATGAACTCCTTTGTTTAAATAATGTTGCTAATTGTTTAGATTTTCTGTGTATGACATTTGAACTGAAAATTATCAACTTAGTTGTTTACAGTATTTATGAAAGGAAAAATACTACCACACTCAATAAAATGAATCTGAATGTTAATTAATCTAGGAAAAAAATGGTTTTTCAATGAACACTGTCACCATTCTGTGTATGATTGACAGTTGATAGAAGATTGACACAGGCTTTAGGAAAAACACTTGGATGCTTATTTCTTATACAAAAATAGCAAAAAGAGTATTAATGTAGCTCAGTGTAAGAAGAAACATTAAAGTTGTAGTGTGTAAAATTGCACAGTACAGAATGCTCTTTAAATGTGGAGGGAAACTCGAGTACTTAGTCCCATTGGCATATCCCAATGGATAAGTGTAGGGTAAGCAGTCCACATGAAAGGAAGCTCACAAACACAAGATGTTTTCCTTGTCCTTCCATGAAACTTTGGTGGTAAGGTTAAGGCAACAATGTACTCCCAGTGGGCTTACTCATAAAAGTACCTTTATGAACAGTGAACTTCTTTAAGGCAAGAAGTATCGTAGAGAAAGAAATGTGCACATGTAGAACTCGATCCTGAACTGGAGGTACAGCTCCTGCTTAATAATTTCAGTTGGCTTAATTCGTCAGTGCTTTTATTGGAAACATTTCCATATAGGCACAACCTCTTTAGTTTACTTAATTGTACAACTGCACAAATAACCGATGGGAAATAGAAATTAAATATTGACTGTGTACAGACATCTGACTACCATCACATTCAAGTCAACTTTCATTTATGCTAGATATTTTTGTTGAGTACTTTCTAAGTTAAACTGGACCATGATGTCATTTTTTTTTAAAAACAATAATGTTACAAACATGATTTTTTTCCTTCTATTCCATCTGCTTCTATCATATTTTCAAAACTCCCTGATCATTATCTGTGGCCCAAACTAGTCCATTGACTAAGATCCAAGTTTACTGCCTCCCAGACCTCCTTGAAATGCATCTTGCTTTGTAAAGGACTGGCTGTCTTTGTTCCAAAATCTTATCTTCTTAACCCACTCATTCTGAATAGAAGTCATCCTTTCTCTCTCATTCCCAATCTTCCTCTTTCCTGAATAACTCTCAAATCTATTACTTCCTCTCAGTTTCTTTTCCCACTAGCAGTGCACAGCCTGGCTCCTCCCTGTGTTTTATTACATTCAGTCTCCAATGTGTGTGTTCTTTACCCTGCCAGGGTAATGTCTTTTTTTTTTAAATTGAGATGAAATTCACAGAATGTAAAATCAACCATTTTAAAGTGAACAATCCATTGTCATTGGGTGCATTAACAATGTTGTGCAACCATCACCTCTATCTCCTTCTAAAACATTAATGTCCCAAAATAAAACTCCATACCCATTCGGCAGTTAATCCCCTCTCTCTCCAGACCCTGACAGCTACCAATCTCCTTTCATTTCTACAGATTTACCTATTCTGGATATTTCATGTAAATGAATCATACCATGTGTGACCTTTGTGACTGGCTTCTTTTACTTAGCGTAATGTTTTCAAGGTTCATCTACATTGTAGCATGTATCTGTACATCATTCCTTTTTATGGCCGAATGATATTCCATTGTGTATACCACAGTTTGTTTATCTCTCCATCACTGATGAACATTACGTTGTTTCTGCCTTTTGGCTATTGTGTATTGCTCTGTGAGGAACATGTGCATAAAAGTATTTAAGTACCTGTTTTGAATTCTTTGCAGGGCTGGGGGCACTTGGGTGTCTCAGTCAGTTGAGCATCTTACTCTTGATTTCGGCTCAGGTCATGAGCTCACCATTCTGAGATCAAGCCCTACATTGGACTCTGTGCTGGGAGTGGAGCCTGCTTAAAAGTCTCTCTTCCCCTCTCCCTTTGCCCCTCCCCCACTCACTCATATGCATTTTCTCTCTGTCTCTGTCTCTCTGTCTCTCTGTTTCTCTCTCTGTGTCTCTCTGTCTTTTTTTAAATTTTTTTTAACGTTTATTTATTTTTGAGACAGAGAGAGACAGAGCATGAACGGGGGAGGGTCAGAGAGAGAGGGAGACACAGAATCTGAAACAGGCTCCAGGCTCTGAGCCATCAGCACAGAGCCTGACACAGGGCTTGAACTCACGAACCGCGAGATCATGACCTGAGCCAAAGTCGGACGCTTAACCGACTGAGCCACCCAGGTGCCCCTGTCTCTCTGTCTTAAAACCAAATTATTTTGGGTATATACCTAGGAGTAGAATTACTGTGTCATATGGTGATTCTATATTTGACTTTTTGGGGAACTGCTATACTGTTTTTCATGGAAACCGCATCATTTTTATATTCCCACCAGCAATGCACAAGAATACCAATTTTTTCCACATCTTTGTCAATGCTTGTTATTTTCTGTTTTGTAAAATTATAGTCACCATGGGGCATATGAAGTGATATCTTATTGTGGTTTGGATTTAAATTTCCAAAAGGATTAACAATAGTGAGCATCTTTCTAAATGCTTGTTTGTTGGAATTTGTATTTTCTCTGGAGAAATGTCTGTTCAAGTCCTCTTCCCATTTTAAAATTTTGTCTTTTTGTTGTTGAGTATAAGAGTTCTTTGTATATTCTAGATACTAGGCTCTTATCAGATATATGATATACAAGTATCTTCTAAGTTATCTTTTCACTTAGTAATAATACCTTTGATTCATGAAACTTTTAAATGTTGAAATCCAATTTATGTTGTTTTTTTTTTCTTTTTCTCAGCATGGTGTTGTTGTCAGATATAAGAATTGCCAATTTCAGGGCCATGAAGATTTACTGTCATGTTTTTTTTCTAAGAGTGTGATAGTTTTAGCTCTTACAGTTAGGTCTTTGATCTGTTTTAAGTTAATTTTTTTGTATATGGTGTGAAGTAGGGGTCTATTCTTTTGCATTATTTTGCAGTTTTTCACCATTCCATATGATGTTAGCTATGAGTTTTTCATAAATGCCCTTTATTATGTTGAGGAAGCAACCTTATCCTAGTTTTCTAAGTATTTTTATCAATACAGGTTGTTGGATTTTGTCAGTGGCTTTCCTTCATCAGTTGAGATGATCATTTTTTAGTCTTTTGTTTATTAACATGGTTTATTACATTGTTTGATTTTATGTGAAACTACCTTTGCAGTCTGAATAAATCCCATTTGGTCATGACTTGTGATGTTTTTGTTTTTTTGCTTTTTGTTTTTTTGTTTTTGTTTTTTGCTTTTTGTTTTTTTGTTTTTGAGAGACAAAAAAGAGAGAGAGCTCACGAGCAGAGTAAGGACAGAGAGAGAGAGGGAATGAGAGAATCCCAAGCAGGCTTCATGCTGGTGTTGAGCTCAAATCATGAGATCATGACCTGAGCTGAAATCAGATGCTTAACTGACTGAGCCATCCATGCCCTGCCTTTTTTTTTCTTTATTCTTTTCTTTCTTTCTTTCTTTCTTTCTTTCTTTTTTGTTGGCAATCCTTTTAATATACTTTTGAATTTGGCTTGTTGGAATTTTTGTTTTTCATTCGTTTGAGAATTTTTGCATCTATATTCAAAAGGGATATTGGCTTTAGTTTTCTTTTCTTGTGATATCGTTGTCTAGCTTTGGTATTAAGTTAATGCTGGCATCACAGAATGAATTAGAAAGTGTTCTGTGCACTTCTATTTTTGGGAGAGTTTGAAAGGATTAGTGTTAAGTCTTTAAATGTTTGGTGCAATTTATCCATGAAACTATCTGATTCCAGACTTTCCTTTGTTGGGAGGTTTTTTTTTTTTTTTTTATTTAAAAAAATTTTTTAACGCTTATTTATAATTGAGAGACAGAGAGAGACAGAGCATGAGCAGGGGAGGGGCAGAGAGAGGAGGAGACACAATCTGAAGCAGGCTCCAGGCTCTGAGCTGTCAGCACAGAGCCCAATGTGGGGCTCGAACTCATGAACTGTGAGATCATGACCTGAGCCGAAGTCGGACGCTTAACTGACTGAGCCACCCAGGCGCCCTGGGAGGTTTTTTATTTGATACAATCTCTTTATTTATTATTGGTCTCTGGAGTTACTCTATTTCTTTTTGAGTCAGTTTTCGTTATTTATGTGTTTCTAGGAACTTGTCCATTTCATCTAAGTTATCTGATTTGTTGGCATACAGTTCATAGTATTCTCTTATTTTCATTTCTCTGGGGTCAGTAATAATTTCTCAATGTGATTGTTTCAGTATAAACCAAATCAGGTGCTTCTCTATGATAGTATCTCACAAACTGTAGGGTAAAATCCACCTTGCCACTTGACGGAAAAAATTATTCTGGGTTTTGTCAACTGTTATTATTAATATGTTAATAATTTCTTATCTGTCAGTACTTTGCATTTTGTTTTTACTGACACTTAAAGTTTCCTGAAGCAGCGATGCCATTTTGCATTTCTGTTTCTTGTTCCTTGTAGCTTCATGCACTACTTCCTTTGCCTGGAACGCCCTCCCCATCTCTTGTACCCACTGCCTGGCATTTACACACACACACACACACACACACACACAGATATATGACATTTGAGTGGTACTTGAATGGCATTTGAGCAAAATTGTAAAGAAGAAACTGATACATGTTGATCTCAGTTCTTTACAATTTTTCTCAAATACCGCTTCACTCATCAACACTAGCCCCTTAGACACAGTCATTCCATGTGTACAGCTCCCTGAGCATGCCATAGCTATTGAACTGTAAGTATCTTTGCTACTATCCCTATGGTGATGACTTCCAAATCTCTCTTTCTCCTGCCTCGATCTCCCTTTTGAACTCTAGGCAGACGTTTTGAGCTGCCTGTAAGACATTTCCCCTGGGGCACCTGGGTAACTTACTCAGTTTAGTGTCCAACTTCAGCTCAGGTCATGATCTCACGGCTTGTGCGTTCAAGCCCTGTCTCAGGCACTGTGCTGACATCTCAAAGCCTGGAGCCTGCTTCGGATTCTGTGTCTCCCTCTCTCTGCTCCTCCCCAGCTTGTTCTCATTCTCTCTCTCTCTCTCTCTCTCTCTCTCTCTCTCTCTCTCTCTCAAAAATAAATACACATTTAAAAAAATTTTAAGAGACTTCTCTCCTATATTCCTTACTGAAATCAGTATTTCCCCAGCCAGCTTAGTTGCTCAACATATTCCCTTTAACTATACATCTCTCTGGGTCTCCTGAATGGTTCAGTTGGTTAAGCTTTGGACTCTTGATTTCTGTTCAGGTCATGATATCACAGTTTGTAAGATCGAACCCCACATCTGGGTCCATGCTGACAGCGTGGAGTCTCCTTGGCATCCTCTCTCTCTCTCTCTCTCTCTCTCTCTCCCCCTCCCTCCCTCCCTCCCTCCCTCTCTCTTTTTCCTCCTTCCTCTCTCTTTCTCTCTCTCAAATAAATAAACTTAAAAAAAAACCTATACATCTTTCTGAGGGCTTCACCATCTCCAAATAACCAAAACCAAAGCTCTGATTCTCATGCCAGACACTTTTTTTTTTCCTTAAGCCATGACCAATAACATCAACTAGTCAAGCTTCTATTGTGGGGAAGACACAGTGATCCAGTTTATATATATTCTCTCTGATCTTCACTACAACCCAGAAATATCTAGGTGTTACTTCCACCTATATGAAACAACTGAGGCTCACTGAAGTGTGTGACTTGTCTCTTTCCTTCCACTTCTAACTGGCCGAGTCAGGATTCGAGGGTTCAAGCTCATGTACCTGCCATTCAGACACAGTAATTCCTGAAAATCTTTTTTCCTCTAAATTTCCACTGCCACCTTCACTCCTCTCTTTTTCTCACTCCTGACATCCAGTCCAGTAGTAAATTCAGTTGGCTCCATATTTAAAATAAATGGAGAATCTGAACACTTTTCACATCTGCCCAGCTACCAGCTTAGTCTCCTTTAATAATGAAACAGTTTCTTAATTTATCCTGTCTTTGCTCCTGACAGAGTCTTAAACTTACCACCCAGAGTGTCCTTTTTAGAACCTTTGTCAGGTTTTATATATTGTATACGTAGACTATATATTTACTCATTTGCTCAAGCCTTCCAATGGCTGTCTATCCCATTTAGAGTGAAAACCAAAGTTTACCATGATCTGAAAGTCCTTACAGACCTGCACCCCCAACCCTCCTGCCCCAAAGCACTGACCTCACTACCACCTTTACCTCACTCTGACCACATCACTTCATTGCCATTTTTCAGACAAACAAAGCACATTCCGATGAATATGTCTTTGTATTTGCTGCTTCCCTGATCTGGGACACCCTTCTCGGAGAACTTTATGGCCTTCTCCTGTACTTATTTCAGTTCTGTGCTCAAATTACTCTCTTATTTCTATTACTTTCTTAACCTTCACCCCATATTCTTCTTCTCCTTCACGGCACTTATATCCACTTGATATATTACATATTTGTTTGTTTAATTATTTATCATGTATTTTAAGCTTAATGACAACAGAGGTGTTGTTTTTTCTTCTTCTTCTTCTTCTTCTTCTTCTTCTTTGTTGTTCACTGCTGGATCCCCAGGCCAAGAACTATGCCTGGCATATAAGAGGCACTTAATGAAGGTTTTTGAAAGAATGAATAAAGGAATCAATGATTGCTGTCTTTAGTTCATATCCAAATCATTTCTGGCTTGAAGTGTAATAATAACATTGGCCTTGCTGCCCCCAGTTTCATACTCTCAAGCTTGCTGACTAAATGATATTTGAGGGTTAGTCTCTATTTAGAATCCTTTAATAAATCCCCACCACTTGCAGAATATACTTCCAGTTTCTTATTATGATTACCAGGGTTTGGCTCTAGCCTCCAACTTTTTTTAATGTTTATTTACTTTTGAGAGAGAGAGAGAAAGAAAGCGCGCAAGTGGGGGAGGGGCAGAGAGAGAGAGGGAGACACGGAATCCGAAGCAGGCTCCAGGCTCTTGGCCGTCAGCACAGAGACTGATGTGGGGCTCGAACTCACAAACTGCAAGATTGTGACCTGAACTGAAGTAGGGCGTTGTCCAGACTTTAACACTAACTTCTTTTTCAAGTTGATTCTCTTATTGATTGATTGATTGATTTCAATTTATTTCTCTAATATTCTGTTTCTTCAGCCTTAGGGAACTGTTTTTACTTCCACACATGAGCCTTGCTCTTTACAGCTCTGTGCCTTTGCACCTTCTCTTCCCTCTCCCCAGAATATCATTTCCCACCTTATGACATGACAACGCTCATACATCCAGGAAGACTCAATTGTGCTCTCCTATTCCTTCTTCTAGAATTATGTTCATGATATTGAAAATATTTCTCCTTAGGACTCTGGACTTCACAGGACAGGACAAGACTCTGTCATTCTGTTTCTAACTGAAGTGGCAGGCATATTGCATGTGATAAATATTTGTTACTGTAAGATGTTTGTATCGTGTTCTAGTATTATCTCTCAAGGTATGTTCTATTAAATGTGTTGTTTTACTTCATTTTAAAACAAAATCAGTTTACCTCTAGCCTAGAAAAAGACTAAATATTTTCCTATTCTTTTGCTTGTGAATTAATACTAATTTGGAGTAGGTTGAAGGATTGGATAAGAATCTCAGGTGGAAAGGAAGAAGAGGAAGCATCCCTGTTACACTATTTGAATTATTCCTTGCTTTCCCCTAATATTAAAATGACCATGAATGTCCTTACAGTTGGCTGATTTATACAGAACATCAGTTTGAAGTCTGTTAGTGCATTTAAGTTCATAAAAACGTAGCTTTTAATGTCTAGGTAGTCACTTTCACAACTGTGACATCATCTGCTCTCTACTGACATTGAATCCTCTACCTGACCCTCATTCAAAAATCTGTTGGGTTGTTCTCATCCCATCTCCTATATGGAGCTTCTAGGACTCCCTATTTGAGAGCCATTGCCAATGACCTTAGCATCTTGTTCTACTTCCCTTCCATTTCTCTAGCTTGCTGCTGCTGTAATTTTCCCATGGTGACTGTGTAAATGAACTTGAACTTTGTGTCTCTCACAATACATTGGTGAGCTGAACTGAGAACCTCCTTTATTTTTCCAAAGAGGTTTTTATTTCTTAAAAATTGTATCAGCCAGACAAGTGGAAAAAGTACAATCAGCTTACATATCTTTGTTTGAAGTTTGAGCTTTTAATAATAGTTGGTCCTTGGGGTTACAAAAACTCTGAACCCTGACTGCTTGGGTTTAAACCCCGGAAACCACTTCCTAGTTCTATGACCTTGGGTAACCTGCTTGAGACACTGAAGTGAATGTCAGTTTCCTTCTATAGAATGGAGTTTATAGTATTAGTATCTGCCTACAAGGGTGAGGTGAGGATTGCACAAGTGAATTTTTTATAAGTTGCACAGAGTGCTTCCTGGCACATAATGAAAGCTGATGTTAGCCCTTCAACCTAGTCCCTGGGCCAGACACTGAAATGAAATAGTGAACAAGATATCAGGTCCCCTGTGCTCACAGAACTCAACATTCCTGTGGGGTATTGACATTGAACAACTAAACCTAAATAAATATCTAATTGCATTTTATGATAAAGACTGGAAACAATTTAAAAAGAGATAAAGGAATACTTAAGGAAGAAGTCTCTGAAAAAGTAACTCTAAGTAACCTAAAAGAGGAGAAGGAGTCAGCCATGGGGAAGAGAACATTCCAGGCTCAAGGAACAGTACAAATCAAGGCGTGTAGGTGAGAATGAGCCTGGGTATTAGGGGAGGTAAAAAGGCAGGTGGAGCTGAAGCACAGTGAGAAAGAAAGGGTACAAGTGAAGTTGGAGAGCAAATTGATGAGCCTTTCAAGCATGCTAAGAAATTTATTTTGAATCTAATTTCGGTGGGAAGCCAATGAAAATTTTGGTATCTATTGTTCATTACATGGGGTTTAGAGAAGGAGCCAGAGAAATAGAAAATAAGGGATACATTTTAATTCTGTGCTATTTATGATAATTGATTTTAACAAATTTTATAAAAAAACAATTTAGAAGTTTAGAGTTTCACTTGAAAATAATCTCCATAGTCACCTTGCTTGATTTTTCTAGAATTATTCGATAGTTTTTGACATACTTATATTGCTCTTAGGGGTTTTATCTATCTATCAAACATGTATCTACCTTTCTTTCTTTAAGTCAACAAATATTTACAGAATTCTTACTCTTACTATCATGTTTCTTAGACTTGCAAGGAAACAGACATTTAAAGGAATTATCTAGTAACTAATTATATTTAAAGTAGGTATTATAAAGGAAAAGTAAAGGCTACCATGAAAGCACTTAACAGAGGACTTCTGGCCCACAGATCATACAGGCTTCCCTGAAGAATGAGTAAGAGGAAGCTACATAAAGAGAAGTGGGAAAGTACTGAGGCAGGAGGACCTTACATCTTCTGTGTTAATTTAATATTTTAATTATTGGACTGTTCATATTTGTTGGGCCAGGTGGCAATGTGGCAGAGCTTATATGAAGTTAACATGTTAGATTCCCTAGTTAAATGAGTGTATATGATAAGAAATAAAGAATCAGAATTGTGGGTAGTAAACTTCCACTTAGGATGCTTAAAGCAGCATTAACCTTTCACTTCTCAAATGGGGCTAAATGGAAGGGATCACTGGAGAGACAAGTCTTGTGCTATTTATGTCAAACGGGGAGATGCCCTCTGGGCCATTAGGCATTTTGTTTAAGGGGTTTAATATGAAAATGTCAATACACTCCATCATGGGGAGAAAGATATTGTTCCCAGGGAGTTGTTTATCTAGACATGTTTAAATATAGCAGTAGAGGGGAAGGGAGGGTGGTTAGGGTATAGAGGACACACACTAGATGCAAACAACTCTTGGGAACTGTAATTATTTTTCTTTACCCTTTAGTTGGGATGTTAAATTCCATTTATTTCTAGGAATTTTTGTTCTTATGCCTGTCAGTGCATACTTAACAGTAGGAAGATGCATAATGTATGTTGTGTACGTGATAAGTTGGCATATCTTCAGGTTTTTCAGCATAATACAATTGGTGTCTTTGGGTCTTTTCTAGGTTTGTGACTTGGCTTTTAGCCTGAAGAAAATGCTGATCCGACACAAGATGACTCACAATCCCAATCGTCCCCTGGCAGAATGCCAGTTTTGCCATAAGAAGTTTACAAGGAATGACTACCTCAAAGTGCACATGGACAATATCCATGGTGAAGCTGACAGCTAATGGTAGCTGTAAAGGAATTAAACCGTTCAGAAGGGCTCCTAATATGAAACCCAGATTTCTCTCACCTGATTAGCATAGCAGAAGTAGACAAAAGTAATTCACTGGTCTCATAGTTCTTATTTGCCTACCTTTAGAGTTCGTAGATGCATATGCAAAAAAAAAAAAAAGAGGAAAGAAAGAAAGAAATTCCTACTTTTACCAAAAAATGGTACAAATAGAAAAAAAAAAAAACAACTTTGTAGCCTTGCAAAATACTACTTATGCTCTGTTTTATAAAATGGAAAAAGGAGTCATGGCTTTCCATGTTGGCTACCTCTCTGTAAAGAAGTTTACTAACATACTCTTTATTAGGCCTTTTTATTTTATTGTTATCTGTGTGTGTGCACGCACGCACATACTGGTTATTACTGATTTATCCAGAAAGAAATTAATATACCAAAATATTTCATACAGATGAGGATAATGTCAAGGGTTTTTAAAGTATCAAGCATGATATAGGATAAAACTTGCTATTTTGTGAAACAGACCAAAAGTTGATGTTATTTATAGCTCTCTACAACAGGTCAGTTTAAAATAAGGAAGTATTTAAGAACTAAAGCATCTATTGAAATGTTGCTCATTTTAGATAGTTCTTCGAAACATTATCTCCTCTAATCACTTAGATGCAGACATTCATGGTCTATAGTACTTTCATAAGATCTTCATAAAAATGACCATATACCTTAAGTATATATCAAGCTGATTCTCCTAAGTTTATACCAGTCATCTTTAGAAATTAACAGTATACAAATGCATACAACTAAAAATTAAAACAAAATAGGTTCTCAATATTTGTTGACTGACAAGAGTGTCAGCACATAGTGGCATTGCAATATTAGTTATGGTGAACCTAGCCTTTTACTTCTCATTCCATCAAAGTGCATAGAACATGTTGGCACAGCTATAATAGAGTCCTCAGAGCATTACACTGTTTCACAAAAGACGTTTTCCAGAATCCAGGCAGTAGATGATTCTGAAACACTTTTGAATTACCCTCAACTGTTCCGTGTAATTAGGAATCCAGAATAAAAAATACAAATCCAGCCATTGTTATGATTGGAATTATCACTGATTAAGGGAAATTGAAGCAAGAAGTGTAATTTCTTCTGTCGGGTTATATTTCAATAAAATACTTGAGAGCAACATACAATGAGCAACTTGCTTTGGGGGAAGATATGATAAGATGCATTAGTGATGTCAGAATAGCATAAAGGAATCCAAAAACCAGAAGAAAGTCAAAATGAAGTCCAAATCATGAATTTTTCTACTTAGAGCTCAAAGGAGAGGAAGTATAACTTTAAGGAAATTGGTTCCAACTTAAGAAGAAAGGTTATCTGAAGACACAGTTCTTTGAAGTCAGGAATCTTGTTTTAGAATTATGTTTTTGCTCAGTTCCAGTTTTAAAAAGAAGGATAAAGATTCAATATAGAGATTTAAACACTGTAAAAATACTAAATTTGAAACTCACCAGAGATAATGTTTAAAAATATAAATCTCAGATTATAATTTAGAAGATATCTAAGTATGGTTATATGTAGCATTTTTATATCTGAAAATTATAGACTGTATTTTATAAAAATAGATTTTGGTCTTGTTTCTCACTATGTCATTTGTTTCAACAGTATATTTTTAGATCTAAAATGTTTTCAATTGAACACGACAGTGTGCTTAATATCATTTGAATATAAAAGGCCAGCTGTAAAATTTGGTAGTGTGTATTATTTAAACACATTCTGCTCATTTCTTTTGATGCTACCTCCTCTGTATGGTAATCACACCGTTGTGTGATGAATCTGAAACTTGAAAGGAAGCCAAATACCAATTTTGTATAATCTCATTGACTCACAGTTTACAGATCTGCTCTAATTGGAAATTACCCTTAAAACCATGTTGTTGCCATGTTGCAGAATAAACTGATGAGAAAGAGGTGCTGGACCTTATCAGGCTGAAGGTTCATAGTCAAGGAAACTCTGGAAGATAATGTAGAAAAACCTACTGGTCCCCAGTCTTGTCTTTTCAAAGCACTGAAATCAAAAGAAGTTCTTAGAAAACTCTTTGTGTGCTGTTACATTTACCGAAATATTATTACTTATAAGCATTTCGAATATATTAGCATTCGTGTCGTGCAACTTTTAAATCACTCAGTAATAGCACAAAGATGAGAATTGATTTTTTTTTAGGTTTCATTGAGAAATTAAGAACATAAGTAGTCACAGAGGAAAAGTCCTGTTGGCAAATGGGAGTACAGGTACCCACTTTGAAGTGTCTTTCTCTGCTTTTCTGCTGTAAAAGATTATGGCTCAAGTGCTTTCTTGGGAACAAGCCAAGCTATCAGGTGCCCATGAAGTCAAGGCTACATAATTTTAAGAGGTATTCAATAACATCGGTGGGTTCAGACATCCTCTTAAAATCATTATACTTGTGTATTAACATTTACAATATTTACATATCTTGAATTCCTTCTTTTAAAATTTTTTGAAACTTTTTCTTTAAGTTTATTTATTTATTTTGAGAGGGGGAGAGAGAGCATGTGGGAGTAGCGGGGGGGGGGGGGGAGGGGGGGTGGTGGGGAAGAGAGAGAGAATCCTAAGCAGGATCTCCACCGGTATAGCATGGAGCCCAGTGCGGGGCTCGAACTCTCAAACTGTGAGATCATGACCTGAGCCGAAATCAGGATTCGGATGCTTTACCAACTGAGCCACCCAGGTGCCCCTGAATTCCTTCTTGTTTCACAATCACTGGCTTATAGGATGTTCCTTCTCATTTCTTTCTTTTTTTTTTTTTTTTTTTTTTTTTTGGCTATATGGGAAACTTGATTGATTAATCATGCTCAACAGTTGCAGTGTAAAAGTGTTAATTAGTGATTCATTATTGGGGTTATTATACAGGATAGTTAAAATGCTACTTTTAAGAAACATATTTCTTACATTGTGTGTGTCTGTGAGTCTGCTGAAGATCACTTTTATTCAGTGCTTTACAGCGATTACTGTGCTCAAAATTCTTCTGATCTTTTGCAGCCAACTCAATGGGTGTGAACATAGATTACAGGTCTTCCAACCTTAATTTGTGCATTAAATTTTATGTACTGCTATATCTCTCAAAGCTGGAAAGGAAGGAAGGAAGAAGATAGGTACTGGAAATATTCATTTTTTCCTTCACTAACCTAAATTTTGCTTATGAAAGCTCATCTTGTGGTTGTGAATATATGGAGATGGGTGGGTAGGTGGAAATGTGCCTTTTTGAAACTGTAAGATTTCATCATTGTATCATTCATATTGTATACATATTGTGTATACAAATGTAGCATTGTAAATGTAGCAGAGCTTCAGTAGCATTTTTTTAGGAATCTGTATAAATCACTGTCACAGTTGGTGTGAGCATTGTATTTTACTATAAAACTATAGCGCAGTTCTATAGTAAAATCCAAGTGAACATTTTAAATTTGTTTTTTATGAAAGAAGAAAACATAATTGCTCTTACTCCCAGGCTTCATGCTTTTATGGTTTAATTCTATGCATTTCTAGATCTGGCAAATATGTCTGAAGTTAAGCTGAGTTGGTCTCAGGACAATAAGAAAAAAACATTTCCTTACATCTCATCTCACTGTTGGTCATACACACACAACATGTAAAAAGGAACATCATTAAAAACAAAAGAAATCTGATTTATAGTAGCATCTCTGAGCAAAAATATCCTGAAGTTCGCTTATAATATAAGCATGATAAAAGTTACAGCTAATGTTTTAGGTATTCCTTTTCTCAAAAGCAGTGTTTTATCATCTTGGTGTTGCCCCAATCTTGTGAGGTCTCCAAGAATCAAAAACCATCATCATCATCATCATCATCATCATCATCATCATCATCAAGTGTCCAACAAGTGGATGTGGAGATGATGCATTCATATAACTTTGATTTCTCAGAATCAGCTAAGGCATGAGTTCTTTGGAGCTGACTCTCATACCTTTGACTACCTTGGGCTCAAAACTGTGTTATCTCCCCAGGTTGTTAATTTGTTGTGTGACAAAATAGAAAACTAACTCAGGAGTCCTCAGTGTGGGCCATGTCAGAATATTCTAAGTTTCCTAGGCTCATGAAATAGTACAAAGTGCAAAAACTATCTTAAACTAAAATAGTGCCACTGATCCAATGTCCAAGTTTATTTTCTTCCTCTTAAAAAAATGCTTAGCACAGTACTGTAAAACAAATGATTATATTTGTTTTTTTTAATATGAAATTTATTGTCAAATTGGTTTCCATACAACACCCAGTGCTCATCCCAACAAGTGCCCTCCTCAATACCCATCACCTACCCTCTCCTCCCTCCCACACCCCATCAACCCTCAGTTTGTTCTCAGTTTTTAAGAGTCTGTTATGTTTTGGCTCCCTCCCTCTCTAACCATTTTTTTTCCTTCCCCTCCCCCATGCAAATGTGTATATTTGTTACAAAACAGTCTATCTAAATATTTGATGGTGTATTTAACTTCCAATCCTGCAAAACTTTAGGCAGTGAGAATAAGATTTTATTCCTTGGGCTCATGCCAGTGTGGCATATTACATGGCAGGAGGAAACTAAGACTTTAAATAATGTTGATAGTTTATATGCTGAGAATTGAGAAAGGACGTGGGACCACTGGAACTTGATTAAATTAATGTAAAGGAGTTCATCTGAAATATCACTGTTTCTAACAAGAAAGACTATAAACTTATTAGGAATTAATTCCATGTGGAAAGCACACAAACACACAAATCCATTTGCCTGTACAAAATAGTATAAAAATGAAAAGAATCCTAGCTCACAGGAGACACTTGAAACATTCCATTACTTCATTTTTAAGTTTTGCCTTCTTGGAGAATATCAAATAATGCCCTTTTCTTCAAAGTTAATTTTGTCTGACATATTTTGCATAGTATTTGACTGGTATACTCTGCCTCCCCATTCTTCTGTTGAAAACCGTTCTGTGAGTATATGTAAATTTTAGATGTGTTTCTAATAAACAACCTGTGGTAAGATTTCACATTTTTATCCTGTGCGACGAAGCTGTGTGCTTTTCAATCTGTGGTGATGAATCTGCCCTCCCTTACCCAGAGTCTCATGTAGCCTCCATCTGGATGACTGACTGGCCTGATATTGGAATCTGTATTCAGGGAGGAATAGGCTCTTTACACCAACATGTGAAATTCATCATCGCCAACGTGTAAATCTGATAAAAGCCTGACATTGTAGACATAATCCAAGGCCCTCCTTTGTATGGATCTCGCTGACCCAAGGAAGCTACTGATGCACAGCTTTAGGCAAAAGGTATTCTTTAAAAAATATTCCAGGGCCTTTGATAGCACAGATGCAAGTATAACTGTTGAAATCTGAACAAATACACCACCATTATCAGGGTTTAGTTGTTGAAACGGTATATCCTCTGTTTGTCCTTTAATATTTATTTGACAACGCAACCCGTAAAAAAATGGAAGTGCATTGGCTTCCAAGTCTTGCAAGTTCTTTTTCTTTCTAAAGTATTAGCCAGCATCTGGAAAGCTGAAATTGCCTTTAATGAAAAAGGGGTCTGAAATTAACATCTATGAAATCGAAGCAAAATATGTAGTTCCTATGCTACGTAGTAACATAAAAGTATGGAGATAGGGAGTGATACCACATTTGGTTGATTCTAAGACTTATTTTTAAGTTGGCAAACTGATGAATCCTGTATGGAATACTACATATAGTAAAGAGGACTTGTGAAAAATTAAATTTTGTGGAAAATAAGCAGTCACTACTTTTGACTGCCTGAAGTCTAGTTTTATTGTTGAAATGTAAGAAATCCTCTCCTGACCTCACATTTTGGATAATCAGATTTGCCACACTAGTGAAATCACCATTTGCAGTTCAAATTCTGCCTGGCGTATTACAGCACACAGCATCCTTCAGAACATGAAGTAAAGTAAAGCCGTGTCAAGTGCAACACACTGAGTGTCACCTTGAGCCTTTCTTGCTCTTGCCACGTGGGATTCATTTCCTATGCTGTTCGGCTGCTGCATTACTTCAGTGTAGTTTCCAGTTTTACCTTCAGCTGAGCTTGGAGAATTGAGAGTGACAAGTTGGTATTGTTCCCGGACTCAAATTACGATATTTAGGATATTAAGTTGTATCCTTTCTGCTCTGACTATAAAATATGAAATTGGGACAGGTGAATTTACTTGATTAGAGTATTATTAGACTAATTTGTGAGTTGAGCCAATTGGCTTTATACCGGTAAAAACTATTTCATACCCCTAATCATGCCAATTCAGTAAAGGGCATGGAGCTTATGGCTTAATACAGATCCTGAGAGGGTGGTACAAAGTCATGGGGATTTAAAGAGGAATTCAAAATGTATGTACTATAGACAGGAATATAATACTCTTCTAAAACCGGATACATTGGAATTAAAAGTTCAGGTAAGGGTATTGCAGTTTAAGAATTCATATGTCTTTCTTAAGACTTTTATGTTATATAGCATTGAGATTAAACCCTCATTTCCTGACTTCTCTTTCTCTCTTCTCTTACTGAAGATCAGTCACATCACACTTACACAATACCAATTCTGAGTCTGAATTTGATATATGTTAATTTCCTTAACAGTGAAATGGATTTAATAGCATCTACTTGTTGGCTTTGTTGTGAGAAATAAATCAGAAAATGCATATAATTCTGCAAAGGATGCTTTGCACATAACTAGGGTTCAAGAAATAATATTGCCCTAGTGTTCCTCCAGGTAATTCCCTTATCATCTTGTATATGCTGTCAGAAACTTCCATTACTCTGCAACATTCTAGCTCATATCTTGAAGAAAATCTGTCACAAGTCAAATTAGATAAGATTTATGTTGTATATCATCGACATATTCACAATGATAGAAGCATTTCACTTGGGAATGTTGTTGAAAATTCTTGTATACTGTATCAATTTAGCATATTATAAAAGTTGCCCATCCTTTTGACTCAAGCATATAAATAAGCTATTTTTATTAATGCCAAGATTATCAGGTTTTTTTTTTTTTATTGTGCTGAGACCACATCTTGCTCTTATCTAATAATCTAAACAATAATTTTGATTTTATAAAACTTGAGCTACCTACCTCTTTATTAACAAAGTAGTAGTACCCAAATGTTCAAATAGGTAACAACAACCTTATTATATTATTCATATTTTAAATGACATAGCTCGGGGCGCCTGGGTGGCTGTCGGTTGAGCGGCCGACTTTGGCTTAGGTCATGATCTCGCGGTCCATGAGTTCGAGCCCCGCGTCGGGCTCTGTGCTGACAGTTCAGAGCCTGGAGCCTGTTTCAGATTCTGTGTCTCCCTCTCTCTGACCCTCCCCCGTTCATGCTCTGTCTCTCTCTGTCTCAAAAATAAAGAAACGTTAAAAAAAAATTAAAAATAAATAAATAAATGACATAGTTCAAATGAAACTCTGCTAACAAAAACAAAAAATGTCTCTTAAAAATAATTTAAATGCATCAAAACTCATGAATTAAATCAAGTATACACAAGTGAACGTAAATACATCTTTACTCTTTAACACATTGAAAGATAAGGGAAGAATTTTATGAGATTAAAAAAAAACAGAAATGAGTGATTCATTTATTATTGCTAAGTTCAGCTAGTACTTTGTAAAAATTAAGGTAAAAGTATATACCATGAGGTGAAAAACAAAGTCATATTTTGAAAAATGGTATAAACAGGTCTTGTTATTCATATAATGACCCTTTATTCATGTAAAGATTCTGAGATAATGTTTGAATAGATTTGCTTAAGCAAACGAACAGTAGTGAAATATCCTAGAATTAAGGCTATTTTATTATAGAGAATCAATAGAGTTTATAGGGGAATTATGGCAAATAAAGACTCTGAAATACATTGATAAAAGACAAAATGCTTATACTCCTTTGACTTTCTCCACATGTTTTTGGAAACTTATGCCACCAATATAATTAATACTTCAAGTATTTAATTGAACAGTATGTTAGACATGAATACTGTTGTAAATTAGACAAACCACAACAGTGAATCTTGAAGGATAAATGCCTTACTGTGGCTGATGAAGGGAGGCTGGACAGCTAGAAATATTAAGGAACATAAAACCTTAAAGATATGACTTTTCCATAACTTTCAAATTAGCATGTGATAGCCTCCTGAAGCTCTGAATCCTACAATAGCTTAGTGTATCTGGAAAAAACTCTGGTTTTTCACCTTCTCTTTGGCATTACTGTCATTAGAGACTCCAGAAGCAATGGTTTTGCTTTCCTCATCATTTGTTTAGGTCTCATACTTTGTAAATTAGATATGTTCATGGAACTGTTCAGAATATACCCTTATCTCTTGCTGACAAGGCTGTCATTATCTTACAGGGGATGTTTCATCAATTAAAGTATCTTCTATGAATGGAAATATTGAGTACTTTGGAACCTCTGATATAAAAGGCTCTGCTAAATGATGAGGCTCACAGGACCTAATGTTTTTGTTGTTAATTGTTACAGTGTGTTTTCAGAAGGAATTTTCTAGACCCAAACATCAAGTATTAATTGCTCTTTCTCCACATAAGTCCCTGTGGTCGATTGTTACATTAATAAGTCCAGTAAATCATGACGTTTGGCATCTGTGCCCTTGTCAAGTCTCTTCCTACACAGACTTTGGCTTGGCCTGTCATACTTTGGCTGATGGGACATATGCAAACATGATCAAAAAGCTATGGCTCACATCTTGGGAATGTTGCCAACCTCTTATCATGTAAAGAAAGGTCAGCATGTTTTAAGGATGAGAGAACACATGAAGAGAGAGACCTAGCCATTCTATCTAAGCCAGTTCTTAGTCAACCTAAGTTGACTAAGTCACGTGAATGAGCATAGGCAAGACCAGTAGAAGAACCTCTTACCCAACCTCCTGAACTATGAAAAATAATACATTATTATTGTATTTATTTATTTATTTATTTATTTATTTATGTATTTATTTATTTATTTCAAAAGAGAGACAGCGTGATCAGGGGAGGGGCAGAGAGATGGGGGAAGGACAGAGGATCCAAAGCAGGCTTCACATTGACATCAGCGAGCCTGATGCAGGACTCAAACTCACCAACCACAAGATCGTGACCCAAGCTGAAGTCAGATGCTCAACCAACTGAGCCACCCAGGTACCCCTTAAATTTTTAAGTTTTAGGGTGGGTTGTTGTAAACTAACAGATAACACATACAGAAATTAGTAGATAGAAAACGGTTTCTACTTTAAGAAAAACCTACAATGTATGACATAAGCTTTGAGACTAGGCATATATGGATATGGCTAGAGATATATGGCTGGAATAAGTGGCAGGTAAGCTGCTGGCAGAAGCTGGAGGAATGGCAAACAAATTTTAGTGGCTGCTGATAAAAACGTTGTGGAAACTGCTATTGGAAGTGTGAAAAACAGTGATCTGTGTTTTTTTTTTTCATCATAAAACAATTGCATGACTGTCCCTGTAGTTCCAACAGAATGATGAAACGGCAGTTGACTTCTTTGTGTGTAATAAGATATGGTAAGAGACAAACTTAGAAAGGATAGTTCAGTTTGCAAATGGAATTTAGAAAAAATGTGTATTCAAGTCTTCCTGTGTAGAGGAAAATAGAAAGGTTTTACATTTCCAATCTCTTCAGCCAGAGTTATTTCTTTAGCCAACAGATTCTCAAAGAAAGAAATAGCCTTTGGGAGAAAGTCATATCAGAGATGTTGTCTGCAAATCCTTCATTAAGACCTCAGAAAGATTGAAGGTGGTGCCCAGTGGGCTCTCAGTACAACTAGACAAAAAACTGTTTCTAGGAATGTTAAGGGTGTTGTTCCATGGCACTTTGTCATTCCATGCAAAGAAGAGAAACATCTGTCTGAAAAAGAATTATTGATGTGGCATTAGGGACATGGAGTAAGTTTCGTTTAGATTCATAGAATACCCAAAGAGAATCAGCTTAGATTAAAAGGGACTGAGTTAGTTCAAAATGAAAAAAGCATCTGGACACAAACATTCTATGGGAAGGAAGCCGACTGGAAAAACTATTCAGCTATTCAAAAAATTTCAAACATAGGCCATTTCCTATGGAAAAGGAAAGACCTCCCTGAGGAGAGAACCAAGGAGGAGAAGGTTTGATGAGAACCACTCCTGTAGAACAGACCTAGGCTCTAATCAAGGAAAGTACCGGGCTCTGAATGGAAGCTCTCACAACATGTGTCCACAGCTGGATTTTAGAATTTTCATGGACCTGAACTTGCTTTGTGCCTCTCATTGCTCCTCTATTTGTCATCTGTAAATAGGGACAATTTTATTTCCTTCTAAGACTATTCAAGTTATCTATTTCATCTTGGGTGAGTTTTGGTAGTTTGTGGGTTTTGAATAATTGGTCAACTGGGCAATATTATCTAAATTGCCAAATTTAATGTGCATAGTTGCTGAGAGCATTCTTTTATAGTTGTTTTAATACCTTGAGGTGGTAATGATATCTTCTCTTTCATTGTTGATATTGATAATTAGCTTATTTTTTTTCTTTTTTTTTAATCAGTCTTGCTTAGAAGGTTATCAATCATATTGATTCTTTTCAAAGAACCAGCTTTTGGTTTTACTGATTTTCACTACTGATTTCCTGTATCCTCTTTTATTGATTTCTGCTCTTCACCTTATTGTTTTCTTCCTTTGGCTCGCTCTGGAATAACTTTGCTCTTCTTTTTCTAGTTGCTTCTGGTAGGAGCTTAAATTACTGATTTGAGACTTTTTTTTCCTAAAGAAGGATTTAATGCTGCAGTTTCCCTTTGCATGCCACAAATTTTGATACGTTATATATTTACTCAGTTCAAACTATTTCCTAATTTCCCTTGAAAATTACTTTTTGGCTCATGGGTTATTTAGAAGTATATTGATTAATTTCCAAGTACTTGAAGACTTTCCTGTTACCTTTCTATTGTTGATTTCTTGTTTAATTCCTTTCTGGCCAGAAAAATGCATGATTTCAATTTTCAAAAATGTGTAACACTTATTTTATGATCTAAGATACTATATATCTTGAAGAATTTTCCATGTGCACTTAAAAGATGTAAGCTATTAAATTGCAATCAAGATGGCAGAGCAGCGTGGAGACCCTCAGTTTGTCTCCTCCCTGAAACGCAGCTAGATAAGCACCAAACTATTTTGCACACCTAGGAAATTGATCTGAGGATTAACACAACAATTTGCATAACTTGGGCCACAGAACTGGGAAGGTACGTGGTGCAGAGAGGTGAACTGGAGAAGAGAAAAGCCACGGAGGGTAGGGAGCTGTTTTTGCAGAGGAAGGACAGAGAAAGGGGGACAGTGTGACTAATCAGGAGACTGCAGGAAAAATCTCCCCTGAAAGTAGTTGGAGAGAGAGAGAAAGAGTGATAACACTCTTAGGGGACTGAACAAGAAATCTGTTCCCCAAAACCACTGACAGGAAGAGAGGAGAGGGTTTCAGTACCACCAGGATTCTATAAACAGTGGAGGCCAGAGTGTGAAGTTCCGGAACCCCGTGCCCAGCAGTGCTCTGGTGAGGAAGTAGGGCAAATCCCCAGGAGCAGTCAGCGTGGTCTGAGGCGACCATGTGCCACACGATGATAGTTGGTTCCCCTGTTTGGAGAGCATTTGGTAGAAACCATACAGCCTCCTCACACGTAAAGGTCCCAGTGGACTCTGGAGAATAGCCACGTTTGCTGGTATTGAGACAAAGATGCCAGAGTAAAGTGAAACCTGGTGCCAGCTATGTTTGTGATTTGCCATAATCTCTTAACTTCTGCTGCACACTGCACCGCTGCACAAAAAATAGAAAAGGAAGGAAAACCTTCAAACTCATTATGGGAGGCCAGCATTATCTTGATTCTAAAACCAGACAAAGACCTCCACTAAAAAGGAGAACTACAGACCAATTTCCCTGATTCACATGGATGCAAAAATTCTCAACAAGATACTACTAGCAAACTTGATCCAGCAGTATGTCAAAAGAATTATTCACCACAATCAAGTGGGGTTTATCCCTGTGATGCCAGGCTGGTTCAGTATCTGCAAATCAATCAATGTGATACATCACCTTAATAAAAAAAAGGATGATAGGGCACCTGGGTGGCTCAGTTGGTTGGGCTTCCGACTTCGGCTCAAGTCATGATCTCACAGTCCGTGAGTTCGGGCCCCATGTCGGGCTTTGTGCTGACAGCTCAGAGTCTGGACCCTGCTTTGGATTCTGTGTCTCCTTCTCTCTCTGCCCCTCCTCTGCTCATGTTGTGTCTCACTCTGTCTCAAAAATAAATAAAACCATTAAAAATTATTTTAAAAATAGAAAAAAATAAAGGATGAGAATCACATTATCCTTTTGATAGATGCAGAAAAGGCATTTGACAAAATATAGCATCATTTCTTGATAAAACTCTCAAGAAAATAGGGATAGGAGGATCATACTTCAAGATCATAAAGGCCATATACAGAAGTCCCACCGCTAATATCATCCTCAAGGGGGAAAAACTTAGAGCTTTCTCCCTAAGGTCAGGAACATGACATAGATGTCCACCCTCACCGCTGTTATTCAGCGTGGTGTTGGAAATCCTAGTCTCAGCAATCAGACAACACAAAGAAATAAAAGGCATCCAAATTGGCAAGGAGGGAATCAAACTTTCACTCTTCATAGATGACATGGTACTCTATGTGGACAAACCAAAAGACTCCACCAAAAACTGCTAGAACTGATCCATGAATTCAGCAAAGTCACAGGATATAAAATCAATATATAGAAATTGGTTGCATTTCTATATACCAATAATGAAACAGCAGAAAGAGAAATCCAGGAATCAATCCCATTTACATTTGTACCAAAAAACATAAAATACCTAGGAATAAACCTAACCAAAGAAGTAAAAAATCTGTATGCTGAAAATATAGAAAGCTTATGAAAGAAATTGAAGAAGACACAAAAAAATGGAAAAAACATTCCATGCTCATGAATTGGAAGAACAAATATTGTTAAAATGTTGATACTATCCAAAGTAATCTACATATTTAATGCAATCTCTAACAAAATAGTACCGGCGTTCTTCACAAAGCTAGAACAAGCAATCCTAACATTTGTATGGAACCACAAAAAACCCTGAATGGCCAAATAATGTTGAAAAAGGAAATCAAAGCTGGAGGCATCACAATTCCGGACTTCAAGCTGTATTACAAAGCTGTAATCATCAAGACAGTATGGTACTGGCACAAGAAGAGACATATAGATCAACGGAACAGAATATACAACCCAGATATGGACCCACAAACATATGGCCAACTGATTTTTGACAAAGCAGTAAAGAATATCCAATGGAAAAAAGACAGTCTCCTCAACAAATGGTGTTGGGAAAACTGGACAGCGACATGCAGAAAAATGAACCTGGACCATTTTCTTACACCATACACAAAAATAAATTCAAAATGGATGAAAGACCTATACATAAGACAGGAAGCCATCAAAATCCTAGAGGAGAAAACAGGTAACAATCTCTTTGACCTTGGCCACATCAACTTCTTTCTTGACATGTCTCCAGAGGGAAGGGAAACCAAAGCAAAAATGAAATATTGGGACCTCACCAAAATAAAAACCTTCTGCACAGTGAAGGTAATAATCAATAAGTGTAAAAGGTAATTGATGGAATAGGAGAAGATATTTGCAAATGACATATCAGATAAAGGATTAGTGTCCAAAATTTATAAAGAACTTAATCAAACTCAACACCAAGAACACAAATAATCCAATGTAGTAATGGGCAAAAGACATACATAGACACATTTCCAAAGGAGACATCTAGTGGGCTAACAGAAACATGAAAAAATGCTCAACATCACTCATCATCAGGAAATACAAATCAAAGCCACAATGAGATAACACCTGACACCTGTCAGAATGGCTAAAATTAACAACTCAGGCAACAACAGATGTTGGAGAGGATGTGGAGAAAGAGGATCTCTTTTGCATTGCTGGTGGGAATGCAAGCTGGTGCAGCCACTCTGGGAAACCGTATGGAGGTTCCTCAAAAAATTAACAATAGAACTACCCTACAACCCAGAAATTGCACTACTAGGCATTTATCCAAAGGATACAAGAGTGCTGATTCAAAGGGGCACATGTGCCCCAATGTTTATAGCAGTACTATGGATAATAGCCAAAGTATGGAAAGAGCCCAAATGTCTACATACATACATATTGTATACACACACATTCATACATATTGGGCTAATGGATAAAGGGAAGTCCATTAGCCCAATATGTAATACACACACACACACACACACACACACGCACACATATATATACTTGCAGTGGAATATTACTCAGTAATCAAAAAGAATGAAATCTTGCCATTTGCAACAAGTGGATGGAACTAGAGTATATTATGCTAAGCAAAATAAGTCCATGAGAGAAAGACAAATATATGATTTCACTCATATATGGAATTTAAGATACAAAACAGATGAACACAAGGGAAGGGAAGCAAAAATAATATACAAACAGAGAAGGGGACAAACTATAAGAGACTCCTAAATAGGGAGAACAAACTGAGGGTTGCTGGGGGGTGTTGGGTGAGGGATGGGCTAAATGGGCAAAGGGCATTAAGGAGGACATTTGTTGGAATAATCACTGGGTGTCATAAGTAAGTGATGAATCACTAAATTCTATTCCTGAAATCATTATTGCACCATATGGTAACTAACCTGGATTTAAATAATAAATAAAAGGATGCATGCTATTATTGGGCGGAGTAAGTTCTATACAGTCTATAGTTAAATTCTTTGGTTAATAGTGTTGTTTAATTTTTTGTAACAAATTTTTTGCAAAAAATTAATCTCTCTCCAGAGATTATGCTTCTCTGGAGAACCCCAATTAATACAAGATTCTGTTTCTTTGCTGAACATTTCTATTTTCTTGTTGTTTACAGGACTTCTCACAATTGCTTGCTTAAGATAATTCCAACATCTCTGATCATGTTGGTATTACCATTGGTTCATTTTCTTTTCCCATATGAGTTGAGATTTTCCTGGTTATTTGTTTTCTAATTTTGCATTGTATTCTGAACATTTTTAGTATTATGAGAGTTTGGGTCTTATTTAAATCCTGTGGAGAATGTTGATATTTTTTTAAAGCAAGTAGTTGAATTGGTTGAGTTCAGGTCACAATTCCCAATCTTCCCTCTGTAGACTTTAGTTCCAATGTCAGTTACAATCCAGTTTTTGAATTCTTTGCAGTGCTTTTTGCAGTGCTATTTGGATCTATCTAATATGTGTGCCACTCACATGTTAGTCAGTCTTGGACCTGAGTAGTCGCATAACATTATTTCAGCTCCTAAAATTTTTGACATGTGAAGTAGAATCAGATCATATTCATAGTTTAAGGGTGGGCCCAAGAGTTCATAATTTATGAGGTTGCTTTTCTGAGTTCTTCCCTCTCCATAATCTTTCTGGTCTTTCTGGTTCCCTAGAGCTCCTAATGTTGGTTCTCCAACTCCGTATCACCCTGCTCTGCTGTATACTTCTGCAACTTTATGGCAACCAGAGTCAGTTCCCAGGACAGAGGAAAAAGTGGTGAAGATTGGGCTCCCCTCTTGTCATGGAAGCATCCACTGAATAGGGAGCACATTTTTATTCCCTCAAGGTTTTAGCTCCTGCAGTTCCCTGTTTCTGGTTGTGTCTCATCACCATGGAATTACTTAGGGGATGGAGTGTGAGAGAACAGAAGAAAAAAATAGAAAAGGCGAGATTTCCATACTCTCTCTGAGTCTTACATGCTTCTTTTTCCTGCTTTTTGTACCAGAACTAGTGGGCTTCTATTTGCTCTCTAATGTCTACTTCATTTGTTCAGGGAAACTGAGTTGGGGTGTAATGGTATAACCACCATTTGATTTATTCATACTTGAATTCTGATCCTCTTCCCTAATCCACTTGCTATCATTTACATTTCAGATTTCTCAAATAGCTGTTCCACACAATCTGCCCAGGTTTAATAGTTATATTCAGTGAGAGAGACACTCCCATTCCACTTTTTCCAGAAAAAGAACTCCATTCCTCTCTTTGAAGGGAAGTGTTTATTGCAGTCATGCCTATCTCACTATTACACATTGAGCTAATGGAAGCAAATAACTTGTCTTTTTGTTCAGATGTCTCAATAAAGAAGAGTGGTATGTGGGGATCCTCAATCACACCTATAATAGAAACATATGATGAAATTCTGGACTCTAAGCCCAATGCAATGACTGGATAAGACTTTGGAGTCTTGATAGAGAGTAAATGTATTTTGACTATGGAAGGGACATGGGCCTCTGGAGGCTGCAATAGTCATGAATATATACTACTCAGAGCTTCTACTATGGGAAGCATAGTTAAATAATGGCTCTAGGTATTGCCTTTTTGGATCCTCCACTGCTTTCATGCTGAGGCCACACTTCTCATGCTGACCTCAGGAGTAGTAATGGAGACCCATTCCAGACAGCCTCAAGATACCTCTGATGTTCAACTTTGGCTCAAAGCTCCCCATTGGCCTAGATGAAACTTTCTTAGAACTACCTTGAGCCTCAACCTCCTCCTACTGAATCCTCTTTCTTACTTCTCTCACAGAGGAAGGGGTGACCTGAATCACAGTCTGAAGGTGCTCCATGCCTTCTCTGCGTATCTCCCACTCTATCTTTCACAAACATTTTCTCTAATAAATCTAATGTCTGTCTAATCCCATCTTGGAAATTGCTTACCTGAAGACAGAAAATAACACAGGACCCAAGGATAAATTGATTGTTACTTGATGTAGCATGATTGTTACCTGATGTATCATGTCTCTCAGTATCCACTCCCTAGTGTAGTCCCCCATAGTCAGCATTCTTCAGAGAAACAGACCAAAAGGATATATACTTTATATATTTATTTTATTTTAAGAACTTAAAATTTGTAAAGGTGAATCCACAGCTGGATACATTCTGGAGGTAATGTCTTCTAGTTGTGCAGTGTGTGTGTGTGTGTGTGTGTGTGTGTGTGCGCATGTGCACATTCATGTACACGGAAAGCTTTATACAGAAATATCCTAAGAGAGTTTAGAGAAATTCTAATCATTTTTTTAGGGTTTTACCCATGAAAAAATTATAATGGCCTCAAAATGAATTTTATTTACTTTATTTCAGAGAACCAAGGATTTAAGATTATCTTTTAAAACTGACAAGATCCAGTATAAAGCGGTTGACAAAAATTTTTAATATCCTTTCCATGTGCTATATGACAGGAGATTTTACATCTTGTGATAATTTGCTAAAGAGAATTTGCCTTGCAAAGTTCAAATGGGGAAGTCCTTCACTGTTTTTCACTGAGAAAATTGCAATTACTAAAGTCATTTTTTTTTACTTCACTTAGCATTTAATTAGTAAAAAGAAAGATGCTCAAAGAGTCAATGGCTTCTAATATTGAGATTCCATAGAAAACAAAACATACTAAGTTCTAGAGTAACTAGCATTACTGGAACTAATCTTGCCAGCGTGTTGAGCGATTGTGGCTGTTTGTAGCCCTATTTCCAGAAGGCAGCCTTCAGCACATACTTGTCCAAGATTTCCTACTGAATCATGAGCTTGAATATACACATACTACAAACTTCTGTGATATTTCACTTGATAACTTTTTTAAAGTTTATTTTTTTTGAGAGAGAGATGAGAGAGAGAGAGAGAGGGTGCAGGGGAGGGGCAGAGAGAGAGAGAAAGAGAGAGAGAGAGAATCCCAAGCAGACTCTGTGCTGTCAGCAAAGAGCCCTATGCAGGGCTGGAGCTCATGAACCATGAGATCATGACCTGAGCCGAGGTCAAGAATCAGACACTTAACTGACTGAGCCACCCAGGTGCCCCACTTGAAAATTTTTATAGTTTTTAAACAATAGTGACTTAATTAGTGCCAACTAATCTAAAAGATATTTGCAGACATGACTGACAGTTTGGGGATAAATCTGCACTTTGTAGAAGTCAAGGAATCCAGAAGAGTCTGTTAGCCTTGGAGGTTTTGCCTATTGCAATAGAGCTGTGATGTGTGGTGCTCCAGTTGCTTCCCATCTGTAGGTGGCATTTAGTTGTGAAAGTGAAATGGACTATACTCATGAGACCTTATCATACTTCTCTTCTACTGACCACTATATGCCAAGGACATGGCTATAAACAAAATGGAAGTTAAACTAGTTCATTTTATTCTGGTCTAGCATATTAACTCTTCAAGTATTACTATATCTTTAAGGCAAATGAACATAAGTATAATATGATTGATCGTATAGCTATACAGTGTTAACTCAGCAATGGGAGAGAACAGTGGCAGAGAATTCCAAAATATAATATTTCAAATGACCTTTACATTTTGCTGTGTGATTTCTGTGTTTGGACACAACTAGATATAGCACAGTTGACTTCAGTGGGAATGGAAAGGGCTAGAACAAACCACTAAAGTATAGAGGTCAGTAATAGGAGAGGTGGAGAGGAGGATGATATGGAGAACTTTCCAAAAGGTATACTATACCATTCTGAGGGTCTAGCAATAAATGCTTAGGCCACTCATATTGTGGTATAGGTTGGAAGCAGCATTAGTAGCATTAATACTCTGCAGAAAGGCATAACCCAGTGACAGGTGTCCAGGAACAGATTAGAAAACAATTGGTTTCATGGAATTGTGCTGGCCAGGAGCAGGTCCTCAGATGCTGAGTTAAGGTTCAGGCATGAGATGTCAGCAGCTAAGGTAGCAAAGATTGGCTGGAACTTCTATAGGCATTGCCTTGCTAAAATGGGGCAGATACCATGTAGTATATCAGATTCAATAGATGCCATCCCAAGTTTGAGTCTCTGTGGCCATCTGTAGCTTAAGCCAATCAGATAACCACAGCCTCTGGGACACGTTTCATCCTAAAAACCTGCACATATGGAGTTCACAGTGTCTGAACTGTTGTTCAGAACATGCAGCAGTCACATATTGCTGATATTTACAGTTGCAGCAACTGATTTCATACAGAATATGATTCTGTTAGTTCCTGGACTCTCGGAGCATCCATCTAACTCACACATTCTCAGTCAATGTTCATTGTGTAAGTTTCCCACCTGTCTAAATACTCTATCATATTTTCATCCCTGTAATGCTCTGAATCATCTTGTTCCTAAGGTAGCCCACACCATTCACCATCAGCCACCCCGAGGCCCTATGCCACCCTAACCCTTCTCCTATATCTCTGACACTGTCTCTCTGTTTAAGTAAGCTCTAGCTTTCAGGTTTTTTCTGATCTTATGCTTGATTTTCCAGCTTGGCCGATGCATGCATTGAGGTGGTGGGTACTTTTTCTCTCATGTCTGACAGAACTCAGAGTTAATATATGGGATTGGTGCCAAGGAATACAAGGCTGGTTTAGCATTTGAAAATCAATGTAATTCACTATGTTATCAAAGTAAAAAATAAAAATGAAACAATCATCTCAATAGATGCAGAAAATGAATTTAACAAAAATTCAACAACAATATCATAAAATTCTTGGCAAACTAGGAATAGAATGAGCTTTTCTCAACCTGGTATGGACCACAAGAAAAAATCAATAGCCAGCATCATACTTCATGGTGAGAGACTTAATGCTTTTCCCCTGAGATCAGCAATAAGATAGGATGTCTGCACTTATTACTTCTATTAGGCATTGTGTTGAAGGTTCTAGCCAGTGTTATTCATAGACATCAGGATCATCTATACATGAAACCTGATGGAATCTACAAAAAGCAATTCACTAATAAGTGTGTTCAGCAAGTTTGTGGGATACAATATCATAATAGAAAAATCGATTCTACTTCCATATACTAGGAATAATCAGAAATTGAAATTAAAAATGAAATTGAAAATAGCATTAAAAATACAAAATACCTTGGGATAAATCTAATAAAAGATGTGTAAGATCTTAAAACTACAAAATATTGCTGAGAGAAATTTTAAAAGACTGAAGTAAATGAAGAGATATGCTTTGTTCATGGATTGGAAGACTCAATATTACTAAAATGACAATTCCTCCCAAAGTGATCTATAGATTCAACACAATCCAGACAAAAATTTCAGTAGGCCTTTTCTTATAAATCAATAAAGTGATTCTAAAATTCATATAGAAATGCAAATAATCAAGAATAGCCAAAACAGTTTTGAAAAAGAAAAAGAAAATGGAGACTTACAGTACTTAATTTCAAGCCAAAGTAATCAAAAAATACGGTATTGACATAAGTATTAGACAAATAAATCAACAGAACAAAAGAGAAAGTCCAGAAATAGACCCATGCAAATATAGTGATTGACTTTCAATAAAGGTGCAAAGGAGAGTCAGTAGAGAGAGTGTTGTCTTTTCACCACGTGATGCTGGGACAATTAGGAGTACATATAGAATCATGGAAGTAAAACAGCTCAAATGCAGACTGATCCATGTGTACTCTCTGGGGGAATGAAAGGCCATGAGCAGCACTGCCGTCTTCAACATGATTTTGAGAAATCATGAACAACTCTTGGGAAACTTCCAAGCAAATCAAGAGCAAAACAAAACAAAGCAGTCATATAGCAAATGCTAGTTATATTCCTGGAAAATTTAGTGTATATTAAAACTATGCAAAATGATTTATGTTTATATATAAGATGAAATTAGGCTCAGATAATTAGAATAGTGGCTAGTGCATAATGTACATTCAATAAAAGTTATTGAACAAATTGAAGAAAGTCTGCTTTCTGACTTTAACTTCTTGAGACACCCCTTCCACTTGAAACTTTATCAAAAACTGTGAAGGATAATTGTGAGATGTTTCAAACCACATTCATTTATTTAGAGATATATTTTACTCTGGGAAATTCAGTTCTTCAGACTTATCTTTCCTACAGTATATAAACTGTAGGTGAGTGATTGCCGATCCTGAGCCATAGCTTTGGATTAATCTTCCTGCAGAAAAATCTGCCCTTTACCCTGCGGAGAAACACCATTTCTCCCTTCCATTTAAAGACAGTACATTTCAAAATAATAGGAAACCTTCTTAACAGTAAGATGTAGAGCTTTATTAAATTTGATTTATTATTTTTCACTGTAATTATTTTATTAACATGTTGTCCAGAGTGCCCTCAGCCTTTTCCTACTATAGGCCATGGTCAGTGGCAAGTTGTTCAGAGACCTACTGCAGGAAGTAAGCCAGAATCATTAACAAATCTCACTGTGTCGCAGATAAAATTTGCCCTTGAATATCAACTGTTTCAACTTTCATATTAGCTATAGTGATTTTGATTACCTTAGTCCCCATCCTGAAACATGTTTGAAGACTAATTTCACTATTTCTTTACTATTTCAGTACAACTGCCAAATTTGATCAAACAAAATGCACAAAAATCCAGAAAAATAAATTTTATTGTTGAGCAATTGCATCTTAAGGGGGTACCACCAATTCTGAAACTACCACAAGCACCCAGTGAAACCTGGAAACTCCCCACAACATGAAGTAACTAATCCACACCCAGGCTGTGGAGTGGTGCATGTGCTCTGGATGTATTTTTCCACAAGATCCAACATTGATACAAGGTTGCAAAACACAACAATTTTTTTTCTTTTTTTTCCCCAGTTTTATTTAGAAATAATTGACAAATATCACCGTGTAAGTTTAAGACATACAGCTTGATGGTTTGAAATGATTACCACAATAGGTTCAGCTAGCATCATCTTCTCATAGAAATAAATGAAAAGAAACTAAAGAAAAAAGGAAAAAAAAAAACCCTTTTCTCCTTGTAGTCAAAACTCCTTGAATTTACTCTCTTAACTTTCCTATATATGATACAGCAGTGTTAAGTATAGTCATCATGTTGTACTTATTTATCTTATAACTGGAAATTTGTACCTACAGATCACCTTTCTCCAATTTCCCCACCCCACATGGTCCACCCCAGATAACCACAAGTCTGATATCTTTTTCTATTATTAGTTTGAATTTTTTTCTTTTAGAGTCCACATGTATGTGAAAACATACAGTATTTGTCTTTCTCTGTGTGATTTATTTCATTTAGCATAATGTCTTCAAGTTCCATCCATGTTTCACAAATGATAGGATTTACTAAATTTTTTTTTTATGGCTGAATGATATTCTATTCTATTCTATTCTATTCTATTCTATTCTATTCTTATACTGTATATTGTATTCTAAGATATATACCACATCTTCTTTGTTCATTCATCCATTGATGGGCACTTAAGTTGCTTCTGTGTCTTATCTATTGTGATTAATGCTGCTATGAACATAGGGGTGCAGATATCTTTTTCAGTTAGTGTTTTCATTTTCTTTGGATACATTCCCAGAAGAGGAATTGGCTGGATCATATGGTAGTTCTGTTTTTAACTTTTTGAGGATTATCCTTACTGTTTTCCATATGGCTGTACCAATTTACAATCCCACCAGCTGTGCCCAAGGGTTTCTTTTTCTCCATGCATGCCAGCATTTGTTATCTCTTGTCTTTTTCATGATGGCCATTCTAACAGGTGTGAATTGATATCTCAGTGCGACTTTAATTTGCATTTCCCATATTACTGATGATGTTGAACATCTTTTCATGAACCTATTGGCCTTTTCTGTATCTTCTTTGGAGAAATATCTATTCACGTCCTTTGCCTGCATTTTAATGGGATTAATTGGTTTTCTTTTCTTCTATCTTTTCTTTATTCTCCTTTTCTTTTTCTGCTATTGAGTTGTATGAGTTCTTTATAGATCTTGGGTATTAACCTCTTATTAATAGGTATATAGTTTATATATAGTTTATATATAGTTTATAGATATATAGTTTGCAAATATTTTTTCCCCATTCCATAGGTTGTCTTTTTACTTTGCTGAGGGTTTCTTTTGCTGTGAAAAAGTTTTTAGTTTGCTGCAGTCCCACTTGTTTATTTTTTATTTTGTTTCTTGTGATGTAGGTATCCAAAAAATCATTACTAAGACCTATGTCAAGGAGTTTTTTTTTATTCCTATGTTTTCTTCTAGGAGTTTCATGATTTCAGGTTTTACATTTAAGTCTTTAATCTATGTTGAGTGAATTTTTGTGAGTGGTGCAAGATAAGGGTCCAGTTTCATTCTTTTACATTCTTTACATTCTTTTACATCCTTTTCCAATTAGCCCCACACCATTTAATGAAGACTGTTTTTCCTCCATTGAGTACTTTTAGCTCCTTTGTCAAGTATTAGTTGACCATAGATGCTTACCTGGGCTCTTGATTCTTTTCTCAATGTGTCTGTTTTTACGCCAGTACTACACTGTTTTGATGACTTCAACTTTATAGTATAGCTTGAAATCAGAAAATATGATACGTCCTGCTCTGTTCTTTTTTCTCAGGATTTCTTTGGTTATTTGGGTTCTTTTGTGGTTCCATACAAATTTTGGGAGGGTTTTTTCTACTCCTGTAAAATATGCCATTGAAATCCTGATAGGGATTTTATTGAATATATAGATGACTTTTGGTAATATTGACATTTTAACAATAGTAATTCTTCCAATCCATTAACATGGCATACCTTTCTATTTATTCGTGTCTTTGTCAATTTCTTTCATCAATGTCTTCCAGTTTTCAGAGTAGACAACGTTCATCTACGTAACTAAATTTATTTCTAAGTATTCTTTTGTTTTTGATGCTCTTGTAAAGGGTATCAACTTCTTCACTTCTTTTTCAGAAATTTCGTTGTCAGTGTATAGAGACAGTACTGATTTTGCATGTTAATTTTGTATCCAGCAACATCACTGAATTTATTGATTAGACCTAACAGTTTTTGGTTGAGTCTTTAGGATTTTCTTTGTATAAAATTATGTCATATGAAAATAGAGACAATTTTACTCTTTCTTTCCAATTCTGATACCTTTTTTCTTTCTTTCTTTTTTATTTTTTTCCCTAATTGTTCGAGCTGGGACTTCCAGTCCCTTGTTGAATAGGAGTGGTGAGAATGGGCACCCTTGTCTTATTCCTGATCTGAGAGGGAAAGCTTTCAAACTTTTACCTTTGAGTATTATATTATCTGTGAGATTGTCATACATGGCTTTTATTATGCTGAGACATGTTCCTTCTGTGACTAATTTGTTAAGAGTTTTTAGCATGAATGGATGTTGAATTTTATCAAATGTTTTTTTCTGCATCTATTGAGATGATTATACAATTATTTTCTTTAATTCTATTAATGTGATGTATTACACTGATTTACTCGTATATGTTGAACCATGCTTGCACCCCTGAAACAACTTGATCATGAAGTAGGAGCCCCTTAATGTACTGCTGAATTCAGTTGGCTAGTATTCTATTGAACTTTTTAATACTTTTTATCCTCTCTCGGAATATTGGCCTACAGTTTTCTTTTCTTTTCTAGTAGTGTTTTGTTCTGGTTTTAGTATCAGGATAACATTAGCCATGTAAAATGATTTTGGGAGTGTTCCCTCCTCTGAGATTTTTTTGGAAGAGTATGAGAAAGATTGGTGTTAAACTTTTAAATGTTGGGAAAATTCATCCGTGAAGCCATTTGGTCCTGGGCTTTTCTTTGTCGAGAGATTTTTTTTATTACTGATTTAGTCTCCTTACTAGTAATTGGTCTATTCATAAGTTTTATTGCTTCCTTATTAAGTCTTGATAGGTTGTATGTTTCTAAGAATTTTTCAGTTTCTTTTAAGTTGTTCCATTTTTTTGCATATAATTGTTCATAATAGCCTCTTATGATACTTTATATTTCTGTGGTATCCGTTGTAATGTCTCCTTTCTCATATAATTCTGCTAATTTTCATCCTTGCTGTTTTTTTGTTGATTAGTCTAGCTAAGGGTTTTTCACTTTTGTTTATCTTTTCAAAGAACCAATTCTTAGTTTTGTTAATCTTTTGTATTGTTTTTTTCATTCTTTATTTCATTTATTTATGCCCTAATATTTATTATTTTCTTTTTTGTAACTATGGGCTTAGTTTGTTCTTTTTTTTTTTTTTTTTTTTCTAGTTCATTAAGGTTTAGAGTCAGGTGTTTTATTTGGGCTCTTTCTTGTTTCTTAAATTGCTATGAACTTCCCTCTTAGAACTGTTTTTATGGCATCCTGCAAGTTCTGGTATGTTGTGTTTCCATTTTTGCTTACTCAAACTTTTACAATTTCTTATTTATTTGTGTATGTATGTATGTATGTATGTATGTATTTATTTATATTTCATTTCACCTTTAATTTCTTCTTTGATCTATTGGTTGTTCAGGAGAGTGTTGTTTAACTTCCATGTGTTTGGGATTCTCCAGTTTTCCTCTTTTTATTAATTTCTAGTTTATGCCATTGTGACCAGAAAAAATATTTAGAATGATATCAATCTTTTTGAATTTTTTAAGACTTTTTTTGTGTCTTAACATATGGTCTATCCTAGATAATGTTCCATGTGTACTTAGAACAATGTGTATTCTACTTTTGTTGGATAGAATGTTTTATATATACTTGTTAGGTCCATTTGGTTCATAATATTGTTCAAATCTGTTTTTTTCTTATGGATTCTCTGCCTAGATGACCTATCCATTTTTGAGAATGGAGTATTAATGTCCCCAACTATTGTGTTACTGTTTTTTTTAACTCTGTTAGTTTTTGCTATATATATTTAGCTGCTCCAATGTTGGGCACATAAATATTTCAATTGTTATATCTTATTGATGTACTGACAATTTTATCATTATATAGTGACCATCTTTGTCTCTTTTTATCATTTTTAAAGCCTATTTTGTTTCAGTATAGCTACCCCTGCTGTTTTTTGTTATTATTGTTATTACAATTTGCTTGAAATGTCTTTTTCCATTCCTTTACTCTCAGTCTATGTTTTTATGCTCTATTTTGGGGCAAGGAGCTGTTCAAACTCTGAGGATAGGAATGGGGGGCAGGAGGGTAAGGTATGTGCCATTTTTTTTGACAAGAGTTTTACAGGGTTTACTGGCTGGTTTGTTTTTCCTAAGTGAGGCTATAGGGTGGTCTCCATGGTTGCCTGGATTTTCTGATCAGGTTTACTGGATGGTCAGGACTGGGTTACTATATTCAGTAGTGCATGGAGCCATTCATTAGATTCCTTTTCCAGGCAGGGAACAGGATAGGACCCATGGCCTGTACAGCTCATTATTTGGGGACTTGAATCAGGCCAAAATGTTTACTGAATTCGCTGGTCAAGTGAGACCACCAATTTTGTTCTGCAGATGGGAGAAACCTTGGCCTATGCTCTACGGGCTGTGAAGCTTCCTTTGTGCTCAGGTTAGGCTTCCCGATTGCACAGGTTGAAGGCTGTATTCAGTGATGGACAGGGCTACAAATTAGTTTCCCTGCCTCATCATAGAAGGAAAAGCAGCTCTAAAGCCAACAAAACTCTTTGTTTTCTTAATTCACGCTGACCTGCATCCCAAGTTCCCTGATTGAACAGGCCCATTAGTTTTGTTCTGCAAACTATCAGCTGAAGCATAATATATTTATTTTTTATAAACCTTCCATTTTCCAACAAGAATTTAGGTTACTTACAAGGGATTTTATTTGTGAAAATGTTTGATGGAAGTTAATTAAGAGTATTAAGTGACTGGAAGTCTCAAAAATCCTGGAGTAGACAATTATTCCCCATGCATCATCTGCTGGGTAATACGGGATTTTTCTTGTTTCTAAAAGATAAAAATAAAAAAAAAAGGTTGCATCCTAAAAGGTTTCACATTAGAGAAAAACTTCCATTTTTCTCCTTCATGTATCAATTTTTAATTTCCACTAATGTTTTTATATTATTTGGTCAGTTAGCTGTCAGAATTTTTTAGAGGTAAAGAAAGCTACATGTTTCTGATTCTGATGGGTACTGGACTCAATGTTACATGCAAATAAGTTTGAGCTAATAGATCTTTGCATTTTACACATTGCTGAAGAGCATAGAATGTAATTAGGTCTCCCTTTTATATGGTTGCAGCTTGTCCCTTTACTAAATCAATTGTCTTTGCTACTCACTTATGTCATTTTCTCTACTGTCTTCAGTGTTTCTTTCCAACCTAGAGTGAGACATTTACTCTAGCTTTGATGAAATACAAGAAGTGGAACTTGTTGGTCAAAACGTTGGACAAAACAGATGGAGAAGCAAAGAAGTATGTGACATAAGACATGCAGAAATTTGGATCTCTCCAATTAATCATGGTTCACAGCTGACAAAAAAGGTGACAATAATTGATGTAACCCTTTGAGAAACAATCTGGAACTTCAGCACCATGGGAAATCTTGTTCAGCTTTGCTCAGCTACTACTGAATTAATGTGTGTTACAAATTGCTACTCAGAGGGGCACTTCATAAAGTCAGAGTTTCTGGAACAAATTCCACACCATGAGGCATCCCAGAAATCATTCATTTTTCTTCTCGCTTCTCACCACTCAGTGTTGTGTCACCTACTGTAACAAGCACAGTCCACAGATAAAAGATGAGAGTACCAATTTATCTGCAGTGCGTTTTGCCAATGTAGGTAGTCTCCATAACTCACTTCGATTCCTAGGAGGGTTATATGTTGTTAGCTTGAAATGTCTAAACTAGTTTTCTGTTTGGTAAAATGCAATGCTATACGCATGCCCTTTACTGGCTCTGCAGCTATAGGATGTGTACCGCCCAATCTTTTACATGTAGCTTCAGTGTAAGTGACTTCCCCTCAAAAGATGATGTAACTATTTGACCAGGCATTTTTCTCCTCATAAAAGATGGGAGCTTACACAATGGCAATACCTCCAAGTTCCACGCCTGAATAAGACAGTGTGATACAGATCTCAAGAGCAAGCACAAATGTAAAAAACTGGAACCACTGGAGTTTGTAAGAATATATTATGATTTTTATTCATAGTTGATTCTTAACTAGAAAAAAGAAAAAGCCTCATCATTTTGCAATATAAACATAGACACTCGTCTCCTTACTGAGTCCATATACTAGAAGGTCACATGTCACACAAAGCAAATGAGGTGAGAGTTCCACAATGTGGAAAGATTGATTGTGATATTCTCATTCACTCAGTGCATTCAGCAGCTCACCAGGCATTGCAGTTAAACAGACTGATGGATTGTCATCTTGTTATGATCACTGTACTTCACAAAATAAACAGAGGCTTTAAAAAAAAAACTCTTTAAGTAAATCATGGATTACCAATAATACCAATAATGCAAGTAGAAACAGCCAAGAAGGAGCTAGTAATACTGATAACTGTGCCTACTATCATCTCTTTGCAGACCACATTACAAGATAAGAACAATGATTATCTAATTAGATCTTCTGAGATAATAGTCAAAGTAATTTGAAATTGTCAAGGAGACTACTTGAAATCAGAATTTTTTCATCTCTTATCATTAATTATAGTAATAGATTAAAGCTCAGATACTGCATTTCAAATTTAACTCTTTAAGATTCATAGTTGTATATATTTTATAAGGTATTTAATAGTATAGTAGGATATGCATGTTTTTGGTGAAGGAATGTATATTTATTGAGGATATGTATTCCAAAATTTTAGAGATCAACTGCATATTCAAATATAAGCAATTTTTTTTAGTATTCCAAATAAGTAAAGTGTAGTCAAGCATGAAGGATTGGTGAGATTTTAAGTATTCAAAGTATTTAGCTCTAAACTTCTATTTATTTCAATAACAATTCAAACTTAACTTCAGTAATAACCTGTGTTTTCTTTTTTTTCCATCTTGAAAACCTAAAAGGCTATATAAATAGCCAATAAGAGCCTTAATAAAATTCAAAAAGGTATATTCACAGGCAGTGGGTCTTAACATTAACTTAATAATTTGTTTCAAATTAGAGAGAAACTCCCAAGTTCCATGCAGAAACCTCATACTATCTTCAAACCAAAATCAAACCAAAAATTATATCAACTGAATATTAAAGCCAAGACTTTTTTTATTGTGAACTTGGGTGACTAAATCTAAGAATGGACTGATAAACATTGCTGAGTGGTACACGTTGGATGAAATCATTACCCTACCATCTGATGATGGTAAGTAATGACAATGCTGTCACCTGCAAGCAGGCCATGAAATGATGGTGAGTAATCACTGCAACCTCTCTCTCCTGGGTACTTTATATGTGCTAAAGTTCATTTTACCCTCACATCAGATGATGAAGTGACCACTTTATACACCTTTTACAGATAGGAAAGCTGAGGTTTAAAGTGTTAAATCAATTTCACAAATTACTGAGCTGACAAATGTAAGCTCTGATATTGGAATCCATACCAGAAATTTGGTTCTATGAGAATCAGGAGCATATTCTCTGAACATGAAATTCAGAGACACAAATATTTCTTAAATATGATAAAGAGTTTAGAAGAATTTGGTCTGTCAAATATTTGAATGGGGTGCCTCTAGGGGATTGCTTCTTTCTTTCTGGAGATAATGATGGAGTGGTTGGGTAATTTATATTCAGTGATTTTACAGAGAGGGATTCAGATGTTGGATAGGGCTTGAGAGTATGTTTTCTTTCATTGTCTTCACTCTATGATCCATGATTTTATCCCATGAAACATTTCCTGATGTTTTAAGTTTTCTGAGGTCAAGGGGGATTGTGTTTACTATTATTATGCTTATTATTATCTTCACTGACACCAGTCATCATTTTTAAGACAAGCCCAAAAGGGTAAGACTTTAAATTATTATGTCTTTGCTAATGTACAATTTAAAGGGACGTTTATTTGCTATATAATTTTGAGGAAAAGGTTAATTGTTTCTTTCTTTTTGAGGAACTAGTTACTGCCATGAAATTGGTAAATTGGTAATATTTGTATCTATAGAAGGTAAATAAATTTTTCAAGGGATTAAATGTGATTCTGAGCTGTATCATTACAATAAGCTCATGCAAATGTAGGCACTTTTTTCAAGTGATGAAGATGTGGTTGTCATATTAAAAATAATTAAACCAGTTTTTTTGTAAGCACATTTATACATAACTATGGATTTATTATACATAATGAATACAGAGAGATAGATAATATGTATGCACACACATTGAAACATGACATATATGCCTTTATCAAATAATAAGGATTGAAAACTATCTTTTAAGAACTTTGAATGGCCTGAAATTTTACTCTACTTACAAGATAACAAATTAGCCTACTGGTTTCAGAATTGCTGACAGAAGACCCGAGATTCCCGGGTCAGAGACAAGACAGTCTGTTACTCATAGCAATAGCCAGAGTATCATCATGTTTGCACCAATTCCCCCAAGTCATATGGGACATTGTGAAGAAGACCAAGTAATACCTGCATATGCACCAATTTGAGTATAAAAAAAGGAACCTTGAGCTTAGATAACCAAGTCTTTTATAATGGACAGTAAGTCTGCCTGCTTTAACTCCAGAGGGAGACACTGATTTTATTATACTGGATAGTAATCAAACCTGCCCTTTCCTCTGGAGGCAACATGATTTCTCTCTTCCAAGGCTGTTTGCTAAGCTAACACCCTTGAAAAGATACTCCTAAACAAAGGGAGTTAGTGCCTGTTTCTAAGACATGCAGAAATGCAGGAAACTCATGGAGAATTGTCTCCTAACACCACCAGAAATATTTATTGTCAGCATTTGGCTTGAAAAGGGGCACATGGCACAGCATTTGTGAAAATCATCTGGCCTTTGATCCCATAATAGCCAAACAGAACATTAAGACATGTTGAACGTATGGACTTTTCCCATCATATTTCCTGGAAAGCACATGTTTCCTATTCAGGGGTCACTCTGACATATTTGGTCCTAGCGGCCATCTCAACTAGACTTGTGTCTGCATCACTTGCTGCCTGAGAACTGCTCTGCCAATCTGCCTTCTGGGGCCCCACAGAAGGGTGAGTAATGGAGCATTAAATACTAACAATCTGGCTATCACAAGGACTTAATCTATTTAAGCCCCACAGGGATCTGGGCGAACATCAAAATAAGCACACCAAATGTGACTTCCATTGACTCCTTAGGCAGAAGAGCCTAAAACACCAGTGAGAGCATGTGAGATTCGGATTGTTTGTCTTATAAATGGCATATTAAGACATCTTCCTCTAAGGCAGCAACATGGGAGAGTCAATGCCACACTACCCATCAGGTTGCCATGAATTCTCTTAAGGCATCAGCAAACAGAGGCCTAAATGGAAATAAAGTTTGAACAGTCTGGGTTCAATGAATTTATCTAGGACTTTACAAACACAGATCCAGAATAAAAGTATTTTTAATTTCAGCTTACAATGTACTCTTGTGATGTTTTTAAAAATACTATTTTACTCTTAATTAGATGTTTTGGTGGTAGTTGGGTGTTGTACGGCATAATTTTTCTTTCAATTCTTATGGTCTCTAATTATGACCCAGAGTCAATGGAAAGAGCATAAGATCTGAATTGTTCAGGGTTTGAATCTTGATTCTAGGTAAGTTACATATCCTTTATGAACCTCACTTTTCTCATTTATAAGCACAGATAATTATTTATTCATATAGGACTGTTTGGAGATTTTTTTAAGTGCACTAAAACAATATAGAATGTAACACATAGCAGATACTCAAGATAGCCTTGTGAGGCAGCCCATCACCCAAGGCCTCCCTTTTGTTTGAGTCTGGGCCACTAATTCTGTGGAGCTATAGGATTTTATGTCATGGGCCATCCAGCTAACTGTGCAGTTTGCCAGCTTCAGACTAAGCTCAGGGAAAACAATAGTTTATCAAAACTGCCAGACTCGCTTCCTCTCCTGAAACTATAAACTTCTGTTCAAGTGCTGTGTTTATGTTGTAATCTTCTGTGTAGTGAGTAGGGGGGAGGAGGCGTCACTTGAGAAGAGCTGCAGCAGCCCCTTAGGTAGGAGATACACACAGAGAAAAATGTGATGATGAACCTAAATCCGTGAGGTATCCCTTGGTGTCAGCTGTACCCCATCAGCAGCAAAGATGTGTGTGTGTGTGTGTGATTAGCAGAAGTGCTTTAATGTGGATATAATTACCATATGCCCCATGCATGAATAATGTTTCTAGCCTACATTATCTACCCACATTTACAGTATAAACTAAACAGTGTTAAGTAATGTGGTTTATTTCATCAGCACAGGCCCTTCTTGTCTCTTCGAACACAGAGCCAGTTCTGGCTCTTCATTGGGTGAATGGAGTTTGTAAACTCTTCTTGCGTGGTCCCATGCAGTCTTTAGTGTCAAGAATTTGGCTTTGTCTGCACAATTACTATTCTTTGTATTTTATTCTAAATCCCCATGTGGAAAAAATATGTTTAAATACAGCTTATTGCACATGTTTTCTAAAGATGCATTAATAAAAAAAATGTGATTCAAATGTGTCAGGGCAAGGCTTATTTGGAAGATGGTTCCCATTAACAAAAGTACAATATCCTACATGTGTCATGTACATGATAATGTATTCCATCATTTTAATCTAAATATTATGACATTTAATTCATTTTTTGTCAAATTATTATGGTAAAATATAAAGTAAAAGAAAGAAATGAATATCTATTTTATAATATTAATATTTTTTTCAACAATCATATCTGATGATATATTTAAAATGTCTATTATCAAATTTATTGACACATTTTTCACCCAAAATTATTACAGATGAATCAAAATAGGAAATATTTTCTCTATATATTTTCTCTATTATGTATCCATACATATTTCAATGCCTTGCACTAAGTCTATGCTCAAAAAACAATCAATAAATGAGCATCCAGAATAATGCTTAATATTCTACTACTATCTACCATCTATTGGACTTGTGCTATATGTAACCCAACATAGTATAGGACATTTATCTAAACTTCCTGAAGTTTTTGTTGTTGGCAATATAACTAAATCTTCATGATATCCCTACATCATTTTGCTTCACTCTATTCCTTTCTTCCTCCTTATTTCCTTATTTATTTATTCATTCACTCTTCAATATTTCTCAAGGTTGATCTTTCTCTCTCTTTCTCCTCTCTACTCCATTCTCTGTCTTAATTCCTCATTTCTTCCCTTTTTACCTCTATTTTTATTTATTAATTCTTTCAGGGCAAAGAATTAATTAAGAATCCAAAACCTCATATTTATGTTTTATGATATAAAGTAGAAGTATTAACTATGGTGTTATATTATCCCTTTGTCTATTAATTCCAATTATCCGTAGTAATAATATGTTGACTCACCAGACTATGGATTTAAATTTTGCCTAGGACAAGTTAAAAATATGTTGCAAAGTTGAGCATTTTAATTTTCATATTCTATTAGTGGTTTTGAAAAATAAGAACATCTGTTTGTAGGAACAAACAAATCAACAATAGCTCCTTGGGTTAAAATGCAAATCTCTCCAAAGCCGAAAGTCATGAAGAAATATCCTTGGCCTAGGTTTCATATTTAGCATAAATGCTGAACACATAAATGCTGAACATTTATGCCATTGTGGGGAGACCTTGCACTGGTTGTGCATGATATTTCCTTGAACATGGAGCATACTTAACTAGGTAATAATTTGGATGTAATTGTATTTTTATCAAGCAAAACATGAAAATTATCTCTACTTTCTTGCCCTTATTGCTGAGACCCATCACATAGAATGTTCAGCAAAAACAACACCAAGTTGAAATCATCTATACATAATGGCAAGTTATGCCCTACCACCACTGCTAGAGCTCATATTGCCTTTTATATCAATTTTAGGAGAGTTCATTTAACATCAGTATTTTGATTCCTCTATGAAATTTCTTTATATACTTCTCTATAAGTGTTTTTAAGGCATAAACTACCAAGGAAATTAAATTAAATTTAATAAATACTTTCATAGAAAATTTTTGTGGTTAGAGAAGTTACAGAAGTGATACTGGAAGCAAGATGTTAGACTACTAGGAAGCTTCAGGTCCTTATTATTCCACAGAAACACTGAGATGATAATAATATACAGACCAGAATATGTTTGTGAGAACTGTAGAGACCAGTTGAAACTAGAACACTCAGGTCAGTGTAATCCCAAGAAAGATGCCAGCAACAAGAGCATTTTAACTTCCATTTTGGTCTCTTGGATCCTTAGCTCTGGAGATAATAAGCCACCATATTTCAGGACACCCAAGCAACCCTGTGGACAGATCAGGGGAGAGAGGAAGAGAGGAACTGAGGTCTGCTGCCAGTAGCCATGTGGGTAATTCATCCTGAAAGTGGATCCTGCAGCCCCAATCAAGCCTTCAGATGACTGTAGCCCTGCCTGATATCTGACTGCAAACTAAAGAGAAATTTCAAACCAAAACATCCATCCAGGTTGATCCCAAATCTCTGACTCACAGAGACCATATGAGATGATATGTAATTTATTCAAGGCATTAAGTTTTAGAGTAGTTTGTTAAATAATAGTAGATGATTGTTATGGTTGAATCATATCCTTCCTGATTTCATAGGTCGAAGTTCTAACCCTGTACCTCAAATTGTGACTGTATTTGGAGATAGGTCTTTACAGAGGCAGTAAAGTTAAAATTAGGTCATTAGAGTATGTCTTAGTCCAATAAGATTGATTTCCTTATAATAGGGAAATTTGGACACAAACATGTTTACATGGAGAATGCATGTGTGGGTGAAGACAGAGGTTAAGGTGCTGCTTTTACAAGTCAAAGAACACCAAAGATTTCCAGCAAACCATGAGATGCTAGGTGAGAATCATGCAACAGATTCTCTCTCACAGTTCTCAGAAGGAAGTAACTCTACCTACCGATTTCAGACACCTTGATTTCAGACTTCTGACTTCCGGTATTAAATTTCTGTTGTTTAATATGCAATACATATTAAAGCAATGCATTTCTGTTGTTTAATAATTTAAAAAAAGAAGAAGTGACACTAGATGAAATATTTTGTGTTGATACATCATCATCTTTTAAAATCTTCCTCATACTGAAAAGGATATATAGCCCTGAAACTACATTTCCCAGACTGCCTTGCAATCAGGTTCTGTAAGTTTCTGACAATGAGAGGCACTCACAGAGGTTTGTAGAGCAGATAAGAAGGATGAAGTATGCCTCTCCAGGTGGCTGCTATAGTCAGGTGCAGGACTTGGGCATGTGGGCTAGGTAGGTACATGGCATTTGTGTGTCTTCCTAAGAATTGCCCACTTTGATGTTACAGGAAATTAAGGTCATTTTGATGACATCCCTATGTCTCTGTGGTTTTGAACGTGCAAAGAGCAATCTCCCTGACCTTCACTCCTCAAGTATATTTATATATATGTGTGTATAGTGAGTTGTTGAAAGACATAGGTTTTAACCCATTAAAACATTTCAACTTAAAATTTTATTTTTAGTTCTTCTACCAAGTACCTGAAATATTTTACCATTTACCATAAAAGTGATGTTATGACAAATACACTCAAAGATTTGATACACTTTTTTGAGAAGGTGGAAATCTAGTATTCTGAATCTTAAATATTTCAGAAACTTTAAATAGCTTAGTTGGGGAAGTCTGGGGCATATTTAAGGATATTATGTGCCCTGTATTACTGCTTAAGAAACAGACTTTCTGGGTAATGGATATAACACTTGACTCTGTTATATGTCACAGTAAGACTAATAATTGAAGGTGAAGGAAACTGACCCTGGAAATAACAGAGACAAATTAGACAGAATATATTGATTTCTGATGTAACAGATGGCCACCTGATGGAAGTTTTTATTCATAGAAAGTGAAGGCAAAGTATTTTTCAGAGGTACTTTTTAATGACCCAACCATTAGGTGAATAAAGTTTTTTTTTTTTTTTTAATTCAAAGCAAATGTTACTAATCATTTGGGATCTGGATATCTCAGTTCACAGGGTCACTTCTAAAACTTACATTCAGTCTTCTGATCAATGCCTGTTGGCTCTGCATGTTCGGACAGAAAGAATGCAGAGTGGCAGAACCATAGGCATCCTCCAACTTCAAAAGAGTAAGCAGATTATTAAATATTCTGCATATTTTCCCTCTCATCCCTAGATGTAGTTGAAAAACACCAATATGTTCCAAGAGATAATTTCCCAGATTAAAGGTTAGATATGATTTTTCAGGTAAATTTAGAAGTCCAGATTTCATATATATTTGTATTCTTATTTTAAAATATTATCTACCTGTTTATAGATTTTACAGCACTTTTTGGGTCAAACAAATATATCCATGGGTTGGATATGGCCTGTGCGACCTGCCAGTTCATACCTATTTTTTAAAGAATCTCAAACAAAAATGAATAATGAAGACATAAGCACTTTTTTTCTACTTGCTTAAGGTCTCATTTAATAATAAAAGTCTATTTTCATTGTTTTTGAAATGATATACAAAGACAATGGGCAATATAGCCTAGTGCCCTACAGCTCAGGCTACAAAGTCTGAGGGATGTCATCCAGGATTTGCCACTCAACTATGTGGCCACAAGAAGGTCACTTAGGACATTCAAACTACCTTAGGAATTTCTTTAAGGAATAAATAAGATGATATGTAAGTGCCAAAACCCGGCATATAGCAAGCACTTAAGATGCATTAGTTATCTTAGTTATGAATAACTACAAACAAAAATGGTTAACATGTAAAAAGTCTTACAAAATAAAATATTGTATTTAAAGATTTTTTTAATTGCCTTAAAATAGGGAATAAACTGTTTTCTGTTCTCTTTATTCTCACTTATAGTTTATTTTCTGATACATATACCAGGGCTAGTTTAGAAACTGATGTAAACTCTTGGATGTCAATTTCCAGCTGGAAGTCTCCTTGATATGATGTGGGTTGATGGAGTAGTGTGATTCATGATGCCTGAGTGGTATAATGAGTTATGTGAGAAAATGAGAAACATATTGCTATTATAGCCATCACAAGCACCAAGAGTAACGTGTTAATATGTTTATCTCTGAATGGACAATCCATGAATGAGAAACATATGTATTCTTCTGTTTTACTCTTGCAGGTCACAAAGCATTATTTCTCATTTCAAACTAAATTCCATGTTAATTAAATGGTAGTTGGAAATGATGGTTTGGCTTTCTGTAGAGAGAAGTTACTCCAGTTTGATCTGCTGGCAATCCAATAACCAATCCAAGATAAGTAAAGCCTGAATGGCCATGTTTAGGTATCTTATGTTGTTTTAGAAGTAAAACTACAACAACAACAAAACCTGACTGGCAGGTGCAAGAGAGATGAGATAATTCTATAAATTCCAGAATAACATTGGGCATTCACATTAAATTAATGAAAAACCATCCTCATAATATTTGCTGTTTTCTTTCAACCTGCCTGGCTAAAGAATTTGGGTTAAATCGTCCCTATCACAGGGGCCAGAAGCATACAGAGGTTTTCCTTTGATATTCAATATGAAGACTTGGTAGAGCCATGGAAGGGTAAAATTCATAAAATGCGGGGCCCTTCTATGACTGGGTCCCCCTCAAGTTCTCAGACTTGCTCATGCTGAGCCACTAGAAACTTATAGGTTACAGTTCAGGTTTCCCTACCTTGGCACTGTTTCCTGTACAGGTTTCAACTCATGGATTTCTGTTCTGATAAATTGTGATTCCCTATGTCTGCCAGTCTGTCTTTCCAATTTTGGGGGCATGACTGGTCCTGTGACCTCATTTTCTGATGGATCTACAAAGAGTTGTTGATTTTTCATTTTTTCCAGCTTTTTCTTTGTTGTTAGGCTGGAGTGGCAACTTCTAAATTCCTTCCATACTGGATCAGACACTACAATCTATGTAATTTTTTTATCTTTGTGAAGAATCAGTAGCTGAAGTATCAGTTATTTTGATATTATCTGATATTATTATTCTAAATTATCAGATTATTTTGGATTTTTTTGGTTAGTAGTTTTTAGCATAACAAGAAATTATTCCTCACTATGCCTTGTAGAAATAAATTATAGGTGTATTATTAGTATTCACTGAATCTAAGGAACGGAGGACATTTTTCACAGTCAGGTGAGCTTGGCAGCAATCTGTTTTAAAATGGAAGCAGAAAAACCCAAATTGTGCTGGTTTGGGTGCAAAACATGCACATAAGCTGCACAGGGTGGTGGAGACCCCCGTTTCACCCCATTTCACCCATAATGCTGCACCAACAACTCTACCTCATCTCATTTGTGTGGCTCAGGGCATGTCCATAGGACTGGTTGAAGATGGAAGGAAAAGCACAAGATGGGTTGACCAATGATGAAAATGTATAATATATAACATATGGAGGCAAATGAAAAGTGGAATGCTGTACAGACTGGTCAAGGAAAGACTTGGGTAAAGGGAAGTCTCCTAAATTGGCAGTGTTTTGAGCAATGCTGCTACTCAGCCACTTCGTTTTGTGAGACAAACGTTTGAATAATAGACGTAAATACCAACTCATAGGTGGTTTCAGTTGGCTTAGCTGGTTGGTCAATGGTCTGGATGAACCAAGATTGGAATATTGCAGATTAGGAAGTCTGGGAGAGACCTGCAAACCTATGTATCTATGGAAGTGTATTTTTGCCTTTTGCATTTACTGTGCGGTTTTAACTGTAAAAACACAAGTAGAGAGACCACAGACTAATAAGGACATAGTGACCTGGGCCTCAGACTCTATAGCGGTGAAGGTCTCGATTTCCCTTCTAGAGTAACCACCTAGATCAGCAGAAGGGCTAGTCAGGAGGGAGGGGAAACTAGACTGAGTGGTAGTGATGAGGATGGAGATGATAAGTGGCCGTTAAATTTCCATGCCAAGTGCAAGGACTGTAGTTGGAACTTATGATAAACCCAAATCCTAGAGAAGTTCTGCAAATGGATAGAAGCAAGTAGATATGCGTTGTGCAAAGTAGACTGTGGAAGACACAGTCATGAGGTAAAACTCACAGTTGCCTCTTTTGCCAGAGAATTGTCTTCTGCCATAAGGTTGCTGCTTTGCCTGAGAGGTTATGTGCCCCTTACATCCCTTCATGGGGAACCCTCAAACCAATAAGTAATTTGTGTTGAAGTAAATCAGCCCCTTGACTAAAGAAGGGAGCATAAATATGGAGTGCAAGATATGTTCCAGGGCTCCCTGTGGGATTTGAGTGCCGGTAGATTCCATCTGAGAGCACACCCTTGCTAGTTTGTTGCCCTGTCTTGTTCTGTTTCTCTCATTCCATTTCTATTGATAATATTCTTTAAATAAATCACATATACACAGATACTTATCTAGGGCTCTGATTCTTATGTGAGTGAAGGAGAGACAGAGAGAGAGAGAGAGAGAGAGAATCAAACATGATACCAAGAAACCTGGCTTGGACAGCTGTGAGATTGCTTACCAAAATGGGAAAGACTGAGAGAACAGATGTGGAATCAAGTAGAGGTCAAACCTGAGGCTTCGCACATGTTATATTTTATATGTATTCAGATTTTTAGTTTGATACCTGGATCTTATATTTCGAAGACATGTTTGGGCTAGAGAAATAAAATTGGAAGTACTTGGCACATAAAGGTTGAAAACTGACTATTTTCAGAGTTGGGATGTTGGCAATCTAATCCTTGTAGGGAGAGATGGGCAAGAAATGTGTGAGTGTTTGCAATGGACTGATTATAGCAAATAGCCATAGACTCTGTTCTGGACAAAAATGGAGTGAAATCATGAGGCAGTTGATGCCCAGTGTAAAAAAAAAATGGTAGGATCTATGGGTTGGAGTTTAGGCTGACTTAAAGAATGGTCATAATAGGGTAATCTGAGTGAGTTAACTTGATACAGGTTATGAGCAAACAATGAGAAATTGGATTGAAAGATTTTTTTTTTAATGTTTATTTTGAGAGAGAGAGAGAGAGAGAGAGAGAGAGAGAGAGAGAGAATGGAGGAGGGGCAGAGAGAGGGAGAGAGAGAATCTCAAGCAGGCATGGCACTGTCAGTGCAGTCTGATGTGGAGCTAGAACTCACAAATGGTGAGATCCTGACCCAAGCCAAAGTGGGACACTTAACCGACTGAGCCACCCAAGCACCCCTCCCCAAAAGATTTTTAATAGAAGTGGTTTGATTACAGTCCAGGGTATGACCTTGAGAGTGAAGACCTGAGGTGAAATGTAAGAGGAGAAAAACAATGGGTCTTAGAAGGACAAGAAACTGAGAGGACTCAGCTAAGGTGAAGCAAAGGATGCAGTGTCTCAGGCTGAGTCAGTGTCTCAGTTATGCTGCCTCATGCTGATGGAAGGAACAGTGTTTTAGAAGCTATTCTATAGGAACATCAGAACTTCAGAACTACAGAATCTTCTAATTGACTGCCAAGTGTCCTCCTTGTTACCAGTATGAATTCCATTACAACTCCCCATGATGTTTGCCCCAGGTAGGAGGAAGTCATTATCTTTAATTTCCATGCATCACTTGTAGCCCCCATTTCTCCTCTGGAAACCTATTTCTTATCAGTTTTATACTAACCCTCTCTTAGGAATAGTCTCTTTCTTTTGCACAATAAAACTGAGTTACTAATTATTCTACACATTTTACAGTTGAGAAAACTGACATTTAGTTAAGTAACTTGCTGTTTTATTTTCTGTAAAAATTATGCAGGCTTACAGGTATTCTGTTTGCAAAAACATTTAAATTTTTAAGTTTATTTTATTTTATTTTGAGAGGAGAGAGTGAGCAAGGAGAGGCAGAGGGAGAGAGAGAGAATCCCAAGCAGGCTCCATACTGTCAGCACAGAGCCTGATGTGGGGCTCAAAGTCATGAACTGTGAGGTCATGACGTGAGCTGAAGTCAAGAGTCAGGCGCTTAACTGACTGTCCCACCTGGGTGACCCTCCAAAAACATTTAAAAACTACTAATCCAAAAAGTATGGTCTCTGTAAAAAGAAAAAAATAACTGCTTAGACTAGATTCAAGAATAATCATGTTGATAGAGTAAGGTACATGCTATTCATGGTGTTATTGACATTTTTGTTATTAATATTTTTTAATTTTTAAAAAAAATTATTTATTTTGAGGAGAGTACAGACAGAAAGAGAGGGAGAGAGAGAATCCCAAGCAGGCTCTGTGCTAGAGCACAGAGGCTCCATCTCACAAACCATGAGATCATGACCTGAGCCAAAACCAAGAGTGAGAATAGAGTTGGAACTCTATTGTCATTTGTGTGAAGTAGCCCAAACCAAACTACATGGAAAGATCATATGAAGAGGTCATGTGTAGGTGTTTTGGACAGCCTAACTTAAGTCCCAGCTGACAGTCAGCATTAACCACCCAACATGGGCATGAAGACTCTTCCACATGATTCTATCCATCAAGTAACCCCCAACCTTCAAGTCTTCCCAGCTAAGCCTTAGGTATCCTGGGAGAGACAAAAGCCAGACCCAATGTGTCTTGTCTAAATTGCTGAAATTGCTGTCCCACACAATCCATGGACCAGTAAATTTGGAGGTTGTTTTTTTTTTTATTTTGTTTTTGTTTGTTTTGTTTTGTTTTTACATAGCAATAGTTATTACATGGAAAATAAACTCAGAAGGTCAAACCAAAGCATTTTTTAAATCAACTATTTCCATACCCATGTAAGAGAATAATTAAAAACCGCAGGGAGATGAAATAATACACTGTTGAGTATCTGTAAAAATATAATGACCCATTAATTTTGCCATTGAATGCTATGCTATAACATTGAATGTTTACAGCATTAAATATTGAACACTGTAAAAATTGTAAGTATAGTTAAATACTTGGCAGTTAATATTATTAAAATTGTAGATGTAGGTAAATACTTTGAGGTTAATATTTTATAGTACTACTTGTATACCAGAATAATTATATCAATTAGTCTTGTGCAGTTGGTTTGAACATACTGAGAATGTACAACTCATTTATTTCTTTCTCTACTATGTTTCCTACAGACAAAGTCACATTTATCTCAAATAAAAGTTATGTTCCTTATTAGCATTGCTTTCGAAATTTAAAAAAAATTAAGAATAAGTAGAGAAAGTGTCAATGTTAAAGTTTTCTCTTCCTTTTTGAAGCACAGATATCATCTTAGTTTGCTTCTCATGATATCATCTTAGTTTGAAAAGAATATTTTTCAAGCTTCCTTTTGAACTTTGGAAGGGAGAATAAAGAAACAAATTATCAGGGCACCTGGGTGGCTCAGTCAGTTGAGCGTCCAGCTTCAGCTCAGGCCATGATCTCGCAGTCTGTGAGTTCGAGCCCCGCGTTGGGCACTGTGCTGACAGCTCAGAGCCTGGAGCCTGCTTCGGATTCTGTGTCCCCCTCTCTCTGCCCCTCCCCACTCATGCTCTGTCTCTCTCTGTCTCAGAAATAAATAAACATTAAAAAAATTTTAAAAAGAAACAAGTTATCTGTTCTTGATAGTTTCTTCTTTTGAATTCCTTGGGCCACTTCTAAAAATCTCCAAATAGCTTTGCCAAAACTTTCTGTTGTTAGCATATGTTAATGTTAGCTGGATACTAAAAGCATCATTACATCACAAAATTATAAAATGGATAATAGAATTTGTTGCAAATATTAGCTTTTCTTGGCTTTAGCAAAAAAACCCAGGATGATAACAATGTTACACACAGACATGAATTTTGTTAGGATTAAATCATTTGATATTTTGGGATGTCTTATAAAGTATATTCTAAGGTGTCATTATTATTATTATTATTATTTACTTATTCTAGAAAAATATTATATTATTAATTAGAATATTGGTATTAATAAGGGTAATCAAATTTCATTTGTCTTATGTAACGTTGTTCACCATTGTTGTTATGTGTTTAAAAACCACACTGGAAGCACCTGGCTGGCTCAGTCAGTGGAACATGTGACTCTTGATTGCAGGGTTGTAAGTTTGAGCCCCACATTGAGTGTAGAGATTACTTAAAAATAAAATATCAAAAAAAAAAAAACATACTGGACATAGACACAAGAGTAATATAGAGAATTCAAGTTGGAAAATAAGTAAAAAAAATTGTCAGCAAAGAAACCAAGTTTTGTCTCCACTATTTTATAAATACATAAATAATTTTTTTGTAATCACTTCCTAAGCCACAATAGCATATTACACTTTTGCAATATTTTAAACAAATTCATTGTTATCCGTCAGTGATGAAAAGAGATGGAAAGAGGAGGACTTAAGACTAACCACTGAAGAGGCACAAACTAGTGTCTCTTTCCTTGTCAGAGATGCAGGTACTGAGAGATCACCAATATCAGAGCAAATATATGGATAGAAAATGTCTCCACATTGTGGACATAGTCTCTGTCTTGGCTATGTATAATGCTTTTTTGTTAGAAAAGGAGAGGAAATGTGTTCTCAAGAAATAACATGGTAAAGGATCTTTAGTAGCTACCTAATAATAGTAAGCTGGCTTGCCACTTATGAAGTGTATTAAATTGGAAATTAGATACCAGATTAATTTATACATATATGTATATGTGTATATACACATGAAAGGGCATATATTCTGAATTTATACTATTAACTTAGCTCAGGCTACCATAGTAAAATGACATAGACTAGATAGATTAAAACACAAACATTTATTTCTCACAGTTCTGAAAGCTGAAGTCAGAGATAAAGATGCCATCATGATCAGTTTCTGATGAGCACTCTCTTGGCTTACAAAATGTTCACCGTCTTGCTATTTCTGTGTATAATTGAAAGAGAGAGAGAGAGAGAGAGAGAGAGAGAGAGAGAGAGAGAGAGTTCTGGTCTCTTCTTATAAGGACACTAACTCCATTATGGGGCCCCCATCATGACCTCATCTAAATTTAATTACCTCCCAAAGGCCTCATCTCCAAGTACCATCACATTGTGGGTTAAGTCTTCAACATATGAATCTGGGGGGAGGCACAAACATTGAACCTATAGCAACTATATATTATATTTAAAAATTAATTCACAGTTGAGCCTTCCATCTCTCCATCAATGTACATACCCAGTATCTATTTGGGGCAAAGGCGTCAATCCAGAGCTCTAGTGTTTCTGTTCTAGAAAATAGAGAATGCAGAGCAAATTACTTTTACGGTATTAAAGTCATGAGTAGGGAGACGATGTGGGAGTGCATTATGTCATTTTTTGCTTGGTGGTTTTATGCTGTTTTTTAATACCAAATGTTATGTAATCTTTTCTATAGTGGAACTTAACACTGTACTTCTACTGTTTTCAAAGACCGTAGAGGGGAGCCTAATTACCTAATGATTCACGTGTTGCCTGTAGGTAACACTAGAATTGGCTGAAGGTAGAAACTTGTTAATTTGGGATTTGACCTCTCTGATGTCTGGCTCTGTGTCCAGACTCCCACACACTCACACACAACCTCTGTTTGTTAGCTTTGGGTCAGCCTATGACTCACCAGTCTTTAGAGTAATATTGTTGCTGAAGGAAATGGCAGAGTGTTTGGAAAAATCTATCAAAGTTTCCATTACTTCATTTAAAGGTTCTAGTGAATCTGCTCCACTAAGGAGACTGAATACTTACTGGTACATAAGCTGATGGAGATTTTCAGACGCTGGTGTTACTGCTTCAATATCAGGCCTTACTTGGTGAAACTTCTAATCCAGTGTCAAAATTTCACTTTCCTTTACCTTCTACTCTTTATAATAGGACACCACCTGTACATTAATTATCGTCTACTACTATATAAGAGCTAGGCTGGAAACTGGACTCATTTCTCTGGCATGCAACTACAACATGGTTATTCCTTAGTGGCTTTTAAAATAAGTTCACAAAAGGGACAGCTAACAAATTGTTCAGCAAAATCCCATATTTTCAACATGGATACCTTTACTCCTCTTTTCACTCGGAGTTCTAGGTGATTTTTTTAATGTAAAGGGCAATTTGAAAATATTTTGAGGCAGAAGGAAAAATACTTCAGAATTTATATGTAATGCAATAGAACAATCTATTCAATTAATTATTTTAATATAAAATGATAACAGGTAACATTTACAGAGCACTTCATATACATAACCATGTTATTGAGAACTTTATATGAATTATTTCTAGAATGAAGTTTGCAGCATCCTCAGAATCTTATTTATAAATATATTTCGTGTGTGTTTTCCTGTGTGATATAGCATGTATCTTAAAATTTTTTTTTAATATATATTTATTTTTGAGAGAGAAAGAGAGAGCATGAGCAGGGAAGGGGCAGAAAGAGAGGGAAACACAGAATCCAAAGCAGGCTCCAGGCTCTGAGCTGTCAGCACAGAGCCTGATGCAGGTCTTGAACTCACCAACCACGAGATCATGACCTGAGGCAAAGTTGGACATTTAATCAACAGAGTCACCCAGGCCCCCCAGAATGTATCTTTTAGGGTATGTGAAAAATGGGTTTACATTTTAGTAATAGTTGTGAAATGAACACCCGTATAGTTACTATCTACGACAAGAAGTAGAACATTACCATTGTCATTGGTATCTCTTATTATGGATATTCCCCCCAGAGATTAATGATGATAATTCCTTTGCTTTTTAAAATACCATCTATACATACATTCCCCCATCATGCTTAGTTTGCCAAATTTTGAACTTCATATTAATAGAATCATACTGCAGTGTTTTTTTTTTGTATCTTTTCTCAAATTTGTGTTTGTGAGATGTATCCATGTTTTGCATGAAGCTAAAGTTCATTTATTCTTTGTAAGTGATATTATGCCATGGTTTATAACCTGACTATTGATGACATTTGTATTGTTTCTAGTTCGAGCCTTGAATGATAATGTTATGACCAGTTTTGAGCATGAATCTGGGAATGTAAGTGTCTAGAACAGTGTTTTTCAAATTTTAGCATCCGAACCATTTGCATTTTTAACAAGTTCCCTGGTGATGTTGATGCTAGAGGTCCCAGAGGCCACACCCAAATCTCTGATCCAGTGTGTGTATAAACAAAGACTAGAATTGCTAGATTATAGGAGAGAAGTATCATCAGTCTTATGAAATTATCCCAGTTTTCCAAAGTGGCTAGACTAATTTCTGTTCCATCAGAAGAGAATGTGCAATTCCATAGCCATCTTAAGACTGATTTGTCTGCTGCTTTTTTTTTTGCTTATATGGTGGGTTTGTAATAGTTTCTTACTGTGATTTGAGTTTTACTTTAGTTGTTAATGAAGTTGAGTAAGTTTTAATATATTTATTGGCCATTTGGATGTATCTTTGGTCAAGTGACACTCAATCCTCTTCTGTAGTTTTCCATTGGGCTTGTCTTTTCCTATTGCTTTGTAGGAATTCTTTATTTATTCTGAGCAGTAGTCTTTATTAGTTACATGTATTACAAATGTCTTCTCCCTCTCTGTGGTTAGTTTTTTAATTTACTTTATATACATTAATTACTTTGAAATTTTACATCTTATTATAATAATTTTATCTATATTTTTGTTGATGCTTTTGTGTCTTATTTAAGAAATCTTTCTTTATTCAAGATTATAAGGATATTCTCTTATATTATCTTCTAAGTCCTTATAGTTTATTCTCAAATTATTTTTAAGTGATCCTACTTTTTTCCCTTTTCTTTCCTTCTTTTTTCAGAGAGCTGAACAATTATCTAGGGGCTATTTATTGAAAAATGACCTTTTCTTCACAGATCTGTAATACTGACTCTGTCAGATAACAGGAGTCCATATAATTTTGGATTCATCCTGGGATCTCCATTCTGTCAATTGGCCTACTTTTCTATCCCTCTGCTAATCCCACAAATTACTCATTACTATGGTTCAGGGATTGGTGAACTTTATTCCATAAAGTTTAGATAGTATTTCTTTTAAGCTTTATGGGCTTTATAGGACCCATATAGTCTCTGTCTTCTTTTTTCTTTAACAACCCTTTAAAATGTAAAAAAGCATTCTTAGTTCAAGGGCTATACTATATACTAAAACGGGCTATGGATCAGATTTGGCCTGTAGCCGAAGTTCTCTGAACACTGCTAAAGGTTTATTTTAAATTTTTGTATCTGTGTCAGTTAGTCATCGCCATAAAAACACAGTTGATTAAAACAATAAACATTTATTTTTTTCTCATGAACCTGTAGGTCAGAAGGTAGGTTCCTCTGTGGGTTGGACAGGCAGCTCTGGTGATTTTGGTTGGTTTCTGTCACATGTTTAGGTGTCAGTTGATATTAGGTCGTTTTGAAAGTCTACAGGTGACACAGTTAGTCTCAGTCTCCTTCAGGGTAGCCTGATCTTATTCACAGGGCAGCTCTTAGCAGAGATCAAAGCATGCCAAGTGTCTTGAAGCCTAGGCTCAGAACTAGCCCATTGTCACTTTCACTGCATTCTACAAATATGTTCAGAAATTCAGCCCAGATTAAAGGACTGGAAACATAGACTCTACTTCTTGTTGAAAGAATCTGCAAAGTCATATTGCAAAAGGTGAGGAAATATAGTAGAGGGCAATTTATCTACCAAATATCTAGTTGAGCAAAATCTCTTATTTTGTTCTTTATCTTCATTAAGGCATTTGAGTTGAGTCTTGAAGTATGAACCGGAGTTTGCCATGCAGAAAGGAGGAAGATCATTTGAGTAGATGGAAAAGCTTTTTCAAGGTACTAAACTGCTAAAAGGCCTCTCACGTGCAAGGAATGCCAGGCAGTTCCACAAGTTGGGTGAAGAGTCCAAGGATTACAGGGGCCAAAGATAAATTTAGAAAGGTATTTTGCGGCAAATTTTTAAGGGGGCTAATGTTATAAGAAATGGGCAGTCATAAGGTTTTATTTTTAATGGCTGAATCACATGATGTAATCAGACTTAAGTTCTAGAAATTTCACCAGAGGGAGGCAAGATGGAAGAGAGGTTGACTAGTTGAATTTTATAGGAATAGGTCAGCTGAGAAACAACGGAGACCTAAACTAAAATTGGAGTAGAGGGAGATTCAAGAGAAATTTTGAAAGTGCAATGAATGAGATATAGTAAATTATCAGATATGGAAGATAAGGAGAAGAAAGAACCCATACATGTTAACTTTTCTTGTTCAAGTGCTATTAGTTGTAAAGCTATTCACCAAGATAGAGGACATGGTGGAGAAAAAGGGGGGGGGGGCGCAAGAATAACAAGTTCATTTTTCTTACACTGAGGTTCGACTTCACAAAAAGTACATGGATAGATAGAAGTCTTTGAGCCAACATGCTGATTAAATATATGGATTTTGGTCATTGAAGTTAATATCACTCTGATGTAAATTGATTGGGAAATTTGCCAATGGTCAATTCTGTGGAACAGCAACATCATCCCATCATAGTGGCATATTTCGATTAATCATTTCACCATACAAACCTTACATTTTAGAATTCTCTTTGTAATTTGTAATGCCATGTGAAAATATTGTAGAGTCAGAGGAATGCTTCTCAAATTTCAATGTGGATAGGTGTGACTGCAGATCTTGAAAATAGGCAGATTTCAAATTTGTTAGCCAGAAGTGGGCTGAAATTCTGAATTTTTAGTGAGTTCTCAGATGATGCTGATAATGCTTGCCTATGGACTACACTTTGAGTAGCAAGTTTATATGCAGCATTTCTAGCTCATGATGTTTTTAATTAAGTGCCATTTACTATTGTCCATAACAGGCAGTAGCCAAGTCCAACCTCACAAATAAAAAAGCCTCTTTAAAAGTCTCCCGTACCTTAATAACATCCAGGTTATATGTCTTACCATAAGGATGAGCAAAGAAATAAATCCTGAGCAGTCTTGACCCTTGCTCCAAAAGTACAGAGCACGAATTCTCTCAGACAGGCCAAGGTGTATGTGTCCACATGCGTTAGGTACCTTTGACCCAACAGCTGTCACTAAGTACATCCAAAACTCATGGAAACAGCAGGGTAAGTGGTTGAATAGTCAACAAGGCTAAAAGTCAAACGTAGATACAGAAATTGATGTAGAGTGATTTTTGCCACTGGAACTTAAACTGGCTGTGTATTCCTTTTCTCTAATCAGAAGCAGCTTCCCTTCCAGCTGTACCGGACATTCTGTTTATTCACTTTGTACTTTAGTAGCAAGTGTCCTTTAGCGAAAACTTCATTTCCCAGCATATCTTCAGGGATCTCCATTAGACTGGTAACAGATTATCACCATCTGTTGGTGATTATTTCCACTATGTAACAGCCCGATCTAAGAGATGGGTCCTCTTTCCTCAGCAGAGCAACACCTTGGGACAACTAGGTCAGTCTCGAGAGGAGATGCAAGAATTGCAGCTGGTTGTACATAATCAATATTAAAACAGCCTGCGGGTTTCTACTTCTATTCTTCACATTTATTTTTGCAAGTTGGGGACTATCAAGTCTTTTTCACATTTCACAATCTGTTCCTGATTCAAGAACAAATGAGAAGAGAACCAATATCATTGCTTTATGAAAGAATTGACAGCCACATCATTTATTTTGTTTCCACTTTAACACCATCAGATTTTTTAAAAATTATGTATTCATTGCTTCAGTTAACTTGTAATTAGTGGAAATTCACAAAACACAAATATAAACATATTACACATATAAAATATGAATTAATTAACCAGAAAAATCCCATTTGGGGCATATTTACTAACGATACTATTTGGAATATGATTGTAGATTAAATAAAATATAATTTATATGATGTCTAAACAACTGCACAAGAACCATCCATCTGTATTTGCTCATTAAAACTATATGTGCTGAGTTTTGGTGATAGGCCTATTCTAGGCATAGAGGATATTGTAGGCATATCCTAGACACCTGATGAAAGACACCTGATGAAAGACACCTGATGAAAATACCTGTCTTCATATAGCTTATGTTTTAATTATGGAAGGTAGACAAGCTATCAAATAAAATATTTGATATGTTAGTGATAAATTCCATGGAAGACAAAAATAATGGATATGTGTTAAAAAGTGCTGATTAGAAAGGGGGACCTGTTATTTTAAATAGAGTGAATGAAGTATATCTCTGGACACTTATCCTTTACCCCAAATATAGAGTTATTTAAGAGACATTTCAAAGTTATCACTTCAGATATTGAAAAGATAATTTCAGGTGATGGGGTAATACCCTGTTTTTCCAGTACAAGAATGGAAAGGAATAGAATTTTTCATTCCCTAGAACAATGTCAACATGCTTAGTGGCTTAAGCTACAAACAACACTTTGGGGAGATGTCCAAGGTACTGAGCTCATGATAATTTCTAGTAGAGGCAACCTCCAGCTGCTCCTTGTCAGTCAAGTAATGAGACTGCCTAAGTGACTCAGCTTTATCCTCTCTCTGGAGTGGAAGCCTATAGAAATATGAGCTAAGCAATTTTTTTTGCAAACTTTTTAAAATAAACTTAAAAAAATATCCTTCCGTGAGTAATCTTTTAATTTGGGTCACTTCTTTATTGAAAATGTGATAGCATATGTTTTCTCTAATTTCTCTACATTCTGAAATTAAATCTTAAGGTAGAAGACATTCTACTTTAGAGTAGTAGAGTGAGATACATAAATTTTGGCTCAAGTCTTGACTATATCATTTAGGAGACCAGTGACTTGGGAAAATTACTTAATGTCGCTGAGATTTTGTAAAATGAATATTATAAAGCATACTTAATAGAATGTGAAGATTTAATAAAATAATGCATATAAAGTATCTATTGCTGCACCTGGACTATAATAATTGCTTTAAAATGTTAATTTTTATCCTCTTCTCTAATGTTGAGACAATTCCCCATGGGTTCTTGTGTTTCTGCACATGTTGTAAACACGACCAATGCCAACTTTGGGAAATTTACCAAGGATCAGTTCGGCAGAACAGCAAGTTCTCCTGAATTATCTTTTCAAGGATGTTTATAGAATGCAGTCTTAGAAGTTATAGTATTTCCTTTCATTGCAAAGGAAAGGCATATTTACTATCTACTATGATAAAGATAATATCTCCTGGCAAAAAGTCTGGGCAGGCTTGCTTTTAGTCGATAATAAATTACTAGTATTTCCAAGCTTGGGGTTCCTCTTTTGTACCATGACTTACTGCATATACCATTGACACATCCATCTGGCTCTGGTTACATTGCCTTGTAGAAACAGAAGCTCAGGAAACTGGTGCAAAAGTGATAATGACTCTGGCTACTGATGTTATGGGTAATAAGCTTTCCTCTTCTCTGACCCAAGATTCTCATGTTTCCTGCCATCATGCATATAATGGTGGTAGGCTAATTGGTTACCTTCTAACGTAAAACTCTTCACAGACCCTTCACAGTTCTTGACACTTACACCTCTCGAGTTCATTGTTTCTCTATGTCATATATAGCAAAATTGTATTCCCATAATTTAATCCACTTTATTATTGGGTTTCAAAGCCTAATTGTTACCATGAGAATCAGAGAATTTGAATGTGTCAGCTTTAAAATTAAATAGACTTCAGTTTTAAAATGGTGTATCTCTTGCAGATTCTAATGCTGTTTCTCTTAACTTCTCAATAAACTTATTATGAAGACATACATAATGATGAAAACACTCATAATAAATACTAGAAGTAAAAATAAACCCATTCCCAGAATTTGAAAATGTTCATTAACATATTTATTCAAAGTAGATCGCACAGGGCAATGTGTATCCCATATGGAGACCATCCTTCCAGAAAACTAAGAATTTGACTTAAGGATTTTCAGGAACCCCATAGTTCTCTCAATGTCTGTAGAGTGGCTCAGAAATACAAAGATTATGCCAAGAAGAAGAGTGAAAATCATCCCTTTAATGTGTGGATGGTGTTTTCTCAAGAGAGCCAGAGCGCTGCTTCCTTCATTCTACCTTACTGTTCCACAGTTGTATCTTTCTTCCTATATCCAAAGAAATTGCTGGACAGGTTTGTGTAGGGGTTGGGAGGTGGTGAGTAATGAAACAGAGGAGGCCCTGGAAGTAATGCTTTGTGTGTTTAAAATGCGGAGCAGATCTAAGAGGTGTCCTTGTAGGAGTGTAGACTAGTGAATTTGTTACCAGATACTGGTTCCTATGTAGTGTCAACAATTAGGCCGTAGGAGAAGGAGCAGATTTTGATCAGGGCAGAAGAGCCATGATAGTTGGAAAGATGGTAGACACCAGTAAACTAGCTAGGAGCTATGCACGTTAATCTACAGGAAGGAAGTAGAGTATTTCTTTGAACTTTCATAACACATTCATATCTCTGAAAACATTTCAAAATCAGAACCAGAAAAAGTGCTACAAACCATTTAGCATACCCAATAGGATAACAGAAGATATGGAACACAAAGCCATGCACATAATCACAGAATAAAAATATAAACTTTATGAAAGCAAGTCTCATTGATTCTGTACTGCTGTTTCCATAATCTTCATCAATAAATACTGTTGAATGATGAATTAGATTAAAAGTCAAATGGATGAGAGAAATAGTTCTAGGGAACTAAATGTAGAAACAAATAAATCTGCAGCAAGGAAAGACGAAAACCTGGAATTGTTATTTAAAGGAATGAACAAAACACAAAACAAAGGCAGAAAAATAAGTAAATGAGCAAAATTCCCTAAAATATATGTTAAAATAGTATTAGAGAACTTAAAATTACACTTATGATAATTCAAATATGATGTGAATTTATTACTTCCAGAAGAAGATAAACCAAAGACGTGTCAACATAAAAAATATTTTAAAATAAAAAAGGACCATGGTTTGTGCATAAAGGAACAATCTGTCTACTAAGAGACAAATATATAAAATAATATGTATATGATCTAATATGATGCTCGCCATATAATAATTGTCAAACTAATATTTTAGAGATATTGGTGTAGCACTACCCAAGAAGATAACATGTAAACTGTCTTGATGGATGAATAGTACTTCATGATGGGAAGGATATTCCAAAGAATGTAAGGGCATTCCAAATAATTTCAAGTACATAAGTTATTTAGGAAATAATGTTTGATATCACATGAAGTAGAAGATACATGAAGGAAAATTGTAGCAAAATAAACTAGAAGAATAGAGAAATAGCACATTTCTCCCCTATTAAATATACATACGTATGTGTGTACATGTATATATTTAGCTTTTTTTGAAGATGTACGGGGAGTTAGCCATTGTGCTTTCATAGAATGTAATGTTGTATAACTTTCACTGTTGCCTTGAATCTATATTTAAAGATTTTATTTTATTTCCTAGAATAATTTTTAAATAGTAATATTTCTGACACTTCTTGCAAAGTATAATGAAGAAACCATCAGTTTTGGAGTTGGAGAGACCTGGCATCTGATTCACACTGAGATGTTGACTTTGATCAAGGCACTGAACTTTATGTAAATAAAGGATATTGTGTGATAGCTTGTGATTATGATGACTTTTAAAATCATTTGACTTTTAGAAAGGATAGTTTTACACTATGACTTAGAAATTTGACTTAAACCTATGTAATCTATCATTGGGCCTAGCACATAGTGTAGGTGCTTAAATAAGTGTTATTTCCATTAATTGTGTGTGTGTGTGGTGTGCATGCACATGTGTTCTACATTGTCAAACACAGATCTCTTTTAGTAGTAGGGTATCCGGAAATATTATTATTTTGATGAAATTAATGTTAGTAGGAAAAAAAGCCTTATATGATGATTAAGAAGGCAGACTCTGGAACCTCAATGCCTAGATTTGAATCTTGGCTCTGCCACTGACCAGCCATAAGAACAAGTGTGTGGCTTTATCTCTGTTTCCCCATCAGTATAGTGAAGATAATAAATACTTACCTCTTAAGGCGGTCATATAGTAGAAAAGTTAATATAGGGGCACCTGGATAGCTCAGGCAGTTGAATGTCCAACTCTTGATTTCAGCTCAGGTCATGATCTCACAGTTCATGAGATCAAACGTCATACCAGGATCCATGCTGACAGTGTGGATCCTGCTTGGGATTCTCTCTCTCCCTCTCTCTCTGCCCCCCTGTACTGTTTCTCTCCCTGTCTCTCAAAATAAATAAACATTTAATAAATATATATATTTATTAAATATATACATATATTAAATATATGCAAATATTAAATATATACATATATACATTTATTAAATTAAATATATTAATATATATTGTATATATTTATATATTATATATATTTCAATATATATTTTTATATATTTCCAATATTATATATATTTCCAATTATATATATATTTATATATATTATATGTATATTTCCTATATATATATTATATGTATATTTCCTATATATATATTTCCTATATATATATTCCAAGGTGCTTGGAACAGAGTAAGCTCTGCTAATGCATATTAGCTAATAAAATTATTGAAAAGCTAGAACATGCTTTTGATGGTGGTTTCTCAGATGCATCTTATGTTTAAACCCCCATGGTTTTGAAACTGCTTTCCAGACAAAATGAGAGAGAAAAAACTTGCTCTATGAGGTTACCAGCAGAAATGTGTCTTCCTCATTAATTATTGAAAAGATCTATATTATATACTGTGATTACGTCTGAATCCAAATTTCTACAGTCAGAATAAAGTTTTCTAAGTCCAATGTTAGTTTGAAAGCCATCTAATCATATGTCATACACCAAATTGAATAGTTATTGATACCCATTTTCTTTGTCTGAAAAATAGTCACAATATCTCCTCTATTTGATATTAATTCAATAGAACTAAATATAATAATGTACTTAAAGTGATGCCCTTATGCCTAACTTAATAAACATTCTATTAGGTATTGTTATTATTATCAATCTTTTTCAAATTGTCTCCCAATTTATTACCTTACATGTCTGCTTAACATTTATGAATAATTATGAGAATATGGCTATTGAATCTAAGAGCCAAGATTTTAACTGGTTTCCTGTTGCAACCTAGCATAGCACCAATGAAATCAGATGCACTCCTTTTACCCATTGATGAGGCCAGGCTGTAAAAACTTTAAATATGTCAATAACAGGAGGAAAATATTTTTCAGAGTCTGCCTTTCTGTTCCAAATATTTATTTCTTTTGAAAGAAGAGAAGAAACAGGTCTTAGATTCAATTGGATATTGTCTGCTGGTGATTTAAAACTGTGCTTTCATGCACCATTTGCTAAAGAGACTGTCTTTTTTTCCATTGGATACTCTTTCCTGCTTTGTCAAAGATTAGTTGACCATACATTTGTGAGTCCATTTCTGGGTTCTCTACTCTGTTCCATTGGTCTAAGTGTCTGTTTTTGTGCCAGTACCATACTGTCTTGATGATTACAGCTTTGTGGTATAGCTTGAAGTCCGGGATTGTGATGCCTCCAGCTTTGGTTTTCTTTTTCAACATTACTTTGGCTATTCGGGGTCTTTTGTGGTTCCATACAAATTTTAGGATTGTTTATTCTAACTTTGAGAAGAATGCCAGTGCTATTTTTATTGGGATTGCATTGGATGTGTAGAATGCTTTGGGTAGTATTGACATTTTAACAATATTTGTTCTTCCAATCCATGAGCATGGAATGTTTTTCCATTTCTTTGTGCCTTCTTCAATTTCTTTCATAAGTATTCTATAGTTCTCAGTGTACAAATCTTTTACCTCTTTGGTTAGGTTTATTCCTAGGAATTTTATGGTTTTTGGTGCAATTATAAATGGTATTGAGTCTTTGATATCTCTTTCTGTTGCCTCATTATTGGTATATAGAAATGCAACTGATTTCTGTACATTGATTTTATATCCTGTCAGTTTGCTAATTAATGTATCAGTTCTAGCAGTTTTTGGGTGGAGTCTTTGGATTTTCAATTTAGAGTATCCTGTCATCTGTGAAAAGTGAAAGTTTGACTTCTTTGCCAATTTGGATGATTTTTATTTCATTTTGTTGTCTGATTGCTGAGGCTAAGACTTCCAACACTATGTTAAACAACAGTGGTGAAAGTGGACATTCCTGTTATGTACCTGACCTTAGGGGGAAAGCTCTCAGTTTTTCCCCATTGAGGATGATATTAGCTGTGGGCCTTTCATATATGGCTTTTATGATGTTAAATTATGTTCCACCTATCCCGACTTTCTTGAGGTTTTTATTAAGAAAGGATGCTGTATTTTGTTGAATGCTTTTTCTGCATCTATTAATAGGATCATATGGTTCTTATCCTTTCTTCTATTAATTTAAAGTGTCACATTGATTGATTTGCAGATATTGAACCAGCCCTGCAGCCCAGGAATGAATTCCACTTGATCATGGTGAATAATTCTTTTAATATACCATTGAATTCAAATTGCTAGTATCTTGTTGAGAATGTTTGCATCCATGTTCATCAGGGATATTGGTCTGTAGTTCTTTTTAGTGGTGTCTTTGTCTGTTTCGGGAATTAAGGTAATGCTGGCTTCATAGAATGAGTCTGGAAGCTTTTCTTACAATTTCCATTTTTTGGAATGCTTGAGAAGAATAAGTATTAAATCTACTTTAAAAATCTGGTAGAATTCCCCTGGGAAACCATCTGACCCAGGACTGTTATTTGCTGGGAGAGTTTTGATAATTGATTCATTGTCTTCATTGGATATGGGTCTGTTCAAATTTTCAATTTCTTCCCATTTAAGTTTTGATAGTGTATGGGTGTCTAGGAATTTGCCCATTTCTTCCAGATTTTCCAGTTTGTTAGCATATAATTTTTCATAGTATTCTCTGATAATTGTATTTCTCTGGTGTTGGTTGTGACCTCTGCTCTTTCACTCATGATTTTCTATATTTGGGTTCTCTCTCTGGGAGAACTGGACAGAAACATGCATAAGGATTAAATTAGACCACTTTCTTACACGATACACAAAAATTAACTCAAAATTAATGAAAGACTTAAATGTGAGACAGGAAACCATCAAAATCCTACAGGAGAAAAAAGTCAACAAGCACCCTGACCTTAGCCACAGCAACTTCTTACTCAACATGTCTTTGATGGAAAGGGAGATAAAAGCAAAAATGAACTATGGAGATCTCACAGATAAAAAAAAAAAAAAAAAAAAAAAAAAAAAAAAAAAAAAAAAAACTTCTGCACAGCAAAGGAAACAATCAACAAAACCAAAAGGCAACTGGCAGAATGGGAGGAGATATTTGCAAATGACATATCAGATAAGGGGTTATTATCCAAAATCTATAAAGAACTTACCAAACTCAACACCTGAGAAACAAATAATCCAGTGAAGAAATGGGCAGAGGACATGAACAGACACCTTTTCATGAAGACATCCAGATGGCTAACAGACACATGAAGAGATGCTCATCATCACTCATCATCAGAGAAATACAAATCAAAACCACATTGAGATATGATCTCACACCAGTCAGGGTGGCTAAAATTAATAACTTCAGAAACAACACATGTTGGTGAGGATGTGGAGAAAGGGGAACCCTCTTGCACTGTTGGTGAGAATGCAAACTGGTTCAGCTGCTCAGGAAACCAGTGTGGAGGTTTCTCAAAAAATTAAAAATAGAATTACCCTATGACCCAACAATAGCACTGCTAGGAATTTATCCAAGGGATACAGGAGTGCTGACTCATAGGGGCACGTTTACTCCAATATTTATAGAAGCACTATCAACAATAGCCAAATTATGGAAAGAGCCCAAATGTCCACCAACTGATGAATGGATAAGGAAGATCTGGTTTATATATACTATGGAATACTGCTTGGCAGTTAAAAAGAATGAAACTTTCCATTTACAACCACGTTCATGGAAGTGGAGGGTATTATGTTAAGTGAAATAAGTTAGTTAGAGAAAGACAGATATCATATGTTCTCACTCATATGTGGAAGTTGAGAAACTTAGCAGAAGACCATGGGGGAAGGGAAAGAAAAAAAAAGTTACAAACAGAAAGGGATCCAAACCATAAGAGACTCTAAATACAAAGAACAAATTGAGGGTTAATGGAGGAGGACAGTGGGGAGGAGAAAGTGGGTGATCGGCCTTGAGGAGGGCATTTGTTGGGATGAGCACTGGGTATTGTATGTAAGTGATGAATCATGGGAATCTACTCCTGAATCCAAGAGCACACTGTATACTCTGTGTGTTAGCTAAATCAACAATAAATTATATTAAAAAAAAACCCTGTGCCTTCCTGTTTCTATTTTTCACATTCCTCTTATTGCTTTTTCTTTTTTTTTTTTTTTTCCTGTCATGGTGTTCCGTTAGATAAGAGATTAATTCTTCACTTAATGATAGTTATCATTTACAGGTGTAAAAATTTTGTATCTTTTATTACAAAGTAGCCCAGTGGCTCTTTTCTTCTCATAGTCCCAGTTTTCAGTATATTCCTCTTCCTGGGTTTATATTGTTTATTCTGTATGGTGAACATTTTATACTATGCTATGTAATACTAGAGTCCTTTAACTCTGCTAAAATGTCTGATGTCATTTGATTTTGACTATGAAACTTATTTTATAACATTTTTTCCATAAAAAATTCAGAATTATCACTTACAAAGCAAGTGATACTGATGTTGATGTAGGCATCATATTTTTGAGACAAGTTGCATATTTCCAAATTAGTTCTGTCATTAAAAGTAAAAGTTCTCTCAGAGTAAAGTTATAAAACAAAACAAACATCTATACTGTGACCAAAATGTCTAAGTCCAACTCAAGAAAAACATTGATAGTTCTCATTAGGAGCATTTATTTTTTACATTATACAAATTCTCACTGTGAGACACATAAAAATGTATAGCTTGAAACATTTACTCAGACTTATAATTCATGCCCTAAAATCTTGTTTAGAAAGGCAAGAAAATATATTTCCATTCCTGTTTTTTTTTAATTTAGCTTTATTCAAATAGTTCAAAAATAGGTTACAATGATTACATGTGGAATAAGAATAAGGTTGGAAAAGTAAAATTTTGAAATGCTTTCTCTCTTTCAATAATAACTATCAAGTATCCATTTTCTTCAAAGTGGAGTTGCAATAGATAGGTTCACATTGCTTTTACAGACATTATTAAAATATAATCTCAAACTCAAGGAAACTTTTATGTAAATGATTTTTTTAAACCTCCAAAAATTTAAAATTCGACTCAATTTATTTTTATTAGATGGGTTCCTGGCTAGTTTCCACTTCCTGAGGCTTTTTATTCTGAGTTTATTTTTAAGACTAATTATCTTCACCTACATAAACTTCCTGGATTTCAGAATACTTAATTGGCTGGTCAAGTGTCTCTGCTATCCAGATGAAAGTTACCTATCATGCATCCTCAAAGAGAGCCAAAATTCAGACCAGATGCCATCTACTCAAGGGTACTTGAGGAACTGAAGCATTAAATTGTTGGCAGTATTAGCCAACATGTGTAGCTCATCATTGCAAACAAGCGTTCAGCCAATGGAGTGGTGCACTGTCATTGTGACCTGTAGATATTGGAAGAGTTCCAGAAATGACATAAGGTATTATGCATTAATACAGAGCAGGTGGCAGGCAGGTAGGCACCCAAGGTAGGCTAAACGAATGTATGAACTTACTCTTTAAGTTGAATAAGTTATACACTGACATAATTTAGATGTGTAGGCAAATTCTTAGCAAAAACAAAGAGTACTCGTATTTAGATTCTCATTATTCAGAACTTGATTTGGAACTTGTACAAAGAAATTGGATTTTAAAGTGCTCTGAGCAATTCATTGTCATACAAAGTGTGCCTTTTTTAAATCACAAATTCAGAATTCCAGGATTATTCTTATCTTTTTCTACATAAAGGGAAATAGTAGTAATGTATGCCTTTAAAAGAAGAACAAAATGTTTAATATTTGCCTTTTAAAAAGTAAAATGATAGGACAGCACCAGGAAATATACATAGGAGAGAGGTGTTCCTATATCTCCAATCTGAATAATCTGAATTTTAAAAATCTCACATCCTTTTAGATTTCACAAGACTCAAAGAAATGTGAAATATTTGACATTTTCACCTTAGTGTTTTCACACATAAACGAGACACCTTTCAATGTAAGTAGCAAATTTTCTTTCCCTGTTGAGAGCTAGTTTTGCAACTCAAAGGGTAAATAAGGAAAAAAAGTTGCTTTAGAATTTTCTGAAATGATACAACTCACATGCAGTGAACTCTAATTCCACTGTTTCTGCAAGTGGCCTTGAGTCAGAATCTTAGTTGTTGAATTGCTGAAAATTTAGAAGTTATCTCTTAACTAGTCTACCATGTATGTGCAAATCAGAAAAGGTGTGAAAATTTTGCATTGACAGAGTTCAGTTCTTTCAGCCTTAGTTACACATTTAGTTGTCACTTAAGTTTTAATTGAATAAAATTAGGTCCCTTGTTTTCAATTAAACTATGCAAAGTTTTAAGTGTGCAGCAGCGACTTCATTCACTGTGGTGTTGACCCCTTGGAAATGAAAGCCAAGGTGATTTTTGATGTATGTATGCTATTTTTTTGGAAATGAATTCAGGGACAAGATGTGGTTGAGCTTTGAAGATATCAGATGTTGAATATAGAAAATTTGCTGCATTTCTAAGCAAGGATGAGACCCTCTGGGAACATAAAGGGCACCCACAGTAGCAGTGAAAAAAAGACGAGAAAATTATAGAAGGCCTTCAACACCAGACAGAAGAGTATGTATTTAAAACAGTCAATAGGGAATGGTGATAGGGTTTTGGAAAGGGTATGGCATGATTAGCGCTGTGCATTAGGAAGAGCATTTTGACAGCAGTGTATAGAATAGAACGCAAAAGAGAGAAGCAGGGATTGGGTAGGGTGGTACTGTGTAAGGTTTGAACATCAGGCACTGGTTTCTGACAGACCTGGGTGTGAAAGCCAGGCCGCATATTCATGAGTCCCAACTTCGTGTATCTTACAGGACTGGAGCACCCATCACATCCTACCCCTGTGGAGGTAGCAGCAGAAACTCTGCTGTACCTGCTCCTCAGGATTCTGAGTCTAGCTCCACATAGCCTCTCCTCTCAGGTCCTGGAGTTCCAGGAGCAGTCAAGTGGGATCCCTTCCTCAGAGGTCTCAGCTCCAACCCCCTGGGCCTCTCCCGCAAGCTCCTGGCTTCTGATATTCCCCATCTCCATCACTTTGTTCTCTGTGCCCCAGCAGAGCTGTTTCCTGCAGATATGTCAGGGTTCTTTTGGTGTCTTCTTTGTGCTTGTCCAGGCCTTCAGGGCATGTGTAAACCAATCCCTATGCTAAATCCCTTTATTGTAATACCTAGTGACTTGGTTCTCATTTTCCTGGCTGGACCCTGGCTGACAGAGTGAGTGTGAACAGATATATAATCTAGGTAGACAACATGATGGGAACACTGGAATGGGACAGTTTAAGTATAGTCAGAGAAGGGAACTAGCTGGATAGGATTAGACCGTGTAACTGAACAAGTGACATCCTGAAAATTAAGCAAGGAAAATTAGGGTGGGGTTTCAATGATGTATTAAGTGTCTCATTCATTATGTACAAGCAAATCTGACTTCTGTAACTTGGGTCATTCATCTCTATTATTTCCTCAAGAGCACAGTGATCCAAGGAAACTCTTAAAATGCGATCTTCTTTAAAAATATATGGAGACTCTTAAGCGTCCCCATCAGGTTAAGTGGCCTATAGAGGCATCCAGAGAGATGTGTAGTAGGCAGATAGATATCTGGTTCAGAGCCTCATGAGAACAATCTAGACTAGAGATATATGTTTTGAAGTCACCAGTATACAGATCACAATTGAATTCGGCGGGAGAGGGTGGGGGGGGGTAGGCAATGAGGTTACCAAGAAAGAGAGCAAAGAGTGAGAGAGTACACTGTTTATGGCTAAACATGAGGGGTAACCCATTGTCTTTTAATAGGGTATCTGTGCTTCAAACAAATCACTCTTATTTCTGTCTCTCATGTGTTATTTATGAATTCCTGACTTTAACCCTGGAATAAAGTCATATACACCTAGAATAAGGTATCTGCTCTTTCCAGCAATACTTGCTGTGAAGCCAGACATATGTCTAACATAGTAGAATAGGCATTGGATAGTAGAATAGGCTTGGGCTTTGGGTCCTAAAATCTTGGGTTTGTTGTGGGATTGACATAAAATCATCATCCTACTTCTTAATAGTTAAGAACTCTTCAGCCTCAGGGATTCTCTGTGTCCTCCTCTGTAATATTAATACTAATACTAATATGCATTAAGGGTCACACAACAGACATTTGTTGGATGGCTACTCAATGCCAGTTGCTGCTCAGTTGTCAGTATGGGTGAAAGAGGAAGAAGAGTTCACAGTCCAGTGGGGGTGGCAGACAATGTTTTGAGGTGACTGTAGCGCAATATATAGGGAACCAATAGAGAATGAGTGGGTACAGGGAAGGGAAAGGAGGGACAGATGATATGTCAGCTGTTGAAGCTGAATCTTGAGGAGGCTATGAGAGTTAATGGAACGAAAATGGAAGAGCACAGTATTGGGAATTTAATGTCAGATTTTAGTTAGAAGGAGTTTTTACTTTCTTCCCTTTGACTACTTCCCTCTAATCCTGGATCAAAATTCACCTATTTCAGAAACATGTCCTGAGCTTACTGGCCTCCTTTGTGCTTCCCTTTAGTCTTGTATTCTAAATTGCTTGAATAGACACACACACACACACACACACACACACACACACACACACACATTAAATCATTTTGTTCTTTTGGATATAACTGATAATTTCCCTTATATTCCAGTAGGTGTCCCTATTTTTTTAGGTAGAAAGAAAATTTACTTGGGGAAAATTATTTTGGATGTCTGTAACACTGTTCAAAATAGTAAATGCTTAATAAATTTTTAAAAACTATTTTTATCATATAAATAACAGGCTAGGTACATCAATGAAAAAGGTATTTACAAAATAATTCTTAATACATAACCATTTTGCTCTTACATAAATCACAGAAGAAGATCAAAAACTAGCTGATCACAGCATAAAGACCATTGAAGACGTGACAAGAGCAGGCTCCAGTGTGGTAGGAGATGATGTGAGTGGAGGAGAGATTCTGAGATGAGAAAGTCCTAACGAACTCTACAGACAACTCTTTCCGGAGGTTCTGCTGTGAGGGTAAGAGAGGAATATGCTGATACTTAAGGGGAAATAGAGGGGATTGCTATTTTTAATACTAAGACCCTAAAACATGTTTGTGTATTCCTGGGAATGTTCCAATAAAAAAGGGGTGACATAGGAGAAAACCCTGCAACCTTTGGCAAACGTCTTTTCCCTCTTCTATAAAATGCATGGTCTAAAATTAGAGATCACCAAGCTATTTTTAGCTTAAAAATTTCTGCCATTCCATGATTCTCTATGGTTTTGTTTTTTTGGGTCATTACCCCACACTGATAGGACTGTATAACTATTAAACTGTTGGTATTTAAAGATAATTGCATTCCTAACAGAAAATGAAGCAAACGTATAATAGAATGTTGCTCTGATTGTATATTGGCGACTGTATTTGTCTCAAATAATGAAAAATAAGACTATTCTGCTCAATGATCTCTCTCGGACATATAAAATATGATAGACCTTTAAGAATAGGTGACTCAAGAAATCTGAATCTAAAGGGAACATATTTTCAGTGAGCTATGCCTCATAACTCAGGCAGGGTTATTTTTCCTGTATTGTGAAGGGGAGATGTGTGACCAGCTCATGTCCACAGGGATCACTGGACAAACTTTCATTTTCTCACTTTCAACATGAGGTAGACAGAGTACCCTACTTTTCAGGAAAGCGTTTCACAATCTGTGAAAAGAAGGGGCAAAGCCCTCAACTTTAGGTAAGGCAGACATGCATCTTTTTTTTCACCCGTGGAAGGGCAGGCTGGCTGTGGCATCTCCCACTCCATCGACAGCCAGTGTTTTGTCTGGAGGTTTTTATGTCTGGGTGACTCCAACTCTTTAATAACCTTATATAGCAAGAGACTGGGAAGGGGGTTTTGTGTGTCTGATCCCTCTGGCCTCCCTCTGTTCTGTTTTGGAAACTCTGATTGTTGCAGGGTGCTCCCCAAACCACACTCACCTTCACCCCCAAATTAGGCTTCACAAAAGAGACTGGCAAAAAGCAACATCATTGAAAATATCCTCACGTGATCAGTGGTTCCAATTTGAAATCTGGTGCTGGTTTATGGAAGAGATGAGAAGGAAATTTTCCTGTCCTGGGGATTTTGTATGTTTTTCTGTCTCTTAGATTTTTCCCTTTAAAATGTGGTTGTGAAAAGCAGATGTTCAGTAAAGCTGAAAAGTCTTGGAAATATTCATCATTGCACGGTAACCCAATACCTCAGGGTACACACTGTCTGTAGTAGCAAAATAGACTTTTCTATGCCTACCATGGAATTGTAGCTGTTGAACCGATATAAAATATGCCCTCTAAATTTAGCCTGCATACAAATCCGTTTATTGTTTAACGAAATCATGCAATGCCAATTAAAGGGTTTTTTTTAATCCTTCATAAATCAACTGCATATTAATTTTGCTGACTAGAGTGAGATAAAAACACCAAAAATTAAATTTCTACCATAAATATGACAAAATGAATACCGACTTCCCCTTAAAAACTTACTGAGGTCTTACCTTTGCCTCTAATAGCAGGGTCCAGTGTCTGGCACTTGACAACACATAATTAAAAAGTCCTTGTAACTGCTATTTTGGTGCAGCATCATGGAGAGCTAGAAATTTCCAGAACCTCAGTCATAACCTATTGTTGGAAGGTGACCTAGAACCTCATTAAATATTCAAAGTCTCTCACCTACTGGCAACATTCAGCATGTGGAGAGCTTGTTCTAATGTGTTGAAACTACCTTTATTTTCTGACACTTGTCCATGTAAAGCATGTGATTCATTACACTGGTTTTGTATGGAAGAAATAAATTTGAAACAAACATTTTGTTACAGCAGAGGCTGGTATTCATGACTGGTAACTAATCAGTCACTGATATATTAACAAGTTATTCACGCTGTTCTTTTTTTGCACTATGAAGTAAATTTTAAAAAAGCCCTTTGGTTGGGGTGTCATGTGATATTACAATGATACAGTGCTGATAATAATTTCTACTGGGGAAACATAGTAGCTGTCTTTACATTCACCAAAGTAATAAATAAGCAAACTTCCAGTTTATATACAACCTTTCCTCAGTTTGTTACCTTCTGAAAATTGCTTTGAAAGTTAATTAGAACTATATAAAATATGCCCAGCACACCAGTTCCTAAGAACAGCACACGACTGGGGAATACTTTATCAAAAAAAGCAGAATATTTATTTCATTGTCTAAGTTTGGTAGTGTACTCCTATGCCTGTCACCCAGTCTTTCTTCAGAGACCCACCCACCTTTCTTCTCCCTCTCTCTGTACCCCTTGCCCCAATTTAAGATTAAATTGGGGCACTGTTATACACTCATGAATGTATATTTCAGAGCTATTTCTGGTCTCTAATAGTTAATGTTGACTATTTGCATAATGCATAACAACCAAGGCAGTGATCATCCCAGAATACATTCAGTCCATGATTCATGATCTGACTATACTTATCAACCAAAGTTTAGACATAGTCCCTTTGAATCATAATCATCCTATACTGAATCATCAATATACAGTTTCAGTCTAAACTAGCAATAATTCTTGTGGATGCTTACATATGCCACAGAAAAATAAGGGCCATGGGTATTCTATGCTGTAGGCTGATGAGTGCTTGAGCTGTGTGGGCACCAGGCAATGGGAGGGGCTGTAACCAATGGAAGGAGGGACAAAGAGTCACAGAGGCAAAAATGAGTGAGTTGTGTGGGTCTAATTTTATGAAGCTATCAATCTCAACCTTTTTTTAGATGCCAATCTTTCAGGAGCACCTGGGTGGTTCAGTCATTTAAGCATCTGACTTCGGCTCAGGTAGTGATCTCACAGTTCATGAATTTGAATCCCGCATCAGGCTCTGTGCTAAAAACACAGAACCTGGAACCTGTTTCAGATTCTTTCTCTCTCTCTGTCTCTTTCTCTCTGTCTCTCTCAAAAATAAATAAACGTTAAAAAATTTTAGATGCCAGTCTTTCAAGAATCTGATTAAAGCTGTGATTGAATCTTTAGATCAAAGCAAATACTATTTTTTTTTTAAATATAATTTCTGGCCATTGTTAGGTCTCCAGAAGTCTCCAGTTAAGCACCCTCACTGGGATCAATGGGACAGGAGTTTCAGAGCAGAAAAAGAGGAAGATCATTATGTTAACCTAGTGGGAATCTCTAAAACAAAACAAAACAAAACAAAACAAAACAAAACAAAAAAGATAAGATAATAATGAGAAGAAGCAAAAGAATTTGTGTAAACATAAAAACAATGGGATTAAAGCAATAATGGCAAGTTTTAATGCTAATTACAACTGCAGAGAAATTCTTAGGAAGATTTGTTATCTTATGGGGAATTACAGAGTTGGGAAAATTGTTGAGAAGAACTGGAACATTTTCAGAACTCACTCTAAAGGAGATACTATTTTGACAGGTCTTGAGAGTTCTTGGCAGACCCTTAAAAGGCTCCCCTGGATGCTGGAGTTGCTGACCACATCAGAATCAGGATCAGCAGGGCTGTGGTCACACTATGTAAGACAGAATTTGTCACCTTGGCTTTGGGATCTACTGAGAGAGTGAAAGAGGGGACCTGAGGTTTAGATTACAGGGAGGTATGCTTGGGACACAGATGAAAACTAACAGCTTCAAATATCCTTTAGTTATTCAGTATAGAAATGCAGTACAATGGGTACAATGTGCAGTCCTCGGTTGAACTGAGGGCTGGACATTGTTTGGGAGACCCTGCGCCTACACCCTGATGCTGATTTACTGACACAAGAATCAAGAGACTCAAGTCCTAGATCTGGATTTACCACCGTCTAGTTTTGTACATTTGAGTAAGTTATCTCACATCTCTGGATCTCTTTTTGCTGCCCAGAAAAAAGGCCACAGGAGGCCTAAATGATCTCTAAGGCTCCTTTTAACTCTAGAAGTCTATGGTTACTGCAGAGAATGAAAATCAATGGGAAAAAGAGCCACACTGTATCAATAATGTTTTACTTATTTTCAAAAAAGACCCATTTTATGCCTAGACTGATGCTTTAGATATATTGATTATAATAATTTGAAGCAGATTAATGTCATAGATTTCATAAAATAGAAGAATGATGATTCCTGAACCAGGGAAAGCTTGACAATGGTGTGTTTCTAAGAGTAGTTGGAAATCAGCAAGGGTAGTTAACTTTTTTAAAAAGCAAATACAGCATTTATTTACTCATTTTGCTGTGTGGAAACTTACCACTGCCAGCTTCAGCCACAGAACATTCTATAAGAAGCAGTTGTGGTTTCCAGATGAGGGCAAGTGGATAGTGTTTTCCAAGGCCGCTTCAGGGAGCATCTGAGATATTTAGGCACATTTTGCATCTTGGCACAATGAACTTGTTATGAATTCTCTGTGCCTGGCTCTCTGTCTCCCGTCCCAATTATTACCTTCTGATTTTGGCAAACTAGAACAACTGAGAACTTCTGTGGGATGAAAGAGCTGGTTCCAGCGGTCTCGGCACGGCCTCAAGTCTTCCTTTGGGTAGATTCTTTCAGAATGAGGCTGGAAGTACCACTTGGGAGATCTGATTCTACCCTCCACATTAAGCAGAAATGCGGCCCTTGTATCCTCAGCCCGAGTCTGGGTTTACCATATGATGCCTATGTTTTCTTAAGTGGAGCAAAGAATGAGCAAATACTCATTTTATGTATGTTTAAAGCTGACGTGCACTTTGTATGTGGCATTAAGTAGGACCTTGCTGAAGTCACACTTTGGGATATGCATACCTGTCAGTCTAGGCTTCTTATTGAGAATTTCCTAAATAATTGTCCTATAAGATTTTTAAATAAAAAAAGATTATTTGTCATAATTGCTGAAAAGCTATTTTGGGGATGGGGCATAGCATATGAAGTCCTTTAATTCACTTGGTGGTTAAAGTGTGGGACAAACACTGAAAGTAATATGAATTCAGACTGAAACAAGAGATGTGAGCCCATTCTACTCTCTACTAGACACATGCCATTTACAGCAGTGCCTGACTTGAGTTTTCTGGGTCTCAGAGCCATTGAAGATACAGAGTTATTTAACAGTATTTTTTACTCAATATGCATAATGATTATTGACTATAGTCTGATTAAATGAAAATATCGGTTTTCTAACATGGAAGGTCTGTACAATTATTTTTTAAAGAAATCCTTATACTCCTAAATTTGTTAGTTCCAGTTGCCATATTTAAAATGTGTTAATATACAAACAAATGGAAGACAATGAGTGGGGTGACCCTACGTTAGTATAGTAGAAAGATCACTGGATTTGTGTTAGAATACTTACAGTCTGGTCTCAACTTTATCATCCATTTTGGATATAATCTTGAAGACTTTACTTTATTTCTATAAAATAGCATCTGAAAATGGATAGCCTACTCTGGTAGGCAAAATTGTAAGACACTCCCTGTGAGTCTCCCTCCCAAGCATATATGCCCTGTATAACCCCTCCACTTGAGTCTGGTGGCATCTGTGAATATGAGTGAATATTACTCTCACAATTATTGATATTATATGTTATGTGGAAAGATGAAGAGAATGTAATGATGTAATAATGATTAATCTTGGGGAGAAGATTGATAGGAAGAAAGCATTATGCGACTTCTAGGTGCAGACAATGTTCTCTTTCTTGATCTGTACTGGTTACTTGGGTGTGTACAGGTTATGAAAATTTATGGAGCTATGATATGTGTACTTTGTGGATATTTATTGCGTTTCAGTGCAGCACTATAGCATTTATATACTTTTAAGAGCTATTTTTCTTTTAAACTATTAAAAAGTAAAATTATCTAGGGGTGCCTGAGTGGCTCAGTCAGTTAAGCATCTGACTTCCTTTTTTAAGTTTATTTATTTATTTTGAGAGAGAGCATGAGTGGGGAAGGGACAGAGAGAGAGGAGGAGAGAGAATCCCAAGCACAGAGCCCGACGTGGGACTTGATCTCATGGTTTGTGAGATCAGGACCTGAGCCAAAATCAAGAGTTGGATACTTAACCAACTGAGCTACCCAGGTGCTCAAGTGTCTGACTTTTGACTTTGGCTCAGGTCATGATCTCACAGCCATAAGATTGAGCCCTGCTTTGAGATCCTTGTGTGGAGCCTGCTTAAGATTCTCTCTCTCCATCTCTCCTGTCTCCATCTGGCCTCCTCCATATGTGTGCTCTCTCAAAAAAAAAAAAAAAAAAAAAAAAAAAAAAAAAAAAAGCAAAATTATGTAAATGATAAAAAACAAAATCATTAAAATATAACATACATGAATTTGTTTTGAAAAATTATTTAAATTGTATTAAATATTTTGATTAAAGTAACAGTATTCACAGTTCTAGCATTTAACATTCATCTAATTACCAGTGAAAGAATGTATTTCATGCTTCATGTATTTTGCATCTAGTTCCACATGTATTTAAATTTAAGAGTAATATGATTTGTGGAATATTGCAAACTATTCTTCAGGCACCATCTGCAATTGGTGTGAATACTATACTAATTCATGTATAGTCACAGATCCAAAAATTAAAACACAAAAAGAAGGAAAAACATGGATGCTTGACATTAGTATTCATTATTCAAGAATCATACTATCTAGGAGGAAGAAGTTTTTAATTAATTACCCTGTTTTTCTTTTCTATTTACCTAAGTACTGCTATCACCCAAATCTTTTCCAATCCAAAAAAGCATTGCCCATTTCTGATACCGGCAAATGGACAGCCCACAGATTTTCATGGCATTCAGAAATGGGTTAAGATGTGAGAAATATTTCTTGGGGGTCCAAACAGTTTCAGAAACGAGAGAGGCTGTTTTGAGTTCCAGGTCACATCCTGTCAGCACTGGGAGAAGCGGCCCATATATTCTTTAGCAAATGTATTTGTTCCTTCATTTTGTTTCTGATATGTGTGTTCTCTAAAGAATATAGCCCAAGGCAAAACCCTCTTTTGCCTGTGTCTAAGGTTGGGTCTAAATGACCCACAACTCTAAAGGTTCTTGGAAATTTCAACATTTTGAAGAGGAGAGATTCATAATGTCATTTAATGCTTTAATAGAGGAAGAAAATGTGATTTACTTCATAAAATTATATATATATTTACCATTTATGTCCTGGAAAATTATCCATCAACACCATCATATTTATGCTTTGTATTTAATAGTAAAGTGTTATTTGTTTTCTTCCCTTGTCTAAAGTATCCATTGTATTTTATCATTTATTTTCAAGTTAATATGTTTATTAGTGAAATTTCCTGCTTGTTAACATTTGTCAAAATAAAACAAAATATTTTTTTAAAATTTTTTTAACATTTATTCATTTATGAGAGACAGAGAGCACAAGCAGGGTAGGGGCAGAGAGAGAGGGAGACACAGAATCCCAAGCAGGCTCCAGGCTCTGAGCTGTCAGCACGGAGCCCGATGTGGGGCTCAAACTCAAAGCTGTGAGATCATGACCTGAGCTGAAGTCGGATGCTTAACTGACTGAGCCACGCAGGCGCCCCCAAAATATATATATTTTTGTCTTTCTATATTTTTCCTTCTTTCTTCATTCACATTGTAGCTATATTTTTCTTACTATGAATTTCTTAGAAAAAAATTTCTTATTATCAAGTATTGCTCATGTTTAGTACTGAATATTGCTTAGTTAGAAAGGTGGCTCCTTTTTAAGGTAGTTAGTTTTTTTCATTCTTTACTATGGATAGTAAATATGACACTTTGAGTAAGATTGCTCTTATTTTTAAATGAAAAAGTTTCCGTGATGTTATCAATTACTGAACTCTTTGATTATAACATTAAATTCAGTTGGAAAGTTACATAATTGGAAACTGCAATTCATGAGGTTCTCTGAGCCCCCGTTCCTGCCATTACTTCTAAATATAATTATAATAGAACAGCTCTCAATAGATTGTGGATGTGCCTTGAGTATTGTATAATGAGAACAGGATTGTTAATCTAATAAATTTGATAACAAACAATTTGTGAGATGATGGTAGGCATTTCAACATAAATGAACTTAGCTGTCTGTTGTAAATGTTCCTATTAGGAAGAAAGCATATTCAGAAACAAAAGTTACTTTTTATCACTGGATTTCATTGTAAACTAAATGGTCATATAATTGTCTCCATCTCTTCAGAACTGGATTTTGCTTCTTTTAGAGGGAATAGAGAAATCACATCAGTACCTAGAAATTATATCTCTATAAGAATAAAATGAGCGTACTAATTATTTCTCTCTGCTTAATCTCTTTTTTTTTTTTTAATTTTTTTCAACGTTTTTTATTTATTTTTGGGACAGAGAGAGACAGAGCATGAACGGGGGAGGGGCAGAGAGAGAGGGAGACACAGAATCGGAAACAGGCTCCAGGCTCCGAGCCATCAGCCCAGAGCCTGACGCGGGGCTCGAACTCACGGACCGCGAGATCGTGACCTGGCTGAAGTCGGACGCTTAACCGACTGCGCCACCCAGGCGCCCCTCTGCTTAATCTCTTATAACATGGAATCTCTTAATACAAGCTCTACACTTTAAAATAAGTGGGGGGCGCCTGGGTGGCGCAGTCGGTTAAGCGTCCGACTTCAGCCAGGTCACTATCTCGCGGTCCGTGAGTTCGAGCCCCGCGTCAGGCTCTGGGCTGATGGCTCGGAGCCTGGAGCCTGTTTCCGATTCTGTGTCTCCCTCTCTCTCTGCCCCTCCCCCGTTCATGCTCTGTCTCTCTCTGTCCCAAAAATAAATAAAAAACATTGAAAAAAAAAATTAAAAAAAAAAAATAAAATAAAAATAAAATAAAATAAGTGGTAAATTAAAATTATATTTTTGTTTTAGAATATATTTGAAAATGTAATTTTCTTTCACACATATTAAAACAAAATATGAAACAATTCAATGAATTGCTTCCATTTTAAATAATTTTGAAGTTTTGCTTTTTACATGCAATCTCAAAAACTTTTAAGCTTAAAGTTATTCCTCCTTCATTAAAGATTAAGAAAGAAGATATTTGGAATGCCAACTTGAACTAAGAGTCAAAGGTGGGGCATTTTGTATTTCTTCAAAAATTTGTTCAATAGGTACTTTTAAAATGTTTGTTGCCAGGGGCACCTGGGTGCCTCAGTTGGTTGAGTGTCTGACTCTTGGTTTTGGCTTAGGTCAGGATCTCACAGTTCCTGGGTTCTAGCCCCACATGGGGCTCCATGCTAATGGTACAGACTCTGCCTAGGATTCTCTCTCTCCCTGTCTCTCTGCCCCTCCCCTGCTCTCTCTCTCTCTCTCTCTCTCTCAAAAATAAATAAACTTAAAAAAATGTTTGTTGCCAAATTAAAAACAGAATCTTGTCTATAATTTGGAAGATGATATATAAATATAAAACAGTATTAAATAACCTCTGTTCTTGGTTATGAGGATGTAAAAGAAGCCAGCTTACTTAGCATCTGAGATCAACTAGAAAAGTAGACTATAATATGAACCAACATTTTTCAGAATTTGGATAATAGGCAGCTCACATAGTCATCCCCAACAGAAGAAGAAAAAGTGGTACAACTCTTATAATTGTCCTCAGTTTATAGGCTGGAGAGAGTTTCTAGGCCATAGTGAAGAGGGGGGGGGGAACCAAACAGAGCCCAGAAGTCTCAGTGCTCTGAGGTAACAGAGTCGAATTTGGGGAGACTAAGTCAGGCTAGCAGGGCTGAATATCAGGAAGAAGGGAGTTGTACAGAGCAAACTCTGAAAATCTGCAGATGGGCCTTTTAAGCCCTTGACCCAGTCATGACATGTACATGTAGGGGAGGAAACTACCTGAGACAGAGAAAAGAATCACAAGAAAGAAGAGCTGGAATAATCCCTAGAGTTCAGATGGCTCCAAAGTCAGAAGACTTCCTTAGCAAATTCTATCAAATATTAAAGGAAAAGGTAACACCAATACTATATAAATTCCCAAACACAGAAGAGGTGGAGACATATCCCAAGCATTCCAAATCTCAAATTAGCCTGACACCAAAAACAGGAAAAAAAAAAATACAAGAAAATTAAAGACTAATATTCCTCATTAAATGGACCCAACCATCTTTAGTAAAATATTATTAAATATTTTATAGCAATATTTAAAAAATGGATGACACATCATGACCTAGTGGGTATATTCCAGGTAGTAGCAGCAAAGTTGATTTCAAAGTTCATTTTGAAATCAGTCAATATAATTCACCATATTAATAACTAAAAATGAGAAAAAAATCTCTATACATGAAGAAAAAACATCTGGCATAGTGCAACATCCACTAATTCATGCATCCTGGTAGGTGACACACAATTTCATTTGTTTCATTACTAATCTGTGCACTTTGGTTCAGTTTTTCTCAACCAAACATTCTATGAGAGAATTAAGCCCAAGTATTCTGAGGCTGGGCTTGGCAAACTTTTCTGTAAATGGCCAGATAGCAAATAACTCGCACCATTGTCTCTTGAAAGAAGCCATAGAAAATGTGTAAACAAAGGTCTCTGGCTGCATCTCAATAAAACTTTATGGACAATAAGATGTGAATTTCATGTAATTCTCATGTATCACAAATTATTCCTCTTTTTACTATTTTCAACCATTTAAAGATATAAGAATTCATTCATAGCTCATGATATATACATACAAAAAAGATAGCTGACTGGACTTGGCCTTCAGATTATATTTTGCTGACCTCTGCTCTCAGATACTCATTGTACGTAATGAATTCATTTATTTCTTATGAATTTCTTATGAATTTAGCATGTACCATTCTTGGAAGAATTGAGAAAATGATCGCCAAATGTGTGTCCTTTGACTCAAATGTAGTATCCTGATTGGAAAGGCTGTGTTGTATCACTAGGTTTCTCTATCTTTGCAAAGTGCATTTTGTGGAAGAGATACTGTGAGATGTGTAAATATCCTTTTACATAAAAAGCTTTCAATTTATTCGTTGTTATTTTTATCTGTAAGGCCTTGAAATTTCTATGTCATTCAATGAATTATAACCTGCTACTATTTATTTTGAAGCTTACATTTTTCCTGATTTGGCCATTGGACACCTGTTCATGCTGCCTGCTGTTTCTTTGTGACATGTTCCATTATTCTTTGAGCATTTTCTTTCTGGAAGAACAAGATTTTTTAGATTCATCCTTCTGAAGTGTGCTGCTGAGGCCCTGGATTAGCCATTTTCCCTTAAAAGTTCTGGTTTCTTTTACTGGAGAGTGGGGATTTAGAAGTCAATATCTAAGAACTAGATGTGCTTGTTATTATTATTGGGGTGTTGCTGTACCCAGCCCCAATCAGTGGACAGGCATATATGTGTGCTCCCACATACATATATTTATATCTGTATTTACTTTTCTATCAACTATCTATCTATCTATCTATCTATCTATCTATCATCTACCTATCATCTATTTATTGAAAGATAATACCAATTATATATATATATATATATATACCAATATATATATATATAATTATATATCTATAATACCAATTATATATATATAATTATATTTATATATATATATATAAATGTGTGTGTGTGTGTGTGTGTGTGTGTGTGATCACACAATACCTAATCCTACATGGTCCATGTTAGTTTTCTCCCTTTTGTATACTTAACTCACTTCTCTGACAGTAAGAAGCTTGGCTTCTGTTAACCAATCTCCTTGTATGTCCCCAATCTCTCATATATATTGCCCCCACCTTACCCATGGAATGCCCTTTCCACACTGTTTCTCCCCATGCTGGATGCTCCCCTTCACGAAGGCCTTTTTCATCTCTTTTGGGCTCCATCACTCCGCATCAGCTTACGTGAACAGTTCCCTCACCTTTGTCGGAGTTTGATACCCAATGTTGGGTTGTCCTATGCGTGTATTCCCTTCTCGAACAGCTCAGGCTTTGTGTCCCATGTGGACCCCCACCCTGTGGGGATATTCTTCTCAGACAGCTAAGCTACCCTTCTGTGTGGACTTCCTCCTCATTCTGCTCGGGCTCTGACACCAATATGCTCTGTCCACCTATGTGGGCACCTTGTACACTCTAGTATCCACATCAAACTGCCCTACCATGTGCCCTCCTCAACCTGCATGACTCTGACTTCCTAGTCCAGGTGTCCTCTCATGAAGAAGATTTCCTTCTATGATTCTGACATCCTGCACTGGGTCACCCCACATGGAAATGCCCTCCTCAAACAGCTCAGGCTCTAAGATGTCCTGCAAGTGTGGACACCTTGCTTGGGTTATGTTACCTGATGTTGGAAACTCCCATATGTTGAAAGCCTTCTTGTCCACATAGGCTCCAACATCACAGGGCAGGTTGTGCCCAGGTATGAGAGCCCACCTTACAACTGCTTGAGTTCTAATTCTGTGCCGGCCTGCTCCCAAATATGAATGCTTCCTCACCCTACTTGGGGCCTGACACCCAGTATGGGCAGCCCTACAATGGGGGTGGCTCCCTCACCCTGCTTAGGTTCTAACATTCCATGTGCTTCTTGTCTATGGGACCATCATGTGGACTCTACTGAGGCAGTCACACCCCACTCTGAGCCATTACAGCCACCACTCACTGCTTACACAGTGACCTACAGTGGCAGGGAGAATAACGGTTCCCTAAAGTTGTCCACATCCTAATCTCTGTAACTGCTTAACATGTTAGGGAACGTGACAAGGGAAATTAAGATTGCTAACCAAGTGTTCTTGAAATGGGGAAATAATTCTACATTATCCAGGTGGGTCCAGTCTGATCACAAAGATCTTTAAGGGAGGCAGAAAGGGGAGAACTGTAGAGATGGCAGCCTAAGAAGGACCCAGCCCTTGTGACTGGGTCTGAAGATGGGAGGAGACTGAGAGGCAAGGAACGAAGGCAGCCCTTGGAAGCCAGAAATGGCAAAGAAATGGATTTTCCTTTAGAGCCTCCAGAAGGAAGTGCAGTCCCAGCGAGACCCATTCTGGACTTCTGAATTCCAGAATTGTAAGGTAATAAATTTGTGTTCTTTCAAGCCACCATGTGCATGGTAATTTGTTAAGGCAGTGATAGGAAACCCATACTTGTTCTGCCTCCCCTAATTGCTTTAGGACTGAATTGTTCAGAAAGGGAAGGAAAAAGGAAGAGAAAATAAATGCATGTCTTTTAGGAACAAAATCAAAACCCAAATAAATAATGTAAAAATATAAATACAAAATAATAATATTAATTGTGACAATTCCAGGCAATGGAAGGCTGATTTCAGAGCTATTTCTGGGGCAGAAGGGGACTTGCAGTATTGCTCAAGTCACATTTCTTAAGTAATCAAAGCTGGAACACTGTCAAGGTCAGACTCTCTCTTACATATGTAGGATAAACATCCTTAGGTATGATGAGGGACAGAAAATTATTTAAGCATGAAAAGGAATTGTCATTTTACCAGCATCATTCAATGTATACAGCCTTTCTGTTTATATGCTTATATTTAATCCTCATAAATGAACTTTCTCCATTTTATTTTATGGTTAGTTTATGAGGCTTAAGTGACGAAGAAATTTGTCCAAGGGTGGTGCCTTATCAAAACTGAAGAAGAACAAGTGTCCAGACTCTGAGACCAGAGCTCTTCTCTACTGTGCGATCCCAATCTCCTACTTAGTTGTGAAATTTCACCTATTCATCTCTTGCCAATTCATTTCCTATAATGTTTCTGTAACTCTTATTTGATTCATTTGTATATTTAATTTGCTTTTACTTGAGATTAGCACTCATTCACTTAACAAGCCATGAATACAGAGCTGAAACAGAAAGTGCAGCAAAAATGGTTCTTATGATAGGAATTTTTGTTTTTCTTGAAGTAAATGTGTTCTCTCTGTTACTTAGGTGCATTTTCATTTTTCCAGTGCTCAGGAGAGAATGTGGTATACATTAGATTCTTAAATTCTGCTAAAGGGAAAAAAAACCCATAATTTTGCAATGGAAGTGAATGGCCACCCTGTGGCTTTTCCATTAAAAGACCATTGAAAGCCAATTTAATTCAGTTTAACTGCACTTGAGCATCTTAATAGTTGTAATAAAGAAAGTCATAAGGATGCTCATCGTCTCTGCAAAATCTCAATCGGTCCCTCCAGAATTTTATGGAAGATACTTAAAATTAGCAACTTACTTTCAAGTTTTGTTTTTGGGGATGGTTAAGTGTACCCTAAAACATGTATCCATTGCTTTTGCAAACTATATTTTATTTATTTTTTTTTTTTTCAACGTTTTTAATTTATTTTTGGGACAGAGAGAGACAGAGCATGAACGGGGGAGGGGCAGAGAGAGAGGGTGCAAACTATATTTTAATTGATAAGGAATTACTAAGTGCAAAGAAACACATACCCAATATCTCTGAATGTGTAAATTTCTTTTTTTTCCCTAATTGAGGTACGTTGTTAAATTATTTTTTTAAATAATGATAATATTTTTTAAAGTAATCTATTACCATCTGAAGGGGATGAGAGATAATCGGGTTTGACTTTAATAAATAGCACCATAATAGTCAGTTTATCACAAGGCTATTTCTGTATTCAAAATGCCTATAATGGCACTATATGCTGATATGGGAATTATACTTTCTGTTTGAAAGAGAAATTAAATATAAACAAATTTATTTTTATCCCAGGTAGTTTTAAAGCAATTTCATGGAAATGGAACATCCTTTATTTGTACACAATATTAATAAAGATAAGCAATTGGGACTTTGTGGTTTGCTATTTTGCATAAGAGATTGTCTTAGGCCCAGAGACTCCCTCTGAACACCATGAAGCCTGTATCTTGATGGTCAGTTTGTCTTGAGCTGCTCAGGAAACCAAATTCCTAACAGAAAAATAATCAATTCAAATGAGAAAGATAATTATCAAACATGGGGTCTAAATTACTATATTCTCTTCCTTTCCTTTGAGGAAATTTAAAAACAAAATCAGATGATTCAATTAATGCAAAATCAGAATAAAGAGTGTAGGATGATAGTTAAAAATAAGTCAGCAAGCTGTGAGTATCCCAGTGAGCCATTCTCAGTTGTAGAGAAATATTTGCAAAGCCATCAAACTGCTGGTCTGCTGAGAAAGCTTGAGCTAGAAAGTCCCTATAAAAATTGGCAAATTCCTACACTTTTAACTTCTTTTCTCTAGAAAGTCAGGATAATATAAAAAAGTATTTTTCTAACTTTGTATTATGGCAATTTTCAAACATACAGCAAAATTAAGAGAATTTTACAGTAAGCACCAGATTACTTACTACTGAGATTATATCATTAATATTTTGCTATGTTTTGTTTTATCACATCTCTGTCCACATATCCACCCCCCTCAGGCAAAAAAAAGAATATATACTGTATGACACTATTTACATAAATATCAAAAGTGCAGGTTAAGCTAATTATGAAACTAGAAGTAGGATGCTAGCTATGCTAGTTGGAGAAGAGTCACTGGAAGGGGCTGTGAGGGAACTTTGGGAGTGGTAGTGAAAGAGGACTTCAACTACCTCCATTTTGTCCTCACACTTTCTAATTGATTAAGGTCTTCTTTCCAGCTTATCTTTTAACTCAGGCAAAAGACCCTGTGGGCAAAGCATCCCCTGATGAGAACCCAAACTACCCTCTCAAGCAATAAGGACTGCCCTGAGCCAGCAATAACCCAGTGACTGGCCCCAAGACTGTAACTGATTTGACCTTCACTGCCTACCTGCATGTAGCTACCAACCTTTGCCCTACATTTTCTTTATATACACCTGAAAATATTTTCAGCATTATGGAGAATGTCTTTGAGACATTAGTCCCCTGCCTTTCTGGTGCTGGCCTCACTGAAATAAATTTCCTTCTTGTTCACCACCCCTGGTCTCTCTGTCTTTGGATTTTGTTGGTGGTGAATGGCCAGACCTGATCTGTTTGGGAGTCCTGTGCCCTTGCATCCCCGTGCTCTTGGCTACAACAGAATTTTGTTTCTTTTTTTTTTTTTAATTTTTTTTAACGTTTATTTATTTTTGAGACAGAGAGAGACAGAGCATGAAAAGGGGAGGAGCAGAGAGAGAGGGAGACACAGAATCTGAAACAGGCTCCAGGCTCTGAGCTGTCAGCACAGAGCCCGACGCGGGCCTCGAACCCACGGACCGTGAGATCGTGACCTGAGCCGAAGTCGGACGCTTAACCGACCAAGCCACCCAGGCGCCCCCAGAATTTTGTTTCTTGAGGTTGATGATAGTTTCACAGGGGTGTTCAATTTGTGAAAATTCATTGAGTTCGTATGTATGATTTGTGTAGTTTTCTGAATGTTGGCTATAATTTAACAAAAAGCCAATGCCAGGCAAAACTATTATGAAGATATTAAACTCATAATAAAATACAGAGGTCATTGGAGTGAGTAGAAACCAAACAGAAAAAAAATCTAATATATTCTTCTTATTAGAGAGATGTTCAAAGCAACCTAAAATGGAAAACTGGAAATAAGGGAGTGAAAAGAGATAAAGCAAATATGGATTAAAAAAAAAAAACAGGGGCACCTGGATGGTTCAGTTGGTTGAGCATCCAACTTTAGCTCAGGTCACGATCTTGAAGTGCATGAGTTGGAGCCTACATCCAGCTCTGAGCTGACAGCTCAGAGCCTGATGCCTGCTTCAGATTCTATGTCTCTCTCTCTCTGCCCCTTCCCCGCTCATGCTGTGTCTCTCTCTCTCTCTCTGAAAAAGAAATTAAAAAAATATTTTAAAAAACCACAATAGTTCATTTCTGCTTCTAATAATTAGTCTTAACCATCCAAGATTAAATATTCTAATTTCTATTAGCCTACACACACACACACACACACACACACACATTTAATTTATTGATAACTCAAGTAGATTAAAAATTGGTGAAGATATCAAGGTGAACATCCAATAGAGAATATGCATTCTTCTCTAGTATGAATGGAACATTTATAAATGATCATATACTAGACTATAAAGCAAGTGTGCCAATAAACCTCAAATCTCAATAAAACAAAGATTACATTCTCTGACCACAATACAAATGGGTTTCACAGATTTGATTTCATATGTTTCTAAATATTTATTTATTCTGAGAGTGAAAGAGAGAGAGCATGCATGTAAGAGAGAGTAGGAGAGGGGCAGAAAGAGAGGGAGAATCCCAAGCAGACTCTGCAATGCTGTCAGTGCAGAGCCCCATGCCGGGCTTGATCTCTAGAACCATGAGATCATGACTTGAGCCTAAACCAACAGTCAGTCACTTAACCAACTGAGCCATTCAGGCGATCCTCATAGATTTTAATTTTAATTCTCCTGATCTTAATTCTGAATGCCATATACTTGGTTATTCAACTTCCCACTATGCATAATCACGTGAATGATTAATAAACATCTCAAACACAGCATGGCTAAAAGTGAGCACCTAATTTCCCCCACCAGACTTGCTCCACCCATAGGCTTCTCTGTCTTCAGTTTCTTAGGCCAAAAGACTTAGAGTCATTCTTGTCTCCTCTTTCTCTTAAATCTACATCCAATCTGTGAGGCAATCCTGAGGACTCTACCATTAAAAACTATATCTCATGGGTTGCCTGGGTGGTTCAGTCAGTTAAGCATCTGACTTCTGCTCAGGTCATGATCTCACAGTTTGTGAGTTTGAGTCCCTAGTAGGGCTCTGTGCTGACAGCTCAGAGCCTGGAGCCTCGTTCAGATTCTGTGTCTTCCTCTCTCTCTCTGTCCCTCTCCTGCTTATGCTCTGTCTCTCTCTGTATCTCTTTCTAAAATAAATTGACATTAAAAATTTTTTTTAAATATATTTCAGATAAGACTAGTTCTAGCTACCTGCACTGCAGTTGCCATGGTGTAAGCCATCTGCTGTCATATTACCTTCTAACAGATCTACCCATGTACCACTGTGTCTATTTTCAACACTGCAGCTGACACAATCCCTTATGTGGCAAGCTGAAGCATGCCACTGCTTGTCAACACCTTGCAGTGGCTTCTTATTTCATTTAGAAGAAAAGCCTTAGAGATGGTCTGCTAGTCTTCCCCTCCACTAACTTTTCAATCTAGTATCTTGCTACTCTCTGCTGCTCACTCCACTCCAGCCTCTTTGCTGGCCCTAGAATGCATCAGTCATGCACTCCTCTTAGGACTTTGTTCTAGCTCTTCCCTTTGTCTAGAACTCTTCCAGAAACACCTTTGGTGAATTGCTTTTCTGTCTTCAAGTCTTCCCTGAAGTTTCTCCTTCTTTCTGAGATCCCATTACAAACCCATTTACTATTTCCAACTTCCCCTCATCCTTAGGCCCTCTGGAAGGAAGGTTCTCTGTATGGATTTGTTGAATATCACAGTTGGTAGTACGCAGCTAAAACAACACTCATCAAACCAATCATAGCCCACATGTTTATTTTAGAGAAGAAAGATAGGGAATAAATATGCTTATTATAGGGAAGAAACACAGGAAATAAACAAGCTAAGTATGTAACTTTATGGCTTTCAGCTCAGATTTTGACCCAATTTTCCTGATCCTATTCACTTGGATGGTCTCCAGGCACCTAAAATCGTCACATTCAAAAGAGAAATCATCTTCAAACTATTCTTAAATTCTTCATATTGTGAGTAGTATCAATATTCACAGTGATCTATTTTGGAAGCATATGGAAATATTCTTGATTCCTCCTTCTCCCTGACCCATCTATTCAAAGAATCACCAATTTTTGCAAATTTGCATTCCTCAACTTCTCTCAAATCTACTTACATTTCTATGCTGCTATGTTCAAGAACCAAGATCCAAGATCCATTCACAGTATTTCTCACTTGTTTTACTCATTGCCTTTGAAGCTATTCTTCCTGACTCCAACCCAAATCTGCTCCATAGTCCATCCACTTCATGGTAGCTGCTATAAGCTAAATTGTGTCCCCTCAAACTTGTATGTTGAAGTCCTAATATCCAGCACCTCAGAATGTGACCTTATTCAGACATAGTGTCTTTACAGAGGTAATCAAGTTTAAAGGAGGTCATTAGGATAGGTCTTAATCTAATGTGACCAATATCTTTATAAAAAGGGAATTAGATACATATACAGCATAGAGGGAATTGATATGAAGAGACACAGGGAGAAGATGGCCATCTACAAACCATGGAGAGAGACTGGAACAGAACCTTCCTTCTCAGCCCTCAGAAGGAACCAACTCATCCAACACCTTGGTTTTCACTTCCAGCCTCCAGAACCATAATAAATACATCTCCATTTTTTAAATCACCCAATCCACAGTACTCTGTTATATACAGTAGCCCCAACACACTAATACCGTAGCTGGTAATTATTTTTAAAATGTATTTTGAATACCTTTAAATTATTCAATAGCTACTAACTGTTGATACAAAACACAAAGACTTTGTCCTTAACGTGGCTTTCAGAACCCTTTATCTCATTTCTACTCTGTCACCTTTCACCTTTCCTCTTTTGTTTCTCCCTATTCCCCTGGACCCAGGGACTCTGACAACAGGGCCAGCAACCACTATGGAGGTAGAGAGTGAAAGATATTTCTATAGAAGTGTCCCATTTTTTCACAGAACAGCTTTCTGCTTTATTAAACAAAATGTCAAACAATACTTGAACATCTTGTGTCAGACAATAATCTGAAGGCTACGAATTTTCACATTCATAAAGATTTTTTCCTTTAACAATGTGATCATAGATTCCTTAAAACAGAAGTTTCTCAAGGGTTTGTTTACAGATCATGGAATACTTTACAGAAGAATGTAAAAACTAAAGTGGGCTAAAACACTGCTGATTAAGTTTTAATTAGAAATTAAGGTTAAGCAAACATGTAATTATTAAAAGTAATAAACAATTACATACATGTCCTTTAAAAGGTCTTAAACCAAAAATACAGCTAAAGCACTGAAATATTGTAATGTCAAGTTCAAAATGGACACCTACCAACTACCATGGCACCCACTTATCCTTCATTTTATGAACACTGTCTACAAATGTTTGCATGCACCATATCTTCTGCCCATAATGGAAATATTCCTTTACTTCACCATCCCCAGTCCACCTGGATATTCTAAATTTTCCTCCTGGCACATATATTAGCTCCTTCTTGTAGATATCTCTGTTGAATGTCCCTGAGCCTTGCTCAGATACTAATCATTCCTTAAATAAATATTCCTTGAAGGTCTACTAAATGTCAGGCCTGTAAAAAGGGCTGAAGAGACAGTGATGAAATTAGAAAAGACCCTTGCTTTGGAAAGTTTATAGACTAGTTACAGAGTTGTGAAAACAAAGTGAGTAAACCAAATAAAAGGAATTCTCAGTGATGGTGATCAGTGCAGCCTGTTACAGTCAGTGATGCTGCTGCAATATAAGCTGAGATTTTAAGGTTTAGCAGGATGAGAAGATGCTGGCAATTAGAAATGTTTGAGGAGAAACATTCTAGACAATTAATACATTTGGGAACTGGTCTTTAAAACCATAGGATTTAATGAGATCATCTATGAAGGGAATATATATGGGGGAAAGACAGAGAGAGAGAAAGAGAAAGAGAAAAGAAGATGAAGAAGAAGAAGAAGAAAAAGAAGAAGAAGAAGGCGGAGGAGAAGGTGGAGGAGGAGGAGGAGGAGGAGGAGGAGGAGGAGGAGGAGGAGGAGGGAGAGCAGAGGAAAAGAAAAGAAGAGTGTCCAAATGTAAACCTTGAGGAAAACTGACATTTGGGGAGAAGAAAGAACTAGCAAAAGAATCTAAGATAATGTGTCTTCTGAAGCAGGAAAAAAACTAAGGCACCATGGTGATATAGACAAAAGGGTAGGGAATGAGGGGCTCCTGAGTGGCTCAGTCTGTTAAGCGTTTGACTCTTGATTTTGGCTTAGGTCATGATCTCACAGTTTGTGAGTTTGTGAGATGGAGCCCCACATTGGGCTCTGCACTGCAGGGTGGAGCCTGCTTGGGATTCTCTCTCCTTCTCTCTCTCTCTCTCTCTCTCTCTCTCTCTCTTCCCCCCTGCCTCAAAATAAATAAATAAACTTTAAAAAAAGAACAGGGAATGAGTGGTCTACTATATCTTAAACAACTGAGAATTTGTGTAAGATGCAGACAGGAAATTACATTTTAAATTTGATGACATGAAGGTCAAAATTATCTCCACAAGTGACATTTCTTATGAAGTGGTGTATGGAAACTGTACAAAAGTTGAAGAGTGAACAAGAGATAAAGAAATACAACATTTTGAAAAGCTTGGCTATGAAGGGATTCAGAGAAAACTGTTTTTTCGTAAGGATATCTCCAAAGTGCCTACATAACACCCCATAATATATCCATCCTGATCCACAACATGGTATGTAATAAATGTCTGTTATTTATTCCTTCACATTCATTCATTCAACAAATATATGTACTGCACCAGGCACTTGCCTACATGCCATGTGCCAATTAAACTGTAAATCTGGATGTATATCTATCAGTTTCACAGATACACCTCAAGCTCTTAGCACACTACCTGTCAAATAATCGTTGCTCATTAATTTTTTTTGGTATTTATTTATTTATTTATTTATTTATTTATTTATTTATGTATTTTACTTATTTATTTTGCTTACCAGTAAGAATTTTGAACTGAACTACCCCATCACTTGGGGCCATTGTGTTTGGCTGGTGTTAATAGCCAGGCCCATGAGCTCCTTCTCCTGCTGCTGAGACAACTGAGGAAGGCCCAATCCCTTTTCTTCTCAAGACTAGATAGTTCAACATTCACTTAGATTCTCTGAGATAATCCCCAAAATTCCCTTTTTGTTTAAATTGGTCTAAACCAGATTATTTTATTTTAAGCTAACAGGGTATTAACTAATGTAATTTCTCCCATTGTAGCTGTGGAGGAAATTAGGCTTTCTTAGCTTGGGGTCCATAGATAGTCTGGAAAGGCCCAGATTAGGAAAGAGAGGCAGAGAATTTAAAGATCTGCCTAAGGTCACTGAATCAGTGAGGGTCCAGGGCACATCCAAGTAGTCCAGTTCCATACGTCTTGGTCTTAACCACTAGCTCTACTGAGGCAAAACTATGAGAACTGATACAGTAGATGCAACAACGTGTGTGTTCACATTCTAGGGAGCCATTCGGAAAAGGTGATTCTGTAGAAAAGAGAACTAAGTCCAACTTTGGTCTGAGTTGCCTTGACCAGGCATACAGTTTACACAATCAGGACAGGAATCCTTGAAATAATTATTTGGAGTATTTATTCTACCCCAGTGCTTTTGACAAACATTGAGTAGTGTTTTGTATTAAGTTGTATTCAACGTCAGGTGGCTGGGAGGGGACACTATTTTCTTATTGCCAGCTCAACACCCACCCATAGGTCTTCACAGACATTGCTGGATTTTATATATATATACACACACACACACATACATATATATATGCATGTATGTGTATATATAATATATGTATTTGGAAATACATAAAGATGCTAAGTAAATGTCTGCAGACAAATGCAAGATTCTCCTTTGAGAGGTGTTTTGAGTCTGCCTCAGCAAACTTAAATTCTACTGCATACATCATGGTAGCAAAAATCAAGTATATCTACAGATTGTATTCGACTCAGAAGTTTGTTACATCTCCTCTAAGATTTCAGATCTACTCCCAAAACTTTGCCTGTTTTATCTCCAATAACCATACTAGAAATACTCCTTACCATTCCACACTCTTAAATGAAAAAAGTTACTAAGTTAGAATGCTGGTACTTTTAAGATTAATTTGTTTTCAAGTGTATTGTTTAAACCCAGGCAGCACCTGTGATTGGCAAAACATGTTTTGAAGAAGGACACCTGGCTTGATACTACAGTAAAATTTGAATATTTGCCTATTTTTGTTTAAAGGGGCCATATTCTCTTTTTTTAAATGTTTTATTTTTTAAAGAGAGAGAGACAGAGTACAAGCAAAGGAGGAGCAGAGAGAGAGGGAGACACAGAAGCTGTGAAGCAGGTTCCAGGCTCTGAGCTGTCAGCACAAAGCCAGACATGGGGCTTGAACTCATGAACCACAAGATCATGACCCAAGCCAAAGTCAGATGCCTAACCAACTGAGCCATCCAGGTGCCCCAAAAGTAGCCATATTCTAACAGCAGAAGAAGAGGCTGGGAGGAAGGGCTGTATTGTTGGTTGGTGGAAAAGGATGCTCTGAGAAAGGTATGTTACTCTTCACCTTTTCTTTCTCTGTGTTCGAGAGGGGAGACTGTCCTGCCCTAGTCCCAGAGGGGTGTGGCCACTTTTCAGAGGGCATTACCCTACTGCTTTTTCTCACTGAGATGGACAGACCCATAAAGCTTTGACCACGCCACTCAGCATGGGGAGGATAGGGTCCCTGTCACCTTCTCCTCTTCCTCCGTTGGACCCTTTGTCCTGGGCTTCATCTGTGGGAATGAGAGATAGATAGGTAGATAGATAGGTAGATTTTCTCCCCTTCTTAGGCAGAAACTGATGCTACAGAAAAAAACTGATGCTAAGTACAGAGGAAATGTTAGAATTCATGCTTTAAGGTAACAGAAATTTAGGATAAACAGAACTTCTTTCTTACTGGGAAAAATCTATAGAACACATTTAAATCTTAGAACTGTTCTGATCATAAAGATAAGTACAGATTGCAGGTCAGGGGAAGATATTGATTAAAAGTAATCTAGAGGATACTTTGCTCCTTCCCAGAGAACCTGAACAGAGACCTCTTGTCCAGACGTGTCGGTACATTTCCCTGCAGACTGTGGGCACATCGGAATGACAGTGAGTGTGGTTGCACAGGAAAGGCCGTTTATTTTTTCCTGATTTTTGTATATATTTGCATTGAGGACCTGAGGGGGTGTAAGGAATATTCTTTCCCCTCAGAGATTCACAAGGATCTGTGACTATTTTCTGGAGCTTAAAGAAGACACAAGTTAAAGACACAGTATTTGTTATAAAAATAGAATTTCAAACATGTTTACAGAGAAATGTAGATGGTGTCATTTTCATTACGAGGTGCCAACCACATTTCACAAAAAGAAATATGTGCAGGATCTCTAAAATGGTTGCTTTAGCTCATATCCCCCCAGGAACTCTTATTCCTGTTGGAATTGCCCCTAAGACCAATTGTTCAGTTTTCATACTGAATATTCCATAAGGAGTTCAACAATTTTCTATTGCCAAGTGAGGTGATCTTTCACTCATATTTCCACAGATGTGAGATAATATCAAATAGGAGGAAAACTGAAACCAGTGGTCTCTAGAAGTAGATATGACTTTTATAAGCATGTGAAGCACAATATATATTTAATACTGCACGATTTCTCTGAGGTCAGCATAAGCTTTTCAGCATAAGCTCACATATGTGTTCAAAGGGCTGATGATGTCATTTAGCTGGAAGGGGAAATGACAGGTGTGTTCAGCGACATTTTAGAGGTGCAAAGTGATAAAAAAATAATTAGACTTACTTAATTTCTATCCTTTGGAAGGTATATATCAGAATCAACACAGGAAAAAATAATATAGGTTGCATCACTGTCCATTATTTTACTCATGGGATATCAGCATTCCTTTTGAAGTAGATGTCTCTTTTTTTTTTTTTAAGAAAGAAATAAAAAGAAAAGTAATAGATATTTTGACTAGATATTGCCATGGAAAGTTCAACTCTGTTTCCACAGTGGCTGGAAAGTAAATTTCCAACGTTAGAAACATAGGAAACATCGGTGACCTCTCTTGGCATTTAGTAAATTGCAAAAGATAATTCTGTACCATGCAGGCAAAACACTGTGTGGTGTATAATTTGGAAGACTACATTCCCTCAGATTAATGATAATCTTCTAAAGGGATGAATCTTAAAATTTTCATCCAAATACTATTATAATGGGGACAAAACGCTGTGTCTACAGAATTAATCCAGTGGTGCCCGTAAAGTGAATATCACTGATACCACTGTGGCTAACGACTGTGTCCTCAGGCTAATAATGGTCATATCTAAATTTTAACTTTCCTACTGAGATTACACGTCCAAAATGTTTGGGGGCTGAAGGGTTTTGAAAGCCAAGCATAAATCCAAATAATGTTGTTAGAAATAATGGAGCACTTGCTCACAGCTTAGCTGTTCATTTCAATATTTGTCACCACCCTGCATGTGCTGTAGGACTTTATGTTTTTATCTGTCAGCTTCAATTCCATTTTGAATTTGATTTGTTGCCTTTACTTTTGGGGAATGCTCTCTCAGCAGTCCGCAGATTTGGGAAACCTGATCTGACCTTCTGCACAGACTAGGAAGTTGTTTCATAAAATACTCCAGATGGAAGTGAAGGAGTCATGTTTTAAAGGAGGGGTGAAACAGGTAACAAGTTGGAGTATGTATTCTTTCCATGGGAGGTAGACTGTGTGTTTCTGTACATATTTTTGTATATGTGTGATAAATTTTTATACTCTGTGCTTCATAGTACACACATATGGAAGTTGGTTAGGTGGTGTTTTGTTTTGTTTTGTTTTTCTTGAAAACCATTTACTTTCAAACTTTAATTCAGCAAAGGAAGATCTGTGAGAGAGGATTAGGGAGGTGACACTCTCCTAGACAGGATGTGGACCTCCCCAGAGGTCTGTGCACCTAAGCCTGGGCAAGAAAGATAATGGGGTTGGTTTGCCAAGATCAAGGCTTTGGCCTTCCACTGTACTGAGAGTGGGGACCCTGGGGAGAGGGGCCCAATCCCCAGACCAGAGCCACTTGGTCCTGAGTCAAGTTTCTGGAGCTTGACATCTAGAGGCTCTGATCACAGAGCTTGAGTTTTGGCTTTAAGTCATCAGAAGGTGGAACTGTGGCAAGGGTCTGGTGACCCCGAGCTGGAATACAGGCCAGAGGGGGCAGACAGGGGCAGGACACAGCCATGCCTGCAGCAGACATGAGAGAGAAAGAGCTGAGCCATTTCAAACTGAAACGTGTGGAATGAAGACCCAGACATTCTGGACTTTGAAAGAATCAGAGCTGGGGGTTGTCCTGGATTGTTTAAAAAATAATACAAATTAGAAAAGGAAACAAAAGCCAATTGCCAAAGTTAAAAAAGGGGGACAGTCTCTGACAGGACACAAAGGGCAGTTCAGAAGGCACCTCTTTCTAATGATACAGTGATACTCATTCTGGTTCATTTTGATTTAAAGATAGAGACTAAATTCAGTTTGCTCATATTCTGTCTGCAATGCCTTGAAATCTGTATTTTACACTAAAATAGCAACAAATAAGCATGATTTTTCAGGCCATTTTCAAAAGTAATTCTTCCCTTCCAATTACTGCTTAAAAAGTAGAAGCCAAACGTATCAAGTAACTAAAAAAGGAACAAAAAGGCACTTTTGTAAATTTTAAACCCATACCCATTTGATACATTCAAATCCAAAGCCTATGATGTTTATATCCTTAAAATTTTTAGCATCAATCCTTAGTTGTACATACTTTTGTCACTATTTAACTTAGGTTATCATCATTTCTTGCCTGAAACACTGTAAATTAGTTTCTACCTCTCCAGCCTTGATCCCTTTGCCTTCTCCACACTGCCATCAGAAGACTCCCTGTAGAAATGTGTATCTGGTCTGTTTTCATTCACCCAGAGCCTTTCTTATCTTCTCTTTATTTTATAATGACATCAGGACTCCTTGGCCTGACACTGAAGACCATTTGCAACTTGTTTTTTTTTCTCAACTTCTATATCACCAAATCTTGTCAATCTGTGTTTTCTCCTTAAGCTCCAACTGCTCTGAAGTGCCTGCCAGTCTTTGAACGTGGTCACCTTGTTCCTGAAGCTTTCTACCTGCTGTTAGTTCTCTCTCCCCACAAAAAGACAGTTCTGATTAAATGACCTGTGAGCCTTATGCAAACTTTCTCATTCCAAATGTCGTATCATCCTCTCAGTCTTTTTCTGATGCTTCTCCGTTCCCATCTTCTTATTTCCTAGGGGGAATGAGGCAACTTGCTGTAGTTGAGAGAACAGGGGTCTAAAATCAGATAAAGAGGGCTGGAAATAACCATGCCACCATTTCTAGCTGTGTAATCTTAGCCAAAGTCCAAGATTTCTACCAAGTTCTACAAGCTCCATTTCTACCATGCTACAAGCTCCAGAATGGTTGTGAAAATTAAATAATATTTTATATGTGAAATGATTTTACAATACCTAGAATACAACAGAAATTCAACCTACTTCTCCTCTACTTCAGTTCTGTAGTAACTTATATATACATATAACATGACATTTATCCCATTGAATCATGATTGTACATTCCTGGAATGCAACATCCTTCGCTATTTAGAATTTATTCATATATATATTTGCTGCCTCACACAAAACCTGTACATATTAGGCACTCAAAAGTTGTGGTATGTATAATTGTAATCTGTTGGTCACATAGATGTGTGAAGATATTAATGATTACAAGCCCATGTATATGTAAATGAATGAGAAGGAAAGTTCAGTGTTTTATCAATAATTACTTATTTGTGTTAGGGGAACAAACAGGGAACTTTAGTGTGTTAGAAAACAGTAGTTTTAGAATTTGGAATGGAAGGTATGCTTTACAAATCATTTACTTGGCTCTCCAAATTTAACTCAATTAAAATTTGCTCCACAACCTCAGTCAAATCAGGCATCTGACCAAAATAAGGCTATCCTACAATCTCATTTTCTGGTGAGAGTAAATATAGAAAAGAAGTACAGTTCATTGAGAAGAGGTGAAATTTGTTATTTATAGGAATGTATTAATGATAGAAGTTTGTGACCATTTAAACTATATAAGCTCATTAAATTTGAAATACAAAGTTATAAAACTATCAGCTGTAAATTTAAAATGAATACTGGTTAGAAGGCTTTTACACTAAGTACTTCTAAACTAAAAATTGTAGACCATATAAAATACTTTTATTGAGGAGCACTACAAGAAAAATCAAGAGTCAAGGCTGGTGTTCATTCACTCATTCATTCAAAAAAATCAATCAGTCAATATTTATTAAGTGCTTACTATTTAGATAATGCTAGAGCTTAAAGATAAAGTGTTTGAAGAAAGAAGGCATAGGCATTGCTCACATAGAGCTTATGTTCTAATGGTGGAGATAGACAATAAGCTAGCAAATAAATAAATGAGCATAGCAATTGTAGGTTGTCAAAAGACTTTTACAAGATAAAAAATGCTATGATAGATACAAGGTAGGAAGAATCTACAGTGGGAAGGGAGAATGGTGGAAGGGACCATGGATTCAAGATACTCTTGCAGATAACAGACAGGATTGCTGTCATAGGAAGGACATAGGAAAGGGAGATTGGCCAGAGCACCAAGATGGATGGTGATGCCACGTACTTGAGGCAGAGAAGACAGGAGCAGCCATACTGGAGGTAGGGGATAGAATATGTGAGTTATGTTTTGGTCAAGTTTGAGAAGAGTATGGACTGTTCAAGTTATTGTTACAAGTAGGCAGTTAGATTTTAAAATCAAGGTCTAAGAGAGATGGTTCTGGAGTGGAGATCTAAGTGTGTATGTCAGCAGAATTTGTATGGTAATTAAAGCCATGATAAGAGAGGGAGAAGAGAGCAAAATGCCCCATGATCAGGCAGTACAGGTGGGGCTACTGGAGAATACTGAGGAGGAAAAGCCCTGAGAGTGTCCTGCTGAAGAAGTCAAAACAGGTGACTGGTTCAACAAGAAGAAATGCAAGTAAGAGAGATCTAGAGCCCTGCTCAACCCTATTGTTAATGAAAGGATTCTGAGCTGTATACACCTTGTGTTACACAGAGCAAAGGGAACTGGACAACTTCTGAACACTTCGTGCTACATATAAACGGGGTGCAGAAGATGAGCAGATTGGGGGTGCCATTTCCTTTAAAAAGAGTCTGGATAAGTAGTAGAAATGCATTTCCTATTAGACAATTCCTAATAGATCAGAGAAAATGGGCCTGTAAATATTTTGCAAAATGTTGAATTGGGGCACGTGGGTGGCTCAGTCAGTTAAGTGTCTGACTCTTGATTTCAGCTCAGGTCATGATCTCATGGTTTGTGAGTTCGAGCCCCAACATTGCACTCTGCACTGACAGGGTGGAGCCTTCTTAAGATTCTCCCTCTCCCTCTCTCTCTGCCCCTCCCCTGCTCTCTCTCTCTCTCTCTCTCAAAAATAAATAAACATTAAAAAAGTGTTCAAATAGAGTACATAAATAGTAATAATACTTTTTAGTAATAGAGACCTTTGACCTATTGAACTTGCAACATCAGTGGAGCTTCAATCTTTGGCCAGAACTTTCCTATGTCGAAGAGTGATTCCAAGTTAACCAACAAGTGATTTCAAGTACCGCAGTCTTGCTAACAGACAGGTCTAGTATTCCAATAAAAGGTTGCCAGATCTGACTTCTGAAACCATTAAACCTTTGCCAAAGCATTTACTTCTGGCAGTACCTGTGCTTTTGTGAGCCTAAGGCTAGATTTCTGGAACATGAGATGCAAAAGCAGCAGAAAGACAAACAGTATCAAACTACAGGACACCTCAGAACTACACCTCAGAATTCACTAGGATGGTTCTCAGATCACAATTTTGATGATAATTAAGCTAAGGCATTCACTGCAAGTGAGTTGCCTGACTTTTGGTGGATGATTCCAAGCCAAGGGAGACACCGTGACTCCTGATTCCTCTGCTTATACTATAAACACCCGGCAGTTTCATTATTAAAATACAATTGCTACCACATGGAAGCAAAGCCTAGAGGACTTGGAGATTCTCAGCCTGAGCCATTAACTCTGAAAACTTTTTTCTATTCTTCAGCCCTCAGCAAAAGACAAAACTCCTTTTGTTTTTCAATAGATTTGCCTTTATAAGTTTGCTGAAATCTGACATAGCTCTTTTTAATAGGCAAGACATTTGCCTTAGGCAAGGGGTGGTAAAGTTTTTGTCAGTGCCCTTGGCAATGGAAATATTTAAAAGTTTCCACAAAAGGTAAGAAGTGTTGAAATGAAAGATCTGCTTCAATTCATTTGCCAGCAGTTATTTCACTGCGGAGTATTTGAGGTATAAGAGCAATGAAATTTATAATAAAAGTTTTTATTTACTTATTTTTGTTGATAGAGAGAGAGCAGGGGAGGGGCAGAGAAAGAGGGAGAGAGAGGATCTCAAGCAGCCTCTGCATTGTCAGCGCAGAACCCAACGTGAGTCTCGAACCCATGAACCGCGAGATCATGACCTGAGCCTGAATCAAGAAGAGTTGGAGGCTTAGCCGACTGAGTCACCCAGGCACCCCACAATAAAATCTTTTCATCTAAATTCAACCCTAAAATTTGGAATGGGCTACTTTTCTCCTCAGGGGTAGAGGAAAGCTGGCTATTGTACAGTTGTTGAATTGTTGAAGATAGCCTCAAAAGAGTTCAAGGAGGAGTATTTTGCAGAGTCAGTGTTGGAACAGTTGTTCACAGTAACATGGACCTGATTGTACAGCCAGGCCTACATCCACTCAGCAAAGCCAGGAAACTCCCGTGATTCTAGGCGGATTGACAAGGTTTCCAGGTGGTTTTGTTCTTTGGCACATCACTAGCGGTGATGTGGGAAACAAAGGCAGAAGGAAATGGTAGATAGAACTAAATTTCCTGATAACCTGCAGCCCATTGCAAATACTTGAGTATTTGCAGGCAGAGTAAAAGGCTTCTCCAGGAACTCCCCACTCTTAATGTTAATGCTTTGCTAGAGGGAAAAACAACATTAGCTTGACCATAGCTAGGCCTCCAGTATCCTGTGGGTCTTCTTTAGCATATGAAAATCTCATTGGAAACTTCTCCTGGACTTTACCTCCCCCAACCCATAGGATGTAACCAGTGTCTCCTCATGGTCCCGGGGCAGCTATTTCTGCCCATGGTTCCTGTCCCCGTACTTCAATAAAATCACATTTTTGCACCAAAGACATCTTCAAGAATTCTTTCTTGGCTGTCAGCTCTGGACCCCGTGAACCCCACTATCATCCCAAAAAACCTAATCAGTGGGATCAAATTTAAGGCAGAGGCCCATATATCAGCTGCTCTGCTTTCCAGTTTGCTTTGAGCAGAAAGCACAGGTATAACTTCGGGTTCACAGACAAAGTCTCAGATGACTGCTGAGGGGACAAAATTCAATCTGATGCAGAACACGTGCAAAACTTGAATATGCACATTGGTCCACTGAATATACAAAGCAGTGGTTGCTTGTGTGAATCTCCGAAAAATATTATCAAAGGGCCCCATATAATTTTTTTTTGCTATTCAGCAGGTTAAATAAAATCAACATCCAATTAAGTAAAATCTCATGAGTGAAATTGCACAAGAATAAAATTTCTTCAAAGATATTACAAAGAAGTCACATTTAAAGTTTATTATTAGCATTATTATTATTTTAATGTTTATTCATCTTTGCAAGAGAGACAATCAGAGCTAGAGCCGGGGAGGAGCTGAGAGAGGGAGACCCAGAATCTGAAGCAGGCTTCAGGCCCCAAGCCATCAGCACAGAACCCAACACGGGGCTCGCACCCATGAGCTGTGAGATCATGACCTGAGCCAAAGTGGAACACTTAACCGACTGAGCCACCCAGGCATCCCACAAATCTCATTTAAAGTCAAGTAAAAAGGGGCACCTGGGTGGCTCAGTCAGGTAAGCGTCCAATTCTTGATTTCGGCTCAGGTCATAATCTCTTGGTTGATGAGATTGAGCCCTGCGTTAGGCTCTGCACTGACGATGAGGATCCTGCTTGGGATTCTCTCTCTCTTCCTCTCTACCGGCCCCTCCTCCTCTTTCTCTCGCTCACAAAATACATAAATAAACATTAAAAAAAATAAAATTAAGCTAATATATTGTACTATTCTACAAATAAGATATAACAGACTTGCAGAGGCGATGGCTCTAGACAGAGAAAATAAAATTTAGGCTACAACATGGGACTTGCATATCCACTTCTCTATGCTTAATTCACTGAAGGAGAAAAGGTATGTTGTGCTCTTCAACGGGGTAGAAATTTAATGGGTAAGTGAGATAACAAATGAAAAAAGACCAGAATTTATAACATAAGAGAGGATAGGAAAAACTTGTAGATGAGAAGGGAACTTTTAGGTCCAGATTGTATAGGGCTTGAAGTGTCTGACTAAGTGTCACACTAAAGTCTTTATTCTGTAAGTAATGGACAATGATGGCAAGCAAGGAGTGACATAATTAAATTATGGGTGAGAGAGAAAGTCTAAGCTGTGAAAGTAGATGGAATCACCTAAGCAGAAAAGTGTGTGCAAGGAAAGGAAAGGGTTTGTGCTAGAGGGTGTATTGAAGAAGAGGGGATCCTGACCACAAAAGCACTCCACAATGCAGGATAAAAATGAAAATAGTTCGGTGTCTGAGGAGAAGACTTGATTAACCCAATTAAATTCAGCAGCAGCTGAGGAGAATTAGGACTAATACAAAGCTAAACACAAATCCAGTGACTCAGAAGGGCTATTGTTAGGTTTCAACAGAATAATTTTAATAGGAGATTTTTCAGGTGGAAGCTGATTGCTCTCCTGTGAGAAAACGAGTGAAGGACTCTGTGGGGAGGACACGGTGGTGGCTGCCCAGGGGAAACACTTGAACTGTGCTGGTGTTTTCCGTGAACTGCCCTCCCTTCGTTCCTTGCTGTTCTCTTAGCTTTATTTGCCAACATGTCTTCAGATTTGTGCGATACTTGGTATCTTTTCAATAATCCTATCTGACTCCAGTTATCCAGAGTTGGTTTCTGTTGTTTATAACTAAGAAATTTGTCAGGTGCACATACTTAATCATATTTTGCATCTATGTTCTCAAAACAATGATTCGATGGTATAAGCTCAAGGTATTCTTTAAATGGCTTTTTAATGTTAAATAGCCATTTCAACGAACATCTTCTCATTGTACTGGAACTAATAGGGTTTTGCTAGATTTAAGGTAAACTGACTAGATTTAAGGTAAACTACTAACTCCTGTCTAGCATATGAGTCCTTTGTTATGATTAAGAAATATATATCATTTAATTTAATTCTAACTGATTTCAATTCCAAGTAAAGTTATTGAATCACTTTGACTTATTTTTATTCTTTTTTTTCTTGTTAGAATTTAGGAATAGTTTCAATTTTTTTTCTAATCAATTATTAATTGAAATCCCAGATCTTAAGTTAAAATACACACACTCTTGGCAAATAGTAATTGTTTTAAATTTAAGTTTCTCCAGATTCAGGAAAAAGAAAACAGTTAACAAATAAAACATGGAAAGCTAAGATTTCCATAGTATTTCAAAATAATGTTTTGTGTATTTAATTCATTTGCTATTTTATTTTTCATAGATAACCTTAGGATGTGTTGATAGGAGTTTATAGAATGCATTTAAAATTATAATATGGTTATTTAAAACTGATTCATGTTAAAACATCTTTTTCTCTAATATAGAAGACATACTGTTAAAGAAGTTTGCTATTAATTCTTGCTGAGGTGGACAAGGGAAAGAAAAACATCATATTAACCCTTTGTGTGTGTGTGTTATACCTTATAGGAGGCAAGGAATTTATAAAAGGAAACACTAAGTATCATATTTTGTATCGATTCTGTGGTATAAATCAGCTGCATTTATAGATTCAAAAGCCAATCTTGAAAAAAATCCCAGGAGCCAGGGGGTTAATGACCCTATAAACTATAAAATGTGTTAACAGCAATAAATTCTGCTCCTCAGTTCAAAGGGCATTTGATTATATTCTGCACTGTCAGGGGCTCACATATCGGAGCTCATCTTGGAATGATAAACAAGGCAGGCCTGTAATGTACCCCAGAGAGTGACAAGACACACCTGTCACTACAAGTTTTGAGACAAAACAGTAGGCACATGTGGACAGCTGTGTCATCCATGAGCGAGTTCACTTACAGGCTCAGCAACAGGCAGGAAGAAACTCCCTAGCCAGCTTAGACCTCAACATCGCAGTGTGCGCAACGTTACATTCTTGATTTTTATGAGATCATTTGGAACTGAGATTTATGTCAGCTAACGTCCACGTTCATAAATTTTTCATACTAAAAAGCTATTGATCCCAAACGATTTTCATTTGTGTAAACACATTTTAATAACCATTACAGAAGTGTTAATAAATATTCAATTGGCAGAAGAACATGAATTATGATATAACATTTCAATAACTTGTCCAGGGCTTTTCCATTAGTATGATTTAAAAATATTCTAATATTTTGATTGATATATCTTCAAGAGGGAAAAATGTTTGCCTTAATTGAAATTTTTCTAGCCTAGAATGTTTTGCTTTCGTCACTTAGGTCTAATCGTGCATACCTCTTGTATAGAACCACCACAACAGAATTTGTTTCAAGGTGATTAACTGAAATGCATTTTTTAAAAATCTTAGATGCTTACTTTTAACACATAGTGCTTTTTCTCGTCTGTTGTTCAAGGAATAGTTCTTGCGAATTTGGTACTACTTACTACTTGGAGCATATGTAGGAAATGGTTTCTTCTTTCTTGTTATTTATATTTAAAAATTTTTTTTTGTTTAATTATTTTTTCTTTTGAGAGAGAGAAAGACAGAGTGTGAGTGGGGGAGGGGCAGAGAGAGGGAGACACAGAATCTGAAGCAGGCTCCAGGCTCCGAGCCTCAGTACGGAGCCCGAGGCAGGGCTCGAACTCATGAACTGTGGGATCATGACCTGAGCCGAAGTCAGACACTTAACTGACTGAGCCACCCAGGGCCCCTCTTTTTATTAATATTCTAAAGAAAACCTGTGCAACCTTCTTTAAAGAATGTGGTATTTTGTTGGTTTGTTTATACCTATCTTATTCTAAAAATATCTGAAGCAGATCTGACATTCTTGGAGAATTTATTTCAATTTCTTTGGTCTAATTCTTCATGATTCTGAGAGAATCACAATCTAAAAAGCAATTTCAGGGGCTCCTGGGTGGCTCAGTTGGTTAAGCGTCCAACTTTGGCTCAGGTCATGATCTCACAGCTTGTGGGTTTGAGCCCCACATCGGGCTCTGTGCTGACAGCTCAGAGCCTGGAGCCTGCTTCAGATTCTGTGTCTCCCTCTCTCTCTTCCCTTCCCCCTCTCACGCTTTGTCTCTCTCTGTGCCAAAAATAAATAAACATTAAAAAAAATTTAAAAAGCAATTTCATATTCTGGTCTTAAAAAAGTTATCTTGACAAAATTGTTCTTTTAATTGGAAGTTTCAACTTCCTCTTCTTGTTATATTTTGACTGAACTATTAAACTAGTGTTTAAACTTACAATTTTTATTGAATATGTTCCTTTTGAAGTGACTATTTAGTGAAAGAAACCTTACAGTTTACTAATTCATTATGAGGTCTATTACAGGGTCAACTATTCAATAATTATTTTACATGTTTTGTGATACATAGTATTGAGTTGGATTTTAAATATTTTTGCTGTACTAATTTCTAAAAAAAAGGATTTTCAGTCAGAGATAGATTCAATAAATTGCAGTTGGATTGAGAAATTCCACGAACCAATTCAATAATTAAAGAGTTTAAAAATTTTTAAATAAAATTCAAATACATGAGTATGACATGTTTAATATCAAATGCTGCTTAGTGTTCAAATAAAATAGGACAAGCATGAAAATTATGAGAATTAGTATTCTCTATAATTATGTTGACAAAGGTAACTAATTATTTATTGTCTCCCATTCTATCTTGATTAAAAATATCATTGACTATTGAGGAGCCTAGGTGGCTTAATTGGTTAAGTGTCTGCTTCTTGATTTTGGCTCAGGTCATGATCTCATGGTTGTGAGACTGAGCCACATTGGGCGCTGGCCTGGGTACGGAGCCTGCTTAAGATTGTCTCACCCCTCTCCCTTTACCCCTGCCTCTACCTCGCTTGTGCGAGGTATTATTGTGTGTTCTGTTTCTCTCTCTACAAACAAAAACAAAACCAAAAACAAACAAAAACAAAAACAAATTATCTTTGACTATATGAATATGTTAGAATTTCAACAAATATATTTTACTCTAAATCTTGTATTTCATATAGGAATACAATCTCAAACTGTCACTGTCAGGTGCCTATACCAAAAATTAAAGAATAAAATCTTGCTATAATAAATGTTTATTTGGTGAACACCAGCTTGCTGCATTGTTATGATTATTGCATGGATATTAGTCTATTTTTCTTGTACTATACTTTAGACATTGAGAATACTTGTGGTATTCTTGACCTGTGAAAAAATGATGCCTGCAATTCATGAAATTTAAGCACTGATTTTACCCTATATTTAATGACAGTACTTATCAACAGTAGCCAGTCATGTTCTTTTTTTTAGTGAACAGTATTCAAATGGAATCCTTTCTAATGCAGGCATTCATGGCCCAAGAAAAGGAGAGGCATACGTTTGTTGCAATTTTATGGAACTTTTGATTTCTCAATGTTTTCCAGTTGTTACTATAAGGCTCCTACTTGATGTTAGTATTGAATTTAATTTTTTAATATGTTTTTGCTCCTTGTCATCAACTCTTCAAAAGTCAGACCATCAGCTTCCTTTGAAGCAGGGCAGTTGTTATCCACAGCATATACTAACATACTAATTTCTGAAAAAAAGATTTTGATTTTGAAGGAGGGCAGCTGTCATCTGTGGCAAATCACCAGGCAATATAACTGTGCCAGGTGAGAATAATTACAAACGTGTGTGCAAGTACGTGTAGGAAATGCGAATCAGGGTGTGCGTGGATCACATTCCTGTACTCTCACAAGGATCTGTTTTCTCTGTTTCATGTAAATGGTGCCTTCGCTGAGTATTGCTTCTGCCAGATGCAATGCTTGCCGTGTTTCTGGCATTCAATGGATACTGAAATAATAATAAAAGAGTAGATTTTCTTTTTCTTTTTGAATGTAGTGGCTCTGCAGAAGTTTTCAAACACCCTTGTATTGAAATATGTTGCTTTTGGACAGAGTTGAAGATGGCTATTTTGAATCTCAACAAGTAATCTTTTACATTTTTTTGAAAAATTTGAAAACTAGGATTTTTGTCTCCCACCAAAATAAACAACTCTCTGCTGGATTCTTGCAAGCTAACAATCACCTTCTTGCCACAAGGGTTCATAATGCTTGCAATACACAGCTGTGGTCTACAGATGAATTTCTCATCATGTTCAGTCATAATAGGTGTAAAAAATCTAATTTGGGGCAATTTGTCATTGGAGAAAGTGAAAATAGTTTATAATAATAAAAGAAACTATGGGACGTGTCCCACGTGTTCTGCAGACTACGGAGTTGTATGAAACTCTTGTAAAAGCAACATGAGTGTATCCAGATATAGTTCGATGGGGCAATAAGACCATAGCCATCAATTATTTAAAGAAAGCCCGTCTGGAGACAGTCATGCCAAGCACCTGAATTCACTTTAATGGTGGAAATGGACACATATGCTTAGGGAGTTCAAATCCTTTATGAGTAACACTCACTTATGATATATAGACAGAAGGCAAAAGTGGATTTTTTTTCTTTTAGCAATGTGGATGTTCTGAAGAATATGCTTTGTACATCTTTCTGAATATAGTTAATATTGTGACTGTTAGTTAAAAATGCTGAGAATGTGCTTTGGTATTATTTGGTATTGGTTTAGTATTGAACATAAGAATTGATGCTTTCCTAGAATATGACATGTAAAAATGTTTCCATTAGCTTTTTTGTTGAGGAGGGGATTTTAAAATTAACAACATTCATTGATTGATACTGAATACTGAAATAGTGCTTCTTTCGACAAACTTGGTTGGAAGACTTCCATTATTATTGGAGAGATTCATTCCCAGGAGCACCTGTACTGTCAGAATTATATCTCATTCTCATTTCAAAGGACGATAGTGTAAATGATACTTGATGGTAGAGTAACATGATTTAAAGTTTCTTACTCAATTAAGATTGGTTGGACTTACTCATTTTATAATTTTATTTATTTTAACATTTATTCATTTTTGATAGAGAGAGACAGAGCATGAGTGGGGCAGAGAGAGAGGAAGACACAGAATCCAAAGCAGGCCCCAGACTCTGAGCTGTCAGCACAGAGGTCCATGTGGGGCTTAAATCCATGAACCGTGAGATCATGACCTGAGCCAAAGTCAGATGCTTAACCAACTGAGCCACCCAGGTGCCCCAAAGACTTATTTTATAATGAAGAGATACGGACATTTACTGAATGCCCAACATTCTTATAATCAGAACATGTTTAGACATAAGCATATTCATATTATACTGGACATGCATTGCTTTTTTCTCATTTTATAATGAGTATTTAAAAATGAGTTGAGGGGTACCTGGGTGGCTCAGTTGGGTAAGTGTCTAACTCGATATCAGCTCAGGTCGTGATCTTGTGGCTGTGAGTCCAGTCCCAGGCTGAGCATGGAGCCTGTTTGGAATTCTCTCTTTCCCCCTCTCTCTCTGCCCCTTTCTCACTTGTGTGTGCTCTCTCTTTCTCAAAACAAATAAATAAACATTTTAAAAAATGAAAATAAAAATGAGTAGAAATACTCAAATGATTGTGAAGAGACCACCTAGTACCTAATGGATTAAAAAAATCATTCATATCTGAAATATATGCATGTTTTCAGAAAATAGATGGTTATATATATATATATATATGTATGTATATAATATATATTGGTAATATATATTATAATACATAATATATATTATATTATATATATAATTACATTATATATATATGTATATATAAAACATTTATTCATTTTTGAGAGACAGAGAGAGACAGAGACAGAGCATGAGCAGGGAAGGGGCAGAGAGAGGGAGACACAGAATCTGAAACAGGCTCCAGGCTCTGAGCTGTCATCACAGAGCCCGTCGCGGGGCTTGAACTCAACGAACTGCAAGATCATGACCTGAGATGAAGTTGGACCCTCAACCGATTGAGCCACCCAGGCGCCCCGAAAACAGATGGTAATTAAATAATCACCTTTCACTTTGATTTTTGCTAAATTAATTACGTGTACTTTTCCCATATTTACATCTATGTATACGTATATATACATTTGAGCTTTTACAGTCCTGTCTTCATATACTAAATAATTAAATTTATTTCAAGTGTTAAATATACTCATCATAAGGTATTCAAAATAAAACATAAATGATTAATCTCAAACTATGCTTGAAAAATAAAGAAATCACAATTATTATGTTCGCTTATTCTAGAAACTACAGTTTTCTAAGACTCTTCTCTAGTATCATAGAACCTATCATCATCTTGAGAGACTGATACACTAATATAATGCTCTTTGTTCTTTCCAAACAATATTTCCTAACTGGATAATTTTGATTTTTGTTTTGTTTTTATTCCTATTTTCCATTACCTCCATTCTGGCAATGAAACCACTCAGCAGAAACCTGGGAAACACAGAATTAGACCTATGAGATTTGTGGAATCTAATAGAGTCTCACTGCAGGAGATCAATGTGTAAATCCTCAATGCAACAAAAAGGTGACAAGTCCCTAAAGGTTATAGGTACGTGGTTTTCAATTTAAAAAATACCAGCCCTTCCCCCCTATCTATAAATATCTGGGCAGCACTGTAGTCTATGCATGGGGACAAATAAAGTGAAAGTAAAAGAGCAAACCATACATGGAATGCACACAACTTGGATAATTACAGATATTTTTTTTTCCTGATCCCCTTGGGTATTTGACAAAATTATACTTAAAAGTTTCCCCGCTTATCTAATCCCCCACATCACCTCCAGAAAAACAGTTCTTTGGATTTGAAACTAACTTCTAAGCATCACGGTGGTTCTATGAGGCAGGTCTGGACCACTCTGGCTCATGTGCAGGCCACGGTCAGCCATGGACCTAGTTAATGCCTTCCTTGGGGAGCCACTCAGTTACATTTCCATGTTGCGGGGAGTCAGTAGTATTTATTTTCTTCTCATTTTATTCTTCGCTTCTCAAATCTTAAAACTAACATCTGGGAAAGTCTTGAAATATGTGAGGAATGGGAAAAAAATGAAACTATGGCTATATATTAACTAAAAGGGAGGAATAAAACAGCATGAAAATATGTGATTTTTAGGACAAAAAAAAGTTAAATAAATAAATATGTAGTCCAATTGAATATCAGACACAAAAAATTATACCCTGTCAGAACACCAAACTGTCAAATTACTACCAACTGGACATAGCAGAATCCTATTACTTGAGTCACTGAAAACCAGAAAAATTCTAGGTGCTGTGTATGTGAGAAAGCTGGCCAAAGGCTTGATATATTTGTCTTCTATATGTCATGTGATGCCATGAACTTCAGTTGTTTGTTTGTTTTTTTTTTTATAGAACAGAACAGAAATACTGTGAAAAGTGCTCAAATTATTAGTCTCTTAAAATATTGGAGTAGAGATTCCCTTTCAATGTTAGGTAATTGTCCCTTTTCTTATTGTTACTCTATGTCATCACTTAAATAGTATAAACTAAATTTAAGGAAAAGAGATTGATAATTTTCACCATCTATTCCATCACTTCTCTTTTGTAATTTTCACTTTGAATTTGAAGCTAGGTCCATAAATCATTTTAATGTCTATATTTATGGCTGGCAATACATAGGCCATGTGGAACAGTGCAGGGGGCCCAAGCCTCAACATTTAACTCTCACAGTGATTCATGAAAGAATGTTTCATCTTTGGTGTGACTTAGGGATTTAGGGAAAAGTAGAACCCCTACAGGAATGGCTCTAAGCAGATCAACGTTGCACCAAGGTTACAGTGCCAAAGATTAAAATAGTGGCAGGGAAAGTTTAGAACTGAAAACTATGGGGGAAGTTTGAGGAAACAAAAGAACACCAGGCTCAGATGTACAAAGGCTGGGGTAGAGTGACTCTGCTTATAGTAAGTGAGAATGGAGTTAATAATCCTTCAGTTGTACAATTGACTTAATACTGAAGGTTGTAAAGACATCTGATTCAATGCATCTGTGTGAAAACCGGAGGCCCTTATTAAAACCGGGGTAATTTGGTGGGGTTATAAAATGGTCCAGCCACTGTGGAGAACAGTTTGGCAACCCCCCAAGAGAGGAAGCACTGCAATACTATATTACACAGCGATTCTACTCCTAACTATATTCTCCCAAGAGGATTGAAAACATTTACACACAAAAACTTATACACAGCATTCACAGCAGCATCATTCATTAGAGCTAAAAAGTGGAAAGACCTCAAATACCCATCAACTGAAGAACAGATAAACAAAATGTGATATATCCATACATTGGAATATTACTGGGCCGTATAAAGGAATTAAGTACTGACACATATGAATAAGCCTTGAAAACATGCTAAGTGAAATAAGCCAGTTACAAAAGGCCACACATTGTATAATTCCACTTATATAAAATATCTGGGTCACTTAATAGAGACAGAAGTTAGATTGGTGGTTGCCAGATGCTAGAGAGGCAGGAAATAGGGAGTGACTGCTGATAAATAAGTACTGCTTTGGAATGATGAAAATCTTCTAAAAACAGATAGTTACAAAACTCTGTGAATTCATTTAATATCACTTAATTGTACACTTGCAAATCACAGTGAGTACAGTCGTCAATGGGAGAAGGTGTTGTAGTATTACAGTGGAAAGACGGTTTTAGCAGAGCTTTGCATTTAGTTTTTTTATATTTACAAACAGAGGATTACAACTAACAAGTTATAAATATACTTCTACTTCCAACATCCCATAATTCTGTGTTATAATTTGTGATATTTCTAAATAGAATATGCTATAATTAATGTGGGTAAACGGGAAAAATGTGCCTGTAAGGGGAAATAAAAATACCATTAGAACAAAATATGCCAGGGTACCTGGGTGGCTCAGTCGCTTAAGTGTCCAACTTAAGCTCAGGTCATGATCTCATGGTTCCTGGGTTCAAATCCTGTGTTGGGCTCTGTGCTGACAGCTCGGAGCCTGGAGCCTGCTTCAGATTCTGTGTCTCCCTCTCTTTCTGCCCTTCCCTTGCTCACACCCTGTCTCTCTCTCTCTCTCTCTCTCTCTCTCTCTCTCTCTCTCAAAAATAAAATTAAAAAAGTTTTAAAAAATTAAAAAAAGAACACTATATGACAAGTACAAGAATTGCTACAAACTCACTGTGTACATATTCCTAGTTTAAATTATACAAATGCTGTAACAGTTTTGTACTAGGAAGCATGTGTTCAGGCCAATGAGTTTAAACTGAAAATGTTTTCAGGAAAATAAGAAAATATGTATGTAATGATCATGATGGAATTCAATAATCCAAAATGTGATTATTAAAGGAATGATTTGGGAATGATTTTAGAGCCAGCATTTTATAACATAAAAGAAAGGGAAACATAGTATGTTTTATCCTAGGTCGGGACCAGGAAGTGATGCAGGAGGTAATTGTGGGTGAGATAGGAATTATTTAATTAGGGTACAACTGTCACATTCTACTAATGCAAGAACAATCCAAAGGAATTCAATTTGTGATTATGCAGTTTTAGGAATGAGAATTAACAGAAAGTGTGGGCAATGGTTGGAGGAAAAAATTAAAATTGAAAAATAAAATGACAGAGAGGAAGTCTAAAAACTATCTGAAATGTTTCAGAAGCAATTTAAGAAAAATGATCAAAAGAGCCATAGACTTTAAAATTAACCAATCATACTCAACTGGGAAAGCCAAAAAAAAGAAAAAGAAAAAAAATGATGAAAAGGCAAGCTTTTATAAAATGTGGAAAGGTAAGAAAGTCAAGGTAAACAAGAATGCCTACCAAAAGTGGTATATATGATACAGAGTTGGAAATAGTTGGATCAGGAACAACATAAACATCGAATAACCATTTCTGAGGAAAATTTTAAGATTAATCTTAAAAATATGTTCACAAGGGAAACCTTGGTCGTCTTTGGGATCACTTAATTGTCAGAACACAAAAGCTTGCTTTTAGGTACAAAGGGATTCTGGTGACATAACTTTTTTGAGATTTTAGCCAATGTTTATAGATATTATAACCTACATATATACACACATAATGTTTTTAAAGACAATATCTCTCTAGTTTTTCCATCGGTTTGCTTGTTTATTCCTATGTCAATAAAAGTCTGTAATATAGGTTTATAATATTTTGAAAGATAAGGCAAATTTTCCTGCCTGATTCTTCCATCACCCTCAGAAACTTCTTTCATGCATCATGCCAGTCAATTTTTAACCTCCGTTTTGATTTCTATCACCATAATGAGTCTTGTCTGTCCTTGAACTTCATATAAATGGGATCACAAAATATGTACAATTTTATATCCAACTTCCCTCATTTAACACAGTGTTTTTAAGGATTCGTGCATATTGCTGTCTAAGTCAGTTTTTAATTTGTTTTGTTTTTGCTAAACAATGTTCTTTGTATGTCTATCATGCTATTTATTCATTCTTTTAATGACATTGGGTAGCTTTTGGATTGGAATCCTTATGAACATAACCTCTATGACCATTTTGTGTAAGTCATTTTTATGGATATGTATTTTCATTTTTCTGTCAAACGTTTTTCTCAAGTGGTTCGTAATTTTACCTTCTGACCAGAAATATATTGAACATCCAGTTGTTCTACAAGTTCCACCCATCAAACCATGTTTAGTTTTGTCAGTCTTTATAACTGTAGCCATTTTTGTGGGTGTAAAGTGTTAAATTACTATGCCTTTAATTGTGTGCCTTTGATAACTAATGAGAATAAGCAACTTAATGCTTATTGGACATTTATGTGTCTTCTTTGATAAAGTGTCTGTTCAAATATTGGCGCATATTTTGATGGGCATTGTTTTTATATTACAAATTGATAAATGTGTTTTAAAGTTCTAGGTATAAGAACCGTATATTTACACATAGCTCTATTAATATACATTTTGTCAAATGTGTGCACTGCTAGAATTATCCCAGTTTGTGACTCTACTTTTCATTTTCTTAGCTGTAACTTTGGTGAGCATCACTTCGATGAAGATTAATTTATCAAGTTTTGCTTTTTCGGTTGTCGCTTCCTGAGACTCATGCAAAAAATCTTTGCTGACTCCTATATTTTCTTCTAGAAGTGTTATTTTTTAATTTATTTTTTGATGTTTATTTATTTTTTAAGAGGCAGAGACAGAGAATGAGTGGTGGAGGGGCAGAGAGAGAGGTAGTCATAGATTCTGAAGTAGGCTCCAGACTGAGCTCTCAGCACAGAGCCTGACACGAGGCTGGAACTCACGAGCTGTGAGATGACCTGAGCCAAAGTCGCTCTGCCAATTGAGTCACCCAGGCTCTCCTCTTCTAGAGGTGTTATAATTTTAGCTGTTCTGTTTAGATCTGTAACTACCTGAAATTAATTTTTGGTTCTAAGCTAAAGTAGAGGTCTATGTTCACTTTTTAAACATGTTTATTCAGTTGTTCCAGCACTGTTTCCTGGAAAGACTTTTTTTTCTCCTTTAAATTACCTTTACTGAATTGGTTGCTGATGGATAGATACATGTCTGGGCCCTCTATTCTGTCCCATTGCTTTATATGGCTTATGTTAATACTACATTGTCTTAATTATTGCAGCTTTTTGGTAAATCTTGAAATAAGGTAGTGTAATCCCTCCAACTTTGTTTTCCTTTTTCAAGAATGCTTTGAATGTGCTAGATACTTTGCACTTCTATATAAATTTTAGTATCAGCTTGTCATTTTATTAAAAAAATGGAAATTTTATTAGAATTGGAATCCAAACAATATTAATCTTTCCAATCTATGAACATGGTATATACTATCATTTATTTATGTCTCATTTAGTTTTTCTCAGAAATTATTTTTACAAACTTTATTTATTTTGAGAGAGAGAGAGTGAGTGTCCTACTGGGGTAGGGGTAGAGAGAGAGGGAGAGAATATCCCAAGCAAGTTCCACACCGTCAGAGTGGAACCCTGGGAACACAGGGCTCAAAGTCATGACATGGGGCTCGAACTCACCAACCACGAGATCATGACCTGAGCCCAAATCAAAAGTCAGATGCTTAACCTACTGACCCAGGAAGGTGTCTCTCAGTAATGTATAAATTTAAGCCAGAAGTTTTATGATACCTTCTATTACATTTATTCCTAACAGTTATTATAGAAAGTGAAAGTTTAAGTGATTGTTCAGTGTTTTTTAAAAATAATATTTCTTAGACAACAATGTGTTTTTTCACCTAAACAAAGATGATTCCCGGTTCTCCTTTTTGTGATATTAGCATCTGTGTTGCATTGCCTCTTGTCAACTTGGCAGCATAACTACACTTTTGAAAGCTGGAAACTGTATTTTCCAAAACCCCATTCCCTGAATGATTCCTCATAAGATTTGCAAATGAGAAAAACTCCTGCATGATTTGGAAGATGAAAGTAAAGCAAAAGTCATTCTTGGTGATTTTGGCAGCCAGACATGGAGGCTTCCATAATGATCTTAGTAATCATAGCATCCAGACATTGCGCCATCACAGAGCTCTCATGAGCTTGTACTTCATGATCATGACAGATGCATCAGTTTCTTGGATGTTTTCATAAGCTCCCACTTCCCCTGCTACATCAGTGGTTTAAGTTGATGTAATTTTTTTTTTTTTTACTTTTTTTAATGTTTATTCATTTTTGAGAGACAGAGAGAGACAGAGTGCAAGTGGGGGTGGGGCAGAGAGGAAGACAAAGAATCCAAAGCAGGGTCCAGGCTCTGAGCTGTCCAGCACAGAGTCCGATGTGGGATCATGACCCCAGCTGAAGTCGGACGTTTAACCAACTGAGCCAACCAAATGCCCCTAAGTTGATATAATTTATAATTCTTTCTCTGATTCCCTGGAGGCAACCCTGCAGACCTTTGCTTTCCTTGCTTATGTTTACATTAATATAAGCAATAATTCCTATATTAAACTTCTTATTTCTATAATGCTTGATTTGCTGTGTTTCCTGGCTGAATCCAGACTGATAATAGCAGAAAAGATGATAATTTCCTAGATTCATTCTTCACTTGGAGGTTGATAAATCAAGATAGTCTAATTCTATCATTTTTTTTTTTTTTAATTTTTTTTTTCAACGTTTTTTTTTTATTTATTTTTGGGACAGAGAGAGACAGAGCATGAACGGGGGAGGGGCAGAGAGAGAGGGAGACACAGAATCGGAAACAGGCTCCAGGCTCCAAGCCATCAGCCCAGAGCCTGACGCGGGGCTCGAACTCACGGACCGTGAGATCGTGACCTGGCTGAAGTCGGACGCTTAACCGACTGCGCCACCCAGGCGCCCCGAATTCTATCATTTTTTAATGTACTAAGTAGAACACTTCTATAAAGAGAAACTTTGCCTTATTATTTTTTGGTTACCTTGAGGTACTATTTGCAGAGAAAAGCCATGATAAATCTTTTCCATTCTTTTTCTTTATTTACAATTAATTAATTAATTAATTTAGAACATTAAGACTATTTATTTATTTTGAGAGAGAATGAGAGAGAAAGAGAGAGACAGTGAAAGTGGGGGAGGAGCAGAGGGAGAGGGGGAGAGAGAGAATCTCAAGCAGGGCCCACACTGCCAGCACAGAGCCCTATGTGAGGTTAAACTCCATGAACTCTGAGATCATAACCCGAGCTGAAATCAAGAGTTGGACACTTAACTGACTGAACCACCCAGGTGCCTCTGTATTTACCTTTTTATTTTTATCAGTTACTATTTTATGTATGAGGCTGCTAAGTAATGAGTTGGTTTCCTAGGATCCTTAAGAATTGACTTTTTAAAAAATTGGCTTCAGTAGATAATTTGTTTCTTCCCAGTCTAGTGAAATTTTCATTTTAGGTATTATATTTTTAAGTTCTAAATTTTGTTTTTAGATTTTAATCTCTGCTGAGATCCCATATTCATTAACTCATAATGGTTATATTTTTGTTTAAGTCCTTAAACTATATTTATAAAAGTTGCAATAAAATCTTTTTGTGCCAATTCTAATATCTGGACCATGCTGTTGTCTATTCTATTGACTAAATGTTTCAGTAGCACTATAAATTCATATACGTAAACATATCAAGTGTGCTTCACTTTATTTTAGTCATCATTACTGACGCTTAAATTATATTATATTTGGATAGTGGTTTCCTTTTCAAGCTACTTCCTGGATCCCTTAGATGTTATCCTTGTGGGATATGAAAGCTTCCTTGCTCTCCAGTATGACAAGATGCTCTAGGTTGCTTTTGTATATTAACCTATCCACAACTATAAAGCACCCATTTCTCCAAGAAGTCTGGTACCTTTTAGTGAATGGTGGCATTTAGAAACCAAACTTATAACTCCAGGGGTGCTTCCTGCTATTATTTTGTTTAATATTTCCAGGATCAATCAGTGGATAGATTTAAAAGATAAATGGACTTTTTTAATTGATAAAAATACATCATGAATATAATATCTTTCACTTTCAGGATTATAAGATTTCAATTAACCCCAAAGATTTTAAATATGTATCTTCTATCACATTGGAAAAGTATGAGTTTTCAATGTCATAAATATAATTACTCATTTTCTTTACCTATAACAAAAGACAAATGGAAAGGTTAGATTAAATATATCAACCCTATCATTAAAAATATCCTTACTAAAAGCAATGTAAGAACACTTTTATATTTCATTTTCTTTTTAAGTTATATCTCATCAGGACGATACAGTAAAATTTTTGCTTTAAAAAGTCATTCGGTATAATTCTGGTTCAAAGATGAATTGAATATATTAATTAGAAAATGTTAAACTCATTTTTCAAACATTCTAAGACAGTGTTGAACTTTAATTTTCAGAGGTAAAAGGTATTGTTTTAAATATTTTTTTAAGTTTATTTTTATTTGAGAGAAATATAGAGAGCAAGCAGGGGAGGGGCAGAGAGAAGGAGACAGAATCCCAAGCAGGTTCCACACTGTCAGCACAGAGCCTAATGTGGGGCTCAAAATCATGAATCATGAGATCATGACCTTAGCTGAAGTAAAAACTTGAACGCTTAACCAACTGAGCCAGCTAGGCACCCCTAAAATGTATTGTTTTAAAACAAGATTTGGGGGTGCTTGGATGGCTCAGTCAGTTGAGTGGCCAACTCTTGATTCTGGCTCAGATCATGATCCCAGACTTGTAAGATCAAGCCCTGTGAAGTGCTCCAAGCTGAGCATGGAACTTGCTTACGATTCTTTCTCTCTCTCTCACTCCTGTTCCTTTCCCCAGCTCGTGCACTCTTTCTCTTTCTCTAAAATACAGGGGGAAAAATATTTTTTTCATTATACTGGAACATATCACCGTTTCCATTTGCTTGAGACATAAAGTTCACCTATTATGTTACTATAAAAATGTTTAATCATGCAAAAAAGTTGAAAGAATTACATATGAAGATCCTAATACTAACTGCTTAGATTTTGCAATTAACACTTTGTTGTATTTGTTTTATTACATATCTATCACTCTAGCCATACTTCTGTTCTCTACTTAGTTCATCTTTCTTTATTTATTTCAAAGTATACCTTTTCCCTAAATTCTTCAAAATACTTACCATTAACTATTATTCAGTATTTTCTTAGAGCCCCTTTTTTAAAAAGTAAACTTGCATACACTGTAATTCACAAATCTAAAGTGCATTTTTTCCTGAGTTTTGACAAATGAAAACACCTGTGCAACTTTAACCTTTACCAGGATATGGATAAATGTTCACACGCAGAAGCACCAGTATTTCAGAAAACAATTTTTTGCCTTTTGAATTGTATCGTGCCTATGGGGATTCCCTAATCCAAGTTCATAAAATAAATATTCAGAAGGTGAAATCTACATTTAGTTTGTGGATAAATGTTACCATAAATTGCCTGGATATCTGTGCTAATTTTAAAAAGTCATGGGGCACCTGGGTGACTCAGTCGATTAAGCGTCCAACGCTTGATTTCGGCTCAGGTCATGGTCTTATGGTTCATGGGTTCCAGCCCCATGTTGGGCTCTGCACTGGCAGCATGGAGCCTTCTTGGGGAGGAGAGGGATTCTCTCTCTTCTCTGGCCCTCCCCACTTGCTCATGCACACACACACACACACACACACACTCTCTCTCTCTCTCTCTCTCTCTCAAAAATAAACATTAAAAAAATAAAATAGTCTTATATTTTATAGATGTCTTGTGAGCAATATTGTGTCATTTTAAGTGTAGAAGGCACTTGGAGACTAGGGAGGTCATGAACACATGGTAATTTGGTTGTGTGTTGGATATGCCTAGTTTGGATTGTTGTTTATGCTGAAGAGCTGATTTTGACACTCGAAGGTAAGCAGCTTAAACTAGCATTCTGTTCACACTAAACTCCTGGGAGTGCTCTGCAAATATTATACCTTGTGAGGGATTGCAGCAGGTGTTAAAAGGGAAAAAGTGTGTTTTGATTTTGTGTTTTAGTCAAAGGACAGAGGGTACTACCAAAAAAATAAAGTTTTGCAAAGTAGCAATGGTCACTTATTAATATTGTTTTCAAAGAAACATTTTAAAAAACAAAACATGGTAAAACCTTGGATTGCGAGTAAGTTGTTCTGCAAGCATTCCTCAAGGTGAGCAAACATTCCTAATAGATTTTAACTTGATAAACGAACAATGTCTTTCAATGCAAGTGGTACATGATGCCACATGTCACATGATCACAACTGAACCAAAGGTTCTTCTCTCTCTCTCTTTCTCTATGGGATTGTGGGTGATCATCTCCCATGCTCGGATGTTCAGTCTCAGGCCATGGTGTTTGGCAGAAATCAGTGATTTTTCAGAACGTTGGAAGGTGTCCACAACAGGCACTCGTGCATTTTTTATCACTTCCAAGCACTTATGGACAGTCCTTTGCTTTTTCATACAAGAGGAAGCTTGGGAATGCTTTGCTTCATTCTAGATCAGGCTGCCTGCGGGAATAGACCCTTTCCTCTGCTGCCCTATTGCCAGTTACATTAAATATAGTATATGACAAGAGTTTATATAATACTGTACTGTAGTCAACATCCGTGTGAGTGTATACAATGGCTCCCATGCAGCAAAAGATTCCATTAAGCCAACAGAAAGCAGTGATTCTGTTAGCGATAGTGAAAGGTCATACACAATAACCCTCCTCTCTCTTATCTCCTTCATACCAGCCATGAAGGTTTTCAAAAGGTTAAGTGCAGGTTAATTTTTTTTTATGTTTTGTATTTTCCTTATTATTTTGTATTATATTACAGTATTGTTATCATTTTTATATGGATATTTTGGGGTTGTAGAATGAGTCATCTGGGTTTCCATTATGGGAAAATTCTCTTTTATATACAAGTGCTTTGGATTATAAGCATGTTTCCAGAACAAACTATGTTCCCAAACTAAGGTTTTACTCTATAAGAGATAAAACTACAGAAACTCTTGGAAAACAGAGACAGATTTCTGTGTTTTTTTTTTTTCTTTTTAAACAGGAATACCTTACATCCATCCCCTTTTGGTGCTGGGCTGTTGGTGGGTAATTATACATTAGAACCTTCTGCCATTATGAGCATGATGACAAAGGCATATCTAGTGAAAACATATTCCTTTCTCTACCTGATTTATTTGATGATTATAAGATGTTACATGGCCTTTAGACAGGGCAATTGGTTTCCTTTTACCCTGACAATTAACTTGTGCTACAGGCGAGCTTTATAGTAGACCAAAGACCATTTCATAGGAATCGAGTTCAATTTGGTATATAAAGGGAAATCTTATTAAAGAAAATCACAATACAAACCTTTTAGTATATGTACTATAGTAGAATGAAAACATATTTCTTCAAGAATGTTAGAAAACATACCCACTTATTAATTATTCAGTAACTGCTGGGAAATAAAACACAAGGACCACATTTCTTCATTTCAGTTTCTCTGAAGCAGAGCCTAAGATAAGAATTTGGGTGTGTGTCACTCATTGAAAAAACGCTTTCAGGAAACAAGGAATAAGGAAAGTAGGATTGGCTAGGGGTCCTGAGATTGAGGCCCCATTATAGGTTAACTAACTGGAGTTTAAATAGAAACTTGAAAATAAAAAGATAGGCCAGAGGAAGTAGGAAAGCAAAGATATGGTCTCTGGAGCACTGAAGGATGAATTACATTACAGAGATTATTCCACTTTAAGGAAAGAGGGAACCAACTTTTATAATCCCATGTCAGTAAGTCATTAACTGACTGCAGGCTGCATCAACATGCAGGGAAATCTAGCATCCTTGGTGAGGTGGCTTCAGTTTAGCCAAGGGAAATTCTACTAAGAAGGGGTGGCTATGAGCAATTAACAGCCAACACTCACAGTGATGGAGACTGCTTTTAACCAGATGGTAATGGGATGTGGGCAGGCCACCAGCAGAGTTCATTACAGCATGTAAACAAAAGCATTATTATGAAAGGATTATTTTTACAATCTCCTATTTCTAAAGTCACATCTTTGTAATTATTGAGAAGCAATTTGCTATAGATCCTGGGCCTTGATGATTGTATGCTCTCTTGGGTTTCAGACAGTTCACCGGTATGTCAAGGTGGAGTTCATAATGAATGAATCCATACACAGAAGTCTCTCTGGCAAATCATGAATTGTGTGGTTCTTAATACCTACTTGTTAGTAGCTAATCACTTAAAAAATATAAACTGAATTGGAATATTTTCCATCCCACTAATTCATATAGTAATGAAATGTAAAAAACTAAATAAATGCATGTGTAAAGTCATGACTCTTTGTCATTATAAATGCAGACACCTCGTTGATATTTAAATTTTGGAATTATATGTAATCCAAAAGGATCAGGTCCAAAATATTCTAGGTCAAAGATGGTCTACTATCCTTCTACATCCCTGAAATTTATAGTAAAAAAGGTAATATATTCTGACAAACTATTATATTAAATGAAACTTTATTTGAGCTGAGATTTGAAGGATGACATTCCCCAGAAGTGGAAGAGCATGTGCAAAGATAGCATGAGGGGTATGCAGGATCTCTTCTGGGAGCTGGGAGTTATTTGGTTTGAATGGTGGGTAAAATAGGATGGGGAATAAAGGTAGGCATGTAGTTAGAAACTATGTAGAACATGGAGCCCTCTGTTTCCATAACACAGAGTTTAAATATTATTTTAAAGGCTATAGGAAGGAAATGAAGAACTCTTATTTATTTATTTATTTATTTATTTATTTATTTATTTATTTTGGAGAGAGAGCATGCACGGCAGTGGAGAGGGGCAGAGAGAGAGAGAGAGAAAGAATCCTAAAGCAGGCTCCATGTGGAGCCTGATGTGGATGGACCTCAATCCCATGACCCCAAGGCATGACTTGAGCCAAAATCAAGAGTCAGCTGCCCAACCAACTGAGACATCCAGGGGCCCCAGAATTGAAGAACTTTACACTGGAGAATGATGTCATCATATCTCTGTGTTAGATTGGGGTGTGTTTGCTTTGTTTGTATGACCTCTGGCATAATATCTTGGACACCATGTGTAAAGAGTAGAGACAACTGTCTTATTTTACTACTAAAAATACTTAAAAATATATTTTAAAGACTCCATATACTTCCCTCCCTATTGTTTTACTTCTGACAGGAACAGAAAATATCATTACTATAAGGAAAGAATATTCTCAAATTTTGTTTTCAAAGTAAGCATGGATACAAAGCCCTCTGAAGTTCACATGAGCAGTTTTTCAAGTTATGGCCCTAAAATCCTGAAGTTGATTAGAGTTAGGCTTGACAAACAGTTCTTAGTCGATACAACAGAATGAAATATTCTCAGAAAGCATAATCTAAGTAAGACTAAGTATTGCTTTCCGAAACCTGCTTCAGTTAATAAAAAGTGTATGTGTGCATACAAGTGTACTAGTATACAAGTACACAATGTAAATTGTATTTTATGCCATGGACCATGACAAGAGAATTTGGAAGTCCCTGGTCAGAGAAGTGACAGTGTGAATGCACAGAAGCTAGCTCTGTATGTAGCCAACACTTATTTCTTACCAACTCTCATTTTCCTCTTTCTGGTCTTATTCTTCCTGGGGATCTGATAGAGTGCTGTTCCATCTGTGAATTAAAGGAAGAGTAAGACACTTCTAGTGCCTTTACTCAAACAAATTTTTGTAGTAGAGCTGAAGGCAACCTCCACTCCTCTAAGAGATTTGTTCCATATCTTGAATGAGTTTCTTAATCTTCTCATCACTGAAATGGAGATAATAAGACTGTAAAGTATCAATAGTTCTTTGTTGTTTTTTTTTTTTAATTTTTTTTAACGTTTATTTATTTTTGAGACAGAGAGAGACAGAGCATGAACAGGGGAGGGGCAGAGAGAGAGGGAGACACAGAATTGGAAGCAGGCTCCAGGCTCTGAGCCATCATCCCAGAGCCCGACGCGGGGCTCGAACTCACGGACCGTGAGATCGTGACCTGAGCTGAAGTCGGACTGAAAGGAACAGCTTTGAATCCAAATGACAGCCCTGCCTTAGTTTAAAGCTAGGTTCTTTTTTCTGCTTATTATGGATCTTTGATAAGAAATACAATTGCTGAGAAGTTTGTTTTGCTTGCTGTTTGCTAGAGCATTGTGAGACCTTTCCTGATTGTAACCTGCTGTGTAGTAGAATGGGCTGTAAAACTTCCTAAATGTAGTCTGATATGTAAGGGAATGAGTGATTGTACATAAACTAACCAGCATTTCTCGCTTCTGTAAACCTGCTTGCTCAACACATTCTTCCCCCTTCCCCCTTTTTCCTCCCGCCACAAGTAAGGGACAAAGCCTTCCCGCCAAAGGACAGACAAAGGACGCCCAATCAGAGAACAACAAATGTCCTTACTTTAAAATCAACTAATCAGGCCCCTCATAATTTGAAACCTCCCCTGTGCTATTTGTCTCTGTCTATAAAAACGCTATACCAACCCTGATCATGGCCTCTTGCGTCACCGGCGACGAGTGCGCAGAGGACCAGGTTCCAACCTGCAATAAACGACCCTTGCCGCTTGGCTTTGACTTACGACTCTGGTGGTCTTTTGTGGGAAGTTTTGGAACTTCAGGCATTACAGGACGCTTAACCGACTGAGCCACCCAGGCGCCCCGATAGTTCTTTGAATAAGATAATATAAATGGGGTACTTAGCACAGTGCCTGGCATATGCTCAGTAATCAGTAGGTATTAGCTAATATTGATTATGATTTTGTTGTTTCACATGAAATGGTTAAATAACTTCCACATTAAAATGAAATAGTGATTTACTAGGTTTTCCTTGATGAATCAGGAAAAAAAAAAAAACTAGTAGGTTAAAATAAAAATCTCTGACACTTCTGCAAACTATCCAGGAAGACAGGTGATGAATCGCTGTCATTGTAATTTTAGGACTTTATCTATACTTCCATCATTTCATGTTGCAGTTTTTCAAAGAATAATCTAAAATTGCAGCTAAAATCAGTGGGTAGCAAGTTGAAATCCAGGGTATACCACTTAGTCCTTTTACTTTTTACCAATATTACAACAAACAGTAAATCATGTGAGTTGCATCATATTACCTCCCAAGGCATCTAGTTGTATGAATAATTTAATTATTTATGAGAACAATTCCTTAGCAGAATCCATATATTCGTTTATTTCATCTATGTGTATAACTTTTCCTTGTTCCTGAGAGATCATTCCCCCAGATCATTTCTCATAATAAATACTTTATTTATTTATTTATTTATTTACTTACTTTTTAATTTAAAAATACTTTATTGCTGAAAAATGCTAGCCATGATCTGAAGTTTGGATGAGTTGTAATCACTGATCACAGATCAGCCTAACAAATAGAATAATTAAAAAGTTTGAAGTATTGTTGAGTATCAACAAAATTTGACAGAGACACAAAGTGAACAAATGCTGTTGGAAAAATGGCACCACTAGGGGCGCCTGGGTGGCTCGGTCGGTTAAGTGTCTGACTTCGGCTCAGGTCATGATCTCTTGGTCCGTGAGTTCGAGCCCCGCGTCAGGCTCTGTGCTGACCGCTCAGAGCCTGGAGCCTGTTTCAGATTCTGTGTCTCCTTCTGTCTCTCTGACCTTCCCCCATTCATGCTCTGTCTCTCTCTGTCTCAAAAACGAATAAACATTAAAAAAAAAAAAAAGAAAAATGACACCACTAGATTTGCTTGACATAGGGTTGCCATAAACCTTGAATTTGTAAGAAACACAGTATCTTTGAAGTGCAATAATGCAACATGAAATAGAGCAAGGTATGCTTGTACCTAAGGATAGAATTGCTAGGTCATAAACTCTTTGCTTAACATTTGGGGGAACTACCAAACTGTTTTCAAAAGAAACTGTACCCATTTACATTCCCGTCAACAATGTATGAGAGTTCCAATGTTTTCACATCCTCACTACTGCTGTATTTATATTTAATCAGCAACAAGTAGCATTAGAGACATATCTTTACTGCATATCTATAGGTATTCTTAGCATTGTTGTTCTGATTTCTGTGAAGTGTTAGTAAAATAAAAGTCTGCTGTTGTACCAGGAGACCAATATCGTTGGTGAGGTTATAAACCTTGGTCTACCTTTTTCATGTACCATGATCAAAACAAGATGGCTCACTTTAAATATGCTTTATAAACTAAATGATGAATTTGTGTACAGAGAGAAAGGGAAATAAAAGCAGGGAGTAGATTGTAAAAATTGATCTGCACAATAAATTTTTTAACACCAGATGCTTAAAAAATGCTTTGGCTGTTTCATTTTGCACATTACTTTTGGCTTTACTATTCCAAATTTTTATTTGAGTTTGAAGTCCGGTGGACAGGGAGGGACTCTGTAAAGCACCTACCACAAATTGCCAACACTCTGTTTATGACCTACTGCTGACCCCTGGTAGAAAAGCTGAGCTAGCAACCAGAAGCACATGCTGGAAGGATGCTTGTGGCCCATCTGGGGAAGGAAAAGGTGCTTAGTTGGTTTTTTTTTTTTTCTTCCTTTTGGTCTTCTGCAACAGATCACGCTGTACTCCTACTTAAAAAGAGAAAAGCACAATCCAAAAAAGCTTGTCCATCTGCTAGCATTTTTCATCCACTAGTGCCCTTTGAGATAAACTGTTTGGGAAGAATCAGGGCTAGATGTTCTGTCATGACTGGTAATGTAAGAAAGGGCATTTTCTGTTCAAGCAGTTTTTTAAAACATCCGTACATAAGACTTTATGATGAAAAATATGAATGGGGCTTCATTTGTGGAAAGGATATAGCTTTTTCTTAGGAAGTAAATGGTCATATGCACATTAGTGAAGAGAATACGTGTAGTTAGTAAGAGGTTATGTGTGTACTGACTCTATTCTGAAAAAAAATAAAACCCATGGGGGTGTCTGGGTGGCTCAGTTAAGCATCAGACCCTTGATTTCAGCTCAGGTCACAATCTCACAGTTCATGAGTTTGAGTCCTATGCTGGGTTCTATGCTGATAGTGTGGAACATGCGTAGGATTCTCTCTCCCTCTCTCTTATCCTCTGCCCCACTTGTGTGCTCTCTCTCTCTCAAAATAAATAAACATTTTTCGAAAACTATATTGAGATTGTCATCAAGCTATGTAATAATGGGTTGCTCAAAATTCAGTAACTTGCTGGCTTAAATTACCCACAAAAAGACAAGGTTGAAAAGTTAAGATCCGTGGCAGAGAGAGAAAATAATATTTAAATTAAATTTGCTCTACCTTTAAGCCTGTTTTGTAGTAAAGTATGATTTTTCTCATGCTTAATTGAAAATGTCTCTACTGTATGTTAAAACTCATTAAAATGAAGAGAATTTCAAATGGAATTAGTTAATTTAGAAAGTTCCATGACAAGCTATTATGTTTAACAACTGAAGAATGAAAGAAAACATCAGCATGTGGGAAGCACCGAGTTAGAGATCCATCTTCTGGGACTGAAAAGAGATGTCCCTTTCTTTATTGTTTGTGTGAGTATTCATGAGGTCTCTGACTGGCATAATTTGATGGGGCTGCTGGGGCCATGCCACTCACAGATTCTGCATCTTTCCCAACTAGAAAGGAATCACAAGGGACACCCCTGGAGTGGACGGGGTATTGCTCAGTGACTAATAAGGTTTGTACGTTAAATGTTTTGTTAATTCTTTTGACAGTTTTCAGAAAGATTATGCCTAATATTTCCCTGAGATCTTTTCCCCTTATTGAGTAAAGAAAGTTGCTGAACTGAAATTAAAGGTATCTGAGGATCTCTAGGAGATAATTGCAAATAAAATGATGAATATTCTCCCTTGTGGACACTATCAGGAGTTCATAGAATAGGAAACTTAGTTTTTTGAATGTAAAGAAACTACTATCTGTCATACTAAAAGAAGAGGGATTAGAATGAACTTAATTCTGATTATGTGACAGAATGTGCTGGTATCAGACTAAGGCTGTTTAGAACTCTCTATTGAATCAAATGGAAACACACACACACACACACACAACCTTTTCACTACATTTTAATTCATCCTCCCTCCTTCCATGGGAATTGCCCTCAGATGAGCCTAGGGGATGACAAATTGAAGTGATTGCCCTAGGGCTTGCTCTTTGCCTCTCATTCTCCAACCCCTTAAAAGGATCAGGCATCTGGGGCTAGAATGGAATTACTGAATTGGTTGAGGGAGAAAGGGAGGCAGAAAGAATGTCACCAGCCAGCACTGAAAAATTATCTAAGATAGATAGTCTTCAAACAACGAGTCTGAAACTGGCTACTGTGTAACTATGTCCACAATTTTTGAACACACAATATGCCTACAATTTTTGCATGAGTCTTTTGTGATTCTTTCATTTTTTTGTTCAATATTACCATTGATGCACATTTTTAGAAGATTTCACTTGTGTGAAAAAACAGAGGCCAAAGTACATGGTAATTCCGCCCCCCTCCCAAGCTCTACGCTTTCTCACAGATGTGGTCAACTCAATTGTCCACACAGATTCTACCGTAACCAGAAATATCACTGCAGGTGGGCTCTTTGATGTAGACTTGTAGAAGTCTATTAAGTTATCTTAAGTAGTTATACTTAGTTAACCCAACAATTATTATTCATGTTTACTATATACCAAGTTCTTTGCTTGGGATAGGCAAAGTCAAATAAGATGTGCATTTTGTCCTCAACCAGGGAGTAGTTTGGTGGAGAGAATTATTAGTTAATCTGAGAAACATTTTAGTACCATAGCTACCATGATAGATTCATAAAAATATGGAGAAGTGAGAGCTAAAACATTGTGAATATAAAATGATTGAAGAGCAGTAATTATTAGAGTAAGAACTGAGTTTTTAAAATTTTTTAATGATTATTCATTTTTGAGAGAGAGAGAGAGAGGGAAAGAGCGCAAGCAGGGGAGGGCAGAGAGAGGGAGACACAGAATCTGAAGCAGGTTCCAGACTCGGAGCTGTCAGCACAGAGGTCCATGCAGGATTTGTACCCACGAACCGTGAGATCATATCCTGAGCTGAAATCAGACGCTTAAATGACTGAGCCACCCAGATGCCCCAACAACTGAGTTTTAAATAAAAAAATGTAACAAATCTCTGGTTTCTTTAGTGTGTGAAAGTTATGGTGTCAATAGTGCCATCTTTAAATACAAAAGTTATTTTCGTATGTAGTTTGACTGAATATCTGGACACGTCCCAAATGTGTGCCTGTATCATGGAAAACGTACAAAAAAAATTTCATTGCAAGTACAGAAGATTATTCCAGACAAAAAAGGTAAAGAACAGAAAGGGAAATATACGATGGATGAAATAGATACTTGTTTTTGGTCTGAATGAAATTTCAAAGACTCTTCTTCCTACCCAAGGCACCAAAGTGAAAGTACATTTCCCCCCTAAAACATAGAATAAAAAGCTGGAAGAAAATGACTGGATTTGGATAGACTATACAATATTAAAGAGCAAAATACTATTTATCTAATATTCTTCCTTCAGATTATTTCAAGTTTCTAGGCAGAAATATACTTAAAGGCTGTTTTTTCCCCTCAGAAATTATTTTGCCTTAAGCAGCACTTTGTTAATAGTTAATTATAAATAATGCATCAGGCTGAATTCTCTTAAATAATTTTATGCGCAAAGGAGATACTGGTAACATGCTTCCTGTGTAGATAGATAAGCAATGGTTGTCATGTTCACACCTATTCTATCACGTGACCATTTCTTAACAATAATCCCTATTACTTGCAGCAATTAATAAAGTTTTTTTTTTTCTGTTCTAAGATCTTCTCTTGCATCAGAGATGACCATCTACAGCTATTAATTCAGGAGGGCATTGAAAACTAGGCGTTACACTTGGCTTTGCGAGGATAAAAATGTGGGATGTCATTGTGGAAGCCCTTAACTTCATTTTTTTTTTTTAACGTTTGATTTATTTTTGAGACAGAGAGAGACAGAGCATGAATGGGGGAGGGGCAGAGAGAGAGGGAGACACAGAATCGGAAGCAGGCTCCAGGCTCTGAGCCATCAGCCCAGAGCCCGATGCGGGGCTCGAACTCACTCACGAACCGCGAGATCGTGACCTGAGCCGAAGTCGGAAGTTTAACCGACTGAGCCACCCAGGCGCCCCATTAACTTCATTTTTGTAATGGCTCAGCTCACATTTCTAGGCAGCCAATATTGCTTATATATTTACTCAAAAATTAAAATATTTACCCAAAATATGTTAATCCCTTTGTAATCTGTTCATGTTCATTCAACATTAGGTTTTAGGTAGGTGTGATTGGCTATGATGCTCAAAGCACTTAACAAGTGAGAATTGATATTTGTTGCCAAGCTGTCTTGCTAACATCATTTTCACTGTGTTCTGCTTTTTTGCCCACCAAGTTGTTATTGTGTTATTCAAAAAAAAGAAGTCGAAGCTTATTTAGAGTAAAGTGGATTTCTAAAATTACATCTAATAATTTGATCTCTCGATCAGCTATTGTGTGCAAAATTATTCTGAATGATTGCAAAACTATATCATCACCATTTGCATTTTTGGTTGGAAAATAAAATTAAGTGTAAAATGTATTAATACAATTTTACTGATCTTTATGATTTATATTTAATGCATACAAATATGTTAAAGGAATGTAGGAATTATGAGCAAAATTAGGTTATAATGTCACTGTTGAGTGACGCTAAAAATGTATATACTGAATAAACACATATTTTTCCATTCCTGGGTTTCCCATTTACTCTAAAGAATAATTTTGATTTTTCAAACATATTCTACTTATATAATCCATAATTTCTACCACCTATTACTTTTTTTTTAGTATAAACCTCAGGCTTAATTACATATAAATACTAGCTTGCACAAATTTCCCATGGTGAATACTTAATATACAAAGAATTTCAAGGTTTTAGAAGTAATGTATTCTTAAAATCAAAAACTGTGATTGTGTATCAAATTCTCTGGAAACATAGAATACACTACTCCAATTTCAACACCTCTCACAAATGAAAACAATAATTGGTCCAACATCCAATATAGGAACTCAGGAAACATCACGAGGGTATCTGGATGGAAGGCCAATTTCATTGAATCAAGACACATTTTGGATAGAGACGGAGGTGATAAGCAAGTATTTTCTGCACACAAGAAACCTTTATTCAAAAGTCTCCACATAGGTATTAACCTATTTCTTTACGGGCTTTCAAGAAGAACATTTTTGTGGGTTGGGTTTTACTGGCATACTGTTTTGTGACAAGAGTTTATTAATCCCATGCAGAGTCCTGACCAGAATGTTGTAGGGTATATGCCATAGGAATAGAAATAAGGGTCTTTTTCATAAATTTGGAGATTTATAGAATATTTATAGGTAAATATGTATATATTTAAATAACGTTATATATGGCAATAATAGCTGCTGTGAGCCATATGTAAGCAATTGCACAATTGTACTTGTATTGCTGCTACTCAGGGAAGGTGAATTAGTCTAAACCCATACGCAAGGGTTTTATCTTATGGTTAATCCTATAATCATAAGATTCTAGTTATCCCACACCAAAACGTAAATAAATGTATCATTTTTTATTCTAAGGATTACTTTATTTTTGCTTTACTTCAGCATAGCCTATGCCCTGAAATGTCACTTCAAGTTGGAAAATAAATGTGGATATTCTAATCACTATCCTCCTGACTTAATTTTAATGTTATTTCCTTACATAAGACATATAAAAAGGCAGGAGTTGGAAATATGGAAAGTAGAATGGTTTAGGTCAAGGAACACTGGAATAAAATCACAGAGACCTCTATTCTGGTTCCAGAAGCTTGGACAAGCCATTCAGCCTTTCTGGGTCTCAGTTCTCTCACGTGGAGAATGTGGGGGTCCATCTTTATGGGTACTTATAACTCGAATTGCCCATGCCTTTGGGAAATACAATCAGGAAGGAAACAACCTAGCTGAGCTCATGCAGGTCCTTGGGATTGCCTTTTGCTATATTTCTTTTAAAATTTTTTTTTTCAACATTTTTTATTTATTTTTGGGACAGAGAGAGACAGAGCATGAATGGGGGAGGGGCAGAGAGAGAGGGAGACACAGAATCGGAAACAGGCTCCAGGCTCCGAGCCATCAGCCCAGAGCCTGACGCGGGGCTCGAACTCACGGACCGCGAGATCGTGACCTGGCTGAAGTCGGACGCTTAACCGACTGCGCCACCCAGGCGCCCCTTGCTATATTTCTTATCCCTGAGTTATCTTGAATGTTATTTCTCATTCATCTAGTAGGGTAGTGTTATCTGACAAAGGAGAATGTGTTTCCGATTTTGGTCACATCTGAAAGGAATTTTTCCTGGAAGAAAGATTATGTCGGTACCCTGAAAAACATTATGTTTCTCTCTGTATTCCAGATCTCATATTATTTTATTTATATGAGAAAAGTTAGAATGTTGTCTTTTGACGTGAGAAAACCCCCTGAGATCATAAGGAAAATGAATTCCTGAAACACTAAAAGTCAGCCAAGTAAGTGAGAAAAAAAAAATATCCAAAAAAGTTAAGTAGACGTAGAAATCACACTGAAAATCTGATTGCAACAGTGCTTCTGTATCTAAAATTTATATTTAGCCAATGGCCATTCTAAGTAAGAAAGTAAATTTAAAAAATTGTCTTTAATGTTTATTTAAGAGAGAGAGAGAGACAGAGAAGCAGAGAGAGAGAGAGAGAGAGAGAGAGGAAGATACAGCATCTAAAGCAGGCTCCAGGCTCTGAGCTGTCAGTTGAGAGCCCAATGTGGGGCTCGAACTCAAGAAACCTGAGATCACGACCTGAGCCAAAATCAGATGCTTAACCGGAGACCCAAAAGTAAACAATTTAAGATTCAAAGCCATAAGCACTTAGAAGCAAAAGGTAGAGCAAATCCATGATTGTGGTGTAATATTTCAGATGTTCAATCTTATGCCAGTATATGTACAATCTCACATTTTGAAAATATAGGTGTTGATTTCACTTTTCCCTCCAGTTTAGGATTATACCCAAAACTGAGACACATTTTAGCCTAAAAAAGATAACATTAAAGGGAAGGATCATGCAATTTGCACAGATATGTTTTCTCAAGATACAGTAACTTTTTCCATTATGCTCTAACTGATATTTTTTAAAGTTAAATGATTTTAGTGTATTTATAAAACCACTAATGTACATACTTCACTGTGCACTACAGAAAATAATTAAATTGGGGGCTCAGTCAGTTAAGCATCTGACTTTGACTTAGCTCATGATCTCACGGTTGGTGGATTCAAGCTCCGTGTCGGGCCCTGTGCTGACAGCTCAGAGCCTGGAGCCTGCTTTGGATTCTGTGTCTCCCTCTCTCTGTCCCTCCCCTGCTCATAATCTGTCTCTCTCTCAAAAACAAATAAACATTAAAAATTTAAAAAAAAGAAAATAATTAAATTGATATTGATTTCTTCACCTATAAAATGGAATATATGCAATGTATATGAAATTAACCATTACAAATTTATCAAGATATAAAATGTATCCATTCTACTTAATCTTTTCATTATTGCTTTATCCTGCTGCATCTAATAATCCCAGACCAATACTAATATTACCACTAACAATATGATGACTAAATGCATAGAAGATTGCTTTTCAGATGTTTATGCCATTTGGCTATATTCCATTACCTATATTTAAAATACTGGATGACATCTTTCATCTGTGTTGTAGGCACATTTTTCTGATGTGCCTTTGGTGTGGGAATATTTTCTGCCTCTTTCTTTTCAAGATTGTCATCTTGTTATCAATTTCTGGGGTCCCTGCCTCTCAGAGCCTTCTGATGTCACCTTGTCTCTTTCCTGTTTTCCATTTTTATCTTTATACCATATAAATATATTTGCTGTTACTGGTTCGGCCCAGCCAAATATTTTTCAGTATGTGGGATACCTTGTCACTTGGTCTGGCTGAAGATACTTAAAAATGATTTTTGTTTGTTGCTTTTTGTTAACCTAGTTTCTTCGTTTATTGGGTTATTTGGGGGGATTGAAAAATCTATGCTTCTACTACTGCTGCCATATTGCCATATTGCTCTCCAACTTTTTACTTATTTTTTTTAACGGACACCATACCATCAGACTAGATCCCTAAACCTGAACATACTGTAGGCCGTTGATCCAAGTAGTAGCACAAATAAGGCTGCTCAGCAAAGATGGGGGTTCATATATTTAAGTTTTCAGCATAACATAAGGATGAGCTTTATTTCATTTGCAGACTGTTTTTTAACATGTTTCAATGTCACTCTCAGAGGGAGAAGGGCACTAGAAGGGAGAGCATACTTATTTTACAAATGCATCTGTATATTTATTTATAATTATATAAATGGGGTGCTTAAAGGACAAACTCTGTCAACCTTATTATCCAAAGAAAACCTAAGCACAGAGCATGAGGTTTCATTATACAGTTATTTATGGCTTGGGGTTATGCATGTGTGCCTGCTTGCATGTGTGTGTGTTTCCTTCCAAAGAGAAGGTACTAGAGAAGACAAGGCTCTCGCTCTGAAAATAGTACTTTTAAAAGTGTGAGGCTTCGGAGGTTGTTAGCATTACACATTTATCAGTTTCCAACTCCTAAGAGGAGGCAGTATAATCTCGTGCACCACCATCCTGGCCTTGACCCGGATATACCCAGCTGTCATCATCAGTATGTAAAGGACGTTGGTCCATTTGCTGTCTCTAAATGACTTCTCTTGCAAGGTGACATGGTGACAAATGCCGTGTGACTCACCATGTGCTGCAGCTTATTTTACTTCCAAATAGATTTGGTTGAAAACTACAGATGGTTTAGAGAAAACACTCAAGGAGAATAAGCTGTTCCTCCCAGGCCCCTCCAGTGGTGCCATTAGCCAAAGTCTATCCAGGTCCAAGTTACTCAACTCCTGTTCAGCACAGTGTCTCACTGAAAATTTGCAATGTTCATTAATTCTTCATATGTCGCTAAAACTTCACTGACAACATATAAAATGATCAAAGTATACAACCAAAAGGTGAATGTTAATAAAAGAGGACTTAAAGAAAAAAAAATCAATCAACTGAAGATCAAACAAATTAGCTCCTTATGATTTGACTCAGAACTATATCTCATTTTTGATTAGCCTGTTGGCATACACTTGATTGAAATCAAATTCCAATAATTGTTGTAAGATATTCTCTCAATAGACATTTACTATTGGTGATCGTTTCTCGATGTATACAAATATTGAGTCATCAAATTGTATACCATGAAACTAATGTAATCTGTCAATAAAAGGTAGAAAGAATTACTAAAAAATTGAAGTCCAAGACTGAGGAAACAAATGAGAAGGGAAGAGCAATGACAGCATCCTTGAGAACTTTGGTTACTCCAGAATATATGGGGGATGGAGATGAGAAAGATTTAGTTGACACTCCCTACCCATATGAGTTCACCTTTTCTTTCTCTTTTCTTGTCAAAGACCATAATCTCATTTTGGAGTTTTTGTTTGTTTGGTGCTAGTTCTTTAGTTGTCAGATCAATGCTGGCATTAAGCATAATGATAGGCTGTATTTGGCTCAAATTTTCAGCCGTTGTGCTGAATAAACAATAATAATCTTGGCTGCAGTAGATAGGATAATAGCCTCACAAAAATGTCAATATTTTGATCCCAGAGACCTGTGACTATGTCACCTTACATGGCAAAAAGCTCCTTGAGACAGGGATGCTAACGTGAGGACCTTCGGATGAGAAATTTAACTTGGATTAGAATTAGAGGCCCAATGTAATCATGTGAATCCTTAAATGTGGAGAATATGTTCCAGCTGCAGAGAACCAAACAGATGGCAGTGGGAGGGGGACTCAACTGCCACTGGTGGCATTGAAGAAGGTAGGAGGGGACCACCAGTGAAGGAATGCAGTTAGCCCCTAGAAGCTGGAAAAGGCAAGGAAACAGGCTTTCCCTTAAAGCCTCCAGAAAGGAACACATCCTTGCCAACACCTTGGATACAGCCCAGTGAGACTTATGTTAGACTTCTAACTACAGAACTAAGTAAATATGTGTGGTTTTAAGCCACTAAATTTGTGGTAATTTCACACCAATAGAAACCTAATACAGTGGCTAACATTGCTTGAGCACTTACTGTGTACCAGGCATGATGCTTAGTTGTTCACATGCCTTCTTTATTTCTTACAATCTTATTTTACATATGAGGAAACTGAGATTTCTAGAGGTGAAGTACCTTTCCCAACTTGAAGCAAAAGGAATCATAGAGTGAGAACTTGAATCTGTACTCTCTGCTTCGGATTGAGCTCTGGACTGCTCTCATATTCAGCCTCCCGTTGCCTTGCATGGGAGTTCCATTTGTAAATAGTGTTACCTGGAGCCATAAGATCTCCAGAATTTTCTCTGGTAGTAATTCACAGACATCACAGTGAAATGTTTGTCTGGCCTAGGCTTGCCATCATTAAGGGTAGCTCTAAAAATATTTGATTAATTAATTACTTTCTGAAATAAAGAAAGACTTTATCCAAAAGGATTATTGAAGTAAGGGCAGCACGACTATTGCAATAGAGGGAATGTTCAGGTCATAGACAACAAGCGTCTCCAAAAATACTTATTTCTTATGAAGTAAAAGAGTAATGGAATATTTTATCAATTACTTAAAAATCAATGACACATTTTAAAAGAAGGTGGGTCTGGAAGTTTGGCAGGTTGTTTTCCTGCAGAAAACAGACTGAAACAATGAGAAATGCTGAATAATTTAAAAAAATCTTATTAAAAGCATGAATGAGATAGTAAAATAATGAAGAGCCACATGATCAAAATCTAAATGAAATTGGAATCCAGAATCTCTAGAGTCAGTTTTACTCCATCTCCCAGGGTCCTCTCTTTGGGAGTGAGCTCCTTCATTCACAGTATCCGTTGACCTGAAAAACACACTCCTGCTTCCCATCCTTCCTGTCTCCCTACCAGAGGCCCTTTACTCCTAGATGCTCTCCATGGACCTAGATGCTTCTCTCAATTGCAATTAAAACACCACATCAAATTCAACCATACTGTTCTTCTCTGTTTCTTGAACACTCCAGGCATGCTCTAGCCTCAAGATTATTGTGTTTGTTGTCCCTTACTCACTCGTCTAGAATGCTATCCCTCCAGAAATACACAAGGTCATTTTTGTGTTCATCCTTCAGTGAGGCCTTCCCTGACCATCCAGTTATCCATCCAATTGTTCCAATTCTACTTTATTCCTGAATTATTTTTTTTCCATGAACACACATCGTGATCTAGATAACTAATTTAAGCACCTGTTTGTGTGTGCTTGTATGGCAGGAGGTATATAATTTACTTATTTATTGATTCTCTTCTCACTGGAATATAAATGTCCCTAGCAATGCAATCTATCTCTGCTTTGTTCACTGCTGTATTGCAATAAATTACCTGTAACATAGTAAGTGCTAAACAGATATTTATTAAATGCATGAAAGAATCAAAACAAATAATATTCCTAATATAATAAGTAGCTCAGAGAAAAAAAAAGTACCTAAGCATAAAAGCAACATAAATACTATGAGAGAGAACCAGCAGAAACAAAAAATTCAGAAAGAGATCTATAAAGATTTTAAGGCAAAATTATCACAGAGATTATACTTGTTCACTCTATTTAATTAAAAAATAGATGACAAATATCAAGATCATGAAACTATAAAAGTAACTAAGTAGGTATGAAATTAATTTCTCCATAATAAAAATATAATAAATTATAAAAACTTAAGTGTTTATCAGCACATTAGATTCAGTTGAAGAGACAATTAATAAACTGTAATATAAGTGAAGAGATTTTATCTAGAATCCAACACAAAAATAAAGGTATAAAATACATGAAAAGAGGTTAAAAAACTAAAAAAAAAAAAAAAAAAAAAAAAAAAAAAAACAGCAGAGTGAGAATTTCCAGCACACATTTAGCACAAACTTCAGAGGAAAAAACAATTTACGGTACTATGTGGGGGGAATGAAAAAGTAACTGGTGTCAGCCTTACCCACGTGCTGTTCACCAGTATAGGATTGGACAAAATAAAAGTACCTGTTTCAGATATTGGATGATAAGTGCATGAGACTAAGATCCCCAAGAGAAGGGAAACAGCCATGGTGACCTTTTGATCACCCAGTTCTTAGTCTGTGAAGGTAGCAGAGAGGAGGGAGCTACTCAGTGAAGGGATTCTGAAAATCAGCATGGTGTTTGCTTTACATCAGTGGCTAAATTTTGGCTTAGTTTGACTAAGTTTTGCATACCCAGAGTACAAGACCCCAAGCTACAAGGCAGCTCATTCTGGAGCTTGCATAATGCTGATTGGAGAGCTCTGAATAGTTAGAGTAGAAAGACTTTGCTGAATATCCCAAGTGTTCAATGGAGACCCCAGAAAGGCAATGGCCCAGGAGGAGGGTCACCCTATCCCTAGATTAAAAATTAATCTAAACCTGGCCTAACACAATTTTTAATGTTTATTTATTCATTTTGAGAAAGAAGAAGATAGTGTGCACATGAGCGCACATACACAGGTGGGTGGGTAGGGGAGGGGCAATTAGCGGAGAGAAAATCCCAAGCGGGCTCCACACTGTCAACAGAGTGAGAAGCAAAACTCCATCTCACGAACTGTGAGATCATGACCTGAGCTGAAACCAAGAGTCAGACGCTTAACCAACTGAGCCACCCAGATGCCCTTGGGTTTAAACTTATTAACAAAGTTTAAACCAAATCTTGAAAGTTTCAGGCTGATTCCCTAGCAAATTATCTGAATGCACAGGAAAAAAATGCAATACTTTAGTGTTATGATTCTTTAATTTCGGATCATTTTTTTTTATAAATTGGAATTTTAATATTAAATTTTTTAATGTTCATTTATATTTGAGAGAGACTGAGTGTGAGCAGGGGAGGGGCAGAGACAGAGGGAGACACAGAATCTGAAGCAGGCTCCAGGCTGAGCAGTGAGATCATGACCTGAGCCAAAGTCAGATACTTAACCGACTGAGCCATCCAGGTGCCCTGGAATTTTAATATTTTAAAAAAGTTCTGTGTAGGGGCGCCTGGATGGCGCAGTCGGTTAAGCGTCCGACTTCAGCCAGGTCACGATCTCACGGTCCGTGAGTTCGAGCCCCGCGTCAGGCTCTGGGGCTCTGATGGCTCGGAGCCTGGAGCCTGTTTCCGATTCTGTGTCTCCCTCTCTCTCTGCCCCTCCCCCGTTCATGCTCTGTCTCTCTCTGTCCCCAAAAAATAAATAAAAAACGTTGAAAAAAAAAAATTAAAAAAAAAAAAAAAAAAAAAAAAAAGTTCTGTGTATATAAATGTTTATGGTTGTGTTTACCATAGTGTGAGACTTTTCTGTAATTTGGGCCTATATACATTTCCTACTCTCACTGTGTTGCTATGTATAAGATTTGTCTCTTGTAAAATGTTTAAAATACTGAAGAGATTCTGAATTATTTCATTTATAAACTTGATTAATTAGGTATATAAAGATTATTGAAGTACCTTGAAAAATTGTGCTTATTAGGTTTGTAATGCTGCACTGTCCAGGTTTTGAAGAATCACAGAAAATTGGTATCTGTGCCTGGTGTCTGATGTACACAATGTCTATCTTTACCTATCAAATTAATAAATAATCATGGGCGCCTGGGTGACTCAGTTAAGCGTCCAACTTCGGCTCAGGTCACGATCTCAGAGTTCAAAAGTTCGAGCCTTGAGTCGGCTTTGTGCTGACAGCTCAGAGCCTGGAGACTGCTTCAGATTCTGTGTCTTCCTCGCTGTCTGCCCCTCCCCCACTCACATTCTGTCTCTCTCTCTCTGTCTCAAAAATGAATAAACATTAAAAAAATAAAAATAAAAATAAATTATCAGTTTGTGCTAATACCCGATATCAGCAAGGATGCAATGAGATGAGCATTCTATATACTTCTGGTGTAAACATGAATTGACACAACTTTTCTGTAAATATGTTTGATCAATATTCTCAAGATGTTTAAGTATTTATAATTCCAAGGAAGTTATCCTTTTACATTTCTAAGATGTTAAGTGTCATATATTTTATACGATGAAAATGTTGAGCAATCAAAATAGTTAACAGAAAGTTGAACAATGTATAATATGAATTGAACTCACATTTTATGTGAAGGTTAATTTCTAATGTAAATGGTTAAGACTTTTGGAATATTCAGAATTACCTTTGAAACACTATTTAAATTTGCTGTAGAATAGATTTGTGTATCATTGCTCATTGATTCCCACATAGCCACTTTCTTTCTATAATGTTGTAACAGATTGTTACTTCTCAGTTTTAGCTTTTTATTTTTTGCTGCTCGAATTTTCATGTCTTTATTTAATTTTTGGCTCCTCGTAATCATTTTGATATTTTAAATCAAATAATCATATTATTATATGATTATAATCATATTTGATATGTTAAAAGGAGATACAGAAAATTTTATTCAATATGTATAACTTGATTTTTTTCAATATACCTGACATATATTGTATAAATTTAAGGTGTACAACATGTTAATTTGATACATTTATGTATTGTAATATGATTGCCATTGTAAAGATACTTACCACCTCTAACACGTTACATAATTATCCTTTCTTTCTAGTGGCTGGAATACTTAAGTTCTGCTCTTTCAGCAAGTTTGATGATTATAACACATTATCTATATTCGTTTCGCTCTGCATTCGTTCTCTATGGCTTATTTACCACTCACTGTATGCTTGTATTCCCAGTCAACATCTGTCTTAGCCCCCCTTTCCCCAGACCCTGGTAACCACCATTTTACTCTGTTTTTAATAGTTTTGCTTTTTCAGCTTCCATAATAAGTGATATCATACAATACTTGTCACTGTCTGACTTACCTCACTTAACATCGTGTGCTTAATTTCCATCCATGTTGTCACAAAAGGCAGGATGTTCTCCTTTCTTGTGGTTGAATTACATCCTACTATGCATATTCCAGTATGTATATTCCAGTATATATATTCATCCACTGATGGACATTTTAGGTTGTTTCCATACCTTGGCTATTATGAATAAGACTGTAATAAGCATGGTTTGAAATTCTGTTTTCATTTCCTTTGAGTATATATCCAGAAATGGAATTGCTGGATCATATGATAGATCTATTTTTAAGTTTTTGAAGAAACTCCATATTGTTTTCCGTAGTGGTTGGACCAGTTGAAATTCATACCAACGGTATATAAGTGTTCCCTTTTCATCACATCCTGGCCAGTGCCTATGATCTCTCCTCTTCTTGATGGTATCCATTCTAATGTTAATGTCTTTAAATTTATGTCCTGTTAAATCTTACCTTTTATTTTCTTTATTGTAAATTTTACTAATTTTCTTACTTAGTATTTAAACTCTCATTCTTCTTTGATACTTTAATATTTTAATTATTAAGTTGAATTTTATTCTTTTATTACTTGTTTTTGTTTAATCACTTAAAAATATAAACCTTGTTACTTTACAATTTTCCTTCCATGCTCTTCTATAGCCTTTGCTTTTAGAACTGCCAATAGGCAGATTTACTCACAGGAGTTGTGATAAGAGGAGGCACATACCAGCAGCCAGGGATTTGGATGTCTTCTTTTCTGAGCAACTATTCCTGCTCTCAGGATCCTCCTAATGGTCACCCCAGGAGTATTAAAGATTTATTTTCCAAAATGGCTCCATTATTGTTAATCTTCATAGGAGAAGCTCAAGTGTCCCTTGACAGATCTTATACCTTTTAACTAACAAGGCAGACTCCAAGACCTAGGATTTGTCACCCTGCACCTGCCCACCCCTTAACACAAGAAATTACCAGCTGCTTGTTAGTTGGAGAAAAGCCTTCTTAAAAAGCAGAACACTGGGGGTGCCTGGGTGGCTGCATCGGTTAAGGGTCTGACTATTGGTTTAGGTTCAGGTCATGATCTCATGGTTCATGAGTTCAAACCCCTCATTGGACTCTGTGTTGACAGTGTAGATCCTACTAGAGATTCTCTCTCTCCCTCTCTCTGCCCCTCCACCCCCTCAAAATAAAGAAATAAACTTAAAAAAAAAAAGGAGCAGAACACTGCATCCAAAGAATGCAACCAATAACCATAATGGGTATCAAACAAACCATCTTCAAGAGTCAACGCCAAATAACTATTTTAATTCTGACATGTACCAGGTTTGGAAGAGTAACCAAAACTCAGTCTTGGGTAGGCAGGAGGTGAGCAACGTTAGGAATGGCTGAGTCAGGTCTCTGGGTAGGAGCAAGATGGCAATGCTTTTAAGCAGTACCAAAAGTGGTGCAAACAAACAAAGGTAGAACACTGTAGTAAAGGGACTGAGATACGGACACTATGCATGCCACACAACAGGGGCTCTGGATCTGTGAATACTCCAGGAAATTAGTTACATACTAGAGGGATAAGATGAGAAGCTTTTCTTTGGAACATGGTAGAAGGCTTGTTGTCAGGGACAGACTATAAAGGAAGGGTGATTGCTGCTGTGGTGTTGACCTAGTTTCTAGAGTTTCTTTAATTTCCTAACCAAAGTCACGATTATTTTTGGAGTCTAAGGGAAAAACAAATATCAGTGTGGGGGACAAGTGTCCCCCCTTGAGGATGGGGAAGAATGCAAAGTCTGGGAGACATGCAGGTTTGGCATCATTCTACTCTTTCCATGATTACTATTTAATTTATAAAATCACTTTCAGTGTAATTATTCCCAAACACACAAGTGATTTGTGCATGTCACAGAGGACTGCCAGGAGCCTGCCTTTACTAGTCTGTGGTGTTACTGGTTTCATTAAATTTGCTAAACTTACTGTAGACCTTCTAAATTGGCTCACAAATATCCTCCTATGAGTTACCAACATTTTTATGACTTGAAACAGGCCCCCAGTTGTGCACTAATTAAATCTGTATGTGAATCAGAAAGTGATGGTGTTCCTCTATTTTGTCTAGTAATAGGTCCAGAATAAGTTAGGAAAGTGACTCATAAATGGACGTAACTTTCTATCAAGTATTTAGAATTGTTTGTTGTCGGGAAGTACCCCTTGTTATTTCCCAAATTGGATCAGTTTCTCTAATGAGGTGGTTTGGGTCACAGAGTAACCAATCAGGAAGCTTCGAGAACCCAGTGAAAGACAGGAGAAAAGAAATGAGGAGTGGTTTCCTTTTCAACCTTCCATTGAAAGCAGGAATGACAATGTTGTCACAAGTTTGCCAAGCTGATAACACACAACTTTGATTTAGGAGACAAATAGCTAACCATAAAATTCAGAAGGTGTGAGTGTCATTGCTTTTGAAAGCAGTAACATTTGGACTCCATAAACTCAGATGGAGTCCTATTTAACATTCATCATCCTTTTCTGCCCAGAGAAGGCAATATTTACCAAATCAAATTGAAATTCACCTATGGAGCCTCAATTATGTTGCTAAGGTATTAATTTTAATTCTTAATTTCCCTGAGAATGCAATGTTCCTCATACTTAAAAAAGTATTCAACTCATGGTATTATAAAAATAAAGGTAAAACAGAATCAACCTTTGCTGGGTTTTTTTTTTTTTCCCACTTCATTTGGAAGTGCTATAAGACTATGTTTGTTGAAATAACTTCCTACTTGTCTAAATATGTGGGTGAATGTGTGACTAAGAGAGGAAAGGATATAAAGAATGAAAGCAAAGTTCCACTATTCCTGGCATCACGCCTAAGCAGAATCCCCACTGGCCCTTCTGGAATGAATGGAGAAGACCAGCTTTCTTTGACATCCTGTTGTCCCTCCCGAGTCCTGACTTCTGGCAGCGCAAAAGGAAGGAAGGGAAAAGGTAACACTGCTTTGGAGGTGTTTCTGCTTCCACTCCTACCCTTCACACCCCGTTTTTCCTTTTGGATTTTTGGTCATGGCTGCCAAGAATATAAATTTATAACCACTGCAAACACAAACGCTGCTCTGTAGTTCATTCAAATTTAATGGAAGAAAACAAGGGAAAGTTGTATTTTCTTGCACAAATTTATTAACGTAAAGGTGACAGAGACACTAGGGCGTGTGGAAAACATGAAAGAAAAAGGGAGTGATGGAATGTGGAACCTAGTATATAATGTTCAAGAATAAACAAAATAAAATAAAACTCGAAAATCTTAGACATTTTTATATTCTTTATGGAGCTCTTTTATTTTCTTTTTCCTTCTAAATTACATTATAGGGTTTTTTTTTGTATGTTTGTTTGTTCACCAAACACTCAAACTGAGAAAGATATTTCTGAAAATGACAGAAATTAATGTCCAGCCACCACATGATCTTTTTTTTCTTTCAAAATAAAATTTGTTTTCATCTCAGTCTTCAAATTAAAATTAGGCTATTTTTCTAAGTACAGAATAATACCTGTACAGCATATATTTAGTTTGAGAACACTGATGACATCAGAAAGGCATTAAAGGTTGCAAAACATACAAAATGGATATTCTAGACATTATTTAAGCAATCACTAACTTTAAGGCTTTTAAGTTGTTTCTTAGTTTTTACTATTAAAGTCTGTAACCTCATTATCATACTGTAAACTGCAAATCTGAATAAACAGATTTATTTACAAACTCAGAATAGTGAACAGTATGCATCATGCCGGCAACCACAAATGTTGATTATCTGAAACCATCAGTCCTAACAATTCATAGTCATTTAATACCATCTTGCAATGTCTTCGCTTATTCCTGTACTTGATAACTATTGGAAGTAAGAAGGCCGGCATGGCTCCAGGCTTGGGGATACATGAATAATGACAAGACAGTGACAGTTTGGTCTCAAGATGCCTATATTCCTTTAGGTGTATATAATCAGTAAACATATATAAATAAGATACAGACTTTATAAGTGCTTTGGATAAAATGAACAGGGTGATCTGACAGATTCTCTTTTGTTGTTGTTTATTTATTTATTTTGAGAGAAAGAGAGAGAGAGAGAAAATGCAAGCAGGTGAAGGGCAGAGAGAGAGAGAATCCCAAGCAGGCTCTGTGCCACCAGTTCAGAGCCTGATGCAGGGTTCAAACTCACAAACTATGAGATCATGACCTGAGCTGAAATCAAGAGTCAGACGCTTAACCCACTGAGCCACTCAGGGATCCCAACCTGATAGATCCTAACTGCAGAGGGCTACTTAGCTAAAAGGGCCAGGAGCAAACACTTTGAGGACTTGGTATTTGGTTGATGCTTGAATAGTGAAAAGAAACCAGTCATTCATGGAACAGAAGGGAGGGAAGAAGAAAATAGCAATTACAAAAGCCCAGGGCAGGCAAAAGCTTGGCTGGAATTAAGGAACAAAGAGGATTTCTGCATAGCTGAAGTGAGGCAGGGAGGATGCTCCGAAGATTGCCTTCCTCACTTGCAGAGCCCTGTTGACTATGCTACCATGCTGGATGTTGCCACAGGTGCTAGCAAAAATCCTGGAAGGATTTTTAAGCAGAGCAATTGATTTACTGTGAATTAACTTTTTGAAGAGTCATTCTGGCTAAGAATGACTCTGGAAAGAGACCATGGGGAGAAGAAAAGAAGCAGAGAGACTGTACAGAAGGACATTTCAACAGGACCAGTAAGAAGACTAAGATACTTTGGATAAATGTGGGTAGAGTTAAATGGACATTTTCAGATATGTTTCAGCAGCAGAGGTATCAGGAAATGCTTATAGATTACAAATGAGAGACAAGGAAAAGAAAGGAAAGATGAATTAGTCATATATGTTTTACTCCTGCAGTTGGGTTGGTGGAGTAATTTATTGACAAAAGAAAGCCTGGGGGGAGAACATGTTTTGTGGATACATTTAATTGCGACCCAATGGTCTGGGTTACATGGACAAGTTAAAATGGACTTGGAGCTCAGGAGGTTTAAATTTAAGTGGCATTTAATATTATAGTGAATAAGATCTTCTAGGGAAAAAATGTGGAACTAGAGGAGGCTCAGGAACCAAGTATGGGACATTCCAAAATTTAGAAATAAGGTTGAGAAAGAGGAGAGAAAGAAAGAAATGGAGGAAGAGTAGTAACTGAGGTAGAAGAAACGCCATAGAGTCTGATGTCACTTAAGAGAGGAGAATTTTAAGGTGATGGTGAGTGGTCAACAATGACTGATGAGACCGCAGTCGGAAGCTCAGGTGTATGGATTTGGTAGTAATAATCAAGTTCACAGAGAAAGACTAATGGGGACTTCAGTTTCTGGCGTAGAGTGGAATAGATATAAAGTAAACCCCTTCCTGGCATAGCACATATGATAACTATGTATAATATACTTGAGTAGTATTTTGAATAAAACCCAACACCTCTTTAAAGCTTGGTTGAGTGATGGTAAATGAGGGAATTTCTCAGAGGCCAGAAACAATAAGAAGTTAGGCCAGGCAGTAGCTCTGGGGGATTTGCCAGCCCTGAGAACTCAAGTGTCCCTAACAGGCTATTTCATTCATTTCTTTTCTAGTCCTTTGTGGAATGTGACCTTTAAAGGTTTTTTTCTTAGATTCTATCATGTGTCCTGTAGAGTCCCCTGGGCTCCGGTGATATCTCTCTCCACATCGGATTTCCATACCTGTCAACCCAGATCAAATTTAGGGAAGCATGTTCCCCCTCGAATAGGTGCAGATTTTCTAAGTGGAAGATCATAGGGGAATTGGACAGTTTAGAGAATATTAAAGCCAAACAGAAGTAGTTCAGAAGTTAAAAATAAAAGTCTACTGCAGTCAATGTGAAAAAAGTATATATCTAGCTGAGCAGAAACACCAGCATAAAGGCAAAACTCTAAAATAATTAGAACGCCAAATTCAGAAATTTAAGTAAGAGATAATGTTGTTATCACATTGGGTTTATTTCAAGTATGCAAAATTGCTCCAGTGAGGATACCTGTTAATAACAATTCACTGCAAGAACACATTTTAAAAATGTATACAATAATCTCAATAGATGCAGAAAAAAAAAGTTAAAATTCAACTGAGAACTCCTTTCCTTGATTTCAGTTAGGCACATGGACTTCCAGCTAAGATTGTGCTTTTCAGTATCACTTGTAGCTTAGGGTGGTCATATGATGAAGTTCTTGCCAACAGGATGTGAGAAGAAGTGATGTGAGTAATCTCTGGGTCTTGCCCTCATAATGAACTAGGCTGCCACTGCCACCTCTCTCTGCTCTTTCAGCTTCTGTTCTGCCCAGACCTATCATATGCACAGGCATTCTTAGTTCCCTATAAAATTAGAGCCACTCAAGACATACCTCTTAATTTTCTGCTTTGTATTGCCATTGTGGGTGTTCTCTATCTGTGCTAATAAATTCTAAGCTTCCCAAAACAGAGAGTTTTACTTATTCGTCTTTGTATTCTTTTAGAACTTGACATCAAATTTAGTGCACGGGAAGTATTTTTGAATATATATTTAATTGCCCTCAACTTCGTTTTCCTCTTCCTGCTGTTAGCTAAATGTGGTGCTATTTGATTGAGGCAAAGTCTTACCAAGCTAAAAAATTAAGGTACAATTTTGAAAATTTGAGTCCATTTAAATCCTCATGTTACGCTTAATTGCAGAGATTTAATAACCATTTGTCTCCCTGGTGGAAGAGAAATAGCCCGAAGCCCTTGGAAGGCAGAGCTAGAATGTCAGGAGCTGAGAGTTTTTGCTGAATTTTTCTGAACTCAAATCTTAATTCTTATAGCACATAACAGACATATAATATAAATATTTTATTTCTTGGCATTCTTAGACTAAATTAAAAAGAGATCCTGTACCGATTTAGGACAGTTTTTCATAAATGTTTTGGAATCTGTAGATATATAAAAGAAGATGAGGTGCTTCTCTATTTCTAGAATTGATTAAGCAAAAATTATTTATTGAGTGATTACTAGTAATGATATGACCTTCAATAATTGTTTAAATCTCCCTATACCTGATTTCTTGATCTTACAAAGTTTTGACCTGGATGATTGCTAACATTCTCCCAGTTATGAAAGTCCATTTATTTTGTTTCAAACACTGCTTTGCCATTAAAAAATATTTGCAGAAAAAGTATAATGGTTGATCCCTTTAAATATAATTTCTGTTAGGGGTGCCTGGATGGCTTAGTCAGTTAAGCATCTGACTCTTGATTTCAGCTCAAGTCATGATCTCACGGTCCTGAGATGAATCTCCACATGGGGCTCTATGCTGACAATGTGGAACCTGCTTGGGATTCTCTCTCTCCCTCTCTGTCTGCCTTCACCCCACTCACACTCTTGCTCTCTCTCTCTCAACATAAATAAGCTGTATATATATATATATATATATATATATATATATATATAGTTACTGGTAGAGCCATCTAGTGTAGCAATTCTTAACAGATCAAAGGTGTATGAGTGAACTTGAATTTTGATGGGCCTTCACCATATGGTACTGTATTAGGTATACTATGGGGAGAAGCAGAGAATGAGCTAGGTGAATAAAGATAAATCAAAACTTGGTTGCATAAACTTTAGAGCACTGAAAAAAATGAAGTTGTGAGAATAAAAAAATACATGCAATGAATGATTCAACATGAGCCAACAACATCTACAATATGTTGTGTACTTGGGGTTACATCAATAAACAAAACAAATATCCCTGCTCTCATGGAGCTTCATGCAAGTAAAATGATGCTTTTACATTTTGGAAGTCCTCTGTCAGATGGCTCACAGGAGAAAGGTGAAGATGTTACCAGGTACCTGCCAGAAGGAACTGACATTAGAATTCACTCCAGCAGGAAAGAGAGTTGTAATAGAAAGGTACAAAAATGTAGATCAGAGGCCACAAGAAGGGGCATTTGCATATACTGTGTGGGTTTGTAGAATCGTGAGGAGCATGAAAGCATTTCAGCATAATCAGTGATCAGTGATTTTAGGAAAAGAGAAAGTTCACAGTCTCAAGTCTGATGACCAGTGATCCAGGTAATGATGCCATTTTCTCTTGTCCCCTGTGTACCAGCAGCCTTAAGGCACCACCTCTGCTTCAGAAGCAGATGGGCCAACCCAAGCTTGGGGCCAGGCTTCTGACATCTCACTTGTTATATACCAGAGACAGCACGGGATATTTTAATATGGTACATGCTTTGTACTGGAGCAATCTAATCAGACAATCTATCAATACAAGTCTACTGTGGGCCACAACCATGCTTTGTCACAATCTGCTTCCAGGACAGAAATGTGGGCATAGAGGCTCTGCATCCAAGAAACAAACAACATTGATAAAGTTATAAATGAAAACAGGGATGTCTTTCACCATCCTCCACCCCTCCCCCAGCTGCATGAGGGCTGGAACTTACTCCCCTGGCAGGTTCCTCAGTATCTGCCAGTGCCACTACTAATTGGTTCAAAGTCATCTCCTGCATTACTCTCTGTCCTCCATTCCAGAGGAGGGTTCAGTAGGTTACTTCCCACATGGCACTACTCAGTATCATGTAGCCAGATAGTGTTTCAATCCAAAGGCATCAAGAGATGTAGACGAGGAAGCATACAGTCTAGGAGTTATGTAAACAAAGCTTAAAAGGTTTTAGCTTTGATATGAAGTAAAGCTGGCAGTTTAAATATATCTTAACTCAGGCTCTCTTAACTGTTTCATATAATCTATTTATTTAAAAAAAAGATATTTTGTTAACATATTGTTAGAATAGTCTCATATGCACTGGTGTTCAGTCCCTTTTATTTCTTGAATTATTCTTGTTAGGTTGTTAGGTTGCTCATGACGCAGAGAGAGAATTCATTATTAAGCAATGCTTTAATGTTGAAAGTATGGTGTGTGTGTGTGTGTGTGTGTGTGTGTGTGTCAGGGGTGGGGGAGAAGTCCAAATCTGTCTCTAGGACTGAAAGATGCATTCCTGCTTCTTCTTCTCTTAAATATTGCTCCCTTTCCAGCAAGTCCTGGCATAGAAACCCTATGAGATTTCCCAATTCAGTTTAGTTTGGGGCCTTTCCTGCCCTAGAATTGCCAGATATTGCTGTCTGACACATCTTTGAACCTGAGCTGAGCCAGAAAATTAGGGCCCTGGGAGCAGAGTCCAAGTGAGGGAACCGATTCAAGACTACCTGGCCTGGAGTCCACGTGGCACAATCACAGAAACCTAATGCAGGTCGGGCTGGTGATTTTGGCCAGTGCATAAAATCCTCTTGAGGTGCAAGCTCAAACTAGCAGTTGCTAGGCAGATATTTTGAATGAAAAATGACCCATATAATTTTATAAAGAATGGATGAATAGCAACAATAATAACGTCTTACATTTGCATAGCACCTGGCATCTTTCAAGTGTATTCATATATACATTTCTATGTTCTGCCAGAACAGTTATACATTATGGATTTATGCCACGTAGGATTTTCCCTGATTTGGGTTCATATAATCTTATGTGCACAGAACGCTAGGAGCTTGCCTAGTTCCACTTGTTTTCATGCAAGAAGCATCAGAAGTTAGACAGGGTTTGAATGTGTTCAAGACAACAGACCATACGTACGGTAAAGTGAAAATTGGTAGAATCAGAAGGCCTGGGTTCTGCTATGGTTATCATTATCTTTATTAATGATCTTAATTTGGAAGCTGTGCCTCCTTATGTCAATGCTGCACCTACCAGGCCAGGCCAAGATCAGCCACAGGGAGTCACACAATTGTTGCTTATTATCCCTAGATGTTGGCTACAGAAGGCCTCCAGATACTGTTGGCAGTTTTGTGCAGTCATGTAGTTTGCATTCACAACAATCCTAAGGGGAGTTGGTCACATCTGCAAGCAGGCAAATCAGAGAAGCAGGAGGGGGCCATGCATTGGGTTTAACTGAGCATGCTCAGCCCTTTCTTCCAAACTTATCAAACAGATAAATCATTCTTCCTCTCTTGGGGAAAAGTGAACAAGAAGGCAGGCAGAAGCTGAATAGATTCCTTTCACATGATTTTCCTCCAAGAAAGAGATTAGAAAATGTCTCTTCTTTATGGAAACAGGAAGAGTGGGAAATACATAAGCTACATTGCTTTAGTGACTGAATTTTTTTGGTAACCATGCATATTTGTTTACTTTAGCTGAGCTCATTTTACTATATGATTATTAGTTCCCATTACTCAGTTCCAACAATTATATTCGAATTTATGTTCAGAAAGTCATAGCAAGAACCCAGATTCAGTTATTAATTTTGTGAAGTATTTCAAACCATAGACTAGCTGCATGATGCAGCAGAATACATTGCCATTTAACACAATATGATCCACCATTTTGTTGTTTCCAGAAATTCCACAAAGAAAATCTATTTTTTTTTAAATATATATGCCACTGTCATTTGCCTGGGAAATCTATTTTTCATATGCTAATGAGCTTAGTCAACCTTTGCAGTGGGCTTTAGTTTACATTGTTTCCCAGTTTATTTCATCAATGTCTTAAGTGAGCAAAGTTAAAAAATTAGTATTACATTTCAGGTAAATTACTTTTCTTCAAAATAGAACAATGGGCCAAACCCTGTCTTATAAGCTTAGAAATTATTCTTTCGTTGAGTGGACATTAGGTAATATTTAATTCTTACAAAACAAACTGTATATACACAATTGACTGAAACTCACTGTAACATTGTTAGGGCATAAAATTAACACTTTTAATGGCTTTTCAATGTTGCAATGAGTGCTATGTTCTTGTATTACTTGTAAACAACATGATATATTAACTAAAAATAAGAAAAAAATTGAGCCAAATTTTTGGTATAGCCTTGGAATTTTTCTTCCTAATTAAATTAAGTTTTCCTAAGTAAATATATGCAAACATTAACATGATACTGTGATAGAATGCCTGTTATTTCTATATTCTATGTAACACATTTGTGTTTTTTTAAGTTTTTTTTTTTGGAAGAGAGAGAGAGAGAAAAAGTTCAAGGGGGGCAGAAGCAGGGGCAGAGAGAAGGATAGACGGAATCCCAAGCAGGCTCCACGCCATCAGTGCACAGCCCGTTGCAGGGCTCAAACTCACAAACTGTGAGATCATGAGCTGAGCTGAGATAAAAGAGTCGGACGCTTAACCTACTGTGCCACCCAAGAAACCCCAACATTTGTATTGTTTATGTGTTACTTTTACGTATATGACTAAGAAGCCAAGTTTATTGAATGTTCTAGGCAAACTTCAAGTTTTTTGCTCTCAAAGTTTATTCATAGACTTTATACATTAAAAAGTGCTTTTTTAATTCATTAAAAAGGTTTTTTTTTAATCATTAGGCACTAGAGACTAAGAAATTATATTTGCCATTTTCTGTTGACTTTTTCTGATATAATGGATATGAGAGTTATAACTGAAAAAAAGAAAAATGGTCTCAAATATACCTACTGTGGTACTGGCTGAAGCCTGAATGCTAATCTCAGAGAAGTGGTGAGTATGGCTGTAATGAAGATTTAAAGCTGAGGCCAGTCAAAGACATTGAAAAGAACTCAGAAAGGTAATTCTGACTGACTATAGACACAATTAATACATGTTTGCAGTTAAATAATAGCAACTAATATTTATTGAGAATGTACACAACTCCACACATGATATTCTAAGCTTTATGCATGTTTAAACATTTGATTTGAAAAACAACACTTTAAGGTATATACTACTAATAACCCCACATCATAGATGGTGAAATGGAAAAGTCCAAGAGATAAGGTAACTTTCCCAGACTTTCTTTGTGGTGAAACCAGGATTCAAACACAAGAAGTGCAATTAAAAAACAAAAAAAGATAGGAAGAAAATAAAAAGAAGAAGAAAGGAAAGGAAAAAGACAAAAGAAATTAAAGTTATACAGGTTGGAAAGAGAAAAGATAAACTTTATTTGCAGATGACTGGATCCTATTAGTAAAACTCCTGAGGAATGCACAGAAAAATTACTAGAAAAAAATAGATCAAGCAAAGTTTTAGGATACATGACCAACATACAAAAATTTATTTTATTTCAATATTCTAATAATGAAAAACCTAAAAATAAAAATAATAACTTTTTTTCTTAAATTTTTCTTAAATTATTATTAGTAGTATCAATAAGAGCTTAGGGATAAATATAACAAAGGAAGTAACATTTTTATACTGAAAACTACAAAACGTTGCTGAGATAAATTAAAGATCTAAGTAGATAAATAATACATATTTGTGAACTGGAATACTCAAAGTAGATAAAGAAATAATATATATCCGTGAACTGGAATACTCAAAATTATGAAGATGTCAATTCTACCGGATTTTATGTATATATTTAACATAAACCTTGTCAAAAACGTGAGCTGTTTTTATTTTTGTTGTTGCCAACAATGGATATACTGATCCTACAATGTCTGGAAATACAAAGAACCTAAAATATCCAAAATAAATTTGAAAAAAAAAAACTTGGAGAACTTATACTACCCAATTTTAAACTTACCATAAGGTCATAGTAATTAAGACAATATGGTATGGGCACACAGATTGGTGAAACAATTGAAAGTCCAAGATAAACTCTTACGTTTACTATCAATTGATTTTCAATGAAGATACCAAGATAATTCAATGAACAAAGCACTAACTTCCTTTCTCAAAAGTGTTTTTGTTTTGTAGGTGTCCGATTGACTCAGCTCCATATGTTGAAAAGATTATTTTTTTCTGCAAGTCTAAAATTATTTCAAAATTAAACAAAAAAGAAAATAACAAAGACTCTTAAATATTTTCAGACCTTGTTTTTCCTCTACTACTCACAGATGTCTGCGGCCAGGAACTGTGAGATGTGTTCATGTCTCAGTATACCCTCTGGCCCTGTACCTCATTTCACAGTGCTATGCTAGGGAGTTGCCATAGTGACATTAAGCAGAGAAAGATCACAGCTTGTTTATATGCTGTTGGGAAGGGGGATAGGAACTATTAATGCTGTGGAAGAGAGATGATTGAAGGACCAGGTTTTGAGTATGTGAAGGAGATGGGATCCAATGTATAAGTGAGCATATTATTACAAGACAGGAGCACAGACATCCTTGGGCCTCTCCAATGGAAGGAGAGGCTGTGTGAAGAGTAAAAGATGCAGGAACATCAGAAGATATGGTGCTGGGAAGAATGAGGTCATTCTTTATTTTCTTTTTTTACTATCTTTTTATTCAGTGAAGGAAGAGGTAGAGACACTAGTTCGAGCTGTGTTGATAACAAAAGAAAGAAGAAAGAAAGAAAGAAAGAAAGAAAGAAAGAAAGAAAGAAAAAGGAAGAGAGAAAGAAAGAAAGAAAGAAAGAAAGAAAGAAAGAAAGAAAGAAAGAAAGGTGTGAATATGTCTTCCTGGAGAATAGAACAAACAGTTGACTGTAGAGAGGTAGAAGGATTGTACAGCACTGGTAAATTACTTAAGGTTTGCTGTCATAAATTTAAAGCACACCCCAGTCAGCACAATTATATTAAACATAATGCTTATGAAGCAGATGGGAGTTGTGTAACCAGGTCTGCGGTTTTGCTACTTCCGTGTGATGGAATGAAAAGGGAACAAAAGAATTGAGGGTGTGTGCAAGGAGTGGTCATTATGATGGGTTATGGAACACAAGCTCAAAATCAGAGGAAATAAGAGGCAAACTTTGAAAAAATTGTTGAATCAAGCAATATAGCATTTATTGCTTGAAAAATCATCTCATTGAAATCACTAGACATTCTGAAGGAGATAGATAAAGCAAACATTTTTAAAATGCAAAACTGTTCTTACAACATGTAGAGTCAATACACAGAAGCCAATACTGAAAAGTGAGGTGAAACTAAAATGATAAGATAGCATGAAACCAGGATATACTATGGAGACATCAAACCTAAAGCTTTAGTTTTAATGGCCATATTTGGGAAGGGGAGACAAGCAATGGTGAGGATTGAAACTTAGGCTGCCACATGAACTTGGAAAATTTCAGTGACTACGTCCTCAGTGAAAAAGTCAATTGGCAAAATAAATAAATAAATAAATAAATAAATAAATAAATAAATACATAAATTTAAAGTAATAAAAAATAATAAAAAAATTTAATCTCTGCTTAGATTGCAAAATATGGATTCAAAATTATAGCCAACTAAACATTCATTCAAGATTAAGGGTAACATAGACATTTTCACATGAACAAAAGCAGAGATCTTGATGTTTACTTCAATAATACAGAAAACAAGCCCAGAGAAAAATATGAAATCCTATAAGGAATGGTGATAAAATAATCAAATGTAAAATAAATATAAAAATTGCTGTATACACCAAAAATAATAACATTCACAGGGGGATGCACTCAAAACAGGATACAATTAAAATATTAAAAAAACATCAACAGGTGCATTGAAGGAAGGTGACTGGAATTAAAATGCTTTTTAGTTTTTAGAGAAAGGGTAGAGACACTGATTAAGACTTTAGTAGATTAAATGTGTCTTGTTTAAATTTCAAGGCTGAGTATAGTGTTTGAAAGAGTACAGATGAAAAGGCATTGAAGAATTTTATCTGAAAGAAAGCAAGAAGAAAGAAATGAGGTGCATAGGAAAATAGAACAAACAAAGCACAAAAGAGGGTAGAAGTAACTCTAAATATATTAGTAACAATAAATGTAAATGGAGCAAACTAGCCAGGTCAATTCAGATATAGAGTTGACCATCAAACACATTAGGTTTTAGGGCATCAACCCCCTGTGCAGTCAAAAATCCATGTATAACTTTTGACTCCCCCAAATTGTTAAGTACTAATATTGCACTGTTGACTGGAAGCCTTACTGATAACATAGTCAGTTTACCTATATTCTGTATGTTATTGGTATTATATGCTGTATTCTTATAATAAAGTAAGATAGAGAAAATAAAATGTTATTAAAAATCATAAGGAAAAGAAAATACATTTACAGTATGTGATATGAAATGTATGAATATGAAATGTATGAAACTCCATTTATAGTTATTTACATTTACATTACAGTATTATACTGTATTTATTAAAAAAAATCTGTAAGTGGGCCTACACAGATTGAATCTGTGTTGTTCAAAAGTCAACTGCATGTTGGAAAAAACATATAGCTATATGTCATTTCTAAGATACCCTTTATTTTTTAAATTTTTTTTTAATGTTTATTTATTTTTGAGACAGAGAGAGACAGAGCATGAATGGGGGAGGGTCAGAAAGAGGGAGACACAGAATCTGAAACAGGCTTCAGGCTCTGAGCTGCCAGCACAGAGCCTGACGCGGGGGCTTGAACTCATGGAGTGTGAGATCATGACCTGAGCTGAAGTCAGATGCTCAACCGACTGAGACACCCAGGCGCCCCTCTAAGATACCCTTTTAAGATGAAAACACAGATATTTTGAAAGGAGAAAGATTGATATGTATATATACGTATGTGTATGTATATATATGTACATGTATATACATGTATATGTATATATATGTATATGTATATACGTATACATATGTGTATATACATATACATATGTGTATATATATATATACATATTTCTTTGTTCAATATATATATATTTGCTTAACCAACTGAGCCACCCAGGAGCCCTGTATCTGATTAATTTCTAATCTTAGATATATATGATATGTATATCATATATGTAAATATTAACTAAAAGAAACTAAAAGAAAATATGTAAATATTAACTAAAAGAAACAGCTACATTAATATCAGACAACATAGTCCTTAAAGAGGAAAATAATTATCTGGGTTAAAAGAGGTTACTATCTATTGTGGTTCCTAAAAGTGGTAATGGGCTTATCAGCAAAGGGAAAAACTGTAAGGTCTAGCAAACACTTCAGATTAATTACTTAAAGGTATAGCAGGTGGAACTTCTTGTTGGTAAGCCTATCAGAGAAGCTAGTTTTGAAAGAGAGAATGTGTCCATGAATAAAGGCAAGGGGGCATGTATTTGTCTTTCAAACTCATGATGTCTAGGGTGGGCCAGGAAAAGAAAGCTGTAAGGGCTATAAGTGAAACAGAATATTAGCAGGTTTCATTCTGAGTATAACTGAAAAAACTTCACATATGAGATTTTTAAGAAGTAAAAATAACATTACACTTTTAAGTGTTTCCTTTACCTTAGGCTTGGCCAAATTGCAAACTTAGAGAGAGAAGAAACAGTCTCAGAGAAGGAAAAGTCAGATTTCCTAAGTGAATTTTTACATAAACAGGATGAAATTAATTAATGGAACTGATTTACTGAGTTTGCTCAGGGGTCTGAATCTCATATTTTGAAATGCTGTTATGATGATCGTAGTGGATACACTTTCCTTGACGCATTTTTGAGAGCCACTTTTTAGTGTGAAAGAGACTCTAGATATCAGGAGAAAATAGTGATTTGTCCTAAATTATTTTTACATTTACTTTTCTCCTTGAATTAATAGAAAAATACAAGCATCCTTTGTTAAACATTGTATCTGACTAATTTCTCTTTTTCTAAGCTTATTTTTTATGTATTTTTGAGAGAGAGATAGAGTTCCAACAGGGGAGGGACAGACAGAGGGAGTCAGAATCCCAGGCAGACTCCATGCTATCCCCACAGAGCTGGATGAGGGGCTCGAATTCACAAAGCATGAGATCATGACCTGAGCCAAAATCAAGAGTCGATGCTTAACTGACTGAGCCACTCAGACATCCTGTATCTGACTTCTTCCTAATCTTAGAATAATTGTGGTTCAACGTAAAGTCATTAGAAATGGAGTGGTGAATATATATTTAACCCTATCACATGAAAATTTAAATGTTCTTTTAACTTTCTCCAAAAGTAAAAGAAAAAAATGGATGCCAAAAATAGTCTAAAAAAGAATTGATATCCCAAACTTTATTTTGCTTTATTTCAAATATTAGGTTCTCTTCAGTGTATAAAATTAGAATCTGCTTTTATTCTAAATGACCACAACAGTAAAATAGAACTTAAAAAACCAGGCAAAATGAGCTTATGTGAGGCTACACAGTTTTCAGATTTCAGTTTCTCTATGCATTAAATCATCAGTGGCCTTTGATAATTACAAAATGAGTCTGAATAATATTTGCTATATTATATAGATTTTTTAATTTTATTTTTTATTTTTTTAATGTTTATTTATTTTTGAGAGAGAGAGACAGAGCGTGAGCAGGGGAGGAGCAGAGAGAGAGGGAGACACAGAATCTGGAACAAGCTCCAGGCTCTGAGCTGTCAGCACAGAGCCCACCTCGGGGCTCAAACTCATGAACCATGAGATTATGACCTGGGCCAAAGTCAGATGCTTAACCGGCTGAGCTACCCAGGCACACCTAGATTTTTATTTTTTAACTACAGTGATCTCCATGGCTTATCATCTACAAAAATAACACATATGGGAATTATCATGGCTTAAAGTATAAAAAAATGAAGTCATTCAACTTAAGTGAACATAGCTCAGAAGGAAATAATTAATTTCCTTTTCTTGAAATGGGAATGCTTATTTTCTCTCTGGTTATTAAGTGAATACTTAAAAGTCAAATGTTCAGATAAATATTTCTCAACTTAGCCAATGTAGTTATTAAATTGATATCTGATTTCAACACTTTATTAATACTTTTAGTAAAGAGCATACATATTCTTATTAAGCATAATTTGTGACTTTATTAACTGAAAAACATCTATGGCCAACATCACATTTTTAGTGCTTTGAATCAATAAAACACTCTCAAAATCTATGTTGTACTTGTTAATAATTATCTTCTTTACAAGTACAGCTATTCTGCTCTCCACTGAAGCAAATAACTCTAAAATTTATATTCTCTAAAAAAGACTTCACTAATTAGAAGAGAGCATTTTCCTGTATCCTTAATCTTTAGGCCAAAAAATACTTTTGAAACATTAACATATGTTGCTTTTGCTTCCTTGGTCTTTTCCACGGGAAATTACAATAAAGATGAATATAGCTCAAGAAAAAAGAATGTCCCGTCTTTATTTTTCTTAAGAAGTCTGTTTTTTGACTTCCTTTTCCAGTTAAGATATAGAAAGTCCCAAGAGATTCTGCTAAAATATCAGCAAAGAAGATGCAAAGAAAGCTAATGGGGCTGATTTTCAGAAAGTAATCAACTCTTTCTAGAAAAGAGAGGCCAATAGCTGCTCCTATCTTTAGACATGCAACAATAAGATCAGGGAAATCCATCATAGGTGGGGTAAGGAGAAATTAGCAGAACTTCTAATGGATGTATATGGGTTAGACTGAGATGCTGAAATCCCTAGAAGTTCCAGCTACAAAGGAGTCATGAATCCACCACCAATGTCCTCCCAGGGGCCAAACAAATAGAATTTGTTTTCCATCGTTTATAGCAGGACTTTCAACAATAGCCAAATTATGGAAAGAGTCTAAATGTTCATCAGCTGATGAATGGATAAAGAAGATGTGGTTTATATATACAACGGAATACTACTTTGTAATGAGAAAGAATGAAATCTGGCCATTTGTAGCAACGTGAATGGAATTGGAGAGTGTTATGCTAAGTGAAATAAGTCAGGCAGAGAAAGATAGATACCATATGTTTTCACTCATATGTGGATTCTGAGAAACTCAACAGAAGACCAGGGGGGAGGGGAAGGGGGAAAAAGAGTTACAGAGAGGGAAGGAGGCAAACCATAAGAGACTCTTACATACTGAGAACGGAGGGTTGATGGAGGGTGGGGGGGAGGGGAAAGTGGGTGATGGGCACCTGTTGGGATGAGCACTGGTTGTTGTATGGAAACCAATCTGACAATAAATTTCATGTATTGAAAAAAAAAGATTTTGTTTCGTGTATGTCGTCTTAAAAAAAAAAAAAGAATTTGTTTTCCAAATATTGGAAACAGGCAGGAGAAATAAAACATTGCTCCTTGAAGTACACAAGTGTAATACACAAGTGTAATACAGCAGCCTGCAGAAAGAAGAGGGAAGGGCAAGAAATCTGAGAAAAATCCTTCAAGGTACACTAGTTCTCACAGAATGCAAAGCTGCATTTCATATATGCCATGTGAAATCTGTGGTTGTGACAAAGTAACTGCATTTGTGAAATATTTTGGATATATAGAATTAAAACATAGGACAAGAAAAGCACAAAGTATAGGTAAGGAAAATGTAAATAACTGTTATGAAGTTCTTACAATGATTATGAAATAATATAAAAACAATATATTATTTGAAGTGTATAATATATAATGCATAATATATATATGATACATAATATATGATTATATATAATACAGAATATATTATTTAACTATAAATAGTATATTTTTGAAGGCAGTCTGTCATGAGTTAAAAATATGTATTGGGGAAAGGAAGATGGCGGCGTAGGAGGACGCTGGGCTCACCGCGCGTCCTGCTGATCACTTAGATTCCACCTACACCTGCCTAAATAACCCAGAAAACCGCCAGAGGATTAGCAGAACGGAGTTTCCAGAGCCAAGCGCAGACAAGAGGCCCACGGAAGAGGGTAGGAAGGGCGGCGAGGTGGTGCGCGCTCCACGGACTGGCGGGAGGGAGCCAGGGTGGAGGGGCAGCCTGCCGGCCAATCAGAGTCCCCGAGTCTGGCTGGCAAAAGCGGAGGGGCCAGACGGAGTGTCTTCCTACAGCAAGCACGACTTAGCGTCTGGGAGGTCATAAGTTAACAGCTCTGCTCGGAAAGCGGGAGGGCTGGAGGACAAAGGGAGGGAGAGTTGCTGAGCCCCCGGACAACAGAGCTCAGTTTGGTGGGGAACAAAGGTGCTTGCCAGCGCCATCTCCGTCGCCCATCCCCCAGCCAAAATCCCAAAGGGAACCAGTTCCTGCCAGGGAACTTGCTTGCTCCGCACAAACACCCAACTCTGTGCTTCTGTGGAGCCAAACCTCCGGCAGCGGATCTGATTCCCTCCCGCTGCCACAGGGCCCCTCCTGAAGTGGATCACCTAAGGGGAAGCGAGCTAAGCCTGCCCCTCCTGCCCCCGTGCACCTTGCCTACCCACCCCAGCTAATACGCCAGATCCCCAGCACCACAAGCCTGGCAGTGTGCAAGTAGCCCAGACGGGCCATGCGACCCCACAGTGAATCCCGCCTGTAGGAGAGGGGAAGAGAAGGCACACACCAGTCTGGCTGTGGCCCCAGCGGTGGGCTGGGGGCAGACATCAGGTTGGACTGCGGCCCCGCCCACCAACTCCACTTACACACCACAACACAGGGGAAGTGCCCTTCAGGTCCTCACCACTCCAGGGACTATCCAAAATGACCAAACGGAAGAATTCCCCTCAGAAGAATCTCCAGGAAAAAACAACAGCTAATGAACTGATCAAAAAGGATTTAAATAACATAACAGAAAGTGAATTTAGAATAATAGTCATAAAATTAATCGCTGGGCTTGAAAACAGTATAGAGGACAGCAGAGAATCTCTTGCTACAGAGATCAAGGGACTAAGGAACAGTCACGAGGAGCTGAAAAACACTTTAAACGAAATGCAAAACAAAATGGAAACCACGACGGCTCAGATTGAAGAGGCAGAGGAGAGAATAGGTGAACTAGAAGATAAAGTTATGGAAAAAGAGGAAGCTGAGACAAAGAGAGATAAAAAAATCCAGGAGTATGAGGGGAAAATTAGAGAACTAAGTGATACACTAAGAAGAAATAATATACGCATAATTGGTATCCCAGAGGAGGAAGAGAGAGGGAAAGGTGCTGAAGGGGTACTTGAAGAAATTATAGCTGAGAACTTCCCTGACCTGGGGAAGGAAAAAGGCATTGAAATCCAAGAGGCACAGAGAACTCCCTTCAGATGTAACTTGAATCAATCTTCTACACGACATATCATAGTGAAACTGGCAAAATACAAGGATAAAGAGAAAATTCTGAAAGAAGCAAGGGATAAACGTGCCCTCACATATAAAGGGAGACCTATAAGACTCGTGACTGATCTCTCTTTTGAAACTTGGCAGGCCAGAAAGGCTTGGCACGATATCTTCAGTGTGCTAAACAGAAAAAATATGCAGCCGAGAATCCTTTATCCAGCAAGTCTGTCATTTAGAATAGAAGGAGAGATAAAGGTCTTCCAAACAAACAAAAACTGAAGGAATTTGTCACCACTAAACCAGCCCTACAAGAGATCCTAAGGGGGATCCTGTGAGACAAAGTACCAGAGACATCACTACAAGCATAAAACATACAGACATCACGATGACTCTAAACCCATATCTTTCTATAATAACACTGAATGTAAATGGATTAAATGCGCCAACCAAAAGACAGGGTATCAGAATGGATAAAAAAACAAGACCCATCTATTTGCTGTCTACAGGAGACTCATTTTATTTTTTTTTTTTTTTTAATTTTTTTTTCAACGTTTTTTATTTATTTTTGGGACAGAGAGAGACAGAGCATGAACGGGGGAGGGGCAGAGAGAGAGGGAGACACAGAATCAGAAACAGGCTCCAGGCTCCGAGCCATCAGCCCAGAGCCTGACGCGGGGCTCGAACTCACGGACCGCGAGATCGTGACCTGGCTGAAGTCGGACGCTTAACCGACTGCGCCACCCAGGCGCCCCTGGGAGACTCATTTTAGATCTGAGGACACTTTTAGATTGAGAGTGAGGGGATGGAGAACTATTTATCATGCTACTGGAAGCCAAAAGAAAGCTGGAGCAGCCATACTTCTATCAGACAAACTAGACTTTAAACAAGAGATGTAACAAGAGATGAAGAAGGACATTATATAATAATTACAGGGTCTATCCATCAGGAAGAGCTAACAATTATAAATGTCTATGCGCCGAATACCAGAGCCCCCAGATATATAAAACAATTACTCATAAACATAAGCAACCTTATTGATAAGAATGTGGTCATTGCAGGGGACTTTAACACCCCACTTACAGAAATGGATAGATCATCTAGACACACAGTCAATAAACAAACAAGGGCCCTGAATGATACATTGGATCAGATGGACTTGACAGATCTATTTAGAACTCTGCATCCCAAAGCAACAGAATATACTTTCTTCTCGAGTGCACATGGAACATTCTCCAAGATAGATCATATACTGGGTCACAAAACAGCCCTCCATAAGTTTACAAGAATTGAAATTATACCATGCATACTTTCAGACCACAATGCTATGAAGCTTGAAATCAACCACAGGAAAAAGTCTGGAAAACCTCCAAAAGCATGGAGGTTAAAGAACACCCTACTAACGAATGAGTGGGTCAACCAGGAAATTAGAGAAGAAATTAAAAAATATATGGAAACAAACGAAAATGAAAATACAACAATCCAAACGCTTTGGGACGCAGCGAAGGCAGTCCTGAGAGGAAAATACATTGCAATCGAGGCCTATCTCAAGAAACAAGAAAAATCCCAAATACAAAATCTAACAGCACACCTAAAGGAAATAGAAGCAGAACAGCAAAGGCAGCCTAAACCCAGCAGAAGAAGAGAAATCATAAAGATCAGAGCAGAAATAAACAATATAGAATCTAAAAAAACTGTAGAGCAGATCAACGAAACCAAGAGTTGGTTTTTTGAAAAAATAAACAAAATTGACAAACCTCTAGCCAGGCTTCTCAAAAAGAAAAGGGAGATGACCCAAATAGATAAAATCATGAATGAAAATGGAATTATTACAACCAATCCCTCAGAGATACAAACAACTATCAGGGAATACTAAGAAAAATTATATGCCAACAAATTGAAAAACCAGGAAGAAATGGACAAATTCCTAAACACCCACACTCTTCCAAAACTCAATCAGGAGGAAATAGAAAGCTTGAACAGACCCATAACCAGCGAAGAAATTGAATCGGTTATCAAAAATCTCCCAACAAATAAGAGTCCAGGACCAGATGGCTTCCCAGGGGAGTTCTACCAGACGTTTAAAGCAGAGATAATACCTATCCTTCTCAAACTATTCCAAGAAATAGAAAGGGAAGGAAAACTTCCAGACTCATTCTATGAAGCCAGTATCACTTTGATTCCTAAACCAGACAGAGACCCAGTAAAAAAAGAGAACTACAGGCCAATATCCCTGATGAATATGGATGCAAAAATTCTCAATAAGATACTAGCAAATCGAATTCAACAGCATATAAAAAGAATTATTCACCATGATCAAGTGGGATTCATTCCTGGGATGCAGGGCTGGTTCAACATTCACAAATCAATCAACGTGATACATCACATTAATAAAAAAAAAGAGAAGAACCATATGATCCTGTCAATCGATGCAGAAAAGGCCTTTGACAAAATCCAGCACCCTTTCTTAATAAAAACCCATGAGAAAGTCGGGATAGAAGGAACATACTTAAAGATCATAAAAGCTTTTTATGAAAAGCCCACAGCTAACATCATCCTCAACGGGGAAAAACTGAGAGCTTTTTCCCTGAGATCAGGAACACGACAGGGATGCCCGCTCTCACCACTGTTGTTTAACATAGTGTTGGAAGTTCTAGCATCAGCAATCAGACAACAAAAGGAAATCAAAGGCATCAAAATTGGCAAAGATGAAGTCAAGCTTTCGCTTTTTGCAGATGACATGATATTATACATGGAAAATCCAATAGACTCCACCAAAAGTCTGCTAGAACTGATACATGAACTCAGCAAAGTTGTAGGATACAAAATCAATGTACAGAAATCCGTTGCATTCTTATACACTAACAATGAAGCAACAGAAAGACAAATAAAGAAACTGATCCCATTCACAATTTCACCAAGAAGCATAAAATACCTAGGAATAAATCTAACCAAAGATGTAAAAGATCTGTATGCTGAAAACTATAGAAAGCTTATGAAGGAAATTAAAGAAGATATAAAGAAATGGAAAGACATTCTCTGCTCATGGATTGGAAGAATAAATATTGTCAAAATGTCAATACTACCCAAAGCTATCTACACATTCAATGCAATCCCAATCAAAATTGCACCAGCATTCTTCTTGAAACTAGAACAAGCAATCCTAAAATTCATATGGAACCACAAAAGGCCCCGAATAGCCAAAGTAATTTTGAAGAAGACCAAAGCAGGAGGCATCACAATCCCAGACTTTAGCCTCTACTACAAAGCTGTCATCATCAAGACAGCATGGTATTGGCACAAAAACAGACACATAGAGCAATGGAATAGAATAGAAACCCCAGAACTAGACCCAGAAACGTATGGCCAACTAATCTTTGACAAAGCAGGAAAGAACATCCAATGGAAAAAAGACAGTCTCTTTAAGAAATGGTGCTGGGAGAGATGGACAGCAATATGCAGAAGGTTGAAACTAGACCACTTTCTTACACCATTCACAAAAATAAACTCAAAATGGATAAAGAACCTGAATGTGAGACAGGAAACCATCAAAAGCCTAGAGGAGAAAGCAGGAAAAGACCTCTCTGACCTCAGCCATAGCAATCTCTTACTCACACGTCCCCAAAGGCAAGGGAATTAAAAGCAAAAATAAACTACTGGGACCTTATGAAGATAAAAACCTTTTGCACAGCAAAGGAAACAACCAACAAAACTAAAAGGCAACCAACGGAATGGGAAAAGATATTTGCAAATGACATATCGGACAAAGGGCTAGTATCCAAAATCTATAAAGAGCTCACCAAACTCCACACCCGAAAAACAAATAACCCAGTGAAGAAATGGGCAGAAAACATGAATAGACACTTCTCTAAAGAAGACATCCGGATGGCCAATAGGCACATGAAAAGATGTTCAACGTCGCTCCTTATCAGGGAAATACAAATCAAAACCACACTCAGATATCACCTCACGCCAGTCAGAGTGGCCAAAATGAACAAATCAGGAGACTATAGATGCTGGAGAGGATGTGGAGAAACGGGAACCCTCTTGCACTGTTGGTGGGAATGCAAATTGGTGCAGCCGCTCTGGAAAGCAGTGTGGAGGTTCCTCAGAAAATTAAAAATAGACCTACCCTATGACCCAGCAGTAGCACTGCTAGGAATTTATCCAAGGGATACAGGAATACTGATGCATAGGGGCACTTGTACCCCAATGTTTATAGCAGCACTCTCAACAATAGCCAAATTATGGAAAGAGCCTAAATGTCCATCAACTGATGAATGGATAAAGAAATTGTGGTTTATATACACAATGGAATACTACGTGGCAATGAGAAAGAATGAAATATGGCCTTTTGTAGCCACGTGGATGGAACTGGAGAGTGTGATGCTAAGTGAAATAAGCCATACAGAGAAGGACAGATACCATATGGTTTCACTCTTATGTGGATCCTGAGAAACTTAATAGAAACCCATGGGGGAGGGGAAGGAAAAAAAAAAAAGAGGTTAGAGTGGGAGAGAGCCAAAGCATATGAGACTGTTAAAAACTGAGAACAAACTGAGGGTTGATGGGGGGTGGGAGGGAGGGCAGGGTGGGTGGTGGGTATTGAGGAGGACACCTTTTGGGATGAGCACTGGGAGTTGTATGGAAACCAATTTGACAATAAATTTCATATATTGAAAAAAAAATTAAAAAAAAATAAAGTGAACCTTACAGTGTTCACTTTTCCTAATATCCTAAATATATATATATATATATATATATATATATATATATTATAATCATAGAACAACACAAAAATAACATAAAGAGATCTATCTAAAGGTCAGTGTGACACATAAAACTAAATACAAGAAAATTATGTGAGTCACCTAAATGATTCAAGGAAAGGAAATACAAGGAAGGAAAAAACAAACAGAATTTTAAAATAAAAGGTAGGTACAACAATAACAATATTACATTAGTGTAAATCGACCAAATACTTTCTTTTTTTTCTTTTTTTTTTTTAATTTTTTTTAACGTTTATTTATTTTTGAGACAGAGAGAGACAGAGCATGAAAGGGGGAGGGTCAGAGAGAGGGAGACACAGAATCTGAAACAGGCTCCAGGCTCTGAGCTGTCAGCACAGAGCCCGACGCGGGGCTCGAACTCACGGACTGCGAGATCATGACCTGAGCCGAAGTCGGCCGCTCAACCGACTGAGCCACCCAGGCGCCCCTGGACCAAATACTTTAAATAAAAGGTAGAGATTTCCAGGATTGATAAAAAAACACAAAAACCAAGCATATAATAATTACAAGAAAAATAATTTAGATTTAGATTATGGTAGATAGACTACAAAAGTAGTCTTGTGATTCCTGCCTCCTGGTTCTTGCACCCTGTGTGATACCTTCTCTTTGACCATGGGTGTGATTTCCTTCTAAAGCATAGAATACAACAAAGATAATATCATGTAGACAGAAGATTTGAAAAACACTATCAATGAATTTTAGCTAATTGGTACTTATAGACTATACATAGGTATTTATGGTAGCATTTCCAAATAAACAAGAACATTCACCAAGCTAGAGCATTCTAGATTATAAACATGTTTTAGTACATTCCAAAGAATGGGAGACATACAGAATATGACTTCTTCCTACAATATAATTAATTAGAAATTAAAAAAAGAAATTATCTATAAAATCTCAAAATATGCTTAAATTAAGCAACATACTTCAGAAGAACCCATTAAGGCAAAAAAGAAATCACATGAGTAACTGGAACATATTTTGAAGTAATGATAACTAAAGGATAATAAAAGCATTTGGAAAAATAGGAGATACAGCCTAAGCTGTGTTTTTAAAAAGTTATGATTTTGAATGGCTATGTTAAATAGAAAAGCCATCTATTGTATATATTTCCATCTTTAGAAGTAAAAGCAAATAAAACACCAAAATAAAACTCTAGCAAATTAAACCCAAGTTAAGTAGAAAAAAGAAAGTAAGAGCATTGAAAGAAGTTATCAATGGAATAGAAAATAGACAATTAAAGAAAATCAATGTCAAGAGTTTGCTCTTTGAAAAATAATATAATTACTAAATATCAAGATAAAAATATTACTAAAAAGAAGAATAAATAAAGACATTTTTTTAGACATTAAAAAGTAAGGAAATAGTTTGAACAACTTTTATGAATGAATTTACAACATACCTAAATTGCAAAAAATCATATGAAAGATTCAAATTAACAAAATCAATACAGAAAGAAATAGAAAATATGAATAGCCCCATATATTATAAAAAATTAAATTTCTTATTTAAGATTTTTCTCAGAGAAAACTTCAAATTTAAATGATTTCACTGGTGAATACTATCAAACATATGAGAAAGAAACCCTACCAATCTTGAGCATACTCTTTCAGAAAATAGAGGGGAATTGTATGTTTTTCATACATTTTTTTCAACTCAATATTCAAGCCTTAACATATTAAATCATATAAAGATACTACAAATAAAGAATTACAGACCAATGTAACTCATGAATACAGATGCAAAAATCCTTAGCAAATATTAGTGAATCAAATTCAGCAATACATAGATAATATAGCATTTCCAAGTAGGGCTTATTCTAGAAATTCAATATTGGTTTAGGGTTAAATTTTAATTATCGAAATTCACCACCTTAATAGTATAAAGGAGAGTAACTAGATGATTACTTTAAGAAATGATCCTGGATTGGTTATAATTGAAAAATGTATCCAGACAAATAAAAGCACAGACAAACTTTCATACCTTTGGGGGTACCAGTGTGGGTCGAAGCAGAAGGATGATTCTCAGTCCCTCAGACTTAGAACCAAAGCAGCAGAGTGAATGAGACAGTGGACCTGACATACGAGAATAATGTGAACGAGAATAAATGTGTTTACATATCTCTTTAAATAAAATGCAAGAGTAATTAATTAAATCTAATATTAGTAATTAGTAATTAACATTAAAACTTAATTGTAGTAATTTGAGTTTTGCGTGTGTGTATGTGATTTCCAGAATTTCAATATTGGACACATGTCACTTTTTTTAAGTTAGGGAAAATACCCAAATAAGGTCATTTTAAAAAGAAGAAACAGAATAGAAATGAGGATAATTAATACTGATAGGATAGAAAACTTTTTATCAGGGTTTACACATTTCTAAATATCCCTTAAGCGCACACACACGCGCACACACACACACACACACACCACTGTGGTTATGAATCAGTTTCTGTCTATAGGGACAAAAAAAGGTGACCAATGTGGTCCTTAGCAGAGCCACAGACAGGTAGTTTGATATTAAAATAGCTGACAGTCCTCAGAGAGAAAGCATAGGGTCTGTGTCACCATCACAGTGTAAGACCACACAAGGGAGACCCATGGAGATGTCCCTTCAGCCCGGTGTGAATAAAAGAGTCTGAGAAAGGCAAGGGAACTTAGAGCATATTTAGCAAATAGCTTCTGCTAGTTCAGATCCAACTGCTCAAGTTTCTATTCATGCTGTGCTGAGAGATGTCAATAATCTGTAAAACATCCTCTTAATAGAATTCTCAGTTATCAGAGGCTATTGTTATATCCGTTACTGATTGTCTTGAAAACCAAGAACAAATGACTCCTAGACCCCACAAGGATCATGTAAGCAGAGCCCTGAGTTATATGCATGAGGAGAAAAAAAATTAAAGGGCTATTTTCAAGGTGCTAAAACACAGCTACCAAGCTTCCTATGACTAATTGTAGGTTGCCATTACAACCTTGCCATTGTAATTGTTTGGTTACTATATTTTCTCCCAGGAGAGATCCAAGTTTATAAGAATAGGCATGTTTAACAGTAGATGTCTCTGAAAAAAGGAATTAAAGGTAGGTGCCATGAAACTTGAGAGGAGGGAGGATAGCAAAAATAAATTAGTCCTTGGGAGTCTGCTTTAAAAATAACTCTGTGATCAATACTTTTTCTGATAACCTTCTTTGAAAGTTTATTTATTTATTTTGAGAGAGAGAGCAAGCAGGGGAGAGAGAGAGAGAGGGAGAGGGAGAATCCCAAGCAGGCTCCCCTCTGTCAGCGCAAAGCCCTATGTGAAGCTTGACATCACAAACCATGAGATCACAATCTGAGCCCAAATCAAGAGTTAGATATTTAACTGACTGAGCCACGTAGGTGCCCCAATAATCTTTTTATTTCTTTCAAACCAAAAAAGCAATTGATCCCTCTGTAACTAAAGTTAAATAAGGTTTTCAGCAATGTAAACTAGAAACAGCCTTTTGTTTTCATTTGTTTCCTCCAAAGATGTGATTCTGAAGGGAGAGCTAGAACTGGTTTTTGTCTCATATCCATGAAACATTTTTATTGAGTAAAATTAACGCAAAAGGATGTCAAACAGCAACTCTGACCGCAATCCTGCACTAAATGAATATGTTGTACGCTTGACATCTAACACCGAATTCCACTAGTCCTCACACCATTCTCCATTTAAAAAGACAACATCTGACTGTTTCTTGGAGTGATGGCAAATTCCACTTGGACACCTGCATGCCAGATGTGTGTAGCTACACATGCATGCTGCTATTCTGCAATATTTACCACCACAAACGGCTTTTCCCCTTCGGCTGAATTGAGAAGTAGAGCCATCAGAAAGCACCATGGCTCTTATACATTTTTTTTTCTCATTACTCTTTTATCTGGTCATTCACATGTTTTCAGTTTTCCTTGTAACTCTATTTTTGCATAACAGCTCTGATTCCAAATCCACAAGTCATCTCTTTTTCCCCTCGTTGAAAAAATATTGAGAACTGGGGATTAATTGTGGCTTTTTCAATTTATTTTTATTTTTAAAATGTAGGCAGTGACAAATGGAGGGATATTAAGCTTCATTTTTCTGTTGGGTCAACCATAGGCAAAAGAACAAATAGATTTTTGAAGTTTTAATGAATCAACTCCAAATCTATTGAAAGTATTAGACCATGTCTATTTTTAAACATTATTTAATAGAAATAATCACTTTTTCATGTTCAGTGAGGGGTTGTTCTTTCTCACAGGTTTGGGCTTCGGGCTGGAAGGGAAAGTCACGCAGCAGATGGGCATTAAAAGTGGAAAGATCAAAGGGTGACATCACTGGAACTCAAGGTCTAGGAGTGGAGGGCCAGGTGGACACCAGAAGTATAAAGTTAATACGATGTTTTGCTGCTACCAGCAGGCAGGAAGACCAGAGCAAACACAGCTACACGTGCAGAAATCCTCTATCAGCTGTTGGTAATTTGCTTGGATTATCCCAAATGGCTTGCTTAAATCCATCTCATATAATATTACCATGCAAATCCATGGTAGTCCTTGTACCATATCAATGTGTTAAGTTTTAAAATGAGCTGTGAGGGGCGCCTGGGTGGCGCAGTCGGTTAAGCGTCCGACTTCAGCCAGGTCACGATCTCGCGGTCCGTGAGTTCGAGCCCCGCGTCAGGCTCTGGGCTGATGGCTCGGAGCCTGGAGCCTGTTTCCGATTCTGTGTCTCCCTCTCTCTCTGCCCCTGCCCCGTTCATGCTTTGTCTCTCTCTGTCCCAAAAATAAATAAAAAACGTTGAAAAAAAAAAAAAAAAAAATTTAAAATGAGCTGTGAGTCACGTGTCAAAGGTATTTAGGTAGTACTGCTAGATAAGTCCCTTACTGTTGGCCAAGGACTAATTTTAGCCCTGTCATTCTGTGGGTTTCATATTCAATATAAAATATTGAATTTGTTATTAATACAATAATAATAACAAACATTTATTGAACACAGTGTTGGGCACTAGCGTAAGCATTTTACATGTATTATGTCATTTAATATTCACAAGTTTCACATGGTAGGTAGTAATGTTATACCCATTTTGAAGATAAAGGAGGAAAAAAGACTGAGAGGTTAAGTAATTTCTTAAGATGATCTAGCTAGGAAATTGTGATATTGAAACTCAGGCTATTTTATTTGGAAATACCTGCAACCATAAGTGAAGGATTTTGGTTGGTACTATAGTTTGATGAGATTTGCATGGGATTTGTCTTACTAGTAGGTAGCAAGTCTTGCTTATTAATAATTATCATATACAAATTTCATTCAAAGTTATATTTTACTCAAGTAGAAAAATAGATCATGTCCCAGATTTTTGAATAAATTTTTTTTTCACTTTATTTTTTTTTCTTCACTTTAATATCGATAATATCCTGTTGGATTTAAGTTCTGATCCTCTCACTATCCTGGGATAAAGCCACTAAACTACTTAGAAAAGGTAACCAAGTCACCTTTGAAGTACGAGCTTTAGCTAAAGAACATGTGTGTTCGTGATTAATTACTTATCAGAATGATATAGGCAGATGAACTTTATGCAAATGAATTCTGAAATATTAATAATGGGAGTACACACTATTATTTATTCATTCATTCATTATTTCATTCAGTTATTCAACTATCCTCATAGCTATCTCATTGTCTTTTAAGTTCAAGTAGAATCCTTTCTGTGCCAAATGAAATTATCAAATTAAAATATTTTCCGATGAACAGTCATTCACCAATTACATATTATTACTTTGCCTCACATGTGATACTTGTAAATCTAATATAAAATATGTGCTAAATACCCCAAAGAAACAGATATATTTTGAAACTCAGAACTAATCATGGAAAAGAGGCATGATATATAAGTTAATGTTTTTCCTGACAACTGGTCAACTACACACATGGAATCCAGAAATAAATGTCTTTTATTTTAGCTTTACATTATTATTCTACACACCATGGAATCCACAGCAGATGGTAATATGTTACAACTTCAACCTGTTATTGGTCCTCAAGGGTAAAGACATTAGACTTAGAACAGTGAGTCTTCAGCTTTTGCATGCATTATATTGCTGGGCACAAGCCCCAGGGTTTTTAATTTAATAGGACTGGGGTGGAGTCTGAGCGTTTATATAACCGACAAGTTTCTAGGCTATGCATTTGCTGCTGATTCAGGGACAACACCTTGGGAAACATTGGTTGAGCATATTGAGAAAACCCTTTCGATTATCTAAAGAAAATCTCCCTGCCACAGGTCTTCTGTCTCCTGTGATGATTCCCATTGTTTTCATTTTTTATTTTTGTGTGGTCCCTTCCAGCACATTTTCCTCCTCAAATCTCACTAATGTATCTTTTTGTGTTTGGTTTTAGGTTTGGCTTGTCATTCATTCAGTCCAGTCTTTTCCATTGCTGATGGCATATTGGTTAGGGGGTTGCTCATGGTTGTCTAACCTCAAAGTAAAATAGCCACATTTTGACCCTGCCAAATCCAAATTTCTTTTATCATATTCACTCCAAATTATTGTGTCAGAAGAGTCAAAGGCCTCCTTATGTTATTCTAGTCTGTTCTCCCTGGAATAAAATTAGAATGGGTTTTCCGGGCGGGCAGTGTGTGAGGACAACAGTTCCACAGTGGCTCTCCTGCTAAATGGGTATGCCCAGGAGTTACAAAAGAGGTCCACTTTTGTCTTCCCAGTTTTAGCCTTCTAGGAAACTCCAGGGAAAGCCTGCTCATAGACATCCTTTGGTTTTCCTGAGCTAGAAGCACCTTGTCTTCGGTCCTGTCAGTCTTCACCAGTTACTGGCTTCTTTGCTGACAAAAGAGCACACCATCTTGCACCACTCTGCTCTTAACTTAAGCTGAGTACAGCTAGCTGGTATTCTTTCATGTTCTCAAAAGTACCTGCTTTATCAAAAGCCTTATGCAGGGACTTTGGGTATACTGATACTTCTGCCTTGGGATATTCTCACTTATACACATCGACCTAGTTACTATTTACATTCTTGTTATTTGTTTGTTTTCATCTCAACTCATACATTCTCATTGAAGCCCCAGACCTGAAAATTTGATCAGAAGCTCCTCTTTACCCTTTCTTTGTTCGTTGTACTCTTCCTTTATTTCACACACCTTAGGTGCGCCTGGGTGGCTCAGTCGGTTGGGCGTCTGACTTCGGCCCAGGTTATCATCTCACAGTACGTGAGTTCAAGTCCTGTGTCAGGCTCTGTTGACAGCTTGGAGCCTGGAGCCTGCTTCAGATTCTGTGTCTCCCTCTCTCTCTCTGCCCCTCCCCAGCTCATACTCGCACACTGTCTCTGTCAAAAATAAATAAACTTAAAAAAATTTTTAAGAAAATAATTAATGTGCAACAGATACTAGTTTGACTGAAGGCATTGTTGATGTCGTTCAAGGATTCTTCAGGATGGGTAGCACGGAAATGGTGATACAGTTTCTCACTGCATACTCTTATAAGTTTATGCACTCTCATAAACCATGAAAATACACATATTGGAGGTCTGGGACAAGTCCACACAATTGGGAAGCTAATCTCATTAACAAATATGGCATCATGTCATGATAGCAGCTGAGAATGCTTTTCTAATGAAAAGAACCAGTTATGTTTTTACACCTGCTTGCACTACAGTGTCTCTCTTAGACCTACATTATTCTCTTAAGATTTATGTGAATTCCATTTTTTTCTGTTACTATATGTTCCCAATCTGAGTTACTGGATTTGAGCTTTGGATGTAAATTTTTTTTTGCTCCCATTCTTATATTGGAGTGTTTATAACTGAGGCCTTCTACTTAATTTTTCCCAGTTTTTCTGCTCTAAGTTTTATCTTGTTACTTATCTTTCAGTGTTATTTCTGTTCGTAATTTGCTTTTCTCTTTTTTGTCTTCTACTTAACAAGCATGCATCCTTCAACTATCAAGCTTTCCTCAAGAATCTTTTCTTTCCATAAGGTACACAAAACAATATATGAAACTTCAGGAGCCTAAGAAGATGCTTCTAAAGTTACTAAAAATCCAATATAGTTAGGTCACAATGTAGAACAAGACCTCTCTGATCAAACACATACACCAAGACTTCCAAGTTACAACGAGTAATTCCTTTATCCTTATGGAAAACTCCCTCTGGCCTTTAATAGGGAGTTCATAAATTCATTTATGAATTTCTGTCGGCCAGGATCTGAGATAAGGAATATTTTAAATGTACTTTTATCCATCTTATGTAATGATTCTCATAGAAGGTGCCCAGTTAATGATTTCCCTTTTTAAAATAATCAGAGAGAGGGGCACCTGGGTGGCTCAGTCAAATTTCCTACTTCCGGTGAGGTCATGATCTTGCGATTTGTGAATTCAAGCCCCAAGTGTGAGCCTGCTTCAGAATCTGTGTCTCCCCCTTTCTCTGCCCTTCCCCTGCTCATCTCTGTCTCTCAATAATAAATAAACGTTTAAAAATTATTTCAAATAACCAGAGAGAAAGCATTAAAAGACAGAATATGGTGAAATTTTCAGTCTTATAAATTGTGCTTATAATCACTAAAAATACAGAATTTCTGGAATCTCTAGCCTGCAATAGTTTTACGGCATTAAAAAACAAATTTAAAAAACTTTCTATAAAATAGCCATTATGGGTGGAAAAAAAATTGGTTCCTTGGTCTTCCTGGGTTACTCAACTGGACATACAGGGTTACCACTGATGAAACCTTCCACTTTAAGTGAGTGCAAGAATGCCTGCGGTTTGGTATTAACCATGTTTTTTTTTTTTTTAAATAACATTTATGAAGACGTAATTAACATCACTAAATATAGTCCTCAACCTCTTCATCTGCATTTTGTGAACTTACAATATAAAGAAACAAATAAAGTTTTCATTATTAACATTGCATTGACACTGAAATATCTGAATGTCTGAAAGATCTTTTTTGCTTGTTTGTTTGAATGTCTGAAAGGTCTGATGAACATTTCTCAAACATTTCCAAATTCACCAATCTGATCAGCAATGAATCTAAACTTATTACCTACATGAACTCTGAGTGGGAGTTCTTGGTAGTGCATATTGATAAACATATTGCCTTTTTTCTTCCAAATAATATATGTTAAATTAATTGATTTTTTAAAAAGAATTTTCTCTTAACTCATTTGGAATTTTGCATTACTATGTTGCCATTTTTTAAATAAAAAATAAAATTTATACCACTCTTTCCCTGAGTTTCTTCATGATGACGTGGTATTAGAAACTCAATAGTGTTTGTAGATCATGGGAATTTGTACCTATAGTTCAGTGAAAGAATTCTCACCCTGATGTGATAATCCTATTTTCAGAAATATATCTATGGTAAGTTTTTTTTTTTTTAAATGAGGTCTTTGGACATCACCAAATATTTGTAGAAATGACATAGATGTTTAAAAATAGATACACACATTACATCTCTCTTTTGTTAGAATGAGAGAAATAAACCATCATTCTTTATGGTAATCTTGAACAGTTACATGTGCAGGACTTACATGAAATGACTCAGAAAGCAAAACAAATTTCTAAAATAAACAGTCTTCCAGTACTTAAAAGCTGGGAAGACAATCATTATACCATAATATTATTTCCCCTTGCTGAAGTGGTCATAACTCTCTCCTATTCCTTTATTCATACCTTCCAATCTAATGCTCTTATACCAACCAGATTCCACAAATGTCTGTAATTCTCTACACGAGCTTGTTTGGAGGCAAGAAACTTCATTCACACTCATTCTGAGCAATTTGACAAGTATAACATCCCCAAGTGAAATAGCTAGATTGAAACAGCATCAGCGTCATTGCATCCACAGAGCCACTGAAGGATGCAGAATCTTGTGTTTTGTTGTAAATTCCAGCCATGACCAAAGAAAGCCCTCTGACCATAAAGAAATAGAATAAGAAGGATCTCAAACATGATTCCATTGTGTACCTAGAAGCTTTTTTTTAGTTATCAAATCCATATAATAAAGAATTTCAACACTTAGATCACTCACAGATACACCATCCCTTTGCTCACACTTTTCCTCTCTGAGTATTCATTCTTCTGTCTACAGCCTTGGTTGCCTAGTTGGCACTATGTGTTACCTTTTTTTTTTTAAAGCTACATTTATTAAAGAAGAATGACACCCAATTCAAGAATAATTATTTACAGGCTAATACGAGACACTAAGAGACTCTTTCTTAAATAATTGGATTAAGAAATAAAGATTAAAAGCAAATGGGTGACTTACTAATCCAAATTAATTTGCAAACCAAAATTGTAAGAGATAAAACACTAATAATTTTCTAAAAACAAGTAGGAATCAAGAATAAGAATAGAGTAAAAATACAGAAAGAGGTAGAAAAGAGAGATCTTCAGCTCCTGAGACAAAGATGGAGATACTGAGGTCTAAAGACTTTCTAAGACCCATTATGGCCAGGAATTCCCAAAATTAGATTCTCCTGGATCTTTTCAATGAATATTTTTCTTGAATTTGAGTGGCTTTATGTTCTTTGTAAGAAAAAATTTCCTAATAAAATTCTTTTAATTATATGGTACCTTTCCATTCAAGGCAATAGTTTGAAGTGAAGGCATATCCAGATGTCAAACTCCTTGAAAGATAGACATCTTGAAGAGTATATATTTTGGCTTCACATACAATTTGGAAATTAACCAAATATTTATCAAATTAATATTGCCTGTTGCATTTAAGTATGTATTTTCCTTTTTTACAAAGTTCCAAAGAGTGAGCACATTCCAGAGTAGAAAGAAAAGGAGTCAGTAAGCTCATGTAAATAATTAGATTCATCCATCATTAAGAATTTACTGATTAACTATTATGGGTGTGGGAGTATAATGATAAGCAACTCAAAGTCTATGCCAGTGGTCTATAAGAGTAAAAAACAAAAACAAACAAACAAAAAACAAAACGAACAAGAAAAACAAGGCATGTTACCAGAAGTGATAACTTAATGAGAAAAATTTGATCTTTATTGTTTATCGTGTTAAATTATGATCAGCAAATACAGACAAATCTACATATTTTTATAGAGGAGTTTCACAGAGCACCACTCAGAAAGAGCATGGCAAAAGGAACTTAAAAAACAATTTTAAGGGCTTCCACCTCCCCACTCTGCTGACTTGAATTGGAAGTAACCATTATTAAGAGAACATCTACCTCCTTTTAATTTATTTTTTGTGCCAAGCAGCCATGCTGTATTAAGTACTTTACATGTGCTATCTCCTTTAGTCTTCATGACAGTCTTTTAAGGGATTACTTTTAAAGAAAAATCATAATTTGCATTTCACAGGTGAGGAAACTAAGATTTAAAAGTCACTTGCCCATTAGCTCATGACTGGTAAGCTTTGGAGACAGGGTCAGTTTTTATAGCCTTTATCTCTTTGTCAGAAGAGACAAAGTGGAGTGATCCAGTGGAATGAAAAAAAGAAAAATGTGGAGAAGGCACTGTGGGAAATGACTGGAAGGAATAGTTCTTTGAATGCAGAACCCCAAGTAGATGATGTTTTTCAGTTTGTTCAGGAAAGATGCTGTTCAATTACTGAGATGCTAAGGTCTATAACATGAGTTAGTTTTATATGAATATTGCCTTAAAGTTGGTTAAATAAGAAATAATTATCCATATCCCAAGTGGTTATTGCTCCATATCCCAAGTGGAGTCACAGATGTCCTATTTACAGAAAACAATAGTTAAGTAATAGAATGACATAGTGGAAAAGCCAATGGGCTTGATATCAATTGCTTCTTACCAATTACGTGAGTATGGAAAAGTTACTTAACATTTTTTGGCTTTATTTTCATCACCTGCAAAATAAAAAGGATACTGTAATTGACTTAAAGATAACATTTCTAAAGGCAGATAGAATTCCATGACAGCTCTTGGCAAGCAGGCCACCGTGTTGGTCTGACATTCCACTGCACACCCTTCAGTGAAGTTTCTCGTACATATTAAGAGAACACACTGGAATAAGCTAAGGAAAGAGTAAGGAATAAGCACAAAAATATGAAGAAGTGAATTCATAGTGGAAGAAATGTGGAGATCATTTTTAGGTAAACAGATTTTAGTCCTCCTTCAGTTTCTTCCTCTAGATGTCCCTAAATTTCTTTAGTTTGAGCAAGACTGGTTTATATTGTTGTTAATACCTTCAGTTTGAAAGCACATTTGATTCTGAAACGTTTTAATGACGAAGCAGAAAATAAAGAAGATACTCAATGCCTGACCTATATTAATGATGCACTTTTATGGGTTTTTGCCTTGTTTGGCATTGGCCAGAAGGCTTTTCCTGAATTCCCTCCCCCCACTCAATCTGAAGTTCTTGTTTTCCATACACATACTACTTAGAAATACTTGGTGTATCATTCTATGATATTTTGTTTATATGGACTCTTCATTTGTGTCTGCATTAGAGTGCAGAGAAAGACTAGAGTCCTTCAGGATGGAGGTTACATCTTCTTCATTTTTAGCTCCATCACCTTGCCTAGTTCAGGGCTTGTCATTGAGTGGGTATTCAGTTAGTAATTCCATGAATGAGTTAATTACATTGTTTATACTTGAAGAATTGGAGTGCAGTAAGAAATCATCCACCATGAAGAGCAATAAAGTGGGCCTTTATGTTTTACTCTAGGAGGCCAAAACCAGGTAGGAAAGGCAGCATGAATTCTGGGACATAAACTCAAGTTAGGAATAAAAAAAATGTGCCTGTAACTAGAGAACTTCTTATGCTATAACTCTTGGGAGCCCAAGAGTAGCAAGTGATGAATGTTTTAGTGAAATGTTTCAGTTAGAATGTTTCCAGTTGCAATGACATTAACCATATTAACTCTGAAAGTTGATATTAATAATATAAATTTATCTCACATACCAAGAAGCAAGGAGACAGGGCTATTTCAGAGTATTAAACTTATCACATAAATAAATCACCAAGGGTCATATTTAAGCTCTGATACCCTTGGTGTCTTGATTTCTTACAACTTCGTTACTTCATAGTGACAAGATATCTATACCAATGTCAAGCACCTCATCTTCATAGAATGGCTTCTGGGGTCAGGAAGAATTATTTTTCTTCAATATAAATATGCTAATTTATTTTCCTTTTCCAAAATATATTCAACAGAATCCCCTTCATAGCTCTGGCTAGAACAGGGCCACATGAGGATAACCAAAAAACTTCCAGCCCGGAGCTATGGAGGTGCCCAGTTTCTCCTACAAAAATATGATCCCAAATTCTTGATCAAAATCTAGGTTCCATAAGCAAAGAAGATTATTTGGAACTTCTGTATATAGACAGCCAACAGTGTCTAAGTGAGAAACTCCGACAATAACATTTGTCTCACCGAACCTGAGGAAGCATTATAATAACTCTAAACTTCAAAGGTCTCACAAGTTTATTCAGGTGGTAGAAAGGTTAATCAGGCACTAATTTGGACTGGATCTCTCTGTCAATCATAATTGGGCCATCACAGAAATGTCTAAGGTATTCTTTCTTCTAAGTACGCTGTATTTTATAATCTGGTAACTGGCTTATCAGCTAGTGTGCTGATTTCCAAGTCCTGAACATGATTACATTTTTGACTATGATTCAAAGAATGTATTTTAAAATCTTGGTGCTAGTCCCACTTGAGCCAAAATTTCTCATGTGATTCATATTGATTAATGAATTTCCAATACAGGAAGTTCAGAGGAATGAAAAATATGTTCTTACCAAGCAGAGGATAGGTGTTATTCCACCTCTCATCCAGCCTCCCAAGATAAGTAGCAAATTGGTCTTAATATGAAAAGTATACTATTAGCCATCAATATGTCTCTGACTCCAATAAAAAGTGTTTATCTACTATGAGAGATGCAGGTGGAGTTGAATGTGAGTAGCTTCAAAAGATGTCAGATAAACCATCTGTAGTTTGGGAATGGAGATGTTACCTGGAAATTATTTTAATAATTAGCTTATTTGAAGACAAAATTAATCTATCATAATGCACAGAATTCCATATAAAATAAAAGTCTGTACATCAATTAAAAATAATTTTAAATGTTTTTGTTCTGGTATAATATGTCTTAAGAATTTCAATTGTGTAACTTCCTACAAGCAACTTATTAAAGTTCTCCTAGTTTAGCATCATACGAAACAAAAATCCTTTGAATAAAGTGTATACATTAAAGTGTGATACATTAGATATCACATAATACAGAAAAGGGACCCATATATGAAATGAAAACAATAAATGTAACAATTCTTCACCTGAGGTCCAAGGACCTCCAAGAGGCCTCTGAATAGATTTGAGACAGTCTGTGAATTTGGGCAGGAAAATATTACATTTTTATTTTCACTAACACCTATCTGAACTTTAGTATTTCCTTCAATTATGGTTGTAGGCAACAAATATATATTGTTAGTAGTACTACTTCTAACTTTGAAATTACAGATAATGTCATATCATAATATAGTTTTTGCAGATATACTGAAATATAATTTTGCTTATTACTACTTTGAATTCACCACAGCCATTAGATCTGTTGCTAGGTCTTGTTATTTAATGCATTAACAAATAATTTAATATATTACTATGCCAAAGTTGATTTTTAAAAAATATCTCAGTAAGTGTTTTAGTATAACTAGTTTTCTTTGTTAAGCCCCTGAACTTCCATTCTGTAGGGGCCTGAGCTATGGGTTTCTTCAGAGTACAAAAGGATTTGGGCATATAAAAAGTGACCAGTCTCTGCACTAAATTCTAAAGGTCTTTTAATTTCTAAAAGTCAGTGACTGTAGTTCTAAAAGACTTACTCTAAATTCATTAAGGAGAAATTATACTTGACTGAAAAATAAAAATCGTACAACTGATAAGACCTATTTTATCTTAATCTGACTGTATAAAATAAAAAGGCAATTCTCTTTACTGAACTACACATTTCTTTTTTTTTTTTTTTTAATTTTTTTTTTCCAACGTTTTTTATTTATTTTTGGGACAGAGAGAGACAGAGCATGAACGGGGGAGGGGCAGAGAGAGAGGGAGACACAGAATTGGAAACAGGCTCCGAGCCATCAGCCCAGAGCCCGACGCGGGGCTCGAACTCACGGACCGCGAGATCGTGACCTGGCTGAAGTCGGACGCTTAACCGACTGCGCCACCCAGGCGCCCCTGAACTACACATTTCTTAAGAACTTTGTCAGTTGGACCATGCCGTGAGAATTTTTGAAGGTTTTGATGAATGTGATCAGGATGATATAATTAAGTTCCTACCTCTTGACTATAATTAGTTTCAAACATTACCTAATGAATAAATTCAACCTTTGTCCAGATTTTGTCTTCATTTGAATTTCTTGTTCTAAGCACTTAGGGAACAATCCAGAACTTTAGAATGTGATTGAATGAGTTACTACACAATGAATTATATCCATCGTTTTCAGATGATGACATAGGCAACAAAAAGAATAACTGGCAAAAGAAAAAGAATATAAAATTCTGACTTTGGTCCATTTCTACCATCATCATGGAAACGATTAGATTTGTACTAACACTTTATTCCTCTCTGAAAAGAACAATAATCTACCTTCAAAGCCTCAGGGAATGGAAGAGCACGTTCAACAGGTTTTGATGTAAAGAAAAGGGCATGCTTTCTAAGAATGTCTGTTTTATAACAGTCACGGTTGTCACCATAAATATGATTAATTGGCTTTTTGTCACCATCAAGCCTTTTAATTCTAAGACAGTGGCAGAGATGAATAATGAAAAGACTTCATCATTCTGTAAAGCTACAACTTTAAAGAATGCAAATCTTATGATGAAAGAAGGAAGTTGGCTGAATTATGTTCAAACTGCAATTTGACCAATATTGTTTTTCATAATAACTACTCTTAATGTGTCAGCCATATTTCTTTCCTTGCACTAAAATCATATTTCTTTGAAGTGACAGTGAATTATTATTTCCTGTCCTTATTCACTTCAATCAGGTGCTGCTGAATGATTAAAATGAAAACCTACATGTTTCAACACATACATTTTCTTTTCTTAGGGCCTTCAGTTATCATTGAAATCAATTCATTTTGGTCACAAACATCTTGCTCTTATCACTGATTTCTAGCACATTGGATGTAGTTTACTTTCAGTAAACTGGTATAGTAAACTATTTTCAGATTCAAATATATTTTAAAAAGGCCAAGAGATGCTTTTTTAAAAAATGACTACACTTGTGAAGATGTATTTTATTAACAATAAGAGATTCTCATTACTTAACAAAAGATCCCAAGTCATACCCTGTAGGTTTAGAAAAGAGGATTTCACTACATGATTTCACCCACATTATGAATCCTTTAACACATTTTTATATTTGTTAATACATATTTGGGTCAGAAACTTAAGTATAATTGTATAGATAAAAGTTTTTACATATTTAATATCCTAAAGAATATTTGTGTGATTTTTTTTCTAATCTGGAAAGCATAATGTCAAAGAAATAACCAATTACCTCCTAGAGTTAAATAAACTATACATAGTAAATCTATTTTTTTTAACTCAATAGCATTCTATGGTAACTTTCAATGAAAAAAAAATCTGGAATAAAAACTAAGAGGTCATTATCCTTGAAATCCATTTATTCAAGGCTTTTAAAATATTTTCCTTTCTCCCCTTTGAAAAGTTTTTCATTTGTTGAATATGGATAAAAGAGTATTATAAGAGGGTACATTGGAAAAAGTGCATAGTTTGGGGGGATTAAGTTGAACTGTTACTTTTTAAAAGAAGGTGGGCATGGACATTTTATTTTACAAGGGTTTGGTCCTTTAAGTTAAAAAATAAAAAAAAAATTATAAAAAATTTGGCACTGACCTCATTGTAAACAGAGAAAAGAAAACTAAAAGCTAGATTATAAATGCAAAGCCATTTGTGTTTTTTCCCTAAAGTTATAAAAGTTTTAGGAGTGTTTAACACAGTCACTGCTTTGTTTCATAGATTAAAATATATAGTGTATTTAAATGAAACACACATATCTTAGGACAATTTCCATATGTGAAAATATAAAACACAGATACACATTGGACTAGGAAATTGCCACTGACAAAGCTATATTCACAGTTAAATATAATACAACAAAGTTGACAAAGGCAAGGAGAAGAATTTTCTTTAATCCTTCAGCAAGAATATATAAAGCACCTGCTTTAGGTTAAAACTAGAATCTTAGAACAACCTGAACTATGCAGTTTGTTTTAATATAATCATTTTTCAAGAATAAAAAATGAAAGTCCATATTAAAGGGATGCCCTATTATATATCATTACTTATATATCTCTTATTATATTATCTAATGTAACTAATTAATATAGTGACCATTTATTGAGGACTTACTATGTGTAATCGGTATGTTACCATGGTAAGCACTTTGGGATCTATAAAATGGAAAAGAGAGTGTATCTAGACTCAATGCTTTTGCCCTCTAGTTGGGACAGACATAAGGCACAAATATAAGGCATAAAATAGTAAATACAAGAAAAATCACGATATAGTGTTCTCAATGTTCATAGAGGAGAAGGACCACTATTATCTGGGAATCTGAGGAAACCTAATGAAGGAGTTGGTGTTACAACTCGAAATACATCATATTTTGCCAAACGGAGATGAAAAGCATTCATACTGAATGAAGCAACTTGAACAAAATCCAGGAAAATATGGATCAAATAGAAAAAAATTGAAGTTTAGACAAGGAGTTTAAACTCTACTGAGTACAATAGGTACATGAAAGTGTTTGAACAGGAAAGTATCATGATGGAAGTGGGCTTTGAGGCAACATTTTCAATGCTTTGTTATGCAGAATATTTATTTCTATATGTTGTGTTTGGAAAAGCTTTCTGTACACCAAGTTCATGACGATATTCTCTAATACTATCTTCAAGAAGCTTTATTGTTTAACCATTTTATGTAGATCTTCAATCTACCTGGAATTGATTTTTGTGGAGAATGTGAGGTAGAGAACAGGTTTTATTCTCCCAGTAAATGGAGAGACATGTTAATTTTTCTAATTTCCTGGTTCTTGGGGAAAGTTTCACTATATACTCAAAATATTAAATGACATTGAAGTAAGAAAGAAGGAGGGAAGGAAGGAAGGAAGGAAGGAAGGAAGGAAGGAAGGAGAAATGACATAGTATTTATTTTGGCCTGGTTGCCAAAGACTTTTTCAAAATGATAATATTTAGTTTTAATAATTAGAATAGTCTTAGTATTGAAACAGTCTTTTAAAGTCTTGGCATTGAAGCTGTCTTTGAGAAATCGTTTTGGCACTACAAATAAAATATTTTAAAATATCCATAACCTTTGGCTGTGTAATTCAATTTCTGTGATCTATTTAAAACTAGAGAAAAAATGAGATTATCAAATAAAGAAAATAAAGTCACAAAGGGGAATAAGGATTGGTGGGTTACTGAGTTAAAACTTTAAAGAGGATAGTTAGAGTGGCCTAATAAGGTGATGTTTGATCCAAGACTGGAGGGAGCAAGAAGCTCCCCAAGTGCACACATCTGGGAGGAGAGCATTCCAGGCATGGAGGTCAGCAAATCTGAAGGTTTTTAGCAGGGATTATAGCAAACACATTTGAGGAACAGCAGGATGGCCAATGAGGGAGGGAAAAAAAAAGGGTGAAGTGAGGACAGAAAACAGGGCCCTTTTTTAGACGTTGTAAATAGCTTTGGTTTTTACTGTGAGATTGAATCTACTGGAGGGATTCAAATAGAGGTATAATTTCACAACTTACTTTTATTTTTTGAATAGAGAGTAGGGCATAAGAAGTATCAGTCAGATGGAAATGCATGATCTAGGCCAGAACTGATGATTATTCAGGCCAACATATTAGCAAGGAAGTTGGTAAGAACGGACAGGTCCTGGACATATGTAGAAAGAGGAGTTCACAGGATTTGCTGACAGACTGGACATAGGTACAAAATAGAGACAGAGAGAAGTCAAAATGATTCTAACAGTTTTGGCCTGAACATTAGAACGTAATTGCCATTAAATGAGATGTTTAAGACTATAGGAGAAGAAAATTTGGGGGAGAAGATCAGAAATTTGAATTTAGCATTAATTTGATATATCCAGGTGGAATAAACAGTTGGGTATGACTGGTATTCAGAGTAAAGGTCTGGACTACAGATTCACATTTCGATATCAACACAGAGAGGGTGTTTATCACCATTAGCCTGAGTGAGATCACTCAGCGAACACGAATTAACAGAGAAGCCAAAGTGAAAACTAAGCTGAGACTTAGGTCTCATCAATGTTAAAAATGCGCTGATATGCGGGGTGCTTGGGTCGCTCAGCTGGTTGACCCGCCTGACTTCAGTTTAGGTCCTGATCTCAAGGTTCATGGGTCTGCGCCCTGCATTAGGCTCTCTGCTGTCAATGAGGAGCCCACTTCCGATTTTCTCCCCACCACTCTTCCCTGCATATCCCTTGCTCATGCTCTCTCTCTCTCAAAAATAAGTAAACATTCATTAAAACGTGCTGATTTGAGAAACACCTAGCAAAGGAGATTAGAAAGTACTGGAGAGTGAGGAATGGGGAAAACCAGAGAGTCTGGGAATCTGGTAGCCAAGAGAATAAATTGTATCCAAAGACGAGAAATTTTGTAAAATTATAATCTAATCATTATGATATATCTTTATATAACCATTAAAATCATAGATTTTGGAAACTATTAAATGATTTGGAAAATGTTCCTTATCCATTAATGTAGAAAACTAAGTAAGATTTATGATCCCTGTTCTGAAAAATCAATGTATAGGATGTATATCTGAATAGAAATAAGTGACTTAAAGGGAGTATGGCAAAATATTAGTAGTGTTTATCTGGAGACAGCAGGATTATAGACAAATTCGTTGTTTAATATTTTCCACATTCCCACCAAAATATTAAATATGATGAATTACTTTCATAACTATGACTAGACAAAAAAAGGAGTTTATTTTAAAAACTTGAAGTAGGCACTATAGCTCCTTTATTTGTATTCAAATTTTATTTTGAAATAATTCAAAACTAGTAAAAAGTTATATTAATAGTACAATGATCCTCAGCCTCCATCTAATCACCAATTGTTCACATTCACTTTCTCCATGTATTATGTACACACACACACACACACACACACACACCTCTTTTAACTGAATTGTTTGACGGGAGGTTGCAAATACTACAATACTTTACTGCACCATGAACCTCCTAAGAACAAGGACGTTCTCCTATAAAAATCACACTCAAATAATTAATATAACACAATGATATCGCCTAGTAGACACTTAAAATTCAAATTTCCCCAAGAGGCCCTAAAATGTCTTTAGCAGTGTTTATTTTTTAAGTAATCCAGGATCCAATCTACAATCACTCACTGCTTTTAGTTGCCATGTCTATATGTCCCTTTTGTCTCCTTAAATCCAGATAAGTTCTGGTTTTTTTGTTTTTTTGTTTTTTTCTTTTTATTTGGTCTTTCATGACATCAAGAGGTTTTGAAGAGTTCAGGCTGGTTGTTTTGCAGAATGTCCTAATAGTTTCCTAATGATTCATTTCTGGTTAGATAACAGGGATATCTCTTTGTCAGAGCATCATGTCTAGAGATACACTTTTTCACTTTGTTTAATTATTAGTGGTAATTTTGATCATTTTGTTAAAGTGGCATAGCAAAATTTCCACATTGTAGAGACTCTTTTGTTTCTTTTCTTATTTTTTTTAAATTTACATTTATTCATTTTTGAGAGACAGAGAGAGACAGAGCACAAGCAGAGGAGGGGCAGAGAGAGAGGGAGACACAGAACCTGAAGCAGGCTCCAGGCTCCGAGCTGTCAGCACAGAGCCTGACACAGGGCTTGAACTCCCAAACCGTGAGATCATGACCTGAGCCGAAGTCAGATGCTTAACCGACTTGGTGCCCCAATTTCTTTTCTTATTAATATGTAATCTATGGAATGATAGTTTGGATATGGATATGGATAACCAGTTCCCCAATAACTTTTCACTCAGTGATTTTAGTATCTTCTCAAACTTTGTTGCAAAATGGCAATTTTCTAGTTCTCTTTTTGCTTCAACATATATTAATGTCTAAGACAAAGAATTTCCCCTTCCACTTTTTCTTCTTCTTCTTCTTCTTCTTTTTTTAGATTCTCTTTTTCCTTCCCACCTCCATTTCTTCTTTTCTTCCCTCAGGTTATTGGCAGAATTCATTTCCTTGGGAATGTAAGATGGAGGCCCTCTTCTTTTACTGGCTGTTAGGTGGAAGCTAGTGAACTCTTACGAGACTGCCTATAGTTTTTTGCCCCATGGCTGTCTCCATAAGCTCTCACACCATGGCAGCTTCCTTCTTCTTAGACCCTCTCAGGGGAGGACTTCTTCTTTTTAAATGTGGTTTTATCTCTGGTAGATCCTTCATGATCCTCTCCTCTTTCCCCACCATCTTTATTGATTGCTTTGATCTGCTGTGGGTGGGTTCTAGAGATGGCTTTTCTGGATCTAGATGTTTACCTGCCTACTTATATGTAAGATGACATTTTTAATAGGTTTTATCTCCTGAGTTTTCTATGCATGGGTGAGAAAAAGGATTTATATACTCTGCTTAATGATTTCTGTGGTTTTTGAAATATACCTGGAAAGACTTGGATTTAAGTGGCTTCTAGGAACCCAGAGGAATCTAACAACTCTTCCTCATTTTCTTTTCTTAATGTAAATTTGTTTGAATGATATATCTATATGCTTATCTGTACTTGCTTATTTTTAAATGTTCATAAAAATTTCTGTGTGCTGTCTTTTATTATATATACCTCATATGGTACCCAAATTTAATTGTACCCTTCTAAAAATTATTAAAATTGCGCTTGTCTAATGCTTTAACATGTAGTCACGTTTTGTTTTGTGATCACAAATGAAAAACATAAGAAAAAGCTGGTGGTTGGTGGGGGAGGTGGTGGTGGTGGGAACCCTGAAGACAAACATTAACAAACAACAAAGAGCAGACTTTCTAAATCTAGAATTTGGCAGTCTCCATAATGGGCCAACTTTTGGTTTGTTCCTTGTTGCTTTGGGGCTCTTTTAAACCTTGAAGCTATCCTGTTGTTCAGCTGTCTAACCTCTTATGCTTACTTCTCACAAGGAAGTAGCTACCTTTGTCCTAAAGTAAAACGACTAAATTCTAAAATTCGAAGAATTATCAGTGATTGCTCACAGTGATAATGAACTCATAGGAGTTTTAGGCAGAAACCTGCTTCCTTTCTTCATGGCGAGCATTTATATATTCCATGTTTTTAGACAAATAAAAACATCCAAAAATGATTCTGTATTTGGTACAACTGAACCATGTGAACAAGGCACTACACATAAAATAATCACATTTTATACTTCAGGTACACAGGCATCAACTCTTTGCTGTCTATTGAAGATGTCGTTTTAAAAAATCCAGCTTTTTAAATTCAATGTTCTAATGTCAATTCTGTCATGTTGCAAACACTAATACCATCATCTGATTGGCAACTTCTTGAAAATTGAGAATAGCCAATGTATTCATTTGACAAAGTGCTTTAAAAATATATTTAGCCTTCATACTGCTCACAAAAACATGTTTGAAAAAGCCTGCCAAAAAGTAACAATATTCAGTGTTTATCTGGCAGCCAACATTAATGAATGTTTCATTACTATGAATCACTTATGGATATCATGATGCTCTGAAGTTTGTATATTCAAACCTCAAATGAATTCTCCCCATGTTTTCTATTAAATTTAATTTTGCGGGTGACAGTTGGGAGATTTGCTTGAATTATAGTCATATGTAGGGCTTCAGGGGTGAAGAATGGGTGGATGGAAACTGTGTGTTTAGTTTGGGCATTATTAGTGTATTTGGAAAGGCCTTTTCTGTTATTTGTATAACTTTGACTATAAAAACAAATATCTATCCCTTTATTCCCTTATTTTGTTTTTCCTCACTGGCAAGGATTCATAGCTATTTTAGGGGTTTTAAATGACAACTAAAACATCAGAAATAAGTGGGTATTGAAACGCTATGCAGCTGCTAAATGCCTTTAACTATTTATGGCTTTATTTGCATGCATCCATGCAATTAATTTTAACATCACTGAACTATTATATTAGGTACTTACTATGTACCAGGCATTAAGTCTTTACATATTTGAATCAATGTAATCTTTACAACACGAGGAAGGCACTATTATTAGCTTATTATATATATGAGAAAACTAAAGCTCAGAGTTTAGATAAATTGCCAGATTATGTCCATAGTACAGACAGGCTGGAATGCATCATGCTTTATGTCAGTTGGCCTGCCTCAGTCCACATTGTGGTGGTGGCTCATCTGATCGGACTAAGATTTACCATGACTCTGCTAAAATGAAACTCCTCAATTTGGGTCACATGATTAGGAACTGTATAATTTACCTTTAACACCAGGATACATTTGTGAGTAAAAGGAGTTACTAATTTGGAAGTTTGAAATGTATTTTTACTGAAAATTCATTTTACTTATCAAATAATTCTATTCAAAAATAATTTTCAAAAATAAAAATATTTCTAAAAATATTTCTATAAAAAAAGCATATTCACGTACACTGCATAAAATAAAACATATCTATATTGGTACATTTTTTTATGTTTAAAGTAACTTAGCAAATGTTATCCTAATACTATGTCATTCGTGTTTTGCTGAGAAATACAATTCTATCAATAGTTTTATTTTTATTTTTTTTAATTTTTATAAAAATGCCGTCAATATTTTTCAAAGTAGTACGTTTGGTTAATAATTTAAAATTGAAACAAATTTCCTTGCTTTTTTTTTTTTCTATAACCATGATGTTTATCTCTCTCTAAATATATTCTCTCTAAAGGTTTTAGTTGTGATCAGGGAAAATTCTGTTAAGTGGTGGTTAATATTAATTCATATACTCATGTGTGTGCTATTAAGAATTTCTTTCAGAGATATTTTACAAGGTAAAACTCATTAAATTGATTGTCTCTTTCCTGATTCATTTGAAACCATAATTGCTGCAATATTTTAGACCTTCTTAATTTTATTTCATTCTATCCAAAATAGAATTTTCCAATTAAAAACCAAAGCTCCATCAAAATCTTCTTCCCCTAAATTAAAATACTCCAAAGCACAATTATAGAATTTTAAAATTAGATCTAATATACCATGTGAGCCTATCATTTACTCAGTTGATGTTTTGCTTTTGTAGTGACAATGCTTAATATGCTCTTGTTTCCAAGTGTGCTTTTTTTTTTTTAGTAATTTTACAAAAGCTTGGAAAGGTGAACTCTTGGCATTCCATTTGCTGAGAGAGTTTGTTAAAAATTTCTGACTTGAAATAATGCAAACTCTAGAGGATTTGCTGGAAAAAAAAAGGTGAATGTCATTATAAAACACTTAGGTTGAGGGGTGCCTGGGTGGCTCAGTCTGTTGAACGTCCGACTTTGGCCCAGGTTATGATCTCACAGCTTGTGAGTTCAAGCCCCACATCGGGCTCTGTGCTGACAGCTGGGAGCCTAGAGCCTTCTTCAGATTCTGTGTCTCCCTCTCTCTCTGCCCCTCCCCTGTTCACGCACTCTTTCTCTTTCTCTCTCTCTCAAAATAAGTAAACATTAAATTAAAAAAAATTAAAAACACTTAGGTTGATTGTCAAATAGTTCTCCAGAATCTCACACTTTTCTCAGATCCCAGTGATGATGGGAAGCAAGGAAAGAAGGTGCACACTGTCATGCTGGTGTATGATAATTAACTCAAACTCAGCTTTGTAATTTAAAAAAAAAATGTCATTCGTTATTCTAGTAATGTTTATATGCAACTCTTTATAAATTTTCTGAATTACAACTTGCATTGTTCTTCAGTTTTATTGAGATATAATTTATGCATATATAGCATTGTGTACATTTAAGGTGTCCAGCAGTGTTAGTTTGATGCACTTACACATCACAATATGATTAACCACTGTAGCTTTAGCTAACACTTCCATTCATTACATCAGATAATCATCATTTCCTTTTTTTTTTTTTTTTTTTAAATTTTTTTTTTCAACGCTTTTTATTTATTTTTTGGGACAGAGAGAAACAGAGCATGAACGGGGGAGGGGCAGAGAGAGAGGGAGACACAGAATCGGAAACAGGCTCCAGGCTCCGAGCCATCAGCCCAGGGCCTGACGCGGGGCTCGAACTCACAGGCCGTGAGATCGTGACCTGGCTGAAGTCGGACGCTTAACCGACTGCGCCACCCAGGTGCCCCTCATCATTTCCTTTTTGTAGTGAGAGCATTTAAGATCTAGTCTCTTCACAAGTTTGAAGTATGCCATACAGTGTTATTGACTGTATTTACAATGCTGTAATACTTCTAACTGGAAATGTGTACCCTCCCTATTTTTCTCCATCCCTGGAAACCAATTGGTCCCTGGAAACCAATATTATACTCTCTGTTTCTTTGAGTTTGGTTATTTTAGAGTCAACATTTAAGTGATATCATACAGTATTTTGTCTTACTCCATCTGATTTATTTCACTTAGCATAATGCCCTCAAGGGACCCTCAAGGTCCATCCATATTGTCACAGGCCAGATTTCCTCCTGTGTCATGGCTAAATAATTTTACATTGTGTGTGTGTGTGTGTGTGTGTGTGTGTGTGTGTGTCTGTGTGTGTGTACCATATATTCTTTATTCATTCATCCATTGATGGTCACTTAAGTTGTTTCCATGCCTTGACTATCATGAATAATGCTGCAGTGACCATGATATGCCGATATCTCTTCAAGACAGGGATTTCATTTCTTTTGGATACATACCCAGAAGTGGAATTGCTAGGTCATATGGCAGTTCTATTTGTAATTGTTTGAATTTCTCCCAGGAATTAGTTTGTGTCTGAGTGCTGTTCATTTTATCAGCAAATGCCCTACATGCTCTCCTTAAAAGAGAGGTGTTAATTACACTTATGTTGCACTTGATAAGGGTTGAAAATTGATTTATTTAAGATCAACTTTCATATTGAACAGAATGCTAAAGAGATCACTATTCCCTCCTAAACAACTCTTGTAGAAGTTGGGTGGGTACAGTAGAAATCCATCAAACCCACCCATCCTGGCTTATTTTAATGCAGCTTTAATAAACTTTGTTATAAAATTTTAAAATCCTGAATAAATGCCAAACTAACAGCACTTTGTGACAAAAGGCATAAATTAGGACTGTCACAGGCAAAACAGGATTATGGATATAAAAATAAATTTATATACGGATTCACAGTGCACTCATTGATTCCCACAGCAGAGAGCTGAAGGGGTGGAGGCATTCATTCTCGAGGAAAAGGTTGGCCATGGCAGACAAAATGATAGGCTTGTCCAGAAACAAGGTACTCTCAAATTTCAGGATAAGGTAGAGATCCCAGTGAGGAATGGACATGGAGCAGACAGATAGGCTCTAAATGCCTGGACGAGTTAGAGGTGAATATTTTCAGTAAGGAGAAAAGTTGACTTTCTCATAATGGAGAGATAAACTCCATACTGTGTCCAAATCATAACTTATGTCTTCCTGGCTAGCAATAATGAATCAATCCCCCCTTTGTTTATATTTCACAATCTTGTGTTCAATGACTGTCAGTGTAAAAGATAAATTTCTATTTTAACTGTGGAGATTATTTTCTTTATTGTTATGGTTTTGTTCCTGTTAATAAAACTCTGTTGTTATTAATTGAATCATTATTTTCACATAACACTGATTTAGGACATAAATATCGAGAGGCAACACCTCTTATTTCTATAGCAACAAATTAAAAGCAAATACTGGTCATTTAAGCATTTCCTTCCTCCATGCATGGACAATTTTAGCACAATATATCTCTGATCTCTCATCCTGAGACAAGACAGAACCAAGAATGAATGTTCTGTGTCTAGAGAACAATTCAAAACTCTGCTCATTGGAGCAGTATGTAGGTTTTGGAAAGAAGTAAAATGAGACTATAAGTTTGGTTAGAGCCATATTTTAGAGGAGTTTAGCCTGCCAATGGTAAGTAAACATTGGAGGATTTCGAACCTGGGAGGGACATGAGAGAATGATATTTGTAGAAAATTCACCCAGGGTTTGTTCACATTATGCAATTAGAAAGGTGGGAAAAGGAAGATGGGAAGTTCATCATCCTGTGGATACCAAGATGAGGCCGAGAGTGAACAAGTCAGTTCAATAAATGAGTTAGCACATATACTGGGCTCTCCCAAATATTCATTTCCCCCCATTTGAAAAAGTTCCTCAAACTCTAGACTGAAGTTTGAGTTTACATTTTTAAAAATCCACGACTTGTTAAAATTTAAGTTATATTTATTACCAAGAACATAATAAACATCAAAGTTTAATGTAAACTTCACTTCTTAGAGATAAAGCATTGCCATATTCTTTGGATGATTCTTTGTCTTCTTTCTTGCATTGCTAGAAAATATGTTAATTGGATGTTTGGTGGTTTCTGAAACAAATTATTATTACCATGTCCAAGAAGACAATTGATACCTACATACTTTAATGTGTATAATTCTTTACTAAAGCTGTAGAAAAGCTAGTCTAGAAGGACCTGAGATCACTTATTTATCTTTGGAATATCAGCCCAACACAGTGCCTGATATACAAGAGGCATGCAATAAATCATGTATATTGTATGAACAAAAGAAATATCCCTGTCTTGTGATATGTCTCGAAATAGCATTGATTTGGCAATTTAATGGTCTAACCCACACTCTTTCTATATGTGTGCAGATGTATAGCATGTTATCCACAAGACTATACGAAATGTGGGTAGACTTTAAGGTCTTAAGAATTCTAAGGCTCTGAGTTTATAATTTAATTATCTGAAATACTAAGGATTTATAGGGACTCACTATATTTTATATTTTTTACCATGAAATTTATGATTTTTCTCAAATTCTTTACAGAAATACTTGCAGAAATAGTTTCTGCTTCTATCATAGTATTATTTCTTTGGGAGACATTAAATGTTTTTCAAATGAGACAGAAAAAATTAATATATATATATGTGGATTTTCACATGTTCAAATAATTTAAACATCACTGAAGTGAAATAGGAAAAAAATGCATCATTAATTTTCTGTTATGTGAATTACACACTGGTTTAAAAATGCATTGTAGTCTAGGGGCACCTGGATGGCTCAGTCGGTTAAATGTCCAACACTTAGTTTTGGCTCAGGTCATGATCTCAGGAGTTGGTGAGCTCAAGCCTCCCTTTTTTTTTTTTTTTTTTTTTTTTTTGATACAAAACTCTTCTGACTTAATTTAGTTAAAAAAATGACACACAAAGAAATGGGTACTAAATGGGTTTCTACAAACTGCATAAAATAGCCACCCTTTGAAGCTAGGTCTCTTCCAGTGCAGACCAGAGTTCCCACAGCTGCTGACAGGATCCCTTGGAATCCCAGAGACCATCCAGGCAAAGGCAAACACACACCCTGTTTCCCCCACCTCCGTGTGCTTCGGGGAGCGCGTGTCCTACTTGAGACATCCCTGTGTGCGGCCGTGGCAGGGCTGGGGCCCAGATGCACATCCTGCACCCCATTTCAGAAACTGCACAGCAACCGTTTGTGAAGCATGTCCCAGAGAGCATCACATTCCTGGCTCCATGACCAGCGCAGACCTGCTTGGGATTCTCTCTCCCTCTCTTTCTTCCCCTCCCCTGCTTGTTCCCTCTCTCTTTCTCAAAATGAATGAAAAAAACTTAAAAAATACTTTGAAAAATAAATAAAAATGCATTGCAGTCTGTTAACCTGAGCCTGAACACTATTACTAATGAACACATCTGTTCACTGATGCTAGTGCATCAGTGAAATACATACCATCCAAATAACATTCAAATTAAAACTGGCATGGGAGGAAAACTGATTTAACAAGTACAGTGAATTTGTTAACTTTATCTCTATTCAATGTTGCCATATGAGGAAAATCAGGTCTGTTGTTTTTCTACTTTGACCAAATCACCATGCTGGTTTTACTTAGTTCAGTAGCTGTAAGGCGGTTGTTTACTTTAACTTTCCTCTAAAATGCAGCCTATGGTTTTCTTTTGAAGGGACCCAGATGCATATTGCTTGTGCTTATTCAGCAGTACGCATTCACGTATGAGCATGCTCGATGATGATGCCAGTTTGTTGGGTTTCTTCACAGGAAAAAGGTGGTTTGACACATTAGTGTTGGTGAACAGATTCTACATATGCCCCATGCTGCCTGGACATACAGAACCGCCAAGCTCAGTGTAGATGCTGATCTCATTAGGAATTGTACTGAAAGACCTTTTGTGTTTCTGTCCATCACACACTTCCAAGCTTAGAGAGAGCATTCTAAATGATCTTTGTATGTTCAAAGAGAAGGTTTTTTTCAAGTCTTGGACAGCAGTATTTTTTTTCATAGAAATGTTCTTTCTTTCCTTTTCCTTCTCCCCTCTCCACCTCCTACCTTCTTCCTCTTCCTTTTTCCTCTTCTTCTGCCACAGCTTTTAAGGAATATTTGCACCCATGTTTGGTACAGTGGTGACTGTATTTAACAATTCCCGACACAGCTGTTGGTGGGATTTTGGGGGGGCGGTGCCACATCTCTTCCGAAAACCCTTAGTGGCTCCTTCTCACTCCAAGGAAGGTTGTGGTTTCTGAAATGGCCTAAATGTTCTTGCCCTAGAGATTCCTATGACTCACTCCCTCACCTCCCTCATGTGTTTCTCTAAGTGCTGCATTCTTTGCGGGATCTTCCCCAACTACCCTATTTTAACATGCAGCACCGCCTCTAATCCCTCATCTCCTTTCCTGGTGCAATTCTCCTTAACCCTTGTCACAATTTAATTTGCTATATGCATCTATCAGTTATTTCATTTCTTGTCCATCTCTCTAAACTAGAATGTGATTTTCATAAATATGCATGCAATAGATATTTGTTCAATTAATTAGTATATTCGCACCCATAAAATAATTGAAATAGTATGAAAGCTATTTTTCATATATTTTCATATAGTTGTATACTACATTACATCGAGTATACACATCCTCGGGTCATGTTCTATACGCAAAACATGTACACTCACATACGTATATAATATATTGACTATGGGGCCACTTGAGAGATGTACTAATTTTGCTTTTTGTATTACGTTTCTTATGTCTACATTTTACATTTTACTTATATTACATTTGTCTCCAGTGAAGTATGGCCCAACACTTAATATTCGTTAATGGATTACAACAATTTCAACCTTTTTAATATAAACATTACAAAATGTATGGCACTCAGTAAGCACTAATTTAAGAGTCAGTAGTACTCATAATCATAGTATGTAATAATAGTAGTAGTTGTCAAAGGGATATTGTATCAAAATTATCTGTATGTGTATGTATATATACATATTATTTATTTATTTATTATGAATGTGTGTATGTGTGTGAAATTTGGTCAACATTAGTAAAAGGAACATTTATCCATAGCCTATAAAAAATAAATTGATATTTTTTTCATTTCCTGTGTCTCTTTGAGGGTAGCTAAAGTTAATTCTTGAATTTTTAATAAGACACTATAATGATAGGATTTGTAATTCCCTGCCTTCTCCTTTACATGAAACTTATCAAGTCTCATAGTTTCAATTATCACCTCTATTTGTATAATTCCCCATCTATTTCTTTAATCTTGACCGTTATCATGAACTTCAGTATCACATTTCTAATTGCCTACAGGGCATTTCCATTTGGGAGTAAGTGTATCACTGCAAACTCAACAGAGTCGATTATTACCCCCACACGTATCTGCTCCTCCTCCATTTACGCAAAAGAAAAAAAAAGTTGCATCCTGATTTACCCTCCAGATATTTTAGGGCTGGTAATCTTCCTTATAAACATTCTAAAGTTTGTGCTAATTTTCCCTGGGTAATTATTTTCTTAACCCTTATTCTCCTTTCACTGCCATTTTTATAAGCTTTCATCTAAAATGCCTGTGCTATTCTAATCATTTTTAACTATTCTGTCCTTTCCTCTTTTCTCCTTCTCTCTTAACTGCCTCCCCAAATTTTAGACAAATTTATGTTCAAGAAATATATAACTTTAATCATGCTACTACTTAGGTTACAATTTTTTTAAAAATTATTCTTGGGAAAAAATTCTAACTATACAGAATTTTCTTTGTTTCCAAATTTACCCTATTTCATTATTGTTAATTATAAATTATTTTTTCTAGTCCATTACCCCATTGCTGAGTTTGTATACTACATACAAGGCAAGATTCTAGCAGAAAAATATAGTGATGTTTCAACCTTGCCCTCAAGGACAGTATCTGGTTGGAGAGTCATTAGATCTATACCATGCATTATATCTATGTATGTAAAGGGCAAAACACCATCAAGTTTCAAAGGAGACTATGATTATAAACAAATGGGAAAAATCAAGAAACGCTTTGTGAGAGACTGATGGAATTCTGCTGGGGCCAGGGGATGGAGAAGATGCTAGAAGTGGGAGTAAGACCTGGAAGAGAAGCCAGGGGAAAGAACAGCCAAGACTGACAGACACACACTGTGCAGCACTTTGGATCTAGAATGCATTTGAAATGCAACAGAATCCACACAGGCATTTTTAATAGGTGTCACACCATCAGTCCCCAAGTTCTCTTCTCACCCTTATACAATCCGCTTTCTGGATTCTAAATTACATTGTGATTGATGTTTACATCCTTGTCTCCCAGGTTGCCTGTCAGAGTTCCTACTGCCTCACTCTGAGCCTCAAACTCATCTTTTCTTGCTAGTGTAAGCTACATCATCAGTTTGGCTGTATTTTCACTAAATATAAAGAAATTGTTTAATTTAGAAGCTAATGCTGTTTGGTGGGATTTAGTTTTCATTTTTAGATAGCTTTTTTTTTAAAAGCACATAAAGTGGTGAGAACACAGAACAAGATGAGAGGAGTTTTCAACTGTATCTTATTGCTACTATCTTATTTCTACTTGCCCTTTCTTTCATTACATGCTCTGTGCGTGTGTGTGCGTGTGTTTGTGTGTATGAGAGAGAGAGATGGAGAGAGACAGAGAGAGACAGAGAGAGATTTAAAGTTAAAATGCTTTAAAATACATTAAGACCTAAAGAGACTCTTAACAATAAAGAACAAACTGAGGGTTGATGGAGGGAGGTGCGTGGGGAATGGGCTAAATGGGTGATGGGTATTAAGGAGAGCACTTAATGTTGAACTCTGGGTGTTAAACTTTTTAAAAAATATTTATTTATTTATTTATTTATTTATTTATTGAAAGAGAGAGACAGAGTACACACGGGGGAGGGGCAGAGAGAGAGGGAGACACAGAATCCAAAGCAGACTCCAGGCTCTGAGCTGTCAGCACAGAGCCCCCATGTGGGGCTGGAACTCACTGACCTCAAGATCATGACCGGAGCCGAAGCCGGACGCTTAACTGACTGAGCCACTCCTGAGCACTGGGTGTTATACGGAAGTGATGAATCACTAAATTCTACTCCTGAAACCAATACTGCACTATATGTTAACTAACTTGAATTTAAGTAAAATCTTGGAAAACAAAGCAAAACAATTCAATTGACAAGGAAAAAAAAAGACAATAAAAACCTCAGAGATAGGGAAAGATGACAAATCCAGATGATAAATTGTGTCAAGAAAGACACAATTACACGATGAAATTTTCTTAGAAATCTCAGTTCTTAAAAAAAAAAGTGAAGAGAAAGAAGACTTACTAATGTGTTCTTACTGTTTTATTTAGCTTAATCTTAATTTTCGGAAAGTTTCATGAAAATCATAATGTAGTTTCAGTGACATCATGGAAATCTTCCCCTTTAAAAGTTTTTCTGATTCTTTCTACTTTGCCTCTGAAATCTATGATATAAAGGTCTTCCTCCTTTTGGAGAATGTTGTTTACAGGGTGCTATTGGTCAGACGTGGGAAAAGAAATAGATGTAAAAGTTCTCAAGAGTGCCTGTTTAATTATGTTTGAGACTTAATTACATAGCTTTTTTATTTTCCTCAAGTAAACTGCATTCTACTATTTAGCAATCCTTTACTTTTCTTTGTACCTGATTCCTCACTGATCAAGTGGAATTACAATGCTTCTGGATTTTGGAAGTTTCCTGACTCTAACAGAGAAATTTTCCTGTTTTAAAATTTATAGATGGAAATAATTATATTAATTTTCCTTGAAACTTAGTGATGATAAAAATAATCTTCCCACCAACAATTCAGGAAGTCTCAAATGAAAATTAAACAGTACATATTTCAAGTTTAAACAATGAAATGGACTCTTAACCTTTTTGATTTCATCTAAGGATTCTGCTTCCCATCGTGTTCTTAATTTGATCCCATTGCTTATGACATTTTTGGACTTCAAGTGTGGTTTCACAGTTTAGATGAACTGCTAATCTTGGCACTGAATAAGTTACAAAAACAAGAGAGAAAAAAAACATTTTTTTCTCCCAAGGATCAAGGGTTTTTTAAAAGACTATGGTTGTATTATCCTAATATGTGTGTATAAATTTGTGGAGGAAAATATTTAACATTTATTTGTTATTAATTTGTTTCTATGGAAATTAGTGGAGATACCCCATCTTATTTATTTGCTTTGTCGATGTTGCTGAAAAATACTGCCTCCATTGATAACAGTCAATATATAAAAATGGGAGCATAAACACAATAACAATGCAAAGGTTTTGCGTTGAAATTGGGGTTTACCCACTGAGTTGGCATCTACTCAAATGATACTGTATTTTAGAAAACATACAGAGAAAGATGCAGTTTTTCCCTTTGAGCCCTGGCGGGGGGGGGGGGGGCAGAGGTTTTATCATCCATTTTATTCAGCTTTACTGTTACTTAAGCTGCAGGATTTCCTCCATTATGCCCAGTTTCACTGTGTACGGATCAAATGCTTGAATGATGTATATTGGAGGGCATAAACATCATTGTAAATGTGTGTGCAGATTATAGAATCACAGAATTGTCCTTCTGTGTGTGGAATCCTTGTGACAGGTATAGATCTGTTCTACAAGTTCAAATGTAGCATGAACCTGAAAAAAGCTGACTCCCTTTTTCTAATACTATTTTTTTTCTCTGACAATTTGGATACACAAAACTTTAGGAAAATAAGTTAAATAAATAAGTTAAACATAATAATAGAGAAACTTTTGGGGTTACATTTATAATAAAGTATAATATATAACAATTAATTTACTTACCTATGTAAACATGTAGAATAGGAAAGAATGTATTAATTTACTCAGATTGCTTTTTTCTCCCCAACTTCTGCACCGATATACATTTTTGGGATCTGGCTAAAGAAAAGTTGAAGTGGTCTCTGTTGGATATGCTTCTGTTGTGTTCAGTTATTTCTATGCTAAGTTATTTCTAGCATGGTTTCACAAGCTAGTAAGTGACAGAACTAAGATTCAAGCCTGTCTGACTCAAGATGCCAATAATCTTATCCTTCTACTGTATGAACTTTCATATATTTGAATCACTGAAGTTCACTTCTGTACCTAAGTTTACATTAACAATTTTATGTATTCCTTTTTTTTAAAGAAAGTTGTCAAATTTTATAAGATTCAAACTTGACGAACTTTAGATCAGTCCTTAGATAGGTACTCTTTTATCTATACTGCAGAGAGGAAGAGACAAATACAGACCAATACAATGTAAGTAACTTTCCTAAGGTACACGGTTACAAAAAAGCTAAGCAGGAGTATATTGAACATAGGGACCATGAATCTAGATCTTGTGCCGGTGACCAGTAATCCAAGGTTTGTCGACATTGACTTTACATTCAAATCTCCAGGGGAGCTTCAAAATACCAATGCCTGAGCCCCATCCCCAACCAATGATATCATCATCTCTTGGGATCTGAACTTTAGTATTTTTTAAGGCTCCCCAAGTGACTCTAAGTGTGCAAATCACTGCATTATACTATATCTTATCAACAAAGTGTTGGATTTTGTGATGGAACACTTACAGTTTTTAAGGCAGTCTTGCTATATAAGCATTCTGATGATTGCAGGAAGCTGTGCCAACAAATTTTTCAAGGTATTTGTAATATCTTCCCTGCTTTTTGTCCCTATAGCCCTCTAATCCTCACAGCTGGCATTACTTAGTATCCAGATGCAAGCTCAGCTCCATCACTTTATGGGACCAACCTTGTGCTTAGAAGCCTAAAGAAGAGGTGATCTGTGTCATCAGCCATTTACCATCCGTTATCCGTGGCCAATCCACTTTTCATTCTCTGCCCTCAATGTTTGTATTCACATTTAGTAATTCTTTAGCCTCACATGTAGTAGTTCCACTTGATCAAATGACCAAAATTGTTGCTCAATATTTACTTTTTCAATCTGACCTTTTATTCATCAAATAATTCCATACACCAACTTCATTTAATTTCCCGAATTCTTTATACAAATATTCTATAACTCATAATTTATCTTTAGTGTATGTGTTGCTTTTATTGTATTATTGTGAAAATCAGAGATTTGAGTTCATTTTGGATTAGAAAGTGAAGAGTAGTATTTTAAATATATAACAAAAAGCTAGTGAAAACATTGGAAAATTATTAGGAAAAAATGTAATATTAACTAAAAAATCTATTTCTTTTGTTTATAAGACCAGAGGAGTTCTACTTACTGGATAAGTTCATCCATATTTACTCTGCCAGCCAGCACTAAGCTACAAATCATCTTAGCTCTGAATGTGTAGATGTTATTTCATGCTATTTACAACTCCATATGCAAAAGAAGAGGAGAAAAATGAAAGGAAAAAACTTGTTAGGACTTCAAATTGGTTTTCCTTCTTGGTAGAATTTAAAAATATTTATAAATATAAGTACAAAAATTAAAAAAAATAGAAAAATAGCCAATCTTCTCCGTATCCTTAGCCAGAACTGTGCTATGCATATATCAGGATCTCAAAAGATGTAGCTGAACTTGCCACGGTGGCCAATGATCCTTTCCTGTCACCTCGCCCAGGCAGAGGAACTCCTTGCTTCATGTCAGGAGCACATGTGACATCACTGAAGACATTCACAGTAATTCCAGAGTGTGAATTGATATTTGGCAGAACATCATTCTCCTGCTGAGCTAGTGTCTATTTACTTCCCTTTGCTTTTGTGCTTGGTTTTGATCTCTGTTTGACACATTTCATTTGTAATTCGTATGTACTCGATGCTGGGTCATTAGTCTTGAAACCCACATAATGGAAATTTTTACCAATTTGAATATAGTTGTGCTTCAGTGCAGAATGCAGTAAGTAGAGAGGTAGAGAAAATTCGGGAATGTTGGGTTGATTGAACTCCTTCTCCTTGGAAGGAAACACCAGAAGTGAGGATAAAATATTTACTTTCAATACTAGACATATGACAAGCAGTCAATTATTTTCCTGTTTATGCATTATATTATAACCAGCCTGGTTGGTAACCAATTGACTTAACATCAAAAGGAAAAAGGGACATTGCAAGTAAGGTTTTCAAAGTAGTTTACTTAATTCTAATAAAACTGTAAGAAGTATCACAAAAAGCTAAACCTACGAGAAAATAGTTACTTGGTCATGATGTTTTGTGTAATTAATTTGGGCACCTGATTGATGTTGGTTGCATCACATTTGTTAGCATCACTTAATGAACTCTGGAAAATCCCTAACTTTTGTTTGCTATTTTTCTTCTAAACTTTGTAATATGATGAAGAAAAATAACATTAAAATATTAATTGAGTTTTCATTTAGTTCTCATTATTTCTGTACTCCCAACAAACTGATTGACCCAGGGACTCTGCAGAGTTGGGCTGATTCTCAGGACAGAGTGGGCTGGGGGGGAGGTGGCCATCAATCAGGAGACAAAGGGTGAGTCAAAAGAAAGAGATGCTGAGATGAAAAGCCAACACATAGTCTGACCAGCCCTTTGCAAAATGGCTAGAAAGAGGGGCAGAAGTCAAGTAGAAGCCCAAATGTCAGAGAAGGCAAGACAGTGAGCCAGAGGAAGGGTATTAGAACAAAAAAAGGAGACAGGGCGCAGGCAGGTCCCTGTGCCCCTCGGTCTAGCTATATGAACCATGAGATAGAATATTGCATTAAATGAGTCCAATGAGTTTGAATTCATATCCGTGGAATAAATATTTCTTACTGTAGCCTTTTACAGACTAGAAAACTGCAATTAGAGGAGATTCACTTATTCATGAGATAACACAGATAGTGAATGGGAGGCCCAGTATTCCTAGCTTAAGACTGCAGATTCTCTCCTTAGAGCTTGCACTGTGATTTCCTTATACTTATTATCTCTGTCTTTGGTCTTATTCTTCTTATTCCTCCATAGTGATCTCAGACTTATGCTACAAACCAAGGCTGATCATATTAATTCATAATTCAAAACAGTTTACTGTTTCTCATCATAAAGTTGAAATTTCTACACATAACCCATAAGGTCTTGTGATGATCCAGCTTTTCCTATCTGTGCAGCCTCACTTGGTGCGATCTCCCCGTCTTCAACTCTGTGATCAAGGTGTATCTATCCTCCATCCCTAACACGTACCTGCATGTTGAAAATATGTGGACTTATTGTTATAGTATGGAAGTTGTCTATTTATTAGATAACATTATTTGTCTAGATATATGTCCCTTTCCTTTGCATCACAATCTCTAAGCATTTACCGTGTATTATCAGTTCCTCACAAAACTCTATGAAGGTACATAGACAATAAATAATTACAAGGATGAGTGAATAAGTATATAAGCATAAACTTTATGCTCTTTTTTTCTATGTATAATATCTAATTGAAGAAAGTTCATCTTCGATCTAAAGACTTCAAGTCAGTAAATCTCTGAGTACAATTTTTATCTGGAAGATTGTACCCCAAATATGCCACTTTGAACATAATTTCTTTAAAATGCTTATTTCTTATGGCAGATCATCAGTTGCTTATATTTTCCCAGGACAAATGTGCACTTCAGAGCCTTTCCTAATTGAGCAATTGATTAATTAGCGCTTTTCTACCTTCACCAGGGAGTGAGAATTTAGAGAGTATTACTGTGCTAATAAGCTCACACTTTTCCTATTTTAGACTGTTTTCAATTTGGGGAATACAAATCCCCAAGACAAGAAAAAATAAATTTTAAATCTTTTCATCCGTGCAAAATGCAAAGTAGGTCACCCCACCTGTTTCTCCTTGGTTAGTCTATATTTCCCTCTCATGTTTCTGTTTCAAATCTATAGTGTATTTATTGAAGAATTTAATATCATAACAGGTAAAGTAACAAAGAGCTTGAAGTTATAGACAGATGCAAAAGGAGCTATAAAAGCCTACATCTCTTTTCTTTATTGGGCAATTCCCTTCAATAAGAAATTCAAATTCATGTTGATCCCATTAATGATTTGCCCTGGACCAATAGTAAATGTGGTAAATATGAGAAGAACTTAGTGAGTTTGCAAAATGAGTCCTTTGACCCTTGACAAAAACCAAAAACATATAGAGTGATAGAGAATTTGTCTAACTGAGCCAGTCCTCTGTAGAAGGAAGCTCTGCCATAAAATGAGTCCTCGTTAAGGGGCTTATAATGAGCTGCAGGTGGTGGTCTAGGGCTGTGTTAAATTATGAGGCTCTTAATGGTATTAAAGACAAAAGCAAGTAATCGGAAATAGAGTTTAATGGCACTCCAAAATGACACTGACCCCGATGAAATATTTCCAAATCTGTAAAATAGATAAGATTCTGTATATTTTTAAATGGGGAAAATAGGAAATTTTCTTAAACATATATGTTTAAGGTATAGCTGTATAAATATAAATAAATATACATATAAATGTATATTACTACAAGACTGCACTGTAGAACTGACTTGTTTATTTCATCTTTATAATGCTCATTTAAAAAAAAATAGCAATCCCTAAAATGTTCTATTAAGAAAACCACTCATAAGTTACAAAACTGTATTAATATATTACTTTGTATCATACTGTTATTCAATTTATTAACTTAAAGTGAGTTAATGCACTTAATTATTACTAGCTATCATGCATATATTTCTTAGACCTTTTTTCAAAAATGAATGTCTAGAAATAGTAACAAAAAGGTTAATATTTTATCTCATGCTATCTATTACCTCTTTACCTTTATTCTGTAATATTGAGGGGAGAGGAACCGCCCATAACTCCATGACTTTAATAAACTAGCCCCACAGGTAATGAAATAAGATATCTAAAGAAGGCATCTTAAAAGACAGAGTGTCATTCAGGCCCAAAGCTGGAAGAGCAGGTCTACAGAACCAAATTATAGTGTTTGTGTCTGAAACAAAGACGTTATCCATGTGAAGATACAATGTGTTTACTGTCGTGCACAGTGTGCAGAAAAAAGATAGTCACAAACCCAGAGTGTGTCGGTTTTAACCCAGCACTTTCAAGAGAGCAGGTGCTGAATTCAGAAAACTGGACAGAACCAGTCTTTGAAGGTGTAACTCACAAAATTGTTTCAAACGGATGCCATCAATTGCTCCTCTCACTGTCCTTGCTCTGATTCCTTGCTCCACAAAAGGACCATGAGAGGAAACATTTGCCTTCCCATGTTTATTACTTACTGACCCTGAAAGAGTTAACCAAAATGGAAGTTATAATGATGACAGCTATGGCAGTACTCATGAAGGTTTATTAATTATCTTACAAATTTGTGTGTTACAAATTTGAAAATGGGCTTTTTGGTTTATCTGTAAGTCTCACCTGGACTCGGTTAGAGTACAGCAATCTTCTGAATCTACTCAACTCTGAGCGATCAAGGCCTCCAGAATCTCTGGGTTTGAAATGCTCAACACATAATTATGTATCATGGTCACATTCCATAATTATGGTGTCATCCTATAAGAGACGTAGCAGCAGTCAACTTCCTACATGATGTCTTTCGCTCTTTTATTCTTTTATTCTAGGTGGAATAATCAAATAATATAACAAAAATCAATTCAGCCCATGTCACAATGATGTAGAGAAATTTTCTTACTCCATTTGGGAAAGAGATTGAAAGTTAGGTTACCAAAATAAAAATTATACTTAGAAGCAGTGATCACACCTCAACCCATCCTGCTGGGCCCTGAGCACAAAACTGTATTAACACACCCCTGGCCCCAGTACTTACAACATACTTCCCTTCTGGTGAGTTCCCAAACTAATGGTCATACACACATTAACATAAAAACTTTGTAAAATACACTGCTCCTTTCCTATAATTAATGGACAGTGCCTTGATTAAATGAACCTTGAACTCATTTAGCAACAGGGCAGACTAGATGAGTGGTTCTCAAAAAGGAAACTTTTTGCTTCTGGGGGACATTTGGCAATGTCGGAGACATTTTTTTTGGTTGTCACCACTGGGGGGAGGGGTGCTATTAGCCTCTAGTGGTAGAGACTGGAAATGCTGGTAAATTATTCCACAATGTGCAGGACAGCCCCTACAATAAAGAATTACCTTGTCTAAAATATCAGTATCCCAATGTTGAGAAACTCTGGTTCAGATAAGTGAATTATTTTTAAAAGGTGGTCACTGTTTCAAGATATGGAAAATAAATCATAATAAATTGATACATCAGAAATGTGTTTTTTTCACTGCAGTAACTAAGTACAATAAATGAATCCCTAACCCTAAGCCTCCCTGGGAAACAGTTGTAATTGATTGTATGGAGAATGTTTTTATTGTTGTTCATTTAAAATGTCTTTGTTGTTGCTATACTTTTATTTTTCAATTAATAAAAACTTCAAAAATGAAAGATTTTGAGGCATTACTGGAATTACGGCCAGTCAGATAGCTGAGAAATGCTCTTTGCATGAATCTTCTTAAATGGAGCTGATTCTCCTATAAATCTTATTTTCATATCCTTTCCAACAGTGGGGCCAGTGAATTTCCTTGATGTTTTCCAACATCTTCTCTCTGTACAACTATTCCTTTTAGTTAGGCAGTGATTCCCAACCTGATCATGACACTTTTTTTTCTTTTGTTAGTTACCATGTTCAAGTGTTTAGCAATTAAGTAAGAAGGCTTCAAAAAACAAAGCAGAACCCTCACACTGGAAGTGGTCTTTAGGCAAGTCACAGTGTATAAGCAGTGCAACTGACTGCACAGTATAACTAGGCACACTTGTGTTATCACAGATCATGCTGATAATAGCTTCACTCCAGATCAGTGAAGATCAGTGCATTCTCTATTCAGAGAACACTGTGGTGATATGATCGCCCAGCACACCATGGTATATGTGTATGCTAACAACTCCACTGTGTCAGACCCACAAAGGCAAAAGTTAATGTGCCCCATATCACCCATTTCTTTGTCCATTGATTCAACAAGTAAATGGAAACGATATTTATGTATCAAGCATCTCCATAATGTAGCCACTTCTGTATAAATTTTCTTTTTTAATTTGTATATTGCCTTGAGGGATGGTAGCATCAATGTTTTATGACAAACTTAGGTTCAATGATTTATAAATGTCCCCACGACTTGAAAGCTAGGAGGCAATTATACTCCATTTTCCATGCAATCCTATCCTCCATCTTTCTCTGCTTCATCCAGGCCCTGAGAATCTGAATTCTACAAATCCCACTGTCCAGATTCCTTTGCTTGCTGGCACCAGGGGATCAAAGCATGAGAAGAGAAACTGTGTGGGATATTTACTTACTCCCTCTGCTTTCCTCTGCTTCACAATGGTTCTGGCATTATTGCACTTCTCTACAATTCCAGGTCCTACTGGGGATCCCCTTTTCCAGGGCCCAAAGTTCTCTCAGGGTTCTGGGCGTACGACTCACTTGATTCTCCTTTCCTTGTCAAAGGACAGTAATGGTTTCCTGCTCGTGGTAGACCCTAGCTGCCTTAGAATCCTCTAGTTCCCGTGATCCTGCCCATACTTCTCTAAATCGTCTAGTCATTAAAATTTGGGGTGTGTCTGCTGTGACCATGACAGAGTAATGACAGGACTTAACACCAAGTCTCTCTGAACTTTAAAATCTGAGCTCCATTTACTCGATCATGAATGCTTGTCAGTCTGTAAGAATACAAGAGTACAAAGAGTATGGCCTTCATTCCCAAGTTACTCCTGGTTTGTCTGAGGGGACCCACATTAAACTACTACGGAAAAATATGGCAAATGCCATAATAAAAGACCAAGGAAATACACCAAACTCTATCCTGTATCCTGAAAATGAAAAGCAATAAATGACACATATGAATCTTTGAAGACTGAATATTAAAACTTCAGTCAGCAATGGATCCTGGGGGGCTACCAAGACTCCCTCCTCTTCTTTATAGAAGGAAATTGAGACTCTCTAAGGAGGTCTAGGGACTAGGTAAGTCCCACAAAGTGCATTAATGGTCAAGCTGGGACTAATAACCATCTGTTAACTCCCGGTCAAGTGTTCATTCTTCTTCCCTACATAACTCACGCAGGCTCCAAAGAGAGAGTCCTAAAAGAGCATCTCGGATACCAAGTGATGTCCTACACACGTTCAACGTCTATTAATTGACGTAAGGCGATTTCTCTCCTTGAAGAATATAACAATGCAAAAATTAAAATATACTCTTCTACCTTCCAAAAAACTTCCACCAAAGACAGAATATGTGATTATGCTAAATATGTGCAGAACCAAGTTAATTTAGCAAGAGTCCTCAAAACTGCAAACTTGCAGAGAAATGGTTTTTATTCCCAGTGTAATCTAAATCGTGACTGTCTTTGAGACTTCTTTCCCTCATTTAAAAACAGTTAGAACTAACATATCTGCATGATAGCAGAAAGAGATGCCATCGAATGCTCAGTGTGTCAGCATCCCTAATCTGCTCTTGGCCAGTGGGTGGTGAAGTGGTTTGTTTCAAGTTGAGAATTTATATGAAAACCCCTTTGTGTTTCTTTTATTCAGAATAGCTTTCCCACAAAGATCCAAAGCAATTGAAGCACTAAGCCATCCACTCTGCTGCTCCACAATTTCATTTATTTGTATGTAGTCTTTCTGATATTAGGATTTAAGTGTTTTTGATGTTAACTTGATTTTTACATATTCAAAAATTTTAGATAGCATCCAATTGCTTATTACGGTTTTATTTAAATGAAGAGCATTTGAATCACAAGCGATAGATAATGTTTACCAAAAAAGGGAAGCTTGAACAAGTCCTCTGGTCTAAATCATATTGGAGCGATTTTTCTAGTTTTGCGACTCTTCCTTGGGAACAGAGTGCAAACGCATGATGAAGGAGGTTACTATGCCACTGGTTTACCGAACTGAGATTTATTTTCCGGTAGCTCCTTTCACACTGAAGTAATTTGTTATAAGAATAGAATTCAGGTGATCTAGAAATCTTCCAAAGCCACTCATTACTTTAAACCTTCTCAGCGTTTCCTCTAAACTAAAATATGTATCTTTATAAAAATTCATGGGAGATTTTTAAAGGATGGTTTTTTTTTACTGATGGTTTCCAGCCACACAAGAGGCAAAAGTGCCAAATGTTTTCAGGACAGGCTGCCCTTGTAACATTTCTTTTTTGTCAAGGATCTGAAAAGCAGGCAGTAGACGGTGTTCAGAAAATCTTATTTTTCTGTGATTTCCCTTATGATTCTAAATGGACCAAGATTCAAAACAAAAATTCAAACAATGTCTGGTGTAATTTTTCTTTCATATTCTGCATAAGCATCATGGCCTATCAGCTTTCCCTGGTGGAATACATCAATCAGTGACCAGTCAACCCACTCTGATAAGATAGATGAGCCTCTGATAAGTGCCAGACCTTGTGTAACATGCTGCATAGAAGACAACAAATAGTGCCATTTGGCCTGAGAAGACCACAGAGTCTCTAGGGAGAGACAAATGTCCTGAGAAAAAGGAAGGAGAGAAGAAGAACATGACGACAGCCAGATACACTTGGCTGTACACCATACTAAGAGCACTACATGCATTATCTAATTTAATCTTTGCAGTAACCCTGCTGTCTGAACTCTTCAGATGAGAAAGTTGAAGCTCAAGAAAAGAGGTTATTTAATGTGCCCAACTTAATAGTGGCACGAAAGGCTGCAGCCAGAATTCAAATCCAGGAATCTTGATTACCTTCTTTGAACACGGAGAACCTTCTAGTATTACCACCATTCAATGCTCTCAATCAGGAGAACAACACTGATATGACACTACCATCCAATCTACAGATGCATTTCAAATTTATCAATGGTCCCAATAATCCCTCTTTTTCCATATCTTCCAGGATATGTATAAGAACATTAGTTGCCTTTAGTTGTCATGTTGCGTCAGGGTCCCTCCATCTGCAGAGTTCTTAAATATTATTCTGTCTCTCGTGGGCTAGATGCTTTTAAAGAGTACAAGCTTCATTCTGTAGGATGACCTCAACCTGGTCATCTGATCTTCCTCATGACCAGCCTTAGGTATTGCATTCTTGACAGGAATTCCACAGAAATGATGTTATGTCTTTCTTAGTACATCGTGTCAGGAATCACTGTTGTGATTTTGTCCTATAATTGGTGAGTTTGTGCTGATCATTTCATCAAGTTTGAGCCTATAAATTACTCAAGTACCTATCAAGTTACTCTAATATAAGTCCCTACCTGTTTTTATCTGACGAATATTTTGTGGAGAAATAGTCTTGCGATATACCTCTCAGAAAACCTGTAACCATCCCTTAGCATCTATTGAGTGATGACTCCAATGATATGCTAATCACACTTTCATGCTGTCCAGATTGTCATTACCTATTTCTATCATTTTCTCTACAGTTATTAGTTGGCATCTCATTGTGAGAAAAAGCTTTCCATTCTCCCTTATTTGTTTCTTTATATTTGTGGGGTTTCAAGGATTTCTATTTTATTCATGAGTGAGTTATAGTCCAATACTCTTTTGAGACCAAATTGAGCTAGATTGTTCAGGGGCACCCTGTCAAGGTGCCTATGTGTCCTTGACCTTTTGATATGTCCTTGTCTTTCCCTAAGCATTTCCTTACTTTCTGGCATAAACTGTTCCATGGTATTTGCATACTTTCCCTGACCCAGCCCCAGAATCAGTTGGTTATGCCCAAATCCCTGACTCCCTTTAGTAAAAGATGGTATTTAGAAACCAAAATTTGGATGTTCCATGTATTTGTTGTCATTGTTGTCATTGTTTCCAGGCTGACTAAGATAGATAATATATGTATGCACATATACACATATGTACACACACACACACACACACACACAGATATATACATATACAAATGAATACACATATATCTATAACTATTTCTATGTTTGTAGGTATACATTTATACATATAAATGTAGGTACATACACACACATAAATTTATTCTGACATTTCCATTTCCAAACCAATATCTTAAGGTTATTTTTAGCTTTCCCCCTTTCCATATTTGCAAATCTCTTCCAAGACAGTGAAAAATCTGTTTCTCATCATTTTCAATAGTTTGTTTAATCAACTCTTTCTTCGGTGTGACGAATCTCTCAACTGCTCAGACTGCCGCCTCTGCCCACCGTCTCTGCTCCTGTCCCCCACATTGCCCCACTTCCTGGGACACCAGTATCTCTGCATCAGGTGGGGGAAGGAATAGAAGATGGAAAGGGATAGGGAGATGGGGATTGCTGTGTTATTTCAGATGACCTTCTTCAAACTCTGTATTGATACAAATAGAAGGCATATGATGACTAAGACAATTAACAAACTTAACCCCCAAAACCTGTATTCCTACCATGATGATGAATGACTTCAGTTAAAGTAGAAATAATTTCTTGTCTTGTTATACACTTTGGGAACTAAGGTATTTAAAAGGTGCTTAAGGTCTCAAAGAGATATTTGCACATCTCTGTTCAGAGCAGCATTATTCACAATAGACAAAAGATAGAGGCAACACAGCTGTCCATTAATAGTTGAATGGATAAACCGAATGTAGCATTATATGCAATGAAATGTTACTCATCCTTAAAAAGAAAGGGAATTCTGACATATGCCACAACATGCATGAATCTCATGGACATTTTGCTAAGTGAAACAAGCCAGTCACAAAAAGACAAACACTGTATTATTCCAATTTCATGAGGTATCTAGAATAGTCAAATCCATAAAAACAGAAAGTAAAATGGTTGCCAGGAGTTGAGAGGAGGAGGAAATGGGAGTTGTTTAATAGGTTTTGAATTTTAGTTTTGCAAGATTCAAAAGCGCTGGAGATCGTTTGTACAGCAATGTGAATATGTTCAAGACTACTGAGCTATATGCTTAGTAACATGACAAATTTCATGTTATGTGCATTTTACCACAATTATATGAAAATTTTAATGTCAAAAAATGCTGAGAGGTAGAAGTACCCATTTAAAAATGTCTTCTTTTTTAATAGTCATTTTGATTAGCTGGTGACACTTAGAAAAAAGCCTAGAAAATGTCTAAGAAAAGATAAAAGGAGGATGGGTCCTTTTGGTGAAGACAATAAATGATGAGGCAATTTGGTCTTCCCTAATATTGTATAATGATGGCATTACTGATATCTGCGCTATGAGAATATTACACTCAAAGTGATTTGTTAAGAGTCCATTTAGTTGTAGCAATGGACAAATTTAATTATTACAAACAGACCCTTCCTTATTGGGTTGATAAGACATAGACAATACAGACCCAGACCCGCAGCAATAAGAACAGAATCAAGATTTATAACTAGCTAACAATTATGTGCATTATAAACTATTTATTCTATATGGTTTTTTTTAAGTTTTTTTTTTTTTGAGAGAGAGAGAGAGAGAGAGAGAGAGAGAGTGCTTGCACTCGAGTAGGGGAGGAGCAGAGAGAAGGAGAGAGAAAATCCCAAGCAGGCTCCCCACTGTCAGCACAGAGCCCAGTGAGGGGCCTGAACTCACAAACCATAAGATCATGACCCAAGCCAAAATCAAGAGTCAGATACTTAACTGACTGAGCCCCCCAGGTGCCCTCATTCTATATAAGTTCTAAAATGAGTGTGGTTTAAGTTACAGATTAATGCGGTGCAACATATGATCTGTTCGTTCAAAATAGGTGAAACTGCACCAAAACAAATCTGCTATACCACACCACCCTTCCAATCTAGAGCTTTTCCAAGTCACAATAATATTCCATGCATAACATACTGTTAGGTTTACATGAAGTACTATAAACAAATTACGTTCATTGTGTTGGCTTCCTCTCCTCTAGCCACTGTTCCCTCTGAATAAGCCACCATACAGTACATAGTATCAGGGAGAACACAAACTTTACCAGACTGCCATTATTATTACCCCAATGCCTAAAATCCAGGAGAATGTAATTCAACCTTTTCCCCAGTTTCTTCAGTGATGTGGATTTTTGAAAGAGGTGAGACAGTGAGGAAATGAAGCTACATGATTTTACTACTTATATGACTTTGACCAAGGTCACAGGAAGAACAGCTGGTAAGTGCCATACCTAGATGTTCTTACTACCACACAAACCCGAGACAATTTAACCTAATCATGCTGTGGCACAAATCCTTCTCATCACCTCCTGGTCCTTCCCCCAAATGGAGGTAACCAATTACTTTTTCCAGTTACTCCAATCATTCTTCCTTTTGTTTGCATGTTTTAATTCCATGGTGATTTCATTAGCATAAAAGTGGGCATCTTATTTGCAATACGACCAGAAACCATACATGTGTACTGTCATCATTAATCAGATTTTAACTCTATTTGGTTACATTCTCACTTATGTTTTTGGCTTATCTCACTTTTGTGATTGCAGAAATATAAACATTCCACAGTTTCCCCTTTCTTAATTTTCCTGTTTAGTCTCAAGGCTTCATTGGCCTGTATTTGTTTTCCTAAACTCACTGACTTCTTACATTTTATTGCTACTCATAAATCTTGATAACTTATACCCCTTCAATATAAAGGATCTGTCTTCTAATGAGTACTATCCACTCAGCATACGAAATAACTTGTGACTGTTACAGAGAGGTACGAAATCTTGAGGACAATACAGAGCATGAAACCAAGTAGATATCCTGAAGGTTATTGCTCACTAGAAGTATTATAATGCTGGAGGTCACTAGATAGTAACACTGAGAGTGATAAGGAGTTTCCAAAAAGCCCATGGACTTCTAACCAACTTTTCTTTTTTTAAGTGCCTTTAACATATCCTCTTACCCAACTCACCTACAATTAACACTGCCCAAAATTACTTTTCTATAAGTTTATGCATTTCCAAACAGTAATCCGTTTTGTATACCAACAAAATTTACAGAAGCATATGTAATTGAAAACTCACAATATTTTAGGCCAAGTTGTTCTTTGAATTCAAAAAAGATATATATATATATATATATATATATATATATATATATAATATAGAAAGATATATAGATAGACATGAACACAAAATGGTATGTATTTGTTCAAAGGGAAGCATTTCTAAAATAATTAAATATAAATTACCGTTGCATAATTTGGACAAAGGGTATATCTATCTGGATTCTGAAAATATTTGAAGTCTAAAATTCCACATTCCCCACATACCCTTTATGATTTTCTTTCAGGATAGAATATTTTTCTACGAATTGTTTTTCCAGGGAAGACTAGAATTTATGACAGGAAAAAATATTGTATTATCATAAGGAAACAAGCCTGTGCAACAGGGCTTTGAACACAGATCTGCTCCTAGTGCCCAGCATGTAAACCAGAAGAACATAAATAGTGGCAGTGTATTTCATTTTTAGGCTCAGTCATGGTTCAGCCTCTTTAAGGTAATGCTCTGAATGCTGACAGGGGACATTAAATCTTTGGTGGGTTTATGAACTGCAACAGGGAACTTTTCATGACGTCCTGGATCCCAGAAGTGAGACGCCAGTGGCTAATCTTGAGTCACTGGGCCCCTCTGACCTGTATTCTTCGCACTTGTTTCCATATTTCATCTGCTCTGAGCTGGGTTTGCTTTATGATTTTGGTTAAGTGTGAAGAAAATCAGTGTGGCAGATGGAAGGAACTCAAGCTGTTCTTCACCAAATGCTAAATTTCTGCCAATATGTATTTTGTTTCCGTAGCAAAATCCCTGACGTCGTTTTTCAGCATGTCCAGTAAGCCTTATCACTCGCCAGTTTAAGTAATATCAGATGTAATATTCCCCGAAGAAGACAAAGAAAGGGACTCCATGTTTGGTTTCTACGTTAAGGACAACATGGCTGATAGCGCAGAATGAGTTGAAAAAAACAGGACTTTAGAAATCGTGCCAAATGTGAGGCCATGGCTTTGCTTTTGCGTCCTGGGTTAGAGACATGGCTGCAACAGGCTGGCAGCAACTATGAGTAACATGAGGAACACTGAACTCGGGGCCAGAGGATCCAGACTCAAACCCTGAGTCAGCCAGCTTACGACAGCTTCTCCCAGCCTGAGTTGCTACAACAGTAAAATCAAAATAAGGAAGACTTCAGAAGATTGAATTACAAATAAGTGAAATAATGATAAACTTATCTATAGGTTAAAAGTCATCTTACAAGGGGTATTGATTCTCCTGCTACATGGTTGTAAACACTTTTTGCTGATTTCATCTACCTATAACTGGTGAAACAATTAAATCACTGCTATGGCACTGATTTTAACTTCTTAATAGATTTTTGTGTCTGACTTGAAGCCAAGTGCCCAATTGGAAACTAAAATATTGTCAATAATCTGAATGGCAAACATAAACACATCTCATTATTTTATGTAGAAAATTGCTAGGTTTTTTATTGAGTTTTTATTTTTATTTAAAACAATTTTTAATGTTTATTTATGAGAGAAGGAGAGACAGAGCATTAGTGGGGGAGAAGCAGAGACAGAGGGAGACACAGAATCGAAAGCAGGCTCTAGGCTCTGACCTGTCAGCACAGAGTCCCACATGGGGCTCAAACTCATGAACCATGAGATCGTGACTGGAGTCGAAGTCGAACACTTAACCAACTGAGCCACCCAGGCACCTTTACTGAGTTTTTATTTTTTTTTATTTTTATTTTTTTTTTTTTAATTTTTTTTCAACATTTTTAATTTATTTTGGGACAGAGAGAGACAGAGCATGAACGGGGGCAGAGAGAGAGGGAGACACAGAATCGGAAACAGGCTCCAGGCTCCGAGCCATCAGCCCAGAGCCTGACGCGGGGCTCGAACTCACGGACCGTGAGATCGTGACCTGGCTGAAGTCGGACGCTTAACCGACTGCGCCACCCAGGCGCCCCTAAATAGCATGCATGATAGCTCAGCATTATGGTCACCCAGACTGAGAAGCTCTTTGTAACTGTATCTTGCAATTTCAGAAATCTAAGAGTTAAATTATCACGTGCCAAATTTTATGCAGTTTTTATGAAACATGCCAGTTTTTATGAAAAGTTAAGCACAAACCGTTGAGAGCTCTGATCCAAATATATAGCTATCATTGTCTCTGCATGTACGTTTTATAATGTTTTATATATGTATGTGTAAAACACATATACATATATACATACATATGTATGTATACGTGTGTATATGTGATTGTATGTTTTCATATAGAGATATACTAATAAGACAGAGATTCAGCTCTCTCTATATGAAAAGTAATGACATAATGATACATGCTGTATGAATGCAAATACATAGAGTCGTATGTATGTATATTCTTATATATTGAGGTATACACACATGTCTGTAGGAGACCAATGCCAGGTCCCCATCACTGAACAATTAAATCAGAATCTATAGGGGTGGGATTGCAGCACGATTGCATATTCAAAGCTCCCCAGGTGATGTTAATGTGCAGCCAGGGTTGAGAACCACTGCTCCACATCTATATCTGAAAGTCCTTAGTACAGCTGGTATTCTGGATGCACTTAAATTACACTAGCCCATATGTTTCCATTCAGACAAGAAGGACAATAACAATGGCAATATTAAAAGTCTTCATCTGATGCAGCTAGTTCTCCGAACTTTTCCATTGTCTCCTGGAAAATGAAAACTGAAACCCTTCTGGTTTCTCACTATGGTGAATGGGGACACATTGTGCTTGAAGATCCTAACAAAGTGATGGAGGCTCTTCCCTCTGTTACCCAGTCCCAGCATTGTTTTTAGTGGTACTGAGTGCGGTGGGTGAAATTGTTAAAGTGAAGGGGTCTTAACAGACAATAACAAGAAAACCTACTTAGAGACAGAGATGTAAATATTGGAGCCGGGACACCAAAATAGGGGATGGATGAGGAAGAATTGATACACATAGCGCAGCATCACCTGAAATCTAGAGAGGCCTCTGTTTACATACCCTGGGAGTGAACACAAATGCCACTAGGGCCGGGTGGGATGAGGTGGGTGGGTGCAGCCATAGCACTGCTCTTCACAGGGCTATTGTCATGCTCCGGAAGGACAACCACTTCAACTTTAGAGGTGACTGAAAGTCTTTTACTTTATTCTTGCAATTGTATGAAAGTTTGTTGACAAGTCCCATCCATAAGCGAAGAATCCACTTAAGATTAGTTTCAGCTAATGCAATGCTTGCACATGTATACGTTCATGGGAAGTGTGATCTTACCAGTTGAAAAGTAAACAGTCCTCTCCCTGTTGGGAGTTGAGATGTTTGAAATTAAAGAAAAAAAATAAGTTAGCAAAATAAACAAAAGTTGGCATGTCAACCAGTATAATACATTGTGGTATCCATCCTCTTTACTCTGTGCTTGGTGCATAATGGAGGCTTTATAAATAGATATTGAATCAATGATCTCTTGACAATCTCTGTAAGAGACCAACTCGTTTACACTATTAGTCAGATTTGAGTAAGTTGCTCTAAGCTTCCTTATATAACTAATATTTCATATAATTGCTCTAATGTCCTGAAAGCTTTGTTTTGGTCAAACCATATTGTGCTTTCAGTCACATGGGGATCTTATTAAAATGCAGACTCTGATTCAGTAGGTCTGGGTGGAACCTGAGATTCTGCATTTTTTTTATCAACTACCAAGTGATGTCAACATTGCAGTCTGTTGACTACATTTTAGTGGCAAGGCTGTAAGGAAAAAAAAAAGATAAATCAGAATTTATATCACTCCTTTTGAAAAGGAAAGACTACAGGCTTTCTAAAACAAAACATTTAAGAAATATAGAGTATGACAAGAAACTTAAAAAGCAGAGAAAACTCAGCACCTGGCTTTGGAACAGTCTCTGTTTATTTAATGGTACTCCTGAGTATTTTCAGGTTTCTTTGTTGTCCTAACTACACTTCAGTAATTAGTAAATGTAAGAGGCATGCTGAGATTTGCTGCTTGGTCCAATAGTCAATCATTCCAGCTTCTATAAGAAAAAACACGCACTTTAATGCACTTCTATGATTTGTAGTTTCATAAATGTTGTTCTAATCCTATTCCTCACAGTTAGAAAAACAGGAATGCAGTAATTCCCTTATTTCAACACACAGTTCATCATCAATCTTGGGATTCTATTATAAAAGACCCTACCCCCATGAAATGAATCAAAATGCTCCATGTATTTCCTCCCTCCCTTTTTTCCCGTGTTGTTGCTAGATCCAAGAAACCAAAATACCAATGTCTACAACAATCTCTGAAATCCTTTGCTTTGACAGAACATATAAAGCTAGGACTTGCAGATTTTTCTTTTACTCACGTCAGAACAGACTAGCTATGCTGGGTCTCTTGTCTCCTGCTACTTGTAGCAAGACGGATTTTATAAGAGAAGGAAGAAAGGGTGTGGCGTTGATTCCCAGCTCTTGTATTTATGGGTCCAGTGTGACCTGCGCTGGCCACTGCAATGTCTCTGAGCCTCAGGTTCCGTATACAGAAAGAAATATTATTAGCAATAAAAACATGACTTATCATTACTATTATACAATGGGATATGAACTGGAACATACATTTGACTCAAAAAACTTTTTGAGTGAGATTATAAATCTTCATGAGTCACACATGTGGATCATCCCTTCTCTCTTCTTTCCCTAACTTAAGTGAGGTTTGGTGACTGAGACTCTGGATACATGGGGAAAAGTTTATGTATTTTAGTCTTTGCCAATAAGTTGTATTCTCTGCATTTAGTTCGTAAGATATAAAGCCTCCTGAGGGCAGGAGCAATGTCTGTTACTTGCTTCTGGGTAACAGTGCCTAGCATATAAATGTCAGCCAAACACATAAATAAAAATTGTCTGCCTATGACACATTTACTTCCTTCTAAGGATAAAAGGTGAGAAATTCTGATTGATGATTTGGGATTGAAAGAGTAATTTTTAGTTTGAAATCTTCATGATGACAACCAACTTGTTAACAAAATGTCCACCCGCTCTTTCAGTTTAATTTTTTCATGAAAGTGAGAATTCAGTGGGAATTATTTTTTAGCAGTTTTAAATCTTCTAAAATATGAAGACAATGGGAATTTTAGCCAACCAATGTTGTTGTGTTTACTTGGCCACGAACGGTGTCTACTTCTTCCCTCTCCTTGTCTCCTCTATCCTCCCCTGCACACACACCTGTCCACCTACACCATGTACACTATCACACCCTTCAGACCCCTGCGGCTTACACAGTTCCAGGGAGAGGCCAGGTGTGTGGGGTTGTAACCAACGCAAATTCATTTGGTCTTCAGGACCACCCAGGAAGGCCAGAACTTCCTGGGAAGCATGGAAGACAACGGAGACTTAAAGTCCCAGGCACTGAAAATAAATACTTAAAAATAAAATTGTCAGTCCAGAACCTGGTAAGATGTAATATGTGACTGTGAGAAAGAACAGAGGTTCTGGAGAAGAAAACATGTTAATTAAAGGATCTTATTCAACATGTACCATTCTATGATCTCGGCTTTTCCACAGTACCTCTGGCCTCAATTATGTCTGAATTCCACTAAGGAAAAAACCTCTGTTTGTGCCTGTTACTCTTCCCCCCTCCCCCATTTATTTGTTTGCTTTACTAAGTTTAGAAGATTTTCTTCTATAAGCTTTTAGCCTCAGAAATCTAAGTAAATCACAAATTGGAGAATAAAAAGGTGGTATTCCTTAGCTGTTTATGTGACCAATGAAATATCTGTCCACCATGAGCATGACAGAATGCATGAAGTGTATTCCTGTAACCACTCTGCAGTGTAAAACAAAGGAAGGTTTTGAAATTGGTCGACAGGTGAAGGTACTAAAAGGTGTTTTGTCATCATACACAACTTAATATTTTTAACTGTAGAGCAAGTCAATTCTGATCCTAGGATGAGCTAGGTATCTTTAAAAACTGCATTTATTACTCTGAATAAGAAGTGTGTCATTCCTGCCAACACCCCCAACAGTGCTGATTCTGGAGAGCTCCATCAGTTTGTAAGAGATCATAGCAAGTCAAGAATGGCATGCATCTTATCATCTCTTGAAATTAGAGTTTATCCAGACCTTTCAGTCCACACTTCTTATATACTATTAGGAATTATAAACTCATTTGCAATAGACCACTAAAGGATGGTCAATGGAAGGTAATTGATTTAATGTGTTAGGTTTTGAATAGACCTAGATTTTCGATATAACTAAGACTTTAAGAGTCCACAAGACTCTTACTTTAATTTCCTAAATGGTTCTTTGTGAACCTAAACATGCTTTATGTTATCATTTATGCTGTTATTATCTATGCCAGTTTACTTGAGAAGGCTGATTAAATGATAAAGGAATGGAAATAGCCACAAAGAGATTGTAGTTTCTAAATAGTTTAGGTGATATTCTCCTTACCTCCTCAACGGACAACTTATTTTGAGAACACAGAGGACATTTGTTATGCAAAGATCACTTGAAATTTTGCCTTTATAGATATAGATATAGATGATATAGACAGATATAGATATAGGTATCTTTAATTAACATTACAGTGTAATTTGCTACGTAATTATTTTTTTCTTTTCTCCTTCTCTTGGACCCTAATCTTTAAAATGAGTATAAATGTGTTCTAGATGTAACTGAAAAATCTAAGCAAACAATAACACTAACTGAATTTCAACTTCTAGAAAGATTTTGTAGAAAAATAATGGACTGCTCAAAGATTATTGAATTCTCAGTAAATATAATCATTCACAACAAATTCATCAAATATTTTTTGTTTAGACCATGAGTTTTAGAGTCAAACTACTTCAATTCTAATCCTGACTCCATTGATTACTAGCTATATGACCTTATTTGATTTTACTGTGCTTCAGTGTCCTCATATGTAAAATGAAAATAATATTATTACGTGTTGGGAGACAATTGCCAAGTAACTCTCATTTTTCTGGTTGTATTTTGAGCAGTCACTATCTTTGTTATGGATTGTATGTTTAAGGATGCTTGTGTAGATAAGAGCTTTAGAAAAGAGAGATAATGTCTCCCTCCCAAACAATGTTTTGGGTTCCCTAAACTCAGAGTTTCTGTCCTATAATTCAATCCATTGTATGGGCAGATATAACCTGGCTCTTTTTACTTTTCTCTGTAGGGAAAGGGGCTGGGATAACTAACCCAAGAAAATGTAGATACTTTGACAATTACTATCACCACGAGTAATAATACTGTCCTTTGTTTCTAAACAAGAAGTCTCATGTCTTCTGCTAACATGCATGAAAGTGTTGTAAGCTAATTTGTTAGCTTATGAGTATGGTAAATCTCAGACTTTTCATAAATCTTGCATATCCTACCTGGCAATGTTATTTGGAGGGTTAAATGAAATAGTATATGTAAAGTGCTTACAACCTTACCTGCCGTATTTTAAAAACACACACTATATTAACTGGTATTGTTAACTGCTACTAATTGGTCAACAAATGTTTCAAGATGTAAAGGCCTGAGGATATTGATGAATTCTAATTCCACCAGTGCTGAGTGATGAAAAATACAGACTAAGGATTCACTGAGGTGTCTTGTGATACTATGCATTTTCTTTCAAATTGCCCAAGAAAGGTGGTTTGTAGAATTGGGACTTCTATGACCTGCTTGGACAGTTGCTTTAATATCCAAGTGATTTATTCCAAATCAAATTATATGAATGATTACTAGAGAGGCTTATGCTCTGTCATACCAATTTTTTTTTCCTGCTGAAACTGTTGTCTACTAATGATGGTCAGCATCATGCTGATGTCCCTGTTTTAATTAAAACTGAAGACAAATTCATTTCACTGTCCTATGAAAATGTGTTTGGGTTGCCTGTCTTATCACAGTGCCAGTAGAGGAAGGAATGATGACTAGTGCTTATGCCTTTAATTTATTTTTAGGGTTATTATGTAGCCACATTCAAAGGTATTTTTGCTGAGATATTATTTAAATAATCTCACCTGATTCCTGTTAAACCTCAACTCTTCAGTGAGAGTGAGAAAAGCTTCAAGCTTTCTGTGAAATTAATATAAATGATCCTATCAAATTGATTGATCACATTGAGCTTCTGTTATATTCTAGAACATCAGCTGAAACAGAAACATGTCAGACATAGCCTATGCATACACAGTCTTATTAATTATAAAAACAATTCAGTTGATCACAGAACTTAATTTTTGAGAATTTAAGGTGATGCTAGCTGAAGGTATGGAGAGCTAAGCTGGCATTTTTAGGAATATTTATTTATTTATTTATTTATTTATATTTAGTGTGTGTGTGTGAGAGAGAGAGAGAGAGAGAGAGACAGAGAGAGAGACAGAGAGAGAGAGAACACAAGCAGAGGGCAGAGGACAGGGACAGAGAGAGAGAGAGAGACAGAGAGACAGAGAGAATCTTCAGTAGGCAAGCACTTCACACTGAGTGTGGAGCCCAACATGGGGCTTGATCCACAACCCTGGGATCATGACCCAAGCCAAAATCAAGAGTCTGCCATTCACCCAAATGAGCCACCCAGGCACCCCAGGAACTTTCCTATGGTTCATTATCACCAAGGGAATGTAAAAAATATGGAATCGCTTCCTCTACATATACTTTTTGTCTTATGTTTTAAAGCTATCTTAAGATTTATTTGAATTTGTTTGCTCTGCAAAAACTATTTGACACACAGTGTACTTTTCTGTATATTCCATGCTCCACTAGATAGCTCACGTGCCAGTACAGAGTTTAGAACTGAGTCATGGAAATAAGAATCACCCACAAAAATGTTAACCCATATGTAGAGTAAGTCAATATAAAGGAATTAATTCAGATAGGAAATACACTTGAATAAAAGTTTTCAAATTATTTTTCTAAAATGTGAAAATATATATTTTTTAATTCCATGCTCTAGAATATCCATATGGGTCTGCCTATACCACAGAGCATCCCAATGGGCATCAGAATTTATAAGCCCCTTCTTCAGATCATTCTTCCTAATTCTCCTCAAGGGTGAATAGAGTTGTTATACCCTTTCTAGATGCACAGACCAATTGAAGGGGCACTGACTTGTCGCTTATTTAAGTGGTAAACATGAACTTTGGACTCTAATTTGTTTGAATTCAAAAGTGCTATCTTTTCATTTTTATGGGTATTGTTGTTTGTGGTTTCCATTTCAAAATGTTACTCCTACATAGAGCTGCCAGATAAAATACTGGATGACTAGTTATGAATTTCATGTAAACAATAAATAGCTTATTGTTTTGTAAAGTTGAATGGGACATATTTATATAAAAATTAGTTCTTTATCTGAAATTCAAATTCAACCAGTGATTTTCTATCTTTATTTGCTAAATCTAGAAATCCTCCATGGAAAGATTTCAGGAAAAGTGACATTTTGTCTGGACCAATAAATATAAGTAACAGATTTAAAGAAGGTATTTCAAGAGCAGAAAAAGGCAAGATTATCTACCTTTCTGAAATTTATTATGGATGTGTAATGTGAAGACAGAATTTAAAAGTATTGAACTCTCTCTCTCTCTCTCTCTCTCTCTCTCACACACTCTCTCAGGAGTCCATGCCCACTCAAGAGGCAACAATCTTCCTTTCTTATTGTTTAGTAGAATCATCAAGCTCACTTGAAGATTTCTACAGGCACCAAGCAGAGCCAAGCTGTGAGGAAGCAGAATGTTGGCTGGATATTCATAAAATGGTAATCTAATCTGCTCCTTTGTGAATGAGAAAAGAGTGCCCCTATTTTATTATCACCCTTACTTGAAATTTCTCCTTACATCAATTTTTTTTTTCTTTTCAAATTTTTGTTTAAAGTCTAGTTAGTTAATATACAGTGCAACATTGGTTTCAGGAGTAGAATTCAGTGACTCATCACTTACATACAACACCCAGTGCTCATCACAAGTGTCCTCCTTAGTATCCATCACCCATCTAGCCCATCTCTCACCCACCTCCCTCTGTCAACCCATAGTTTGTTTTCTATCATTAAGAGTCTACTGGGGTGTCTGGGTGGCTCAGTCAGTTGAGCATCCATTACTGTTTTTTTGGTTTTTTTCTTAAATCCAAGTTAGTTAACATATATTGTGATAATGGTTTCAGGAGTAGAATTTAGTGATTCATCACTTCCATATAACACACAGTACTCATTCCAGCAAGTGCCCTCCTTAATACCCATCACCCATCTAGCCCATCCCCTACTCATCTCCCTCCATCAGCCCTCAGTTTGTTCTCTATTGTTAAGAGTCTATTATTGTTTCTTTCCCTCTCTCTCCCCCCACCCATGTGTTAATCTGTTTTGTTTCCTAAATTCCCATATGAGTTAAATCATATGGTTTTGGCTTTCTCTGGCTGACTTATTTCATTTAGCATAATACAATCTACCCCCATCCACATCATTGCAAATGGCAAGATTTCATCCTTTCTGATGGCTGAGTAATATTCCATCTTGTATATATAGCACCTCTTCTATATCCATTCAAAAGTCAGTGGACATTTGGGCTCTTCCCACAGTTTGGCTATTGTTGGTAATGCTGCTATGAACATTGGAATGCATGTACGCCTTCGAATCTGTATTTTTTTATCTTTTGGGTAAATACCTAATAGTGCAGTTGCTAGATCATAGGGTAGTTCTATTTTTAACTTTTTGAAGACCCTTCATACTATTCTCCAGAGTGGCTGCACCAGTTTTCATTCCCACCAGCAGTGCAAGAGGGTTCCCCTTTCTCCACATCCTCACCAACACCTGTTGTTTCTTGTGTTGTTAATGTTAGCCATTCTGACGAACATGCTGGTGTGAGGTGGTATTTCATCATGGTTTGGATCTGTATTTCCTTGCTTCTATCACTTAAAAAAATATAAATATTGCTTTGTAGTTAAGAAAACAGTTTTAGTCAAGCTTCAAAATTTATAAGCCATGTGAATATGGACAAATAATTTATTTGCAACTCACATTTCTGGATGGAAAATAGAGCAAATGATGCTTGCTTCCTAGGATAGCTGTGAAATTATTTGGAATGTATTTAAAAGCACATAATACAGTTAATACCTAGAAAATGATAAATGGCCAAATAAATGGGTAAACATTATTTCAGGTAACCAGATACCACATTTCCCAAGATTATTAGAGATTTATTTATTTTTTATAACTACTCATTTCTGTAAGAATTGCACAGAGTATTATTTTACCCATCTGTTTTGAATCTTCAACTGAAATTATGCATAGGTATTAAGGAGATAACAAGGGCGCCTGGGTGGCTCGGTCGGTTAAGCATCTGACTTTGGCTCAGGTCATGATCTCATGGTCCGTGAGTTTAAGCCCCACGTCGGGCTCTGTGCTGACAGCTCAGAGCCTGGAGCCTGTTTCAGATTCTGTCTCCCCCTCTCTCTGCCCCTCCCCTGTTCAAAAATAAATAAACGTTAAAAAAAATATTTAAAAAACTGTGTACACAGCCACGACTTCATCTAGTTGACTCAGCACATGGACTGGAGTGTGTTGCTTTACAGACTCCATCCAATGACTCAGGTTCGAAAGAAATCCTAAGGTCATCTCGACCAAATCTCTATCTCCCTCCAGGACTGTCTATTGGCCAAGTCTCCCTAGGCAGTTACATAAGAAAACCCGGCATACCCAAGAGGACACGGAGATCCCATGTGTAGTTTGCAGTCTGTTCAGAGGGTCCGTAGAGGCATGAATGTGTTCATGCAGGGAGAACTGGAGGCACTCACATCCTTCAGTTTGCTTCCACCAGAGAAGCTCCACTTTGGGCTATTATACATCATTGGCTTCTATGTGATGATAAATGTTCTATGAGAGAGTTTTGTGGCTACAACTATTTGAAAAATACAAAATATATCAAGAGATACAGAAAAGAAAGACATGGCAGGCACTAGTTGCCTACAAAAAATCGACTTACCCCAATTTTATTTAACACTATTTATTGTTAGCAGCAGCAAAGTGCATACCTATAAAGTGCCTCCCTTTCAGCTTCTCCTCCCCCTCCTTTCTGCCACCGATGCAGACATTATTGCTGGATCTGCTGTACCTAGTTCATAACTCACAAGACAACTTGAGAATGGGAACTGAGGCAAAAACATGGAGAAGGTCTGGGGCAATAATGACAGACCAATTAAACCTGCCTGGATTATCTCTTTGGGCTGTTTCTCACATGAGGAAAAAAAAAAAAAAAGAAAGAAAAAAAGAAAATGAAAAACCTAATTTACATAAGCCACTGTTTTAAGCTCTTACTTTTTTAGTCAGATATAATTCCTAAATAATACAAAAGGTAATACTTATTCGTTCACACTTATTTGTTTGCTTGTTTATTTATTTATATTTATTTTGGGGATGCGTGTGTATACGTAAAGCCAACCTTAAAGGGAAACAATAAATTGAAACACTGTTAGGGGCGCCTGGGTGGCGCAGTCGGTTGAGTGTCCGACTTCAGCCAGGTCACGATCTCGCGGTCTGTGAGTTCGAGCCCCGCGTCAGGCCCTGGGCTGATGGCTCGGAGCCTGGAGCCTGTTTCCCATTCTGTGTCTCCCTCTCTCTCTGCCCCTCCCCCGTTCATGCTCTGTCTCTCTCTGTCCCAAAAATAAATAAAAAACGGTGAAAAAAAAATTTAAAAAAAAAAGAAACACTGTTAATGTGGGCTGTAAAGCAAAGAAACTGAACTGTCGCTGGTAGAAGTTAGTAAACATTTGACAAGTTAAATATATTCAAATTTGCAGGTTCTAAGATCCCAAAGTTTTCAAAAAATTAGAAATATAGTCACATGACCTTTAGTATGAATAGCAGCCTTTTTAGTATATAAATTAAGAGTATTGTTGTTTTAGCTTTTACTTTTTCCAGGTTTGACATCCTGTGAGATTTCTCTTATACCCCTCAATATCCTCCTCCCACTCTTGAGATCTACTACGGTCTCTTTAGCAGTGAAACAGTTGGTTAGGAAGAATTTGAGGATGAGCAACAAAGTTTCTCAAACTACTAAACACTTTCTGTTCCAAATTCTCAAGATGCTTCATAAAAGCCATTAAGTAAAATTATCCACACGATTCTTAGAAAATGAGCAAATAATAGTAACTTCATAGGCCTAAATAATATTAAAAGAATTAGGCGGGGAGCCTGAGTGATTCCGTTGGTTAAGTGTCTGACTCTTGATTTTGGCTCAGGTCATAATCTCACATTTTGTGAGATCAAGCCCTGTGTCAGACTCTGCACTGAGAGTGTGGAGCCTGCTTGGGACTCTCTCTATCCTTCTGTAGCTGCCCCTCCCCAATTTGAGTTCTCTCTCCTTCTCTCCCTCTATCCCTTTCAAAATAAATGAATAAACATTAAAAAATTAAAAACAAGAATTAGGTAAATTAAAAAACAGAATTAACAAAAGTAATAAGTAGTAATAAAAGGTAAGAGGTAGTAAAATGAACAATGGTCATTATTTTATGAATATTGGCCCTTCGTGGTTTACTAGACACCATTTAGAAATTGATTTACAGTTATCTGTAACCTGGGTCAAACTCTACATGAGCATAAATGCTTTTGAATGTATCTACAATCAGATGGGTTTTGATTAGCTAAAATCAGTGCATTTGTACTTTACAAACATGAATAATACAATAACTGAAGTGATTTATACATGATAAAGAAAAACTTTGCTTTGATAAGTAGCTCAGGCAAGTACATATATAAGGGAAGTAGTCTTCATAGATGATGTACCTTTAAATCATTATCCTTAAAAGATTTTCCTCAGTTCAAGAGAATTCATCTTTTTGATTAAACATGTCACTAGTCAGATCACCAGAACTGACAAGAGCAAATCATGGATGGCAGATATTGCAAATAGATTAACCTCAAATTCAACATATGTTAGGGAGAATTTTCATATTTCATTGAGGAAAAAAGATTGGCTCGACACACCTTTTTTATGATTATCTTGAAATCAGTGATAAGAACAGCACCTACCCCATTTGAAGGCAGGAAAAGTATGACTCATCATTGATTCCTGATTAAATCCATTTAATTGTTGTGGACACTATACTTTCATGCAATGCTTTTGGTGATTTTCCTAAAAACAGTGGGTCTCAAACCATAATCTGACAGAATCTAAAAGTCTATAAGGGCAGAGATAGGATTGCAAAATCATTCATTTTCGTATGATCATTTGAAAAAAAAATCAATGGAAAAAATTTTGTTTAATTTTTTTTATAAATGTGTCATAAATCTTTTCCAATTTCCACTTATCTATTAGTAAGTGTTATCACACCATGAATAAACTAAAACATGAGTCAATAATTATTACTTAATAAGCTGGAAGCATTATTAAATATTTATACAATGTTATTTTCAAGATGTGAAAGACTGCATATATAAAAATATAGTTGTCTTCATTAATTTGCATAATAGAATTTAGCACAGAAATATTTCATGGTATGATTTAAAGAACACCATGATTCCTATGTATTTGACCACCAAGTTTGCCCTAAAACAACGTTATTAAAAGGCATCTCTGGAGATGGTCACTTAGAATTCAAATTTGGCAACTCTTGTTGACTTTCTTTTTAAACTTGTTTTTATTGTTAATTGCTAAGAGTGATTAATTCCCATTTTTTTAAGTACCATGAATAAACAGGTCCAGATGAAATTAGAATATTGGTTAGACAATGCTAATAGACATTTCTCAGAGTCTGCTGCCAGAGCTCCATTCATATCATCATCAGCTGCCACCCAGGATACTTACCATAACCTCCCCTTGGGTTCCCTAGATCCATGGTTGCTTCCCAGCAATCTCTATCAATCTTTATTCACTTACTCTAGCCAGAATATTTTCAAAGCACAAATCTGATCAAATCACCCATGACTACATGCACGTGGGCATGCACGCATGCACGCACACACACATTTTGTTTATAATATCTTAGTGAATGTCCACGGCTCTTCTGTAAAAATCTAAATTCCTGGCAGACCTTGTATGGTCTCTCCTCTCTCACTACATAGGAGCTACTCTCCAACTCCCTCACTGGACACTAGCTATACTTACCACCTTTCTAGTTCTTGAAGAATCTAGTCCTTCTGCTACAGTGCCTATGAATATGCTTATCCCTCTGCCTGAAATGCTTTTTACCTGCTTTGATGAAGTCAATATTAGATCTGAAATCATCACTAAATTGTCACTTGCTTAGGAAATACTTCCCCGATTTACTTGCCTATGTCAAATCTTCTTACATGATCTTATGTCTTCAAATAGCACTTAATTCAAGTAATATTTTATCTTTATGTAATATTTCATTAATATCTTCTTTCTTTATCCTCTAGGCTATAAGTTCCATGAGATGAGGAACTGCATCAGCTTTTGTCCATCATTGCCTCCCTAGTACTTTGCACATGGTGGCTCCTGAGTAAGTAATTATGGAATGAATTGTACTTCCAGGCACTAAGAATTACAATGATTTTGTGTAGATTATAGTACCTTTCCCATATTCTTCTAATAACACAAATAATGACTAGAAACACAATCATTTTCTTAACTATTTCCTGCTAACCTTACTTTGACTTTAAATGAAATATTACTTATCCCCCTCTCAACCCAGCATGGATCCTAAGCACCTATTAAACACTGAAGCATTATGGTTCTTAGTGGTCCAGATTATCCGAATAATGCATTTTAAGAATAAAAACACTCTTTCTTTATGTTAATCTACATTTTACAATACACACACGTACACATGTACATACACACTGGCAGAACATCAATTAATCTTAATCATAAAGACATTTTACTAATAGAATAATGAGGTACCCTGGGAACAAGAATATTCTCAATGTTTTAATATGTGATTTTGTTTTTTAGAACGTAATAATAGGAAAACGGCTCATGATGTACCCTTAAAGCTGCATTGCATAACATTCCCAGGGTCTCTATCATTTCTTATCTTTATTTCCATTATACTCATTTTCCTATGGTCCCTACAATTTGTTTTGTGCTTTTCTTTGATTTTGTGAGTTGAATTATCACTGCACTTATTTCAGTTATTTCTTGAACCAAAATGTAAATGCTTTCGACTGATTTTTTTTCTCTGTTCACTCCGTCCACCCACCCAGTTTCTCTCTCTGCTGTTCTCACTATTGTTTTCTTTTTTTAAAAAATATTTTTAATGTTTATTTATTTTTCAGAGAGAGAGTGATCATGAGAGCATTCAACAAATTGAAGAGGGGCAGAGAAAAAGGGAGACACAGAATCTGAAGCAGGGTCCAGGCTCTGAACTGTCAGCACAGAGCCTGATGCAAGGCTTGAACCCACAAACAGCAGGATCATGACCTGAGCCAAAGTCAGACACTTAACAGACTGAGCCACCCAAGTGTCCCTTGCTATTATTTTCTAAGTAGGCTTTAGCCTACATCTTGTATCATTTTTGACCCAGGTATTCTTTTGTAGAATGTTTTTCTTTGTAAAAATTCCAAATGGCTAAAGTGTTATTACTGTTATTGTGAAAACATTTATGTCAGTTCCTAATTTCACACCATTAATTTACTAAATAATGTGGCTTATGCTATTTATAGTTGAAAATTTGTGGACTTTTTATGATGTAATTTAAAAAGTTATAACTATTCTGTGGATAGTGAAAAGATGGTGTATACTTTGTTGAGAATTTATTACATCATCCTTTGACATCATTTAAAGTTCTCTATTTTACATATTTAGTTGATTCATTGATACAGACTGATATCTCATATTATCATATTCTTGGCAACTGACCTTATATTGAAATCTTTTTTATCAAAAACAAATCACAAAATAAATCCGTTTTATTTTACAGATTGCAATATGTGCTATTTAGTAATTAACAGTTTTAACTCTCTATTATTTTGAACAGAACACTTTAGCAGAATGAAATTCCCCTGTCAGAGGTACATCTCTTTGCCTTTAGTTCTGCTTTATATAATATTAAAATTATCACCTTGATTCATTTGTGTTTGCATTCATTTCATACATTGCTGTTCAGCAATTTATACTCAGCATTTCTACATCATTTTTACTTTATATCTACTGCAAAGAGTGTATTTGGAAGTGAATAGGCAAAGTCATTTCTGATGTTTTCTTTACTCACTGATTCTCATGAAAAGAGGAATATCTTACAGGAATGGTTAATGCGTGGTGATCTGTGAGTCAGCTGTATCCTCTTTCCTCTTTGGAATCTGTTTTCCCGCACAGAGCATGCACTCTGCTCTGCTCTGCGTCCTGTTGTAAGTTGGGTAGAAAAGGCACTGCCACTACAACAGGAGCCCTGTGATCATCCAGCGCTGCCTGCTGGTCAAATCTTTCTGATTCAGGACTCAGTGTTCAGAAACTATTGTTGCTACATACCTAGGCCACATTCTTCAACCATCTACCAGAAAAAGGCAGACTTTCTGATTTCCATTGATCCAGCTAATGAGTCTCACTTGAGTCAATTCCCAATTTCAGGAGCACTAGTCAAGGAATCAACAAGGAGTGGGATCTGGCTAGCAGTGTTGCATGTAGAGATGGAAGCAGATCATGTGGCTTTAAGAAATTTTTTTCATGTTTATTTATTTTTGCTGAAGCAGTCTCCAGGCTCTGAGCTGTCAGCACAGAGCCCGATGGGGGGCTCAAACCCATGAACTGTGAGATCATGTCCTGAGCAGAAGTTTGATGCTTAACCGACTGAGCCACCCAGAAACTTCCTGTGTGACTTTTTAATGCTGTCATTTTGTGATGGTTTATATGTCCATGTAAATGGTGTTTATGGTTGTGTAGTCGATTCTAACTAATGTGGCCTTGGTATATAATTTTAGGCCTTAGAATACTTGTGTGTGTCATGCCAAATACCCCAGACCACCATCACACTATGCCAGAGCTTAGGTGCATGTAAATTATAGAAGTATAACTTGATCTGGTATTGTAGGCAGAGCTGATGCATGGAACGACTTATCTTAAGAAACTCATTTATTTCCATTCAACACTCTCCTTGAACCAAGCAGGATTATAATAATAATTTTTGATGCTTTGGATGTTTCTATACCTAGTTCTGCAAAGTTCCATGTGCGTCACATATAGAGCAAATGAAGAATCAAATTTTTAGGCCAGCCCTAGTAAAGCAAAAGCAGCTAACTATCCTCCACAATTATCTGTGTTTTCTCCCACTTCTATAGTTAAGTTTTGGCTAAGCACACTGCCACCCAGGTTAGAATACTCTTCCCATATTGTCTTCAAGTTATCTGTGTCCATGTGATAGTTCTGGCCAATAGAAAGGGAGCAAGAAATTACGAGATAAATTTATAGGTCAGGTCCTTTAACAGAAAACAATAAATATCTTTGATATACTTACAAATCAATGGGAAAAATGAAAACTAACTAATTAAAAATTGGGCAAATAACTTGTACAGACACTGCACAAAGGAAGATATCCAAGTGTCCACTAATCATATGTGACATATTCTCAATCTCAGCTGTCATGAGAGGAATGGACACTAAACCCAGAGTGAAACACCACTACGTAAAAAACATAATGGCTAACATTAAAAACATTCTCAGTATCAAACCATGATGAGCATGTGGAGCATCTGGAACTTTCATACACTGGCTGTTGTGAGCGTAAAATGGTGGAATCACTTTAGAGACTCTATGGCATTTTCCAATAAAGAAAAACATATCCTCCCCAATGCCCTAGAAAATCCACTCCTATTTATATATGGAAGAGAAATGAATGCATAAGCTCACACACACACACAAAAAAAAAAAACGATATAAGAATTCTCTTAGAAACAGTTTTTTTGGTAATAACTCAAAATTACAGACAATTCACATGCCCAGAAACAGCAGGATAAAGAAACAGCATGTATATTAGTATTGTGCACTATGCCACAGTGAACATGGACAAAGGGGAGCTATAAGCAACAATTATAAATCTTAGAAATGTTGATTTTAAGAAGCATTATACAAAATAAGTCATAGACTATACATATCATTTATATATAGTTCAAACTCAAGCCGTATTGTTAATAGAAGTATATGTGCTAGCCATAAAGAAAACACAACAATTATCATGAAAATCAAGATAAGGGCTATCTAGCCCCCACAGGCGACGAAAAGAGGGATATAAGTTTTAAGAGACCCATACAGGGATTCTGGCCTGGCGGCAATGTTCCAGTTCTTGACTTAAGTTGTGGTTACATGAGTGTTCATTATGTAAGTAGTCCTTAAATTCTGTCTATATTTTAGGCATATTTTATATTTATGCTACATTTCACAATGTTTAAACGTTAAAAATGAGTTTTGACTGTGGAATTAAATAAAACTGGGCAAGTTCTTTGGTCTCTTGTGGTCTGGGTGTTTTAATCTAAGAAATGGTGATGAATATGGCAACTTAATAGCGTGCTTTGGTGATTAAGATAACATATTCGGCTCTCCATGATTTTATCCTTCTTACAAGATAGTAAGTTGGTCTGTTACTGTTTCAAAGATTCTGGTAGAAGGCCTGAGATTCCTGGGTCAGAAACAGCAGATTTGAATACTCATAGCACGGCAAGTAACATGAGCATCAGCAGGTTTGCATGAGATATCCTTACCCAGAAGTCCTATGGAAGTGACATGCTATGGCCCAGATGGATGCTGTGTACACAGAGCTTTGCATCAGAGCTGAGAAGCACCACTGACTTGATAAGATACAATAAGAAATCCTACTCTTTGTTCCAAAGGGAAACATTATCTCATCTTTCAAGGTCACTTGCAATCAGAACCCTGAAATCATGCAGGTAAGGAGTGATCAGGGCTTTGCAGTCTTGTTACACCCTGAAAGATGTGTAGGAATGCAAGTGACATATAGTGGACTCTCTTCAAACATGCATATTCCTCAGGCAGTAGAATCAACAGCTTAGGATAATGATATGGTAATAAGAAAAATACATATAGTACCTCAATTATAAATTTAAAAAATACATAATAAATGGTGCTGGAGTAAATGGATATCCATACAGGGGGAGGGGAGGGGAGGTGAATGAACTTTTACCCCTGCCTTGCACTATTTGAAAAAAAAAAAAAAAAAGAAGATGGATCAGAGAAATAAACATGGAAGCTAAAACTATAATGTTCCTAAAAGAAAACAATAAATCTTCATGACTTTGGTATAGGCAAATATTTTAACACTTTAATATAATGCATAGAGCTCTAATAAAATTTTAAAATGAAATTTTTTATCAAAATTGAAGACTTTTGCTCATCAAAGTTTCCATTACATAATGAAAGGCAAGTGATATATTAGGAAAATAGAGTTCCAGTACATATATCTGACAAAGGACTCATATCCACAATATACAAGGGAAAAAAAAACCTAAAGGAGTTTGTGACCACTAACCCAGCATTGCAAGAAATTTTAAGGAAGACTCTTTGAGTGGAGAAAAAAACAAAACAAAAAGACCAAAAGCAACAAAGACTAGAAAGGACCAGAGAACATCACCAGAAACATCAACTCTACAGGCAACACAATAGCACTGAATTCATATCTTTCAGTACTCATTCTAAATGTCAATGGACTAAATATTCCAATCAAAAGACATAGGGTATCAGAATGGATAAGAAAAAAAGACCCATCCATATGGTGCTTACAAGATACCCAGCAGAATACCCAAAGAAATTCTGAAAAAGAAAACCAAAGCTGGAGGCATCACAATTCTGGACTTCAAGCTGTATTACAAAGTTGTAATCATCAAGACAGTATGGTACTGGCACAAAAACAAGCATACAGATCAATGGAACAGAATAGAGAACCCAGAAATTGAGCCACAAATGTATGGCCAACTAATCTTTGACAAAGCAGGAAAGAATAATCAATGGAAAAAAAGACAGTCTCTTCCACAAATGGTGTTGGGAAAACTGAACAGCAACATGCAGAAGAATGAATCTGGACCACTTTCTTACACAAAAATGAACTCAAAATGGATGAAAGACCTAAATGTAAGATAGGAAGCCACCAAAACCCTAGAGGAGATAACAGGTAACAACATCTTTGACCTCAAGCACAGCAACTTCTTACTTGACATGTTTCCAGGGGAAGGGAAACAAAAGCAAAAGTGAACTATTAGGACCTTATCAAGATAAAACCCTTCTGTACAGTGAAGGAAACAGTCAACAAAACTGAAAGGCAATCAACGGAATGGGAGAAGACATTTGCAAATGAGATATCAGATAAAGCGTTAGTATCCAAAATCTACAAAGAACTTATCAAATCAACACCCAAAAAACAAATAATCCAGTGAAGAAATGGGCAAAAGACATGAATAGACACTTCTCCAAAGAAGACATCCAGATGGCCAATAGACACATGAAAAAATGCTCAATGTCACTCATCATCAGGGAAATACAAATCAAAACCACAATGAGATATCACCCCACACACCTGTCAGAATGGCTAAAATTAACAACTCAGGCAATAGCAGATGTTGGCAAGGATGAGGAGAAAGGAATCTCACTGCTGGTGGGAATGCAAATTGGTGAAGCTACTATGGAAAACGGTATGGAGGTTCCTCAAGAAATTAAAAGTAGAACTACCCTACAGCCCAGCAATTGCACTACTAGGTATTTGTCAAAAGGTTACAGGAATGCTGATTCGAAGGACCACATGCATCCCAATATATAGCATCACTATTGACAACAGCCAAAGTATGGAAAGAGCCCAAATGTCCATCGACTGATGAATGGATATATAAGATGTGGGTATATATATACAATGGAATATTACTCGGTGATCAAAAAAATATGAAATTTTCCATTTGCAACAATATGGATGGAACAAGAGTGTATTATGCTAAGTGAAATAAGTAAGTCAGAGAAAGACAAATATCATACGATTTCACTCATATGTGCAATTTAAGATACAAAACAGACGAACATAGGGAAGATAAGCAAAAATAATATAAAACCAGAGAGGGAGACAAACCCTATGAGACTCTTCAATACAGAGAATTGACTGAGGGTTGCTGGAGGGTTTGTGGGTGGGGGAATGGGTTAAATGGGTGAGGGGCATTAAGAAGGGCACTTGTTGGGATGTGCACTGGGTCTTATATGTAAATGATGAATCACTAAATTCTATTCCTGAAATCATTATTACCCTATATGTTAACAAGGCTGGATTTAAATTAAAAATGAATAAACAGTAACGCCTAAAAAGATGTTAAATCTCCACTACTGGGCATGATTTTTAGTGTTATGAGGTGAAAAGTTGGTGAAAGTTCAGCAGTAGGGTCCATCTTGGTGCAAACTGGTTTGTTCCTGCCTTAGCCAGTCTTTGTAGTCAAGTCCCTCCTTTCAGTATGCATCCTATCTCTGCATTCCTGCAAGGTATGCCTTTCAAGGACTTAGAGTTTTAGCTATCCTGGAGTCCTGGATTTGGTAGAGCTGAGGTGGTTAGGGCTGAGGACAGAGTCACTCCTTGCTCTGTCTCAATGCTTCACGCAGAACTTTGGTGTTTTTTTTTTCAACTCCTCTTGGAGCTGCTGCCTTCTGAATATGTACTCTGTGGTAGGCAAATAAATGCTTGTTGAATGTTTGGGCGGGGAGGTGGGAACAATGTAATCATGAGGCAAGAATATTAATTACGTATAAATTGGTTAAATTGGGTCTGTAGAAGAAACGAATCCTTCCAGTTATCTGCAGTGGTGCTTCCCTAGCTGACCCAGTCAGTGTCAACATTAAACCGTAAACTGGGAAGTGCTAGAGCCAAGTTGCCTGATCCATACATTTGCCTCTCCACTTGGAAGGAAATCCCAGAGAGGAGGAATCAGTGCTGGGAACATGTGGACGCTCATTCTTCTGATGATTCTTTTGTGCAGGGCTGCGACGAATCCAGGCAGCCTGTTTTCTGTCTGGTTTTCTTTCCCTTGCTGTCACCACAGAGGGCTAGGCCCACCACAGAGCAGAGCGTAAAACAGGGAGTCAACATTATTAGTACATAAAAGGCACCCAACAGACAAAGTTTCCTCCCTCTTATTCTTTCTCCAGCCTTCTACTTCTGTGACACATGACATAGCCACTTTCTCCCACATCACATTTTCCTCAGACAACTGAACTTTATCAAAATCACGCTTTTATTCACAATATTTCATTATGTTTTGCTGTTTTTTGGCCCCAGGAACAACACGTGGAAATGCACAGATTTGTTTACAACACATGATGACATCTCAGACGTTTTGTAGTGTCAGCTAAGAATTTAGGATGGTCTTCGTGAGCTGCCTTTGACAGGTGAGCTTCCCCAGGTTAAGGCTGGGAATCTCACGAACAGCCTATGGTCTTGCTCACTTTCTTTTGAAATACTGGTTTGTTGTAGCTAAAGCAGTTCTTTAAAGGGATCTAAATCTCTTACAGCTGCAAAACACTCTCATCATTCCCTAGGTCTGCAAAGCTCCCCAGGGAACGGTGTAGCTATGGACAGCCAGCTGTAAGAGCAAACATAAATCTCTTTAGAGACTTATATGCTGTCATATTCTGCTAAGGCTTAGAAAGACTGAACCATTTTAATCATTTATCTCCATTTATCAAAATGCTCCAGACAACAAACCCCAAACCATTTTCAGCTGTGAGGCTGCCTTATAGCAGAAACTTACCATAGAGTATGTTGATAAGCATGTGCTTGAATAAAAGATCCCTTTGGCCACAGGAACTATTTTATTCATATTGTCCATTAAAACAAAGAATAAACAGCTACTTTTTCCCTGATTTTTAGAGTGTATATGAATTTATGGCACACACACACACACACACACACATAAAATCTCATGAATTGCTTGACCAAGAAGTCACCAGCATTTCCGTTGTCAATCGTACTTTTAGCTATTTATAAAAGCATGAAAATCTGAACCATGGAAGCATAGATGCATCCCGTGATGAATTCTCCCTTTTTTATACTATTGCTAGATATAGAAAGAAAACATCATCCTAAGTTTTTTAATTGATAGTTAAGTATGAGTAAATGATGTTCTATTAAATCTCTCTTAATCATTGTAAGAACTAATAAAAATAGATATTTAATTTTAAAAATTGAAGCTTAAAGATAAATGTGTCATTCAGAAGTAGTTAGGGAAGGGGACCTGGGTGGCTCTGTTGGTTAAGCATCAGACTTTTGATCTCAGCTCAGGTCATGATCTCAAGGTTCATGAGAACGAGCCCCATGTTGGGCTCTGTGCTGACAGTGAGGAGCCTAGTTGGGATTCTCTCTCTTCCTCTCCCCTGCTCCCTCTCTCTCTCTCTCTCTCTCTCTCTAAATAAGTAAATAAACATCTTTAATAAAAGTAGTTAGGGTTGTTTTGGGCCGATTGTCTGTTTATTTGCTGCTATAGTTAATGCAAAAGATATCTACCCAATAAAGAGCCTTCATTATTCAGAAACAGAGTGGGAGGAGGAACAGGAAACTTCTTCCTTCTGTGTAATCCCCAGTTTGACCCTGGGAGAAAGGTGTTTGTTGATGAGACTGCCTTGCTTCTTATACCACAGTCCCAGGCTGGCTTAGATGGAGGGACACCCCATCAACCAGGCACAACACACCTCTTCCTCCCTTTCAATGTGGCTGAATCAGAGATAAAGACATTGCCATTAGTATGACTCATTTTGTGAAAAACCTCATTGATCTCACTAGGAAGAACCACTCATGCAGTTGTTTAAAGCAAATATAAAAATGGTACTCTGGGCTCTGGTGACTATCATTCATAGCTTTAAATAAGGATTATTCTTGTTAAAAGTAGGAAACCGGTAAAACTTGATGGAACAGTGGGTATATTGTATTGTGTTCAATGAGCAAATTCAAACATTTTATGTATTCAGAAGTAGATAGAAGGTAGAAAAGGATAGAATAGGAACATTTTTATTTTTAAATTTTTTATGGAAGTAAAAAAGGTAGAAAATAGAAAATGATTCCTCTTCAAAAAGCATAGGCATTCATGGCTGACGAAAAATAGATGTACTGTACGAAACAGACATGGAGAGATAAGAAGAGTTAGGACCAGATGTGCTTGGTGGAAGGACGTGGCCTTTGCTTTACTAATCCCCGTGATAAAGTAGATTAATAGAGTGCTTGTGGCTAGGTCATAGGAAGGCCATCAGATGGCCAGAAAGTTGCCTGTGAGTGCTCTCATTGCCAAGTTACCCTGAAGCCTCAAATCAGGATGAGGTTCTTTGGTATACTTTGAAAAAGTTTGACTCAGTTCAAGAACTCTGGGTCAGCTCTTTCCAAAACACCTTACCATAAAACCAGAGTTAGATTTTTTTAAAGAGTTAAATATTTGGGATCAAATATTAGTAGTAAATTTACTAACATTGTACTTAAATAGGATATATTTCCCAGCTCAATCACAAAAACTATGGCAAAATTAACTAACACAAATATTTAAATGACTAAACATATAGTTCTAGCCTTTCCAGAAAAAAAAAGCCTAATTGAAAACCTATTTTTCATGCTTCTAGAGTATACCATCATAGAGAAAATCTAATACTTCTGTCTAGAAGATAAATTAAGATGTCTAAAATTCTAGGATGTCTGCCTTATAGATCTGTCTGGGTAGAAGTTTATGATAGGAAATAAATCTACTCATTATTACACGTTTTTATAACCCAAGCATATATCACCATTCATGACATGGCTGAAAGATCATGTGTTCTGGAGTCAGGCATAAAACTGACTCCCAGGTTTGCCTGTTATTATCTGTACAAATAAGCATAATTTACTTAAAATCTCTGTGCCTTGATTTCTTATTTGTAAAATGGGATTAATAATATTTATTCTACAGAATGTTGGGAGGATTAGAGATATTGCATTTTGAGTAACTATCACACTGGTCAATAAAAATAATAGTGTACAATAACACTAATATGTTCATTTTTGAAGAACCCATGTCAATTTAGATATAACAATTCAGAAACCATTCATTCATTCATTCATTCATTCATATAGTGAACACACATTGTTGATTATCACTAGGCTTAGGAATATAAAATGGTAATAGGGAATGAACCTTGACTAATGGATAGTCAAGTTTATCAAAGGTCTTGATAAAATATGTAGACTTTAAAAGCAAATTTGTGAGTTCTTCCAATGAAAGGGATCATTTTTTATACATTTTGTTTCTCTGGAGTAGGTACTTGCTAAAGAGATCAAATATAGGGTTACTTTGGCCAAGGATGGAACTTTTCTTCAAAATCATGCTAATCCAACATGAGCAAATTATGGGCATGTTAATAACGTTTTAGTAATAAAATGAGCATTATAAGGCCTCCCCCACTCTAAATTCTCTGTGTTGAAGTAGGAAGAGCATAGATTAATTAATACGAAAATGAGGAAGTGTCCATTAAGTTGACAAAAATGAAAAAAACAAGTATGATAATATCCAGTGTTGTGGAGGACATGAGAGCACAATCTTATTTAGTAATTTTTGCGCACAACTAAATTTGAGATCCACTGCAGTCGGCAAAGGAAAATAAAGAAAAAGAAAGGTTTCTGGTTACTGAACTATTTTGCTTTTAAGATAACAACTAAATCCCCAAGTGAAAAGAAAATGGATGGAAAGTTCTAAAAATTTTCTGTAAGTTTTTCTATTTTATTAAGTATCCAATCTTAATATTATTGTAGATTTAAAAGTAATATAGCCACAGTAAGGGAGTAAGACTATAAAGTCAGCTATAATATATAAATGTGTGAAAAAAGGTCTTCAAAGCAAAGCATCACATTATCTCTCCTTCTTGCTAAAGTCAATGCCACCCCTTACCTTGAAGTCTTCCCAGCTGGGGTCCTTGCACTGTCAATTTTCCTTTCTCTCCTCAACATTAATTTGCTTCTTTCCAACTGGATTGTTACATAAATATTAACTTATTCAAATATCTTTATCTAAAGTAAATATATAAATAGTCAAGAACATATCTGCCTTTCCAGATACTGCCTTTTCTCTCTTCTGTCCCCAATAAAGTTTCTTCTATTCATTTTCTCTGTACACTACATATTTTCTCAGCTCTCACTCATGTCTTGACAATACAGTGGGACTTTCATCTTTATCACTCCCGGTGTGCTATTCAACAAAGTCAACAGGGACATACATGGCAATAAATTCAACATTCATTCTCTGTCATCATTTTTTCACCTTTCTATATAGTCTGTATTATTCCCAGTTGAAACACTTTCTTCTTTGGTTTTTCTCATCTCTTTCTCCAGTGTCTTTGCTGCTTAGTCTCCTCTACTCAATTAAATGTTGGATGTCCTGACTCAATTAAAAGTCAGTCCAAGATTCTTTTTAGGTGTCTCTTTATATCTGGTCCTTGGGTCATCTGATCAGATCCCAGAACTTCAATCACCTTCTCTATATTTAACCCTCCCACACAAGTACATTTCCAGTCCCATTCTCTCCCCTGAGCTTCAGACTTTTCCGTAGGGTCAGTTACTTAATGATAGACTTTGTCCTATATTCCATATCTGAGTCATTGATTTGGTATCCATTTAATTCCATAAACCAAAATCCCAGTCATTATCCTTGATACCTCACTCTTCCTAACCTCCTGTATCTAATCTTTCATCATGTTTTGCCTATTTGCTTTCTGAATGTGAATCATGTACTTTCACTATGAATTGATGTCCACATATTCCATTCTTTCCAAAGCAACCTGCATTGCAGCCAAACTGAACTGTTTGGAATATCATGCTGCTATCCTGCATGCCCCAAAGCCTCAGCTTGAAATTCATAATGGAGTTCCTGAATATTGATCACTTCTGAAACTAAAAAGGAATGGGGAAAAGAAAACAGTATTAACAAGAAAAGAATTAAACAAAAAAGAACATGAACTTTCGGACTTGGGGGATAACGTTCCTTAAAATAGTTAAGCTTCAATCTTATCATCTATAAATATAAATTAATGAGACCTACATGCATAACTGTTGAAAATGCTAAATGAAATCAGGTGTAAAGTGTTACATTCTTTACCAAAAAAAAAAAAATCTTAATAAATGCTAGTTCCTTTCCTCTTTGAGAAGTAGAGAGGCAACATTGTTTCTACACAAGAAAATATTGCCAGAATAATCAATTAGTTAGTTGAGGGGGCAGATATTTTTAAGGTGAGGTGATAAACAGAATGAAGTGTTAATAGTGAGGTCCTCTGAGATGAGTACTCAAACTGGCCTTACATTTAAAAAAAAATTATGAAAATGATCTTGTTGAGACTAAGAGAACACATGCTCCAAATTATCAGTTCCTAAATGCCAAATCAAAATATATATGGAGAGAGTGGTGTGAATGAGTCAAGAGTTGTCTGGTGATTTTCAATTGAACTGTGTATGTGCAAAAGTGTTTCATACCACATGTAAAAGATGAGGGGCTTGAGTATTCAGCTAAGACCAAAGACATTAAAACTTACTGAGAACATGAGTGAAATATATGGGTTAAAACCAACCAAATGGCAGAAGTACAAGTGTTAATATTTGCGACAAAACAGAAACCATCCTGTTCTTACATTAAACAGCTTTTATCTATACCTGAAAGACTTTATACAGTTCTATGTTGGCAACACTGAGCTTCAATACACTTAGAATTTTAATCAGTTTAATCTTTTGTGAAGTAAACTTATGGATATGTATGAAAAACCTAAGCCGAAACAAAATAAAACAAAACAAAACAAAGAAAGAAGGAAAGAAAGAAAGAAAAGAAAAGAAAAGAAAGAAAGAAAGAAAGAAAGAAAGAAAGAAAGAAAGAAAGAAAGAAAGAAAGAAAGAAAGAGAAACCTTTTGATCTAGCAATTATCCTAATACATAACTAGGCAATGTTCTAGGCTATCGCCAGGGATTTTTACTGAATTGCTTAAAATATTGAAAAATTAAAGGAAATATATTTCTCAATGTGTATTGTTTTTAAAGTTCTATATATAACTTAAATTTAAAATATGTTATCATTGGGGCGCCTGGGTGGCTTGGTCGGTTAAGCGTCCGACTTCGGCTCAGGTCATGATCTCACAGTCCGTGAGTTCGAGCCCCCCGTCGGGCTCTGTGCTGACAGCTCAGAGCCTGGAGCCTGTTTCAGATTCTGTGTCTTCCTCTCTCTCTGCCCCTCCCCTGTTCATGCTCTGTCTCTCTCTGTCTTAAAAATAAACGTTAAAAAAAATTTTTAAAAATAATAAAAAAAGAATAAAATATGTTATCATTACAGAAAAATGTGACTATACTCTGCAATTTTATAACCTGTTTTAAATATATGTGAAGATATTGTTGTGACTAAATATTCTCCATATTGTTTTAAATGGCAAAATATGGATATGTCATAATTATTTAATAAATCATTCTCACTTAACCACTCATTCAAAAAGCATGTATTGTGTACCCATGACAAACCAGTTGCTTAATGGGTATTACATTTAAGCAAAGGGTTCTGGCACATAACAGAATATACTCCTCTGAGAACCATATTCCTGTCCACCATATTAAATGTTCAGTATTATTGAAACGTGAAATTCTCTCTTACTCCATTTTTTTGTGCTCCATGCTGTCCTATTAGTCAATGTCTTCCTCTAGTAAAGGTTCATTGTAAACCATTGGCTACCAGTTTTCTCAAAAAGAAAACTTCTTAAGATATCCAATGTTCATGATTTAATTTTTTCACTATACCTAACAAACTCCTTTATTAATTAATAATAAAAGTGCTGGCTATTATACATCAACTTAAAGAATTTGGTCTCCAAAGGTAATATTTTTCCTTAGAATTTGGCATTAGTGATTATTTTTTTCTTAAATATCTAAAGTGCTACAAATAGGAAAATATTTTGAGACTAAATAGAAACTACATTTTATGTGGTAGAAAAATTCTTATGGTTTCCATAGGCCTGCATCTGGCTGTAGCAAGGAATTGTGAATCACTGATGTTTATTTCCCATTGCATAATCCTGCTTGGGTTAAATCAATATCTATACTGGTGCAGAATAATCAGGAGCATAACCTCTTCCTCACCTCCATGTCCCCTTCCTCCCTCTCCTCTTTTCCCCACAATTCTTTTGTTAAATGGATTTTAGTTTCCTATTCTTCTGAGATTTCTGCCTAAATTGGTGGGGAAAATCCCCTCAATGTGTGATGGAATAAAATGAAAAGTTTAGCATCATCTAGATTAAAAAGGTGAAAGAAGAGGGGCGCCCTGGTGGCTCAGTAGCTTAAGTGTCCGACTGACTCATGATTTCCCAGTTCATGGGTTTGAGCCCCAAGTCGGGCTCTGTGCTGACAGTTTGGAGCCTGGAGCCTGCTTAGGATTCTGTCTCCCTCTCTCTCTGCCCCTCCCCCACTCATGCTCTGTCTCTCTCTCTCAAAAATAAATAAACATTAAAAAAAATTTTTAAGTGAAACAAGACACAAAATTCAAAATATGGTAAATAGCTAGTATCTCGATGCACATACACACACACACACACTTTTCTTTAATTTTTTTTATAAATATGTTAGCATACATGAACAAATGATTCCTTTTAACTACCTGACACTAAAGAGAGTAAAAATGACACTATTATTGTTTTATTGCACTTCACTGTAATTGTTTTGTTTTGTTTTGTTTTGTTTTGTTTTGTTTACAGATTGAAAGTTTGCAGCAACCCTGCATCAAGCAAGTCCAGTGGCACGAATTTTCTAGCAGCATTTGCTCCCTTTGTGTCTCTGTGCCACATTTTGGTAATTCTCACTTCTCAAACTTTATCATTATTATTATATTTGTTATGGTGAGCTGTGATAGGTGATTATGACTCACTGAAAGTTTAGATCATGTTTAGCATTTTTTTTTAGATCATGGTTAGCATTTTTTAGCAATAAAATACTTTTAAATTAAGGCATCTACATTATTTTTGATTTTGGTTTTTTTTAGACATAGTGCTATTGCATACTTAATAGACTACAGTATAGTGTCAACATAACTTCTATGTGCACTGGGAAACCAAAAAATTTATTTGGCTCACTTTATTACAATACTGTATTTGCTTTATTGCAATATTCACTTGACTGCATTGGTTAGGAACTAAACCTGCAATATCTCTAAGGTATGCCTATATTACTATTACTATTTTATACAGAAGCATGTTGAGACAAGTGCTAGTAATTGAGGCACAATTTCACATATGAGAAAAGAATCCAGCGATAGATGATAATACCATATTGAAGCATCCACTTTATCTAGTACTTGATATTTCTCTTAACATTTATCTGATTAGCTACCATTGGGTATAAAGACATAGGAAATAGAAAAGCAGTGAGAAGAGCTAAGGAAGAGATAATGCAAATGAGACAAGTACCATAGGATCAGTAGGACAAGTAGAGAGGAGAGAAAGGAAGTGAAATCCAGTCAGATTTTGAAACATGGATATGAATGGCATCACATCGAATACATTCTACTAAGTTAGGAGTGGGTTAAAAAAGAACCTAGGTGGAATTAAGGAATAGGTGATATAAAGAAGTAATAAAGATGTGAAGAAATTTAAATTCAATATCCTGAATCTCTCCTAAATTACGATATTCCTAGCACACAAAGAATAATAGAGTTGTGCCCTAGCCTTCAGAAAGAACTTACAATTTTGGGGGGAAATAATTCCATTTAATGAATGATCTGTGTACTAGACACATAATCAAGTAATTGAAGAATCATGCATATCAGAATATAATGAAGAATTAAATTTCCTAAGGAGGAGAATCCAACGGCACCAATATTTCTGATTCAGTAGCTGTGAGGTATAGGGCCCATGAACAGACACTTTGACAGACATCCAAGTTCATGCTGAGACAGCTGTGCATACACCACAATTCAAGAAACACCAAAAAAGTGAAAACACTCTTAAGAATGATCAAAGGAAAATAAAACTATTTTCACTGACACTTCTGGAGAAGAACCCAAGGCAAAAGAAAGGTTGGAAGACTAGAGAACGTACCTTTTCTGAAGTTGGAAATTACAATCATCATGTGTTTTAAAAACTGTTTCATTATAAATACGCTCATCTTTGAAGAATTCTTAATGTTTTAAGTACTGATCTTCAGAAATATCTATATTATTAAATTTAAATGGAGCTTACAAACATACTGTGGAAAAACCTCATTTCATCTACTTTTTCTGAATAAAACATCACAGTAGGTTAACAAGAAGCTATGGAATCACTTTGCTGAAAGTTTGAAAACAAGAGTCTCATTTCTCTGGCAGTAATCGTGGTGTTGCCTGAAAGTGGAAGTCTTAACTATTAAAATCTCTTTCTAGTCCTGCATTTCTGTGACTCTGGTGTTGTTATTTTCTCTCCTCCACGGCCTGATTGACTGCACACACAAAAATTTGTGTAATAATTAAAAACATTGGAAGACCATGGAGATGATCTTGCACCAACTGAGTTAGACACATAGATTGTGCTCCCTAAAAGTTGTTGAATGAAAGAGTGGCATCCAGTACCATGAATCTAAGCGAGCTTCCCAGGAAGGTGAAACTGAAAAAGAAAATGCGGCAGCAATGGGTAAACAACAGAACCAAAAAGCATGGGAGATATACTCAAGGAAAATCATTCTCTACCTTAGCAACTGTAAAGAAATAATTATAATCTAAGGAAAAAAATAGTTGAAACATTTTCCACATTTGAGACTTGATAACAGTGGGTTTTGATGAGAAATTATATCCATCCTGCAAAAACAAGTCTCCTGCTTAATTATGGGTTGTGGGAGAGAAGTAACCACACACAGTCTACAGTATTTGTATTTTTAATTGGCAAGGGGTAATGATGTATTGTTGTTAATAAACACTGACTTTGATGGACTCAAAAATTCTACATTAGGTCATTTGAATTCCAGGTTCCCATATATTACATTATTTCTTGAAATCTGTATAAATAGAGCAAGAGAGGAGAAAGAGGGAGGGAGAAGAAACTTAAAATGGGAAAACGAAAGACTGAAAGAACATGAAACATGTTTGTTGATTATGCCATAATTCAACCTTTTGGACAAGTATGACACTGAAAGCTATGTAGTTCATTCACTCAAAGAAGACTTATTATTTTTCATTCCTCTCCTTTGGGGTTCAGGTGAAACACTAGAGACCAAATACTACAAAAATAAAATGAATTGAAGCATGAAACTGATGGTTAGCATACAAATTCACATAATTTTAGTATTCACTACTACGACTACTAATAGTTGATTTTTTTTAAGCTTGCTACTTACCAAAAATGATTCAAAAAATTTTGTGTGTGTGTGGGTTAGTCCATTTAATCCTCAATAAATTCCTAGGAGTTATTTACAAACTTTATCCTATTTTACAAATAAGTACCTGAAACATTACGAGATTATGAAATTTGTCAAGTTCATACAAAGTCAGTGAAGCCAGGAATTTCTTGAACAATTTTGAATCTTATGATAGGCAATGGAGAAACAGATGTGAGTAAGACACAATCCTTTGCATAACTGCAAGACATAATCCTTCTTATTTTCAGAGGATAGGTGGAGGATAAGGGAGAAGTTAGAGGAGCCTATGTCTTGCCACCAGAACTGACTCCCTTCCTTAAGTTTGGATGTAATCTGCTACTATCCACAAACTCTTGGTGATGGTGTGTACTACAGTGGAGGCAGGATCAGCACCACCACTTATGAGATAGTACAGATTACTCAACCAGTGGGGTGTTCTAATATGAGGCTGCCCATAGGAATCACACGTGTTTTGAGTCCATACAACAGCTCATTCTAATTGTTGAGCTTTGTATGTAGGGGTCATGTCACTAAGAGGAGGTTACTTTGTGCCAAGTTCACCAAAAGAAGATAGTGTTTTCTATTTTATGTGATTCTGTCTTTGTGCTAGAGCCAGCCCCAGGTGGTCTGGACTGACCGAATCTTGAAGGAACATAAGCCCTGAAATCACAGATGCACAGGTTCAACTGTGACAGAGATGGACAATGAACGTGCTCCGATGGAGCTCACATTCTTATCATGGGAGACGATATGACACAGGTAGTACTTATTACCATGAAGAAAATAAAGAAGAGTAATGGAGAACTGACTGATGCAAGGGTTGCTATTTGAGATTTTCCAAGACTTTCTAAGCTGTGGATAATGAAAAGCAGTGAACAAGGAAAGATCTATAGAAGCAGCCTTCTATGCAGGGGAAAACCCTACAGTCAGAACTATTCAACTTATGAAGTAAAAGTTTATTATATTATTTATTGAGGCACAGTGATAAGTCACAAAGTCATCAAGATAAAAAGAAAAGCAGAGGCAACCTCAGGTTACCTTTGAGGGAGGGACCTAATACTACGTCCTCAAATTGTCTTTCAATCTCTGACTTTCCCCCAAAATTAGACTTCAGATAGCTATTTTCATGAGTGCCAAAAAAAATAAATAAATAAGTTGAAACATTAGTATTAGCCTAAGGAAGAATCTGATGTATTTTGGGTTTAATCTCGTATGTTGTGATACAAGTTCATTACATTTACGTGACGAAAAAATGTAGACAAGTTAACCAGTACAAGTCCCGCAAGTACAGCAGAATGTGGAGCAGAAGGAATAGGTAGATGATGGAGAGAGCAGAAATGGTCAAATCTCTATGCCTCTCTTTTTTTTTTTTCCATAACTAATCTTTCTTCTATCTCACATGAAAAATATCTTAGTTAACAACAAAAAAATGCTAACATCATCTTTTCTTATTTTGGGGTTATCTGATAGATGTAACTTAAAGTATCTACAAACTGAAATTTTATATTTATTTTCGACAATTTTTGCTTAATGAGAGTGCTGACGACAGATGTAGATACATTTTCCCCAAATGTCATATCATTTGAGAAACAGGGGAAATTAATTCAAGGATATTCCCATATCTAGGTATGTTGTATAAATATACAGCAGAGTGAATTACATAATGTGTGAGTTCAGCAAGCCATAGGAAATGAGGAATGTGACTTCAAACAACACAGTCATTGGGAATAATATTAGAAAGAAATGTGCTTAGCCAGAAGTCAACAGAAACTGATTTTCTGAAATCCATCCAACATACAAATTTATTTATTACTCAACGTCTGTACCATTTTTGGGATATTGTTACAAGCAAGCACTGATAATCACATACTGAAGCAAATAATATGGTTGTGAGTTGAGAATGTAATACACACACAAATATATATATTTGTCTGTCTTTGGTAAACAAATAGCTTGGATATTAAACATGTCATATTTCTTATTTATTTAGCATAATCCTGTATTTCCAGCACAACCTGACATTCCATCTCTCTTTTGTTTGAGATTTTTATTTCATTTACTGAATCAACCATAAGAAAAGCAAGAATATCTCTACCTGTACTTTGAAAAATGACATAGGTAAATATATAACATAAGATAGCTTCCAGATTAATTTACTTTTTAATAAAATTGCTGTGTCTTGATTACATTCGAGGCATATAAATAATTATGGATATTTGAATGACAAGGATTTACTTCATTATGTGCAAAGTGGTGCTGTTTTACAATTAGGTATAACTATTGAGAACATTAATGCCACCATGAGGTTTCTAATAAAAAAGAGCTTGTGGTATCAGTTCAGGATATGCAAGACACAATTGGGTGGCAAGTGTCAAAAAACACAGCTTGGTGTGAACTAAACAAATAGGAAAGTCATGACTGTCTTATTTGTTATCTGGAGAGTTCTAGGGCAAGATAGCTTTCAGCATTGGTTACTCTAGTGGCTCAACAATAAAGCAGTGTGTTTTATTTTTTATTATTGTTATCAGTTACAGAGTCGGAAATGAACACTAAGCCACAGCTAAGGTTCAATAACCCTCTCCCCTCAATATCTACCTAGTCTGCTTTCTTTCTTACCTACTTAGGTTTTCATAATTTGCTGGACACAGGGCTTCTAGTTTTGTATTTGAACATATGAATATTGATCTTTTTGACCTTTAATCAACCTGAAACAGTAGAAAAGACTTGGGGTGCCTGGGTGGCTCAGTGGGTTGAGCGTCCGACTTTGGCTCAGGTCATGATCTCACAGTCATGGGTTTGAGCCTTGCGTCAGGCTCGGTGCTGACAGCTTGGAGCCTGGAGACTGCTTTGGATAACGTGTGCGTCTCTCTCTCTGCCCCTCCCCTGTTCACGCTCTCTCCCTCTCAAAAATAAATAAACATTAAAAAAATTTAAGATTTGAACCAGCAACTCAATGAATATTAAATGTCAGTCATGTTTCTGGAATTTTTTATAAATATTTAAATATCATAGACTTTATTGAAATTAGAATAGACTTTACTAAAATTTGAGATTCAAAAATTAAAAATAAATTTATTTTCTTTTGCTTTTACTTCTTTATTGTCCCTTTCAAGTATTTTCTTTCATATTGTTTCTTCTTGCTTTCCTACCACTCAACCTACTCCACCTGCAGGACTCATAGGCTCACATGGGCAATAATGACATCACCCCATCTGTGTAATTGGCAAAGTTACTAACAAACTTAGAGACAAACATAGATGTGTATACTACTGCACATTACTGAAGTGACATAAAGTGACGCATGGAAATTCATGTTAAAAAAGGTTTTGGTTGGGGCGCCTGGGTGGCGCAGTCGGTTAAGCGTCCGACTTCAGCCAGGTCATGATCTCGCGGTCTGTGAGTTCGAGCCCCGCGTCGGGCTCTGGGCTGATGGCTCGGAGCCTGGAGCCTGGACCCTGTTTCCGATTCTGTGTCTCCCTCTCTCTCTGCCCCTCCCCCGTTCATGCTCTGTCTCTCTCTGTCCCAAAAATAAATAAAAAACGTTGAAAAAAAAAATTAAAAAAAAAAAAAAAAAGGTTTTGGCAAAATGTACAGTGGGGAAAAATAGACTCATTTACTGATCAAAAGTAAACTATGATATAATTTGGATTCAATTAATACTAATATTAAGCTGTTAACTTTTTACTGATCTCACTGTATTCACACTATTTGAGTTCATTTAGCACACCATCACGGATTAGTGTTGGTAACATTATAATCACTACTCCCATGTAATATTTAAGGGCTTCCAAGAAACATTTAAGAGAAACTGAGACAAACTTCAAACTATTTAGCTCAACTAAAGTCCATGTATATTTAAATCATACAATGCAATACCTGGCACTAAGTAGGTATCTAGCAAATACTTATTTCCATTATTCTTCATTTCTTCCATAATACAATTCTAAGAAGTGTTCTTCCTCCCTTTCTTCATTCCTCCCCCCACTTTTTTTTCTCTTTCTTTCTCTTAATTCCTTCAGTAGCTAATACACTATAGCAGTGTCCTACAATTAGTTCCTTTCAGCAGCCGTTTTCAATCTTGGCTGCCCATTAGAATCACTGGCAAAGCTTTTAAAACATTCTACCTCTCGAGATTCTTTCTCTGGTGTGAAATGAAGGCTGCTCGTTAGTACTTCTTAAAAATTCTCTGGAAATTATAATGGGTTCAGAACCACCGAAGACAGACAAGTAAGTCATTGTGACACAGTGATGGGAGTTCTAGAACTAGAAAATTCAGGAGGTGCCACATCCTACTTGGACATGGAGTACACATGACTCTCTCAGAAGAAGTAATTTTTGAGCTGGTTAGGAGGGAAGTACACACTGACAGGTGGAAGAAGCAACAGAAAGCAGGAGAAGAATTTCTTTTACATAAGGAGGAAAGAATATATGGAAACACGCAAAGTTTGTAATTGCTCGGCTAGGTGAACACATTGGAAAATAATGGGATAAGAGGCTAAAAAAAAAAAAAAAAAAAAGCAGGGGCTGAACTTGGCATGCCAAGCTACATGTTTAGATTTTATCCTATGAGATTTAACAGGAGATCAATAAGGACATACATGCCTTTTGAATATATCACCCTGACAAAAATGATGATGGATAAATTGAAAAGCATCTGGAATGACATCAAGGAGGCCAGTCAGGATATTCTTGCAGAAATCCCAGGGCAGGGGAGGGTGGGAAAGAATGGAAAGGAAGGAGTAGTGATGAGGGGGAAGGATGTGACTAATGGTAAAAAAAAAAAAATGGGTGAGTGAGTGAGAGGAGTCAAATATATGTTCCAGGTTTTGGCCTTGAGCAACTAATATGACAGCATAGCCATTCTTCACGATGGAAACTATGGCATATGAATAAACTTTGAAAAGAAAATTGATGATTCACATTTCCACAAATTGTATTTTAGATATCTGAAAGATACCCAAGTGGAAAGAGAGGTTTAACAAACAGGATCTTGATCTCCAGAAAATTCTAAGCTAAAGAGAAAATATAAAAATCATTTGTTTGTGGATGAAATTCCTCAGGAAAGACCATTTAGAGTGAAATGAAAAGAGAACCAAAAACAAAGATCAACAGAACACCAACACTTAGTTGCTTATATGCACACATGTGCACTACTTTTCTGTCGCTAAAAAGTGGGTGCCCAGCCAAAAATTGCATTTCCCGGGCACTAAGAGGTGGCTAAGTGACTGGATTTCATTTGCGCAGTATGAGTAGAGAAGTTGTGTGTGTCAGGTCCATATCAAGGCTTTTAAGAAGAGCGTATTCTTTTTTTGTAGGTGTTTTTTTCCCTTCTACCACATTTAAAAGATGATGGAATCCTGAAGGATGCCAGAACCATAAGATGAAAGGTCTCCTATTCTCTGAATAGTCACAGAGTACAAAACCTCCCAAAATACCAGCTTCGCACTATTGCATGAGCAGGAATAAATTTCTCTCGTGCTAAGCCACTGGATGACCACAACTGAAACAATGATTCTTTGCACCACATTGCTCATCAGATCTAGTCTCCTCTCCTACCCTATGCATATGACTCGTATTCCTCCTTTAAAGCCTAGGTCATTTTCTTCCCTTGTCTGACTTCTTTTAACCATGGTCACCTTCAGTAATGGTTTCCTCTTCTGAAATCTTAGTATAATTTTCAACCACTCCCTTGGCAAATAATCATGCTTTTAAACATGTGTTATAATTTTATTTGACTTTTCAAGTATTTTTGGTTTATCTATCTCTGGGAAAGACAATCAGGCTTGCATTCAGTATATTTTTCATATATTTTTTCCCAAAGAATGAAAAAGACTTTTTTCTCCATTAAAAAAAGATAATTTCTAAACTAAACTCCAAAATAAAAAGAAAAGGGGGTTTTCTGAATTTTAATGTTGATTGAACAATTATATAAAAGTTATGTGCTTGGCAAAAGAATAAGCCTTTCTGTGTATGTGCTTTGAATAATAAGGATTATATTCTAGAAGAAGAATAAATTATGGAGCCAGCTATATTTCTGTGTTCTTTAATCAGCCGTCCCAAGAATTTACCTTTATTCATAAAATGACCATAGAACCCATCAGATGCATTACAATCCATAGCACTGTTTTTGATTTTGTAACTATCAACTGAAATTAATAGTAATTAATTTCCATTGTTTTGTATTATAGATATTTTTTCTTAGCTTACTGTCACTATACTTTTAGGCCAATGAGTTTCATTTTCTGATATGAAATTTATATTATATGCAATATTAACTTTATCTTTCTAAACCTATCAAAACTATGCTTTATGCTATAATACAAAGTGTGAGATTTCCCCAGTTCTTGGTTAATGATTGGAATTAGAGTGAATGACAGAACATTCTGTCCCATTTGGACAGATGGGTGGACGTTTCTATGCCAGGACTCACACACCCTGTAAGCTATCATTTCTGAAAGGCCCTTGGCCTGTTGCCCTACAAGTGTTTTATTCCCAAGTTTGCAGCTAAAATAAATGACTTCACATCTTTATTTCCCATCTATCAACTGCACAGTAGACTTTAAGGCTAATTTGTTACTCTACCCCTTTGGAAAAAGAAAAGGTGATAAATGGTTTAATTAGATTTCTTTTTTAGAAGAAATCATTTCTGCAAACGTGAGGGTGTGGAAATCATGCCTAAGGGACAGAATTAGGAAAAGAAAATATTTTTCTAGAAAAAGTATCAAAGTGTTATGACCATATCCAAAGAATGATGAGACAGAAAGAGTATGTGTTGTTTATGACCACACTGCCTCAAAGGCTCTAATTCCACGACAACCATTTCGGTGAACAAGAATCACGGGTCAGAAGATACTTTCAGAATATTTCACTGCTTTGACTGCAATGTTAAATCTTTATTTGACTTTATTATTTGTCACACAGGAATCTACACTTTAAAAGAAAAATGGCATAACTTTCAAATGGATCTTCCCGCACATATATTTTCCCCAGCAGGGTGCCAGTGTGTTTGTGATCAGAGTGTAGCACCCCTTGCCTGCCTTGTGTTACCACCCCAGCATGAGGAAGCAATGCAGGTTGTGAGGCAGCCAGCTCTCGAATTTCCAGTTTTCCTACCCTCAGCATCTGAAATCCAGTGCTACCTTGCCTAGAAATAATGACTGGTCCCAAGTATTGAAAAACTGACAAAAAAGCATCAATGATACATACTTTTATTTATAGTTCCTGAGTCATTATCACTTGGAATTATTTGAACACATGGATACCTAAAACCACCATCTACATGATGGTGTTCATATTTTAATGTTGGTGAATTCTGAGCCATAATTGCCCCATTTGGTTTCCAGAATTTTAGTTGTTTATCTTCTCAGTATAATAAAGAATTGGGCTTCCATAATCCTAAGAATACAAATCTTTCTTTTAAGATGGGATCAATGCTTACTTAGATTTGAATAAAATTCATAGGTTTGTAGTAATAGATATCCTAATATTAATTTTTTTTCTGAAAGAAGTAAGGAAGTATTAGAAATAATAAATTGTTAAAATGAACTATAAATAAATCTCACATCTGGTAAGTGAATATCACTTAAAACCACATTGTAAGTGACTGGTTCATAATTCCAGTCCATTCCATTATAACCACTGGGAAAAATTAATACTCATTAATCATACAATAGGAGAATGTATTCTTAATTTATATTGGTGTTTTTGAAATTTTCAGAATCTGTGGGCCACTTGATGGATGATGATATATACACAGATGACAATTTTAAGTTAAAAGAATACAAGTTCAGTATAATTTTTAACATAAGAATTAAATATATTTCAAAAAGAGAAATTAAAAATGGCTTTTTAAAATCATGAGGATGACATTGTTAGGAATCCATCACTAAGATATTTGTTTCAGGCTCAGTATCAAGAACTTTGGACCAAAACTAAGTTCTACATATTCTACATACTAAGGATCAACAAGATATTTTTTTCTTCCTCTTTATTTCTACCAGTTAGAAAATCCCAAGTCAGGATAGTAGGGCAGGAATGGGATCAAGCATTGAGGGAGAGGGTGTTGAGCATATTGGTTGTGAGATTGGAGCCTGGTTCCACCACTTATGAGCTGTGTGTCCTTGGGTGAGTTTCTTGACCTCTCTGTGCTTGTTTCTTTAGCTCTACAGTGAGGAAAATAATAGTGCCTACATCCCAGGGCTTGGGTGAAAGTTAAAGCAATTAATACAAATAAAGATATCAGAAGAGTGCTTGGCACATAGAAAATGTTCAGAAAATATTAACTCTTCTCATCTGTTTTGTTAGATGATGATAAAAGTTAAGCCTGTGTACAACAGGGAGGTCACACGAGTGGTTTGTAAGCCATGTCCATTCTAATTGGTCAGGCCTGAGCCATAACAGTGTTATGCCCAGAATTCGTGATCCCCAAAGACCACTAGGGAGCCGAGTCCGATGCAAAAGCAAAGAGCCTTTATTCGAGCTAGCTCCAGCTCAATCCCCTACCTGCACTGACGCAGCGGTGACATACCGGGGAGAGAGAGCGAGTTTCAAAAGGACAAAGGTTTTATTGGGGCCTAGGGGCAGTTGGTGAGGTAATGGCTATGGCCTCAGCCGATTGGCTGGGGAAGGTACCTGGGGAAGGGTCAGAGTCCTGTTAGGCAGGTGGGGGGGGGGGGGGTTACTCAAGGGGAGGAGGTGTGGTCAAGGTGAAGGACACACAACAGGATGGAGTCGGCCGGCGTAGGCCTGCCCTTTCACAGTTGTTGAGTATTTTCCAATATCACCTTGGCAAATTCTTATTATATATTTACATAGGTCATGGATATAAATATCATGTAAATATGCCTCTCTGAGCACTGCTTTATTAGCAGTCCCGTAGATATATAAGCACTTAGAAGCTAAACATTTGTCAATTTCAATGTAAAGCAGGCAGATTGATTCCTGATGTACTCGTTTAGTAAATTGTTCTTTGCAAAGTAGTTCTTCCTGTTTACCTAACGAATTTAAATACAGTTTAAAAGTGTATATCCAAAGAAAATTTTCTCCAGAAAGTGAATATAATCATCTATTCAGAAGGGCACCTGGTGGCTCAGTCAGTTAGGCATCTGACTCTATCTTGGCTCAGGTCATGATTTCATGGTTCATGAGTTTGAGTCACACACCGGCTGGATTCTTTTTCTCCCTCTCTCCCTGTTCCTCCCCACTCACGCACATGAACGAACTCTCTCTCTCTCTCTCTCTCTCTCTCTCTCTCTCAGGATAAATAAATTAAAAAAAAATAATCTATTCAGAGAAAATTTTACCCCAACCAGTTACCTCATAATTTGTCTTTTTAAGGAATTATATTATTTTGAACATTAAAAATCAAATTATTTTATTCCTGAGTGTTTGGTTCAAGCTATTCAAGATATTGAAAGTTTACTTATCTATATCACTGAACAAGCCATTTGAATTAAAAAAAATATATTTCCTGGAATTATAGGATGTAAAGGAAATTTTTTTCAATTAATTGTTTGGAAAATTCATGATTGTAACAGAAAGGAATTTCTGTTAACAGATCTATTAAGATAATTCAGGGGCACCTGGGTGGCTCATAGGTTAAGCAACCAACTTTGGCTCAGGTCATGATCTCATGAATTTGAGCCTCGCATCAGGCTCTGTGCTGACAGCTCAGAGCCTGGAATCTGCTTTGGATTCTGTGTCTACTTCTCTCTCTGCTCTTCTCCTGCCTCTGCTCTGTTTCTCTCTGTCTCTCAAAAATAAAAAACATTTAAAAAAAAGATAATTTAGGGGGCGCCTGGGTGGCTCAGTCGGTTGAGCGTCCGACTTCAGCTCAGGTCACGATCTCACGGTTCGTGAGTTCGAGCTCCGCGTCAGGCTCTGGGCTGATGGCTCAGAGCCTGGAGCCTGCTTCCAATTCTGTGTCCCCCTCTCTCTCTGCCCCTCCCCCATTCATGCTCTGTCTCTCTCTGTCTCAAAAATAAACATTAAAAAAAAAAGATAATTTAGCATATTACTATGAAATTACTAATAATATAAAACTTGGCCTGGGCACTCATCATAAGCATACATATGTGTTAATGTATTTAATTTTCACAGTAACTCATTAGCACAGGTACTAAGATACTCCTCATTTGCAAGTGAACAGAGCCATGGAGAGGAAGAGTGATTTGCTCCCAACTAGTAACAGAGCCAGTGTTAAAACACAAGCAAGTTTGACTCCAGAGATAATGCTTTTAAATACCACAATAAACAATCTTTTAACACAGAAATGACTATCTTCAACATCCATTCTTAGTGAAAGCTCTTAACAAAATATGAATAGATGAATACATTTACATCTTTGTATGCATATGTGTGAGCATATAAATCATAGAACATAAAGGAGATACAATATTCACATTAAAGTCCAGAAAAATGTAATATTTGTTCTGCGTAAAATGGGAAAATAGTTACATTAATCCTCATTTGCAAATAATACCTTTGTTTATTTAGAAAGAAAACAAATAAACTAAAAGGCTATTTTACAGGACTATTCAGGCAGATAGGCAGGATTCTAAGATGGCTTTGGCACACACACCCTATATAATCCTCTCCTCTTGAGTTTGAGGGACTATATGAACGAAATGTGCAATCAGTCATGAATTAGTGACTTTCTGTTAATCAAAAGGGAGATTATTCTGAGCAGGCCAAATTTAATCAAAGTCACTTTTATTTATTTATTTATTTATTTATTTATTTATTTTACATGCATTTATTTCGAGAGAGACAGAGACAGCATGAGTATGGGCAGGGCAGAGAAAGAGGGAGAAAGAGAAAGACTCCCAAGCAAGCTCCAAGCTGTCAGTGCAGAGCACTGTGGCTTGAACCCACAAAACTACAAGATCATGACCAGAGCCTGATGCTTATCTGACTAACCCATGCATGTGTCCCAAAGGCACCTTTAATAGAAGGAGACACGTCAGATAGAACCACCCCTTCAGGCCTGGAAGAAAGCAAACAACCATGTTGTGAACTTTTTCCGGGGGGCCATGTGGCAAGGACAACATTTGCATATTGTTTTCCTCGCCCCTGCCTTGGACACATGGCCCTCAATGGGGGGATAGGTAAGAGTCCCATGGCAGAGATAGTAAAGGGGTCTCATTCGTGCAAAGAATGATTGCCCCTCATCTGGGATAGTTTAAGAAACACAGAGAAGACCACAGATTACCACATGGGAGGCAACAGAGAATGTGGTTGAAAGGGCCCACTGACATTGCAGAGTAACAGTGAGAAAGCCATAGGATGCAGGTTCTAAGGAACCTACAGAGGTAAGGTATTGATGGGGGCAAACATAGGGGAAGGGACATCTGCAGCCACCCCCACCTCAGAGCAGGTGCTATAGATCAGAGGCACTCAGAACACAACTGGGCTAAAGCTGGGCTACAGCTGGGCTAAAGTGCATCTTGTTAGTGAACTATTGGTATCCCAGAGGCAAAACTCATCCTTTTTCTAACTGAATCAGTATATCAGCACTATTCTGATAGTCCGATCTTAAACAATCTCATGAAAGGAATAACATGCAGGCCAATAAGAGCTGTTCCAGTTAGAAGAACATACCCAGTTCTTTGTTTCCAAAACTGAAGAAGTAATGAGTTTAATAATGATCTCCTCTGCTAATTTTAGAGAATTTCATGATATTGCAATACAATATTAAAGTTTTAACACCTTAACATGGGCATTTTTTGAATGCATGAATAGTTATATTGAATATTGATAGCTTCTCTTTTAGATTAGCATAATAAGTGCAACAATGAGAGGAAACATTTAAAATGGGATGAGACTAATCAAAATTGCATCTTTCCAATGGCGTGGCATAATTGCCACGGTGTTCTTTGAGATGGTAGGGAAATTGCTAACAAGGAGTAAAGACAAGATTTTGGCTGTGCCAGTCATTAAGTTCTTGACCTTTCAAAATTTGAAATCCTGGGTGAAGGTGACTGCATATGGCTTCCAAGGCAAGATAAGAGTAACTTTAATAACTAAGCAGGAAAATGCAGACTAGATATACATATTGCTCTTCTCTGATTGGCTCTAACAGGGATAGACTGGAGATTGCAAATCCAGTCTCTAAATTTAGAGTAAATTAACAAAAAGATTCACGTTTCCGTTTCAGTCAAGCAAACCGTTGTATGAAACTAATTGGTAACAGATGCTATTAGCTGCAAAAAAAAAAAAAAAAAAAAAAAAGAATAACTGGATTCGATGAGAATCTAACCATTCAAATAACAGTCCAATTAGAATCAGACCCTCATAGGTGCATGTGGAAAACATTTTTGTGCATTTAATGCACCTCCATCCAGTACGTTCTGCCTTCTTACACAGCTACTGATGAGATTTTGCAGTGGTGGTGGGGTTCAGAGCTGAGGACCAAGAAAGGATTCTTAAGGCATCTTCAGTGCAAAAAATGTGATTTTATTAAAGCACAGGGACAGGAAGCTTGGGCAGGAAGAGCTACCTTGGGACAGTGAGGAGAGACTGGTTATATACTATAGAGTTGGGGCAGGTAAAGTCCAGGGGTTTCTGATGGGATTTTCATATGCAAAAGAAGACTCACAGGATACTGGAGGCCGAGCTATTGTCAAGCTAACATTGTTTTTCCCTCTAGCAAAACATTAACACTACAGTAGGGAGTTCCTGGAAAAATGTTCTACTCTGTCTGCCTCAAGTATTTGTCAATGGGTTGCAAGTTATAAGGAATATTAATTTTATCCACCATTTCCTACTGCCTTTGTTTCTCACATCAGTTACCCCAACATCTTGTGTCCTCAGGGTGAATACTGAGAATGGAGAATGCTCAGGTCTCAGAGTGACTACCAGATATACAGTTAACAAATTTCTTTCACCTTAATCAGAAAGTATATGGAACTTACTCTACTTCCAAAAGCTTTTAATAAAACATTGTTGTTGTTGTTGTTATTGTACCCAATTTGGATTCGTGGAAAATTTTAATAGTTTCCAGGTATATCAGAGCCACTTAAATGTCATCATCCAAATTCCATAAAACATATTTGAATGAGATCAGGTTGTCTTAGTTAAGGATTTTATTCCATTAATAAAATTAGGGAAATAGGAAACCAGGACTTTGGGCCAGAGAGAAACACACAAGTAGTGTATGATGACTTTTGTGGGTTGATGGTGGGTTCGGAGCTGATGGCCAAGAAAGAATTCTTAAAGTCGTCTTTGGTGCAAAAAGGTGATTTTATTAAAGCACAGGGACAGGACCCGTGGGCAGAAAGCTATGCTGGGGTTGTGAAGAGAGACTGGTTATACACTATGGGGCTGGAGGAGGTAAAGTCAAGAGGAAGTTTCTTAAAGGGATTTCCATACACTAAAGACTCACAGATTACTGGAGGCCTAGCTATTTTCAAACTAATGTTGCTTTTTTCTCTAACAAAGCATTAACATTAAGACAGTAGGGAGTTCCTAAGGAAATGTATTTGCCTCAAGAATTTGCCAGTGGGCTGCAGGTTATAAGGAAATTTAATTTTACCTGCCATTTTCTTCTTGCCTTTGTTCCCCATATCACTAAGGAGGAGAAGGTGATGTTGGGGCTCCAGGAAACTGAGTCTACAGGTTTCTGAAGATTAGGTTATTGATAAGATTGCCTTTTTCTTATAATTTACTAAGATATTTGTATACTGATGGAGACTCATGTCCTGAATGACTGTGATCTCTATTGTTAACCATTTGTTTTCTTTCCTTTGTTTTTGGGCAGCCAAGAGTGCCTGAGGAATATCACACATACCCCACCTGGGGTGCGGTGGGGGGGAGGGGGGGAAGTGCTAGCTTGTACTTTGCCCTCAGTCTTCCTTATTCTCCCTCATCAGTCTATGTCTTAATTCAAGTAAATGATAACTTAATAAAACCAGTTCTCTTAGCACTTAATGCCACCTTAAAGGTATGTCTGGAATATACAGGTAATGCCATTGTATAACCATCACCAATTTTGTCTGAGAGTCCTACTTGTTGTGCATCCCAGCTAACATTGGATGTTGTCAGGTTTGTTTTGTTTTGTTTTGTTTTACTTTTAGCCTTTCTAGTAGGTATGAAGTGGTATGTTACTGTACTTTTAATTCACATTTTCTTGATCTGCAATGATATTGGGTACTCTTTCCATGTGATTTCATTTTATAATATTTTAGTTATGTTTGCCCTTTCCCCTCAGCTACATTGTGAGTTGCTAGAAGATAAGAACATAATCACTGTTGATTTATTTTGAGGAAAAAAATTATCTTCACATTTAACCTTCTATCCTATTTGCCTCATATATCATACCTTTCTTAGCTGTTCTTTTCTTTACATCTCATAGTCTTCCCTCTCCAGGATTCTTTGATAGGAAGTAAGAGAACTGTTGAACGTGGGTAGTAAATTACTATTTGCAACATTCATAATCTTCTCTCATTTACTTCTACTTCCAGGTTTTACTTAACAAACAGAACAATGGTTAATTACCTGTTGGAGCAATAAAATGCATTTATAGGCCTTGTGAGGTTTAGGCAATTTATTTAAATAATGTAAAAATATTTAATTTTATGATTGATTTTGATAAGCTACCAGAAAATAGTTTATCTAAAACTCAGAAAATTTTCTATTTCTGCTTTTCTATCTTCTTCCACTATTATATATATTGATATTGTAATTTCAATATGTTTGGGACAAAAATAAAGACCTTTGTGATGTAACTATGTCTTTAACCCTCCATACCTTTGTGACACCACAGGCAAAAATAGAGGTGATGCAATCTTATTTGCAAAAGAGTCGAATATTTTAAAATGTCGCTTTTGCACTTGGACATTCAAAAAACTGTTTTCTCAATAATCCATAGAAAATAATGGTTTTAATCCTAAAATGTTAGAGTTACTTCTTACTAGGCTTTTGTATACACCAAATGAATTGTTGGGCTTTTAAAGAGGTGATATTTACCCTAAATGTTATGAGGATTAGAGCTGGTAAAGAGCTTTGATCTCCCAAACCAAACACAGAAATGCTAAGTAGCATTGGTAAATCACCCAGACCAGAGGAAGCAGAAACAATTACACCCTAGAAGTCCATTTGGAATGCCGCTAATGCCACCTCATGTTTCATCTGTTGCCCTGGAATTCTTTTGTTTTTGCTTAAAAATTCCTCATCATTACAATGCTTTCAAACTTAAACCACAGCATGGCATGTTAATATAGTCTTATTCTTCATCGTTTATTAATTCTTCCTTCATTCCACACAGTTGTAAAAAATTCAACTTTGATAGTAGGTAAAATTCGGGGGGGTATGTTTCTTTACCAGTGAGGGGGGAAAAACAAACAAGCAACAAACAAAGAAGGGAAGCAGCAGTCAGTGTCTGTGACTGCTCAGAATCACGGTTGTAAAGTGCATTACTTTTCACACATTGATCTCCACTCATCCTGAGGTCATGATTATCCCAGTGTTTGCTAATAACTCACCAAGGTTCAGAACTTGATTGCGGCCAGACCAGAGATTTAAGTGTTGGAGCAAGTCTTCACAACCAAGGCTTGCCATCCCAGAACCACAGATCTTTCTCCTGTGTAACATACCTGCCAAAGAGCTATCAACTTTTCCTTAGGTTAGCTTAATGATATTGAATTCTTTTCTCCTCATAATCCTACCAAAGGGAAGGTCAATCCCAAAATAGTTTAGAGCTATTTTTTATGCTATAACACATGCCAGGGCTATAGGCTTATTAAGGAATTTATTCCATTACCATGAAAAAACCAATTCATTCTATAAATTGCCTTTAGTCAGTTATGTGGATCAAACCATAAGTGAACAACTAGGTGAATGTTTGACAGCACTCCGTGATCCTGGCAAAACTTCTTTTGACTTGTCTGCTCTTCTCCCCTCCCAAACAAGAAGTTTTCAAACACATAGAAGTCATAAGAAAAAAGTTATTTACACATGTTTCTTTCCTCCCACCCTGCAAACAATTGTAGGTACTCAGAAGTATTGTTGACAAACCATATTTTGAAAGTACATCATTCCAATGGACTTTTCCAAACATTTATTTTGTGTAATATGCAATACTAACATTAATCATGAAAAGTGGATAAAATTTCTGGTGTTAAAAATACACATGAGATGATTATGAGAACAAAATAAATAGTATATAGATTCTTCATGCCATCACAAATCTTCAGTTCGTAAAGCAACTTTAGATATTGTCTGGTTCAATTCCTTCATTTCATCAAGCGAAGAGATAAAATGACTAAGCCATTTAACCAGTTTGGGAAAAAACATACGACTTTTTAAAATAAACTCTGTTATGGACTAAATGTTTATGTATCCTCCAAATTTATGTTAAAACTCTAACCCCCCAATATGACTGTATTTGGAGATAGGGCCCTTATGGAAATAAGGTTAAATGAAGTCGTAAGGACGGGCCACCGATTCAGTAGGACTAATCTCCTTACAGGAAAAGACACCAGAGAGCTTGCTCTCTGTGCCTCTGCGCGTGCACCAAGGAAAGGCCACGTGAGGAGAGAGAAGGTGGCTGGTCTCACTCTCTGAGGGGACATGTCTCACCAGACACCAGACATCCTGCTGGCACCTTGATCTTTGCTTTCTAGTGTCCAGAACTACGAGAAAATAAATTTCTATTGTTCAAGCCACCTAGTCTATGGTGTTTTGTTATAGCAGTCTGAGCAGACCAATATAAATTCCTTATAAAAGGTTTTTACAAACATCTTTCAGTCTTAATTAATTTTAAATTATAGAAAAATTGCAGTGCATTGATGAAAACTTAATTGCTCTAGTTTATAAAGATTAGTAAGGTGTCTTGGGGGAGAAAGGTATCCCCCATGACATGTTTCCCCTTCTTCCTCTGGTAACCAAACCCCTCAATTCTAGTAGCTGTATACCTATCCTGAATAAAGCCTATACTTTCAAAAATTCCTTGCAGCTAAGTGAGACCCAAAAATTCTGCCAGTGGACCGTGAGTGGAGGTGAAGTGTCCAATTTTTACATCTTGTCCTTAAAGGAAGGAGTCACGCTCTCTACTGCTCCTTCCACTGTATGCTGGCAGAATGCAGGAGTGGAGGCAGGAGCTATAGAAGCCATGCTGCACACGGCATGAAAAGAGGGTGGTGTTGAGGAAGGCGGGCAAAGCAACATGTTAGAACACAGATGATTATGAGAGCTATCACATCTGTACTGGACTATGTATCCAGACTTTTGGAAGACAGAGAAACAGATTTCTACCTTGTTTAAACCACTGTAAACCAAGCATTCGTAAGTACATGTCAGACACTGGGGAAAAAAAAAACTATCAAACATTCCAGTCTTAGTCTCACAATTTTTCTGGTTCCACTGAACTTTTAATATGAAAATGAAAATATGATGAGTATGAAAATATTTCAACACAATTCGAATGATAAATGTTTTTATTTATAAGCTAATAAAATGTATTTTTCTTAGTTCTGATATCCACATAATACAGCTACATGTAGAATAAAAAATAAAAGGCAGAGGATTTGTTTGTTCTTTATTAAGAGAACTGGCATGCATTTCGTTTCTTATGAAACTATATGCCTTTCAAAATCTATGCCTCTTGGGAATACATTTTAAATCAATGCCAGGTTTGCCCTTTTGCCTACAAGAAAAAAAAAAAAAAACCTTATAGCAGTAATGACATCACTTCCCTGTTGCTGAAAAACTGCTTCAAATTTGGTAGTAAATGCTGCAAACTCATTTGTTACCCTTTGTTCACAGAAGCAGAAGTGACGAAATTATCCTTGCAAATTGCTTTGATAAATGTTATTCCTTCGGGATTAAACATTCCCGAACCCTTTCTGCTTTGCTGATCTCTTTCATGCCATCCTTTTGACAAAAACTACATTCACAATTGTGTGTTTGTGTTTTTGTTGTTGTTGTTGTTTTCCCACTGTTTGGAACTTCGGTTAAATTTTCTGGTTACTTGCCACATATACTCCACTGCTTAGGACTTTGTCTTTCATTCTCTAAAGAATAATAACTATTAATGTAGATGAAGAACATAGCACTATTTTAAAATGACATGGAGAATACACAGTAACTGTGCCTAAGTATTTTATTAGTTTTTTAATGCCATCACTCATGTAAACAATCTTTGCTTTTCAAATGGATTTCCTTTAAACAAGAAAAAATCGACCATTGCTATGTTTTAAAAGAAGCTTAAGAGTTTAAATATTTATAATCCGGGGTTTGGGTTGAATTGTTAATACATGATAAATCACATTCTTCCTCCTGGTTTCTGGTGAGGAGGGCAAGGCATGAGTCAACATATTGAGATGATTCTGGATATAATTCTGTAATCTGCAAGATGAGTATTGAACGCGTATCTCTTAGCCCTGTCTTTGCTCATTTTTTTAAAACTCAGGCATGTTTTGTTCTTTATTTTAAACCTATTAGTAGACAAAAACTCTCAATATATTTTGATTATTAGGTGTTTTTTTTTCCCCAAATTACTGAATAGTAGAATTTGCATTATGTTTATAGATCAATAGAACTGGACCTTATTCGGGCATGGATTCAAAAACAAATGTTCCAAGAATATTCCAGAATAAAAATGTAACACTATGAATAGATCCTCGGGCTCAAGAGATACACCCACAGCAAATTAAGGCTGCAGATAGAACAACCCAAGTGGGATAGAAGAAACATTTATTTTCCTGAACATTCATTATTTAAGGCTTTTTCTGCCTATTGTTTCTCACAATTTGATCTGTATGAAGCCAACATTTATCCTGATCCCTCCCTTTGAACACTCACTTTTAAACTTCCCTATTTTCATCTACAATAAACAACTTATACCTAATTATGTTTAAATATTTTCAGGGGGCATCTGCAAATGTGTTTTGGTTAGCCAGTGCCTGCTTCACATTAGTAATGGGAACAGTTCTTTCATATATTTGTTATGTTATAAAGCCCAGATGAATGTACATTTTGCCTTCATGTATCATCCTTTGAAGGCCATTTTGAGGATTTTTACTAGTACCTTAAATGTAACGAATTGTGTACATTATGCTTTGATGTAGGACTCATGGAAAATGGGTCTAATAGCATATAGACTCATACTTCCCTGCACAACAGATGAAACAGTTTTGGAAAGGGAAAAAGTATGTATTATTTGTTTACTCAGTTTAGTTCTTTAGCCCATGTTTTAAAATGTAAATAAGATACTCCTCATAATTTTATGTCTATTCACTAATATAGTCAGATGTTGGAGAAAATTTTATATTTTTGCTGCATACATGTAATAAAATAGTAGTAATTTATTTTGCAATCTCCTCCTCTTTCTCTCCCTTCCTTCCTTTCTTCTTTCCTGTTTTCCTCCTGATGTATAATTCCTATATATTCACTGTGTGCAAAGTACTGCTCCAGTTGCTAGATTAAATAACACATTGCTTAATTAAAAGGATATGATTTGTTAAAGAGATGTTTAACTTAAATCCAGGTCTCTTTCATCTTCTCGTTCCCACAGAGGGATTTTCTCAGAAAGTCTCCTACCAGACACCTTGGCCCCAAGGCCATGTGGTTTCATGTGGGACATTGAGCTCGCGAGCTCTGAAAAATTGTTTATTAGAAAAATTGTTTATTAATGCCAGTGGAATGCCTGGTGAACAGTGTAGCTGTCCTTCCTCCAACCCACCACGGTTACCTCTTCCTTTCCCTCTGGTAAGCACTGTTTTTCTTCTCTTGCTTCTCCCCAATGACTATGAAACACAAAGATATGTTTAGTCTACACCCAAAATTGGCCTTGCCTTTTCCATGCTTTCAAATGTCTAATCCCTCCCAACCAAATCACCCTCCCTATCATTCTCTATATCGTTCAACTTAAAAATTCAAGTGATAGCTCAAAAACAAAGAGACTGGAATCATTCTACCTAGAGTCCTGCCATTTCAATGCATCCAAGATTGAACACTTCTTTCTCCTACCATAAGGAATCATCATCTCCTACTTCTAAGTCTCGGTCAGCATTACCATCATTCCTCTAGTCTCCAAGGCTCAATCTCTTGGCATTTTCCTTGATTCTCCTTATTCTTATATCTCCACCTGTCTAAATATCACAGCTCCGACCAGTGATTCTTGCTTGATCTTTGGCATTCAGAGTTAATTTCTATTTCTGATACTATACTTGTGTCTAGAATGGCATGGTCAGTATGATAGCCACCAACCACAGGTGACTTCTGGTCACTTGAAATAAGGCTAAGAAAGTAATAACTAAAATTTAATTTAATTTGACATATAAATAGCTATTTGTAGTGAGTGGCTTTTGTATTGGACAACATCACTTTAGAGAATAAAACCCTGAATTTAAAAATAAGATTTTTTGGGACACCTGGGTGGCTCAGTCGGTTAAGCGTCCGACTTCGGCTCAGGTCACGATCTCGCGGTCCGTGAGTTCGAGCCCCGCGTCAGGCTCTGGGCTGATGGCTCAGAGCCTGGAGCCTGTTTCTGATTCTGTGTCTCCCTCTCTCTCTGCCCCTCCCCCGTTCATGCTCTGTCTCTCTCTGTCTCAAAAATAAATAAACGTTAAAAAAAATTTTTTTTAATAAAAAAAATAAAAAATAAATAAAAATAAGATTTTTGAAATAAATGAGATTTTCATGGAAATAAAGCCTTTTTACAAACTATGATGATAAAAACTTGAAAATTCTTTGTCCTGACGTATGTTTGGAAAGAAAATGGACAACCTCAGTTTTAAGTGACTTATACCTGTACTGTCCAAAGTACTAGCCACTCACCACATGTGTCTAAAATTAAAGTTAAATGAAGTTATAAATACTGTTCTTCCATCATACTAGCTACATTTGAAGTTCAATAGCCACAAGTGGCTAGTGGCTACAAATTGGAGAGTGTAGAATGTTTCCATCTTTGTAGAAAGTTTATTTGAACATTACTTGTCTAGAGTCTGTTACACCATCTTTTTTGTCAGTACAGACTATGAATTACCATAGCATTCTTGTTTGTTGATCAACTTGCAGAATCGCTCTTTTAAGTAAGTTATAATGTCAGATTACTTTTACCTAAAGTACTGCTTAGTAAATACCTTGACCAAAAGAATCTTTAAAAATATCCTACTGACTAGGAATTCATGTAATAACTTTCAACACCCCCAGGGTCTTTTCAATGGACCATGGTAAACCACCCATGTTCCCTGAAATAAATGTGCTAATGAAGAAAAAAGCAGACCAGAATCATTCTAAACTCCAATCCATTTCTCACATCAGAGCAAGAATTTCCTCCTCACTTTTCCTTATACTGTTTATCAAAATCCCGAGTCCTGTGTAACCCCAACTTTCCATGAATTCTCTGCAACTCTCCTGTTCTCAGTGGTCTTAATCTTTTTTTTTTCCACTCCCACTCCTGCAGCATGTTTTTGTCATGAGAAAATGGTTGGTAGTGTTTGAACAGAATGTAGTGTTGACAAAAGCCATGAGAGGGCATGCTGGAAAGAGGAATGAGATCAGGAGGCAGAGTAATCAGTAAGAAAAGAGGAGGATAACCCCTGTGATTGCCAAGCTTTCACAGGGCAAGTATTTGAATCCTCAAGTATTCATTCTGGGCACTTTACTTGTCATTCTCTTCTCTCTCCTCCTTGCAGATACAAATGTGACTTTTCTAAGGTTCGACTCTCATTCTCAGCTTCTCTGGTGAAACCCTGGACAGACTTTGGCCATCCTGTATTTTATGAATATGTTTTATCACATTAAATAGAGTATAAATTCTCTAAGAGCAATCTTGCTTCTCTTCATTTAGCCTACACTCTTGCAATATTTAAAGAAAACTGTTGCAAACTTTTTGTTACATGAAAGAACACAGTTGTTATAGTTGCCATGATTCATTATTTTCATTTAAATGGCTTCACTATAGGGGCACCTAATGGCTCAGTCAGTTGAGACTGAGCATCTGACTCTTGTTTTAGGCTCAGGTCCTGATCCCAGGGTCGTGTGATTGAGCCCTGCATCAGGCTCTGTGCTGAGCATGGAGCCTGCTTAAGATTCTCTCTGCCCCTCCCCCATCTCAAAAAATAAATAAGATAAAAATAAATGACTTTATTATAAAGAGGAAAAAAATTGATGTAACTTGAATCTTTCTTTACCTTGAACTTTTGTTCAAATTTAACTCACTTTTCTTTAATTTCATGAATATATGTTCAAAAATTATAGGGAGATCTGGATTGGAAATTTTCTCTTATTGATCTAAAATGAGAAATTCTGGACATAGATCTCAATATCAAAAGACCATATCACAAAATCCATATCAAATTTAAATAAATTTGTTTTAAGGATTTCTGAAGATTTGCAAGTAAAGAAACCACGCTCAAATCAAGCTCAGTTTATCCACAAAATAACTTACAGAAATTGCATTTGACAAACGTGAAAAGCCAATCAACAGCCCCTATTTGAGATTAATTCTTAGATTTTAAATGGAAACTCAAACATTTCCAATTGTTCATCCCCAAGAAAAACTTGGCATTAAGTATCCACTGTAGGATCATATTGATCATTCATTTTATTTCTTTTGTAGTTTATTAGAAATGCCAAGCACTAAGCCTTGCCACAACAAATATTCAATAACTACTGAAGGAATTAGCTACAGATCTACTGTCTTATTTTTCTAGCCACAAAAACAGAGACAAATGTAGGTCTAAATACCATGATGCCCATTACTCACAAAAGGTTGCTTAGCTATTTAATTCAGAATGCATCTCTATTCATTACTCAGAGCAACAATGTGTAGACAGGAAAAAAAAATAAAAGTTTTCAAGAAGTCCATCTAAAATGAGGTTAATGTTATAAGGCGTAGAAACCCCCAAATTCAATGTCATAGTTGACTTTAGAAGAGCCTAAAACTCATTGATATCCTTGCACATTTGAGCCAAAGCATTATTTCCAGAGACTGAACTCGAAGTTGCTTAATACCTGAAGGCTTATTCTGGCCTGGATCCAATGCGATTAAGCATCTATAATGCTTCTTGATTGTATATCCATTACACACAGTACAAATATAAAGCTGTGTGCATTTAATTTTGTAATGATTGCTCATCTGTGGAGTACTTAAGTTATATATATACAAAATATACAAAGGTGGGGTAGTATAGTGGAATAATGTTTTCTGTGAAAGTGGTTGAAAATTGATTGTTTTAAGGACATGTTGCAACATGCTTCCACCAACAGCAAGAAAGCTTTCAAAATCAGTCATTCTCTTTTTCTCTAGCAACTGAAAGTAATTGAAGACTTCTGTAGGTATAAAATAAATGATTGTAATTTATCCTGAATAACTAATATTACTTTCTTGTGATGTTATAAAATCACAATGATTGCCATGTTAAATGTGGCTTATAGGTATGAAATAATGTCGAGTAAAAACTTTTTGGAAAGTACAAAAAGTAAGGAAGATGTATGCATTGATTATGAAACAGTCATATGATAACCCAACGAACACAGAAAAATAGAAAGTGGGACAGTGATAACTTATGTGTAATATGTAGACTCAAAAAGCTTCATTCTGAAACATTATTTAAAACTTGGAGACATTTTCTATGAGGATTATGTCAAAATTTATAAATGATTAATAGTAATAGCATGAACCTGACATTTCTGGTAATCAGTTAAGAGAAACTGGTCAAGGCAACATAATTTAAAGACAATAATGACTAGTGACAAAACATGGTATTTTTTCTATAACTTGGAAACAAAATAGCAAAACACATTGGAAAACTCCAAACACATCCAGATAAATAGGGCACAAACAAAAGTCAGAGAAGAAGACAATGGTGGTTTGTTACTTTGACATCAGTGGCATAGCTTCTGCAGAACTCAGCCTACAATATCAACAAGTCAAGCATGGGTTGTAAATAGAAATTGTGAGAATTTCAAGTACGTGGTATGATGGCAAAGAAGTAGATTAGTGATTCCCTGCATCTCACTGATGCTGCTTTGGCTCAGTATTAATTTATTAGATGAATATTCATTGAGAACTATGTGCTAGGCAAATCCAAGCCTTCGTGAACCTTAAATTCCAGTGTGGCAGACTGATTATGGAAGAATCAACACATGAATAATATAATTTTAGGTGGAAATTAAATCTATAATGAACAACTAAAGATAAAAGTGAGGGTGTGGAGAAAGTGCTTGTTTTGTGCAGCCTAATTACTTTAGGCCTAGACTCTAGAGCTTGGAGGGGATGACATCTTTCAGCAGAAGTCTTGTTAAGGTGGATGAGTAAGACAGGAGAGGGTCAGGTAAGAAGAGCATCAAGTGACAAAAGAAAAGACTCCAAATCAAGAACAATCTCTGTATGCTTCTGAACCAGCAAGAGGGTCAGTGTGAGCAAAGGTGAGAGGACAAGGACAGGAGACATAGACGGAGATAGAGTCAGACTGTGCAGAGCACTGTAGGAGGCGTAAATGGTTTTCCGTTTTATTCTTAGTGTGATGACAACCAACTGTGAGTTCTGTTACCTGATTAATAATTTTAAAAGTTCGTCTTGACTGATCTTAGAAGAATACACTCTAGGGTGGGGGGCGCCTGGATAGCTCAGTCAGCTGAGCATCTGAGTCTTGATTTCGGCTCAGGTTGTGATCTCATGGTTCTCAGGATCTCCACCCCTGCCCCCTGCATTGGGCTCTTTGCTGACAGTACATATCCTGCTTGGGATTCTCTCGCCTCTCTCTCTCTGCCTCTTTTTCTCTCTCAAAATAAGTAAATAAACATTAAGAAAAGGAAGAAGAAGAAGAAGAAAAAGAACACACTGTAGGGGTACAATAAGGAAACAGAAACTACTTAGGAATCTTTCAAAATAGTCAAGAGGAGAGATAATGGGAGTCTCAGGCTAGGTAGAAGTGGGGGAGGTGATGAGAAGTCCTTGGATTTAGGTCATTTTTAAAAGTTAAGATGAACAAATCTTAACAATAGATTCATTATGAGGTTTGCAGAAGAGGAGGCAAGAATTACTTTATGTGTCTATACTATTCTGTATCCAAATAAGTCTTTCTAGACCGGAGGTTTTTAAGATTATGCTGGCTCTGAGGGCAATGATCAAAGAAGGATCTCAGATAGATTCTGAAGAGTTGCCACAGATGAGTTCTTTGAAAGTCTTACTCAAATGTACAAGTTCAGTAACTCTTTATAAAAATAACCACACACATGGGGAACCCAGCTGGCTTAGTCAGTAGAGCATGTGACTCTTGATCTCGGGGTCGTGAGTTTGAGCCCCACATTGGGCGCTGAGCCTCTTAAAAAAAAAGATAACCACACCATAATTTTAAGTTTAGTAATATTATGTCACTGTCAAAGATAAATGTTGCCAGAAAAATTCACGCAATCACAGGGGACCGATGGGTTTCTTTCAAACTAGACAATGAATGAATAAATGTAGCAGTTTAGTTACTCATCCTTGCATCTAGGTCTTGAAAAACAATTTGATTTATAGACCACATAAAGAACAGATAAATAACTTTTATGTTTAGAGCACAGAGCCTTAGGGTCACACATGGCTTTTTTTACTGACTTTTTTTTTAAGAGGGAGGGAGAGAGAGAGCACCATCTGGGGAGAGAGGTAGAGGTAGAGAGACAGAGAATCCCAAATAGGCTCTGTGCTCTGCTCCATGCTCTGTGTGATCTTACTCGAATATCACATACCACAAATACCAAACCAGGAATTTTTGTAATGTTGGCTAACCAAGAATATTGATTCTATTTTTTTTTCAACTTAGACAAAAGAACTCCAGGTTAGGAGCCTAACACATATAAGTTCTCAGCAGAGGGGAAATCTAATGACACAGTCAGCGAAGCAAAGGAAAATATGGTCAGCTAGTTGGCGTGGCAACTGATAGACAGAACTTGTAGTCCAGTGTAGCTCATGGAAGTTGGCCCTGGGAGTGCACTGAGTCAGAGTCTATAAACCCATCTGATACCTGCTCTATGATAATCACTGGCATTCTTCACTTTCTATTTTATATTGGGCTCTGCAATCCTACATGGGTCTAGAATCCTAAAGGCTTATGTTGTTTGTATTTTATGACTTAATACAGAAATATTTGTTTCACTCCAGTAACACTTTCCAAATGGTAGATAAATTGATTTGATAGTGATTTTGTATTTAGAAATTTCCATAACATTTTCTTTTCTCCTTATCTTGATAATCGCCACTCATCGACATAATTATGTTTTGAATCTACAATCTTGCCTACTAGTTTTCAAGCTTCATAAGAACGCATTCTCTGTCTAGGTCACTGATATATTCTCAAGCCTAAGCACAGCACTAAGAACTGTTTAGTGGATGTATAATAAAGATTTCACTCATTTAACAGTTATTTTTAAGTACCTACTAAATATCTACTTGACCTTAGTGCTAGGGTAGAGCATAAATAAATAAAAATAGCTGATCTTATAGAGTTCATGTTCTGGCGAATATTTGATGAATGATGAATAAGAAGTTTTTGCTAGATTCATAGTCTCATATCAGGTGTGGTGGTAGGATGTTTGAGTCTCTGTTTGTTTATTTAAATAATACCTGAAGAACCATGTCAGAAGGCTTCACTTTCTCTCTCTGACTCTCTCCTCTCCCACCCACATCTCTGTGTTTTCCTCAGGTGGCAGACAGCTACCAGCCCACCCAAGAGTCATTTCCTTTTATCCCATAGTAACCAAATCTTAGGAAATGTGCCCCAAGGAAAGTCTGCATGTCCCAGACTCACTGATGGTCATGAATGGCCATGCAACCAAGTTCTGGCCAATGAAATTTAACTAGAACTTATTGGCGGTACATCTGGCAAAATTCTTCAAAAGAATGTGTTCTTTTGCACGGCCCCTTTGCTTAGACCTGAGCTGTTCTGCCACTAAACTCCACATTCTTCTCCTTAATGTTTACTATATTATGACAGACAGAAAAAAACATTTTCAAAATACAGAAATGGATATGATATGATAGAAAAAAGCATTTGGTGTATTCAAGCTAAAAGGAAAATTTTTAAATTTGGTGAAAACCAAATTTTAAATATAAGCTAAAAGTAAAGGAACAAGCGGGGAATACACAAACATAAACCAGGCCAATAGGAGCTTTGTGCATTATTTCATAGAGATTAGAAGCACAAGTTCTGAATGTAGTAAGGACTGTACATGAAGAACAATTACTAATTGTGCAAACTTGGGCAAGTTACTTAAGTTCTCTGTACCTTCATTTCTTTATTTTAAAGTGGCAATAATACTACTAATTTTACTGTAATATTCCAAGTATGTGAAGCTTTTAACATACAGATTAAGATCAATAAAATGGAATTTTCAATTAAAAAGGTAATATATTAAAAGTAATAGTATAGAACAAAACTGTTGTTAAGAAAGAATAAAAACTTAGAGAATAAAGTGAGAACTTATAATAAATCTATACATATATGTTTGTGTATGTATATATATTAATATATGCATATATATGCATGTATACTAATAATAAAAATGGACTTGATAATTTAACCATTAAAAAAAAAGATCAAATGAAAACTTTTAAGGGGCACCTGGGTGGCTCAGTTGGTTAAGCGTCTGACGTCAGCTCAGGTCATGTTCTCACAGTCTGTGGGTTCAAGCCTCACATCAGGGTCTGTGCTGACAGCTCAGAGCCTGGAGCCTACTTTGGATTCTGTGTCTCCCTCTCTCTCTGCTCCTCCCCTGCTCATGCTCTGTCTCTCTCTCCCTCCTTCAAAAATAAATAAAAAAGAAAACTTTTTTTTTTAATTTTTTTTCAACGTTTTTTATTTATTTTTGGGACAGAGAGAGACAGAGCATGAACGGGGGAGGGGCAGAGAGAGAGGGAGACACAGAATCGGAAACAGGCTCCAGGCTCCGAGCCATCAGCCCAGAGCCTGACGCGGGGCTCAAACTCACGGACCGCGAGATAGTGACCTGGCTGAAGTCGGACGCTTAACCGACTGCGCCACCCAGGCGCCCCAAAAAAGAAAACTTTTAAGAAGGTAACCAGTATACATTTTAAGACTTTATCAATTTTTGCTAAGAAAAACAGGATCATCAGAGCAGTGTTTATCAAAAGAATCCTCAGAGGTAAGGGAAATGGGAAGATGCTGGTTAAGGATACAAACTTCCAATTGTTAAGATGAATAGTCCCGAGGATGTAATGTATAACATGGTGACTATAGTAATACTGTTTTATAGACCTGAAAGTTGTTAAGAGAGTAGACCTTAAATGTTCTCATCATACATGCACACAAAATTATAAATATGTGAGGTAATGGTTGTGTTAACCAACCTTATAGAAGTCATCATTTAACAATATATTTGTGTATCATCATTTTGTATACCTTAAACTTACAAAATATTATATGTCAATTACATGTCAGTAAGGCTATAAAAAGTCCATAGACCTCCAATTTATTTTCCCAATATTCTAGGATCTGGCCAGATATCTGCTAGGAGATCTAGGAGTATAAAGTCAAACCCTTGGCCTCGTGTTTTTTGCCTCACACTCTTGGTTCCCTGTGTGTTTAAGTAATGCCAGGAAAGGCCTAAATCCAACACCTGTCGTGTCATGTTTATCTCCACCAAGGCGAACCCACACCCTCCCACCTACTAACAACTAGCAATCCCTTCATAAGACCACCACTCATGGAATATCAGGCACAATATTGTGTTTGGTGCTGAGTCTCATTATTTTTCTGGTTTGATCGTCCTTGCTTTTATTGCAATGTCAATTTGCAAATCATCTTGCCACATTTATAGCATTTGATATACTGTAAGTTGGACTCTACTTTCTGAAACCTTGGAAACACATTTAAGAGAAACATTACATCCAATATCAATTCTAACATTTAAAATGGTTTTAAACTTTAGTGTTGTGTGTGTTTTTTTGTCTTTTTTTTTTTTTCACTTCAGAGACCACTCACCCTTGCACTCGTATCTAGTTATATTTTAATCTGAGTATGATGAAGAATAATGGAATAAAAACTACCCAAACTTTGGTCTGAATTTAACAAGGGCACATGGTTGAACAACAGGTAATTTGTAGGTTACACACACACACACACACACACACACACACACACACACAATCCCTCATCTCGTTGAATTTCCTAGCACCAAGGAAAATGTTTTCTGTTTTTCTTTCGTTTTTGGTTTCTTTTATTTTAGTTTGTCTTCTGATGTCCCAATTCTAAAGATACTTTAAACTATAGGTAGGAAAGGGGTCAAGTTGTTAATGAAGCAAAGAACAGCCTCACTGTTTTGTTTTTTTTTTTTTTCAAATGTAAGTCTCCCTAGTTCTTCAAGAAAAATATTATGTGTTAACTGTGGAAAGACAGAATGTTGAGTCTCTTGTCAAAAGGGCAGATTGATGTGATATGAACTGAAAGAGAGAGAAACATTAGCTAAACTGTAATCCTCCTGAGACAAAAAAAAATTAATAAAACCCAAATAGACTTTGAAGTTTATTCATTATTTAAGGGGTTTTTTTTGCATGAACTTGTCTCCTTTTATATGTTATCCAAATATCCATATATTTTCCCATAGAGATAAGAAAAAAATGCACATAAGACTTTGAAATATTGGTTTCTAAGTTTCACACTGATACAGATAAGGTACCTCTATAAGATCTTACACTGACCATGTAGTTAGGATGGAAGCATCCGGAGTTTGACTACCCATTGCCAGGGACCCCTAAAATTGCTTTGAAATGTAAAGTATATCATTTTAAGAAATTAGAAGAATTTCTAACTTCTCTCTCTCCAGTCTAGAAACTTATCCAAAGGAACATTTTCCAACATATGTTACTTAAAATGCATGTTGGCACTGGATGTTTGTAAAACAACTGGTCAATTTACTTTTTTTTAATGATTATTTACTTATTTTGAGAAACAGAGAGAGAGAGAGAGAGAGAGAGAGAGAGAGAGAGCACAGAGGAGGGGTAGAGAGAGAGGGAGAGAGAATCCCAAGCAGTCTCCATATACTGTCAGCACAGAGCCTGACACAGGGATTCATCTCACGAACCATGAGATCATGACCTGAGACAAAATCAAGAGTTAAACTCCCAGCCCACCAAGCAACCCAGGCACTCCTAACAAATGGTCAACTTAAATAGGTTTCTTTTTTGCAAATTTTCTCAAAACATTTGCTAAACTCATATGTATGGGGCTGGAGAGAAAGATATATAGTAGGTAATATGTCAGCTTTCTAGGCTTATTTGTCCATAGAAGATAACTGTTCTTTTTCCTGAGCCCATTTGTGCCTCAGAACATTGACTTCAACTCCTACCATATCTCACTTAGGCAAGGAAAGGTAAATATGCCTTAAGCAAAGGCAAGGTTGAAAAGAAGATGAGGGGGAAAAACTAGTGAAAGTAATAAAGGCTGGAAAAGAAAAAAAGAAAGTTCCCACAGGGCTTTTATTAGAATTGTTAAGCTTTTAGTTGGAGATAATAACTGTTTACTGAGCTGAGAACAGTTTTGTTACTATTGGCTAAACTCATCCTGTTACAATTTGTAGCAGTATGATACTTTGATATACGAACTAATCATACTTTCCTGTCTGTCCTTTCTGTTCTCTGTGGGCCTTCCCCATGCAAATCCGCATAAAGAATCCCCACCATCTCAGCTGATGGTTGTTACACCAGAACTGGGAGGGATAGAGGGGGATTCAAACACTTGATTTTCTATTTTCAAACAAATACTTGGAAGGATTCTGGCCAGTGTGAGATAGTACCCCTTTCTCAGGGACACTAGAAGGTTGGAGACAGAGGGGTAAATAAGACAGGACATAAGAGGGTTAAATGCTGGGGAGTCCTTCGAAAGGGCCTGGTGTTCCACTGCCCTCTAGCTTCAGGAAACATCTCATGGGTTTCGCATATAAAAGCAGGAAGGTCCTGTGTACCTCCCCTCTCCTGGAAAGGACTTGGGAAAAATTCCTAACGTCTTTCCAGTATGGAAAGATGAGAGGCAGTTGTGTGAAGGGGCTACAGATGCGTGTGGAATGGAGGCCCTGAGGTGGACTGCCGAGTTTCTTAGAGCCCAGAGGAAAGGGAGTCAAGGTTAGCTGAGCCAGAGAAACCCTGACGTGAGGCTGAGAAGGAAGCATCTGCTTTGCATCAAAGCTGAGGACAGGTGGATGAGACCTCAGTCTTGGGTATGGGGCTGGATGCCCAAGCTGGAGTCCAGGAGGGAATGTTCTTTCCCCTCCCTCACCCGTCATTCAGTATCATTTCATCTATTCACAAAAGAGAGAGCCAAGGAATACAGAGATTGCATGTCCTAGGGAAGTACACATAGCAGGTAAACGGCCCAACAGGAGCTCTCTGAATTTAGATTTCATGCTCCCTGAACAACTTCATGGCAAATGGGAACACAGTTGGCTCAGGGAGAAAATGATGCACTGAATTTAAGAAAAAAAAAAAAGGTTTTTGTTTAAAAATTTAGCAGTTGAAAATTAAAGGCTGGATTTCAGAGATAAAGATTTATTTATTTATTTTTAAATTTGTTTTTAATGTTTACTCATTTCTGAGAGAGAGAGGGAGAACATGAGCAGGAGAGGGGCAGAGAGAGGGAGACAGAATCTGAAGCAGACTCCATGCTCTGAGCTGTCAGCACAGAGCCCAACACGGGGTTGAACTAACGGGCTGTGAGATAAATCATGACCTGAGCTGAAGTCAGATGCTTAACCAACTGAGCCACACAGGCGCCCCATTAAGTGATAAATACATTTGACAAAGTATCAGTACAATTTAGTGTCTCTAGAGCTTGGCCTCTGGAGCTAGGCAGTTTGGGTTAGAATCCCGGATCTGATGCTCACTGACTGGATGATTTGATGCAATTTTCCTCACATCTCTCTGGCTCAGTTTCCTCATCACAAAGGAAGACATAATAAATGTACTATTTTGTGGGAATTCATATAAAGCATTTAAAATAGTGCCTGAGACACAGCTATATGACATTGCTACTATTATTACATATCATATGCTTTTATTAATTACAGCTTTCGTGAGGTTATCAGAAACTGTACAGTAGAATACTCTTCAATAAAATTAATGAAAATATCCAGGAATCATTTCCTTTGGCTGTGATTTATTTTGTGTATTATCTTCTCATATGTTTAAGCATAACCACTGTTACATAACCTTAGGAAAAATAATCCAGAAAATTATAATTATTGAAGAACAAGAAAAGGAAAGACTATTCTAAATACCATATATGATGATCTTAGATAAACATCTCTTAAACTCCCCTTTCAAATCTGAACTTCTGCCCTAAGGAAGTCAAATGAACAAAGACCTTTACATTTTTTGTACATTTACCATGTTACTGTGTGAACTCCTGGACACAGGCACAAAATTTCACAACATAAATTTGAGCTGTCCTGTACACAGGTAAAATAATCCTATTGTGGACTGAGGTGGAGACAGATGGAAAGCTCAACTAACACAGGTAGGAATGAATGAATATATTCCCATCTGGGGGGGGACAGCCAGGCTGTCAGTAATTTTTAACAAGCTACATCTTTCCTTCTGGAAGCAATACACCAATCTGCAAATAATCTTGTTTCTTTTTCAGTTCTTGGAATTCAAACAACTTTAGGTTTTTGACTCTGACAATTACTTTCCAATGGAAATGGTTCTTGGAATTTTTTTTTTTTACTTTATTTCCTGATGGTTCTCCTTCATGAAAATTCATACCTGTTTCATATATAGACAGATATAGTTATGGACAAAAAATACATATAGATAGATTAATAAATCAGTTTTTTTTATTTTTGCTAACATTATCTTTTAATTTTGTTCTAGCTTAAATAAAATTCTTTTTTTAAATTTTTTTAAATGTTCCCTTATTTTTGAGAGAGAGGGACACAGAGTGTGAGCAGGAGAGGAGCACAGAGAGAGGAAAACAGAATCAGAAGTAGGCCCCAGGTTCTGAGCTGTCAGCACAGAGCCCGACAAAGGGCTCAAACTCACGAAACTGTGATATCATGACCTGAGCTGAAATCAGATGCTTAACTGGTTGAGCCACCCAGGCGCCCATTAAATAAAATTATTGAAAATACTCCCTTCATAGCTTCAAAATGAAAATGGGCCTGTAAATAACCAGGGAAAAAGTACCAATTAATAGTTTAGTCCTGGAAGATAACTTCTGAAATTTCATGTATAGTTCTTCCTGTAACTTTTTGAAAATTAAGCATTAGTGATTTTCCCCCTTGAACTTCATTTATGTTTACCTTTATGATGCGAAAACTTTCAATCTAAATGATAACTAATGATTTTCTATCCCTTCCTTTTATTGTGTCTCTGAACCAATACAACTTTCCAGTAATTAGAGATCCACTATATTTTCAAGGCTATTTCTTCTATACTAAAGATATTCTTGAAGGAGACACGTTAGCCACACAGGCTGGTGACTCTGGAAACCATCATTTCTCTTGAGGCAGTGTACTTACTGGGTTTTGGAACAAGACTAATCTGGTTCTAAATTTCTGTCACACATTAATTTAATGATCAGTGGAAAGACACTTTACCTTTGTGAATTTCAGTAAGATTCAAAATTTTTAAAAAGTTAAGGATAATCATATTTTCTTTAAATATCCCTCATATGAATTAAATGAGATTCATTCCTTCATTACTCACATATCTATTGAGTACCTAATTATGTATTAAGCTCTATTCTAGGACATAAGGATATGATGAGGAAGATGGGGACAGATGACCATATTCACAAATAAAATTTAAAAAATCAGTTAGTGGTTATAAATGTCATAAAGAAAATACAACGGTTAAATGTGACAGTCGTTGGACTCCTTTAAATGAGGTGGTTAGGGAATCCTTCTGAGGAGGTGTCAGCTGAATTGAGATCAATAAACAAAAGGAGAAAGTCATAAGAAGAATTTTCTGGGTAGGAACTTTCTGAGCAGAAGGAACAGTAAATGAAAAGATCTTGAGATGGAAATAAGATCAGTATATTCAGGGAGCAGAAAGGAGCCACAATAGCAGGCATTTAATCATCAAGAAAGGATGGTAGCACATTATCGAGATCAAAGACATTGGAGGTAGAAGACAAGTGCCGTTGCTCCGGGTCAAACAAACTTGGGTTCAAATTCTTTCTTTACCACCTGCTAGATCTGAGACAAGGAGCAAAGTAACTAAAGGATTTGACCACTGATTTCCTTATCTGTAACCTTATATACTATTGAGCTGTTATTATAATTATAATATAATATATTATATTTCCTATTATAATTTTCTTTAAAGTACGGCGTGCATAAAAAATCCCCCCCAAAAGGCAGGAGCCATTATTATTATTATTATTATTATTATTATTATTAATTTTCTACTTTTCCTAAAGTAGTCTAGTACACTTAAAGGCATAGATGTATAATCCAAGTGCACATCTATGTGGAATAACTATTTCAGTATGTAGCCAGCTAGTACAATATTTCAAATCCATTTAGGATGAAAGATTTTCTAAAAAATGCTTTTTCCAGTCTTTCCACATTTCCGAGAGCGTTGTGCCTTAAAGCATTATTTTTTACCACACAAGCATAGCAAGGTTAGATGCTGACTGGAGAAGGGCAAAGTGATTTATAAAGTCACTTTCATTTTTCAATGGTTTTTCTTTCCAATGATAAGTGAGGAAATGTCATTGGGAATGTCAGCTGGGAATAAACTAAAATATTTCGGTTGCTTGTGGGTTCACTTACTTATTGTCTGTATCCTGTACTTTGACATTTGATCAAAAGCCACATAAATCTTGGTTTGTTTCCTCCAAACCAAGTTTATTTCTTCTGTATCCTGAATTTGATCCTTCTTTCCCATATTGTATTTCTTTATCACCCCTGTCATTGTTGGTTCTTCTAATGATCCATGTTCCTCTGCAGCTGTATTTCCACTGGAACCATTCTCACTTTCAAACCTGTTTTGAGCCCTCTCATTAGTCCCTCAACATTTGGTCCCCCAATGTTTATACACAGGGAAGAAATTTTATTAAAAAGCTAATAGCAGAGATGTTTTTGAAAGGGTATAAGTCATCATTATTTCCAGATTTGGGATACGAGAAAAAACCAGCAAAAACATAAGCAATGCAGCAACAGAGTTTATATCCAAATCGCAACTATTCTGTTTTAAAAAGTCAAATATATGGATATTTAAAAGCATATGGAGGGGCGCCTGGGTGGCGCAGTCGGTTAAGCGTCCGACTTCAGCCAGGTCACGATCTCGCGGTCCGTGAGTTCGAGCCCCGCGTCGGGCTCTGGGCTGATGGCCCAGAGCCTGGAGCCTGCTTCCGATTCTGTGTCTCCCTCTCTCTCTGCTCCTCCCCCGTTCATGCTCTGTCTCTCTCTCTCTGTCTCAAAAATAAATAAACGTTAAAAAAAAAAAAAAAATTAAAGCATATGGAATGCTGTCAATCAGATAAGTCATATCAGTGCTTCACTCAATTTCTCATTATTATGACATTTTATTACATATATGGTTAAATTGAATTTTATGATTTGTTAAAGGCACTTTTGTGTGACATGAGGAAACATTAGCTGAACTGAACCTTTTTAAAGAGAGGTTATTTTTTATTTGTTTTAAAAATAGCTTTCTAGAATTTAAACAAAAATACATTTGAATTACAGAAAAATTTATCCCTAATGAAAAAAAAGTAGAAAGAAGAAAATGCAAACCTTTCCTGAACTTGGCTTCATATCCAAGCATATATTCTCAGGAGGTAGCCAAACATGTGAAAGCAGATGAAAGTGTGTGAGGGGCTAAATAAGGGGGTGGCTGGCCTCTCTAACTGTATCAGTCCTCTCTGGCTGTCGTAACAAACTACCACAGACTGGATGACTTACACAACAGAAATTTATTTTCTCAGTTTTAGAGGTTAGAGGTCCAAGGTCAGGGTGACAGCAGATATAGTGTCTCCTGAGGCCTTGCTCTTTGACTTGCAGATGGCCACCTTCTTCCTGTACCCTCACCAGGTCTTCTGTGTACGCACACCTCTGGTATCTCTCTGTGTGTCCAAACTTCCTCTTCTTATAAGGACACCAGTCAGATTGGATCAGGACTCACTCTAATGGTTTCATTTGGTCTTAATCACCTCTTTAAAGGCCCTCCCTCTAAATATAGTCACATTCTGAGGTACAGGGGTTTAGGGATTCAACATATGAATTGAGGGAACACATAATTTTGTCCATAACACTGTCCATTTTTAATCCTCAGAGATTTTCTGTCTTTTGTGCCTGGGGCAATCACAGTCTTAGGGACCGGCTACGAGGGAAAAAAACTCAAAAAACAAACAAACAAAAAACTAAACCTAAGGAAGCTACTAGAATGCTCATTATTTATGATGACAACTGGGAATGTCACTCAGACTAAAAATTCTATTATTGGCATCACAGAAAATGCTCCATTTGCTCAAACTACATTGGACTTAGAAGGTTACCCTGTCTATTGTGTGTTTTATAAGACCACTAAGCAATTAACTCAATTCTAACACTCCCTATGCAGAGAAAGCATCAGATCCCACAGGTAAGGGCTCAGTCCCACAACACTACAACCACTTCAGATGTCAGTTGCAAGTCGTGTTATCTGGGTTTGATTAATTTGCTAGAGTGGCTCACACAACTCAGAGAAACATTTACTTATGTTTACCAATTTATTATAAAGGATATAGATGAACAGCCAGATGAAGAGGTGTATAGGGTGAGGTTAAGAAGGGTCTTGAATGCTGGAATTTCTGTCCTCATGGCACTGGAGCTTACCACCATCCTAGGGGTTGGATGTGTTCACCCACCTGGAACCTCTCCAAACCTGCCCTTTGTGTTCTTATACAGGCATGATTGATTAAATCATTGGCCATTGTGGATTGAACTAAAAATCCCCAGCCCCTGCACCTTTCCCCGGAGTTGGGGTGGGGTTGGAGGTGGGGCTGAAAGTTCTAACCCTCCAATCCTTGGTTGGGGCTTTCTGAAAGTCTCCTCATTAACATAACCTCAGGTTTGGATTAATAAAAAGGTTTGTTATGAAAAGGGACTCATTACTAATAGCAAAAGACACTTCTATAACTCTTGTCATATAGGAAATTCTAAGGGATTTAGGACTTCTGTGTCAGAAGTGAGATGAAGGTGAATAATGTATTTCTTGTTATAAATCACAATATTATATCTGGTTACCTTCAACTCAGAAATATGCTTAGTTAATAGTTGTCTATTTCACCTTTAATCAATATTCTTTTCTTTACATTTGTTAATGAATATAAACATTTCCAAATATTATGAAGTTTTATTGGTATATGAATCACCTGGTCTCCTAGACTGATTTTACAAACTGATTCTGACAATAATCGATTTCTCTTTGTTTTGTTGGTTAGTTCAGCCTGTCACAGTATGGCCCCAAAGAACAGGATTTATAAGACCACAAGTTAGAGTTTGTTACCTTTCATTTTCATACATGCAGATAAATGATTACTATTTCCCATGACATTAACTATTCTATTGTCATAGAACAGCAATTTTCACTTTTACAGATGTATATTTGTTGAACATTGATATTTTTTACACCTTATTAGTGAATGTACCACTTAATTATTATAAAGTAGTTAAAGGTTAAATACCATTCCATTATTCACTTATAGATAGATGGTGAATTTATGTCAATTTTTTTTCATGACAGCTACCATTGTGAAGAGTATTTGTTTGATATAAGTCTTGGGATACTTTTAATCATTGATTAATTTATTAATAAACTTGTCCCCCCAAATTTACCATGTGAAAGGATGTGGCACATTTTTAAGGTTGTTGATACATACTGTATAAACTGTCCTATACAAGTGTGGTTCTAGTTTATACCCCCATTAACAGTGTTGGAAAGCTGCTGCTCCATAGGTACTGTTTATGAGTAATTTGGTGGAATATTTCATTTTAAAAATATTTTTCATTTTGGTTTATTAAAAACTGGCATCTAGGGGCGCCTGGGTGGCTCAGTCGGTTAAGCGTCCGACTTCAGCTCAGGTCACGATCTCGCGATCTCGCGGTGAGTTCGAGCCCGGCGTCGGGCTCTGGGCTGATGGCTCAGAGCCTGGAGCCTGCTTCCGATTCTGTGTCTCCCTCTCTCTCTGCTCCTCCCCCATTCATGCTCTGTCTCTCTCTCGGTCTCAAAAATAAATAAACGTTAAAAAAAAACAAACAAACTGGCATCTCATTATTTTAATATGCATTTATAGTAACTAATTAGGTAACCTGGTTTTATATATGTTTAATGTACTTTTTTGAATTACCTTTTCATGTCTTTGCTCCTTTTGCTATTGAATTATTTTTTCTGATTTATATGAACTCTTTGTATTTTAATCATACTAAGCATTTGTCCTAGCTTTAAAAAAGTATCAATTTTTTGTACTTGATATTTTTGATCACCTGAAATTTTTATGTTTGTGTATTCAAAAATCAATATTTTTCCTAAAACAAATACTCAGGTTCTTTTCTTACCCAAAATTCAGATCAATCTTTATATATGCTGTGTACTGTGTTTTCAAATGAAATTCACCTTATTTTTTCAATAAATTGCATATGTTGCACGATGTCCAAAATTTCTCCAAATTAAGCACCCGCAAACTCAACAATTGGATGATTATTTCCTATCAGAGGCTGGTAGTATGGTTTAAGAACCACTAGCTATATGATGGTGGGCAAAATTACTTGTTCTCACAGAAACCTATTTCCTATAAAGTGAGGATACTAAACTCCTCACAGCGTTGATGTGAGGCTAAAACAATATTACATATGTGAAAACGCCTGAGAAACATTCAATAAATGTTAGTGACTTTCATTTTGACAGATATGCTACTGTTGAACATCAATATTGTTTACCTTTCATTGGTGAACTTATTACTTGTGTTATCTTTATCTTCAACATAATGCAGCTCACTCTCTGAAGCATTTTGACATTTTTATTTTTTTATTTATTTATTTTTTAATTATTATTTTTTTTTTCAACGTTTTTTATTTATTTTTGGGACAGAGAGAGACAGAGCATGAACGGGGGAGGGGCAGAGAGAGAGGGAGACACAGAATCGGAAACAGGCTCCAGGCTCCGAGCCATCAGCCCAGAGCCTGACGCGGGGCTCGAACTCATGGACCACGAGATCGTGACCTGGCTGAAGTCGGACGCTTAACCGACTGCGCCACCCAGGCGCCCCTATTTTTGACATTTTTAAATGTACTAATATACTAACATACTAATACAATTGTTCATATGTTTATATATAACTTTACTACTTAGAATGCCTTGCTACCATTACTTCCTTTTCTCCCCCTGCTAGTTATGTATTTCGCTATATGGTATCTCCATATTGCCTGGGAAATTGAACACTAAATCACTACAAATTACTTCAGCAATATAGGAAATATCAGATGTCAAAATAAATATTCTATTTCCTCTTCTATAGCAAATCAATTTTTGTATTCGTCAGGCTGCTTTCAGTAATTTGTGATGTTATTCAATTAATTGTAACATTAATATAATTCAAAAGCACTTAAATAAAAGGAAGGTACTGGTTTTTGAAGTTAAGATGTCTAAGGACGCAGTTAGCCTCAGGAAATCCAGGGAATGATAGAATCAGAAAAAAATGATCTTATTCTCCTCTCACTGCTTACTATGCACAGCCCCGCCTCCATGACCATTACTTGTTTCTCTGTTATAAGACATATAACTCCACTGACTTTAAGCCATTTTTGCTCCTTATTGATTCAGCTATAGGTAACACTATTTCACCATCTCTAACCCAGAAATGTATTCCGGAGGACTTCAACTGTCCTTCATCTCGGTTTGGGTCACATGCTTCATCTGGCTTCAATTACTATGTGCAAAATGACTCAGCAATATGATTGGCCCACCTGGGGATAGATGATCAATATCATGACCAATCACTTCTCTGTCTTTTGGCTAAACTGAACCGCAATCTCAGGCCCAGCAGGAAGGGTACTGTCCTTGGGAGCCCCATTAGGACCACAGGAACAAGGGAGGAACATTTCCCCAGAGTAAATGTTGGAGTGTGTTGTTACAGAGGATGAGACTGAGAAAACCTGCGTGGTAGGATCAAAACAAGGACTATCCCAGCAGAGTGTTCATTTTATCAAATCAAACCACTTTTGTTAGAACATAATAGAAGTTGCTACAAGGAAGATTTCTTTAATCCCCCCAAATTTATCCAAGTGCCCATCAATGCTGACTTCATTGCACTTTTCACTCATACAGAACTGGGCTTAAACTATAGGATCATTATTCGAAGTTTCTTAGACCCAGATTTGATGGTCCTTCACAAAAGCATAAGAAATAGCAATTATATTAACTAAAATATATTTGGAACAAAAATTGTCAGGAGTATATACCTTAATTCTTACTGTCTCAAATCAAGTTTACTTTAGATCCTGGAGTTTTGGGTGTTTTTTTATCCCAGTGTTTGTAAGTGCCTTACAAATTCTGAGCAAATGATCCATTTGTATGTTATGTTAATGGCATAAATGACTAATAATTGCATTCATAATTATCTTTACTTTAGCATGGCATTCCGAGCCTCATGAATTCAAAAACATCCAACCATGAAAATAGACCTTTAGTGGCATATGATACAATCTAATTTCTTTCCACCCAAAGGGTAATTTAGCAATATTGACCATTTAAAGGGCCAAATCAAACAAGATAATGAGGGATAATTCACTTTTCTCTTCCTGGCTTACCAACCCAGATTTGGACAATATGGACAAGAGAACAATGCCACATAATTATTATTTGGCTTTCAGAACTATACAAATGAATAATCTTTTTCAATGCTGCTTCCAAAAAAAGTTCTAACATTGTTATATAACTACACTTTTTCCTTGCCTTGGCTATTTTGGTCTTGTTAAAATGTTGTTTTTGATCAAATAGCCCATACACGATTAGCTGCAGTATTATAAAATAAATGAATCACAGCTGCACTGACAAATACATAAGCAAGAACAGAGAATGATAAATGCAAAAACAATTCCATCTCTAGCTGGAAGTATCCTGACAGCAATAATTATAGAATGCAATAGAGCCAGTTTGTCCATCATACGTTAATTTGACTACATTCAATAATGCTGACAGAAATTTAAGGAATAACTTAAAATATATTTCCGGTTATATTGATCTCATGTATCTGCTTCTGGAAAACTGAAACACAAGGAAATATCTAATATAAAGAGAGGTTATAGCATTTGAACATGGTTACAAGTGGTAAGAGTTCTTATGTAAACGTGTGTATGTGCTTTGTTGATCTTACAATACGCCCTCCCCCACCCAAAAGACTTTTTGTTCAGACCCTGTTGCTTTCTGACATTCAGAGAAAGATTCCTAGTTATTCTAGCAGGTGTATAATCAGTTCACCCCTAGATATACTATGTATAACTAACCATAGCTTGCTGTATAATAATGGAGCCCAATTATGAGATTAAAAGCAATAAAAAGAGAGAGAGAGAGATGAGATAAGAAAAATCTTCACTAAGAACAAGAACAACAGTATATTGTAAATCCACTCTAGAGGCAATAACAGCAAAATTGACACTTTTTCTCAGAAATTTCTTTTTTTTTCCTGAGAAAGAGGTGAATCAACAATGTGAATGATAAATTAATTTATACCCTCTAAACTTAAAGAGAAAAAGATACTGTCCATCCTCCCCTAAAAAAGCAATGGAGAGAAAGAATGAAAAATTTGGAAAATAGGAAATAGAGGCCCCACATGCAGTGTTCCTGAGAAAGACACAAGATCACATAGGGCAGCTACAAGGAAGTTTTCATTCAGGTAAATACTTAATTGTAATGTGCACTGAAGTTAAAGCTCCTAGGTTCAAACCATGGCTGTGTGTTTGCCAAGTTGAGACACCTGGAACAAGTTACTGAACATCTCTGTGCCTCAACTTACTGATCTGTAAAATGTGGATACTTAGAATACTTCGTGTAAGGATATAACGAGGTTTAATTCTAACAACCTGGCACATAGAGAACCCTCAATAAATGTTAGCAATGATTACAGTAAAACTCTAAAACAGATTTGTGTTATTCATTTCCTGCTTTCCCATTGCCCACTACACTCTGTTAAGTGAAAAATCAAAGACAGAAGGAATCATTCCTAACCTGAAAACAAGACCTCCATATGCAGAATAAAGGGACTTATCATTTTCTAGGCAAAAATCAAGAGACAAATTAGACATATTCTGGCTAGATTTTGGAATTGCATATACAAACAAAAATCTCTAAAGTTAAAAAAGCACCAAAAACAGAATATTTAATATACATACATTTTAATCTTTCTTTCACAGTAGGCAATTTATGTAATTATTCTCTGATCTGCTTTTTTAACCTGCTGTATCCTGGAAGTCTTTCCATGTCACTGCATGCTTAGCTATCTCATTTTTAAAAACACACATAATAGAGTTCAATATTTTTAAAAAGTATTCCCATTCATTGCCTTTACCAGGGGAGAAAACATTGTATTAATATAAATGAGGACCTGATAAAATTTGTTTTCTTAGCCTACAATATAAAAATTCACTTCTTACCTTCTTCCTTTGTTATACATTATTTAACTGGGTGTGCTGGTTAATGATCAATTTTTGAAGCAATGCTTTGGAATTTGGACATAGCATTCTTAGTCATTAAAAAAGAATTAGTTTAATTGCTCCAGGATGTATGCCATTTTGTTTGCAAATTGCATTGCACTTCTCAATGTCATCCAAAAACTGGAAGGCCATATGGCCCTCACGTCAATATTATAACAACTTTTTAAGGAAAGGGCACCTCTTGTAAACGCACACACACAGACACACATACAAATACATAGAAGTACTAAGGTTTTAGCAAACTAGCAGAGAAAGTTTATCTTCTGAGCCAGAAAGAACAGTGATCAAGATGCGCACACAACCAAGAAAAAAAATTGAACTTAGAGCTAACATCTTAGTTGTCTGGTGTTATCTCCTGCCCTGTGAGTTCCGTGGCAGAGTTGGGTGGCCCAGTTACACTCTGTGCATGCACTGGGTTTGTGTCACAACTGAGGTACCCCAAGCTTAGGAGGTCCCATTTTTTATAATTGCTGCAAGAAAATCTGCCCAAACTTTGCCTTAGAGGGAAATATATCCCTAGAGGGATATATTATGCTTATTACACTGTTCAACCAACAAATCTTTGTTTACTGCTGAAGAAAACACTGTCTTCTCAGGCTGTTCGCTATACAAACATGATTTAACAGATAGTCTAGAGCAAAATGTTGTCAGTGCCTCTCTCAACATGTGCAGAAAAGCAAGAATGGTCTCTCAACAGTTACAAGGAGTATTATCCAGGTTCTTCGTCACTATCTCCCTGGTCATGATGATTTTTGCACTCCCAAAACGTTGCTATGTAAGAGTCCATATACTTCTTCAACCTTGTGAAGGCATTGTGAAATAATGGAAGAAAAATGGCGATTGGTGTAAAACAGATCTAAGTTTTAATCTCAGTCTATTACTATGTTAAGAGAGACATCAGAATTAGTATTCATATATTGTTAACAATGGCATTTTCAGTTGTAGAGTTTCGGATGATATTTTAAATGTTATATTTCTATATCATTTGCATATTTAAATCACAAGCAATATCATCATCTTATAAAACATATTATGAGTACAATTTTTAGATAGTAATTTATCCCTTTCTAAAATCTTTTTCATTTCTACAGCAATTCATTCAGCAGTTTGATAATCAGTATTTTAGTCAGGAACTGAGATATAACCCAGCATGGCTTTAAATGAATGAAATGACTTCTGAACAACATTAGATTAATTTTTCTGGAAATATTATGGTGACAAAATTCTATTATTGTTCCTTGAAAAAACTAAGTTACATGACTGGTAAGTAAAAAAAAAATGCTTATAGCCTTTTAAAATGAGGGTCCAATATCTGTGAAAAACTATATACTAGTCCTAAAAAAAATGTTTGATTTCTTTACTTCAAAAGTGGACTTTTAAATTAAAAAAAAAAAAATTACTATGTTCTTCACGCCTTTGAACTGGTTTCAATTCCTCACAAAGGAATGACAAAATGACAAAATGACAAAAGTCATTTAAAGATGGATTTCCAGTTATGTCTTCCAACATAGTCACAATTTTTCCAAATTTTCAATGTAGAATGTGCTTATACCATGTTGTACATAGATGAAATTGCTGAAAACATGAATTTCTGAGGCCTAGAAAACCCCTGACCTTTTCAATATAAAATGGTACTAGAATACAATTGCTGAAGAGTTGCATTATTGCAAAATAGTCAACAGGATACTATAGCAAAATCTATAGTGCACACTGATAAATGAGACCAAAATTGTCAAGATACTCTGCAGATATGTTTCAGTTTGATAGAATAAACTAGGTAAGTGCAGTGACCACAGCATTCCTTACAAAACACTGTATTCATCTCAAGAAATACTGTTCTACCGCAATAGAGGCTTGCTGTCCACAATATCTTTTGGCAATTATATTTACTTTGGTGAAGTACACTAGTATATAAATCAAAGAGCACATATAATTTGCAGCAGAAGCAGAATGAATATGAGACACCAGAAATTTCAACTATTTTCTAAAAATGTGGCAATCTATATAATTCATTCATTTGACAAATAGTTGTCAAAAGTCAAAAATGGGTCAGGAATTTGATAGACACTAGGAATTTAAATGGAAAATAATGAACAGAGTCTCTGCCATTATTGAGCTCACAATCTGTACTTCATTGTGGGAAGAACATATAAAAGGAGGGATACATAATTTCTGTTTTATTATAATGTTGACAATAATGGTAAAAAAATTATCTCATGCTATATTGGAAAAAATAATTTCGTTGATAGGTTGTCCCGTTATTGAGAAAAAACATCTAAGTAGAAGATGAGGGAATTCTTTTTCTCATTTTTGCAAGCCTAAGTGATTTCCCTATAATATTTAAAATAAAATTTTTTCAGTTTATTTATTTTGAAAGAGAGAGCTTGCACACAGTGGGGAGTACTTTAAAAAATTACGCTCCTGGAGGCGCCTGGGTGGCTCAGTCATTGAGTGTCTGACTTCCACTCAGGTCATGATCTCTCCATCTATAGGTTCGGGCCCCACGTGGGGCTCTGTGCTGACAGCTCAGAGCCTGGAGACTGATTCGGATTCTGTGTCTCCTTCTCTCTCTGCCCCTCCCAAACTTGTGCTCTGTCTCTGTCTCTCAATAATAAATAAACATTAAAAATTTTTTTTAAATTAGACTTCTGGTTTAGATGAGCCACAGAAATATTACTTAAGAATGTGAACTTTATACGCCCAAATCTCACTCCCCATAGTAACACACTATTCTCAATTCCATTATACAGTTGGCTCTTGAACAACATGGAGGTGAGCAGCACTGACAAGCTTTCTTCCACCCCCCGTGCAGTTGAAAATTCAAACAGAACTTTTGACTCCCTCAAAACTCAATTGCTAATAGCTTATGGTTGATCAGAATCCTTACCAATAAGATAAACTATCAATTGACACGTATTTTGTATGTTATATGATTTATATATTCTTTTTTTTAAATGTTTTATTTTTATTTTTGAGACAGAGAGAGACAGAGCATGAACGGGGGAGGGGCAGAGAGAGAGGGAGACACAGAATCGGAAGCAGACTCCAGGCTCTGAGCCATCAGCCCAGAGCCCGACGTGGGGCTCGAACTCATGGACCGTGAGATCATGACCTGAACTGAAGTCGGACGCTTAACCAACTGAGCCACCCAGGCGCCCCTTCTATACTATATTCCTAAAATAATCTAGAGAAAAGGAAATGTTATAAAGAAGAGCATAAGGAAGAGAAAATACATTTACCATACTGTCCTGTCTATCGAAAAATATCCACATGTAAATAAACCCCTGAAGCTCAAACCCATGTTGTTCAAGGCTCAACAGTATTTTGTTTTTCTTTAAAGGACTCATAAATGGTCTAACACCTCTTTTTTAATTTGCCTCTATGCTTAGGTATGATCTAAGAAGACTTTGTCCTTTTATGTACTAGTACACACACTAACTTCACCTCTGTAAACCACTTAAGATGATAACAGAGAGTATTTACTGAAACAAAATGGGAACAGAGAGAGTTCAGCAAGTGAAACTATCTTTAAAACTAAAATATTTATCAAGGCACGTGGTGCAGATTTCAGAAAAGTGGGTTAGTTGCTGATGCTGCAGCTAATAGTGCAAGATGATTAATACTACTTCACATATTTCACAATTTTGTCCAAGGGGTGAGCAATAATGTTTAAATTTTTTTTTTAATCTGTATTTATTTTTGAGAAAGAGAGAAAGATTCAGAGTGTGACCGGGGGGAAGAACAGAGAGAGAGGGAGACACAGAATCCAAAGCAGGCTCCAGGCTCTGAGCTGTCAGCACAGAGCCCGACGCGGGGCTCAAACTCATGAACCGTGAGATCATGACCTGAGCTGAAGTTGGATGCTTAACTAACTGAACCATCCAGGCGCCCCAATAATGTTTAAATAGGGCATACTAAGATTCTGTATCTCAGCTTCATTATCTGCTACCTGTATGAACGTGAACAAATTTTTAAATTTCTTAATTATTTTTATTTGAGTATAGTTGACACAGAATGTTACATTAGTTCCAGGCGTACAGCATAATGGTCCGACAAGTCTGTGTATTATACTATGCTCCCCACAAGTGTAGCTGCCATCAGTCACCATGATGCTGTTACAGTACCATTGACTATATTCCCTATGCTGTGCCTTTTACTCCTGTGACCTCCAGTTATGGAGTTTTTTTAAACTTCTCTAAACTGGTTTTGTTATCTGAAAAATGAGATCATAATACTTCTTATCACGAGTGTATATGAAGTATTATATTAGATCATGCACGTAAAATGTTTAGGGCAGCACCGGCGGCTAGTCAGTAAATATTAATTCAGTAAGTATTTTAACAATTAATATTATCAATAATTATACATTTATATTTCTACCAATAACTAGAGTTACATGGTCATTTAGTTTTGTGTGTATGTTTACTTATTTAAACGATCAAAAAGAGGGGGGAAAGGAAGGAGTACAAACACAGTCTTTTTTTAAAGATGTCATAGTATCAGAGATGTCATTCTGTTATACATTTTATTTGCTTTCCACTCTACAGACTTTCCTTAAGTGGCATTATACATTCTTATGTCTTCAACTACCAACGCAATTGTGCAAAGAACTTTATCACCAGAGCAGACCTCTCTCATCAGGTTTATACTCTATAAAAATCTACTCATTGCATATTTCTTTTTGGATGTCCCACTGCAACCCTAAACTCAGCAGATTTCAAAATGTTATTTTGAAAATCTATTTCTCCTCTTGGACTCATTAACAGCCACTGAGCTACAACCCATCCCCACAGGCCATCACACCCCATGTCCTGTCAAGTCTACCTCTTTAATTTTCATCAGTCACGTCTCTCGTCTTGGTCTCCAGCACTATGCCACTTCAACCGAGGTCCCGATCATCCTCTGTGCATAAGGCGGCTATAGCCTCCTAACATATCTCTCTGCCTCCATTCTCGCCTCCATCGTTGTTCCAAAGGAATCTTGAAATTTGAAAAGTGATCATGAAAGGATCCCCGTCACCTTCAGGATAAAATCTGAAGTCTTTAGCATGGAATACAAAATCTCTCATCATTTTCGTTCTCTCATATTTCCGGCTCTTGCTTCTTCCCACCCCATACACTGTGCTGAGAATTACTTGAAGTTTATCAAATATTCCATGATTCCCTCATAGTTTTTTGTACTTTTCCCAAGTGGCTTCTACTGCCTACAATGCCACCCCACCTTCATTTTTTTTAATCTCACTAATTCCTAACTAGCTGTATAACTTGGCTTAGATGCCTTTACTTATAGGTAGCCTTCTCTAGACCTTCTCTCTACACGTGAAGCTTTCAGGGTTTGCCTTTACAGGTGCACTTATTCTGTGCATGATGATGGGTTTGCTTGAGCAACATGAGCCTGAGTTTCTTGATGGAAGGAAAAGTGGCTTGAATCTCCATATCCTACGTAATAATTCCCACCATCCCACACACGCAGAAATGGCCATGTATTAAAAACAGTGGACTATGTAGATTTGAATAAATGATATTATAACCTTCCCCAATCACATATAATGCTTTTGTGTCCTCCTTTATGTCTGTCTCCCCTATCTTCTCCCAAAACTTACCCATACATGAAGTTTTGTATGAGGTAAAAAGAAGATAAGACAGCAAGCTTCTTTCTGTAGACTCTTTTCCCTAAACGCACTCTCATTAACAGCTGCTAACTTGAGGAATGTGGTGTGAAAGGAAACTGGTTATTGTCCACTGTCTTAATATTGGCCTTGTCCACTAGCAAATATGATCACTTGTACTCCTATGACCACTTTAAGATAGGTAAATTTGTAGATATTGTATGTATTCTGACTAGAAAAAAATGTTCAAATTATTGGAATTAGACTGTGTTACCTCAATTTACACATTCAACTTTCTAAAGAATTGTTTTTATTCTCAGACTTATATACAGTTTAAGGGGATACCAGCCAATACCAGAGACAAAATGCCCTGAACTTTGAAAGTCTCATGAAACACCACTTTGGCAGGAGGTGGGGTGGGGGGTGGGGTGGGACTGTTGCCGTGACTGACACATGGATGTAAGGCTTTGGATGGGCTCCACAACTCAGGCTGAGAATCTGTAAGAAATCAAGTTAGTGGCATTTTCTGCTAAGTTTTATAAAATTTAGGATCACAACAAAATGTAAATGGTTAGGTGATATTTTTTGGAAATGATATCCTTTACACCCCAAGTACAAGGTGTGTATTAATTTGTATGCTGTGCTTAATTTGAAGGTGTGCTGAAGAAAGCAAAATATGTTCTGTGAGCAAACCAAGGCAAATTTCTTTAGAGCTTAACCTCTCTACATATGCACAATTCCTGAGCAGTGAAATGAAATCATGTTGCTTGCTGGATTTGTGTAGTCTTTTTGTGAATATCTGATATTGTTGACTTTATCACTTTTGTCAACATGGAGTCTTTTGTCAGTGAGCCATCATCCCAGCAGGCTCAGTCCTGAGGGCAGGCATTAACTTTGCTAGCACTGTGAGGATTCTCAAACATTAGTATTCTAATGAGGTACTCATGTGTCTCCTTCTATATTAAGAGCATCTCTATACTAAACCTGCTGCTTCTATATCTACACCAAAGTCACAGATCATGGATTGAAGAAAAATTAACCTGAAAACAGAAGGTAATTTTTTGCAAGGCTTTTTACGGTTTGCCATTTATAAAACCCAAAGTCATTGACAACCTCGTTTAACCCAATTAGTCATCAGTGAGGGACCACAAAACAGTGTGACTCTCTTTACAAACCGAAGTAAATTGTGATATAATGTCTGCCTATTTTATTTGCTTGTTTGAAGAGCAAGAAAATATGGAGCTCTCCTTGATCCCGGGACTTTTGAACCAGGAGTGTTTTAGTGGTAAAATGATGAAACATTCCCGACTTTTTCCCAGCTCAGTAAAAGGTAAGCCAAGCTGTGCTGTGAATACCAAAGCCTCAGGCAGATTTCCACCAAGAGGGCAAAATTGTTTTTCTTTCTTTGAAGGAGTACATGTGGCTCCTGAAGAACCATGAAACTAGGGGGAAAATGAAGAGGAAACAGTAAATCTGTTGGGAAAAAAAGATGTGGTATAATATATACATTACAAATCACTTCAAAATTTCCTCCGAAGATCTAAAATAATTAAAAGGCTTTGAAAAAAATAGGCATAACATTCCTGCCAAAAAGTTACTTAACATACCCTCCACTTTTTCACTTCTGGTTTGCTGAAAATTGATATCCTTATAGATGTCATTTGTAGAAACTGATTTACCATTTATAAGTAGGAATATTCATTATTTTCCTTACACGTGCATATATTTAAATTTGCAGTTCCCCTTATTTTTATAAAACTTTTGCAAAACTTTAACAGAACAGGGTTAAACAATTTTAAACAATTTTAAGATCTAATATTTGTACTAAGTCTGAAATAATTATAACATTTTGGAGTAAAGTAATAATGGTCTCTTAAAGCGCCAGAAGTTTCATGTCAGCTTGGAGTTATAAACATCAGTGTAGGGATTTTGAGAATCCTTGTATATAAGAAATAAAGCTGAAATCCATCCGGCATGCCTCTTGAGTTCTCATTCCAAGCTTCTAGATGACACTCACAAATGCTAGTTTTAACTATACTTTGGGGGTTTCCCCCATCCAAAGCTTCAATTGATTAAGAACATTATATGGGTAAATGTCCTTGACTGAAATACAACGCTTCCTCCTGCAATCGCTACGGTCCACATCATGGGGAAGAGTAACTGTGCAACCACGTATACTGCTTTCTGAGGTACCCTAGAATAAACTCTTACACAAATTTTAATAGTCATCAAATTTGACAAAAATAGAAACATCCAATCAACATTTATGCTTAGGCATTTCAAAAATATCCACTTCAATTTATTTTTTAAATTTTTAAACATTTATTTACTTTGGAGGGGGGAGGGGCAGAGAGAGAGGGAAACACAGAATGGGAAGCAGGCTCTAAGCTCTGAGGTCTGAGCTATCAGCACAAAGTCCCACGCGGGGCTCGAACCTACCAGCCGTGAGATAATGACTCGAGCCGAAGTGGGACACGTAACCGACTGATCCACCCAGGAGCCCCTCCACATCAATTTATATAGCTATTCATGCAATCATCAAACATTGGTTGAGCATTCATCATATCCATGCACAGCCCCTCTAAGAACTGGGAAAAAAAGGCATTCTGGCCCAAGCTTGAAAACTTTATGAGCTCGTATCAGGAGGCAGCCGCGTACAAAATAAGCACAACAATCGGACACAGAATTCTGATATCACGTGTGCCTCTATGTCACTGAGGAATCCTACAATTAAATAAAAATTCAGGAAACAAATACTTTTTTGATAAATTAGAAAGTCTGAAACCTAGTTTCAGGTAAGTTTTTTATAGTAATCACAATATACCAATAATATTTTTGACTGTCACCTCTGACTCAATGAAGCTCAACTTTCAAATTAAAAAAAAAACTTACTTGAAATGTGTATTATTTGATTTTCAAAATTTTTCTCTATTAAACAAATCATCTTAAAAGTCTTAACATTAACTTCAAAATTTAACAACAAATCACAAGATATTTTAAGAAAGAGTTTTTGTCTGTCGAGGAGATATAGAGATAAGACAATAGTATGGAATATGTGTGACATAATGGAATAGACATTTTGAATAGCATACCACTTGAATATTCATGTGCAATAATGGCAATTTCTAATTAAAGGGCTATAGTTATTTTAAAGCTGTAAAACATGGCTTTTAAAATGAAATATTAAATGATTAAAATAGATTTCTCCTATTTTATGCAGCAACTGTGATTATATGTAAATTTATCTACAATTAGATAAAATGTGTGAAAAGCTATAAAGATGGCTCTACACTAGTTGATCAAATGAGTCCAGATTTTATCCAGTGCAGACCATTTGATTATGTATGCAGACACTTATCTTTCTGTTTGAATAATGCATGGGAATGATAAGATGTTTATTTTCAGATTTCAAAATGAACAGTGACTGTGCTCTGGAAACAAAGCATGTTGTTTGTTTATTTATTTATTTTAGATGTCTCTGTCTCCTGAGCACACAGCAGGAGAGTTTAGGACCTCCAAAGAGTCTCCTGATCTCTATCTGCTATCATATTTCAACTCATTTGACTTTGAACAACCACTTCAAAGTAAATTGCTTAAGAAACAATTTTTAATTTAGGGCAATTAAAGATTTGGGGTATATAAGAATTTAAAACTTTTATAATTTAAAACTAAAACAAAGAAAAATAAAACAAAATGAAAACTGTAACCTTACTTTCTGAAGTTGAGAAGAGTATGAAAAAAAAAGTAACACTCATAATATATAAAGAGAATATGCTAATGGGTACAATGTGCCATTATTTTACTAATAGGTGTATGGAAAATGGAAATGAGTAGATATTAAAAAACTATACTATGGATGGTAAATAAATATATGAAAAAGATTTCAACTTCATTAGAAATAGAAAAGAATCTTAAATGTATATGCATATGTACATACACATGCATATAATGTATGTACATATGCATATACATTATATATCTTTTTATATATATCTATATTCCTATACCTCTCTCTATAGTATATAAATATAAATAAATAATTTTATATATACAGAATATATACTCCTATCAACTGAACAAGGTCAAAAAAGTGTAAGCATACCCACCTTCAGATGAGTTTCTGTACATATTAAGAACAATAGAAATTAGATGAAGAATTATTCTCATGTCCTCTTGTTCTGAGTATTCATCTCTTGATGTGACAAAACATATAAACATAATTTTGAATGAGCTTAGCAAAGCATCATTTTTTGGTACCAAAAAAAAAAAAATTAACATTTGCATGATAGCCAAATATTTACTTTTAATGATGGAATTCTGTGCTTTTCAAGCCACATAATAGATTTTTATACCAGGCAATTATTTTCAGGTTCCAACACTCAGATGACAGGGGAACAAAAAGTCAATTAAGTAACCTCCTTAAGTCTTCACAGAGAGGCAGGAATGAATTCAAGTTTGAGCTCACCTTTTCTGATTCTGCCTGTGTGTGTGAGTGCAGAAGGGGAAATGGGTTGGAGGTTTGTTCCAAAGTTTCAGAGAATATTTTCTTTAGAATGATTTTCATGTAAAAATTGCTCTGAAATAGTTCCTATTCCACCTAAAGTATTTATCTCAAGCATCTTCGCGCCAACGTTGTCAGAAAGCAAGCACTCAGAAGGGTTCATTTCCTATCCCAGATAAGTGAAGTATTTAAATAAAATTGTCATTTCTTTTAGTGATAAAAAGGTATAGAAGTTAAAAATCATTTACATGGAGCAAAACTGTAATGTAGATGCTGCAGAATCCCTCCCAGTTGAAATGTAAGAATAAAGCTTTTCTTTCTAACATCTTAAAATAGTTCATTACAAAATAGAAAAGGAATAAGTATAGTCCAAGGTGTCATTGGGACATATTGTTTTCAGTTTGTGTATTTATAAGAGTAATCTTAAAGCTTCATTCTGGTACAGAACCAAAGTTAAATAAAAAACATTTCAGATATTCCATTTTGATGACATTTTTTTTCCTGGAGGCTAATGCTTTGCTTAACCCTTTAGGAATTCAGGCTGAACGACTGGGAGTGCTATTTGTCTCAGGAAAGAGTTGCCGAGGGAATCAAATGTGTTGTTTGAGTAAGTTATATACATTATGCAGGTAGGTAGGGTTGTTGGGACTGACCCTAAGTAATTTGCTTCCAAGCTGTCTTTCCTAACTTTCTTGTTTGGAATCCCCATCTCTCAATTTTCCAGGGCTGTTCCGTGCTCCCATGGGCATGGTCCCCACAGTTACGCTTCATGGTTCAGATTTCCCCCTTCCCCAGATGCAAACTTCTGATTCCAATATCCTTGGGCCCTGCTTCATGATTGTTTAAATACACACACACACACACACACACACACACACACACACACACAACTAGCGCAAACCTTACCTTATGTATATATAGGAGAAGGCATTACTTATTTCAAGGGACACGTTAATATTTTAACCTCTTCTCACACTTAATCCAAAGACATGCTTCTTGCTTCTAACATTTAAAATTCAGGCCCCAGGTGAAAGTCATTGGTGGAAATAAGAACATGGAAGTCTTTTGATGTGTGCAATTCTATTAGTAAATAAGGCTGAGCCTGAAAGTAATATGGAACATAAAAACTCATAGTGTCATGAAATAAGATGATCAATTTTCAACTTCTCACTTCACTCCATCCTCAACTTCAAAAACTGTGAATGCTCCTCGAATGCCAATGTACCTGAGATTTTGGTAGAATGAGATTCTGATTCAGTGGATCTGGGGTATGACCTAAGGCTCTGCATTTTTAACTAGCTCCCTTGTGATACAGACACCTCTGGCTCATGGACCACATTTTGAGTGGTAAGATACCATGAGACGTCAGAATGTTTTTTTTAACTTTGTTTTTTTTAAATTATTTTGTTAATATTTATTTTTGAGAGACAGAGAGACAGCAAGCAGGGGAGGGGCAGAGAGAGAGGGAGACACAGAATCCGAAGCAGGCTCCCGGCTCCACGCTGTCAGCACAGAGCCCCACCTAGGGCTCAAAACCACGAACGGTGAGATCATGACATGAGCCGAAGTCGGACATTTAACCGACTGAGCCACCCAGGCACCCCGAGACATAAGAATGTTTTATGTTTGGGAATAAGACACCTGGGGCTTATTTAAATTATTGTATCTGGGGGCGCCTGGGTGGCTCAGTCGGTTGGGCGTCCAACTTCGGCTCGGGTCATGATCTCACGGTCTGTGAGTTCAAGCCCCACATCGGGCTCTGGGCTGACAGCTCAGAGCCTGGAGCCTGTTTCGGATTCTGTGTCTCCCTCTCTCTCTGACCCTCCCCTGCTCATGCTATGTCTCTGTCTCAAAAATAAATAAATGTAAAAAAAATTTTTTAAAAATTTATTGTATCTGTCTATAAAGGACACTTTATTTCCTAAGTATTAGGAAAATAATTGTATATGTATTTTTTTTCTATTTACTCCCATCCTTCCCCCAAATACTTCATCACGACAAGATAAATGCCTCATTCGTAATAGAAGGTTCTTTGTGGCTTGGTCAAACAATCAAAGCACTCCTAACTTCTTTCTAACCATGTAAAATTGTGCTCATTTGCTCAACACCTAGTATTGTTTTCATACAGTTCACTACTTTTGTGCATACAGAGTTCCTTTGTCTGGGCTTTACTATCCTGACTTGCCCTCCTGTTCCCTCTGGAAATGTCCTTCAAGAATCCAATCATACACAGTCACCTAATGCCACATGATCTAGTGTAGCAAATACTAAACACTTAACATTAAAGAAATTTTCTTAACACAAGTCTGAAAAATCAGCAAAAATTTTTAGAAAGGAAAATATTATTGCAAAAAGTCAAGCCTATTATTACATTGTTTATTAATTTCAGAGCAGTTAGGATTTTGACGCCAGTTATGCTTCCTTTTGGTACACTGAAAAATATATTCTCAAAGTAATATACAGAATTGAGGTTAAGATGGACTGATTTAGTAGTCATCACCTCCCATACCTTCCTTAGTTTCCCCATAAAATTCTTATGCAATCTCAAAAGCAGATGTAAATCTGCAACTGTGCTAGAAACTAGGACTATTGATAAAAGGTATGCTAGATCTCAGGAGGGATTTCCACACACAAAATACAAATGAATCCCCAAGTCAGAGCAGCAGGACAAGAGATACTGGGAAAATGACAGTCTGTGTCCTGAACACTGCCCCACATACATGGACACAGCATCAAGCCAAAGGAGGCAGCTATCATCCAATTCAGGAAAGTAGATTTCTGCAGTAGCAACATACATATTTTTTCCCCCACTCAAGACCTAACCTCCAATAACATTCTGGGACTACAGCAAGCCTACTTGTACATTGCCTACTACAACAGCAACTTCCCTTCTCTCCTTTAGTGCAGAAGCTGCCTGCCTCCCATTATAAAATGTTAAAAATGTAAGCCACTCTACTCTGGGGCTTCCTTGTGGCCAAAGGTGGTCATGTGACCCTGTTCTGACCAATGAGATAAAAGGGGACTTCTAGGGAACTTTTTTTTTTTTTTTTTACCTGAGAAGAACCATTATCTCTCACCACTCCTTTCTTCTTGCCTTTATAAGCATCTCTTTTGTAAGGTTTAAAGTAACCTCATGAAGGTGATGAGCAGAAGAAAAAGGAAAAGAGCTGACCTGCTAATCAACCTTGGGGTCCTCCCCATCTAGGTGTGCGCTGGGTATTGTGTTTATTACAGATGAAACAATTGAAAGTGTATATATGATAGACTGAAAGAGGGAGGGAAGGGTGCAATCTGTGATTTATGCATATTTGACAAAATAATTCCAGCAGTATGGTTTATGGAAAATCATTCCCCTTTCCTGAGCTTTCAACCAATCTATCCTGAGTCATAGTTTTGGAGCATCTCTGCATTTTATTTTGGATCTCTTAGAATGGAAACACCTAAGTCTAGTATCAGTAACCCCAGGTCAAGACAGAGAGTGGAAAATCCTGAAAGGAGATTTCTGGCTACTTAAAGAAGGTAGCTTTCAGTTCTGCATGAGGGATCATCTCACCCTGGCCTGCCAGAGGCCAAGAGGACCTGTGCCTCAGTGATCTATCAAAGATCAAAAAGACCACTTAAAGGAGCCCAAGGGAGCTGAGTAACTAGAAAATTAAGAAAGCAATAAAATAATAATGCACAGCTAGTAAAACAGCTGCTGAAGGAGACAGATGACATTTTGATTACAAAAATAATAATAAATAGAACACTTACCAATGTTCTAGTAAAGCACTAGAGATACCCCAGGGTAAAAATAATAATTTCCTAAATAAATAATTCAGTAGATAAAATGAAGAAAAAGTATCCATGTAAGAACTGAATTAGACTTAGATATCAAGTGTAAATCTATATTATATATTTATATTACATTTTGTATTTATAGAGCAGTTTTTATATTTATATTTTAGAGCAGTTTTAGGTTCGTAGCAAAAAAATACAACACCTGAGATAGCATAGCCTTCCCTATTATCAACTTCACCCACCTGAGTGGTACATTTATTCTAATTGATTAACCTACACTGACATATACAATTATTCAAAATCCATAGTTTATATTAGGACTCACTCTTGATTGTACATTCTATGGGTTTGGGCAAATGTGTAATGATATGCAGCCATTATAGTGTCATACCGAGTATGTTCATTGCCCTAAAAATCTTCTGTGTTCCACTTATTTATCTCTCCCCCACCCATCTCTGACAACCACTGCATCTATTTACTGTTTCCATAATTTTATGTTTTCTAGAATGTCATATAGTTGGAATTATACAGTATGTTGACTTTTAAGATGGGTTTCTCTCACTTAGTAATATGCATTTGAAATTCCTCCATGTCTTTTTTTTTTTTTTAATTTTTTTTTTAACGTTTATTTTTGAGGCAGAGAGAGACAGAGCATGAACGGGGGAGGGTCAGAGAGAGGGAGACACAGAATCTGAAACAGGCTCCAGGCTCTGAGCTGTCAGCACAGAGCCCGACGCGGGGCTTGAACTCACTGACCATGAGATCATGACCTGAGCCGAAGTCGGCCGCTTAACTGACTGAGCCACCCAGGCGCCCCCTCCATGTCTTTTTTAACGGATAAATAGCCAATTTCTTTTGAGTTTCTTTTTACTTGTATTTCTTTTTAGATGTTAACTGTAGGATTTTGGTAGATAGGCTTTGTCAAATTTGGGAAGTTCCCCTCTATTTTTAGGTTACTGAGAGGTTACCATGAAAGAATGCTGGATTTTGTCAACTACTTTTTCTGCACCTATTGATATGACCATGTGGACTTTCTTTTTTAGTCTGTTGATGCGATAGATTACATTAATTTATTTTTGAGTATTGAATTGTTCTTACATGTCTGTGATAAATCCTACTTGGTTATGGTGTATAATTCTTTTTATACATTGTTGAATTTGATTTTGTTGAGAATTTTTGTGTCTATGTTCATGAGAGATATTGGCCAGTAGTTTTCTTTTCATGTGATGTCTTTGTCTGATTTTGATATTAAGGTAATGCTGGTCTCATAAGAAAGAGTTAGGATGTGATCCCTGTATTTCTATGGTTCAAAAAAGATTGTGAAGATTTGATATAATTTCATCCTTAAATGTTTGGAAGAATTTACCAGTGAACTCATCTGGGCCTGGTGCTTTCTCTTTTGAAAGACTGCTAATAATTGATTCAATATCTTTAATAGGTATAAGTCTATTCAGATTCTCAATTTCTTCTTGGGTAAGTTTTGGCAGACGATGTCTTTCAAGGAATTAGTCCAATTTATCTAGCTTATCAAATTCATGGGCCTTGAGTTGTTGATTGTACTTCTTTATTACTCTTTTAATGTCCATGGGACTTTGAGTGATATTCCCTCTGTGATTTCAAATACTAGTAATTTGTCTCCTATCTTCTTCTTAGATATCCTGAGTAGAAGCTTATCAATTTTATTGATCTTTTCAAAGACCCAGCTTTTGATTTCATTGATTTTATCTATGGATTTCCTCTTTTCAATTTCCTTTATTTGTGCTCTATTGTTATCTCTTTTCTTCTGGTTACTTTGGATTTAATTTACTCTATTTTTTAAATAATTTCCTAAGTTCAAAACTTAGGTTATTGATTATAAGTCTTTCTTCTTCTCTAAGATATACATTAAATATTATAAATTGCCCTCTAAGAAATGTTTTTTTCTGCATCCTACAAATTTTGTTATTATCTTTTCATATAGTTGGAAATATTTTTAAATTTATCTTGAGATTTCTTCTTTGACCCATGTATTATTTAGAAGCACATGGATTAATATTCATGTATTTTGGTATTTTCCAGTTACCTTTATGTTATTGATTTCTGGTTTAATTCCATTGTGGTCTGAGAGCAGATGTTGTATGATTTCTTTTCTTTCAAATTTGTTAAAGCATATTTTATGGCCCACAATGTGGTCTGTCTTGATGAATATTCCATGTGAGCTTCAGAAGAATGTGTAATCTGCTGTTGTTGGGTAAAGTAGTATGTAAATTTTCATTATATACAGTTGATGGTGTTGTTGATTTAAACTATGTCCTTATGGTTTTCTGCCTGCTGGATCTGCCCATTTCTTATAGAGGCAAGTTGAAATCTTCAACTATGATAGTGAATTCATCTATTTCTCCTTATGGTTCTATCAGTTTTTGTTTCACGTAGTTTGATGCTTTGTTGTTAGGTGCATACGCATGGCATGTTTTCTTGAAGAATTATCTCCTTACTTATCATTATGTAATCTTCTTTATCCCTGATAACTTTCCTTGCTTTGAAGTCTGCTGTGTCTGAGATTAATAGTTATCCATTGCTTTCTTTTGGTTAGTGTTAGCGTGATAATATTTTTCTCCATCTCTTTATTTTTAATCTATATGTGTCTTTATATTTAAAGTGGGTTTCTTGTTATGCTCTGATGATCTCTTTCAGTGGATACATTTGAACCATGAATGTTCAAAGTTATTACTAATACAGTTGGAATAATATCTGCCACATTTGTTACTGTTTCCAATTTGTTGTCCTTGTTCTTTATTCTTATTTTTGGCTTCCATTCTTTTTCTGCCTTTTGTGGTTTTAACTGAGCATTTTATAAGATCCCATTTTCACTCCTTAGCATATCAATTATACTTAATTTTCTACTGTTTCAGGGGTTTGTGATACACTTTTTAAAAAATATTTTATTTATTTTTGATAGAGACAGAGTACAAGTGGGGGAGGGGCAGAGAGAGAAGGAGACACAGAATCTGAAGCAGGCTCCAGGCTCTGAGCTGTCAGCACAGAGCCCGACATGGGGCTCGAACTCACAAACTGCAATATCATGACCTGAGCCGAAGTCAGACGCTTAACCAACTGAGCCACCCAGGCACCCCTGTGATATATTTTTATACAACTAATCCCAAGGCCTCTTTCAATACCATACTGCTCCATGTCACAGATAGTATGAGATACCTTATAACAAAATAATCCTAATTTATCCCTCTTATCCCTTGTATCATTGCTGCCACTCATTTCATCTATATATAAGCATCTATAAATACATAAGCAAATACAAATTGAATGTGTTGTTGCTATTATTTTGAAGAAAAATTACCTGTTAGATCAATTAAGAATAAGAAAAAAAAAACCCTTTATTTTACCTTCACTTATTTCCTGCCCTGATTCTCTTAATTTCTTTATATAAACCCAAGTTTCTGACCTACATTATTTGCCTTCTCTTTAAAGAATTTCTTTGAACATTTCTTGCAAGATAAGTCTATTGACAACAAATCCCCTCAAGTTTTATTTATCTGAGACAGTCCTTATTTCTCCTTCACTTTTGAAGGATAACTTTGCAAATACAAGAATTCTAGGTTGCTGTTTTTTATTTCTCTCAACACATTATATATTTCACTCCACTCTCTTCTTGCCTCCATGATTTCTAAGAATTCATATGTTATTCCATCTTTATTCCTCTATGGTAAGGTGTTTTTATCCTCTGGCTTTTTTCAGGGTTTTAAACAAATTTGATTCTCTGTAGTTTGAAAATGATAGGCCTAGGCTATGATATGAAAGGCAAATCCTTGGTTTTCTTAAAATTTCCAGTCTCTGGTTACATTGCTCCTCTGTTCTGACCTGCTGTCTACTTCATCTGTCCATCACAGCTCTTTACATATTAATCCCAATATGCTAATAAATAATAGTTGTTTTAAATTCCCAGTCTAATAATTTTAACATCCTTGCCATGTCTTAAATCCAATTATATCAATAATAACTAAAAATATACATGGTCTAAATGTGTCTTTTGACAGGGATTGTCAGAGTGAAATCAAAAAACACCACCTAACTTTATGTAGTCTATGAGAAACTTCAAATTGTTTTGTTCGTTTGTTTTGCTTCTTAGTATCCCTTGTAATTTTTTCTCAATAGTCAGATACAATATGCCAGATAAAAGGAACTGCTGTAAATGTGTTTTTAGGAAGGGGTGAGGGACTATGATTACATCACAGTCTTTTAGTGAATCTATGTCTATTGACTGTGAACTTCACAAGTGTTTCTCAGTCCCTTTCTCTTTTTCCTTAAGTGGGACAGGATGATTACAGTGGCTAGAGTAAGGTATTTCCTTTCTCCCACGTGGAAGGCTCAAACTGGCTATAGTTTCATATTTCCCACTCCCCAGGTCAGTTACATTCTGATAAAACCCCAACAGGGTAGGCCCTGGCCAACTAGGTTTTTTGTTTTTTGTTTGTTGTTGTTTTTAGCCAGACCTTGTTGAGAAGAGCAGAATGCTCTGGTGTATTTCAAGATGATTTCTTTTCCACAATATTTATTGTGAGGATGTGGTTGAAATCCTGCAGGCAAAAGTCACAAAAGTGTGGGGATCCTCCAATGAATGAGTCCCCTGGAGTTTTAACCCTGGGACTTAGCCACTTAGGGTCTTCAAAAATTTGAGGAGAAGAAGCAAGGCTATTAATTCAGAGCTTGCCATACCAAGGGAGGCAGCCACCATTGCTTGTGTTTGGCATAGACTTGAAAGCCGGCGGGGTGGTAGAACTTTACAGTGAAAAAAGGAAAGGCTTTAGATATTCCCTGATTGGAGTATGTTAGCATGGGGAAACTGCATGCAGGCTAACTAGAAGTGGGGCATCCTATATAACTGGTTATGGGAACATATTTGGCTTTCTTCATATTCTTTCATATTTGGAAACAGGGACAAAAATTAGGGAACTGTCAGTTATTGATGAAGTCCTGGTCATTTGGGGCCAATTGCTGCAAGATCTGTCTTTTGGCTTCCTGGATGGGTTGTTGCAAATGGTAGTGCAGAGAGCACATTACGGCAAGTGAAAGAAACCAGACACAATTGATCACATATTTAATGATGTCATTTTCATGAAACACCTAGAAGGTAAATCCTTAGAGGCAGAATGCAGATTGGTGACTTCCAAGAGCTGGGGGGAGGAGGGAGGCAGAAATGGGGAGCATTGTTAAATGGATATGGGAATTAAAGAACATTCCTCAGCACTCAGATTTAAAGAAAAAGTATAACCTATCTAAATACAATGAAAATGAAATTCCTTTATTATTAGGGGGAAAAAAATCTACTACATATCTAAAGATCTTATAAAAAGAACAATATAAACCAAAAGAAAGTAGGAACTGAGAATCAACAAAGATAAAGGCTAAAATTAGTTAAATTGAAGATGAAATCTAGATTGAAGGCAAGACAAAGCAAACTTTGAGATCCTATTAAAGAAAGACAGCAAAAATATATATAATTAGAAATGATAAAGAGGATGTGTCACATATTCAGAAGAGTTTTTTTAATTAAAAGAGAACAATAGCTCATGAAATTTGATAACAATATATTTGAAAATATGTGAAAATGAATCATTGACTGGAAATAATTATTTCTCAGCAACATAACTTCCCCAAACTAGACAACTTTAGTAAACCAGTTCTACAGAAAAGATTCACCGATTTGTTCATTTAACGTATCTTTATTGAACACCTACCCTATGACAAGCATTGTTGTAGAGAAATAAAAGAGACAAAAACTTAGGTATATGATTTTTAAAACCCCAGGACTACTTGGATCAACTTCACAGTACCTAGGGCAGGTTCTCGAAGAGTCAGCGATCAAATCAGAGGACTAGAATAGAAAGCTTCCTGTCCCCCACCCCATCCTAAAGGCACAAGTACAGTATTTCCCTTTATCTGGAATATCATATCTGGCTATTGAGAAAAAGTTCCAAGGGATACTAAAAAGCAAAAACACCATTTGAAGCTTTTTCATAAAATTTCATGCCACATCTTTAGTTTTTAAAATCTTAGCAAAGTATAAATAGATGTATATTTCTTCAAAATGTTTAAGAACTTCTATCTAAAGACGAAAGCCAGAACTTAATTTAATTATAAAACGTCAGACACATGCCATTTTGTTCAGGATTCGCATGAGAATCCCAACTGCAATCAGTTATTATGGCTCAATATTACTCTGGAAGTTCTGGTCTATTCAATGAAATTAGAAAAATAAAAAATGTAGAACTAGGGCGCCTTGGGTGGCTCAGTCAGTTAAGCATCCAACTCTTGATTTCATCTACAGTCATGATCCCAAGGTCAAGGGATCAAGCCTCAAGTAGGACTCTGTGCTGAAGGTGGAGCCTGCTTAAGAGTATCTCTCTCTTTCCCTCTGCCTTTCTGCCCCACTCACATTCTTCCTTTCTCTCTAAAAAGATTAATTAGTTAATTAATAATAAATAAATAAATAAATAAATAAAATGTGCAACTGTTATAATATTAAAAATGTTATTTTCACAAAGGTAAAAAAAAATCAGAGACAAATGTACATAAAATGAAGATTGGTTAAAAGTGAATATGATACAATCTGTCATAAAAATAGTACTGAACATATATTGAATTTGAGGGGGCACCTGGGTGGTTCAGTCAGTTAAGCATCAGAGTCTTAATTTCAGCTCAAGTCATGATCTGTCAGTTTGTGAGATCAAGCCCTAAATTGGGCTCTGCACTGACAACAAGGGGCCTGCTTGGGATTTTCTCTCTCCCTCTCTCTCTGCCCCCACCTTGCTCATGCTTGCTCTCTCTCTCTCTCTCTCTCTCTGTCTTGCAAAAAACTTGAAAAAATATTTAAAACATATTGAAATTGGAATTTTATAAACTATTATAACATAAAAATGTTAATTATTAATTAACTCACTGAATAAATATGTGCTGGGCACTCTTTTAGGTAATGGAGATAGGAGGGTTAAAAAAAATACACACACAAATTCCTGCCTCCATGGAGCTTACATTCTGGCAAGAGAACACAGAGTGGCAAACAAGAGTAAATGTATGTTTCTATTCATATTCATGTTTATCCTTCTTAGAAAATAATATATCTTCATATCTAAAACATTATTGTCAGTCTGACTTTGATTTTTGTTGTTGACTTTTTTATAGAGAAATATATTTAAAATATTAGAAACTTAAATATCAAAATATAAATTGTGGCAATCTGCAAACATTATAATTATGGATGATTTCATAGTTTGCATGCTTTTATTTTTTTTCAAAAGTTATTTCTATAATGAATGTAGAAAACACAAAACTTAAAATGATAAAATTTATTTTAAAGCCCACTATAAGGCATCTCAGTTTTTTACTCTTTTTCAATTTATTTATAACCTGGAATATTAATGATCAAATGTCGTATCACAGACTAAACTATAACAATAAAGACCAAATTGTAGTGTGATTTCTCTCTATTATGTTGTTCTGAAAGCTATACTAAAGTTAAATTTGAAATCTGTGCTTCTCTGCAATTAAAATAAATTATATACAATCAAAAACAGTAAAGATTAAGATCGACTGCCAGTTCCATTGGCATCCAAACCATACTCTGCCCCCAAATGCCATGTTGTAATTTGCTAAGCTGAAAGAGCAAACATACATTATCGTAGAGCCAGACATATGATTATCTGGATGAAAGTATGTGTACCATCCGCATAAGGCATAATCCAATACATTACCACATAGCCAAAAAGCCAAATTCAACTCATTCTTATCTTACTGACTCATGCTTGTGAATAAATTTCAATAAGCATTTTGTGCAACCATAACCTTGGAAAGAATATATGATGCATTATTACCCATTTGTAAAATACAGGGTTCTATCCAAACGCAGCTGTTCCTTCATCTTGCTGTCTATTCTAATATTTTGTAATGTTACAAAACGTTACAGAGAATGATTCACAACATTGTTTCAGAAGAAAGATGGAAATTTATGTACCCTGTGCTATAATAAAATACAGTAGTTATGTGGCAAAATGAAGAAGGAAGATTGGACTTGGCACCTCTATAGAAAGCAAACATTCAATAAAGTTGCTTAATGCTCACTTCTACCAGCAAAGTAAAGGCAATTATCTAGACAAATCCTATGAAAAGAGTTATATTTCCTGATAGAAGACACTGCAGAGGCAGACCAGCTAATTGCCAAACATCTTTCATATTTAGAAGATTGTGCTTTCTATGGAACTCATAAGAGTAAACAAAAACTCTTCCTCTAATTGATTTCTTCTTTCTTCCCCTCCCTCGATCCACATCTCTAGCACTGATATATATTGTGTACAAACTGTATCAGACAAGCATTTACTGAGCAGTGTCTATGACAGGTTCTGGTGTATACAGATGAAAAGAATATGGTCCTAGCCTTGAAGTGATTTACATTCTATTTGGGGAGCTAGGATTAAAAATGTAATAAATAATTACTTGTAAATAAATAAGTACCTGTACATGTACCAAGTAGAAAAAAGGAGATAAAAATTAATAATATTCTTGGGTGTCAGGGAAAGTTTTATACAGAGGTTGTCATAGAGTGTGACTTTTCATAGTTCTGCCTTTTTTTTTAATGTTTATTTACTTTTGAGAGACAGAGTGCAAGTGGGAGAGGGGCAGAGAAAGAGAGACACACAGAATCTGAGGCAGGATCCAGGCTCCAGCTGTCAGCACAGAGTCCAACATGGGGCTTGAACCCATGGACCACAAGATCATGATCTGAGCTGAAGTCAGATGCTTAACCAACTGAGCCACTCAGGCACCCCACAGTTTGGCCCTTTGGAGAAGTAGAGAATAATGCCCTTTTTGACAGAACAGGCATGTATATTTGATTGTGCTGTATCTCTTAGGCTTTTTTTTCTTTTCAATTATTTAAATTCTAGCTAGTTAACATACAGTGCATATTGGTTTCAGGAGCAGAATTCAGTGATTCGTCACTTAAATACAACACCCAGTGCTCAACACAACAAGTGCCCTCTTTAGTACTCATCACCCACTTAACCCATCCTCCACCCAACTCCCTCCTTCAACCCTCAGTTTGCTCTCTATCCTTAAAAGTCTCTGATGGTGAGTTTCTTCCTCTCTTTTCCCCCTCTCCCATATGTTCATCTATTTTGTTTCTTAAATTGCACATATTAATGAAATCATACCATATTTGTCTTTCTCTAACTGACTTATTTCACTTATCTTAGGCTTCCTGGGCACTTCTTCATTTGGGAAGTCCCCCTCCAACTTCATCCAAATCAATCCATGGCCCCACTCAGTATTTACTGTCAAACATGCTGGCCGTTGTTCTGAGCCCCAAAGTGCAGTATGCCCTCAAGCAGCTTCTATTCTAATGAGAAGGATGATAAAAGCCTAAGTCAAGAAGCTAAAATGATAGTGACTTTAGTATGATATAAGTGACATTAAATCAAGGGGCTTGGAATGGTCTCTAAGAGTAGGGGTGGGCAAACCTCTATCTACCACCTGTTTTTCCACATAGAACGAGTTTGGAACATAGTCATGGCCATTTATTTACATATTATCTTTGGCTGATTTCCTGAGATAATGGCAGGTTTCGGTAGTTAAGACAGAGATTGCATCATCCACAAAGCTTAAAATATTTACTATATGTTCCTTTACAGAAAAAGTTTGCTGACCCCATCTTAGAGGAACAGATATTAGTTATGAGGCCTGAGTGAAAAGAAGAAGTATATTAATTGTCTATGACCACATGAGGAATTACCACAAGACTTTCTGACTTAAAACAACACATGTTTATTATCTCATGGTTTCTGTAGGTCAGGAATCCAGGTGTGGCTTAGCTGAGCCCACTGGCTAGAGTCTCTAGCAAAGGTGTCAGCCAGCTGGGGCGGCACACGACTCCAGGTTCAACTGGTGGAGAATCTGCTTTCACGGCTTCCTCACAGGCTGCTGTCAGGCCGTAGGTCCTTACTGGCTACTGGAGACATCAGTTTCTTGCCATGTGGACTTCTCAAGGGCCTACTCATTACATAACAGCTGGCTTTCCTTGAGCAAAGGATTGAGTAAATCAACCCATGGTCATCCAGGGCATGAAAGTGAGAAATAAAGAGAAGCCACCACCTATAGTCTAGTCTCAAAGGTGACTTCTCATTAATTTTACCATGTTCTATTCTTATCTCTATGGAAATAAGTCTATAGGTTTAGTCCATGCACAAAGGAAGGGATTACAGGACACAGGTGTCCATGGTAGAGGGATATTAAAAGTTGCCTACCACAAGAAGTCCTGCAGGTAAGAAGAGCATTCTAGATGAATTGCAAAGCCCCACATTAAGAATGAACTTGGTTGCAGTGGTAAAAATAAGTCTTCCAGGAACAACAAAACTAGTGTGACTGGATCATGTGGAAGGGAAGGCAGATAGGTATCAGGGAAATAAGGTCTTGGAGGTCAGGCCTAGATTATGTAGGGATTTACAAATCATGGGAAAGATGTAGAATATTTTTCTACCTATAACAGAAGGTTGCTAGAAGACTTTAAGTTGGAGAGATGACATCCTTAGATTTATGACTTCAAAAGATTTATTTAGTTGAGTGAATGTAAAATAAACTTTACTAGCTAAGGCCATATACTTAATTTTACTTGTCATGGGAATCCCTGGTAATGTTGTTACTGGAGCATGTTGGCTCCTGGATATTGGCTACTGGAAGATCCTCTGTATTTACTAATAAAAGTGGATTAAGAATACGGAGGTGGCTAGAAGGTAACTTGATAAATATGCTTATGACAATGCAAGTGTTTGAAAGTAACCAAATTTGGGCAGGAAAAACTGGTTTTTGAAAAGTTGCATTTTAATTATTTTTAACAGAAAGATATTTTACAAAAATTTCCAGATGGCCATTGTGCTTGACATGATCCATTAATATAAATGGAAAAAGAGACACTTGGTATATAGTTTAACAAAGAAGGATTCCATTTTGAGTTAACTTCCACAACTTATGGGGGCATGTCCACTTCATTTTGGTACAGATTTTGAGGTATAATATGCATACCATATAACCATACATGTAATTTAAATTTTATTTTCCATACATTATTACCAATAGTCAGTGACACCTGGTGGTAGAGCATGTGACTCTTGATCTTGGAGTCATGAGTTAAAGCCTTTCGTTGGGCCCAAAGTAAAAAAATAATAATAATAATTAATGATAATAACAACACACTTGTTTGGAAAATAGAGTTATGTAGAATAAAGAATATAGAATATGTGTCTATTTCCAAAATTCTAATAAAAGGTTCTATTAATTGTTATCGACTTTTTATGAGTCAGAAGAAATACTCTTTTCCATGAGTTATTTTCTGGCCAGCTCTAAAATAGTTGCAATTCTTGGGGGTGCCCAGGTGGCTCAGTTGGTTAAGCGTCCTACTCTTGATTTCAGCTCAGGTCATGACCTCACAGTTTGTGAGTTGGAGCCCCACTTTGGGCTCTCTGTTGTCAGCACAGAGCCTGTTTCAGATCCTCTGTCTCCCCTCTCTCTTACCTTCCCTGCTCGCTCTCTCTCTCTCTCTCTTTCTCTTTCTCAAAAATAAACATTAAAACAAAAGTTTAAAAAAAATAAAATACCTGCAATTCGCTGAAAAAAAAAATTGCCTCGTACTAATTCAACTGAGTAAATGGTCTAGGCATGACTCAAAAAGCAGTGGGAATATAAGTTCAGTTAGCTTAATAATGTCCATTCTGATTTCACTCAAAACTATGGACTCAGCATCATGTGATTAGTGCAAGCCCACCATCTCTATTTTTCGGGCTCATTGCTCTATACCTTGTTTACAACCATTTTGGGACCCTTTTAGAACCCTTTTAGTCTATTAAATGATCAATTTCTTACTGTCATATTCTTCATCCCATCCCTAGCTTCCTTAAATTTTCTTTACTTAAATTCCCTCTTCCTTCAGTATAACCACTCTCCACCCTCAATTTTCTTGCCCTTCATCCTCAGTCAAAGTTACCTAGTCAAATCCAAATTTCAGTCTTTTCTGTCTACATGAGAACAAATGCATACTGCTGCAGAAAAATACACAACCTTGGTAACTTACCTCCCTTCAATTTCATGGTCTCATACCTCATTGTTGCCCAGAAAGCTTATCAGTTTTTTTTTTTAATTTTTTTTTGACGTTTATTTATTTTTGAGACAGAAAGAGACAGAGCATGAACGGGGGAGGGTCAGAGAGAGAGGGAGACACAGAATCTGAAAGAGGCCCTAGGCTCTGAGCTGTCAGAACAGAGCCTGACGTGGGGCTCGAACCCACAGACTGTGAAAACATGACCTGAGCTGAAGTCGGATGCCCAACCGACTGAGCCACCCAGGTGCCCCAACTTATCAGTTTTAATGGTGGATTCTTTTTCCCACTCTCTGAAATTAGTCTACCCCTTCTCATCTCTCCTTCAACAGACAAAATGTCCTCCGTGCTCAGCAATCTTAGCTGATTACATTGCATTTTTTATTGACTAAATAGGTGCAAACAAAAGAGGGCATTCAGATTCTCCCATTCCTGAATCTGATGACCATGAATAGATCATTGCTGTTCTTAAGGTCAGTTCTTCCTTCTGTGGACTGGGTCCCATATCCTCTTTCTTACTCATGACCTTTGCTTTTTCCATCATCAATTTTACCCACTTACTGGACCATTCCCATCAACAGCCTCGACTGACCCAGCATTCTCCTCCAGTATTTTTCTCTTCTTTAGAGCAAACCTCATCAAAAGAATTGTCTGTTTCATCTATTATTCTCTTCCTATTCTCTTTAAATCTATTCTATCATTTTACTAAAAATGCTCTTTTGTTTGTTATTCATGACCTCTATATTTATTTTTATTTTATTTAAATCCAAGCTAGTTAACATATATTGTAATAATGGTTTCAAGAGTAGAATTTAGTGAGTTGGAGGGAAGATGGCGGCGTAGGAGGACGCTGGGCGGACCGCGCGTCCTGCTGATCACTTAGATTCCACCTACACCTGCCTAAAGAACCCAGAAAACCGCCAGAGGATTAGCAGAACGGAGTCTCCAGAGCCAAGCGCAGACGAGAGGCCCACGGAAGAGGGTAGGAAGGGCGGCGAGGTGGTGCGCGCTCCACGGACTGGCAGGAGGGAGCCAGGGTGGAGGGGCAGCCTGCCGGCCAATCAGAGTCCCCGAGTCTGGCTGGCAAAAGCGGAGGGGCCAGACGGAGTGTCTTCCTACAGCAAGCACAACTTAGCGTCTGGGAGGTCATAAGTTACCAGCTCTGCTCAGAAAGGGGGAAGGCTGGAGGACAAAGGGAGGGAGAGTTGCTGAGCCCCCGGACAACAGAGCTCAGTTTGGTGGGGAACAAAGGCGCTCACCAGCGCCATCTCCCCTGCCCATTCCCCAGCCAAAATCCCAAAGGGAACCAGTTCCTGCCATGGAACTTGCTCTCTCCACGCAAACACCCAACTCTGTGCTTCTGCGGAGCCAAACCTCCGGCAGTGGATCTGACTCCCTCCCACTGCCACAGGGCCCCTCCTGAAGTGGATCACCTAAGGAGAAGCGAGCTAAGCCTGCCCCTCCTGCCCCCGTGCACCTTGCCTACCCACCCCATCTAATACACCAGATCCCCAGCACCACGAGCCTGGCAGTGTGCAAGTAGCCCAGAGGGGCCACGCCACCCCACAGTGAATCCCGCCCCTAGGAGAGGGGAAGAGAAGGCACACACCAGTCTGACTGTGGCCCCAGCGGTGGGCTGGGGGCAGACATCAGGTCGGACTGCAGCCACGCCCACCAACTCGAGTTATACACCACAGCACAGGGGAAGTGCCCTTCAGGTCCTCACCACTCCAGGGACTATCCAAAATGACCAAACGGAAGAATTCCCCTCAGAAGAATCTCCAGGAAATAACAACAGCCAATGAACTGATCAAAAAGGATTTAAATAATATAACAGAAAGTGAATTTAGAATAATAGTCATAAAATTAATCCCTGGGCTTGAAAACAGTATACAGGACAGCAGAGAATCTCTTGCCACAGAGATCAAGGGACTAAGGAACAGTCACGAGGAGCTGAAAAGCGCTTTAAACGAAATGCAAAACAAAATGGAAATGACGACAGCTCAGATTGAAGAGGCAGAGGAGAGAATAGGTGAACTAGAAGATAAAGTTATGGAAAAAGAGGAAGCTGAGAGAAAGAGAGATAAAAAAATCCAGGAATATGAGGGAAAAATTAGAGAACTAAGTGATACACTAAAAAGAAATAATATACGCATAATTGGTATCCCAGAAGAGGAAGAGAGAGGGAAAGGTGCTGAAGGGGTACTTGAAGAAATTATAGCTGAGAACTTCCCTGACCTGGGGAAGGAGAAAGGCATTGAAATCCAAGAGGCACAGAGAACTCCCTTCAGACATAACTTGAATCGATCCTCTGCACGACATATCATAGTGAAACTGGCAAAATACAAGGATAAAGAGAAAATTCTGAAAGCAGCAAGGGATAAACGTGCCCTCACATATAAAGGGAGACCTATAAGACTCGTGACTGATCTCTCCTTTGAAACTTGGCAGGCCAGAAAGGCTTGGCACGATATCTTCAGTGTGCTGAACAGAAAAAATATGCAGCCGAGAATCCTTTATCCAGCAAGTCTGTCATTTAGAATAGAAGGAGAGATAAAGGTCTTCCCAAACAAACAAAAACTGAAGGAATTTGTCACCACGAAACCAGCCCTACAAGAGATCCTAAGGGGGATCCTGTGAGACAAAGTACCAGAGACATCACTACAAGCATAAAACATACAGACATCACGATGACTCTAAACCCATATCTTTCTATAATAACACTGAATGTAAATGGATTAAATGCGCCAACCAAAAGACATAGGGTATCAGAATGGATAAAAAAAACAAGACCCATCTATTTGCTGTCTACAAGAGACTCATTTTAGATCTGAGGACACTTTTAGATTGAGAGTGAGGGGATGGAGAACTATTTATCATGCTACTGGAAACCAAAAGAAAGCTGGAGCAGCCATACTTATATCAGACAAACTAGACTTTAAACAAGAGATGTAACAAGAGATGAAGAAGGGCATTATATAATAATTACAGGGTCTATCCATCAGGAAGAGCTAACAATTATAAATGTCTATGCGCCGAATACCGGAGCCCCCAGATATATAAAACAATTACTCATAAACATAAGCAACCTTATTGATAAGAATGTGGTCATTGCAGGGGACTTTAACACCCCACTTACAGAAATGGATAGATCATCTAGACACACAGTCAATAAAGAAACAAGGGCCCTGAATGATACATTGGATCAGATGGACTTGACAGATATATTTAGAACTCTGCATCCCAAAGCAACAGAATATACTTTCTTCTCGAGTGCACATGGAACATTCTCCAAGATAGATCATATACTGGGTCACAAAACAGCCCTCCATAAGTTTACAAGAATTGAAATTATACCATGCATACTTTCAGACCACAATGCTATGAAGCTTGAAATCAACCACAGGAAAAAGTCTGGAAAACCTCCAAAAGCATGGAGGTTAAAGAACACCCTACTAAAGAATGAGTGGGTCAACCAGGCAATTAGAGAAGAAATTAAAAAATATATGGAAACAAACGAAAATGAAAATACAACAATCCAAACGCTTTGGGATGCAGTGAAGGCAGTCCTGAGAGGAAAATACATTGCAATCGAGGCCTATCTCAAGAAACAAGAAAAATCCCAAATACAAAATCTAACAGCACACCTAAAGGAAATAGAAGCAGAACAGCAAAGGCAGCCTAAACCCAGCAGAAGAAGAGAAATCATAAAGATCAGAGCAGAAATAAACAATATAGAATCTAAAAAAACTGTAGAGCAGATCAACGAAACCAAGAGTTGTTTTTTTGAAAAAATAAACAAAATTGACAAACTTCTAGCCAGGCTTCTCAAAAAGAAAAGGGAGATGACCCAAATAGATAAAATCATGAATGAAAATGGAATGATTACAACCAATCCCTCAGAGATACAAACAACTATCAGGGAATACTATGAAAAATTATATGCCAACAAATTGGACAACCTGGAAGAAATGGACAAATTCCTAAACACCCACACTCTTCCAAAACTCAGTCAGGAGGAAATAGAAAGCTTGAACAGACCCATAACCAGCGAAGAAATTGAATCGGTTATCAAAAATCTCCCAACAAATAAGAGTCCAGGACCAGATGGCTTCCCAGGGGAGTTCTACCAGACGTTTAAAGCAGAGATAATACCTATCCTTCTCAAGCTATTCCAAGAAATAGAAAGGGAAGGAAAACTTCCAGACTCATTCTATGAAGCCAGTATCACTTTGGTTCCTAAACCAGACAGAGACCCAGTAAAAAAAGAGAATTACAGGCCAATATCTCTGATGAATATGGATGCAAAAATTCTCAATAAGATACTAGCAAATCGAATTCAACAGCATATAAAAAGAATTATTCACCATGATCAAGTGGGATTCATTCCTGGGATGCAGGGCTGGTTCAACATTCACAAATCAATCAACGTGATACATCACATTAACAAAAAAAAAAAGAGAAGAACCATATGATCCTGTCAATCGATGCAGAAAAGGCCTTTGACAAAATCCAGCACCCTTTCTTAATAAAAACCCTGGAGAAAGTCGGGACAGAAGGAACAAAGTTAAAGATCATAAAAGCTTTTTATGAAAAGCCCACAGCTAACATCATCCTCAATGTGGAAAAACTGAGAGCTTTTTCCCTGAGATCAGGAACATGACAGGGATGCCCACTCTCATCGCTGTTGTTTAACATAGTGCTGGAAGTTCTAGCATCAGCAATCAGACAACAAAAGGAAATCAAAGGCATCTAAATTGGCAAAGATGAAGTCAAGCTTTCGCTTTTTGCAGATGACATGATATTATACATGGAAAATCCGATAGACTCCACCAAAAGTCTGCTAGAACTGATCCATGAATTCAGCAAAGTTGCAGGATACAAAATCAATGTACAGAAATCCGTTGCATTCTTATACACTAACAATGAAGCAACAGAAAGACAAATAAAGAAACTGATCCCATTCACAATTGCACCAAGAAGCATAAAATACCTAGGAATAAATCTAACCAAAGATGTAAAAGATCTGTATGCTGAAAACTATATAAAGCTTATGCAGGTAATTGAAGAAGATATAAAGAAATGGAAAGACATTCCCTGCTCATGGATTGGAAGAATAAATATTGTCAAAATGTCAATACTACCCAAAGCTATCTACACATTCAATGCAATCTCAATCAAAATTGCACCAGCATTCTTCTCGAAACTAGAACAAGCAATCCTAAAATTCATATGGAACCACAAAAGGCCCTGAATAGCCAAAGTAATTTTGAAGAAGACCAAAGCAGGAGGCATCACAATCCCAGACTTTAGCCTCTACTACAAAGCTGTCATCATCAAGACAGCATGGTATTGGCATAAAAACAGACACATAGACCAATGGAATAGAATAGAAACCCCAGAACTAGACCCACAAACGTATGGCCAACTCATCTTTGACAAAGCAGGAAAGAACATCCGATGGAAAAAAGACAGTCTCTTTAAGAAATGGTGCTGGGAGAACTGGACAGCAACATGCAGAAGGTTGAAACTAGACCACTTTCTCACACCATTCACAAAAATAAACTCAAAATGGATAAAGGACCTGAATGTGAGACAGGAAACCATCAAAACCTTAGAGAAGAAAGCAGGAAAAGACCTCTCTGACCTCAGCCGTAGCAATCTCTTACTCGACACATCCCCAAAGGCAAGGGAATTAAAAGCAAAAGTGAATTACTGGGACCTTATGAAGATAAAAAGCTTCTGCACAGCAAAGGAAACAACCAACAAAACTAAAAGGCAACCAACGGAATGGGAAAAGATATTTGCAAATGACATATCGGACAAAGGGCTAGTCTCCAAAATCTATAAAGAGCTCACCAAACTCCACACCTGAAAAACAAATAACCCAGTGAAGAAATGGGCAGAAAACATGAATAGACACTTCTCTAAAGAAGACATCCAGATGGCCAACAGGCACATGAAAAGATGTTCAATGTTGCTCCTTATCAGGGAAATACAAATCAAAACCACACTCAGATATCACCTCACGCCAGTCAGAGTGGCCAAAATGAACAAATCAAGAGACTATAGATGCTGGAGAGGACATGGAGAAACGGGAACCCTCTTGCACTGTTGGTAGGAATGCAAATTGGTGCAGCCGCTCTGGAAAGCAGTGTGGAGGTTCCTCAGAAAATTAAAAATAGACCTACCCTATGACCCAGCAATAGCACTGCTAGGAATTTATCCAAGGGATACAGGAGTACTGATGCATAGGGGCACTTGTACCCCAATGTTTATAGCAGCACTCTCAACAATAGCCAGATTATGGAAAGAGCCTAAATGTCCATCAACTGATGAATGGATAAAGAAATTATGGTTTATATACACAATGGAATACTACGTGGCAATGAGAAAAAATGAAATATGGCCTTTTGTAGCAATGTGGATGGAACTGGAGAGTGTGATGCTAAGTGAAATAAGCCATACAGAGAAAGACAGATACCATATGGTTTCACTTTTATGTGGATCCTGAGAAACGTAACAGAAACCCATGGGGGAGGGGAAGGAAAAAAAAAAAAAAGAGGTTAGAGTGGGAGAGAGCCAAAGCATAAGAGACTGTTAAAAACTGAGAACAAACTGAGGGTTGATGGGGGGTGGGAGGGAGGGCAGGGTGGGTGATGGGTATTGAGGAGGGCACCTTTTGGGATGAGCACTGGGTGTTGTATGGAAACCAATTTGACAGTAAATTTCATATATTAAAAAATAAAAAATAAAAAAATTAAAAAATTAAAAAAAAAAAGAGTAGAATTTAGTGATTCATCACTTACATATAACACCCAGTGTTCATCCCAACAAGTGCCCTCCTTAATGCCCACCATTTAGCCCATTCCCCCACCCACCCCCTCCAGCAACACTCAGTTTGTTCTCTCTATTAAGAATCTCTTGGGGTGCCTGTGAGGCTTGGTTGTTTAAGTGTCCAACTTCAGCTCAGGTCATGATCTCACGGTCTATGAGTTCGAGCCCCACATAGGGCTCTGTGCTGACAGCTCAGAGCCTGGAGTCTGTTTCAGATTCTGTGTTTCCCTCTCTCTCTGTCCCTCCCTTGCTTGTGCTCTCTCTCTCTCTCTCTCTCTCTGTCTCTCAAAAATAAACAAACGTTAAAAAATATTTTTAAAAAGAATGGTTTGCCTCCTTCTCTGTTTTGGTCTTATTTTTCCTTCCCTTCCCCTACGTTCAGCTGTTTTATTTCTTAAATTCCACATATGAATGAAATCATATGGTATTTGTCTTTCTCTGACTGACTTATTTCACTTAGCATATACACTCTAGTTCCATCCACATTGTTGCAAATGGCAAGATTTCATTCTTTTTGATCACTGAGTAATATTCCATTGTGTATATATACCACATCTTCTTTATTCATTCATCAGTCAATGGACTTTTGGGCTTTATGTTTTCAAATCCAACTAAGAATTTTTCAGTCCTTATCTCTTCCAATTCCTCAGAAGCATTTCTTTTTGTTGATCCATCCTTCCTTCATGAAGCATATATTTATTGGCCCCTGGGTGTCTGTATTCTCATGGTTTTCCTCCTATTTCACTGGTGGCTCTCTCATTAGTCTCCTTTTCTGAATATTCTGACTTTTATATGTTGCCATGACACAGAGCTCAATCTTCAAACTTCTTCTCTCTCTCTGTCTGCCTTAGTTGAATTTATTCACTCCAGGGCCTTTAAATACCAAATCTGTGGATGTCTTCCAAATTTTTATCCCATTCCTAATCTATTTTAAGTTCCATAATTCAGCAATATCCAGCTGTCCTGTGGTATTTCCGGGAATACTTAGCAGACATCTTTAAATGCAACAGATTCAAAACTGATTTACTCCCTCCAAACTTACCCTCACTATGCTCCATTTCCCAACAAATGGAGCCTCGTTTACCTAATTGTTAAAATATTTGGAGTCTTCCTCAACCTCCATTCTTCCTTTTTGCACAGATCTCTCTGCAAATCCTGACAACTCTACCTTCAAAACCCTTCTCGCATTCAGCAGATTCTCAACAACTCTATCTCTACCACCTTTGTCCAAACTAGCAACCCCACTCACGTGGGCTATTGCAAACTACTGGCCCTGCACATGCTCTGTCACCCATAAAGTGTAGTTTTGAGCTAAGAGTTCAAATTTTGAAAATGCATTGCAAGGATTTACATCCTAGATCAGCTAGTTCCCTATTGTATGACCTAGGCAAATCACTTAATGTCACTGTGTCTCAATTTCCTCACCTGTAAAATGAGGAAAATAATAGTACCTACCACATGGAATTGTTATCAGGACTTAACAACATAATGTGCGTAAAGCACTTTGAACAGAGTATGGCTAATAATAAGCAATATAAAAATTTCAACCATATTATTATCCTTCAAAAAATTCATCTCTTCTCTACATAGCTACATAAATGATTCCTTAAAAACAAATCAAATTATGTAAACCCCTTGTTCAAAATGCTTAAATGCCTTCTCCTCATACATAGAATAAAATGAAAAAGTCCCACAGGTCTATGTGAGTGGTCTGTCAGGCCACCTCTCTCAAATTTCACCTTCTGCCAAAGTTTCTCTCACATATTGCCTTCACTCTGATGTCTTGCTTTTGCTCAATGCAAGCACTCATTTTCCTTAGAATCTAGAATCTTTCTCTCCAAATATTTAAATGACTTTTTACCCCACTTTCTCCAGTTCTTAACTCTAAGTCATCTTCTCCACATTACCTTCTCCTGCCACTCCATTTGCAATGTCATTCCCTTCCCCTACAATTTATAAGCCCCTTTCTAGCTGGGTTCCCATATAAGGACTTGTTATTATCTAACATATTATATGTTTTAATGGCTAACCTCATTTATTGCCTATCTTCCCTTCCAGAATGTAAGTTTCAAGAAAACAGAGAAGTTTATTCGCTTTGTTTTTTGCTGTTTTCCCAATGTTTAAAACAATGCTTGGCACTTATGTACTCAAAAAGTTCTAATTCGTTATAAATAAAATTAATTAATATATATAACAAGTAAAACCCTATCTTACTAAAATGAACAACTAAACAACAAAAAAATAGTTCTTGGATATTATAAAGGTGATACCACAAAACAAAAAATAGAATACTTAGAAGATATATTTAAGGAAATTATAAATCTTTGAGAGAGAGAGAGATAGAGAAGCTAAGAAATTTAGAGAAACCATCTCAAAATGAATATATGAATGATAGGAATTTCAAAAAAAGAATGGAGAGGGGCACCTGGGTTTCAGTCAGTTAAGCGTCCCACTTCAGCTCAGGTCTTGATCTCACAGGTTCATGAGTTTGAGCCCCTCGTCGAGCTCTGTGCTGACAGCTCAGAGCCTGGAGCCTGCTTCGGATTCTGTGTCTCCCTCTCTCTCTGCCCCTTCCCCGCTCGTGCTCTGTCTCTCTCTGTCTCAAAAATAAATAAACACTAAAAAAAAATTAAAAAAATAAAATAAAATGGAGAAAATAGTGGAAATGAAATTATTAAGAAAAGAAAGATATAGATTTCCAGGTCTAAAGGGCCCATTGAGGACAAAAAACATCATCAGCAACAACAAAAACAAAAACTGACTATAGTTGAGGGAAAAAGCATATCAAAACCCACTATTGTAAAATGATATAATACTAAAAATAAGAATATCTTAAAAGCTTCCAAAGAGAATAAGTTCAGGTCATAAGGAAGTGATTAGAAATCAGAGACTTCTCATAACAGCAATAGATATTAAGCAGTAAAAAATATTCTGAATGAAAATAATTACTATGTTCCATAAAGAGTAGAGGTCAGTGAGAGTAGAAGCACATTGCCAGATATACAAGATCTCAAAACAATGGGATTCACAGCTAAATCCATTTCTTAAGATGTTACTGGAGGTATATGCCACTAAAATGGGAGTAAACCAAGGAAGGATAAACCATGAGAAACTGTAAACAAGAGAACCAATGTAGGCAAAAAGCATGGAATGAATACTCTGAGGAGAAAGGGGGATCTCACAACCACAGCTAGTAAATGAAAGCAAAGGACAGAAGGCTCAAAAAGAGCCCCATTTAGCTGAATTTGGTGAGATATGTGATGTGTTTGAAGTTATTGAGCAGAGGATTACACTATGGCAGAAAGTCTAGGAATGAATTAGTGATGAGTATATAAGACAAATAACATCAGGGAAAGTCGAAACTTTGTACAAAAACATAATTGTAAGCACTAGTCATGATTACTATGACACATTCATAATAGCATAAAAATATTTATCCAATCAAAATGTATAACGACATTAGGTTGATGGGGAGATGAGACAATGCATGCGTGAACTAGTGAGTGTGTATGCATACACAGATATGCATGTGAGTGTGCTTCACATATATATTTTTAATGTATTTTTAACTGTTTATTTATTTATTTTGAGAGAGAGAGTGTGTGTGTGAGCAGGGGAGGGGCAGAGAGAGAGGGAGAGACAGAATCTCAAGCAGGCTCTGCTCTTTCAAAGCAGATCCCAGTGCAGGGCTGGAACTCACAAAACCTGAGATAATGACCTAAGCTGAAATCAAGAGTCCCGTGCTGAACTGACTGAGCCACCCACATGCCCATTTATGTACTTTTTACATAATAAACACCTTGCATTTCTTAAGAAGCAGCAGTAGCTGAAGATATGACTACTCTGATAATATTACTGTGAATTCATCTTTTCTTTTTTACATTCCAGGGTGTCAAAGAATCCATACATATCCTAACTTATACTACATAAAATTGGTTTAAAATAAAATATTCAATTTCAGTCCACTTTAGAGTGACTTTTTGGCTTTTGAGTAAGAAACAGATGATTGACAAGAAATCTATGTGAACTGCAAAGTCATGCACCATAAAATCTAGGATGATCTAATCAGTGTTTTGACATAAGATGATGTGGTTTGGAGATAAATAGTTCCACAGTGTCTTGAAATCTTCCAAAGCCAAAGATAGAATAAGATAGCTTCATTTATAATGTCAAATTTGAGGCACAATGTATGTCTTGATTTTATAAGTAGTGTATTACCAAAAAGAGTCAAATAAGAAAATTAAATTATTCTGTATCATAATGAAGTCTATAGTAATTCATTTGTTTTAGTAACAAGATCAAGCAATAGCTACAGCTATTAAAATGTAATTTTAATTCAAACTATTCAATAAATTAATGAATAAATAACATAAAAGCATCACAAGTTAAAGCATCTTCCAATTGCAGCTAACCTTTTTCTGAGGAAATATTTTTGTACTAGAAATAAAGGACTCTGGCACAAGAATACATACTATTGATGAGATAAACCTGTGTTTCTTCTGACACTAGTTTTACTACTTCGGATTTATGGATGTAATACTGATGCTTTGATGTCCTTTAGAACCAAGAACTATCAACACAAACCTTGAAAACAAATAAATATCTTGCTACAAGATGGTGAGCTTAACAAACTGTAATTTTAAAATTTCATTAAGAATATATTTAAGAGGGGAACCTGGGTGGCTCAGTCGGTTAAGCGTCCAACTTCAGCTCAGGTCTTGATGTTACTAGTTTGTGACTTCAAGCCCCACATCAGGCTCTGTGCTGACAGCTCAAAGCCTGGAGCCTACTTTGGATTCTATGTGTGTGTGTGTGTGTGTGTGTCTCTTTCTGCCCCTTCCCTGCTCGCGCTCTGTCTCTCTCTGTCTCAAAAATAAATAAACACTAAAAAATTTGTTTTAAAAAGAATATATTTAAGAGTAGATGAACATTTTGAAATATTTCTTTATTATGCAAGAATATCTTTAGGGCTTTTGAATTAGGTTTATTTTGTAATATCATGAATTAGTTTTTTTCTCTTAATCCAGCCAAATGAACAAAAAAAAACCCCAAAAAAACAAAAATGCCTAAAGTTAATGAAAACAAAAATAATCTATAGGGAGGTTTTCATCTGTATAGATATGTTTACCATTTTCCAGGCAAGAGAAAATTATCCTAATAACCTCTCATGTTTCCTCTAGAATATTATTATTATAGAACGCTGGTTGACTAGCGATAGAGAATATAACATCTATTTTCTTCCCCATAGAGAAAAGGTCCATAAAAGGCTTTGTTACCTTTTAAAAGGTATTCATTTAGAATCTAGAAACCCAAAATATTTTGCCAGTCACTAAATGTAAACACCTGTTGAGTCATCAACTCTGTAATGCTTTGCATGAACTTTCAAAATTTAATTTTTCATGCTCCTTAGAACTATGGAATAGTATAGTACAAATAAAACTCCTAAATCCCAGGGGAATAGAAGTTCTGGGTTATACTAGAATGCACATACTAGACTACTATAATAATACTATTATATTATCTACTTATACTAGATGATATAATAAGTTCTGGGCTATCCTAGAATGTGCACCTGTGCCCAGAAGACAGAGTGCTATTTCTTCTTCCTACCATCAGACCTGACTGGGCGTGGAATGGGATAATCCTTTGAAAGCCTAGCCCTGAAATCTTGAACTGGCTCCAATATATAAGCCAGGTCAATCAGAGTCCTGCAGAGACCTTCTTACTGGCAGCAACTAAGCAGGCTTGGAGGAGCCTGACTAGGAACTGGTAAAACTGTGGAAAGCATAGGATTTATGAAGAAGAGAAGTGGAGATAAGAGAAAGCATTCTCTGGAGCTCTTCCAAGGGGCTGCAAATTCAGCCTTGTCCTAGGTTTTATAGATATCTTACATGCATTTCCAATAATGTTCTCTTCAATTTCTTTTAAACTTTGAGTGCATTGTCTATTTCCCATAAGAACCTTGGCTAAGACATGATTATTATGGGTTCCTAACTATACAAAGGACACAGCCTGATACACAAGAAAAGAACTGTGGTGCCATGGATCCCAGCAAGGCAATGCATTAGTAGTATGACCTTAGAGAGGTCATTTAATCTCTCAGAGCCTCAATTTATTCAATAAAATGATGAAAACAATCCACTCTTCATAGGATTATTATTAAATTTGTTAAAGTGCAGGTAAATCTATCATTTTGCTAACACAGAGTAAGAGCACACTAAATGATGTCTACTTTATAATTATGCAGTAGGTTGTTTACCTTTCATTTGGCTCACGTAATTTATTTTTATTTTTTTTACATTTATTCAAATGTAAAGTACTAAAAAGGTGCAGCTTTCCTATCAAAGGTAATAGACTATATTTCCCTTGCATAATTTTCATAGCCTGAAAGTTTATAAACATGAAACATATAAGCCATGAAAACCACATTTATTTTTTGTGTGCTGATTTTTTTTTTCAACGTTTTTTTATTTATTTTTGGGACAGAGAGAGACAGAGCATGAACGGGGAGGGACAGAGAGAGAGGGAGACACAGAATCGGAAACAGGCTCCAGGCTCTGAGCCATCAGCCCAGAGCCTGACGCGGGGCTCGAACTCACGGACCGTGAGATCGTGACCTGGCTGAAGTCGGACGCTTAACCGACTGCGCCACCCAGGCGCCCCGTGTGCTGATTTTTTTTAGAAAATATGAATCAGTGAAGAATATGAGCCTATTCATTCCTTACACTTTCTTACACTGTTCATTCCAGTGCGACACAAGTATATTTAATGGTATCTAACTATTAACACGGTATCACAAAAGCTTCTTCAAAAAGATTAAACCTTCTTTTTCAGATTGTTAAACAAGTGAACTCTGCATAAATTAACCACTGCAGCTTGTCTTCCCTTCTTTCCATGTGGATATACAAAATGCCTGGCCTTTGCAAAACAGAACAAATTAATTCTTTATTTTTCACTTCTCAATGGGAAAACCAGCTGAGGGCCCTTAATTGAAACAGTGAGAGGACACACATAGTCCCTATGACTCTTTCAAGAAGACTAACCTTTAAATGCTTTCCAGTAGGAGGGACTTTAAGAAAATAAAGTGGATAAATAAACTTTTGGTGAACAAATCCCCAAATAGTCTTTTCTAAATTGAAACCATCAATTCCTAAAGTTAACAGACCTCTTTTCTTTAAAAAATTCAGTGTCATTAGAAATATTAAACTTTCTTTATTCAGCTTACCCAGTAATAGTTGAGTTACTGGACCTTGTGTAAGTTCCTTGTTATGTTCCAGAATTTCAATCATTTTTGTGCTTAAACCTTAGTGATAGCTTATAATAATGATGATGATCTGAAGTAAAATAAATTCCATCCTCACTCAATGCTGGCTTACTCTAAAATATACAATATATTCATCAATAACTTTTAAAACTTTGTGAATTTAGTAACCTTATGAAATATACCTTTTCTCCCTCAGTAGCTTTGATTTTTTTCTTACCAAACATGCCCATCATTTCAAATTATCTGCTGTTTACAAAAAAAAAAAAAAAAAAAAAAAAAGAGCAAATGCAGTCTAAAAACAAGATCAGAATCTCAGAAAGACCATAATTACGTACATTCCCATCTCACATAGCCTGTCTGAGACTATCAAGCCACAGGAATTTCTTTATTGATCTTAAGGTTTTGTGGAATCATTTAAAAAATAATGCATATAAGTGAAAACTTTCTTATCAGTTGTAATTAAACAAAATTGTTTCAGCACTAGTAATTATCCATGACTTTTAAGAATTTTAATTTACTAATATATTAGATGTGTTTGTTTTGTGTAAAGCATGTAAAAATTCTAAAAGTCCTAACTCTTCTCCCAGGAACAATGATAAATGTTAAACAAGTTGCCATTGTGCAATGTTATAAAAATAATTTTAAAAGAGAGTAGAATAAATGCATTGTCTTTAGCTTCTCAAACCTGTGGGTTAGTGTGGTACTTACCACATTGTATCCAATGTTTTAAGTTAAAATAAAACCCTGGATTTGCTTTTGTGTTACTGTATACAATGTCAAACAGCTATCAGACACAAAAAGCAATGTAAATACTGTATAAAGAATCAACTAAGCAAAAATTTCTTTAGACTCACTTTTGTTTTATTAAGAAATAAATAGTTTTATAATCTATTTAGCTGCATGTGAGTGTAAACGTTAAGACATTATGTTGGTATGTTTACAGTTCTAAAGAAACGAGGTTGTATCATATTCAAAATGCAGGAGATATTACAAAAGTAAGTATAAGTGAACATTTAAACCAGCTCAGTGTATAAAATCACTTGATTAAAAAGATACATTTCTGGTAGAATTTTACAGTGTTTATCTCATAAAGCAGCCAAGAAAAAAAATTTTTTTTGAGACTTCCAAGAGAAGTTGTCCTTTTTTTTTTTTTGTAACATCAAACATTGCCTTTACTTGGCTGGAAAGGACAATTCACTTTTTAGTAGACTCATTAAAGACAGAATTATGTCTTTGGTATGTGATTTTATTTATTTATTTATCTATTTATTTATTTATTTATTTATTTATTTAAAGTTTATTTATTTATTTATTTGAGAGACAGAGAGAGAGAGAGCACTAGTGGGGAAGGGGCAGAAGGAGAGGGAGAGACAGAGAATCCCAAGCAGGCTCTGTACCGCCAGCAGGACCGCAACATGGAACTCAAACTCATGAACCATGAGATCATGACCTGAGCTGAAATCAAGAGTTGTGAGTTTAACTGACTGAGCCATCCAGGTACCTCTGGTATGTGGCATAATTTATATGTTTCAGATACATTTCAATAATGTATGACAGCTTTTCCCTATGAGTTCCAAGTAAATACCATTCAAATCTGTGGTTGAGCAGAGGGCATGAGAGTGATTTAGTTCACTGAATTGGAAGAAAGTGAAAGAAAGCTGTGTATGAATAGTTAACTGAATTGGAAGAAAGTAAAAACCAGCTGCGTATCAGTATGCCCCCAAATTTAATCTCTGTGAGAGATTAGCTATTGGGGAAACAAAATGGAAATAAGAATTTAGGACAAGTGGGAAAATAGAAATATTTTCCACTTTAGGATTTATTCCTTAAATTTCTTAACAAAATTGTTATTAAGGAAATTCTTGTCTTGTTTGTTTATATGTGTGTTCAGCATTTAACCACTAAACCATTATGGCTTTTAAGCAACAAAGTTTAGTAGTGCCATTGATTTGCCTCAGTATAATGGACACCTTACTTGGGTTTTCAATTTTGTTTGTATAAAAGTGAAGCATGTTAGGATAGGGGATCTTATCTTAACTTCCCAAATCCCTTAATACTCCAAGGTTAGAATGAAAACAGAACTGAGCAAGGGCAATCTGCAGGCCCTTTCTTTGGAACCTACCTTGAAAGGGTCTTTGCCACAAGACAGTTTCAAGAAACAGATATAAAAATAAGTCCTGCACTATACTATTTAATTTTATGTGAACTTTTTATTGAGCAAAATGAGTAGTAAAAATAAACATTTGTTCAGTCCCCAGAGTTACAGGTTGAGGTGACATGAATGAGGTATCTTCCAGAGGGTCTGGATTATGGTGGACGGCTCCAAAAAAGGCTATCAAGGCTGTGCAACATGAATCCTTGCTATCCGCCTAAGGCTGTGTTTTTTTGTCCTCAGATACTCCATCAGATGTTTCTTTTCCTCTGTGAGTCAGGGAGAAGCAGCTTGTGGTGGTTGCTTAACCTCACACAGAAGCAAAGATTAAATGTAAGTAGCATAAGGTATTTTTCCCCCTATCTAAAAGGAAACCAAGGTCGTCCTTGGTTTCTCTCTCTCTCTCTCTCTCTCTCTCTCTCTCTCTGTGTGTGTGTGTGTCTCTCTCTCTCTTTCTCTCTCTGTCTTTTCACATATCCAGCTATTTTAAGTGACTTTCAGAAAAAACCTTGGTCAGAATATTTCAAAATCCAGCCAAGCATTTTATTTATTTGTTTAGTGAGTGTTAGATAAAATAAGGCAAAACTATACAGAGCTAAGCATAATCTCCAAATTTTTTACATAGATGACCATATCCTGACTCTAGATTTATTTCATGGATACTAACTTCCACTCTTGCACTTCCATTTAATTATTAGCAGGAACAGCTAGTTCACTTACAAATATGAAAAGGAGGATTTGAGCACCAATTATAGAAACCAACAATAATTTTTTTTCTTCTGATCAAAGAGACCAAGTGATAAACCATGCTGAAATAAGCAGAGGTCATTTTCCCTAGGCGTTCCCAGCATTTACAATATATGGCAAGCTCCACCAGCTCTCTGCAGCTTTGTTGAATGTGACAGGCCTAATCAGATGTTACACAGGCCAGACACACATGGGCAATTAGCACTTTCCACAGGTCTCTAACCTGTGACCCTTCATTCTTTCTTAATTAACACCCAGGACTCTGATCCACTGAGATTGGTAAACAATTCATATCCAAGTATGGTACCTCTAAGGATGGAAAGAGATGAAGAGAGTTGCTAATCACACTCAAGTTTGCCAAAAACTGGAGGATATGCTGGACTCTGTGGAATAACTATATAGTATAAACTCATTATGCATCAGTGTGCTGCATGTTAAAAATTCCATCTCCTGCCAGATAGGTTACATTAGCATATTTATAATGGAATACTGGATTAACAATGTTTGACATCTTCACTGCGTTCACTTTCAGTTCTATTATTACTCCAAACAGTTCCTCCAAAAGCATTCTCTGGCTAACAGTGGAATTATGAGCAATTTGAGGGAAAAAAAAATGTTAAAAGCTATTTATATTTTTATTGAGTTGCTTTTTGAAGAATGATCCTAGATTAATTATAGCATTATAAAAGATGCTATAATTCCAAACACCCTTTCCTATATTCAATCACATGTAGAACTAAATTCACAAGACTCCTTCGTAAGTTGCAAATCAAACACAATGAAAACATCTAATATTTGATAAACTAGTGATGAAACCCTTTGATAATTTCACACCTTATGGAGTTAGCAGAAAAAAGACTAAAGTTTATTGATCAAGTCCTGCCTCCAAAAGTGATCTTTTTATTTCTAAATGTCTGTAAAGGAATTCTTCATAGGTAACAACTTTGGAAGACGGGCTGTGTGTGATTTAATAGAAAAACATCCACTTTGGCTGAACCCAAACCTGGGCATGAATAGTTACTAGCTGTATGACAATGGACAGGTTGCTCACTGTTTCCTGGTCTCTTCTTTTCATCCACAAGAATAAAGATGATAATAGCTTGCAGGGATGATTTAGGATTAAAAAAGTAACTATAAGAAGTGAAAGCTGACCAACCCACCCCCACCAACCAAAAGTAACTGCTAAATTGTTCTGAGAAAATATTCTCAAAGTTTCCATTTAAGTCACTAAAAATAAATTAAATGATCCATTAAGCATAAATCTCTTCATAAACATTTCCTAATCTGGCCATCTTGTTTGGCTAGGCACGGGATGGTAGTGAACACGTCTGGCTGATCAGACAGCTTTTCATGTAACTCTAAAACTCAGCACTTGAGTTTAGAAGGTCACGTGCTTTTAAGAGCCCCAGGAGAATTGCCCCTGGTCCCAGTGCCTTAGACCACTGGTTCCAAACACTTGGCAACAGAAGCAAAACAAACCACCCATGAATTTAACCACAACTATATTTTTTAGAAGAGACTTGAAAGTGTGTTCCAGACCAGTATTTTCTGCCTGGTAAGGCCATTTCTGCCTTACCAGTTTGTTTAAAAAATAAAGAATAAATGTTTCCAAATGGTCAAACTTGCTTCAGAAGAATTCCTTATGGGGCTGTTGTTTTCATTCTGTTTTGTTTTTTTATGCAAAATGTTATTTTCACTTTTAGATGTATAAGAAGAAAAATAATTGATTTAATTGCACTAAAGGAAAATAGATAGTACCTACACACACATTCAAATCTGGATTGGAATTATTTTCCTTGTGCCTTCTGAATACAAACTTATTTTTTGACTGAGGCCAATTGAAGAAACCTCAGTTAAAAAGAATTTGTATTAAAGAGTCCTAAACCATTGCACACAGGGAACGTGAAATGGTGACTTTACTCTTACATTATTTGAAATCTTAATTTAGAGTAGGCTTAGTGGGAATTAAAATTTGTAACATATTTGCAAATAAGTGTCAGAATGTTCACATACTGGGTATTGCCAAGAAGATAATAAGATCATTAAAGTAATTTAGATAATTCTAGAAAGAGCAGCACATATTTTCTTAAAGTACAGGCTGATATAACATCAAATTTAATGAGATTCTAAAGCCAAAATATAAGGCACATTTAAAGTCAGTGTTCTCAGGCAGAAGTATCTTACTTCCCTGCCATCCTTGCTTATCATAGACCCCCCAACCCTCCCTATCCCTCACTCTCTCTTGAATCTCAAATCCTGGAAGACCTTCCAAGGCCCAGGAGCCAGGCTTACCTGCCAAGGATTTATTGAGTGCTTAGTACCAACTTGGCATCTGTTTTTCAGAGATTACAAATAAAATATATATAAAACAAGAATATGTATCATACAAATGCATGACGCGTGAAACAGCTGTCAAGTGAAACTCCTTTACATGCTGCAAACTCAAAATTCATTTAAGTACAGCTGACGGGTAAAGCATATCTAAATTAATTCCTGCTCTAGAGATCCTTGAAAACCCTGAAACACAAAATATTTAGGCATTGTTTACAATTAAACTCAATTTCATCTTTCAAAAATTTTATTGAGTGCATGTTTTCTTTTTAACAATTAAACTCTTTTAGCTACAAGAAGAAACAGCTAGATGAGAAACCTGAAACTTTGGTAAAGTGCTAATTATAAAGATTGAGAGAATATTTGGCCATTATTTCTGCTCCTGGCTCTCACTTGGGGGTCGCTTTTCAATCTATTTAGAGGGATGAAGAATAATAGGAATATCACATTAGAGAGGAGAGAAGAGAAAAGGAAATCACTATATGAAGACAAGACAGAAATAATGAGGTGGGAAGCCAATGAGGTGAACACGGTGTGTTAACAATAACAGAGGGATGAAAAGGTGGGATTTTGTGGAGTGTTGCTTTCTTTTCCCAAAAAATACAGAATGAAAAGAGAAATAAGGAAAGATTGGACACTTCACAGTGCCTACCAAACTAGGCCTCCTACCCGGTTTCAATGGGCTAATGCAAGTTGGAATGCAATGAATTTTGGCTGAAATTGGACAGATTCACTGATTTTAGTGGTTTTTTTTTTTTTAATTTAGAAATACTGACATTAGAAACAGCTCTTCTTTTAGAACTCTTCCCTCTCTAACAACAAGGGGTGCGTTCACAGAATCCCTTACCAGTAAGCTTATTGTGCAAGTTAAGTTACTATTTTTCTCTTAATATATATTGAAAAAAATGAAAAATAGTAAAAATACTTAAGAAATTATTACAACATATAATGCTCAAATTGGGCAGAGTTTCATTTTTAAAGCTCCCAGAGCCTCAGGGTCAAAAATATAGTTTGGGAGGAAAAGGGAAAAAAAAAGACATTCCCCCAATTTAAACGTTTAATCTTCATAAGGTAAAAGTTATGTTGACAAGCCTTTAAAGAAAGGTTGTTTTAATTAGTTTGTTTTTAAACAGCCCTTGGTTATTTTTGCTTTTCTAAAATGCAAACACAATTAGACAAGAATGTGAAATCACTCAATAAAATTTTAAAATATGTTTCTGTTTTAAATCCAGCAAAAGAAATTTTAAATGGATGCACCAGACATCATTATGCCATTAGAAACCACAAAGATTGAGAGGAAAAGATTGGTCACTTCTTACAATTAGTGTGTTCATTCATGCAGTCCAATCAGAGCAGAATAATTGCTCAAGCTTTAAAAACATTCATATATACATCTAGAAAGCCCCTAACTACCACAACTGCAAACTGAAATAAACTAAGTCTTTGCTTTATTGGTTTCAAAATGAAGAAAATAAATTCCCAGACTCATCCAAATGTTAACCCCTTGTCTTCCTTTTTCCTACTCATTACTTGTACTAACAAAAGGCACAAAAAAACCTTTGTTCTTGGAGTTCACCAACAACCAAACCATATCCTTTTTCTATTTTTAAAGTTACAGTCACTTTGGCCATCAATAAGTATCTTTCTTTGTTAACTTTATTCCTAAGTTATCCTCCTTCTATTTTTGAATTGCAATGTTACACATATTTGTAGATCTGTTAACCTGGGATTCAACTTCTGGCTAAATAAAGGTACTGTTTATGTATGTGGATGAATGTAGAAGAGGAAGAGCTTAGGTTCCAGTGGTATCCATGACTGGTACTGAGCTATGGTAGGTTCGTTAGGGGTCAGCATGCATGACAGACTCAAGAGCCTGCTGGAGAGCACATTTCCAAAGAAAGAATGCAGAAAGGCAGACAAATAAAGCCCAATAGCATGGATTTGGATATCACAGAGAACAGATGGACTTTACTGACTATTACATGGTCACAAGGAATCTGTCCATAGCCAAGTTCCCCAGGAATTCATGTTTCAATTTTTTTTGGTGATAGGAATAAGCTGTAAACTAAAATAAAAATAACTGTTTCATTTAAAAAAAGAAAGAAGAAAGAAAACAAAACAAAACAAAACAAAAGAAAAAAGGGAGGAAGGAAAGAAGGTAGAAAAGAAAAAAGAAAGGCATTGGAAAAAGCAGCACTGTTTGATATCTATGTGATTTGCATCATATGAAAGAAAAAACAGGGAAGCATTTATAAATGTACTTGGTTCAAGGTATCAAGAACATTAGAAAACACAAAAACAGCAGTAATATCCTAAGAAAGAAAGTGCATTACTTACTGAGGGCAGTGGTGTTCTGTTAAAAAGATGGTGGGTCAAAGTTCTTGAAGCTATTGAGAAGGCTAGGTGCCTATGGGCATACCTGGGACTATGGAGAGTTTCCACATCACACCTTTACATATATAGTATGTTTCTCCATGGAGCACTGTGTAAAGAGAAGATAATAGTAGATGTCAAGTAATAGCCAATAGAACTTATATGCACACCTACCTCCAGTACATACCTGAGGAGGTGGGAGAACTTTGAGTAGATTATAATTCTAAAAAAAAAAAAAAAAAAAAAAAAAAAGAAGGTGCATGAGCTACAATTTATTTATGCAATTTTATTTTAAACCTGGGGCTGGCATAACCTTAGAGAATGTAATGTCATTTTATCTTATATATACTTAATCCATCCTTAGGTAAACATGTCAAAACATTTAAGAGATGGCAAATCTAGATGGAGGATGTGAAAACATTTATGGTACTCTTCTTTTAACACCTTGTTGATTTGAAAATTTCCAAAATAAAGTATTTAAACAACGGATGCATTTCTAGTATTTCAAAATTCCAGTTTTGATATTTAGTAACTATTTATTAAAATGTATAATAAATCCATTTTGTTTTGATCCACTGTTTACTACTAATAAGTATAATTCAATCTAGAAAAAATGTAACACTAAGGACCTTATGATCAAAGGAATTTTTTTAATTTACTTTTTATTTTTTATTAATATAATTTATTGTTAAATTGGTTTCCATACAACAGTGCTCATCCCAACAAGTGCCCTCCTCAATGCCTATCACCCACATCCAAGGAATTTTTTTTTTTAATCCAGACTTCAATGTAACATGTATTTAAGAGGAGAAGTGGGGCACCTGGGTGGCTCAATCAGTTAGGCATCTGACTTCAGCTCGGGTCACGATCTCCCGGTTTGTGGTTTCGAGCCCCACATCAGGCTCTGTGCTGACAGCTCAGAGCCTGGAGCCTGCATTGGATTGCATTGGATTCTGTGTCCCCCCCCCCCCCCCGTCTCTTTGCACCCCCCACACACACTATGCTCTGTCTGGCTTTGCTCTCAAAAATAAATAAATGTTAAAAAAAATTTTTTTTAAAGATAAGGAAAAGTAAGATGGAAATATGAGCCCAAAAGTAAAAAAAAAAAAAAAAAAAAAAGTAAAATTTTCAAATGTTAAAGGGTCTTTTCAAGTAAGTCTTTTCAAGTCTTTTATGTTTACACGGATGATAGTGGATATCTAATCACTAAGCTTTTTGGCTTGCCTATCTCTGCTCTAATCTATTAAGATTGGTCTGCAGGTAATCCTGTGCTCCTTATTTATAAAATCCTAGGAAGACATATGCAATGGTACATGAAATCTTCCTCTCCAACTTCAGGTTAAAGATACATGACTTTAAGATTTTAAGATTTCTCACGACTCAGGATCTGCAACCAAGCCTGCCATTTCAGTTATTCTATATTTCTCTTTGTGCATTCTCTTCTTGTATCATTTTTAACTAAAATGACTGTTATTACTATTAAAAATTTTAATAACTGATAAAATCTAGAAGAGCCAAACTGACATGGTGAGAATTTTACAAAATAAGGACTTACCATGACTTCTTTTGGGTTCTGAAAAGTTAGACATTATCATTTGAATGAAATATTTTCAGCTTTGTTTCTTAACAACCAAAATTTTACAGACCTACCTCAATTGCAGAGTTTGGAACACAACTGAATTTTGATTACTCTACTGTGGTAGAAGGAGATTTTCTTTTCACTCAACAAACTTGTTTTGTTCCCTCCATCCAGGTTTAAGACGTGGAGTGTTAAGGAGAAAGCTGTCTTTGGGAAAGATACTATCAATCTAGCAATATCTTAAAGTTATACCATGAGAAGTAGTCAACATCAGAAGATGGTCTGTTTGTTTTATAAGTTGATGTTTCCAGAATGGGAAGGACTTAAGGCTTTAAGTGACAGATCTGAACAGCTCCTCAAAGACAGAACCAGGAACAACTTTCAGAGTCACAAGGACCTGACATCATTAAGGTAAAAAAGATAGGAACCACATACAGAAAGTTGGGAAGGACAAAGGAAAGTATGGAGAATGAAAAGAGAAAGAGAAGATAGCAAGAGAAGGGATTCCCAGATGTCCATAAGACAGAAATTTGATTCAATGCAGGATGGAAGGAGAGGGTATGAGGAAAGAATATCTGAGAAAATAAATATTTAAATGTACGTATGTATGGGCATAGATATAATACATATATTTCTAAATGTTTTTATCATCCTCTCAATTTTACAGTATATAAATAATAATCATCTTTTTGGTAATTTTTTTTGGTAATGGTGTCATCCTTCTAGATATTGCATATGTAAATTCAGGAAGACATCAGTACCAATATTATTGACTTGTCATTTTTATTGTTTTTAAAAGAAGCACCTCTTTTTCTTATGGAAAATAAAACCCAATTAATTTGGGTTAAAAAGCTACAATAAAAAATTAATTCTGGCCTTCCTGTAAATTCAGATAGAATAGTTCTTACCACATTAAATACTTCCCAATTAATTTATTTGATTTTTTTAATGTCTATTTATTTATTTTTGAGACAGAGAGAGAAAGGGAGAGAGAGACAGGGGAGAACATGGAGAGAATCCCAAGCAGTCTGTCTCCACATTGTCAGTGCAGAGCCTGACACAGGACTTGATCTTATGAACTATGAGATCATGACCTGAGCTGAAATCACGAGTCGGACACTTAACTGACTGAGCCACCCTGACACCCTCCAATTAGTTTATAGTACTTACAACATGGTATAAATTTATAAAAATCGTAGAAAACTCATCTGAACACTGATAGTCCATCTGGAATTTTTCATTAAATATTTTTTCAAAACTCATTGCCCAACAGGTATATGTTCTTACACAATGTAGTCACTGGTTAGAATTTGGATCGATGTATTTTGTGGTCTTTGAATCAGGACCATCAAAAATATGATTTTTTGTTTAGAAATACTTCAATTTCTAAGAAGTAGAACTTGTCACGTTTCCTCACCCTACATTTTGGCCTCCTTCCAAATCCTTCTAGTTGATTCCTTCTCCTAGTTCCCATCTCAAGATTTTTTTTGCAGGTATTTTGGAAATAATCAGTCATATATTTCGTGTTTTAAACACAAATGAAAGTAATAACAAAAAGAAGGAGAATGAGAATAATTGCTAACATTTACTGAATTCCTACTATGGACTATGCAGAATGCTAAGCACTATGTGTGTATTATCTTATGTAATCCTCACAGTTCACTGCCATTATTATCTCCATTTGGCAGCTGACACATCATGCATAGAGAGGTTAACTTTCCCAAGGTCGCAGTAAATGGTACAGCTGAAATATGCCCCAAACCATCTGAATCCACAGCTCCCACTCTGAATCATTCTGCTGTTCTAGGACAAACAAAGCAAAAAACAAAACAAAACTTTCATTAGTTTTATGAAACTAATTTAAAAGATTTTTAATTTGTTTAAGTTTATTTATTTATTTTGAGAGAGAGCGAGCAAGTGGGGTAGGGGCAGAGAGAGAACCCCAAGCAAGCTCCACAATGTCAGGGTAGAGCCCTATGCAGGACTTGAACTCACGAACCATGAGATCATGACCTGAGCTGAAATCGAGTTGGACGTTTAACCAACTGAGCCACCCAGGTGCCCCAAAACTAATTTAAAAAGTTTAATTATTAGTTAACATTACTACTTTTCCAAAAATTATTGAAAACATTCAAAGGTAACTCATGATCAAAGTGAAGATACACTTTCCACCTTTATGCTTGTCACTACAAACTGTACTCATTTTGAGTATGTTATAATGAGTTAGTTTCATTGCACTGAAAACTACTTTAGCCAACCTCTATTTGACTGAGTTACCAGAGAAACTGAGGTTCTCCATGTCCCAGTGAATTATCTTGTTGTTGCCCACAAGACAATAATGAGCTTTGCAATATACCTGTGCCCATTAGCTACCACCAGCTGAGTTGTATACTCACCAAGGATTGTTTTCAATTTTGTTTGTGTATTTTTATTACAATTATTAAATTTAACAAAATATTATGTAAGGTAGTAACTGAATGAATATGGAGTTTCTATGAAAATTAAGTTGAAAATTTTTTGAAAAACTTAATAAACCTGAGTTTCTAAAAAATAAAGAAAAATGCAATCGAATTGAATTAAATATGAGTAATACATCTATAAAAGGGTGGGAAAAATAATAAAACTGTGAAAGGATTCTGAATAAAATTGTTGCACAATTTACACAGCCATAAAAAAGGATGAAATCATTCCATTTAAGGTAACACGATGGACCTAGAGGGTATTATGCAAAGTGAAAGAAGTCAGACTGAGAATATAATAAAAATACCATATGATTCCACTCAAATGGAATCTAAAAAAATGCATAAACAAAAAACAGAATCAGAACTATAAATATAGAGAACAAACTGATGGTTGCTAGAGAAGAGGAGTTGAGGGGTTAGGCAAAATGGAAGAAGGCAAGAGGGAGATACGGGTTGCCAATTACGGAATGAGTAAGTCACAGGAATAAAATCAGAGCATAATGAATACAGGCAATGATAGTATAATAGTGATATAATGGGACAGGTGATAGCTATATTTGTGAACACAGCATACTGTATACACATGTCAAATCACTATGTTGTACACGTAAAACTAATGTAACATTGTGGGTCAACTATACTCAAATTAAAAAAATTAAAATGCTGCACAACTTTCTTGCTCAACTTTCAAGGTTTGTTTTTGGAAAGAAGGAAAATCCAATCTGTTCCACCTGGTCCTACATCATCTAATTAGTGAGTAGACTTATATACTAATAAATTTTAAATATATGTGTATCATTTTTAAAAATAATTCCCATTTTTACACCTCTTTACATTTCCTACAGACTACTGAGACCTGATTGTTTCAACTTCCACTGTACTTTTGAGTTAAAATTTATTTGGAACAATAGTGTTTTGAAATTTTTAGAACCAAAAATTAAAAAAGAATAAGAGTTACTGAAGTACTGTTTATTTTGGACTAGTCATAAAGAAGTAAAAGTTAGTGGACACAGTTAACCAGTATCAATTGAAAAAAAACTTTTCTAAGATCTTGACTTACCCACCTAACATAAAATAGAGGGGAAAACTGAACTTGCCCAGTAACATGATAAGATATACATATTCTCTCTCATCAGATATTGATACAAACAAAAGGAATCTTCTTAAGCTGTTTCAGTTTTTTTCCAATATGTTGTCACTAGTCTTGGAGGTAGAATCTGGACTTGTGTATGTGTGCTCCAGACGCTCATTCCTGAGATTGACCAAATACAGAGACCTATGTAGTCATGGAAATTATGAGCTAAGGGGTGTTTTCATGACTGGTGGAAACTTGGTTCTGAAACTTTATTTTTCTACTGGCCATTGTTTGTTAACAGGTTTATATGTCTATAAAAACAAAGGCTAAAAATATTTTTATAATCATAACTCTGCTAACCATTGACAGCTTCATGCAACAGTTAGTTTCAGTCCCCAAATACATGTTTGTTCCACACCTGACTTTCCCGCACTCTCAGACCATTTTAGAAACTACACCACACTGCCTACTGTTCTACATTTCTTTTCTAACCTCCTTATTTTACTTGTTCCTCCACTTGCTTACAAGTGTTTTTACGGGTACATTCTCGTTCTTTATACTATCTTGAGCTCTCTGTTATAGCTTCATCTAATTAAAACACATGATGTTTTGCCTCAAAGAGGCGATTAACAAGAAATAGAGATATTTCAAGATTAACAAGAAATAGTGATAAACAAGATAAAGAAAGGAGTGTTTGTAGCTAAAATGCTACAAAGACAATTATATTGCAAAAATAAGCATCAACATGTTGTGCACCTTAAACTTACACAACGCTAGATGTCAAATATATTTCAATAAAAATAAGAAAAAAGATTGGCTTGAAAGAGTAGGAGAAATAAAATGTCAGCAGACATTTTTGCGAATGATCAGTATCTCAGTTTGCCTAAAGTGCTGGGCTGGATAAGGATAAGGATAGGTAGTATGTGAAAAGCTAAGGCTGAAAAAGCAATGTTGGAGCCAGATTATAGTAAAACAAATTCTACTTTAATGAGAAGTTCATCTAACTGTATATACTTTAAAAATATGAGAAATTATAATTGAATCAAAAATTATGCTCTTTGGTAACTATAAACAGAACAACTCTTTTCTTCATAGCCAAGCACTAAAAATTAATAATGAAAGTAAAGATAAAAACATATCTGGTGTTTAGGCAAATTTAGCTTAGGTCAAGTTCCAAGATAAATAAAATCAGTTTATTTAACTGGCAAGTTGTAATAGTCTCTCTTCTCAATATTCTTGTTGCTTCTCACATTTTAAAGGAGGCCCTGGATCTATACCTGGATCTCTTCTGTGTTTCTTTGTTTCCATCTCTGCAAAATGGGGGGGCTTAGTCATTTTCCTCTATGGCATAGGATAGAAAACCCTACAGAAAATGAGTGATTTATGGATCTAAAAAAAAAAAGTTTCATAGAATTAGTAATATTATCCAGTATCATTTAACTTCAACCTGAAATGGGTCAGTTCTTGATTTCCACAAGATCTTATAACCAGTGGTCATATCTTCTCAAAGAGGAAAGTTCTGAGTATTTGCTGGACTTCTAAAGATCATGACTTTTTAGGGATAGAACTTGAAACCAATTAATAAAGGCAATCTATGTATTGATCATAGAGATTAGAATATGACTAATGCCCTGTAATTTCTTTTTTGGTATTCACATACCAGACTATTGTTTAAAAACCTTGATTAGCTATTGTTTTTATTGTCGAAAGGAGAAAATTTTTAATTTGAATTTTTAATTTTGTTTTTTTAGCCTCTCCCTGTTTCATTCTGTTTCATCACTCTATAGCATCCACCAATCACAGCATTCCAGAAAAGACCGAGGAGGTGGGAAAACAGTGTAGAAATCTGTTCATCACACAGAGGATTCTGGCTTTCAATTTAGCATAATCACCAATTTCTTTGTAGAGCTCAGGTAAAATGTCACTTCTTCAGAGAAAGTAACCCATGCCAACTCTGGTCACTTGCCAGCTCCTTATCCTGCTTGGGTTTTCTTCACAGTATTTTCTCCATATAAAATAATAGCTTATATATTTACTCACTTAGTAATATAATAATAAATATAATAATAATAATAATAGCTAATTTATTGAGCTCCTAATATGAACAAGGGACTGTTTTCAAAGTTTTACATGTACTAAATTATTCAATCTTCATGTGCCCCTGTGAAGTAGAAACTAATGTTTTCCCTTTTTAAGAGATAAAAATGAGCCCTGAAGTTTCAATAACTTGCCCGGGTCACACAGGCTGAGCTGAGCTCCTTCCAGAAAGTCTGGCTCTAGAACCTGGCTCCCCACTGGAGAGTTACTCAACCTCCATAAGTGCAGGAGTTTTTTGCTTATTTTTTCCACTGATATGTTTCCTGTGGACCTAGCACAAAGAGGTTACTCAATCAATATTGTGTTTGTAGAATGAATGAGTGAGTGAGTGAATTAGATACTGAAAGTGTGAGTAGAGAGGAATTAAGAAATAACTTAACTCCATAAAGCATGTCACACCTACATCAGCAGCATTCCAGAAAATTCAAATTAACCAAGACAGCCAGGGTCTGGATGTGGGTAATTAGTTAAATGTAACAGGGGAACTGACTTTGTTCTGAACTTTTAAAATTATTTTACTCATCTTTATCTGAAAGAATGTTCATGTTGAAGACTTTCTCCCTTTAGCAGTTAGTGTCACTAATCTTTTTTGAGGCTTTTTGATACAATGAGCATTCCAAGGTCATAAATGTTTGAATTTTTCAGTATCACCTTTATTTGTAACCACAGAGAAGGAAAGCCTACATCAAAATCTTGTTTCTCATATAAAGTAATATTATTCCTGTGTCAGGAAGATCTGAGTAAATGTTTGATTAAAATGCTGGAAGAGGTGCTGTCGGTAAAAACTGCTAAACCATAGCATGCTGTGCTAAGAGACACTATTCTTAGGAGGAGGTACAATTTCCATTTAAAATTGTTGGTGATGGTTTACGTGCATAATCTGAAGGGCAAGCTAAAGGACAAAGCAAGAAACTTTTGGAATAAAATGAACTTGCATAAATTTTACTTATACATCTGCTTTCAAGGGGAATGGGAAGTGAAATGACAAATTTTTGCTCTGATTTTTGTAGGTAGACCAGCGTTTGTTGACTGTATATATATACATATATATATGACATAATTTGAACCTCAATCCTTAAAGTAATGGTTTTCTTTCAAATGTTTCAAATAATGCTGTCATATTTAGGGACATTATCATCTTTGGAAGACTGGTAGAACTCGGGGCTCATGCCATTTTCAGCCTTTGAAACATTACTTTTACTAGAAAAGTTCTGTAGAACAAAAATTAGTCAGCTTATGAAAAGCAGAGCTACTCATATTGAAGTCAGAAGGAGAACCAAACACCCCATCTGCTCACTGCTCCTCTTTCATGTGGCCTCTGCAGAGCTTGAGACACCATAAGTAAGGCATCACTGTGCTAGCAAGATAGACTGGCAGCCATTTTCCAACATGGAAATGTTTATGAAGCATAAAATCACACAAATATCTTTTAATGTTTACCTATCCTTACAGCACAGAAGCTGACTCGAGTGAAGTATATCTAAGACAAAATTATTTTTTTAATGTTTTTAATGTTTATTTCATTTATGTTTGAGAGAAAGAGAGATGGTGTGAGTGGGAGAGGGGCAGAAGGAGAAGAGGACAGAGGATCTGAAGCAGGCTCAGAGCTGACAGTAGAAAGCCCGATGTGGGGCTCTCACTCTCAAACCGTGAGATCATGACCTGAGCCGAAGTCAGATGCTTAACCGACTGAGCCACCCAGACACCCAGACAAAATTATTGTTCGTATCTCCAGCCACTGAAAGCTTTATAAAAACCCCACCAAACTTATCTATATTGTAAAAAGACCATGTTCTTTGGAGTCAGGACAAGCTATGATTGGCGTCTACCTCTAGTACAGGACCTGACACACATTCCATACCCAACAAACTCAATTCTGTTATAATCTACTTCTGAAATCTCCTCATCTGCCCGCAGCAGATGCCCTCTGTCCCTTCTTGCTCACATCTGTTCCTTATGAATCACTCGCACATTCCGGCCTTCACCTTCTGCAAGTTCCATGTCTTTGCCTTGATTCCTTTTACATGAGCTTCTGCCTTGCAACTGTCACCAGAAAGTGCACCTATCCACTTCAGTTCAAAGCAATACTAAATAGAAAGAGGCAGGTGCTTGAATTTCTTATCGTCTATTAATGTGGTACACTTGATTCTTTTCCTTTTTGTGTGTAAATTTATAGGCTTTCTTAGACTCTCTGATACAAACATTATTCTCCTCTTCCACAACATGGCTGCAATTAATATCAGACCTATCCTCTCTACTTTTCACAAGACATGATTTCATCATCTTTGTTAGTTTTGTACTATTTGATAATTATCTTCCACCCCAACTAAATGGTTTTGTCTATGGGGGAAAAAATCTTGTGACAATGTGGTGCCTCCTGGAGTTGGGTAAAATAGTGGCCTGTGACTGTCTCACTTACCATTTTGTTGTGTATAAAGCAGTGAGTATACATTTGTTGAAAAGGAAATGAATGAATATCTCTCTGCTCTAAAAATTATTAAATAATTCAAACTCCTCCTTCCTGAAATCTCCAAATAAGTATGCTCCTTCAATGAAGTCCTCTAACAATTCCTAGTTGTCTCAGAGTACATTAAAACTCACCAAAAACTTTACATGGCTTTTGAAAGACCATGTAGGGATAATATTAATAATAATAGTAACATATTAATATCTTATTTTATATTTTCCAAAGCACTTTTATATACATGACCTTTTCTAATTCTCAAAATAATCCTGTGAAGTAGATATACAATTGTTTTATTTTTAGATAAGAAAATTGAGGCTTGGAGAGTATAACATATTTACCTTTGATCTCAATCTGGCCAGTAAGTGACAGGGTAATAATTAGAATATAAGTCTCTTTTCTAAATTCTGTATCTTTTCATTACATTAACCTAAGATTTTTGGCTTAAAACAAAATAATGTTAATAAGTAGAACAGGATACAATAGAATATAATTACCAAGATCTCATAAAACTAATAGCAGATAGAAAACTCAATGAAAAATTTACTTATTGGGGCACCTGGGTGGCTCAGTCAGTTGAGCTTCCAACTTTAGCTCAGGTCACGATCTCACGGTTCATGAGTTCAAGCCCCGCATTGGGCTCTGTGCTGACAGCTCGGAGCCTGGAGCCTGCTTCGGATTCTGTGTCTCCCTCTCTCTCTGCCCCTTCCCCACTCATGCTCTGTCTCTCTCTGTCTCTCAAAAATGAATAAAAATTAACAAATTTTAAAAAAAAGAAAAATTCACTTATTTATTAATTCAACAAATTTTTATTGAGCATCAACACGGACTAGTCTCTCATTAACATGCTGGCAATACAGAGTGAAAAAGACAAAAAAGGACCCTGTACTCATGAATTTTACATTCTAATGAAAAAAGAGCAACATATGTAAAGCAGATTACAAATGGACAAACACGTTATTAGCCTTGTGTTCATGCATATGAATCGATATGAAGAGTATGAGTGAACAGGTGTTGAGAAAAAAATGACAGCATAAAATGGACAGTAAAAAAATAATAATAATAAGCTTTAAAAAGAGACAGAGAGGGAGGGAGAGAAAGAGCTTCCGCAGAACAACCATAGATCTACTGAGAGTTGCAATTACAGTGAATGGGACCACAAAACGTATACACTCGTAGCAAGTTCCCCCCATGATCATTTGTCAACCACCACAGTAGGTAAAAACAATTCTAAATATGAGGTCAAATGGCAACAAAGTTAAATAGTACTCAAATTTCAAGATTAGAAGATTAAGAATTAGAAGTGCTGAATTCTTCAAGATAGATCTTGAGTATCCAATGTATGTTTTATTTCAGGTAAGTCATGTAACCACTCTCTGGACTCAGTTTCCTCAGTTTTTCCAGAAAGAGTTTGTAATGTCTTTATTTTTATTTTTATTTTTATTTATTTTTAAATTTGTATTTGTTTGTTTATTTATTTACTTCTGAGAGAGAGAGACAGAGACAGAGAGACAGAGAGCAAGCACAAGGGGAGAGGCAGACAGAGAGACAGAATCTTAAGCCAGCTCCAGGCTCAGCTTGGAGCACAACGTGGGGCCTGATTCCACAACCCTAGGATCACAGCCTGAACTGAAATCAAGAGTTGGATGCTCAACCAACTGAGCCACCTAGGCTCCCCTCAACATCTTTAATACTTGATACAAAATAATCATATTTATGGCTCTTATTTTATAACGGCATTTGCTAATACTGAAATGAATTGCTGCCCTAAATAGAATTCATTGTATGTTAAACTGAAAACCTCATTCACTCTAGATTAGCATTGATGTATACATTTTATGTGGCAGATTGAATTAGTAGCCTTAGTTTTTCATTTCTCTGTAATAAGAATTTCTTGTCATGTACTTGCTAGGGTCTTATGGTGGGCAGGCGATGCTTCCCCAAACAGGTCTATCTTGGCAAGAGGATTAAAATGGGATTGGGTGCTCAGGCTTGCCCTGTTACACTTTTGCTGTTGTCTTGAGAATAACCTACTTTGTGTAACCCACGGATCCCACATTAATGAGAAAGTGGGGCACACATGAAACCAACCAAATCAAACCCAGCAGGCCTGGCTTAGAATTAGCCGCACCCACTTTGCAGACATGTGAGCAGTAAGTGCATATTTTTGCGTGTCACTGATATCATTTGTTGTTCAGCATTGTTTTGACAAGAGCTAATGGGCAAAATGTAGCTTTTTGCTGCAGTGTGAGGTAGACTTATTCTAATTCTTGCTCAGCATCATATCTTTTACATGTCTGCTAGGATTGTTTTCTTAACTAGTTTCCTAGTAAGGAAACTCCAGGAGAAAAAGAACCAGTTTCAAAAATACACTTGTACAGTCTTCCAGTGTTTAATAAAGAGTAAATTAATGTCATTCATGGATCTTTATTCTGTAGGTCAGTACTACATGGGTTCTACTTAGTGTTTAAATAAATCTAAAGGAAAACTGGCTTTATTTATTTATTTATTTATTTATTTTTTCTACCCCATCCCAATCCCTCCATTTGCAAGCAAAAAGCATTATTTTTCCATCCTCCTTTCTTCTTTTATGACCCCAAAATAGGAAGGGATAAAAGTACTGTACCCAAATCACATACTACTTGCTGCACCTACTAATTTACACAATGGTGAGTTTTGAGTTAAATAAATATTGTTTAAGAGCCAAAATAAAATCCATCATTTGGCATCAAACTAATGCCTGACTGATATTCCACTAAAACTTTGGGTTCCCTTGCTCCACAAACTTAGGCTAGCATTCTGAAACTGTTATTTGTGGTGAGAATGGTATTCTACATCAGGACACTAGTTTTTCCATTTTTGATATTCAGCCCTTTTACTTTATGATCCATTGCCTCACAAACTTGGGAGACACTAAGCTGGCGTGGCATGAGGGAGAGGGAGAGAGAGGAAAATAATTTAGAAGACCGTGAAAATCAGAATGACAAAGAAAACAAACAGACATCCAGTGAATTACTCGCCCTTATCTTTCTCATTCCACCCTTAATAATAGCAAAGGACTAAATGAGATTGTATCACATTTGCAAATTTTAATCTCAAATGTTTTATTGTCTTTCCATTTATTTGCTAAATAAAATTCTCTGAAGGTTGTTCATCTATTTGCAGGCTTGTATATAATTTAAGTTGCTCATTAATATTTTAAGATATTGCCTGACCATGAAAGCACTGACACCCAAAGCATTGGCTACAAGAAGAAAGAAAAAATAAATAAACAAATAGCCAATCTACTTCAGACTCAAACTAAAGATTGCTTGCCAGAGAGTTAGCAAAGATACAAAAAAAGTTTTAATATGAAGGATGTGGAAAATAATGAGTGATCAGTTTAGTATATATGCTTATGTCTATGACTGCCTGTATTTTGAAGACGGGCTAAATATCCTCCATGTTGCCCTGTAAGAATGTTATTTTACTGTGATCTGATTGGCTAAATAATTATTGTATCTGCATTCTAAATAGATTTTCCCCAGCAAATGTTCTGTATGTATAACTGGAAAACTTCCAGAGGTCCTTCAGAAGAGGGGAGAATTTATTTAAAAAGCCCCAATCTTGATGCACATTCTCATTTGTCTTTATCTAAATTCAGGTCTCTGGATCATTCAAAACTATTCCAAACTGACCTTTCTTATGGAGAAGGAGCTAAATGGGACCATTTTAGTGTCAAAATATTGAATAAATGTTTATGGAGCACTCACTAATTCCAGATACATATACTGGGCTCTGGCTACAAAGTAGGATAAAATAATGAGCAAGATATGCATGGCCTCTGCTCTCATGAGCACTCACAATCTAGTGGGAAAGATCAAATTAGAAAGTTAAAAGATATCACATAGGCTATCATAAATACCGAAAGGATACCTGAAAGAAACAGAGTGAAGAAGGAATCTTCTTGGAAATTCACCATCATCAAATCCTTAAATTGCCAGACTTTATTTGGGTGTCTTTCTTGACCCCTGATGGATACTGAGGTTTTTCAAGTATTTGAAATAATTATTGTGATCTTTTTATGATTTCCATCATAATTTGTTGATTGATCCATCTGCATATAATGTGAAAGGTAGTACCACTGAGTCTTTGTGCTTTGGGGTAACTAGCTTAGGGTATGACTTACATGTTTTCAAAACTGTTGATGTTTATATCTTTCAAAGTCTACAGATGTTGCCCAGACTGCAATTTGTTTCAATCTTTCTGAAAGCAGAATGCTCATTCATTGGTTTCTGGCCAAAAGTATGTTATTTATTTAAAATAGTATGTACATAAAAATATGCTAACTTTATCCCAGGACATTAGTAACTGAATCACCAACTTTTAAAAAAATGTAGTCAGTTGTTGTTTCTAAAACAACTGAATGATTTTCCCTAATCATAGTGTGGGTAAGGATTGGCTTTATTTTCTCCCGTCTTTTGAAGTTCTCATGAGGGAAAACAATGTTTTGAAATGTTATCTGGTGATTGTTTATTCCTTGTGATTCTTGCTGCCCTGAAGTTCTCCACCCACTGTATAAAGCATTTTAACTTCAGGAAGAGGGCAGAGGCCAACCAAAAGCAAAGTCAGTGTAGTTCAGATTTTGATTTTTAAAGCTTACCCTTAATACTGTCTTCAGAAATGATAATTTTGATAATCCATGTTCTGTAGAAAAAGAAAATAATCTTCTAAATTAAAATAATCAAAGATGATGATGATGATGATGATGATGATAAAGGTGATTTAAATAGTCACAAACACAGACTGCCAACCAAGGAACATAGGGTTTTTACCATAAGCCACACGGTAAGAAAGAATTTATATTTTGAGATACTTCCCATCCAACAGAAAGGAGAACATCCTCAGAGCTGGACAGAAAATGTCTAATGGAATTGAAAAGCATGCATAGCCTTCTGCCTGTCCATGAACATGTGCATGTGCCACACACACACACACACACACACACACACCCTTCTCCCGCTGGGCTGAAATCCCAAGATACAAGGGGATCCTTTCTCAAAAGACTCAACACAGAACAAGGTCAGGTGGGGACTATACCTGAAGCTTAGAAGGTCAAATAATACCAGCAATGACCCACAGGGGATTGTAACCAGCTGGGTGATATTGTCAATCTCCCCAGGGAAAATCACTGTGAATTATATTAATCCAGGAGGGAAAGCATGAGTTATACCAGACATGGACTCTTCAACAGAGACACCATGACAGCAGGTTGACTTGGGAGCCAGTCAGAGACAAATATCTTTTACCAGCCAGAGAAAAAATAAATAAATAAGCCCAGCCTATACTGAGCTCGGGCCTTGAGAGAAGGACAGGTAAAGCGGGAAGGGGAGAATGCAGAATTTGACTCAGGGACTAACTTTACAAGCTAGAAGGGACTGCAATGCCTTAAAAGTAAGATTACCTCCTTCTACCATCATCAATGGAAGATTGAATTCAGTTATTAAAAATAATTGAACTTTCACATATATGACTTCTAGTATATACACTTAAATCTGTTACACTTAAGGCAGTAATTTCATCATGCTGTACCTTAGTTCAAGTATAAATATTATAAGGGGGAATGCCAAGGTCTACTCATAGAGTGCACTCATTCACTTATGATATTCTTCAAAATATATCTTCCCGAAAATACCAGTTTGAGTCTGTATTGTTCACAGATGCATTTCTGTTATCTGGAACAGTGACCCACATATAATGGTTTCTCAATAAATGATCCAATCCATGATTTTTAATAAATAAAATTGGAAATTTATTGTTTTATATTACTTTATAAAAGAAGTCCCTAAAAGATTTAAAGATCTCGAATTTTCAAGGTTTTATGCTGGTACTTTTGGATTACTCCTGAATTTAATGTGAATAACCAGTCTGATGAAAAATAGTAAATTAGGAAGTGCTATGAACTGAATTGTTTTCCTGCAAATTTTATATGTTGAAGCCCTAGGTCCCTATGCAAGCGTATTGGAGATAGTGCATTTAAGAAGGTGAAAAGGTTAAATAAGGTCATAAAGGCAGAACCCGTCCAATAGAGCTAGTGTTCTTAGAAGAGGAAGAGGCAACAGAGTTCTCTCTTCACATGTGAGGACACCAAAAGAAGGTGATGTTCTACAAGTCAGGAAAAGATTCCTCACCAGAGCCCACCATGCCAGCACTCTGATCTTGGACTTCTAGCCTCCAGAGCTGAGAGAAAATAAATTTGTTGTTTAAGCCACCCAGTCTATGGTATTTTGTAATGACAGTCTAAGCCAACTATAACAGGAAGTGATTATTTTTGATACTAAAAATCATCATTGTGACCTCTCTAAAATGAAATAGTAACTTCTTTGATATGTTTAAAAATGTGATCACTTTTCACTCAAATGCCAAGATCATGTCTACAACTACCCATAACTTTCATCAAGCCAATCTCACTTAAGGTTCTACTACATATCCAGCCCCTGAACTAAAAACTAAAAAAGGCTCACCATAAAAATAGTTGGTAGCTGACATCCTTGAAATTAACATTTTGTAAATCAAATAGACATTTAATGGTCACACACATGTAATACTATAAGTAAACAAATCTAATTTTCAAAGGTATAAAATTTCTAATTAAAAAAGCCTTGACCTTGCCTCTTCTTTGCCTTATGATTATGTAAAGTTTCATTTTCATTATTATGTCAATTTCCTACCTTCTCTTCCCACTCCCACTGAGATTTTCTTAAGCCTTTTCTTTTCATGTATTATGAATAAACTCAGTGCAGTTGTCTGGGATTTATTCCAAGTAAAGAACAATGAAACTTTAGCTTTTGATTTTTATATTCATAAGTTGTTTTTGGAAAGAGACCATTTGAGAAACACTAGTAGTAATTGCCTGCTATGCGGAGTTGTGAAGGATCAGTACCCACAATTGCAATTCACTTGAAAGCAAAGCACCAGGAGCCCACAAAATGCTTTCAGTCTAGTGCCAAACCTAAATTTCATTCTCTGGAAAGAACTGTTCCTTCCACTGGAAAAGACAGATACCAAACGGAGAAGCTTTTTCTGTGTTTGTTTTGGGAATGGCTTAGTCATTGGGCCCTAAGTAAAATAATTCCATTGAGAAGGGGAGTCAGGGATGGGGAATATTGATATTAATTTACACAACCGAAATCTTTTAAAAAACAGGTTATATTGCAGTGACAAACTCTCTCAAAATCTCAGTTGCTTACAAAACGGATTTATTTTTTCCTTGTGGAATTTATCACAGATAAACTGCATTTTTCACTCTTCATCTTTATATGAGAAACCAGGCTAAGGAAGGAGGTTCTCCCTACATTTTGCTGACTATAATGGCGCAGGAGAAAGAAGAAATGGCAAACCGACTCAAAGTTCATTGACTCAAAGTTCATGCTCAGAAGTGACACATATTATTTCTCTTCATTTTTATTGGCCAAAGCAAGTCACACTGCCAAGTCTGATGTCAATGGGTCAGGGAAATATACTCCTTTCTCTCAGAGGAGCTTCAAATAACTGAGAACAATAACACAACTCACCACAACACGTTCCTACACAACTAAATTCCAAATTATGATATATTCATTAACAAACAAATATAACTTTTTATTGAATGCTATTCTACTATGAGGAGGATGAAGAGGAGGTTGTCATCTACTCTATTTTCATTAACTGCCAGGATCAATGAGAAGATTTTATATGTGTTATTTCATTTAAATTTAAGGTATCGGTGCATAAGTGTTCCCATTTTAAAGATGAAGTTAGTGAGGCTTAGTGACATTAGCTTATTCTGTGTTGCATACCTAGTAAGTGGAGCTGACTCAAAGACATTATGCATATGAACTGTAAAAACTTAACGGCTTATATGTGTACTTGAACTTGTGCTCAAAACTACTTTACATTTTTTTTCTTCTTTCTTTATAAACTAGGTCATCTCAAGGTACAGTGACAGAGGTCCTTTGGATAAAACACTAGTCTAGAGCCCACAAGAGAATGAGGATAAAGAGAATTAGTCATCTCAAGTGTGCTTAACAGCACAGTACTGTCAAATGGAGACCTGTCCATCTAGACCATGAAGGGGCTCAGGGCAATGAAAAGTTGATGAGAATTATTCCTGACATGTGAGGTCTGATCCTTTAAAGCTAAGCAGAACTAATTTTATTATTGCTATCATTTTTAATTTGTTTACTTGACTTTGGGGAAGGGTGACTAACTGCGAGAGAGAAGACATGGTTTGTCTTGATAGTCTTCTGAATTAAGAAATTAATTTGAGGGGCACCTGGCTGTCTCAGTAGAGCATGTGACTCTTAATCTCAGGGTCATGTGTTCAAGCCCCATGTTGGGGGTAGAGTTTACTTTAAAAAAAAAGTTAATTTGATTCAGTCTATCAGAAGTCTATTGGCAACTAAGAAAAAAATCCCACAGCGACCTAAATTTTCTTTGTAGACTTGAAGAGTCCCCAAGAGGCATATGACTGGTGCTTCCACCCGTGTCCTCAAAGTGACGACAGTGGCAGCATCCTATGTACACACATAGAGTTAATACCAGGGCTAAAGCCAATGATCCAATCTAAAAACAGTAAGTGGTCCTGAAATGCTTCTCATCGGTAAATCCACAGGTAAATCCCTGTATGGGATGATAATTTCCCATCGTTAAATCCATCGCTTAGTTGTTTGGTTCAGTTTGGTTTGGGTTTGTTTGGAATACCTTAAGGTGCCTCTTCTGTCTTCCTTTCTACTTTATTTTGAGGAAGTTGTTCTGAGTGTGGAAAACAAGTGCAGGAGACAGTGCATCCCACTGATGGTTACCTTTTTCCCAGGCCATCTCAAAATCTTATGTTCATGTTGTTTTTAACAAAGCAGGTGCTCCCTGGAGGCTCCCTCTGAGGCCTTTATGAGCATTTGAAGCAGAATAGACAGAGTGGTCTCACCTCCTTCCTTAATCTTCCTTATGATTAGAATTTTCCACTTGTGTTATAAATTTTTATTAATAGTGTTCTCTACTGTTTTTAAATAAAAAGTTGTATATGAATATGGAGATCCAATGTTCTTGTTACAGACACAAATTACATGCATAAACAACATAATAAATAAATAAACAATAACATAAATGATCTGTATAGTCACCAAGATTGCTTATTTCTAACTGAGGTGTCAGAGAACCTTAATTGTTAAAATTTGCAATGCCTCCTGAGTCTGTACAAGGAATATTTTTCATTTGGGCTTTTATATGTTGACCTACTTACTATCTTTGGCATGTCCCCTGCTTCTTGTTGTTGTCCATTAACCACCTGCTATAAACCCACTGCTACCGGGGGGCAAGAAGACACCTACTACTCCAGACCCAGAGAGTGTTTTACTAATCTGTTTTACTTTACCTTCCACCATTCAGTTTAAAGAAGATTGAAAAGAATGCTTCCTTCCCTATCCTAAAAGATGCTTTCATGTACATTCATGGCTTTAAATCACTGAGTGCAGGTACGTGCCCGCAATCTTCAGTCATATAAAAGAACTAAAGGATCAAGTGTGTTAGGGTTTTCCAGAAAAGCACAGTTGATAGGATATATATATACATATATTTTATATATGGAGACTTATTATAAAGAATTGGCTTACAAATTGTAAAGGCCAAGAAGTCCCATGACCTGCTGTCTGCAAGCAAGAGACCCAGAAAAGCTGATAGTGTAGTTCCAGTCTGTTTCCAAAGGCTTGAGAACATGGGATGCGGATGGTATAAGTTCTGGTGCAAGGGCAGGAGAAGACCAATGTCCCTCCCCACGCAGAGAGAAAAAGGGTGAATTCCTCTTTCCTCCACGTTTTGTTCTATTCCAGCTCTCAACAGACTGAAGTAATGATGCCTATCCACACCAAGAGTGCCATCCACTTTACTGAGACGGCTTATTCAAACTCTGGTCATATCCAGAACCAGCCTTAGGGACACACCTAGAAATAATGTGTTATCTGGGCATCCCATTGTGCCATCAAGTTAATACATAAAATTAGCCATCACATCAAGTAACCTAATCATTCAAAAGTGGGAGTGTTTAAGTCAATAAGAAAATCCATTTATTATAATTGCTGAGCTTTTTAAAGAATTCTAACATATATTGCAGATGAATCAAAGATTCATTTTCCAAAGCCAATCTTCTGTAAAGTCAGATAAAATTTTTAAAATTAAGTAAAACTATTTTGAACATTTATTTTCTAGAAAAAGATATGATCATCAATAAGAATGGCTCCTTATACATGGAATAAAAAATATTTCTTCTGAGTTTTTTGAATTTTTAACATCAAGAGTTTTATAGAACGTGAATTTTTGGGTCATTATTTAATTTATGTCTTTTATTACTAGGAACAAATATTTCATTTATATGAAAATCTAGAATGTAGTAGAAGAAATTTGTAACTGAGAATTTTCAGAGTCAGTGTTCATTTATCATTTCCTGATGCATTATATCCATTTATATATATATATAACAACTTGTTTTAAATTAATATTAGATCCTTAATGTACACCTGGATATCACTGACTGAAATAAAGATACAAAATGCTTTTTGACTGAGTTCTTTTTATTAAGATTGAAAAATGTAACAATCTTTTTAAGAGAAATACAGTAAGTTGAAAATATGGCTTTGGATGTGAATATTCTTGTGAATTTTACCTACTTATTTCAACAATCCTATGTAGTAGTACAACAAGACTAAACTGATAAGTGGAGTAAAAAATTGAAAATCCCCAGATTTCAAATATTTTGTTTCAGCCTACACTATAGCTCAGAAACTATGATCACTATTGTTTGAAAAGGAATAAAAACAGAACACTTTTATATTATTTTTTATAAAATAATATATTATATATATTACTTTTTATATTACTTTTATAAAATAATTTTTATTTTTATTTATAAAATTTACCTCTATCTATAAAAGTATTTTATTAATACTTTTAAGTGCGACAAATGATACAGATTATTGATGCTACTAAAATTTATTATGCATATAACTAAATGCTGTCAAAAGATTCACTTTCTATGTATAATTCTTTCATAAATTTCATGGACTTCGGGTCTATAAATAGGTCAAAGGAAATCTCATTCCATTCCTTTTCCCTCCAAAACACAAAGCCAACTCCACATTATAATTTTTTCTTTGAGTAAAACTTGGGATTCAGAATTATCTCAGAGTTGATAGTAAGTTTATTTAAGAAATTTTCTGATGGTTCCAATCTATCTTTAGTAGGTCTTGTTTGGTCCTTATTGAAACTGACTTATCCTTCATCCCTAAAATAAGGAGACTTTAAGAGAAACCAAGTGTACTTTTTAATTTTTGAAAAATGTTTGAGCCATTCTTTTATGCAAATAACAGATACAGGCATGAACAGGTTAAGAAGAAGGGAGACTGTTCTTGATATATCTAAACAACCTCTTATGAAATGAAATGAGAATATCCTATGCAGATGACACCAAGAAATCCAATAACTGACAAATCTCAGGTTCCCCTGGTGGAAAATATCTAAGGATCACTAGAAAGGACTAAATGAGAAAAGTTGAAATGGGCTAACACAAGCTCAGAAAGCAAAGAACAGACCTGTATAGACAGAATGCATACTGACAGCAGGATGACAAATAGATGACTTTTTCATGACATTCTGTGACATCAACAATCATGCAGCAGGAGGATTTTCATCTCCAATTTCCCCACTACACAAACATGCACACACATACGCATCCTCATGCTTCTGCACTCAAGCTAGATGTATTTGCAGAACCAAATACATATGACTTTTCTATAGTTGGGATATCTTTAAATAAAATAGACCAAACAAGATAACTTAGAAATATACTCTGAATTCACCAAAGCAATGGCTGGTTCACCTTCTATCTAAATGTAGAATAAATGTTTCCTAGGTGTTCTCCTAATATCTTAATGACAGTTTTCTGATAAACCACTAGTGAGAAAGAATCTTTATAGATTCATAGTTTATGACTATGAAATTCAACCCTACTGTAGAAATACAGAAATTAACTCATTTTGCAAAGAAGGACAACAAGTCAGAAACTTGCAAAAAATGTAACTAATGAAACAAATAAACAAATTACCTCGCTATCTGGAATTCCTGAAATTGGATTTTTAAAAAACCTATAACATCTGGGTTCATGGTTTTAATTATTAAAACCATTTTGCTGAAGTGAGTTGCATACTTTGTAATCAAGAGGATTAAAATATGATGCTTTTGGAGGAAGTGAGCAAAACAAAATCAGAGAGCAAGATGTCTTCTTCTTTTTACCTGTGAGCCTCACTTCTTGTTGTTGTTAATTTTTTATTTTTAAGTAATCTCTATACCCAGTGTGGGGCCCAAATTTACAACCCCAAGATCAAGAGTGGCGAGCTCCACTGACTGAGCCAGGCAGGCGCCCCCTCACTCCCTGTTTTTAAGTGAAATAATGTTATAAATAATTCACATTCTAACCTGCAATTATCTTTTTTTGTGTCTGGTAGTATCTAGACACATCCTGAAGAGAAGGTTTGTGGGAACGTTGATCCTACTGAAGGTTTCTTGTATTTGTGGCATAGTTTGGGAATTGGGTAAACATCTAGTGTTGGGGAGGCAACAGAGATATTGGGGATTCCAGGCTGATATTGAGAGGCAAGATATGCCAGATAGAAATGCAAAGGGAAAGGGAGAACATGTATTCAACAGCACTGGACTAAAAGGGTCCTTTGGGGGGCGCCTGGGTGGCGCAGTCGGTTGAGCGTCCGACTTCAGCCAGGTCACGATCTCGCGGTCTGTGAGTTCGAGCCCCGCGTCAGGCTCTGGGCTGATGGCTCAGAGCCTGGAGCCTGTTTCCGATTCTGTGTCTCCCTCTCTCTCTGCCCCTCCCCCATTCATGCTCTGTCTCTCTCTGTCCCAGAAATAAATAAAAAACGTTGAAAAAAAAATTAAAAAAAAAATAAAAATAAAAATAAAAGGGTCCTTTGGGGTTTCGGTGTAGAGTTACTTCCTTGGAATCACTAAGCCTCACTGCATTACGTAGCTACTGTAAAACACAATATACAGAGAGGGACTCAGTGAATGGAGGGCTGTTCCCACTTCACCAAAATCCTATACTGTGCACCGATATTTAGTTCTCATTTCAACTTTGGTTCAAGAATGACTAAGTAACTATTATGTACAGTGCAAGATGTTTGATGTTTGGGGGATTCAAAAATGAATAAGCCACAATCCTCCCCTTGAGAAATTTTTGATGTGGGCATCTGGGAAAAAATTAGAAAGAAACATTTCTACAGCATTTACTTTTTACAAAGCACAAAATTCAAATGCATTCTCTTATTTAAGCCTCATAACATCCTTGTGAAACATCTCATGTACTTTTTGTCCCATTTTATTGATGGTTCAAAGAGGTTAAGAAGATCTCCTAGCATTTAAAAATTTTTTAAAAGAAAACCCAGAACTAGGGTCTAGATTATCTAAAATTGGAATTAAAAATTGACCATTGCTTCCCCCCCCCCGATATGTGCTGTGTGTGTGTACAACCATGTGTGGTTAATACATTTTTTATCTTTCCATGGAAACATTCATGAAAATATAGAGACACTGTAGTTTCAATTGTAGGAAAAACAAAATTAATAATCTAAAATTTTCTATATTGTAAAGGGATTTTAATTTACCAGAGGTTGGGCTTTAAAACAGAGAGAACTTTGTCACTCATCCCCTAAGGGATACCTTTAGCTAAGATACTCAGAGCTCAGTACCTAGCAAGCTTCAAGGAAGTAACCTCTACAATATCTTTCCACATTTTATAGGGGTATATGCTTTTTGAAGTTTTCATGCCATGTAATATCATCTCTAGCATTTCCCATGAGTGCTTTATTTCTGCATGCACTCAATGTAACACCATCTCTAACATCCCCCACGAGTATGTGTCTTTCTGCATCCACCTATCCGCAGCCAACATTTTCTATAAAGTCACACAGCTAGAAATGAAAGTGAACAGTTCCAAGTGATGACGTAGGGACTTCCTAGGACATCAGATTTGCAGCAGGAGGGGTGCCTAGGTGGCTCAGTCAGTTGAGCATCCGACTCTCAGGTCTTGATCTCAGGTTGTGAGTTCAAGCCCTGTGTTGGACTCTGCTGGGTGTGAAGCCTACTTAAAAAAAAAATTGCACTGGGAAAGAGAGGGACACAAAAATCCAAGAGAAAACATATCTGAAGATATGTTTTCATATCTCCAGAAAACATATCTGGAGATATGTAGTTATTCATGTACTGCTTCTAGGAAGAAAGCTAAATAGACTGTTTCAAATTGTCCTTGCTCCATGAAATCATGTCTTCTAGTTATGACAGAATATATCAGCTACTGATTCAGAGGATATATCACATTTTGTATGATAGAAACCCAGCCTCTCCGAGTATGTCATGTTCTTTTCAGTGATATGGGGTATCATGAGACCAATACATCTAATGGACATTGCTTCTTTTTCTGTAAAATGAGCTCCGTCATTAGTCACAGTGATATGTAAAATATCATGACAAAGAATAGGAACTCAACAAACGCACAGAATTTGGTGCTGGGAGAAACATAATAAAGGGAAGTCTATATTAAAAAGTAAGCATCTATTCCAGTGAAACAATTCTCTACCCCTTCCATGTAAGAAGGGGAAGAATATTATTAAAATCTTACCAGAAATCTAGCTGGTTCAGGCAAAGGATTGTGCATCTTCAGAGGCTCAGTGTTCGTCATAGCTGACAGACTGGGTACTCATATGGGACAGTAGCCAGTATGGTGAAAGGGAAATCCATGTTATTAAACTTATGTATAACCTCCACCCTGCTACCATGGCCACCTTGTCCATGAGCCTATTGTGCAAACACTGGAGAAGCTGGGGAAAGAGACTGAGTCACATCCACAGAATGGGTCACCCTGTAGTCCTACTATTGATACCCATTCCTGCAGTAGGTACTCAAGGAGAACATTCACCTGGGACACACATAGTCTCACACTCTGTCCATTCCAACTTGTCTACACATTACTTATTTTGCAGACTCCTTATCACTGATCCTCTTGTTCCTTCCAAGTTACTTCCAGTTTCAAACTGACAGTCACCACCAATGAATACATGCAGATGCATACTTCTAAAGTGACCAAAGACCTTGGGGGTGCCTGGGTGGCTCAGTTGGTAAAGCATCCAACTCTTGGTTTCTGCTCAAGTCATGACTCACGGTTTGTGGTTCATGCCCCACATTGGGATCTGTGCTGACAGTAGAAAGCCTGGTCAGGATTCTTTCTCTCCCTTCCTCTCTCTCTGCCCCTCTCCTACTGGAGCACACTCACATGTGTGCTCTCTCTCTCTCTCTTTCTCTCTCTCCCAATATAAATAAATAAATAAACTTAAAAAATTATAAAGTGAACAAAAACCAGATATACTGTTCAAATACCTGCCTTTTAGGAGGCTTTCCTTTCCTAGGTTTTATCCCTGGGCCAAATAGCAGCCTACTTTAGAACCATCTGCAAACAGGACCAATGTTTCTCTCCCTTGGTTGACTGATTATTATAAGAAACTCACCCTGAGATCTTAGTCATGGTTAGGGGTAAAAGTGGTGATGCAACAGAAGTGAGTGCCATGGAGATCTGAGTTATTTACACATACAGCCTTTTCATACCTGTAGGATCTGTTTTTTCTTGATTACGTACAGCAGCCGCACCTTTCACACTATTTCTTGATGGGTCATATAACACCCAGTTTGTAATGGACGCCTCAGGTCTTACGGTCACTTGGGATCCTGTGATCAGCTCTTTAGTCTCTGTAAGAGCCTAGCAGCATGCGAAGAGCCATTTTCAATACATGTTTGACAAAAGGGAAGTGAGGTTCTTTCACTCCCCTAGAATTCCACACTGTGGTCAGCCCCAAGTCTGGGGCTTGCCCGAGACTCCATTCAGCACCGTGATTTGTTGCATACTCTCGGGCATCACTGAGTGACCCACACCACAAACCTGCTTATACTCCAGCATGTGCCAACTGCAGAGCTGCCTCTGGGCTTCACCCGAAATGAGCAGTTTTATGAGTTACCCTGTAAATGAGCTGAAGTAGCATTTGCAAATAGGGCGTATTTTGTCTTCAAATTGAAAGACACTGGCAAGCGTTTGCCTCTTTCATAAAGGTGGGTGTTCCTAGGTCTGGACATTGGAGAGGTTATTGACAAGTTGCAGACCACAGAGCTCTAAGGGATTTTACATGGCACATGTGTCTCTTCAGAGGCCAGACAAGCATGTTAAACTGAGATTTGATAGAAATGCACGTCTATGGCTGTTTCAGGGACCACTTACCGTGGCCATTCCCTTAGAAGTGCCATGTTGCTTTGATTTATAATTTTAGTGGGTTGGGGTGGATTCAGACATTTAGTCCTTTCTATATTATAGTCCTTACCCCTTGGACAAGTGAGCCAACAGATACCACTCTAGGACTCTGCTACTGTAACTATACATTCTCTCCAATAGTTTCCCTGTTAAATAAATTGTGACCAATTTAGTAGTAATTATATGACCCCTTAAATTCCGACTCTGCTTAACCACAGTGGCATTTTATTTTCCCAGGGATTTGAATAAGCTCAGAGCCAAGTTTTAACAGCATCCTTGCATTCTCGGTATAGCTGTTTTCCCTAGTATATAAAGCCTATATAAATGGCCACAGTTTTCTTTGAGAATGACTGGAATTAGGGCAAGAAGGAACTTGAAAAGAATCTTGGAATACAAACTTGTCACATTATTGCAGTGTCTTTTCTTAGGGAATCCATCCTCTCTACTCTTTAAGGGACTTTGAGTCTGAGAACAAAACTCAAGTCGGGGAATTAGATGAGAACTATAACCCTTTATTAATGTGACGTAGGTTTGTATTCCCTACATTTAGTGTTTCATTTCTTTTAAGTTTTTGTTTAAACTCCAGTTAGTTAACATACCATGTAATATTAGCTTCAGGTGTACCATATAGCAGTTCTACACTTCTATACAACATGTGCACTTTTTAATCCCCATTCCCTATGAGGCAGGAAGAGACTGAAGAAAGAGACAGCCACACAAGGTAGGAAGGTGGCAGTTTTAATTAAAGAAAAGAGAACTTATATACCACATTTATCTTGGCGGGCAGCGAGATGAATGGATCCCCACACTCACCCTCCAAATCTTAAAAGTTTACAAAGAGGCCCTAACTGGGCTCAGTCACATATACTCTGCAGGTGCTTTCAACATCACATCACCATCTCAAGGCTCTCCTTGGAACAGCCTCTGAGAGAGGGAAAGGAGGGGTAAGGAGCCTCCAAGTGTCTGGGTCCAGCTCACAGGTCAATCAGTGGTCACGTCTTTTTTCATGTTCCCCAGCAATGCGGTAACAATCCTCAAATATCAGTGGTTTTATTTATATATAAAAAGTTTGTTTTACTCATTCCACTTGCCCATAGCAAGTCAGTAAGGGGATTCTACTACTGGAGTGACTCAGTGAACCAAGCCGATGAAACAGTCACCATCTTGAACATCGCTTAGCACTGTAGCAGAGGGAAGAAATGCTCTGGAAGTGTGGATTCAGCAATTAAATGTAATAGCCTGCAAATGATGTGTGTCATGTTCTCTCACAGTTTAATGAACACAACTAGTTACACACCCCCTACTAACTAACAAGTGCACTTTTGTGATGTTCTCAGTAGAGGACTTGAAATATTTGTCAACAAAAATTAATGTCTACCACAGTCATCATTATGCCAAGGAAGTCTGGCATCCCATTTTAACTTAATGAAGGCCACCACTGAGATTTCTCTTTACCAATCGAGCAGATTTTCAGTGCTAATCTCAGATGCTCAAGCACATTGTGCACACTGAATCCACATCCCTAGTATTTACCCATATAGACAAATTCAATTCACAATAACGAGTTTCTTCCTTCCTTGTCAGCACTCTTAGAATTGATTCTCATACATATTGCCCCAGTTTCTACCAAAGTCAATTACCAAGATCTTAAAATGTTTTGCTTTCTGTAGTAGTTCTTCCGGGAAATGCTAGAATCTGACTGTAATGTGGATCTGATGGCAATGATGAAGTGGACATGAAGAGAATTAGAATTCCTTTGTAGGTAACTGCCTCAGCTAAAACCTTTACAGGATCTTCAAGCCAGATAGTACAGGCTTCATCTGTGAGAAGGGACTACGGATCGCAAAATAGCTCATTGAGGCTTGGTGATTCTCAGAACCCAGATTCATACAAATCCACCAACTCTCCCCATCTCATTCTTAAAGTCACATTCTTACCTGATCAGTATCCTAAATTTCACATAGAAGTCCAGCAAAGTTGTGAATTCAAACTGCAAGATCAGACTCGATGTTGTTTTTTAGCCATGTAAACTCTGGGTCTACAAGAGAAGAAATATAGAAGGTCTCCTGTCCTCAGAGCGTGCTGTGAGATCACAACTTAAAATTCAGAATGTTTTATTCTCTTCCTTTAAGCTTTTTATTACTTCTGGAATTAGCCACTGACCCACTGTGGAGATAGGTGCCCTTTAGTTCCATCACAATGGTTTATGACAGCAGCTACATAATGTGCCTTTTAAATAGTCCCTTTCTTCCAGGAAACCTCAAGCGATCATGTCATAGGCAGGTTTTCTATTTATTCAATTAACCACTGTATCTGATTTTTCATTGACAATGAGGTCATTTTTGCCTTCAAGGCCAACCTGGTGAGAAAATCTCAGATTCCAAACTTTGGAAATCTGTTTATGGAAATAAATTTCAATGCAGGAAAGAGAAATCAGCTTAGGTGTTTCATACAGAAAAGGAACTGGCTACTTAAAATTTTACTGAAATTAATGGAAGAGTGGAAGTCATAAGACTTCCAGCAGATTGCAAGGCCATGCCATGCAACTACTATCCAAATATCAGAAAACTGTTGCTGCTGTTCTCAAGGAATTCTCAGGAAACATCTGGAAACTGGTGCTGCTATCACAGCTGCCCTTTCTACCAGAGAGTGACATGTGCAGTCTGGCCTTTAAATAATTTGTGTCTGTCAGAGCCTGTCCATCCACCATTACCATCACAGAAAGAAGATCCTGTACCTTATCCACCTTCCAGATTTCATGCAAGTGCATTTCTTTGAAATGTATTTAATTCTGCAAGGCAAAAATGACCTAAAAAGTGCAAATTTTGTTTTGCTCTAAGTTAACTTATAACAAAATGCAATTCCCATGAAAATCTCTCCTTTTTCTTTTATTTTTTTTTAAAGTTTATGTATTTATTTATTTGTTTATTTATTTATTTAGAAAGAGGGCGAGCAGGTCAGGGGTTGGGGTTGGCATGGGGGGGGGGGCGGGTTGTGGGTGGAGACAGACACTACCAAGCAGGCTCTGCACTATCAGCATAAAGCTGGATGCAGGGTTCGAACCCATGAACTATGAGATCATGACCCGAGCTGAAACCAAGAGCCAGATGTATAACCAACTGAACACTCAGGCATCCCTCTCCTTTTCTTTTAAACAGGTACTTGAGAAATTGATTCTAAACTTTTGAATAAACAAATGAGTTGAGAATATCTATGGAAGAGTAATGAAAGGGATTTATGTGCTCATAAATGACAATTCATTATAAACCTTTATCAGTATGTATAGTGGTAATGATATAAGATATGTGAGACAGACCAGATAAAAAGAACAATCATCAGTCAGAAAGAGGTATATATAGTAATGTAGTAGGGGATGACAATAGCTTCACAAATAATGAGAGAAGGAGAAGTTGCTTAATCTATCCAAACAATTCTTCGCTATTTGTAACAAGACTAAAAACTCAAGTTTGAGCCATTACTTCCAATCTTAGTCTCCACATTCTCTTTTTTGTTTTGCTTTGTTTTGTTTTCTGAGAGAGAGAGAGGAGAGAATGAGGGATAGAGAGAATCTTAAGCAGGCTCCACACTCAGTGCAGAGCCCAACATGGAGCTCTATTTCATGATGAGATCATGACCTGAGCTGAAATCAAGAGTCGGACGTTTAATCAACTGAGCCACCCAGGCACCCCAGTCTCCACATTCTTTAGATAATTTTATATAAAATTGTAAGTCAATAAAAATGGAAAATTGTATAGATAATTACAATTTTTATGAATGAACTTCCCAAGAATAAATGCCCTCCTGTTGTTCAGTCACTGAGATCTGTCTTACCAGATTTCACCCACCACCCATGGGAAGCTTCTGCTTTCCTAGAGGTGGTGGTGGGTTAAAGAGGGAGATGTAATAAACACTTCTTTCAATAAAACACTAGAGAAGGCCTTTGTCATTTTCTGAGGATCATTTTTAACTAACCCTGGGAAAAAACTTGCTGTTAGGAAAAAAGGTAAACTTTATTAATATGATTCTAAAATTCAAACTCAAGCCTATTCCTTTAAAGTTAAAATAAATAAAATAAAGGGATAGTCTACAGGAAGAAGGCTTCTTGTAGAGAGAAAAGCAGTGCAAAGATCTTAGGTGAGAGTGGGTTCTGATGTGTTCAAGGAAGTAGGTAGTACATATTTGTTGAGTGAATAATAAAGTTTCCCCAAACAATGAAGTCATATTAGAGTAACATTAAACCAATGATAAAGTTCGAATTCTTGATTTATTTTCTCACGTAAAATCACTTTAAAAAATTCATTAAAAAATTAAAAAAACAAAATCATCATTTTCTTTTTAGCTTTGCTTGTACTTTGGGTCTGTAAATTCTTTTGAAACTGAGATCAAACCCTAATGTGCTCTGCCTCATATTGGCGATCCATCCGTACTCGGGACTCCTTTCACATTTTCAACCCATCTTCCACTATTTCTTGACAAAAGTCCTCCAGCCCAGCCAACAATTGTTTATTTGTTTGTTGTCAAGCACACCATATTCGTTTCCATCCCAAATCCTTTGTTCTTACTATTTCTCTGACCTAGAATGAACTTCTTCCTCCTCCCTTGCTCTGCTTTTTATCAAAACCCTGTCAGAGTTCACTTCAGTTTTCTTCGGTCTCAGAGGCCTTCACTCATTCTCTCCACAGCCTTATCTCACACAACTCAAAATATCTTTTTCACTCAGACTGCTAAATAATAATATTATTACTGATATTACTGTTCCATTTTAGGTTGATGAATTTCTAGTAACTTATTTTGAATTTAAAATTTACAGAAAAGTTGTAAGAGGAGTACACAGAACTTTTGTATTTCTTTCACCTCAGTTACCCAAAATTAGTTAATATCTCATCATATGATACTCTCAATTATATACATATAAATTACATATATATATAAATATATATATATATATATACAATTTAAATGGTTGATATATATATATATATATATATATCTATATATATATCTATATATATCTGTATATATATCTCAATTCATGTATATCAACCATTCAAATTTTCCTAGTTATTCCCCAAATACGTCTTTTTTTACTTTGTGGCCCAGGATCTAATCCAGGATGTCACATTGATTAGTTGTCGTGTCTCTTTAGTCTCTTACTGAATTGGAAAGAGTACCTTTATCTTTCCCTGTCTTCCATGACTTTGAGAGTTTTAAAGAGTGTAAACCCTCCTACCTGAAAGATGTGCTTTACCTGTTTCCAGCTGATTTTCCTCACATCCAGACTTAGATCATGTATCTTTCAGAGGAGCCCCACAGAAATAATGCTCTGATCTCAAGACATCATAGCAGGAAGCATGCAATCAAGTTCATGCCAGATTTTTTCACCATAAAGTCATTAGTTTTCCATAGTAATTGGTAAATACTTTATAGGAAGATACTCTGAGACTTTATCAACACCCTGTTCCTCACCAAACCTTTACTCCACAGCTTTCATTTCCATTGATGACTCCTACCCGAACCAAACACCACTAAGCTATTTGACAAAGAAAGATTCTCTTTATTTCCCAACAATACCTTTATTAGTTGGAAGTCTACTGTAAGGATGAGCTTCACTTTTTCCCCTGAGTATTTATTTTTTTTTATTTTTTTTATCAGTGTAGTTTCATAGGTTCCTATTTTTTCCAATGTTTGATAAACTGTTGATATTATTATTTATTTTGGTGTTCAAATTGCTCCATACTTGGTAAGTGGGAGCCCCTACAAGGTAGTTCCTGTGTCTCTTTAAAGTGTCCCCATTAGTTTTTTGGTTTTCTTACAGAACTATTTTACTTTCTGCTCCCATGTGATATATAGGCTCAACTAGTACTGTCTCTGTCTCAGCCTCAGTCAATTATGCAGAGTTCTGGTTTATCTTAGTAGAATATGTTCCTGAGAAACAGAGGTCTGGCACCCCATGTTCTCATTACTACTGAGGTATCATTGATTCTAGGCCTTCTGGATATATTTAGAAAATAAATGTATGCACACATAGATACACACATGCATTGATATCTATTTCTGTATCTATTCACCTGGAGAGTTTTTTTATGAGTTCACGTCAACAACTCTAGTTCCATTTCAACACCTTTCTAGCGTTCCTCCTTTACATATTTGAGATCCTTTCTCCAACAGTGAGAAATTTGGCTCCCGATACCCTTAATACATTTGCTTACTTGCTCATTCCTCCTATATGCAACAGATCTCTTAACCACACCATCCACCACCTCCTAAGCTCCGCATTTTTGGGCGCCACGGCCACTTTGTTGGCGTTGCAGCTTCCTGGGCCTTATCACCAACTAGGCCCTCAGTCATGTTCATTGCCTCCAAAGAAAAGCAAAGGAAGGCAAGGGAAATAAAAAGAGAAAACAAGGTAAAAGAAAAAAACACTTTTATTTCATTCTTAACTAACCACAATTACTAATGAGATGCGTGTGCCTGTCAGGGACACTGCACACCTTTTCAAACCGTGTAATTAGATTAGGCCTAACCACTGTCATTTTCTGCCTCCACTTTGACTTTCACATAATACTTGCTATTATCACAACAACCAAAAACACAACTTCGCAAAGATCACATCTAAATAGTTCAAACTATTGTTGGAGCTATATTCTACCTCAAGCTAGTACTTGGCATAGTCTCCAAGAAATGTTAAATTGAATTTAAATCTCCAATTCTAAAATTCCCCATTTTTCTGAATGCAGGTAAAGTGTGACCTCAGGCGAAATTTTGGGAAGGTTTTCCACTCTTCTCAGTGGAGCTATAACCAAGTCCAAGTTTGTTCTGCTCACCACATGACCGGCCTATAAGTCGACAGGCAAAATGTCAGGTTAAGGAAAGGGACTTCAGTCAAAAAGCCCACAAACCTAGGAGACTGCAGATTATTGTCCTAAAGAACTACCTCCCCTCAGCTTGAAATTCAAGCTTCTTTTATGCAAGGAAAGAGGCAAGCTGCAGAGTTGGAGTCAAAAGGTGACTGATGTCTGCAGGCATTCAGGTGCCCACAAGAGTTGGAGGAAGGTCGTGAAATGTTTTCTCCTTGGTCAGTTGACCTTTACATACAGGAATCTGATCCTGTCCTTCCTGTAAATCTTAACCATGGCACAGTCATCTCTACACGTACTTCCTTATCTCCTCCAATGAGGTAGGTTTGGGGTAGAGTGGTTTTTGCAAATCTTATTTGTAACATGTCCACGTGCAAAGCTAAGCAGAAGTTTCTAAGCTGTAGATCACAGCAGCTGGGGAAATGGAAGCAATATAGAGTCAGACATGCTAAGTTTCTCCCTGTTACAGAGCAATTTGGAATATCCACTTTTTATCATTTATTTTTCTCTCTCATCTTTGTTACAGAAGTGAAAACTAACACACAAGCTATTGTTAACTCTCCAAAGAAGCTTTGGAAAGAGAATATGGAGACTATCTCGGCTTTTTCTTTGGATGTAAACATCTTTAAAAATCTCAAATGAAAGAAACATAAAAACAGAAATAAGCTTTTTAACAAGATTCATGGTATTGTCTTTATAACAATTATCTTTGCCTTTGTTGTTGTACTTAATAAACCATTTCGGTTTCCTTCTCCTATATTTTATAACTTAAATAAGGATTCTTGTTTACTTATTTTGAATTATTGTCAACGATCCAAATTTGGAACTGCAATGTGAGCTTTGTTAGAGCTTTACATCCTGGAAGAAGACATCAATGTATTTGTAAGTCCAAACATTATGGAAAGAGTGTTTGTTCATTTAAGCTTTTGCCTAAATTTGTCTGGCCTTCAACAGGGTTCAAATCCAGTTAAATTCTTATTTCATCTAAACAGCTGCTATTTCCTTTTGCAAATCTTTGCCTCAACTATAAAAAGGCAGCCGTCTAAATTTGCATAACAATTGGACCCTCTCCCAAGGACTTGAAGCGCATTCTAGCCAAATGCAGATTAAATTGGCAAGGCGATAATGCCCTTCAAATTGTTGTACCCTGTTTCAAAAATGAAGTATAACTCCTGGAAACAGCTAAAACACAAGTTGTTCTTCAACTTATATGCTCTTTCTATTACATTGAAACAGTTTGAAACTTTGAAAACATCTGAAGAGGGAAAATGGGATCAACAGTGAACCAGCTGTGACCTCCACTACTGACTAACTTTGGCAAGGGTAGCACCAATCCACTGCCCCTCAAGCCTACATGTTAACAAGTAAGCACAGGGGAAGGCTTTACCACCAGTGATTTTTTTTTAAAGTTTCAGTGAAGTGCAACTCTGCGGTCACTAGTTAGTACTCGTGTTTTAGAATTCGAGTGCTTGGAATTAAGATCATAGTACAATTGAATTCAAAAGAAACCCAGAAATCTCAGGTTTTCTAGTAAAAATAGAGAAGGTACTCTGAATATCAGCCACAACATTTTGATTTGTTTTGTTAGCTACTTATTTTATTGCATGTGAAGAATACAAGACGAGATGGACTTTTTTTCTCAGTTTCAGCGATAGTCTTAAAATGGTAAGGCTCTAACTGGATGAAATCAGCAGACTCAGACTTCAACAGAAGGGCAAGGCGGGTAGTGAAGTCACCTCCAATGGTAAACACCCAGACACTTCCCCACTGAACAAGTCCGGGCTTAATTCTTGCCCTTTCCAAATTCACAGTTCTCCTGGGACATGTCATTCCAGGGAGCTGCAAAGGATGAGAGATGGCACCCCAGAGAATTCTGTTTATAAGAAGTTATTCACATTCAATCATCTCAGGAGATATGAACACAGCAATGTTGAAATTACCGATTAATTGTTAACCCTTGGAGAAAAATTAGACGATTATTTTTGAAAACATGAAAAGCCTCATTAAAATAAAAATTAGTTTCCCACATGTGATTCAACTTCTATTCATTAATTATGGAGAAGTTAATAATTACTAAATTGCCAGAAGTAAAAAAACAAATCTTTCATCACTGGAGAGGTGCTGAGTTTTTATAAGAAATGATCAAGAACATGCTTTTGGTGTCTCAGGCTTTTTCCACTGCATGTATGCAGTCCATTAACCTGTTTAACTTTTTCAGTGTAATTTAAGGTTGATTTTCTTTTATCCTCACAGTAGCTAAGATTTTATTTACTTCATATTTTAAAACTCATGAATTCATAGTTTAGTATATCATTCTTTCTGACAACCCCATTTCACTTTTAGAGATAAGACTCTCTAGGGACTTAAGTTTGGCTTCAAATTCTCGAGATGGAATAATTTTGAAAGCATGCCGATTTTTAAAGATCTTATGACTAAATTCTAACATCTTTAGATGTTAGCCAACAGCCTAGCCCTCAAAAAGAAAAATAAAAAACAGAAAAGGAAAAGGAGGGTGCTTATCTTTGCAAATGGATATATGTGACCTTTAATAAATACTCATTTAAAAATGATCCATTTCCGCAAGGTTGTTTTTTACATTTTGCTTAGAGTGCAAGTCTCTCTAGCAGGCCAAATAAAGTCTAGAAAACTGTGGTCACTCCTGCAGTTAAATTTTGAAAGTCTTATAAAAGTAAAACAAAATAAATCTAAATGTGTCACACCAATATTCACCAACATCCAGGCCCTTATCACCTCATAATAACATTAGCAAAGCTGGAAGCTTCTGTGGTCAACATTTTCAAATCCTCTTGGTTATGCCAGTCACTGCAGGGCCTTCTAGAGTGCAATTTTTACCTGACACTTTTCCAGTCAAAACTCTGTAGCTTTTTGACTCCTCTAAGTAAAACACTAATACTGTAGCCTGACATTTATGGCCCTGAGTAACCTGATCCAACTTGAACACTCTCTACACTGTTCAGGTAGTGACATCATTGCCAATTATTATTTGTAAGGAAAATATCCTACCCTGTGTTTCCTGGAGGCATATTAAGTAAGATAGAAGTTTTGAGAATGACTGCTTCTGCTCTTCTCTCCAGATCCTCACTTGGTCCTTTCTAAGGAGGCAGAGAGACATATCTAATTGAAGAATTTAGAATCTGCATACCTGTATGGAGCATGCACTCTCGTGTCCTTTCCGCCTGATATTACATTAACTGAGTGGGCCCTGCCTTATCAGACCAGAAAGTCTGCAGTTAGAATAAGGCAAATTCAGTTCCTGCAATAATGAGTAAAAAAGTGCCTTTAGTCATTTTTCCTAAGCCACACACTGGTACCCAGCCTTTGCAAGAATAATGTAAGTTTTGGCTCTGTCTGACTTTTCTGCCTCTTAACTAAATTACACTTAATAAGATGAAGGATGTGCCTAAATGCCACTCTTTAAATAAAGTCATTAAGGTATATAAATCTACACTTGGATCCGGTTGATTACTTGTTAATCAACCATTCCTTTCCTGTTACTGTCTAAATCATGTTATCACCTCCTTCCTATCTTCACCTGATGACACTAGACCTCGATATCTTCCTCTGCCCATTTGTCATCCCAGTGAATAGCATCAACATCCAAACAGCTGTCAGTGTTAGAAATCCAGATGATACATTTGCCTTCTCTTCATTCTTCATCCCCTTCAACCCATCAACAACCCTGCCAGCCTCCAATGACTCAACCTTCCAGTCAAAATGTCTTTTTGTAAATGCAGACCTGATCATGCACCACCTCAAAATGTTCTGCCCAACAACACATATTTTCAAAGTATTTTATATATTCTAATTATACATAAAAACATACTTTAAAACAAAACACAAATACTTCCCTCTCTAAGATTAATTTACTCCTTTGGTCCCTTAGCTTTCTGCAGGCCAATTATCTTGGCTTTCTTACATTGCAGGGACTTGCCATGTTCCTCTTCAGAGGGTTTTGTACTTGTTTTTCCCTATGACTGCAATGCTTTCCTCTTTCCTCTCCACATGCTTAGTTTTTAAAATTTCAGTTCACTTGCAACTTCTCTGCAAATATTTTATACTTTCTTGACTAGGAAAATGTTTCTATTTTATCCTTTTATAAAATGATTTACCTCTACTCTATCAAACTTACCCCATTTGTAGTTTGACATTTATTTCTGTGGTCATTTATAAAATGCATATATGTATCAACAAGTGGAAGCCCATACAGGGGCAGTATGATTTTTCTCACATAGCACAATTCTAGTACACAGTAGTTGCTCAATAAGTATTTAAGTGAATGTAAAAAAACACAGATGGATGGACAAGCTCTCAAAGTAGTTGCAGAATTGAGTTAAAGTTCACTCTGGTCTGTTGGGTGATTTTCTTGACAGCAGCAAAGATGACCAGCCAAGGCCTACTTTCTTCCAGACCTTGCTATCATGGCCACTGCTTGGTTATAAAATCTCTTGGAAAAAGCTTTCCCTAACAAAGAGTAATCAAGGGAGGGAGGAAACTTTTTGGCAGAAGTAATCATACATATATTAAAAAAAAAATAGAACTGTGGAAAAGAAAATGGTGTTCCAAAAAAAAAAAAAGAATTAATTTCACTATAATGTGATTTTAAAGGAAATAAATTGCTTAAGTGTCGATATAAAATTTATTATTTGACTAAAAATCAACTGGAAATATAATGAAATGAATGGGATAAAAGGTATCAGCTTTCATTCAGCTTATATTGTAGGATTAATAAAATAAACACAAATGAAGAGTAAAAAATTTCTCATCCATTTTGGGTGGCAAACATTGGTACAAATAAAGCCTGTCAATATCTACCCAAACTAAAGATGCACACAACTTTCACTTATGGTTGGATAAGTACAAAATTGCACAAATTTTTTCTGAAAAAACCAAAAAAAATGTTTGTGTTCATAGAAGCACCTAAAAGAATCTGGAAAGTCATCAAAATCTCCATAAACAGTTGAATAAATAAATCATATTATACTCATATAATGGAACATTGTAGAGCAAAGAGCATGAACAAACCACAGTTACAGGTAAACAACAGAGATGAATCCCAGACATGTAACATTGAACAATAAAAGCCAGCCAAAGATGAGAACTCATTGCGTGAGTTCATGTATATAAAGTTCAAAAACAGGCCAGACCTATCTATGCTATAAAAATCCAGGATAGCAGTTACTCTTGGAGGATTTTGGTGATGAAAAGGGAGCATAAAGGTGGGGTGGGCGGTGGAGGGGTGGGGAGCTTCAAGACTGTTATACTCTTCTATCACCAAGTAGTGCTTTCATGGGTGTATTCATTTTATAAAAATTAATTGAGCTGTTCTTTCAAAATTTATGCATTTTCCAGTATGTGTGTGAGAGGTAATTAAAAATAAGATTTTCTACTTTTTCTATTTACCTTTTTGATTTATTCTTGAGTTAGTTTTTGTCATTTATATTTTTCTGGGAGATAACGATTTTATCTAAATTTTCAAATTTTTGATACAAAATTGCTTGCAACATTATCATAGTATTATGTTTAAATCTTGACTGTATCTATAAATATTCCCTGTTGTCTTTCCTAATATTGGGGCTTTCCATTTTTTTCTTTCTCTTGAAAGAGATTTATTTTATTAATATTATTTTAAATAGACTTTTTTTTTTTAGAGTACCTTGTACCTTGTGGGCTCACGGCAAAACTGAGAAGGTACAGAGATTTCCTTTATACCACCTGCTCTTACACATGCATAAAACCTCCACCTTTGAGGCGCCTGGGTGGCTTAGTGGTTAAGCCTCCGACTTCAGCTCAGGTCACAATCTCACGGTCCGTGAGTTCAAGCCCCGCATCGGGCTCTGGGCTGATGGCTCAGAGCCTGGAGCCTGCTTCCGATTCTGTGTCTCCCTCTCTCTCTGCCCCTCCCCAGTTCATGCTCTGTCTCTCTCTGTCCCAAAAATAAATAAACGTTAAAAATTAAAAAAAAAAAAAACCACCTTTGTCAACATCCCTCTACCAGAAGGGCACATTTGTCACAACTGATGAACCTACACTGACACATCATAATCACCCAAAGTCTGTAGTTTATCTTAGGGTTCACTCTTGATGTTATACATTCTATGGGTTTGAACACTTGTATAATGACATGTATCCACTATAACAATATCACACGGAGTAGATTCACTGCCTTAAAAGTCCTCTGTGCTCTGCCTTTTCATCCAACTTGCCTCCCTAATCCCTTTTAACCACTGACCTTTTCACTGTCTTCATAGTTTTGCCTTTTCCAGAATGTCATCTAGTTGAAATCATACATGTTATCTTTTTCTAGTTGGTTTCTTTCATTTAGAAATATGCACTTAAATTTCTTCCATATCTTTTTATACTTGGACAGTTCATTTCTTTTTAGCTTTAAATAAACCCCATTATCTAGATATATCATAATTTTTTATCTATTCACCTGCTGAGGGACATCTTGGTTACTTCCAGGGTTGGGCAATTAACCTTTCCAAAGCATAACGTTGTTTTCATTGGACATGTTATTATCCCCAATCAACAAAGGAGTCCTAGAGAGGTTATGTGAATTGCCTGAAGTTACACCGGTAGTCTGAGCCTGATCTCTTAATCGTAGAACATAATGCCTCACCCAGTAAACACACACGCATTTCTAAATAAAATATCTCTCTCTCTCTCTCTCTCTCTCTCTCTCTCACACACACACACACACACACACACAGTTTGTGGGGAAATAGGTTCAAGAATTCCTTACACTTACATAAATGGGTTAGAAAAAAGCTTAGGGAGGAAAGCAGTCACCATGGGGCAAAAGTGCACAAGGTTAGTTAGTGAAATAGTGTAATAGGATTATGAGAAATTTGTTATATCACCTACAGGAAATTACTTTCCATCTGGTGCCAATGTACCTTGATCACAAACACTACTTGCCTCCCAGACCCTTTGTTTCTTAATCACACAAGTTAATGATTACTATCTGATTGTTTTCTTCACATTCACCACGTGTGTAAGAGCTTGTTTTCTTCACATTCCCCACATGTGTAAGATCTTGAGCACTCAATTAATATGGAGATGAAACCCCTGTTCGGGGCTCTTGTTTTCTCCCAGACATTAGCCTCTCTTGTATTCAATTCTGCATCCTCTCTCTTGCTGGACTATAGAGAACTCCAAATTCATAGTCTGTGACAACAATTGTGTAAAGCTAAACCATGAACTTAATATAGGGTATACTTGCATAAAGGGTGTTAGGATTGATTGGTCATGTCGAAAGTCACATAGAAATTAACATTTTCTCTAACGTTTAAAATACATTCACAGATTTTTATGTTAATCATGGAATTTAATTAACTTAAAAATAAGAAACAAGGGACTCCTGGATGGCTCAGTCAGTTGAGTGTCCAACTCCTGACTTTGGCTCCAGTCATGATCCCAGGGTTGTGGGATATGACTTTGTTGGTGCCACACTGAGCAGAGAGCCTGCTTGATATTTTCTCTCTCTCTCTCTCTCTCTCTTCTCTCTCTCTCTCTCTCTCCCCCTCTGCCTCACCCCAAGCTTACATGTACATGCACTCTCTCTCCCTCTAAAATGAAAAAAGTAATAAGAAGGAATGATGTAAGATACAAACATCAAATCAGCCCTTCCTGATCCTCCCTTGCCCTTCACATTATCTCATCAAAGAACTACCCTGCAGAGCCAGATCTTCCCACATAAGAAACACGTTCCTTCTTACCCTGAAGCAATGTTCGCTCTGCAGAACCACGTCTCTAATATTAAAGAAGGATTTTTCATTACATTTGTGTATGTAAAGACCCATTTGGTTGCCTTTTTGAATGTTTCTTCTGCAATGATTTAAAAATATTGGTGTCTGGCAGCCAGGCAGTCAGATGAATGAGGGTGGAAGAAAGGAAATCACAACCCATGTGCTTTGTCAGTTTAGACTCACTGCCGCACTTATTTCAACATGTTCTTCCTCCCCAAATAGAAAATTTCTTAAGGGTTTGGTTTTACACATCTTTAAATCCAAACATTTAACATATTGCCTTGTGCATCATACAAACTTATTTAAGGTTCATAATAAATAATCAATAGATTAGGAAATGTTAAAAAAACAAAGCATTCTTTTTGTAGACCCTGAAAGCACTATGAAAAATTGAAGGCTTAATAAGTGTTTATTGAGTATTATCTGCATAATGATGTTTTCTAGCATCAATTAAGTACTTTTGGATACCTAACATCATGCTAGAGGAATGTTACATAAACTTTCCCCAAATTAATTTGGGACTCCAAGGGGCTACACATATCATTTAAAATCTCCTTGGGGCGCCTGGGTGGCTCAGTCGGTTGAGCGTCCGACTTCGGCTCAGGTCACGATCTCGCGGTTCATGAGTTCGAGCCCCGCGTCGGGCTCTGGGCTGATGGCTCAGAGCCTGGAGCCTGCTTCCAATTCTGTGTCTCCCTCTCTCTCTGCCCCTCCCCCGTTCATGATCTGTCTCTCTCTGTCCCAAAAATAAATAAACGTTAAAAAAAAAAAAATTTTTTTTTTAATCTCCTTGTGTCCCTAACACTGTGAAATGCATACAGGCCTGTCTTGGAGTTGAATACAGGGTGATTTTTATTTTTTCTACAAAAAAAGAAAAAGAAAAAAGGCAAAGCTCCTGCACAGTTGTGACCACACATTGCTTTTACGTCAATTTCTCCGTAAGGGTATTAATTCTGGTTGGATTACATAACCTGAAGCTGTACAAATGATTTAAATTTGCCCCAACTCTTTTTTTTTAAATTTTTTAATGCTTATTAATTTATTTTGAGAGAGAGGGAGAGAGAGAGTGAAAGCAGGGGAGGGGCAGAGAGAAAGGGAGACACAGAATGTGAAGCAGGCTCCAGGCTCTGAACTGTCAGCACAGAGCCTGATTCGGGGCTTGAACTCATGAACGAGGAAATCATGACCCAAGTCAAAGTTAGATGCTTAGCTGACTGAGCCACCCTGGCACCCCTACTCTTTGCCCCAACTCTTTGCATCCCCAAGAAACTGGAAGAAGCAAAGACAAACCCTCTCTGGAGAAGGTCACCTCTATCTTTGACCTTGATGGACCTCCCAAATAATTTTCTACAGGCAATGACAAGCAAGCAGCCAAAGAAAACAAAGCTCACAAAGAAATAAGACAATATGAGAGACACCAGAAAAAATAAGCAAACAATAGAAACATATCTGCAAGTACATCAGATATTATAGTTATCAAATAAATTAATAAATATTAAAATAAATATGCTTATCATATTTAATGAAAGAAATGACAAATGAAAATATTTACAAAGAACAAGAAACTGTAAAAATTATTTTAAAATAAAATAATTATAAAATTAGTAACATAATAACTATAATTAAAAACTCATCAGCTACATTTGGACACATATGCACAAGACAGAAGTGGTGAACCTGAAGATAGATCAGAAAAAAAATACTGTAAATGCAACAAATGTCAGTCTAAAATGACTTCACTGGTAAGCCTACATGTCACTCTAAATTAAAAAATGAAAAGCACGTCGATCTCATATAACGTCTTCCAAGAGATAGAAGCGAAAACATGCATAACTCCTTTCCTAAGGCTCAGGGAAGGAAGCATAGTTTGACAGGGTCAAAATAAAAAAACCACTGCAGGACAATCTCATCCACCAGCAGATAACAAAAATTCCAAACCAATCACTGGCAAGATGAATCCTGTGGTATATAAAATGAATAAAACCAGGATTAAACTTATCTCAGAATTGCAAGATAGGGTAAACATTGTAAAATCTATGAGAGTGTATACAATAGGCATTGAAACGGAGCTTGGTAAAAAGGAAAAATATTAGCAAACTAGAAATAAAAGAGAACTTCCAAATATGTTAGTTGTATAAAAATGAACTGCAGTAAAAGTACATGGTGAACTATTGAAAGCTTTCCTTTTGATATCACGAACATGACAAAGATGCCCTATCAATAGTTGATTCAACATCGCATGAGTGGTTCTATCCAAAAGAGTAAAAGGAGAGATCGGGTGGGGTGCCTGGGTGGCTCAGTCAGTTGAACGCCCGACTTTGGCCCAGGTCATGATCTCACAGTTCATGAGTTCCAGCCCCACGTCGCTCTCTGAGCTGACAGTCCAGAGCCTGGAGATTGCTTTGGATTCTGTGTCTCCTTCTCTCTCTGCCCCTCCCCCACCTTTCTGTCTCAAAAATAAATAAACATTAAGAATTAAAAAAAAAAGGAAAATTGGTATATGATGGCACTGAGGGTACTGGCATTACAAATCACTAGGGAAAAAAAACTATTCAATAAATTGGAACAGTCAGTTCCATACAGGTAAATCTGATCCCTACAAAGCAACTCACACAAAAACTCTTTGTAGACAGATGGAGGATCTAAAACTTTTAGAAAAAAAAAAACATAGAAGAATATTATTATAACTTTAGGTAAAGAAAATTTCTGAAACATGGCACAATATAAGAATCCTGTATAAAAAAAATTGATAAATTAGACCACTAATTTTAAGAAATTTTGATTAATAAGAGCTTATAGAAACTTATGTTTCAATAAAGATAGTGGAAAGGCAAGCCACAATTGGAAGAAAATATTTAGAAAACACATATTACTTACAAAAGGTTAGTATCCAGAAAATATAATACATATTACAGAATACGTATGAATCAATGAGATAATTTTTAAAAATACATTAAAATAAGACAGACGTCAAGCTTTAAAACACAAATGACAGATAAACTTGTGAAAAATTCGCACCTGGGTGACTCAGTCGGTTAAACATCTGAGATCTCACAGTTCATAAGTTCAAGCCCCGCATCAGGCTCTGCACTGACAGTGTGGAGCCTGCTTGCAATTCTTTCTGTCCCTCTCTCTCTGACCCTCCCCTGTTTATGCTCCCTTCTCTCTTAAAATAAATAAATAAACTTAAAAAAATACAATGATGTATCTCTTTAATCCACCATTTTGGCAAAAATTGTAAGTCAAACAATTCCAAGAGTTAGTGAAGATGTGGAGTAATTGGATCTCACAAATATCTACCAGCAATAGACTTGATCGATAATGTGTTGCATGTTCACAGTATGCAACAGTGGAAATAAACAGCTATAGCCATGCAAACCAACGTGTAAAATTTAAAAAACAATTGTGAATGAAAAAAGCAAGCCACAGAAGAATACTGGTAGGATAATTCCATTTACATAAAGAAAAAATAGGCACAACTGAAAATATATTGTTTAAGGATATAATTGCATCAGGTAAATTATAACACAGAGTTCAGGGTAGCAGTTCCTTTGAGGAAGGTGACAGACTTCAAGGGTATCCATTTCACAGGAGTGTATAAGGATTTTATGAAGCTGGACTGAAAGTTTCATGAGGGCAGGAACCAGTACCTTCTCCTCTCCATTTTATTTCTTGAGTCTAGCAAAATATATGGCACTTCGTGTGTTCAACTAACACCTACTGGTTAAATGAATGAATACATGGTCTTTGTAAACCATAAATCTACACAAATCAAGTCCTTCCCCCCCCCCTTACTTTACTATATTTTAGCTAGTAGAATTCTATAGAAGGTAATAAAATGTGATATTCAAGAAACACCATTGGAAGTTTAATGTTAACCTGGCACTCTTTGAAAAAATTAATTAAAATTTTAGTTTTAAAATTGTGATAATTACAATTACATATAAATTGCCACATGAGGATGAAACATAAAATCTGGCTTCAGTGGAGCATAATTTGAAAGGAAAAACCACAACAAAGAAAAAAAAGGAATGAAAACTTGCATTAGTAAGAGTGGGCAAGTTCCAGTACATAAGTCATAGTTCACAAGGTAGAAGTTTGTGAAATGTGGTTAACATGCAAATAATTGAGTGTTTGTGAACTCAAATGCCCTTCTACCAATGTGTCTCCAATTAGAAAAATACATCAAACGAATTAAATGTTCATTATATTTGGAGTGTGGAATCAAGCCTTAGTAATCCATTGCACATTTGTCAGTTTTCTGATGTTTTGGCTCCATTTACTCAATTGTCCTGCTGAGATGTTTGTATACTATATGTGAAAAATATGTATTTGCATGTCTATTACAGCAGATTCATACGATCCACACTATATATTGCTCCCGGCTGTGTTTAATGGAATCTATCCAATGAATGAGCAAAGTCTTCAAGTTACAAACAGTATTCAAAGAGGACTTTTATCTCAACCAGATACTGTGTTACTTACCCAGGATATTTCTATGTACATATAATTTGAGCCAGATCTCTAATAAGGGAGATTTGCTTAGAGGAAGAACTTGATGTTTTGAAGGCCAAGTTTATTATTTTATTTTATTTTATTTTATTTTATTTTATTTCACTTTATTTATTTTTTACTTATTTGTCCTATCTCTAGAACTAGGTCTAAACAGAACTTTTTAGATCAAATGCCATGAAAAGAAATAAAACATGTTTTATTCTGGGAATGGGCAGCAAACACATATTAACAGCCTCCCCTTGCATTCTACCTCACCACTAGTTTTGAATCGATCTTCTGGATGTATTTAGGGGACAAGGGGACAAAAGATTAAAGAATTGTTTTATCTTTCAGAAGACAGGCTAGTCTGAGAAGAAGCGATTATCTACAAAAGGGCATCTCCTCAAAGTTTAGTTTTCCTTCTGCATGTACACACAACAGTATACTATGCTAAAATGTTTGTTTCTTTTTTAATGGCAGCCAGAGTGACTATCCATCAGGATTATATTTGCGGCCTTTTATGATTTACATAACAATTAAAACTCTATTATGTTTTAGATAATATAAAATTGGCATACATTAAAAAATTACAAATTACCCTAAGGTAAAATACATAAATTCCTCTTTATGTATATAACAAGTTATAGTAATATCTCCACCTTTTTGTAAATTCTCAAATGGTTTCTTGGAAAAGATTGTTTTCTTTAAAAAGGCAATCACAGATTCAGGCTCGTCTTCATGAGGTAAAATGAAGTAAGGAAATAAGGAGTTCACCATACTCTGTGGGTGTGAGCACTCAATCTGAGTAGATCACACTATATCCAATATTTTAATCAAAAGTATTTAAACAGTAGGGGCACCTGGGTGGCTCAGTCGGCTGAGCATCCGACTTTGTCTCAGGTCATGATCTCGCGGTTCATGTGTTCGAGCCCCACGTCGGGCTCTGTGCTACCAGCTTGGAGCCTAGAGCCTGCTTTGGATTCCGTGTCTCCCTCTCTCTGCCCCTCCCCTGCTCATACTCTCTCTGTCTCTCTCTCTCTCTCAAAAATAAACAATAAAGATTTAACAAAAATTTTTTAAGTATTTAAACAGATTTAAATGGCTGCTTGATTTTTTAGAGATAGATATAATTTTACAACTATTTCATAAATCAACCCAATAGCAATCAATATAAAATATTATCGCTTTATTTATTAGTAGTATATCAAGATGAGGTCAAATACCCATTCAAAATGGGTATTTTTCAACCATAATTTGGTGTTTCAAATACCAAAAGAAGTCTGGTTTCAATCAGATGAAGTTTTGGGATAGTTGACTAATTTCATTTCCTGTTTTGTATGATGTGTTCAAATTCTTTCAGCCTATCCTAATATTGATTGATGATATATAAACAAATCAACTTTTTTTTTCAAATCTCATAGACCTGTTAAATTGTTAAAGTTGTTTTTAATAAAAATATTTTCTGTCTTTCAATACTATTTACAGAGATTTAGATTTAGTCTAATCTGTTCAACTTGTTAATCATTGTCAGGTGCCAGATTCCAGTTGGTTTTGAAAGTGCCTGTATGGCTTTTCTTTCCATATTCTTTGAGTTAAATTTCTATTACTTATTTGAATGTTATTTAATAAAGCTCATACATTTCAAATAAAACCACCAGGTAAAATGAGTTCTGGCTTAGTATAAAGAAGCTGTTACCAAATTAGCATTACATATACAGATGGATGTGGCTCAACACTGATTCAGGGAAAAGAAACAATGACTTGAACTGGCATGTATCACCATGACTCAGCCTGTAACGTGTTTGTGAATAAATCCAGATTTCAGCACATTATTCAATTCCTTTCAATACCTCTAGAAGGTGGTTTATCAAGAATCCCCATGCTACTGTTTAGGAAAACAGATTCTGCTGTTAACTAAGAAATCAAATGGAAGTCATTTTTACAACCTGTATCACATTAGGAAAAACTGAAAAGTACTACTAACAAATGCAAACTATATCACTTGGAAAACGGAGACCCTAAATATCACTTTCAGTATTTGAGCATTTGAATTTTTGGTAAAATATCTCTAGCATACCATCAGCATGAAGAAGCGGAAAAAATATCTTAAAAAAAAAAAAAAAAACTATACAGAAATCCTAACATCCACCAGTAAATAACCTTTGTGTTGGGAGAGAGTGATGTAGGCCATTTTGGTGAACTACATGTAGCTCTTTTGGTCATATGGACATGGTGACAAAACTGTTTAGATTTAATTTGAGTGAAAAATGTCGGCATCATGAAAATAGTGGCTTGCACTATCAGTAAAATATGCAAAGCCTAACTCTCATCCTCAACTCAGTGTAGATGGCAATCCATCCCTCAAGCTCTCTGGACCACCGTGGCCTCACTAAAGTTCAAAGGTGGGATGAGAGGAACCTAACACTAGAGCAGCAGAAAACAACAGGGAAGAGATAAGACCATCAGCTCCAAAACTCAGAGACTGCCTGGGGGCCCACAACATGGTGATATTGAGGACCTACTGAAGCTGTCAACCGTGAGCATACAGGGTAGTAATAAACATAAAAGCCTGAAAATATCATGGTTGAATTTGGGAGCAAAGAGTCTCTGGGGTCAAAAGAGTCATGCCAAAAGGAGTGAGTCAGAATGACGTGAACCTAAAAATTATTAAAAGGAACGTTTACAAGCATATTAATATATGTTCCTTATCTTATTAACAACATCCCTTTTTGTAATGTTCACTTCCCCACGCTATAGTTGCCATAGAGAACCTAAAACAGTGCCTAATACATAGGAAGCAATCCGTTCTTAAACTTAAAAAACTTGCAATGATTTCATGTATTTCACTGAAATCTGTTTCCTGTATAAATCTCATCCAGAGGCCCTATCCAGCACCTCTTTTCCCTCAGTCTTTTCTGGGCTCCTCTGATGCTTAATCCTAAACCTTATTTAATTGCAGGCATTTCTTAAGCCCCAGAGGAAATAATAAGAAGATACCAGAAATAAAACCAAATTACGCCAGAATAGTCCACGTCTGATATAAAGGACAAATGCATCCTAAACCACAAAAGCCAAAAAACAGTAGGTTTGAAATTCTGCCTAAATTCAGCAGACAAAATTATTTCCTAAAATTAATAATCACAGTGTAGAAATCCTAAATCTGTTATTGGAGGCAAAATGATGAAATTCTTATTATCATTTTCTGGAAAGGATACATATGCTAAATATGAAAAAATATATTTAATTAATCAAAACAAAATATATTTGAAATATAAATGATTTATTCTTATTCACAAATATTTACTATAATGTATTTAGATAAAGACCTTGGATGAAAAATATTCATAGCTACCATGCATAAATCAAAACAGCCCTCAGGGGAGAAAAATGGTACTTTTATTAGTAATGGAAGTTGAAGGTCCAAGGGTGTAAAATAATTTCTCCTGGTCACATGGCTAATGATCCAAACCAAGCTCAAATGTGTCTGACTCTAGGGGCGCCTGGGTGGCGCAGTCGGTTAAGCGTCCGACTTCAGCCAGGTCACGATCTCGCGGTCCGTGAGTTCGAGCCCCGCGTCAGGCTCTGGGCTGATGGCTCGGAGCCTGGAGCCTGTTTCCGATTCTGTGTCTCCCTCTCTCTCTGCCCCTCCCCCGTTCATGCTCTGTCTCTCTCTGTCCCAAAAATAAATAAAAAACGTTGAAAAAAAAAATTAAAAAAAAAAAAATGTGTCTGACTCTAAAATTGTGGACAATGACAATGGACAGCTGGATCTTGGTCTCATGGTCAATGGTTGGGTATACATCAAGATAAGTACGGTCATCCTTTTAGTACCTTTGTCATCAACATTTTCTTCTCTAATATGTCAACATTCACATTTTGAACACAGCCAACTTGTACTTAAGTCTACTATAAAACAATCTGAAGTTGGGAATTGAAGTTGTCCCAAAATCATCTGTTGCAAAAGCACATACATTTCTCAAGTTTCAGCTCCATGTTATACCTCCCAGCAAGTCAAATTAAAAAAGTAAAATCCTGACACATGGTCAAGGAAATTTCTCAAATTAAATGTTTTATTCATATTGAAAATGGTTCCTCATTATATTTACTCTTGGCCAAATCTGGCTTCCCAAAGTAAAAATTAAAACTCTTTCAAAAGTTCAAGGGACTTAAGCTTACTGGCATCCAAAGGTCTACAGTAAAACCCACAAGCAAATAAAAACTCATCCTTTCATCAATAATGCTTTAATTATTTTATGCCTAAGCCCCTGAGCACCAAGGATTCTGGATGATATTGACTGTATATATTTAAATCGGCAAGGTGGAGATGATCTTTAGAATCTAACAAGAAATAGGGGAAGCATGCTACTTGGTGAAACTGTTCAGGATACATTTGCCAAACAAGTAGAGATTGTAGGATCATACACTGCCTCTGTAGAGTATCTTCTCCTCCTAATTTTAGTCTTTATCCTTCACCTCATAACCACCACACACTCACATACCCAGAATAAGAAAGATTAACTACTCCTTCTAGAAGGAAACTTTCTTCCCTTTATTTGTAGGACATCTGCTCCACAGAGCTGCCATGGTGTCACTGAACCACCCTTCTTCACCAGAAGATTACATGCACGAATTTGAATGGATGAACACTGGAGGGGACCAGCCCAGCACACTCACTTGAATTGTCCTTTAGCTTTTCAGGCAGTTCAAGTGCCTTTGAAAAGAGTGGGAATAAAGTGACTGCTGATTAAGCAGAGGGGTTGACATGGGAATAGGTTTGTCGATTGTTTGAAAGTCACACTGCATAGACTACAACTTTTAAAATGTAAATGCATGACACAAATACCCCACAACACAATAGGATGAAAATGATTGAGACAGCCACAAAGGACAGCCAGAGCTTTATTCTAGCAATAAAGAAAAATATATATCTGGTGTCAGAGAAAGGTAATTTGAAGCATTTCATAGTTGTTATCTGCAATTTAAGAACCTAAAATTATGTTTAGTTTTAGCTCCTATAAAAATTGTTTCCTAAGTATTTTCAATTTCTAGGCAAGGTTTCCAAATGTGTAATTTGTCAATTTATATTATTTTGAGTAGAATTGAGTAGAATAGAATAATTTTGAATAGAATAGAATGAAATTCTACCCATTAAAAATCTACTTTTCTCATAGTGGATCAGTTCAATTTCCATTGTAAGCAATATTCAAATTTTACATAAATCCATGCTAACCAATGTGATCAGAAGCATCTCCCATACAGCTTGGGGAGCTGATACAAAGAAGCATCTTACTTGTTGGGTTAGAAAGGAAAGGATTCATTGCCAGTTGTCCAATTGTCCTTTGACTGCTAGAGGTTGATTTCGATCCCTGTTTTGTCTTCAGTTATGTTAATGAAGAAGTAAATAATGGTTTTGACCCTAGGAAAAAATATCAATGCCTACATTCTTCAGGTAGCTAAAATATTAACCAATAAAGTCATGCAAGTCAAAGTATTTAACATAATCATAATCTATATTTTAAAATTACAATAATTCTAGAAATAAAAAGAGAAGGGAAAAGACAGACAGATGTATGGCAATCTGAAGGAGGAACTTTATCCCAGAACTTTTCATTTTTTACTTACCCTAGAAACGCAATTTTCAATGTTACATGACTAGGCATATTTCCTGAATTTAAATTTTAGGGAAAAAAGAAAGGAAATAAAATAGATCCCCATAATCCAAATGCTTCTGGGTCCTTACATGTTATTTCTGTTTTAGAAGCATAGAAAATCAAAAATAGGAGTCTTTTCTTTTAAATGAATGAAAGCATTAGCCAGCAGTGTAGAACAAACAGTATTTTTTCAAGCAAGCTAAAGAGGTCTACGTTGCTCCCCTCACTACAAACAACTTTAAACTTCTATATATGGTACATCTGTTTCAAATTTCCATCACGGCCAGCCTCCACAGTTTTTCCTTTTTTACTGTCCTCCACACAATGTCCGTATAGCAGCTCTTCCTCCCTCTTCCGTATTTCTCCCAGAAACCTCAAATCCCTTACTGTCTAGGTCCTTTGCACCACCTACTTACCCTCTCAAAGCGATAACTGGACTCAATGAAACCAGGTATCTTCTAGATAAGGAAGGACCCAAATCCTGAGAAGGCATTTAAATAATCTTTGGTTATGTGCACATGCCCCTTACAGTCTCATTGCTCTTTAAGCATCTTCAAAATAAAATTGATTAAACAAATAAAATGCTGTCGACAAAAGAAATGGTGGATGGTCTTTTCCATTGTTTCCCAAAAGTTTGAAGTCAGCTTTCATCTTTAAAATCAGTTGAAAATAGGGGCTACTGGATGGCTCGGTCGATTAAGCCAATGACTCTTGATTTTGGCTTAGGTCATGATCTCACAGTTTGTTGGGCTTTGCACTGACTAAGAGGGTGGTGCCTGCTTGAGATTTTCTCTCTCCCTCTTCTCTGTCTCTTCCTCACTCACACACTCTCTCTTTCTCAAAATAAATAAACTTAAAAAATTAGTTGTAAAATATAACTGTAAAGATTATGACTAAAGACTCATTATTTAAAGGGTTATTTGATTAACAAAAGCTCAGACAAATGGAGAAATCAAAGGGTACTCAAATGCGTCTTCCCTATACCTCTTATATATCATCTTAAATACATACATAGCATATGGGGCGCCTGTCTGGCTCAGTCGGTTAAGCATCCAACTTCAGCTCAGATCATGTTCTTGCAGTCCATGGGTTTCAGCCCTGGAGCCTGCTTCAGATTCTGTGTCTCCCTTGCTCTCTGCCCCTCCCCCACTTGCACTCTGTTTCTCTCTCAAAAAATTAATAAATGTTAAAAAAAATTAATAATATATAGATACATATCACATACTATATATGCATGATATATATATTCCTCTCAGCTTCAATTCCTCGGGAAACTGAACCATATCATGAGCAACTGAAACTGACAGGAGACTTTTATATTTATGGGGAAAGAAATGTAGAGAAGACACACATATGCTTCTTATCCACACATCACCTCCATTGCATTCCACAGAGGGAAAGTAGTTACGTGCTCCCACCTAGACTCAAAGTGAGAAGAGCTGGGAATGGTGGCTCCAAACTGGACAGACACTTCTCAGAAACAAATCTATACAATAGGAGAAAGGCATGAAACTTTGGTTTAAAGTTAGCGACCTCTTCTACATAACATGCAAATGCAAAGAGATCGAAATGGTGGTGATTAAATAGATTTATTTTGTTCATGATGATTAAATTCATACAGTATATGGCTATGAGATAGCAAATAGCCACAAAAAGGAACATTATTTGAAATGAGAGTATCATGGATAAAGTTATCTTGTAATTAGAGAGCACAAAAATGAATAAATGTTAAATAAAAGTCCCAGTTACAGCTGTACAACATTGAATGCTGCTTTTCACCAAAGTTTGTATCTCACATAATATTCAATTTATACCACCCTCTCCAGTTCACATCAGTGGAGAGTTAGCCAGCTGTTGCCTGGAAAGCATGTGGTGATAATACTGTTGATTTGATAATGATGACCATGATGATAGTATACGCTTGCTTGAGTTGTGCTTATGTGCCAAACACTGTCATTAATACTTTACACACAAACTCCTTTACTACAACCTCATAAACTAGGAATTGTATGTTAGCCCACTTACCAAGGAGAAGTCTAAAATGAACTGAAAATTAAATTATCAAGGTAATATAGTCTGTAAATGGCAGAGCTGGGATTTAAACTAAAGAAGTAGACTCTGGAGCCCAAGCTTTTAAACACCATACTTTATTGATACTCTCAAATAAACCAGTTCCTTCTTTGAAACTAACTTTACCTCTAAGGGCCCCATCTCCACTGGCTCCGATGAAAACAGTGGCTACAAGAATCTTCATACCTATAGTATCTGCACTTTTGCCTGTCTCTTTTAATAAAATCCTTTTAATAAAGTCCCTTCATCCACCCCAATTCTTAGTAATAAATTGATGTGCATGGGAACAAAAACTGCTGCCATTATAGGTTTATGTTAAGGAAATAAACCAGTGTAGTAGAGGAAGAAGTGACATTCTGAAAATATAGGAATTTGCTGGACATTACAATGGGAGGGGAAAGCCTCTCTGAGCATCCTCATTAGCAACTACTGACTAAATTTTTCACATAGAAATTTTATAAAGTACAGTTAAAAACAGTTATAATTTTCAGTAATCATTACTCTATAACTCTTCTCAACAGAGGAATACAAGGGAGGTTCCTTCATCTGATAGACCATATGTAAAACTTAATGGTGAATTACTGAAAGTTTTCTCCCAAGAGAAAGATTAGGACCAATCATGTGAAATCAGTTTTATTTATTTATTTATTTATTTATTTATTTATTTATTTATTTTTGAGAAAAAGTGTGTGAGAGGGACAGAGAGAGAGAGAGAGAGGGAAAGAATCTTAAGCAGGCTTCATGCTCAGCATGGAGCCCAACGCAGGGCTCAACCCTACAACCTTGGGATCATGACCTAAGCCAAAATCAAAAGTTGGACACTCAAACAACTGAGCCACCCAGGCATCCCAGTTATAACAATTTATGTTCAACATTCAAGTGAGGTCTTAACTAGTTCAAGAAGGCAAGAAAAGTTGGGCTCCTGGGTGGCTCAGCTGGTTAAATGACTGACTTTTGCTCAGGTCATGATCTTATGCTCTTAAGTTCTAGCCCTACATCAGGCTCTCTGCTGTCAGTGAAGAGCTGGAGCCAGCTTCAAATCCTGTCTCCCTCTTTCTGCACCACCCCCACTCATGTCTTCTCTCTTAAAAATAAAAATAAATAAATATTTAAAAAAGAAGGCAAGAAAAGAAGATAATCGTTATATGGATGAAAAGGGAGATATAAACCTGTAATTATTATACATTTTTACATGTTAAGTTTGATATTTCTCTCTCTCTCTCTTTTTTTTTAAGTGTATTTATTTTGAGACAGACAGAGAGAGTGAGCAGGGGAGGGGCAGAGAGAGAGGGGACAGCAGATCTGAAGCAGATCTAAAGCAGCCCGATGCGGAGCTCGAACTCTGGAACTGTGACATTGATAACCTGAGCCAAAGTCGGGTACTCAACTGACTAAGCCACTCAGGAGCCCCAATAATATTTCTGGATATGACATCAACAAACTAAAATGAATTATATTTATATACCTAAAATAAAAAAATAGAAAATGAATTATATTAAAGGATATAATTTAGAATAACATCAGAAAACATACATCTAATGAAATATGCACCAGAATTTTATAACAAATATTAAAAAAAATCAAAGATATAAAAGATGACCAAAATAAAAGGAAGGGTATATGATGTATGTGGGTTGAAAGTCTTAATAACGTAAATGTGTCAATTATATGTCAACTGAAATATAGATTTGATGTAATCCCAACCAAATTTCATCTATTTTATGGAAATTGACAGGTTGATGTTAAAATTTAGATGTAGTACTGAAACTAAACCAACTACAACTACACATAACAAAATGGACACACAAATATTACATTGAGCTAAAGACTCCAGCTAAAACAGAGTACATATTTTATGATTCCATTTCTTTAAAGTTTACAAACTAAGGGAGAACAAACTAATAAAGAACTATTGTTTCTTTATCTGCTTACCACTTGCACCTATGTACTCAACTTATAAAAATTCATCAAGGTGTATACTTAGATTTTATGTATTTTTATGTATGTATGCAATACTTAAAATTCATGTTGAAATTGAGACCATTTATTAAGCGTCATTATATAGATCATTATTTTGTCTAAGGTCAGACGTCTAGTGCTCACAGAGCCACGACAACAGAAGTAGTTTGGTTCCTCTGTCCATATTTCCCAAACCTAATATCCCTGTCAATCCCACCTTATTAGTAACCAAAGGGTTTTTTTTTTTTTTCCACGAGGTAGAGAGACTCAATACCCATTACAAAACAAAGTTTCTTTGGAAATATCAGTTCCATGTCCCAAGAAATCAACATAAAACAGAATTTATTAGAATAAAATCTGATCATAAGTTGGGAACCACTGGCTTCAATATTTAAATATACTTAAATATAGAATTACTGTTTAGGGCAACATGATAGCAGTAATAGCACCTACTATGAGGAAGCAAAATACATATTTTTGGCCACAAAAATTTGGAGGAGCCTATTATGACATTTGCACAAGTTCCCTATTCTTTGAGAATAATCCACGTAACAAAAATATCTTATGCCATCTCATGATGGAAAACTAGGGATTCAATTCAAAACACCTGGTAAAAGCTACATGATCACACAGCAGATCAGCATTCCAGGAAACTTTGGAAATTAATGTAGTTAAAAATGCAAAGAGTGTTTTAGATTAAAGGAGATCACAGTTGCTGATGTGTTGAAAAGTTCATTTGAGGTTTTTGGAAGGTTTTGAGCCAATTTTATTTTTTGAAAGTGTGTCTAAAAACTTCCATTCCTTTAAAACTCTGCTGAATCTTTTAAAAGCAGAGCCATCACTCAACTGAAAAATAAATCTCTAAGTATAAAATGACTTTTATTTCCCTCATTCATCCATTCAGACATTCGTGCCACCCATTGACCCTTGTCTAAGCATCAGGTACTACATTAAGAGTTAGACACAAAGGGATAAATGAAATGGTCCTTGTCATGAACACCTCCCAATCTAAGATTAATACTATGACACAATGTGGAGAGTTATAGCTGAAAACCAAAAAGTGCTGATACTATATTTTAAATTATAATTTCTTCAGAATCATATTATTATAGCAGCGAAGATTTATTGAGTACCTACTACGTGTCGAACATGGAAACTGAGCTTCCAGTAGACCGAGTCAAGTGTCCAGTGACACCAAGCTAGTAATTCCAACCCAGTCTGTGTGTGCCCAGAGTCCTTATCCTAGGCTATTACGCTAAATTAACCCTGAGATCCACTGAAATATGGAATATGGTGGCTAAAAAAACAACTTCAAAGAAACTGCTGCGGATGGTGACAAAGGGGCCACACTGTAGTTTTCACTATAAGGAACTGTTCTTTTTGTGACTTGGTTCTTAATCTTCCATATGCTCATTCAGTTCCTAGAAGACTATTCTACCTGTATTCATACTGTCGAGATTTATACATCAAGTCTAAGGTTAAATGACGAACTTAATTCAATCTGTTACCTTTAAAAAGAAGAAGCTTTTCATTGCGCCCTGGTTTGTGCAATGAAACCGTCCCCTGTTTCAGCGTTCGGAACTGTGGGTGTGCTCAGTGGTTTCCTGGCAGCCCGAGGTCAGGGAGTCGGAGAAGGGAGATTGTTCGCCTTCAACTTTGGTCCACCCACCCCCATTCTGGGCTCTCGGGTGCTCCCATTTACAAGGCTGAATACCCAAAAACAGAACCTCATTACGGCAGATGCAGACCTTCACAAGAGGTCATGGGTCACATTAACTCCTTTGTTCTGTGCATTTTCCAAAACATTCCATCTCTTTCAATTTCCCCATCTTTCTCCCTGACTTGCCCTCCCTCTTCCTTCTACAAATCCACCCCTTTCTGCCTTGATGTGTTTCCCCTATTATGTTGCTTTTCCTACAAAACAAAACTTAGCAAGTAGGCACATAGTAAAAATCCTAATGGTTGTTTGAGATAAATGTGATGTTGTGCAAAGCAGATGGGAAATCAGCAACTGCCTCCTGCTAAGAGGACTGCAGACATCTCTGCCAGCATCCTAACAGACACAATAGACCTTGCTAAGACCTCTGGATACTGGAAAGACTACTCCAGAGGGACACCAGTAAGAATTTTCACCATCTCAGGAGAAACCTACTGTCATGGAGAACTGGAGTACACATCACTGGCACAATATGGGAGAATTAATACATTGTAAGTCTCCTCTGCATTCTTCCCACTGCTTCCCCTTAATGCAGGAGTGAGATTAAACAAGAGTTAAGCTAATCTGATGATGGTGCTATCAGTAGCCATCATAAAATCTAAACGACTTGTTTCCTGGGATGCCTGGGTGGCTCAGTCAGTTAAGTATTCGACTTCAGCTCAGGTCATAATCTTGCAGTCCATGAGTTCGAACCCCGTATCTGGCTCTATGCTAACAGCAGTCTAGAGCCTGCTTCAGATTCTGTGTCCTTCTCTGTCTCTCTGACCCTCCCCCACTCATGCTCTGTCTCTCTCTTCCTCTCTTTCAAAAATAAATAAAACATTTTAAAAAATGTGGTGACTTGTTTCCTATGCAGGCCTTCCTACCTCACTATTCTACCACAGTCCTTTCTGATAGTAACAATGGCATTTCTGCTTCATGGATATCAGTGTTCCTGCTTCTCACCCTGCAATTCAAGGTCACGAACAGCAATTGTCACCAGTTTACCCCAGTGAAATCACCAAACCACACTTCAGGAAAGACCTCTAGAGGATACAAAAGTGCTAAATGTGCTCCCAAACCATCTGAAAGGTAAAATTATGATTGTTTAAATATAGATACGCTATCATGTGTATTTATCTATACCAGCATCCACTGCCTAAATCTAAGTTTCTGGGGAGCAGAACATTATAGGAATAAGAAAATAGGTCTATGTAGCAAAGCAGCTGGACAGGCTTTTGTCCAAGATTCAAAAAAGGGAAATGACTACCTTAAATATATGAAAGAGCACAATTACTCCTAATGCTCAGCCCAAATCTACACTTGAATAGTATTGAATGTTCCTAACTCAAATCTTCCCAGTGTTACATAAGGAGAAATGACATTAATTATCAGATGACAAGGATGAAAGATGTATTTGAGATTTTCACAGGCAACGTTATTATGGTTTCTCTGCATTATTAATTGCTTGGTATTCAGTGATTTTCTTACTTAAATTAAGCTAACAGAAACTTCTCAGATCCTGTGCTTTTTTTTTTTTTCAAGAAAGGAAGGACAAAAATGACACATTTTAAACTTTTCTCTAAAAATACAGAATGGTTGGGGTGCCTGGATGGCTCAGTCGGTTAAGCATCCAACTTCAGCTCAAGTCATGATCTTGCGGTCCATGACTTAGAGCTCTGTGTTGGGCTCTGTGTTGACAGCTCAGAGCCTGGAGCCTGCTTTGGATTCTGTGTCTTCCTCTTTCTCTCTCTCTCTCTGCCCTTCCTCAACTCTCTCTCTCTCTTTCTCTCAAAAATAAATAAAGATTTTTAAAAATGAAAAATAAATAAAAATACAGAATGGTCTTCAAATAACAGTCTTCCTGGGTTATTTTCTCCCATCTTCCAATTTATGTGCCAAATGTCCTTCACCACTTGGCACATTTACATTCAAAGTAAATATTTGAAGCTACTTTTAAAAGTCATTTTAGTAGGCATCACTAAGTAGTCTTTTAAAGAGACAATTTGAAAGAAAACTCTCACAAGTTTCCTCTCCATATAATACTTTGAAAGTTGTCTTAAACAATTGAATGCAGAAGATACTGGGGCTGAAAAAGTCTCTATGTAATTACAAAGAATAGGGAAGATGTATCATTTGCAATAGGCTTTGAACTACTTAGGGACCAGAATCTTTATCAAGTTTTTTTCAAACGGTGAACTTCATACATGGATGCTGCTTGCTTTTCTCTTAGAACGAATAATTTCCCAAAGTTCTAAGCCTACCCTGAATATATCTGCTAAGTTTATATTCTGTGATGAGACAAATTTCCTGCAAATCAGGATTTCTCTTCCCACTTTTTGATGTTGGGTTGCCTTGATTGGATGAAAACAAAAAAATAAGAAGCTGTCAATCTACTTTTTTTTTTTTCCAGGTCTTTTCTGTTCCTTTTGAAATTAGTTACAGCCTGCTTTTTGTAGTGTTGTAACCAGCCTGACCTAATTTAATTACCATGACTTGTGTGGTTTAAAGATAAATACTTTTATTCAGTCCGTCTACGTTTTGTGGATGTTTCCCTCCCTTTCATACAGCCCTCTATATTTTAGCATTCAAAACCCTTGTCATTTCTTTCTTTATTGGGCTAACACAGAGTTAGTTTTTATAGTGGTGTCTATATTCACGAGTTTTCTTTGATGCCATGTTTGCTCTCTCCCTGCTTTGCTGTATGTGTTTCTGTGCTGGGAATCGTGGGCCTTTGTGGGATCCAGACTAAACATTCTTTGACTTGAATCACAGAGCATCACTACTGTACGTGTGTCTGGGCAGGCCCAACTGCTCTCATTTAGAAATAGAAGGGAGGAAAAGGAAACTGAAAGGAACATGGCAGGGACTTGGGGCTTAGAAACCATCGCATTGAAAATTTCAGCCCACAGAATGTACCACCAGGCCCAGGAAAAGATTAGACATTCACTCCGGCTATTTAAAATGGGAAACCTATTTCTGTTATTCCAGATTCACTGCAAGTCTTGTAAAGGGAATGCTTACCACTTTACTGGTGCTTTCTTCCTGAGAAAAGAAGGCATGCAGAAAGATTTTCACAGTAAAAAGATCGCACGCTCTGACTATTGAGCTATAAGCTCTAATAAAATGAACATCATCGTAACAAGGGTAGTGAATAACCAGCATTAGGGTCTCACGAGGGAATGCTTAGATTGATTGGAGTTAATCTATTAACCTCCTTGAGCTCACTTGATATGTACCATCTGAGGGAGCCCTTTATTTTTCCCAGAAAGGAACATATGCTGAATACTTAGGGGGAATAAAACAAAGTGTGAAATCAGCTCTGAGCCCTGCACAGATTGTGTCCTGCTACAGGTGTTGTGTCGCCCTTTGCCCGCCCTTACAGACCCTCCTCTTAAAAAAGGTTCCCACAGCACGGTGCCTTTGCAAATTGTCCCACAGAAAAAGTGAATGGGGCCTATTCTGCCACATGCAACACCATCTGAAACGGCACAAAAACCTGCTGTTCCACAAAACAGACCATTCTATTTTAAAAAAAAGTCAGAGAAAAAGAAATTCAAGAATGCCGTTTCCCTTCACAATCTCTGGTTTGCTAGGGCACATGAAAGGAGCTTTTTTTATCTTGCAAATGAAGTAAAAAAAATAATAATTACAAAGACATCAAGAAAAAGGTTCTATTTGAACTGTACAAATAATATTGTACCTTAAACAAACAGAAGGAGGCTTTTTTGTAAAAGCCAAAAGCCAAAACCCTGCAGATTAGCAATGAAACAGTTCCATTACCTGGATTTTCACAATGCATCAAAATTGCCAACAGACCAGTTTCCTGCCACATTGGTCTTTAGATAGTGACAAGTCCCTTTAAACTAATCTTTAGCCAGAGAGTACCGAGCATAACTGTAATAAAACAATGCCAAAAATCCCACCACAAGAGGTCATAGTTCATATCCAATTAATTAGTATGCTCAGGTTACATTTAATTTGGGGAAGCAAATATCTCTGTAGCATCTTAAGTAGTTTATGGTTAATACTGACTACTCTTTTTCTCCCAATAATCTATGAGCTATGAACGAAGCTCCTTCATTCACTGGCGTCAAAGATGCAGAGAACTTGATTTCTGAGTTAATAACTCTGATGTTAATCACAGGAAAAACACAAAGCCCAGTACCAACCAAAGATAGCAGAGGTTACTACCAAAAAGGGGGATACTTTCTGGTGCTATAATCCCTCTGATGTAAAGGGAGCAGGGACTATATGGAATACGCAAAATTGCTGAAAGAATCTCATACTTTGATAGCAGCCACAAAGCTACATAAATTTTCAACTGCATATAGTTCAAGATCAAAGTACATGATTTTCTATAGGGGCTCCTAATTACTTCCAATTTAACTATATAATTTACCCCAAATCTATATATTAATATCACATTATTTATGTGTTAATTTTTCAATTCGTGACCAGCCTCAGAAGGTCTATCCACAGGCTTATTTTAAGATAACATACAGGTAAATTAACACTGGCGCTATAAAAAAGAAAAGTAAATATGGTAAGAGTAGAATAAAGACATCTTAATATTACTTGATTTATATAAAAAGAGGCTATAACTATCTCAACAAATTTTTCCCTGAAATGTATATTAAATACTGCACATTTAGAATTAGGAGAATTCTAAAATAAAGGTTTTAAGAGTAAATTTAGGACTACTGAGAATTAAAATATAATTTAAGCTAGAGTGATGTCCAGTATTAATTCAGAGATAAATGGACCAAACAGTGAAATAAAATAAATAAAGGGAACCAGCTATGTATAAAATTTGGTTTATAAAAAAGGTAACATTTTAAGCAGTAGAAAAAATAGATGGATTAATGATGTTGAGATAACTGGCTAATCTTTGAGGGGAAAAATAAATTGAATCGCTACATTGATCTCTTACAAAAATAATTCCAGGTGGGTAAAGAACTTGAAGTCTAAAGAAAAAAATAGGAAAAATATTCCTTTCAATACAGAGAGTAAACGTGTATTTATAAAATAATCTTGGTGTGGGAATGCTTTTTAAATAAGACTAAAAACTAGGAATAATAAAGAACAACACTGACCAATTTGATCACATAATTGTGAAATATGCCATGAAGTTAAAATACATATTTAAAAATTTAGGATAAATATTACAAAACAAATGGCAAAAAAGGAAGGGTTGATGTCTGAAATATACAAGAGTATAGCAATAAGAGAAAGTAAATATTCCAAGTGAAAATTAAAGGAAGTATATAATCAATTCAATTGATATAGCTAATAATAATAACAATGATAGTAATGGATGATTTTCAAGCTTTGAGCTAAAGAAATGAGATGCAACATGTTATTGGATTATCACAAAAATGTGTAAAATTTGCACACACTTTTATCCCAGTTTTGTAGATAAGAAAATTGAAGCTCAGAAAGTCCTGTATCCAAACTTACGTAACTAAAGAGTAACAGAGAAAGGACTTGATTTGTCTGACTCCTAAATCTGTGATCTTAATCATTGTTCAATAATACATCCCATAAATAAAGAAATATTAAAGTCTACACCCTGCTTCTCTATGTGAACTCCAAGAACCAGCAGCATGGGCATCAAATGAGAATTTATTAGAAATGCAGAATCTAAGCTCACACCCCAGGTCCACTGAACCAGAATCTGCCTTTTAAAAAGATTCCTGGGTGCTTTGGTCGCTTAGTTGGTTAAGCGTCCGACTCTTGATTTTGGCTCATGGTTTATGAGGTTAAGCCCTGCATCAGGCTCTGCGCTGACAGCACCTGGAGCCTGCTTGGGATTCTCTCTCTTTCTCTCTCTCTCTCTCTCTCTTCCCTTCCCCCACTCATATGTTCTCTCTCTCTCTCAAAATAAATACTTTAAAAAAAGATTCTTATTGCTCCTCATGCACTTTAATAAGCACTGATGCTTGGGGTGCCTGGGTGGCTCAGTCGGTTGAGCATCCGACTTCAGCTCAGGTCATGATCTCGGGGTCCATGGGATGGAGCCCCCCATCGGGCTCTGTGCTGATAGCTCGGAGCCTGGAGCCTGTTTCAGATTCTGTGTCTCCCTTTCTCTGCCCCTCCCCCATTCATGCTCTGTCTCTCTCTGTCAAAAATAAATAAACATTAATTTTTTTTAAATAAGCACTGATGCTTATCAAACTTTGGTAATCATTAACTTTGATTAACAAGGATTAATCAAAAAATACTTTAGAGGCACCTGGGTGTCTCAGTCCTAAGTATCTGAATGTTGATTTCAGCTTAGGTCATGATCTTAAGGTTAGTGAACTGGAGCCCCAGTTTGGGCTCCACTCTAACAGCCAGGAGTCTGCTTGGGATTTTCTCTCTCCTCTATCTCTGCCCCTCCCCCATCTCTCTTTTGCACTCTCTCTCTCTCTCTCTCTCTCTCTCTCTCTCTGTATCTATCTCAAAATAAATAAATAAACATTTAAAAAACACTTTAAAAAGTAATTTTCAATGGTACAGATAAAAAATATCATAGATCAGGTTAGGAAAAGTGAAGAATGGGAAGAGAAAAGCCACAGAGTGTGGAGTTGGAAAGCTTTAGAGGAATATTGTCAATATATCACAAATTTAAAATGGGTTTGAACTTGTAATCTTATTTCTGAGCATTTATCCTAATTCGACGGAGTCCAGAGAGATGCACTGTATTAGTTTCCTACTGCTGCTATGACAAATTACTACAAACTTAGTGGCTTAAAGAAACACAAATTATTACTTTACAGTTCTAAAGGTCAAAAATCCTAAAATGGGTTTGTGGGATTAAAATCAAGGTGTCAGCAGTGCTATATTCTTTCTGTATTTCTTTGCTTTTTTCAGCTTTTAAAGGTTGCCTGGATTGCTTTTGCTCATGGCTCCTTCCCTCCATCTTCAAAGTCACCAACATGTCATCTTCAAATCTCTCTCTCCCATCCTCAGTCTCCTTCTCTGACATTGACTCTTTTATCTCCTTATAAGCACCATGATTACATTGGGCCCAGCTGGATAACCCAGGGTAATATCTTATCACAAAATCCTTAACTTAATCACATCTACAAAGTCCGTTTGACTATGTAAGGTAGCATATGCACAGGTTCTATGTACTAGAAAGGAGAGATATTTGGAAGCCCATCATTGGGTCTGCCACAGACACTATGAGATTTTTTTTTTAATCACAGTGTTATTTTAAAAGAAAAAAGTTAAGAACAATATAAATGCCCATCCATATAGGGGACTATGGTATTTTCATGTAATGCAATACTGTGTGGCCATTAAACATTATGACGATTATCTTTATTGAGGGAAATATTCCATATTTTGGTGCAAAAGAAAAAGCTGCTTACAGAACAATTCACATACATATGCAGAATCGGACAGATCTACAGAACTGCAGAAACACAGAGAGATGGAGAAAGAGAGAAAAATGAAACTGGAAATTTCACCATTATATTAATAGCATTTGTCTCCAAACAGAGCACTTTATGGTGATTTTTACTTTCTTCATGATACTTGTCTACATTATTTGATTTCCTTACAATAAACATATATCATTCTTGTCATCATATAAAACTGAGAAATTATTTTCATTTACCACACATATTTTGCTAGACATCTAAATGTTCATGAATAACTTTTTTTATTAGCATGTTGACTTTGGAGACAATGAAACATGGTAGGCTGAAAAAGTATAAGGTGCATGTTCTAATTTGGTATTTCAGTCTTAGGCCATATGCTGCACAAAATACCAGGATATCTGGGAGGAACTGATGAATTTAGCTCAAAACTGCATAAACATGTAAATAGAACCTAATAATACTTAACTTTTGGCAATAAGGTTATAAACTTCATAAATATTCTCACCTTCTTGGAGCACAATTACTCTTAGGCTTAACTCACTTTTGTGCATAATATGCAGGATTCGATAAATACCCCTTAGCTCCTTGGATGTGCACTCATAAACAGATCAGTAATTTAATTTTTGTAGTACGAATCCTATAACCAGTTAGGCCAAAATGTCTTGGAAGTATTAGAAAATAAAATTAGCCTGGCTGAAAGGCCTTGAGTGAATCTAGCCTAGACATAAGCTATGTCTAGGCTACATTTAAATATCTAACATTTAAAAGATTTTAGAATGCATTTGAAATCAAAGGAGTTTAGAACCAACCCAACTTTATAATAGCCACCAGATATCTCAGTTTAAATTAGGCCTGTAACCCATGGGATTAAGACAGTATCCTCTATTCTGGAAAATTGGTTCATTATTACACATCAAATAGTTTCTTTGCAGATTAAATGAGATACAGCATGTAAAGCACCTAGTACAATGAATGTACATAATTTTGTAATATTAAATTCCAAGTTAATACATAAACTCATTAAATCTTAGTTTTTTTTTTCATCCATCACTTGATATGTATAGAGAACTATGTCCAGTCAGTTATTATTACTCATCAGGAAGAGAATGCCTTTGAACTCAAGACATATGAATACTGAATATCTAAAATAAAATTTCAGGCAGGATTAAGGGGCATAAAACATTTGTACCAGGGTGTGATTAAAAATCAGTTCCTGGGGTGCCTGGGTGGCTTAGTCGGTTAGGCGTCCAACTCTTGCTTTCAGCTCAGGTCACTGTCTTGCAGTTTGTGAGTTCAAGCCCCACAATGGGCTCTGCACTGACAACCTGAAGCCTGCTTCAGATTCTCTGTCTCCCTTTCTCTCTGCCCTGCCCCTGCTTGCACTCTCTAACGCTCAAAAAACAAACATTCAAAAAAATTTAAGTCAGTTGCTTACCTAGTAAATTAAATTAATATTGTTGTCCAAGCAATGTTTGCTATTTCTAATCTTCTGCCACTAGCACTACAGGCTGTAGTGCACACTAGCACTGTAGGCAAATGTAGTTGGAGGTGGGGGTATTTTTCTCATTGGTCCAAGAGAGAAACATAATTTTGCCTCTCCTTTATGGATATGAATTATTTCCCACAGGGAGGTTTATAAAGCAGGATAATATCCATTTTAGGTATAAACTTTAGCACATAAAAGGGACTGGGGATATTAATGAAATCAAGAGGCTCTATTCAATTAGATGACATAATAATGCCCAGGGATGGCACCACAGCTTTCAAGATGTGTGGAGGTGTCACATGTGATAAATAGAAAAGTGCGTCCCACAGGTCCTTAATAATGACATGAACAACCTTAACTGATCATTTTCCATGGTCCAGGCTCCTTCCTCTGCACTTTACTTGCAATATCTCACTTGATGTACACATGAACCCCATGAGATACCTACTATTATTAACTGATCTATACAAATGAGAAAACGGAGAATGACAGGTTATGGGACTTGCTGAAATTCACACAGCTATTAACTATCATAGGCAGGATCCAAACCAAGGAAATTAGACTCTAGAGTTTTATGGTGAACCATGAATCCACACTGCCTCCCTTGTTGTTCACACTTCTGGGGCAATACCCGAAAGGGCTCTTCACAGCAGAGCTCGGGAATACATTTTGTGATGAGTTCAATCTATTGGGCTTAGTAACTACTATTTCTTAAGCTTCCAAAGTTGGATAATATTAGAGAAACTGAGGCAATTTAGTAAAAATCAAGTTGGCATTTGGAACAGTTATGTCTTGTTCTGAGTCTCCTATATACTAATCTATCAATGTATTTTATACCACCTGAAATTACTTGTGCCATGCACGGCAAGCTCCTAGGCACTAAATAGATATCTAATTTTGAAGTAAAAATTGAAATAGGGGTTCTTCTCCATTCATATCTTAAGACATCCAGAATCTCATAATGAGTACTTTGAGGGGCATGTATTGGCAAGTCTTAATTTTCTGGGAGCATATCAGAGCTGGATCCAACTCAGTGACAAGGTACCTCTTTATTACCATTACTGAAGATTTTATCTGTCTTTATTTCCTTTAACCTTGCTGGATCCAGTTTCCTGATTCATCTCTCTACTTCTTCCAACCAAGCTATGGTTTTGTCTCTTGCTTGATTTGTATTCCTCAGAAGCTCAACTGCCATAATAAGGTTGAAAAAAGAGGGCAAGTTCAAAGCAGTTCCTGAGCTTACCCACTTCCCACAGCCACCACACAGCTGTTTATAGTCTCCAGGTTGGTCCCCAGCAGCCTTCCTGCCCTCCAACCTTTCCTACTCATCCTGGCAAAGAAATTCTACTCCTGGTATAATAGCTAAGAGTGGTCTATATGAAGCCTGGCTTTTCATGAATGTGTGTGAGTTTATTTCAAACTTTGTTTACCTTTGAAGGGGACACACATTTAAAAGCGCTGGTGAGCACCCTGAGATGCTGGGAAGGTGGTAAAGAGGGCATAGAAGCTCTGGATGCCTCACCTTGCCCATGTCTTGCTCTGTGCATCTTTTCCATTTGTCTGTTCCTGAGCTGTATCCCTTATAACAAATCAGTAACTTACATGAGGACAACTGAGAGAGTTTTTAAATATTCCCCTTCTGGAGTCAAAATCACAAACTCTGCATCAGCTCTAATTTGTCTTAAGTCCCTGAGGTGGATGTTGTACTAGTGCCTTAAAAATAGAAGATAGTAAAGACAGAACAAGTCAAAATTAAAAGAAATGCAAAGAAATATCATTCTGGCTCACACAAATAAACTTCTCTGTGGTCCAATGATGAATGTATGACAAGGACAACGTGAAATCATTGAAATAGGACATCATCCACTATACAGAATTGCCATCATTTTTTTTCTGATTTTATCTGATATTTCTTAATTTATGCCATATTCTTTTAATTTTCCCAAGTCTAACACAAGGAAACATCAATTAGTTTATTAGTATTTCCCTTTATTGTAAAAGACAAAAATGATTAGAAAATAAGGTCATCTCAATTATACTCAACATCAAATTTTGCCATGTTTATAGCTAACTTAAAAAAAAATCCCAAATCTATGGCTTGTATTTGAGGTTATCCATCCATTGCTACAGACTTCCTTCCCAAGGTAATTCCAAATACCTATAATGTTCAAAACCTACAATCACCCCATATTTATTTCATATTTTCTGGGAATACTATGCATATTTCCATTCCCATGTTTTTATTTGTGCTCTTATCTGGTCATATGATCTCCTCCTACTTTCCTACTCTAACACTGAACATCATTTGAGGTTTGGCTGATACATAGCCCATTCATGAAGTTTCTTCTGATCCTAAAGAACATTTCTTTCACCAAGGCAGGAATGATCTTTAGTCTCCAAATTCCAGTTTTTTCCAGAGATAGAGAACTCTTTACATTACTAGATTATCAGTTTCAATAAAATTTTTATTTTTGTTGACGAAAAAAGGAAAGGTGGAAAGGGAAAGAAACTCCAGAATCCCTGACTATATAGGGCCGGCAGTATAGGAATGAATGGACATTCAGAAAAGCTGATATTTAAAAAAAGGGCCAAGAATTACCCAAAAAAATTGCAAATTACCTATCATATAAAGGGTTAGTACCCAAAATCTATAAAGAACTTATCAAGCTCAACACCCCAAAAACAAATAATCTAGTGAAGAAATGGACAAAAGACATGAATAGACAGTTCTCCAAAGAAGACATCTAGATGGCTAGCAGACACATGAAAAATTCTCAACATCACTCATCATCAGGGAAATACAAATTAAAACCACAATGAGATACCACCTCCCATCTGTCAGAATGGCTAAAATTAACAACTCAGGCAACAACAGATGTTGGCAAGGATGTGGAGAAAGAGGAACAATTTTGCACTGTTGGTTAGAATGCAAAGTGGTGCAGCCACTCTGGAAAACATCATGGAGGTTCCTCAAAGAATTAAAAATAGAACTACCCTATGACCTAGCAATTGCACTACTAGGTATTTATCCAAAGGATACAACTATGCTGTTTAGAAGGGGCACATGCACCCCAATGTTTATAGCAGCCCTATCAACAATAGCCAAAGTATGGAAAGAACCCAAATGTCCATCAATGGATGAATGGATAAAGAAAATGTGGTATATCTATACAATAGAGTATTACTTGGCAATCAAAAAGAATGAAATCTTGCCATTTGCAACTACATGGATGAAACTAGATGGTATTATGCTAAGTGAAATTAGTCAGTTAGAGAAAGACAAATATCATATGACTTCACTCATATGTGGAATTTAAGATATAAAACAGATGAACAGAAGGGAAGGGAAACAAAACTAATATAAAAACATGGAGGCGGACAAAACATAGGAGACCTTTAAATACAGAGAACTGAGGGTTTCTGGAGAAGTTGTGAGTGGGGGGGGATGAGCTAAATGGGTAAGAAGCATTAAGGAGGACACTTGTTGGGATGAGCACTGGGTGTTATACATAGGAGATGAATCACTGGATTCTACTCCTGAAAATCATTATTACACTATATGCTCACTAACTTGGATATAAATTTAAAAAACAAACAAACAAATAATAAATAATAAAAATTTTAAAAAGATATTTATAAACTATTTTAAAAAAAAAAGAAAGAAAGAAAAGAAAAGGCAGCCATGCATCCCCAAACAGAATTCTGGCTCTGTCACCATAAAGCCATGAGACTTTGTGAAAGTATTTTTTTCCAGATATAAAATATTATGTAATAAATATGCATTTCCAGGGTAAAAAAAATGACCCCCGAAATTCATTTATGTTAAAATAAACAAGGGGCGCCTGGGTGGCTCAGTCGGTTGAGCGTCTGACTTCGGCTCAGGTCATGATCTCACAGTCCGTGAGTTCGAGCCCCGCATCAGGCTCTGTGCTGACAGCTCAGAGCCTGGAGCCTGCTTCAGATTCTGTGTCTCCCTCTCTCTCTCCCTCCCCTATTCATGCTCTGTCTCTCTCTGTCTCAAAAATAAATAAACGTTTAAAAAAAAAATAAAAAGAAGCAAATTTTTCACAGGTGCCAAAGGAACCACAGCGTAAAGTGATATCAGTGCCATTGCAGGCCAAAGCCTGCCCTGGGCGTTGTGAGAAATCAGTAAAGCCTAAAACTTGCATCTGTTCAAAGAAAGCCAAAGCACAATGTTTTGTGATGACTGAAAACATTCTGGCCTACCATAGGAGAGATATAGATTGGCTTTTTATTCTAAACTCAAAGCAGAAAGAACATATGTAGAGAGTTGGATGACTTACAGATCTGCGTATGATAATGAAATGAAGGGTAAATTCTTATGGTTTACATCTGCACTGAGCATGGAAGAGCTAGAGAAGTACTTTTGAGTGCAAACATAAATATCAAAAAGACTAACAGTGGACCAAAAGTTTATTTCTTAGTTTTAAAATTTTTATAAACCTAAAATTATGCTGGTGCTTAGCTTACTGAGCTTTCCTGTTCTTTCTTATACAAATGAATATTTCATTTCATAGTATTCTATTATTTTGTCATTTGTCCATTCATTGTAAACATTCTTTAAAAAACATGAACTTCTTAGAAAGTTAACATGCTTATTTTAGATATTCTTCTTATTTTAATAGTTGGAATTGTCGGGGTTGGTATGAATAGAATTTTCCATCTCTTGTGAAGTGAATCCCCATAGATGATCACATCCTTGAAATCATAACTGTCTTATTGCTGGCTTTCTTAAAGAGTATTTTCCAAAAGCCTACATTATGTATTGGAATATTCCCAGTACTTTTGTCAGTATAGTTCTCGTTTTCAGACTACTGAGTTCAATCAAGGAACTGCCAAAATATCTAGAATTAATTTTACTACAATTTGCTGAGGGTTAGCATGGCCTAGATGTATTACTTTCCTAATCTTGCGTGACAAAACATCACAAACTTGACAGCTTAAAGCAACACCCATTTACTATGTCACAATCATGTACATCGGAAGTCTGGTCATAGCAAGACTGGGTTCCCTGCTCAAGTCCTGTAGGCTAAGATTAAGTGTCAACTGGGCTACCTTCTCATCTGGAGCTTGGGCTCCTCTTTCCTCTTTCTGCCACTTAGTTGTGGCAGAGTCCAGTTCCTTAGAGTTGCAGGATTGCAACCCTATTTCCTTTCTAGTTTTCAGTCAGAGTATGTTATCCACTCCTTGAGGCCCTCACAGTTTCTTGCTTCATGGCCCCCTCCATCACTGAAGTTAGCAGTGGAGCACTGAATCTATCTGGAGCATCAAATATTTTACTCTAGATAGATTAAAAGAGAATGTCATCTCTTTTAAGGGCTCCCCTGATTAGATGAAACCTGAGGATAATCTCCCTCTCTGAAATCAACCGCCTCGTATAGCACAAACTAACCACTGTATTCACAGATACCTCCACACTTAAGAGGTTTGAGATATACAGGGCATGTGTCATGGAGGTCAGCTTTGAATTCTGACTACCACACAAGCCATCTAAGCTCTATGGGGAAGTATCAAGAACTGCCCAGATAAAGCAAGTTTGAAATATCTCTGAAGCCCAGAAAAGCAATAGACGAGGAATGCTTATACATTGTTAGTGTCCTTGAAGGCAAGAACCGTGTCTGTATAGTTCATCACTGTTTTTGTAGTTAGTGCCTAGCATGGTGTTTGGCATAACAAATGATTAATAAAGAGTTATTTAAAAAGTGGATGATGAATGAATAAGAAACACTCTTGCATTAGGGAGTGGAGAATGGGAGAATAAGCCAAAACACAAAGTCACATTGATGTCAAGACCAGGTGTTCACCGAAGTCATATGAACCAAGAGTAGAAACCTGTAACAACCTAGATGAATAAAAATGGACCAGAAATTCAGTTGAAGAAGAAATCAAAGAGGCAACCAAGGAAGAAAGAATAAGGAGATAGTTCAAAATGGATAATTTGAAGGAAGATATACAAAACAGATTTTGGTGAAAAAGAAATACAGGAGTAAAAGCAGATGAAGCAAATTCCCTGATAATTTAAGAGGGATTCAGATTAAGAGCAAAATTGAAGAAGGGACACTAATCCCTCTAACACTGAATGAAAGAACATAAAAAATGATGTCACGTATAAATAAGTGTGAGGGAGTTTTGTGGGCAGTGGAACGAAGCAGGGAGGGAGAGATGAACAAAATTCCCAAAACTTACTGAGTTGGTGGGAAACAAGATTATCTACCAAGAATAAGCAGGGTTTGAAACTGTAGGCCTTGAGGAAAGAGGGAAAGTTTGAAATAAGTAAAATTTTACAAGTAAAACAAAATTTTACAAAGCACCAACTGACGTTGATGTCAAAGAACTTATAATTAATATTAGAGGAACTTCTATCAAAAATTTTGTGAACCAGGATAGGTCTAAATATTTTGCCTATTTTTAAAAGTTTTTTTTTAACACTTATTATTTTTGAGAAAAAGAGAAACACAGCATGAGCAGGGGAGAGGCAGAGAGAGACACACACACACAGAATCCGAAGCAGGGTCTAGCCTTGGAGCTGTCAGCTCACAGCTTGACACGGGGCTTGAACCCACAAACCATGAGACCATGACCTGAGCTGAAAGTCGGATGCTTAACCGACTGAGCCACCCAGGTGCCCCTATTTTGCCTATGTTTTGGCCATTTGTTATAGAAGGATGGCAGAGGTGCATGAACATTAAATGTCCCAATGAGACCATAGTATAAATGACTTGTAATGGAGTTAGGCTCAGAAAAGAGAAAAGGGAAACCAGGAAAGGATTGATAAAGAAAATGGAGTGTCAAGAAGCGATAAGTCTTCTTAAGGTTGTAGAGTAGACTGAGTTAGATTAAAGGGCAGAGAAATTGAAAGAATAGCAGATTTTGTTCAGAAAAATGGGCAAAGATTACAGTTAAAGTTAACAGATTAAAGCTACAGTTAAAGATTGCAGACATGTGGTGATCACATGGGTAATAAATCCAAGTTGAACCAACATGAAAGTGCTAGCAGAAGAGAGAAAATGTGTTTATTGAAGTTAAAGAGACAAAGGAAATCACATAGTAAGTGATCATCATTTTATACGGATGTTGGAATCATACAGCATGATGGCCATAAATGACTTTGGAAGGACTATGAAAAATCTGCTGTCCTTAATAAATGTGACAGAATGCTCACTACCCTGGAGGCTCTGACAATACCTCCAAAACAAGAGATATATAGAAGTATGAAGTATAGAAATAAAACAGAGAGGAAAAACAGCTTTCACTCCATGGCTTTGGTTGTGGCTTAAGGGAGATCCCACATTCATTTATGGTGAGGAGATGAATTTGTTCTATGAAAAACTAAAGATTTAAAGCATACCAACTTGCGCTTATAATAATTAGACTTGGTGACCACTACAAGTAAGAGAATAAATATACTACATTCTTTCATAGCTAGTGTAATAATTCCATGTTGTCAGTCAATACTTCTTGTCTTCTTGTCTTTTGGATAGAATAACAGTTCCCTATTATGCTTCTAAGAAATTGTGTGTGTGTGTGTGTGTGTGTGTGTGTGTGTGTGTGTGTGTTTGGGGGGAGGGGTGTTTGCATGTGCATATTACATATCATATGTTATATTCATACTATATCTTTCTATCTCTCTAAACTTTATAGAGTCAAAGTTAGAAATTAAGGAATGCTTAACAAAAATGAGAACAGCCAAGACTATGTAGAATCCCTACTCACCAACAGTGTGTTTTCCTTCAACTTATTTGAGCAGTGGGTAGTTCATAAATGAAGACCCGAAAAATTTAATCTTCAGAAAGAGGCCAAATTAGAGAATTTAAGAAACACAATTTTTATTACTATTTGTATTTGTAATCTTTGCATCACAAAATTTGCAATCCTAGTTGAAAAACAATCAGATAATGTTAAACCCTTTGTATTTTAATTATTCCTCTACAAAGCAATGATTCACTTACTAAATAAATATGTATTTAGTGCCTATTATGTCCTGTTATGGGCTAGGCATTTTAGGCATGGTGATGTACAAAGAAAATTTGCCTGTAGAGTATTACATGTTCGAAACTTAATCCTAGAAAATGTAATCACTGTTTGAGATACAGAAGCACATGTGAAAGTTTGTAAAGAACATGTTAACTGAAATTTTTTGAAAAAGAGTCATTTGTCTTTATTTTGAGGATGTTATTAATTATTTTTTAAGCAACTTGAAACTTGAAAAATAAAATCTCTAGTTCCTTTCATGTTGACCATACCCATGACAGAATAATATGACTTTTAGACAATATAATTCCATTTTTATCTTCTTCCATGCAAATAATTTGATCAAGTGATTGACATAACAATAAATAATGGAAAATGAATTATATTTGTCTTATCTGATTTATTAACATTATATATCAAGTAGAATAAAAAGTTTAAAGATTCCTTTTTGACTAACACCAAATCATCCAAAAACAGTTTTAACATTTAATAACAGAGATGAGCTTTCTCCTTAAATTAATTATGTAGATTACAACAAAGAAGATCTCAAATTTTCTAAAGAACGAGACATTTTCATGTATAAAGATTTTGCACCGGGGCACCTGGGTGGCTCAGTCGGTTAGACATCCGACTTCAGCTCAGGTCATGATCTCACAGTTCATGGGTTTGAGCCCCGGGTTGGGCTCTGTGCTGACAGCTCAGAGCCTGGAGCCTGTTTCAGATTCTGTGTCTCCCTCTTCTCTCTGCCTTTCCCTGCTCTTGTTCTGTATGTCTCTCTCTCTCAAAAAAAAAAAAATTAATTAACATTAAAAACATTTTAAAAAAATAGTAAAGATTTTGCACCTAGACACCTAGATTTCCCATCATTACTTTGAATTGAAGAAAAGAATAAGATCAAACTTTCTAAGTGTAAAGTAATATTTTTGAAGTCATTAACAAAGGAAATTATTCCTATTAAATCTGACATAACACGTTTAAAAAAACAAAAACAACTATGAAACTTAAAAAGAAAACAGGAATTAAAAAATTATTTTGGGTCCACATGAAATATTTTGTCTGCATGGAAATAGGAAGATGATGGCTGTTATAAAAGCCGAGTCTCTGGTGACTCATTCCTACGGCTAATTTGTGAAATAGTCTTCCTGAAGTCAATCTTCCTGTCCCTTCTTTCTATTATACTTTTCTTGTCGTCACAGTTATTCCTTTCCCATACCTACTCTCCCCATCTATTAAAGAAGCAAAATGTCTACACTGACCTGTATAGACAGAAGACAAATACAAAACATTTTACATTCTGAGTTTAAATAATACAGTTTGGCAAAAGTTAGATTTTTAATTAAAACAAAGTTAAGAACTGATTTCCAATTATTACTAAAACAATCCATGGTTATGACAAAATTGGAACATAAAAAGTTAAGCATACAAAAATCTACAAATGTAAAAGTTCATCACACACAGACACATACATTTGAATACACATATTTTCATAATATATATGTATATATTTACATATATACTCATAAAAACATGTTATAAAATCATAACATATATGCTACTTTGAAATGTGTTTTTTTCACTTCAAACTGTAATATAAAAATGTCTCACCACCAATAGCATTCTTGCTGACCAGTGGACAATTTTTTTTTTTTTTTTAATGATAGCTACCCAGGGTTGATGAGGTTATACATAATTTGGCACTCCCATAGCTAAAACTGTAAGTGAGGTCAACCTCTCTGGAGTGAATTTAGCAGTATATTTCAAGAGTCTTAAATACAACTTAATGATGGTAAAATGTGAAAGTCTCTACACCTCCCATTTTGGATGTGTATGAATTTTCATTGTAAAGATACTTGTTACAATGTACTTTATAATTTACAAAAATAATACACCAATATGTATAACAAGAGGCGTCTTTCTAAAATATACACATGTCATATATCCATGCTACATAAAAATACTTTATGTTAAAATTAGTAAATTAAGGAAGAATGAAAATGCTTCAAAGTTTAATTCATATACAATTTTTAGACAGGCTTTGTAAACTATTACAACCTCAGGATGGATTCTTATTAATAGTACTATAAAAAGGGAGAACAAGACCTACCACTTAAGTATGGTTGATTTATACAGCATTCTAGAGAAGGCAAACTAACATATGACAGAAAGCAATGGTTTCCTGGGTGGTAGAGTGGGGACATAGTAGCAGGGAGGCACGGCACAGAGGGAACTTTGGGGTGATGCTCATGTATACTATCTTGATTGTGGTAATGATTCTACCAAGGTATACCTATGTCAACATGTTAAATTGTATGATTTAAATATTCACAGAGGTACATATTTTTAAAGCTGACTTTAAAATATGTGTATTTATGGTTTGTCAACTTTGCCTTAAAAGAGCTGTTGAAATGTAAAAATGTCTGACAGTCGGGGCGCCTGGGTGGCGCAGTCGGTTAAGCGTCCGACTTCAGCCAGGTCACGATCTCGCGGTCCGTGAGTTCGAGCCCCGCGTCAGGCTCTGGGCTGATGGCTCGGAGCCTGGAGCCTGTTTCCGATTCTGCGTCTCCCTCTCTCTCTGCCCCTCCCCCGTTCATGCTCTGTCTCTCTCTGTCCCAAAAATAAATAAAAAACGTTGAAAAAAAATAAAAAAAAAAAATGTCTGACAGTACTAAGTGCTGGTGAGGATGTGGGGCACCTGGAACTCTCACATATGTTTTTGGTGAAATGCTTCACACAGATGCATTGGAAAATAGTCTTGCAATTTCTTAGGAAGTCAAACATGTGACCAGCAATACCACTCCTATATATTTACTTAATAGAGATAAAAAAAATATGCCAACAAAAAATTGTTCCTAAGATTGCCAATGATTCTGTCACAAAATGTAATGACTAATTTTATTTCTTGTAGATGTTTTTTTTTTATTTATTTGTTTTAGGTTATTCATTTCTTTTTGAGAGACAGAGAGAGAGAGAGCAAGTGGAGGAGGGGCAGAGAGAGAAGGAGAGAGAGAATCCCAAGTAGGCTCTGTGCTATCTGCCCTCAGCGGGACACAGGGTTCAATGCCACAAACAGTGAAACCATGACCTGAGCCAAAGTTAAGAGCCAGACACTCACCCAACAGAGCCACCTACGTGCCCTTGTTTTGTTCTTTTTTAAGTATGTATGTATGTATGTATGTAATGTCTACATTCAACATGGGGCTTGAACTCATGACCCTGAGAGCTAGGGTCCCATGCTCCACCGACTGAGCCAGCTGGGCTGTCCTGCAATGCTTAATTTGGTCCTGATCTTTTTGATTCCTCAGTCATTAATAGTCCTGATTGCTCACTTCTTTCAGTCTCTTTTCCTTGTCCTCCCTGAACCATATTGTTTTCTTCCTACATATTTAACACTTCCCTCTATTTCACCTTTGAGATCTCATCCTCTTTAATCCAGCCATTAAATGCTGCTATTTTGGTTTCCTTTTAGTTGCCTTCTCTTCTCACCCTATAGTGTCTCTCTAGCCTAATTGCACCCATTTCCATAGTTTCTAAATTAATACCTAACAATTAACTATCTCTAAGCTCCAGGCTTTTATCTGCAGCTACCTATGGAACATGCCATGTGAATTTCTCCAAGGTTCCACGATGTTAGGGTGCTTGGGTGGCTCAGTGGATTAAGAGTCTAAACTTTGATTTCAGCTCAGGTCATGATCTCATGGGTCTGTGGGATCGAATCCCACATCGGGCTGTGTGCTGACAGTGAGGAACCTTCTTGGGATTCTCTCTCTCCTTTTTCTGTCCCTTCCTGCCTCGTGCATGCACACATGCATGCTTGCTCTCTCTGCCTGTCTCTCTCTCTTTCTCTCAAAATAAATAAACATTTTTAAAAACAGGTTTTGCAAAGTTAGTACACCATAGGATATGCATGGTCCTACCCACACAGACCTGACATTCTTACAGTATTCACTATCAGTAAATGGCAACATCACCAATCTAATCCCTTAAAACCTAACCTACGAGTGCCTGGTGGCTCAGTTGGTTGAGCTTCCGACTTCGGCTCAGGTCATGATGTTACAGCACAGGTCATCTTCTTGTGGTTTGTGGGTTCAAGCCCCGCATCCAGCTCTGTGATGACAGCTCAGAGCCTGGAGCCTCCTTCAGATTCTGTCCTCTCTCTCTGTTCCTTCCATGCTTGCACTCTGTCTCTCCCTCTCTCAAAAATAAATCTTTTTAAAAATTTTTGTTAATTTGGAGCACCTTAAGCACCTAACTTCGGCTCAGCTCATGATCTCATGGTTTGTGGGTTCGGGCCCCGTGTTGGGCTCTGTGCTGACAGCTCAGAGCCTGGAGCCTGCTTCGGATTCTGTGTCTCCCTCTCTCTCTGCCCCTCCCCCACTCATGCTCTGTCTCTCTCTCTCTCTCTCTCTCTCAAATAAATAACTGTTAATTTTTTTTTTATTTTGTTGATTTAAAAAGAAAAAAGAAAAAAGAAACCTCCAATCAAGGATATTTGACACCTCCCATTCCATCACCTCCCACATCAAAGGAATTAACCAAGCTCGGGCAACTCACACATCATTTCTAAATTCCATTAATTTCTCTCCATCTATACTGCCTCTCATCTAATCAAAGTTATCTTCATCTTGGATTGCTGCAATAACTGGCTTTCCAAAATGTATTCTAGTCCCTGCCCAACCTGTTCTCCAGGGTAAGATAAAGTTTTCAAAATGTAAATCTGATATTAATCCCCTGCAATCCTTCTTCCCCTACACAGCCCCATTATAATCTCCCCCCCCAATCCCATTGTCTTAAAATGATGACTGAAATCCTGAATACAGCAAACAGGGCACTATTGTATGTTGTGATCTCGTTCTTGCCAACCTCTCCAGCTTTTTCCCTCCTCTTCCACCCTATTCTCTCTTCACCAGTCATACTCTTCTTTCAAAGTTTTCTTCCTCCACAGGGATCTTACATGTACTGATCCCTCAATATAGAATTATTTTTTTGCTCCTCATCTTTACCTGGTTAACCCTCACTCCATCCTCTGATCTCATGGAAAGGTCATTTCCTTTACTTTTCCGTGTTAGGTCACGTTTGTCTGTTACATACTTTTCCAGAATTGACTCCTTTTATTTTCTTGGAACTTATAATGTTTTAAATTATACATTCATTGATTTGATTGGTGGCATAATATCAGCTTCCCCTCTAAAGTGTAAGCTCCAGGGGCGCCTAGGTGGCTCAGTTGGTTAAGCATCTGACTCTGGCTCAGGTCATGACCTAGCAGTTCATGGGTTTGAGCCCCATATAGGGCTCTATGCTAACAGCTCAGAGCCTGGAACCTGCTTCAGATTCTGTGTCTCCCTCTCTCTCTGCCCTTTCCCGCTCATGCTCTGTCTCTTTCAGTCTCTGAAAAATAAATAAACATGAAAAAATTTTTTAATAAAAAAAAATAAAATAAAATGTAAGCTCCAGGAACAATGTTATAGTTCATCTTTGTCTCCAAAAGTATAAGTTGCACTTGAGGTAATATTTCTTCCAAATAAGCTATGTCTCGGGAAAACAGAGCTCATCATGACTCTTTTTTTAAGTACTAGAGCAATTTTTTGTATTGTTGCACGTCCTGATGGGTAACTGATTGTTTTTAATATGCAAGTATATTTGTAGGTTTTTATAAAACGTGGATCACAGATTCACAGAAGGCTTTCATTGAAGTAGGTGTCACTATCAAAGCACTTGAACACTTGCTTCCAGATTGTTACTTTCCTGTTTTATTTTCTTTTAAAGATGGCCTGTTGTCCTTTGATCTCGCTCTGACCCCTGCACCAACCTACTTCTCTCTTCTTAAGGGGTCCCTGTAGGATCCCAGGTCATGTGGATAAAATTAAAATGGAGATCACGTGATTGAAACTATTCTTCACAACTTCTCCCAAAACACACAGACACGTATTCACACAAACACTTGGATCTGATTTTCAAAGTGTCCAAAAGGCTTTTAAATTTTATATCTCCAATGGAATGGATTTTCTCACACCAATAACAAAACAGAAAGTGCCCAAATATTATGTTTCAAAATTAATAGTTTGTGACATTTCATGATCATATCCCTTTCACTGACATTCTAATATTTCCCTACTTCTTCAGCACATTTTCGTTAAACTATTTTTTAATTCCTTTTTTTTCCCAGCTGGCCTTTCTGAAAGTTTGTCTCATGCATCAGTATGAAATGATCAGATGAATATTATACTTGTTTCATGTTTCCTCTGCAAAATGTAAATAAATGGAGATGGAAAGTAAGAGATTCTTTAAGGATCTAGCTAAGACTCATGCAATAATTTTCCATCTGTGTCTTAGTAATATGTTTTGTGTTTTCAGGAAAGGCAAAAAAAAAGTGGTCTTAGACAGAGGTCAACAAATACCTTGCAAAGAAAGAATAATTATATAGCATTTCCGAAAGTATTAATTTATAAACTTGATAAAACTATTACAACAGGTATCAGTGAACAAAAACAGAGTAATATTTATCGTAAAATATGAACTTTAATCTTTAACACAACAGAAGAATTAAAGAAAATTACTTTTTAAAATATTAAATGACTTGAAACAACTTTATAAACTTCAAACACATTGGATGCAATTTTACCACTTATGTATCTCTACTTCTCAGATCAGAGGCATCATAATTCTATATACATTATGGTGGCTGTGTATTCTGAATCATCACTTAATGTTGACACACTTCAGCAATAATTTAGTGACTAAATAGTCTCTGAAAATAAGAAAGGAGACAGTTAAAATTAATTTTGTATCTTTCTCACTCTTTCTCCTTGGCTCTCAAATCAGTTTGCCATCTTTTGGGGCCGTTTCCAAAAAGAACTCTTAATTAAACAATCCCCAGATTAAATACAATCGCTTTTGCTTATTCTTTATTAGGCCATTATCTCTAGTATAGCTCAGCCAAATTAGAAATTCAGGGCTAATTTGAAATACCTCTTGTTTTGTTACAGCTTGAAGAAAAGATAAAGGTCAGAAGCAGGCTTAAAGAGATGGACAGAAGTCATGAGTAAGAAATAAACAAAGGAAGTTCCTTTGCAGTAGAACTATTTAAAACATATGCCAATAAAATGTTCAAAGGATTCCTACAGGGCTCCAAAGATAAACACATGCAATGTTTTGTTTTTGGGTTTTTTTTTTCTTGAAAAACTACTTACCTGAAGCAGTAAACTCAAATATACAGCACAGTTCTGTGAAAAAATACAGGAGATAACCATAGACTATTCACTAGGAATTCAAACTTAGTGCACATGACGGCAAAGGTTTACATCCCAGCGCAACCTGCTATTAGCTGTGTGACTTGGGGCAAGTCCTTTAACATCTCTTTGCCCCAGTTGCCTTATCTGTAAGGGAAATAATTACAAACACCCACCTCATTTTTTTTTCCTGAATCTGGGAATATGTGTTGGTTTCCCAGAGCTGTTGTAACAAAGTACCACAAACCCAGTGGCTTAAAACAATAGAAATGTATTATCTCCTATTTCTGAAGGCTAGAAGTCTGAAATCAGTGTATTGGCAGGGTCGCAATCCTTCTGAAGGTTCTGGGGAAGAATCCTTCTTTGCCTCTTTTGCCTTCTTTGCCTTCTTTGCCATAGGTTTTTTTTTTAAGTGTATTTATTTATTTTGAGAGAAAGGGAAAGAAAGAATCCCAAGCAGGCTCTGTACTGTCAGCACAGAGCCCAACAAAGGACCTGAACTCACGAAACATGAGATCATGACCTGAGCTGAAATCAAGAGTCAGATATTCAACCTACCTAACCAGATGCAAAATTCTTATAATCAGGTCAGTCACGGAGTAAATGTTCACTAAATGCCAGTTATTATTACCAATTTTATTATCATCATTATTCTAGTGAAGTGGTGCATTAAAGGGGTTGGACATTAAAAACTCTAACTTGTAAGAAACCAGTAACAATAAATCTGTGGAAGTGAGGAAACTCATCTGAAAATACATTGAAAAAATACTGAGAACACTTATAGTCCCTCCTCAGTCCTCACATGATGAGAGTTAAGATTTCAAATGAAGAGCTATTTTTAAATATATTTACTGGCTACATTAAAGCTGAGGAGTTTGGGACAAAATTAAGCAGAAATATGAGAAAAAAAATGTAGAAGACATTAAAAAAGAATCCAGAAGGCCCAGAAACTGTGAAAAAAAAATTAGAGGGAGAGAGAGGATTATTAAAGAAATAATGGGGGCACCTGGGTGTCTCAGTTGGTTGAGCATCTAACTCTTGATTTCAGCTCAAGTCATGATCCCAGTGTCATAGAACTGAATCCTGCATCATGTTATTTAAGATTCTCTCTCTCTCTCTCTCTCTCTCTCCCTTCACATCTTTCCCACTTGCACATGCACTCTCTCTTTAAAATAAAAACAAAGAAGCAAAAATAGAGATGTAAATAATTAAATTATGTAGTATTTTAAAAAGTGACACGTACTATTATATAAAAATGTAGGAGGTGGCACAGAAGATCTGGAGGGCTGAGACTGGGGGAAAATTGGCAATATTAAAATAGGATGTCCTGATATCCCTCAGGGGAAATGCTGTGAAGCATGGAAGTACCTGAAGAAAGAGAGCTGTTAACGCAGGAAGAGCCATTATAAAGGCCTGAAGTTGGAAGACTGCCTGGCATGTTCCAGGAAGCAGAGGATGCTCAGGATGAAATAAAGTGGCAAGCATGGAAAGGCCTGGGGAGATGTTCCAGGCAAAAGACACTGAGGCTTGGAAAGAGCTGGCTAGTGTGGGTAGAGAGTCAAGGATCAAGTCCGCGAAAAAGCCAACGTCCTGAGCACAGAGGCCTTGTGGGCCACAGGGAGAATTCTAGATTTTATTCTACGTGCGGTGAGAAGCAATGGCAGATTTGTAAACAGGAGAATGACCTTATCTGCTTTAATTTTACCGGATGGTTATGACTGCTGAGTGGAAAACAGAATGTAGGGGCAAAAATGGAGGTAGAAGGCTAACAAAAGGTCCAGAGCTAGACAAAATGTTAGCTTATCCCAGCAGGAGAGGAAGTGGTCAGCAGAGGTCGGTTGAGGGTTAAAGTTTTTAAACAGAGTGAACAAGATTTGATAATGGATTGGATGTCAGATATAAAAAATGAAGGATGGCTCCTAGGTTTTCACCTAAGCAACTAAGTACACTGAAGTAATATTTACCAGGCAGGTTCTTATCTGTTTTATGAAAGAATTCACCACGTAATTCTTTTCCATTATGAGTTTCACATATGCATTAAAAACATGACGGAAACAAAGGTTAGATTTCGCACATCATATCAGAAATGAAAGTCCATCTTGAATCAAGATATATATATTTTTACTTAATACCTCTTTTCATATGTAAATGCTAATTAAAAACTTAAATGGATATTATCTATAAATCTACCAATGCAGAGGACAGAAAAATCTCAAGACTAGTTTTGAATATTCTAACATCACTGTACTTTCTGCTTAATGAGAGTGAAAATGAGGTAACCAACACTACTCACGTGCTATTAAACTGAAGAAAAGGCCATTTTATAAGCATTAAACTCCTGTGGCCCGCCAAATGTTCCTACTCATTCACCTATGGGGAGGGCAATTACCATTCTGAGATTGCTAAAGCAATAGAATATGCCTTTATCTATTTTCCTTTAGGCTGAAACATTTCAAATGTTTTTAAAAGTCACTTTCTGGTCTCCTTATCTGATTTATAAGAACTAAGGTGACATTATTGTATCACCTCAACCAAATCTGACAATATGTTTCTTAACCTAATAAAAATTCCCCTCCCCTCATTATAATAATAACAAGTTTATTTTGCTGTGAGGCATTTTTAATTGCATCATGTATGGCTATAATTGAAATGTGCCCATTTTGGGTTGACATTTTAATTATCCCATTATCCAGAAAATAGATATTATGAAACAAAAAAAAATAATTTTTGCAGTTTAGAACTGTTTTTAGCCATTGTTACAGTCAATTAGTCTTCTGAAATCCTTTAAACATGGGAGAATTTTCTTCAAGTTAATGTCTTTCCTCTTTTTTTTTTTTTTTTTTTTTTTTTTAAATTTTTTTTTTTCAACGTTTTTTATTTATTTTTGGGACAGAGAGAGACAGAGCATGAATGGGGGAGGGGCAGAGAGAGGGAGACACAGAATCGGAAACAGGCTCCAGGCTCCGAGCCATCAGCCCAGAGCCTGACGCGGGGCTCGAACTCACGGACCGCGAGATCGTGACCTGGCTGAAGTCGGTCGCTTAACCGACTGCGCCACCCAGGCGCCCCAATGTCTTTCCTCTTAATACATTTAGTATTTTCCCTTAAATATTAATTTCTTCCTACTAATTAATTTAGTCTCAAGATAAACTAAATCTTTCTACATCCTTCCCTCACCCTTAATCTGACCTTCATTTTGGAATCTTTTTTGCCCTCAGTTTTGTACAAAGATCCCTGTTTCACATGGTTCAAAGAATGCCCAAACTTTTGAAGCTCACTGCTTTTGATCTTGGCTCTGTGGCCATGAAAAATGCATGAGAAATTTTATTATTATTTTGCAAACAGGCCATAATAACAGAAAAAGATAGTTAAGCGCTGGACCTAAATGAATTTAGGGCTATCACCTAAAAGAGAAGGGTAATCTGGAAGTAAGGCTAAAATGAACTGTACTAAAATTTTTGATGCCCAGCAAGAGATTAATCTGACACAGAGAAGCAAAACTCATCAAAGTAGAAATCTTAAGGATTTCCAGGAAAATTGGATGTACTGGGGGTTGACTTGGGAGTAAGGTCCCTTTTAAGGAGTGCTACCAAGGCTCCTCCTATCCTATGCTGTCATACATAAGAGGAAGCAGAGAACTTGTCTGAGTCTCAAGGGTAGAAGGAGAGAGAACATTGTAGCTATTTCACAAACTTTTGCATCAAAATTTACTTTAGACATTTACTGATGGAGGAAAAAAAAACAAACAAACCAGACTTGACCTAGTTTACCTGTGGTGTTAGTCCCTCTGGATTGGGTGATGAGTGTAGTTCGCTAGAAATTGGTTAGGTAAGAGAATCTTAAAGGTAGAGAACAAACTGAGGGTTGCTGGAGGGAAAGTGGATGGGGGGATGGGCTAAATGGGTGAGGGGCATTAAGGAGAGTTACTTGTTGGGATGAGCACTGGGTGTTATACGTAAGTGATGAATCACTAAATTCTACTTCCAAACCATTATTACATTATATGTTAACTAACTTGGATTTACATAATATTTAAAAATAATAATAATAATAAAAAAGAAGGAAATTGGTTAGCTCACTGAGGTGGCACCAGAGAAGACTGGGATCTTACTCTCCTCCATGGTTTCCTATGATTCTTAAGTCTTCTCCTCTTACACCCTAGACTTTAAGATTCAATCCTTAAACTTTTCTTTTTCTCTCTCCACACTATCTCACAATATATATTTCCAAAGATCTTCCATTGTAAGATACAACATCAGAAAAGATACACATAACCTCAATAATAAAATGTACTCCAGGGGCGCCTGGGTGGCTCAGTGGGTTAAAGGTCCGACTTCGACTCAGGTCATGATCTCACAGTTTGTGACTTCGAGCCCCGCGTCGGGCTCTGTGCTGATAGCTCGGAGCCTGGAGCCTGCTTCAGATTCTGTGTCTCCCTCTCTCTCTCTCTGCCCCTCCCCCACTTGTTCTCTCTCTCTCTCTCTCTCTCTCTCAAAAATAAATAAATGTTAAATTTTTTTTAAATGTACCCCAATTACACACTTACAAAATGTGAAGCATAGAAACATTTCATCAGGCATAATACTGTGTATTAATGATTCCTAAATCTACAATTTTATTGCCATTGAATTGTCTACTAGTCATTTTCAGGTGTATATCTTGCTTCTGAAGCCTGTTTTCTTTACTATTTACAGAAATAGTAAGAGTGCTGTTATTGCTCTCCAAGTCAGTGGCTTTTAACCTACATTTCCTATGCTCCATGTCCAGTCTATCATTAACACTGACCTATGATGTGTTCCTTTCTTTTCTTTCTAAGGTCGAGACCTTATCATGGCATGCCTAGAGTACTGGCACAGCATCTCAGTTGGTGACCTTGCCTCTAGGCAGAAACAGAGGAGATATCAACATGGTAAGTGTTCTAAGTTAGATTTCCTCACTTTATTTCATGGGCCCATTGCTTAATATGTGTGTGACTTTGGGCAAATTATTTTTTTTAAGATTCTTCTCCTCATCTAGAAACTAAGTGTAAGAATAGTACTTTACTCATGGAATTTCATGATTATATGAAGGAATACATGGAAAGTGTTAGAACCACATCTGAAATTCTAGCAAGCATTCATAAGATATTAGCTACTAAGACACCACATTCTAATCCACTTGACACAAAAGTATTAGCATCAGCTCTACTAAAACATCAGTTAATTCGGCCATTAAACATAAGTGCATTCATTTAGCAAATGAGTGTCTATCTTATACTAGGTAAATTAACCCAACAAGCAGAAGAGGTAAGGGGAGATACAGATAATAAACAAGAAAACAAATATATGAACAAATAGTTTATTTTGTGATAACGGTTATGATGTTATGATTAAGATAAAACGAGATACGATGGACGTGGAGGTTGTGTCTAGATTGGGAGGTTAAAACATGACAAAGGGGGTCACTTTTGTCTTTTTAAAATTACCACATAACTGTTATTACGTAATAGGTAAGCTTTTGAAACTGGCTTTCACTCAACATAATGCCTTTGAGATTCATCCAAGTTGTTACAATTTCTCATGTTCACTATAAAATATGTTTTAAAGAACCCAGGGGTTGTGCTTTTTTTAGTTTATTTACTTATTTTGAGAGATACAGAGAGCATAAGCAGGGGATGTGACAGAGAGAGGAGGAGACAGAGGATCCGAAGCGGGCTCTGTGCTGACAGTGGCCACCCCATGACAGTGCTTGAACTGATGAACCATGAGATCATGACCTGAGCTGAAGTTGGACACTTAGCTGACTGAACCACCAGGTGCCCCCAAGAACCCAGGAGTTTTTACACAGATATTTACCATTTCTGTTGTTCTCCCTTCAGATGTTACAACTTTCCTTGTGGTGTGATGTTCCTTCTCTCTGAAGGATTTTTTTTAGCAATTGTTTCATAATGGTTTTGCTAGCAACAACTCCTCTTAGTTTTCCTTCATCTAAAAATGTTTTTATTTCACTTCCATTCTTGAAGGATAATTTTACTGAATATAGAATCCTGGATTAACAGCTCTTTTCCTGAAGCACTTTAAAATTGTTGTTCCACTTCTTTCTGGGTTCTGTAGTTTCTAAAAATCATCTGTCATTGTTCCCTAAATGTAATGGGTCATTTCTCCTGGATGCCGTCAAGATTTTTTCTTTGTTTTTGGTTTTTAGCAGTCTGATTAATGATGTGTCTAGGTTTAGATTTTCTTGTTTTTATCATGTTTAATAATTGTTGAACTCCTAGAATCTGTAGATTTATGTCTTTGGTCAAATTTTACTGGTTTTCAACCATCATTTCTTCAAATATTTTTTTAACACCATAATTTTTTTTCTTCTTCTGTGATTCTAATGATATGAAGCTTAAGTTCAATGTCAGTTTCATTTTTCAAATCTTTGCAGCGCTGCCCATATCTGTCCCATATGTGAATCACTTAGTCTGGTACATAGGTGGTCACTGGTGGTCCTTGTGTTAGTTCTCAGTATCTTTTGTGTTTAGAATCAGATATACAAATTTCGAGCTCAGGAGTGAACCCAGGAGTTTGTAATGAATTTATGATGTCCCTTTTCTGAGTCCCTTCCCTTTTTGGTTTTTGACCAGAAAGCTGAGGATTTAGTTACTCCACTGTGCTGCACTCTTTCCGTGACTGTGTGCACATCCCGGAACAATAGGCAGTATGACTGAAAGAAGAAAAGCAATAGAGGCTCACTCCGCCTTCTTGGGATCACAGCTCTTCCAGAGAGGAAGATCTTCCTCCCTTCAAGTTTTCAACAACTCCAGGCTCCTATTGCCACTTATTGTAGCTCCTCATCCTGTAGCCACTGTGAGTTTTTCTGGAAGCTAGACAAGAAGAGAACTGAGAAAAGAAAAAAAAAGGAGGGATTTCTCCCTACTATCTGAATATTTGGAGACCTTTATTCCACTCCCCAGACAGAATAAGAGAGTGTCTCCTAGAACTCTGTCTGCACCTTGCTGCCCTCTTCTGGTTTGGGGACTGCCTTACATTCAAGCCAGGGTATACCGGAGGAAAATGGGAAATTCATTGCCAATCTGATGTATGTTGAATTCCGGTCTTCCTCCCCTGTCTGCCAGCCACTACTTATTTTTCAAAGACTTCGAATGAATTTCATTCCATGCATTCTGTCCAGGTTTTAGAGCTATATCTGATGAGATATACAAGGTAGGATATACTTACTCCATCATACCCAAAATCAGAATTCCCACTTTGCTTTTTGTAGTAATTAATTTTTAAATAATTTATCTATTTGCTGCTGACTTGGATAAACATTTGGTTTCTCAATATAGGAACATAGAAGGTGACCACATAAAAAGAATGCAGAGGGAGGGATCCAGTGGAATAAGTAGATCCTGGCTCCATGAGCCAAAGCACTTTGTGGCCTAAAAGTACTAGGTTAAAAAGCTAGACTATGAACCATGTGCTCCTAATAACAGGAACTTACACATGTTCATTCTTGTGCACCCAGAACCCACCATAAAGTCATATATATGGTATGCATCAAACATTTCTTTCTTATTGAGTTGGTTCAAGAGATGATAATGAAATATCAAGGCAAAATGTATGGCCAGAATTCCTGGGGTTTGTTCACTCAATCAGCAAATAACTGATGTAATCATATTACCACTTATGGAACATTTTTGCTTCTCATCCTTTATGGGCAAGACTTGCCCCGAAAGGCTTTGTCAAATAACTTGTCGAAACAGATATATGTAGTTTGCATGTTATTCTCCTGATCTAGAGTCTAGAGCTTATTTTTAAAGAAAATGGGATTTATTTTGGAAAACTTACATTTAATAAATACATTTTGGCTTCTAGAGATGATGGTGTCTTTTGAATGATTACCCACCGGATTTTTAATTATACCTTCAAAATTTTTGCAAAAGCTTATTTATGATTTCTGGATTGGCAGTGGCCTGTCATTGTTTAAAATGTGAACAAATTGTGTTGCTACATGTCCTTATAGCATTCCAACTGAAGTAATTTAATAAGAAGTACTAGAATCTTTTATCTAGCCTAATGCCTTCATTCTAGAGATGAAGAAATTAAAACTCATAAAGATGAAGCAACTTGCCCAAGAATTCATAGAGTATTAGTAAAAGGAGCAAGACCCTGGTACCAATCAAGACTCGGAAGGCCTCTTGATCCTACTCTGACTTTTCTATTCTTACTCTAGTCTCTTATAGTTGTTTTAACAGCTGTTACAGTATCTAAGAGATTTGAAGAAGTTTTTGCCTAAAGAGGGTAAAGCTAGTTCTTCTATTTTATTTACACTTTGGAAAAGCGTCAGCAGTTTAGAAAACTGGGTTTTATTTTTTTCTCAAGATAACTACAGCTCCAAGCATCATGTCTTCAAACTACATATGGAGATGTGAATGTGTTGGAGAACACAAGACACCGACAATTCTTCTAAATCCCCAGATTATAATTATATTCCTTCCTTATACTCCTAACACTTATATGTTTCTTTCTAAGTTTTTTGTCTGAAAAACATCATTACTCTAAAATGAAACAAATCTCTGCCTTTTCCACCATTGTGCACTGAGTCTCTAATTGCATATGGAAAGAAATATACCATCATGCCAACTCCAAAATGGGTATCTCCAGCCTGGACTTCTCTCCTGAACTCCACATTCACAGAGCTGCAGACTACTTGACATCTGCACCTCGGCATATAATAGACAACTCAATGTTTACAGGTCCAAAACTAAGTTCTGCATAGTTCCCTCAGACCTTTACACTCCTCTTGGTGCCCCTTTAATTGGAGTTGTTCATTTTTTTTCTCCTTAGTATTTCTATTATTTTTAATACTCAGAGTGAATGTTTCCTATTCTCTGGCTTTCCTACCTTTAGATATATTTACATAGTTGTTCTACAGTATGACTTGATCATTCCAATATCTGAAATCTCAGCGGGTCTCTTTCTGGTATCTGTGCTTCTGCTGAGTCTTGCTGTTTCCTGGTGTGCTTGAACATATTTGTATACCACTCATTACTCTAGTTCAAAGTTACACACGAAGGCAGACCAGCTGGGTATAATGAAGCGTTGGCTGATCTCGTCTCTTTAGTGGTTTCTAATCTTTAATCTTTAGGAAATTAGAGCAAGTCCCATACATCTGTCTACCTTCCTTTATTACAGTATTTGCAATTAGACTAATCACTTATTCATCAACTATTTGGTAAGGTGAATGTGTTTCTTAATGTTTTGTTCTATTGGGGTTTTGCCACACAGTATTTTAAGAATTGTCTATAAAAGCTTTTCTTTTTTTCTTTTTTAGGTAAAAGAATTTTCCTGAAAACACACACAGGTGGAAAAAACAAAGTATATTTAGTATATTTGTTTGATATTTCTCTTCTCTTCATTTTGCTTACACCAAGTCAAAATAAAAGACAGTACATAGTTAACTTCATTTTTATTCTCAGGATACATAATCACTTGGGCATGTTTTCCAAAACTAATTGATATTTATTAGAAAATATCCAGAGTTAAGACATGTAAGAAGTAAATAAATAAAAATACTAACAACATTCTTGGTTGGGAAAACCCAACATTGTTAATCTATAAATTCTCAAAAATTTTACCTGAAAATTTAATGCATTACTAATCAATAGTCCATGAGATAATATTCCTGAGCTTGACAATATGATTCTAAAATTCTTTAAATAATGGCTAATAAAAAGAAAAGTGTTGAAAAGAATAAAGTTAAGGAAACTTGTCCAACCAGATGGCAATATATACTCCTAAATCAGTCCAGAAACAAAGTTAGTATATGATACAAAGATCATAATGTGTCAATGGTGAAAATAATTGAATATTTAATTATTAGTTTTTGGATAACTATTTAACCACTTGGAAACAAACTAAATACTCCAAATACTTACTGTATACATTACTATAAATTCCAGAGGTAGTAATAATTGAGAGCAATAAATATGGCACCATGTAAGAGCGGTGTCCTGCAAGCACTTATAATGTGGAAGTCTGATAATAAGAGATAACAAAAGTGATAGCGGCAGCACCTGGGTGGCTCAGTCGGTTAAGCCTCTGACTCTTGATTTCAGCTTAGGTCATGTTCTCACCGTCTCTGAGATCAAGCCCCGCATTGGGCTCTGCACTGACAGCATGGAGCCTGCTTGGGATTGTCTCTCTCGCTCTCTCTCTGCTCCTCCCCTGCTTGTGCTCTTTCTCTCTCTCTCTCTCTCTCTCTCTCTCTCTCTCTCTCTCTGCTTCTCTTTCTCGCCAATGTAAATAAACATTTAAAAAAAGTGATAGAAAAATATATGAGCAAATAATCATATAATCTTAGAGATTCTACATTAAAAGCAAAGATAATGAAGGAAAAAGAATGACTTCATTAAGTAAAAATTTAATACCAGATAATGAAAAACAAAAAAATTTAAAACATTTAAATATAAATGAGAAACTTAGAAAACACATTTTCAACATATTTATCAGACAAAATATTTATATGCCATGTTAAAAGTTTTTACAAAACCTCAATTAAAGAAGATGTACGTCTTCTCAATATAAAGGAAGCATAAGAGTATATTTACATGGAATTTAAGAAACACAGCAGATGAACAGAGAAGGGAAGGAAAAATAAGATAAAAAGAGAGAGGGAGGAAAACCATAAGAAACTCTTAAATACAGAGAACAAACTGAGGGTTGCTGGAGGGGGGTAGGTGGGGGATAGGCTAAATGGGTGATGGGCTTTAAGGAGGGCACTTGTTGGGATGAGCACTGGGTGTTCTACGTAAGTGATGAATTACTGGGTTCTACTCCTGAAACCAATACTACACTGTATGTTAACTAACTTGAATTTAAAGAAATAATTTTTTAAAAAGAACAGATTTAAAAAGAAATAATGTAAGTAATAGATAATATACATTAATTATTAATAAAGAAATGCTTAATAAGATACTATTTCTATCATAAAATTGGCAAGTATGAAATATTTATATGAAATACTAAACAAAATTGACTTATTTTTTTTTAATTTTTTAAATTTTTAAAAAAATTTTTAATGTTTATTTTTCAGAAAGAGAGAGACAAGGCAAAGTGGGGAAAGGGGCAGAGAGAGAGGGAGACATTGGCTCCAGGCTCCAACCTGTCAGCACAGAGCCTGATGCAGGGCTTGAACTCAGAATTGAGATCATGACCTGAGCTGAAGTCAGATGCTTAACCGACTGAGCCACCCAGGTGCCCCAAAATTGGTGACCTTTTAAAGAAAATAGTCAATTTTATAAATTATTATGGAGTAAATTGTGCTAATTTTTCCAAAAACTTTACAAATCTTATTTCATCTTTATTCTATCAATTTTACATCTAAGAATTAGTTCAAAAAATGTTTTAACATTTTTCTGCATTTATATTTAACTATTTATGATACACAAATAGTTACATAATAGTTAAATACATAAATAGTTTAAATAATTTTAAAGCAACCAAAATATGCAGCAGATGATTCAGCAAATAAAATCTATTGGATCCCTACATGGATATATATCATACATTAATTTTTATCATTAAGAAATGTTTAACTATCATCAAATAAAAAATACACAGGTTAGGGGCACCTGGGTGGCTCAGTGGGTTAAGCGACCAACTGCAGCTCAGACCATGATCTCAGGGTTAGTGAGTTCGAGCCTCACGTCAGGCTCTGTGCTGACAGTTCAGAACCTGGAGCTTGCTTCAGATTCTGTGTCTCCCTCTCTCTCTCTGCATCTCCCCTGCTCACTTACTCTCTCTCTCTCTCTCTCTCTCTCTCTCTCTCCAAAATTAATAAACGTTAAATTTTTTAAAACATACACAGGTTGCAGGGTAGTATTTATAGTCTGTCTTTATATAGACTCATGTATTAGTTTTAAGGGTAGGATAGAATTGGGTAGCCGGGGAATCTAATGAACCTGGTAATAAACCTGAAGGGGCCACCTGCTAGCTATATGAGCATACTCCATGGCAATAAAATTCTCCTCCTTTGTAATCTAGTACACACAAATTTCACAAAACATGTACAAGAAAGTTTATAGCGATGTTGTTCCTAATAGCCCCATCCATAATGGAATGGGTAGAAAATCAAGCATATTCACATAAAAATGAAAGTAAACAAACAGAATACAGCTACACAACAAGTATGACTCTCATAAACATAAAACTGGGCAAAAGAAACATAACAGTATGGTTATATTTATACAAAGCTTAAAAATCTAGTAAAGCTAGACCACATTATTTAGGCAAACAAGGATACGTGAAAAAACAATGAAGAAAAATAGCAAGGAAACAACAATCACATAGGGATAGTAGTTACCTCCCGAGCAGAGGTAAGAACCAATAATTCCACAGCTTCTGGAGTGCTCACAGTGTTCTATTTCTTGACTTTCCTGAAAAGGGAGGGAAATGCATGGGAGATCACATTATAATAATTTACTTATTCACATATTTATCTTTTTATTCTTTATATATGTTATATTTCACAATAAAATAAGGATTTTTAGAAGTTGGCATTTGTTTCTATATTAGTAGCACCCAGGCCCTTTTATCATCTGGTTAATGGGCTATGACATATGATAAGAAAGAAAGCGTTGATCCCCGCCTTGTCTGTCATTTCATTCTGATCCACTGTTCACCCGCTGTTTGTCTCTTATTGTAGAGAATATTCTTGACTTTTTCCAGTAGCGGGATGTGTTTTGTTGCACTGTGCCTGCTCCTTAGGCTTGTTGCCATAGGGATTAACGTGAAGCATTTATAAAGCAGATGGCTAGGTTTGCATGCCCTTACTTTCACAGGCCCAGATGTGGCCTGAACCCATGACCTTATTAGTACCTACCGTAAATAACTGGAGTAACTAACTCCAGCTAGTCCTGAAAAGAATGATAAATGAATTCAAAAAGCAAGGAAAATAGGAATGCCCTTTAAAATAACTAAAACATCTATTAGTTCTATAATGAAAAATAGGTTAACAGAGTCAAGGCAGACAATTTTTACATGGAGTTGGACTATAATACTGAGTTTTATCTTTCATTTGAGCAAAAGAAAGAAAAAAAATGATAAGCAAGTTAAGCACCATCTTTATATGTGAAATACAGTACATTTTTACTATTACTCTATAAAAAGACACATAGTTGACTAAAGATAATGGCACTTAAAAACTATTTTCTAATTTCTAATTCCAGAGATGAAGAAAAAGAAATAGGAATATTAGTAACTATAAGATATCTTTCGGAAGAGCAACTGTTGATAAAGCAGAATCTAGATGACATATTTACATTTTTTAAAAATCAATAGTTAAAATTTTAAGAAAGTAGAAAATACATGCAAAAGAATATATATAACATGTTACATATTTTATATCAGCTATTATTTGAGTTCCAAAATAACACTGTAATTAAATTTGAGAACAAGCATTATAATTCCCTCAACAACAAGATTTAAAATGAGCTATCTCTGGAAAGGGTGCTTGTTTATATAAAATATTAGAATCATTTTTACTTTGAGGGTTTATTATATAAAATTATGACTAAGCCTCTTGAAGACATTTTCTTAAATAGAAAATTTCAAAATTTAAAACAAATTGCTGTTTCTAACACACATTGCACTTATATTTTCTTCAGTTTTCACTGACCATTGGCCCAAATTTTAGCCATTTCTATAGTCTCACAATTTCAAAATGCTGAGTCTCTTTTGTATTTGTATGTTGTTATAAAAGCAAATCTTTTTCTGATTTGAAATTATTTAAAAATAGTTTGCTTTAGTGTTTGCCTCAGTTTAGTGTTTAGTTCCCCCACCCCTCTTGGTGCAGAAATGATGAAAGGTAGAATGAACCCTGAGAATGCATCCCATCTCTTTAAGTCCAAATATTCAGGAATGGACAATGTTTCTTTTCAAGGCAATGACCCTTCCTGATTTATTAGCTTCTCCTTCTGGACTTATCCACATGGGAAAACATTGCCAAAGCTCATTTGTCTTTCCCTGCCTGTATCCTTATGTCATGACATTGAAGTACTTTGTTCTGCAAAAGTATTTTTAAAAGGTGACAAGCCTTTCCCTGTGGAACATTTAAATAATAATAAAAAACACTTTTAATTAGGATCTGGAATAACTGCTAAGAAGAAAGTGGGAATGGAGCATAGCTCTCCACAGCTCCTGCATAGTAGATTGATTGTATGTTCCTTGTCTACACTTGAACATAGCTCTGCTGTACTGAAGTTGCTTTTCTTTGAGAGTATCCATATCCAGCTCTCTCTTTCTAAGGCTAAACATTTCTGTATTAAGGATTGTGAGGATCATATTTCATTGCTCCCAGTACCATTTACCAAAACATTACCAGTTCATCTCTCAAAAGCACTGTTTCTCTCAATATTCAGTTTGGAACATCAAGAAAACAGAATAGTAGGATATTTTTGTACTATCTTGAAATTTGAAGCAATGTCTTACTATATGTCTAGTAAAACATTTAACATGTTTCTGTCGGAAGAAATAAGCCAAGATTATAAAATCCACCTTACGCATTTTATGGAATAGGAAACAAAATGGAAAATTCAGTATAGGGTCAGTAGACAGTACTAATTTCTTTGGCTTTCCATTGCAGTACATTCATTTGATGAGTATTAATCTAAGGCTGCTTAACAATTCTTTGTTTCAAAATGGTAATAAAGACAAAGAGACTTAGAAATAATTTAGATGAATGAAATTCAGAAAAAAATCATAATCGAATTTTGGCCATACGATCTATAAAATGGTGTCATGAGCAACATTACTCAGACATGATTTTTCTTTATAAATGAGATTTCTTCACCAAAAATAATAATAATAATAATAATAATAATAATAATTCCTTATCTCCTCTTACTCTCTGCACTTGTATGCATCTTATGTCCCAAGTACAGGAGGGAATGCAAATAACAACTCATTTTGTGAAGTCTTCCTAAATATACCAAGATGTTCTTCCATCACATTCTATGCTTTCATCTACTCATATTGCACTGCAATTATTGGTTCATATTCCAGTCTTCTCTATTTACAATATGAGTTCCCCCAGGGTAGAAAATATGGCATTCATTTTTATATCTGTGGTGTTAGCACCGTGATAGTTATTCAGTTAGTATTTACTAAGTGAATCAATATATGAATGATTGCCTCATGGTAATTTTCCTAAGTATTCTTGAACTTCTTACACACATATATATTATATTTTTTTCAAAATATTCTTACTGTGAATTAATCCACCTACCTAGGTTTTAGAACAATAAACCATCTATTTTTCCTCCCCCAGTCCCCTGAAAGTAACCATGATTTCAGTCTTCAAGAGGATTATTATAAGGCATTCACTTAGTAATTACACTTCAGCAAGCTATGGAATTTCAAATAGAGATATATTTAGGTTCACTCTCCCCTTTATTATGCTGTCAAATTATTTCCAGTATGTTTCAAAGCCTAATAAAAGGCATTAATTGATATTCCAATGGCTTAAAAAGAATGAATGTAGCCTTCAAAATTTTAATGAACTACCAGGGAATAACAAAGGTCCTAAGGAAAATATATGGAATAAATATTAATAACAACAGCCAATGAAATGTTTTATCCAGTTGGGATCTTACAACATAACAGGGATATGAAGAATTTAGAAAGGGTACAAAAAGGTACTTTAATACCAGAAGATAAGCAATTAAAACCTGGGATGAAGAAGGGAACTGTAAAATAATAATGATAATAATAATAATAATAATAATAATAAATAGTAATAATAATAATGGGAAATATGCCTAGATATTTCCTTTTTCCAACATATATAGAACTAAAGAATATGATATCAAGAGAAATTATTTAGGTATACAGAAGATTATGGGAGTGGGGGAGGGTGTCCACTGTTTATTAATTTCTATAACTTTCAATATATCAAATGAACATTTACTACTTTTATAATCATGTGAAAATAAAATAAATAACTAGAGAAAAGATTCAATACTCATAGTTCTTAAGCATTGAAACATTTTATTGCGAGAGGTTCTGAAATATCCATCCCCGGAGATTATTAGAAATAGGATAGACACAGATTAGTTTGGAACAGGTCAAGTAAAACTTGCTTAAATGGTGACCTCTACATCTGCCTTCCATTCAGTAATGTCTGTGATTGATCCTAAGTGTTGTTTAAGACAGAAAAATTGCTATTTTTAAAGAAACATAATCTAACATGCAATAGAAGTAGATTCTTGTTTGGGGAAACTTGTAAAATCCATAAATTCATATTTGACTACATTATCAAATAAATATTTTCCTCTTGTTTTCTGAAATTTGTTTAAATTTCAGATCTTTTCCTGTCTTCCTTCCAATCAATGATTCTTTAGAGGAAATTCAGGGAAAAAATCATACTGAAATCACTACAATTGATTATTTAATGCAAATACCTATTAAGTACAAGTATAACCAAAGAATGGAGAAAGGGTCTGCACTGTGCATTAACCTAAATTTATAAAACACTCTGCATAAGAAACTATATAATGAGCCAAAGAAATCAAAGATTTCCAAATACTCTAAAACCACTACCCAATGGAGATAGATGTAAGAACAAAAAATGAAGCTCTGGTACATATATAGATCTAATATCTTGAAATTATTGACATTTGACTGTTTTGACCTAAGTAAAAGTCAATTTCATGTGACTCAATGTAAGGCCTGGTTATTTCCAAACATCACAAAAGTAAATTATTGTTATTATACAATACCGTATATCATGAAATAAGTAGTATTAAGATAAATAGTTTTCAGATATTAAATGGGAGCTTTCTGTTTGATTCCTTTTAGCTATTTTGATTTGGACATTTTGTTTTGTCTTTCCTATAACTATGTTAATCAAACCTTCTTTCTGATAAATCTTTAAAAGGAAGCAAGCAAGAAAGAGAATAGAAACAGTTTCATCAATAGAGATGGATATGAAAAAATTGTACCAAAAAAATTAAATAAACCAGGCAAACAAAATGTAGTTTTCACTGATAGGTAACTTGCATATCATAAGACATAATTTTAGCTTCAACTTTCAAATGAACCTTGGTTAGGTGCTATTTTTCTAGTTATTTTCAGGTCTCTTATATGACTACTACAAATATATACTGATCAATTGCTTCTCGGTCTTTTGGCAAATATATACTGATCAAAACAAGTTATACATGTTTGCTTTTGTGTAAGGATATCATCCAACAATTTTTGCTGCATTTCTTTATTTCATATATGTGTTTAGAAGATTCTAGCTTTAGTTGATAAAATCCCCAAACTAGAGCCCTTAAGATATTTCTCTCAAGATGAACAGAACCAATCCTAAAATCATCAGGTAATAAATAAATTTTAAGATTTAGAAGAGATACTCTAAATCCAAAATTCTGGGAAAGATAAACTTATTTATTCATTGAATATTTAATGTATTTTATCTTATTTTTTAATGTTTATTTTTGAAAGAGAGACAGACAGAACACCAACAGAGGAGGGGCAGAGAGAGAGGGAGACACAGAATCTGAAGCAGGCTCCAGGATCTGAGCTGTCAGCAGAGAGCCCAATATGGAGCTCAAACTCATGAATCAAGAGATCATGACCAGAGCCAAAGTCAGATGTTCAACCGACTGAGCCACCCAGGCACCCCTTTAATGTATTTTAAATACGCAACACAATCCCCCCTACAATGGCAAGCAATATTTATAGATAATGTTATTCTACCTTTGATTCTTAAGGAGGTACACACTATCCTCTGTAAGAAATTAAAACCCTTCATTCAAAATAAGAGGCTAGAAGCAGTCTCACAGGCTCTGCAGATTCACATATTGAGGGAACTTGTTTTATTTATAGAAAGATGTTTCTACCTCATCTATTACAATGGAGTCTGATTTCAATTACACCTGATCAGGTTCCTGCATCAATTGTTCTGTCAAAAGAGAGTATCTCAGAACACTTTGGCAAGATTTATATGCCAAATCAATCCCTGCCAGCACTTCTCAAATTGAAATCATAAAGCCATTTGTTGACGTTGAAATCTCCAAGAGCTCAGGGTGGATGGGATACTAAATGGAACCAGAGAAAGAGGATATTGAACACATCCCTCCATCTTTTAACCAACTCACCTTTATAACAAAGTTTAGACACTCTATACAATATTCATTTTGATTTCCTACCTCTGTTTTCTTTTTTTTTTTTTGCATGTGTTTAAAAAAAGACAAAATTCTTCCTCTGCCTGTTCTTAATCACTCATTCTGATTTCATGCCTCCTTTTGCAATATTATTATTCCTGACGGCTTTATACAATCTAATTCTTTCCCTCTATGGAAATGCTGAAATCAGTCTTTCACCAATTACAACAGGGCACAAGATGATACCCAATTTTCACTACCAAGCCAGAAACAAGTAAACTGCCTAATTAAACATGTCTCAAATGCATGTGTATATTGTGTGTGTGTGTGTGTGTGTGTGTGTGTGTGTGTGTGTGTGTGTGTGTATGAGAGGGAGGGAGGAAGAGGAAGAAGGAGGAGGAGGAGGAAGAAGAGGAGAAGGAGAAGGAAAGGGATGAAGAGGGGAGGGGCAGAAGGAGGAGGAAGAAAGGAAGGAAGAGGAGGGAGGGAAAAGGAGGGAGGGAGGAGGAGAGAGAGGAGGAGGATAGAGGGAGGGAGAGAAGGGAGGAAGGAAATCTGTAGGCAGATTCTTGTTTATTTGTATGTTGTATATCCAAAGAAGTCTGAATTAATGAATTATCTGAGACAAAAATTCCATTATACAAGGAAAAGACTTTATATAAAGTCATACAAAGTTACACAATACCAACCACAATGAGCAAACAAATCATAAAACTTGAAAATTCTGTTTGTAGCAGCTAAGAGACCAGAAATCCTTCACTGCAGACCTTTTATTTATCTCTTGCCTAAGTGAATATTGAATATACAATTTATGCATACTTGTAAAGCCTTTGAAAGTTTCTTCAGCTTCCAGCCTTCTCTTTCTGTGTCCTTCTTCCTCCTTTCCTAACATTGCAGTCCCCAAGGACCCCAGTGCCCTCTGTTCTCATACTCTCTCCTGACCTTCCAGTATCAATTTATACAATTTATATATGAGGACATGACACATTTATAAAATGAACAAAAGTCGTTCACAGTAAGATGTTCCATGAAGCAACCATTTGTCATTTGAGCCTTTAATTCTCCTTATAGAAAAGAAAGATTGCTTATTTGTGTGTCTCTTCTCATTTTTCTTCGAAAAAAAAAAATCTGATGAGTCTCAGGCTGGAAAGTGAGGACACCTGGGCTTGGCTGGGCTGAACAGAAAAAATAAATGTTTACCATTTAGAACGGTGTTTCTCAAACCATAGAGCACTTGAATGAGAATTATCTGAAATCTTTGTGAAAATGCAGATCCCTGGCGGCATCCCATCCCTGAATCCTCACCTCCACTGAAAAGGCACAAGAGCATCCATATGACCCAAAAGTGCAGGTAATTCGCATACAGCTGCACACCGAGAATCACTACCTGAGGATGACTATTCAACTTCCATTCCTGTAAAAAGGCAATGTCACAGCTAAAGCTATTTTTTTTCTAATATAAACTTTTCCTTAAGATTTTCCTTTATTTTTCTTCAGTATACGAGTTCTGTTGTATTTTCTGCAGTTTACTATTTAGTGCAGGAAAATTGCTACACGATCCTCTTTAAATTAAAAAAAAAGTCCCCACCAGGCTGGTTTTACAACTGAAGGATGATGTCACTGACATCTCTTTCAGCATCTCTGATCTCAACATGTAATGGAAATTAAATTAATGAAAACAAAGACCATCAAAGGGATTATAAATTAATTTTCTCTTCACTAAAATGAACAGCAGGAGAAAAGATTTTTTCTGTGATTAAAAATGACATCATGCTGTCTTCCACAAAATAACATCCCCCAAAGTAATTCTATTTAAAATTTTTTAATTTAGCTCTTCATTCTTAAAACTACATTATTTCAAGGATTTTTTTCCTTTTTTCAAAAATGTAAAGTTAAATATTGTTGGTTACATCATCTGGTGCCTAAAGTTGGAGGAACTAATGGGTTATTTGACTTTCTGCTATGATATTTTTCACTTTTAGAGTAGATCACTTTATTGTAAGTAATGCTTTAACTTAAAGGGAAAAGCTGATATTAAGAGGGTAAGCCAATATTTAGCAAATGGGTCTCTCCAGCAGATTGCCCCTGGGCTTCTACTTCTGCTGGTTGGCTGCAGGGAATTATACACACACACCCCACTCCTGTTATACAAACTTGAAGAAAGTTAAGATTTCCAAATTGCTTAAGCTACATTTTCTAATCATTTGAAAAAATGCAAATTTTCTGGTTATGACTGTGTGTGTGTGTGTGTGTGTGTGTGTGTGAGACAGAGAGAGAAAGAGAGAGAAAGCGAAGGAGAGAGAGGATAGTTGAAGAAGAGAAATAAATGCATCTTTTTTCCTCAAAGAAAGAAAATGTATTAACATTTATACATGAAAGCACTGTCATATCTTTATTCTTTTTTTAAGTTTATTTATTTGGAGAGAGAGACAGAGACAGCATGAGTGGGGGAGGGGCAGAGAGAGAGGGAGAGAGAGAATGCCAAGAAGGCTCCATGCTTCCAGCACAGAGCCTGTTGTGGGACTTGACTTCATGAAACCGTGAGATCATGAACTGATCTGAAAACCAAGAGTCGGATACTTAACCAACTGAGACATTCAGGCACCCCTACCATATCTTCATTCTATATATGGTCTAAACCAAATTCATCACTTTTTTCTTGAATATAATAAAGTGTGGACGATAGTGACACCACAGAGTCATCCAGGCAGCTTGAAGTCCAGGAAGTGAGCCTGTACAGAAACTCTATATGCTATTAAGGGAGCCATTCCATGGGCTCTGTGGTATTTTCAATATTAGGGCATAAATCACACACACACACACACACACACACACACACACACACACACGCACACACACACACACACAAGTACAAAGGTTGTTTTTAAGAGAAATAAACAATTTATTTTGTTTTGTTTTCAGATTATTTCAATGTTAGAGTCTTTAAAACTCTCTACTTTGGCAAAATATTTGCCAACAGCTTATTTCACTCAGAGGCAGATGAGCACAAAAAGAAGCTCCAGAAAGGCCAATAATTTGCCACAGCTTCAAATCAATAAGCTTTCTTCAGAAGCAATTTAGTGCTAGCCCCAAACCTATATACAGCAAAAGAAAAACCCAGAAGCTAACCACACCCACACACCTTATAAGGCAATTAACTTATACATGATTGTTTATTGTTACTGCTACACGACCTTCAGAATTAACTCAACCCTTCCTTACCCTTTCAACAACCCCAAGCGTCTTATCAATTACTCCTAACAGCGCATCCTGTGTTGGAAGTTAAATGTGTCATTGCTAGTCTCAAGTGGGCCCTTAATGCTGCTAATTAATCCTCTTGTATTTCTTTAATCCATTTACTCTCTCTCTGCCATTCATTCAAAAAATATTTACTGAGTGCTCCCTACATTCCAGGCACTGTTCTAAGAACTATGGTACAGCCAGAATCAACACAAAAACCTGTGCCCTTATGGAGTTTATATTCTAGCAGGGGAAGACAATTTAAAAATAAGGAAATTATACAAAATATTAGAGGGGTTCCTGGGAGGCTCAGTCGGTTAAGCGTCCAACTCTCAGTTTTGGCTCAAGTTATAATCTCAGAGTTTCATGCATTAGATCCCTGTGTTGGGCTCGGCACGGATAGTGCAGAGCTGCTTGGGATTCTCTCTCTCTCTCTCTCTCTCTCTCTCTCTCTCTCTCTCTCTCTCTCCTGCTCACACTGTGTCTGTTTCTCTCAAAATAAACAAATAAACTTAAAAAAAACTTTTTTAATATGAGAAATATTCAAATACTATGGGGGGAAAAAGGAGGAAAAGGAACATGTGCTTACTGGAAGGACATTATATGAAAATTTTGGTAGGTAGGTCAGGTGCCTAGTCATGCAAATATCCATGGGAGTGCTTTCCAGGCAGAGGATCTGGTGGTGCAGATCCCAAAGGAAGGAACACATCAGGCATGTTCTAGGAACACCAAAGTGTCCAGTGAGCAAGGGGTAGAGTGATTAGAGATTATGTCCCAGAGGAAGCAGGGGCTAAAACCACATAAGTCCTTGTAAATTCATTGTAAGGTTTGGGCTTCTGTTCTGAGTATGATGGGAAGCCACTGAGGCTTTGAGCAGAGGAGTAATGTCATCTGACATGTTTTTAAAGGTTCTTTCTGGCTGTTTTTCTCAATGGATCATAGAGAGACCAAGGGTGAGAAAGCAAGACACCGATTAGGATATGACTACAATAATCCAGAAGAGGACTGGTTTGATTTGAACCGGTGAGGTGGTAGTGTAGGTGATGAAAAGTGGTTGGATTCTCAATGTGTTGGGCACAGAATTCTATGATGAATTGAAAATGAAATATGAAAGAGTAGGAAAAAAAATGGCCTAGAGTGCTAGCTTCCTTCAAACTCTCATCAACTGCAACCCACTCTCAGCTGATGCTCCTGCCTCCTATTTTACTGAGAATTTATAGCAGAACTCCGTAAAGCCCTTCCTTTATGTCTGTCCCTCCCTTCATTTGTGCACGTATGCTCTGCCTTCTCTCCCATGACTACCATTTGTGCTCCTCAGGCCAATCTTCTCATTGGAAAACTAAATCCCATTCCTTCTTGTTTATCTAAGAAAACTGCTTCAGCTAAATCCCTCCTCACCATTTATTCTGTCTCTACATGATCTCTCCTTAGTATGCTTTTACCATTTTGATTCCATCTCTCCCTCCAACCACAGACCCATTATTTCCTCTAGCAACCTATTTATTTCTCCTCTGGAGCAAAGTCCTCTAAATAGTTGTCTCTACTCACTGTATGATTCTTTCTTTCACCTTTTCCTGAACCCAATAAAATAAAATTAAATTGAATTTTCCATCTACCATTCTACTGACATGACTTTTATCAAGACCCCCAGCGACTTCCATTTTATCAAGTACAGGGTCAACTTTTCAGGCTACATTTCCTTGATTTAACAAGTAGGCATTTGGCAGTTGATAACTTCCTCCTGATTCAACCACTACATTCAGTTGAATTACAACATCATACGCTCCTGGTTCTTCTACTGTCTGATGTCATGATGAGTCCTTCTTTGACCTGCTGTTCTCCCAACACAAAGACTCCAAACTCAGAGGGCATCAGCCATAGCTTAAGTTTATTACAACTTTTATTTTGTCTTCTGGTAGAAGTATGTCCTCTTAGGAAACAAAATTTCTAGACCATGGAGCCTAAAGTAGTAGAGATAGAAGCATACATTTTTCCTAAGTGAGTCACTGGGAGTGATGGTGAGCAGAGTGCCTCCGTTGTTTCCTGAAGAACAGTTCCTTTCCCTGCTAAGATGTCAGCTCCTAGCCGGCCCCTCAGTAATGACTTCAAGAAGCTGTTTCACAGCTTCTCATACTTAGGATGATGCAGACAGTAGTAGAAACAATGCAAGCCATGGATTTCCTCTTTCTCAGTCTACTTGTTCCTCTTCTGCTCCCTGACTTCCTAATATTAAAATGTCCTTGAGAGGGGAAAATGGGTGATGGGCATTGAGGAGGGCATCTATTGGGATGAGCACTGGGTGTGGTGTGGAAACCAATTTGACAATAAAATATATTTAATAAAAAATGAATAAATAAATAAATAAAAACATAAAATTTCCTTGAAACTCTTCTCAGTCCTTGAATTTATCTATACCTGATAGTTATACCCAGTCTCATGGTTTTATATACTATATTCTCTTCCAAAGTCATGTCTCTAGCTTGAACCTTTACCCTGACATTTATATTCATATTATAAGCTTGGGTAACTATAATAGACATCTCAAATTTAGCATGTTCAAAACTGAGTCCAGGTCTTCCCCACCACCATTAACAGAACAACAACAGAAATGACCCGTATTTCTCATCTCAGTTAACAACAACCACGTTCCTTCCAAGTTGTCGGGACAAAATCCTAGAATTCTTTTTTTTTTTTTTTAATTAAATTTTTTTTTTAATGTTTATGTATTTTTGAGAGAGAGAGAGAGAGAGACAGAGCATGCACGAAGGAGGGGCAGAGAGAGAGGGAGACACAGAATCGGAAGCACGCACCAGGCTCTGAGCTGTCAGCACAAAGACTGACTCAGGGCTTGAACCCATGAACCATGAGATCATGACCTGAGCTGAAGTCGAATGCTTAACCAATTGAGCCACCCAGGCACCCCAAAAATCCTAGAATTCTTGATTCCTCTTCCTCTTCCTTATTACATCTAATTCATTAGCAAATCCTGTTGGCTCTACCTTCAAAAATATATCTAGAGTCCAACCAGAGCCTTTCAAGGAGCCCTCAGGTCCAAGTTGCCATAACTTCTCATCTGGATTACTTAAATCGCTTTCCAACTGATGTTTTGACTTTGACCTTTGTTCTTCTTCAATCTATTCTCAGCACAATGGCCAGAGCAGGTCTGTTAGGTTAGATCTCACTTCTGTGTTCAGAGTAAAATCCAAAGTCCTCACAATGGTCTATGATGCCCTACAACATCATGCAACTCAATAACTTTAGTGTTTCATGCTACCACTCACCCTTCACCCGCTGCACGAAAGTCAAATCAGCTTCCTTACTGTTTTGTAACCGTGCATGGCATGCCGCCACTTCAGACTCTGTATTTGACATTCTCTTAGCCTGGAATGTTCTTTCCCTGGATATCCTCATCACTAGCTCCCTTGATTTCCTTGAATCTTTACTGAAATGCCTTCTTAGTGAGGTTTTTCCTAACTACCGTGTTTCAAATTGCAAACACACTCTCCTTCAATTCCCAATCCTGTTTTCTTGCTTTATTTATCTGTGCAACAATTATTACTACTAACATTTTACACATTTTACTATATATTTTGATCTACATATTTGTTCCTGGTCTTATTAGAATATAAATTTCATGAGGACAGGCTATTAATCTGTTTTGTTACTTGCTGTATCCTTTATTCCTAAAAGAGAGCTTTCTCGTTGCTCAATATATGTTTGTTGACTGGATCCAGAAAATACGTTCCCTGAGAAACACTATGGTGTCATCTTCCCTCTTATGAAAATGTACTTCAATTCTTTATATATATTTGTGGTTACAGACCCAATGGCAGTACCTGGTTCAAAAGGAGAAACCACTAACATTATCACAATCAGCACTCTGCTTGTAATTCATTTTAGAGGACAGTGATGTGTTAAGAGGACCCTACAGTTTTACTAAAGGTGGCATCATTTGAAAACAATAATTTATTTTTAATCCCTTTTAAATTGTGTGAAAGTCGGGGCACCTGGCTGGCTCAGTCAGTGAAGCACGAGACTCTTGATCTTGGGGTTGTAAGTTTGAGCCCACATTGGGTATAGACATTACTTCAAAATAAAATCTCAAAAACAAATTGTGTGATAGTCAAACACACTCCTAGATTATATTACCTTTATAGACAGACACTTATAATTTTTTTTATTTTTTTTTAATGTTTATTTTTATTTTTGAGACAGAGAGAGACAGAGCATGAACAGGGGAGGGGCAGAGAGAGAGGGAGACACAGAATTGGAAGCAGGCTCCAGTCTCTGAGACATCAGCCCAGAGCCTGACGCGGGGCTCGAACTCACAGACCGCGAGATCATGACCTGAGCTGAAGTCAGATGCTTAACCGACTGAGCCACCCAGGCTCTCCCAGACACTTATAATTTTAACAAGCAAGTTAATCAATCCCAATTTCATATAGCTAATATGAATTAGATATAATTTTAATTCATTAACATAATAGTCCTTTTAGTCCTCAGGAGTTTATACTTTTCTCCCTATTATGTTATTTAAGTATTAGGACAGATGATCTAAACAAGTGAGGTCTCTCTATTACACTTACCTAAAACCAGACCATTTTAATATTAAAACTGAGTGTTTTATTTTCCTTCCTTTCCCCTTGCCCACTATGAGTGATTCTTTTCACATTTATTCACCTCTCTATATTCAGAATGATCTTTTAAATTTGCGAATATGATTGTTGCAGACTCCTAACCCTCTTAAAATACTTCAATGGCTTTGCATTGCTTTATTTTTTTTTTAATTTTTTTTCAACGTTTTTTAATTTATTTTTGGGACAGAGAGAGACAGAGCATGAACGGGGGAGGGGCAGAGAGAGAGGGAGACACAGAATCGGAAACAGGCTCCAGGCTCCGAGCCATCAGCCCAGACGCAAGGCTCGAACTCACGGACTGCGAGATCATGACCTGGCTGAAGTCGGACGCTTAACCGACTGCGCCACCCAGGTGCCCCGCTTTGCATTGCTTTAAAGATGAGGAGGAAAATTCTCCGTATAAAACAGCCCTGCGTTATCTAGCCTGCCTCTCTAGTCTCAGCTCTCACAGTCCAGTACAGCTAAGCAGAGGCTTTTTTAAGACCTTATGTGACCAATCTCCCCTCTGCTGTAAGACCATCTGCATGTACTTATAGCCCTACTTCAACTATGGCTTACTCAGAATATCCTTCCCTGCCTCCCAGACTTGATAAACTCTGTCAAGGTGCCTCATTAAACTGTTGTTGTAAATATAATAGCACCTATCAAATTGATTTTTAATTGTGTGCTTTCATTTAATTGTGCAATTTTTTTCATGACAGCTAGTGAGAGAGAAATGCTAACCTCCATGAGGGCATTAATGGATGCCCACAGCCTAGCCTGATATTTGGCATGATGTAGGTTCTCAATAAATATTTTCTGAATAAGTGAGTGCAATCAATCACAAAGTGCTATGAAAAGACAGGTGGCAAGCCCTACAGAGCAGAGGGATCTTCCTCCTTTCCATCCCTAGGCTGTTTATTGGCTTCAAACATGATTATACATCTTGCTCTAGCATTGGCCTGGAGGAGAATCTGGACGCTTTATACATAGTGTTACCACTAACTTGTATTTTTTTCTTGATATTTACTCTCTTTAGACTTGATTTAAAAATAGGCACAGATTTTAAAATCTCAATATTAGATTTGTTCTTTTGTGGAAACTACTAACACAGAAAACTAGCGCTGAATCTGAATTGTTAAATTCTATCATTTCCACAATTGCATACCATCGTACCACTGATCTCTCAGGGAAAAGCTTCTTATTTCCATAATTCCTGAAAGTTCAAAGAATGGGTCTGACATGGCCACATCAGATCAGATATTTCATCGTAGTGAATTAATTCTCATCTTAAAAGAAATACAAATTCTACTATATCATAATCGGAAACGGAACTCAGTTTGCTCCAGTATTATCATAAGAATGCTTATCAGGCTGTCAACAGTCTCATATTTTGTGTATCAGCTTTTGCAAAAGCACAGATGGCAGGAATCCTTATTAAGGTATGGGCTAATTACAGTATCAAATTACAGTATTAAAAAATGAAGCAGGATGGAGTGTCTGGGTGACTCAGTTGGTTAAGCACCTGACTCTTGATTTCATTTCACATCATGATCTCATGGTTTCTGAGTTCGAGCCCCACATGGGGGGCTCCGCACTGACAGCATGGAGCCTGCTTGGGATTCTCTCTCTCTCCCCTTCACTCTGCCCCTCCCCTGTTCAGGCTCGCTCTCTCTCTCTCTCTCTCTCTCTCTCTTTTTCTCTCTCAAAATAAATAAACAAACATTTTTAAATGTTTTAGATGAAACAGGATAAGCTGGCCTTACTCAGGACAAATATAAAGAAAGCAACTATTATTGTGGCACAGAATTAATGACTACACTTTTGCTCTTGTCATCTGTGTGAAGAAAATGAGTAGAAGGCACTTGTTTGACACTTTTATGAACACTCTTTCTCCTTTATCTCCTCTTTCAGTGATCCATCCATGAATTAAGCTAGTAAACTCTAAGAAGTCACCGGATATTCTCAAGGCCATAATTTTGTGGAAAATGCTTTCTTTTTTTCTTTACACAGATAAAAATACAGACAAAAGAGATACTAAGTCCTCAGGTTTGAAAATTGAAAACTTCATTGAAGAAGGTAATTTTCTTGCAGTGAAGATTTTAGATGCTCAAGTGTTTACTACTATATGGAATCATTGTATAAAATGGAGGCAAGAAGGGAAAAAGTTGCTGTAAAAACTGAAAAGGACCCTGGTTTTCTGGGGCTTTATTTATTATCTGTTATTTCCTAAGGAAGAAATGAGTTGAATAGAGAAGTGAACTTGTTGAAGGAGGTGTCTGTTTTTAGCTACTTACCTGGTTTTTAATTGCTAATTTATTTTTTAAATTAACAAAGACATGCCTGAGGTGATTATCTTCAGAATTTTTTCCTTAATTACATGGCAATCTTTCTTAGACCTTCCTTGACTTGAAGGTATCAATGTGTAACTTGCCTTCAGTAGAGTTCAATGTTCATACTTTGTCTATTTCTTTAGTACATGATGATGCTATTCTTTTGTGTGACAGAAATCTTGAGTCCATTACAAGACACATGCTTAATAAGTTAATAATAGGATCACTTGGGAACGATACTCAATGCTGAAGCTTTATATTTTCCTAATGTAAATCATTCATTTGGCATGCTTGCATGTGATCAGCCCATAATCAGATAAGAAAGGAACAAACATTTAATTTAAAAGCTCATTTTTGTGCCATTGATGTATTCATGCAATGCTGATAGCTGATTTGAACATCCACCTATGAAATGACAAAAGATCATTAAGGTAGATTTCTTTGTTTAGCCTTGATATTTTGCAGAATGTATAACTTTCACAATCATAAGAGAAAAATAAACTGCATTTGATTTGTGAGTTTTATGTTATAGTTAAATTGGAGCATGGTTCTTGAGTCCACTAGGGACTTGCAGGCCACTCCATCATTCTCCTTTACCATCTGACATTTTAAAGGAAAGATAAAGTGGAGATGAAAGAAATTACTCCAAGGAAAACTCCAAGGTGAGTATCAAATGCTTTTAACTCTCAAGGAAGGTGAAATATTACTTCTATGCAGATTTTCCGATAGAATTCTGCCTTTCCAGGAACACAGCATTTGATCCAGTAATCTGACTGTTGGTGTGCCCCTGCAGTGATATTTTACCCAAAAGCAGTGCACTGTGAGAAAACTAATTAACTTTGACTTCACTGCATCTATCCCCAGAAGACTCAGCTCTCTAGTTGTTTGGGTAGAATAATTAACGAAAAATAAAATTTCCCCTAGAGAAGAACTTTTGGGTCTATTACTGTAAAACACAGAAACAGAATAAATTGTTACCTTGGAAAGTAATGAACTGCAAACTCTTTCCATCTGTTTACTTAGGAAGGAAGGCAAGTTACCTCACCCTCACTGCCACAGACGATTAGCTCTTTTGTTCTGGCTTCTGCAGTATATGCAGGACTGCTCATCTGTCAACAGTTTCACACACCAGGTCTGGCTGTGCCCATCCTCGCCAAAAGATGGGCAAGTCAGTATGATGTCCAAAATTGTAGACAGTAGGGAGCTAATGTCAGCTAACCTGGCAGCTTAGTTGTGTGTTTAACAAACACGCTCAGAGGAGGACCTGAAAATTTAAAGCTCCTGGTCAAGACCCAATCACTGCCATCTCCAGCTCAAAGCTTGAAATGTCATCCCCAATCAATCAGTTGTTAGGGATCACAGGGTTTGTTTTTTCTTTTTTTTTTTTTTTTTTTGCTTCTATTTTAGGATTGGCTCGAGATTAAGTATCACTTGAAGGAACCAGAGCTTATCACACATTCCATCAATATCATTTTTGCAAGTGAGATAACCAGTGGGTAAACTTTGTCATGGGTGGCCAAAGTCACGTTAATTGAACAGAGCACTTAGATGTTTGTGAGAAGATAAATAATTTTCCTAAATTAGAAGCAGTTTCATAAAATTAAAGCCAACTTTGTAAAAATGTTTGAAAAGCTCTAATCTCTTTTCACCAAGTCCCATGAATTGCAGGACTTTCTGGAATTGTTAATTTAAGATAATAGAAAAGGTTTGTGAACCTGACGGCTTTGATTTACTTTTTAGGTTATGAGTAGAATTTATACAAAACAAACCCACCACCCACATTCAGAATGATTGACAAAAGCGAATACGGAAACCAAAAAGATTTCTGAAGGATAAAAAAAATTACTCTTCACATTTCAAAAACAGTAGAAAAATTTTTAATTATGAAGTCTTCTTATTTGAGACTGTCAATAACATGGGATGATCAAATTTGACTTGACGACAGTTAGTAGGTTAACAATTTTTTGTCTCCTCAAACATTCTGCAGCTCATGAAGAAAGATGTGAGACCTCCCCATGGTAACTTAAAGCTTCATAATTTTGGTCAAATCACAATACATGAGACTCAGTATAGTGCTTTTGATAGTGCTCCTTACAGTCAGATTGCAAGGAAGGCTGGCATTAAAATTCTGTTTGATCTACACGTCAGCTCTTCCTTCACGGCTTAAACATAAAACAAGTTTTCAACCTTCAAAGAATCAAACAAAACCATCATATGTCTTTGACATTTCATGCTCAATAGACAATGTTTTCTGTTTTTCTGTTCTTAATTTTGACAACATTTTATTATTTGAGGCATGAAACTCATGGGAACCACATTCTTTTGCTTTTGCTCACAAAACCAAGGACTCAATTAATTAATGTAGAAGATAAAATAGAAATCAATGCTGGCAATACATAACTTAAGCACAGTTAACAGGCTATGTTGACTTCCAAAGACAAAACTTGAAGAAAAGCCATGAGAATTTTTGGCTATCTGCCTCCTTTGGAGATGTGGCAGGGAATCTAACACATTCCAAATATATTCTTTCACTCAAGGATTTAAATTTATTCCGGGCTCTCAGGCAAATGTTTCAAAGGAATGTTCCTGTGGACTCTGGAGTGGGCTTCATCTCACCATATGCTGGGTACATCATATGCTGGGTACAGCTGGTTCATCAGAACATAGTGGCAGATACAGCAGTGCTCTGGTAACGATCCCATATACTAGCTGAGGATTTATCTGTGGTCCCGGTACTTTTTCCTCCATTCACACATAAAAGAGGGCAACCTACACCCCGTGCCCTCAAGACGAGGTCACTAAAGGATTGTGTGAGGAGGTAGAGGGAATAGAGTCCATTTTTAGCTTTTGAGTTTCAGATTGACTTTGGAAATATATAGTGGGGCAGTAGTTTTAAAGAAAAAGCTTTTCAATCTCAAAAGGCCAGATGCTGAAGGAATCAAAGCACAAAGCTAATGCCAAAAAGAACATATTCGGAAGAATGCATGAGATATCATAGCAGATTTTTGCTATTCCAGTGGTTAAAAAAAAGAATCCCTCTGAACTGGAAATGAAGCTGAACTTGAGAATGATCACACGGAAGGATGATGTGGGCCTTGAGGAACACGGGGAAATAGAACCTTCAATAGGTTTGGGGTCCAAAAGTAAAGAGGATTTGTACCCCACTTCTCATTATGAGCCCCGGAGGTGGCAGATTTGCAGGACCCCCATCCCACTACAGTGTGCAAGCTTTAGTACAGAGATGGCTGCATGGATGACAGTACTGGGGACACAAATGCTGAGTTTGTCACAATCCCAGTGTAGTACAGTAGAGCAGTTCAACACTTCAAGAGCCCCCAGTTGGGGGGAGGGGGGAAGGGGGGAATTTAAGTGAGGAAGATTTGGTGAACTTGAGGTTTGAACCTCAAAGTACAGATAAAGAGGATATAGAAAGAAACACAGCTATCACTACAGACAAGATAGGAAACTGGATGTTCATCGTGTCATCATGGAGGGTTAACAATGACCACGGACTGTCACTGGACTATGGACCATGACACTTTAACAGATGCAAGCATGGCTTGATGAGGGCCAAGCACCACACATGGTGCTTTGCCTTAGTGTTACATAATCTCTCAGAATTTAGATACAACCTGGAAGAACAGGCAGAGGACTGAATTGCTCAGGACTGAGTGGGCAATTACTATAGAAAGGATTTTGAGGTACCAAGCAAGTTCTGTTACATTTTGAGGACATATTTGTACTCAAATTGACATTTCTGCAGGCATGTGATTGTGGCTCCAAATCTCCTACTTCTTCACGTATGAAAGACTCACTTGAGTAGATCTGCTGTCTAACTAGATACAGAAAGTAATTCCATAAGCTCCATGATTACAGAGGTAAAGGAAATGACACCTGTTGCACTACTTCCAGTTATTTAATGCAGTCTTTCCATAAGTGCTTAGTTAATATATCCTAATTCGCTTGTCTAACACAGGATTTGTCAATCGCTGTCTCCCAGACCAAATCCAGCTGCTGGCTGCCTTTTTGTTACCACTTGCAAACTAGAATTTTTTAAATATTTTCAAATGGTTGGAAATTAATCAAAAGAATATTTTGCAACATTTGAAAATCATATAAAATTCAAATTTCAATGTCCCCAAATAAAGTTTTATTGGAATAGAGCCATATCTATTTGTTTATGAAAAGTAGCTTGTAGGCCATAATGGCAAAGTTATGTAGTTAGACTATATAACCTTCACAGGCCAAATGATTTACCATCTGTTCATTTACAAAATAAGTTTGACAACCCCATATCTAGTAGCAAACTTCCAGGTTGAACAGACACAGAACCCAGAACAGTCTTTCTGGTTCATCAGATACGCTGGTAGAGTTCCCCCAGTTGTATACTAAATTAATTAAGCTCAGGCTGAATTTGAGTGAGTTGCTGTATATAAAGGTCTTAGAAGCTGAGTCTGATACATAATAAGCATCACCTAAAGGATGGCTAGTCTTATCATTTGTGATTGTGCATAATTTGAAATTGTATCTCTAGCTTCTGCTAATAGTTACTTCTGTAGTTTCAATATAATTATTTTTTTTAACTTTAAGGACAAGTTTCTATTCAATTTTCATGTCAGTTAAAGTAAAGATTCACCTCTACTTTACAAATAAAACCAGTAACTGTCAACCATCACACCTGTTTACTCTAAAACATGGAGCTTGGGGTGCCTGGGTAGCTCAGTTGGTTGAGAGTCTGACTTCAGCTCAGATCATGATCTCACCATTCATGAATACAAGCCCCACATCAGGCTCTCTCTGTCCGCTTCAGATCCTCTGTCCGCCCCCCCCCCCACCACCGCCTCTCCCCCACTTGCTCACTCTCTCTCTCAAAAATAAAACAAATATTTTTTAATTAAAAATTAAATATGAACCTAAATTATGAAAAAGTATCAGGATTGTCCCATGATAAGTGATAGATAAATGCTTTGCATTTTTTGTTTCCAATAGAATGATCATAGTAATAGTAATTAGTATTCATTGCATGGCTTCTAAGAGTTAAGCATTTTAAATACATATTTTCACTGAATTCTAATTCCTACAAAGTAGTGCTGCCTCCAACCTACAAATGAGAAAAGCGGGGTTCAGAGAGACAACGGAACTTGCTCATGCTCGTGGTTGTCGTTCATAAGCGGCAGATCCCAGACCCAAATACTGGTCTAAATCTGTGCTTACCCTACGAAACTATCACTTTTTCTTTACAATTTCTAGTTTCACCTATCATTTGTGTGCCTACTCAGTCTTCATTCAGCAAAACTCCCTTTAACAAGCTGGTTAAGGAGAGCCCGTCCAACTGATGACCAGCAGCAAATTTAATTCTGCAAGTCAAGACCTTACATGTTAATCAAGCTCTCAGTCCTGCTCTCTTTGGGGCCATCTCTGTACCAATTGCCTCCCTTGTGAGGCAGCAGTTTGACTTGTCCTTTGCCTTCCTGTGGCGACAGTTCAGAATATGGAAAACAAGCATATGGAAAACTTACTCTGATTTGTCTTGTGACACCTAGACACAATTTTCTTGGCTTGTGCTTGCAAAGATGGTGCCACTACTGTTGTTCTTCCCGAGAAGATAGCTTGACTGAAAAGATTAGTGAGTCCTCATATCCCTTGCTTTTCACAGGCATATTGGTGACTCTTTATTGGGCCTTTTGGTTTTTATAACCTCAGCTCCTTGATCCCCATGTGAGCATATTCTGGGTATGATAGGCCTCAGTGTTCTCTTTAAAAGTTTACTACTTAAAAGCTGAAGACAACACAATAGTTTCAACCTGATTTTCCAAATTAGACAATTTATTAACCCATCTGAAAGTATATTCAACTGATAATTATTTTCTTCCCTCACTCATACCTCCCCAAATTGAGTTTTCCAGTCTCTGGTGGCATGTCGGGGACTTTCCTCTCTGCCAAATTGAGATTTTTTAAATGTGTTGATTAATAATCAGGCTTTATTACTGATGCTTAATAAATCCTTCTTGGCAGCCTTGGAATATTTCTTATGATTTTTCCAAATATGTTTAGGTAAATAATTTGATTCAGTCCAGCACAATGAGCAAATGTTATGTACAAAGCAAGTACAAAATAAAAAAGCACGCTGTTCCTGGGAGAGCTTTACTAGTCAGAGTGGTATAAGGATAAAGATGAAAAAGGACTTAGTGCTTGCCCTCAAGTATACTGGGTATAGGAGTTAAATTGTGTCCCTCCACCAACTGCCACCACCAAAAAGATATGTTAAAATCCTAACTCCCAATGTCTAGGAATGTGATTTTATTTGGAAATAGGGGTTTTGTAGATGTAATCAAGCTAAGATGAAGTCATTAGGGTGAGCCCTAATCTGGTATGAGTGGTGTCCAAATAGAAGGAAGTTTGGACACACACACACACACACACACACACACAAACACACACACACACAGGATGAAGGCCAGATGAAAGCAAAACACAGAGACAGGAGAACACCATGCAGACAGAGGCAGAGATTGGAGCTACACTGCCACAGCCACAGAATACCTGGAGCTCCTAGAAGCTGGGAGAGGCAAGAATAGACCCTCCCTTAGAGACTTAATAGGGAACATGGCCCTGCTGACACCTTGATTTTTGACTTCTAGCCTCCAGGAGGGTGAAAGAATAAGTTTCTGTTGTTTTAAGGCACCCAGCCTGTGGTACTTTGTTATGGTCATCATGGGAAATGAATACTGTAGTATGTACAAAGTCCCATACACAAATAAATGGTAAAGAATGAGCACTCAGAATCCCAAAAGTGGGATTAAAATGTGAGGAAAACTCAGAATTGGAAATCAGGAAAAGCTGGAAAAGCTTCCTGGGGCAAAGATAGAAGATCTCAAGATATGTAGGAATGGTAAGGTTTAGATGCCTGGAAATGGAGTGCAGGGCAGTCTTTATGGAGGGAATTGCAATCAGATAAATGTTGGATAGCAAAAAGAAGCACAGTATGATCAGGGAAAAGAAGAATGAAGGGGTAAGCTAGAAGATGAGGGACCAGATGATGGGTGTGGAGGGATTGAAAGCTGAGGATTTTGCTGTTAGGGAAATAAGGAAACCACTGAAGGTTTTTGAAGAGGCGACTGGCAATAGCAGAACCTGTTTTAAGCAAAATGTCTAATCACTTTTGTGTAGGTTAAGTTGAAAAGGGGAAAAATTTGGAGGCAAGGCAATGAGATAGTAGGAGATTATAGTAGTCTGGTGTACCGGCAAAGAGTAACTGATCTAGAATAGTTGTAATAATTGAAAAGGACAGAAATATGCAGCAGGTGATATCACAGAAGTACAATGGATGTCACTGGACTATTAACTTTGGGAGATGAGTTACAGACAGCAGTTATATCTGTCATCTCTTGCCACCATAATCCTTTGTAACAAGAATCATAAAACCTCAGTGACATACAATAAACAGAAAACATTTTTTTTTTTTTTTTTTTTTTTTTTTTTTGCTTATAAGTTCGTGGTTTGGCTACACGGGTCAGCTACATGAACGAGGCTGGTGAAGGAAAGGAAGGCTGACTCAGACATCTGATGATCTTAGCCAGGCTCTCTCACCCATCTGGGACACTAGATACAACAGGGCTGACCCTGCCCTTTCCACTGAATCATCCTCTAGCAGACTGGTGCAGGTATGTCCTCATGGGAAAGGCAAAGAAGCAAAAGCATGAGCATAAATGTGCAGAACGCTTTGAAGACTCTGTTTGAGTCATATTTGGTCTCATTGGACCAGGAAAATCACATGGTGAAGCTGACAATCGGAGTGGAAAAGGACTACAAAGACCCAAAGCAAAGAGTATGGATACAGGGAGGCCATTTAACTGGGTTCATTAATGCAATCAGTGTACTCAGAAGTTAAATATGATTTCAAAGTTTTGTGGGAGGAATAATAAAAATTGTTATCCTTATAAAGTCCTAGTCTTTCTTCAAAACTCAATTCAAGCATCACCTCTTCTATAAAAGCTTATCTATAGCACCTGGGGACTATGATCACTTCTTTTAAATATTTCCATTATTTAAATGTTATGAACTGTACTTGGCTGTTTTTGTGTCTGCCTCTTTATACCTAGCCACACCTCCCTAAGAGCATAGGCCACACTGCTCTGCAGTCTCAAGAACTAAGTTCAAATGTTAACACCACACTTTACTACAAGTTCCTCTCTGTATGTCTGTCTCTGTAGCCAGGGCATACAAGCAATGCCAAGTATGTGGGTTGTTGTGAGAATAATGCAAAGTAATGTGTGAAAAGCCCAAGAAATGTTCATGATTATTATGATTATATGTCCTTATTTTTATTTTCGTTGATACATACTCTGCAGTGATTAATACATAAAAGACATTCGGGGCGCCTGGGTGGCTCAGTCGGTTGAGCGTCCGGCTTAAGCTCAGGTCATGATCTCACGGTTGGTGAGTTCGAGCCCCATGTTGGGCCCTGTGCTGACAGCTCAGAGCCTGGAGCCTGCTGTGGATTCTGTGTGTCTCTTCTGCCCACCCCTGCCACCCTTGCTCTTCCCTATCTCTCAAAAGTAAATAAACATTAAAAAAAAATATTTTAAGTGATTGAACAGATAAAATATATAAGATGAAGCAGATGCTACTGAACATGAAAGACAATGGGAGGGTATTCAATGGAATGAGCACTGAAGAGGCTGAAGGGAATGGAATTAAGAGAATCAAAGAAAAGCTGGCCTTGGAAAGAGGAAGGGCATTTTGCCTGACTAAGCGTGTATATGTCAAAACTCTTCTTTGAAAAACAAGGCTTTTGGGGCTCCTGGGTGGCTTAGTCGGTTAAGCGTCCGACTTCAGCTCAGGTCACGATCTCCCGCTCCGTGAGTTCGAGCCCCGCGTCGGGCTCTGGGCTGATGGCTCAGAGCCTGGAGCCTGTTTCAGATTCTGTGTCTCCCTCTCTCTCTGCCCCTCCCCCGTTTATGCTCTGTCTCTCTCTGTCTCAAAAATAAATAAACTTTAAAAAAAAAAAAAAAAAAGAAAAACAAGGCTTTTAATTAGTCACAATTATAGTTTTGGTTCTTGATCTTGTTTTTTGCTGTTTTAATGTGTTGAAAGGCACCTAGGGCACATCAGATGACTTTCTCTAGATCAGAGAGGATCAAGAAAAACCTACCTATCACACCCTGGTAGCATGTTTTACCTTCTCAATATAATGGGATGTAGAAGACATTTCTAAAAGTCATGGGCTATTTCTTAATACACATACATAAAATGTGAAGAGATGACTTACATCTTTAGAGATATTAAAATATTTTACCCTTTAAGGCTCTGCACCAGGTTTCACAAAACACAACGTGATAATTGCTTTGCTTGACTTGTTCAAATAGCCACTTTCTTGATATGACGGTTGGGGCATAAGTATTGTTATGTCCCCATGTAATTGGCCCACATTGCTTCTAACTATATGAAAAGTTTAATTAAGAGCAATATACCAAATAATGATATTCCAGGAACAATAAAATTTTTTATAGTATATGTACTGTCCAGATGTCAGAAGCATGTATTAAAAAGCAGGATCTTGGGGCTCCTGGGTGGCTCAGTCGGTTGAGCATCCGACTTCAGCTCAGGTCATGATCTCACAGTTCTTGAGTTCGAACCCCGTGTTGGGCTCTGACAGCTCAGAGCCTGCAGCCTGCTTTGGATTCTGTATCTCTCTCTGTCTCTCTGCTCCTCCCCCACTCACGTTCTGTCTCTCTCTCTGTCTCTCAAAAAATGAATAAACGTTAAAAAAATGGTTTTAAATAAAAAGCAGTATCTAAGAGGAAAAAAAAATCTAGTTACTGATACACAGAAGGAAAGCAGTGGGGAGTATGGGAAACTATACTATATTTTCATTATCTTCATATTTTAGAATAGAGTTTTTGTCAGAGTTAAAGGGAATAACAGAAAGTTAAGAGTTGAATAGGAACTTAGAGACCTCTCACCTTCTCTGATGAACTATGTTAGAGAGGCCAGTGGGTTTGCCCAAGAGCGTAAAGAAGAGTAGGATTGTGTTGATTCACTGTTGTAAGGCCAACAACCAAGAACAGCCTCAGTAAGTACTTACTCAGACAACAACTAAATACATAAATGATTGCTTGAAACTCATGTATTTTGACTCACAACTCAGACATTAAGCATAATACGTTCCCTTCTATTTTGATAGAGGATTTATAAAGAATATGTAGCAGGACATCTCTGTAATCAAAAATAAATTGTTTTTATCCCTTATTCAATTTTTATCTTAATAATGCTCTAGGAAAAAAACTAAAACAGAAAAGTTCACAGGTGAATTCAAGGATAATTGGTTATGCAAAAAAATATCATTTTAAGTAAGTCCACTTAAAGAATTTTATATTACATCATGACAAGAGGTGAATTAGACTTCAGTCTTGAAAATTGAAATTATGAGCAATGCAAATAAGTTTGTTTAATGTGTATCTTTAAAATTCTTGTTATAATTACAATTTTGCACTGATTGTTAGAACAAATAAGCAATAAATCAAGTGTTCATTGATTTGTGTGAGAAATACATCTTTGCTGTGAAAATTGTATTATAATACATTCTACCCTCCAAATTTAAATTTCGTATCACAGATGAAAAGACACTCATTTTTGTTTTCCAGGTTCACCTCTTAATCTTATGGTTCTCAAATCATTTTCTGTTGGAAGCCCATCACATACAAACCACGTTGCTCCCCTCCTCCGATCTAAGCCTCATGCTCACTGGTTGTGTGACGGTCAAGCAGCTCTCCCACATCACTTTGGAAAGTTTGGCTCTTTTGTGCTTTCACTTTTCAATCAAACTGAACTGTATTGTTGAATTACATAAATGTCTGATAATCTTCAAGGCACTGATTGACAAAGATGTGGATTAACACCAATACAGGTGTTACGAAAGGAGGGTTATTTGATTGGGCATTAATTTATCGGTAGTTAGTTACTAAGTAACATTTTCGTATTTTGACAATTTGTGCTTCTTAACACCGCATGATTATTTTCAGATAACAAATATATCAATGGATGATTTTTTTAGCATTTTATATAGCTTAGTGGTTCCAGGAAATGTGCCCCAAATATCATGGACATCACATTCAAATGGAATTCCTGAGAAATACCACTTTTTGAATCAAGCTCCTACCTTCTGCCTACCTGCTCCTCCTCTCCTCCCTTCAACATCCATACGCACAACTCTCTAAGGTCCATTACCTCCACCACACCTGACTTCTGGTTCATTTGCCAAATTAGTTTTTTTACAAAAAGTCCCCATTTTTCCAATTAAACCAAGTTTAGAGGCCATGGCAGAAAACAGGAAGTAAACTAAAATATGGGACATTTCTCCCATCATACTCCAAGAACAAAGTCTTTCTGACCATTCAGTTCCGATTTCCCTTTCTCAAAGTTTGAAAGTGATCTCACCAGCAGATAGATATTCATTGAGACTGTCTTTTGGCTAGATAAAAGTTATACTATATAAGTTTCAATAACTAAATAAAATCATACATATTATATTACTACCTTAAACCATAGTTTTAAAATGACAGGCTAACTTCTTAATGGTAAGAATTATAAGCCTTCAAATATCTTAAATGACCATCTATTATTTACATATAGAATGACTTAATTTATTATGTTCAAAGCAAAGATAGACTATAAGTTAAATAAAACAGCCCTTCCCCCTTCCTTACATAACTTAACTGGTTGTATAACATTCAGAGAAAGACAACATTAGAAGAGCCTTAGTTCATGATTTATTCAAACTCTGAACCATAATGCTAACAGCTAGAAATGCAAATTCTTATGATTATTCTCTATTCATTACAGGGGAGAAACATTTTCTGATGAGTGTATTTTATATGAATTCTGATAACAGTTTCCTCTGTCTTTCCATATAAATTTCAACATAAATTTCTGAAAGTCTTTAAAAAATAATATATATGCTTTAAAAATGGTTGACTCTACATGTGTTCTTACACCAGCAATAATATCTGATAAGCTTTCTTGTAATTATGAAAGACAATTCTCTTTATTCAACTTAATTTACTGCCACCCAACAAGTATTTACTGAGCACCTGCCGCAAGGCAGCAATTGTAGAGATATAAAATATGAAATTAATTTGCTCCCTCAATTAGCTTATAATCTGATGGAGGAGTTAATGTTTACAGATATGAAACTCTCACAGACTTAAGAGATGAATTAAAGTTGGCTTAAAATTATGTGACCCCATAGATAGTCATATCTGGGTATCCCCAACCCTGTGGCATCCCTTCCCTTAATATTTAAATACAATAACTTGGCTTTTTCTCATACATTATGAAAACCCAGTGACCACTCCAATAGCTGAGAATTCTTGGTGAGGTATTTCTCCTAGTTTCCTCTTGCTTCAGTTTTCAGATTCTAGTCTTTAAAGATTTATACGTGGCATCTCACCTCTGTAGCTGCTGCCCTTGGACTGCACAACTTTGCCTACCACCAGCCACAGCTCTGATTCTTTCACTCTTCCAGAATGTCATTGAAAGAATGCCAAAGACAGAATTTCACCCAATATTTGAGATAATGGAAGGTGGGGTTTACAGCACAGGACAGACATTAAAATTAAATGTTTATATTTATAGCCAGTCCCAGGCATGGGTGACTTCTTACTGTCCATGCTTCCCTGGAGCTATAGACTTAGCTACATTTTCTCAAACTCCTCTGTCATCTCTTCTTCTCCAGCGTTTCCAAACTTTCTACTCTCCCTTACCCACAATCTCAGATGATCATCCACATTTCTACCTTTTAATTCTGAAGAACAATTTGGCACCCCTTTGAAAATTCATGCTGTAGAGAAGTCTATTAACAAAGAGCCTGTCAAGAAATCTCTCTTTAAAAAGAATTATCTCCCTTTACATAAATATGATAACTTGTCTAGTATATGAAAGTGGTTGTAGTCAGTTCTTGCTTTGAATAGAATTTTTTTTTAATCTTCATATTACATAAACAGGTGAGAATCAGTAAGCGAGAACTCTCTGGGTTTGACTTGTCCATCAGGCTTTGTGGAGAAAATAGGAATTGGACCAGATCAAACGGTCATTAGTACTTGAGTAGATTGAAAAGAGGAAGTTACTCCTATACAGCCAAACAAACAAATAAGGGTTGAAATATGGAATTGTGCCTGATTTATGTGGGAGGGAGAGAGAGGAGAATTGCTTGACTAGAATTGAGACGCAGTGAACAGTAGAATGTGGGCTCAGAGAAATAGTTTGATAGCCAATTATAGCATAACTACACAGCATGAAAACAAGAGAAAACAAGAAATAGAGCCTTTGTGGGTTTCTTTAGCAGACATGTGGCATGGTAATGAAATATCTGGAAAACATTAATCTAGTTGATGAAACAACTAGAAATAATCTAGTTGATGGAATAAGAGCCTGGCAACAGAGAAGTCAGTTTGTATGATACGGCAATAACTGTGAGGTGAGGTTGAGGAAATGAGCGAGCCTGGCGAAACTGGAAGGGAGAAGGGTGGTGAGAACTGAGAAATAAGGGGAAGGATCCACCATGCTAAAGCTCAAAGCTGCTGACCAGCATCACTGCCCTGATAGATTTAGTGAGGAGCTGGGGCAGGGAAGTGAACCGGAGGGGAGACAGCTACCCTGCAAACTGCTGGGATTGTGCCAAAGTTGGTTTAGTGGCAATTTTCTACTCCAGCTACCTCTCAGGACCTCCCTTTGTATCTCTCTATCTCTCAAGACTTACATCCACTGTTTGCTAATATAATTATGGATACTTTTTAAATATTTATACGTTTAATCTTTTACAAACTTTGTTTTGTATAACAAAGGTAATGAATGCTGGTTGAAGAAAATGGATAAAAGGAATATAAAATAAATACATCAATAATCCACCATCCAGAGATGTACTCTTCTAACATTATGCCACTAAATACACTACCATATTTTTACAAATTAATACATAACACATTAGGGTCAACTTTGTCTTCTCTCTAGTTCATACTGTTTTTCAAACTTTGACTTCTGTAAAAAGCTTCCTTAAAAAACAAGTTCATCAAGCTTTCTTTGTTTTGTTTTCTCCATTTAAAGCAATCAAGAAAAGAACACTTAGTATTAGTATTGCCAGGATAGAAAGGTTGAAAAAAGAAAGCTGATATAGCAAGCAAGTTTCTCAGAAAGAGCCCCATTAACAGGAATGTGTTTCAGCCTTTGTGATTTCATTCTTTTTGGCTCATGACATTAACCCTCTCATAAACTTCAAATTTTAAAATCATTCATGTTTTATAAAGACAAGCATTGGGAAAGTACCTAAAGCCAAGAAGGATATCTTGTATACTGAATTTACACATACCCCAACATCTACAAGTATTTGTTTTACAAGCACTATTTTTTTTAAAGAAAGGTTTTCTTCCTGCCATTTATGGTAGCCAAGAGTGGAAGAAAAAAAAAAACATAATAAAATATGTTATTTGAAACCAAAGACAACAGAATGTTCTGAGATGTCATTTATTTTGTTTAGTAACTTTAGCTATAGAAAGCTCAACAAATCCTACAGAGAGCTATTCTTTAGAATGGAGAACTGTTTTCTATCCCTTAATGATGACATATTTCCAAAGAAGAATGACTTGCCATTATCTCCTTAGGGTTCTAAACATAGCTAGAAGTCAATTTTAAAGTCTGCTATAAGTTGTAATGTTTTTAACAGTATAGCCCTTGTTTTTCTAGGTCTGACAGTAAAATACATTTGTCATTTTCAAGAGTTTTATTGCTCTTCACTACTTCCTGGAAAATACGATGAGTAGAAAGAACGAATGAACTTGGTAAAGTAACTTGGGGTTTTAGAGCTGAGACCCGGTGCATATTTGTCAATGAACAGTGTGTTGACCTTGGGAATGTCATTTAATCTCTTTATATTTAGACTTGATGCTAATATATTTTCAATGATTCCTCTCATTTAACTAAGCCATTGCTTATATGGAATGCTAGAGGGAAAAAAAAAATCAAACCAACGATGATTCCTAAGCACAGAGTATGTAAAACACTGTTTACATGTTAAGCAGAGTTACCTACCCATCACACAGGGAAGTCAAGTTGCCCAGGTGTCCCACAAGATGGCTTCATCATACAGTCTTGAAAATGGATGCCTAGTGATCTAGGAGCAAAACAAAATAGGCACACACCTGTGACTTCTTCAGTACCCAAAAATGCTCGGGAGCAATTTCAACTTAGAAGTACTATAGATAAATTGCCTAAAGAACAAACAATTTCGCATCTTAGAAGAAGGTCAAAGCAATGCATGTATAACTGTGGATGAATATTGAAGCTTTCGAATTAAAGAAACTTTCAAGGCATTATCTTCAGCCTCCTGTTTCCCCCTTACTTTCCCTTAAAGAGGCTTATGACTTTGGTATTTGGAGTCATGCAGTGCTTTTATTTCCATGAGTTGAAGAGGGCACCAGTCCTAGAATATATTCCAGGTAGATGAGGAAAGCAGGGGAGAAGTGAAAAGAACCAATTGTAAAGTTGTCACACCAGTTCTGTGACTTCTAATGCAGCCTTATAATTTCAATTTGCTACTCTGAGTTGAATCCAGATCAAATTATAAGTTGAAAAGGGGGTCCCTTGTTTATGCGTTCTGAGAGAAAACAAAACTTAGGTCACCAGAGAACAATGAGTCTTTACTCTTGATGTATCTTCTGGTAAGCAACATAGATTTATTGAGAACCCACTAGATGCCTAGTGCTGTGCTTGGCCCTTGTAGGGAAAGATAAAGATAGGTTAGGTTTCTTCCCTCAAACTTTCATTTAATTCAAGAGAAACAGTGACAATACATCACACAGACCCTGCCTGGCAAACACAGTGCAGCTCAGTGGGCCAGCAGCATTGGGTCACCTGAGGTTTATCAGAAATATGGACCCTCGGGCCTTACCCCAGCACTACTGAGTCAGAAACTGTGTCTTACTAAGATCCTCAAGTGATTCATATGCACGTGAAAGTGTGAGAAGTGCTGACAAAGCCCAACACTGAATGTGCATGTTCATGGAAGACAAGGAATCATTTAAATGAAATATGCCTACAAAGTTGGAGATATACTAGACGAGCTTAGCAAAGAGGCTGCTGTTCATTTTTAGTGCTATCAGGGTACAAAACAGAGACATTATTTTATTTAGTTTGCTATTTGTAGACCACTAACAGGTAAAAGTGACTTCATTAAAGGGAAGAAAAATCTATTGCTGAAACATGTTTACATTAGTTTACAAGGCTAAAGATAGCATCTGGAGGTCATTCAACTCTAGAAAAGATTTTGTGATTTAGTGATTAAGATTCTTGTCTCCTTATCTTTTTTCTGGAATTAGCATATCTCTAGGATATATCACCAAAAATAGACCTATCAGCTAATGAAGGATTTTACTCTCAGGACATTACAGTTTGTACATAAGAAAACAAAAAGTATCAGGCTTGTCATTTAAGTACATCATATGTAACATAATACCAAAGCATTTTCATATTTAAAGATTATTTGAAATCAAAAACAGCCAATTTTTGTATTCACTAAAGACAAAATCAATTTTGAAGTGATGACTGATATGAGTATAAAATGCACAACACTTGCTTTGTATCACTGGACTAGGAGGGGAACACCTAAGAATTTATAATGATTACTAGATTGCTCTTCACAGTACTGATTACACTTTGTACTATATTGTGCAATTAGGTAGGTGTATAATTATTACACATTACCATCATTTTACTATTCTTATACATTCATTCTTTATTCTTTTAGATTCCTTAAAAAATCAATGACATTCCTTGAAGCTAAAATAGATTTCATTTACATTAATGAAGACTGTGATTAGTTCATGGGAAATAATTCTATGCAAGTTCCTGTGTTGAATTACTCTTTACAATTTTTTCACATGACTCTCTACTCTTTGTTTGATATCAGTATTTGTGGAGTGAAATGTAGTTCAAAAGAAGTAAGGTGTTCTTGCTTTCTTCTTTTCTGGCTCCTTTTACTTGCAGGATTAATCATATCAACTACTAAATTCGATTTATGAAAATCACATTTGGTCACTGAAGAACTATATTTTCTCTTTTGTGGACTTCAAATCCTAATAGTGATGATATCTTACCATTAGCTATGAGAAATATAGCCATCATCCTAAAAGAAATTAAAAATATATTCTACTCCCAGTATATTTGTATTAATGGGGATATAAATTTGTAAGACCACTGCAAAGACATTTGCTTGCATCCAAAGTATTTGTCCTGCTTACCGTAATGCTGTGGAATTCATGTTCAGAGAGCCTTCAAAGATAAGTGTATAAATGGCCCATGCATTCTTAGACTAGAGGGGGTTGTGCTGTTGTTCTATTTGCTTGTTTTTGTTTTTGAATGAGTTAACTATCACTACCTCTAAAGTGTGAGGTGGGTTGAAAATACAAATACTTTAGAGAAGAAATATAAATATATAGACATATGTATAGGTAGAAATATGAGATACATTTGTATTTCTATAAATGTCTATATTTATGTAAAATGTATAAATGTATATTAAAATGTCAAACTGTAATACTTTCAGTCCTAGAATATAAAAGTTTAGGTATGTCATATACCTTAGTTAGAAACAAAGATACTTCTTCTCAAAGTAACAAATTTATTGTAAAAATGCAATTTGGATTTCATGCTTATCATGAATGTTTCACAAATTGAGACATATAAAAATTATTTTTAGTAGAGTGAGTGCTTTCTATTTTCTCAAGTAGACTCCCAGTATTTATTTCATAATCATATCCTCATAGTTATAGTTACCTTAATTACCAAAATAGACACTATTTTAACATTTTTCTATACACATAAATCACCATCTCATCTTTTCCATATGAGGTAAGTTGACTTGTGGGACAGTCTTATATAGATTCATGGAGATGTTGGTAATCAATATAATGAAAGCTTAAATAGGGGCGCCTGGGTGGCTCAGTCATTTAAGCGTCCGACTCTTGATTTCGGCTCAGGTCATGATCTTACGGTTATGGGATGGAGCCCCATGAGCTTTGCGTGAGGTGTGGAGCCTGCTTAAGATTCTCTCTCTTCCTCTCCTTCTGCCCCTCTCCCCAACTCATGCTCTCTCTCCTCTCTCTCTCTAAAAAAAAAAAAAAAAAAAAAAAAATAGAAAAAAAATAGAAAAATAAAACTTAAATATAGTTCAGTGGGTTTTTTTGAGTCTCACGCCAGAAATTAACAAATCAGACAATATCAATTTTTATGAGAATGGCATAAAATAAAAAATCACAAAAGAAAGACAAATACTAGTCCAACAACCCATAGTGAAGCCAGGATCAGGATAAGAAGAATATTCTTCGAGTTACAGGTTTCATACTAAAGTTTCTCTGTTCATTTTCTTGATGTTTATTTAGGAATCACAGCCAGGGTTTTTTCATACACAATTTTTTTGTAAGTGGAAATCTGAATCTTCCAGGAAAGTTACATATTCTCTAAAATGATGCCCCACCATTAGTACTTCTGTAAAGACGGATAAAGAAAGTGGCATTCTTTTACGTTTTTTTTGTTGTTGTTGTCAATTTATTTTTTTCTATCTTTTGAGAGAGACAGAGCACAAGTATGGGAGAGGCAGAGACAGAGGGTGGGGACCAGAGGATCCGAAGCAGGCTCTGCACTGACAGCAGACAGCCCCATGTGGGGCTCAAACTAAAAAACAGAGATCCTGGCCTGAGCCCAAGTCAGATGCTGAACTGACTGAATCACCCAGGCGCCCTAAAAGTTCCATTCTGAAGACACAATGAATAACTATTTGGAGCCACAAGACTATATCATTTGCTTCACAGAACTCAGGATAAATTATCTGCAAAACTATCATTATGTAACTGACAGAATTTTGCTAGTATTTCTGTTCCTTTGGTTAAACGTCTTGTTTATGTGAGAACTCATCCACATGTGTGAGAAAAAAACTATACGATGCTACTTTGTCCTACAATGCAGTGTATGAAAGGGCCTTTTTTGGAATACAAATTAAATGGTATTTTCTTCACAATTCAGTTAATTTCATAACATATTATATACAAAGTACCTACTATGTGAGAAGCGCAAGACCCTGTGTTAGCCCCTACAAGGGATTGGAATATAACAAGATAAATGTGACATGAATCAACAAGATTTCAATCTCATAAAGAAAACAGAACAAGTACATTAGTTACTCAATCATAATCTCCCCTAAAAAGTGTCATGGAAATGATTTAAACAAGGAGTAGACACACAGAGGACAGAGATCATTTCTTAATAGAGGAGACAGAGGGAAAGACATTTGATCCCATGATCTCTATAGCAGTTACAATGTTTTCATTGTAACTACATATTCAGGAACACATTTAAAAAATTGTTATGAGCTTGAGGAGCCTGGGTAGCTCAGTAGGTTGGTTGGGTGTCCAACTTTGGCTCAGGTCATGACCTCGCGGTTCATGAGTTCAAGCCCCACGTTGGGCTCTGTGCTTACAGCTGAGAACCTGGAGCCTGATTCAGATTCTGTGTCTCCCTCTCTCTCTCCCCTCCCCTGTTCATACTTTGTCCCTCTCCTTCTTTCTCCCTCTCAAAAATTAAACATGAAAAAAAATTTTTTAATTATTACAAGCTTAGTTTCGTAGTTTTTGGTCAATGGCATCATAGCTCATTGGCATTTGCTGGGATATCAAAAATTCCCGCATGCTCTCCCTCAGCAGTCCTGCACTTATTATCATCCTCATTCCTACTCCTAGGCCTCTTTCTTACCCCTGCCATGGCATGGTAGACTCGGGCCATCCCAGCCCTCTCTGCTTAGACACACAGAGCTGCCTCCTAGGATTCCCAGTAGGAAGTGGGAAAGTCTTTTTCCAACTTCACTCTCTACTCTTTGGAGTCCTCTAAATTTTTCTGCAGCTATTGTCACCCTTTCCTTTAGGGGACACTACCTTGAGGTGGAGAGATTTCATGGCAAAGATCCTCAGTAGTGTGCACAAATATATAGCATATTGAAAAATGGTTAAGATTTTGCTATGCTGAGATGACAGAATGAAGCACTCCCTACCTATTGCAAATAGATAAGTTTGGAGGCCAGCCAGTATCAACAGCCACCTCAAAATGATGGGCTAGGGGTGGGGGGTAGAGGGATGTGTACTTTGTCCAGTGTGTCTGGGCATAAGGACAAGTAACAGCAGATGGCTCAGTCATTATCCCAACCATAGTGAAGTCATGAACGACACAACATGGTAGAACAGCCATTCCCTCATTCCTTCCTCCATGAACCCAGTATATCTATCTTGTATCTTGTTTTTATTTTATATCCAAATACCTGTGTCTTTGAGGTCAAGCCTGATTCATCTCTGAATCCTCAGCACCTAGTTGAAATGATGAGGACATACAATGAATTAATGATATACATTGATGATATATAATGTTGCTTATATACTACTTAATTTTGTCCACCTCATCAACCGATTATGCCAGGAAGTTTTCACCATGATTTAAGTGCAGAACAAGTAATAAACACTGACATCATTGATCTGGTGCCTTAAAAAGTATAAAAACCTGATTATACTATTAAATCTTTGTGAATCAGTCACCAGTAGTATTTAAATATATAACACTTTTGTTAGAGTTAACAGTGAATAGGTTCTTGAAAGATTTATTATAATACAGTGTTTCATTTAAAAAAAAATTTTTTTTAATGTTTATTCATTTTTGAGAGAGAGAAAAACAGAGCGCAGGCAGAGGAGATGCAGAGAGAAAGGGACACACAGAATCCAAAGCAGGCTCCAGGCTCTGAGCTGTCAGCACAGAGCCCAATACAGGGCTCGAACTCATGGACCATGAGATCAAGATCATGACCTGAGCTAAAGTCTGACGCTTTACCAACTGAGCCACCTAGGTGCCCCATAATAGAGTGTTCCTTATACACATATAGGAGCACCCAAGAATTAATTTTTAAAAAGAACCTACCATTGATGAGTTCATATACTCACCTATCATGATTTCCCACTATTTACAAGAAAATGTCTGAATTACTAGTGAAGCATTTAAAGATCACTGATACATAACATGACCTCAACTCTCCCACTACTCTTGTACAAACATATTTTCTGACCAAATCAAAATACTTTATACATTGCACTTTCCATCCCTGTGGAATGGGCTCTCCTCTGTTCTCTCCTCCCTTTTACTGAAACTGAAATGAACCCTATTCTTCAAATACCCAGCATACAGCCCATCTCCATCAGGAAGATTTTGCTGATTATGCCTCTTGCAAACCCTAAAAAGCACTTGTTCTTATTAATGATTATTTGGTATTCAGTAAATTCATGTGTGTGTGTACATGTGTGTATGTGTGGTTTGTGTATTTAAATGCAAATATCTTCTCTCCCCAGTCAGGCTGCAAATTGCTATATGACAAAGTGTATTTTGCTAATTTTTAAACATCCATATCACCCAACAGGTCTTTTTTATTAAGTCATTGGTTATTATGATCATAGTTTTAAGTGTATCTTAGGAAAAATATCAGAAATCCAATGGATATTTTCTTCAATAGAGAATTCAAAAAACAAAAACTAAAAACAATTAAGTAATCACTCTGAACTTTATCTCAAGTCCCCTGTTTCTTCGTTCTGATCTCCCTAATTTATTTTTAATTTCTGAATTTGGTTTGGTGAATTTTTAGGAAATCGTTATAAATACATCTGTGCAGAATCCTAAAATTACACAGCTTGACTTATAAGTTTCTGTAAAGTTTTACCTACTGGCCCTTTTGTCTATAAATCTTTCCTTCCATCCCTGTCCTTTAAGACTCAATTCAAAATGTTTCCTTTCTCAGAAACCAACTCTAAAGATATCTCCATACCATCTTACTGAAAAAAAGTCATCCCTACTCCTACTTCTATTTCACTGCTACATTTGCACATATCTCAATTCTTGAATATATAGGACACTTTCCTATAATTTTCACTTTACAGATTTAACTTCCTTTACTAGATTTTAAAATCTGTGATGTCAAGGATTATCTCTTTTTAATCTTTGTCTCTTTAACTTCTAGCACATTGCCCCTTTGTTTTGCAAGTGAATGAATCAGTGCATAAATCTTAAGTAAGGCAAGCACAAAATTATGTGTTTTTATTTGGTATACAAAGAAACCAAGGCTATGATAAGAAAGTGAGCAGGTTAAAAAAAATCAGTGACAAAATGGCAATCAGGACCCTCACCTCTGGACACAGTCCAGCAAGTTACCACCATCCCCTACTCAGGGCTGTCTTCACAGCAAAGCAGTCACAGGAATACCAGAAAGGAGTTATTCAGTAACAAGTGGTTTCCCAGGGTTAAAATCCATCCTATACACATGTAATTTTTCTTTATCCAATTTCAACAATAAAGATGATTGTGTTCATTGAATCCTTAACATATGCTAAGCATAGTTCTAAGCATTTACATCATTTCATACCTTTTCTTTAATTATCACAACATTTCATTTGTTACATATTTGTATGCCCAACTTATGCATGTGGAAAATGAAACATGTAAATTCAGTAACCTACTCAATCAAAACTGGGGTAAGTAAAAAAAATAAAATAAGTTATATTATATGTTCTTAAAATTAAGCCTAATGTTATTATTTAGATTGTCAACAGACTATTTTAAAAATTAGAGCTGTCAGGGCACCTGGGTGGCTCAGTTGATAAGGTGTCCGACTTCAGCTCAGGTCATGATCTCGCGGTCTGTGAGCTGGAGTCCTACGTCAGGCTCTGTGCTGACAGCTGGGAGTCTGGAGCCTGCTTCAGAATCTGTGTCTCCCTCTCTCTCTGCCTCTCCCCCATTCATGCTCTGTGTCTGTCTCTCTCAAAAATAAAATAAAACATTAATTTTTTTTTTAATTTATGAAAATTAGAGCTGTCATGGCCTAATATTTCTTCTTTACATACCTAGTGCTCATTTGCACATTTGGCCAGAGAGCACTATTAAATGACAAGGACAAAGAGTCTCTATTCTTAATTCCTTACCTTAAGCACATAAAACCTCTGAGCCTCTCTATCACTGAAATGGGAAAAATAAATTATGAGAAAAAAAAAAAGCAGACAGGAAGGATTTCATGAGCTACAAAAGATCATACAAATGTAAATGGTATTCTTAGACCCGATTTTCACCACACAGCTCTGTAGTAAGCAAGGGCTTCATTGTGCACATTGTACAGACAAGGAAAATAGATTCCATACGGCTAAGGAACCCTTTAGGGACACAGAATGCATCAAGGGAATGCAAGAGGTTGGATCCCAATGACCTGTGTCTCCTTCCAGCCCCTTCTATTGCACCAAGCCACCTTTCTAGTGGTTTTGCATATGAACGTGATTCAACCCTCATCTTTGAATTAGAAAGAAAGGCTGAAATGTTGTGATTTAACTTATTGATCTAAATTTTGGATGCATAACTGAGTAAAAATAAGAGACCGCACTATCAACTTGTGAATGTTGTTTATCCATTAAACAAAGGCACCCCAACTGCACCTGTGCAAGTCTTCACATGCCACCGTGATGATCAATTTCAGACCTTTCTACCAAGTGGGAATGGATTTGAAGCTTCATGTTAATTTAATCATTTCCTTCTCTACTGAGACTATCAACAAGGCCACTAGTTGGCATCCTTTTGATTTAGTATTTAAAATAGCTCTTGATAATAGCAAAAGATCCTCTCATCATTTTTACAGGGGTTTTGATGATTTCTGTTCCAACTCCAGTCATTTACACATTTTGTACCTACCACAGAGCAGCAAACCACCTGGACAGCCTGATTTGATAGATGGGAAAACATAAGTATATGCCTCTGACATATCCTTGGGCTGCTGTGTTTGGGTTTCTCTTCTGGAAAATAAAAACAAGGATATTACGTGCAATTAGATTAACCAAATAAACATGCTTTTGTTTTTCACTCTCACACACGCAAATATAACACTTTAAAATGTTTCACTTAACAAATCAATAAGAAACAAAAGAATATGTTTGCTAAATATGTTTGCTTTGTCACATTCCTTGAGAATCCTGGATTTCTATGTCCTTTTTGGTGTATCATGTGGTATCAGTTTTTCTTACTCTAATTAGGATTTAATTTCAATTGCTCAGTTTCTGTAGAGTTTGAGTTCCATCACACAATATTAATAAAAATTAAAGATGATAATAGCAGTGAGATGATAATGCATTCAATTTCCCTATCTACTGGTGAAGTAATTCAAAACATTGCATCTCAGGGGCTGGAGGTGGGTCCTAGATTCCATTCTCTGCTCTTCACTAACTGCAGGGCCATTCTGGCCAAGTCTTAGGAATTCATTGGATCTAAGTTGTTCAGCTTTACATGAGAGGACAGGTTGACATCTTAGACCCCTTCCACTTTCAAATCTGCTCTGAGCTTAGGAAATATTTAAGGATATACTATACAAATAAAAATGGTAGAGAATACAAAACTATTTCACTGTTTTCAGAGAGCTAATGATTAAAATAATGTAGAGTAAATGTAAGAAGCTAAGGATGGAGACGTTAGGAGTGAAAACTTTAGACCTTGTATTAAGCTGTTAGGGCTGCCAAAACAAAATACCGCAGACTGGATGGCTTGAACAACAGAAATTTATTTGCTTACAGTTCCCGAGGCTAGCAGTGCAAGATCAGAGTGACATCAGGGTTGGTTTCTAATGAGACCTCTCTTGTTGGCTTGTAGACAGCTGTCTTTCCGTTGTGTTTTCATATGGCCTTTCTTCTGTGTGCACAAAGAGAGTGAGTGAGCTCAGGTGTCTCCTCCTCTTCTTATAAGGACACCAGTCCTATGGATTTAGCCCCCCACCCCTTATGAACCCATTTAACTTTAACTATTACCTCATGGAAGGCCCCATCTCCAAATACCATCACATTGAGGATTAGGGCTTCAACATTTGAATTTGGTGGGGGACTCTTAACTCAGCCATAATCGCTCTCTTTCAATTCTACCATATATAGCTGAATGACCAGAAACAACTTATTCAACCTCTGATTCTCATTTTCCTCATGGAGAAAATAATCATTCTTTCCTCAAAAAGACATTGTGAGAATTGAATAGAGTAAAAGACCGTAATGTGTGATGTTAACTACAAAATGCTAAAGGAAAAACCATTCAAAATGATTATAAAAATAAAATGATTAGTGCTGGAAAAATTAAGTGCATTTGGAATTGAAAACTGTTAGCATAATTTATGGACCAGAGTTGTCAAAAGAAAGGCATTGTGTCTAAAATAAGAAATAGAATCTTAGCGATGAGTATTGATATTTGAATCACAAAGGCCTGAATTTAAATCCCATTCTTGATTTATTTACCATGTGAATTTGGACAAGTTTTGAAACCTTTTTAAGCCACAGCTTTCTCACCTTTAAAATGAAAATAATATTGCTTCTATCAGGCTGTCATAAAAGTGATAATACTACAGCTTATTAAGTTATTAGTAAATTAACAAATATCATCATTTAAAAGACCTTAAAGGATATGCGAAAAAATGGAAAAGCTGTGTCAACAGGAATGGGCAAGTATGTTTAGGAAATGAAACAGACAGGGGGTATTAACAGAAACAAATGATACATTTGAAAAGATGAGATGGAGTTAGGGTAATAGAGCTTCTTGCATAATAAACCACTGCAAAACCTCAGTGGCTTGAAACAGTTACTTACTCTCACTGGGTTGGGTGAGTGTTGGCTGATCTGGAGTGGGCACAGGTAGGTAGCTCTGCTTCAAGCTGCAGATCTGGCAGGGTGGGGCTCTGCTCTGTGCTGGGCTCACATATGCTCCACATTTCTCATCTTCCCTGGATCAGCAGTTTAGGTGGACGATGTGCCTCTCATGGGAGTGGCAGAAACGCAATTAGGCAAACCCAGTAACCTAAGTGCGTTCCATGCTTCTATTTGCATTGTGTCTGCCATGATTCTATTGCCAAAGTAAGTCACATGTCCAAGTCAAACATCAAGGGGTCACAAGTACTCTCTGCCCAGCATGAGGTCAAAACAAGTCTAGGGTGAGATCAGAGCAAAGTCAAGGGAGGAGGTGTGAATACTTCTGAACAAGAATCTAATATACCACGGTAACAAAAACAAGGTTTTATCTGGAAGGCAAATGGAAAAATTCTAGGTTTTTTGAGCAGAAGAAATGTATGGCATCCATGTGTTTCAGAGAAAAATAATTTATAGGTCCACTACAGAGACTGAAAAAAGGGAATCGGGGAGACTGGTTAAAAGGTTAACACTGCAGCCATCTGGGAAGTGATAGTCTGAACTAAATGGGGGTAACATGACAATCAAATTTCAAAGAAGGGACAGACGCCAAAATCACATCAAAGTAAGAAACCATGAGACTTAAACATTCTTCAGATATAGGAGAAGAAGTGAATGTCGGAAGAGTGGCAGAATAGCTAACAATTGCTGCACAAACAATGACCCCAACACTCTGTGACATGCAATAACAATATTTACAATCCGAGATCATTTTTGTAAGCTGGGAATTCTGGAACAATTTAGCTTGGTGGTGCTGGCTCAGGGTCTCTCATGTGCTTGCGTCAGACAGATGTCAGCGAGGACTACCATCTAAAGGCTGACTACCATCTAAAAGCTGGAAGATCTCCTTCCAAGCTACACACAAGCAATCCACTTCCAAGATACACACACACACACACACACGGCTGGCACATTGTTGCTGGCTGTGACTAAAAGCCCTCAGTTGCCCTCCACATGGACTGTGGAGACTTTCCTTACAATATGCTTGCTTTTCCCTGCATGAGTGACCTAAGAGGGAGCAAAGTGGAAGCAGCCAAGTCATTTATGACCTAGCCTTAGAAGTTACACATGGCACTTCTGACACATTCTATTCATTAGAGGCAATTATTAAGTTCAGAACACACTCTTTTGAAGAGAAGAGTGTCAAAGGATTTTGGACATAGGATGATAAAAACACCACAGGAAAACAATCTATAGCATTTAGTTTTAGACTTACCAAGTCTGTGATATGTACAACCAATGGAAATATCAAACGGACAGTGTAGCTACTGAAACAGAAATTTGGGTCAAAATGATCATTTTTGGAGTTACCTACATAGTTACAGCAGGTGAAAATTCTTTTATCAAATAGATTTTTGGTTTTCTTCCTTTGAAGCTGAGAAGAAGTAGTAAGATAGGTAATAGGAGGTGACTCAGGAAATTGTTCAGAGCTCTGGACAAAGCAATCGAAATATTGGTAACACAGCACTACCTATGTTCAAGACAATTTTATGAAGTATAAATCATTCTTGAGACAACTACAAAAGAATATTCAGGAAAAATATTCCGTATTACATAGAAAAAGCGAATTAATGACAAAATCACAGGGCAAAAATACATGCATCATAGTTAAAGTGGTGTGGGTTTGAAAAAAGGATATTTTAGACTACACAATACAGTGTAGTTGTGTGTTAAATATATCATAAGTCAAACTGTAAAGAAGAAATCCTGCTCAGCCTGACATCTGCTATCCTAGCATTCACACTCACAAAATGTTTTCAAATATGAATTAGTGGGTAAAAGCAGTAGTACAAAAACATGTCTTTCTTTTTATCGTCGCTTCTTTAGAGCTTTGCAATACACTAACTCGACTAGAGTATAAATATATAAGGTAAGACTTTCTGCTAAAATTTCCTTCAGGAAGACCAAAGGACTGTCAGACAAAAATAAAAAATAAGAAATCCTTTCTCCAAATGAAACTTCAGCAAAACTATGAACAGGCTCTGTTTGATTCCATTTCAAAGATTAGGACTGACAGCCATTAAGATGTCAGCCAGGTAGAAAATGACGTCACCTTATAAAATCCCCTCCACATCCGTGGCCTGGCTTTCAAACAACTATATGTTCTTAGGTGGGATTCTCAGTAGCTTAAAAACAAACAAACAAACAAAAAAAACACCTTTATTTAATATTTTTTCTCCAGGCAAAAGGGTTCTAAGTATTTTGCTTCAGGGTTTTGGTTCCCTTTGGTTCTTTAAACTGAAGGAACAGAGCACTGGCCCCAAATCCATAAACACGGAAGACAAGCTTTAGCTTCAAGGTTCTAAAGAAGCTGCCTTTCCACAAAGTGGCCTTGTGATGTCTGTCTGTCTGGGTTCTGTGCAGGTTCAATCGCTTCATTGAAAACATAATAAAACTATGGAGAATGGAACTTGGTGACCCTGTTTCACAGTTTTCCAAAGCACAAGAAAAGAATCGAGGGCATTGAAAAGTGAGTCCAAACTTTTATGGGTTTTCTTTCCCCCAGACCTCAGACAACAGCATTGTCATGAAGCAGCAGTATTCCTAAAAGGGGTCTGTGCATTGATATGCAAATGTGGTCTACAAACATCCCATTGGGCTGCAGAATCCCTGTGTCTAGCACTGTCACACAAATAGTTTTTGAATCTGAACAGTTTATTCAGGACCATAAATATGTGTTTCACCCTGTGAACAAATTCTGTTTGCTTACAGAGTTCGCAAGCAGTGAAATACAAGGTAGACTATAAAACAGCCCCGTTTGATAGGATGCGCCTGAGCAAAGATACTTTTAAATGGACCAGATTTTTATTTACTGCCCAAGATTGTCGTGCAAATGTATCATACCCCAGATTGTAAGGGCTTCTTTTTTTAAATATTATTTTACGGTAGGTGCTCTGTCTTGAAATAACTGGCTTTCTTTTAAAAATAGAAGTTGAAAAACAATTTGAGTTTGCATTGTTACATTTTTAGCAACATCATAAAAACCTTGCTGTCACGTCTTAATAGATCAGTGACAGTGGAAGGAAGAAAAATAATTTTTAAGACATTTTTAAGATGGGAAGATATGTAACAGGGGTAGAATTTACTCCCGGAAACAATATAAATTAACTTTGAAAACAGTTTGAAAAAACATTCCAACCACCAGAATTCTATCTAGCCCACAAAATTTGTACAGATTCTACCCACATTTCCCAATGCTACTTCTAGCCTCTCCTAAGCATCCCACTTCCTTCTGTAACCACTCCACCTCTAGGTAACTACTTACATGTAGCAGACCCACTGAATTCTCAAATTTTCCACACTACCATTGAACACACAGAGAATAGTGTAAGGCAGAGTACAGAAAAGTTCATTTTCTATGAGCTCCATCCTGATTCTTTAAAACATGATTGTATGTCTATTTTCATAAGAAATCAAAGCCGAAAAAAATTCACAGAGAAGACTAAGATTCCAAGTAAAATATAAAGCATATATGCCTATATGGATGAGTCTGACAGAGAACATAACATCAAAATAGAGAATGAGTTGCTTTAAAACACCTATCACCAGTAAATTCTTTTCCTGATGACTATGAAATAACTAAAGACAACTAACGTCTGTAACCACATGTTGCACACTGATGACTATATCGACTCATCTATTTTGACTAGATTTTCAGTATATGGTTGTATGGTTCTTTGTCCTACACTGAGGTCCTCATTCTTGATCTTCCTTCTCTCTGTTCTTTATTTACTCAAGATGATGACACCAGACAGAAGTGGGAAATGTCTGAGTCACTGAATCAGTCACAGAGTCAAGGTGAGGAAAAGAGTTATCTCTCAGAAATGTTAGGGAAGTCACCCTGAACTACACTTTTGAGAACAGAGAAATCTATTTCTTTCTTTGAACACCATTCTTAAATTGTTGAATTTTAAAACTAACAAATTTGTATCATCTCCACTCATATTTTTTACTTTCTATTTCATTGAAAGCATGCTATATTAAAGATCAATATAAAAGCAAATGAATGTTTATGTGCTTCCCCCAATCATTAATTTGACCTAATTGAATAAAGAATAGTTATTATAATATGTTAATATAATATGCTATCACATACTCATAATATATTAGGGAATCATGTTTTATTTTATAAGAGTTGTTGATTTTAATCCACCTAATAAAACCCATTCAATTTTGACAATTGAATATCAGAAATGATGAGTCTGTTATAGTTAAAAGATATATAAAATTAGTATCTTAGTCTAGTTTCACAAAATAAAAAAGAAAGGCAGTAGGGGATTTAAAAAATAAAATTACAACAAAATTACATAACATTTCAAGAAATTGTGAGTAAACATTTGTTCATTTCAGAGGTTAAAGAAAAGGAAAACTGTGGATCATCCCATTGGGAAAAGGAACATAGCAATATTCAGGAAGGAGGATGTTTTAATTAGGAATCAAAGCTTTCAATGCCAAGAAGACTTTGAACATTAATTTTCTTGGGTTAAATTTTGGAAGTACCGGTGCGTCTTTGCTTTCCTTCTCTAGTTTTCACCAGTACCTAGTGTGCCTCTCCCTTTCATAGTTGTAAACAATTGGTGAGCTGCTGAAGTGTAATCAAAATAAGGGACAACTCACGAAGAGGAGAAATTAAATACTCTTCATTGCTTTTGTGATATTTTCATAAATTTTGCAAACAAGATATAGCCAAAAGCATCTTAGAAAACGCCCTGACCTTGGTGGGGCCTTTTCTGCAGAAATAATCACCAGTTTCCATTTGTTTCTTTCTATCTAGTCTTTTTTCTCCAAGAGTAACTGCCATGAATTATAAGCTGAAAACTTGGAGAAACTTTTTCAAAAGATAAACATTTCCTCAACTATTTCATTTCGTATTTCACTGTATAGGTCTGAATATTTGTGTAACAGTCTCTTGGATTTTTATGACATCTGCTTAGTTTTAAATGCGTGCATAATCTGATGCCATTGTTTTTCCTCAGCCGAGACTTTTCTTTGAGGCACTGGTGCCATCTGCTGGACACAAGTAAAATTAAAAACTTGTGACCATTGTCCCCAGTGTGAAAAGTCCAACCAGTGTGTAGTAACTCTTATTCCTTAAAATTTAACCTTTGTAAAAACACTGATTATTGTTGCCATTGTACCCAGAAAAATAGTTTCGTCTCTGTGTTTCAATGGAACATACCAAGAAATAAAATGAAAAGCTGTTTTGGAATATTTGCCACAGCAAATATAGCTTAAAAGTACATTCAATATTAAATAGAACATGCACCGAGTATACTGGGAACACATGATGAAGAGGGCTCAGGAACCTGCCATCAAAATACTAATAGTCTCTTGGGCCACCTGGGTGGCTCAGTTGCTAGGCGTCCCACTTGGACTCAGGTCATGATCTCGCAGTTCTTGAGTTCGAGCCCCACGTGGGGTTCTGTGCTGACAGCTCAGAGCCTGGAGCCTGCTTTAGATTCTGTGTCTCCCTCTCTCTCTGTCCCTCCCCTGCTCATACTGTCTCTCTCTCTCAAAATAAATAAACATTAAAAATATACTAGTAGTCTCATGGGTTGATAGGTCAAAAGAAAGAAATATAATGAAATAAATGCTGCAATAGAATAATTCCATCATTCAAACATGTAACAATTGATGTAAAAATATACTCACTCTTAGAATAACAAAGAAAATAATAGTTCTGGGATTTTAGATAATTGCCTACTTTTGCAGCTAAGAAAACTAAAACTGAAATATTAATATTTTATTCAAACCAGAACCCAGATCAACTCGTGCTCTTTCCATGGCTTCCCCTTTCCTCACAATGATTTCTTACTGAAAATATCCAAAAGAGGATGTAGTGTATGTAAATGTGCATGGGTGTGTGTGTGTGTGTGTGTGTGTGTGTGTGTGTGTGTGTGATGGAATATTACACAGCCATAAAAAGAAGGAAATCCTGCCATCTGCAACAATGTGGATAGAATTTGAGGGTATTATCCTTAGAGAAATAAGTCAGATAAAGAAAGACAAATAACAGATGACATCTTTTATATGTGAAATTTAAAAAACAAAAACCAGAGTTTATAGATACAGAGAAACTTCTAATTATAAAATTAAAATAAATAAGTTCTAGAATATAATACACAGTGTAGTGACTGGAGTTAATAATACTATAGTATATATTTGAAAGTTGCTAAAAGAGTAGATCTTAAAGGCTGTCATCCCAAGAAAAAAAATTGTAACTATATAAGGTGATGGATGTCAACAAGACTTATTGTGGTGACCATTTCACAATATATACATATGTTAAATCATTATGTTGTACACCTGTCACAAACATAATGTTATATGTCAATTACATCTCAGTTAAGAACAGTAATATCCAAAACATAAAAAGCAATGGAAAGAGTATTTCAAAATCTTCTCGCATTTTTTAGTCATACTGTTTTATTGTTGACTGGCTTAATGTACGTCCTTTTCCACTAGATTATAAGATTGCATACCAGAGGTCAGCAGAATGCCTGGCATATACACAATAGGTTTGTGATAAATGAATGAATTCATTCATTCTAGACTTGTTTTCAGCCTCTTAGCCTAGCGAGAAGGGAAGTATTAAGCTGGCAGGTTGCTGAAGGAAAGAGATGGTTGATGCCTATCAGTGGAACGAATACAACTTTATAGGCTAAGAAACACATTTAGAACATGCTCTTATTTTTCTCAGGTATCCATTGAAATTCCTATGGATACGTTAGCTATATTTAAATTAATATCAAAGGATTAACAATGCCAAAAGACTTGATCAAACTAAAAGATATTCCATACTTTTCTCTCTTTAAAACAAATACATATTAATTTGGATAAGAAAAGACATTGAAAGAGCACCTGGGTGACTCAGTAGGTTAAGCAACTGACTCTTGATTTCCTCTCAGGTCATAATCTCGTGGGCATGGTATTGAGCCCCACATCAGGCTCAGAGTGGAGTACAGAGCCTACCTGGTATTCTTTCTCTCTCTCTCTCTCTCTCTCTCTCTCTCTCTCTCTGCCTCTCCCCCTTGTGTTCTCTCTCTCTCTCCCTCTCTCTCTGCCTCTCCCCCATGTGTACTCTCTCTCTCTCTCTCTTTCAAAATAAATAAATAAACTTTTAAAAAAAGACATTGAAAACCAGGAATAGAGAAAAAAGCATTTTCTTCATCACAAAGGTAACTATTTCCTGTGGTAGGCACTATTGTAATTGCAAACCAGCATCAATTTATTTAATCCTCAAAACATCTCTAAGAAATAGATATTATTATTAATTCCATTTTAGAGAAGAGCACACTGATGCATAAGTTTAATAACTTTCCCAGGATCCTAAAGTTAGGAAGGAAAGAAAATTTGTCTGCACACACAGACAGTGGGAAAGGGCTTAAGCTCTTACTCAATATGTTAATGTTTTTTTGATGTATGCTACAAAGACTATCCAGAGGTATCTGAGACTCTTTTCAGGGAGTCTATGGAATCAAAACAATATTCACCATATCATTTGAGACTCTGACTATTATGATAAAACACAACTCTCCAAGTCCATCCTAGTTCAGGCTGAAGCTCAACTATACAAAAGTTATCAGTAGAATCAAGAAAAGTAAGGTTGCAATAGTAGATTGAATTAGATCATTGAAGGTTTTGAACACTAGGCTAAGGATGTATTTCTGCATGCTATGGAAATTCAATTAGGATTATGAATATGGAATAGTACCAAATGGAGTTTGAAAGAAGTATATTAAGTAGATTGGAGATACAAAAACTGAATGTAGAGTAGAACTGAGAAGCAAAATATAGCTAATTGAATGGAATAAAAATTATTACAAGAAAGTGATGAATGTCCTACAAAAAATATTACAGAAGCTTGGAAAAGAGAGGAAAAGGCTAAGAAATTATTTTTAAATGTTTTAAGTATATAGAGAGTTATTATGTAGAAAAGATAGCTCACTGTGTGTCATGCATGAGCCCCCTTGTGGGGAAATGGACTTAAATTTCAGTCCAATAATCTGATTAAATTATAAAGTGAATTATTGATCAATGGGGATGATTACATATTGGAATATACCATAAACAGAAGGTCAACAACATCTCTCCCTGGAAAAATTGTACATGTTATGCTTCATATGATCAATGACTAGAGAAGGTGTCTATTGAGAGGCAGTAAAATGAAAAGTGTGCTGAATCACAGCTCAGAAGTCCTGGCCTAATTATGCCATCTGTTAAGCTCCTCATCAATAAGATAGATATATTCTAAGTGTCTTTGTTTTCATATCCCATATGTTTTTTTATAAGGACCATCTTATACATAAAGGCATATAGTAAGTATAAAATATAGCTCAACAATAGATGCTTATGTCAATGCTGACAATGACAGTGACAACTCAACGCCCACCCTTTCCTATGCTTTTATGAAAATCTAGTATTTCTTCTTCTTCTACTCCTATATTTTACTCCAGAGTCTGGGAAAATAGTGGTGAGTGAGTAAACAGACAAGACCTCAAACTAACAGAAACACAAGTTTTTAATAAAAATACTTAAGTTTACACTGGGAATCTATTTGTTCCCAGATCTATTTGCACTAACAAATATAAGTGAAAAGTTATATGGAGTCCATGTTAGATGATATTGTCTTGATTTGGGGGGATGATTTTGTAAAAAGTTTAACAAAAGAAGATAATTCCAAAATGGTAGAAGTTACAGAAGTTTGCAATTTGTTGATGGGTATGTTCCAAAAGGTACAGTATGTAGCCTGAATTTTAGCCAGCCAAAAATCACAAAAGAATTCATTAAAAATAAACAAAATCAAATAAAGTTGGTAATTTAATCAAGTTTTGTGGTTTATTTTCTTAAAATTGACTCAAATATGTTAAAAGATAATCTCCTTTGAGAGGATTTCCTAGATTTGCATTCTATCCTATAATGAAAAGAGGTAAGGACATTGTATACATAGACATAAACAAAAATGCTGTTTTTACATAAATACATATGCTGTATATACATATCTTTGAATGGAGGGATTTATTTAGGTGAAATATGTTATAGGATTTTGAAAAATGCCTTTAAAATTTTTCTTTCCCATAATGAAATACAGTAGAAAAAGGGTCATTTTACAAGAGTGTTTTATTGTTGCCATCTTTCATCATATTTGAAGAGAAACAAGTTAATCTTATGGCAATTCCAAGCTCTGATAAGCAGTACTATTTGGGTTCTCATGGCAGATTTAGCAATAAATAATAATACTGCCACTATTTGACAGAACAAGCAGATCAACTGACAGTAAGATCAATAAAAAGCTATTAAAGCCTTTCCCCAAATACACACATTCACAGAGCTATTTCACAAAGGCATATAAACTTAAGTCATTTGAGATTGATACCCTAACAACCACTTAGCAAAATAGGAAGGAGAAACTAGGGACTTAAGTTGGTGACTTTGTGACCTCAGTGCAATGGCAGGTATATTTCATATTACAAATACCAAAAAGGAAATTCATTCACTTCCTACAGGTGTCAAAGACAGGAAGATAAAGTCACATATTTAACTCTCACTGTGATGTTAAAAATATTTTAATAGCCACAGTCAATATTTTATACCAGCAGACATTGCAAAAATTATCTAAGCCTTGTTTGTGTTTGAGAAAGTATCTTCAGCTATACTTACTTGAAAGGTCTTCATGCTAAAAATAAAGCTAATTTTTCAAATCTCTAAAACCTCAAAGTTTTTCTTTGAAAAATCAGCATTTACTGAAATTATTTTCTTCTACACTTTCACCTCCTCAAACATGTTTCTATTATACATAAAGAATTAACATATCAAAATAAAATTTTCCAAACTGAGAATTTTAAAAGTTAAAATTCATTTCATTGAAGACAGGAAATACACAGTTTGAAAGTGATATTTGAAATCTTCAACAAAAACTTAGTCATTTCTGACCTTCATCGAAAAAATGAAATAAAATACACTGGAATATTCATTTAATAGGGAATTTACCATTTAATGACAGAAGAGAAACAGTCCAAAACAGATGAAACAATCAACCATAATTGTGAACAGCTGCACACCTTCAGAAAATAAGCAAAAATTCTTACAGAAAAAGCAAAAAGAAGTATTTGTTCTTATTAAAGCCAAATGATTTCCCATGAGGGATAAAGCTCATAATAATCGGTCAAAACTTTATTGGCCAAGAGAAAACTCAACGAATTAAGAAAAGAAAATGTATATGACAAGGGGAGAAAATTCAATAAAGCAGAGCTTAAATTTAATCTTTTAGATGAAAAGGGGCTTCTTATGCCCAATGTTTAAAGTGGCACATATGTCAAAGGTCTGAGAGGACCACCAAGTCATATGGATTATCAGATCACCAAGAAAGTGGGAGCATTAATCTGTGATGGCTGAGGGATAAAGTATCTAAATGTATCCTCTGTGGACCAAATGTCATCACCATGTGATCAAAATCATGGAATGTTCCTTGCATCAAGTCACTATATGTTTCCAATAATTTCTCTACAAGAGAGATCTATAATTTATCCTGTTGAACTTAGAAGACTCTCTCTGGACCAGCAGACTTAAAAATTTACTATGCCTTCTTTTGTTAACACCATAGGATCATGCATTTTCAAAAATGGAATCCAGTAGAAAGGACACTAAAGATGACACCTGATTCAAGTTCAGCCTTTCTTCCTCTATTTCGTCCTCCATTCAGATGTTGAAGGAGAATTCCAGGGGACAGTTCATGCCAAGTAAGTATGAACATCCAGAAGAATACTCATCATTGAGAGATGCCCCTGGCTTAACACATCTTCCATTAACATAAAAAATGCCTCTACACTAAGCACTGAAATATTTCCTCTCTCCCACATCCTGGAAGCATCCAGCCCTCTACTGAGCCTACTTCTGAAGATCCTGAACCACAGCAAAATTCCTTTCTAACAAAACTTTTCTAAAGAAAATTTGCACTTTCTCTTTTAGCTTCATTTCTGTTGAGTGATTACACTACTACTCGAATGAAAGCTTGATAGAAGTATGATTCGGGTAATACTTTACAAATGTAGAACATTTAAGTGTGATTCCTGAGAGTAATTTGCTTCCATTTTAAATTTACTTTGTCTTTTTAAACCATCTTGAAATTTTCCCCTTTTCGTTTTATTGCTGTTAGTTAAGTGAATATGAAATTGCTTATACTGAAGCTTGGTAGGATAGAATTCTTTTTAAAAAAAAATTAATGTTTATTTATTTTTGAGACAGAGAGAGACAGAGCATGAACGGGGGCGTGGTGGGGGAAGGAGTCAGAGAGAGAGGGAGACACAAAATCTGAAGCAGACTCCAGGCTCCGAGCTGTCAGCGCAGAGCCTGATGCAGGGCTCAAACTCATGAACAGTGAGATCATGACCTGAGCCACAGTCAGAAGCTCAATCCACTGAGCCACCCAGGCGCCCAAGTAGGATATAATTCTTAAGACATTTTTTTACATAGATTATTTAAATGTGACTTATGAATAAATTGTTTACATTTTATTCCTTGTAGACAGTGTAAATGTAGCTTTTTGTTTTTAGTTTTTAACAAGTCCCCCATAACATGAACTATAGCAAGAATTTTACACGAGTAATTCAGCAAATGGAGATATGTGAGACTCAAGGGTCATGTCTGTACTCCAAGGGCTGGGTTTACTGTAAGATAAAATATAGTAGCTTGATATCTACATGAGTAAATTTTAATTTATTTTTAAAAGTAAGTATTACTTGGTTTCTACCATTGTATCTAATTCTCTGTTATGTCCTGTGAATTATTATATATGGGCAGTTTATGTCCTTAGAGAGTTAACAATAAAAAGTAACCTCTTTAGGGATGCCTGGGTGACTCAGTCCATTGAGTGTCTGTCTGGCTCTTGATTTCGGTTCAGGTCATGACCTCACAGTTCATGAGATGGAGCCTGCCGTGGAATTCTCTCTCCCTCTCTGCCTCTCCCCTTTTTGCATGCTCACTCTCTCTCTCTCTCTCTCTCTCTCTCTCTCTAGCTCTCAAAATAAATAAATAACCATTTTTTTTAAAAAAAGTAACCACTTCAAATTTTCTAGTTAAAATTAAAGTTTAAACTTTTACATCACTATCTTTAAGATCATATATCCAGCTTCCACTTTTCTATACTGAATGGCATCATTTTTTTTTTTCTGACTAAACATCCCTTGTAGGCCAGGACCATCCTGTAGTACAGTATCTCTGAACACAGTAGACCTATAAGCATTGTAAATAGATTGATAATATGGTACAACCTAGCAAACATTTACACATTTATTTTGTGTAAGATTAGTGCTAAGTACTTAATGATAACTAATTTAATCTTTATAATATTTCTTCTGAAGTTGGTACTATTGCTACCCCTTTTTAATGTTTGTCTTTATTTTTGAGACAGAGAGATACAGACCATGGGCAGGGGAGGGGCAGAGAGAGAGGGAGACACAGAACAGAAGCAGGCTCCAAGCTCTGAGCTGTCAGCACAGAGCCCGACACGGGGCTCGAACTCGTCAACTGCAAGATCATGACCGGGGCCGAAGTCAGAAGCTCAACCAACCCACCGAGGCACCCCGCTACCCCTTTTTAAATATGGGAAACTGAGTCACGGCAAGGCTAAGTAACTTATCCAAGACACACAGCTCTCAGATGGCACTGCTGGAATTCAAACCCAAATGACCTGGGTCTTGAGCCCACTTCAAACCACGCTATGCTGCTTACATGAAGAACAGTAGCATCCAGCAATTGAAGCTCGAATCAGCAACTGCTGTTGTGTCATCACCATTAAAATTCTTATATGTTCCCAGTCTTGGGGCATCTGGGTGGCTCAGTCAGTTGAGCGTCTGACTTCGGCTCAGGTCACGATCTCGCGGTCCGTGGGTTCAAGCCCCGTGTTGGGCTCTGTGCTGACAGCTCAGAGCCTGGAGCCTGTTTCAGATTCTGTGTCTCCCTCTCTCTCTGCCCCTCCCCCGTTCATGCTCTGTCTCTCTCTGTCTCAAAAATAAATAAACGTTTAAAAAATTTTTTTTTAATTCTAATATGTTCCCAGTCTTAATTCTTTTGATCCACATAATTTCTTTGACTCTCTGAGGCTCTAATATTTGGCTAATTACTTACACATTTGACATAGAAACTTGTCAGGAATAGCAATCTGATATTTGAGAAGTAATGAAATAAAATGTTCTAGCTAGGGGCTCTTGAGTGGGCTCAGTCAGTTAAGCGACAGACTCTTGGTCTGTGTTCAGGTCATAATCTCAGTTTGTGAGATTGAGCCCTGAGTCAGGCTCTGCACTAACAGTGAGGAGTCTGCTTGGGACTCTCTCCCTCCCTCTACCCTCCCCCCGCTCATACACGCATGCTCGCTCACTCTCTCTGCCAAAATAAATAAATAAACCTTTAAAAATAAATTAATTAATTAATTTAAAAAATGTCCTATCTAATGTGGATGAGTTCATTTGTATAATGTCCTTCGCTCTGAAAGAAATATCCCCTTTTCTGCCATGATCTTTAGAGGTATGATCAAATGGTTTGCCTTTCTAATAAAATCATTCCTCAGAAGTACTTTCTGACTTTCCAGAAATGAACTAAATGGGGTCTCTGAGAAAGCGAGAAATTATCCTGAAAGAAAAAGAATATACAACATTTTGAAACAATAGTGTATAGTAAATCTAAAGAATCTTGGCACTTTCCCCACCATAAAATGCTAAGGTTATCACTGAGAAATTACCAAATGCTTTTATCCCTCAAAGGGATAAGACCGTCCACCTGGAGGGGCCCCTGGGTGGCTCAGTCAGTTAAGTGTCCAACTTCAGCTCAGGTCATGATCTTGCGATCTGTGAGTTCAAGCCCTGCATTGGGCTCTGTGCTGAAAGCTCAGAGCCTGGAGCCTGCTCTGGATTCTGTGTGTCTCTCTTTCTCTCTCTGCCCCTCCCCTGTTTGCACTCTGTCTTCTCTGTCTCTCAAGGATAATAAACATTAAAAAACAAAAACAAAAAACTCCACCTGGAACTGAGCAGAAGGCTCAGGCTTCTACAGAGACTTATTCAATATTCGTGACTGTAAGAAACCCAACCAGTGTCTGGGTCATGGTTCACAGGACGAAGGAAGGGCTCCTGCCTTTCCCCTTGGCGCTGAGGCTCCCACGTATCTCCAATATATGACAAATGACTTGTTAGTCCATAAGTTCACATAGCTTTAGCAACTGTTATATAATTCTGTCAGCACTTACAGTTAGATTTTAACCAAGGTGACCAGGAAGGCTCCAGCCTGGAGGTCAGACAGAGATCCTGTTTCTGGCTAGAATCCGGAAGAGAATAGAAATTTTCTCATCCGCTGTTCAAGTATCCAATGGGGCCAGAAGCTGAATCAATCATTGGTCTCTTTTGGAAATATAGTTGAATCAGCCCCTATTCCCAGGGGAAAAAAAAGGTTTATTAGCAAATAGCCGTATAACATAGTGATTCCGTTAAAGATTAAAAATAGTGTCCATAATAACTGTATGGAATTAAAAAGATATACATGTTGATTTTTGTTTAAAAGTAAGCCCAATTAAAACAAAGTCAGAAGTCAAAGAGTAAGAGGGTTTCACTACTATAATTACTAACCTTGAAGTTAGAATAAACACACTTAGTCAAGAAACTGAAAATACAATAAAATGTAGATGCTGAAGACATCTTCCAATGAGACAACTTAGAAGCTAGAAAACAAAACTTTTCTTTTTTCTTCCTGTTTATTAATCAGAAAAGACCTTTTAATATCACAAATGTGGGGGGAGGGAATAAAGCTGGGAGACACAAGAGGCTACCTTGTCAAATCATTTATGAGCCTTTAGACTAAAGATAAATCTTGACTGATATATAGACAGATAGATAGATGATCTATTCTAAGGGGAAGGGCAGAAGTGGCTAATAAATAATGAAACTTAAAACTTATGTCTAATAAATGCTTACTCTAGATCTGTGAGCTAGTAACTCTATTACTAGCATATACATATATATGTATGTATATGTATAGAGTATATGTATATGTATATATATGTATAGAGTATACTCTATACATATATATGTATATGTATATATATGTATATATATGTATAGAGTATAACTCTATACATATATATGTATATATATAGTATACACATATAAATTACATTATGTATTATATATATTCTACATATATATGTGTGTGTATATATATATAAATGTGTGTGTGTGTGTGTGTGTGTATATATATATAATATATATATTATTATATTAGATCCATTCTCTGCCACTCTAATATATTATATTAGATCCATTCTCTGCCACATACTAGTTATATGACATTTGCAAGACAGTTAAACCCTTTGGGAAATACACAAGAGGGTAATCCTTTAGAATGAAAAAAGATCTTTAACTCAAAAGATATTTTCAAATTCAATGTGGAAGATTGCCATAGCAGTGGTATGGATAAATTTTACAATGATGTCTAGAAAAGGCCCCTTCTTACTGAATTCCTAATTACGTTTGTATAAAATGAGATAATGTTTTATAAATGAATGGTGATTTAACAAGGTTTTATTGCCTCAAACCCATTTGACCCACTGATAAAATTTCTAATATTTATGACATTGTGTAGAACATTCAAAGGCATTCCAATGGAAGTTCTCACATCATCCATCAGTTTCTTTGAAAACAGGCAGAGTTCTTTATGGTGACATCTGGCTAGTCCCATGATAACCTTTGATCTTTTTATCTGGGATGCATCCACTACAGCAATCACAGGTTTCCATGGCTTTCCAAGTTAACAGCTTAGTACATTCAGGAAAATCCAAATTTTGTATCTTTACAAGTGTGTTGTTAATGTTTTTATTATCTTGGAAGGGGAAGGGAGGTTCAACAATAGGGATAAATTGCATTCTCTTTAGTTAATACTCACAAGACTTGTGGAAAGTTCATTTCAATCCTTTACCTGTAAGATGGAAGGAAGTGTGGTAAAGTAAAAAGAAGCAGAAAATTTGAAATCAGGAGTGAGATGAAGGAACAATCATATATTGAGTATCTATGATGTGCCAGGCACAAATTTTCTATAAATGTAAATACTGAGTATTCAATACTGTATATATAGTATGTAAATATATGTCTGTGTGTCTATGTATATATACTGTGTGTGTGTGTGTGTGTGTGTGTGTATGTGCACGCGCAATTTAACTCAATAACGATATTCCAATCTGTCTTCAAATCTCAACTTCATTGCTTACCAGGTGGACAGGGGCAAATTACGTAACTACTCTGACTTTAATTTCTTCTATTAAATGAATTATATTATAACATCTACTTCACAAGATGGCTGTGAGGATTAAATGGGATAAAGTGTGAAAAAGTATCTGACAAACTGCCTAGAACACAACAGGCACTCGATAAAATCATAATGTTTATTATGCAAATGCTTAGCACTTAACATGGGCCTATCATTATTTTAAATACTTTATAAATACGAACTTTTAAAATCTTCATAACAATCCTTAGGTCACCCATTATTATTATCTCTCCTTTACTGATAAAGAAACTGAAAACCTGAGATGTAAAAATGATTTGCTCAAGATCACACAGTTAATAGAGACAGAAATAAAATTAAAACCCAGGCAATTTCATTCTAGAGTTTCTGCATCTAACCAGTAAGCTTTACTGTCAGGGTTGACTCTGAACTATCTGACAAAACTTTTATTTTAAAGGTTTCCTTTAGATATTTTTTTTTCAACGTTTTTTATTTATTTTTGGGACAGAGAGAGACAGAGCACGAACGGGGGAGGGGCAGAGAGAGAGGGAGACACAGAATCGGAAACAGGCTCCAGGCTCCGAGCCATCAGCCCAGAGCCTGACGCGGGGCTCGAACTCACGGACCGCGAGATCGTGACCTGGCTGAAGTCGGACGCTTAACCGACTGCGCCACCCAGGCGCCCCTCCTTTAGATATTTTAAAATAAAATAATATTAATCCAATTTTCAAAAATTATGTCAAGATGATTAGAAACTATATTGTCTAGTTATATAGATATATTTCAAATAGCCCATTGCTCAAGTAGAAGATAAACAATATACAGGAGGCCAATGATACACAATTAGGATAATTCAAGGAGGATTTAAATGAAAAACCTATTAACAAAAGAGTGAGCTGGCCATAGGGAAACCATAGAAGAGTACAATATCTCAGGTTAGAAACAGTGAGGCTGTGTAGATCAGAAAGTACAAAAGGAGGGAATTTTACTGGAACCCAGAAAAAGCATATTGTGTAGGGAAGCACCCAGTAGTAAAATTATTGGGTCAGAAGAGGCAGCCATCCCAAAGTGACTGGGCAGAGAGGGAAGCAGGGGAGCGGACACCCTGACCTTATACATCCTTCTTGAGGATCTCCCACCAGACCCCTCACTGGCAACTAGAAGTCAAAGAATCTTGTTGATATTGTCTATACAAATCAACCTCCTGGGTCAGGGAGCAGAAAGAAGGCAGGTTGAGGTATTTTTCTGGATTTCTAAAATATTAACATTTTAAGTATCAAAACTTAACATATTTTTGTATTATCTTATCACATATCTTCTTAAAATTTATAACAGTTTGTCTTCTAAAATAAAGTACATAGTGCACAAATACATTTTTGTACTAATTCTAAAATGGTAGCACCCTCAGGAATAACAAACTTGTATAACCATTGGCCTTACGCTAGTGTTCACAAAGCATACCCTCCCACTTCCTCAGAACACAAGTAACAAGCACATTTTCAGGTGCCACGTGAGAAAGGTTTTTTGGGACAATATGGGATTAAACAAAGTTAAGCAGTTTTCTTAACTGAGCAATTTGCATGGCAGAAACCAGAGCTATTGGTATGGCCGAAAAAAAGATCGGAAGATAATATGAAGTGCATACATACCTAACTAGACCACATGATCTTTATTCTTTCCTAGAAGTATCTTTGCAACTACGGTTGCAAGGAACATGCTTTGAGAAATAATTTTTTTCATACCACCTCCTCACCCTTTTGCAGTGTTGCAAACATGAATTTATTTATTCCTTTAGTCAACAAAGATGTATCAGACACCTACCAGATATCAGATGCTATTCTGCATACTGGGTGTTCAGTGGTGCACGAGACAGATGGGATCCCTTCCCTTATAGACATGCTCTGTTTCATTTTATCATGCTTTGTTTTTATCTCCTTTACTTTTTTGGTAGAGTCTCTGTTTTCCCCCCTCACTGCTACATATCACGTGACCTTGTTTGTAACTGTGTGCTTGCTTCTGACAGTACTTTTGCCCCAACTCCTCTAAACTTGCTGTTTGTAATCGTTCATGTGTTTGGAAAAGCACATAGCCAAATATATAAGAATGAGGATATGAGGGGCTGACCTTTCCATATAAAATATGAACCATTTTATGTGAATATATATAGCTATTGAGGCCTTTCTTAATTACCTCCTCATGTAATAACTAGTTGAAAGTCCTTCATCAAGTGAGACAGCATACTTCAAGTGGTTTAACACAGAATGTTTGCTTTCTACAGGGAGACCTTCCTAATAGTCTCAATCTTGGCCTTTCTTGCTATGTGACTCATGCCAGCTTCTGTTTCTTCCTCTGTAGAATTGTAGAAATAACAGTGCCTGCCTGCTAGGGTTATTACAGAGATCAAATCAGGTAACATACTCATAGCTCACAGGAATATCTAAAGTCAACCATGATTTTTGCAGCACTGAAAGTCCTAATGGATCAAATAGAATAGTATATCTCTACAAGCACTGTGACATGTAGACCGTAAAGGGAGCCTTTCACATCAACAGAAATGGCACTGAAGATTAATAATAGGACATCGCTTGATGGCATAAAGCTTGCAGATAGTAGGTTAATATTTTGCTGCAAAGTAATGTTACAATGTGTGCCCAAATCAATTTTAATCTCACTAAAATAAATAAAATAACTTGTTAAATTAAAAAAATGTTTTCTAAACCTCCATAAGGATATTAATCCCACCAGAACCTTGATTTCAGACTTCTGGCCTACAGAATTGTGAGAGAATAAATTCTGTTGTTTAAACTACCCAATCTGTGGTACTTTGCTACAGCAATCTAAGACATACAGCTTCCTAAAATGCACAGCTGATGGAATTTCTGAAGAACAGTGTTTGTGGTCGAGTAGACGCAAAGGTCCACACTCCTGCATACTCAGAGGACCAGGAAACACCATTTTAATCTTATGTGAGTGGTGAGAGAAATTCTTAGAAAATTCCCCTTCATCTTGGGGTTTTCTTTCCTCCCTGCACCTTCTGACATCTGCCTAATGAGCAGCAACATCCCCATGGCCTCCAGGAACATCAGGTCTTTTAAGAAGAAAAAGATTTCCAAATTGGGCTTTTACATTTTAAAAGGGAAGTCCCTGAGGTGAGGAGTGTATGGATTGTATACCAAAGTAGAGACCAGGGGCGCCTGGGTGGATCAGTAGGTTAAGTGTCAGACTCTTGATTTGGAGCAGGTCATGATCTCAGGGTTTGCGAGTTTAAGCCCCACATGGGGATCTGCACGCCTGCCGGCATGGAGACTGCTTGGGATTCCCTCTCTCCCTCTCTCTACTCCTCTCCTGGTCAATTCTCTCCCTCTCCCTCCCCTCTCTCCCTCTCTGCCCTCCCCTGCTCGAGCCCTCTCTTTCTCTCTCTCAAAATAAATAAACTTAAAAAAAAAAAAAAAAAAGACCAGAGAGAAAATAGAGGGAAAAGTAGACGTCCTGGTACCTCAATCTGGAGAGATGGATAGAAGAGATGGGGCCTTGCCTTTGAGGGCTTAGGGGACCGGGGAAGGAAGCTGCAGGGAGAGGGGAGATGCCTTGTAGGGTGCCAGTAGAGTATTTGAGATGGCCAGCCAAGAGGCCAGCCGTGTGGGAACCAAGCCAATGCCCTAGACCATTCCTGGCATGCACAGCTCCTCATCCACAGAAGGGATCAGCCACAGAAGCCATCTGTGGACCATCCAGAAAAGGAAGTCAGCCTGTGCTATGTAATTTTGCAGGGCCCCATCTGAATTACTCCTGGGACCATAACCTCCCCGCTAATTGTCCAAAAAGAAGTGGTTCATAACAGCCCCCACATCCTACAGAGTGACGGTGTTGGTACCTAGACAGGTCGAAGGGTTGGGTGGACTTATGCATATATTACTCACCCTTGGTAAAGTCTCCAAATTTAGACAAATTGCTGCTGAAAGACAATTAGTTTCATTTTCTTAGATGAAAATGAATACTTTTTATTAAGATGATAATAAGAGAAACATTTTTATTAATACTGAATCATGTGCTAGAAGCTGATGTACTCCTACGGACAAATTTACAAAGTAGGGGTTTATCTGCCCCTTACACATGTGAAACTGCTGCTCATAAAAATCAAGAGTCTTTCCCAAGGTTAGGAAATCAGTTAACAGTCATAATGAAAACAGCCACATAGAGTTCTTACTCTATGCCAAGTAATTTCATGTGTTTTACCTTCTGTTACTTGCAACACATGCTGTTCTTAGAAGGTAGCATCAATATTATTATCATTCCCAATGGATACATGGGTAAACTGAAGTGGGAAAAATCAAATGACCTGAGGTCACCTATCTAATAAGTGATAGAACTGAGTACGAACCAAGGCTATTTGACATGGGGTCTGTGTTCTTAGTCACATTCTCTACACCATCATCTTGGTAAGGAAATCTTTCAATCATCAGAAAGCACATTTAGGTATTTTATGTACTACAGGAACATCTGAGATATATTTTATAATTAACCAGAGGTAAAACATTCTTTTCTGTCAAATCATCTTAGCTATCTGTAACACTAAGTCAACAAACAGATGCTCTAACAAAATATATCAATGTATAACAATGCTGGGAGTAGGTGGCCTTTAAAATATTTTTGTGGATTGTGTTGACAGCATAAACTAAAACAACATAAAGTATCCAAATGTCTTCATATTTTTCAATATTATTATTAATTTGATTTTAGGTAATGGCTGTTCCCATAATTATCTACCAAATCTTTAAAATTTCCACGAAAAACTTTTTTTTTTACTATCCTTTCAAAACTTTAGCTAGTACCAAGGGTGTGGCGGGGGGGGGGGGGGGCGGGCACACACACACATGTGCACTTGTATGTGATTTCTACCTAAATCTTTTTTTTTTTAATGTATTATTCCTGTTACGTTGGTTTTGGTGAAAAATGGGGGTAAAAGCTGGTCGTTTCTCTCTTTATAAAAATTCTCTACATACTTGAACACAGTTATTATTGTCTAGACCTCCCTTTGGGAGGCAAGCACATGTCTACTGATACATTGTAGTTCTAGCGTTACTGAACTGGGAAGGCAGCAAGGGTCATGGTGGGAGATTTAGTTAAAAATCTATAGCCAAAAAAATAAGATGATAATAAAAGCATTTAATTTTGGTATTGGATTCTACTTCACTATGCTACAAAAATAATCTATTAATTTTTTATCACTTGATGTATCTATCCACCTGTAAAAAGGGAATAAAATACTTGGCTCTATAATCTGTGTATGGTATTTTAAATACAAAGATAAGAGGGAATTTTTCTGCCACTGCAGTAAAAATGATTAACTTCAGAACCAGAGATATTTGACCACGGTGAGTTTTCTCTAACAGGAACATCTTTTGTTTTGCTGTCCACCTCCCACTGGCAGCTGACCTCGCCTTCTTTTCCTACTCACTACTGTGATGGCCCCAATCCTTTTTTCCCCCAGATAAGCCTTATTCTTTGTGTCCCTGCCCCCTGATGGGTGGGCTCTGCTCCTCCCCTCTGAAGCTACCACCAACCTCTATACCACCCTAATTCTTCCCAGCCTGACTTCATTCACTAACCTCAATTCCTAGCACCTGCTCCTGCCCAGCACCTCTCTCACTGTTTAAAGTTAGTAGATACAAGAGCAAAAATCTCTGGCAGCCAAACAAACATAAGGAAGCCCATCCTGTAGTTAAAGAAGACACACACATATAGTTTATCAGATTAATATTTTATGCTACAGAACACATGTTAATGGGCAGCATGCTAATTAGCTATCAAAAGCTAACTGTTTATACATTATTCTTCCAAGATTTTGAACAATGAACCACAAGCACTGAACAAGCAAATGGGGTCTAGGGACATAAATGAGAAAACAAATTATTCCCACTATTTATTAAGTTTCAACCAATGTGCTAGACACAATAGGTACTTTTGCATTCAATACCTTATTTAAGCTTTCCAGCAAAACTGTAAGCTAGATATTTTTACGGTTGTTTTTCAGATGAAGAAATTGTGATTTAAAGAAAAGGAGAAACTTACCTGCGGCCACTAAGCTGGTAAATGACAGAGCTGGTAGTCGAACTCCATCTTTCAATACCCAAAGCTGTTCACTACCGTGCTGTAATCTCCAAAATATATCAGCCCATTTTTGGTGGTTGTAGATGTTCAGATCTCTTCAGAGGCCTCAGGAAATCTTTAGAAATGTTCCTCAAAATGTGAGCCCTTACACAACACCATTCATGGATAGCATATAATTGGGACCACAGTGACATGTGCTTTTTTGTAGCTAAGTTTAGTATAAGATGTACCAGTGGTAAGAAACAACCATATGTGAGAAAGCCTCAGTATAGTAAATCCAATTCCAGAAATATCTTTTCCTATAAGAAACAAATAGTAAAACAGCTTCATGGAAGATTTTCGTATCAGAAATTGAAGTCTTTGGAAAATTTAAACTTTGTTTTTAAATTAAGCATATTATATAATGCACATACTTTATATTGAATGAAATAAATGTCAAAGGTAAGCATAATTCTTTCCTAAGGTTCCAAAAAACAAAACAAAACAAAAACAAAAAAAACAAAGGAAGAAAAGAAAAAGAAAAAATATTTTTAGCCTCCACACTAAATCAAAGTTATGGAAGATTCCTAAAAATCTTTTTTTGAGGTCATGCCCTATTGATTTCATAACCAAATTATCATCACACTAATTTTCCACATCTGTATTTCTAAAAAGCCAAGACCCCAAATTCCTAGAAAATAATATTTTAAACCCTAGATATTTCTCTTAGAATGACAAAAGATAAGTGCTAGCTTTCTTAGTTTTAGAATCTTCAGCATTTTACCTCTGATAAGTTTGGATATGGTCAAATATTACAAAGATCTTCATCCAAGACAGAAAAGTAAAAATTTCAGTAAATACTGTCTCTAAATATAGACACCTTTTTACTGAGCCCTTGAAATCTATAGATATTCCCTTTTAGGAATCGATTTTTGTGACCATGGAAATATTTTCTTCTATGAATCACTGAGAAGATGGTATCTGTTTTCCCTAATTTATCAACTTTTTCTAACAACTTCAAGTTATCTTGAATATTCAAAATAATGCTGTACCTCTAATATTATTTTAGAACTGTACTATAATAATGATACTATAATATATTAAAATGATAATGTCATTTCTCTGAATAAAATGAGGTCTTCTTATTTTTAAGAAAGATCCACATTATGAATTGTATATTTGTTTTAGTAAATATTATGCTTGATTGTGAAAAGAAATGAAGAGTTAACCTCAACTTGAGAATTTTCAAGATTATTTGACAAGTTTTGTAAAAGTTGCAACTTGATGGAGATCACAAAATACACTTTAGAAATGTGAAAGAAAATGAAAATAAATGGCACTTGTCTTTTGGAAACATAAAGCAAAAGATTGAAATTATAGATGATCAGGTGATCTCTTGGCTAACTCCAAATAAATATTTTATTTATTATTCAGTGAGTACTCACTCTATTGCTATATCTCACATTCATTTCTTCACCCCCTTTTATTCTGGTATATCTCCTGAGTAGATAGCCCAGAGATTTTGAAGGAAGCCACAGAGATAATAGTGGCAATTATAGAGATTCTAAGTGAGTTTTACCAACAACATTCTGTCAGATGGAGTCCTTTCACCCTTTACTACAACTCAGTGAGAACTGGCTCCTAGAGATGTTAAACAGCCTTAGGCAGTCTGACACTTAATGTCAACCAAAGACTGAGGATAGCCATTCCGACCATAAGACTGTGTTTTGCCCTCAGAAACAATGCTCTGTGTATAGCCTGTCATTATTAAACTTTATGGTAAAAAAAAAGAAAAAACATAAGAGTATATGCAAGCTTTTATAAAACAGCAGTGAAAGTCTGTGTCAATAGTTTTCTCTTAAAAATACTTCAGATCTATAAGTCGAGATCAAATTCAGGGGGCTAAACAAATCAATATTGAAAAATCCTTTACTTTTTTTTCTTGTTTATTTATTTTTATTTTGGAAGTAGAGTTGACAGACAATGCTATATTAGTTTCAGGTGTACAACACGGTGATTCAACAAATCTATATATTGCCCAATGTTCACTATGGTAAGAATAATAACCATATGTTTCCATACATTATTACAATATTTTTTACTATATTTCCTAGGCTGTACTTTTCATCTCCATGGCTTATTCTATACCTGTTTGTACCTCTTAATCCCTTTCATCTATTTCACCTACTCCCACTTATCTCTCCTCTAGCGACCACCAGTTTTCTGTATTTAAGAGTCAGTTTTTTTGGTTTTATTTTTTAGATTCCACATTTAAGTGAAATTATATGGTATTTGTCTTTCTCTATCTTGACTTTTTTCACTTAGCATAATATCCTCCAGCTCCATCAATATTGTCACAAATAATAACATTTCATTTTTTTATAGATATATATCAAATTTTCCTTAAGCATTCACCTACTGGTAGATACTTAGGTCATTTTCATGTCTTGGCTACCACAGATAATGCTGCAATAAACATAGGCATGTATATATCTTTTTAAATAGTGTTTTCCTTTTCTTTGGGTAAATACCAAGTGGTAGAATTATTGAATTATAGGGTATTTCTATTTTTAGGGTTTTTTTTAAATTTTTTTAGTGTTTATTTATTTTTGAGAGAGAGAAAGAGGGAGACACAGAATCTGAAGGAGGCTCCAGGCTCTGAGCTGTCAGCACAGAGCCCAACATGGGGCTCGAACCACAAGCCACAAGATCATGACCTGAGCCGAAGTCAGATGCTTAACCGACTGAGCCACCCAGGAGCCCCTATTTTTAGTTTTTTGAGGAACCTCCATACTGTTTTCCACAGTGACTGCACCAATTTGCACTCCCATCAACAATGCATGAGGGTTCCCTTTCCTCCACATCCTCACCAATATTTGTCATTTCTTATCTTTCTGCTTTTAGTCATTCTGATAGGTGTAGGGTGATATCTCACTGTAGTTTTGATTTGCATTTCCCGGATAAGTGATGCTGAGCTTCTTTTCATGTTTCTGTGGGCCATCTGTATGTCTTCAAATATCTTCTTCCATTCAGTAGTTTGCTTTTTTGTTTTGTTGATGGTTTTCTTAGCTGTGCAAAAGCTTTTTATTTTGGTGTAGACCCAGTATTTTATTTTTGCTTGTATTTCCCTTGCCTCAGGAGACATAACCATAAATCTGTTTCTAAGGCTGATATTCAAGGGATTACTGCCTATGTTTTCTTTTAGGGGTTTTCTGGTTTCAAGTCTCACATTTAGATCTTTACTCCATTTTGAGTTTACTGTTGTGTGGCATGTAAGAAATTGGTCCAGTTTCTCTCTTCTGCCATGTCACTTTCCAGTTTTCCCAACACCATTTACTGAAAAGACTGTCTTTTCCCCCAATGTATATTTGTGCCTGTTATCACAGATTAATTGAACATACAAGCATGGGTTTATTTCTGGGCTTATTCTGAAAAGCCCACATGATGAAAGCCTTCGTTGATATTCTTCTCTTAAACATAGTTTAGATTTATAAATCAAGATCAAATTCATGGAACTAAATAAATCCATATTAAAAAATCTCTTAATTTTTAAGTGCTATATTACCCTAGCCAGTTTTGCCACATAACAAATATTCTAAAATCTCAGTGGCTTCCTAAATAAACATTTATTTCTTGCTCATTTTACATGTCAATGACTAGGGTTAACTGTTGGTTCTGTTTGTCTCTGCTCCATGTGTGTCCCTATTCCTGCAGCCAGTCTAAAGAAGCAGCACTTTATGAAACAATTTCATATATACTTGCAGAAGAGAGAAACAAAAGGCCTGCCTAACTTAAGCAACACAGTTGCACTTAAAGCTTCAGTTTCTATGTGGCAAACATCATATTACATTGGACAAAGTAAGTGACATGGCCAACACCAAAGAACACGGGGGAAGGATGTATACTCCTCCCACAAGAGCAAGCAAGTCACACAGTAATGACAATGATATATAATCCTCTTTCTTGGAAGGAGGGAGTAATTGTGAATATGATCTATCTCAGTTTACCTTCTTGGTCAAGATACTCACTTTCTACACTTCGGCATACAAAATTCACTCACACCTATAAGGAAGGCTTCCTAAAAGCTTCAGCAAATCAAAACATCTGTCCTGAAGTTCATGATTCTTTTTTTTTTAAGTTTATTTATTTTGAGAGAGAGAGAGTGAGAGTGAGTGGGGGAACGGCAGAGAGAGAGGGAGAGAGAGAGAATCCCAAGCAGGCTCCATGCTGTCAGCACAGAGTCAGATGGGGTGCTTGATCCCATGATGCTGAGATGATGACCTGAGCTGATATCAAGAGTGGGACACCTGACTGACTGAGCCACTCCAGCGCCCTGTTGAAATGCATGATTCTATTTACACCAAGTCGAAATAGCTCCTCTTGATTTGGACACATATGAACTAAGTAGACAAATTATCTTCTCCATGTGCACTCAACATACAATGGTGGAAGAGAGGCAAGATAAACACATAAGCATTCCCATTTGAAGGAGGGAAAAGTGGAGAACACACAGCCCTCGCTGGCCCATAAAAGCTCTGAAATCCCACTGGGGAAACAAAAGGGCATTGGGGATAGAGAAAACTATTTTAAGAAAGTCTTTGATTAGGAGTCTATAACCTGAGATTACCTCCTCAGAGAATTGTTTCCAGGGCAGCTGATGCCAACTTCTTCGTTCCTTTTCCTTTACCCTCCTGACCACATGTGAATAGAAAATTGGAAAATACGCCCTCCTTAGAGCTGAGCAGTGATTTTGGCCTACTTCCTGCCCAGAGAGAGCTGGGAGTCCACATGTCATTTTAAGCTATAAAAAAACCCCACACATCTGCCATCTCAGGCTGGCAATAATTTTGGCATTAAAACTTTTTTAACATTTTATCTAGATCTATATATCTATATCTTTATTTTGTTTGTTCTATTGTATTCCATGTACTAATAGACACACTCATCTTTAAAAAAATAAAATCTGTTTCTCTCTCTAAACTTAAATATAGGTATTTGAGCTTATCACGCTTCATGAGATCACTCTTCGGTTTTTTTTTTTTTGTTTTGTTTTGTTTTTTTGGAGCCATTTTGTCCAATTGAAAGGATTTACTGAGGGACACCTTAATCCAATCAGGTTTTGTGCACAAGCCAGTAATTTGGTCTTTGTCCCTAAACTGAGTCCTAATCTGCATCTTAATTGGCCTTGGTGGCTCACAGAATTTATCTTTTAACCAGTCAGAGATGAGAAACAGTTTGATTTTCTAACCCTTAGGTCCTGGACTTTCTCAGCTCTTTAGTTTCCTTTCATCTTTTATGTGAAACAAGTCACTTATGCTTGAGCTCATTCTCCTCCTTGCATTACTTTATCAAATGCAGCTTCTAACAACCAATTCACATTCGTAACATTTCAAATCCTCTTTACAGAAAGCTTTAAGTACATTATTATGTAAGTGTATGTCTTCCAAGTTATCTCAGGTAACAGTCTGACCAAATGTTTTGCTACTGCATAAAATGTGTCACCAATTTTTCAGCCTCCAGAAAATTTCCCAACTACTAGCTGTCTGGGCCCTAAAATCAATGCCACATATTTTAAGTTTGCATTACAGTAACACTCCACCTCTAAGTATCAAATTCTGTACTTTTCAACTTTGCTGTCTAACAGCTGTAAAAATCTCATAGGCCTTCAAAAATAAGCATTTCATTCTTGTAAATGTTTCATATAGGCAGCTAGTAGACAGATGTACCTACATTGGCTCTGTTTGGCTCAGCTGTATGGATCTTATTCATAGACACAGGCTGAGATTGAAACCCTTATGTGGTGCAGCATACCATTTGGGGGGCTAAGAAGAAAAGCAAGAGGCTGAGCCAATTCTTAGAATTTCCTTTAGGGTCACCTGGGTGGCTCAGTTGGTTAAGCATCCAACTTCAGCTCAGGTCATGATCTCATGGTTCATAGGTTCAAGCCCCGCATTGGGCTCTGTGCTGACAGCTCAGAGCCTGGAGGCTGTGTTGGATTCTGTGTCTCCCTCTCTCTCTGCCCCTCCCCTACTCACATTCTGTCTGTCTCAATCAAAAATAAATAAACATTGTTAAAAAAATAAAAAGAATTTCCTTTAAAGCTTCTAACTGGATGTAACGTAGTCATATCTGTTCATATCCCAGTGGCCAGAAAAAATGACACTGTTAAATCCAAAATCATACGGCAAAGGAGCGAACATATATACTCCTCACGACAAAAAGCAGGCAAGTCCCGTGGCAATGAGCTGGGAGGTATAAACCACTTATAAGGAGCAGGCACCATGTACAATTGTAATACAGTAATACAACCTACCAAATGCATATTTAGCAACTTCTTCAGATGATTCCAATGATTTTTTTTCTTTGATGCAAGCATCCTCCATAAAAAGTTAAAAAAAAAAAAAAATACGCGCATGCCACTTTCCCAGAAAAGCAAATTGTTTATGGAGCCTCTTAAATAGCCTATGTTTTCAAAAATGGTAGTGAGTCTTGTTTTAAGTTTCTATCATTAGTAGGCACTGTTGAGGAGGTTATTTCTCTGTGTAATAAAACCTCCTTTTTCGTTATCTCCATCAGGGCAGGTCAGCATAGCTGAGACTGTAATTACTCCTATTTGCAATGATCTCTGGCACACATCTGGAAGACTAGGGCCACCCAGCAGGAAATAAAAAGGAGTTCAGCAGTCATATCTTGTCATTGCCGTTCATTCATGTCTTTGCAACTATTGCTGACATTATCAACATGGGCACTGCAGTAAGACATGCCAAGACCTCTGAGGTCAGTCAGTGGCTGGGATAAAACAGACATTCTAGAACTATCTGTTGAATGATATTAAATTATCTAACACTACCAGAGTATGGGATCAAATCTTTAACTGGTCCCCACCATAATGCCAATCTGCTGATTTGAGTATATAAGCAAAATAGTTCTGTCATGGCCCTCATCCCCTTCAGTCCCAAACCATTGTCTAAAACTCTAATTATATTTGATATTGTTTATTTTATTTTTTTTTCAACGTTTTTTATTTATTTTTGGGACAGAGAGAGACAGAGCATGAACGGGGGAGGGGCAGAGAGAGAGGGAGACACAGAATCGGAAACAGGCTCCAGGCTCCGAGCCATCGGCCCAGAGCCTGACGCGGGGCTCGAACTCACGGACCGCAAGATCGTGACCTGGCTGAAGTCGGACGCTTAACCGACTGCGCCACCCAGGCGCCCCGATATTGTTTATTTTAAAAAGTAATTCACTTTAATATATAATTGATTTCACCTTTTTTTTTTTTTTAAGTTTATTTTGAGAGAGAAAGCACAAGTAGGGGAGGGGCAGAGAGAGGGAGAAAGCAGGCTCCACACTGTCAGCATGGAGCCCAAGATGGGGCTCAAACCCATGAATTGTGAGATTATGATCTGAATAGAAGTCAGATGCTTAGCTGACTGAGCCACCCAGGCACCCCTCATTTCATCCTTTTAAAAGATGTTTTATTTTATTTTACTATTTTTTCATGTTTATTTATTTTTTAGAGAGAGAGAACACACGTGCGCACATGTGCGCACAGGCAGGACAGGGGCAGAGAGAAAGGGAGACACGGAATCTGAAGCAGGCTCTGGATCTGAGCTGTCAGCACAGAGCCCGACATGGGGCTCGAACCCACGAACTGTTGAGATCATGACCTAAGCCAAAGTCGGATGCCTAACCGACTGAGCCACCCACGTGCCCCAAAAGATGTTTGATTTTAAAGGGAGAAATATTTTTATTCAAATATGTTTTTCTGGTAAAGGAAATATTTTGGAGAGAGAGAGAGCTGCTTTTCCCTCCCCAGCTTCAGAGTTCTGTCCCATCAACTTGTTCACAGTACGGGATGTTTGTTTCTGTCTCGACAATGTACATGAAGTTCTTCTTTGTAGAGCATTCTCCTCCACACACCACACTTCCTCAAGTAGTTAATTCCTAGTTATTATAGAAAGCAAAGCCAAGAGAAGATTTTCACGACCGCTGGATCAGTTTATGACCATCTGATGTAAACTTTGACAGAAACATGTACTTCTTTTTCATAACCCTGAACATACTTGAAAATTTTAAATTATCTCTGTAATTGGTTAGTGATTATCTCTCCAAGTAGAGTTTTAGCTCCATAAGAGTAGAGTCCATACCTAACTTCTTCACAACTGTATGCCCAATGGTTATTCTACCTGTTACACATTACATGTATCCCAAATGTATGACTATATGAAGAAATAAATGGGGATTTGGACTCTCGTTACATAATGCCTCTATTTAAAGAGAGCAGCAACTTTCTATATAGTGTCCTGAAGTGAAGCTCCAAAGAGCTTTCTTACTTCCCTTCTGAATGTGGTGGTCTCTTCCTGTCAGTCTACTTTCTTTAAATACCCTTTATTTTCTGAACTTTTAGCACTTCATGACCACCCATGACCAAATACATCCTTAGAAATTCCTCCAGTTACATGACTTTAAGTTACATTGTGTGTTTGTGCATGTGGGTGAGTTTGCACGCACATGCGTGCGTGTGTGTATGTGTGTGTGTGTGATTTAGGAACTATGTCTTGCTTAATCAGGACATGATAATGTTAAGAGAAACAAATAAATACAAGGGTAATTGTGTTTTTTTAAGGTTTGCAATCTGGGAGGTATTGAAAATGATGTCATTCCCTAATGACCTCATTCATGATGGAATTGTGAAGTGGGTTATGACAATGAAAGCATTACTGGGAGAGTTTCCAAATCCATCTGGCAAGCACAGAACATATATTTTTGAAAACGATTGCTCAGTTTCTAAATGTAATATGCTAAGATTCAATGTCAAATGAGTGAGAAAGTAAACATAAAAGACAGCAAACATAAATCATTAATATAGACCAAAAGCAAGAGAATATTTTATATTTTGTAACTTGGTTATCAAGGCTTTCATATAGGAATAACATGAACACACATTTACATGGCACTTCTGAATTATGCTTCAGGAACTCAAATTATTCTACTCTGTCTAATAACTTTTTAACAGATTTTCCCCCCAGGAAATGTATTTTTTAAATCAGGTTTTGTAAAGTATAAATTATATACAGTAAAATTCACCAATTTTAAATGTTTAATTCAATGACTTATAGTTTTGACATATTTTTTCTTCCAACTAAAATTTCAAATTTCATGGAAAAGAAAAATGTATATTACACAACGTCATTCTATTTAAAATTATTTAAGATGTGTGTATACATTTTTATTTCACCTTACTCTGAACATAAATGTTACATTTTCAAATAAAACTGAGTGTTAAGTCTCTCATATCAAAAATTCCTTTTTAAAGTGAATTTTCAAAACCACATAGGTCTTTTCCCTATTAAGAGGTTTCCCTATTACCTCAGAGAAATAGTCAAAAGATAAGACACATGGAGGAGGTAGGAAAGCAAAAAAAAAAAAAAAAAAAGAATTGTTTTTCATTAAAAAAATAAATAAAATGTAGCTTCTGTATTTAATTTCTAGATACTGAATGTGATATTATTCATTAGTCATCATGAAATCATTAGTTTTCATATCATCTTGAAAATCAATTGTATATACTAACTCCAAGTCACCTAGGACATCTTCAACCGATTTATCAGACTTGACCCCTTACCCACTAGCTTGCTCAGGCACGGGTCAGACCTGACCTAGCCTGCCATGCCCAGCAGACAACCAACACTCAAAGGGTCTTTCCAAAGCCCTTCTCCACTGACTATGAAGGGGCAAACACCTCCATCCTGCCCACCGTAGGTTAGGAGAGTTACAGCATCCAAATACTCCCCTCTCAAAATCTTCCTCTTAATCTTTAATTCTCATAAACCTTTTATCTCAGTGCCTCAGCCAAAATTTCAATCGAATTTTAGTTGTTTTTGCATACTGCTACAGCTGAGCATCTTACTAAAGACTTGACTAATACCTCCTAAGGACTCAACCAAACCTTTTTTTTCCACTGCTGTACAAGAAATCTTACCTGACTATTCTTGAGAAGTTCAGCGTAAATTATTAATGGTGGTTAACTCTAGGAGGTGGGAATGGAGAGGATCAGAGAATCTTCACTTCTTTACTATAAAGTAATATACATATTTTTGTAATTTTTAAATTTGCCTCCAGAAGCACATCTTACTTCTCTAGTATAAAACATGTTGGAGACCTGAAAGACAAGTAAAACATAATAAATGTTTTACATAATCAAAGGTTTACAAATAAGGGGTACCTGGCTGGCTCAGTCAGTTAAGCATCTGACTCTTGATTCAGCTCAGGTCATGATCTCATGGTTTGTGTGTTCCAGCCCTGCATCAGGTTCTGTGCTGACAGCATGGAGCCTGCTTGGGATTCTCTCTCTCTTCCTCTCTCTCTCTCTGCCCCTACCCTGCTCATACTCTCTCTCTCTCTCTCTCTCAAAATAAATAAACTTTAAAAAAAAAAAAGTTTGCAAATAAAACAATAAAGGAGAAAGTAAAATTTTTCTTGCAAGTAAAGCATGGAATAGGGATAGAAGAAATAAAAGGGATAACTTTTGCTAATAAAAAGGTGGAATTTTTGTATTTTGAGAGTCATTTTGATGTGGCTTCACCAAAACTACCTAATGAAATGTTCCTCAGTCAAAATAACTGCATCAATATGAATGTTAAAAGTGGTTACATCAGAGTGGTCTGCTTCCCTCACTGTGGAAGCATCTCCCATGAACAAGTCATTGGTAAGGCAGCACACCCTCGGACAAGTTTCTCAGAGCCATCCTCGCCTACTTTTAGCCTGCTTCTCTTAATACACGTGGATGCCCACTCAGTTTTCTGATGCAGATTTCACTTATCTCCCTGGGATTTGTTCTTGTCTGGTACCTGGCTCCTCTATCTGATAACAAATTTTGCTTGACCCTGGAACAAGAAATCCAGAATGTTGCTTCTATATGTAAGTGCCTCTTATTGCTCTTATTGGTCATTCCAAACAGTCTCTTGAATCTTGAAATGTGAGCCTCCCTACCTACTTCTTTTATTGTCCATACATGGCCCCAGACTCCTTTTCTAAAACTGTTATATCAGTCTTCATCCCAGCTTTTTTCTACCTAAGCAAGGCCACCTAGATGCTATGCATATTCCAGTGTCTTCTCCATAATGTTAACAGGGACGTTGTATGATGTGGTCACCAGGCATTGAAATGATATTGCCCATCATTGTTGTCTCCTGAAGATTTACTGCTGTTACACAGATATTGTCATGGCCCTGGCCACCAGTGAAGACATTTCAGGTTAGGTGTCAAATATAAAGTGAGTCCCACTGAAAAGGACTTTAAAATATCCCTCCCACCACCATGACTCAGATACATATTTAGCCTGACAGAGACCCACAACCTTCAGAGACAGTAAGCTACTGTGCTCAAGTGAAAGACCAAAACCTCTCCTACCTAAACCATTCCAGAATTACACATAAAAAGAACAACCAGATTTACAAAGGATATTAGAAGAAAACAGCACCTTGCTAGAAACCATTGATGAGATTCAGGGCTTAAAGCGTGTGCTTTCTTAAGCAAAGCAGGTCAAATGTATACAAAAAGATAACTGGTGGTGCTCGATAACTTGAGACTTTACTGAGAATGTCTGAACCCATGTTCTGAGAACTCCCCTTAGGTAACTACATAAATGTATATACCAACTCTGCTATCTTAGCCAAAGTGCCGGAAACTAGAAATAACCCACCTCCTATTACATTTCATGAAGAATTGATTTTTTTAGGGGTGCCTAAGTGGCTCAGTTGGTTGAATGTCAGACTTTGGCCCAGGTCATGATTTCATGGTTCTGAGTTCCAGCCCCACATTGGCTTGTTGCCAATGGCAGCCTCTCAGCACAGAGCCCCCTTTAGGACCTTCTTCCCTGCCCTCCCTTCCCCACCACCCCTCCCCTGCTTACACACTGTCAAAAATAAACATATAAAAAAAAAATATTAAGATTCTTTTAGAGAAAACAATCAAGTGGGCAGGAAAACAAGTTTCATTTGATATGGCAGTCACAAGTTGTTTTTTTACACTGTGATGTGAAAAGATAGATTTGGTGAGTCTTCAGTTAAATTAGATTAGAATTTTCATCTCATCTACACTTATTTCAATGTAATTGCTACCAAAGGCAGTTAGTACAGATACAAGTATGCACGCCACCCATCAGACTTCTCCTTGAGTGCCCAAAGTACCTTACTTCTCCAATAGAACTGAAGAATTAAAAAAAAATTCATCTTCATCCCAGTGTAGGAGTGAGGGGAGACAAATAAAACTAAAGATCTTTATGGAGCTCAGTTAATAGAAACCATCCGGTAGAATCCTGAATATGCTCCTTATTTCACAGGCATTTAAGGTATATCCAAAATGTTTAACCTGGCATCTTAAGAAATCCTACTGCTTCCACGCTCTGGAAAATATCAGAGCCAGGACTCTTCACCTCCATCCCTGGCAATTCCTTCAGCCTGCCATGCCAGAGGAACAGAGACACGGTTGACTGGCCTAGTAGCATGACAGTTTATCTCAAGGCTATCAGACATTTTCATGTAATAAAAATGCCAAAGAATTTAGGAGCATCTGCTTTGGTATCAACTCTTAGATCTTTACTGAATCACACTAAATATATAAATATAAGTATAAATATTTAACACACATAATTACCATAATCTCCAGGGATATTTGGCCAGTCGATTTAATTTCCTACCTTTACAGCCTACTCTGTTTATTTGAAAATGTTCTGGATTCATAGCGGGACACACACAAATCCCAGGAACATGTACTTGTTTGGTGTGAGTTGGGGTGTTTGATTTCTCCTCTGAAAGATCCACAAGCAGCATGAGGAAATAAACGTAGGCTTGCGGAGACCCACTGGGGACTTTTTTTCTGTTTGGTCAGTCATTTCTCTTGTTGGCATATGGCACTACATGTGTGAATTTATTGCTTTGTTGTTGTTGTTTTTTTCTTTTCTCTGGATATCCTCATTACATGAGAAAATGTAATAAAAACCTTTGTTTTCCTGAGAATAGTCCTATCCTTCACTTTCAACAGCACCTGAGGGCTCTTCAAACATTCTAAAGGAAAACTTACAGCCCGACAGATTTCTGAGCTCACACATCCCCACAACACATAGTGGCCACAGAAGACAAATATTTCTTGGTATGAATTACATCCAACAATTCATTTACAACAGCATGCCTAATGAGGCAAAACAGTCAACACGGACAAAGAAAACCCCATGCCACAAGGTGCCAGAAACATGGTTCTACATAAGTAATTCTTCTTTATAATCCACTGACAATATGTAAGTCACCTCCTCAATCACCACACAAACAAAACTGAAACATTAAATTCTAGAAATTGCATAAAAATGAAAAATTATAATATTATAATTTAACAGGGATTGATAACCAAAAGGAGGAGCTAAAAAGAATGTTCCATATTCAATTATTTTTTCAGTTACCAAGAATTTAAAATAGCCTATATAATGACTGGATATTTAAAAAGACTCTCTTTGAAATGATTATCAGTCACTTCTTTCTTGATGTGAACTACAGGTTAAATCCACAGAAAGACTGAAGATGAAATAGCGTGTACAGTTTACGTAGTTTAAACACCTGTAACACTACACAAAGGAAAAGGAGAATAAGAAAAAAGTAGCAAGACTAAAGAAGTACTAATAGAAATGAGGCAAAATATTTCACTGTAGTTGACTAAGCTTTTTGGTTTGGGGTTTCAGGCTTTTTAAGGCTAATCTTCAGTAGCAGTCTAAAACATCTGTGTATCACCATTTTCCCAACTCAAAGGGAATCATAAACAAATTGACTGCAACAGTACATTGGGTTGGGCTACCATAACAAAATACCATACACTGAGTGACTTAAACAACAGAAATTTATTTTCTCACGTTTCTGAAGGCTCTGAAGTCCAAAATCAAGATGTGGGCCGATTGGGTTCCTGGTGAGAGGTCTCTTCCTGGCTTGCAGATGCTGACTTCTCACTGTCCTCACACAGTAGAGAGAGGGGAGGCAAACTCTCAGGTGTTTCTTCTTATATGGGTACCAATCCCATCATGAAGGCTTCACCCTCATGAACTCATCTAAACCTAATTACTTCCCAAATGCCCTATCTTCAAATAGCATCATATCAGGGGTTATGACTTCAACATATGAACTGGGGTGAAAGGGGGACACGATTCAGTCTATATCAAGCAGCAACAGTTGCTCTCTTCCCACCACACACACACACACACACACACACACACACACACTCACACTACAGGCACAGCTCCAGGAAAAACAACTAGAGTTTATCTTTCCTACCATCATCATCACCCCGCAAGGTGTGTAGGCCCTTATCTTCCTTCTCCTGTCTTTACACGGGTCTTAGGCTGCTGCAACAGTGTAAGTTAAGGGGGTTTGTGGAAGATCTTGAGGCACAGATGGGCAACACTCCATCTGGTCAGTCATCAAAAAAGTTCTAAAGATCACGGAGTGAAAAATATATTCACGGGACATAGATTGGAAAAACAGCCAGTCTACTTAGTCCCTGGGCACAAGAAATGGACAGTATTTGGAGGCAAGAGTACAACATAAGGAAATAATCAGAAACACAGGCAAAGAATTATGTACCAGGATGTTCATAGAAGCATTATTTAAAATTGCAGAACAGGAAAAAAAAATTGGACTCAAACCAAATAGCTCAAAATAGGGGATGGCTAAATAAGATGGACTATTAAACAGATAATAAATATTATGTTTTCAAGATATATTTAATTAAATGGAAAAACACATATGATATACCGTAAAGTTAAAAAACATGCACAGCTATATACATAGTATGTTTTAAATCAGTGTCAAAAGTGCTATATTCAAAATAAGCTGAGACTTGTGAAAAATACTTAGGACAATATAAGGTATCCATCATGTTTTAGGCAATGAGAAAAGAAAAGGCAGGAAAAGAAGAACCCTACTTCTTGAGGAAGAGAGCAATTGGCTAACAGACAATAGATTTTTTTTTCTCCAGCAAAGGAAACGATCTACAAGTTCTAAAAATAGAATATACAGTGAAAACATAAATTTCAACCCAAAGTGATAAGAAAGGCTAGTCCATAGGCTAGATAAGGGGAAAAATCATATCTGTTTTTGTGTACCATCACATCTATAACACCTGGTACATTGGCACATAGTAGCATCTCAGTTAAAATTGTGACAAAAAATGAAATATAGAAGTGAATACACACTAAGAAATACCCAAAATTGTGGTTATCAGTAGCTGGGGTTTGGGGGAAACACAAAGGTTTTAGTTAAAGGCTGTAAACTTTTCTTACAAGATTAACAAGTTCTGGGACTCTAATGTAGAACATGATGATTATAGCAATAATACTTTGTATTATTTATATATATTTATATTTATTTTATTATAGTTAATTATATACCTTAAAGTTGATGAAAGAGTAGATCTTAAGTGTTCCCACTACAAAAAAGAAATAGTAACTATGTCACAGGACAGAGGTATTAGCCAATACTATGGTGATAATCATTTTGCAATATATAAGTGTATTAAATCAACACCCTGTATACCTTAAACTTACACAATGTTATAAGTGAACTACATCTCAACTATGTTTAATTTCTTAAATATTTTTTAAAAAAGGATTAAGGAATTTATAAAAAAAATTTCAGGGATATCTCAAGTTGCTCAAAAAATGTACAAGTATGTCTTCAGTATTTGTAGATAAGTTTCAAAAGGTCAACGAATCTCCTGAGTGGTTTCAGAAGAGTGTGTAGAGAAAATTTTCCAATAATTTATCATGGAAATTAAAATTGATGTATTTGATACATTCAATCCTAATGCCTAAGGAGATTTTAGAGCAGGTTGCCATATAGATGATTGGTCAGAAAGGATTTAGGTGTTTAATGTTAAAATAATTACAAATCCTTTTATCCATATGTGACCAAACAGAATTCAGCCTCCACTGGTAATTGTATTTCATTATTTAGTAAAAAAAGAAAAAAATAAGAAAAAATTTTTAAAACAAAAAAACAAAAATGGGCAACCACTGAAGATTTTTGAACAGGAACTTCACTTTGAGAAGATTAGTCAGTTCTGTACCTAATACACTGGAAATTGAAGAGACTGGAGGCCTAAAGATCAAGCATATGACAAACTGGAATACTCTAGGAAAAAGCAGTAATAGAACAAGAAATACAAATTAAAGTTTAAAAAGAGGGGATTAAGAGTAGAGATGTATGTTAGGGTTTCCTAGCATAGAGTGAGGTGATGCTTCAGTTATTGATGAGAATATGTTGGAACTGTCAATCAAATAGGGCAGCAAGCTCAGGCACCCGCCCCTCTGGAGGAAAAAAAAAGGGCACATCTGAGAGAGTTCGGCACCTGAGCAGGTGATACCGCCGTCCTCCTCCCCCCCCCCCACCGGCACCCTCTCCCCAACCAAGAGGGAGCCTGTGGGGCCAGGTGGAGCAGGCCCTCTGCTGTGACTGATGGTGGCAATAATGGGTTCATATGTTCTACCAAAGGCAAAAGTCCATTTAGTTTTGAGTGTAGTCCACCTCTCCCAACTGATTCCTCTTTTTCCATTTTTTACTTATGCTAAAAGACCTATCAACAACTAAAGCAGTTTCTCTCTAGAGATTGCTGCATAACACAAAATTTTAGAGATTTTTTTCAGTATTCTGTATATAAGAATAACAGAAAGATGTGCTGTAGAAATATTTCTATCAGAAATAGTAAAAAAAAAAAATTGGTTTGCCATTTAAATGTATATGCTTCAGTTATTTGGGAAATTTACTGACATGAAACATATCTTGTTTGGGCAATGCTGGGAAAATGAGGTGTTGCTGTCTTGGTTTAGCAATATTAAATCACAGATTATATCTAGACAGTGAAGTGATTGAGAAGTAATTTTGGTTTCCTCTTCAGAAAGGGGGATCAGAGAGATTTTTTTAAATAACAATCATCAAGTACAGTAATGGCAAACACTCTGAAAAATATTGAGTGTTGCAAGCAATTTATTATGCCTATGACATTTTTTAAAAGATAATCAGTCAATATTGCAATCTTAAATATAAACTTGCAGAGTGCTAAATCCTCTTCCAAACTAAACTTCAAAACCCTCAAAGATGATTGTCTATAATAAGCAAGACAGAGAAGTTTACTTATGGCCCAATGTTAGACTTTGAAGTTCACTTTTAAAGAATGTATTTGGAAATAGTTCTCCAAAAGAATGTTAATTATGAGAATGAAAGGAAATTTAAATCCTTTAAAATTTTATTTTTCAATCTCTCTGAGAAATGCTTCAATGCCTCCTTTGATATGATTCATATCACCCCTTTAAAAGACACAACAACAATAAAAACCTCTTTAAAATTAGCAACTCAAAAATTCTAACATTTCATAATGTATGTTCACTTCACAATCATAATACCATGATTGTAAGGATGTGCCACAAAGAAAGGAAAAAAATACTGCTATACAAGTTATAAAAGAATGTTTTCTGTAACTCAGAACTTGAACTACGTACTTATTGAAAGGGCTTTTTTTTTTTTTTTTTAAATGTTTATTTATTTTTGAGAGAGACAGAGTGTGAGCGGGGGAGGGGCAGAGAGAGAGGGAGACATAGAATCCAAAGCAGGTTCCAGGCTCTGAACTGTCAGCACAGAGCCCGATGCGGGGCTCGAACCCATGAACCGCCAGATCATGAACCAGACCAAAGCTGGACGCTCAACCAACTGAGCCACCCAGGCACCCCTTGAAAGGGCTTTTCAATACTTACTAACCTTAGTAAGTTTAGTTAAGTTTTTTTTTTTCCTTAGATTTTTATCTTGTGTCATTCTTGAGTCTATATAAACAAATATAAACAAAACAAGTTGGTTAGGGTATTCCTAAAGCTTACTCATGTCCTAAGTCCAACATTTCCAAATATTTTCAACTAGACTCATGGGTGACCATGTTTTCCCACATGGTATTATCATCTATGCCATCATGTCTCTGCAATTTTATTCCAAGTTGCTGACTTTCATTCCGTAGGTCTTTTTTTTTTTTTTTTAATGTTCATTATTTTGAGAGAGAGAGAGTGCACACACATGTGAGCAGGGGTGGGGCAGATCAAGAGAAAGAGAGCAAAAGAGAATCCCAAACAGGCTCCACACTGCCAGTGCGGAAACCCATGCGGGGCTTGATCTGACAAACCATGAGATCATGACCTGAGCCAAAATCAAGAGTCCGATGCTCAACTGACTGAACCACCCAAGTCCCCCTATTCTTCTGGTTTTTATGCGTGTGAACAAACAATGACAACTATATCAGAACCACAAGACACAACCCATTTCCAGAAATGTTAAAATGTAAAATGAGATGTAAATGGTAGAATCTTTGAAATATGATGCATCTTAAGAACTAAGATATACTAAAGAAATTTGGTTTTCAGATCTAAGCACCCCCGCCCTCCCACTCCACGGAAGCAGAGTTGACACACTGTTACATTAGTTTCAGGTGTACAACATAGTGACTGGACAACTCTATCTATTATGCTGTGCTTACCACTCAGCTCTAATTACTTGTAGGCTCTTGGAATTTCTGCACTGTTCATCTTAAATTGTAAATCTGACATTTGAAAAGTGTTAACTTCACTTCAAAGGGTTAATTTAGAACTTTAAAAAAGTAAACAGTGGCCTTCCTGCTGCTTCTTTTACTGTAGTAGTGATGTCAGCACCCACAAAGGAGCCAGCACTGACTGGCATCTTTACCAGCTACAGCAAAACCATCTACTTACTGACACCTTAGGAGCTATTAAATTTACACAGAACTGAACTCATCCTATTCCCATAGCCCCAAGATTAAAAAAAAAAAATCCTTGCTTCTCAGAGGTTATAAATAAATCCAGGAGAGATGGTGTTTTTGTTGGGGTTGTTTGTTTGCTTGTTTTGAGAAAATATTGTCTTATTTCAAGTTATGGACTGATTCCTGGAAATTAGATTCAAAATTTTTGAGACTACAAACACTGAGTCAAGCAATACTCTTGAAGTAAACACCCTAGCAGTCAGACTAGTATGATACATATGATTAAGGCATTGTGGTGCTGACTTTTGCAAGTTTATACCTGAATCAGAGAAAATCAGCTACAAGATGAATCTAAACAAATAGTATGCCTAAATATATTATGTACACTGAAATTTTAGTTTTTCAGATTTCAAAATTATTCAGGTCAGCTTTGAGATTTTTTTTAACTTACCAAATATCTCATAAAGTAGGAAACACAGAAATGGCAAAAGGTTTTGAGAATTTCAATGTAAAATGTTTTTAAATGCTAGACTCTGATCCATTTGCCACTGGGAAAAATCACATCATTTGCAACTAGATTTTGAATAAGGAAGATTAGGAAAAAAGGAAAGAGCAAACAATACATTTTACTAGGCATTTTTCTTCATGCATATGTTTATTATTTCTTTAAGAAACGTAAGTCTTATCAAACTTTAGTTAAAAGCATGAAAGAAAAGCAACCTAAAATGGGTCAACTGAAAACACATATAATAACTACAAAACACTAAAAATAAAATTACATTAATGTGTACTTTTAGTTCAAATAAGAAAATAATTTAGCCTGAGATGATATTCAAAGTATATAATAACTGCCGGGCACGGACCCAAATCAATTAGAACGACACTGTTGTCAACAAGGACAACCATACATCCATCCAATCAACTGGATACCAAGCCAGCAAGTCAGTATGTGGTGTGCTCCACAAATTGTTCAACATCTCAATCTATGAAAAAAATAATGAAACATTTCTATTACTTGTTTTACTTACTAGAAGAGTTCTGTATTTTCTTGTACTAAACAGCTAATGTGGGGGAAAAATATCTTGATTTTGTTTATTTAGAAAAAAATTGTGCACTTTTTCCATTGATAGGAAAGAGATGATAGAGATATGGAGGCCAGTTACTTGAATTACTAGAGATGACAGAAGGATCTGACAGAGGGAGAAAAAAGGAATTCAGAAAACTGACAACAAAGAAGAAAGGTGCCAAGGAGAAATTTCTAGTAGTCAACACGGCCAGAGGACTTTTAAGAACTAATGCCCTGGGGGTGCCTGGGTGGCTCAGCTGGTTGAGCTTCTGACTCTTGGTTTCAGCTCAGGTCATGATCTCCTGGTTTGTGAGTTCGAGCCCCATGTAGAGCTCTGCACTGACAGTGCAGTGTCTACTTGGATTCTCTCTCTTTTCCTCTCTTTCTGCCCCTCCCCCCAATACTCTGTCTTTCTATCTTTATCTCTCTGTCTCCCCTCCTTGTGTGTGCACACTCACTCTCTCAAAATAAATAAACTTAAAAAAAAAAAACTACTGGCCTGATTTAATTTGCTTTTTTAATTCTTTCTGTCTTTAATCCTCCTATATTAACCATCAAACCTAAGCCACTTACATATATACACTTGTTGTACTATAGCTTGAGGAAACTAAAAACCAAGGTTGAGTCCTACACTTAAGAGAGAAGCAGAGTAGAAAAAGGACAGAATCTAAAGAAAATGATAGGAATTGAGAAATATACAAGAGCAGTAATTTAGAGCAGACCAGAAATTATCCCACCCAAACCAAGAATCAGTAGAGATATTGAGCAAGGCAGTATGCCTCTCACAATACTTAAAATGGGAATTCATCTATTACATTTGGATATAGAAAAAAATAAATGTAGGTGATATCAGAAAGCTGGAGTACTTGGGACACCTTTGCTTCACTACATAACATTTTACTATATAATAATGGTTGTCATTAGTTTCTTCTCAGTGTTGAAGAATGTGAAAAACTATTTTAGAATAGGTATATTGGGGCTCCTGGGTGGCTCAGTCAGTTGAACCTCTGACTCTTGATTTCCGCTCATGATCCCAGGGTCAAGCCCCACATTGGGCTCTACACTGACTGTGTAGAGCCTGCTTGAGATTATCTCTCTCTCTCCCTCTGCCTCTCTCTTCGGCTCACATTCTCTCTCTCTCTGAAATAAATAAATTTAGAAGTTCAGAATAGGTAGATTTATGAATTACTTGGTATAAATGTTGCTTTTCTTATTTCTATTCTTTCAGAAAAATACACTTCTAAATTACCCATATCTTTGACTCATTGTTTTCCATCATGTTTTATCATTTCACAATATGAAATGTTTCCATCAAAAAAACCTCAAAAAAACCTCCTCTCTCATCCTAAAAAACACAGACAAATAAATCAGTGCTATTCTCACTCAAATGCATGGATAGGGTGTCACATATTTATGGACCATTTGGATGGAAATACAGAAAAAGAACATTCTTAATGTCAGTTAAGCATAATCACTCGTATGGACCATAAATGACACTGAAACCAGTTGCTTTGTCAATGTTTGTGTAGGAGATGTCTTGGAAATCAGCCAACTTTTTAAGGCCCACCTGTGTCAAATCAGACCCTGGGAATTGGTCTAGAGGTAACAACTATGCAATGCAGATAAAATTTTTATTTACTTCTTACAATTCTATTCTTCATCTAAATATCTGACATAAAAAATCCTGGAATATTGCTATTTAGAATATTTGAGTGAAGTAAGCAAGTTAAGACAAAAGATTGAAGGAAATTATGAAACTCCACATCAGACGAGGTCTTTGATTTTTGTGAGGTAATATATTTGCCAATAAAATAGCCTGGAATGCAAGAATTAAGTAGAACAAAAGAATAGAATAAATGGAACAAAGTTGAAGAACTGAAGAGTCCTTCGTAGGTATAACTTCAATCACTGCTGTTTTAGAGGACAAGCAATAAACTCAAGACAGAAAACAAAGTAGATTTTAGTCTCTATATGGATGTTAACAGCTTGGTATCCATGAAAAAGTGATATATACAAATAGGGAGGTACCTGACTTTCAACTAATCCTAAAACAATTCAATTTAGCAAAACTGTACTGGTAGAGGCCATTTTATAATTGATTTTTTGTGTATTGATTTTGTGTCGTATAAGCTTGCAAAATCCACTTATTAGTTTGAATAAGTTTTTGTAGATTCAATTGGATCTTCTATGGAGACAATCTTGCCATTTGTCAATAAAGACAATTTTACCTCTTCTCATTCTGTAGGCCTCTGGATTTGAGGAGGGTTTTTTTCTCCCTTTATTGTGCTGTCTAGAACCTACAATATTGAATGTAAGTGGTGAAAGCAGACAACCTTCACTTTTTCCTGATCTTAGAGAAGAAAATACCCAGTCTTTCATCATGGAATATAATTTTAATTATAAGTTTTTTAATAATTCTTTAGCAGGTTAAGGAAGTTCTCTTTTATTCTTAGCTTTCTGAAAGATTGGACATTGGATTTTGTCAAATGTTTTTCTGCATATATTGAGCTTATCTTTGGTTATTACATTGAGAGATTTTCAAATGTTAAACTAACCTTGCATTCCTGGGTTTATCTTGGTCATGACATAGTATCACTTCTTTATATTGCTGTAATTGATTTTTTAAAATTTTCTTTGATAGTTTATGTCTTTCAAGAAATTTTTCTACATCAATTAAGTTATCTTAATTATTAACATGAAATTATACATAATATTCCTCTATTATCTTTCTTTATTGAGATAAAAATGACATATAACACTGTATTAGTTTTAGGTTTACAACATAATGATTCGATATATGCATATATTCATGCATATGAATGACCACCACAATAAGCTTAATTAACGTTTATCACCATACCTAGGTACAATTTTTCTCTTGTGATGAGAACTTTTAAGATTTACTCTCAGCAACTTTCAAATAAACAGTATAGTATTATTAACTACAGTCACCATGCTATACATTACATCCCCAGGGCTTATATATAACTAGTTTATACCTTTTAACCGCTTCCAACTATTCCACCCCCCCCCCAACATCTGGCAACCACCAATCTTTTCTCTATATTTATGGATTTAGTTTAGGGGTTTTTTTGTTTTGCTTTTTAGATTCCTCATATAAATTAAATCATACAGTGTATGTCTTTCTCTGCCAGTCTTATTTCACTTAGCATAATGCCTTCATGGTCCATCTATGTTGTTGCAAATGACAAGATTTCATTATTTTTTATGGTTGAGTAATATTCATTACTACATAATGTATAGTACTACATAATGCTATATATATATATATATGTGTGTGTGTGTGTGTGTGTGTATATATATATATATATGTATATATATATACACACACACACACACACACACATATATATATATATATATGTGCACATACATATAGAGACATATACACTACATCTTCTTTATTCATCCTTCCATAGACACTTAGGAAGTTTCCATATATTCCATAATGCTACAATGAACACAGGGGTGCATATATCTTTTCAAGTTGGTGTTTTCATCTCTTTTGGATATATACCCAGAGATTAGAACTGCTGGATCATATGGTAGTTCTATTTTCAATATTTTGAGGAACTTCCACACTATTCTCCAAAATGGCTTCACCAATTTACATTCCCACCAACAATGCATGAGGGTTCCCTTTTTGCCACATCCTTGCTAGCATTTGTTATTTCCTGTCTTTTTGATAACAACCATTGTAACAAGTGTGAGGTCACTGTGGTTTTGGTTCACATTTTCCTCATTATTAATGATGTTGAGCACCTTTTCATTACCTGTTGTCCATTTATATGTCTTCTTCCCTATTATCCTTTTAAATATCTGTATAATCTGTAGTGATGTCACTTCTCTTATTCCTGACATTTACAATATGTGTCTCCTCTCTCTCTTTTTTTTTTTTCTAACCAGTCTGACTAGACTGCTCCATAGCAGTTTGAAACCTCAATACCACTATCAGATTGGCCTCTCCAGATCTAATGATCTAGCACTGACAGCTGGATTTCCTTGACATATAACCTCCTTCACCAACCAAACCTAGGGTCCAATGAACGGATGAGTAATAAGCCTGTGGTGATCAGGTAGCCAGATCCTGTTGGCCTAATCCATTAGACTGAGTGTCTGGCTCTATCTCCCTCTCTACTTTCTGTCAGATTAACTGGCCTAGAATTCCAGCCCCACGTTTACCCTATTTCATACCACCCCTACACAAACTGTAGAATTGGGATGCTATTTTGAACTTCAGCAAGTCACAAGGGTTCCTTAGTCCTTTGCCTCAATTATGATAAGCCCTCTTCTTTACCTGATTACTACACTCTGAACTTGTCCGCCTCTGGCAGAGGATATGGGAAGATGTGGAGGCATGCACTCTGATTTTCCTGACTTCCAAAAATTGCTATTTAATATTCTTTATTGCTACTCTGATGTAGGAAACAAAGGCAGAAGAAAAAAAATTAAATTTCCTTACAACTGGCAGCCCCTTGACAAATCCTTGAGGCAGGCAGACTGATTTTCCTTTGAGAGCTCAGCTGCCTCCATGTTGGCACTTTGCTAAGGGCAAAGGGCAATTTTTGTAAATTTATTTTTGAAAAGAAGCATGAGTGAGGAAGGGACAGAGAGAGAGGGGGACAGAAGATCCCAAGCGGGCTATGCTCTGAAAGCAGCAAGCCTGAGGTGGGGCTCAAACTCACAGACTGTGAGATCATGACCTGAGCCTGAGCTGAAGTCAGATGCTCAACCCACTGAGCCACCCAGATGCCCCAAAAGGCAATCCTAACCAGACCCCCCAGGATCCTGTGAGTCTTCTTTAGCATATGAAAATCCCTTTGGAAATTTCCTTTATCTCTACCTCCTCAAGGTACATGTTAGCAATCATCCTACAAACATATTGCCCACTAATAAACATCTGAAGGGACTCATGACTAAGGTTTTACTACAGTAATAAATGACCTTATCTTAACAACAGCTAGCCCCTCAAGTTTCCCCTTGTTTCCAAATTCCTTAGCGACTTACACTATCCCTAACCCACTCCCAACCTGAAAGTACATAATCAGTCACCAGTCACAACCCCAGTGCGCGCTCTTTCTGTCCACAGGTCATGTCCCCTATGCTTTAATGAAACCTCCTTTTTGCACTGAAGACGTCTCAAGAATTCTTTCTTGGCCATGGGCTTTGAACCTCACCTCTCCAAACCGCACTAATTCTCCATATATAATACATAAAATCCATACAATTGTCCATTTACTGATGGAACTTGTATGCTTCCATGGACCAGACAATACATGGGGGTCAGCTTGCCAAAGCTGTTTCTACTGCATTTTCCTCCTTGCCTCACTGCTGTCCCAGGATATGTCATACCTATGCCCATCCAAATTTAATATGGCTATTATCCTGCCATTTAAAAGAACTCTTTATTAGCCTCAATACATACTGAATAAAGTCCAAACAACTTGCTCCAAATTGAAGTCTCTCAACAATCTGGTCTCAAGCTTCTTTTTTCAATTATCTATCACTATCTAACAAAGCTGATCATTGAGCTGCTCCTGAAATATTACTGCCTTCTCTGTATCTTTGAGGTTTCAGCTGACAATTCTTTCTTAAGCAAGCATAACCAACCACCTCCCCTTCTTACATTAAAATTATATTCAGAGGCGGTGGGAGGTTCAGTTGGTTATAAGCATCTGACTCCAGCTCAGGTCATGGTCTCACAGTTCCTGAGCTTGAGCCCTGCATGGGCTGAGCTCAAGCCCCACTTTGGGTGAGCCCTGCTTCTCTCTCTCTCTCGCCCTCACTTAACTTGTACCTTCTCTCTCAAAAATAAATAATTAAGTAAATAAACATATAAATAATAACATTATAATCCTATTTCAAGACCCAATTTAAATCCTACCTTCCCTCCAAAGTGATTGACTTAAGGGTATCCTCCTGGTCTGAGGCAACCACAGAATGACAGGTAATAGAAGCTACACTTAAAAGAAAGTTTCCCAAGGGTGTGATCTCAAACATCATAGACTACAAGGCCTCTTGAGAACCAAGTCATAAAGAAAATATCCTTATCCTTTATCCAAGAGCCCTTATAGACTTTTCTCCTTTATCAGACAAGAAATAGCTGTTAGTATGGCCAAAAAGCATTGTTTACATTACCCTAAATTCCCTTTTTTAATTAGTGATGGCAAGATCAGAAGCAGTGCAAATGAAAATGGCATAAAGACACAGCCTGTCACTTTTAGAAGTGTTAATGAATGCCCTGTGGATTTTTTTTTTTTTAATTTCATGAGAACAGACAAGGAAATGTCTCCATAAAACTGTCGATTCTCAGGGAAAAGTGTTAATGTTATGTAAATTAAAATTTGAAAGTCTACTTAACTGAAATCAGCAACACCAAGGGCTGGGCATATGGAAAACACAATTCCTCTGTCCAATCTGCTGAGAGCTCTACATTATCTGTAGCTTTGCCATTTTAGGAATTGTTCCCATTTTATGTTACTATGTAAGCAAGGAGATCTAATTGACTTCAAAGAGATTTTTCCCTGGTTGGGAACTGGTGGGGTGAGGGTGTGTCAGGGAGCAGAAGACAAACCTGATTTCTCTCTGAGAAAATTTCATAAAGCCTAAAGAATTCTTGAGAAATGGAAGTAATTACACTGCCCTGCATGCCCAGAAGACACTTTTCATCCACTGTGATTTCTAAATTTTTCCATAAGGTAAATAGAATTTTTGTTAAAGTTTGAAATGAACTTTTGGGGGGGATTTGGTTATCAATATTAAAAGATAAATAGCATTCCTACTCTTTCTTTATTTTATTTAAATGTTAAAAAGGCAGTTATATTCCCATTCTTTTTCTCATTCCTTACCAGCTTCAGGCAAAAATGTTACCCTCCGGTAGCACAGTTAAAATAAATCATGAAATTATTAGTCATAGTGCATATAATATTTATAAATTTTTAGCTTGACATTAGCTAAGAAAAAGTCTGAGGCTTTCCAACCTGGAAAAGATAGATTGCTCTGTTAAGAATTAATAGATACAGATTATGGATATATAATTGCTTTGGATGACCAGCTACAACAGTGAAGAAAATCTAAGAAGGGTAGGATTATTTTACATAAAGAAATGCAAGATCAGTAGTTTGAGCTAAAACAACAACAACTTTTTTATTTACTTGGAATAATATTTGCTATACAGAGCGATTCACCACTTTTCAGAAGTACACATCACAGTTTAATTTATTCCAGAAATAGCTAGTGAGCAGGTGCCCTTTGTTCAAGGAGCTGTGCAACTTATTGAGAAACAGAGTCACAGCGCTTGACCTCAAAGAGCTCTGTCCAACAACGAAGACGACAATCTAATATCAGCTGCAGTGCAAAATAATACGTGCTGTGATAAAAGCTATTTACAAAATACTATGGAGAAGGGGGAAAGCAAACAGTTGGGAAGCTGTAGTGGTGAATGTAATGGGTGTTTGAAGAAAATTTCATAGAGGAAGTGACCTTTGAGCTACATCGTCCTTGAAAGATGAGAATGATTTCATGAAGCTGAGAAATAAGGAAAGGTCACTCTGGAGACAGTAAGATCAGACTGATGAGAAAAGCCAAAATTACAGAAACCCAAAATAAGCTTGCAGGAACGTTGTGTACTCTACTGCTATGATTCTCAAAGTGTGGTCCAGCGACCAGCAGAAAAGCATCCCTGGGAGCTTATTAGAAATGCTGAACCTCAAGCCTCACCCAGATCTCCAGAATCAGGGTCTGCATTTTAACAAGATGCCCTGGAAAGCTGTAGCCACATGAAAATTTGAGAAGCACTGCTCTGGAGCCAAGAGTAACTGGGGGAACAATGGTGTGAGAAATGAGGATGCAAAGACAAATAATGTCGTTGGTATGTGCCACGAAGTTCATAGTAATCAGAAGGACTTGCAGGGGCGTCTTAAGCAAAGGATTGCTATCATCTGTAACTTATAAAAATATAGTTCCAGTGGCCCTGTGGAGATATGTTTGTGTGAAGAGAGCACGGGACACAGGAAAATCAGTTATGGACTACGATGACATGATACGAATGACAGCTACTACATACTGAGTACCTACTACATGCCAGACATCGTGGTATAAATCTTACATTTTATGCGTTGTTTTAAACTTCCTATAATCCCCATTCTGCAGGTGAGAATAAATATAAGAAAACTTTTTTAAAAAAATTTCCAAAGTCATATGACAAGATGCAGAATTCTAACTTCAGTCTAATATCAAAATCTGAGTTCTGTCTCCAAAATATACCCCAAGTTCATCTACTTCACTTCATCTCCACCCTAGTGTAATAACACCATCTTATGAACTACCTCAATAGTCCATGAGCTTCTGCTTCTGCTTTCTATAATCTCTTTTATGCAGCAGCCTAAATGATCTTTTCTTATTATTTTTTTAAATTTTTTTAGAGAGGTGCACACGTGTGCAAGTGGGGGGCAGGGGGAACAGAGGGAAAAAGGGAGGGAGGGAGGGAGGGAGGGAGAGAGAGAGAGAGAGAGAGAGAATGAATCAGCTCCTCGCTGAGCATGGAGACTGAGCCTCGATCCCACAACCGTGGGATCATGACCAGAGTCGAAGTCAAGAATCAGACCCTTAACTGACTGAGCCACATCCAGGTACCCCAAATGATCTTTTAAAAACAGAAATCCTTTATTTATCATCAGAAACAGAATAAAAGGTCAAATTTTTTAACCAAAACCCACAGGTCCATAACAATTTGGTTCCTGCCTATATCTGAGATCTCATTTTGTGACACAATCCCACATCACTGTATTAATCACACTGTATATTGAATAATATCAAGCTTTATTCCCCTTTCAGGATTTTGCCCAGGTCACTCTCATTTCAAGTTTTTTAAATTATTACTTAATACTTTAAAAATACAATCAACTACTCAAAGTAAAAAATGACAACAATGTATCAGGGGCTTAATAACATATGTATAAGTAAAATGTATGACAGCAATAGCACAAAGACAGACAGGGAAGTAATGGAAGGACACAATATCCAAAGTTCTTATTCTATATGTGAGGTATTAGAATATCACTTAGAGGTAGACTGTGAGAGGTTACAGATGTATAATATATACTCTGAAATAACCCCAAAAATAAATAGCAGAGAGTTATAGTAAACTGACAAAAGGAAGTAAAATGAAATTCCAATAAATTAAACTATTAGATTAACAATCTATTAGATTTTTTAAAATGGGGAAAAGGAATTGTATATATCTGATATAACCAATTAATTTTGGAATTTTATGATATTAATTTCTTGCTCCTAATAGACTGAATTATATTTACAATAATATAATTTTCTCTTTACCTATTATATTACAATCACTTCAAATGCCACAATCAGTTATTTAAAAATGTAAATTAATACATCTTGTTATGGACCACATTATATTTTAAATTGTAATATTTCTTTCCAAGTATAACCAATGGTTCTTCTTTTTGTCATGATTTTCAAACATTCTTAAACAATTTTTAAATTATCTCTAAAGAAAATGATAAATATAAGATAGATATGTCAATGCCTCATAAAATAAGAACATTTTCTCCAAGTTATACCTACCTTCCACATAATTTGGAAGGAAGATTCCTTAGTGGCATGAAGAATGCTAACTCGTTATTCCCATTTCTTTTTCTGGAATTCAAACTGGAGAAAACAAATGAGAGTCAAGTGGCAGGAAATTTGCTTTGACCTTTCTAACTAAACCTTCTGTTACATAAATTTGAACTTTTCCACTGACTGGTAGGTTATATATATATAGAATATCATCAACTGTCATTTCTTTTCAGGGATGAGACTAGATGTGTTCCTGGTACCTTCCTCTGAGGTCTGCTCAATCTACTGAATTAGTTACCTTTATGCTGATTATCCCAGAGTTAAGATTGGGGGAAGGTTGCTGAAATTACCTCTCACATACTGATAGAGAATATATCTATCGGGAGGAGAGCTCCATTTATCTTGGTTTAGGTTGCATGTGGAAATTTATCCATTGTAGGAACCTGACTGTTGTTCCAACCAGATGAAGAGTGACTTACCTGATTGAGAATTTTAGGAGAATGAATTTATTGGTTCAATATAGACCGCTCCTCTCTCAGAGGCGACCTGACCTTGGAAAGTATACATTGGGGTCAACTTTCTGTGATAGACAGTTTTCTGCCATAAGAAGGAGCTTGTGCCTGTCTAAATTAGAGGTGCATATACCTGTTTGGCATAGATTATAAGAAATCCAAATTGTTATTTTACTCAGGTAGAAGTAGTTTAATGAATAAATAACAATTTATGAATGAATAAATAACAATTAGGGAAGGCTTATACTATGAGAAGAATAAATTACATTTTGGGGTTAAGAAAGGTAGAAATACTTCTCAATGAACATATGGAATCCAGAGCCTAAGAGTCAATTTAAAATGCCTATGCTGGAATACTCTGATTCTAAAATTCAGCTTTCTCTTTAATAAAAGTGATATATTAAGTGATTATTTTCTTCTTTCAAAATCCTGCATCTGTCTCTGGATTGGTTCCAGACTTAGGGTAAGGACAAAGGAGTAGTACTTATTGATCCAGTAAACCCCAACACCTTGGTAAATGGGCAAGAAACCTTGAGAATTAAGTAAGAGATGGATGAGGGAGGGGGCAAAATTACACCGGAAATCAGTGTTTTGATCAGGGCTGGGATTTAGTGTATTGAGCTAAGTGAGCTTTGGATCCTGGGTGAGACATGGAGTCGGGCAAGTAACTTGAGATTCTTTCGACAGTGCTGGCTGAACTTGCAGGTGTGGCTGAGGCAGGGATTACATATTTTTAGGCATTGTTGAATGTAATAATATTTGCAGCTTTTATTGTGTCTTTGAGTCAAGACACAATTCAAGCTTGCATTTTAAGGTCCAACGGCAGATGTGTGGCATGGCCTTAACATGTGGCTGCTTGCTGGGCCTTGTCTGCTTCTGAGATGTGTGTCACCAGCTCTGGGACCCTCAAGTATATAGTCACTGTTCTTGGGATGAGCACCATACAGTTGCAGAATGTGGGGGGTGGAGGAAGCCCTTTCTAGAGAGAAAAACTGCATCTTTTCACATGGTCCACTCCAGTCAAAGGGTCTCTAGCAGCAGATGCAAATGAATCCCAGAGGGTTCTGTTGCCTACACAGCAAGTAAATGATGAAGGTAAGCAAAACAGAAGAAGTTATGGAGAGTTCTTTGATGATAATTATGACTACTTACAGTGTCAGACTAAAAGGCTTTGTGTGTGTGTGTGTGTGTGTGTGTGTGTGTGTGTGTGTGTGTGTAAGTTTACTTATTTATTTTGAGAGAGAAAGAATGAGGAATGGCAGAGAGAGGGGGACAGAAGATCTGACGTGGGCTCTATGCTGACAGCAGGGAGCCCGATGTGGGGCTCAAACTCACAAACCGTGAGATCATGACCTGAGTCGAAGTCAGACACTTAACCGACTGAGCCACTCAGGTGCCCCATTAGACTGAAAGTTTTTAAGAATTGTGTGATTTAGAAAGACTACTCCTGTACTAGTGTGCATGATATATTGAAGACAAGAAAACCAGATTGTGGAAGGAGTGGAAAGGCCATCACAACAGAGCAGACATAAAACAGCCAAGGTGTGAGCTAGAGTGATGGTAATTGGGATGAAAACCTGCATCCTGAGTGAGAGACCTGATAAGACTCAGTGACAGCAAGGATGGAGGCAGAACAAAAGTTGGAAGAGCAGTGCTTCCATGATATAAAGAGCAAGCACAAGGGGTCAGTTTGGAAGATGCCATAGACCTATGGGCTTCATAAAGATAGCCATCTGATTGGAAATGTACAGAGAATACCTGGAAAATGCAGAACCATAGTCTAAGGGAGAGACTGGGATTGGAAATTTAGCTATGGAAATCACAGAGGTTATGGCTAATTGAGAGAAAGTGTGTAAAAAGAGAAAAATAGTAAAAGACAAGACACAACTTCCTGCTGGCCTTAAGGAACTAGAAATTAGAACAAAAGGCCATGGAAACCAAGAAACAGACTCTTAACTCTAGAGAACAAACTGATGGTTACCAGAGGGGAGGTGGGTGGGGGATGGGTGAAATAGGTGTTGGGGATTAAGGAATGCACTTGCTGTGAGGAGCACTGGGTGATGTATGGAAGTGTGGGATCACTGTATCGTGCACCTGAAACTAACAATTCACTGTATGTTAACTGACTGGAATTTAAATAAAAACATTAAAAATTAATAAAATAATGAAATATATGCATAAGGGGGAAAAAGCCATGAAAGAAGACAAGAAAGGAAGAGTCAAAGAGATGAGAAAGAAACAACTAAGATTTGTCACAAAACCCAATTAAGAAGGATGCAGAATCTCAAAATATAAAAGGTGCAGGAAAATATTCTGGAGAATCTAAAGTGCATCAAATGTTCAACAGCATTCATTTAGTCATGTAATCAGCAACTGTTACAGAATTCTTAACAGGTGCCAACACTGTGCAAGGTCCTGGGCATAAAATAGAAAAGCCTCAAACTCTTCCTTCTTAGATCTTACACTGTAGTAAAAGAAATGGCTATTAATCAACTTGACTGTATAAATAAATAATTACCAACTGCAATGAGTGCAATGTATGGAAATCCAAGGCTGTAGAAATGAGTGTGCACAATAGGGGAACCTTATCTATTTGGGGAGAGTCAGAAAGATAAAGGATGGTTTCCTGGGATCTTGAATATATTTGATACCCACATGTGCAGGAATCCTCTGGTACTGCTATTGGGCTTGCAAGCAAAGAGTGACATCATTGTTCTCATCATTAAAAAAAAAAAAGAACATAAAAACATATATACATTTCCTAGTGCAAACAACTAGACCTCCATTTTGAAAGAAAAGCAATATTAAAGAATTTTTATAATTCATTCATTGTTAAGACATTTTGCACCACTGTTTACAAGGAAAAGACACATCATGGAAAGCAATGTGTGGGAACATTCAAAATTATTTTTTAATAATATGTGACATATTATACGAGTGCCATAAAAGGAAATGTGTATTTTGGCTTTGATTTCTGCATAAAAATTTACCACTGAAAAAGATATTTTCATTTGGAAATCAATATTTTGGTTCTTAGGGCTAAAGCAAAGGCTTTGCTTGGAAATTTACTTTTTTTTTTTATGTTTGTTCATTTTTGAGAGAGAGAGTAGGGGAGGGGCAGGCAGAGAGGGATACAGAATCTGAAGCAGGATCTGGGCTCTGAGTTGTAAGCACAGAGCCCAATGCAGGGCTGGAACCCACGAGCCGTGAGATCATGACCTGAGCCGAAGTCAGACGCTTGACTGACTCAGCTGTCTAGGTGCCCTGGAAATTACTTTCTTTTATACTTACTGTGAGGACAGAAATCTAGGAACGTAGAGTGCCATGACAACAACCATTGATCAAACACTGATATTCCCATGAAGTTCCTATCTGTTTAATTCATAAAGTTATCTCACAAAATTTGAAAAGCAAAGGCTTTAACACCTCATGCATGCAGTAAAAGTACTAAAAGTTGATTTACCTAAAAATTAAGAAATCAGGTTCAGAAATTGGAGCAGTACTTCTCAGAAAACAACTTTGATGCAAATTATACCATTACCCTCAGAATGTGCTGAAGATTGTGTTCTTAGTATTGCAATATTATAATTTATTTCTTAAAAGCAAAGTTAGACTCCTTTTAGAAACTTTCTTGAGAAACATATTAAAAGTTTGTTGATGGAGTTTCAGATTTCACATTGCATGTGATGTTCAACAGACTACTACTTGTTGAGATTTGGTGTAATATTAAAGAAGAATATCAACAATTATCTGCAAAGGTTATTAAAATGTTCCTCCCTTTCCTAACTATACATTTGTAGGAAGCTGAGTTTTCTTCATATACTTCAACCAAAATAGCACATTGTAACAAATTGAATGCAGAAGCAAATAAAAGAATCCAGCAGTCTTCTGCTATGCCATACACAAAAGGCGTTTACAAAAATGGAAAACTGTGAGGCACCTGGGTGGTTCAGTCAGTTAAGCATCTGACGTCAGCTCAGGTCATGATCTCGCAGTTTGTGGGTCTGAGCCCTGCATTGGGCCCTGTGCTGACAGCTCACAGCATGGAGTCTGCTTCTGATTCTGTGTCTCCTGCTCTCTGCCTCTCTCTCTCTCTCAAAAATAAACATTAAAAACAATTTTTTTAATAGAAAATTGTGCTGTCCTCAACAGATCTTGTTTTGTATTGGAAAAACTATATTACTTATGTTAATATATAATGGTTATTCATCATTATTTTTAAATGAATTAATTTCTCAGATTTAACATCTAATGTAATAACCATAGATGTAATATAAAGAAAAGGCCTTTGAGAGTCTTCAATAATTTTTGAGACTACAAAGTTGTGCTGAGATCCTGAATAAATACATGGTTACTATTCGTTATTTGGGATCATTCTTGGGATGCTTTAAACACAACATACTTCTCACAGTTTAGGATGAAACTGTAACTTTCAGTGAGTGGTTTACTTCAACAGCATGGCCAAATTAGTAGTGCCAAGGAAAGGACAGAGGATTTGTCCTTGCAGGTATTTGCCTTTACAGAGATTTCAGAGGACAGGGAAAAATCATTGTCAAACTACACATTACCTATGCTGAGATTGTAAAGTATATGTTGTTTGAAACTGAAAATAGCTATATTTCTTCCAAATTATAAAAAAAAATCATTAAAAATGTAAGCCAATTCCATAAAAAAAAGAATTTATCCATCACCCAAAGACAGTGTTAACATTTTAGTATCTTTTCTTTCAGACACGTTTTTCGTATTATAGTGTTTGTGTGTGCATGTGAATGTGTGTGTATGTCTAAGGAAGAAATAATCCATGTGTAAACTTAGCTACAAGAGTTCTATGATAAAAAATTTCAGCTTGGAAATCTCTGGATTCTGAAAATCACGGGGGGTTGAGTAAGAAAGCTATCATATAAAGTTAAGTGTTAATTCCACTAAATCAAATGTAAACTGCCTTAAATGCTACAATAATAAAATTAAGTTTTAAAACTCAAATGTAGCTGAGTAACATATCTGGACATTAAACTACTTTCCAATTAGGGGCGCCTGGGTGGCTCAGTCAGCTAAGCATCCAACTTCGGCTCAGGTCATGATCTTACAGTTCGTGGGTTCGAGCCCTGCATCAAGTTCTGTGCTGACAGCTCAGAGCCTGGAGCCTGTTTCAGATTCTGTGTCTCCCTCTTCCTCTGGCCCACCCCCACTCATGCTTTGTCTCAAAAATACATAAACATTAAAAAAAAAAAAAAACTTTAGGGATCTTAATATACAGAAGCCATTCTAATCATATTTAAATGCTATTACAAGTTAGAATAAGCACAAGTGAATTGTCACAGTACTATTCTGGTATTTGGTTTATTAAGAATGCATATATAAAAAAAAAAGAATGCTTCTATTTTAAAAATCTTGTCTCACTGGATCTCTACCTTATCTACCAAATTTAGCTTTAAAATCTTACTTAAAAAAGTAATGTAACCCTATACATTCACCAACATTTAAGTCATGTGAAAGGTAGGAAGTAATTAGTATCAAATGTTTCTTAAATTAAAGACCATCTGCTTTTAATTTTTCCTCAGATGTCTTATCCACCTTCACTATAGAAAATATTAACTTTCCACAGATTAAGCATGATTGAAACAATTTCTAAGAAGGAGAAAAACTGGTAGAACTGACCATTATACACTAAAGTTGAAATGATAACATCCAAAAATGTGCAGGTGAATGCTTTTTTCTTAACTACCTGGCAAATGTTTCAACCCAAGGACTGCGCTCCTAAAAAAGGAAATAAATACTCAAGTGGCCTTCTGAATTATTTTATGTATCATGTTCAGGCATTACTGATGAGTTCCAGTAATCAGATTTTGAAGAACAACTACCTGAAATAATTTACTGAAGAGATTTTTCGTTATACCATAGTAAAAAGTATCATTGTATTTCAATATATCTTAGATTAAATGAGTTGTTTTGAGCAAAACAAACTCAATTTTTTGAGTTTTAACCAAATACAAAGTTTTAACTGAATACAAAGTTTTAACTGAATACAAAGTTTATAAACTTTAATTTTAAATGATTTCTTCTTGGGGCACCTGGGTGGCTTGGTCGGTTAAGCGTCCAACTTTGGCTCAGGTCATGATCTCACGGTCCGTGCATTCGAGCCCCGCATTGGGCTCTGTGCTGACTGCTCAGAGCCTGGAGCCTATTTCAGATTCTGTGTCTCCCTCTCTCTCTGCCCCTCCCCTGTTCATGCTCTGTCTCTCTCTGTCTCAAAAATAAATAAACGTTAAAAAAAAAAATTTAAATGATTTCTTCTTGATTTCAAAGTTGTCTTGCACATTGCTCATTTACACATGATACGTATATGAACCGAAAAGGCATCAGACATGAAGAAAGGCCTTTACAGACTAATGTAAACAATAAAATAAGAATCATGTTAACTTGCCATTGTATTTTCAGCTTAAAAAATGCTACCTTAATAATTAAATTATTGTCATTAAGGAGCATATTTAATTAATATGAAGAGCACTTACTAAAAACATTCACTTGTTTTAGATGTTATCAAAATCACAGTTTAATCCAAATGGACATAAAAATGTTGGACTTCAAATAATGCCATTTATATGCATGTAGATGTTCTCACAGGCTGTATAAAGTCCCCACCATGTTCATTTTAAGATGGATATATACAGCATTTACTTCAGTTCACAAAGTGTGGGCATAAAACAATCTACAGAAGCTTTTTATAGGGTTTAAAAGAGTTCTAATCACCCATGCCAACTGCACTCCTCTCTCAACACAAAACTGCTTTTGAAACCAAGCATTCATTTGCTAAAACAAGGCATCTGCTGTTAAAGAGATTGATTATCCTGGGGCCTGACCTAATTGGGAGATTAGATATGCTTCTCTACTATGGATGGCATGGTTTATAAAGAAAAAAAAATTAGACCCAAAAAAGAGCAAACTTCTTTTGGACTCCAGTGCACTTTTATTTATTTCTAATTTTCTTTAAACAGAAACAAACAATATTGTGAGTATCAGGTTGGTGAAATTAGTGTGTTATGAGTTAAAAATTCATTGAGTCTACCGTGTCGTTTCTTTAGTAACAGGTACACATTCACTTTCACCACAGAAACCAAACATTACCAAAAAATGTCATTTTGGTCATATCCTACTGAGTTAAGATCATTATACAATATAGCACACACACACACGCACACTCACACAAAATCTGGCCTTTTACTGATGCTATCATTTCGGTGTTTTCTATTGCCAGTTAGGTGTCGGTTTTTCCCCCAAACACAGACATCACCTCATTGCTGTGGCTAATTGCATTTTTCTTTCTAGTCTTTGACAACCAGACCTTTGTTAATGCTATTCACCAATATATCAGACTCAGGTCATCCATCCAAAACATGACAAAAGACCCAGATGCTCATGTAAATTGCACTCCCCAAAAGTACTGCCCTCTTCCTCCATGCAGATACAGATCTGTGACCTCCTCCCATTTTTGTACACTCCCTTTGTTTTCACTCAATCTTTCATGGTTGGAAAAAGTGGTTTTTATAGGCTTTAAGAAACACTATACTTTGTTTACAAAATAAGTCAAATAACCAAGTTAATCATGAAATCAGATAAATTTTCCATACAAAATTTAAAAAAACGCTTATTTCAGTTGAATTTCAAAATGGGGATTCATTTTCCACAATGAAGACATTTTCTATCCACTTTTTAACCTTTCCTGAGCTCTCAAGATAAAACTAAGTTTGATTGTCCTCTTTCACTGAATAAAAAAGTTTTCAAGTAGAAGTGTCCAAGCAGAAGTGCAGGGCTAAATCATTTCCAAAATATCCCTTAATTGAAAAGTCAATCTTATGTACTTGATGCTTTCTTATTGCCTTCAGGATAATTTGCGTCAAGCATTAATCACTCAAAATTTCTACTTTCCTAAAGCCTTAAGTAACTTGAAAATAATTTTGAGATACTTAAAATTACTATAATTCTGCCTTTAAAGGAAGATTATTAGGGATTCAAACGGCATAGGCAACACACTGTGTGTGTGTAGATACATCCATATTTCAGGCTCAAGACTTCTTTCCATTCATTTTCCACCTTTTATATATTTTCACCTCATATACTTAAATGCTCACCATGTTTTAGATACTAAGTCACTGGAAGAGAAGGCAGAAACTGGTAATTTATTAAGTAGAAAAACAATGTATCCAGATAGGAACCAATACAGTACAGCAATATTCAGTACTTTAAGGAGAGCATCAAGATCAAGTTAATATATATGATATTCTGACTTTAAAGAGTTTCAATTTGAATAAAATTGAGTGAAGCTTACTAAAATGGTAAGAAATCTGCAGGGTTACTAGAGCTACTACTATCCTTACCTTCTACTCACAAATACAACCACACTAAGTTTAACATGCTCATCTGTCAGTTATAATACCAAGAAAAAAAAAAGGCAGAAATACTTTACGGAATTTATATAATAAAATGACGTAAAACATTAGTAACCATTAAACCTTAGCAAATACTATGGAATATGGCAGTAAAATTAGGAACTGAATGACTCAGGAATGACTCAGGAACTGAATAACATCAGTTTATTGGAATCTTCCATGGTAAAGCTGAAATGTGCAGGCCTACTCTTTGAATCAAGTCAGAACTTAGCAGGGCTCACACAAAAAAGAGCAGTGGGAGACAAACTAAACAAGGCCAAAAGGAAAGAGTAGGAACTAAGAAGAAGACTGAAAGTTTGGAGGAATTAAAGAACCAGAAATCAAAGTCACCAAAAATAGGGGAAAAGAAAGGGGAGACTGATGAATCTAAGAAAATGAGGCAAACCCAGGGATTCTCCTGATAATTAGAGTACTCACTGCAATTGAAACAGTGAAGAAAACAGTCTTGAGTTCTTCTTGCCTAGACTGTTACTATAGCTTTCCAATGTGTATTTCACATCAGCTACCATCATGTTACTAAAACATGACTTTAATTATATTTTTCCCAACTTCAAAAACTTCCAGTGGCTTTCTCATGTCTGCTGGGGAAAGCCTCAACTTGTCAGCCTGCCACACAAGACTCCCTAGAACCCAGATGTGATTTAAGTACATGAAGACTGCGTCCTGGGTAAAGTGGGCTAGTTTGGGGCTTACACACTTTTGGTCTATTAAGTACTGTGTCTGTAATGTCTACAACCAATGTCTACCTAGATGTCTATATCCAAAAACGTTATTGTCCTACGTTTTCTTTATGACCCACATCAGACTTAATGTTCTCCATTTAACCTTGCCTTACCATCACCTGTCTTTGTCTGATGAAGTTCCAAGTACTCTTCAAATTCTATGTCCTTCAAGAAATATTCCCATAGTTATCTTTGAATTCATTTTCTATTTACTGCATACATTCACTTGATTTATCTTATACCTCCTTATTTGTAGCTATTTTAGTGTATTGGCTCTGCAACTAGATTTGCCTGGAAAAGACTGTGTTTTTCCCCGTTGTCTCCATACAACTCTACATCATGAGGTAAGTAGTACTCAGTAAAGCATCCATCAAGGAACAAGGCTTGTACTGTTATTTCTCCTTGGTTGATTTCTCTTTCAATTCCCCATAATGGCTGCTCCAAAAATCTTTCCAACCCTTTTTTCTTGTCTGCTTCTCTTTGCTCTTCCCCACTTCCCTATCTTGCCTCCTCATCCATTGAGAAACTGAAGGCTATTTCTCACTTCACTTAATGTTCCATGAAAAATAAGAATTTACCTATACTCTGCCTCTCCTTTCTTGAATATTTTGATTTTGAAAGAGGGAAGTGTCTCTTTTAGGGCTTATTCTCCATTTGGGCCCTTGATGCTATCGCTTTCTGTGGTCTCTAATGTCTGGCTCTATCAGTTACACCTTTCCAACTTTCAACTTCAATTTTTATATTTCTCTGGCTCTCCCGTCCTCTTTATTTTATTCCTAAAAATAAAATTCCCCACACCCAGCAATCACTCATATTATTTCCCCACTCTCCAATTTCCTTACCAACAGACCTTTTGCTGCTGTCTCCTTATCCCTTCCAAACTCCTGGTGAAAGACTTCTGTCCCCTACCATGTGACCCAAATTACTTCCTCTTAGTTCAACAAAGATCTTCTAAGTATAAAATCTGATGTTTTCCCAGTCATTATTTGTGGTTTGTGTACTAGACTACCAAAATAGTATTTTTTTTCCACCTAACTCAAATAGGTATCCCAGGTTTTTACAGCATTCATTCCTCTCATGATTTGCCTCCTACTTCTCCACTTCCAAGTTTCTTTCATTGTTTCTTTCTCCACGTATCATTGTATTAGTCACTACTCCCAGATCCCTCCTGGAGTCTTTTCTCTTCCTGACCTAAACTCACTTGAAGGAAAACTAATCCAACTGCACAAACTTGGTTATCATCTCCATGTATACACTTCCTCTATGACCTTTAAGATTCCAGACTTTATTCTTCAGAGATCAACCAAACACATCTGATCACATTTTCAAAATGCCTCTCAGATTTGTCATCTCTTTGCATTCTTACAGTACTGGATATTTTCTTGTTTTCTTTTGTCAGGACTATCCAGAGTTGGTAAGCTGAGCAGTGGGCTGGATTTCAATTACCATTCTGTCCCTTGGCCAGAGCATTTATATAAAGTGCACAAAATATGAAACTACTTCTATCGTTGTAATCCTGGTCAGGGTACCCATTTTGGCTGCCTACTCTTAATCAGAAGAGCCAGTGCTCTACCCTGGGCCCTACCTCTTGTCTCTCTTCCTCCATTTTTGGCTTCTTCTCCTTGCTTCAACCTTTATCTTAAACTGACAGTCTTCCCTCCTACCTTGAGTATCCATTAGGTTTCCAGCCATTCAGTTACACTGTATTCCACTGTTAGATGAATCCTAGGAGTTTCACATCAGGAATGGAGGGAGGGTCAGAACATAAGGACCCACTATGGATTACCTCAAGGTAGATTATCTAAAATATAGCCCGGTCTTTTACACTTTCAGAACTCACATCCTGCTACAGTGCCTGGCAGAAAATAAGTGCTCAATGAATGTTAGCTATTATAATTATCTCTTGCTTGCCCTAATGTCAACAGAGTGTCGGTCTGTCCTCACCTTTTCCTTAAGCTGCATTAACTAAGGGCTTCTTTAGTTATCCTAAACCAAACAGGTACCAGACTCAAGAAAGGTGCTTGGGAAAGTGGGGGAAAGCTATCTAAATAATTATAATAATAATCATTAGCACTAATTTAACAATAACAATATATTAACCACAAACCAAATTTTTGGTTATATTATCTCATGTAATCTTCCAAAAACTTTATGGAACAAGTATTATTGCTACTTCCAGTTTACAGATGAGGAAAAAAGTCCTTATATAATCCTTCTTAAATTGTCCAGATATTCTGCCTTTAAAATGTTTCTCTAGAACATGAGAGGATGACGTCCTTTTCTTGCACACCTGTCTGTGAACTCTGCTTATGGTAGATTGGTTGGAGACTGCTGCTTCCTCAGACAATTTCAAGACTCTCCACCTCTATGCTACCAGTAGTAAAGTTTTTTCATGTGATCCAAGGGGACTTTTACCATATAAGAATTTTTTGAAACTCCTTAGAGCGCTTTTATTCTGTGCCTTCAGCAGGTTTAAGTGGAAAATGAATGGTGTTCAAAAGTTTGGGGCACCCCTTCCCAATGAAAATAATGTATTTTCCTCACAGATTTGGTGTGGCAGAAGCCAGCATGGAAAATGATAGTTCAAATTTCCACACAAGCAAGTCAGCCATCCAAGCTACATTTATTCCATATTTACCTGGGAGAGAGGGCAAGCCAGGAACACCATCATCCCCAATTCAGGGTGCCTTATCCTTCAACCAATAGGGTTTATGCACACATACTTTTTTTTTCTTTTTTTTTTTTTTTAATGTTTACTTATTTTGAAAGAGAGAGATAGGAGCATAAGCGCAGGAGAGAAAGAGAGAGAGGGAGACAGAGAATCCCAAGAAGGCTCTGCCCACCAGCTCAATTCATGAACCGTGAGATCATGACCTGAGCCAAAACTAAGAGTTGGACACCTAACTCACGGAGCCAGCCAGGCATCCCTCTGCATACATACTTTTAACTGATGATTTCCAGTGGAAAATGTGCACAAAACAATCCGTTGGGGGGCAGGAAGAACTGTTAGAACTTCTATTTACATTGACTTTTTAATCTAAGAAAATGAGCTGTGGTAAAATGTAGCAAATGGATTGGCACCACTACCTTCACACGGTCTACATATCAGAAAGTCACAGATCACTCACTACGGGTATATCTTGAGGAAATGAAGGCCAACCAGTTCAAATTTAATTGCCCTCCCTATGCGGGTAGCACTCAGTACTGTGCTAACAACAATTTCAGGAAAATTAACACTCAGGATGTTCTTTCGAAGAAAGAGTGACTGTTTTAAATGAATAAGCAAATGTTTTTCAAAAGACAGTCACACTGCTGAGAGAGCATGTTTGTATCAATTTAAAAAAAAAATCTATACAATTGAAAAACTTGGAAACCAATTTTTCTAATCTATTTATATTTTTTCTAAACTACAAATTAGTTCCGAAGGCTATTAAAAGATAGAAACAATTAGTTCAATTAGTTCCAAACTAATAGGGAAATGAGTTTTCATATTTTTAAGAAATGGGTCAAAACTGCTTTAAACCTTTGTTTAGACCCATTTATTAAAATTATAAAAATACAGACAAATTAAAATAAATAGTAAGTCAACAATGAACTTCTTCCATTTGCATCTTCATGTTTTTGTGATATATTCTTTTTTAGCTCTGATGGTCAAAAAGCCAAAAACAACAAGCTCAAAAACAAACAAACAAAACCCCAAGTATTAAAATAAGCCGAACTAAGTATCAGACTATTATTTATTTTTTAATTGTTTTAATGTTTGTTTATTTTTGAGAGAGAGACAGAGAGCAAGCAAGGGAGGCACAGAGAGAGAGGGAGATAGAATCCAAAGCAGGCTCCAGGCTCTGTGCTGTCAGCACAGAGAGCCTGATGCAGGGCTCGAATTCATGAGCCATGAGATAATGAGTTGAGGTGAAGTCAGATGCTCAACCAACTGAGCCACCCAGGTGCCCCTAAGTATCAGACTTTTAAATCATTCTTTACAAAAAATTAAACTAAATTTTAAAAAAATAATGAGGCGTATTAACCACGTAAATTTGAAGTCATTAATACATTTAGTGAAAGTAAAATAATTTATGTTCTAGTGATATAACAAGAATAATTTTATTTTTTTAAGAGAGAGAGAGTGCACATGTTTAAGTGGGGGAGAGAGATTGAATCTTTAGCAGTCTCCATGCTCAACAAAAAGCCCAACATGGGGCTCAATCTCATGACTGTGAGATCATGACCTGAGCTAAAATCAAGATTCAGACACTTAACCAACTCAGCCACCCAGAAACCCTACAAAAATCATTTTTAAAAGAAACATTTCTTTATCTCATCTTTCTTAATTTCTAACACCTGTGTATGTTTTAAATATATATATATATATATATATATATATATATATTATGCTTATATACATAAAATATAAATATAGCTTAGAAAATGTTTATAATTTAGAGATAAATAAACTTATATTGATGATTATTCATCACTTTTTCGGTTACTGATGGGATACACCATAAACAACAAGATCTTGGAGAAAAAGGAGGGTACATGCACATTTCCAGAGTCCTTCAAATAACCTTGCTTCAAGTTCAGATATACTTGAGGCATTAGGTAACTTCCTGCCCTTCCCACACTCCTGATCTTTTTCCTAAAGTGGCAGCCATCCTAGGTATAGAAACACATAACTTCGTAAGTCCTTAAGATGTTCAACCATATTACAACAGTATATTTGGCTGCTTTTATGAGTTAAATATTATAATTTCTTATTAACCTAATGGAAACTAAAGATAACTCAAATTTAATAAAACTCTTACTGTAAAATTCCAGAAATAAAAAGGAACATATGTTATTAATAATTCTTTAATTATACAAACTCATAACCACACCTCACTTAAGAATAACAAAATTCTGTGAACACATTTTAAAATATCTAAATGCTAGTCTGTTGTTTCTCATACTAGGACTGCAAGAATATTCTTGGAGATACACAAATTAAATGAAACTTCAAGTTTCCTTTTATTTTGATATCAATGTAACACAAGCTTAAAAAGGTACATTCTGGATCATCCAAAAGACTACACTAAAAAAGATCATTGCCATCTATTTCAGTGTGAAAAGTTAGCACCTTTATTTACAACTATACTGAGACTAAGCAATAATAAAAAGACACCATTTGATTTTTAATCCACTTGGTCTCCAAAACTAAACCTGCAACTCTAGAGTTCAGGAAGCTTTTTTGTTGTCAGTTGATGCTAAATAGATTATGCACCTTACTCAAGAATAAAAAACACTGTCATATTCAATTTATAAGTGGGAAATCCCAGCAGAAATAATAGAATTAATGTGCATGACTGATCTGTAACCTGATAAATACGGCTTGACTACTATATTCTTTGAATGAGCTATAAACACAAGATACAAGTCAGGTTATAAGAGAACTGTTCCAATTTAAAAAGCCAGTTTATCTAAATAGAAAAATATAACCAAATTTAAAGTAAGGTGATTTTTCATGTTTTCACAAAGCTTTTTCTTCCCATAAATACTTTATAAATTGATATTCATAACTATTTAAGAAAGATCCAAACTTACTGTTTATTTTATTTTGTCTATAGCACTCTTCAAAAAAATATCTTCCATTTACTTAAGTAACATCATGGTCTAATTATCAGTCGATAGATTTAGCACAACTAATTCATCTTTATTTACATATTAGACAACAACACAAATAACCCTACATACAGAATATTCAGAAACAACAAACTAAAAATGTACAATAGGCATAAAATGTTAAATCAAATTTAATATATAATTATAAAATCATTTAAGAAGTTAAATCTATTTTTATTAATTTAATAGCAACCATGGCTTTTTAATTCTTCACAGAGGCTTTGTGTTGGTAGTTTTATATCTGAAATTGTTCTAAGTTGTTTTGAATTTCAATTATATTTTAAAATACACTGTGCTATCAAATCTAAACGATTGCAGAACCCATTCTTAATATATATATTACACACACATATTCTATCAAACAGTCTCTGGGGATTAAATATGAGTAAGATTATCACCTACCTTTCAAATTACACCTTTTGTTACCTAATCATGATTGAGCCATGAAAAGACTTCCAAGTGACTATATGCCATTATCATTAGAGAATTATAGTAAAATACCAAAACAAAATCATAACAAAACATGGTAATACTTTCTGGTAAAAACTGTTAATAATTTTCATTACAAGAACTTATGAATTATTAATATGTTTCAGTAATATTTTTTCCTAACTTTTACTAAAGATAAGATTATAATATTCTATATGTACAACTGGATCATTAAAAATTATAAATTACACCAGTATAGAGATATATATGTTCACTTTATTCAGCCATTGCTTATTGATAAAATGTCATAATTCAAATTGTTGTGCTATCTTTTTGAATATATGAGCCAACAATCAAAGAAGGTCCTTAGGAGGAAAGTATGTGACGAAAATGGCTCTTTATGACAATATCCTTTTTTTAAAAAAAAAGCCAGTTCTCCAAACTGACATAATTAATAATTATTACCTATGTACACAATAATTTTTTCTCAAAATTTAAAGATTTTTTTTAATGTTTATTTATTTTTGAGAGAGAGAGAGACAGAGCGCAAGTTGGGGAAGGGGCAGAGACAGAGAGACACAGAATCCCAAGAAGGCTCCAGGCTCTGAGCTGTCAGCACAGAGTCTGATGCAGAGCTCAAACTCACCGACCTGGGCCAAAGTCCTCTGCTTAACCAACTGAGACACCCAGGTGCCCCAGTTTTCCCCAAAATTTATTAAATGAATTTCTTATTAATATTATCATAAAGATAAGTATCTCTCACTGTTTTATCAGATTTAGAATAAACTGTTCTATGTCAAGATATTGGCCTCGAGAATAAAATAACACCTAGTGATTTGAAGGAAAACGCTCATAAGTCTGTAAGAATAATGATTCAACTATCTAAAATGTTTTCTTTTCCATGTATAAAAATATACAAATTAAATGTAAATATGAATAGTGATTTATTACTATTACTGGTTACTATTTATCACTGATACATTAAATGTTTAAAAGAAAGATATGAATTCTATAATATATTATGATTTAACACTTCATTCTGATGTATTCCACATATACAAATACCTTAGAAGCCACTGAATATATTTTTCTTTTATTTTACTTTGAACAGAAGCACAAATTGAAGCATATTTACACTGAATTTTTAAAAGGTATTATTTCATATGCAAACAGTGCCATCTTGTGGCAGCTGAAACTATGTGTATTGACATAAAATTCATTATGGATTGTAATTGCCATTTTCTTGACAAGTTATGTGTACAGCTTATTGAATAAAAACCTTTAACCTAAAATCAGTTGATTTTTGTAAAAATAACCTTTAAAACAAGAGTATTAATTAGCATGTCTTCAAACTGATAAAATTTTTAAAAAAGACTAAGAACCCTAGATTCTACCACTAAATCTTCTAACTAGATATTGAATCTTAGACTAACGATGTAGCCACTCAGGACCTCAGTTTCCTCAACTAGTAGATTGTTTAAATCATTACATTACTTTCAGTTTAAGGTTCCATTTGATTCTAGCTTTAGAAATGTTTATTTCTGGTTTTAGCAGCCTAATATGGACTATAGGCCTGTTTATGACACACTTTTTCATAGGTATCTCTTTTATTAACATGTGTTTGGTTATGCTCTCTGCTTTAATTTTCTTCAGAAATAAATCTTAAGTTATGTTTATACTTCTCACTGTCCAAATAGCTTTCCTCTAAACATCAGAAAGACTTCATTGAATTGTAAATAAAACTAAACTCAAGTAACTGAAAATAAGGGTCTTTTTTTTAAGTTTATTTATTTTGAGAGAAAGAAAGGGAGCATCTGTGTACCAGAGAAAGAGAGGGGGCACTAGACAGAGAGTGGGGGAAAGGCAGAGTGAGAGGGGGAGAGAGAATCACAAGTAGTCTCCTTGCTGTCGGAACTGAGCCCTACATAGGGCTGGATCTCATGAACTGTGACATCATGACTTGAGCTGAAATCAAGAGTCAGACACTTAACCAACTGAGCCACCCAGGCACCTCCCAAAAGCAAGTTTTTAAAAAACATTCTGTAAAGATAAGATGGTTTAAATAAAATAGGTCAATATCAAACAAAACACTCAAAAATTAATAGGGGGACTCTTGGGTGGCTCAGTGGGGTAAGTGTCTGACTCTTAGTTTCTGCTCAGGTCATGATCTCACGGTTTTTGGAGTTCCAGCCCCACATCTGGCTCACACTGAGTGTGGAGCCTGCTTTGGATTCTCTGTCTCCCTCTCTCTCTTCCCCTCCCCCACTTATGCCATCTCTCTCAAAATAAATAAAATTTTTTATAAAACTATTTTTATCATTTATTCATTTTTGAGAGACAGAGACAGAATGTGAGCAGGGGAAGAGCAGAGAGAGAGGGAGACAGAGAATCCAAAGCCATGGGATCATGACCTGTGCCAAAGTTGGACACCTAACTGACAGAACCACCCAGGCATCCCCAAAATAAATATTTTTTTTAAAAAGTTAAAAAAAATTAATAGGAAATAAATCTCTCCAAAGTTTCTAGAATCTTAAGTGTTATTGTGTTAAATAAATAGAATAGGCTCAGAGTTTGGGCAGCTCTTCCTAACATCTCCATAGATTTGACCAACACTATCCTGTTGGATTTATCTATATTCCCAATTCTTGCCTCCAAATACCTTGCTCTGATATAGATCTTCTTATTCAAACTCTTACACATCCATCTAGTCCAGGGTCTCAACTTCCTAGGCCTGCATTACTAAAATATCCATTGTGGTCTACTGTTTTTCAAAAAGTAACATAAGGATCATTTGGGATGCTGATTAACATAGGTCATCTCCTAGAGCCCATAGAGTAGACTGTCCAACAGAAATCTAACATGAGTCACACATGTAATTTTAAATGTTCTTGTAGTCAGATTAAAAAGCTAAAATGAAACAAGTGAAATTAATCCAATGCATGTAAAAATATCATTTCAATATGTAATCAATTGAAAAACATAATATTTTACATTCTTTTTCTTTTATAGTAAGTCTTTGAAATCAGGTATTTTTATACTTATAGCATATGTCAATTTGGACAAGCACACTTCAAGTGCCTAAGAGCCATCTGTGGCTAGTGGTTATGGTATTGGACTGCATTAGATTTGGAGAAGGGGGAATAAAAGCCAGGAACGTACATATAGCAAAATATCAAAGTGATTCTTTCACACTCTCAAGTATGAGGGCCACCACTCTAGACTGTCCTGTACATAATCCATTCTACAACCACTACTGAAATTTACACCTGAGAAAATGCCCCTTTAATTATGTCAATTCTAAGAAACTACATATCCCTGGTACCTCCAATTAAATCAACTCATGTGGATATTCAAAGCTTCCAAAATGTGGCCTCACCTCATTCATCCAATCGGTTCTCCAATTTGAAAATGTCTTGGGCTCTTCCATGAAATTTTCCTAGGGAAATATTAAAATGATCATTCAATCAACAAATATTGATGAAGTACCCATAAAATGTCAACATGGATCCTCCATGGTAAAAGGGAAGATGTAACACAAATCCTTACATAATTATTACAATTCCATTGTTTTCATTGTAACACTGAAAGCAATGCTCTGAAATAGTGCTAATGAGATGCTAATATAGAGCAGGACCTTATAGAGAGGTCAAAGAAAATTTCTAGAATACAGTTACATTTAAATAAAAAAAAAAGAATATAAATATAATTAGAAATCTGAACAGATAGAAATTTCTAGGCAGAGAAAAGCACATTATGAAAAGCCCTGAGGTGGAAAAGTGACTAACAGAAGAGGCAGATTGGGAAAATAATCTGAAAAGGGGCTGCTGAGTTAGGCAGAAGGCTGATAAGGCCAAATTTATGAGACTTCAATCTGTCCCGTCCCTTCCCTTCCCTTCCCTCCCCTTCCCTTCTTTCTTTCATTTATTTAGAGACAGGGGAGAGAGAGAGAGGTGGTGGGGAGGAGCAGAAGTTAAGGGAGAAGAGAGAATCTCGTGACTGTGAGATCAGGACCTGAGCTGAAATCAAGAGTTGGACCAACTGCCACAACTGCCACGCGGGTGCCACCTTTATTTTTTCAACTATACATTTTTAAACAAAACTAGATTACAAAGTCCTCAAAAAGTACAGACCTGGCCTTTTTTTTTTTTTTTTTTTTTTTTTTTTTTTTTTTTTTTTTGGAGAGAGAGACACAGCATGAGCCAGGGAAACAGGCTCCAGGCAGTCAGTGCAGAACCTGTCATGGGGCTTGAATCCATGAGACGTGAGATCATGACTTGAGGCGAAGTAAGACGTTCAAAGAACCCAGCCACCCAGTGCCCCACAGACTTTACCTTCAAAGGTTAATTATTTCTTACATCTCTTCACAGAGCACAAAAAAAAGTATTTAATAAATACTTCTATACATGGAAAACATACATTTTTCTAGCCATTTGAATTCTGGAATCTCCAAAATTATACCAACAATTATTTGCATCTTCAGATAATTTAAAAACTATATTACTATGAAACTGAAGGAAGTCTTACCTGAAGTGCTGAGTATTAATATAAAATTCCTTAGAAAGACAATTTTTATTCGTAGTAAGATGGGCATCATGCTTTACCAGTCTTATGCCAGAATTCTGACTCTAAGTTCCTGGTGGAAAGAGTGAAAAGTTGGTTGATTTAAACACACAGATGAATCCTTAAAAGGGATCTCCATGAAGTCAGAGACTGTAAGTATGAGAAAGCTTATAGAAGAGCTATTTGGCAAAAGCCTCTGGCCAACAACTAGCAAAACAAGGAGAACCTCAGACTAAGAAACACAAGGACATTAATTCTGCTAACAGCCAGGGGCTTGGAAGAGAAACCCAGATCTTCAATGAGATTCCACTTGCAGACGCCTTTACTTCAACAGTGTGAGACCCTTAAGCAGAGCACTCGGCTATACCACACCAACTCCGGACCTACACGAGTACGATAACAAATGGGTGATATTTTAAACCATTAATTTGTAGTAATTTGTTACAGAACAATAGAAAAGCAACACACTCGGGCACTTCTCATATAATTAAATAGCAAAGTATGTCTGGAACAAAGTTTCCGAGACTTCATTTTACAAATAATTTTGCTAGCTGCTTCAAGGCGAATAAAATTTTTGCGAAAATTGTTTCACAATTGACACGAACATTAATTGTGCACTCCCTGAAATATTTCTCATCCTAATGTAAAGTCATTGAATTTGTGAGTCAAAATTCCCCTGAAAGTTCTTCAGTGTAGATGGGCCTTTTTGGTGCAATGAACTTACTCCTCACCACCTTGCCTGTGGGTGCAAAGTGCGCGGGATGGACGGAGCACAAGCTAGACTGCCAGATGCAGCCTCCAGCCGCTCCTGACCGCCTTACAGTGAGGCCGGGTGGAAAAAGGCTGAGCCCAGGACAGACATAGACACAGGACAAAAAAGGTTGCGGCTCATCCCTTTAAACCTAACCTAATTTCTCGGGAAAAGCCGCTCTCTCATACAGTAATCGGGCTCTCCAAGGCTGTGGCTTGGCTACCGCGCACCCGGTTTCTTTACGAACTGCCAAAGCGTCTAGCAAAAGTTTCAAGCGCCCACTAGGGATCACTGGGGCCACTTAAGGTGCAGGTGGCGAACAGTTCATATCGCTTTGAAAATATCTATGAAACTTAGAAATTGTGCTCCCTGGCAGGCCTAAGGTGTGGCAACTAAAACCATATCGCCCGCCTCCTTCCTCGACGCAGTCTAGATTCCCACAACTAGAGGAGCCAGAGCAGGACGCTCCGGACCCGGACTACCCGGAAATGCGTGACCACGCCTACCTACTGCGCCTGCGCAAGGAAACAGCTCAGGCGAGCGAAGACAGGCCCGACCCCGCCCCGTGGGGCGGGACCTAGAGGTTTGTCACGCCTGCGCAAAGGACCCGACGGCATGCTGCGTCGTTACTTTTGAAACGAGTGGCGGGGAAGTGTTGTGGAAGTCCCTGCTGTAGCTGTCTGCCGGGTGGAAGCGCGGTCCTTCGTTGTAGGCCTGGCAATGGCGCTGCAGCTCTCCCGGGAGCAGGGCATCACCCTGCGCGGCAGCGCCGAAATCGTGGCTGAGTTCTTCTGTAAGTCTTCCTCGCGCAGGCCGGAGGGCGGGAGAACTGAGGCCAGGCCGCCCGGTAGGCCCACGGCTCGGCCACGGAGGCGGGGTAAGCGCGGGGGCGAGGTTGCGGGGGTGCCGAGAGGCCCGGAATTCAAGCCCTCTCTGCCCCAGCCTCCTGCCCGGCTGGAGAATCTAGGAGGAGGCGCATGCAGGCGCCGTTTCCGGATGCGTTGCTAATGGAGCTGGAGGCCTAGGTACTGCTGAACCGAGGCCTGTCTCTTGTCGTAGCCCCATCAGCGGCCGAATTGCTTTAAACTGCTGATCATACGCACTTCCTCACCTGCCCCTCCCACCCCACCACCACCCGGGTCTCAGCGACTTGAGACAGAACACGACCGGGGTGGAGACCGTGTATGTTTTTAAGAACCCGATCTTCACGCTTTGATTCTGGTGTTGGGGTGATGAACTAGACTTTAGGAGGCTCGCTGTTCTGGACCAGGCCACTTGTACCTTCTGATAGAATCTGGCAGGATTTGTGACGGGAAAAGGAGGAAAAAGAAAGGAGAGGGTTGCCTGGAGCATTGGACCAGTAAAATCAGTTGCTAACTCAGACACAAAAGCCGATCTTGACATCCGCTAGCCCGAATTTGGACTTGGATTACAATGAGCTGAAATTTGACGGTAGTAAATTAATATAGTTTGGCGTTTTTCTTTTATTGCCACATAAGTGCAGGTATCGCGTTCTTTTACTTAGAAGCAAGATTTTAAGGATTTTTAATTCCACTTTTTACCTATTCTAATTTCAGCGACACACCCATAAACACGTGTCTAGGCATTTACAGTTTTATACCATTAATGAAACTATAGCCACAGCTAAATATGTTTTATTTTACGGAGTTACAAAGTGATAATAACTTTTCTTTAACATTCCTTTTGTTTTCAGCATTTGGTATCAACAGCATTTTATATCAGCGTGGCATATATCCATCTGAAACCTTTACTAGAGTGCAGAAATATGGACTCACCTTGCTTGTAACAACTGATCCTGAGCTCATAAAATACCTAAATAATGTGGTGGAACAACTAAAAGGTATTTAACTGTTGGAAACAATTTTGAGTTTTGCTGGCCTTCTATGACCCTTCCTTCCGGGCATCTTGGTGGTCGTTTTTTCGCTCTGTATATAGAAGTGTAAAACACTACAATCTCAAATATAATGACTCTCAATTGGAAGAAAGCAAAAATATATAAATTGAAAGAAATTCCACTTTTACCCTACATTTTGAGTGAGTTGAATATTTTGATGTTAGGTATCTGATACAGCTTCACAAAACAATCTCCATCAAGTCCCTTAGAAATGATTTTTGCAGTTCATGTGGCCAGATGGAACAAATTAGAATTTAATGTACTTATGATGGTGTTCATTGTCTGAGAAAAATCCACTGTATTTTTAACATGATCTATTTTCTGTAGCTGCCTGGAGTTTAAAGCCATCGTTATTTTAGAATAAAGGAAAATAAAATTAGATCCAACCTGGGAATTAAACTTAAAAAAGTACAACTACTAAGTAATAGGACACCCAGTAGAAGTTTCTTATTTTTACCTATTTCCATTTGTTATTGTTTTTGTTTTTGTTTTTGTTTTTAAATCCTGGGACGCCTGGGGGGCTCAGTTGGTTGAGCATCTGACTTGGGCTCAGTTCATGATCTCAGGGCTCCTGAGTTTGAGCCCTGCAATGGGCTCTGCTGTCAGCACAGAACCCACTACAGATCCTCTGACTCTTGTCTTTCTCTCTTTCAAAAATAAATAAACATTAAAAAAAAAAAAAAAAATCCTGCCTGTAAGTCAGTAAGCCTTTTCTATCTGAACACTCATTGTTTTTCCTTAGCTCAAGAAGTTACTGTATTCGATCACAATACTTATTCTCCATCTATTCCTTTTTTTTTTTTTAATCTTGTTTTTCTCCACTTAGGATTCTCATTTCTAATTTTTCTGTGTTGTAAGATGTTTCTCCCTACCTCCCCATTTGACCTCCCAAAATAATAGTTCCAAAAAACACTGCAGTTAGTCACCTATTTTTTTCTTTTTAATTCATAAGCCATCTATGTTTTTTCAAGTAGCTTTATTTTTAAAATTACATTAATTGTGGGGAGCCTGGGTGGCTCAGTCGGTTAAGTGTCCGACTTCTGCTAAGGTCATGATATCATGGCTTGTAAGTTCAAGCCTGCATCGGGCTCTGTGATGACAGCTCAGAGCCTGGAGCCTGCTTCAGGTTCTGTCTTCATCTCTCTGCCCCTGCTTGCGCAGTGTTTCTGTTTCTCAAATATAAACAAACATTAAAATTTTTTTTAAAATAGCATTAATTATATTTTTACTGCCTTTAGAACTAAATCATCTGTAACCCTGTATTAGGGCTGCCCTCAGATTATTTAGCCTGAAACCTCTAAGTAAGTATGAATCTATGTCATCTTAATTTGATAGAGAAGCAAGCCTGGCCTAAGCTAATGGTTTTGGGTTTTCTCCTTTAAGATTACACTCATGACATTTCACCTCAGATGTAGGTAGACCTTTCTATTTAACTTTTCCCATTTATTTTAATTAACATGGAGGAATTGTTCTTAGAGGCAAATTGTTGTGTCAATTTGAATCCCATCCCTCTTGCCTTCTTAAGGACTTTACCCTATTTCTTCTCTGATATTTTTGACTCCTTTGTTTTGAGTTACTTTCATTGGTTTAGTCAGTCTTTAGTTTTAAAAGAAAATAATTCCACCTACTCCAAATCTTTAACTTCCTAACCAGTCTCCTTTTCAGAACTAAATTGATAAAAAGTTGTTGATATATGCCAAGGGGTCAGCAATGGTGCCAGGCCATATCTAGCAAGTGGCCTATTTTGTACTGCCTACAAAGAATATTTTCAAATTTGTAAAGGGTTGTTTTTTAAAAGAGTATGCAACAGAGACCTAGGTGGCCCACATGCCCTCGATACTTCTAAATTGTTTTGTCTCTTAAAAAACAACAACAAACTGCTGATTCCTGAGTATACTGCCCCAATATCTAAGATTAATTCAGGGCTCATTCTGAGGCCTTCTTCTCATGATAACCTCTCTAGATCTCTGACATACCTAGATAGCTTCACTAATCTTTGTGTAGTTGACTCACAAACGTACATCTAGCCCAGCTCTCCTAACTCTGTGCTCATATATTAAATGAGTCCCTTGATATCTTCATGTGACTATCCCAGTGATATTTCAAACTCAGCATATGAAAAATGGGGCTCCTGGCTGGCTCAGTCAGTGGAGCATGGGACTCTTGATCTTGGGGTTATCTCAGTGAATGTATCAGTAATCCAACTGGTGATAAAAACCATAAACTTAGGAGGTATCCCTGAGTCTTTCCTCTTCCTTACTCTCAAGTATTCAATAAATCTTAACTTTAACCATGAAATCTCTTGAATGTATCTACTGATCCATCTTTACCAGTTTATCCTTCTATAAGCCTTCATTACTTCTTACTTGAATTACTAATTAATTTTAGTGACCCTAGATCCCCTCTTTACCTCCAGTCTACTTTCCACTTCACCGCCAGAAGGATAGTTTTGAAATATAAATTTAATTACATCACACCCTCCTTCAAACACAATAATGACTTCCCTCATTCTTGAGATATAACTTCTTTAATTTGGCCCACGTGGCCTTGAATGGTTTGACCCCTATGTGTCCTGCTAAACTTGCCTTCGTTCTCCCCGTAACTGCAGTTGTATTGGCTTTTTTTAAGTCCTCTAGTCAGATGCTCTTCCCTTTTCAATATTTAAGACCTATACCCTTTTCTGTATATTTTTGCATGTTTAATAGTATTTATTCTTAGAACTAAACTCCAATGAGAACTCCCTGAACGAACCAAATTTTCCTGTATTCACTCTCTGCATCAAATACCGCACCTTCATAGCATTCATCACAATTATAATAAATCTTACATTTATTGGCACAATGATTAGATTAATCCTCCACTCCTACATTTTACCTTAGATTAAGATGCAAGTACTGCATGTTCACTACTCTGTTCTCAGCACTCAGTACTGTATCTGGTACAAATACGGAGAATTCAAAAACAGGAGCTAGGTTATTGTGGGGCAAGTTTCCTGTACAGGTTGGAGGAGTTCCAAAATACTAGGGGTAGGAATTTGCAGACAATAGGAAGTGAGACCTGAGAAGAGAACTGCTTTGTAATGCAGTGGATCAAAAAAAGATGCCTTGTTATGTATTCCAGATTGGTTATACAAGTGTTCAGTTCAGAAACTGGTGGTAGTCATCTCAAATATTGAGAGTGGTGAAGTCCTTGAAAGGTGGCAATTTGATATTGAGTGTGACAAGACTGCAAAAGATGACAGGTAAGTATGAATTAAATTACTTCCACTTTTATATATTTTTTGCAAAATTTCTTTTCCTTACTAAAAGAGTTCTAATTATATTGAACTTAGTTTTATATAAGGTAATTTGTTTCTAAGTATGCTTGATTTGACCTAATCCCCTGTGGAAAAGAATAGGGCTCATAAACTGTGCTCACAAAAAAATTGTGCATATCATGGACATAATTGCCTTTAGTCTAAATCCATGAATTATAGACTTTAGTGTTTATGGTGCTATATGAGAAGCTACACATGATGGACTAGGTGGGCCATTTAATGAGTTTCAAGGTACTTTTAAGACCAGAAAGTATTATCCTAGACTTTTCTCCCAGCTTAACATGCAGCTCTACTGGGGCGCCTGGGTGGCTCAGTCAGTTAAGCATCTGACTCTTGATTTCAGCTCAGGTCATGATCTCATGGTTTGTGAGATCAAACCCCATGTCTGGCTTTGCACTGACAGTGTGGAGCCTGCTTGCGATTCTCTCTCTCTCTCTCTCTGTCCCTGCCCCGTTCACGCTGTCTCTCAAAATAAATGAATAAACAAAAAATAAATAAATAAAAGATGCAGCTCTACTGTATTTCATTTAATGCCACAAACTTCCTGCAACACTTCATAAACTGAAGTTTGCGGATCCCCCAAATGGCCCATCATTATAGGCTAATTTCTAGCATTGTCTTAAGCATGCTTATCTATAAACTGAGAACTGTTTCTCATAATGAAATATAGATTGTTTCTGAAACCTTTGGTCTATTTTAGAAAAGTTTTAACTTATACAAATAATTTGATGCCCGATTAACGTCTTTTTTGAGGCAGTAGGGAATTAGACATTTAGGCAATACTAAAAATGCCAAAATGATTATACTGATTAAATATTTTAGATATTACTTGTTATCTTTATTTTAGGAGGTACTGAAGTTTTCCTAATTGAAGCACTTGACAGGTTTTCTAATCATCTGCTACTGAATAACTTGATACTAAGATCAACCCTAAAAACGATTAGGAGGATAAATGAAATAACAGAGATAATACTGTGCCTACTAGGTTATAGATTCTAAGGATACATATTATACTCCTGTATATTTAAATATTTTAAAAAAAACCTTTTGAATGCATTACTTACTTGATTTGGGAAATATTTAATCAGTTAAATAATCTTACCAATGTTTTAAATAACTTGTTAAAATTTAAATTAATTGATTTGGTTTCTTTGGTAGTGCACCCAGAGAAAAGTCTCAGAAAGCTATCCAAGATGAAATCCGTTCAGTGATCAGACAGATCACAGCTACAGTGACATTTCTGCCACTGTTGGAAGTTTCTTGTAAGTATTATACAAATTTCACATCCTTTTATTAAATTTTTTCTTAATTATCAGTGTCCTGTAATACAAATGAGAAAAATGTTAATAAAGCAAAAGTAATGCTATATGCATCTTATTTAGAAGTGCGGTGAAGGAATGAAAGTAGTCTACAGTACTCACTCTAAAATATTTTGATGTAATTCTGTTCATTATTTTTATTTTCTACACATGTCTATGTATATAATGAAGACTTTTAGCTATAATTGTGTCTTTTTTTCCTAACTTAGTTACTCTTTCATTCATCAAATATATCCTGCATACCTGCTATCTGCCAGACACTGTTCTGGGCACTGGGATACATCAGTCACAAAACCAAGATGTTATTATCTCTTCTATGGCTTACATTCATGCTATCTCGTGATTAATTCTTTCTGCAAATATTTTTAATGGTTTTCTCATTAAAGGAAAAAAAATTTGAATTTTTTTTCATAAGATAAAGTAAAAGGAGTACAGTGTTTTCTGTACTAAAATTTCCATTGAGGAAAAGCAGTTAGCTAACAATTAACTGATTAGAGATCCGAGTAAAGTAGCTTTTCTGACACTATAGGTGGTTCAAATGTGAGAGGGACAGGGAGAGGAGTTTTACTTTTGAAAAAATAATGGTACTTTAATGATCTTGTCCCCAATTTAGGTTCATTTGATCTACTGATTTATACAGACAAAGACTTGGTTGTACCTGAAAAATGGGAAGAATCGGGACCACAGTTTATTACCAATTCTGAGGAAGTCCGTCTTCGTTCATTTACTACTACGATCCACAAAGTAAATAGCACAGTGGCCTACAAAATTCCTGTCAATGACTGAGGATAAGGACTGTGATGTACTTGTAATTCTCAGATGTGGTTTTCCTGGAACCAAGTCAACTATAGGTGATACGTTTTGTTTCATTGGTTAACTTTTAGATGGGGAAAACTTAACATTATGCTTTCACTGAACTGTGCATAATTGTTCCATTTTTTGGTACCTGTATGACTTTATACAGGGTTGACCTACATTATTGCACACTATTCAAAAGGGGACTAGGAGATTATATCATCATTGTTATGTCAATTCCTTTGAGAGTGGTAACCATAGATGGCAAACTTTTGTTATAAAGCTAAATGCCTTCTTAAATCAGACCTTTTTTGGTCAAGTACCTTGACTCAGAATATAGGTAGGGAAATGTTTAAATATAAAATATAGCAAAATAAGTCTGAATATTCAAAGTCTTTGTTTAGATTCTGAAATTACCCAATAAGAATCTGTAAGTAATGAAATATTGCTCCTATTAGGTCCTTTTGCCATTTATTTCATTTGTATAGTTTCCATATTGAAAACATTTCCAATTATTTGATTTTAATTTATATAACCTGAGCCTACAAAGGTATGAATATTTCTACTTCAAATTCCTATGATACAGAACTCTTAAAAAGTTTTTTTTTTTATGGTTTATAAAATCAAGCTTTAAATGATGAAATAAATGTGTACGTTTTAAATTTGTCTTAAAATATTTTTATTTTTATATTGGTGTGAGTGCTTAGTCTAACTCTTTACATGTATTAACTTCCACTATTAAGTAAATACACATAGCATCCATTCATTCAAAAATTATGGTGTGGACCTGTTAATGTGCCAAGTGGCCAGGATGAATGAAACAATCCTGGATGCTCATTTTCATAACAGTGCTATTCACAGTAACCAAGCAGTGGAAGGAACCCAAATGTCCATCAGATGAATGGGTAAACAAAATGTGATGTATACGTGCAATGAAATAAAATTCAGCTTTAAAAAGGAAGGAGGGGTGCCTGGGTGGGCCTGGCCTGGACTCTGATTCAGTTTTGCTTACCATAGAGGAATGAAAAACAGCATGCTCTAGTTGAGCTTATCAGGGTCTGAAATAAGAGCCTCAGAAGGGACTGAACCACACCTGGTCTTCAGGATCCTTCTCCCAGTGTCCCCAGCTGGATAGGGAAATCAAGCTTCCATGATTACAATGTTTACGATAGAGGTAACAATCTCCTATATTAGTTGACTTTTGCTGCTTGGCAAACAACCATAGAATAATGATAAGCACTTTTTCCCCTGTAAGTCTGGGTCATCTGGGGTGCTTATCTTCTTCTCAGGCAAATCTGCAGGTCACATGTCTTACTCAACTAGTGAAGGAGCAATGGCTATCCAGGATTCTTCAAGCTTAGCTTCAGAACTTTAAAAGCTGACATTTTTTCCCACATTCCACTATGTGGGCAAGTCTTATGGCTAAGCCAAACTTCAATAGGGCAGGGAAGTATACTCCCATGGAGTTGGAGAGAAGGATGTGTGAAAACCTGATGAAAGTGATATTATACAGCAAAGATCAGAATAGCTATAATAATCCTATATTGTAACTCCCATTTTCCACCAGATGTCACTAATGCTGCAATACTCAAGGTGAATTTCTTTTGACTCTAAAAAACTAGACTTTCTTATTGGAAATTAACATTGGGATTTCTGGCTACAAAAATATAAAGACATCAGAGGAAGAAAGCACAGCATCTGTTACTTGTTAGGCACTTTACATGAATTCTTTCATTTAATTTTCACGATTTAGTGCACAAGTAGAATTGTGGGTTTAATGAGCAACCAAACCACTACCTTTAAAAGTTTAGGTGGTCTCTTCTGTCCATGACCAAGGAAGCTCAGCTGACCCCTCAGCAAGCACATCAAAAGGAGTTCCTTCACCCTTTTCCGAATGGCTCTACCTTTCATTTATTTATTTTTTAAGTTTATTTATTTTTGAGAGTGCACGAGTGCAGGAAGAGCAGAGAGAAAGGAGACACAGAGAGAGGAGACACAATCCCAAGCAGGCTCTGCGTTGTCAGCACAGAGCCTGATGTGGGGCTTGAACCTACGAACTGAGGTCATGTCCTGAGCTGAGGTAACCCCCTGAACCACCCAGGTGCCCCAGCTCTTAACCTTTTACATCCCTTTAGCCATTGAGTGTCCAGAATAAATTGGTTTTCATTTGTAAAACTCCATGTTTCATTGGGTGTATTTGTATTTACACTTTCCTCAGATGACTGACCAATGAATGGTAGGAACCAAAAGATAGAGGGCTTAAACCTCTAACTTAGTCTATATAGTTCAAAGAATAAATCAAGTGTGAATTTGCAAGCAGTTGTGAAACAGTTTTCCAGCCAATAAAAAGAATTATTAAGTGACCTCATTTACTCTTTAGGGAATTAATTTTGGGCTAAAATTGCAAGTAATTTCTTATTCCTTTTTTTTTATTAAATATGTGAAATTATAAGTTATTTTGTCCAATGTAACTGATAAAAATTTGTGTTGGCATAACTGTGGAATAGAAATGCTACTAAAGTTCAAACTTTATTAGTTATATGCTCTAAGAACAGATCTTTAAAGATCTTTCCATTCTTCGTGAATATGGCTTTTAAAACTAGCAGTATGAACTGATGCTTATTAAAAAATATCTAGTTGGGAAAGCTACTTAATCTTCATTAGAGTTGACAGTCCTATTCCAATCTGGCAAAAACATTGTAGCCTTAGCAACAAAACTATTAGAAAAGGCCTGGAGAGGAAAATGTCAGGAGTTGACCCTCTGATTACACAAGTCCGTTTATGTTACCATTTCACCTATTTTTTGCTCTTACTATTTGATCTATTTTTATACTAGAGAAACATAATATAATTTCATTTATTTGTATAAAGTCCATTTTCATCTGCGTTTATCTGCACCATTTTGCTATGCAAGCTTGTTTGCACAAAGGAACTTACATCAGATCAAAATCTTTATTGTTTTGACATTTTATCTGTGCTAAAAAAGGCCTCTGAGTATAAGCACGACCACTTGTGCTCCACTTCCATGCAAGGGAAAGATCTCAAGCCTCTTTAAAAACTATCTAGATATGGACATACCCAGTGGATACCTACATACAGATGGGAATTTCTTTATGGATGGCAGTCTCACTGACCAAGTCTAGGAGTTAGTGGTCTTAAAGATTGAGTCTGTGCTGTCCAAAATATTTAATGTCAAAATTACAGTTCTTGGATAACTGTGTACTTAATCATAAAAATTCTTTTTTTTTAAGTTTATTTATTTATTTTGAGAGATGCAGAGACAGCACGAGTCGGGAAGGGGCAGAGAGAGGGAGAGAAATAGAATCCCAAGCAGGCTCCACGCTGCCAGCACAGAGTCCGACGTGGGGCTTGAATCCGTGAAGCCATGAGATCATGACCTGAGCCAAAATCAAGAGTCAGATGCTTAACCAACTGAGGCACCCAGGCACCCCATGTGTACTTAATCATAATAGCCAATACAACTCTGCAAAAACAGAGTCACAGCTTCCAGGACTGGGAAAGGAAATTTGTGGGTAACAATCATCTACTGAGTGGCAAGCACCAATTGGGTGTGTTATATACCTGTTCAACCTGGTTCCTTCTAAGTGAATGGGGGTTGGGGGTTGGTGGGGATGAGGGAAACTTGGGCCACAGCCTATCATCTTAGAAACTGGTGATGGGACGTGGGGAGAGCGAGGAAGCAAGGAAAATGATGAAGGCTGAGTCCCCAAATGAGACCTCTGGAGTAAGGAACAGACCCCCCCCATACCTTAGTTCGGGGCCATGAAGGGACAGAGGGTGGAGAGAGAAGGACTGGATTCAAAACACAAGTTTTACAACTCTGCTGATGCCTGCTGAGTCTCAGAGGATAACCACTAAGGAAACTTCATTCCTACCTAGGCAGATTGAGTAGGACCCAGCTAGGCAGCAGTTGACCAGAATCAAGATTCTAAGAAAATAAAATACCACGATCACAGTAACAGCCAACGAGTCAGGATTACTCTTTGTCAAGAACAGAAGGATAACAAAGTTTAGCAAAACTTTAAGGAGAGTCTACATATCACAGATTAGTCAAAAGTTAGTATTCCAAAGAGTTGGGCCATTGCAAAGATAGAACACAAGCGCAAACAATATTCCAGAACACTTAAATTTCAGAGCAGAAACTTTTCTGCTTTTACTCCTTCCTGTCTCAGTAGGATCTGACCGTCGGTTTAAAGAGAGAGACTGCAGCTGGGAAGGAAATGGTGCCAAGAGCTGCAGCTGCAGAAAGTTGTTTTCTTTTAACTTTCAGAGTGTAAAATTAATGCATATGCGAATTTTAAAAACCAAGCAGTAGACAGTGGTACCATGAAAAGTAAAATCTCTACCTGAACTCGTTCCTCCACTCCCCATTTCCAGCCCTCTATTTTTAAGTATTTTTTGTTCAGCGGGTGGTTATCACCATTCCTCTGAAACATGTTGATACTTTCATTTCTTGTTTATCAACTTGAGATAGTTATCTACTGAAAGATGAGAAACTTATTTCTTTTATCCATCCACTTCTCAGTTTTCCCAGTTAATACTGTTTTGGTTTTTCTGGTGATTATGTATAATCTTAAAGAGTATGCTTCAACTCTATATTTTGTTCCATCAATTTTAGGCAGTATATCTTGATCTTTTTGCTATATTGAAGTGAGAAAGATCTGTGACATTTTCTTCCACGTCTCTCTGCTGCCTCAATAGTCAGACTTCCATTTTTTTTATATTATCAGTGGTAATATTAGTTTCTCTTGTGTTGTTGTCTTGCATTGTTGTCTTCCAAGTTTTGTTTATATGTTGATTCTACAAATTAAAACAGCATTTACATTATTCCAATTATTAAATTACTTCTTTCTGAAGAACTGAATAGCTCTACTTATTGACAAAGAAAGGGTAATCTTATGTTATTAAAACTGAAAGATGAATGTTCCAAGTGTCAAGGTCAAATGGCTTCCTTAAACTCCATCTTCAAGACTTTCTATTAAATTTGATTTGGTCAATGATACCTTTAATTTCCAAGAACTCTTTCTCTTTATTCTTGTTTCATAGCCACCTATTCTTTGGCTTCTTGACTCTGAAGATGTTAGTTTTTTTTGTTGTGGGTTGTTGTTGTTTATTGGTTTGTTTTGTTTTGTTTTGTTTTTTTCCTCTGTTCTCTCACCTGTTTTCTTCAGGAGTTAATTGTTAAATCTCTTCCACTTGGACCTTCTCATTTTTGTTGTTGGTTTAATCTAAATTTTCTGGGATTTTTTTTCTCGTATGCGTGAATGATGAAAAAGGTTGGTCAATATTAGTAGCATGATTTTCCACTGTAGTATTTGACTTCTTTCTTGAATGAAATGATGAATGACAGGGACTATGTACATATGAGCTATTTTAGGGTACTATTTTAGGTACATTTAGATATTTTCTTCATCATGTATTGTTTGAAATTTGGCTTTTAAAAATATTTAAAATATCATATCTTATTTACTGTTTTGGTGCACCCTCAAATTTTGTGTGCTTGTTTTCACTCACTGTAGTGTCTGCTTTGGGCCAGGGGCCTGAACGGTTACATGTAATTTCCAGATATGGTCAGTAGAGGGCAGCAAAGGGTAGTGGCGTGAGCGCTTTCTGCCAAGGTCTGGGCATCCCTCTTTTCCCTTTCTTTATAGAGGTAAAAGTCAATTCGTGGTAGTAGAAAGTCCAGAGTGCCAGAGTCAGGAGAGAAATTACCTATAGGGATACTGACCCAGGATGGGGATCAAGCTGAGGAGGCACTGGAAAGATTTAGCCACAATTCACAGCTTTGGTATCTATCATAGAGATTAGAACCACTAGACATTTGGAGGAGAACCATTAGCACTTTCACAGTCCTGATCCTACTCCCAGTCTGTCTAAAGCCCAAGGTCTCTCTCCTTCAAGTAACAGGAATCCCCTATCCACCTTGAAACTGATGCACACTTCCTGGAGAGTTAATACATGCCACGGCCAGTGGTTAAGAGTTCCACAACTAGCCATTTCAGGGAGGAGAGATTGAATAGGTTAGGGACACCATAAATATGCAAATGTAGGCAGTTGATGAAAACACATATGTGTCAATTAAGTAATTTGAGAGCCAACCTATATCAGATGTGGCTTAAAATATATTTTCTTTCCTCCTCCAGAAGGGAAACATTGTCTAGGCATGGAAAAACTATATGACTTTGAAATTAGACAAACTTGACTCTATGAATTATTAGGTATGTGGTTCTCAGTTACTGAACTTTATTGAGCTTCAGTTTCTTTATCCATAAAAAATGAAAATAATGATTTTTATCTCATAAATCTGCTGCCAAGGAAATGAGATGATGTCCGTAAACTGCCTGGCAAAGAACTTGGCAGTTTGTAGTTATTCAATCGATATTAACACCTGGTGTCTCTCCCAGGCTTTGGTAATGGCAGAATACATGGATGGACTAGAGGGAATAATGCTTAGTGAAATAAGTCAGAGAGAGACAGAGAAAGACAAATACCATATGATTTCACTTATACATGGAGTTTAAGGAACAAAACAAATGAATAAAGAAAAAAAGACAAACCAAAACACAGACTCTTAACTATAGAAAACAAACTGATGGTTACCAGAGGGGTAGGGGGATGGGTGAAATGGATGAAGGAGATTAAGGGTATACTTCTCATGATAAGCACTGAGTAACGTAGAGAATTGTTGAAGCACTATATTGTGCAATTCAAACTAATATAACACTGTATATTAATTTTAATGGAATTGAAATAAAAATAAAATAAAATTTTAAAAGAAAGTAAATTAAGAAAATAGTCCTGTCTTTGCAAAGTGCTTAAAAATGTAGGGGCACCTGGGTGGCTCAGTCGGTTAAGCGTCCGACTTCGGCTCAGGTCACGATCTTGCGGTCCGCGAGTTCCAGCCCCGCGTCGGGCTCTGGGCTGATGGCTCAGAGCCTGGAGCCTGCTTCTGATTCTGTGTTTCCCTTTCTCTCTGCCCCTCCCCCATTCATGCTGTGTCTCTCTCTGTCTCAAAAATAAATAAACGTTAAAAAATAAATAAATAAATAAATAAATAAATAAATAAAAATGTAATTATTGGCACAGGGTCACCTTATACTATGTCTTCTATTCAATATTTAAGATGAAAAGTTAAGTGTTCGAGGAAATAAATGAAAACAGACACTATCAATGTTATTCTGTTTAGAGCTCATTCGTCACATTAAAATAAATAACAATGGTATTTTGGAAGAAATTAAGCTTTAGCTATTCCATGTACAGGTAACTATTACGTGACTAAGGAAAACTCCCTCGATCGTTCTAAGAAAAACTTTTCTCGCCTTTGCACCACTACACGGGGGAGATGGTATCAGAACACTACATCTGTTTCAATGAGTTCCTAAAATACTGTCACTCACAATCCTGGTTACATACAAGAATCACTCAAAAAAAGTTTTTAAAAATACAGAGATGATGTATCAGATTTAAAAATCCCAGAGCTGATGTATCAGAACCTCTGGGGGGGAAGTGCCTGAAAAGCTCCCTCAAGCGAGTCTAATGCATATCAGAATTGATAAACAGGGACTGGATTCTAGGAGGAGAGAAGTTTTCCTGGTCTTTAAATCTCTAAAATCTCTGAAGGGGAGAAGCAGGAAATGGGACGTAATCTGGGAGTTGGGGAAGGTGCAGAGATAAGTCTGCCTACATTTCTTACCTTAAATAGATTTTGACAGATGCTCGAGGAAAGGCCAAAAAGTGTTGCCCAATGAGCCTCCATGGGTCTAAATACAGCCAAGCATGCCCAGACTAGCACTTGTGCCTGTAAAAGTGGTGAGAAGTCTGGATGCCACTATCTACGTGCCAGTTCTCTGCTAGTTTGGTTTTAAGATAAGAGGCCTTACCACAGTCTAAAAGGACCACAAGGACCTGTGCTCTGGCCTCAAGTTACCTCTGCAGGCATGTCTCACTCTCCTGTACCTTCTGCCTGTGTCTCCAATCTAGCAAACTCTTTTGTGTCTCTGAAACGTCATATATTTGCATTCTGTCCCTTCAGCTGAAAAACCAACCTTACCCTCCAACATACTTCTCTTGTCTCCTCTTCCCTTCCCCCTTCCTTCCCCTTCCCTGTCCTCTCACTAATTCCAAATTGTTCTTTAAAGCTCCATTCCAAAGAGCTCTTGCTTGCCCTCTCCACAATTGAAATCAGGTGGGTCGAGTCCCTCTTTTAAGTTCTCATTTCACTCTTTTTCTCTGTGGTACTTTCCAGAGTCTGGTGTTACACAGTTATTGTTGGGACTCTGTTTAATTTCTGCTCCCCTGCCCCCTCATTTAAATCCAGGTTTTGTGAAAGTTGGGCCTGGGTCCCTATTGCCCAGACCTATCAAGTGCCTTTCTCCTAGTACACAAACACTAGCTGTTGAATGAATGAAGTAAATGAGAGACAGACTATTTTAGGTCATGCTTTCTCCCCCTCCATTGGTGCCAGAAAACTATTTCATTCACTCATTCAGTAAAATGTTTGCATTGCTCCAATGTACCAATGCTTGTGAGAAGTAAATGATAAATCAGATATAGACTTTTCCCTTGGGGTCCATAGAGTCTAGTGGGGAATAAAAGACATGCATTCAAATACCTGTTATAAGACCCTGTAAGGGAAACCATAAACTTTGTCAGTAGGATCAAATTGCAGTCTTCCACAGTTGTCAAAGGAAAGAGACTGTTGCTGTGAGAAGAGATTGGGGGAGGAGGAGCTTACAGGAAACTGTGTGACCTCCTGAGTTGGCTGGATTTGAATGCCTCATGTTACATCATGGCTGCCTGGATTTAAAGTATCTAACCTGTCTGTGCAGCAGCCTCCTCACCTGTAAAATGGTCAGTTTTCTAGTGGAAAGGGAACACCATCTTTCATAAAATGTTTTTGAAATTTAGAACTACAGGTTCTTATGGCACTCAAGATGTCCAGATGGCAAATACACACATGAAAAGATGTTTAGCATCATTAGAGAGGGCAGGGGGAGGGGATACAGGGTTCAAAGAACCCAGAGACCTGAGCAGCCCCCAGCAGCTGGGGAGGGGTCTCATGGCAGGTGGAAGTTTGCTATAGCTATGACTCCAGCAACCAGTTGTAATACCAGTCGTGACGTGGGACGCTTACCCCGTGCCCCGCAGACCTTAGCTGTGCCCTTGAGTACCCCATTGTCCCAGTGAAGCAGCTGAATTAGTGATAGCCAAAACCTGGAAACGATCCAGAACTCCTTCACCAATTGGCTAAGCAAACTGTGATACATCCATATCATGGCATACTACTAAGAGACACAAAGAAATGAACTATGCCTCCAGCCATCTGGATGAATCTCCAATTACGTTGAATGGAAGGAAGCAAATCCAAAAATGTTACACACTATATGATCCCATTTTTATAACATTCTTGGACTGGCGCAGTTACAGAAATGGAGAACGGTTTTGTGATTGCCAGGGATTAAAGAGGTGGTGGGCATGGAAGGAAGTCTGTGTGGCCGTAAAAAGGTGACACGAAGGACCCTTATGGTGATGGAAGTGTTCTGTACCTTGATTGTATCAATGTTAATATCCTAGTTATGATACTGTACTATAGTTTAGAGAGATATTACCATTAGGGGGAAATGAGTAAAAAACTAATGCAATCTGTCTGTATTATTTCTTACAGCTGGATATGAATCCACAGTTAGCTCAAAATAAAAAACCAAAAGAGGCCGAATCAGGGAAACAAGTATGTCAGTTTGTCAGTTATGAACTAAGCCTTAGAGCCGTGACATCATAATGGCAGTGATCTTGACTACTGTGGAATCCTCAGGCTTCAAGCATTTTACAGTACTCTGCCACGTGCTGTAGACTCACTTCAATTTTCAGTGCCAAGAACTGAAGAAAAAAGGATGTTCACGTCAATCAGAAAGTATGCTGAACTTTTAGGTGGTCATTCAAGGCTTCACCTTATAAGGTAGTCTTTTAATATACTATTTTTGATCAACAAAACAGACTGACAGTAACTGGAAGTGTTGTTCTCTTTTGTTTCTTCTAACGCATATGGACTAATTCGTAACTTCAGCACTGATTTCATGAAAAGCTACTCATGTTCATAAGATTCAGTGCTGCTGAGCAGAAGGGAGGCAGCTTTACATTCTGGGGGGAAGACACTTTCTTGGCTCCATGAGAGAAAATTTTCTGGTCTGTGAAATAATCTATCCTATTTATGAAAGAATTTTTGCGTTCTGTACAATTTAGCTGTTTTACCCATGATGACCAAAAAGTCCTGTCAGAGTCATAGCTCAGCCAAGTAGTAGCTAAACTCATGTTTAGAAACTTTTTGATGTTTCCATGATTTTTGCTGGTCTTTGAGAATTTCCCCCAAAGTTTGAATGTTGATTTAGATAAGACTGGGGTCAATTTTCCAGGATCTTCAGTTATCTACATTTTATGTTAACATGAAGCCAAGTTGTACTTAATTCTTCACAAACATCATTTTATTTTATATTAGGCCACAAATTGTCTTGTTTTTTGGTAGTGGTCTACCTTCTTATAATACTCTCTACCTTTGGCCTCTTGGTTCTCCCCTCCCAAATAACAGCTCGTGATTAGCTCTGTGGCTTTCTCCTCCCCACCTCTAAAAGTTGGCATGCCCCAAGGGCTTTGTCCTTGAAACTGTCTCCATCTGTATCAACTCCCCAAGTGATCTTATCTCTTTTGATAGCTTCCTATAACTTGGTGATTCCTGAGTTTGAGCTCTGGAGTCTTGCTTTGGAGGTTGAGACTAATTTTTAGTGTTGTGTGAACCCTGACATTTAGCATAAAAATATATTGTATATATTTGACTCAGTAACTAGCTGCTCCATGGTGTTTGATGTATTTGCAGGGAAAGCTTTTCTGTTGACATGGACGCCCACAGCGAAAACACTACATCATCTGAGGGTGCCACCCATACCCTGCTTATCCATGGCCCTGTTGAACTCAAGCAAGGCTGGAGGAGGCAGAAACGGCACCTCTTCTTGTTCAATGATTTGTTGCTCATGACTAATACCGAGTATGTATACTATGCTATACACCTTTCTGATTATCATAAAGTTACATTTCCATTAGCCTTTACTGTAAGAAAACACTGTGTTTTTCTTTTGTTTTTGCAAGTGTTTTGATTCTTCATTCATTCAATTATGGAAGTCTTGTTTTGTACCATGCCCCTGTAGAGAAGACAGTTGAGAACGTGACAGGTGGTGTCTCTCTTGCCTGGGACCTACAGATAAATGATAAAAATAAGAGGGGTGGATGTATAGATTGTGATTAGTGCTTCCAGCAGAAGGGTGCCACGTGGAGAAGATGGGAAAAGGTATCAGGGGTTGTCTAGGAGGGCCTCTCCAAGATGGCAGCATTTAAACTAGATTAGATGAGAAGCAGTCACATTCCTAGACAAGATGACTGAAACTTCTAGGATGAGGGACTAAGCGGGCCTAAGTGGGTGCCACCTGGTCCCTTGGGGGGAGCGGCTCAGGGAAGGTGGATTTGACTGGAGCCTAAAGTATGGAGCATGAGATCAGATGTATTCAGGGATCCAGTCACACAGGGTCTACACAGGCCATGGCAAAGGGTAGAAATATTATCCCAAAAGATTTTTTGTTTAATGTTTTTATTTATTTTTTGAGAGAGAGAGAGAGAGAGAGAGAGAGAGAGCACATGTATGTGTGTGCGTGTGTGTGTGTGTGTGTGTGTGTGTGCGTGTGTGAGAGAGAGAGAGAGCAAGCAGGGGAAGGGCAGAGTGAGAGAAGGGGACAGAGGATCCTATGCAGGCTCTGTGATGACAGTAGAGAGCCCAATGCAGGGCTCGAAGTCACGAACTGCAAGATCATGGCCTGAGCCAAAGTCTGGCGCTTAACCATCTGAGCCACCCAGGCACCCTGACAGTATATATTTTTATTTAAGGTTGAAAATAACTTTTAAATCTTTCTGATGCAAGCTTATGTTTTGTTTTTGGTTTGTCTCTTGTAGGAAAAAACTGTATAACTATTTTTATCTGGGGCGCCTCAGTGGCCCAGTTGGTTAAGCATCCGACTCTTGATTTCAGCTCAGGTCATGATCTCACAGTCATGAGATCAAGCCCTGAGCCAGGCTCTGTGCTGGGCATGGAGCCTCCTTAAGATTCTCTCTTTCCCTCTCCTTCTGCCCCACTTGTGTTTGTGCACTCTCTCTCTCTCTCTCTCAAAAAAAAATAATAATGTATTGTGTATTTTTGTTCAGCCCTCAAATACTTTTTGAAGTAAGCAAGACATAAATGAATAATTAACTGTAACAATAACCATAAAATTATATGTAATAATAAGTAACAAATCTAACAACAATAAATGAATTAATGGTTTTCTTTAAATGCTTTAAAATACGTACTCTCTACTTAATACTCAACATTCAGAAAAATGGCTAGGGAAAGTGTTTTGAGGGTCTTCCTAGGCCAGACTTTGCTCAACACGCGCTTTGTAAAAGCCCATGTAACCTTTTGCTGGGCTGTGCACAGAGGGTAGTAGAGATGAGGGAGGCACACTGTGCCCTGGAGCAACGAGCCCTGGTGTCTCACGAGCACAGCTGCCCCCATCACATTTACAAAACAAACTAACAGACGTCTTGTTTGGGTATCTTTCTTTCTAGTTATAAAAACACCTTTAAGATAAAAAATAAAATACCACTGAGCACCATGTGGATAACCAACTGTACGGACAAAGTGGGAGATACCAGCATCAATGCTGAGAGGTCCTTCGTCTTGGGCTGGCCCACGGTGAACTTTGTGGCCACCTTCGGGTAAGACTTACAGCTTGGTCTTGTATTTACATGGGTTAGAAAGGAAAACATTTTAACCTGATTGTATATCAAGCCAGTGACTCACTTTTGAACCTCCATCAATGACACTTGTTTGCCTTGTACTTTCTCCAAAAAGGTTTTTATGTGCAAATGTAAGGAATAAGATAACATAGAGTGGGGACTACTGGACTACTGGAGTCACTTCCTTTGGTTTTAATCAGTGGTTTTTCAAGTGGGCTCTAGGAGCCACTTGAGGAGTTGGGTGTTCTGGGTATGTGGAAAGAGAATCAAGAGAGTGTGGTTCTAGGGCCTCACTCCAATATCCTGCCCCCTAATTCCCAGGGAGTTCTCTGTGTTTGTAAATCACAGGAATGTTTCTCTTGAGCAAGTACTATTAAATAGTCCAATTAAATTTGAAAAATTGCTTTTATATTCCCAAGTTAATTCATTTAAAAATAAGATGTAATTACTACAAATAAATTAATTGTGCCATCGAATATGAGATTGCCTGAATTGCCATGTACAGATTATCTTAGTTGGTATCTATAGAGAGGTGACAGTCTAAAGCAAAAGTTTGATTTCATGGAGTAGAGATTAGTTGTGCAAGACACATTTTCAGGCTGACATGAGGATGGGGAATGTGGCATCCTGAGAGACATTCCTGGTTCTACAGGGGTCATGCAACATTTACATCTGTTGTTTGAAACAACCACACCCCAAGTCTCATTCTTGCTTTACATAATGAGTGAGTGTTCATCACATGAACACATCACCCTTCTTTCTTCTCCTCGCCCCACTCCACCAAAATCTCACGTGTCATCATAAAGATGAGACAACAAAAATGTTTACAAGTTGTTAATTTATTAAATTCTGTAATGCAGCTGTTGACATAATGAAAAATTTTCAAAGCTTACTGGGAAGAAATATGGATGTATATCATCTCTGCATGTCTTCTTTTCCATGACATATTTCTGAAAAGATTATCAGTTCCTATTGCTTAATGGCCTCTCCATGTTGCAAATGGAAGGAAATAGTTTCAGTTGATAATATATAAAGTCTTTGATTAGGGAATTTCCAAGAAACTTTTTTTTCCTAATGAGAGAGAAAATGCGGAAGCCAGGTTTGCATGTTAGGTTAGTTAAAAAGCTGTATAAATATATATATGGCATTTATAAGAATGCCTGGCACCTAGTGCTTTTGTTCCTTGTTATTATTACTGTTCTGCAGATTGGCATACATATTTAGAAGCTATGTCCATGCAGGTTGGGATGCTAAATGGGTGTTCCATTTTTCTGATGAAACAGGTCTTGAAAATGGTGATGGAGGGAGTGGGGAGCAGTGTTGCTGGTAGGAGTATAAAATGTGGCAGCCACTGTGGATAGTTTGATGGTTCCTCAATATGTTAAACAGAATTATCATATGACCCAGCAATGCCACTTCCAGATATATACCCAAGAGAAATTAAAAACATGTTCATACAAAAATTGATACACAAACGTTCATAGCAGCATTGTCGATAATAAGCAAAATAATAATAATAATAATAATAATAATAATAATAATAAATGGAAACAACCCAAGTGTGTATCAGCAAATAAACAAAGTGTGGTATAAGAGCTGGAGACAGTGGGAAATGGAGAGCGACTACTTAATGGACACTGGGTTTGCTTTTGGGTGATTAAAATGTTCCAGAACTAGATAGTCATGATGGTTGCACAATAGTGAGAAGGTACTAAAGGTCACTAATGTTCAATGTTATGTGTAATTTACCACAATAAAAAAAAATGCTAGTAAGTGATAAGTCCACATATGAATGGGGTTTAAAACATTCGCATTTTTTGCTACTAAATCCTAGGGAAACTTTAGCATAGAAAATAACCTTTAGTAATTTAGCCGTAGATGGACTGATTTTGCTCAGAGGATCATAGTAATGAAGAGTAAGTTTTCTAGGAACTAATTTAACATATTACAATATGCTAATATGTATAAAGAAATAAAATATTATGGCTGTTTTTTCCTAAAAAGATATTCTTATTTCTAGGCCAAGATAGTTCCATCCAAATGCCAAATTTCTTAAGTACGATTTAATTTGAATGATAATGTTTCTTTATATTTGATACCACTTGCAGGGGCAGGAACACTCTAAGGTAAAATTAACTTTTTCCAGTTCTGGAAACTGAAACTCAGAGTGGTTAAGCAACATGCCCATGATCGCATAGCTTGCATCACATAGTTACAATTAAGCGTTTAGATTAGAAACCAACCTTTCTTCCCCTTTAGGGTCTATTTCCCATTATTGTAATACTGCTCGTAAATGAGCAGGGTCCATCAAAAGCTCGATTGTGAGGAGAGTACAACTTACACATGCAACCACATCAATAATAACTGGCTGCTGCTATTTTTGTCTGAATGGTGATCTTAATAGTTTGAGTTTGATTTTTATTCCCATTTCTTAAATTGCAGGTCTTCCGAACTAAAGGAAAAATGGTGCTCTTTCCTTCAAAGGTATTTTGTCAGTATACATATTTTAATTCTTTAACCCATGATAAGAGAATGCAAATTTCTTCAAAACCATGCCCTCAAACTCTTCTCCTTCTCCTTAGTATTATTAGACTATTCCAAATAATTTCTTATTTAGATTTACCCTGGCTGCCACTGCAGATAATGTGCTCTCGTTTCTATGTATATTTTGCTTATTTTTGATGAAGTTCTGGTTATCATTCTCATCTTCCCCTTCTTTCCAACCTAATGATTGGAGCTAACATTATTCTCAAAACATACATTTCCTTAAGTGCAGATTACTCACTGATTGTCAAAGCAACTGCTAATTCCTGCCCTGGAGCCCAGGAAGGGGCTGGGCCCTCCAGTCTAGGTAGGAAAGCTTTGACCACTGGATCTGCTGCTCAGATCTCACATCATGACAGCGATCTGTTGTTTTTTGAGTCATGTCTCATTTTCCTGAAATATTTTTGCATGTTTTCTTCCAGCCCATAATTTGATTTGGCTATTTATTTATATGCTTTTTTTTTAAATGTTTATTTATTTTGAGAGAGAGAGAGAGACAGTGAGTGGGGAGGGGCCGAGAGGGAGGGAGAGAGAGCATCCCCTGAGCAGGTTCCATGCTGTCAGCACAGAGCCCAATGCAGGGCTTGATCTCACGAACCATGAGATCATGACCTGAGCCAAAATCAAGAATCGGATACTTAACCAACTGAGCCACCCAGGTGCCCCTACATGCTTTTAAAAAATGACACAGTATGTTGAAAATATTAGCAACATAGATTGATTTGAAAGTAAGCTAATAGCTAATTCATCCTACTCAATTTGGGTTATTATTGAATTTGATTAGGTACATCAATCTAGCCAAAGAGAAGGACCAGCCAAAAAGCATTCCCCTCCAAATCTTCACTGGAGACATCGAGAACTGTGGCGGTGTAAGTGTTTTTAAGACTAAAAATTAAATTCCAAGTTCCTGATTCAGACAGAATGAAAGAGATGGAGATGGAGGGGTAGATAGGGAGGGAGGGAAGGAAAAAGAAATAAGGAGGTAGAAAGGAGAAAAGAAAAAAGAGGAAGAGAGAGTATTTAAAAAAGTGCCATGTTGGAAAATGGATTTCCCTGTCTACACGTATGTCTTTGTATACATAAAAAGTGACTTAGGTAATATGAAGCAAGAGGAATCCAAGCTAGCTACAGTGCGTAAGCATGGAAAAATATTGCATGTTAAATGCCCATAATATTTCTCTGAATCCTTCTAATAGCAATTACAGTGGCTTCTAGTAAAGTGATTTTCACACGCAGGTATATCTTACTAGAATTAAAACATTTTGTTCCAATGGTCACTACTTATGTACAGAATGGTTTGGATTGTTTCCACAGTTCTTTTTTCCCCATGATGTTTTATTTGGTATAATTGTAAACTTACAGAAAAGTTGCAAAAATAAAAATAGTACAAAAAACACCCCCTGTACTCTTTACCTGGATTCACCTATCAGAACACTTGACTCCATTTGCTTTACTATTTCTTTTCTTTCTCTGTCTCTATTATGTGTATGTATACACTTATTTTTGAGGCTCATACAACACCATGGCCCTTTATCCTTAAACCTAAGTATTTCCTAAGAATAAGGGTATTCTCTTCTATTACCACCCTGTAGTTACCACCTTTAGTAAATGTAACATTGGTATAATGCGTTACCACGCCATTAGTGTTCCCATTTTGTCAGTTGACCTTGATAACGTCTCCTTTCTAGTACAGGATCCACTCAAGGGTCAGGTATTACATTCAGTCCTTATGTCCAATGCAGAGGAGCTTTGAAAGGTCTTTCGTTCCAAGGAATATCAGGATTGACTTGAGCTCAGAGGGATGACACTTTTAAGGGATCAGCATATTTCTATCTCACTTTCTTTATGCTACTGGAGAAAAAAAAATCAAACCAATTGCCCCGGTTATTTGTATAAAGTTTGATTTCTGAAATTGTAGTGCAGTAGCCAAGACATTTACAATGATATTTTTGGGTATTTTTAAATGACACTTTTTTTTCTGTAACACTTTACAGTAGCTCGAGATCACACAAAATAGTATTTGAAGGTGGAAAAAGATGTAGTTGAAGACAGTTACTTCCTGGCCAAAGGAAAGGCCGCGCAAATATTTTGATCTGTTTCCAAGCACCAGATAGATGCACTGAATGGAGATGAGAGCAGAGACTTCTCCACAGCAGAGCACATTCTCGTCTCTGCCCGCTTTGATTTCAACTGTGGGAGTGGGTTACACTCAGAATGCTTCATGGAAAATTACTTTGAAATTTTTTAAAAATCAACTTATGTATAATTTACACAAAAGAAACATTTCTAATGGTCTTCATTCATTCCTAAGATCCAAGTTTCCCCCAACACAGTTTCATTTCATCCTAGAGAAACGATCCTCAGCATTTCTTGTTGTGCAGATGTGGTGTAGGCAGATTTCCTTCTTTTATCTGAAAATGGCTTTATTTCACCTTTACTCTTGAAAGATAGTTTTGGGGATACAAATTGTTTGCAAATTGTTTCCTTTCAGCCCTTTCAAGGTTTTGCACTCTCTTTTCGTTTCTGTGCTTTCTGATGAGTAGTCTGGGGTCATTCAAACACCAATCCTCTGAAAGTGATTAGTCATTTTTCTTTAGCCACTTTCAAGATTTTCTCTTTATTTTTGGTTTTTCGTAGTGTGGCTACGAAGTATCAAAGCATGGTTTTCTTGAATCTGTCCTATTTGGCATATTCTGAACTTCTTGAATTTATAAACTTGTCTTTCATCAAACTTGGGGACTTTTAGTCATTATTACCTCAAATATTTTCTTCCCCATTTTCTTTCTTCTCTCCTGAGATTTCAATTATATGTGTATTAGACCCTTTCATACTGTTCACAGGTCCCTCAGACTCTGTTAATTTTTTTCAATCTTTCTTTCCCCTTTTCTTCCTCAGACTGGATAATTTCTATTATCTATTTTCCAAAATCACTGACTGCCATTTGTCATCCCCATTATACAATGTTCCCTAGCCAGTAAATTTTTTCTTTAAGATATTTTTCAGATAAAAAAAATTCTATTTTTAAATATATTTAATTTCTGTGCTAAGATGCATCCCTTTTTGTTTATTGTGAGCATATTTTCATTTGGATCATTGAGCATTATTGTAATTGCTGTTTTTGCCTAACAATCTGAATATCTAGATCACCTCAGAGTTGGCTTTAGCTCTTGAAAATTGATCACATTTTCCTGGTTTTTCATATGAGAAAAGAAGGCAACATTTCCCTTTCTTTTAAATAATTTCAAAAGACAGTTTATTTCTTTAAAAGTTATTTGTTTATAAAGAGCTCTATCTACTGAAATTTGTGTTTTGGAGAACATACGACATGCAGGAAAATTTACATACATCCTTGGAATTACTATTTTGAACACAGTATGTTCCTTATGCCATGAAAACCATTATCTGGCAGACCAAATAAATTAAGGAGTGATATTAGCATTTCAAAAGAGATCTTTTTTTTTTTACATTAAAAAGATTTCATGGGAGACTTGTTAAGTTGTATTGAAAGGTTTTCAGACATCTTAAAAAATAGCAGAACCATTACTTCTAATTAAATCTCAAGCTAAGACCCAGTCAGACTTTTGAATCCTCCTAGATAATTTAGCATAGGAAGCCCCTTACATCCCTGACTTTGAGTGCTCTGATCTCTGCTGCTGGGTTCTAAACATTTTTTTATACTCCTTAAAGCTACAGGTAGTTTGAAATCAATGAATGCTTTTGTTTATAAAAGTCTGATTATCAACTTTCATAGCCATCTGACATATCAAATAATTGCATTCCATTCATAAGAAGAAAAATACAATGAAAGGCCAAGTAATGAATTATGAAAGTGTTTCTTTTAACTCTGTTCTTAGTATTTTTAAGGCCTATGAGTGTCCACTTTTGCTGTTTGCCTTCTTTAAGCACTCTTTATCAAAGGACATAGGCCTCATTGCCTAATAATATTATATATTGTCTTATTGGTTACATATTGTTTTATTTTAAAAAGAATTTTTTTTAACATTTATTTATTTATTTATTTATTTGAGAGACAGAGCATGAGCTGGGAAGGGGACAGAGAGAGAGGGGGAGTCACAGATTCCGAAGCAGGCTCCAGGCTCCAAGCTGTCAGCACAAGCCCGATGCAGGGCTCGAACCCATGAACCATGAGATCATGACCTGAGCGGAAGTTGGCCGCCTAACCGACTGAGCCACCCAGGCACCCCTCATATTGTCTTATTTTAAAATGTCTTTTGGAATTCAGATAGTCTTATAAATAATATCTCAGAATCCTATTAATCCCTTTCAGGTAATTTTCTGTAAACTGTTTTCCTAGTTTTGTGGAGCAGTTTCTCAATGTAAGGTATGGTAGAGAGCTATTATAAGTAATAAGCCACTCACTGGCACAGTTGGGAATGGAATGTAAATTTCTAAACTTTTCAATCTCATCTCCTGGACTCCTTGGTTTTATTTGTCTCAACAGATTTCAACAATGAAAACCTTAGTAACTGTGATGCCTGACACAAAGAAAGTACTGACCAAATAATAATTTTTAAAAAATGTCTTTTATAGCTAGTTCTTATTCTGATTTTGCTGAAACTGAGTGTGTAATTGCAAATGAATAAAGCCATACTATAAAAACACAACTCAGGAAGAGAGAAAAACGTCCAGCTCCTCTTTTTTAAACTATCCCCTCTGCTCCATTTTGGAACTAGCTTTATGGAGCTGAGGATCAGCCCATGCATCTTCTTGGGATTCTCAGTCTTTGTTTGTTTTGTTGCTTAAGCTTCTGTATTTTGTGTGCCACAAACCCTTTAAGAGAAATATATGTTTTACTGCTTCCCACTAGCTTCATGTTATATAAAGAAACGAAAATATAATTAAGAGTGTATGCTCTTCATGTGCTTTATTTTGTCATTACCTGAAAGCAAGCTTTGCCTTTAGAATATGGGTAATAATTTGACAATAATTAGTCACATGGTTTCAATTTTTTTCAATTTATAGCAATTTTTCTTTATTTCTTTTCTATAGTCTATAACTGTAACAGTGGCAAATTCAGACACAGCGAATGACATTATCAACATGTCACTACCAATGCTAGGAATAACTGTAAGTTGCCTGCAAACTATTTTTAGTTAAAAACCAACCTTGACCTTTGAGATTTGTGTGTGTGTATGTGAGTGTGTGTTGTGCATCTCCCATTATAAAGCAGCTGATTATTAAAGATATCATAGCCATATTTTGCCCCCCACCCCAAATTGAGAAATTGAAGGCAGTGAAGCTATATACATGGGCGCCCTTCTGGTATTTCCATTTTCAATTTTGTGCAAATTCAAAATCAGAGAAAAAAATTGGGCTATAATTTTAGAGTGCTAATAACAACATGCAGTTCACTGTATACATTCTATACATAGACAGTAAAATATTTCAAAATTTCTAAAAATTTCCTTCTCTAGTGGACTCTTCTTTCTGTGTCATCTTTCCTGATTCCTCCCCATCACTATTTACCCTGGTCATCACCCAAGGACTCAATCTCAATTTAATGAGTCTTAAATTACATGTTTTGCTGTAAACGTTCACATGAAGACCACATGGCTAGAAGCTACATCCCCTTGATATAAGTCCTAAGGATGAGACTGCTAATGCCCCTTCGGAACTGGTAAAGAAGACAAGTTCTGACTGAGAACATGGATCTGGGGGCATCTGTGTACACATCACTTTCATCCAGTTTTGGTTTCAGCTCCTTACGTTTTGATGGGGCTAGTATGAGTTGCTGAATTTTTTTTTTTTTTTGATGAAAGAAATGGGTAGATATATATTTTTTAATTTTTGTAATGTTTATTTTTGAGAGAAAGAGAGAGAGAGAGAGAGAGAGAGAGAGAACATGAGCAGGGGAGGGGCAGAGAGAGGGAGACACAGACTCTGAAGCAGGCTCCAGGCTCTGAGCTGTCAGCACAGAGCTCGACATGGGCTCGAACTCATAAACCACAAGATCATGACCTAAGTTGAAATGGGATGCTTAACCGACTGAGTCACCCAGGCACCCCAGGGTATATTTGAGGGGATGCTTTGTAAAGGAAAAGAGAGGGTGACAGTCAGGTTGACAAAACTGAGGGAGCACTTATAAAGCACAGCTTCTTATATAAAATCCTCTGTAAATGTGAAAGTGTCTTGCTATTGTGACATGACATAATTACAAGATTTGTATTGAAATTCTATCTGAACCAATGGTATAATAAAGGCCCTTAAAAATTCAGGGCAACCAGAATTTGGCATAAGAACTCAATTATTTCTGTAAAAACAAAATTTAATAATACATTTGAAATAAAATTGAATTGATATGTAGTGAGTAAAACACATCTCTACATTGATTTCTTTTTTTTTTTTTTTTTTTTTTTCAACATTTTTTATTTATTATTTTTGGGACAGAGAGACAGAGCATGAACGGGGGAGGGGCAGAGAGAGGGAGACACAGAATCGGAAACAGGCTCCAGGCTCCGAGCCATCAGCCCAGAGCCCGACGCGGGGCTCGAACTCACGGACCGCGAGATCGTGACCTGGCTGAAGTCGGACGCTTAACCGACTGCGCCACCCAGGCGCCCCTCTACATTGATTTCTAACAATGCTTACGATTGTATATCATACACATCTCTGTATGATATATACACCCTGCATAAGAATTAAATCTTGGAAAGAGAGTGAGTGGTTTTAGAGATGAAGTTGGGAAGACTGATTAATGATATTGTTCATTTTATTTCATGTTTATGATTTTCCTTTGCTTGAAGTGACCCATCTCACTAGACAACAATTTCCATTTTAATGAAGAACTGGGGTTATTTGTCTGATTTAAGGGATTCCAACATAGTGTTTCTGAACCCTACCTTAAGAGAAAAGATTCTTATTAGCTCTTACTTCCTATTGGCAATACAATTTTGAGCTGATTTAGCTGTGTGTGTGTGTGTGTGTGTGTGTGTGTGTGTGTGCTTGTGATTCTTTCCATACCTCTGACCCTCCTCAAGGCAAGGCCATGATTTTTAATCAGAAGTCAAGGACAAGCATAGTACCTATCATCAACAACTCCATTTCAAACATATTTTACTTTATCCTCCTAGAAGACTGTTTAAAATAGTTCAGCAATCTTTATATTTTAGACTTGTTAGTTTCAAGTGGGATTTCCAATATTATTGGGCAATAATTCTTCACAGAGTATTTGTTTTCTGCATCTGATTTGTTCTCTAGGTTAGAGTTCTTGTCCCTTCTCTCCCTGTAGTGGGGCTTGACTTCACTTCCTATCTCCTCAAAGCTTCTTGGGCATTTTCTGCTCAGGGCTGTTGAGCTATTATGGCCTTCCAAGTTACTTTGCTCGGGAATCGTCATGGCAGGGTGTGTGGCTCTCTGGACAATATGCTTGTCTGTGCAGGGACATTTGGAGGCAAAAGCCAACATTATCCAAGGAGTCTAGAGACAGCAGAAGGCCGGACTTCTGAGATTAGACTTTTCCTCCTTGGTGAAGGGGCACAACTGTGGTTTCTTATGCCAAGGGCCACCCACAAAGTGAGGGCTGGATTGTACTGTGGTTCTCCAGCCTTTATCAAGAAATGACAAGAATCTGAGAAGGTCTACTGGAGGCTGTGAGGGGAGCAAGTTAACAAGTGTTGTTAACTCAAAAATTGCAGCTACCTCCATAGACCAAATAGCATTTATACTGGCCCTAATTCTTTCTTTTTCAAAACATAAAAATGCTAAGAAAATGTGTTCTTCAAGTACTGTGAAAGATTTGTTGTGATGCATAATCTTTTTGTTTCCAAGGGCTCTGAGAATGACTATCAGCTGTGGGTCAGTTCTGGCAAAGGAGAAGCCCCACAACCACTAATTGGTAAGTGTCAGGGACAATCTAAGATGGGATTGAGTAGGTTCAGAATTGTAACTGTAAGTCTCAAGGTAATGATTGTTCTGTCTTTAGCTTAAATACCCTTAAAAGTGAAAATCACATGCAGTATTCACTCATACATTTATCAGATAATTCCTGGGTACTTACTCTTCACCAGGCACTGATAACATCTCTTCATTCAGCAGTTTATGGTCTAGTTGGGGAGAGAAATGTAAATTTTTCTTCTCTATCGTTTTTTTACCTGACAAATAGACCTGTATTGAAAGTTTTTGTTTATTTATTATTTACTCACTTATTTACCCACTTACTTAGGTATGAAATCAAAATGGATTGGAATTTCTTTTTCCCATACATTTATTTTTCATATTTCAGTCTTGAATTCCATTTCCTAACTACTAAGTAGCCTCTATTTTGAGAATCCTCTAAAATCCAGTCATGTCTCTGAATCCAGGTATAAATATGTACCGAACACTTGTCCTGTGCCCATAAGTTTTTCAGCATAATAAAGAAAATGAGATAATCACATTTAAACTCGTCCAGTCTTCACTGACTAAACCACCTGTACTTTGCCGTTTCTCAAGCTTTTTCCAGCATGGTTCTTAAGGTTGTTGATAAACACATTGCACCTCTCCTAAAATAGTGATTAGCATGAGTGATCTAAAAAAGAAAAAAAGAAAAGGAAAAAAAATCTTTGGATTAGCAAATTTATTCAGTGTTTACCAGAAATAGAAAAATTAAAACAAGAAGACAGGATCTGTAGCAGACCTTGAAGTACAGTAATGTATAGTAACAGTGACAATGATTTCTGCTCGAAATCTTAGAGCATTCCCTCTTACATGCATTTTTTATCCTTTTAATAATCCTGTGAGGCTATTACTCTTTTTCAAGTGATCTAAAGAATATCTTCAACTGACCTGGAAATCTAAACAAACACATTTTTTCTATGAAACATATATTCTCAGAGAATCACCAACCACATAGCTGACTCCACCATTTAAAGTTTTTGTGTTAACGCTGACATCTTGCAAAAGTCGTTCAGCAATAAAAAGGGAAAAAATTAAATACTTAAATATATTTATCTTAATAAAGTGCATTGATTTAGATAAAACAATGTAGATGATAACTTTTGAGACTTGGAACAGCTTCACGCATGAAGGCAGCTCTAAGGAATCCGAAGAGCCTGTCATTCATGATGATCCTTTAGCAGCATTCGAAATGTGTTTCTTAACATGCTCTCAATTCTCAATTGTGGATTAACTCCTGGCTGTCTTGGTGATTTGGTTGTACTGCTGTCATAGAAGCTTCTTTTGCCTTAAAGGAGGGAAGTCACTGTGGTTCTCGTGAACCAAGCATTGACGTTTCATCTGTGCCAGATGAAAAGGAGCAGCAAAAGCTCCCCAAGTTACATACAATAATAAATCAGAAATGACAGAAAGAGAACTTTCATTCTATTCTTAAAAACTGAAATCCGTATCACAGCACAGGGTCTTTTGAAAGTTCTATGGAGAGGAAACAATTTAAAACATGAAAGAGCAAAACTAATCACTTGGCAGGCAACTGTTCATGATTTGGGGTGTGGTTTTCCACTTTGTAAACACCGCTTTGCACTTTGCTGCTGAGTTTCCAACACAGTACAGCCTTCCCTCTGATCCTTGCTTGCAGGATAGCCCTGGTAGGGAGGATGGCAGTGGGAGGGAAGCACAAAGCATAAAGGCAACCCATCCCATCCCATCACCCTTGAGTAGCTCTGGCTCTAGAACTGACAAAAGGAAATGAAAAATCTGTTTGACTGATATCATGTGTGAGAGAATAGTGACTATAGCAAGTCTTAATACTGTGGCCAACTGGGGTGCCTGGGTAGCTCAGTGGGTTAAGTGTCAGACTTCAGCTCAGGTCATGATCTCGTGGTTTATGAGTTCGAGCCCCGCGTCGGGCTCTGTGCTGACAGCTCAGAGCCTGGAGCCTGCTTTGGATTCTGTGTCTCCCTCTCTCTCTACCCCTCCCCTGCTCATTCTCTCTCTCTCTCTCTCTCTCTCTCTCTCTCAGGAAATGAATAAATGTTAAAAAAAAATTTTAAATACTATGTTCAATTGTTCAAAAAATATTAATCACCAATTTTTATTAATATATTTACTCATATCCTTATAAGTTTGTGGGTAAGCATTTCAAAGGACGAATGTAAGACTCAGAGGGGTCAAGTAGTTTGCCTAAGATGTACAGATCTAGTTAGTGTCAAGGCAGAAACTAGAAGGCCTTAAATATTCTCAGATGGAAACAGCAAAAGCCAACATTGTGCAGAGCAATGCACTGATGAATCTATGTATTCCAAGCAAAGGAACATGATTTAACTTTTCTTTTCTCTTTTTAAAATCTTCTCCTTGAGCACCTGATTTCTGCAGCGTGTCCCCCATAAGAGGGTATATGGTGTATATGGGTATATGGGAGAGGAATCCCCAGAAGAATAGCAGCATATACCAATGTGATGCACACACTCATGTTAAGGTAGGTTTGATGACAGCCATCAGCACCAGCCTGAATTTACATTTAGACTTTTCTCCATTTAGGACATGAACATCCCTATGGAATTAAAATGAGCCATCTGCCATCTACTCCACGGCTGCCACAGGGACCAGAGGCCTCCATCTCTCCTTCCACCCTCCAGGAGCCTCTCCTTTCAAAGGAGGGGTTCCCAGAGATGCAAGACCAGTTCATCCTGAAGCCCAGGCACCCAGTGCAGAACCAGCAAGGGAAAGGTAAGCCCCTTCGCTTCCTTCAAGTGCCTTCTTTTAGCTCATATCTCCACTCTTGAACACAAATTCATGACACAGAGCCTATTCTCCGTGTGGGGGTGGGGAGGGACAGTATAGGCAAGAACCCAATACCCACCCAGAATGAGGCTTAGAGAAACTCCCAAAGGTCTGAAATCAAGACCTGACTCACTTCTTGGAAGGTCGTTTGTTTTAATTCTTCTAGGTAGACCCTTACTCTTTTCTCTGTATCCCCAGAGCACTTTCTACATAGTATTATGTGTGTACACATATGTGTGTCTTCTTAGAGCACAAGAGTTTTATGGTCTAGAAACTTGTCTTCCCTATTCCAGGGTTTTGTCTAGTATCTCAGGCCATCACAGGAGGTGTGATGTCTAGTCTATGTGGCTTAAACACACCTGGAACAGAAGAACTTCAGTGGAGTAAAGAGTTACAGAATTGACTTGCATTTATTCTGGGCTTAGGCTGAAGTGGCCTTGGGTTCTAGTTAGAACTGAACTCTTAATTCTACCCCCACTTTCCACATCTGTTTCAGACCCATGTCAAGACTGGAACTAGATGATCTTTATGGTTAGGGCTTTTTAATCTTCTGTCTTACTATTTTTCCCTACCATGCCAATATTCCCTCATTGATATTTCATTCTCTGATGAAAATGTGATATTGGGGCGCCTGGGTGGCTCAGTCGGTTAAGCGGCCGACTTCGGCTCAGGTCATGATCTCGCGGTCCGTGAGTTCAAGCCCCGCGTCGGGCTCTGTGCTGACAGCCCAGAGCCTGGAGCCTGTTTCAGATTCTGTGTCTCCCTCTCTCTGACCCTCCCCCATTCATGCTCTGTCTCTCTCTGTCTCAAAAATAAAATAAATGTTAAAAAAAAAAAAAAATTTAAAGAAAATGTGATATTAACCTGAGAAGCATTGGGGTCAAAAAAGGAAGTATTTTTATTGTTATTATTGTTATTCTATAAGCTCAAAGTTTCAAAAATTTTATTTTTTAATATTCATACTCTAACTCGATCATTAGGAAGTGCTAACCCAAATCTTGCCAGTATCCTTGAGAAAGGATAGATTTCTATCGAGTTAGCTTGTTTAGTCATTCCCATATTTTTCATGTCTATGGCATATATTTTTATTAGTCACAGAGGCAACGTGAACTCTAACACCAAATAATGTACATTACAAAAGGTCCAGCTAAGCCCAAAAATGTCTTTGAGAAAGTATAAGACTTCAGATATACTTGCTTTTTTGTTTTTAAATGTTTGTTTATTTTGAGAGAGAGAGAGAGAAAGAGACAGACAGAAAGTGCACATGAATGGGGGAGGGGCAAGTGGAAAGGGAGAGAGAGAATCACAAGCAGGCTCCACGCTGTCAGTGCAGAACCCCACATGGAGCTCAGTCCCATGAACCATGAAATGACCTGAGCCAAAATCAAGAGTCAGACGCTTAGCCACTCAGACTCCCCATGTATTTGCTTTCTGTATATACTCATGGAGTAGCTAGATTTATGGCTTTGTATCAAGGGATACGACACTCTTCTTAAAAGCATTCTTAATTAAAGCTCAATAATGGAATATATTTGGATAGTTTCGAAATAATAAAACTAGGGTAAGAGTAGGGAAACCAGGTTGCATACAACTCAATTTATATATTAACTTGTATCTTAAGCAAACATTTGTACGTTTTGATGTACAGGAATCTCCTTCTAGATTTAAGAATGTATTTGCTTTCTTCCTTCACTCCTTTTAAAATGTCAGGGGTATGGACTTCAAGATGGGAAGAAAGAGCCTTAGTTAGGCAAAGTGGTGGCATTCCTTCATGTTTGCATACCTTCTAGAGGTTGCAAAATGAAACCGAGAATGGGAGTGAGGTCTCCTTTGGGGGGAAGAGACTGATATCTAGACTGCCCTAGGCCCTCTCAGCAAGGAAATTACTTTTATCAAGGCTGCCATGAGCCAAGCCTTGTGCTGAGTAGTACATTATATTTAGTTCAATGAGTTGTAGGTAGCATCATTTACATTAAATTTGAGCAACCCGAAGCTTAAAGATTTTTGAGCAACTTGTCTAAGTGGCAGAGCCAGGACACTTCTGGTTCTTAGATGTGGTCTCTCTGATCAAGCACCAGGAGTGTTGCCACCCACATAAGTGATGCCCTCACTACATCCCAGAGAAGCCAGTGGATGGGTGTTTAAGGGTATTTGGTGAAATGTTGCTCATCTGTTTATCCAAGTTGTAACTTGACTTTTCTCTGGACTTTTAAAGAACTCAGTTATTTAAGCAGATTATTTAAACAAATGTTAAGGTACCTTATAAGGAAAACATTGATAGCTGAGCAGTAGAAACTTTGAACTCAGCTTTTCCATTGCTGATCACCTTTTCTTTGTAAAGCTCTTCTTCTGCATGCCTTTGATAGGGAGTGTTGGATAATTAAAAACCATCTCCAGGTAGCTTGGTGGGGTGTCACAAGAAACACAGCCACCTGGGGGCGCCTGGGTGGCTCAGTCGACTAAGTGGCTGACTCTTGATTTCCGCTCAGGGTCATGATCTTACAGTTCGGAAGATCGAGCCCCAAGCTGGGCTCTGTGCAGGCAGCGTGGAGCCTGCTTGGAGTTCTTTCTCTTCTCTCTCCCTGCAGCTCCCCCTGCTCACATGCACTTGCATACACATACTCTTTCTCTCTCTCTTTCACAAAATAAATAAACTTGAAAGAAAGAAAGAAACAAACAAACAAACAAACACAGCCACCTGGATAATCTTCCCACATAGCCAGCGTGTAAAGACTACTTCCCATGGACCCCCTCTCCTACCCCCCGCCCCCGCATAAAGTCATCCATGGAGATGGCTCAGAGTAGAGGAGCCTCAGGCTGGCTGAGAAGTGGGGTCAGGCAGATTGTGCCATGAAAGGCAGATCCTTTTGATCAGAGGCAGTGGAACATTCAGAAAACCAAAGAGGAAATCTAAGTCTGGGAGAAGACTCACTGTGAAAGCAGATGATTACCAAACTCTGCTTGATTTGAATACTCAATCTTTTTAGCTTTTAAAACTGGATCTGACACTTGAATCCACTGATCATACTTAAGAAGAGGACACTAACAACTACAGGCTAAGTGCCTCATGATGCAGTATAATAGGTAGTAAATGGCACCAGAAGTATTGACCCTGAGTCTGATCAAGTCTCCAGTTCTAACTATCAGTTTGTTGGATATGGGGAAGAACACAGTAGCACCATAAGGATAGTATTAGCCAATTTCAGAATGTGGAGAATACTACACAAATGACTCAATTTCCCTCTTCTAGCCATAGCAATGAACATGCAGTAAAACATAAATGGAAAAAATTAAGGTTAATTAACTTCTACTACTACTACTCTCATTTCTTCCTTAGGTTCAGGCCAGAAGACAGTTAAAAGGAATCCTTTCATAAACTGGGCCCTTAGGTGGGGCCCCAGAGCTTGCCAGGACAGCCAGTGCACAGCTCCACCTTCTGCAAAGCCAGCACAGCTCTTCGGAGTTTCCCTCATGGATGTGTGTGATAATGACCACCTGCCCTCCCCCATTCTGGTAGGTCTCATTTTGGTCTCTTGTCAGCCCTCCTGAGGAGGGGGAGCCCCGAGAGGCCAAGTGTTCTCATCCAAATCTACAACCAAATGGAAAAATAATTAGCCAGTTCCTGGATTTGGCTGAGAAGTTTGTTTCTATTATTTCAAAGAATAAAATCTGATTTAGGTACTGCAGAGTCATGAGGCAAATACAACAGGAAAAGATAATTCTTGTCCATTCTCCTTGTTTCCACAAAGACCCACATAAGCCTGTTCAGACCAGCCAAAATATGGATTCTGTGTGCATGAATCTCTGAGAGTCTATCTCATCTTTACATTCTCTTTTCATTGCCTTCCTGAGCTCATATTAGTCTCCTTCAGCTGAGTCTACTCAATCGTACAACTCAAAATATCTCATGAAGCATAGTGACTCATCTTCTGGCAAATATGAATCTGTTAATACTAACAGAATATGTCAAATGAAAGCCACAGACTTTGGCCTGTCCTATCTCAAATTGGTGTACTGAATTGTCAATGTTAACATTTATTGAGTATCCAGGGTTTCTCTGAGCACTATACTAGATGTAAGGAATGTTATGCTACATATGAAGAAATTTATGATGTTACTTACATGCTAGCTACTACCCCAGTCCCTGCATTACAGCAAATTTAGGGGGTAGCTATGAATATCATCATCCCAACTCACAAATGAATTAGAAAAGCCTCAGTAAAAATGTATGTGCCCTGGGTCACACACCAGATAAGTAGCATAACAGAGTTCAGATCCTTTGGATTACCTGGCTCCAACCCCTATTATCTTTCTACACTGCAGACAGAGGACATGAAGGTACAACTAAAGGCAATGAAAGACTCATGGGAAGGGAATGTAATCAGAGAAGGAGGAGAGAGTTTTTGAGCCTGATTTTAAAAGAGGGAAAGAAGGAGAAGAAGTAGGAATGGAGTATACAGTCACTTAAAGAGGAATAAGCAAATGGAAAATGAGCGTGGCAAAGAGATTCCCACACTTGGGGAATAGCATGTATGTAAGGGAACAATGAAAGAAGAATGGCGGGGTAGGAGAGAGAAGGGTGATTCTACAAAGGCCTTGACACAGAGACTAACTTTTTAAAAGTATTAATTCACTGAAAAGGAAAAAATCTGATTAAAACAAGTGTTTAAAATGGTTTAGTGTATGACTGTAAAGTGTATTTTTGGGTAGACAATATATTTAAAGACGCTGAAAAAACAAATCCAAATTTACTTTAGTCCTTCCAGCTCTAAAACCCGGTACGGTCACAATCCCTAGCTCTTTCAAAAAGGAGGCAAGCTTGTGTTCTGAACTTATGGATATGAAATGTCATGTACTTTTCATTTCTTTCTATAGGATATGCTTTGCTTTATCAATCAAAAAGGGCCATTCACAGAAGGCATCTTCAGAAAATCAGCCAATATGAAATCATGCAGAACCCTGAAGGAGAAACTAAATTCTGGTGACAAAGTGAACTTGGACAGTGAATCTGTTCTTGTGGTAGCATCTGTCTTAAAGGTAGGGAAAGTTCTAGCATTATCTACACATGAGTAACTGAAGCTATTATTAGTGTCCTTCATCATGATTGCCCAAGAACCATAATAGGCATAATAGATTAAGTATCTGACAAACTGAAATACACGTCACAAAGTCAAAATTTAAAGAAGCTACTTTAGGAGTTAAAAACCCCATATTTCATCACACTCCACCCTCCCCACCTTCACTCCTGAAGACACCATGCAAAATACTAATACTAGTAATAATAAATTTCAAAAATATATGCTTACACACACAGAATATTTACCAAATGTCCTGCTTTTGATGACTTTCTCACCACCCTCATAACAATGAAGGCAAAGTTTCCAAAAGAAAATTCATATTAAACATTTGAAAATAAGTTTATGATGAATCAAAAAAGGCTCAATGAGGCCACCAAAATGTCTGTCCACTTAATCACTCTTCCCCATGTTTTTTAATGTGTTGTACTTTAAAAGCATAGGAACCACTTTACCAATTGTGCCTTTCACCTTTACCATCCTTGGCATCCTTTGTTAATATTTGTCATGTTTTATCCACCATCCCAAGGTTAAAACCACATGGTAACCATTTCCTGCCACATGCCTCTTCTTATAAATCTAACTTTTAAACTGGGTGCAATAGACAAAATTAGTTTGGAATTCTGAAAATTCAATGGATTTACACAAAAAATAGATTAATTTTGAAATGGTACAGCTAAATCACAAGTATCCAGTTACATTTCTATAAGAGGAATAACAGAACAGAGAAAGAACTTAATCCATCTTGACACTTGTTAACAGCTCTGAACAAAAATAAGTTAATGTAGTAATGACTACAAACAAGTTACTAAAATTATCTTAGAATCTCAGTCACGTTTGGTCTTTCCTGATCCCCCATTAATGTTTGACCATATGATAAATAGAAATAGTCCAGAAATGACTTAGCTACCACAACTACACTGGGGCCATAGTAATATATACCAGTAATATACATAGAGGCATCAAGAAACAGGGGAAAGAATGATGATACACCAGGTATGCAAATAGTAAGATGAGTGTTGCCTTGCTTTTCTACCAAGAGTTTGTAGATTCTTTCCTATTTCCATGTTATAAGCACAGACTAGGAAGGGGGTGGCCACTTATGGATATGGTTCATAGACATTTCTAAGGTATTTTCTTCATAAAGTTGACTGATCTTGGTGGAGAATCAGGCTTTGCAACCTCGACCTTCATAATATCACGTCAAACTAACTGGAGAATTGGCCTAAACTAGAAAGGAATATATCACAAGGATGACAATGAGTTTGCCACTAGACTGTCTACTTTTATACAGTTAAGAAAAGGAAAAATGACGCAAGTATGAGAGTAGCATTCTCCCAAGGAGCACATACACCTCAAGTCAGAAGACTTAGTTCTTTCCTGATATGTATGCAAGAGCACACATGTGTGTTTTTTTTTTTTGTTTCAGTACTTTTCTTGCTAGAATTAGGAGCTAGAACTGTGTCTAAAGAGCTAGCACTGTGCTATTTGCTATTTGCAAAAATGGGTATGTGTATTTCTGTCCAAGAAGCAAATAGAATTTAAGATGGTCTATCTCTGGACCTGTCACTTTGTAGTAGTTTGTTAAAATGTACACAAAAGAGTAAATTACAGATGATAGAAGGGAGCTTTATCTTCATTTCTACCAAAGCCTCAGCTCTGCTTTTATGCTCTTAAGTTTTAGTTGGGAAAAAATCCAAGCACTGCTTGTGTGTGTGCAAGTCAACGGAGAGTGAGAACCACGCTCTGTGTGGGTCACAGTTTGGGTATCTGTGAAGGAATGGGGACTGAGCTCTATTTTTCAACTAAATGTTTTCCAGTATATATTTTCTATAAGAATTATATTTATTTACTTATTTATTTTTATCTACATAAGGATTTTCTTCGAAATATCCCAGGAAGCATATTTTCATCCGATCTCTATGACAAATGGCTTGCTGTTGCTGATCAAGGGAATGAGGAGGAGAAAGTAACTGCAGCCCGGAGGTAATGATGTAGTAATTACTCTACTCTGGGCATGTCTCAAAAATACAACCAACGTACTATTAGAAAAATATTGGCTTATAGTTTATAGCTTTGTCCACTAAAATAATGCCAAAGAGTTTCAATTCTTCACACCCATGGAGGCCAACTTAAAAACAGAGGCATGCCTTAATGCTATTATTGAATTCTTATGTTTCTCCTGATCTTATTAATGTGGAATCCCTGACCATGTTATACCTTCTGAATATATGAAACTGGTAGACAAAATCCACTGAGCTAAAAGGGCTGCTCCAGCATCAACTGCCAGTGATACGAACTTCAGTTTGTCAAACATTTAACCAGAGAAGTTTTATCTGGTTCAGGAACTGAATTCAGTGAAACATTATTGTATACGTTCATGCCTGGCACTCCGTTACAGTGGGTTGTGTTCTAGATACACAATGAAGTACTCTGCTCCCTGTCTTTATGTTTCCAACTTCCTAAGTGAAATGACTTGCCTTATTTAAAAGTGCATTTTTCTAACTTTAGGCTGTTAGACCAGCTGCCAAGAGTGAATGTTCTTCTCTTGCAATACCTTTTTGGAGTGTTACACAACATTGAGCAGCATTCCTCATCCAATCAGATGACAGCTTACAATTTATCAGTGTGTATAGCCCCAAGCATTCTTTGTTCATCTAATTCCTGCAGCTTGGGATTAGAAAGCAATTTCATAAAAAAGGTAATGAGAGCTTTCATTTTTATCCTCTGCTGGGTAGAATCCCTACTTTGAACCTGAAATTTGCAGTAGCAACTCTGATGGATCAGTTTCGTAAAGTGCACATTTTTGTCATGCTGCCCTGAAGAGGCAGGGTCCATTGTCTTGCTCTGGTGGGGTATGGCAAGGGGTGTTGTTAAGTGGGGAACTCAGAGAAGTTGAGTGGCTTTGTCCCCATCCAGGAGACTAAACACTAGATTGCCTGAACAAACCAGAGAGGAGTGCCATGATACAACAGAAGAGAGCCTGGGCTTTGGAGTTTGACAAGTCAAGGTTCAACTTTTAGCCTAATCCTTGAGGGACATGTAACCTTGGGCAAAGCCATGGTTTCCTCACTACACAATGGTGACCACATCCAGTTCCTCTGGTCATTACTGGCACATCTTAGGTGGCTTGGGCAACATGAGCACCCATGGCTCCAAATACATCGGCCTTCCTCTGCCAGTTGTGGTTCATTTAGAAAAATACATGGCTACTATTTTGCCTCTTCTATGTCATAAGGAAACTGGTAAAAGATTCCAGAATATCCTAATGGAGCCACAACATGCTTAATAAGATCACAGCTCTTCCCCAAGCTCACCCAGAAAGCGAGCATGAAGCAAGGTGATACATGAGGAAGTACTGCAGTTAGACAGACAGCCATGTTTTCTCTCCAGCTGCATGAGTTTTCCTTCACAAAAAAAAAAAAAAACAAAAAAAAAACAAAAAACAAAAAACAGAAGTCACTGCTTCCTAAGTTTAAGATACTTCTTCATTTAAGAAGTGAATTTCATAAGTTTTTGTCAATGCTTTATTGTTTTATTTTTTTAAGGCTTATTTATTTATTTTGAGAGAAAGAGAGAGAAAGAGAGCAAGGCAGGGGCAAAGAGAGAGAGGGAGAGAGAGAAACCCAAGCAGGCTCCTCACTAGCAGTGCAGAGCCTGACTGGGGCTCAAGCCCACAAACTGAACCATGAGATCATGACCTGAGTCAAAATCAAGAGTCAGATGTTTAACTGACTGAGCCACCCAGGCACCACTGTCTATGTTTTATAAATTTTAATAAGATGTTATATACATCAGTTACAGCTCAATAAAACTGGAAACAAATTTTTTTGAAAAGAAAAATTTAATAAGGTAGGTTATACTTTGAAAATTATCCTAGTTTTCAAGATGTAACCATTGATATCAAAATGTTAGCTATTAAACAAGGTCACAAATTATAACTTTAGCCCACTTTTGAACAGCATTTTAAAATCTGTACCCAAATTATATTGGAAAGTATCACAGTTATTACTTGGAGAACTCTGCTTTCTATATATTTTTATCAAGTCTGAATTTTTCCTCAGAATTCTTTCACATTTTTTGTTAGATCCAAGATTCACATACAAAATGTGATTTGTAACTATGCCATATGAAAAAAAAGTGCCTCATTTTTGTCTTTTTGTGTTACAGGTTTCTCTTGTACAATTTCTCATTGAAAACTGCCTCAAGATATTTGGGGAAGACATCACTTCCCTCTTGGGAGAGAGCTCAACGAGCTGTGATAACAGCGAGAATGCTGCAGGTACCGTGAATAATTTAATTGGCTTTGGTGAGAAACAGACAGCAAGGTTGTCAGGGTTCATGGGAGATGCTTAGCCAGTGATGTTCTGGAGCCCAGAGCACATCCCCAGGGCAATGATTTCCATCTGCGCCTTCTTCCGAAGTCTGGTTCACAGGTCAAGGGAGGTCTCACCCTGTTGCGAGACTAAAGAAAGGATAAGATGAGGTCTCTGGCTTCAAGAAGTTTCTAGTGTGGATCATGATAGCATTAGGAGACATGATGGTATGATATAGTGTTTGGGAATTTTTTCAAACAAAATTTTAAATGGGTCTTGTATATATATATTATATTTTTATATATGTAGTTATGTATAATACATAATTATGTATTTATATTTATAATATATAAAATATAAAAATATTTATATATTTTACACATATATACATATATATATATATATATATGTGTAACATATATGTAGATATAAAATAGATGTGATTTGGTCAAAACCAGAGTGAGGGGCACGGAGCACTGCCTGTTTTATTCCCTCCTCTTTCCTTTTTCTGCCCAGTGATCCTTGAGGCACCACAGGATTCCAGTGCTCTTTGAAACAGGTTGAAAATAACTGGCATCATTGGGAAAAAAGGACTTGACTTGATGCTAAACAGCTTTCCAAAATGTAAATTCCTGTGCCTCTGTTTACCAACTATGTTACCTTTGGCCAATTATACTAGCTCATTATCAGTTTATTCATCTCTAAAATGTGGATGGGGGCACCTGGTGACTCGGTTGAGCATCCGACTTTGGCTCAGGTCATGATCTTATGGTTCGTGAGTTCGAGCCCCACTTCGGGCTCACTACTGTCAGCCTGTCAGCACGGAGCCCAATTCGGATCCTCTGTCCCCCTCTCTGCCCCTGCCCCCCTTGGCTCTCCCCAAAATAAAATAAATATTTAAAAAATAAATAAGTAAAGTGTGTATGAAAATAATGTCTAAATCCTAGAACTGTTCTAAAGATTAAGTAAGATAATGGATGTAAAATAAATTTGTAAACAAGGAATTAACAGGGCTAGGAGAAGTTCCCCTGAGACTAGAGCTAGTATTATTTTGAGCCTAGTGAGTCACAGCTACCTGGCGGCAGTCCATTTTATAAGACTGCTTAATTTTATATATATTTCTTATATTTCTTTAGGAAAATACATGTCTTCAGGAATTACAATGAGTCTAGTGTCAGGTCTGAGAATGTACTTATATAAGACAACTGTGTGTTTTTTATTTCATCAGTGACAGCACAACAACCTCTTGAATCCAAGCCGGTGACGGTGATAGTGATTTACAAAAAGGCACAACTGCAGGATAATACCAAGACTTCATCTGGCATGGATCCACATAGCCACCTGTCTACAGTTCTCAAAGTCACTGAAGACTAGAATCTCCATAATGACACTTGATCCTTCCTTTTCCTTTATTTCATATAAAATAGGAAATATAAAGAACTCTTTTTCCAGTGAATGAAAAATGAGCCCCTTCCAAGGCCCCAGTTTATCCCATTTGAGTTTTTCTTTTCCTTGATCCCATTTATCCCTATTGAGGTAAGTTTCCAACAAAATATCTCTTCTATCTTCAATGCCTACCACATCATAGTATATATTTATTGTATTGTTTTGCATTGTATAGTTTTATATTAATACAATAAAAATCACTCCCTAACTCAGTGGATCAAATGACCGTTTTATTTACTTATGATTCATATTATGAATTCCATGTATCTAATGGATTCATATTAACACTTCAGTGGAGGCCATCTGAGCAGTTCTGTCTCCTCTAAGGTCATTTGTACACTTGAACTAAGCTTGCAGTTCATCTGGAGTTAACTTATCTGTATATTGGTGTTGACTCTCATGTGGTCCCCATGTCTTCAACAAGCTAGTTGTTGAAGAACAACTGCATATGATAGAAAACGAGCTTCCAGAAGCAAGAAGCTAATGTGGGAGAGGACTGTGCAAAGGATCATGCAGAAGGCAATGATTTTCAAGACAAAGAGGCATTATTTATTGAGATCACACATGAGCATCAAAACTCAAGGCAGCACCACTACCACTCACATCCTTTTATCCGTCAGCTTTTTTTTTTAATCTTTATTTATTTTTGAGAGAGAGAGAGAGAGCGTGAACAGGGGAGGGACAGACAGGCAGACACAGAATCTGAAGTGGGCGCCAGGCTCTGAGCTGTCAGCACAGAGCATGATGCGGGGTTCGAACTCCCGGACCGCGAGATCATGACCTGAGCCGAAGTTGGATGCTTAACCGACTGAGCCACTCAGGCACCCCTATCCATCAGCTTTTAATCAATTCTGTACACTGGAATTTCCTAAAGGGTATTCTAAGTGTAGTAGGAAGTATCTTTGAAATAACTGTTTTTTACCTCAAGTATTCCTTGAGTATATCCTTCCCCCATCCCAAGCTGTCTTAAGAGACATTTCCTTAGGGAATAGAACCCTAGCAGAATATGAGGAAAAGGGAGCTCTTTGTTTCTTCTGAAATTTAAAAAATTTAGCTTTTTAGGAAACAAAAACGATTCATAGCATATAGTAAAAGATTTGTGTGGAAATCTCATGGGAAAAGCCCCAAACCATTAGATACATGGACATCAGCCCAATTTCCTAGAAACCTAAAGAAAGCAGGAAGCACTCATAGAATAGCTAAATTTCATGATAAGAAAGATGGGGCCCTGTATATTCACACAGTTTCTTGTATATAAACATGGAACAGATCAGTAAGTGGTATTCCCATCAATCTCAGAATACTATGAAAGAAAGAGAACTACTGGATTTGAAAGACATGTCTCAGCAACAATAGTACAAATCAATTCCCCAGGACCAGATAGCATCTAGGACATCACAGCAGATACTAGCATATATCAATGACACTGAGCACCAGATACACGCCACCCCACCATTTCACAGCCTCCTAAAACCTTGGCGCTGGAAGACCCCAAAACACAGACACTCACAGAGGAAATTAAGAGATCCTGAATTTCTACCAATCTGGGAACAAAGGACCAAACTAGATATGAAGTGAGTTACTTAAAAATACAAAACTGTACACTTCTTAACATATGTCAATGTATAGACCGAGATTAGTACCAACACATATAGAATAATTGATGCATGCATTGTTTTCCCAGAAAGGGTTCTCTGGTCAAATACAGTTGGGAAATGCTGGATTTTCCTTTTGGCAGTCAAATGGCCATTAACATATTAAAGTCTTAGAGAAGACCCACAGTAAAAGTAAAAGCAAAAACAAAAACAAAAAACAGCATTTTCCACATTTATTTGATAGTACTTGACCCTTTTGGAGTAACTCCATTAATTAATGATGCTGGGAACATACATTAATAAACATTGCGCTAGGGTCAGCTGGGTGGCTTGGTTGAGTGTCAACTCGTGATTTCAGCTCAGGTCATGATCGCAAGGTCGTGACGTAGAGCCCTGCATCAGGCTCTGCACTAAGCGTGGAGCTTGCTTGGAATTCTCTTTCTCCCTCTCTCTCTGCTCCTCCCCCCGCCCCCACTCTCTCTTTCTGTCAAAATAAACATTAAAAAATAAATAAAAATTGCTCTAAATTTATTTCTCCTTAAGTCACAGATTTTATCATTTCACTCATCTACTAAGAAACCATCAATGGACTTCAAATAATCTTTGGATTTTTTCTTTTTTTCAGAAAAATGTCCTTTCAAAAAGCCTCCACAATGCAACCTGCTCTAGTGATCAATTTTGTCTTTACTCTTTCCCTCTGTAAATCCTTTGCTTTAGCTAGGTCAGACACTTCACTGGTCCCTGAGCAAGTCACACTCATTTTTCTAACTATAATTCTCACCTCTCCCTCATCTCTACATTTCCACACACTAGCTAGGTAGCCATTTGGGTTCTCCACTCCCAGAAATTTCACAAAGCCTTCCTGATTTCAAATTAATTGCTCTTTTATAACACATGAGCACTTGACCCTACTACATTGGCCCATATGCTGCTTTGGACCATCAGGATTTATGCTGGTAGGTTCATATATCATCCAGCCAATCCAAATTCCTGTGGTAGACAACTGTATTTTGTGTTAGTTTTGTATTACTTTTAGGGACACCTGGGTGGCTCAGTCGGTTAAGTATCAACATTTGATTTCGGCTCTCTTATGGTTCGTGAGATTGAGCCCCACGTCAGACTGCGCCGAGTGTGGAGCCTGCTTGGGGTTCTCTCTCTCCTTTTCTCTCTCTGTCCCTTTCCCACTCATGTTCTTTCTCTCAAAAATAAAAATAAATATTACTTTTTTAAGAAGTTTATTTATGTTGAGGGGGTGAGAGCACATGCAGGCTCATGTGAATGGGGTAAGGGCAGAGAGAAAGGGAGAGAGAGAATCCCAAGCAGGCTCTGCCCTGTCAGTGCAGAGTCCAGTGCAGGGCTTAAACTCATGAACCCTGAGATCATGACCCGAGCTGAAATCCCAAGTCAGATGCTTAGCCGACTGAGCCACCCAGGTGCCCCAATGTTATATAACTTTTAATGCCTGGGTTTATATCTACTCAAAAAATGAATGAATGAATATGTTGAATTCTCTAAGTGTAGAGATTTTACATAGATTGGTAACAACTGCAGATTTTTAAACTGAAGAGGTAGAACACAGCACATATGAAATTTCAGTGGGTGGCAATAAGACATCAGTTTGACTAACTTTTTTTTAGCCATGACTTCACAGCCTTATTCACAAGTTCTGAGATATACTATTTTTACTCATTATGCAAAAATGTGATATTGATGTAATATGTTTGAGAATAATTGCATGTTTGTATGAAATCTCTTTTAAACATCAATAATTCAGAATAAAAGGGGCAAAAAAACATGAGTAGGTAATGTATCTGTGAGTTTTTAAGCCCAGGAAGATATAAAAAACATTGAAAAGAAGAGATACAAACAACAGGAAATAAAGAAAAGCTGAAATTTAACTGATTTGTCAAATGCAACTCGTAGAGGAGATTATTGACATGGGGAAATAGTTCATAAATGTTAGTTTTTCCCTCAGGGTACTCAAGCATAATATCTCTCTGAGAACAGCAATTTCTTTCTTTTTTTTATCTTTTTATTTTTTTTTAAACATTTATTTATCATTGAGAGACAGAGAGAGACAGAGCGTGAGCAGGGGAGGGGTAGAGAGAGGGGGAGACACAGAATCTGAAGCAGGCTCCAGGCTCCGAGCTGTCAGCACAGAGTCCTATGCGGGGCTCAAACTCACAAACTGTGAGATCATGACCTGAGTTGAAGTCGGTTGCCCAACCAACTGAGCCACCCAGGCACCTCACAGCAATTTATTTCTTAATTTTGAGGAAAGACCCTAGAAACGCCAATAAACTGTAAAAGGACTTAACTGCCTAATCTAGAATGAGTACAAGGCAATTAGACTTCTGATATTGGCCTTTACCCTACCTGGAAGTAAGATCTGTGTCATCAGTCAGTCTGCACTTAGTGATGTAATTAAGGTTAAACATCTCCAAAAGTAAAATAAAGGGACTTAGGATGACTATCTTATTCCAGAAAGAAAGCTACTCACAGGCTACCAATATCAGAAAACAAATTCTCATGGATGGTCAGGGTTAATTATCATGATAAAATAAATGGAATATATATAAAATCACTCAATTTTTATTCCAAAAAGCAACATGTAAGAGTTCAGTAAATGGAGTATAAGTACAAGAAGCCACCTTTTTCCAGTGAGCACCAAGCAATACCTTTTATATTTTTCTATAATTGTTTCCATGCTAGCTGAATCATCCAGTAAATACTCGAAAGATTTACAGTGGATGGTGACTCTATTTTCCAGTTTTGTTTTGTTTTGCTTATCCATAGCATAATTGGTGCTAAGAAAAAAAATTGGTTTCTTTATGGTCTTGGGCCTAAATATCAGTATTAATTTAATTGGCTTAGTTTTTTAAAGAATGAAATCATTCTTTTGTCAAGTAAAAGAAATGACTAGAAAACCAAATTGTAAATGGAAAGTTATAACTTCCTAAAATGGAAAAAGAGAAACTGCTTTCTAAGAATGGGAGTTTTTCCAAAATGTAAAGGTATAAAACTAGTTGGGAAAGAAAAAACAAAACAAAAACAACACTGTCTTCAGGATAATGGTTACCTCTGTGGAACGAAGGGAAAGAATGGGATAGAGGAAAGGTGACAAACTTCAAGCACACATAATATTAATTTATTTTTTAATATAATTTATTGTCAAACTGGCTAACATACAATTTCTTGAGAGATTTGAAAATGCTAACATTTTGCCATGTGTTTCACATTTCTTAGGATCTTAAGAAAATGTTATAGGTAACTTTATTATGTAAATATCCACACATACCCATGCGCGCGCGCACACACACACACACACACAATTTGTATATATAAACATACAAAACATTTTGAAATGAAGCAAACTATAGAAATTTTTATCATTCGACAATTTTCTTTTTAACATGTTTTTGTGATTCCACTATACTGATACATGTTGACCTGGTTCACCCAATCTAGTCACTGGATAGTATTCCATTATGTGATAATGCACTTATGTATGTACACATCTATCTTTATCAAACTTTCTAGAGGCTTGCCTAGTTTATTAGCTTTCAAGTAAATAGATTTTAAAAATTATCTCCACTGATGTTTTTCCTAAGTCATTAATTTGTATTTTGTTTTTATAGTTCTGTTGCTTCGACTTTCTTACTGTTTTGATTTCTTCATCTAGCTTCTTGGATTAAATGCTATATTTACTTGTAGTAAATGTATTTAAGACTTCATAACTTCTAAGTACTGACTGCTTTAGCTATATCTCACAAATTTATTTTTAGTATTTTAGTTTTTTGATAAAACTATTAGTTTATGACTTTCCTTGTGAAGTATTTTTGAACCCATTCATTGTTTAAGCTGTTGTGTTTTTTTTTCAGATTTTCTACCTGTAGGATATTACTATTTGTAATAATTAATTTCTAATTCAATTGCATAGTAATCAAATAATATGGCTTGAATAATTTTGACTCTTTGCGACTGAATTATACAGTTAATTTTATAAATATTCAAAATGTTGCATGGACACTCTAGGAGAATGTGTATTCTCTGTTGGGTTCTCTTGAGTGCAGGGATATGTAAATTCACAATTATGTTATATGTGTTATTCAAATTCTCTATATATTCTCCAAATATATAGTTTCTGAGAGAGGTGTTAAATCTGGCTATTATGTTTATATGAACTTCTTGATTTTATTTTGTAATTCTGAGATTTTGTAGTTGTTGGCTTTTGGTGTTTTATAGTTTAAGTCTATATTGTTAGACACATATAAATTTATAATTTCTATAGCCTTTTCATAAATTGTAGCTTATTTGATTTATTTATACTAATGCTTTGACTTCATATTCTATTTTGACAGATATTGTTGTACCAGCTCTTTTAAGGTTCATATTCTTAGTATATTTCATTTTTTTCCTTTTTATATTTTCTGTTTTAGGGTGTGTGTGTGTGTGTGTGTGTGTATGCATATGTGCGTGTGTAGCAGTGTTTCTTATAAGCAGTATATAACTGATTTTTTATATTCATGCTGATAATTTCTGATTTTTAATATTCATTTAACCTATTTACATTTATTGTCATTATAACGTGCTTAGAGTTACACTGACCACCTTATTTTGTTTTTAAGTTTATTTATTTTGAGAGAGAGAGAGTACAACTGGGGAAGGGTCAGAGAAAGAGACGGAGAGAGAGAATCCCAAGCAGGCCCCACACTCTCAGTTCAGAGCCCGACCCAGGGCTCAATCTCACAAACCGTGAAATCATGACCTGAGCCAAAATCAAGAGTTGGATACTTACTTAACTGACTGAGCCACTCAGGCACCCCGGTAACCACCTTATTTCATATTTTTGTTTCATCAGAGATTTCTCTTGGTTTCTTTTTTCTTCCTTTCCTAATTTTTGTTGGATTGGTAAATTATAGTTTAGTGTTTTCTCTATCAATTTTTATTTATATATATTAAAATTTATCAGCCATTATCTCTTTGACTATGTTGCTCCAATATTCCTCTATTATCTTTTCCAGAATTCTATTAAAATTTTATGAAAAAATGATTCTCAAAGAATACTCCATATAAGCAACTCTTTCCATTTTTCTTCTTACGCTGCATCCTGGGTAAAATTCTCAGTTTTGTCTTCCATTTTATTGATTCTTTATCTTTGGTCATTCTAGAGTTTATACTTTCAGTTTCATGTCTTTTCCTTCTTTTTTTTTTATGCCTATATGTTTTCTGGGATTACTAATTAGATCTTTTTCCTATTTCATATAGTTTTATATTTTTTTCAATACATATCATTCATTCATTTTCCTCTCGGATTTTGGTACCAAGAAGTGGGGTGCCACTGTGATAAATACCTAAAAAAGGTCAAAGCAACTTTAAAAGTGGGTAGTGGGTAGAGGCTGGTGGAGTTTGGATGGGTGTGCTGAAAAAAGCCTGCATTGCTATGAAGGGACTATTGGTAGAAATATAGATGGTGAAGGTGATTCTGGTAAGTGTTCAGAAATAAAAGTGGAGAGCTTCAGTGATAGACTATATTTTCTTGGAGAATACATAACTAATCAGAAACTGTTAGAAATATGGGTGTCGAAGGTCTTTCGGAGAGATCTCCAATGCAAATGAGGAACGTGTTATTGGAAACTGGAAGAAAGAAGATCCTTGTTATAAAGTGGCAAAGAACTTGGCTGACTAGTGTTCTGGTGTTTTCTGGAAGGTCAAACTTGTAAGCAATAAAATCAGGTATTTACCTGAGGAGATTTCTCAGGAGAGTTTTAAAGAAGATCGGTTCTTCCTGACTGCTTATAATAAACTGCAAGAAGAGAGAAATGAGTTGAAGAAGGTATTAAACAAAAAGAAATCAGAACTTGAAGATGTGGAAAATTCTCATTTCCCCCAAACCAGTTTGTCATTTCCACTCCAGCATTGTGCTCATGCTGTTGCTGCTCTGAGATGGCTCCCTTCTTGTCCTCTTCCCTGTCCAAATCCAACCTATTGAGTGTCTGCTTCCCAACAAAGTCTGTCTTGATTTGTTCAGTCTTGTTGCCATTTTCTCTTGTGAATATCTATAGCCTTGTAATCATTTTCACATAACTTTTATAAAATGTAGTCCTTAAGGCATGTCTTTTTTTTTAATTTTACACTTTCTGAAATTGAAGTGCCCCTTTCTTTATGTATATATGTATATGTTCTTCAGTGATTCTCTGTCCACTCCTAAATGCTTTTAAATGGATACCACATGTATAATCCATGGGTTATAGAAAATGAGGAAGTAGGAAATCTTGACTTCTCACTGCTTCTCAGATGGACCTCCATGGCACTTCTGGAGCTACCAAAAGATGGCTGACGTGGTGGGAGATGTAAGTAAACCAGAGGAGACCTGCTGTAGTCACTCCTACAACTTTGAACGAGCAGCTCAACTCTTTTTTTTTTTTTTTTTTTTTTTTGGTAAATTTTGCTTTATTATTTTATTTATGGATCTGAACAAAAAGTTTTGCAAACCTGAAAATATTAGCATAAACGCGAAGTACATTTTAGCTTTGTCTCTCTCACTTAGACCACAGGATTCTGCACCCAAAGGGACAGGCACAGTTATGGCTAGATAATTGGGTCAGCTTGTTCTTGATTGGTTTGTGTGCAAACATGCAGACTACATCCACAGTGATCATTCCTCTTAATCTTTTCAAACAACCCTGTGCCAATCTCCTAAATGTTAGTTCCTGTCTGTGCCCTCATTTTCTTAAAAAATGTTGCCTTAAGTCTCCCAGAATAAACATGAATTATAGCTCTAGTATGTCTTTATAGACGGCAAGATTTAAATTTCTTTCCAGAGCACATGCATAGATTTTAAATGGCTATAATTTAAGATCAGAAGGTATTCTCCTTAAGATAAGATTAGAACTTGGAAGGAGGAAAACACAACCTTTATTTAGAAACTTTTTATCTTGAACATAAAATTCTGTTCCTGTAGAATTTCAAGTTATACATCTAGTTTGGATGCAAGAAGTAAATGTTGGAAAACTGGAAGTAGGTGAGGTTTAAAAAGACTACACGGTGAGTGAGTTTACACTGTTATCTACTTCCCCCCTTTACTGGGGAGGCCAGGGAGAGAGAGAACAGCATACATTTTATTGTAAGAAATTGGCTCATGCAATCATGGAGGCTGGCGGGGCAAGCCGGCAGACTAGAAATCAGGTACAGTCTTGAGCCTAAATTCCACAGGCTGGTCAGGAAGATGAGAAATCCAGGCAAGATTTCTGTGTTGCAGTCTTGAGGCTGAACTCCTCTGGGAAACCAGTCTTTGCTCTTAAGGCCTTCAACTGATTAGATAAGGCTCACCCACACTAAGGAGGGTAATCTGCTTTACTCAAAGCCTACTAATTTAAGTCTTAATCACATTTGAAAATTATCTTCACAACAACATCTAGACTAGTGTTTGACGGAACTACTGGATACCATGGCCCAGGCAAGTTGACACATAAAATTAACCGCTCTGCTCTCTCACATCTTTTCCTCAGTCACCTCTATTCAGTTTCACCTCACTCCACCAAATAAAATGCAAATGACTTCAGCTTTGTAAGGGTCTACAGTTTGGTGCAGACCTGAAATCCCTGAACTAATCAAGACTTCGGAGAGCTCTCTAGATAACACAACCACAAACACCAAATCGCCAGCATCTTTGTGTGTCGGAGGCTTTCCTGCATGGTAGGTTTGGTAGAAGACACAATGAGTGAGAGAAGTGGAATCTGTGAGGCAGGTTGATCTCAAAATGTTAATACAGATTTGTCAATGAGTTGACATTATGGATGGTGTACCATTTGTGTCATTATTGCCAGAAGTAAATTTTCGTGAAGTCTTTAAAGCAGTCCTTTGGCCAGATACGTTATGTCAAGACTGATGGGGTGTGGGAAAGTAAGGGTGGATCTGAACTGCTCTTTAATCCTACATTTGGAATTGCATTGGTCATCTCCCAGATTTGTTTACAGCAGAACTGGGGTATACAGCACATTTCAAGCTTTCTTTTTTTTTTTTAATTTTTTTTCAACGTTTTTTATTTATTTTTGGGACAGAGAGAGACAGAGCATGAACGGGGGAGGGGCAGAGAGAGAGGGAGACACAGAATCGGAAACAGGCTCCAGGCTCCGAGCCGTCAGCCCAGAGCCCGACGCGGGGCTCGAACTCACGGACCGCGAGATCGTGACCTGGCTGAAGTCGGACGCTTAACCGACTGCGCCACCCAGGCGCCCCGCACATTTCAAGCTTTCAAAATGACATTTGAATGCATTCAAATGAGCGCAAATGGCTGTATACAGTAAGCGCTAAAAAATGAGATTAACCAGTGCTCTGCCTTATGAGCGTTTGCATGTTTTTCTTCTAGCACCATGGTAATAATAAAACTTATTTATAGAGTTCTTGGTGGTTTAAAAGCAGCATGCATGCATTTCCACATTTGATTCTCCCTCCCAATAGCACTATGGCCAAAATATTGTTGTTCCACACACATGAAGGACATGAAGGACAAATAATAAATACTGGGGTCAGAACTAGATCACAGCTTTTTCCACTACATCATCGAGTCTGTTAAGCATTCTTAATTGCTGTTCTGGGAAATAAAAATCATTATGTTTCTAGAGTAAATCATGAACCAACAGCACTGACTACTTGTTTTAGAGGTAGGGGTTCTTACAGGAAAAAAAAAAAGCAACTATTTGAAGCATTACTATGAAAGCCTCTCACTGTGAAATGTCAGAGAAAAAAAGTTAAATTTACATGAATATCGTTGATTTAAAATGTAACATTAAAAAAAACTGGAAGCAAAAAGAAATGGTGTTTTCTAGTTATGATAATAAGGGAAGTAATTTTCTTTTGTGCCTCTTAATTACACTGGAAAACAACAACAACAAAAAAACCCTGCAATTCGAATTTAACTGGATCTTTGAAGAAGTGGAGGAGGGAGGAGATTCATTTGTGGATTCTGAGGACCAGTTTGATCTTTCCTTCTTCCACAGAGATCAAAAGATTTATTGTTACTTGAGAAGGAAAAGCAGAATTCAATTACACATGAGAAGAAGGACGCTGGAAACAAAGTAGCTGCCTTTTCAATACTTCCTAATTGGGTATCCTGTCTCCAACTAGATATTATTTTAATTGATTCTTCAAAATCTTAATTCCAATAATTAAGCTATTCAGACATCGGAAGGATGTTAACAGAGTCCAATAAGAGCAACAGGATTCAAAGTCACTGCAAATGACTACAGTGGCAAAGAGGAATCAGAATTGACGAAGGAACTGTAAAAGAGGCAACTTTTTTCCTGACCCTCCAAGGTTAATCTGCAATGCCTCACATGAGTTCATTCATTTATCCTTCACAGGCCAGACAATAGGTCTCAGAAATTTCAGAACTTGTTCTCTCCATATAAATCCATCCTTCGTTTTAGGCACAAAACCTAATTATTCCCATTCTGTCATCAGCAGCACTCTGACTTCTGGGCCCTGCCCAGCTCAGGAAATTTGCTGATTGAAAATATATTTAAGAGCCTGAATTGTGTGGAAAATATTCTTAACTTTCCCAAAATCAAACTCATGCATAATACAGTAACTTCTAAAGTTGTTGGCTTTTATTCTTTTATAAAAAAGCACAACTGGGGTGTCTGGGTGGCTCAGTATGTTGAATATCCATCCGACTCTTGATTTTGGCTCAGGTTACAATCTCACAGTCATGAGATAGAGCCCTGGGTCGGGCTCTGCTCACTGAGCATGCCGCCTACTTGGGATTTTCTTCCTCCTTCTCTCTCTGCCCCTCCCTCACATGCACGCTCTCTCTCTCCCAAAATTCATAAACTTTTGTAAAAGAAAGAAAAACCATGGTGCGCCTGCGTGGCTTAGCCAGTTAAGTGTCTGACTTCGGCCCAGGTTATGGGATTGCAGTTTGTAGGTTTGAGCCCTGCATCGGGCTCTGTACTGACAGCTCGGAGTTTGGAGCCTGCTTCGGATGCTGTGTCTCCCTCTCTCTCTGCTCCTCCCTGCTCATTCTCTCTCTCTCTCTCTCTCTCTCTCTCTCAAAAATAAATAAATATTTAAAAAGTTTTTTAAAAAAAGCACAACCATGACAAAAGTAAGTGATAAAGCCTCAACTGTATTTAATTTCCATGACATGAACCATGAAACAGTCTCTGTTTCTGAGAGGATCATAAGTTCTATGGAACGTAACAAGAAGGCAAATCTTAGAGGAGTCTCTACTACTTAGAGCAGTACAGACGTTTAAAATTTGGGCCATGTATTTAATTGTGTTTTAAATTGCAATTGTTACTCATTCTCGGTCTTTCACCCTTTGCTTATCTCAGCTGACAAGCATATTCTCAATAGTCTTCATCTTTTTCTACATATATGAAATACCAACCATATACAGGTGAAAATCAGGAAGGAAATTAGCATTCCCTGAACACCAGTCACTTTCTTTTATAGTGCCACATTTTGTTTATTTCAGAGCTTCTATCAATATTGCCTGGAATGACCTTGCTCTTTTGTTGAGTTGTTCATGGTTGATTTTCCCTGAACAGAATGTAAGTTCCATGAAAGCAAAGACCTTCTCTGTCATTTGCTCTTCTAGATCCTGAGCACCAAGAGGTGTGCTTGGCACACAGTAGGTATTTATGTTTTTTAATAAACTCCAGGCCTAAACTAGACACACTGTGGACATTACCTCCTATAGTTCTCAAAGTCATCTTGAAAGGTAAATATCGTTATCCCTCTTGCACAATGAGGAATCAAGTAACACGTCAAAAATCAAACAGTTACGAATTTAGGTCTGATATGTGTTCAGGGTTTGGGGACCATGTTCTAAGGAATGTTTCCCAAAGTGGGCCTTGGCTGTAAGCAACATGATTATGGGAAGCAAACAAAGTGGCGTTAAGTAACAATAGCATTAGACCATAAAAATTAGTCCCTTTAAAACTTCTTTGCAATTAATTTTATTACATTAAGGGCAAAATCTCAGATTGATGCCAGTGACGTATTTAATGGTTTCTCAGTAATTGTTACTCTCCCTCTTTATTTCACTGAAGGGCAGGTAAGAATATAAAGCAGAGTGTCATTTGCAGTGTATCAATGTTTTCACAACTTATTTAAGGCAAGTGGTTCTCCTTGCCCATTTGCAATAGTTATATAGTGCCTTCATCAATAAAATTTTAGATAAGAATCCTGAATTTATTTAAGGAAAATATTAAGTAATGTTTTAACAGCACAGGCGATATATTTGGCAAAAATTGTGGAGGTGGCACACGATGTATGGTTTAGAAAACCCTGCTCTAAAGCAAATTTACAAGGCCCTGAAATAAAAACTAGCAATAGAAAGCATTGCTGTGATAGGAAAACTCAAGACACATAACATAATTATCTCCAAAATGTTTTTATTTTTATTTATTTATTTTTTTTTTTACATTTTTTTTTTTTTTTTTTTTTTTTTTATTTTTGGGACAGAGAGAGACAGAGCATGAACGGGGGAGGGGCAGAGAGAGAGGGAGACACAGAATCGGAAACAGGCTCCAGGCTCCGAGCCATCAGCCCAGAGCCTGACGCGGAGCTCGAACTCACGGACCGCGAGATCGTGACCTGGCTGAAGTCGGACGCTTAACCGACTGCGCCACCCAGGCGCCCCTCCAAAATGTTTTTAAAAGTGATGCGCTTAGGGGCGCCTGGGTGGCTCAGTCCGTTAAGCGCCCGACTTCGGCTCAGGTCATGACCTCATGGTTCGTGGGCTCAAGCCCCGTGTTGGACTCTGTGCTGACCGCTGGGAGCCTGGAGCCTGCTTTGGATTCTGTGTCTCCCTCTCTCTCTGCCCCTCCCCTGCTCATGCTCTGTCTCTCTCTCTCAAAAATAATAATAATAATAATAATAATAAACATTAAAAAAAAGTGATGTGCTTAAAATACAAAAAACTAACTTGACATGACTGGGGAAAATACCACATATAGTTGCTGGGTGTACAATTAAGTTATAGCCTCTGACTAGTGGTGCCAAAAATACGGTGGTAGACATATGAAAGTAATCAGAATACAAGTTAGGAAATAATGTCCAAAAGAAGAAAAAAACACAGGTGATGTGAGAAATCATAGTTCTACAGTGTTGATTACCTCCCATTATCATTAAATTTGTTCATTATAGTTAATAGTTATATTAATTATACATTTTGTTTAAAGTTATAATATATCTTATATAAATATTATAAATTAATTTACTTAATAATGTGCGTGCTCAGAATAATAATGAATATCCTTGCCGATTCTAATATATAAAAAGAGAAATAAGAACCGATAGCTTGTAATCTCATTTTAGATGGGTATACAAATAAGAAATATTCCCACTTTCAAAATTGCTGGGCACTCTGTCTTATTATTTCAAGAAAAGCCTCAGTGGGTTTGGCAAACACGACCTGCTAAATTGCCAGCCATTTAAAAGTAATCAAACTCATAACCCTGGTAAATCTTCCACGTCTTTAATATGGCACCACGTTTGTGCTTCATTAATGAAGCACATGGGATAGGGTGCTGCCCAAGAAACTGTCATCACTGAATATGCTCTCACATAAACCTTTAACAATGAAGGGACTGGTTTTCCTCTTATATTCTTTATGCTGACATCTGTTTATTGGGAGTATTAGAGTAAATTCACGTGTTTCAAAAGCTTGGGCTTTCTGGGAGGCCACCTGTCAGTCGCTTGCTTCTTTCTGCAAACAGCTTTCAAATGTATAAGCTTCACAGGACATCTGCTGCTCTCTTCTTCAGAAGAGGCTATCTGGTAACGTGGAGAACCAGGACCTGACAGCACAGACACAGCATTCCAATTCTGATTTTTCCCATTTATTTAAGCAAGTGGCTTCATTTCTCTAGGCCTCAATTTCTCCATCTGCAAATTGGGTGAAAGAATCTCAGGTGATTTTGAAAATGAAATGAAACAAAGCAAAAGAATATTCAGCGGGGTATCTGGCACATAAGACCTCAATTACCATCAACTACTATCAGCCTGTGTTAGGAAGTATACAATGTTTCCTCTGGGCTTTCCAGAGCCCTCCAGGAAACATGAGCCTTTTAATCTTACTGTCTTGTGCTTGTACCTGCTTCAGTGCTTCAGGCAAGCTTCCCACGCGTGATTTTGGGCTGTTTCCTCAGCTCCTAGAAGTTCTCTCTCTCTCTCTCTCCCCCCTCTGCCTCCCTTGCCAGAAGAGTGAATCTTGAAGCGCTACTTCCCTCAGTGACTCAAATCTCTTTCCTTCTGCTCTACAACCAAAGAGAAAGCCTGTGTTAAAACTCAAAACAGGGACTTTTTGATTTCTCCAGAGAGGTGACCTTCACCATGTCTTCTGCAGTCAGTCCCGAACATCCTTCTCATTTGCCATTCTTTTCTTTAGCTGGCTAAGAGTAACATTTAATAAGCTTGTCCTAATCTTTTTATAGCCACTAATTGCTGCTCCCTGGAAACTTTTACATTTTGTTTCTGACAAACAGTTGCCCAAACAAAACATAAAGAAAATGTTTGAACTCAGCCTGTGCTATTTTTGCATACCATTTCTTCATAGTCAAGTGCTATGATAAAGCTGATGTATAAGTTCAGTGAGATAGAGTATATAAGGCTCTTGGACTCATTCACCTATGTATAGAACAAAATGTTTTAATTCTTTAGATTATCTATTCAGAGGAAGAATCATTCCCAAATGTTATGTTTTCATTCACAGTTGTGTATGCTGAGTATGAATGTTCTTTTCTGTGGCCCTGCCAGTCTGGCTGAAGCTGACTGATTCAACAGCCAATTGCCTTCCTGAGAGCCAACTGGAACTGAGAGACCACAGAACTCTTACTCGTTACCTTGGCGTTTACTTATCCTGAGGCTCAATTGTTCAAATCTCCTTGGATTCTCAACACACCGCAATACCCTTATTATAAATTACCTCTTTTGGCTTAAGCAAGCACAAGTGGAGATCTGCTACATATAACCCAAAAAATCCAAATTTAAAACTGAAATTAAAAAAATTTTAAGGATATTAATTAAGCTTGTCAGTAATATATTAGACTTTTGTATGACTTAGTACATATTTTTTTTTTTTACTATAAAACTCACTACTTGTTTCAACAGCCAACAGGTAAGGTTAACTACCTCTAAAACTATCAGTAAAGAAAAACTCTCTTATTCAGTAAATTTCTCAAAGTAATGAGACCTATAAAACACACACACACGGCATTTCAGATTTTTTCATTATAGCCTCACCACAATTATCTTCTTATTAAAATGACCTTAATCTTTTGAATTAAAATAATAGGAGTTTCTTTTTTTTTCTTTTTCAGGAATTCTTTTTTTTTCAATATATGAAATTTATTGTCAAATTGGTTTCCATACAACACCCAGTGCTCATCCCAAAAGGTGCCCTCCTCAATACCCATCACCCACCCTCCCCTCCCTCCCACTCCCCATCAACCCTCAGTTTGTTCTCAGTTTTTAAGAGGAGTTTCTTATGATACTCAATATTCAATATTCTTGTGATATTAGTAATATATGTTAGCGCTAGAATTTTAAGTGGTGATACGATGTACTTTTGCAAATGTGTATCATTTATTTTGGCAGCAGATTTTAAGCAAAGTTTTACTAGGAAGTCACAGTAGCTGTTTTACTTCTTTTTGTAATATAGATGTTAGGAAATTCATCCCCACTATACTTCCTCAGATTCTTCTTCGACTTTTACACGTACCCTTCTAACATACCACACGCTTTCTTATCTCTGCACTTTTTCTATGATGTTGATGCTATTTAAAATTATATCTCCACGTCTCCCCTCAAAGCTAATTTGCAAGGAAAACTTGTATTTATCCTTCAGGGCCCTATTTAAACATCACCACCTGTGGCAAGCATTCTCTGTGAGCTTTCTGTCTATACCTCTTTGGGCAGAACCAATTTTTTACTTCCATTTATTTTTTATCATATCACTGTGTAAAAACATCCAGTGTTTTATGATCTGCTGCTTTATTAGTAATTTCAGGTCTGTCACCCCAAGTTACCTGTGAATCCCTTTATAGCAACAAACTTGATCTTGTTCATAATTGTGTTTTGCTAGCACATTGGACCATTTCTCATTGATAACTGACATTTAATACATGTTTGTTATTGTAAACAAGAAATTTCAGTTCAGAAAAATGTGAGGAAAATTTCAGGTGGTCCTAGAGTAATGGGGGTGAGAGTTATTAAAATGTTCTTAAATACAGTATTAGGGCCCTTTATGGTTTCAATGTATTTTTTTCAATTTATGATTTTATTAAGGTTTGCTAAGAGTTTTTCAAAGTAGTTTTATCGATTTCTATTTTAAGCAAGTGTATGAGAGTTCCAGTTGTTCCATACCTTACCAACATTTAGTGTTTTCATATTATATTTACATACACACACACATACACACACACACATATTGCTTAATTTGATTTGACATCTTATTTAGCATTGTGTTTCTAATATGTATAAGTGAAGTTGGATTATATTAATTCATTTCTGTTCTTAATTTGATCATCTTCTTCATTCTACTTTCTTTGTGTACACTCTTGCTTTTTTCTAATTTCTTATACTGAATGCTTAGGTTCATACAGATTTAATACTTTCTGTATTTGTATATATACATGTGTGCATATGTATGTATGTATACATATATTTATATATTATATACCATTAGATGTATATCTTAGTATATTAATAGCATTCTTATTATATAGTATCAATCTTTTATATATTCTTATTAATATCTACTTTTTCTGTATTGTGTATATTAATATATTATATAATTAGTATATTAATATTGGCTATATTAATATCAGGCAAAATATATCTTAAGGTAGAATTATTTTCTGATGAAGTTTAAGACCTAGTGATATATATTTAATATATGAATATATAATATATATCTAATATATGATATATATCATATATAATCTAATATACAATATTATGTAACATATATAATGTTATATATTATATATTATATGACATATAATATTATCTGCATTATATATTTACATATATATTATATATAATTATTTATATAATTAATATAATTATAATTTTATATATGTCATATAATATATATTATATAATGTATGTCATACATAACTTACATGTATATAATATACTATATATTATATGTATATAATATATAAGGTATGCTATAATATATAATGTTATATATAATATATATTATATGACATATATTATATGTCATGTAATATGTTATAGTATTAATATAATTATATTTATGTTATATAATATGTTTTACAAGATATATACTATATATTATATGACACAATATTATTATACACATTATGTATTTATATGATATCTATGATCTATATTATATATCATATATGATATATATCATATAATATAGTATATAAAGACATATCATATACATATACTACACATGTATAGTATATAATAACAAAATATATCATAAAACTTATTATGTATAATATGCATCTAATATATGTATATTGATTATATAAGTATATAATATATAAGAAGTTTAAGATCTAATGATATATATCTAATACACACATAAATACATATTAGGCTTATATATGTGAAAAATAGAAGACTATACATTTTATATATAGTTATATACAATTTATTATATAACATACATGTATAATGTATAATTGATATATATTATAACCTTAGGACCTGGTACTAATATTATATTGGATTAATTAATGCATAATTTTTGACTATTTGGATAATTTCCACATAAAATAGAATACTGAAATATTGATCACTAATTTTTGCTTATTATTTACATATATTATGAAATGCTTTTCTTTTGGATTATATTATTGAACATTTACATTTTTACCACTTTATTAAAGGGTAAATGGTGTGTATAGCTATCGGTTGTCATTTTATGTGTACTCATGAAATTTGCTGGTATGTAAACATGACTATGTGGGAAACAGTTCTCACTTACCTCTCGATTTTCTCTGAAAAGTAAGCTGATATTTTGATTAAAGGTGAGTATTGATGCTACCCTGGAAACAATGGTTTCAAAAAAAGACTAAATGTGTATGCAAAGCAACGGACTGTGTTCTTATTTATCAGTAAGAAAAGAAGATAGTTTTGTCTTAAAGCAAAGATTCTGTACAGAAAGTTAAAGGAGACAGTGGAAGAAAAAAACATGTATAGACAGAGAAAGTTTAGAAGATTTGCAGAAAATAAATTTTGTCTTAGTTTATAATAACAGCATATAATGAGTCTGAAGAGAAGAAATGAAAGCCATGAAAATGTTGGCAAAGTAGGCTCAGCTTTCTTAATTTATAAAATTAAAAAAAAACTCATGAATTCTTTACTGCAAAAATATTACATTAATAGAGGACTAGACATAATTTTTCTTTGTTAAGATAACAAACTGGCATAAGAGTATTCAGTCTGATCTTAAAAATAGGTAGTAAGGTAGTAAGCCTACCTAGGTGGCTCAGTTGGTTAAGCATCTGACTCTCCATCTCAGCCCAGGTCATGATCTCACGGTTGGTGGGTTTGAGCCCATCATTGGGCTCTGTGCTGAGAGCACAGAGCCTACTTCAGATTCTCTCTCTCACTCTCTCTCTGCCCCTCCTCTGCTCATGCTCTCCTCTCTCTCTCTCTCTCTCAACATAAATTTTTAAAAAAATTTTAAATAAAATAAAATAAAATTAACATTAAAAAAAGAAGTCTTTTTAAGAAAAAAAAAGAATTAGTAAAAGTTATTTGTTACCATCTGTGTAATCTGCCCAGATAGGTGAGATTTTTTTTCTCACCAGATTAATTTTGCTTATGCTACTGTGTTATGCCCTGATTGCTTAAAACAAACAACAACAACAACAACAAAAAACCCCAGAAGTTCCTTACTTCTGAGAGAGCTAAGATTGTTTACAGTAATCCTAACTTCTGCTTATGTTCATTTATAAATATTGTGCTGTCATTTCAATTAGCAAGAAACCAAGCTACGACTGTTCATTGTTCTCAGGTACCTATGCATCCAAGTTAAAAATCAAATGACCGGGGTGCCTGCGTGGCTCAGTTAGTGAAGCATCTGACTTAGGCTCAGGTCATGATCTCACAGCTTGTGAGTTCCAGCCCCGCATCAGGCGCTGTGCTGACAGCTCGGAGCCTGGAACCTGGAGCCTGGAGCCTGCTTTGGATTCTGTGTCTCCCTCCCTCTCTCTGCCCCTTCCCCACTCACACTCTGTCTCTCTCTCTCTCAAAAAATAAATAAATATTAAAATTTTTTTTTTAAAAATCAAGTGACCAATCTCCTCTGCTAATGCTTTTGAATTTGTCATCTCAAAGTCAGCCACAAAATTCAGCAAATTCAAAGGTAAATTAATAAACAAATTCAAGATGTCTTTTTAAACCATTTTGTTTTCTTTTTTTCCTTGCCTTACAAGGAAACACTACTGAAAGTAATTTTTTAAGTATATTCCATATTTCATAATTAGCTCAATACCATCATAAAAGCTGCAAGGGAAGAATTGTGAAATCAGAGTCATTTCACCTGTATTGGTTGTCACATTCTGGTAAAAATGTTATTATTCTAAATATATTCCAGAGATCATATACTTTTTAGGAAAGTACTCACATATCATACATAATATCTTAGTACCCAAAACAGAAACTGATTTAATCCTTATGTAACATGTGTATATTATAACCAAGAAGAGGATTTTACTTTCCTCCATTCTGATATTGTTGGTTACTGATATAATTAAACACAGTCATTCATCCTTATCCTTAACTTATAATTCTGACTTCCTTTCCTGTTTGTCCAAAAGCTCTGACATGAGGCAGAGGCCAGACTTTGAGTCCTCTACAAGGTAGAACATTTTCAGAGCCTCATGAAAGGGATTGTACCAGGAACTCTAATGATGCTTCACAAAATGGACTCATAATACAGCACAAAAGCAGCAGTTCAAAAAGACACCTGGAAAGAGATTGATTTCCTGATCTCCCAACTTGTGCTGGGGGTGTAGGATCTTTAGGAGACTTCTCCAAGAACAAAAGAGCTTCTCCAAGAACAAAAGAACAAAAGTGCAATTTCCGTCCCCTCATCGCCACCCCCCTCCCCCCGCCACAGCCTAGAAACTTGGACACCTGCAGGATGCAGCACGAATACTTTTTACTTAGCTTGCTAGCATGGCATGATCACCCCACCCCCACATTCTCTTGCAGACCTGCCTGCTTCAACATACCCTCAGCAGAGGTCAATCCAAAGCTGTGTCACAAGTCTGGCAGCATACAAGCAGCCCCAACAGGGGCCAGCACCACTCCAAAATGACTCCTGTTCCGGGGGAGAGGAGAAGAAAACCACACACACCACTTTGGCCCCAACAGCAGACTGGGGGTGGACGTCTGGTCTGAGTGCAGGTCCCCTCCACCAATGAAAGCTTCTCGGGACAACACAAGGAAAGTCCCTTGAATTTCATGAGACTAAGTTCTGGCAAACTGTTGGTCTGAGTAAACTTAAGCCTATGGTGGCCCATTAACAACACAGGGACCAAAACCTGCCCAAAACAGGCAGAGAGAGCCACTGCAGATGACTGGACTAAAGGCAAACATGGCTCAGCCACAACAGTAGGGCACATACAACACACAGAGAAGACACCTCTGAAGCATCAGGTTCTGATGAATAGGGGATAATGACTACAGGGCACTACAGAAACTTTTCTTCATAAGACCACTACTTTATTTATTTATTTATTTATTTATTTATTTATTTATTTATTCCAATATATGAAATTTATTGTCAAATTGGTTTCCATACAACACCCAGTGCTCATCCCAAAAGGTGCCCTCCTCAATACCCATCACCCACCCTCCCCTCCCTCCCACCCCCGATCAACCCTCAGTTTGTTCTCAGTTTTTAACAGTCTCTTATGCTTTGGCTCTCTCCCACTCTAACCTCTTTTTTTTTTTTCCTTCCCCTCCCCCATGGGTTTCTGTTAAGTTTCTCAGGATCCACATAAGAGTGAAACCATATGGTATCTGTCTTTCTCTGTATGGCTTATTTCACTTAGCATCACACTCTCCAGTTCCATCCACGTTGCTACAAAGGGCCATATTTCATTCTTTCTCATTGCCATGTAGTATTCCATTATGTATATAAACCACAATTTCTTTATCCATTCATCAACTGATGCATAGGGGCACTTGTACCCCAATGTTTATAGCAGTACTCTCAACAATAGCCAAATTATGGAAAGAGCCTAAAAGACCACTACTTTCAAGAGCAAGAGATGTAGCTGACATTCCTAACACGTAGAAGCAGACACAGAGAATTAGACAAAATGAAGAGATAGAGGAATATACCCCAAATGATAGTACAAAATCACACCAAGAGAGCTAAATGAAATGGAGATAACTAATATGCCTGATAGAGAATTTAGAGTAATGTTCATACAGATACTTACTAAACTTGAGGAAAGTGTGGAAGAACTCCGTGAGACCCTCAACAGATAGAAAATAAAAAAGAACTAATCCAAGATAAAGAACTCAATAACTGAAATTAAAATTACACTAGATGAGGGGTGCCTGGGTGGCTCAGTCGGTTAAGCATCCAACTCTTGGTTTCGGCTCAGGTCATGATCTCACAGTTCATGGGATCAAGCACTGCGTTGGGCTCTGTGCTGCCAGTGTGGATAGAGTTGGCTTGGGATTCTCTCTCTCTCCCTCTCTCTCTCTCTGTCCCTTCCCCACATTTTCCTCTCTCTCTCTCTCTCTCTCTCTCTCTCTCTCTCTCATAAATAAACTTATAAAAAATACACTAGATTCTGGGGCGCCTGGGTGGCTCGGTCGGTTAAGCGTCTGACTTCGGCTCAGGTCATGATCTCGCGGTCCGTGAGTTCGAACCCCGCGTCAGGCTCTGTGCTGACAGCTCAGAGCCTGGAGCCTGTTTCAGATTCTGTGTCTCCCTCTCTCTCTGACCCTCCCCCATTCATGCTCTGTCTCTCTCTGTCTCAAAAATAAATAAACGTTAAAAAAAAATTAAAAAGAAAATACACTAGATGAAATAAATAGTAAACTAGAGGAGGCAGAGGAATGGATCAGTGACCTGAAGGACAGAGTAAGAGAAGGCAATCAAGCTGAATAGGTGAGAGGAAAAATAATAACACAAAATTAAAATAGACGTAGGTAGCTCAATAACACACCATCAACTGTAATAACATTTGCAAAATAGGGATCCCAAAAGAAGAAAAGAGAGAAAAAGGGGAAGAAAGGCATTTGAAGAAATAATAACTGAAAAGCTCCCAAATCTGAAATCCAGATTTAAGAGGCATAAGAGAATCCCCAACAAAATCAACCCAAGGAGGTCTACACCAAGACACACAACAATTAAGATGGCAAAAAAATAGTGATAAAGAGAATTTTATTTTATTTTATTTTATTTTATTTTATTTTTTATTTTTTTTATTTTTTTTTATTTTTGGGACAGAGAGAGACATAGCATGAACGGGGGAGGGGCAGAGAGAGAGGGAGACACAGAGTCGGAAGCAGGCTCCAGGCTCCGAGCCATCAGCCCAGAGCCTGACGCGGGGCTCGAACTCACGGACCGGACCGCGAGATCGTGACCTGGCTGAAGTCGGACGCTTAACCGACTGCGCCACCCAGGCGCCCCGTGATAAAGAGAATTTTAAAAGCAGTAAGAGAAAAGAAAGACAGTTACATACAAGGGAAAACCCCTAAACTATAAGCTGATGGTCAGCAAAAACTTTGCAGGCCAGAAGGGAGTGGCATGATGTATATTCAAAGTACTGAAAGAAAGAAACCTGCGACCAAGAATACTCTATCCAGCAAGGCTATCATTCAGAATAAAAGGAAAGATAAAGAGTTTGCCAGACAAACAAAAGTTAAAGAATTTATCACAACTAAACCTGCCTTATAAGAAATGTTAAAGGGGATTCGTTGAGTGAAAAGGAAAAACCATAAGCAGGAGCAAGAAAAGTAGAAAGCACAAAAGCAGTAAAATCAAGTATATCTACAAAAACCACTCAAGGGATTCACGAAATAAAAAGATGCTAAGTATGTCACCATATACCTTAAATGTGGGGGGAGAGAGGAGAAAAATTTAGCACTTTTAGAATGGGTTCAAACTTAAGGGGACCATCAATTTAATAGAGACTGCTATATGTATAAGATGTTATAGGTAAACGTAATAGTAACCATAAATCAAAAAACTGGTAATAGATATGCAAAAAATAAAGAGAAAGGAATCCAATCATATCACTAAAGAAAGCCAGCAAACTATGAGAGAGAGGAGATATGTTCCCTCTAGACCTACTTTGTTGGCGATATTTATCATGAATGGATATACTTTGTCAAATGCTTTTTCTGCATCTATTAAAATTATTATATGGATTTTATCCTTTCTTTTATTTTTGTCATGTATGACATTGATTGATTTGCAAATATTAAACCACCATTGCATCCCAGGAATAAATCCTACTTGATTGTGGTGAATGATTTTTTAAAATGTATTGTTGGATTCTGTTTGCTAATATTTTGTTGAGGATTTTTGCATCTATGTTCCTCAGAGATATTGGCCTGTAGTAGTTCTCTCTCTGTCTCTTTTTTTTTTTCTTTTCTTTTCTTTCTCTCTCTCTCTCTTTTTTTTTTTTTTTTTTGTAGTTTCTTTATCTGGTTTTGGTATCAGGGTAATACTGGTCTCATACAATGAATTTGGAATTTTTCTTCCTCTTCTATTTTTTGGAATAGTTTGAGAAGAATAGGTATGAACTCTTTAAATGTTTGGTAGAATTCACCTGTGAAAGCCATCTGGCCTTGGACTTTTGTTTGTTGGGAGTTTTTTGATTACTGATTCCATTTCATGATAATCAGTCTATTCAAAATTTCCATTTTTTTTCTCATTCAGTCCCCTCAGGTTTTGATGGCTAAATGTTTATCAATTTTGTTGATCTTTAAAAACAAACGAACAAACAAACAAAAAAACCAGCTCCTGGTCTCATTAAGCAAAACCTTCTGAGGAGGCAACTTTTGAATACATATTTAAAGAATGAGAGATGATATTCTATGTGAAGACCTGGGCAAAGTATATTCTAAGCAGAAGGAATAGCAAATATCTCTGAAGCAGCAACACGTTGAGGGAAGAGCAAGAAATCTGTTATGGCTGAGGCAGAGTAACAAAAAGGAGTAAGTAGCAGGTTAAGTTCATTAAGGAGGTAAGGATGAGATCATATAGGGCCCTGTTTACCATGGTAAGAAATTAGAATTGCATTCTAATTTTACTAAGCAAGATTTAAACAAAGGAGTAACATGATGCAATATAAATTTTAATAACATCATCCAGGCTGTTATGTGGAGAACATACTGCAGAAAAACCAAGAGTAGAAACAGGGAGACAAGTTAGGTAGTCTAAATAAAAAATGATTATGAACTGAGCCAGAGTGTCAGCTGAGTAGATGATGAAAAGTAATTATATTAAAAATGCATTTTGAATATAGACCTAGAATGGTCCATTCTAGCCATAAAGAGGCCAAGACATGAAGAGCCCAGTCCCAAAGAAGAAGAATCTTGAACTCAGTTCTCTTCTCCTGGCTTACAGGACAGCTTTAAGTTTTCATAGTAGATTAAGGACCAGCTTAATAGGAGCGGAATTTCCAAAATATCTGGGTTGGCCAGTGTGTCCTCAAAGCTGGGATAAGTGTTCCCATAGCTGCATATTTGACTGAGTGACAAACATGGTTTCTAGGAGTACCAAAAAAGCAGTTCTTTTTCCTATCATTTGTCCAGGAGGATCCATTATTAATACTTTATCTTTTTCAAACACCTTGTTACTTGGCAGAGTAAATGATTTTGTAAAAAAAAATAATTTTCCTTTTCTTGGTAATGAGAAACTCTTTTCATGTTACCCAAGCATAATAATTATCATTTACTAGTGTTTACATATGTCAGACTATATTAGATTCCTTACATATATTATTTCATTTATTCATCTCAATATACCTATAAAGTAGGTATGGTCATGACCCTATTTTTTTTTTACACATGAGGTAACTGAAGCCCAGAAAATATAACTAATCCACCCACAGCCACTTGGCCCATTATGGTAAGGGCCAATATTCAAATCCAGAACTTTTTCCTAAGTCCTTGCTCTTAACCTTTATCATATGCATAGGTAAGAGTATGCTGTGGATAGAAAGAGGAGACCAGTATAAACTATGAGAGACAGAAGAATATTATAGCTTCCACCTTTCACTCACATGTTCATCCAAGACCATTATACTTAAAAAATCTTCCATTTTAGATCTGTGGGGGTCTTCTGGGGATTCTTTTACCTACTAGAAACCTTTCCCTACAATGGTGATTTTTTTTAATAAAAGAGCATGATAGAGAATAGTTTCCCCCATCCCCCTTCCATGTCTAGGCAAACGCATTTCTTTTTACAGCTCTCTTGAATCTTCGGTAAAAGAAAGAGACCCTGAGCCAGTAAAACTAGTGCTCTTTCCAACACCTGCTCCCACTGTATGAGAACTAAGGATGATCAGGGGAGGAGATCTAACTCAAGCTGCATCACATGCTTCACTAGACTGGCATTGTTCCAGAGCAAATAAATTACTTGACTATAGGAGGAACAGTTATAATGGGATTTCAACTAAATAATAACAATAATAATAGCAAAAATTAGTAATATTAACAACTATGGAGTTATTTGCTTACTAACTTGTCCAGAAATGTGAGGTCCACAGCTCTGATGTGTCTGTTGTCCAATGCTTGGTCTATGGTGTATATAGATCAAAAACTCTTCCCTGAAAATCCATCTGAAATTTATATACAATGAGATTCACAGAACCCAGTTTTTTATTGTCCATTTGGTCAGGGACTAATTGCTATATTAAAATCACCCTCTGTCAGCTACTTTAAAAAAAATGTATGCTGGTTTCTTATTTAATCAAACTTATACATTTTATTTTCCTTGAATATGAAATTCTAACTCAATATTTAACCTTAACTCAAGCCTTACTTTTTTTAATATAAATTAGAACACACTAGTCTTGTAAAAATATTATTTCTGATTATCTGCTAGTACATTCCTCTCCCTTCCTTCATCTGACAAGTGAATCATATAATAACTCAATCTTTATGTAAAGATATGTGATGATACACATATAGAATACTCTATATGTTGTTTCTATTGCATAATTCATCTTATTGTTTGCATCCATCAAAATACAGCATTCATGTAAAGTTTCTCTAATAATTTTTTTGCTCCCTATGAACAGACATATACAAAATGAAGTAACTGCCCTGCAACATGTAATTGGGCTGACTTATTTATTTGTATGTGGGGATTTATACACTGATTTATCTCCAAAGAGCAACTGAAGTAATTTTTTTAAATGGAAAACATAAACATTTTAATATGAAGACGAGAGGGAAGGCTTTAATTAAGGAGAAGTCTGATATATTTTTCTGGCGATGACAACATAGACATTGTTAAACTTCTTTGTGAGAACAATGAGAGAAAAGATAGGAGGGTGCTTTTATAAAGTCATTGTTCTTATTACTCAAGTCAATGAGCTGTTAAGGACAAGCTTAATTATGACCTCTGTTCACCATCTTGATACTTAATAATGCACCAGATGCACTTTTCTTGTTTTGTCAATTGCCTGATCTGTCAGTTGACTGAGCATTCCCTGCCAAATGTGTGACTGTCTTCCATCTCTGGAGGAGATGGATGGTTTACCCACATCTAACCTCCAGGTCAGAGCCAACTCATTTTCTTCCCAAAATATCTTGTTCCCTGGGACAGGTTCCATCAGAAATTAGGCTGGAAATTTGCTTGCTTACTCACCACATCTGAGGTCAGAAGAAACATAGGAAAAATACCTCATCTTGATAAATGATTGAGATATATCAGATGACAGAATAATTTTAAAAGTTAAACAGTTATTTTTGACATGGAGGCTTTCCAGAAGGTTCACTAGCTCCAGGAACTAATGAAATGATTGTGTCCTGCACAGATACACCAAAGGAGCACAACGAATTCAAGTTCTGCTCTGCAGCCAACAATTCCTTCAAAGTCTTCCATTTATTTCTCAGAAATGATGATCTCAAGTTGAATAAATAATTGTATTTTTTAAGATATAATGAGAGATTATAAAAAGGAATATTTTAGATTCTCATAAATGAATGGAAAGATGTAAATAATTACTTTTTTAATTTTAAACTATCCTTTTACTAATGATATATAAAGTTCTCCGATTTTCAAAGAGTAAACATTAATAGTAAATTCCAAATTTACTTATCAATTGAATTACCCTTCAGCTATTTTAGGTGTTCATCATTTTTTATGTTTGGTTTTCACAGGAAAATTTAGGCAACACTTTAGGTAAGCAATAGCTTACAATTTTTTGTTTTGTTTTGCTTTGGTTAGGTAAAGTATTCTTTCCTTAAAACTCAAGAATTAGTCTTCAGTACTGTACTGACAAATATGGCTTAGGTAACATATACAATTATTTTTGGCTTTCAGAGTAAAAGACCTTTGTTCTTCAGCAGAAACACACACACACACACACACACACACACACACACACACACAACTTGAAAACTGAGCTTCTGTTAGGCCTCTTTGCCATCTGTCTGTAGAAGAAATCAGTAATTTGATAGGCTTTGTCACATAGACTAACCATCTGCAATCCTGGTAACAGTATTTAAGCTATGAGATCCCAGTAGGAAGTCTGTCCAAATGTGCTTCCTCAGGTCATCCAGTGCTTTATGTTTTCAAATATTTTAAAAGTAAATAAAAAGGAAACTTTGGTTATACTGGGAGAAATTTCCTTTTCAAGCAGAATGATCCAAGAAAGCACTTGTGAAGATTATATCCAAATGAATACAATTTGACATTGTGATTTCTGGAAAAATATGAAGTTAGTTGAAGATATCAATCCATAAATAGGGATTACAAAAAGTTATGTTTAATAAATATAGAAGTTGACTTTGGTACATTCCTAGAATTAATACAATTTTGGATATAATATTAGACAATTATAATTCTTTAGAATTAACATAAGTTAACATAGTTACTTCAGTAAATTAAACAAAAATTAAGGTTCATTTATTTTTGAGAGAGACAAAGAGAGAGAGAGCATAAGTGGGGGAAGGGCAGAGAGAGGGAGACACAGAATCTGAAGCAGGCTCCAGGCTCTGAGCTGTCAGCACAGAGCCTGATGTGGCGTTCAAACCCACAAACCATGAGATCATGACCTGAGCTGAAGTCAGAGGCTTAACTGACTGAGCCACCCAGGTGTACCATCAGAGTTACTTTTAATAAATTTAGTCCCAGAGCTGAAATAAGGCTGTCTATGCTGCATTATTAAATATACATCTAACACAAGCAGGATGTGCTATAGAACAAAATTAGAAGATGACTTCATGAAGTGTTCCATGGCAAAAGTCATTTCTACAAATTATAGAAAGAACTATTAGTCTCCTCATAAATATACAGTAAGAATATTTAGTTGGTTTAAGCTGTGAAAGACATACTCACACAAAGGCTATCCATTAAATATTGAATTAATTATAAGGCATAGTTTACAGAGGTACATTTTTATGTCCAGTATCTAATTCAATATTATAAAGATGCCTTACTGTCCTTCAATCTTATAAAATTTAATATTCAAGAATGGGTTTGATCTCACTGTTTGTTATTCATAAAAACAGGAAACACAGATAGTTGCAAATAATCCAAACATGTTCTTTATATTATTAGGCATTACAGAGTCACTGAAGCATCCGTGGGTTCAACAATCCTGCTTTCTAACTGGAGGCAATCACCATGGACCAGTAGATACCTATATCCAGTAGACAACGTAAGGTGGAGTGGAAAGTAAACACCTGCTCTTCAGGATTAGCACTCACTAGCCCGGGAGCCCTTCCTAGCAATTCTCTGACCCCTTCCACTCTGCATCTGGGCTTCTTTACTCCTCCCTCACTTCAGCCAAGTTTCCTGAAGGTTACTCTTTGTCTCCTTAAACTTTTTACATAAAACTCTCTTCTCCCAACCAGATTCCCTATTAAAGCTTCTTGGGCATCTTGTCCAAATGTCACTTACATCTCAGAATGATAGTCTGTATCTTGTCTCTCCTAGATTGAAAGTTCCTCGAGGGCATACACTGTCTTTTATGCCTCATTGGGATCCCATGTAACCCTACAAAGTATTTTGATAATTAAACACTCAAGTTTACATTAAGTTGATCCTATGGTCATCCAATTTCAACAAATTCATTGGATTGGATCAGAAAAAGGCAGGAGATTTTAATTTACACAATGTGTTGGAGTTGGCTACCTGAAGAGTTGTGTGGATAAAGTCTGCACCGCAGTATCTGCCGTGTCTGTAGGACATGGGAATGATGGCACACGTGCAAATATTTGTGCCCCAAGACTAAATGAGCTTAGCATGAATCCAGTGCAAAAAGTTTCAGCTTCTCATCTAAAGTTTTCAAAAGATTTTGCAGAAGTTGTCTTTGCATGAACTTCTATCGGATCGTATGTGCTCCTGGTCTTGTTCTGCTCCTGTACGGGTCAAATGAATATTTATTTCCTTTAGACCAGTGATGCCATTTTCTGCTTAGGAGTCTGGGAAATGGGCTGAGTGTAGCCCAGAATAAATGCTTACTTTGGGGGTGCAGGTGTTTAGGATTTCATAATACTATCCTTTATCCTTTATAATTATCCCCACTCCTAATCTGTAATGATAGGCCATGTTTAGCCATGAAGAATGTTCAGCCTCCACAGAAGACTGACTCTCCATTGTTTCATATTTTAGTAGTAACAGTCACAACAATGAGAATTTCCTGATTCAGAAAAGGAGAATAAAATTCTCCAATTTTCAAAGAGTAAAAATTAATATTAAATCCCATATCTTCTTACCAAGTGAATCACCCTTCAGCCACTTTGGGTGCTCACCATTGTTTTTATTAATTCCTTGCTTCAGGCTTAATTTTATAATATTTAATAGCAATTATTGACATTTTTTATGACTTCTCATAAAACTGGAGGCTGAAGCAAGTGGCCTCACTTGAAAAAATTCCGAAAGTAAAATAAACAGTTCTTTGCTCATCCCAGTACTTCCTAATCCCACATACACTAAAGGAACCTGAGTGTCACTAAATGTGGAGCTTGGGCCCTCATCTCTCCATCTCACATCTTCCAACAGCACCAACAGTTAAAGCCAATCTTGATAAAAGTTCTGTAATAGTGTGTTCTCATCTCATCACAAAACACCATACATTACACTGAAAAGCTAAGAAGTCAGCCAAGTTACATTGGCTTTTCATCACTGTCTTATATCTTGTAAGTTTAGATTTTAGAAGACCAAACAGTTCTCCATTTGGAATTATAAAGCATTATGAAACTAACACCATTACCTAAGAAAGCAAAAGCCAATGTAATAATTGCCTACCTGTGCCAAATGACGCACAGGTGCTTTAATTTCACGCGATTTACTTTCAGGACCTCTCAGCTGCTATTTCTCAGTAGTTGCTGAGAAACACAGTTTTGTTTTTTTTTTGTTTTGTTTTGTTTTGTTTTTAATTTTTTTTTTCAACGTTTTTTATTTATTTTTGGGACAGAGAGAGACAGAGCATGAACGGGGGAGGGGCAGAGAGAGGGAGACACAGAATTGGAAACAGGCTCCAGGCTCCGAGCCATCAGCCCAGAGCCTGACGCGGGGCTCGAACTCACAGACCGCGAGATCGTGACCTGGCTGAAGTCGGACGCTTAACCGACTGCGCCACCCAGGCGCCCCGAGAAACACAGTTTTTTACTGTATCTACAGAGCATTTAAAAAAGGGTGTAATTTTCCTCCTACAACATGGAGTGTAGACAAACTAATTAAAATCAGGCTCTTTACTAATGTAAGAGTGATACAAACCAAATTAAACAGAAAGTTTTATTCTTGGAGAAATAATCATTTATGATATAGGGAACAAACACATAAAAAGTATAAAAAGTAACTACAGAAATTTCAAATATTAACAGCACAAATGGGTTAGCCCATATTGTGAAATGGTAAATGGACTGAACAAAATATTATGTTCCATTTTCTCTTATATACCCTCATCAAAGATAATATTGTGCAAATTTTATATGGGCTATTTTATTGTTCCCACTTGTAAAGAAGACTTCTGCACACTTTTCATGCCCTTTTTTTTCTTTTTGATAGGCATAAAGTTTCATATATACATTTTGTTTATTTCTCTGTCAATAGTTTCTGCAGGTCAGTGTAACAATAAAATGATTTATTTGATCTTTTTAAAAACATGCTGCTTTTTGACAGAACTTTTAAAGAAAATTTTTATTTCATTTGTTTATGAGAGAGTTGGCACTAGAAATTTAGAAAGATTAAGCACACTTTATTCAATGTACTGACGTGATTTTATTTATCTTCTGGTTCACTGGGGTATGAGCCATTTAATTACTCCATTGAGGTGATCCTGTGGATGGGACCACAAATACCTTTTTAAACAAACATCTCATGGCCAACAGGCACATGAAAAGATGTTCAACGTGGCTCCTTATCAGGGAAATACAAATCAAAACCACACTCAGATATCACCTCACGCCAGTCAGAGTGGCCAAAATGAACAAATCAGGAGACTATAGATGCTGGAGAGGATGTGGAGAAATGGGAACCCTCTTGCACTGTTGCTGGGAATGCAAATTGGTGCAGCCGCTCTGGAAAGCAGTGTGGAGGTTCCTCAGAAAGTTAAAAATAGACCTACCCTATGACCCAGCCGTAGCACTGCTAGGAATTTATCCAAGGGATACAGGAGTACTGATGCATAGGGGCACTTGTACCCCAATGTTTATAGCAGCACTCTCAACAATAGCCAAATTATGGAAAGAGCCTAAATGTCCATCAACTGATGAATGGATAAAGAAATTGTGGTTTATATACACAATGGAGTACTACGTGGCAATGAGAAAGAATGAAATATGGGCCTTTGTAGCAACGTGGATGGAACTGGAGAGTGTGATGCTAAGTGAAATAAGCCATACAGAGAAAGACAGATACCATATGGTTTCACTCTTATGTGGATCCTGAGAAACTTAACAGAAACCCATGGGGGAGGGGAAGGAAAAAAAAAAAAAAAGAGGTTAGAGTGGGAGAGAGCCAAAGCATAAGAGACTGTTAAAAACTGAGAACAGGGGCGCCTGGGTGGCGCAGTCGGTTAGGCGTCCGACTTCAGCCAGGTCACGATCTCGCGGTCCGTGAGTTCGAGCCCCGCGTCGGGCTCTGGGCTGATGGCTTGGAGCCTGGAGCCTGTTTCCGATTCTGTGTCTCCCTCTCTCTCTGCCCCTCCCCTGTTCAAGCTCTGTCTCTCTCTGTCCCAAAAATAAATAAAAAACTTTGAAAAAAAAAATAAAAAAAAAAAATAAAAAAATAAAAACTGAGAACAAACTGGGGGCTGATGGGGGGTGGGAGGGAGGGGAGGGTGGGTGATGGGTATTGAGGAGGGCACCTTTTGGGATGAGCACTGGGTTTTGTATGGAAACCACAATAAATTTCATATATTAAAAAAATAAATAATTAAACAAACAAACATCTCATTATTGCTTATTAGCTTTAAGAGGAGAGTACAAAACTGAAAGCAGCACCTTTTGGGATGAGCACTGGGTGTTGTATGGAAACCAATTTGACAGTAAATTTCATATATTAAAAAAATAAATAAATTAAAAAATAAAAATTAAAAAAAATGTAATTTGTTCAGCAGAGGCATAATCCTTACTCACACTCTGATCAGAAGAAAGCCACATCAGTACAGAATATCATCACACCAATCATTTCGATGACACACAGAAGCACCTGGTATATTTGGAGTGACTGCTTCTTTGTATGAACTCACAGCTGACATGAAGGTTAAAACACTGGTTGGTATACCAACAAGTAGAAAACATAATTTGGGCAGTTACAGCAGAGAACAACTGTGTACGTTTGAAGTAAAAGACTCATCAAAGTCCAGGCCTACTATTTAAAATTTCACAGTTGAATGTTTTCATTTTGTCCAGGTTTTCAAAACCCATATTGTATGTGATTTACACGGTGCTATTTTGCTGTTTTCAAATCTATGCAAATACAGTGGTGGGTGTAATAAATTCTTAATACATAAAAAAAACAAAAACAAAACTGAAGGCAGAACTAAATTACTTTTTCAACATATACATTAAGAAGTAATTGTACATCATATCCTTTAGAGTCTTTCTAGTTTCATGGTCCTGTTGTTATACATATGCAACATATGGTTTCTCTTCTAAAAGAGCTTAACTCTAAGACACACAAATACTTACACATTTCTGTCAGCACCATCCCAGTCACGCCATGTCTCTCCCACTAAATGCTTACATCAGGTTAACTTTTATCTGAATTTGAGAATGTTGGTACTTTGTATGCATGTGATGTTAATTTCATAGAAAATTACTTTACATTCTCTGTAGTAGAATGGGGAAGGGGATAGGAGAAGTGGCAAACATCTTTTCTGAAACTGGATTCAAGCTCACCTACATCTTGAAACTTACCAGTCTTGGGAACTTACTTGTATGAAGTGACCTCAATTTTCTCTGTTGAGGACCTATCAGGTCAATTTGATTTGGAGTCGAATACATTTTGCAAGTGAATATTTGCAAATGTAAATGATTCCATAAAATGTAAAGTTATACCAGATATGGAGGGAATTTTTCAGCAGGAGATGAAACACATTTTTATATAACTACCATAACGTTTCTACATTGGTTTCATCTTTTTCAACTTTAACAGAATTTATCTTAATAGCTATGGCTTTTACCTTTCCGAGAAGATTGAGTAATTATTGGGGCTCCTGGGTGGCTCAGTCAGTTGAGCATCCAACTTTGGCCCAGGTCATGATCTTGTGGTTCATGGGTTTGAGCCCCGCGTCGGGCTCCGTGCTGACAGATTCTGCTTCAGATTCTGTGTCTCCTTCTCTCCCTGCCCCTACCCCTCTTGCACTCTGTCTCTCTCTCTCTCTCTCTCTCTCAAAAAATAAATAAACATTAAAAAAGTTTTTTTAAAGATTGAGTGATTATTGATAATAAAAATGTTAGAAACTATCACTATTCTATAAAAAATGTAACTTGCTTTAGGTATATTTTGCACATGCATGAGATGCTTTGCCTGTCCCCCCTTTTTTTTTTACCATTGTTTTAATGCTAGAGATGCTTTGATAGTGTGTTTATGGATGTAAATATTTAAACAAGAATTATATCTGCATTGGAATTTTGTTAGAAAATATTCTTCAGGTATAAATTACTTTCTATAAACATTTTACATGAAGCTTTTCTTTGATTAATCGATTTGTTTTTCATACTCACTTTTACACTTTATAGCTTTTGACTTTTTGAATGTGTTTTTGCAGCGATAAATCTCTATCAAATTAGAATTTCTCCGTTCAAATTTTGTAGTTTTGCTGTGTGCTGTCTTTAATGTCAATTTAAATTTTTTTGGTTTATTTTTACTATTAATTTATTTTTTATTTTTAAAATAAAAAAATTTATTTTATTTTTTGTATTTTTACTATTTTACTATTAATTTGTTAATAGTAAATTAATTCTACTTAATTTTTATTGAGTAAAAATTATTTTTACTATTTATTTTTACTATTAATATTCACTGTGAATCCTTTCATATAACTGAAGATTTCCATATTTATCCAGGATAAACATACTGTAATACTATTTAATACAATCTACCCATTCTAATATAGGCTTTGGAAAAAAACTGTTTTCATTGTGACATGAAATATTGGTATGTCTTAGATCGACTCTTTTTAGAGTCAATGAAAGTAACTTAATTTTCCATACAATTATGTTCACTTTGGATATAATGTACAAACTTATCACTTAGACCATTTAGACCAGAATAATTCAAAAGCAAGTTAGAGTTTGCAAATAATGGCAAAGGGCTCCTAATGATACAAATCCTTAGGGAGGGGTTAATGTCTTTGAGTGGGTGTGGACAGAAACAAATAGGACAAACCCTGAGAAAATAATTGAGAGGCAGAATGATAAACAAGTTAAAAATTCTGGGAAAGAAATTAAGAGGGAGAGAGAAAGATAATGATAACTATTATTTGATGATAAGAAATGGTAAATTACGTATGCATTAGATTTCTTTAAATGTTTTGTTTTAAGTTTTTATTTATTTATTTTGAGAGAGAGAGAGACAGAGACAGAGCACGAGTAGGGAGGGGAAGAAAGAGGGAGAGACAGAATCCTAAGCCAGCTCTTCACTGTCAGCATAGAGCCCAATGTGAGTCTTGAACCCACGAAGCCATGAGATCATGACCTGAGCCAAAACCAAGAGTTGGATGCATAACCAACTGAGCCACCTGGAGCCCCTAAAGAGATTTTTGTTGTTACTTGTTGCTTGCTTTTTAAAGTAAAACATTTCACAGTTGATATGTTACAGGAAAGTTAATAGATGTACATTATTTTGATAAACCATCTCCAAAAAATTTTCTATGATAGTCCCTCCACATGTTTGATAAAAGACTTAAGACTTGTGCTGGGGAAAACATTTTAAAGTTTACCTGCATTTTAAGTTCTGGTCATGATAGAATAATGCCATAAACAACTGTGGAACTGGAAAAACTATGTAAAGCAATTGTTTTCAGGCATTAGACAACAGAAAAACACTGGAAATAATCCTTCAGAGAAGAGAAAGCATGAAGTAAGCTACACATTCACTCCGATTCTCTCCTGGGAAGTCCTATTCCCAAAATGAAGTGGAGCGAAGCAGAGTACAACAAGAAAGCAGCAATCATAAAGAAAGCAGAAATCAGTGTTTGGGGCTGCCAAGGTAACTGGAATTTTCTGGGAAGGCACCAGAGAGGAGAAGCATGTTCAGAGAAGGAATATCAGAAATCTTCATGGAGAGCCACTAGAGACAGTTTGGGCCAAATACTATTTTATGGTATAAATGGAGCAACATTTTACAAGGACTAGAGCATAACAGTTACTGGGTGACTGTGAGTGAATGAATGATTCTGGAGATAACATGGCGCTGGGAAAAACTGGAGTTTCAACTATTCACAGTGGAAAGAACTTGCTGAACATCTCGGGCATTCAGCCGAGAGCCTAGAAGGATATACTTCAGGAAGGTTACACTAACACTGTTCCAATACAACTAAGTAGAGTCTTTTTTTTTTTTTCAATGTTTATTTATTTCTGAGGAGAGGCGGTGCAAAGAGAGGGAGACATAGAATCCGAAATAGGCTCCAGGCTCTGAGCTATCAGCACAGAGCCTGACGCAGGACTCCAGCCCATAAACTGTGAGATAATGACCTGAACAGAAGTCAGACACTTAACTGACTGAGCCACCAAGGCACCCCCAACTAAATAGAGTCTTAAACCAAGCCTCAATAGGATCAAGCTGATCCTCTAGTAAACTAACTACCCAGTACTACAAAACTCAATGATCTTTACAGGAAGACAAGAAATCTAGATTCTCAATAGCATGGCATCCACAATTCCCTGCAGACAATAAAAAAATACTAGATGTGTGATGACCCAAGAAAATATAACAATCTAACTATGAAAACACCAGATGAAAGATACAATCTCACAGAGGGTCTTGATTTTGAAATTGGGAAAATAAGGTCTTTAAAAGAGTTATTATAAATAAATGAAGAGATAAAGATGTACAAAAGAGTAAAGGGTCAGTCATCAAGAAATCATAATGCTCTTTTATATATACCTAGTAACAGAGTTTCAAACTACATGAAGAAAAATTGACAGAATTAAAGGGAAACACTGACAAATCCACAATTATAGTTAGGTATCATAACACTTCTGGCTCACTAACTGATAGAATAAGTAAACTGAAAAATCACAAAGAATATAGAAGAATTTAATGACATTATCAACTAATTTAATCTAAAAAAATTTTAATGTTTATTTATTTTTGAGAGAAAGAGAGAGAGAGAGAGACAGAGCAAGCGGGGGAGAGGCAGAGAGAGAGGGAGACACAGAATGTGAAGCAGGCTCCAGGCTCTGAGCTGTCAGCACAGAGCCCGCCATGGGGCTCGAACCCATGAACCGAGAGATCATGACCTGAGCCGAGGTCAGATGCTCAACCGACAGAGCCACCAAGGTGCCCCTCAACCAATTTAATCTAATTGCCATGTATGGAATACTACACCCACACCTTGAAAACACATACTGTCTCAAAGTTGACATGTAATATTCACCAAGACAGATCATGTACTAGTAGGGCAAAAAAAAAAAAAAAAGAAAAAGAAGTCTTAATAAACGTACTAGAATTGAAATCATGTAGAATGTGCTCTCTAACCAGCCTAAAACTAAATTTAAAATTAATTAACCCAAACCTATAATGATGATACCAAAATTTTTTTTAATTAAGCAATACATTTCTAAATAATCCATGGTTTCAAAAAGTAAACACAGAATAATTAAGAAATATTTTGACTTGAATGATAATGAAACCACAAGAGGTTCAAATTTGTGTGGTACTGGCTAAAGTAGTAAAAGGAAATATACAGCTCTATATTAGAAGAGAAGAAGACCAAAGTCTATAAAAACAAGACTGAACTTTTATTTGCACTTAGCAAATAAACAAAAGAAAATAATAAATATAAGAGCAGAAATCAATGAAAGAGAATACAATCAAATGGAAAATGTGATCAACAAAGTCAAAGTTGATTTTTTGAAAAGATTAATAAAATTGATAAACCCATAACTAGAGTGATCAAAAATAAAAGAGGGAAAACCAAATATTAATATTAGGAATGCTAGAGCATATAACTAGGAAAACTGCAGACAAATAATAGGGTAATATTATTTGAAAAAAATAAGGTAAAATTATTTGAAAACAAACAATAAGGTAATATTACTTGAAAAATACACTGAAAAACTAAACAACTCAGATTAAATGTAAAAATTCCTTTGGAGAAAACACAAATTGCTAAAAGATTTATATCTTTGAGAATTTGAATATCCCAATATCTGTGTGAGTTTGTAAATAAAATCCTTTTCTTAAAGAAAAGTCCAGGCCAGTCTAGACTGATGAATTCTACCAGCACATAGGAGGAAATACATTTTTTTCTTTTTCTTTTTCAAAAAATACAGGAATAAGGGGAGGGAACACTTTCCAATTCATTTAATGAGGTTAGAATAAGCTTGATACCAAAACCAGGTAAGAACATTACAAATAAAATATTTTACAGACCAATATCTCTCATGAGCATAGACAGAAAAACCTCTAACAAAGTATTAATAATTTAAGTCTAGCATTGTATAAAAAATATTTATCATAACCAGGGCGTGTGGGTGGCTCAGTCGGTTAATCAACCAACTTCAGCTCAAGTTGTGATCTCATGATTTGTGAGTTAAAGCCCTGCGTAGGGCTCTGTGCTGACAGCTCAGAGCCTGGAGCCTGCTTCACATTCTGTGTCTCCCTCTCTCTGTCTACCCTTCCCCTGCTCGTGCTCCGTCTCTCTCTCTCAAAAATAAATAAACATTAAAAAAATTTTTTTTAAATATATCATAACCAAGTAAAGTTTCTCAAAGGAAAGCAAGGCTGGTTCAACACTAGAAAATTAACTAATATAAACATTTTTACTAAAGAAAAATTATATAATCATCTCAATAGGTACAGAAAAAGGATTTGAAAAATATTCAACACTGATTCACGATAAAAATAATTTTTTAGCACATTATATTCGATGGGAAAAGACTAAATGCTTCTGCCTTAGGATTGGAAACAAGAAAGGAAGTCCATTCTCACCACACTTATTCAACATTTTAGTTGAGGTCCCAACCAATATATCAATGCAAAAAAAAAAAAAAAAGAAAGAAAGAAAGAAAGAAAGAAAGAAAGAAAGAAAGAAAAAAGAACACATAAATATTGGAAAGAAGAAGCTAAAATTCTCTTAATTTATATATGATACAATTGTTAATATAGAAAATACCAAGGAATCTATATAATGACTAGATCTATTAAGTGAATTTATCAAGGTTACAGGATACCAATACAGGTCAAATACAAAACTGAGTTATTTTTCTAAGTTTTAGCAATGAATAATTAGAAAATAAAATTTATATTTTTTTTTAACGTGTATTTATTTTTCAGACAGAGAGAGACAGAGCATGAACAGGGGAGGGTCAGAGAGAGGGAGATACAGAATGTGAAACAGGCTCCAGGCTCTGAGCTGTTCAGCACAGAGCCCCATGCGGGGCTCGAACTCATGGACCGCAAGATCATGACCTGAGCCGAAGTTGGCCGCTTAACCAACTGAGCCACCCAGGCGCCCCTAGCAAATAAAATTTAAAACCATTCTATACACAATAACAAAAAATTAAAATATAAAAATATACTTAGGAATAAATTTAAGTTAATGAATACCTGATGTAATAAAGAGATAAATATCATACCTATGAATTGGAAAACTCAGTATTATTAAGATGCTATTGTTTCCTAAATTCATTTGTAAATTCAGTGCAGCCTCAATCAACCCCAGCAGGCATTTTTTAAGTTTGTTTTGTGTTCAGAAACTGCTGGAAATGCAAAATATCTAGAAAAACCAATTTAAAAAAAAGAAGAACAAGACTGGAGAATTTACACTACTTGATTTCAAGAAATACCATAAATTTATAGTAATCAAACTATTGTAGTATTGGTGTAAGGACAGACAAATTGACCAAAGGAAAAGCAGACAAATTCTAGAAATAAACTAGCATTTATACAGTCAATTGATTTTTGACAAAGGCACTGAAAGTATTCAACGAGGGAAATAAAATCTTTCAATAAATGATGCTGGAACAAATAGGAATCTATATGAAAAAAATTAACAAGATTTTATCCCACACAAAAATTAAGCTTTAAATCATAAACCTAAAAGCAAAGCTAAAACATTAATACATCTAGGAAAATGACAGGAGAACTTCTGTGCCAATGTGAGTTAGGCAAATACTTTTTATGACACAGAAAGCACTAACTGTGAAAAAATGATAAACTGATTTCATTCAAATTAAAAACATCTACTCATCAGAGACACTACTAAAAATATTAATAAACAAGTCACAGACCAGGAAAACATATTTGCAAAATATATATTAGACAAAAGACTTTCTTCCAGAATATATAAAGAAGTGCTACAAATGACACAATAAGACAACCTAATTTGAAAAAAAAATAGCAAAAGATCAAAGAGATACTTCACAAAGGAAAAATCTACAAATGGCCAGTAAGATATGAAAGGTGCTTACCATCATTAATCACCAGGGTAATTAAGATAAAAACCAAATGCAATACCACTACTCACATACTTGGGTGGCTCAACTGAACACAATGACAATACCAAATGCTGGTGGGGATGGAAACAACCAGAACTCTCACACACTGCTAGTGGGAGGATAAAATGTTAAACTTTGGAGAACAATAGTGAGGTTTCTTATCAGTTAATTAAATACCCACCTATGTCCCAAAGATTCCCTAGATATTTACCCTAGATTAAGGCAAATGTATGCCCACAACAATATGTACAAGAGTGTTAATAGTTAATTTATTCTTAAATTGTTATGCAGTTAATATTTGTAATTCATATTATTTATTCACAATGAGTCCCAAATGGAAACAATCCAAATGTATGTCAAAAGGAAAATGAATAAACAAATTGTGGCTATCTTTAGGCAACAGAACACTGTTTAGCAACACAAAGGAACTGCTGATGTATGCAGCAACATGGATGAATCTCCAAAACATTATGCTGAACAAGAAAAACCAGACAAAATTACATACATTTACTGTATAATTTCATTTATATGAAAATATAGAATAGGCAAACTACTCTATGGTTTTAGATTTGGAAATGATAGTTTCCCGTGGGAAAGGGGATTGACTGGAAAGGGACATGAAGGAACTTTCTGGGATGAAGGAAAACTTCTGTACCTCGAAAATGGTGTGGATTAGAGTTACGTCAATTTGTCAAAACTCTTCAAACTATACACTTAAGGTCTGGGCATTTCACTATATGCAAATTTTATATCAATAATTTTTTTTTTAAGGAAAATACATCTACCCGTGGTTTACTCTCAGAACACAATTCTTTCTGAAAAACTAACATTGTTGGAGCGCCTGGGGGGCTCAGTCATCTAAGCGTCCGACTTCAGCTCAGGTCATGATCTCGGGGTTTATGAGGTTGAGCCCCACGTCAGGCTCTGTGCTGAGAGCTCAGAGCCTGGAGCCTACTTTGGACTCTGTGTCTTCCTTTCTCTCTGCCCCTCCTACTCTCTCAATCTCTCTCTCTCTCAAAAACAAATAAAACATTTTTTTAAAAAAATTTAAAAACTAACAATGTCATTGAACACTCAGACAAGGTGTTTTTTTCATTTCTGTCAAGGTTTTTGGTTTTGCATTAATACCTGGTCTTGACCATATTTTATAACAATTATGAAATATATTTGAAACATTACTAATTTTTCTCTGTATTATTAGACTTTTGTCTCACTTTTTAAACCACTTGATAAACAATAAACCATTCTTGTTGAGCATCTGGTCAATAATAATGGGGTTGTTTTTAGTGGGGATTAGTCCCTTTCCTGAGGCACTAACTCCTTCCTGTATATCATGCAGCTTAGTAATAAACTGTCATTTAAACACAACTTCTTGTATCCTTGAACTTGGACAACTCTTTTCATTGCTGCATTTTGGTCTGCTCTGTGCCCTCAATCTGAACTAGCATCTCTTTGTTGTATTTCTCATTTATTCAAAACCTATTTATCACACAGTTACCATGTGTCAGGTGGTGGGTGACTGTATGCAAGGCAGTAAGCATTTAATGCTTTAAAAAATAAGCAAATAAATTCCTGTTCCTTTTTGAGTTTACAGTCTGGAGTGTTGTTTTCAGACTGTAGTCAAGTAATCACACAGGTACATGTACAATTAGAACTATGAATCAGTCCAACTAAGCACTAGGAAGAAAAGTGGTACATGACAATATTTAAGCAGATCTCACAGCACAAGTGGATTCTGCCTAAGAAGATATATTTTGAACTGACGTTAAGAGGATCTGTAAGATCTAACAAGGGAACACAACTGACATGGTGGACGGAATGGGTTTCAGGCAGACACAGTGGCATGTTCAAAGGCGTTAAAGCAGGAGAGAGCATGGCACTATACAACAGACAAAGAAGGCCAGGATAGCTGGAGTACAGAGAGTACAGGACAAGATAAAATTACAGAGGCAGGCATGCTAAATATTTTAGCCATTGTTCCTAAAATGTTCCAGGCCACCAAAGGGTTTTAAGAATGAGTTGGAGAGAAGAAATAGTTTTGTTTTGTTTTGTTTAACAGTTTTGGGTTTTGAAAATATCACTGTAGGGGCACCTGCGTGGCTCAGTAAGTTAAGCGTCTGACTTTGGCTCAGGTCATGATCTCCAGGTTTATGAGTTCAAGCCCCACATTGGGCTTTGTGCTGACAGCTCAGAGCCTGGAGCCTGCTTCAGATTCTGTGTCTTCCTCTCTCTCTGCCCCTCCCTGACTTGTGCATGCTCTCTCTCTCTCTCTCTCTCTCTTTCTCTCTCTCTCAAAAAAAAAAAAAAAAAAGAAAAGGAAAGGAAATATCACTATAGAGGTCACAATTTATCAAGGTTGTTTCACAAACAACCCATTAAGCCCATTAAGCCTTTCCTCTCAAGTTGGGGTGTTTCTCTCCCTTTTGAACAGCATAGCCATTTATTGTATCCCTTGTAGAATCCTTGCAATAATCTTGTCTTGTACTATTGCTCAGTTGTTTAATCATCGCTAAAATGGAAATTTTATCAGAGGGTCTGGAAATTTTTATTTCACCTTAGAATACTCTGCTGTACCTAAAAGTATAGTAGGGGTCCAATGCATTTTTGTGAAATCTAAGAGAAACAGTAAGGGACAAGGTACTGATTTATTCTCATCCAATGACCAAACAAGATGAGCCTGAGCATGCCCATACTTGGGGTAATCAGCATTGCAGTGTAAATGGAACATACAACATTGCAGTCGATTGTCTCTTGGGAATCTGTTGGATTCTCAATAGGCCCACATAGTCAGTAGGACCTTGGGGCTGTCTTCTCATCTGGTTGGACTTCGGAGGTCTGGGAATTTAATTTCTGGTACATCCGTAATATAACACTATATGTTAACTAACTGGAATTAAAGTAAAAACTTAAAAAGCCCCCCCCCCCCAAAATTCCTGGTACATCCAAAAGGAATCACACTCTGGGGAGCTGGCTCACAATAACCAAATGGAAAAGCAAGTGGCATTAAAAAAAGAAACAAAACGGATGCCACTCATTTTTCAGAGGACAATACAATTGTAACTTGTGTTCCTTGATTAGTAAATTGTTTCCCTATAGGTAGGGTATACTTAGGAAGCCAAATTATATGCAGAAAAAGCAAGGAATCAGAGCAAACTAAGTTAATGGTTTCCTCTTGGCCAGTTATCAAGCTATCCCACTGGTATGTAGCAAGGGCTATGTAATCACATTTGTTGACCAAGGCAAGCTTTACCTGCTCAATGCTAAGGGACTCCGAAAGGGGCATGATATTCTTTTGCATGATAGTCTTTTTCTTCAATGTGTTAAAACTTTCAATTAGGCTCTGGGTAAGTCTTAACTGGGAAGTATGTATACATAACATTTAAAACCATGCCTAATAATTATCTGATTCATTTAGAGCAACTTCTTGAATATCTCTTCTCTGATCCAATATGAACTGATTTAATAATTTAGCTGTGAGGGGCACCTGGGTGGCTCCGACAGTGAAGCATCCGACTTTGGCTCAGGTCATGATCTCGTGCTTTGTGAGTTCGAGACCCGCTTTGGGCTCTATGCTGACAGCTCAGAGCCTGGAGCCTGCTTCGGATTCTGTGTCTCCCCGTCTCTCAGCCTCTCCCCTGCTCATGCTCTGTCTTTCTCTGTCTCTCAATAAAAAATAAATGTCAAAAAAAATTAAAAAATAATTTGGCTGTGAGAGGCAATTTTATTTCTCTACTTCCATGTTGCTGGGAAAGGAGAAGGTCCCTGACCATTCCTCACTGGGAGCAAGCATGACATTTTGACTAAGTATAGCATCTTTACAGCAGTCACCCAAGCAATATTTCCTAAACAGTGCAAGCTCAAAAGAGGTAAGAACTCGAGAGTGCCTAAATTACTTCAAATTTTATTAGGAAATGGGAACATAAGATTGCAAGAACCTATAATTTTAAGCTTCAGCTTTATGAAGGTTAAACTCTTATACTTTACAAAATATCTGGCATTGGTAATAAAAGCACCAGCACATCCCTAGGTCACAATTAAAACAAGTTTGTTTATTTTGTTGTCCACTTGCCTGGGAAACTAGCAATTACTCAGAGATACGTGTTAATATATTTCACTATGGTTATGTAGTTATCAAATTTGTCATTATATATTTTGAGGCTATTTTATTAGGTACGATATAAGTTTAAGATTGTTGGATGTACCTGGAGAATATTATAATATTGTTATCTTCAATAATGCATTTTGCCTTAAAGCCTACCTCGCCTGATCCTAACATATACATGTTTATTTGTCTTTCCTTGTACTTTCTTTTTTTTTTTTAATTTTTTCCTTTCAACTTGCCCTTATGTTTTAGAAATTTTTCTTTTCTTTTTTTTAATGTTCATTTATTTATTTTGAGAGAGAGAGAGAGAACAGGGAAGGGGCAGAGAGGGAGAGGAGAGAGAGAATCCCAAGCAGGCTCCACACTCAGCATGGAGCCTGACATGGGACTCGATACCATGACCATGAGGTCATGACCTGAGCCCAAATCAAGAGTCAGATGCTTAACCGATTGAGCCACCCAGGAGTCCCATAGACATTTTTTCTTTTAAATGGCAAATAGCTATGCTTTTTTTAGTTTAATCATATAATCTCAGTCTCAAAGTATGATTTTCAAACTGTTATCTGAGCCTCTGAGGATCCCCCAAAACTTTTGGTAGTAGTGGGTGTCTTAGTCTGGGCTACTATAATGAAAATGTAATTGACTGGGTAGCTTAAACAACAAACATTTATTTCTCACAGTTTTGGAGCTGCGAATTCCAAGATCAAGGCACGAACAGATTTGGTATCTGGTGAGAGACTACCACCTCCTGGTTCAGAGACAAATGTCTTCTTGCTGTGTCCCCACATGGAAGAGAGATGTCTGGAGTCTCTTTATAAGGGCACTAATCCCATTCATGTGGGTGTCATCCTCAGGATCTAATCACTTCCCAAAGGTTATCAAATTATTAAACTTCCTCATATTATCAAATTGGGGATTAGGATTTCAACATATAAATTTGGGGAGAACACATTCAGTCCACAACTGAGGGGTATGTGAAATCAAAACTCTTTAGTATTTTTCCCAGCTTTATTAGATATAATTGACATATAGCATTGTAGAAGCTTAAGGTTTACAATGTGATGATTTGATACATGTATGTATTGCAAAATGTTTACCACAAAAATAAGGTTAGTTAACACATCTTTCACCTCACATAATTACCATTTTGTTATCATTGTTGTTGTTGTTATTGTTATGGTGAGAATACATAAAAACTAGTCTTTTAGCAATTTTCAAATATATGATACAATATTGTCAGCTATAGTCACCAGATGTACATTAGATCCCCAGAACTTATTCATCTTATAACTGGAAGTTTGTACCTTTGAGCAACATCTCTTCATTTCCCCCAATTGCCAGGTATTGGCAGCCACTGTTAATTCTCTGCTCGTGTGAGTTCATTTTTTTTTTTTTTAGATTCCACATATAAGTAATATATAGTATTTATCTTTCTCTCTATCACTTATTTCACCTAGCATAATGCCCTCAATTTCATCCATCTTGTCACAAAGGTCAGGATTTCTTTGGGGTTTTTTCATGGCTGAATAGTAATCCATTGTATATATGTAACATAGTGTGTGTATATCGTCTGTATGTATATACACTCACTACATTTTCTTTATTCACTTGTCCATTGATAGACATTTAGGATGTTTCTTTCTATGTCTTCACTACTGTAAATAATGCTGTGATAAACATGTGAGCACAGTTATTTCTACAATATAGTGCACTTCCATTTCCTTCAGATAAATGCCCAGAAGTGGAATTGCTGGATGACATGGTAGTTCTATTTTTGTTTTCAAAAGTTTATTTACTTATTTTGACAGAGAGAGAGAAAGAGAGAGACAGCACAAATGGGAGAGGGGCAGAAAGAAGGAGAGACAGAATCCCAAGCAGGCTCTGTGCCATCACCATCAGCACAGAACCTGACATGGGGCTGTGAGATCATTACCTGAGCAGAGATCAAGAGTTGGATGCTTAACCAACTGAGCCACCCAGTAGTTCTATTTGTAATTTTTCCAGAAATATCTATAGTGGAAATTTTCCATAGTGGCTATAACAATTTACATTCCCACCAACAGCACACAAGTGTTCGTTCCCTTTTCTCCACATCCTTGTCAGCATCTGATATCTCTTGTCTTTTTGATAAGAGCAATTATAACTGGTGTGAGGTAATATGTCATTGTGGGTCTGATTTGCATTTATCTGAAGATTAGTGATGAACATTTTTTCAGGTGCTTGTTGGCTATTTGTATGCCTTCTTTGGATAAAAGGGAAAATTCAAATCCTTTGTCCACTTTTAAATCAGATTGTTTGTTTTTGTTTTTGTTTTGCTATTGCGTGAGTTCCTCATGTATTATGGATATTAAGTGTTTACCAGATATATGGTTTCCAAATGTTTTTTTATGAAATCTTTATTGGTTAATATTTCAGGCTACCAAATCCATCAATTGTCAAATTATCCTCAAAAAAATTATGTTCAATCTTCTGGCTTTATTTTTGGAAACGATTCATACTATGTAATTGGCAGATAAGAAATAGAGATATAATTCTATTTGTTCACCTCTTAAAGATATGTTCAACTGTTTGATTAATTTTTTATAGATCCTTATAGAAGTAGATTGGAAATTATGTCATGACAAAAGTTTGGTGTGACAAAAGTTTAGTGACATGTTGCAGTATTTCTCATAGTGTGCTTGGTAGAACAATTTACAAAATAAACTCATATTTTAATTCTGAAAATAAGTGTTTTAAGATGAAGTTAGTGAAGTATTATATTAAGCTAGATTAAGTAGCTTTCCTTTTTTAAAGTTTATTTATTTTGAGAGAGAGAGAGTGTGTGTGTGTGCACACGCACAAAGGTGGGGGAAGGACAAAGAGAAGGAGAGAGAGAATCTCAAGCAGACTCCAGGCCATCAGCGCAAAGGCCCATGTGGGGCTTGACGCAAACTGAGATCATGACCTGAGCCGAGATCAAGAGTCGGATTCTTAACTGACTGAGCCAACCAGGAGCCCCTAAATAGATTGCTTAATTGCAAGACATATGTAATGTACATGATGAATCTCTGAGAAACTATTTCTCAAACTAATTTTCTTGGAGCATCACATGGTTCTAAACATTTAGAGACAAGCACCACACTGGAAACCCTGACTTCCATGTTTAAAGTTCAAATTTCCAATTTTTTTCATCAAATTATATATATCAGGCCATTATCATATTTTAGATCATGACATATAAATGATTCGTTAGTTTATAGAATTAATAAAAGTATTGCTAGCTACAATATTAAGATATCTTAAACAAAACTAAAGTTTGATTTCTTTCTCATTTTTAATATTATCATAATCTGATACATATTTTTATATAAAAATAATCATAATAAAATTAAAATTGGAATACTTATATATTTGGGTATGTAAGATTAAAAGAGTTTGCAAAAGGAATTAGAGATCTCAATACAAAAAGGAAAACACATTTAAGAAATAAGTTTTCCATAGCAACACAGTCATATTTACCCCATAGTGATTGTACCAAAATAACTTATCTGAAAGCCCTGGACACTTTGAATTAATGGAAAAATTGAAGAGAACATTAAAGTCTCATTACCCTAGATAGTGATTCATGAATTAGATTTAATAGCCTAAGTATTCTCCCATCTGCTGAGAAATATATCTATAGAGGTTTAACATTAATTTTAATAGTTCTAGTTTTAAATGTAGTTTTTCACAAACAGAACTTATTGAAAGAATTTGCAGCACTTCTGTGGAAAAATCCCTAAAGTTTCATATGATTGAAATCTGCACAGAAATACAAAAACAGAGAGACCATTAAAATAGATGTAAATGTCAAAGGAATGAAAATGACTTCATAAGAAACCACACAGTTCATTGTCTATTAAAGGACTGATTTTCCTGTTTGTAGATTATGGTAATTTCTAGATTTTTCTTCTGATTTTTTTCTATTAACTAGTCGTATCCCTGTTTATTAACAACTGGATCAAAATGTGGACAAAACTGAAAATTTTTAAAATCACAAAATATTTTAATAGAAATGGTCCTCAGAGGGGATCTAAAACTATTCAATTTACAAATGAAGAAATTGATGGCAGGTAAGGTAAAATATTTACCCAAGGTTACAGTGACAGTGATTTTATCCCCTATTTAAGCATTTCAATTCCATGACATAGGGCAATTGTTTATTGTTATCATAATGTTGAGGTTTCCAGTGATAGGTAAATAGGTAGATAGATAGATAGACAGACGACTAATCCCTCCCCCAAAATATTTCAGCGTGTGTGTGCACATATGAGTGTGTATACCACTGACCCTCCAAAATTTTAAATCTAAATAAGACTCTGAGGCATTGTACTATATGACCAACTAGTTATTCTCCCTAAAACAAATTAAGTTTTCTCTCTTTTTATCCACCTTCATCCATCTCTATTCTTTCAATCTCCTACTTTCTGAATTGTTTGAATTTAGTAAATTCCATTCTCATAAATGAATAAAACTCAAAATAAAATGACCTTGTGAGAAATCTCATTTTATGGTAATTGCAACCAGACAATACTAAAGAATCACAACATTGTTCTAAAAAAAATTCTGTATTTGCAAAATATATGACTGCCATTGGTCACATTCCTTTAAGAAGAAAGACAGCACTTACACTAAGAGTATCACAGATGTGTTTCAGGTTTTTGGATGGTTTTTGTTCTAAATCTTGTTCTAAATTTTTGTTCTAAAAGCTTGCCTCTCTCTTAGGGCTATCACGAAAACTAAATGAGATAATGGAACCAGAGCACTTAGCTAAGAGCCTGGGGCATAGTAGGTAGTCAAAATAAATATTGCTTTACTTAACTTTGTGCTTTGTAATTGTATAATTATTTTAATTCCATAAAAATGGAAAAAAAATGTGTTTGGCTGAAATGTAATAAAAGTATAAAAATAGAAAAATATATAACCCACTTGAAATTACTTTCTCCAAGCTACTCAGGAATTCAAAATGAATTGAAACATAAACACAAAAGAAAAAGAAACAAAGAAATGTCCCATCTTATTTGTGCTTCCTTGGAAGAAACAAGACAGGTTATGCTAAGGCTCCAGTTGGTCATTGAAAGCTCAGGCCGCCTGTCTATCTTCTTTAGTACCAGAAAGTAATCTGAGGGAGCATTAAACATTCAGAGATCGCCCAGATTCGGTCAGTTTTCATAGCTCTATTTTAAATCAGGCACTTAATATACATACATTATTGAGCACCTGTTTGTACTACCCCTGGGATAATTGTTAGTGGATATAAGAAACTAATAAAAATTGTCTTTGCCCTCGGAAAACTGGCAAAACTATTGCTCCTATTTAGCTCAGTGTAGTAAATAAAGTATGAGGGAAATGAATGGTATTGAAGCATAACACATGGAGACCTCAGCCTGCTTGGAGATAGGAGAAATTAGGTCTGAGCTTAATCTTACCTTATTCTAAATAGGAATTAGCCAATTCAAAGGTTGACTGAAAGAAGAACATTCCATCTGTGGACAGGCAGAGACAAGATATCATGTGTTGTGAAATGGATGAGAAAATGTGACTAGTGCAAGTCTGTGGGACATATGAGAACTTCAGGCTATTATTGTGCAGACTTATTTATTTTCCTTAACTTTCAATGACACTTCTTGGTTTTGTTTTAATGTTTATTTATTTATTTTGAGAGAGAGAGAGAGAGAGGGCACACATGCATGGGGCAAGGGGCAGAGGGGCAAAGTTGGGGGGAGGAGAGAGAGAGAGAGAGAGAGAGAATCCCAAGCAGGTTCCACACTCAGTTCAGAGCCCAATCATGACTTTAGCTGAAGGCAAGAGTTGGACGCTCAACTGACTTAGCCACCCAGACACCCCAGTGACACTTCTTTGTGATGAGAGTGAGAGATATTCAAAGAAGAAACTTGCCACATGCAAATTAAAACAAAAAAGCAACTGAATAACTATAAATACAGATAAATAAACAAAGAAAGTGAGGTGACAGAAAAGGTGATCAGGACAGGCTTCATAAGGCAAGAAGGATAAAAGAAGACACATGCATGAAGCCACGGAAATAAGAAAGATGTAAAGGTACTGGAACCAATGGAAAGAGGCTTTTAGGTAAAACAAAATCAGAGGACTGACACTACTTGACTTCAAGACTCTGTAAAGTTACACTTTAGGATATTGGATATAAATAAATAAATAAATAAATAAATAAATAAATAAATGGAAGCAGAGAACAAAGAAAGGGATGGAAGGGAGACCCCAGAAATAGACTTACCCAAACACAGCCAAATTGACCTTTGAGAAAGGAGCAACAGCCATAAGGCAACATAATGGAGCACAAACATTGTTTAAACACATGGTACCGGAATACTGGACACCCATATGCAAAAAAATGAATCTAAACGCAGATCATACACCCTTCACAAAACAGAACTCAAAATGGATCATAGACCTAAATGTAAACTGCAAAATTATAAAACTCCTAGAAGATATTATAGGAGAAGATCTAGGTGACAGGTATAGTGATGCTATTTTAAATGCAGTATAAGAGGCACAATCCATGAAATACATAATTGATAAGCTGGACTTTATTACAGTCAAAAACCTTGGCTCCACAAGAGAATAAGAAAAGCCACAGATGGGAGAAAATATTTGCAAAAGACATATGATAAAGTACTGTTACCAAAAATTTACAAAAATATCTTAAATTTCAGCAATAAGAAAATGAATAATCTCATTTTAAAATGAGCAAAGAGCCTTAATAAACACCTCACCAAAAAAGACATAAAGACGGCAGGTAGGCGCATGAAAAGGTGCTCAACATCATACGTCACTAGGGAATTGCAAAGTAAAACAAGGTGCCAGTACACAACTATCAGAAGGGCCAAAATCTGGAACACTGACAACAGTAAATACTGGAGAGGATGTAGAACAACAGGAGCTCTGATTCACTACTGATGGGAATGCAAAATGGTTAAAGCCACTTTGAAAGACAGTCTGGCAGTTTCTTACAAAACTAAACATACTCATCATATCATACGAGAATCACACTTTTTGGTATTCACCAAGTTAGTTGAAATCTTTGTCTACACAAAAACCTAAACATGAAAGTTCATAGCAGTCTTATTCATAACTGCCAAGACTTTGAAGCAACCAAGATGTCCTTTAGTAGGTGAATGACTAAATAACTGTGGTACATTCAGACAATAGACTATTAGTGCTAAAAAGAAATGCACTATCAATCCACAAAAAGACATGAAATAACCTTAAATGCATATTACTAAGTGAAAGAAGCCAGTCTGAAGAGGCTATATACTGTTTCATTCCAACTCTATGACCTTCTGGAAAAAGCAACACTGCAGAGACAGTAAAAGGATCAGTGGTTGAAAGGGATTAGGGAGGAGAGAGGGATACAGGGAGAGCACAGAGGATTTTTAAGACAGTGAAAATACTCTTGTATTATACTTTTGTATAACAGTCGATACATGTCATTATATATTTGTCCAAACCCATAAAATGTACAACATCAGGAGTGAACCTTAATATAAACTATAGACTCTGGATAATAATGATGTGTCAGTGTGAGTGTATCAAGTATAACATACATTGGTGGGGTATGTTGATAATGGGGGAGGCTATGCGTGTGTAAATGATATATGGGAAATTTCTGTATCTTTATTTTAATTTTGCAGTGAACATAAAACTCTAAAAGATAAAGTTTATTAATTAAAAAAAAATAAAGTATAGATAACACACATATACACACATCCACAGTCCTATTTCCAGATGTTGAGACACTGACTACTGAGCTTTCTTAAACTCCCCAGCTCATGTAATTCTTTTTTTTCCTCAAAGAATGTTATTTTGGATCACTGACCACTTTAAAATATCTGAGATATTTTACTGCTATTAATTTAACCCCAAAATGATAAGTACCTCAAATTACTTGAAGATAGACTAGACAGAAAGAGTTATTTTTATATTTCTATTTAACACAGACTGCTTATTCTTAGATTACAGTTAATGTCTCTAAATGAAAAAAAAAATTAGGTTGCCATTGATGTAGGTAACAAAATCTCATTCATAACTGTGTGATCCTGAGAGGAATTTAACATATGTTGTAGTGTCACTCTGTATACTCCAGCTTCTCTTCCCATATGTATCAATTAAATTCCCAGGAATGTAAGGGACATAATAATCAAAATTATCATCCAATTATAAAATATGAGTATACTTTTCCTATGTTTTTAATCCTTAAAATGCAAATGTGAATACATTCTTCCCAAATTGAATCATATTTTAAATATTCTATCAGGGAACTAATACTCAAAAAACTTTGTTAAATTAACTTGTTAGAAGTTAATATGTAATATTACATAATATATAATACATAATATTGAGATAACTGAATGTGTGACTAGATTATAAATTTTTTCCCAGGGCTACCTAGAATAAATATGAAAGGAGAAAATTGTCTCAAAATTAGAAACTTAACTAAATCTACAGTTAAATACACGTCCTATTTTGTCCTCTTGTCCTGAAGAAAAGTTAATTCTATACAAAACACACCTCAAAAGCATGACTACCACATTCAAACCTATTCTCCTCCATATATTTCATGTGCATCTGAGTATATACATTCTGAGTATATGACAATATTTATGTATTTAGCTCTAAGGATCGAAACTGAAGAACAAACAGTAGTAAACAGGAATAAATATAACTTGAAAACCCATAAATTAACATGTCTATTTGTATTCTGTTATAAAAAGTGGCCATTATTTTCAATATGACTTCTGTCTTGATTTAAAGTGTTATAAACTTCCAAGTGATAAGGACCAAGATTCAGGAGAAGAAACACAGAGAGGTGAGTCAAGCACTTCCCATTGTAGTATCTCCTGATTCCATTCAAGATGAGGAGAAGCTGAAGAGTGCTTTTGGCAGCCTTTTGGGGTCATAGTGGAAGAATTCAGAATAGTGGCTTTTTGGAAGTAAGGGGGGAGTAAGAATAGAGAAGGGCCAATGATCTTTTCATTGACCTTAGTGGTGGTTACACTGGTGTTCACTTTGTCCTAACTCACTGAGCTGCACATTAGTATCTGGTGCACTTCACTGCATATGTGCTATACTTCAGAGTAAACAAATAAAAACATTACCATGATAAGAAATTTCAGCTCATGTTTACACCCTTAAATTAACTTCAATAAACACACTGAGCATCTTTTCCGTGCCAGCCACGGTGCTAAGTGCTAATGTCACAACTTTAAATAAGAGACAAATACCATATGATGTGGAATTTAAGGAACAAAACAAACAAACATGGAGGTGGGGTGGGGGAAAAAGAGGCAAACCATGAAACAGATTCTTTTTTTTTTTTAATTTTTTTAATGTTTATTTATTTTTGAGAGAGAGAGAGTTAGAGAGAGACAGAGAGAGAGCTAGTGGGGGAGGGGTAGAGAGAGAGGGAGACATAATCTAAAGTAGGCTCCAGGCTCTGAACTAACCCCACAGAGTCCCACATGGGGCTCAAACTCACGAACCATGAGATCATGACCTGAGCCAATGTTGGACGCTTAACCGACTGAACGACCCAGGCACCCCAAAACAGATTCCTGACTACAGAGAACAAACTGAGGGTTGCTGGAAGGGAGGTGGGTGGGGTGATGGGTATTAAGCAGGGCACTTGTGATGAGCACCACGTGCAGTAAGTGTTGAATCACTAAATTCTACACTGGCAATGAGTATTACACTATATGTTAACTAGCTGGAATTTAAATAAAAACTTTTTAAAAAGCCATGAATTTTTTTTTTTTATAAAAATAAACTTATGCATAGAAACAAAAAAGAGAGAGAGATGTCTCTTGTTTTCATCAAGTTTACAATCTAGGAGCAACATGGCATTATGAAATGCCATAGTATGAAAATATAAGAGTTTAGCACTTATATTGAAAGCAACTGACTGACTTAATAAAGGGAATGATGTTAGTTCTGAATGATAGGTTCTGAAACAGAGTTATAAATTTATAAATTTAGTATTTAGTTTTTCTATGGTCATGCTTTTACTTTGATTTTCAAACATATTAACTAGACTGTAAACTCCTTGAGGTCAGAAGCTGTTTTATTCATCTCTCAATCGCTTTAGCAAGATCTACCTAAGAGACATAAGTAAGTAGACTGGATGAAGAAATAAATCAAGATATATAGAATGTATTCTTTAATGTAACTGGTTGCCTATGTGATTTTTCCATTTGAAATATAAGCTAATTCAAGGCAGAGACTTTATTCTTTAAATTTTCTGGAAAAAATTAAATGTAATGCATAAATTTAGTACTTAATAATTCATTTATGATTATTAAAAATCCATTGTTCAACTTTCAATTTTTAATCTTAGGAGAAGATTGATTCGTGGCAATCAAACAATAACTAATTTTCAGCCCTTCAAGGGTTTGTAATTTAGTCCGAGGTTTCAATTTCATACATGAGGCAAATGAAGCCCTTTGAGAAGTTTAATGACTTGCCAAAACTAATAAACTAATGCATAATACTTAGATAGATCTGACCTGCAAATTCTCTCTTACATTCAAAGAAGAAAATTTGCTCTGAGATCACTTTATATGTCTCCAAATCTGTACTGTACTGGTGGTTGTTTAATTCATAAAAGGAAAATACTTTGTATTCAGTGTAAGAAAAGTGGTCTGATTTGCTTCGAACAGGAGGCAAATATAGTGTAAATATTTATGTGAAAAAAACTTCATGTGAAAAAAATCTACAAAGTGTGTGTATTTAATACCAACAAATGGTTTTAATACATCACTGCTATTTTCTGAGGATAGGCAACTGCAAGGTTTTTTTTAATTGTCTATTATAAAACTTGGAAAATAATCTACATTCACAATCATTTTCTACCTGAAATCAAGGAACTTTAAGTCTACCTAACCATAGATTTCATATTTGTTGTTATTATTGTAATGATTGCACCACTAGTCTGAAAAGATTCAGCCAAAGAATTGAGTCTCTATTTTGATCTATCTTATATTCAGAAGGAAAAGTCAAATAGACAACAAAATATATTAAAGTAGACTCTTGGTATATGTGGCCACTTTCTAAAAGAAAAACCATATTACATTCACAAAGCAGAGAAAGGCTTTCACTTAGAAGTCTTTTTCATGAGACAGGGCTGAAAACTGACAGTGAGGGCCTCCAGAGACCATCTCACTAATTAATCTGGTATCCAAGGGTTTATTATCTCCGTTGGGGCCTATTCATAGGTGGAAAATAATCCTGAAGGTAAATTCATTTCCAAGTTGTTATGTTAAACAATAAAACTAGTTATGCCCCAACATGTCAGTTATCCTTACTAAGAAACAACTTAAGAGATTTGAGATGATGAGTGAATGACATATAAGATTTAAAAATTCATGTCATTTACTGAACCATGGGCTTAATTATGAGTATACAAAGGAAAGTGTTTGATCAGTAAAATATTATCTAAAATTACAGATTATACAACTTCGTGGGCACTTGATCTTTTAAATCAAATTCAGTTAATAAGAACTAAATAATGGTCATTTTATAGGAAAATTCTTGCACCAAAAAGATAAACTTCCTAGGTTCAAATGTTTCTTAGGGTTAAAGGTTGATTTAGAAAGATATGAATACTTCATGAAGACAAATTGGATAATAAATTCAGAGAAAACTTTGCTTTGTCAAAGCACTTTGTAATCTAGAAATTAAAATTAGCATATAGAATATTTCCATAGTCAAAAAGCTACAATAGAGTCTCTACTTTCTTATGCACTGTATTAGCCCCCAAATTTTCTCATCACAATATTTCACAATATTCTTCCATACAAGACTATTTTTGGTATTTTATATTTAGAAAAATATGTTAGCTTCTTATTTTTCAGAGAAAATATCCAGAGGGAGTTAAAGAAGCTGAAAACTTCATAATCAAAATCCTTAGCTCTCTGATATAACTGAAACAATATTTCTTTGAGTTATATTCTGGCCTCAAATAATAATTCTGGAGAAAAAGTAAATACAAGTACGAGTGCTGGACGTCATCAGCAACAGAAAAGACTATTTGTAAGATTCTCTCACCGCTTTGCTACTTGAAAGATAATCAAAACCCTATCCAACTTTTTGCGAAAACTCTCAAAAGAGCAAGGGTATTGCATGGAAATAGCAATAGTGAGTAAGAATAATGGGTCCTAGGCTCCTAGGGCATGTGAGGGGAGACAAACAATGCCCCAGTCAAGGCAAAAATAAAACAAGGAGGTAGAGATAACATTTGAAAATATGGTTGAGGATATTAGGAAAGTCTTTTAACCAGGGAAAGTGAATTCCCTGAGATACAGGGAAGAAATTTTGAAAAGAAAGATGAAGTAGAGGGATAAATAAGAGGTAAACAAACACAGAATAAGATGACGGCATCATGTGGTTGATGGTTCCACAGAGTTAAGGAGGGCAGTAATTAAAGTTGGGCTTTTTCTGATGAGACTAATTATAGGAAGTACAATGGAATTAGCCTATGAAGGCTCTCTCTACTCACGCTCACTTCCCCTTAATTTTTCCATCCACTTCAATCTAAATTCCTTTTCCACATTCCACTGAAGTTGTTTTTGCTAAGTTCACCAACGACTTTCACATTGCCAAAGCCAGTGAAACTCTTCTTCCACGTGATCTAACCTTAAGCATGTTTGACCACTCTGACTCTCCCTGCTTTCTCAGCACCCACATACTCATGCATTTCCTCTTCTTCCATTGGCTGTTCTTTCTGTCTCCTCTGTCTCCTTCTGTCTCCTTTATTGCCTTCTCCTCTCACCCTGACATAATATTTCCTCCTCTTTCTCTATCCTCTTCTGAGGTAATACTAGCCAATTTCATGACTTTAAACACCATTATCTCCTGACAATCCCCCCTAAATTTATATCTCCAGTCTAGGCTTTTCCTCTGAGTTTGAGTTACATTTATCCAATAGTTTACTTGACACCTCTACTTGGATGTCTAATAAGCCTTTCAAAATTAATGTGACTCTCAAATTCCTTTCACTTCTATCCTCCCTCTACCATCATAATAATATCCATAGAATAAATAGCTGAGGGAAAAACTACTAACTTTAAATGGTATACTGTGTTTCTTCTTCTTTTAAATTCCTATTTCCAGCGTCCCTTTCCAGTTCTGCATGGTCTGCTAAGAAAAATGTAGCTATTGCTGTTGCTTCATATCTTTTTGATCATGATTTTCCTCTTTCCCTTTCCCTCTTCTGTTTCACAATGAAGATCTGTGAAATCAGTGACTGTTATTTTTGCTGTATGGTGCCATAAGAAAATAATCAATATAGGTTTTTGCTCCAATACTTTTATCATTTATGCAAGGAGGGAAGCTGCTGGCAATTTTTTTGAAACCATATTGAGTAAGCACTGGCCTAGAGTTTGGCATTGCTATGATTTGACCTTTATCAGTCTTTCTCCCTACTCTTTTGTTTGAAGGAAGGTCCTTTCCTACGTGGGAAGATGAGATAAGGCCTTTGATGTACTGGTGGTGGAGAAATGTGCCAAGATTCGGAGACAGTCTAGAAAAGGAGGTAAATGGCCCTATATAAATAAGGACATAGCGTGTCTCTTCTGAAATAGACAAGAGGGACAAGAAGAAAATCATAGGAACAGTAGCTGCTATGTGATACGGGACTGTGGAAACATTGAGTGTGTTAAGTGGGGGCTAAACTCTCTTAACTGCTTCTTGACAACAACTCTGAAGGTCTACATCTTACTTCAAGGCTCTTAGAGTTGAAAATGTAAATATTTTGGATGTGTCACTGTGGGTCCTAAGGTCAGAGCAATGTTATATTTGTGTTATACAATCTTACACACAAAATTTATTTAATTAAGCTATATTTAATCACATACACATTATTATATGGCCCTGTTTTAGATGCTTATAAAAGAAAAAAATTGTATTTCAATGATAATGCAAAAACATTGAGAACCGGCACACTAAAGCTGTATTTCTTCTTGATTTTAATGTGATAAATTTACATTAAGCATCTTTATTTTAGTTATACTTTTCTCGAGATAAGCAAAATAAGGTTAAAATCTCACAATAATACTGATTAGTGACTTATTTGGTAAATTAGAACTACAGTGAATTTGAGTCATTTGGCTTGACTATGTCCTTTGTTTTCCCCTCATTTTCTTACTTTGGGAACAATCTCATGTGTTTTTCTGGAGAATTTTCTTTTAGTAGCAGGAATTTAGAGTGCTGGTTAAGCTTGTGGGCTTCCACATATTAGCCACATGATTTGCCTCTGTGTTTTCATCTATGATATGTGAATAATAATTTTATATACCTTACAGGGCTGTTGTAAAGATGAGTTAATGTACATAAAGCTCATAAAATTGTGTCTGACACACAGTGCTTATAACATTATTTATTACTCTTACCATCCCATACCTCTGACTCCTATATGCCAGTGAAAGCAGAAGTCTCACCTAGGCTATCACTCACATTAGTTGTTTTCAAATAAACATTATTTTCATTATTAACATTAATTTCATCTCACACATAGCTACAATTCTTGGGGACAAAAATCAACAACTCGATCTCTTAGAAGAGACAGACTTCTCTGAGGAAAAACAAGCTTACTAAATCAAATCTTTTAACCCACTATTTAAAATTGAACTGATCTCAGGGTGCCTGGGTGGCTCAGTCAGCTAAGTGTCCGACTTCTGCTCAGGTCATGATCTCATGGTTCATGAGTTTGAGCCCCATGTGGGACTCTGTGCTGACAGCTCAGAGCCTGGAGCCTGCTTCAGATTCTGTGTCTCCCTCTCTCCCTGCCCCTTCTTGCTCATGCTCTCTCTCTCTCAAAAATAAACACCAAAAAAATAATAAAATAATAAAAATAAAAACAATAAAATCAAACTGATCTTGTTTTAAAATAATGAGAAAAGTAGGTAACATGTAATACATTTTCAGACCCCACTTTGAGTAGGAGAATTCTTTTGGGAGTTATTTATTCAAACAAAAATTGAGTCTAATAAAGAAAAATACAAAAAGTTACAAAACTGAATTGCATCATACTTGCAGTTACAATATCCATCTATTCTAATTTGAAAAAAAGTTTTAAATGTTGTCTCTATAAAAATTAAATAGCTCAAAATTTTCTCAAACATGGATTGATTGACCTCAAGCCTAATTGATAAAAATTAGGGAAAAAATTTTTAAATGTGACGTCAGTCTCTTCATTCTGTTTTATTCCTCTTTATTGTTTTTGGTTTCATTTTTACAAATTATAAAAGCCCTCAGGTTTTAACATTGTTTTCTTGTCAGCATCATGCAAATTTAAAACATTTGTATTGCACTGAACTAAAAACAGAAATCACAGGATAGCCTTGAAAACATAAACTTATCTTTTACCAAGTAAGGCTCAAGGAACATATTAAGCAATACTAGGCTCAGGTACCATTTTAAAATAGTTTTGGCACAACCACTGGAAAAATTGAGAGCTTAGAACCAACTGTGTCACACACAGCGCCTGTAAGCTTTTATTCCGCCTAAGTGCACAGATGATAATCAGATGGATAATTTTAATAATAATTCCATAAAATAAAACAAAAAGTGATTCTTTTAAGGCTTTATGACATTTTACTATGTTATATAAGTGTATTCTCTAGATATCCATCTGTCAGTTATTAAATTATAAAACACAAGTAATTGGAGCACGATGCCCTTCAGTCTTGTTGGCTTTCCCTCTTTTAAATGAAATAAAGCCAGTGCTCTCACCAGACATATGGGGAATGCCCACAGTAATAACAGTCTTATCGTGGGTTCTATTGAGTTCACAATAGTGAGAAAGACAATTTTTTTTAATGAATGTGATAATTAGGAGAGAAGTTTGGAAAATGCTTTAAATGTTATACACAGTATAGATACCACTACCATTGTGACTAAATTCTAAATAATTGGTAGGAGCCAAACGCACTGGAATAATTAGTAGTCATCAATAAATTTAATCACTTTATTGTCAAAGGTAATTTGCTTGTCATGAAAATATTCTGCATCCATCAAAATAATGCTTAAAATAAATTAAGAAATACATAAAGTTCACTACACATTTTCTAATTTTATACATATAATTGTCATAGTAAGTATTCTCACAAATGGTGGGACAAATTTTCATCCATCAGTCTCTGAAGTCAAGGAAAAAAACATCTTCTGAGTTAAAAAAGCACACCCAATTTCACCATCTCAAAAACTGTCACTATATTATAGGGGCGTCTGGGTGGTTCCGTTGGTCTTGATTTCGGCTCAGGTCACGATTTCATGATTCAGGAGTTTGAGTCCTGCATCAGCCTCCACACTAGCAGTGCAAAGCCTGTGTGAGGTTCTCTGTCTCCCTCTCTCTCTGCCCCTCCCCTGCTTGCTCTAAATAAATAGATAGATAGATAGATAGATAGATAGATAGATAGATAGATATTTTTTAAAAATTGTCACTATAGATACATATTTCAAGCACAAAAATTCATAAAACAAGAGAGATGACAACAGTAACAAACATTTGGGACCTGGAAAATAGAGACAGAATATCTAGTATAAAATCAACAGTAGTGAAATAAAAGAACATGGGTTTGCACAGAAGAATCCTCAAAAGGTTCAGAATTTGTAACATCAGCTTTGTCTGGAATCTATAGTGGCCAGGGAAAATTAAAAGAAGAAGGATTTGGTAAAAGATGTTTGATAACATAGGGCTTTAGAGTTTCCTAGATATGCTTTCCTCTTCATAATCTGATGATGTCCCTCCTCAATCCTAGCTGAAAGCTGGAGAATTATTTTCTGGAGAATAGGAGGATTGACTGACTAATATTGACTGGATACATATTAAATGTTGAAGGCTAAGACACAAAACCTGGTTTCCTTGTCAACTGCCAGAGCCCTGGGATTTTATCAGAAAACTACCTTAGAAAAGATAATATAGTCTTATGAAAACCTAAAGAACTGGGGTTCTCCAGCAAAAAATCCTATTCATATCATTCTAGAGTAGCTAACGTCAATAATTTCCACCTATATTTTCAGAGTTTTCAGTTAACATTTTAGTTTCCCACTCTTAATTACAAGGAGGAAATCAAAGACACCAGAGATGTGAGTAAAGTCTTTAACATGGTTCCAAACAGACAAAATAACTGAAGAAACTGACAGTATAGAAGAAAAAAAACTTAAAAATTCGTCATGAGTATCCTCAGAAAGGTAAAAAATAAGAAAATAATGGTAGTTTTAAAAAAGGAATCTTCAAAAACTAATGGAGAAGTCTTCCAAATAAATATAGATATCCAGAAATGAAGAATTCAACAGAAAACCTGAAAAGGAAGTTGAGAAAATCTCCAAGAAAGGGAGAAAAATGATAAAGAACAGGAAAGCAAGGAAAAATAGTTAAATTGGAGAATCAGACAAGATAGTTAACACCTGAAAATAGAGGCTAAAAGAGATGAGAGACAAAGAGAAGGAAAATGGAAGTATAGAAGCCGTTAATAAAATAATGTAAGAAAAAGTTTTAAAACTGAAAGACATAAATTTCTAGAATGAAGTTTCACAAAGTGCCTGGGTGAAAGAAGGAAAGTAAACCCTCTTGAAGGCCTATCATTGTGATATTTCACAGCACTGGGATGAGGTGGGGGAGGTTACTTTACACTTAATAAGAAATCAGATCGTCTGAGAGTACCCAGGAGTAGCACAGGAATTAATACAATCAAGACAATCCCATCAAATTCAATACTTCCAACTGCACCCAAGCCATAAATGTCTATTCAGGTTCTTGGCCCATTTTTTAATCAGATTATTTGGGGGTTTTTGGTGTTGAACTCTAGTTCTTTATATATTTTTATTTTGAGTGAATTGCAATAGTTTATTTTTGCTTTTATTTCCCTTGCCTGATGAGACATATCAAGAGAAATGTTTCTACAGCCGATGTCAAAGAAATTACCACCTATGTTTTGTTCTAGGAATTTTATGGTTCCAGGTCTCACATTTAGGTCTTTAATCCATTTTTTAGTTTGTTTTTGTGTATGGTATAAGAGAGTGGTTTAGTTTCATTCTTTTCAATGTAGCTGTCTAGTTTCTCCAGCACCATTTGTTGAAGAGACTATCTTTTACCCATGGTATACTCTTGCTCCTTTGTCATTAGATTAATTGACTATATAAACATAAATTTATTTCTGGGCTTTCTATTCTGTTCCATTAATCTATGTATCTATTTTTGTTCCAGTACCATATTGTTTTGATTGCTACAGCTTTGTAATATAACTTGAAATCTGAAATTGTGATACCTCTAGCTTTGTCCTTCTTTCTCAAGATTATTTTGGATATTTGGAGTCTTTTGTGGTTCCATACAAATTTTACGAATATTTGTTCTAATTCTGTAGAAACTGCTGTTGGCGTTTTGATAGGGAATGTATTAAATCTATAGATTACTTTGAGTAGTACAGACATTTTAACAATATTGGTTCTTCCAATTCATGAGCATAGAATATCTTTCCATTTGTTTGTTCCATTTGTTGTCCTCAATTTCTTTCATTAGTGTTTTATAGTTTTTGGAGTACTGGTCTTTCACCTCCTTGGTTAAGTTTATTCCTAGGTATTTTATTCTTTTTGATGCAACTGCAAATGGGATTGTTTTCTTAATTTCTCTTTCTGCTACTTCATTATTAATGTATAGAAATGAAACAGATACCTGTATATTAATTCTGTATCCTATGACTACTGAGTTCTTTGATCAAATTCTAGTAATTTTTGGGTGGAGTCTTTAAGGTTTCTATGTATAGTACCATGTCATCTGCAACTAGTGGAAGTTTTACTTCTTCCTTACCAATTTAGATACCCATTTATTTCTTTTTGTTGTCTTATTGCTGTGGCTAAGACTGCCAGGATCATGTTCAATAAAAGTAGTGAGACACGACATCCTTGACTTATTTCTGATCTTAAAGGAAAAGCTCTCAGTTTTTCACCATTAAGTATGATGTCAACTGTGGGTTTTCCATGTCCTTTATTATGTTGAGGTGAATTCCTCTTAAACCTACTTTGTTGAGAGTTTGTATCATGAATTGATGTTGTACGTTGTCAAATGCTTTTTCTGCACCTGTTGAAATTATCATTGGAGAAAATGGAATCCTCATGCACTGTTGATGAGAATGCAAATTGGTACAACCATTGTGGAAGAGTATGGAGTTTCCACAAAAAATTAAAAATAGAAATACCATATGATCCAGTAATTCCACAACTAGGTATTTACCCAAAGAAAACAAAGCACTAATTCAAAAGGATATATGCATCTCTATGTTTATTGCAGCATTATTTACAAAAGCAAAGCTATGGAATAAACTATCTACAAATAGATGAATGGATAAAAAAGATGTGGAATGAATATATAATTAAATATTACTTAACCATAGGAAAGAATGAGATCTTGCCATTTGTGACAGCGTGGATGGACCCAGAGGGTATAATACTAAGTGAAATAAGCCAGACAGAGAAAGATACATACCATATGATTTCACTCATTTGTGGGATTTAAGAAATAAAATCAATGATCATACAAAAGGGAAAAAAAGAGACAAACAAAAAACAGACTCTTAAATACAGAGAACAAACATATTTGCCAGAGGAGAGGTGGGGTGGCAAGGATGGGCAAAATAGATAAAGACGATAAAGAAGCACAAACTTACAGTTATAAAATAAACAAGTCACAGAGATGGAAAGTATAGCATAAGGAAAATAATTGATAAGATTATAATATTTGGTGACAGATGGTGACTACACTTATTGTGATGAGCACTGAGTAATGTATACAATTGTTGAATCCCTATGTTGTACATCTGAAAATAATATAATACTGTATGTTAATTATACTTCAATAAAAAAAATAAAATAAATGACCTAAGGCAAATCACACATAAGAAAAGAGATAATCAGAAAGAAAAACTCCAGGATGACTTCTGTGTAGAAAGCCTAGAAAGAAATCAGCCAAGATGGAAGTAAAATGGAAACCAACCAAAGAGATGTTTCAAATGTGTATATATATATATATATATATATATTTGTGTGTGTGTGTATATATATATATATATACATATATATGTATATATATATATACACACACACACAAATATATATATATACAAATATATATATAATACATATATATACACACACACATACACACACACACATACACACACACACACACACACACACACACACATATATATATACGTATACGTATATATATATATATAAAATCACATATTTATCTATGGAATTACCATCGTAGAAAATTATCCAGGAGGGCCTGGGTGGCTTAGTCAGTTAAGTGTCTGACTTCAGCTCAGGTCATGATCTCATGGTTTGTGAGTTTGAGCCCCACAACAGGTTTTCTGCTGTCATCACGGAGCCTCCTTCCAATCCTCTGTCTCCCTCTCTCTCTGCCCCTCCCCTGCTTGTGCTCTTGCTCTCTCTCTCAACAACAAACATTAAAATTTTAAAAATATATACAGAAAGATTATTTGTAATCAAGAGGGAGGGGCACATAGGTAACTCAGTTGGTTAAGCGTCTGACACTTGGTTTTGGCTTGGGTCATGATCTTAAGGTTCCTGAGTTCAAGCCCCACACGGGGCTCCATGATGACAGTGCAGAGCCTGCTTGGGACTCTGTCTCTCCCTCTCTCTCTGCCCCACCCCCTGCCTTGTTCATTCTCTCTGTCCCTCAAAATAAATAAATAAGCTAAAAAAAAATTTTAAAGAAGAAATCAAGAAGGAAAAAAGTAATAAATACAAAAAAATAAGTAAATGAAAACCTATCAGTTACTGGGTTTAGTTAAAACTAAAGATAAGAAAGGAAGCAAACTACATTTTAAATTGTGAATTATAGACATAACAATTAAATAGTAAATATTGATTTAAACAAAATTGTAACTTAATTTTATTAAAAAGATAGGAGAGAAGAGGGAGAGGAAATGGTGTATGGAATCATTATAACATTATCTAAAATAATAGAAAGTAACTCAATAGTGGTTAAAATTAATAAATCAAAGGGTACAACACAGGTCTTGTATTTGGAAATACACAGATGTGTAAAGACTAGGAGAAATAATTGGGGTTTTTTTCATTGTAATCCCTTTTCGTTTGGTTCTTGCTGCTTTTTTGTTTGCTTTCTCCTTAAGTTTTTATTTTAATTCCAGTTAGTTAACATACAGTGTTATATTAGTTTCAGGTGTACAATACAGTAACTCAGCATCTCCACACATCATCTGTGTTCTCATGACCAGTGCATGGGAGAAATAGTTTTAAGAAAAGTCAAAAATGGTTGCTACGTAAGAGGGGAATCAGAGTGTGAGTTGAGAAGATTGTATACAGAAACCAATGTGTTTTGTTAAACACAGCTGACTGGAGTTATTGCACTGGAAGATTAGAAGAAATTGTGCATTATCCAGAAGAAGGACACATGGAAACAAATATGAAAGAAAGGTTGAGACAAAGAGGATTAATGTGAAGTTTTGTTTTGTTTTGTTTTTTTAAGATTTTAAGTATTCTCTACACCCAATGTCGGGCTCAAACTTACAACCCTGAAATCTGAAGCCAGCCAGGCACCCCTAAAATGTGAAGTTTTAAAAAAATATCTGATTGCAGTTCCAGAAAAAAAAGCAAAAGAAAATGATGAAAGCAGTAGGTAGAAACAATATGTCAGAATGTTGTATTTCTAGAGAAGTATAGCACACCATAGATTCAGGATGCATAATTTATCCCAAGAAGGATATTTATAAATACATTAACCCTTGGATATTAAAAAAAAACTCCACAAATTATGTTAAGAGGCTAACAAAAATGGCAAATTACCATCAAAGGGAAATATAGTGACTTCTGACTTCTTAATAAAGAATTCAGGAGACATTGAAAATAACTGTAATAACTATAAACATGAAATTATATTCCTATAAATAAATAAATATAAATATAAATATATATATATATGGGTGAACATATTTTTGAAAAACAAAACTTAAAAGGTGGTCATTAAACACTCACAGAAAAATTATGCAAAATATACTTCAGGAAGAAGGAAATTGATTCCAAATGGAAACTCTGAGAAACAAGAAGTAATATTGATTTTTTTATGTGATAATATATGGGTAAATTTAAATATTTTGTAAATATAGAAAAATATTATATCTTTTGATACAAAAAAGAAAACAGAAATGTATGAAAATAGGAAATAAACTTTTAGTGAAAAATTGTTTTAAAAATTGTACGATTTATTGGTGAAAATTTAAAGCTTTCCATTATACATTGTATAAAAGGAGGGAAAAATATTAATTAACTTCAGATTTTGTTAAGTAAAGTATGGATGATAAAATTTATAAGTCAGCTACCAAAAGGACAGAAATTGTGTATTATTTCCAGACTAATAGCTAGAGAAAAACATTAGTAGAGGGAAATATTAAAATCAATCCAAATGAATATGAGAAAAAAAAAAGAGAAAAGCAGAGAGAAGAAAAAAGAAAGCAGTATGCATAGAAAACACAAAATAAAATAACATTAATAAATTAAAATACATTAGTAATGACAACAAATCTAAATTGCCTAAATTATCCAGTTAAAAGACAAAGACTTTCCGGGGCGCCTGGGTGGCGCAGTCGGTTAAGCGTCCGACTTCAGCCAGGTCACGATCTCGCGGTCCGTGAGTTCGAGCCCCGCGTCAGGCTCTGGGCTGATGGCTCGGAGCCTGGAGCCTGTTTCCAATTCTGTGTCTCCCTCTCTCTCTGCCCCTCCCCCGTTCATGCTCTGTCTCTCTCTGTCCCAAAAATAAATAAAAAACGTTGAAAAAAAAATTAAAAAAAAAAAAAAAGACAAAGACTTTCCAATTTGAAAAAACAATTTGAAAAAAACAATTAAGTTATATGCTATTTAAAAGAAAAACTGAAGATATAATTATACAGTTTGAAAGTAAAAAAATATATAAACTATATGTCAGGCAAATAATAGCTAAATTTTACTTTATTAATAATGCCATGTTAATGTCAACAAATTAGACTTTAATGCTAAAACCCTTACTAGGGATGAAGTAGGTCACCATAGAATACAAAGCATATTTGCAAGTAATAACACAGGACCAAAATATATAAACAAACATGGATGCAACTAAAAGGAGCAATAATCATAGTAATTTGAACACTTTTCTCTGTAATTAATATGCCAAGAAGATTTTTCAAAAGCATATGGATTCTAATTACAGTCAAGCTTAATTTATGTGTAAAATACTATATACAACAATTATAGAATATATATTCTTTTCATGTCCACATGGAATATAAAATTGACCACTGCTGTGCTTTATGTTCACATAAAGCCTTTTATGTGAATGTTCATATCATCATTATTCATAGTAGCTTAAAAGTGGAAACAATAGGGGGCACCTGGGTAGCTCAGCTGGTTAGGCGTCTGACTTCAGGTCATGATCTCATGGTTCATGAGTTCGAGCCCCGTATCGGACTCTGTGCTGACAGCTTTGAGCCTGGAGCCTGCTTTGGAATCTGTGACTCTCTGTCCTCTCTCTCTGTCCCCTCCCCAGCTCATGTCTCCATCTCTCAAAAAATAAATAAACGTTAAAAAAAATTTTAAAAAGTGGAAACAATACATTTATAATATCCATTTACAGGTTAGAGGATAAACAAACTGTGCTATATCTATATAAGGGAATACAACAATAAAAAAAAAAAAAAAGAACAAGCTACTGATATATGCCATACAGATATTATGCTACTGAGCAAAGCCACTTACAAAGTCTGCATATTGTATGATTAAACTTCTATAAAATTTTTAGAAGAGGCAATACTATGCAGCCAGGAAACATACAAGGTTGCCTGAGGCAGGAAGTAGGAGAAAAGATTCGCTGCAAATATACAGCAAGGAACTTCTAGGGGGGAAAAAACAGTCCGTAAAGGCTAGCTGGTATATCATTCCAACTACATGACATTTTGGAAAAAACAAAAGTATGATGAGAGTAAAACGATCATTAGTTGCCAGGGATTCAGGGGATGGAGGAGCGATGAACAGGTGATGCATAGGGAGTTTTAGAATGGTGAAACTATTTTGTATGAAATTGTTATGATAAATATAGGACATTACACATTTTTCAAAAGCCATAGAACCCTAAACAACACAAAGATTGGACCAAAAATGTAAACTATGGGTTTTAGCCAATAATAATGTATCAATATCGGGTTTCTGAATTGTAACAAATGTATCATACTAATGCAAGATGTTAACAATTAGGGAAATTGTGTACAAAGGAGAGTGGGGATAGGGGGTTAGGTATATGAGACTCTGTACTATCTTCTCAATTTTTCTGTAAATTTGAAACTGTTCTAAAAAAATGCCTTAGATATTCCCATATTTTTTAGCTTTTAAATAATAACTATAAAATGAAAGAGAATTTCAGATCTATGAGCCATCTTTCTCCTCTTGGACCCCCAAAATAAACATACTTATTTCCTTCCTGCTATCACCAAATCTACCTTCCTTTTCTTAACAGCCAGTATTCTTCAAAGAACTAACCATATTCAGTGTCTCCATTTCTTCCTCTCTATGTACTCTAAACTGATTCTACATTTAGAATCCTCAAAGAAGGAAATAATAGCCTCTCTCCAGTGGATACTTTTCAATGATGATCTTATTTTAACTTACACAGCATTTTGAGTTTTTCTCAGTGGAATAACTAAAATAGAGTAAAAATGCATAAATCGTAAGTTAAGTGTATCTCTACTAATAACTTTTTTGATTTTGTATTTGCCTATATGAAAACCATCCCAATCAATATTTAGAACATTTCTACCGTACCAGAATGTTCTTTCCCATCAACGTCTCTTCCCTGAAGGCTGACTTCTACCACCATTGATTAGTTTTGTCTGTTTTAACACTACATATCAATGGAGTCATTCAGTATGTACTCTTCCATGCCTAGCTTCTTTGACTCAACTAATATTTTTAAAGATTCATTCATGTGTTTGAGTGGATTTGTAGTTTATTCCTTTTTATTACTTAGTAGTGTTCCATTGTACAAATAAACTACACACTTGTTTACATATATTCCTATTGGTGAACATTTGGGTTGCTTTCTGTTTATCACTATTAGAACAAAACTGTTATAGACATTTTTATACAAATCTTTTTGTGAACATGTGCACTAATTTATTTGGGGTATGTATCTAGGAGTAGACTTGCCAAGTCACAGGTTGGTATATGTTTAATTTTTTAAGAAACTGCCAAAAAAAATATCCAACATGGTTGCAATATTTTACACATCCCTAGGAATGTATGAGATGTCCTCACCAACACTTAGTTTTGTAAATCTTTTACTTTTAATTTTAGTCATTCTTGTAAATACAGAGGTATCTCATTATGCTTTTAATTTTTATTTTCCATATGATGAATGATCTAAGCACATTTTGTACTTTTAGTGGCCGTTCAAATATTCTCTGTTGTGAAATGCAGGTTTACCTACATCATGTATTTAATTAGGTTGTTTGTTTTTATTCATTACAAGTATTATTCAAGTATCCTACAAGTATTATTATAAATATTATTCATTACAAATAAGTTATTTAGTTACTCCATGTATAAATACTTTGTTAGATGTGTATGTTGCAAATATTTTCTCCAAGTCTGTGGTTTATTTATTTAATTAATGGTGTCTATTGATGAAAAAAATTAAATTTTGCTAAAATCCAATTCATGCTTTAAAAATCTTTTTGGTTAGTGCTGTTTGTGTCCTATCTAAAAAATTTCATGCCTTCCCTCAAGTCATAATTTTTTTCCCTTTATGTTTTCGTGTAGTGATTGAGCATTCATGTTTGGATGTATGAAGTGTCAAATTAATTTTTGTGTATGGTATAAAGCAGGCACGAAAGTTTGGGGGTTTCATGCATATTCCATTGCTCCAGCACTAATTATTATGAGAATTTTTCTTTCCCCATTAAATTATATTAGCACCTTATTAGTTGGCTGTATGGTACAGGTCTACATCATACTCTATCCTGTTCTGTTGCTCTGTTTGCTTATGCTTACTCCCAAGCCACACTGTCTTTATTACTGTAACTTTAGAATAAGTCTTTAAAACTCATTACATAAACTCTCTCATTTTTTTCTTTATTCTTGGTAGTACTCATTGACTTGAAGTCCACTTTATCTACTACTTACATAGCTACATTTATTTTTTATAAGTGGGTTTTCAATCTTCCTATTTCCAACCTCTTTGTATCCTCATTTTTAAAGGCTGAATGTCAGAATAGTGCATTAAACAAGACCCAACACTAAGCTATTTTCTTGGATCTTATTTTCAAATCTAATCTGATGTTTTCTGCATTTCCAGTGGATTTTTATGCTACCAATATTTATGTAATTATTGATACGATTATGTCTTTCACCTTGCTGACTGATTTCTGTTTGTCCATCCTCTTTTCCTTTGCACTACAATTCATACCTTCTTGTGTATTATTTGAATATTTTTTTAGTATTTCATTAAATTTTTTTTAATGTTTATTTATTTTTGAGAGAGAGAGACAGACAGAGTGAGAGAGAGGGAGACACAGAATCTGAAGCAGGCTCCACGCTCTGAGTTGTCAGCACAGAGACCAACACAGGGCTGGAATCCACAAACCATGAGATCAGGCAGGACCTTAGCCGAAGTCTGACACTCAACTGACTGAGCCACCCAGGCACCCCATTTTTTAGTATTTCATTTTATCTACTCTATGGCCTTTTAATTGTGTACCATGTTTTATTCATCCTTAATTGATCACAGTGTACCCTAAAATAATAGTATACAACTTCACAAACAGTGTAAGAAACTTACATATGCCCTTCTTCCCATTGTGGTATCGGTAATATATTTTATGTCTACATATTTCAGTTTTCACAATGCATGGTTATTGTATTCCTTTATTTGGGTGTGTGTGTGTGGGGGGTCTTTTTTTTCCTTTTTCAAATTTTTATTTAAGTTCCAGTTTATTGTATTTTCTTTAAACAGCCAATAGTTTCTTAAAGAAAAAAAATTAAATATATTTTCTTTTATCCACATATTTACCCTTTCCTGTGCCCTCCATTTTATTCCTGAAAATCCAACCTTCCATCTGGGATTACTTCTCTTCATCCTGAAAAAACTTCTTTAACCTATTGTTCATGCATGTCTGCTATTTCTGCCAGTGCAGAACAATCTTTATTTTATCTGAAAACATTTTTATTTCACCTTAATTATAGTGAATGCTTTCATCAAGTAAAAAGTGTGTGGTGACTTCCTTTTAGCATTTAAAAGATGTTATTCCATTGTCTCTGGCTTCCATATATTTAGTAAATCATCTATTATTCTTATCTAAGACTGTTTTTAAGGTTTTTCTTGTCTTTGGTTTTGAATCGTTTCACTATGATGTAGTAGATAAAATTTTCTTTGTATTTATCTTGCTTGGTGTTTACTGAGGTTCTTAGTTCTATGGTTTGAGACTTTAATCAATTTTGAAAACTTTTTGACTACTCTCTTTTCATTTTTGTTCTTTTCCTGCCCCATTCTCCTTCTCCTTTCCTGGGACATCAGTTACATGCATACCGGGCCATCTGATATTTCTTCTCTGATATTTGCTTTTCTGTTTAGTAATATTTTATTATTTTTTCCATGTGCTTCAGTTTTGATTATATCTATTGACAAGTCACTAATAATTCACTAATTCATTAATAATTCAGTCTGGTGTTAATCCAATTCAGTAAATTCTGCATGTTGAATGTACTTTTTAAAATAAAGTTTATCTTCCAGGCAGGTTTTTAGGGTTTTCTTGGTTGGTTGGTTGTTTTGGGGTTTGTTTTGTCTTGTTTTTGTTTTTTTGTTTTGTTTGTTTTTTTTTAGAGAGAGAGAAAGAGAATTCCAGGCAGACTCCACATTCAATGCAAAGCTGAGGCATGGCTGGATCTCACACTCGGGGAGATCATGACCTGAGCAGAAATCAAGAGTTGGACGTTTAACTGCTTAACCGTCCGAGCCACCCAGGTGCCCCTCCAGGCAGTTTTAAGTTCTTGGCAAGATTGAATTTACTCAGTATAAGGGGAAACCAGGGGTGTGGCAGGAGGGAAGGGAGAGGTCTTAAGGCTTTTTCAGATTCCAATCCAACATGTCAGCCCAACTTGGCTGTCTTCCCCTTTTCTTCACAATTTTTCTTTGCCTATGATAAGCTTAGTATTGCACCTGCCTAGGATTCCCAGACTACCCCAAGATGCAAATGGCCACTGACCTGTGAAAAACTAGGAACGATTTATTTATCTTTGGAATTTATTTAGACTTACTTGATCCCACAATTCTTTGATGACTTAAAGTAAAAATACTACTTCTTAATTCATTCATTTATTTCTCACAGCTACAGTGGAATTAATGATCTGTTTGATGGTCAGCCTAACCAGAAGGTGTAAAACAGTGTTTGATACACTTGGTTATTCCTTCATCTTTTTCCTTAGCATCCAGGATATCATAATATTCAAACTTTCCCTTGCCTTAAATTCTTTCTTTTTCCTAATGTTGGTTTCCTTAGGGCTCTCTCCTCTATCCTATTCTTTTTCTCTCAGAATGATCTCTCTCTTCCATATGTTAGTAATCCCCAAATCTATTCTTCATCTAAGCCTGAGGGACCACATGATAGCATTAAGCCTTTTTGAAATATAGAATAGCTTTGTAAATTAGAGACTTTTTAAGAACAAAGAATAAATAACTGTAGTTTCTAAAGAATGGAAAAGAGTAAGATTTTAGGGAAGGAGTGTTTACTTAAGGAAAAAAACCCTTATTGACAACCATATGTTTAAATGTTTCACTGTAATTTGCAGTCTAAGGAAGAAATTATAAATTTTATACAGATTCTTTCATCACCAGATGATTTACAAATATAATTTGCTTTCAAAGAATCATGGTTTTATAAATAAAAAAGTGAAGTCTCATAGTGGTTAGGTATCCTTTTATATAGCTTTCAAAAATCATATTAAAAAACTGTAATCAGGCCATGAAATTATATATATGATGACAACACATATTCATTATTGTGTTATACTCCAATTTTCCAATTTCTTAGGAGAAACAAATATGAATATAAAATAGCACTTTTATTAGACCATAAGTACATTTCTTATTAGACCTGCCATTATGTTTGGCCCATGGAAGTACACACTAATGCTTAATGTTACAAAAAAAGAACTTATACCATCTTACCATCATTTGTGGAGCTCAAATAAAATTCTGCAATAAAGCTTCCCACTCACTAGATAACCTTGTTTCTTATACAGTTCAGAATAGTCAAATATGCAAAAATTTTAAATTGAGCATCAATGCCTTATATGTATTGTACATGAATTATTTAAAAAAACCCATACCCACCTCAACTTTTTAGAGTTATATTTCTCAAGTTCGCCCAGTGAAAATATCAAAGCAAAGTGCCTCATAATCTCACACTCAAAGCCATCCAAATAAACATAACATCCAAGTAAAAGTAGTGGCCTTGTTATAAAAACACAGCTTCAATACAATTTTCCTAGCCTCTCCTTCCAAGCAGATTCAGAAATTCTGGAACTACTACTCCAAGTAGTTTTGCTTCCTAACTATGATATAAAATTAGACTTAAATCTCAATATGGCTTAGATTAACTAATACTAGTCTTGAGTCCTAGAATCTCTGAGTCAGAACTTTATAAACCAGGAACATTTATCATCTCTGAAACTTTCAGAATAACAAATACACATCTGAAATTTCCTTTAACATACTTCAACATAGATAGGATGGTATTATGTATCTGCTCTTTAGCTTAAGTTATACTCTAGGTTCATTCAGTTATCTTAATTGAAAATTCACATTCCATGATGGTCACCTAACATTATATCAGAAAGTGCACACTTCAGATGCAGCTACTCCAAGCACTTCACTTATCTTTATTTCTGACCAATACTAGAGTTTTACTAATTAAAGTAATGAATATCAAAAATGGGGTTTCATCGGTGAAATTAATTCTTCTGTGCCAGTGTGAATATTAAAAATGAGTTTTCAAGGTAATATTATTGATAATAAAGACATGTTTTTAAGATACAAAGTTTTAGAGACAGCCTCACCCTTGCATGAAAAGTATAATAATCTAGGAAGCCCTATTACCTTCATCTTTGGGCACAGAGCTTGAGGGCTAGTTTTTAATTGTTCTGAAATCCTTACTCTGGAGTGGAGAATTCTGCTTTTCTGATGCCAGATATAGAATGAACCAAATCCTGCCTTCAGAATACTGTTGCAATAGTTTCAAGTAACTGTTTTGTTAAAATGGTCTTTAAGGCACCTAAAAAGACTGAGGCTGGAACTTTATCAAACTTTCAGAAGATGTACATCTAGTTTTATTCACCCTTGGCAATCTGTGTTTATCTAATAATTTAGTTTGGGATTTGCATTTATTGTAATCTAGTAATGAGGTTGTAGGGAAATAGCTAAACTACATGTCACCAAAAACTTTTTGGCAGCTACTAATATGTTCTAAAGGGACCTTAATAGTTGAACTCTCTCAAGTCTATTTGCATCAGTATTTGCCTGTAAGCTCTGAGCCCTGATACTGGAAGGTTTCCTAAAACTCATTTTGTAAACTTCTTTGAGAAGCTAGGAATTAGTGTATGAAAATATACCAAGAATTGATGTATGAAGAGGCTCCAGCAACTAAACATCTCATAAGGTATAAAATTTTCAGCACCTGACAGTGGGAACATATTGAATATGAGTTCAGAGGAGTCCATAATTTGCACATCAACTACAATTGGAGGCATTACAGATCCAGGAGAGACAACTGAAAGGAGGAAAGAAGAGTGGCAGACCTTTGCATTAGAGGCTGTTGGGAATCTATGAATGTTCTTTTTTTATTATTGTTTTATTTTTTATTTTGAGAGAAGGAGAGAGCACACAAGCAGGGGAGCGGCAGAAAGAGAGGAGAGAAAGAGAATCCCAAGCAGGCTCCACACTGCCAGCACAGAGCCCAATGTAGGGCTCAAACACATGAAGTGTGACATCGTGACCTAAGCCAAGGTCAAAAGCTGGATGCTTAAGTGACTGAGCCACCCAGGCACCCCTTAGGAATCTATGAATGTTCTAAGGAGAGAATAGCTGTAGAGAAACACTTTTCCTTACAAAATAGATAATTAATGCTTATTAATAGAAACCACAAATTGATTCCTTCAGAAGCAAGCAGAGTTTTCCTCCTTCAGTTTTCAGAAATCCACATTATGTGCTTAGTCACATGTTTTCAGAGCATTTACTCATAGAAGGCCATTAACACACAACCTACGCTGAGCATTCTGTTCCCTGACATGACACAGTACCTGAACATTTTCCTCCAAGCTCCCAGTATCACCTGGTCTCCAGATTGTGATTTCTCTCTGGTCCCCTTCCCTCTTAGGTTGTCTGTGTTTCACAAAGTATTTAGTGGTGTTTGAGCAATTGGCATAAGTCTATTGGCAGAAACAAGACATGGAACAGAGGAAAAGAAGAACAGGACTTTTCTCCAAGTACCAGAACCAAGAAAAATTCCAATTTTGATTATTTTCTTTTATATCAAGAGGCTAAAATTGAAAGCAATTCCAAAACGAGATTTTCTGTCTGTATCTGTTTTTGGTTGAAAGCAAAAGGAATGAATTCTGATTAACTTGTACTACAAATATAATAATAATAATAACAATAATAATAATAGATATCTGGAAAGATCCTTAGTGTTTTACTGCCCCATAGGTACAGCTCAACAATAAAACTTCAAGACAAAAAAAAGAGACATAACAGAGGTGTTGATAGCCTCTATAGAGTCACTCTGTCATAAATTACCCTCTTTTAATGGTTTCTGTCCTCATGTATATCCACTAGAGATTCATACTGTTAGGATAAAGAATCATTTTGGCATTGCTGAGATCATTTGCCCACTTGAATCATATGAGAATACAGCATGCTTTGTACTGGGTAGACAAAAAAAAAAAAAAGCTACCGTACAGTGAAGCAGAGAAAAACAACATTTGTACACATGCATAAATTTAAGTATAACTGTGGAATAAAAAAAAGTATGAATTCATAGTCATGCCACCTAGTCAATCATTAAAACTATTCGATTAAAGAAAAAGAGGTGCTCTGCTGACATTTTTAGTCCTTGATTATAAGCCTCCCACATTTGAAGTTAAGATGGAGACAGCTGCCATGAATTCAGCATAAAACTGATTTGTGTGTGCTTTCCGAATCTCAAAGGTTTAGGTCAAAACTTTACATTTATTTTCAAATAACAAAAAAGGATCAAAGGAATGGAAAAGTCAATGAAACTAAGAGTTTTCCATGCATTTTAAGAACATATATTGAGTTTTACAACATCTTATGAGGAAGCTGCTATAACGTTGATGAAATGGCAACTCAAGAAAACAAATTCAATTCTGCAAATACTCATAGAATAGAATATTTCTAGTGTATGCACTATGGAGACACACAAATAAGCAAAAGCTGCCCCCCAGGGGAGTTTAAACATAATGGGAAGTATAAGCTAAATTTGCAAATAACTATAGAGAGTATAGATTATAAAAAAGAAGGGATAGATTGCAAGTAATTAAGAGAGTCCAGATATGATTTAGGAATCAGCAGAATATGAAATGAGGAGTTCAACAGGAAAAAAAACATTTTCTTATTTCTTACTCTCTTCTAGAGACTTTACATTCATCACCTCATTCAATTCTCAACACTGTCCTTTGGAGTAGATATTTTTTGTCCAAATACACAGTCAAACTTAAGTACACAATGATTAAGCAGCTCACCCAATGTTACCAGTTAAAAAGCAGCCCAGTTCTGCCTAATTATGCAACTCCTCGCTTGTTCTTGGAGATGTGCTTTGAAACATATGATAGTGGAAAGACTATGCTTTTAAATACAGGTTCAACAAAAACAACCTTGTCTCTTAACGCTTAGTTTGCTTTAAAGAGATTTACAAAGAGAGAGGAAGAACTGTAAAACTAGATAAGTTTCAGTCCTTGATTAAAATTGGAAGACATTTTAGTTAGAGCTGGTGGAATAAAAAAGCACCTACTTACTATTACTTTGACTCAAAGCACAGTTAAAAGAAAGGAACACATTTTTTTTTTTAGAAATAAGGGAGGGATTTCTGATTCTAGTATGAACAGAATAAATATTATACCAGACAGTTCCCCCACTCCACACACAGAAAATAACTGTAAAATCCAGACATAATACAAAAAGCAATTACCTGAAGGCACTGGTGAACTGTGGACAGTTCTGCACTGCGTAAACACCCGCAAGTGAACAGAGGAGCTATGCCAAGACAATTCCCATTTTCATGGTTGTTAACAAGAGGTTATGTGGTATTCGCATCTCACACACAGGATAGGTGCCAGTGGAAAGATTACAGTCTTTCTGACCAAGGGAACAATAAAACTAAAGTCATGTATACCATGGATGCTAAAGAATGTAGGAAAACTCCTGAAGGGAAAGAGCCATTTGGAGATTGAATCCTAAGTGCTATCTACCCATATCTTTCACTGGCTCCTGAAACATGTATTTGTGGCACAGAATCAAAGCAGATTAACAAAAGCAAAAGAAAGAAAGAAAGAAAAAGGAAAAAAGAGAAGAAAAGAAAATGGAACTGGCACAAGAGTTTCCATCAAAGAAACAGAGTGCACATGTGAATTTTAGCCAAAATAATAGCCCAATAAAACAAAGAAACAACATTCATTGGAGAAAAATAACAGAATCTAAAATCTCCACAATTTCATAGTCATAAGTACCTGGAATCCAATTTTTGGTATGCTTAACACACCAAAAAATAACTTACAAAACCACACGCACAAGGCGGAAGACATTTCAACAACAACCAAAAAAATCAAACAAGATCAATCCTGAGATGAAACAGATATTAAAACTCGGAGGAAAATTTCTGGAACTATTCTGAATGAAGTAAAACAAAATATGCTCATAATGAATAAAATGATAAGAAATCTCAGCAGAGACACAGAAGTTAAAACAAACAAAATGAGAACTTTGGAACTGAAATCTACAATAGCTGAACTAAAAATTTCACAGAATGAATTTAACAACCTAAGCCTAGAAGAAAAGATAACAGGAACAAGTAAACAAACTTGAATATAGGTCAATAGTAATTATCAAATATGAAAAACAGAAATAAATGATATTGTAAAAACAGAACAGACAGTCAGGGACTTGTTAAATATCAAATCATCTAAAATATATGTAATGGGAATCCCAGAAGGAGAAGAGAGAATGGAATTGAAAAATTATTTGCATTAGTAAGGGCTGAAAACATCCCAAGTTTGATGAAACAAAGAACTTACAGATACTTAATGATGCTACATGAACATCAGAGTAAACACAAGGAAACCCTTGCGTATGCTTCTTATATCTAACATGTATTAATTATTTAACCTTTATAAAATCTTCAAAAGATAGGTAATATTAGTATCTTCATGTTTAGATTAGAAAACTGATAAGCACAAAGAAAAAAAGGTTAAAATATATACATATATGACGTCTTCAAGCTATTAAATGACCAATCTATGATTTGATGACCAATCTATATTTGGAAGCAAATGAGAAAGTGGGAATTAGTGTAGGTGTGTGAATCTATGATTTGAACCCACCAGTCTGATTCTGGAGCCCCTGCTTTGAGTGTATAGCTTTGCACATACATTGATTTGGTATCTCTGAACTCCTGAACAGCAAACTGAAAATATGGAACAAAGAAATATGTATGCATAGAATAAAAGAAACGGAGAAAAAACTGATAATGATTACCACTGTCTGTATCTGGTGAAGTTACTAAATTTCATGCACACAATAAAAGAAAGTAAGGATAGCCAAATGAAAAAGTAATTCATAAGCAAGTTAGAAAATATTAGACTGGCTTTCAACTAGTGTACAGCTGGGAGTAAAATACATGTAAACAATTTAAAAAAAAACTACTTGAAATCCAGCCAACTAAATACAGTTCAAAACTTAAGTACTCAGAAGGGAAAAACCCATATTAAAAAGGACTGTTCACAAGGTCTGAAATTTTTATACTTCTATAGAAATAAAGAGGTAAGGCTAAAAAATTGGATATTATGGTCCCAAACTGAAGTGTAATATTATAGGGGCACCTGGGTTGCTCAGTTGGTTAAGTCCTCGACTTTGGCTCAGGTCATGATCTCAGGGTTTGTGAGTTTGAGCCCCACATCGGGCTCTGTGCTGACAGCTCAGAACCTGGAGCCTGCTTTGGATCCTGTGTCTCCCTCTGCTCCTCCCCTGCTCCCATTCTGTCTCTCTCTGTCTCACAAAACTAAATAAAAACAGTTTTAAAAATTTTTGACAAAAAAAGAAATATAATATTATAAATCCTGGTGATATCACAATTAATACCAAATATTAACATCAAATATTAAAATCAGAATGAGTAACAAATATTTTGGAGCAAATGAGAAAGTGGGAATTAGTGTAGGTGTGTGAATCAATTATTGCTATGTAACAAAACCTGAAAACTTAGCTGCACACATTTATTATCTCACACAGTTTCAGTGGGTCACACAGGTCAGCCCTAATCAGTGAGGAAGGGACCTGCACAAGGGTGTGAATGTCACAAGGTGAGAATCATTGGAAGCCATCTTGGCAGCTGGCAACACCATGTGCTCATTTCTTCAACTTTCATGACGATTAATGTTGTCCAAAGTTGAAACATGAGATTACATTATAACAACTCCAAACTTTCAATAGTTTTAAAATGGCATGAAATTGGGGCGCCTGGGTGGCGCAGTCGGTTAAGCGTCCGACTTCAGCCAGGTCACGATCTCGCGGTCCGTGAGTTCGAGCCCCGCGTCAGGCTCTGGGCTGATGGCTCGGAGCCTGGAGCCTGCTTCCGATTCTGTGTCTCCCTCTCTCTCTGCCCCTCCCCCGTTCATGCTGTGTCTCTCTCTGTCCCCCCAAAAAATAAATAAAAAACGTTGAAAAAAAAAATTTAAAAAAAATTAAATAGCATGAAACTATTAGATTTATTTTCAAATGGCTTTAATTCATTTTGACAATTACATTAGAATTTTTTCTGTCGTTTGCCAATAATTTACACCAGAATTATTCAATATCATAACAAATTATCTTAATAAAGTTTATAGCTTATATTGAATGATGCTATATTTAATCATAGAATTTCTCTATGGAAATTAATTTTATTTTATTTTGGAAATATAATTTAATATCTAATCTCTCATTTTGTGAGATTTGTGCCACAATGTGAAAAATACTAAAGGGAAGTAGGCTTTTATACCTTTATAAAGTCTATTTTACAAACTTCAGGATTAAGAAACTCACAGAATTATGGAGAAACAGAAACATTACAAAAGCACTGACATGTTAAGGTAAAAATAGAGAAAAGTCACTCTCTTGCATATGGAAAAAAATTCCTTTGGTCTGACCTTTGAGCTTCTCCATTCTCTATCTTGATCTTATTATCCCATCTCATTTTCATTTTTTTTCCAAAAGAGGACTTGTCAATGTCTTCCTGTCAGAAATGTGCTATTTAAAAACTATCAAGAATTTGGAGTTGTTGGGGCACCTGGGTGGCTCAGCTGGTTAAGTGTCTGACTTCAGCCCAGGTCATGATCTCACAGTTCGTGAGTCAGTTCCCCACGTCAGGCTCTGTGCTGACAGCTTGGAGGCTGGAGCCTGCTTCGGATTCTGTGTCTCCCTCTCTCTCTCTGCCCCTCCCCAGCTCACGCTTGCACTCTGTCTCTGTCAAAAATAAATAAACTTAAAAAAAATTTTTTAAATAAAATAAAAAGAATTTGGAGTTGCTAAATACTGTAACTCCATATTTCAACGTTGGACAATAAATTCCCTAATATGAAATATGAAGAAATAAATACAGAGTACAGCCAGCTGCCAACATGGCCTCCCAATGATTCTATTCCCTTTTATTTTCTACAGTGGTTTATATCTTGTCTTTAAAGGATCTGATTTAAAGCATGGACTTCCTCTGCTAACTTTTCCTAATTTTTATTTCTCTATAAAAGCCTTAGGTTATGGTTTTATAATTTATCCTATTCTCTCTTCTCTTTATGGGTTTTATAAACCAGAAGCAGTATTCCCAACCACCACTTACTTGGAGAGTATAACTTTTAACCAAAAGGACCCTGTCATAACAGGAACACCCTAAGTATTAGGCAAATATAAGGACCCTCTTCTTGTCCTTGCTACAGTCATCTAAGATTCTGCCTGTGAAGTGCATGTAAGAAAGAGAATGCTAAGGCTTGTCTCATGAGGATGAAGTGATATTCTCTAAGGTTTATTGGTTTTGATTAGTTTTCTAGTTTCTGCTGCCCTGGAAGGCTGCCATTTTATTTTAAACAGACACTGAAAGCAATTTCTCCTCTGGTTATTAGTAAGCAAAAAAGTGTGGTGAAGACAGGTATTGGCAGGATTTTATGGAATGGGATGTTGTAAGACTTGCTGTTTATTTATTCAGTCATTTCATAAATATTTATTAACATTAACTATGCACCAGCCACTACTCTAGGTCCTGAGACTCGGTAATGAATAACAACAAAAGTCTCTTTTCTCACAGAATCTACATTCCTATGAATTGCTTGTTGCCCTTGCACCATTAGTTGGTATTCCAGTTATACATTCTTGCATAAAGAAAACACCTGTGGGGGAATTTATTCAAAGATGGCCCCAATACTATCTCCCATCCAACATGCTCTAAATACAGTCTGACTCTGACACACCTTCAGAACATGGGGTTTAGTAGAGTGACCAACTCGTCCTGGTTTGCCTAGAACGTTTCTGGTTTTAACACTGAAAGTCCTGTGTCCCAGGAAACTCTTCAGTCCCAGGAAAGACTTGGTCACCTGAAATTTCTTTTCCCTTCCCTAAATCTAGGTGGTTTATGACTACATTGGAAAGAATATATGTGACTTCCAAGACTAGGTCATAAGAAGCAACAGAGCATTCACTTCTCTTAGAACTTAGAGCCAAGTTCTGAGGAAGCGCAAACTAGGCCATGCGAAGAGACCATATGGAGAGGCCACAAAGCCATGTGATATTCCAGCCAACAGTCCAGCTGAGGTCCTAGCTAACAGCCAGAATCTACAACCATAAATCAAAGGAGAGATGTCTCCATGTGACTCAAGACCTCAGCCATCAAGTCACCCCCAGCTTTCAAGTACTCCCAGTTCAGACATTGTGACATAAAGATAACCCTGCCCTCCTGTCTTGTCTGACTTCTGTACCCACACAAACACTGAAAGATGATGGTTGTTACTGTTTTAAGTCACTAAGTATGGGTGTGATTTGCTATTCAGGAATAGATAACTAACACACTTTCCCAAAACTTGGTGATTCAAAAAAAAGAAAAAGACCATCCTGACACAGCTGTCAGTTTTATGGACCAAGAATTCATGCTGACTTTGGCTGGTGATTCTTCTGTTCCTCACTGCACTGACTGAAGCTACTTAGTGGTGGTCGACTGGCCAACAGACTGCTATGAACATTTGAAGATAGCTTCACTCTCCTGTCTGCATCCAGAAGGCTATGGCTGGAAACTGGGGCTCGCGAGGACTGCCATTTGAAGCATTTCTCCATCATGGCAGGCTCAGGTTAGGCAGATTTCTTATTGGGCAGCTCATAGCTTGCATACAGTGTTCTCGTAGGCCCCAGTAAAACTTGCAAAACTTCTTGGGACCTAGCCTTAAAAGTCCTAGAAATTGTTTTCCACCATGTTTTACTTGCAGTTAAGCAAGTAACTAAAGCCAGCTTGGATTCTAGAATAGAGGCATTGGACTCTACCTCTCAATTGGAAGAGTAGCAACCAATTTGTAGCCATAGTGAGTCTTCTATACTTGGTATCACAAGAATGATACATGAGCATGAGGAGTTAGGATGTTAAGATTGAGACTTTAAAGGTAACAGTACATCCCTTTCCTCTATCTTTAGGCCGAGATACACTCTTCAACAGCTATCTGGACACTCAACCAAATGTTACTGTTTTATAGTTTCAAAGGCCATTATATTAAGGTCAGAGTGTTATGCTAATTATTTAAAAATGACAAATGTCAAGCTTCCATGTGTACATGTTAGGAATTTAAAACAGGTCATGTGGATTGCTACTATCTGTTTCTTTTGTATTAAGAAAAATAATAAAGGCTATTTTTAAAAGTAAGATTCTCTGACTCTACAGCTAATCTTTATTAATACTCTGAGGAAGTTATGTAAATGAATGTAGGAATCAGTGGAAATTCCAAATGTAAGGCAAAGGATGAATGTTCTAAATAAAATAAGTTTCAGACTTGATATTTTCACACATGTTGCAATGTACTTTGCTTTGTGTTATAATTGCGAGTAGGATTCTGCCAAGGAGTTATTAAAAGCAAATTTAACATTAAGCAATGATTTTCACATCAATAGCTGCCTTCCAGCAAGCTTTATGTCTTAGGCATATGGAGCTAGTACTTTTTTCAATGAATTACAATCTTCATTGACTTAATAATCAGTGAGTGGCTATTGGATTCCTACTTCTTGACTTCAATGGTTTCAAAGTCCCAGTTTGCAATCTACTATTCATTTGATTTGTACATTCCACACTAAGAATCTGAGAATGATTTTTTAAATAAATTTTATTTGAAGGTATTCCTTTTTAAATCCATATTGTATCTTCACAGATTAAGATAAACAATTAAGAGAAACAGAAACTAATTAAAGATATTCTTCACGTTATCTCTCTTCTTCCTTCAGCCTCTTGTTTTTCTTCATCATCATTATTAATACACACTGATTTACCCACTATATGCAGGGCTCAGTAAGAAACATCATGGTTTCAAAAAGATACAGAAAACAAAGTCTACACTCAAAGCATTTACAATCTTGTTGAGAATCTGTGACATATATATTTAAATAACATTACAAGGTAGTTTGGGACTGGATGTCAGAAGGACAGATGTATGTCCCTTGAATACAGTTGAACCTGAATGATATTCTCTAATCTAAGACATCATGACCAAAGACATTACTTCTCCCTTTTGGGGAACTGTTCTGGTACCTTGACCATTCTCTCTGGTCATCCCAACTCCTAGGGACATCACTCAAGATATCTTCAGAATTAACCTTCTGCTATGATTCACTATTTATGGATGAGTCCTCTTCTCTAATTCCCCAGAGGACTACTGCACAAAGAGTTGCTTTTGATAAAACAGGTCATTGAAAGAAGCTATTATTTAAAAACTAGGAAATTAACATCAATAGGAATAAGTGGGAGATATAGAAAACACAGAGAAAAAGAATGCTAAAATAGGCTAGAAATGGTGGGGCTAAGGCATGAGAAAGAGCTGTAAGAGTGGAAGGGCTGGTACTAATAAGGTAGCAAAAGTTCTCTTACTGTGAGTTATCTAATAACAGGTCAATCTGAGTAATCTAATAAGACAGAAGTAATTTGTAACAAATAATCACAAAACGTTGGTGACCTACAATGAGAGTTTACTGCTTGCACAAATGTGATCAGGCAGTTCAGTTGTAATTTTCCTTAGGTTTGCTCACAAGTTAACTGAAGATGAGCTGGCTGTCAGCTGACCTAGAATAACTTTGGCTGCCTCATCTGGGACAACTTGGATTGCATATCAGGTCGCTCATTTTCCAGCAGGCCAGGGCAAGGCAAACTCAGCTGCACATGTGTGCTTTATAGGACTCTCCAGTAGAAACAGAAGCTGGGTGCCAGAGAAGTTCATGAGTGTATACATCATCGTACATGACCCGAAGCTTTGCAGAAATCTTGGTGAGGACACTGGAAGGGGAGACTAAAGCCAATATTATCTTGATTTAATTTTTTTTAACATTTATTCATTTTTGAGAGTGAGAGAGAGCATGAGCAGGGGTGGGGGAGAGTGAGAGGGAGACACAGAATCTGAAGCAGGCTCCAGGCTCTGAGCTGTCAGCACAGAGCCCGACGTGGGGCTCGAACTCACAAACTGTAAGATCATGACCTGAGCTGAAGTCAGACATTCAACCAACTGAGCCACCCAGGAGCCCTGTTGATTTTAAAAGAGAAACCAACTGACACCTACTGTATTCATTTTCTGTTACTGCTATAATGAGTTACCATGAATTCAGGAGTATAAAACAACACAAACTTATTACATCACAGTTCTGTAGGAAGTTTTAGGAAAAATCCACTTCCAAGTTCATTTAGGTCATTGATAGTTTCTAGTTCCTTGTGGTTGTATGACTGAGTTCCTATGTCCTTGCTGTCTGTAAACCAGGGGTTATTCTCAGTGTCTACAGTTAGCTATAGCGGGTTGCTTCCTTCTCATATTTTGAATCTTTCTGATCTTATTCTCTGGTTCATCTCTACCACCTCCAGCCAGAGAAAGTTCTCTGCCTAATTGGGCCCACTTGAATAATCCAAGATAATCGTGTTTAAGGTCTCTACTCCTAATTATATCTGGAAAATTCCTTGTGTCATAAAATATGACGTATTCACAAATCCCAGGAATTAAGGTGTGGATATTTGGGGGTGGCCACCTATCGTACCTGGAATCATATGTTTTATATCCAATCCCTTCCCCTGAACATATTACCACAAACTTGTAGTCATAAATTCAAATTGGCCCCAATTTTATACATTTTATCAATTGCCAGCCTGTGTGTTATACTGTGTGCTCTCATTTGGGTTTGAAAAAATATGATGGTTATAACTAGGGAATAGCATCTGTTCAATTCATGATCACTCTCTCTCTCCTCACCACTAGATAGGGCAAAGGAATAACCAGTAACTTAACTATCCAAGAGCATTTCTTCTTCAAAGAAAGCACTCTGTCACCCCCACCACCAGCCTCAGATTCTCAAACCAAGAATTCTGATTCATCTATATAGGTTTTAAACATGTCCAACTACTTCGGATTGAAATTGTGTCTTCCCTAAAATTCTTATGTTCAAGTCGTAATTCCCAATACCTCAGAACATAACCTTATTTGGAAACAGAGCTGTTGTATATACATTTGGTTAAGATGAGGCCATACTGGAGTAAAGTGTGAGTCCCTCTCCAATGTGACTGATATTCTTATAAAAAGGAGAAATCTGAACAAAGACACACAGGGAGAACATCATGTGAAAATGAGAGCAGAGATCTACAAACCAAAAAATATCAAAGATTTTCAGCAAACCACCAGAAGTTAGGGAGACGCATGGAATGGATTCTCTTTTATAGCCCTCAGAAAAAGCAATCTTACCCACACTTCATCTTGGACTTGTAGCTTCCAGAACTATGAGATGATAAATTTGTGTTGTTTAATCCAACCAATTGTGGTGGCACCCAATTTGTATATTTGGCTACTTCTGAGCATAACCAGTGGCTGAAAAAAAAAAAAGTATTACCTATGACAGTTGTAAGGGAAATCGCTGGAAGGGACTATGCCAGGCTATGAGCATATAGCCTAAAGAGATCATCAGTCTATCCATTCCACAAAACAGCCTTTTTCTATTTCCCATTCTGGGTTCAACTAGGATTTCCAGCTCCATAATAAAATCATATTAATATTTATGCCAAATTACTAGGATTCTGAATCTATATTTGCTCATGCAGAAATTAAGCCCCTTCCCACCTCCTTCTCAACCTCAGAATTCCCCCCTATATTTCTGAGACTCTTGTTTGAGGTCTTTCACTTTCTTATAACCAATTTCCTCTTTGTGTCCCTCTGCTCTGGCTTCTTCATCTAGGTACCCTTCCATTGCCTCTGCTCCAGGGCCTTCTGTGGGAGCACCATATGGAATGCTCAAGAGTCCAACACCAGTGGCCTCCTGAGTCATAAGGTGACAACACACGGGCTATGTGGCTAGGGGAGGAGAAAGAGACAGGATTGTGATGATCGTCTTACCAAATCTATGGTATAAATGCTCTGATGGGCCCTAAAGAAACACTGCTTGTATCTGACGTTTCACTGAGTCTTTCATGATTATAATTCCTCCAGCCTTCACCTCTCTCTCCTTTGAGGCTTAAAACCCACCCTAAAGGCAAGGAGAGGAAAAATTCAATCTCATCCTCTCCATGTTGGCATCATGTCTTCACCACCGAACTTCCACAAAACACTTCCCTCTTTCCAAAACAAAAGACTGACAATTCTTGCATATAGATCCCTAAAGAGATCATCCATCTATCCATTCTACAAACAGCCTTTTTCTATTTCCCCTTCTGTGTTGAACTAGGATTTCCAGCTCCATAATAAAAGAGTAGCTAAGGAAAGTCAGAGAAAGGGGAGCTTACTGAGAAGGGGGTCAGTAAAAGAAATTTAAGAAAGAAGGTAAGACTTTTACTTATTTTTTTAATTTAATTCCACTATAGTTGATATACAGTGTAATATTAGTTTCAGGTGTACAATATAGTGACTCAACACTTCTGTACAACACCTGGTGCTTTTCTCCTCATCAGCACCACCACAAACTCCAAATGGCTCTTTCCATCTCTCTGAAAATCTTTATGGAGTAGAAACATCTTCTCCCTCCATTAGCTTTTCCTAGCCACCTCAACCTTGCTAACTAGAGGTCTTGGTGGCAGTGGGAAAAAGTAAGTCACCTGCTATTCACATTTAAAGAAGAAAGGACCATAGCTGGGAAAAGCAGGTCTTTTTCTACATCTTAAGAGACCTGGGCCACTGTGAATCCAAACCTGGCCTTCCATATTCAGACCTCTCTGCAATCATGACAGCCACAATATAGGTTCTGGTTTATGCCATCTGAGGGTGTGTGTGTGTGTGTGTGTGTGTGTGTGTGTGTGTTACAGACAGAGCTTATGTTCAGCCACTTATTCTTCACCAGAACACACAGCGGTTATTGAGTTAATAATACCAGGGATTATTTTATTGTGGCTCATTTTATGGCTGTGGCAAACCTCGGAGGAGTATGTTTTAGTGAACAGAACTTGCTCATGACTTAAACTGCTCTAATCATTTAATGTATCAAATGTTTTTGCTCCAAGAAAGAGCAAGTTACTTGCTTGTTAAGAAAACAAGCATTACAACTGGTTGACAAAACCCAACTGGAATTAGTTATGAAAGGTCATATAAATAGGCACATGTTTTTGTAGGGCTTTTTAAAATGCAAAATGTCTATAGATAGTAAGATAATTCTGGTGGTGATAGAGCAGCATTGTGAAGTCTTGTTTAACAGTCTGTTTAATGTAAAAGAGATTAAACAAATTCATGCTGAAAAGGCGATTAAATACACACTAATCTATTACTGAAAACTCACCAAGTAAGAGTTTCAATCTGTTGTGTTTTGATCTTGGGATTTTGTTTGTTTGTTTTGTTTTTGCTGTCACTGAAATACACTTGCATTAAAAAATAGGTATGGTAATCTGTGACTGTCACAGTTGTTAGGGTGCAGCTGAATCCTGTTTAAAGCTTCCAAAAGATTTTTTTTTACAGTGAGTGCTTCTTGGAACAGAATGACACTTGTCCTAAGGAAGTATAACATTTTTTTTTGTTGCTGTTATCGCTCTGACTGTAAGGAATTCACGTAAAGCTACAAAATGTTGGCAGAAAAGAGAAACAACATTTTCTGAAGATCTACAGTGACTTGGGCACTTCGTCATAGAGAACTTTTACTTCTACACCAATTTTAAACATAATAATAATAGGCATTATTATTTTGATTTTACGAATCAAAAGAATAGTTCTAGGTAATGAAAATAAGAGTCTAGTCCTAGGTAAAAGAACTTGCCTACTTAGGCTCATAAATGACCATGTTTACATTCAAATCTAGATCAAACATGCAAATTTTTCCCACCTCAAATTTCTGCCTTTGGTTTATTGGTCTAGAATACTCTCCAGTGTTTAGGCTCTGGCTCTCCTTCTTACCCTCAGCCTCTTACCTTGTCAGTGCCCTCTCCAAAGTCCCTCTGTATTCCCCTCCCCAGTTCACCACCTGACCCCATCTCAACTCTCAGCACCTTGTTTCTTTCCTATGAAGCACCGAAATATCTGTTTACTTGGTTGTTTGTTTAATGTATTTGTTTAGCCAGTTGGCATTTTGCCTATTGCCTAAAATGTCCACTCAGTAAGGACAGGGACCATATCTGTCTTACTCACTTCAGGATAGCCAAAGGTTAGCAAAGGCTTGCCATATAGTAGAAAACTCAGTAAATATTAGTTGATTCTAAATGACTTCTGGCTTTTTTCACTCATGACATTGCCTGCCATGAGCCATTAATTCTCGTGAAAAAAACTGTTTTGTTTATTAATTCCCAAAATGAAAAGATGTTAAAGATAAAATAATAACAAAATGTCCCTGCTAGATACTTTATAGTCTTATATTACTGTTTCTCATACAAATCTTTCAAGTAATACTTGAAAACCAAGATGTTTCAATACCCCAGGGATAAAATGAGTACGGGTTTATCTACCCTCTACAAAAGATCAGTATGGAGTAGAGAGGAGATCATCCTAACAGAGCCATATGTTTTGTGGAAGGTCCAGAGTTCTGTGCTCACAGCACTACCTTTTTTTATCTTTTCCACTATAGATAGGCAGTTGGCAGAACTGTATAGTGGGTGCTACAAATATATGTGAAATAGCATTATGTTCTCTGTCTGGGGATTTAAAGTTACCAATAGGATACAATTCTCTGTCCTTAAGGAACTCACAGTCAAGTAAGTCCATTCATGTCGATGTTAGTTTTCATGTTTGTAGCTACTACAAGATTAATGTTGACAGTCACCTGTCTCCTAGGGATACAGAGCTGGAGGAATGGAGGGCAGGGTGAGGAGTAAACAGCAATAAGGTTACAAGTCTTTGTTTATTTCTTTTTTTATTATTATTAGCTACAGTGCAGTGTATGTGCCATAGCTGACGTTAAGGAAGGACTTGATTTGTGAGAATTTGCCATTTGTTTCTCACTGTTTCCCATTGCTGGTTGCCTAGTCATAGTCTAACTTTACTAAAGCCCAAGGGAAGTTAAGAAAGCATATTTCATTTCTCACTCCATTAACAGTAGGGGAAAGCTATGGGAAAGTAGATATAATAACACTTGTTGCCAAAAGTCCAAAAGACTGTAAAACATGATCAGACCCAGGTGGGACCTCCACACACATGTGTGATCACACCATAGACCAAGCATCCTTTTGAACTAGAGATGCAATTGAATTAGATTTGCCTAGTTTACAACAAATTTCTCTGAAACTATTTGCCTAGTTTTATGGCAGTCAAGTCCAGGATGAGTGGCTTTTGTGTTGTCTTCTCTTACATGGTATTTTATGCATTTCTTAAGACAATAGAAGAAGCAGCGTCTCAGAGAAGCGGGCACAGAGAAGGGTTTACCGAATTCTGCAGTAACACCTGCTTACTATTGTAACCACATCTTCAAGAATGTTGTCTCCAAATAGAAAGATCAATGATGGAAAAATGGTCTGTTATCTATAGAGATGTCCACTGATTTGAACCACAGCCTTAAAGAGGTATTTACCAATGCTTTCTTTTGTCTCTTTTCTTTTTTTAATAAATGAACCATTTTTAGAGCGAGAAATATAAAGCATATTGTTCTAGTGCCTGCTTTAGAGACAACTCCAGCTAAAATGTGATTATACTCAATGGTGAGGTAACATCCTTTGTCTTTTATTACTCAACAGCCTATAAATTCTATGAGGACTTGTGATTTTCTCCAACTTCCTACATACTCCAATATTCCAATGTTTAGAGTTGATGTTAACAGCTGCATGGCCATACAAGAATACCATACCCAACTACCACCTGTTTGAAATAAAAAACACTACCCCTGAGATTTTAAGGATAGACACAAGACAGTGCCTGTAGGTTCTTGCTCTTAAAGTAAGGGACTGGAGTTTTAAAAGGGTGTGGTATTAGAGTCAGTATCTTGGTTTTCTCCCCATGAAATGCTAATAGGAGAGGAACTTCAAGATTTTAAGACACAAGTTCCCTACCTATAGTCATCTGTCTGTCCTCTCCTTTCCTCTTTCTTTATCCTTTCCTGTTTGAAAATTTTCTACACAGATTAAAAATCAGTGTTGTTTTATTTCCCTTAAGATTGTTTACTTGACATTATTTGATGTGACTTTTCCTTGGAAAATAATAATTGTTATCGTTCTTTTTTACTCTAGTAACCTATTGTTAAACTGTGTAGTTTACTTGTTTAACCTTCATTTTCCTGTTCATTTCCTTTAAAAATAATTTGTCCTTAGGATTTGAGATCTATTTATTTCTAACTTTAACTTTCTTTTTTTCTAATATCCATTCATCTTTGATTTTATCAACTTCTACAACCTGATGTTGCTTCTAAAATTCATATTTAAAAAACTCTGGTTTTTTTGTAAGTACTCTGTTGTCTTTACAGAAACTTTAGTACTTTTCCCTTCATCCTTCATGCTCTAAAATCTTTCTACCATGCTTCCAGGAGTGCATGTATGTGCTCCGAATACAGTGCACTCAGGATTTGGGGATTTTTAACCATATCTCTATTTCTGGAAATTCCCTATCTTTTCTTTCCTCTAAATATCACTTCCACTCTCATTGTTTTCTCCATCTGGCATCATTTTGGTAGATGTTGGGACTCCTAATGCTATCAGCCATGTCTCCACTTTTAAATCTTTGCTTATCCCTTTTTGTCCTGTGTCATTTTATGTCCCTTCTCACATTTCCAGCCCATTAATTTCTTCTTCAACTGTTTTTGTAGTTTTCTTCTTGAAACAGAGTCAGAGTTTAATGTTAATAATTACACTATATTCACATTCTCTAATTTTTGCCATTACTATCTATTCTTGTTTCATAAATTCTTTATCTTATTCCTTGTTGGTGATATCTTTGCTTCTAAGTCTTAGGACATACGTGATATCTATTTTAATTCCCTGGACTGGTGTTTCTGTTAAGTCTGGTTCCTTTTGTTGAGTTTGTGACCTCTTTTTCATGACCAGGTAGAGTGTCCAACGGTCTTTTAGATCTGGCTATCTCTGTGCCAGGATGATCTTCGCAGAAACAAGGGCAAGGGCCTTTCTTTCTACTTGAGTTGTCACTCACACATCTCTGGCCTAAAAGCAGATATGTGACATATGCTTTCTGGCTGAAGAAAGGGCGATGAGGGGCAGAGACCCAGAGTGTGACCCAGTTGACTGCTCTACTGCAGAATCTCTGAGTAAATGTCCTGGCAGATGTCTGTTAGGACTCATCTGCTCCTGGCTTCTGCTCTTGGCAGCATGAAGAGCACTCTCCCCAAACAAAGTTATTCCATTAGTCCACATGGACTAGTGGCTGGATCCCTCATTATATTCATATGAACCAAAGTATATGATTTAAAAATGATAGCTCTGGAGCTATGTATGAGTGGTGGATGCCAAAATGTAGCTCTACTGTGTGTGTGTGTGTGTGTGTGTGTGTGTGTGGGCACGTGCACACGTATGTACACACATGTACTTTATGCATTTGTTTATATAGAGAAAAAATTCAGGGGCACCTGGGTGGCTCAGTCAGTTAAGTGGCCGACTTCGGCTCAGGTCATGATCTCGCAGTCCACGAGTTCGAGCCCTGCATCAGGCTCTGTGCTGACAGCTTGGAGCCTGGAGCCTGTTTCAGATTCTGTGTCTCCTTCTCTCTGACCCTCCTGCATTCATGCTCTGTCTCTCTCTGTCTCAAAAATAAATTAAACATTAAATAAAATTTTTAAAAAATTCAAGTTTTTAAAAATCTTGAAAAGTAGAAGTGCATTTTACTTTTTTATTGTATTTATTCTTATTACTTGAATTTTTTACACACAGGTATCCTATTTATTTATTTTTTTTTATTTATTTTTTTTTCAACGTTTTTTATTTATTTTTGGGACAGAGAGAGACAGAGCATGAACGGGGGAGGGGCAGAGAGAGAGGGAGACACAGAATCGGAAGCAGGCTCCAGGCTCTGAGCCATCAGCCCAGAGCCCGACGCGGGGCTCGAACTCACGGACCGCGAGATCGTGACCTGGCTGAAGTCGGACGCTTAACCGACTGCGCCACCCAGGCGCCCCACAGGTATCCTATTTAAATTTAAAACAATTATTAGAACTGATAGAATTAAGTTTTTGCAATGAATACATTTCTGAATACTCAAACCTACAAACCAGCAGGAGTCTGCACCTGAACTGTCCCACTCTAACCTCCACTGGAATATGTTTCAAATGAGTTACTTTTTGGTGTTATGCCACTGACTTTATTAAGAAAATGTTCGAAAAAAATGTCTCTGTAAAATTTGTTGTTTTATTTACCCTATGAATATTGTTAAGAAAACAAGTCACATTTTAACCCAGTATTTTAGTACCCAGAATATTGTGCAGGTCTCCTGAGCACTGGCCTTGTTTATATCTTAATGAGTCTGTGAATCTTGCAACTAATTACACTTTCCCCTCCACAATGGCTTCTAGAAAGCTCTGAGAAAATCACCAACCCACTTTTAGCAAGCAGACAGAATCTTGCAGCAAGCATTTGTTAAATTCTTTACTTCCTGCTTTATCTTGTTTTTTCATATTTTCCTTTTACCTCAGTCTCTTCACTTGTTTTTTATTTTGTATATTTTTATATATTGTCTAAAATATTTTTTAAAACAAAGTAGGGTTTAAATTACTAAAATTGTAAATATGCAAAGCAAACAGTCCCCAGACAAAGTGACATTTCCATTTATGACCTAAATATTACTAGTCTTACTCTGGCCCTAATACCTATCATTCTTCCATTTCCCCTCCATAGCCCTAGGGAAGCCATTTATTCTTAATATACTGTTGACTCTGTTAAGCATCCACGAGTGCTTTAAAAGGAAGATTGGTCTGGGAGGAGGCAAAATCGCCTCATAATTTTCTGTAGATTCCCAAATGAAAAGTTTCCTCAAGAGGAACTCACTAGGGAAAGGCTGTACTTATCACATGTTTAATAACAAACAATGTGGAGGTTCAAGTTGTCATTTGCATTTCCCATTAGTTAGATCCCAAACGAGATCATCATCCAACTAAATTTACTGAATTCATTCTCTTTTTGTTGTTGCTATTAAGCCTTACTGATGTGCAGAAAAGGGTTAAAAGCCACATGAGTAAAAAGGAACTTGACTTTTGTTTTATTATAAATATTCTGAAAGAAAAAAATCATAAATATTTCTTTCAATAGCTTTCCTATTTCCATATTTCTGACAAATACATCACGATAAAGCTGTTTTTATTACACTCTACTAGCTCAGCCTACAAAATGACAAGGAATAAGAGGCAGGAAAAAAGAAAACTAATAAAACTAAAAAGAGTCATAATCCTAAACTATAAACTGTAAAGAGTATCTGCCAAATCCAGAAAGGATGCCACAAACTGATAGACACCGTTCCAGAATCCCTGCAGGGAATGGAGTTCTCAAAAAGTAAATGGCACAGTCCAGGAAGGCTCAGCAACTACTGTTCACTTGCATCCATGAGTTCTCTAAGTGCCCAGTGCCACCCGCAAAGAATGGAAAAATAGAAAGGACCAAGGGAAAAACTATTTATACTTGTCACCTTTACTCTCTGAGACATAGCTTCCTAACTCAGCAATTAGAGTGGGGATGAGGAAAAAGTATAATCATATTTGCAGTAGATGCCAGAGTCTGTTAATAAGGGAACTACATAAACACACATTCACAATTTGGAAAATCACTGATATACAGCACTTCACTGCCTATTTGCCCAAATGAAGGACAATGTGCCCCAAGAGAAGACACAGCGAGTAAGTGAAGAACATTCAGAGATAATGCTCACAAACTGATGCTGGCAGCTGCCCTAGATCATGCTGTCTGTTTCTCTCCAAACATTTTATTTTTTTTTTGAGTAAATAGCTTACACATTCAAAAGAGTAATAGCCAAAAAGAAACTAGAACAGAACTTAAACATAAATACAAACAAAACAAAACAAAACAAAAAAGGAAAAAGCAAAAAAGGGAAAAAGAAAAATATGTAGCAATTAAGAATCTGATGAGGGGTGCCTGGGTGGATCAGTTGGTTGGGTGCCCGACTTCGGCTCAGGTCATGATCTCAGGCTCCCTGAGTTCAAGCCGCCCTTCTACCACTGTCAGGCTCTGTGCTGACAACTGAAGCCTGGAGCCTGCTTCGGATTCTGTGTCTCCCTCTCTCTCTCTCTGCCCCTCCCTCACTCACACTCTGTCTCTCTCTGTCTCTCAAAAATGAATTACAAAAATGTTGAATGTAAAATGTTAAAAAAAATTATAAAAAAAAAAAAGAATCTGTACTACAGAGACTGAAAATAGAAACTACATTTTCCAGATGAACTTAAAGGCAGAGTTGCAGTGAGTTTAGATTCCACGAATTGATGTCTTTTTTTTCTTTTTATTTTGTGTGTGTGTGTGTGTGTGTGTGTGTGTGTGTGTGTGTGTGAAACTTGAATTCAAGAACTTAGAAAGTGAGAAGACAATCTTGGAATTAAACATCACTTTTCCTGGTGTGGGTCATACAAGCTGCAGTGGGGTTCTGGAAATAGCAACTACAGTGATAGCTTCCCAATTTCGAGGGCACTTTCCTAATTTTGACAGGAATGTCAACTACACAGGCAACCAGTTCTGTTCTGTGGCTCTGTGATTCCAGATGATCATCCTGAACATGTTTCTTTAACACTTTCAATATTTTTGTAACCCATATAGTATGTATATAGTAATTCTATTTATTAAACAAGTTAGATTCTGCCCTCACAACTCAATATCAAAAAAAAAAAAAGGCAATCTAGGATTTTCTATCTGATCTAAATTTTTTTCAATAGATAAAGGTCCTGCTAAAACTAAATGGTGGGATCCAGGAAAATCCATGTATGCATTGGTAAAATAGTTATTTAAATAATCACCAGTGATCACCTGAAATGAAGTGCCTTTTGGAGTCAATGCTTTGACAGCCCAGGTAGCTGCTACAATAAAGTATTATGATAAAAATGAAGAATGTAAAGTTTGTGACTGTCAATAATGTCTTCTAAGTACTTACTGAGGCCAATAAAAAATGAAATAGCCAGTTCAAGATTTTTAATTCCCAGCTTAAGTTACAATGATTATAAGTCAATTCTCAACTTCATCAGGTCTTTCTGGAAAATTTAGGACATTAATTGGGAAAGACTGGTAGCCTAATGATTTGAATGGATACATTTGGCTCCATTTGACTCGGATAACTTTGAGTACCCCCAAATTCCTAAGTCCATAAAGGGCCACCATGGTGAGCAGAAGTTCCTCCTTCCCTGTCTGATGAGTAGAGACTTTTCAGACCAGAAATCCTCTAATGGCTTCACCTGACCAGGATAACTTTCAAGAGAATGACAAGTTTTCTCATGTTGTGCTTCATCCATCTTTCATTGCCTCAAAATCAATAAGTAAAATCAAATCCAAACGTGTCATGGCGAGGATGGTACAAAGTCTAATTTAGAAAATAAACAGCTTAAAAACCAAAATAATTAAAATATTTAGTTGTTGGGGTGCCTGGGTGGCTCAGTCGGTTAAGTGTCTGCCTTCAGCTCAGGTCATGATCTCACGGTTCATGGGTTTGAGCCCTGCATTGGACTCTCTGCTGTCCACTCAGAGCTGCTTTGAATACTCCATCCCCTTCCCTCACTGCTCCTCCACCGCTCATGCTCTCTCTCTCTTTCTCTCTCAAATAAATAAATAAATAAATAAATAAATAAATAAATAAAAACAAAATAAAATATTTTGTGTTATTTTTACTTGGTGGTTAGCCAAGAAGAGTATCATGGAAATTGACTGGATTCTAAGACCATGGAGGAAGGAACAAAATTATAGACCATGATTAAAATATAGATGTGAAAATCCCAAGATTTAAGAAGATAGAAATATTGGAATAGATAATCAAGTATAACAGTCTCCTAACTAAATCTCCTAAGAGGGCTCAGAGTACACTGTCTACCCCAAAGCACTAAGAAATACATTGTTTTAGTCAATATCCTGTCAAGGAAAACTGAAGCACCACCTTCCCTGTAAAGCTCTGAGGCTCCATAGTGGCTATCCTTCCAGACTGAAAAATGTTTTTTAACCAGTCTCCCTGATTTCAGTAAGCCATAATAGAGCATCACTTAACCAGGAGGAGCAAGATGGGCAAGAGGACCATGATGGACAGGAGGACCAGAGCAATTATCAAAATGATGTGACTGGCAAAGATCTTTGGTATGAGCTAATTTATGAAGGGCTAAGACATATGAACAGAACTGAGGTTCTACTTGATTTGTATAACACTAATAAAAACCTTTTACGTCTGATAAACAGAGGCCCAATTTGAGTCAACATAAAGGAGTTAAGGCTCCTCATCCAATTTCTAGGCCTGGGTCAACAAACATACTCACCTGAAGATGAGACTACAGAGATTTCAGGAGGACCTTACAATAATACCACAAGTATAAATTTTCCCAGAAGATTCCTAGAATCCTACTCAAAGGGACTAAGGTCATTTGTCAGGATGTGATGGTTAATTTTATGTGTCAACTTGACTAAGCTAAGGGATGGCCAGATGCTGGCAAAAAATTATTTCTGGGTGTATTTCTGAGCATGTTTCCAGAACAGTTTAACATCTGAATCAGTCAAATGAGTAAAGAACATCCACCCTCACCAATGTAGGCAGACATTTTCCAATCTGTTGAAGGCCCAAACAAAACCAAAAAAGGAAGAGGAAGGGTGAATTCTCCCACTTTTTTTTGAGTTGGAATATCTATCTTCTCCTGCCCTTAGACACTGAAGTTCTTGGTTCCCAGGAGCTTTCGAACTCTAGGACTTAGACCATTGTATCCCTAGTTCTCAGGTCTTTATCTTCATACTAGGAGTTGTACCATTAGCAATGCTGGTTTTTAGGCCTTTGGACTTGAAACTGAATTATACCACTGGCTTTCCTAGTTTTCCAGCTTGCAGACAGCAGATTGTAACATATCTCAGCCCCCATTAATTGTGTAAACCAATGTCCATAACAAATCTCCTTCTATCTATCTACCTGTCTATCTATCTATCTATCTATCTATCTATTTATTTATCTATCCTATTGGTTCTGTTACTCTGGAAAATCCTAACACACAAGGTAACTATGTGTTGAGAAAAGGAACTATCCATACTTCCCAAAAAAACTTGGATACTGATTCTGAGATGACATAAACCCATGGAGGGCCCAGAATGCCATTGTTTTCTAAGAATTAGAAAATATGTACCTAGGGAGAGTTATAACTGGAGCTTTGGCTCAATTCCATTTCAGCAGAGGCCTAGTGCATCTAAAAACATGTTTGTGGTTATTTCCTTGGTTCTTGAGTGCTCAGTTGGAATAGACATACTGTTACAGACAAGATCACATTAGTCTCCTATAAAGTAAAGGATATTATGATAGAAACAGCAAAATGAAAGTCTCAAGGATAACTCCTCTCTACCAAAATAGTAGGTCAAAATCAATTTCTTCACTTTTAAGGGGATTTCATACATTAGTACCTCCATCAAGTACTTGAAAAATACTAGAATTATAAATCCTCCTCCATCCTCATTTAACTGGCCTATCAGCCCCTGTGAAAAACAAATTGGTTTAAAAAAAAAAATCAAAAGATTATTGTTAACTTAACCATGTGGTGACTCAATCATAGTGATCCATATGCAGACTCTTTAATGGAAAAAGGCAACATGGCCCCTGATACCCTGAATGCTCCAATTTTCTCTCTCTCTCTCTCTCTCTCTCTCTCTCTCTCTCTCTCTCACACACACACACACACACACACACACACACACATACATTTACCTTCAGCCAGCAAGGATAGAAGGTTAGGTCATCATTACTCCTCTACAGCTCTTGGCTCTGTGCTAGAGTTTAGTCTGTTAATACTTGTGCCATCTCACCATTCCATAGGCCATCATGGTGATCCTCCACATGGTAAAATAATGCTGGTAGAATCTAGTCAGCAAAAACTATCAGGTATCTTAGAGGGTATTCAGTAGCAATAGGAACTCTAGACACATAGAGAGATAATTTCCAGGAAAACCTAATGTCTTTCCAACTTTTTGACACTCCAGGGAGTTCAAGACATACCAGGATATCCCCTCCAAAATGAAAGACAAGGTACTATACTTTGCTTCCTCATCACAAAGATAGAGATAACAACTGTTGGTGAGCTTTTCGGATTTTATAAAAAAAAATGGATGTGTTTCTTCCTTCAACTCATTAAATAAATAATTTGTAAGGCTGCCAACATTAAGTGAGAGCCAGATCACAATAAGACAGTTCAAGCATCTTAGTAATCCAGCAACGTAAGTGGGAATCCAGAGGATCTATTATTGATCCAAAGGTCTTTGGCAAAACAGACTATTGCATGAACCCAACAACAAACCCTGACTGACGATTCATAGATAGACCTCTAGGATTCTGCAGATATGCCATACCATTTTTAAAAGATAAATATTCTCTTTTTATAAAACACTTGTTCTCTTGCTACCAGTCTTCTTGGTAGAGACTGAGACTTAACCTTGTGATACCATTAACATGAAATGTGACTATTCATCATTAATTATTATCTAACCCAGGAAGCCATAAAGTTTGCATGTGTAAATGACATATATAAGACTGGACTCTAGCAGGATCCAAAGGCACAAGGAAGTTGAACATATGGCCCCTGCCTGTTCCTGTTGTGCTATCACTTCTCCTTTCAGTAATACCACTTAACAATACCTAGGGATTTCCCCAGGGCCAGTTGATGGAGAACGGGAAAATCTGAGGCTGGTTTGCATGATACACACCACACATGCCAAAGTGGTCTACTGAAGCATTAAATATTTTTTACTCACACTCAAAGCAAAGAATATCATTGAAGATACACACAAAAAATCTCAATAGAAGTAAATGAAAAAATGGGAAACTCTATTGTTGTTCTCTAACCATAGGTGCTTTGCGCAGAGTCTTGTGCATTAAAATAACAATTACTGAAGTCAGTAAGTCATGTTAACTAAAAACTTAACTGCTAAATTTTTGTAAAGATAGTAAAAATGCTTCTAAATTTTTGTCACAATAAAACCTGTATAATTATCACTATCTTTGATATATATATATCTATATATATATATAGATATAGATATAGATATATATATAGATATATATCTATCTATATATATATATATATCTGTAATCCATCTGGGAATGTGGGTTCAGATGGTTACAAGATGCACTGAGGGGGCCTAGTTGAGGTGGAGCCTATCAGGAGAACAGAACCACATAAACATGTGGTACTTGGAAATGTCAGGTCCTGCATTGGGTAGGAGTGAGATGTGGCACTGAAAATAAACAGATTAGTTGAAAGTTGCTATGTGAAAGGGCGGGCCTACGCTGGCCAACTCCATCTTGTTCTGTGTCCTTCACCTTGACCACGCCTCCTCCCCTTGAGTAACCTCCCACTCACCTGCCTAACAGGACTCGGACCCTTCCCCAGCCAATCGGCTGAGGCCACAGCCATTACCTCACCAACTGCCCCTAGGCCCCAATAAAACCTTTGTCCTTTTGAAATTTGCTCTCTCTCCCCAGTATCTCACCGCTGCATCGGTGCAGGTAAGGGATTGAGCTCGAGCTAGCTCGAATAAAGGCTCTTTTGCTTTCACATCAGACTCGGCTCCCTGGCAGTCTTTGGGGATCACGAATTCTGGGCATAACATATGTCCAGAACAATCAACTCCCAACTCTGCCCCTCTACTCCTCATATACACACATACATATCCCAGACACAGACATATCACACATATGTTTCTGCCCCCAGGCAAAGAATTAGACATAGGAATGTAAACTTTGAGAGCAAAATCACATTGGTAAAAATCAGTAATACTGGGTGCTAGAAGACATTTTCTGATACAGATTCAAAATTTATTTCCCATAAAAAAATTTATTTCCCATATTCCCTTTCTTATGGAGCTATGAGAATAAACTGCAGCAAAATGAAGATGTAAACCAAAAAAATATGTTGGAATGAATCCAGAAAAGCAAGAAAGGAAGCATCAAGCGCTGAGAGGACACTTATGTGTGGAAGATTAAAGAGCAGTAAGTCTGGAGAGGAGCAGGGAGGTGGAGCTCCCAGACTGGGGGATTTCCAAGATATCATGAAGAGTCTTAAAAGGAAGTGAGAATTCCACTGCAGCTTCCAATATGTAAAGAGCCTGGAAGTTGTCACTGTCATCCTCACAAGAGAAAAGTTGTACAAACTGCAAATCAGTGACTTCTCAGATCAATCAGAGAACTGAGATTACAGGGCAAACCACCACCTCAGAAACTAGAGAGATAGACAAATACAGAGACTCACAACTGAGATGGGCTTACTTGAAGCAGAAGCCATGGAGCCACTAACTGGTAGAAACACGTAAATGACAACATTAGTGGACTGGTGGACTGGTGGACAGCAGGAGGCTGAATGTGGACTAGCTTGAGTGAGGGGCCCAGTCTTAGAAGATCCACTACATTTTCATGGATTTTACCTCCAAGAACTCCAGCAGTTCTCACCTTGAAGATCAAAGACAATCCCCTCCTGTTTTGGGCTAGGAGGGGAGCACAATACCATTCTGGTGAAATATGCCCAGAGTACTCTCCATAACAAAGATCCTCCCTCCAGAGATTACCAGAGCCTCAGGGGATCTGAGGAAAGGGCAATTAGTCAACTCCAGGCCTCGCTAGCCAAAAAAGGCTAAGAAATGCTCCTAAAGGTCACATCCAAGGGACTCGTCCATTAATAAAAATGAGATTTAGTCAAATTAAGATTATAGAAGACTGCCTTTCCCTAATACCTTGCCACCACATCCATAGGGCTTCAGTATAATAACCGTGAATTATAAAGGAGACAGCTGCAAAACACAGAGTCTATTTAAGAAGTTCTTACTAAAATCCAAAGAAAACACAGAAGAAAAAAATAAACCAGAGAAAACTGAAACTTCTGGCACTTACAGCTACAGCAAACATTTAAACACAGCCAGCTCCTACCCAGATTAATATAAAATCTCACACTTAAAGGCCTAAATGCCTTAGTTCCTAGTCCCTGGTATATCATGTGCACTTTCAATAAAAATTATAATGTATGCTAAAGGCAAGAAGAAAACACAGTTATAAGAGACAGAGCACGCATCAGAACTAGGCTTAGATGGGACACAGGTTTTGGAAGTATCAGATGGGAAATCATTTAACATACTATGATTAATATGCTAAGGTCTCTGAAAGAAAAAATAGACAAATGTAAGAACAGAGAAATAATATAAGTAGAGAAACAGAATGTCTAAAATGCTAGAAATCAAACACATTGTAAGAAAAATAAGGAATGCCTTTGCAATACATGGATGGGCTTGTCAGAAACTGGTGAGAGAACTGATGAGCTTAAAGATGCATCAATGAAACTTCCCAAACAGAAATGCAAACAGAAAAATAAATGGAAAAAAAAGTATATACAGAATAGTATGTCCAAGAACTGTGGGACAATTCTAAAAGTTGTAATATATACATAACGATAGTACTAGAAGGAGAAGAAAGTGAAAAAGAAACAGAAGAAATATTTGAAGTAATAATGGCTAAAAATATTCCCAAACGAATAACATACACTATGCACCACACACCCAGAAAGCTCAGAGAATATCAAGCAGGATGAACACTAAGGAAAAGAAATCTACTTCGGCATATATATTCAAAGTACAGAAAATCAAAGACAAAGAGAAAATCTTGAAGAAGCCAGAGAACAAAAACACTTTACCTCTATAGGTAAGCCTAAGCACTCTTTACACCTATAAATTCCCCCTCTTCAATAAATTCTCTTAAATGTTTCTGATTTTCGGTATACATAGATTGGATGGTAAGGATGAGGTCTACAGATCAGTATGGCCTCCTCTCTACAAGGCCTTCAAGTGTCCAACTGTCTTGAGAACGTGTAGGAGACTTCACGATTTGTTATCCTCATCTTTCAGGCTCAGTCAAAATACTAAGAAAACAGGAAAATCCCTATTGAATGTTCAGTTAACATATATATTAGATAAATATTTCATTTTTGTCTTATACTTGCTATTATTGTCTGACATGTATCCCCATTCAGGCAGGAATGTGCCCCAGTGTGTCCCACGTCTCCAGAAGAGGATAATAGAGAAGAATCTACAGGATTAAAAAAAAAAAAAAAAGTTTTTAGCTTTTGGTGTTCAGTAGCAAAAGCACAAACACAAAGCCAAAATTTGGGGAGAAGAAATGACCAGGCAGGGCCACAGTGACAACCAAAGAAACAGAAAAGATGAAAAAGAGAGGTCTGGTACATAGAGATGACTGTGGTCCAGTCCAGATGCCCTTGACACTATTCAGTCTCCAAGTACTCAGAGATAATCAGGATAATGGAAGCTCCAAAAAGAAATTAAGTTCAGGTACAAAAATTAGAGTTACAAAAAAAATTTAAAGTTACATATTTCCACAACCAGGTATTGACAGGATTTATATAAAAAACGTCTAGGGGCACCTGGGTGGCTCAGTCAGTTAAGTGTCTAACTTAGGCTCAGGTCATGATCACGTGGTTCGGGTGTCATGTCAGGCTCTGCGCTGGCAGCTCTGTCTCTGCCCCTCCCCCATTCACGTGCATGCACGCACTCTCTCTCTCAAAAATAAACATTAAAAAAAATTTTAAATGTCTAAAAGAACACACAAGAAACTGTTAAGAGAGTTTATCTCTAGGAAATAGCATAGGAAGTCAGTGGGGAGGAATAAGAACTACTTTTCTCTCAGAAACTTCTATAATATTCATGTATTTTTGGAATTTTATTTTTTAGTGAAGTATATATTATCTTTATAAAAATATAGCTAATTAACAGGGAGCACCATCACACACACAAAATATATGTTAATAAATTATTTAATGCAAATTTTATTCAGTTCTATGATGATGACACAGAAGAAAATGAGGGTTCAATAGGAAAGGAAACCAATGAAGAAGGTAAGAAAGACACAAGGAACCACAAAAACAGAGTCAGCAATAAGGAAAAGGAAACATCAATTTCTTGTACAAATAATATGAGGTCCAGGGCTTCAAATAATGTGTCTATGGCTAACGTTCTATTAGAAAACACTGGGGGTGCCTGGGTGGCTCAGTCGGTGAAGCCTCCAACTTCAGCTCAGGTCATGATCCCACAGTTGGTGGGTTCCAGCACCGCGTCTTGCTCTGTGCTGACAGCTCAGAGCCTGGAGCCTGCTTCAGGTTCTGTCTCCCTCTCTCTTTGCCCCTATCCCACTCATGCTGTCTCTTTCTGTCTCTCAGAAATAAATAAACATAAAATAAAATAATAAAATAAAATAAAATAAAATAAAACACTGAAAAATTGGTGTTTAACCAAAAAGAGACAAGCAGGCAAGTTAAGGAACAGGGATCCATATTCGCTAAGGAAAAATGACAAGCTCATATTTCAACACAAGATCAGAAGCCTGGTGAAAGACTGCAGCAGCCTGCAAATAAGTGAAAAATTCATCAAATGGCAAAACAATCAAGCTTAATATTTGCATCTAGAGCAAAGAATTAAAACTCAAGAGTCAATTAGAAGGAAGCAGATTTTATATTCTCTGATGTTTCCTTAAAATTATATATATTAAGTAAAAAACAAACCTAGATATCCCTACGAAGTAAAGAGTCGGAAGTTTTGTGAATTGGGGTACCTGCATGGCTCAGTCAAACATCTGACTTGGGCTCAAGTCATGATCACTCAGTTCATGGGTTCGAGCCCTGCATAGGGCTCTGTACTGACAGGTCAAAGCCAGGAGCCTGCTTCAGATTCTGTGCCTCCCTCTCTCTCTGCCCCTCCCCTACTCATGCTCTGTCTCTCTGTCTCTCAAAATAAATAAACATTAAAAAATAATAAATTAATTTAAAAAAAAGAAGAAGAAATGGGGCGCCTGGGTGGCTCAGTCGGTTAAGCATCCGACTTCAGCTCAGGACATGACCTCACAGTTCGTGGGTTTAAGCCCCGCGTTGAGCTCTGTGCTAACAGCTCAGAGCCTCGAGCCTACTGCAGATTCTGTGTGTGTGTGTCTCTCTCTCGGCCCCTCCCCTGCTCACACTCTCTCTCTCAAAAAATAAACATTAAAAAAAAAAAAAAAAGAAGAAGAAATCCTGTGAATTGTTAATCCCTCTGCTTTGCTTTGGACTTACTAGCAAAAGTTGCTGCACGTATGCAGAAGGAAAACTTAAACTAAATACATTACCTCAAAAGTGAAGGTGAGCCCACTGTGGAGGGGCAGCCTTCCCCTGGCAAAACCTTTTATAGTAAAGAGGGAGGCTTAGCTGTAACCAGCTCTAGATAACCAGAATAGCATGGCTTTAAGATCCAGTAGAAAAGGTTTCTCAGGGAGGGTGTTCAAGAAAAGAAAGCATGGACAGAAGAGTGATAGCACCTGGGAAAACAGGTCTGATTTATAACTTTACCTCATGCCAGACTTTCCACTGGCTTCACACCTTCTTTTATTCTTCCCTTTAGTATGATGCTTACCAGTGAGCAAAACCAAGTCTTCATTCTGCATGTCAGCCCTAGAAATGTATATGTTAGCACAAGCTCCCATGTATTGGAGTCCTAATGCCTAAGAAGTGTTCAGAACAGCTTATGATAATCAAATGTCAGCATTGTTTGACATTGTATGGCCAAATAACGGTCCAAAAATATTCTGTCCCAGTTCTCTTCTAGACATCACAAGAAAATAAGCATTTATAATTATGTTTAAGAAGGAATTCATAAATGACAGCTTGTTATTTGCAGGTCAAAATCAAGACAGTATGTGCTATTTAACAATCAGAAGGTTGGAAAATTAAATGGATGGAAAGGAGAGAGAAACCAGATACAAATCAACATGGTAGTAGTTTTCTTTATGAGGTGTTTGCAAGGGGCATTTAATAACTAAATAGCAAAAGTCCTCATTAAAGCAAGAAAAGTTTCACACCTACCTGTCATGGAATAAATAATAATTCAGAGATTTGGTTAAGTGTTTTCCCTTGGAGTCAGAAGTACCATCAAGACTTCACTAAACTTATTGTGGTCGTAATTTCTCAACATATGCATATATCAAATCATTATGTTGCACACCTTAAATTGATACAATGTTACACGTCACTTATATCTCAATAAAACTGAAAAAAAAAAGAAAACTCAGTTTTCTACATAAAATAAATGAATAAAAGAGCTCTTAAATAAAAATCATTAACACTAAGTAGCCATGGCTACAACTATACAAAATGTGCTCATATATTAACTTGTTTAATCATTAGACGAACCATCTTCTGTCCTCACCCTCTTTCCTGAACTCCCTCTTCAAATTAGAGGCAAAGGGAGGGAGGACTGGAGAAGTCAACATCTGAGCCAGTGCAATAGAGCCAAACAGCTAAACTAGAGTTCAACACAGAGTAACCTGAAACCCATAAACATTCACCTTGGAACAATGCTTCCCTCTCTGAAATACTGGTTCTGTCATTAATAAGTTTATGGAATCAGATAAAATGATTAATTTCCTCCTATGTGAAATTCTCTGAGGACATGGATTCCAAGTTCTCTTTTTTATATAATATAACAATCCATCATTCCTCTGTTAAAAGCATATAATAAAGCCAGAAATAAAGCATGTGATTGTACTGAAAAGTTTTGTTGTTTTTTTTTTTTTAACACAGGTGGTTATTTCCCTCGGAAAAGTAAATAATACTTGGAAAATCAATAAAACAAGTAATCATTTAATTAATACTTATTGAGGGTGGGCTATGTGCCAGAACTGTGTCTGTGATTGATATGGAGGATGCAGTGATAAAAAAGAATATTACTGCCTTCAGAGCTCAGAGACAACTGGAGGAAATGGGCAAGTTGAGGAAGAATTTCAGCATCATGTGTTAGGGCAAGAAACTGCACATGAAAGAAAAAGTATGTAATAGAGACCAGGAAGTCAGGATAGGCCCCCTGCAAACCACAATGTGGAAATATACCTTCAAGGACTCGAGATTAACTAAACAAATAAACAAGGAAGAGACAGAGGTTTTATGCAGAGAGAGCTGCAATAAACAAATACGAACAAACTGATATCTTAAAAGCCAATTTGCATATTTAACTGTTCAACTTCCCAAATGTATCCTCAAAGTGCCATTTAAACCACAAGACCTGATGTAGCAGAAGTCATCCTAAACAAATGTAATTCTACATTCTCACAAAATGATCTTCATAGATGTTCAGTGGCATGACTAAGGCAACCCAGTTGTGTCTGACTCCAACATTAGAAGCCTATGCTTTTTATCTCTAAGCATTGCCACCTCCCCACACATTGTTTTCCTTGAAGATCACTGAACACAAACATCATCCTGGTACAGAAACACGTCTAAGGGCACTGGACCACTGAAATAGTACTGAGTAATTCAAGAGAAAAATACATAAATATAAACTCAGTTGAAGAACCAGATATGAACCTGTTCTAAAGCCATTTGGAAAGGCCTCCCTGAATCTATGCTATACCCACATTCTAGAGGCATCTCAAAGAAAAACACTTTTTCATGCACAGCGGTAGTCAGAGAATTTTTTCCCTTCTGAGGTTTAAGAGGGAAAGCCAACAAGCCATCATACCCACAGAACTGGGTATGATGACATAATTTTACTTGTGGCTTTGCAATAAATGGTAATTTATGGATTTATATATTTTAATAAGGTATTACCATCCTATAATTTTTAAAGCAAAAAGGTAAAACAAATTTGGGTTTTCATTACTGACTTTTACATCCCAAGGAGGGATGATCAATGATTCTTTCAAAAGTCCATCACATAATATTCACTTCTTAATTGCGTGTCTGGTATAGTGAGAAAAAGTAAATGCCCTTAAGCATGTGGATTTTATATTTAGCAGGTGTTTCCCCCCAACTTGGCTGACTTTGAAAAACGTGCAGACCTATGAGTAACGTTCTCAATGACAACCAAAATAAAAAACCAATACTCAAGAGATTAAAGCCCCAAGAGAACCCCCAAATCACCTGAGAACTCTCCTTCTTCAAGAGGAATCATGAGTGGGTCCTGGGCTGCATGAAGGACCCCAGTGTCTCAGGGCCTGACTTCCCCCCATCCCACCCCACAGCCAGAGCAGGAAGCCAGTTCTTTCACAAGGTGCATAGCTTAGGATTCCCCAGCATTCTGTTCAGAAATTGATTGTGGTAACCAGAAATTTCTACAGGCAGTGGACAGAGAAGATATAGAATTCCTACCATTAAAAACAGAAATCACTAATAACTCACACTTTGGCTTTTTTTCACATGACACTAAAAATACCAAACACTTTGTTTTTAACCAATGACTATATTCTATGTATAAATATGGTTCTGAAACTTTATGCATCATTCAATGCAGTCCGAGATTCCTGTAAGCCCATAACTCACCAACCAAAAATGTTTAAGTGGTACCACTTAAAGTACCACTTGAGAGAATGAGGCCACTTAGGGGCATCTGGACAGCACAGTAAGTTACTGTCTCTTAATTTCGGCTCAGGTCACGATCTCATGGTTTGTGGGTTAGAGCATCTTGTCAGGCTCCATGCTGATGGTACAGAGCCTGCTTGGGATGCTCTCTCTCTCTACTCTCTCTCTCTGCCTCTCCCCCTGAGCTCTCTCTCTCACTCTTTCACAATGAATAAATAAATGAAATTAAAAAGAAAAGAATGAGGCCACTTATATTTAAGTTATAGCTACCTGTCATCTCTGCAGCCAATCCAAGTCTTAGTTCCACAGTGACAAACGCTGGGTACAGCTGCTTTCCACTGGTTTCCCCAAACCTCTCCCCAAAATGTGTGTATGTAGCAGTCTTTTCCAAAGTTTGGTGTTATATAAAAGTGATTTATGTCAGAGGAAGTTAATAACTTAAAACCAGATATTAGACAATTGTGCTTTCTAAAGACTGTGGCTATCCTGCCATGAAAAACTGCTCACCTCTTAACTGTTAAGCACTTTTTTAAAAAGGCTCTAGAGTCTCATTGTGCTGCATGGCTCCCTGCTCCAACCTCTAATTACTAGGAACATCTTATGCCAAGCATTTTATCTAGCAACTTGTCTCATCTTAGTATGTAAACCATGCCTTGGTGTCTCACCTATCCCAACCAGAGTAGACTACACAGATATTTTTCTTGAGGAGTTCTCTTTCTAAAAGGAACTCTATGCCAGCTGTTACCAAAAACAAAAACAAAAACAAAAACAAAAACAAAACAAAAACAAAAAAAACAGCTGAAAAAATAATTTTGCCCACTAAAGTAACAATAATTTTGCTAAATTTAGTTAATTTTTTGAAGTTATTATGAACAGTGACATTAGTAAGGCAGATAAAGAAAGACCCAAGATGGGATATGTCAGTTCTATAAATCTCCTCATGTCACGCTTGTTCGAAAAACTTTTACTGAGTGCTTGCTCTGTGCAGTGTTGTATTGTGTGGAATAGCAATAAGCCAGACATATGTGGACTCTGGAGGTTATAATCCCAAAGGTGTGATGGATCAGTTTTTTCAAAGTATGCGTACACAAGCTTGTGGGAGGTGATATGAAGAAAATAACTGAGTGCAGTGGTAAAAAGTAGTAAGGAGGACCTTCCTGGAGAGGATGGCCAGGAAAAAAAGGTGACATCTGGGCCAATCCCCCTGGAATGGGAAGATGGTGGCCACCTAGAACTCAAGTTCAGAGTATCACTAGCAGGACCAGGCTCTGAGAAGAAAAAGGAACTGAAAGGAATTCAGTGTGGCAGCCCAGCATACAGGCACACATCTTTTTCTTCCTCTGAGTCCACCCTTTATAACAAAGAGCAGCGCCCCTGGACTGAAGAAAAATGTGATCAACCACTCATACTCCTATGACTCTGGGCCGTCTGCTAAGAAGTAGCAGCAAGAGCTCCTTCTAAGTGGAAGTTTTAAATGCTGTGTAGTGGTGACACTGTAGAAAACATCTGCCAAGCCCGCAAGACATGTCGAAGAACTGTAAGTAGTGACCCATCTGCAACTTATTTGCTGCCCCTTTAAAGAGTAGACAGGTGAGGGGCGCCTGGATGGCGTAGTCGGTTAAGCGTCCGACTTCAGCCAGGTCACAATCTCGCGGTCCGTGAGTTTGAGCCCCGCGTCGGGCTCTGGGCTGATGGCTCGGAGCCTGGAGCCTGTTTCCGATTCTGTGTCTCCCTCTCTCTCTGCCCCTCCCCCGTTCATGCTCTGTCTCTCTCTGTCCCAAAAATAAATAAAAAACGTTGAAAAAAAAATTTAAAAAAAAAAAAAAAAAAAAAGAGTAGACAGGTGACAAACTTGACTGATGGCTAGTATTTGGTTTGGTTTGCTTTGGTTTTTAAATCTTGCTTATTAGAAACACAGTCACCAAAATTGCTATGCTTAAGAAGGGGGCCTGTGGCAGTTACTTGATAAATGTAGCAACTGACATGGAGATAAGAATCAAAACTACATAAAAAACTTTCAGGGGGTGCCTGGGTGGCTCAGTTGGTTAAGTATTGGACATCAGCTAAGGTCACGATCTCACAGTGTGTATGTTCAAGCCCCGCATTGGGCTCTGTGCTGACAGCTCAGAGCCTGGAGCCTGCTTTGGATTCTGTATCTCCCTCTCTCTCTGCCCCTCCCCCGTTCATGCTCTGTCTCTCAAAAAAAAATAAATAAACATTAAAAAAAATTAAAGAATAAACATTGTTAAAATGTCAATACTACCCAAAGCTATCTACACATTCAGTGCAACCCCAATCAAAATTGCACCAGCATTCTTCTCGAAGCTAGAACAAACAATCCTAAAATTTCTATGGAACCACAAAAGACCCTGAATAGCCAAAGTAATATTGAAGAAGAAGACCAAAGCGGGAGGCATCACAATCCCAGACTTTAGCCTCTACTACAAAGCTGTAATCATCAAGACAGCATGGTATTGGCACAAAAACAGACACATAGACCAATGGAATAGAATAGAAACCCCAGAACTAGACCCACAAACATATGGCCAACTAATCTTTGACAAAGCAGGAAAGAATATCCAATGGAAAAAAGACAGTCTCTTTAACAAATGGTGCTGGGAGAACTGGACAGCAACATGCAGAAGACTGAAACTAGACCACTTTCTCACACCATTCACAAAAATAAACTCAAAATGGATAAAGGACCTGAATGTGAGACAGGAAACCATCAAAACCTTACGTGAGAAAGCAGGACAAAACCTCTCTGACCTCGGCCGCAGCAATTTCTTACTTGACACATGCCCAAAGGCAAGGGAATTAAAAGCAAAAATGAACTATTGGGACCTCATCAAGATAAAAAGCTTCTGCACTGCAAAGGAAACAATCAACAAAACTAAAAGGCAACCAATGGAATGGGAAAAGATATTTGCAAATGACAGGGCTAGCCAAAGGACAAAGGGCTAGTATCCAAAATCTATAAAGAACTCACCAAACTCCACACCCAAAAAAAACAAATAATCCAGTGAAGAAATGGGCAGAAAACATGAATAGACACTCCTCTAAAGAAGACATCCGGATGGCCAACAGGCACATGAAAAGATGTTCAACGTCACTCCTCATCAGGGAAATACAAATCAAAACCACACTCAGATATCACCTCGTGCCAGTCAGAGTGGCTAAAATGAACAAATCGGGAGAATATAGATGTTAGCGAGGATGTGGAGAAACGGGAACCCTCTTGCACTGTTGCTGGGAATGCAAACTGGTGCAGCCTCTCTGGAAAACAGTGTGGAATTTCCTCAAAAAATTAAAAATAGATCTACCCTATGACCCAGCAGTAGCACAGCTAGGAATTTACCGAAGGGACACAGGAGTGCTGAAGCATCGGGGCACTTGTACCCCAATGTTTATAGCAGCACTTTCAACAATAGCCAAATTATGGAAAGAGCTAAATGTCCATCATCTGATGAATGGATAAAGAAATTGTGGTTTATATACACAATGGAGTACTACTTGGCAATGAGAAAGGATGAAATATGGCCTTTTGTAGCAATGTGGATGGAACTGGAGAGTGTTATGCTAAGTGAAATAAGTCATACAGAGAAAGACAGATACCATATGTTTTCACTCTTATGTGGATCCTGAGAAACTTAACAGAAGTCCATGGGGGAGGGGAAGGGAAAACACAAAAAGGTTAGAGAGGGAGGGAGCCAAAACATAAGAGACTCTTAAAAACTAAGAACAAACTGAGGGTTGATGGGAGGTGGGAGGGAGGGGAGGGTGGTTGATGGGTATTGAGGAGGGCACCTGTTGAGAGGAGCACTGGGTATTCTATGGAAACCAACTTGACAATAAATTTCATATTAAAAACTAAATAAAAACAAATTAAAAATTTTTTAAACTTTCAGGAAAACACATATGGACATGATAGCTAATGTTTTTACAAAACATATGATATTATTTATTCATGAATTAGCATAGTTCTGTTGGATTTTAAAAAGTTCAAAGCTACTTCCCTTTCTATTCCAATGGGCAGATAACTTCTATAATGAACACCACTGCAGCCACTGTGATTATGAACTACCTCTTTGGCACCACAAGTGAAGGCAGAATTAGATATACAGAACAATTCTCTTTACGATTGATTTAAGTTTTCTTTCTCAATTAGAGACACTTATTTGTAGTCTCACCAGTGTATCTACATAAAAATGAGCAGGGAAAAGTAGATAAAACCAAAATGGCAATTATGACTATGCAAATCTTGACAGTGATTCATCTTAAGAGTAGAGTCCCCCAAGGCTAAAAATAACTTCAGACTATAATATAAGGCCTGTTATGTAATCATGGGGACATGAGAAAGAAGAGCTCCAAACGCATTTGAGAAGTTGAGATCAGGAAATTGTTAACTTCTATTTCATTGAAGCCCTCAACAGTCAACCAAAATCTTATCTTTGAATTTGAGTTGGGGGAGCATATATCTATCTGGAAAGCAAATCAAATTCCATGGTTTTATCTGCTTGTCCTTATCTGTAAAAGAGGGTAGAGCTGACACATGAAAAACAGAGCCTTCCCATAAACAAGCATGTTCAGTCACAAATGAGATTCTTCCAGCCATTACCTCTACTGAGCTCATTGGTATTATTATTATCATTTATAACAAAGATACCTATTGCTTATTTTGAAAAGGGCTTGTTCATAGTGTCTATCTGCAATAAAAAACCTATGACCTTACTCATGTAGTAATTAAGTCTACAGCCTATCAGCTCACATAAAACAGAGAGGCTGAGGCTGTTCTAGGTGGTGGAAGAGAGGAACCTAGGACTCTGAAAGGAGCATCAGTAAAATTCCTTCACTCCAGGAATATGCACCCCAGTTGGGCAGCTCCTGGTGCAAATGGGAGGTAGGGAATTGGCAGGGAGTATCATTCATGGCAAGAGGAACCAAACTAGAGCTGAAACCCTCAGCAGACGGGGCCATCCAGAGCTCAGTACAGGGTGGAGTGGCATCCAGCTCTTCCATAAAACCACAGTCTGTGTTGTAGCCGTTGGTCGTCATTGTGCTTCAGCAGAGACTGTCCTACAACTCTGGGGGAGAGGAAGACTCAGGCTGGGTTGGTGTGAGGGGAGAAAGCCACCGGCACAGGTCCTGGTATGAGTATACATCAGACTCAGGAAATGCAACACTGAATATAATGAACTAGTCTTGCTTTAGTTCTACTGCTTCCTTGTTATGTGATTTTGAACAGCATAATCCCACCTCTCAGTCTACATGCCCAAGTCTGCAAATGGGGCTTAACATTAATGCCCATCTTTGGATGTTGTTTGTTTTCTCTTTTTTCTTTTGTTTTAATTAAATGAGTTAGTGCCTATAAAGTCACTCTTCTGAACACTGCCCTCCAAAAAATATTGGTCACTGTTTAGTAAGTCCTTGGCATGAACAGCTGAGCAGTTACATATGTAATTTTCTCATTTAATCCTCACAAATACCTTAGGAGGTTCAGCCACTTAGGAATCAAGAAACTGAGGCATAGAGAGGTAAATTAACTTACTCAGAGACATACAATAAGCCATCTATCTGACCCCAGCTCTCCTGTGACCTTAACCACTATAATGTAACAACTCCACACAGCTAATTCCCAAATGTGTTCATTATTAGCATTTCAGTAGCCAATATTCTCACTGATTTGTTTTTATTCAATAAAACAATAAACTGAAGGGCGCCTGGGTGGCTCCGTCAGTTAAGCATCTGACTCTTGGTTTCAGCTCAGGTAATGATATCACCGTTTGTGAGATTGAGCCCTGTGCCAGGCTCTGCACTGACAGCACAGAGCCTGCTTAGGATTCTCTCTCTCCTTCTCTCTCTCTCTCTCTCTTTCTCTCTGCCCGCCCCCCCCCCACTAGGTAAATGAAGAAGCCTTTTTTAAAAAAGCTTAAAAAACCAATAAACTGCATTATTTATAATAATAGACTTTTTAAAAATGAGGTCCAAAGCTACTTTTCTTTCAAGTAGGGAAAATGTAGCACATGAAACATTGTATTTTCTGAAATGATTGCTTATCCAAAGATTATTCACCATCAACAAATACCTTACTGTAATATGACAACAAATCTAAAATGCAGGAGTGGAGTCAGGGTTTTGGAGATGTTAAGTGATGTCATGTAAATAGTAATACTAGTAACCATTTAAAGACACTCTACATTTAAGTATTATTTCAGGTGCTTTAGGTTATATCTAATCCCCATGATAACAAAAGGAAGTGTCACCCTCACTTTCAGAAATGCAGAAAGTCAGAAAATACAGTAACTTGCACAGCGCTCAAACCCTTAAGTGATGAAGCGAGGTTCAAGTTGAGGTCTTTCACTCCTCAAGCTGTGTTTTTTTCTGGTTCAACAAGCACTGTCATAAATACATAGATACTTCCTTACTCTTTCTTAATTGTGCTCTCCCTTTCTCTGACTCTATCACCACCCAAATTCAATCCCTTATCATGCTTCACTGAAGCATCACAAATGCCTCTGGATTGCTTCCTTCAAATGCACCCTGCACACTCCCACCAGAGTTATATAAGTAACGGCAGTGCATATTTGACTGGGATTGCTATTCTTAACAGACTTCAACAAGTCCCTTCAAGTACATACCAAAGCCTAAGACTCCATTTGGTCTATGAAGCCCTCAGAAGCTGGCCTCACATCTCATATTTTACTTTCAAGTAATACAAAACTACCCAGAATTCCCCCAGCATACCCTGCTCTTCATTTGGCATTGCTATTATACTCTCTGTGGCTGAACAATCTTCTGATTTTTCAGTCCCCAACTTCCCCCTAACCCCCAAACCTGCCACACATGTTTACCTCTTAAGAATCATCCCAGACATCTCCAGAAATAGCTGCCTACCCTTTATGCCTCAAGCTGAAAAAGGAGAATCTCTGTCAAATTCATAGTGCCCCGCACATACTTCTCACACATTATTTTGGAATGTTTTTCGTATGTCTGTATCTCTCTTGAGACTGTATTTTATTTAGATTGGTTTCTCTGGTGCTTGGTAATACCAGCAATTCAGTAAAGGATTCATTGAAATAAACTGAACTGACTTCCCCGGGTATAACATTTAAGACAGAAGAAGCAGGACTTCAACTTCAGGTCTTCTGAGGCTGGGTCCAGTGTTCTGCTACATACGAAAGTAAACACATCTATGTGATAACGAATTATACTGCACAGACATAATCTTGAAATCTGCTGGGGCAGAAGAGCTAGATCAAGTGCTCACCATATGCCTGCAAATACTGTCATCTTGGAAGCAAATGACAGAGAAATATTTTTAGGCAACTTCTAAACTATTAGTGTCAATATGTTATAAATCTGTACCAATTTCAAGCATGGATCAGTGTATTTATGAAGTTTATAATATGGTAGGAAAAGTTTGCATCTAAATGAAATATATTTATATCAACAATGACCTTTAGTAATTGCATAATTACTGCATTGCCTGATACTATTTATAGACAGTCAGTTATTAAATACAGATCCAGAAGTAATGGAGGAAATCATAATTTTTCTGGTAGGCTCTCAATCTAGAAATAAAGACTTACTTAAAAGACAAAGCATGAAAAACCCTCCCTAGACGAAACAGTTAAACATACATTAAATGAATATTACATTTTACCTTAGAATTAGAAAAATGAAAAAATATTTTGTTTATCTACTACCTGCAAGGTATGAACACATATATTAAATATTGAAAGAAATAATTTTAAATCAGCTTCTTCAGTCTGATAGTGTTTCCTTGCTGGATTTCAAATTAAAATAGTTTGCCTATTGGGGGAAATGCCTCAGTTTCCTACACCAGATTCCCTCCTTAGTCTCTCTTTGAAATGTGAGTGCCTCCTGGATACTGCCCTTGGCTCTTTTCTTCTCCCTTTTGCACTCCCTGGGGATTTCATACAGGAACTCCATTTTAACTACCATTGAGGATGAGATTGTTCCACTCCTACAACTCAATAGCAAAAATACAAATAAACTGAATTTAAAAATGGGCAAAGGATTTAAACAGACATTTCTCAAAAGAAAACATGCAAATGGCCAACAGGTATACAAAAAGGTGCCCAACATCACTAATCATTAGGAAAATGCAAATCAAAACCATAATCACCTCATATGTATCAGGATGGCTATTATCAACAATAGGAAAAATAACAAGTACTGGAGAGCTCGTGTAGAAATAGGCACCTTTGTACAGTGTTGATAACGAACGTAAAATGGTGCAGCTGCTATGGAAAATAGTAGGAAGGTTTCTCAAAAAATTAAAAATAGAACTACCATATGATCCAGCAATCCCACTTCTCCCTTCTGGGTATATATCCAAAGAACTAAAATCAGGAGATGTAGATGATATATAAATACCTAAAGCAATAGCTATACTCCTATGTTCATGGTAGCATTATTCACAATAGCCAAGCTTTAAAGACAACTTAAATATCCAGCAACAAATGAATGGTTAAAAAAAAATGTGGTATATGGAGACAATGGAATATTATTCAGCCTTAAGAAAGAAAAGAAATCCTGCTATATGCAACAACATGGATGAACCTGAAGAATATTATGCTAAGTGAAATAAGCCTGCACCGAAGGACAAATACTACAAGTCCATTTATATGAATTATCTAAAATAGTCAAACTTAGGGGCGCCTGGGTGGCGCAGTCGGTTAAGCGTCCGACTTCAGCCAGGTCACGATCTCGCGGTCCGTGAGTTCCAGCCCCGCGTCAGGCTCTGGGCTGATGGCTCAGAGCCTGGAGCCTGTTTCCGATTCTGTGTCTCCCTCTCTCTCTGCCCCTCCCCCGTTCGTGCTCTGTCTCTCTCTGTCCCAAAAATAAATTAAAAACGTTGGAAAAAAAAATAAATAAAATAAAATAAAATAAAATAGTCAAACTTAGGGGCACCTGGGTGGCTCATATGGTTAAGTGTCGACTTTGGCTCAGGTAATGATCTAGAGGTTGGGGAGTTCAAGCCCCGTGTCAGGCTCTTTGCTGAAAGCTCAGAGCCTAGAGCCTGCTTTGGATTCTTTGTCTCCCAATCTCTCTGCACCGCACCCCCCCCCCCCGCCATCTTGCGCTCTCTCTCTCAAAAAAAAATAAAAATAAATATTAAAAAAATTTAAAAGTCAAACTTAAATAGAAACAGAAAATTGAATGGTAGTTTCCAGGGGCTGAATGAAGAGGGAAATAGGGAGTTGTTATTCAACAAGTATAAACTTTTGGTTATTTAAAATGAGTAAGTTCTAGAGACCTGCTGTACAACATAGTGCCTACAGTTAACTATATTGTATTATACACTTAAAAATTTGTTAAGCGGGTAGATCTCATGTTAAATGTTCTTACCACAATTTTAAAAAAAGAAAGAATCAGACTACTCCCAAGTTTATGACTTCAATCCATTTATCACTCCTGGTTCTCCATACTCTTACAAATGCCTTCCAGGTCAGAGAGAGGGATAAGGCATAGTGGGAAGATCCTGAGCTCACCTCATCCCATGGACACACTGAAGCAACAGCTACATCTATACAACTAACTCTGAAAACAACCATAAGACTGGCTGAATAGCTTTTCCACAACCAGTCATAGAAGGCCACATCAAAAAGGGTAGGTGGAGTGGAGGCACCATCTAGAACCAACCCATCCCTACCCCCAAATGTGACTAATCATGTATGGGAGGGATATCCCAAGTATGGAAGAATAAGACCCTGCCCTAGGGACCCACACTGGGAAGAGTCCTCATAACATCTGGCTTTGAAAATCAGTGGGGCTTAACTCTAGGAGCTTTAAAAATCGGTGGGGTTTGACTCTGGGGAAGCAGGAGGGTGATAGGAAACCAAGTCCTCACCATTAAAAAAGCCAGCATGCTAAATAACTTGCCTAAGACATGGCACAAAACAGCAGTTTGAAAATCACCTGGAGTATACATGAAGGAAATTTACTGACTAATCTTAGAATGTGTGCCAGTGGGGCAGGGATCTGCAGAAGATTTCTCTGGGAACAAAAGTGCTACTGGGCACCATTTTTCTTGTCCTCCCCCAGCCTAGATAGCTTAATGTTTGTGGGAGCCAGTTCTAACATTCTCCATTTACCTTGCTAGCACTGTGTGTCAAACCCCAGTGTCCCCCTGCAGACCCATCCCACCCAACCAACCCACATTGGCAGGCATCCCTCCAAACCAGCTCCTGCCCCACTACACCCACCAGGCAGCCCCAGAAGAACTGTACCATTCCAAAGTGACTCCTGCCCTGGAGAGCAGGGGAGATAACACCCCACACCAGCATGTCCACAGTTCCTACCATCAGGCCTCTTAGCTGGCTGTTCAGGGAGCAAGCCCTGCCTTAGGGTGTGCCTGCAGGTGTATGACAGACCTAATTGCAGACAGCTAGGATGAGTGTCAGCCTTGCCCACCAATGAGCCTACAGTGGTCACAGCTGAGCCTCTCAATAGCTTGAGGAGCAAACCCTGCCCAATGTACCTCGGCAGACAAAGTGGGTTATTGTAGCTCTTTGGTCTAAGGGTAATCACAGCTCAGCCACAACAGGAGGGTGCACACAGCCCACATAGAAGATGCCCCCAGAGCACTTGGGTTCTGGTGACAAGGGAGGATTTAGCTATAAAGCACCACAGGATCTCTTCTGTACAAGGCCACTACTTTCAAGACTGAGAGATGTAGCTTACCTACCTAATACACAGAAACAAACACAGAGAATTAGACAAAATCAGGAGACAGAGGAATATGTCACAAATGAAAGAATAACACTAATCATAGAAAAAGAACTAAATGAAATGAAGATATGCAATCTACCTGATAAAGAGTTAAAAGTAATGGTCATAAAGATACTTACTGGACTTAAGAAAAAGAAATGGATGAGTTCAGTGAGAACTTCAACAAAGACATAGAAAATATAGGGGCGCCTGGGTGGCTCAGTCGGTTAAGCATCTGACTTCGGCTCAGGTCATCATCTCACGGTCCGTGAGTTCGAGCCCCGCGTCGGGCTCTGTGCTGACCGCTCAGAGCCTGGAGCCTGTTTCAGATGCTGTGTCTCCCTCTCTCTCTGACCCTCCCCCGTTCATGCTCTGTCTCTCTCTGTCTCAAAAATAAATAAACGTTAAAAAAAATTAAAAAAAAAGAAAATATAAAAAAGAACCAATAATAGCTGAAGAATACAATAAAAGAATAAAAAATATACTAGAGGGAAGCAACAGCAAATTAGAAGATGCAAAAAATGGCTCACTAATCTGGAAGACAGGTTACTAGAAAGCACCCAAGCTAAACATCAACAAGAAAAAAGAACAATAAAAATGAAAATAAGTTAAGGGAATTCTGTGACATTATCAAACACAATAACATTTGCATTATAAGAATCCAAGAAAGAGAAGACAGAGAAGGGGACAGAAAATTTACTTGAGAGGCTCTTGGGTGGCTCAGTTGGTTAAGCAACCGACTCTTGATTTCAGTTCAGGTCATGATCTCTTGATTCATGAGATCGACTTCCACTTTGGGCTTTGTGCTGACGACATGGAGCCTGCTTAGGATTTTCTCTCTCCCTCTCTCTCTGCCTATCCCTCGTGTGCTCTCTCTCTCTCTCTCTCTGTCTCTTAAAATAAATAAATAATTTTTTTTAAGAAAATTTACTTGAGAAAGTAATAGCAGAAAACTTCCCCAACCTGAGGAAGAAAACAGACATCCAGGTCCAGGATGCACAGAGAGCCCCTAACAACATGAACCTAAGGATGCCCACCCCAAGACACAATAATTAAAATGGAAAAGACAAATGAGAAAGAGAGAATCTTAAAAGCAGCAAGAAAAAGGGCTCCTGGGTAGCTCAGTCAGTTAAGCGTCCAACTTCAGCCCAGGTCGTGATCTCACAGTTCATGAGTTCAAGCACCGTGTCACGCCCTGTGCTGATGGCTTAGAGTCTGGAGCATGCTTCGGATTCTTTGTCTCCCTCTTTCTCTTCCCCTTCCTACCTTGCACTCTGTCTCTCTCTCTCAAAAATAAACATTAAAAAAAATTTTTTTTTAAAGCAACAAGAAAAAACAAGAAAGAAAGCAGCAAAAAATCCCATAAGGCTATCAGCTGATTTTTCAGCAGAAACTTTCTAGGTCAGAAGAAAATGGCATGATATATTCAGAGTGCTGAAAGGAAAAATACAACCAAGAATATTCAGCAAGGTTATCATTTGGAATTGAAAGAGAGATAAAGAGTTCCCCAGACAAACAAAAGTTAAAGGAGTTCATCACCACCAAACAAGCCTGACAAGAAATGTTAAAGGGACTTACTTAAGTGGAAATAAAAGTTCATAACCAGAATAAAATTATGAAAGGAAAAAATTCACAGATAAAAGCAAACATAGAGTTAAGGTAGTAGATTGATTATTCACAAGTCAGTATGGAGATCAAAACACCAAAGTAGTAAGTATCTACAAAAATTAGTCAAGACATACATGAAACAAAAAGCTGTAAAATGTAATATCACATACATAATTGTATGGAGAGGAGAGAAAAAATTTAGTGCTTTTTAGAATGTACTCAAATATAAATAATCATCAACTTAATATAGACATCTTCCTTACCAATTTGGATTCCTTTTCATTTGTTTTTCTTGTTTGATTGCTGCTTCTAGGACTTCTAGTACTATATTAAATAAAACTGGTGAGAGTGGACATTGGATCTCTCTGCTGAAAGGAACTGTGAAGTACAGTGGGGTGGAGGCTCTAATGGAGCCTCTAATGGAGGCTGCTTTTTTTCATTTGGGAAACTCTTCCCACAGGGAGGGGGAGTTTTTGTACAAGGTTTGTACCAGAACCATCAGGGCAGCCTTTGGGGCCAGAGGGAAGGGTGCTTTACCATTAATGCAAAGGCATTACAATGAGTCTAGGGGCTACCCAGGGGCAGAGGTAGAAGAGGAGAACTCATGCTCTGCACCTGTGGCTTTGATCTGTTCACCCCAAGGTCTTGGAAGCCACAAGGTCAGGAGTTGTGCTCCCGGGCTTTTAATGTGTAGCTTATTTATCACCATCCTTGCCTCTAGTTAATGTCTCTATCTTTCTCCTCCCCAAGGACTTGGGACTCTGCCTCGAGAGGCATTCTTCCATTGCTTGTGTCTAGCTTCTCTACCTAACATAAATACAGAGAACTGATGGTCGCCAGAGGGGAGAAGGGTGGGGGTGGATTGGGAAAAATGAGTGAAGGGGAGTGGGAGATACAGGCTTCCAGTTATGGAATAAATAAGTCATGGGAATAAAAGAAAAGGGATAAGGAATATAGTCAATGATACTATAATAGCATTGTATAGTGACAGATGGTAGCTACACTTGTGGTGAACACAGCATAATGTATAAACTTGTCAAATCACCATAATGTACACCTGAAACTAATGTAACATTGTATATCAACTATACTCAAATTAAAAAATAATAGTAATGTTTTAATAATGTGTGGTGACAGATGGTAACTACACTTACCATGGTGAGCATGGTAGAATTGCCAAATCACTATGTTGTGCACCTGAGATGAATGTAACATTGTATGTCAACTCTACTGCAACGTTTTTTTAAATGCCTTCCAGTCACATCAAATGGATATATTACAAGTTCCTTAGCCTCAGCACACCTAATCAACCTCATGATATTTTGCACAAAACTTAGTCCTTATGCACATTCCTTATACTGGTAAGTGGCCCCACCCAGTTGCCGTCCTATTCTCTCTCCTCTACATCCAATTTTTTTTTAATGTTTATTTATTTTTTATAAAGAGAGAGAGAGAGAGAGAGAGAGAGAGAGAACCTGAGCAGGGTAGGGACAGAGAGAGAGAGAGAGAGAGAGAAAGAATCCCAAGCAGGCTTTGTGCTGTCAGTGCGGAGCCCAATGTGGGGCTCGATAAACCATGAGATCATGACCTGAGTGGAAATGGAGAGTCGGATGCTCAACCAACTGAGCCACACAGGTGCCCCATCTCTTACACCCAATTTTTACCATGACTCTGTTGAGTGTACATCTTTTAATATGGCTCCTCCTCTTCCATCTGATTGTAACTGCCTTAATTCAAGTACTCTTTATCTCTCACTGTACTTGCAATAACCAATTTTCCAGCCTCCACTCTCTTCTAAAATCACTGCTTTATTCTGCTGCCACAGGCATATTTCCACACTGACAATCTGATCACATTACTCTTCTGATTGAAATATTTCTATGCACATCCACTCACAGGAAAGAAAATCCAAAGATGCCTCTTGTAATATGATTCTGACTTACCTCTCCTGTCTCACCAACTATCCTCAACATCTTTAATTGCCTTTTTCCTTCAACCTTACAGGGCTCATCCTCTATATATTTGCTTATATTATTTCCTCTGCAAAATTATTCTTCTCTTTTCTCCCTTCTTCACCTTCTATTTTTCTCTACTCATTATTTCTGGAAAAAAATTTCCCATCCTTCAACATCAGCTGAAGTTTAATTCTTTCTTGTAATCTTTCTGTGATTTTTCTAAGTCCTTCCTGTTCAAACTGTGATCACAGAGGGGCACCTGGGTGGCTCAGTCGGTTGAGCATCCGACTTCAGCCCAAGTCATAATCTTGAGGTTTGTGAGTTCGGACCCCACGTCGGGCTCTGTGCTGACAGCTCAGAGCCTGGCGCCTGCTTGGGATTCTGTGTCTCCTTCTCTCTCTGCCCCACCCCCACTTGTGCTCTATCTCTGTCTGCCTATCAAAAATAAATAAATGTAAAAAAAAATTTTTTTTAAACTGTGATCACAGAAACATCAGACTCTTCTGGAAGCTGGTTAGAAATGCAGAATCTCAGTTCTACCTCAACCTACTGGGTCCCACTCCGGGTGACTTTTATGGATATTACAGTTTCAGAAGCAGTATGCTAGCTCAGACCTACTTCCAACAGCACAGCAGTATTAGCAGCACCTGGGAGCTTACTGGAAATGCAAGTAATAACCATAAAAGACTTGTATCCTAAATATATAAAGGATTCTGAAAGCTCAATGATAAACAACCAATATTTTCTTTTGCAAAAGATTTGAGCAGACATTTCACCAATGAAAATATACAAATGGCAAATAAGCATGTGAACAGATGTTCAACCTAACTAGTCACCCTGAGCTATCATTATATAAACTCTTAGAATAGAAAGAATAACAACAACAAATCCTGACAATACTTAGTGCTGCTGGCAAAAATGTGGAGCAACTGAAAATCCTATATATTGCCAGTGGGAATGCAAAATGGTGCAGACATTTTGGAAAGAAGTTTGTCAGCTTCTTATAAGGTTAAAAATGCACTTAGCATATGGCCCAGCAACGTCACTGCTCAACATTTACCCAGTGAAGTAAAAACAATATTCAGGCAAAAAACTATAGATAAATGATTATAGAAGCTTTATTCATGATCTCGAAAAACTCAAACCAACTTAAATGTTCTGAAACTGGTGAGTGAATAAGCCAACTATAGTCCATCCATACAATGGAATACTATTCAGCAATAAAAAGAAATGAACTGTGGACATACACAAGACCATAGATAAATCTCAAATTTATTCTGCTAAGTGAATGAAACTAGACTCAAAAGGCTACATACTACATTACTGCATTAAATGGCATTCTGGGAAGGACAAAACTATCTGATATAGAACATATCAGTAGTTTCTAGGGCCTGGTGGTACGGGTAGAGACTGACTACAAAGGAGCATGGGGGAATTTGACAGGATGATGGAACTATTCTACATCTTACTTTTGCTGGTGGAGTGGTTACATGACTCTTTACTTTCGTCAAAACTCACAGAACTATACACAAACAGGATGAATTTTAATATATGTAAATTATGCTTTAATAAAAAATATAGTATTAATATATATATTTCACATATATATTATATGTGATACCCACTTTTTTTTTTTTTTTAATTTTTTTTTTCAACGTTTTTTATTTATTTTTGGGACAGAGAGAGACAGAGCATGAACGGGGGAGGGGCAGAGAGAGAGAGGGAGACACAGAATCGGAAGCAGGCTCCAGGCTCCGAGCCATCAGCCCAGAGCCTGACGCGGGGCTCGAACTCACGGACCGCGAGATCGTGACCTGGCTGAAGTCGGACGCTTAACCGACTGCGCCACCCAGGCGCCCCTCACTTTTTAAAAATACATGAATAGTTGTTAAACTATGAAAATTGATGTATTTATTTTTTTATTTGACAATGCAATTCCATTCCATAGATTTTTACCCTAGTACTATTTTATACTTAGAAGCCTTTTATTGATCATTTTAAAATTTGGGTTTTTTTCTTAAGACCAAAAGACAGGTTTCTTCTGTCTATTATTAGTTCATAATTAATCAAAAGAACATATATATATATATATATATATATATATATATATATGTTACAAATTTTAGTAAAGAGTCATTAAATTTAAACATCTTATTGGAAGTATACATCTTAATAAGCTGATGGGGCTATTTTTTCCCAATTAATTCAACTATTTATAAATAAATGAATAAGATTATGAATGGATCCATGCCTATTTTCTCTTTTTGTAAACACTAAGTAAATAAATTCACACAAATTAAGTAGATAGAAATGGAAGGGGGTTTGTTAGAATGTTGGCACCATTTCTTTTAACTCTTCCAGTTTCATGACAAATTAAAAAATCACATAATGATCTATTACTAAGTAATTTTTTTTTTTTAGTAATCAGCTGAAAACTCAGGTTCCCATTCAACTTTATGTAAAGCAAAAAATTAGGAACTATTTGACATGCAAAAGTATTTTTGCTCATTACACTAAAATATAAATCTTCCATACCTTCTCAAACTCTCTTGCCCACCTTCTCCTTTTATGGTCTTTGTCAGGATTTCATGAACTTACACAAAACCAACCCTCCACTTTCATCTTTGGATGAAACACCATACTTCAAGACACGGGGTGGGGGTGGGGGGGCGCCTGGGTGGCTCAGTCCATTAGACATCTGACTTCAGCTCAGGTCATGATCTCATGGTTTGTGAGTTCAAGCCCTGCATTGGACTCTGTGCTGACAGTGAGGAGCCTGGATCCTGCTTTGGAATCTCTATCTCCTTCTCTCTCTGCCCCTCCCCCGCTTGTGCTCTCTGTCTCTCAAAAATAAATAAATGCAAAAAAAAAAATTTTTTTAAAAAGACACAGGGCCTGGTTTCCTGAGCAGCCACCAAGATGCAACCAAGAAGTATGGGGGAGCTAGATCTTTATGGAGGTAAACCTTGATGGAGGGGAAGAGCAGATAAGAGGGAGACAAGGAGAAAATGTCCCCCTCCTTTCTCGCTTTCTCATGGACTGCTCAGAGTTGAAGTTCCTCTTTTTGGTCCTTCTAGGAAAGTCCAAAATGCAGAGTGAATTGTGACTGCTAATGTCTCTTTGCAGTTCATTGTGGTAGCCAGTACAACAACACATATTTACTTGCCTCCCTTCTTTTCCCTTACCTTCATGGCCTGAGGCTTGTACCCTGCAAATAAAGTGTCCTATCAAGAACTGTGAAAGGCTTGAGACTCTATCCCTGCTTCTGAGCTAACAAGTGAGCCTGCCACAGTCTCATAGATGCTGGGAGAAGACACAAGTGGGATGAAGGATTTTGTTAATCATGGCACAGCAGGCAGTGTGTGCTTTGTGTTTATGTTGGCTCTCCTTGCACACTGAGTAACATGACGGTATAGGGCATACAGCAGATTTGTGTTACTGCCGAGAAACTCCAAACTTTGGAAACTCCCAATATTTTAAAGGGGCTTCTAGGAAACCTGTCCAACTTTTTCCCACAGGGGCATATTATCTTCACTATCTTGGTCAGAGAAAAAATCCTCACTTTGCTCCCAGGGTTGACACTATCCCTATGTTTTGAGGCTGTTCGCTACACAAACATCCTTCAGAAAAGAATCTTGGACAAAATCTATCACAGATGTGCAGAAACACCATGGAGACTTGCCCCCCAACAAGTCTTTAATCTTTGCCTTCAGATTCACTTTCTAAAAGACTGAAGCTAAGATAAACATTTATCAGAGTCATGCATTTTCTCAATTTTTGGATATTTCCCAGATCTTCTTCTGGATCCTCATTTCACTCTTTTTCACTCTATTCAATGTTCTGGCTTTACTTGTGCTTAGCCAATGAGAGGCACTATCATCAGATCTGAGGGTGGTGAGTGAGGTCAGAGTAGTTTTTTTCCCCTGCACCCTCCCTGCTAGGTCACGGTGTTGGCTTCTTTCAAGTGGCAGCTGTTCTGACAGCTAGTGTCAAATTTTATCTTTTTTCTTTTTTTAAAAATTTTTTATTTATTTTTGAGAGATAGAGAGACAGAGTGCAAGCTGGGAGGGGCAGAGAGAGAGGAAGACACAGAATCTGAAGCAGGCTCCAGGCTCTGAGCTGTCAGCACAGAGCCCAGTGGGGGACTCAAACTCATGTACCACCAGATCACCACCTGAGCTGAAGTTAGGCTCTCAACCCACTGAGCCACCCAGGTGTCCCTAATTTTACATTTTCTTAATAACACATATAAAATGTTTAACTCTTTTATCAAATAAGATGAGAATTGATGGTAATGAGAATAAATCTTATGTGATGTAACTTTAAAAAGCAAATTTTAATTACTTTACTGAACAACGTATAGTACATTAAATCTGAAAGAAATCACATTGAAGTTTTATTCAGAGTTTTTTCTAATATATTTTGAAAATGTTGATATTTTCAGAATACATCAAATTATGTATTTTTTAAAAGTTTTCCTCCTCATGGGGTGCCTGGGTAGCTCAGTTGAGTGTCTGACTCTTGATTTTGGTTCAGGTCATGAGCTCACAGTTCATGAGTTTGAGTCCCACATTGGGCTCTGTGTTGTCAGCTTGGAACCTATTTGGGATTCTCTCTCCCCCTCTCTCTCTGCTCCTCCTCTACCTGTGTGTGCACAGGCACATACGCTTTCTCTCTCTCTCTGTCTCTCTCTCTCTGTCTCTCTCTCTCTCACTCAAAATAAATAAATGAACTTAGCAAAAAGTTTTCCTACTCTATATTCTTTGGCCATTCTTGGGTGCTTTCAGGTACCAGAGAATAATATTGAGAAGAGTAGAAAAGGATTTCCATTATTCAAATGCATAGAAAGGACCACTTTCAAGCATTTAAAACTTGTTACTGATGGTCTATCTACTTTTTCCTCAATGGACTCTTCCTCAGAAGCCATCAGTTTTTTAAAAAATGGTCAGGAGATGAAAGAAACAAAGTTGTTTAAATAGAAATTGATATTATTCCCTCACCGTCTATATACCATATATCTGAATTCACCCCATTCTTAACTACCAAAAGTACTAGCTTCCACCCCAGGCTTTATCTTTAACAGAAATATATATAAATTCAGGAAAGACTCAAAGCCCTGTAGGTTCATGGTGCTGTGATTAATCATTGCAGGAGGCTTCCCCTTTGAAAGGCACCCAGACAGGTTCAACCTTCAGGCAATCCTCCTTTGTATATCCTTTAATAAAGTGGAACTGGAGCTTTTGTAAAGATAGGCTTGTTTCCTAGCAGATCAATTTTGGGGAGAAACTACATATGAAAGTAAAGTATCAGGAAATTTATTGTCTTCAAACCATTCATGCTTAGATATCTTGGAAAGTCATTTACCCCCAAGTTGATGATCACTGCACTATGCCATATCATATTTCCAAATATTGGGAAGTATGTTAAAAGCTTATGGAAATAATGAGTTACTGATTCACAAAAACTCAAAACTAACCAGTAGAAGGATAAAATTTATTTTACTGTCCTATTGAAAAGTATAGATATGTGGACACAATGTATAAAAAAGGGGGTGGAGGGGAGTAGTCTTAGGTAAATCCATATAATCCTAACATACTTCTCAGGATCAAAGTTCTTTGGCCTTCCATCAACTCCCATACTTTTCTATCCAGGTATCCATGTACCAGAGAGCTTCATTTACTACAGCAACATACATTCCTAAATGGAGTGTGAATCAGTGAGCTCATTTTCCTGACTTTTTGTGAGGTATATTCTCAACCTCTCAGACTGAATCTACAAATATGATTGTGGTCAGAGTTGCAGACCCCTCTTTCTGTCTCCTTTTTTCTAGGCAGTGAGAAAATGCATTAGAGACAAACAAGGAAAGCTCCTTTCTTGCCACTCTGAAATACTGAGCTCCAACTATATTCAAAGCAGTGAGAAAATCTTGCAGAAGCACTGGTTCTTGAAAACACGGTTGGTTTTTAATCTTGTTGCTTTTATTGTATTAGGGAACTGTTTAGTGTAAATTGGCATGTTTCAGAGGTTCCAAGTTTGATTTTATACTGTTTGATGAACAGATTCCACATTCAATTCTAAATCTCCACTTAAAATGCATTGTTAATTGTGCACCATTAAAAAACTTATTCAATCCCTAATTAGGATACATTGCCACCAGGTGGCAGGGGAATGCTTTCATTTCATGAACTTGTTTGGCAAAAACTAGTACTGCTATTTATTTTAACTACTTGCTTTTTATCATAATCTAGACTTCATTGGAGAGTAATAGTAACAATGTGGTATTGATCATTTTCAGTACTAACTGATATAAATTGCTCTCCCTCTCTGTAATCCCCGTGGCATTTTGATTACATATCCACTAGAAATCCAAACATCTTGATCTCTAGTTCAGTGATTGCCGATGTATGGTCTGCCGGGGTCCTCATGATCCTTTTGGAGACTTCATAAAGTAAAGAATATTTTCTTGGGGCGCCTGGGTGGCGCAGTGGGTTAAGCGTCCGACTTCAGCCAGGTCACGATCTCGCGGTCCGGTCCGTGAGTTCGAGCCCCGCATCAGGCTCTGGGCTGATGGCTCGGAGCCTGGAGCCTGTTTCCGATTCTGTGTCTCCCTCTCTCTCTGCCCCTCCCCCGTTCATGCTCTGGCTCTCTCTGTCCCAAAAATAAAAAACGTTGAAAAAAAAAAAAATTAAAAAAAAAAAAAAAAAGAATATTTTCTTAATAATGCTAAGACATTATTTGCCTTGTTCACTCTAATTTTTTCACAAGTGTACAAATAGTCGAGTTTTCCAGAGGCTACATGACATGGATAAAACTGTCATTCTGTTAAGAAATGTATTATTGTTGTATGTTTGCATTTTAAATTTTCTCAGTTTTAATTTCCAATGTGTAAATATTGGTAGATATGAGCTATACAAACTAAAGTTCTTTGAGATCTTCAATAATTTTTAAGAGTCTCAAGGAGTCCTGATATCAAAATAACTTGAGAAGTACTACTCTAATTAGTTAATCAGTTCTACTTAAATGTTGATGTATTTTTCTATTTCTCCTGAGGACAGTGTTCTTCTCATACTTACCTCTAGATCCAATCCCATAGAGAACCTAGCACTAACCATGGATACTAGACACTCAGTACAGATGTGCTGATAACTAGAAGGTGTTACTAGAATGAAACAAGTATTAATGGAAACACATCGTTTTAAGTTTAGCCATTAAAATTAAATAATCAAATATTTGATTCAAATAGAAGTCTTCATATAAAAGCTTAAACCAATTACAATTTGGTTCATTTCCTCACTAGTCTTTCACTGTATTATGAATACATTTGTCTTATCTCCAAGGTTCAAATTTTTAAAGATTTTTCACATGTTAGAATTTACCTTCCTGTACATAACCTTAAAATGTCAAGTTTTGGTCACAAAATATCTCTAAATTTCCTCCTAACATCCAGTTATAATAAAGTTCACGGATATCATATATCTTCTTTCTCAGACATCAGTTTTCAGCACTTTTTTTTCTAAAATTCTAGTTTTATCACTTTTTTTGAAATTAAAATTTAATAATAGAATTTTGATGGTAAATACGGCCTTGATGCCCTGTAAATTACCTTTGATACAAACTCTTTTTTTTTAAGTTAGCATATTTTACCAACACATTCTGAATACCTTTTTTTTTTAACTACAAAAAGTTATAAATGTTTTTACACAAAAACTTTAAACAGAACTATTACAAACACCTTATCTCAGTTCTAATGAAAATATATCAGAAACCATCAAAACTGAACAGGAAGTCATGTTTAATTATGCACTGAGAACATGAGAAGTGTTTAACATATCTGAAACACAAAGGTATTGTTGTAACACAATATCATGTGAAATTGGAAACTGATCACTTAAAATGGCAATTAGATGAGATATGAAGAAAGAGCATGCTGAGAACAGCCTTTCAAACACAGGCAAATATGGCTAGTGTAAACAATACTTAGCCCTTTTTTATCCTTCCCCTTCACAGTATGGAATCCATATATCCAAAATGCACTTTTTTACACTTTTCAAAAATACTCATGTTCCCAATGGCAACTTAAAGGACGTTTAAATTCTTTTCCTAATGTTTATTTATATTTGAGAGAGAGAGAGAGAGAGACAGAGTGTGAGGGGGGTAGGGGCAGAGAGAGAGGAAGACAGAATCTGATGTAGACTCCAGGCTCCGAGCTGTCAGCACAGAACCTGATGTGGGGCTCTAACTCACAAACTGCAAGATCATGACCTGAGCCAAAGTTGGATGCTTAACTGACTGAGCCATCCAGGCACCCCTACTTAAAGCAACTTTTAAAGAAATCTGAACCCTTGTCTATTTCCATGTGTAACAACAACAAAAGAGCAAAGTATATTATCTGAAAATTGCCAAAGATTTTGTCGTCTTTAATTTAAATCTGTGAGATGTTCTTAGAAGTCATTGGGCATAATCTTTATTTCCTGAGTAGAAGCAAACTTCTGCAGGAGGAAGCTGATGACAGGATACCTAGCTGGACTCCTCATAAGCCCATTCAATGCCTACTGCTTTTCTCTCTGATATGAAAACATAAAGGGGAGATCTGACATATTTATTCAGGCTATTCATGGAAAGCAAAATTCTACTACTGACAATTAAGGGAGACTTAAGACTATGTTTATGAATCAAATTTTCTTTCATTGCTCTACTCCCATTTTTATTTTTAATAATAATCCTATAATTGTAGTGCCCCTCTAGGATACCCAAACTCACCTAAGGGCAGAACTGAGAGGTGGAGAATAATCAAAGAGAGCCAGGCTAAAGCCAGGTCGTCTTTAAGTCTTCCATTCTCTTCAAACCAATCTACCATTGTAGGTTAATTGAATATTCCCATTTCTGAAAATCTCCCTTCCCTAGCTGCCCCCAAGCATCAGAAAGCCACTCCTAGATATGATTTAAGGGATGGACCTATCATGAGAGTAACGAAGTCCAGCAGGGTCTCCCTGAGTGGCAAGAGGGATGGAATTGATTTGTCTGGAAGCACCAATAAGCCCGAACAGCAGATGTGCTGCCCTGCAATTATAAATCTCCCCTCATTTCTTCTCAGGACATGTTATCAGCAAGTTACTAGAAGGATTAACTTTACGTATTCCAAAGAGACAAGATGAGAAGACAATCCAAAAGGACAAGACAACAAGCAAGGCATGAATTAAGGTAGATAATCAATAAAGGCTATTGATTGACTTGATAACATACATTTGTCTTGCAGTATGGATGTTCTTTAAGGAAAATAAAATCAATCTAATGAAACAACACAATATATGAACTCAACATAAATGATGATGATGGTTATAATTACAAAAAGAATGATGACAAAGAACAATTAATACAGTTCAGTTACTTTCATCAAAGAGGTAAGGTACATTACATTACCTATGTCCACAAACACAGAATTTTCTTTTTCCTCTATTCATCATATCTAAGTTCATGAATGTTTTCATTCATTTGTTCAAAGAAATAAATAATGAATGCCTATTACATGCAAGATGCTAGTTATGAAATATGGACTAAAAATAGATCAAACAAGATCTTTATGAAAGTACAGTGATAGTTCTACCATGTTATATATATATGTATGATATTATTATTATTAATACAAAAAAAATTATATGCTTTAAAACAATATATTGTTGTCCTCTTCTGGGGCCTAGACTGGTCTAGTTTGTAGCCAAAGGCAGACAAAGGCAGAAAGTCTCTGGAGTAAAACTGCCATTAGGAGAGCCCTATCCTGAGTAGACTGAAGACAACAGCAACAAGAGGGACAGTCCCAGATGTAGGCAAGAATGAAATATATGACTAGGCCAGGCATCTATGCCCCATTATGGTCTAAAGATCAAGATGTAACAGAAGAGGCCAGAGTACTGGGAATAGGTTGGTACGGATTACTACAGATCTGGGATTTGATCTTACCCTACTCACAAGCTAGTAAGTTTGCCTGAAACTATTTCATAAGTATTGGAAGAAGATATGAGACTTGTGGGTCAGAAATACAAGACTATTTCTTATGGCACAGCAAGAAGGAAACATTACTTCATTCCTCAAGGATGTTCCCTGAAAATAATGGCCCATGGAAAACGTAGTCATGGCTTTGCATTCTTGGTATACCCAGCAAGATGTGAACGAGTGAGAGAGTCATGAGGCATATCTCCTAACAAGTACTAGAGCACACCAGGCAAATGTGTCAGATCTGACAGTACAGAGTGAAAGGATGCTAGAATTCCATTTATCTGCAACACTGGCTAAGAGATTTACTGACAATTTAAAGCAGACATCTTTCAACCCAACCTGGATATTACAATTGGGATATTTAAAAAATCACATCCCAATGGGTACCTGGGTGGCTCAGTTTGTTAAGCATCTGACTCTTGATTTGCACTCCGGTCGTGAGTTTGTTTCATGAGTTTGAGTCCTGTGTGGGGCTTTGTGCTGACAGCACAAAGCCTGACTGGGGATTCTCTGTCCCTCATTCTCTTTCTCTCTGACCCTCCCCTGCTCACACATGCACAGACACACATGCTCATGTACAGGTGTGCCCTTCCTCTCTTTCTCTCTCTCAAAAATAAATACATAAACATTAAAAAACATCCACATCCCAGAGATTCTGATTCAACTGGTATATCATGTAGCTTGCCATGCATGGGTTGTTTTTTTTTTTAATTTTTTTAAGTGTGTTTATTTATTTATTTAGCGAGAGAGAGAGAGAGAGAGAGAGAGAAGGGGAGGGGCAGAGAAAGAAGGAGAGAGAATCTTAAGCAGGCTCTGCACTTTCAGCACAGAGCCCGATGTGGGGCTTGAACTCACAAACAATGAGAGCATGACCTGAGCCAAAATCAAAAGTTGGACACTTAACCAACTGAGCCTCAGGCGCCCCACCATGAGCATTTTTTAAAAAGTGATTCTAATGTATGAAGTTGCGACTCCTGATTTAAATAGTCTATGTGGGATTAGATTGTGTGTCTCCATCTTCCCCAATGATAAGGATCACGTACAAAAATGGTTCTCAAACTTTAGCAAGCATGAGAATTACATGAAAGGCTCTAAAACACAGATTGCTAGGCTCCAATCCCATAGTTTCTGATTTAGTAGGTATAGGGTGGGGCCTGAGAATTTGTAATTCCAATAAGTTCCCTGGTGATGCTGATGCTGTTGGTCTGGAGCCATTCTTTGAAAACCACTGATTTAAAGCAATGCTTTTCAAACTTGTATGAATACCTGAGATCATTATTAAATTCAAATTCTGATTTGAATTGAGATAGAGGTGGGTTCCCAGAGCCTGCATTTCAACTAAGTTCCCAGATAATAGCAATGCTGCTGGTACCTGGTCCACATTTTGAATACCAAGGATCTGGGGTTCCAGCTAAAAATATAAAATCCAAGGCCCCATTTGAGACCCACTGAATTAGAATCTCCAGGAAGAGACCTGGTTTAAGTTACCAAACACCCCAGATGATTCTTTTTAAGACCAGGAGTAGTTATAACTTGAAAAGTTGAAAGTAAAAATAATGTAATCAAACCTGAACTTCTCATTAACTTACATCTAATTCAAGATAAATTTAATGATTCATGTTCAACTAACAGTAACTTTTAAGCCCCAGCTGAAAGCTTGTGAAGGGTAGCAGAATATGCTGCCCCCAAGATATGTTGAAAACAATTGAGAAGCAGATACAAGAAAAGCTCCTTTCCCTCCCCCTATTTGTCTAAAAGCAGGACATAAATTCTCTACTAGCAAGGACAGAAAGCTAATTACTGAAGATAACTCTAGACCCTTTTCAGTCCAAAAATGGCACCAGAGGAATCTATACAACAAATCTAAAACTATCCCTTACACACACCATTAGTTTCTCCATGTATTTTCCTTCCCACAATTTGCCACAGTCCTTTTCCTTTGTCTTGTTGCTTCTCTAAAAATGTATCCTCCTATTGTTAAGATGCTATAAAAGCCCAAGTTCTAACCACCCTTTGAGTTACTCATTGTTAAGTGCTCCCCTGTGTATGCACAATGCACATGTCAATACACTTCTGTGTTGTTTTTCTTCTGTTAATCTGTCTTTTATTAGTCTAATTCATATGGCTGCAGTCAGAGAACCCAAGATGGGTAAAGGAAAAGATTTTTCCCCTCCCCTACATTTGGAATGAGGGAAGTTAAATTCCTTGTGTGCGGTCATTCTGAATGGGGGCCAACACAGAAGTCAGAATTTGAGCAGCTAAGATCTAACCATAGAGAAAGCTGAATAATAACCTAGAAAGAAAAAAAATAACCTAGATTTCAACAACCAGAGCCAAATATAAAGGCTATTCAGAAAGACGTTCATTATAGAAACAGGAGGAAATGCTGAAAGGAATCTAGCTGACAAGCCAAACAATCCAAGGGTGGGAGAAGAAGCTGGAGAACAGATCAGGGAGAGAGACACAAGCCGTGGCAGTACAGTTAGCATGGGTTTTGGAAACATGAGGCCACACACTGGCAGCCAGAATAGCTTCCACTGAAGCTGTTTTGTGTTAGTGTTGGTTTATTTTATTTTATTTTGTTTTAATTTTATTTTTAAATGTTTATTTACTTTTGAGAGAGAGTTAGAAAGTGAACAGGGGAAGGGCAGAGAGAAAGGGAGAGAGAGAGAATCCCAAGCAGGCTCTGCACTATCAGCACGGAGCCCAACACGGGGCTCGAACTCATGAACTACGAGATTGCGACCTGAGCTAAAATCAACAGTCAGACGCTTAACTGACTGAGCCATCCAGGCGCCCAGTGTTAGTGTTGTTTTAAGCCTCAGAACCCCATCTGTCCCTAATAAAATAATTAAGGATCTGCCAATAAATACTTAAATGTTAAATAAATTTATAAAGCAAATATTTTTCTTTAAATATAAATTAACACTTCTAAGTCATATGTTTAATATATATTTCCACCAAGTTGTGTTTATTAAAACACACATCACTGAGTCCTAATATTTTAAAAGAATAGCATATTTAAGAGGAAAAAAGGAAAGTGGAGAAAAAGTTATCTAAACTATATTTTTATTATTATCCTGTTTTTACTAAGGTCCTCTAATGTTCCCTTTTATATCATTTCTACCACATACTTTGCTCATCACTGTTAGTAAGTAATGTGTGTATATATATATATATATATATATATATATATATATATATATTCAAGCTTTTAATCTAACATGAAGCTGAAACAAGTTTAAGGTGTTTTGAAGTCAGTACCTAAGGAGTCAAAACATATGTCAAAACATCTCTGATGAACTTCAGTATTAAATATATATTAAACATGCTCTACTCTCTCAAAAGGATTCATTTTTATCCTTGACATCACAAATCTTTATTAAAGCAATAGCAAAAGATGAGGCTCAGAAGAGGACTAAATCACAAAGGGGAATTATCAGTTGAAATATGTTCTTTGGAGCCTGTATTTTTAGCAAATGGCTGAAATCCGTAAGTATGGAAGAAAATTTTTGCCTTTGCAGGATCTACACGAATAATTCAGATACAGTGTTTTCTATTATGTTTGAGAGAGCTTAATAATCAACTGCCTCCTGTCTTTATTTTCCAGGTTCCTCTTTTCTCTGGATCTTTCCTCAAGGATCGTATTCACCACTTCCCAACCTCACTCATCATTTCCACACAGATGTCCCTAAATCTACATCCCTGCCCAGGCTTCTTTCTGGAGCTTCAGACTCACATTCTCAGCTGTTTGTTGGCTGTTATTCCCCAGCTTTCCTATCTGAACCATAAATTCAGCTTATCCTAAACCAGTTTAACAACTTTCTTCCCCAAAAGAGATTCTTCTTTGGTTTTCAGGTAATAGGAATTCCATTTTTTCTTACTTTCATGTTCATAACTACTGCGTCATTTTCAACTCTTCTTTCTTCTTCCCTTAAATTCTAGTGGTCATCAAGTAAAAAATTTCTGTGTTCTCTCTCTCTCCTCTGATCCTCATTTCCTCCATTTTGTTTATGCCCTTATTACTTTTAACTGAAGTTCCATAACAGAAGAGGGAGAGGATCTTCTCTTTTCCTGTCCATCCTCAGCACAGCTGACAGATTTTTCTTCCTTATCTGCAGCTCTCAACTCCGTGGCTCTAAAATCTTTAAAGTCTCTTTGCCCATCATATTAGCATTTTCACCCTGGTATTCAAGATCCTACTAATATAGGCTACTATATTATATAGGATCCTACTAATAACAGGCCTGGCGCACATTCCCAATCTTACTTCCTACTACTTTCCCTAATGTTCCACATGTTCCAAACTTGGTTGCCTCTCTAAATAGGATCTGTGCCTTCTTCCTTCTAAGGCTTTCTTTCCTTCCTGCCACTTAAAAACAGCTCAGCATAGTGGAAAGACAAGCTTTGATCTTTGGACTCACTGCATTCAAATTCCTACTCATCAAATGTGTAATTGTGGGCAAATTATTTAAGTTTTCAAATCCTGTTTCATAATCTTTAAAATGTACATAATTCTTACCTCAAAGCTATAGCTTGAGCTTTAAATGAGATAATCCAGCAAAGGAACTCAGTACACATTACTGTTCTTTTTTCCTTCATGTAGACAAATCTCAAACATTGTGTTCTCACTCCATTAAGCTTTCTTCATCTTCTAACCCAGATGTGACCTCTGCCTTATTTTTCAGTAATTTGTATGAATCTTAGGGCATTAACTTTACTCTGTATTAAAATCATTTACCAAAAAAAATTATTTATCAAATTATGGAATATTTGATGCCAATTATCTTGTTTTCCCATCTCAGGATTTCTGTGGCACTCCACACAGTGTCTTGAATCTAGCTTAGTAAATATTTGTGCAATGGAACTGATTTGACTATTTCCAGTAAAAAACAGGATGTAGGAAAAAAGCCCTTAGCTAATCCTAGGTCTATAGGGATAATCTACCAATAAGATAAGTAAGAGATAAGGTTGCAGAATGAAGAGACTACATATTTAACTACAGACATCAAGACTATATACCTTCTGGCAGAACTCATTTCCAGTTATGAGAACATCAAACTAAACCTCAGGGCTACATCTCCAGGAGACATAACTTCCCTGTCCCAAAATTTGAAGGATCCAATGCCACTATATGAAAGTAGACACCAAGAATTACAAACCCAGTGAGGGTCAATGGAGGTGGTTTCACCAGATGATGCCAAAAAATGACCTATGACACAAATACTGTTAACAAAATCAGCATAGATAGGAGTGGGTCTGACTACCAGGTTGGATACAGTTTCAAGCAATTTGTTACCACTCTATAAAATATCTCTCCTCATTTTTCTCATATTTTACTATGAATACAGATTTCACATGGATGCACATGCTGTGTGGTGAAAGGCCATTTACTGCCTTTATCTCAGGTTCTAAATTCTTGCAAACATGGCTTTAGTAAAGCCATTTTTATCTAATCAACTAGAATTTCTTCACATACGCTTTCAATATCTCAAAAAAGCATGGAAGTTCCTTCTTCTTTGGTATCAATTCAAGGAAAAATATTCCAATTCATTTGCCCTTCAATCTGGAGCATTCAACTTCAGCTGAGGTCATGATCTCACGGTTCTAGAGTTGGACCCCCGTGTCGGGCCCTGTGGTGACAGCTCAGAGCCTGGAGCCTGCTTCAGATTCTGTGTCCTCCTCTCTCTCTCTGCCCCTCCCCTGCTCATGCTCTGTCTCTCTCTTTCTCAAAAAGTAAACATTTAAAAAATTTAAAAATCCTTCACAATATGCACATCATAAATGAGTTAATCCTGACTAGAGCATTATTAGTTTCTGGGTTTGCTCTAAACAGTTTTATTGAAAATAATTTTATTTTTTTTAATGTTTATTTATTTTTGAGACAGAGTGTGAGTGGGGAGCGGGGTGCAGAGAGGGGAGGACACAGGATCCAAAGCAGGCTCCACACTGAAAGCACAAAGCCCCTGTGAGGCTTGAACTCACGAACTGCGAAATCATGACCTGAGCCGAAGTCAGACGCTAAACCTACTGATCCACCCAGGCACCCTGAAAGTCATTTTAAGTAAGGGTAATAGAAAGTTTAAAGAATCATTAATGAAAGTATCAGTTTTGTCCAGATGGCAAGTATTTGCATCTGTGATGTCAGGATTAAAAGTTACCGCAGTGCCTGGGATGGTGTTTCGCACACAATGTTGTGGATCCAGTCTCCATAACTGAGAGATAATCCGTATTAAGACTGTCCTGAAGTTCAGTAAAATATGTAGCATACTCAGTTTTCCCCTAGATCAATGCTTCAAAAGAGAATAGAAGAATTCTGTGGCCTAAAGGAAAAGGGAAATTAGTTTTGCAGCCCACACAGGAGACAAAAGAATGATCTTCTGTTCTGTGGCTATTTTTTGCTATGCGTTTAAAGTATGTGATATTGTGAAATCATGATTGGAATGCTTTCTATTAAAAAAAATTCTCCTAAGGAAAACCACGGAAAACTCCCAAGAAGTCAGAAAAGCTGAAAACCTCAAACAAGAACGTATTGAGTAGCGGCTGTTCTCAGGATTTGTCACTCTCCCTGTTTAACAAGTGCAAATGCACAAATATGATGATTTTCTTTACCTGCCTAACCTCCAGGGGCTCCCATTTACCCCTGGTGAAATTCCAAGTCCTGCATATGACTTTCAGATCCTCTCAAGGCTGGCCTCTGCCTCATCTTCCACCTTCCTCCTTGCCTGCCTGCTGTGTATCCACCTGCTCCCACCTCATCCCTCTCTGCTCCGGCCACACTGAGCTCCTTTTCCTGGCCTTTGTGTTTTGTGCACACTCTTCCTTCTTTCCCTCTTTTCCACCTTTTTCACCTGGATATATTACCCTTAACTCCCTCGTCTCAGTTTGAATGTCATCTTCTTGCAAAAGACTTTCTTGACCCCCAGCCCAGCTTGGGAGCACCTCATTGATGTTCCATAGTGCCCATACTTCCCTCATCACACACTATTGTAATGGTGGGTTTGTTTTTCTGTGTCTGTTTTACTTGTCTGCATTTTCCATAACATCGTATATAATTCAGTAGGGTCAGGGACCATGTCTGTACAGTGTAATAGCATTCTTCAAACTAGGGCAGGTGTATTCCTGGGTGTACGCAAACAATTTCCAAAGAAGTACATGAGTAAAAGTAGTCTTTAGGGACTCAGATACCAGAACTTCCAATTCCACGTCTCCTTTCCCAAAACAGATCTGCCTGAAAACCTGCCTAAGATCAGGCATAAATGCCAGTCCTCATTTCTCACTCTCTTTTCAAAATTACCCTTTTCTCACTTCATGAAAGAAAAGCCTACCTCTCACTGATGCCAAATCTTAATATGGAGAGTTTCATAGGATATAAAAACCATCAAGAAGACAAACTCTTCAAAGCAAAAATTGAATATCAGTGTTAGTGCAGCCTCCTTTAATTGAATCACCATCAACCCACAGCATGAGTTTAGCATCTTCCCTATCTTTTAGATATTTCTGTTAATGTAAAATGTGGGCAGGAACTTGTGCTATTTGGCCAAAATATCTGAATTCAAATTTATTCTGGACACAGTCACAGAGATGGTCATTTTTATTCTCCCCATCAACTGTTTTCTTTTTTCCCCCACATTTACTGAGATGTAATTGACAAACAAAAATTTTACACATTTGGGGCATACAACGTGATGATTTCACATATGTACACATTGTGAAAGAATTACCACAATCAAGTTAACACATCCATCAGCTCAGTTACCTTCTGTGTGTGTGGGGGGCGGGGGGGAGGTTGAGAATGCAAAATCCTCTCTCTTAGCAAATTTCAAGTAAACAATACAGTGTTATTAACTATAATCACCAGGCTGTAAATTTGATTCCCAGAACTTATTCATCTTATAACTGAAAATGGTACCCGTTGACCAATATCTCCTCAAAGCCCTGGAAACCATTGTTCTATTCTCGAGCTCTCTAAGTTGAACTTTCTTAGATTATACATATAAATGAAATCATATGGTATTTGTCTTTTTGTATCTGGCTTATTTCACTTAGCATAATGTCCTCCAAGTGCATTCATATTGTTGCTAATGGCAGGATTTCCTTCATTTTATGGATGAATAATATTCCACTGTGTATATATACTTTTCTTTATCCATTATCCACTCATCAGTGGACACTTAGGTTGTTTCCATATCTTGGCTATTGTGAACAATGCTGCAATGAACGATGAGGGTGCAGCTATCTCTTAGACTACTGATTTCATTTCCTTTGCATACATACCCAGAAGTGGAACTGCTGAATTAAATGGTAGTTCTATCTTTAATTTTTTGAGGAACTGCTACTCTATTTTCCATAATGGCTCTACCTACTTGCCAACTTTTTTCTAAGAATTCATACTTTCAAAAGAGAGCCCTGTGGAAGTGAAGCAAAAGGAGCTTTGGAGACAAATATTGAAGAAGGAAAGCTCATGTCCAAGTTATAAACTCATCCATATGTGACCCTACACAAGGATTCATCTCTGGTTCTCAAACTATTCATTTGCCTAGTTGAGAATTAGAATTCCTACATGAGATGCTTGTCAAGAGCATGAATATTAACACATTTATTTGAGCTTACTTTTTTTTTAATGACTAAAAGACTAAATCTAATGTAAATGATTGACTTGACATTTTCTTTTTCTTCTTTTTTTAAAGTTTATTTATTTGAAGAGTGGGAGAGTGCACATGAATGGAGTAGAGGCAGAAAAAGAGGGGAGAGAGAGAATCCCAAGCAGTCTCCGTGCTGTCAGTACAGAGCCTGAAATGGGTCTCAAACCCACAAACTGTGAGATCATGACCTGAACTGAAACCAAGAGTTGGACACTTAACCGACTGAGCCACCCAGGAGCCCTGACTTGACATTTTCAATGAATTGAATAAACTAATTGGAACTCCCAACAATTAAGTAGTGGGAGTAGGGCGGGGTGGGATACACACACACACACACATATGCTATTGTCACTGCATACAAACATTTTACATTAGCACACTCTATTATTAAAGCTGTATTGAAATTGACAACACCTCCATTTTTCCAATGCTTTCTATGTTAAAAACCCAAATAGGGTATGTCTAAGAGAAAGAGTAATATCCCTGATTAATTGCCATTTGTTAATTCTTCAAAAGATCCTTTTGGTGTATTTCCCAAATATTGAGAAAATAAATGACTCTAAGATCAAGTAACAAATTCGTTTGAAATTCAAATCACTTTTCAACAAAATTGGAAGAGGACTTGATTGTTAGCAATTGAAAATAGCATTTGACAACAGGAACATGTATAATGGATATTTTTAAGTGTGTAGCTGTTATCACTATTCTTTCCATTTTCACCTACTTTTATGGGAACAAAGCTTTTTTAGCACTTACGTCTATATCAGTCATTTTCAAAATGCAGTCCAAAAACACCTACGAGTCCTTGAGATTCTTTCAGGTGTCCGTCAAATTCTCCCTTTTCCAGCTACACATTTTCACGCAGCTAGATTTTCTTCACAGGTTTCAATCAGAACAACATACTGCAAAAGATGCATAAGTAGATATGAGAACCCAGTTGCCTTTCTGTTTTTTAATTATTTTATTTTTTTAATGTTTATTTATTTATTCTGACAGAGACACGGCATGCACATGCATGTAAGCACAAGCAGGGGAGGGGCAGAGGGAGAGAGACAGAAAGAGAGAGAGAGAGAGAGAAAGAGAGAGAGAGAGAGAGAGAGAGAGAGAGAGAGAGAGAATCCCAAGCAGGCTCCACACTGTCAGCATAGAGCCCAACACAGGACTTGATCTCACACAACTGTGAGATCATGACCTGAGCCAAAATCAAGAGCTGGATGCTTAACTGAATAAGCCACCCAGGCACCACCCCTCTTCCCCAGTTGCCTTTGTAAAGTAAGGCATCAGATTTGCAAATACGAAAAATAATGCCAATATTTTCACTATTTTTTTAAAATATGTCTTTAAAAATGTTACTTATGGGGCGCCTGGGTGGCGCAGTCGGTTAAGCGTCCGGCTTCAGCCAGGTCACGATCTCGCGGTCCGTGAGTTCGAGCCCCGCGTCAGGCTCTGGGCTGATGGCTCGGAGCCTGGAGCCTGTTTCCGATTCTGTGTCTCCCTCTCTCTCTGCCCCTCCCCCGTTCATGCTCTGTCTCTCTCTGTCCCAAAAATAAATAAAAAAAAAAAAAAAACATTGAAAAAAAAAATAAAAAAAAAAATAAAAATGTTACTTATGGTTATATGTAATGGGTTTCTGACTTTTATTTTTTAATTAGTAAATAAATATTTTTAATTTCTCAATTTTAATTTCTAATGCAGAAAATATTGATAAAACCCACATAAACAAAAGCTCTTTGAGGGTCTCAATAATTTTTTTTCAGCAAAGCAACATGCTTCTTTATTTCCCTGTCTTTCCATCTTAGTCTTCCTGCAGGATGGTGATGGGCTGGGAGGCTTCCCTCTGACTCAGGCCCTGGACACTCAGGAATTCCTGGGGTGGGAAAGTTAGGTAGGTAGAGGACTGCCACCCCAGCTTTATTCCTACTCTGCCTTCTGGGAAATCAAAAGCCCATCCTGCCCCCCAATCCTAACTAACACTGCTGCTTTTTTAAAATTCCAGGTGGCCTTAAAAAGAGAGTGTGGGGAAAGGGTATGAGGGGGAAATCAGAGGGCTGCCCTGTTTGGGGAAGGAGCCCTTGAGAAAATGGATCAGAAAATGGATCAAAGCTCAGTATTGGGTGTGAGGGGTCCACCCTGGTTCCTGGGGCAGGCAGGTGACTAGGGAAGTGATTCAAGAGAGTGAAGGTCACCAGCAGGTCCTCCTGCTGCCTCTACCACCCCTGCTCATGAGGCTCCAATGATTTTTAAGAGCATAGAGGCACCTGGGTGGCTCAGTGGGTTAAGTGTCTGACTTTGGCTCAGGTCATGATCTCGAGGTTCTTGAATTCAAGCCCCGCATCAGACTCTGAGCTGACAGCTGAGAGCCTGAAGCCTGCTTCAAGTTCTGTTTCTCCCTCTCTCTGTCCCTCCCTTGCTCATGCTCTGTCTCTCTCTCTCTTTCAAAAATGAGTAAACATTTTAAAAAATTTTTAAATAATTTTTAAGAGTGTAAAAGCGTCCTAAGTTCAACAAGTTTGAAAAAATGCTGATCTATATAAGAATAAACTGATGTTTAAACCAGCCTCAATAGAGCAATATATGATATTTATCATTAATAATTTAATAATTGAAAAAATACACAAATCTATGTTAAGATATCTATTCTCAATAAAGCTTTTCTGTGTTTAATAATTTATCAAAATTTGTAATGTAATTATTTTTTCACTAATCAATTGTGTAAAAACAATAATTATAACGCAACATAATACAGAACAGAAACACTGACATTTGAAGCGTCTTTTTTTTTTTAATTTTTTTTTAACGTTTTATTTATTTTTGAGACAGGGAGAGACAGAGCATGAACAGGGGAGGGTCAGAGAGAGGGAGACACAGAATCTGAAACAGGCTCCAGGCTCTGAGATCTCAGCACAGAGCCCGACGCGGGGCTCAAACTCACGGACCGCAAGATCATGACCTGAGCCGAAGTCGGCCGCTTAACCGACTGAGCCACCCAGGCGCCCCTGAAGCGTCTTTTTAATACATTTTTTTGGAGTAAAGTATAATAGGCTGATCAATAAAAGATTTTCAAGCAAAAAATATATTACATTAGGATAAAATAATGTGGAGTAAATGGAACAGAATTATGTGTTTCAAGAGAAAAGAAACAATGTAAAAATTCTGACAGTTAAACAAGAGCTCCTCAAATTTGAAAACATTGCAGTACATCATTGTATTTCCAGAACCTAAAACATTATGTGTTTATTTCATGAATGAGAGATATCCTTTAACCCCTGACTCAAAATGAGAAACAAAACAATGTAGGAAGCAGAACCACACTAGTCCCCATATGCTTCAGTCTAGCCAAACAGAACAAAATGTGTTAGAACAAAAGAGGACTTCATACCATAGAGAATTCCAGGTGACATTGGAAAACTAGGTCTAAAATAAACTCAAGTCCAAATGAGGAATCTTAGAGATAAATCACATAAAACGTTTATAATTGTGCCTAGTGTATGGCAAGTCTTCATAAATATTAGCCACCCTTATTTATGATTTTATCACGTCATTATCATTACCAATGGCCTTAGCCTATTTGGACTTCACGTAAGAATTCTCAGCTACTGGGGTACTTCCAAAGGATGTTTTTGGTCTTCAGTATTTTTTTTTAATTTTTATTTATTTATTTTGAGAGTGGGGAGGGAGAGAGAGGATACCAAGCGGGTTCCCCACTGTCAGCGCAGAGCGCAATGTGGGACTCGAACTCACAACCCACAAGATCATGACCTGAGCTGAAATCAAGAGTCCACACTTAACTGACTGAACCACCCATGCCCATGGTCTTCAGTCTTAAGTGAACTTCCCCCATGCCACTTAATTGCCCCTACTTGACTCTTTCGACACTCACTCCTGTTTCTATTTTGAAAATTCTGGTCATTATGTAATTCTTACATAATTATATTTCCTTTTTCATAAGCTAACTACTCTATTGCCCCATGATTCCATCCTCAGATCATCACTCTTCTAATTTTCTATATTTTCTCTGAGTAATGTTTTCAACATCATTTCCTAATCTTCCTTTCCAGCTTTAACCTGCCCTCAAACTGTGAACCACATGTCCATTAAGAGATGATTTGGGTGCTCATAATGGATGAAATGCATTGATCATTTTGCCCCCACCTCCGAATTTTCTTACTTTATCTTAGCTCTTTTAACTAGTAGCACAGGCATTTCACCAAATGGCATTGGCAGTTTTGGCATATCCATTGTTTCTCCTCTTTCCTCAGCATTATTTCCTCTTACCATTAAGTTCTTCTCATTTTACTCCTAAAATATTTATTAATTCAGTACCCTTCCTCCCAAACCCTTCTGCATCTATTGCTCTTGTTGAGGCTCCAGGATCTCTCACAACTGTACTATCGTAATGGCTCGTTAACTGGCCTCCCCAACCGTAATCTGCCCTCCTCAAATCTACATACACTCCCTGACCATGTCTGTCTGCCTTAAATATCATTCAGTGGCTTCTCATCTAGGAAAGGATCAAGTAAAAGCCCTTTAACACCACACACTAGGACCCTCATTGTTTCACCTCTTTCTCTTCTAACACAATGCACCCTATTACACTCCAAAAAGACAAAATTACATGCAGTTTTGTAAACCCAACAATCTTTCCTTTGCTTGATCCTTTGCCTGAAATTTTCTGTCCACACTTTTTATGTTAGATAATTTTTATTCATTTAAATGTCAAGAAATCTTCGCTGACCTCATCAGTCCAAAGGCTAAAAGTCTTGACGTACAGTTCTAAATTATCTGTGTAATATATATATTTATATATACATATCTGTAGATCTTCCACTAGACTATGATCCCATTAGGACATGAATGTTGTCTTATACATCTGTTTGTCTCCAGCACTTTACCACAGTGCTTCAACTATAGTCACTGAATAATCAATGTTGAACCAAAGTTTTGGATAACTGCTCACAACTCAGGGCCATACTTGGTTAAACAAACAAAATGAAATGATAGCTCCTGGGGAAAGTTAAAATTTGTTTTAAATGAAGCTTCATTAAGAACCTAAAAGGGAAACATGAGAAGTAAATAAGTAAAGTACAAAGGCCTTATAAAGTAAGTTTGATAATCCTAAAATAATTCAAATCTAGTTATAGATTGTCTAGACATATTAATCTTTTCTATTACAACTCTATCAAGTTTCAATGCTAGTTTCAGATTCCCTACACAGAAAAACTAAATTATCTGGAGGTTTAGGATATGCCATGCTCTTTCCCATCTCCATAACTTTACCTATGCTGCCATTCATTGCATAAAATAACCTCTCTCTTTCCTTCACCAGGATAACTCATACATCATCAGTCTCAGCTGATTTGTATGTCTAAGGAAAGACATAGAAGAGTGAAGTGCAAAAAGCATTTCACAAAGCAAATGTATAGTTTGATTCTGTCTTTACGTACATTTTTCTCTGTACCTTCAATCCAAATGTATACAGTTTTACACAAAAATATTCAAGAAGGGTACAATATCGACCTTTAGGGATAGAAGCATTGATTCAGGAAATCTTTACTTCACCTTCATAACATCTGGAAAGAGTTCATATTTCACTTCTGGGAAGTCTGATGGGCTTGTCCATATTGGATTAGGTGCTCCTCCTTCCTACTCCACAGCATCCTGGACAAACTCTAGTGCATAGCAGCATCCTAAGGAGTTATTTGAGTATCTGTCCCACTATATACAAGCTTTTTGAAAGTGAAATTTATTTTTATACTCCGAACTGAATGTACCTGATGTATTTTGCAGTTCTATTCCAGAAATTCAACAAATATGAACAACTGAATTGAATTTCCCATGACTGTCAGTCCAGATATACAACACCCTCCCTTCAACCAGGAACAGGGGTAGTCAGTTTTGAGAGATAAAAGCTCAAAGCTTTAGAATTTAGTTTTTAAATATACATCTTGAGGTAAAATATTGTCTAGATTCAGTCAGATTTGCAAACAGCTTCCCAAATTTCAGGAGACTGGCTCTGATATCCTCATCAAAAATACAACAATCCATTGAAAATAGGTACTCAAACAATTTCTTGTACATGAATGTTCATAGCAGTACTATTCACAATATCCAAAAGATGAACATGACCCAAATGTGGATACATGGATATACAAATTGTGGTATGTACATACAATGGAATATTATTCAGCCATGAAAAGAAAATGAAGTACTGATACATGCTATAACATAGATGACCTTCAAAAACATTTAAGTGAAAGAATCCAGGCATGGAAGGCCACACATTGCATGGCTCCATTTATACAAAATAGCTAGACTAGGTAAATCCATAAAAAACAGAAAGCAGATTGGTGGTCACCAGCATATGGGGCAGGGGAGAATGAAAAGCAACTGCTTAATATACCCAGGATTTATTTTTGGCGTGATAAAAATGTTTTGAAACTATACAGAGGTGGTGGTTGCACACCACCATGAAGTTACTAGTTGCCACTTGTTCACTTTAACAAGGTCAATTTTATGTCATGTGAATTTCACCTCAGTTTTTAAAAAAAGCATTTATGATTTACAAATAATACAGAAATAGTTACATAGGAGTTAATTTTATAAATATTTCCCATCATAAACCAAGCTTTAAAAGAGGAGAAAAATTAACATGTGATAAAAATCTTATTCATTTATGGAAAGTTAAATTTCCATGACCATATTCTATTTCTTTCCAGTTTTCAAGGTTCGACAGACATGACAAAACTGAAGAACAGAACTATTGGGAGACAAAGTCTGAATCAATTAATTTTTGGTATGCCCTAACTATAAAACAGATTAGATGAATTTGCAAGTTTCATTGTTCCACAGCTCTTAAATTTGTTTTTAAAAGCTAAACTTAGCTGAGCTCTTTCTCATAACAATCAGAATAATTCTTTTGTCATTATTAAATAATCTATCTCAATATGTGCCATAAATCTGAAACCGAAAAAATAGATGACTCAAGAATATGAAATTTAGATTCCTTGAGAATGATGTAATCAAGTTTATTTGGATTCAGCTATTAATGTTATCCCTGATGGTACTGCCTTTGCTGTCACTTCCATGAGAAAATAGAAATGATTTTCCATGTGGAGAATTTTAAGGATATTAGCATCAAATAACATATGTATTTTGTTAATAATGCTAAATGGCATCTCAATGCCATGGAATAATAAATGTGACTCCTTATATGCTTAACTTATGGTGTCAATTACTTAGGCTTAATAGAAAGTTGCTCAGGAATGCACCATAAACAGTAAGGTGATATTAAAGTGTATGATATCATTTCTACAATAACTATTAATATCCCAAAAGAAACTGTCTACCTGATGGTTTCAGTTAAGCCAGCTCAACAAATGCTGACCTTCTGTTATATGCTGAACATTGAAATAGGAGATAAAAAGATAATAAAAACAGAATTTCCATCTTTAGGAAATTTACAATTCAATGAGAACCTCAGAATCCAAACAAGTTGTAACTAGATAGCTTTATGTATAATAAAATAGGGCACACAAAAGTGGTACAAGGAAGGCAATAATGAATTCAGTTTGGAGAAACTGGAAGGAATAATATGTGAACTGGCCTTCACAGGATGAATAGGAGCTCAATGGATGGGGAAAGTGTTTCAAATGGTCTAGACCTAGAAAACAACCTTGTCATCTTCAGAGAACTACAAACAATGTAATACTGAAAGAAAAGGAAGAAGAGGAGGGTATAGAGAGGAAAAGAAGATAAAGGCGGGAAGGGGAAGAAGCATGAAAAAAGGAGAAAGAAAAAAAGAAAAGGAAGAAGTTAAGAAATGAGAAGTTGCAAGAAATGTGGGTGGAGAAGTAGGCTGGGACCAGATTAGGAAGGATTTTATTGAGCTGGAACCTCCTCTTTTAAGCATCAAGTAGTCACTGAGGGAACTCATCTGGAGAATGACATGGTCAGATTTGATATTTGGAAAGGTCACTTTGGTAACAACATGGGGAAAAAATTTGCAGGGGCAAGTCTGAAATCAGGAAGATCAAATAGCAACCTATTTTAGTAGTTCAGGCTGCAAGTGAACAGTGCTTAAACTAACAAGGCCACTGGTGATGCTGCAGAGAAGACAGACTTGATATATGACATGATTGACCACCTTGGTTTTGAAAGTGAGAGAACAGAGGAAGCACTGGATAACTTAGAATGTGCTGGACTTTGGATAGCAGTGGTGGCCTATCAGTAAGGCAGACAGGGAAAAGAAAAGTGGAACAGTTTCGGAGTGGAGAAAGGGGAGCCACATTGCTCAGCTCTGGGCATGTTGACTGAAGGACTTAGAAGACTCCCAGCTAAAGATACCTATTTAGGGTTATCTGTTTTTAAATTATACTCAGAGACAGATGACATTATTGAGGGAGAGAATATAATGAGAAGAGAATCAACCCTGGAGAAAAGCAAAGTTAATCATATTTCAAGTAAGGGGTGCTGTAAAGAAGATGTCACAGAAACAGGAAGAAATCCACTTTATGTTGTCGTGGAAGTCAAGGGAGAAAGTAATTTAAAGGAGGAAATAATCAACACTGCTAAATGCCACAGAAAAACTGAGTGAAACAGTGCCTGAAAAATGTTACTTGGATTTGGCAATTGAGGTGAAAAGTAATACAGTGGTAATTTCAGTGGAATTGGGAAGCTGGAATTCAGATTACCAATGGAGGGCAATAAAACAAGGTATTTTATTTTATACTGTTATGTTTTTATTATTTTATGTATTATAGTGTATTGATTTTTTATGTTTTATTTTATAAAGGTATTATTCCAGGAAGATGATGGAGAAAGACAGAAATAAAAAAGGCATTAGCCAGGGAAAGAAAAGCTTCAAAGAGTATTATAGGCTTCTTTTCATGTCAATTCACAGTCTTTCTTTAAGAAAATAGAATTACTAGAAGTTTGGCTTCCAAAATTTTCCTGGTAGCAGGAAAATTCACTACTAAAAATTTTGAAATAATTTGAGACAGCGGAAATTTTAAAATCGTAGGAAATCCTTACCAGCAGAGAAACAACCTTCTGAGAACACGGCACCATAGTAAATTCAGATAGTGGTATGAAAAGCAAAGGAATGTCTTTCAGAGGTGCTGCATATCAAGAAGCTATTGACACTGTGGAGGCAGTAATGCATGGTGGTTAAGAATGGTTCTGGAATCCACCTATCTCAGTTCAAGGTCTGGCTCTACCACTTTTTCTGTGACCACACCCTAGTTACTTACATTGTCATCAGTCTGTCTTCTCACCTGTGAAATGGAGACAATAACCCAATCTACATGATGAAGTTCTGTCAGAAGTAAATGAGATAACATTTCTCTGGCATTAAGTGATAAGAATGACAATGTTGATTTGGTATATTTTGTTACTGAAGATGATGATGTTGATTACACACAGTTCATAAAGATCATATATAAAGCTATGAAACTGGATGAGACCAGTTTGAAGGCAGTGAGTGTATACAGAAAAGAGGTTTAAAGACTTTTTCCAAGGCTATATGATGTGAAGAAAGAACCAGCGCAGGAGACTAAATTGGAGCAGCCAGTGAGGTAGAAGGAAAACTAGGAGAGCAGAGTCATAGAGGATATGGAAAGAAAGTGTTTCAGGGAATGATCAATTGATACTAATGAGTCAAATGATACTAATAAATCAAGTAAAATGAGGACTGAGAATTGATCACTAGATGTAGCAGGGAAAAAAATGAAAATCTTTGATGACCTTAACAAGAGAGGATTGTCAAGGTGGACACTGTTTGTGTCCCTACGTTAATGTGTGTGTGAGACCTTGATCACTTACGTGCAAGTCACTGAAGAGGGCAGATGTTTGTCCATTTCTGGGTATGATCCAAATAAGGAACATGATATGTGGTTGACATTTTCTGGGGGTTTCTGAGAAAGAAGTTTACATACTTTTCTCAGAGAGCTAATGGAAAGACATACTTTCTGCCACTGGATGTGACCATGAAGATCTTTATCCTTGGGATTTGTTGGCAGAGATCTTACAATCTTGAGAAGAAACTGTTTTGCCATAGAAGTAATAGAAACTAAGTAGAAACTAGTCACTAATGACATAATTGCTCATCCAGTTATCCAAAGTTGGATATACCTCTACTTATTTTCCCCAAAGTCTCTTTGGCTCAAGACAGTTATACTAGCAAATACCATTTTTTATGTAAGCCTTATTATATTTTTCTGTTATTTGCAAAAGAAATATTCTTAAGTTCAATAATTCTTAAGTTCAATTTATCAAGGCTGAAACTGCATGACCTGGTTGAAGGGAAGAACAGTGGATACTGGAAGAATTTTGGACAGTCAATAAAAATAATTCTTATCACAATCTATATATGACCAAATCCTGACCTTCTTCATTTCTACTTCCCCATTTTAAGGACATTCTAGTGATTTATAAAATTAATGTTTAAAAACTAGAATTCTGTTTTAAGAGAATTCTGGGAGAATAAAAGTCAAATGTGAATGTCTTATTTCCTACCCATTTCTAGGTTAAACGTATGTGTCTATCTTGAGCCAAGCAGCAGTTGTTGTTGGTGAGCCATTGAGTGTAAGTAAGATTTTCAGTTGTGAAATGATCCTGGCAGAGGAGAAAATGTGGAGCTTCTTCCAACATGGGCAAGCCTGAGTTTGAAACCAACCTCAGAGACTCTCAAGATGAAGTTTGCACTTGATGAACACCAGGGATAGCTTCAAAGTTCTGTGAACCCAAGCATCTGAGGATGACATGGTCCGATGTGGGGGTTCTCAGTCTGACCCCTATGGAGCCCAAGGACTGTATCTTGCAGGCTGAGACTTCCCTCTTTCTGAAGGTAGGATGGTGTGAGTAGAAAAAGGAGCAGTAAGATTCTCTCTGCTGTCTAGATGGTCTGGCTGTGTACTTTCTACACAATTCCCCAGGGGGTTAGGCAGGTAATGTTTTGGTTCCCATCATTCATGGAACCTCCAATACTCTACCCAGGTCTACATAAAGAAAAATAACAACCTGTGAGAATAACAAAATAACAACCTGAAAGAGAAAGATAAAAGAATATAGGGACCCAGTCAAATAGAGCTGCTGAGGAGATCTATGACAAGTTGGACAAAAACAGTTGAAAAGCACTTTAGTAGACTACACACACACACACACACACACACATACACACACACACACACAATCTAAATATATATTGAAGTCTAAATAGATATTGGTAGGCTGTCTGGGAATGTGTTTTTAAAAGTACTAAAGAAGAATTCTTGAAATGAAAGTTGAATCAGTTTAGAAGAAAGGTATTTAATTATCTCACCAAAACCTAGAAGTTGGGGATAGTGGCAGGGTAGGATTAGGGTGGAGAAACTGGGTAATAAAAACATTCCAAACATCTCATCTGTTGGGATGAAAGAGAAAAGGAGCAAGTGAAAGTATGCTAAAGTTAGGGTGATGATAATTAGGAGGGAAGCCTCCTTGGGGAAAAAAACCTGGTATTTCCTTTCACAATTATATGTACATCAAATCATCACATTGTACATTTTAAATATATCACAATTTTATTTGTCAGTTATGCTTCAATAAAACTGAGAAAAATGGAAAAAAGCAGGGAGGAACAAGAAGGAGAGAAAACAAAAGTCTAGTGAAGATTTCAGTTTCTTCATCCTTCTGTGCCTCTTGGACTTCCATCTTCTGTGAGTCAATATAGTTCCTCTAACTTTGGGTTAAAAAAATGTATCTTGTTTTTAAACAGTAGAAGAGAAATGTATATCTGGCTTTGAGCAGCAGAAGAGGGGTCCATAAGGTCAAGTGAAAGGGAATGGAATGAATACTAACTTGAATAAACCAGAGAAATGAGAATAATTTAAACATAATATTAAAATAAGAGCAAAATAAAGGAAAATAATCAAATAAGTCAATATGCTCAGTGTCAATGGATTGGACACGTCCATTAAAAGAGTCATTCATTTTGGATTAAAAAAGAAGAAAAAAAATTAGAGAAAATTATTTAAAATAAAATAATTAGAAAACTGGAAATAAAGGATTAGGTAAGAAAATACCAGGCAAATTCAAGCAAAACAAAAAAGAGGAATAGCAATGTTAATATCAGACAACACAGAACTTAAGGTATTGTCTTAAACTGGATAAGCAGAGTAAAGCACTGAGCTAGATAAGAAGGGAAGTCATATTATCATAAAAGATACAAAAGAATGCATTGTATGAATGTACCAGTCGACATAGGTGCTAAACCACATAAAGCAAAAACTGTTATAATGGAAGGGGAACCTGACTAAAAATACATTTATATCATGAAATTTAAACACATCTCTTGTCAAATCAGAGACCTAGTAGGAAAAAAAATGGAGAAATTGAAAAGTATAACCAACAATTAAAAATACGTAGCTTATATATCTTAGAGAATCTAATAACCCTCCACACACTACCTCAGCATAATCTTATAACTAGAAGAAATGAGCATGTAGGAATGGCCTAGCACCTCTCTCTGGCAGCCTAAGGCAGAAGGAGAACGGGAACAGAAAGAAAAAGAGGCAAGAAGGGGAAAAGAAGGAAGAGGAGGACAAGGAGGCGGGGACAAAAAGAGAGAAAAGAGGGTAGAGAACAAGAAGGAGATGGAGATAGAGGATCTGAGGAGAGGGAGAAGAAAAGGGGGAGGAAAAGGGGGAGACCATGCGTTGAAATTCTGTCCCTGCCTCTCTAAGGCCTCTGTGTAATGAACATTGAAATGAATGACAGTGTTTTTAGTGTTTTAGAATAGTATTTAGCATTGAGACCATTTTTTTCTGCCTATTTACCTCATGAAAAACAAAGAGCACACTAAAGTGATAATACACAATGATACTTTATTTAGATTTTTTGGTTCTGCACAGTCATTAAATTCTTTTCCTGGAAGAGCTATTATTAACAGTGCTAATTGTAGTTCAGTGCAACAGCTCTCAATGGCTTGTCATGTTTAGAAGGGTGTTTTTCAGTAAGCTTCTGAAAGCCCTAATTAATGGAAAAGACCAGACTCTCACTGCTTCTTCTATACATGCTTGAAGTACAAAAGATGTTTGATGAAACCATACTACCAAATGATCAAAATGAACTTTTTCCAATCAAACAAATGTGGTTGACACAACCACAAATCTATGTAAGACAATAAATGGGCTAAAATATTTATTATCTCTAAGAACATTATTCAATGCTTTCATCAGAATACCTAAATCCCCTTTTTCTCTCTCATCAAAAAGAAATAAGTAGCCTGGAATATTATACTGTTTATATTCTATCTAATTTTTCAAAAATTCTATTATGAAATTTCTCAAATATTTGTGAAGTTGAAAAAATTTCACAGGGAAGACTTATATCCTCACTACCTCGATTCTAACATAATCTCTTACTACCTTGTTTCATTCCATATCTATCCATCCCTCCATTCATTAATCCATCTTGCTTTTTTTCATGCACTTCAAAGTAAATTGAAACATCAGCCTACTTTTCCCTAAGTACTACAGCAAACACTAGTGATTAGTTTTCTGACATGGACAAGATACGTTCATCTCCACTGCAGTAAACAGTAAGATGCAGGGCACATATATTTGGTGTAGGAGCTAAGATCCTGGATATACGACTTTCTGCCCATGTCTAAAAAATAAACAAGGAAATAGCTAAACAACATCTTGAAGTTCTGTGGAAAAAATGAAAGCTACAGAGATTATTAATAATCCTGCATTTCTAAGAGAAAAGGCAATAAATTCATTTTTCCTTAGACTTCTTCTAAACCTGTCACAGACACCTATAAACACAAGCCAAATCCCCTGATTTGTCAATGAGGAAAAATAATGTTTAAGAATCCTGTTACTTAAGCAATAGAGAAGATTATAAAGAAGGAACAAAAAGCACCTGAAACCTATAATTGTGACTATCCTTGCCCAAACATCGCCATTGATTTATTCATTCATTCAGCAAATAACTTTGAGTGCTTACTGTGTGTCATGTGACACAAAGACTATGTCCTAAGATGCCGATATTCTAGTCGTATGTCGGGCACTAACAGATGCTATAAAGAAAAATAAAGAAGGGTATTAGTGTCAGAGAGTAAAGATGCTATTTTGGGTAGGGTCATCAGGAAAATCCTTTTTAAGGAAGCAACATTTAAGCAGAAGCATGGAGGTGAGGGCAGGAAGATGGAGACCTCTGGGCAAAGGGGGACCACAAGTACTAAAGCTGTGAGGTGAGATGGCATTCAGGACGTCTGAGAAGCAGTGAGGACCAGTGTGGCTGGAATGTCCTGAGGGAAAGAGAATGACATGAGGTTAGAGAAGTTACAGGGGCCAGATCCTACGCTGAGTGAGATGGAAAACCTCAGGAGAGTACTGGTAACAGGAGGATCCTGATCTCATTTAGCATTCCAAAGAACCACTCTGGCTGCTGTGCAGACAATGTGCCTTAAGAAGGCAAGCATGCCATGTAGTATTCCATTGTGTATATAAACCACAATTTCTTTATCCATTCATCAGTTGATGGAATACTACGTGGCAATGAGAAAGAATGACATATGGCCTTTTGTAGCAACGTGGATGGAACTGGAAAGTGTTATGCTAAGTGAAATAAGTCATACAGAGAAAGACAGATACCATGTTTTCACGCTTATGTGGATCCTGAGAAACTTACCAGAAGACCATGGGGGAGGGGAAGGAAAAAAAAAAGGTTAGAGAGGGAGGGAGCCAAAACATAAGAGACTCAAAAACTGAGAACAAATGGTGGGTGACGGGTATTGAGGAGGGCACCTGTTGGGATGAGCACTGGGTGTTGTATGGAAACCAATTTGACAATAAATTTCTTAAAAAAAAAAAAAAAAGAAGAAGAAGAAGAAGGCAAGCATGGAAGACGAAATCAGAAAACGGATTCTGGCAGGAATTCAGGTGAGAGCTGATGGTGCCTGGACTTGGGTGGGAGCAGTGGAAGTAGTATATACACATACATGTACAGCCATAGACTTCAATAATTTTACCAGAATGGGACCATGTATATGCTGAATTGTGTTGTTCCAATTTTTCTCACACACTCCTTTTTATTTTCCCATTACTTGGGCCTCCAACCCACACCCCAATACTCCTCCCTTCCAGTAACTAGTGTAAGAAGCCAGCCATTTATGCAATCTTTCACATTACTCTCCATTTTCATAAATCACACATGTAGAATTTTTGTAATGTCTTGCTTTACAAATATTGAATCATAGTCTCACAACTTTGTTGTGTGAATTGCTAATATTTTTGCTCACCTTTCTATTTAGTTATTTATCTTTTCTTACTTTGTAGGAAAACATTATACATGTACATTATAGGTATTGACTCTGTGTTCCATTTCTCAATTTATCATATATATTCTGACTTTATTCATGGTTTTATGGTATTTTGCCATTCTAAAAATATTTCTCATAATCAATAATGTCTATCTTACAGCTTTTGGGTTTCCTGGTTTTCTTTAAATCATCTGCCCTTAGCCATACATATATTCCAAATTTTCTTCAAAAATTTACTTTTTGACAATTACACTGTGAAATACAAGTCCAATCAATATTGGATTTAATTCCTTGTACAAACTCCATTTTTGAATACCAGAACTTGTGTTTTGTTTGTTTTTTGTTGTTTTAAAATTATCATGCTGTTCCAGAAAGTGTGGTTCCCTCCTTTATTACAGTTGTTTGTATGCGTGGCTCTTTAGCAAAATGCAAGCCCCTTGAGGACAGATTCGTGTCATTTATCATTATGTCCCTGTGTTGCTCCTGAGCTTTTTTGCCCTCAGTTCCATTTCTCATGCCCACCCCTTCCCACCCCCAGAGACACTGGGGAAAGAAGGTTGATGCCTGCTGCCTGCATTTCCCCTGCTCCCTCATCTACTGTCTCCAGTTGGGTTCAATTAATAGGAGACACTAGGTTTGAAGGGTGGGAGGAAGGGAGAAGCCAGTGCATTTCTCCTCCTTCTCTGAGTCAGCCAGCATCTGACTTTCCTCTATAATCCCAGTTCCATAACCCTGGCCCCCAAGCTCCTATATGATCATCTCCTCCTTTGGAACCCTAGAGGGCAGTGGCTTTCTGGGTTGCTAATCTCTGGTTAGCCTCACTGTCCCTTCTCTGGCTTTTCAGCTTTCCCATCATCTAAGTAAACCAATTCCCTGCTTTAAATTTCCTATATTTTCTTGGTTCAGCTCTGATACACTCTTCAACAGTATTTACCCTTGTGCCTCAATCAGAGGAAAAGCTCAAATAAATATTTTTTTAAGCAATGATTATCATCATGGCCTTCCAAACATTAGCACAATTCGTGGGAACTGTTTATTCTTACTCATTCAACACCACGTGCAATATCATCAACCAAACATTGCTGAGTACCACTTAATCACCACCTCCAAAAATACAGCATCCAGTTTCCCTATCACTTCAGTGATGGTACTATTCTCTGTAGGGGCCATAGGCAGGCCATCCTAAGATGGGCCATTTTGGCATGAACGTTATTTTGAATTAAAAAGCAAAACTCAGCAAATTCAGGAAAAGCTATTTATCTCCCCCAAAACTGCCTAAAAATAATTTAATTAGAGGACCTGCTCCAGGAAGAGAGCTATCACTAGAGCTAACGACATTATTATAGATATGATAGACAAGGAGGAACTTAGCAGGGCCTGTTTGATCAAAATCCTCTATATCTCATCATTTCCTTTTAATATTTTAAAAGTTTATTTATTTTGAGAGAGAGAGAACAGGGGAGGGGCAGAGAGAGAGAGAGAGAATCCCAAGCCGGTTCCCTGCTGTCAGCACAGAGCCGAATGAACAGGGGGTTCAGACTCATGAACCGTGAGATCACGAACTGAGCCAAAATCAAGAGTTGCCCCTGTCCCATTGTTTCTGAGTGGCTCAGCAAACATTAGTTTACCAAACATTTACTCTTTTATGTCTTCCTGTGAATTACATTCCTTCCCTTTGAAGTCCCAGACCTCTACTCCTTTTCCTTAGTTCAGAATGACATATATACCTCATTTTGTCTGACTATCTTTGGAATTTCCATGTCTGTGTGGATTCCCCATATATAGGAAATTGAATGTGATTTTCTCCTATTAATCTGCCTCATGTCAATTTGCTTCTTACTCCACCTAGAAGGACCTAGTAGGGCACAGGAAATTCTTGCTCCCCAATACCTCATTAATAGATTCTGTAGATTCTGGATTTAGTTCAAAATTTCTCTGTCCTTTATTCCCATTCAGCAACATCTTTTCACCTATGAGTCTACTAACCATATTGGTTACAAAGATCTTTCCTCTTCAGGCTCCATGCTTTCTACCTTGCAAACTGAACTGTCAACATTTATTAAGTGACTGAACAAGTATCTATTGAGAGTCCAATATCTGCCAAGAGCTATGCAAAGCAGAAGCTACAGGGTCACCGAGAGATAGTCTTTCTGGGATCTCAGCAATTTGGCAATTATAATTCAATGTGATAAAGGATATTTTGGTGGGCAGAATTCGAGATGGCTCCCTAAATCCCCTACCCCTGGTGTACACACCCGGTATAATCCCATCACCTTAAGTTTGGGCAGAATTAGTGAATAGGAAGGAACAGTCACTCCCTTGATTAGGCTACATGATAAGTTAAAGGTGATATGTAGTCACTCCTGTGATTATGTAATGTTACATAAGCTCCTATCTAAGCATATTTCCTGCTGGTCTTGAAGAACCAAACTGCCATGTTATAGAGAAGCCCACATGACGAAGACCTGACTTGAGAGTGGGTCTCAGCCTATAGCTATTAAAAAAACAAAAAACAAAAACAAAACAAAACAAAAAAACATAAACAAAAAAACCCAGAGACCTTAGTTCTACAGCTGCAAGGAAATAAATTCTGCCAACAAACTAAGGGATCTTGGAAGCCTAATTTTGCCTAGTCAAGCCTCCAGATGAAGACACAGCTGGCAAACATCTTGATCTTAGCCTTAGATCCAGGGCAGAACATCCAGAATACCTGACCCACAGGCCATTACGTTTGTGGTAATTTGTTACACAGCAATAAAGAAAACATCTGACAGGGTTAAGCAGAGGATATCACTGATACACAGAGGAAAAGACTTAACCCAGCCCGTGGTGAGGGATGACTTTTTTAAGAAAGATATAAAGCTGAGATCTGAAGACTGCATAGGTTAGTCAAGCAAGGAGAAGGGGAGTGGGGAGAGGAGGGATAAAGAAATATTCCATACGATAAATAATCCAAGAAGTGTGTGTGTGGTGGGGGAAGGGAGAAAGGGAAGGTAGGAAGGAGAAAGAGAAACACAGACTGACCCTAAACTCCTCCTGTTTAGGGGCACCTGGGTGGTTCAGTCAGTTAAGCGTCTGACTTCAGCTCAGGTCATGGTCTTAGCTCAGGTCATGGTCTCACGGTTTGTGGGTTCGAGCCCCGTGTCAGGCTCTGTGCTGATAACTCAGAGCCTGGAGCCTGCTTCAGATTCTGTGTCTCCCTCTCTCTCTGCCCCTCCCATGCTCATGCTCTGTCTCTCAATAATAAATAAAAGTTAAAAAACAAAATAAAAAAAAAAAAACTCCTCCTGGTTAGATCTCTAGTTTTCTAATTACTTGACCCTGAGCCATATACTTAAACCATATCCTTTAGAACTCTTCACCTTATGTTTCTACTCTGCCCAACTGCTGCCATTTCATCCAATACTTTAGCCAACAAATTTCATTTGTGCTAGGAAAGATCTGTGTGTTTTTTTTATTTTGCAACTCCTATCCCAGAAATTTTGCCATAAATATCCTAGGCACAGAGAACAGCTTCTTTGACTCAACAATAGGTCTTCCCCATTTGTTTCACATAACAAGTGTTTCATCATCTCCAGGACACTATCCTACAGTACTTCCTTAGTCTCTACCCAGGATCCCACACCTCACCCCCAACAGTGCATTTATGTAATGATTGTGTGCACCTCTGTTCATGGGATCTCTGGCTACATAGTCTCTTCCTTGGCTTTTTGAAGGTTAGGACCACGTCCAGTTTATGTTCTGTGTTTTAGTTTGTTATTATATCATAATCACCTCCTGACTGGCTGCTTTATTTTCTTGGAAGCAAGGTTTGACATTTGAGCAACTCAAAGAAGAAAGAAACCTCTCTCAGCCCTAGTCCCCAAACCATCATTCAGTTCTTCTTTTCTCATAGAATATTTTTATGGCTTGGTGATATGGACAATGGGCTAGGAATTTTTTTTTTTTTTTTTTTTTTTTTAAGTAGGCTTCACCCCCAGCGTGGAGTCCAATGTGGGGCTTGAACTCACAACCTTGAGATCAAGCCCTGAGCTGACATCAAGAATTGGATGCTTAACTGAGCCACCCAGGAGCCTCAAAAATTCATTTTTGTCTTTGTTACCAATCAAGTATATATATAGCTAAGCTTTTCTGAGTGCACATTACATGCCCAACACTGTGTAAAATACATGGATTACCTTATCCCATGCTCATAGCAAACTTATAGACATATGTAGTAATATATTCCTCATTATACAGATAGGGAGACTAAAGCCTAGTAAGTAGCAAAGCAGGGATACCAGCCTTAGCACTGTGTGTCTAAAGCCTCGGTTTTCAACCACTATCCCATGATGTTTCCACAGGTCTCAACCTGGTCATTATTCCATCCAGGAAGTCTTCCCTGACCACAGAGGCAACCAAATAATGTTGAGGCTAGGAAGCTGTCACCTCCTGAGAGAATTTTACATTCTGGCACAAAGCTAGGAACAGAACTGAGACTGCTTGGATTTTATCACGGTTCTGCCATTTATCGACTTTGTGGTCTTAATCCCTCAGCTTAATTATTTCATCTGTAAAATGAGGATAGTAATAACCATCTTATAAGGTAACCATGAGAATTAAATAAAATGAGGCACATAAAGTGTTTATTCCTGGGATTAGCAGCTTGTAAGCACTGAAGAAAAATATAATTACTGTGTTCTCATCCTCAAGGGAACCAAAGCAGGTATAAATACTTAAGGTAATGCACTTCCTACTAGTTGAAAAAGCAATATTCCTCATGAGTCAAGTGTTCCTTTCTATGCATTAAAATGATAAATGTCACACATGTTGAAAATTGAAATGTTACTTTAGAACATTATCTTAACATTATTTAAATTATTTATAATAACCAGAGGAAAGAGGGGCTATGAGTATCTTTTTCTTTGTGGATTTTCTTTTGTAATTTTGTTTGTTTCTTTTATTATTTTTGAAAGAGAGACAGAGCATTAGCAGGGGAGGGGCAGAGAGAGAGAGAGACACAGAATCTGAAGCAGGCTCCAGGCTCTGAGCTGTTAGCATAGAGCCCAATGTGGGGCTCAAACACACGAACCAACCTTGAGATCATGACCTGAGCCAAAGTCAGACGCTTACCCAACTGAGCCACCCAGGAGCCCCTCTTTGTGGATTTTTAATAGTGAACACTAAATAACATTGTTGTAACTATGAAATATTTCAGCTGATTTGCAAATTCCCAATAACTTTGCATTAAGGTAAAGAGGATGCTGTTTAAGAGAGAGGCTCAAAGCAGCTGTAAACCCAATACATCAGAGTGAGCAGTACATTCAGGACAGGAGGTCGGATTGGCTCTTTCATTATTTTCAATGTAGTTAATGAAAGGCAAACTTCAAAATGTTCAGAATTCCAGGACTTTTCAGATAAACACTGAAAATAGGGAGTATGATTCATGTCCGAGGTTGATTTACTGAAAAATACAGATGTGGAGAGAAAATTTCAGCATTTAAATCTTTTCTAAATATGGTGTCTTTGAAATACAGCAGTGAAGGTCTCAACTGCAGGCCAAGAGATGTGGGCCCCAGTGCTGGCTCCCCGCTAACTAGCTGTGTGGCCTTGGCAAGCCGCACCATCTCACTAGGCCTAGCATCCTTATCTTTAAAAAAGAAAGGATGAGGAGCCCCACAGCAGGACCCCACACACTCCCCCTAGTTAATATCCCATGGAATAAACGACGTGGTATCTTTATTTATTTTCGGTGTCTTTTTTTTTTAAAGTGGATGATCACCTTTGAAAGCATACATTTTAAATAAAGCATGGGTTTAAGGCATCTTAGAAAGGCATCTTGATGGCCACTGGCTGGAAGAAAATAGACTGCAATTAGCAGCTGGAGCCAATGCAAAATTAAATCACACAGCAAGAGTATTCAAATATTTTCCTAGGCCTAGAAACAGATCGTTCAGGATTATCATTTTAAAAATCATAACTATTCCAAAAGGTGCATGGTTAGCAACCATGTGAAAAAATAAGTCACAGTATGTTATAAATAAAATGGATTTTACATGTAAACTTCAATTATAGAAAGCAAAGCAAATATGAATTATTTTCAAACACTCAAGTTAGATTTTAATTCATAACAGCCCAAATTTCCAATGAACTCATATTTCAAAATATTATACAATTTTCAAAGTAGACTTTAATATAATTATACTTCTCTTGCTTCAGGGTGCTGTGCAAGCCCAGAGAAATAGACTGACCCATTATACCTCAGTTTCACGCATGAAATGGGAATACGAACAGCAATGCTGTACATAGTCCCCCAAACCTTCATAGAAGGGCAATATGTTCCACTAAGCTAGACTGGAAGCTGGGATTGGAAGTATTTGTTAATGGTGTAATGGAAAGTCATTTCAAAACTGATGAACTGGCATTTCCCTTGGCAACTCATGTGAATTTTACTGACATCCTGCAAAATCTTGGACTCCTGGTTTATGAACCAAGTTTTTGTTTCTGTTGCTGTTGATAGTGTTATGTGTCTTGTTTTATTTTTGTTTTGGTCTTCCCTCTCCCAGGAACTATTATTATGAGCAGATATGTTCATTTGTAGGCATACTTGAAACTGCATCCTTCTTACCACTTTCTTTCTGTCAGAAAACAGTCTAATCCCTAAGTCAAACTGTATTACAAATACCCAATCTTATTCCTGTCCTGGTGAAATCAAACACCTTGGAAATAGGTTTCAAATCCGTTATGTGTCCTCTCTGCATTCCTCAGGAGACATAAGCTAAATTGCCAAATCTCTACCAGCAGAGTTACCAAACAAAGAACAGAAGGAAGGTACCTCAACAAGGGAGAGAGTAAGCAAATAAAAAAAGATAGTCTACATATGGAGCGCATGCACACACACACACACACACACACACACACACACACACACATGCATGTACACATGGATACTTATATATGTTTTGACCAAATGCCACATTTAGGAAATATTAGAAAATTTGAAAGAGGCTATATCTATGTTAAGCATGGGATTACTATAATTCTGCAGTTACCATTAGTAAATGATAATTGTGCATCTTCTAGGTGGTCTTGACAAAACTGATGATCTCTGAATGGAAGGAACTGCCTTCCAACATGGGTGATCTGCTACTTCTGAGCTTTTTCTTTGGTTGCTCTGGGAAGTTTAATAGTCATTTAATCAACCTTCAAGTACTCACTGAACAAGCTCTAACTAAACATTGTGATTTGAGTGCTGAGATTAGTGAGATACTGCTCCAGGGAAATTGATGTTTTGAGTGTTTCTAGGGCAACAGTTAATCTCTCCCAGCAGCAAGTCAGTTAGAAAATAAGGGGATGGGAATATTGAAACCTTTTTAAATTAAAGGAAACACCATCTTTGAAGATTAAGGTCAATGGAAAGATGCAATCAAAGACACACTAATGATACAAAGGAGCATGCTGTTTAACTAATGACATAGTTACTCAAAAGAGCAGAAATTGAGAAAATTTCATTTGATTAAATAGTTTTTTGTTTGGGTAATTTGGGTTTGTTTTGGTTTTGTATGTTACTTTCTGTGGTTTTTCAATACAGTTTAACTGTTGATCAGCCTAGAGGTTTGGCTTCAGGAGAATCTGAAGTAATTGTGTAGTCCTGATTGTAACAGTGATGAATCTAGATGCAGGACTGTACAATATTTAAGCAAAGGCAGAGAAGAAACAAAGACAACTATTCATGTGCCTTTCTTTTTTCTGTTTCTCATGACCCCACCATTCTTCTTAGAGTTACCTTTCCTCTCTATTATTTAATCTCCTTGTTGATAACCCTGGGAAACATTCTTCTTTAACAAAATGAATATTGTCAGTTATAGTTATGTTTTTCTCTTTTGAGGTCTGTAAAGGCTCAGATCAAGAACCAACAATTTCTTAGAAATGAGTGTCCTTTTTATACTTTTTCTTCTCACTCATGGTGAGCAGGGGGATGGGTAATGGAAGACCCATCTTGATGTTATCTACCTTTTTAAAAAATTTTTTTAAAGTTTTTGTTTGTTTGTTTGTTTGTTTTTTTGAGAGAGAGAGAGACAGAGCGCAAGCAGGGGAGGGGCAGAGAGAGAAGGAGACACAGAATCTGAAGCAGGCTCCAGGCTCTCAGCTGTCAGCACAGAGCCTCACACAGGGCTCAAACTGATGAGCTGTGACATCATGACCTGGGCCGAAGTTGGATGCCCAACTGGCTGAGCCACCCAAGCATCCCTTGATATTATTATATACCTTAAAGGGAGTAGGATGGAAATCTTTCCATCTTTAGGAATCCTGTTGAAGATATGGATAGAAAGGATCTAACTGTTACCAACTGACATAATATTTCAGTTAACTGATGATACTTCAGAGAGAAGCAGAAACTCAAAATTTATAGAATACAGAGGGATGCTACAGAAGGAAATCTGGGAAGAAAATTAAAGGGAACAAAATCACATACATAATCACAGAACCCGTCACCCACTAGATTAGTAATCTCCCTGGATGGGTACTTTGTTTATTTGTTTACTGTTTGTTTTGCTGGGAAGGTTTCAGACTGTGGAGAGATTATAATTTTAAGCACCCAAGGTATTCAACTCAAGGAAAAAAGATAAACTCATTTAACACTTAACACTTGTCCCTGTGCCTTTAAAGACAAGAAAGTCCTCAGGAAGTTTGTATCCAGGAGAAAATATAGATTCAGTTTTCAGAATAGGAGAAGTACTCACTAGTTTAGTGTACCAGCTTACCTTACCTTCTTTTTTTTCAACAAATTTATATTGTAGGTACATCATGATCTCCCTCCAACATCCATCAAGAGATACAAGCTTTGTTTTTCTTTCTTTTTTTTTTTCACCAAAGTAGCTACAGATTGGGAGGTGCTTTATTTTTTTTTAGTAGGGTAATTTGAAAAACAGTTCCCTGAAGAATCAGAGTTTAATCTCAACATACACAGAAACTAAACATAAGTGAATGGAAATTTCCAAACAGTACATTGTGTGACTAGCTGACCTCTGTAAGATGTGTATCTGTTTGTTTTTCTTTTAAAACAAATGCGCTATTTTAACACCTACTCACTAATAGGAGTTATCAGTGTTTCCAACTGACAAACAGCCAATGCAGAAGGATTAGGAAGACCATGGATTAATAATTTCCTTGTAGGTGGAAAGAAAACACCGTGTGTTTAAAGGCAGCCATTCTGCAGGCTTAAGTCCTTGGGGAAGGGAAAGTTCCTAGTGCTTTACAAAATAAATTTTAAAAAAATCAATGCACTCCACTTGTTTTACCTATCTGAGTACCTCTTGAAGCCCAGAAAAGAAGTGTCATTTTCTAAGCTTTCTCTGATCCCATTACTCTTTTTAGAACTACCTTTCCTCATCATTGTTCAGAACCATCACTATTATGCCTCTTCTGTGTCTGAACAAAGAATAGATGAGAGAGGAGTAGGCAAGTTAAAAAAAAATAAGCCCTTTTAAAAAAAGATGACTCAGTAAAGATTATTTGATTATGTTTTTTGGTAAATCTATTTCTTGGTTTTACCTAAAAAGGAAAAATCACACCCAAGGACCACCTTAGAATACATTAATTGTAAAAGCACTCCTTATCAGCTACAAATTTAAAAAAAATCTCAAGAGCAATGAATTTAGTCAACACAGACCTTCTCAGACCCAGGCTTAAGCTGCTGAAAGGAATGAATAAAGTTAAGAAGCTTTTACTTATAGCTTTTAATTCTGGCAGATTAAACAAATAACTAAATCTCTTTTCTCTAAATTATAAATATTTCCAGGTAGGGTGGGATTATTCAGAGAATATTTTTCAAAAAATTCCCCAAACTCTGGCACAGGATTAGCAACATCCCTATAATGTTCTTTTCATTTAAAGAGCAATCTTGAAGGAGAAAAAAAAAAAAAAAAAACACTGGTTTTATTTATACATTGTAAACAGTCTAGCTGACAAAGAGCTTTCATAAGGATATTTGTTTTGGTGAATTAAATTGGCACTGATGCACAGAAACTGATTTGAGGGAAAAAGGATACCAAAGAGGAAACAACAAAAGAATACAAATTAAAAAGTAATACAAGAAAAGGTAACTGTCAGCAAATTATTTATTCACAGCTATTTATTGATATTACACTTCCAACAACATCTTATTAGTACTAAAATCTTGATATTTTAGAGGCAGTCATTTATCTCAAAGTCTTAAGGAACTATTCATTAAATTCCATATACTTTTTCAATATATTTGATGTACGATCTTGGATATGGCAAAGACAGTAGAATTTTCCCATTCTTATTCTTATTATGTTTTCCTTTCTTCTATGGGTATTTGGAGGGTCATAAGGCAGAGTATCTGAGGTTCCCTGTCCACATTAGGTAACTAATTTGACAAAGTCTTAAGTTCTGAAGATCGTTTTATGGTTTGTACAAATTCAGTCTTAGCCAGTGTGCTGGAGCTGACTGATTCTGTATTGTAAGAGGTACTTATTAAACTTTCAGGAGGTTTTTAAGCTAGTTGACATCCCAGTGGTAGTTTGAAACTGGCCATGTAGGAGTATTTACATCATGTTAATTGTCAAATGTTATGAATCAAGACTTCCCTAACCTCATCTCCAGAGCTGATTAATAAACATTTACCAGTAAGTACACCACTGGTCGAGCTATTTTTTGACTTTTTCATAAAATGCCAAGGAAAATAAAACCTATTATATAATACAGCTTTGACCAAAAAGGCTTCTAAAATGTTATGTTTATTTTTTTATAAATAATTTCAAAATCTCAGGAATTGGTACTACTAAATTTAGAGAATATAGGCCAATTAAATCACATTATATTGGGCTTATCTGTATTTAAAGTTAGAAATGATGTCCTTCAAAGACATACGTTCACTTTTACAGTAAGTTAATGAGTTTCTCCATTCACTCTAGTCTCTGGATTTAGCTCTACTGATAACAGCAATCTGACATCCTGAAAATACATTTATCTTATGAGTAACTTTACATCTGAAAAAAAAAAAACACATACATTTACATAATTAGTCATTTGGCATTACTCTGTTGGACAAAAAAAAAAAAAAATCTATAGAAATTAGAGTTAACATAAAATGTAAAACCCCTGAGGAGGAAAAAGCTTTTCAGGCCCAATATTATTTGGTGACAGTGGTGGCCAGGGAGGACTTCCAGGACAAAGTAAGGACCAGATTGAGACCTAAAGAGACACCATACTTTATGTAGTAATTAATACTTAAACTCTTGACAATTCCTAATAGGCAATCAAAAGATACTAATGTTGTTTATACATCAACTTATTAAAATTTTCTCCTACTAAATTGGCATAGGAAAAATAAGGCTATTTCATTCATTTTGGCCTCTGTTTCACATTTGGGCAAGCAAAATGCTGGTAAAGACATGTCTTAATTTGTCTGGTGAGAAACTGGCCCTGGGTCTCTGCATAATAAATATTTAGTGCCTTTGTGGCAGCGTTCAGTTTAAGCCAGATTATAAGAGTGTCGTCTGTGTTTAAACATGGAAAGGGCTCACAGTAAGGAGAGAGATCTTAAACTTTTCTTTTTTTCCTGGATTTGGCTCTTGCTTAGTATCCTTCAGGAAATGGGCTGTTAAGGGATATGCTGTCACATCACAATTCTGAAAGAAGATACCTTAAAACCACCAAAGTAAACCTTCCTCTGTGGATAATTTAGCAGGCTGATTATAGCACATTTCATCACTGACCAACAGAACAGAAATAACAACTAAAGCTGAAGGCTCATTCCAGAAACATTTCTGAGCAAACAGTTTTCTTGAGCTTTGGCTTCATGGTTTCATATTTAATCACTTCAGCATTTTTCTGGTTAAACAACTCTGATATGAAATGGGAATCCCAGAAAGTACTGTTTTATTCCAAACAGCTGGAAAATTGGTAATTCTTTTTTCTCTCCCACTTGTTATAGATTTGAAAAATCATTCCAAATCCCCACTATTTATTCTGTTCATTAAATTGTCTTGTTCTATGGTTTTTCAGAAACTTTAACTGGCAGCCCTAATATCTCTTTGTAAATGCTGTCTCATTTTAAATAACTGCTTTAAATAAATAATCTAAACTCAGAACCAGTGGCATCTGGGTGGCTCACTCGGTTAAGCGTCTGACTCTTGATTTTGGCTCAGGTCACGATCTCACAGGCTCACAAGTTGGAGGCCCGCATCAGGCTGTGAGTGGACAGTGTGGAGCCTGTTTGGTATTCTCCCTCTCCCTCTGCCCCTCTCCTGCTCTCACTCTCTCAAAATCATGAAACATTAAAAAATAAACTCAGAACCAAATTTATGGCAGCAGATTCAGGCTCCAGCCCTGCAGCACACCTGATCTACACTCCACATGTAAGAACAAAATTTTCTAGGTCAGGCAGGGCAAGCCCTCCAGATTAGTGAATTGTTACCTCTTCTCTGATTTGCATCATCACCGTTATTTACAATTTCTCTCTAATTATTTAAAAATAAATCAAGTATCTTTGTAAAATTGTAGACTTATCACACTTAATTTTCTTTGTTAAAATCCTACTTCAATGACTTAAAGTCTGAAAAGTTAAATGCCAAAAGGCTTTTTCTTAGAATGCACAAGATACCAGAAACATCGCCGCTTTCTCTGCACCAGTGATAGTCATGAATTTGATTAATGTGTAATCATTTAAGAATCCATTATGATGGGATATAAGCCAGTTGGTGTGGATCTGGTTGTGTCCGCTTTTGTTTTTTCTTATTTGAGAGAGAGAAAGCACGAGAGCACAAGTGGGGGAGAGGAGCAGAGGAAGGGAGGGGGAGAGAGAGAGAGAGAGAGAGAGAGAGAGAGAATCCTAAGCAGCCTCCACACTCAGTGGGGCTTGGTCCCATGACCCTGGGATCCTGACCTGAGCCCAAATTAAGAGTCAGAGGCTCAACTGACAGAGCCACCCAGGCACCCCTGTCCACCATTTTTTATTGTCTGTGAGGGCACTGAGCAAAATGTCAGGTACCACTGCTGAATTCTCTCTGCAGTGAACAGTAGGTGACTAGGAGGGACTGAAATGCCCAGGATTCCCTGGCCAGGTGCCATTGATTCTAAAACAATTTGAGACTGTGTATTATAAAGTTAGAACCTCAGATTGTATAAATGTGAGGTGGTCCAGTCCAGACTGAATCCTAATCAAGTGAATCTCTGAGTGGGCCAAGCAGAACCAGCCCTTTCTGTCCCTTTCCCAGGGATCTGAGAAATGATGGTTTTGGAAAGCACTCCAGCTGCAGCTCCAGCTCTATTTCTAGGCTCTGGGTCTATCCCTTTACCTACAGACCCATTTTTAAACTGCTAGGAAACTGTGGGTAGACTATATAGCAATATGAACTGCATATTTATATGATCCTTTTCTGGATGTGTTTGGATTCTTCACTATGAAAAAGGCATCACAGATCCCACTTAGCATCTGATTCCAAGTCAGTTCCCTGTTAGGTTCTAGGAGTTTTGTTAACCAGAGGAAGAAGCTCCTTACACTTGGTCTTACCTTTACGTGCAGGTACACTAGTTCCAGATATCCCCAAAGAACTAATCTACGGTAAGTCCAGTAGAATATTGTAAGACATACAGCCTTTCTTCATGTTGGCAGCAACATTTCGGATGCTGTAAAGTAAGTTGTGGGTTTTTCTTCCTATTGTATTACATATTTTATCAGTAATCTGAAAATCACAATGTTAACGTATTTATGCTGCTTAGTCAATGCTAGTAAATTTGCACTGTCAGCATTTTGCATCACTATTTACACTGAATATTCTTCCTGGATGTGCGTTTGAATTGAACAAAGAAGGAAAATTCTTCCTGTTTTTTTATTTTCCTTCTCCATCCCCCTGTCCTTTGGGCTATTTTACAAAACACTCTCATTTATAAAAGAATAGTGTCTCATAAATGATGAAGTACAAGAATTTTAAACACCTTAATTGCTAGATGTGTTTCAAATCTGACAACAACTGAATTCTAACTTAGTGTTCAACATTCTAAATTAACATTCAAAGAAAAAATTTTTTAACCTGGCAATGATGCAAAATATCAAGTTGAAAATCAATCACAAGAAGATATAACATTTTCAGACAATTTAGGGTTTATTGTGTGTTGTGTTCAGGTGCCTGAAAGGACACCAGGGAAAGAATGTACGCCATTTTCAGGTAACTTCATTTTTCATTGTGCAATACATAATCAATTCAAAAGATTTTTTAAAAAGAAAGAATTTTTAGCATTCTTTTCATTTCTTGCTAGATTCTCATTTAATGAGACATAACGTGTATTTAAACATGTCAGCTTATGTCTCATTTTCTCAAAATTTATGATATTATACTTTTAACCGGCAGCCTAAAAGTGGAGAAAAAGATTCACAAACATCGTTTACATTTGCTTTTGCCTGACTAATGGTAGTTGTATCACAGGGCCCTAGCCAACGCTTGGGGAAAGCTGCCAAATACACGCAGACAAGCCAAAAGTCACTAAAGATAAGCAAGTCACAATGCAGGGTCTGTGGTGGCACCAGATACCTGCATAAAATAATCTCTCAAAATAAAAGATACTCACTGAACAGAAATGCAGTTTATTTTAACAAACTTTCCTGTAGTAATTGATATCTTTTTTAGGAAATACCAAAAATATCCTGCCAGGTGTTCATGATTGTTTGGGCAGCTTCCCATACGAGGGTCGTAAGTCACAAGGAGATGCAGTCTTGGTTCCCTCTGTCCCACACAAAGGCAACCTGGACCATTGAATAATTCCTTGCTTTCAAATTAATACTAAATGTTGTTACATTAATTAAGCTATTGGTAAGAAATATTAGATTTTTTTTTTTACAATAATCAGGCTTTAGTTGAATAAGCTGAGCTATAGAAGTGTAGCTATACCTCCAACAACAATTTGGACAAATTTAATCTAAAGGAGTTACAACTTAATAAAAACAGAAGAGATTGCATCAGAGCATTTGGCAAAATATTTTCTGACAGTTTTATGTAGTTTGTTTTAAAATATGTTAAGTCAGCTTTTGGAATTTTAAAGATATTTTAGTATCTTCAATAACATAACCATTTAAATCACATCAGCACATATTTACTAGACTCTTTCTAAGGTTAGGGTTATGGCTTGAAATGATTGCTTTAACTACTTCAGTTGAGAAAGCTTTAATTTCAGCACTTGAGTCAACGGATCAGGAATGGCCATGCAACAGAGGTGCTGATTTAGGTTCAACACGTGACTGACGCCGATTGACAAGTATCTCTGACTTCATCCCCCCTCCCACTCCATTGTCTCTGCTTAGTTCCAACCTTTATTATTTATTTTTTTAATGTTTTTATTTATTTTTGAGAGAGAGAGAGAGACAGACTGAGCATGAGCGGGGGAGGGGCAGGGAAAGAGGGAGACACAGATCTGAAGCAGGTTCCAGGCTCTGAGTTGTCAGCACAGAGCCTGACGCAGGGCTCGAACTCATGAATTGTGAGATCATGACCTGAGCGGAAGTCAGAAGCTCAACCGACTGAGCCACCCAGGGGCCCCAACCTTTATTATTTCTAACATGGCCCATGACAATAGCCTTCTCTCTAGCCTCTGGGCCTACAATCCAACCTCAATCCACAGGAAGGTGGCCATTTGACACCTGTCCTTAAAGCTTTGTAAATTGTTCAATTGCCTATAGTCCTTAAAAGTTTACTCTGAGAAGTCAACCAATTTTCTGTCAAGCAAAACAAATGACAAACCAATTTCTTCACAATTTATCTCCAACCTATTTCTTCAGCCTTATGTCAAACCAATCCCATATGCACTCCCAAATACCCTGAACTGTAATTTTTATCACAATGGCTAAAATACAGACTGTGTAATCAGACTGCAGGGTTCTAATCGCAGCAGTACCACCTTCTGGATGTGTTAGCTGGAGACAAAATACTTAATTTCTTGAAATTTCAGTTTTCCCATCTGCAGAATGGGGATCAAAAGGTTGTTGTTAATGTTAAATGACACATATTGATACTCAATAAAGAGTAACTAGTATTAATCACACAAATAAACAATTCATTCTTACATCCATGCCTTTACCTAAAGCTATGTGGCTGATAGGTTCCTCCTCCCTGGAATCCTTTTCTCTGTGAACTCCTATTTGTCCCTCAAAGCCAGGTTCAAATGGCAATTGCCTTTGAAAGCCTTCCTTTAACATTTCACTTGGAAAAAAAATAGCCTTCCCCACTGCAGGACTTACAGCATTTTGTGCATATTGCACTAGTACAGCCTGCATCTTCATGAGCCTTCTCCCTATACTGTAAAATCTGCATGGAAAACAATAATATGTTTGCATCCCTATATTGTTATGGATGAACTGTGTCCTCCAAAAAAAGGTACAGTAAATTCTTAATACCCAGTACCTCAAAATGTGACCTTATTTAAAATAGGGGTTGTTGCAGATGTCATTAGTTACGACAGCATCAAACTGGAGTAGAATGGGGCCCCAATCCAATTTGAACGATGTCCTTATAAGAAGGCAGCAGTATGAACACACAGAGTCACTGGGAAAACACCATATGAAGATGGAGGTGGATTTTGGAGTGATACATCTACAAGCCAAGAAATGCCAAGAATTGGTGGCCTTTATCAGAATCTACGAAGAGGATGGGGTGCCTGGGTGGCTCAGTTGGTTAAGCACCTGAGTCTTGATTTCAGGTCAGGTCATGATCTCACGGTTCATGAGTTCAAGCCCCACATGGGGTTCTATACTGACAGTATAGAGCCTGCTTGGAATTCTCTCTCTCCCTCGCTCTCAAAATAAATAAATAAACTTAAAAAAAAAAAAAAAGAACCTATGAAGAGGCAAAGAAGGATTCGCCCCACAGCCTTCAGAAGGAATATGACCCTGCCAATACATTGATTTCAGACTTCAAGCCTACAGAACTAGAAGATAATACATTTCTATTGTTTTAAGCCACTGGGTTTGTGGTACTTTGTTACAACAGCTCTGGGAAACCAACACATATCCCCAAATTCAGGGGAAAAAAAACTAATATATTTGTGTTGAAGAAGCAAATGACTTCAAGGATTTCATTTAATCAATTTGGACTTACATAGAAAAATAGGAATATATACAGATGGCCATATTAGAACATCAAAAGTTCTCACTTTAAAAATCTATAACTATGCAATTTCATATTTTAGTGTCATATTTCAACTTTCTTCCCCATCTAAAAATTTAAGATGAGGGCTAGGTTCCGGAAGATGGCTGCGTAGGAGGATGCTGGGCTCACCGCGCATCCTGCTGATCACTTAGATTCCACCTACACCTGCCTAAAGAACCCAGAAAACCGCCAGAGGATTAGCAGAACAGAGTCTCCGGAGCCAAGCGCAGACGAGAGGCCCACGGAAGAGGGTAGGAAGGGCGGCGAGGCGGTGCGCGCTCCACGGACTGGCGGGAGGGAGCCGGGGCGGAGGGGCGGCTCGCCGGCCAAGCAGAGCCCCCGAGTCGGGCTGGCAAAAGCGGAGGGGCCGGACGGACTGTGTTCCGACAGCAAGCGCGACTTAGCATCTGGGAGGTCAGAAGTTAACAGCTCTGCTCAGAAAGCGGGAAGGCTGGAGGACAAAGGGAGGGAGAGCTGCTGAGCCCCCGGACGGCAGAGCTCAGCTTGGCGGGGAACAAAGGCACTCGCCAGCGCCATCTCCCCTGCCCATCCCCCAGCCAAAATCCCAAAGAGAACCAGTTCCTGCCAGGGAACTTGCTCGCTCCGCGCAAACACCCAACTCTGTGCTTCTGCGGAGCCAAACCTCCGGCAGCGGATCTGACTCCCTCCCGCTGCCACAGGGCCCCTCCTGAAGTGGATCACCTAAGGAGAAGCAAGCTAAGCCTGTCCCTCCTGCCCCCGTGCACCTTGCCTACCCACCCCAGCTAATACGCCAGATCCCCAGCACCACAAGCCTGGCAGTGTGCAAGTAGCCCAGACAGGCCACACCACCCCACAGTGAATCCCGCCCCTAGGAGAGGGGAAGAGAAGGCACATACCAGTCTGACTGTCGCCCCAGCGGTGGGCTGGGGGCAGACATCAGGACTGACTGCGGCCCCGCCCACCAACTCCAGTTATACACCACAGCACGGGGGAAGTGCCCTGCAGGTCCTCACCACTCCAGGGACTATCCAAAATGACCAAACGGAAGAATTCCCCTCAGAAGAATCTCCAGGAAATAACAACAGCTAATGAACTGATCAAAAAGGATTTAAATAATATAACAGAAAGTGAATTTAGAATAATAGTCATAAAATTAATCCCTGGGCTTGAAAACAGTATACAGGACAGCAGAGAATCTCTTGCCACAGAGATCAAGGGATTAAGGAACAGTCACGAGGAGCTGAAAAACGCTTTAAACGAAATGCAAAACAAAATGGAAACGACGATGGCTCGGATTGAAGAGGCAGAGGAGAGAATAGGTGAACTAGAAGATAAAGTTATGGAGAAAGAGGAAGCTGAAAGAAAGAGAGATAAAAAAATCCAGGAGTATGAGGGGAAAATTAGAGAACTAAGTGATACACTAAAAAGAAATAATATACGCATAATTGGTATCCCAGAGGAGGAAGAGAGAGGGAAAGGTGCTGAAGGGGTACTTGAAGAAATTATAGCTGAGAACTTCCCTGAACTGGGGAAGGAAAAAGGCATTGAAATCCAAGAGGCACAGAGAACTCCCTTCAGACATAACTTGAATGGATCTGCACGACATATCATAGTGAAACTGGCAAAATACAAGGATAAAGAGAAAATTCTGAAAGCAGCAAGGGAAAAACGTGCCCTCACATATAAAGGGAGACCTATAAGACTCGTGACTGATCTCTCCTTTGAAACTTGGCAGGCCAGAAAGGCTTGGCACGATATCTTCAGTGTGCTAAACAGAAAAAATATGCAGCCGAGAATCCTTTATCCAGCAAGTCTGTCATTTAGAATAGAAGGAGAGATAAAGGTATTCCCAAACAAACAAAAACTGAAGGAATTTGTCACCATGAAACCAGCCCTACAAGAGATCCTAAGGGGGATCCTGTGAGACAAAGTACCAGAGACATCACTACAAGCATAAAACATACAGACATCACAATGACTCTAAACCCGTATCTTTCTATAATAACACTGAATGTAAATGGATTAAATGCGCCAACCAAAAGACATAGGGTATCAGAATGGATAAAAAAACAAGACCCATCTATTTGCTGTCTACAAGAGACTCATTTTAGACCTGAGGACACCTTCAGATTGAGAGTGAGGGGATGGAGAACTATTTATCATGCTCCTGGAAGCCAAAAGAAAGCTGGAGTAGCCATACTTCTATCAGACAAACTAGACTTTAAATTAAAGGCTGTAACAAGAGATGAAGAAGGGCATTATATCATAATTACAGGGTCTATCCATCAGGAAGAGCTAACAATTATAAATGTCTATGCGCCAAATACCGGAGCCCCCAGATATATAAAACAATTACTCATAAACATAAGCAACCTTATTGATAAGAATGTGGTCATTGCAGGGGACTTTAACACCCCACTTACAGAAATGGATAGATCATCTAGACACACAGTCAATAAAGAAACAAGGGCCCTGAATGATACATTGGATCAGATGGACTTGACAGATATATTTAGAACTCTGCATCCCAAAGCAACAGAATATACTTTCTTCTCGAGTGCACATGGAACATTCTCCAAGATAGATCATATACTGGGTCACAAAACAGCCCTTCATAAGTTTACAAGAATTGAAATTATACCATGCATACTTTCAGACCACAATGCTATGAAGCTTGAAATCAACCACAGGAAAAAGTCTGGAAAACCTCCAAAAGCATGGAGGTTAAAGAACACCCTACTAACGAATGAGTGGGTCAACCAGGCAATTAGAGAAGAAATTAAAAAATATATGGAAACAAACGAAAATGAAAATACAACAATCCAAACGCTTTGGGACGCAGCGAAGGCAGTCCTGAGAGGAAAATACATTGCAATCCAGGCCTATCTCAAGAAACAAGAAAAATCCCAAATACAAAATCTAACAGCACACCTAAAGGAAATAGAAGCAGAACAGCAAAGACACCCCAAACCCAGCAGAAGAAGAGAAATAATAAAGATCAGAGCAGAAATAAACAATATAGAATCTAAAAAAACGGTAGAGCAGATCAACGAAACCAAGAGTTGGTTTTTTGAAAAAATAAACAAAATTGACAAACCTCTAGCCAGGCTTCTCAAAAAGAAAAGGAAGATGACCCAAATAGATAAAATCATGAATGAAAATGGAATTATTACAACCAATCCCTGAGAGATACAAACAATTATCAGGGAATACTATGAAAAATTATATGCCAACAAACTGGACAACCTGGAAGAAATGGACAAATTCCTAAACACCCACACTCTTCCAAAAGTCAATCAGGAGGAAATAGAAAGCTTGAACAGACCCATAACCAGCGAAGAAATTGAATCGGTTATCAAAAATCTCCCAACAAATAAGAGTCCAGGACCAGATGGCTTCCCAGGGGAGTTCTACCAGACGTTTAAAGCAGAGATAATGCCTATCCTTCTCAAGCTATTCCAAGAAATAGAAAGGGAAGGAAAACTTCCAGACTCATTCTATGAAGCCAGTATTACTTTGATTCCTAAACCAGACAGAGACCCAGTAAAAAAAGAGAACTACAGGCCAATATCTCTGATGAATATGGATGCAAAAATTCTCAATAAGATACTAGCAAATCGAATTCAACAGCATATAAAAAGAATTATTTACCATGATCAAGTGGGATTCATTCCTGGGATGCAGGGCTGGTTCAACATCCACAAATCAATCAACGTGATACATCACATTAACAAAAAAAAAAGAGAAGAACCATATGATCCTGTCAATCGATGCAGAAAAGGCCTTTGACAAAATCCAGCACCCTTTCTTAATAAAAACCCTTGAGAAAGTCGGGATAGAAGGAACATACTTAAAGATCATAAAAGCCATTTATGAAAAGCCCACAGCTAATATCATCCTCAACGGGGAAAAACTGAGAGCTTTTTCCCTGAGATCAGGAACACGACAGGGATGCCCACTCTCACCGCTGTTGTTTAATATAGTGTTGGAAGTTCTAGCATCAGCAATCAGACAACAAAAGGAAATCAAAGGCATCCAAATTAGCAAAGATGAAGTCAAGCTTTCGCTTTTTGCAGATGACATGATATTATACATGGAAAATCCGACAGACTCCACCAAAAGTCTGCTAGAACTGATAGATGAATTCAGCAAAGTTGCAGGATACAAAATCAATGTACAGAAATCAGTTGCATTCTTATACACTAACAATGAAGCAACAGAAAGACAAATAAAGAAACTGATCCCATTCACAATTGCACCAAGAAGCATAAAATACCTAGGAATAAATCTAACCAAAGATGTAAAAGATCTGTATGCTGAAAACTATAGAAAGCTTATGCAGGTAATTGAAGAAGATATAAAGAAATGGAAAGACATTCCATGCTCATGGATTGGAAGAATAAATATTGTCAAAATGTCAACACTACCCAAAGCTATCTACACATTCAATGCAATCCCAATCAAAATTGCACCAGCATTCTTCTCGAAACTAGAACAAGCAATCCTAAAATTCATATGGAACCACAAAAGGCCCCGAATAGCCAAAGTAATTTTGAAGAAGAAGACCAAAGCAGGAGGCATCACAATCCCAGACTTTAGCCTCTACTACAAAGCTGTCATCATCAAGACAGCATGGTATTGGCACAAAAACAGACACATAGACCAATGGAATAGAATAGAAACCCCAGAACTAGACCCACAAACGTATGGCCAACTCATCTTTGACAAAGCAGGAAAGAACATCCGATGGAAAAAAGACAGTCTCTTTAACAAATGGTGCTGGGAGAACTGGACAGCAACATGCAGAAGGTTGAAACTAGACCACTTTCTCACACCATTCACAAAAATAAACTCAAAATGGATAAAGGACCTGAATGTGAGACAGGAAACCATCAAAACCTTAGAGGAGAAAGCAGGAAAAGACCTCTCTGACCTCAGCCGTAGCAATCTCTTACTCGGCACATCCCCAAAGGCAAGGGAATTAAAAGCAAAAGTGAATTACTGGGACCTTATGAAGATAAAAAGCTTCTGCACAGCAAAGGAAACAACCAACAAAACTAAAAGGCAACCAACGGAATGGGAAAAGATATTTGCAAATGACACATTGGACAAAGGGCTAGTATCCAAAATCTATAAAGAGCTCATCAAACTCCACACCCAAAAAACAAATAACCCAGTGAAGAAATGGGCAGAAAACATGAATAGACACTTCTCTAAAGAAGACATCCGGATGGCCAACAGGCACATGAAAAGATGTTCAATGTTGCTCCTTATCAGGGAAATACAAATCAAAACCACACTCAGATACCACCTCACGCCAGTCAGAGTGCCCAAAATGAAGAAATCAGGAGACTATAGATGCTGGAGAGGATGTGGAGAAACGGGAACCCTCTTGCACTGTTGGTGGGAATGCAAATTGGTGCAGCCGCTCTGGAAAGCAGTGTGGAGGTTCCTCAGAAAATTAAAAATAGACCTACCCCAGGGGCGCCTGGGTGGCGCAGTCGGTTAAGCGTCCAACTTCAGCCAGGTCACGATCTCGCGGTCCATGAGTTCGAGCCCCGCGTCAGGCTCTGGGCCGATGGCTCGGAGCCTGGAGCCTGTTTCCGATTCTGTGTCTCCCTCTCTCTCTCTCCCCCTCCCCTGTTCATGCTCTGTCTCTCTCTGTCCCAAAAATAAATAAAAAACGTTGAAAAAAAAATAAAAAAAAAAAATAGACCTACCCTATGACCCAGCAATAGCACTGCTAGGAATTTATCCAAGGGATACAGGAGTACTGATGCATAGGGGCACTTGTACCCCAATGTTTATAGCAGCACTCTCAACAATAGCCAAATTATGGAAAGAGCCTAAATGTCCATCAACTGATGAATGGATAAAGAAATTGTGGTTTATATACACAATGGAATACTACGTGGCAATGAGAAAAAAAATGAAATATGGCCTTTTGTAGCAACGTGGATGGAACTGGAGAGTGTGATGCTAAGTGAAATAAACCATACAGAGAAAGACAGATACCATATGGTTTCACTCTTATGTGGATCCTGAGAAACTTAACAGAAACCCATGGGGGAGGGGAAGGAAAAAAAAAAAAAAAAGAGGTTAGAGTGGGAGAGAGCCAAAGCATAAGAGACTGTTAAAAACTGAGAACAAACTGAGGGTTGATGGGGGGTGGGAGGGAGGGCAGGGTGAGTGACGGGTATTGAGGAGGGCACCTTTTGGGATGAGCACTGGGTGTTGTATGGAAACCAATTTGACAGTAAATTTCATATATTAAAAAAAATAAAAATAAAAATAAAAAAAATAAAAATTTAAGATGATACAGTTCTAGGATTTCGAACATTCCCGTATTCCTCCTTGCCCTGTCATCTACATTGTTTATAAAATGGAAACTATTATTAATCATCAGAGCAATTATATGAAAGTTTTTCAACAGACGATTCATTAAAAAATTACACAATTATTTATCTCTATATGTTATCTATAATCTAAAGATATTGTGTCTGAGACTTTAGAAAATTTTTTCCAAAGCACTTTTACTTACAACATGTTTGCTCTTAGTGATCTATTAATTTATCAGAATGTAGTTATGCTGATATGTGTCTTACCTAGAAACATTCATTTACATGGAAATAACAGTGTAAAGGCAGATAAAAGTAATCTTACATTTCAGGCTAGAGTCAAGGTCTACTCTCTACTTTAGTAACTGTAGCTAAGAAAGAAGGGAAAAAAATCTAGAAGAATTTGGAAAGAGAAATGTAATTCTAGTCACTGTGGTTAGAAGGGACATTTATTGTACAACTGAAAATTCCAAAGTATACAAGGAAGGCAGAATGCCATACTATTTGGTGCCTAAAATAACACATTATAAAGTAAAGCAATTTCATTTTTGGATCATGGAAACTTCAAAACTATGAAAAATGTGCTTTCTGAGATCTCTATGAGCCTTAACTTCAAGAACATGCAGTAAAGGTGCGAAATCTATCATGAAAAAGAAAGCCCTACACTCCCTGAGCCCAACATCCAGTTTCTGACACCTACATTTAATGTTGCCTCTAAACAGATGTCACAGCTTTTATTGTTTATGACTTCAAGCACCAGGACTCACAATGAAGGAAACACAGTCTTTTCTCCAGCTTATGGAACTCCTATGAGTGTACACATTTAATCCAGTCATCTAATAATCCAACAGTCATTCATTAATCATGAGTTATGTCTGATCCTAGGCCCATCACTGATTTGCTGTGGCAGCTTTGGGTAAATTATTTTTCTCTGAAGTTCAGTATTCTCATTTGTAAGCAAAGATAATGACAGTATCTGCTTCCTAGGATTTGTTGTGATGATTATATAAGAGAATATGCTTAACATAGAGCCTAGCATATAGTAATTACCCAATAAAAGTTAACTGCTATATGTCATCATTATTACTGGGATGTGTTATGGAACTAGTAAGCAACTTGAGGGTAGGACTGTGCCTATTTCTTAATGGACACCCAATACTAATACCTGAAAGCAGCGAATGTCAAAGTAAGTCTGTGTGCCAAATCCAGTCCAATGCCTGCTTCTGTTCAAATGACTATTTGAACACAGTCTCTCCTGTTCTTTTATATGTTGCCTATGTCTACTTTGCCCAGAAGATGTAAGCAGTTGTAAAAAAGACTGGATAGGCTGCAGATTCTGACTATTTATTATTTGGCTCTTTAAAAAATAAGTTTGCTAATCCTGTGCTAGAAACTTGCTACTTACTGTGTGGTCCTCAGCTCATTAATGCAGACATGTAGGCTCCCTTGACCTACTGAATCAGAAACTACACATTTTCACAAAATCCCCAAATGATTCACATGTATACTAAGAGTTGATGAGCACTGGTCTAGGCCAGGGGCTTGCAAGCTTTCTGTAAAAGGCCAGACAGTAAATATTTAAACCTTTGTTGCAGGGCTATTATACCTGTTCAACTCTGCCTTCTAACTCAAAAGTAGCCACAGAAAATATGTAAATAAACAGGCATGGTTCTATGCCTTAAAACTCTGTATGGAACCTGAAATTTCAATTTCATACAATTTTCATGTATCACAAAATATCCTTTTAATTTTTTTCAACCATTTAAAAATGTTGAAACCTTGGGGCACCTGGAATGGCTCAGTCAGTTACGTGTCCGACTCTTGATTTCGGCTCAGGTCATGATCTCATGGTTCACGAGCTTGAGCCCTTCATCTGTGGAGCCTGGTTGGGATTCTTTTGCTTTTGCTCTCTCTCTGCCCCTACCCTGCTCGAACTCTCTCCCTCTCAAAACAAACAAACAAACAAACAAACAAACTTAAAAAACAAATTAAATATAAATGTTATAACCTTCCTTAGCTTGTGGGCCATACAAAAACAGGCAGCAGGTGGGATCTGGCCTGCAGATCAGAGTCAGCAGTCTTGGTCTAGGCTAATGCCATATCACTGCTTAGCCAACACTCTGTCCCTCCTCTCATGCTCCCCCCAAGACTCTAAACACTTACTTATATTTTCTAACATATGTGACTTTATGTTACTTATCTCCCTTACCCTAGAGAGAAGGGTATGTTACTTATCTAACTTATCCTAAAATACATTTCTGTTCCTCCTATATAATTTCTAACTTGTAGTATAAAGTTCCTGTCAAATGATGTGATGGTGTACTATATCCTTTTCACTGGAAGAATAGAATATAGCACCAAGAGGCTCAGCTAGGAAGCTATAGGTAGATAGACAGACAGACAGACAGGTGGGCAGATAGATACCTTCCTCCAAAGAATAGGAAACTGATCACAACGAAAAACTCTTTTGCTCCTAAATTCTAACCAACCATACTGAGCATTTCTAAATATGCAGTCAGGATTCATATCTGTTTGATACACAATATCCTCCTTCTTTGCCTTTGAAGTGGGCTGAAGTCTTTGGAAAGTGACATAGGAAGTCCTCACATCTTGTCCTTCCTTATTTCAGAGGCTAGTAGGTCACAAGCAACTGGAAGGAACAGCCACAGAGGGTCCCTTCTGGGAGGAACAGCTTTGCCCCAGCCTCCCTGCTGGGCCCTGGGCCAACCTGCTGTGGTAATGGGTGATAGGAAGAAAGATGGCTAGAGAGGGGACTCCCCCCTTTCATTTAAGCCAGTGCCCTTTGTTCCTGCTTATACTAAGATGATAAACAAATCAGTTTCATAAAAGAAGCTTAGTTCATAGAAACCTTTAATTTGTGTTCAAAGTTTATTGAAGCTAAGCTCAATAAATGGGTAGATAAGAGGACTTTGTTGACTAAAGTCAACATTAATGATTTAGGTTTAACAATTTGAGAAACAAAAAAGTACTCAAGATTCATCAGAAATACAAACTATATGAACTATCTGAACCATTTAGAGGAAATATTCATATACACAATTTCATTTATTACATATAGATATACATGTATGTGCGTGTGTGTGTGTATATATATATATATATATATATGCACATATATAGTATATTACATTTTTAATCTGAATGAATGTGTTAGAATAGATTTTGACTTCTGGTCTAGGCTACTGCCACATCCTTTTTGACTTACTGACTCTATTTTACCTTTCTACCATCATCCAATTTTCTATCTCCTTTCTAGGGTAATTTATTCTGTGGGACAGACTGAGATAAAAACCTTTTTACATAATCTAACACATCGTTTAATTGTAAATCATTCACCAATGAAGTATTTCCTCTAGTGTATTAATTAGAGTATCTCAGCTATAGCAAACAGAAAATCCTGGCTTAACAAAACAAAACAAAACAAAAAGAAATTCAAGTTATAAAAAAAAAAACCCTCTAAAATGATCTACAGGTTATCAGTTTGTGACTGCCAGGGGTTTGGGGGCGTGTCTCTTACAGCTTCATTTCAGGGTGCTGCAAGTGGGTACAAACAAGGCTTGGTCATTCAGTGGTTGATGGATGATAGAGGACTGAAATTAAAAGAGAAGTTGTGTATTCTGTTCTTTCTGTCCCTCCCTGTCCACCCTTAGTGTCTACCCAGCAGCAGAAGTATAGAAACTTAGTTTTGTAAGCCAAGAGGAAGAGCAGAACACTATTTCTGAAACCCAGATGGTGAGGAGTAGCCATGGCACACAATTACTATTTACTTTTTTTTTAACTACAGTAAAACCTCGGGTTATAAGTAACTTTTGCTGTGAGTGTTCTGCAAGACAAGCAAACATTTCTAATAAATTTTAACTTGATAAAGGAGTGCTGTCTTGCAATATGAGTAGTATGTAATGCCAAGTGTCACATGATCACAACTGAGCCAACGATTTTTCTTCTCTCTCTCGCTCTCAGTCTTGCTCTCTCACTCTCCTTCTCTCACTGCGGGATTGTGGGTGATCATCAATGCAATGTCACATTTCCATGAAACCCTCAAAATGAGGCAAAAAGCAAATGTCTTTGTATAGGTTCCTTGTTAAAAGTTGCACAAAAAGAAAAAGATTCCGTTGAGCCAATAAACAGCAGTGATTCCATTAGTGGTAGTGAAAGTCGTCCTACACGATAACCCCCCTCTCTTGTCTCCCTCACAGCAGCCACAAAGGTTTTCAAAGGCAATAGAGGTTAATTTGTTTATTTTTCTTTATATTTTGTATTTTATTTATTATTTTGTATTATATTACAGTATTGTAATCATTTTTATATGAATATTTTTGGGTTGTGGAACAAATCATCTAAGTTTCCAGTATTTCTTATGGGGAAATTTGCTTTGATATACAAGTGCTTTGGATTACAAGCATGAATTATGCTCGCAAACCCAAGATTTTACTGTATTTCTTCAAACTAGGAAACAAAAACCTATTCTAAATCTAACCTATTCTAACATTATTTTAAGTTTTCCAAATATAAGATAGAAAGCATATCAAACAAATTTCCTTTTATAATTTGAAAGTGCAAGTTAGAAACTGACTGATAGTTGTTAATATATATCAGGACTTAATGTGTTTCAGAGATAGTTCTTTATCTTACCTTCCTGCCATGTTTTGCTCTTTTTTATAAGAATGTATTATGCAGCGAGTAATTTAGGATGGGATTATCTCTAGTGGGCTTCATAACTAATTTTGTTGGAGAACTATTTCTTTTAAGTGTTTTGCTGCTAAAAACATGACAGAGCTATTCTGTTTTTCCCATGAGTGTTCTGAAGACACATTTAAACATTTCTACCTATGAGAATCTGCTTAATTCCCCTGCAGAATATTGAAGGGGGGAAAAAAGTTACTATTTGACCAGAAAAGACTAAGTCATTTAAATATGATCAGATATCTAGAACTAAAATAGCACATTCCATGAAGAAACTGAGAAATCACAACATAGATATATTGTACATGAGCAACTCAGAAACATAGTATAAAAGAAGAGGAACATAAGTGATGTTTTTAAATTAAGCTTACTAGAACATGAAAATAACACCAACACCACATTAATTCAATTGGTTTTTCTTACATAGGACAGAGTAAAAAAACAAGTAAAGATAAAAACTGGTGGTAATAAATTTCTCCATTCCTTATGCTTAAGGGTAAATTCTAGCTTGAGAATGTCTGAGGGTTCAATGAATAATATTTCCCTTAAATCCAAAGTTCTTCCTTAATAGATTTTTAGACAACTATCTGCTCCTTGATAGTACTCAGTCTTAGTTTATGAATAAGATGAAAAGAGTTTATAGGGATAATGTCTTTTACACATGGCCCTATGTGTGTTCGTACATACACGTGTGTGTATGTGTGTGTATAATTGCATAAACTGTTTAAAATGGAAATGTCTCCAGAATAAAATGTATCCAGGATAAAATTACTAACTGGATTCTTAAAAGATGTAACTACTGCCTCAGAGTCTTGGGAAAACTGTTGCTCAGAAGCTGCCAGGATTCCAAGATATCAACCAGGAAGTCTACAAGAAAATGTGGGGAAATTTTAATTAAAAGTCCACTATCTAATCTAAGGTGATTTGAATACTTCTATAGATGTTTATGAAATTTTATCACGTATCATTATGGTTCATAAAACACATCATTTATACAAACAATAACCATATAAGTCAAACTCTCTAAACTGTCAAGTTACCCTTAGCTAAAGCAATCAATTATTTACTTTGATTTAGTACATCGCCCTAGATTTTTCCTGTATAGGAAAGACTAAGTATTGGTAAAGCAGCTAAAGACACAGCCAAGCTTCTGACTTTTATCCTTTCTCTCTAAAAGGTATTTAATAGTCATCACCTTTTGCAAACAGATAAAATGTTGGTTTATGTACATTTATATCAAGTATCAAGAGCCTGGAATCCAAAAGATCATTTTGGTCTTTTTAAAAATGAGGGAAAAGTAGGGCAAAGGCATTCCCCATATGTGTGCTTTACTCAGTTACTTTTGCTACTTTGGCTTTTTGTATATGTGCTGCCAAAGTGAGCACCCTGTGTCTTGCAGCCACTTTGGCTTTTTGGAATGGAAGGTGAGATCTCAATAAAGATCAGACCCTTATCTCACCCAGCTAACATCTTTTTCTTTTAATTCCAGTATAATTCCAGTCTAATACCTAGCACATTTCTTAAAGGCCCTTCCAGTCCTGTGTAGTCCATGATCCCAAGAAGACTTGCACAGACCCTGACCACAGCAAATTCAAATTGTTCAATAATAATACACCCTTCAGATAAATGTGACTTTTAGTCTATGTGACTTTTAATCAAAAACAAAATGCAGGGTACAAAATTTTCCAAGATCTCATTCTAAGACTTGTTGTCTATACTATTAACCAATGTTTCACCTACCTTTATTTAAATCTTCTTAAATTAGAGAAAAGTTGAAATCTTCCCACCACCAATGTCAACCACCATCATAGAGTACAGGTGCGCAGCCTCATGTGTTCACAAAGTACCTTCCAGATCCCAATAATCTTGAGCATTCCTTGTTCATGTGCCTCAAACGCTTCTGTCCACAGAGATCATTGAAGAAGGAAATTTACTGATCAACATTATTTGGTTGGTTTTAAGAAGACATTTTGTGGTATCATAGGGAATATTTCACCAACATCGTAAACCATTCATGTGGAATTCTGGAATATAGAATACAAAATTGTATTATTTTTATGATTCCAAATATCAACACGTGACAGAAAAAATAATAATCACAAATATCTACACTGCTAACCATACGTCAAGACATATTCTCTTATTTTGTGTTTATTTCTGAAACTATTTCCCTTCTATCTAGTTCTAGGACTTTAAGCCCAGTGGAAGGGAGAAAAGGATAAACATGAAGCTATATCTATCACTAAAGCACTAGGAAGAACATAGCCCTATTTATTTGTTGATAAGATTTCTAGAAGCTAAAAATGGAAAGCAAGACAGGAAATAATAGTTTATTTATAAATAGCTTATTTATTTATGGGCCAAACAAGAGTTAATATAAATAAGCCCTATTTCAGTCATATTCATTGTTTAAAATATCCCCCTCATCTTACCTAGTTTACAACTACTCCTAAATTTCACTCTTTGCCTTAGTGCTATTTCTCCTTCTTTGTTCTCCGTGTCAACATGGTGGCAGGTAATAAAGAGCTAAACCAAAACCATAGGCTTCTCATGACCCAGGTCTTTTTCTCACTGACTTTGCCAGGCACTACTTCTGCTCTTTCTATGACCCTCCTCGTTGCTGAGAGTGAGCCTGTCCCTTCAACCACTCCCCACTCCTCCACCTAACTCAAGTATATTTCAATTCCTGAAACTCCTCTGATTGCTGCTCTTTTGAATAAACTCTGGGACCAGGTTTTTTTGTTGATGTTGCTGTTCCTGTCTCTACGAATTTTCTTTGTGTTTACCCACACCAATCTGACCTTCCCACCTTCCTCATCCCCCCATTTCCACTTCATGAGTGACTTCAAATGACAAAAGGGAAAATTCTGAAACAGATCAAATTCCTGAATGAATGAGGGAGCATTAGGGACAGTCTTACAGCTGCAGCCTACCCCCTGCAGTTGTGATTGTATTTGAGGGCACCAAAATGAAGTCTTAAGTAGAATGCACAGTTGTTTGATGAAGTTTAGCAGTAATAACCAACTGGTGTTCTGCCAGAAATTCAGTTTTCCCTTCTATTTTCCTAAACACCGTTAACATTTTTTTTTAACGTGATGGATTTGCTAAGGTAAAATGTTTTATCTCATTACAGCCTGACCTTTTTTAAAATGCCTTCTGCAAAAAACAAATCTCCAGCATCGTACCCTTACCCACCTTCCCCCAAACATTCCATCACCATTTTTTATTAAAACTCTCTCACTGTGACATTCCAAAGACATGTCTGATTCCACCCGCCCAGGGGGTGGCGAGGCTAGGATGCCAGACCTACCTTGGCCACCGGAGGCACTGGGCAGGTGAGGGCGGCAGGGACAGTGGTTTGTGTGAGCTCAGAAGCCCAGGGGCAGGTGGTGTTTGGAGGGAGCCAGGGGAGACTAACAACAGTGGCCTGAGTCAGGAGCCGGCAGCCCTAAAAGCAGACAGCGCCGGGTATTTTCAGCAGGCTCCGGTTCAGCGTGTTCCCCTGCAACAGTCCCTTAATTTCTGATACCAGCTAGAAACACTTGCCTCTCTGTCACTGAGATCTTGTTGCTTGGCACTCGCGCATGGGCACCTGCATCCCACCAGTCGCCCCTGGAGGCTGCCGGGAGCCTTTGGATTTGCGCATGCGCAGTCTGTTCCTCAGAACGGGCCTGCGCCAGTGTGGGGGAGTCAAGGCCCGTGGGACCAGGCCGGCGCTAGGCCCCATCCCTACAAGCCCTCACCTCTGCTCCCCTTTGATGGGCGGTAGAGAGAAAGCTTGGGCCAGACGCCTTCATGCCAGAAACTAGAACCCTCTATATGTGTGCACACACCTGTTTGGTGGAGGCCAGTGCCCTAGATGCGAAATTTACTGTACTGTTGCAAACCCAATCCTGGCTCCCAGTGGGCGACAGCACAGGGAAGAACTCTTCTAGGATCCACTTGTCTCCCTGCCAGGCTTCCCCCTCTTAAGCCTTGTCCGTCTATCCGCGACCCCCCTGAGATGCAGCTAGGGACAAGGGCCCGGGGGGGAAAGGAAATCTCTCCTTAGGAGAACAGGAGGAAGAAGCTAGAGATCTATATACCCACCCACTCCCCCACCCCCCCACCCCCCCACCCCCCCACCCCCCCCCACCCCCCCACCCCCCCCACCCCCGCCATGCTCTAGGAAAGATGGGGGGGGGGGGGGGAGTCAGCAAACAGTCCACACCATCCAGCCTCGAAGGCCATTAGAAAAAGGAAGATGATGGTAACTCCTGCCCAGCTTGGGCTTGCTGCCGAGGTGCAGAAGTGTATGAAGGAGGCTGAGGCCCCAGCATATGATAAGCTTTCTCATCCAAGAAACGAAACTATTTTTGGAGCCAGAAAGGAAAAACTTTTGGATACTTTCCTCTTCCCTCAGGTCCTTAGGAGCAGTAATTTTTAAATTATCACCGGCTCCTTCAAATAGCATTATGCTAATTCACATACATGAATTTTCCATTTCCCTGTCTCATTCTTTGTGCTAAATTTTTCATACAATTTACGTCTGCATGTTAAAAAAAAAAAAAAAAAAAAACACCACCAAGATACATTACTATTGTTCCTTCAGACAAAGTGGATCCTATGGTAAGTGTATGTTTAACTTTTTAAGAAACTGCCAGACTGTTACACAAAGTGATTGGGCGTTTTACATTCCTACCAGAAATACATGAGGGTTCTAGTTTTCTTGACATCCTAGTCAACGATTGGGTTTGTCAGCCTTTTCAATATAAGCCATTTTAATGGATGTATAGTGGTATTTTATGGTGATTTTAGTTTGCATTTTCCTAACGATTGATGATGTTGAGTATCTTTCCATGAACTTGTTAGCCACAAAGTGTCTTCTTTTTCTTTTGCTCATTTCTTAATTGAAATGTTGCTCTTTTCTTATCATTGTGTTATACACCTTCTCTGTATATTTTGTAGTTATGTGTGTGGGTACACAGATGTATGTTGTGGAAATATTTTCTCCCATTTTGTAGCTTGCTTTTAATTTTTAATAGTGTTTTTTGACAGGTAAAAGTTTTGATTTTGGTGAAGTAAAGTTAACAAAATTTTCATTTATGGTTTATGATTATGTCTTATCTAAGAAACCTCTGCCTAATTCAAGGTTATAAAGATTTTCTCCTATATTTCCTCTTAAAAGATTTATAGTTTTAGCTCCTATGTTTAGGTATAAGGGCTATTTTGAATTATTTTTTGTGTATGATGTAACAAAAAGGCTGAGATCCCCTTTTTGTATGTACATATATCCAGTTATTCTAGCACAGTTTACTGAAAATACAATCCTTTCCACTGAATTTTTGACACCTTCGTTGAAAATGAATTGATTATATAATTGTTGGTCTATTTATGGATTGTCATTTCTGTTCCATTAATCTATGTATGTCTAGTCTCTGCTGTTACTATACTCCCTTGGTAGTATAACTTTTTTTTTTTTTTTTTTTTTTAGAGAGTGAGAGGGCACAAGAAGGGGAGGGCTCAGAGAGAGAGAGAGAGAGAGAGAGAGAGAATGAATCTTAGGTAGGCTCCATGCTCAGCCCAGAGCCCAATGTAGGGCTCAATCCCGCCACCTTGGGATCATGACCTAAGCCTAAATTAAAAGTCAGAAACCCGACTGACTGAGCCATCCAGGTGTCCCGGTACTATAACTTTATTATCTTGAAATCATATTGCATAAATCCTCCCAAATTTATTTTTTTAATCACTTGCTCTTTGAATTTCTCTATAAATTATAAAATAAATGTGTCAATTTCTCCTTATTCTTGTTTATGAAAGATTTGCTGAATATAGAATTTTGAGTTGACATCTTTTTCTGTTAGCATTTTAAAGAAATAAGTCCATTGTCTTTGGTTTGCATAAATTTCTGACAAAATGTCTGCTGTTATTTTTATCTTTGTTTCTCTGCATGCAATGTGTGTTTGTTTTCTTGATGCTTTTAAGATTCCCTCTTTAACACCTTTCCAGCAATTTGATTAAAATAAGTCTTGGAGAGGCTTGATTTATATTTGTTTTACTTGGGCTTCATTTTGTCATTTGGTTCTGAGAGTTTATAACTTTTCAAATCAAATTTTAAAAAGTTTGGCCATTATTTCTTCAAGCATTTTTTATCTTCCTTCCTTTCTCTGGAATCCCAATTGCATTTGTTATTATCTCCTGGATCACTAAAGACTAATTTTTTTCAGCCTTTTTTAATCTGTGCTTCATTCTGGATACTTTCTATCACTGTCCAATATGTATATTGCTGTCTGTTAATTAATTTGACTACCTTTTAATTTGGGGTCTGTTTTATTGACTGACTTTTCTCTAAGTTATGGGTCACATTTTTCTGCTTCTTCCCATAAACAGTGATTTTAGTTGAATGCTGAACATCATGTATTTATGTTCTTGAGTGTTGCATTTTGTTATAGTTTGGGGTGAACTTAGATTACCTTTAATGCTCATTGAGCCCCACTTTTAAGGTGAGGCTTTTCTGGGCTCTCCACTAAATGCATCATATATTCATGAAGGGCTCTTCACTTTGGCTGATGGGAGCTTGAATGATTCTCAGACCTTTATGAGCTCCAGGAATTGTTCAGCTTACAGCTTCCTGGTAATTGTCTTTCGCCAGAAATTGCTCATGTCCAGTGATCTTTGTAGATTGATATTCAGCCAAAGATTTGATGGGGCTACTTTGAAGATACTTGGAGCACTTCTGCATAGATCCCTCTTCATAGGCAGTCTGCCTCACAAATTCTAGTTGCCTTGCCTTCCCCAAGTAATGATTTCGGTCCCCTCAATTCATTGACGTACCCAAGTTTTGTTTGGTTTCCCCTTCCTGTACTTCACTGGAAAGTACTTCTAGGCAGAAAGTCTAGATGAAGGTAGAGATCACCTCATGTGTTTCTCTTTCCTCCAAGATTATTGTCCCAGGATTATTATGAGGATGAATGAATTAAGATCAGTAGACACTTGGACCCAAACGTGGCATATGCAAGCTCTCAATAAATGTTATCTTTTTTAAAAAAGTCTACCCTACCTTATCTAAAATCCTAGAGTCCAGGTGAATTTTGAAATTTGGAGACTATTTTATAATGACAATATGGAACATTACACTAGTGGGGTCTGAGAAACACCCCATGACCAAACATTAAGGTTTCTATAGCAAACTGCATGAATATTTATTTTAAGTGAGATAAATAAAGACTAAAAATAATCTCATGTCAGTTCAGGTCAGATTTTGTTGCTCAAGCAATTATTTCAATATTCTAATTTTCATAAATTTTTTATTTTAAAATTTCAAATGAGGCATAATGGACTGTATTATTTTATATTGGTGAGAAAATTAAATGAGGTGATATATGCAAGGTAAGCTAAGCACAATGCCTGGCACATAATAGGTTCTCCATATATGTGCATTTGCCCTTGATACTGAAATTAATAATATTAATTTTATTATATTAAATCCACAAAATATTCGCAGCTAAAGCATCATCTTTATAGGTTGTTTTTATAGAAGTCTTCCAGACATTCCCACAGATAACTTCCTGTGAAGTTCCCAGATTTTTTTACTGTTTCATATTTTATGCCTGGGCATGTAACTCATCTGTCCTGCACCTACTTTGGTGAAACGTCCCTTGTTTGATCCCCCAGCTTGGTTAGTGTCTCATCAGTCACAGTGAAGGAAAGCCAGTCTCACAGAAAAAAGAAAGAAAGAATAAAATAATGACTGCTTTTTATTGAACATTTGCTCTAGGATCTGTGCTAGATACTTTATATGATTATCTCATTTAATTCTCACAACTATTTTGTGGAATAGATATTGCATTACTGCTTTACAGATTGAGAAACTGAGACACACAGAGGTTGGATGATTGCCTAAGGACTTTAGAAAGAAGTCCCTGAAATTGTTTATGTGCTTCGCCTCCCCTCCACCATGAGGGACACACCATTCCAAGGTTTAAGGGTGTAGATGTCATAAAACTACTAGATACCATGGGCAAACTAATGAGTGTTATCAGATTCCACATTCGGGTGGAATGTATTAAAAAATTCTACCTATCAACCTAGATGGGAATTAAAAGACATCCCAACAACAGCATTTCTGTTCTCAGAACCACAGGGCTTCAATATTCCTTTTGCAGCTCACCTTCAACATTTTCCCCACAACCACTATCTTGTTCACTCCCTAAATCTGATTTGTGTACTCCCTTCAGTCTGTCACCCTTACCAGATTAAAATCTTTGAAAGTGGAGGCTGTGTCTAATTTTCCTTTCTATCCATCTCCAAAATAAATATTTAACACATAGTTACAGCTGGTGTGCTTTTGATGGAACAGAAACTAAAGCAATACCTCAAGGGAAATCACAGACTGGCATTTCAATGTCAATTGCGTTCTTACTTCACACATATGTCAGATTCAAAGTCAGCTGCAGCTCTTACCTTGTGTTGAGTTTCCAGAAACTGATGAATCTTGGGATTTTTGTCAAATAAGTACAAAAGAACATTTGAAATATTATAAGTATTTCTTCAGTCTTCATTAATTAATTGCTGCTGTCTTCCATCCTCTGAAATTATAAAATGCACTCTGCTTTTTTTCCTGTCCATATTGTGTGGGATGTAGGTAAGTGGAAGTAGGTGGTAGATGGAAACCCTCAAAAAGGAAGCTTAGGACACCTGGGTGACTCAGTTGATTGAGCATCTGATTTCAGCTCAGGTTATGATCTCATGGCTCGTGGGTTCAAGCCCCATGTTGGGCTCTGTGCTGACCGCTGGGAGCCTGGAGTCTGCTTTGGATTCTGTGTCTCCCTCTCTCTCTGCCCCTCCCCTGCTCACACTCTGTCTCTGACTCTCTCAAAAATAAACAAACATTAAAAAAATAACAAAAAAGTAAGTTCAAGCCAATTCAATAATTTTTAATCCACAGACAATCCCCATTATTTCCTTATTTTCCAGTATAGATTTTCTGTAAAACATACTTACATAAAGATGGTAGAATAAGAGCTGCTTTAATGACTTCATCCAAACCATTCATAGAGCATATGCTATATTGCCATTTAATTTGAGTCTTTCTGCTCTCCAGAAAATCATCTTTGTCTCTTTGTCTGGGGTCTGCATATTCACATGGAGGAATTGAGGGGCAGCAGGAAGTGGCAGTGAGGAAAGTTAAGGGACTTGTCTTATTTGTTTTTACTTAAATTATAAATCACAGATCGTACTGATGCATAGGGGCACTTGTACCCCAATGTTTATAGCAGCACTCTCAACAATAGCCAAATTATGGAAAGAGCCTAAATGTCCATCAACTGATGAATGGATAAAGAAATTGTGGTTTATATACACAATGGAGTACTACGTGGCAATGAGAAGGAATGAAATATGGCCTTTTGTAGCAACGTGGATGGAACTGGAGAGTGTGATGCTAAGTGAAATAAGCCATACAGAGAAAGACAGATACCATATGTTTTCACTCTTATGTGGATCCTGAGAAACTTAACAGAAACCCATGGGGGAGGGGAAGGAAAAAAAAAAAAAAAAGAGGTTAGAGTGGGAGAGAGCCAAAGCATAAGAGACTCTTAAAAAACTGAGAACAAACTGAGGGTTGATGGGGGGTGGGAGGGAGGGGAGGGTGGGTGATGGGTATTGAGGAGGGCACCTTTTGGGATGAGCACTGGGTGTTGTATGGAAACCAATTTGACAATAAATTTCATATATTGAAAAAAAATAAAAATTAAAAAATTAAAAAAATAAACACTTCAAAAAAATAAAATAAATCACAGATCAATGAAAATAGAAATGTTTTCAAGAGAGATGATTTTCACATGATTGAGAAAATGGCAATGGTCTAGATGGAAAAAAACATTATTAAATTTGTGGAGGTAGCTGGGGTGAGGGGAAGGGCCCTGCAAGATGGTCCCCTGAGCCTGTCTTTGGTGTTGCCACTATTTATATCCCACCTTATGTATTAAACTACATGATCCATCCACTGAAAAATGTAAATAAATTTTGAATTAATAAGCATTGGGAAATAGAAGGCATTTCTTCTTTTTCTTTTTTCTATTTTTTTTCAAGGACCTATCCATTGACTCCACTATATTTTCTGAATAATACAATACAGGGGCTTGGGGGTAGAAAGTATATGCCTAACCCTAACATTGGCCCATAAAACTCCTCAAATTGCACCTTGCAACTGTTGTCAAATGAGCTCATTGAATCAGCAGTATTAATTTAATCATATTTTGGTTTTTATGATGAAATAGTTCCAAGGAATATGTTTGAGTAAATTCTTAGTGTTCCATCTGAAAATCCGTTCTATAATAATGATACGTAGTTGCTCACATTTTTTTTCCTACTGTGTAAAGTAAGCCAATAGACCACAGAGTTGTGGGGAAAAGTGTTTCTTTTCACCTTACAAATAGTAAATCCAAATTAACTGAATAAGCCAAGGAATAAAAAAACAAAAACAAAAAAACCCACATGCAATAAAGAGGTTAGTTTCCATTTCATCTTATGTGCAGTAAACACTAAGTTCTAATTCAGATATGTTTTCTTTAAACGTTTTTTTAAGGAAAGAGATAAATTTCATCTATAAATATTAAATAGATGATTTGAAGCACTTCTGATTTGTATCATCAATTTTCAAATGGAAATTTTACCACAAAGCTAATAAAAACAAAAAGAGGAGTCAGCATTAAAAAAAAAAAAAAAAAAAAGGATGAGTGAGACATTCTACAGTTTCTCAGTTGAAAGGAACAGCACTTCCTTTTCTCATGATACCAAAAGCTCCCCGATAGTGGACCATACCGGTTTAGAATGTGTCTCCCTCCAGCAGAACAGCTGTATTACTTTTCCCAGCAGCTGATTGGGTCAGTCCGCCTCAGGGCACTCAGCCCCCCACTAAGTTGTTACATTCCCAAGACTGAAGACTCTCTCTTTCTCTTTTTTTTTTTTTCCCAGCACTTAATGCATCATCCCTCCCTTTAGAATCTTCAGGCTTCTTCCTCTGAGAAGTAATACAAAAACACTGCTTAATTGTGGCTCTTTCAAACTGGAGCATTATCAGTTTTCTTTAATTCCTGTAAAGACATTTAACGGCTGATGTAACTATGACCTCCATTTGCTCAGTTAATAGAATGGACATTTGGAATTTTTTCACTGAAGAAAATAATTACTACACAGTTATTATATTTTAGCTGTATTTCAAGAAGACAAGAATTCCATTGGATTGAAAATTAATGGGAACATTAGGGAATAAAGGACTCATTAACCAGGAATTAGGTCACTGATCTAGTTCATTTTCAATACTATAGATTCTACAAAAGAAAGACAATCTCCTCTAGCTCACCCAGATATAAATGAACAAAAGTAAGATGTGGGATGATTTCTGTAGCTTACAACTCTTGAGGGTGGTGGTTGTAGCCTGTGGAGCCAGAGTGGAGACATGAAGCTGAAAGTGCTTTGATGTCCAAATTCCATTAATAACTTTTAAGCAAAACTAACAGTAGAGTGAGCTGTGGAGATAGGAGTGGAAGAGAGAGGATGTTTCAAGAAAAATATTCACACAGTTGTTTAACATGGAGCTGATCAAACAAAATAAAATTATGAGCCATTTTCTTCTAAGGAAGAAAATAGGATGTTTACATTCTCAATTTTTCCTTTCATCTGAGTCCAAGTATAAAGAATCTAAGAGTCTAAGGCTGGCTGAATCTTTTAGTAATTCTCCTTCAGAAAAGCCTTCGGTGAAGAATTAAGAAAACCAATATCAGAGAAAGGAAACTTTTTTAGTGGGAATGGGGAAAGCTGAGCATAAAAAGATGAAGTTATGAAAAAATGAATTCTAAAAGTGAAATACCCCCAAAAATTTGATTCCCCACCCACCCTCCCCCTGGGTTCTTGACCAGGCATAAGCATCAAAATTACTTGAGCTTTTTCATTACACAGTTGCCAAGATGCCACCCTAGGCTTTCTAAATCAGAAACCCTGAAAATGGGACATGGCATGGATCCTCTTTAAAAGTTCCACCAGTGATTCTGAAGCACATTTCATCTTAAGAACTACTATTCTGGTGCAATCCACATTTCCTCCAGGCTTCGCCACTCTGTGCTTACAAAGCCACGGTAACAGCAATGGCTGAAAACTCATGGTCCTCCATGTGTAATTGCATGGTTTCATCCATCTATTTCTGTAGTCCTCAAATGCAGAGCATGGGGTTTGAAAGAACTCCCAGATTTCTCTGCTTGTCATCCCTTGTTAAGGTCTTGGTTAGCAGAGCCATGTGAGAGTGGTACTCAACACTGGCTCTCTTCTCAGAGTGCAGACCCCTTTTCTGCTTCTCCCAAAGTGCAAACCCTCAAACCCAAGCAGCCTTTGCCATCTCAGAGCCAGGCTGTGTTATGTATGCCTAGACATGGTGAAATGATGTTCCTTCACAGCGCAAAAGCACAGGCTCATAAAAGACTAAGACCTAATCTCAGGACTAGAAAATGCTTCTCGTTTCCACCCCTCTCCCCCCCCCCCCCGCCCATCTCACCACCACATTACTAAAGCCTATTTACAACAATTGCTTTTACTAGATATATCATGTACAACTATCAAGAAAAACTGGCAAGGCATACCAAAAGATAAAAAACACAATTTGAAGAGACAGAGCAAGCATCAGAACCAGACAGGGTAGGAATATTGGAATTATCAGACAGGGAATTTAAAACAACTATTAATATGCTAAGGGACCTGATGGATAAAGCAGAAATCATACAAGAACAGATGGGCGATGTAAGCATAGAAATGGAAATCCTAAGAAAGAACCAAAACTGCTTGAGATAAAAAGCACTATAACAGAAATGAAGAATGCCTTTGATGGGTTTATTAATAGACTGCACAGAGCTAAGGAAAGGATCTCTGAGTTTGAGGATATGACAACTGAATCTTCAAAAACCAAAAAGTGAAGAGAACAAAGACTGAAAAAAACAGAATATCTAAGGACTGTGGGACAATCACAAAAGGTGCATGGTGGAAATATAATGGAAATACCAGAAGGAGAAGAAAGAAAGAGAGAAACAGATACATTTGAAACAATAAAGACTGAGAAGTTCCCCCAAATTAATGTCAGATGCCAGATCACAGGTCCAGGAAGCTTAGGGAATGCCAGGCAGGATAAATGCAAAAAAAAAAAAAAAAATCTATACCTTATCAATATCATTTTGAAGTTACAGAAAATCAAAGATAAAAAAATTCTGAAAAAAAAGCGGGGAAAAATACCTTACTTGCAGGAGAACAAAGATAAGAATGACATCTGTCTTCTCAGAAGCCATGCAAAATAGAAAGATAGTGGAGCAAAATGTTTACAGTATTGAGAGAAAAATGATGCTCTTCCTAACATGTTTCTGCTTCATCACCCTGGTTTCTAAGCCACATGATAGGTGCCTCTGTGCCAGTGAAAACAGATCCCTAACATTCTTCCTGCAGCCCCTTCTGCATCTGGGTTCAGGATAATTCCATGGGACTCATTAATAAAAGAGACAGCCTCCTGCTCACTCATGTGCCTTTCCATATCTGTCTCCAGACATCTTCCTCTTTGGAGACATTTTCCTACTATGTAAACTACTTCACCGAAATAGCCTCTTTGAGCTTTTAGCTGAATATTTTCATCAAACACACATCAAAATTCCAAATCCCAGTTTAGGTTGAGATGAGATCCCTATTACATTAGTAATTCTTCTACAACAATATTCCTCTCTCTCAAGTTATGCAATATCTAGCTACATCCAAGGAGACCACAAGGTCTTTCATCAAGTGCATTGATAAATGCCAACCTCTGGAGTTGCCCAGAAAATGCCGTTAACATCTATATTTTCAAACTCAAAGCCCAAATGCCATTTGGATTGCCACATGGATAAGGGGAAGGGAAAGGGTGAGAGGGCATTTGGTAGAAAATGTATCCTCAAACCTCCAACCTTAAAAACTGCTTGAAGAAGTTGCCTGTATCATGTCAGCACTGCATGATCTCTTTGCTCCCCACACCCTTGCTCCGCTTTCTGCCTCACCTCCACTTTCCTAATCTTATTGTCAGGGCTTTGCATCTTTGCAAGAGTCCCCACCATTCAGCCAGTTCTGCAAGCCAATAACTGGTTGTTAAACTTGGCTATTTCTTCTTTTTCCTCTTACCTCCTACAGCAAATTTATCACTAAATCCCATTGGTTCTATACTCTGAATTTCCCTTGATTCTATTCTCTCCTTCTCTGCATCCCGACAGTCTGTAGTCTGGGCTGACATCATGACTTACTGAGACTAATGCAATAAGTCACAACTGATTTCTTCACATCTACTTTTGTACCCTGAACATTGTTTTCTATGGTACAGAGTATTTTTTTTAGATGTCTGTTTCAGCTTCTCTTAGAAATCTTAAAATCTTCTTAAATCCTCTGAATGTCAGGGCCTTCAACTATAAACTGAAAATAATGATTTCTCCACTGATGGTTATTATCAGAATTTGAAAGAGTATAAAATATATGTATAGAGAATATGTATATAAAAAGCTTACATAATATTTTACTTGGCATGTGACAAAAGATCATTCTTGTTTTTTTCTAAGTTAACTGAGGACATTGGACTAAATGGAGAAACAAAAGTCCATTCTAGCTCTAAACTGTTATGATTGTATGTCACCAAAAGAAGTTGGATGAACCTAAATTTTAAACTGGATGCCATATTCTTTAGATACTCTGTTAGTAATAAAATACTAATAAAATACTGAACCAGATGGACCTGGATATGACTCATATTAGGCTATGTCAAAGGTGATAAAAACCACTATTGTGTATATACTGCATGTTGCCAAACCCAGGTCTGTCACCTTTTTCTGTTGGGTGATAGGCTGCTGACAGATTGCTTAGGCTAGGGAGTCAAAAGAAGAGAGTCAGTGCTTCAAGTAAGTCAAGACATTAAACAAACTGAAGTAAGAAATTTAATCTAAGCACCATCCATCTCATCTTTGCCTCAAATGGGGGTGGGGATACCGAGACAGATTCCAAAGGTGGAAGTGATCATGTTTCTTAAGTTAACCTGGAAGAAGGGAGAAAGGAACAGAGAGAGGCATAACAATGGTCTTTAGAGAAAGATAATACTTTTGAATTGATTTGAACTGAATTGAATTTAAGGAGCCTCCTGGGTTCTCTTCCACAAGAATCTGAGGGTCAAAACACTGGGGAATGAGAAGTTTGTAGTATTTCCTCTGGCTCCTAGAACTATTTCAAGTCTTCTGGACCTATATGTATATGAAAGCTGAAGAATAGGCTGGTTCCTAAGTGTGGAGTTAGGACCAGGAAAGGGAGAAGGATCAAGAATAAAGAATATGGAAGGAAAATGGTCCCTCAGCACCTTGAGATTCAAAATGAAGATGTGAAACCTGTATCTATAAGTATGTATACAGTATCCCAAAGGCAAAAGTCTATGTTCTAGTCTTTCTTTAACCCTCGTTTCTAGATTCTAAACTCCTGCCACATCATCCCATTCTTGAAAAGAACTTCTTGGATCAATGACCCATCACATACTGACTCATCCCTGGAGTTCCTGCAGGCATGGGAATTGTGCCGTTTCCTTTTTAATCTGTAGTAGATAAATATATCTTTCTCAATGAATGGAGCATTAATTTATTTGCTTAAGATAAATGAATGAAAGAATGAATGAATGAATGAGTGAGTGAGTTTGAGAACTGCCCATGAAGCTAGTTCTTACAGCATGAATCGCAGAGTCTTCATCTACAAATTGTGGGTACAATGCCTACCTTATTGGTTGTTATAAGAAACTGAGAGTTATAAATGAAAAACCTTATGTTCTGCTTGGCACGGATTCCAGAGTTATCTTTTCCTATAATAAAGCTCAATGACATCCCAAGTTTGGAAATTAAAATTTCAGGCATATCCCCAGAACAATCATTATAAGGATTTTTTCAAATAGTCCATAGCTCATCGTCCAAATATACGTGTTTTAAAATGCCATATAATTGATGAGATCCATTAAACTTCCAAAGATATATCTGGCTTTCTATTATGAATTCCAATACTTGAAAACCTTAGGGGAAAGTCTTCTGTAATAGGGTATGTCAAATACGAGCTCTGTTTTTGCTTATTTATACTAAATAGCCTCTAACCCCCAGTCCACTATGCTGTACAAGATTTATTTACAAAGTCTTTAGCAAGAGCTGGAGTTCCATGGGTTCTGAGTATACATGAACTTTCCTCCAGCAAATTATTTTGGGTTCGTTTTTGTGATGTGACTTTGATTTCAGCATGTTTGTCCACTTATGTTTAGAAAATACATAGTTATGAACATTTTTTTTCCAGTGGGAAGTATTTTCATTTTAGAGTATACTATTTAAAACAAAGACTAAATGTAATGAATACATTCCTGCATGGGTTATAAATTAAATTTCTGGACAGGGACATGATCCTTATATCCTAAGAAGGCAGACAGTTATATAATTTTCAAAATGTTTGGTGAGATCAGTTCACCCATATTTTGAAGAGCATTCACTTTTCTCCCCATGGAATAATATGAATCACACACTAACTGGCATTTACCTAACTTTCTTATCTTTTAAAATGTAGAAAAATTCAGGTTCCTCTGCTAAGTAAATTCCATGTTATTCTTCAAGATAATTGTCATGTGACTGCATTAGTTGGCTAACCTTGTGTTCTTACCAAGAAACAGTATTATTTGAAAAGAAATTGTTTTCATATGAAGTATGGGGAAAGTGATTCTAAAAGTACAAATATCCTCACCCAGATTTTCAGTATTTAATCAGGTATTTTCAACACACTGGTAAAACTGAAAATGGTAGGCATATTTGAGAGTGACATTTATTCTTATAATTCATTTTGATACAGTTTTTTTGTAGAGCATTCATAAAATAATTTCCTAAATGAGATAGTAACATACAAATTTCCATATACTGGAGAAGCTACTTCCTATAGAAATCTGACTCAACTATAGATTTAGTAATAAGCCAAAACACTGGTTTATGTTGAGACTATTAGGTATGCATAATGATAATACACCCACATGCACCTTTGGAACACTTAATACTATTTTAAATGCTTTTACATACATTATCATTCATCATTTAATCACAAATAGTTACAAATGTCAAATTTTTTGGATAGGTCAAATACAGAAAAAAAACTAAGTTCATACTTCAAGGAACTTTTATTGGCATTTTCTGATAAGGAAATGGAGCATTTTAGCAGAAGAAATTAATATAGGTTTGGAACAAATATGTCAGAAAAGTGGTTTCTCATTTATGTATAAAAATGTATATACCACAACTACTATCAATCTAAATAAGTTATAATGTAACTGTATTGTAACTTGAATGGGCTCAACTGGGGCACTGGCCAGACACTACAAAGCCTAGGAACTAGAGCCTGACATGTTAAAACTAGGTTAGGAATTCAACAAGAAGGAGCCAACATCCAGAAAGAAAATGGAGAGTGCAAACCATTCTTAAGAAGCGCAAGGAGTCATAGCTGAGAAAACCAAGTATGCCTAGCAGAACCACAGCCTGGAGCAAGGCTGACCATGAAAGTCTGATCCAAGGGGCAACAAACAAATGCAACTGGAAGGGGATGGGAACACGTGCCAAGTCCTGGGATTACCGGCTGTGGAGCTGGAACGTGGGTTGCGTGACCTATGGGTCAGCTGGAATGAGGCACAAGAGATGGTCTTTACTTAAAGGTGCTCTCTGGGAAAGACAGATAAAACACATCAAGTCTTCTTAGTATTAACTACACACCCAGTTATGATAATAGTTATTAAAATGCAATTCTATGGGGCACCTGAGTGGCTCAATTGGTTAAGCATCCTACTCAGGTCATGATCTCTCAGTTCTTGAATTCAAGCCCATTGTCTAGCTCTGTGCTGACAGCTCAGAGCCTGGAGCCTGCTTCGAATTCTGTCTCCCTCTCTCTCTGCCCCTCCTCCGCTCATGCTCTGTCTCTGTCTCTCTCTCTCTCTCTCTCTCTCTGATAAAAATAAACAAACATTAAAAAAAAATTTAATGCAATTCTACATGGCAAATTGTTTTCTTATCCAGAAAGCTTTAGTAGGAGTGGTCATGCAATTGCTGATTTGTATGTATTGATATGAAGTAGTATTCAAACTAAATATTTAGGAATCATATTCTGTCATTAACATTTATAAGTAATTAGTATGATTATTAAATATCTTTAATAAAATCTATGTAATTACAAAATTACCATTTTGAAGATGAAGCTTAAATCCTTCATCCTAATAAATAAGAATAAAAGTATTTTATCACTTTAATTAACATAATAGATAATGAAACGTATTTGTTGATTGAGCAGGAACTATTTCAGATTTGTTGCATTTAAGGGTGTGGTTTAGTCTTATCATGGCACTATTGGGAGGTAAACAAAATTACTGCAATTCATAATTTTTTTGTTGTCCTTTTTACCTACGTATGATCATATAATTCCAGCCAAGCCATCCATTTACATGATTCTGGATTCTGAATTCAGGGTCTTTGGTCTAAAAACTGTACTTATGTGTCCCTCCTTTTGATTTTCACAAAGGATGTTTCAGCCTCATGTCAGTTTTTAATCTGTAATACATGCATTTTTCTGAAAAATGTTCTGAGACACTTTGTGTCGTGAAATTAAGGGAAATAATTCTCTATTAGAGGATGTTGGTTGATGCAGGAAAAATAACATGGTAAAATAGCAGCTCACAGGAAAGTTTTCAAAATGCGTATCTCTATTGATTTAGTGTGAATCTGTTTGAATCACAAAATCAAACTCTAGAACTAGCGTTAAGAAACTAAAGAGCACACAAAAAGAACAGAAATATGCTAAGGCCTCAAGGGAAATTTCAGGAACAAAGGATAACAATTTCTAAGGACCCAAAAGAATTAAAAATTGTACTTTCCTGAAATTTGTCACTAACATGTGCCTTGAATTAACTATTTGAAAAAGCATAGATTTAAAAATGAAGTTAAAATTCCCACAACTATTATCAGTATAAAAGATTCATTTTCTTCTCTTCTCCTGACCCCTACTCCACAGTAGGGGGCTGACCTTCACCATTTATTGACACAGGAAGAGAAACCAGACATCACTCCAGTGGTTGACCTGGCTAGGGCAGGAAACAGTTTTTCTGGGAACCACACAGCATTTATAAGTCTCTTGATAACTGCACCTACAGTGTCTAGGTTTGTTCTTTCAACTCCTATTTTTCTACACACTGCCAACCAATGCAAACACAGGGGCTCTTTGCCTGGTTTCAATGCAACCAGCAATGTGGCTGCTACAGACACAAGCGATTGAGAGATACAGTTGATGTTGATTCACTTAAAGTCTGATTATCAAGACCTGGTTTGTGACGGGGTATAGGGGGTTAGATTTCTCTTCTGTGCCCAGAACAATATGGTTTTGCGCTCTGAGATGCTACACGGTAAATGTAATGGACATTTATGTGTATGTGCCTGGGTGTTTTCCAATATCCTGAGAAACTGCTGAAAACACACACACACACACACACACACACACACACACACTCATACACACTCACACACAGCAGCAAGGCAAAAAGACCAAGTGAGTTGTAGGGAAGCCTAGTTTAATCTTCAAACTAGACAGATGGCATCACCATCAATTAAAAAAAAATTCTTTGGAGTAAGACTGCCTGAAACATCACTTAGGCCAGAAGTTTTCATCACGGAGAGAATCAGGAAAAATCTCTTAGAGATTCTGGCTGCTTAGCCCCAAGTGTCAACGGGGACAGTGATGTTGAACACACCTGCCACCACACACACACACACACACACACACACACACGTATTTTTTACAACCCTTAACTCCTTCTGTATTGAGGTCAGTACTTTGTATTCTGTATTTTTCTTCATTCTGCTCTTTCCTCAGACCAGAGAGTGAAGATTTGAGCACATGTATACAGAAACACATAGGCAATCTCCTAAATATTCGTTTGGCTAACCGTCCAACAAATTCCAGTACTCTAAGGATTAACTAGTCACTTTATTTCTTTTGGAAGGCTCTGCTATAACTGAAGCCCGACATTTTGTTTATCTTCCAGTGTTTATCTTCCAAGGAACATACTCAAATGCACTCATCATGACAAAGTACCTGCTGTAGAGATACATTTTTAAATTGTGGAACTTGAAGGCTTTTTTGGAGGAGCAGGGATTATTATCTAATTTTTAATTTTTTTTTCATTCTGTGTAGGAATGGACAAAATATAAGATTCTTAGAGATTTTAAACAACTTTAGGCAGTGTTTCTAGTCCCACTTTAGTATAAAGTTAAGTAGATCTACCAGTATGTTAAATGGATATTTAAAACCTATAAATATTAACAAACCTCATTTAAGTTAATTGTCCTGACCTGCTCCTCCTGCAACAACACTTTTTGGAGAACTGCTAAAAAACAGTAAAAGAAAGATTTGCATTTCAGAGCCCTTTATTTCCCCAGCCAGGCACTAGTATGGTTTCTCATGAATAATGCAAAGATACAGTGGCAGGAAGCCAAAAAAAGAATAAAGAAAAGCAAAGATGGAGATAACAAATGACTCTACAAACTGTATCATTAATCCTTGAATGACTGAGAATTGATTATTAGTGAGTTCATTTTTTGTTTGTTTCTATTGACTAGAGAAGGATGGCTTTACAGAGTATCATAAAGCATGATTGAATAGAGGCTCTCTGAAAATGCTCAAGTCCCTATTTTTTCCCTTAATGTATGTCAACCTTAGAATTATTTAAAGTAATATATTATCACTGAGAAAAGAAATTAAGTAAGATTTTAGTTCCTTCTCTGAATACATTTTCTTGAAAGTAAATTGGAATTAAGGGAGCTCAGGAATTCTATTCCTTGTCTCAATGGCTAGATTTTTGGCATTTATATGTAAACAAATAACTCTAATATGATGTAAGTGCTATATTCAAAATATGTGCTATGGGAGAACAGATCATAAATTATATCAATAGCAATTAAGATATGTATTCTTAGCCTTTTTTGGACCCACATTGTATTCAATTAACATTCAACATTCAAAAAATATTTATTGAGTATGTATTATATGCCAGATAGTTACATTTTAACAATGTCAACTATTGTCTCAAATTTTTTTTTAAAAAAACAAAGATTATTAAGTAAATGGAGATAACCAAAGATTTGCCTTGGGGGGAATGTGAGAGGGAGAAGGAATTCAGAGACCTGGCTAAGACCAGAGGTGTGTTGCTAAATGTTTAACAATTGGCTCTCCAGGTTTAAAAAACAAACAAACAAAAAAAGGAGGTCCAATTTGTAGCGTTCACTAATTAATGTGATATAAATATGACTGCCATGTTTGATTTCAAGCTACATCACCAAATACGGAGTTGGGAAGAGATGCACACAATCCATTCTCCTGATTCACCTTGAACCCACTGTAGCCATAATTTAGTACCCACCAACCAATGGCTTTCCAGGTTCATTCTGAGAACCTATTTATGGTTTCAAAACAGGCAGAACTGGGAGATTGAATAGCTTTGCAGAATGACACAAAAATGCACATGGATATATTTACCTATGGTCTTATATTTATCTCTTATATGCTCCTATATTTATCTCTTGTCTTCTCTTTTAGAGTGTCTACTCTCATATGTTGTCTCTCTTTAGCCCTCTGCTACATTGAGCACCTGATCTCTGCTATTACAAAGAGAAATAACAACTTTTACTATGGAAAGCTGGCAATAACTTTGAGCCACTTCAGCAATATTGTTTACCATTTTATCACACAGTATTAAAAGGTCATGTTGAGGAATGCCTGGGTGGCTCAGTCGGTTAAGCGTCTAATTGCAGCTCATGTCATGATCTCATGGTTCCTGAGTTTGAGCCCCAGGTGGGGCTCTGTGCTGACAGCTCAGAGCCTGGAGCCTGTTTTGGATTCTGTGTCTCCCTCTCTTTCTGCCCTTTTCCTGCTCATGCTCTGTCTCTCTCAAAAATAAATAAACATTAAAAAAATTATAAAAAGTTGTGTGGAGATTTAATAAAATTAGTAAATATTTCTACTTCATCAAAGATTGAGATTTAATAAAATTTGTAGACATTTCTACTTCTTCAAGGAAATTTTTAAATGAAACGTGCAGTTTTTCATTGAAACTATGTTGAGATGAAAAACTTGGTGACTCTAAGCCTTCACTGGAGCCAGATTTTCAGTTTACCCATTATTGCTTTGTTCCATCAGTGCAAATGTCAAAACAATTTAAAGGGCAAATAAATAATACCTTAGTGTTATTATTAAAATAATTTTTAACCTTGTAGGCCCTGTGAAAGGATCTCTGGGTGCCCTAGGGGTCCGCAGACAACACTTTGAGAACTACCCTGCTAGTCTAAAGTTGCAAATGTCTCTTGGTTTTGGTTATTGCAATAGGCTCCCCACATCCATTCTGGCCACTTTGTAATCCATTCACCAACAATAAGGAAATTCTAATCATGTCACTCCCTCCTTAAAACCCTTTTATGACTTCCCATTACTCTTATGATGAAATTAAAACCCTTATCACGGTTGACAAAGCCCTCTATGATTTGGTCCTTGCCTACTTCTATAGCTTCATCGTTCTTTGTTTTCTTCAACCTATTTGCAACAGCCACACTAGCTTTTCTGTTCCTCAAACACAGTAGATTCATCCTTGCCCCCACGGTCTTTGCACATGGTCTTTTTTGTGCTTGCAATGCTTTCTCTACCCTCCATTTACCTGATTAACTTGACCCGTCCTGCAGACGTCAACTTAAATCTTACTGGAAGAGGCTTTCCCTGCCTGACTCCCAATAGATTAGATCCTCCTTTTGTAAGTTCTCACACTCTTGTAATTATATGATTAGTGTTGTGCTTATTTTTGAGATCTGCCTCCTTCATGAAACTGTTACTGTTCTCATGGAAGAGACTGTGTCTGTTGTGCTTCCCATTGTATCCCTAATCTTCAGGGTAAGGGCTTTGAATGCTGTCTGATTTTATTGAAGGGGAATCACTTAGCATTAAAAAAACAAAGAATTGGATGATTATTTACATGTAAATGTCAATCTGTCTGCTCCTATGACCATGTACAACACTGACTCTATGGGCCTCAATTGAAAGAGCAACAAAGTACCTTAATCTAGCACCAAATTACCTTATAAAACTTTCATTACTAAAAAAAAAAAAAAAAAAAGAGCAAACTGGAGGTGAAGAGAACAGATCTCTTATTTCCTACAGGAATCAAATTGGAACCAGACCAGCATGACAGTACTCAAAATTGAAATTCAACTCCAATAATGAAGGTTTTGTTTCAGAGATAAATTTGTCATATCTAAATTCCTCTTTCCTTTAATTTGATGTCTCCAAGGAGGTTCCTAAATTCTTCATATAAATATACTGTAGACAATCAGCAGTCATTTTATTATCTCATCCATTTCTCCATTTCAATAAAAATATTGAATATGTTCTAGCTCAGAGTCAAGTCTGTAACTTCTTGACTTTCTGGAAATGTTATTATACTCCCAAGCTTAATATCACAGTAAATCTTACCTCCAGAAAATACTGTGGTTCTCCTCCTAGTAAAGAAAAATGTGCTAGAAATTGTAACTCCAGGAGGCTCAAAGCTCTTTAGAATATGCCCAGTATGGCACGTCCATGTCTTATGTCAAATGGACAACCAGCAGGTGATTACACACAGTAGCCTAAGAAGGTACCATTAGATGTTACAATTTTTAGTATTTATTTTCTTCTCAGTTCAAAAAAAAGCCACCAAAATGATTTAAGACTTCCTGAAATACTCCTATAAATATTCTGTTAATTCTACTCCAGATGAAATTGATGTATCTTACATAAATTGATGACTTACTATGAACAATCATAGTAAGCCATAAAACTCAGGGTTGCTTGGTGATAAAAAAAAATTTGGTTAAACAGCTAAATATTTTATTTATAATGCCTCAACTACTTTTGGAATCATGTGAGACATTGTTTCCTTTTCTATTTCCTGCAGTATTCCTCCCAAAGCTAGAGTTTGTTTTAAAAAGACAAAGATTAAATACCGCGGTGAATTATTTCTCCGCTTATGTGCAAACACCTTTTTCTTTTTGCTTGTCTTTGTGAATTTTTGAAATCTAATATTTATTACATTGTGTTTAAAAAAGAGACAAGTTAGCATGCAGTTTGAAAAAGAAAAGATGGTAACTGTAACAGATCTAATTACAGTGAGATACCGTAATTGGGTCAGCTAGAGGCTACGAATGAATGTATTTGTAATGGAAATAGGAACTTTTCTGGAACATTTTTTTCTTTCTTTTTTTTTTTTTTTTGATGTTCATTTATTTATTTTAAGAGAGAAAGCGTGAGCAGGGGAGGGGCAGAGGGAGGGAGAGAGAGAATCCCAAGCAGGCTCTATGATGTCAGCATGAACCCAACAGGGCTCAATCTCACCTGATCATTACCTGAGCCAAAATCAAGAGTTGGACATTTAACTGACTGAGCCACCCAGGCACCCCTAGGAACTTTTCTGGAACATTTAAATAGCTGATATTATGCTATTGCCTTGGAGACCCCACTTGAATTTTTTTTTCCTTTTTTTTTTTTTTTGGTTAGGTCTGAGAAAGAAATCCCAGATGGAAAAGTTCAAAGTAGGAGATTAGTATCTAGACAAGCCATAGTGGTTGTGTTTGGAAACCTAGACACCAAGAGCCCACTGAAGGGGGCTGACTGCTGAAAGGAAGGAAGGACTGGGAACCCCAACTTTGTATGTGTGGATGCATCACAGAAAAATGCTACTCTCTGCAGCAGTTTGGATGACACTGTTATTGAGTAGCTTGGAATTTACCTATATCCTTTTAAATTAGCTGTTTCTAATTTCTTTTTTTTTTTATTTGTACTACTTGATGTTAGGCTAATCACCCAACTGATGAGTCATATAGTACTCTACTATATAGAGTACTATGTATAATAGAGTTCTATTATATCTCATTTAAGGAAATTTTTATTCACCAAAAGTTATAAGACTAAATAATTCATCTATGGTATGTTATGGACAACCTTCTTGATCTCATAAAAGCTGATTGTTCACTTTGTGCATTTTCCTGCCTCTTGCTTTTTCCTTTCCTACTTGCTTCCTTTAGGCATGCTTTTCCCATGTTGAGTACCTTCTCTAGGGCTTGAGCAAGAGGAAGGTAAGACTTCAAACTTAGGTCAGCCATGTTATTAAAGGTATGCTTGGAGAAGTGTATGGAAAATAAGAAATTTGCCAGCAAAAGTGACATTTGTAAATTATCTATGAACCTAATTGATTCATTTTAAAAAATGCTCAATTTCTTTAGAACAACACTGTCTGGTAGAATGTCTTGTGATGATTGAAATGTTCTGTACCTGTGCTGTTCAATTCAGTTGCCACTAGTGAAAATGAGTAACTGAATTTTTAATTGTATTTCATTGTAATCATTTTAAATTTAAATGGCCACATGGAGCTAATAGCTACTGTAATGGTCAATGCAGCTCTTGAACATGTCTTTCTAGTTATCTAGGTTAAGCACTCCAATATCATTTCATTAACTCCAAAACTACTAATTTATAAACCATGATTACTTGACATGGATTGAATTAGTCTATCATTGACTTCTTGAACTATGAAGAAATGGCTGATAATCAGATTAAAAATGTAAAAAATAAAACAAAGCAAAACATTATAGACCAAAAGTTGCATAGGAGCAAAAACTTATTATAAGAACTAATTCAGCACCATTAAAACTATTTATAAATTAATACAGATAATAAATTTGTTAGATGATGAATCACTTTTATTACTCATTGATATGAACTAGGTCTAAATGGACCTTTTTACTTGGAAACACTCTGGAAATGGTTAATTCTATGTGTCAATATTTGGGGGTTTTGTTTGTTTGTTTGTCTGTTTTTGTGTCAACTTGACTAGACTAAGAGATGCCCACATGGCTGGTAGAACTATTTCTGGGTGAGTCCCTGAGAGTGTTTCTGAAAAAGGTTACCATTTGAATTAGATTAAGTAAAGAGACCTGCCCTCGCCAATGCAGGTGGACATTTTCCAATCAGTAGAGGGCCTGAATAGAACAAAAAGATGAAGGATGGGCAAATTCTCACTCTCTCTTCTTAAGCTGTGATATCCATCTTCTCCTGCCCTCAGATATCAGAGCTCCAGGTTTAGGGACCTTACAACTTTGGGACTTACACCATCAGCTCCCCTACTTCTCAGGCCTTTGGAACCGGACTGAATTATATCACCAGTTTTCCTGTCTCTTCATGTTGCAGACTGTAGCTCATGGGACTTCTCGGCCTCCATAAACATGTGAACCAATTCCTATAATAAATCTTCTCTTATATGTATATATCCATATATATCCTACTTGTTCTGTTTTTCTGGAGAAAGCTGCCTAACACAACTCTTTAATATTTATGTATTTTAGCATTTATTCAAACTATGCCAGACAGTGGACTAATGGTGTTGTTTTTTTTTTTTAACTTGCCCTGAAGAGGTCCATTTTTGCTCTAAAGATGAAATGTGTATCTTTCACTCAGCAGAATTTAATATTAACATAAATATTAATATATTTGCCAACTTGAAGATATGCAAGGACATTAAACAATTTAATACCCCCAAATCTTACTTTTTTTTTTTTTTTAATTTTTTTTTTCAACGTTTATTTATTTTTGGGACAGAGAGAGACAGAGCATGAACGGGGGAGGGACAGAGAGAGAGGGAGACACAGAATCGGAAACAGGCTCCAGGCTCTGAGCCATCAGCCCAGAGCCTGACGCGGGGCTCGAACTCACGGACCGTGAGATCGTGACCTGGCTGAAGTCAGACGCTTAACCGACTGCACCACCCAGGCACCCCTCTTACTTTTATTTTTAAAGATGTCACCAGCACTCTATTTAATGTATTTCATACTTTCCACATAAATAATATTGAATTTTCCTTAGATGAGCACAAAACAATGAGGTTTTTAATATTTTATTTAATTGTACTTTATAGTGATTATTATTTATATGATTGAAAGTTTCTTTAGTATAGTATATTAGCATATGGTATAGTATATGTATGTGTATTGTATTAAATATTTAAAGTTTTTGCTACATTTTAGGTAATAATAAGTTTAAAAATTTTCCCCAGTATTTAAACTGTGATTTAGTTTATGTATAGTAGATAGCACTAATGTATTAATATATGTATAAATACAATAACTACTGTATTTCTCATAAGTACTATAAGTTTAACAATACTTATATAACCATAAGAATAACTTTAAGCATATGCACTAATATAAAGATAAGTACTAATAGTTTCTTTTTTAAATTTCTTGCATTAGGTATTATTTTAATGCCTGATATGTAATGTCATTAATAAAAATAATGAATTGATTTGCACATAATAAAAGGGACTTAATATGTTAGTCCAATATTAATATGTTAGCCCAATATTCCAAGAATATTGAGCATGGTCTATAGAGCCAAGCTGCAAAGACTGTTCAATTCCCAGCTCTCCACACACTAGAAATAACTTTGAACAAGTCATTAAACTCATCTGTGCTTCAATTTCCTCACTAGGAAAGCAGAAAATAATATTTGTCTCTTCATAAGGTCATTGTGAGAGTTACATAAAAATATTCATGAAAATTACTTTATGTAGTTCCTAACACATAGTAAGTGCTCAATAAAACATTATTATTATTATTATCAATATTATTACTATCATCAGGAATATTGCAAGGTAAACTAAATATATTTAGGATCTTATGTCAACTACTTAAAGGAGATATTTAAGCGAGGAGCTTGACAGTGTTCATGTATTATTATAGTATCCATTTTCACAGAAAACTAAACCAGAGTTTACATACTGGAAGATTTTTATTACAAGTATCTGAATTTGTACATAAAACGTTCAAATATTTTTATTTCCTTAAAGAATATTAATTTGTCTTTTTCCTCTCAGTATAAGATTAGAAAATCTATACCCTTTTGTAATTTGTGTGCTTTGTTTTGAAGAATATATTTTGGACATAGAGCTATTGCAGAAGATGTCCTTCATGTTGAAAACAAATTTATTTTTCTTTGAAAGACACGTGTATTTCATTTTAAAAAATGGCCTTTATTCTCTATGCCTATAAATCTTAAGAATGGATATATTAAAAATGGAAAAAAAAAACTTCTAAGAAAACATTTCTGTAATGAATACTGCCCTACAAAAGATGTAATATTTGAGAAAGGCTCTGATCCAAAAGTATGATCAGAAATTTTCAAGTATAGCATTGAATCAGATCTCTAAATGCCACCATGCACTGAGTAAACAGATTTAGCTGGCAGTGCAAATCAAATTGGGAAAACTGAATATCTCAGTAATGCTGCCAATTTCTCAAGCCTCAAAGATTTACATCTTTGAATTTATCCTGAAGTTAGTAGTATAGTACATGAAATACTCCATGAGTTTAATTTAAACCTTACCTTTAAAGGTATGCACTTGTGATCCCACTTGCCCAGTTGATTCCTCAACTGCTTTTAGGAGGTTTGAAGGGAATAATTGGCTTCAAACTGGAGAGCTAAATAGGTAAATGTGGGCAGTAAACAAGTGTGCTTTGGAACCCCAATTTCTCTCTTTGTATTAGCTTCGTGACCGTTAGCTACTATAACAAATAAGCTTACAGATGTATGATAGCTCACATACAGTAGACATCTATTCCCTACTCGTGTTAAGTCCAAAATGAGAGTTCTTTTTTGACAGATGGTCTCCTTTGAGCAGAGATTCAGAGACCCAGGCTCCTTCTAGTTTTGGCTCCATTGTTTTCAACATGTTTCTAATATGACCATGCTGGTCTACGACCAAAGACAAAGGGAAGGAATAAATAGCATGAGGTGGAAAGGTTTTCTGCACCAGGCCTGGGAAAGAGACACACACCACTTCTACTCACGGTCCACTGGCTGGAACTCAGTCATGTGAAAAGGAAGCTGGGAAACATAGCCCAAGATACGCCAGGGATGACAGGCAGCAGTGCCACACCCTTCCTGATAATCTACAGCCTGCAGGCTATATAGTTTCCTCTCCACAGTCACTAGTGCTTTCCCTGTTGCCTCCATGACCTCTTCATTTGCTGGAGGGAAGTAGTCTCATTAATTAATTCACAGTTATGTGTCAGCCCCGGGTGTGCATTTTAAAAACAGAAGCCTGGAGAACGATTATTCACTCTGTAGAAGACCAACGGGAGGAGTTTTTTTGCTTTTCATGTTTTGCTGTTTGTTGTTTTGTGGGTGGCTTGGTAAAACAGGTTCAAAAAATAAGCAAGAGCTCTTTAGTCCACAAATAAGGCAAATTCTAAAAAGGAGTCAACTTCCTGGAAAATGGAGGGGAGGACACAAATTAAAGAATAGATGTTATAAATAGCATCTATTCAATTCTGGATTTTTCCCCCTCTTCTCTTTAGTTATTCATAATGTAAACTAGTGGCAGGTTGGTGTCTCTACTGGTATTAGGTAAAAGATGTATGTGTCTTTATTCCTATACTGAGTTAGCACGCATGAAAGATCTAATAGAAATTGCAGATGCAACATGTTCCAAAATGTTAAAATGTTGACTTTCCTCCACAAACTTGTTCCACCCACATACTTTCCCTTCTCTGCTAATGCAACTCTATCCTAACACTTGCACAGAATTAAAACTTTAGAGTCATTTTTGATTTTTCTCCTCTCACAACTCTTATCCAAGCTTCCAGGAAATACTGTTGATTGGATATTCAAAATGCTCAGAATATGAACACTTCTTCTCGTCTTCACTGCTCAGTATTGAAGCCTCCACCCTCTGGACCCTGAATTACTGAAAAAGACCCCTCACTGGGGCACCTGGGTGGCTCAGTCAGTTAAGGGTCTGACTCTTGATTTCACCTCAGGTTATGATCTCATGGTTTGTGGGTTGAAGCCCTGCATCACTGACAGCATGGAGCCTGCTTGGGATTCTGTCCCTCCCTCTCTCTCTGTCCCTCCTCCATTTGCTAGAGGGTTTTGTTGTTGTTGTTGTTGTTGTTGTTGTTGTTGTTTTTAACTTGCCCTGGAAAAGCCCATTTTTGCCCTAAGGATGAAATGTGTATCTCTCTCTGTCTCTCTCTCTCTCTCTCAAAATAAATAAACTTTAAAAAAAAGAAAAAGAAAAAGAGCCTAACTAATTTTATTGCTTCTATTTTTACCGAACAGCACCACCACAACCACCCCCATACCCCTCTACTTACACACACAGAATCTACTCTCAACCCATGGGGTAGGGGGAAGAGCTAAAGGTAGAAGCAGTGAAATTAGGATGCTATTGCAATAATCCAGGTTAGACATAATAATGCTGCTCCTACTCTCCCTTTCACTCAGTCTGCTTCCACCATAATGACCTCATTGCTGTTTTTGAACAAGGTAGATATTCTCTTACATTTCTCTTCTAAACAAGACTTATCCCGAGCATCCTCTTAAATATTGCAATGTGTTACCTATCTTCCCACCCGGAATTTCTAAGTCTTCTTAAACCAATTTCCCTTTTTCTTTGTTTTTAAATTGATGTATGATCAACATATAACATTATATGAGTTTCAGGTGTACAATGTAATGATTTGATATTTGCATATATTGTGATATGAAACAAAATATATAAAATATATAAATATAAATAATATAATAAAATATAAAAAGTAAACATATATATAAAGTATCATATATATTTAAAATTTTTAAATATGATATAGCAAATAAAATACATAAATATAAATAAGATATAAAATAAAAATATAAAAAATAAAACTACAGTAAGTCTAGTTAACATACATCACCTAAGGACTTTCAAGGTCTACTTTCTTGGGGCACCTCAGTGGCTCTGTCGGTTGAGCATCAACGGTTATAAGTTCAAGCCCCGTGTTGAGCTCTGTGCTGAGCATGGAGCTTCCTTAAAATTCTCTCTCCCTTTCCTCCCCCCTCCCCTGCTTGCACATGTGCTCTCTCCCTTGCTCTCTCCCTCTTTCACTCTCTCTCTCTCTCTCTCTCTGCTATTGAGTTGTGGAGGGCTTTTTAAAATACTTTTAACATATTAACCCCTTATCAGATCTATGATTTGCAAATATTTTCTCCTACTCAGTACATTGCCTTTTCACTTTGTTACTGGTTTCCTTTGCTGTGTAGAAGCTTTCATAGTGATGTGGTCCCACTTGTTTATTTTTGCTTTTGTTTCCTTTGCTTTTGGTGTCAAATCTAAGAAATCATTGCTAATAATGTCAAAGAGTTTACCTGATTTTTCTTTTTTATGTAATATGTAATGCTTTCTAACATACTTTAAAAGTTGCATGAGTTTTATATTCATTGTTTGCCTCTCTTCCAGAATGTAAGCTCCACAAAAGCAGAGATTTCTCTTGTCATGTTTTCCCATTGCTGTCTTTCCAGTGCCTAGAAGAATACCTGGCACATAATAGACACTTTATAAATATTTATTTTACATTGATAGAATTTTTCTAGACATTAGCATATAATTTACAGTTGATGATCCTGTAAGTTTTAACCTTTTCTCGGTCACTACTATATGGTAGAGAAGTTTAATCAAAATTCTTAGGACAAACATTGCTTACAGTGTGTTTGATGGAAAATTAATCTCACAAAATACTTTTGCAGATAAGTTTATAAAATATGACATACCATACCTACTTGTTGGAGATTTGCAAAGTGTGTTACTATATTATAGTCTCTGAGATACTTTGCTGTACAAAAACCTGTTTGATCTAATCCAGCATTTCCTAAATTTACCTAATGTACCTCTTTTTTCCATAGGGCAGCTATTAGCATCCTATGGAGTTTTTGTTCCATGCTTACACTGGGGAAACATTGTTTTAGACCAGTGGTTTAAAAATAATAATATCCAAATGTGTTTTAACCCAGAAATACAGTTTGACTCAACACGTGAAAATCAATCATTGTAATATAGTATATTAAGTAGATAAAAGATAAAAACCACATGATTATCTCAATAGATGCAGACAAACATTTGACAGAATTCAAATTTTTTTTCATGATAAAAACACTTAACCAAATGAGGAGTAGAAGGGAATTTCTTCAATGTGAGAAAAATAAGAATAACAGCTTACATCATCAGTGGTGAAAAATTGAAAGTTTCCCCCCCTATGGTCAGGAGTCAGAAAATAATGTTCATTCTCACTATTTTTACAGAACATTAAACTGGAGATGCTAGCCCAGGCAGTTAGACAAGAAAAAAGAAGTAGAAGCATCCAGATTGGAAAGGAAGAAGTAAAAACATCTTTATTTATAGGCTACGTGATTTTTATGTTAAACACACACAAACTATTAGAGCTAATGAGATGAATTCAGCACTGCTGGATATAAAAACCAATGTGCAAAAATCAGTTATATTACTGTACTTTAAAAATGAGCAAACCAGAAAACAATTTCATTGATAATAGCATCAAAAAAGAATACAATACTAAGGAATAAATCTAACAAAAGAAGTGCAGTGTACGTATACTGAAAACTACAAAGCATCATTAAAATAAATCAATGAAGACTTACATAAATGGCAAGATATATTCATGGATGGAAAGAATCAATGTTGTTACGATGGAATTACTCTCTAGATTGATCTACAGACTTAACACAATCCCTATCAAAATATCTGTTGACATTTTTTTTTCAGAAATTGACAAGCTGATCTTAAAATCTTATGGAGATTCAAGGGACCCCCAAATAGAAAAACATTCTTGAAAAGGAACAAAGCTAGAAAACACACTTCCCTATTTCAATAGTACATGGCTATAATCAAGGGGTATGGAACTAGCTAGCCTAAGGATAGACACATAGATTAAGGAAAATAGTTGAGAATTTTCACAACAAATTAATGATGGAGCTAGGATTCAAAAACAAATCAAACGTGAATATCTATGTTTTTCTTACTACCGCGTAAGTTTTCTTGGTTGATTTTCCTGTCTATATTCTCCACAATCCCTACCCCAGGACCATGTACCTAATAAACACTCCATAGTAACCAATGAGTGAATAAATATGTTTCTGGTGATAATAGCTATCCTATGAGGGAGGCAGTGAGTGGCATATAAAGAAGGATAATTATATTTTTAAGCAGTAATTTTGCAGCCAAAGAAGGAAATTAAAAGCTGTAATTGTTTATGTTCTGAGTAAAAAGCACAGATGGAGTTTCTACACTCTAATATTCTTCACCTTTTAGAATGGATTGGTTAAGAATATGAGTTAAATATGAGTAAAATGAGAATATGAGTAAAAATGACAAGTCTGAAATATGACAGACACTACCAAACTTAAGACCAAAACTAAAATTACAGTAATTAAGAGACATTCACCTCATAGTTTCCCTTTACCTGCCAACTTATCATTTTCAGTGAGATTAAGATAAGTGTTAGCTCTATGGGAGAAAAACTTTCACATAGATACTAATACACGTGACTTTTCCCTGGAAAAGGCCCTATAACTTTTAAGATCCTTGGAGAACTTTAGTCTTGGAATAGATTCACAAAACAAATCAATCCTAAAGAGTTTAATGTCATCAGTGACTAAGGGGCACCGTCTCAAACTTACCTCCTCCGACATGGAGAAAACAATGCTGCCACAGTCAAGGTCAGAGGCAATAATGTTGGAGCACTAAGTGTCTTTCTAACAAATTTAGACTTGACAGTTATTGTGTCTTTCTCCTGTCCTAGTGGATCAGTCCACAGGAACGTGGCACATTTACTGCAAGCTGAGGGAATACATACGAACCTATCTGCCTGCATTCTGGGATGGATGCCCTACACACCAGGTCGTACGGTATCCTTGTGACAGCTGTTTGGCAACACAGGGGAAGGATGTCCAGAGGAGATTGGGTGAATGCTAGGCCAGACCGCTCAACTTTCTATTAGTCTCCTTTTATAGCCTTGAGAGCTAACCACAAGCAGTTGCATGCTTTGATAAAAGTGGATCATAGAAATGGAAATAAATGCCATATCTGGCACGCCCTGTAGACTCGTTTCTTTGAACGGTTGTAAACAGTTGTCTTTTATGGGGTAGTAATGTCTAGCAGGTATTTTTAAAGGATTTATGTTTTATCTTATAATATAAAATTAAGCCATCTTAGGTAAAACAAGTAACATCTGAATATTGGTATTTCATTGTCACTAACCCATAAAATCATCTAGAATAACTTGCTTCATTTTTAGAACCTAAATTTTCCTGCTTATGAAGACAACAATAATAAAAGTCATCCTTTTGTTCCTGTGTTAACAGGAAAGCTATTGCACAGATAATGTAAAATATCACTTTGTTATGAATTTAGCCCTGAATGAGTGATGTGGGCCTGGGCTGGAAGAGTACAGGACCTTATAGGGTGCCTTCTTGAGAGCTAAAATTAAAAGGCTAATTTATCTTCCTACCCTTGTTTATCTTTTGCTCTGATTTTAGTATTTAGCTCTCTTAACTTGTTATATTATATTTTATTATATATAATTACATATATGTTTTTTAAATATTATATATATAATAATAATAATTTTGTAAGATATCTGCCCAAAACCCTTTTAGAGAAAAAGTGAGGGTATAATTAATCCAATTTTACTGAAATTGTATAATCAGTTGGATTTTCTTGAGCACGCACAAGTTAGTCATGGGGATGATGAAACAAAGGAACGGTACGAAATCCTAATGCATTGCTTAGGAACACCAACTTGTTAGCCACTTAAAATGCATAAATCATATACAGATAAACAAGGCTCACCTTAACGTTTGGGAGAAACTTTGAAATAAAAAAGTGCTGAAAGTAGAATTAAATATTTATTAATACACTTTTATGCTACATTCTAGGTGCCAGACACTAGCCTGGTTGTTTCACATGTATGATGTGTGTTCTGTTGTTACCACAATCCTCATTTGAAAAACTGAGGATCAGAGTGGCTAAGTGCCTTGCCTAAATTCACATTGGTAAAAAGTGGCAGCCAGGATTTGAAGCCAGGCAGTCTAGCTGTAAGGTCTATTATGCCATTATGTGGCATTAGTTCTCAAGATAGCAGAAAACAATTGTGTGAATAGCTCTGTGATTACCAACCCTGGAAACTCAGTAGCATCGCCTTGGGGAGGGAATATGGGAGGCTAAAAACATATTTGAATGTCTGGGACCCACTCAAACTTCATCATGTATATTTTCTAAAAGACCCATAGGTGATTCTCTTCTTGCAACCTGGGTTAAGAACTACTGAAATGGATGAACCATCAACTTCACTTTATAAACTAAAGAGCAAGAAAGACCTTTTTATTTAATGTATTTAGCTTTGATAGAGAAAACATGAGTTGGAAAAGGGCAGATATAGATGGAGAATCCCAAGCAGGCTCCATGCTGTTAGCACAGAGCCCAATGCAGTGCTCAAACCAGGAACCCTGAGATCATGACCAGAGCTGAAGTCAGAAGTTGGATGCTTAACTGACTGAGCCACCCAGGTGCCCTGCAGCAAAAATTTTGAAGAGATAGTCTGTATTCTGAGCAGTCTCTTCAAAAAATTTGGAATAGAGGAAGGATTAAAAAGAGCACAGTGTCATAGTGATAAAACAGTCATGAGAATAATCATGATTTCAAAAAACCAAGTCACATACAGACCCTAAGCTTGTCACTCGTCTTTCAACAAAAGACAACATTTGTAGCTGTGGGGAGTTATTTACCTATATTCAAGAGAATGCAGAAATATAAGTCCAGAATGAATGAAGGCAGATACCGGTTACACTTTCCATTAACAGAGATGGGAAGAAATGCCATTGTAAAAATGCCACCCTTGCAGTTAAAAGTATAGCTGCCACCTACTCCATTTTCACTGCATAAAAAAGAATGTCCTTTGTAACCTACGCTTTGTGGCCAAAGCAATGCAAAATATCTTTAACAACTTTAGGTTTTGACAGAAGATCACAGAGATGAAAGTTAATTTACTGTGTCCTCAAAAATGAGACTTTATTTGGAGGAGAGAGAACACGAAAAAAGGAGCAAGAAAAAGATTAAATGAAAGAAGCTTAGTAAAGTATTACCAAACAATGAATTAAACGAACATGTATTTTTCTTGAGAGGTATTGATTTCACATGCAGACACATACATGATGCAGTGCTTTCGACCCTCCCTTTCAACCTTTTCAATTATTTTAGTTCCTGGAGTTTCCCAGATGGAAAAAGGATTTAGCAAATTACAAAAACCACATATGTGAATTGCTCACTGGATGCCTCATTGTATATCTCATTCACATCAACACTGGATGCCTCATTGTATATCTCATTCACATCAACACTGCTGGGTACAGTCGTGTTAGGTTCCTGAAAAAAAAAAACCAAGTTCCCCCCCCCCCAAAAAAAAAAGGTTGTCCATTTCCCAATAATGGTTCAGATGCCTCAGATCCTTTGTGGCAAGTGGATCTAACAAATTAAATTAATATCATACACCCTCAAAGCCTGCTGATGCTTATTCTTGCACTAACATCAAACTGATTTACTAATGAAGTGACTTCATAAAGTAGTAGTTATAGTTCCTACTTATATTTCACTACCAGGTTCTTAACTTTAGGGAATAAACTGCTGTTTGTGTACAGAAACTCACTCTTTCACCTAATTTTTATCTTGACTGCCATATGGCATATAGTCCTTAGCCCCTGTGTGGCTTATTTTTTTCTATCTCTTTGGGCTTTGTAATTTTATGGAGCTTTTTTACAGTTTGAAACCGTAAAATAGCTCCTCAAGAATTTGGACAACTAACCCCACATGAATTTGAATAAGCAAAAAGGACATCATTCTGTATAGTCTTCTAAGGATTTTCATTTGTGAGATGTTATACTAAGTTGCTTGATGCTAAGGGGAAATCTACCAAACATTATGGAAAGTGATAACAAAAAAAGGAATAATAATAATCTGGAATTACAATAATTTGGACAGGTTGTAAGTTGACATCTTCCCCAACATGACACAAGCAGTTCAAAAAAGCAGGCTAAACAAATTAATACTCTGCATAAGGTTACAGAGCAAATTTCTTTAAAATAAATATTTTTCGGCATTTTAAAAGCAGCTGCTGATCTACAGGGGATGCTGCTTTGAGGGAACTGAAGGGTGTGTCTGACAAAAGTCATGCAAAGAAGTCACCAGGGCTCAGCTTTCTCCCTTAAACTGCACTCTGTGGTGTCTGAGCTTGCCAGGCAGACCTGGGGCTGGCAGGTGTACATGGAGTCAGCTTTGCAGAGGGCTCCAAGGTCTCAATTTTGAGACACAGTTTCAGAACACTGCCATTTTAACCTCATTTCCAGTTGGCTTTTCTTTTTTTTTTTTAAGTTTTTTTTTTTAATGTTTATTCATTTTTGAGAGAGAGAGAGAGCGCGCGTGTGCACAAGTGGGGGAGGGGCAGAAAGACAGGGAGACACAGAACCCAAAGGAGGCTCCCTGCTCCAAGCTGACAGCAAGAGATCCCAATGAGGGACTGGAACCCACAAACCATGAGATCATGACCTGAGCCTAAGTCAGACACTTAACTGACTAAGCCACCCAGGAGCCCCTCCCAGTTGGATTTTCAAATCCAGCTTTACCAGCTATTAATACACTGACTCTCATCATTTTGTTTTTTTTGTTTTTTTTTTTTTCAGTATGTGTGTCCACTTTCTACCACTTAGAACTCAGAGAAGATTCATTGACTCCTAACTTTCAATGGTCACCTTAGGCAAACTGTTTTGCCTCCCTACATTTTCATATGTACAATGAGAGATTGCTCAATACTAGAATCGCTTCCAGCTACTGCATTTACAACTTTCCTAGGTAACACATTTTTTAAAATCCAAATTCAACCGGTTATAATCAAAACTGGCCAAATGTGCATTGCTTTAAAAACAAACACTAAAAATGGGGCACCTGAGTGGCTCAGTCGGTTAAGCGTCCGACTCGGCTCAGGTCATGATCTCATGGTTGGTGAGTTCAAGCCCCATGTCAGGCTCTGTGCTGACAGCTCAGAGCCTAGACCCTGCTTCAGATTCTATGTCTCCCTCTCTCTCTGCCCCCCACTCCCTCTCTATCTCTCTCTGTCTCTCAAAAATAAATAAACATTAAAAAAATTAAAAACAAAACCAAACACTAAAATTATATCCAGGTCTTCAACAGAGATTGTGCAAATTTGTGAGAATTTAAAACTGAGATTAAAAATAAACTTGTCATTTATACTATTTCTCTCTTCTCCTTTAAGATAGATAGTAGATTGGGGCTCCTGGGTGACTCAATTGGTTTAACATCAGTTAAGCATCTGACTCTTGATATCAGCTCAGTTCATGATTTCACAGTCATGAGATTGAGCCCCGCATCAGGTTCTACACTGACAAGCACAGAGCCTGCTTGGGATTCTCTCTCTCTCTCCTTTCTGTGCCTCTCCCCAACTCATGTGTGTGTGCATGTTCTCTCTCTCTCTCTCTCTCTCTCTCTCTCTCTTAAAATAAATAAATAAACTTAAAAGGAAAAAAATATTTTAAAAAGATAGTAGATCAAATATTTTCTTTCCATTAAAGGAATTTTACTAACATCATTATTACTTTATTATCCCATCTAGCTACAGATTCATCTGGAAAATTCAAAAGGGAAAATTCAAAAAAAGGCTGTATGAAAAGATATGTGGATCCAGTACGTATTCATGAAATAAAAATCCCACAGCCTGTCATGTCCAAAGCTGGATTGCTGTGAATAAAAAACTCAAATATAATTGTACACCCCACCCAAAAATAAAACAATCTAGTTAAAAAATAGGCAGAATATGTGAACACAAATTTCTCCAAAGAAGACATCCACATGGCCAACAGACACATGAAAAGATGCTCAACATCACTCATTATGAGGGAAATGAAATGCAAACCAAAACCACAATGAAATATCACCTCATACCTGTCAGAATGGCTAAAATCAACAACACAAGAAACAAGTGTTGGTAAGGATGTAGAAAAAAAGGAGCCCTCATACACTGTTGGTGGCAATGCAAACTGGTGCAGCCACTCTGGAAAACAGCAGTGGAGATTCCTCAAAAACTTAAAAATAGAACTACCCTATGTTGTAGTAATTTCACTACTAGGTATTTATCCAAAGGATACAAAAATACTAATTCAAAGGGATACATGCAACCCAATGTTTATAGCAGCATTATCAATAATAGCTAAATTATGGAAGCAGCCCAAGCCCAAGTGTCTATCAACTGATGAATGGATAAAGATGTGGCATGTATATAATGGCATGTATATAATGGCATGTATATAATGTATATAATGTATATATATACATATATATGTATATATACATATATAAAATGTATATATAATGGAATATTACTCAGCCATAAAAAAGAATGAAATCTTGCCATTTGCAACAACATGGAGCTAGAGAGTATTATGCTAAGAGAAGTAAATCAGAAAAAGACAAATACCATATGATTTCACTCATGTGGAATTTAAGAAAAAAATGAACAAAAGAAAAAAGAGAGAAAGACAAATAAAGAAACAGACTCTTGACTATAGAGAACAGATCCCCAAGGAGAGATGGGGGGAGGAGTGGGTGAGATAGGTGATAAGGATTAAAGACCACACTTACTTATCATGATGAGGACTGAGTAATGTATAGAATTGCTGAGTCACTATATTGCACACCTGAAAGTAATGTAACACTGTATGTAACTATACCGGAATTAAAACTTAAAAACTTAATAAACAACAGCAATTGCAACAATCGCAAACTATTCCAACAATATATTTTTGCATAAGAAAGGAAAAGGATATAAAAGAGAAAGTAGTTCATCTTTTGAACACCTAGAGGTGTTAAATATTATGGCAGAGACATTTATACATTCATGCAATTGAAATCCTTTCAACAGTTTTGTGATGTAGACTTTTTATACTCCCATTTTTATAGAGAAGTCAAGTCGGAGAGGCTAAATACGTGCTCAAGAATACACTGTTAGTAAGATCTAGAGCTTGAATCCCGACCTGATGACCTCGGAACCCAAGTCTTTTCCAAACCATTCCTGCCATGTGCTGCCTTGGGCGGCAATGGGTGGTGGTGGTGGACAGGGCGTGATAAAGTCCCCTGCACAGTGTGGTGACAGGGCGATTTTCCACTTCTGGCAGGATAAAGCGCCTTTATACTCTCATCTTCTGTACTCTTTTTCAAAAAAACATCTATTTAGTCATAGGCCTCACATCCTCAGGAACAAAGTATCCCATCATTCTTAGACTGTTGCTTCCTTAAATGTTAGGTGGAATGAGGTCACACATCAGGCCCATGGCAGCTGCTCTTTGTTTAATGTTTGATAATGCATTTGTCTTAAGGTCAAATGGAATTATTACCAGAACCCTGCTGAAATGTAAAAGACAAATGGAAAAGTGACAAAAATCAGAGGTTTGGGTCAGAACTAAATAAAATAATAATAATAATAATAATAATAATAATAATAATAAATAATACAGAATGGATTTGATGTAGAAAAGGCAAAACCTGTAGACAAAAAAGGCAGTATTAAATGTACAAGAGTCATAAAAATTTGTTTAAAATGGAGATTTCAGTCATTGCTGCAAGGCAAAGGAATCAAATTAAAAAAAACTTGTCTTCTTTGCTATAGAGGGAAAAAAACGAGTAAGAGATGACATTAAAAACACAGGGACTAAATAATTTTACTCCTTCGTACACTTTACTTCTTATCAAAAAAATAACATACATGTAGGAAAGTATTGTTGAATCACATAATGTATACAACATGTATGCATTGGCCTACATATACATAAATACGCATCTCAGTGCTTTTTCATAAACGGAACACACATAGGTAACCACCACCCAGGTCAAGAAATAGTACATCCAGAGCTCTGGAAGTTCATCTTCCTGCCCTGGCCACTTGCTTCTCCCTCCCCTCAAAAGTCCCCCTTCTAATACCATGTATCAGTTTTGCCTGTTTTTGATCTTCATGTAAACAGAATCATACAATGTGTCCTTGTGTCTTTGTTCAACATTATGTTTATAAGATTTCATCCATATTGTTGCAAGCGTCAATTGTTTATTCATGTTCATTGCTAAATAGTATGTCATTGAATGAATAAAACACAATTTGTCTATCCATTTTATGTTTATAGATATTTGGATTGTTCCCAGTTTTGACCACTGGGAAAATGCATATTCATAAACATGACTTTCTGTTGCTTATATATCTGTTACATATATACCTAGAAGTAGAATTGCTTAATCATTGCCTGTGCAACGGCTCAGTTTTAATATTTGTTGCCAAAAGGTTGTCTAAAGTTGCTGTGTTAATTTACATTCCCATTAATAGTATATAAGAGTTCCAGTTGCTCTATGCTTTTTTTGAGTTTGGTATTGACTTTTTTTTAAATTTTAGATCTTCTAGAGGGTGTGGAGGTATCTTATTGTGCTTTTAATTTATTTAAATTGCAATTTAATTGTATTTCAAATGAGGTTGAGAACATTGTCATACGTGACTGGCAATTCAGATACACTTTTTTCCGAAGTGCTCTTGTAAGTCTTCTGCAACATTTTCTTATATGCTTTCCATCTGTTTCTTATGATTTATTGGAATGTTTTTGTGTATATTTTTATTCTGAGTCCTCTTTTGTGGCTTGCCTTTCTACTTCCTTAATATACTTTTAACAATGAAAGTGTTAATACAATATTATTTATCAGTAAGTTCCCTTATGATTAATGTTTTCTGTATCCTGCTTAAAAAGACTTTCCCAGGGAGTGCCTGGATGGCTCAGTTGGTTAAGTGCCCAACGTCAGCTCAGGTCATAATCTCACGGTTCCTGAGTTCAAGCCCTGTGTTGTGCTCTGTGCTGACAGCTCAGAGCCTGGAGGCTGCTTCAGATTCTGTGTCTCCCTCGCTCTTTGCCCCTTTTTCCCACTCATGCTCTGTCTCTCTCTTTCTCTCTCCCAAAAACAAATAATCATTGAAATATTAAAAAAAAAAAAAAAGACTTTCCCTACTCCAAGTTCATGGAGACATTCTCCTGGGTTATATATAAATTTTATTGTTACATCTTTCATTCACACTTAGATCTCAATATCACTTCAAATTGATTTCTGTGTATGGTAGGAGTTTCCTTTGTCTTTTTAAAAAAAATATGAATTATTGTCAATTATCTAGCACAAGAGATAGAAAGATGGGAAATGGCACAAAAATGAGAAAATCTATTTAGTTGTAAAGCAGTCTCAGAATACGATATACATTTGGAATGGTTGGATTTGAAGGTGGGATCCTTATTTATAAAACAGATTGGCAGCTGTCACTATGAAGTCAAAAGCTTTCTTCTGAAAGGATAAGAAAAAGAAATAGAGTGACTTTTTTTGGACACTCGAGAGTACAAAACCCCTGGTCATTCATAGTGCTGAGGGAGTAGGCACCTTCCTATTCAGAATAGCTCAGTAGCTTTAGCCAGGGCTTTGGAGTCAAAAAGGACCGGGCTTCCATTTCGGTTCTGCCGTTACCTGCTGTCACTGCTCCAGGTATTCAACTCACTGTGTGTTCGCAGCTGCACAATTAGAATCACACCCATGCCACGGGCTTAAAGGGTGGAGGCAATTAGAAACCATACATATTTCGTTCATCATTGTGTCTCAGCACATCCAACAGCTTGTATCATGTAGTAGGAACTTAATACTGCCTTCCCATCAGTCTTACGCTATCATTATTAGTTATTTACACTCTGATTAGAATAGATTTAGAAGCTTTGCTGAGGAGGAAGCAGCAAGAGATCACGAGGTAACTCGGAAAACCAGAGACTATCTACTTTACGATCTTGTCAAGACAAAATTAGATGAGACAGCTTAATGTTGACACCCAAGAAGAAGTAGAACATCATCATTTTGAAATGTCCTTGAAAGGCCAGAAATAGAGTAAATAGCATGCCTTTGTAAACTCAAATAGTGTTAGAAAGACCACTTTAATTTCCTGATATATGGCAAAGCAAGATTGATAAAGAGAAAACTGCACATTTAACCTCTTTAATCATCAGTGAGGGCTTTCATTTCATCTCACCAAACATTCCTGGGAATACACTAGATTCTTCTTCCTCAAAGTGCGGTTCTTGGCCCTGGACTGGCAGCAGTATCACCCAGGAGCTATTAGAAACAGACTTGGGCCCTTCCCCAGACCTACAGAGTCAGAACCTGCATTTTAGCAAAGTCTCCAGGAGATCCTTATGCATTTTAATTTTAAGAAGCACTGATACGGACAGTTAAAGTGCTTACTGATCTCATAACCCACATTTAAAACATAAATTTAGGAATGGAAGCGAGGAGAGAAAGGTTGGGGTTTGGGGAGTCAGACTGAAGAAATGGCAATCATCCTACATAAGGTTAAAGTTATTTGCTAAGGTCATTCTGACTGCATATCTTGGGAACTAGGCACTGCATGCTCTTAGCCAAGGTTATTTATCATTCCATTTATCCCAGTTTTTGTTTATTTTCTCCACTGTCTCAAATAAAAATCACAGTGATTGGATCCCACTTCTGCTTTTGATTTCAATCTTAGCAAAAAGAGAACTGCAGACCAAAGGAAGAAGGAAAGGGAGGAAAGGAGGGAGGCAAAGTGTTTAAAGGAAATCTCACCTGACATACAGTCTTGATTTCTCACTCTGCCACAAATTCAGCCAAAAGTCTTTCGCCTTTTCAGTTTCTGACTTAGAAACCTAAACTCTCTATCTATACTTTCTGTGTCCTTCCTTTGAAGAGAAAAACCAGCATGAATGGATTGGGCTGCTGAGTCTCTAAAAGACTGTGTTTTTTGTTTATTATTTGTTTTGTCAGTTGGTTTGTGGAAGTAAACTCTGGTGAGTTAAATAAATGGAATGGGTGGTTCTGATCACAGAAGTGATCTGTTAACTTAACAGTTTGGTAATTTCTAGATGGTTAAGTTTATTCTGTTAAGTGGGTATCCCAAAGACTTACCATTTATGATCAACTATCTTCAGTAGAAGATGATTGTAAAATAATCATATTAGTAACAATCACTAATATGTATGGTTTGATTAATATATGCCAGGCACTGTGCTAAGTGTCTTAGATATATTCCTACATTTTTTTTTAAGTTTATTTATTTTTTTGAGAGAGATGGCAAGGGGAGGAGGGACAGAGAGAGGGCGAAAGAGAGACCAAATCCCAAGCAGGCCCCATGCTGTCAGTGCAGAGACGAATGTGGTGCTCAAACCCACGAACCATGAGATTATGACTTGAGCCGATACTAAGAGTGGAATGCTTAACCAACTGAGCCACTCAGGCACCCCCTACATTTAGATTTCTTAATGATATAATTAGATGAGTTAGGGGGCCCTTATGTCAGTGTTCATTTATTGAGTCCAAATATTAAGAGAAAGTAAAAGTCACTATAGTACAAAATATTCACTAATTAGTTGACTACTTATAGAATGAATTGCACACAAATAAAATCATTTCCATTTAATGCCAGCATCCCTATACAAGAGCCAAAGTTTCTGTTCCTCAGTTTCTTGTTAATTATGTCAAACAACCAGAAACATAGTGAAAGCCAACAACAAAGCATAATTGTAAATTTTGGAAAAGATGCAGACTTCATGAAGTCGATAAAAAAATATGTTGGAACACTGAAAAGACATTAACAAATGAGGACTTGGCAGAATTTAGAGTAGCTAACAACTGAAAAAGAAAATTAACAAACTGTTGGCAGGTTATGTTTTTACTTTTTTTTTTATTATGAAATTTATTGTCAAATTGATTTCCATACAACACCCAGTGCTCATCCCAACAGGTGCCCTCCTCCATACCCATCACCCACCCACCCCTCCCTCCCACCCCCCATAAACCCTCAGTTTGTTCTCAGTTTTTAGGAGTCTCTTATGTTTTGGCTTCCTCCCTCTCTAACCATTTTTTTTCCTTCCCCTCCCCCATGGGTTTCTGTTAAGTTTCTCAGGATCCACATAGGAGTGAAAACATATGGAATCTGTCCTTCTCTGTATGACTTATTTCACTTAGCATAACACTCTCCAGTTCCATCCATGTTGCTACAAAAGGCCAGATTTCATTCTTTCTCATTGCCAAGTGGTTTTCCATTGTATATATAAACCACAACTTCCTTATCCATTCATCAGTTGATGGACATTTAGGCTCTTTCCATAATTTAGCTATTGTTGAAAGTGCTGCTATAAACATTGGGGTACAAGTGCCCCTATGCATCAGCACTCCTATATCCCTTGGGTAAATTCCTAGCAGTGCTACTGCTGGGTCATAGGGTAAGTCTATTTTTAATTTTTTGAGGAACATCCACACTGTTTTCCAGAGTGGCTGCACCAGTTTGCATTCCCAGCAACAGTGCAAGAAGGTTCCCGTTTCTCCACATCCTCGCTAGCATCTATAGTCACCTGATTTGTTCATTTTAGCCACTCTGACTGGCATGAGGTGATATCTGAGTGTGGTTTTGATTTGTATTTCCCTGATGAGGAGTGACGTTGAGCATCTTTTCATGTGCCTGTTGGCCATCTGGATGTCTTCTTTAGAGAAGTGTCTATTCATGTTTTCTGCCCATTTCTTCACTGGATTATTTGTTTTTTGGGTGTGGAGTTTGGTGAGCTCTTTATAGATTTTGGATAGTAGCCCTTTGTCCGATATGTCATTTGCAAATATCTTTTCCCATTCTGTCAGTTGCCTTTTAGTTTTGTTGATGTTTCCCTTGCAGTGCAGAAGCTTTTTATCTTCATGAGGTCCCAATAGTTCATTTTTGCTTTTAATTCCCTTGCCTTTGGAGATGTGGCAAGTAAGAAATTGCTGTGGCTGAGGTCAGAGACGTTTTTTTTCCTGCTTTCTCCTCTAGGGTTTTGATGGTTTCCTGTCTCACATTCAGGTCCTTTATCCATTTTGAGTTTATTTTTGTGAATGGTGTAAGAAAGCGGTCTAGTTTCATTCTTCTGCATGTTGCTGTCCAGTTCTCCCAGTACCATTTGTTAAAGAGACTGTCTTTTTTCCATTGGATATTCTTTCCTGCTTTGTCAAAGATGAGTTGGCCATACGTTTGTGGGTCTAGTTCTGGGGTTTCTATTCTATTCCATTGGTCTATGTGTCTGTTTTTGTGCCAATACCATGCTGTCTTGATGATGACAGCTTTGTAGTAGAGGCTAAAGTCTGGGATTGTGATGCCTCCTGCTTTGGTCTTCTTCTTCAAAATTACTTTGGCTATTCGGGGCCTTTTGTGGTTCCTTATGAATTTTAGAATTGCTTGTTCTAGTTTCAAGAAGAATGCTGATGCAATTTTGATTGGGATTGCATTGAATGTGTAGATAGCTTTGGGTAGTGTTGACATTTTAACAATATTTATTCTTCCAATCCATGAGCATGGAATGTTTTTCCATTTCTTTATATCTTCTTCGATTTCCTTCATAAGCTTTCTATAGTTTTCAGCATACAGATCTTTTACATCTTTGGTTTATTCCTAGGTATTTTATGCTTCTTGGTGCAATTGTGAATGGGATCAGTTTCTTTATTTGTCTTTCTGTTGCTTCATTGTTAGTGTATAAGAATGCAACCGATTTCTGTACATTGATTTTGTACTCTGTGACTTTGCCTAATTCATGTGTCAGTTCTAGCAGACTTTTCATGGAGTCTACAGTGTTTTCCATGTATAATATCATGTTATCTGCAAAAAGTGAAAGCTTAACTTCATCTTTGCCAATTTTGATGCCTTTGATTTCCTTTTGTTGTCTGATTGCTGATGCTAGAACTTCCAACACTACGTTAAACCATAGCAGTGAGAGTGGACATCCCTGTCGTGTTCCTGATCTCAGGGAGAAAGCTCTCAGTTTTTCTCCATTGAGGATGATATTAACTGTGGGCTTTTCATAAATGGCTTTTATGATGTTTAAGTATGTTCCTTCTATCCCGACTTTCTCAAGGGTTTTTATTAAGAAGGGATACTGAATTTTGTCAAATGCTTTTTCTGCATCGATTGACAGGATCATATGGTTCTTATCTTTTCTTTTATCAATGTGATGCATCACATTGATTGATTTGCGAATGTTGAACCAGCCCTGCATCCCAGGAATGAATCCCACTTGATCATGGTGAATAATTCTTTTTATATGCTGTTGAATTCGATTTGCTAGTATCTTATTGAGAATTTTTGCATCCATATTCATCAGGGATATTGGCCTGTAGTTCTCTTTTTTTACCTGGTCTCTGCCCGGTTTAGGAATCAAAGTAATACTGGCTTCATAGAATGAGTCTGGAAGTTTTCCTTCCCTCTCTATTTCTTGGAATAGCTTGAGAAGGATAAGTATTATCTCTGCTTTAAATGTCTGGTAGAATTCCCCTGGGAAGCCATCTGGTCCTGGACTCTTATTTGTTGGGAGATTTTTGATAACCGATTCAATTTCTTCACTGGTTATGGGTCTGTTCAAGCTTTCTATTTCCTCCTGATTGATTTTGGGAGTGTGTGGGTGTTTAGGAATTTGTCCATTTCTTCCATGTTGTCCAGTTTGTTGGCATATAATTTTTCATAGTATTCCCTGATAATTGCTTGTATTTCTGAGGGATTGGTTGTAATAATTCCATTTTCATTCATGATTTTATCTATTTGGGTCATTTCCCTTTTCTTTTTGAGAAGCCTGGCTAGAGGTTTATCAATTTTGTTTATTTTTTCAAAAAACCAACTCTTGGTTTCATTGATCTGCTCTATAGTTTTTTTAGATTCTATATTGTTTATTTCTGCTCTGATCTTTATTATTTCTCTTCTTCTGCTGGGTTTGGGGTGTCTTTGCTGTTCTGCTTCTATTTCCTTTAGGTGTGCTATTAGATTTTGTATTTGGGATTTTTCTTGTTTCTTGAGATAGGCCTGGATTGCAATGTATTTTCCTCTCAGGACTGCCTTCGCTGCATCCCAAAGCATTTGGATTGTTGTATTTTCATTTTCGTTTGTTTCCATATATTTTTTTTTTTTTTTTAAATTTTTTTTTTCAACGTTTTTTATTTATTTTTGGGACAGAGAGAGACAGAGCATGAACGGGGGAGGGGCAGAGAGAGAGGGAGACACAGAATCGGAAACAGGCTCCAGGCTCCGAGCCATCAGCCCAGAGCCTGACGCGGGGCTCGAACTCACGGACCGTGAGATCGTGACCTGGCTGAAGTCGGACGCTTAACCGACTGCGCCACCCAGGCGCCCCTGTTTCCATATATTTTTAAATTTCTTCTCTAATTGCCTGGTTGACCCACTCATTCGTTAGTAGGGTGTTCTTTAACCTCCATGCTTTTGGAGGTTTTCCAGACTTTTTCCTGTGGTTGATTTCAAGCTTCATAGCATTGTGGTCTGAAAGTATGCATGGTATAATTTCAATTCTTGTAAACTTATGAAGGGCTGTTTTGTGACCCAGTATGTGATCTATCTTGGAGAAGGTTCCATGTGCACTCAAGAAGAAAGTATATTCTGTTGCTTTGGGATACAGAATTCTAAATATATCTGTCAAGTCCATATTATCCAGTGTATCATTCAGGGCCCTTGTTTCTTTATTGATCCTGTGTCTAGATAATCTATCCAATGTTGTAAGTGGAGTATTAAAGTCCCCCTATATAAAGGCCTTCAATTACCACATGCTTATCAATAAGGTTGCTTATGTTTGTGAGTAATTGTTTTATATATTTGGGGGATTCCATATTCAGTGCATAGACATTTATAATTGTTAGCTCTTCCTGATGGATAGACCCTGTAATTATGATATAATGCCCTTCTTCATCTCTTGTTACAGCCTTTAATTTAAAGTCTAGTTTGTCTGATATAAGTATGGCTACTCCGGCTTTCTTTTGACTTCCCATAGCATGATAGACAGTTCTCCATCCCCTCACTTTCAATCTGAAGGTGTCCTCAGGTCTAAAATGAGTCTCTTGTAGACAGCAAATAGATGGGTCTTGTTTTTTTACCTATTCTGATACCCTATGTCTTTTGGTTGGAGCATCTAGTCCATTTACATTCAGTGTTATTATTGAAAGATATGGGTTTAGAGTCATTGTGATGTCTGTAGGTTTCATGCTTGCAGTGATGTCTCTGGTACTTTATCTCACAGGATCCCCCTTAGGATCTCTTGTAGGGCTGGTTTAGTGGTGATGAATTCCTTCAGTTTTTGTTTGTTTGGGAATACCTTTATCTCTCCTTCTATTCTAAATGACAGATTTGCTGGATAAAGGATTCTCGGCTGCATTTTTTTTTTTTTCTGTTCATCACACTGAAGATTTCCTGCCATTCTTTTCTGGCCTGCCAAGTTTCAGTAGACAGATCCGTCATGAGTCTTATAGGTCTCCCTTTACATGTTAGAGCATGTTTAACCCTAGCTGCTTTCAGAATTCTCTCTTTATCCTTGTATTTTGCCAGTTTCACTACGATATGTCATGCAGAAGATCGATTCAAGTTACGTCTGAAGGGAGTTTTCTGTGCCTCTTGGATTTCAATGCCTTATTCCTTCTCCAGTTTAGGGAAGTTCTCAGCTATGATTTCTTCAAGTACACCTTCAGGACCTTTCCCTCTCTCTTCCTCCTCTGGAATCCCAATTATGCATATATTATTTCGTTTAATTATGTCACTTAGTTCTCTAAGTCTCCCCTCATACTCCTGGAATTTTTTTTTATCTCTCTTTTCCTCAGCTTCTTCTTTTTCCATAATTTTATCTTCTAATTCACCTATTCTCTCCTCTGCCTCTTCAATCCGAGCTGTGGTTGCCTCCATTTTATTTTGCAGCTGATTTATAACATTTTTTTTAGCTCCTCCTGAATGTTTCTTAGTCCCTTGATCTCTGTAGTAATAGATTCTCTGCTGTCCTCTATACTTTTTTCAAGCCCAGTGATTAATTTTATGACTATTATTTTAAATTCATTTTCTGCTATATTGCTTAAATCGTTTTTGATCAGTTCACTAGCTGTCGCTACTTCCTGGAGTTTCTTTTGAGGAGAATTCTTCCATTTCGTCATTTTGGATAGTGCCTGGAGTGGGGGGAACTGCAGGGCTCTTTCTCTGTGCTGTCTGGAGTAACTTGCATTGGTGGGCGGGGCCTCAGTCAGACCTGATGTCTGCCCCCAGCCCACTGCTAGGTCCACAGCCAGACTGGTGTGTACCTTATCTTCCCCTCTCCCAGGGGCAGGACTCACTGTGGAGTGGTGTGGCCTCTGTCTGGGCTACTTGCACACTGCCAGTCTTGTGGTACAGCTTGGATGGGATCTGGCGTATTAGCCGGGGTGGACCCACAAGGTGCACAGGGGTGGGAGGGGCAGGCTCAGCTCACTTTGCCTTCGGTGGTCCACTTTGGGAGGGGCCCTGCAGCACCCAGAGGGAGGCAGACCCATCAGAGGGATGGATTTGCAGAAGCACAGCATTGGGTGTTTGCTCTGTGCAAGCAATTTCAGTGATGGGAACTGGTTTCCTTTGGGATTTTGGCTGGGGGATGGGCGAGGGGGATGGGCAAGGGAGACAGAGCTTCCCAGCGCCTTTGTTCCCTGCCAAGCTGAGCTCTGTCCTCCGGAGCTCAACACCTTTCCCTCCTGTTGTCCTCTAGCCTTCCCGCTCTGGGAGCAGAGCTGTTGACTTATAACATTCCAGATGTTAAGTCCTGCTGGCTGTCAGAACTCACACAGTCCGGCCCCTCCACTTTTGCAAGCCAGACTTAGGGGCTCTGTTTTGCGGGGGAGCCGCCCCTCCGCTCCGGCTCCCTCCTGCCTGTCCGTGGAGCGTGCACCACCTCTCTGCCCTTCCTAGCCTCTTCTGTGGGCCTCTTGTCTAATGCTTGGCTCCGGAGACTCCATTCTGCCCCTCTTCTGGTGGTTTTCTGGGTAAATTAGGCAGATGTGGGTGGAATCTAAGCGATCAGCAGGGCTCAGTGAGCCCAGTGTCCTCTTACACCACCATCTTCCCAGGCACTCCCAGGTTATGTTTTTCAAAACAGAATGATTTAAATATCAAAACATGATTCTGTTTTAAAAGCCAAGTCTGAAGTGAAGATTGTCTATCATGCTATCATCATTTTATCCCTCCAAAATTGTGTCAAAAATTAATACGATTCATTTTTATTTATGCTAAAAATACCGTATCTTTGCAATGTTAACTATGAATTAAAATGAATTCATTATCAGATAGTTTAGTTTGAATTTTTAAAGATGAATTTGCAAACTTCTTATAATTTGCTATAAAATTTATGGTATTTGAAGTGTATTCATTTTAAGTAGGTTTTTCTTCCAATATCAGTTCTGCTTGGGTAAGGAAGCTCTCCTATTTTTTTATAATACATTTTATATATAGGAAAACTGAGGCTTTACATAACTCTGTAACTTGACCAGTAATGCACCCAAGCATCTAATGTGCAACATCCAGTGTCAGTCCTACAAAGTGTTGGTTCTAAAACTAGCTTTCTAAAATCATTCCAGTAAGAAGAATATGACCAACAAAGTTAACAAAATGGAAGAGAGAAATTTTAAATCCGTGACTTTTAAGATTGTTGAAAGTAATGTGATGATAATATAGAATAGGACCCACTAGAATTCAATAAGAATTTATTATTTGGGGATCAAGATGCCTCTTCTTCCTTAGAGAAAATGGAGGCAACTGGCAATGAAAGAAAAAATTCTAAAAAAGATGGATGGATCATTTAGTTCAAAGCAAATTTGAAAGATTTGAAAACATCTGAAACCATAAAATCATGTCATCCAAGCTCAATGCTACACTTTATTCATATTTATGCACTGTGAATATGACTGATTGCACATTCAAATGGGAACAAATGATGTGGTACCTGTGGGAACTCCAGATACACCCTCCATTTACAGACATACCTGTAAGCCCTAGACTTTGCAGGTGCACAAGCTCATTATAGCAGTGATAAATTCCCTCATGATACAAACTTCATGATAAATGGGATATGTTCTGAGCTTCAACTTCTTTTAATTCCAGTTGCTAAAAACATGGCTTTGTCCATCCCTGCTCATGAATCTGCTTCAAATTTTTAGTTATATAAGCATTATATCCTTGGGGGAGGAGGAAGAGAGAACAATTTTTTATGGCCCATCTTCTGAGTTCCCAGTGGTACAGATTAAACGTAATTTTGTTATAGGCACAAACAATAAAAACAAGAAATTTTACCAGTGAGAAAGATGTACTTGAATAGGGAAAGTGAGTCGCTTGCCAATATCAATCTTATCTTAAGAATCAATGAAAAATGATGGGGCACCTGAGTGACTCAGTCAGTTAAATGTTTGACTCTTGATTTCAGCTAAAGTCATGATTTCACAGTTTGTGGGATCGAGCCCCATGTCAAAGCCTGCACTGACAGTGCAGACATTAAAAAAAAGAATCGATGAAAAATGTTAACCCTCTTCTTAGGAAAAGTCAGTGTAACAGAGAAATTGAAAGACACAAAATAAAGCATTTGATATTCAAAATGCATTAGTAGGTAGAAATGAGACATGACCACCCATTATTGATGAGACATATTTAAAGTAATGTAACTTTCAAGCATTTATCAGGTGAGAGTTATTCTACATAATTTGCTTTGCTTCCTTTTTAAAATCAATGATATTAACAGAAATATGAATGCTTATTACTTTTGACTTCTAGTTTAAAATAAAATAAAGGATTTATACAATTGGTAAGATAAATTATATGGTGATTGATGTTTAGTTGTGCCTATTTGTGAGTGTGAAGTGATACTATTTAAGTTAAATATTCTGCTATGCACTCACATGAGAGTGAAGTTAAAATATTTGATCTGGATATTTAAGGTAACGTTATAAGAAATGGGTAGATGAGGTTATTCACAACCATATAAACGCATGGTAGATCAAGAAAAAGTCAGAGAAGTCTTTGAGGAGGTAATGTTTTAGTGATAATAATAATGAAAATCACACACTAAGGATCCAGGGTGAATGAATTGTGAATGAATGAAGAAAGCATTTACTCAATGACTAAGCTAAAAGCCTCCAAACAAAATTGAGAAATGCTTAAAGTCCATGAACCAAGATCATTGGATGAATATTTTTATAAGCATTGAAAAAAACAAAGCAACAACCCCATAAGAATATGTTTGGGACATGTCAACAGAAGTCTCTCAAAAGCCCTAACACTGCAGAAAATGGCCTGAAGCATCTGGCCACATCTTATGAGCTTGGGAATCTATCTGGGCAAATCATTGTCACTATTTTTTGTATAGTCTCTCTTCAACTAGAGACTGGAGTGCTGGCCATAATCACAGTCACCTCATTTGTAAGCCTCAACCAAAGGAATGTGTGTGTAAAGGTACAAACAGCCACCCTAACAAATGTCATTCCACCCCACTACATGTTCAAACAAATTACCTGACTTCTGAAACCCACTATTATGCTGAATATCATGTTGTGTGGCAGAAAGGAAATTTATAGTACATTTATGAAAAATTTCAAACAATACTAAGTTGAATGGGTTAAATGCAGACAAAAACAAAGTAATAGTTATCAGAAAATCATCGTTAAGAGAAAAATAAGGGGAAAAAGTCTAAAGAGTCACAAGGGAGACAAATTGACTGGGCTAAATTTTCAATATCCCTAATTGTCATATAATGCTTACACATAGGATAGATAGGAGCTAGAAAGTGTTTCCCCTCAAAATTAACATGAGTGAAATCTTAATTAACAACATTTGGGGGTCTTATATTGCCAAAAAATGGCATGTCTACACAATGGAATATTATTCAGTCATGGAAGTATCTTAGGAATAATAAGAAAGAATTTAAAATATGCTAAGTCCTATGAAACATTTTAGGACATTTAAGAAAAATGAATAGTTCCATCTTCTGAGAGGATCACCTCCCATTTATTTCAGAGTAATATAAAATAAAATATTCGTTTATTGGTTTTAAATAGAATGGAAATCTAGATAACCCTTTTACGGGAGGCTGATATCAAACCCTGTATAACTACAATGAGATACCACTTCATACCCACCAAGAGGACTATAATCAAAAAAGATGAACAATGACAAGTGTTGGCAAGGCTGTAGAGAAATTAGAGCTCTTATACATAGCTAATGGGAATGTGAAATAGTACAGTCACTTTGGAAGACATTTTGGGAGTTCCTCAAAGAACATAGAATTATATGACCCAGTTATTCCATCTCTAACATTTACCCAAGAGAATTGAAAACATATGTCCACCCACACAAAAATTTGTACATTAATGTTCATAGAAGCATTATTCCTAATAGCCAAAAAGTAGAAAATCCAAATATCCATCAATCAAAGAATAGATAAACAAAATATGGCATATCTATACAATGGAATATTATTCAGTCATGAAAAGGAAGAAAACATGCTACAATGTAGATGAATCTTAAAAACATTATGCTGCATGAAAGAAGCCAGGCATACAAAGCCACATATTAGATCATTCCATTTATATTAAATGCACAGAATAGGCAAACCTATAGAGGTGGAAAGCAGATTAGTTGGCCTAGAGAGGGAGTAGGGATGGGGAATAACTGCTAATGAGGGACAGAGTTTCTTTGGGGGAGAATGAAAAAGTTCTAGAATTGGGAATTTTCTGGAATCAGATAGTGGTGATAATTTTACAACTTTGTGAATATATTAAAAGCCACTGAATTGTAAACTCTAAAAGGGTGAATTTTATGGTATGTGGGTTATATTTCAATATTTTTAAAAAACCCTATATGAGTAACTCATATTAGGAAAACAGTTATTATGTTTTAGAAAAAAAGTCTGTCTTATAATGTAAACTTCTGCAGTTTAAAAGTATTCATTATATGAGAATGCATATCAGCTCTTTCCTGTTTTTTGCAAACGATGAAACAAAAATTTAAAAATTGAAATTATAGGATTAATGATACATGGTCTCTGCCTGCATAGATTTCCCTGTCCATTGAAGTACACAGACATATAAACAAATAATTACACTATATGAGATTCATGGAAAAAATAAAGATATCTACATAAAGTATCATAACACGGAGGAAGAAGGCCTAATTATGTGGTGTCGGGGCTTAAGGAGCTTCAAAGACAATATAAGTTGATCTGAGTCTTGATGGAAGATGCGTATTCACCAGACATACAGGGTGTGAAAATGTATGCAGAGACCAAAGGTCTAAAAGAACATGTTCAGTTCATAGATCTGCAAGTCATTTTTTGGGGCCAGAACTTTTGAATTTTTGCAGAAGAGCTGAGGAGGTTCATATGGAATAATACTGTGAGCTCTGTTCTGTGGGAGATGGAAAGCCATCAAAGATATTATTCAGAGCAGTGAAATATTCAGATTTCAGTTTAGGTAGATCACGCTGGCAGCAATGTGGGGCAAGAATTGGAGAAATATAAGAACGGAGGCATAGGGATCCTTAAAGAAAAATGCTAATGGCACAAAGCACTATTAGTAGGAATAGAGATAAGGGGACCAGTTACAGAGATACTTAGAAAGTTACTATGAGCTAAAGGAAGAAGAAAAATTGAGAATGAGTCATGTCTGACTTAGGTAGGAAGAGCATTAGCATGTGTGTTGTTTGCATTTTCTTTAAAGATTTTTTAAAAATGGGTTTTACTTATTTTGAGGCAGGGGGCGGGGCAGAGAGAAAGGGAGAGAGAATCCCAAGCAGGGTCCACACTGTCAGTGCAGAGACCGATGAAGTGTTCGATCCCACCAACTGTGAGATGATGACCTGAGCCCAATTAAGCAACTGAGCCACCGAGGCCCCCCTGTTGTTTGTTTGCATTTCTAACACAATTGCATTTAAACTGTATTGTTGAATTTGAAGTGTTTGTTCCAGATATAGAAATCTAGATTCTAGAATTTTGAGTTTGCAGCTTTAGGGAGAAAGTATTTGAGGGCCTGGAGACATGAGTTTGGAGGGGACTTAGAACATGTCTGAAGGATGGGAAATGGATAAAATAGAGTAAGAAGGGAAAAAGAAGGCAAGGACCAGAAACCATTAGAAGCCTAGGTTATGGATAAGTCAGCACCGAGTCTGGCACATGTTGCTCAATAGTATTTATCACATGAATGGACAAATGAACATCATGTTTGATCCCAAAGGGTAGCAGGAGGAATGAGGGGACAAATACAGAATGAAGAAAGAGGAATGCCACAGATTCTTCTTTTCCAGTTGTATATCACAACTAGAAATAAAGGCAGTCTTTTTCTGCAGTGATGGGCATATAATTTTGGAAGTTTTCAGCTCAGAAAGGAGATGGCTGAAGACAAGAGTGTGAATAAAATGGGGGCTGAAGACTGATTCTAGTTAGGAAGAGGAGGCAGATCCAGCAGCTAAGAGAGACAAGCAAGCAGCCAGTAAGAGGGGGTAAGGGGAGATCAGACAGCTGTGTTGAAAACTCAATGAAGAAAATGGAGAAGGGAAGGTCACCTGTGCCAAATGCTGCTGGTAAGTCAGGTCGGATGAAGATTGAGAATTTTATACTGGATATAGCATAGAGGTCATTGGTGACCCCAACAAGCACTCTTTTCTTGAATCGAAACCGAGGAAAGCATAACTGAAATGAGTTCAAGAGACAGTGCCTTGGAAGAGTAAAAGAAGTGGATTTGGGTGAAAGATCCAAGTAGAGAGTGAGGAAATGAAGAAAACAAAAGCAGGGATGGAGCTCCACAAAAGGGAGTAGAGAAATGGACAGAACTACAGTGGGATGTGGAGTCAAGAGAGGGCTTTTTTTTTTTTTTTTTTAAATTTATTTTTGGGACAGAGAGAGACAGAGCATGAACGGGGGAGGGGCAGAGAGAGAGGGAGACACAGAGTCGGAAACAGGCTCCAGGCTCCGAGCCATCAGCCCAGAGCCTGACGCGGGCCTCGAACTCACGGACCGCGAGATCGTGACCTGGCTGAAGTCGGACGCTTAACCGACTGCGCCACCCAGGCGCCCCAAGAGAGGGCTTTTTAAATAAAAGTAAGATGGAAGATATTACAGCATGCTTTTATGCTGATGGGAATAATTTCTTGCAGACAGAAAGATGATGCAGAAGAGAGAAAGGATCCACAGGGCCTCGTAGAAGTTAAAGAGGAATAAGATCTGGCACATAAGTGAAGGGGTTGGAGCCATCTTCCTGCAGGAAGAGCAGACGATGTGGGTCCAGATGTAGGAACATTGATAGATTAGGTGGAATTTAATTTAATTTAATTTCGCAGATAAGAGAAAAAGAGTAATAAATAACTTCCCAAGAACCAGGAAGCCAGCATAGTTAATTTAATTTCTGTCTAAAAGTTAATGTGACATGTTAAAGGTTGGCCTAAGTGGGATATAGCATCATTACTTAAAAATAATGCTATTATTTTTGTAAAGTAATTTGTCTCTTAGGAAGTGTAAGAATCAAATGGTATAAATGTTTGAATATAGTTTGTTTTTATATCCTAAATAATATGAAAGCAATTGCATTGGAATCTATGTAAAGGAAACCCTAACACAACCGGAAGACTTCTAGGGTCACTTGACTAGCTTAACATTAAACAGGAAGCCATCAATAGCAATATTTACTTTAGGAATACATATCCAAATCAAACAAGCTCAAAGGGGTACATTTCCTTGCAAAATAAACAGAAAATGAATGGCCTAGTAGCTGTCCTCCTGGTAATGGTATACTTTTCACAAAACACTTTTGAATAATTACAATTTATTTTACATAGGAGGCATTCAAAAATCTTTTGTCATTGAACACACAAATGGATGAACAAACCTTGAAGAAACAGTGAAGAGTTTTCTGGATCCCATGAATAGTTGAATTATTCTTCTGTACACGACTTAACATCCCCTTGCTAGAATATTGCCAGTGTGGGTCCTAAAGCAACAACAAAACAAAACAAAAAAAGTTTTATAAACTATAAATCAATTAGCTTTTGCGCACACACACAAAAACAATATAAGGGATACATTTATCTGAATAGAGTCAGGTTTAATTAGATATTGTAGAAAGGCTTGAGCAGGCAAGGTTAGAGAGATTTCAAAAGGCATTAGGAAATAGTCTTTTCTAAATTTAACACTTAATGAATGTTTGAGATGATAATCATTATCACTATCCCTGGTTTTTAACTTGTTTTGCAACCAGATTTTTTTTATAGTTAGTGATTAGATTTTCTTTACTGTAAATATAAGCAGTTGGGATACTTGTGTCCACCTCATGAGGTGACGATGCGACTGGATTTTTATGTGCAACAGGGAAAATAATAACATTTAAATATAGCACTTTGTACACAGTGGTCATCCATAGTCAATAAATACTAATTTGGCTTAAAGATTGTAACTATTTTATATGAAATAATAAAAATTCAACATAATAAGCTATCGATCCAAGAACCAGTCAGAAAATTGTAACCATAAGATTAATTGGGGACAATACTGTGTTTATATACAAACAAATTCTGAACAACAAAGCAGATATCCTGCTACTTATTCAATTTTTAAAAAACAATAGAATCACTGTTTTTTTGAAAAATACATAAAGATAAAGCAAATGCAAAATACAAAGAAGAAATCTATCTGAGACTCCAAAAGTCAATCCTCTAGCTTACATAAGAGCTGGATTTGTTTTTACCACTTTACTCCAAATAAATGTGCCATATATACTACTTGGGAAGGTGTAAAACAAGCAAACTTAAAAAATAATTCTTTCATTATATAAAGAGTAAATTTTTTAAAGTTTATAATTTGATCTTAGGCCATAAATAATCACTTAAATAAAACCATTTAAATTTTTGTTTTATTTATTTATTTTAATTTTTTTTATTTGAGAGAGAGAGAGAGAGAGAGCATGAGCGGGGTACAAGGGAAGAGAGAGAGAGAGAGAGAGGATCTTAAGTTGTCTCAGGATGGAGCCTGACTCAGGGCTGGGTCCCATTACCCTGGGATCATGATTGAGCTGAAATCAAGAGCCAGGCACTCAACCAAATGAGACACCCAGGCACCCCAATCATTTAAAATTTCAAACTAGGGGCACCTGACTGCTAGGAATATGGAACCTGTCTCTCTCTCTCTCTCTGCTCTTCCACACTTACACTGTGTCTCTCAAACTGAATAAAAGTGAAAAAAATTAAAATAAATAAAATAAAATAAAATTTCAAAGTAAATTTGGGCTTTATTTTATACTCAAGAGCTTACTTATTCAAGTCACAAACATACTTTTGAAATTTGAGTGTGACTAAAATGATCATTTATATGTTGCTAATTATTCTTTCCTTCTAGGTTTTTAAGCCAAATGGACACATTATTTTAGGTTAATTTTTTCAGATAGTATCAGTTTGAAACCCTACATTGATAGTTTTGTGATAATTTAAATTCACAATGGTTCTTAAAACTTATTGGGACGCCTGGGTGGCTCAGTTGGTTAAGTGTCTGGCTTCAGCTCAGCTCATGATCTCCCGGTTGGTGAATTTGAGCCCCATGTTGGGCTGTGTGCTGACAGCTCAGAGCCTGGAGCCCGCCTTGGATTCTGTGTGTGTGTGTGTGTGTGTGTGTGTGTGTGTGTGTGTCTCTCTCTCTCTCCTTCTCTCTCTCAAAAATAAATAAACATTAAAAAAAATTGAACTTAAGTATACTGCTATCATCTACTCAAGTGTCAAATGTTCTTTTTAAGGTGTAAAGTACCATTACAAACTTGAAACAAATTGTAATGGCTCTTGATTTTAGTGCTTCTCTTTAAATGTGCCTAAAAATTATTTATGGCCTTTTCTTAATTTTTTTGAGTTTTAAAAGCTGTTAAGCTTCTTTTTTTTATTCTAATCAGTTCATGTGGTGTTAAAAATATGCTAAGTTTAGGGGCACCTGGGTGGCTCAGTCAGTTAAGCATCCAACTTCAGCTCAGGACATGACCTCACGGTTTGTGGGTTTGAGCCCTGCATCAGGCCCTGTGCTGACAGCTGAGAGCCTGGAGCCTGCTTCAGATTCTGTGTCTCCTTCTCTCTCTGCCCCTCCTCCACTCTCACTCTGTCTCTCTCTCTGTCAAAAGTAAATAAATATTAAAAAATTAAAAATAAATAATAAAAATAAAAATATGCCAAGTTTCTACAGCAATCCACAACCACATTATGTACCCATCTTTACTCTTTATTTTTCTTGGCCAGGTAAATTATTATTTGGGTTTCTTGCTATCACAGGAAACATGTAATTTCACAAAACATGCAATGTACAATGTCAGAGAACTGAAACTTGATGACTTCAGATGAACGGGAATACTTGAACTGGCAAGTTTTTTAACTAATGTAGTGTTTAGAGAGTGTGTGTATGGCATGGCAGACCCCTAAGTATAGACCTCTGGGTTTGCGAGAGTCTCGTCATTTTGATCCCCTGAGCAAAGACTGTCTTTCGTACTTCTTCTATTGACTCAAAACCGGAATTTTATTTATAGCACAACTGTGGATTAGAATACAATGCTGATGGTGTATAGGTTCGAATACTTTCAACTATAAATGACAGAAAACTCAAACTAGCTTAAGCAATTAGATACTTATTGGCTCAATCAACTAGAAGAGAAAGAGGTGAGGCCTTCGAGGTGACAGTCCTGTCGCACCAGAGTTCTTTTCCTGGCTCTAAATAGAAGTTTCATCTTCAGAGTACTAGCACAGCAGCAAAATCACCACAGAAGAATAATGGTAATGTCTGGAGGAGAGCCACTCTGAGCATATCTCTCCTTGTGATGGTGGGTCTTTCTCAGATGCCCCTGGAGAGACTTTCCTCATGTTAATTGGACCACATGTCATCTCCTGCACCCATCCCTTGCTCTAGGGACGGAATTAGCCTTAGATGTAACAGAGCCACCTCTGGAGAGAGTAGTGAGATCAGATTTTCCTGAGGCCCATGTGAGATGTGAGGAAGGGGAAGACATTTGAATAAGATCTGAGTACTACTGGAAAAAAGAGAAATGAATGCTTGTCAGCAGCAGAAATGTCCATTTCCAAAGGTGATTGGTGAAATACAGACTTCCAAAAATCAAAACCAAATAAAAACATTCAGAGGGCAATACTCTTTCATATGGAGAGGACTTTTGTTTTGTAGCTTTAGGATTATTCAGTTGGGAGATTTTTTTTATAATCCTGTCTTTCAAATTTACGGTATATTTTCAACCATTTTGCCAAAAGGAGTTATATACCAGGTTGGTCATTCTGTAGCCATTATTTTAAAAATCAGTCTGTAACTTTGGAAATTTTCTTTGCCTCTCTTATTTTTACTGTGCATTTCAGATGATGCTTTTGTCAACCTTCTACTCAACTAAACTTTGATGAGCACTTCCTGATTTAAAGTACAGTGCTAGGTTCTCTTTATCCATCTTTTATAGGTTATTAGCATATGTATATTTCAGGTAATTGGTGAAAGAGATGAAGTTTAAGGGGGATATACTGGGCTAGTTGCTGATGGGATTTGTTTGGAGTGATTAATTGAAACAAAATGCGAGATATGTAAACTTTGTTATATCACAGTTTATAATTTATATCTTGATTTTGTTGCTGCACTAAATGTATTTAAGCAGCTTAGTAATATTCATGCTTCACTTGCCTCTTGGTTTAGGTATGATCTTAATTAATGCTTATAGAACCATAATAATATGGTTAGACATCCATCTTTTATAACCAGCTAGAAGAAATTCCTAAACCCTATGAACACATTTCTTCATTTATAAAATAGAAAGAAAATCTACCTCACTGAACTGTGGGAAGATTTAAATGAGATGAGCTATATAAAATCATAATGTGTGATATAAAGTAGACCTTCCCCTAAAGGTTAAGCAACTTCTGGAAAATACTTGTGAGGAAGGCACCCAATTAAAGAAGCTGATTATAAGATGAGGCATATAAATGCAACTCCTATAATTTTATAGAACCATAAGATTATTCCATTTTTTTAAATGGAGAGCAAGAGGGGCGCCTGGGTGGCGCAGTCGGTTAAGCGTCCGACTTCAGCCAGGTCACGATCTCACGGTCCGTGAGTTCGAGCCCCGCGTCAGGCTCTGGGCTGATGGCTCGGAGCCTGGAGCCTGTTTCCGATTCTGTGTCTCCCTCTCTCTCTGCCCCTCCCCCGTTCATGCTCTGTCTCTCTCTGTCCCAAAAATAAATAAAAAAAAAAACGTTGAAAAAAAAAAAATGGAGAGCAAGAGTAAAGAATATAGAAACTGGGGGAAGAAAGAAATAAAAACTCATGTAGTTTAGTTTCAGATTCCCAAAAATACATAAGGAGGAAGCTAGAAATGCTTTTAGTTTTCTAACAGAACACAAACATGTATATCCAGTGTGACCTGCTCCACAAACCTAGAGAATAAAAATGTATGCATATCTGTTATTTTGTCCCAATTAATCCAGTCAAAATAAAACTTATTAGCGGAGAGCCCAGTATATTCCTTTAAACTCCATCCCCTTCTCCCCCACCATATTTACCAAGAACGTAATAGTGATTATTCAGTCCCTATCTGGTCAACCCTTGTATTCTTTCTTCTCTCGTTCTTTCTTTTCTTTCTTTTTTTTGTAATGTTTGTTTACTTTTGAGAGAGAGAGAGAATGAGAGAGAGAGTGAGCAGGGGAGGGGCAGAGAGAGAGGGAGACACAGAATCTGAACCAGGCTCCAGGCTACGATCTGTCAGCACAGAGCCCGATGTGGGGCTTGAACCCACAAACTATGAGATCAGGACCTTAGCCGAAGTCAGAAAGTTAACTGACTGAGCCAGGTGCCCCTGGACAATCCTTGTAGAGAGGCCAGATAGAGACAGAACAGAAGTCCAGTCAGCCTAACAATGTTTCTCACTGCCACACAATGTCACTGTTGAAACTTGGTCCCAAGAGTTCCTCAGATACTTTTTAAGCCTATGAGCTGGTCCAAGCCTATGTCCTGGCTTTAGGGATGCCTCTTACTTGGGTTCCTAGAGTAGAGTTCTCATTGTTTGTCCACAATGACATTGTTTGTCCTCATTGTTTGTCCTTACTCAGCCATTATTCCCTAAAAATGTGGCATCATGTCAGGGGAGCTGGGTCCTAAGGGTCTTGTAGACTAAATCATGCCAAACCCATCCTCTCTGCAGTACTTAGGATTTTATGTTAAGTCTGGGTCAGACAAGACCTTCCCACTTTCCTAAAGAAACTTTGTTTCCAGGCATCCCATTGCTCTTTTATGTGATTATGTCTTGCCCAATACCACCCTACTCTACCTTGACACATCACTCAAACTCCAAATTTCTGGGTGTACGTCTTGGTCCCAATCTCCCTGAGGCTTCTAGACTCTTCATGCAAATTTCATATCTGGGTTTTTAAGGAGTAACAATATGGAGCGCTGGATGCCTCCTCACCCTGTATTCACATAACTAAGGAAACCACTTTTATTAGTTTCCTATGGCAGCTGCAAAAAAATATGACAAATTTAGTGGCTTAAAGCAACACAATTTTATTCTTTTACAATTTTGGGGTTCAGAGGTCTAAAGTCTTATGGGACTAAAATAAATGTGTCTGCAGGGCTGGTTCCTTTTGGAAGAGAATCTATTCCTTGCCTCTTCCAACTTCCAGAGGCTGCCAGCATTTCTTGGTTCATGGCCATATCCCTCCAATCTCTACTTCCATTGTTACATTGCCTTCTCTTAACTGTAAGTCTCTAGCCTTTCTCTTATAAGGGTTCTCTTATAAGGGTCCACCTGGATAATACAGGATAACTCCTTATCTTAAATGCTTAAGTTAATCACATCTGGTAAGTCCCCTTTATCATGTAAGGCAACATTTTCACAGGTCTTAGGGATGGGCACCTTTGGGGACTCATTACTCTGTCTGCCATACCATGCAGTAATTGCTTAGACAACAGAGATCTGCTTTAGGGGCTCTTTCTGTTTCCTCTATGTTTAACAGAAGTAGCAAGATTTTTAAATATATATGTTTCAGTAGACATTCCTGTTTTTTTGTTTGTTTGTTTGTTTGTTTTTTGTTTTTTTTTTTTTTTTTTAGAAAGAGAGCACAAGCCAGGGAGGAACAGAGAGAGAAAGGGAGACAGAGAATCTGAAGCAGGCTTGGAGCTGTCAGTGCAGAGCTGACACAGGGCTCAAACTCACAAACTGTGAGATCATGACCTAAGCTGAAGTTAGATGCTCAACTGACTGAGCCACCCAGGAGGCCTCAGTAGACATTCCTTTTAAGATCCACATTAACCAGCATCTGACCCACATCTTTTTAGTTACATGGCAGTGAGAAAACATATAAAAACACCAGAGTTCCTTTATCCAATAAATTACTAAATAATATGTGATTAGAGGTCAGTATGGTCAAAAGCATGATTTGAAAATGAAACTCAAAACTTGCCATTCCCATGGTCTATCATGAGTTTCTTCTATTTACTGCTGGGCCTCCCTGAAATTCAGGCATCAGAATACCCTTCATAGTTCTCTGCTTGGTTCAAGGCTGTCTGCTACTGAAGGACAAACCACAAGGTAGGTTAAACTACTTCAGTTGGGCACTGAGGTTGAGACTGCCATGACCTATAGTAAGCAACATGCCTACCTCAAAAGTTTTGCTGACTTTATATTTTTATCTTGTCTTACCCCTGAACAACTAAAAAATGTTTGATGCAGTCCAATTAGAACACCTATTCCACTTAAGTTTTTAGGTAGTCCTAACTCAGAAAATAGCCAACAATAAAACAATGAGAAGCAACATTTTCAGTTATCTAATACGAGCATTTTTCCATTAGCAACTTTAACTGGAAAGTACCCAGAATATTGGGTTGAACTGTATGAAATTATCAAATTTTCCAGTTTTTTTAACCTACAAAATGGTCATTTCAAACAATACAACATATTATAAAGTCTGTTAATGGTGACATTACAAATTCCAGCAGAATTCACCTCAGGCTCTATAAGGGACAACTGTTGACCTTCCAAAACACATGCATCACTCCCCACATACCAGGAGAAATATTTTGGTGTGTTGGGTATCTCCTGTTTGCCCTTCCAGGCCCATTCTCTACCTTTCTTACTGTCACTCTACTCTGTGGTCCTGAGGGGCTGACCTATATGAACTGGTCTGGCCATATGTCATCCAGTGGGTTAGATAAGCAGGAGATCAGAGGGCAGGAGGACAATGACACAAAAGTATTTATTCACCCTCTTCCTACTCTACCAACTCATCCTTGGTTATCTGAATTCCTCCTTGAAGGCCACAGCTCTTGTCAGACACTCTACAAATAGCTACCCTCAGAGTTCTGGTAACTTCTCCCCTTCCTTCAGTCCTGGGAGAGATAATGGCTCTCTGCTGTTTCTAGTCCTGGGTTTCTACATAATCCCTTATTTTTTATTTCTTTAAACACTCCTCACACTTTTATAATAATCCTTTTACCCAGATCCAGCTTGCCCTCTGCTTTCTTCAGAAAGCCTGACTGAAACAAAAAATCATTTAAGCTAAGTTTTCCAAAACAGTAACTCCCACACATGAAACCGTATTTCATTTGTGGGTGGCATTTCCTCTAAGCACCCCTGGGACCAGATGGAAGATAATAGTATTCCAGACTGAATACTCAGCTAGGCCCATACAGGACTGAATAAGTCTTCAGATGAGACTCCATGTCTTCTACCTGAGACTCCAGATACAGTGGATTATACATGCTGTTGGACCCTCTCTGAATCCCTGACCTACACTAGCCATGAGACATAAAAACTTATCGTTACTCTAAGCTACTACATTTTGAGGTAATTTGTTACACAGCAATGCATAACTATTACACTTGTCCTCTCTAGTGTTTATGCTCTCAGGAGCTTCCAACCTGTTTCTCTTTCTCATGCTCCGTCATCTCAGATGCCTTCAAGAAGAGAAGGCCCCCGCAATCACTGACTGAATCACACGGTAGACCACCCAGTCAACTCATTTCTTCTGTTTTCTAAATCATTCCCGGCAAGACCTAACAGCGAAACACACTGGTAAAGACAGCACTCTGTAGCTGAACATTGTGGCTTCTAGTGCTAGTGCTTCCGCTTCCTAGCTGTGAGCCCTTAGGCCAGTTATGTAACTTCTACATACCCTGATTTCTTTGTCTGTAAAATGGTGATAATAACACAGGGCTGATAGGGTTATTAGGAGGATTAAATGAGTCATTCTGTGTAAAGGTCTTAGAAGAGTGCTGGAATATAGAAAGTATAATATATAATGACTGTTAAATAAAATAATGCAGTATGCTAGAGAATGGCCATTTCTCTCACAAACAAATTAAAAGGATGAGTAAGACTTACTGAATCCAGAAAACTTCAAGGATGGCCTTAAAAGCCTACTGTTTCCTAAAGTATTTCATTAATGGCAACACACTAATTACTTGATATAAGTACTTGATATAAGTATATAAACATACCATTTTGTTAGGCAAAATTTTCTGCAGCTATCTGAAGCATAATTCTGAACCTCTTTACACACTGTAGCTTTCTCCCCTGTTCTTCAATATGTCTTGAGACATGTGTATCAAGTCTGGCATATGAGCCAAGACCCCAAGGAATCCCAGATGACACTCTTAAACTGGGTAATTCAGGAGAGGTTAATTAAGGGACTGTTTTTAAAAGGTGGACAGGATTCAAGAAAGCCAATAACAATGACTAGTACAGCTAGCGAGGGCTGGGTGCCATTACCTCCTATAGGCTAGAAGGCATGAGTAGCTATATGGAGAGGGCTGTGATGAAGAGACTCTGGCAGCAGAACCCAGCCAACCAGAGATGACACAGCTGGGAGATTACCAGGTGTTTGATTATTTACTGCTGTGTAACGGTACACCCCCAAATGTACACAAACAATTATTCTGTAAAATAATAAGTGTGTATTATGCTCACAATTTTGTGGATCAGGAATCATGGCAGGGCATAGCAGGGATAGATTATTTTTAATGTTTATTTTTGAGAGAATAAACATTATGTTTAATGTTTATTTTTGAGAGAAAATATTTGTAATGTATTTTTGAGAGAAAGAGAGGCAGAGCATGCGTGGGAGAGGGGCAGAGAAAGAGAGGGAGACACAGAATTTGAAGCAGGCTCCAGACTTAGATGTCAGCACAGAGCCCAATGTGGGGCTCGAACCCACGAACCATGAGATCATGAGCTGAGCCAAAGTCAGAGGCTTAACCAACTGAGATACCCAGGCACCCCAGAAATAGATTATTTTTACTTCACAAAGCCTGGAGTCTCAGCTGGGGTAGTTTGAACAGCTGGAAATGTCTCAGTTCTGCTATTGGCTGGGTTTCCTGATTCTTCACAATATATCTGCTGGGGTTCCAATGTACTCCAACTCTTCACTCACATATCTGCCTGGAAAAGCTGGAACAGCTGAGCAATGGCGGGCATTGCTCTCTTTCCATGGGATCTCTCCTGACAGCCACTCCAGCAGGGCAACCTCAGGGTAATCAGATTTCTTATACATCTCAGAGCTCCAAGACCGAGTGCTCCAAGAGACCTGGGCAGATGGGAGCTGCAAGATTTCTTGTAATGACCCAGCCTCAGAAGTCCCAAAATGTCAATTCTACTGCATTCAGTTCTTTAAGCAAATCGCTTAGGCCAGTCTGATGAAAAGGGAGAGGGGAATTAGACTCTACCTTTCAATGGGAGAGGTCGCAAAGAATTTGCCACCATGTTTAGCCCACTGTTTCAAGTTAGTAAAAAATTCTGAGCTCATTCCCCTCCTGCCCCATCATTTCTTACTGATGCAACCACTAGCCAGAGGGCAAAGATGCTTGTTGATGTAGTCTTTATAGGTCAGCCTGCTGGAGAACAGAGTCCCTGGAGGGACAAAGAGAAGATATTCAGCACGTTCAATGACTCTCCTAATCCTCACTGCTGATGTTAGGGTCTTAAGCACTGTGCCAGAGTTATGCAAGGGTATTGTTTTTGAGAACATAGGAATGACTATAAGGAGACAGAACTGTATAATTATCTATTACCTACATTTGTACCTCCCACTCTGGTACCTTTTACAATTGTAGTTTTAATGAGTGTTCACAGAAAGTTTTCGCTTGGACCAAAATTTCATTTCCAGAATACACCCTCCATTTCTGGTACATCAATTTTTCAAAACCTATGGATAAAATAGCCTTACCTCTGGTTGGAATCTCCCCATTGAAATTTTCTTGCGAGTGATTCTCACACTAAGGCAGCTAGCAACGAGCCAGTCTGTATGTGCTGGTATACTGAGGTTTGGGGTGCTGTGTGCTTGTACTCCAAGAGTCTAGCAACACTACATGCTGTGTTTGTCCTCTTCCAGGACAAAGCTGTGAGGTTTGCTTTTCAAAAAAATTTGAAGGTGGGGCGGTGTAGAGGGCAGAGAATGGTGGAGTCTCAGGTGAAGGCCTTAAAAATCTTACCCCAACGTCCTCTTTAGTTTACCTTAGAAATTAAATAGTTAATACCTTCTTCACCAAATACTAGTAAAGTAGGATTTGTCTTATATTTCTTTCAGAATCTTCTGCTAACCAGTGAATATCTGTCCAAAGATTTTCAAACATTTTGTAGTCTCATTTTAAACTAAGTCTCATCACACTTTTCTGGTGATCAGAAATCAGAAAAAAGCTTGTTTCTCCTGAACTAGCTACATACTTCTGATGACAGGTAATTTAGGGCACATTCATGTCATAAGACTTCTGACCCTTCCTGTCCTGAGACCAGGTGATTCTGAAGAGTGAGTGTAAGTCACTTCTATAACAAGGCAGCTAGCAAAAACTTAATGATACACAGAATTGACTTTGACCTATCCCCCTTAAACCAAACTAAATGTTTCCCTAACTCAGCTTCTCTTAGTTGGATCCCAAAAATGTCTTCAGCCACTCCAGTGATTTTACTGAAGAAGGCCAAGGAGGAGGTGTTGAGGTGGAAAGAGTCAGTTGTCACAATCATCAGTTAATATGTATGACCATGAGGACACATTGATAGGAACCCACTCAGAGACTCAGAAAGGGCCCTTTAAATGAAGGATGCTGGAGCTATGTAACTTTGGGGTAAATTCACTTGCCTTTTGGCAGATGATTTTACCTTGAGGTCAGGGAGCTGTTGCTCTTGTCTGTCTCTGTGCCTAGATCAGGGACACCCCAATTCACCCTGACAGACTCGTGCCCACCACATGCTAAATCACAGGGAATAATGACACACATTTAAATTTTTCTCTTCCAGAAGTTCCAGACTCCTTCTGCAAATTCACTTAATTTCATCCTGGAGACCTTTGTTTGCTCACAGGGGATCCAGGGGAATGGCAGTCTTTTGTTTCAACTATCATCTCCTGCTTCAAACGGGAAAAACCTTCTTATCCTACATTTACATAAATAAGGGCAGAACTTCACCTGATTCTTAGCAGAACAAAGATCTGCTTCAGAGAAACTTTCTGCCTCCTTTCCCAGAGGTTGGAGAGGCTCACTTAATTTTTAACCCCACCCCCTTCAGTGGGTACCTGTAAGTATCCTCTGCTTCAAGAAGTACCCTGTTACTCAAGCATAAAGTTACCCCTTTGAAAAGATCCAAAAAAGTAGGTATAAGCTTTTTTAAGTGAGTACAAGCTTGATTTTTTGATTAATTGATTGTAACGTTTTAGGTTAGATGATAGGGAGCATACACAACTTACTGTTCTCAAGGACCTTATAAGTTGGAATTCAATACTTTACCTAACATTAAGTACCCACTATGTGCCAGATGGGATGGTGGAAGCTGGGACTCAGTAATAAAAAACAAATTCAACCTGATAGAGCTTATGGAGATCAAGTAAATAAATAAGTAAATAATAAACATAGCATATAATGTCCAGAATTGACAAGTGCTATGAAGAAAAACAAAGATGTGTTTGCCAGTGAGATGAGTGTGTCCCATTTACTCAGGCGGTCTGAGAAAATCTCTCTGGAATATGTAATTGGAGACACATTAGGTGAAAGGATGAGCTATGTAACTATATGGGGAAAGATACAGGTTTTTCCAAGCAGAGAGGGTAGGCATAAACACCTAAATTTGGGAATTACAACACCAACTCCTAATAACAATAAAAGTTGTTAATGAGTCACAAGAACTCTAAATAAGGCATCAGAAATATCATTCATTCATTTATTCAATGAATAATTACTGAGTCCTGTTACGGTCTGAGGAATCTATGAACATGAGGTCCTAGGAGGGCACAACTAAGATTAGCAGGAATGACACAGTGTATGCCCTCCAAGGAGACATATTCTGATGTGGAAATAAATTTCAAAGAAAGGGGATTACAATACAGTGCAATGAGGGTACAGACACTGTAAATTTACTTAAGGGGGATACATAAATAAGCTGTGGGTGGCAGGTGGGGTCCACACGGGTGCCTGAGAATGTGAGCACTCGGGAGCACCTGATCTCTAAATTAAATCCAGAGGAAACAGTGGGAGTTACCCAAAAGCCAGAGTCACATAGCAAATTTCAGCCACATACAAAGTCCTGGAAAAGCAAGAGCATGCTAGGTTAAAGAAATGTGGAATTGATGCCTTTGCAATAAACCAGGTTCAGATTGCAAATGGCCTTACAGGTTTTACCAAGATCATCCCATACCCAGACAACAATGGGAGAAGTGGCTCCCCTCGGCCTTATACTTTAGAGAGATCACTCTGCCTGCAACATGAAGGATTCACAGGTTCATGGACTGAAGACAAGAAGTAGGGTGAAGGAAAGGGGATGGATTTAAGAGTCATGATGTAAGGTCAATCTTCAGGACTCCATGACTGGTTGAAAAGAGAGAATTACAAATTAGTAACACTAAAGAGGGAGAGCTGACTTCAAAGGATAGATTTGCAGTAAGTTTTGGATAATGTATTAGATTTGAAGAAAGGAGTTTGATGCAGAGTTGAGGCTAAGAGTCCCTTCATATAGCTATTCCTTCAGTAAGAATTATTGAGCTCTCTGTACCGGGCACTCTAATTACTACTGTACATTTATTATATCACTTAATAGTCACAACAAATCTATGTGGGCTATTGTCATTCCTGTTACAGATAAGGAAACTGAGGTATTGAGTAATTGAGTAAATTGTCTTTGGTCACATAGCTAGCAAATGTAAAGATAATACAAACTTCCAATCTAAAGAACAAATATCAGTCCCATTACTTTATAATCATTTCTCATTTTACAAAAAAAGAGAAAAATGTATTTCTCACAAGACCATAGGAGGAGTGACTTTTGGCCATTTGATTTTTTATTTAACATTTGTTCATTTTTGAGAGACAGAGAGGGACACAATGTGAGTGGGGGAGGGGCAGAGAAAGAGGGAGACATGGAATCCGAAGCAGGCTGCAGGCTCCAGGCTCTGAGCTGTGAGCACAGAGCCCAACACGTGGGGCTCGAACCCACACACTGTGAGATCATGACCTGAGTTGAAGTCAGAGGTTTAACCAAATGAGCCACCCAGGCGCCCAGACTTTTGGCTGTTTAAAATATACAAAGAAACTAACTTCCTCTCATCATAAAATAAACAAACCAAAATATTGTCACTAGTGAAGAGACACAAAATGACTAATGCTGGCTCTGAAAGCATTCCAAAGAGAAATTCACCAAAATGTTTTCAGCAATGGCAACACAGTTTATAAAAATATATAGCCTTCCAAGGAAACTATTGCAAAGAGAAAATCACTGGCATTGATAAATTCTTGAATTTTAAAACATTATCGAAATGTTTTTCAGATTCATAGCCCTAACATAAGAAAGATTATGCAGGCCTTACTCTCAGGCTGGAATAGCTTGTGCAGTGCACAATTATAGAATTAGTAATTCTAATTGATGCACTCAGTGATTTAATCGGCAGAGAAGAATGAAAACAAATGAACTTGAAGAAATTGGGGCCTGTGCTATGGATGTAGTTCCTTCTTTCTATTGATTTATTGATTACACGTCTTGGGACTGCTATCATTTAAAGACAGCATTTTCTATGAGCATAGCTGGAAAATTTTATTCTGGAGCTTCTAAATTTGAATGGCTGCAAGTTAATTCCCTTTCAATATGTTGTTAATTTCCCTATAAGAAAGGAATGGGAAAATGGAATCACTGTGACTGTATCTGTACAGAATGAACTCCTAGTTTAGTCTAGATCTCTATACAACCTTTGTTCATTAAAAAAAATGTAGCATTTTCAAGGCATGGATCGAAGTTGAGTGAAAAATTTTGCACAATTTATACTATACCTAGTTTTGGAGGCTTGCATGAGTTTTGTTAAATTGATTTTATTAAATTGAAAATGTTGATTTAAAAAAAAAAAAGAATTAGCTCAAAGACGTTTACCCAAACGCTACTCCTAAAAGATGAAAATTATCACCAGTCATGAGGCTCCTTCTTTTTCTCTGGTTTGATCATTAAATCACACTTTTCCTTAATACTTGGGAGGAGATGGGCTCCACAATGGTGTCTACAAAGATGTCTGAGATTCTTAAAATGAGACTCTCAGCATCGACAAAAAAAAATTTACCTATAATTTATTTTAGAAAATGACAAGTGATTCTCTAGAAATTCAAGATCAATAAACCTGTTTCTCTAGATTTTCTTTTAAAAATACACGTTTTTGTTCCCTCAACCTTTAAAAAGTCTATTTTAAATGACCTACTTTTAAACTGGTTTTTTAGTTAAGTGTGTCATACCTGGATGTAGTTGACTTAAAAGTGTTTCACTCCTTGCTATTTCTTTCTAAACTAATTATTTTATTTTTAGTCATTCTGACTAGTGTGGGATATTTTCTCTAGAGAAAGGAATCTCTTTCAATAGGAAAGTGGATGGGAAGAGCATAGATTTGTTCTGGGCATGAGTGTTTTATGTTATATGCTCTGCGTCTGTGAGCAGTTAATATTATTTACCAATGAACACCACATAATTGCTCTGTTTAACGCACTGTCCATATGCAGGTGAAAGGGTGGTGAGGAACCGAAAGACCTCCTGAGGTCGATCTGTCTCTGATATAGGACTTCAAAGCATTATCAACAGGTGGTTGTCCACTCCTTTTGTAAAAGTCTCCAGGGAAAAATTCCACAGTTGTTTTTCATCATAAATCCATCTGTATTGCATCCCTCTGTCAGGAAAATGTGTCTAGTATCTATCCAAAATCCCTCCGGTTTTGATGTAAGTCCATTTGCTCTATGTGTGACCTTCATTGATACAAAAACAAAAAAAAAAACCCAAAAAACAAAAAACAGCTGCTCACCATCTTGTATGTAATAATCTTTCCACATGGATCAGCCTTCGTATATCAAGCTAACTTCTTGGCTGCTATAAGAACCTTGGGTAGAAAACTGTATGTTTGATTTGGGAAAGAAAATTCTATGTACTGATTGGAGTGATTGCACTATTACACAGCTTTATTCTTCATAAGTTGGCTCTGTCTTTGAATTGGAGAATTATGATCTAATTTAAATTCACCCATTTAAGAGAATAGGCTGATCCCTGTTCGAGGCTGTGCAACAACTTGAAACATGTACTCCAAAACTGTCCTCAGAAAACTGCTATTTGACATGAGCCTAGCACTAAGAGTAAATGGTGATTTTACTTGGTATGAAAAGACTTCCAAAGACCACTAAAAGAAATAATCCTTATTCAAAGATCAGTTGCTAACATATTTACATACAATGCACAAAAGCGCAGCCAAAGCATTCTAACAAAACTTATTTTTTTCAAATTGCTCCCACAAATATCTACTGAATACATGCTATGTCACAGTCACTATGCTTTATTACACAGTATTATTCTAGAAGGATTCCTGCAGTAGCCTCCATGGATCTCCCTCCTGGTGTTCATACCCTGTTGTGATTCCCCTACCCTTGTACAAAGGCAGAACCTTGACTTGGTCCCAACAAACAGAAGATGGCAAAAGTAATGGGGTGTATGTGATTATGTGTATGTGATTGTGTGATCACATACATAAGATTATAGTGCCCATCTTGCTAGAGTCTCTCCCTTGCTGGCTCTAGGAAGCAGGCAGGCATGTTGGATAATGAAAGCAAGGAAATGAAGGTGGCTTCTAGAGGCAGAGAGGGGCCTCCGGCCAAGAGCCTATAAGGGTCTCCAGCCAGAACTCAGCAAGAAAAAGAATCTCTCAGTTCTACAATCACAATGAACTGAATTCTGCCAAAGGCCTGAATGTACTTGGAAGCAGATCCTTCTCCTGTTGACCCTCAGACGAGAACACAGCTCTGGCTGACACCTGATTGCCTGTGAGACCTCCCCTGAGCAGAAGACACGGTTTGGTGGAGCCTACACTCCTTATTCACAAAAACTGGGAGATAACAAATGTGTGTTGCTTCAAGCCACTAATGTTGTGGTAATATTGTTACAAAGTAACAAGTAACTAGGTCCTCTGTCTTTCTCTGTCTTTCTTGACCTTGAAAACTTGGGAGCATGCAGGCCAGTTATTTTGTAAAGTCCCTCAATCTGGGTATGTTTGTTTGGAAATCCCTCAATCTGATCCTCATGATTAGATTCAGATTCAGGAGTAACAGAAGTGATCTTGTATCCTTCTCAGCATATCCTATCAAAAGGTGTATATGCTTTATACATATAAGTGTATTATTGTATACATAAGTGATATTAAATTGATCACGTAGTTAGATCCACAAGTTTTTTCATTGTAAAGATACGATTTTCCCATGATAACTGATAAAAAAAAAAAACTTGTGAGGACATACTTTAAGACTATGTAAACATCCCATTCATCATCAAACTCTCACTTATTAGTTTTAGCAACCACTGATGATTTTCTAACTACATAGTTCCTTTTGTATTTATTAGCTGGCATTCTCTTCTTTCTATTGACTTACTTATCTAGCGATTTATTTATATCAGAGTGAAATCACAGTTTCTTATTTTAGTCAGTGGTTACAATTTGCTATTACTTTATATTTTGATATTCAAATTGATCCAGATTTGTTCATTGGAAGCTCCCTTCAGCTACATCCTCTGTCCTTCTGATATGTTGCCATCATTTTAAGCCTTTCTAATTTTCTAGCACAAGATTTTCCAGGCATATCTTATACGTTTCCTGTCCTAGACCTGGAACTTTTTCTCCAAAGACTCTTGGTTCCTTTTAAAGTGGAGAATGGCATTTAGAAGCCAAAGTCTGGGTACTTAGTGTACTCATTGCTATTGAAATGTTATTGCTGCTAGTACCTCCCAGTGAGAAAGCTGAAGTAGATACAGAGATATATTTAACAAAATATGTGTAAGACCAATGCACTAAAAACTAGAAGATATTACCGGGAAAACTTTTAAAAGACCAGAATAAATGGATAAATATACTATATTCGTGGATTGTAGGACTCATTATTAAGATATCAATTATGAAGATGTCTTCTTAGCATATTATAAGGTTGCAAGTCTATATATTGGCTGGAATTGTGGTCACATCTGAGGCTTGACTGGGGAAATATCTGCTTTTGTGCTCAAAAAGTTTGGTAGCAGAATTTTCTTTGTTGTATTGTGAAGACTGAGGGATTCATTTTTTTTTTGCTGACTAGAGCTCCTTGTAGGCTGTCAGCTAGAGGATACCCACAGTTCTCAGAAACTGCCTGTACTTCTTCATCATGTGGGATTTCCCTGCATGATACACAACTACACCCCCCCCCATATTTAATTTTTAACCTCCAATTCTATTTCAACACTACAATGTATGTTCTAGTCTTCCCCCTTCAATAGTTAGAAACTTAGATATCATTATAAGTGCAAATATATTAATTTTCTCAAGCCTGGAATATACAGGATTGCTGCAAGGGGACAGAGTATACTGTGTGGCACTTGGGGGGGGGGGGAAAGCAAAGCAGGAAAGTTTTTCATGACTTTTATAATTCATATTCTTTTTTTTTTGAAAGGAACTTGATCATAGATTTATTTTTTTTCTGGTTGTATGATCAAAACCTTCAACAGTAGAGGTAGGTAAAAGCCAAATCATGTTGAACTTTGTAAGCCACATTAGAGAGTTTGGGCTTCATTCCAGTATATTGGGAACTGGAGGGCTTTCCGTTAAATCATTGCACATTTATTTGTTGTGAATAGCAGTAACAGCATTTTTGAAGTTATTTCCTGGTAATGTTTGTTATTTACTCAATCTTCAACTCATTCTAAAACAAGATTGGAGATGCTTAGTGCAGTCTGTACCAGTAAGTTAAAACATTAAATAATCTAGCAAATAGGGATAAAGAATAAAATGGAGCTGGGGAACAAGAGGTCAGGGTGAGGTCAATGCAAAATATGCTCCCCTTTAAGAACTTTACAATTATAGAGGTTTTGTTACAAATTTTATCTGAGATTTCTGGAGACTAGAACAGTCTGAAATACCTCATCTCCCAATCCCTTGTGATATGCTCACTTCATATAACAGGCCTTCACAGTAACCCCCAATCTACCATGTACATCACAGAGAATTCAGACCCACTGATGGGAGAATCCCTAAACTGTTTTATTTTGTTTTGTTTTCAAGTAACTTTTCAGAAAACTTCCTGGTTTCTAATAATTTGACCCTTTCGGGTTAAAAGAAAAAATGGACATTTAGATAGTTTATTTAATCAAGACAACCAACAGAAGCAAATATTTCAAGCCAAAAATTCACTCCATCTTTTGTAGGTAAGCAGAATTTTAAATCATAATTGACCTCCTGTTAGGAGAAATGCGTGGATTTCCACAGGGAAAAACTGAGCACCGAGGGCAGTCTCTAGCTCATGAGCACTGTAATCACACATCAGGATCATAGTAACAAATTAGAGCTCCCATTTTAAAATCTGATATAATTTATCATGCATTATGTCGCATTCTACTGCTTTGCTTACTTTTTATTGGCTTGTGGTTACTTACATGCAACAGTGAAGTGTCAGAAACTGAAGTTACAGAAAGACAACTATTTAATGCAGGAAGGATAAACCATTGCATTGGGGGGATTGGAAGGCATTTTCTAAAGTTCTTACATTATCAATTTAATCATGCGTTTCTATGTAGTGAGTAATGTCTTACATTCTTGCCAAGAGTATTTTGAAAGGACTTTGTTAAAAGTATGTCAGCTCGATCACTTAGGGTATATCACTGATAATAGTGTCCTTCACACGTAGTGAAACATACAACTCCTGATTTAATTCTACCCCCAAATTAGGTCACTGCAAAATACCATATTAAAACTGCAAATTGCGGGACAAGAAGATGGAGATGAGAACAAAGCAAAAGGAAGACACCAACTTCCTTCTTGTAAAGCATGATTGGGACAGGGCAAAACAGAGTAGGAAGGCTGAGCCCTTTTAAACGGATACTTTTTTTTGTAGTGTGTGTGTGTGTGTGTGTGTGTGTGTGCGCGCGCGCGCGCGCGTGTTAATTCCTTTTAAATACGACGAATTAATTTAAACTTGGGCTAATCGGCTGCTGTGCACTGTACCCGCGTAGTGCCTGTGCTCTCAAGTTAACCTCATTGTACAGAGGTGCCCTTGTTCTCTGACTTCATACACAAACCATCATAATTATTTCAGTTTACCTTTTCCTTTTCCTAGGAAATCTTGTTCCAGCCATGAAAAGGGAATGTTTGATGCAGACCCCTAATTTGTAACTATTATTGTCGTTAATATTAACATTTTAAACACGGGAATGGCTTTGTTGGAAGTTACCCACCAGGACCCGCAAATCTGTGGCGCACGCCCCAGCTCTCCTTAACCCGCACGGTTGCTGGGGTGCTTCGAACCCCCGGGGCTGACTGGGCTCCGAGGAAGGTCGATGATCCCCGTTTCTCCCAGACCCAAGCCCTGGGTTGGAGGAAAGCGAGGCCAGACGGTCATTGTTCAGTCAGCCCAGAGGAAAAAGTGCCCAGGGTAGCAGCACCTCTTACTTTGCGTGGAAACTTCCCCTAGCTCCAGCTTTCGGGATTTAGGATGGGCGCACACATCGCCACTCTCCCTTTCTGACAGCGGGACATCTGCGAACACACCCACAGTCACCTTTGCGCGCTCCCCTGGATCCCGCTCAGCACACAGCGCACCCCAGCGGTGGCGTGGCCTCCTTCCAGCCGTGGCCACTTAGCTTCCGGAGAGCTCGCCAGTTGCCTCCGCCGCCGCCTTGGAATCTGGGGACCTGAGACACTGCGAGACCCGGTTTCCACCAGACCCCAGGGAGGACGCGCGGCTGCAGCGCCTGCCCCACCCGCCACACCTGGGAGCGGTGAGGACCGGGAGAGGAGGGGCGCGGCAAGAGGCTGGCCAGGAGCCCGAGCAGCTTCGCCGAAAGCCAGCCGGACTGGAGCAAGGCGGAGGGGGAGGGTCTCGGGGCAGAGTCCTGCTCCTCCGAGGGAGGGACCCCAGCTGGGGTGGAAAACAGCACAAACCAGCTGCTGAGACTTGGGGCGCGGATCATGGAGCGGGCCAGCCCGGGGCCCGGGGGGTCGCAGTTGCAGCGGGACCAGGATTCGGTGGAAGCGTGGCTGGATGATCACTGGGACTTTACCTTCTCTTACTTTGTTAGGAAAGCCACCAGGTAAGAAGAGGACCCCCTGGAAGACTCAGTCGGGTCGCTGAGAGTGACCTGGGGGCACATCTCTCTCCCCTGTTGAATTTTCCCCTGCCTTCACCATTAAACAACCTCCGTTCCCAGGCCCTTGGCTTTTTAAGTAGGTCCTTGGTCCTGTTAGGGTATAGAGACCTCGACTTTATGGCAAGTACAGTCGAAAAGCCCAAGCATGGGATTCGATCCAACTTGCTCACAAAGTTCAAATACAAAAATGTACATGCCCCCCCCCCCCCGCCCCCCAGACATACACCCCGGCTGCCCTGGTATTCCCTGAGAGCAAGATTATTTACATAGACCCGCGCTCATGGGCCTTCCTCCAGCCCTTCTCTAGCCTCCTGGTCCCCCAAATCTCCTTAGCGAAACCAAAACAGTTTTTGAGCCCCTTCCCTGCAGCTCCGGAAGCACCATTTCCAACTCGGTCCTAGCGGCTCCGCTCCTCCCCCGTCCCCCCTCGCCCCGGCCCTTGGCGGGGCGGGGAAGCCGGGGTAGGGGCGAGACCACGAGGAGCCCAAAGGCTGCAACATGCCGGAATCTTCCCAGAGTAAGTGCTGTCGCCTTTTGCCCCCTTCCAGTCCTTAGTTTGGCCCGCGCGTTTCCTTTCACTCTCTCCTGCTCCCAAGGCGGCGCCGCTGAAACCGCTCCGCAGAGGGGTTCGCGGAGCGCACACAAAGGGCGCGGGGGAGGCGCGGCGGGAGCGGACAGCTGGGGGCTGGCGAGTCCCGCGGCGGCCCCAGCCGACCCCAGAGGCCAACTCTTTCTGGTCGAGAGCCAAGCGCCGGGCGGCCGCTGCGGAGGGCTGGGAGGAGGGCGCCTGTCCTTTGGGAGGCGGCCGCCCGGGGGCCAGTTGGGCGCGCGTGGGAAACGCTCGCCTTGAGTTAGGAAGGCATTGGGGCTGAAGCCGAGGAAGGAGGAGGTGGAGAGGGGAGTGTGTGGCGGGCGGATCCCTCAAAGCCTGAGGAGTTGGTGGGAAGCCGACTCGGGCTGATTCCAGGACGCACCTCTTCGGAGAAGGGTCCCGTGTCCTCCGCCGCCACATCCAGGCAGCGGCCGTCGGGCAGCCGGCGCTGGCCGCCTCGGCCGCTAGGGAGACGCACTCGAGGCGGTGATGGTGGAGCGGCCAGCTGGGGCACGGCGCTGGGGTCCCACCCGCCCGCGCTCCGTCTCCGCTGTGCCGGGCGCTCCCCGCCAGGGGGCGGCGCAGCGCGGGACGAGCGGGTGGCGGCTGGCAGCGGTGCGGTGGCGGGGTCGGTAGGGGAGCGGGCTTGGAGTCACCGCCTCACCTGGGCACGTCGTCGCCCCCCGGCGCCTTCTGGCATCCAGGGTCTGCGGAGCCCGCATGGTCTGCACTTCGAACTTCCCATGTTTGATATGTTGCCCTTTGGAGACAAAACCAGGTAGTTCCTTCAGCATCCCCTCCCTTCCCACTTTCCCTGGGGGCGCGGGGCCGGGTGCTGGGGTGGTGGCGCCCGGGTCACACCAGCGGAGGAATCTTCATTGAAAATGGACTGTCTGACATTTTTGTTTTCCTTTATTCTCTTGCGGTGTATTACTTTGGTATCTTAGAAGGGACTCTTTTTTTAAGGCTGTTTCTCCTAACGAATTTGTATCGATTTCATTACTTTCGGGGTTTTTTGATAGAGGCTACTGCTTAGGGCAAATCTTACCTCTTCTGTTTAATTACTCCGCCCTCCTTTTAAAGTTGGCTTCCCCATTTTGGCCTTCTTCCTTCAAAATCTTAAATCTGGAGCAAGCGGAGGATAAACCCTGGAAAGAAAGTGGTTTCTTTTCAAAACACACTTTTCTGCGAGTGTAGGGTAAGGCACTAAGACCATCTAGATCTGGAATTGCTGATTGCTGTGGCCGACAGTTTTCAGCGGTCACCTGCTACTCAGAGGCCATCTGCCCCTCGTTTCCTTTCCCCCTTGCACTCATCCACCTTTCTGCCCTCGTTGAACGGGGAGTGAGCAGGAGAACTGGGCTGATTTTTTTTTAAGTGTGTCAAGGTGTTTTTGGGAGGTGGAGTATTATTAATAGTTGAAAGAAAAAAGTGATTTGTCTTATAAATCAACATAAATTGTCCTTTTCTTTTTTTCCCACCTCTCCCTTTAAAGTCAGAAATTTGGGATTGTTTGGTGGTTCTTTTTAAGTAGTCATAGGTAAGAACACCTCACTCAGAGCCTGCCAAAACTTTGAAAAACATTTTACTGGAAAATAAATGGAAAGAATTAAATTTATTTTTCTTTTCACATTACTTCTTCTCCCAAGTAGCAAAAGATTAAAATCCCAATTTCTCAAAATTACACTGCTCTGTGTAAAATTTAGATCATCTGAGACTCTATATGAAGATTTTTTAAGTTAGTTTTTGTATTATAGTTTATATTGACATAGGCTGACCACTTTCTCTGATATGTGTGTGTTGTGTATATATATTCTTATGTATTTATAAGAGCTTATGTTGAATAGGAGTTGGAAAACGAAAGTATAAAATGTTTAAGAGTAGTACAGGCCCTCAGTTTTAAGAGTTATGAAGTGCTGAAAGTTGTCAGTTTAAAGAATATAATCTAAGAGCTTGTGTGTAGTCAGAGGTTCCAGTTTGGTCTTATATTTGGTGGCATTAACTGGAGATTTAAGATTGCGAGATTAGACAGTAGTTGATTATAAAAATGCCAAACTTCTAAACCCAGTGTGAGTCTTATGGTTGTAGTAAAAATTTATTTGCAGACATTTTAACTTTACAGCTAAGATTTTTTTTTAACTAGAAGCTCACATTACTTTGCTTTTTTCCTTTTGTTACATTTTGTAAGTGTACAGTGAATACTGTCAGTGATTCAGAAAACCCATGAAACAGTTCTGTAGAAACATTTAACATGTTTTAAAATTTAAAAGAAATTTGGATACACTTAGATTGGCCATCTGTGAGTGTAGACAGGCATGTGAATGGAACTGTTTCTACATTATTTGATTTGATTGTTGTCATTTGACATTCATGCATGCCTCTTTATCCTATCTCCAGACTGAATGATCTGTACTCAATAGTAGTCATCGAACAGAATGAAGGTTCTGGCATTCCTAAATTCTCATTTAAATACCCATGGGTTTGGTTGACCTCGAAAGCAATTCTGCCGCTGTATTAGATTGTTTCCTGTATCTTCAAATACAAAGCTAAGCACCCAGTTAAAAGCTAAAAGCTTGGAGCACAGATGCTTTTTAGTAATCACAGACTGTTTGATGTGAATTTGAGAGTGTTGGTTGAACAATCCATAACATAATCTTTTGGCATAAAAAAATAATTTGAGATTAGTAAAAGTACAACATATGGAAAATTTCCACCCTCACTATTCTAGACAACTTCCTCAGTTCTACCCGCCTGAGATACTGTGTTAATCAAGGGCTCTAATCTTCATGTATTTGCAAATGAAGTCTTCTGGGTGCTAATGCCACTTAAACAGCTGTTGTTATTCTTGACAGCATATTAAAATAATGTTACTTTTCATTAGTTACTAATCAGCTCTGCCATTGTGGATGATGTTATAGTTTATTTAGCATGGTAGGGGTAACATGATTGACTTTACTGCTTTGTTTTGTACTAGGCTAAAGCTTGAGAATATTTGGCATATAATGAAAATAGGAGTTACTAAGTGAGGACAAGTTTTTATGATCGCTTGGATCAAAGTCCAGAAACAGAAGTTTTACACTCCCAAGTAGCTTTCTGTGATAGACCTTTTATTTGACACTGCAAAGCTGTGCTGAATTACTTGACATTTTTTTCTTCATAATTTTTTCTCATCTCTAAAAGCTTAACATTTTTATTTGCAAGATATTTATTTTAAAACCAGATGATGGATATAAAATAAATATTGCTATCTACTTTTAAAAATTATTGTGTCTGTAATTATATAGGAATATAATTTTCAATTTTCAGACAACTGATTTGTTAAGCATATTTGATTAAGCTGTCGCTAGTGTTGAATATAATAAAACCCTGTGATTGTTGACTCAGTCTGACTTTAATATTATTTATAATATTTTTATGATGGTAAATCTGATGCAATAACGGCCTTTTCTTTTTGTATTGTTTATAACCAGGGTTCATATAGCCAGCTCTAAACTGCTTTTTAGTGCCCTAAGAGTACTCATATGTATAGAATTCCTTTCTCCTAGAAGAAGCTGTAAGAGATGTTTCTCCTGGCCCCTTCTATCTCTAGTGTTCTCAAGGTTTCAAAATCAGACCCATTCTAGAGCCTGCAGTACAAGGTCATGATTCCTAAGAATGTGGTAGAATTAATGCAGTGGCAACTAGTCACAGATGGTATCTCAAAATAAATCTATCTGCTTAGCTAACAAAATCTGAAATAGGCATATAGTACAATTCAGTAGCTTTTTTTCAGATCTGTATTTTCCTAGGATCATGTTTTCAACATCTCAAGATGTGCAATATTTAACATTTTGAATATGTTGTGCAACAAAATTTTCTTTTTAAGTAATTCCACCTAAGTATTTAAATATTTAAAATATCTGAAACTGGCTTTCAAGTTGTACAGGTAAAGTTTCATCCTTATCTGATTACAGGGAATGTGTCTTAGTAATATGCTTCCTTTCCTTTAAATTTGAAAACACAAATTAACTTAGAATTTTGAACTTCCCAGTGCATTTTAATAATGCTCAGGAAAGATTTCTTCCGTCGTTGAAAAGGTTACGCAGAACTGGTTGATGTTTATTAGTTTATTCCCAAAACATTTTTCACATTAATAATTTATTAAACCTATAATTGTTAGGTTCAGTTAGATTTGCTCTTTGTTCTCAGAGTTGATTGTAGGATAAAAACCTCTTCCTAGGATGAAAGCCTTTGGTAAAGACTTAAGGGCAATTAAATAAATCACTGAGTTGATTGATAGTGGAGGGTTGAAAAATGACTAATTTCTGAATTTAGGATGCAGACTAGCTACTGACTTTGCAGGACTTCCTATGAAATTAGTTTAGCTGGACAGATGTAGATTCCATTGACCAGTGTTTACAGCTGATTGATGTGGTTTTGGAAATATCTGTTATATCAGGTTCTCAGCAAAAAGTGCCTGGGAGCTATATACCTAGGCATAAAAATTGAAGAAAGTCTTTCCACATGAGTCATTCATCTGATATTTAGCTCTGTAATCTTATTTACTGACTTGGTATTCTCATTTTGTTTGGAATTATATATATTTTTTCATGATGTAAATGTTGTATTCATTTTCTCTAACTGGTGGGAATTTATACTTATGGCCAACCAAATGTTTCAGGCAGGTAAAGCTAACTGAGTGTTAGGTTTTTAAGAATCATTTTGATAAGTATTCTAAAAAGCTTTCTGAGACACTTGGGACACTCAGCTGGTTAAGCATCCAATTCTTGATTTTGACTCAGGTCATGATCTCACAATTTGTGAGATCTAGCCCCGTGTCAGGCTCTGCACTGACAGCGTGGAGCCTGCCTGGGATTCTCTCTCTCTCTCCCTCTCTGTCTGCCCCCGTTCCCCTCTCTCTCAAAAATAAATAAATAAAAACATTAAAAAAATAAAATAATTAAAAAGCTTTTAAAGATATTTATTTCTCTGGTTTATAGTTTGTACTAAGCATGCTTTTTAAAGTGTCATGTGCCATTATTAGCTTCTGTATCCTTCAAGACTTTCCCCTTGATTCTGAATTCTAAAATCAGCAAATTATATTCTGTGAATAATTTTATTAAATCTAAACTTGGGAGAAAAAAAGATCTCCATCTAATATATCCTTAGTGATAATTATAAAAAAAAATAGCAATCATTATTTCTACTCTCTGTTGAATACCTATGCTGAGGTTGAAAGAAGAGAAAAAAATCCTGACCCTTTAAGCTGATGAAATAATTAAAACACACACACATACACACACGCAGGATTTTTGAACTTTAGATTTAGAAAAGATCTTTAATCCAGTGTTTCTCAAACTTAAGTAATGTTCTCCTGATAAGAAAGACATTCTTATTGATCTGTGGTATGTTAGTTAGAAAACTTCTGGTCATAAGTAGCCCTACTTGAATTTATACAAAATTGTCTTACATAATTAAGTGCCTGGAAATAGATATGTCTGTGAAATTCATCTGATCAAATATTGTCGGGATTCTGTTTGTATGTAAATCTATTTAATCTGTTTGTCCTTCCTTCAGCCCATCCATCCATCCATCTATCCATCCCATCCTTCCATCCATTTTTTGGCCCTATGCTGTGTTGGCTTTATTCTGTATGCTTTCTTTATGTGCTGGAAGCTTTTTCATGGCAACTTTCTGTGGGTCTTAAAATCCTGATGTTAGAGAACTACCGAGTCATCTGTGTCAGTCCTCTCAAACTTTCTCTGGCCTTGCTTGAGTCATGTGCCTGCTCTGGTCCAGTCAATGTATCCAGAAGAATAGGGTCGTCCGACTACTTTCTTGGGGCAGGTAACCCATAATGTGATATCCCATTGAAGGAGAGGGAATTCCTAAAAGAAAGTGATATAGGCATAGCCAGAAATTCTAGGTATCTACCATACCTAGTGTTGGACTTCCTTTTATTTAATGTTGGTTAAATATGGGATTCCTAAGAGTAGGTATAATTTAATCATAATTTCAGCATTTTTCCAATTGTAATACCAAAATAAATTTATAAGCTAACTATGAATAAAAATGGTAAAACTCCAGCCAGATGCAGATTGACAGTATTTATTACATCACCCTTGCAGACTGCATATGGCCCTGACTGCTCAGTAGAGTTTGGTGAGGTCAGTTCACCTTTGCTACAGTTGCCCTAATGATGATTCACTTCTCCCACTGGGTCCGAACAGTCATGAAGCTTTTATTGCTATAGCATAGCTTTTGTGTGTGTGTGTTTTTTTTTTTTTTTTTTTTTTTTTTTGCTTGGTTTGAAAGCACACTTACAGATTAAATTTGTCTCTTTTTTATTTTTTTCTTTATCCTAAAACCATTGAGCTGTTCGTATGGTTGTAAACACAGATATAAATCTGAGTGTTAAAATTGTAGGCTAGTACTTGGTTTGAAGGTGGTCATCCCAGTATTTTAAAGTGTACTTCTTGCACCTTTTTTAGGGATTTTAATTGTCATCAGTGTGCAAACACAAAATTAGAACATTTTCATAGAAAAATTACAGATCTTTAAAGCGTACTTGTTTTGGATTCTCAGGCCTTCTCATACCTCAGATTGAAAAACGGCAATCTAGTGCAGTCTTTCCCATATGCAAAACAAATCAATTTACATATTTACAGCAGAGATGTCAGTTATGATGTGTTCTTTCATATATAAGTAGGTTTTCCTTTAAGGAACGTTTTTCATACATGTGATTGCAAATGCATGGAAAATTACAAAACCTGTTTCTTTTAACTCTCCATCAAATGTGAGTGTGAAACCATATGAAGCGATTCTGCATTTTATTTATATTTGGTCCCAGTCAACTTCTCAGATGTTTTCATAGCTGGAGAAAACTTGGAAATACTAAGTAACTTCAGGCAGAGCGTTCATTTCCTTTTCATACCAGATCCAAGAGAACTGATCACGGTAACATCACAGTAGACATTATGTGAGGATGTCACTTGGAGGTGCTCCAAATCTCCCCAGTTTCATTTAACAGCCTATTATTATAGTATATTCATCTTTTCTTCATCCGAGCCAGTGCTTCTCAAAAGGGATGCTATTGGCATTCAGTGGTGACCTTTTTTTGTTGTTGTGAGAGACTGTTCAACAAATTGCAGGTTATTTAACATCCCTGGACCCCAGAAACTAAATGCCAGGAGCACTCCCATCATTGTGACCCACAGTTCCAAATGCCCCCAAGGACTGGTGCCATTACTTGGTTAGGAGCCACTGTTCTGAATTGTTTAGTATTGATTTTTACTGATGTTGGTTAAGGGCCCTAGGTAGGAGCAGTCTAAGCTTCAACCCTAGAACTTTTTCTTTCAAAGAGTATGAACTTAGGTGCTTTATTTGCCTTTTCTGTAAAATGGAAGCAGCATTTACTTCATAGAAATTTAAAGGAAATAATGCATATTTCCTTCCCTTTTGGAGAGTGAATTTCAGTAGTTTACCCTGAGAATCATATAATCACAAACTTTGATAGTCATTTCTTTATTCTGGTAAGTGGGAATTAGAACAATAAAACAGCGATTTTTATAGACTTTAAGAGTCCTTGGGGTGCCTGGGTGCCTCAGTTGGTTGAGTGTCCGAGTCCGACTTCGGCTCAGGTCATGATCTCACAGCTTGTGAATTTGAGCCCTATATCGGGCTCTGTGCTGACAGCTCAGAGCCTGGAGCCTGCTTTGGATTCTGTGTCCCTCTCTCGCTCTGCTCCTCCCCTGCCCATGCTCTGTCTCTCTCGCTCAAGAATAAATAAAATCTTAAAAAAAGTCCTTATATTTTACATGAATATTAATGATTTGAACAGAGCCATTTGTGGATTGTTGTGCTACTGGAAAGGTAATTGGACCGGGAGTCCAGACCTCCTGGGGTGGGTTGTCCCCAGCTTTGGGACTGGCTCAGGTTAATAACCCTGGGTTTTAAAGTGGGAGTGGAGGTGGGGTGGGGAGGAATCAAGGCAGAAAAATTCATTAATGAGCTGAAAAAGCTCTTTCAACCCTAAGCATTCTTTATTTTCACAAGGAGAGCAGATTATCAGATTCTCAGATTGAATAGTTTCCTTCTTTAAGTACTTTCCAGAAATGAGTGGTGGATCCAGGTCAAATTATGCAAACAGTGTAACTAAAACTGTATAAAATCAGGATCAAAGAGCAGGAAAAATATCTAACATTATACTTTATGTGAGTTACTTTTGTGTTTTTCCTACGGATAATTTTAGCAGATTTCCATATAAGTTATCAACCATCGCTTTCCAGACAGGAAATTAGTACACTCTTTGTAATTCTGGTTTTAAAGTGATTAATTCACATGACCTACGAAATAAAAAAAGCACTGGAGAGAAAGAAAAAGGGATGATGTTTTAATAGTAAACTTAAAAGCATGGGAATGCATTGTTTGTTCTGGATCATTCGGGGCCTGCAGTTTTTTACCCTGTTTCGTTTGAGGCACCCTGCAAATCTCCCCAAATGTTACATTGCTCAAGGACTTGCTGCGTAGCTGTGCTTGAGGCCCAGGCTTCAGCCTTCCAGACTTTCCTCAAGCGAGCCCCTTGGGTAGGAGCTAAAACAGACCAACTTTAGTCCCCAGATCTCTAGCAGAGTGTTAAAGCATTTTTTTTGTCTAGTATTAAAACCATTCTCCAGTTTAGAATTATGGTTACTATGAAATATTGCTATAATGTTCATTATAGGTAATTAGTTATGTTTTCTCACATGTGTTGTCAGTTTTATTTTATCTTTCAATTTTTTCAAAAAGAATCATCCCCAAATCTCTAACTTATTTTTGCAAAAAAAAATTTTTTTAAGTAGTAATGGAGAAACAAACTATGTTCTTGCAATTATTTTTCTCAACTGTTCTTTATTTTTATATGTTATTCAAAAAATTACATCATATGTAAGTGTAGTTATTTGTCTAGGGAGTCTTATGTTTTTTCAGTTATAATTTGAGAAAATACTAACATTAAAGCAACTTAATTTTTTTCCATGTGTTTCTGTAGAGATATTAGTGTTTTAAAACTAGGAGCTTCAGAAGAAGCAATGGCTAACATCCAGTTACTCTGTACAAGCCACTGAATAAATTGTTTTTCCAAAAAAAAAAAAAAACACTTTTGAAGATGTACTCCATTATTTAATAATGTTTGATTAACTTAAAAATAATAATTATTGTGTATTAAACACTGTATTAAACATAACATTTGTATGTCCCAGACTCTATGCTGTCACTTTATATGCATTATTTCCTTTAATTTTCTTAACAACCTGAGAAAGGTTATGTCATTATCTTCATTCATTTTATTGAGGGAGTGAATAATATACCTAAAGTTTCACCCTTACAAAGAAATAGCTGTGGGGTTGAAGCTCAAGTCTGTCCCACTTAGGGCCCTTCCCCACCAGGCTTTACTGAAGTTTAGTGTCAGTGTTAAAGGAAGCAAGGCAAAAGCTCATAGATTTAATATCATGTGGAATCTAACTCAGGAAGAGGTTAAAGTTTCTCCTAGGGCCCCTTAATGTGCATACGCATTACTAAATGATTTGCTTAGAGACTTTGCCCAAGTGGGTTTAGTTTCCATCTATAATTTTAGAGTATTAAAAAGTGGGAACTCTCCAATGACATTTTAAAATAGAGTGGCTGAATATTTAGGTACTAGGCCATCACAATTATATTTTTAGTATTAGAACACAAATACCCTAAATACAATATATTTTCAAAAAATTTTCATCCTTTGGTACATTTTTTTAGGCAAGAGTACAAAATGCATTGAACTAGTTGCTCTACAATTAGGTTTCATCTAATTGTATTTTTAACTCATGAGAATTACTGTGTTTATATCACAATTTTACTTTGCCTCGTAAATTTTCCTTTTTTTTCCCCTTAGGTTTCTAGATGCCAAGAAATATTCTATAAAACCCAGACAGAATATTTTAATCATTTTCCCTTTCAAGACATCTGGAATATTAAATATGCATTTTAAAGCATTTCTGTCTTTTTCAAGATTCATTTTGTAAGATGAGTGAGCACTTCAACTTTGGTGGAAAGTAAATATATTGCTGCATGGAGCCCTTATGGACATAGGCATCTGTGTGTGTGTGTGTGTGTGTGTGTGTGTGTGTGTGTGTGTGTGTCTTTTGCTAACCATATTTGAAATCTCTACAAGAGTTTACATCTGTCTGTCCTGTGAGTAGGTTTTGCATTTCCTATTTAGTACTTTTAGATAGAAGGTATTTGGAAGAAGCTGTGTGTGACATGTCTAGATGAGTGGAAAATTTCTAGAACATAAGCTATAAATTGTAGTTTTCTTTTCTGTCATAGGTCTATAATAATCTTGTGTGAAAATGAGAAATTGAAAAAGGAGGAAAGTTTTGATTCCTAACAGAGTATATGCCTTAAGTTACCTTTCATTTTTTCAATGAGGATTGCTAATCAACTTGTAATATTTTTATAAAGATGAGGTGTGCCTAATATATAAACTAAAACCTATTTAAATGTCTATAAAAAAGGTATTACTAGATTTGAAACATTAAGTTAAATCATTAACTTAGTTGAGTCTATCATTTTAAGAAGTATACTTTTATCTACTTAAAAAAATAGAAGTACACAGGGTTCTGCCATGTGTATAATTTTGAGGAAATAAACTCTGTTACAACTATCATAAAAAAATAACCATTCATCTTCTATGCTTCCCCCCCCACCCTGAATTTTTTTTATCTTTTTTTTTATCATTCACAAATTAATTTGGTCATCCCTCTGTGTATTACTAAAAATGCAAAATGTTCAACACTGGAAATATGCAGCTCAGCCTTTTCCTGCTGCAGCTGCTGGAACCTGGCTTCCTGGCCTTTTGAGTGCATGAACTCATTTAATTTTGTAGGGTGCTCCACCTACTTTGTAACACCATTTTGAAGGGTGTGGTGCTGGCAGTATTGTAAAGAACCCCAGTGAAATCAAAATGCATTAAACAATATTCTTCATGCCACTGATTTTTTATATCAAATTGCCATTGCATGAGCAGTTTGGGCTGCAAGAGTCTTCCCTAAAGTAGGATATGGAGACCGTAAACTCCTAATTGAATTCATTATTTAAAAAGGTTTGAAATTTAAAATTCAGGGCACATGTATGACAGCTCTTGGCAAGTTTTTGGCAGCTGCCATTTGGCTTTATTTCCTATTATCTAATTAATATCAGTCATTTGGGCTCTTTACATGCACAGTGGGGGAAAGGGTCCCTCTGTGCGCCTCAGCAGCATCTATGATGTATACAAGTTTGAAACCACAGATGGTGTTCACATTGTGTTACCTGAGAGGAATAGCTCCCAATGTTGATTTTGGTACCCTCCAGGATCTACTTATTTTAAGACATATTGTAAAAATTAAAAACAAACAAACACAAAATTAAATTTAATCTACCCATTTAAAAATGGTATATAATACAATTCATTTATGAAGTAAGAAATGTTTTGTGTCAAAATAAGGAAGGATATAAGTGACTGGAGGATAACAGATTTTGGTAAGGAGAGAGGGAATGATTTGGATGGGATGTTAAACATCAGGATCTTATCATCAAATATAAACTCTTGGCACCAATTTTCACTGCATTTCCCTGGGCTATGGCTTTACTTCAAGTTTCTGGGCCCTGTTAGCTTTCATTAACAGCCTTGTAAAGTGAAATCAACCAAAAGACTCTAAGAGGGCTGTCCTGCTTTTAAGTGCTCCCAGGTTTGCCAAGCAGTGAGCAAGGACATACTTATCCATGACAGCAAAGTCTCTAAGTTATTAGTGCTTGTAGCATGGGGTAAAAATACCTGTGGAACTTGTGTCTCTTTCCTTTTTGCTCAGATGGTTAGGATGCAACTTGCATAGAATTATGATGTTACTCTTATTCTTGGGGAGGAGGAGGAGCTTCATGGGATTCTATAAAGAATGGCATTCTGCAGTATCTGCTTTGGCCAAGGACTTGAGGACTCAAGCAGTCGTCAGGATGCCAGTAGCCAGCCTGTTTCCAGACCCCATTTAGCCCACTTAGCCTTTGATGTTGTACACCAGAAACACCTTTCTCCCCTCATCCTTTTTCTGATTCTCTTGGAGGGACTTTATGAAGAAATGAACAGCCACTGCACCTTAGCCCAAACCCTGTGTCTCCATTGGAATGAGTATGAAGGGTTCAGGAGATAGCAAAATCTTAAATATATGGAAGAGATTTTGAAATGCTCCTACAAGCATTTTCTAATTTGACTTATGTATCAGCCTTGTGTGGTGAGTGAAGGAGTCATGAGGTCATTCTCCTGTTTAAAAGAAGAGGAAGCTGAGGTGCAGAAAGACATTAAGTGAGTTGACTGACCTAATGATAACCTGTTGACCTGTTGATAAAGTCAGACTTTGTAGGGGGTCTTAGTGGCTTGTTAATACAGCTGCCCATGTTTACACCTGAAAAACTTGAACTCCAGAGAAGTTTTGACTGGTTTGGCATCATATCTGTGTAGTCTTATAGCTGGAACTAGCATTACCTTCTGATTGCCTGTTTGCTATTCTTGATTTCATACCTTGCTGAAGACAGCACCTTGCACTTCACATAAAGTAATCAGAACAGGTGGTGTTTCCCCTGGTTTATAGAAGATGAAATTGAAACTCAGAGGAAGAAAATTGTTTGTCACTGGTCATAAAACTCATTAGTAGCAAGTGCTTAGGTTAGAACTCAAGTCTCCTAAAAACATAGCCCCTTTATGCTTCATAGTCCCAAGAATTTTTAGCAACTAGTCAGTCTCTGTTTTATGAGTCAATTATAATTTGTTTTTTCTCTATGAAAAATACATGGTGTGGTTTTGAGAGTAAACTGAAAGAACTTAGTTTAAAGAGGAATTTTATACTACTAATTATTTATCTCTAAGCTTTCAAAAGGTTCAGTTATTATACGCAGGATCACAGTGCGGTCGTCCTTTGTGTTCTTTTGATGATAAAATTAGTGTTAGTAATTTGATAGTCTGGAGCTCATCAGTATGCTGTATAGAACCCACCTTTTCTTTGTTGTCTATCTGCCAACAATTTCAGTTGGGGAAAAAGAATATAGAGGACTGGCGTGACCACATAAACTACAGGATACTCAATTAAATTTGAATTTCAGATACTACTTACACTAAAAAATTATTCATTGTTTATCTGAAACTCAATTTTAACTGGGTGTTCTGTATTTTTATTTGCTAAATCTAGCAACCGTAAGAATGACTGTTCCCTTGAACACATTCATTATACGGTTTTTCAGTGCACTGTTTTAGATTTATAAAACATGACCTGGTTTCAGAGAAACAGACATGGGATTCAGGCAGATATTTTTCAGGACACTATCCTTAAGAATCTTTATTCTCTGAGTCATTTGAGACAGTTTTTGCCTCAGTGGCTTAATATGCCATCCTTTTATGATCTGAGTATAAAAAATTAAGTTAAAGAATGTGTTACCGTAAGTGATTTTTTTTAAGTTTATTTATTTTGAGAGAGAGAGTGCGCATGTGTGCACAAGCCAGGGAAGGACAGAGAAAGAGGGAGAGAGAGAATTCTAAACAGGTTCCACACTGTCAGCACAGAGCCCGATTAGGGACGCAAACTCACGAACCGTGAGATCATGACCTGAGTCAAAAATCGAGAGTTGGAAACCTAACCGAGTGAGCCACGCAGGCACTCCAGTCTTATTCTCTCTATGCCTGTATGTGTGAATTTGAGTTTGACTTTCAAATGCAGCTAGAAGTTAGGGAGTGTTTCCTTCATGATAAGCATTGATGTTCTGGGAACTTTTTTCTTCTTACTGGCCATAAGACTTGGAAAAGGAGACCTGGATTTGACTCTAGATTTTGCCACCAAATAGAATATCTTTGGTTCAGCCATTTAATTTAGCTTCATAATTTAGAAAGTAGGATTGTTAATGCCTGTCTCACCAGGTTTAAATAAACTGTTGCCCTTTTCTTTTCATTATGTTTCATATAAATACTTTCAAAATCTTACAAAATCAAAGAAGAGACATGAACACAGAGATCCTATCGTAGGCCACAGAAGTGATTTGCCCAGTCAGAAGTACCATCTAGGTTTCTTGAATTCCATCTGGTACTTTTTACCCTTATACCTGACATATTTACAGGCATCTTTTCCATCTTTATTCATTTTATGCATTTGCATTTAACTTTATAGAACAGCAAAATCCAGTATGTACAGAAATAAACTCCTGAATACCATATAAACTTCAATTTTGGAGGAGTGGTCACTGAATGATATGTCTAGGGTTGTTCATTATTATATCTCTGGTGCCCGGCCTAGCTGGAATAGTGCCTGACACACTCAGATCTTTACCTTATGAGAATAATTCATTCTATAAAAAAAAAGGACATGTAAACATGGATCCAATTAAAATGGGGAAATAAATCAGTGAAAAAGTTTTGATTGGAACTTTATCTTGAATATGGAACCACAGATTATAAAAGTAAATTAATCTTAGATTTAATAAAATGTAGATTATAATGAAAATTCCATGCTAAATTTTAGAATGGACAATTTTTGACAAAACTATTTTACAGCCAATTAACTTCACTTTTTCATGTTTGACTTTTACAACAGGAATATAGACTTTCTTTTCAAAAAAACACTTTTTGAAACCGTGAAGGTTTCATCATTTTTCCGAGGACGTTTCTTTTTTTTAATTTATTTGTGGGGGGAGAGAGAAGGAGAGTGAGAGAGAGAGAGAGAGGTGGGGAGAAGGGCAGAGAGAGAGAGAGAGAGGGAGAAACAGAATCAGAATCAGAAGCAAGCTCCAGGCTCTGAGCTGTCAGCACAGAGCCTGACATGGGGCTTGAACTAACAGACTGCGAGATGACCTGAGCCAAAGTTGGACACTTAACTGACTGAGCCACTCAGGCACCCTCCAAGGACCTTTCTTAATCTTGAATATAATTATTTAAATAAATTTCTCTTTTCAAGTATCTGTTATATCATTCCCCTTGTTGATTATTTGTTAGTTGGTCTTTAATTGGGCATAGCCCTTAACTGTCAGTGGCTTTGTATAATATTGTAATGGTTCTCCAACGTTACTTTGATCTACTTGTAGATTTTCTGTATCTTATGTAAGAATTTTAATTTTGGGGGCACCTGGTTGCTCTGTCGGTTAAGCATCCGACTCCGGCTCAGGTCATTATCTCACTGTTCGGTTTGTGAGTACGCGCCCTGCATTGGGCTGTGTGCTGACAGCTCAGAGCCTGGAGCCTGCTTCGGATTCTATGTCTCCCTCTCTCTCTGCCCCCGCCCCTCATGCTCTGTCTCTCTCTCTCAAAAATAAACATTTAAAAAAATTTTAAAGAATTATCATTTTGATTTGCAGGTGATTTGTATTTGTATAAACTGAAATATTAAAAAATCATTGGGAAAGGATAGATGTTTTTAAGAGGAAAGGCCCACTTCATATAGCCACATTGGTCATGCACTGCAGAACTTTAAGGGATGTCTGAAGAGAGAAAGGTGTGAGGAATGATTTAATTTTCTTTGTGGTTGGTTCTTAAGTGAGTGTTTTGATGTTATGATATGATATGATATGTTTTCCTACCTAAGCATATAACTACAGGGACTCAGATAATCAATAATGTGGTCATGAGAAACCCCTTCCCCATCACTCGTGGTTAATAAAAATTGTTGATTGAATGAGTGAATATACTGGATCTGCTTTTCCTGTATAATTTAATATTGTGTTCATCTCTCCAAGAAAATAACTAGAAATAAAACACGTGTGACAAATGTAGTATTAAAAAGCATATGAATAAAGAATTTTTAAGCGCTGACTCTATATGAGACATATCATAAGCCCTGCAGGGTATATGAGGATAACTTAACCATGATCAGTTATGAGGCTTATATCCAAGAGATCATAAATATTGATAGTTAAACCACAATGTTGATTTTCTGTAATGAATATACAAGCATTCAGATATTCAAAAGACTGTTGTCTCTCTTGATGTAGTTAATTTAGGAGCCTTATTTATTGATTCATTCACTGCACTCAAGAATTATTTATTGTAGACACACTATGAGACGGGCATTTTCCAAGTATAGGGGATTTATTGAGGACAGAGTATGTAACAGGCATTTTCCGAGTACAGGAACAAGTTGGACAAGTAGTTCTCATGAAATTTACATCTGTTCGGAGGAGACAGACAACAAAACAACAGATTAATAAACAAGAAAAATATCCGATAATAAGAATTCAGGTGCTGTGAGGTGAGAACATCATGTATCAGATGCCACTTTAGGTGGCAGATCAGTGAAGACCTGTCTGAGTGATCAGCCAGATGTAGGTGCCGGGAGAGCATTCCAGACTGGGGGCAGTTAGAGCTTGGTTGCTTGAGGAGCCCCAGGGAGGCCAGGTAGGGGATTAAAAGAGCTTGACTTTTATTCTCTATTCACTGAGAAGCCAAGTAGGATAATTAAGATGTTAAGATATACTTTGTTAAAAGATTGCTCAGGCTGCTATGGGGAGAATGGATTTGAAAGGGGGCAAGTATAATATAGAAAGACCAGTTAGGTGCAGGTGATCATAGTCCATAGTGAGAGGTGGTGGAACTTGGACCAGGGTGTAATGCAGGAGATAGAAATGAACAGATTGGGATACAAGATTTGGGAGTCACATTGACAGGACTCGGCCTGGATGTGAGATTTGAAGGAAACAAATTTCGAGAAATTCCTAGATGTTGGTTTGAGTAACTAGGGAGGTGATGGTGTTCTTTATTAATATGAGGAATCGCTTCTCGGCCTTTTGGCTAAGATCAAGTGTAGTATTTGTTCTTATCAGTTTAATATTAATATGAGGAAAACTGGCAGGGAGTGAGATTGGAGCAACACAACAGGTAGGGCGTTAGGAATTCTGTTTTCACCCATTGTAAGTTGTCTGTTTAGATATCCACCTCGAGTTGTCAAGTCAGTATTTTGAATTAAAAAAAAAGTTGATCACCATTTTCCAGTGAGAAGGTAAGAAATAAATTGTACTAAATTTTAAGTTGGTAGCTGAAATAATTCAAATGCCTATTTTTATATTGATTTAACAATTTAAGTTACCTGTGCATATTTTTAAATCACATAAAATATGTTAATTTAGACATAGTGCTTTTTTTATCTACATTTTACAAAACAATTTTATTCAAAAGCTTCCTGTACATTTTTGACAGCTTCACATGCATTTTTGACATCAGTTTCTTTGGCACAACTACTGCAATTCTGGGGGGTTATGTAAGTGTTTCTTCTTAAAGGGATCTTTGAAAGGCTTTTATAATAGTATCCAACACTTGAAATTCTGAGGTCATCCTAGTAATATCTGTGTTATTATTTTTCTTACCCATTCCATTCTAGACTGGCATATTTTACAATAATGTATATTTACCAAATAATACATTGTTGTTCAAAATAAAATAATTAAGGCAATATCTGATAAATGGAAAACAACACAGATTCAGAAATAAGGCAACCTTTTCTTTTTCCCTCCGTATCCTTCTTTTTTCACTCAATAAATTGTGGAGATTATTCACAGCAGTACATGTGACCATTTTTCAATGTCTGCCTAGTAATCCATTATATAAATGTATTTAAACAGCCTTCCAGTGGTGATATAGGTAGCTTATTATCTTTGCTATAACAAACAGTGCCATAGTGAATATGCTGGTACTTCTTTTGTGTAAAATCTCTGGAACAAAGGATAAATGCATTTTAAAATTTGTTAGATATTGCCTATTTACCTTCCAAGGAGGTGGTGGTAACAATCTTTCGACTGCCAAGAAGAATGAAGAGTATATACCAACACTCTCCAAAATAGTGCATTGTCAAACTTTTTTTTTGTCCTGGCCTTTTAGTGAAAATAATACGTAATTGTAGAGTAGGTATTGCATTGTTTTTATTATGGAAAATTCTTTTAAATATCCTCAGAGGTAGTAAATTTTTGTCTTTTGACAGGGAATTTGAGTTTGGGAAAAGAAAGCCTTATGCGTAAGAGATATTAAGTTAGTTGTTACTTTAAGGTTTTGTTTGGTTTGGTTTTATTTTGTTGGTTTTTCTTCTATTTGTTAGTTTTGAGAAGAGGGCTTAGTGAAAAGCAAGATCTAACTTTTAGAGAAAATTAATATTCTTATTTATCTTATAAATTTTCTTAGAAGCTAAGTTTCAAAAGAAAAGCTCCAAAATGTCTAAAGTAATGGCACTATCAAATGGTATAAGATTACGTTTTGCCAAGGGGAATCATTTGAATTGAACAATCATTTGGATGTATAGTGTGATCTGAAGTTTGTTTAAAAACAAATCGCCCACTGTGAAGCCTTTAGCTCAAATGGGGTTCTTCCACAGAAAGGTACGTTAAAAACAAATAATTTAAATTTTCATGGGCAGAATTTTTAAAATTAGGTATTGCATACTTTTTAATTTTCTTCCTTTATACCAGAAGTAGATAATCTAGAAGAAGAGATCATTTTTACCATTGATGAACAAGCATTATTTGGATAATATTTACAGAAGTCTATAATTTTTCTACAAAGCAGGCCAAATTATTTATATTTTTCCCTTCTAAATCTAATCTGTATATAGCAATATGGATAAAATTACCTAAAATTAGACATATTAGCTAGCCAAATTTAGTTAAATATTTGTTTTAAATTTTAAAATGTTTCACTTCAGAACAAGTTATGCTTTAAACAGCAAACTGATTTTTGTACTTATGTTTTCCTCAGACTTTGTGAAATTTAGTGTCTTTTACTCTAACACAAACTGCTTTTGAGAGAAGCAGACTTGAAGCTTGATGTGTTATAAATCAGATATCTGAAAATCTATGTATATAGGCATCAGACTTTATTAAAATGTTCATTGTGCCAATTGTTCTCTACAGTTTTTCAAAATGAAACTGTCTTAAACAAACCACGTTATTTTTAGTTTCTGTGAAAAATTGAATTACTATCTGATCAGTTTGCTGTGAGAGAATTTTTAGCAGTTTTCAGGGATAGCACCTTTCTTTCTTAAATATGTAATATGTCTGCATTCTGTTCTTCAGAGAAATGGTCAATGCCTGGTTTGCTGAGAGAGTCCACACCATCCCTGTGTGCAAAGAAGGTATCAGAAGCCACACAGAATCTTGCTCTTGCCCCTCGCAGCAGAGTCCCCGTGCAGATAGCAGTGCACCTGGAACACCAACCAGGAAAATCTCTGCCTCCGAATTTGACCGGCCTCTTAGACCCATTGTTGTCAAGGATTCTGAGGGAACCGTGAGCTTCCTCTCTGACTCAGAAAAGAAGGAACAGATGCCTCTAACCCCCCCAAGGTTTGATAATGATGAAGGGGACCAGTGCTCAAGACTCTTGGAATTAGTGAAAGATATCTCTAGTCATTTGGATGTCACAGCCTTATGTCACAAAATTTTCTTGCATATTCATGGACTTATCTCTGCCGATCGCTATTCCCTGTTCCTTGTCTGTGAGGACAGCTCCAACGACAAGTTTCTTATCAGCCGCCTGTTTGATGTTGCAGAAGGTTCAACACTGGAAGAAGCTTCAAATAACTGTATCCGCTTAGAATGGAACAAAGGCATTGTGGGACACGTGGCAGCATTTGGTGAGCCCTTAAACATCAAAGATGCTTACGAGGTAAGTGGGGAATCATTGAGATGGGGTAGCAGGATGAGGAGAGGAACATGGATGGAACATTGGACAACTGCTGGGAATGGTAGGGATATTTCAAGCTGAGATGTAACAGGATTACTGAATGTAGTAATTTGCATACTTACTTAAAATTGGTACGTATGGTAAGAACTTTCCCATCTTTTTAAATGCCAGGGTTTCTTTATTTGTGGTTGAGTCAAGGATATGGGCCCTAGAGAAAGCTTGTCTTGTTTTCTTCTTGGTGATAATTTAACATAGCTCATCTCATAGTTGTATTCTCTTTTTGACTATAATTATCCTTATCTATTTTATCTCCCAAGGATTTTACTGACAATCTAAAATGCTAGGTCCAAAACCTGTCAAAAAACGAAACCAGTAGTCTTTTTTCATTCATTTGTTCATTCATTTATCTATTTATTCGAATTAATTATATTCATTCATTTGAAGTCCCGTTGACACCAAAATCTGACTTTCTTTCTTTCCATATTTTCTTTCATTTATTTTATTAAACAAATGAATTTATGTCTTCAAAAAAATAGAAATTGTTGTTCTAAAATAGTTCAGAAAGATTTGGTATTTCTTCTACTTTGCTTCAATTATATACAGGTCTTTAATTATGGTCTTAAAGATTACACTATATGATTCTTCAAATTTTTCATTTAAAATTATCTTTTTTATTAATAGAATTACGTTTTTTTAAAGATTTATTTATTTTTGAGAGAGAGAGCACAAGCAGGGAAGGGGCAGAGAGAGAAGGCGACAGACGATCTGAAGCAGGCTCCGCGCTGACAGCAGTGAGCCCGATGTGGGGCTTGCACTTACCAACCATGAGATTGTGACCTAAACCAAAGTTGGACTCTCAATCAGCTGACCCACCCAGGTGCCCCAGAATTATGGTTTTTAAATAAAGCATCTTAGGGACACCCGGGTGGCTCAGTCGGTTAAGTGTCTGACTCTTGATCTTGGCTTAGGTCATAATCTCACAGTTTGTGAGATCCAGCCCCATGTGGGGCTCTGTGCTGACAGTGCAGAGCCTGCTTAGGATTCTCTCTCCTTCTCTGCCCCTCATCCAATTATGTGTGCGCGCTCTCTCTCTCTCTCTTTCTCTCAAAATAAAGAAACTTAAGTAAAAAATATAAATAAATAAAACATCTTAATTGAATCGCACTTTATCAGGTATTTTCAAGCACTGTAGTAGAACAATTGTTCTAGCTACCTACCATGTGGTACACTAAATATTCCGTGGCAATCCCGGTTTGCAATTCCTCTCTGTAATTTGAAGGGTCATTGCTTTTTTTATTCATCCCTGTATTCATGAGAGCTAATGCAATGCCTGGCACATAGTCAAGTCTTTTTTTTTAACATTTATTTATTTTTGACAGACAGAGACAGAGCATGAGTAGGGGAGGGGCAGAGAGAAAGGAAGACCCAGAATCAGAAGTAAGCTGCAATCTCTGAGCTGTCAGCACAGAGGTGGATGGGGGGCTTGAATCCACCACCCGCGAGATCATGACCTGAGCTGAAGTCAGACACTTAACTGACTGAGCCACTCAGGTGCCCCAGTAAAGTCTTTTTTTTTCCAAAAATTTTTAATGTGTATTTATTTTAGAGACAGAGAGACAGAGCACAAGTGGGGGAGGGGCAGAGAGAGAGCCAGAGACAGAATCTGAAGCAGGCTGCAGGCTCTGAGCTGTCAGCACAGAGCCCGATGCGGGGCTCAAACCCACAAACCGTGAGATCATGACCTGAGCCAAAGTCGGACACTTAACCGACTGAGCCACCCAGGCATCCTCCCAGTCAAGTCTTAATAAATATTTACTAAATTAAAATTATATAGTAGATAGGATAGGTAAGTAGAATAGAAAGGAGGAGGTCATAATAGATGCCCAGGAAAATGTGGTAGGTTCAGGGAAGCAGGAGATATCATTAGTTGGGGAGATGAAGAAATGTTTCTTTGAGGAAGCACCGCTTGATATGGACCCTAGAAAACAGATAAGATTTGAATAGATTGGTTTGTGTACATGGTGAAATCCAGATGCAAAGAGAAGTTGAAAGAAGCAACAGGGCAGGTGCACGACATGTCATCGTATAGACGTGTGGGTAATAGTGTAGACATTGAGGAGCTATGGGAGCAGAGCCTGGAGATTACTGGGGTCTTGAATGCCAGGCTGAGGGGTGTGTATGTGGACTAGAACCACGAGGAATAATTAAAGGTGGTTTGAAAGGGGGATTGCTATGATTCATACTGTGCTTTAGCAGGATGAATTTTACAGTGGTCATAAAATGAATTAGAAAAATTCTAGAAACTGGGAGGACAGATCATTGAATAGTGTGAGGCAGTGAGTACCTGAACCAGGACACTAGCCTTATGAGTAAAAGAAAGGAGTGGATTTCCGATAAAGAAGTGGAATCCGTTGGAGTTGGTTGCTAATAGGAGTTGAAAGTGAGGGGAAAGGAGGAGTTAGGATGACTGAGGGTTTGAAGATGGGTGAGTAAATATGGTAGCCAGTGAGGAATATTGAGGGCAGGGATTTAGGGAAAGATGTGAAATCCTGAGGTATTTTCCAGAATCCATTCTATACAAGAAGTTTATTCAATTTTGATTCTTCTTGGAGCTCTCTCTGCAACTTCTATGAGCTCTGGAGCAACGTCACACCGTCGCAGACTACAAGCGGGGTATTAAGGACACAGCTGAAGGATTGCTGCCAAATTTGCAGAATTCCCTTCCTGTCTTAGGTGACAGCTGGGTTTCCACTTTTCAATGGCACTATAGTCCCAAGTACAGTAGGACCATAAATATGCTTCAGCTTCGCTGAGAAAGCCTTCATTTGTCTGCGTGGTTCTAAGTTTCTGCAGCCCTGAGAATTTCTTCACTTATATGCATTTTGTTTAATACGCTTACCATTTTTGACAGTGTCAGTTTTATTTTGCAGTTAGTAATGATTTAATTCTTGTACTGCTGTCTCAAAGGGGTCCATGTCCTTGATTTGCAGTGCTTCCAGGGTGAAGCGTCTTAGCCTGTGGATTCTTCATGTTGCTGCATCACCCTTGGCACCCTTGATCCGTGTTTATAGTGGCCCTGCAGAAGTTATTTGTGTCCCAAGGATTTCATTTAGAAGTTGTGGGGTTGATCTGTGACACACAGTTTACATTGCTGTTGACAGTAGAAGTCAATTGGCTAATGGATAATTCATAATTCATAGCCTTTTGTGAAAGTAGTCAGAATGCATTCTGTTTTCTAAGTCCTACCTCTTTAAACATGCATCTGTGAAAATTACACCCTAAAAACAGTATTTCTTAAAGCTTATTTGACCATAGAACCCTTGAAAAGTTGTGCAAAACCCCGAGGTGGCCATGAAACATAATCATACTCAGATTGAAGCTAAAAACAAAAAATAGTCTCATAGATAAGTCAGTTATAAGAAGTGGTCAACATTTGATTCGTTTTTTAAAACTTTGTGACAGAATGATATAAATGTGAGAAGTCATCTTATTTTATTACTAATAAAATAACACATTCATTTATTTAAAATATAAAACAAGATCCATAACTTAAACCAGTGATTCTCAATCAGACCGCAAATACTAATGAGAGGGTATTTGCTGTCTATAGATAGATGTTTAATCACACATCATCTCCTTCTGCATGAGCCCATCATTCGTGTAACTTTCCTGAATGTGGCACAGCATTTATTGATAATAAGATATTAAAACGTAATCATCGGGGCGCCTGGGTGGCTCAGTCGGTTGAGCAGCCGACTTCGGCTCAGGTCATGATCTCGCGGTCTGTGAGTTCGAGCCCCGCGTCGGGCTCTGTGCTGAGATCTCAGAGCCTGGAGCCTGTTTCAGATTCTGTGTCTCCCTCTCTCTGACCCTCCCCCGTTCATGCTCTGTCTCTCTCTGTCTCAAAAATAAATAAACGTTAAAAAAAAAATAAATAAATAAAACGTAATCATCAGGACAACTGTATAAATGCATTTGGTATTCTTCTATATGAAAACTAGGTATCATCTAGTATCTATATTGGATTGTGTATAGTGAGGGTTTTTCAGAGAAATTGACTCAATAGGATACACATATATATGAGAAGAAGTTTATTACAGAAATTAGCTTACTGGATTATGGAGGCATAGAATTTCCACAGTCTGCCCACTGCCTGAAAGCTGGACAAGTAGGAAAGCCGGTGGTGTAATTCAGAGTCTGAAGGCCTGAGAATTGGGCAACCCGTAGTCTAAGTCTGTTGTGGGTTCGAATCCAAAAGCCTGGGAACCAGGAACTTCAATGGAGAGCAGGTGGGCAGAAGAAGGTAGATGTTTCAACTTAAGTAGAAAGGATGAATTTGTCCTTCCTCTTTGTTCTATTCAGGCCCTGAATGATTTAAATGGTGCCAACCTGCATTGGTGAAGATCTTCTTTGCTCAGTTTATTGATTCAAATGCTAATCTCTTCTAGAGACATCCTTACAGACATATCCAAGAATAATGTTTTACCAGCTATTCAAGCATTCCTTAGCTGAGTCAAGCTGACACTTAAAATTGACCATCACAGATTGCGTTGAACACCTAGTGTCATGCCCTACAGAACCCTCAAGATTCCCCAAGATTTCCTGTCAAAGGATTTGTATTGTCAAAACACTCCTTTTTCTCCTAAGTCAACCAGAATGCAAAACTTAGACTCTTCTCCTGTTTCCATAGGACAGCTACTCCAGGTATGCTATGATTTCTAGGAAGAAGACTTGGAGAGTTTTAGGGGAGGGTCTCATTGCCGTTCATATGGCCTTTACCATGTAGCTACTGTTCTTCCCCACCCCGATGACTTTATTCCTCCTTTTGCATTCCTTATCAAGATAAGTAAGTCTTTACCATCTCTCACTTTGCACATCTCACTTTATCAAGAAGTTTTCCTAAAGAACTATGAGCCCTCTGGGGAGCCTGGGTGGCTCAGTCGGTTGGGCATCTGACTTCGGCTCAGGTCATGATCTCACAGTCCGTGAGTTTGAGCCCCGCATCGAGCCCTGTGCTGTCAGTTCAGAGCCTGGAGCCTGCTTAGGATTCTGTGTCTCCCTCTCTCTCTGCCCCTCTCCCACTCATGCTCTGTCTCTCTATCAAAAAAATGAATAAACGTTAAAAAAATTAAAAACAAAAAAGAACTATGAGCTCTCTCAAAGAATTTCTAATGAGTAAAATGATTTCCAAAATGAATTTTAGAAGAAAGAAGTAACAATATCAACTGTTTTAATCTTGATAAATCTACCAATCTGTCATGATCTAATTGTACCCCAAGGAACATAGTGTGGGAACCACTATATCTGTCTTTGTTTAATGTTCTAATAAGTTTTAGACATTGTCTTAAAAATGCCACTCTGTAAGAGAAAAATAGCTTATAAATTGGCAAGTCTATGTTGTTTTCTGTTATTTTTACTTTTATGTAATTTCAAACTTAAGGGAAAGTTGTAAGTCTAGTAGAAGAAACTTCCATATACATACTACCCAAATTCTCCAGCTGCTTATGTTTTGCCACATTTACTTTATCATTTTTTTCTTTCATATATAATACATGTAAGTAATACGTGTATACTATTTTTCTGAACCACTTAAAAAGTTGGAAATATTTTTACTAAATTTTTCAGTGAATGTTTTCTAACTAGGATGTTCTTTTATATAATTTGAATACATTTGTCCAAATCAGGATTATGATACAATGCTATTACCTAATAGTCCATAGTTCAATTTAGTCTATTGTCCCATTAATGTTCTTCATAGCTATTTTTTCCTCTGATCAAGGGTCTGACCCAGAATTATATAATGAATATGCTTGTCATGTGTCTTTAGTCTTCTTTAAATCTGGAATAGATTCTCTGTTTCTTTATCTATCTGTACATATATTTTGAGAGTACAGGCTAATTATTTTGTCAAATTTTTGAGGAGACTCAAAGTAGGCATTTTGGACAGAACCACAGATATCAATGATGAGACCTTGTTTGGGCTTCCAAACAACAGTCAGTTCTTCATTTTTCCTATACCAGGTGGATATCCTACAACCCAATTCAATTCTGATGCTAACTGCTAGTAGTTAGCACTAACTACCACTCATAACTAACTGCTGACACTATACTGCTACTAGTTAGCACAGACCCCACAGTCTAAAGACTCAATCCCACTAGATTGTCCACAGTTCCCAGTTCAGATACCAGCCACAAACAGGGCCCCCAAGCTACCCACATTTATGCCAACCTACAAATTAGGTGATTCCTCTTTCAGGTTCAATAATTTGCTGGAATGAATCACATAACTCAAGGAAGCACTATATTTACAATTATAGTTTTATTTTAATGTATACAATTCAGGAACAACTAAATGGAAGAGATGCATTAGGGCAAAGAATAGGAGGTGGGGGAACACAGAAATTCCATTCCTCTTCCAGGAGGTGCACCACAATCCTAGCACGTAGATATCTTCACCAACCTGGACACTCCTCCAAACTTCATTGTTTTGAGGTTTTTTTAAATCAAGGTTTCATTATGTAGGCATGACTGATTAAATCCATTGGCCATTAGATTGAATTCAATCTCCAGCTCCCTCTCCCTTCTCTGGAGGTCAGGGGTGGGGTTCAGAGTTCTAACCCTATAATAAGTTGATTGATTTTTCTGTAGCCAGTCCCCATCTGGAAGCTCTCTGGGGCCCACTCATTTATGACTCATCTCATTAGCATGAACACAGGTACAGTTGAAAGGGGCTTGTGTTGACTATCAAAAGACTTTCCTGTTACTCAGGGAATTACAGGGATTTTAGGAGCTCTGTGCCGGAACCTGGGACAAAGACTAAATATATATTTTATTAAATACCCACAGTCTTCTCAACATATGTTACCAGGAAGCATGTGATTTTGATTTATCCCAGTGTTGATGTTAATTTTGAAAACTTGGTTAGTGGTGTCTACTAGGTTTCTCCACTATAAAGGTACAGTTTTTCTATTGTAATTAATAAATCTTATGATGAGGTACCTTGATATTGTGTAAATATTCTATTCTTCATGAACCTACATGTGGTAATTTTAGTATCCATTGATTCGCTAACTCCATCATAACTTCTATATTTTTTAGTTCTCATGTAACGAAGAGTTTGCCTTCTTTATTCATACATTCCTTTATTTATTTCACTATGGACTCACAGATTTTTGTTTTGTTTAATGAGTTATGATCTGTTATTATCTTTATTTATTCAAATTCTCAAATTATATCCAATTCGCCAGGCTCTGTATCTTTTTGTTATGTTGCCATCACTCTGGGTTTTCTTGCTTTCTTGTGGTCTGAAAGTTCTAATTGGCTTAACAATATGTTCCAGGCTTATCTTATACTTTCCCTGTCCTAGCCCTAGAATCATTCATTTCCCAAGGAACTCTGATTCCTTTCATTGGAGGAAATAACCAAGATAGAAGCCAAGATGTGAGCACTAGATGCGTTCATTACTTCTGGTATGTGTTTGTTGCTACCAGTATGTCAGTAGACAGAGCTAGGAAAAAAATATGTAAATATACAACACATGCCTATATTTTATTTATTTTTATATCAAAGAATTCTTAGTGATACCTTCAACACCTCAAGGTGCATTTTGTTTCTCTTCCTCCTTTTTCTATTGGGTGTTTCCTTCTCAAAAAATGAAGACCCAGGCTTCCTTATCTTTACATATTTATGCATGTTCAAACCAAGTCCCAAGCTCTTTACTCCTTTCTGTAGAATCTGGTGTCTCTCCCTTTAGGCTGAACAATTTCCATTAGCACTTCTTATAGTAAAAGTCTGGTGGTGACAAATTGTCTCAGTTTTAGTTTATCTGAAAATGCCTTTATTTTGCCTGTATTCTTGAAAGATATTTTCACTGGATAGACAATACTCAGTTAATAATTATTTTTCTTTCAACATTTTAACAGAATTTTCCCATATTTTTGGTCTTCACTTTTCTCATGAGAAGTCAGCTATCCTTTGTATTTTCATCTTACGTTTCTTATGTATCATTTTCATAATATGTGTGTAAGTTTAAGATTTTCACTAACTTTGGAGAAATTTTGGTCTATGTCTTTAAGTATTTTTCCACTCCATCCTCTTTCTTCTCTTTGGGACTCCAATGATATGTATGCTGGACCACTTGATGATGTCCCAGAAAACACCAAGGCTCTGTTAACTTTCTATAGGCTTTTTCCCTCTCAGTCCTTCTGATTGAGTACTTTCTGTTGATTTGTCTTCAGGTTCGCTGACCCTTTCTTATTTTGTTCTTCATCTGCTATTAAATGCATCGATGAACTTTTCATTTTAGACATTGTAGTTTTCAGCTCTAGAGTTTCCATTTGTTGTTTTTTTAAGTTTTTTTTTATAGTTTCCCATCTGTTCATTATTACCATGTTTTCCTTTAAGCCCTTAAGTACATTTATAATAGAAACTTTTAAGTCCTTGTCTGTTAATTCTAACATCTGAATCATTTTTGAGTCATTGTCTATTGACTACTTTTTCTCCTCCTCACTATGGGTTGCAACTGCAAGTTTTCTTCACATGTGTTGCGATTTTTTATTGTATGCTGGATATTGTGGATGTTTTCTTGCAGGGCATTTGGATCATATCATCCTTCTTTAAAAGAGGGCTGATATTTGTTCTTGTAGGTGGTGAAATTACAAATGATCTTTTTGGTTCTGCCAGACTTGGTGTTATTGTTAAGGTAGATCTATTTTTGTTTTGAATACTGTCTCTACACCCCTTCCCAAATCAAGGGTATGGTCCTTACTCCTAAGGAGTAGCCTTTCTGTGTCTCAGCTGAATGCCTGAGGTGCTTAGTGAGGTCTCTCTTCTGTTTGAGCTGGAGCTCCAGTGCCTCCAAATATTTACCTAATTGGTATCACCATTCTGCTTTCAGCCTTCAACACATAATTTTAGCTAGTTCTCTTAGAGCCTTGCTCTATACATGTCTGAAGTGAATAGCCACTCAGTCTTTTGCCACTCCTTTTACCCCTTCCCCTAATTCCCCAACATAGCTCTCTTATTAGGTACTTTGCCTCGCAAATTTTAGCCACTTTAGAAGCCCTGAATTCCTTTCAATTCCATATGGAACTGTTACTGCACTTGTGTACCACCTACCTTCTTGCCAGCAGGAAAATGCCCCTGGAAGAAAGCCAGAGTATTGCCTGGTTGTCATGTGTATTCCCCATTTTCATGGTCTGTAGTTTAGCTGTCTCATATATTTGTCTAGTCTTATATTTTTCAGTAGGAGGGCATGTCTGGTACCAGTTGCTTTATTTTAGCAAGTGGATATCCAAGGCTTATTTTTTTTTACACTGTTCTCATAAACAGTCAAAGGAATAATCATGATAATAGTACCGCTCCATTTTTTCTTTGGTGTTGGCTGGAGCTAGAGCAGTTAAAAGTTCTCTATGTGTATTGCCTTTGCCCTGAGTGCATTGTTAGGAAAATTCTTTGAGATGACCAAATTCACCTAAGATGATTTTGAAGCATACATTATTCCCACCTCCTTCAATGAAATGAAATTTAGGCTGCTGTTGATTTTAAGCTCTTAGTATGCCCCCAAAGCTGTGAAAGTCCTATTGTCAGTCTGTCAAACTCTATTGCTTTGATTAGATAGTTGAGTTTGGTTCTCTTCTTTATAAATTGGTCTTGTAATTTAAATATTCATTAACAAAAATGCTGAGGATGCATTTTATTCATATTTTGATTATTAGCTTGTAGAATAACCCACTACATAAGTTAATAATTTTTTACCTCTTTAATTCATCAATATCAGTATCCTGTCTGCCTTTTTAGATACATTCCAATATAGTATGTTATTTAAGAAAGATTTTTTTTAAATATTCAGCCAAAGTTTTCCCTGTGTCTCAGTATAACTTTGAGCATGTTTGCAAAAAAAGGCAAAAATGCAGTACTGTTTATTTATAATCTAAAATATTTATACTGATTTTCCACTATTTTATAACATCTGTCTTGAAATTCTCTTTAATGCCAAGTTCGACTTTCTTGGGAAATTTGGCCTCATTTCTGACCCCAGTTGATGGAATCTAGTGTAATCATTTACTTCATTCACAGCTTTGGCTTTACATGACTTGACTAATTAAAAAAATAAATAAATGACTTTCAAAGATGAGGATTTTCCAGTGTGGCTATTCCATGTTCTCTGAAGGGAATTCCAAAAACAGAGCTTTTAGAGCAATGTTGCTATAATTAGGTTGAGCATGTAACTTCCCAAGACTATTGCTTTGAGGGGAACAACACTCATTCTGGTATGTTTGTTTCCATTCTAATATTATCTCATATAGTAGTATCTGTCCATTTCACCTAGTGTGTTTTCCCCCTCACTTACAAGGTTTGTTTTAAACTATAATAACCTAAGAATGATCACATTTGATAACGGTGATATTATTTGTTAATTAAGTCCTTCATTTATTTACCAAATGCTTTGGACTTCTTTTGCTAGTGTTGGGAATACAGTGACAAACCCCCCAAAAAAAATCCCCTCATAGAGTTTATAGCCTAACTTTAATATTCCCAATCTAAAGTTCAACAAAAATAGCCTGTACCCTTCTTTCATTGACCCATATTTAGAACTTTTACACCTCTCAGAAGTCCTTTGTGGTTATTGGATGTGTATGATGTAATTTGTAAGAAGAAAAAAAAATACAAAGATTAAGGAGTTGTTTACAGTCTGATTGAGGCCATACAGCTTGTTTTACGTACACATACACATGAAAATATTTAAAATTCCTATGAACACCTGAGATAAAAGAACAGAATACTGAGGTAAAATATAAACACCATTATATGAGAAGTAAAGTCAATATTAAGCTGGTCACTTTGGAGTTGGTAGGTTTTATAGGAAAAATTTCAGAGCAGAGATGCTTTTCTTTAAGATGGCACAGAAGAATCAGATAGCCAAATGGGAACAGGCAAATTGTATTACAGAGGTGGAGAGTTGCCGCTTTTTTGTGAGTCTAAGGAATGCTATCTAAATCAGTTAATATTTTGAATTTCCATTATTTCTGAACATTTGTTTGAGTCTGTATTTTTTTGGTTCTCATAAACACTAGCTACTAAAAAATATAAATTTATCTTTGTCAAAGATGATATGTACTTAGATGATTTGATGTCTTACCCAATGATAAAATTGTCATTCAGAGCAACAAGGTAAGTTGAAGGTTAGATTTTTCTAATCTTATAAATCAGAAAAATCAAATATGTCCTTGAACAGGTCAGTCATTAAATTGAATTTCTTTTTCTTTACTAGGATCCTCGGTTCAATGCAGAAGTTGACCAAATTACAGGCTACAGGACACAAAGTATTCTTTGTATGCCGATTAAGAATCATAGGGAAGAGGTAAGCCAATTTTCCATTTTGTAAAAGGTCATTTGGAAACACTTTTCTTTTTGAAAAAAACTTTTACTTTGCATGTTTATGAAATAATACTGTAGTGACAAGTTAATTACAAAGAGCTTAAATATTCTCCTAGATTTTTTTTATTTGGACTTTAGATAGGGCTGAATCTTGATAGAGACTTTACTTTGACTTAGAACTAGATTTCAGACTTTTTATTTCCTTACCTCACTACCCCACCACCACCCTAGGGCCTTATTCTCTTTTACAATACATAATTGTGATTGTGGTTAGAATCAATTTATTTCACATTATATTGGAAGCATCTGAATAATGTTCATTTCATAAATGGTTATCCAATTGTAATGGTCATCAGCTGATTTTGTGGGGAGGCATTCAAAATGAGGTTTTGAAAACATGAAAATTGTAGCTAATTCCAAGTACATTTCATTGTGAAATTATAACAAGCAAATGAAATGTTTTGGTTTATATTTCATCTGCCTAGAAGGTTTGGATTCTGTTAGCACTAAATTCCCTCTTCACCCATACTTATTTGAAAAAAAAAAAGTTAATAAATTAACAGTCAAATTGTATGTTTCAGTTAAACGTTTTCAGTCCTGACTGCACATCACAATCAACTGAGGAACTCTAAAATACTACCAATTAAATCTGACTCTCTAAGGGCAGTGTATAGACACTGATATGTTTTTAAAGCTCTCCAAATAATTCTAAAGTGTTGCCAGGGTTGAAAATCACTACTCGAAGTGAAAACAAATACATCGGAAGCACCCACACTGGGGTATCTTAACCTTGGCTGCACATCAGAATCACTTGGGAAATATTGAGAAACTTTAATGCCGAGGCTTCACCAGAAATCAGTCTCTGGAGTTGGGGCACAAGCATCAGTATTTTGACATTCCCAGGTGATTACAATATGCAGCTAGATTTGAGAACCACTACCAAAGATACTAAAAACACTTCGATGCTGCTGCTTGATATATATTCAAATTATGACATCTTTCCTTTCTCTCCTCCATCCGGTCCTTTACCAAGTTCCATTGATTTTCACTGTTGGAATTTTTCTCACTTCAGTTCCTTTCCTTTCATACTTATTGCCATAATTCAGATATTGAAGCAGTGCTTGAACTTTTAAAATATTCTCGTAAGAGGCTTCTGTACTTGCATTCAGTTTCCCTTCAGTCCTCCCTGCTATATGCCCTGGGAATTTTCCTAAAACACAGCATTCTAAACCAGTGCTTCTAAGACATGAATGTGCATATGAATCACATAGGGATTTTGTTAAAATGCAGTTTCTGAATTCTGTAGGCCTAGGTGGGACCTGAGGTTCTTTTCTAACAAGCACCCAGTTGATGCAGACACCCCAAGTCTGCAGATCACAATTTGACTAACAGGATCCTAAACAAGACTATTTTTCAGTAGTCTAAAATAAGTTCTCAGTGTCTTAGAGTTGCTACCTGGTTTTTTAAAGGGGATAGTTAGAGCCAAAGTCACTAAAAGTACTTGCAGTTAAACCATGAATATGAAATTAATTAATTAACTACTCAATTGATTAATTAATTCATTGGTTAATTAATTGGTTAATTATGTGGGTGAATAAATAAAATGGAAAATGCATGGACTAACGATGGGTTGCCATATATAGCAACTAAGAAGTATGTCCCTTGCAATATTTGTGACGTAGTTAAACTAAAAATTACTTGTCGCTCATCTGAAATTAAATTTGACTAGCTTTCCTGTATTTTATCTGATAGCCGTAGTTGTAAACCAAGAGCTAGGATTCTGTGCACTTGAGAAGACTGTATTCAGCTTCTAGTTAGTTAAGTATATGGGAAAATTGTGATCCAGGAAACAACTTTGTACTGGCCAAAGACTCAGCCTGAATCATTCTCTGATTAACTTCTCTTTCTAAATAGTGTGAACAATCTCACCAACATTGGGGATTAGGGGAACCCATGAGAATGTGCAACAAAACCACCAGGGCAGAGTGAGTGGGACCACAGGATACATGTGTTTCTCTCTTTATGACTACCTGGGAAGATGACTTAAATTAAAACAAGCAAAAGGCTGTATTGAGGTATAATTTAACACAATAAAATTCATCCATTTTAAGTGTATGGCTTGATGAGTTTTGGCAAATGTGTATACAGACATGTAATCATCACTGCGATCCAGATACAGAACATTTCTGTCACCTCAGATATTTCCCTGTACCCCTTGCAGTTGATCCCATCCCCCTCCCTCCCTCAACCGCTAACCCCTAACAATCACTAGTCTGTTTCTTGTCACTATTGTCTTTGCCTTTTCTTAGAATGTCATATAAATGGATTCCTACAGTATATAGTCTTGTGTGCCTGGTTTCTTTCACTTAGTACAATGTTCGTGAGATTCATCCATGTTGTTGCAAGTATCAGTAATTTGTTCCATTTTATTTTATTTTATTTTATTTATTTTATTTTATTTTATTTTATTTTATTTTATTTTATTTTTTTAATGTTTATTCATGTGTTTTGAGACAGAGTGTGAGTCGAGGAGGGGCAGGGAGAGAGGGAGAGGGAATCCTCAGCAGGTTTTGTGCTCTGTCAGCGCCGAGCCTGACTGTGAGATCATGACCTGAGCCAAAGTCAAGAGTCCTGTGCTCAACTGACTGAGCCATCAAGGCATCCCAATTCCTTTTTATTGATGAGTGATTTATTCCATGGCGTGAATATACTAGTTTGATTATTCATTCATTGGTTGATAAACACTTGAATTGTTTCCAGTTTTATGAAAAAAGCCACTATTATGAAAGAAGCCACTGTGAGTGTTTGCATACAGGTCTTTGTGTGGACATAATGCTTTCGTTTCTCTTTGGTAAATATATAGGAGGGGACTTGCTAGGTCATATGGTAGGTGTATGTTTAATTTTATAAGAAACTTCCAGACTCTTTCCCAAAGTGGCTCTACCACATGTGTTCTTACCAACAACATAAGAGTTCCAGCTGCTTCACCTCCTTGGCAACATGTGGTATTATCAGTTTTTAAAACTTAAGCTGTTTTAGTAAGGATGATTTGAATTTGATTACGTGAATATATATATATTCATATAATATATTCATATAATATATACATGAATATATTATATGAATATATATATATATATATATATATATATATATATATATATATATATTTAAAAAACCCCACTTTCAACTAGGGCTGTCTGCTTACTTCCAGATCTGATTAAAGTGGGTCCAGCTACAGGTCCCAGATTGTGATTGTCCAGAGCTCTCCCTCAGATTCCTGCTAGGTTCCTGAGCAACCTTAGTCTGCCTGCCTCCATGTCCCTTCATCCTCTCCTGCTGTCTCTGCTTTACCCTGTAATGACTAGATAGGAAGCCAGGGCTCTTCACTGGTCTTCACAAAAGTTCACTCACACCAAGCATTTCATGGAACAAAGAAACCTTCAGTAACTTCACTAGAGACTTAGTAACGTTATCAAAAGGAGGGTTTCCAAACACAGCTTTTAAAAGGTCTTGCTGACTGTCCCCACTCTCTACCTTCTCCCACCTGCTCCCTCTCTCCCATACTGGCACCATGCAGTTCAAAATTATTTCCTGTGAGAATCATTTCTTCAGAGAAAAAGGAATGAAGAGAAACAGAATAGAATCCTCTGCTATGCAAAAGAAAGAAAGAAAGAAAGAAAGAAAGAAAGAAAGAAAGAAAGAAAGAAAGAAAGAAAGAAAGAAAGAAATTTGGCTGACAGAACCAAGGCCAGTAAGAAGATGCAGTATATGACTTTCAGAATTATCTTCAAATTTATAGCTATGTAGACAAACTCAGGGCAATGTTACTTTTGTGTAAATAAAGAAGTACTCTTTTTTCACAAAGTTTTTGAAGTTAAGGTGGAAGGCACAAGTAAAGCTTTGGGAGTAATTGCCTTTTTTTTTTTTTAAGTTTATTTAGTTATTTTGAGAGAAAGAGTTCGAGAATGCGCCCGTGTGAGTGGGGGAGGGGCAGAGAGAGAGGGAGAGAGAGAATCCCAAGCAGACTGCATGCTGCCAGCACAGAGCCTCATGCAGGGCTCAATCTCATGAACCGTGAAATCGTGACGAGCAAAATCAAGAGTCAGTCCCTTATCCAACTGAGCCACCAAGGTGCTCCTGGGAGTAGTTGTTAAGACTACTGGCTCTGGGCTTGAATCCCATTACCACTCACTTGATAAGTACCCAGGTTGCAATTAGTTAATCCCTTTGTTTTTCAGTTTTCTCATCTGTAAAATGGTGTTATAAAAGGACCTAACTCCTAGGGTTTCTGTGAAGAACAGATGGGTTCATGCATGCTAAGGGCTTACAGGCACACTGAAAGTGATCAATAAATGTTATGTTTTAAAAGGAGACCTAGAACTAACAGAACTTTTAGGAGAGATAAGGAATGATATAATTACACGAAGAAGTCATTAGCCACATGGTATAACCAGCCAGCTAGGACCAAGTGATAACCAGAGCAGTCCCTGCCTTAACCTGATCTGTTGCCCCCTAACTTTAAGCTTAAAAGAAAAATGCTTTTCACTGTTTGTGCTCATAAATAAGGTGAAATCAATTTGGTGTTTTCCCTTTTGTTAGTCCAACTGTATTGAGTAAGCCAATGCCAATTCCAACTAATTACCAGGGAACCTCAAATGAGGTGTGATTTTATAAACAGTCAGTAAATAGTTTATTTTACTGATTGTTCACAAAACGTCCTGGTACTTGTTAGTGACCAGTGTCTTAAGGCATAGACACTGACGCTGGAAAGCTGCTTGAATGGAGAAGCTGAATATTGAATACTAAAGCCTGAACTATAACAGAATGCAGAAAATTCAGGAAGAGTTTTATGATTCAGAAAAATATTTAATTTCCTTATTTGCCTTGTCTTCCTTTGAAATATATCAACTAATTAAAAATTTTCTGGAGTTCTTTTCATTAATGATGTAATCTTAATGTGTGATAGAGCAATGCTTTTTTTAGAAATCAGGATCATAGATATTGCTAAACTTCTGTGACAGAAATTTATGAAAAGAATTGTAGTGGGTAAGTTTTTGCAATCTTCCCCTGTCCTGCTCCCTTCTAAGAGAATGGGGTTAATGCACAAAGTGGCGGGGGGGGAGGGTACTGAAGAAGCTTGAAGAGATTAAAACAATTTATTTTGGAAAGGTCAAAGAGCTGTTGGCTAGAGAAAATAAATGAAGATGAGAAGAGGAAGGGTCAAGGGAGAAAAGATAGCCAGCCCAGGCTGTATATTAGAGTGGTTTGAGGACTGTGGGGTAGGAACTTGGAAATAACTGCCTATCCTGTGGAAACTATTCTAAGGACCTGGCATATATTAATTCATTTAATCTTCCTAGCAGCCATAAAAGGTGGTCATTATTTGTTCCTACTTAACAGATGAGAAAACAGCCATGGAACATTTAGGGAACTTACCCAAAGTCACATAACTAAAAACTGGCAAAGCTGAGATTCAAATCTAGGCAATGTGTAAGTGAAGTAAGTCAGACAGAAAAAGGCAAATACCAGATGATTTCACTTATATGTGGAATCTAGAAAGCAAAATTAAACAAACAAATCAGAAATAGAATCATAAATACAGAGAACAAACTGGTTGTCACCAGAGGGGAGGAAGGTGAAACAGGGGATTAGGAGGTTACCAACCTCCAGTTTGAAAATAAAAAAGACATGGAGGTGAAAAGTATGGCTTAGGGAATACAGTCAGCAATATTGTAATAACTTTGTATGGTGGCAGATGGACTACACTTCTGTGGTCAGCATTTCATAATGTATGTAATTGTCGAATCACTATGCTGTGCACCTGAAACTAGTATAATATTGTAAGTCAGCTATGTTGTTGACTGTTCAACAACAACACAGATAGACAATCTGGCTATAGAGTAATAACATGGGAAAGAGGGTTTCTTAAAATTCTGCTGTGAGAATGGGGCATACCTGGCTGGCTCAGTCAGTTAAGCATCCGTGTCTTAGTTTCCGCTCAGGTCAGGATCTCACGGTTCCATGGGTTTGAGCCCTGCATCAGGCTCTGCACTGGCAGGGTGGAGCCTGCTTGGGAATTTCTCTCTCTCCCCCCTCTCTCTGTCCCTCCCCTACTCACTCTGTCTCTCTCAAAATGAATAAACTTAAAAAAAAATAATTCTGCTGTAAGTGATGACTGCATCCACTTTCTTCCACTGCAGTGAAAGGGCTAAGAGAGGGGGATGGGAGGTACACTAGTGTATTTAGTGTCGCTCATGCAGAGGCAGGACTTGAGGGTGAAAACAAGGAGATCTGGCTGTATTCTGATGACTTTTAATGTCAAGTGTTTAAACCACTCTGCAGACAGACTCCAGGAGGAAATTTTCTCCAGGGATAAAAGAGTTACGGGAGCATGTTTCATATTAATCTGGGCCAGCGTGCTCCAGCGGAGAACCATGATGTGCACATGAAGCATAATGAGAAAAATTGCAGCTAACATATGAATTTTAAAGACTGCTGTCAGATTTCTTTCAGACATACTGCAGGATTTTTTTGGACCTGGCACTTGGACCAGTTTTTATTTTTGTCGCTTGGCATTAGTCTTTTCTATGACCAGACAATTCTTTTATGTTTAGTAAAGAAGTGCAGGGAAATTCAACTCTTTCTATCTCAGATGACCCATTTCTCAAATACTGCCCTCCCCTGAAGTATTGCTCATTATGACATAGTAGAGATGCGTGTTCTTTTGTATTTATAGGCATTATGGAAGGCATTGTTGTGAAATAATGCAAGTTCTTTGAAAATTTCCTACTGATCTGAGCTGGAGATTATATCCAATATTGTCTTTCAGGCTCGTCTGAAATACCTGTTTTCTCTGTCGACTGTAGTTACTAAATAGAAATCTAATTTGGAATCACAAATTTTTTTTCCTCCTTTATTTTTATTTTAGCATACTGATTTTATTTTAACACACTTGATGACGTACTTACTACTCTCCGACGCAAATATAAGTTATGAGAAGATACATGGTAACTTTTTTCCAGTGTGATAAAGGAACATTTTATTTTAGCTAACTATCTAAATTTATATCTTCTTTTAAAAAAACCTGAAAATTAAAAAAAACCCTAATTTTTATGAATGTTTTTATGAGATAAATACTTTGATGAATCAAAGAAATTTCATGCCTGCAGAAATCACAAAATAAAGCATTAATGGAATCAGATGTGTATTCCTGCTGCAAACCTAAAGTTTTCTAGAATTTAGGTTCTATGATCTTATCTGCTTATTTTATTTTTTATTTAAAAAATTTTTTTTAATCTTTATTTATTTTTGAGAGAGAGACAGTGTGTGAGCAGGGGAGGAGCAGAGATAGAGGGAGACACAGAATCTGAAGCAGGCTCCAGGCTCCGAGCTGTCAGCACAGAGCCCGACGTGGGGCTCGAACCCATGAACTGTGAGATCATGACCTGAGCCGAAGTCAGATGCTCAATCAACTGAGCCACCCAGGCGCCCCCTTATCTGTTTATTTTAAAGTAATCTCATTTTTTTCCTCTGAATTATCTTGTTTGGACAAATAACTGTTGAATCCCTAAAATATGCAGAGCACTGGTCTAGGCAGTGAGGATATTTAAACAATGAAGCAAGGAAGGTACTTGCTGGAAATTTTTTTCAATTTCAAGATGTAGATCTTGTACACTAGACGTTAACTATCACTACGTGGTAACAAGACAGGTGTTAAATGAGTTCAGTATTCAACTCACTAGGTCAAAGGAATGACTGAATTTTGAGACCTAGAGAAATTAAAGAGGAAAGAAGTAAGCTGTGGTCTCCTGCAGCAGATTCCTGCTGTTTATATCACAGCCTTACGAGAGAAGCACATACAAGCTTTACATGAGAGGGTGGAGGCAGGGGAGACGCTTGCCAGCCATCTCGTGCTTAGACTGCCGACTGGGTCTTAAATTTGACAAGTAAGCTTGGAACAGATAAACATTATGGCTTTACGCATAATCCTTCAATTCTAAGTCAGGCTAGATGAAAATACAGCCACCAAAAAAAAGCAGAGTTTAATTGCAGACTGTCCGTTGATCTAGATCTATTTTAGTCTTAAAGAATTGGCTAGTTTTGTGGCCTTTTTAAAAAACGTATAAATTGTTTATTGCACTTGTTCCCCAGTGATACTCTTTCTCGTGGCCTTACTTTTAGAAACAAAACAAAAGTACTCCACAAAGTTTCCGTTTGTTCTGGACTTGATGTCATGATGGTGATGATCTTTTCTCATTGCTTTTCCATATTGCCTTTTAAATAATAAGCAAGTGTATTTTACAAAGAAGATGGCAAACACTTTCCTAAAGAAAAAAAAAAAAAACACTTGTTAAGAGCAACAGATGCTAATAGGTTAAATTCCTGAGGCTACACTGCTTATCCAGGAGAAGAAGAAAGGGTGAATGAAAGCTTGAGACTGATAGGCTGTCTTTCCCCAAATCTCATTTTTAATGCTCAGAAAATCTGGTTCAGACTGAAGACTATGTTTTATTCAATATGAAGTTTATCTTCATTAGTACTTTCAGGATACCCATTCCAGCACTTGTTCAAATGCATTACATTTTAATCTAATAGATCATTTACAAATTTAATTTTGAGAAGTTTTACATAGGCCCTGAAATAATGACTAGTAGAGGTCTGGAACATGTTGCAGATAAGCATAAACAATTCCTTTGTATAATATCTAACCCAGAACTACATAATTAGGATTTTTAATTATTAAATAATTTTCAGTTTTTCATGCACTCTTAACAGATTAAGGTGGTCGTCAATAATATTGCTACTCTCCATAGATATATGTGCAGACATCTGTATTCATTTAGTAAAAGCTACGATTACATAGGTAAAGTGCTTTATTACTCTATATTCTTTCTTATTATACCTCATCTAAAAATCTCTACTTATTTCACTTCTACCAGAGTGGAAGTGAATAATACAGGCTTAAGAAAAAAAATTTTTAATATTTTTTAATATTTAAGAAGATTTAAAAAAGAGCGAGAGATAAAGATCTTTAAAAATTTTTGAACCATATTTTTCTATTTGCATCACTTCATGGTAGTGAAATAAAGTGAAAAGTAACCTGGATTTAGGATTCCAGATCTGTTTGATTATTACACATTATTTGATGGTCATAAGTACTGTATTCATGGTCTTTTTCAATGTAACAAATTGCCCTAAGCTGAGTGATTTTGAACAACACACATAGATTATGTCACAGTTTCTGTGGTTCAGGGATTGTGGAGCAGCTTAGCAGGCTGAGTGGTTCTGGCCCAGGTTCCCTGCAGGGGGCTGCACTCAGGATACAGGCAGAGGTGTTTGGCTCATGCTTGAGGATCCACTTCCCAGAGAGCTCACTCACATGCTTGCTTGTTGGCAGGAGGCCTCAGTTCCTCACCAAGTGGGGCTGTCCATAAGTTGCTCAGTTTCCTCACCATGTAGCAGAGGGTGGGCAAGAAAGAATCTCCAGAGCCCTGTCTGGCCGAGTCACCAGAGTTGTGCACCTTGGCTTCAAGGTATTCTCTTCTTTAGAAGCCCGGGCATCAAGTCCAGCCCAGACTCGAGAGGAGAGGAATTACGCTCCACGTCTTGAAGAGCGGCGTATTAAAGAATTTGAGGAGATGGAAACCACCGGAAGTACTAGATCTGCTTTGAGGCTTTTTCTCTTTCCTTAAAAATGGCCAGCTGATAAAAGAGGAATTTTGTTTGTCAGTTAAAATTATTTCTCACCCTTTCACGTACTAAACAATGACACGAATCACCAGAAGCAACATTTAAACAAAGGTGGAGAGTCGGTGTGTATGGCTCAGTTGGCATGGGGGAAAGAGAAAAGAGGAAGCAGAAAACTTAAAAAAAGGAAGACTGAGGAGAAACGAGGAAGATGTCTGCTTCTTTGGGCTGTGGCGAATGATTGAGGCATTAAGAGGCTTCTGAAATGTTATGTCACAAATGCTGGTCTATATGAGATCACTGTTTGCATGTAATGTAAATTTAATGTTCTGCTTCATAATATCCACAGGAAGTGCTCACTGGAATATCCTCGTTATCTCTCTGCACCATTGTTTTCTGCATCCGTTGATGAATCAAAAGCAGAGGGAATGTGTCTAGTCCTTTGGCACATTGTTTGCTTGAGTATAAACTGGAAGGAGGGAAGGGCGCAAAGACAAGACTGTGTAGGCAGGCAGAGGCAAGATCATGAAGAGCCATCCAATGCCCTGCAGAGGGGGTGCTGATTTTTTTTTTTTAAGGCGGGAAATATTTGCTATTACTTAAAGATCTGTATGGCCACAGCCTTAATGATGGACAGTTTCCTTGTTTAATATATAACCCAGAGCCACATAAGTTGACGCTTGATAGATCTTGATAAGTAAATAATTTCCGTATTTGTTCATGTACGGATAAAGTTTTGTATCCAGAAGCAGGGAAGTTGGTAAGGAGGCTTTTGCAGTAATCCAAGCTAGAAGTGGACCCAGGCTGAGGCAGAGGAAGCAAGAAGTGGATTTGTTGCACTTCTGTTTGAGAGATAGAGGGATTGATAAAATGGAGGAATAAGCAGAAGAATCTATAATACATTTAGGTTTTTTAGATAGGATGTAACAGAGGAGAGTTGTGATATTCCCTAAAGAAAAACATGTAACAGAAAGTATTGGTTTGTGGGGATCAAAACGATTAGCTCTCTTTTTTGGGATATGTTATTTTACTGTTGAATAGTTTCTTCTCTCTCCTTGAAACTCAAGGCTGCCTCCCCACCCCACTTTCGGCTGATGGCGTTGCTAAATATTTCAGTGAAAAAAAGCAATTAGAAGCATACTTCTATAAGAGAACTTATTCTGTCTCCCTTTCCCGCCCCTGCATCTGAGTCCACATACTCTGTTTTCCCTTTTACTTCTAGGGACAAACTGTCTGTGAAATAGCAAGGGTCAGTCTCACACGTGTGCACCAGATCTCTCTCCATATCGCCCACTCAAGGACAAATCTTGGCAGTTTCCCCCTTCCCAGTGGCCCATGCCCGGAATCAACAGTTTTTCCCTCTCTACAAAACTGGTTTGTCAGTATGCATATATGCTGTTATTTCCCTCATCTTAAAAGCAAAGCACCTACTGGACATCTCCTTTCAGAGACCACCTCATTCCTCTGATCCGTATCAGAGCAGGTCTTGGAAAGAGCTGCCCACAACCAGTTGCCATTTCCATTTCCTCCCATTCTCTCCTGAACATACTCCATCCATGCCTTTGCCGTCCCACTCTGTGAAAACCGTGCTTGGCAATGTCCTGTGACTTCCAGAGGGAGCCAGGGATCGTTCCTCAGTCCTCACCTGGCTGTGCCTATCTGCAACATGTGACATGTGACTGGGTGACCAGTCATTCCTCCAGGACAGATTGTTTTCACCTACTTTCTAGGACCTCAGAATCCCTAGTTTTCCTCCTGCCTCTGACTGCCTCTCTGCCCCCTTGGCTGGTGCCTGCTTATCACACTGCTGCTGCTCAGCTCAGCCCTGGACCCTAGTCTCTGCTCTAACTACATGCACTCCTGCAGTGATTTTATCTACGCTCATGGCTTTAAATACCATTTATATGCCAACCAAACAGATGCTGCAACTGTACAGTTTCTTCAGTTTAAATTCATATGTTCCGGTGCCTGGGTGGCTAAGGCGGTTAAGCGTCCCACTCTTGGTTTTTTGTTTGGCTCAGGTCAAGATCTCACGGTTCATGACTTCAAGTGCCCCATCAGGCTCTGCACTGACAGCGTAGAGCCTGCTTGAAATTCTGTCTCCCTTTCTCTCTGCCCCTTCCCCACTTGCTCTCTCTTTCTCTCAAAATAAGTAAGTAAACTTAAAAAACAATGAAATAAAGTCTTCTGTTCAACTGCTTACTTCTCTGCCTCTGCATGTCTAACAGGCATCTTGAACTTAACATATTGAACACCGAACTCGTGATCCCCCTTCCCACCAAACCTGCTCCATGATCATCCCCACCACACTTAGCGACTTCTCTCATTCTGGCTAAATTCCTTGAAGCCATCTCTGCCCTCTTTCTTTCTCGCACAGTAGACATCTAACTCACCAGTAAACACTGTCGGTTTTCCCTTCCATCACTGTTCTCCACCTGCACCTCCGTCACCCTGGTTCAAGGCACTTGATATGTAAGCCCCTGAGTTACTACTGTAACTCCTTAACTAGTGTCCCCGCCTCAAGCCTTTGAGTCCTCACACTCAATTCTGAACACAAACTTTATAAAACTTGGTAGAGCCCATTACTCCCCTCATCAAAACTGTCTCATACCACCTTATCCCAGAAGAAAAGTTCCACATGCCCTGTCTCCTGATGCTCCTCTTATCTCCTCTCCTGTTATTCCACTTCCCATCCTCTCCAACACACTGGCCAATCTTGCTGTGTCTCAGTAATCAGGTAAGCTGCAGCCCCAGAGCCTTTGCACATACTGTTCCCTCTGTCTGGAAGTGTCTCCCCTCGTTGTCCTCATGGTTCACTCTCTCATCTCCTTTGGGCTTTTACTCAAATGACATCTCAGTGAGACTTTCCTTGTCCATCCTTATTGAATTTAAACCATTACTTCCATCCCTGTTCTGTTTTCTCCATAATACTTAAGCACTTTATCACCATCTGACACACTACATATTAACTTACTGGTGTGTTTCTGTTTCTCCTCACTAAACTGTACGCTCCACCAGAGCAGGCTTCACAGAGGAGGTGATGTTTAAACTGCGTTTGTGGTATGCAGTAATCTGGTTTACCTAAGAACTTCTTTTGCAGAAGTTTTTCTCTGCCAGCTTGATGCATGGTATCCAAAACAGATTGACAAGTTAAAGGATGGCAAGTAGAAATTTAATCAAGGCTACGTGTTAAATGGCATTATGGCTGGGAGCTTCATGCTGACTCTTAAGAGCTCAGTAATAATACTTTTTGTTGATATTACCATCTCTATTTTAATTTTATTTTTTTTATTTTTAAAAATTTACGTCCAAGTTAGTTAGCATATAGTGCAACAATGATTTCAGGAGTAGATTCCTTAGTGCCCCTTACCCATTTAGCCCATCCCCCCTCCCACAACCCCTCCAGCAACCCTCAGTTTGTTCTCCATATTTTTGAGTCTCTTCTGTTTTGTCCCCCTCCCTGTTTTTATATTCTTTTTGCTTCCCTTCCCTTATGTTCATCTGTTTTGTCTCTTAAAGTCCTCATATGAGTGAAGTCATATGATTTTTGTCTTTCTCTGACTAACCAATTTCACTTGCCTAATACCCTCCAGTTCCATCCGCATAGTTGCAAATGGCAAGATTTCATTCTTTTTGATTGCCGAGTAATACTCCATTGTGTATATATACCACATCATCTTTATCCATTCATCCATCGATCGACATTTGGGCTCTTTCCATGCTTTGGCTATTGTTGATAGTGCTGCTATAAACATGGGGGTGCATGTGTCCCTTCGAAACAGCACACCTGTATCCCTTGGATAAATGCGTAGTAGTGCAATTGCTGGGTCGTAGGGTAGTTCTATTTTTAGTTTTTTGAGGAACCTCCATACTGTTTTCCAGAGTGGCTGCACCAGCTTACATTCCCACCAACAATGCAAAAGAGATCCTCTTTCTCAGCATCCTCGCCAACATATGTTGTTGCCTGAGTTGTTAATGTTAGGCATTCTGACAGGTGTGAGGTGGTATCTCATTGTGGTTTTGATTTGTATTTCCCTGATGTACCATGTCCATTTTAGATGAGGAAAGGTGGACTTGGTCAAATACAGGAAATTTCCCAATATTACGTGTCTTCTCTGTGGCAGAACTGGAATATAGACCCACATCATCTTTATTCTAAGGCTGCATTTTTCTTACCATGAAGTAATTACCTTCTTTCATCTTTATTAATGGTTGTACCTGAAAAGCTACCACCCAGCTCTTTTCCTATTTTAGTTTTTGAAAATGCAAATTACAGACTGGGATAATATAATAATAAAAGGCAGAGTTGCAAACAATGATTCCAAATACTGTTAACTTCTTTGTATATTATCTGGCACAGCTGTGTGGGGGAGGGCATGTCTTTTTTTGCCAGCAGCACCTACAATTAGGAGTTTTGCTAGTGAGACAGATGTCTGCATATGAACTTTCATGTATGATTACCTTCGCAGGCTCATCTTCCATGTGAAGGAACAAACACCTAGAAATAAAATTATGTTTTGGCTATGGTGACATAACAGGCTATATTCTCTATGTGAAGGATTTGTTGAATGTAAAAAAAAAAATAAATAAAGATCATAAATATGCACATACATTCTTTTTGCCGTGGATCTGGATCTCTTAAGCTAAATGATATGGGTATCTAGCTTCTCATGGCCGGGAGCTATTAGCTGGACTGGTACAGGTGAGAGCAGGGATGTGAATACTCAGTTCAGCTTTAACAAAGAAGATGGTCTCACAAAATCTTTGATGCCAGCTCTAGTTTGTAAATGAGATTCAGCCTATTTTGTGTTTTGATGCATGAAACTTGCTCTTTTTTTGCCACTTTTGCTGTGTTACTTCTCTTCTGTTTGTGTTTAGTGCACACTATGGGCACACCACTTTACTGTGTAATTATCAGGAAGGTTTATTAGTACAGCATCTTACCAGGCTGTAGAGATGTGGACCTCTTACAAGTGCAGGCAATGGTGGAACAGACTTGACCCTGGTTTAACAGAGTCCAAATCCAACAACACCAACCAGAGGTAAGCCTGTGCTGTGCAGGCCAGCAGCTGGCAGATTACAGGACACCACCCTGAAAATAAATCTTAGTTATCAAATAGATCCCAGGCTCTGAAGGCATTTTTGGCAATATCATGTATAAGGGTGGGCACAAACAGTGGTAGATTTATTCTGACACAAAGTACAGTTATATTATATAATATACATCAAATATATAGTATTTTTTGTTATTTTGGACTTAGTCCCAATTAAGCAGAGAGAGAGAGGGAGAGAGAGTTTGAAAGAGAGAGCTCTGAATTTGTAGCAAAAATGATTTAGTCTTGAGTGCTGGCTTCTGATCAGCGATTCCTTGAGCAAGTTCTTCACCTCTCTGTGCCTTAGGTGACTCATCTGTAAAGTTTCAACATGAAGTACAAACACAGAGGGTGGTTTTAAAGGTCCTAGTGAGATAAGGAATGTGACAGTGCCCACCACTGAGCTCTTCACCTAGTGAAGGTTCAGAAAAATGTCTGTTTCCTCCCTTTATGAAGGGTGGCCAGGCCAGACAAATGGGGGAATGGAAAGTTAAATAATGGTAAACACTGAACATACCCTGCCATGGGAAAGACGGCAGGCTCTTCTCTGCCATGTAACTTTCGTGTCTCTGGCAATTTTTAAAGGCATGTAAGGAGACTTTGCACAGTGGCCATGTGCTGCTCTGTCTCAGGATTGAGTCTCTGTATCCCAAGGGACAGAAAGGTCTAATAAGAAGGCAAAAGGCTCCTGTGGTTCTAGATTTAAGACTTTTGCCTCGTTGCTTAAAAGCTAGTGAGGCAGAGAGTTTAGTATTTGGCAGGGGAGAGGGATTTTTTTGTGTAAAGGGATGAGAACAAACACTAGGATCAAGAATTATGCCCAGCATCCCCTTGTCTGGAAGGAACCCAGTCTCGGGTTGGCACCACTCCCACTGGATGTTCCTAGGGCAGGACAGCTACTGACCCCCAGAGGCCGGATTTGTTCTGGCCCTATCTGGGGAACATCCATCCTGCCTAATAACACAGAGCAAGTGGTCAGAACCTCTGTCTGCTTCACCATTACCAAGACAGCTGGGAACTCGGTTCAAGGACCATCACTTTCATATACCATCAGCAATTATAAATTTACTTTTAAGGGGCACATGGGTGGCTCAGTCTGTTGGGCGTCCAACTCTTGATTTTGGCTCAGGTCATCTCAAGGTCATGGGATCAAACCTTGCTCAGGCTCCATGCTGAGCATGAAGCCTGCTTAAGATTCTCTCTCTCTCTCTCTCTCTCTCTCTCTCTCTCTGCCCCTGTCCCCAGCTCATACTTTCTCTCTACAATTAAAAAAAAATTACTTTAAGACTTTTGAAAACTGAGTTAAGTTTTATATACAGTGAAGTACACAGATCTTAGTGTACAATTTGATGAGTTTGACAAATGTGTATACATCTGTGAAGCTAACACCCCAATTAAGATATCTCACAAACTATGGACAACACTGTGCTGATTTCTGTTACCATAGATTAATTCTGGTTTTTCTTGAAGAATCTACTTATTTTTGAGAGTATATTATATATCCCTGAAATACAGGACCTTTTTATGTTGCATAAGAGGTTCTTGGATATAAAGATATGACATAAGATTTATAATGGAAGTCAAAACAACTTTTGATTTGTCTGCCATTTTGGATCTTTGTTTCTTAAAGTTATAACTTTGAAATTGTTCCATTCCCTTTGGTGAAAATACACATTAACAAGATAAGCATATGTATAGGATTTGCAGACAGCAAATTTCCAAAATCCTTGGTCTTCACGATTCCTTTGAAGAATAGTACTTAAGAACCTGTATTTTATATTAGTGCAGGTTTCGCTTTCCCTTTGGGAGGAGTATTAGAAAGAACTAGGTTTGGGATCACACCTGCAGAGCATCTGGGTCTGCACATTCTTGGACTCCTATTTAACTTTTCCGAACATCAGCTACCTCTGTGATAAAATGGGAATAATTGTGTCTACCTGAAAGAGTTGTGGCAAAGGTTAAATGAATTAACAGATACAAAGTGCCTGTCATATAGCAGGCCCTTCCTTCTCCCTTTTTCAAATAGCAGACTTTTTAGGATTATGATTTTTTTTTGGCTGGGGATAGATTTATTAACTGTATTAGAGATATTGGCCATTAATCATGTATTTCTCATGTCAGTTATCCTAAGGGCATTGCTGTTTATATCTTGTAACTTTCTCAAAGTTTCTTTTCAACTTGGCTGCCTCTTCCTAGCCTCTCGGGCCGTGAGAATAAAGTAAAAGCGTCCACTTCTCCTGTATTCATACTTGTGTTGTCTGCAACCCTGGAAGATCCATAAACGTATTCTTGAGAGAAACGGTAGGTGTAGTGGTGCTTATATGTATAAATGGATAACATGGATCACAAACAAATAAAGTCAGTCTTGCTAGTCATTTAAAAAAAATCAAACCTTGGTTCTCAAATTTATTAATAAAAGCCAAACAACAACAGAATGGTCATAATTCACAAAATTACACATAGGCAACACAGGAGAGCCGATAGATAATAAAAATTTTAAAGCTGTTCATTCTCTCTAGTAATCAGGAAGATGCAAATTAAAGCAACAGTGAAACACATTTGTATAGCTGTCAGATGGCCAAAAATTTAAAAGCCTGGTAATACTAGGGGCTGGTTAGAATGTAAGGTTTACAAAAATTCTTAAGCATTGCTCGTAAAGGTATAACTTCTGTAATCCCTCTGAAGATTTCAACAAAGAAACTCTTAGGTATGTGCACAAGCAGACCCATATAGAGATGTTCACTGTAGATGTTTTTTAGAATTCTAATAGCAAAAAATTGGAAACAACCCAAACATCCATCATTTGGGGATTAGATGAATAAAATTTGGTATGGAATACAACATTATATATAAAATGAATGAACTAGATGTATATATGAACTGACTGAAAAACAACATTGAATATAATAATAGGTTGCAAAATTATGCATTTCTTATTATTTTATTTGAGTAACCTTTTTGAAAGATGAAAGTACTAGGTCTTGTTATAGATTCATATATTTCTTAGGAATGCAATGTTAGGGGTTGACTCTGGGAAGGAAAGACGGGAGAAAGAAGAATGGCCCTGGAAGGAGAAAGTCCAATTTAATTTTCTTAGATTAATTCAAAAAAGGAAACATCCTCAAATATTAACACCTCGTAGTTCTTTATCAGTGATTCTCAAAGTGTCTTTTATCTTTGGACCAGCAGCATGTGGCATCACCTGAGAGCTCTGAGAAATACAGATTCTCGAGCCCCAACCCAGATCTGCTAATCTGAACCTGTAGAGTGGGGCCCAGGAAGCTGTTTAACAAGCCCCACACTGCCGCTGTTCTAGGTGACAGAGATATGGATGTTTACTATCTTATTCTCTGTGATTTTCTGTATTTTTAAAATTAAGTGCTAAAACGAACAATCTTAAGCTTTTCTTTGCCACTCTCCCGAAGTCCTTCTAGGCCCTAAGTTCCTAAGGATTATTAAGAGCATAAACCTCTTACTGCCACATCAGTTCTCAGATGTGGAGAGATCATTTAATATCAAGCAAAAGTCAGAGAAAGAAAATGGACAGATATAATTAACTATTATTCGAATGTGAATTGTTGAGTAAGTACATCACCCTAACAAGTATTTGATCCCTCTGACACTTTCCCATTATCGTCAACAGCAAATCTCCATCAAGCATTGAGTGCATTCGGGACAAAGCAAAGTACCGATGCTACAATAAGGCATAGATATAAATCATGTCCTTAGAAAACAATCTAGTTGGAGAGCCGGGATGAGAGGAGAGAAAACGAGGTTAAAATGAGAATACCTCATTGTGAAATGTATGGCATACCCAGCTGCCACACAGAATTTCAAAAGGGTTTCAAGGGAAGCTTTCTGTAGACTCTGCCTCAGTAGAGAAAGGGGAAGGTAATATTTCAAGGAATGATGTGAACAAAGGTCATCATAGCGTTCTAATTCAAAGACCCATTTAAGTGATCTTGTTTGAAGCTGAGGGTGTGGAATCCATCGTCAGTTTTCATCCTTTAGATGGATGGAACATTACAATGTTTTGAGTAAAAAGGTGATTTGTATGTGCAGAGCAGTGTCCCAAGAAGATAAATTTGGCATGAGTGTCAAAGGTCGACTAAAGGCAGAAAAACAATTAGCAATGATATGTCAGGGCTCTCAAAGAGAGTGAGGATTTAAATGGTGAAGCACAAGATACAGTATGGAGTGAGGGAAAGTGAAAAAGGAATGGAGAATGATTCTAATGGAATGTGTTAGTTTCTTATTGCCTCTGTAAAAAAAACTACCAGAAATTTAGTGGCTTAAAACAACACACAAGTGTATTATCATACAGTTTTGGATGTCTGAGTCTAAAACAGGTCTCACTGGGCTAATATCAAGGTGTCAGAGTATTGTGTTCCTGTGTGGAGTCTCTAGGGGAAGAATCTGTTCTCTTGCCTTTTCCAGCTTCTACAAGCTGCTTACATCCCTTGGCCTGTGGCCCTTTCTTCTGTCTTCAAAACCTGAAGTGAAGCATCTTCAAATCTCTGACTCCAACTCTTCTGCCTCCTGCTTTCCCTCATAAGGATGCTTGTGATTACAGTTGGAGGACCCACCCAGATGAGTCAGGATAATCTCTCCATCTCTAGATCCTTAAGTTAATTGCATCTGCAAAGTTCCTGTTTGCCATTTAAGGTAACATAATCACAGGTTCTGGGGATTAGAAGGAGAACATCTTTGGGGGACATTATTTTGCCTACCACATGGACTATGGCCATAATTTGATGATTGTCTAGGATTTGGAAGAGAGGTGAGGAAGCCCGGATTGGTCATACCAACTCTGTCACTTTCAGTTTGCTTACTTGTAAAACAGAAGGAGAAGGTGGTATATGGGTGAGATTCTCTTCCAAGCCTAATGCTCTAAGTAGAATGTCACCTCCATGAGGACATGGGTTTCTATCTGTCTTGTGCTCTGCTGGGTCTTCATTGCCCAGAACAATCACTGATATATGAGAGACTCAGAGATTATTTTTTGAATAAAAATATTTTTTGTTGGATGAATGACTGAGTCAAGTAAATTTTTGAAAAGAACACTGGGGAGACTCCTCCACTGGCTCCTGTATGTATTAAATTCGCATTTTCTTGGTGAAATAAGGTTTTGGCTCAGGTTATACCTGGCCTAGGGCCCTGTCATTATGATAGTGGCATTCCATGGATGGGAGAGAAGGATAGCTAAAAATTGTAGAGTCTGTTCCTTTCTTCCCTTGCATTTTTAGCTTCCATCCTGAGTGTCCCCTGGAATTGAGAATAAGGAAGTGTATTGAGATTGATGTATGGCCTCAGTAAGTGTCTGGGGCAGCTGCTAATTGAAGAAGAAATTGCTCACTGTGGCAATGATCAGTTGCCCCTGAATTGACCAGCTGTCACATTCCACACTGTTCACTCAGTGAGAGTCAAGTCTTGCCCTTTGCATTCCTAAAAGAACACTTGACCCTGTGAGGACATAATATCCATTTATGCTGTGCAAAGTGCCAGTAAAATAGAAAACAGAAGTTTCTTTGTGCTTAAAAAAAAAAATAGCATAGAGTACTGCCATTTGAGGATCCAGGTAGCCAGCAGGTAGGCAGAGTGATTGGGGTTTCTGATGTGGAAACTAATACTTTTAAGGGTCTTTGCCTCTCAGATATGAGGTCTGACACACACTTGCCATAAAGGCGATCGTTCGAAACTGACATTTAAAAAGCCTATGGTTAGCAGTTACTTGGCTTGAAGACAATGAGCTAATTTTTTTAAAAGGGCAGTAGATGACCGAAGAAGGAAATCAACACAAGGAGGGCAGAAGGTGCTAGTTTTGCTTAGGATCCTTGAAATTCAGAGAATTAAACTCTTTTTGGTCTTTTACTGAATTATGTGATCTTGGACAAATGCTACGCTTTTTCTCCTATTTTTACCTGTTTTTTTTTTTTTTTTTTTTAATCAGTGCTGTTTTTAAAATGTCATCCATCTGGGGATGGAGGCACATGTATGTATTAGATATATGTTCTTGGTCTAATAACTCTTTGAAGAACATGCCTGTGTTTTTAATACAAGTTATATTTAATTAATTGTCTCTTAAATTAACCTTAATATCTGAATCTGTAAAATTATTAGTAAGAGAAGTAATTGGTTACCAGAAAGGTTGAAAAATTCATCATTGGAAATCCTCATTCCATGACATTGCCTAAAAGTAAATATCTTGTCTAATATTAGAGGGGGAAAAAAATTGTGGGTCGGGGGAGTTCAATATAGTAAAGATCTGGTGTTGAAGGAATACAAAGTAGGTTTTAAAGCCTATAAACAAGACTTCTGGTCTGTTGGTCAGACTGTACAGATGCAGAAGAATACCCCTCCACAATTCTGCAAACAAGTAGAAGATAAAATTTTACCAAAAACAAGTTTACAAATTACAGATGCACTCAAGAAAGGGAAAACCCACAGGTGTCAGACACAGAGGGGAACCCAAGATAAGAAACGTGAGCATGGAGTCCTGACCAGATGGGCTCACGAGGATCTGAGATTCAGGATAGTGACGAATGTCCAGGGGTAGCATCCGCAGGCTATGGAATGCATACACTCTGCAGGAATAGCATGGAAGGGCAGGGAGGGGAAGCCTAGATGAGTGATGGTTTCATTCATGAAAATGGGCCTGGCAAATTCCACCAGCAGACAGGAGAAGCCTCAAGGAAGCTTGTCTCCTGCCTGCTGCTGTGAGAGAAAGAAGAGGCACCTGTGAACCATGAGAACATGAGCCTGTGCTCTACACAGGTAAGGAGTTCACATTCACACTCCCAAGGCAGTGCCAAGACAAACAGGAAGTTACTGGGCACAGATGCTTCATGACTCAGGGAAGGTGGGACTCCTGTGGAAAACAGCCCTTGCTAAAGATGAACTCTCAGGCAAAGAGATGAAGGACAGCAGGTATTAGTATTTATAAGAGAAGGAGGAGGAGGAGGAATAGACAGATTTGAAAAGTGAATCTGATAGAAATTCCAGCATGGAAAATAGTTATTGAACCGTGTGAACTGTCTTGTGTTGGTTGAAAATTGTGAATAATGACTGATAGTATGGTTTCAAGGACACTGTTGTTTTAACTACCGAGAAAACTTTTCAGCCCATGGTTAGAAAAATGTTTATCATATAAACAGTTCTGAGTATCAAATGTGCGGATTGAAACTGAGGTTGAAATTGGCATACAAATTTTAATACAGGAAGAGCTGAAGGGATCATCTCCAAGTGCACTGAAGAAGCCTTGTTTGAAGTTCTCTTCTACTTAAATGAAGTTGCCGCAGACACACTGGGAACAGGCCATGCTTTGATCCTGCTTCTCTGGTAGAGGTTGATGCTCACTGACCCAATTCGAAAGTATTTACCCCCTGCCCCTCCCAGCTCTCGCCTACCACCCCAGGTCAGTCTGCAGATCACTGACCAGGTTGAGGGTTATCTGTAGCCTGCAGCCTTGGACCATAGTGAGCTCATTAGCCCACACCGGCTTTGTTCTCATTCTCAAGAGACTCTAGTGATCTAAACTGACCAATGTTATCAGTTTTACTGGTCTTGATTTCAGAAAATACATTATGCCACTGATTTGCCTCTTTTAAGACTAGGGAATTAACTGTTCTCTCACTGTCAATTTATGGTGACATCATGATCGACTAAAACGTTAATACAGTTTGGTGACCATTTAATAAACAACTAGCTTTTTGTGTCTTTCTATTTTTGAATGAGTGGGAACTTTACTTTCTAGCTTGAGTACATTGCCTCACACAGCTCCACATGCATGTAGTGCATTACTACATCCTTTTTTATACTGTGTAATCATCTGAGAATGTTTGCCTAAGACTCTTTGTATCTGTTTGTAAACTTCCCTTCCTTAAAATGAAGATTTAAAATTTAAGTCTTTCTTTTATAAAGCCATTTACTAAAGACAAATGAAAACTCAGATGTTATCATGTCTGAGAAACTGCCTCTTTACCCATATTATGTGCCCCCTTCTGTACTCATAGCAGTCTGTGGGTATCTGTATCATTGAACTGATCACACCATCCTATGTGCTTTAAGTGTATGTTTGTGCATCACCCGTTCTTGACCCAGAGCTCCTTCAGAGTAGTCTTTCTCCCCACTGTTGTCTCTCCTCAGTACAGAGTAGGCACCTCAGTATTTGAAATAACCAGGCTGTACTGATCGCACTGTGTATTAGACCCCAGTGACCCTCAAGTGGCTCCTGTCAGTTACACTCAGGTGAACATGCTAATCTGCAATCCAGACACTTTTGACCATAGACATAAGTTTTTGTATGCATTTAGTCATTGAGATTGGAGCATCTGAACATCTGTTAGCCATTTTCAAGAGCTAAAGGGTACACACAGAAAAAGGGAGAGTTGAATTAAGGACAACAAAAAGGTACAGGACAATTGGAGAATTCTGCTTTTTTTTTTTTTTTTTTTTTAACATCCCTTTACTCTGTCATGGGTCATGGAGGGAGGGTGTTGAGAAGATCAGAAAACTACATCAAATAAAAATGCATTTCCCCTTCCTTGTTCTGCTCTCTTAGCCAAGAGTTTTATATCGTTTTTTAGAGCTAAGGGACCAGAAGGAGCTGAGGAAAAAAGGGTGAGCCACACACACAAAACCAAGGGCTTTATATTCCTAAAGTATAACCATTTAGGGGATAATAGCTGTTCCACTGATATTAAATCACACAAGGAAGGAGAAAGTACAATTCATAAGAGGAAGGAGGAAAAAAAAGGTAAGTTTTGAAGGTCTTTAAAAGACTAAAGCAATTATTCAGACTGAATTTGGAACTAAACAGGTAAGTAAAATACACTTTCAAGCAGAAGGAAGAGAAGGTTGCTACACCTTTTATGGAAACTTAAGACATATTCCCAGAGTTTGAGCTCAGTCTTCTTAAGATACAGTTTACCTTTGATTCATTGGAAGTAAGACTCAGCCTGTTAATTCCTGTGTTGGGTTTTCAAGAAAACCTCTTTTCCCAAAAATAAGCCTATTGAGGGTAAAACAATTTTTAAGGTCAGAAGTTTCAAAGGAAGTTGGACTACACCCCTACATTAGAAATTATTTTTCACCCTAATTGGCCACTGGATCCTGTATCATTTTTAGTAAAAGACTGTGTTTAACTAAACCATTTGAAATATTATATTTAAAGCTAATATAACATGTTCATTTTATCACACATTTAATTTGGATGTGACAGAAATTTACAGTTTATTTTTCATCCAAAAATCTTGAAAAATATTCACTTAAAATGTGATGGCCAACAATATTTCCCACAATGCAGAGTGAAGTCACAGAACCAAATATGGTGGGACCCAAAAAGCTGACAACATTTGAATTCTTATTAGAAAAGACAGGGGCACCTGGGTAACTCTGTCAGTTAAGTCTCCGACTCTTGACTTCGGCTCAGGTCATGATCTCATTATTGTGGAATTGAGCCCCACATCGGCTCACTCACGCTGAGCATGGAGCCTGCTTGGGATTCTCTCTCCCTTTCTCTGTGCCACTCTCCCGGCTTGCATTCTCTCTTCTTTCCCTCTCTCTCTCTCAAAATAAATAAATAAACATTTAAAATATATAAATTAAAAAAAAAGGATGTAACAAATGATACAGAACTAGTTCAAAGCTGAGGGGTTTTGTTTTGGTTTCAAAGTTTATTGCTATTTTAAAGCACACGTAGGGGCGCTTGGGTGGCTTGGTCGGTTAAGCGTCCGACTTCGGCTCAGGTCATGATCTCACAGTCCGTGAGTTCGAGCCCCGCGCCGGGCTCTGTGCTGACAGCTCAGAGCCTGGAGCCTGTTTCAGATTCTGTGTCTCCCTCTCTCTCTGCCCCTCCCCTGTTCATGCTCTGTCTCTCTCTGTCTCAAAAATAAATAAACGTTAAAAAAAAAAAAAAAAAGCACACGTAGAAATCCCACCATAAACACATTTCGGTGAATTTATACCAGTAATTTCAGTCAGTGAAATTGCCACTTTTTTGTCCTTATACCAGGTTGTTGGTGTAGCCCAGGCCATCAACAAGAGATCGGGAAATGGTGGGACATTCACTGAAAAAGATGAAAAGGTACCAAAACTTATGTCTGCTGTGATGTCAGTGTAGGAAGATGTTTTCTCTTTTTAGTGTATATAGACTTAGCTATTGCTGAAATTGTTGATCACAAAAAAATCACCGTTTAAAATGATCTGAAATGTTCAAAAGTGTCTCTTTCCTACGGCTAACTACAGTGCTGACTTTGAGGTCCTAGGGGTAGTAAGTCCTCAGAAACCCCCAACTACCTCCTCACTGTGTCACCAAGTCCCCTGCCCCCCAAGGGCTGTGTGCATGTTGGGGCCATACAGAGGGCGACATGGTATTTTAACTATCTCATTTACCTTTCATCACTGCTATAAATAAATTCAACGCTGAGTAAAAATCCCTGAAGCTCCAAGTTCAGAACTCCAGGTCAGTTAAAAATTGGAATTGCCTCCTGGGGAAGCAAATTTCAGAATGTTTTATAAGCTTTGCACACAGACGGTGGGGCGCCAAGGTGTGAATTCAGGCTGGATGATGTGAATTTAGCTTCAGAAAGAGCGGCAGTCAGCATTATTTTATTACTCTTCCCATCCAACTCTGAAGGAATACATTCCATGCACCACATCGACATGCTTCCCGTTTAAGGACGGAAGCCCCTAAACCTGTTTATAACTTCATTCTGTCAGTAGGTTTTATTATTTCTCTTCCTGAATATGTAATTATATGTATATCGTGGAGCCTACTGAATTCTTCTTATTCAAGACTGTCGCTATTTATGTCCCTCCCCTGAAAATTAGTAGGAACGTTTGGAAGACATTCAAACAAGACAGAGTTATTTTTGTCTCCATGGTGTAGGCCGTACTGGCACTTATGTTGGTCCCCATGTTTTAATTTCTTCAGAACATAGCAAGTACCTTTTAAAATCAGTGTAATAGACATCTAGTCTCCTATTCTGTTAATGACACCTGAGAATATTTGGTGGGGAACATGGTTCTAGAATGGCTTTATATTTATATTTCATCATTTTCGCATTAAGGTAATCCCTTCTTGAAAGAGTTGCATTCGTAGGCTGTATCATCTCTGGGCAAAATAAGTATAATTGTAAATAAAGTATGCCATGGACAGACTTGTTTTAGTCAATAATTAATATAATTGTGAGCATACCACTATAAAATAGTGTACTGTGGATGACGATCCGTGTTAAAAAACATACTGAAGCTAATATTTTATACAACATATGGGACTGTTGCTGCCAGTATTCTCCCAATAAGCATGTTAGCTTTCATTAGCCCCAGTAATAAGTTACAGGCTATTTATATAGTCTCAGCACAGATCCAGCTCTTAATATCATTCAGAGACAACACCAAATTTTGCATAGGGTGAATTTCAGTTTCAAATGGCATAAAGAGATCTGTGTCCTACTCCCTCCCGTTTTCTCCTTGGTAATTTGTAACTAGTGTATGACTTTAGGAGATGGTGTTAATACTGGTCATCTACTTACTGTACCAGTTAGCTAACACTTGCTCTGCATCAGTTCCTAATTCTGTGCAGAATCAACATGCACCCTTTGGGCTTTCTAATATTTATTTCAGCTATAAATACTTTGGGATGCCTTCTGTGTTTCAGACAATATAACAAGACAGTTTTGTAGACAGTTCTTAATTTGGCTGTTGTCTTCCCTGTTTTCTAGGACTTTGCTGCCTATTTGGCATTTTGTGGTATTGTTCTTCATAATGCTCAACTCTATGAGACTTCACTGCTGGAGAACAAGAGAAATCAGGCAAGTCTGATTACTAAAGAGAGCGTATAGGAATTCTTTTTTTAAAAAATTGTTAAATTTTTATCCAGGTAAAATATGTGTATGATTAAAAATCCACTTAATATTTTAGCTGTATCTTCTAATAATTTTTTTCCATTTCCTGTATTCCATGCTCTGTTGCTTTATCACTGTTAGAAAATATTCATTAACTTAAAAGAGGTGGATTTATTTGATTTACATCACTCTATACTTGCCATTATCCTGTTCCACTAGTATCATTACATCTGTTTTAAGTTACTGGATGGGTTGCATTCATAATGTTAGATACGGCTTTTAGTTCTTGCCCTATCAACTAGAGACATCATCTGTTGATTCTATGCTTCGTAAAATGAGGATCTTAGCATCCCTCATCTTTCCTTCCCAACTGCCATGACTTGCCTCTGCTTTTCTCATCAGACCTTTTTCTGTTGCCCACATTGATAACATATATGTTGTTCTACAACCATGGTTAACTTTTAGTAAGCTTTAGTTTAATTCTCAAGTTGTGATTTAAAATAAAGTGTTTATAAGTACCGTGACTATGTAAATGTTCATATTACATTTGTTACACAACTTTCAGTTTTTCATGATGTTTCTGAATTCCATTCCTTTTTTTCCCCCTTGAACTTTTCCCCTGAGTATAGAGTAGCCCTCATGTTGTTAGTTTTTCCCCCATATTCCCCATTATTTAGGCATACTGTTGAGTTATTTTCCTTGGAGATCTCAAAGTTGAGGTTTTCCACCATTTCTCTTCCAAGCTGAACTATATCTCCCCTGCCTGCTGTATAGGTGTCATCATAGAATTTTCCTTCACTGCTTTCTCAGAAGGGCTCCACTGGTTGTCCACTGGATCCGGTAACTCCTTCTTTCTCAGTTTATGCCCTTGTTTTATTGCAACATATTCTCAATTAATTTCTTGAGAAAGAGTATTGATTGGGTAAGTTTTCTGAGTCCTGGCATGTTCGAAAATGCCTATTATATCATCCTACCAGTTTGGCTGGGTATAAAATTATAAACTGAAAAATCACTTTCTCAGAATTTAGGGGTGGTGCTTTTGTCTTCTAACTAGCGTCCCTGTTGTACTGATCCTTGGCTCTGTGTAGGTGTTTTGTTTTGGTTTTTGTCTAAGCTTTTCATATCATTTCTCTATATCTTCTTTTTACAAGTTAATTTTATAATATGACTCTTTTTCATTTGTCATACTGGTACCTGGTCATCCCTTTCCATCTGGAGGCTTAAACCCTTCCTTTCTATGTAATTCTTTTTCATTACTTCTTTGATAATTCCTCTCTCCCACCCTATATTTTCTCTTTTTAGATCTTGTGTTAATAAAGTATTGGATCTTCCATTGCCTTTGCCTACAGTATCTTCCTACCTGGTCTCCCTGCTCTGTTCTTGCCACCCATTAATCTAGTCCCCATTTTTACAAACACAGATACAAGTCTGTTACTTTCTTCCTGCAGTCCATCATAGTCCAAACTGCTTCCAAAAACATACAGGGCTTTTGAGATTCCTTCTCCACTTGAGTCTGCAATCTCATCTCCCCAACTCTCCTCCTCACACTCCATAGCTTCTCTTAAAACTTGATTAAGACCTGTAGTGTATGCTACCCTCTCTCAATTTAGTTGCTTTTGACTGAAATATTTCCCTTTCCCACTTCACCCAAATGATGCCTGCTTATCTCTCAGGGGTCAGCTAGCATAGCATCTCCTCAAATTTTCTTTGACACCCTTTCTTCCTCCTCTATACACAGATATTCCGTGAGATTAGAAGACATTCTATGGAATTCAAAGGAAAGAGAAATTTCCAGGAAAAAACACAAAAGGAGCTCTTCAAATTTTGTCTGTTTTGGACAGTATTAACTGTGCTATGTGAAAATGCTGATAAATGTTGATCTCAGAAGTTTGGAACGACAGCAATGACAGTGTGTTTTATGTATCAGATAGTATTCAAAATGCTTTAGAAATGTTCACTTATTTACTGCTTACAATAATCCTATGATTTGATATTATTATTACTGTTATCCCCATTTTTAAGGAACTGGCCCTACATCACAAAACTCACAGGGAGGGAAAGCAGGATTAAAAACTGATGACTCCTGTTTCAGAGTCTGTGATTGTAATCACTATACTAACTGTACTAACAATCAGTATGGAAGCTCTGGTAGTAAATAGAGACTTACATATTTAATACTTGAATGCAAACTTGGTTGCAACTTGTTAGACTATAAATAAACAACTTATAAATTGTATAAATCATTGTATTGCTTTAATAATTACAAACAATTACTAAATAATAAACTAAATTTTCTTGTCTAGGTGCTGCTTGACCTTGCTAGCTTAATTTTTGAAGAACAGCAATCATTAGAAGTAATTCTAAAGAAAATAGCTGCCACTATTATCTCTTTCATGCAGGTGCAGAAATGCACCATTTTCATAGTGGATGAAGATTGCTCCGTGAGTACAGAGTATGACTTCTTTATTTTTAGAAAGACAGAAACCTATGTTCCTTAAAGCACAGCTTTTAAACCTCATGTTAGCCTTAAATCTCTCGCTAAAACCTAACTGTTTATTGTTTATGCAAAGCCAATCAGAGTATGAGCTGCTCTGGTTGAACAGGGATAGAGGTGAGGTAAGAGGACGCCTTCCATGCACCATTTCACCTTTGTGTCCCTCCACTAAGTGGTTACCATGGGAATATCCGTGTGCTGCTTTTGTCAATGACTACACTACCTTGATGGAGAAATACATTGTCATTATGGTGTGCAGACCTTTTGTGGTCAGGAATAGTGGTGCCCTGGTTGCGATGAACAAGTAGACCCCCATTCTGAGTGGGTTGGGAATAAAATTTTCTTTTTATCAGAAATCGGCTAGAAACCAAAGGGCATGGCCCAATAGAGGCAATATTATTAAAGGTACTTGTTAGTCCTAAATCCTTTACCAGCAATGGAAAACCACTAAACTGTTCTAATTGGCATATTTCAATCCATTGATGTGTAATGTAAAGAAACAGATGTGTGTGGAAAGATGGAGTATTCTCACCGAGTGCTGGTTGCTTCTAGACAGGCCAGTTGAATTCATAGTTAGAATCAGAGCTCCTAGCCTAAAGCAGTTTTCCTCTGTGCAGTTTCTTTTCCTTTTTACCTATGAACCACTACTTCTGGGATATATCTTTTTATGTCATTTATTTTCTTTTTCCTTTAGACCCTGAGAATAGGCTCTTCATTGGTGGGTTAGGAAAGAGAGTGGGGGTCACCACTTGTGTAGTCTGCTGTAATCCATAGATGATATCTGAATTGATGGGATTTGGGGGAAGTAGAATAATAAAAGATATATAATATTTGTATTAAAATTTCAAAAATTGTTTTAGATAGTAAGACTGTACTATATGACTCAACATTTTCTGAATCATTTTGTGGTGTATGGGTGTCTAAGTCTCATTAACTGGATATCAAATGAGAATTTACTGTGGTAAGGTAGTCAGTATTCTCTTAGATACTATTTCATAGTTTCAGTCAGTTACAAAGTCCTTAATTCGGAGATGATTGCAAGTAGCTATCCTTTTAAAGTTCAGGTCAGAACTCATTAATGCAGTAAGTCAATTTACAATTTTTGCTCCGTGACCTGTTCTTTAGCATTTAATTTTTGAAAGTTATACGTAAAACGCTGCTTTTTTAGACAACTTAAATATCACTTTAATTAACATTCAGCTCATGCACCTACCGGTTAACATCTGCCATGGCAGCAACTGACTTGGATCATTGGTGCTTTACAGTATAGCTCAGCAATGTGAACATTAATGTATTTTGTTCACTTTTTAAACCAACTTAATTTGTTGAGTTTGGGAATCAAGTGGCTTGATGTCCATTTATACAATAACTTTTTGTTTAAAAAGATTTCAACATGAGCAAAAATCCAAATGTAGGGAAGAAAGGATTCAGTTCTTCTCTCCCCAAATTAAACTAATATCATTGTTTTATTTGTGTGTTTCCCTCCAATTCTTTATTCAGTTGCAAATGTAGCATGGGTATGAATATGTATTCTGTTTTTTAATGTAACTTCCAAAGTATTTCTCTGTGTTGCTAATCTTCACAATGATTTTAATGATCTCATAAAATATGTCTTTTAAAAAGACGTATCAACAGCAATCAATATATGCATAAAAGCTAAAACGTGGATTTTGAATAATTATGGAGAAAATTTGAAGCTACCATATTCATTAACACCTAGTAGAAAAACAAAAAACAAGTAGTACGCAAATGAGCGTTTTGCAGGTGAATATCAGAAACTGGTAAGAACATGGGAAGGCAACTTGAGGCTGTCAGGAACAGAGTACTTGTGTCAGTTTAGTCTAACTTGAAAAATATCACAAGTATTGTCATCTTTCCTCAGTTGCACACACTTACATGTGTGTATCTAGATAGATTTCATTACATTGTCAAACTTATTTCTCAGTCCATGTTGTCCTCTGTTTTCAGGATTCTTTTTCTAGTGTGTTTCACATGGAGTGTGAAGAATTAGAAAAATCATCAGATACTTTAACAAGGTAAGGTAACTTCTCCTCTGTCTTTATCAAAAGTCCAGCTGGCCCTTGAACAACATGATTGGAACTGTGTGGGTCCACTTATACATGGATTTTTTTCAATAAACACAGTACACTACTATAAATGTATTTTCTCTTCCTTATGATTTCCTTAGTAACATTTTCTTTTCTCTAGCTTATTTTATTGTAAGAATACAGTATAAAGGGGTGCTTGGGTGGCTTCGTTGGTTGAGCATCCCACTCTTGATTTTGGCTCAGGTCACGATTCCAGGGTTGTGGGATTGAGCCCTGCATCAGGCTCTACACTGAGTGTGGAGCCTGCTTGGGATCTCTCTCTCCCTCCCTCTCTCTCTGCCCTTCTCCCACTCATGATCACATTCAAGAGAAATAAATAAACATAAAAATGAATACAGTATATAATACATATAACATACAAAATGTGTGTTAATTGATTGTATATGTTATGAGTGAGGCTTCTGGTCAAGAGTAGTCTATTAAGTTTTGGGGGAGTCCAAAGTTATATGTGAATTTTTTATTATGTGGGGTATTGGCACTCCTAACCCTCCCCCCCCCATCGTTTAAGGGCTAACTGTATATATAATACTGGCTAAATAGTTATTTTGTGACCTGTTTAAGACATAGAAGCTATGGGATGCTTTCCCCCACCCCACCAACCAATAATTTTATTCCTGAAAATACTTCACTCTTTGATGACAAAGTTCCAGTGTTTTTTTCCCCCTACAGTTGACCTATAGGAGAATTCCCAATATAGTGAATGGTGTCAAAATTAGTATAGACCTATGTACATTATTTTTGTGGACTGACTCATTTAAGGCCCACAAGTTTATATTGCAGTTATATTTTTCATTGAATATTGGACACTCACTGGAAATTTGATAGGCTTCTGAACAAACTTCTCTTCAAGTGTGCTGTGATTTGTAACCAGCCACAGGGATTTAACTAGTAACAGAAGGAAGCCTACGATCTCTGTCACACCAATACATATACCCAAAGGCTAGAATCAAACCAGATCTCTATTGTAGCTCATGTGTTTGTCATATTTTCTGTAATTTAAAAATTTGTATTAATTTTTTGTTGTGGTTAATTATCACTTGGATAATAGAAAATATTTATAAGATTGAGGTTAGAGATATCATTGCCCCAATTTTATTTGTGCTTTTTGAAGAATTTTGATAAGGACTTAGAATAAACTACCAAATGTTCTTTCTCAGATTCCCTTTTCCATCCTTAGTAAAAAACTGGTGTTGTTTGCTTAAGTGATAGGCTATTCTGAGGAATACAAGTCTGCAGGGTAAAGTGACTGGAATTCTTAGGTATAGTGTTATTTATCACAGTTTTCATTGTTCATTTGTTTCAAATTATTTCACCCCCTTAAATAACTTATCTCAAATTTCTCAATATTATTTTATCCCTAATTGTTGATGTTATATATAAAAGCTTCATATGATCATGGAAATAGAACATTGTCCTAACTTTACTATTTGATACTAAAACTTTACTATTTGATATTTGATATTTTTTACTACAGTTAACCTATTAGAGAATTATTTCATGTAGTGAATGGTATTGCTATTAGTAAAAGTAAAATTGTTATTAGTAAAAGTGCTATTAGCTTCACTGACCATGAGTCCTTTGAAGATAACCTCTGTGCAAATCTAAACTATAGAACATTCTGTAAGATAACTGGCCTGGTCTCTTCAAAAAGTCAGTGTCATTGAACAAAATGGAGGGAAGTACTATCTTGGATGTGATAGCCAAATGCAATGCATGAATTTTGGTTATTTTGATTAAAACAACTATCAAAAGAAAGTTTTTGAGAAAAATTGGAACTCTGAATGTGGATTGGATTGTAGATGTTGATAGGAGGAATAATCGTTACTTTTCTCTGGAATTAGGAAGATATTGGGTTAGCAGGAAACTTTTTATTTTTGTAAGATTCATCCTGGTGTATTTAAGGATGAGGTATTAGAATGTCTGTACCTTCCTTTAAAATCGTTCAACCAAAGATAAATAAGTAACTGTATCTAAATTTAATACATTTAAACAAGTAAATATATTCACACATACATATGTAGATAAAACAAATGTGGCAAACATTATGAATTGTGGAATCCAGAGTAGGATATTCATTTTATTTTCAACTTTTTTGTATTTTTCAAAAAGTTCATTAAAATTGGAAGAAAATGTTTATAATAAAAATTTTTTGTAATAAATGCAATAAAAAAATTGGAAACGGAAAATCTCTGTAGATCATGTAAAGCAGAATTGCCTGAGTTTACAGCTGTCTTCAAGAACAGAGTACTTCAGTGCACAGCCTGGTTCTGTTCAAACCCTGTTATGACTGACCCCTGGTAGGTCTGAAGACCTGTCTTTCATTCTCTTCTGCCCCTCATGCTCTCTCACGTTTCCTATCCTCTTATGTCTTCCCTCATCAAGATGGAGACACCTTTGACCATGGTGACTTAAAGTTTAGTTGGTTAAGGGATTATATGTATATCAAAACTGATTAGTTCTAGACTATTACTTTTAACAGTGTGATACAATGAAAGACCTTTTCTCTCATTAAAACAATTCGAGGAATTCGCAAAGGGTCGGATGTAACTTAGGGGCAGTTGGGGAATTCATCTGATTCAGAAGGTACAACTGACTTAAACGTTTATTGCTAACTTGGGCCTGGAGTGCGTAGTCAAAGTAGATAAACCATGGTATCTCTCTCTACCTGAGATTTTTCAGCTACCTGGAGTTTTTGGTTCACAAATATAAAACTGACCTTCACTTCCCTCTTGGCATTGCTGGTCATGACAAGTTTATATCCTATTACCATGTGTATTCTTTTCCTAAGCCCATCTGTGCGCCATTATATTTTCTGGCATATTTGACATTGTTTTAGTAACTTTTGGGTCCTTTCTGAATGTGTGATAATAAGCCCATGTCTTGGTGAGTATGTGTGTTTCCCTTTTAATAAGTGCTGGTATCTACTGCCTGGATCAGTTATGAAGTTTCTTATTCTTGGGAAGAGCATTAATATAATTTTGGTTTTATGATGCTATGACATTTTTGTTGCTTTTTAAAATTTTTTTAATGTTTATTTTTGAGAGAGAAAGAGAGAGAGAGACAGAGCACAAGTAGGGGAGGGACAGAGAGAGAGACACACACAGAATCTGAAGCAGGCCCTGGGCTCCAAGCCTTCGGTATAGAGCCCAACGTGGGGCTCAAACTCACGAACTGCGAGATCATGACCTGAGCTGAAGTTGGACATTTAACCAACTGACTGAGCCACCCAGGTGCCTCTTTGCTGCTTTTTATAAAGAATGCTTTAGAAAGCTTCTAGATAAAACACATGTAAATATTTGATTCTTTTACTTTTCAGATTGCATAATGAATTGCTATATATGCAAATATAGACATACATTTAATGTATTTACATATATCCATAGGTATGATACTTTATATTAACAGTATAAAATGATGAAGTGATATGATATAAATGATATGAAAATGACATAAATGATACAATGACCATATGTGGAATTTAAGAAACAAACAAAGAGACAAACCAGAAAATAGACTTTTTAATACAGAAAACAAACTGGTGGTTGCCAGAGGGGAGGTGGGTGAAATAGATAAAGGGGATTAAGAGTTCATTTATCTTGGGGCGTGTGGGTCGCTGAGTCAGTTAAGTGTCCAACCCTTGATTTTGGCTCAGGTCTTGATCTCACAGCTGGTGAGTGCGAGCCCGTATTGGGCTCTGTGCTGACAGTGCAGGGCCTGCTTGGGATTCTCTCTATCCCTCTCTCTCTCAAAATAAAAGTTTTTGTTTTGTTTTTTTTTAAAGAGTTCATGGGGCGCCTGGGTAGCTCAGTTGGTTGAGCCACCGACTTCAGCTCGGGTCATGATCTCGCGGTCCATGAGTTCGAGCCCCGCGTCAGGCTCTGTGCTGACAGCTCAGAGCCTGGAGCCTGTTTCAGATTCTGTATCTCCCTCTCTCTGACCCTCCCCCGTTCATGCTCTGTCTCTCTCTGTCTCAAAAATAAATAAACGTTTAAAAAAAAATTTAAAAAGTGTTCACTTATCTTGATGAGTACTGAGAAGCATATAGAATTTTTGAATCACTGTATTGTACACCTGAAACTAATATAACACTCTATGTTCGTTATACTTGAATAAAAAAAAAAGAGTAAAATAAAAAAGAGCATAAAATGATGAGTTATATACATTTACCTTTGAATATATGTACAGCAGCATATGTCTGTATAATCACATTTTATGTATTGGCATTTTGATTTTTATTACAAATTCAGCCTGGTCCTCTAATTTCTAATGAAAGCTCAACAACCCCAGTGATTTGGTATGATAGTGACCTCTACTGGTAAATATGCATTTTTAAAAAGTGTAGTCTTATTTATTTGATTTATTTTGAATAGTGTGTTCCCTCTCTGTAGGCAAAATGGAAGGTATTTTTCCATTTATTTTTGTCATCATTCCAAGATAGTCTTAGTATAAAGATATTTCTATAAAGGATAAATAAATAGGTCAGTGTGATTACCTTAAAAGAGAGTAATTTCATGGATCATTTTAACTGATTCATTAACTAATTGTATAGCATTTGAAAGTATTCACTGATGCCTTATGTCAGCTAAACACTTAAAGTTAGCCTTTTAGCGGTGCCTGGTGGCTCAGTCGGTTAGGTGTCAGACTCTTGATTTCAGCTCAGGTCCGGATTTTGCTGTTGTGAGATCGAGCCCCGCCTTGGTCTCCAGGCTGGGTGTGGAGCCTGACATTCTCTCTCTCCCTCTCCCTTTGCCCTTTCCCGCTTCCATGCAATCTCTCTCTCTCAAAAAAATAAAGTTAGCCTTTAATTAATGATACAGTAAAAGGCCTTTTGTTGATATAACTCGTCTTTATTTTTATAAAAATTAGACATTAGGCCTAATTTTGCCAAACCTCTGAATTAAAAATGATGTGTAGTGACTTCAGCATTTTGAAAAAGGACTAAACCAATATTGACACTTCACCAGCAGACTCTTCATTATGTTTCTAAAGTTGTTTATTGATAGAATGCAGGACTCTCCAATTCTCAGTCTTAAACACTTTGCCAATCCAAACTCTCTCCCATGAGATGAAATGCTAGGCAATTTTATGATGTCAGCTGTAAGCAAATCGTTCTTTTAGGCGTTCATTTCAGTTGAAAAGCATGACTTAGTATTTGTCCAACCAACCTACTAATTATCTTTTATAAATTAAAATAACACATTGAAGACAGTTTTGAAATGTTAAGTGTAAAATGAAAATAAATATCCAGGGTGAACATTATACATAATTATTAGAATCACATCATCAGTGAGATAAAGTACAGTAAAGCTGTTGTGAGTTGGGTTGCCTAAGAATTTTGGAAGGGAAGCTTGTCTTCAGGTGGTGGGAGGTTTTGGAGTTTCTGTGCTTCGTTTCATAAGAGCCACCCAATTAGAAGGGAAAAAATGGTATTTTAGTGCTATAGTTTCATTGTTAGTTAACTTGATGTTAATTTATAAATGCACATTTTTATCATAAAATGAAAAATGAATAGAATTAATTCTTTAAGCTCACTTTCTTGGAATATATATACAAGTTAATACTTGTTATTGATTTTTGTATTAGAAAACAGAATTATAGTAAATACAGTAACACTATAAAAAGTAGTAAAAAGGTTTTTACAATTTAAAAACCTGTGGATACTAAGTAGATGAAGAGCATACACTCTGAAGTCAGACTGATTGAAATTTAAGTTCCATCTTTTACTAGCTGTAGGGCTTTTTGTAAATGATTTAACCCCTCAAAGCCTCAGTTTCTTCATCTGTAAAATGGGGATACTGATAGCGGGATTATAGTCAGGACTAGATGAGATAATATACACAAATGCTTCAGAAAATTTTTGGCACGCGTTAAGTACCAAGTCAGTGTTAGCTGTTGTTTCCATGTCTCTGTGATGGATTTTTCTGTCTTTGACTTGTATAGCCTGTGATTCCCATTTAGTTCTAAAGCACAGAAATTTCTCACTGTGTCCAAGCTCCGTGTTCCTGTCTTCTCAATAATTTATTCATATACATCCATTGATACTCACTGTGCAAAAAGCAGTGGATGTCACAGTTAGCCCAAGTTCTCCAAGAAGCAAATGCCAAGACTAGATTAAATGTGCAGGAAATTTATTAGGGGAAACTCCCCATGAGGCTGAAAGGGGACAGAGCTAGGAGAACTGTGGACCTCCACACAAGTCTAACCTAGAGTGAAAGAGAGGGGAAAGAAGGGATGCGGGGGGATGGGCAAAAGAGGTGAAGGGGTAGGAGGTACAGGCTTCCAGTTATGGAATGAGTAAGTCATGGGGATGAAGGGCACAGCCTAGGGAATATGGTCCATGGTATTGTAAAACCACCTGTGTGGTGATGGATGGGAGCTACACTTGTGGTACACAGCATAACATACAGAATTGCTGAATCCTGGGGCCTAGGTGGATCAGTCAGTTGAGCATCCAACTTCGGCTCAGGTCATGATCTTGCAGTTCATGAGCTCGAGCCCCACACTGGGTTCTGTAATGACATCTCAGATCCTGGGGCCTCCTTTGGATTCTGTGTGTGTGTGTGTGTCTCTCTCTCTGCCTCTCCCTTGCTTGCACTCTGTCTCTCTCTCAAAAGTAAGTAAATATTTGAAAAAAATTAAAAAAAAAAAAAGAATTGCTGAATCCCGTGTTGTACACCTGAAAGGAATGTTAACATTGTGTGTCGACTATACTTTCAGAAAATTTTTTGAAGAAGATAAATTTTTAATTTAAAAAAGTATCATAAAATATCTCAAAGCAGAAAAAAAGGAAGAGAGAAAAACTTAATAAAATTCTTTCAGGCATGTTTGATTTTCCCCTTGGTTTGAAATGTGTGAACGATTATGGGGGTGGATAAAGCAAATCACTGAGGAAGTAAAACAGACAGGGACTGGACCTCAGTCATTCTATAAGCTGATGAAAAAATAAGACACAGAAGAAAATTTGTATGGACTTTACATAAATGGCACAAAAATCAACCTGCCCATTTAACGGTGGTAATAGCACTACTTACGACATTTTAAAACTTGTTTTAGAAATCTGAATAATTATGGGTCTTTGTCTTTTCAAAACATTTAAATTGTAGTAACTACCAAAGTTGTGAATCATCACTTTTAAAGTGCATTTCCAATTAAGACATACACTTTACCCTATAATTTAAGACTAGTGTATATCTCTTATCATTTATTTAACTCTGTTTTACCCATGTTTTTTCACTTCACGGAAAGAACTCATATCTGTTATTTCCACAGGGAGCGTGATGCAAACAGAATCAATTACATGTATGCTCAGTATGTAAAAAATACTATGGAACCACTTAATATCCCAGATGTCAGCAAAGACAAAAGATTTCCCTGGACAGTAAGTAAACCAGTTTTAAACTTGGAGCTCGAACACTGTTTTCCCATCAGATCCACACTTACAAGGACTCTTCAGCTGAAGGTCTTAGAACTGGCTCTTTCAGAGTGATCTGCTGAAGGAAAATAAAATAGTTCATAACATCTCTTAAGGGATGGTTAGCTGTACTCACATATTTTTCCCTCTACTTGGATCAGTTTTTTAATGTGTAATAATGAACTATCAACTAATTTTGAGGCAATTTATTACCTACTTAATGTCAGTGACATTCCTTAGATAGTGTTGCTATAGTTCTTGAGTTTATCCTAAAAAATTAAGTTCCATTTGGCTCAAACTTATATAGCTGGTAATCTACTGCAGTGAGCAGCTCTGTGGAGAAATGAGTATATTTTCTTTGACAGCAAAGCTACAAAGATCAGTAGTATCTCAGACACTGAAAACTTTGAATTGTCATGTTTTCTGTCTCTGGAAAAGCATTGCACTTTGAGGCAACTGCCTTGATTTTGTTATTTGCAAATCTAGAAGACCCAATATGGGCAATAGAAACAGTGGCAGTCCTAAGGAAACACAAGTTTGTAGCATTGGTATCCCAGATAGTGTAGTGCTTTTTGGATTCTGCCCATCTTGTTAAGTTATTGAGATATCTGCTACACCAGTATAGTAAATAACTGCATAAATATTTGCTTAATATTACCATAAGTTGCTTGGAAAGTTTACAATGAAAAAAAAGAAATATAGGATATTTATTACTTTTAATAATGTAAAGACTAATTGGTTTATATTGCATTTATGTGAACTTCATTGTTATTTGTACATTTTCTGCACTCCAATGTTATCTCAAGCTAATAAAAGATGAATATATTAGTGGTTTCAGATGTCCAGTATAGTTTACATAACACCTAATGGGCAAATCAGTCTCTTCATAATTTGTACCTGTTTTGTTTTATTTTTGTTTTTGTTTAGAATGAAAACACAGGAAGCGTAAGTCAACAGTTCATTAGAAGTTTGCTTTGTACGCCTATAAAAAATGGAAAGAAGAATAAAGTGATAGGTAAACCCTTTTACTAACCCATACTCTGGACTTATTAAAGAAAAAAATGTATTTCCAGAAGCTTTTTTCCTTCAAGTGTAAATTTAAGAAATAAAATGTGTGAAAAAAGATAAAAATTGGAATAATGAAAGACGTTTGAAATAATTTTACATTGATAAATGTTGATAGACATTGTTAAATATCTTAACTGTAACATATTTTTGTAATTATTATAATGCTATTTCAACAGAATATTTGTTGAAAAATGATGTGTTGAAAGTTTGTAGACTGAGAAACATTAGGTCAACAATGTGTGTTGTTTTAGCTATCACTTCATGGCTCTGATTTTCTGTTAAATATGTGGTTTAGAGTTTAGAAGGTATTCATTTGTTCAAAAATATTTATTGAGCACTCTGCTGTTCTAGTGATCTGGAATAAATCAGCAAGCAATGTGGAAATCCCTGCCCTCAGGGAGCTTACATTCTAAGATTATAGAAAAATGTCTACTTCAGGAATGCTGGAAGAATGCATCCTCAGAACAAAATGGAATGATGTTTCCTATTATTGACACTTTTATTTCTTGGCATTACAAGTTATATTAAGAGTAGTACGGAAAATATGAGGTTTTCTATGTCAGCCGTGCATGACTGACACGTGAAAATAGTCTGAACTGTTAACATTGTCCCAAGAACTTGGAAATAAAGGAAATATGAAGGCTTTCTAAAGGCTAAACTTTTAAATCAAAAGCCTAATGAAGTAAGGCTTAGAAATGTCAATTTACCTTAAAGTAAAAGTCTGAATAGTTTCTAGGTTGCAAGACTTAACTATAATTTTATTGAAAGAGGGTATCAGAAAGATGGGGGAGGAGAGGTATTATTAATGAAAATAGAAAAAAAAAAAGACAAATACCTATCCAGATTTTGTCCAGCAGTCAGGGAATTTTTGTCCCTCAAGTGCAGATGGATGTAGTAAGTTGTGTCAGTCTGGGTAGAGTATTCTGACCAAGTGGCGAGGCCATCACTTAGGGGGCAGTGGATGTAGCAGGTTGTAGCCATCAGTGATTCCAGGGCCTTTGCTGGTGCACATCCTTCTTGTGAGACAGATACACCAGGGGATACTATGAAGCATCCCACCAATCAGACTTCCCTTGTTCTGATTATTTTTTTCCCAAGGTAGCTTAACTCATAGGAGGAGAATGCATTATTCATATACTCGAAAATATATGGATGGCTTTGACAGCTGTTTCTAGTTATAAATCAGTGAATTGGACTTGAGTCAATGGACTGGAGTTGCAGGTGCACATACTCCTATTCCCTGGGACAGATCTGTTTCTTGCTGTACGTGAATATTCTGCTGTTAGATATCAGTCTTGTGAACTTAGTTAGAGTGCCTCTACCCCCAGAGAAATGGCTCTCTCTTCAGTCATGGTAATCTAGTTTCTAAGGCTACAAGGCCAGGAGTCATATCCTGACTGTGGTGTGAATTGCCTAGTAAAGTCTCTATAAACCAGCCTGGGGACTCCCAGCCGAGCTGTTTGGTCACCTGAACTCTTCACAGTTCTCAGAGAGAAAAGTAGAGGCTGCTGAATACATAGTATGGGAATTTTCTTTTCAAGATTATCATCCATGAGTTTGCTAACATAAGCAATAAGGAAACTGACAAGGGTGCCTTACAATATGATACCAACTAAATGTTATATTATAAAAATTTTATTTGGTCGGGAGCGCAAGGTGAAAACTACATTGTAAATATTACGCTTTTTTTTTTTTTAATTTTTTTTTTTTTAACGTTTATTTTTGAGACAGAGAGAGACAGAGCATGAATGGGGGAGGGTCAGAGAGAGGGAGACACAGAATCCGAAACAGGCTCTAGGCTCTGAGCTGTCAGCACAGAGCCTGACGCGGGGCTCGAACTCACGGACCGTGAGATCACGACCCGAGCTGAAGTCGGACGCTTAACCGACTGCGCCACCCAGGCGCCCCAATATTACGCTTTTTTAAAAGAATTCTTTTTGATATAAGCTGCCTCTGACCTTTGCAAATGTGAAGTGAAATTCCAGAAGGGATGCATTATTTACTAGCAAGTTTTCATAATGAGGACTGAGTGGCAACTTGCTACATCAGGTCAGATCTTTGCTTTTCCTCAGCAGCATCTCTTTGGAATAATAATTGGGAATGGGGAGTAGCTGGAGGAAGTTCTCCATCAGGCTTTGTCATCACTTGACACAAATGTGAGCTGGTTCAGTGAAGTGCAAACAGCCCCAGGTGGGGAGGGGACTCAGCATCCATTTGGCTCCACTCTTCCTTTAACCATTTAAAACATGAGCACATTATTCACCTCTGCCGAGTTGAACCTTTCAGATCTGTTCACATTCTGTGATTCTGTCACGTTTCCTTCAAGTGAGCAAAAAAAAAAAAAAAAAATCAAAAATACCAGTTGAAGTGATCAGACTTGGCATACATTTTGTGTCACCCTACTTGATAACAGAGCCAAAAGCAAGCAAATGTTATCTTTGGAGAGGAAAAATTCCCTATTAATAAAAAGAAAGAAAAAAATGGGGGTTTTGGTGGGGGCTCAAGTTGATTCCAAGAAAGAGAAGGAACATTTCCAGTGCTCCCTGCTGCTTAAAAGTGTGACAAAACAGAAAATTTGAATTCTTGCCTGTGTTTTGTGCCCACAGATGTGGCATGGAAAATGTCATGGCTGTAGATAATTTTTCTTGCATATCACAGGCCAGATTCCTCTATTATGTAATTCTAATAGAGAATCCCCATAGAGTTTCATGCGGAAAGGCAGACAGGACCATGTGTTTTTTGTAATCTTCCTTCCCCCTCATATTTTTCCGTTACTGACATTTAGATGAAATTATAGACATTAGACCAGTGTGAGGCCTGTTGTATTCCCTGAGGCATTGTTTCATATCAAATGTTTTCTTAGTGCTCTGACTAATAGAGAGTGTTTCTAGAGTTTTGCTTCCAGTGCTATTAAGGAAATATTTTTCTCATTCAATATTCATTTATTTTAACCAATTATTTCCCCTATTTATTAGGCTAAATATGCCTTTTTCCCAAATCATATTTACCAGGAATTCTTACTGCTATTTTCCATGCCCATTTCAGGACAGATTTTGAAGAAATTAGTCCCATTCCCATTCCCCCCCCCCCAAAAAAAATGTTTAGAACATCTCCACTTTAAATAACTTACATTTCATCTCTTTGTTAATGAAAAATATAACAAAAATTGTAGTGTTATATTACACATTCTTGATTGTGAAGTATGGGAAATATGTACAGTTGATTCTTCAAGGGAATTAGGGGGGACTGACACCCCCTCCCATGCAGTCTAAAATCCATGTATGACTTTTAAATCCCACCAAAGTTAACTACTAATAGCCTACTGTTGACTGGAAGTCTCCCCAGTAACAAAAATAGCTGATTAACACATATTTTATTTATTATAGGTTTTATATACTGTATTCTTACAATAAAGTAAGCTAGGGAAAAGAAAATGTATTAAGAAAATCATAAGAAAGAGAACATACATTTACAGTTCTGTACTGTATTTATCAAAAAAAATGCACATATAAGTGGACCTCACCATTCCAATCCATGCTGTTCAAGGGTCAACTGTATTTCTTAACTGAATGTGTGTTCTAAACGGATTGCTACCCTAACCCTCTGCTCATGTCTGTGTTGCAATTTGATTCTAAGGCATAGATAACTATTCTAAAATTATATGTTTAAATTTGACACTGCTTCACTTTATTTTTCATATGAAGTGTTACCATTTGGTAATATCACTAACTTCTCATTTGCTTATAGAAATATTTGCTAGGATTTTCCTAATGCAAGTATAATGAAACTGTGCAGTGTCATCCATGGTACACATTGCCTATAATGCTTAAAGTTATGTGGTTTTTTTCTCAGAGAATTGTAAATTATGCTTACTTATAATAAGTTCCAGGCAATGAGACTGTAGGGACAGTAATAATTGGAAGAAAATGAGAAAAAATTAAACTAAGAATGTATGTTAGAATTATAAAAGTGAAAATATATAAAATAAAAATAAATCAAAGGATTATAGTTTTAAGAAATTATTGCAAAAATAGCAAGAAAAACTTTATAGTAGCACTAGAAAACAGAAGATTACCTTTACTGGACTAGAAATAGTGAGGGAATTTCTGGAAGATATGAGGTATATATCATTTGTAAGAATGCATTTTACACAAAATGGGAAAAATTTGAATAGAGATGACAATAATATCAGACAAAGTCAAATTTAAGGTAAAAACATACTGTAAAGGGTCACTTCGAAATTTATTAAACTTAAAATCCACCAGGACAGTGTAATTGTCATAAATATTTCTAATAAACTAGCATCATTGATATATAAAAGCCAAAGCTATTAAAAATAGAGGGAGAAATGGACAAAATGGAAGTCTTTAGAACACCACATCTCATAGAAAGTTAAACTCCAGGAAAAAATAAGGAAACATTAGCATTACTATAAAAAAATGAAGTGGATTTAATAGGCAAATATAGATTTACTTTTATATTTCATAATCTAAAAATACAAATTCCTGTCAAATATCCATCAGAAACTTACAAATATTAATGATACACACATATATAACACAAACTCGGTCATTTCCAAAACAGAATTGATGACCACTCTCATGAATCACAATGCATTGGAATTGGAAATGCATAATAAAAGGACAAGTGGGAAGGAAAATTCTCACTTGGAAACTGCAAAGTATTCTCCTTTGTAATGATGGAGAAATCAAAAGCCAAAATGAGAGTACCTCATTTTAGAAAATTGATGGTTGTATCAACATAACATAAAAACTCAAGGCATATGGTCAAAGCTATGCTCAGAGGAGAGATACAGCTTTAACTATTTTGTTATTATTAAGAAATAATAAAGTCATTTGAACTAAGAATTCAGTTGAAGAAATTAGAAAAACAGCACCCTCTGTTTCTCACCTTCTATGCTGCCCCCCAATAAAGAAATAAATAGAAAGCAGAGAAAAGTAATTGAAATGATAAATTTATGAAATGGGAAGGGATAATGAAAAAAAGAGATAATGGGGAAACAATAATAATAAGCAAACCTGCAGCACATATAATGAGGATAATAAGAGAAAAACACAAGTAACAATGAATAAAAAATAACAACTATTGCCCAGAGGAAATTCTAGCCAAAGCAGAGAGGAGGAGATGAAACAATGTGAGATACAGAAAAAGAAAAGGCAAAATAAAACAACTTCCAGATGATATGATTGTGAAGTGGAAAACCCAAGAGAATCAGCTGAAAGTATTTCTCTACAGAGAGTTCTAAAACTTCCTGGTTTTAAAATTATTTAAAAATTTTTTTTTAACTTTTTTTTATTTTTGAGAGAAAGAGACAGAGCGTGAGTGGGAGAGGGGCAGAGAGAGAGAGAGGGAGACACAGAATTGGAAGCAGGATCCAGGCTCTGAAATGTCGGCACAGAGCCCAGTGTGGGGCTTGAACTGTGAGATCATGACCTGAGTCCAAGTCGGACGCTTAACTGTGAGCCACCCAGGCACCCCACCTGGTTTTCAGATTATTAAAGAGAAATAACTTTAATATATCCCAAGACAAATCTGTTCAAAAATAATAATGGAAAAAAAATCCCATAGATAATAGTAGCAAAGAATAAATTTAGCCAGAAATATGTAGTAGCGTCTTTATGAGGAAAACTGTAATAGTCTACTGAATAACTTAAAAATCTTTAGTAAGTGAACTGACTGACATAACATTTCCTGATGATAAGAATCTATTTTGTAAGATGTCAACTTTCCCCAGATTAGATTTATATCAATTTTAATACATATCCTCATAGGGTTTTTTTTTTTTTCAGAGGGAAGGGGAATTCCTGACCAACATTTATAAAACTCATCTGAAAGAATATCATATAAAAAGAATCAAAGAATAAAAAAAAAAAGATTTGCTCTATCAGAAATTAAAATAATGTTGCAAGGGGTGCCTGGGTGGCTCAGTCTGTTGAGCCTCGAACTTCGGCTCAGGTCATGATCTCACAGTTCATGAGTTTGAGCCCCACATTGGGCTCTGTGCTGACAGCTCAGAGCCTGGAGCCTGCTTCTGATTCTGTGTCTCCCTCTCCCCTCCCCAACTCATGCTCTGTCTTGCTCTCTCAAAAATAAATATTAGGGGCACCTGGGTGGCTCAGGTGGTTAAGTGTCCGACCTCGGCTCAGGTCATGATCTCACAGTTTGTGGGTTCGAGCCCCGCGTCGGGCTCTGTGCTGACAGCTCAGAGCCTGGAGCCTGCTTCGGATTCTGTGTCTCCCTCTCTCTGACCCTCCCCCATTCATGCTCTGTCTCTCTCTGTCTCAAAAATAAATAAACGTTAAAAAAAAAATTTTTTTTTTAAAAAAAATAAATAAATAAAAAAAAAATAAAATAAATATTAAAAAATAATAATGCTGTAAAAGTAACATAATTAAAAGTATCATATGTGTGCCAGAAAAGATGGCAAGATCAATGGAATGCAATAGAAAGTCTAAATGCACGCCCAATCTGTTACATATATATTAGTGTTATTGTATATAGTAGCGTATATTTCATTGTTTCTAAGGTACCATTGGTTGAAAGACTTCATTTTCTATAGTTCCAAGAAAGAAAAAAAAATAATTTCAATTAAACTATGACAAGCAATTGATTAGGGTGCAAACTGATTTCAAAAATATTAAAATGTGGGGCACCTGGATGGTTCAGTCAGTTAAGCATCTGACTCTTGATTTCAGCTCAGGTCACAAACTCAAGGTTCCTGAGATTGAGCCCCAAGTCAGGCTGAGCCTGCTTGGGATTCTCTCTCTCCCTCTCTCTGGCCCTCCTCTGTTTGCACGTGCCCCCCCCCTCAAAAATAAATAAATACGTATTTTTTAAATTATTAAAATGTGAAAAAAGTACCTAGTAGTTGAAATAAGTACGACTTTAGTGTTTAAGGTGGCAGTTCAAATCATTAGAGAAGGGGTAACTATTCAACTATTGTAAAAATCTAGTAGCCATTTGGGAAAAAATTAAGTTGAATTAAAAAATTAAATGTGATACAGTGAATCTACAAAAATACTACAGGAAAATATAGGTTTATATATAATCTTAAAATGGGGAAGTTTCTTTTAAAAGCAAGACACTATTCAGCAGAAAATCTCTTTTGATTAAGATAATTGACAAATGACAAGTACAAAAAAATATATATTTGCAAGATTGGTAATAAGGGCAGGTCTTACATATTAAGCAAGACAGGATGCTAATTTCGGAGTCCACACTATGTGGTAGAGAGTACATGAGACTATAAGCAGGATATAAGAGCTGACATCCTGCTGTGCCAAAAAACCAGGAAGTAAACTGTGGTTAGTGACAACATCTGATTCCTAGAGTTACAGAAAAGGAAATATGATTGTGTGATTTTAGAAACCATCTAGTCCCTACTGACAATGTCAGTACAAGTACTTTGTGAACTCTAATATTATTAAGTAAACTGATACTTTACTAACTGTTCTCCTTCTTGGTTTTCTCCTAATGTTTTTGAATATTTTATGTTATGATTGTATATATTAATTGATTTTTGCTGAATGGTTTTCTTTTCTTTTTGGCTCTGCATTAAGTACTTTGTTTTTATATATAAGTGATTCTGATTTCATACAGATTACTGGTAGATGTGGCATCTCAGATGACCAGTTTTAAATTTTATTATTATACTCTTCATCCAGTCTTCCAGTCATTAATGAACTTTTGAAAACCCTAGCTGTAAATGTGTCCGAGCTTTATATTTTCTCCTCAAGAAGGACCCTGTTTGTTATAAACTTTCTTCCTCATAGTTTTTTTTTTTTAAACTGGGGTATTTTTGTTTGATAGAATTAAATTTTCTGAAGTGTATAAAGGAATCAGCAGGATGATCAAGGATGCTATAAAAATATAACTGTCCATTGTGCTTTCAAAGGGGAATTAGATTATATGCCTAAACGGATAATTTGTCTTTACCCTTTCCTTGCACTGAGCTTAGCCCTGTCTACACATTGTTATCTATAGTGGTGGCTTGTAAAGCAAACACACTTTAGCTGTTCCGCTCTGAGCTGTGGTTGGTACAGCCAGCTTTTGATGTTTGTACATGTGACATTCATTTCTATACCTTTGAATTCCAGATGAATTAATTAATACTTCTTAATGCACATTCATTGACTTCTGACTAAGGCATAGATTTGAACTGACGTCCCGGAGAGTTACTTAGCTAGGTCATAAGCCCAGCAGCTTGCCTGATACCCACATCTCAACCCCTTCCTGTTGTCGTTTCCTTTCCACACATACAGTAATTCTTATAAACTGGTAAAAAGAGAAATCTTGTTTATGGAAAGTGGCCAGCCAAGCAGGAGACAACTTTAGTAGAAATTGAAAGGCAGTTACGTTGTGATGTGAGGATAAAGCAGGAGGCATGTGACTCTCAAGAAAATGTGATTTGGGAGACAGCCAGCACCTAGATAAACAGTTCCACGTTTATAATTTGGGGATTCACAAAGGTTGGAGGACCAAACCCTTGCATTGTACCATATACGGGACGTGTTCTTTTAAGAGAATGCTATTTTTCTTGCAGTGTCCAAATTCATTATGTTTCACTTGAAGTATTCCTTGATAGTGGAATAAGTGTTAGAGAAGTATTCCCTGCAGTGCTAAGAGACAGATAAGGATGTCTTTACTGTCTAAAGTAGAAAAACTCCCACAAACAAACCAGAATGAGCAAAAATGAGAGTACAGTGAATTTGCAGGGCTAAGAATAAATTGCACATCAATGGCGATAACAGGACTTAATGTGCAACCATGGATCATTGTGGACTCTATGAAATCCTTTTGTGCTCTGGGAAAAGTAACTGATAACACACTCTAGTCTTCATGGGAAAGTAGTTTGGGTGAGAGCTGCAGTCCTGCATTCTTTCATTAACTCAGTAAACATTTTTCGAGTTCCTGCTATATGCCAGGCATTTTGCTAACTGAGGAAGTGGATCTGAGAAAATAAAATCTCTAAGGCCAGAAATCTCTACAGCCTAGAAAGAGGGACAGAAATGAAATCGGCTGTGATACACCAAGCAATGGATTAAGGGCATAGAAAAGAGTAGTGCCTGCCTCACCTGGGAGGTGGGAGGCCTCCAGGAGCTACTGTGAAGGAGATGTGAGTGTCAGCTGGCTAATCGGAAGGAAAGCAGTGGGGAGCAGTGGAGGCGGGTGGAAAAGCACAGGCAACGTTGTGAGCAAGAAGATACAGTCAGGGAACCACCAGCAGTGATCTCAAGGAGGTCAAAGAGCACAGAGCAGAGGACTGTGGTAAAAAGTGCTCTTTGGGACTAGGCAGAGCCGGGCTTTGAATTTTAGACGTGAGCATAGAAACTAGTGGCCTTGAGCAAATGACTTAACTTTTCTGAGACTCAGTTTTTTCATCTGTAAAATGGGGATGGTCATATCTACTTTGCAGTGTAAATTTTAAGGCCCAGAGATTGTGTGTGTACTGAAGCATTTAGCATAGTACGTATCCCATGGTGGGCACACACTGGAACTCTGGTATTAAATATTTAGAGACGGAAGAAATAAGGACTTAACACTTTGTTTTACCCAGAGGTAGGAGGTCACTGAACTCCTCAAAGAGAGGCCACTGGCTCAGAATCCCATTGAAGTAGTTCAGTAAAGACTTACAATGTTGATGTAATTTTCCATTTATATTGACTACATGTTTGACTTCTTTTTCTTTTTTAATTTTTTAACCATTTATTTTTGAGGGACAGAGACACAGAGCATGAGTCGGGGAAGGGCAGAGAGAGGAAGACAGAATCCATAGCAGGCTCCAGGCACAGAGCTCGATATAAGGCTCAAACACATGAACCTTGAAATCATAACCTGAGCAAAAGTCGAAGGCTCAGCTGACTGAGCCATTCAGGTGCCCCTATATGTTTGACTTTCTAAGAGAAGCCAGGACTTGGGAGGTTATGATTTTCTTCAAAGATTAGTTCTGCCTTTATTTCTAAATGGTCATTTTTATTTGCATTTATTTGTAGTATCAAAAGTTGTCTGCAAGTATGATTCTCCTGGATACAGAGGTACTTATTTGAAATTTGAGATGGTCTATGTGAATTAACCTGTTTTCTACGTTCTATTTTGTATGTTACTGTAGTTTTTAACTTCTGGTTTCTCAGTAAGGAAAGGCAATCTGTGTGACCCAAAATTCTGATGTGCATTAAAATTGTTCTCTTGGCAAATGTACAAAAATCCAATTAGTTTCCAAAGGACAAATTGTCTTTGGGGACTCAGCTGATCTAAAATTCGTGACCGCGTCTGGAAGAAAATAGTACTCTAGGATTTTTTTGAACGCAGGCAACATACTGTGTGAAACAAGTTCTCATGTAAATTAACTCGGTTTACTTTTCTAGCTTTTATATTTGTGAGGATCCGTTTGCTTCTTTGGAGATAGATTCCAAGCACTCATAAAAGCATAAGATAATCTTTTTTTGCGGGGGCTGGGTGTTCAAGTCAATAAAACGTATAATAATTAATAATAATGTTTACTCAATTTCTTGGATTGTTATAGGGGTTTGCCAACTTGTAAATAAGATGGAGGAGAATACTGGCAAGGTTAAGCCTTTCAACCGAAATGACGAACAGTTTCTGGAGGCTTTTGTCATCTTTTGTGGCTTGGGGATCCAGAACACACAGATGTATGAAGCAGTGGAGAGAGCCATGGCCAAGCAAATGGTCACACTGGAGGTGGGCTGACAACTGTGGGACTCTCGGTCTCTGCAGCCACACTCAGTTTCTGCCTTTCCTGCCAAAACAACTCGTGGGGTCTGTGTGTTATAGCAGCGTCTCCTCACGAGAATCAGACTGAATCCTTAGTTCCTCATGGAAACAGCTAAGGAAACGGAGACCCAGAATATTTTAGAGACTAATCAAAGGTCTCATGACCAAACCAAAACTCAGGCTGTTCGTCCCTTCACTCTTCTGACCTTAAGAATGCATTCACACAGATGTCTGCTGCCCGTGCAGCCTGTCTGTCCGAGCTCCAGTGCCTGAGCATCCCTGTCCCCTGGTGAACAGCTGTACTCATACATTTTGAAAGACAAAAATAGAAACCCTAAGCACTCAGAGAACCAGAAGTGAGGAAAAGGGAAACTCTTTCAGATTACAGATGTATGGATCCCACTTCTGAATACCCTGATTCATAAGTCTTGGGTAGAGCCTGGGAATCTACATTATTCCAGAGCTTCCCCCAAGGTGATTCTGAATGTGCAGGCAGCTTGTGACCCACTGGCCTGGGGCACTGACCTTCGGCAGGCTCCCTCCCGAGGAGGATTACCCTACCCAAGTGGGGCCAGCCCTTTCCAGGTGTATTTCACTAACTGCCTGAAAATGTTCACTTTGCATAACCCAGAAATTTCTTACATCAGAGACCCAGTTTAAGGAAATAGACTTCAAAAGGGCAAACGTCTCTACTTATTCATACAGTGGCGTGAAGTATGTTTGAATATTTGCCTACTCCTATGTAATTGAGATCAGTGGGAATCCATGTTTAGAAACTAACGTTTCCTCCAATCCTCTAATAAGTTCCTAACCTAAATAGCTAGAAAGATATATAAGTAAAAATTTACTAACAACCAAGATAGTATTAGTAATGATGAATATATAACATGAATAGTTTTGCCATGGTATTATATAAGAGACCTTGGATTATAAGCCAGTGGAAATCTTTTTTTGAAATACACACACGTAGGTATAGGTGCATATATATATATATATATATATATATATATACACACAAATATATGTATGTGTGTATATATATATGCACACATATACCTCAAATTACATCTATACACATACATATATGTACATATAGTGTCACACATATATACATATGTATGTATACATGTGTGCATGTGTGTATATACATATATTTTTAATCAAATTTTTTATAGTTCCCTTGGTTTTGCATTGAATTGAATCTAAGCCAGCTATCAATTAGAAATTATCTCTTGTAAAAATGTTTTATTATGGAAAATTGCAAGCATATACAGAAGTATACTAAGAATAGCTTAGTGAGTGCCCATGTACTCATTAGCCATCTTTAATAATTATTGACCCCTGGCCAATATCATTTCATTCATACACTTGCTCACTGCTCTGCACTCTTCCACTTTAATCCATTGATTATTTTGAAGCAAATCCCAGACATTATATAATTTTGTTCAAAATCTTCGAGTATTTTCCTGATTGAGATTTATTTCTATTTTAACACTATAGTTTTACTTCAGTTAAATATATGAGTAATTAGGCTTTTACTTAGTCTAAACATTTATTTTATTTCAGTTCATTATGGGAAGTCCTATCGATGCTCACAAGTTTAACCTTGAAAAAGATTTTCCTTTCCTTACAAGGCATTGTATAAAAGCTAGGGACACCAATCCCTCAGGTTTTCTTAGGACAGTGAATTATTTTGACCTGGAAGCCATGGTCATTATAATGACCAACAAAACAACAATAATAATAGCTAACCTTTGCCAAATGTTTACTCTGTGTTCTGATGCTCACGTGTATAGACATACCTCATTTTATTGTGCTTTGTTTTATTGCTTGTCACAGATACTGCATTTTTTACAAATTAAAGGTTTGTAGCAACCCTATGTTGAGCAAATCTGTCAGCATCATTTTTCCAACAGCATTTGCCCACTTCATGTCTCTGTGTCACATTTTGATAATTCTTACAATAGTTCAAGCTTTTTCATTATTATTATATTTGTTATGCTAATCTGTGATCAGTCATTAGGGCCTGCTGAAAACTCAGGTGATGGGTTCCATTTTTTTAGCAATAAAGTGTTTTTGAAATAAGGTATCATATATTTTTTTAGAAGCAATGCTATTGCACACTTAATAGACTATAGCATAGTGTCAGCATAATTTTTATGTACACTGGGAAACCAAAAAGTTCATTTGACTCCCTTTATTACAATATTGGCTTTATTGCAATAGTCTGGAAATAAACCCGCTATATCTCAGAGGTAGGCCTGTATTAACAAAATTAATCATTACAACCGTATGAGTAAGGTGTTATTATTATCTCCAGTGTGACAAAATTTATTTTTTAAAACTTAGAATGGTATGTTATTCCTGTATCAATTTAAGTCTGAAAATGGCTTACCTTTTTATCAATCCTGCTAATATCTTTGGGGTTTTTAGTAAATCTATGTTGTCTCTGTCAAAGATGAACTTTAAAAAATATTTTTTAAAAAATACGGTAGATGTTTTAAATATGACCACTGCCCTGATTCAAAAGAATGTCTAAAATATTATCCTATTACTTTGAAGTCATTACTTTTGAATATGGGAATTAATGATTCTTCTGTTGAGTGATGAGAAAATAGTAAGCCTGTCTGTTTAACTCTACTAGGTAAGAGAAAGTGTACTAGTTAGGTATTGAAAGCAGGGTCCCAGGCCCCACTTGTCCCCTCACTGAGTGCCTCACGTCCCCAGATGTTACTGGATGGATTTATGGGGCAGCGCTGCCTGTCTTGATCTGTGTGACATCATGTTCTAGCCATGCCATTTTTCTTTATGAAATTCTAGAGTAGTTACAGCCCTCCCCTGAGAGCTTCTTCTAGACTCCTTGCTTTCCAAATGTCAATGTTAAGTGTCAGTTTACGCAAAAGATTTTTTCGTAATTCTCACAAGTAAAAATAACTGAAGTCAGTATTTTCTAAAAAGCAGTGCAAAAAGAAAAAAGCACAAAATAAATTTCTGCCAACTTTGAGCCAGTAGTATCGCTTATCAATAATGTGTTCATTACATCAACAGTGTCAGAATAAAAGTGACAAGACTTTCTCTAAACACAGAGAGAGTATACCTTTTGGTCTTCTGAAACAAGCAATTGAGTCAAATCTGGGATTTTTCTTTCTGTTGAAGAAAAGCAGCAAACAAGATTTGACATTCTGAGGTGTCTAGTTCTCTCTCCAGGAAGTTTTAGCAGAATCTCGAGCTTGAGATTGTAGTCTACATTTGGTAGTTTTCTCTTGGGTAACCTGTTTTCTTTGGTTTCTTACCCTATAGGTTCTGTCGTATCACGCTTCAGCAGCAGAGGAAGAAACAAGAGAGCTCCAATCCTTAGCGGTAATTCTCTTTCTTTGTAAAAGTGACTGACTACAGACATTTAATTAATACATAAACATGCTTCTCTTAGGATAACTACTTCCAATGCAATGGTCCCAATTTTTTTAATTGTATTATTATTATTTACTTTGAGAGACAGAGAGTGAGCAGGGAAGGGGCAAAGAGAGAGGGAGAGAGAGAGAATCCTAAGCAGGCTCCACACCATCAGAACAGAGCTTAATGCAGAGCTAGAACCCATGAAGATCCCATGAGATCATGACCTGAGCCGAAACCAAGAGTTGGGCATTTAACTGATTGAGCCACCCAGGCACCCCAGCAATGGTCCCATTTAATTAAATGTGGTAAATATTTAGATGGACATTCATAAAAATATTTAATCAGTTCTACTTTATTGTAGGGCTAAAGAGTCACTGATGATCCAAAGCAAAAGATAACATACTGACTTTGTAGTACATTATATGATTCTGAATTTTTTTTTCAATAATGTCACATCTTTCTTAGGCCAAAACTAAATTTACTTTTCAGCTCCTGGGGACAATGTGAACAGGTGACTGACAGTGAGGTGGTTGTTTGGTTAGGGTAACGACAACAAAGATTTTATAATTTGTTATCAATAATCTGCTCTGCATTATTGAGAATTGAGAGTGATTTTGATGTCTGACCACATGGCCTATGGAATGTTACTTGAAATTGGGTTCAAATAAGGTCAGCTCCTGAATTCTTATTACATCGTTATTTAGTATGCTATGAGAGAAAAAGCACACTGATAATGTAAGTAGAATGTTAAATGTTCTAGGTCGTGGTTGAGATTAATGAAAATTTGAGGCACTTACACATTTACAGCAAAGGCTCGCCTTCTGAGTTGAAATTTACTTGAGACAACACGGATGAGGTCTATGTGAGATGTGACAGGAGTCTGTAAAGAATGAGAAGGGTGTGAACAGATCACTGAGATTCTTTTTCATTGTCCTCATCATCATAGCTGGCCAAATGCCAACCCTCTGTGGCCTTACCTACATTTTCTCACGAAAACTGCACAGCTATATTATGAGGGCCACACTGAAGTTAGAGAAGCCAAGTGACTTGCTCAAGGTCACACTGGCAGAAAGAGGGGAAGTCAGGATACACACTCACACAGTCTATCTAGTTCCAGAGCCTATGCATACAACCACTGTGCTGTCTGTTATGAGCTGTTAGGGACAGAGAAGATTAAAGATGATTGAAATGTTTTGACCTCCACCATTAAAAAAATGATGGTGCCATGAATTAACTAAAGTGGAAATATTAAGAAGGAAAACTTGGCAGATTTGACTTAGAACGTGGTAAGTGTGAGGTGCTGGTGGAAGGACTCAATGGACGTCTTCAGTAATCATGAAAGGCAGGACTGGAGTGGGGAGGGGCTGAACAGAGGTGGCGATTTGGAGGTCCAGCCTTGCGGTTTGGGGCAGTCCCATGGGGGTAGAGCGGTTGGGAGAGGGGCCTGAAAGACTGAAGGCAGAACTTTTGGGAATCTGGGTTTCTGTGGAAGGAATGGGAAAAGAACCTGGCTGAGGTACAGATGTGGTCATTAAACAGGGAGGAAGATTTAGGATGGGGCAGTGGCACAGAAGGCAGAAGTTTCAAAAAGGAAGGAGGTCCTGTTGGTTGTAGAAGGTTGAGAAGTGGGACTGAGGAAGGCTGCTGCATTCTATGATCATGTGATTGTTCAGACGGCAGCTTTAGGAGTAAAACCGCGAGAGTTAAGAGTAAATGGTGACAAAACGGAGGAATGAATATAGACTTGTTTTAAAAGATAAGTTTTGTATAAAGCAAGGAGTGGAAAAGTAGTTATTAAGGATGCTGGCTGATGTTTTTGTTTTGGTTTGCTTTGTGTTGTGCACAAGGCTCACTCACAAGGAAGAGAACCAGCATGTTGTTGGATGGAGGGCAAAGGTACGGCAATGAGGGAGTGCAAGGCAGGGAAGAGATCTGGACCTTGGAGCAGCCTAGGCATTGAGCGAGACAAGAGGGAAGCGATGATAGTAATAATAATAAGAATAGCTGCATTTATTGAGCACTTACCTCATACACGGCATGTTGGAAGTTCTTTGTGTGTGTTCACTAAGTGTATTTAGTCCACAGCAGCCCCATCAGGTCGGTATGGTTAGCAGGTGGAATGTGAGGAATTTGAGATTGAGAGGGTTTAGGTTGTCCTGCTCGGGATCTCCCCGGTCGTAAGTGATGGTGCCAGTACTAACTCTGGGCAGCCCAGATCCAAAGCCCAGACTCCCCTGTGTGGCACTGGAGAGGTAATGAGCTGGAAAAGGAAGGCTGAGGACTTACAGGTGTTCTCAGTTAAATCAGTGAGTAGAAAGCAGAGTCATTTATTTGCCAAGAACAGTTTAAGGAACTTGGGATGTTTCACCTGAAAGGTTAAGCTTCTTTTGGGGTTAGCCTCATTTGGGATGGACTTTATTTATTTTGTTCATGGCGGTATTTGAAGAAACGAACAGTTCTTCAATTATTTACAGAGGTTTATAGGTTATAAATATCTTTCACATCAGGCTTAATTGGCCTGTTGGTCTCATCCTTCCAGAATGATGAAGTTTTTAACTAAATGCATACTGTGAGTTGGACATTATCACATGGAAAGATACATCTTGAAGTGCTTGCGAGCACTGCAAGAGTATTAAATTAGTTCTAAAATGAGGGCAAGGTTACACTCTGCCATGTGTTGTTTTAGATAAATAAAAACTAGCAAATAGAGCAATTTCTAAAGATAATGCTAAAAACATCACTAGGATATTAAACTTTGCTTTCACTTTGAAAATAGCAATCTTTCAGAAAAAATCTGAAAATTATTTTCTCAATTATTTTTATAATTTTAGCAAGAGAAAAACGCTTTGGAATAACTGAAAATTGCTATATTGCAGTATTGTTCAAAACCATCTGTTGTTTCATTTGGAAAATAGATTTCTGGCAGCTGCACTGGGAAATTTAGGGTTACGTCACTTATAGGTCAGCTAATTTATTTAAATTGGTTGAAATTCAGCAACTGAATTCAATACTGGTTTTCCATCAGCCTAATAAAAATTCCTTTACAGCCCCGACTGCACAGGTGTCTGCATCATCCAGCGACTACCAAAGTTGCTTTGTCGTGTATCTGATTATTTATCTCAATTTAAGACCTAAAATAAATTGAAAAGCTGCCTAATGTTTTCTTCACTTTTATTTTTACAAGTTAGTTCTGGAGAGAATTAAATAATATATTTAAGTATACCAAATATTTATGCCTGTTTCCAGAAAAGTTCTCTAATTATAACAAAAGTATAACCAAGTTGATAGGAAACTCAAAATCCTTATTTTTTCCCCTTTGTTTTACTTGAGTTTTTAATCTAATTTCTCTTGACTTAAAATTGGGTATAGCAGAAATAAGGCCTTAAACTAAGCATTTTACCATATATCTTTAATGATCCTTAGTCACAAGTTGTTGAGATAAAAATAAATGAACCCCAGCTACCTGGCAATGGTTATTAGAAAATTATTAGTTAAGATATCAGAATGAAATCAGTATTTATTACCAGTAACTGAGTATTTGATTGACTGGTTTCCTTTTCTGCTTTCCTCTTTTGTTAGAAGAGTAGTGAGTAAATATGTATTAGAGTTTAGTTTTTTGAAATAAGCTCAGTTTTGTCCTGGGGTCACTGCTTATTCAGTTTATCTCTATAGCTTCTGCTTTATAGCAATTTCTGAATCATATGTAATGTATATAAAAGCAAACTCACCCTTTTGTGATCCTGAAAGGTTTCTGCATCAAAATAGTGAGATAGGGAGAAGCTGACCTCTCAGGCAGGATTTCCTAGAACAGAATTTACTTCATCTTGACCTTAATCTTTCAGAGCCAGAAACGTCATGTGAACTTTCTTGATCAGGAGTGTGTTCCTGCTGCAGGTGACAGCAGCAAAGGGCAGAGCCATGTTCCTGACTCAAATCCCTGATGCCCAAGTCAGTGGTAGAGTATAGATCTAATTCCTTGTATCAAGATGATCATCACATTCCCCACTTTTTGAGAAAATCTATATATGGATAGTCAAATTATAAATAGAAAATTTTGAGCCAATAATAACAAAGAGTTGATGTTATGATCTTGATAACCAGTGTCGCTGAACTGTAGTAACCTACGGCATCCAGGAAGGCACATTCTTCCTCAAACAGTGCTAGAATGACCCTGAAACCGTCTGGGTCCTTTGGACTTCCTGTATACCATCCGTTGATACATTCGTTTTTATAGATGTCTATAACATTAACTGGGCTGTGTCTTTTCCACATTGGCAAGACTTAGTAAATTCTGTTTGATTCTTCCTGCTTTCCTTCGGCAAGCTAATCTTATCTTTTCTGCTTTGAATTCACTAGTACATTACTTCCAATGGTAATCTTAGCTCCAGAATATAGTGGCACCATTCTTCAGCTTCTTATATACTAAATAGATGTTAACCAGACTAATTCCTCATTTAGTCATAAATTTACCCTGAGAGTTTTACTTATAAGCATATGTACATATTATCAGAATCTTGACATTAGCATGTGCCATCTTTGCATGGTTTTGAAAACTGTATGCTCATTAGTTTTTATATTCTGTGCCTCTTTGCCATTGAGATTTAAAAGATGACATTTAGGGACACCTGGGTGGCTCAGTTGGTTGAGCATCCAACTTTGGCTCAGGTCATGATCTCACAGTTCGTGGAGTTCGAGCCCTGTGTCAGACTCATTGCTCTCTGCAGAGCCCACTTCGGATCCTCCGCCCCCCAATCTCTCCACCCCTCCCCAGTTCATGCTTTCTCTCTCAAAAGTAAATAAAAACATTTGAAAATAAATAAATAAATAGTCACATTTATATAATGTTAGAAAGAAGGAAAAATCATAAAACATGTTGATATCGTTATTGAAGAAAATATGCTAATCCAGCCGTGCTGTGCCTTATTCACTTCTTTATTCTCTGTAAGATTCGGTTCCACATACTAAGTTGGTTATTTACTTCCCTTTGTATAAGTAAGATTTCTTTTTCATGTGTATGTGGATTCACTTCCCTCTTAGAGAAAGATAAATTCTAACAGGCTTGTAAGTGGTATGGATTTTTTCTTTAAAAACATGTTTTCTGTGCATGTTAGAAGTAGGGAAGAGAGACATTAGCCTTCTGTAAAGTATAATGTGATGGCTGTCAAACTGGCTTTATTCAAAGACCTAGAAACAAACTGCTCCGCATAAAATGGTGCCCCAATAGGTGGGGGTAGTGATCAGGGACTGATAGGGCTTAAAACACCTAACTGAGGCTCTCTGCTTGTAGCTACCAATGAACCCATGAGATATCTTACATTAATTTTATGCCTGAAAATAGTTTCCTTCAATAATTGATCATTGAGGAAAACCTCTTTTCATCCTAACATTTATAATGAATAAACGTCAGGAGTAATGTAACAAAATGCCTTTATACAATACTGAAGCTAATTGGAAGAATTTGACATTTTATGGATGGCCAAGTTCAGTGTCTGCTCTTCTTTTCAAACTTATTTTAAGAAATGACTTTCTGAATAACGGAGCCTTGCCGTAACAGTTGGCAGTTAGGAGTTATTTTGTAATTTTTATTTTAGCTCTTGAGATTTGATACTTCAGACCTAAGGCGGGTAGAATGCCTTTGATAGCAGTGTGACCTTTTTTTGTATTAAGGTTATACAGTCGAGCAAGTTGTGTAGCCATTTGGCCACATGTCTTTATTTTCTTCTGAGGTGACCAGAGACTTTGCCACAGGCTAAATATAAACCTTTTTCATGAGGCATCCACCCAAAATAAGAAACTCAATAATTTTTAAATGATCCTTTTATTTACCTTACCCAAGTATATTATTTTCCATGAACACGTGCTTTTTGGGTTTCAAGGAGACTATACACTTTACAAATAGATTATTTCCTATAAAGTTTTATTTCTCTATTAAGTAAACAAAGAGGCACCCACCCTCTACACTTGTGTAGAGGCCTTCATAATGAGAAACAGTTGAATTTAAAAAAAAAAAAAAAGGTTGTTTGTCTTATATAAAGTTCAGGATAGATTCTCTTTGACTTTATTTATTTATTTTAATATGAAATTTATTGTCAAATTGGTTTCCATACAACACCCAGTGCTCAGCCCAACAGGTGCCCTCCTCAATGTGCATACCCACTTCCCCTCCCTCCCACCCCCCCATCAACCCTCAGTTTATTCTCAGTTTTTAAGAGTCTCTTATGGTTTGCCTCCCTCCCTCTCTTTTTTTTTTCCCCTTCCCCTCCCCCATGGTCTTCTGTTAAGTTTCTCAGGATCCACATAAGAGTGAAAACATATGGTATCTGTCTTTCTCTGTCTGACTTATTTCACTTAGCCTAACACTGTCCAGTTCCATCCACGTTGCTACAAAAGGCCGGATTTCATTCTTTCTCATTGCCAAGTGGCTTTCCATTGTATATATAAACCACAACTTCTTTATCCATTCATCAGTTGAGGGACATTTAGGCTCTTTCCATAATTTGGCTATTGTTGAGAGTGCTGCTATAAACATTGGGGTACAAGCGCCCCTGTGCATCAGTACTCCTGTATCCCTTGGGTAAATTCCTAGCAGTGCTACTGCTGGGTCATAGGGTAGGTCTATTTTTAATTTTTTGAGGAACCTCCACACTGTTTTCCAGAGCAGCTGCACCAGTTTGCATTCCCACCAACAGTGCAAGAGGGTTCCCATTTCTCCACATCCTCGCCAGCATCTATAGTCTCCTGATTTGTTCATTTTAGCCACTCGACTGGTGTGAGTGGTTTTGATTTGTATTTCCCTGATGAGGAGTGACGTTGAGCATCTTTTCATGTGCCTGTTGGCCATCCGGATGTTTTCTTTAGAGAAGTGTCTATTCATGTTTTCTGCCCATTTCTTCACTGGATTATTTTTTTTTCAGGTGTGGAGTTTGGTGAGTTCTTTATAGATTTTGCATACTAGCCCTTTGTCCAATATGTCATTTACAAATATCCTTTCCCATTCCGTTGGTTGTCTTTGACTTTAGAAAAATAGATGACTATATTCAGGTTCTCCAGGGAAACAGAACTAGTAGGAGAGAGATTTATTCTGAAGAATTGGCTCACACGGTTATGGGGGCTGAGAATTCCAGCAGTGTTATGTCTGCAAGGTTGGAGACCCAGGAAAACCAGTGGTATAATTCAGTTTGAGTCTAAAGGCCTGAGAACAGAGGAGCTGATGCTTGAAATCCAAGTCCAAGGGCCTGAGAAGATAAGATGAGATATTCCAGCTTCATAGGAAGCAAAAAAGGCATGTTCTTCCTTCCTCTACCTTTTGTTCTATTCAGGCCTTGGACAGATGCATGATGTCCACCCACAATGAAGAGGGAAGTCTACTGAGTCCACTGATTCAGTGCTCATCTCATCCAGAAATACAGAAATACTTTCACAGACATACACAGAAATAGTGTTTAGTGTGTCTAGCCAAGTGAGACATAAAGTTAACCATCACAAGTGACTAAAAAAAGTAGTTAAGTATGTATTTTCATTATCTATCGTTGTGTTATTAGGGAGCATGTGCAAACTACTAACATCCTTGTGTCATTAAACTTTAAAAACTATGTATTTCAATTATTTATGTGCCTATCCTCTCCATCAGGCTATTAGTTCTTGAGTCGTCATCATCATAGCTACCATCTAGTGATTGCTGAACAAAAACCTGGTTTACATATCTTGTTAAGTGAGTGAATGAATCATTCAGTAGATTCTGGAAAATCTAGAGTTTTAGAGAGCCTATAATCTAGCCTGAAATAACATAACCTAAACTCCTTCAGTATCCAATAAGATTTTGCTTTCTTTCTTCTTAAAATGATTATGAAACTAAAAACAACTTAATAGTTGATGAAATACATAAAGAAGCCTAGGGCTAGAGAGAAACCAGGTTCAACTTCCAGCTCCATGATCTCAGGCAAATCTGTGACTTCTCTGTGTCTCAGATTCTTTATGTATAAAAAGAGGATAATAGAAGAATTTACCCTGCAGAGTTGTGACTGCAGTTCCTGGTACCTATGTGCCCAGGAAGTATTAGTTGTTAGTAGTGGTAACAGTGGGAGGAAAATCAGTTCTCAGTCTAGTAGTAGCAGCATCAAGATTTTGATGTACCTTGTCATGTTCCAAGTCTTTTTGCCTGAGCCCTTCTAATAATGTGCACTTCAATGAAGTGTACACTCATTTTTTAAATTAGTCTAAGTGGAAGAGGTAGGTGGACTATCTGGAAGAAAAATGTACCATGTGTTGTAAGAACAAGTGTAAACCTTTGTTTAAAGTTTAACCAGTTTTCTACTCGAGGGCAGTAATCTAGAATTGACCATTTTGAGTAACTTCTTGCCAGAGTTGCTAGGATATTGGTCATCGCTTTCCCATCATGAGTTTCCAGTGTTCTTGGAAGTGAATGAATCAAACTTTAATGAGACTTAAGACAAGCTGAAGCTGATTGTTAAAAAACTATAGTAATGAAATATTTATTGTGCAGACGAAAAGAATTCAACTATACTTAAAAATTTTTAAAGCAAATAAAATTCATAATTGAACTATAGGGTAAGAAAGCATATTCTATAATATATCTGTTGTTTCTGACACAGCATGGTTCATTATTAATGTTAACATTTGTATTATAACTCTTTGCCAAATTAAATTAAATTAAACTAAATATTATGGAGAACTGGTTAGGTGCTTGATGATATCAAAAAGATTTTCATTCACACATTTATATTTACCTTCTACTCTATGTGGGCTCCACATAACAATAAATAAGTCTCTACCCTCTTCGAACTTGAATAGTGAAGGACTGTATGTATAACATAATTATACAATATTATATGATTATAATCAGAAAAAAGGCTATAACTTTAAAGTGTAGGGCATTGTGAAATTATATAATATAGAGACATTCTAGAATATCTAGAATGGTCTGAGGTATATGTAGTAATTCACATAAGAGATGTGGCAAGTCTGTGATTTCATACTACACTGTAATTCAGCAACCTGCAAGGTAAGATTGAATCTAGGTTTTGGCTACATTAATGCTTCAAGAAATAGAATGTTTAGATTTGCAGTTAAGATCCAGAGCTCACTGCCTCCCATGGACACACCAAAACTACAACTACATATAAAACAACTTATCAGGGTGCCTGGGTGGCTCAGTCGATTAAGCGTCTGACTTCGGCTCAGGTCATGATCTCATGGTTTGTGAGCTCAATCCCCATGTCAGGCTCTGTGCTGACAGCTCAGAGCCAGAAGCCCACTTTGGAATCTGTGACTCCCTCTCTCTGCCCTTCTCCCGCTCACATTCTGTCTCTCAAAAAAGAAATGTTAAAAAATTGTTTTTGTTTAAAAACAACTATCTCCAAGAACAACTTGAAGACTAGCAGACCTAAGATTTTACATAACTAAGGATATAAAGAAATAGTCGCATCAAGATGACCAGGAGTGGCAAACAGGCAGAGACAGTCTACTAAACTCAGGACTCACACCTCCCCAGCATGGCAACAAATGGGAGGATATCATGACTGCAAAGGCCCTCTCTGAGGAACAGGGATCCAGTACTCACATTGGGTTCTCTGACCCAGGAAACCTGCACTGGGAAGATGAGCTCCCATAACATCTGGCTTTGAAAACCAGTGGGGCTTAAGTCCAGGAGAGCCAGAAGACAGCAGGAAATCAAGACTCCACTCATAAAGGGCATGTGCACAGTCTCACTTGCTCTGAGTCCCAGAGCAGAGGCAAGAATTTGAAAAGTACCTGTGTTACATGTGAATGAGATTCATTGACTAATTTAATTGACTAAATTTAGGGCACAGAACTAATTTGGGATCTGTTGGAACTTTATCCAGGGATAGAAGTACTGTGAATGCCATTTTCTTTTTCACTCCTCTTCTACCTACTTGTCCTGAGTAGCTGCCCTACCTAGCAGGTGCTGTTTCTGACACTATCCATCTACAGTGCTAGCACTGCTTGCCCTACCCTGGCATTTCCCTGAAAATTGCCTCACCCAACCCACCAGCTCTGGCCAGTGCTCCTCTCAAGTGGCTGTCTGCCCCACCACACCTGATGGGTGGCCTTGGTGACAGTGGCACTGCCCCAGGTAACCTCACCCCACCACAACCAGTGATTGGCCCTCCACCCTGCCACACCCAGAGGGTGGTGTTGGGTGGGATGGGTAACCAAGAGAGTTTCCACGACAGGGCCCCACAGGATAGTTTCTATATAGAGCTACTCCTTTGAGACAAGGAGACATAACTGATCTACTCAATATATAGAAGCAAACACAGAGAGTCAGGGGGCAAAATGAAGAGACAGAAAAATATGTTCCAAATGAAAGAACAAGACAAAACTGCAGAGAACAAATAAATGAAATGAACAATCCACCAGATAAAAAGTTCAAAGAAATGGTCATAATGATGCTTATTGATCTTGGGAGAAGAATGGTTGAATACAATGAGAACTTCAACAGAGAGATAGAAAATACAAAAGAGAGCCAATCAGCTGAAGAATACAATAACTGAAATGAAAAGCTAGAATCAACAGCAGATGCAGAAGTACAGATTCTCTAAGATTAGGGTAGGGGTAGGGGAGAATCACCCAATGAGAACCAAAAGAAAAGAAAATTTTTAAAAGTGACAATAGTTTAAGGGACAACATTAAGCATACTAACACTCACATTATAGGGGTTCCAGAAGGCGAAGAGAGAGAGAGAGGGACAGAAAACCTGCTTGAAGAAATAATGCCACAAAACTTCCCTAACCTGGTGAAGGAAGAAAACACTCAACTCCAGGAAGCACAGAGAGCCCCAAAAAGATGAACCCAAAGATACCCATACCAAGACACATTATAATCAAGATGTCTGAAGTTAAATATAAAGAGATAATTTTAAAAGCAGCAAGAGAAAAACAACTAGTTACATACAAGGGAGCCCCTATAAAATTATCAGCTGATATTTCAGCAGAAACTTTATACGCCAGAGGGAGTGGTATGATATATTCAAACTGCTGAAAGGAAAACAACAACAACAATAATATTCTACCTGGCAAGGTTATCATTCAGCATTGAAGGCGAGATAAGGAGATTCCTCAATAAGCAGAAGCTAAAGGAGTTTATCACCACTAAACTGACCTTACAAGAAACTTTAAAAGATACTTCATTAAATGGAAAAGGAAAAGCCATAATTAGCAATAAGAAAATTATTAAAGAAAAAAAATCTCACTGGTATAGGTAAAGATATAGTAAAGGTACTAGGTCAACAACTTATATAACTATTATGGGGTTTAAAAGACAAAAGTAATAAAAATTTTCTATATCTACAATAATTATTCAAAGAATACACAAAATATGTGTAAAATATGATGTCAAAAAATGTATTGGGGAGAGTGAAAATCTAATGCTTTAGAATGTGCTTGAACTTTAGTGACCATCAACTTAATACAGACTGGTATATACCTAGGAAGTTATATATGAACTTTATGGTAACCACAAATGAAATCCCTACAATAGATATACAAAAAATTGAGAGTAAGGAATAAAAACATAACCCTAAAGACAGTCACAAAATCATATGGGAAGAAAGCAAGAGAAAAAAAACAGAGAACTACAAAAACAACCAGAAAACAATCAACAAAATGGCAATAAGTACATATCTACATATCTGTCAGTAATTAAATGTAAATAGACTAAATGCTCCCATCAAAAGAAATAGGGTGGCTGAATAGGTTAAAAAAAAAAAAGACCAACTTATACATTACCTACAGAGACTCACTTGAGATGTAAAAACACAGATAGGGGTGCCTGGATGGCTCAAACAGTTGAGCATTTCAAGTCTTGATTTCAGCTCAGGTCATGATCCCAAGGTGGTGAGATTGAGCCCTGCATCAGGCTCTCTGCTGAACGTGGAGCCTGCTTAAGATTCTCTCTCTGTCCCTCTGCCCCCTCCCCTGCTCTTTCTCTCTAAAAAAATAAAAGCACACATAGAGTGAAAATGAAGGAATGGAAAAAGATATTTCATGCAGATAGAAGCAAAAAAAAAAAAAAAAAGCAAAATAGACTTTAAAACAAAGATTGTAACAAGAAAAAGAAAGGCATGACATAATGATGAAGGGATCACTCCAACAAGAGGGTTATCAAGTGTCTTTTCCAACCACAACTGTATGAACTAGAAATGAATTACAAGAAGAAAAGTGGAAAAAATACAGACACATGGAGGCTACACAATATGCTACTAAACAACCAATGGGTCAGTGAACAAATCAAAGAGGAAAGAAAAAAATTCCTAGAAATGAGTGAAAGAGTCGGACACTTAACTGACTGAGGCACCCAGTCACCCCCAATGGCATTTTTTACAGAACTCAAACAACTAATTCTAACATTTGCATGGTACCACAAAAGCCCCCCAATAACCAAAGCAACCTTGAGAAGGAAGAGCAAAGCTGGAGGAATCACTCTTGCTGTTTTCAGACTATACTACAAAGCTGAGTAATCAAAACAGTTTACTACTGGCACAAAAACAGTCACATAGACCAATGCAACTGACTAAAGAGTGCAGAAATCTGTGGTCAGGAGGTTTGAGGTCAGGAGGTCAATCAATGTATTGACCTATGGTTAATTGGTCTTCAACAAAGAAGGTAAGAATATACAACGGTTAAAAGACAGTCTCTTCAGTAAATGGTGTTGAGAAAACTGGACAGCTACGTGCAAAAGAATGAAAATGGGCCACTTATACTATATACAAAAATAAACTCAAAATGGATTAAAGACTTAAAGGTCATAGTGGAAACCATAAGACTCTTAGAAGAAAACATAGTCAATAAACTCTGACATCATCTGTCTCCTCAGGCAAGGGCAACAAAAGCAAAAATAAACAAATGGGACTATATCAAACAAGAACAGTTTTACATAACAAAACCAAAACAGAAAGGCAGCCTACTGAATGGAAGAAGATATTTGCAAATAACTTGTCTCTAGCTGTGAAAGTCCTAGATGGCATCTTCTTCCAGTAGAAGGTGCTTCCTCTCTATTGGAAACCTGTTGTTTAGTGTAGCCACCTTCATTAATTATCTTCACTAGATCTTCTGGAGAACTTCCTGCAGCTTCCACATCAGCACTTGCTGCTTCACCTTGCACTTGATGTTATGAAGAATTTTCTTTCTTTAAACCTCATGAGCCAACCTCTGCCAGCTTCAGACTTTTCTTCTGCAGCTTCTTCACCTCTCTCAGCCTTCACAGATCTGAAGAGAGTTAAGGTCTTGCTCTGGGATTAGGCTTTGATTTAAGGTAATGTTGTGGCTGGTTTGATCTTCCATCCAGACTACTAACGCTTTCTCCAAATCAACAAGAAGGCTATTTCACTTTCTTATCATTTGTGCCTTCGCAGGAGTAGCACTTTTACCTTCTTTCAAGAATTTTTTCCTTTTCATTCTCAACTTGGCTAACTAGAGCATGAGGCCTAGCTTTTGGCCTACCGTGGCTTTTGACATACCTTGCTCACTAAGCTTAATCATTTCTACTTTTCGATTCAAGTGAGAGATGGGCAGCTCATCCTTTCACTTGAACACTTAGAAGGCACTGCAGGGTTATTAATTGACCTCATTTCAATATTGTTGTGTCTCAGGGAATAGGGAGGCCTGAGGAGACGGAGAGAGAGAGAGATGGTGGAACAGCGGGCTGGTGAAGCAGTCAGAACACATACCACATTTACCGACTAAGTTTACCATCTTATGTGAGCACAGTTTGTGGTACCCCAAAGCAATTACAGTAGTAATATCAAAGATCACTTATCACAGATCATTATAACACATAGAATAATAATGGGAAAGTTTGAAATATTGTGAAAATTACCAAAATGTGACACAGAGACATGAAGAGAGCAGATGCTGTAGGAAAAAAATGGTGCTGACAGATTTCTCGATGCAGGGTTGCCATTAATCTTCAACTGTTTAAAAAAACAGACAAACACAATGTCTGCAAAATGCAGTAAAACAAAGTATGCCTGTAGTTCACTGAAGAAACCAAAACTAAGCTGGAACCCTGGCCGTAAAGGGAGCAGAGAAGTATATTTTTGAGTTTTCTAAACTCTTCAAAAAAATGAAGGCTCACCAGTAGAAGGTTGAAATAGATGCTGATGGAGTCTGATATAGTATCTCCCAAAGGGATGTACCAGTGAATGTTTCCCTGGTGCAGCTGGGAAGGATAAGAAAAGAACTAGCTATATGAAAACTTGGGGGGATGCATTCTAAGCAGAGGAAAAACAGTTAAAGAGGCCTGGAAGTGAGAAAGAGTATTAATCAACCTTAAAAACAAATGGCAAAAGTATAGACCTCCTCCCCCCACCAAAAAAAAAAAACCATGGTGATTTCAGGAAACTCAAATTTTCATTTAGAGCATTAATTACTACAGTAAGTAAAGGGGCTGCCACATACCCAGTCTAATCCTCCTCTACACTCATGCAGAGAGTGGTCCTCTGTTTAGCCAAGAGTTGTGGAAGATTCCTTTCTCTCATGTGTCAAGAAGCCTGACAGTGACACGAATGTGGAATTGAGCATGAAAAACACAACAGAGCCACAACAGCTACGGTGCATCCATCCATTTACCTTAAATGATGAGAGGGTCAGAGAGAGAGATTGAGCCTGGTACAGGAAGGTCAGTGGCAAGATTCAGGTGCCCCATACAGGGTGGCTTCTGGTTCCAAAAGAGAAGACAATAAGAGGTCCTGGAGTCCTGTGGCCAGAGAGAGAAATATACCATAATTTCAGAATATTAAACCTTAGAGACACTCTAATCCACCCCTGCCCCTTCATTTTACAGGTGAGAATTTGACAGAGTGGTTGAACATCTTGTTGAGGGTGATAAAGTCTATGGAACATCGGGACTAGAACCCCTTAATAGCAAACATACCGTTTTACCATGTGCTTCACTTAAAAGTCCCGCTTTTCATGGTCATTATCTAATGCTGAAATGCAAATGTGGTAGCTAATCTAGGATTTTGTTAGCTGGTGGTCAGTTTAACATTTAGCTCCATATCCGTCAAGATGGTGTTCAGAACAACTGCTTTTGAGTAACGATGGCAGAGAAATTAAAGTATTTTAAAAATTCTGAATACTACTACTTCCTTTAACCCAATCCAGCCCTACTCCCAAAGATATGTTTCATTCCACCCTTAGTGAATTTCACTGCCAAAGTTGGTTGTGTTTTTTAAAAATTTTGCAAAAATGGTGAAAAAGAGCCACAGCTTTAGAAAGAGGGTCATAAAAAACAGGAGGTCATAAAAACGTGACTTAAATGAAGAATCCCCTCTAAAGTGTCATGAAAGCTAGCCTAGTTTCTTCATTAGTTTGAGTGGCAGATCCAATTATAGAAGAAAAAAGATATTATACTATTGACCTTTTTACCAGATTGAATCTTTAACCCACTGGGCTTCGTGTACTTTTGCATTCCATATTTGGTTATTTTTGACACAGATTAAACTCCCAACTCTAGAAGAGCTCAACGATATTTGAATTAAGCAATAAAATATCTAAACACTGTTGCCTGGGGAGTCACAGACATTACGCTTCCATGTAGAGGAATAACCGGTATTTGTTGGGATTAGATGGTATGATAGTTGAACTGGATTATGCAACCAGAAGACACATACACGTTTATAAAATGTGCTTTATAAAATCTTTTTAAAAATGTTATTTCTGCTAGTCTTCAATACCACGATGCAATAAGTTATATTATCCCCTGCAGTCACTTAACAAAATAAGGTGTCACTAAAAGAAGCGATTGTGAAAATCCAGAATTATATATAACATAGCCTATCCCAGAAATACCACAAACCCTATTCTCTGCTATTAGTAAACTATAGAATATCTTGTTTTATAAAATGGGAAGTAATATTTACAGGTAATATGTTTTATCTAAAGTCACCTTTATCCCAAGACCTTTCGAGAAAAACGGAAAGTTGAATTGTCTTATGATGGTCAAAGAAGCAGTTTACAAGGGCTATAAATGACATCCAACTTTCTTATGGCTTGTTAGCAATCAGTTCCGAGAATTCTGAACCCATGTATCACTGACCACCATGTTCTGAAGGAAAATGTTTATACATCCCCACTGGATCATCTCTGAAAGGTTGAGTCCGTGGTGTGGTGTGATAGAACAAGCAAAAGATTCTTTTCTCTCACTAGAGGGTTTGGGAATCAGAGTGTCAAGGGGAGAGGCACAAGCTGTGTTGGCTGCCTTTGTCCCATAGCTTTTAGAATATCCTTTGTGGAAGGAAAGAAAACTTCTTCCATAAGAATAATGGTGCCCTAAGGAAAAAACATCTGTTCTCTTGTTGAGTGCAGTCTGTTTAAGGGAAACAGCAGCAATCTGCCTCGGGTTAAAAGGTGGGCTTATTCCCACCTCCACACTTCTGAGCTGCGCTCCAGTTGCCTGCTCCAATCTCTGATGTCGGAGGCGGAGGCCGGTGTAAACAATGAAGCCCTTTATCTAAACATTTAAATCCTCCTCTCTTCCCCTGTTTCAGCCCATGCAGTAGCCTGTGGAATTGACTTAAACAGAAGGCATATTTTCTTGTGAATTTTGGGCTTGGGAAAAAATTCTTAGTTTGGAATATGAAGAGGGGGGCATTAACTTAAAGTTTAAACATGCCTGGTATACAAGAGTACAATATAAAGGTCAAGCGAGCAGGAGAATGGGCTAGCACCCCAAGATTGGTTGGGGAAAGCTGTGGATTGCTTCATGAGATTTTATTATTTTGATCTTTTTACTTCCCAAAAGATGGAGGTAAAGTGGAGTAGTGATATCCTAGATACTCATAGGAAAAGTAAGGGGTTTGGAGGGAGATGAGGAAAAGACATTAAGGGGAAGAAATTGGGTTCAGATTTCCTAATTTGTCTTCTCTCTGCCTGGCACCAAGTTAAAGCCTCTTTTCATCAGGTAGATTGCAGTCCAATCTGGCTAAAGCAGTTGAAGTGCTGGGAGGGAATGGTCAAGGGGGTGAAGGAATGGGGTTCCTGCATGTTCTGATGCCCACAGGGGCCTGATAGGAAATCTAAGAGACAAGCCTGAAAGTTCTGCTCAGTCTGAGGGAGGCAGGTGCCCTGGCCTTGGCCAGTGTTGCTTCATGAGAATTGGGGCTCGGAATGGCCTGATTTTTCCGAAGCCAGAAATCCTTTTTTGCTGTCGTTGTTAAAATCTCCCAAATTTTTAAATAGTATAACAGATTGGAATGTATTTGCCAGGTCGGCTAGTTTTCCAACTCAAGTTAATGGGCTTCCCCCTCTTTGGAGGTTTTGGGACCTTAAAACTGGAACTTATGACTCATAGAAAGTGAAGGGAATAAAATTTTTCCCTCTCACTCATTTAATAAATGTTCATGTCAACAAATACCAAAGCTGTATCCATCAGTAGTCACAGTGGATACAAAGATGGGTACAAAGATACAGTCCTGCCTATAGATCCCACTGTACTTAGGAGACAGATAAACGGGAAATTACATTATAGTGAACTTCCTGTAATTAAACAGGTATTCCCAAGGTGGGGTCCGCTCTGAAGGGCATCCAGTCTTTTTTTGGATGGGAGCTGTGTCTTAAAGGAGTCCATCAGTTAAAGAGAGTAGGTACTTTATCGGAGAAGCAGGAGGTACAAAAAGCAGGTGAAAAAGAGCAAGGTATATGTGAAGAATTCAGGGGTGTTTACTACAATTAAATGATAATCGAATCAAAACCAATGATACTAATTAAAAAACAGATCCTCCTCCAAAAAACAAAACTGGCTTCTCAAGACCCATCCCAGATCTCCTGAGTCAGAATCACTGAGGTATTTTTTAGTAGGCACTCTAGGTGACTCATGATCAGGCTTGGGTGACTTCTTCTCAAGTAGAGATGGTGTCAAATCTGAAAATAGCATAGTTCGCCTGGATTCGAAGCTGGGCTCCATTCCTTAACTAGCTGGCTATTATGGGTAAGGCAGTTAGCCTCTCTGTGCTTAAAGCTTCTGTACTTGAAAAATAGAGCTAGAGTGTCAACTTAATAAGATTGTCTTGAGAATTCAATACTTAGAACATTATCGTTATCCTGCTCACCACTTGATTCCCAGCCCATAGTACTGGGACAGGTCCAGAATAATTACTCAGTAAATATCTGCTGAATGACTAAGACTAAGTGGATATAAACGGGCCAGATCACTGGAGTCCTTAGTTTTGCTTATTATTGTAGGTACAACCTCAGGGTAGTCACCGTCTCTCCTCTACCTAATCTTCCTGGAACCATATTAGTTACCCACACCTCCCCCAGTGATTCATTTGAAAAACAAAACCAAAAAACAGAAGTAGCTCCTATACCAAAAGATTTCTAGAGTACACATTAGAAAGAAAAAATAAACACAATGTACTATTTCCCTGTAGTAAAGTGAGAAAACTTTGTGAACCACTGCTGCTTTATAAAATTAACAGCTTTATTTCATTTTGTTCTTCTCTCTTCACCTAAGGTTGCTGTTGTACCATCTGCTCAGACACTTAAAATTACTGACTTCAGTTTCAGTGACTTTGAGCTGTCTGACCTAGAAACGGCACTGTGTACAATTCGGATGTTCACTGACCTCAACCTTGTGCAGAACTTCCAGATGAAACATGAGGTAGGAATAAGTCATGTCCTTTGGAAAAGTGAAAAGTGTGTGTTTGTGTGTGTGTGTGTGTCTGTGTGTGTGTCTGTGTGTGTCTGGTGTGTTAAGAGAGAATTAGTATGAATAGGGATTTTTAAGTCTCAGCAATTAATATACTGTCACCTAATGCATCCCTGAGATTTTCAAAGAAAAATGATCAACCCTAACAAGACACGTATTGGATTTTTACTATGCATCAAACACCAGGTGGAAGAATAGGGGACATTATCCCCAATAGTGGGAGCAGGATGTACAAAGCCAGGAGGACAGAGTGGGGATGGGCTGGGAGCCTTAGTGGAGGGGGAGTGAGAGTGGCAAGGGAAGCAAGTGGAGAGGAAGGTTACGATGCAAATCATATGTAACCTTGTAAGCTGTTCAGGGGAATTTGGATTTTATTCTGAAAAACAGTGGTGAGTCACTGAAGAATTTTAAACGGAAGTAACTTGATCTCATTGCAGAGGTTATGATCACACAGGCCAGGGAAGGACCAAAACAGAGTGAACTCCTTTGGAAATAAGGGAGTACAGGCGCTTGATGTGAAGCCAAGCTTGTGGTTCGAACAAGAGGGGTTACCTCTGTGGGGTGTGGATGAAAACCGATTTTAACCCCTGTTGATTACTTATTCACCTCTCAGAAAACAGCAAGACTTCAGGCAGAATCTTCTAATACCAGCTGCAGAGTGCAGGGAAAATCTTCATAATGGCTATGTGTATTAGCATCAAAGAATAAGGGAGAATAGAAAGGATTGTTTGAAAACAAAATGTAGTAATTTACCTTTAAAGTTGTTTTTTTTTGGTTTGTTTGTTCTTTCCCTGGTCAGTTGAATTTCTAGTCTTCTTATACAGATTTCCTGTCTGGAAATTTAAATACCTTGAAGGCCTCTACTATTTAGCAATCCATTAATTCATAAAATGAAAATTTATTAACATAAACAGTGTACCCAGCACTGTGCTAAGTATTCATTTGAGCGAAGAGCTGTCCTGCTCTCAAAAGCCTCACACAGTTAGGAATGAAAACTCAGGACTAATAGAGCTAACGGTAATATAGTGTCATTTATGGTATTCTTGGGGTATTCTTTCTTAAATTTAGCCAAAGTTTCTATTACTCTTGGATGAAAACAAAGAACTACTATCTGTGAAGTCTAATTAATACTTCACTCTTGCTAGAACATGTTGATTAAGGGATATCATGTCATTTGATTATTTCAAGAAGCCCTCAAGAAAGGTTCTCTGGTTGTTATTGTCTCTGTTTTCAAATGAAGAAATTCAGATAGCATGATAAGAGTAAAAAGGTCATGAATTTTGAGTTATAGCCCTACTAGTGAGTAGCTCTTATTTCCTTAAGCACTTAATCTCTCAAGTTCTCGGTTTCACAGTCTGTTAGTTGGGGATAATGGTATGACTTCCTTATGAGGGTCTTGTGAGAATGACACATGCATCGATGTGATTGTCTGTTTGTATGCATGTGGATGTGTGTAGATGGTGTTTTGCTGCTTAACACAGTACCTAAGACAGTTGTAGAGTACATGTCACTTCTTCCTTCCTTCAGCCAAATTTGACAATGGTTGTATCACCCCATCCAATTTCTCTACTATAGGTTATAGGCTCATTTAAAAAAAAATTAATGTTTATTTTTGAGAGAGAGAGAGAGAGAGAGAGAGAGAGAGAGCAGGGGAGGGGCAGAGAGAGAGGGAGACACAGAATCCAAAGCAGGCTCCAAGCCGTCAGCACAGAGCCCGACGCGGAGCTTGAACCCACCAACCATGAGATCATGACTTGAGCCCAAGTCGGACCCTCAACCCACTGAGCCTCCCAGGCGCCCCTTATAGGGCTCATTTTTAATAGCCTTTTCTATTAATGGAATAAAGACCTCATTTAAGGCCAGTTCTAAATGTGAATCTCGGTTCTGCTTCTTACTAGTTACAGGACCTTAAAAAGCAAGATAGCATTTCAAATCCCTTTCCATTCTCAGATTTCCTTACTTTAAACTAGCAATGATGCTGTTTAAAGGGCCTGGCCAGGACAAAGGAATGTGATCCTTTTACCTGTTTATGAAATTCTTATAAGTTGACTTATTTCTTAAAAACCCATACGTTTTCAGATAGCATTTGAGTGTCGCATATGAAGATAGTCACTCAGAATTTCTTTAGCAATCTTTATTCTTACCTTTCCTTCAATTTTTTACTATTAGGCAGATAATTTTCCTCTGTATCTCATTCATTTACTCTCCTTTTCTGTTTGATTAACTACTATTCTGATTCTGGCAAACATCAATTTGAATAGCAGTCATTCTGATTGACCTTCCTGCCTTAGTGACTCTTCTGTCATGTTTATTTCAGATATTCTTGTCAGTATAGTTTTAGGATGATAAAATTAAAACGTTATTGCTGGTGAAGATGTTAGCATCATGACAAAGAATATTTCCTACTGAAAGATATGTCAAGTCTTCATGTCTCTTCTTGGCTTCCAGATCTTGAGTCACTCTCCTATTAACATCACAACCATTGCTCTTGCTCATCTATGAAATGGACTTTTGACTCAACTTGAACAAATCTGCATGTGCTGTGCTTATTTTCACATTCTGTCTGTTACATGTCATTCCTCCTGAATGGACTGTCCCACTTGAAAGTCTGCCCCACTTCCTGCCACAACATGCTTTTCTCTTCCTCAGAGCCTGATTCAACCTTAGGTTTAACTTCACTCCACTTGGAATACTGTTGAAAATTTGTTTTCTCGATTGGATTTATTTCCTTTATATGTGCACTTTTATTATTTTCACTACCGATTGAGCTTCTTGAAGGCAGGAACTGAGCTATTTTGTTTCTTCTCTTTCTCCCAGAGCATTTTGAGTCTGCCACCCAGGACTTAGGAAGCCTCTGTAATTGTTGGAGACTGATTCAGGGTATTGAGCATGCTCCCTAGAGTCATCCAGATTGCACATAATTATTCAGTAGTCCTGTACAAAAGACTGTATTTCAGATTTGAACATGCCAAGCATATCCATCAAGCACTGAGCCGATCTGACCATAATTTTCCTAAATGCTGTTAAGAACATCCTGATAGGCCTATAAATATAGAGAGCAAACTGCTGGTTGCCAAAGGGAAATGGGTTGGGGGGATGGGCAAAATGGGTGAGGAAGAGTAGGAGCTACAGGCCTCCACTTAATGTATGGAATGAATAAGTCACAGGAATGAATGGCAAATCATAGGGAATACAGTCAGTAATGTTGTAATAGCATTGTGTGGTGACAGATGGTCGCTACACTTGTGGTGAACATAGCATGACATATAGAGAAGTACTATGTTGTGTACCTGAAACTAATGTAACATTCTATGTTAACTAAAATTAAAAAAATGTTTTTAAAAGATCTCCTGATAACAGAATCTAAAACTGTATTTAAATCTAGTTTCTAACTATTATATCCATTGGATGACCCAGTTCTCTTAGGCCCCTCTTGTTAGAAGCATAACTGAATAGTCCATCAGGAATTGTATTTCATAAAGTCATTTTGGTCATTATTTAACATTATATGATATGTGTGCATATTTAGTTGCATCTACAGATTTATGATTAGTAAAGAGATATGTTCATAGGTTAAATTTCTGCGTTTTCCTGCATATTTTCCTTGAGTATTTAATTAATCACCAGTAATTTTCTGTAACACTTTACAGTTTCTAAGCATATGAAAGAAAGTTTAGAGCTCTTACTTAAAGTTCTGCTAATAAGATGAAGCTATCATCTTTCTAGCTGATTTTGTTCAGAAATGGTCACGATGAAAGAAACTGCAATATACTTGGTATTAACACATGTCAGTCGTAGTCACACAGAAATCCTCTGCTAAGTATGGTGACTTGGAGGTTCAAGAGCTATGGGACATTCGGGTTGCTTGTTATCAGAATTCCCTGTGAACTGTGTTATAGAACAGGAACAAAAAGACCAAAAAAGAAAAGGAAGGTTATGAGAGCGCAGATTTTCTACCAAATCCCATGTAAGCAATTTCTACCAACAATGAAGAAACCTTGTTTTTGGCCTGCTTCTGCAGCCAGTCATTCTGTGTTGAATATTGTTAAAGCAACATTCTTTTCCCTGGTACTTTTTCCATATCCCAGGGCAATGCTTTTTGTGTTTGAAGTATCTCCAGGGATATACGTAGGAAGAAGTACATATTTATTTTTACGGATCCCCCAAAGTATAGTAAATCATTCAGAATTGAAGAGAGGCAGACTCTGATGCTAACACAAACAAAAAATAACCATGCTCAGGGCCCGTGAGTCCCTGGGGATCTTAATGAATACACTACTTAGAAGTTGAATTAAACCCAGCTTTTGAGATTTCCGAGGTCTGTCCCTTTTTTTCCATCTTTTAAAATATGTCTTTTTCATATGGACCCCAGGGCTTTATTTTACGTATATATTTAAACATTACTTCTTGGTAACCAAGCAGTAACTCTGCCTGAATATTTAAGCGTAGTTTAAAAGGGACAAAAGACTTGCTGATAGCATCAGGACTTGGAGCTCCATTTTGTCCTTGGACGTGTGCTGTATATGTTAGCCCCCAATCCACCCCTGGCAGCCTTGCTCTGAATTGAAATTGCAGAGCAGAATTAAAAATTGTTGCAGAATTAAAAACTGGGAGCATGAAAAGAACTTGAGAGTAGCTGTTTCCATGGCTCTCTAGAAGTGAATTCATACATAACGGACCATTTGGACTCTCCTAATTGATGGCACCTGAACACAATATCTTTTAAAAAGCTAGTCAGTGCCCTCCCTACCCATGCCAAAAATACCTTAGAGCTGTCTTGCATTTTACATCTCATTTAGTTAGCATGGTGGTTAACATGGTGGGCTCTGAAGTCAGATTGCTCAAAATTGAATTTTAGCCCCACCCTTTGCGAGCAATGTGACCTTGGGCAAGTTACCTTTCTGAAAGTCGGATTCCTCACCTGTAAAATGATCAAAGTGGTAGTGCCTCCCTCGGAGTTATGAGGGTTAGATGTAAATGCTTTGGAACATAGTAAATGTGTGATAGATGTTAACAAGTATTGTTACTGCTTATGCTTCATTCCCTAAAGGTTCTTTGCAGGTGGATTTTAAGTGTTAAGAAGAATTACCGGAAGAATGTTGCCTATCATAATTGGAGACACGCCTTTAATACAGCTCAGTGCATGTTTGCTGCTCTAAAAGCAGGCAAGATTCAGGTACTTTTGAGAGCCATTTTTATATTAAAGACCTTTTCTTGCTTTAGTGGTAAAGTTTACAACATATTCTTTCAAGTTATTTTTTTTAATGTGCACTAATGATGATTGGAATATTTATTGCCAGATACAAAATAAATTACATCTTATTAATTGAAGAAGACTAGCATGGCAAAATACTTAGTTATTAATTTTCTTTCATATGTAACCTACATGGCATATTTTTTTAAATCTTTAAAATTACTTCACGTTAAATTTAATGGTCTTCGGGCAAAGAAATACATTCTCCAGAGGAAATTTCTACCGTATAAGAAAAATAACCAGATTTCTCATGTCCACATTCAACCTGTTCCATAGTAGAATTCCTCAAAATCCACCCACGTGACTTCATAGATAGGTCCAGGGTTCTCTATCGCATTTTCTCTGGAGCCCTCAGTTAAATCTTCTAAGTACTATGTCGTGGAAAGGGTTTTCATATCATATACATTGACCATAGGCTGTTACAAGGAAGATCAATGCAGGGAACATTCAAGTAATTCATTGCTTTCCAGGCCAAATTTTATCCATATCTCTGTCCTTAGATTCTAACTTCAGTGGGAATTGACTAGTTATTCTAGGTAAGTGATTCCAGGCATCCATCATATCACTGCTTTTAATTCAGAGCTTCCATGCTCTTTTTTTTTAAAGTAAATTCTAAAAATGGTATCCTCTGTCTCTACTTCCCTAGGGTGCACACTGGCTAGAGCTAAGAGAAGGAATTGTTGTCCAAGAAGCCATATGCAATACCATAGTAGTATTTTCCTGCCATAGCAACGTTTGTAAGAAATAGGGTAAACTTCTTTTGAGCTATGGAAAGGTCATCAGGATTATATCACTGAAAACTATCCTTGCTTTTTATGAAGAATAACAAAATCAGGATCTTTTTCTCTGTCATCAACATACAACATGGCGAGTTGAGAGTTTCCAGCAGAGTGGAGCTGATAATTTCAACTTATTTTCTTACTGATGAAGAACAGTAGTGTAAATAATACAAATGGCAGATATTACAAAAATAACCTATGTTTGACTTTAGAATATATTGTTCAACTTTTTAAAGCCAGATTTTCATTCCCAATCCTCTTACTTTCTATTGTTTTGCTTACTGTTCACATTGTCTGTGTTCCTTAGGGATACGACAACTGCTGGCAGAGAGTGAGAGCAGCAGAATCTTCAGGGAACCAGAAGGCAGAGAGACAACAATTATTTAGTTTATTTTGATTATTCCACATACATGTAGATAATTAAGAGTTAATGGTATTTACTAGAGGTGGACAGATTATTGATTGTTGGAGGCATTTCAGCTTCTTCTGGTGAGAATGACATTTGTAATAATCCCATTCGAAAGACAAAGTACCACTTGCTGCCTGCAGACTAGGATTTCAGCATGAGTCCTTTGCAACCATAAATAAGCATATATGAAAAGCTAGTCGAAAACACAAATACATGATTGGTGAGAAGAGGTATTCTAATGAACTTCACCAAATTGCCTTTCTCTTTCTTTCCTCTGACGTCTTTGGTCATGTAGAACAAGCTGACCGACCTAGAGACACTCGCCCTGCTGATTGCTGCTCTCAGCCACGACTTGGACCACCGTGGTGTGAATAACTCTTACATACAGCGGTAAGGCGCGTCTTCCCCAGTAAAAGAAGAAAATGTTTCTTTTAAATTGTAGGGATGTCTTTTTTAAAGTAAGAGCAACAGCAAAATTTGATGGTACCACACTTCAATTGATTGGGGTCCTACAACATACTCTGGTTGTATTCGAGTGAAATGGAAAAAAAAGTAGTGTGAATCCAATGTTGTGTTGGTAACATTTCTGGCCCAAAGCTTAGAAAGTATGTTTGTTGAGAATCTTATTTCATTAGATAATTACCAAGAGTTTTGCTTTAGTGTATGCATACCCAGCTTAGGAGCTTCATTAGAAAACTAAGTCTGGTTCAAAAGAGGTGGAATTTCATCCTGGACTAGAAAAGATAATATCTGAAAAGTGCTTAGCTCAGTCCTAAGTACTTAGTAAGCACTCAGTAGAAGGAGGATTTTGGTGTTAGTGGAGACAGTGCAGCACAATGTTGGCAATTTGGGGCTCTGCATTTAGGCTGGATTCGAATCCTGCCTTTGCCATGCAGTTCCCGTGTGACCTTGGGCAAGGGAACTTATTTCTCTATTTTTCTCTTGTTTTCTCTATTATTCTCTATTCTCTCTTATTTCTCTCTTTGATTTCCTGATTTGTAAAGTGGAGATGATAGCGAACCTACCTCGTAGGGTTGATGTAAGTTTTAAGAAATAACGCATATCAATATGAGGCGGAATGTGCAGTGCATTTTTTTTATTTCTTTTAATGTTTATGTATTTTTGAGAGACAGAGAGAGAGAGAAAGAGACAGAGTGTGAGCAAGGGAGGGCAGAGAGAGAGGGAGACACAGAATCCAAAGCAGGCTGCAAGCTCTGAGCTGTCAGCACAGAGTCTGATGTGAGGCTCGAACTCACGAACCGCAAGATCATGACCTGAGCCGAAGTCAGATGCTTAAGCGACTGAGCCACCCAGGGGCCCCTGTGTGGTGTATATTTAAGTGTTGAAGTCTTAGCAGCAGATGCTAGTGATACTCCTATCACCATCAGAAGCCTGCTTTCTGGCTGGTTTTGAAAGTAGATACTAACCCTTGACGCAAGTGTTTCAGGCTCCCTTATGGGCCATGCTTAAAGTGACATTTGCAATGACAAATGAGATGATAAAGGTGACATCACTTTTCATCAGAGTTTTGAGCCCCTGTGACATGTTTATTTTCTTGTAGCAACTTAGTTGAAAAGCCTACATCTTAATGGCAGGATCTCTTACTACTTAGCATTTTTCTAAGTATGCAAGTGATTCAACTAATGGATAGATCTCTTAAGGAAATTCCAGATGTCTGATATCTTGAGGGAATTTCAGAGAGCTCTCTAATCACATTCCCTTTATCTAAATAAATGGAAAACTTCATGTAGAAAGAATTGTAGTGATGCAGCAACTGTGTCCTCTGCTGACCTTTGATGGGAAAAGATATCAAGCTCTTGCCTGAGTGTCAGAGACTGGCTGTTTCCTCTCTTAAGATCTAACGTTTTGGAGAACAGATTGGATGACATGTCCTTTGTCCTCTGTGCTTTGTCATATGATTGTGTTCCTGAGCCTGACGTTGACATGGGAGTAATTATGAAAGGGAACAATGACATGAAAAGGTGTATAAACACAGACGTAGCAGCCTAAAGATCCAAGCCAGCAGTGCTATGTTCCCTCCATACCTCAAAGCTGAACATATTATTATGGTCGCTCTAAGATGCTATGTTGCATTGCTTTAGAGTGAAAAAAACACTCAGCTATATTTTACTTTGTTTATTTAAAAACAATTACCCGGAAAAACATCTGGAGAAACGTCATCTTCTCTTCAAAAAAAAAAAAAAAAGTCCTGGGAAAAATTCATAGACTGCAGAATCTTGCCTTTACACACACCACAAAGCAGACTTCCACCAAGTAATAATAACTTTAAGAAAAAAAGTTAAAGGAGTTTCAGAGATTTTTATTTCTTCCTACATCTCTGTGGTTTGAGTAGACGAAACCAAGAATTTTCCAGGGATGTTTCTTTTTTTTTCTTTCCTTAGTGGTAAATGAGTTATATCTCAAGGAGGAATTTCTTCACCAGGGGACTCGGGAGATTCAGAGTGCCATAAACATTCCCGTATAGAGAACTAACTTGCAAAAAGGTGTGCAGTGTCCAATTTCATCAGTATTCAAACACTACATAAAGAAAACCACCACAATAAAAGAAGGCACAGAAACAAAACTAATACATCAAAAAGAGAAAAAAAGCCCTCATGTGGTAGCAAAGTTAGATGCTAAACTTCCCCTGTCATTCATTCTTCTTGAATGTCTTTTCAGAAAATTAATTTAGAGTAAGATGTAAAGCAGACTATGTTTTGATTCATTATTGGTTATTTTTTGATTCCTTCCTTGATTAGGAAGACTGCCATGATGAGGAGTACGGCTACTATGCCAGTGAAATATTTGGGGAAAGAGTTCACTGCTGTGCTTTCTTCTCCCATGTGGGTGGGTAAAAGAGGGAGTGGTTTCGGATAGATGTTAGATGATTACTTTAAAAACAGGCAAGAATAGGACAAAATGACTGAAGTACAGACATCTACTAAAGAAAGCACAATGTGACACTCGGCTTAAGTAGAGAAACCTCTTGCAATTCAGCCTGCAGTCAGTATAAGAAGACTGTATGAGTGCATTTATTTGGTTAGATTCATTCAAGTTTGGTGTTTTATAAAATAGAGTGAAAGTGTCCTACATTTTGGACAGCTGGCTAATGGGCAATTACTAGGGCCTGGTATTTTGCTAGGCAGAAAGAGAGCTATAAAGTATAAAATGTGGTCCCTGCTATTAAGGAATTTTCATAGCCTCATGAAACAGTGGTGATCAATACAACAAGGTACTTAGTAAGTCCTGAATTGTTTAGTAATGTGGACTGTAAATGTTCAGCAGAGAAGGAGATTGGTTAAGACCAGTGCAATCCCATCTGCACTGTTAATGGAAGAACTGAGACAAAGCGGATCCCAAAGAGTGGTAGGATTTGGAGAGGAGAGAGGATGAAGATATACCAGAAACACAATGAGGTAGGCGGGCATTCTCATGGAACAGTGCTGATGGCTGGCCTGTGCAGAGTCAGAAGGCTCACTGACCAGGGATGAAAAGTAAGAGAGTGAACGAGTAGTTGTAGGACTCTTTAGAGACAGCTATAAAACTAAGCATATTTGGTGTAGTGAAGAGACAAGGAGCCATTACAGTGAGTAATAAAGACATTGTTTAGGAAGGAAACACCCAAAGGAAGATACAAGGTATAATGGGTAGTAAATAGGACCCCAGAGTTCAGCTAGGAAGCTGTTACAGCAAGCTGAGTTTTGGTGAAAAACACATACTGACTACAGAGAGGAAGAGATGGAAGGAGAAATGTTTTTCAATTTAATATTGAACAGGGGGAAGGGATCTTGTTCAATATTGTTCAATATTGTTAATATTGAACATGAAGGAAGGGGGAAATCATGACTCCTGGTCCAAGAAACTGCAACACTGATGGAGCCATTGATGACAGTAGAACTGGGAAGTGTGTATGCACTTGTGTGTGTACTTAGGGAAGGAGGGACAAAAAGGACAGGAGGTAGAAGAGAAAATAATAAATAGGATGGTAGTTAGAAAAGGTAAAATGATCAAAGGAATGTTTTTTTTTCAAGATTAAGGTTCCATAAAATCAGAATAAAAGAAATTTCCTGGTAATCACACTCAGACCATGTGTCTTTGTCCTGGGAAAACTCATTCTGTACCTTGGTCTTCTCTGCTGTCTGTTAGAGGAACAGCTATAGTCATGGGCTGGCGTGGTGGCAACAGAATGTCAGCAGGCACTGAGGGACCCAACAGGGCAGTAAAGACAGCACAGGAATCACAATCTGTGAAGTTCAACTGAGTAGAGTCTGTATTAGCCAAGAATGACATCATCCCTGATAAGTTTGGAGGGCTTGAGAGACTGGAGATCCAAACATGAAAAAAGTACAAGTTCGAGGAGTCCTAAAGTCACTAGCTAGTAATAATAATAATAGAAGTTAACACTTTATATAGCCCTTACCATGTGGCATTGTGAACTCTTTTTAGTACTTCATATACATGAGTTCAACTAGTCAGTCCTTTGACCATGCCACAGTGGCTATGATAGTTATGGTGGTTAAGGGCCAACTTGAGTCAGATGCCTGGGTACAAAAGCAAATACTGGCTTCTCCTCTTACCATCTGACCTTGAATGAGTCATTTAACACCCCTCTTTCTATTTTCTTCTCTGTGTAATGGAATAATGACAGTATCTATCTTGTAGTTTGTTTCTTTGTTTTGGTTTTTTTTTTAACAAGGATTAAAAAGTATAAATAAATGTGAAGTACTTGGAACAATACCCAAGATATATTAAATGCTCTCCAGGTTTTAGCTTTTTCAAAGGGGATCCTATTAAGGACATATTAAGGATATCCTATTAAGGACTCAAGATCTTGCTTTGTCCCAAGGTGAGATATGGATCAGGGAGTAGCAAAAATGCTGTGCCTGGTAGCACCTAGAAGCTGTGGAACAAAGAAGGGAATATCCATTGTTGACATGAAAAGAGACTATCCGTAGAGGAATATCCATTGTTGACATGAAAAGAGACTATCCATAGAGTCAAGGAGGTTAAGGAAGTAGGGTCAAAAGGCCAAATGAATCATCACCTTGAATACCTGTGGCATCTAATGTGATTACAGAGAATGCAGGGTAAAATAATCCCTGACTGATAGAATACAACAGTGATGATTTGGAGAGAAGTGGTCAAGTGAAGAATCAAATGGGGTTTACATGCTTACAAAGAGTAGTTAAGAGATGTGAACCCAGAGCAATATACATGTATGAGAAGCAAAATCAAGGATGGTTGTTAAGAGTCTGTAAAAGGATTCCTGGGGTGGCAAGAATTGTTTTTCTCAGAGAACTTGCATTTTCTATTGATTTCTAAGGCTTCTTGTCCCTAGAATGTTGTTCTGACCTTGGCACTGACTCCTAACACCACTCTAAGAGATGGACAGACTACTGCAGGACGATAGGAAAATGTAGGGAGGGTGTAAGGTCCATACGAATAGACATCATTGTGGGAATAAGATTCAGTGGAAGCGGTGGTTTAAGTGGGCCCTTCTGACAGGCTCTCATATAAAGAAGCAAGAAATAGCCTTGTGTTTGAAACAGTAAAAAGCAGTAGAATGGAGAACACATTGGTGTCCACTAATATTTCTGTAAACAGGAAACTTGGGGTATTTATGCCCTTTTATGGATTCATAAATCCATATTTTTAGAATGTAAGTAAAGGCAAACACACATAATTTGCATTCATCTCTCTCATAAGCCAAGAAGTTTTTTCTAATGGGAAACAGTCCTGTCTGCATTGTCTAAAAATGTAATGTGCGCCTGAAATTTTAAACATGTTTGTGTTGTATGCACTTAATTGCATCTCGGTCCAGCCTCTAACTAGGTCAGTAAGTGGATGCTGTGTGCAAAGTGCTGTGGGGTCAGGAGCCAGTGTGATGCGGTGAGAGGATGTGTTTGAATCCCAGCCCCGCCATTTGTGTTGACCTTGAACAAGTTAGACAGTCTCTCTGAACTCTTGGTTGTCTAAAAAATAAATGCTAAAATGCCAATTTTAGAGAGGTGTCAGCCTGGGTCACTCTGGAGGCACAGCCTGAGACAAACACTGGTGTGCACATAGCCTATTTGTGCATTTGATCCCTGGGAGCGGGAATGGAGGCCTGGGAGTGGGAAACAGGGAAGAAGGGGAAACCAGGAAGAGGATGAGTTACCAGCAGTCCACCCATCCAGGCACCTGGTGCTCAGTCCTGCCAGGTGATTCAGAGAAGTCTTAGGAAATGAGACCCAGAATTGTACATAAATGGCCAGGGACAAAGTAGGGAGGGGGGCAGAGATCCACAGGTTCCCATTCCCCATTGGTCAAAGATGGCCTCCATGTGCCTTGACTCCTCCATAGCCCAGGCTCAACAAGGGTGAATGCAGCAAGAGAGGTCTTGTTGGCACCAGCAGAGGGCAGAGAGCTGCAGGGCAGACATGGTGGGCCACAGCAAAGTACCTTCTAATTGGGCCCTGCAGGGAGTCTATTAAATTGTGCTTGAAACTGGATGCTGCATCAGTGGCTGGAGTCCGAGGTGGGGCCAAGGATTTTGATGTGGTGAACAGAGATGTCCCATATTAAATAAAAATGAAATATAAACTACTTAGTGCAGTGCCTGACACGTTAGAGGCTCTCAGTAAATGGTAATTATTATCACTGGGGAAAACAAATCTGGCCAAACTCAAGAGGTTTATAGTCTAACAAGGTAATAGACTTATAAACAGCTAACAACTGGCAGAACAACATGGATATTAAACTAATACCATAGGTCCTTGAATTTCTTTTTTTTTTAATGTTTTATTTATTTTTGAGAGACAGAGAGAGAGAGAGAGAGCAGGGGAGGGGCAGAGAGAGGGAGACACAGAATCCTAAGTAGGCTCCAGGCTCTGAACTGTCAGCTCAGAGCCTGACACGGGGCTCGAACTCATGAGCTGTGAGATCATGACCTGAGCCCAAGTTGGATGCTTAACTAGCTGAGCCACCCAAGCGCCCTGTCCTTGAATTTCTTATGCAAATGAAAATAACAGATACTCTAGATGCTTTTCCTTATCTAAGTGAAGGGAATGAAGAAGGTTGCAATTATCATGTTGAAGTTGACCTTAGCATAGCTAGTCTGAATGGTGAGAAAATGCTGTTGAGAAAATAGAGAATATAGAATGCAAGCCAAAATTCAGAAGGGAGGCCATCATTCTGTTTCCCTGGGCCCTCCATTATCCTGCATCGTCTCATCTGCTCCTGTGGCTTGGAGATAACCAGATATCTGCAGGTTATTGTGTTCTAAGTCTACATCTCCAGCCCAGACCTGATACAAACTTTTATATCCACTTGGTGGACCTCATTCACTTTAAAATCAACAGATCCAACACTGAATTACACATCTTCGCCTCCTTTATCTCCCTTTCTCCTCTCCCTTTCTCCTATGTCAGTAAATGACAAGGCAGAAATGTGGCATTCATACTTTTCCCCTAGGAAAATCCCTACTAGGTCCCAACATCAAGATTCTTTGCCAACTCTTACCTCCTAAACAGCTATGAGGCAACTCTACTTGTCTGTATGTGGGATTCTGTCACCCTGGTCCAGGCTGTCTCGTGCCTACATTACTAGAACTAGGACTATGAGCTTCCCAGTAGTCTCCTAACTACTTTCCAGTATTTTCCATGCATCTCCAGTTTTGATTCCAGCAAATTTATCTTTTTTTTTTTTTTTGTAAATCTGCTCATTTTACTCCATCCATTGTTTTCCCATTGTCCAATGAGAAGGACAGTATCTGGTCCATTGTACAACTTACTAAACATGGAGGAGCAAAGAAGACAGGCAGGAGTTAATTTGATAAAGTTTACAACACAAAGAATGGCCGTTTGGGGGTCAGCAGTTATCAGTGGAAGATTAGACAACTGGAATAGATGAGATTGCTCATTCTCTTACCTTTATTTCCCTTGTTTTATTTTTGTTTTCCCTTAAGCTTCTCTTACTGCACTCATTTTCTTCCCTTGTTATGTTCCTCCAGTCTTGGGCAGCTTCTCTAAATTAAATGAAAACTCAATTAATGACTCGTATAGTAGTACAAAGAAATAAGTCAGCTGTGTTATCCACACTTGTATTGTGCTTTACAATTCATAAATCCCTGTCCTACAAATTTTAGGAACAGAGACTTTCAGGAACTCTCACGTTTTCTTTTTCTTTTAAAGAAAAACTAGTGAAAATTGTGCTTTATATTCACATGCGAAGGGTCGTGAGAAATAAGAGGTGGAGGACTGTACTTGACATGCTTTGGACCTTGATCTGTGACTGCCTGTTACATACAGTGAACTGAGTATAACCCCCCTTCCATTCCCTTTACTCAGCCAGACAGTCTCCTCTGTTTGTCCCCAAGTTCAAGTTAAAAGAGCTACCAGGACATCCTACGCTGAAATACTCTGGATCCCACATGCATGGGGAACTTTTTCTGACTCAGCTGTCTCCTTCTTCCCTTCAAAGGAGGGTGGGCACCAACTCTGCCCCCTTTCTTTGCCTTTTGTCCCTCCTACCCATTCGTTCCATCGCAGTCCATTCTCCTTGGATATACAGGCACATGTGAATATGCTGGCCCTCAGCCTTATTGCAGAGGAGTAGACTAGCATTGCAATTTGTTTCAGATTTTAAACTAATTGCAGTTTTGAAATTGAAAAATATCATTGGTACAAGTATTTCAGAGAATTTTTTTCTCATGGTTAGAGAAATTAGTCCTTTGTGCTTACTCCTACTATTTTATCAATATTAAAACCAATGAAATTGTTCATACTTTGAACAGGCAGTGGTTACCCTGGTATTTGAAAATAATTTGACTGTTTTTTCCCAGAGATCATCTCACTCTTTTCCTCAGCAAAAGGAGAGAAAATTGTTAGTCTGATTAATTTTGTGAAGTAGCCTGTTTTTTCATTGACTAATATGAAGAACAAATTAATGTATTGGGGAAACTAGTAATTTTTAAGCCTTTTTTCTCTCTTCCACAAAATATTTTTCAGAAGTGAACACCCACTTGCTCAGCTCTACTGCCATTCGATCATGGAGCATCATCACTTTGACCAGTGCCTGATGATTCTTAATAGTCCAGTAAGTACCTACTTTATGGTTGTGGAATTTTAAAAGAGAGCTTTATAAATTCAATTTTATTTTTAAGTTTTGGACTTATTCCCAGCATCATAAATTCTTGAGCATGCTTTATTCCTTTTTGGGTAAGGAAGGCAAAGCCAAAACATTTGGGATCTTCCCAGCCTCACTTCTCTGGACAGCCCAAACTGTCTAAATGTTGCCTGATAAAGGATATCTGGTTACACACCTCTATTTGGTTATGGCAAACTGGAAACAAACAAAACTAGTATTTTTTGGCTCTTAGTTAATTCTCCCCCCCCCCCTTTTTTTTTCTTTTGGTCAAATGAAATGGTTTATACAGCGCTCAAAGGTTTGCTTTCACAAGACCATGCCTGTTCCTCTTTTCATGGAAACTTCTGACCATTAACAAACTGCTATGTTAAGAAATAAAGCTATTCAATAGTTTGGTTAAATGAATATTCATCAGTGTAAGAAAACATATGATATGCTATGCTAGACAAATAAATGCTAAGGAAAATAAAATTAAAATAATGTATGCCAAAAGATTAACAAAGGTTTTCTTTGTCCAGTTATGAATACTTTTACATTCTCATTTTGATTTGTTCATTATTCACAGTATATCTGCTATATGCATGTATTACCTTTATAGTAAGAAAAAAGTCAAAGTTGTAACTACTATGTGGAACAAGCACAATGCGTGGTATATAATCTTAAAGCAATTTTACCCCCATCTTTTTATGTTTGCCCCGTGTGGCTAGTCTTCTCTGAGCCCTAGAAGAAAACTTGGGAGGCCCATGACTTTTCTGGTTATTCTTTTATAAGTAAAAATTACGTCAAGTACTAATTACATCAAGTCCCAAAATAGACTATGCAATTCTCAATTTAGAAACCAAAATGTCCAGTTCTGTGTAATACTCTGGATTTTGGATTTGGTTTAAAGTTTCAGGTTCTCCCCCTACTGCCTGGTTGGCTTCTCTCAACCCTATCTTGTGCTTCTTCTAACTCCTTCCTCATCCCTAACCCCGCATGTAGTTTCCTTCCCCTCCAGACTTGGAGATTAGGAAGAGAGAATAGCTAAGAAGAGGGGCAAGAAATTTCTCAACACACTGGTACCGTTAAGAGTGTCTCACTCTTGGGGCGCCTGGGTGGCTCAGTCGGTTAAGCGTCTGACTTCGGCTCAGGTCACGATCTCGTGGTATGTGAGCTCGAGCCCCGCGTCGGGCTCTGTGCTGACTGCTCAGAGCCTGGAGCCTGTTTCAGATTCTGTGTCTCTCTCTCTCTCTGACCCTCCCCCGTTCATGCTCTGTCTCTCTCTCTGTCTCAAAAATAAATAAACGTTAAAAAAAAATTAAAAAAAAAAAAGAGTGTCTCACTCTTTGTGCCTGGCAGGAGTTTAAACCAAGTTCTTTTCTTGTGGGTAAGTTCATGATGCCTGCCAAGTGCCCTCATTGTGGGGCTTTTCTACCAGATGTTCCTTTAATGATCATCTCTGCCTGCCTTACTTATGGCTCCTTCCTCTGCTCAGGAAAATCTGATCGTTCACTTTCAGCTCCTTTCTGCTAAGGTTCTTTGGCCTTCTTTGTCATCCCCTTTGAAAAGGACAGGACTGAAATCAATCCCATGCCTCCAAAACTTGGAGAGGGCAAGCCATCCCATATAGTAGGAACTTCCCCATTGCTGCTAAAGTCAGAGTGACTAGTCAGCCTGTGTCTTGCCTTTTAGATTTTCCAGACAGGAATTAGACATGAGACCACTGTGGCCCTTCCCACTCTCACTACACTACAAGAGACATATGTAGGGACTTCATGCCCCACTCTCTTATTTGAGATGGAAGGGAACACAATCTCACCTCTCCCTAAACATCTCAGTGTGGATGAAGGGTTGAGTTATACAGCCAATTTGGTAACCTCATTATAAATTCTGTACACAGTGGGTGCCTGGGTAGCTTAGTTGGTTAAGTGTATGACTTCAGCTCAGGTAATGATCTCATGGTTCATGGGTTCGGACCCCATGTCGGGCTCTGTGCTGACAGCCCAGAGCCTGGAGCCTGCTTCGGATTCTGTGTCCCCTCTCTCTCTCTGCCCTTCCCCTGCTCACACTCTGTCTCTCCCACTCTCAAAAATAATAAACATTAAAAAAATTTAAGTTCTGCATACTTAAATTGACTTTAGATTGATAAAGTATGCGATTAGTATGAATTAGTTCATGTGTGACTGGTAATTGAATGACGTTAGTGTAAGTGTACAAGTTGTATTCTTTCATCCACAAGTTCTCTTGGGTAAGGTACAAGAATTATGAGAGTTGAATTTTTGACCTTATACAAGAAAGAAAAAAATCCCTCTACTTGGCTTTGCTCAGGCACCCCTTCTGCTCTATTTCAAGAATATTGAAAATGGGCATTTGCTCCCTTGCTTTGGACTGCTTGCTTTAGGCTCCTAGGAGGTTGCTCCTCCTTCGGTGCCCACCTTAATAGCAGCCCCAATGTCTCAGTGATCCAGTCCCATCCACGTTGTCTCTGGGCCCCACAAACCATTGCTTCCACGCCATCGTTTTGTGTGTTGACTGTTCTCAAAGGACCTCCAGACTGGCTAGCCTGAGATGACTGGGTTACCTGCAGATGCACCAATTTTCAGTTTGGTTTATGCTCTGGTTATAAAGTTTCATGGGCTTTGTGCAATCTGCCCCAGCACTAATTTTTCCCATAAACCATGTCATTTTTAGTGTGTAGTTTATCAGAACTGAGATTTCTCAGGAATTATATGCTGTTTTGTAGTAGAGAAATCTGTACTTTCCTTGGGATTTGCTATCTATATGCCTCATTTAAAACTATAAAACCTTCGGGGCGCCTGGATGGCTTGGTCGGTTAAGCGTCTGACTTCGGCTCAGGTCATGATCTCACGGTCCGTGAGTTCGAGCCCCGCGTCGGGCTCTGTGCTGACAGCTCAGAGCCTGGAGCCTGTTTCAGATTCTGTGTCTCCCTCTCTCTCTGCCCCTCCCCTGTTCATGCTCTGTCTCTCTCTGTCTCAAAAATAAATAAACGTTAAAAAAAATTTTTTTTTAAAAACTATAAAACCTTCATTTTAATATCTTGTTTAGTTTTAAGGAAAGAAAATATGCTAAGCTTTTTATGAAGCCCATATTTAACAGTATCCCTATCATAGATACCTATGTTATTAAATAACATAACTTACGGGGCGCCTGGGTGGCGCAGTCGGTTAAGCGTCCGACTTCAGCCAGGTCACGATCTCGCGGTCCATGGGTTCGAGCCCCGCGTCGGGCTCTGGGCGGATGGCTCAGAGCCTGGAGCCTGTTTCCGATTCTGTGTCTCCCTCTCTCTCTGCCCCTCCCCTGTTCATGCTATGTCTCTCTCTGTCCCAAAAATAAATAAAAAAACCTTGAAAAAAAATTTTTTTTTAAAATAAATAAATAAATAACATAACTTACTAAGTAATACATTATTACTTATAAGAAATTTGGTCGTATAGATGGTTGGTCTCAAATTATAAGACCATATAAATACTCTGTCTTTGTAAGCACCAAAACATTACTTAGTATTAGCACCAAAACATTTACAGAGAATTTACAGTCTCTGTTTTTGAAAGCAAAAATAAAAATATAACACCAAAATATATTTCCTTTTCTTTTTTTTTAATTTTTTTTGAATATTTATTTTTGAGAGAGAGAGACAGAGCATGAGTGGGAAAGGGGCAGAGAGAGAGGGAGACACAGAATCTGAAGCAAGCTCCAGGCTCCAGGCTCCAAGCTGTCAGTACAGAGCCCGACGCAGGGCTCAAACTCACGAGCCGTGAGATCATGACCTGAGCCAAAGTCAGACGTTCAACCGACTGAGCCACCCAGGCGCCCCAAGATATTTCCTTTTCCATTTGAAATTGTTTTAGCTTAAAACACATAGAAGTATCAGTTATTTTCTAAATAGTTTCCTTTCTGGCCCAGAATCTAAAGTGATTACATATTTTAAAACAATGTTTATGGTTGTAATCACAGATTCATTAATTAGATACATGCCACAATTTTGGCATCTAGTTATTCTCTAACCGGTGTTTTGGCACTGGCCTACCACACTCGGCAGTTTCTCTTTGTTCAGAACAAATCCTCTGCCTCCAGATCTCATTCCCACTCCTCTGGGTTTTTCTTGGCCTTGAGATTTAGGAAGCACATCTGATTCAACTTATAGATGTTGTCCTGAGTGTATGCTGAATACCCAAGGAATGTTTTATGTAGCTCAACATCAGAGAGCCACTATGCCTTAAATTACAGACAAGAAATAAAAAACGGTTACATAGCACCTTTTCAATATTTCTTTTTTTTAATGTTTATTTTTTATTTTTGAGAAAGAGAGGGAGCACGAGCAGGGGAGGTACAGAAAGAGAGGGGGACAGAGGATCTGAAGCAGGCTCTGTGCTGACAGCAGAGAGCATGAACCATGAGATCATGACCTGAGCTGAGATCAAGAGGGGAGGCTTAACCAACTGAGCCACCCAGGCGCCTTCCAATATTCCTTATAGATGTTTCAACCATACTTGCTTTTTTGTGACCAGTAAGTACACCTTTGGCTCATGCCCTACAGGGCCACCATCTACATTCACATGTTCCTAAAGAACACACACTGTCTGCCATATTGATTAAGTTAAATTATAGAAATTTGCACCCAAAAAATGTTATTAGATTTATGACAGAATCCATAGAGAAATGATTCTTTAAATAATCAATGGTTAAAAGTTTTGCTACTCCATTCTAGATTTCCATTAATATGGCTTTGATTTGGGAGCACTATATATATATGTATATATATAGTTATTAGGTTTTAGGCCTGGACTAAGGCCTAGGGAGTATAAGATGTGGAAAAACATGCATGTGTAGGTAGGTGCACCATTATGAAGCCGTATTTTCTTATAGGACAGGGTGGTGGGAAGTGGAACGTAGAGGGGAAACATCATTTCATGGCATTAAAGTAAGCAGCTGTCCTCTGTATTCACGAGTTTAGAATACTAGACATGTGTTTAAGATATGTCACTCTACCTTCAGATTTTGTTCTTGTCAGCAGCCTCTCCAGGCAGAGTGCTAATGATGGTTTTCTTTTTTATAAAGGGCAATCAGATTCTCAGTGGCCTCTCCATCGAAGAATATAAGACCACGCTGAAAATAATCAAGCAAGCTATTTTAGCTACAGACCTAGCGCTGTATATTAAGTAAGTTTTAAGAAATATTATGAGATCAGTAGGTCTTGGAAATGTTTGCATTGTTTCAAACTTTTCAAATGCACTTTGGGAGGTTTTAAGATTATAAAGACAGATGTCCTGGCAAATCAAATGTCTTGTTTTTCAAACTATGGTGCAGTTTCTTAAAGGAAGCCAGAAAAGTCTACTCCTTTGGCATATGACTTAGTGCTAGAAATTACAGAATACAGAGTCATTTCTGACGTGTAACTACTCCTGTGCCTCTGAAGTTGTGTACAAGGTAAATAACCATGCCAAGGTCATTCCAAGGCTGCGTTGTCCAGCCCGAAGGTTATAGAGCCCATCTGCTTTTCCTTCACCCCCCTCCCCAGCTTCTGACCACATTACAGTCCCTTTATACTATCATCTAAGCCTAAGTGGGCAGGAAAAAGAGCTAAGTGCCAGACACATAAGTCTTGTTTCTTTTTATTTGATTTTGGCAGAAGGGTATTAATATAGAACTTTAATTAGTGAAGTCATTGACTCAGAAATTAGAGTGTGCATTAGAGTAGTGTTTGTCATGCATGTATGCATTTCCCTGTAATTAAACTGCCTTTCTAAAAGCGAGAAAAGACCTTGCTGCATTTGGGCAGGCATTAGTTTCCCACATACAGACCAAGATCTTTTGCTGCACATGTAGGAGTGAGGGGAGTCTGGCGGTCACACTTGTGGGATTTCCCTGAAGCACAGGCCTCTCTCCTTCTGCACAGGGATTCATATGTGTGGCTTTCACCACTCTTATGACAAGTAAAACCAAGTAGAACGGATATACAAAAACACATACCCAGGTACCTACTGTTGTACGTCTAAAAATAGCTGCACCTAAAAGTGTCTGTGTCTAAAAGTGCCGTGCCATTGGATTTGGCAGCACTTTAATTAGGATAAAAGAAAACATGGCAAACTTCAGTTTAACTTAAAATGATTACAGAATAAAGATGATCAGATTACCAAGAATTTAAAAATACCTGTAACCACAAAGACTTCCCAGCCTTTCCAGGCCACATGGGTCTCTCCTCTGAACCCTTTTGCAACGTATTTTTCATTTTTGGTACTCAAGTGACATACATTCAGTTTTGTTATATAAGTTTTTCTTATCTTTGGTTTGTGTCTCTGACTAGATTTTAAACATTGTGAAAAGGACTCCTGTCTTATAACTTCCCAAGATGCGTAACAGTATTGGGCACATAGGAGGCATTCACTATGCACTGAGTGAATAATAGTATATACTTTTTACCTTATACCATAATGTATATGAATAAGATATATGAAATTGAACTGAAGCCATATAGATCTCATTATGCCATACACTTAAATTTTCAAGTCATTCTTGGCATCAAATTTTAAATTTGTTTTATTTTCTTAAAATCATGCTTAAGAATTGAAATTACCATTATTTGTGATCTGTAGTTAAAAACTAGGTGAGGTGTTATTGTTTTACCCAAAGAAAATGGCACAAAGGAAAAAAGTGAGGTATTTTTAGCTTTTTTTTTTTTTTTTTTTTTAATTTTTTTTTTTTTCAACGTTTTTTATTTATTTTTGGGACAGAGAGAGACAGAGCATGAACGGGGGAGGGGCAGAAAGAGAGGGAGACACAGAATCGGAAACAGGCTCCAGGCTCCGAGCCGTCAGCCCAGAGCCTGACGCGGGGCTCGAACTCACGGACCGTGACATCGTGACCTGGCTGAAGTCGGACGCTTAACCGACTGCGCCACCCAGGCGCCCCGGTATTTTTAGCTTTTTAAATGATGGTTTCTATATCGGATTCTAAGATGGGAAAAACCATTAGAGATTTTTTTTTCCCAAAAATTTACTCCATGGGTCTTTGTTAGCTGAAGAAATAAGAGCCTGGGGACTCATCATAACTACCATATGTTTTTCTTTTACTTTCAAGGAGACGAGGAGAATTTTTTGAACTTATAAGAAAAAATCAATTCAACTTGGAAGATCCTCATCAAAAAGAGTTGTTTTTGTAAGTAGGTTTTCTGTCCTTAACACTGATGTTTTGCTCTCCAGTTAATTTTATAACTATCAGATTTTATTGCAAGTATTTGTTACAATGTGATGATCTTAGAGGCTGTCAGAATTATCTGGAGTGTTGTATAAAGGGCTGAATATGAATATTTATTTGAAAAGAAATGCATTTGCAAATTCAAGTCAGTAAATTACTCCTTTGTCTTAGAAGGAACTTTAAAATGTGGTGGAATATGAATACAAGGCTCTAGGGTTCCCCCTGCTCATATTCCCAGTACTTTGGAATAGCTGAAAATAGCATCCCAAAGATTGTGGGAGCAAGAAGGTGGTTGGGAAGTGTTTACTTCTCTTGAGTGATGGGAGAGTAACACCATCAGAACCTCAAGATTTCCCTTTTCCTCACCTGTAGGCCTGTCCCTCCTTTCTAGCTGTAGATGCCATCTCTTTGCTGTTACTATCCCTACCTTTACCATGGCTAGAACCTGGATCCATAAAAAAGAACAAGCGGTCAATAATTTTAATAAAAGGATGACACAGAACACCAAAGACAGCGCTATTACACTTCTGAAATCAACATTTCTTTAAATGGATTGATACTACTTAGCATGCAAACAAAGATGCAGATTATAAGAAAACAGTACACAAATGCCTGGCTGTCTGTTCTGTGTAATCATGCTTTATTTCATGGCCTCAACATGTTTTTCTTAATGGTCCCTTAGAAACGTATAGACAGATAGGGGCAACTGGCTGCCTCAGTGGATGGAGTATGCGACTCTTGACCTCAAGTTCAAGCCCCATGTTGGGTGTCGAGATTACTTAAAAATAAAAATATGAAAGAAAGAAAGAAAGAAGAAAGAAAGAAAGAAAGAAAGAAAGAAAGAAAGAAAGAAAGAAAGAGTAGACAAACTACTGTAGTTAGGGAACAGTTTTTCCCAGTAACAAAAAGGAAATCCAACCTTGGCTCCAAGTCTGCACCAGTTTCCGCTGCTCCATCCATCCTAAGCCATGAACCTCTTGCAGAGAAGTACTCATAGTTCTAGTGCTCAGTGTCGCCACTTGAACTCATGTGTCTGATTTTAATGAAGCTCATTTAGGAGCATTGTCTTCTTTGGGGGAGGCAGTTTATACTGGCAAGCACTGAAATCTTTTATGAAAATGGGCTTAAACAGTGATTAAAAATATCTCTGGTGCACTCACTTTTTCCGAGAGAGTTGGTGTAAGACGTAGAGTAGGGGCAGGAAACCATTTTCTTTTTGCCTTACGTAGTTACGGAGAACGTGCTTTTAGGTTGGGTTTCCCAGCAGGGACGAGGGTTACCATCCTTTGCTATAAGTGTTTCTATATGACAGTGACTGGACTTTGTTTCTCCAAACAAATTATTACAAACAGGTATCCAGATCCAACATGGGAAAACACGGTGCTAAATACAGAACTATTTTCATACTGTAGTTGTGGTACCGAGCTATAGAGCACCTTGTCACCGACTCCAGATTCCGTCCTGCATGGTTTTTACTTCTCTGAACAACAGAAAGACTAAAGAGCTCTGTCCTCTCATATCCCTCCCTCCCTTTCTCTGGCACATACTGTGTATAAGTAAGAGCTTTTCACACAGAAGTCACTGCACATGTTGAGTGTATTAGGATGACCCACCTTAATTCTTGCTCTTAGAGGCCTTATGTCAATAGAATATCTGATGTTATCCTTTAATGGTTAATTATTAGTAATCAATGCGTTTTCATCTTACTACCACTGAGAATGGAATACCAAGGTGAAAAAAAATAGCAACAGCAGGCAAGTTCTTACCCAGAGGTTAATAATTTCTCTCGTGCCAATCTGGAGCTAAATGAGGCGTTTTTAGGGCAAATTCCAGTAGTTCAGTGGGCAACCAAAACAGTGACACTCTGCTATCCCTGAATCAGCCACACTTCCATATAAGTTGTTTCTGTTTCTTTTGTCTTTGTAAACTGCCATCTTCATAGTTTAGGGAGCTTTAATTTAACCTTTTTACCAGTAACTATTTACTGAGAGTTTATGTTCACATAAAAAGTAAACAGTAGTATTGGGCTTCTTTTTCCCTGAACAGAGCGATGCTGATGACAGCTTGTGATCTCTCTGCAATTACAAAACCCTGGCCTATTCAACAACGGGTATGTTGTTTGCTGACAGTAAAAGTAGTAATTAAAAAGTCAAAGTAAGAAAAGTCTGTATTCTTAAAGGTAGCTTCTAAAGTATTTGTGGAAATTTTTATCCAAATTTTAAGTAGCATTAAAAGCAGAATTGGACATAAATAGGTTTTCTTTCTTAGAAGGTTCATTAGCATTTGCTAATATTTATAACGTATTAAGAAAGACAGCATCTATAGTAACACAGCAAAACCTAGCTGCTGATAGTCTTTAATTCCAGTACTACTTCTGGCTCACTTAGGAATGCTTTTTAGCACATTTCCTTAATAAGTTTGAAAAACAGAAAAAGCGAATTATTTTTCTTCTTATGATTTTTCTTTATGGTTAGCCTACCATGCTATAACTCAGCTCTAAGTAGGCATTAGCGAGTAGAACCTAAACATTTCCTGAGTCTTAAAAATATAGGAAGTGTTGATATAAGGTGTCAGGAAGGATGTAATCAGGACCTGTGGCTAGGAGGCTAGAAATATATCCTTCTCTCTAAATAAGTAACTGCCATAACATTTTGCAGAGGTAGTAAAGGCCCTAGGCTCAGAAAAGAGATGGCTATACATGCAATGATGTGCGTATTGTGCTTTTGTTTTTTGAGACTGCATTTTGAATCCTGAATGCACTACCTGAGGCTAATGACAGTCTGCTGTTGGTCAGGGCTCTGATCTGCAGAGTCATGGAGCCCAACGACAGGTTCATCTCATGAAACATACATGCTGAGAAAACAAGATCAGAAGTGTGCTATCCATGTGCCAAAGCTGACATGCTGTAAGCACTCAGGAAAGGTGGTCTTTACAGAGTGTGCTGCTCTGTAATAATAAATGGGACTGTATGCCCATTTCCAAATAGGAAAGGGAATGGAAGAGGGAAGAATTTGTCTTTTCATTTATCCTTTCTTCTTAATCAGATCCCCAAAAGGTTGAGCAATGAGGTGAGAGTCCAGACATAAAAAGCAATACTATAAAGCCTCTATAATTAAAACAGTTTGGTATGGTTGACAGACCAAGGGAACACAATAGAACTTTGAGAATTACATAGAACGTTTAATATATATAATAAAGGTAGCATTTCAAATAACTGGGGGAAAAGAGAGACTTTTTACTGAATAATGTTAGGGTGACTTTCACATCTTCTATAACCAAATGGAAAAAGACACAACTGTATCTATTCCACATACTTAAATTCCAAATGGAACATACAGTTCAGTCTAGAGAATTAAACCATAGAAGTACTAAATAAAAACATTTGTGGATTCTTCTATAACTTAGGAGTGAGAAAACTTTCCTATTGCAGAAAGAAACAATAGAAACAAACAATAGAAAGAAACAATAGAAAAGACTGGTAAATTTGATTACATGAAAATTAAAAAAAAATAAAACTTTTGCATATCAAAAGACACCATAAGCAAAGTAAAAGTCAGTGAGAAACTGGTAAAGATATTTGCAACTTATATTTGGTAGATACCCCAAATATTAAATAAATTGTAAAAAATAGAGAAGGAAAAGGGCAACAACCCTACAGAAAAATGGGCCAGAAATTTGAACAAAAAGTTGATGGAATGTGAATGGCTCTTGCTATTTGCAAAGGTTCTCAGAACCTCATTCATAAGAAAAAATGCAAATTAAAACTACACTGACACACGCAAAAAACTTGTATAGAATCTCATAACAGCTTTAATCCTAATATAGTAGTAATACCTGCAGCAGACACATTCCAAGACCCCCAGTGGTTGCCTGAAACCAGGAACAGTACTGAACCCTTATATGTACTATGATTTTTCCTCTACATGCATAACTATGGTTAAGTTTAATTTATAAATTAGGCACAGTAAGAGATTAACAACAATAACTAATAAAATAGAACAACTATAACAATACTGTAATAAAAGGTATGTGAATGTGGGGTCTTTTTCTCAGAACATCTTATTATATTTTACTCACCCTCCTTGTGATGATGGGAGATGATAACGTGAGAGGTAGTGAGGTGAAGGATACAGGCGTTGTGATGTAGTGTTAGGACCTTCTGACCATGTATCAGACGGAGGATCACCTGCTTCTGGACCACAGTTAACTCCAGGTAACTGAAACCATGGAAAGCAAAACTCTGCAAAAGGGGGACTACTGTAGTCAGAACTAGAAACAACCCAAACGTCTTGTCAGCAGAACAGCTAAACATATTGTGGTCCATTCCTTATTCAGTGGAGCACTGCTCAACAATAAGAAGGAAGTAACCATTGATACCTGTAACCACATGGATGTGTCTCATAAACACTATACAGAGCAAAAGAAGCCACACAAAAGACTACGTTCTGTGATTTCATTTATAGGAAGTTCTGGACTAGGCAAAATTAAAGCACTACAGTGAAAGAAATAAAACAGTGATTGTGAGGAGAGGGAGGAAAGAAGGGGCAGGAATGGACTGAGAAGGGTCATAAGGGCAATAGAAATATTCTATATCTTGGATGGGGTATTTGTCACATGGTTCTATGCATTTGTCAATACACTGAACTCATGATCTATGCAATTCACAGTATATAAATTCTACTTCATTTAAAAAAAAAATACCATTTCTCATTTGGCAAAATCCAAAGGTTTTATGATATACTCTATTGGGGAAGTTGAGGGAAAACAAGGAATGAAAAATACTGTAACTCTTTAGAAGTTTATAAATATACATATTCATTATTTACCATTACTTCTAGGAATCTTATCCCAAAGATAGACGGGAAAGAATGTAAAAAGATATTTATACAAGGCTACTCATTTTAGTGCTATTTGTAATAGCAAAGACTGGAAGTAACCCAAATACTCATCAGTAGGTTACTGATTGAATAATTTGTAGTACGTTTACACAGTGAGTTCTAGGCAGGTATATAAAGAAATGAAGATTATCTGTATACTACTATGGAGTGATTACAAGGATCTATTTTTAAGTGGAAAAAAAGCAAGGTAGAGAAAATGTATATCGTACTCTACCATTTATCTAAGAAGAGGGTAAGGGCGTGCCTGGGGGGCTCAGTTGGTTAGGCATCTGGCTTCGGCTCAGGTCATGATCTCACAGTGAGTGAGTATGAGCCGCACATCAAGCCTTGTGCTGTCAGCACAGAGCCTGCTTTGGATCCTCTGTCCCCATCTGTCTCTGCCCCTCTCCCATTCACACGTGCGTGCGCTCTCTCTCAAAAATAAATAAACTTAAAAAAAAAGTAAAATATGAATATATGTACATATTTGCTTAATATTTAAAAAAACTAGGATTAACCACAAAAAAGTTAATGATCCCCTTTAAGAGAAGGAAGGAACAGAATTTAGTGAACAGAACCATGGAACCATGTAAATAGTTTAAAATCATAAGGTTGAATTCTCAGCATTAAACCTTAAAAATAAAATGAAACAAACCTGATTTCAGTTGCAAAACCATAGTGACAGAGACTATTTCATTCCAAGTGACATTAAAACAGTAATTTGACCATGTATCTCTTAGTGGGATGTACTCTAAAAACAAAAAGGAATTATAAATCCTTTAAAAAAGCCTTTAAAACTGTTTTCAATAATGTTATTATTAGTGGTAACTTTATATAGATATTCAATCACAATTGTAGATGATGTGGGATAAAAGCAAATAAAAAAATTGTATTGATATCATTGAGGACTGTCAGTGTGAGTGGAAAGATAAAGATCTAAGGTGGATTAGGTTATGCAAAAACACTGTAGTCCTGAATTTGAACTGAAATGTTGTATGAACTTCTGTTGTGTCCTAGCTCCATCCTCTAAAAGGGCTTACAAATACTGGTAGTAATGAACAAACCTAGTGCCCATACTGAGGTTTCTAAGTATCTCATTAAAGGAACAAGGGCTCCAACAAAGAAATGGCTGATAGCAGTTTTAAAGCAGGAAATGTATAAAATGAGCCTAGAACATCTTATTCTATCCGAAAGCAGGGAAGCTTTCAAAGACTGATAGGATTCTGTCAAAAGAACAGAGATGCCAACTTTATAGCCTCCCAGTGGCCAAAATGGAACAATATGAGTATCAGTAAGGATTGAAATACATTAAATATGTTTAAATTTAAAAGTTCAAAATAATAATAAAAATAATAAAATAAAACCTTCCCTGATCATCTTTGATAGTTGCTTGGTAGCCATGTTAGTTTTTTAATGGTAATTAAAGTGGAGAAAATCAAACATTTCTCCTGCTTTGCTTTGCTTTGCTTTGCTTTTTTTTATCTCCTGCTTTTCTTATACAAATTGTACTTTAGGGAAACTAAATAATTGATGTGGGGAACTTCCTTTTTTATTGTATTTCAACTAATAAAACAAAAAGGAATGACTGCTTTGAATATCACCTTTTTGCAGCCCTTAAGGTAGCGGATCTACTAGACAAAGATCATTAATGGTCTCTAATATCACAAAAAGAGAGGCAGCCGGGCATTGTATAGCTCTTAATGGAAGTACACAGCATTGCCTATGAAGTAGTCAAAAAAAAAAAAAAAAAAAAAATTCGGTCAGTCTTATCAAGCCTCTAGATCTCATTACCACTGTGTGTAAATAGGGCACAGAGAAACAGTAATTGTCATCATAGGAATGCAGTCAGCAAAATCCAGATAGTGGGAAACTACAGGATAAACAACCAGTTTATTTAACAACAACAAAAAAAAATTATAAGGAAATTTTTTTAAAAGAGAAGAGAATGTACGTGTAGATTAAAATTAATTTAAAAGGCACAGCAATCAATCACAATATATGCAGCTATTTGATAACTGGTTTTCACAGCAGCTGGTATAACAGGTGCTTAATAAATATCATTGCTTATGCATACTGATGGGCATACACGGCCTTTTCTCCACTAACTGCTGAAGTTGAAATAACATGTTGCTTTTTTCTGCCTAATTTCAGATTACAAACTCTAGCCTTTGTGATTAGATACATATTTAAAAGCAAATAAAATATAATTTCCATTACTCATTATTGTTCTATTACAATTTTGCTAATGTGGTTGAAGCTAGATTTGATAGATTTTATTATCTTTACTCAAAGTCTCTATTCTATTCTCTGTTCTAGAGTTATATGCTTTTAACCGCCAAAACTTAATCGGTCATTTATTTCAGATAGCAGAACTTGTAGCAACTGAATTTTTTGACCAAGGAGACAGAGAGAGAAAAGAACTCAACATAGAGCCTGCTGTAAGTCTGAGACCTTGTTGGTAGGAATTATTTCAATACATCTGTGAGTGTGGACTTCTTAACACTTTTATGAGATCTTTCCTTGAGAATACAATTTCTTTTCATTTTATTTTTTAAAGCATTTTTCTTATTAAAAGAATTTTACGTGTTTATTACAGAAAATATAAGCAAATAAAAGAAGACTCTTTGGTTCATCATATTGTACCTACTTTTTTTGTAATTTGTTTTTTCTATTTAAATTTAAATCATAAGCTACGTTTCATTCTGACAAATGGTCTTATGTATATTATTTCTAGTGATTATCTGAAATAGATGCAGCCATAGTCTATCCACTACCTTTGGGGTAATGTTTGCAGTGTTCACTATTACCAGTAGCACTTTGATAAACATCTATGTTGCTAAGTGTTTCTGTGCCATTTTTCATTATCTTGTTAGGATAAATTCCCAGAATTGCTGTGTTGAAGGGCACAGATTTTAAAGGTTTCTGATACTGCCTTGTTCACGTAGAGTTTGGATCTCACAGACAAGAAAAAGACCCTTCTCAAACCATCTCTAGCTTTTGGAATGAGTTTTTCCCGAAAATGAAGCACAGCCATTTTTTTTTAATTCAAATGGACATTTATTGAGCCCATATTGAATGGGACATGGTTATGACCCCCTTTCTGTGTGTACAGTTTCAGCCACTCTGCTCTTTAGTCTCAGCTGGGCACATCTTCTGTCTCACTAGCCTTTCACAATTAGCTCAGTGTCCTATAATGTAATGGTAGGCTCGTTCAGAAGCTCAGAATCTTCTTAGAAAGTCGTGGGTAGCACAGTAATGGTAACAGCTAATGGAGAATTTGCTTCATTTTAAACAAGTACTGTGACAGACTCATTGCTTCCCATGGGAGTGCTGGGCTTGTCTGGTGCTCCAGCCATGACCTCCTGGGAATAAGCAGAATGACATCTGCATAATCGTCACTAAGAAGGCTCTCTGTGTGGATTGAATTGTAATCAGCTGTGGCCTGAGTGGCTTCCCCCACAAAGCTGAGGGTGTTTGATTCCACATCAATAGACAATTCAAAGCCTGTGTGTTCTCCAAATACACGTCAGTGGTCAACTCTAGGGCAGTGGTTGACTCTAGGTCGGTGGTCAGCTCTAGGTCAGTGGTTGACTCTAGAGTAGTGATGAATTCCAAGGGTAGTGTGGGAAAAGTCAGCCAGGATGAACAAGACAGAATCAGGGCCTTTCTGAGCACAGTGCTGGCAGGGAATGCAAGAGGCTGACAAAGGAAGGAGACAAGCAGGTATCAGGCCTTCATCAGCTAACCTGGTGATTCATGTTTTCGGAGCCAACTTGCATTGTGTTCTTTAAGTAAATGCAGATATGTGTGTTATGTGTGTGTGTATGTTTCTGTGTTTGTGTTTTCAGGATCTGATGAACAGGGAGAAGAAAAACAAAATCCCAAGTATGCAAGTTGGGTTCATAGATGCCATCTGCTTGCAACTATATGAGGTATTTATACAAAAACGCTAGACTTGCTAAACTTAGACCGTGTTATGAATTAAAACCTCAAGTAAATTGAAGCGATTAACACTAGGCCTTTTTCTTTTTTTTCTTTTTTCTTTTTTCTTTTTTTTGGCTGGTGAACATGCTGTTTGCATTGAACAAGGAACACATTTTATATTTGATTTTTTTCAAAAACGTTAATTCATCAATGCATAACTATCTGTTGAGTGCCTACTGTGTGCTAGACTAGCAGATTGGTGTAGTCTAATCTGCTACTTATATGCCAGTGCTACCTTAAGGAGGTATACTGTGCATACATTATGTCAGCATATTCTTCTAAGTTTAGGCCTCAATAAAGAAAAAAAAGTATCCAACTTTTTCTCATCATATAGTGTAGCTTTCATATTGTCAAGGAAAATTTTATAATGATGAAAAGAAGGTAGCTGGAAGACTATTACAGGGTCCCATTTCCTTGCACCTACTGGCTTGGAATTTTTATTTTTTAGGTAAAGATATTCTCCCAAAAACATCTGGTTTACTAGTTTAGATGTTCTTGCCCAAAATACAGAAAGCAGACACTATCCTTGTTTTTAAAAGTTTGAATAGGAAACTGTCTTCAGGTTTAATTATTTGGGAAGACAGCATTTATCATAAAGTTATCATAGAATGTCGAAACTCAACCCTAGAATCTTCTAATCCAGACATTTTCACAATTCAGTGATGGTTTAATCTTACATTTCATATGTGTGCAAGGATTTATTTCATTTGAATCTGCTGTTAAATTCTATGTAATATTGATTTGTGCTTTTACTACATTTATTTATAAGTATTATATTATAGAAGTAATAATATTCTCACCATAGAAAAGTCAGAGAATTATAATTCTACTACTCAGACACTACTGTTAATATATCACTGTATATGCTTTATGACATTTTCATATTTTTCACTTAAATTTGCTTTTTGTAATTCATATTACATCATAATGTATTTTTTATTTTTTTAACATTTATTTATTTTTGAGGGACAGAGCGTGAGTGGGGGAGAGGCAGAGAGAGAGGGAGACACAGAATCTGAAGCAGGCTCCAGGCTCTGAGCTGTCAACAGAGAGCCCAATGCGGGGCTTGAACTCAGGAACCGTGAGATCACGACCTGAGCTGAAGTCGGACACTTAACTGACTGAGCCACCCAGGTGCCCCTTCATCATAATGTACTTTTGAAGCCTGCAAAATAGTAACATAATATACCTAACCCTGTTGTTGAGTATTTATGTTATTTTCAGAGTTTCTCTATTTCAAAGAAAACTGCAGTGAACATTCTTGTATCTAAATATGTATGGCATTATAGTTGGTAAAGAATAATACCATGCGGAATTATAAATCAATCTTTATTATAATCTTGAATACAAGTCTATTTAAATACACTGTATAAAACTATTTTATAGAAAACACAAAACAGGGTGCCCGAGTGGCTCAGGCTGTGTCCACACACTTGTGAAAACCCCAGCAGTGGGTCTGCTTCTGAAATGAGTGTGAGATGTGACTCTTTGAAATAGGCCTGGGGAGAAGGCTTATTTCCTCGCTGCTTTCTAGTTTGTTTTCTTTTTCTTCTTTAGGCCTTGACCCACGTTTCTGAGGACTGTTTCCCTTTGCTGGATGGCTGCAGGAAGAACAGGCAAAAATGGCAGGCTCTTGCAGAACAGCAGGAGAAAATGCTGATTAATGGGGAAAGCAGCCAGGCCAAGCGGAACTGAGTGGCCTATTCAAGCAGAGTTGAAGTTTACAGATGGTGTATTCTGCAGTATGTCTAGTTTTGCCACACACTGTACAGATTTAGTGTATACTTTGCCACTGCTGTATTTTTATTTTTGCACAACTTTTAAGAACATAGCATGAAATGTTTTTAGGGGACTATTACATATTTTCTGTATATTTGTTTTATGCCACTGATCTGAGATTATCAATGATAGCCACTCTTAGCACATGGATAAGAGCGCTGTTTGTGATACTTTGTGTACTGCAAAGTGCAAGTTGAATTCTTGCACTGAGATTGTTTTGTTATTCGTTGTTTTGGGGGTTTTGTTTTCTGTTTTTTGGGGTTTTTTGCTTGGGGATTTTAAATAATTGTTTTTGTGTTTTCTGAATTATCAATCTTGTAAAGAATGTTTGGAATCTTTTTTTTCTCAAAAATAGGCTAGGAGAAAATTGAATGTATTCTGTGACATTTAAAACTTTCAAAAGATAAAGTGTTGTTGGCTGAGTGGATTTTAAGGTGAAAGGATACTATTTGTCAGCAATGTATTGCATTAACAAAAAAAGCTAAAACTCTGAAACAGATGGAAAGTACTAGAAGGCAGTATTGTAAAGAAAAGGTATTGTTTAATTGATTTGCTGTTTTTGTTAGTGAGCAGGAAGCAGGAAGGGGAGAACTCTTTCATTTCACGTACATTTTATCCAGGGACTACCCATAAAATCTGACCCATCTGATGGAAAGCAGGGGAAACCTTAGGAGAAGACACTGATTTCACTGACTTCACGGTCACTGACTTTACTGACGGATGAATGTGATCGAGAAATGGAATGGCCGTATCTGTCAGTGAAGGGAAACATTCTGTTGGAAGACTCTTATGAGTCAGTGAGTGTTTTGAATACTGAACTTCCTTTTTTAAATAACTTATTGTTTTTCTTACAAACCATAGTTTATAAGTGAACAGTTTAAGTCTCAACAGAAAATTGAGAAAAAAAAAGTGATAACTGGAACACTGACCTGAGGTGAGATATGACTGCAGATAAAAGGTAAAATGAACCATTATTTTTCTTTGTCAGAGGAAGTATAGAGAATAGTTTTAATTATATAAACAGCAAAGGGCCATCCTTGATATTGGGGTCAAAATTAAATTGAGGGAGCACTGTAAGGTAAGAAAGCTTAGGCCTGAATAAACTTAAGAGTATTCAGTTTGCAGTTGAGAAACTGCCCAATTTCAGTTTATAGGACTAGTCAGAATCACAGAAGTTTGGCTATGTATGCTAATTGTTGACACTGAGATTATAGTTGTTGGTATTCACTTCATTTAGCTTTTAGCACATTTAGAAAATGTTAACATTGTCTTAGATTTGAGCCCTTTTGAATGGATTCCCATTGAACACGTGTGCCATAAATACACATCTATTCAGTACTGGAGAAGTAGATAATGAATTGAACTGGTTCAAGAAAGGAAAATCTGTTCCAAATACGTGGAAATGTTTGGACTGGGGCAGAGTAAGAAGAGAAATATTTGTCTGAATTGTTAACCACCCCCCTTCCCAAAAAACAGGTTCTGATTTTTTAGCTATCACTAAATTGGATAGCAAATCTCTTGGGGCCATGGTTCAGCATTCTGAAACACCTTTTTTTTTCTCTAAACTGCCTAAAATTCAACTTATTCATTAAGTTTTGAAAATTCTGAGAGTGTATCTTACATAATGTGACTTACTTCTTACCATTCAGGTAAAAAAAAAAAAGGGCAAAACAAATTGTACTGCCATTACTTTGTAGTGGTAAAGGCTAGTATAGAATGTTATCAGCTGTTTGTTTCCATATGTATTATTGTTGTAATACTTGTATTTTCAGGATGTTATTCGATTTTTATTTGATGTCATATAGGTGAGATCTATAAGATTGCCTCTTGGTGGCACTGGTGTGTAAATTACACAGGCTGTTACTAAAATAACGTATCTATATACTGGTATCCCCCTATGCATGCATACATAATTCCTTAGTGTAGAAAAATTGTTTAAAGAATAGCAGTCTTTAATGACCTTTACATCATACACATTGTGATTTAGCAGTTATGCTAAAATCTGTAATCATATACTTTAGTAGTTTGTTTAGCTCCATCTAATCTATGCCACTGAGATGTATGGAGGTTTTGTATGTGTGTCATTTTAACAAGCAAGAAGATATATTTAGATTAGAAATTGGTTTACCTTTAGACAGTGGTTTATTTTACTTTATTAGTTTAGCAATTAAAAGAAGTTGGGTAGTACCATGCCTATTTTGTTGTTGGAAGTTTTAGTTCTTATACGAAGAGTACTTCTTTAGGACCAGTTAGTTGGTGCAAATAATTTTTAATTTTTAGGAAAATCATTCCATACATAGATTAATACCTAGTACAGGGGCAAAATCAAAGCTTTAGTTCTTACATGAGTATTTTTCCCAGTATCTTCTCTCTCTCTCTCTCTCTCTCTCTCTATATATATATATATATATATATATATACACATAGTGGGAATATATATATATATATATATATAGTCCTCCCTCATCCTGCTCTATATTTCTGTTACCCATAACTAGCAAGAAGTTATTCTTTTTCTGGATTAAAGTAGTTTTGTGATAGTTATAACTGAATGACATACCATTTCATTTCAATTTTTAGCTCCAAAAGTCCCCACTATTATACTAAGTTGTTAAAAAATCTCTATAAAATTGTCTGGCCTTCTATTTTTCACAAGACTGGCCCTTGCCAGTCGCAGTCCTGTGTGAACTTGTGTAAGTCACTTAACCTCTGTGTGCCTGAACACATTGGGCTGTTAAAGGAGTTATGTTTGGGTGAAGCCTTTGTCTTCAAGGAGAATGTCACAGAGGGCAGCTACTGTGTAAGCCCTAGCGGGTCTTGGAGACCAGTGTCAGAAGTGGGATATTGGGCTACAGAGCATGGTATCTCATTCCACATGTCATTTCCTGTTTTGAAGATTGAAAACAAGACAATACATTTATTTGGCTTCTCATGTGCATCACCAGTGACTGTGAGATTTTGAGCACCTTGCCTCAAGGTACAAACTCTGGACAGTGGTGTTGTCACCACTGATCTCTTAATCATAAAGAATAGTTTCCTTCAATAAGAGTACTGAGATAAGAAAGTGTATGAAAATATACTCAAAATACTGGGTTCTGGGAGGAAACCCGTCACAGATGTATTCTTGCCTAGCAGTGGAAGTGCCTTTATTTTTAGCATAGAGCACAAATGTTAGACCTACTCCAGTTTGACTTTCAGTTTTCCTGTGTTTTCCACCAGATTTTACTCCTAACACTTTATAGGTCATCACAAGCAGTGCTCTTGTTTTGTTTTGCTTTGTTTTGTTTACAAGAGTGATTTTAAGAAGAGAGGAGGAAAAGGTGTAATTGCTGTCCTCTCCTGTGAACAACTGTAGTTAAAATGAGGTGGTATAATTTAACGTCTCAGTATTAGACATGCAACAGTCCACCTTTTATCGAGTCCCTGCGACATGTCAGGCACTGTGTTCAGCCAAGGAGACAGAGCAGTGACCTCAAGGAGCTCACAGTCTGCAGGAAGTGCTGGATAAGAGACTTACCAGCTTCTGATCCTGCCAGTTGAACATGAAAATATAGGGTACGCTATATCACTTTCATTTTCATCTATAAAATATGTATTATACAGTTTTCTGAGGACCTTCTTCCGCCCTGCCCCTGCACCCTCCCCCTCAAGGATCTTCTTTACCTGGAACTTACTAAGAATCTGTCCGTGAACATCCTGCCTTCTAACAAGTATGGATCATTTAGCCCGTTGATAGCTTAAAGAACACCTTAAGTAAGGAGTCATGTATTCTACTATATAGGTTTTTTTCCCATTTGCTAGCCAGGTAGAGCTTACTCAGAGTTCTCTTAGATTGTTAAATTGTGCACAGTTTTGGACCCCTTCTGCTCCACCACAGGGAGCAAGGAAGAAAGTATTAAAGCTCACTTGGCCCTTCTATATGCTTCTCAAAAGCCTGTGTAAACATGTCTTAATAAATGTCATTGAAAGCAGTGTAAATAGTTGAAAATATAAATTTCTATTACGGTTTAAGAAAAGAAAACCTTATGGATCATCACTAGCCACTGTTAATATCTATTTGTATTCTTATACCTTTTTCAATATATTTGAACAAATATATAGTTTCTGGCACTATTTTTGTACTAGGATAAAGGAGTTACTGTGTATATTATGTTTAGCTTTAAAGTCATTTTAAATAATTGTGAGTGTTGATTTCTAGTCTTTCCTCTCCCCCCACCATGAGAACCATGTCAGATGACTCTTCCATGACAAAATCACTTTAAAGGAACACTTCCCTACCTGTGATCCCTATAAAATCAAGAGATGGTCAGAGTGATCTTCTGTTGTGCAAACTCTTCACCTGTCATTGTTTACTCATTTTGCTATGCTTTGTAAGAATAAAAAGAATGAATAAGTAGGTATGACTACTGTGTGATTATTAGGGGAATTTTAGGCAGGGAGGATGGGTCCAGTGCTTTGAGAGACTGTAGGCAAGCTAGCCTTTGGTCATATTAGCTGAGAAAATGTGGTTTAATCAAACCCTTTCCTTAGTCAAGACTCCTCTCAGTAATACTCTTCTTTTTATTAACATCCTTTGCTACCAATTTGAAGGCAACATTTTCCATACTTCCTGTGCTTCAAGTCGGTAACAGCTCTCTGGAGGGTGATGATTACCTGCTTACTGTTGCATAAGGAGCTAAGACTTAGGAGTTAAATACTTGACGAATGGCGTGAGCTGGATTCGAGCCTAGACCTGTCTGGTTTCAAAGCAGGTATTTATTCCATTTAGTTCTTTCTTTGAATTTTAATTGTAAAAGTTCCAAAATCCATTCTTAGTGGATCAAATGGGCTATCTACAAGCTTTAGAGAGAAGATTTACCTCACCCAGCAGGTTTGGTTTTGCTTGGGTTTTTACTGTTAATTTTCCTATAGTTCATCTGAATAGCTAATGTCCCACCTTCACAAAATCCCAGATACCACCCTGTTTCAGTACTGCTAATGTGGAGGTGTGAGGGTATAATTAAATTCAGAATATCTGATTCATTATTTAGTTTTGCTAATATGACAAGCCCTAGACAAGTCCTCTTCATGTGGGACATAATATCTAGGCTATACCTAATTCACAAAACTAAAGACAAAAATAAAATGAAAGCTCATGTAAAATAATAGTTTAGATTTTCTGACCAGTAGGAGGCATGAGAGTTTCCGTTTTATTTAAAGTACTCCTCCCCTACTGGGTACAATGAAAAAAACTGTTTTTTTTTTTTTTTTTAATTTTTAAAAATGTTTATTTTTGAGAGAGAGAGCATGAGCAGGGAGAGGGGCAGAGAAAGAATCCCAAGCAGGCTCTACACTGACAGTGCAGAGCTTGAAATTGGGTGTGAGATCATGACCTTAGCTGAAATCAAGTCAGACACTTAACCGACTGAGCCACCCAGGAGCCCCTAAATTTTTTTATTTTAATGTTTATTTGTGAGAGAGAGAGAGAGAGAGAGAGAGAGAGAGAGAGAGAAGAGACAGCATGAGCCAAGAAGGGGCAGAGAGATGACACAGAATCTGAAGCAGGCTCTAGGCTCTGAGCTGTCAGCACAGAGCCCAATGTGGGGCTTAAACTCACTCAGGAACCGTGAGATCACGACCTGAGCTGAAGTCGAACACTTAACAGACTGAGCCACCCAAACTGCTTTTTAAAATATTTTTACTAGCTAAAGAAAAACAAAATGGAAATAATAGAGAATTAATTCTTGGTTACTGCTCTTTGTTCAGTGATCATTTCATCAAGATGTCCTCCAAACAATAACTGATCATCTGAAGGCTCTGACTGATACTCAATATTCCATCCATGGAGACAGTCATCCCATTTTGCAGAAAACGAAAGCTGTATGACAATTCTCTTCAACTCACATTCTTGCTATTAACTGTGCTGCCTTCTCAGCAAACCGGGATTCCTAGGTTTGATATATGCAAGTGTCACAACATGATTTTTTATTTTTAAGGCACATGACATTAAATTCACAGAAACTCTTTGAACTTGCAGAGAATAATCTCTGATTTTAAGCTATGTTCAGCCTTGGCAAACAAACAAAAACTATGTTTCCTGTTCACAAACCACTTCCTCAAAATAAATATGCACAAAAGGTATGAATGGAATCTAAATAATTATTTGAAACCAAAAGAAATCTGACGAATTAATTGTATGCATGATTTCTTTCTGGCTTGCCTTATTTTAAGTGTATGTGTGTGTATGTGTAAAATATACAGGAACTAAGTTGACTTTCTCAATCACCTAACAGCAATCTCAATGGCACTTTTTAGGATTCTTCTTTCTAAATCACCATGTAAGGGACAAGATTGCATGGCCAGACAGTGGGGGGCAGCAGGGGGGGAAGCAATAAATGTAGACTGCCACAATAGCTTTCAATCTTAATATCCCCAATATTGATTACTTTTAAAGCCATATTTCACTTCATATCACTGTTTCCCCTTACCCAACAGGAGTGTTTTTAGGCTTTATCTGACATATTCCTGTATGTCTATCTAGCATATTACTGTAAGAAATAAGCTTCTCCTTTTACCAATCAGCTCTCTGAAATTCAGGAATTCTCTGGTCTCACTGATCTGCATAACCCAAGGAAGAAAGGCATAAAACATGGTTAATGACTGCTTCAGCTACAACTGCTTGCTCTGCTCACATGTGCTCATGCTCTCTCTCTCCCCCTCTCTCTCCCCTCATTCACACAAGCCAATAGGAGTAGTTTCTAAGAGTGCTCTACTGAGTCTGTTAGAATAAGTTACAGATCTCTTGGGAGATGAAGGGACGATTATGTCCTACATTATTTCCTCTTTCTTGAAACCTCTCTTTCTCTTTTTTCTATTCTAGCTCCATCCCCTTGGCCTTCAAACATATTTGATTCTCCTGTGCCCTAAGACACCTTGAATCACACAGCCCTCCTAACCTACCAGCATCTCTGCATCTTCCTTGTACTTTGAAGGTACTCAACAAATACTGAGTGAAAGAACAGATTTCCATAATTTTCCATCTGACATAAAATTGATATTTTATAAAGAAACAGGAAGGTAATTCCACTGAAGGGAAACAAAAATCAATATAGTGTTTTTAGACATTCTCAGCTGGACAAGAGCTAAAATTTAACATGAAAAAACAAGCTGAATAAAACAATATCTTAGGAAAAAAACACTTGTTTCCTGCTGTGAAAAATAAGTTAGCTACCAGACTTTCATTAATAAATTGATAACCATTGGTGGCATTACTCCCAGTGGGAATTGTACCATATTGCTACAAAGCTAAAGTCATAAAGGCTAGAGGCCAACGGTCTTATGGAGGAGAAAGGATTTGTACTTAAAAATAAATAAGCAAACAAAAGTCAACCAAAGATGTTCCTTCATTCACTCACAAATATTTCATTCTCAACCCAAGCAGGGGTAAACTAAAAGGCCTGGCCTCACAGGCTTCTAGTCCAATGGAAGCTACACACAAGGGACAATGATCTCCGGTCTGTGCATTGAGGGTGGGAAGTAGAGGTACTTAATTCAAACTTGAGGGTTCACAGTTGGCTTCCTTCAGAGTATAATATCTGGTTTAGCCAAGTGAAAAGGGAGAAGAACATTCCAGGCAGAAGAAACAGTATGTGTGCAGACCTAGAGGTAGCTGACTAGGGAACTTGAAAGTTTTCCCATCATTTATTTATTTATTTAAATACTTACTGGTTTTATAGTTATGAATGATGAAGATTAAAACTATTTATAACGTATTGATATGATGTATAGATCTTTATAAATGTATAAAATAAAGCAAATGTGCTTCAACAAATGTATGTTTGAACTCTTAAGAAAGAGAAATCGCCAGAGGCCAAAATAAAGCCAATTAAAAATCAAATGAGTAAGCATGTGAACTGATACTTTGTCAGACCAAGGAATATTTGCAGATATATATAATGAAGGGTATTTAATGCCCACGCAAGCAGGAAACAGGGTAAATGGGTAATGGTTCTCCAAGAAAAGCTTAAACTTTTGAAAGAAGTGAATTGAAGCAATTCACAATGCCTGAAGTCAGAAGCCACAAGAGTAGCATCAGATCCCCATGAAATTCAGACAATAGAGTTCTTTGATTGAGGCTGTTGGGAGGAATCAATTTTTTACTCTTGTCTTTCCAAATGAAGGAACACCTCTAAAATGACACTTTTAGCCTCTTGTTCCACCTCTAACTCAACTCAGTGTCAAATACCCGACTGGAGGGTCATAGACCTCAGTCCACACCCCTTAAGTGGGTGAAATAAATCTCATAAAAAGCAGTGAATGCTGGAAATTTGTTTCTTTTCCTTATCTTTCGAACCCAATATAATCCAATGTAAGTTGGAAATCCTAGGTAAAAGTGTCTGGTTATGTGGCCTGTTTCAAGATCTAGCTTGCTAAAGGGGTGGGGTTTCAGGCAGGGAATGTAACTTAGCAAACCCATTTAACCAAAACATGTTCTCCAACCTATACGTGTTCTTCAAACACCTTATTTACCTAACTATCTCTGCAAAGCTCCACACCAGCCAGCATCACATGGTTTTCTCAGAGTGCTATGCCTATCTCCTGTAAGGTCTTTCTAGACTGTCATTCTGCAATATCAGTGGGCCACTTCAATCAATGGCCTTTCCTGCTTCTGATCAATGTAAATCTGCGCTTTCCTGAGTCTGTCCATCTGCTGTTTGAGGGACATAATGTACAAGTCAGAGCATTCTTCTTACTTACGTGCTAGTGGCTGTATAGAAGGCAGGAGCGAGCCAACATTGAATGAGATCCCAGGAATGCAGTGATTACGGCCTAAAGACTTGAAGAAAAGCATAGTTGTAAGGTATGTTGTTCTATTTTGTGTTATAAAATCCTGAAAGGTAAATTTAACATGACGAGAAACTATCGTTCATATTTTTCTTCTGCCTATTCTAAGACTTGCATTTATGATGATCATCACCTGATGACCATCAGCTCACTGGCAGCCAGTATTCATAGGCAGCACAATGGATGTGGCATCGTCAGAACTAATAATATAACCAATATAAATAAATGGTATTAGGGAACTGCAAAAGCAAGAAGATACTATTTTCACACCAACAGGTTCTAAAGAGCCACAACATTGTGAGTATAACAGAGTTGCTCTTTTTTTCTCTCAGTGGAAATTATGAAATTAGGGAGGAGGAGCACATTTGACAATGAAATATACAAGAAAATTGTTCCTGAACCTGAATAAGAAGAGATGGTACCTAGACACTGCTAGTGTGAACTGATTTTCACATGCGCTGCCTGGACAATGAAAAATGTAAACATCACTTCTGTACCCAATCTTCTAAATTTTTCATTGAAAATTTTAATTGTGTTAGCCTCCTATTGCTGGTGTAAGAAATTACCAGAAATGCATGCACTTAAAACTTATCTTACAGTTCAGGAGATCCGAAGTCTAAAATGTGTTAGCACCGCTGCATTCCTTCTAAAGGCCATTTCTCTGCCCTTTTGAGCTTTTAGAGACTGCATGCATTGCTTACATCGTAGCCTCTTCCTTCATCTTCAAAAAATAATGTAAATTCTGACTCTATTCCTTTTAGGAAAGCAAACATTTATATGATAAAATAGATTTTATGGGGCTTTTGAAAGATGTAAACAAAATGTGTTAAGTGCCTAGCACAAAAAGTACACAAGTGGGAGACTGGGAGACATGGTTATTGTTACTATTTTCATGATGATGATAACGATGAAAGATTTCTATCCCAGAAGTTAAAATCTTAAGAAGAAAAAACTGACTACTGAAAGCACATCCAGAACAAGTTAAACTTAGATTGTACTTTGCCATTTACCAAGCTCTTTCACACACATGATCTTATCTCATCTTACCCGCAATTCTGTGACACAGGCATTATTTTCATTCCTGATTTTATGATGAAACTGAGTCTTGAAAACTCAGTTGCTTCACCACTTGTAGTCTGCATTTTGCCACTTGAACCCAAGACTCCCCCCATCAAATCTGCTATACTTTTCATTACAAAATAGTTCTGCTCTCTAACAGTTCCAAATGCTCAGGTGTTTATTATGTATGTCAGTAATTTTCAAAGCCGGGTTCTGGGCCAGCAGCATCAGCATCAGCATCACCTGTTAAAAATGCAGATGCTCAGGCACCATGCCTGAAGTGCTGAGGGTCAGGATGGGCAAGATGAGTTTTGTATTAGCCCTCCAGGTTATTCTGATGTACTCTAAAGCTTGAGAACCACTGATCTAAAATATTGCTCTCTTCTTCTAACTGCTTACAATCCCGAGATTAAAGCGACACAAACCCATGTAAAAAATGATTCAGTGATTAAACTGACACTTTTATTAGAGAGAATCCTAGAAGTTTGAAGAGCAAACTCATTGAAAACTTTGTTCTAATTATTTGGATTTTTCACCTCAACAAAAGTACAACATATTCTGTCTGTGTATGAAAGAGAAAAGTAAAAACCTGGGGGCTTTAAGATTGAATTTCAATAGTGACAGAAGTAGGATAATAATGATGGCTTCCATTCATTTATTAATCTATTGATGGACAGTTGGGCTGCTTCCATAGTTTGGCTATTGTAAATAATGATGCAATAAACATCAGGGTGCATGTATCCCTTTCAAATTAGTGTTTTTGTGTTCTTTGGGTAAATACCCAGTAGTGCAAATTCCTGGATCCTAGGGTAGTTCTATTTTTAACCTTTTGAGGAACCTCCATACTGTCTTCCACAGTGGCTGTACTGGTTTGTGCTCCCAGCAGTGAACAAGGGTTCCTTTTTCTCCACATCCTCACCAACACTTGTTTCTTGAGTTTTTTATTTTAGCCATTCTGACAGGTGTAAGGTGATAATTTGCATTTCCCTGATGATGAGTGATGTTGAGAGCATCTTCTCATGTATCTGTTGGCAATCTGTAGCTCTTCTTTGGAGATATGTTTGTTCATGTCTCTTGATCATTTTTTAATTGGACTATTTGCTTTTTTGGGTGTTGAGTTTTATAAGGTTTTTAGATATTTTGATTACTTCTCCTTTATTGGATATGTCATTTGCAAATATTTTCTCCTATTCAGTAGGTTGTCTTTTAGTTTAGTTTTTTGTTTCCCTTTGCTGTGCAGAAGCTTTTTATTTTGATGCGGTATATATATATACAATGGAATCTTATTCAACCATAAAAAGAATGAAATCTTGCCATTTGCAAAAACATGGATGGATCTAGAGTATAATGCTAAGCAAAATAAGCCAGTCAGAGAAAGACAAATACCATATGAGTTCACTCATATGTGGAATTTAAGAAACAAAACAAATGAACAAAGGGGAAAAAGAGACAAACCAAAAAAACAGACTCTTAACTGTAGAAGACAAGCAGATGGTTACAAAAGGAGTGTGGTATGAGGGATGAGTCAAATAGGTGAAGGGGATTAAGATACATTGATTTCGATGAGCACTGAGTAATATACAGAACTGCTGAATCACCATACTATACTAATACTGAACCTAATGTAACTCTGTATGTTAACTACACTGGAATTAAAAATTTTAAAAATATGTTGTGGGGTGCATACATACATACATAAAATGATGGTTTCCAGAATTTCCTCTCCTATATTATCTATGATTGCTTAAGCAGGACCTTGAAAGATTAGTCTATTATCAGTCCTCCTCCTCTTCCTCATTGATCATATGCTTTGAGAACACTTAATTGCAACAGGCCAGAATGACGAGATTACGTCCTCTCACAGTTGGAACAAAGACAAATCGTATGTGGCATGCCACAGGCCGAGAGGGGCAAAGGGAGAGCTGACATTTTATATGTTATAAATACTGCTTACTCGTAGTTCATCAAATTGTTTCTAGATCTGGGAGTAAGGGCAAAGGCTCTCATTCTGATTTACCATCTATGTCCTGATGGGTTGAATCAATATCCAGGAGCAATTTGGGAGGGCAAAGATCCCTGCAGGTTGCCACACCAGAGGTTTATTAGCAGAAGCTAGGGATCGATCAAGCTTTGAAAGAGGCCCTGGGGAAGACTTGCAAAAAGCATCCCTCAGGTAAAGCAGTCTGCTCCAAGTCTACCATGGAGAGTAAGCATTTCAAAGGAGATTTAGAAGAGAAGGTGAGGCTAGCAGTGCTTTCATCAGAAGCCCAGATCTAGGGTAAGGTTGGTTCTCTGCTCAGCCTTAGGCTTTCCTTGTCCCTCTAGTTTGGAGCCTCTTCAAAACCTGGGGTATACTCCACATGAGAATGGGGTTATTCCAACTCTTCAGGGAAAGAACTCTACCATGGCCAGGGAAGAGACCCTGGCATCCGTCATGTCATAGGTACAGTGAAACATCTTTCTGCAGAGCCCTGCACCTTAGTTGGCCCCCAAGAGCCACGAAGCCTGTGTCCTGGGCACAATTGGCAGGTGATTTCATGCCTAAAGAGGACTTTTCTATAGAATCACCAGAGGTCAATTCCCTGCAGCGTAACAAGGCCTTCTAGCGGGGTAGAGGGAAGGAGGCGAACATTTATTGAGCAATAACTATGTGCTAGACCTTTTCCATACACTAACTCATTTTATTCTTACAACAATCTCATTTAGTAGATAATTTTATCCCCATTTTTCAGACCAGAAAACAAGGCAGGGGAAGTTAGGTTACTTACTCAAAGTCACACAGCTTGCAGGTGGCACAGCCAGAATATGAACTCGGGTCTGGCTTCAAAGTCCCTGCTCTCCTCACTACAGTGCTATCACAGCAGAAGGAGCCCAATGAGCTCACCACCTGTCTCTGAGCAAAGGGCACTTCAGGCCTTCCCGTGTGGCTGTTTCCAACAGATCAATGGAGGTCACAGTGTAGACATCACCTGTGACATCTTTGTTGGCCCACACACATACATCCTAATTATGTTGTCTTGAGGGAGGATCATTATGCACTTTTCCTACCATCGAACAAGGAGATGGGGATCAAAGGACAGCTGAGTCCTCACGGATGATCCCTATTTATTGTACCTATTCCTCTTTCTCCATCCAAAAACCTCTTTCCTCCATGTTACCCCCATACATCCCAATTAAACAGAAAGCCATCATCAATTTTTTTGCTATCTCTTACAAGAGGAAAAAAAAGGCTAAGAAAAACATTTTATTGCAAAGGCCAAACAGCATTTGCTGCAATCTGCTTATTTCAGCACAATCTTCTAAGTGCTGTTTTATTTGCCCTAAACAAGCTTGATATACAACACAGTCATAACCTTAATGATATTTCAGCCAGTTAATCATTCATTAGGCTAAGTCAGAACAGTCTTCTGCGAAGTTTGTATTCCTATTTTCAGGTTGGCCAAACTGACCTCTTTTAGAACAGACTGCTTTCTTCTTGAAATATATAATGTATTATTCCCAAGTGGAGATTTTAACTATCATGGAATAGTGCGGTATTTACTGATACTTCACTCTGTATTCGCCACCTACAATTATATCCTTCATTTTACAAGCTGTTTGCCAGGACAATTCCATGACAGAATCCATTCCTCCATACTAGGGCAAGGTTCCTTGGAAGCACTAACTTAGGGGTGCTAATTGCCAGGCAGAGCAAACAATCTGGAATGGAATAGGAGAAAAGCATTTGTAAACAGCCCAGGGTATTTTTGCCATGGCCTAGATAGATGTAGGAAGGAACACTTACTCTCATCTTTGTAAGCTGATTTTACTGTGGCCATTTGGTCAGCAAATCTAAATTCGGAAATTCGCCTAAGGAATAAAAATGGGTATACACTGCAAGAGTGAGGCATCAGCCTCCGGGATACAATGTCTACTTACTAAGAACCATCCTATGGCGTTCTGTCTTCAATGAGCAGAATATATGGGTCTGAGAAATAAAGAGTAAAGGTAAAAGTTGCCCTATTGCCACCACTTCCCACTCCAACTCTGGCCTCTATGAGTTAGGAAATCCTATTTCCCAAGAGGCCAATAGGCAAGGAAAGAAGTTACCATCCTGGCAGGAATAATTAACCCTGCCAGTAACAAAGGATAGGGTTGCTCTTACACCGTGGGAGCAGGAAGAAATATGTTTGGTACCCAGATTCATTCACTGGAGCATCTTTTAGTATTTCTTTGCCAAATTTCAGAAGAAAGTGGGTAAGTACAGCCACCACAGTGTGAGCCAGAGTCCTGGGCTTCTCAGGGAAAGCCCTTAAGGCAAGGCAAATCTAGAATGAGAAACAGAAGAGAGAGATTGTAAATTCTCATTTGTGACCCCAAGGATAGCTGCCTTCCTGGGGCTAAAAGTTCATCCCACTAACCTATTTTTCCTCAGAAAAAGAGACCAATCAGAATCCTAGAGGAGCTGGTCCCAGATGAAGTAAATTTATTATATTAAGCAAGTTGACCCAAGCAGTGCAAGAGGTGGATTTTAGTGGATACTGTGGTGTACTGACAAGAGTCATCTCCTACCAGAGCCACCTCCACCCGAACCCTATACATGACACACCAAGGCACAAGGCACTCACTGTCCAGGCTGTCCCGACTGTTGACTGCTGACAATGTCAGCTCACAGCTGGGCCAATAAATTGTCCCAGGCTGAAGGTCAAGGTTACACTCTCTCTCCAGGGGCAGCCTGCATCCTATCACTGGACAGTGAGGGTTCGAACAAAGATCCAACCCCCTTGTCTGAGTGAGATACAACTCTGAAGGGCTACTCCAGTTCCAGACTTCCTCAGAGGATTGGCCAAGGACTTTGCTGCTTTTGCATAGCAGGCTAAGTTCCTCCCCCATCCCCCACCCCAGCCACCCACCCACCCACCCAGTCCTACTGCCTTCACTCACTCACAGGTGGTTACCCAAGAGCACTTCCCAGTAAACTGCACTGAATTATCTGTCTTCAAGTCTGTTTTTCAGGGAACCCAACCTAAAATGAATGTGAATAGTGGCAATTCTTAAATGAAGGGATTATTGAAGGTTACTGTCTCCTTTTTGCATATCTGCATGTTCAGATTTTCAACAGTAAACATAAATTATATCTGTAGTAAGAGTTACATATGCATACATACACACTACATATATATAAAGTTTCTTAGAGTCTCTAAGTGCAGAGGAAAACAGCCATTTTGGTGTGACCTACAACATACAAAATGAAGACAAGACATTTGGAGGGAAGAATATTTCATCACATTGTCATTTGAATTTGCAATTTTCTAGTTATTGGTGTGTTTGAATAAATATGTCATGTTCAATGACCAAAATGAAAAAAAAAAAGAAGAGGAGACAAAACCAATACAAATAGATTAAATATATTAGTGAAAAAAATCTTGGTAACAGACAAAAGGAAAACACCCTAGAAACAAATAATTCATTGAAACTGATTCAAAATATAAATATGTATAGTATTATAATTAAAGAAATTATAGTATTATATATAATATATACATTACATGATATTATTATATACACTATATTACATTATATTTATACCACTATATTGCATATATTATTATAATTAAAGGAATTAAATTGCTCTTTTAAAATTTTCCCATAAAGAAGAAAAAAAAATCTGTCAGGCTTAGATAGGTTTACAATAAATCTCATCAAATTTTTAGAGAAAAATAATTATTGATGAAAATGAGGTCTACAGCAATCTTATATACACTGGTTTAGGGAGATATACGACTCCGAAAAAGGTACTTGGTATTATTTCCCCTCATTTTTTAAATCCATTTTAAGGTGTGTTTTTTTTTAATCTAAGTTTTAGATGCACATTTGGTCCTCCAACAGCTTCTTAGGATGTTTATGAAATAATTTTTTTTACCAATAACTTTTTATTTATTCATTGGATTTTCCCAGGGTAAAAAGAGAAGGGGAAAGGGTCAGGATGTGTGTTAGAAAACAATAGCAAGTGGGAAAGGAAGTACCCGGCACAGCAAAATCAGCCACATAAACACCCCCCAGAGATGTAGTCACTAAAGACCAAGGGGGGTCAGTCTCCTGCAGTTCAGAAATGAGGGGAAGGGATCAGGGAAAGAACAGATAGGTACAAGCTTTCCTACCCCACCCCACCCCCATAAGTTCAAGATTTCACACAAAGCTTTGGTTTCTAGCAGTAAACATGGAGTTCATTAGTTCATCTCCTATTAAGCAATCTTGTGCCACTTTGACATATGTTTCTTGCACCTGCATAAAAGTTCCTGAGTGACTTGGATTATACATTCATCTTCCCTTCCTTGGCCTCCAGACCCTATTTCTACATGGAAGGCTCCCCTCATTGCTTCTGCTTCTCTCTACCCTAAGATTAGAGATTAAAGTAGGGTTGATCCATCCAAATACAAGTGTATTAGTATGAATCACATCAAGGAATGGTCTTGACACAGGATATTAGGAACGAGAAATGGAGTGTTTACAGCTTTTTCATGGTTTAAAGGTGTATGGGGGGGGGCTTTTGTGGGGAGGGGGATAGGGTAGGAGTCAAGTTTTTAGGATAGAAGATCTTGCCCAAAATAGGAAATAGGGGAAGGAAACGCAAAAGAAAGGATGGTTCAAGACCACCACATTTTAAGACAGGTCACCAAGCTGTGTTCCAGATTCTCTTCCTGTGAAATAAAATTTTTGAGATGTGTATAACAGGAAAACATCTGTAGTCTATCCCAATATTCAGTTGATAGTTTGGATAGGCTAGAATTCAAAATTAGAAAAATAAGCAATAATCTTGTTTATATTTGGAAGGCAATGCTCTTTGATCATCTAACTTCCAGGATACTGTTGAGAAATGTAAACCCATTATGGCTGTGATACGGATGTCACCTGTCCTTGCCATCTCACCCTATCCCCCAAAATCACAGCAATTTAGAAAATTCTTTCTTTTTCCCCACATACATGAAATTTCACTTTGTGCCTGAGTGTTGTCCCATTTTCACCCACTCTACTAAGCACTTGGTGAGCCTGTTCAATGTAGAAAATAATCAGCTTTCAATTTGGGGGATTTTCTTGTGACTTACCTGCCTTATGATTGATTTCCTGTCTTCTGTTTTCCATTTTCCATTCTGAACTTCTGTTTCTCAAATGTCATAACTCCTGGACTACTCCTCTAATTTCCTTATCTTTTCTTTGTATTTTTAATGTTTTCTGGGGTGTTCTTTTACCATCCAACTCTTTTATTAAGTATTTCATTTCCTCCATCATATTTTTAATTTCTAAGAGCTGTTTCTGGTTCTGTTTAATTTTCACGGCATCGTTTTTGTTCCAGAAAAACATATATTCTCTTACATCTCTGAAAATATTAATGATAGGTACAGTTCTATTTTTATTTTTGAGGTTTTATCCCTCCCACATATATATAAAATAATTTCATCCATTTATTTTGCTCTTTCTTTCATATTAGAGATTTCTTTTCTCAAATGTCTCGATTAAATGTTCATTTTTAAAGGTCTATGACTAAAGTCCTGGTGAGCTTGTCAACTGTGAACTTCCCTGTAGTGTGACCTAGGTGGGCCATATATTGGGGAAGGTGCAATGTCATTTTCTTTACATCTTTCTACGGACTGGTCAGATCCCCCAGAGAAGACTCTTCCAAAATCTTGTATAGAAAGCAAAGGCCTGGCTTCCAGTGTTCTAAAAAGTGAATAAGGTGGATCTCTCAATATTTAAAAGGCACACATTCAATTAATCTTCCTATTTCTTTACAGTATATGTGTTCTCAACTGTATCTACTTTTCCTCAGTCAAGTTCTGTTTTAGCTTCTCTGGAGAATAATTCTGCTGGGTGTGAGGGATAATTACTCATGGGTTAGTATAGAGAAGGTGATTTGAGAATTTCACTGCTTTTTAAAACACTTTCAATCAGTTCACCATCTTTCAGCTAGCTCTTTTTATCCCGTCTTCCAGAGATACCTATTATGGAGTCTTTTGAAGATTCTGCAGTATACATTAAGTTGGTCTGACCCCTCACCCTATCTTAGGTTTGGCTTTCTCAGTTCTACCAAGTAATTTACCATTCATCCATCTACTTTCCCGATTTAAAAATTTTATTGATACTGTCTCGTCTTCTCTTTTCCCCATCGCTGTGGATTTTTGCCTTCCTAAAAGCTTTAGTGAGATTTTAAAAGGAAATAAAAGTAGACACATGTATTAGGACTACTGTCTTTACTAGGAAATGTGACTTTAAAAAAAATGAAGATGCACAGAGTCTATTACTCAGTAATTTCACTTCTGGGTAAACTCTTGACATGTGTACCAGGAGAGATGTACAGAAATATTCATAGCAGTATTAACATATCAATAAAAAGTAACTCATGGATGAATCTTAAAAACATAATGGCTTGTTGTTTAAAAGTTACAGAAACATATATACAGTATAAATTTGTTCAGTTGAAAAACATTAAAAAATCCTAAAAATGTATTGTCAGTCACTAGTATCTTTAATATAATAAAACCATTTTAAAAAGCAAAGCAATGATAAACATAAAAAAATCAAAGCAGTTACCCTTGGTTGGAGAGAAACAGAGTTAAAGTTGGGAATGAAAATGAGCTTCAACAGTATTGGCAATTGTTAGAGTCCCCACAAGCAAACCCTGATGTGAGAACTTAAGTGTAAGTAGCTTATTTTGGAAGGTTATCCCAGCAAATACTGGTAAGAGAGTGGAGAAGTAAGATGGGAAGGGAAGGAAAGGCAAAGAAAGGAAGTGAACACAGGGTAAGTTATAAGCAGATTCTTACTGTGGACAACTGAGGCTCAGTATCACTGGGGACCTCTTGAAGACTGTATAGAATACAAGTCAAAGTCATCCTACCTGTGGGACAAAGAAGTTTAGATATCTAGCTCCCAGCTCCCACCCATTATTAGTTGAGGTATGCTCCTGATGGTCTTAACTCCCCCTATGTCCAGCATGCCCTGCTTCTGGGGCTGAGCATCTTTCTTGACCAGAGGAAAGCCTGCAGGCAAAGCATCTCAGGTGCTTAAAACAGAGAGCCATCAGTGCTTTTTGGGAATAGTGAGCACTGAGGGGGTAAGCCTGCCACAGTACTATTCTAGTTTTTCAACTAGGAGTGGCTAAAATGGGATTTATTTGGTTATTCTTCATACTATATATATGAAATGTGTTCTTTCATATCAATGCTAATGTTAATTAAGAATATTAAGTAAACTTTTACATATGTCTTGAATTCCCATTTTCTTCTTTGGGCAATGTTTGTTAGAAATGTGAACTTCAAAATATGTTTCATTTTCACTGACCTTCTGCTCATTTGCAGTAATGGGGCCACAGATTCCCTGGTGTCATTGGGCCCTAATTCATTCTCTGAACAAGCTGGTCTTTCACTGAAGGAGGGCCATTGTAATTCAGTGTAAATATGGTCATTTATAAAGCAGCAGGAACTGATTTGCAAGAACTCTTCAGACAGTATATTTTAGGAGAGCAACATGGTGTGAAATTCAATTCAATTCATGTCTCTGTTTTTGTATTATATGGATAATTTTTACATAGTAAGATTTTGGCTTTAGGGGTTTTAGAACTCGTATACCATGGGCTAAGACAAGTTTTTGGATTATAATTAACTCAAATCCCAATATGCTATTCCAAGCAAGAATGGTTCTTTATAATCCTCTTTTCTGGGACCAGAATATTACAGTTTAGTTTCTTGAGCCAGATGCATTTTAGACTGTGCTTATGGAGCAGGGCCATTTAACTAACCAAGACAATAACAGCTAACAACTGGATGTTTTATAGAATAATACATTGCTGTTGGACTCAAGGGGGAAACTTACTAATTTGTATTGGGTTACACAAATAAGCCAAAGGTGCTTAACTGATTTTAGAGAATTATCTCTGACAACTCAAAATCATTGGAGCCAACATCTCTCTATGAAGTCAGTTACAGAGACAACAAAGTATTTATTGACTAAATTACCCTTCTAATACATCAGCTTAAAAAAAAAACTCTGAAAAGAGGTTTAAAAAAATCTCAGTGCAGGGGCGCCTGGGTGGCGCAGTCGGTTAAGCGGCCGACTTCAGCCAGGTCACGATCTCGCGGTCCGTGAGTTCGAGCCCCGCGTCGGGCTCTGTGCTGACAGCTCGGAGCCTGGAGCCTGTTTCGGATTCTGTGTCTCCCTCTCTCTCTGCCCCTCCCCCGTTCATGCTTTGTCTCTCTCTGTCCCAAAAATAAATAAAAAACGTTGAAAAAAAAAAAAAATCTCAGTGCCTACCATGACAGGCATAACTGTATTCTGTGGCACCAAGTTTGACTTAATCCACTAGGTGAAAACAATTTCCTCTAAGGCAGTTGAAGGGTAATAAAAACACTCTTTACAAAGGAAGTGACAATTATTAGCTTGAAGGTCCTTAGTTTTTCTCTGAACAAGACAGTCTCATCAGTCTACCTCTGAAAGCGAGTCTCTATTTACACTGACAACAAACTGATCAGAAATTATGGAATGAGCTGTTTCAGAACAGCTCATAAAAAATGGACTCTATAGAGGTGGGGATGTAAGAAGAGAGCAGTTGGTAACATGACATGTTTTAGGGGACATTTCTAACAGGAAAGTAAAATACACTGTGACTCCCTTTAATTTTACACATCAATCTAGCCTCAAGGCCTACTTGGTGAGGCAGACCAATTTAGTATTCCTTTTGTAACTGTAAATGCATCTCTTAAAATGAATTAGTCATTAGTTTTTGAAAAATTATTTAAAAAATTTTTTTAACGTTTATTCATCTTTGAGAGACAGAGAGAGACAGAGCATGAGCGGGGAAGGGGCAGAGAGAGAGACACACAGAATCTGAAGCAGGCTCCAGGCTCTGAGCTGTCAGCACAGAGGCCGATGCGGGGCTTGAACTCATGAACTGTGAGATCATGACCTGAGCCGAAGTCGGACGCTCAACCAACTGAGCCACCCAGGCACCCCTGTCTTTTTTTTTTTTTTTAAGTTTTATTTATTGAAGTGATCTCTACACCCAACATGGGACGCAAACTCATGACCCTGAGATCAAGAGTCATATGCTCTTCTGACTGAACCAGCCAACCTCCCTGAAGATTGTCTTTATTCTCCTTCATATCCAACCCCAGTAAATGAGTGGATGGATTGATGGGTGGATGGGTAGGTAGATGGACAGATGGATAACTAACTTAAGTTGGAAGGTTTGACCATACAACAGTACACAAAATACATTTCAAAGGGAGTTGTTAGACCCCAGAGCCTAAATTTAAACATAGGTATGAAAGATGATGGCAATGGAGAGAATTTTTTGAGGATTATTTCATTGGAAAGAGAGATGTACTGTGGGTGAACAATGATACAAGTTGTTTGCGGTGTACCTCATGACGATCACAGAATTCAGTAAGGATCTCCTGCACTAACCCTGTCTTCATCGAAAACTTTGAGATCTTGCCCATCATATTTTTTGCATTAGTATTTATTTTTTAAGTGTTTCACTAAAATATTGTTTATCTTGATTGCTGAGCTTTTTGGCATCCCCTTTACTTTTGCTCTTAAGGTGAGTGCCTTACTGGCTTCACCCTAGTCCCAGTACTGATTGAGGGGGACCAGGTGATGATGTCTGACCCTCACCTGTGCTTCTAAAGCAGCCTATTACAGCAGGATAGAGGTCGCTCGCCAAGGAAGGTACCCTCCTCTCAGAGTGGGTCAAAAGTGTGGGAATTCTAGGAACTAGATGAAAACTAATGGTAGGTATAGTAACCTGGGATCGTTTAAAAAAGTATCCTGTCCAAGAGGATAGTCTGAGAGAATTGAGGGCGACCTCAGAGCTGGCAGGGCAGAAGCCGAGGGGCACTAAGAGTGACCCAACTGAAGGTAAGGCACTGCTACATCTGGAGAGTGAGACTGAGGTCTGCCTCTCTACCCTCCACTCTATCCTCTATCCCTAGAGATGACAAAGCAAGAAGGTTTAAGGCATACTCTCCCCAGAAGACTGCTGGCCTGCCTGCAGCCAAGCCCTAGAACGAAGGTAGGGTGTAGAAGAGAAGCCTTAACTTTGAACGAAGAGTAAAGTATTCTTAATATGTTAGACAAAACATTCCTAAAAACTGAATTAAAACTATAATTTTGATATTAAAGTGGCCTTAGGACTCAAGGCCCTGTTGCAAAACTCCAGGAGCATTATTCCCATTAGAATCTATTGGAGCTAAACTCCAGGAGACTCATTTACAAAAATTATAGTGCCAATGGTGCCCCCTGGAGTTGTGTGACTTGGAGGCTGTGATAGAACATTTTATTACTTGAATAGGCAGGAAAAACAAGGAACTGACTGGGTTTTTAAGCAAGCACAGGAAAAAACTTCTCCCAGTGAAAGATAAAGACAAAAATAAATTTGCATCTTAGTTAAACTCCGCAAATTGTGCTCATTCAACTTATGGTTACAGAAGGATGAATAGAGGAATGAATGGATGAATAAACAAGCAGATTGTAAAAGGCCAATTTAAGTTATTGAAGAGCGTGATTCTATTTAAATTAATCTCTTTCTTTAACAGGGAGATGATTTAAGAAGCAAATTCCTATTGAAAAGGGTATAAACATTCATTGGGGGCAAATTTCAATGTCTGACTGCCTGATGTTATTTAGGGACTTTATCTGTATTTCAAAGGTTGGCCTTCCAGATAGATTAGCTCACTGAAAAGAGAAGCCTGTACCCTGATGCCCTTGTGAGATACTATACACATCTGGTACAGCTGGCATCTGCTGTTTGCTCATCAGTCTCTGACAGCCACCTGGGGCGTTCCCACATCACTGTGGTTCTCTTTTTTCCAGGCTCACTTTCCTTATTTTCAGTTCTCATTTCTCAGCAAGGTTACAACAATATTTAATTAGCCTTTTCTCCCAGATGAGCCCCTCAAATCCCTCCCACATTTGGTGCCAGATGAAACCTTCTAAAGTACAAATCTTGATCAAATGAAGATACGTGCATGGGTATCTACACACACAGCAATTTATATGAGTATACACATATCCATGCTTATGTGTACATACACATACATATGTATACTAGAAGTGTATAAAAATATATACATACACATATGTATGTGTACAAACATACATATAAACTAAAAACTAGATGAATAATACATAAATATTACATTAACTATGTACAGTTGGTAGAATTATAAGTCCTTGATCAATATTTTTTCTTTATGCCTTTTTGTATTTTCTAAGTTATCAGCATTCACTGCTCATTAACCTATAATTTAAAATTTTTTTCTTAGGGATGTAGAGAAGTTTTTAAAAATTTTAAAAATATTTATTTTTGAGAGAGAGAGCCTGAGCAGGGAAGGGGCGGCGGCGGGGGGGGGGGGGGTGGGGGGGCGGGGAGACGATCCGAAGTGGGCTCTGTGCCAACAGCAGCGAGCCTGATGCAGGGCTTGAACTCATGAACCGTGAAATCATGACCTGAGCCGAGGTTGGACACTCAACCAACTGAGCCAACCAGCCACCCCTTATGTAAAGGAACATTTAATGAAATTGAAATATGTTGACAGGGTTGTTAATTTTTAAAGATTTGTATAAGCCCACGTATTTGTGTAAAATGAATATTTCATATGAATGAATGGTGTGTGTGTGCTAGTACTGACTACCGTGGGAGATGAGACCTTGAGTAATTTTTATTTTTCTTTATTCTTAGCTATATTTTCAAAAATTTCTATAGTGATATATACAGTCATGATAGTTTCCCCAGTAAGTGTGAGTCTCTGTGGCAAGGATGCAAAGCTATGCTAGAAGGTATAGCAAAGCCAACTGATGCTTTTCCTAAAACTGGTAACATTTTCTTGATTTCTAGAGGATTACTTCTGCCACGCCTAAAAAGTAGTGCTTTGGCAACACTATTCTTTCACTCTGAGATAAGTTTGCTTCATTTCATCAAGGAGCCAAAGTCCCTGTAGTATTCTGCCAACCAGAGAGCTTTGAAGCCTATTATCTACAATTAATTTTCCTCTGAAAAGCCTGCAAATGGAGGCTCCTTAATTAGGCTGAAAAACAGGGAGGGAGTCAAAATATTACACTGGGTAAACCCATGACCCTAGTACCAAAATAGAAGGCAGTAGGGTACGGTTCACTATTAAACAACCTGCTAGCTGGTCAAACACTCACATGCTGAACCCAGGCTAGGAAACAAATGACACTTCTAAATAGGCAACAAAGTCTTTAATTAGGATACATATGGTTATTTTGTACATATTTTGTACCCATTTTGTATTGTCTCTGCCCTCAAATCTGAAAATCTCTTAGAAGAAACAAGTTAATATATACTACAATCAGTACAGTAAGTGTAAAGAAAAAGGGTCATTATGATGGCAATACCGAGCACAGGCAAAGAGCCCAGCAGGAAGGAGGAAGGCAAGGCAGCTCGTTAAACAGGTGACACTGAGCTGATTCTTCAATGCTAAGTGGGTGTTAGGCAGAAAGAGTATGGGGTAAGACGTGGGATTTGCATGCAGAGTTAGGAAGATGTACAAAATACAGAGATGTGAGACATCATAGCCCTTTGGATGGGGGAAGAGTAAAGCTGGGTGAACAGAAGTAAGGAATATAGAATTTTATGCTGATGGCAAAACAGAATCACTGAATGGTAATAGGCAAAGACAGGACATGGCCAAATGTGCATTCTATGAAGATAATTCTCTGGACAAAATAAATTCTGAGAGACTGAAGGAGGGCAACACCATTTAGATTATTGTAGTAATCTAGGTGAGAAATAGTGGCTATTGGAAAATACAAAGAGGGGATACATTTAAGTGATAATAGGGAGTAAAAGTTAATTTGTTGATAAAATGTAAAGCCAAGAATAGAGGAGAGGGAAGACTTTAGAATTATCCCTAGGATGGCAGGACCAAGCACTCACGTAGGAAATATAAGAGGAGAAAACAAGGGTGATTGGAAAGTTAAGCTCTTTTCTGGTTTTGTGGAGTTTGAGGTGCTGATAAAGCATGCAGGTAGAGAAACCTTGTCAGAAATAGGTACCCAGTAGGAGAGAGATCTGGGTTGTAGCTCTAAATTTTGGAGTCACATAGATAGAAACTCAAGACATGGAAATGAAAAGAGATCTTAAGATGCAACATTTTTAAAATTTTTTTTTTTACATTTATTTATTTTTGAGACAGAGATGAGCAGAAACTGGGGAGGGACAGAGAGAGAATGAGACACAGAATCTGAAGCAGGTTCCAGGCTCTGACCTGTCAGCACAGAGCCTGACGCAGGGCTAAAACTCACAGACCATGAGATCATGACCTGAGCTGAATTCAGACGCTTAACCGACTGAGCCACCCGGGTGCCCTAAGATGCAACTATTAATATAAGGTGACAAATGAGGGAGAATTGCCCATGGAAGAGCCTAAAAAGGAGCATTCAGATTAGTAAGATGAATATCAAGAGAGAATAAAGTCAGGAAAAGAAAAGGAGAAATTCCAAAGGCGGAAGAGTCAATGGTCTGGAATGCTGCAGTGACATAAAGGCCAAGATGTGTGCATAGTGTTTGGCAACAAAAAAGTCATCTATAACCCCAGTCAGTAGTTTCAGTGGAGTGGCGAATATGAAAGCTGGTATTGCAGTAGATTGAGGCAGTAACAGAAGAAAATAATGTAGAGACAAGTATAGGTCATTTTCTCAAGAAGCCTGGCTATAAAGGGAAGGAGAAAGACTGATTAGTTTCTAGAAACATCAAAAGAATCTAGAGAGAGTTTTTTCACATCTTAAGATGAGAAAGACTTGACTGCCTTGATGTGGAGAAAAGATTCCACCTCAGCAAAATAAATAAAAGAGAAATAGAGAGGTGCTGGGGCGGGGGGGGGGGCTGATCTTTGCATGCACCTTACTATTATATTTTCAAGTCTTGCTTCCTCTTGACTGAAACTGTATGTATTCATTCTTCTACTTCCCTACTTTAGCATAGTGCTTAGGTCACAGTAGAAATGCTAGTATCTGTTAAGTGAATAAGTTGGTAAAAGAACTTAGAGGAGTAAAGAAAGTAGTAACAGGTAATATTGAAAATAAAAAGGCATAAATTGAGGGAATTATAATTTGATGGTTTATTTCCACTGTGGAGTAATATATAGGTCATCTGCTGAAGGCAATGGAAGAAAAACTATAGGAAAATGATTAAACTCAACACCAAAAAAAAAAAAAAAACCCAAAAATAATCTGATTAAAATGGGCAGAGGACCTGAATAGACATTTTTCCAAAAGAAGACATACAGATGGTCACCAGACACATGAAAACATGTTCAACAACACTCATCATCAGGGAAATGCAAATCAAAACCACAGTGAGATACAACCTCACCCATGTCAGAATGGCTAGTATCAAAAAGACAAGGAATAATAAGTGTTAGTGAGGATATGGAGGAAAAAAAAAAAAAGAACACTTGCACACTGTTGGGGGAATGTAAATTGGTGCGGTCCCTGTGGAAAACAGTATGGAGGATCCTCAAAAAATTAAAAAATAGAAATACTGTATGATACAGTTAATTCCACTACTGGGTATTTACCCAAAGAAAACAAAAACACTACTTTGGAAAGATCTATGCACCCCTATGTTTACTGCATCATTACATACAGTAGCCAAGATATGGAAGCAGCCCAAGTGTCCACTGAGTGATGAACGGATAAAGATGTAGTGGTGAGGATGGTGGTGATGGTGGTGGTGGGGGGGGGGGGGGGCAGCGGTGTGTTTATATATACAATGGAATACTACTCAGCTATAAAAAAGAATGAGATCCTGCAATTAGAGGACATGGAAAAACCTAGGTGGTATTATGCTAAGTGAAATAAGACAGAGAAAGACTAATACCATATGATTTCACCTCTATGTGGAATCTAAAAAAAATACTCTTTCTCTGACCCTCCCCTGTTCATGCTCTCTCTCTCTCTCTCTCTCTCTCTCTCTCTCTCTCTCTCAAAAATAAATAAATGTTAAAAAAAAAAAAATGGGCGCCTGGGTGGCTCAGTCGGTTAAGTGTCCAACTTCGGCTCAGGTCATGATCTCGCGGTCCGTGGGTTTGAGCCCCGCGTTGGGCTCTGTGCTGACAGCTCAGAGCCTGGAGCCTGTTTCAGATCCTGCGTCTCCCTCTTTCTCTGACCCTCCCCTGTTCATGCTCTCTCTCTCTCTGTCTCAAAAATAAATAAATGTTTAAAAAAAATTTTAAAAAAATAAATAAAATGAAACCAAAAAATAAATAAATGAACAAAGCAGAAACAGACCCATAAACACAAAAACCAAATAGGTGGTTTCCAGAAGGAAGAGGTTAGAAGGATGGGAAAAATGGGTGAAAGGGAGGTATTAGCTTCCAGTTAGAGAATGAATAAATCACATGACTAAAAGGTATAGCATAGGGAATACAGTCAGTGGTATTGTAATAGTGTTGTATGGTGACAGATGGTAGTTATGCTTGTGGTGAGCACAGCATAACATATAGAGTTGCTGAATCACTAGGTGGTACACCTAAAACTAATGTAACTTTGCATTTCAACTATACTTCAATAAAATAATTTTAAGAAAGGATAAAACTCCACTTTTAATAGAAAAAAAAAGAATGATTAAAGATACAGTTACCATCACGAAATGAGAAGGGAATTGATTGGGATACAGAGAAGTCTTGCCAGGCAGTGCGGAAGATTCAGCTGAGACTAGAAACCATGTGTGTAATAGCACCTGGCCTAGTGCAGGGAAAATGTGCAAGAGAGTTTTTCTTTTAACTGGTAACAGGATATTGATTAGATAGAGAATGTAAATAAACCAGATAGGGACTCCAATTTGGAGAAAATAAAGAAAACTGCTGTTCTCTCCAAGCCATTTTCTCCCAAGAGATGGGAGAAAATGAAGGAACCGAGAGGACAGAGTTGTGGTCAGAGAGTCGCATGTTAAATTTTACAGAAGGAACAACTCTAGTGAGGACAAAACACAGGTCATAGCCCTGGATGTAAAGAGATAAAGTGCAATCAAAGTAAAGGTTACTAGAGATGACGAAGTTAAGGAACTGTGAGGCCAGAGTGACAAATGGCTTATCTGTGTGGACTTTGAGGTCACTCAGGATGATGGCAGGACACAGGAGATGATGATGAGCCAGGTGCCAAGATCTCCAGTGGTAGATGGTAGACAGCAATGTTACATGGGAACAGATGGTAGATAACGACAGATGGGGTAAACCACAGATAACTGTGGTGAAGTAGGCTGGAAGGTGATAGCCAAAAGGAAATGGCCTCAAAAGAAAAGACAAAAAAAAAAAAAAGGCAGAAACATGGTTTAGATGGGGAAGTAGAGAGCTGAGATTAATGCAAACCCATCTTCCAATGTCTGTGGTATGAGGGGCATAATAGATGAATGATCTTCCATTCAAAGTGCTTGAGGGAGACTCATTATTTGGGGGACAGAACTAGATTACAAATAAGTCAGAAAATGTGGGATGCCTGGGTGGCTGAGTCGGGTAAATGTCCAACTCTTGATTTCAGCTCAGGTCATGTCTCACAGTTTGTGAGTTCGAGTCCTGCATCAGGCTCCTTGCTGACAGTGCGGAGCCTGCTTGGGATTCTCTCTCTCTCTCTCTCTCTCTCTCTCTCTCTCTCTCTCTCTCTCTCTGCCTGTCCCCTGCTCACACTGTCTCTCTCAAAATAAATAAACTTAAAAAAAAAAAAGAAGGCAGACAATTAAGGAGTTGTAAATCCTTCATGCAAGACCATTCAACTGACACATGTAGATCCCATAAAATGGCTGTCCTGGTATTAAGGACAATCAGCAAGCCACACTCACCATTATATGGTAAATGTCCTGCTATGCACTGCTATAATTCTACAGTCTTTGGAAGAAAACCAACCAGCCGTGTCAAGTGCAAAATCTAAGACATAATTTAACAAGTCTTAATTATTTCTAAAATTTAGAAGATTATGGTTAAAACATAATGAAGTAGTCTCTGTAGGCAAACATTAGAATTCTTTCTCATACCCCATTCATTGGTTGGGGCTGGACATAAGTCTTTCCTTTTTTTAATTAATTAATTTTTTGGAGAGAGTGGGCACATGCACAGGAAGGGCTGAGAGACAGGGGGAGAGAGAATCCCAAGCAGGCTCCACGCTGTCAGTGCAGAGCCCAACATGGAGCTCAATCCCACGAATAGTGAGATCGTGACCTGAGCCAAAATCAGAAGTCAGATGCTTAACTGACTGAGCCACCCAGGTGCCCCAGGATTGGACAGTAATCTTAAAACTTCTTGTTGCTCCTTCCACAGGTCCCTCAAATCCTTCTCTTATATGGGCCTGATAGAGATGACTATTTTTCTCTGACATGTGAAAGTTAAACAAGTTGGGATTGAAATCCTCAGGTGATTAGAAAAGGCCTGAAAATGCTGTTTTCCATAAATGATACATATGTTTTAAATACTCTAGAAAAATGTTCCCTCCTACTATACAATGGAATAAAAGGATTTCTCTGATATCTAGAAAGCTATTCCTTTGTGATGAGCTTGAAACACTGTACTGCCCTTCCTCATGATGTCTCTGGTCTTCATGATGATACTAATATTTCCTTGGCTATCATGAATCAGCTGCTTTTGTCTGTTATGACTTTTATGGGACCTTTAGAAGATCATTACATTTGGGAGAAGTAGGCTTACCTGACCCACTCTTGGTAGTTCAGGACAGGCTTCTTAGACCTATCCCAGTGGCCAAGCTGGGACCTGAAGCAACAGAAAGCATGCACATCCAGGAGACTGGAGACTGAAAGAGGTTTAGTATGCTTGGACCTTGGAGGAAACAGTAAGGAATGTCAAGAGACTGGAGATATGAGTAGAGGCTTCATAAGCCACAGTAGGAATGCAGTCTACATAATCCCCTGAAGGAATGGGATAGGGATCAGCAGGAGCTTCTGCTGATTTCCTTTTCTTCCATACCATTCAGTAGCTGTTGTGGACTACGAAACTCTGAGAGAGACAGAGCACAGCTTTACCTCCATAGCATCTGCACCCACATGCAATGCATACCCAATCCACCCACTCTCCCAAGCTGCAAGACCCTAAGTCTTCTGGCATTATCAGAGAAGAAAATAAAGAACTGGGTCTGCCATCAGCTGGGGGGTCCAATTATATCATCAGTAGGAGAAGTCTGTAGGGAACTTGGTCTATAGGTTCTGTATAATCTTTCCTAGGTGGTGTCAGGTAAGTGATAAGAATTGAGAAGCTACAGAGTTGGGAAGCTGGAGAAGGAAAAGTACAACGTTAAAAATTTGATCTAGTCATTTAAAAAATCCAGTGATTCCAATCTATAGACAAGAGACTCCTAACTGACTTTAAATTAGGATACTAACACTGATAAATGGAAGACTGAAAAGTTTAACATGTTCATTCTGTTAGTAGGTTGGCCTGAGTCCAAGTGCTATTTGCTTACCTGATGCTACTCTGCTCCTTCTGGAAAGCTCAAATGTGGCCAGGATACAAGATCATGTTCCGAAGGCACTGTTAGGTGAACAACGGTAAGAAGCCACTTCTTGCTTTTTCCTGCCTACCTTCCTAACTGGGTCAGACACTTTTATTTCAGCCATGAGAGTACAGAGTAGACAAATGTATTCCTGGAGGGAGCTATATGGCATCATGTTATCGTTAACAGGCAAATCCAAGTCATACCCAATCCCAAGTTAGTCACCAGTGAAGTCACTAAATACTTAAACAACTTTAAGGTGACTTTCTAATAAACAGCAGAAAGACAAGGATTTTATTTACAAAAAATTAAAGTGGCTTGAGACCTGGGAAAAATATAAAAGTTTATTAATACTGTTGGAATTTCTTTCTCAGAGAATGAGGAGAGAAAGATTTACTGAGTACTTGATGTCTACCAGTTGCTCAGGTGTACGTTTTATATAATTTGTTCACACAACCCCATGTATTAGGTATTATTATCTTCATTTTATAAATGAAGAAACTGAGGCTTAAACAGATTAAGTAATTTCACCAAGGTCCTATATAGTAATGGGTGTTCTAGGCAGTATTTTTTTTAAATATGAAATTTATTGTCAAATTGGTTTCCATGCAACACCCAGTGCTCATCCCAACAGATGCCCTCCTCAATACCCATCACCCACCCTCCCCTCCTTCCCACCCCCCATCAACTCTCAGATTGTTCTGTTTTTAAGAGTCTTTTATGGTTTGCCTCCCTCCCTAACTTTTTTTTTTCCTTCCCCTCCCCCATGGTCTTCTGTTAACTTTCTCAGGATCCACACAAGAGTGAAAACATATGGTATCTGTCTTTCTCTGTATGGCTTATTTCACTTAGCATCACACTCTCCAGTTCCATCCACGTTGCTACAAAAGGCCATATTTCATTCTTTCTCATTGCCACGTAGTATTCTATTGTGTATATAAACCACAATTTCTTTATCCATTCATCAGCTGATGGACATTTAGGCTCTTTCCATAATTTGGCTATTGTTCAAAGTGCTGCTATAAACATTGGGGTACAAGTGCCCCTATGCATCAGCACTCCTGTGTCCCTTGGGTAAATTCCTAGCAGTGCTACTGCTGGGTCATAGGGTAGATCTATTTTTGATTTTTTTGAGGAACCTCCACACTGTTTTCCAGAGCAGCTGCACCAGTTTGCATTCCCACCATCAGTGCAAGAGGGTTCCCATTTCTCCACATCCTCTCCAGCATCTATAGTCTCCTGATTTGTTCATTTTAACCATTCTGACTGGTGTGAGATGGTATGTGAGTGTGGTTTTGATTTGTATTTCCCTGATGAGGAGTGACGTTGAGCATCTTTTCATGTGCCTGTTGGCCATCTGGATGTCTTCTTTAGAGAAGTGTCTATTCATGTTTTCTGCCCATTTCTTCACTGGATTATTTGTTTTTCGGGTGTGGAGTTTGGTGAATTCTTTATAGATTTTGGATACTAGTCCTTTGTCCAATATGTCATTTGCAAATATCTTTTCCCATTACATTGGTTGCCTTTTAGTTTTGTTGATTGTTTCCTTTGCAGTGCAGAAGCTTTTTATCTTCATGAGGTCCCAATAGTTCATTTTTGCTTTTAATTCCCTTGCCTTTGGAGATATGTCAAGTAAGAAATTGCTGAGGCTGAGGTCAGAGAGGTGTTTTCCTGCTTTCTACTCTAGGTTTTGATGGTTTCCTATCGCACATTCAGGTCCTTTATCCATTTTGAGTTTATTTTTGTGAATGGTGTAAGAAAGTGGTCTAGTTTCATTCTTCTGCATGTTGCTGCCCAGTTCTCCCAGCACCATTTGTTAAAGAGACTGTCTTTTTTCCATTGGATATTCTTTCCTGCTTTGTCAAAGATTAGTTAACAGTACTTCTGTGGGTCTAATTCTGGAGTCTCTATTCTATTCCATTGGTCTATATGTCTGTTTTTGTGTTAATACCATGCTGTCTTGATTACAGCTTTGTAATAGAGGCTAAAGTCTGGGATTTGTAGGCAGTATTGAAACCCAAGTCTTTTTGTTTCTAAAATACATCTTCATTTTACTGTACCACATTTCTATTCCAGTGACCAGATACATCTATTTTTCTAACCTAGAAAGATATATTGGATCCATCATTCATGGCCTTCTAAATTCTCAAATGACCATAAGCAGTGAATTACCTGAGAGACTAGTCCTTGGCTTTAGAACTTTTCTACTGTTCTCAACTTGAAAGTATCCCAAATGATGAGGTTTTCAGTATCTTTGACAAAAGGGAGAAAAACAAAGTTGAGGTAATCAACTTTTTTCCATAAAGCTAGTTACAAATGTAAAAGACTTCTATTATTCTAAAACTACAATCTCTCTCCCCCAACACCCCTCTTCCTCTCCCCGTCTCTATGTTCTGATGTCTTTTTCTCTTTTAATGAAACAATGGAGCCAGTAGAAGGTAGTTTGCTTTTTAACATGCTTACTTGATCAAATAATAAGTGCCAAGTCCACTGAAAGAGTGTGTCCAATGAATATAATCAAAATTACAAACTTAATTCTGTTCCCCAATTTCCTGTTCAAATGTGTTAGTTATGTCCTTCCTCTAACTGTGAATGAAATTTTGGACATGCTCTGTAGCTTCTCTATTGACCTTTAGTTAATAAAATGTTCTCAGATCACATTCACTCACAGTAATAGTCTCTTTTTAGTAAGTGATAAGTTCAGGCTAGTTAATAATCAAAACTCTGATCTTCATAGTAAGTTAATGGGTTTCCTCTACCAGCCCAGTCCTGCTCCAGACTGAAAGCCTACAGTGGGGGAAGGGAGAGATATGGTGACCTCCTTGTCTTTTTTCCTTTTTAGCTGACCTCCATGGCCTCGCCCTACATACATACTGAGTTTTAGCTTCTGATTGCACCAGGATTGGGAATGAGGGGGAATAAAACAAAGATATGGTTTTAATTAATGGCACAGCTAACATCTTGCTTTTGTTTTCTCTGCCCATGGCAGATGTTTGAAACTGATTCTTTCTCTTATAGAAGCTTTCATGTAATCTAGCTACATTTCTACCTCTTAAAATTTTTCTCAGTGGCCTATCACCATTCAAGACCAAAACAAAAACTTAGTGAGTACTTACTCTGTGTCATGCACTGTATCAGGTGCCAGGATATTTACCAACCCAAAAGCACAATGTGAAAGAACATATTAGTAAAATAAATAAATCTTCAGTCTCAATATCATATTAACTTTTTATTTAAATTTGGTCATAAAGTCTTACTTTACAAGTTAATTGCTATTGTAAAAAAGGGATAGGTCATTAATAGTCTCATTTCTCAGATGTTATTTGATATATGTTCTGAATTGTGTTACCTCCAATGCAGTGTGCACTTTGAACTTATAAGCAGAAAATCTATTTTCAAAGAGTATGCATTCGAGTTATTGAAATAAATGTGCTCACAAGTTGTAGTTTAAGACAGAGTAGGCATTGTTTATCATGTTTTACAGTTGACTCCTAAATAACATGGGGGTCAGGACCACCAACCAGCCCCATGCAGTCAGAAATCCTTGTGTAACTTTTGATGCCTCAAAAACTTAACCATTAATAGTCTAATGTTGACTGGAAGTTTTACTGATAACATAAACAGTCGATCACATATTTTGTATGTCACATGTATTATATACTGTATTCTTACACAATTCTTATTTCTCTAGTAATCTAGAGAAAATACTTTAAAAATACATTTAAAATACTGTGCTGTATTTATCAAAAAAAATCCATATATAAGTGGCTCTGTATAGTTCAAACTCATGTTGTTCAAGGGTCAACTGTAATTCAGTTGAATTTCAGGAGAGGAACCAAGAAATTTATAGAAAGATAAACTATGATGGGTTGGCATTAGTGTAGTTAGGTGACCTTTTAAACTTTAAACTTCCACATCACAGTATGAAGTTGGTTCTGAGATAAGAAATAGAATAAATTGTCCCCTAAGGACAGACCTGAATCTCTGACTGCCTAGAGGCTCACTCAACCGGAGATCATGGCTTTTGATGGTACTTGGAAGATAGACCGGAATGAGAACTATGACAAGTTCATGGAAAAAATGGGTAAGGACTTAATTCTTCAGTGGCTTATTTTATTCCTCACAGATACTTTCCTTTCTAATTCTGTCTAAACCTCAGGGTTTAGGGAATGGCTCCTGTTCTGGTGGTAAGGATCCAGAATGTATGATGGTTCAGAGTAGGGAAAATAATATTTTCACTTCTTATATTAGGAAGACTACACTGTCTCACTAGTAGAAGCAAAGATTCTTTGAGTTCTCTGGAACAAAAAAGATCCAGGTAGGTTTCATTCACTCTTTAACTAATGATTGTGCTTATACCATTGAAAACTGACTTTTGTTTTGTTTTTTTTGTTTGTTTGTTTTTGCTTAGAGAGTAAAAAAGGGCAGTGTGTAATGAAAAGCTCAAAACTTTGAAACACTGAATTCTAGAGGATGGAAAAACAAAGATCATATAGAAAAGCAATGGGGAAAAAAAAGTTCTATCAAAATTCACAATTCTAAATAACTTAGACTTAATTCTCATTCCTCTGACATGTAAAATTGGGGGAATAATCTCATGATTCCATGTGGTTTCTGTGTGAGTTTTAGCTAACTTTAATATCTATTCCAATACTCTGGAAGTCCATACATTGTACAAGATGTGCAAACAAACTTGTGTCATTCCTCAAAAAATAAAACCTGTATCAATTATGTCATATAGTTCCAGAATTCCATGTTGAAATTTATGGAATTTGCACATTCTTACACTAATGAATTTGACTGCAATATTTGCCAATTTTCTCATTTTTGTGACAGTCAGAAATGCTACAAAAAGCAAGGAGAATTATGAACTTCAAAATTTGAAAGCTATTATGGAAAGTGAAAAAACGTTTTAAAAACACTGTTTTTGCAGAATTAAAGTTCCTTATAAATATATGAAAATATTTAATCCTTCATTTGACATTTCTGGAATTTAGTTTACTTAACACTGAAACAAAAAGTTTGATAACTGTATTAAAATTATTCAGTTCTAAGATCCTACAATTCTAGTTTTCATTTAATTTTTCTTAAATTTTGGAAAAATAGCTTGAATCACTACTCTTGATCTAAGCTTGAACTTTTTCGGCAAGAGGCATTTTGAATGTTCTTGTGCAAAGACAATGCTATCAGGCTTTCTTCCCCACCCTCAAAACATACATAAACAAATAAGTAAAACAGGACTTGTTAAAATAAACACTTTCAATGGCATTTTGACTTTTTCTCCAACATCTTTTGCTTTGCAGGTGTTAATATGGTGAAAAGGAAGCTTGCAGCTCATGACAATCTGAAACTGACAATCACACAAGAAGGAAATAAATTCACCGTCAAAGAATCCAGCAATTTTCGTAACATTGATATTGTTTTTGAGCTTGGTGTCACTTTTAATTACAGCCTAGCAGATGGAACTGAACTCAGTGTAAGAAACTTTTTATAAGCAATGCATTCTTGATTTTTTTACACAATACTAAAATAATCTGTTTTCTTTCATTGGATGTGGTCTAATTAAGTCTCCTTCATTTATTGAAGCAGCCAATAGTTTATCCACATTGTATCTTGCACAAATTGGCAGAATATTTAACTATAATGTTTTTATTTTCATACACATCTGTAAATAGTCTGGATTGAACAATAAGAATTAGAAAAACATCCTTCAGGTGATTAAGTATAGACCTATTATTCATAAAGAAAATGATAGCTCAGTGTTTTCAACTTATTATATAACTGATAGCAATAAAAACTTTCATATTTCTCTAACATAAACATAATAGTAATTTAATAAATATACCAAAATAGTAAAATAAGTGAATAAATTAGTTAATGGATAAGTGACAAAATGGGAAAGTCTAATGGTACATTGTAGGTCATTGGGAATATACCTTTTAATGTTTAAGATAAAAAATTTTAGAAAGTCATACATTCAACTGATTTTTTAAAAACATTTTTGTCCTCAGGATTTTGTAGTTAAATTATATGCTGGTAATGACAAACTGTGAAATATCTTATCACTTATGGTCATTTTTATTTATTATTTATTTTTTAAAGGTTTTATTATCAAACAATCTCTACACCCAGCTTGGGGCTGGAACCCACAACCCAAGATCAAGAGTTGGATGCTCCATTGACTGAGCCAGCCAGGCACCCCTATGACCATTTTAAAATTATTACAACAATTATAAAATTAAAGAAACACAGGGTTGTTAGGTTCTCCATGAAACTAACTTGAACTATGACTAAATTTAGAACACTCGTTGTAACATGAAACATTGAGAAAAATGCTGTTCATCTACCTTAAAGTTTAGCATTTGGAAACAATTGAGTGAGACAAGCATAATGGTTACCAACACATACTCTAGAGCCCCCAAACCTAGGCTGAATCCTGGCTCTGTGACTTTAGGTGAAGTACTATGCCTCAGTTTTCTCAACCATAAAATGGAGATAATAATATCTACTTCACAAAGTTATTGTAAAGATTGAAAAAGTAGATCTATAAATTCAGAACAGAGGGCACCTGGGTGTCTCAGTAGGGTAAGCATCCAACTCTTAGGCTCAGGTCATGATCTGTTTATGAGTTTGAGCCCCGTGCAGGGCTCTGTGTTGACAGCACACGGCCTGTTTGGGATTCTCTGCCTCTCTCTCTCTCTCTCCCAAAAATAAATAAACATTTAAAAATAAACAATAAACTCCCAAAAAACCCCACCTCAGAACAGTGTTTGACATACTTAAGACCCTAAAAAATATTATCATTATTATTTGTTGTGGTTACTATTATTATTATTTTACTTATTATTATTATTATTATTGTTATTTTACATATGTAGGGTGCTTGGAGCCTAGAGGGAAATAAACTTGTTGGAAAATTCAAACGGGTAGACAATGGATGTGAACTGAATGCTATCCGAGAAATTGTAGGTGGTGAACTAGTCCAGGTGAGTTGTAAAAATATTACAGCTATTTCTTAAAGACAAAAATAATTACATAACAATAATTTTATTTTGTGATTCCTGAGTTATAGCTTCAACAAATAAACTAATACTTTTCTCATAAATCTTATTTTAAAAAGATACATATTTTCTGATGCCTATTTATTGAAGAGAGCTTATATATATGCCAAACATATCATTGCCTATTGATAACCAAAAAATGTGTTTTAAAGTGGGCATATCCTGTCTCTGTATAAAATGTTGCTATCAAGACTAAGAAAAAAAATATAATCATTTCAAAGCTATAATAATACTAATACTTTTCTTAATTTAGCCTTAAATCTTAATGGCAAATTCTTCTATGTTTGTTAATACCTTTCAGACTTATACATATGAAGGAGTAGAAGCCAAGAGGATCTTCAAAAAGGAATGAGCTTCGTTTTTGGAGCACAGCCCAGAACACAAATTGAATAGAAAATCTATATTGTATTAAAACTGTTTTTCTCTCCCTGATTAGTCCTTTTGTAAACATAACCAGCGACTTATATTTCTAGTCTTGCCAAGGCAAAAGAAGTAAAAGCTAATTAGGATTTAATTTGTTTTACATTCTCTAAGATGTACATTTATTGCTGTATTCCTGTTGGAAAAGAATTTGTGACATGTTTTAAAACAGATGAATAAACTTTGTTCCCACATTGCTTTGTAAGTAGCTTTTCCTTTAAAAAAAAAAAAAAGAAAGAAAGAAAGAAAAAGAAAAAAGAACAAAAAGGAGGGGCACCTGGGTGGCTTAGTTAGTTAAGTATCCAACTCTAGGTTTCGGCCAGGGTCATGATTTTACGGCTCGTGAGTCCAAGCCCCACAGCAAGCCCCACATCTGGCTCTATGCTGACAGTGTGGAGCCTGCTTGGGATTCTCTCACTCTCACTCTCCCTCTCTCTGTCCCTCCCCTGCTCTCTCTCTCTCTGTCTCTTGGTCTCTCTCTCTCAAAATAAATAAATAAAACTTAAAAAAAATTTTTAAATAAAGATTAAAAAATAATTAAATAAATAAAGTTATGCAACATATGCATTGATAGACTATACTTCCCCCCACCCCCACATTTGGTAAACTGAAAACACAGACTGGATTGGGGTCTTTAAAATCTTACACTGGTTGTGATTTTTCAGCAGAAACTATGCAGGCCAAAAGGGAGTGGCAGGATATATTTAAAATGCTGAAAGGGAAAAATGTATAACCAAGAATACTCTACCCTGCAAGGTTATCATTCAGAATTAAATGAGAGATATAGTTTCCCAGAGAAGCAAAAACTAAAGGAGATCATCACTAAACCAGCTGTACAGGAACTGTTAAAGGATCTTCTTTAAGTGGAAAAGAAAAGTCCACAACTAGAAATAAAATATATGAAAGAAAAAATCTCCATTGTAAAGCAAATATATGATCAAGGAAGTGCATTTGCTACTTAAAAGTTAGTATGATGGTTAAAAAACAAAAATAGTAAAAACACCTATAACTACATAAATAGTTTTAAAATACACAAAATAAAAAGATATAAAATATGACATAAAAACAAAACGTGGGGAGGGGGTTAAAATGTAGTGCTTTCAAATCCATTCAAACTTAAGTGACTATCAGCTTAAAATAGACTGCTATATAAATAGATCAATATGGAAAAACCTCATGGTAACCACAAGCCTAAAATCTATAATAGATACACAAAAAATAAAGAGAAAAGAACCCAAACATAACACTAAAGAAAATCATCAAACCACAGGGGAAAAGACAAAGAACGGAAGAAAAAAAAAAAAAAACAGAAAAACTACAAAAACAACCAGAAAACAATTAACAAAATGGCAATAAGTACATACCTATCAATAATTACTTTAAATATAAATGGACTAAATGCTCCAATAAAAAGACACAGATTTGCTGAATGGATAAAAATAGAAGACCATCTATATGATGCCTATAAGAGACTCTATTTTTTTAATGTTTATTTATTTTTGAGAGAGAGAGAGACAGAGAATGAGCGGAGGAGGAACAGAGAGAGAGGGGGACAGAAGATCCAAAGCAGGCTCTGTGCTGATAGTAGATAGCTGAATGCGGGGCTTAAACTGACAAACCCTGAGATCATGACATGAACCGAAGTTGGATGCTTGACTGACTGAGCCACCCAGGTGCCTCAAGAAACACTCTATCTAAAGACACACACAGGCGGAAAGTGAAGAGATGGAAAAATATTTTACATACGAATGGAAATGAAAAGTAAGTTAGAGTAGCAATAGTCATATCAAATAGACTTTAAAACAAAGACTGCCACAAAAGACTAAAAAGGACATTACATAATGACAAAGGGGTCAATCCATGAATCAATTAATTTGTAAATATTAATTCATCCAACATTGGAGCACCTAAATATATAAAGCAAATATTAACAGACATAGAAAAATTAACAGTAATACAATAATAGTAGGGGACTTTAACACCCCACTTACATCAAAAGATAGATGGTCCAGGCCAAAACAAAAAACAAAAAACAAAAAATCAGTAGGGAAACAGTGGCCTAAAACAACACACTAGACTAGATGGACTTTACAGATACATATATATAACATTTTATCTAAAAGCTACAGAATACACATTATTTTCAAGTATACATGGAATACTCTCCATGATCAACCACATGTTAGACCACAAAACAAGTCTCAACAAAATCAAGAAGATAAAAATCATATCAAGCATCTTTTCTGGACATAACATGAAACTAGAAATCAATTACAAGAAGAAAACTAGAAAAACCACAAACATGTGTAGACTAAACAACATGCTACTAAACAATCAATGGGTCAATAAAGAAATTAAAAAGGAACTAAAAAAATACCTTGAAAATGGAAACACAAGGCTTCAAAATTCATGGGATACAGCAAAAACAGTTCTAAGAAGGAAGTTCATAATGATACAGGCCTACCTCGAGAAACAAACAAAAAATCCCATATAAACAATCTAACTTTACAACCTAAATAAACTAGAAAAAAAAATAAAAATAATAAAGCCCAAAGTTAGTAGGAAGAAGGAAATAATAAAGATCAGAGTGGAAATAAATAAAATAGAGACTAAAAAAAAAAAAAAAAAAGAAAAGCAATGAAACTAAAAGCTGATTCTTTGAAAAAATAAGTAAAATCAATAAACCTTTTGTTAGTTCCATCAAGAAAAACAACACAGGACCCAAATAAAATCAAATGAAAGAGAAGTTACAACTGACACCATGGAAATCTAAAGGATCCCAAGAGAATACTATGAACAATTATAAATCAACAAAATGGAAAACCTAGAAGAAATGGATAAATTCCTTGAAACACAGAACCTTCCAAGACCAAATCACAAAGAAATAGAAAACCTGAATGGACTGTTTACAAGTAATGAAATTGAATCAGTAATTTAAAAACTCCCAACAAACAAAAGTCCAGGAGCAAAAACTGTTACAGATGAGTTCTATCAAATATTTAAAAAAGAGTTAATACCTCTTCTTCTCAAATTATTCCAAACACCTGAAGATGAAGGAATGCTTCCAAACTAATTTTACAAGGGTAATATTATTCAATACTGGAACCAGACACCACAAAAGAAGAAAATTACAGGTCCATATTCCTGAATGACACATACGCAAAAATCCTCAACAAAACACTGACAAACTAAATTCAACAATACATTAAAAGGATCATATACCACAATCAACTGGGATTTATTTCAGGGATATAAGAATGGTTCAACTTCTATATATCAATCGTGATACATCACATTAACAAAACAAAGCATAAAAATCCTATGATCATCTCAATAGATGCAGAAAGAGCATTTGACAAAATTCAGTACCCATTTATGATAAAAAGTCTTGAAGTGGGTATAGAAGAAATGTATCTCAAAATGACAAAGGCCAAATATGACAAACCCACAGCTAACATTATACTCAAAAGAGAAAAGCTGAACGCTTTTTCTCTAAGATCAGGAAAAAAACAAGGATGCCTACTCTTGCAACTTTTATACAACATAGTATTGAAAATCCTAGCCACTGCAATTAGGCCAGAAAAAGAAACAAAAGGCATCTAAATTTGAAAGAAAAAGGGGCACCTGAGTGGCTCAGTCAGTTAAGCATCTGACTTCGGCTCAGGTCACGATCTTGCAGTTTGTGGGTTTGAGCCCCTCATCAGGCTCTGTGCTGACAGCTCGGAGCCTTGCGCCTGCTTCAGATTCTGTGTCTCCATCTCTCTTTGCTCATCCCCAAGTCATGCTCTGTCTCTCTCTCTCTCTCTCTCTCTCTCTCTCTCAAAAATGATAATAAATAAATAAATACATAAATACATAAATAAATGTAAAGAAAGAAGTAAAACTATCACTCTTTACAGATGACATGATACTATATACAGAAAATCCTAAACACTATTGGAGGTAATAAACCAATTTAGTATACTTGTAGCATACAAAATTAACATACAGAAATCGTTTGCATTTCTATACACTAATAACAAGCTACCGGAAAAGAGAAATAAAGAAAATAATCCCATTTATAACTGCATCAAAAAGAATAAAATACCTAGGAATAAATTTAACCAAATAGGTGAAAGACCTGTACTCTGAAAAGTGTAAGACACTGATGAAAGAAATTGTAGCAGACACAAACAAATGAAAAGACATACAGTGCTCAAAGACTAGAAGAATTAATATTGTTTAAATGTTGGTATTAGCCAAAGAAATCTATAAATTCAAAGCAATCACCATGAAAAATGCCTTTGCGTTTTTCATACAACTAAAACAAAATATCCTAAAATTTGTTTGAAACCACAAAGACTCCAAATAGCCAAAGCAATCTTGAGAAAGGAGAACAAAGCTGGAGGTATCATACTCCCTGATTTCAAAGCTTTATACTACAAAGCTGTAGTAACCAAAACAATATGGTGCTGCCACAAAAACAGACACATAGATTAATGGAATAGAATAGAGAGCTCAGAAATAAACCGATGCTTACATCGTCAAGTAATCTATGACAAAGAAGGCAAGAATACACAACAGGGAAAAGATAGTCTCATCAATAAATGCTGTTGGGAAAACCGGATAGCTACGTGCAAAAGAATGAAACTGGACCACTATCTCACACCATGTTTTCAAGACTTGAATGCAAGACCTGAAGCCATAAAACTCCTAGAAGAAAATATAGGCATAAACCCTTTGACAGCAGTCTTAGAAATATATATATACTTTTGACTAGTCTCCTCAGGCAAAAGTAACAAAAGCTAAAATAAATAAATGGGATTACATCACAGTAAAAAGCAGAGAGAAGAAAACCAACAAAATGAAAAGGCAACCTGTTGAATGGGAGGAGATAACCTGCAAATCAGACATCTGATAAGGGGTTAATATTCAAAATATATAGAATTTGCAAAACCTAATATCAAAAAAACCCCAAATAACCTGATTTAAAAATGGGAAGAGAACTTAAATAGATATTTTTCCAGGGAAGACTTACAGATGGCCAATAGTCATATGAAAAGATGCTCAACATCAGGGAAATGCAAACCAAAACCACAATTTTACTTCACAACTGTCAGATCGGTTATTATTAAAAAGACAAAAAATAAGTGTTAGCAAAGATGTAGAGAAAAGGGAACACTCATACATTGTTGGTGGGAATGTAAATTGGTGCAGCTACTGTAGAAAACAGCCTGGAGGTTCCCCTAAAAAATTAAAAACAGAACTACCATATGATCCAATAATTCTACTTCATGGTATTTATCCAAAGAAAACAAAAACACCAATTTGAAGGGATACATACACTTCCATGTTCACTGCAGCATTATTTACAATTACCAAGATATGGAAACAACCAAATAACCTGTCTATAAATAGATGAGTAGATAAAGAAAATGTGATGTACACACACACACACACACACACTCATACACACACACACACACACACACACACACACACACACACTGAAATATTACTCAGCCATAAAAAAGAATGAAATCTTGTCATTTGTGACATGGATGGACCTGGAGGGCAGTGTGCTAAACGAAATAAGTCAGACAGAGGAAGATAAATACTATATGCTTTTACACAAATGTACAATTTAAGAAATTAAACAAACAAACATATAAAACAAACAGAAACAGTCATGGATACAGGAAATAAACTGTTGGTTACCAGAATGGGAAGGTATTGAGGGGTGGGCAAAGTAGGTAAAGAGAATTAAGAGGTATAAATTCAAGTTATAAAATAAATTTCATAAGAATGTAATGTACAGAAAAGGGAATATAGTCAATACTACTGTAATACTTTGTATGGTGTCAGTAACTAGACTTATTATGGGGATCATTTCATAATGTATAAAAAATACGGCATCACTATGATGTATACCTTAAAATAATAGGATATTACATGCCAATTATGACTCAATGAAAACAAATCTTTCACTGGTTGTAAATATTTTCCTTAGAAACATCTATTATTACAAAAATAATATACATTCAATTAGAACTCAGAAATAAGAAAAGCAATTGCAAAATAAATATTTCCATAAACCTACAATCCAGAGATTATCACCATTCTGATTTTGATAGATATCCTCCTAGTTCCCTTCTCTTGGTGTAGATATGTATATTTCCCCATTAATATCACTCAGAACAATATGATAGGAAATAAATGAAATACTAAGTCAAAGAACTATATTTTTCTACACTAGTGATTTTCAGATCTGGCTAAGAATCAGAATCACCAGAGAAACTAAAAATTTTTTGCATTTTTTTAAATGTTGATTTATTTATTTTGAGAGAGAGAGAGAGAGCTTGAGCAGGGGAGGGGCAGAAAGAGAGAGGGAGAGAGAGAGAAAATCCCAAGCAGGCTTCATGCTGCCAGCACAGAGCCCAAACTGGGGCTTGAACTCCCAAACCATGAGACCATGACCTGAGCTGAAATCAAGAGTTGGATGCTGAACCAGTTGAGCCACCCAGGAACCCCCAAATTTTTGCATTCTTCATCTCTACTGTTAACCTACTGGATAGAATCTCTGAAAACAGAACCAGAGATCTTGGAAAGCTCCCAGTAGTTCTGCTGCAGCAGGTCTACTAACCAGTCTTTGAGAACTGGGCCGTCAGACACCAAAAGTGTCACCTTCAACTGCCACCTCCTCCTCCCTTTTTTTTTTTTTTCATAAACACTGATTCTGACAACTGGCTAGGGCCCAAAAAGTTTTCTTTTCCTCGTATTCTCACATGATGTACTATTTTATACACTTCAAGCAATTATATTTTAAGAAGGTGTGTATTAGGGGGTGGAGAGGGGAATCAACTTTTTCAGTATTTAACTATGGACTTTTGTTTTGATTAATTCTTTTTCACAATGATGAAAATAGCAGCTAACATTTATATAATTCTTACTACGTGTCAGGCACTGTTCTAAATGGTATATACATATGGCAGATACATTATAGTGAGGGAAGAAAACCACTTGAGTACGGGATGAAAAGAAATAGATTAGGGTATATGTAATCATTTGCAAAAATAAGAACTTAAATCCACTGTTAATTTTATAACTGCATGAAAAACTTCACATAGAAAATAGCAATTATTGGGGTGCCTGGGTGGCTCAGTCGGTTGAGCGTCCAACTTTAGCTCAGGTTATGATCTCGCGGTCCGAGAGTTTGAGCCCCGTGTCAGGCTCTGTGCTAATAGCTCGGAGCCTGGAGCCTGCTTCAAATACTGTGTCTCCCTCTCTCTCTGCCCATCCGCCACTCATGCTCTGTGTCTCTCTCTGTGTCAAAAATAAATAAAAACATTTTAAAAAATTAAAAATAAATAAATAAAAAGAAAATAGCAATTACTTAGATTTTCACTTTTTAAAAAAAATAAATGTTCAAAGTACTTTTATCTCTCTAATCTTATTTGTTCCTACTTTTGTATATATTTGAAATTTTCCATAAAGAAGTTAGAAATATAATACTTAAATACATATATAACTCCAGAAACCCACCCCTTCCCGTCACTTCCACTGAATCACCATTATCTTTCCCTTGGATTAATATAACTCCCTTAAAAAGCCTCCCAATATCTACCTTCCCTTCCTTACCCTGTGTTTTTCAACACAGCAGCCAGAAGGATCCTTTAAAATCTAAATCAGATCATGTCACTCTGACAAAACACTGAAAGGTCTCCCATTTCATTCAGAGAAAAAGCCTGTATCCTCAGTGGCCTACAATCAGATCCCCTATTTAGCTGACATGCATTCCTGTTTTCATGGATTGTCTGGGAGAAATAATTCCAAGTGGAAAAAATACCCTTCAGCAAAGGCCCTAAAACAGGAGCAAGCTTGGTAAAGCTGAAGAACACAGAAAACCTAGTATGAGTCCCCCAAATCTTCTATAGAGCTGACCAAAAATAGAAGCAATGTTCAGGAAATACAAGCTGACTCAGCATTCCTAGAACTCAGAAATGATGTGGTAAAAATAAAATGGGTTTTGGAATCATACAAACTTGCTTAAACTCTTGTCTTCCCACTTACTAAAAGTCAAATTCAGATCCTTAATTTTTCTTACTTAAAAAATGGGGAAAATAGTAATGATTTTCTGCAATTGTTTTTAATTGAGGTGTGATAAATATGTAAACCATCTAACGTGGTGCCTAGCATATAGCTGATATTTCAGTAAAGTAAGTAATAACATAAGAACATAGGTAAGAACGTGTACCCTTCTCTTACAGAGAAAACAGAACAAAGTAGTCTTGATTGAATAGACAGGAAAACTCTTTTCTCAAAATATCCCTCACTAAGCCTATGTGGTAGAGTAAGCCTTGGCCTGGCAGATGAGAACTCTTAGTTCTAGTCCGGTCTATGATAGAACTAGCTAGGGACTGTGGGTGAGCCACTTCATTTCTTCAGAATTGAGTTCAATCATCTTTTTTTTTTTTTGTAGGCTCTGTGTCCAATCATGACCCCTAGATCAAGAGTCACATGCTCTATCTACCCACTACACCAGCCAGGTGCCCAATCATCTTCAAAATAAGGCAATTGGACTAGATGATCTTTAATAATTCTCTCACAGTACTAAGATTCTATGAAATCTGAATAACAGTGATTCTTTAAATAGCCCTCTGGTATGCGTCATCAGAAGGCACTGCAATAACAGAGAGTGGGCTGGGCAGAGGGAGATATCTCTTAAGCTCATAAAAGCATGGCTAGCTTCATGCAGGTGCACGTGCGGGCTCAGAAGGGCCTTGTGTTTGGTTTAACGTGCTGCTGTTACTGTGTTAAAATTCTCAATAAATTTTGAACAAGAAGCTCACATTTTCATATTAAACTGGGTCCTGCAAATTATGTAGCTGGTCCTGTTCCTATGAGCTGACTATGAATAAGTATAAAAGATATTTCCTGTGAGCAAATAGAGACTGGCAGCAAGAGATCCCTGGGAGCCTGAAGAGAAGTGACTGGGTGAGTAAGATAGTTGTCTGGGGTAGAATGTGAATGGGAGGGGGTTTTATGGGGATCAGAAAGGGAGGAAGTTCACTGTGGATGAATACTTCAAACTAAATGTTTCTTTACCTTCTGCAACTACTTGCTTTCTCTGAACTATAGTATAAGACTGCCATCTACTGGTCAATGACAAAAGTCTTTGAAAGACTTCCAATTCAGGGTCTTTACATTTCAGTGTCCAAAGGGTAATCCAGAAAGATTTAACATATTCTGCAGTTTAAAACAATAATTATTAAGGGCTTCCTCAGTTACAGCTTCCAAACTAAAGTAATAACAAAGACCTGTCCACTTGAACAATCCCTTACACCTGCTTTTCTTTATTCAACAAAAAACAATTTTTAAAAAGCACTATGCAGCAGGCATCAAATGGTCAATGATGAACACCCATCAGTAGAGATATTTAGGTCATTAAGAGCTTCATCGAATGAATTCAAATGTTCAGGTTCATCTTCGGTCTGAATCAGAACACCTAGAATATCATCATCATCTTGTAGGGGTAGAGTTATACTTTTATATTCAGTGTATGCTAATATGCAAGATCGTATATATCTATGACCTTCAGGCCCAGTGACCTACGTTCAGCCTATTGGGTAAAGCAGACATTCCTGGAGGATTGACTGGGAAAAAAAGAGTAAGCAAGGCAGTGGCAGAAGATGAAGAAAGTTAGGGGACATGGAACAAATTAATAGTCACCAAAAAAAATTAGTGTTCCAGGGAGGTTCTCATCATAGAGTATCTACCCCCACTAAGAATTCTATCAAAATAAAGTATTACCAGAAGCACTCCCTTCTACAATATCTAGATTACCAGAAAGAAAAAAAGGGAATTTAGCATGATGTATAAATTTGTCAAGTCACCAAGGTGTATACCTGAAGCTAATATAGCACTGTGTGTCATCTATACTCAAATTAAAAAAAAGCGGGAGGTCGGGGGGGGGGGGGCTTAAATACCTGTCCAATAATTGCTGGTGAGGGCTGCTGTTAAGGGAGAAGAATAACAGAAATTTGAAATCTGGAGGAGGAGGAGGAAGTTCTCCCCAGATCTCAGTCCAGTTTAAGGCCACATCACTCAGACTACAGGGGTCTAACTGGTTATTTTCAAACAATTCTTATACACTCATTACATTCACTGGAGAAAATATCTGAGAGCCAAAGACTCTGTTTCTTCACTCAAAAACAAACAAAAATCCAGGGCCTGGCTGAGCCTGGCTGGCTCAGTCAGAAGAGCATGCAACTCTTGATCTTGGGGTCTTGAGTTTGAGTCCTATGTGGGGTGTGGAGATTATAAAATAAAATTAAAACAACAAAAAAACCCAAAAGTCCTTTTAGTGAAAGAGTTTATGCTTAATGCCATTTCTTGGTTTGCTTTAGATAATTTTTTATACAATATATCAAGATTAGCAAGGGTATCAAAGGACATAAATATGACACAGGACTTCTCTTCAACACATCCTTAGAACAGAAAAACCTGAGTGAAGACGGAGCTTATTTCACGTTCCCAATCCCCACTGGCTGTTGGTTCTGTGATTCCATAGCACAATGTGCTCACCAATATCATTATTTTGTATTAAATTTGTTTGACTGTCTCTTCTAGTCTGTGAGGTTTGGGAGGGCTAGGATAGAGAGTTACATCTATACTCCACCACACCCCTTTAACACAACGTAAACTTCAACAATTGTAGTTGAATAAATAAATGGGACCTGCTAAAAAGAATCAGCCTCAGCAAGCCAGCCTTCACCATCCTGTGTTCTGAGAACTTATATATGGAAGCTCTACAGAGGGAACCAGTTCTAGTTATTCCTTATATCCAGATAACCTTATTCTGAACCAGGTCACCAGTACCCTGGTCACTTATTAGGCTAGCTGATGCAAGGACAGTCAATCTATAATACTTGAGAGCAGCCTATAATATGAGAATTTTGTCCAAGATCAATAATACTAATTAATTAAACAAGTTAGAGTCTCTCTTGGAAACCTGACTTCAATATGTGGAAAAAGTCATCAGCTAGTAATGATGGGCAAAAGTTCAAAGGCACAGAAGAAAAGGCAGACAACAGAGGCCATGAGGCAAAAAGGGTCATGAGCGAGTTCCGATAAAAAACTAGATAGAAGAAAAGAGTGTGAAACAGTAGGTTTTTAGAGGTAGAAATGATGAATTCTTGCTTCTGGTGGATGAAAGTATAACTTGTTCACCACAGCATCGTTGGATCCTGGGTGGCCAAGAATACATACTTCTTTAACCAAATATGAACTACGCACCTACTATGTGACAAATATGACATGCGTTTCAGTGGTGAACAAGAGAAATCTATTTTGTTCCCATGGAGCTTTGAATCTAGCTTAGAAGCTTAGAACCTAGAAGTAGAATACTGACATTGAACAAGTAAAAACAACTGTGATACATGTTATAAAGAAGTAGTGTAGATTCTCATAGAAACATGCAACACCTTAGATTATATTTTCTATTGGTCTATTTTTTGCCAAGATGACTGGTTATATAGGCCTTCCTGAATTCAAAGAGGCCTAACACACACTTGAGATTCTTTTCATTCTTATTTTCATTTGTAACCATACATGAAAATGCTAGTTCCCAGGGCCTACAAAATCTTCACAATACAAATTTGCTCCAAAATACAAAGAAGAAACTGTAAAATCTAAACAATTGTTTTACTCACAGAATACATTCAGATGCAGTTCAATGCAACTCTTACTACCACAAGTCAACACATATGGTGTTTAGAATATGCTAGATGTTGTTCAAAGTGCTTTATAAAAATCAGTTCACATTAATCCTCACAATTCTATACAATAAGAACTAGTGTTACTATACTCATCTTATAAAAGAAGAAACTGAGGCAAAGAATGGTTATATAACTTGGCTAAGGTTAATAGCCAGTAAGTGACTATACCAGGATTTGAACCTAAGCAGTCTGGTTTTAGAGTCTAGAGGTTCTGGAATCCAGATTCAATTTAATTTGATGTGATTATGTAGGCAAATTTTCTTCCAAAATATCATTCAGCAAATATTTATTGAACATTTATTATATGTAGGTGTTTATCTAGCTGTTAGAGATACAACAGTGAACAACAACAACAAAACCCAAAAATCCCTGTCTTCATGAAGGGGATACAGATAATATACAAGAAGTAAAATATGTGGTATATTAGATGGTATAAATGCTATGGAGAAAAAAAGTCAGGAAGAGGGATGAGGAGGAGTGCCAGGGGTGAGATGGTGGGTACAATTTTAAATAGGGTGTTCGAGGACCATAACCTGAATAGGTGATGTTTGAGCAATAACTGAAAGAAGTGAGGGAATGTGCCATTCTAAGTGTGCCCTATATGATATTAGGTAGAGTAAGAGTCCTGGGTTTGGATCCTTGGATGCATGACAGTATTAAAATAGCCCTGGAGTTACATTTAGTGACTTTCTGGGATTTGCAATATAAAGGGCCTAACTAGCACATTCTATGAGGGCTCCAAGTTGCTAGCTTAGGAAGAGCAGAATAATGAAACTGGGCATTATTAAAAGAGCCAACAGCCTCTGCATTTATTTTGAGCTGGAATTTGTGTAGGAATACTTTGTGAGTTGGCAGTGTTGAAAACTTCATGAACTTTATTCTTCCCAGTTTCTAAAGTTGATACAGTATTCTACTCTGCCTGGGTTAGAACTGATGTAGTATATTCTATAGCTGTTGAGTGGAGTATCCCATATATGTCTATTAGGTCTAATTGACTTATGGAGTTGCTCAAAACGTCTATTTTTTTAAAATTTTTATTAAAAGAGAGAGAGAGGGGGGCGCCTGGGTGGCTCAGTCGGTTAAGTGTCTGACTTCAGCTCAGGTCACGATCTCACACTCCGTGAGTTCGAGCCCCGCGTCGGGCTCTGGGCTGATGGCTCAGAGCCTGGATCCTGCTTCCGATTCTGTGTCTCCCTCTCTCTCTGGCCCTCCCCCGTTCATGCTCTGTCTCTCTCTGTCTCAAAAATAAATAAACGTTAAAAAAAAAAAAATTAAAAAAAAAAAAAAAGAGAGAGAGAGCAGGGGAGGGGGGCGGGGGGGTGGGGGAGAGAGAGAGAGAGAGAGAGAGAGAGAGAGAGAGAGAGAGAGAGAGAGAGAATCTCAAGGAGGCCCCATGCTTAGCACGGAGCCCAACACAGGGCTGGATCCCATGACACTGGAATCTTGATCTGAGCCAAAATCAAGAGTCAGACACTCAACTGACTGAGCCACCCAGGTGCCCCAAGACCCCTATTTTCATACTGATCATCTGTCTAGATCTTTTACCCATTATTGAAAGTGGGATATGGAAATTTGTTTTTTTTTTAATTTTTTTTTAACGTTTATTTATTTTTGAGACAGAGAGAGACAGAGCATGAACGGGGGAGGGGCAGAGAGAGAGGGAGACACAGAATCAGAAGCAGGATCCAGGCTCTGAGCCATCAGCCCAGAGCCCGACGCGGGGCTCGAACTCACGGAGTGTGAGATCGTGACCTGAGCTGAAGTCAGACGCTTAACCGACTGAGCCACCCAGGTGCCCCGGGATATGGAAATTTCTAACTAGTATTTTAGAACCATCTATTTCTCCCTTTAATTCTGGCTTTGTATTCTTCATATATTTTGATTAAACATGTGCTTGGTTGTTGTAAACCCCTGACTATTTCCCAGAGTTCTGACAAACTCGTTTCAAATAGTTTCTGCCTATTTTTAAATGTTTCTGGAGGCTTGGCATTGCCTACTCCACCAATTTGAACACGGGTCTCCCAAGGTGACTTTTTGACTCTCACCAGCTCTCACCAGAGCAGAAAAGAAAAAAAAAAAAAAGTAAATATGTCTTCTAACAGGACATATTTATATATGAACATAAAAACTGACCCTCTCTAGTAGGGGCTTCTCTAGCAGGGGTCATTCCTGCATCCATCTCTTCCATTTCATATCAGCCCCTGAGGAATCATAGAACTCCATGAAAAGTAGTTTGAAAAGCAGTATTATAAGCCATTATACCCCTTCATAGTTATGTGTCTGTTGCTTATGATCTGATGTTAGAAACAGTTAAATAATAATTAATTTGGGGCTAAGTTATCTCTTGCTTATTTTTAAACTTACTTGTTTTCAAAAAACCTTCTTCCCAACTTCTAGTGCATTTTCATTGAGAAAATTTGGAAAATACGAAAAAGCACAAAGAACAAAATGATCTGTGATCCCTTCGTCCAGAGATAACTGCTGATAATATGTCAACATTTTTCATGTTTACAAAATAAGTTTAATAATGGTTAACATTATATATATAACATATAAATGGATATATATAGCAGTTATCACCTTGGCATCCATTTACTTAACACTGTTATTCCATTCATGCCTATGTTAATATCACCATGTCTACTCTTGGAAGCCTATTATATAATTTTATAAGAAAAGACTTGTCAAGTATTGACTAATCTTTCAATCTCCAATTAAATGCCTGTCCCTTCTACACCTTTCAATGAAACAAAAACAGGTTGATCACTCAGTTGATTAGTATAATGAGATTTCTAGGTTGTAGGTTTCAACATCTTTGTCATCTATGCCTACCAATTTAAGCCTTGCCCTACTGAAGTTGTTTTGAAACTTTAAAAAGAAGCAGAATGCCTTCTTTATATTGAAATGAAATCTTTCATGAAACTCTAAAATTTAAATAAACAAAACTGAGCTTCTGTGACTGAAGTGTGCACCTGTGTGAGAAGGTAGGTGGAAGACGATAGGTAGTTTGTTCACAGCCAATCCTGCTCAGACTTCCTAACACCAAAACCATGATGCAGGACCTCAGGACTCTGGGACAGAGTGAACATCACATTGCTCTGCTAAATGTCCTCAGTCAGTACTGCTAATGAATTAAATGACTACTGCACCTAAACCTTTGGCTGCTCAGACAGAGCCTGACACACAGGAGGCATTTATTTAAAGAGTATTTATTGAAATTAAAGACAAGAAATCCAAAAGGGGAGAATGGATTAGTGCATATCCATTACTACCACTGGAAAAAAACCTCAGAAAGCATCCCCACTGAGAGTGGTAGATCAGTAGTGACATATCTTAGTGGTATCATTATACTATTATGTTAAAACAGAGTTAATTCCACAAGTATTTTTTTTTTACCAGGATTGTATCAGTGGTTGCAGAACACAACAAAATATAATTGAATAAATATTTAATTTTTCTATGTTCAAGGTACTGTTGAAGGACTGTGGAAACTACAAAGCTGGTAAAAAATATAGTTTCCCTTCTAAAGGATACTTAATACTCTAATAGGGGAGAAAATTTATATAACGTTGTGTTATAGAGCAAGCCAGTGTGCCAGACAATATGTCAAGAAAATTTTGACGTTTTTTGAGTTGAAGGTAAAAAAAATTTGGAAAAATGATCAGCCCAGGGGATAGTCTCATCAACAGGTGGTTGCTATACAATGTAGAGGATAATAACTAATGCAAAAGGAAGGTAAGAAAAGTATGGAAGTAAATACTTTACTGCCTTGATCTTGAGAAGTTAACCCTCTCCCCAAGAAGAAAGCATGGTATATGAAATAGGTGGAGACAAATTAAATGTGAAGTTTTCACAATTGGTATGTTAGAAATACTGAGAATGGAGAAACCAATGTGATTTCTAGAGGGAAACTTTATGAAGTTGGCATTTGAATTGAAAAAGGATGCGGAGGATTAGGATAGAAGGGGAAGTATTACAGGTTAATAAGTACACACATCAAAGGCCAAGAGGAGAACAGTTTCTCTGAGAAAGAAGGAAGATAGCAATCTGGCTACAGCAAAAGGTGTTTGCTGGACACGAGTTTAACTGAGTAGGGTGGAGACAGACTAATGGTGGGATACATGGATGGGAGCTGCTGAAGGCCAAGATGAAGATAAAAGGGAAGCTGCAACAAATAGCAATTAATTGTGATGACTATACAATGCCCAAAGGAAACGATAATAGAAGTGAACAGCAATGATGGTGGAAAAGAAAAAAACAGACAAAATTCCCCAGAAGACAGAGAAATAACTTGGTGTACCAATCCACAGAGTTATTGGAACACTCATTCAATTTGGAAAGGAGACAAAAATGCAATGAAGAAAGAGGTAACTTAAGAAAAATCCATGTTTTCAGATGACAATTAGCAAAGTATTTATTTATTTATTTATTTATTTATTTATTTATTTATTTACTGTTGGAAAGGTTACTCTATCTATAAAATTAGTTTAACTCCTAGGATAATCATGAGGATGATTTATTATACGGACATACTAACTCAACAGCTGTCTGAAGAAATCTGTATTATCACCTTAGGTTAAAGCATAATTTATCACTCCCTCTTAAGAACTTACTACACTTGAATTTCAGAAGTTTGGAATGTCTTCCTAAAAAATACCTATCTTTGGCCTGATGGTAATGGCATGCTCATACACTATCTTCTCTACCCTAGCTCCAATCAGATTAATTGTGTTGACAGTATTGTGAACATGACGGACCACGGTTGCAGTATAATAACTCATTCTGTAGTTTCTGGTACATATTTTTCATGGACATATCAGGCAGAAAGGTTTAAGGGAAAATGCTAAGCTCCTACCTCACTAACAATGTATCTGAATTTCAGTAAAGTACTTTCTTTGAAATTAAATTGCTTATAATTTAAGGAACATAGTGAATTCTACCACCATACTCCATATTCATTTCTGTCTATCAGGTAGAATAATCAAGAATCACTGGAATTTTTACAGGGGTGAAGTCTGAACAGGTGACAGACTCTTTCCAATGAATTTAGTCTGCATGACCCCTCTCTGTTTGTATTAATTGTTCTCCCAAATGTGACAGACCTTCCTACTCAAGAAATCAGACCCTAGTACCAACATCCTCTCACAGATGAACATGTGACTCTTTGCTAAGGACAAGTTTCAAACCATTTCAGAACTTGTTCAGTTTATGTCAGGCTATTTCTACATTTACAATTTCAATGATTTTTATCAATCCTATTTCAATAATTAGAAGTAGCTGATTCAATCTTGCCACTGAAAAGAATGCTTCCATCATTATATGGGTAATAGCTCGCTTGCCTCCATTAATTTTTGTAAAGTCTCAGTGTCACTATGATCAGGGTCTTTTCCAACCTATTACCAGCCTATAATCTGGGCTACATCACACAGTCTAGCTAATTTTCAGATGACAGTCTTCTCATTCCCCAAAGCTACAAAGCAAAAGGACAATGGTATTTTTCTTTAAGGTAGCAGACTATGTTTGTCTCTGTTACTGGGTAATTGATTTGGAGGCAAATTAAAGCAAGTGTAGGCATCTGTAGAACAGCATTAAAAATGCTGGATTTGTGGGGCGCCTGGGTGGCTCAGTCGGTTGAGCGCCCGACTCAGGTCATGATCTCGCACTCCGTGAGTTCAAACCCCGCGTCGGGCTCTGTGCTGACAGCTCAGAGCCTGGAGCCTGTTTCAAATTCTGTGTCTCCCTCTCTCTCTGACCTTCCCCCATTCATGCTCTGTCTCTGTCTCAAAAACAAATGTTCAAAAAAAAATGCTGGATTTGGAATCATTTTTAGGCTTTATAATTTTTTTTTAGTAACTGTAGACTCTGTACCCCTTTTGTGTCTCACTTTCTAATTCTGTAAAATGGAGTAATCACAGCTTCAAAGAGGTTTTATCAAGATTTAGTGGCACACAGCCATACCTTCATTCATACTGTACGAAGAGAACCACTAATACATACCTGCATTTTCTGAACAATCCAAGATTCATAACATGACAGGGGAGAAAATATTTAAAATGGGAGCCACCAGGGAAAATCCAGGCAGTATAGTGAAGGAGTTCAGAGCATGTCACCCCAAAATATGCTGTTTTAGCATATTGATTATTTTAAGTTAAAGGAGCTTGAGAAACAGCAGGTACAAGAGGGGCACTCTGACCTTCCTTATTCTTCCTGGCAGGAGATAAAACTCCCATGTGAAAGATCCCCTCCCTCTACCAGGAGGAAGAAAATCAGTCCCCTCACCAGAGATGGGGAATCAGGCTGAGAAATCTGTACAAACAAGACTTGTTACACTAATGCTTATCCTCCTAGTCATTTCTCCACAGTTTACTACCCCTGGCCCAAACTCCTTGGCCTTACTTGGTTCTTTGTCTAAAAGATATAAAAGCGTTCTGTTCTGGTCACTTCTTCAAGTCTTCATTCTCTTGTGAAGGTTCTCATGTACATGTAAAAAAAATAATAATAATAAAACTTGTATGCCTTTCTCCTGTTAATCTTGTTTTTCTTTCTTTCTTTCTTTCTTTTTCTTTCTTTCTTTCTTTCTTTCTTTCTTTCTTTCTTTCTTTCTTTCTTTCTTTCTTTCTTTCTTTCTTTCTTTCTTTCCTTCCTTCCTTCCTTCCTTCCTTCCTTCCTTCCTTCCTTCCTTCCTTCCTTCCTTTCTGAGAGAGAGAGACAGAGAGACAGAGAGAGAGAGAGTGCATGCAAGAGGGGCAAAGGAGCAGAGGGAAAGAGAGAGAACCAAGCAGGCTCCACATTCAGGTCAGCCTGGAGCCCAGCTTGAAGCTTGATCCCATGACCATGAGATCATGACTGGAGCCAAAATCGAGTCCAATGCTCAACTGACTGAGCCACCCAGGTGCCCCCCTCCTGTTAAACTTTCTTATGTCAGTTTAACTTTTAAGCCCTGCTGGAGACACAAAGAGGGTAGGTAGAGGAGCATTTTTCCTTACCTACAGTTTTGCTGACAAGGATGGGATGTCACTGGTTGTACACTGCTCACTCCAGGGCCACTGCAGCTGAGAGATCCTGGGATCTCTGACACAGCCAGCACAAGGTAAGAATTCTTACCAGTTAGTCTCCTGGATCTCTGCCTGCAAGATCCAATCCAACAAAAGTATTAAGAGTCTCTCCTCATGTTTTACCTTTTCCAAATTTAGATTAGCAGAAGAAAACACTGGTGTGAACTAGTTCTTTAGGCATAGTGATTTGATATTTTCTGTTATGAGTATTCTTGTTTTTGATTTCCAATAGCCATTAAAAAAAAAAAAAAAAAAAGGAAACAATCTCTCTAGACCCAGCACCCTCAGAGGGTTCACTCCCTTCTCCCCTTCTGTGGGGCAATACCCTCCTGATAGGGTCAACTAACCCCAAGGTGCACCCCAGAGCTCACCACCAACGTCATAGTAGAGGATCAGGAACTGGTTCTTAATTGACACTGATGTGACTTTACCATCTGTTCAGAGGATTTTATCTCTACCTGTCACCTCTGATTCTATTCAAGCTTTCAGTCTCTGGGCAACCTATTTCACTGTCTATATCCTAGGCCTCCCGGATACCTTTAGGCCCTCTTAACACCCATCATGCCTTACTGTTTTCTGACTCCTCCCCAGCAAATCTCTTAGGTAGAAATTTGTTATGTAAATTTAATGCCACCATACAGTGTAATGAGAAATGTGTTTTTATTTTCCTGCATCTGACCAAACAGCAAACTTTTTTACCCTAATGGAAACCCATCTCAACTGAAAATCTTCTGAAGAAGATGCAATCTTAAAAGATATCCCAACTAGCACCCAGGCCTCAGTGTAGCCCAGTGCTGCCCTCGTTAGTGCCCTCGTTAGTGCGCAGTGAGGCACTGAACCTACTCTCTTTTACAGCAGGATATTCTCACTTCCTCGCTTTGTAACACTACAATCTTACCAGTAAAGAAAGAGGGAAACTGGGTTCAGACTAGATTCAAATCTATTAATTTATTGAACATCTGAGAGCCATTAATGCCTTTGTAATTCCTCATCACTCCATAGTCCCTAATTCAGCTACCATTCTTATCTCAATTCCTGCTGACCCAGCCTGATTTACAGTAATTAACCTCTGCTCGGCTTTCTTTTCAACTCCATTGCACCCTAACTCACAATTCCTCTTTGTATCTACATTTAGAGAGAGAGACAATTAACATAGACTGGTATACCTCAGGGACATTGCAAGTTTCCCTCAATATTTTCCCAAGTCCCTAAAGCCAGGGTAGATTCCAAGGCTCTACTCTTGTTCAGTATGTTTATGATCTTTTACTTTGTAACCAAACTAAGCAGCATGCTCTTATAGTAGCTGAAAGAGGCCATAAATCCTCTTAAACTAAACTTATAGGGGTACAAACAACTGTTACCTACTAAGGACATGAGATACCTCAAGTCATTCAAAAGCTCACTCTCAAATGCCTTGAGTCAGTTTTGCCCATCCCTCTCCCACAAATGAAAAAAACAGCCACATAAATTTCTAGAGGCAGCTGGCTACTGCCACAAATGAATTCCTAACTTTGCTGCCCTGGCTAAATCTTTAGAAGACTCCTCCTAGATACTACTTCAGAGCTCATTTCCGGGCCCTCATTAACCTCCTTGGAAGGCTTAAAATTAGCACTGTGAACACCCACAATTCTCGGCCACCTAATTTTGACAACCTTTTTTTTTTTTTTTTTTTTCCTATAGTGCCACAAAAATACTAGGATTGCTATGGGAATTCCAGGAAAATCTTTGCCTCTCAGGTAAGTCCTTCCTGTCAGCTGGATCCTGTGACAGCAGGCATGCCCTCATGCCTGTGTGCGGTAGCCACAGCTGCCTCCCTAACTGACAAAGCCAGTTCCCTGAGATCAGGCTCCCCATTCACCTCTATGTTCCTTTATGTTCATAAGACACCACACCTCTCTACGTGGTGGCCTCTATTATCCAACCCTTCTTTCATCTTCCATCACTGTAACACTTTAAATCTGACTACTCTATTATCCCTTCCTTGATAATGGAGAACATCACTCCATTCCACAGAATTACTTTACAAATATAGAAATTGTCTCAGGGTACCTGGGTGGCTCAGTCGGTTGAGCAGCCAATTGCTTTTGGCTCAGGTCATGATCCCAGTGTTGGCAGATCAAGCCCAGCATTGGGCTCCGTGCTGAGTGTGGAGCCTGCTTCAGATTTTCTCTCTTTCCCTATGCCCCTCTCCCCTACTCACATGCTCACACACTCTCTCTCTAAAAAACAAAAACAAAAATTATCTGAAAGCCATGAGAGGATCTCTTAGATACCACCCCCTTTACACAACCGAGACTTAAGTTCTATTTTGTGATCGTTCCTACAGAGGAAATTTCTGGGGAAACATAATAACTGGCTGTGCCATAGTTTCCCCACATAAAACATCTGAGGCACACTCTCTGCCCACTGTAAAGTTAGTTAGCCCAAGCTGCTAAACTCATCAGGCTGTTGACACAATCTGGAAATCCTGTGGATTCTTAACCTCTCTTGCTGGTACTCCTCTCGCCAATGGGCATATAATTGCTGCCCTATACATGCTATTCACTTCCCTGCTAAAATTGATATTGTTTGCTGTGTAGCCATACTAAGGAGACAGATATTGTATCTCTAGGGAATAGCAGGGCTGGCAAGGCTGCTACCTGTGCAGCCCCAAATAGAACCCCTTTTCTTTTTCCACCCAATTTAAAACCCTGCTTTTATCCCTGACAGTATTAACCATTCAGGCAAATACCCCACAATCTGAAAAAGACAAATGGATACAAAAGAGTGCCAAACAATTAGATTATACATTGGGTCAAACAGACTTCCTGTGGTCCCCTTTCTTTTGACCTTTTGGCTTGCACTCATCTCCCATCAGATGGGACATATGGGTAGATGGGAGATACTTAAGGAGTAAAAGAGAATTCGTTCTTCCCTGGCATCCACAAAATTTCTGGCCAAATTATTTCCCACTGTACTACTTACAAATCTCACCAAATTTAACCAACGTACCTCAGGAAATCCTCCAAGACCCACATTGTCCCTTGTGAAATCCCACAAGAGATACCATAGATTTATCTCCAGTATCAGGCTATTCCCACTATTTGGTTATGTCTGTATACTTAGTGGGCGGACTGAATACTATCCAGCTAGAAGTACCAATGCCACAGCAATGGTGAAGAATTAATAACTGAGAGTATTCCTTGTTTTGGCATTCTTTATGGGTTGGGTCATATAAAAGGACTAATTTTACAGCAGAAATTAACCACTTTCTTGCAAAAACTTTGGGGTACTCATTAAAATTTCACACTTTGTGCCATTCTTAATCCTCAAGGCAAAGTGAATATAAAAATCTAGACGTCAAAAGAACTTTAGAAAAAGTCTGTTAAGAAACTGGACTTAATGGCCAGAAGCATTACCTCTGGCCCTTATAAAAATCTGGAATACTCCAAAGGGAAGACATTATTAACATCTTTAGAAATAATGTTTGGTCACTTTATTCCTATTAGCATCCCTAAACCTTCTATTCCTGGATTGAGTGAACATTATAGGGGCTTAAGTGAAAAATTCGATGCTATTGATGTGATATGGGCCAGGAGTGAAAGATCAAGAAAGATTTCTTGAGATGGTACAAAAAAAGTGTTTTTATTATACCATGGTACAGGACCTGGGGGCAGAAGAGCTGCAATGTGACTGTGAGAAGTGATTATACTTTAAATTGGGGGGGAGGGGGCAGAGATAAAGGAAGTTTCCAAAAGGATTTTCATATCTTAAAGAAGACTTATAGGATTGTACAGGTCGGGCCAATGTCAAGCTAAGGTTGCTTTTTGCCTGTAGCAAAGCATTAACTTAAGGCAGCTGTGAGTTCCTGAGGAATGTCATACTCTGCCTGCCTCAAGTATTTTCAATGGGCTGCAAGTTCTAAGGAGATTTCATTTTATCTGCATTTCTTTTGCCTTTGTTCTCCACATCACCATGACTAGCTATATACAAGAACTAACTAGTTTAATTGGAGGATATCATCAGCAAGTTACAATGGCATGGCCTCTGCTGGCTGGCCATCCCTTTTGACCAGAAGATTAGATGTACATCAAGGCTTTTAGAAGAAAGCATTGTCACCTCACTGAGAAGACCATTATGATGTACTGCTAACCACTCACACTGCTATCAAAATAAAAGAAAAACCCTCCTAGACTCACACAAACCATGCCAAGTTAGACCAGGATTAGCACTCCCAAGACAACTGGAAGACCACCCCTTAAGTTGACCTTAAAGTAAGAATTTCCCGGGCAAATTCCCAGGCACCAGAAACAGACAGAATCACCAAGTACACAGCTTTTCCCAAGGTCACAGATCAAGAAACATTCACTTCCACCTATTTTCTCCCCCAATGGGTCTCCCTACTCCCAAAGGGAAATTTTAAAAGATCTTCCTTTTAACAAAGCCTCCCCCTTCTTTAGCCATTTATTAAAAGGCTGGCTGGAGATTGCTTGTCTCAATCTATCCCATTTTCACCCTGATCCTCCATTATGGGCTCTCTTTCCAGCTGGTGTCTCACTTACTAACCCTTACTGTTTTCTCAGCAAGTTATGCACAGACCTGACACCCCCTAAACCACTTTTCAAACCCTGGCCACATTAACTAATCAATCTGATTGCTGATTATATCAACATCTAGATCATGCAAAAGAACTTGAAATTAATTTTTATTCCTGCCAGTAAGACCAACTGGTGGACCAACTCTGGAAAATGGATGCATGACAGGGTATGGCATCCATGACCAGAAAAACACATCACTTCTCTTTTTGGTGAGTAAATTGTACACGGGAAAGCCTCTACAGAAGCTCAAGGACCGTCCTTTGTTCAAAGACATTAGAAGGGATCTCTCCCCCCTTAGCATTGAAAACTGTGATGGTACTGGGCTTTTCCCACCTGACATACCAAGACAATATTACAATCAAACCTTGTGGTGCACTTCCACAGGTAGCATCCTCAAGCCTCTCGTGAAGGTCAGAAATGGTCTCAATACTTACTGGCTCTTACAGTACAGACCCTTGCCAAACCACCAGATATTACAGCTGGCTCACAAGCCACCCTTGCTGAGCTGCCAAAGGCCAAAGATTACATATGGGGAGACCAAAACATTGCACTAAGTTGGTCAGGTAACAAGACCAAGCCTTACAGCGGCCAAGGCCTAACTGCAGGTCTCCTACATCAGATATTTCACAACCTGTTCTGCTCCTATGGACTGACAAGGATACACAGAAGACAAAGATGTGCAGATAACAACATGACAGGTGACAAGATACACCAAACCCCAATTTAGTAAGTCACAAGTTTCATTGTGACCTTAGCCATGAACAATACTGGTTTTTTTTTTTTTAATCTTATGTGATGATAAGGTATATATAGAGTTCCACCTAGACGGCCAAGATGATGGGGCCTCGGATTCCTGATGCCCTCTGTCATCAGGTACTCCACCTTAAATGCCAGCCAAATTACAAACTTGGGTTCCTTTGGTCATAAAGTAGTGCCACATAAATATACTAGACAAGATGTTACAGAATACTGGCTTGTGTATCACAATTCTAAGTTTTTTCTCAATACTGAGCTCCCTTTTCCCAGGCTTTGGAACTTGAGTTGGAAAAGATCGTTCTAAATCTTTCCATAGTAACAGAACAAGAGTTTAGTTATCACTACACAAACACTGGAAGCCATTCTACCAGAAGTTAGTAGTTTAGGCTCTATTGTACTCCAAAGTTGCCTTCCTCTATGCACACTGACAGCCCAAAAAGAGGAGCTTCGTCACTGGCGAAGGAGGCTGCTTCTGTGTAAATTGCTTGAGACAAACAGTGTCCAGAGCTGCACACTCTCGGTCAGACAAATGAGGTTCAGCCATTCTATACGAGGGACGTATTCCCAGATGGGAGACTGATTTAACAGGATATGGGGAAGTGTGCTTAGATTTGTTATTTCTTGTTTATTCATTCTTATTCTAATTTATGCTCTTCTTTCCCTTTGCAGATAGACTCTTGGTTGCTAATCCAATTCTTCCTTCCAGTGCCACAAATGCAGCTTTTACGTGAAACTTCTAAGAAACTTTCAGAGGAAATGAAGGAGTTCAGAGCATGTCACCCCAAAATATGCTGTTTTAGCATATCGATTATTTTAAGTTAAAGGAGCTTGAGAAACAGCAGGTACAAGAGGGGCACTCTGACCTTCCTTATTCTTCCTGGCAGGAGATAAAACTCCCATGTGAAAGATCCCCTCCCTCTACCAGGAGGAAGAAAATCAGTCCCCTCACCAGAGATGGGGAATCAGGCTGAGAAATCTGTACAAACAAGACTTGTTACACTAATGCTTATCCTCCTAGTCATTTCTCCACAGTTTACTACCCCTGGCCCAAACTCCTTGGCCTTACTTGGTTCTTTGTCTAAAAGATATAAAAGCGTTCTGTTCTGGTCACTTCCTCAAGTCTTCATTCTCTTGTGAAGGTTCTCATGTACATGTAAAAAAAATAATAATAAAACGTGTATGCCTTTCTCCTGTTAATCTGTCTTACGTCAGTTTAATTTTTAGGCCCTGCTGGAAACCCAAAGAGGGTAAGTATTGGAGAATCTTTCCTCACCGACAATGGTCAATAATTTTCTTTCTGCTAGCACTGTAATCTCGCAGGGGATCACATTCCCAAACCTTTGGGTTATTCTTATATTCACTCCCATGAGATACATGCAAAATTCTCATGATTTGCTCTCTGGCCCCCTTAGAAACTCACGCTCGTAATTACGACTTCCATCTCAGTATAGTGTTTCAGGATTAAATAAAGTAAGTGGAACGTGCTATATACACAAAACCCATCAGAGGGGGCCCCAAAACCTTGGCATATGGACCCATGCAGGGATAAGAAAAGGCGACCGTGGGGAGTTCCAGGATGGAATCCATCACCTGACAGGAATGGGACGTGAGGGTGACTTCCGGTCCGGCCAGAGAGTTTTTCTTATAGCGAAACTAGTTTCACCAGCTTTCCCCGAGGGCGCAGCAGGGCGGAGCGGACGGGCCCTCTTACTCCGCTTCCGGGTGGAGGCCGAGCTGCCTGCTGGCAGTCACGGAGACAGCGGACCGCCGGGCGGCGCCTGCGCGCTAGAAGAGGAGGGTGTTCGGGAGCCCTTTTCCGGGGGCGGGGAGCGCGCATGCGTAGGCAGCCAGACTGCGGCCAGTTTAAGGCCAGGTGAACGCGGAAGTACGGTACGTGAGTGTTTTCCAGCTCTTCTGACTGCGGCCGGGTGACGGGTGCGAGATGCAGGCGGGTGCGGCGCCTGAAGATGGGCGAGACGGTCCCCGGGAGCGGCTAGCCTTGGGTGAAGCTGGGAGGCAGCAGCAGAATCATGAAGTGCGGTCTCAATCGAGGGCAGAACGGTTTCCAAAACATTCCTACTGGTTGGATCTCTGGCTCTTCATCCTCTTTGACCTGGTGTTGTTTATCTTCGTGTATCTTTTACCCTGGTGAGTACTCTGAATACAACGTTGAACTGGTAGGGAGCTTACCACTTCTCCTTTTGGGGGTAGGCAAGGTAACTGAATTCCAGAGAGTATGGTATGTCCAAGGTAATAACGTAGCTGGTGAGCGGCAGGGTCGGTGGGTGGGTGGGGAGATTGGGATAAGGCTGGAATGAAAATGTTCTTCCTTGGCACCTCAGTGAGGGTCTTCAAAGAGGTAGAAACTTGGCTCCATGATTTTTTTTCTCATGTTATGGAATGAAACCAGCTAGGTTTGAGTTCCTGCACCACCACAAAGAAATCAGAGAATTTATTTCGCTTCTCTGAGCTTTATTTTTCCATTTACCATTGGAACCATAGGTGTGGAATGAAGATTAAATGAGATAGTAATTTATCTAAAAGCGATTTGCATTTTCCCTGGCTGCAGTAAGCGCTCGACTGAAGCTACTGTTCCTATACTACAGTTGGGCCATGAGTAGGCCACGTAGGTATCTCAAACAGGTCCAAACCTGAACTCTTAATAACTTATTACAAAAAATGCACTTTTGTGCCGCCATTTCAGTAAGTAACTTTTTTCACTCAGTACTCCTCCCAGAACCCTAAGGCTCTTTGACTCTCCTCTCTCTTTTATACACACCCACACAGCCCCAAACACCAAATTCTGTAGGTTCCACTTGCAAAATCCTTGCTCTGCATTTTCCTTGCCACTCAGTCTGAAAAGACAATTTTGGAAGGGGAGAAGGAAAGGAAATGTAGAGAAGGAGTAGGGGAGCAGAACAAGAAAAGGACACAGAATTGAGTTGATGAGGGAAAAGTTCAGGAGAGAAGCAGTGACCTGAAGATAGAGCCCGTGGAAGAAAAGCAGTGCAGCTCATTTAGACATTGAGGAGCTTTCTTGGAGTTTGGGGTTGTTTTCTCACCAGGAGTTAACCTCTCTCAGTCATGCTTATGAATTTGCAAGCCTTGATAGGCAATTTTATCTTCTTTCCCCATCCCCAAATTGTGGCAAAGATTTGCATAAGGTCATTGTATTTAAGGCCCTATCGCTGCTGAGTTGCTGGGTAGTGTGGTAAATTAGAAGGCAGAGGTTTGAGTGGGGTGAATGGAAGAGATGGGTATTTCTATAAAATCCTCTGCCAAGCCATTTATATTTATAGAGTTTCCACTCTCCTCTACTTCCCCTCCTGTTTTGGGTAGAGACTGATACCTCAAATATAGTGATTTTTTTTGTTTTTTTTTTTAAGTTTTCATTCCTGGGTAGAAAATGGAAGCCTTAGGAGAAATAGTCCAGGCCTTTTTTTTTTTTTTTTTCTCTGTCTCATCAATACGTAAATCGTTTAGGAATGTGCAAGTGACTGAGACAACCTAGATTTTCAAATATTAGGGTAAGTATTAAAATGGGAAGGAGACATTGTTGACAAGTATTTGGTTTTTACAGAATGGTTTGCCTATGTCTAGATTAAGAAGTTGGTTCCTGGAGTGAATTCTGAAAATGACTACAAACCTCTTGGAGAAGAAAGGATTGTGCAACAGAACTTCAAACTCTAAGCGACTTTTCTTTCATTTTACATACTCTTCATTTTGGGGACTACATAAAATGGGTGATGATCTCACCCATTCATATAGCTAAGTTCTTAAACTAGACTCTGATTGATGTTTAAAAACTTTTTAAACATCTGATGGCTTTACAGGGGCTGAATATTGAAATATTTATATGTAAGGGTTTATTGTATCCATTAAGAAATACAGTACTGTCTAGCCTATAACATCTTAAGGGTTAGCTAGGGTTTCATATGATGCAAAAATGATTAAATATTAAGGTGAAGTATTTAAAAATAAATTACTGAAAAGCAAGGGAAGAAGGGTTTTGAGAAAAAGGAGTTAAGAGCTGTACAGAAAATGCAGGTCCACGATATATTGGCTGTAAGTACCAGTTTAATTTTAGATTAAGTGGTCCTCTGTTATGGTTGCCAGTTTGATACAAGTGCAGGCAAAGTATGTAATATCCAACATTGGAAATCTAGAGTGCATGTCCTCTCACCTGGATGCTTCCTGCCGTTCATTCCCTTTTAGGCTTTTGAACTTCCCTAAGATAAGACTGTGTTTCCAACCTATTTTTTGTTGTTGTGGTTGCATTAAGAATGCTTGTGGCCTGAACATGTTTTTTAAAAATGTTTGTACATTAAATACGTCCGCAAAGTCAGCATATTTACTCATTTCAACAAATATTTGAGCACTTAACTCTGGGCCAGGTACAGCGGTGAGCAAAACAGACAAAAAAAAATCCTTGCCTTCATGGAGCTTACATTCTCTTACTTATCTAAATGTTAACAAGAATGTACATTCTAGGAGGATCAGAATTGTATTTAATCAGAAAGTCACACTCCCAAAACAGCTACTTTAAAAGCCCTTCAGAAGCCTTTCCTCTTATCTAACAGATACTCCTTTATGTAACGTTAGAAATGGGCTCTTGTTGAAATTGGTGACATTTGATACATGTGTATTGCCTCAGTATTTTGAGGATATTCCCTTCCCTTAGAAACAAGGCATAAATCTGGTAAACTCTACATCCTCTCCCTTTTAGGATGGCAGTTAAGAGTGAAATCTGGGACTGGTTTGGGGGGATTTTAATTGCCTGTTGCTGACTATGAGGTTAATAATTATACCTTCAGGATATTGTTGCATCTGCATGGAGAGAACCTTTTATGCAAAGGTTGAAGCATCTAAAGAAACATAGAACTGGGATTTCATTGAGCATACCAAGTGTGAACGATTTTTCTGCTGCTTGCTAATAATTTTGTCCAATAAACGTTTATTACATAATTAAATTTGGTCTGATTTGGATTTTGCATTTGTTTAAACAAATTACTTGATAGTATTATTTTGAGAGGATTAAGTTACCATGTAGCTTAATGGTAGGTTACACACAAAGATTTATGATCCTTACTACCTTTCTGAGCCTAAAATCTGAGCCCAGTACCACAACTATTAGATACTCTGAAAATTCTGATAGAGGGAAGGCAGTAAAGTCCTAGTGTTGTGACATGACTCTAAATGGTATACAAAAATGGTGGCAGCGTGAGGGTTGAATCTTTTCTATAGCTGATGAATAAGAAATTATGCCTACCACTGAACTGTGCCACCTCTAGTACAGTGACTGCTTACAGTACCCACACCTGAAGGCTAATTGGGTAAAAGGGGAAACGGGTAAGGCTAAAGGATGAATGGGGCACCAAGAAAAGTTGGCAAACTTGCTAAGACAAAAACAAAGACATTCAAAGAATAACATTAATGTGATTTTAATCTGATAGATTCCTTTATAAATTTCAAAAACTTAATTTCATATAAACCAAATGATTATTTTAATAATCATTTGAAATGAACTAGCTGACTAGCAGTTGTGAGGAAGTCATTAGGAGTCCATTAACCTGAAAATTTGCAATAGAAACTTCTTCTCCACGCTATCTAGTCCCTAAATGGCATGGGAATACATTCAGAGACTACAGGATATTTAGAGTCATTGAGGTTACTTAATGTAAATTATGTTCCAGGACAAGGGTCATCAAACAATGGCCAGTGGGCCAAATCTAGGCCATTACTCAGGCCTGTGAACTAAGAATGATTTTTACATTTTAAAATGGTTGAAAAAAATAAAAAAATTTCATATGAGAATTATATGAAATCCAAGCTTCAATATCAATAAAGTTTTATTGGAACACAAACATGCCATTCATTTACATACCATTTAGGGCTGCTTTACTTCTTTAACCAGTGGCAGAGTTGAGTAGTTTGTTACAAACACCCTATGGTCCACAAAGACCAAATTATTTACTATCTGGGTCTTTACAGAAAGTTTGCCAACTCCAATAGGAGCCCAATTTTAGACTTCACTACAGTTACATTCTTAGGAGCCTCCAGTGATAACACTTTATGATTAGTGATATTCCAAGTACCCTGAACTTTAAGTTGACTTACATTTCTTATAAAATAATAATCAACATGGGGGAAATCCACAGAATGTTCATAAATGCACAGAAAAGTCCAACCATGTTAACTTAAAAATCGGTTTATCTTTAAAAAAAAATGCTGAACCAGAAAAAAACTGATTTCACAGAAAAATAGAACAGTCTGAAGATACGTAATTTGAACATTATAACAATTATTGTTGCATTATTTCAGAAGTTATAATTTTATAACCAGAAGAAAACATCTATAAAAATTAGATACCCTAGCAGTAAAAATTTTACATGTGAATGATTAGTTAGTAATTATGTATTCAAATCTATATTTGGAGTGTTGAATCAACAAAAACAGTTCTAGTTTGTTAGTACTATGACAATTCAGGTGGTTTCAACTGAATAGTACTTTAAAAAGAGCCAAAATTAGATGTTGCAACTCATCTGAGTTGAAAATACAAATCTATGAGACTGCTGTTAAATATCAGAAATATGTTTATGTTTCAAATAATACATTTAAAATAAAAGCTACACAAAGTTTTTGAAAGATATTAAAAATACTTGAAGTCCATTTTCTAGTATTTTACAATGTTATAAAAGCAGTAATTAAATACAGACATTTCAAATACAATTTAAAAAACTTTACAGTATTTACAAACCCTCCATACTAAAAGTTATGTTAAAAATAAGCTTTCTTAAAAGATAAAAGTTTAACACAGTTCATATTCAAGTATTTCTAAAGTAAGAGAATATAGAGTAATAATCACCTACATTTACAGTTACGCTATTTAAAAACTTCTCTAGGTTTGATAACTGGGTGCGGTTATGTTTTTACAAGCAATTATTTTATATTTATCTAGAAATACTCATTTTAAATCATTTACATTTTGCAATATTTTAACAGTTTAAGGAATTGGTCAAAATGTTAAATTTATTCATCAGTTTACAGAATTAAGTTATATGTATAAAGTTTATTAATGAATGTAAGAAAAATTTTAATTATGTAATTCTTTATTTTAAGTGGACAATACAAAAACTCCTAAACCACAATAAGTTTACCAACTTAGTACAAAATAAAATGACAACTAATGAAATAAGGCAATTAAAGTAACTTATAAGCTCATCCTGATAATGGAAATCTTTATTTTTAAAATAAAGCCCTCTCCATGAAAGTAGTTAGGGTAAAATGACTATCCGTTTAGAGTAGAAAAATGGGAGAGCTGCTCAAATTAATACATTTCATTAAAATTAAACCCTCTATGAAAGGCAGCAATTAAATCTGGAAACCCAAAAATATTTTCAGATTCAAGAATCTGAAGATCACTAAAATGGGTTGACAACCTATAAAGATGTAAGGTTACAGCAGGGGAAATTTAGGCAGTCACAGTGAGATTCCCAATAAGAGGGCCCTAACTTAATTCCTAACACTGGTTATTAGCAGCCCAATGTAAACCAAACCAAAATAAAACCTTTCACATTTCATATAAAGTTAGAAAAAGTGTTAACAAATAAATATACTAAAGTTAAGAATTTCACTTATTTTTAGCTTACATGGCTGAAATCAGTTTATGAATACATACAGCAAAGGCCTAATTTATGTTAACTAGGCATTCTGTAGATAAAAGTTCTAGGAGCAAAATTAAGTTTCTTCTCTTCTGACCTTAAGAATTTAATTTAAAAATTGCTTTATCATTAAGGCTTTTTTTTTCTTTTTCAAATGCTATCAATTTCATGGGTTGATATTTTTTAAGACACTTAAAGGGATTGCATGTAATAGACTATCACAGAAGTCAAAAACAAATGGGTGAAGCCCTCTTTTGGTTCCTTACCCATTAGAAAGTGCTTCTTAGTAAAGCAAATACTGCTTTGACTACACAAACTATGTATCACCTGGTATTTTTCCATTAGCATAGTTTTATCAATCTACATATGTGAATATTGGTTAGTTTAATACTTATGGGTCTGTTAGCCACACATAAAGGAACAAAGTACATTTTTATTCAATTGCAGCAGTGACTTTTTGCATACCACCCAATTTTCTATTTTGCAGGCACGCCAAGGCTATTCAAAGGGAATTTCTAAAATATCCAATAAGTTGATCACAAAATAAAAAATATATATAGAAAGTTAAAGCGATTAATGACTTTAAAAATGCCATGGTTTTAATTTCATGTATTACCAGGTTTGGTCAGTCAATTCCTATTATTTTTAATGGCCTCTGAGAAGTATAAGCTTACCGGTTTCATCATTTATCTACTACAATGTATACTAGGTTTATATCTTTGCTCAGAAGGGCAGTTTGAACCAAGACTATTGTGTAACACCGGTCCTAGCCCTCTTTCACTCTGGGATAGCGAATTATCATTACAAAAACCACTGCTCTCCGGAACACAGAGCTTGGGTCTCTGATGGTATTTCAGTCTGTATGTATCAGTCATGCAGCTATCAACTGAAAAATAGGTAGTTAATGAAATGGTCTCATTTGGACAAGTAGAACTAGAGTCTATTTCTGGTTGGCAAAACGCATCAACAACTGTACCCAAGTCTGCCTGAAAATCTTTAGTTGAAGAGCCGGACAGGTAGTTTGGTGTGTTGCCAACATGCTCTTTTACTTGAAATGTTTCCTGAAGTCTTTCATCATTCATGTATGTACCCACTTCTGAACCTGGTTCTGGATCCGGACTTAAACTGTGCTTTGGAAGACTAAAAGAATTAGCTTTAAATGTCTCTGTAAGTTTGACATTATGTGTGGAACCATTTTTCTCTGACTGTGGCACACTGGTTATAGCATATTTCTTTGGTGGCAAAGGAGGCGGATTATGGCTAACAAAGTTTGGCATCTGACCATCAGATCTGCAGGCTGACTGAATTATATGTTCCCTGGATAGAGACTTCTCAGAGGAACACTGTTCCATCATAGTTTGCTGCTCGATGAGGGGAGCAGTTTCTGGCTTTAACCCGACAGGTCTCATGTGTGAGGACCACAAAGAAGATGGTAACACTATTTCGTTACTGTTCATTATCTTTCCAGAAGCAGAATTATCATCAATGTGAAGAAGTAAACCTGTTCTCTCAGAATTTTCTGTATTAAGCCACTCAGAAAATTTGCATTCACTTGATGTTTCAAGTTTCTGTTCATTTGACTGGTGGATATGCTCTCTTGCTGCAGTGTCCTTCAGTATCTGTGGACCTGACGAAGGGAACAACTTTCCATTCGTTTCATGTATAATATGTGACCTGAAACATAAAAACAAAGCTAAAACACCATATATAAATAGGCAAAACTGGGGGAGAAACAAACATTTGTCCTGCAGTTTAATTTCTCAATATACACTTTATGTTATTTTTGTAACAGAAGTGGGAAGATATTTATAACCATTAACATTTTACACTCTCTTAGTCCGAAATTTATGCTAAAATATATGAATGCCAGAAACACCTATCATTACCAAAATCAGATTTCTAATAATTAGAAGCATAATTTAAAAAAAACTCATTTCAACTTACAAGCATGGAAATTGCATTTATTTGTGATAAAATGTAGCACAGACTTAAAAAAAAAATGTTATAAGCAAACACTTCAATTCCCTAAAACACTTCTCAACCAACATCACAAAGTTTATACCAATAGAGACAACTTTAATTTTGACATGTAATGCTATAAAAGGCTGGCATACTAATTAAAAATAATTTGATCAGGAGTACCTTTAGGTAATGATTTTTTTTGGAAACCAGTTTTAGAATTTTTAATATATATGTATATCTGTTATTCTGTTATTATATATTATATAATACCAAGAGCTTCAAAAACAAATAGAGGAACAAAAGAGAAAAAATGGTCTGAGCCCTCTCTCAATTTCCAAGAGACCCTGTCTACAAAGCCATGATTTTTTGCTAATGACAAAATGCTATACATTCGACTCTAATTTGTTTCAATTATTAATCAGCCCTTAAGATCTTAAGTTGCACAGATAACAAAAGCAATCTGTAAGTAAAAATAATAGTTACTATTTAGTAAGCACTAACTACATGCTGGCCACTATACTAGAGCTTTTCTGTTACTTTCTTTGATCTACAACAGTATTCAGGTAAAGATTATTCAAGTAAAGACTACTATCCCCCTTTACCTGCATGTGGCCAAAATCACCTGGATGATAAACAGAAGAACTAGGAATTGAACCCAGATCTGTTTGTCTCCAAAGGCCATGTTCTCAGCCACTACTCAAAGATCATTTAAATGGCAGTTACCAATTTTACAAGAAAACTATAAGACACAACTGACACAACATTCCAGAGAGCATCTCCCTGAGTCAGTACTAGACAAATACTGTCAAACTCTTGGCCTCCCTTTTCTAGACCTCATGCTGACCAGCCCCTATCTAGCAGCTCAGTCTTCCTTCAGACAGGTAACTATAATATGGCTAAATAGACTTCAGCTTTCAATTTTTGTGTTCTCCTGAGGTTAGGCCTTGACGGGGGTTTGAATAATTCAGAAATTCCTCAGCACTCCTCAGCAACCCTTCAAAGACCACTGTTAGAGTGATAACCTTATAGGTAACGATTTTTTTTAAGTTTATTTATTTTGAGAGCGTGTGAGCAGGAGAGGGGCAGAGAGAGGGAGGAAGAGAATCCTAAGCCAGATGTCTGTGCTACTGTCAGTGTCAGCATGGAACCTGACGTGGGACTTGAACCCACCAACAGTGAGACCATGACCTGAGCTGAAATCAAGAGTCAGATGCTTACCTCACTGAACCACCCAGCTGCCCCTAGGTAATTAACTTCTATGGTGAAGATAAATGATATTACATTGTAAATTTTATTTTGCTATATGAAAATTATTTTTCTCATGTGAATTGCATGGAATTGATGAAAAGAGGCTCTGTAAGATAAGAGCTATATTCAAATTTCAGCTCCATTGCTTCAGGCAAATTACTTAATAAAAGCCCTTAATTTTCTCTTTGGTATAATACCATCTACCTCCTAAAAGTGCTGTGAGGATGACAACAATCATGTATTGTACCAGGTACTTTGTAGGCCAGGCTTTCTATTCTCTCAGGTCCTTTTAATGATCACTTTTAATGAACAGACAGGCATCAATAAAATTGTAGACCCATTGTTTTCAGAGCAGTAATATGAATGTACAGCCTATCTGATAAAGAGTTCCTATAATACATGCATTTAGTACAGAAAATTTTAGTTTTTCCAAATATTTTTGATTACCTCTTTATCAAAGGATTTTTTAGTTGTAGATGTGACTCTGGGTGGAACTCAGGAGATTTACAGCCTACTTCCAAATTCTTGAGTTCTTTTCTGAAGTCTGAGGTGGGGAGAGAGAAAAATTAAATTATTTAAGTGATCTTTTATAATTTACTCCACTTATACTTCTCCATAATTTACATAAGGTTTCCTATAAATAGGTAATTCTCTTACAACTAACAGAAATTAATTCTTCAAGGCCCAGCTCAAATAATACCTCTTTTCTGAATGCTTTATACAAAATAAATGGCTACTTCTACTACCACTTGGAAATGTTAGCAATGTTATTGGGGCTACACTGCGTGGAGCTATGTTGTTTCCCCAGTTATGTAAGACATATTCTTTGCCGACAAAGTGGTGGGGAAATCGTGCATCTGAAGACAGATGGCTTGGGTTGAAGTTTAGATTTGCTAGTTATGGGCTAGTAACTTTAAACAAACCTCTCAATCCCTTACAATCTGTTTCCTCATTTATATGAGATAATGACACCTCTTTTACCTTCCTCACATGAACATTAGGAACATCAACTGAATTAAATATGTGGGAAGGTATTATGATAACATGTAAGATGTTATGTCATCATCACTAACTAGCTACCATTTACTGACTGCTAAGTTGTTAAGAGGTTGATAATAATTATTTCATTTAATCTTTACAAGTGAACCCCATTTTTACTTGAAAGACAACAAACGCTGGTTACTCAGAGTTGGGTACCTGGCAGAAATTTTCTTAAAAATTAAAGACATGAACCTATCATTTCCAAGAAAACAACTAGCATTATTTATTGCCAATGATAGAATTCAAGCTTTTGGATGAAAATTAGAATTTTGGAAAACAGGTATCCACCATCATGAGTTTTGTAGCTTCCCGATAATTATACTTTCTGCTAACATCTGTGGCAATATTAACAAATGTGCTTTTTTAAATTATATAAAGAAATGTGTCAACATTTGGAAGACTTGCAAATTTAGCAAATCAATATTTTCCAAATGAGGTTAGTAAAAAAAATCATGCATGAGTAAAGTAAATCATTCTTTAAATACTTAAAATTTTCCATTTTAAAGCCTAATACAGTAATTATTAATATATATTGCCCATAAAAACCAAAGCTCTTTGAGGGCCTTAATATTTTTTAATAGTATAAAAATATCCTGAGATCAAAAAGTTTGAAAACTACTGCTACAATTGATTGAAAATAGTTGTCTTTTAAAATCTCAGTCACAACTAGGGGCGCCTGGGTGGCGCAGTCGGTTAAGCGTCCGACTTCAGCCAGGTCACGATCTCGCGGTCCGTGAGTTCGAGCCCCGCGTCAGGCTCTGGGCTGATGGCTCGGAGCCTGGAGCCTGTTTCCGATTCTGTGTCTCCCTCTCTCTCTGCCCCTCCCCCGTTCATGCTCTGTCTCTCTCTGTCCCAAAAATAAATATAAAACGTTGAAAAAAAAAAAATTTAAAATCTCAGTCACAACTGTTCTGTGAAATGATTCCCTCCCCTTTTTTTTTCTTTTCAAATTTTTATTTTTTAAAGTTTATTTGAGAGAGACAGAGCATGAGTGCGGGAGGGGCAGAGAAGGAGACACAGAATCTGAAGCAGGCTCCAGGCCCTGAGCTGTCAACATAGAGCCTGATGCAGGGCTCAAACCTACCAGCTGTGAGATCATGATCTGGGCTGAAGTCGGAGGCTCAACCAACTGAGCCACCCAGGTGCCCAAAATTTCCCTTTTTATACCCCAAGGAGGTTAGGTGACCCAACTGATGCTATGTAACTGGTGACAGCATTCAAACAAATCCAGGGTTAACTCCAAAGTCAGTGCCCTTTCCCCTACCTGCAAGCTCTCTTTCACATATGCTACTAAAATCTGAGATCATCATACAGAATCTCCTGTGATGAAACTAGGCCACTAGTTTGAACATCGAATAACATGATCCACTTTAATGTGCTGATGCCTACAGAAGATATCAGAATATATGGCATTAGCTTGAATTTTCAATTAATTGCCTATACCTCTATACAATTCTACTTAAGTTTTTCCTGTATCCTCCCTTATTTTTAGATGGCATTGTTATCACATTCATTTATGTTTTCTTTCATTCTCATGCTTTTAATTGTACTCCAAACCTATGAATTGAAGATTACAGAGAAGGGGCGCCTGGATGGCTCAGCCAGTTAAGCATCTGCCTTCAGGTCATGACCTCACGGTTTGTGAGTTCGAGCCCTGCACCAGGCTCTGTGCTGACAGCTAGGAGCCTGGGGCCTGCTTCAGATTCTGTGTCTCCCTATCTCTCTGCCCCTCCCCTGTTCCTGCTCCCTCTGTCTCAAAAATAAACAAACATTTAAAAAAAAAAAAAAAAGATTTCAGAGAAAACAAAAGTTATTAAAGCAACAACTTTATTTTTTAAACAATAACAAAGAACTTTATCTTAGATGGCTTTTTATCCCTAAGTTGATCTTCTGGGTGTCACTCAAAGTTCAGCTGGAATCTATAGTTGATTAAAACATCTAACTATTATCCTATGGAAAAAAATCTGTATTTGATTACCATCAGGCTTTGCAAATTAAATCTTCAATTTCTAAGAAAGAGTTGTGTAATATATATGAGAATTTAATACCCCATATGCAATATTGCTCACACAGTAAATGTTAGCTTCCAATAAAACCTAAGATAGTAGAACGAGAGGAACTACAGGTCTGGCATTCATTGGTTTAAGACTTAACACTCCTACGTCCTCTAGACTGCAGTAAGCTCTTCATTATTACACAATACATTCCCTTTTTGTTATTGTTTCCCTTAGTATAATATCTAACATATAAAATACATTCAATGAAAGTCTAGAAAATGAATAAACAATTACATGCAAAACATACTGTTTTTCTTCTCTTAAATTACCACCACCCTGTCCACAACGTTCCCAACTCACAGAACCAGAACTAGATAAGTATAAACTGAGTCAAATTCTTACCTTTCCTCTTGACCTATTTCAACTTTAACAAGTGCCACACTAATAAAATCTTAAAAATAAAAGGCAGTATCATTGATCCCAGGGAGTGTTAGTTGCTTGTAAGCCTGAAAGATTGCTGAGGCTCAAAAACAGCCTCTCTCTTCAGCAGCTACTTTATGATTATTTAAAAAAAAAAAAAAAAAAAAAAAAAGAAGGTAATGTCAAAAAGAACTGATAATTTTTTGGACTTGAAAAATTAGAAAGTTGAAGTTACATTATGATTTTCTACTCACTTTGATTTTAACTTCAGAATGTTTACTTCTTACCCTAATTTCAAGTTTATTATTCACAAACACCAGAAAAAATACTTAATTCTTAAAGAACTCTTTACTATTATTAAAGTATGTACAACAGACAGCAGGAGGCAGCAGAGGTCTTATAAATATGTTTGAAATTTTCATGTCACTATGGCAGGCATTCAACCAAGTGGTTTGACTTCAGAATTCCAACTAACTTAAAAATAGATGTGTTATTTTTCTCTTCTGCTGACATAGACATCCATGTGTCTTTACTGGGAATTTTGGCTCCAGGTCCTTTGCAAACCAAAATAGTTCAATTTTTACACTTGGCACAGAAGACAACACCAAGGTTTGAACTAATAATGCTAATTTTGATACTGTATTTTTAAAAAGCCCAACAGTCAAGAAATCAAAATATATACTTCATCTGAAAAGATGACCCTGGTTTAAAACAGGCTTAGGTAGCAATAAAACCAAACTGCTGGTCTAGACAATGTAATCTTCACTCTTGTTGTATGGGGAGATTTCAAAATATAACATGAGCACTACTATTACAAAGCCTAAACACATTCAAGAGCAATAATCCAATCAATGATCTGATTTACAATAAAACAAAAATTTTGGGGCGCCTGGGTGGCGCAGTCGGTTAAGCGTCCGACTTCAGCCAGGTCACGATCTCGCGGTCCGTGAGTTCGAGCCCCGCGTCAGGCTCTGGGCTGATGGCTCAGAGCCTGGAGCCTGTTTCCGCTTCTGTGCCTCCCTCTCTCTCTGCCCCTCCCCCGTTCATGCTCTGTCTCTCTCTGTCCCAAAAATAAATAAAAAACGTTGAAAAAAAAAATTTAAAAAAAAAAATAAATAAAAAATAAAACAAAAATTTTGTAAATAAAATTTGAATACTTTGGAAAAATCACAAAACTTTAACTGGCCTGTTTCTTTACCTTTGTTTCTTTTTCCACTCTGCCTCCAGAGATCTTATTCCACCAATTACTGTTCTGTTCTATTCTTATCTTCACACCTTTTTCTTCCTCTGTACATCATTAGTTCCTTACCCTCCATAACCTAAATGCAAAACTAAGCTCTTGGTTTCATCTTTCTCCTCTAGGTACTGCTTCTTCGCTATTCACAGCAAAGGTCTGGAGAGACATGTGCTAAATCCATTTCTTTACTTCTCTTTTATTAACTTATTATTCTACTGTAATTTCTTAAGACGTTTTATTTGAAAATGTCAAAAAGTCCAGAAAAATTGAAAGATTAAAACTAGTGCAAAGAATACCTGTATATCTTTACCCAGATTCACCTATTATTAACATTTTGCTCCATTTTTTTCTGAGCAATTTTTTTTTTACATTTATTTATTTTTGATAGAGAGAGACAGAGCACAAGTGGGGTAAGGGCAGAGAGAGAGGGAGACACAGAATCTGAAGCAGGCTCTAGGCTCTGAGCTGTCAGCACAGAGCCCAACGTGGGGCTTGAACTCACAAACCGCGAGATCATGACCTGAGCCGAAATCAGATGCTTAACCAACTGAGCCACCCTGGCGCCCCTGAGCCATTTTAAGTTAGAAACATCATGGCCCTTTACTTCTCAATAATACTTCAGTCCTACCTCAGCTTGCTTCTATTTCGAATGTCCTTCTAACACTGCTTTCTACTCTTTCACTAATGACTTACCGCTAAATCAAACCTGTGCTTTTTAATCCTTATTCTGCTTAATTTGTGACCACTTGTTTTCTTGAAGCTCCCCATTTTCCTGGTTTCCCTGTGATAATCTTATGTCCTGTATTTTCTCATACCTTTAGCTCTTCCCCATACTTTCCCAAAGTTGCTCCTTCTCTCTATCCTTAGTTCATCTCTCTTAGCAAACCCCAACTTTTTTCCTCTACTTTTTGCTCTGAAATCTCCAGTTTTCCTGAGTGATGTCAACTCCCATATATGTGGCTGGTTACCCAGTACATAATCTCTCCTAAATTGTAGACGTATGTCCCTAACTGGCTAATACATCTATTTAACCCAGATGATAAACAAAACAATCCCAAAATACTTTGGGCATCTCCTTTCATCCCCTGAAAGTTGTTTCTTCTTTCTATATTCTTTGATTTGGAAAGTGGTGTAACTATTTATGTAAGTCCCAAATACAGCTTCCTCCTTTTCCTCCCTTTTGTATATCTGTCATAAAAGCTGACTCCATTGTCTATAAATTCTTACAAACTCAAATCTTCTCTTCTGACACTGGTACTGTCTTAGTTTATGTCCTCACCCTTTCACTCCAGGCTTTAAAGTAGTCATCTAATTTTTCTCCCACTGCTCCGAACTCACCCTCTACATTGCCACCAGAGGTTTTCTAAAATGCAGACTGGAGTGTATTACTCTTCTTGTCCTCTGCTGCCTTTCCACTTACTGTAGAATTTAAAAATAGCATAAAAGTTTCATCATGATTTGGCTTCTATCTACCCTCTATCTGTCATCTGACAACTTCCACACATGCACTCAGCCTTGCATACACTAAACTACCTGTATTCTTCCAATGTGATACTTTCTCCTGACCATGTGAACATATAATTTCTTCTGCCTTGAATGTAATTTAAGGCATTTGAAATTCTCCTGATTAGTGACCCATTTTAAAAGAGGAGCTAAAATAATCTAAATGGCACTGTGAAATTCCAACAGTGTATCTGGACAATAGCTTTAGGCAGCAAAAACCATGACATAGGCAGAGAAATCTATGTATCTTTGTCAATGAAAAAACATCAATGAAATAATTACGATGGCATGGCACTACTGTAGATTCTTGGTTCTCTAACATCAAATAAACTTGTACAGGCTAATATTAAAAACTGACTTAAATATCATAAATAAGTAAAAATTTTCTAAAGCTCCTTAACTTTCTAAGTCTTATAGCATGTAACAGAAAGCGATTCTTTAGGTCGATACTGTAAGTGTGCCCCCATTTTATAAAGAAATAGGACAAAGCCAAGGAAATCATACCAAATCACAAAGAATTAAATTAAACTGTGCCTTACTTAAAACAAAAATCCACACAGGGAATGTGTTTAGCTTGGGGAAAAAACTCCTATACTATTTTAACATGTTCTCAAAGAGTAGGGAAGGGGAATCCATAGAGACACCATGGGCAGGGGCATTAACAAAGATCCTCAAGGCAAAGACCAGGTGAGAGAACTCTGGTAGACTCTGAAGTTTGTTAAATAAGAAATAATTTTAACATAATACAATTCATGAGTTAAATAAGTGGGTTACATAAAACCACAATAAGAAACCTACTTCATACCCATTAGTGATGGTAATTATCAAAACAAAACAAAACCCCAGAAAACAACAAATGTTGGTGAAATATAGAGAAGTTGGGACCCTTGTGCATGGCTGGTGGGAATGTAAAATGGTGAAGCTGCTGTTGAAAACAGTGTGGTGGTTCCTCAAAAAAAGAAAACAAACCACAACAACAACACATAATTACCAAAGAATCCAGCAATTGCACTTCTTGGTATATACTCAAAAGAACTGAAAGCAGGAATTCTCAGATATTTGTACACCAGTGTTCACAGGAGCATTACTCACTATACCCAAAAGATAGAAACAACCCAAATGTCCATCAATAGATGAATGGATAAACAAAATGTGTTGTGTTATACAATGTATTATTATTCAGCCTTTAAAAAGGAATAAAATTTTGACACGTGCCACAACATGGATGAACTTCAAAGACATTATGTTAAGTGAAATAAGCCAGTCACACACACACACACACACACACACACACACACACACACACACAAATACTGTATGGTTCCACTTATCTGGGGTACCCAGAGTAGTCAAATTCATAGAGATAGAAAGTAGAATGGTGGTTGCTGGGGGCTGGGAGGGAGGGGGAAATGGAGAGCTTTTTACTGAGTACAAGAATTTAAGTTTGAGAAGTTGAAAGAGTTCTGCAGATGGATGATGGTGATGGCTGCACAGCAATGTGAACGTTCTCACTACCACTCAACTGCCACTTCAAAATGGTTAGAATGGCAAACCTGTAATGTGTATTTTACCACAATAAAAAAATATTCTCAAGTAGGTTATATACATACTCTTTGATATTAAATGGGGAAACCCACTACAAAGCTCTTACAGCAATGCATTCTTGACCATCACAATCTCTATGACCTTGTGTTTTTATTACTATCAGGAAGCAAGCATAATTTTGTAAAAAGTACTGAACTTGCACTTATTGTTCAATTTCACCAACTTCTGCTGTTGATTTCTGGCCAACCCTTTACTGCTTCCTGTAATACTTGGTTACCAGACTTTTATCAGATTTTTAAACAGGCGAGACATTTTATATAGGAAAGGAAGGTTATTTCCTTAATATAAGTGTTTCCTTCTGATATTATACCATTTGATAAAAACAACATAATTTAACATTTCATCATATTCAATGTCTGTAACCTTAAAATAATCTCCACAAAAGCCTTAAGAATGATAAAGATTAAAAAACAAACTAAAAATTTGTTCTTCATGGCTATTTTTTATTGTGAAAAATTACCTTTTCTAATCCTCTGAATTCTAACATTTGAAAATATGGTCTTTGATTGCAACCTCAATAATCCCCTTGCTTATCATTTTCCTTGATCCTTCTCCCCCAGATCCTTCAGCTATATCCTTTCAATAGCAACCTGAATTCTACACACATTCATAACATCTAATTTTGTTTCTGGGCTATGTATGAGTAACAGATCACCTATAATAATGCCCCACACCATGAATATAATTACTGTTTCCAAACTGAACTTTTCTAACAGGGTGTTTCTCCATTTTTCTATCCTGTCCTTAACTCCTGTGGTAGACATCAGGACTGTTCACGCATATTTCAGTTCACCTTCCAGGCACTAGTAAGACTGCTTTTTTCCACCCTCTTTGAAATTAGGTTTGGCTGTAAGACATGCCTTGGCCAAGATGTGAGTGAAAGTACATTCATCATTTCTGGGTTGAAGTTTTAAGAGCTCAGGCGTGATTCTTGTGTCCTCCTTCAATCTCCTCTCCCCACAATACTGCAAGGATCAGAGAAGCATCTGTGGAGATGTAGTCTCATTAACCTGGGACCCTGAGTGACTTCTAGGAAGGACTCCATACTGACCTCCACTGGTCATGTATCATGAGCAAAACACAAATGGGTGCTGGCACACTGAGATCTTGAAGTTGTTACCACTGTGTAGCCTAGAGCTTAGCCTATCCTGACTGACACATTCCCCTCTTGGCCCAGTCCCTGAACTAGCTATCCCCATCCTTTAAAAGCCTTCAAGCATGAATTCTCCCAACTTGCTCATTACTCATAACCTTTCCAGTAATAGCACTGTTCCTAGCTTCTTTACTCTTATTACCACAACTTATTCTTTACAGCCACTATTACAATATATTTAAATAAAATTTTACCTTCCAAGTAGTTTTTGCTCTGTTGGGAGGAACAGTTGATATATTCTATATTTAGGTTGCTTGTTTTAACCTGGTCACTAGAAAACAGAACAAAACACACACCAAGTGTATCAGCTATCGTGGATTATTTTAGTTAGAATCTAAGAAAAAGGAAATAATACTTGTTAAAGAATTATTATATGCCATGTGCTGTTCTAGGGGATTAATGTACATTATTTAATTTACATCTCACAGCAACACTTAAAAGTAGCTATCATCCCCATTTTACAACAGAAGATTAAGGCTGTCACAGTCAAATTAATTTGCCCAATACTTAAAATCCAAGACTACCTGGTTACAAAGTCCTGACCTTTCTACTACCCTAGGCTACCCCTTTCCAAGAAGTGTTATGAAATTGCCCTGCCATCCTAAGTCTTTATGGCAATGATTATTTAATATAATACAAGCAGTTGATTTTTGTGAATCTGGCTTTTTAATAATAAATGTGGTAAAACACCAGCTAATAACAAATTAAGATGTTTTACTTGGATTAAAAGCAGAAATTGTGGCTAGACTGATGTAAGAAATCCACCATTTAAGCTGTGGATGTGTTTTAGAGGTTACACAGGAAAGGGCAAATGTGCTTCTAACAGAAACATAAAAATGTATTCAGAATTAATTGAACACAAACTTAGTTATTTGGCTGTATTCTTTTATACTTGCTAAAGGAAAAATATCTCTTCCATGGAATTGGCTATGAAAGTAGAAAATATCCCTATTTCTGAGTTATAGATGTTAGAAATGGGATAATGAACATTAAATAGATTGAAGAATTAAATAATTAGCTTGATGACAGAGATGCAACCAATTTAAATCTACACTTGAAAATCTGTAGTATAGAGGCGCCTGGGTGGTTCAGTCGGTTAAGCATCCCACCTCAGCTCAGGTCATGATCTCACAGTCCGTGAGTTCGAGCCCCGCGTCAGGCTCTGTGCTGACAGCTCAGAGCTTGGAGTCTACTTCGGCTTCTGTGCCTCCCTCTCTCTCTGCCCCTCCCCTGTTCATGCTCTGTCTCTCTCTGTCTCAAAAATAAAAACATTAAAAAATTAAAAAAAAAAAAAGAAAAAGAAAACCTGTAGTATATATTAATTCTTATCAGTGGCAACAATGATAATGTATTTCTGCACTTCTAAAATTTCCTAAAAATAAAGTTATTTTCAGAATCAGGAGGTAACTATTAAAAACAGAAACCTGAAATATCAAATAACTTGTGATATCCCAGGTTTCTTCATTCTAAAGTCAAGCTCTTTCCATTACACTTTATTGACCTCAGACTTTGAAAATCACTTCATATAACTAACAAGAGAAAATGATGGGGGAAAGGCATTCATTTAATTTGTGCATTACCTGCAGGATGCTGTTTCTTTAACACCACTGATATCCATTACTGTACCATTTCCATCGATAACAGGTGAATCCAAATTAGCAGATCCATTACTGACATGATCACTACTTTCGTATCCAGACTCAGTCCTCTGCATCTGCCAATTGTCACCGTAAACTTTAGTCTCTTTGAGGCCTTTATTTTTCTCTGCTCCTTTTCCATTTGATTCAAGGGAACTCCTGCCTATTTCCTGCTTCATTTCATCTTCGTATATGGTCATTAAACATTTCTGCTTTGGGTTCTCCTTTGGCCAATTGTTAAAACTCTGATCTCTGCTACATTTAGGTTTGTTACTGATATTTGATTTATGTCTTGGACTATGTTGCCTTTTTTCACTTTCATTAAAAATACTATCAACATTTAATGTTTCCCTCATGGGTTTCCAACCACGGTTCCGGCTTTTACTGCTGCCATTGTAACTGCTTCCTTTATCCCTAGAATCTTGGCTGCTGTCTGTATCATATCCAGTGCCACTGTCACTCTTAACTTTGCCAGTAACTTTCTCTCCTGGGGCAAGAATCTGGGATTTACTTGAACTCAGTATTTGTGCAGAAGCTCGACTCTGATGGGCAACTCGGTCATGCTTATATGGACCTTTTCCTTGACTATGATATAGATGTGGATTTCCATATTGCCTAAAGCCATTTGGGGCAGGAGGTGATCCAGACTTGAAATGTGGAAGGTCTTCATCAATCAAATCTTTAAAAATAAATAATCAAATGAAGATACAAATGAGTACTCTTCAGAGACATTTCTCAGTCACAAGTCAAACACCTTGTTTGTAAAGAAATGTTAAGCAGTAATAAGTAAACAATAAGATTTATAGGATATCACATAGAGGTTTGAAGTTAAAAAGTGTTTTTTTTCATTATCTTTCATGAGAGGCATTTATAAGATAAGTGGTTATATATTGATTTTAAAAAATGATCTCTAAGGTAGATCATAAGATCTAAAAAAAAATTTTAATACTTTAATGTAATTTAAATATTTTTTTTTAAAAAACAGTATTTTGTCTCATTCATAATTAATGAAAATCATAACAACAAGAGTATTTTCTACTTCTTATATTGGTAAAGGTTTAAAAGTTTGTTAAACCAACTGCTGCTGAGGGTGTGAAAAAACAGACATCCAAACAATGTCAGTGAGAGTGCAGAATGGCTCAGGCTTTTAGGAGAGCAATTGAGCCACATCCAGCAAAATTAAGAATAAACATACATACCTTAACCCAGCTATTCTCCTAAAAGAATTTTATGCTATTGCTATACATAAAAAAGTATACAAAAGTGTATGTAAAAGGATATCACTGCAGCAAAAATCTCAACTCAAGTTTTAAAGTCTAGCAGTATCATTTAAGTTAATGGCATGTCCATAACGAAAAGAGGATAAAACCATAAAGTGTAAGGCACGCTCATAATGAACTGGACACTATTAACGATGAAACAGAAGAAAGGTGAGGAGCTGCAAGAAAAGAAGCTCTCCTCACTTAATTTTATAACCTTCCTTCTTGTTTGAATGTACCATATGAGTGAAGTGAATCTATAATTACAAGGGAAGTTAAAACATCTAAACAACCACAAGTATTCCAGGCTAAAATTAAATAAGAACACTCCAGAATTTATTTTTATAGATTTAATAGGTGTATTAAAGAAATCATATTAAGATATATAACATAATATGTACATAAGTATATATGATAAATAATAAAGAAATTATATTAATTTGTATTAAGGTTACAAAATTTAGTTTAAAAGTAAGATTTTAGCAACCCCTTTTCTCAAATGAACACTATAAGCTCTTAGCTTACCTCTATGTCGGCCCAAATCTTTTCTTGGTCCCCTTTCCAAATCCTTCCTTTGTGACGAAAGTAAGTTTCTCTGTTCAATGGCCTTTAAAGCACATTCTCTGGAAATGTCTTTTATTTTTTCCCTTTGATCACTGTGACTTAACTTAACTGTAAAATAAACCATTCTTATAAATGATACAGATCATTTTTCAAATTGCTCAATAAAAGTACAAATTGAACTATATAAAATTTTTAACATGTTATATATTAAAAAGAAAATAAGAAGTATACAATGAACTCATTTTTATCCTTAGCCAAAAAACTCAGTGTGCTTTTATCCTGACACTGGAGATGCCTGTTGGCTTTAAGAACTTCTTATATAGCTCCTAAAAACTTGTGTAAAGAGATCTTATATTGAAATACTAAAAGCTAAAGGTAACTGAGTGATCACTATGTGTCAGACACCATTCTAAGTCTTAACTCATTTAATTCTTTGAGGTGGGTACAATTACCATCTCCATTGTGGATCAGGAAACTGAGGTACAGAGAAGTTAAAAACTTTCCCAGGTTCACATAGCTTGTAAATGTAGAACCAGGATTATGAACCCAAGTTGTCTGGTCCAATGTTTGTGTTTGTAATCACATACAGTTTTGGGGCTTACAAGTAGTTATCTTTTGACAAATAGGTAACAGCTTAATCTAAGAGTATGACCAATACAGAGGGTAAAAGATGGTCTCATTCAGAACTTTTAAAAGCATTTACTGTAATTCCTTGTTTTTGTTTTTTTTAATTTATTTATGAGAGAGAGAGAGAGAGAGAATATTCCAGGCAGGCTCCACACTGAACCCGACACAGAGCTCAATTCCATGGCCGTGACATCATGACGTAAGTAGAAATCAAGAGTTGTATGCTTAACCAACCAAGCCACGCAGGCATCCCTGTAATTCTTTGATGACAACTGTTAATTCGGGATCCTACCACCCTTGATTAAATGGGTTACTTTTATAGTTAGACATTATTTCATTAATGTACTTTAAAGCTGCTTATAAATTCATCCTGAACATCCACCCAATTCAAGTTTTATGTATTTCTAAACCATAACTACACACACCATGTGGCAATGTCTCGTTGTGGACCCAAGTCACAGAACCTGGTTTGTGAAAATTAAATCTGTGGTATGATGTAACAACAGAGAGTTGAATAAAAATGAAGTTAAATATAAAGTACAACTATAATAACTCTGAACTACTGCTATATTCACTAATGGTAAATTTAATTTTAGCCTATGAACCAAATTATTAACTCATGTTTTTCCTCTCCAAGTTAATATTTAACTCCTAGATTATGACTTTCTTTGGTAACAGTCCAGATTGCCTCCAGCCTATTACAGCGGTCAATATATGGAGAAACCCAAATAGTAGTCAATTGTTCAGATAAAACCACAAGTCTGAGAGAAATGCATTAAGTTAAAAGACAAAATGTTGTTATCTAGTTATTTTCTCTTCATGGCCAAGAATAGTTAAACACCCTCCTTCTGTATGGTACTTACCAGGAATTACAGATTCAGTAAACGAGAAAGGGGGAAGCATAATTACTCAGGGACAATATAAAAATGATAACTTAAACACATACCTGGCCCTCTACCACCACTTGTTTGAATGTGGTTCCGATTAAATGATGAAATATTATCTGTTGGAAATTTCTGAATTTCTTTCTGTTTTGCCTGATCACCAAATCCATTCTCTTTTGAATTATCTGACTTATAAATTATGGGCTTTTCACATCCTTAAAAGACAAACAAAAATGTATTATTCCCATCCTCCTCCCCACCAGAAGAAGTGAAGTTTGAAATTTTTTTATAGATTTTATTTTTAAGTAATCTCTATACTCAATGTGGGGCTCGAACTCACAACCCTGAGATCAAGAGGTGCATGCTCCCGACTGAACCACGCACCCCTGAATCATTTTTTTTCTTTTTTTCCCCCTGAATCATTTTTTTTTTTTTTAATTTTTTTTTTCAACATTTTTTATTTATTTTTGGGACAGAGAGAGACAGAGCATGAACGGGGGAGGGGCAGAGAGAGAGGGAGACACAGAATCGGAAACAGGCTCCAGGCTCCGAGCCATCGGCCCAGAGCCTGACGCGGGGCTCGAACTCACGGACCGCGAGATCGTGACCTGGCTGAAGTCGGACGCTTAACCGACTGCGCCACCCAGGCGCCCCCCCCTGAATCATTTTTAATACTGTAGACAATCACTTACAAACTCAAAGGATTGACATTGATATATATACATTTTTAAAGAGAACACTTGCCAGACTTTTTTTTTTAATTTTATTTATTTTTGAGAGGGGAGAGCGTAAGGGCAGCGAGAGAGAGGGAGAGAAAGAGAGTCCCAAGTAGGCTCTGTGTTGATAGCACGGAGCCCAACTTGGGCCTTGAACCTACAAATGATGAGATCATGACCTGAGCCGAAATCAAGAGTCAGACACTGGATCAACTGAGCCACCCAGGCATCCATATTATTATTATTATTATTATTATTATTATTATTATTTGAGAGAACATGTGTGCGTGGGGGAGGGGCAGAGAGAGAGAGAGAGGGACTGCAAGAATCCTAAGCAGGCTCCAAGCTCAGCATGCTCAGCATGAGCCCAACTTGGGGCTTGATCTCACTACCGTGAGATCACAACCTGAGCTGAAATCAAGAGTCAGACATTTAACTGACTAGGCCACCCAGGCATCCCAGGAGACATTTTTAAATGATTTCTGTATGTTTTGTAATGTATCCAAAAATGGGCGTAAGCTCCTTTGGACTTTTCCTGTGTATGACTCACTTTAAATCTCAACATTCACTGTTAGAAAGAGCTTCCAGCCAAGTATCCCCTTCCGTGCTTGTGTGACCACACAAGTGGGTAACTCCTGAGGGTGCTTTAGAGGCCATTGGTGAGGAAAGCCTTCTTTATAAAGATTAACTCAAAGTAATAAAATTTTCCTGAACTCTGTTTTACTGAAACTAAATTTTGAAATTATCCTCAAAATTCATTTTATCTTCAGTATATTAATATTCTTAGTGTGATTGTGATACTATTAAAAAAAACACTAAAAAGAACTTTTGAAAATTACCCATATTTTCTGCAACAGATTTATAATGTGACCAGTTGATGACCTGCCTAAGTGCATCTTCAGTGGAAACTGCTGTGCCATCTGGGTTTGCGTAAAACAAAAGCAGTGGCTGGAAGTGGCATCGGATACACTTGGAGACCACATCCTTCCATCTAGTTCCAACCTTCAAAAAAAAACCACAATGAAGAAAAACAAAACAAAATCTTTTAATCAATGTGTTACATAAATAGCAGAGACTGAATAAATTTGTATATTAAAAAATTTTTAAGAATTCAGTCATTCATCATGTTATCTGATCACTTTTATTTTAAACTAGTCTAAATAAAAATTTTTTAAACATTACTAAAAAATTGATGGGTAAAATTGTACACCTGTTATATCAAGATTTAGGCTATCAAATTTTAAAAAGCTTTTCCACATACATGGTTGATTGACTTTTGACAAAGATTTAAAGGCAATTTAATGGAGAAATACAAGAGTCTATTCAACAGTGGTGCTAGAACAAAGGGATGGTCATATGAAAAAATGAACTTCGATACCACTACACACACACAGCACAAAAATTAAATCAGAATGAGTCATACAAAAACCATAAAACTTACAGAAGAAAATAAAGATAAAATCTTAACAATGTTGGAGAAGTTAAAGATTTCTTAGGACATCAAACATACCACAGAAGAAAAGTGATAAAATGGGCTTCGTATCAAAATAAATTAACAACTTCTGCTCTTTGAAAGATACCATTAAGAAAATGAAAAAAATAAATAAATAACCAAGCCACATACATCTAATAAAGGACTGGTGTGCAGCACAAAGAATCTCTACAATTCCTTAATTAGTTAGATACTCCCATTTAAAATGGGCAAAACATCTGAAGACACTTCACCAAAAAAATATAAGAATGGCCAACAAGCACACAAAAATGTACTCAAAACATTATTAATCATAAGGGAAATGCAAATTAAAACCACACTGAGCTAACATTATACATTCATTAAAAGGGCTAACATTAAAGATTAACAATGTAAAATGCTACTGAGAATGCAGAGCAACTGGAACGCTTACACTGCTTGATGGGAAGGTAAACTGGTGCAAACACTTTGATGATCAATTTGCCAGTTCCTTGTAAAGTTTAACACACACTTATACCAACCAGAAATTCCACTTCTGAGCATTAGCTAAGAGCAATGGGATAAAAAATTATGTTCACATAAAAACTATTCATACTTCAGCAGGTAAGTAGATAAAGTGTTATATAGCCATACAATGGAACACAACAATAAAAATGAAGCGCAGACAGAACATGAATGAATCTTTTTTTTTTTTTTAACACAAATGAATCTTAAAAGACATTATGCTTGGTAAAGAAAGCCAAACACAGGGACTGTAAGACACCATTCTTACAAAACTGTAGAATGAGCAAAACTAATCTATAGTGAGATCAGTGTTCTTCTGGGGCCCAGGGTATTGACAGTAAAGGGACATAACAGAATTTTCTGGGTGATGTAAGTGCTCTATATAATGACTGTGTAGGTTACATAAGTATGTACACACTTGTCCCAGCCCCAACTATACACTTAAAATGGGTGTATTTTAATGTTTATAAATTACACCTCTATAAATTTCATTTAAAAATAAAACCAACCGAATAAAAAGAAAAGCATTCTAGAATACTGGCTTTGTAGAGAAGGAAGGGATCTTTAAAAAAAAAACTCCTGAGGAGTTTTTTCAAACTACACATATTTAGCTGTTTACCATCCTTACCCTGGATTCTGAGATACTTGAGGAACTAGGAACTTGTTTGAAAACCAAACAAACATAAAGCTCACAGGTAACTATATACCCAATTCTTCCTTCAAATTTTGACCAGTTAAACTATGTGGATGGAACGTAAGAGTGTCAAAACGTTGCTACACATGGACTCAAGGTGGAACTGGTTAATAAACTGCTATATCAAAGTACTAACTAATATGAGCAAAGTAATACCAAAAATTTTTCATTGGCTTTATTGAGTATACTTTACATGAAACAAAACTACCCAGTTACAGTATACAAGCCAGTGAATTCTGACAAATGTATACATACAATCATGTATCTCCCCCCCCAGAAAGAAAACTTCCCTGTACCCTCTTTGCAGTGACTGGCAACCGATGATTTACTTTCTGTCACTGTTTTTCCTTTTCATGAATTTTACATAAGACTCATAGTTGTTTATGTCTCATTCTCTAACATACAGCTTTTCAGATTTCACATTGTTGCATCTATCAATAAATAGTTCATTACTTTTTACTGTTGAGCATTATATTCCATTGAATGCTTATACCACAATTTGTTTATCCACTCACCTATGGATGGACATGTGAGTTGTTTCCAGTTTTGGTTATTATGAACAAAACTACTATAAACATTAAAGTACAAGTTTTGTGCGGACATGTTTTCAAAGGAGTGGAATTACTAGTTTGTATGGTAACTACATGTTTAAGTTTATAAGAAACTGATAAGCTGTTTTCTAAAGTGTTCATTTTCCATTTCCATCATTCTTCTGTGAGAGATCTCATCACCAACTCTTGGTATGGTCAGTCTTTTCAATTTTTGCTATTCAAACAGGTAAGTAATCAAACCTCATTGTGAACTGAAGGTCTATTTTCTTTGTACCTAATAATTTACTGAATACCACTTTTTTTTTAAGGGCGAGGACATAACTTCCTATGACTCTCCACTCTCAGGCTCTTCTAGAACCAAGTCCATGGATTTTTTTAGTTCCAGGATTTTTTAAATAGGAAAGTAAATTAAACCTTTATTTTGGTTATCCCAAAAAGCAATTATAGCCAATAATTCATGCACACAAAAATCTTGCAATTCCTTTTTTCATTTTGCTCTCTTTCCTTCTTCATACCTATGGCTGGGACCCCAAATTCTCGTTCATCCCAAACTCCAAAAAGACACTGTTTTACAAACTCAGACCTGGAAGGATCTCCAGTCTCTCACCCTTCTCATCCTTCCACTCCTGTTCTCTTTCTACAGTCAGTGCCTCTTTGCCTTCCACTACATTCTCTGGCTACTCAGGTCCTGATGTATTAGAAAGGTTCAGGAGCTGATGAGGTAAAACAGAATGCACATCATGTCACAGGAGAGAAGGAAGGCCCCTGAGAGGATTCTCCTAACTGTGGGGCAAGAAAGATACTGTGAGCCCTCTTCTCACCTTATCACTCTAGCCTTCCAGATTGCCCCTAATGCATTCCCATGAGCCATCAGGGCACTATGCAATGGATACACTCAAAGACCCAGGAGTCACTGTGGGTTGCAGAGTCACTCACAGCTAAATGAGCTCTTCAGTCCTCCTCCTAAGTCCTTGTACAGTACTATACACTTCCTCTGCTGACATTAAGACACCTTGGTCAGATTTACTTTTCTCATGATTTTCTTTAAAGGTAAATAAGGTGAGTAACTACAATACTGTGTGACCCTCAGGAGCTCTCTGTAGGGCTCCCCAGACCACAAATTTTCCTTTTATTTGACCTTGCTGCTAAAAATATTTTGATAGAGCCAAAAAACAAAACAAAAAACAAACAAAACCAATCCTGCAAGTAAACCCGTTAAATTCTTTCTGGAGCAAAGCCTCAAGAGTTTTGGAGTCATAGGGGAGAAGAGCTCTCAGGAACAGGCACACATCATGGTTGGGGAAAAAGTGAAGAAAAGGGATGCTGAAGTCTTCAAGCTAAATTTTACACGTCAAAGCTTTGTCTGAGAGTGCTTATTTTTTCTTTTTCTGTCCTTCTGTTTCTGAATTAGTATCACAAGTAAAAGGCTAGGCAAGTCACATGTGTATTGTGAGCATATTTTGTGTATGTGGGTGTGCTTTAGTTTATGTAATTAATTTTTTTAAGTGTTTAAATTCCAGTTAGCTAACATACAGTGTAATATTAGTTTCAGGTGTTCTCCTGTGTGATTTTTATGTTTTCAAGCCTCACATTTAATCCATTTTATTTTTGTGTATAGTATAAAAAAGTAGTCCAGTTTGATTCTTCTGCATGTTGTTGTTCCAATTTCCAAACACCATTTGTTGAAGAGACTATTTCCCATTGCATATTCTTTATTGCTTTGTCGAAGATTAATTACTCACATAGTTGTGGACTCCTTTTGGAGTTTTCTATTCTGCTCCATTGACCTACTTGTCTACTTTTGTGCCAGTACCATATTGTTTTGACCACTGCAGCTTGGTAATATAATTTGAACTCTAGAATTACGATGCCTTCAGCTTTGCTTCTTTTTCAACGTTGTGTTGGCTATTCAGGGTCTTTTGTGGTTCCACATAAATTTTAGGATTGTTTGTCCTAGCTCTGTGAAAAATGCTGTTGGTTTTTTGATAGGGATTGCATTAAATGTTTAGACTGCTTTGGGCAGTCTAGACATTTAACAGTATTTGTTTTTCCAATCCATGAGTGTAGGATGTTTTTCCATTTCTTTGTGTCATCTTCAATTTCAGGTCTTTCGCCTCTTTGGTCAGGTTTATTCATAGGTATCTCATGGTTTTTGGTACAATTGTAAATAGGATTGATTCCCTGATTTCTCTTTCTGTTGCTTCATTATTGGTGTATAGAAATGCAACAGATTTCTGTACATTGATTTTGTATCCTGCAACTTTACTGAATTTGTGTGTCTGGCAATTTTTTGGTGGAGTCTTTGGGTTTTCTATGTAGAGTATCACGTCATCTGCAAATAGTGAAAGTTCTACTTCTTCATTGCTGATTTGGACGTTTTCTTCTTGGTGTCTTATTACTGTGGCTAGGACTTCCAGTACTATGTTAAATAGTAATGGTGAGAGTGGACATCCCTGTCTTGCTGCTGACCATAGAGGAAAACCTCTGTTTTTTTTCCCATTGAGTATGATGTTAATTGTGGGTTTTTCATATATGGCCTTTATTATGTTGAGGTTTGTTCCCTCTAAATCTACTTTGTTGAGGGCTTTTATCATGAATGTATATTGTACTTTGTCGAATGCTTTTTCTGCATCTATTGAAATGATCATGGAGGTTCTTATCCTTTCTTTTATTAATGTGGTGTATCAGGTTGATTGATTTGAGACTATTAAACCACCCTGGCAACCCAGGAATAAATCCCACTTGATCACATGGATGATTTTTAACATATTGTTGGATTCAGTTTGCTAGTATTAAGTCCTACTGGTTGTAAGAACTCGTGAAATTTGGCCTTTTCGTTTTCAAAGCCAAATGTTATGGGGATAGTTTGTTTCTCTCCCTTCTCCTCACCTCCATGTCTCTGCCCTTCCTCCCCTATTCAATGTGGCCTCCTCTCTATCTTTGGCTGTGGAGTTTGTTCTGCCAGTCTTTGGGTAGTTTTCTGGTTATTTATACTGATGTGAGTATTATCTAGTTATATCCATGGGACAAGGTGAGCTTAGGGTCCTCCTACTCCATCATCTTCCCCTATTATCTTTTAATTATTGAGTTTATCTTTTAAATCTATCTTATAAATCTACTGATTTATCTTTTAATTATTGAGTTTTAAGAGACTTTATATATTCTGGATATAATCTTTATTAAATATATGCTTGACAAATATTTTGTCCCAGTCTGTCTTGCCTTTTTATTCTAACAGTATCTCACTGAAGAGTAAAGGTTTTGATGAAATCCAATTTATTGCTTATTTTTATGGTCCATGTTTATCGACTGTATCTAATCAATGTCTCTATACTGACACAGCAATCATCACACTCTTGTCTGATTATTTCCATCTCTGTCACTTTGAGTCTTTCTGACCTTGGAGATCACCTGGTTATTATTCAGAACCCTCTTTTTTGAGGGTAGGAATAGTGAAGCTGATGAAGTTCCTGACAGAAGAGAAGGTGTGCTCCATTTCCCTACCTTGCTTTCTCACCCCTTACCATGTGATCAGAAGAAACGGGAGTGGTGGAACAGGTCTGTTTTTATTAATATTCCTTCAGGGTATGAGTTGCATTTTTCTTCTTCTCTGCATAGTTGGTAACTTTTTATTGAATGCTATCTTGAAACAGCATATTGAAATTTAATTGAAATTTATATTTTTGAGTGAATTTTGTTGTGTTCCTTTAAAAAGTGCTGGGACTTCATTCTGGCATTTGTTAAGTTATGTGGGATCATCTTTGTCCTTTGAAGGCTTCATTTTAAGCTTTTTATGTCAGGTGCAGAGCAGTATTCAGTCTAGGTATAATTCAGGTGGTACTATTCTAAGGATTCTACTTGATGCTCCCCGCATTACAATATCTTTTTACTCTTACTGGTGTAAAGGCAAACTGGTCCTAGCCATATATGAATTTTTAAAATTGTCTGACTTTCTGTTTTCCAGTAATTCTCCCCCCCCCGCCCCCATCTTGTGCAGATCTGCCCCACACATGTCAGATCACTATTCAGGTAAAGATTAAAGGGGACCCCTTTAACAGTCTCTAGCACTTTCCCTCTGTGCAGTGTTTTTTTCTGGTAATCTGTCCAGCAATTTTAGCCATCTTCGCCTCTCTGAATTCCAATTTTGGTTTCCTCAACTCTGTGATACTACTAGGCTTTGTTTGAGTCCCCCTCCCTGAATTGCAACCTAAAAACAATCTATAGGCAGTAAGCAGGAATAATTGTAGGGCTTGTCTTGTTTGTTTTCCTTTTTTCTGTTCAACTGCCTACTACTTAATTTCTTAAAAAGTTGTCTCATCTATTTGGTTTTCTAATTTCTAATATTGGAGGGTCTATTTCCACTTTTTTTCCAGCTTATTTATTTTTGAGAGAGAGAGAGCGTGAGTGAGCACATGCACAAGTGGGGGAGGGACAGAGAGAGAGAGAGAGACAGAGAGAGAGAAGGAGACACAGAATCTGAAGTGGGCTCCAGATTCTGAGTTCTCAGTGCAGAGCCCAACGTGGGGGCTTGAACCGCAAACTGTGAGAGCATGACCTGAACCCAAGTCAGGTGCTTAACCAACTGAGCCACCCAGGTGCCCCTAGAGGGGCAATTTCCATAGCAGTTCATTGTTCATAGAAAGAGACAGAAAGTCACTACATACTAAATATATGAGCTTCTATTAACTTAGTAATTCATAATGCTGATAAATGGCCCTTTGTTATATATTAAAATGAAAGCAAATGGAACTGTACACCATTTGCTATAACAATGAAATAACTTACATTTTTAAGTCCATTTACTGCATAATAATAGGATTCTCAAAGCCCCTAAGCCTAGAAACAGTATGCACAAGATCAAGTTTTCAAACGTGGCAAAATCTGAATCTCCTGTAGAACTTGTAAAAAATTAAGATACCTGCCTCTATACTACTGAATCAAGAATTTAAGAATCCAGGCATGTACGTTTTTTCAAAAGCTCCAAGGGTGATTCTGATACATACTTCTTATTATAAACTATTATTCACTAGTTTGGTAGATATTATAATGTTTGAATAAATAATTCACCAAAGATAATAGTAGGCATATCTAATTCTGAATACCACGAAGTTTGAAAAGGGAGTCCTAATAATTAAAAAAACAAGCAAATTTTCATCACTAATTATACAAAGCAATTGTGAATCATTCACAAAGAAATACACAGAGCAACTATGCATCAGACAAAAGGGAATACATATGGATCACTGACAGTTGTGTATTTGCATTCTAACATTTATTAGTCACGTTTTTATTATTCTGGAAATAGACTGGTTTAAAAGGTGGCTTTAAAATAAACCAGGTTTCAAAAATTAACAAAAGTATGAACTTAACAATGCTATTATAAAGGTCATTTATTATTTTATATAATAATAATTTTGTAATAAGTGTTTACATACAGTCATTACTTCACATAATTATATTATGTGATATACATTGTATATATCATTATCTTCATTTATTCCTAAAAAGTAAAAATCACACTTATCCCAGTTAGTGAAAATCTCACTTACCTCTTTCACGGTTGCATCATCAAAAAATACCCACTTGGAACTCTTGGTATGAAAAGCAAAGGCACAATAATGTCGGCTGGTGTAGCAGATCATACCAACGAGGTGAAGTTCACTATTTTTGGCATTTTCATCAGTAACCCTATAAAAAAGCTGTTTAAAAAAATAATAACATGTAATTTAATACTGTATCTTTTTAAAAATGAGGAATAATAATTTGGTGAGTCATATATTAGACTATCTATGAAAAATACTTCTTATATAAGCTTCCCCAATCCACTATTATATTAGTACAGAAGGTACACTGACATTGTACTGAACAGAATTACTATTAACTATTAATTACTATTAACTATATAACTATTAATATTATTAGTCCAATAAAATCACTACAATTTAGTTCAGTAACACATTGTCTCCAATAACACAGAACTGACACTTTATATACATAAACTGGAAATGGGGGATAAATTACACAATTCCTAATAATTTTTTTACTGAATCACATATTTGAACAAACATTAACATACTTATAAAAGATAATTATCTAAAAGATTAATGGTGATATAAACCAATTCAAAATACATTAAGATGTTAATATGCATATTAAGAGATCAGTGCTATAGATGAATTTTGTATCTTAAACCTTTCTAGGTTAATATTTATATTGGTCATTACCCTACACACACACATATTTATCATCAATATCACCATTCTAGAGTGATATCGAATTAGAACACAAGATTTTTTATAACTAAAAGCCGTTCCTAGTCTACGCAAGAAAGGCATTCCACTTAGCCTGATTTGATGAACTTTATCAGCACTACATCTTTCCTTTAGAAAGATAATTTAATTCTGAAAAACAAAGTATATTATAATATATGAGTATGTTTTAAAAGAATTTAAAAACAAAAAGGAAGTGAATGAAAACAGTTGAGATACCCCAGGAAGATAAAGATGTGTTGCTAGATTCCGAACAACATCTTCAGTCAAGTCAGAATGCTCAGAATCCCAGACTAAACCAATTGTAACAATTTCTGGGCAATTCATTAAAACACGGCGAATTTTTATTTTTTGGCCACAGTTACTCTAAAGAAAAACACAAAAGGCAAATTTTGAAATTACTGAAACATATATACCATAGGTGATGCCTGACAGTTTGTACTATACATTAACAATCTTTACATACATCAGAAATCTATTTTTTCAGCATACTAAAATGGACTTTTATCAAACTAGTTGTCTTAATTATTGATTAAACAGGAAGTTTATTTTAAATCAAAGTACTTTGGTATCTTTGTAATTTTAAAGCAAGAAATCAATCTTAAAAAATGAGCCCTAAAACACTTGAAGTAATATTACATTAGAAAAAAGAATGATGCCACTTGTAATGTTTAATTTTTTTTTTTAATGTTTATCTTTGAGAGAGAGAGACAGAGACAGAGCATGAACAGTGGGAGGGGCAGAGAGAGCGAGACACAGAATCCGAAGCAGGCTCCAGGCTCTGAGTTGTCAGCACAGAGCCTGACGCGGGGCTCAAACCCACAAACTGCGAGATCATGACCTGAGCCGAAGTCGGACACTTAACTGAGCCACCCAGGCGCAGGGAAAAAAAGAAACTAACTTTCTCTTTAGTCAAATGACAGATGTCAGAACTTAAAAAAATTAATCAGCATACACTAAATCCTTCACAAAGAGTTTTTAATAGTGCTTAAATAAATAGCTCACATGGTATAAAGAGTTGCCTAAAATAACACTGAAAAAATAACATTTTAAAAAGCGTTTATTTATTTATTTTGGGGAGAGGGGTGGAGAGGGGCAAAGAGTGAAGGGAGAGAGAGTCCCCATCAGGCTCCACTCCATCAGCACAGAGCCCAATGTGCGGCTTGATCCCACAACAATGAGATAATGACCTGAGCCAAAATCAAGAGTCAGGCGCTTAACCAACTGAGCCACCTAGGTGCCCCTGAAAAATTAACTCTTAAAATTAATTCCATGTAGAATTACTATTTACATGGTAATTTCTGAATGTTTATTTTCAAGTTTGCAAACATATAAGCATACTAGCTTTCTCCAAATTATACTTACAGGACATTTCCTATAGTCATCAGTTGTATTTGCTGCTTGTAGCAACTCTGCAAACATTTCAGGCTTAAAACGTTCATGCCTTTCCATCATTCTTTCCACTTCATTGCTACAAAAGAAAGAAGCAGTCCCAAATGTGTCCTATGAACTTTAAAAAGATCTAACAAACTATGCATGAAAAGAAATTAAGTTCTCAATATGGGTATGATCATTTTTTCTGTTTAAGACAGGTTTTGTCTGAAAAATTAACCATAAAGTAAATTTCCATAAAGTGAAAAATTATGGAATTTGGCAGGTGCATGATGAAAAACATTTATTACCATGGTCTGGAACTACATGAACAAGATAATAAGATGCTCCAAGTTTTAAGTCAAATGTTTCTTTTACATTATTGTTTAACAAGTAGGGACTTGAGTTTAAACTCTGACCTAACCAGAACAACAAATTGTGGGAAAGGCTCCCTCTCTGGCCTCAAATTCTCAGAAACGAAGTTATCATTTTCAGCTAATAGAAGGGCCTTTTGCTGATTAATGCAGAAGTCCAAACCAAAACTAGTTAGGTCAGGTTTGTGCCTTATGAATGCTGACCATTTCATTAGAACGTAGGCAGGATATCTATGCCACTTTTTGTGTAGTCTCTCTTAGAATCTAATTTTTATATACCAAAATATTAAGTATCTTTAAACAACCATTTAAATATTTCCAAAAAGAAATGCAATGTAACCTTAAATATCCTTACTAGTTTCCATTCTAGATGTTCTGGTTCTGCTTAGTAATGTGAACTGTCCTAGAGTTGGATATACTTTACAGTTTCATGATTTAAATAATGTATAATATTCAGTAACAACTAAGAGCACCCATTCTTCTAAAGTACTTCATAAATGTATTAAAATGCACTAAATCTGACAAGCTCATTCAAATTGTACATTTAAAATAGTGTTTTTGTTAACATTTAAAATGACAATTTTTGGGGCGCCTGGGTGGCGCAGTCGGTTAAGTGGCCGACCTCAGCCAGGTCACGATCTCGCGATCCGTGAGTTCGAGCCCCGCATCGGGCTCTGTGCTGACAGCTCGGAGCCTGGAGCCTGTTTCCGATTCTGTGTCTCCCTCTCTCTCTGCCCCTCCCCCGTTCATGCTCTGTCTCTCTCTGTCCCAAAAATAAATAAAAAACGTTGAAAAAAAAAAAATTTATAAAATGACAATTTTTGTTAAGCCTGGAATTCAGTAACTGGTATTCAATACTTATTACCAATGAAAAGAAAGTGACTACAGTTAAACCTTAAATAACATGGAGATAAGGGGCGCTAACCTTCATGCAGTCCAAAATCCGCATACTAACTTCTGACCTGCCCCCAACCTAACTACTAATAGCCTACTGTTGGCCGGAAGCCTTACCAGTAACAGTTGATTAACACATATTTTATGTTATATGTAGTATATACTGTATTCTTACAAAAAGGCTAGAAAAAAGTAAATGTTATTAAGAAAATCATAAGGAAGATGTAATACATTTACAGTACCGCACATACATTTATTGAAAAATCTCCATCTAAGTGGACCTGTGCAGTTCAAACCTGTGTTACCGAAGGGTCAACCATAATTACCATTTAAAGTCTGGTTTCTTGCAATTTGTGGTGTAGACCTCTACAGAGAGACTGATGGAGCTCTAACTCTGTTACATAAGATACTGCCTCAGAGCATTGTCATTATATAAGAGTTTCAAAATAGACTTAAAGTTTTATAGTTTTTAATTTGTGGCCTATCCTTGTTCAGACACCATCCTACTTTTCATAAAAAGTGAAAAAAATGAACCTATAATTGACTGAAGTTTAGGGAATGTTTCCTTAAACCAATATCCCCAACTCTATATACTAAGAAAGATATTAAACACACTCAAATAACCAAATTGATATTATTCAATAGTCTTTAAGTAATATTGTGTTATATCAAAAAAAGCCAGGTAGTTTAATATTATAATGAAACAGATAAGCACCTGATATTCACTTTGTACAATGATTAAAATATTGATAGCATTTAAAAAAAAATTTTTTTTTAACGTTTATTTATTTTTGAGACAGAGAGAGAGCATGAACAGAGGAGGGTCAGAGAGAGAGGGAGCCACAGAATTTGAAACAGGCTCCAGGCTCTGAGCTGTCAGCACAGAGCCTGATGCGGGGCTCGAACTCACAGACTGTGAGATCATGACCTGAGCTGAAGTTGGACGCTTAACCAACTGAGCCACCCAGGTGCCCCTTAAAAATTTTTTTTAATGTTTATTTATTTTTGAGAGAGAGAGAGTGTGAGTAGGGGAGGGGCAGAGAGGGAGGGAGACACAGAATCTGAAGCAGGCTTCAGGCTCTGAGCTGTCAGCACAGAGCCCGACACAGGGCTCGAACTCACGAAGTGGGAGATCATGATCTGAGCCAAAGTTGTATGCTCAACCGACTGAGCCACCCAGGCGCCCCAATAGCATTTAGTAACTAACTGTTGAACTGATTTATTCTGATTAATAATTATTGATCCATGCTTTATTTTTTTGTATTAAAATACCTATAAACATTTATTCAATGTTTACCGTATATCAAATATTTATATTCTCAAATACCTGTTAGAAAATGTTCAAACAATTCTTATGTAAAGTCTAGGGATCATATGGATCCCTAATTAGTAATGTTTCATGCACAGGGAGGGAGGGGACAGCCAAGCATAGGCAAATTTTTATTTCAGGTTAATGTTGAGGCCTTAAACTCAATAAATCTAATGAAGAATTAATGTCACCATCCCCCCACCCCCCCTTTCTGCTTACCCTAGTTTCCATCACCATGATGGGATATGGAGCTGATGGGTCACTACAAAGATAGCACCTTAGCAAAAATGAAGAAATAATGTGCAGCTCCATTTACCATTGAGCTTGTCATTTTAAACTCTGCTTCACAATTCCAAAAACTTGGTGTAAATATAAACAGATACAAATTTTCACTAATATTTGGTACATTTCATTAAGTATACATTTTAGGCTAAAACAGAAACATCCAACTGAGACAGACGTCACTTAGTACTTCTGATGGCAGCATATTTTTTAAGTTTAAGACAGAGAGTAGATATTCACATATGTTATGGTTTTATAAAATAAATGCTCAATGTGCTTAAATGTATTATTAACGTCTCTGGTAAGGTTCTTACCATAGGGCTGTTGTAGAAATGTACCGCACAAATTCTGTAAAAGGTAGAGGATCTGATGATGCTCCACAGCTACGACACACACACTACAGGTAAAAACATGTTTAATTTATCAATCATAAAACATAAATGTAATACATATATTACATATATTTATTTATGTTATATATTATACCAAAGTACAAATGAATGAAATAAATATAACAAATACAATATCTAATAAGGTGGTTAAGCCATCTCACCTGTTCATACAGAGTCATGGCAAACTTCTGGTGAGTGATACAAGATTTAGAGGTACACATGTCTGCATCTCTGCTTGGCACTATATGAAAATGAATCCTCTCCAATATATTTTCCTAATTTAAAAATTAAAAGACAAATGACTTGTGAATCTTACAGAAGATACTTCATAATACAACTATTTTTAACTTTATAAATTTAAAAATCTTTTTAGGATTTTCCAAAGTGTTAAATTTAACAGCACCATATATATTGTCAGCTTTTCAGCTTTCCTCTTTAATCAACCCTTCAAATACCGTTCAGTTATTCACCTTTTGTAGTATTAGCTTTTTTAAAAAAATTAAATAAAAGAAACATTAATTTAATAAATATCTTTAATACCCTTTAAAAAATCAATTCATAGTGGCTGACATGTAGAATTTAATAGAAAACATAAGTTTCCCATATTTGCAGCATTCTCACATTGAAAAAAACAGTTGATCTTTTAAAAATCCTACTTGGGATATTTTAATAGTCTGTATAACTCACATTCAAATAGCAATGACAAAGGCTTGCAATACCTACACTAACATCCTAATGCAAGAAATCTGCTCTGCAAACAAATTTCATATTAAATTTCAAATTTATAATACAGATCAATAAGGAATATTTCTTTAACAATCCTTTTTAGCAAAAGCCTATCGAATGGATTCTTTATTTTTATCTAATGTTAATATTGAGAGACAGAGGGAGACAAAGCATGAGCAGGGGAGGGGCAGAGAGAAAGGGAGACAAAGAATCTGAAGCAGGCTCCTGGCTCTGAGCTGTCAGCACAGAGTCTGACTTGGGGCTCGAACCCACAAATCGCGAGATCATGACCTGAGCTGAAGTCGGATGTTAAACCGACTGAGCCATCTAGACACCTCCAATGGATTATTTTAATTAGCTAAACATCTGCCTCCTCTGCCCCAGGAAATTTAAAACCATTCAATTATTTAAGCCTAAATTTCTAGATATTCTATGAATTATCAAACCATGTACTAGGACATTTCACTTAAGTGAAAATAAACTATAAAATTTGGTATTGTACAAAATATATTTATATTTTAAATAATGGATCTATTATGAACATGAGAATTATGAAAAGTATATTTTAGGACTGTGTATGCTGTTTCGGACACACTTTAATCAACATGGAAAGTGTGTTAAGCAGTGCATTAGTCAAAGAGCTTTCCACCTGTCTGAGAAAATAGTAAAGATACTCATTAAAAAAATGATAATAACATATAAATGTCAAATCAAAAGTCATGAAACACACAGAGTTTTGAAGGGCGGGTAAGACAAGGATGCACTAAGCAGTATGGATTCCTTTCTATTGTTATAAATTTATGTTTCATTCCTCTCAAAATTCACATCACTTAAGGAAAACAAGCTAGTATCCTGATTTAGGGATTATCAAAAATACTTACAAAGCATTCTGCAGCATCATCCATAAGGCCCAGCTGAAATCGCTGCTCATCTTTGAAGCTTTCTGCTAGAGCGTGTCTTATATTATCCGAAGGAAGTGCTTTTTCTCGACTATGTTGAAACTGTGCAAATATTGTCTGGGGATCAACAAGTACATCAGTAAGCTTAAAGCCAACAACTAAAGAAACACTTAAGTAATTTCACTATAACAGAGTGAAACTCACACTATACCTAGAAATGGATATAGTCTTTTGCTCTACAATTCCATACAAAATTTATTTCTATCAACAATGCATAGAAATGGTTGCCCCAGTCTCTAAATTAAGTGTCAGTGTGCACAGAATTAAATGAGTTCTCAGTTCCCATCCTCAGAGATTCTGATTGAGTATGCTGAAGTCAGAAGTCAGGGCAATTTTTAAACTGTTCCCCAGCTAATTCTGATCCAAGTTGTTTAAGGAAAAGTTCTAAGTTGCTATAAATCTAAAAGTATGCTATAGGAATTAAAATTATGTTAACCAAAAATAAATAAACCTCAGAAAATGACAAATGCTGGTTTAAAAAGAAACAAAAGTTAGGTAAGTTCAATGGGATGACAACTTCCCACTAATTAAAATTGTCTTTAAAAACTGACACTGTACAATTTGTATGAAGTCAGACAAAAGATGATGACTTTTAATTTTTTGAAAAATGTTTTAATTTTCAAATTATCAGTTTTCCTCACTTGGAGCATTATTTCTAACCTAAGCCTAAAAAACGGTGGAAACACTCACAGAAACATGATTTAGGTATTAACCTGGTTTTCCATTTTCCTTATTGAATTTAAGGAAGAAAAACTAATAAGTTCCAATTTTATGACAATCACTTTAGGTGAGAGAAAGTGGGGGGAAAAAGGTTTTCAGTGACAACCCCACCAAGTAAGAATTGGTCATATTAAGTTCTTAAATAATTAGCTCAAGGGGTATGTCACCTCAAAATCAATTTTTTTTTCCAGATCAACATCTGATAGGCTAGGAAGATATTTCAAAAACCTGTTCCACTACTGTAAGAAAAATCTAATTTATAAATAAATAAGAAATTGAAAAATAAAGATGCCAAATGATATTAGATATCTAGAACTATAATTTTTAGGTATAATTACAAATATGAAAAAGCAAAAAATATTTTAGATATCATTTCTTATGTAAGTAATAAACTTTTCAAGGTAATGTTTAAGATATTAATCCTACACAAGAGTGTCATTTGTCATCTGTTTTTTGACTGCCTAGTGTATGTGAGGCATCTTCACTAGAATACAGACAAAAACACTGCCTTCGTGGAGTACACATTCTGGTTGTAGTAAGGGGAAGGCAAGTAACTAATTATATGTTGGAATATGATAGACACAATAGAGAAAAATAAAGACATAAAATAGAAGAGAGAAAAATAAAGTATTATAATAGAAATAGGGATGCTGAGAAAAGGGAGGTTAATTATTACCTAGGGTGGTCAGGGAGGGCCTCACTGATGTCCTCATTTGAGGACTGGCATAAAAGAAATAAGGCAGGGGGCGTCTGGGTGGCTCAGTCAGTTGAGCATCCGACTTGGGCTCGGGTCGTGATCTCACGGTTCATGAGTTCGAGCCCCACACAGGCTCGCTGCTGTCAGTGCGGAGCCTGCTCCGGATCCTCTGTCCCTCCCCCATTCATGCTCTCTCTCAAAAATAAATAAAAACATTTAAAAAAAAGATTTAAAAAGAAGAGTGTAAGCTACAAAAACATCTAGAAGAAAAGCATTCTAGACAAAAGGAGTAACAATGAAAACACTCAGATGGAAGCCAGCTCTGAGAAATTGGAAGGAGGTAGCCAGTTTGGCTAAAATGCAGTATGTGAGACAGGGAGTACGTTTTGGAGGCAGGTAAGTGATTATGTAAGGCTATGAAAGATTTAGGCTAGACATTTTAACTATACTAGTTTTTACAACTGGACAAAATATCCAAAATTTACTGTGGTGTAAATAAAATGCGGTATTGTAATTTGATCTAAGGTAATTCTTCATCCCCTAACAATAACCCTATTTTGCCATGTTCTAAAAAAGAGAGTGTAAAATTGCCTTCTTTGGTGATTTATATTCAGGAATATAAATCAAAATAAAGCATGAAAATCACTTTTTATTTTCTTGTATGTATGTGTGTGTAAAAATATTCAAGAATGTAAAAGAATGAAATGTTTCTCTCTGAAACATGTTAATAAAATCTTAATAATAATCTTAGTAATTTTTAGGTAAAAATCTCAACGACATAAATGAAATGCTACTATATACATGATTCCCTGTTTCTGTCTTTGTCTCTCTTCCATCTATTTTCATCCAAGTAGCCAAACAGATCCAGTTGAAATATTACATCTAATTAAAACAGATTATATCACTCTTCCACTCAAAACAATCCTGAGACTTCCTAAATCGCTCAAGAGGAAAGCCAAGGTTCTCACAAAGGTCTAGAAGGACGTACACAATATGGACTCCTGTTCCAGTTATTTATTGCTCCGTAGCAAACCACCACAAAATGTAGATACTACAAATAACATTTATTTTGATCACAAATCATCAATTTGGGTGAGAACAGCTCGATTCTGCTCCACTGGGAGTTATCTAGGACAGTTTGAATGCTGGAACCCAGAATCATCCGAAGGTTGCTCATTACATAGAGCAGTTGATGGTGGCTGTTGGCACTACCAATCAGCTTGGGACTTCTGATATAGCTGTGGCCAGCTTGGCCTTCTCGCAGCATGGGGGCTCACTCCCAAGAATGACACCCCAACAGACAGAGCCAGATAGAAACTTTACCAGCTTTTCTAATCTAATCTAATCTCAAATGTCTGCAGCATCATTTCTGCTACATTCTATTTCATTGGGATGAATCCTTAAGGCCAGCCCATATTCAAAGAATTAGACTCCACCTTTTGATAGGAAGAGTGCAGAAGAATCTGAAGATATGTTTTAAAGCCACGAAAATTCACCTTACTTCTGAGCTCCCCTCCTATCATTCTCCCCCTTGCTCAGAAAGCTTCCACCACCCAGATTACCTTGAATGTGTCACACATACTCACCTTAGGACCTTTCCAGTTACTGTTTCCCTACTTCCCTGGAATATTCCATTCCGTCACCTCTTCCAGGTTATAGTTTAAACTTTCTCAGTGAGGCTTTCCTGGCTACTTAACACTCTCTATTCCCTTTCCCTGATTTACTTCCCCTCCTTTTTTAATTATTACCACCTAACATACTTTATATTTTGCTTACTTATTTTCCCCTGTCCTACAAGAATATATAAGCTCCATGAGGTCTGACGCTTTATCAGACTGTTCATTGCTGTATCCTCAGTAACTAGAGGTGCACAAAATTCAGTAGCTCAAACGTTTTACAAAATGAATAAAGAATTGTTTCAAAATAGTGAAAAATATAACATTCCTAATATTTTATACTATTTAGAATATTAATTTTCACTGTTCTTCCATAAAAGGGGGGACCATAAAGCTGAATAAATCATATTTTAAGAATTCACCTTCAAAGCTCTAAGTCATCTTGACAATGAACTTTAATTTCAAATAAACTAACCAAATCTGTCAACTAAACCAAACAAGCTATCAAATACAATTAAATTTTAAAAGGTTACCTTCAATGCACAAAATATACAGGCATCTCCCTGACAAACATGTCCAGTTAGAACCCGTAAGCTTCTTCGGAATATATCCAATTGCCATAAAACCTAAAAAATTGTAAGAAAAAAAAACAGTGAAGAAAGAAATATAATAAAATTTTTCTTACTAAGATAAAAGACAGATTTCAGTATTTTTTTAATTGTAGAAGGCTAATAACTTCTTTTAATCTCTTGTGCACAGACATATACAACCCCTAAAACTAACAGCAACTATTAAACTGCTACATACATGTAGTGAATATATATAAAATGGGTTTAGAAGACATTCCTGTTGATTCACATGCAAAAACTGACAGACACAGAATAAGAAAAAACTAATTCCTCAGTTAAGGATTTTATATGAACAGGAAACATGCGACACTGAATGGAGAACTTGGCAGTGACATGAAAAAGGAAGTGATTATAATACTTGGAACAAACTGAACTTTAGCAAGGAAAAAAATTGGAGTTGAAAGGTAGGGTGTATCAAATAAGGGTCAGTATGTAACAGCAAGAAAAAAAATGAGGAGGCCTCTGGTCACTGTATACTGAATGAAAAAAGGGCCAGCTGTGTGGTAACGGAGACAGCACAGTAAAAAGCATCAATTAAGGAGTAATATGAATATATTTGCTGCAATTATGCATTTGTTAGTTGTTACTAAAAGACAAGGACAAATAAAAACCACTGTAACTGTTTCAATAAATCAATCCAGTACTTAAAATCATTCTAAAAAAATCTGAAAAATGTACAGTGAGGATAATTTTGCCTGCTTCATTGCTGTTCTTGTAAGGATTAAATAATATGTAATAATACATAAAGTATTTAGAGGAGTGCCCAGTACATAATTGGCACAAATGCCAGCTGCTATTTGTTGCTATAATTACTATTACAAGAAACAGATAAGATCTCCAAGTTTCCCTTTAACTTTCATTTTCTCAAATAATAGAATTTAGAAAACCCATTAACGAGCACTTATTTCTCCCAACTAGAAACAAAGATTAATAAAAACAAATGATTTTAATAAGTTCCTATATTTTCAATTACTCAATAACTAAAGGTCATTTCAGAATTTCCCTTTGACAGTTGCTTTTTCTTAAAGAAAACTAATAGAATCCATTTATCTATAATAAATAATTAGGTGTTTTACAAAGCACATGAAAATGTTTAATAATTTTCTTGCATATCATACGTATCAAATCATACCATAAAATACATGGTGTTGGAATTCATTCATTCATCCACCAAGATGAAGACCATGACAGTACAACCTCGGGATGTGTCACAGCACTTTGCTTAATAATATAACATCTGAAGGTGGGCTACCTGGGTATTAATTTTGGATTTACTGCTTACCAGCTCTTGGGCTGACTTGAATAAAATATTTTCTGAAACTCAATTTTCTCATCAGTTAAATGAAGATAAAAGCAGTATTTACCTCTTAGGATTGTTGGAGGAATTAGATAAGAGAGAACATACAGTGTTCAGGTTAAGTACCAACACACAGTAAGAACACAATAAATGTGAGCTATTAAAGATTATAACTTTGTTTTCAGAGAATTTAAAACCATACCATATGTCATAACTACTTAATTGTAGTTACATCATCAGATAAAATTCTAAACTATTCAGCCAAAAGAGAATACCTTCCATAATCTGCTTATAAGGCTAGTGATGTGATTCTTTTAAATGTAACTGGAATGGGGGCGCCTGGGTGGCTCAGTCAGTTAAGCGGCCGACTTCGGCTCAGGTCATGATCTCACGGTCCGTGAGTTCGAGCCCCGCGTCGGGCTCTGTGCTGACAACTCAGAGCCTGGAGCCTGTTTCAGATTCTGTGTCTCCCTCTCTCTGACCCTCCCCTGTTCATGCTCTGTCTCTCCCTGTCTCAAAAATAAATAAAACGTTAAAAAAAATTAAAAAAAAAAAATGTAACTGGAATGTTTTCCGGGTTAGCAAAATGTTTAAATTACACTAGATCTAAACTATAGAAAAAATACTTTGTGTGACTTCTCTATACATTATTCAGTGTAATAGTTTAACTCTTATTTTAACAAAATAGCAAAAATTATTCTAATTGTAGTTAATCCTTATCCTACTTCATTTTAAAATGTTGACTACAAGCAACCAATGGATCCAGGGAGAAATCAAAGAAAAAAATTTAAGTGATATCTTGCCATCTGCAACAACATGGATGGACTTAGAGGGCAATAATGCTAAGTGAAATAAGTCAGGGAGAGAACAACAAATACCATATGATTCCACTCATATATGGAGTTTAAGAAACAAAACAAACAAGGGAAAAAAGAGCCAAAATAAAAAATAGACTCTTAAATACAGAGAACAAACTGATGGTTGCTACCAGGTCAATGGGTCAGGGATGGGTGAAATAGATAAAGGGGATTAAGAGTATATTTATCTTGAGCACTGAGAAATGTACTGAATTGTTGAATTCTTATATTGTACCCCTGAAACTAATATGCAAGTTAATCACACTTGAATAAAAAACCAAGGGGAATGGGGCACCTGGGTGGCTCAGTTAAGTGGCCCATTCTTGATTTCAGCTCAGGTCATGATCTTGTGGTTTGTGAGTTCCAGCCCCGCATCGGGCCCTCTGCTGACAGCTCAGAGCCTGGAGCCTGCTTCAGATTCTGTGTCTCCCTCTCTCTCTGCCCCTGCCCCATTTGTGCTCTGTCTCTCTCAAAAATAAATAACATTTTTAAAAAGTTAAAAAAAAAAAAGGGGGGGACTGCTTAGAAATGTGGAGTGGGCGGAACCCCTAAGACAAATGAAAATGGAAACACAATGTTCCCAAATCTAGGGTATGCAGCAAAAGCAGTTCTAAAGACATTCACAGCAATACAGGCCTACCTAAAGAAACGAAAGTCCAAATAAATTAACTTTACATGTAAAGACTCTAGAAAAAGAACGAAACCCAAACTTAGTAGAAGGAAATATGATAAAGATCAGAGTAGAAATAAATAAAAGACAGACTAAAAAAAAATTTTTTAGAAAAGACCAGTGAAACTAAAAGCTGGTTCTTTGAAAAGAAAAAAAAAAAACAAAAACCAATAAACCTCAAACCCCAGAATTAGTTTAACAGGTGAATTCTACTAATCATTTAAAGAGTTGGTAATTATCTTTGTCAAAAATTAAAGAAGAAACACTTCCAAACTCATTCTACAGAGCCAACATTACCCTCATATCAAAACCAGACAAAGATACAGCACACAAAGAAAGAAAATAACAGGCCTATAGTTCTGATGAATACAGATGCAAAAATCCTCAACAAAATACTAGCAAACCAAATTCAACAGTACACGAAAAGGATCATACACCATTATCAAGTGAGATTTATTCCAGGGATCCAAGGGTGGTTCAATATCTGTAAATTAATCAACATTATGCTACATTAACAAAACAAAAATCTTATGATCTTAATATATACAGAAACAGCATCTGACAAAAATTCAACATCATTTATGATAAAAACTCTCAACAAAGTTAAATGTAAAAGAAACATACCTCAACATAACAATGACCATATATGACATAGAATAACATACTCAACAGTGAAAAACTGACAGCTTTTCCTTTAAGATCAGGGACAAGACAAAAATACCCACTCTGGTCATTGTTATTCAAGAAGTCCTAGCCACTACAATTAGATAAGAAAAGAAATAAAAGGCATCTAAGTTGAAAGGAAGTGAAACTGTCACTATTTGCAAATGATGTGATAATATACATAGAAAACCCTAAAGACTCCACCAAAAAACTTAGAATGAATTTAGTAAAGTCACAGAATACAAAATTAACATGTGGAAATTAGTTGTTTCTATACACTAATAATGAGCTATCAGAAAGAGAAATTAAGAAAACAATACCATTTAAATTGCATCAACAAAAATAAAATACCTAGGAATAAATTTAACAAAGGAGTTGAAAGACCTGTACAGGCATACTTCTGAGATATTGCAGGTTCAGTTCTAGACCACCACCATAAAGCTAATACTGCAATAAACCAGTCAAATAAACTTTTTATTTTCCCAGTGTATACAAAAGCTATGTTTACCCTATACTGTCATCTATTACATGTGCAATAGCATTAGGACTAAAAAACGATGTACATACCTTAATTTAAAAATATTTTATTGCCAAAAATGATAACCATCATCTGAGCTTTCAGAAAGTTGTAATTATTCTATTGGTGGAGGGTCCTGCCTCAATGTTGATGGCTGCTCACTGATCAGGGTAGTGGCTGTATAAAGCTGGGGTGGTTGTACAATTCTTTTTTTTTTTTTTTTTTGGCAGTGGTAGGGTGGGGTTGTCTTCCAGTAAGGACTGGAAACCCTGCCAGACAAATTCTAAAAGAGCTGTAACACTCACAATTTCTTAAAATAAGACCATAAACCTTGCCACATTGCCTTCCTTTCGCCAACTATTTTTATGTAGCATGCAATACTGCTTGACAGAATTTTACCCACAGTACAACTTTCAAAATTGGACTCAATCTTCTCAAACTCTGCTGCTGCTTTATCAACTAAGCTTATGTAATATTCCAAATCCTTTGTTGACATTTCAACAATCTTCACAGCATCTTCCAAGAGTAGATTCCATCTTAAGAAACTACTTTCTTTGCTCATCTGTAAGATGTTCTCATCCACTGAAGTTTTATGAGATTGCAGCAATTCACATCTTCAAGCTCCACTTCTAATTCTAGTTCTCTTACTTTTTCCACATCTGCAGTTACCTCCTCTACTAAAGTTGTAAACCCCTCAAAGTCATCCATGTACTTCTTCCAACCTATTAATGTTGATATTTTGACCTCTTTCCATGAATCATGAATGTTTTTAGTAACATCTAGATTCATTAGTCTTCAAGAATATTTTTTTTTTTTTTTTTTTTTTAAATTTTTGGGACAGAGAGAGACAGAGCATGAACGGGGGAGGGGCAGAGAGAGAGGGAGACACAGAATCGGAAACAGGCTCCAGGCTCCGAGCCATCAGCCCAGAGCCTGACGCGGGGCTCGAACTCACGGACCGCGAGATCGTGACCTGGCTGAAGTCGGACGCTTAACCGACTGCGCCACCCAGGCGCCCCTAGAATTTTTTTTTTTTTTTAATTTTTTTTTTTTTCAACGTTTTTTAATTTATTTTTGGGACAGAGAGAGACAGAGCATGAACGGGGGAGGGGCAGAGACAGAGGGAGACACAGAATCGGAAACAGGCTCCAGGCTCCGAGCCATCAGCCCAGAGCCTGACGCGGGGCTCGAACTCACGGACCGCGAGATCGTGACCTGGCTGAAGTCGGACGCTTAACCGACTGCGCCACCCAGGCGCCCCATCCCCTAGAATATTTTTAATTTACCTTGCCCAGATCCATCAGAGGAATCAATGCCTATGCCTATAGCCTTATGAAAGCTGTAGCCTTATGAAATGTTTTTTTGTTTGTTTTTTTGATGGAGTGCCCAAGCAGGGGGAGGAACAGAGAGAGGGAGAGAAAGAATCTTCAGCAAGCTCCATCCCCAGCACGAGCCTGATGCAGGACTCAATCTCACCACCCTGAGATCATGACCTGAGCCAAAATCAAAAGTCAGATGCTCAAATGATTGAGCCACCCACGTGCCTCTGAAATGTATTTCTTAAATAGCAAGACTTGAAAGTGAAAATTACTCCTTGCAGAATGGATGTTGTGTTAACAGGCATGAAAACAACACTAATCTCACTGTACATCTCCATCAGAGCTCTTGGGTAACCAAGTGCATTGTCAATGAACAGTAATATTTTGAAAGGATTCTTTTTTTCTGAATAGTAAGTCTCATTAGCAGGATAATTTGATAAACCATGTGGTAAACAATGCGCTGTCATCTTTGTTGTTCCATTTAGAGGGAATGGGCAGAGTAGATTTAACATAATTTTTAAGGGCCCTAGAATTTCTGAAATGGTAAATAAGTACTGGCTTCAATTTAAAGTCACCACCTACATTAGCCCATAACAAGATATCCTGTCCTTTGAAGCTTTGAAGCTGGGCTTTGACTTCTCTTTTCTAGCTACGAAAGTTCTAGGTGGCATCTTCTTTCTATAGAAGGATGTTTTGTCTACACTGATAGTCTGTTGCTTAGCGTAGCCACCTTCATGAGTTATCTTAGCTAGATCTTCTGGGTAACTTGCTGCAGCTTCTACATCAGCACTTGCTGCTTCATTTTGCACTTTCTGTTATAGAAAAGGCTTCTTTCCATAAACCTCATAAACCAACCTCCACTAGCTTCAAACATCTCTTCTGCAGATTCCTCACCTCTCTCAGCCTTCATAGAATTGAAGATAGTTAAGGGCTTACCTCTGGATTAGGTTTTGACTTAGGGGGATGTTGTGGCTGATTCGATCTTCTATCCAGACTGCTAAAACTTTTTCCATTTCAGCAAGAAGGCTTTTTCACTTTCTTATCATTTGTATTTTCACTGGAGTAGGACTTTTAATTTCCTTTGAGAACTTTTCCTTTGTATTCACAACTTTGCTGTTTGGCACAAGAGGCCTCACTTTCAGCCTCTCTCGACTTTTGCAATGCCTTCCTCACTAAACTTAATCATTTCTAGCTTTTGCTTTAAAGTGAGATACATGAGGCTGCCTTTCACTTGAACACTTAGAGGGCACTGTAGGTTTATTAATTGGCCTAATTTCAATGTTGTTATGTCTCAGGGAATAGGGAAGCCCAAAGAGAGGGAGAGACATGAGGGAACAGCCAGTCAGTGAAGCAGTTAAAACACATACAACATTAACCAATTAAGTTTGCTATCCCATATGGGTGCAGTTCGTGGTGCCCCAAAACAATTACAATAGTAATATCAAGGCTAGTAATTACAGATCACCATCACAAATATAATAATGAAGAAGTCTGAAATACTCCAAGATTTTAAAAAATGTGACTAAGCCACACAAAGTGAGCAAATGCTATCGGAAAAATGGTGTCCACAGACGTGTTTGATGTAGGGTTGCACAAACCTTCAGTTGGTAAAAAAAAAAAAAAAAAAAAAGAAAAAAAAAAAAGGCAGTACCTGCAAGGTGTAATAATGTGAAGCACAATAGAGCGAGGTATGACTGTACTCTGAAAGCTGCAAGACATTTGTTGAAAGAAATCAAAGATGACACAAATGGAAAGATATTCCATGCTCATGGATTAGAAGAATTAATATTCTTAAAATGCCCATACTACCCAAAGCAATCTACAGATTCAATGCAATGCTCATCAAAATAGCAATGACATTCTTCACAGAAATAGAACAAATAATCCCAAAATTTGTATGGAACCACAAAAGACCCTGAGTAGCCAAAGCAATCTTGAGAAAGAAGAACACAGCTGGAGGCATTATGCCTCCTGATCTCAAACTATACTACAAAGCTATAGTAATCAAAATGGTGTGGTAAACACAGGAATACAGAGACACATAAGTCAATGGAACAAAGAGCCCAGAAATAAACCCATGCTTATACGGTCAATTAATATATGACAAAAGAAGAACATACAATGGAGAAAAAAACAGTCTATTCAATAGTGTTGGGAAAACTGAACAGCTACATGAGAAAGAATGAAACTGAACCACATTTACACAACATACAAAAATAACTTCAAAATGGATTAGAGACTTGAATGTGAAACCTGAAACCATAAAATTCCTAGAAGAAAAGATACGCACTAAGCTCTATCTGATATCAGTAATACGTTTTTTTTGGACCAATCTCTTTAGGCAAGGGCAAAAAAGCTAAAATAAACAAATGGGATTGCATTAAGCTAAAAGCTTTTGCAGAGCAAAGGAAACCATCAACAAACCAAAAAAGGAGGACACCTGACTGGCTCAGTTGGCAGATCATGTGACTCTTGATCTCAGGGTTGTAAGTTTGAGCCCCACACTGGGTGTAGAGATTACTTAAAAATAAAAAATATTTAAAAAACAAAACAAAAAGGCAGGGGCACCTGGGTGGCTCAGTCAGTTGGGCGTCCAACTTCGGCTCAGGTCAGGATCTCACAGTCTGTGAGTTCAAGCCCCACATAGGTCTCTGTGCTGACAGCTCAGAGCCTGGAGTCTGCTTAGGATTCTGTGTCTCCCTCTCTCTGTGCCCCTCCCCCACTCGTGTTCTGTCTCTCTCTCTCTCTCTCTTGCTCAGAAACAAACACAAAAAGAAACAAAAAGAACAAAAACAAAAAGGCAACCTAATTAATGGGAAAAGAGATTTTCAAATCATACATATGATAGGGGATTGTTATACAAAGTATATAAGGAACTCATAAAACTTAATATCAACATCAACAACAACCCAATTAAAAATTGGGCAGAGGACTTGAATAGATATTTTTCCAAAGAAGACATACAGATGGCCAACAGACACATGAAAAGATGTTCAACATGGAAATGCAAATCAAAACAATAAGATATCATTTCACAAGTATCAGATTGGCTATTATCAAAAAAGACAAAAGAATAACAAGTTTTGGTAAGGATGTGGAGAAAAGATAACCGTCATGCACTGCTGGTGGGAATGTAAATTAGTGCGTCACTACTGAAAACGGTACATTTTAATAATGTCTACTTTTAGGGGCGCCTGGGTGGCGCAGTCGGTTGAGCGTCCGACTTCAGCCAGGTCACGATCTCGCGGTCCGTGAGTTCGAGCCCCGCGTCAGGCTCCGGGCTGATGGCTCGGAGCCTGGAGCCTGTTTCCGATTCTGTGTCTCCCTCTCTCTCTGCCTCTCCCCCGTTCATGCTCTGTCTCTCTCTGTCCCAAAAATAAATAAAAAATGTTGAAAAAAAAAAAAAATTTAAAAAAAAAAAAAAAAAAAAAAAGTCTACTTTTAGTAATTTCTTACAAGACATACTCCACAATTTATTTCTCAGTGGTTTTTAAAAGTATTCATCAAACTGCATAACAATATTTACATTCTGAATTCTTAAAAATGAAGTCAGGCTTTTTCTAACAAAATCTATTTGAATAATTGTTTTGTTAGTAAGGATTGGTTTTGAAAATTAGTTTACATGGCACACATTTTAACATCCGGGACAACAGATCTCCTGAATTGAAGAGATAGAGGTGGAAGTTCAGGGACACCAAAGCAGCTAGAATTGGCAGGGCAGAGAACTGCAGAGGAGAGAGCTGCACAGAGCAAATACCAGAGCTCTACAGAGGGTCCCCTTTGAGTATCCAGGCAATACTGTGAGAAAACCACCTATGGCTGGGGAAAGAAGTATTCCAAAAGATTAGAGGGGATAGTGCCCAGAACTCAAACCCACGCAGGACAGTGCCTGCTCCCAACAGCCGAAGTTGAGTGCTTCATAATTCACAGATAATTGATTAAAGAAAGAAGGGTCTTGTCCAGTAGTAGATAAATTAATCCTAGGTTAAACACAACTCTGGGACTGCCTGACAAAGCTTAAAAGTAAAATGATCAGGGGCGCCTGGGTGGCGCAGTCGGTTAAGCGTCCGACTTCAGCCAGGTCACGATCTCGCGGTCCGTGAGTTTGAGCCCCGCGTCAGGCTCTGGGCTGATGGCTCGGAGCCTGGAGCCTGTTTCCGATTCTGTGTCTCCCTCTCTCTCTGCCCCTCCCCCGTTCATGCTCTGTCTCTCTCTGTCCCAAAAATAAATAAAAAACGTTGAAAAAAAAATTTTTTTTAAAAAAATAAAAATAAAAAAAAATAAAATGATCAAACTGTTTCCAAATAAAGTATACCAGAACGAAGTTCAAGAATATTTCTAGGAATATAAAAATATCCATCACCCAACAAGATAAAACTCAAAATGTCTTACATCCAATAAAAAATCACTAGACATTAAAATAAACAAGAAAACATATTCCCAAATGAGGATAAAAATCAGTTGAAACCCATAATTTGCAGAATGACAGAATTAGTAGACAAGTACATTAAAACAATAACTATATTTCAAATGTTCAAGATGCTATAGAAAAGACTGAACATGTTAAGTATAGACTTCAAAAAGATTTTTAAAAGACCCAGATCAAACTTCTAGAGGTAAAATTACAATGTCTGAAATCAAAATACGCTGGATGGGATTAATAGATTAGACACTGCAAAGGAAAGGATTAATGAAGTTGAAAACATAGTAATAGAAACCATACAAAATGAAATCAAGAGAAAGAAAAAAAGATTGAGAGTGAAAATGAAAAGAGCATCAGTGGGCTGTGGGACAACCTGAGGCAACCACTTTTATATATAATTGGAATCCTCCAAAGGAAGAGACAGACAAAAAAGTTTGAAGAAATAATGGTTGGGGAGCCTGGTAGCTCAGTCAGTTAAGCATCCAACTTCGGCTCAGGTCATGACTTCATGGTTCATGAGTTCAAGCTCCGCGTTGAGCTCTGTTCTGACACAGTCAGAAATAATAGTCAAAAACTTTCCAAGTTTGATTAAAATCATAAACCCACAGATCTAAGATGCTCAATAAGCCCAAACACAAGAAACATGAAGAAAACTATGTTGAGGCACATCAATATCAAATTGCTTTAAGCTAGTGAAAAAAAGAAAATTTTATAAGGAGCCAGAGAACAAGGACACATTACATACAGAGGTACAGAGAATGACAGTTTTTCATTAGAAATAATGCAAGCCAGAAGATAAAGGGCCAAAATCTTTAAAGTACTGAAAGAGAAAAACTGCCAACTTAGATAGACTTCTTTAATGAGTAAAAATATCTTTCAAAAACAAAATTGAAACATTTTTTTCCAGACACACAAAAGCTGAAAGAACTCATTAACAACAGATCTGACCTACAAGAAATGTTAAAAGACTACCTTCGAGGAGAATAAGTGATACCAGGATCTACACAAAGGAGTGATGAGCAACAGAAACGGCAATAACTATGTAGAGGAGTATAAATAACCTTCATGGTAAAGAGCAATGGAATGTTCATTTAAAAAAAATATATTGCCACTGGAATATTTATCCATTTTCTGTACCATGTGAGTATGCTTTACACAACTACATACTGCATTTTGGAAGCCAGAGAAAAGGACAGAAATAGAAATATATATACATATATGTTTAAAAAAAAAAAAAAGACCTAGAAAAGGGTTAACAGAAAAATATTTGTGATAGAAGCCCTTTCTCACAGCTGATTTAATTAAAAGCATTTCATTCCACGTTTTTTTGGTATACAGTATTTCCCTATATCCAGTGCCATTCAATAAATATTTTCCTGCACTTCTCATAGCACTTAATGCCAGTGGGATCTTTAGGCCAGGGAAGAACAGTGACTGCCATTTAAGGGTCCCAATGTATATCAGAATGCTGATAGAAAAGCAAGGTTAGTACATATTTGCTAATTAAAAGAATTTCAACAAGGACTGAAGCAAAATGGATTAATTTTCAATTCCACTAAAATAGTGGTGTCTAAATTATGATACCACAGAGACGATTTAAGGCCGCAGTGGAAGGCGAAGGGAGTTTGAATCCTGAGAATTAACTGTGCATTCTCATCTCAACCCAGGCTATCTATGGGGATTCCACTAGATTCCTTTTAAAAGAACGGGAGGGGGGGGGGGGGGAAGAGATTAGTTGATTCAAAAAAACTATTTTATGTATTTCAGAAACATATTTTTAACTTACTAAATAAACATTTTAAGTCAAAAGATGTTTTTATAGCGTAGATATGCATTATTCTGTTGCAAAAACATTCCCATTTATATTAAACAAATAATATTCACTTCTGTTTATAATAAAAAAACAAAATGCCAAGCCAAAATATTTTTGATACAATTAAAAGTAATATTAAAAAGGCTTTCCAGTCAATAATAACTTTACTCTTAATTTACAGTATAAGAAACATTAAACAAAGGACTTCTTGAAAAGCACTTTTGAAAATTAAACAAGAAATTATGGTCTCACCTGTACAGCACTATTAAGAAAGCAGCTGTTTTGTCCTGGTTCATTTAACAAGCCTTTGGTAGGGGCTAGGGACAGCATACTTCCAGGTTGATAAGCTTTTCCAAGATTGCCACCAGGTTTCCGTAAGAATTTCACCCATGCCATTTTCAAGAAACTCTGTTTACATTAAAGCTAAGAATTATATATTTTACATGATGTTTCTGATGATAAAAGGGATGATGTCTTGAATTGTCCACCTAAATTCAATGCAGTCAATTATAATAACATAAGTTTCCAAGTCCATATCTTTCCTGTTGCTGTAAATTTTTGATGACTTTGTCAAGCAAAAATAGGGTACACAAACACTGAAGTTCTAAAAAAGAAAGCTATTTTAAACATGACCTTAAAATTTTTATATGTGTTTAATTTTATAAGAGAGTTGTATAGTTACGGTAAAAAAAAGATTTTTTTTTTTAAACTTCTAAAAACAATGTCAATGAACAAATAATTTTCTTTGAAGTACAAGCCATTTGTCTTGATGATTTAAAACCCAGATGATACAAAAAGATGTTGAGTTCGCATTTGGCACGATTCCTTTGGTCATCTGTTTTCCTTATGTTTTTTTAATAAGAAGATTCTCTTTTCCAGGTGAAGTTATCAAAGGTGACTCCATATTTGTTATCAACGTGACTTCAAAGCAAATCTACAAGAAAGAAAATAGATGTTTAAATAAAAGTAAAGGCTAATCAAGAAAATTGCTACCTTACTATTTGAACACAAATACCGAATATATACCCAAGGAAGATTATAATAATGTTCTAAAATATAAAAATGAAAACATTATTCTTCATTAAAAACTTTAAAAAAATATCCATGTGACATCAATCACAACCTACTTGAACATTTCAATGGTGAGTGGTTTCATAAGGCAAATATTTTACAGAAAACTAGAATTAAATTAGATCTCAGGTAGTATTTTCAAAAGTACTAACTTTGTTGTCAACACTAAATTGCCTTGTTTATTAAAACAAATACTTATACAGACATTCTATGTTATCTTTCTTACACAGAATCATATCATTTTCCCAAGAAACCCAGGAGATTTTACACAAATTGATATGCATTAAATAACTCAGAAGAGGGGCGCCTGGGAGGCTCAGTCGGTTAAGCTTCTGACTTTGGCTCGGGTCATGATCTCGCGGTTCGTGGGGTTGAGCCCTGCGTTGGCTCTGTGCTGTCAACTCGGAGCCTGGGGCCTGCTTTGGATTCTGTGTCTCCCTCTCTCCCTGCCCCTCTCCCACTCATGCTGTCTCTCAAAAATAAGTATTAAGAAAAAAAATTTTTAAATAAAAAATAAATAAAATAACTCAGAAGAAACCTTAAATTGATAAACAAATCTTGGTGAACTAAAGTAAATTTCTACATTATTCACAAATGCATGTTCTTGACTAAAAGGACTTTAAATTTAATCAAAAGCAATTATCACTGAGGTGCCTGGCTGGCTCAGTCAAAAAAGCGTGCAATTCTTGGTCCCAGCGTCATGAGTTCGAGCCCCAAATTGAGTGTAGAGATTAGTTAAATAAATAAAATTTTAAAAATAAAACAAGTATTATTAATAAGTTTTGTTTAATCAATTAAACTTCCTTCCTATATTCATTCACTCAACAAACATTTACTGAGCCAGGTATTCTGCCAGGCACGGGGACTAATAATGAGGAAAGGCAGACAATAATACAATGAGTAACAACTTGTAACTTGTACTAGAAGAGCTATGTGCTGAGTGCTAACAGAAAAACAATGCAAGGAAAGAGGGTGGAAAATGCATATAAGGTGAGACAGTTTGCACTTTTAAACAGGATAGTCATGGAAAGTTTAGTTGCGAATTGTTACCTTTGCACAAATGTTTGAAGGAGGTGAAGATACCACCCGGGAAAAAGACATCCCGAACAGAGTGAATTTGAATAGCATGCTTAGCATGTTGGGAAAATGGTAAGCTATTCAATGTGGCAGAAGAAATGTGAACAAAGAACAGACAAGATGAAAAGGAGGGATGGGAACAGATCATGTGGGGCACTGAAAAACCTCTGTGAGGACTTTGGCTCTAAACTCTTTTTCAAAGCACAAAAACCTACGAAAGAATGAGATAGATCAGTTCAATACCAATGGTCAAATGCCCACTAAGGAAAGCATTGAGGAATAAAGAAGCATCTTATCTAAAGAATTAAAGCCAGGGCTTACTTCCAGCCCAACATATTAGCTCATCACTTATTAGCTGTTCGGTCTTAGATAAATCCTTATCCTCTCTGATTTACAGCTTCTTCATCTATAAAATGGAGATAACAATAATAGCCCCAATTAACATAGATTAAATGTTTCAAGAATTCTAAAACACTATACTATGTTAGTTGTTTCCTTTTTAACTCTGTGGATTGCAACCTTCCCTAAAGTGATCTAAATGATCCCCAAATATTTAATATAAATTAAGTTTTTAATAAATGCATATTACAACATTAAAGGAGCTCTACATTGGTAGTAAATTTGTATTTTTAATGAAAGAATCCTATTAAAATGATACTCTTTCATCATTTACTAGGCACCAGGTTTGCATCATGAACTGTGCTGAAGTATATAAAACAACCCCTCCCTTTAATGAGCTTACTTTGGTGAAGGGCAAACACACAAACAGATAATTTTAAAATACTGTGGCTTCCACTCTTGTGCAAGATGTCAAACTAGTATATGCCCTCTGCTCCCTAACCCCAGCCCAAGTCTGGAGATTATACAAAAGGAATAGGTAGCCAAATGAGAAACAGGAAGAAACCTTAAGGACACCAAAGTAACTGGCTTCTAAAGTGGGAGGGAAACAGCAGCCAAGAAATAGAGAGGGACAAGAGCTACAGACTGGAAAAGAGCTTTCAAGTTAGGACCTTTTCCTTTCTTCACATTGCTCTCGGCAGAGAATTCCCACCCCACACAATGCAATGAAACAGGAAAGTTCAGCTACCCCGCTAGTGCCATCTGGAGTGTAAGGGAGATTATAACATTATAACAACAGGAAAGCACTAGAGCACAACCAGTTTGGTTACCAGTTTGGGAACTGGTAACAAGTACGGGGACCTGCAAGGGCCCTGTGTGTTCTCTCATGCCTACTTCACAAATAGAACAGAGATTAGTAGGATCTGGAAAAAATCATGCCGCTAGGCTGGGTAACAGTCTCAGGCTGCATCACTCCAGATCAAGCCCCTCTACTCACATCCTACCTCTACTCACTGAAATCATTTGAATAAACACAAATGAGAGTTCACCCTTCTCATGTAAACATTATTAGTTTGTAATTTGGTTGTACTCCAGGAAAAAGACAACCAGACACTTGAGGAGTAGGAGCAAACTGAACATTTTACAACATAGGAAACAGAATAAACAGACCGAAGGAAATACAAATTTAAAATAAACAATAAATATCCACCAACTGAATATGGCAGCTTTTTAAAATACTGCAATTTTGCAAAAGAATGACTTAACTAGCAAAATGGATAGAAGTGAAAACCATATTAAGAAGCAATAAGCTCAGATCAGGAAATTTTCCTGCAAGTACTAAAAAAGGAGTAAAGAAGTGGAAAATATAAACATTTCAAAAAAGCTAAAAGGCATGAGTGAAATCTAAAACTATCAATACTATCTAAAAGAATTCCCAGAAAAACTAAATTGAGTGAACACTTTTAAAAATGACTATGATTTTTCCACAATTAAAAGCCAAAAAACTCACAGACAGAGAATACATAACTCAAATAAATCCACACATGATGTGGGGAAGGAAGTAGGATGAAAGTTATGAAGCCTTAAACTGAAAAGAGAGAGAAAAAAGAGATTTTCAAGCCCATTTATTGGCAAACAATAGAAATAGAGACACCTGGGTGGCTGAGTTAAGCCTCTGACTCTTTATTTTGGCTCAGGTCACGATCCCAGGGTGGTGGGATTGAGCCCTGTGTCAGGCTCTGTGCTGAGTGTACAGCCTGCTTGGGATTCTGTCTCCCTCTCTCTCTCTCTGCCCACCCCAACCCCCCCCCCCCCCAACATGCAAGCTTGCTCGTTTGCTCTCTCTCTCTCTCAAAATAAACATTTTAAAAAGAAAGAAAACGTGAATCAAAAAATAAACTTTTGTAAAAACTAATATAACAGACAAAATTTTCACAAGCTTGATTAAGGAAAAAAAGAAACATATATAAACACCAAGGAAATTGATAAATGAGAAATGACCACAGATACAGAAGCAACCAAAAGAACTATAAACGAATATCACTTAAGTTTTATGGCAATAACTTCCAAAATCTAAAGGAAAGGGTAATTTCCCCAAAAAATACAAATTAACAAAATCAAGCCAAGAAAAAGTAGAAAATATTTTCGAAACCTAGAACAATGTGGAAACAAAAGTTCTCCCACTGCAAATGCCATCTGGATCACATGGATTCAAAGTTCAATTTTATCTAAAAGTTAAAGAACTGTTAATTCTAATGGTATATTATTGCAGGGCACAGGAAAAATAATATACAAAGTATCCCAAATCATTTCATGAAGCTAACATAACCTGAATATCAAAACACGATAAATTTCAGACTAATGTGACTTGGATATAAAACTCATAAATAAAGCACTAGCAAACATAATGCATCAATGTGTCAAAGAATAATATACACTATTGAAAAGAATAGTCAAGGAGGGTTTATTCCAGGAATGCAAATGTGATTCTATATTTATGCTTTCAATAAATATTCGGGAGGTTATGCAGAAAAGAGCTAACAAAGCAATGTTTGCAACAGCCAAAAGGTGGAAACCCAAATGTTCATCAACTAACGGAAGGGATAAACAACATATGGTATGAGCATGTTACATGTGTATACATACTCTAACAGTGGAATATTATTCAGCTATAAAAAGAAATGAAGTTGGGGCGCCTGGGTAGCTCAGTGGGTTAAGCGCCTGACTTCGGCTCAGGTCATGATCTCGCGGTCAGTGAGTTCGAGCCCCACGTCGGGCTCTGTGCTGACAGCTCAGAGCCTGGAGCCTGTTTGAGATTCTGTGTCTCCCTCTCTCTCTGACCCTCCCCTGTTCATGCTCTATCTCTCTCTCAGTCCCAAAAATAAATAAATGTTAAAAAAAAATTAAAAAAAAAAAAAAGAAATGAAGTACTTTTCATACTACCATATGGATGAACACCGAAAACACTTTGCTAAGTGAAAGAAGTCAGTCATGCAGGACCACACGTTATGTTTCCATTGATACAAAATGTCCAGAACAGAGAAATCTAGAGACAGTCAGTGATTGCTTTGACTGTAGAAATGGGGGTTATAGAGATGAGAAGGGAAGAGTAACAGCTAAAGGATACAAGGATTCTTCTCGAGATGATGAAAATGTTCTAAAATTGTGGTGATAGGTCTGCCTAAAAACTACTGAATTGTACTCTTTCAATGAGTAAATTGTATGATATGTGAATTATATTTCAATAAAACTACGTAAGAAAAAAGAAAAAAGACAACATAGCAAGACCAGAGATTGCCATCTCAGAAAGGCCTGTTTGCAAGGTTTTAGGCTTTTGGAATTTAAATTTTTGAGAGGATTCCCACCACAATAACTAGTGAGTGCTGGTTACTGTGCCTGAACTGTGTTTTATCCTGAACACCTGTTTTCCTTCTGGAAGTATGGAATCTTGATAACCTATGAAGCAGAGGATAACTATGTGACTACTCCAATAAAACCCTACGCACTGAGTCTCTAAACAGCTTTCTGACAGACAACACTACTTGTCACCACAATTTGGTGCTGGAGGAATTCGTGTGTTTTTTGTAACTCTGCTGGAATAAAATTGTGAGAAACTTGTGCCTGATTTCCATCAGACATCACCCCATGATCGCTCCCCATTTGCTGATTTTGCTTTATTTCTTTTTGCCATAATTAATAAAGCATACCAGGAAATACTATATGCTGAGTACTCGGAGTTTTACAAAATCACCAAACCTGGGAATGAGAGGGATCTTGGAGACCTGAACACAGAGGCATTATGAAAGTACTTTGTTTCTATCAGGCTTGCAAAGTTAAAAGAGACACTGTTGGTTGGGATAAATGGAAAGAAGTGCTTTCTCTTCTTGTTGACTAATAAAACATGTGATTATACTGTACTACCCTTGCAGAAATATTATATCAACCTGGCAACAACCGTTAAATTTAAAAACAATTATTTATTTATTTATTTTTCATTTGAGAGAGAGAGAGAGAGAGAGAGAGAGAAGGGGAAAAGGACAGAGGGAAAGGGAGAGAGAATCTTAAGCAGGCTCCATACTCAGCACAGAACCTGACACGAGGCTTGATCTTACAACCCTGGGAACGTGACCTGAGCCAAAAATCAAGAGTTGGACACTCAGCCAACTGAGCCACCCAGGCACCCCAAAACAAACACCCTTCAATCTAAAAGCTCTAATACTGAGATTCTATGCCCCCCCAAAAGTATTACCTTTTTGAGCTATACTATGTAGGTGCAATAAATAAGGAAAGAATCAAAATGAATATCCATAAACAGGAACATAATTATATAAGAGGGTGTTTTTGAGTGACAAAGGCAAAATGCAGAAATGTAATATAATCCCATTTTTGTAAAACATATGTGAAAAAATATATATGTTTTACATGAACTTCTTAACAAGGAAGAGTGTGTATATGTTTTATTAAAATGGGGATGGACAGCCAAACTTGAAAATAAAAGTGAAAAAAAAAAAAGCCTGTATGAAAAAAACCTATAGTATGTATCTTAATTACATTCACACATTATATAAGTTATGTACGTGTATACACACACAAAAAATTTAAATAAATATGACATACCAGAAAACAACAAATGAAAAGAAATTTGATATTGCAATTTTAGGCTCAGATAAAATTGACTGAATAAAAATACAACTGATCTCTCTACATTGATTTTGTATCCTGTAACTGTACCGAATTCGAGCATTAGTTCTAACAGTTCCTGCTGGAGCCTTAATAGTTTCACTTCTTCTTTTCCTATTTGGATGCCATTTATTTCTTTTTCTTGACTAACTGCTCTGGCTAGGACTTCCAGTGCTATGTTGAATAGGTGTGGTGAGAATGGGCACCGTGTTTTGTTTCTGATCTTAGAGGAAAAGCTTTTGCCTTTTCATAATTAAAAATGATGTCAGCTGTGTAGTTGTCATAAATGGCTTTTATTATATTGAGGCACATTCCCTCTATACCCACTTTGTTGAGCAATTTTATACTGGAAGGGTATTAAATTTCGTTAAATGTTTTTCTGCATGTAATTTTTCCTTTCTTTAATGTGGTATATGACATTTATTGATTTTCAAATATTGAACCATCCTTGCACGTCAGGAATAAATCCCACTTGATCATAGTACATGATCCTTACAATATGCTACTGAATTTGATTTCCTAACATTTTGCTGAGAATTTTTCCATCTATACTTGCCAGGGATATTGGCCTATATTTTCTTTCCTTGTAGTGTCCTTATTTATCTTTGTTATCAGGGTAAAGCTGGCCTCATAAAAAGGAGTTTGGACGTGTTCCCTTTTCTTCAATTGATTTAAAAATGAATATTAAGCTAGAAAACAAATTGAATTGTATTCACCAAATGGCATATTAGAGTCCTAACCTCCAGTGCCTGTGAACACTTGGAAATAGGGCTTTTGCAGATGTAATGAGGTTAAGATGAGGTCATTAGTGTGGGCCCTTATCCAATAAGGCTAGCAGTTATCATTAAAAGAGACAGAAACACACAGAGAGAATACTGTTTAATGACAGGCAGAGAATGGTGCGATACAACTACAGGTAAGGGAACACCAAGGATTGACAGCCACCACCAGAAGCAAAAAGGGGAAAGGAAGGCTTCTGCTCAGAGCCCTTGAAAGAAAACAACTCTGCCAACCTTGATTTTGGACTTCCAGACTCTGGAGCTGTGAGAGAATAAATTTCTATTGTTTTATGTCATTCATTTTGTTCTGCTTTGCTACAGAGGTCCTAGAAAACTAATAAAAGCGCTAATAAAGCTATGAAATTCCTTTGTTCTTTTACGTTTATTGGGATTTGTTTTGATTATAAAATATTACATAGATTTTTAAAATAACATAGAAGTACTGCATAGGGAAAATATAGAATACCCATAATCCTACATAAAATCACTGCTAATAAAGCTACTGAAATATATTTTTAATAGTATCCTGGCCTAACCATCAAACTATACAGTAAAATTTCATTTTAACATCTTTTCACTAATAAGCAATACAGCAACTCAAAGACACGCTGAAGACTTTTTATTGGTACACTACAACTGTTCACCTAACTAGTAAAAGTATTCAAGGTTTCATTTTCAATAACTCGATAGCAAGGTGAAGAGGTATAGCAAGGTGAAGCAATTAAAAGCCTAATTCATTATAGAGGTATCTTGACTTCTGTAAATTGAAGGATTAGAGTAAGGAAGATACAACTGAAGAACAGATATCCTTTGACACACAAAACCACTGTCACCCCACAAATGGAGGTATTGGAGAAGAGTGTACTAGAACATTTATAAAACAAAGACAGAAAATGAGATTAAAGTCATAAGAAAATACTGTACCACCACAAACAAAAACAGCAAATTTTAAGTAATTCCCAATGTTCTGTACTTTTTTGCACTATTTCTTTTCATCTAAAAAAGAACTATGCTTTATCTCTCATGGCTTTTACCTACTCACTAGTTCCCACTGATAACTAACCAGAGAAAGACATGAGTTCATGTGTATCCAGAATATAGAGTATGAACATTAAAGACAATGGCTTATAGCAATCTGTTTTAAGATACGACTTCAGAAGCCAATTATGCCAAAGCAGGCATAACCTAACATTTCTTTGCCTTGACAAAGGCCAAAACGGAACTCTTGCTTTGCCTATATCTTCCCCCTCATCTCATTTGATGGTAACTTTGTCTTTCCAGTTGCTGAGAACAAGTATCTTGCTATGATCTTTGACTCTGCTTTCTCACCTACCTCTGTCAGAATGTGACCAATTCTCACCCCCTCTGCTTCTACTATTCTCGCTTCTACTATTCTCGACGTATCCATCATCAAATCTTGCCTGGATTGCTAGAATAGCCTAATTGTCTCCTAGATGCTGCCCTTACCCAACAAAACCTACCCTCAAGAACAGGCAAAAAGAACCATCTAAAATTAAATCATAATGTCATCCCCCTCCTTATAATCTTTCAATGGGTCTTTATTACCTTCAGATTAAAACCCAAAAAGTCTTTACAATGGACTGCAAGGCCCTATACTACCTGCCAAAAGTAAAAAACACTTTTTTCTATACTCTCACTGCACTAATGAGACCAGATGTGTTCTTCCACAAGCCATTCTCCAATTCTCAGTGGACACCAACACAATACCTACAATTTAACTCAATTTTGACATTATCTACCTGCAGTCAGTGTCAAATCCCAAGACAAGGGCTCAGTCCCAAAAGACCATCCCCCTCACTTCAGCTGCTCATCACATGTCCCAAGTTGTTACCTGTACTTCTGATTAATTGCCTATAATTTGGAGGTTCCCATGACATTCTCCATGGATCCAATTAATTTGCTAGCATGGCTCACAGAACTCAGGAAAACAGCTTACCGACTAGACTTGAGGTTTATTATGAAAAGATACTCGGAAACAGCCAGATGGAAGAGAGGCAAAGGGTAAGATATGTGGGAAGGGGGATGGAATGTCCATGCCCTCTCCAGACATACGCCCTCCCGGCACCTCCCTATGTTCAACAATCCAAAAGCTCTCCAAATCCCTTCAGTTAGGATTTTTTATGGAGGCTTCATTACACAGGGCACAACTGATTAAATCACTAGCCATTAGTGATTAGCTCGAAATCCACCGCGCTCCCCTCCCTGGAAGTGGAGGGAGGTGGACAGGCTGAAAGTTCAATTCCTCTAATCACACAGTTGGTTCCCCTGGCAACCAGCGCCCCCTCCTAAGGCTATCTAGGAGCTCTGAACCACCAGTCATCTCATTAGCATGCAAAAAAACACATTTATTGCTTCCAGAGATTCCAAGGGTTTTAGAAGCTGTGTGCCAGAAAATGGTGCCAGAGATCAAATACTGTATATATTTCTTACTATGTCACACCTGCCCATCCCCTCACCTTCACCTCTAAATACTTTTCCTATACTTTCTCCACTGCAGTTGTATCACCCTCCTTGTTTCTGAACACACCATGCAAACACCTGCTTTAAAGTGGCTATTCTTTGGCCTGAAACACACTTCCCCTTGATACCCACGTGACTTCTCCCTGGCTCCCTTCGGGATTGCTCTGTTCAAAAAACACCTTCTAAATGAGGCCTATATTGATTTAAAATTGCAACCACAACCTCCACTCCACACTCCCAACTCCCCTTACCCTGCTCTACCACCTTTCTTTTCTCCTTGGCATTTATCACCATCTTATATACTATATAACTAACTTACTAGGATTATTATTGTTTCTCCTCTCAATCATCTTAGAATGTAAAGGGAATCCCAGGCATGTAAAACAGTGCACAGTACACGGTAAGTACTCACTAAATATTTATTAAAGAAAGCTCAGGAAATAAAGTGAAACCTCAATCAACAAATCAGTGCTCCTATAACAAAGATGACCTAGGCAATCAGGACTCAGGACAATCTCCCACCAAGTGGCAGCTACATCACTGTCAGTACTATTGCCAAGGAGGTAGGATTATTTCAGGCCTATACAACATACTATATAGGAGGAAAAGTCTTCCAGAATTCAAACATCCTGCTTGAAACGGAAGGCCACCATGAGAGGGGCAAGAGTTTTACTTTGCAGGCCAAGAAGTTTAGAAGACATCTGGTGGACAAAGAATGCCCTGATAGGTTCTTGACAAGGACAGAATCTATGGTCTGATACTGACCTCAAGTGTCCCACAATTATTTATTCCACCAATGATAAAGCTTCTAGCATCACAGAAAATTGCTCAACTATTCAATCATTAAAATCATATCAGTTACATAATCTATAATCATAATGATATAAAAAGGTTCATAGTTGTTAAATATCATAAACCATGTATAAAATACCTAATAAATGCCCAAAATAATCAGGCATTCAATAAATGTAAGCTAACTATAATGATAGCAGCAACACTACCTTTGAGGTAAATGGTCTTTAATAATATAAAGAAACATTTGAAAAGAAAGTAAAAGCTGTATTATATATATCTCATTTTGCTATCTTTCTCCATTTCCTTACACTGATGTATCAATCTTGACTATAGCCTTAGTTAGGTCAGATAAATTGTACAATAAAGTATCAATTTCTAAATTTTAGTATCTGTGAATAAGTTATTCTTAGTAGAAAATAAAACAATTTCATTTACAGAGCTATCCTACTGTAAGAAACTTAACATGAAAAATTCTAATTTACAAAAAAAAGTGTTTGGGAATGCTTCACTTTACAAATGGATTCATCACAGTATTGTTTTAAACATTCATTACAACCTTTTGGACTAGAGAAAGAGAAATTAAGTTAAAACATTAGAAGACAATGCATCGGAAATAAATGGAAAGCAACTCTGGAATAACAATGCAAACAAAAGAGGTTTAATTTAGAAAAATTCAACCTATGTACCACTTTTCAGAAAAATAACTACAAACTTCCTTAATGAGAACTTTAATTCGTAAATAACATGATCCATCCAGCCATAAAACATAACTAGAGCACCCAAAATACATCTGGACACTGCTCTCATCATGTCTCTGGGTCCCGGAGAAAGCTCCTCTGCCCGCCTACCACCCTTCATGGTGTCCATATGGTACTCTCCGTACACCTGAGATGACAGCACACATACCATCATCTCCAGGTTCTCTTACTCCGCGTTCCCTCTACAGAAACACAGTACAGAGTTTTAAAAAAAATGTACATAGTGCAGTGGTAACACAAAAATGAAGTAATCTACTGTCCTTTGCTGGCTTAGAAAATACTTCACAGGTGTGGTATGGGTGACCAGTAAGTTGAAAGGGTAATGGGGGGGCGCCTGGGTGGCGCAGTCGGTTAAGCGTCCGACTTCGGCCAGGTCACGATCTCGCGGTCCGTGAGTTCGAGCCCCGCGTCAGGCTCTGGGCTGATGGCTCGGAGCCTGGAGCCTGTTTCCGATTCTGTGTCTCCCTCTCTCTCTGCCCCTCCCCCGTTCATGCTCTGTCTCTCTCTGTCCCAAAAAAAAAAAAAAAAAAAAAAAACGTTGAAAGGGTAATGGGAGGAGGAGAAGCGGTATCTTACAAAGGTAAGGTATAAGAAAACATGAACTATTGGATCTTTGGAAACTCATTTCAGTTTGGGGGAGGATTGGGAACAGGCTGAGATGAGGCTCAGAAAAGGAAGACCTCCTATTTCTGACTACCTTTGTCTCATTGATTTTTGATTCTCTAGTGCCTAGCATACAATAGGTCAATAAATGTTCACTGAATAAATTTGCTAACTCAGAAAATCACAAAAAGTAAAAAAAGTTTGGAATTTGGAGGCTCCAAATTCCAAAGGAAAAGTATTTCTTCAAAAGGCTTTCTGCAAGTCAATATTTACAAAATAGAAGTAAACAGTGGTTACATTTACAAAATGTGTTCAAAAATACCAAATTAATTTTAAAAAATCACAATTCAGATAACTGAAATGATAGTTTAGGTACTGAAACATGGTTTATGTTGCATAATATTTTATTTTCTGATGAATTACAAATATGAATATAAGCAGCAACTTTTCTGAAGTGACTCATAAAACAAAAATTCTTCAACTACATCCAATGGTTTGTAGCATTTTTGTGTATGTCAGAGACACTTTTGGTGGCCTAATGAGGCCTATGGACTCCGTGGGAAAACGTTTGTAAATGCATAAAATAAAATTCATAATATAATTCATCAATTATGTTAAAATTCAGTTCTAACCACAGACTACAGTTCTAATTATGGACCCTCCTTTAAGAATTCTTGATAGAGGATATCGGTTAACTTGGAAAAGCATAGACACTTCTTACCTAAAGAGCACCCCCCCATATATATGTAATATTCCTATTATCTTAAAAAAGCCCATAATAAATTACCATAATTAGGATATTATATAAAGTTAATATTTAAAGTTTAAATAACTTTTGAAGGTTTTTATTTGTGGTAGAACAGGCTGCTTCCATTTCTTGTTCCTACTATGTGCATCTGTTGTAATGCAAAATTTTCTAACATCATTTCATCTGTACAAAATTAATAATAATATACTAATGCTATATTTGTATCATCACTAATCTCTAGCTAGTTCTCCAAACATGACATCTAGTACACTTCCTCCCTTAATCCAAGAGCTCATGAGTACTAGTAGGCTAGACTGACAATCTTCTGGGCCCCAGCACACCTAGCATGCTCTGTATTCAGAATACTTTCAGATGCACTACATAAACGACCTCACTGTAGGTTGTCTTTGGGATCTATAATTAAGAAACACCTTATAGTTAAAGCTGTCAAATAACAAGATCTGCTCAGTATTGTAGTAACTAAATGTCTTTGTAGGATAACTTAAATCTACCACTTTATAGATTTCAAACATACTTTTGGAAAATTGTAGGGTACAGCAACATCCTCCCTAGCATGGTAGGTGAGTGAGTTCCAAACAGTATCAACAGGGAAAATAAAAATAACTCTGATTTTGACTCTTTAATGGGCATATCACCTTAAAATAAATCAGAATTTTTATTTTTTAACTCTTTGTCTTGCTAAAACTTCTAAACCATAATTCTAAAATTGTGTTTGATACTACAGTTTAAAAGAAACATTTATTTGACACTAAATATAATGCAAAAAAATCCTGAATCACAGTACATTGTAAAATCATAAAAAATTTTGAAAAGAGATTTTCTTTTTTAAGGAAGAGAACAAACACGGTGGAGAACGGTACCTCTCCCATATTAAAATAGCTATCTTTTAAAAAACTTCTTTTTGTATCTTCTAGAGAACATTAATGGGTTGACAACTAGTGTCAAGTTTCATGAACAATATACAATCTACATATGTTTATGAAAAGTTTTTAACTAATAAAGAAAAAAGGTGTTTTTGATTACTTATTTTCTACACTGCAGGAAAAAATACACATAACTACCAATGAGTTTAATTTGTGAACAAACTTAAATAAATCACTTTATAGTTTATTACCAGTAATCATGAACCTAGACAAATTGTCCAAAAAAGCTCATTTTAAGAGCCTCCAAAATGTAAAACAAAAACAAAACCTGTGTTTTTTCCAGACTGTAATTAACTCTTACTTACAGTTGAGTTTGTCTATTTGAATTCTTATGACAATGGCAGATAAATCATGTATTACTTTTACAAAGTAAGTTTTATTTTTCTAATTTCTCCTTCACAGGATGAAGGAGCTTTGCCTAGGCCATCATCAGGAAACCAAAAATAGAAAATTAAACTAACAAGTACCCATTTAGCCAAAAGCTCATTTCAATCAGAATTTTGTGTTAGTACTTGTTACTTCCTTTAAACACTGAGAATTAGCAATGTTCTTTTAAAGAACAGAGTTAAAAGCGAATCAGACCCAATTACAAAGAACTTCCGAAGTTTAAACATCCCTCACAATAGCCTTGAAAATCCAGTGCAAAAGTATATATATATTTTTCCAGATAAGGAAACATTCTGGCATACTCTGCTGTCTAACAAATAAAGCCTTCCAGTACATTTTGCAAGCATTAATCAGACTTTGCATTGATACAGAAAACCTTGCAGCAAGATAACAAAACCTCAGAACATGCTCAGATTGCAGTCTTTAGAAGGCCTCCCTAGTACACCTGTACAAGTACTTCCTGTTCTCCAACGATGTTTAAAAGTAGTTTGGTAAATGTCCCATAAGTTGTTGTCTAAAAGCTAAACATTAACTTGATAAATTACTACTACCAACCAGAAACCACCAGCCCAAAGATTCTTACGTATCCAGTCATCTCTCTTCTCCAAGGAGGACAACATAACCATCTGGACCCCTTTACAGAGCTGCTGCTCGGGAGTGGCAGTGGCTTCGCAAGCAAGGCGCAGGGGCCAAGTAAGCTATATTCACAATCCCAACGCACCCAGCGGGACTCCAGGTTCTGCCTCTTGCCCGCCCTCAAACACAGCAGCAAGAACAGCCACGACCCAGTAAACAGAGCACCTCCTTTCGCCTCCCGCGCGCCTCCAGCCTGCCCAGAGGCATCTCCGCCAGGCCGGGACATGACGGGCAGGAGGCGGGCAGGCTGCGTGCCCTCGGGCGCCTGAACCCGGGCGAAAAGTCCGCGGAGCAGGAGCGGAGGATGTCACAGGGCTGCTGCTAGGGGAGAGACAAGGTCTGGCACTGAAACTGGGGTCTCCCACTCAGGCCCGGGGTCTCCAGTCGTTGGATCTCTATCTAGAGACTAATTTCGGAGACTTACCTTGAGCTCTGCCCTCCTAACGAGAGGAGCGTGCGGTCCAGGTAGAGAAACACGGGCCTTCCACTTCCACAGGGCTACCTCCCGCTGGCCCAGCTCTGCCTCACGCCAACACCCGGCTGATACTAACAGCTGCCACCGTAGCCGAGGTTCACCGGGAACTGGAGCAGTGGCGTCTGGTATCGCCGCCCAGAGCTCGACCCGGAGCACGGAGCATGCGCACACGCCCCAACACCCAAGGGCCAGTCAGGACAGTGACACCTGCGATCAACAGGTCCCGGGAGACCCGCCCCAATCTCCGCCTCGCGCCCGCCCCGCCTCCTTGGGAAAGGCTCCGCCTTCACGCTCACGGAGTTAACCCCGCCCCGCACGCGATTTCCCGGCTTTCCGGACCTGGCGAACTGTATTCCCGCGGGGGTTCGATTGGGCGCGCGATCCAGTTGACTTACTCCAAGGAGCGAGATCCCGCGAGAGCAGGAGCTTGAACATTTCCCCTAAGGCAGGGGCGGTGTGGGAGGGCTTGCTGAGCTGTTGGGAAAGGTGCGTGCAGGTTGGCTCTGTGGTGTAGAAGGAGGGCTAGTTCTCCTCAAGTGGAGGTGATTTTTCCGGTGCTCTTGATTCTTCCGGTGCTTTTCTAAGCTCAGGAACGCGGACCTACCAAGGACTGGGCTTTAGGTTAGTTAGGCATTGTTACCTGAGAGGGAACAATCTGTACTGCCTGGCACCGAAACTACTTGCGAATATGCAATTCCTTTAGCTTTCTGTGAATCATTATGATCTGTTTGCAGTTAAATGGCTTCCATTGGCATGAATGTATATTCCCTAACTGGTTGTTTCGTGACTGTTAATAAAATCAAAGCTGTAATAACCGTGTTGACTCGGTTAATGGTTAATTGTGTTAAGAAAAATTTGGCTGTCTCCTTACTATGCTTTAGAACAGGTTTGAAGTTAGAAGCTACTGCTTGGGAACTGGGCTAAACTTTGTTTTGTAATACACTTTTTTAAAAATAGAAGTTAAAAAAAAAACACTACCATCTTTAGTATCAAAGATCCCTCAATAAGAATTAAATAAAATTTTGAAACTCATTTCAAAGCTGGTGCCGGCAGAACATACAAATTATAAAAATTGATTTAAGTAAACTCATGGGTAACTAGAAGTTTATTTGAAGAATTAGAATGAAGAAACATTTTACATTGATATGGGTGCATTGTGCTTAAGACTGAATGAGAATGTATTGAGCGTTTATAGATTCCCTTCACTGAATTAAACATGAAATAATAGTGAAAGTGAAGGCAGTTGCCGCGTTCAAGAAATGTAAAACTTCTGGAGGAGGAGGAAAAAACCTCTGCATTAAAAAATGATGACAGCATTAACTCCCCCTTTGGTTTCCCCAGCCCCACTAAATCTTGGTTCTGCAACTGTATCTCTGATACACTTTAAATATTTTTCTTAAGGCCCTCTGTTCCCAAGCTCTTCATTTTCTTTTGTTAATTTGACCTTACTCCTCTTGTATCCTTGAGCAGTCTCTTTGCCATCATGGACTTGGCTACCAGCTTTCCCAGTACACCAAGTATTCCCAGATGTATATCTTCAGGTTAGACTATTTTAAGCAACAGCATCTGCTTTGGATATCACACAGATACCTTAATTAGGTCCTAAATTGGCATTGGTATCTTTACCATTACCTATTCCTGATCCCATGACTTTCCCCACCCATCTAGAAACTAGCCCATTTTCATTCCCTATTTCAGATAATGGCACCCAGTTACCCAAGACAGAAATCCATGAATACCCCCCTATATTACAGTTCCGTCACTTCTTCTATCCTAACATCAAATTCTATTGACTCTTATCTACTTAAGTATCTCTCAAATCCACTCCTCTTCAATCTTCACTCTCACTGTCTTAGTCCATCAAGTAATTAACACCTCTCCTGACTCATCTTCCTTGGACAATTGCAATCACTCATTATTTCCCACTCCAGTCCAACCTACATGCTATTAATAGTTTTTCTAACATGAAAATATGATCACAATATTCCTCTGCCAAGATTTTTTCAGGGACTTCCCATCACCATGGGGACCTTTCATGATCTGGCTCCAGACTGTTAACATCATCTGCCATTTTTGCCCATTTACTCCACACTAGCCACACTGAACTTGCTTTTCTGTGATCCTACCAGGTTCTTTCAAGATCCTTCAGGTCTCATTTGAATTGAACACTTACCTCCTCCATTGAATTTTTCATAACTTTCTAAGACAGACTTGCCTTTCCTTCACCCGTTTTGGACTTACTTCTATGATAACATTTATATTGTACTATCATTATTTGCAAATGTAACTGACAGGGCAACCCCTATCTCCACTCTTGAAAAATAATTTGAACTGTGGATAATAAAGTCTCATACTATCTCCTTTCTTCATTTAGAGATTACAGAAGAATGCCCTTTAGTTCACCCTGCTTGAGAGTTTGACTAAATCCTGACTGAACACTTTTTTAATCCTGTAAGTTCAAACTTTCTACCAGTTCTTGGCATATCTAAGAACTGAGTTTTAAATTATAGGCTTGTAATAGGTCACAAGTTAAGCATCAAGAGAGCAGTCTGAAGCAAACAGATGAGAAAAAGGAAAACTGACATTGCACCACATATCGCACCCAGAAAACTTTGTAGCTAGGAATGTCTTCTCTTGCTTTTAATAATAACACATCCACAGGTTTTAATAATAACCACAGGGTGGGCATAGCTCCATGTCGGGCATTTTGCCTTTTCTAGCCCAGTGATTGGTGTATGGGTTGTTCAGGTTAATCAGCATCCTTTCCAGGAGTTTCAAATTGGATCTTTTCTCTGGTTGCAAAGCTGTAAAGATGGGAGCTGAGAGCTGCTTGTAACAATGTGTGTTGCCTTTTAGAGTCGCTGGTCTAAAAGAATAATGTAAATATGTAAATATGGGAGAGAGAGAAGAGAGTCCCCGAAGGTCCTCTATCCTCTTCCAAAATAGGGAATTAAGGAGTTAAGTGTTCACTGAATTCCTCAAAGGTCTGCAGCATGACATTTTGTTAAATATCAGAAGATCAAATTCAATATCCTTAGTATCACAGCCAGCTCTTCCTTAGCCAAAACTTTACTAGCCCTACATCCCCATCCTTTTAGATCTCTGCTATACCAGAGTCAACATTTGCCTCCTTAATTTTTGCTGAGTTACTACCAGCTTAGGCAATTTCATTATCCTTGTATATTATTTCACCTTGAAACATTCTAATTTTCTTATCTGTAAAACTGTGATGAGAAATAATACTTATATACGATGTCTTTTGATACTGACCCAGATAAAAGCAAGTAAAGTACTGTACTGTGTTATTATGGCCATTAGTGCTATTATTATGATTACCAATACTGTTATCATCAATGTAATGTGATGCTATAAGAACCTATATATTGTTTTTCTTGCTGCCTTATGTATTTCATTACAATCTCAAAGATGTGGGAGGCATTAGATTACATCTGGCCCAGCCTCCCACTCACTGAAGGATCATCCCCACCAGTGGTTGTCCAAGTTCTGTTCAAATATAGTAACATGATAAAAAATGTGATGCTTTGTGGGACAGCCTATTCCTTTTTAAGACTGTTAAGAACTTTTCATCACAGGGAATTGAAATCTAAATGTAATTGAAATCTACCTGTAATTTCCATACATCTGTCCTTTGTAGCAACAGAAATCTATATTATCTTTTCCATAAGACACTGTTTAACTTTGAAAACACTTGTTTTTTCAAGGTAAATATACTCAGTTCTCTCAATAATTTTTTGAGGGCCTAGTAAATATTAAGCTAATGAATTCATTCATTCACAATATTTGATATCATCCTACAAAGGATTTAAAATGAATTCTAAAAAATAATAATAATAAAATGAATTCAAACATATAACATAATGATCAAATATAAATAATAAGAATCAGAGCTATGAGACTGTAATACCAGTAGAACATAAAGAATGAGAGCAAAAGAACAAAAATATGCATGAGTCTGTACCTTAAACTTGTTTGGCTCCAATCTAAAAATCAAGAGTGGATATGATATGGAAGTTATCAGTAACAGGAAAACATTTTTCTGTCATCATCTGCAATGTTTTTCCCCTCATGTGGGCCTTCATCTAAGGAGGCTCTTATCTATGTTCATGGGCAATGGACTCATCAACATGTCCCTGGAAAATGCAGTAACAGATTTCATATACCATCCATAAAACTGAATTCAGGATGCACTTTTGGTGTTAACTTCTGAAAAAAAAAATGTGACGCCCAAAAATTAAAACAGATTTTTTCAATTAGCCCAATCATGGTTTGTGTGTAAATATAATTTTTAAAAATTTTTTATAAACAAGTTTTATAACATGTTTTACTTGTAAGTTTCTTTAGATGGAAAGAATAAGTCTCTTAGAAATGGAAAGGATCTGGGGCACTTGGGTGGCTCAGTCAGCTGAGCATCGGGCTTCAGCTCAGGTCATGATCTCATGGTCCTTGAGTTCAAGCTCCACTCCGGGCTCTGTGCTGACAGCTCAGAGCCTGGAGCCTGCTTTGGATTCTGTGTCTCCCTCTGTCTATGCCCCTCCCCCACTCCGCTCTGGCTCTCTCAAAAATAAAAAAAAATAAAAAATAAAAAAAAAGGTCAGAGAGGGAGAGACCCAAAACATAAGAGACTCTTAAAAACTGAGAACAAATTGAGGGTTGATGGGGGTGGGAGGGAGAGGAGGGTGGGTGATGGGTATTGAGGAGGGCACGTTTTGGATGAGAACTGGGTGTTGTATGGAAACCAATTTGACAATAAATTTCATACTTAAAAAAGCCAATAACCCAATAAATAAACAAATAAATAAATAAACATTAAAAAAAAAAAGAAATGGAAAGGATCTTAGAGATTACTTTGTTAAAGTCTCTCATTGTACAGATGAGAAAACTTAAGCTCAGGGAAGTAAAGTTACACAAGCTCACGCTGGATGCTGGTAGAACCAGAACCGAAACCCAATTCCTAAACACTTGGAATTGGTCTGGTGTGAAATATTTTCCCTGAAATATTCTGAGGTTTCATAAGAGATAGTACTCTTTTGTTTCTTAGAGTGCAATGAAATTTCTTCTAAATTCAAGTATGGTGATAAATATACTTGGCATCTTTGTACCCTTTTGAAAGACAAGGGAAGGGGCATATAAGAAGGAAGTCAAGAGCATTCCATAAGATTTTCCTTTTCTGAATTGTGGTATCTATGCTAGTACTCTGACTTTATGAAAAACACTAAGATGTTTGGAAATTTACCAAATTTATTTTCTCACCCCAGGGAGAAATCCAAGCCATGTATACACACACACACACACACACACACACATACACACTCACACACACACACACACACACACACACACTTTATATCTTGGACTGACTGTGTTTAAAGTAGGTCTTAAAGAAATACAATAGTAGAATAACATTGTGTCTTTTGCTCATAGCATATTGGCTGAAGCACTGAACCCAAAGGAAGTTGCCCTGGAGAACACTTTTCTTTGTAAAGATGACAAAAATATTCAGGGCACCGGTGTTTTCAAGTTGAACTTCCTTATTGAAATTCACTTCACAGTCAAAAGAAAAAAGGAAATAAAACATTTTTTAATAGAGTAATAAAAATTGTTGGAAAATATTCAGTGATAGAAATACTTCAAAGAATTATAGGTATATCTAAAACAGAAAATCTAAAGTACTGAAATTATTTCTAATTCTCAACTATTATTGTTCTTGAGTCTTTCATTCTCTTATCTCTAAAACAAGCCCGAAAACTGAAAGTGTGCTGGGGAAAAACAAACAATCTAACTCTTGGCAAATAATATCCCAGGAATGTATGTTAAAGACTTTGTACATTTTAAAATCAAAGTTTTCTGATTAAATTGTTTTCTACACATTTGTTCTATTACTGTTTCAAATTCTTTTAATTCTGAATAACTCTCTTTATCTAATTAGAATACCTCTCTTTATCAAATTAGTATAATAGTTTTAATATGACAAAGAGAAGTCATTTCAGTTGTCAAAAACTGTGCTGACATTTCAGTTTCAAACGGCAGCTAGCAAGAAGTAGAACTGTAGGTCTCAAACACTGTGGACTGCAGCAGAGAGAAAGCAGTATATTTTACACTATGATTCAGTTCACATGGATATATAGAAAACAAAACCAGTAGGTTTTTTTTTAATATATTTTGATAATAAAAGTTTTTATTTTTTTATTTATTTTTTATTTTTTTAAATTTACATCCAAATTAGTTAGCATACAGTGCAACAATGATTTCAGGAGTAGATTCCTCAGTGCCCCTTACCCATTTAGCCCATCCCCCCTCCCACAACCCCTCCAGTAACCCTCAGTTTGTTCTCCATATTTAAGAGTCTCTTCTCTTTTGTCCCCCTCCCTGTTTTTATATTCTTTTTGTTTCCCTTCCCTTATGTTCATCTGTTTTGTCTCTTAAAGTCCTCATATGAGTGAAGTCATATGATATTTGTCTTCCTCTGACTGACTAATTTCACTTAGCATAATACCCTCCAATTCCATCCACGTAGTTGCAAATGGCAAGATTTCATTCTTTTTGATTGCTAAGTAATACTCCATTTTATATATATACCACATCTTCTTTATCCATTCATCCATCAATGGACATTTGGGCTCTTTCCATACTTTGGCTGTTGCTGATAGTGCTGCTATAAACATTGGGGTGCATGTGTCCCTTCGAAACAGCACACCTGTATCACTTGGATAAATACCTAGTAGTGCAATTGCTGGGTCGTAGGGTAGTTCTATTTTTAGTTTTTTGAGGAACCTCCATACTGTTTTCCAGAGTAGTTGCACCAGCTTGTATTCCCACCAACAATGCAAAAGAGATCCTCTTTCTCTGCATCCTTGCCAATACCTGTTGTTGCCTAAAACCAGTAATCTTTTAAAACAAGATTATTACTATGAGTGACACACTCTGATATTTTATTCTCTTCTATTTCATTTGAAAAGCTTCTGATCATAACCAACTAAATTGATTCCCAGACCGCCTAACAGACACAACTATAGTTTGAAAGCTGTAACCAAGAGGGCTTTAGTAGAAGGAACAGTTTATTCTTCAATATAGTGTGGAAATTTACTCCCATCTGGTTAGAACAAATATTCATTTTTGTTTGATATTACCACATCAACAATTTTTCACTGATTAAAAACTTCCTAACATTGTAAAAAGGCCGTTACTCTTTGGCTCCACATTTTACTAACATTACCCCTATTCACAGTTTTAATTCTCTGTGGTTAATAAATGAAATGTACAAATTATATAAGGCTGTATCTATATAGTTATAGATCAACATGAAATTATTTACAGTATGCTGCCAGAAGGTGTGTGGATGATGTCTATGGATTGTATTCTTAACTGAGATAGTAGAGAGAATATGATAGTGGAAGGAACGTGAGATCAGAAGCAGGATTCTTGGGTCCAAATTTTATTTATTTATTTGTTTGTTTGTTTGCTTGCTTGTTTATTTTAAATAAATTCATTTTTTAATGTTTTTATTTATTTTTGAGAGAGAGGTAGTGGGGGAGGGGAAGAGAGAGAGGGAGACAGAGGATCCGAAATGGGCCCTTCACTGACAGTAGAGAGCCCAATGCAGGGCTTGAACTCACAAACCATGAGATCGTGACCTGAGCCGAAACTGGACGCTTAACTGACTGAGCCAGCCAGGCGCCACTTGGGTCCTAATTTTAGATGTGCAATGTGAGATTGGGCTAGTTTCTTAACTTCTCTGATCTAAGTTTCCATTCTGTAAATGAGGGAATTGATCTAGAATATTTTAAGACAGTGTCTAAAGTTCTTTGATGGTTGTTTATTTAAACCAAAGAGTGTTTTATTATGCTATTAACATAGAACTAGTGGCTTAAATTTGGCAAAATAACAACTTGTTCATTGCTTATTCTTATTATTGTATCTAAAATATTAATATTCCTTTGCTATGCTAACAAGAGAACACAAGTAAATATCAAGATATGGAATTATACAAATGGCATAGTCTAATACATTCCGATAATTATGATCATTAATCATAATTGATACATTTATACATATATGCATCTGAAAATGTGATAATTTTTCTGTGTTGCTACACGTGTTAGTGTGTTTGGACTACTATAACAGAATATCATAGACTGGGCAGTTCATAAACAACAGAAATTTATCTTTCAAATTCTGGAAAATGGGAAATCCAAGATCAAGATGCCAGTAGATTCAGTGTCTGGTAAGAACCCGCTTCCTGATTCACAGATGGCTGTCTTCTCACTGTGTAGTTACACAGGGGAAGAGGTGAGGGAGCTCTCTGGGGTCTCTTTTATAAGGGCACTAATCCCATTCATGAGAGCTCCTCTCTTAAGATGATCCAATCACCTGCCAAAGACCCCACCTCCCAATACCATCACAATGAGGGTTAGGATATTAGCATATGAATTTTAAAGGAGACACTTACATTCAGTCTATACCTTAATAGGTTTGGTAAGTTTATGTTAAGTTTGGTGTGTTTTTATTATTTTGATCAGTTTGTAAGAAAACTGTAATCATATACTGTGTTCACATCTCTTTCTATATATCATAAGTAAAGAATATTTTTCTTAAATAAATGTGGCCCATGTTCACATTTGACTCTATGTTCCAAAGTAAGTGCTGAGCCTGGAGTGCTGTATGGCCCAGAACAGAGTCTTGCTGAGGAGGCCTGGGACCTAAGGCAAATCAGCTATGTTGTAGAGTCTTCATTAGTCCCAATTTTTCACATAGGTGGAATTAAGGTAAAATAGATATTAAAAAGTGACTTTTAAAATTAAGCTTGACAGTGGAATTGGAAAGTATTCCTGCTTGCTTTTTCAAGGTAAGGTGGAAAAGAAGAAAAGGTTATTTCAGGTAGATTGCATTTAGGTGAATTTTTCATTATTTTAGCATCAGCTCATAGGGGAATTAACTCCTTCCCCTATTTATGACCTCCAGATGCCTAATTTCTTTGAGCAAGACAGACTGTCTCAGCCCCCAAAGGGACTTGGGAGTGATTATTTTTATTAATTATATTCTAGAGATAATTGTGCCAAAACATTAGAATCCAGGGGCAATATGGCTCTTTTTTTTTTTTTTTTTTTAAATTCTGTTTTTATTTTTAGGTAATCTCTACACCCAACATGGGGCTAGAACTCAGAACGGTGAGATCGAGTTCCAGGTTCCACCAACTGAGCCAGCCAGGCGCCCCAGGGGCAATATGCTTCTTTCTTTGAATATTCCAAACAAGAATTTAAATGAAAAACTCATTTTAGTTGGGGGCGGGGAGAAGGGTTATGTAGCCATCAGATCCATGGGAACTCCTTTTTGATTACGTAATATGTTTTCTGAAGAGGTAAGAAAGTATCCACCATATTGATATTTAAAAATTAATAATAGGCAACCTGGGGCCATAGTGAGGCTTTGCTGCCTGGGATGAGGACCTTTCTCCCTCTTTTTTCAGCAAATTCGCTGGTCCCAGCTATCAGCTTACCCCCCACCCTGAGTGGGAGTGCAGCACAGAGCAGTCTCAAGATTCTACCAAGAACATTTTGCCATGATTGAATAGGAATCCCAGATAAAAATGTAAACCATTGACCTGTTCACTCTGATATCCCTGAAAATGAATCACCATTGAAGCAAAAGCTAAGAGAATTAAGGCAAGAAACAGAAGGATGGAACCAAAAGTTCTGGGCAAACCAAAATCTGACTTTTCATAAGAAAAAAAGAACTTGTTCACTCAAGACTAAAAGCTTAAGGCCTGGGAACTGAAGCAGAATCGGGTCAAACAGCGACATTGAATGAGAGAGAAATGGCTGACTTTTACAGGAATTTTTAAGTAAAAATTTTCAGAAGCACATGTATTATAACTGAGACTGGTACAGCCCAATTTTGCCATCACCTTCTTCATGGGGAAAATAGCCCTGGAGGTGATTTGGAACAAGCTTAGATTGAAATAAAAAAGACCAGAGCCTACCCTGACCCACCCATCCAGTGTCCGAGTTTCCACAAGAAGCAGCTGGTTTAGGAACTCACATTATGAGGGTTCTAAAAACCTGTAAGTGATCTGTGAAAACCTGTAAGCCCCACACCTTCGTCATGCAGGCCCTGTGTCTTATGTCAGTGAAGGGTGGGCTGGGAGAAAGTGGGTCCTGGTGAGCCGTGGGCCTTCTGGCTGTGTGCTGACTGTGAATTCCAAGCTGCCTCTTGGTTACAGATGTGATATTAAATAGAGCCCAAGCACTGTGAAAAAAAAAATCTTAATTGACATACAAAATATGTGAAGGATCACAGGAAATAAGACTACTCTATCAAGATCCTAAAAAAAACTATCTCATCTGCAATTTTGAGTCTAGAGAATTGAGCTAAAGCTCATGCTTATCTTAAAAAGTAGTCAGGCCTATTTACTGTTTCTGACTATGTCTATATTTAATAAATTCCTTATTTCAACATATATTAGTTCCAAATCAGAGCCTACTCTATCCCAAAGAAGTTTCAATGTAACCTCTAATCTAACTTAGTTCTAAATGCCTTTGATTTCTTAATGCATGATGTTGATAAATTTTTATATTCATAACAATAGCTAACGTTTATTGAGCACTTACTGTGTATGTGGTAGTATACTTTATAATGCATTTATTTTAATATAGATTCTAATATTATCCCCATAATTCAGAAACATTTATTCATTTAACAAATTTTTATTGTTCTGTACTACTCACCAGGCATAGAGGGTAGAGCAGTTAAAAAAAAAAAAAGGAAAGTCTCTACCCTTGGAGAACTTTCATTCTGGTGGACGAGATAAACAGTAAAGGAACAAATACATATATTATATGTGGTGGCCATAAGAACGCTCCTTGCAGATCTCCAACAACATTACTGACCAAGGGTTCCAGTTCTGGTGCACTGCAACCCCATCACTACATTTGTGCCTAGGCTGCTTTCCATGGTCGGCTGCCAGCCAATGACTGACTGTCACAGTGACACTAAAGTGGAACTGTTTCAGGGAAACACAGGGCCTCTCTTGCAGGTGACTTTGACTCCAGGATCTTCCAACAGCTTTGCTGCATCTTCCCTAGACTGTATGGCAGTGTGGGGCAAGTCCATGCACTTCCATTTGAAGTCTCTTGGCTCTCCCAGCCTGCTAGACTCCTTCCCCTTCTTCACTCTTTTTTTTTTTTTAAGTTTATTTATTTATTTTTGAGAAAAAGAGAGAGAGAGAGTGCAAGCAGGGGAGGGGCACAGAGAGAGGGAGAGAGAATCTCAAGTAGGCTTAACACTCAGTGCAGAGCCTGATACAGGGCTCAATCCCATGACCTGAGCCAATGAGTCTGAGGCTTAACTGCCTGAGCCATCAAGGTGCCCCTGCCATTTTCACTTTTGAGGGCATTTTCCCATTAAATTCTTTCAGATATAACCCCATCCTGGCATCTGCTTTTCTGAGGCCCCAGACTAACATGTTATGTTAGGGGGTAACAAGTGCTATTAGAAAAAATAAAATAATAAGGGTTAGAAATAGATGCTCTTAAATAAGGATGGCAAGGGAAGGTCTCAGGCAGAGAGGTAGCACTTCAACACATAAAGAATTGGGGAAAACTGATGCACAGAGTGAAGTAAATTGCTTGAGATGACATCACTGATTGGTGGTAGATCAGTAGATAGCTAGCACCTTCAAACAACTGCTTTTGTATGTTATTTGTAGGTAAGTGATGATAAAGAAAGTGTAATGGGAGCATCAGTTTAGATGACATTTCACATTACACAATTGGTACATGCAGAATCAGAATCTACTTCCAAAGATATGAGGAAAATCCTGCAGAAACCACAGCATAACACAATTAATTCCTGTACAGGCTAGCCCATATTTCCTTTCATCCTGCTTCATTCTGGTGTTCCCATTTTGCCCTGTTCCTTTGTATTTATTTTGCTAGTGCTGTAACTTCTATACTAGTTTTTTCAATCAACAGTTTTAAAATAGGGTATGACATTGAGTTTATCTTTTTTCCTTCTTTTTCCGGTCTTGTTTCCTGAAACATCTCCATCTCCTTCAGTGCCTAAGTTGGCACTGAAATGTGTTTCAAAATATAATACAAGTTAGAAAAATAAGCACATTCTTTTTGGATCTTAGCTATATAACATCTTAAAATTAGCATATTCCCCCTTTTTGCCCATATGGGCCAAATCTTCCTATTGATGTCACATTATATTGAGAAAGCGGAAGAACTTTCTATTCTAGGTTAAAATCTAGCCCTTCCATCTAAGGAATTCTAAGAGACACACCCTTTTATTTATCTAATAACACTCCAGCTTAAGCCAGGGAAATCTTGACACAGTTTTACTTACTTTTTTCTTAGTTTTTGAAAGTTTAACTTTTTTATGTATTATAATTTTCTAAATATTCTTTGATATATTTATGAAGTGCCCTGATCAGTTAGTTCAGAATCGATTCCCCTTGCTTGCTCTTTCGGCAAAAGCTGGCACTCTTCCATCTTTCATAGAAAGCAAAGTGCCCTTCTTCCTACAGAGTAGAGCATGTGGAGGTTGAAAGTATTTTTCATAAGAAAAGAATCGTTCAAAGCAACACTTTCCTAAGCTTAATAAAAAGCAGTCGTAGCTGAGAAACTGCAATGATGTCATGCAAGTTTTATCTTGCATAAGCAGCAGAGTGAGGAAATTCCAGAATTAATAAGTCTGCTGGTACAGCTGTGCCCTGAGTTGGAAAGTTCAGGATGTTCTTTTCATACTCACGACTGGACATTTTGCTCCACATTAGCCTTTGTGAGAATAATTGGCTCTCTCCATTTCCAAGCTGCTAAAACATTTATAAATGGGCCTATTTAGAAAATGTAAAAGTTTAAATGGATTCAATAAATGGTCATTCTGACTCAAAATGATTGTTTTTATTTGCCTTGATTCTGTAATAGCCAGTAATTAGTTATTTTAAATTATCAAGTACTTTTGAATATTGAGTTAAGAAATGCAAAATCCTGACTTTGAGAAATGATTGAAGAGAGTGGCCTTTTAACGATAACTCTAGTTATTAATGTGGCTGTAGTTATTATCTAGAGAACAATTGGCCAGCTGATCATCAGGAAATTGGCTTACATAAAATAGGAGATATAATTTCATGATCCAGAAGTCTGTTGAACAGTATAATGGAAATTGAGTGGGTTCCTTCTAAAGTTTTGAAAAGCAGAAAATATTTTCATTTAAAGGAATGGCTTTGGCGTATTATCACACTAGATGACTTCTTTCAACCTTATGGTTTCTTAGTGTCCTGCATTTCTTTCCTCTTTCTTTCCTCCTTTTTTTGCCTTTATAGGGGAAAGAAAAGGAAGATGACACAGATTAAAAGCAGAAATGAGCAAATTTAATCAGAATGCACTTTTGTGTTTCTCAAATTTCAGAATTAAACATGCATGTTGCTTGTTTTATTTAGTTCACTTTCAACACAGTCTGAAAGCTCAGCTTCCTCTGATCATGAGTGCCTGAAGGACTTTGGAGGGATACTTGGAAATTGCTCAATTTATAGCTATATTTTCCCCAATTGAGATAATGGAGATTTATTATTATTTTATCTAATGTAATAAAATAGTTTAAGGCTGAATTTTATTCTGAAAGACAAGACGAACAATGACTTTTTAGAGCATATATTTTAGAGCCAGACTTATCAAGTTCTTTCCCTTTTGAGCTAGAATTAAGCAAATCATCTGAGTTCTCTAAGACTTAATTTTTCTATATACAATTAAGATTACTTATAATACCTTTCTCACAGGATAATTATGCAAATAAAATATTTCGAATATATGTTAAAAAGTCTTTATAAAGCCATGAGTATAGTACCTGGCACTTAGTAATCTATCAATAAAAGTTATTTTTATTCTTTTACTTTTTCTTTTAATTTTCTTTCTCCTTTCTTCCATTTTTCATGTATACAAATCTGGCTGGAAAAGATGCCACAGTCTTTTTGCTGTTCCAAAAAGACTATTCTGTTTCTTCAGACTTTGAAATATTTAGCTGTTTTCCAGGTCAGTGGAAACCTAGTCAAAATTGCTTTCAAATTCTCGATTGTGTAGCAACCAGAGTGTGAAAATTTGGCATTTCTAAAGGTGTCAGACAGCTGAACTAGAATTAGCAGATACTTCCAGGAAAGGAAGAAATACAATAGTGAACAGAGTTATTCCATCATTTTGTATCCAATCCTAAAAAAAATATTTAGGATTTTCCCTTTTTAAATATTCCTTTATGGTACTGGGGGGTCGGTACTGTTATCACTGGGCCCCTTTTGGTGGTTGACAGAATGGGGATACTGAAGATAGAGTTTAGTTATTTGGACATAGCTGAAATCATGCAATAAATTTCAATTTAATGAAAAATAGTGACTCATCTCAAAATACTAATAAAAATTAAACCATTTCATCATAATGTGTCATAGAATATGACTCATTTTTATTTTTTAAAACATTAAAAATGGACAAAAAATGGTATGGTGGGAGCCTCACATCTAGCTTATCACAGATGCCAACATTACTATTTTAAAACAGGTAAACACCAAGACATAAGTAAAACTAAGTTATATTTTAAATACACATTTAAAGATATACTTTAAATTATACAAATTCTCTACAACTTTGGTATATGTAAATACAATACTTTGATATTGCTACTTTCTAAGGATTGCATTTTTTCATAAGCAATTCAAAAAAAAATTCTCTGCCTTCAAGTCTAAAGGATGATTAAAACAAGCACCAATTCCAACACCACATACATAGATTCTTTTGTAAATATGTAATGTTGTTAGGTGGCATTGCTTTGACTATGCACTCTCCTGCCTAAATTTAGTCTGGTGCATAGTTTTCTGTGGATGAGACATTCCTTCTTTGGTATAAACATCTATTACAGAACTCTTAACTAAACTAAAATGACAATTGATTTTTATTTCTTTTTAAAATTTTTTAATTTTTAATTTTTTAATGTTTTTATCTATTTTTGAGACAGAGAGAGACAGAGCATGATCAGGGGAGAGGCAGAGAGAGAGGGAGACACAGAATCCGAAGCAGGCTCCAGGCTCTGAGCTGTCAGCACAGAGACCAACGCAGCGCTTGAACCTACAGACTGTGAGATCATGACCCGAGCTGAAGTCAGACGCTCAACCAACTGAGCCACCTAGGTGCCCCTGATTTTTATTTCTTACTAGCTCAGTCTTATACACTTCCTCTATCATTTTTTAAAAAAAAATTTTGATGTTTATTTATTTTTTTCAATGTTTATTTGTGTGTGTGTGTGTGTGTGTGTGAGAGAGAGAGAGAGAGAGAGCGAGAGACAGAGCGCGAGCAGCAAAGGGGCAGAGAGAAAGGGAGACACAGAATCTGAAGCAGGCTCCAGGCTCTGAGCTGTCAGCACAGAGCCCAACGCAGGGCTCAAATTCATGAATCACAAGATCATGACCTGAGCTGAAGTCGGATGCTTAACCAACTGAGCCACCCAGGCACCCCTCCCTCTAAAATATTTAAGACACATCTATATATTAGTTTGAGCCATTCATACCAATATGTTCACATATATCAAGATTGATACGTTACTACATTGCTTTCAGATACTTTTGTGCTTATCCATTTCTTGTTTTCATTTGTGTTTTATAGCATATACTCCCTAGTACTTAAGGACTGAGTAGAATTTAAAGATTCAAGGAAAAAAAGTCACTAATTCTAATTATATTTTCTTCCTTTGTATGTATGTGTATGTATATATATATATATAGGCATATATGCATATATATATAGGTATATATAGGTGTATATATATAGGTTATATAGGTAACCTGGTGATTCAAAGCCAGTCAAAAATTACAAGATAGTTTAGAAATTTTAAGAATGACTAATGAAAAGACTTCATCCAGATGTGCTATTTTATCCTGGTCACCAGAAAGGAAGAACCCAACCCTTTCCTCCATAAAAAATGTTTGTGCATTGTCTTCCATAGCTTTCATCCATTAAATAAAACTCCAAATGAGTCTAAATATCTTGCACTGCACTTTGATTCTACATCATTTTGAAAATTTGTTCAGGAATAGCAAATATTAAAGGAAAAAGAGATGAAACCTTTTGTTGTCAGTTACTCTTCTGGACTTTCTCAATGAAAAGGCCGGATTATTTAGACCGAGTGAAAACAACATTATGAATAAAGACAAGTGAGTTGAAAGTTTTTAAAACAAGATTTCAAGTTGTTTATTAGTGTTTGAGATGAGATCGAATTTAAATGTCATAAAAGGAAAATTGCTAAATTGCTATTAAATTATTGCTACTAATGAAGAGTGTAAGTGGCTTTGCCAGTAGGTAGAATAATAAAACAGCAACATTTATGGTTCGAAGTTTTTGTGGCACATACAACTTTCTTTTCATAGGTCTTCTGTTTCTGGTACAGTGGTATCCTCTGTAGGTTCAGTTGTTATCACTATAGGAATATTCTCAGATATCCATCCCTTAGGAGTCCTATTAAAGGACCGTCTGCCAGAAAGAGGATTGGCAAAACCCATAAACCTGGGATCTGTTAGGAGTAGTAGCTCAAAATCTGGAACCTTGAATTTAACCATCTTTGATGCTTTTTCAAAACCTCCAAATGGGGTAGCAACTCTGTAGGAAGTGAAAAGAAAAGGATATGTTAATTAATTTTCGAATTCACTTGCCAATAAATAGAAAACAATTTAATTCATGATTTTATGGGCATGTCGTTATGTTATATTCTTTGTATGATTTTCAGGTTTTGACCTCTGGGGCAAGCATTTTTTTTAAGGACTATGCTTTTAAGATAATAAATTGGTGTAAATTCCTTTGTATGTACTTTTAGTTGATGACTAAATTATCTTTTCCTTACACCCTGAACTCCCTGAAAACATTTCTTGCCTTTGTGCCTTTGCTACCAGTGTTTCCCCTGCTTAAGATATTTCTTCCTTGCCTTCTCTCCACCTGTGTCCATCTTGTGGCCTTTAAGTTCCAACTCCCCTCCAATTATTCTAGCCCACACACCCTTCTTTAGCCAAATTCCTGTAGCATCCATTGCTTTATGTCAGTTATTTGGTGCTTACGATATGGTACTTTGTATTGTCAGCTTTTTTTTTTCATAATGTGATTTGGTTTGAGTTTGGGTTTTAATAATATGGTTTGGTATAATTTGTGAATTATAAACTCTTTGAAGACAAATAGTATGTCTTTTGTATCTTTCTAGCTCTACCTCAAAACTCTCAATATTCTGTTTTTATTTTGAATAAAGACCAACTTCTTATCTTGGCATTCAAGGTCCCACATAAAATTCTAGCTGTGTTTGATTTAGCCACTAATTTATTTATTCATTTAGTGCCAGCCCTAACATTTTCAGTGTTAGGGGTATAGCAGTGAACAATGTAGTCAATGTTTGAGCCCTTATATTCTAACAAAGGAGACAGACAATAAAAAAATAAACATATAGACAAAACATTCAAGACTAATGAGAGCTATGCAGAAAATTAAAGTAGTATGATATAATAGAGCATAAATGAATGACTAGATAGTCAGGGAAGACTTCTCTGAAGAGGTGACATTTAAACTGTCATCTGAGGATGAGAAGTTAGCCATTTGCAGTACAGCTGAAGCACATCAGCATTTCAGGAAGAAGGAGTAGTTAATGCAAAGAATCTAAGGCAGAAATAATGTTCGGGAAAAGAAAGAAAGCCTACATTGGTAGACCAGTAGGTAAGGTGTTGGTAGAGAGAAGAGAGGACAGAGGGGTTTATTGTACAGGACTTTGTCCAAGTAAGGAATATGAATTTCATTGTCAGTGTGAAGGGAAACACCGTAAAATGTTAAACAAGGAGTAGTGTAACCTGATTACATTTTTGTAAAGTTTACTCTGGCTGCTCTTTCTCTGCAAATAGATTATAGGAGGACAAGAGTGAAAGGAGAGAAGACATTGTGACAATTCAAGTGAGACATGATGGTGGCTTGGATTTCAAGTGTTTTCCATGAAGATGTAAAGAAGCAGGTGGTTTCAGGATGTGTTGAGCAGAGTCAACAGGATTTTTTGATAAAATGGATAAAAATTGTGGGGGAAATAAAGAAACCAAGAATTGGTTTTATGTTTAGAGTTTTAACAACTGGCTGGTGGAATACAGAGAGGAACAGTTGGGTGTGTGGTTGGAAAACAATGTTGACATCCTAGTGAAAGGTGAATCATGCTGGTTTGCCCTCTTCTCTTTCATGCACCCTTTGTTCCAGCCAAACTGAATGCACGGCTTGCTCTTCACCTTATTCTCTCCTACCTTTACTCATACTCCTTTTCTTTGTTGGTATACTCTTACACTTCTTGCTACATTTCTAAATCTCCATTAGGTTATAACTGTAAGTTCTTTTTTTTTTTTTAAATCTTTTTTAACATTTATTTATCTTTGAGAGAGAGAGAGAAAGAAAGAGTGCAAGAGGGGGAGGGGCAGAGAGAGAGGAAGACACAGAATGTGAAGCAGGCTCCAGGCTCTGAGCTGTCAGCACAGAGCCTGACGTGGAGCTCAAACTCACGAACCGTGAGATCATGACCTGACCCGAAGTCAGATGCTTAACTGACTGAGCCACCCAGGCACCCCTATAACATAAGTTCTAATCTGCACTTCCAAATTATCTAGTTCTTTAGTATGTTATTTAAGTAACATACGTAGCTTTCTTCTGGAAGCTTTCTCTGATCTCCCACAGCCAAAAGTAGTTCTTTCCCCTCTAAGTTTTCATGGACTCTATCTTTACCTCCCATCTCACCCCATTTCCTATCTTCCATTATATCCATTGATATATCTGCTTTATTTTTTGCCAAACTGTACTCCAGGAGGACTGGAATTCTCTCTCATGTATCTTTGTAACTCATTACAATATACTTGTGTAATGCATTGTACCTAGAAGATCCCCATACACATCTGGACAGTGCAAATGGCAAGACTATACAGATTCTCCAATAATGTGGAAATTATTTTAAAGCCTGGAAGAGATCTGATTTTCTTTGTAGCTCAGTCACTCTGTGATCTTTCTTGAATATCTTAATTTCTGTGTGGCAATAGTGAGGGGCCATGGACTCTAGTTAGGTAAGGAGAAAGTGATTGATGGACTTTGAGAGATGGGACGGCTTTAACATGTGGGGCTAAAGTATTATTGAAGGAAAGATGAAGAAATGAAAGGTAAAATTACAATGTGATAGAGAGTGGAATGCTTGAAATTGAGATTTTGAAAGAGACACAGGTATTGGTGATGACAAACTTTAAGAAAAACCAAGAGTGACTGAGGTGGGATTGAGAAAGCTATCCTTAAAATGAAACAAAGTCTTGAAAGGGCGGAGAGTTCAGTGGCTCGTACATGGATCCTGAAGCCACAAAGAAGTAAGACAGGAATAGTACTGGGGAGGAAGACAGGGAGCCAGACACTAAAATCTTCAGTGAGGGGAATGTCTACAAAATGAATAGATCACACTCAGATATCACCTCACGCCAGTCAGAGTGGCCAAAATGAACAAATCAGGAGACTATAGATGCTGGAGAGGATGTGGAGAAACGGGAACCCTCTTGCATTGTTGGTGGGAATGCAAATTGGTGCAGCCACTCTTGAAAACAGTGTGGAGGTTCCTCAAAAAATTAAGAATAGACCTACCCTATGACCCAGCAATAGCACTGCTAAGAATTTACCCAAGGGATACAGGATTACTGATGCATAGGGGCACTTGTACCCCAATGTTTATAGCAGCACTCTCAACAATAGCCAAATTATGGAAAGAGCCTAAATGTCCATCAACTGATGAATGGATAAAGAAATTGTGGTTTATATACACAATGGAGTAATACGTGGCAATGAGAAAGAATGAAATATGACCCTTTGTAGCAACGTGGATGGAACTGGAGAGTGTTATGCTGAGTGAAATAACCCATACAGAGAAAGACAGATACCATATGTTTTCACTCTTATGTGGATCCTGAGAAACTTAACAGAAACCCATGGGGGAGGGGAAGGAAAAAAATAAAGAGGTTAGAGTGGGAGAGAGCCAAAGCATAAGAGACTGTTAAAAACTGAGAACAGGGGCGCCTGGGTGGCGCAGTCGGTTAAGCGTCCGACTTCAGCCAGGTCACGATCTCGCGGTCCGTGAGTTCGAGCCCCGCGTCAGGCTCTGGGCTGATGGCTCGGAGCCTGGAGCCTGTTTCCGATTCTGTGTCTCCCTCTCTCTTTGCCCCTCCCCCATTCATGCTCTGTCTCTCTCTGTCCCAAAAATAAATAGAAAATGTTGAAAAAAAAAATTAAAAAAAAAAAATAAAAACTGAGAACAAACTGAGGGTTGATGTGGGGTGGGAGGGAGGGGAGGGTGGGTGATGGATATTGAGGAAGGCACCTTTTGGGATGAGCACCGGGTGTTGTATGGAAACCAATTTGACAATAAATTTCATATATTAAAAAAAAAATGAATAGATGACCTCAACAATGGCTGAACAGATAGTACATGGTGTCACATTGTATAGAATCTCTGTCTTGTTTCCCATAATTTTGTCTTCCAGTAATTTTCTCCTCTGAAGAGCAGCATGTTTTATTTTCTATTGCATCTATATTCAAGATGACTCACCTTATGATATTTTCCCCAAATTGCTGTGGAAGATATGGATAACAACAGGTCACTGATTGGTTCAGTAACCTCAGCCTAAGTTAGTACTCAGCAATCATATCAGTATAGACTTTCATGTCCAGAGTAAAACTGTTACCCTGGAGGTATAAGAGAGATCGGTTTAGAAAGAACTTGAAGAACTTAGATTATCATTCAGGTCCTTTATGATTATTGAACTTCAGAAGGCATACTGATGATGAAAGCTAATATTTATTGATTGAGTACTATATACCAGACACTTTTTAAAGTGCTTCTCAAACTCTCTTGGTAGGGGAGTCACATTGGGATCTTGTTACAGTGCATCCACTAATCCAGTCAGTCTAGTGTATATCCTGAGATTCCACATCTCTAACCAGTTCCCAGGTAATGCCATTGATACTGGTCTGTGCATCATACTTTGGGTACAAAGACTTTACATGATTTTTTCATAAATCCTCACAACCTTATAAATTGGTTCTACTTCTATCCCTATTTAATAAATAAGCCTGAGACACAGCTAAGCTAAATGACTTGCTCAAAGTCACCTACCTATTAAGTTATAGAACTAGGATTTATACCCAGGCAGCCAGACTCATGGGAGGCCTGCTTTTCTAGTCACTATCCTATACCACACCTTGACAAGAAAATTCTTAAGGAATATTGGGCCTTCTGAGATCACTTTCTAAGTAGAGATGTGTGTTTAGGAATGTCAACCTACCTGGGCTTTGTTTAAGTGATATAAAACCAGGTTGCTGTCACATTCACGATGCAACTAGCTGATTCAATATCCCACATTTTGTCATTTGATTTACTGAACTGAAGGGTCTTTATGACTCAGATTTGATTTAAACTTCTTATTCTTGGATGTCCAAGATGTCCAAGACAATATTTTATCATTTTAGAAGCTGGCTATTATATAGCAATAGTTTGTTCATTTGAGATTCATTCATTTATTCATGCAACAAATTACGGATGGTTTATTATGTCTAAACACCCTATCTGTGCTAGGAGTTCAAGGATGGAAAGATTGCCATAGGTCTTACAGACAAGTAAAAAGTGAAACACGGGGAAGAAACAACACATCATTGAATATGACAGTTGCTCCAAGGGAAGAGTATCCATGCAGAGAAGCTTAGGGTAAAAGCACCTTAGTCTGCCTGGTTGGTCAGTAACCACTTCTTAAGAAGCCTAGGGTAAGGACCAGCTACATTAATTTGTATGGTCCAATGCAAAATAAAACCTTAGAGATTCTTATTAAAAAAAATTGTTAAGAATTTCAAGGCAAAGACAGCAAAGTACTGAAACCCAAGCAGAGCCCTTCAAAGTGTGGGCACCCCAGGTGACTGCACAGGCTTCACATCTATTCCTGGGAGTTTAAGAATAAGCACCTGCTCACAAAACTTAATGGGTAATCATTTCACAGTATATACACATATCAAGTCATTATGTAGTACACCTAAAACTAATGCAATGTTATGTGTCAATTATATCTCAGGAAAAAAAAAATGATTAGCCATGAGTTGACTGTTTAAGCAGAATGGCTGTTACATAGAGGTTCATTATACCATCCTCTCTTCTTTTGTATATGTTGCATATTTCCCATCACTAAGTTGTTTTGCTTGTTTGTTTAAAAAAAATATATGTTTATCCATTGGATGCAAGAGGCTGGAGTTGAACATTTCCAGAATTAGGCTGAATTTGGCCAATTCTTAAAAAACCTTAATTTCAGGGGCACCTGGGTGGCTCAGTCGATTAAGCCTCTGACTTCGGCTCACGTCATGATCTTGCAGTTCATGGGTTCAAGCCCCATGTCAAGCTCTGTGCTGACAACTCAGAGCATGGAGCCTGCTTCACATTCTGTGTCTCCCTCTCTCTCTCTGCCCCTCCCCTGCTCACACTCTGTCTCTCTCTTTCTCAAAAATGAATAAACTTAAAAAAAAATCTTAATTTCAAATCTTAATTTCAGAATGAATTTTGCTCATTTATTTATTTTTCTAAATCAAAGAATAAATGTTCTTCTGCCACTGAAATCTAACATTTGAGTTTGACATTTAATGCATCACTTTTTACCTTTTTATTCAGTTCAGTTTTGTTTTTCCTTCCCAATTTGTAGGTCATTTTCTTCTGTTATAAATGAAAACATTCCATTCTGGTCCACCACCCATCTCCTACCTCCTACCAGTGATCCAGTGAAAGATTGTTGTTTGAAAAGCTGCGTTTTCTTTTCTTTGGCACCAGAGAGACTGTATCCTGTTTGTTTGAATGTTTATTGCCCTCAGCATACAAAGTAAAAAAAGTCTATCAACAGAGATGTTGAAGAGTCAATGTGAGAGATCATTTGTAAGATTTTTAAGATATCTGTAAATAGTGTCAAGTTTTAGTCAAAGGTAGTGAAGCAAAAATTTCCACTTAAAGATTTGGAATATTCTATTAAAAGATGACTGCGCACCTCTATAATTCTTGTAACATAAATTCTTCAAACATAGATCTGACTTAAAAATGATTTTTACACTTTGTCATCTGTGCAGTGAATAATAAGCATGTTTCACTCAGATTCACAGTTAATAGATGCTTTCTTGATTATTTTGATCGATCAGTAATAGGGTTGCATTTGTTAAGACTAATAGTGCTTGACATATAATATGCCCATAGTAATTACTGATTATTCTATAAGGTAAAGAATTATGTAAAATGGTTGTATAGAAATTAAAATAAATATTCTACTGAATACACATGCATGTAATACATTTAAAGCCACTTCTATAATCATAGATATATACAGATGAGGAAACTAATATAAGGAGGGTTTAAGTGACATACTCAAAGTCATACAGCTTTTTTAAGAAGAGCTGGAAAGCTCCTTGTTCCTAGTTTACTTTTCTTCACATGTTAAGAAGGCTTAACATAGTATTACTTGAATAAAGCATAATATTTAAATAAACTAAAAATGAGTACAAGAATACAAAGTTGTTTTAAACCATGGGCCATTTTGAATATATGATTAGACTTTGGAGCCAATTCTTACCCAGTTCATTATCACTGCTGAATGATGTTAGACTGTGTCTTAACCTTATATGCTTTATTAACAATATCCAGGGATCGAGCCCCACATTGGGCTCTGTGCTAAGCCTCTCCCTTCATCTGGCCCTTCCCTTCTCTCTCTCTCTCTCTCTCTCTCAAACACACACACACACACATACACACACAATATCTAACAATTATGTATAATAATATGGTGTTACCAAATAATATTATTTTACTCTTTGCAAAGGAATTAGGGAATATTTGGAGACTGCTTATTTCCCTTCCTTCCTGTTGCTCTATTTTATTTTTGCAAAAGTGAAAGAAAAGATATATTAGAAGTCTTATAATAACATTTAGTTAAGAAATAGAAGGGAAATGATATATCTTATTACATTTTATTTTTAAATAAATGTTTTTTTTTTCTCATAATCTTGAGTTTTGTTAAAATAAAGTCTTGGTAAATAACCTATAACAGAAAAGGTATTAACCCAATTCGTACCTGGAAATTATTTTAACCTCTCTATTACATGGCTGGAATGTGTTCTAGACTAATTTGATGAATGGCTTTTATCACATCTAATTTATAATAGATATCTATTGAGATTATTTTGCCTATGTGATTTTTAAAATTTAGTTGAAGTGTAAGATACACTAAAAAAAAGTATACAGATCATAAGGCAAAATTTAGTGAATATTATTTATTTTCTAATTATTTGATAGTAGTATAAAAATATAATTTTTATGTTGACCTTGTACTCTGTGGTTGTACTAAATTTATTTACTAATTCTGATTACTAATCTGCTTTTGAATTTCCTATGGACATAATCCTGCCATTTGTGAATAAGGATAGTTTTATTTTTCCTTTCTTATTCTTACACCTTTTGTTTATTATTATTATAATTTCATTGTCTGAAAAGTGTCAAAAAACAACTTCTCTGTCTGAAAATGTGTATGTAAGTGTGTTTTTCATTTTAACTTTTACCTTTAAAGAATATGTTCACTGGAAATAGAATTATAGGCTGGCAGTTATTTTTTTTTTTCATTTTTAAAGTGTTATTCCATTGTCTCTTATAATTCCAGTTGCCTTATTTTTACCCTATCTGTACTATCTGTGCAAAGCCTGATGTGGAGCTTGAACCCAGGAGCCATGAGATCATGAGCTAAAGTCAGACACTCAAACAACTGAACCACCCAGGCACCCCCAATGTTTTCTATATTTAAGTAATCTCTACACCCAATATGAGGCTTGAACTCACAATTTTGAGATTAAGAGCTGCATGCTCTACCAACTGAGCTAGCCAGGCTTCCCAATTTTGAAAACTTCTTAGCTATTAACTCCTCAGATATTGTTCTGGCTTATTTTCTCTCTTATTCCCTCATAAGACTCTATTGGCATTTTTTATTACTGTCCCAAGTGCATCTTCTGCTATTTTACTGCATTTTGAGTCCTTTTGATCATTTTCTGTATCAGTTTATGAATCCACTCTTCAGCTGTGTTTCATCTGCCATGAAGGCTATTTGTTTAATCTTTAAAAAAATTTATCATTAAATATAATGCAAATATAGAAAACTGATTAAAATGTACAATAGCTTATTATAAAGCAAATAACCTTGTAACTACTACACATGTGAAAAGTTTCTGCAGAAGCCCACATGTGCCTGCTCAATCCCAATCCTCTCCTGATGCTAGTAGTAGTAAATGTTTTGACTTTATGGTAATATAAGTTTATAAAATATAAAAAAAACCCTTTCTTTATATGTTAATAACCCACATCTGTATCTCTAAATACTCATGGTTTAGTTTTGCCTGTCTTTTTAAAATGTCTTTTAAATCATTTTTACATATGGGATTTTTCGTTAATCTGTTCCTTGCATTTATTTATTGAAAATACTGGATTATTTGTCCCATAGAGTTTCCCACAGTCTGAATTTTACTGATTATATTCCCTTGGTATTTTTAACATGTTTGTTCTTTGTATTTCCTCTAACTTTTATATGGGGCAGAGAGAGGAAGAGAGAGAGAGAGAGAGAGAGAGAGAGAGAGAGAGAGAAAGAGACAATCTTAAACTATGAGCTCAGCACAGAGCCTGATTCAGGGCTCAATCTCATGACTCTGATATCATGACCTGCGCTGAAATCAAGAGTTGGGCGCTTAACTGACTAAGCCACTCAGGCACCCCAGTCCTTTGACTTCCTCATTTCAGTTATTATATGAATACTTCATTTTATTTTGCTTCATTTTACTGAGCTTTGCAAATATTGAATTTTTACAAATTAGAGGTTTGTGACAACGCTGTGTCAAGAAAGTGTATTTTTCCAACAGCATTTGTTCATTTCATATTTCTGTGTCACATTTTGGTAATTCTCACAATATTTTGAACTTTTCATAATTATTAAACTTGTGGTGATCTGTGATCAGTGATTACGACTTGCTGAAACCTCAGATGATGGTTAGCATTTTTTATCAATAAAGTATATTTTAATTAAGGTAGTACATGTTGTTTTACACATAATGCTATTGCATGCTTAATATTTCATTGTATAGTGTAAATATAGTTTTATATGCACTGGGAAAACAAAAAATTCATTTGACTCGCTTTATTGTGATAATTTGCTTTATTAACAGTGCTCTAGAACTGAACCCACAATATCTCCAAGTTATGTCTGTATATTTTCACTTTTGTAGAATTTCCATTTGATTCTCTTTTTAAAAACATTTCCAGTCTGCTGATATTCTTTGTCTTGTTACCTATTTTCTTGAACATATTCACAATTATTTTAGAGTATCCAACATTCCAATAATTGGATCTTTTGTGTGTCTGTTTCTTTTGTTTATTATTTTTCTCTTTATTTTTAGTCATTTGGTCTTGTCTCATAGTATGCTTGTCTCATACTATGTCTCATAGTAATTTTAATTGACTGATAAGCATGTGTACAAAAATTGTAGAAATAATTTGAGTCTTGGAATGGTGTTCTCTTCCCTCCAGAGATGATTTACTTTTGTCCATGGCAGGCAGTTTGACATAAAGGAATTGATTTTTATCCAATCTAGGATAGGATATATATCTTATATCTGCTAGGCCTCTCCCCTTAGCAGACCCTATATTACTGTTTTTGGCCTTCCCAGATTCAAGATTGATAAAGGTTTGCTCACTATTTCTGCTTCTTCTTAGTTGTTGCCAATAAATCAGCAAATGCCTTAAGAGGAAAAGTGGTACCAAATGTTGGGTTTATATCTCTAAATGTCCCTCATATCTAGGATTTTGGCCTTCAAGTCCTTACTTCGTTGGTAGCGCTTTTTTTTGTTTGTTTTAATGTTTATTTATTTTTGAGAGAGAGAGGCAGAGCGCGAGCAGGGGAGGGACAGAGAGAGAAGGAGACACAGAATCCAAAGCAGGCTCCAGGCTCTGAGCTGTCACACAGAGTCCGATGTGGGGCTCAAACCCATGAACTGTGAGATGGTGACCTGAGCCGAAGTCAGACGCCCAACGGACTGAGCCACCCAGGCTCCCCTCTTGGTAGCTTTTTAATCACTTTATAATAACTAGCTTTTCTACTTATTTTTATGAAGTTGTTCTAATATAAACTAGTCTTCCATAGCTGGAAATAGATTTCCACTTCCCACCTATGTAACTTTTTATACTCATTTATTTAGCAAACATTTAAGACAAAGATCATGATTATGTTGTTTGTTTCTTAAGTAGGCTTTTAAAGCAATGTGTGAAATAGACAAGGCCTTAAACTTGTGTAGCAAGTTACATATACTTTAAGGACAAAATGAATCTTAAAGCTACCCGTTAGGGATTGCCTACGTATCATCCTATTTTGTTTCCTCTATTATTTGACAGTAATAAAGAATCTAAGAATATTGCAGCATTATTTACAACAGCCAAGATATAGAAGCAGCCCAAGTGTCCCTCAATAGATGAATGAATAAAGAAGATGTGGAATAAAATATACACAAAGGAATACTACTTGGTCATAAAAAGGATGAGATCTTGTCATTTGCAACAACATGAATGTGCCTAAAGGGTATCGTGCTAAGTTAAATAAATCAGAGAAAATTCACTTATATCTGGAATCTAAAAAAACAAAACAAATGAATAAACAAACAAACAAAAAGCAGAATCAGACATATAAATACAGAGAGCAAACTGATGGTTGCCAGAGAGGAGGGAGGTTGGGAGCATGCGCAAAATGGGTGAAGGAGAGTGGGAGATACAGGCTTCCAGTTTATGTAATGAATGCCATGTGAATAAAAGCACAGCATAGGGAATATAGTCAATGGTATTATAATAGCATTGCATGGTGACAGATGGTAGCTATACTTGTGGTGAGCATAGAATAATGTATAGAGTTGTTGAATCACTATGTTGTACATGTGGAATTCAATAACACTGTGTATCAACCATGCTAAAATTAAAAAAAAATTATCATTACTTATTTGCTATCTCATAAAATCAGTGAAAGTGACTAAATAAATATTGGCATATGTGTATGAAATGACATTTGTACACATTAAAATGATGTAGATGCACATTTACTTATATCAAATTATGCTCATAAAAGAATCTAAGAATACAGTAATATTAACATTAAGCTGTAAAGTTTTTATTTCTATATTGATGTATATATAACAAAATAAAATTGTCTCAAGTAAAGGAGAAATATTAAGAGGTTCTCTTTCTCTCTCTCTCTCTTTCTCTGTCATACACACACACGCACACACACAATGTTACATTTACAAAAGCCTTGATTTAACACAGGAAACTACAGTTCCTAATTGGATGGTATTGTGTTCGCTGAAATAGCATTCACTTGGTATTTATACAATCAGTAAGCATCTGTTTATAGCCAGCCCAAATGTACCAGTGTGTTTGTAAAACTGGAAAACAAACTGTTCAGCAGGCATGGGGTGGTAAAGCCACAAAATACACCAGAAGTCACACAGCATCTCTAAAGCACTAATCTCAAAAACAAGCCTCAATTATTTCATTATTTTCCATTTTCCCTTAGTGTTTTACTTTTTATAATTTTCTACCCTCCCATTTTGGAAAAAAGTTGTATCATTGATTAGAAAGGGCCTCCAATCTCCTTTCCTTGATACATCTCAATCCCTCCTTAAATTCTATGGTATACCTCATTTATGCAACAGAAATATACTAACTACTATTAGTAACATATATAATACTATTAGTATTACTAACAATGCTAATAAGTATTAATGGTAATAATAGTAATAGTAGTAATAATGCTAATGTTAGGTGTAATCCTAGTAGCTCTATTACTAATAATAGGCATAATATTAACACCACTATTATAGTAGTGTGTGAAAACTAAGTATAATTTATAAGTACTGAGGAAGGTCACTAAATGCAGGCTTTGTGGTATTCTTTTGTAAATAAAAAAGTTACTCCTTAATTTATTAATTTTCAAATGAATCGTCATTAAGCAGTCTATTAATTGGTTCTGCTTTTCTGTGGGTCCAAAACAGCATACTGGAGATACTTTACTCTAAAATGAAAATCAGGGGCACGCTCAGTCGATTAAGTGTCCGACTTCCGCTCGGGTCATGATCTCACGGTTTGTGAGTTCAAGCCCAGCGTGTGGCTCTGTGCTGACAGCTCAGAGCCTGGAGCCTGCTTCAGATTCTGTGTCTCCCTCTCTCTCTGCCCCTCCCCCATCACACTCTGTATCTGTCTCTCTCAAAAATAAATAAACATTAAAAAAAATTTTTAGACAAAAATCAAATGATCAAAGAATGGATTATAATACCATTAAAAATATGTTTAAAATAGCCATGGGAATTATTAAAATTGGATAGCAGGGAGAAATAAATATCCATTGTGAATACTATCATGCAGATATTATTTGGCAATAATTTTGGTAGCATAAATTTTGGTTTATCCATGTGCTGGAGTCTTGAACCACAAATCCTTAAGTTACCTTTAATCTGGTTTAAAAAATGTAAGTTGGGACCTAGAGTTACACAGTAATTCGCATTGTGCTATATGTAATTTCTGAAATTCTTGAATAGCATTGTCATTTGAAACAACACATAAACACTAATATCAACCTTTGAATGAGAAATTATTAGTTTTTGGAAAAACTTTTTAATAAAATTATGTTAATAAAAATTTTTTTAAAAACATTCTATAATGTGGGAAATAATCTTGATGTTGTAACAGTGATAGTTTCTGAATCACTGCCTTCATTTTTATACTAAAAAACCAAGATTTGCCATATTAATAATATTGCAAAAATGAGTCCTTGCCTAGGCTTAGGAGTTACCCTATATTGCCATTTTGAGTCTCTTCTTAAAAGAAATTTTCTTTTTCTACCAGAAAATTCAGTTCTCCATACCATGATATAAAAGCCTTGGTGTTACACGCCAACAGCGTCACCCAGGATAATTGGATTACCTGTTAAAGCTCCTGTAATCAGGCAGTTCTGCCTTTCCTTCAGGCTTGAAAAATTTAGGGTATAAAGCCTCTAAAAGCTCCGGATCACCGCTAATGGCTTGTTCCCAGGGAGACTGATAGTACTTAGGGACAGCCGTGGTGTTGAACTTTTCAGGAGGAATTTCCTTCAGTGGTCCAGAATATCCTTTGGAAAAATATAGCAAGAATAAATAAACACAGAGTGCCTAGGATTACAGAACTCCACCTAACATTTTACCATGTTTAATTTTTCAAGCGGGGGTGAATTTACGAAGAATGCGTCCTTTTTATGATCTCTCAGACAACAGTCTGAAACTGTAAGACATTTTTAACCCCTTTAAATTTGTGGAATTTTCAGAAGAAACCACTTTTGTCAACATTTAATTATACCAAATCATAGTTATTTCTTTCTTGATTATCTTTAGTATGTATTTGTTCAATGAAACTATTCATTTAATTTTAAAAAGTTGTTTCCCTTACATTAATTTATAGTAGGCTTTAGTTACCACAGTGAATGAATTAAGTTAAAATTATACATATTGAGTGCCTACTGTGGTTCAAGTGCTGGGGAAATAGCCATGAAGAAAAAACCTCCCTCCTCTGGGAGCTGATTCATTAGAGGTAATACTTAGGTCTTGTCTATCTTAAATCGCTGAGTGATCTGCAAACCGTTTAAGGTTCAGAATGGTGAAGTAATTTGTTTTCACCATCTTAGTCAAACCCCGATCTTATTCCCTGAGGAGTCCATCCTATGATTACTTTGTTCCTCAAGATTTCTTACGTAACTTTTCTGCTTCCGGTCTCACTTCCTCAACTTCTCGCGGGAGCTGGAAATTTTTTGTAAGTGCCCTTTAAAAATCACACGAATTTCTGGCATAAACTTTAAATCATGTTCACATGCATCAAGTGACATTCTTCAAGTTATTCAAAGGCAGCTGTGTACTCTCCATCTACACTACCATACTACCTCATTGTGTCGTTTGCATAATTCTCTTTTCCACTGTCAAAACCCTTTACCATTTGGTCACTCTTACTTTTTTAAGTTTCTCTGATTCTCTTCTCTAAAATGTTTTCTATTTTCTTCTGTCAAATCACACCTATCCTTTCTTTACACTAAAGAGTTTATCTCCTCCAACAAATCTTGCAGTTATTTGTTTGCACTATTAATTTTCTTCTGATTGCCTCCAGTATCTCATGATAATCCCTTCCAATAATCTTTTTTTCTGCTTGCCACTTAGTTACTCAAAGCTCTTTTCTTATATTATACATGCTGCCTAAAAAAATTCCATTTATATTCATGGCTTTGTAGCCTACATATTGATGATTGCACATTTTTAAATCCCCAAGACTTTCTGTTGAACCACCCATTACATTTGTCCAAACAAATATTCCCCTGCCATCCTTTATAACCTGTCTAGACCTATATGTGCCTGTTTCTAATATATTTAGCTTCTTCTTCTATACTGGTTACCTTAATGCTATCACTACCCTCAGATGCCCAAGACAGAAGCATTATGCTAAACTTTCCCTCATTCCCACAACAAATCACTAAGTATTACCATCTGTGCTTTTTAAGGACTTTTAAAATAGTGGCTCTTAAACTTTGTTGCTGAATAACTTTGGGCACATATTTAAAATGTGGATAGTGGGCTCTTCCCTCCAGAGATTTGATTTCGGTAAGTCTCAAGTATGGCTTACAAGTTTTAGGGAAGGGATTTGCAAAAAGAACATTGGGAAACCTTGCTCTAGAAAATTCCCTCTATCTTCTTCATTTTTGTTACCACTGCCTTGGTTTTAGCCTTGACCATCTCTTGCCTGGGCTTTCACAATAGCCTTCATACTAATCCTTTAGATCCCAACCCTTCCCCCATGTCCCACACTGCTGCCTGACTGACCTTTCTAACTGGAAAACCTGATCCTGTCACTGACTTCCCTTTCTCAGGGTGCTAAGATGGCTCCCCATGACAAAAGTCTAAATTACTCAGGACATTACCCTGGATGGGGCCCTAGCCCCATCCAGGGTAATGTCCTGCCATTCTCTTGTCCCTTTAATGCTCCAGAACTTGGGTCCACTCTACCTGAAGCTTGTTGTGTCCCCGTATGATTCCCTACTTGTTCCATTAGTTCCCTGTGCCTGGAATGTTTTTCTAATTCTTGCCACCTGCAAATTCCTATTTTAAGCCTTAGCTTGAAGTTACCTCTTCTATCTAGCCTTTCCTGTCTCCCTCTGAAAAGGAGAGTTACTTTCCTGGCATTTTGCATTTGTATTGTAAACATAACTCCATTATCATAACTATTACATTTTAATGTCCTCTTCCTTTCCTAAAAGTGATCAAATGTCAGCCATCTAGAAACTGGAAATTTTAGAATTTTATATTTTTAAAAATTCCTTGAAATCCCACTACCCCAATACAGTTATTTTATCTATGTGTATTTTGTCTCAGTATTTTTCCACCAATAAACATAATGATCACATAACTATAATTCTAGTGTACATTCTAGTGTATTTTATTCCTAACCAACTTTGCTCAGGATACTTTTGAAGTTTCTACATCATGTTTGTAATAATTTTAAAGGTTTTATAACCTTTATTACATTGAAGGATGACAAGGGGTCTAATCATTTCACATTTTTTTAATATTCCAAGTTTCCCAATTTCTTTTTATAAATAGAATTAACTAATAACTCTTTTCTGATGTGCTGATTTATAGGAAAGAATGTGCATATGTTTAAGCTCTCAGATACATTACATTTCAGCAATGCTACATAATAAAATTTCTTGTTTGATTTTAAAATAATGTCTTTAAGATAACATTTCAGTTCAAAGGAACTTAATTCCTGCAGTATTATGGCACTGTAATACTCTTATTGATTCATGTTTGAGAAAAGTTAGATTTTAGATACATGGCATGTTAACCAATAAATCTTTTTGCTAAATTAGGATAAACTGAAGTTTGCTTCCTCAATTATCAACCAAGGAGGAAGGATCCATTACTCTTGCTTCAGGACAAACTATCTGATAACCTCCAAAATCCTCCTTTTCTTAGTCTGTGTTACATAGACATTTCCTAATATTTAATAATTGGATATATAGATTTAAAGAGCTCTATGAGTTTATACTTTTAAACTTTCTCTTTATATTTATTTATATTTATATATTCATATATATATTTCATTTATTTTGAAATAAATAAAATGCACATATGATATTGAATTATATATGCAAAGGCAAAGTGAGACCACAAATATAATGTGAACTGTTTCCTGTCTCCCTATGCATGAATTCCTTGAGGGTAGAGATGAATTTTTTTTTTATTCCCTTTGTAATTACATAGTTTATAAAGATGACCACATAATAAAAGTTCTAACTTCGTGCTGAGAGTACTGGATTGAACCAACATAATAAGCCTTTCTATATGTCTTCTCTTTGCTATTTAAAAAAATAAACAAAAAAACACTCCAAACATTAGAAGGCAAGTAGTTGCCACATAGTGGTTGGAGCTAAAATAATATGTATGTATTCTATTATGTTTTAAGGATATAAAGTTGATAAGGAAAGGATTAACTTTAGCTAAGTACAATGGTACCCCACTTATCCTTTGTTTCACTTTCTGCGGTGTCAGCTAAAGGCAGTTATCATGGTCCTGTCCCCAAGCGGGTGCTCCTCCTTCTGATACGTGGTCAGAAAGTCAATAGTAGCCTAACACAAGGCCTGCTTCACTCACCTCACTACACCTCCCCATGCAGACATTTTATTATCTCACATCATCACAAGAAGACAGGAGAGTACAGAATAATAAGATATTTTGAAAGAGAGACGGAGACCACATTCACATATGTTTCACTATAGTATATTGTTATAATTGTTCTACTTTATTATTGTTGTTGTTAATCTCTGACTGTGCCTAATTTATAAATTCAACTTTATAGTAAGTATGTATGTATAGAAAAAACCATTGTATACATAGAATTCACTACTGTCCACAGTTTCAGGCACCCACTGGAGTCTCGGGCATATTCTTGTGGAAAAGGAGGACTACCATACTTTATTATATGTTTGGGACTATACTTATCAAACTTAATTCTCACAGCCCTGTGCAGTGAGATTTCTTCTCCTTATTTTACAGATTGAGGGAACTGAGATTCAAAGAGATTTACTTTATTTCCCAGCACAATTTTAAAATAGGCGGGGATGGAAGGAGCAAGGAGGCTGAACCCAGGTCTGTCCAATTCTAAAGCTTGTTTTTCTCCTGTGTGCTTAATGCTGTATATGTAAATCTGTTACCTGCTTTCCTACCATGAAAAAGGCTACTGGAAAACTAAGAACTTTATCACGATGCTTTACTTCAGAATTCTATGCATTCTAATTGTGTATTTGGTCTCCTTCAGTGTTATTTTATTGTATATATCAATACTTTTTCTCATTGTGGTGTTCAATAAGAGTGTCAGTAAATCTAAGGTCATCAATGACTGGCATTCAATTTACTTTTAAGTAAGATTAAATATGATACAGTTGTTTTACTTACATATTTTCAAAAACTATTGCTGTTGTTTGAGGAGAATTCTAGAATTACTTTTCCTAAATTTACTGTTTATAAAAATATGACATAAGTATTGCTAATTTCAAGATAAAAGTATTTGAACCTTTAAAAAATCTATACATTCTCTTGAGGAAATAGTTGAAGGTACTTGCCATCAATTATTTTGAAAAGATGTTGTCTAAATAGATAATTTTTGTGATAGATTTAGTATTTCAAAATCTAACAGAATTTCTAAATAACATACACTGACTGGATAAGGATTTGGTTCTCTTTTAAGATATTAAACAAATATGCAATCTTAAAGAATTGCATTTAAAGTCCTCTAAGAAAGCAGAGAATAATAAAAGCAATCTCCACAAGGTCACCTTACAGGAGGCATCTGTAAATCTGGATTTAATTCTTGATCAGTCAATATGAGCTTATAGCCATTCATAACCTCAGTTTCTTAATTTGTACAATGAGGATTGTAATAAATGTGTCAGAGTTATTTTGAAATTAAAGAAGACAATATATATCATAGCCCTTGATAAATTATAGTCCTATACAAATAGAATGTCAATATCATTACAAGTGATTCAATTTTTAATATAACAGATGATTGCCAACAAATACAATGAAACTTTTGAAAGAACATAGGAAATGTTTTATATGACTTCTTAGAACTAAATCTTTATGTTCATATTGAACTTAACCACAAAATAGACGTATGATAACCAAAGCCATGTCATTTAGATACCATTCATTAAGGGGTCCAAATGACCTGAGTCATATATTTAAGTACACACCAATTTTATTCTATTTATTTTATTTATTGTCTGTAAGGGGACAGTTACCTGGTGCAATGTTTTCTGGATTTGGGGGACTTCGTGGATCCGGGGTGTTGGGAGGAGTAAATGGGGCTTGTTGTGAGCCACCTTCCAAGTTGCTTCCATCCAGTTTTCCGTTCTGCATGGCAATGTTGTGCTGTATTTGATCAAAAGTAAACTCTGCTGAAAACTCAAAAATGTTGGACACACTAATAGGAGATACCGTATGTGCAAGACTCCATTTGTATATTTAAAACTTAAACACAGTGCCACTTTCTTGTTTCTTGGGGCTTCAATAATTTATATGTAGTTGGTTAAGTTATTGAATGAGAAATTTGACTGATACTAACCTAGGATCTGTTTTATGACAACACTTCAGTTAATAATAATTAATTGAGGGGTGCCTGGGTGGCTCAGTCGGTTAAGCATCTGACTTCCACTTGGGTCATGATCTCTGAATTCGTGGGTTTGAGCCTGGCCTCGGGCTCTGTGCTAACAATTTAGAACCTGGAGCCTGCTTCAGATTCTCTGTCTCCCTCTCTCTGCTCCTACCCTGCTCGCCCTCTGTCTCTCTCTCTCTCTCAAAAATAAATAAACATTAAAATAATTTTTTTGAATAATTAATTGAGCCTCACTATGTGCCAGACACTGTGTCTAAGGCTTGGTATCACTTATTTAATGTACTATTCACAAAGTCCCTATAAGGTGAATCTATTTCATTTTTAGGTCTTTACAAATCTAATACTATAGAGCATCCCGGGCAAAGATTTGGCTTAGTCACAGTTACATTACTATTTTGTTTATACTGAGATTTAATTATATTCTTTAATTTGTCTTGTTTAAAAATTTAATCTAAAATTTGAACTCTAGTTGTGTATAAAAAATATACTTGGAGCTGCATAGATTTATAAAAGGAAGAATCTGGGATTTCTAGGAAGTAAAATGCTTAAAAAAGATGTTCATCTTTTAAGTTTTAGGTGAATTTGTTTTACTATTATAATTTAGGATTTATTCTATGGCACTAATATAGCACCTTTAAAAACAGTTAATTTGCATTTTAACAGAGAAAAAGACATTGTAATAGGTGATGTCTTCAGAAGCAAGGCTAGGCATTATCTCTATAATAAAGCGTTGCTGTAATTTGATATGAGAAATATGTGTGTTTTAAGAAGAAGCCAATCTAAGAAGTACCTAGTCATTTTTTTTAACTTTAGAAAGAAAAATTTAGTGAAGAGCATAGCAAATAAAAGCCAATTTTGACTTTATGTGACAGAAGCAGAAAACCTTTTTAAATGCTTTTTCACTTTTACATGTATTTCTAAGATGATCTGGTGAAAAATAATTTTACACTTTAGTACTTAAATAAATTTTATCTTCGTTTTCAGGCTTTCCCTGCCCACAGCCACTCTCCAGGTGCCTTTTACATTCAACTTACTCTCTGCAACACCGTGGATAAAGCTGCTGTGGAAATGAATAGGGCACATATTGGCAATGGGAAGCTGGCTTGTGGAAAGGAGCAAAGACATGAGAGATAATGTTTATTAGGTGAGCACAGTGTCTTGATTACTGAGCAGAAGAGTTGGCATTTTATTCCATAGGCAAAAAGGAACAATTTCTAAAGACTAGAATAATGTTATACTCAGAAATATCAGTATTTAGCTTTTTGAATGTAGCAATTATCTTAAGTGTTAGACATTTAAGTCTAGACTAGACTGGTATCTTTTCTCACTTCTGAACCTACATCACCTCTCAAAACTTTAATTATAAATAAAAAGCCAACTGAGATAAATATAGGAACATCACGAATTTAGAATTCTTTTTCTAAGTACCTGAAATTTGTCCATGAGATACATTTCACCTAAACTTGCAAACCATTCTACCTACAGTAATTTAAGAATCATAATACTGATGTTCTTTGAAGACTTCTTCCTGGGGATTATTGAACAGGAAAATCAACTGTGTCTAGCTAGTCATTAATTATCAGGCGACATCCAGTACCTCTACTGTCATCGTTAAATATACAAAGAAAGCCTAATAATAGTTGAGTAGCAACTTACTTTAGTTATGATATAAGCCTTAAATTACAGAGTTCCATCCTGTGTGATTCCCTTCAGGAGAAGTTGAAAAGATAAATGAAAATCTGTTTCTTTTTATTTCAGTTAAGTTGACCCTAAACAAAGTAAAACTAGAGCAGCATCTTACGGGTCATAAACATAGAAGTTATAAACACATGGATAATGTCTATTACATGATTTCTGTTGAAATATCAGTAGAAATAAAAGGTATTAAAAAAAAACATGTTTCTATAATTTTTGCCAAATACATAGAGGTTATTTTTTGCACAAAATAAATATATGTTAGGAATCTCAGTATATTTAGTTTGGTCTTATTTCAGAATTATTTTTTATTGTACACTTCCCCTTTCCCCAGTATTATTTAAGATTTCTAAGGATTTAAAAAAGTCCATAATTACCAAAACCATATGTAGTCTTCACCATAAAATGGAGATTGTTTTCCTCAATATCATTTTATAATGATTTATAGAAGTTAATTTTAATTATCATGAATCATTCTTCTATTTTATTTTTCCTTAAATGCTTGTTTTCTTCATCCATTTCAGTTTTTGCCTACTGGTGTAAGAATTTTATCAATTCATGAACTAGGGTTTCAAAATTGGCTTTGTAGCAAGGAGTGTATTTTCATTTCTTTTCAAGACAGCACATTTTCTGCTGTTATTTATGTCATAAGGTTTGTGTGGCTTAATCCTGACGGTTTCTTAGCAGTAGAGTAAGCTCAAAGCTGCCGTTCGCTTTTTCATTTTTAAAATGGTACTTAGAATTTGGACAAATGGCATTAAATTACCAGGGAGTTGGCTTATATTTTCATCTAATGATGTCCTAAAGATTATAATAAAATAAGACATTTATATAGAGTTAAACAATTATTTTGACAATATTTATTGCTTGAGGGAACCAGTAAAAGTAAAAGCTCATTCCAGAAAATGTAGTTAATAAATTAGGAAAATGTGATATAAATCATATAAAGATGATTCAAGAAGTAGATTATAAGTAATAGCTGTTTTCTTTCAATGTTACTTTGTTTCTTCTTCACTACACAAAGGCTGTATTTATTTATCTATGAGTTCCCAGCATAGTATCTAGAACACAGTAGACATTCGTTAAATATTTGTCAAAGTATAAATAAATGAATGGAAATAGACCTGAGCCTAATATTGTTTTTAAATTCCCATCATATGAACAAGGCTTGCTCCAAGTTGCAATTTAGTGCCTTGATTAAGCAAATATATCATTATATAATGTGGCTCACTCTCTCCTCCTCAATGATTTATTATGCAGGTCATTTTTAGAATTAAATACAGATCATTAAAGAATGCACTTTAGAGAACATTTTAGTCCATTCTCTTATTTTCTAAATGAGAAAAGAGGTCCAGGAAAGCTAAAAAAACTTTTAAGTGGACTCCAAATTGCACAGCTTGTGGGACAGCCAGGACGGAACCCTGGTCTTCTGGTTTCTAGCCCAGTTTCCTTTAATTACACCATGATAAGTTTCAGTGCCAAGAATTCTAAAATTCTGAGAGCTGGATTTCAATCTTATTTATTATAGTGTTGCTTAAGACAAATTAATATACTTCCTTGAACATTACTTTCCTCATTTAGAAAAAAGAAAGAGTAGATTTCAACAGACTTTGGAGTGGGTTATGTAACTCAATGACATACTAGTTCATTGCATACGTTATTATTGTTTATTGCTCTAAGTTACTTATTGGCATTTGATTGTTTATTTCAATATGCTTGTTATAGACTATTTTATTTATTTAATGTTCAACCTTTTAGGAATACTGAAAAACTATCAAGGCATATTCTTACCTTTTATGTATAATCAAAACATTTGGCTACAGGCTGTTGTCAGTAATTTGAGATACTAGTGATGAAAGAATATATTGTGTTCATAAAGACATTTAAAAACTCATCGTGCCTTCCTCCAGAATTGTAGTTAAGGCATGGACTTAGAGATGTAAGTATACGTTATGAAAACTGGATTTATTCATTTATTCAGGTGCCTAGACTTGTAGATGACTTTTCAAAGAATTTCCTTAACCACCTCATTTTATACTACTCTTTAAAGCTGCTCCTCTGTTGTCATTAATGGAAGAATATGATTATATAATTAAACATCATCAGGTGTGATAGGGATTATTTTAGGCTCACACTGTATTAGCCACATTTTTGGATGTAGATACTGGACATAATTATAGGGTAACATAACATTATATTTATCCATGACTTCAAGTGAAAAATCATCCCTCACAAATGTAAACATTATAGTTCAGTAAGATTTGATGTCTAAACAAATTCATAGTTATAACTAGACTTAATCCATGGATGTTAAATGATGCTCATTAATGTGAAAAAGAAATTATTTTATTTAAGAAGTCCCCTCACATTTATTGTTAACCAGGGAAATAGAAATTTCAGGAATGAATAAAATTTTAGTGTTTGTGGGTGTGGATGTTAGTTCTGTAATGTATTTTAGTAATTATAATAAAAGATCTCAGTGAAACCAGTCTATTTGTTGTAAAGATGTGAGATGTCCATTCAAAACAACTTATTAGTGGGGGCAGCTGGCAAATGTTTGGGTTGAAATGCACAGGTAAACTTACAGACTTCCCATAGTTACAGGAAGAAACCTTTAGAAAATAAAACGTATTTATTGTAGTCTCCACTACTTCTTCAAATTTAGAACCAATGCTTTATTCCTTTTTGATTCTTCATGACTGGTATTTTATTTTTAAAGCCATTTTCCCAAAGCTAGTTGTTTTCCTACTATGAACTTCTTCCTCTATAATCTCCCCATAGAATATATTGTGTTCATAAGGACATTTAAAATATATATAATATAATAAATATGTATATATATATACACATAATATAAATATATGAATAATGTAATATTAATATAATACATAAAACATAATTTAAGTCATTAGTTTGTTCATTTGTTTATTAACTTTAAGCTGAGGGAAACTTTTGCCTGAAGAGTTTTGTCTACCTTGGTTTGTTGTTAATAGGAATCAGACTTCCCTACACAATGTGGAATAAATGCTTTGAGTGAGAGGAGCTCAACTGTGTCTGTAGTCCTCAGGCGCATTTCAGTGCCAGGATGTATTCAGCCAATAAAATGCTTATACTTACTTTGTGGAGTGCTGTGTGCTTTGGAAGTGTTTCCATCCCAAGCATTTAACTAGCAGTGATAAGACCATGGAAACTTTTAGTTACACCAACCTCCACTCCCTCTCCCTCTCCCTCCTCTTAGTGAGCAGACCAGCTTTTCAGTGCCAAATTTACAGGTTTGCAGTGTCCCTACTGAACTAAAAAGATACTCATAACATATACAATGCTTCTTTTGTTTATTCACCTCAACTATTTATTATCATGAGAAAAAAAAGTCTAACAGCATCAATGGGAAAATATGTCAAATAAATATGTAGAACACTTGTTTGGGAATCTAGTGATACATATACACTTAGAAATGCGGCCCATTTATTTAGATACCACATGATCAGGTTATACCTACATTTATTTGTGCTTTAGATTCATACTGGAAATTTTCAAATGTGTATTTATCAGATCTTCTTTGTCGCATCTTAAATAGTCTGGCACCACGGTTACTGAGGTGGGATAATTCTTCCAACATGATGTCTCTGGGGATGCTGACTTTTTTGCCCAGGTGCATGCCATCTACATCTGTAAAACAACATTCATGTGTATGAAAACCCCAAGGTAAGCATTTGTAAGTGCTTTGCTAAATTCCATAATTTATTGCCTGCTATGTAGTGGCTTAAATAAAGACTCTTTATTCAAATTGCTTTAGGTTGAATCCTGGCTACCTTATTTTCTAACTGTATGATTATGGATATGTTACTTATTTTTCTAAGCCTTGGTCTCCTCATCTGTAAAGGAGGGCTAATGGTAATAATACCCACTGAATAGGGTTGATAGGATTAAATAAAATGCTTCATATAAATCACTTAGCAATGGTAACTGGCACATAGAAAGAATGACTGAAAGTTAGCTAATAACACTGTTATTATTTAGTGTTTCCAAATTTAATGAGTTTTCAAACAGCACTGCTTATAGTTGTTTTAATGAGTTTTATTTGGCACTCCACATTTTTATGTGTTGGTTTGAATTATCCCTATCACTAGAAGGCCTACCCTTCCACTCATGCCATCCATTTCCCCATCACTGTCAAAATACCATTCATTCTGCAGCCACCACCAAGGAGCCTAGTATAAAGTAGGCAGGTGGTGAGTATTGAGTGAAGAATCCTTCCCAGCCCAGCTTAAGTGCTATTTATGTGAATTCCTTCACTAAAATCTGTATTCATAATTATTCATGCTTCTTTTGTTTATTCACCTCAACTATTTATTATCATGAGAAAAAAAAGTCTAACAGCATCAATGGGAAAATATGTCAAATAAATATGTAGAACACTTGTTTGGGAATCTAGTGATACATATACACTTAGAAATGCGGCCCATTTATTTAGATACCACATGATCAGGTTATACCTACATTTATTTGTGCTTTAGATTCATACTGGAAATTTTCTGTATTCCCATCACACTGAATCACAATTACTTGATTCCATTTTACTGATTTAATAGTTTGCAATTTTTGTTTTGTTTTGTTTTAATCTTTGTGTCTTCCATGCCTTAAATATGGGAGATGTCCAGTAAATGCCTGTTATTTTTTATTTCTAGTACTGGATTTTTTTAAAACTCAAAAGAGATCAAACTTTTCTCTCTACTTTCTCCTTTAATCAAGAATATATTTCTGTGTCATGCACAGAATACTCTTGCCACTGTACACTGTTGGTAAATGCACAGGAAGAAAAACTGGGCCACTAGTAAAATAAATAATTATGCTGATTGATTGGGATGACATTCTTTGACAATGGGACAAATTAACCTTAGTAGTTGGGCTTTTGGTGGTATTTAGGGATGAAACAACAGAATTACTTAAATTTTCTCCTTATTTTACTTTGGAAAAAAAATCAGTTTGTTTACATATTTTGATGTTACATGAAGAAGAGCTCCACTAATCATAAAACTAATAATATAAAGACTTCTGTTTCTGAGAAAGTGGATATACTTTCCCTATACCTCTGCTAAATACAACTAAAAATCCTGAGCATTATGTATAAAACAAACATGAGATGACTCTGAAAGATGGGGAGAAGAAAGCAACTAGCTAGGGACCTCACAACTCAAGGAACAACATGGTGGTGAATTCTCTGAGTTTTCTTTTAGCTACAAAATCCCAGACTTGGAGCTAAGATGCTAGCAAGCCAGACAGACCAAGTGCAGACAAAAAAAAAAAAAAAAAAAAAAAAAAAAAAAAGCCCTAATAAAAGACTGTTATTGGCAAAAAGACCAGGAAAGGAGCAGCCTAGAAAAAAGAAAACTTTTAGATGATAGCCATTCTACCTCAGCAAAATACCAAAGAAAAAACTTTGGTCCTACCCACATCAACAAAAGCTAAGTGGGGAGCCTAGAATTTTACCCTTCTGAGGCTGTAAAAAGGTGCCACAATATTCCCACTGGGGTGTTGTCAGAGAAGCCAGGGAAGAAACTGGGACTTTCATTACTATTGGCCAGTAACAACCTTCCCTCCCTGCAGTGTTAGTGGAGACCATGTGGGGATTTCAAATGACCACTCCCCCCCCAGCAGTAACAAAGCGTTCTTCCCCTCAAGTTTCAATGGAGGACAAGCAGGAAACCTGTATTACTACTTCCACCCGACGGTGATGAGGTGGCGCTCTCCTTTCCCGCTGAAGCAGTGTTAGACTAAGATAAATGAAAAAGAAGGCTTAAATAAGAGCAAGGGTCTTAGAACATAAAACGAAATTTTCTAAGTTCAAATAAAAAAAATCTCTTATCATACCAAGAACCAGGAAGATCTCAAACCAAATGAAAAAAAGACAGATGCCAACATGAGATGACTGAGATGTTAAGATTACACAACAAAGATTTTATTTTTTTTTTTAATTTTTTTTTTTTTCAACATTTTTTATTTATTTTTGGGACAGAGAGAGACAGAGCATGAACGGGGGAGGGGCAGAGAGAGAGGGAGACACAGAATCGGAAACAGGCTCCAGGCTCCGAGCCATCAGCCCAAAGCCTGACGCGGGGCTCGAACTCACGGACCGCGAGATCGTGACCTGGCTGAAGTCGGACGCTTAACCGACTGCGCCACCCAGGCGCCCCAACAACAAAGATTTTAAAGCAGCCATGATTAAAATGCTTCAAAGAGCAATTACAAAGCTCTTAGAAACAAATGAAAAAATAGAAAGCTTCAGCAAAGAAATAAAAAGTCATGGCAGCAAAATAAAAGATGTAAAGAACCAAATGGAAACTTCAGAACTGAAAATATAATAACCAAAGTAAAAGTTCAGTGGATGGAATCAGTAACAGAATGGAGGGGAGAATGGAAAAAAAAAAGTCTGTGAACTGGGAGGTAGAATAATGTAAATCACCCAATAAGAACAACAGAGAAAAAAAAAATAGACTAAAAAAGAAAACAAAGAAAGCCTTAGGTATTAATTGGGCTAGAACAGAAGATACAGCATTTGTATCATTGAAGTCCCAGGAGAGGAGAAGGAAGTAGGGCTGGAAAAGTACCCAAAGAAATAATGGTTAAAAATTCCCCAAATCAGGCAAGAGACATAAATCTACAGGTTCAAGAAGCTAAGAGAATCCTATACAAGATAAATTTATAGAACTTCATAACATTATGTAATCTTCTAAACACTAAAGCAGCCAGGAAAAATGACAACTTACCTTTAAGGAGGAAAAAAAGGAGAATGACAATGAATTTCTCACCAGAAACCATTGAAACCAAAAGGAAGTAGCACAAAGGTACTGAAAGAAAAAGTTGTCAACCCAGAATCTGATACCCAGTTAAAATATCCTTCAGAAATAAAGGAGAAATTGAGACATCTTCAGAAGAGGGGAAACTAGGAGAATTTGTTTCCTGGAGTCCTATCCTAAACAATGGTTCAGGCAGCTATACCAAAATACAAGACTAGTGGTTTCTAAACAACAAATTTATTTCTCACAGTTCTAGAGGCTGGAAGTCTGGTGAAAGCCCCCTTCTAGGTTACACACTGATTATTTTTTGCTGTGTTCTCACATGGTGGAAGGGACAAAATAGCTCTCTTGTACTTCTTTTATAAGGGCATTAATCTCATTCATGAGGACCCCGCTGCATAACCTAATCACCATCATGTAATACCATCACAGGGGCATTAGGATTTCAGTATATGAATTTGTGGGGGACCCAAACATTCAGACCATTGCAAGAAGCTAAGGGAAGTTCTTTAAACAGAAGGGAAACAATAAAAGATGGAGCAAAGAATACAGTAAGCAACATAAGAATAAGAATGCAATAAGCTTCCCTTCTCCTCTTGAGTCTTCCAAATTATGCTTGATATTAAAAGCAAAAACTATAAAAGTCTCTGATATAACTATAAATATACGTATAAGAAAAAGTTAAGACAATTATATTATAAACAGAGGAGGATAAAGGGACATGAAAGTAAGTAAAGTTTTCATACTTGAACTGATAAAGTAACAACATCAGTAGACTTTGAAAAGTTAGGCATATGTAATGTAATTCTTAGTGCAACTACTAAAAAAGCTATTACTGATAGACTTGAAATCACAAAGATAAATAGAAATGGAAATATTAAAAAATGTTTACGTATTCCATATAAAAATAGGAAAAACAAAGCAGAAATGAAAAATAGAGGCAACAAAAAATAAAATGATAGAGTTAAGCTCTAACACATCAATAATCACATCAAATATAAATGCTCTAAATATACCAAAGGACAAGACTAGTAGATTGAATTAAAAAATATGACCAGACTATATGATGTCTACAAAAAACTCATTTCAAATAAGTGAGTTGAAACTACAGGTAAATTGAAAGTAACAGGGTAGAAAAATATATATCAAGATCAAATATTAATCAATGGAAATCAGGAGTGGTCATATTAATATCAAATAAACTGAACTTCAGAGCAAAGACAATTACCAGAGACAGAGAAGGCATTATATAATGATTAAAGTATCAATCCACCAAGATGACCTAGAAATTCTAAATGTGTATGCACCAAACAGCAGCAACAACAAAAAGAACTAAAGAAGTGAAAGGAGAAATAGATAAATCCATAATTATAGTTGGAGACTTCAACATCCCTCTCTTAACAGGATGGAGCAACAGACAGAAAATCAGCAAGGATATAAAATAACTCAATAATACCATTAACCAGGAAGGTCTAACTGACACTTATAGAATATTTTACTGAACGACAGAATGCATGTTCTTTTCAAGTGCCCATGGAACATATACCAAGGTAGACCGTATCCTGGGCCATTAAACAAACCTCAACAAATGTAAAAGAGTAAAATTGTACAGAGCATGATCTCTGATTACAATGGAATCACACCAGAAATCTGTTACAGAAAGATAATAGGAAAATTTCCAAACATTTGTAAAGTAAACAACATACTTTTAAATAATCTATGTGTCAAAGGGGAAGTCTCAAGGGAAATAAAAAATTCACAGACCTGAATGAAAATAAAAATAGAGTATGGCAAAATTTATGGGACACAGATAATGCAGTGCAGAGAGGGACATTTATAGTACTAAATGCATACATTAAAAAAAGTCTCAAATGAATAACCTAAACTTCCACCTCAAAAACCTAGAAAAAGAAGAGCAAAATAAACCCAAAGCAAGCAGAAGGAAACAAATCATAAAGATAACAGCACAAATTAAAAACCTGTTAAGCATGGAGTTGGCTTTTGAAAGATCAATAAAATTGACAAATCTCTAGCTAGACTGACACAGACAAAAAAATAAAAGACACAAACTACCAATGTTAGGAACAAAACAAGGGATATCACTACAGACACCTCAGATAGCAAATGGATATTAAGAGAACACTACGAAAAACAAATGGATATTAAGAGAACACTACGAAAAACTTTATACATAAATTCACATAAATTTGAAAACTTAAAAAAATTCACCAATTTCTGAAAAGCACAAAGTATCCCATCCCACTCAATATGAAGTAGATAATCTCATTAATCCTATAACTATAAGGCAGCCAAATTTATAATTTTAACATCTCCAAAAAAAAAGAAATCTTCAGAACTAGATAATTTCACTGGAGAATTCTACCAAACATTTAAAGAATTACCACCCTATGCTACATAATCTCTATCTGGAAATAGAAGATGAGAGAACAGTTCCCAATTCATTATTAAGCTAATATTACCCCCATACCAAAACCAAAGATAACACATAAAAAAGAAAGCTAAAGACCAATTTTCCTCATGCATATAGAAGCAAAAATCCTTAACAAAATATTAGTAATTAGAATTAATATATAAAAAGGATTCTATGCTATGAATAAGTGTGATTTATTTCATGGATACTGGCTGGTTCAATATTCAAAAATCAATGCATTCCATCATATTAACACGCTAAAGAAGAAAAATCACACGATCATAACTTTGGGATCTAGGGCTCGGCAAAACACTGTTAAACTTGATGACACAGGCACAATTCATTAAAGGAAAATTTGATAAATTGGACTTCATCAAAGTTAAAAATTTGTACTCTGAGAAAGATTGTTATGAGGATGAAAAGACAAGCTACAGAGTGGGATACAGTATTTGCAAAACACCTATTTGACAACAAGTTAGAATATATAAAGAACTCTCAAAACTTGCCAGTAAAATGCAAACAATCCAATTAGAACATGGGCAAAAGACATGAAGAGACATTTCACCAAAGAGGATGTACACATAGCAAATAAGCATACAAAAAGATGTGCAACTTCATTAGTCAATGCAAATTAAGGAAATTCAAATTAAGACCACAATGATATGTCACTACCAGAATGGCTGAAATGAAAAATAGTGACAGTTCCTAATTCTGGGGAGGATATGGAAAAACTGGATCATTCATATATTCTTATTGGAAATGTAGAATGGTATAGCCACTGTAGAAAGTAATTTAGTAATATCTGTTAAAAAATGAACATAGAACTAACAGTAATAATGGGCATTTATCCCAGTGAAATGAAAGCTCATGTTCACACAAAAACCTATGCACAAATGTTCATAGTAGCCAAATTCTTAATTCAAAACAAAATGGAAACAATCCAGATGCACCTCAATGGGTAAATGGTTAAAAACACTGCAGTCCATTCATACCATGGTACTCAGCAATAAAAAGAAACAAACTATTGAAACATACATAACTGTAGAAAATTATAGTAAGTGAAAAAAGCCAATCTTCAAAGGTTACATACTGTATATACACATATGGTGTCTATATAATTTATATAGTATTCTTGAAATGAAAAAAATAGAGAGAAAAAAGGAGTAGATTAGTGATTGGTCAGAGTCTCTTATCTGTATTAATGACAATATTCTGGTTGTGACAGTGTATTATAGCTTTGCAAGATGTTACCTTGGGAGAAATTGAGAAAAGGTACATGATGGGAGAACTTTGTATATTTGCATATGAACTACAATTTTCTCAAAAAAAAAAAAAAGAAAAAGAAAAAGAAAAAAAGAAAGCTACCAAGCTATGAAAAGACATGAATAATCCTTAAGTAAAAATTGCTGTAAAGTCTGTAAAAGCTACACACTGTCTGATTCCAACTATATGACATTCTGGAAAGGGCAGAACTTCAGAAGACAGGAAGAACAGAGCAAAGTAAATGATGGTGTTTTATAACAGTTTCCTAGGATTTGTTTGCCAGCCCTGCTGAGTTCTACAGGGAATATTCACCTTCATTTATTTACAAGTGTTTGGAATCTTTGTTACTGTGTATTTGGAACATGGAAAGAGAAGCCGGGTTAATTTTCAGTGTATTTTTCAGTATACATATACATATATATATGCATATTATATACTGAATATATATATTCACTCATATATATTCAATATATTCTAGAGGGAGTGACAGGGTGGGCTGTTTCAACTTTTTGTTTCTATAATCAAAACAGCAATTCCCTTTAGATCACAAAAGACACAAGAAACAGTATTGCTTATACTAACATAGTGAAATCACTATGGGGGGGGGGGGATCGCCTTTAAATGCTTCTCAAAACAATTTAATTAGCAATGAGAGAGACAGAGAGAGAATGAAATAATAACACAAAAAATTGAAATCCACAGATTTTTTTCCATTAACCTTTTCCAGAAATAACATATTCCACATAATATAATTATATATTCCAAATAATGTTTTTAAACAAATTTCGGTTTTTCTGAAAAAACTTTCAATGGGACATTTTCAGGAAATGAAAAATGCTCCAAGGCAGGCAGCCACTAGAAAATGCAGAGATGACAATCTTCATAGTAATGGAATCTTTCTTCTTACAATTAAGACCACAAGGCTTTTCCATAAAGAAACCAAAACAGAAATGCAACTTTTTTCTTCCTCCTCATTTCTGTTACTGATTTGTGTCATTACAAACAGTTAAATGAAAATAGAGGTGTTAGGATAAAGGACTGACATATTATTATTACCTTCTGTACCTTCTAAAATTTCAATCTACGGCATAAGTCTAATTTTGTGACTCCAGACGCAAATTTGAGAAAATGTTTTTTATCTTATTTCCCTTTTCCTAATGGCCCCTGATATTAGCTGATACCACCAACCTTTCTGAAATAGCCACATGACAAATTAGATTCCATCCTGCTGGCCTCTGTATTTGATGGTAGTCTTCTAGGGTGGGTTTGACAGGAGTTGATCCGCTTTGTGATTGATTCAGAAGCAAGTATGTGACCTGACTCAGGCCAATGAGAGTGAATATCAGGACTTGTCTCTGTAAATATGCCAAAGATGCTTTCTGTATCCTGCTGCATGAAAACATGGAAGTATATCATCCAGGAAACTTTTGGCAGGTACATGGTAGAGTATTGAGCCAGGCTTGGGATGAAGCTTATCCCAAGGAAATCAAAACAAAGACAGAGAAACAGGAGAATCCTTGGTGGCATACTTGAGTTGCTAGATGAAGAAGCCCTACCAGATCACCTCTGAACTTTTCAGATATGTGAGCCATAAATTACCTTTATTGTTTAAGCTAGTTGGCTTCTGACTAAGAACCTGCTGGTGTAGTTATTCTCTCTAGATTTTCATCTCACTGATGTAGGTCCAAAAAGTATATTAGGATTGGGGTCATAAGGATGAGTGAGGAAGGCCAGCCAGAGAGCCCAGAAGCGCGGGCCTCAAAGAGGAAAGAGAGCAGAGAGCAGAGCTATAACAAAAATGGATATACCCTGGCCACAGACTCATCTGGTTTCTAAGAAGCATTCACTCCTTTTTAGCAAAGCACTAGAACCATCATTCAAGCTGCTACAAGGAATAGATGTTCAGTAAGAGCCACGAGGAGCTTTGAGGGTCAGGGTGTACAAAGAAATAACCAGCTGATACAGTCTGTTATTACTAGCAAATTTATACCATGAGAGAGGGGAAGTAAGAGACAAAAAGGAAAAAGGAGGAGAAGGCACACAAAATAATAGCCCAACCTCTTATTCTTCATGCTCCATTCCACTTCCTCTAAGTCTACATTTTCTCCCTTTGAGAACCCATCTGTGACTTTGAGTGACCATCTGACAATATTAAGGATCTCTGGAGCCAGAAGTACTAGGTGATAAGTCAGTGCTACAGCAAGCTTGTATGTGGCTCAGAAGAATCAAATGATAAACTTTCAAGAATTCTGTGAGCCAGTAGTTAACTTCAACGAACACAACCATATTAAAATTTATATAAATAGTATTTAGATAAAGTATATTTAAAACAAAGCAATAAATACTCAAAAAGTATTACTTTCTGCCTTTGTCTTTTATTGCTTTTTGCTATTATCTGTGCTCCTGATGTTATTTATATCTATCTGTATGTGAATAGTGGAAATACTATATAATGCACATCTTTTTCTAATTCTGCATTCAGTGTCTTCTTGATGGTAGCTTGAAATTGGCCGTTGTGGGAATATTTATACCATAGAAATTGGCAAACTCTACAAACCAAGGCATTCTACCCCCTAAAGAAGCAGTTTTTAAATATTTACTAACAAAGACCTAGATAAAGGAATATGTTAAGTCAACACATTCTGCATAAAGAAACAAACAATGAAAGGCATATCTAAATTCTCCAAGGTTTTCTTCCCTTCCCTTCCAATAGCTAAATTTATTAGGTAAATGGAGCAGGAGTTCCAGACCATCTGTGAGTTGGGGAATCTAATATATGAACACTTTCATTACTGAAACTTTCAGAGTGAAGAATACTGTCAACTGAGCACATAGAATTCAAGTTCAGCTGTTCTCTGCCCCTTATCGCAAACCCGTCTGCAGGGTCTTAACAGTGTGTTTAATCTGGATGCCTGATAAATGATATAACTTGTTCAGGATACATATCTTTGCCCTGATGGATTAGAAGCTTGTCTTTGTGGCATTAGATCATCTATTGAAAATAATATTACTAAGCATACTTTCCTATTGATGTCATTTATAATCATCCAGAATTTTCCCTTTATTCTTTAAAGATTTTATAGGATTTGGAATATAGTATTTTGCTACTATTTCAATTATTTATGAATAGTTGATTATTTAATTATAATTTGATATAGATACATAACTGGAGGGTCTTCACCATAATCAAATTAATTTCCACAAAAATCCTACAAGTTTTAATCTGCTAGAAATATTAAATAATTGTTACTAATATTCTTCCTCAGTAGTGTCCTCAAATGTAAAATATTTTGTGGTTAAATTAAGATCCAAAATCTTACATTAAAAAGTTCAAATATTTTGGGGCACCTAGGTGGTTCAGTCAGTTATGCATCCGACTCTTGATTTCAGCTCTAGTCATGATCTCACTGTTCCTGGGATTGAGCCCCAAATTGAGCTCTGTGCTGACAGCGCAGAGCCTGCTAGGGATTCTCTCGCTCTCTTCTTCTCTCTTTGCCCCTCCCCTACTTGCGGTGCACTCTCTCTCTCTCTCTCTCTCTCTCAAAATAAACATTTTTTATAAGTTCAAATATTTGGTTTTTGAGTATACTCTCCTACTTTTCATACTGAGGAGCTCCATTACTGTGAGTATTAGAAACCAAATGGAAAATTGCATTTTATTGAGAGAATATGTAATCTTCGAAAACATGAACAGTTCCTTTTTCAAACCTTCTGTCAGTGCATAGTCTTATGAACAAAACTGGACTTCAGTTCCTCCAAAGGGAAACATTCTTTTTTTTCCACATTTATTTCATAGGTTGACATTCTGAAACTTCATCAACAATGATTGCGCACAGGTAGTCCTACATATTTAAGACGAAATTTTGATCATACCAAAAGCTACATATTTAGTTAGACCCATGAATCTAGTTCATAGTCTATAAAGATACCACTTATACATAATTGTACTAAGACAAAAGATCTTTTAAAAATCTACTTCCCCATGATTCCCTGGCAGTTGCCATTCTGGTGGAATAGACAAAAAGAGTGGAGGGAAGTTAATGGAAATTGACTTGCTTTAGGGTGGTCCTATTGATTTACTAAGAAGTCTGAGGCCATATATTTTCTCTGCACTTGTACAGGTCTCTTCTGACTGCTTATAGATGGCCTGTTTTAATTGAATATAGTCCATAAAATATACTTTATTTTAAAATGTAACAACCATATATACATATTACATGAAAGATAATAGTCCAGACTGTGATTTTGAATAATGCTGGAAAAGTCTGCAATTGATAATGTCAGTAATAATTTTCTTTACATTAAAAAGTTGATTTTTAAAACCTCTGAGATTCTTTACTTTCCTATTTTATATCTCTTTGCCTTGATTTGAGTTCTAAGACTATTTTGTAAAGTTTTCAAAAACTTGCCATTAAAATATTATTGTTTAATAACTATAAATTTATAAACATTTAAGAAATGAGATTACCAATGTATTGAATTCTACAATTTGAATTATGCAACCATTTAGGACTGTTTATGAGATGTACTTGTAGAGCATTTTAGAATGAAAAAGACAAGAAGGAAATTCAGATGATAGTATACATATAGTGTGGCTGGATTTATTCACTGTGATTTCAATTTGGGTATTAGCTAAAATTTAGCCTAGCTCTCTGCAGCCACTTCTCTGAAGGGTCTTATCAGAAAATTAAGAACCTATGGCATGCTCAGAAAATCTATGAATTTACAAGATGTTACTGCACACAACTTTTCAAAATAAAACATGCTTTTTTCTTGGAGTTTTGGAATGCTAATGTCAAAATTGAAACCAAAGAAAACTAATAAACTTGTACACTGAAGCATTAGGTTAAAATCTTTTTCTCCCGCATACTTTTTGTATTTTGTCTCTGGTATTTAAGGCCTTCTTGGTGTCCTTATTTTGACACTGATGACTTGGTTAATTACAGTTTAAGATAGGCTGATACAGGAAAAGCAAAAAGAATCTTCACAGTCTTCCATCTGAATTTCTAGATTTTACACTCTGGACTTTTCAAAGTGCCCTTACAATTTATGTCAATATTATCATCGTCTTTGTTATTGGTGGAGAAACTCAAACACACTGATGTTTGACTTTGGCACAAAGTTCAGTAAATTAGAATCATGGAATTTTAGAATTAGATGTATTGGTTGGGGCATCTGGGTGGGTCAGTTGGTTGAGTGTCCGACTCTTGATTTCAGCTCAGGTCATGATCTCAGAGTTGTGGGATCAAGCCCCACATCAGGCTCTGTGCTGACAGACCCTGCTTGGGATTATCTCTCTCCCTTTGTCTCTGCCCTCCCCCCCCCACCGACTCTCTCTCACTCTCTCTCTCTCAAAATAAATGAATAAAAGCTAAAAGAAAAGAATTAAATGTATCAGCAAATCCAACCTCCTCATGTTCAGATGAGCAATCCAATGGCTAGTCTGGAACCCAGGGCTCCTGGTACCCTATCAACAACAGCACTCCCTTTAGAACCTGGGCTTCCTGTTTTCAGACCACAAAGCTAAACTCTTTTCCTGAAGTCACCAAAACAGTCTGCTCAGTCCTCTTTTGTGTGCCGGGAAAAGCTATTCACCAATCATGAGGGGAAAAATAAAGAACATAAACAGAAAACATACCAAAAAAGCCTTCACAGCACCCCAGTGAAAAAACTGTAGGATGACTGAAGCAGCCTTCTGAGGCACTGTGGTCTTCCCTGTTTCTGAAGTTCTTCTGAACTGTCTGTTATATCTGTGTGTAAGACCAGGGCACAGCATATGCGCAGTTCTGCTTATGGCTATTTTAATTACAATTCTTTCCCCACCCCTCCTCCCACTTCTGGTCAGATGCCAGTTATTCTAGAGAGCCTCCCCTTCTTTTATTCTTATTCCCCCTCCTCTTTTCTCTGTCAACTTATTACTCCCTTATTACTCACAACTCATTTCATGCTTCCCTATCTCTCTTTCTCCTCTCCAGTAGTCAAGTCTCAAATGAGTTCCTGAGTGAGAGAAAAACATGATTTATACTGAAGAATATTGACCAATTAAGGATAAACAACACAGGGCTGTTGTCCATGAAACTTTTATAAGCCAAGTTTTCTTTCCCCCACAACTAATTCATGCACAGATAATGGCAAAATATTTTTGCGTTTTTGTCTGTCTTTTAGAATAGCACTTGTTAGATGGCAGCAACATGGCTCTTCATACTCCTGTAAGAAGCACAGAAGTTTTGTATCACAGCAGTAACACAAGACTACTACCACTGTCAACTCTACTCCTTCTAACATTGATGATGATGGTCATGATATAATGATAAGGATGGTCAATGTGAAAGTACACAGCCTTAGTGTCAGGGAATACTCTCTATTAATTATTTGTTGGGAGTGTGGTAGATTTGCTGCTCATGCATAATTTGACACCACAAATGTAATGGATTTATACTGAGTAAAAATTTAGGGCATAACCAGTAGAGGCTGGAAGCTATCTACATTTTTACTTCTTCTATCCAGTTCTATGTATTTTAGTCTACAGGGATAGGATTGCTCATCAATTCTTTGAGGTTGATTCTTCTTCAGATGAAATGAGTACTCTGATATAAAACTCTCCTTATTTGATTCTTACATTTTTCTACTGTTTTAATCTCAAAGGCTCACTAGCTATAGTCTCTCCCAGACAACAAGAACTGGAGTGAACTTCCAGTTCATGTTAAAAGACAACACATTTAGTCATCTCATTGCCACGTTTCATTCTCTTCCAGGCTAAATGTTTTTGAAAAGTGATGTAAAAAAATAAAGAAGTTATAACACACAACAGAAAAAAGTCCTGATGCACAAGGGGAAAAGGAGGTGGGAGAAGGACTTGAAAATATCTTTCTCTGTTCAGTTTTATAAAGGAAAATGCAATCCAAGTTTGATTTACTTAGTCTTATTATTAAGATAAAAACAGTTGAATGTTCTATCTTAAATTATCCAGATTTTTACTGCTGTGATGTATTTGAAAATTTGGAGGATTATTCCCAAGAAAGCTTCTCCGCAGTCTATGTCGCATCTCTGTATCCAGGATACTTTCCTAGCTCCAGATCTCTAGACGCTGTATCATATACAAATAGTAAAGTTCCACATAAGATATCAGAGGAAATAAGAGAGGAAATAAAATAGGGAAATTATTTAAGCTATTTCTTAACGTACTACAGCTATTTTATCTGAGATGAGTTAGGAAAGTCTGTGATCATCCTGTGTTATCTGGATACTTGACCTCCAAACAAAGGCAGAGCATGTGACTCCACTTAAGGGGGCTGGAAATCTACCCGTGACTTGGGAGGAGGCTTCCACAGACTTTTCATGGCCAGGACCTACTGGTGGTAAGATAATAGTTTTGAGGGTCTTTTCCCCTTGAGATATAGTTGTATTTTTTATTTATATTTCATAAACATAAAAATTATGTTGTAAGAAAAAGAAAAAGATATTCTTACCCTTGTAGGTTAGCAGGACTAACATAGAGTAGAATCCAACACATGATTTAAACTGGGAATACATTAAATGGATCAATTGATTAATTATTGTGCTGCAATTAGAAAATAACTTATCTCAGCTAGTTGTAAGGTAAATAATTTATTCTCAAATTCAAGTGTTCACCCCTTTTTCCTTATTGGTCAGGAAAACTATAAAAACAATTTCAAGTAAACTACCTGAAGCAGGAAATATAAAGAAGCACAAAAATTTAAAAGAAGTATGAGTTTTTGAACTGAACTGATACAAGTTTAGTTCTGGAATCTGATTCAGAATTATTCTCACTGTATCCCAAGCTAGTCTAACATCATAGTAAAACTAAATTGAATCCAGTATGGTAATTGTGTATTGCAAAAGATAGAAAATGAAACTTAACAAGACTGACACTGTGATGGGGAGTCACAGATATGACACTGTGTGGGGAGGGGAGTTCAAAAAATCTTTGATTCTATTCAGTGTGAGTTATGGAAGGTAAAATATGAAAACACTATACTTACCCCTGTACCCAGCTGCCCTCACCAGATATCATGCCTTTAGGTATCGATAGTGTTCAGGTGAAAGGTTACATTCCTTATCAATGGAGGGGAAATAAGGAGGCATTCTGAAAACCCCATAGATATATCTGGAATGGCTCAAATCAGCCCTTAAAAGCCTCTGAATATTTTACCTATTCACTTTTAATTGATACTATCCTTTGCTCATAAAGTTGAATTTCCTTTATAATAATCAAAATGCAATGTATAAAGAATTGCTTTCCAGAGTTACTTGCTAGAACTTAAGGAAAAGGAGAGTAGAATATCATCTTGTATCTAATTTATATTAAATTTTGGGGGGCCGTATGCTTTGAGACTACATAAACTTTACATTTCCTTAAAAATTATAAATAAAAGTAGATTTCTACAGAAAAATGTCTTAGTAAACCAATTACTAAATACGAAGACTGGTTTCAGGGTTGGAGAAATTCACAACATGGATTCCAACTTAAAAGCTTTCATACAAAAAAGATAATAGAATATATTTTGAATGTTTTATGCAGTATAAGGTAAAAGAAATCAAGATATGCCATGCAGGTTGGACCATCAAGATAAATATGAGACCTGGCCAAAAAAAGGAATTGAGAGGGATATTAATTTATAATGTGAAATGTGAAAGGCAAGCCAAACAGAATGTACATCAGCTGTCAGATTGCTTCATTCCTTTAGAGCAGTTGTTCATCTGAAAATAGCTTTCAAATGAGAAAGGATGACTACAAAAGGATTAGTTACCATAGGCTTTTCTACACTCCCTAGAGCTCCAGGTTTGTTATGACAGAATAGCAAGGATTTAAAGGAAGTAAACTATAGAATATTAAATAACATCAGGAAGGATCTATGTTAATGGTGAGCTATGTTAATGCTACAAAGGATTTTTATTGATACCATTTCCATGGATTTCCTTCATGATGGCTGATGCTTGCTGTTTTCTCTGCTTCACCATGGTATTATGTGAAAGCATGGTTTTTTGTTCCCTATAGAAAATAAAGGAACATTATTGAAACATCATGAAGAACTTGTCTGGAGTGTTTTATAATCATCCTTTTGAAAGACAGCATCTTTGTTCTGTATTAGGAATTTATCATTGCTTCCTACTGAGTGACTTTAATATGTATTCTCTATCTAGTGACAGAGCATGTTACTCATTGACAGGCAAAGTCACACTGTACAGAGGATAATACTCAGAGTTTCAGGCCCAGTCTTATCTATACACTTGTACAATGGTCACCAGGCAATGAGAAACAATGAGAGAGCTGCCTCCTTTCCCCTCCCTCTCTCTTTTCCACAGTTTATTTTAATCTGTCATTATTTCCTTATTGGCCTTCACTTGTACCAGCATCACAGTACATCAATTCCAGCAAACTGTAAGAATGAAGAAAGGACACTAGATTAAACCAGGACTCTTTGGTGGTGACATTTTAATATTGACATCAACAGCTGCCCTTTAAAGCAAAGAATGCCCATTTATGAGTCACAACTCTGAACCTCCTTGGACAACTGACTAATAAAACATTTTAGGAAACAATATACTCACCTTGTTCTTAGACTGTGCTTTTCAGCAGGGTTGAATCCCAATTTGTGGAGGAAAGAGTGGAGATGGAGTATGGATGGCACTTGGGCCCGATGGTTTTTATCCCTGAGCCTGGGACGGCATGGTCCCTAGCTCTGACTCAAACTGGGGACTGAGCCTTTCTGAAGAGACTGGCATCCAGCTGACATCAACTGACTATATATAGCACCAAATACTTCAGCTACTCATATCTTCCTGGCGAAAGGGAGGAACAGAGAAAGATTAGGTTTTCTCCATTGTGCTTCTAGTTTGAGAGATGGTTGAATGAACATACAGAAAGTTTTTATGGAGCACCTTCTCTTTGAGAAGATAGTAGCCAAAAGGGATTTTGAAAACTTTTTGACATGTAGATCTCATGCTACCTCTTAATTGAGGCGGCAAGAGACACATAACATGAATGAGAACAGAATGATCATTAACTATTAAAATGAAAGTCTGGACAATAATATCTACAGAGTTTCAAGAATAAAGAAAGGAATGTGGAGCAGAGTCATCCCTTAAGCAGGAGTGAAAACAGATGCTGGGTTCAGAAAAATGGGTAATATTTGAATGCTGAGGCAGGTGAGCACTTTGAAATGGTGTTAAAGTTGAGCCATGAAGCTATTTGAGTAAAAGCTTAGACTCATAACTGGGTCACACTTTTTGAAGAAACCCTGTGAGGAACAGTGCCTACAAAGTTGACTAATCTTTGCAAGGTCTGGAGTCAAGGAATCCTGTTTGGGAGAATGACAGGATAACAAATTTTGAAGGTGGGCCTTGTTGGCCTCCTTGCTGGTCTTTGAACACAGAAGAAGCATGTTCCCATTTCTGGGCTTTTGCTTTTACTATTTCCTGCTTGCTGTAACATGCTCTTCGTCTATGCACATGGCTCACTCTGTCATGCAATCAGGACTTTGCTCAACTATTGATTCTTTACAAAGTTCTTCCCCAGTCCCCATGTCTAAAATATCGCATGGTGCCACTCTCTGTTCCCCTAATTCGGCTTCATTTTTCTTTATATTTTTGTATTAAAATTAAAGTCGAATGGAAGTGAAAGAAAAACCCCTAAAACAGAAATTTTAAAAAGATGGAAGTTTGTTTTTCCCCACATGTAAACTTAGTCCAGAGGTGGTCATCTAGGATTAATGTGATTGACATAATCAACAAGGGCTCAATCACCTTCTAATTTTTTGCTCCGTTTTCCCTAAAATGCAGGTCCTTTGGGCCTATGTGGCTGCTTCAGCTCTAGCCAGCATGTTCATATTTCTGTTAGCAGAAAAAGGAAAAAGTAATGAGAAAGGCACACTATCTCTTCTTCGGAACATGTCCTGATGTTGCTCAGATCTCTTTTGCTTATATCCATCTATCCAGAACTTAAGTCAAATAGCCATACAGAGAACTTCAAGAGAAGTTGGGAAATGTAGATTTTCTTCTGTGTGGCCATTTGCCTGGCTAAAATTTAGAGGTTAACTTACTGGCAAGGGAGATAAATGGTTATAATATCAACTCTCAAATTTTGACACTAGAACATGTCAACATTATTTTATCTATCTAGTGTCTCTTTTTCCTACCAAAAATACAAGGAACTCCATAAGGGCTTGGGCATTAAGAATTGTGTCTAGTGTGTGGCAGGCACTCAATATTCATTGAATGTATGAAAAAAATGAGTGGGCTGGAGATTAATTGTGGAATGCATTAAAGGTTTGGCATGATTTTGGAATTCCCTTCCTGTTATGTCAAACACTTGGGGAAAAAATAGAATTGTAATACATGAATAGTCACTTGAATATATGATGGTGGCCACGTACGAAAGAAATTGTTTTGTATGAGATTGAAATAGGTTATACATTTTGGTGACTGAGCATGGGATCGATGGTTCAAGGGAGTAGGTAGTAGATTTAAGCTGACCTATTGCAATTGCTTCTAAGCAAATGTTTGTATTGAAGATTTTAATTAGACACCAATGAGACACCATTTTGCTGGAGCCAAATCAGTTTAAATTCCCTCCTAAGATTCTCCAATTGCCCTTAAATTCTTGGCTTTGGCATTTATTGTAGTATGCTATTAGTTAAGTCTCTTAAACTCTTAGCTTTCTTATCTGTAAAACGGGGATTACAGTTTCTACCACATTGTGTCATGAACATTTTACATGTAACAACAATTTCAGAAACTTCTGATACTTAATAAAAGTTTAATGAATGTTAATTTTTGTCTTTTACTATTATTATTCCTGCAATATGAAAGGATTAGAATAATCAACTGCATTATTCAGTAAAAAAGAATATACTCAGAAAGCCCCAGTTTTCCTATTTGGTCACCTTAATATGCTTCCAATTTTCTGTTATGTGGTTCTACAGGTTGAACTGATGTCCTCAGTAGATAATAATTGTTATGTTAATTTTGGCTTCCAAAATGAAAGGAGGTATTTTAAACAATTTTTTTTTTTTTTAAATTTTTTTTTTTTTTTCAACGTTTTTTATTTATTTTTGGGACAGAGAGAGACAGAGCATGAACGGGGGAGGGGCAGAGAGAGAGGGAGACACAGAATCGGAAACAGGCTCCAGGCTCCGAGCCATCAGCCCAGAGCCTGACGCGGGGCTCGAACTCACAGACGGCGAGATCGTGACCTGGCTGAAGTCGGACGCTTAACCGACTGCGCCACCCAGGCGCCCCATATTTTAAACAATTTTTAAAGTTTTAAAGAATATAATGACTTACTTATTTTTGTTTATTTTCCAATTATACTTAACATTGTTTTGCCTTATTTTTAAAGCTCATTTATACATATCTTTGACAGGTTTCTGGTATCTGAGTTATTGTTTGTTCTCAAAAGAAGAAAGAACAAATCACTGGTATTGTAACTTTTAGGCAGTGTATGCTATCCATGTGCCCCTTGACAAGGCTAAATTTTAAAAAAGAACATTAAGGGTTATATTAAAGCATTTTAATATGGTCCATTCTGAAAGCCAATGCATTCAAATTTTAAATTGAGTCATAATGTCATCTGCACAGAGATCTGACTCTAGATTAAACTTCCCTCAAATTTGTCATATTGTGATCTCCCTTTGTCCTCAACTCCAACTTTTCCATTCCCAAGACCCAGGACTGTCCCCTTGCCACACACACACACACACACACACACACACACACACACCATATACTAAAAATTATCTCTCCTACCCCCAGGATCTCCGTACTTACACTTGCCTTGCCCTACTAATTATTCTTGTCTTTGATGCTTCTTCCTAACCCTAACATAAGCAGAGTAGTCTTTAAGTTTCCATCAAGGCCCTAAGTATTTTTTTTTTTTAATTTTTTTTTTCAACGTTTTTTATTTATTTTTTTGGGACAGAGAGAGACAGAGCATGAACGGGGGAGGGGCAGAGAGAGAGGGAGACACAGAATCGGAAACAGGCTCCAGGCTCCGAGCCATCAGCCCAGAGCCTGACGCGGGGCTCGAACTCACGGACCGCGAGATCGTGACCTGGCTGAAGTCGGACGCTTAACCGACTGCGCCACCCAGGCGCCCCAAGGCCCTAAGTATTTTAGATTAATTGGAGCTAACAATGACAGATGAGATCTTTTCTTGTAAGCAAAATAATGGGATCCTAATGGTAGAGTCTGGTGCCTTGGGAGACTAGTGAGGAAGAAGTTTTTGGCAGAACTTCTTAATGCCCCTGTAATCAAACTATTTCTTCTGCTTGGGCTTCCAGTTGTGTTTCCAACTCCTTCACCACTTGCTAAAAGAGAAAAAGAGATTAAATAAGGTGAGTTTCACTGCCAATATACCACCTAACAAAAATTCACACCATGAAGACCCATGAAAGGCAACCTTATTTAGCCAGTGCAGTAAACATGAGCCCTTTAGCCAAGTGGTAAACAAGGTCTACATTGATCTTCCTCTCACTGAACACTTGTTTTTTAGTTCTGTGTTTCTCCTTGTCCCATTTTCAGTCTATATTAGGTGACTGTGGGCAGTTAGAGATTAGGGCAGGATCCGGAGGTGCCCAGGATGTGGGAACTGTCTGCTAGATGGGCAGACAACATATCACCATTATTGAGGTTCTGGTTGGATGCACACATAACTCAAAAAGGGCAGCTGCCAGGCTAGTGTTTAAATGACAAATCCAATAGGATGATCAGTTATTTACCAGCCTTCAGGGCATCATATATGGTGCTAACCCTCAGAAGAAAGAAAGGATAACAAATGTATAAAAACTTACAGCTGGTAGGGCCGTCTATGGGCGCGTGTGTTTTGGTTTGTGCGAAAGGCTTATCCATTCTCGATGGCTAACTGGTTTGCCATATTTTCACAGTTTCTATTTTCCTACATTCAGGAAGGTCCAGCTTACATTCAATCTTATTACCCAACCACAGCAAGGGCAGAATAGTTGTAAGCAGTGCTGTGCTGATCACCCCACTGGCCAAGGTGAGACAGTACAAGACAAACAGATGAGTTTGCAATTGGTCTCACTGTAGTATAGGCTTGAGGGCATTTACAGTATTTGAGCGGAACTATTACAGCCACCATTTAGTTAATATTTGCTAGGCATTGCTCCTGTTTTACAGATGAGGAAATGGACATTCTGAGAGATTAAGTAAAATCCCCCACGCAACATAATCTTTGTAAATTATAGAGATGGGATTAAAAATTTGTTCTGTCTGAGCCACAGGCTTCTGTATTTTCACTATACTGTGCAGAAATCTCTGTCTTCCTAAGATAGAGGAAGATATCTCTGTGTTGATATCCTCATAACAAAAATAAAGAAGCAGAGTTGAAAATTGTCAGATTAATTATTTCAATGTGCTCCTTATTGATTCCTTTTAGAATGTAGCATCCCAACACTAGGTTTATTTTGGCTGGGGTACTTTTTACTTGTAACATTTGTGGCTCTTTTCCAACTCATGTTTTTCTCATTTGCAAACTTGTACAGTTCCTCATGGTGTCTGTTCTCAGGGTGCTTTCCTTTCCTTCAGCTGTGCAAATACTAAAGTTATTAAAATGCTGAACATAAACAAATGGAAACATGTGCCATTTGCTGTGTAGACCTCTCCTTCCTTTCCTGGCCAGTAAACCACACACTCAAACACACTTACCACCTTTAGGGCCAAAAATAAGAATCAAATCCACCTCTATGAAAATAGTCCATTTATAGGCAAACCAGTGTTTTACCTGTCTTCCTCTGAAAATTTATTTCTTTTGCTTAAGCATTTCCTTCTAGGTTCTTAAATTAAGACTTAAGGTAAACTGGGGTGAAAAGGAGAGTTAAACAGAACCCGATGACCAACTTGTCAAGGACAGCTAACGTAATAGGGCTGGGAACTTGGAAAGAAATAAAGTTTCATATACAGGAATATTAAGAAACAAGTTGCCAAAGCAAACCCGCAAATCATTTTTTTTCCTTTGCTTGCATAATCCCAGCATTTATCCAGAACTTTGTCACATTTCCTTTCATGATTCTAGCCAGCCTGTATTTTTCCTACAGTCTATGGAAGCATTTTCTTTGACAGTTCTCTCACCTGCAGGAAAATTTACCCCTGCTTTTATATACAAATTTAGCATGACCTAATTAAATAAAAGTTTATTAAAGAAAACATGAAGGTTTTTAAAGAATATAGAGTCAACAAATGTAGTGACAGAACCTGGATTTCACAGCCATGTATCACATGCTAGAGTTATCAGCAGCATTGACCATAAAATAAGGACAATCATAGCATCGATGTTATAAAGCTGTTACAAGGCATGGTGCTTATCACAATGCCTGGCTCATATTAAGTGTGTAATAAGTGCTAACCATTATTATTATTATTTATTATTATTTCTATTGTTAATATCATCATCATCATCATCAAAAGTTTAAAAATTTTTTTTCAATGTTTATTTTTGAGACAGAGAGAGACAGAGTATGAGCAGGGGAAGGGCAAAGAGTTAGGGAGACACAGAATCTGAAGCAGGCTGTGAGTTGTCAGCACAGAGCCTGATGTGGAGCTTGAACAGTAAGATCATGACCTGAGCCCAAGTCGGTGCTTAACCGACTGAGCCAGCCAGGTGCCCCCTCAAAAGTTTAAAAGTAGCATAAACATGTGAAAAGATGACAAACAAAATATGGGAAATCACCTTAAACAACAATAGCTTAATCCTCATTTGCCAATGAGATACAGAGAAGTTAAATCACATGCTGAAGTTTACACAGATAGAAAAAATGGAATGGTTCCTTAACTGAGAAAGATGGATATGACTTGAGCTGTGGTATTAATACACATAAGTAAAGCATGTGTGGATCAGAAGAGGAATTGCTCAGAAATAAAGTATCCAGAAATGAACAGAGAAGGTTCTGGTGAACTTGATAAATATATATTCCATGTGAGAGTGATTTATCAGTGTATCAGAACCTAATGTCATTAGTAAAACCTGAATTGTATAAATAACTCTCCATATTCTGAGTCTGCTCACCATCCAAATGTCCAGTAATCTGCTGGTTTCCCATGTAGTTTGCCTAAATCCAAACCCACCTAGTACTTTTTCTCATTAAACTATGACACATTTTAGGAGTAAAAAATTCAGTGCCTAGTAATATTTGTTGAATGAATAAATGAATAAAAATATGAATAAGAAATAGTTAAAGAATTGGAAAAGAACCAGGAGAGCAAAGTTCAAAAGAGAATTTCCAGGCACTGTCAAGTTCTACAAAGAGATCATAGAGAATGACATATGAGAAAAGGTCATTGGATTTGGCAAGAAGTAGGTCTTTGGCAGAATAGAGACATCTTTTTAATGTGGTAGTCACAGAACCCAAATAGAAAGGGTTTAAGGCAATAATGAGTGGTTAGGAAGTGTAAGCTGCAAATGGAAACTATTTATTTGAAAGGACTGATCATGAACTGAAAGGGAGAGAGAGATCAGTTGCTAAAAGCAAGTTGCACGTGGATACAATGCACATGCATGCATGCTTTGGAAGAAGAAACCTGAACATGTCTGGAGATAAAAGAGAAACGAATACTCGTTTTTAAAGTAATAAAAATTCTGATAATTTGAGATTTGGAGTTGTTCACATCATGGTAGAGGTAGGTCTCTGATGGTTGATTGTTGGGAGAGAGATACTGGTAGAAGGAAAGAAATATGTAACATACAAGGTTTAAAAGGAAATGTGCAGGAGAGCCTGGGTGACTCAGTCATTAAGTGTCCAACTTTTGATCGCAGCTCAGATCCTGGTCTCAGGGTCGTGAGTCCAATGGGTTCCATGCTGGGCATGAAGCCTACTTAAAAAAAAAAAAAAGGAAATGTTCAGTGAGGTTTGGTATCAGAGCCAGGTTGTGCCATCAGGAGAGTTTCCAGCATGCCATCACCAGGGTAAATTTACAAAGGACCAGTTCTGAGCAGGTCCAGACATGCCAGCTTCCCAGTTTCATTAGTCTTAGCAAGGCTGTGTCCCATCAGTTTATGAAATTACGTTTAAGACAGTCATAAGTGACCTCCTAGCTGGCTGATCCTGACTGCCCTTCTCACCTTCACCTGTATTTCCTAATTGCAACCAGAACCCCAATTTTGGTGTCCTACAAACTGCATAACACTAACATATCCCAAACTGGACTCATCATCTTTCCTCTCAAATGAGCTCCTCATCCTGAATTCCCAATATAGACACACAGGGAATGACAACATCCCTACCTACACTGCAGACCAAGCCAGGAATCATTATAGAATCTTCTTTTTTTCCTTTCCTGCTTAAAATCTAACCAAGCACTTAAATCACTTTTAGGTTGGGGAATGGAAGTCTACCTCAACCTCCATCCCTCTCACCTGAAGGAGGAAAGGAGATAATAACCTGAGTGTTGTCTCTCAAGACACAAATCTGGCCAGGTTGGGTTTTGACTATAGTCATGGTGTGCTGATAGGTTATACAACCAGGCATTGTTTCATGTTTTGCTCTCTATTCCAAGCGCACAGCAACAGTTGTAAGGCAACTTGAGTCCTAGCTTCCTTGTTCTACTCTCTTTTTTTCATTTCATACGAAATGAAATCATTATATTAAATCATCATATTAAAGTTATGTTTGGGCTTGAGGTTGATGGGTTCTTAGGTCTCTACCCACGTTCATTGTTTTGGAACCCAAAATTTTGCTCACAGTAGGTTGTTTCCTCTACCTGATGAGCTCTCTTACTTGGCAAGTTTCCACTGATTTTTCTATAGCCTCCACCTACAAATAGTTTCACCCCCTTGTAATCTTTTCTGGCCTCTCCAAGTGGAGTTAGTGCGTGTTCTTGGGTTACTTGCTCTTCTGGGTTTATATTGTGTTGTGTTTAGATGTGCAATGTATCTATTATGTATTCAATTTCTTTGTTCTAACAAGACTCTAATGTTTTATTCCCTAGTCACTTTGTAATCCCAGTGCTTAAGATAGTGATGGTATAGGGGCGCCTAGGTGGCGCAGTCGGTTAAGCGTCCGACTTCAGCCAGGTCACGATCTCGCGGTCCGTGAGTTCGAGCCCCGCGTCAGGCTCTGGGCTGATGGCTCGGAGCCTGGAGCCTGTTTCCGATTCTGTGTCTCCCTCTCTCTCTGCCCCTCCCCCGTTCATGCTCTGTCTCTCTCTGTCCCAAAAATAAATAAAAAACGTTGAAAAAAAATTAAAAAAAAAAAAAAGATAGTGATGGTATATGGTAGTCAGGCTGCAAATATTGACTGGATAACATCATATAATGCGTGGCATGTAGCAGGAATGTAAGGAATATTAGTTTCTTTCACCACTGATAGCTTAACTGTCCATTCTCCATTCTTATCTCCTGATTCCATGATATGCAGTGATAGGTCAAGAAGTGATGTTGGTTAGGAGAACTTTAGCTCCTTTATTTCATATCATTGCTCTTGAAGCTGAAATAGTGTGCATGCCATGCAAACACGACCTCAGTACAACTCAAATAAGCACGTATATCTTCAGTCAAAAATGCATCTTCATTATTACCTCTTTCTTAAAAGGCTTTTCTTCTTTTTTTTTTTATTGAAGTAATAGTTGACACACAATATTACATTAGTTCAGCACAGTTATTTGACAACGGTATACATTGTGCTGTGTTCACCACAAGCGTACCACCACCTGTCACCATATAATACTATTATAATATGAAAAGCTTTGTTTCTTGATTCCAGAAAACCATATACTCCTGGTTTCCTCCTCTGTTCCTTCTTAGTTTCTTCATTCAACAGATATTTATTGAGCACCTAGCATGTATTAGGTACTATTCTAGGCACTGAGTAGTGAATAAAATTTTAAAAATTCCCATCTTCATGGAGTTCACATTCCAGTGGGAGAGATAGGCATAGGACAAGATAAACAAGTAAAATATACCATATGCTAGATGATAAGTACCAAGAAAAACAATAGAGAAGTCAGGCAGCATTGTTGGCGGGAGGGATTTTTTCAGAATGACCGAAAAAGTCCTCATTGAAAAGGTGACATTCAAATAAAGATCCAAAGGAAAGGGAGAAGGAAGTCATATGCAAATGTTAGGAGAAGAAAATTCCAGGCAGAAGGAGCAAGTAAAGGAGCAAGTAAAAGGTCCCAAAGTGTTAACATGCCTGGCATATTTGAGAAAAGTGAAGAGGCTAAGGTGAAAGGCAAAGAAAGGGAAAAAGAAGTCGGGAGATTGGTCAGCAGTAGAATGGCCTTCTATTTCCACATGTCTATCACTTAAGTGTCTTCCCAAAAGGTAGCTAGACCCTTTAAAAGTTAAAATCAAATTTAACTCCTTTGCTCAAAATGCTCTAATGGTTTTGTATCTTAGAGTAAAATCCAGTCCTAAGAATAGCCTAAAAATATCCTCCACATTGTTACCATCTGATAACTCTCTAACCACATCTTCTATTCTGTCTCTTGCTCTTACTGCTCTAGACCTCTATGTTTTTGTTTGTTTGTTTGTTTGTTTTTTTGTTTGCTTTGCTCAAACATTCCAGGCTGTTCATTCTGCCAAGAACACTTTCTTCCAGATATCTGTGTGTCTTTTGCCCAAACCGCTTCAGGTCTTTACTCAGTGCCACCTTCTCAGTAAAACATTCCTTGTCTACCCTGTTAAAAAAAATATAACACTTCCCTCCAGAATTCTGCAACCTCCTTGATTGCAGATTAATTTTCTCCATAATACTAATCACTGTCTTCCATATTAATGTAAATGCCACGAAGGCACAAACTATTATGTTTTTTTCTTTGCTGGGCTTCTAACACCAAGCATAGTATCTAACACATTTTGGCACTTAATCCACTTTAATAACTGGATAGATGGATGGATGAATGAATGCAGTACGCATACAATTTAAACAAAAAATCTGCTTGCTATGCAAATGTTGCTTCAGTCTCCTCTACTCTCTTCCCTCAAAATTCCCTCCTTAGTGAAATGCTGAAACAACCATAGAGGGTACAGTAGAAAGTGTATGTGGTTGGAGCTCACAAGTCATATTGAGGGCTTATTTAGGTCATACCTATGGTAAGCATTTACAAAATGAGTAAAATGTGGTTTTTGCTTTTAAGGATTTCATAGTCCAATTGAGGATAAAGTTGTATACAATGCAACTTGCATAAAAAGAAAAAAATGTAATGTAAATACTCACAACTTTCCCTTTGTATGGCAATACCCAAAGAATTTTTTGAGCATAAGGCAGCAGGGAGCCGGGGATTTGAAACTTGCTTGATTTATGTTAAAGAAGAAGAGCAGTGCTTCAAGAAAATGTTTCTTCATCAGAAGGAAGGTCAAATTGGAAGTGAAGGAATTGGATAGTGACCGTAAGATAGATGGAGTGTGATCAAGCAGTAGTATGGGTTGAGGTTGTGGCAGTAGGGTGCATGGGAGGGGAATGAAAAGAAAGAGTTTGGAATAGCTTTGGAATATCCTTTGGAGGAACCAAGTGGATAAAGAAAAGTTTTAGATATTTGTGGGTCAATCAAAGGAACTGTCCTTTCCTCTAGAATATTTCAGTTTTATGTCCAATTTTTCTTTGTAAGAACACCCAAATGACTTGGCTGCAAATGCACCTCTAAGAAGCTGAATCAATTCATCTAACATTGCTATTTGGTTTGGAAAATACATTGTTTCAAAATGGTAATTTCAGTTTTGCCTAATCACTCTACAGGAACTCATTCTGACTACAAGTAGCAAAGAAGTTCAGAGGCTGTTCTTGGTTTTTATTAAACCATGCCATCAGTACAGAGGAGAATATTTGTTAGAGAAACTATTGCATCTGTAAAAGTACAGTCGGAATCTATGAATCTCTACATGTATAGGAAACTCCTTTTTATCTCAGAAGCACTGCATTTGTACTTTCATTAGTTACTCTCTTGAATACTTTCCTCTTTTTTCCTCTTTTGTTACTTTCCTTCTTTTGAGGGGCTGAAATTTTATGTTAAGTCATTTTTACACCATAAAAATTATAAAATTCCATTAATGTTAAATATCTTTCCCGTTCCCCCCCCCCCATCTTTTTATGCAGGAGCTTATTAACTGATTGATGAACTGGGCCAAACAAAGGCTAGAAAGACCCTTTTCTACCTTCCCTGTTAAGGGAACTCTGTGTGGGATTTCTGTATCACATAAGTGGATGATTATTGGATCAATTGGTGGGTGAGGATATGTTATGAAAAAATCTCCCCAATTCATTCTTATAATTTCCAAATTGAGCATTATTAAAGAGAATTGACTAGAACGCTGGGGCTCTGAGACTATTGGGGGAATAGTCAGAAGATTATAGGCAATTCTAAGTACAGGGTGAAGCATAAATAGAGGGAAGCATTGTCATTATCGCCACCACTACCATTATCATTGTAAGAACTATCACTTCTATACTCTTTATGGCATATCAGAGACTGTTCTAGGTGTTTTGTATAAATTAACTCATTTAATCCTCACAACATCCTAGATAAGTGCTATTATTATCACCTCTTTTTTGCAGGTAAAGAAACAGAAACATAGAAGACTAATTAACTTGCCCTAGCTCAGAAGCTATGTTGCCAGGACTCAAACCCAGATTGTCTGGCTTCACTGTTTCTAATGGTAATGAGGCTCCAAACCATCACAATTAATATCTCCTCATTAAATTTAAAATCTTGAATATCTTTTACTCCTAGTGAGATGTTTGTTGCCTTATGTATACCTGATGCTATAAAAAACTTGATGCTTTAGGAATAAAGCCATTAGCGAGAGAGAGAGAGAGAGAGGGAGGGAGAGAGAGAGACCTGAATAACTAATTTAGCTGATTCGGAGACAGATTCTGCTTCCTATGTGCAGAAAATTTACAAAACCATCATGAATTGGAAACCGTCATTTTGGAAATCTAGGAGCCAAACATAAATTCCATAGGTATTATCTTTCCACTCCTCGGAACAAAAATCCTTTACATGCTCTATGCCAAACACCAGACACCTGGGTATACAAAGGTGAATAAAATATAATCTCTGTTCTTTTTTCAAATCAAGGGTACAGATTACATTCTAGAAAGGAATAGAGATTAGTTATCTCATAACTACACTATGCTGGACTATAATAAGAGCCATCGTGAAGACAGTAGAGGCACCACTAAGTTTCAATCACAAAAAGGCCCTCCTCATAGAAGATGGGTTTCAAAAGCATGCTTTTTGCTTTGGGGTGATGCAGCCCTAACCACCTAATTTTCAGCCCCACTTCCCCCCTCCAGCCTTATTCATACTGCACAGTATCTGTGGGAACTCTGTCACTGTTGGAGTTTTTCCCACTAGTAGTCCACTCATCTAGAGGGGAGAAGGGAGCTCCAGGGGAAAAGTTAAGGGAGCACAGCTAAGAATTCCTCCTAAGACTATAGAACACTCCCCTCTTTTCCAGCTGCTGTGCCGCCTCAGGGTTACAGGGCTGCCTTTAGGAGGCTCCTTTATGTGGATAACACCACTAAGTCTTTCCTTGCACATTTGAGCCATGAACAACATGGGTTTGAATTGCATGGCTCCACATATACGTGGATCTTTTTCTGATAAATACAGTACGATACTATAAGTGCATTTTCTCTTATGGTTTTCTTAATAACATTTTCTTTAGCTCATCTTATTGTAAGACTACATTATATAACACTTATACGAAACATGTGTTAATCAACTATTTATGTTATCAGGAAGGCTTCTTGTCAACAGTAACTAGTAGTTAATTTTTTGGAGAGTAAAAACTATATGCAGATTCTCGACTATAGGAGACGGAGAGGGTTGATGCCCCTAAACCCACGTTGTTTGAGGGTCATTTGTACATTTCAATGGTCAATCCTGTAGTGAACTGCAGCAGTTGAAGTGTCTCTGTGTGAAGAAATTTAACTATTTCTGTTAGGCAACAGACTATGAGGAAATATTTCACTTCTTTTTTTTTTTTAATTTTTTTTAACGTTTATTTATTTTTGAGACAGGGAGAGACAGAGCATGAACAGGGGAGGGTCAGAGAGAGGGAGACACAGAATATGAAGCAGGCTCCAGGCTCTGAGTTGTCAGCACAGAGCCCGACGCGGGGCTAGAACTCACAGACCGAAGATCATGACCTGAGCCGAAGTCGGCCGCCTAACCAACTGAGCCACCCAGGCGCCCCGGAAATATTTCACTTCTTCATAATTTGTTCTTTACCAAGTTTTCTAAACAATTACAGAAAAAAGATGATTTTTTTTAGTAAATATGTATTTACTTAATGTATTTATGCATATGAGTGACTCTGTGTATTTAGAACACTTTTTCTTTCAATGGTCTATTTCCCCCAATTTTATTACTAATATAAAAGTTATGGAACACAACTTTAAAATGAATACCTATGAATATATTACCCAAGTTAAGAAATAGAATGCTTTAGAGTACCTGGGTGGGCTCAGTCAGTCTTGATTTTGACACAGGTCATGATCCCAAGTTTGTGGGATTGAGCCCCATGTTGGGCTCCATGCTGGACATGGAGCCTGCTTGAAAATCTCTCTCTCTCTTTCTCTCTCTCTCTGACTCTCTCTCTGCCCCTCTGTTCATCTCCACGGCTCGCACATGCACTGTCTCTGTCTCTCTCTAAATTAAAAAAAAAAAAATAGAATGCTATCAATGCTATTGATGCCCATATCTATCCCTTCTATCTTCTCCCTGCTTCCCTGCCCCTCCCCAAAAGCACTCATAGTAATAAATATTTTAAGTCATTTCCTAGGTCTCTTCATGCATTTTCCAGTGAGGATGTATGCATTATTAAACTATGTAGTTTGCTTTGGGTTATTTTTGAACTTTATTAATAATTATCCATAGTCTTCTGCAACTTTCTTTTTTCCCTGAAAAAAGTTGTTAAGATTCATTCATGTTATGGTATAGCTGCAGGTTACTGATTTTTCACTACTGTTTAGTATTCATTGTATGAATATACCACTTGTACAAACACTTGTACATGTCTCTTGGGAACACTTATGCAAGAGATTTTCTGGAGAATAAAGCCAGGAGTTAAACTCATAGCTTATAATGATTATGCAAATTTATCTTCTTACTAACAGCCTATAAGAGTTCTACTACGTTTTGCATCCTCCACAGCACCTGGCGGGTTAGACTTTACCGTGGTCATCAAATAGGTGTAAAATGTGGTTTCATTTCTATTTCCCTGATTAGTAAAGTGATGTTGTGCTCATCCTAAGTTTATTGGATATTCATTCATATTTCTCTTTGAGCAATGTCTAGTCTTCTCTTTGTCTCTTTTTCTATTGAGTTCTTTTCCTTTTTCATCTTGATTTTTAGAAATTGTTAAATAGCCTGGCAACTAATCCTTCCTTAGCTACTTGTATAGCAATTACCTTTCTGCTTTGTTTTTTCAACTTTGTTTTGACATCTTTTTTTTTTTTTTTTATAGCTTTGGTTTAAACAAAACCAATGAATGCATCAATCTTTTACTTTATGGTTTATGCTTCTTCTGTCTTTTCTAAGCTGAAGTCATAAATCTATTTTCTTCTAAAATTTACAAACTTTTGCTTTTTTACATTTAAGACCTTATTCCATCTGAGACTAACTTTGTGTGGGGTATGAGGTAATGATCCAATCTTATTTTATGCCCAAATGGATAACACTTGTCCTAGCTTCAACTGTAGAATAGTGCATCTTTCCTAGCTGAACTAGAAATTCAACACTGTCACATATTACGTTTCTATATATGTTTAGGTCTGTTTCTATGACAACCATTATTTTTCATTAGCCCATTAACCTATTTCCATTTCAATATTGCAGTCTTTTAAATTTTATAACTTTATAATGAATCTGTATTTGGTAGGGCAAGTACCCTCTCCTTGTTCTTCTTTGAGAAGATTTTGGCTCATTGTGGGTCTTCCACGTACATTTTCAAATTATCTTGTTCATGTCGAGAACTATGAGAGCAGTGAGATTTTGCCATACTTGCAAGCCAACACATTATCTTACCACAGTTTCATACATAGTGGCAGAAGATACGAACTCCTGAGTCAGACATAAAGGACTTTACTTACGGCACAGCAAGCAGCATGAGCTTCATGTTTGCATCAATTCTTCTTGTTCCCAGGTCCCACAGGGCAACATGGATGGGTTCAAATGGATGTACACATATGCACTGAGTTGCATTATAGGTGAGACGCCCTGAGCTTAGGGAATTTGAATCTTTTAAAAACATGTTTATTTGTTCATTTTGGGAGAGAAAGGCAGAGAGAGAGAGAGAGAGAGAGAGAGAGATTGAAAGAGAGAGAGAGAGAATCCGAAGCAGGCTCCGCACTCAGTGGAGAGCCCAACTGGGTCTCAGTCTCATGACCGCGAGATCCTGACCTGAGCTGATATGAAGAGTTGGAGGTTTAACCATGGAGCCACCAAGGCACCCCTGAATCTTAAAAAAAAATTTTTTTTAATGTTTATTTATTTTTGACAGAGAGAGAGAGAGAGAGAGAGAGTATGGGGGGGGGGGGGGAAGGAGCAGAGAGAGAGGGAGTTATAAAAACCGAACCAGGCTCCAAGCTGTCAGCACAGAGCCAGACGCGGGGCTTGAACTCACAGACCACGAGATCATGCCTGAGCCAAAGTCAGACACTTAACCGACTGAGCCACCCAGGATCCCCATAAATTGGCAGTAAGTATGACTACTTTTTGGTCCAGAAGAAGACACCGTATATTCCAAGGCTATTCACTCCACAAACATTCCTGATAAGTAAATCCAGAACAAAAGGTCGTCAGTGTCTCTTAGCTTTTAATTTTTAACACATTCTTTGATTTTTAAACTTCCTGCTGTATCTGCAGTATTTCCCCTTTTCATTCCTAATATTATTGAATTTTACTTTACCTCTTTTTCTTTGAATCAACTTTGCTAGAGGTTTGTTAATTTTATTAGTTTTTTCAAAGACCAGCATTTTGTTTCTCTTCTGTTACATACTTGTTTCTATTTCTGTGCATTTCCATATTATTTTCCTCTTCCAACTTTCTTTGGGTTTATTTATTATTTAATTCCAGTATTTAAATATTTCTATTATACACTCTTCTCTTTAACTCTTGAGTTCCCAGAATTGTATTTAAAATTTTGCAAACAGAGAGAATTATTTTTAGTTCTCATTTTATTTTTAATTTCTGGGTTCTTATGATAAGCTATCAGCTACAACAAACAATTGCAAATTTCAAAGGGCTTACCGCAGTACAAGTTTATTTCTTGTTCATTGAAAGTCCATCCTGAATATTTCCACATATGACACAGAGAGTAAGCTTCTTCCCTTTTTTAAATTGCCCACATTCTCAACGTGCAGCTCTATATGTTTTGGAGACAGAGCAAGAGTGTAGAAGATTGCACAGAATATTCTGTGCTCAGGCCTGAAAACACATGCATCACTTCTGCTTACATTCCAGAGAACAGAACTAAGTCTTCTAAATATAAAAGGGTTTATAAAACTGTTTATAACTCTATGCCCAGGACTGATAGGAAAATCAGAATCCCCACCACAATTTCTAATGTAATTACATTATGGTCAGAAAATGTGTTCTGTTTGATACCAATTCTTTCCACTTATTGGATGCAGACCTCTTTATATATCATTGAAATCCACCTTGTTAATTTTATTGTTCAAATTATTTGCATCCTTATTGGTTTTTATTATTTTTTATTACCTCCATTTTATCTTTTATTGCAATACATTTGACATACAACAGCATGTAGCTTTAAGGTGTACGTGTTGATTTTTTACATTTATGTGTTACAATATGATTGCCCAACTGCAGTGATAACATCTTTATCATGTCATGTAATTATCACTTCTTTTTTGTGTGGAAATAAGACCTAGTCTGTTAGCAAGTTTGGCAATTATAATACAGTATTGTTGTCTATATTCAGCACACAGATCTCTAGGACTTATTTACCTACTGACTGCAACTTTGTTGTTTTTCTTATCTACTCTAAGTATTAATAACTAAAAGATATGTGCTAGATATTTCCCACAATCTTGATGGGTCTGTCAATTTCTCTTTATAGTTCTTTTTATTTATATGTTATTTATTTTGAGGCTATGATATTAAATGACAAATTTATAAATGTGATATTCATTTGATTATATCCTGTTATTTTTATTTTTATAGTTTTCTTATCTATTGGTAGTATTTTTTTCCTTTAAAGAATATTTTGTCTGATATTAATTATGCCTATATTACTTTCTTTTGGTTAAATTTACCTGGTTGTCCTGAAACTCTGACTAGATATACTTTGGGCTTCCTATGTTTTCCTTGTGTCCTCAATTCTTTTAAAAGTATTCCCCATCTTTGTATTTCTATTGCTTTATTCTGTGTAATTTCTTCTTTTGACTAAGAATCTTCCATTTTATTAATTCTTTCCACTATTGTATCTATCAGCTGTTCAATCCCTACAGTGAACATTTGCTTTTAATTATTGTACTTTTATTTCTAGACCTCTTTTCCCAAATCCACCTCATATTTTGCTTATTAGTCAGGTTTTACCTCTCCCTCCTCCCTTTAATACTTATTTAAACACACAAATTTATTTTCTAATATATTCTCTGTGTTTGTATATTTCCAGTATCCGAGTTCCTACTGTTTATAACTTCTGTGGCATTGCTTGTAGTGGTTTTGTTTCTCATCTGTTTTGTGATTTTTCTTTTATTGTAAACTTTTCTTCATGATAAAACACAATCCTTTGGACTTTTCTAATTCATTCCTCCAGTAAAGATCTGCGTTTCTTTCTGGCACATGTATGAGGACATTATAGCCCTGGATGTAGTTTAAACGGGTTCAGAAGTGAAAATTTTTAGCTTACCATTTTCTATATCCTGTAAACTGTAAATTTTAATCCTAAATCCATGGCTGAAACTTCCAGTGGCTACAAGTTCTCAGTAGAGATTTTGTCCATATTTAAATATTTTAGACAGTTTTCTTTGCTGCCTCACAGTGAAAGTTGTTTATTCAATTATTTTTTTCTCTTGATTTTTTTTGAGAGAGAGAGCTTGAGCATATGCACATGCATGCAAGTGGGTTAGGGGCAGAGAAAAAGAGGGAGAAATGGAGAGGGAGAGGGAGAGGAAGTGGGAGAGACAGAGAGAGAGAGAGAGAGAGAGAGAGAGAGAGAGAGAATTCCAAGCAGGCTCCTCACTGTGCACTCACAGTGCAGAGCCTGATGCAGGGCTAGGACTCACGAACCCAACTGTGAGATCATGACCCCAGACGCTGAACCAACTGAGTCACCCAGGTGCCCCTATTTAATTATTTCTAGTGAACTATTTTCCTGTGTACATGGCTTTTCCTGAGCATGGATGTTATGCTGGAGGATATCTAATGGAGCTCTCTGCTCTGGGAAAATACAAAATTCTAGGCATCCTGGATATATAGGTTCTCCCAGGGTGCCCAACTACTTCTCACTTACTTCCCTAGACTCATACTCCTGATTAATTCCTGGCAACCTCTGTCATTTATTTATAAAGTGCTTTCAGTATTTTACCTAGCATTTTTTCAATGAACTAAGAAAATTCTAAATGAATATCTTTGTTATTTTTTTAAGAAACATTTAAATAGAGCTGAAAATAGTACAGATATTTGTGGGAGAGATCATCATTTTCCCAATCTATTGCCAATGCTGGGTGCCTCTGTGAATTGTCAGATCCCTTCATATGACTCCACCAGTGATCAGAATTGATGACTTCTTCTTTTTTTAAGTAGGCTCCACACCCAGCATGGAGCCCAACGTGGGGCTCAGACTCACGACCCTGAGATCAAGACCTGAGCTGAGATCAAGACTCGAATGCTTAACTGACTGAGGCACCCAGACGTCCCCAGAATTGGAGAATTCTGAATGGCACATAGATTGGAACTGCTGTTCGTACGAGGCATGTGAATACCCAGTGCTCACTTTCCCACTAACTTTGTTAACCTCTCTGGTGTAAAGGCACACTTTGGGGCTTAATTTTCCTCATCTCTAAGTTGCATTGTTTTATCCAGGATATCTTCTCAAACAGTATGGGCTACAGAGATTCTAGGAGATACTGAGCTCTTGGACACCCACCTACTGGCAGCAGGAGCTCCTTGCCAGCCCCCTTTAGTCTCTACCAGTCACATCTCTTTATCCCAGTCTGCCCCTCAAATACCATTTTCTGTGTGCACCCTGCTATGGAAAAGGTTAAGAAGTATGGTCTAGAAAATCTTCTAACAGTGTCTCTGTCTCTAAAATTCTTGATTCTAAAGTTAATTTTTGGAAGTGATTAACTATTAATGCACTTTTCTTTTCTGGGCACTTGCTCAGTGAATGAGCGTATTGTATACAAGAGAGAAGGGAGGGTGGGTTTTACATAGAGTTACTTTGAACTGAAATCTTCAAAAGGAGTTGCATATTTTTTCGAATGAAGAAAATCCCAAGAATTTGGGGCTAAGTGACTTGTTCAGAGCCAGTAGTGCCGTTCTAGGATAATAGTTCTGGTGATTTGAACAAGCAAAGTCCCTTGATGGATCCTTGGACACAAATCATATTTTTGGATAAGTAGTTTAATTGTGCTTCTTCACCTCCTCACTTGTTTTCCCATGAGGAAAGAGACAGCTTACATGACTTCATGTCTTTTCTTTTCTTTTCTTTTTTTTGTTTATATTAAGTAGTTTGTACTTTGTTTTTTCAATCACTCTGTTTCCCTGGTGTTTTGAACAGCTTGAAGTAGCAGAGGCTGATTTAATTTTCCAAAGACTCATATGTATAAAACCTATGAAAAATAAGGATTGGTTTTTTTAATACCTCAAAGCATGGGTCCCCACATGCTCTACTTCTGGATGCTTCCAGCATGATTCTGAGTCATGCTGTAAGAAGAATGTTTAGCACTCAGAAACCCAGAGTTCAGTCTGGCCCAGAACTGAACTGCATTCAGTCTGGCATTGTTTACACTGAGATGTAACATGTTTTTAAAACAACAGATTCCTGTCTCCACTCCAAACCTAGCAAATCTGAACCTCCATGAGTGAGGGTCAGAGAATTCAGTTTTACAAAACTTTAGTTTTAGCTTTTGGGACTACTTCTCTGGAAACAGCTGAAAGAATAAATCACCTGGCTGAAAAATGGAGGAAAGTTTGAAAAGGACTTTGTATAAGATATATTTGTCCTTGAAGGATGTATCAAATATTTGCCTGATGAGGAAGACTGGGGTAAAATATTTTGGTCAGAAGGAATGGTATAGTCAAGAATGAGACTCCATGACGTATCTTTGAGAACTGTGAATTGTCTAGTGCAACTAGAACAATGGCCAATACAAGAGGTAAAAATAACAGAAGGTGAGCCAGGAAAGTAAAGTATATTAGGACTAAACTGTGAAAAGTCTTGAATGATAAACAATTGAATTTTATTTTAGAGGCAATGAAAGTCATCGAAAGATTCATAAACATGAAAATTATGTAGCAAGATTTTCATTTTCTAATATAATCATAGCAGCAATATGGAGGATAAATTCAAGGGAAAAGAAGTTGGAGACCAATTACAGATTATTAGAGTAGCTCAGAAAAGTGATTATAAGGCAGTAGCCAAGGACATGGAGAAATGGGGCATAGATTTGGGATTATTCATTTACTCAGTAAATATTTGTTGACTATTTTATATGTGGTAGGCCTTATGGTAGCTGCTAAAAAAAGAAAACAAACTATGCTCTGGGACAAATAAAAAATATGTAGTGTATGTGTGTGTGCACGTGTGCACGTTTATGTGTATGAATAGAAGAGCTATCTTTAAAGTAATGATATTTTCTTTGTGGAAGAAATATGAATATTTTTCCTTTTTTATTAGACATTATTGAATTTTCCAAGGTGCCTTCAATGAGACTATCACATTTTTAAATTTTATAATTTAAAAATGTATATATTGTTTTGCCTCCCAGAATAGTAGTGAGAAGATAGACGTGTAAGCAAACAACTATATAGCTATAAGGTGATTGTTATAATACAGAGATGTTGAAAAATTATTGAAAGCATGTGAGCACTAGCATCTAAGCATACCTTCAAGAGGCAGAATCTTCATGAAGGAGGCAGCATTTCAAGTGAAGCTTGCAGGATTTGTGGGAGTCCCAGAGAAGAGATACTCCAGACAAGGGGAATGACATTGGAAGATTAATCTAAGTGAATAGGCAGGTGTTAGATTCTGAAGAGTCTTGTATTCTTTGCAAAAGTGTTCAGAATTTATCTCACACTCCATTATGAAAACACAAGCAGGAAAAAGACAAGCAAATGTGCATGCCATGAATGCCATTATGGCAACAGTACAAAAGTTAGGTTGAGTTAATGTGGACTGTGGGGTAGAATTAGAGGCAGGCAGGAATCAGTAAAGGAACACTTGTGATGGTTTAGGTGATATTTGACAGGCAGTAGTGATTGGATTGGTTGGGTAGTGTGTGTATGTGTGTGTGTGCACGTGCGCATGTGTGACACATGTGTTTGGTGGGTAGATGGTCAAAGGAGCAGAAAGAATTTATGAGGTCTATCAAATTACCTTTTTTCTCTCAAATGAGGGGATAAGGGTTTTATTAACCATAATAGGATATATATGATTAAGAAACTGGTGGAAAATTAGAGTGAGGTTAGGTACATGTGGGATATCCAAATGGAAAATTTTAGCAGGCAGATGTATATATGAATTTAGATAAGAGATAAAGAAGTAAAAAGTCAATAAGATTTGATGATTGCCCTATATGAAGTTGGAGGGGATGGTTGTGAGATACTCAAATACAAGATAAAGAATGTGGAAAAGATTTAAAAGGAATGAAATACTGAGTTTGAACTTGGACATGTTATAAATTATTGAGTGATTATTAAAATGTGAACTCTCATGATGCTCCAGACTGCCTGGGTTCAAATCCCAGCTCTAGCACTTGCTGAATGTATCCCCATGAATAAATTATTTACCCTCCATGTGGCTCAGGTTCCTCATCTGTATAATAGAATTAATATTAGTCTTAACTCATAGTTATTGCAAGAATTAAATGAGAGTTTGTGGAAGGCACTAGAAGTAGTATCTGGAGAATAAGTGTTAGTTGTTATTTGGCAAATGAAAGGATTTGGGTCTTAAGTGGTGAAAAATGCAGCTATGGAAACTCTTCTTGAATGAAGAAAACATTCTTTGTTGGGTAGTTGCCATAGAGAAGATAATCTTTCTATCTGTATTTTGGTCCATGTAGCAAAATGATGCAAAACAAGTAGAGTTTTAAATAGAAATAGTAATTGATATTCAGTTTGCAGTTCAGAAATAGAAAATGATAAGACAAAGAGCAAATTTGTAGTTGTTCTTCAAGACAGGACTCTGTTGTGTCCATCATGACCATGAGGCCCTCTAGCTCTTTTCCAGGCATGGTAGATTATTTTGGACCTCCAGGCAGGGTAGTTTGAAGACACACTTCTCATTTAATGTCCTTGATCACTGCTCCCTTTTTCTTATGAGTAAGTATTGCAGATGCAGAAGATAGCTACCAAACGGAAGTGGAAGCCTGGAATATGATGCTGTTTAGTCATATCCTCTCAATTGGTATGAATCATATTGATTTTATCTTTTTGTTTCTTAAGAAAAACTGCAATGAAAAGGTTGCACACCTTTGTTTGTATGTTATTTGATTCATGTTTGTCTCCCTCACTAGACTGTAAATCCACAAAGGCAAGGGTTTTTGTTTTGTTTATATCTATTTATTTTGAGAGAGAGATGGAGAGCGAGCAGGGGAGAAGTAGAGAGAGACAGAGATAGAGAATCCCAAGCAGGCTCTACACTGCCAGTGCGGAGCCTGATGCGGGGTGCGAACTCACAAACTAATGAGATCATTACCTGAGCTGAAATCAGGAGCCAGCCGTTTAACTGAGGTGCCCCATGAAGGCAAGGGTTTTATCTTTTTCTCCCTCAACAATGCATCCCATGGTGACTGGAACACAGATGTTCAATATTTTGTTGACTCTATATAAAAAAAAAAAACCTGCAAAAAAATGAGCAGTCAGGCTTTCAAGGTTTTATTAATCTTGTCTTCTTAGATGTGAGTGATAAATGGATTTTAAGAAAGGTAGGTGCGGGGCGTCTGGGTGGCTCAGTTGGTTGAGCGTCTGACTTCAGCTCAGGTCATGATCTCACGGCTTGATCTCAGTCTCATGATCTCACGGGTTTGAGGCCCATGTCTGGCTCTGTGCTAACAGCTCAGAACGTGGAGCCTACTTCGGATTCTGTGTCCCCCTGTCTCTCTGTCCCTCCCCTGCTTGTGCCTCTCTCTCCCTCTCAAAAAAATAAACGTTAAAAAAATTTAAAAAAAAAGAGACAGATGGATAAATTTTTAAGTTTTTTTCCCTGAAAGAATAAATGAGTCATATGATCTGATTTTTTAAAAAAATTTTTAAAAATGTTTTAATTTATTTTTGAGACAGACAGAAACAGAGCATGAGCAGGGGAGGGGCAGAGAGAGAGGGAGACATAGAATCCGAAGCAGGCTCCAGGTTCCAAGCTGTCAGCACAGAGCCCAACTCGGGACTTGAACTCAAGGACTGCGAAATCATGACCTGAGCCCAAGTCCGGCGCCCAACCAACTGAGCCACCCAGACACCCTTGGTCTGATTATTTAAATACCTACCTTTTGTAATGATACAGTTGCCAGCTTTTCAGACTCTTATTCTTAGAAGAACTAATATTTTGGGGTTTATATTGCATAAGAGTCATTGTTCTAAGTACTTTGCATATTTTAATTAATTTAATGTGTACAACAGCTCTGAGGGTAAGGTAGGTACTATTATCACATATCATTTTATAGATTAAAAAATTGAGAAATAGATTAAGCAATTTGAACTAGTAAGCAGCAGTTTGACTTAAAAGTTTATGAGCTTAATCCTGATGGTCTAGTGTATATTAGTTACATTAAAAGAATTGATGAAAAATCATGATAAAAGTATTTTTAAGGGTTATAGATATAGTTTTAAGAAGTTTGAGGGGCACCTGGGTGGCTTACTAGGTTAAGTGTCTGACTCTTCATTTTGACTCAGGTCATGATCTCATGGTAGTGAGATCGAGCCCCGTGTTGGGCTGAGTGCTGGCCATGGAGCTGCTTAATATTCTCTCTCTCCTTCTCCCTCTGCCTCTCTCCTGCTTGTGCACTTGCTCCCACTCTCTGAAAAAAATTAAAAACAAATCTTATTTAAAATTTTTTTCTTAAATAAGCCTAAAGTGTTTTTAAGAAAAATCAAAATTTTTATTTGATCTTATTTAAGGCCATTTTAAAAACCAATCTCTCAATGTTATTCACTGAGAGTAGTTTTGAAATAATTAATTGTGATTATATCGCAGATTAGTACAGTTTATTCCTTTTGATCTTTTGTTTGTTTTTAAAATTCACAATACCCTTTGGAGGTTAATCACTTTGCTCTGCTATATATTGGGCATTAATAAAACAATAGTGTTTAGAATATTCTAGAGCCATCCTTTCCAAGTTGCTACTCCAGTTCAGTGAACTATGTTTCCTTCCTGGCATAGTGATTTTCTGGAACTTACTCTGAAAGCAAGAACAATAGATATGCCCTGAGTTTGTTACAAATCTGAGAACTAACTATGGGAGAAAACCTATAAATGACATATATAGAAAGGCAAATAAATTAAGGGAATGGATGAGGGTAGAGAGCAAGGAGGTAGCAGTAGCTAAAAAACTAGGACAACTTCTTTCTTGCTAGTTTAATCTTCCTGAAGAAAAAGTCTAATCACTATGCTCTCGAGGCCAGAAGAGCATGCCTTTTGGCTAGGAGCCATACTGTAGAAACATTTGCTGCTTTTCATCCTTGAGTTAAATTTTGTCTACAGTGAAGCAGACTGATAATGAAAGAAAAGCTGGTTAATGAAGTAACATAAAGTTGGTGTATTTATTTATTTTTTAACTAGGCCGAAGTTATTCCTGGTGTATTGAGAATCACAATGGTCTTACAAGAAATAACGTTTTGAGCCCTGGGTTTGGAGCTCCTGAGTTTGGAGTTTCAGTCATATAGACAAGTGACAGGCATTGCAGCACATGGACATAAAAGACCATTGAGAATCACAATGGTCTTACAAGAAATAAAGTTTTGAGCCCTGAGTTTGGAACTCCTGAGTTTGGAGTTTCAGTCATATAGACAAGTGACAGGCATCGCAGCACATGGACATAAAAGGTGACAGTGGCTTTTTAAGTTGGTGCTGTAGTATCCATGCATATAATCACTCCATAAACTCCCTCACTTTGTATTGTGAATAGGACAATCCTCTTTTTCACATATACTTCTCAGAATGCAATCTATCTTATTCTGATGGCTATTTTTTGTATTTGCCATATCTCCCATACCAAAATTGTGGTTGTTACAGGTGGGGAAAGTGAGGTATTACAGCTGAGGGTAATGAGAAATGCACCATTCCATGTCCCGGTCCTCCTATAGGTAGTCTTATATATGTCTTCCTAAAAACCGAGGAAATTCTCCATTTTCTTATATTTTGTTTAATTTTCTCTTTCTCCCCTATGTTCTTACAGTATTTAACTCATGCTTCTGATATGGAATCTGCTATCTGATATGTATGTTTTGTATTTGTCTCTATTGCTTGCTAATAGCCATCATATTATATTCATCTTTATGTTGTTCTCTAACACCCAGCAACATTACTCCTTGTACATAGTAGACATTTAACAATTGTGAAATTAATTGAGATGTTTCTTTCCGTATATTTCCATATACTTTCTCCACTTCTATTTTTTTGCAAACAAAATTAGATTTTGTTATTTGAAGAATGTACTAAATCCTAGATAACTCTTTTCTTGATGATCAGTGTAGTAGTCAACTAACAGCAAGCTCCTGAGACATTTTTAGAACCATACCAGAGCAGGTATTAGTGAGTCCAGATATACTTTAGGAAGCAAAGTCATCATCAGTTGATTATCACTTTCATACAAGGTTTGTCCTGGTCTTGTTCTTGTAAGGTCCTGCAAGCCCTGTTCTTGACTGGCGTGTTGGTTAGCCTTTAGGCTGTGCTAGGCAACTGGGGTGGTTATTGATGGCGATGACGATAGCTATGGACATAGTAGGTGCTGTACTTTCCACGTGAATTATTTCACTGAATCCTATGGTGTAGGCATAGAGAAGGTAAGTGATTATCCTAATATCACACATTAGCATATGAGAGAGCCTGGCATTCAAATGCCCACAGTTTGCCTCTAGCCCTTACACTTAACCATGGCATATTCTATTCCTGTCAAGTTTCCCTTTCTGGAAAAAAAGAATGAATTGAAATGATAAACAGAAATTGAATTTTCTCATGGAAATAAAATTAGTATAGGTGATTATTTTCTATAAATGTTTAATGATCCTTTACCTAATTTTTATTAGAAGTGACTACTAACATATTTAACCTATTAATTAATGTGTATTTAACCTATTAATTAATTAATTACACAGCAAGTACCAGTGTATGTAGGTGAATTAAACAGGGTGACTAAGTAATGAAACATTTTAAATTATAATAAATGTATACTATTTCATTATACTGTTTAGAAGAGTTCTTATCTTCTTAATCTGTGCCTTGTTTTCTAAGAATCAGAAGAGGAAATAATTTTTATTAAAACTATGTAATTCAGAAGGGCTTCTTTGTGTGAATATTTATAAGCATTCTCAAGGAGGATTTTGTGAATACTTGGGTCACTTTATAGATCTTTGAAATTTTCCCTTTCTTTCAACAAAGCTTCCTACAGAAGATCAAATTCTTAATTATTATATATCTTTCAAAATGAAGATCTTTCTATTCTTGACTCATTACTTCATTATCACTCATAAAGTTATCTTGGACACCTAGCTGAATTTTTAATTATTTGATTCTTTACTACAATTTCACTATACAGTTGACCCTTGAACAATGCAGGACTTAGGGGCATCAACCCCCATGCTGTTGCAAATCTGTGCATAACTTTTGGCTCTCCCAAAGGCTTAATTGTTAATAGTTTATTGTTGACCAGAGGCCTTACCAATAACATAAAGAGTAAATTACCACACACTTTGTATTTTATATATATATATATGTATATATATATTAAATTCTGTATTCTTATAATAAAGTAAGATGGAAAAAAGAAAATGTTATTAAGAAAATCATAATGAAAAGAAAATACATTTACACCATTGTATTGTAAAAAATCTGCATATAAGTGGACCTGCACAGTCCAAACCTGTGTTGTTCAAGGGTAAGCTCTACAATATATTTTAACCCTGAAAGTTTTGTCATTAATGGTGTTCAAACTGAAATATAACTCAGATTGATTCTGAATCCAGAAATGTAAAATTCCTGATCTTGCTTTGAAATCCTACATTTTGTTTTCTGATCGTATACAATACCAATATTCAAATGGGTAGTTTTGTCCCTCAAGGGGCACTTGAAAATGCCTTGAGATATTTAACTGTCGGGACTTGGGGTGTTACTGGCATTTAGTGAGTAGAGGTCAGAGATGTGGCCAATCATCCTCTAACCCACAGGACCCCTCCCCACTCCCCAGTTATCCCATCCAAAATGTCAACAGTCCTGAGGATGAAAAACCTAGCTTATAAAAACTCTTATTGGGAACATTGCTTTGCTCTGTATGGAAAAAGTAATAGGTCTAATTTATAAGAGAACTTATACATTCAAACAAAAGTTGTGCTTCAATCAAAGAGACATAAAGCGAGATTGAGAACCAAGCTCTAGCTTGAGAATTTGTGTTTTTTTTTTTTTCTAGGAGAGGGGAGCTTTTTCCATAATGAAAGCAGGAAAGAAGGAAACAATGGGTAAAGGTGCAGATAATTTTGAAGATGTGCAGATATAAATTTCTATGTGTTTGTATCAAATGTGTTCTATTCACTTTGTGAGATAAGAGTTTAGGTCATCTGTTGGGAGAGAGGGAGGTAGCAGTGGAGACCTAGGAGGTTTAAGAATAATGGAAGTTGAGGGGCACCTGGATAGCTCAGTTGGTTAAGCATCCAACTCTTGGTTTCAGCTCAGGTCATGATATCTTGGTTCACATGTTTGAGCCCTGCACTGGGCTCCATGCTGACATTGCAGAGCCTGGTTGGGATTCTGTCTCTCTCCCTCTCTTTCTGCCCCTCCCCTGCTCATGTTCAATCTCTCTCCATCTGTCTCTCCCTCTCTCTCTCTTTCTCTCTCTCACAATAAATAACTAAACTTTTAAAAATTAAGAAAAAAAGAATAATGGAACTGAAATAGCCACTGTAGAGAATGGGCAGTAGCTGTGTTTGAAGTTAAAGGAGCAGGTGCATCATGATTCAGAGAGCTCATAAAGTTTGCGCTAGAAATAGCAGGAGCTCATTTCTTGCCGAGTGAACAAAGTGCAGGGCAGAGTTCTAGCCATTGCAAGAGACTTGGGAAACCAGTGGAAACTAAGGAGAAGCCTAGTTAAAATGGCTGGACAAAAACAGTGGTGGTTAAGGGAAACAACTGTCACTTGATGGGGATGGAAGAGCCCAGGTTTATGGTGCAAGATTGATTCTTAGTCCCACCTGCAAATGGGAATGGAGGTCTTATTCATTCATGTTACAAGCATTAGCTCCATACTTACTAGAATAAACCTAGCATGTTGTGGATGCTTAATAAATATTTGTTGAGTGAATAGTTGCTGCATATTGTACTAGGCACTAATGATATATACATCACCAAAGAAAGCAGTCTTTTCTTGTATAAACTGGTTTGATTTGTATTTTTTGGCATTTTGGGACTAAAACAGACATATATCATACAGGGACAAGCACGGTGTTCTCTAGGACACGGTGGAGGGCCATGTGACCCAGTCTTGAGAGTTCAGAGACATGTTCCCAGAGGGAATGAGATTTGTGTATAGCATGTCAAAGATGGGGCAGAATCATTTTATTTTTCTAAGGATGAGTCCAGGTGGGCTGAAGTAAGCAGAACTGACACAGAAATTCACCCCTTTCCATAAATTCCTTTACTGTTCCCACCAGAGAAAAATTGTTCAGGCCTGGAAAATCCAACAGAAGCTCCTAGTCCAGAGAGGCCTTATACATATTAATTGTGAATCAGTTCGCTATCTTACATACTTTACCAAGTAACATATGTATAAATATCAAAGTCAAATTGCACTAAGTTAGGATCAGTTGATTGAAGATGTGGTGAAAGTCCCAAATTTGGGGTGGAAGGCAAGGATTTTATGCTGGGTATCATCACTTGAGTACTGTTGCTAAGCACGGTAGGGGAGCTGTTGAATATTTCTACCTTGGTTTCCTTTTAGGCAGCATGAAATTTGTATCGTCTCTCATGTGATATTAGTCAGTACCAAAAAAGGATTCCTTGCTTGGAGCAAGGAGTTCTAAGAAAATTTATTTTCTTATTCAAAATGCATGTTCAGCTACATTTACAGAAAAACACATTTCTTTGTACCAATCTGTAATTTAGATATGAGGTTATAGAGCAGAAACAGCTGTATTTTTCTGATGAAATAAAATAAACTTTTGCTCCTTCAGGCTTATGTTTTAAATTGTTGGGCCTATTTCTTGCTACTGTGTCTTTTTTACATGAGATGTGGTGTACATGCTACCAATAACCTGATAGATATTAGAAATCTACTACTTTTGAGGGAAAAACTGAAAACATATTTATTTGTAAATTATTTTGTTTTTTAAGATACTTTAACATACTAATTTAATAATTCCTCATAATAATTATGTGAGTTAAGTATTATAATCTTACCTGCATTATACTTTAGGAAAGTAAGGAGGTTAAAGAGCTTGGCCTAAGACCCAGGAGTCACTGGGGTAGAACCAAGTCATGTGGGCTTCCTTGCTTGCAGAGATCATGTCTGTTCTAGCCTCTTTCTTGTGGAAAACTACTTCTCCAACCTCATCTCCACGTGTGTTCTGACTGGGAGCTGCCTCATCTTGTGACCTCAGTCATCTGGGCTACACTAGCTGACCTTGGAGTGGCCAATTGACCTAAACTGGACTAATAATAACCCTACTGACCCAGCTCATGAATGCATGAAAGGAGCCTAGACAATTAGAATCTTTTCTTTCTTTCTTTCTTTCTTTCTTTCTTTCTTTCTTTCTTTCTTTCTTTCTTTCTTCTTTCTTTCTTTTTTAACCTGGATGAGGAGAGGATGAAGGAAACTTAGGGAGGTGGTGTAGAGAGAGATTCCTCTTCTCTGTCTGGGAAGCTGTTCATATGGGAGCCGGAAGAAGCCACTGAAAGGTGCCATGGTAGGCTCATTGAGAGTGGTGGTCTAAGAGAAGGAAGCTGATATATAGATCGAGAGGCAGCCAGAAGCACTCATATCCCTGATCCAGTTTTCCTTCATGACAACTGTGTTTTTAACCTGTTGCCTGTGTGGTTTCCTGAGCCAATAAATACCTCCTTTTCCTTTGACTAAGCTAGTTCTAGTTGGATTTTTGCAACCTCCAACAAGCGTCCTGACTCATGCAACTACAAAGAGACAGAACCAGAATTCAAATGGATTCTCTTACTCCCACCTCAATTCTATTTCCACCAAATCACAATATCTATCATGCCTCTACTCTGCTGTTCTCAGGTCCTTCTGGAATTAACATTCATTTATACTGACAATACTAGATGAGTTGTACCAGATGCAAGTTTCTGGCTTTCTCTCTTGACTTTTATGATATATGCTTCCCGAACATTCCAGAGTGATATTCCTGGTAAGCAAAGCTGAACAGCGAGGTGGACTCAGGATAAACTAAGTTTTGGGCTAAAGTAAGTTGTGCAGATTTGCACATGTAGAACTGCCTGGAACTCTTTGCTACCCATTTTCCCCCTTTCCAATAATAAAAGGCAAAGAAGTGGAAACATTAAGGATTTTTTTTTCCAATATAGATTGTGATGGTCTTCCAGAAGAACTAGTTTTAGAACTATAGGCAGAACATGTAACTATGGCTTTGCTTATTGTGTTCACTAGAATAAGATGGCCCATTCTTCCTGAATGACAGGAAGCTGATCTTCACTCTTCTGAATTATACATATTACTATTGCATATTCCAATGTCCTTTAAAATATTTTCTCTGATCCATTGCAATTGTTTTAAGGAAAATCTTAGTTATTTGAATGTCGTGGAGTCCTTGACCCATATTTTTATTCTCAAATAACATAAACATAGATGTACACTAAAAAAGTGTGTGCATTTACCTGTTGGTGGGAATGCAAACTGGTGCAGCTGCTCTGGAAAACAGTGTGGAGTTTCCTCAAAAAATTAAAAATAGAACTACCCTATGACCCAGAAATAGCACTGCTAGGAATTTACCCAAGGGATACAGGAGTGCTGATGCATAGGGGCACATGTACCCCAAAGTTTGTAACAGTGCTCTCAACAATAGCCAAATTACGGAAAAAGCCTAAATGTCCATCAACTGATGAATGGATAAAGAAGATGTGGTTTATATATACAATGGAATACTACTTGGCCATGAGAAAGAATGAAATCCTGCCATTTGCAGCAACGTGGATGGAACTGGAGGGTATTATGCTAAGTGAAATAAGTCAGTCAGAGAAAGACAGATACCATATGTTTTCACTCATATGTGGATCTTGAGAAACTAAACAGAAGACCATGGGGGAAGGGAAGGGGGAAAAAAGTTACAGAGACGGAAGGAGGCAAACCATAAGAGACTCTTAAATACAGAGAACAAACTGAGGGTTAATGACGGTGATGTGGGTGATGGGCATTGAGGAGGGCACTTGTTGGGATGAGCACTGGGTGTTGTATGCAAGGCAATTTGACAATAAATTATATTTAAAAATAATAAAATAAAATATTTTTAACAGAAAAAAGTATGTGCATTTATATACATATAATGCATGCATTATATATAAGTAATATAAACTTTATCTTTAATAATTATAATTTGGCATAGAAATATGACCCTAAATTAAATTATTTTTTCAAGACTCATTATTCTTCATAATAACTCCTCGTGACTGATAAGTTTTTTTAACTCATTTCAACATAGAGGTGAAGAAATTCATTTAAAAGGGCCACATAATGCTCTCTGCAGTCACAAATTAATCTATTCATTGGATATACCTTTATGACAAGAAAGTATCTCTGCTTAGTTGTTCTTAGCCATTTAGATACGGCCATTTTAATTGAACTGAATGGCACAACAGCAATGACAATAACAGCAAATACTGATTCAATATAAATATTCAATAAAGAACATTAAAGACAGAACCAACCTGAGATCCATAATTTAATTAAGAGAGTGACCAAGATTACAGTGAAGATTTTCAAAAGGTCAAGTCAAATTCTGCTTGTGTTCTCACTGACCTGCAATGCTGTGTGACAGGATTCACTGCCAAGTCAGTTTTAGCTCTCTCTTTTTTCCTTACCACACTCACAGCTTCTATTGCCATCAATAGAGGCAATAAAAGGTAATAGAAACAAGAGACAAAAACAATAAAAGGGAAGTAGACCTTTGCTTGGGTTTTCAAGTTACTCATCACCCTGGTTTATGGACTTTCTATGAATATGTATGTGATTTATTTTTCATTGCCAAATCACCTGATTTCTCAAGTCCTGGCTTAGGAAATGTGATGAGCAGGGAGGCATGTCATTGGCTCCCAGAAAACTGTGTTTGTTACAAGTGCCATTTGTTGTATTTTTACTGTACAAAGCATAATGTGCCATGTAAGTATAAGGCTTGATTATTTATATCTGAGGTTAAAGAAGGAAAGAATTAGTCCCTCTATTTTTTTAATTCCCATTTTTTCCCATAGCAGTTCTGCTTTGCTAAACTCTTACATTCCAAGATATGATTTGCCAGAACAATGATTGACATTTTGATGTCTGATGTACAAATAATCTCTCCAGAATAAAGGAAATGTTAATATTTGGGAGATCTGAAATAATGCATAGAGGTAAGCTTATAGAATTTGGTGTAGAATTTATGTTTTTTCCCCAAAGACAGACAAAACACTGTGTGTGATACCTACTCTAAACTTGGTGGATGATTTTGAAGAATTTAAGAAATCACTTCTTTCTAAAGAATTTGTTAAAGATTCTGAGTAGCTGGAAAGTCAACAATAGAATTATTACTCTCAACTACTACATTACATGGATCCACGTTTTTCTCACTTATAAAAACCAGGTTTGAGGCACCTGAGTGGCTCAGTCATTTAAGCATCCAACTTCAGCTCAGGTCATAATCTCGTGGTCAGTGGGTTTGAGCCCTGCGTCGGGCTCTGTGCTAACAGCTTGGAGCCTGGAACCTACTTAGGATTCTGTGTCTCCCTCTCTCTCTGCCCATCCTGTGTTCCTGCTCTGTCTCTGTCTCTCAAAAATAAATAAACATTAAAAAATATTTAAAAAGCAAGTTTAATTATGCATCAGATGCTGCATTAATTGCATGTATATATTCATATTATATATATGTAATTTTTATGCATGTGTTTTCCTTGTTTAACCGTCACAGCAATATGCACAGATTAGGCACAGCTGCCCCCATTTTGCAAAGAAGTCTGGGACTGTACAATTAAGTAGCTTTCCCTCACCTATAGCTAGTCAACAACCAGAACTGGAAGCCAGGTCTGTTGGCGTCTAAAATCTACATACTAAACCCCTATGTTATGCTCTTTCCTTTTTGAGGAGCTTATAAAAAATAATAAAACAAATTTAAAAATTTACATTCTACCTTATGGAAAGGAGACCTGCCTGCAGCCCTAATTCTTCCTCATCATTAGTCTTCATCCTCGTGAGGGCATTCTTCCTGAACTAAAGCTACAAACTTGTTATATTTGGTGAGAGTTCTTTAATTAAACTAGCAGATTAGGACATAAGTTCATAAGCATAACTGTTCAAAAAAAGACACTGGAAGTTATTCCCACCTAAAGTGTCACAATTTGAAAACCTGTTTGTGTGGACAAAACTGAACCCTAACTCTGGAATTAACTGTTGCAGTGCCTGTGTTGAAATTGCTCAAAAAGAACATTTCTAGAGCACATATTTGTAACTTAGTGGTAGAGATACTCTGATAAAGAGTGAATTACTTTTGCTTTATGGATCTTTCCTCTTTTTTTTTTTTTTGAATTAGTAACCTATTTATGTTTACTCCTGGTAATCATAAATAAGAAATTGTCCTTGTCTCATATTTTTAGGATTTCTTAGTATTAGATCATTGTTTCTAGATAAAAAGAAATTGAGTGTTTGAAACTTAAGTAATTTACTCAAGATTCCAACAGAGTTAGCCAAAAGAGAACAAGGAACTTCCTGGTTGTATTATATACCGTCAACTCAATCTGCCTTTTTGCCATTGTTCCTTCTTCAAACCCATGGGTTTTTCATGAAAGACAAGGAGGCTTGTTCTTGAGTATGATTGCCACTGCTGCTCTCTGAGATGACATCAACTCAAATTAGGGTTTATTTCTTATGGTTGCCATATAAACTTCATGGTTTTATTATGAGATGTCAGATCTACAAGTGAAGATTCCTTGTCACTTGTTAATTTCTTTGTACAAACTTTACCTTAAGAGTTGATTGCTCATGGAGAACAAAGGTTTTGAACTTCAGGCAGTCTTGAGTCAAGCTGTAGGTAGGCATTAAAGAATGAGATAGTATGACCCATTGCCCTTTTGTTTTGAAACATAGTTTGCACTCACTAGGTATCTACCAGGTATGATGTAATATTTCAGGAAAGGCACTGTTAGCTCTGACTCACACAGGTATCACTGTTGTCTGGGCATGAGTGATTTCTGTAATTCATTTCCCATGAAATAAGATTTTATTCATAGTGCTTTAGAGCTTAGAAATTAGTTCTACATATGTATTGATCATCCTTAATTATCCAGTTTATTTTTCTCTATGTCTGATCCCAATCTTATACTATCATATCATTTCGTGAATAGCAGTCGTCTTTATCACAATTTTTGTCATGAGCTTTGATTACATAAAATTTGCCTTGTCGACTTCTACTTTGATGTGTTTCATGAGGCAAGCCAGAGATGACCCCAACTGGACTGGAACAGCAGGCCTGTTTGTTGGTGTCTCTTAGTACAGGAGACATTGCTAGACAGTTTCACTTTCCTTAAGTATCAACCTTTCGCTTCCTCTTTCACAGAACCATGCAGGCCCCCCATGGAACAAAATTGCTGGTTAAAAAAATTAACAATTTTAATAGTGTTTCTAAGATTCTTCTGATTGCTTCCTACCTTCTTTATGTAGTAACACTCACTGCACACCAGGATACATGTACCCTTTGATTCCTGTGTCCAGGTCCTATAGTATTTCTCAAAGCTGTTGCACCATCCACGAGTCATTCTTGGAATGTACTTCCGCCTCCTCCCCAACTTCTGCTCCTTTAAAAATGCTATAAGAGTCTCGGAGAGTTCCGGAAGATGGCGGCGTAGGAGGACGCTGGGCTCACCGCGCGTCCTGCTGATCACTTAGATTCCACCTACACCTGCCTAAAGAACCCAGAAAACTGCCAGAGGATTAGCAGAACGGAGTCTCCGGAGCCAAGCGCAGACGAGAGGCCCACGGAAGAGGGTAGGAAGGGCGGCGAGGCGGTGCGCGCTCCACGGACTGGCGGGAGGGAGCCGGGGCGGAGGGGCGGCTCGCCGGCCAAGCAGAGCCCCCGAGTCTGGCTGGCAAAAGCGGAGGGGCCGGACGGACTGTGTTCCGACAGCAAGCGCGACTTAGCGTCTGGGAGGTCATAAGTTAACAGCTCTGCTCAGAAAGCGGGAAGGCTGGAGGACAAAGGGAGGGAGAGCTGCTGAGCCCCCGGACAGCAGAGCTCAGCTTGGCGGGGAACAAAGGCGCTCGCCAGCGCCATCTCCCCCGCCCATCCCCCAGCCAAAATCCCAAAGAGAACCAGTTCCTGCCAGGGAACTTGCTCTCTCCGCGCAAACACCCAACTCTGTGCTTCTGCGGAGCCAAACCTCCAGCAGCGGATCTGACTCCCTCCTGCTGCCACAGGGCCCCTCCTGAAGTGGATCACCTAAGGAGAAGCGAGCTAAGCCTGCCCCTCTCGCCCCCGTGCACCTTGCCTACCCACCCCAGCTAATACGCCAGCTCCCCGGCACCACAAGCCTGGCAGTGTGCAAGTAGACCAGAGGGGCCACACCACCCCACAGTGAATCCCGCCCCTAGGAGAGGGGAAGAGAAGGCACACACCAGTCTGACTGTGGCCCCAGCGGTGGGCTGGGGGCAGACATCAGGTCGGACTGCGGCCCCGCCCACCAACTCCAGTTATACACCACAGCACGGGGGAAGTGCCCTGCAGGTCCTCACCGCTCCAGGGACTATCCAAAATGACCAAACGGAAGAATTCCCCTCAGAAGAATCTCCAGGAAATAACAACAGCTAATGAACTGATCAAAAAGGATTTAAATAATATAACAGAAAGTGAATTTAGAATAATAGTCATAAAATTAATCGCTGGGCTTGAAAACAGTATACAGGACAGCAGAGAATCTCTTGCTACAGAGATCAAGGGACTAAGGAACAGTCACGAGGAGCTGAAAAACGCTTTAAACGAAATGCAAAACAAAATGGAAACCACGACGGCTCGGATTGAAGAGGCAGAGGAGAGAATAGGTGAACTAGAAGATAAAGTTATGGAGAAAGAGGAAGCTGAAAGAAAGAGAGATAAAAAAATCCAGGAGTATGAGGGGAAAATTAGAGAACTAAGTGATACACTAAAAAGAAATAATCTACGCATAATTGGTATCCCAGAGGAGGAAGAGAGAGGGAAAGGTGCTGAAGGGGTACTTGAAGAAATTATAGCTGAGAACTTCCCTGAACTGGGGAAGGAAAAAGGCATTGAAATCCAAGAGGCACAGAGAACTCCCTTCAGACGTAACTTGAATCGATCTTCTGCACGACATATCATAGTGAAACTGGCAAAATACAAGGATAAAGAGAAAATTCTGAAAGCAGCAAGGGATAAACGTGCCCTCACATATAAAGGGAGACCTATAAGACTCGTGACTGATCTCTCCTTTGAAACTTGGCAGGCCAGAAAGGCTTGGCACGATATCTTCAGTGTGCTAAACAGAAAAAATATGCAGCCGAGAATCCTTTATCCAGCAAGTCTGTCATTTAGAATAGAAGGAGAGATAAAGGTCTTCCCAAACAAACAAAAACTGAAGGAATTTGTCACCATGAAACCAGCCCTACAAGAGATCCTAAGGGGGATCCTGTGAGACAAAGTACCAGAGACATCACTACAAGCATAAAACATACAGACATCACAATGACCCTAAACCCGTATCTTTCTATAATAACACTGAATGTAAATGGATTAAATGCGCCAACCAAAAGACATAGGGTATCAGAATGGATAAAAAAACAAGACCCATCTGTTTGCTGTCTACAAGAGACTCATTTTAGATCTGAGGACACCTTTAGATTGAGAGTGAGGGGATGGAGAACTATTTATCATGCTACTGGAAGCCAAAAGAAAGCTGGAGTAGCCATACTTATATCAGACAAACTAGACTTTAAATTAAAGGCTGTAACAAGAGATGAAGAAGGGCATTATATAATAATTACAGGGTCTATCCATCAGGAAGAGCTAACAATTATAAATGTCTATGCGCCAAATACCGGAGCCCCCAGATATATAAAACAGTTACTCATAAACATAAGCAACCTTATTGATAAGAATGTGGTCATTGCAGGGGACTTTAACACCCCACTCACAGAAATGGATAGATCATCTAGACACACAGTCAATAAAGAAACAAGGGCCCTGAATGATACATTGGATCAGATGGACTTGACAGATCTATTTAGAACTCTGCATCCCAAAGCAACAGAATATACTTTCTTCTCGAGTGCACATGGAACATTCTCCAAGATAGATCATATACTGGGTCACAAAACAGCCCTTCATAAGTTTACAAGAATTGAAATTATACCATGCATACTTTCAGACCACAATGCTATGAAGCTTGAAATCAACCACAGGAAAAAGTCTGGAAAACCTCCAAAAGCATGGAGGTTAAAGAACACCCTACTAACGAATGAGTGGGTCAACCAGGCAATTAGAGAAGAAATTAAAAAATATATGGAAACAAACGAAAATGAAAATACAACAATCCAAACGCTTTGGGACGCAGCGAAGGCAGTCCTGAGAGGAAAATACATTGCAATCCAGGCCTATCTCAAGAAACAAGAAAAATCCCAAATACAAAATCTAACAGCACACCTAAAGGAAATAGAAGCAGAACAGCAAAGACACCCCAAACCCAGCAGAAGAAGAGAAATAATAAAGATCAGAGCAGAAATAAACAATATAGAATCTAAAAAAACTGTAGAGCAGATCAACGAAACCAAGAGTTGGTTTTTTGAAAAAATAAACAAAATTGACAAACCTCTAGCTAGGCTTCTCAAAAAGAAAAGGGAGATGACCCAAATAGATAAAATCATGAATGAAAATGGAATTATTACAACCAATCCCTCAGAGATACAAACAATTATCAGGGAATACTATGAAAAATTATATGCCAACAAATTGGACAACCTTGAAGAAATGGACAAATTCCTAAACACCCACACTCTTCCAAAACTCAATCAGGAGGAAATAGAAAGCTTGAACAGACCCATAACCAGCAAAGAAATTGAATCGGTTATCAAAAATCTCCCAACAAATAAGAGTCCAGGACCAGATGGCTTCCCAGGGGAGTTCTACCAGACATTTAAAGCAGAGATAATACCTATCCTTCTCAAGCTATTCCAAGAAATAGAAAGGGAAGGAAAACTTCCAGACTCATTCTATGAAGCCAGTATTACTTTGATTCCTAAACCAGACAGAGACCCAGTAAAAAAAGAGAACTACAGGCCAATATCTCTGATGAATATGGATGCAAAAATTCTCAATAAGATACTAGCAAATCGAATTCAACAGCATATAAAAAGAATTATTCACCATGATCAAGTGGGATTCATTCCTGGGATGCAGGGCTGGTTCAACATCCGCAAATCGATCAACGTGATACATCACATTAACAAAAAAAAAGAGAAGAACCATATGATCCTGTCAATCGATGCAGAAAAGGCCTTTGACAAAATCCAGCACCCTTTCTTAATAAAAACCCTTGAGAAAGTCGGGATAGAAGGAACATACTTAAAGACCATAAAAGCCATTTATGAAAAGCCCACAGCTAACATCATCCTCAATGGGGAAAAACTGAGAGCTTTTTCCCTGAGATCAGGAACACGACAGGGATGCCCACTCTCACCGCTGTTGTTTAATATAGTGCTGGAAGTTCTAGCATCAGCAATCAGACAACAAAAGGAAATCAAAGGCATCCAAATTGGCAAAGATGAAGTCAAGCTTTCGCTTTTTGCAGATGACATGATATTATACATGGAAAATCCGATAGACTCCACCAAAAGTCTGCTAGAACTGATACATGAATTCAGCAAAGTTGCAGGATACAAAATCAATGTACAGAAATCAGTTGCATTCTTATACACTAACAATGAAGCAACAGAAAGACAAATAAAGAAACTGATCCCATTCACAATTGCACGAAGAAGCATAAAATACCTAGGAATAAATCTAACCAAAGATGTAAAAGATCTGTATGCTGAAAACTATAGAAAGCTTATGCAGGTAATTGAAGAAGATATAAAGAAATGGAAAGACATTCCCTGCTCATGGATTGGAAGAATAAATATTGTCAAAATGTCAATACTACCCAAAGCTATCTACACATTCAATGCAATCCCAATCAAAATTGCACCAGCATTCTTCTTGAAACTAGAACAAGCAATCCTAAAATTCATATGGAACCACAAAAGGCCCCGAATAGCCAAAGTAATTTTGAAGAAGAAGACCAAAGCAGGAGGCATCACAATCCCAGACTTTAGCCTCTACTACAAAGCTGTCATCATCAAGACAGCATGGTATTGGCATAAAAACAGACACATAGACCAATGGAATCGAATAGAAACCCCAGAACTAGACCCACAAACGTATGGCCAACTCATTTTTGACAAAGCAGGAAAGAACATCCAATGGAAAAAAGACAGTCTCTTTAACAAATGGTGCTGGGAGAACTGGACAGCAACATGCCGAAGGTTGAAACTAGACCACTTTCTCACACCATTCACAAAAATAAACTCAAAATGGATAAAGGACCTGAATGTGAGACAGGAAACCATCAAAACCTTAGAGGAGAAAGCAGGAAAAGACCTCTCTGACCTCAGCCGTAGCAATCTCTTACTCGGCACATCCCCAAAGGCAAGGGAATTAAAAGCAAAAGTGAATTACTGGGACCTTATGAAGATAAAAAGCTTCTGCACAGCAAAGGAAACAACCAACAAAACTAAAAGGCAACCAACGGAATGGGAAAAGATATTTGCAAATGACACATCGGACAAAGGGCTAGTATCCAAAATCTATAAAGAGCTCATCAAACTTCACACCCAAAAAACAAATAACCCAGTGAAGAAATGGGCAGAAAACATGAATAGACACTTCTCTAAAGAAGACATCCGGATGGCCAACAGGCACATGAAAAGATGTTCAACGTCGCTCCTCATCAGGGAAATACAAATCAAAACCACACTCAGATACCACCTCACGCCAGTCAGAGTGGCCAAAATGAAGAAATCAGGAGACTATAGATGCTGGAGAGGATGTGGAGAGATGGGAACCCTCTTGCACTGTTGGTGGGAATGCAAATTGGTGCAGCCGCTCTGGAAAGCAGTGTGGAGGTTCCTCAGAAAATTAAAAATAGACCTACCCTATGACCCAGCAATAGCACTGCTAGGAATTTATCCAAGGGATACAGGAGTACTGATGCATAGGGGCACTTGTACCCCAATGTTTATAGCAGCACTCTCAACAATAGCCAAATTATGGAAAGAGCCTAAATGTCCATCAACTGATGAATGGATAAAGAAATTGTGGTTTATATACACAATGGAATACTACGTGGCAATGAGAAAAAATGAAATATGGCCTTTTGTAGCAACGTGGATGGAACTGGAGAGTGTGATGCTAAGTGAAATAAGCCATACAGAGAAAGACAGATACCATATGGTTTCACTCTTATGTGGATTCTGAGAAACGTAACAGAAACACATGGGGGAGGGGAAGGGAAAAAAAAAAAAAAGAGGTTAGAGTGGGAGAGAGCCAAAGCATAAGAGACTGTTAAAAACTGAGAACAGGGGCGCCTGGGTGGCGCAGTCGGTTAAGCGTCCGACTTCAGCCAGGTCACGATCTCGCGGTCCGTGAGTTCGAGCCCCGCGTCAGGCTCTGGGCTGATGGCTCGGAGCCTGGAGCCTGTTTCCGATTCTGTGTCTCCCTCTCTCTCTGCCCCTCCCCCGTTCATGCTCTGTCTCTCTCTGTCCCAAAAATAAATAAAAAACATTAAAAAAAAAAAAAAAAAAAAAAAAAAAAAACTGAGAACAAACTGAGGGTTGATGGGGGGTGGGAGGGAGGGCAGGGTGGGTGATGGGTATTGAGGAGGGCACCTTTTGGGATGAGCACTGGGTGTTGTATGGAAACCAATTTGACAGTAAATTTCATATATTAAAAAATAAAAAATAAATAAATTAAAAAAAAAATGCTATAAAATGTCCTTCTGTAGATTTCTTATTTGCCCACAACACTTATTGAACTTACAGTCTTCAGCAAGTAGAGAATAGAAATAAGAGAAGGGCCATGTGGCTGGTGTCAATGTGGTTAGTGTGGCCCTATTCACCACTTTCCATCAGTGATCAGAAAAAACACCCACATTCCCCCAACCACAAAGGCCAACTTACGGCTTCTGCAGCGTTATATTTTTGCCTCCTTTCCTATTACAAGAAATTGTCCACACTCTAATTATTTAGAGTCAAGCCCTCCACTTGTGCACTGGATCCCATCCTGGCTGACAGCATGACTTCGTTCAGGTTGTCTGCTTTTTGTCATTAGAAAGACTTTCTGTAACAGTCTAAAACAGCAGCTCCTCCACATCATTACCTTCTGTCCCCTCACCCTGCTTTACTTTTCTTCAAGGCATTTATAATGACCTGAAATGATATTATACATTTATCTGTCTCCTTCCACTTAGAATGGAGACTGGCAAACTATAGTTTGAGGGCCAAATCAGCCTGCCATCTGTTTTAACAAATAAAATTTTAGTGGAACACAGCCATGGCCTCTTGTTTGTCTTTCTATGACAGCTTTCCTACATACGATGGCAGAGTTAAGTGGTCGTGACAGAGACTGTAAGACCTGCAAGGCCTAAAATACTTATTATCTGGACCTTTATAGAAAATGTTGGTCAACCTCTGTGATAGAATATAAACCCCAAAAGGAAACTATTTTGTTTCATACCCTTCCTTAATCCCGGTGCCTAGAAAAATACCTGGCACTTAACAGAGGCTCGATAAATAACAGAGGCTCGAAGATGGAATGAATGGACGGATCCTCTATGGTACCATCTTATCCTTCACACTCTCTGATTCAATCTTCTGTTTTCATTATCCTTCTCCATTTTCCATAAACTCTGTCCTCTGATTTGCTTCTTCATATTCATCAAATTTCCATTTGGAATAAAAATCCTAAAACTAAATCAACAGATTTTAGAAATAAAGGTTTGCTTACAGGGACTTTTTTTTTTTTTTTGACAATAGTATTAAAAATGTGTCCATTGTTTCTTTGCTAGCATCCATATCACTGTGTCCATTTGGGAGCAGAAACTCTGTTATTAAGAAATAATATTTCTTTTTTAACAGCTATTCTTCACAAATAGTTACCTAGCATACTGCCGGATACTCTTGGTAATGTTTGCTAATAATGTTGGCATTATTTACCACTATTTTACTCCATATTTTATGGAGTTTAATTTCTTTTTTTTTTTTTTTTATTTATTTTTTGAGAGACAGACAGAGAGCAAGCTGGGGAAGGGCAGAGAGACAGGGAGGCACAGAATCTGAAGCAGGCTCCAGGCTCCAAGTTGTTATCACAGAGCCTAATGCGGGGCTCAAACTCACGAACTGTGAGATCATGACCTGAGCTGAAGTCGGACGCTTAACTGACTGAGCCACCCAGGTGCCCCTATGGAGTTTAATTTCTGTAGAGTAATCCTTGCTTTATTTTGTTGACTAAGCACTTTACTTGTTATTATTAATGTGCATTATGTGTACTCTATCTTCAGTTTTTGCTCATGAGACTTTATCCAAAAAGTAAACACTCCTGACATATGCAGTTCTTTTGATTTCACAACTTATCCATGCCGGAGATACTTTCCATACTAACTTTGATTTCTTGCAGATGTGGAGGAAAACCAGTACTAAGCAAGTGAACTTGCTATGTCTATTCTTAAAACAAAACAAAAAAAAACAAACAAAAGTCTTTGCTGGATCTGATTACTCCTAGGTGACTAAAAATTCTGTGAACCTGTGGAGACTGGAATGTCCTGGCAGCAAAGAGGCTAGGCTATCTATTGGAATCTTGGGTTGTGTTTTTGAAACAGGAAGTTAAAATGCTAATGTGCCCAAAAATAATCCCAAGTGTAAGTTATTTCTCCCTTAGAGAGAAATTCATAATTGCATAACATCTGATAAAGGTAAAAATATGACTGTCAATATACAATTATTCATGTGTTATGAATGGATGCATCAATCTAATCTATCAGAACTGTCCTGACATGATCACTTCTATGATTTGGTTTTAATACCCAAAAGACTTTCATGGTGCATCAGTCAAGGTGATTTGCTGCTGTCTTGTCATGAGTAGTGATGAGAATACTTGATCCTTCTCTCTGTGTCAACCTCTGACCTCACTTATTTGAGTTCTGAGGTTTACTCCTGGCAGATTGTCAGTTCACATTCAACCTCACCTATAGCTCTAGCTTCTTAGTTATACTTTAATACATGTCTTATAAATTGTGATAATGACAGAGACGCCTGATGAAAGATATTTGTTTCCAAATATCTAAATAAATTTCTGTTTATTTCAAAATGTAACATATGTAAATAAAATAATAAAAGTTTTATATTTAATGAGAATGGCATTGCTAAGTAACTTTGATGTATCCTAGCTTTCTAATTACCAAGCTGGTAAGGACAACTAAGATACTGGAAAATAAAAAGATTAGCCTATACCAATGCAGTGGAAAGGTTTTTTTAAACTGTTGTTTTTCGCTTTGTTTTTGAGTTCCAATAGATTGTTTTTCTTCTTTTTCATAAATCTGTTATTGGGTACTCAAATTAACTGAATCTATAAAATCTACCAAGTTTATTAAGCATGCTTATCATTTTCTGATGAAAAGGAAGCTACACAGTATATGACAGTGTGATCAGGTTAAATCAGTTCCTAGGAATCAGGAGACCCAGTCCTGGAATAGTTTCTATTGTGTGATATTAAACAGGTCACATAACTTCACTGGGATTTGGTTTCCTCATCAGGAATGGGAGAGGGTTGAATTAGGTGATCCTGTCTTCCCTTCCAGATTAGTAGTCTCACATTCTATTTTAGGGCCTCTGGGAAGGGCTTTGTGTTGTGGCAAAAAAATTCACAAGCTGGAATCTAAGGACATATTCCTTCTTCCATTTTTTATTTTTTATTTTCAATATTTCCTTCAAAATGAGGATAAAATTTAACTTATTTAATTTATTCATCTTTTGTTATTCCAAGGCACACCCAACCACGGGGTCAATGAGAAAATGTTCAAACATTTGTAAACAATCAACTTTCCTAATGCGAAGGCCAACTCAGCAGAATGTTAAACAGGGCAAGGCAATGAAAACAGTCTAAACCCTGGCTTGAACTCCTTTAAGAGGTCCAAAATTCAGTTTCTTTGTTAACTGTATCTTCTTCATCTCTGTTTCTTCCACAACCATCTTTTATTGCTTAAGGCAAAAAGAATGGAGAAAGACAATGCAACTGATTCATTGAAATATAAACCCCAGCATAATGGTTTAAACACTGTGACTCTATTAGGCTGATCACCAAGCAGGACCATCAGGCAACTTGACTCAATATCAAGTTGACTGCACAAACTGTGAAGGGCAACCTGATGTTTTGGGTGCCCAGGCTGAGCCTGTTGCTAAAAACAACTTACAATGTTGGTTGAAAAAGAATTTTGATTATATTCACAAGCTGGAATACTCAGGCTGTGAATTAAATGAAGGTGGGAATGAATCCAGAGAGGTAAGCAAAGTACATCTTTTGAGTGTTTTTCCTGCCCTGGATGAACTTGAGGGTTAATTTTTGTATCTCTGAAGTTTTATGGGGATAGGAAAGGAAGCCCAGGGCTTGCCTAACATGGGAAGCTTAGTAAGAGACACACCCCTTCCATAAAACTGGGACAGCAAAGGACTATACTCTAATTAGAAGGGTGAACCAGAATAAACCTGCGTGTACCATGCACACTGCCCCTCCCTAGGTATTTCAGGAAAAACTATCTGTATTAAACCTTGATGATAAGCAGAATTTTAAAAAATCTGAGAATTTCTAACCATAAACTAACCCTCATATGTGTGTGAAGACAGAATTCCTACTACCAGTAGCGGACCTAAAAAATCTTTTTTTTTTTTTTCAGTTTATTTATTTATTTTGAGAGAGAGAGAGAGCGTATGAGCACACATGCGTGCATATGAGCAGAGGAGTGGCAGAGAGAGAGGGAGAGGAAGAATCCCAAGCAGTCTCTGTGCTAGGGCTCGAACTCACGAACTGTGAGATCATGACCTGAGCTGAAATCAAGAGTTGGACGCTTAATTGACTGAGCCACCCAGGTGCCCTGGGCCTGAAACCAAGTCCAGTGATCCTAGACTGGTAGTGCTAAGGCACTTGACAGAAACAAGTAGGAATCTCTTTCACACCTTAGAGTCCCCATTGATAAAGGCCCAAGGGACAGGAGCATCTCATTCAGAAAAGCAAAGCAAAACATGTAGATAGATGGATAGATAATTACATGTAAAGAAGCAAGATACCAAGAGTGAGAGCCAACAGACAAGAGACAGAGAAGTCTGAAAATATTTTGGAATTAATAGACACATATGTTAAAAGAAGTATGAATTATAGATTTTAAGAAATAAAGAAGAGTTTTTAAATTATAAGTAAGAAGCAAGCACAATTAAAACAGAATCAAATCAACCAGAGCATACAGAAATAAGACATAATAGTGAAATTAAGAATTAAATGTATGAATTCAATTGTGGGTTAGGCACAGTTCACAAGAGAATTAATACTCTAGAACTGAAGATATTATCAGTTCAATGAGGAAACAAGAAGGAAGGTAAAAAGGAGAGGATAAGAGAAGCTTAATGAGGATAAGAGAGGATAATGGAGGCTTAATCCAAAACAAATCTCATCAGCATCCCAGAAGGAGAAGACAGAATGGAGCAGCAGTAGTTTCCAAAAAGATAATGGTTGAGAACTGATAAGAGATACCAGGAAAATTAAAGAAGCCCAAACAGGATATATAAAACGATATCTATACCTAAATGTATCATAATGAAATGGTAAGATTTTTTTAAAAATCTTAAAAGCAGCTCTGGGGATGGGGGATATTGGGATGGGGAATGAGGCAGCAGAGAATCATAAATGGCAAATTGCAAATTGCAAAAAGTACAGAAACATCAAGTGATGAGCATTTTGAGGCTTTTGAACTTCCAGGGTAGAGTAATAATGTGAGTTATGGGAAAGGGGTGAGTAGGGAGGTTTAATAGGCTTCATACTTACCAAAGCTCTGCTGTGAACCATGAGGCCTTAGTTGTGCCACTTAATTCTCTGATGGTCCTATGATGTTGGTACAGGTATCCTCCTCTTACAGTAAGAAAAATGAAACTGAAAGACGTTAATTTTTCAAGATCATATAGCTAGTGAGTGGTGAAAGTGAGTTTCACACCCATGTCCACTGGCCTCCAGAGCTTGTGTGTAGGGGGTTTTGCTTTTTGCTTTATGGTTAGAAGGGACAGAGAAAGAAGAGAGCAAGTGAAAAATGAAATAAAGCCACAGTGCCATCTTGTAGGCGTCCATGGCAGAGTTACTGGGAAGAAGATAATTCTGAAGTTACCGTGACCTAGATGAACTTTATTGATTGATTGATTGATTGAGGGTGCACATAGGCAGGGGAGGGGCAGAGGGAGAGAGAGAATCTTAAGCAGGCTCCTTGGCCAGCATGGAGCCTAACCTGGGACTCGATCTAACCACCATGAGATCATGACCTGAGCTGAAATCAAGAGGTGGACACCTAACTGACTGAATCACCCGCCTAACTGACTTTTATAAAGCACAGTGGATCCTTAGCACTGACAGATTTGGCATTCCAATTTTCTGACATTTGAAATCGGTTACAAAGTCCATGACCTGTATTACTTTCTAAGGAGGATAGCCAATAGTAAAGTCTATGTTGCTCATTCATTTCTTAATTCAACAAATACACATTGAGCTCCTAATTGGGACAAGGACTGTATGGGATGCTGGGGATGCAACAGCCCCAACCCCTGCTTTCACAGAACTTATATTCTACTACAGGCCATGCAAAATAAGAAATTGTAATGAAATACATTGAGTGATAGGTAAAGTCAAGTTGAGATGTCAAAGAAAACATGTAGGTAGCAGACAGTTTTGTTGGGGGTGGGATGTGGGAAAGAATGATCACAAAAGTTTGAACTCTGAAGGACAATGGTGAAAATTAAATGCACTTGGCACAACTTTGAGTTATAAACTGTAAGGTTGCTTTGAAGGGATAAGATGGGAAGAAAATGTAACCTATTACCCAGCATCTTTGTCTCAACATGGGTTACAGCTTGGTCCCCACTAGTGTTCAGGTCACATCTTGTGGAAGGAAAGCTGGCCTGTCTGAGGGCTATTTCTTGAGAAGGAGAGGTGCTCTTTAGTGCAGGGTTGATTCTAAAGGACTGGCCCTTCCTCCCTTTTGCCACATCGAGACAGGTAGTAGACGAATTTCACCCAATGACAAAGCTTTGGTAGTAATGGGCTAGTGGGTGCTTTGAATGTGAGGTGGCATTGGTTAATGTTGGTGTTTATAACTTCCACCACCTTCTAAGGAGGGTGGGTACTGGTAATGGAAGACAAACACAATGAAGCTGGGCCCTGCTGGAAGGGGCACCGCTGCTGGTAACCTAGAAGGAAAGGGGATTCTGGAGACAAGAAATGGAAAAATGTCTATGAGGAATTTTCAAGTGGTCAGCTGTAGAATATGTGCAGTTAACTCCCTTTCCCTTTTCTTCCCCTGAAATCTTGTTTAAGGTCCACAGTTTTCAGCAATACTTTTTGTGAAGTGGATTTATTGATTTTTTTTTTTTTTGATGGAGAAGGATGTGGGGGAACTCAAAGAGAAGGACAAGGAAACAGATGAAATCTGGGTTACATTTACACGTGTTCTCCTATTTTAAGCCCCCAGGGATACTTTTTCAACCCTAGAGGAGAGGGTGGGAAGATCGAATGCACCTTGCGTAAAAATTAAAAAGGCTGTTTTCTCTAAAAACTCAGGATGACATTAGGATAGTACGGCTTAACCCAGATGCCAGCGTAAGACACAAACAGGGGAGAGAATCTTCCTTCCCTCTTTGGCCAAAATCAAGGCATGAGCGGTGGAGCAAACTTGCAGCAGTCTCTCTGAGCCCACAGTCTCTGCTCCTGACCAGCTGCACAAGCTCTGTCCTAATAGTTATGCCAATAACTCGGGTATGTCAAGAGATACATCTTGGGCACGTAGACTCGCTATTGTGAACCTGGTTTTAAAGATAAGGAAACAGCTGGGGCGCCTGGGTGGCTCGGAGGGTTAAGTGTCTCACTCTTGATTTTGGCCCAGATCATGACCTCACAGTTTGTGGGTTCTAGCCCCACCTCACACTGAGGAGCCTGCTTGAGACTGTCTCTCTGCCCCTCCCCTGCTCGTGCTCGTGTGCTCTCTCTCTCTCTCAAAATAAATAACCTTAAAAAAATAAATAAATGAAAAAGACAAGGAAATGGCGGGACAGAGAGGTCAAGAAACTTGCTCAAGGTTACCAAGCAAGAAGTGACAGAACTGGGATTTGAACCCAGGTCATGTGACTACAGGGTCATGTTCCTCACCACCATACTAGATTGTGATTAAGAGGTGGGTTCTGGAAACCAGGCACCTGGGCAGATCCCAGCCTCCACGACTGTATTCAATTGGCTGGAAATAAACTGGACAAAACAAGGCATATATCTGCTTTGCTCATCACTGTACACTCAACAGCTGTTAAATGGTAGGTATTCAGTAAATATTTGTAGAATGAGTAAAATTAGATCTATCATTGCATACACAGGATGTCCTCTCTGATCCATGCTAAAATTCTGTACTCTGTAGAAGTCATTAGGACACACAAGCCAGAGCAGAAGTATTTTAAATTGTTTTGTTTTGAAAGATTAAAGAGAACTCTAATAGACTCAGGAATTAAAGGAACATGACATACCAACTTTACAGATAAGTAACCAGACCCAGAGTGTAAGGGACTCTCCCAAGTTCACACCATCACTAGGGACCAGGATGGTGTTAGAATTGGCCAAACAAACACATTATCAGGGAGGGAGGGAGAGAGGGAGGGGAGAAAGTCAGGCTGTATTCAGCATGTCCAAAATGTAAAAACCACAAAATCTAAAAAAAAAAAAAAAAAAAAAAAAGTGTAATTTCAGCATACCAGTAAGTTATGTGTCATTTAAAAACATTAAAGTGTTTTATGAATTACAGAATGAAAGCAGATGGTTTGTCTGTGCTTCTCTGTGCTTGGGCCTGGAAATCTGAATCCTGCTCAAGCCAGACCAGGAATTGCACTCAGATCCGTCACACCCAACTACCAGTCTATATATTCCTCCTTCCCCCTATTGCCACATGGAGCTGTTGTGCCAGGGCCTGACTTGCTTCTGAAGGAAATGCTCAAGGAGGGGTGGGGTACAGAGAAGGAATGTGTGTGACGGATCCCGGCCCATTATTCCTTTCTCCATGCTCAAGGAAGCCACAAGTGACACAAGCAAGAATGGAGCTCGTTAGTCATGTTCCTTGCCTTTGTCACATGTCCTTCCTCTCTTTTTCTCTTGCCTCTAACTTCCCTCTTCCCCTCACTTCCCAACCACAACAAACATACTTTACTCTGAAACCGCAGTCACGTCACAGGATCCCTATAAACCTGATAACCTGGAGTAAACCTGAGTGATACATTTTCTGTTAGGAGCTCAGAACCATGGTCTTCTGCTGTTCTTGAAGTGTGTGTTATCTTTCTTTTCTTTCCTTGTTTTCTAATTCACTCCTCTTTTAGGGGTTGTGGGTGGTAGGAGAGGAGGGCAACTGCAGGAGACTCTGTCAGAGGCCGGCCACCCTCCTGCTTTACTCCAGGGGACTCTGAGGGGTGGAATTGAGTCACTCCCACTCAACACTGGGTCAGGGCCAGCCCAGGAGGAAGCCTGTGCCACCTCCCACCAACCCTCTCCAAATCACTATTGACTTTTCTTTAAGCTTTGTTTACAAAAATTCCTGACTACAGATAATGGTCCAAGTCCTGGAACGAAGGATGACTGCAGATTGGGTTGAGCTTGAAATACATACAACTTTAAGACCCCCTTTAAGAAAAAAATGACCTAAAATTAAAAAAAAAAAAAAATTAGCATAGGACTTTAAAAGAAGGCTTTATAAATCAGGTCCCTTAAACTACATTAAACTAGCTACAACTATATTAGCTTCAGTGTAAATCCTGGGAGAGCTTTGGGACTGGAAGATTTTTATTTTATGACCATAAGTAAGTTATGAGGGCAAAGATTGTTTTATTTGACTTTTCCATGTCTCCAACATTTGGCCACGGCACTGCTCATGGTGGGTAATAGGTACTGGTCCATGAATTGTGTTTGTGTTCAAGAAACAATCAGATAGGCAGGCATTGTGCCAGAGCGATGGGATTACCCTAACAAAAGTGCTGTGGAAATGGTCTGCTCTGAAAGCAGCGGGAACAGAAAGAAGGAAAAGGTCAGTTCTATTTGAGGCAGAGCCATAGTGATCACAAAAAGCTTCAGAGACAGGTCGATCTGTGAATTGAGACTAGAAAGATGAGGAAAGGTGTGGGGATGGTGTTGAAAGGCATTTCAAGCGGAGAGCAGTGTGATTCCAAGCGTGGAGGTTTGAAACCACATAAGGAGTTGAAGGAATTGTAAGTAGTTTGCTATGGATGGAGTATGAAGTGCAAGAAGAGGGACTGTTAGCAAGAGGTAAGGCTGAAAGGCAGGGAAATAGGAAATACTAGAGGGGGTTCACAGGCACCTGGACTTGAGCCTGTGAACCAGAGGAGCCACTGATGGCTTCAAAGGCAAGACGACAATGTGCATTTTGTACTATTATTCCGGCACTTGTATGAAGAACCGATTGAGGCTGCAGGCAGCAAGACCTTAGGACCCTACTGCAATCATCTAAGTAAAAGGTCATGAGGGCCTGATCAGATGCTGAGGCGATGCCACAGGATCAGGCCGGTAACAAGAGAGGCTATGAAGAGGGAATTCATAGAATTTGATGATAGATGTGTTGAATGAGGATTAGGGTGAGGAAGAAAACTAGGGCAATGCTTTCAGTCCTGCTTTAAGCAGTTGGATGGGTGGGAGGGTGGTGGCAACAGGGAGTGAGGAGAGGGAGCAGACTCTGAGTGGGGAGGGAGTGAAGTCTCTTCTGCAAGTGTCAAATCACCGTGTTCTGGAATCACTCAAGTGGTGAAATCCAATGAGTAAATAGACTCAGGGATGGGGCCAAAGAGATCATTAAAGTCAGGTTTGGATATGGATTAGCTGTCACCACCGTATAAGTGGTAATGATTTAGGTGGTTGTCAATTGGATTACTGGGAGAACCTTCAGAGAGAGAAAAGCAGGCAGCCCGGGGTGGAGCACTGACATTCACAACAGGCAAAGGCCATTTCTGTATTTGCCCCCTCGGAAGTTTTGGAAAACTGCTACCTGTGTCAAATGGCACAAATGCTCCTGTGCCTTTTCCAAAGTATTCTACCAGCTTCTTCTCTTCTCTGGCTAAGAAATATTGAGCTGCTTCTTGGTTAAAAGCTTCCCTTTTCAAGTCTATACTCACATAATGGGTGCTCCAGCCCATATCCTAGTTTATTTTAATTGGTGCATTAACTGATCGGTTGATTTTTGTCTCCCTCTCTAGTCGGAGAGAGGTAGTCCCATGCTAACTCCAGTGTCTGACTCACTACAGATGGCCAGTAAATAGTTTCTGAAGTGATAACTGTGGATAGAAGTGGGTGTCTGCAGGTGATTGCCTCCAGGCAAGAGAGCTGGACGGAGAGCCACTTAATTCCCCTGGGAGAAGTCAGTGCTGTTCGCTACTTAGTCCTACTACATAATGTGATAGCAATAATGCCATCCATGATAAGAAAAGTTATTTGTGCTTCAGCAACAGAACCGTCATTTCTTAAAATCAGGGTTTAATAAATCCTGTCATGTACCAGCAATTGCACTACTAGGTATATATCCAAGGGAGACAAGTGAGGGGCACATGCACCCCAATGTATACAGCAATATTATCAACAATAGCCAAAGTAAAGAAAGAGCCCAAATGTCCATCAGTCGATGAATGGATAAAGAAAATGTGGCATATATATACAATGGAGTATTACTTGGCAATCAAAAAGAATGAAGTCTTGTCATTTGCCACTATGTGGATGGAACTGGAGGGTATTATACTAAGTGAAATTAGTCAGAGAAAGACAAATATCATACGACTTCACTCAAATGAGGAATTTAAGGTACAAAATAGATGAACATAAGGGAAGGGAAGAAAAAAGAATATAAAAACAGGGAGGGGGATGAAACATAAGAGACTTAAATACAGAGGACAAACTGAGGGTTGCTGGAGTGGCTGTGGTGGGGAGATGGGATAAATGGGTAAGGAGCATTAAAGAGGACACTTGTTGGGATGAGCACTGAGTGTTATACATAGGGGATGAATCACTGGAATCTACTCCTGAAAACATCATTGCACTATATGCTAACTAACTTGGATGTAAATGAAAAGTAAATAAATTTTAAAAAATGCTACAAAATACCAAAATACCAAAATGTATCAATAAATAAATAAATAAATAAATAAATAAGTAAACCAATCCTGTCAATCAATCCTGTCAATCAATCCTGTCTTGTAATGTGTGGAGAGCTGTGTTTGCTTCCTGTTGGTTTTATTTAGAAATAAGTAGGATTTCCTGGCACTGGGTCATTAGGGCTTTTTTGATGCAGAAAATAAAAGGCCAGACTCTGGAGTCAGACTGCCTGGATTTGAATCCTAATCTGCCACTTACAAATGCGAGATCTTGGGGAGGTAACTTGACCATTCTGTACCTTACTTTCCTTATCTATAAAACGGCAGTCACAGCAGTAACTTCCTTATAGAGTGATTGTGGAGATTTTATAACTTAACATGTAAACAAAGTCTGGCACATGTTAAGCAATCCCAATCACTCTTGGCTATTATTATTGTCATCCGGTGGTTCTTTTACTTTAAGAACAGTTTTCCACAGTAAAGCTTCAAATGTCCATACTTACGATCAATTCAATATGTCTAAATATGGAACTTTTACTTTTCCCTCCTAAAATCTTCACTTTAGTTTTCTTCATCTCAGTAAAACATAATGCTAACGTGCAATGGTTCAAACCATAAAATTTAAAACATAAACTGTAATGCCTCCCTTTCTTTTACTGTCCACATTCAAGACATTTCCACCTGGTAAGCCTATCTCCCAAATAGAATTAAAATTTATCTGTGTTTCTTCCAACTCTAGTGACTCCACTTTAACCGCTGTTTACCTGGACTTCCGTGAGAGCTTGCTAGTTGGTCTTCCTGCTTTTATCCTTGCCTTTCCTCAGTCGATGTCCCTCATTTTTAAATGTACTAGGTGTTAGACTAAAAGGTGAGCAAGTCATTGTCTCTAACATTGATTGTAAGTGAAGTATTATGGAAATGCAGAGGAGGGAGTGACTGGTAATTTGGAGAATGAAATGCTTATTTGAGTGATATCTGAGCTGCTTCTTGAGGGACGAACAGGTTTATAGGATAGGAAAGAAGGGTATTTAGACAAAGGTAAGGGTATGCTCGAACAAATAAGGAAAGGAACAAGAATGGCAGGATTGTGGAAATGGATTGTTGAGCAACTGGAGTAGTGGTGGGAGGTGGAGCTGGGAGGGTAGACTGATGCCTGATAAGACAAAGCAGGGACGTCAAGAAGAAGGAAGAGAATAGCACTTTGAAGACTTTATTTCAACATTAGAGACATGAGTTTTAGGAATATAATCAGGATAGTAGAAAGATGGAACTGGAGGCAGAGAGAGACATGGACTGATGCTATTTTAATCATTCAGGTGACAGGTGATGAGAACCTAGACTTGGGGAGTAACACAAAAAGTAAAGTACTTCCACACTCCATTGGGTGACATTGGCCATTTTGTCCTAGCTAGGACAAAAGTTCCTTTCTATAAAATGAGCGTTTGGACTAGATAATCTCTATGGTCCCTTTCAGCATGATGATCCCTTATATGCCTTAGAATTTTCTTTTGTTATAAATTTATCTATCCAGTTGCCCAAACATGGAGACACCATGCCGTCTACATCTTTTTTATCATGTGCATATAGATGAGTATATATAGAATGGACTATAGAACAATTCAATTCAAATTCCAGATCCACCAATTTCTAGTGGTGGGACTCTGACAGTTATTGATGTGTCTATGTCTCAGTTTCTTCATCTGTAAAACAGGTAATGTAAAATAGATAATAACAGCACCAACTGCAAAAAGTTAGGAAGATTAAATGAAACAATAGAGTTGAAGTATTTAGTATAGGGTTTGGTACATTGCAAGTGCCTATAAAGAGTGGCCGTCATCGCTGTCATTACCATCACCCTTGTCATCATCATCATCATCATTCTTACTACTATAGAATGCTTAACACCTAAAAAGTACATAGTACATTCCTGATGAGTGATTGGATAAATGCAGTAAATGAGAATAACAGTTCAGCTAAATTATATGAAATAAATCTCTACTTAAGTTTTTCCTGGATATTTAACTAAGATTTGTAATAATTTCTATAAAGTGGATTAGCAAAACTAAGTCTCCCATGCAAATCTCCACCTTGCTATATTCAGGAAGTTTCATTTGGAGTGACATATAGGATGAAGTCAGAATAGATGAGATTACGTGGCAGAATGGTCTGGTTTTTATGATACTCTTTCTGATATTTTTTCTGTTTTTGAAAATCAACAATAATTAAATTCTTACAAATTTCTGTTTGTCGTAATTTTTCACATATCATCCTGTTGGAAGGTTTTACATCATTCTTGCGCTTGAACTATTTGTGTGGATATAATAGGCTGGCAATTTCCAGATTACATAGCTGCTTTAGTTAGAATGAGTTGCTATTGTAGTCAACTCTGGCTTTTTCTGCTTAGCTCTTTTAGAAGTACATGTTATTATACATCTTCCATTACTATGTTCTTCTTTGCTTTATGTTTCTTCCTTTTGGAAGGATTTCAGAATGGAGATAATGATATAGTGCCACATAAAACTATCCCGTCAATTGCCAATGACATCACCTCTGTCTGTAAGACAGGAAGGAAAAGGGGATGTTGACATGGGCCATGTCTGGAACAACATAACATTCGTCCATAAACATCAAGTGTCTTCAGATCTTAAAGTGAAATTGATAATACAGCAACATTAATGTTTGGAAATGGCATTGTACCAATGGTAGGATAATACTGCCATCATAAATCTAGTTTAAAAAGCTCTGTAATCTGTTCTTTGAAGAAAGAACACATCTTTGAAGGAAAAAAAAAAAACCTGACACTATTTTGGCTTTTTAAATTTTTTTTTTTTCCAACATTTTTTATTTATTTTTGGGACAGAGAGAGACAGAGCATGAACGGGGGAGGGGCAGAGAGAGAGGGAGACACAGAATCGGAAACAGGCTCCAGGCTCCGAGCCATCAGCCCAGAGCCTGACGCGGGGCTCGAACTCACGGACCGCGAGATCGTGACCTGGCTGAAGTCGGACGCTTAACCGACTGCGCCACCCAGGCGCCCCTATTTTGGCTTTTTAAATACTTCCTGTATTTCATTACACAGTCACTAGGTCCCCTTCCAATTTTAATAATCTGTGAGTGTGTGAACCAGACTGATGCCATATTGGACAAATCTGCCATGATGAGTACTTGATGACATGAAGCCTTCTTGAGCACAGTCCTCTCCCCTCTCTCCCCACCCAACACACACACATTCTTTTTGTTTAATCATACCCCTTAAGTCCATCCTTGGAGCATAATGTCCTTGGTGTGCTCTGGAGATGTGACCATGACAAGCAACTATTCTCGAACATCTTCTTCCAGGGTGTCTACCAGCACATACTCCCCAGGCTTTAGGGGTATAAAAGCAGGTCCTATGGGAGGTGAGGTTGTTGAGATCTACTGGGATTAAGGACATCTCCTAGTCTTGCAGCCACATAAGACAGACTTCTGTCCATAAGTCTCCTTCCTAAACCATTTCTTGTCAAGCTGGATTTGTCGGCCTTTTTCTTCAGTCCTATGGCTCTTTCAGCTTTGGAGGTTGTTTTGGAGGTCCTTTTCACTGAACAGTGAATTTTGAAAACCTCCCTAAGATATTTCGATTTTAGTTCTTAATCTCTTGAAAAGAATTTTTCGTTCCAAAACATTTTTGTCACATGTTTAATTTTAAATACTTTGAAATATAGATTATTTAGCAAGCACAAAGTTTTCAATTATGCTACAGGAAAAGAAGCTAATCATTTCAGTTTTCTGAGATGGCATCACTTCATCTGTCAAATGCAAATTAAAAAAAAAAAGACTATTATTCCTGTCAACAAGAAAATAACTGTTGGCAAAGATTGCGACTGCATCTGTGGCACATATTGATCGCTTGCAGGAAGGTTGGGTCTTCCTAGCACTCACTCAGCCATCACCACCTTCCCAGAAATTAGGGAAGTGGGCTTCTGGGAGTCACTCTTTTGACAAAGTTCCCCATTCTCTGCTCTGTTAGCAGAATTTGAAGGAGGCCAGCTGGTAGCCACGGTGTGTGCTTGGGATGGGGGTGGGAGGAGGAGGCATGGTGACAGAGAGAGGGGCAGGTGGTAATGGGGGAGGGAAGGGACACTTTGGGGTAAACTAGGGTTGACGATTTATTATACAGTGTTCTAGCAGGCAGACCGTGCCTGCCTTTTCACATGGGAAGACCAGACAGCTCTGTGTCCTACTTTCCTCTTGTCCTGCCCTCTCAAATCTATCTTCCTCAGTGCTGCCAGAATAAACTTCCTACCAAGAAGGCTAGGTCATGCCAACTCCTTGTTTAAAGTCCTTTAGTAGTGCCCCATTGTTGCCCTAGAGCAGGAATCAGCAAACCGCGGCCAAAGGGCTAAATTTGGCCTAACACCTATTCTTGTACAGACAGTGAATTACAAATAGTTTTTCCATTTTTAACCACTTGAAAAAATTTTTAAGAATATTTCATGACTTGTGAAAATTATATGAAATTCCAATTCCAGTGTGCATAATTAACATTTTATTAAGGCATGCTCACTTATTTCATATTGGCCGGGCTGCTTTTGCAGAGTTGAGTTGAAAACATATGATTCTCTAACCTAAAGTAGCTACTAACTGGCCTTTAAAAAAAAAAAAAAAAAAATGTTGAACCTTCCCTGTAGGATAAAACCCACTGCTTTCTGATTCTCACCTTAGCATCTGGGGATAACACAGAACTGCCTGGAGTATACCCCCTCTGTCTGGAGTACAATCTTGCTCTTGGCTGTACTCACCTCTAGCAGTTACTTCTACTCAGCCTTAAGATATAACTGTGCCATAAATTCTTCCAGAAAGCTTTCTGTGAGGATCCTCCCACACGTAAGGTTGGATTATTTTTGCTATTCTCATGATACTCTGTATAATCCTATCAGTGTTCTGGTCTCCTTACACTGGACTCTCCTTTAGAGCTATCAGTTCCCTGGAAACATTTTATCCACTAATATATCCCACATCAAACATTGGGTAGGGAACAATGATAAAAAATAAAGATAAATGATAAAGGATTGCGGATTGATTGATGAATGAATCCATGTCCCCTTGACAGCAGTTTCTGGAGCTGCCAATAGAAGGGCTTTATGCGCTTCTGTCAAAAGTAGTACTTTCTCAAAAAATTACTAAGTGTCCACCGATTGGGATATACCAGTCTCCCTTCTAGGCCTTTATTCTTAAACTGCAAAGAGTCTAAAAGCCTTAGACTGCGGTGAGCCTATTTATATATGTTTTCCACTTGGGGAGGGGTTTTGAGATTGCTGTCACTTTAAATCCAATTCTAGGTATATTCATTGTGCCAAGACAGGAACACAAATGCCATTCAATGTTATTAAACTTACTGGCTGCTCACACTGATAAAATTTAATGTTTCCCTTTGTCAGAGAAATTAAAAATCAGAACAAGCATTGCCTGTTGATTTTAATTCTGATGTCTTCATGAAAGCTCCAATTTTATCACTGATTACTTCAAATAACAATAACTGAGGGAAAAGGGGAATTCAATGCCTAAAGGGAGATTTCTGAAGGTGGATGCAATGCACATGTTTTATGGAAATATTTGTGCCATAAATATCAATGTCTTCATGGTGGTAAAAATATTTGTTTCATACTTAGGGCTAAAATTCCCACCCCACATATATATCCCTTCTTTTTTTTTTTTTTTTTTTAAATCTTGGAATGGACCAATTTTAATGTGCTTTGTTTTAAGAATACTTTTATAGCAGGGTAACAGTGAAATAAAAACGTTACAAATTCTTTTGAAACTTCCTCAGGCAAAATATATATAGAATTTGTTCATACCTCTGGACATTTTTTACATGATAGCATTTTAGACCTTAGGCAGTAAATTTTTATTTCTTTCTTAATGTCTTCTTTTTTATGCAAGATGAGAAACCCAGATACTTTGCTTATGCAAACATATTGTGGAAGAACCAGTTGAGTCTCCATTAGAAATGATTTTCAGACACCACCACTGGAGAACAGTACAGGACATGAAATCTCTGCCGTCTTATTTGGTTATTTTCAAGTTCATGCTGGACATGGGGATTGGCTTAGCTGAGCATTGAAGTTTGGCTGTTCTATCACAAAACCAGGGTTCTTTTTCCTCTTATCAGCCCTCTAGTAGTTATCAACTTCAAGAAATTACAGGCATTTTGTATTGTTAATAATAGAGCTGTAGTCACTGTAGATGGAAATCGGAGAGAGATCATCCGAAATCAAGGACAAAGAGACATTTAAGTGGCATAAAGGCCCAAATAATACCAAGTTATAGGAGAATATGCAATCCTCTCCCCTCTATTTATTTTAAAAATATTATTCTTCTCCGTCTTATGTACTAGTCTGACAGAAATCTGGGATATGAATAACATGTAGATCAACAGGAACAACTACCACGTCAATCTCTTGAAATGAAGTTAGTCCTGATAGGTCAAAGATTAGCCTCAGGAGCTGCAAAGCTTCTGCTAACTTCCGTTTTGGTTTTCTATACTGCTTTGAAATGGTTGCTCCATAGAAGAGGGAGTAGGGGCACTGCAGTGTACCTTCCCTAGTTTAGGATGGATTTTTGCCTTCCAATACATGCTGTGGTGAAGAAATATCCCTGCAGAATTCACCTATAGCTCACTTGTCTAAATAAATATTTTTTTCTAGAAAAGATGGTGCTGAAGAAAAGGCTAGAGAGAATCCTATCTCTACCTCTGAAAGTTCATAGTAATGTAGACAGGGTTCTTCAAGGGCGATTTGGGCTTAAATAAGATTTTGCCTCTGTCTACATTGTTGGAGAGGAAGACATTTTCTCTGCCTTTCCAAGTCCTTCTAGTTGCACTAAGAATCAAAATGATTCATGCCACATAGGCATGAAATTCCAAAGACAGGTAAAATGAAGTATTCTGTCATTCTGACCTTAGGAGAAGGGGTTCGGGGGTTGGGACTTTGAAAGGAAGGAATGAAATTCACAGGAAGATGAAAAAGAGTAAATATTTAGTCAATAAGTATTAACACATACTTAGGACATAGAGAAGAGTTTTAACAGATTTTATTAAATTCCTTCTTGTTTACCACCTCTAGTTCATATTATAATGTAGTTATCTGTGGTGATCAATCTCTTCCTGGAGCTGGTCCTCTGTCTAAATTCTTTTTAGGCAGTTGAAGGGGAGGTAAAGAGCTTTTCCTGGATCTGCTGGGTTTTTATGGCTTTTAACTCAAAATAATCTTCATGCCAAAGTGACCCATCATGGGGATGGCCTGCCCTTGGTCCTTACAACATACCCCATTATAATTTATATGGTAATTTAGGGCAAACCTCACACATATTCAAATCATCATGGTAATGCCGTCATGCTTTATAAAGCTTCTTCAAACTCTCAAGTAAGAAACATAAACTTTGAAATCCTTGAAGAGGTAAATGAAGCTTTTTCCTCTTGGGGGGAGATGGGAGTGGAGGAAAGTTCATGAAGACTGGTGACAGAAATGTCAAAGAAAAAGAAGTCACCATATAGCAAATCTTCACTCTAACTTTAGAAATAAGAAAAATACCACAGCGAGATTCTTTGGAGGCATTTCCTCTTTAAGTGCCTTTTATGTAATTACTTGATTTTTATAGAGAGATTGCCAGATCCTTTCCAGAAATATAAACTGTCACATTTTATAAGGCTGTAAATAATGAAATGCCCCTTCGTGGAAAATACTGCCCGATTAAATTTCAGAAGTCACAAATCTTGTTTTCCAGAACCACTGAGGAAAGGGGAGTGGTTTGTACTAGTTTTCGTAGTAAGAGAGTGGGGAAACTGACTAGTTTTGAAGCAGCTCTCTTGTGTTCTTCTCTTTCTCCTTGCCTCAGGCTGTCTATTGGCTCTATGTGGAAATAACATCACCTACTTCTAAGTATGTTTTGAAATGTATAGTGAAATGTATAGTCTACAAAGCACTAGGAATTCCTCAGAAAAAAGGGGAGTTTTCTATGGCATTAGTATCTTAAGACAATATAGTGTTACTACTCTTAGGTCATTTTAATCTTTAAAACAGTCCTCATTTTTGAAGTATGTTACCTGTGCTGGCCCTTTAAATATATATATATATATATATATATATATATATATATATATACACACACACACACACACACACACACATATATAATCAGAATGTCAAAAACAGCCATTCTATTCAGAATTTACCAGAAAAAAAAAAGAAATAAAAGAAATAAAGTATGAAAAAGCTGTGCTGTATGATACCAATTGACCAGAGAGCTCATATTCCAGCTGATTAGTTTTAATATTATATAGGAAGAGCCATTTTTGGAATGACAAACATGATAGATTCTCTGAGTGAGTCCAGAGCAACTTTACAAATACAACCAACATGTTATCAGGTCATATTACATTGGCTGTGCTTGTGCTTATGACTAATTTTTAATATAATATGCGGAAAGAATTAGTAAAGAATAATATTAATTTATGTTTGGATCCCAAAATTCTTAGTTTACATGTCAAGTTGATCATATCTTAAGGGAAGCTTTTTACTAAAGTTTTTAAGTAACAGTTAAAATGTTAAAATTCTTTTGATGTGTCTGGAAGCTTGTATTATGGAAATTAAAATTTTAAAATACATAGTAGATAAGATTAGTAATGTAATGTACGTAATATAATTATAATAATGTAATTAATAATATAATGTATATAATAATACATGTCAACGTTTGGATTTAGAGTATATCAAATCCAATTTCTTTGGGGTGAAAACTAATTCAAATAATATTTTATAAGGAAAAATGAAAACACTCTTTAAGTTGATTTTCAAGTTATTTTTTATTATTAATACAATTTTGATTTTCAGTATGTAGCTTTCAAATACAGTCTTTTGAGATAAACACAGTTGGAAATATCAATCTAATTAGTAGGAGAACCTAGTCAGTTTTAATAGAAAAGTGTGGACAGTGTAGATACTTCTACTTTGAATAGAAATCAAATGTGAAAATCTACTTTCTCTTAAAAAATGAATATTTCTACAGTTCCTCTCTAATTATAATAGCTAAGCCTATTTGATACAATATTTTATCCAAAGTTTCAATTCATTAGTACATATATATGCTTGAGCCCTAACAGGGTGGCCTCTTCCAATGTGAGTGATGGTGCCAGAACATAAAAGAGATATATTCAGAAATAAGTGGACTAGAATCCATGCGTTTTTAAAATTCAAGATACTAGACAAAATCTAAATCATTTTAATAGCAGACACTTCACACACATGCAGTGATGTGGTATTTAAACTCAAGATGGAGAAAAGGTGAAAAATTAGTGTCCCTATGACTGACATACTGTAATATTTTAGGGCATGCTTTTTAATCCATGGTAAAACAGGAACTCTGTCTACCTATGTGATTGCTAGTAGTAGAAAACTGTCTTAACAAATGTGGTATATTTATAAGCAAGAGCTCTTCTAAAAATGCTGTTTTTATCAATAGATTCAAGGTTTTCTTACTCATAGGAATCAGATCTCAGCGTGGCAGGTCTCCCGTCTCACACATCAGCTTGAATGCAAGCAATCTACTTCTTTTTAAGTAACCTGGAGATAAATACCCACAATATGTTTTGTGATGATTTGACAGTGGCACTTTTGCTTTGCAGAATTCTATCTGCAAAGTGTGACTTCTTGAAACATCAATTTCTAATAAAAATAGGAGATGTTCATTTCTTTGTGAGCGAAGACTGTACAACTTTCCTGCCATGTATTGCTTTTCTCTTGATGTCTACAATAAATTCAGATAGCTTCAAACAAATGATAATTTTGATCTAGCACATGAAAAAAGGGAAATGGCTGTTTTATTATAATAATATTTAAGTTTAAAATATCTGTTTTTTATTTTGAGTCCAGTGGAAGTTTTAGTGAATAATATAATGTATATTAGTTTCTGGAGTTGAAGTATATTAAATCTTAGGAGTAATGGAAATCACTTCTAGCATTTATAAAAGAAAGCAACAATATAGGATCTGATCCTGTCAGGCAGTGTTTTCTGCTAAATGACCCTTAGATTAAGACAGTGACATCTAGAATGATTCAGCCAAAATAATTAAGTTTGAAGCAAATAAGACTTTAACGTGGGGGATTCCTGAGAATTTGCTGACTAATATACCAGGCATTATTTTGTAGGATGCCATAGAAAGTCTTAGGAGTCCATAATTATATTTTATAGTTTGAGAGAATTAACAGCATATAAATTTAAGAAAATTTAGCACTATAATGTTAGAAAGTATTTATCTTTTCTTTTTAACTAAACAAATTAGTACCTGGTTGGATCCATCAATAAAAGAACTTATAATTTCTTCAAACTTTTAATCTTCTATTTCCAAGATAAGGAATCACTTAATAGACTGGAAATTTTTTTCCTTTTTAAGTTTTATTCTGTGAAAGACACCATTATAATTATAAGTTCAAGAGCTAAAAGGTCAAACAAAGCAAAATAATCACATTTAAAAATCTAACAAAGTTTTGAATACTCAAAATGTTTTTTTTTATTTTAAAATCCTCTCGATTCTTGTTTATGATGTCAAATGCTTTGAATTTCCTTGTACCGAATACTTTGTGGGTCTGGCAGTAAGGAGCAGGTGTTTGATTGTCTCATGGTCGTGCTAACAAGGCATGGGTCATGAAATTGACCAAGCAGCTGTTCAGCTTCCTTTGAACATCCTAATGATGGCCTTCTAAAGAAACACTACTTGTTGCATAGGCTCCTGCGGCATGTTTTCTTTAACTAAATAAATGGTCATGACCTACAGTTGCATAATAACAGACACATCCATCTACCACTTCCTTAAATCCATTAATAGTTTTTTTCTTCACATCAACCCTCACTCCATGTAACACGTAGCACAAAACCAGTCTCCCAACAATTCCTTTTGGACCTTTAATTATACATGTAGTGACACTGATGAGCTAACCCACTCCTAAATTAATCCTATATTTATATAATGAACATCAAAACTGAATAATGCACCAAAGGCCATTCTACCAATGAGAGAATCCCAGAATATCAGGTCTGTGAAAGATATAAGAGATTAAATAATCTGATCTTCCATCTGACAAATGGGGATACCTGAACCCAGAGTCTATTCTGGTCTTGGGCTGCTGGCTTTAAATAGATTAAAAATAAATTCTCTACTCAAGTCTTTCTATTCCCCATACGTTACACAATTTGCCTCAAAAGTCCTTCTGAGTTGTATAGTTATCTTACTCTTAAATATTTCTTTCTTTCTGAGAACACCCATATTTCAAATCTAAAAAAAATCCAGTTTCATTGGATTTTTGAAAATGTTTCAGAGAACTTCTGAAAATAACATCAAGGAAATCCTTTTTAAAAATAATTATCATTCAATGGCATGCTCTCACTGAAAACTTCTCCAACATTATATTCCTTGCTATTACTGCTAATGACAATTAGTACATCATATTTCATTAATTCCTTCCTGGTCTAAGACACATAGGGGAATATACACAATTTCACTTTCATTGAGCAGTGTTTAGTTGCTTAGACTACCCCATATTAATGGAATAAATGGAATAAAGATTATGAATTAGATATACATGCCAGCACATCAAGGCAGAAAATTAACTTTTTCCTCTAAGAAATTCTCTGTCATGAGCAGACTCACATGTGCAAGGAAGAGATCACTCACATGTGCATACACACACACACACACACACACACACACATAAACTCAAAAAAATGACTTCTGAGAACAAGCCAAGACCAAAAGTGCATCTAATTCTACTGGAAAAGTGAAAAGTCCTGCAAAGGAACATTTAAAAACTCCTATTACAGATGACACATGATAGTTCTTCTAAGCTTCATGTTTAGCGTCTCCATCCCCTTGGGTGTGGGTTGTAGTTGTAATCAGCTATTGAAAGACAGTAATCTGACCTAGTTTCCATGGACATTATTTCAGAATCATTTCTGGAAGGCTGCCTATAATATGCATATGAGACCTGTGAACCATATTGGGAGTTGGTGGGCATATTATTATCAGGTAAGGATGCAACATTATACTCTTGCCTTGCGAATGAGCCCATACTGGCCTTCTGGGCTTGAGGAACACAGGACAGTCTCTTATTCCAATCATCTGAGGGCCCTGGAAGCACCTTCCTCCGAGCTGCTGAGACCACATTTGCCACAATGGATTCTTGGATGTTTCTGGGCTTAAAGGCATCATCCACTAGACCAAGAGGAGACTTTGCTGCTGCTTCCCAAGGAGTTAGTCTCTTGTTTGCTTTCTCTAGCCCATCAGTTGGTTTGCTAGAGTAGCTATAAGCAGGCTGGTATATCCAAGGAGATGTTGTGGAGATGGTGGGTGGGACTGGTCTTCCAGGAAGAGAAAGGGAGTGTCCAATCTCCTAGAAACAATGAAAATGTTAGTATGTCTCATTCATTTTTGTTTGTACTGATTGACTATTATTCCAAAGGAATCTTGGGAACATCATTGAGCCTGTAAAAATCAAATCTCCAAAATGCTTAGTCCTAAAGCCAAGACAGGCTGCTTCTGCCTGGTGTATTATTATCTCTGGTCTGGGACTTGGTCTTCACTTAGGACTTCATTGTTGCTCTCCATCTCTAAACTCATAGCTCTAATCACTACCATCTCTCTTAGGCACAACCACCACCACATGGACTCTGTTATTACTGGGAGCCACCCTTACTTATCTGCCCTCCACATATTCATATCAACACACACAGCCCACCCTTATTCAGGTCCTGTTTTCCTGGTACAAAATAAACAAAACATATTGACTACCCCAGAAACAGGCCATGAACTACTGGGCATTTTACTTTTCCCAAGTGACTTTCAATCTGTTATCTTACTTTGGTCCACCAAATACAGGAAAAACAAAAACAAAAACAAAATCCCAAGAGCTACTTAGTTGTATTTAACATTGCTGATCTAATGAAGTGGATGGTCTTTTTCTTTTCAAAATCTATTTATACAGTGCCGAAGATTATGTGTATCTTTATTACCTATACATGGGAGATTGCCCATATCTCAAAGAAACATTCTTGCCACTTGTTTCATTTGCATTTTGCTTCCTTTTATGCATATTATATTCCTCATTTCTTTGAGAGTTTGTGTCCCTGCAACATCCCCTTGTGTATGTTAAATATTTGGTATGTCAGTATGAAGAAATATAATTTATAGGAAACTCTTGTATTCTCTCTTCTTTTGCCTCTTCTGTATTTCTAGGAACCCTGAAGACTAGTTATCTACTTGACTTCCTCACACATTTCCTTCTGCATGAAACCTCTTAGACAAACTTCTGGCAAAAAGTGGCAAATGTACAACCAGGGGAAATGAGTCAACGTTGAAAGTATTATATAACATTGTGTGTTTCTGGAACAAAAAGCACTGCCATGCTTAAAAATGCATCCAGATTTCATAAATGGTTTCAACAGCTTTTCTTTCTTAACCAGTTCTTAAATTTTAAGTGAACACCAACATCTGGATTTGACAAACTGTCTTAGATTCAAATGGTTTGCTTTTTTTTCCCCGTTAGACACACAAAGAAGGTAGATGGTTCATTCTTGGCTTGCATATCAAGAATAAGGAGGTTAATATAATGAATCTGGCCTCTCTCTTTTTTACCATTAAAATTTCAGTAATAATGGTTGAATCCTAACAAAAACTTGTTTTCATTAATCTCATTATCCTAATCTAGATCTAATAATAGTTCTCTGGAGTATATAATCAGGGAGGGGGAACAAAGCCATTTTTTAGTCACCATCTTGGATTTGATTTTCATTTCACATTATTTATGCATTGGTTTCATTCATTTAACAAAAATTTTGTTGAACACCTAATATTTTCCAGGCACATTCATCTATGAGTCTGGAAATACCAAGATGATTTAAATGGAGTCCTTGCCCTCAGGAAACATACAACAAAGTACTGTTTTTAGCTTTGCCGTGGCAAGGTAGTCAATCATGGAAGGTCACTTTAGAGAAGAGACTCTTTACCTATCTTGACAGGATCAATAGAGAATTTTCTAAACTGTGAGAAGTATTACCATTCAATATGATAAAGAAATATTTAGCTCTGGTCTCCCATGGTATATGTCTATGTCTCCCTTTTGTCCTTACTAATGGAAGAAAGAGAACACATTGGTCTATAGAGTCTGTGAAGTTTTCAAATTCAAGTGATACCTGCTTTTTGTGATCTTTGATCAGATATAACACCTCATGGACCTGTTTTAGTCAGGTCTTTAAAACAATAGAGACTTGAAATGATGTTAATAAAGGGATCTAAGACTCTATAGAAATATAGGAGGTGATCCTGAATATACATATAGGTGACCAACATCACTGGCTAATGAGTACAAAAGGAAATAATTATCAATATATGTGGAATAATTATGTACAAATGGACACATACATTTCAGTGATAGGACATCCAAAACACTGGATAACAGTGAAAATTTTATTGTCCATTTTTTCTCTCACCTTCTTACCTTGAAGATCTTCAGAAGAATGGAAACTTAACAGAAATCAGTTCAAAAACATTGTTGAATGATATTCTAATAACAAAGAGATCAGAGATTTTTTTTCAGCTAAGGCATAAATGTTCATCAGTTGAACATGTGAGCAAAAAGTAGAACTCTGAGGTATGATACTGAAAGAGTTAAGTCAAGGCTTTCTGAGGAAAAATTTTAAGTAGCATTGAAATTAAAAACAAAAAAAATCTCCTGTAGAAGACACATATGCCAAATATAGTGAAGGTCCTGAAGGAAGAGTACAATTACCTCAATGAGAAAAATGACTATTGCTTTTCTACGTATTCCTCAGACTGACAAACATGCCTTCATAGTCCTTTAAGCCAACAATAGCACATAACTCACAAATTGTCACGGAGACACAGAGGTGGCATAAATAGTTCTTTAGGTACATTGTTGTTTCTCTTTGTGCCTAAAATATTGCAGTCCTCTAGTCCCTGCCTGTATGCAAACCCCTAATTTTAACATATTTCCCCAAAGCAATTTTCACATCTTGTTCCTTGGTACAATTTCCTCCTGCTCTCTGTCCCAAGGCTCATGCTGTTCTCTGCTTGCCTGGCTAAAGGAAGCCATATGATATACCCTGAGCCAGAAATGACCAAAGGGACCTGAAAATAACAGAGGTGTTTCTTCTATTCTGGAGTTTGAATGTCTGATGGTAGAATCCTAGCATAACATGGGTTAGATCCTTGGTTGTTGTTTCCACCGTGGGTTGTATTATTATCTGAAGAACTTAAAATTTTTGATATGCAAGCACTTAACAGTACCTAATATGTTCCATGAGCATTATGTCTGCTGTATCACCAAACGGCTTCTTTGTTTTTGTCTCCTGCCACCCCCCCCCCTTTTTTTTTTAATTAAAGACGTTTTTCCACTGTCACTAGGTGAAATTTTAGCAGGCACTGTGGCGTTCTGCTTTCTTTTAGGAATAGTCCTGTGGTTGCATTAGGTTACCCAAACTCGTTTATTTCAAAATAGAATATTCCATCCCTTGCAGTAACAAACTCCAATCTCAATTTCGAGTTAAATCTCTTCCTGTTTCAGGAAGACCTCCTTCCTTCAGGGAAGGCTTTGTGGTTGGCTCCTCCATGCTTTTTTCCCTCTCCTCCCCCAGCTTACTAACTGGGACTTCTTGCTCCCTGGGCTTAGAGTACAAGGATGGAGAAGAGAAAAAGAGCAGAAGAGAAATTTTACTTGATTTGATAACATCATGACCTGGCTTTCTACTCTCAGAGCCAGGTAGGTCCAGATGAGGAAACTTTCATGGGATCTTTGAAGATTCCTATCAGTGGGGACATTTTGCTTGTAGTCCTCAATTCATGCCAACTCATCCCTATGTTGGCTGATAACTTGTGACTCATTCTGCATCCCCTAGGAAGCTGGCGCTACAAGGGTCCATTTGAAGAGGACCCAAGACAACCCTATCCAGCTTTCCTTCACTCCTGGCCTGCTGTGGTCCATGGGGGAGCACATATCATTTGCCTTTGGAGGTATAGCAGCAGATTTCCTGGTTCTTTGCCAAAACAAATTTTCAGTTCATCTCTCACCTTCCAGATTTCTTGGGAGGGTGTCAGACCCCAATCCACTCTGTCCTCCTGTCTGTCCTCATGCAGGTATCTCATCTCAACCTCTGTAAGAAGCCACTATGAAATTCTTCTCTCAAAGGGGTAGAGACCCCTTCACCTCCACCTACTCCAAACATACACCCTGTGGTTTATGGCAGCCAGAATTCTTCCTCATGAAATCTCTCCTTGCCATACTGGGTGGTTCCAGAACTGTGGGAGTGGCTTCCTGTCGTGTTCTTTGTAGAGTTTATAGTTTAGTCTCAAATCAGACTTTAGAGTGCAGCATCTCTGTATATGAGGGCCTTGGGGGAACTTTTGCTTTAATATCCTATTATATCACATTATCATTTTCAATAGACCACAAAAGTCCTTCTCTCATTTTCTTTTAAAAATGAAATTTAGGCTAAAAATAGAATGAAAAAAATTTTTCTAATTAATTCCAAGAAATTCAAATAGTCTTATGAGTTGAAACCTCATACCTCACTCAGACCTTGCTCTGGAGCAGGGGACTCACTTGTTTTCATGGCATCTTGGTCAATCCTTAGGCTTTAACTGTTGAGAACTTCCTCCTTATAGTGAGCCAAATTTTGCCTCCCATAACTTTACCCCAGTGATCTTAAAAGCGTAAAATACATCTGCTTCTACTCCTATACAGTCTTTTCTTCACATATTTCCAGTTGCTTCCACGCTCTTTGGACCCCTTCACTATCCTGTAGCCATCCCTCATTTTCAAACTAAGGAGAAATAACATCTATGGTGGTCATTCTCTCAAGTGTTTTGCATCCTTCTTCCTCCCGTTAGGTAAGGTGAATTCAGATATAATATCTTTATCTTCTTAAGTAGATTTAGATACATAAACACAAACACCAAAGGCAAACCAATGAAGACATCATTCAAACTGACTGAGGGGCCTTGTCATCTGGCAGATGGCACCGTGGACATTGCATGTAGAACATTCAAACTGTGTTTATTTACAGTAGTAGGTCCTTTAAGTGTTCAACACATGAAAGAACATGCTAATCTTTAGCCAGTCCAATATAATGCATGCAGCAAAAACTGCAGATACCCACTGAATTCAAGAATCACCTGGTGTTATATATTCCCACCAAAGGCTAAACACAAAGGAGACATTTTCCTACCTCTGCTTTTAATAGTAGCCAATATTAACAGTTCACACTCTGTGTCAATAGGTGTCTACTAACTGACTTACATAGAGTATTTCATATAATCCTCAAAACAACCCCATGAAGTAGGAGCTATTATTATCCCTAGTTTCAGGGACAAGGACAAGGACAGTGAGACTTAAAGAAGGTAAGTAACTTCCCCAAGGGTAGAAAGCTAGTACATGTTGGAGTGGGGAAGTTGGACACACATAGTTTCATTCCAGAGACCTTAATCAAATGTTAGACTATACTTGCAATGAAATTGTTTTGAGAAAACTTCTTTTTTTATAAAAATGCAAATCCAAGCAAGCTAAATGAAATGAAATCTTAGAAATTTTGGAAAGAATTATTTAAATTGTGATTGGGTTTGGATGAATTAATGCTGCCATCTTCCATTTGTCACAAGAACAAGCAAGTGCCAGGGTACAGGGAATACATCACACTTAGACACATTCCCTTTATGTGAAAGTGAGACACACAAGGGGCTCTACACTCAAGTCACCTACAAAGCTCAGAGTTGCTGAGGGCCGTTCTTAGTGTAACATAACCAACTTCTCATGTCAATTAAATGTTGATTTATCCACATAAAGCAGTTAATGAAGCAGTTTAGTTAGCTTCCTTATCAAACTGTCTAGTGATCAATTTAACTGGCAGGAAACATTTAACATTTAAAAGAGAAATATAGGGGTGTCTGGGTGGCTCAGTTGGTTAAGTGTCCAACTTCAGCTCAGGTCATGATCTCACAGTTCTTGGGTTCAAGCCCTACACCAGGCTCTGTGCTGGAGCCTGCTTTGGATTCTGTGTCTCTCTCTCTCTGCCCCTTCCCCTCTCTGCTCCCACTCTGTCTCTCTCTCTCTCAAAAATAAATAAACATGAAAATTTTTTTTAAATAAATAAAAAAGAAGTGTAGTCTGAGGTTTACTTAGGACAATGAAGTGAATTCCAAACCAATGCAACTGAATTATTTTGCCCTAGAAGCCAAAGAAGTTTAATATGATATATTTTGAAGTTCAAATTATTTCATACTATAAACCCTGAAAGCCAAAAAATTCTCTTAACTGAATTCCTGCTTAAATATTCATAGCGAAAGTGTCTCCAACTGACAAATGTTATTTCAACTCTTTCAACAACTTTCTTAAACACATGATCAGTAAATATTCATCACAAACATATCCTTTATCATAAGCAAACGCCAACAGAGGCAAACAGAAATAAATGACCGTTCATTTGCCTTTTAAATCATTCGTAAGAATTTCTCTGCTTCAGATTCTGTGTCTCCCCTTTCTCACTGCCCCTCCCTGCTTGGTTGAGCGACCAACTAAAGCTCAGGTCATGATCTCACAGCTTGTGAGTTTAAGCCCTGCATCGGGCTCTGTCCTGACAGCTCAGAGCCTGGAGCCTGCTTTGGATTCTGTGTCTCCCTCTCTCTCTCCCTCTCCCCCCCCCCCCCTCCACCGATCATTCTCTCTCTCTCTCTCTCTCTCTCTCAAAAATAAGAAAACATTAAACAAATTTTTTTTAATTACAATCATTCATAAGAATTTCTAAAAAGCTGAGGACTATCAAGAGGCACATGAATGGAAGAAAGCACCAGGAATTCTCCTGCTTCCCATTCGTGAACGTCAAAATCTTGGAAGTCATTATTGACATTTCCCTCTTCTCTTACACTCCACACCTGATCTGTCAGTGCTGACTTTAAAATACATCCAGTCTGCAACCATTTCTCATGCCTCCACTGGCACCATCCTAGGCTGAAGCATCATAATCTTGCCTGGATTGTTGCTATGGTCTCCTAATTGGTTTCCCTGGTTCCAGCCAAAATTATCCTGTTAAAACCTAAGCCAGATTATGTCACTTAGTCCTCTGTTTAAAATCCTCTCATGGCTTCTCATTTCAAAAAGGAAAATCAAAGTCCTCTCCTTGACCCACAAGACCCTGTAAAGTCTGCTGGCCCCACCCCTCCTCACGTCTCTGATTTCATCTCCTCTTGCTCTCTCCCTCTCACTTGGATCTAGCCACATGGGCCTCTGCTATTTTTTTTTAACACACCAAACACACTCCTGGCTCAGGACCTTTACATTTGCTTGGTACACAGCCTGGAACATAGTACTTCAGACATCAGTATGACTTCTGTTTCATTTCCTTCAGGCCTTACTCAAATATCATAGGATCACTATTTGGCTATTGTCTGTCTGCCTGTCTGTCTCTCTCTTTCAAAATTCCCTATCCCCTTCCCTGTTTTATTTCTCCCTTTTGACTTATGCTTATTTAACATAATAAATGCTTTATTTAATCATTTTGTGTATGTGCTTCCTCCCACTAGAATTTAGCTCCATGTAAGAGTTATTGTTTTATTCTGTTTTATTCATTTAGACATCCCTAGACCTAAAACAGTGCCTGGCAAGTAGATGTTTAGTAAGTATTTGTTGAACGAATGAAGTTTCTGTATCAGACTGCTAAATCCAAGAAACTTGGTTAGTTTCACAAAAATTCTAAGTCATGCCCAAGATGTAGCCCTTTCACGTCAGTTACATGTGGTGATGGACTCACACACATAGACTCATCCCCACCACCCTCACTACACACACACCAATATGCACACGAAGCCATGTTTGTCAAAACAAATAGGATTGATCAATATTTACAAACATTGATTTTTCTAAACAGGTAGAAGATTTTAACATGCAAGTAAAATGATTTGCATTTAGGTCAGTGCAAATGTGAGGGGTTTTAAGCTGTTCTGACTCCCCAGATGAGGAAAGTCATAGAATTTTATGCATGAATCCCAAAGAGAGTGTAAAATACATTTACAGGATTTAAAAGGTAAGACCTAAGAAGAAAAAGATAATGGACATTGGGATTAGTTAGAATTGTAGAAGAGAAAGCTTAAAGTTGATTTACCATTTATCATGAGACTGCAAGCAGGTGTAGAAAACGGCACTTTCTACTAACTAATCTCTCAGGGGCACGTCTAGCTTTCAGGAGTCTTAGATTAACTTTCCTGATAGGGAAGCAGGTTAACAGGAGAGATATTTTTCCATAAAGATGTAGAATTCCTATATCTAGAGATCTTTAAATGTAGGATAAATGCTCCTTTCAGATGATTTACATATAGTCAAGCTTGACGTCAAGGGATAAGGAGAATATTAAGGTCATTTTTCTTCTATTCTCTTAATTAAATAGTCTCTAACTCATATTCCCTGAAACCTGCTTTTCTAAAGAGGATCTTAAATTTTCTTCACCAGTGAAGTTTTTGGAAATTCTGTTGTAGCACTCTCTTATCTAAAAAATGGAGGGGAGTGCCTGTATCTTTAGACAAAAATAGGCAGCATTATGTTTCTCATCAAGAATATTGCAGGGGTTGGCGCACTATTTAGCTTCTGACTTTGGCTCAGGTCATGGTTCATGAGTTCGAGCCCTGCATTGGGCTTGCTGCCGTTAGCTCAGAGTCCACTTTGGATCCTCTGTCCCTCTCTCTCTCTCTGCCCCTCCCTTGCTTTCTCTCTCTCTCAAAAAATAAATAAAACATTAAAAAAAAAAATAGAATAGTGCAGGGGCACCTGAGTGGCTCAGTTGGTTAAGCAGCTGACTCTTGATTTCGGCTCAGGTCATGATCTCACAGTTCTTGAGTTTGAGCCCCACATTGGGCTCTGCAGTAACAGCATGGAGCGTGCTTGGGATTCTCTCCCTGCCTCTCTCTCTCTGCCCCTCACCCCACTGGTATAGGCTTTCTCTCTCAAAATAAATAAACAAACATTAAAAAAAAAGAGTAGTGCAAAGAATCAAGACTAATAAGTCATATTATTGAATAGAAATACATTGCTTAGATAGTTCCATAAATAAAATAGACATCAAAAAAAAGAGATATCGTCTTGTCTCTAGTGCTTCCCATCTTGGCTCTGCCACTATTTATCTTGATTAATTTCAGATTAACTTTTAGATTAAATCTGGGTTCTAAAACAATACTTTTTAAAAGTGTATTTTGTGTTTGAAGGAAATTCCTTTGTGAGAATGGGTAAGGGCTATAAATGACAATGGAAGCAAGCATGATATATTGGAAAGAATGTGAATTTGGATGTCACAGTGACCTGGGAGTCCGGCCTTTGCCTCTTGTGACCTACGTAGGCTTCAACCTCTCCAGCCGTAGTACTTTCCTTGGTTGTAAAATGGTAATAATTCTGGCTACGGTCTCAAGATTATGGGTAGGGGAGAGATTTCGTTTAGAAATCAAATGCCACCTGGCACAACAAATGGTGATTATTCTTGTTATTGTGAGAAGAGCCTGTGAGGTCTTAAAAGGTGTCAGAGACCTGGCAGAACCTTTTGTTCAAGAGGCAACTGCATAGGCAGACTGCCGACCCAGGATAAAAATAGGAGGGAGCCTTGCCTTTGAAGTGGCATTAACACTACACGCCTCAGATACTGCTGTGCCAGCCACTGCTTCCCTCCCGCCAGAAGCCAGAACGCAGGCAGCAGAGCCGACCAGAAACACGCACTGACCTCACCCCTCTGCTAGCTCTGGGTGGGCCAAAATACAGACTTCTTGATCGTTCTTAACCCTCTGTCATAAAAGAATAAAAATAACCACATGCAGCTTAAGGTCATGAAGACCGATGTTAAGGAGGAATTTGTACATACACTTCTGTGGTCCCTTCCATCTTAGAAGCCATGATCGCAATAACTGAAATGCATAGAGTTTCTACTATGTACTAATCACACTGCTAGGCAATTTTTTCTATTAACTCATTTAACCCTCTCAACAACCCTATAATTTCTATCTTGCAAATGAGGAAACTGAGGCATAAAAATTAGTTATCCTAGGTCACATAGCTGTTATGTGTCTGTATAGGGAAATTTAAAAATTAAAGTAATAGGTAATAAAATTTTATCAAAATAATTTTAAGGCATTAAATCTACTAGTGAAAAGAAATGAACTACACCACAATGTTTTACCCCCTTGCTCTCCTTTATCCTCAGAAAAGAAGCATGCCATTCTAGAAATTATAGCCTATGAAAATAATCCTACTAATATAGACTGTATTCTATTTACAGAGCTGGAATTGACATTTTGATTTTTTTGTATTTCTTGGGGAAAAGCCTTAAATATGTTTTTCATAAAAGTCTACTTTAATTGGCTTGAACGTAAAAATAAAATCTTTTAAACACATTTCAAAATATTTTCTGAACAGAGGCTTTCTCTTCACAGAAGATTTGAACAGTAAAAGTCTGAATAACATATTAAAAGTTCACATTTCATGTTTCTATAGAGGAAAAAAAAAGGGGTTTTTTTCCACAATAAACAAAGGATGTTGATCTTGTACAAAATAGATGAATTGTTGACTTTGTGGAAGGTTTTTGTAAAGAAAACTGTCAGTGTCTGGCATATAGTAAGCACTTAATAAAGGAGAGTCATTATTTTAGTATAAAATTAATACTTACACTGGAAAGCCTATTTAAAATGTGTTTAAGTGTCTGAATATAGCTTTAGCTGCACATAATACCCTAGATACTTTTCCTAAAACAAATCCAGGCCGCTGTTGCCTCCCTCCCTCATTCACAAAAAGAAAAGTCACCATGAATGTGCATTTGCCTATAAGTAAAAAGTGTGGATAAGAGAGATGATTTTTAAATATATTTTATAGCTTATCTACTTGCTATTTAATGCAGAGCTAATACTCCTTAAGCAAACTCATTTCTAAGTAGAATGGTTTTGACTTTCTCAGAGAAAAATTTTACCAATAAAGATTTTAGGAATAAGAATTTTTAAGAAATGTATGCATACCATTAACAACCTTGACTGAGCCCTTTGCCTGACAACATTCTCCAGATTTCTTCCTGGCATGTGTTTAAGCTATCCTTCAATCACAACTCCTAATTGCATTAAAAAAACTGACAAACTAAAGCTGGTTAATGGTAATGACAAAGACACATCAACAACTATGCAACATGTGACAACATTATTTCCCAAGGATGTGGAAAATACAGTATGAGAAAAATGACTTACTTGATCTTTGTCTCTGTTTTTCTGTCCATTACGTTTCTAAGCTTATGCAATAGATCCTTTGATTCATTTCCTGGTCCCTGGGGAAAATGTTTAAACTACTGTTCTTGGGAAATTTAAGATTTACTGCCAAATCATATTTATGTTTCCTTCATCAAAAACATGGCCCCAGAGTGATGTTTAAAATTAGGCATAAAAAAATACAACTCTTCATCCAGGAAATCACCAACAACTTATTTCCTTAAGCACAGAATAGGAAAAATTTTGCTTAATTGCCTTACTACATCTCTCTGGTCCAAGTGGTAAGTTTTATTTCATGATATCTTTCTTGTCTGAGGGATTTACGCAGTAATTTCATGTATGTCAGTTTATTTTAAAGAGACAGGAATGTCATAAAGTAAGTGGGGTTTTCAGATGAATGATTGTTTTTCTGAAATAGATAAAAGGCCACAAAGAGGGAAAAAGAGATTAAAGTGGAGTATACAATGATGGTCAGGATGGTATATTTTTCAAATACAAATGAAGAATGTGGAGATATCTTTTACCAGACGTCTCCCAAGAACATTTCTTCAAAATAGGTCCTTGTAAGTACACATTTGAGATTGAGAGAAGAGGCTCTTTTATAATATGTATGTCTGAAATTCTTAAACAACTCTCCATTAAAACAAACAAACAAACAAACAAACAAAAAAAAAAACACTGGGTAAAGGATGTAAAAAGAAGTGTCTAGAGCTTATCTATTTGTAAAAAGATTCCTAAGTTACACCTGTCAAAAATTTCTGCTCAAATTTGTTTGATCTAGTTCTTAAGTATTATGACACCCTTTCTGATAGTAGTGTTCAGACTTTTCAGCTCTATCCTTGTTCTTAACCTTGGCCTATTTTGGAAATGGTAATTCTAATGCAGGTAAGTTCCTTTTAAAATATGATTAGTAGACCAACAATTGTTGACCATCAGGAGTCACACAAGGGTATGACCTAAGATGGAAATTTTGTGTGTGTTTTAGCTAGGAGGAAAGTCATCTCCAGATTCTTCACTTAAAGGGCTTAAAGGAGGCGGGGGCAGGAGGGACAATCTTCTACAATTTGTTACTGTGGGTCAGTTATTTCCAGGTGAAATGCAACTTCAATTTTGCAACTAGTTGCTAAATGCAGTTCAGTCTAGATCAGTACTTTTTTTTTTTTTTTTGCACAAAATGAAGCCTACATGTGACTTCGATACACTGATAATTAAACATTTATGCACCATTCATAAGACAGGATTTTGACATTGACCATGGTTGACCGTGCTAGGTAGAATATCATAGAAATTTAAACAACAAAAGGACAAAAAAACAGAGGTTGAATAGTGACAGCAAAGAAAATAAATACTAAATGGTTCTTCTTTATAAAAGACTGCTTTCTGTATGAATGTATGATACATTTGACATAATTTTATATAATGGAACATGAGCACTCTACCGACAAAGGATGGAGGTCTAGTGATGCAGGTGAAATGATAAGCAGAGGCTACTGAAGTTCTGCTCTACAGCATGTCAGCTGTTTCTCACCTTACCCCAGGGTACCTTGTGGCTGCTGGGGCCTAGAGGCTGCTCTGGGTTTCACAATTCTCTCCCTCCTCCAGACATTATCTGTGTGTGTTTCAAGAATAATTGTGGGTAATTATAATTACACTTCGTGGACGCTAGAACCGAAGCAAATCACTCTAGTCATGGCTTCAAGAAAAGAAAAATTATTCTCTTCTAAGCTCTGCTTTTTCTCATTAGAGAAATGATGTACTTAATGTTTTTTATTGTTTATTATTTTTGAGACAGAAAGAGAGAGAGAGAGACTGAGAGTAAGCAGGGAAGGGGCAGAGAGAGAGAGGGAGACACAGAATCGGAAGCAGGCTCCAGGCTCTGAGCGCTCAGGACAGAGCCCAAGGTGGGGCTCAAACTCACAGACAGCGAGATCATGACCTGAGCTGGAGTCAGCCGCCCAACCGACTGAGCCATCCAGGCACCCCTGATGTATTTAATTTTAAAGTGTGTTTCCTGTGGCAAAGATCCTGGAATTAAAGAGGTAAGGAACAGAGAAATTTTATTTTTTCAGGTTTTAAACTGAACGTGGCTTTTAAAAAGTATTGAACTACATCAAAATACTCTCAGAACCTAAAAACCCAGATTAAAAAAAATTTTTTTTTAATGTTTATTTATTTTTGAGAGACAGAGAGAGACAGCATGAGCAGGGGAGGGGCAGAGAGGGAGGGAGACACAGAAACCAAAGCAGGCTCCAGGCTCTGAGTGGTCAGCACAGAGCTTGATGCGGGGCTCGAACTCACAAAGCTGAGCCAAAGTTGGATGCTTAACTGACTGAGCCACCCAGGCAGCCCCCGTATTTTTTAAAGAAGATATTTACATAGCAAATTATAAAAAGTCAGAGATGGAAGGGATTGGAGATCCTGCAATCCAGCTTCCATGAGACATAGGAGTTCTTTTTACAATACACCTGATAGGCATTGCAGTGGTAAAGGCACAGGCTATGAAAGATAAGCTTGGAGTCAGCCAGTGGGTCTGTCATTTTAGGACTATTTGTGTGACTTTGGGCAATTTTCTTAACCTCTTTGAGCTCCAGTTTGTTTATCAATTAAAAAAAAAATAAGGGTAACTTTCCTCCAAATAAGGTTGTCATGAGAATGAAATTAAGTACATGTATTAAAGCTCTTAACATTTATGAGTCCAATATATATGTTAATTCCTTCTCCACCTCTTCCCCATCAAGATTTTGAAGTTTTAAGTTAAACTGAAACTTACTACCTTGTAACTTCTGTTCATTAGTCCTAACATTTCTTTTTAATCAACAGTGACGTTTACTCTCTCATCCACACCAGAGTTCCTCAAATATCCAGCTCTCCTATCTCTCATTGGTCTCTTCTCCTCCCACTGGTAAGTAGACATTTATCTCATATTACGGAACTTCCAGAGGTCACCATCCTTTTTGTGTTAGAAATAAACCAGTGCGTCAAAGACCTGAAAAACAATACTGTTGTAATCAAAGCTGCTACTCAGTGGGTCTACTTTTCCCTTTGTTCTGTACATTCTTCTAATATTTAAGCAGCTTCCGACTGATTTTGCATTTTGTCAATCTACCACACCATTTGACCATCTTAAAGTAAAGGCACAGCAAAAACATTGGGCTCTTTGTCCCTGTGATCCTTAAAGTACACAAATTTCTTTTTAGTTTTGAAAGTTTTAAATCATCTTTGTTTTCATTTTAAAAGGCTAATTGCTCTAAAATTCTCCTTCAGCCTAGATCCCCAAATAAAAATGTTTTGATGACTGCCGGAGAGATTTAAGTTAGGTATTAGTAAGAACATTTTTGACTGGAGATAACACACTCCATTGCCCTACAGCCAAGGGAACTCCCACAATCCCTTTCCCCAGAGATAAGAAAAAAAAGCAGCCAAGGAGCTTTGTACAGTCCCTTCTCTAGATGATAAAATTGTATCATTCTATTCCTAGAAATCTTTATTCTCAGCCTTGATGAGAAGCAGGGGGGGGTCAGATAAAATCACATCTGAAGGCCCTCTTTATTCTTCTGTTTAAGAAAATAAATAAAAATGAATGTTTAGAGCAAATTATTCACAAGTTTTAGAATGGCTGCCTGGGAAGCACTTTCTGAGCAGGAAGAGAGTTTGCTGCCATCTCCTGGACCTCTGGTATCAAGTCCAGTCCGCAAGGTCAGCACTTCAATGCCTGCTCACTTCAGACAAGGCATCAAGAGCATTTGAAATCGGGTGCAGTTGACAAGTCTGGCTGTGTCTGACTGGATAAACTGGAAAACTATTTATGGGTTTCAAAGAATAAGGTTGACCTAAGTGTTTTGTGGGTTAGAAAAGTGTTTTTCAGAGCGTGGTTCACAATCATTAGCATCAGAATCACCTGGGGTGTATGTTACAAGAACAAATTCCTGGACCCCACCCAGACCTACTAAATCAGAATTTCCAAGGTGGGAACAGGGTGGGGAAAAGGTCTTAATTTCCCCCGGGGAACAAGGGTTGGAAAACTGTGTGTTCGAACACTATGAAGGCAATACTTGGCTAAAACCAAACTGCTCTATATAAAGGAAATCTTATTGGTTGGTAAACTGAAACGTACAATTAAAATAAAAACTTCTAAGTGATATCATTTGCTTTGCTTTTTATTTCAATAATACCACCCACTGAGTTGTAACATTTCGCTGGATGTTTCATAATGTAGAATTCAAAATCTAGTTAGCTTTTTTGGGTTTATATGAAGAATTATAATTGGTGCCATCGGATGAGCATTAACAAGTGGTCCAGCGGGCAAGATCATCAATAAACTCTTGAGTGTGATATAAAGAATAAAACAAGACCTAATTGTGGAAGAACTGGTATGACGCTTAGCATTTTACTTATATTAGGCCAGCCTATTCTTTGGTGATTTTTAGCTCTAGAGGAAGGCTTTGTGAACATTTCTTTACCAATCTGAGGGCTATGCAATTCAAGAAAGAGATATTGTTTTTTACTGTTTAAGAAAAAAATGTAATTAAATGGCACAGAAGGGAAACAGAACTAAATCCATGGAAATGTATTTGAAACAAAAGCAATTTTGGCTTCAGATAAAATTTTCAGCATCTCACCTTGTTTTGATTTTTTTTTTTTTTCTCTTCAAGATTAAGTCCTGACTTCTGCTTCTGACTCATAAAGAGTCTAGAAGTACACCAGAAAACCCACCAAAATTCCCTGGGTTTTAAAGGCAGCTGGAATTCTAGGTTCCTCCCTACGTCAGTCACTCAGCTTCTGAGAATTGTTTTTCATCACTTGCTCTGTGAGCTGGGAGTTTGCTCTCTTCAGATAGAGGTTTCACTCTGTTTTTGGAAACTGCTCACGCTTCTCAGGCAAGGGGATCAATTACTCTAAAAAGGCCAGGTTACTGACCCTTTGTCCTGGGACAGTGTTGGGGAGGAGGGATAAGAACAGCTGTCTGCAGCGCCTTCAGAGGTCAGCCAGGTTCTGTCAGAGCCCCAACTGTTGCAGGGCTGAATTGGGGTAGCCTCTGTGACCGGGCTGCCAGCTGTTCCACTTTCTGTGTGATAGACCTATTTAAGCTTCAACTATCCTACCAGAACCTTACTCAGAATACCAGCTACCCAATTTTGAGAATATATTTAATTTACAAGCCTTTCGCCATAAGAATTCTCTTTATAGTGCTAAGTGTGCCCCCACTTGTTTTATTTAATATTGATACTTTGAATTGAACACAGTCCTTTACAGTGGAGTCTCAAAGCTGATGTTAAGGGTGTGTTGTTGTTGTTGTTTTTTAAATATTGTACCAGTCTTTTTGAATCCTGGTCTCATTTTGTATATTATTACAACAATGCTACTACAACAGATGAAGATGAAGAAGAAAACAATTGTCCAACAGGCTGAATAGAAAGGAATATAGACATATAAAATTTCAGTAAGAAAACAGAGAAGAAACGATTTCTCAGCAAAAGACTCTTGACAATAGATTATTTGTGTCCATAAGAGATTTATCCACAGTGCTTCTGCTTTTTCTATTTTAGTTGTGTTAGATCCCTTAAACTGGAATTCACACTAACAGAAGAAAACAAAAGAACTTGTTTAATCGTTGTGTGTGTGTTTTCCTCCTTGGAAGTTTTTGAAATAGTAGCTATTGTTTGTTAAGTGGCCTTTGCAATAATATTAATAGCTAACATATGTTGAATGCTTTCAATGTGCCAGGCACCGTTCTATACACACAACACATTGATTCGTGTGATCTTCACAATGTGTGAGGTGCACCTACTATTGTCCTCATTTCACAGCTAAGGGCACTGAGGCTCAAAGAGGTGGAATCATCTGCCTAGAGTCTCCCAAGTGGCAAGAGGTGGGCCCGAGGTGCAGCTCCCAGCAGTTTGGCCTGGGTCCACACTTAGCCACTACAAGCTGTGCCTCTGTATGCTTGCTGTTTGTATGCATTGTCCCATGTAAATCATAGGTGAATTTCATTTAAGGACTGGTTACCTTTTGCATCTCCTAAATCAAACCATGCCTTTTTAATTAAAAAACTGGGAGAAATGTTTTTCTGCATTGTTGTTATTAAAATTTGAGAGGTTTCTCTTCATCGCTATTCTTTTTTCCCTTTATTTACCTGGTATAAATTTACACAGCCCTAGTAAAATATGCCACTTTTGGCTGGAAGTGGGTGTTTGAGGAGTTTGGTCTAGTGCATATCTGTTCAATGGTAACTAGAAAAATGTTAGACTTCCCCCTGCCAGTTATTGCATTATAAACAAAGAAGATAGGCCAGCAGAAGTAAAACTATAGCTTTTCCCCTCCCCTCGTACCTGCTTACAAGTGTCTATCATTTGGGGCTACCAAACTCTTAAGAAGTCTTTTTAATATTTCTTACTTTGATTTAGAAGATTTAAAGTAATTTTTGGGTTAGTTCTGAGACAGGTAAAGCTTATTGTTCTGATGGACAATTCGTTTTATCTGTGACCATTGTCTTGGGATCAAGAGAGGTAATGTAGCCATGTGTTTAGAGAATGGCTCTGGTGCTTGATTGTCTGGTCTTCAGGCTTATCCCTACCTCCTTAGACAAGTTCCTTAAGTTTTCTTTACCTCAGTTTCTCATCTGTAAAGTGGAATGATCACAGTATCTACTTTATAGTCATTTTGTGATGACTAAAAAGTCACCATTTGTTAAGTGTTTAGAATGGCAGCCAGGGGCACCTGGGTGGCGCAGTCGGTTAAGCGTCCGACTTCAACCAGGTCACGATCTCGCGGTCCGTGAGTTCGAGCCCCGCGTCAGGCTCTGGGCTGATGGCTCGGAGCCTGGAGCCTGTTTCCAATTCTGTGTCTCCCTCTCTCTCTGCCCCTCCCCCGTTCATGCTCTGTCTCTGTCTGTCCCAAAAATAAATAAAAAACATTAAAAAAAAAAAAAAAAAAAGAATGGCAGCCAGCGTATAAGAAGCCCTTGTACTTATCATCCTGTTAATGGCTCTATGATCTTAAATTAAGGCAGTGAAGCTCTACAAATATAATGAGGGGGTTTTTACAATAAACTCAGAAGTTCACATCTTCTCTCCTTGAGGTTGGTAATGGGAATGTTCAAACCCATGTTTGGAATCCATTACACTAGTTTCAGGAGATGTTTTCAAAATAACAATGAGATACAGGTGAAGAAAAAAAAGCTACTGGAAAAAACATAAGGTGTAACAATGTCCTTGCTGAGAAGTCTTTGACAGAAATACTGTTGAGAAATCCTCCATTGAGGACACTGTGGCAGGAAAGGTTTGCTGTCTCATGCATATCCAGGATAGATAAGCCAGAAGAGACTTCATGGAATTCTAAGTTTCCAGTGATGATTATTTTTTAGATTATAGTTTGAAACACTGAAAGCTTGTGACCCTCTCATCATTATTCTGTTTAGAATTATTCTTGTTGATATGTCTCAGTTATTATTGCTTTAGTAGCAAGCCAAGCTGGGTGCTGATTCACTATTTAATAAGGACGTTCCCTGAATTACACTTAGTCAAAATGGCATGAAGCCCAGGAGAGCACTTCCTTTTATATAAAGATTTTGTGCTTTATTTTTTTAAGTGACATTCCTTCCAGTCTCAGCCCATAAATATCACCTATTCATCCTGAAATAAAAAAATGAAAGAATTTGGGTAACTAGTACAAAATCACCGTAAAATCCATCTTTTTAAATTATTAAACAGATGCTTCTTTTTTCAGAGACTTTTTCACTTTCAACATACTATCATAGCATCTGATTTTATGAGCAATCTTGGTAAGGGGGTCCTTTCTAATGTCATTCAACATGGTCAAAGTCACCTATAAAGCCTCTACAGAGTAGCTCTTGCTAGTTTGGGGAGCACACAATTTACAGGTCTCAGGGAAAGGTATTCTGGGGTCTAATGAGATGGTGGAAACCATGTGGTACTGAAGGGAGGGTCCAGGCTTGGATGTCAGACAAATGTCTAGTTCCAACCCTATCCTACTACTTATAAGCTTCGTGATTGTTGGACAAGTTTTTTAGCCTCTCTGAGCTTCAGACACCTACACCTCATCTGTAAATTGGGAGTAATACCTTCCTTTCAGGGTCATTCTGAAGAGTGAATGAAATCACACTGTAATTGTTTGGGAGTGCAAGTTCACATTGACTCCAGAGTCCACTATGTAACACTGTGTGATCTTGGACAAGTCCTTTAGCTTCTTTATGCCTCTGAATCCCAACTCTAATTTATAAACTGGGAATAATGATAGTATTAATTTCATAAGGACTACTGATTAAGAGATAATCTTTGGTGATTGCTGGTGGGGGGCAAAGGGGGACATGGTTGAAATGGTGAGGTGGTCAAAAGGTATAAACTTTCAGGTTTAAAATAAGTACGCCTTGAGAATATAATGTACAGCATGGTGACTACAGTTAATGCTATATTATATATTTGAAAGTTGCTAAGAGAGTAGATCTTAAAAATTCTCATCACAAGAAAAAAAATTTATAACTGTGTGGTGATGGCCGTTAACTAGACTTATTGTGGTGACCATTTCACAATAAATACAAATATTAAGTCATTATATTGTACAGCTGAAACTAATATAATGTTATATGTCAATTATATGTCAATAAAAGAAAAGAGATAATCTATGAAAGTTGTTTGGCACAATTCAGGGCCTAAAGTTTGTGCTCAGTTAATGTTAGCTATTGTCATAACTTACAGAAAGTATTTAACACAGCTCTTGGCACACAGTAGAAACTTAATACATGAAGCCACCTCCTGTCTTTTCCTCAGGTCTCACAAGGTTGTCTAAATGACTGCCACAGCTTCCATCCCATCCATATAATCCTGTTTTAGATCATAATACTTGACCCAGGGCCTTTGGGTGGTTTTGAAAACAGATTTGTCCACCAAATAAAGATATCAAAGATTCTCTGACTTCTACAATGTCTTCTTAAGGGGCACCTGGGTGGCTCAATTGGTTAAGCATCTGACTCTTGATTTCAACTCAGGTCATGATCTCACAGTTTGTGAGTTCGAGCCCTACATCAGTCTCTGAGCTGTCAGTGCACAGCCTGCCTGAGATTCTCTCTCTCCCTCTCTCTCTCTGCCCCTTCCCCCGGCCCCCCATGTGCACATTTTCTCTCAAAATAAATAAACATTTAAAAATAAGTAAATAAAATAAAATAAAATGTCATAACCAGCTGGATGATGGCAGGGTCTATACCCAATCCAATACTTTCCTTTTTGATATTTATTCCCAAGAAGAAAAATTGTCTCTGTTTATATTCCTAGATTATACATTTCTTTTCAACTTTGAGCTAGTGTCAATCTTTTACTTTTTGTTTTGTTTTTCCATGAACAAATCATTAATAGTTAATGAGGAGCTCAAGAAATAGAGGCTGTGAAAGCAAGATTCCTCCATAGCACATATGAATGTTATTATGCTTCTGACTATTATTACACTTATTGAGGAATGAAGATAGGCTGGAAAGTATGTCCTTATGACTATTTTTATTAGGGACCCTGAATGTATATTTCACCAGTCACAAAGCACACATAATTTAGATAAACATATCAAGGATGATGTAACAGGGGTAAAAGAAATTCTATGTATCAATAACAAAAAATTATTTAAACTATAGGCCCTGTATAAGCCTAACTTTCTTTATACTTGAGATATACTTCATTAACCAGCAAATCTCATATAAAATCAAGAGTCTGAGAAATGTCTCACAGGATTTGATATTTTCAAATTAAATTTTTTCTTCATTCAATTGCCTCTGAGTAGGTAGCTCTGTGATTTCCAAGTGCCAAATGGTAATTTAGTGTAGACATACATATACCATAGAAACATTAATTTTTAAAAAGTTAAGAAATTGGCTGTACCTGATAACATCAAGGAAAGGATAGGTCTGATTTGGGGGCTCCTCCTGAAGGCTGGTTTTTATTGGCTTGTTACTCCATAGAATAGCCTAAAATTTTTGTACTTTTTTTTTTTTTTTTTTTTTTTTTTAACCATAGAGGAAGAAACGGAGGCTGGCCTCTTTTAGTGATTTTGCCTGGTGTTTGGGTCCTGTGGGAATTTGCTAGTTTGCTTTATGGCCTTTAGCCAACCCTGGTGGGAAGTCTAGAGAAGAATTCAATTCTGCTTTTTCCCAGAATACTTGTTGACGAATTCAGCAGCACTGAAGTGTTACATGAGTTTTTGTGTCCCCCAGAGTCCAGTGATAAGGGGACATGAGACCAGTGAGGGTCAGTGTGTCAGAGAATATAATGTTGGTTCTTAGAATTTACATATTTTTCTCATGAACTTTTAGCAATTTTTAAAACAAACTCAACAACTCTGATTTTAGGAGGGAATGAGCACACAACCCACTGCCTCCCTTTGGAAGCATTTTAAGCATTTAGCTTTTCAGAAAACAATCATTTCTTTTTGATAACCATGACTTCAAATACCCTTCCTGCCAGGCCGGCTGTGACTCATAAACAGCAGTGGGTTTCAGGAACTCACCCTTAGAATACGGGTGCTTGCGGCTTCTCAACTCTATGACTGGATAAAATGATACACAGCAAGAGCTTTTGTCTGAAAGATTAAATCCACACTCAGACAGTAACAGCCATGTGTCTTCTGGGCTCTTAAGAGGCCTCCCTGTGAAAGTGCCATGGAGTCCTAGTGTTTGATACGCCTGTCAGCAGCCGAACGACCTTCAAAGTTCTTTAACCTAGTGGCTGTAAATAGGACAATGGTCCCACATTTGCTAGGCCACACCCTTTAAATGTGGATCATTTGTTTTTGACATCTCAGATGTGACTCTTGCTGCCAGGCTAGAATTTAGGCTTTGTAATAACACTCAGCTGCCCATGAAGAAGCCCATTTCTTGAAAGGGGTCAGCACTACCTAAAAGAATTTTAACCCCAGCTTGCTTGAAAGAACTATTTGTGACTCGGATCAGTTTTCCTATAATTAAATGAATTGGTTCTTATGAAGATTAAATGAGATACATGTTATCATCAACAGTCATGCTAGATATATTTTGAAATACAAAGTTTTACATGCTCCAGAATGACAATCCAAATGTGACTCATGACACATATGCCTAAAAACTTATGCTTTCTACTATCAATCAATAGTCAAAATGTGGAAAACAGTGTGATTCTTCCTCTCTCACAACAGAATGTGTTTATTCTTGAAATATGAGAAATAAAATTGGAAATGTTTTAAGACTGAAGTGGCAATGCTCAGATCCCCAATCTTACCAGTTCTGTGACTCAGTTTACCCCCTATAAGACAGGAATCTGCCATATTTAGATTTACATACACCTTTCTTCCTGGAGTATCTAGTGCCGTGCAGACTCATCGCACAACAGTCAGGAAGAGAGGTTTGAGACATTATTAAGGGGAAACTCATGCTAAAAAATTGCATAAGGTCCTGCAGTAAGTCAGTGACTGTGACTACATTTTATTTTATATTCCGGTGCCTGTAAACTTCGCAGTGGGTTCTTTGGGATAAGGTACATAAGGCACCTAACATAACACAGGCACTCAGGAAATGATCGTTGCTATCGTGGTGACGAAGAAAACTTGACTTCACAAGCACTCTGCTTGGAAGTTAAGCTAACAAAGGACAGAGGAAAAGGCAAGGTGCTAAAACCTAAACAAAACCTGCCTCCTCATACCTCACGACCAAGCAGTCAAACATCTGCTACCACAACAGAGCCAACAACACCCAGATCATACAAAGGGTTCCCAACGGGAGGGAAGCTGAGGTCATGAGTTCTAAGCCTCCCACCTGCCACACAGACATCATTCCCATAACTGCAACCTGAAAGGTGGCGCATACAGCTTATTGGGCATGCAAGTTCCCAGGAGGCTCTCTGATTGAGGACAAGTGGCAAAGGGAATCCCTCTTACTCCAGGGAGCTGGCTTGGTCCTTTTCCCTCCTACTGCCCCCATCTCATTGTGTGGTCACACTCTGCAGATACAGTCTGGGAGGATTCCCACCCCTCCTCCATAATGTAGGACCATCTGATTCAAGATGAGACCTATGTTTCCAATTCCCAGTCAAAGTTGTGGATGTTTGACTGCATGCCTGGCATGTTTCTGAGAAGCTTTTTGGGAACCCTATGACACTCCCAGTCATGCTAGTGGTGTGTTTAGTCATCAACTCCAAATAGTGGCTCTGCTAAGATTGCCACCTGTCCTACAGGAAATGGACTGAAAACACTTCTCATTCCTACATACCACAAACCCCTGGACAACTGGGAATACTTGTGGGTCATTACCATCCTAGGCCATATTTGAACTGGTGATCTCAAATTAACTACCTTGTGTTGCATTATCTTTCCTCTACTTCATGCCATTCTTTAAATGCTATGTCAAGAATGCAAAGTTATAAAAACGATCTTTCCTGCTTCACCTCAAGAAGCCTTTTTTGTTGTTCTATTAGAAAAGAATGCAAAATGCACAGCATTTAACAGACTTCCTTTGCAGGGAACAAGTAATACTAAACAATAGTGTTATATAATGGATAGATTGCTTTTTCCTTTACCCTGTACTAATCTTCCTAACTGATTTCCCAAAAAGGCAAATGAGAGACCAAGCTACATCCTGTGGTTGAAACCTCTAGGTAAACTGCCCCCAAAGGCAATGGAAGATTTCCCAGAGAAAAAAGCAGAAGAAACAGCCCCATTGCCCTGTTGCTGACTTAATTCTTTTTTGTGTGTTCTTAGAGTTTTACAATGGGCAGCTTGCAGTTTTACAACGTACAGAGAAATGAATATGCTCACAAAAAGAAATTTGGATGTTTTGGGAACAATAGAAGAGACACAGCAGAGAAGTGACTTAGGTCAGAATAGCTCATCAGGGAAGATTATTTTTTAAAACATGTACATTAAACAGATAAAGAAGAAAGTAGTATTTTAATAGGATAGTGAAAAATATAGCAGATTGACAGTGACAGCAGTAAAAGAACAGGAATACAGATATTTTCAGAGGATTAAATTGGTACCATGTATCCTCAAACCAGGCAAGTTGTTTGTTATAAGAGGTCTCTAAACAGATCTCCTGTATTGAGTAGATGGTTTTCCTTGAAGCTGTCAAAAATGCTTTATGGTTCTCTACATTAATTCATGTTGAATATTTTCCATGGTTGGTCAGACTTGGACTTAAAATAGACATGAGAAAGGTCTTCAGGTTTACTGTCAGTAACATTATTAACTTCATAGCCAGCTGGATGACGGCATGGTCTGTGACCAATCCAATTTACAAGGTAACCTTGCCTGAATCCTTCTGGTCCATCAAATATAAATAACAAAGTGAAGGTGCGAGAATAGAATTGCAAGGAACAGTGGGAGAAGCAGTAGTCAGAAAGCAAAACAAACACAAGGAAAAACAATCTGTGAGGTCACTCAGAAATTAATCATTGTGTGTTCTCACCCTACGGCCTCCACACATAGGGGGTTCCTCGTGCTTCACAATCAGCCCCTGTAGTCAGTAACCTTTCATGCCTCAGTGATGTGCTTTCCCAAGGGAAAAATAAGAGTAATGTGTACCTTTATCTGCAGCCTGTTCACCCTTTTATACATTATTCTTTTACACTGTATCCTACCACTTGCCTCAGCTGAGGAAAACAAACTTACACTTTCATGGGCAATTGGAGATATATACATACTCAGTTTCTTAAGTAAACTGGGAAGAGAAGATAGAAATCCGTCTCTAAGGATAATTATCCCTCTTGCCCTATCTCATTTACCTTAAAGAAGTCTTCTGAAACGAGTTAATACAGGTAAAACATCTGGCAAAGAACCTAATACAAAATAAGTGCTCAGTAATCACTGACACCCTCTTTCTTACCCTTCTTACTAAACTATATACATTTCACAACCCCCAGAAGTACCTTCTCTGCAATATCAAACAGGTGGCTGAGGTTGACAGACCAGAGCTGATCCCTGTCCTCAGTAAATTTCTTATCCCTTAACACTAGTAATAGAGATAAAGCACTACTTAAAAAGGAAATCTCAGCCAATACATGTTATATTTTCACTACACTTGAACCTTTTCACCACAGGAGCACAGCTGTTACACTACATAAAGGCTGTGTGCAAGGTTTGATAACACTGATCACTGTCTTTCTTGTGACTAAAGCATAAATCCTAAGTATCCTGCTTACTTAATATAATGGCACATGTCTATTTTGGGGTGCTCCCATATTTTTTAAGTGTGCAAAGAAGATAAATATGTTTTAAGTCAATCTGAGTTAGATTTTTGACTCATTAAAAATATTATGCTCCTTGGACCCAGATTGGGAAGTGACATCTGAAATTAAGTAAGTTGAGGACTTGCTAGGCATTCTCGGGGACTCAAGTAACACTGCAAACAATTTGTTTCAAGCAAAGTGGACACTCAGCTTCGGCTACAAGATCACTCTTCCGCAATAGATGGTTTCCACACCTGAACTGTGACACCACTTTTCTTGGCTGAGAACTTCGGCCTTGGTGCCACAAAATAAGATGTAGAGGCTGATTCTTGCTTTGGAGAGGTGGGAATGCCCACGGGCACTGGCGACGCACTGACGGGCGAGGTGGCCTCTGCAAAGAAGGGATGCTGAGAGCTATATGCTGGGACCGAGTACACAGATGAGGCCTGCGCATTAGTGGGCGAGCCAGCATTCACTGGCCGGGGAGGAAGAGCTTGCTTCATGGCTGGCATCGAATTGACCTTGATGGATGACTTTTGGAGGAGGCCATCCTTTGCATCTGGAGGTTGGAAAGTAAACAAGGATGCATTTAGCTGGTATGGTTGGTGCTTCATGACGTCCAAAGCATTGAGGGGTTTTTTGCCCTTTTTCTTGCTTGTCTTGGAGGCCTGTGGGGCTGATGACTGAGACTTGACAGCGGCCAGAGGGTAGGAGGGGGAGTGGATAGGATTGTAGGCCACAGGAGGAGGTGCTCGGACGTTGGAGGAGTACTTCCATCCGGCCGGTAGAGAGGGAGTGGGAGACTGGGCGCGAGCCGCATGGGCCTGCACGGTGTCTGAATCCACCACGTACTTCTCCATCCTCGACTGCCTTTTAGCAAAGAGCTGGGCTCCTTTCCCGCTCATTCCCGGAAGCTCATTGGATGGTCCCACTGCACCAGCATGAGCGGCGTTCACTGTCGGTGCGGGAGCCGTTGGCTTCGGTGTGTAGTTCGGACTGGCCACTGCTGCCTGTGGTCCTTTGAAGGGACCAGCCAGGGTCAGAGCACTCGCGGGCCGGGCAGGAGCGTAGGAAGGCTGGGCTATTTTGATGGAGGAGACAACGGTGCCCTGCGATGGGTTGGACGTGGGGAAGGCAGGAGGTTGGCTTGGAGCCATTCCTGGGGACCAGACCGGAGAAACTGGAGTTACTGGTTGGGAGGACGAGGACTTGACTGCAGGTTTCGGCGCGACAGGAGGCGGAGTCTTTTGTTTGGCAGAGGAGCTCTGCATGAAATTACAAGCCTCTGCTCCTAAACTGAGGTAGTCTTCTTCGGGTCCGGAATCGCCTCCAGCTCCAGCTCCCTTTTTGCCTTCTGAATTTTGAAGAAGTGACAAGAGTTCAGGATTCGGGTTCACCTTGGGCTCTTTAAAAGTGAACATGGGTTTTGTCGTGCTCCTCCTTTTGGCCTCCTGCAATATTCCGGTTCTTTTTGCAGGCACAGCGATCCTTTCATCCCGGGAAGCTATCCGCTCAGATGAATCGTAAAAGGCTGGCTGGGACCACGGGGCAGGCTGGGGCCACGGAGGAGGCTGCGCTGGGCCAGCTGTGGGACTTGACACTGCTCTGGGGAAGCCCTCAGGCGGAGGTGTGACCGCAGAATAAGGTGGAGGCGCAGGGAAGTCCGCGATGGGACTCGTCATATTCCGGGTTGGGGAGAAGGGGGCTGCAGGCTGGCTCACAGACCCCGGGAAGGGTTTGGCTGTTCTGTTCATAGGGACCGTCCTCTGGGCCTCTGCCATTTCGGACACCCCACTGAAGCCATTCTGTTGGGGCCCATGGCCAAGACCATGGCTCACCTCGATGTAGCTTCTGCTCACTGAGCTCTGCACTTTCACAGACTCTTCTTCCTTCCTCTGGTAAGAAGCCATGGTTCTCAGGCTGTCTGTCTGGGCAACATCTGGCTCTCTGCCTGGCACTCCTCCCATCCTCTCCTCCTCTCTTTGGGCCGTGATTTGATCCATTCGCTCCCTCCTCTTGGCAAACATGAGGGCACCCTTGCCCGTGGTGTCTGGCAGCATCTCCATCTTGTCCCCTCTGTTCAGTTTCTTCTCGATGTCCACTAGTCCAGAATCCCAGTCAAAGTTCACAACTTGTGCACTGCCGTCAATGTCAGACAATAACTCTTCATCCACCTCTGATTCACTCGTGCCCAGAAATGCTACTTCACAGTTGTCTTCTTTGTCTCCTTCTTCCTCCTCGTCTGCCTCTCGCTCAAGCTCACCGGTGCCGTAGCTGACTAGGGTGTATTTCTTGGCCCGCCTACGACGCTTCTTAAACATCAACACCCCCTTGGAGTTGGGGTTGGGGGCGTCGGTTAGAAGGAGGGCAATGCTTTTGCATTTAGATTTTGCTTCTTTCACCTGCTTTTCGGATAGGCTTTCACTTCTCCTGAGCCCTAGGGAATGTACAAAAATTATAGTGAGTTGGTGAATTCCAAGAAGACCTCAGAGCAACCCAGAAGTCAACTCTCCTGGGGAAAAGTGAATATGAAAAAAACATGCTTACAATTAGCCACTGAGTTCTGAAACAATCTAACTAATTTCTCTCTCTTATTTATTTCAAAATGTATACTTTTATCATGACATGCAATGATATATGTAACTACACAATGGTCTGTTTCACTTGCTCATATAAATACATCTTTACGTATACTGACTAGAATATACGTAGCATATGGATCTTTATACTTGGACAATAAACGCTGGCTACTAAATGTCAGTTAAGAGGATGTAATCCAAACTAAAAAGGAAATAATTTAAGGACATAATATTTTCTGTAAAACAAGTTAAGACATACCTTGTACTTCCATATTTAAAAAATAAAATGTCAATATAAAACTGGTTTCAAGCATTTTTAAAACAGGGGTGGGGAGGCAAGAAACTTTTATTTACCTAAGTGTTTTAATGTAATGAATTTAAATATTTAAGTTTTCTTCTTCTTCTTCTTCTTTTTTTTTTTTTTTTAACTTTGACATCTCCCCCAGAGTCTTTGTATTCATGAAGGCTGGATTAATATACGTTCAAAAAACAGAATGAATAATAATTGAAGGCATTGAATCAATAATTGCTAATAATTCAGAACACTGGATCATTGTGAATACATATAAGAAATTTAAGCTAAAAAGCTGTCTAGATAAATTTGTTTGAAAAATTATTGCTATTTTGGAAATACAACACTACTTCAGTGGCAACAAGAATAAGTGTAAATCTTGGGGAAATTTAAAAATTATGTGACTGGTGACCCTTAACTGCGGGGAAAAGCTGATGCGGGAATTAAGTCATTTAAAATGAGAGTTTGATGGTTTTAAAGTAACAAACATTTATATACAAATTTTTAATTCTATCATTATGGTTACAAAAATAAATTGGTGGAAAATTAACTTATAGCATCAGTTAATTGTCATCATGTATATAATAATAAGGAGCATGATTCACAAGTAAGTTCTGAATTCTTCAAAATAGTTACATGGAAATTTCAGGAAAACCTGTTGAATATTTTATGATTAAAAATTAGCTTTTTTTTGTCACTGGAAAAAATAAGACTCAATGATTCATTTTTTAAAAATAGAATAGAATCAGAGTGAACAGTTTTATGACAAAGTTACAGATATTCCCTGGCAATCAAATTTTATTTGGAGAAAGTAGTAGAAAGTGTGATCATGCCTAAATGTAATTCCTCTTTCTGAGTAGTGTTACACAACTTACTACTGAATTGACAGTCACAGTTGCACGGTTGTTGCTAAAACTTCACTGTCAACATGTAAAGTATGTGAATGCTGCCTTAATACACTTGTCTGATAGGCTACAAATGTGAAGATGCATACAGATGCTTCAAGTACAAGGATGATTAACAGCACTTGCCAATAAAGCTACAAATGGTTATGCTAAAAATACGCTTTGAAAGGAATAATGATAGGTTAGGAGATTTCCTACGCTACTTTGAATAACTGAGTTCATTACCGTTGTGTGTCACTCATACATTCAAGTGCCTTGCCGGTCAGCCTTTACCTCCTCAAATGGAATTCCAAAATTTGTTTAAAAAAGAGAGGGAGAGAAAAGAAAATAATAAAAATCATAAAACCTAACTGCCATTCTTATCCTCATTCTCCTTCTGGTGATCACTCCCCTGGGTAAAACAAAACACCGTCAACAGCCTTGAATTTAAATATATTCTGTGTTTGGGGGCATTTAAATGCCTCCACATGGCCCTGGAGAATGACTTCTGTGTCTAGAAGGTAGATGAAATGCTGTGCAGTCGAATGAAGACCTACAAAACGGAGAGGCTCATGTAACTGCTCAGTACTCCACATGTCCTTGTCCATCAAACTCACTTCTGCAAGCATCATCAAGCTGCACAATGATTTTTTTCAAAATGAGGATCTGCTTTTAATGTCAGTGGTGGAGACTGCATTTTAAAGACATCTCTCAGAAGTAGACGCCACGGTTTTTGACATTTAAACTCAGAGTCCGCAATGACTTCAAATACTCCCCTGTGACATTTTACCTGAAATATTACAACATTCTGAGACAAATCAAAGGGACACATTTAACAATATTATTTTCTTTAGCAGCTCCTGTGCCTTTGGGGATAAAAGAAATTGCATTAAATAGCATTTAAATCTACTACTAACTTCACACTTAGTGCCTCCATTTCAGAAATTGGTATTCTTCACAGTTTCACATTTCTTACTCTGTGCATTAATAATTTTTTCAAATCACAAGGAGACATGAGAAAAATCTTAAAAAAAAAAAATCCATGTAAGGGAAGCAGCAGCAAAAAGCCTTAAGCTCCCAAGCCCCTTCCGATAGCCCAGCAGTGGCCCCAGAGAAGGACTTACGTGCGTGACGCGCTCTGTGCTTGTGAGGTCTGCTGTGATCCCTTTCCAAGCGTGGATCTTCTCCCTGCTCTGTGCCTTCTGATGAGACTGCAAAGGATACCAGAGAAGGAGGTGCTTCTGACTGCCCTCCTTCCACTGGAGAATCCACACACCCCTTTCCTGCCTGAAGCCTGCACCCTTCCGTCTTCTGCCTGTCCAAGCAGTCGAGTATCACTTCCACTCGGGGCAGCCCCTTGTCTCCTGCTTCATTTCCCTGGATCACTTTTAACTCTTTGCCACTGGAGATCTGGATTATCTTGCTGGACCTCAGAGAAGGCTCCCCTTTCTCACTCGTGGGGACCGAATTTATGTGGACAATCCTGTCGTGTTGTAAATAAGGATCTGGGTCAGGAGACTTAGATTTTTCAGCTCCCAGGAGAGTCACCACGGGGACATTTGTGCCCTTGTGTCTCTCTTGTGAAAGGGACAGTTGTAACTCAACCACAGGGCCTGGCTGCCCAGCTTCTGCCTTCTCCCTTAAGATAACCTCCTCTGCTAAGCGTCCTCTTTGGGAGTCGGGCATGTAGGGAGCCACATGGTAGCTCAGGCCTGTTTCTTCTTTTATGCTCTCAGAAAAACCAGGACCACTCCCTTGGTCCTCAGTCAGAGGAACTCCACTCTTGATCGAGGCAACATAGAACTCTCTGTGCTGGTTCTTTGTGGCTGGTCGAATCTGCAGAGTGGTACTTTCCACGCACCGCTCATGGGTGGGATGCTCAGGGCTTTTGTTTTCAGTTTCAGAGATGGAAGTCTCATTTACTCCACTGGATGGTCTGCACACAGAAAAATCAGTCCAGATGGTTAAACTGGAGTGTGTTACACCTGCCAAAGAACTTCCCAACACTTTTATGATACATGAAACCGTCAAAATATTTCCTCCTAAATGTCAACTGCAACATATTTGAAAGCAGAAGTTGGCAACATGTTTATCTTATTACTTAAGGATCTTCCAAATAAACTTTTCTTTAAAGCAAAGCCAAAATGCTTACAAAAGATTATGGAACCTAAATCCATCCTAAATTCAGCTTTTATTTTTTAAAAGCACAGGTTATAGCTTCATTGATGTCCTTTATCTGTAACTATTTGCATGTTTTCAAATAACCATGTTTGTTCTAATATGACAAAGCATTTCAATGTCTTACTGACTAAGTTTAGGTCTGAACACTATGTCACATAAACATATTCAACAGCTTCAGAACAATATTAATATACACATAATTCAAGTAATCCTTTTACAGGCTGTGCTTTCCTGAAAGGAATGAAATAGAAGCTGTTTTTCAAACTTCAGTGAGCATGTGTTTTGTAATAAGTGGACCCCAGCCCAGTACTCTTGTGTAAAGAGAAATCCTTTCCATGCTGCAATGAATCATTGAGTCATGGAGTATTTATAATCGGAGATGTCTCCCCTTCTCCTGTTTGAACCTGTGTCTTGGAGCATTTCCTTGTAGGATCTCTGAAATCAAACTGTTCTTTATCTCTCAGCTAAGAAGTCCAGAGCTGCTCACCACAATCCTTTGATTCTGACCTTAACCATTCTCAGTTGGTTTTGCAAACCTAGGTTTGCAAGAAGCAATGCCAGTTTAAGAGTCAAATGACTTCTTGCTAAAACTCAAAATTCTAACGGCTTTTAGAAGAGAAGCATCATTTACAGAATAGCTGTAGGTGATGCCTTCATGTCTCACATTTGTAAGTTTAAAAAAAAAAAAAAAAGCAAAAAACAGCAGTGTCTATCCCTGCCCCTTTTGTCTTCCCTCAAAATGCACCCTGGTTAATGCCAAGTCATCACTTGAAGGGAGTGAACCCCTACTCAAGGGGCTACCCAAAGGAATATATCTTAGAATCTATCTGATAGAATTTCTAATGTTCAAAACAATTGCTCCTAACCTTGCTTTTGACTGCACTTAGTAAAACAAAACTGAACAAAACAATAAAAAACCAACAATCAAGTGAAATGAAGTTTTCTCTAAGGAAGTAATCTGTAAAGTTTCCCAGTAATTAAAAAAAAATTATAATATAGCATTTTAAAAACATGGTGATAGCAAATTAGATCTTTCTTATATAGGAAATGATGAATACACTCCATGCAACTAAATTTGATGGTACCACAAGGTCAGAGAGTTTTAATTTAGGAAGCCCTCAGATGGAAGTAGATTAAATCACTTTGAATTATGTTAGCAATCAATTAGGAAGCTGAGAAGAGAGTCATTTGAATTTATTCCAGGCTTATAGACTGTAATACAGGCCAATGGTTTAGATAAATGTTAATATTTACTGGTAGCAGAAGTAAAATGGATGTACAAGAGTAAAAATCATAAAAGCAACAGAGGTTAGAGATTTCATTTCCATTCAGCCTACATAGGTACAATGTTCAGCTATCCAGAATGGTTGTGGTGGTGGTGGTGGCAATGATGGTAATGATTGCCTTTGGGCTGATTTTAATTTGAGATTCCATTCGAATCTCATCAATGATTTATTTTGTAAAAGTCAAAATTCTTAAGAGAAAATAATAATAATCATATTTCCAATTATTAAAAGTAGCAGAGAACTAGTTCATTTATTTCTGAAGGCAAATACGTACCAGAGGCTCGGCTCTAAATCACCAAGGATTTTCCCAGTGATAGCCACTGTAATCAAAACAAGAACTAGCAGGGAATGTCCCAGACCACAAATATGTTCCAAAGAAATTGGCCTCATTGACAGAGTAAGGACACTAAAAAGGGAATAAATTGGATAAAGGTTTTCCCCCTATTTGGGATATGATTAAACTTTTACAAAGATGGACGTCTTTGATACCTCACAGATTTATGCATGAGTATGGCTAACACTGTGTCCACACTTGGCAAGCTTCCCATTAGTTTCCTTATAAAAGCAAATGGTAGCTTTATAAGTAAGTAGGATCCTAAATATTGGGCTTGAACATTGGGCTTGATGGCTAAATATTTAGATGGGAGATTCCAAGAATAATGCTATATTTCTTTTATTTTCACAAGATTATGGCCTTACTGAGTTCATGTGTATATAGAAATGGAACCAATAGTGAATGATTATCAGAGGGGTAATGCTGCATGTAGTGTTTCTGCAGAGTTAAGACAAAACCTGGAGAGCTTTAAATTCTATGTGAGATGTCCTCTGACATCTTCTTCCTGAAGGCTCTCTCCAAGAAGCCAGAACTTTCCTTTCCAGATTCATTACAATGTAATGGTCAGAGCCTCACTTGCAAAGTCAGTCTGAATTTGCACACAGTACTGTGATTTGCACACTGCAAAAACGCTCATGCTATAGTTTTTTTTTCTTTTTTTGTGATTGCCCTTGTTGTATTCTTTTTTTTTTTTTTTTTTTTTTTTTTTTTTTTTTTTTTTAGTGTTTAAAGTTTACTAGTGCATTTTTAAGCCGTTAGGTGGGAAGGGTGATATTTGGAGAGACCAGAGTAACAAGTGATTTCCATTAATAGTCCCAAAACCTTTATTCTAACCATCTGCTTTTATCCATACCCAAATGCTTTTACTGGAGGTCCTGACAAGCAGAAATCTAGCTGCTTTTAGGGTTTTTGTTGTTCTTTTCCTTCTCCTAGGCATTCTCTTTCTATAAAAAATTATTGTACAATATAATGATTTAACACTTAAATACTTTTTAATGGAATTTATTGCTGCTATTTTTAAAAATTTAATTCCAGTATAATGAACATACAGTGTTATCAGTTTCAGGTGTACAATATAGTAATTCAACACTTCCATACATTATCCAGTGTTCATCATGACAAGTGCACTCCCTAATCCCTGTCACCTTTCTCCTTCAACCTCCCACCCCCCTCCCGTCTGATGGTGTCCATCAGTTTGTTCTGTATAGTTAAGTTAAACATTTTTAATTCATCTGTGAATCTGGAATTATAATTTAGTGATCCTGACCCACCACAAAATCTTGACCCAGAAGTATTAAATTACGTTCAACATACTGAGCTTTCTAAACAGCTAGTCTAAAATACCTAAGATTTTCAACAAAGTTCATAAAACAAAGATTTTCAAGTTAATTCTCAATTAACCAGAAAATTAGGTTGATTAGAATTGCCATTTTTCAAACATGGTGGTTCTTCTGTTTAACTAAACTGACTTTCTACAGAGCAACCCCAATTTCCCCATAAATGACAAATTATACAGGTAGTAAAAGCTGTAGTCAGTCCTAACTTCAAGAGAAAACATATAATCCAACAACTCTTTTGTACCTTTTGATGAGCATTTGTAGAGAGTCTGTTATGCTCTCCATGAGCTTGATGACCTGGGGGTAGGTAAGGTCTGCACAAGGGTTGCCATTGATAGAAACCACTTCATCCCCCTCACAGAGCCCAGACCCAGAGGCTTTGCTCTGGCTTCGGATCTGAAAAAGAAAGCAAAAACACTGCCACTCTCTCTGAGAAACTTTTATTCAGGAGAGGCAAATAGATCTGCAAACTATAACATTAACTCTGGTTTTTAATCCACCTTTCGACCTATAAGACCACTTTACACACTTCTTATCCCTCTCACACACACAACCCAATATGTACCATCAAGTCAACATTTAATTCATAGCATTGTAACTAAATGGAAAAGGGAAGTAAATCTATGACAAAGGAACTGGAATAAAAAAAAAGAACAGAGAAAAGTGAGGGCAGACGTATTAAAAGAATTGAGTTTACATTAAAAATAATTATGTCACATTGTGAAGTCTGACGCTAGTCAGAAAGTGACTTCTCACATTAAAAAAAAATTTTAAAACCTTTTCCATTGCTGACGTGGATGGAGCACTGACTTTAAGAAGGAGATACAGGGGCGCCTGGGTGGCGTAGTCGGTTAAGCGTCCGACTTCAGCCAGGTCACGATCTCGCGGTCCGTGAGTTCGAGCCCCGCGTCAGGCTCTGGGCTGATGGCTCGGAGCCTGGAGCCTGTTTCCGATTCTGTGTCTCCCTCTCTCTCTGCCCCTCCCCCGTTCACGCTCTGTCTCTCTCTGTCCCAAAAATAAATTTAAAAAAAAACGTTGAAAAAAAAAATTAAAAAAAAAAAAAAGAAGAAGGAGATACAGGGCAGGACAGTTTAAGGAGAGCACTGTACAGCTAAATGAACTAATGAAAGCCATCCCAGCATAATGGGGAACTTAGGCAGCCAGGATATTAAGAATAATGTCAAAGAGAAAAATCCTTTATTGAAATCAACTATGCAAGTCTTGATACTAAGCAAAGTTTAGCAAAGAGGAAAGAAAAAAAAGATTATTTTGCAAATAATAAAAACATCCCTGCTATAAAGATTGCATCATGTTCTTGCACAGAATGACACGGAACAAAAATTGAAAAAAAACCTAAAAGAGAACTTTCAGAACCTGGAAAGAAGAAATTCAGAGGACAAGAATAATGACTGAGAGCTCCCACCAGCTCCTTAGTGAGGAATAATTGGAGGTTTATATCCTGTAGAATTATGATAATGGTAAAATGTTATGCTGATTATTCTCCCTTTGCCTTTCCAGGTTCATTCTCCACCCTCTCCACTCTCCACCCTCCGGGCACTGGCCTCTAGAGACAGCACAGGCTGAGCTCCTCAGTGTGCCCCTGGTTAGATTTGGTCAACAGGAAGCCCCAGTTAAGACATCAAAGAGCAGAGGAATGAGAGGTCAGGTAGATGTTCTCCCTGCTGAACCTACTGGGTCACGGTTTGGCAATGGCTCTGTTCCTCCATCTAGAGAGTCATAGCTCCTCTACGATGCCTTAACTCTTATGTTGAAATAACACATTCCATCTTCTTGTATCTTCAGGCCTAAAGGTAATAGTAGCTTCTGCTTTTTATTTCCCAGTGCTTCAGTATCATCTGTTGGTTCACTTAAACCTGCCTTTAGTCCCTGCATTATATTATTTTTAATTACTCCTTTGAGCATGTCACCTATTTCCTGCTGGGACCCTAAGTGATACTAATGTGTTTAGGTTTCGTTTTATAATGTGAGTTTAATAGTTTTCAATGAACCATGTAACATGTCATACAATTTCAAACTTAAGAACACTTTCAGATACTACTGTAGATGTTTTCTACCAAGATGATCCCTTTTTATTAAAATCAAGATTCTAAGTCCAGACAGCTCAGTCTGGTAAGCAATGCTTCTTGAAGAATATTTTCATAGCCAGGTTCATTTTAGGCATGAAACATATATCAACTTACCTACAACAGTTGCCCACTGATTCTTTCTAAGGTTTTAATGATAATCAATATGTTGACCAACATAGGCTTAAGTTTATATCTCCTGGTCCATTTATTTAAAAAAAAATGTTTAATGCTTAGTACTTTTGAGAGAGAGAGAGAGAGAGAGAGAGAGAGAGAGAAAATGAGAGTGGGGGAGGGGCAGAGAGAGAGAGAGGGAGACACAGAATCTGAAGCAGACTCCAGGCTCTGAGCTGTCAGCACAGACCAAAATCATGGACCATGAGATCATACTCATGGGGACCAAACTCATGGGCTACAAGATCATGACCTGAGCCGAAATCAGATGCTTAACTAACTTAGCCACCCAGGTGCCCCTCTCCTGGTCCATTTAAATTTTAAGTGGTACTCTTGAAAGTAAAAAAATACCTTTAAGTGCCAAAACTATGACACTATTGAAGTTTGAAGTGATTCAGTTAGTTTTGTTCTGGGATGATCTATCCATTGATCATCATAAATTATAATCTAAAGTGGCTTTCCCTTTTCTAATAAATCTATCTCATTCTTATTTTTTGGAAGAACACACTAGTTTATTGCAAAATGTTAAATGAATTCAATATTTCCAAGGCTATAAGGAAGCAACAAAAGAAATGAGAAAAAGAATATGCACCCAGTTTTGAAAAATATCTATTTAATTGCCAAATATATTTGTTTTGTTTTGTCTTGCATGAAATAATTAAAATAAAGAATCACAAGAGAGTTGTTTATAAATCAGGGATAAAACAATACCCAATAATGAACACTTAAGTTACTGTTAGAGTTATTAGTTCACATTTCAATCATCTAAATTTATTTATTTATTTTTTTATAAAATAAGATTAGGTGGATAACAAGGCATTTTTTGAAGTATAAACCCATTCAGTCAATTGAGTCAGAAGTACTAGAACACAGAAAATTCAGCTTATGGAGGACCAAAGAGGTTTTATATTTATAAAACAGATGTATCATTGTACCCCTCAAGGCCCAATCTTATGTGTGAGGACAGGGGGTTTCCCTTTGTCAGTAATAAGTTGTGTGAGTTTTAAGCAATTCCATGGGTTTGCAGAGCAAGTTGAAAAATTGTCCTTGGAAGATAAATAAATCCCCAAGTTAAGAGAGCTGTCTATCATCCAAACATGTGTTGCTTGACAGGAAAAGTACCGTTCATCATTATGCCTGTCAAGTGGAGCTTTTAATGGTATCCAAATAAGCAAAAGCATTATGGTAGGAGTAGTTAGCATTCCTTCAGAGCATGCATTCTGAGGTCAACATTCATAATCAACTGCTGTGATTGTGTTTCACTGACCTTTTACATTTGTCTGAACAGCAAGAAATATTTTCCTCAAGGACCATGTTAAGTATGATGATACTTCCCTTGCCACAAAGGTTTCTCTGTAGGACTACTCTTTCTCCATTTTTAAATGGACTAGCAAAACAAAGATTGTGTGACAGTGTCTATTATGCCCAGACATATCCTTTGCAGTCAGCAACTTTACCAAAATGGTTCTGTTCATAGGTGCTGTTCATATGATGGATAAACACTTATTAGTGTACAAAAGATCCTTACCTTACATTGTGTATAATTATATACTGTTAAAATGTATATATTTGAGTATTATTATGTATGTGAGTAAAAATTCTAACTCCTGAAAATAGTCCTATTTGTGAAAATGAAATATGCTGTCAGTGATAAATTTGGATATACAGATCATTAGCATTGATGATGCTGAATCTCAGTGAATTTATCAACCAGTCTTCTTCTAAGGCCATTAGTCATAGATTCATAAAATACATGTCAAAGTGGGAGAGAATACCAACTCTGAAGGAATACGGATTTCAATCATGTAGCTCCAATAATGACGATCTGACTGAACTTAGATAAGTTATATTACACTTTGAGCTTTAGTTTCCTAAACTGTAAAATAGAGCTAATAAATATTACTTCTTTAGATGGTTAAAAGGGATTAGAAATAATATGTATTAAGTTCCATGATGCATATACAACTCCTAGAGGTGCCCAAGAAAGGGCTAATGGATAAAAATGACTCAGCTTCCAGCACATACACACACTTGAAAGGAACGTGCCAAGTACGAAGAAAAGCTATAGAATGTTGGTAGTTTGCCAGATGTTTGAAAACATCTGGATTTATTTTCAGTTTTTATGCATATATTTGGCATTAACTCATCTTAATCTAAAGATAAAGGTTGTATCTGTCTTTTCCTCAGTAAGTACACATTTCATAGCTGAAAGGTGGAAGAAGACAAGCCTACTTATTGCTTGAAACAATACAGTTATTTAAATACTAGTGGCTTGTTTTCATTGAGCACTTACTATGCTAAGCCCTATGCATGCTCAACCACTTATACCTACAAAACCTCAGTGAGAAGTATAAATATAATTCCATTTGTGTATGTTCAAACAGGCTTCCCTCACTTTCATTTTACAGATAAGAAAACAGAAAATTAGGTACTTTGCCTAAAATCACAGAGTGAGAATCAGAAATTGAACCCAGGGAATCTGACTTCAGAGCATGTGTTTTTAACCACTATGCACGTTGCCTCTGTAGTCAATAGTCTGAATTCTCTACCATGAATCAGAGTAAAGGGAGGGAGGAGAAGTATAACAAGAATTAGTATAGGCAGTTAAGGAAAGTCATGGAGGAAATGGAAGAGATAAGGCAGAGGTAACAAAGATTTGCCCTGTCAGCCCATTAACTGGGAAAGACAGGTTTTGTTTCATTTGATTTTCCTTCTTCTTCTTATATTGTAACATTTATATATAAGGTATTCTTTAATGACTGGAAAATAATCAATATTTTGACCCAATATGTTAAAAATTCAAACTTGAGTATAATTATCTTTTGCAAACTGTGATTTGACACAACATACCTATATGAGCGTGTGATGTAATGCCTTTTTCTTGAGAACATTCCCTCAGAGACCTCTTTCCACATCTAATACACACACTGATAAGGAGTTTCTATCCTTAAAATACTGTTGTCCCTATAAGTGCCTCTCAATTTAATCAGACCACAGAACTAAGAGATGTTGGTAATGTAAATATTTACCAAATACTGTATTCTTTGCTTACTGCTTCTTGATCCATGCCAGGCAAGACTTATTTTATTACCACCAAGTGAAAATGGAAAGTTAGAGCTTCTCTGGGAAATTCAACAGTGTTATTTTCATTTCACAGAATAAATCTGAGAAGAGTTTCAGGTATGCTAATTTGGTTTTAGGAAGAAATAATTCCCTGGAAAAATGCAAAAAGCTTCTTTTTCTATTCTCTGTCTTCACCTTCATTTCCAAGTCTTCCAGAACTGACTAGAAAACAGGTATCAGATTTGAATTCTCATAGAATCTTGTGGTTAAACTATTTTGTCTTGTGTACATGGCATGTCAGTTATGTCAGCTTGTTGTCAGTGAAACTAAATCTTATCTCATGGGCTGATTTTCATGTATAACTCATTGACAAGTCCTCTTGGAAGATGTCAGAGTACGTGGTAGGAACCAAGACAATCTCTTCCTTAGATTCCATTACTACATCTATTAAATTTTATGAAAAGGAAAGAGGAAATTAGCATAAATCTAAACTCTCCTATGTGGGCTATTTTCAATCCATAACATGAAGTCTTAGGGACCTTGAGATAATCAGAAGTGGATGAGAGAGATGATCTCAGATAAGGAAAGTATTAGAAATTAAAACTTTTTGATGGCAATTGGAAAGTAGTCTATGATCTAACAGCTCTTTCTGAAGCTCCAGCCTTTCCTCAGTTTCCCAGGGCTTTAACAAAACTTTCCCTTATCTCTGAGATAAGACTTAATAAGCATTCCCTCACCCCAGCTTGCTCTCACACTGAAGCCCTAGGTGGATCTGTATTCTTCAACTGACCAGAGAAATGGTCAGAATGGTCACTGGGAGCCACAGCAAGAGCAATGATGGTGGTTAATTAAGTTTTAGAAGTAAGGAAATAATCTTACTTTTACAGGGCTTGCTCTCAAGATTCTGAACTCCAAATTCAGTCTTTGATGGCGAGTTTCCTAGTACCAAAGATGAGTTCACAAGTTGTTGGGAACTCATGTTTACAGTGGTACAATATTTCTGGAAATCAATAGCAAATAGCAATATAGTTTCAGGATGACAAGGCAAAAGAAAACAAGGACCAGAATACAAGGAATAAAAGCAATAATAACCCAAGGAAAATCTTTCTTGTGGGAAGCAAACAACATCCTGGAACCTACTGCAAAAAATTCAACTAGTAAAGTGGAGAAAAAAACTTGAGAAAATACCTAGCATATGGTAAATAAGCAATATAACTAATAACTGGGTAAATCAAAAGTCAGTGGAGAAGACTGTGGCAGAGTCGGATGGATTGCTCAACTTGTGTCCCAACCTCGTTTAAGTGTGCCTTGTATGTTACAGAGGCTGAGTAGATAAGAGCATTTCCCAGACTCTCCTTCAGCGAGTGCTCAGGGTGTGATATAGTTCTAACACAGCAAGTGTAGCTGCAAGAAACTTGTATTAGGGATTGAGTTAAACAGGGAGAGACATTAGATTGTGAGGTATCCATTTTGCTGGTGCAGATCTGGGAGATGATTTTACTCTGGATACAGCAGTTCTGCTGGCAGCTTCCATCAGGTCATAATCCTAGATCACCACTAAGACGTGTAACCCTAGACCCAGTGCCAGGACCAATGGCTCCTGACTCTCTTGCTTCCATATTGTGGCAAATGTTGCCAATCCCTTGGGTAGCCAGTTCTTCAGTGTTGTTTGAAGTCATTCCTAGAGGCCCTGCCTAAAGCCTGACTTTCCAGATCTTTCAACAAGTCTGTAAGTACTTATTAAATTCATTTCTGACTAAAATAAATACAGGTTTCTACTTTTTGCAAATAAACTCTGAACTGATACACAGTGATAGAATCAAGGGCAAACACAGAAAGTAAGAAGGAAGGGGAAGCTACTCAAATACAGATAAGATGAAGAAACTATGGATGCAGAGACTTGTACTTCAAGACAGGAGAGACAATGAAGAAATGTACACTGGATAAATTGTATGAGGTCACCATCTGCTAAGAATAAAGGAGGAAGGGCAGAGGAGATTCAAACTTGAGGACAATGAACGAAGCTCAGAAAAGCCATTATAGAGTACATACTAGGAAATCAATACAAGAGAAATAAGAACTCTGTGAAGAATTTGTAAGGAAAAAAGTGAGATGGTTATCAACATGCACAGTTATTTTAGACAAATGTTCTAAAAGGATAACAGTTGATTCCTAAAAGGAAATAAGGCTTTTCTCCATTAAAACATTGATAAGTGCATAAAGAATTGAAAAAGGGATTCAATTTAGAAAATGTTTGTCTAAATAGTGAAAATAAATCTTAAACTGTATATTCAAATCAGGTCATGGGTGCAAATGCAAACAGGTACTGGGATTTTTCAGTTATTCTATACTCAGCACCTCAACTCAAGCTCAATAGTCTGTTCTCATGTTGAGTTTTCATTTGAAGACTATGAACTTTACTGCTGTGGTCACTAATATATGTACGGATACTGAGCGAAAAGTTTTCCTTTTGGATAATTGTCTTTATCCTTAGGGACCAAGTCACCATAAAAGTAAAAAGCATTCCTGGTAGCAACCTTGGAAGGATTCCCGGAGTAAATAACTGTCTTTGACAGGAATGAGGGCCCTAATCCATGGGGCTGCATACTTAAGAATCTGCATACCAATGTGATTTCACAGGCAGAAATGATGCTGCAATAGAACTGCTCTTGAGCTGTTATTAAGCAGCCACCATTATGCTAAAAAACCAAGTACAAATATGGAATGGTATTCTCTGCTCTTCTTTCCTTCCTAAGAATGTAAACATCCTAGGTCTTTCAGAAAACCACTGATGGACCAGAGCCTATGTGGACATGTTCCTGTCTGCTTTTTTGTTAGATGAAATGCGATAGATTTAATAAAGACTTCTTACCTATAGGCATACTCTTTCTATGTACATTGTATAAAAAATAATATAAGAATATTTTTTAAAAGGGGTGCCTGGATTGTTCAGTTGGCTGAGCATCCAACTCGTGATATTGGCTCAGGTTGTGATCTCATGGTCGTGAAATCGAGCTGAGTTCGGCTCCACACTGAGCATGGATCCTGCTCTGGATTCTCACTTTCCCCTCTCTCTGCCCCTCCACTGCTTGTGCGCACTCTCTCTCACTCTCTCAAAATAAATAAAATTTTTAAAAAAGAATAGTTTTAAAATACTTTTTAAAGAACTCATTAAAAAGCACATGTAAAATCTAAAAGACTAGATAAATAAGTAATTAGTAGAATCAGAATTACTTAAAAAAGAGAACAGAACTAGAATTCACTATTTTGGTTTTTAAAATATCTGTTTATTTTTATTAACTGTACACGTAACCATTGATAAAGTAATAATTTTTAAAATATTTTTAAAGTAGGCTCCATACCTTAACATGGGGCTCAAGCTCACAACCCTGAGATTAAGAGTCACATGCTCTATTGACTGAGCCAGCCAGGTGGCCCTAACAAAATAATTATTATCCTAGAATACCTCACCTAATAATAATTTAGTTAGTCATCTAAAGAACCTATAAGTAAGCTCACCATCTTTTGAGGTCAAAATACAGTACTAAATAAAGCTCACTAAGACATCTATGCATCACTGTAAGTGTCAGGGGCTCTTTCTCATTCTATTTGCTCAATTTTATACAATTCTAATACCTTTTTTATTTGGTTTACAGAAAATTAGAAATGGAGAGACAAGCATACATCCTATATAAAGGAAGATGTTATAGTTAATACAATGCCAAAGCAAGAAGATAAAAGCCAAAATTTAAAAACACATGAAAATCTTAAAAAAAAAAAAAAAAGACTTGGAATACTGGATAATTTAATGAATGTGTAAAAAAACTCTCACATGCTCCATGGGACTTGATGCCTCTATTGCATTTGAGTAAAAGAAAGGACATTAATAATTATGATCTCAAGTCATTTAAAATGCTTAAATCATCTTTACTAGATTGATTAGATGCAGAAAGCCTGTGACATCTTTTAGAGAGTAGTATCCTAAATAGCTAAACAAAAGTTTTGTATAACTGGATCTGAGGCATCAACACATTAGGTACTGGATTAGAGTTCATAATTTGAGGTCCTAAGTACTTTTTTTGTATTGCTGTTTTTACTAAAATGGTTTAGTTTTAGACACTGAAAATATATCTGTCCTGTTTTCTCACAGCTCTATAGACATCTGAAGTTTTACTATATTTAACTAAACTAGATAAAGCAGTTTTTTCTTCCAGGTTGCTCTTACATAAAACTACGGATAAAGAAGGTAGACATAACTTGAAAAAATGTCCTCTACATGACAAGAGTACAGATTTTTAAAACATGTATTAAGTTCTATCATTTTGCTCTAGTAGCAAACTGGAGATAGCAGCTTAATTAAGCAAATAAACCATGTGACAAGGCATTTAGGGTCTCAGGGAATCATTTTCCTTATAGGAGAACAAAGGCATCCCCTCCAGATAGTTAATGCTATGCCTTATTGAACTGTAATATACACATATGCATATATACACATACATATGCATAACATATGCATATGTATGTGTATATATAAGATACATGTAAGATGCATCATGGTGCTTCCATTTTGGAAATCATATAAAGTTTTTGAGGAGGTTTTAAAGCATTTTTTTTTTTTTTTGAGAAACAGCAAGAGTGCAAGGGGGGAAGGGGAGGGTCAGAGCTGGGAGGAAGGAGGGCCAGCACACAGCCCAACCCAGGTCTGGATCTCACATGAGATCATGATCTGAGCCAAAATAAAGAGTCTGACGATTAACCGACTAAGCCACCCAGGTGCCCCAAGGAGGTTTTGATTAAGGAACTGTCAACAGTACAAATTTATAAATATTTTGCATAGTTTTATTCCAAGAAAGTTAAGTTAATTGCATTAAACATTTATTTTAGTAGGAAACGGGGGTAAAAGACAATGCCAACACGGTCTTTGCATAATTGGAATACTTGCCACCTCCCCAGCCACAGGACATGCTGAGCCATTTGGCTGCACAAAGGAGCAAACTAGCTGAGGCAGAGGCCACGGGAAGTTAATCAAGGACTATGCCCTTTCAAGGGCGGGGTTAAATGATCACCTCCAAAGCTTTAGTTAACTGGAATTTCATCTAGACCATCATCAGTATTTAAATGTGTGTGACCTAGAGCAACAATTCTCAAACATCTTGGTCTTAGGACCCATTTACAATCTTGAAAATGATGGTGTACTTTAAAAATATTTTGTTCTTGGGGGTTCTATCTATTGATATTTACCATGTGAGATATAAAAAGTGAGACATTTAAATTTTTTGTTCATTAATTAATTGTAAAATACAATAACTGGTATGTTAACATGAACAATAGGTTTTTATGAAAAATAACCATGCTTTTTAAACTAAGATAATTTAGTATGAATAGTTTTCTATTTCTGTAAATCTCTTTAATGTTTGAGCTTAATAGAAGACAGCTGGATTCTCATATGTGCTTCTGCATTAATTCTATTGTGTTACATTGTGTTGATTGAGGCATATGAAAATCTAGCCTCACACATTTATCTAGTTGGAAAAGGGAGGAGTATTTTAACAGCTTTTCAGATAGTTTTGGGTATTCTTCTTTGATACTACATCAAACTCAACAAGTGGTAGTTTCTAAAGTTGCAATGTGATATTTAAAATCATAACAAGGAGGGGTACCTGGGTGGCTCAGTCAGCTCGGTTCAGGGCATGATCTCGCGGTTTGTGAGTCTGAGCCCCATGTGGGGCTCTGCACTGACAGCTCGGAGCCTGGAGCCTGCTTTGGATTCTGTGTCTCCCTCTCTCTCTGTCCCTCCCCACTCATACTCTGTCTCTTTCTCTCTCTCAAAAATGAATAACATTAAAAAAAATCATAACAATGAACTTTTCATACTTTGTTACATTAAAATCCACTGGTCTGTTTTGCATTTTGAATGGACCTTTTACCCATTCATGATTCTGTTACACCATGCATTGTTATTTGGTAAATACTGACTCACTGAGTTTTGCAGATCTTCCAAATATTGACACATTTCATTATACAAATAAACAAAATCACACTCCTTAATATCGTCGATGATCTCACCAGAGAAGTCTTTAAGTATTGAGAAGCTATCAAATTCTCACTGGCAGATGAAACTTAATTTTCAAATATTGGCAGTGTTTTCCTTGAAGTGACAGGTTCATTTTGTTCATTTTTAAGAAACTGCTGAATATCCAGTATGATTAACCACAGTGTGTCAGTCATTCTTTAAAATAAAAATGGAGTTCCATGGGAAAAAAATGGCTTATAGAGATTGCAATTGAAAGGATTGTATAGTGTTTCCTCAAGACAAACACTGTCCTTCGGGATTCAGTCAAAGTGCTTTATGTATATTTTCATTTTGCCACACAGAATATTAAAAAGATGTGTGCTTGAGATTTAATAAAATGCAAACCTTTACTGCCTTATCAGGAACATCCTATATGAAACCAGAAACTTGTTTCCTAAGTGGAATGGTGACAGTAAGGAATACAATGACTCCTACTACAGGTGGGGGTCACTGCCTTGAATGCTAAGGTACAAGTGGCTTCATTCACCTTTGCCTTTGTATCATAGGCACAAATGTCTACAGAGAAAAAGACAACAGCTTGGTATTATTATGAAAATTGTTTCGTGAACTCATGGATCCCCTGAAAGCATTTCAGAGACCCCTAGAGGTTTGCAGACCACACTCTGAGAACCACTGATCTAAAGAGACACACATATGTGATAAGCATCATTGGCATCCCGTGTATCTGAGTTGGAGAGGAGAAAATTCCATCAAAGGCAACACAAGGGCAAACAGCCCAGGGAGGAAAAGGTTGACAGAAATCAGGAATGGAGGCCTTTTGAAAACCTTGCACACCTGAAACCAACTGCGATTTCAGACTGAAGGCAACTCTGGCGACCTGGGGGGAAATGAAGAAGCTCACTGTTCAGCCCAGTTCTGGAGATCCAAAGTCTACTGTCTTTGGAGATGAGACACAAAGAAGAGGAGAAAATATATTTTTTTTATGTTTATTTATTTTTGAGAGACAGAGACAGAGCACAAGTTGGGGAGGGGTGGAGAGAGAAGGAGATACAAAATCTGAAGCAGGCTCCAGGCTCTGAGCTGTCAGCACAGAGCCCAACACGGCGCTCAAACTAACAAATGGTGAGATCATGACCTGAGCTGAAGTCAGAGGCTTAACCGACTGAACCACCCAGGCACCCCAGAAGAGGAGAAAATTTTAAAGAAAGGGAAGGGAAGGGAAGGGAAGGGAAGGGAAGGGAAGGGAAGGGAAGGGAAAGAAAGGAAAGGAAAGGGAAAGAAAAGAAAGGAAAGGAAAGGAAAGGAAAGGAAAGGAAAGGAAAGGGAAAGAAAAAAGAAAAGAAAGAAAGGAAAGGAAAGGAAAGGAAAGGAAAGGGAAGGGAAAGAAAAGAAAAGGAAAGAAAAAAGAAAAGAAAATCTTCACAGGGTTGGAATGTCAAACTTGAATTGGAAATAACCCCCATTCAGTTCCAAATTACTGACTAGTTGAAATTCATTGAGAGCTGTGATTGCAATATATTGTTTACAACCTAAAGTATATCTTGCACATAGTAAGCTGAATAAATGACAATATGAGAAAATTGAATTTTACTCTAAAGTCTGTCTCATTTCCCTCAGTACCAGGGCCAATAGTCACTCCCAAACCTACTGTATACTTTGTAATTTATTCTCTCTTTACAGTCTCTTTTAGGTTTGAGATTACAACACCGGTATCATGGAATAAATGGGGAATTCCCAGTGTATCCGTGGAAATGAATTGGTCTATTGAACACCGCACATCAAGGATAACTGAGTTTTCCCCAGCAAAGGCAATGGTCACACCATGACTCAAGAAGCAACTCTACAGCTGCTCCTGCCAATCACTCCATTTCGCCATCATCCCTCTGGCCCCATAAGGGGCAAAGTCACAAGGCAATCAGTAAAACATAAAACTTTCCTAAGTATGGGCTTGGTTGCAATTTATGGAGGTAAGCACATGAGGTGAAGAAGCACCAGGCGCCAGAGCTGACGCAATACCGCAGGTGCCTGCAGTTCCTATAAGCTCTGTCTGCCTGGGCAGGTCCACGTGAGTGGAGCGGGACAGTGGGAGTGGTTTCCAAATCCTGTACTTCAAGAAGGGAAATCAGGGTCATGCCAAGTGCCTTCTGTGTCCATGTAAGTGTTCTGTTGATGCATTTTCAAACCAGTCATGTTCCCTGCTGTGATTGACTAATACTTCTCCTATTTATTTCTGATTGAGGAAAGCCTACATGAATGTCGTCATCTTGCCAAAAAATCTTGGGCCAGAGCCAGCCAAGGAGAGACTTGCAGGGACAGATGAGAGCCCTCAGCTACTCTCTTTCCTCACCCAGCCAGAGGTCTTTCTTGAATTTCTGTAAGAAAATGGAGCAAGGCTCGAGGTTTGTTTTTGTTACCTCATTTGGTTAGTTAAGTAGGTAATTATACTACATATTTACTGATTGTCTTTATGTGACTGACAGTGTTCTGGGCTCTGAAGTACAATAATGAATTCTGCCCTCAAGACCTTTATATTCTAAGACAGATAAGTTGGTAGATAAGTGTAACCCAACATGATAACTGCTATCCTTAAAGTCAACACAACATGCAGTGGGAGCACATAGCAGGGCCATATGGCAAGGATTCTTGGAGGAGGCAAGGTTTCCCAAAGGACAAATAATCGTTAGCCTCATAAGGAGGAGGCAAGGGAGATCTGAGAGGCAAAGGTATAGAGTGTAGTACACAGTGAGTGCTCAGTGAGTGCTGTTATAGGAAATATCCTTTCACCACACAATACTCCAGTTAATACTATAGTATCTTGTTGAGTACTTCAAAACAAATGCCTGTTAGCTTGCCTACAAGATGGCTATAAAAATCCCATCTTCGCTATTCAAAGTGAGGTTCACAGACCATAGCACTGGAATTATCCCAGAACTTGTTAGAACCATAGAATCCCAGCCTCCAACCCAAATGGGTCAACTGCATTTAACAAGATCATCCATGTTTCACATATATATTAGGGTTTGTGAAATGCTGTCCTAAAGGCTCATCAACCAGTGATAGTGGTTTCTAACCTTTGGAGAACATTAGATTTCTGGCAGGACTTTCAAAATGCAGAAACCCAGTTTTTATTCCCTATCCTCCATGGAAACCCTTTCCCAGGAACCCCTCAAGTTGGTATTATTGTCTATAAAATGCTATAGGGAAATATGTAGGGGGCCAGCCATTTCTGTGTGTGTGTGTGTGTGTGTGTGTGTGTGTGTGTGTGTGTCTGTATGTGTGGATGTGACAAATAGGCAGATCTGGACTGAGTGACTTTTGAGGGCCCTATCATTAACTCTATTGGGCTTCAAGTAATCATACTTCTCAAAAAGACTAGAAGATAAGTTTAAGATGATTGTTTTCAGATTTCATTGCACATTATTCTATTTTAACTATACAATTTTTATCGTTCTGAAAACAAAGATGTTCCAAAGCATCTGTCTGCTTTAGAAGTGGTAAACGTAATGTGAGCCAGAGTGCTGCTAAAGACTGCTTATGTGGAAGCACCATTACCTACATTTTATCCCTAAGGAGATCATGCAGGCAAATAACTAGTTCTTCAAAAATATCTTGTGTAGCCTCCAGCCATACAAAAAGCTCCAACTACCATTTGACAATACTTGTGCTAAATGTACAACGCAAATATAACAAAACATTCAAATTCTGATTTACCTTAACTATAATTTTTATTCTCTAGCTGGTCACAAAATCTAACATGCTAAAGACAATGGATTTCCATTTGTTCTTGATTTTCGTTTGAAACTAAATATGATGAAATTTCAATTTCCTTTCTATTATTACATAAGCCTAAAGCAAAGAAATGGAATTACTAAGAACTTGTTTTATAGGAAAAATTGTTTCCACATTAATTAAATTAGTTGCGCATAACTAATATACATCTTCTGATATTTGGAGGAAATGGAATAGTCAAATAGCAGATAAATATATTAAAGTAATTTAATGAATTAAAGTACAGTATAGAAACATTTGGTATGACTCAAGCCAAACTATATAACAGCCTATATGAATTACGATTTAAAGGAAAAAATAAACCATATTAAATTTTTTGAGACATAAACTTTCCTAATTTATAAATGTAAAAGAAGATTTATGAAATACTGAGTTTTCTCCTATTCCTATGAAACAATTTGGATTTCAAAGAAAATATGAAATCTCTAATTGTTTTTCAAATGAATGGTTTGGTACTCATCATTTACAATAACACAACCTAATTGTCACTGATTAATCTCATTTATATTTGCTAAGACATGGTTTCTTTCATTCAGAGTTTGCTTTACAGAGAAAGAAAAAGCCTGTGAAAATGAAACCAATGTGTTTACAAGTTTCCACAGCTCATTTCACCTCCTTCTGAAGGCATTCATTCATCTACCAACTACTGAGTATCTCCAGAGGCACGTACTGTTCTAGGCTTACCTTCCAGGCTAGCTCTGGAGACTACAAAGAACTTGGTAATTGGACCTCCATCTTAAAAAGCTGATTATATGACATGCCCTGATAACTACAGATAATTAACAGGACCCATAGTGAGACAGGCACCTTACCTCATGAGAACAGATGTAGTCCAAAACAAATAGGCATTAAGCACCTAGTATGTGCTTAGTTTCATTCGTTTGTCCCTTCCAATCCCCTTCCCGTTATCTCTCACTCTAATAGTGGTGTCTTACAAATTCTTCATAGACTACAATTATGGTTGATGGACTCAATTTGCTTGTCATTTTCAAGGGTGTAAACAATGGTTTTTTGTGCCTGGTTCTATATCATACAGATTCCTTTATTAACACATTTATATTTGACATGTGAAATATTCAAAACAAAAGTATGAGATGATGTTGTTAGCATATAAATATATCGACAAGATGTTCTGTCTGTTCCCCAATATCAGTGTTAAAAAATCTGAAATCCATATTAAAATAGGAAAGAGTGTGACTGGAATAAATATAGATTGACACCCCTGCATTAAGAAGTTTCTTCGAAATTTTAATTGTTGAATACAAATTTACTGGATAATTTATAATCTAGTAAAAGACCTTCTGTTCCTAAGAGTGTTAGTTTTGCTTCCTTTTTGATGAATACTCTGACTCCATCTTGAACCACTTCATAGAAATCTCCTTTTGTCTTCATATATTGTAAAGTGTAAGAAAGGCAACGGCTAGGACACCAACTTTCACACCATCATGCTCAGGTTTCTCTTTGAGAATTTTGTTATTGTTTATTGCTGACGGTATCAGGGTGAATGTGGCCTGGATGGCTCGTTGCTTCCCCTCACCCTCAGCTCATGGCTTCTTCTTGTTAAGGAAGCTGACATCTTTCTGGTGCCCCAAAGCCTCTGGCTAAAGCTCGGAGGACACCCTAGCTTCTCTCTATGGACATTCCAAGCGCCAACATGTTTTCTTTTTACTATCAAGCCATTTATTCTCTTTGTAGAATACAATAATTAAAGTTGCTAAATACTCCAATTGGATATGTGTTCCTAGACTAGCTTGGTGTTAATGCTATTTCAAAACAATTGTTTAGTTGTTCTCAGCGATGCTATTTGCCTATATTGTTTTCCAAAGGTATATATTTATTTGCCATTTTAAAACTTTTCTCAGTTATAAAGAAAGGTAATTTTTAACAGTTTCTACAAACAGGCAGGCCCGAGAATGCTGACTTCTCTGTAAGGAAAGGAGAAAGCCAAGAAGCAACATAATTCACTCCGTAGAATTCCCTAAAGACTCAGGAATTTGTGGGAACAGTTCCCCCTTGAAGTAAAGATGAGGGTAGGGATGAAAACAGGAATATTAAGAAGACATCAGAACCCCCCAATACCATTTCCTAATTCCCCTCAGCAAAGCAAATGTCCTTTATTAACCTTACCAGGTGCAGCTGAAGGTGGATGTCCCATATGGAAAATAAGGACTTAAGTGAAAGATTAACTACTGAATATTGAGATAGCACCCTGACCCTAAGCCCCCTTCTGTCTGGGCTCCCAGAACTCTGGCAGCTGAACTTATACCCCTTTGAAAGGAGATTGAAAGATTCTGATTAGCCAATCAGTAAAAATAGCAATATTAGGGTTTGACCAAGAAATGCCCCAGTTTGACCACCCTACAGTAAGGAAGGAAATCTATCTTCTAATCTAAAAGAAAGCTTCTATTGTAAAATACAGACCAAAAACAACCAAAAAGTAAACATAACACTATTCCGGAGAGGAAAATGCCAAAAAACATTATGACTAATATCTTCAGAGTGATATGAAAGTCATAAAACAGAAATAGGACAATATATAAAAGAATAAGACACTCAGTGATTAAAAATATGTCAGGAGAAATGAATAGCTCAACAGAGAATTTGGAAGATAATGTTGAGGAAATTTTTTAGAATCTCCTAGAACGAAACAGGTTTAAATATCAAAACAAACATGAGAATAGAAGGAAAAATTAAGAATGGGGGTGCCTGCGTGGCTCAGTCAGTTAAGAGTCTGACTTTGGCTCAGGTCATGATCGCATGGTTCATGAGTTCAAGCCCTGCATCAGTCTCTGTGCTGAAAGCTCAAAGCCTGGAGCCTTCTTCAGATTCTCTGTGTCTCCCTCTCTATGTCGTTCCCCTGCTCATGCTCGCTCTCTCTCTTTCTCTCTCTCTCAAAAACAAAATAAAACATTAAAAAAATTGAGTATGGATACAAATGGTCCAATATCTGAATATTAGAAATTTCAGGATAAGAAAACAAAATAAATAAATCATCAAATAGATAATTCAAGAAAACTTTCAAAAATTGAAAGACAAGGCTTCTAAATTAAAAGAACCTATACACTATATTAGAATACACACGAACCAAAGCACATCATCATGAATTTCACAAAGTGATCTTATAAGTTCCCAGGAGAAAAAGTTATATACAAGGGATCAAGAATCAGAATTGCTTTGGACTTCTCAACAGCAACACTAGAAGCTCAAGCACAGACTAAAACCTTCAGAATTCTGAGGCCTTTCCAGCCTGGAATGCTAGTCCTAGAGGAATTATCAATTAAGTGTGAGGATAGAATAAAGATGCTACCAAATATTCTAGATCTCAGAAAATTTAGCTCTCATCACCCTTTCTTAGGAAGCAACTGGAGGAAGGGTGCCATAAAAATGAGGAAGAGGGGTGCCTGGGTGGTTCAGTCGGTTAAGCGTCCGACCTTGGCTCAGGTCATGATCTTGCGGTCAGTGAGTTCGAGCCTCACGTCGGGCTCTGTGCTTACAGCTCAGAGCCTGGAGCCTGCTTTGGATTCTGTCTCCCTTTCTCTCTGACCCTCCCCAGCTCACCCTCTTTTCTCTCTATCTCTCAAAAATGAATAAATGTTTAAAATTTTTTTAAATAAATAAATGAGGAAGAAAACCAGGAAAAAAAGAGATGGAAACATGGGATCTACGAAGTAGGAACCAGCTCAAGAGGAAAAAGGAATCAGCAGGATGACTACAAAGAAAGATTCCAGGAAACAGACATGCACCTGGCAAAGAGAGTTACCAGTTCCAATTAGAGCAAGTCAGAAGACTCTATCATCCAAATACAATGATATTGATAAAGTTTCTGATGTGATTTAAAACATAGGAGAATTATTTAGACACATGGACAGAGTTTGGGGATAAATTAATGACAAAAACTTAGAACACTAAAAAGGAAAGACAGTTTGTTAATTCTAGGGAGAAAAAATTTTTGTGCAAGAAAGGAAAAACTACTCCTAGCATATTATAAAGCTTAACATCATAATGTTAGCTTAGCTTAACATCTAGCTAAGCATTGAATATTGATTCAAACAAAATATGATATAATTGTATTGGAAGTGTAGAATAGGGGCAGAGAGGAATTATGTGGGCTTGAGGCCACGAGTAGGGAGGGGTGGCACAGCTTTATCTTCATCTTCCATTTTGGTAAGCCAATGGGTAATGTTGATGAAAGAAAAGAAAAGAAAAGAAAAGAAAAGAAAAGAAAAGAAAAGAAAAGAAAAGAAAAGAAAAGAAGAAAAAAGAAAAGAAGAGAAAAGAAGAGAAGAGAAAAGAAGAGGAAAGAAAGAAAGAAAGAAAGAAAGAAAGAAAGAAAGAAAGAAAGAAAGAAAAAGATGTAGGTAGGAAGGAAGAGAGCAAGAGGAAAAAAAGAAAGAAAAGAAAGAAAGAAAGAAAGAAAGAAAGAAAGAAAGAAAGAAAGAAAGAAAAGGAAGGAAGAAGGAAGGGAGGAAAGAAGGAAGGTAAAGAAAAGGAAGGAAGGAAGGAAGGAAGGAAGGAAGGAAGGAAGGAAGGAAGGAAGGAAAAGAAGAAAGAAAGAAAAAAGGAAAGAAAGAAAGGGAGGAAGGGAAAAACAGAAATAAGTGTGTAGTTTGGAAATAAGAAGGAAAATAGCATCACAAGTCTTCTAGAACTATTCAGATCTTAGGTGCATACAATTTTGATAAAGAATAAAAACTAAATTTAAAAAGCATCATGACTTTTTCCCCGAAGTTTTGTACTTTTAATAGTCTGGTTCCCAGGTATACTTGATTTGAGTAACCTGGGAATCTATCTTTGTATAAATAAAAACTGTTTTGATTTACTCAAAATTCTACTGTAGAATATTGAATAATCTGGGCTTTATGGGCATGAAAATTTAGCCTAATGCTTGTTTAATTCTTCAGTGAACACCAAGTATCTAGCTAAGGAAAATATTAAAGTGCTGTTTTTATGTTAGTATCTGTTCTTAACGTACAGGTTAGTATCAAAACATGAGTGTACATATAAATGTATATAAATGTATGTGTGTTATGTATAAAAAACTGTGTTCTCTATAAAATTTTGAGGTGAAAAGCAGTTTTCCTTTTTTTCTGGTCAATTGATCCATTCTTCCTTTAACTATATATTGAAATACCATAGGGCTAAGACATGGCACAGCTTTAAGAGGCACCCATCACACTGGATACATGTTAGTGACACCCCTTGTGGGGCATAAAATCAAGGAGAAAACAAATGGTAGATACGGAATGGGAGTGATTTTTGATCTTCTGAGAGGAAAGTGTGAGGACAGAAAGAAAACCAGTGTGGAATAAAAATTCTATAATGGAGACCTCAAATAAAATTACACTTCACTCATGAAACCTTAGACCTTACAGACTTGTCCCCAGTGAATGATTTAAGAGTTTTGGTGCTCAGAGACTTTCTAGACTTATGTATTAGCAGAAGAGAGAAAGAGTAGGAAGAAAGGGGAAAAAAAGGAAGGGAAGGAGCAAGGGAGGGAGGAAGGAGGAAGGAGAAAGAAGTCACAGACCCTCTGTGCAAATGATATAACTGAATACTAAAAAGTGGAATTAAATGTTTTAATTCATTTAACCTGCCTATCTCTGCTTCCTCTACCTCCTGTCTACCTCCCTTCCCCTTTCTCCTGGAATCCAGCCCTGGCAACTCAGATGGTGATGAGGTCATAGGCTCCAAAATATGGCCATGGTATGAAGGCAGCAGCACAAATTTTTAAACAGCATTTCAGCACCACACCACAGTGCCGAGAAGGGAACCTTGTGTAATGTGAACAACTATGAGCTCGTGCTATTTTATTAATCCAGGGTGGTGATCCCTGGGTGTTGCATTACCTGTGTGTGTGTGTGTGTGTGTGTGTGTGTGTGTCTGCAGTCTTCCTATTTTATATGGCAGTCATCAAGAAGTCTTCCTCTTCTTGAACATGGAAAGGACAGAATGCAGATGACTCAGTATTAACCCTAACTCTGCTCACCGATTAGCAAGGTTTTTGACCTTAAAAGCAAAGAAAGGTTCAAATGAGAATGACCTTTTCTGACATCCCCTTCTATTCTAGACTCCACCTCTGCATGTGTCAGTGTCTTGCTCCTTATCACCTCATTAAGTCACCAAACATTGCTACCTGGAAGGAAAGATTGATGGAGTGATAACTGGCAACTCTCTTGTAACACTGCAGTCAGTGCATTTCCATTTGCTTATTAAAAGAGTCTTGCTTTTTCCCAAATAGACCCACATCCTGAAATTCCTTTCTGTTTAACAAGCCATTCTCCAAAGCTCTTTAACTTTTCCTTTGCCAGATCCTCCAGAAGGAAAATAACTTCTTGGGCCAGAACATGGTAGTGTTTAACACCTCTACTTCAAAACCTTTTGTAAATGTCAGGGAACAGTGCAAACCTCGAAGAGGGAAGTAGATTAGAAGAAAATTCTTCTCTGTGTTATTTCCCAGAATGTCCATCCTGTCTTGAAATCTGATTTTCCCTTCAGAGTCCAGAGCACATGACTGCTCCTCCCTGAAGCTCTTCCCCTGATGATTTCCCTTTAGCGTCCAGACAGAAATACTTGCAGTCCATGAACTTGTTAAAAATGACTCTGAATTTCTCTTCTGGCATGTTGTAACTTATGTTTTAATTATTAGAAAACATGTTATCTGCACTCTTAAATTGTATCTTCATGAAAACAGGAACCTTGTTTTAATCTCCTTATCATTTGACATGGTCAATTAGTAATAACAAGAACCACTGCTAAACCATTTACTCTGCACATGTTGTCTCTAATCCTCACAACAACCCTGAGGGAGGCAGGCAGTATTAAATCATTTTGCAGAAGAAGAAACAAAGTCTCTGAGATATGAAGTGGCTTGCCCAAGATTACACTCTCAGTTAAGTGGCCAGTATTTCAAGAAGCTGTCATTTCAACCAGAATCTGTTCTCTTCACACCCTGCTATAACATAGAAAGAAAGAACTGGGGCACCTGTGTGGCTCACTCGGTTAAGCATCCAACTTCAACTCAGGTCATGATCTCACAGTTCATTGGTTCAAGCCCCATGTCAAGCTCTGTGCTGACAGCTCAGAGCCTGGAGCCTGCTTCGGATTCTGTGTCTCCCTCTCTCTCTGCCCTTCCCCTGCTCGTTCTCTTTCTCTCTCTCTCTCTCAAAAATAAATAAACATTGAACAAATTTTAAGAAAGGAAAGAAGAAAGGAGGGGGAGATGAAAGAAAACGTTTAAAATCTCAGGCTTTTCTCCGCTTATTAGAATAATACTTCACAGACTCCCAGAGCTGTAGAATTGTGAGAGATTGAAGAAATTAACACAACCCCTCCTCTGCTTTTTATACAGAGAACAACTAAGACCAGAGAGGTTAAGACTCCTGTTCAAGGTTGCACAACATGTAACACAGCTGGGACTCATGCAGACCCCAAGGATCCTGACTCTCACCCCAAAGTTCCTTTCTCTGTAAATTTTGAACCAGGCACTGAAACACCAAGACATTTAAAACAAGATAGCAACTAATAGACATATAGGCTTGTTTGTTTGTTTGTTTAAAGTTTTGTTTACAAAGTCCTCTGGCCACTAAGAAGCAAGAATTATAATTTCTAAAAGTCTTCTTGCATAGTTTTATCATTTCCCAAATATATAGGATAATATCTAAATAATATGAATCTCTTTTGTTGGTTCACCAAAAAAGGGAATATTTTGCCTTTAAAATGTGCTTTGCTACTTAGTAGTCATTACAATACAAATAGTGAATGCCTCATTGGTCAGCAACCTGCCAGATTCACAGTTTTGAATACAAAGGCAGCAAAGTTTAGAATATGACCAAGCTGGTGAGATGACTATGTATATTCAGGGCCAAGTTCAGGGCCTTGTAATTTTCCCCAATTAGCTGATACATACTTTCAGAAAAAATGTGATTAGCAAGCATAGACAGTTACCAACCCAGTCCTAGATGACTCCCAGTGTAGAACTCTGGGTTTTCCTAGCTCCATACCAATGCCCCACCCCCAACCTTCTCCAGAATCCTAACATAGTGTCCTCCAGGAAGCTTTCTTCTCTCTTCCTCAATTCCTCTCCCTATCCCCAGCAAATGCATTGTGGCAGGAATCAGGGACAACGAAGATCTTGGAAATAAGGAAGGGCAGGTATGTGAGAGTTACTCTAAGGTCAAGAGTAACAGATGAGAACGGGAATTTTCAAAGTAACTTTAGATAAATGGACTGAGCATAGACCAGAGCAGCCTAATGGGAGGTATTACTATATCAAAGGAAAGAATGTGTCTTTCTGAATGAGTTGTCCAGAAATAGAAATTAGAAAAGGATAGGAGACAAAGCAGTGCCCATAAAAATACTGCCCAGATGAGAAGGTATCCAGATCAAGGGCTTGATGTGTACAATAACAGGTGCTTTCCAGTTGGGGAGGGGGGCCCAGGAGGCACCTAACACTGAATCTTCCAACTTACACACTGTGCTCTGATTCCACACTCACAAATTCCAGATTTACATAATAATGTGGTTTCTAAGGGAATATAGGCACTCTCCAGAAGATGCAAGTATTTAGTCTTCTTGTCATTATTTTATGCTTTTCCCCTCTCTCTAAAGGAATAAATCAGATCTAGCTCACCCTCAGTCTTCTGTGTCTTCAGGTAGCATGACTTAGTATCCCCAGACTGGGTTACTGCTTGACCAATGACAAGATTGCTATTGAATGTGCATAACTGAGGGTCAGGTCCTGGACTATGTTAAATTTGTAAAAGACAGGCCACCCTTGAGAGACCCTTCCTCAGCCAGTCAACCAAACCTGCCCTACCTCATCATAGCTTCTTTCAAATTTCAGTCAAAATTAATTGACTTCTTCTCTTCCTCACTGACCTGTCTCTGAGGGCATAGCTTATGCCTTGTGTTATTTTTACCTTACAAAAGTGTACCTCTCTTGTTGAGAGGAGGTTGTTTGATTTTGTGTATTCATTCACTGATTTTTGAATGACAATATAGAAATGAATAAAGTCTATATACTCTATATGCTACATGTCCTCTATATACTCAGGTTAGTAGGGGTGACAGTCACAAAAACAAGTTATACATGTGGTAAAGGAAATAATAAAAGTATTCATAAAGAACAAGTGTATCACAAAAGAGGGAGAGATGGACCATGTTGGGAAGCCTCCCTAGTGGAGGTGATGTCTGAGTTAGATTTTGGAAAATAAATATAACTTCACCAACAAAACAAGAAAAGAGGAGTATTCAAAACAAAAGGGAAAACGTGTAAAGGCAAAAAAAAATGTGAAATGACCTGGGAACCAAAACACAGCTCAGTATTGCTAAAATGTGAAGTGCATGAAACAGAGCTGTACGAGGTACAAGTCTGGGTATGTGGAGAGAGGCTGAAAGTTTGTGTGTATGCCTCACATGGGGTTTGGACTTTCCTTTGTAGGTGACCACCAAGGCTAACAAAGGTTTTTAATTACAAAAGAGACTGGACCAGATTTGTGTTTAGGGAGATGTTTTTAATACTACTGTGGACAAGAGAATAGAGAGAGGTAAGACAGAAATAAGTAGAATTAGATAGATAATGATGAGATAGATAGATAGATGATAGATAGATAGATAGATAGATAGATAATGAAAGAAGAAATTTGGAAACATCTAGACCAGCACTAGCTAGTAGAAATAGGGAACTACAAATGTAAGCCACATGCATAATTTTTTTTTTTTTTAATTTTTTTTTAACGTTTATTTATTTTTGAGACAGAGAGAGACAGAGCATGAGCGGGGGAGGGTCAGAGAGAGAGGGAGACACAGAATCAGAAGCAGGCTCCAGACTCTGAGCTGTCAGCACAGAGCCCGATGCGGGGCTCGAACTCACGGACTGTGAGATCATGACCTGAGCTGAAGTCGGACGCTTAACCGACCGAGCCACCCAGGCGCCCCACCACATGCATAATTTTAAATTTTCTGGTAGCCATGTTAAAAACATAAAAAGAAACAAGAAAAATTAATTTAAATATATATGTATTTCAATATATCAAAAATACTTTCTTTCAACATGTAAGCAATATAAAAAGTCATTGAGATAATTTATGTTATTTTTCCATTCTAAGTCCTTGAAATCTCTTGTGTATTGTATACTTACAGTGTATCTCAATTCAAATTGGCTATGATGCAAGTGTTAAATAGCCACATATAGCTGGTGGCTACCATACCGGGCAGCAAAGGCTCAGACAATAAATGACAAGGCAGCGATTCATGCAGGAATGGGAAGGATAGGATATGTTTATAATGTACTTACAAGATGAATTTGACAGATTAGGAGCTGATTTATATCAATAATGAAATACTAGTTGAATATAGAGTCTTATAGCTTGGAAAACTTGTGGGATGACAGTTCCTCAGCCAAGCCAGGGAAGCAAGTTTAGGGAAAATAAGGTGGTGAATGTGTTTGGGACTTGCTGAATTTGAGGTGGGGCCATCATGACTGTGATGTGAACAGTTTACACTATGTAATGCTTCTACGTTTCAAGTTCTGTGTTTTTTGTGTACGAACACACATAATCCTCAAAACAACACTATGCGATTGGTATTACCACCAACATTACAAGTGAGAAAACTGAGGTACAGAAAGAATAATTTCTTTGACCCAGATTCTCAGTCATCAGTTACCAAACAGCAGTGCAAAGACTGAAACCCAGTCTGGCTTCAGGGTCAGAGGCAACAATAGCACATTGTACTGCCACTCACAAGCCGGGCCTATGGAATCACCCAAACCTGGGTTCACTTACTAACTGTGTGGCTTTCAGCAAGTTATTTAATGACTGAACTTTGGTTTTCTCATCTATGAAACAGGAATGATACGCCTACTCCATAGGGTTGTTGAGAGAAACGACTGACTGACATACATAATATATACAACATGTTCATCACAGCAATTGGTATACAACAAATTGTAAATAGTAGCTACTGCTATTATTACATGTGTTGGGTTTGGAACTCAACGCAGAACTCCAAATTGGCATATACACTTCTCCTCAATACCTAACACACTAACTGGTCTGAGTTCTATCTTTTGAAGAAATGGTTTTGGCTCATTACAAAGACACATACACATATTTAAAGAACTTCCTAGATGAGAGTTATAGGCTGGGATCATCCTGCATCAAAAGCTAAAACAATCATGGACATTTAGACTATGAGACAGCACAGCTGAGTGTTCATGGCACTTAGACACTGTGGAGAATTGCACTGGAAGTAAAATCTTGCTCTTCCCTTCAGAAAGGAGTCTAAAAGAACAGACTGAATACACCGTGAGAACACATTTGTTTGTGTGCACTTTTATTAGTGATAAAAACATAGCAAATAAAAAATATTTATCCAACAGAGATCTATCGTTATTTGGTTAAAGTTCAAGAAAATTTAATCACAAGGTCTAGGTTTATCACATCTCCCAGTCAGATAATCTCATTCTTGTATGGGAAGTCATTTGGATATGAAAACAAAAGACAAATTAAATAAGATAAATAACCAAAAACCATAAACAGAGGACATCTTGCTCTGCAATCCCTGGCATTTTTAACTGTAGATTTCCAACATGTTGATGTTAATTACATTCCATTTCCTGCCAAGCTTATGGTCATGTGATCTAAGTTTGCACTGTAATTAGCTTTGCCTTTTATAAAACACTGCCTTTTTTCTAGATAAGGAGATGCTGGATGCAGAACCTTTTAAAGAGTTTTCCAGAAGACCTCAGCAGCCAGCTAATACTCAAACTCTTCCAATATCCCAGTCCATATGTTGAATCAACAAGTGCTCCATTGATCCATCCAATCCAATTATCATCCCTTCCCTCAACACTGTAAATTCCATGTAGGTGGTACATCTCCTCTTTCAAGTCAGGGCTAAACTAATCACCCACTCAATGCTATGAATGCGGAGCTTAGTTGATGCTTCTCATCTCAGGTTCCATCAGGAGGCCTGCCTAGGGAACCTCTCCTTTGCAAGATGTTCAAGAGGGCCACATACCTGTCTTGCCCAACAGGCATAGCAGATGAGTAACAAGTGTGTTTATAGAGTTTGTGGTGCTCCAGCTGTCATTGATGTCAGTGTTTTCTGCTAAAATTGGTGTATTTTTGGCTACCTGCCTCATCCCCTGGGAAGTTCACACATCACCAGCAGGGCCCAGTGGTCTGAGGAGGCCTCGCTCCAGAGAAAGATAGCTTCTCTGTAGGAATAAGACTACTTATTAGAATGTTGCCTGATATAGTGGCAGTGACTGAGCCAGAGGCCTCCTAGAAGAACCAAATGTTCAACAGGAATAACAAGGAACATTAATTAGCTCAGGGACAATCCACCCAACTGTAGATCAGCCAGTCAGACTTTAGCCCAAGTCTCTCCCAACGTGCTGAGTAAGACTAGGAAAAGCATTAAATCATTCTATGCTTCCATCACTGTAACTCCAGGGATTAAACTTGGTAAAATTTTTTTTAAGCTTTTATTTATTTTTGAGAGACAGAGACAGAACACAAGCAGGGAAGAACAGAGAGAGAGAGAGGGAGACACAGAATCCAAAGCAGGCTCCTGGCTCTGAGCTGTCAGCACAGAGCCCAACACGGGGCTCAAACTCATGAATCGTGAGATCATGACCTGAGCAGAAGTCAGACGCTTAACCGACTGAGCCACCCAGGAGCCCCCAGGGATTAAACTTGTTACTGGGATAAATTCTCAACCTGTCTGAATATAAATGAACATACATTTGAGACTCCTTTACAATTTGGAAAATTCAGAGTAATATTTCAAATGCAAAAAGTATATATTCTATATATTGAGAGGAAAAGTGTGGAGAGGGAGAAAAGACCCTCAGAGCAGTGTTCTCAAACAGACTTTTAGAAACATCTTAGTAAGTTGCAAGTTATGCAAGGGGATACCTATGTCAAAAGAGTCTGTAGGCTCAGAGATTTGTGTGCTAAGAGAATTGTGCTTGTAGAGCAAGATGGAGGAGGGAGGGAGTTTGCTGGCTCATAGATGAGTATTCAGCAAGAGGATGGATCCAAGAGTTGAATGGTGAGTTGTTAGAGGACCTCAGAAATTCATGCAGTCATGTTAACAAGCTGTATCTGACAATTTGATCCAATGGAATAGGGTTTTTTTTTTCTCTGAATTATAAACCAAACAAATGAAGGAGGTCTCATAAAATGAGGTAAATTTGTCTAAAGGAAAATGTTTCCAAATAACATTTCTGTCCACTAAAATTGTGTTTCTCTATGATGGCCAATCCCACACATTCTATCAGGTTTGCTATTTCATTTTCACATTGTAAAAGAGTTTTTCCTTTAAACACACACACATGCGCGCGCACGCACACACACACACACACACACACACACACACACACACTATACATTTGGCTTCCTGCGTTTAGTCTCTTCCCTCTTTAATGAATTCTGCAAGTCAATGTCAAATGGGTTAAGAAATATTTCTCTCATGTTGCTTTCCTATTCAAGGACTAACAAAGGCTTCCCATTAACTCTCAGCTCTTCTCTGTTTTTAGTGGTCTTAAGAAGATGAAACTAGACGCACCTGGGTGGCTCAGTCTGTTAAGCATCTGACCAGCCAAGGTCATGATCTCGCAGTTCCTGGGTTCGAGGCCCGCGTCAGGCTCTGTGCTGACAGCCCAGAGCCTGAAGCCTGCTTCAGATTCTATGTCTTTCTTCCTCTCTCTCTGTCCCTTGCCTGCTCAAACTCTGTCTCTCTCTCTTTCTCTCTCTCAAAAACAAATAAACATTAAAAAAATTTTTTTTAAACTTCTCTAGAAGAACACTCAAGTGGTGTTGATTATGAATAGCAGGTCATGTAGTTCCCTTCTTTGATTTAAAAAAAAAACATGAATAAGGTGTTCACACAAAAAAAGGAGTCATTGAATCAGCCAGAATTGGATGTTGGGTATGGAATTTGAAGCCCCAAAACCAGTGACCTTACCTGCATGATTTCATGCGTACACACAACGGAGTTGATTAGGTAAGGCATCTCAGCCTGGTCTGGGCTGAGTTGCGGGCAATGTTAGCTTGGTGCTCTTGCTAGAACACTGAATACATTTGAGAGTCACAGTTCCCCATCCCTACTGCCCTGCTTATTCTTAATGTGTCCATTGTTTGATTTTGGTCTGTCTCCTCCTCTGGCAGATAAGCTTTATGAGGTCCAGCATCATGTCTGTTTTGTTCACTGAAGTGCCCCTAGCATCTGGCATAATATTTGGCACATAATAATGCTCTGTAAATATGTGCTGAATAAATGGTTGAACAAGGGACTTACTTCTTCAAGATCAAGTGAAAATGTTATTTCCTAGGTGGAGTACCTTCTCCTTTCTCAAGCAGCTAGTGGCTCTTGTCTCTGAGCGTCCATCACACTGCACATTCTGCTGTTACAGAGCAAGGAATCAGATCTATTTTCTGAGGGTCTATCATATTCACCATGGAAGCTATTACTTATATGTTTCTTATTTAATTCTTTCAACAATCCTAAGAGATAGGTATTACTTTCCAGATTACAGATGATGGAACAGGCTCAAAATATCCAAGTTACACAACCAATAATAGGTGCTAAAGCCCGTATGCAAAGCCAGCTCCATTTGCCTCTTTTGCAAAACCCCTTTTCATTAAATCACACTACCATAGGTATGAAGCTTGATGCCATAATGTATCTGTTTACAGGTTAGTCTCACCTCTGGACGCAGGGACCGTGCATATTCATCTTTGTGTTCCTAGCACTGGGCATGGAGCCCACCATGCCCATATTTTATATCTGAATTAAAGAGCACATGAATGAATTATGTGGGTCTGTCTACCAATGGACAGTAGACTTTGCAGCCTCAAGGCCTCAAGACTTTCTTTCAAGGACTGTTGGTATTGACCATGGACTCCCCGGAGAGCTTCTGCTAGGGTCTCTGCCTGAAAACAAATCAGGTATCCTCCAAGTCCCTGGCCCTTACCCAAACCACCTGTTTCTTCTGTCTCTGCCACAAGATTCCCAGATACTGAGTGTGTTTCACCTATTTCTGCCTCATAGGGTATTTCCATCTTAGTGATCAATTCAATACCAGGGAAGCATGACTACATGACACGTCCCTTTATCACTTGGAACATAAATTATTTTTCTTTATTTGCAGCTGAAGTCACTGCTACCAGTGACTGTCAGTCAACAAGGTGAGCCCATGACTCTGACAAAATCTTTTGGGAAATCAAAAAATAGCATTGTCTCTGTCTTCTGATGCTTTTAGGTTTACAAGGGTCATATGATCACACATGAAACAATTAGAGAATGATACAGACAAGTTTAGTCATATGCCAATATGAGTCATAGTTTGAGGACCTGGCTCTCAGTCTTAAGTTTACCAAAGTCTTAGCTACTCTCAGTTGCACTCCAGAAATCTCTGCACATGCTGTTCACTCCCGTACAAGCTGATAATCTCCTCAGTGGGTACAGGGTCTCACATGCATAATCATAACCCAGGGTCTGACACTTTCAAGTATATATTCAGAGGCTTCCAGCGAGAGCACCAGGCTAACATAGTCCATGATTCAGCCCAGACCAGGCTGAGATGCTTTTCCTAATCAACTCCTTTGTGTGTGAACATGAAATTATACAGGATAAGAGCACTGGTTCCAGGTTTCACATGCATTTCCCAAGCCTAGTTCTGGCTAATTCAATGACTCCTTTTTTGTATGACTATCTTATTCTTTTTTTTTTTTTAAATCAAAGATGGAAACTAACTGCAAGGCATGCTGCTTGTCATCAACACCACTTGAGTGTTCTTGTAAAGAAGTTTTAACCAAAGTTGAGCCTTCTGACAAAGTTTGCAGACTTAACACCCAAGTGATTAAACTTTGGGAAAAAGAGATTTAAAAAAAAATACAAGAGAAAGGAGGGTGAGGCAGAAAGAGAGGAGGGGTGCATGTTGCCTACTGAGACTCCTTAGCCATTGACCTTTGCATAGAAGCGTGAACAGCACTTGGACAGAGCCAAATGTGAAGTTCCTGTGGCTCTAACATCTGTGCTTACAGGGAAAGAGGCTGAAGGTCTGATCTGGAACTCTTCATTATAATGTAAATGAAATGCCTTTCTTCTCTCAAAATGAAAGCTGTGGCCATTTATTAATTTACAAATAGTTGTCCAAATTCTTACAGGATTTCTTCAGAATAACCCATAGAATAACTATCACTGGAGTTCTAAAGGAAATGTTGGATGTACTTTCTAAAATGTCAGTTCGAAATAAAACAGAACCCAAATGTCCCACTTAGTAATGTCCAAGCAAGTCCTATTTTTAGAATGAGGTGTCACTCAACCTGCTGTATAAGGCTGTGCTAGGAACTTCTGCTATTAGGGAAGTTCCCTGCCCTTCCTTGGAGCAGGACTGTTTCATTTCACATTTATATGCCTCTTGATTAACACCTTCTTTCCATTCCCAGGGGGAAAAAAAGCTTCACTCTTAGTCTAGAAATTTTCTTAAACATATGAAAGCATACAATATAAAAACCTAAAAACAAAGCAAAACATAACAAATAAAATAAGAAGACATACAGGTACACATGTACATAAGTTAATGTTAAGAGATATTGACGGATAAATATAGTTTATGCAACATTTGCTCTAGTTGGTCAAATAAACAAGATTAAAATAACTTTGCTCATAAAATCAAGTGTGAGAATCGAGGCAGTGTGTCTATAATGGCGAAAGCATTCTGTTATATTTTGAACTCACATTCTCCCCTGCAGTTGCTGTGTGACCTTGGGAAAAACAATGATTATTTTAACTAATATTGACTGAGAAATTATTACATGTTAGGTACTGAGTTAGACTTACAATGACAATATGTACTTTTACATCATTGTGAAGAATATAGAAAAAGCATATAAAACACCTAGACATGGAGTGAGTGACTATAAAAATGGGTATTTTAAAAATAAAAATGGAGCATAGTAATAGTACTGCTAGGATACTTAAACCACAATCTAATTCTTTTCTACTCTTAAGGGCATTAAGTATTAAGTAAAAAATACTGATGAAGCAGCAGTTCTCGCGCATGTTAGGTATTTTAATGAGTAAGAAAGTAAAATTAAAAATAACTAAAGCAGCATCATCTTTAAATCAAAGGGAAATCCTAAAGAATGAAAATTATTCAATCTCTCCAATGTTGTGTGAGACATTCTATATTACAAGAAAAAATATATTTTATTAGCCCTAGACAAAAATTATTAGACCTTAATTCTTGGTCTGTTCTACCTTTACTAACTTGTACTATGAACTTGATCCATGAATTAACTTTTTCCCATGTCCATTTGGATATCTATAATTAACTCATTACAGATGTTTTTTTTATTTGTAATGTTACCTAGAACAATGATAAGGACAATGAGATATCTAAAGAAGACTTTGTCTTGATATAATTCAGCAAAAGTCTAGTAGTTTTATTGAGACATACAACACATTTGTAATACACATGAATGGACAACAGCAATCCACTGGAATTTTCTGGCCCAGTCAGAGATGTTGATAGGGGAAGTTGTTGGAAGCTTTAGGGGGCAATATCAATAGCTTGCTGAGTAACATTCTGTTTCCTGGTTCCTCTGATCTAGCCAGGGCATTTATTTAATGGCTAGATGAGATGGAAAAAGGAAGAGCATGTTACAACATTAAGCCTGAAATAGAATGTCGAACAATGTAGAGGTAAAATTACTGGCCCAAATCCCTCTCAGCAAAGTACTATGTTCCCTGCCACCCAAGGTGATTTGGATTAGTTCTAAATCCAGCCCACTGACAGACTAGAGATAGTGGAAATGGCCACATGTGCCTATTATCACTTCTCAAACCTGAGTTGGGCCAGTGATGTTCCCCATAGATACCTTTGGACCACAAATACTAATTGAAATCAGAGTCAAGCTTTTGGGCTACTTTTAAAACCATGTGGAATCTAAGAAAGAAAAAAAAAGACCAAAAATTTTCAGCTCTTATCCATGGGAGTTTGGTCCAGATACTGATTTCCTATGGGTAATCTATGATAGTTGAATTCTGATTTTCAGTACCTTAGATGATCTGGCAGAATGTATGAAAACCTATAGGACACTGGGAATAGATATTCTAGTTTGAGTTGACATTTTTAAACATTTAGTTGAATTTACTTTACTATCTTTGGTTCATAAAAAAGTAAGCTGGCAGAAGAGAGCAAAATGGTATATATACTGTTATGGTTTCCACTGTGACTGTTGGAAAATAAATGAAAATACCTGTAAGTGTCAGTAAATGTAGCCTGTAGCACAAAAATATTCTTCTGCCTATTGGTTTTAAAAAGAGGTACAGAGGTTTCAAATTGTGAAAAGGAAGGCCATTTATGCAGAGGGTGGAGGTTTTTAAGTGTGTATGTATTGGCAGGAGAGAAGAAAAAGATTTCTTTCATGGAGCTACAGAACTTCTACTTTTCTACTTTTAATTCAATAGAAGTTTAAGGAAAACCAAACATTGTCAGAGGCACAATGTCAAGCTAAGATTGCCGAACAGTTGGTCACCTTGGAGGAGCTGGCCTACCCCTGTTCCTCTTAACTTCAATAAAGGCTACAGCATTATGTAGTAAATGGAGGTATTAATGTGAAATATAGCTCAGCAAGTTGGCATGACCATAAAGGCAGCAAACTGTGGACAGCATGGCACACAGGGATAATGTAAGGTCACTGAACTGTGTTCTGCTCAGGGCTCAGCCCAGCCAGCAGATGTTAAACAAGACATTTCTGGATGCCTATTCAGCCTTCAGTAAATACTCGTTGATTAACTGATTGACTTACTGATTGACAAAATGGTCACTGGGAATGCCAAGTTGGATGACAGGGCTTTTGACATTAACTCTATTAATATGTCAGAGGCTCAGGCAAGTCTCAACATCTTCCTGCCTCAGGATCCCCATGTCTACAGCACAGAGATAATCACTTGCCTACAGCAGTTACAAGAGAAAAGAGAAGAGTGAAAAAAGACGAGATTATTGTTGGAGTCTGAGGCACTCGATCAAGAGGTGCCAGCACCAGCTTCTGCAAGGAATCAGAGCTTGACAGCTCAGCTGTCAGTCTCCTGAAAGGAGAGACAGAGGGCAAGCCTCGTTCCAGGAGCATGAGGCACAGCCAGGTACATGGGGCGGGCTGGGCTGCAGGGTTGAAGGACTGGCAGAAGCCGAGGAACATTGAGCACATAAGCACTATCGTAGTAAAGAAACCTCAGGGACTCTCTAAAACCTTCCCCCTCACCCCTGCTGTATCCAAAGGCTCTCAAAACTGAGTGTGCATGAGAATCACCTGAGATGCTTGCTTCAATTACAGGATTGCCAAACCCTACTCCTAGAGACTCTGAACTAGCAGGGCTCGGTTGGAGCCCAGGAATTTACATTTTAGTGAGCATTCCAGGTACTCCTGCAGCAGGTGTTTAGGACCAGAACTGAGGAAGCACTAACCTAAGAGGGAATCCATCATCTTTGTACTTCAGGATGGCAATGACAAACACCAGTGATGACACAAAGGGCCCCCTACCCAAACAGTTCTAATACTGGATTTTTCAGTGTCTGGGGCCAATGACTTTCAGAAACCATTGACTGAGAACTCATCGTGTGAAAAGCATTGAACTAAGGGGTGCAAAACATACAAAGATAAGAACAGTCACATGCATAGACTGACTCTGATAGATTCAACTGCTTAGGCTAGGAGACCTACAGAAGAGAAGGAGTGGTTTTATTTTTTTTTAACATTTATTTTTGAGGGAGAGAGAGAGACAGAGTGTGAGCAGGGGAGGGGCAGGGAGAGATAGAGACACAGAATCCAAAGCAGGCTCCAGGCTCTGAGCTGTCAGCACAGAGCCAGATGCAGGGCTTGAATTCACAGACTGCGAGATTATGATCTGAGCCAAAGTCAGACTCTTAACCAACTGAGCCACTCAGGCTCCCCAAGAAGGAGTGGTTTTAAATGCTAGGGTCTGGGAAAGCACTTTGAACTGGTGACATCTGAGGTGAGGCTGGAAGGAAGGTAGGATGGCATCTGGTATGAAGCAGGGCACCTCACACAGGAGGGATGGTTTAAACAGGGCATGGAAGCCTCAGAATCCAGAGTAATGGCATGTGACTGGCCTGTGGAGCAGAGAAGCAGACAGAAAGAGCACACTAGAAGGATGGGTGTGGTCAGACCTAAAGAAGCTTTCAAGGATGGGATGAAATTTGACTTTCCATGTAAGACTTTGAGAAGAGTAACTGAAAAAAATATTTTAATTTTATAAACTTAATTGGCAATATTTGTTTAACTTAAACCTTATTTTTAACAGCTAATATATTCATGAAGCACAGATTTTTAAAGAAACAAGATGGTATATCGGTGTAAATCTCTCCTCCCTTCCACCCTTGTCTCCCAGCCATTTATTTTGGAAGCAGCTGATGTCACTCATTTCTTTTGTACTGGGAGGACTGTTTGGGAAACTAGCTAATGGCCAAATATTGATTGATCAGGAACAAGGAAGAGAAAGAGATAAATGACAGAGACACCAGTCTGCTGGTTGTTTCAAAAGTCCCGGTGATGAAGGGTAGAAGTGGAGCACTGCCACTGTGAATAAAAGGGAGGTTCTGCAAAAATAATTCATAATTTACAAATGGCACAGAAGGAGTCAATGATGACTGAAATTTTGTCTTGAGACTTGAGGGATAGTAAGGCAGGAGAATTCGTTTGGGACAGAGAGATGGGGGAGCTGTGCAGCAAAGTGAAATACAGGACATCAAAGTGGACACAACAAATATTCCATTGGAAGGTGAGGTACATAGCTTGGAAGAGAAATGCATATGGGGAGTCAAGGGAAAGAAGTGGCAGTTAAAGCTGCAGGAGTAGATGAGTTCAGTATAAAAGAGGACACAGAAAGGAGATAAAGGGGATCAGTGCTGAAAAATTTCTACATGTAAGGGGAAAGAAGAAGAAGTGGGGCCAACAGAGACTGAGGAGAAATGGTCAGAGGGTGGGTATGTGTGTTCCTGAATCTAAGGGAAGAAAGAGTTCTAAAGAGAGAAGTGAGGGAGAATTTCTTGTCAATGAGACCACAGTGGTGATAGGCATATGATGCAGTAAAGAGAAGAGGTGACAAGAAATCACCGGACCACCTGGTGATGAGCAGATTACTAATGAGCTTTAAAGGGTGGTTTGTGAAGAGTGGGAGCAGGGTGGAATAATGCAAGGGAGAGTATAAAGGGAGGCAAGGATGTGGAGGCCCTGTGTAGATCTTTCTTTTAAGAAATCTGCCACAGGGGTGACTGGGTGGCGCAGTTGGTTAACCATCCGACTCTTGATCTCGGCCCAGGTCATGATCTCACAGTTGGTGAGTTTGAGCCTCGCATCAGGCTCTGTGCTGACGGTGCAGAGCCTGCTTGGGATTCTGTCTCTCCCTCTCTCTGTCCCTCCCCTGCTTGTGCTCTCTCTCTCTCAAAATAAAGAAACGAACTTAATAAAAAAAATTTTTTAAATCTGCCACAAATGGAGAGAAAAAGGATCAGAGCTGGGAAGGTAAACAGGTAGAGAAAAAACTTTTTCTTCAGGGTGGGAGAAAAGAGTGGACTTAGGGAGATATTTGATGGAACAAGATCCTGGAAGAAAGTGAAGGAGAAAACCTGAAGTGAAGGGAGGAAAGCCACAGACTTCATGCCTGATGACCTTGGCCATCTCAGCAAAGTAGCTGAGGTCACCTCTATGATCCAGGGCGAATGAGTTTGATTTTGGAGGTTTGCCAAAAAAAAATAATAATAATAATAATACAGAAAGGAATTTGATAGCATATGGATTTGAGATAAAAGAAGGGATTTTTAAGAGACACTGAAGGTCCAGCTGAGGTTGGATTAAAGAAGTTTCTCATATGAGTAACTTCTATTAGCTTCTAGATCATTCCTCCAATTTTCTGCCACAATCACCATCTCAAAACACCCTGTGCATCAAGTTAAGAGTTTGGCTTCTTCAGATAATCTGGGAAATATACTCAAAAACTGTCACATTCCCTCTATGGCCCATAAAGGGAAGCAGAGTAAGGAATGTAGAATGTCTTCCAGAGATTTCTGGGAGTCTGTTATCTGTCTCTGTAATTTAGTTAGCTTATACAGTGATATCTGGAAAGAGAACATAAATATCTCAGGCTAATCAAGTGCAATTTGTTAATTGACATCATGTGAGCACTACTAAAAGGTAATTACAAACAATTTATTGGAGATGAGTGGAGTTATGATTCCTATGATTTGGGTCATTGTAGACATTTCCATACAGTCACTCCCATTGATTCTCCAAGGACAGAGAGTGCAGTGCCTCTCTACTTCTCTTCCCTCCTAAACCTCCTCCCTTTATCTTCTCTTGCCCATCCTGGATTGGCTTCCAAAATACAGAATAAAGGCAGAGAGGCAGCTCTCCTGCTTAGGTTAAAAGAGGTAGTAATAGGGATATGTTAGTTGTGAAAAACTACGTGTCCCTAGGGAGAACATAAGGACCTGCAAATATATCCAGGATCTTGTTCCCAGGTCAATTATAGGGTGTATTATGGGGTGTATTTTAGTTTAGCTTTTTTATTTTTTTACTGTCCGGGACCTTTTTTTTTTGAGAGCACTAGGTTTTATTTGTTTTATTTTTCATTTACAAAAATGTTCTTAAAGTTTTTATTTTAATTCCAGTCAGTTAACATAGTGTTTTGTTAGTTTCACGTGTACAGTATAGTAATTCAACACTTTGTTTCAAAAAATTTTTTTTCAACGTTTTTTATTTATTTTTGGGACAGAGAGAGACAGAGCATGAACGGGGGAGGGGCAGAGAGAGAGGGAGACACAGAATCGGAAACAGGCTCCAGGCTCCGAGCCATCAGCCCAGAGCCTGACGCGGGGCTCGAACTCACGGACCGCGAGATCGTGACCTGGCTGAAGTCGGACGCTTAACCGACTGTGCCACCCAGGCGCCCCAGTAATTCAACACTTTGTACATCACCCTGTGCTCATCACAAGTGTCCTTCTTAGTCCCCATCACCTATTTACCCATTCCCTTACCCTCACCACTCCGGTAACTATCAGTTTGTTCTTTATAATTAGGAGTGTGTTTTTTGATTTGCCTCTCTCTCTTATTTTTTTCCTTTTCTTGTTTATTTCTTAAATTCCACATATGAGTGAAACCATATGGTATTTGTCTTTCTCAGACTGACTTATTTCACTTAGCATTCTACTCTGTAGCTCCATCCACGTCATTGTAAATGGCAAGAGTTCATTTTTTTTTTTTTATCGCTGAGTAATATTTCACTACACAGACACACACACATACAAACACACACCACCTCTTCTTTATCCATTCATCAATCAGGGGACACTTGGGCTGCTTCCATATCTTGGCTATTGTAAATACGGCTGCTATAAACACAGGGGTGCATGTATCCCTTTGAATTAGTGCTCTTATATTCTTTGGGTGAATACCTCGTAGTGCAATTGCTACTTAAGGTAGTTCTATTTTTAACTTTTTGAGGAACCTCCATACTATTTTCCACAGTGGCTGCACCAGTTTGCATTCCCACCAACAGGAGAGCACTCCATTTTAAATCTCTTTTTCATATGAATCGTGCCTGCCTCAAGCAATTGTTATATAAGAAAACAATGTAAAAACATTTAAAATTAGACATGTATTCCTTCATCCTTAAATTTGAGATGACTGCCAGAGACTGTTTTCTCATTGTTTATAGTTTATTCCCTGAATTATAGCAATGTGTATAGGAAAGTCACAATGCTTATTTCCTCCTTAGGCGACCTATTAGTTGGTCAAAAAATATGCTTCTAAGGCTATGCTGCCCTCAAGTGGCAGAGTAGGAGAATAATCAACTAGTTTTTTTCTGGAGGGAAATTCCAGTCTGACTTATTTGACATAAGCATTAACTCTAGACAAAAGGAATGAAGGAAGTGAGGGAGGATGGGAGGAAGGGAGGAAGGGAGATTATTATGTGCCAAGTCTGAAAGGCATGAAAGAAAAGGAGGGTTTAATGTCCCAAAATTCCTCCAAAAAATATAGGAGTACAATCATTGCAATAGTCACACGCTTGTTTTTGTTAAGTGTAGAGTAATTGGCTTCTTGCACGTGGCTTTGGGGATGCAGCTGTGGGATCTAAGTTGAATTGGTTCCTTTGGGCCTTTGGGGCCAATCCTCAGCTGCTCTAGGGCAACCCCCTCATCAGAACTCATGATATCATCTTCCACAACAAAGGACTTACAGTTGTTTAGAAACAACGCACTCAGGGAAAACTCTTCCTCTTGTGGCCAAGACCTCAAAAGGGAGACGAGTAATTATTGTGATTACATTAATCACAAGGAAGGCTGTGGAGGATGGTACTGATGTGGATGACCTATAATGGTAGCTTTGAGGGGGCTTTGCTCTAATTGGCCACCATCAAGGCCCTCTGATGCATATGGTTAGCTTCCCAGGTTGTTGATGGAGAAAGGAGGAGACCACCCATCAAAGAGACCAGCAGACTCGGGGTTTGCTGGGTTGTTCTGGGCTTTATGAAGAAGATCCATTGCAGGGCTGTTAGGTTACTCAGCTAGAAAGCCCATCCTGGAACAGGTGGGCCAGCTAAAAATGCACACTGTGTTGTCCCTTGTGGTCTGTCACATTGTTTCTGGTACTTTGGGTGATTTCAGTTCCTTGTGAATCTCCTTCAAAAATAAAAGATTTGTAGCAAGGAAATCTGCAAGGAGATTGTAGCAAGGAGAACTGTAGCAGTTCTCGTACACTGCTCTTGGGCACAGAGATAAATTGGGATAGTCCAATGAGTAAACTGAATTCGTTCTGTAGCAGTTATCCGTGAGAAAAGCCCTGGGAAGGACTCTGTGCTTAGTAAGTTGGGGTCTAGAATTAACTCTGCCACAAACTCATTGCATGACCATGAGCGAGTCGCTTAACCTTTCTGGGCTCTGTTTCTTCATCTGCAAACTGTGACATTGAGTTCAAATTAGTGGTTTACAGACTGGTGAGCAGAGAAGGTGTGCCTCACAGGCTATCACCAGGACACAGGGTCCATTCTTCCCTCACTCTTTAAGCAACCAGGCCCACTTGGATTCATTTTATAAATCAGACTTTGAAAACCAATGGATTAGGGGCACCGGGGTAGCTCAGTCGGTTGAGCGTCTGACTTCAGCTCAGGTCATGATCTCACGGTTTGTGAGTTCAAGCCCCACGTCGGGCTCTGTTCTGACAGCTCAGAGCCTGGAGCCTGCTTCAGATTCGGTGTCTCGCTCTCTCTCTGTCCCTCCCCTGCTCACGCTCTGTCTCCGTCTCAAAAAGAAAAAAAAAAGAAAAAAAAAAAAGAAAACCAATGGATTAGATGGTCTATACATCTTTCCTTTCCAGCTACATTATACTGTGATTGGGAAAGATACTTGAAATGTGATGGCAACACTTATTGATGAAGTTCTTTTATTTTAAAAATTATTGAAGTATAATTTACTTACAGTGCTACATTAGCTTCAAGTGTACTATATAATGATTCAACAATTCTATACATTACTCAGTGCCCATCACAATAAGTGTACTCATAATGCCTCTTATCTATTTCACCCATTCCTCCCCCACCTCGCCTCTTCCCTGCTTGTTCTCTGTATTTAAAAGTCTATTTTTTTGTTTGTCTTTCTGTTTGTTTTGTTTCTTAAATTCTGCATATGAGTGAAATCATATGGCATTTGTCCATTTCTAACAGGCTTATTTCACTTAACATTATATCCTTTAGTTCTACCCATGTTGTTGCAAATGGCAAGATTTTACTCTTTTTTATGGTTGATTAATATTCCATTGTGTATATATACCACATCTTCTTTATTTATCTATAGATATACACTTGGGTTGCTTCTATATCTTGGCCATTGTAAATAATTCTGCAATAAACATAGGAGTGCATAAATCTTTTCAAATTAGTGTTTTTGCTTTCTTTGGGTAAATATCCAGTAACCCAGTAGTGGAATTCCTGGATTAAATGGTAATCCTACTTTTAATTTTTTGAGGAACTTCCACACTGTTTTCCACAGTAGCTGCACCAGTTTGCATTCCCACCAACAGCTCACAAGGGTTCCTTTTTCTCTACATCCTCACCAACACTTGTTATTTCTGATGTCTTTTTAATTTTATTTTTTATTTTATTTTAGAGAGAGGGCATGTGAGTGGGAGAGAGGGGCAGTGGGAGAGAGAGAGAGAATCTTAAGCTCAGCATGGAGCCCAACGCAGGTATTGATCTCAGGAACCATGAACTGAAATCAAGTGTCAGACGCTTAACCAACTGAGCCACCTAGGTGCCCCAATCTTGTGTCTTTTTGTTAATATATTAAAAAAAATTTTTTTTAATGTTCATTTATTTTTGAGAGAGAGAGAGTGTGAGCCGGGGAGGGGAGAGAGAGAGGGAGACACAGATCTAAAGCATGTTCCAGGCTCTGAGCTGTTAGCACAGAGCCCAACACAGGACTAAAACTCACAAACTGTGAGATCATGACCTGAGCAGAAGTTGGACACTTAACCAACTGAGCCACTCAGGTGCCCTGTCTTTTTTTTTTTTTTTTTATCTTAAGTGAAATCACATATAGCTCTAAATCCAAACACTTTCCCATAAAATGAGTCCAATCTGACGCTGGGATGATTCACATGTGTGTGTTGGAAGAGGAGAGAAGAAGGAAGGAGTATGAACCACTGTGGTCCCACAGCCCCTTGGACGACACAGGCCAAGGAAGGAACTAGGTAGAACTGACCAAGCAAATACAAGGTAGTTTGAGGAGTGTGGGTATGTGGTTATACCCTGCCAGAAAAGCCAGCCAGAAAATGGTCACGGCTGAGGAATGGTCTGGAAAAAAATAGGAGGGAGAACAGGCAGAACATCTCTTATCACTGTGTGCCTCAAATATATAATTACAAGGTCTTGTACATTATAAAGAAAAATACTCTTTATAGAGTTGAAAATCAAGATTTCTAGAAAATAGAGGAAAAGTTTCTACTACATTGTACCTGGGGATTTGTAGCATTATTAGTAGCAGCCATCATTAATAAAATTAATATGATTTATTTTCATCCAGAAAATTTTGCTCTTAAGTTAGCTTAAAAACAGGATATGATATAAAGTGTGTACAACTTTATTTCTCAAACACAGAGTGCTTTTTCCTCTACAGTTTTTAAGTCAGGATGATAAAAGTATGGATGAGTGATAGGTGGGCTCCAGTCTCCTCTCTTGATAACAGAGGATACAGATTAAGCAACAGGTTGAGGGACTCAGAATCATGAAATATCCACTGTTGTCATTCAAGTATGCTGAGCAACTGCAGAAAAAAATGTCTTTCCTCTTGGTGGTTTCGTATCTCTTGATATATTTATTAAGGGATTATAACTTATGAAAGTAATTGCCCAAACTGTAGTTCATAGTTATACGAATTTCTGAGGCCTGATTTGTATGCTCCTCCATTGATGCCTCTATTGATACCCCATTATTATGCTAAAAATGTAGTACAGATATAGTGAGAGAATATTCATCCGGTGAGCAAATATTTATTGAGCACCTAGCAGAGGAAAGGCATTTAAGTAAACAATATGGAAAATACAAAGAAGGGACAGGCACAGTCCTTGCACACAAAGCATATACAGTCTAGTAAAAAGCATTGTGTGTGAACAACTACAAAATAATAACTTTGTAATTATAAAAGTAGTCACTAGTATATGGTGACTACTAGAAACACAGGCTAATAATATGTGCTTCTTATATAAAGCTGAAGGTAGGATTTTAGGTAATTTGCTTGGGAAAGGGCTTATGAAGTAAATTGCATTTGGTCTGGGTCTTGAAGAATACATAAAATTTTGTAGGTAGAGATGGGAAGACGGAACGTGCCAGAATGGCATGAGCAAAGCTGTAACAGTAGGAAAGACTGGCCAACATTCAATGGACAGCTAGGTGGGCAGAGGGGTGCAGAGGGAGTGAGAGGGACAGGGGAGGAGTAGAAGGCAAGTCTAGACAGGAAAGTTGGGATCATGTTACAGAGGTAATTGTATTTTGTGCTGAGTGGGTAATAGGTGTTGTCCAGGCTGCAAGCATGGAAACAATATACACAATGATTTAAAAGGGAAAGTGACAACTCGGAGCCTGGAGCCTGGTTCAGATTCTGTGTCTCCCTCTCTCTCTGTGCACGTCCCCCGTTCTGGCTGTCTCTCTCAAAAATAAATAAACATTGAAAAAAAAAAAATTTAAAAGGGAAAGTGACAATCCAAGAATGCATCTAGAAAACTATCATGTTAGTCCAGCTGTATAATAATAAAGGTTTGAGCTAGACTGCTGGCATTGGAAATGGTGTGTGAGTGTATGTATGTGGGAGGTGGATATTGAAAAATGGAACTGGGGGCACCTGGGTGGCTCAATCTGTTAGGCGTCTGACTCTTGACTTTGGTCCAGGTCATAATCTCACTATTTGTGAGTTCAAGCCCCACATCAGGCTCTGCACTGGCAGCATAGAGCCTGCCTGGGATTCTCTCTCTCTGCCCCACTCCTGCTCTCTCTCTTTCTCTCTCTCTCCCTCTGTCTCAAAATAAATAAACAAACATTAAAGAAAAGAAAGAAAGGGGCGCCTGGGTGGCTCAGTCGGTTAAGCGGCTGACTTCGGCTCAGGTCATGATCTCGTGGTCCGTGAGTTTGAGCCCTGCGTCGGGCTCTGTGCTGACAGCTCAGAGCCTGGAGCCTGTTTCAGATTCTGTGTCTCCCTCTCTCTCTGACCCTCCCCCACTCATGCTCTGTCTCTCTCTGTCTCAAAAATAAATAAACGTTAAAAAAAAATTTTTTAAAAAAGAAAGAAAAACGGAATTTAATTCAAGGCTACTGCATACAGTAGAACAAACTGGACAAGAGGGAAAAGGTTAGAGTCCTACACATAAAAACGTTTTAGCCACTTTTCAACAGATGGGCCATATATATGTGTGTGTGATGTCAAAAATAATTAATGTGACATATGCAGGTATATTTGTAGCCAGAAATCCCTGGCATCTTTTTCCAAAGTACAGAACATTTTTTAAAACTGAAACAAAAAAGGGGTGCCTGGGTGGCTCAGTCAGTTAAGCGTCCAACTTCGGCTTAGATCATGATTTTGTGGTTAGTGAGTTCGAGCCCCACGTCAGGCTCTGTGCTGACAGCTCAGAGCCTGAAGCCTCCTTTGGATTCTGTGTCTCCCTTTCTCTCTGCCCATCCTCCGCTTCTGCTCTCTCTCTCTTTCTTTTTCTCTCTCTCAGAAATAATAAATGAATAAACTTAAAAAATTGAAAGCAAAAACAGTAATAATCATAATCTGGAAGCAGGGAGATGTAATTGGGTACTGTTAGTCATTACTATGTAAACGAGGTTGAGTATTTTTCCATTTCAGCAAATTACTAGAACAAGTGGAAAAATCCACTGGAGTACAGATATCCAGTCCATAAACAGAACAGGGTAATACAAATTACCCTGATTCCTTGTGACATGCAAACGGCTTGTCATGCTTTTCTTACAAAAAAAGAGAAATGAGTAACAGACCCAACTCTTTTGTGTTTTACTTACCTTTTTATTATGCTAGTGAAAATGTCTTATTTTAGATGTAACTAGATAGTTGAAGAAAATGACTATCTAAAATTCCAAAAATTAAACAAAATGGTAACAAGATGTAGTGTTTGAATCAATCACTGACTGCAGGTTGAGGGCTCACTATGAAGGTGACTTTGGGCTAAATTTCGGGGGCAACCATGAGAAAGAAGAGACTCAGATCAACCATAGAGAGGCTTTAACCTGGTTAAACAAATCTGGTTAAAAAACAAGAGGAAACTAAAAATCAATAAATTATAACATTGTAGGCCATTGACATTATCAAGGAATTCATTCAGAGAACTTAGAAAATTCCCAATCCTCAAATTCCAAAATGGTATATAATTCCTCCACAAAATGGTCATGCCACAACAATTTGATATCATCAAAACTATGTTGGACTATAATGGAGGCCAATTTGCTGGGTTCACTCTCTTGGCTAGTGACCCACTACCTCAAACCAGTTTTGCAAACTTCTGTGGAAGTTATACCCTTGCACAATTACAAATGGCAATGCCATGAACCTCATGGATTACTTGAAAGAAGTCAAAACTGGGATTTCTAATACTATACATTGTCAAGTGATTAGCAAAATGCCAGTTCAAAAGGGGGTGAAAGGAATGTAGAAATCCCTAGAACAGAGTTTATGCTTCACAGAAGAGGTGCAGCTGTGTTGGGAATGAGTTGTGTTCAGGATTGGTAGAGATAAGAGAAGGGAGGAATGGAAAGGGGAGAAAGAAGGAGGAAGGAAGTCATCCCAGTGAGGAGTCAGGCCATGCCTGATTTCTTGCCTCTGAACTCTTCCCACCCCCAGGCTTAGCACCACCTCAACCTGAGAGTCAAACCTTTTCTTGGGCAGTTCTGGCAAAGAGCAGTAAGCCTATTATTAAATGGCAGGTGCCATAGCAGGCATTTTATTCAATCATCATACCAAATCTATAAAATATTTATTATTTTCCTCATTATTATATGTGAAGAAATTGAGGCTTACAAAAATTAAGGAACTTGCATACGATCATACAGTTAGTGGCAGGAGGATAAAATTCAAGTTCAAAGGCTTTTACTATGGTAGATTCCCTCTCAGGCTCCAAACACACATTCTTAGCCCTGTGGTTTTGGGGACACAGGACTGGTTCATTTGATTCTATTTGGTGCTGATTGGGTGACCTAGTTTTCACAAGCTTCTTTCTTATTATAGGGAACAAATTCTATAACTATATTTCTGCTTGTCTTACTCTTTATGATTTCATCCTGCCCTTGATAAATTGCATGATAACCTAGCTCTTCTAGGATGGGAGCTTTTTCTTGCTATTGTCATATTTCCTCCTCCTCCCAGGGATGAAAATCCTACTCTTGGATTTCACCAAGAATTCTTGGACCCTACTACCACCTGTCAGTAGATATTCTAGGTTCTGTTTGTCTGTATCCCTAGATTTCTCAGATGGCTGTCTTGGATCCCTTCATCTCTGTCCATCATCCATAAGCTAGTCCATTCCCACTCTTGAAGTTTGGCTTTTTCTCAGGGGAACTGCTTGCCTGGATTGCCCCAAATTTTCTTTTCCCATACTTGTCCCAAATTCTTTTCTATTGGCTAGACTTGTTCCCTCTAGTACAAACTACATTTGGGGATCTGTCTCCCAAATTATTTACAATTCCATGTGTAGGTCCTTTGCCAGTTCCTTTAGCCGTGTAACTGGGCTGTGTGTGACCCATAATGTAAGCATGGCAGAACAGTACTGGGAAAAAGCAGAGTGTGTTCTGGAGAGGTGCAGAGCTGACCTAAAAAGAGTGGGAGGGTGTGTATGACAGGTGTTGAAAGTAAAGATGGATTAGTGGGGTAGCAATTAAAAAGTTTTAAATGACAGGATGAGATCTTGGATATAACCCAGTAGTGATGAGTAATTATTATTGAATCCTAAGCCCCCTAGAGAGATTAGCCAGTGTGGAGGATGGACTAGAGAGGACTAAAGACAGAGAAACAAGGAAACCATTAAAGTTGTGCAAACAGGAAGTGATGAGAGCCTGGATTAGAGTTCATCTGTGATAACCCACAGGAAAGAGATAAGAGACACAATCTGAAGCAAAAACTACAGACTCAAGAACAGACCAGATTTATAGGAAAGCAGAAATCAAGAATGACTGCAAATTCATAATTATGGTGGAGTCATAGGTAGAAGCGAGGGAATCTAGGAAGGGGAATCAAACATCGGAAAATAAAAATAAAACCCAAGCTTTCTTTCCAAGATGTTTCATTAATAATACTGATTATTTTTGAGAGCATTACTAGCAAGTATTCAATCAGAAGGGTGTGTTAAAATCAGTTAAATTGTCGAAATGAGGCTAGAAGGCAAGTGAGAGATCAGGGCTAAACACATCAATTTGGGAGTAGAAGCCATAAATATGGATGAGAAAACTGTAAGGGAATTAAAACCTAATTTGTCAAAAATCCCACAGTTTTACACAATATTCTTTTGGGTCTGGGCCTCTTCTAGGCTGGTGGCCAAGAACAGGCAAGCGAGTTACAGATGGACTGAATAAGTATAAATAAGAAAATCTGTTGTATAACTTGGCTATAAAAAAAAAAATCCACCTCTCTACTTACACATGGTCTTTCTAGTGCTTGAGAAGTTTGATGATATTACGCCTGGATGAGCGTTTCTGATCTCTTCCCACTGAGAAAAGCTGCAGATACTACTCAAGGGATCATTCCCTTTGGGTGCTAAAATGTATTCTCCCACAAGAGGTGTCCAAATGCCTCTTCTTAGATCAAATGCAACAATTACCTGAATTTAACCCTCAGCTGTGTTTATTTCTTATTCTTAATTCTCCTTTCCAAATTTATATCATGTGACCACAATAAGCAAGCCATTGATTCATTAGTGTCTTCACCTGTAAAATGGGAACAGTAAGAACTGATTTCCTTTTTGGTGAAGAAAGAGGAATCTTAAGTCAATACAGAATTTACACTTCGAACAAGATGTTCTGAGGAACTGCGGATTGCTCATTTTGGCGTGCTACTTTTAGATTGTGTGCTCAGAGACTACTGACTGGGGTAGCCCATATAACTTTTATGTAACTTCAGGACCAAACTAGGCTTCTTTTAATTCTGATCCTAATTAAAATTAAAAAAAAAAATAACAGGAAGAAAGAAAGAAAAATGAGGATGTTTATGGGGGGGGGTTCTTTTGTGGGGAGGAAACTTTTTGGATATGAACTGACATTTGCCCAACAGTTTTCTGAGTTCAGCAAATAACTCAGCACACATGGATTAAATTTCCAATGAAAAATACGGAGCTTACAAAGTAAATGGAAAGTACTTGGCAGGACACATATTTACATCTGATGAAGGGAAATTTGGGGGGGGGGGTAGTGGGCCAAACATGATTAATGCATCTTCACTCATCACCATAACAGAAATTGCCAGTTATCACTGGCACTGTGATGTGGCTTTCTCTAAGAAATCAGCACCACCCTGAGAGGAATCTGACTTCTGTGTGAGCTCTGTGTGTGTGTGTGCGTGCTTGTGTACAAACTTAGTGCACAGTTATGCCTTACAAGTGAATCAATCATTGAATAAATGAAGATCTTTTATAATATAGAAACCACTTTCTAAAATGCAGGGGAAAAATCTGATATTTGATGTGTGTGCTATGATTCTCTGCTTTAAGATATGAGTCTGAAGATAGGTCTCTTTTCTCATTGTGATGACATTTTTAGCACAGTAAGAAAACGAGACTCTTTAGTCACACAGCTAATAAATGAGAGAACAGAAATTCAAACCCGTGTCTGTTTCATTTGAAAGTTCAAGCTTTTTTCCACTATGTTTGCCACCTACAGTAAAAAAAAATGGTGCAAGTGGAGACACAAAGCAGGAGGCTGTGGGGAACAGCCAGACTGCAAAATATATCTTGCTGATTCTATATCTACATCATTACTAACATTCAAAGGAAAGGCACTACATTAGCAATCACTCACCCAGTGACGAAAAATAAACTCAGCCTCATAGAGATTGTAGTGGCTTGCCGAAAGTCACAAGGCTAGTGGGAGAGCACAAGACCTGTGACCTGGGAGAGCCAGAATTTGAACTGAGAGATATGTAACTTAAAATTTCAGGTAATAGGCAAAACATTTTCACCCTTGATACTCCTTTAAATCCAACAACAATACTAGAAGAATGTTAGAAATTATAGAAATAAATTGGAGTCAACACATAAGAGTCAGATTTGCTAGGCCTCCTTGTGAGTTATTTCAGACAATAAGCTCTTGCATCTTGCAAGGACAGGGAGGTAGAAAGAAAAATATATATAAAATATTGTATTTTCCCAAATGGGAAACATAAGGGTACAGATTTTGCTTGCAGGCTCAGATTTCTTTTTGTATATATGGTAAATAGTATTCTGTCTTCTTTCGTTCTTTTATGTTCTCATGAAGGTCTCCATCAGAAGAAGCTAGAATAACTCCTACATCAGAATTTCTGCAGAGATTAAACAGAATTCTACAAGTAAACCTGCAGTGGTGTTCAGGACAATTTTCAGAGTGCTATGAAGGTCACCAGGACTGCATTGTGAGGTCTACCCCTCAGAATAATTCAGTTTTGGGGACACCATTATTTCCCTTCTCATACTTTCTCAAAAAAGGGGAAATTCCATACTTCTCACGGATAGGACAATATACTTCTAGATGCCTCCTGTCCCTTCTCTCATGGGAAGGGAAGGCTAGATAATTTGATTGGTGGAGAGCCTGAACACCATTGAACCATGATTTTTCCAAATACTATGGTTAGTGAATGGAAAAGTTTGTGATGGCCAATCCTTTCTCTTGTTGTCTTGTACTGGCTGTGCTCATGGGTGGTGGGGTCACTTATGCTTCAAGATCTAGGAAGCAACTAAATTTTCCCCAGGTAGGCCTAGCTGGGCTTCTGTTCTCCTTGCCAGCCTTCTTGGCTGTGAATGGGTGAGTCAGGTTGGCCCATCACCAAATGCCAAATAGCCTTAATAAATGTTCATTCCCTAAAAGGAAGTGCTAGTTTAGCCTCAGGTCCAAGTCAAATTGTCTAGCCCACCTTTACTGTGAGTAAAATTGGTAATTTATAGTTAAAACCTCTAAAAGGAAGGTGGGATATGTGAGTGTTATTCTAAGCCTAGAACATTTGGGACCTTTGAGATAGGCATTTTACTCCTCTGCTGTCTTAAAAACGTTGGCATAGCATAACCATCAGCAGGATCTGGCTCCCTATTCTTAAGAGTCATGGGTTTGTTCTGCTTTTTTCTTTGCTTCCTGCACAAAAGGCACATAACAAGTATCTGTTGATTGATTAGAGTAAGTTGCTAAATAGCAACTGGTGTTTAAATTAATCCTACTTGAGCCAAGACCACTGGCCTAAGGCACAGAGCAAATCTCTGAAATCAGACATAGTCATCTTCACATCAGAGAACAAAATGTTGTATTTTAAGATGAAGGGGGAGGAGAAACAGGAAAAAGTACTGATGGGTCTCACTGGAACCAGAAAGTGCTCACCCACTATGGTTTTCTGCCACCTCTCAGAGTGTTATGCTATCAGCCAGGCAGGTCCAAAGAGGTAAATGGCCATGGGACTCAAAACAAATGAAAAGATTCAGTGTACCCTGGAATTTATACTGACATTCCTCTGAGAAAAAAAGCACAAGGAACCTTTGTGATTGATTGGTTCATTCACTCATTTATTGACAAGGAATTATAAAGCAACTACTCTTTTAGGTAAAACAGTTTTCTCTGCATATGCACATGCCTTCAAAAGGAAGGGAACCCGTAGGAAGATTGATGTGGTCATAGGTCAAATCATACTTTCCAAGTATGATTCCAAGCTTTACCAATACTAAAGCTCATTTATTTTAGGTCCACCCACCTAACTCTGGTCTATTTCAGAGACAGAGTGTGAGTGGGGGAGGGGCAGAGAGAGGGGGAGATACAGAATCTGAAGCAGGTCCAGCTGACAGCTGTCAGCACAGAGCCTGATGTGGGGCCTGAACCCACGAACCATGAGATCATGACCTGAGCAAAGTCCAACGCTTAACCAACTGAGCCACGCAGACGCCCCTCTGGTCTATTTCTTTTTTTCTTTTTTAAATGTTTATTTATTTTTGACAGAGAGAGAGAGAGAGAGAGAGAGAGAGTGCAAGCGAGGTAGGGGCAGAGAGGAGGGAGATACAGAAAGTGAAGCAGGCTCCAGGCTCTGAGCTGTGGTCACAGAGCCCAACACGGAACTTGAACTCACGAACCATGAGATCATGACCTGCGCTGAAGCCGAAATCAGCTTAACTGACTGAACCACCCAGGTGCTCCCTTCTGGTCTATTTCTTAATTTGTTCAGAAATTAAAAGAAGAAGAGGATGATTACTTATTGCCCCTCAAAATTTCAAAACATGCTTACTGAATAAAAAACAATTTATGGAACTTTTTCTTAAAACATTTGCTAGTGTAGACAGGTTTCCACCAACCACATTCTTGGTAAGTATTGATGGACAGTAATTGGATGTTACACTCCCTGCCATGTTCATTCCTATGATGCAACTAGCTGAAGAACCATATTAGCCATAGCATGGAGGAGACCAAAAGAAGTTGTCCAAATATAAGGTCACTCTGCTTCCACATGGAGGTGACCACTGAAGACAGGTTGTGCTTGGCTAAGGTTCTCAAGAAGTTTAAGATTTCCATTCAGGACTTATATATATGGAAAGATTATCAAAGTGCCTGCGGTAGGGTCCCCTCCTTAAGGAAAGAAAAAGAAGCCTCAAGGCAACCTAGGTATACACATACATGACAACATCCCTCATGACCTTGTAACATGAGACCACTAATCAGACTGCATACTTGTGTGTTACCATATGTGGGAGACAAAGAAGTAAAAAATACATTGAAAACTACACCATGCACCATGTGGCATTCGGGGCTCAGTTCTTTGGGTATGAACCCAACTGAGTGGTGCTGGTAGGAATGAAGTTGCTTCCTGGAAAGAAAAACCTCAGTGCCACGACTTTCTGGGTGAGAATCCTGCTACATTCCAAGTTGCACACCATGCAGAATGACTTCAATGACTTAACCCTAGAAAACTCTTGAAGCAAATGTAACTAAATGCCTACCTTACCCATAACAAAATGAAAAACTTTATCCAAGCATTTAACTTTGAACAATCACTTCCTACGTGTTCCTTACGTGGCATTTGAGGACTTCAAGCAAAGCTCTTTCTGTATTCCTGTGTTTTCAAAACATATTCTTGGTAACCAAATAAACTAACCTGCTAAAAAGGGTTATTGACTCCTAGCCAGTTAAATGTCAGAATCATCCACCAAAAAAAAAAAAAAAAAAAAAAAAATACCCACCTTGGTTCTGGAGTGTTGGGTCCGTAGCTCTCTGCTTTGGCAATAACTGGATATAGCAGAACCAGTTTTCTATTACCAACCCTCCAGAGTTACAACAGTAAAATACAGTTATCTGCACTTGGAAGTATATTTATCTTTCTAATGTTTGCAAACACAATTGTGATTGGGGAGGAAAGGGGGTGGTTAGGGTAGATACATACACCTTGTCTAAGGGAGGTATCAAAATTTTTAAAGGTATATAGTAAAAAGAGAGAGAGAAAGAGAGAGAGAGAGAGAGAGAGATTTGCAAAACCCAATCCTGTTTTTGTTAGTGAGTACTGAGGAGCACTACAAACAGAATTAGTCACTAGCAACTGTGTCATAGGTCCCGATCAGAAACAATCGGACTACTGGGACTCCTGATTGGCACAAATGGAAGCCCAATATTCAAAAGTTTCTCAATAAGGTGTGTCTATTTCTATTTTGCTCCCACTAAATTGTGAGCACCTTAAATCAGAAGTGCAGTTTATATCCATCTATAAGTTTGTGCCTGTTATGTGGTAGGCACTTGACAAGTTGTTAAGTGAATAAAAGCTGTTGATAATTTATAAGTCAGAGGTAAAATAGATTTCAGGTAAAGCTTTTGCTAGATGAGTAATGGATACAAATATCAAGCACGTCTGCAGGAAGGGTGATGAATATAAGTTATTCATTTTTGCGTTTATTATTAAACAGAAGCCCTAAGGAACAGACATACATGGCACTTAATGTTGTTAATTAAAAGTAGATGAAACTATAATTGAAACTATGAAAGCACCCAATCTTTTCCTTATGTTAAGCACCTGATATTTAAATGCAAATAATAAAATATTCCCACAAAGCAATTCTATTAAACTTCACTCCACATCCTAAAAAAAGCAAGGTTCTCATCTGTTCTGTTGCCATTTGTATTAATTTTTAATGTTTTAAAGAATAACAGGTATGGGGGCACCTGGTTGGCTCAGTAGGTGGAGAATGTGATGCTCAGGGTTGATCCTGGGATTGTGGATTCAAGCTCCATGCTGAGTGTAGAGATTACTTAAAAATAAAAATCTTAAAAAAAAAATAAAGTATTAAAAAATAAACTCTGTAATCAACTTCTAAATAAACAGCTATTTCTGTATATATTAATGATCTTATAGAAAGAACACTCAGGACTTAATAAAACCCCAGAAGACTTTAGAAAATCCTGACTCACAAGAACATAGTGCTTATTTGGTTTCAGGCTATTGGCTACTTCATTGTTGAAATTTTCCAAATCAGATAGCGTTACACTTGGAATATGCCAGTGAGCATTAATAACAATGACCATAAATGAAAAGTTGGCCTTTCCCAGTCAGATGTAAGGCTAAGCTTTCCAAATCCAGGCAGCAGAGGGCAGTGAAAGCACTGTTAATTGATCATATAAACCTTTTATTACAATCTGGAGAGAAATATTGTATTACAACTTACAACTGCATTTTCCATTTTAAACACCACACATGTAAGTAGTTTGAAAAACAATACATCTTTAGCGTCAGATGCATTTTTGAAGCCATCTAGAACGTTTAGAAAGTGCAATGAGATATCTATCCAGCATTTCAGGGACTTACAGTTCACTTTAATATAACAGAAAAATGTTTTAGAGGATAAGACTACATTGTGACCTTGGTCTAAAATTTACCTGTGTGGTGCAGGAGATACTAAAACTGTGCTAACCTATCGGACAGAATGCTGTGCTTATTTATATTAGCATAGAGTTTAAGAGCTTCAAGGGGCCCTTAAGGTCAACTGACGGTCATGGAAAGGTTACTAGAGTCTCTCAACTGGACAGTGGCTAAGGTATACTCAGAACAGAGGTCTTCTCGCGCCTCTCACTTTAAAGTTTGTGCCGTACAGGATTTCATAATACTTAAGAGTTAGATTCAGGACCTCTGATGTTTTTATCAGAGTTCAGAGGTCTTAGGAATCCTCAGGTGAAAAATGCAGTAGTGTTCAGAATCACTCCAATCTTGTTTCTGCAAAAGTTCTCAAGAGGTGAGGACAAAATAAACCCAGTAATGTTACACATTTTAATCAATATATATTCCATGGTTTTCAAAAGTAAGACCCCGCCACTCCCTGACTCCAATGCCAGCTAAGAAGAGGACACTGTTCTTTTACCTCAGCAAATGCATGCATATCTGGTCCCATTCTTGGCATGCTCCAGCCCTATATCGTGGTTAGAAATCTTACTAAAGGGGACTGGACGTGGATATGAATGCTTTCTTAGCTGTGACCTTCTAAAGCCTGGGCTTCAGTCTGAAAGATCTGTCACTCACTTTCCTTACTGAGTTAGGTATGTCAACATCAGGTAAAATGGTTAAATGGCTAATGGTAAAATAATAATAACCTTTAGGGGAGAAGATCTCCGTGAAGCCACAACACTGCTACACCAGATCCAATGAAACATTTTGCCTCTGTACTTTGTTGATCTGTCTGGAACACATGATGTCTGATTGGCATTAGCAAGCTCCAGGGTTGCCAGTGACATTCTCCTGACCCTGCAGGAGTTCTTCCTTCTTTAAAGAACACACACTAAGCCTGGGGCCCAGGACCTCTTGCTTTCATTTTCACTAGTTGGCTTCTCAGCCTGCTTGCTCTGTTCTAAGTCTGTAGTCTTTCAGTGAGTCAAGGGCCAGGCTGAATTCCCAGAGCAAATTCCTCCAAAGCCAAACAAGGAAATGTTCAACGAGTCTTTGGAAACCAATAACCAAGAGCACTAGGTTATCTTATTTGGAAGTTAATATATTGGATGTTGCACATTTTTCACCAAAATTAGACATTTTATGAATTAGCTATGTATCTTCACTACATCACATTCTCTAACAAAGGTTAAAGGTGCATGAACAGATCTATGTTTCAAGTAGACACTACATTTTTTTTTTTTTAGGGTATAAAAGTTTTTCAAGCCAAGTTAACAGGAATACCACCTAGTGGCCCAGTTTTTAACTACAGACTTTAGTTAAAATGCTGTGTATCCTATTAGTTTTTGAGGAGATGCCTGATACCTAAGGGAATTATCCAGAGGTGTGTGCCAAAATCATAGGGAAAACATGGAGCCTCTTTGTAGAGAAACTATCAAGTACTATTCTATATCTCTTTTACCCAGATGGCAAATAATTCTCTAAAAATGACCATGGATGGGGGCTTCTTCATTGTGCTTTCACTTGGGCTGGCCAGAAAAGCCACAGAGCCTCCCGCCAATAACCAAGTGGAGCTTTGTTTTCTTGTGTGCTGACATGTGTTACCATCCAGCAAGGATTAGGCTCTGGGCATGACCTGCTGGTTTGGAAACCTGAAGCCAGGATATTCAGAATCCCGCCTCTTAGGCATACCCCAAACAACAAAGGGAAGCTATTTGTTTGGAAAGTCCAGTCTCAAGGACTGTCAGAACTAAGAGATCAACTGTAGAGTTATCGGGAAGCTCAATGAATACCTTATTTACACGGCTCCTCTGAAAGGTTTTGTTCCCATGGGGAGAGACAGAGAGAGAGAGGGAGGGAGGGAGACAGACAGGGAGGGAGGGGAGAAAAAGGAAGAAAGTAGGGAAAGAAAAGAAAACAAAACAGGCAGTATAAAGTGGGAGTTAAAACGGGCTCTAAGTTAAAACCCACTTACTAGCTGAGTTCAATCACCTAAGTCTCTGTCTTCTCAAATATTAATGATATGTAAGTTACAGAATTGCTATTAAGAATTCATTGAGGTAATCTCTATAAACTACTTAGTGCGGTGCCTGGAACATGTCAAGTATGCTCAGTGAAGGTTAACCATTATTACTGTTATTTTTAAGTAATTAAATAAGAAGGAGGGAAAAGATGTGCCTATCGTGATGTACAATTCCTTAAACACTACCATTTTGTTAGCTAATCATTCAGAGCCTTGTGAGGAAAGACCAACAATCTGAGTACATCAGTGAATTCGGGTGCCATAAGAACCTCATCAATCTATTCAACTTACGTGTATAGAATTTAGAACCTGGGACACAGTGGATCACCATTTGTTCAGGCTGCACCATGAACAAGGGAAACTGGTGGAGGGGACCTTTCACTTCACAAGGCCTGCACCCTGGCTATGGGTTGCACCACCCCAGAAAAAGAAATGGCAATTTTGTTTGTTGGTTTTAGTTTTGCATAAATGTTCCATATGAACTAGCAGCAGCCCTGGGACCCAATTCCAAATCCCACAGCTTTTATTTATTTATTTATTTATTTATTTATTTATTTATTTATTTATTTTTGAGAGAAAGGGAGAGAGAAAGAGAGCATAAGTGGAGGAGGGGCAGAGAGAGAGAGAGAGAGAGAGAGAGAGAGAGAGAGGGAGAGGGAAAGAGAGAATCCAAAGCAGGCTTCATGCTCTCAGGGTGGAGCCCAATGTAGAACTCCATCTCAGGACCTTGGGATCATGACCTGAGCCAAAATCAAAAGTTGGGTGTTTAACCAGCTAAGCCACCCAGGTGCCCCCCATATCCCACAGCTCTTTATGATTATGACCAAACCCTCCAGCCGTACCCTGACTTCCATTCTCCAGATGAGACTGTAGAGAAGTTCCTTCCCTAGGATCTACCTGGGTAAGGAGGGAGCTATGTTCCAGGGTCCAGACTCTGGGAAAGAGGAACCAGTTCAAACAAGCCTCTCAAACCTTGGGACTCCACCCAGAAACTGAAAAGGATGGGACACTCTTCCTTTTCTTTCTCATTAGAGAGCTCATACCTCAATTCTGCCCAACAGGTATTGCTTGAGTACTGAAGTGTGGGAGTTAGAGGGAAAGATGATGGAAATAAACCACATTTTCTGTCTCCCCTTTCATTCTAGCAGCCCGAATGAACAGTGAAGAACTTCATAGCCAACTTTTGTCATTGAGTCCCTCTGTCTGAAATTCTATCCTCTGACTGACCTAGATTAATCCTGCTTGTCCTGTCAGACTTAAATTTCCATGATGTGCAATCCCATCCAAGAATGAGGTAGGGCCTTTCTATTTCTTCTTTGCATCTTGGACATTCTTCCTGGAATGTAAATCCATGAGGACAGGACCTATGCCTATCTTGTACACAGTTTTAATTTCAGCACCCACAGCGGTACCTGATACATAGCGGACGTTTGGCAAATATTGTTGAATGAGTACATAAATTATTCAGTACAGATAAAGGAAGGGAGAAAATATTATGCAGCCACACTGCCTTCTATATGGCAAATAGAAAGTGGATTCTAGAACATGAAAGGCCCCTTGCCTGAACACCAGGAAGGACTTAGGTATGAACAAGATGGGCCTGCACTTGAATTTGGGGGTGCATGAAAAGGAAAGGCATACTCTGAACAACAGAGAGCAAGAATATCCCAGAACTGGAGTGTGGGGGAGAAGCAGGAAAGATGACATGAGGAAGAGAATCAGGAGGCAGAAGAGAAGACTGGCAGACATCGGAGTGCTCTGTGAGGGGAAGCAGATAATGAGAAAGCCCTGGTGACGGGTACCAGATAGACCTAAAGCAGGAATGTGCCCTGCGTCATTTGAAGTTTACTGCTGTGCTCTCCCATGACCCCAAAACTCTCAGTTCAAGTTCTGAAACACAGAGTCAGTATAGTAACCTTGTTTTCATGATTGCTTTGTGTGGGAGGAGGAGAGACAGACCAGGGTGTGGGAGGGAACAGAAGAGAAAGAGTTGTGTCCCAACCTTGGGTCTGTGTCAGAACAGAAATAAAAGAACAGCTGCAAGAGACAGAGAATATCAGACAGCAGGAAATCAGAGCAAAGCTGACGGAGAATGTAACAAGAATCCTGGGGACATGCTTTGGACTTCAGAGAGACACGAAATGGGAGTTTTGTGCTGCTAATCTCAAAGGGCCAGGAGGTCCCAGCTAATACCTGGGACACATTATGCATTTTGCCATAAAGGTTATTGTTCTCATCTGTGACGCCTTTTGGATTATGAGTCCCTTGAAGGCAGGGATTTTCTTATTTGTAAGAACATCAGTATCTCTAGCACAGTGTCTAACAGAGAGTAGTTACTATTCATTGAATGAATAGATGAATGGCTATCATGGATCTTCTCCATTTTGAACTACCTACAATTAATGAAAAAAATCTGATGGGAATGAAGGAGAAAGGAAGAGAGAGAGAAAGAGAAAGAGAAATATGGAGAAAGAATAAGAATTGTACCCTAATATATAAAATCTGAAGGTTTCCTCAGGCAATGTTTTCTCCCTTATCTCTGGTTTATCTCTCAATCTCTAAAACTTCCCTTGGCATCAGCTCCATGTTCTACAATTAGGTTGAGTGGAGCCAAAGACTGGGGAATGGTCTTTACAGGTGATCCTCCTTTTATGCACAGCCCAACTACATCCCACTAGTCTACAGTCCCAACTCAGTGAAAGCCATGGATTGCCTGGACAGGACTTGATTAGAAATAGTCACATTTCAAGGACAGGATGTATCCAGGACAGCTTTGGCCTCTAAACTACTGAGTTTTCCTACAGCTAGTATTTAAAAATGAATACAAGTTTTCCAGAACTGTATGCAAAAAACTTAATGCAAGTTGTTACATCAGAAGATCAGGAGAGACAACCCTATGATGAAGGTCTGACAGACAATGGAATGAATCTTAACAACATTTAATACTAACTTTAACAAGCTAGTTGATCCTCATTTCCCTGTGTTTTTGATTAATCGACAGAAGGAATAAGTAAAATCTAATATTTTTTAAGAAGTTAAAGGTACAAAACTTAAAAAAAATTGTTGGCACCAGATCTAAATACATGAAAATCCCAAAGTCATTGTGTTTTTCTTATTGTTGAAGTTATATTAAATACTGACATAGCAGTTACTGATAACATAGATCAGTAAGTCAGGCAAAATGATTTCTGATTCTGGTGGCCTGTGTGAATATACCATTAAACTGAAATAATCCACCTCTGAAATTGTAGATAGGATTAAAGTTTAGTTCTTCCTAGATGAAAACATGCTTAAGTAGGACATAAAGTACTGTCTGCATACTCACTGTAATGATCTAACAGGATAGGTATCTGCCCAGGACGCCTCGTACAAAGTATCTGACTTTGGACACAACAATGTACTCTCTCATTAAAAGTGTTATAGAAGTTCTCCTTTCTTAGAATGAAATGCAGTAATTGAGTTCATTCTTAGATATGTTTAACTCTCATCTACACCCATGTTTCAAAAATGTCCTCTCCTTCACTTCTCTCTTCATATGATGGGACAAAACACATCTCTATAAGGCAAGCTCAGTGATGTGTGGTTGCAATATAGTTAGTTCTTACACAATGGCTGTACCCACAATTTCACTTGGTCCATGGTTTATTTGCCCTCAGATTCTGGACATCACAATGGTTTGCATTCCCCAAAGCCAGGATCATGGCTAGTGGGTGGTAGAAAGAAAAGTGCCTGTCATTCTGCAAAGATATGACCTGCCAGCAAAGTGTGGATAAGCTCAAGAAACCATTTCCAAACATGGAAACAGGACTGAATCAGTTTGGGGCATATGGAAGCTTTTGCCAGTTCTTAATTTTGCCAATCTCCCTAGATGATTTCTCAACCACTCAACAACGGGTAAAAGGGAACAGTATAACTTCTACTGCCAACACTTTGCAGCTATTAGAAATTATCAGACTTTTTCCTAATAAGTAAAATAGATATTAGAAAAACTAGGGGTCTGAAGATTATCCCCAAACCCTTTACAATCATGGGACTATCATAGCAGAGTTAACATTTTTAGAAAGTAAGAACTGAATATTTTCATTACTTTCATTACGTGATTAATGGAAGGAACATGTACCCACAACACAAAAGCACAAAGTTCCACAAATGCATCAGCAGTGCTTATTTTATTTTATTTTATTTTATTTTATTTTATTTTATTTTATTTTATTTATCTTTTGGGGGAATTGGCAGAGCCATCTGAGACTTTATTTGGGAAAAGATACTTGAATTAGCTTTTAGTTGGGGGCATGGGCAAGAGGGGGTACCCAGGGCAGTAGACTCCCCCTAAGGGTGGGCTGAGGACTGGGGCTGAGCCTTAAGTGGGTCTCCTGTTCCTGACACTTCCCTGTACAGCTCCTTCCCCTAAGGCTCTATAGCAGCCAAAGGAGCTGGAACGGACCACAGTGGTTGTTCACTTGGACAGGACATCAGACCACTTGGATCTTCCCATCAAGGGTCTCAACCTTCTTCACAACCACAGCCTCAGAGGAGCTGACACGGCTGAAGGGGCTGGAGCCCCCGCCAGAGCTGAAGCTGGACTGGAAGGAGCTCAGGCCATAGTTGAGGCCAGGGCTCATGAGGCTCCTGTAGGCCAAGCTCAGGCTACCTGAGTAGCTGCTGGTGATCTTAGTATGGATACTCAGGTTCTGCATCCCAGACTCTAGCTGGCTCTCCTTGCCCTCCAACAGCATGCAGTAGGTGGTGATTTCAATGTCCAGGGACAGCCTGACATTAATGAGCTCCTGGCACTCATGTAACTGCCGTGTATGTTCTTGGTTTGCTCCAGCTCAGCCAGCTTGGCATTGGCATCCTTAACAGCCTCCCTGCTCTTCTCAACACTAGCAATGGTAGCCTCCAGGGAAGCCCTCTAGCCTTTGTGGCCCTCGATCTCAGCCAGGAGTTGGCTGATATTCTGGTTCATCTCAGGAATCTCCCTCTTTATGCTACAGAGGTCATCGCCTGGCTTCCCAGCCAATGTCTACATCTCCTTGTACTTGATGTGGTCTTGGCCTCATGGTCTCGGCCTCAGCCTGCTTGCAGCTGGTGATGTCCTCATACTGGGCTTTGACCTCAGTGATGATGCTGTCCAGGTCCAGGGCACAGCTGTTGTGCATGGACAGGACCATGGATGTGTCAGAGTTCTGGAACTGCAGCTCACAGATCTTTTCACACAGATGCCTTAAGAAGCTAATCTCTTCCATCAGCCCTTCCAGGTGGGACTCCAGGTCTACCATGTTCACGTAAGTTTCATCTGCATCCTTCTTGATAAGGACAAATTCATTCTCCATGACTGCATGCTCTTTGATCTCCTCCACATATTTATTCTCAAAGTCCTCCACCAGCCCCACATGTTGCCAAGCTCCACCTCCAACTTCAGCTTCCTTAGCCCAGTGTGTCCAGCTGTTGCGGAAGGTTGTTGATATAGCTCTCAAGCATGGTGTCCATGTTGCTCCAAGTTGTTTTCTGCTGCTATAGGAGGCTCTACTTGGTCTCCAGAAATTTGTTCTGCTGTTCCACATGCCACAACTTGTCAGGGAAGGAGGCAAACTTGTTGCTGAGAGTTTTGATCTGCTCCCTCTCCTGGGTGTGCCCAGCCTGGATGCTGGGGTCCATATCCAGCTCTGGTTCACTGAGACAGCTGTAATGCCCCATATACCTCTGGCCCTGCCATAGTCCCTGACCACACTCATGTTGGTGCCTAGTCCACCCAGGAAGCTGCTGCTGGAAGAAAGTGGAGGAGCTAATGCAGGCACCAGGTGCGCTCATGTAGGAGTGGCTGCTCAAGGCCGAGGGGCTGGAGGTGGACACCGTGCAGGACTTCTGGGTCACCCTGATGGACATAGTGGAGGCTGGAGTGGAGGCAAGCAGGCTGAACCTGGCAGAGGTTCAAGAAGGAGCTGAGAAACTGCTTCTAGGTGGGTTATCAATGCTTCTTTATATATTGTCTGTCTTCTATCACTCCATGACTTGGGGTTTCAGAGACTTTGTCTTGTTTTGTTTTCCTATTATTTTTCTCACCAGTTTTCTCTATTTCCTTTGACAACTCTTCTTTCTTCTCTGTTCCTAACAGTAGGTTCTTTTAGAGCAAATCCTTGGTTTTTCTCTCCAAAAGCAATCCCTCAGTGGATTTCTCTGCTCTCAGGGAATTCATCTGTTACTTCTATGTGAATGCTTCAAAATCCACAACCATATTGACAACTGCTTACCAGCCATCTACTACCTGAAAGCCTGTTTCACCTTCAGAACAATAGAGCCAACAGTAAAATTACATCTTTCCTATAAACAAGTTAGGCTGAACATCCCAACTACTCATTCTGTCAGTGGAGGTAAGTCATCATAACATCCAAAGAGCCATATACTAGAAATTAACAAGGGCTAGAAATAAACCCTCCTTCCTGGTGATTCACTACATCACTTTTAGCACCAAGCCTTTTATAAGTTATGTAATTATCCTCTGTTGCTTTCCATTTGTATGCCAGTTATTTGACCAACACTCACTGAGCACTTACTCTGTGCCTGGTACTGCTGCAGGTGCAGGCAGATAGCAAGGATCTTGAAAGACCTTACAGGGTCATATAAGCTTAGAGCACAGAAGCCAACAACACACATACAATGACATAATTAAATTAAAGTGCTCATAAGATCAATATAGAAGGTAAAAGTAGGCTAATGTGACAGAGAAACTGGGGGTAAGATGGTAGAGGCCACATTAGATGGGGAATGCCTCTCTGAGGAGGTAATATTTGAGCTCATACCTGAATACTGAAGATACAGAGATACAAAGATCTAGGAATGTAGTCTCCACCCAAAGTATATTCGAGAGCTCTGAGATGTGGACAAGCTTGGCATATTTGAGGAAGAGTAGAAGGAAATGAATCAACAGAAGGCAAATATCAATCAGCTTGTGTGGATTCTGTAGGGTTTCTCAACGTTAGCACCATTGACATTTGGGGCCAGATAATTCTTTGCTATGGGGAGTTCAGTGCAGTGTAGGATATTTGGCAGTATTCCTGGGCTCTACACACTGTGGGCCAGTAGGCTCTCCCTAGTGATAACCAAAAAATGTCCCTGGAAATTACCAAATGGTAAGCAAAAAAGCCTCCAGTTGAGAACCATTGTTGTAGTCCAAAGTAATAAATTTTGATAAATATTCTAAGTAATAGAAAGCTATCAAAACATCCTAGGCAGAGAGTAATAGAATGAGTTACACTGTAGGATGTTCATGCTGGCTGTAGTGGAGAGAGACAAGAGTAGAGGCAGGGCAGAAATTACAAGGCCACAACAGAAATTTGAGTCCGGGATGATGGACTAAGGTAGTAGCCAAGAGGATTCATCTAGGAATTAGGTGGCAGGTATTGAGAAGAAGAAAAGAATCAAGCAAGATGCTTAGGTTCTTTGCCAGAGCCATGAAGTAGTTGGAGCTAAGCCCTAAACCTGAGATAGCAATGCCATTTATTGATGCAGAAGACTTGGAAGTAGATTTGCCAATGTAAAGGTTGGAAATCAAGAGTTCCCTTTGCCATATTAAGTTTGAGATATCTCTTAGTATCCAAGTGGAGGCATCCAGTAGGCAGTTAGATGTATATGGGGTGTGGCACTCTGAGGAGAGGTCAGGCTTGGAAATTTAAGTCTAGAGATGGAATTAGAAGATAAGAGATTAGATGGGATCACCTACTGTATTAGCTTCCTGTGGATGCTGTAACAAATGACTATAAACTGGCGGCTTAATAAAACAGAAATTTATTCTCTCACAGTCTGGAGGCCAGAAGTCCAAAATTAAGGTGTCTATAGGAGCTGCACTCTCTCTGGAGACTCTAGGTGAGAAAATTTTTTGCTCTTTTAGCTTCTGGTGGCTGTCACCAAACCTTGACTTGTGGCCTTGTGTGACCATATCACTCCAAGCTCTACCTCTTTTGTCACACTGCTTCCTCCTCTTCTGTCTCAATTCTCCCCTGTGTGTCTCTTATGAGGACACTTACCATTAGATTTATGGTCTACCTGAATAATCTAGGATGATCTCTTCATCTGAAGTTTCTTAACTTAATTACACTTGCAAAGACCCCTTCTCCCAAGTAAGGTAACATTCACTAACATTCACAAGTTCTGAGGATTAGGGTGTGGACACATCTCTTCACGGACCACCATTCAGCCCACTACACCCAGAGAGAGAGTGTAGAGAGAGAAGACAAAAAGTTCCTCCAAGGTGGATAGAGCCTTAGAGACTCCAACATACAGAAGTTGGTAAAGGAGGAGGAACTAGGAAAAAATGGCTGGGCAGCATGGCAGTCACAGACAACTAGAGAGGGCCTGTGGGTCATGTTTCTTCTGTATCTCCCATGTTTCTTTGCACCAGATTTGTCCCAGTATAAGTTTAAAAGATGATCCTTGAATTGAAATCATTACTTATAGTGATATTCTGAAAAAGCCCATTGCCCATGCCATTAAACTGCTTTGAGATTATCAGAAAAACTCACGGACTTCCCCCTTTGCAAGTGGGAAGACAGAGAGAGAGAGAGAGAAAGAACCTTTTCATTTTGTGCCAGGTTTTTATTATAACAGTAATCATCACTTTTCTTTTAATTCTTCATTCCTAAGCCCACAAAGTGCTAACATTTGAAACCTATTTAGGAAATTTTTGGAACTTGCAGCAAACTTCCAAAGTTAAATTTAGGATCCAAACCTCCATGATTGGTCTGTGAAGTGAAAAGGAAGGATAGTGATGATTTGAGGGAACTGATTTCCTCTAATGCCTTGATGTGGGGATGGGATAGACATCTCAGGGATGTAATTAATTCCTCACTCCTAGGGAAAATATACTGCTTGCCTTGTCATAAAAATAATAGATTCTATGTTACCAGTAACTCTATAGTCAATACATCTCAGCTTTACTTACTGATGAACAAACATACCCTAAAATCCTTTGAATAGAAATACATAGGGTCAAAATGTCATCTATCTTATAATGTCAAAATTGGATCTTAAATCAAAGTAAAATTGAATGTATGACCTCAGAATTCAGAATGGTCCTTCCCCTCACCCCCAAGTATGGCTCCCTTGGTGGCTGGCAGAGCACTCTAGGACTTAACCCTCAAAAATTCCAGGGGGAGCAATGTGAGGGAAAATTTCAACTTTTCTTCTAACAAAGTCATCTTGCTTCTACGAGGGAAATGATGACTGAAGTAGTCTGTCTGAGATGGTTGAAGACTACCAGATGAGGTGTGAGGAATTTTCTACAGTTTCCCTCTAGCCATGCAACTGTGGACAAGTTGCAAGGTAGAGCTATTTGGGATCCTGATTTCCTTCATGGGATATGGATTCGGAAATTGCAGTCTTAAACTTTTGATCCCCTTTCCTACATCTTCCATCCTCTCTCCTAGCTGCCACAAGGTCGTAAGAGGTAAACAAAATTACTTAAGACTCCCAAGCAAGTACAAAAGTTATTAAATAATGGACCAATTAATTAACTTGGTGTACAAAGTTGAAAAAAACCATATTTTATATTTAAAATCAGAGTATTTAAAGTACAATGATATATCTCAAATCTTTGAGATTAAATTTCACTTGTACTTTCCTCATGTTAACTAACACACGTCCCTATACCCACCCCCAATATAACATATGACATATATCCAAACCAATAATCTGATTTGAGTAAGTACTTGGATGGGTAATGTGCATTTAATGGAAACATAACCACATACTTTTTTTAGAAAAAAAATTAAAATAATTCCTACTATTTAAGAATACTAAAAGTAAATTTTAAAATGCCTTGAAAAAATGAAAGTTAAAGTAGAAAGAATGTCAAGGAATTGCTGAGGCTAAGAAATGATGCACGGCTTGCCAAAAGTCAAAGAGTTCAACAAGCAGCTCTTTGATGTGACTAGAGAATTAGCTTTTTCTGCACTGTGTTCACTACATAAGTGGAAGGGTATTTTTGCAAGAAAAGTGGCAGCAGGCCTTTTCCCATCAGGCTCTGACAGGAGTGAGCAGCCCTGGGTTCCAGTTCAGGCTCTGTGACCTTGTTTTGTGATTGAAACTAGTTTTTGCCCGTTTCTGAAGGTCCTTTCTGTCCATCTGCAAAATAGGAGTAATAATGAACACACTGACTCATTCACAAGTTTGTTGTGAGAAAAACATATTAGTGGATATGGAAGGGTTTGAGAAGGCTTAAAGATGCATGCCATTTGTGTAGTATATGGAATCTGTATTGAGACCTTCTGACACTACCCAGGCCTTATAAGCAACTAGGATAATCACTATTCTTTCCATTAGACCTCCTTGAATAATAGAGTAGCTATCATGTATTTAGTGTGTCACATACATGAACAAAGCATTTAACACTGATCTTTGATATAGGGTTATTACTTTCATCTTTATAGATGGGCAACAAAGTCCAGAGGGATTAAATGGCTTTCCAAATCACAATTCTGATAATAGAGAAATTGGGCTTTGACTCCAAATCTGATTCCTAAGCACATACTCTTATACACTAGGTCATACAGACCCAAAGCCAGAGAGATGTGAAACCTGGCCCCTGACTTCATGGGTGAGTATGTTGATGGACCCTAGCCTACTTCCTACTTCTCTTCATCAATTCTCAAGAGCCTTTCAAATGAGAAGCATCCAGTAGGTCCCTGCATGGAAGATCACAGTGAACTTCCCTTGGGAAGGACCCTCTGTGTTTATGGGGATTGGCTTTTCCAAATAAAGACCACAATTTAAAGATCCATTACATGGGTGAAATTTGCCAAGACACCCTTGGGATCTAATACGTGAGTGAGTCCATAAGCTTCTTATCACCTGTCACCTTCCTACATCTATTCTCCATGTACCAAAAAAAAAAAAAAAAAAAAGTCGGGGGGGGGGGCGCGGAATTAGAGCTAAGATCACCCAAGCTCTACATTTTATTTTACTCTGAGTTACACTTCCCTCCACCTCTCCCACCAAGCTTCCTTCCAGTGGTGTTCTGAATATGAGTGCTCAGGGGGCATTACTGATTGTATGGCTGAGTAAGAACTGATTGACCCAATAAGAAATACGTTTGAGTATGATGAAATAAAAACAATCACTCTTTGGGGTGCCTGGGTGGCTCAGTCAGTTAAGCATCTGACTTCAGCTCAGGTTCATTATCTCACAGGTTGTGGTTTCGAGTCCCTCGTAGGGCTCAGTGCTGACAGCTCAGAGCCTGGAGCCTGCTTCAGATTCTGTGTCTCCCCCTCTCTCTGCCCCTCCCCTGCTTGTGCTCTGTCTCTCTCTCTCAAAAAATAAACATTGAAAAAAAATTTTTAACAAAAACAATTACTCTTCTCATTTCAGTTTGTATCTACTTCTTATTTGGATTCCATCTTAATTTGTGTTAGCCATGTTTAAGACCTTTGAAATCATCTTTGATGTTCTCCCTTACATTTCTTTAACCATTCAGACCATTCCTACTGATAATTTCTTAGTAATATTTCTAGATTTATGCCTTCCTTTTTATTTAAAACATATCTAATTGAATTCCAGGCCCTCATTTTGAAAAAGACACAAATTTCCAAGTAAGGCCAGGCTTCCCTTTTGTTATCCCTTATATCTGTCTTGTACATGGTTGCCAGACTAATATTCCCCAAATACTTTTTTTTCACTTTCCCATTCTTGCTCTTGACCTCTTTAGCCAACTCTGCTTTATCTATGAAATTAAGCCAAAATTCTTTGCCTGATAGTCACGTCCTTATAACATCTGGATATAAGCAACCTTTCTAAACACATCTCCTATCTCTACTTGAACCTGTTGCTTTGGGCAGACTGTCTTTCTACTGCTCCCCTGTAAATAATGCTTTGTGCATTTTGATCTCTAAACAGTGGCTCAACAGTGGCTTTCTCTCCCTTAAAATCCCTTCTGTTCTCTGTTTCTCTCTTCCAAATCTTCCACTGAAGACCCAATTCAATTCTTGCCTTCCTGAAAAGCCTCCCCTGGTTATCTCAGTCCACGGTAAAATATGGGGAAACACACCCTCTCAATCCCAGCCATAACTGCCTCAGGGCCCATGCACCATCTAAGCACACACACACTATGTGGGATGCTTTGTATTATGGAATTGAAGTATTTAACATTTCATATGTAAATATTTAAACTTCCCATTACACTACACCTTCTCTGAGGACAGAAGCAGTTTGGGATGGTGGAAAAGAACATGAAGACTAGAGCCAGACTGTTTGGGTTCAAGTCATCACTTACTACCTGGCTGATCTTAGGCAATGTATTTTCTTACATCTCAGTTTCTGTAGAGGCCATTCTAGGCAACCAACCTGAGCCGTAGAAACCTGAGTAGGTAAAAGGGCCCACCTGACTGAATACAAACAGGCCCATCAGGTGACCCACCTCAGAATATCCATTAGCCCTAGCTGACCAATGGGTTACTCACACCCAGGCACAGGTTCCAAAAAAGGAAAATTCTGTCCATTCCCATACTTCCTCACCCACCTCCCCACCTTAACTACAGCCCCCCACCACTGCCTCCTGGCAGATGGTCTCCCCTCTGCTGTCCTGCCTGCTACTCCCTCACAGTGTATTCAATAAACTTCTCCTTTGTTCTGCCTTGGGTGAATTCTTTTACCGCTCTCACTGCTGGCCTCTACCTGATCCAGTCACACTACAGTTTCCTCATCTGTAAAACTGAGAACAATATTATACTTTCCTCATAGACTTCTTGTGAGGATTAAATGAGTTAATGAATGTAAGGTACTTAAACAGTGCTGGGTGTATAGTAAGTACTTTGTACATGTTACCTATTATTCTTCCTTACATATTTCCCAGTGTATAGATATAGATATATATAGAGATGCATATAGACACATTTATATGCACATATGAATATCGATATACACATATGTCTATATTCATATCTATATATCTATATATGGAAGGACACTTGATCAGTTAAACAGTTAATCTGGGGAGTGTGGAAATTCCATCTATTTTAGGAATATATATATATGCTCCCCTCCAGCTCAGTTTTAGGTCTAGGACTGCTGTAGCTGCTCATTCTTCTCTTCCTGACTGCATGCAAGTGTTCTTCTGGGACAGAGAGATGGGCTGCACACTTATTTATTTTCAGTCAAGACTTGCACTAGCAAAGGGACGCCTGGGTGGCTCAGTGGGTTAGACATCTGACTCTTGGTTTCGACTCAGGTCATGATCTCACAGTCATGATCTCAGGGTCGTGAGATCAAGCTGTGTATCAGGCTCTATGATGAGCACCGAGTGTAAAAGTGCTTGGGATTCTCTCTCTCCCTCTCTGCCCCTCCCCCACTCATGGTTTCTCTCAAAATAAATAAAAATAAACATTAAAAAAATAAGAATTTCATTGGCATTGAAATGCCCATTTTCGTTGAATACACTTTTGCATTTGAGACATACATATTCCTTAGACGGCAATCATGAGTCTATATAAAAGGGTGCTTTTGTATTATAATTTGTGTTCAAATTATATGTTCAGTTTGGAAAAAGGATCTAGGACTCTACCCATGAATAATCTTCCTCAATTTAAAAAAATAAATAAGAGAAAACAACTGGGGAAAAGTCCCCACTGTTGGATAATGAAGCCATTTAAGGCACATGGGTAGGCAAAATTCCAGTTTTTAAAATATCTTTTTTTTTGTTTTAAAGATATGTACAGATTACAAGATATGATTACATGAAGATCAATATATTTAAATATTTTTAAAACCTGAAATAAAAGTGTGATTTTATAATACAGCAAGTAAAGCCTGTATGAAAAGAACACATGTAATTGGTAACACTGAGGAGAAGGGAGGTGAAGGATCTGAGGAGAGAGCAGCAGTCACTGTGTAGACAGACAAGGGCTATGTGTCAGGAGGAACAAGGCCCTGACAGGAATCCTGGCCTTCTGGAAGGTATGAGGGGGATAGGAGGCCAGTGACAGGGGCTCTGCCCTACCTCTTCACACTCTGATCCATTCCTCACCTAGCCCAGAGGGGTCGAGCTTTGTTAGAGGAAAATTACTAGAGAGGACCAAGTATCCCTGGTTCTCAAGGGAGCTCACCAGTACTCAAGCTCATGCTTAGGACGTTCACGTTAGTGATCCTTGGCAGTCGATATTAATTCCTAGGAATCTATAATAAGCATGGCGATTTTGCAAATTATGAAAGTATAATAACATATTCTATATAGTACGAAGTGTTGAAAGCCTCATGACGTGTACAATTTCAAGCAATTTTTTCCCTTTTTTTTTTTCAAGCAATTTTTAATTTTCAAAAGGAATGGCTACAGTTGGAGAAAGGCTGGGTCCCAAGGAGTGTCTCCTTTTCCTGCCTGAAGTTGATACCTCTACCACTTATTTCTGAGAACACTATGCCTTTAATCACCAATTAATACCTTCAAATAGTCGGTGAATATTTAATGAGCACCTCTCTTGTCCCAAGAGTGATGAAGCCTATGAAGAGAGAAGTGCAAGGTATTATAGAATCTTAAAAACAATGGTGTGCCCATTAAAAACTTCAAAATAGAACCAGTGCAAAAAAACTTATTTCATGTTTTTGTAAACTCTCAACACAGTTCGGATAATCAACCAAACATTTTAGCTGAAAATGAATAATGTGTTCAAACTCATAAGTGAGGGTTAAAAAAGCATCGTCTTCCTATCCCTTACTATAGTGAAGTTCCAAGGTCACTTCTGTTAGTTATGCTAATGGAACCAAGACCTTTTTTTCTTTTTTTCACATTAGAATCTTCCCAGGGGGAGGCCAAGGACTTATTAAAGGAAAGGAAAGAATGTGGGCATTGCAGGAGTCTGAGTGAGAATTCTGACTTTACTATTTTCAAACCGTGTAGTGTTGGGAAAATTACTCAACTCTCTATGAGTTTCAGTTTTCTCTTTTATAGAATTGGGATAAAAATAATTCCTTCTAGAGTTGGTATACAATTAGAAGTAAAGCTTTATAAAGCATTTGGCACAATGCCTGACAAAGTACTTAATAAATAGTATGTTTTAGTATCATTGCTGGAAAATGCCAAATTCTCAATTTTTCATGACCTGTACATATATTAATGAAGAATATGCTAAATTGTTCTATCTGGAAAGATGAATTAAATACCTACCATCCAATGTGATCAATTAAAATACCAATAAGAACAACTGAATGGTAAAACTTAATATTCATATTTAGCTTGCTATTACATTATTTCTGGCATTTTAACCAATCTGCAGTCTTATTGGAGTGGAATTCAAGAATCACGTATAAAATCAATGTGTTAATTCAGAATACATAATTACAAGTAACTTGGATTCAGACAGAACATCCTTTTTTCTCAAAACAAAAAAAGAGACCCTTTTCTCATAAATTAAAAAATTTTGTTTCATTGGGGTGCCTACATGGCTCTGTTGGTTAAGCATCTGACTCTTGATTTTGGTTCAGGTTATGGTCTCATGGTTCGTGGGATGGAGCCCTGCATCAGGCTCTGTGCTGACAGCAGGGAGCATGTGTGGGATTCTCTCTTTCTCTTTCTCTTTCTCTCTCTGCCCCACCTTCACCCTCCCTCTCAAAACAAATAAATAAACATTAAAAAAAATCAGTTTTGGATATTTCAGAAGGAAAAGCTAAAGACAAAAAAGACAGCCATTTCACTGAATTTCAATATCAGGAGAAGGAATAATCCATATATGGTAAATGAAGTCTTAATGAATTTTATCTCTTTCCATTTAGGATGCTTACTTACTAGTGAAGGGGGATTTCCAGTCCCCACTTGTACTTTTTCCATGGCAGGGAGGTGGGGACTTACTGACTCGTTCACCCTTCCTCAATCACTCTTCAAGCAGGGGGATGAGTCGCCTCCCTGATTGTTGTGACTGGGAGGAGGTACTGAGCAAGCTTAGATCAAGCCATCCCCTGCTGGTTCTGCATCCCCCAAGAATCTTACTCAACTGGTCCTTGTGATAAGTTTGAAAGGATGGGCTCTCTCCAGCTTTGCCTGAGATTGGGTGAGGAAATTTAATTCTGGGGTAAAATATTAAAGAAGCTCATTATGGCTACACATTTAGCCACATCCCCAAATTCACCTTAGTTTTTTTTGTTTTTGTTTTTGATTTGAAGTTTATTTATTTATTTTGAGAGAGACAGAGACAGCATGAGTGGGGTAGAAGCAGAGAAAGAGGAAGATAGAGAATCCCACTGCCAGCGGGGAGCCCGATGTGGGGCTCAAACTCCTGAAACCGTGAGATCATGACCTGAGCCAAAACCAAAAGTCCAATATTTAACCAGATGAACCACCCAGGGGCCCCAACTTCAGTTTTTTGGGGTTTTTTTGATTTTATATTTAAATCTTCATCTGTTTCCTATGTTTTGTTTCTCAGTTGTTTCCAATCTCAAGAATAGATGTAATTTGCATTTTGTGATGAAAAAACCCAAGTCCAGAGAAGTAGCATATGTAGCCCAAGGTTATGCAGCTAGTAAAGAGCTGACTTGGAATTTCAGCCTTGGCCTGCTTTACAACACAATGAGGTTTCTTTTCAGGACACAATGCTGCCTTCCTTCTGTTAAACAGTAAAGATAACTACTACAGCAATAATGAAAGTCCTGGTCCTATTGTGAAGCTATAAATTTTCATTGTTGGGTCCCAACAAACTTGCTGTTTCTTCATGTACTGCTGCTGTCGGTAACAGAAAGTGTCTGCTCTGAACTTCCATCAGTACACACTGTGTCTGCATGAGCCAAGCACACACAGAATAAGACAGGACAGAATTATCCAGGCTGTAATGTCTATCAATTCCTCCCGCCATCTGCTTCCTCCCAACTAGTCTCACTGTTCAGGACAAGTGCTTTTTCTTGAGTTATGTATACAATATAAGGAAGATTTGAACATCTTCATACTTGGTTAAAACTTTCTCCTTGGATAGAAGTAGACCAGAATACTTAATAGTCCCCTGGTTACATTATTTTCACAACATTCAAGTATCTTCCTCTGTTTCCACAGCCCGGCTAGTTTATGGCTCTGACTTTCTGGGACACACCTTGGTATTACCTATATTTAACTACGTTAACTATATGTTTTTTTTATTTTCTGTATTCTTGATGCTCGGACATCTGAGGTTTTACCAACTAGCAGAGACTACCTTTCCCAGGTTAGCTAATTCCTAGAGATAGTAAACAACTTGCCTTGCCTTTGAGCACACCTTTGATATGCCAACCAATCCTGGGTCCATAACCCCCTTGCACCTCTATGGCACTCCTTTGCTCTAATCATCTCAAGGCCAAGTATTAGACAATAGGGACCAGCCCCCTTCCCATACCACCACAGCCCACAGCACTCAGATGATTCCAACTATCCAACCTTACTTAAACTTCTCACCCTGCCTTGCCCATCCTTAGCTGGAAAACCACACTGAAGGCTTTTGCCCATGCTCTCCCCTTTCTCCTTCTGCCTCCTGACCAACCCTGGTTCTTCCCCTGTGGTCCTTCATGGCTTGGCATGTCCCCTCGTCTTGGGAACTGTGAGTAACAAACTACCTTTTTAAAGGTGATTGTCTCCTGATTTGTTGGCTTCACCATACCTGAGTAACAAATCCTTGGGTACCTTTTAAAACAATCTTGTACCCTTGCAAATAGCAATATACCACAGGTATTTTAATATATTTGCCTTTCTTGTGGCAAGTTATACTCTGAAAACTATAGTATTACAAATCAATGAAATGATCATTTTCTGGACTTCTTTAGAAAAATAAGACTATTGAGATGAGGATATGGTGGTTTTTTGCTTCTGTGATTTCTTTTAATGGAATGTTATGCTTTCCAAAATTGATTAAATGCATTTATTTGATAGTGGTTTAGAGTGAAAGAAATCTGAAGCCACCTGGTTGCCTCACAGCTTCAAACAGAATTTTTCAATAAGCCTCATGAAGACAGTAATTATTTTCATTATAAAATATTTTGAAAATGGAATGAAGCCAGAATCAAACTAAACTAAATATAAGTTTGATGTATATTCCAAAGGAAAAATACAGGATAATGAGGATTAACTCAATAATGCATTTAAAAGTAGCTAGCTAGGGGTACCTGGGTGGCTCAGTCGATTCTAAGTGTCCGACTCTTGATTTTGGCTCAGGTCATGATTTCATGGTTTGTGGGTTCAAGCCCCATCTTGGGTTTTGCACTGACTGCGTGGAGCCTGCTTAGGATTCTTTCTCTCTCTCTTTCTCTCTCTCTCTCTCTGCCCCTCCTCCACTCATGTTCTCTCTCTCTCTCTTTCTCTCTCTCTCAGAAATAAATACACAGTAAAAAATAAAATAAAAGTAGCTAGCTAGATGACCAACATGTAATAGAATTTTTAATAATTGTTTTTCCTACCAATGTGCCTGTAACAGCACTCAACTCGATTTGTGTTGCATTTTTTTAGAGGGGTGTGGCATAAGGTGGGGGAGAGGCACGGAGGGAGAGAATCTTATGCAGGCAGCAGGCTCCATGCTCAGTGCAGAGCCTGATGGGGGGCTTGATCCGAAAACCCTGGAAGCATGACCTGAGGCAAAATCAAGAGTCAGACACTCAATAGGTTAAGCTACCCATGTGCCTCTATGTTGCATTTTAGAAGGAAGAAACATTATGGAAAACTTACAGCAGTCTTTCAGGGTTAAGGCAATATTTCTTAACCTTTTTTCATAATTACTTTGTAAAGAATTTTTTTTTCCTATTTTGCCTCATCCCACGAAATGCTAATACTACAGATATACTATACCCTTGTGTAGGTACTGCAGCACTTTGGAGGCCCACAAACCATGATAATAGCCAAGATAATTTTTGCCCCCCAAGAACTAATTTTCACCCCTGTGAGTGATATCACCCCATTGATAACCAGTGAGTTACCAATCGTTCTTAACCCTGGCTGCACATTAGTACTATCGTGAAGGCTTTTAATTACCAAGTCCCCACTTAGCTATTTTTATGCAATTTGTCTTTTTTTTTCAACGTTTTTTTTTTTTATTTTTTTTTTATTTTTGGGACAGAGAGAGACATAGCATGAACGGGGGAGGGGCAGAGAGAGAGGGAGACACAGAATCGGAAACAGGCTCCAGGCTCTGAGCCATCAGCCCAGAGCCTGACGCGGGGCTCGAACTCACGGACCGCGAGATCGTGACCTGGCTGAAGTCGGACGCTTAACCGACTGCGCCACCCAGGCGCCCCTTATGCAATTTGTCTTGAGAGGGGACCCAGGCTTTGTTGTTTTAAAATTCGGGGGGGGGGGGCAGGGGTTGGTGGATAAATAAAGATCCTTCAACTACTAACCAGAGAGGACTATTCTAAGTGCTTACCCAATGCTTTAAGTTGTGCCAAGCTAAGCAAATAACATGATATGGCCTGTTTATAATTTACCTTGATTATAAATTTACATACATCAATTCCTTCACACTGTAATGAAAACTTATATATTTGTACAGATTCCCACGTATAGTCAGGAGATGGATGTAGTGGAGAAAATGCTTCTGGAATAAAAAGAGAAAGTGGGCAGTGATCATGATTCCAGTAACATGGCATTTGAAGGAGAAAATCCCCCCTTTTCATTTCGGGGTCAGCACAGGGATGTTACCTGGGCCTAAGAGCACTGGCAGGAGAGCACTCAGTTTGCGTCTGACCCCAGGAGGGCCTGTTTGGGTAGAACAGTGTTTTCTAAGTGTGGATCTTAGAATTTATTAGAAATTGCAGTTATCAGACCTTACCCCTGGGGCGTGGGGACAGTGATCTGTGGTATTAACAAGCCTACCATGTGATTGCAAAGCACTCTGGGAGTCTGAGAATCACTGTGGTAAAACCTGCCTTTGAGCACTTCATGTCCCAACCACTTCCTTTCTTACCTAAGAAAATTTACCTTTCATTCCTACTGCTAATTTTTATCCTGTACTTGATTAATTTGTTCTTAATTCCTATGAACAAGGATTGTAACAACCTGGATCATATTCGTGCAATCAATTAACTTTAAACACTCCATCTTTAATAAACCACAGTTGGTTATATTAAACCAGACAAAGCTCTAAACCAACCACTTTGTACCTCTCTTTATATAATTTCTGTGGGGGTGGGGGATGAGGGTAGAGTGGGAATGAGGGTTTTTTTTTCTTTTGCTTATAGAGTTAACTAGCCAAAGAAGTTTCCTTTTGGACCATTATAGACATGTAAAATTCTTTATCTTTTGCTGGAAATACCAAATATTAATCAGATCCCCCAAAGCTAGGGTGACATTAAATGAAAAGCAGTTTAGACTATGGTGATAATGGCATCCTGTCTCTTGGTATTATTTAAATCATGCCAATTCCTAACCTACCCTGTCCTCCTAAAATTGTATACATATATATATATATATATATATATATATATATATATATATGTATATACATACACACACACAATGCTATGGTAGCACTTCCTACTAAAACTTAAAACATATCCTACAGGCTAGAATTAAACTGTTCCATTCCCTTAGGTTGCTTTCATTGTTGTTTTAATTATTCATAGAGTTTGAAATTGCCTTTTAACACAGGAATAGATCCTAAAGCAGAAGTGTGATGATTATTTCTTTAGGGCTGTGACTTATTTTTTTATAATGTTTATTTTTCAGGCGGGTGGGAAGGGCAGAGAGAGAGGAGGAGAGAGAATCTAAGCAGACTGACAGCAAAGAGCCTGAAGGGGGGCCTGAACTCACCAACCATGAAATCATGACCTGAGCCGAAGCAAGACACTTAACCAAATGAGCCACCCAGGCACCCCTGGGAATTATTAATATCATACTGATTCCAACCTTACAGGGACAGAGAGAGCTGAAGACAACAGAGGATGAAGAGCAGAGTGTGAGACAATAAACTCATTTCAGGTGGCTTTAATCAAACTTAGGAGGACTGGAACTGAAGGCCATCCTCCTCCTCTGCATTTCAAGAGGAAATGTTGCTTTAATAAGGCTCAGGTTGTTGACATGAATATGCTTAGGAAATAATATCATATGGGAATCCAGGCATTAAAACAAAGTGCTGTATCAGATTTGCTATGTAGCTTAAAAGAGAAAGCTGCAACACATTACATGTCTCACTGCCCATAAAAGGTAATATAACTCTGCTTGTGACCTTATTGTTCAAATATACATTGTGCCTGATGTAAACCATTTTCCCCATCTGGCTATAAAAGAGATAATACAGAGATGATAGAGAAGTTTATCACTAGAGACTCTGAAGTTCATAGAATTAAGTCAATCTGCTTAAAGATAAATTAAATGGACTTAAAGCCTAAAAGTGTAATTTTTTTTTAAAGATTTGAAACACCAGGTTTTAAACAGTAAAAAAAAATTCATCTTTATAGAACACAGAGATTAAGAAGGGTATTTGATCAAATTTCTAGCTACATGAGAGCAAGACAATCAATTCAGTAAAATATTGGTCAGCTCAAAGTACTTGACCCAAAAGTCCTAACCTAAATGTATTTCTTTTAATCATAATGCTTTTAATAGAAAAATAAAAGCCTTTTATTGAATTTGTTCTTGAAATACTCATAGAATTCTTTCTGCCCTTTATATAAAAGATTTAGAAAAGACAACATACTAAATTATTTTATAATGGATTTACAACATTAGAGTGAAATTATAAGGAGACTAAACACACTTTAGTGTAACTTTCTAGGATTTTACAATCTCCAACAATATTAATGAATACATAAAATGTATTAGAGCAATTCTAATGAAGTTTGAAGAACATAAAAGGAGTAACGAGTTACTACTTTAATTTTATAATTAGAATGCAATGGAGAGCAAGCAACGGCATTCAGGACTCATACAAGAAGGCAGAGCCTAACCCAGGATCTGAAGGCCAGACTGTAACATCCTCTGATACCTCTTCTCTTCTTCTTTTGGTGGCAATTTTCTAAAACTGGGTCACAGAAAGAACGAGAAAGTCAGTGACCCCTCCTGATCATGTCAGCTGTTTTCAAAAGAGCACTGGAGTTTACCAAATAGCACGTCTTGCTTGAGCCCTCATTTGGCAAGAAAGTGCTGTTTCTGCCTGATGTCTTACCTTTCTTTCTAAACCAACAATGTCAGGTCCTACACAGAAAATAAAACCCATATACACCACAGAAGAACACATGCTTTTAAGTTTATGGCATCTGGAGCTACTTACAGCATTTTATGTAGAGAAGTTTCTGGATGGAAGTTGTTTTGTGTGCCTGTCCTTCCCATTTCTTTTCTTTCAGTCTACCTCTGATTATCTTGGTAGATGACATGATCTCAACCTACCTTTATCTAGAATGCCCTACAGTGAACACATCTTGCTTTTTCCAGGTATTTTCCTATTCGTGTTTTTCAAGAAAGTGTTATTTGGTCAAATAGCTGTTTCCAAACCAGCTGTAAGAAAAACTTTTGAGGGATAAATTGTTGACTATTTTGCTTCCATATATATAGCACCCTAATTTTGAAGTCAGTATATTATAGAACTTTAGAAGATAGCTATATAGGAATAATTTTGGGCCTATCAGCTTGCTTTTTATTTTTTATTTTTTGTTTTTTTTAATGTTTACTTTTGAGAGAGAGAGAGAGAGAGAGAGAGCATGTGCAAGAGGGGCAGGGGCAGAAAGAGGGGGACAGAGGACATGAAGCAGACTCTGTGCTGACAACAGCAAGACTGATGTGGGGCTCAAACTCACAAACCACGAGATCATGACCTGAGCTGAAGTCGGACATTCAATCGACTGAGCCACCCAGGTGCCTCTCATCTTGCTTTTTAAAACCTGTGTAGTAACGACCCTGCAATGTCATGTCTTAGTTTCTAATATCTTTAGCTTAATAGATAAGAATAACACATCTTACTTTCTTGTCCCAAGTAACGTATGTTTCAATGTATCCTGCCTTGCAAGATAAACTAAAGATATTCAAAAAGTCATTGCAGTATCTTGAACTACTAGAGAGTAATTCAAATCTGGTTCCAATGTTATTAATTCAAGTCTTTTTTTTTTAAGTATGCAGTCTTAGCTTTTAGAATTTCTTTTCTTTCTTCCTTAACTCATCTTGTTTTGGGGACAATTACAGAGTTTTAGTCATGGGCGATTTATTTCTATCAATATTCTCCTATAGTAACACGACAGTGATCTTTGGAACCTAGACTGGTATATAGTAAAACATCTTTTATCAGAATTCTCTATGCTCTTTGAATAATTTTAAAATAATTTTAAAATAATTTAAAAAATCCTACTGCAAAGAGCAATGGATAATAAGGAATTAAAGAGACAACCTGACTCTAAAATATAGTCAGAATAGGGGCACCTGGGTGGCTCAGTCAGTTAAGCATCCGACTCTTGGTTTTAGCTCAGCCCATGATCTCATGGTTCATAAGTTCAAGCCACGTGTTGGGCTCTGTGCTGACAGCACAGAATGTGCTTGGGATTCTCTCTTTCCCTCTCTTTCTGCCACCTCCCCTGCTTGCTTGCACATGTGTGCTCTCTCTCCCTCTCAAAATAAATAAATAAACTTAAAAAAATTTTTTTAATATAGTCAGGATATACTACTATAGGAACTTGGGTAGTTGAAAATAATAATGGCTCACATTTCTTAAATCCTTACTATGTGTTGGGCACAGCATTATATATTCCTTATCATTAAATAAACAGCAAGTCCAAGGGACAGGTACCATAATTGTGCCTGTTGTTTGTTTTATGAAGAAACTGAGGTTTAGAAAGGCCAGCAACTAATTCAAAGTTATACACTCCTAAGTGGTAAGGCAGGATACAAACACAGTTCCTCCTGACTTCGTGCTTAACCACCACACCATCCTCTCCCCTATCTATATAACCCTAAATTCCCTCTCAATGATGTATACTTTTAGTGTTGACTCAAACTCCACCCATAATTTATTTTTAAGGCATCATAGATAATTGTTAGAACTACATACAAAGCCTTTGAAGGACTAAATAAGCCAATTATTTCCTTGCTCAAGGACATAAGTTGTCAAAATATTTCCTAAACAACAAAAACAAATATAATAAGCATGGTGGGTAAAACTTGCCCAATTGTATTATTATCCTTGTAACTGTTTCTGTCATTGGTTGGTAAAACATGGCCTTAGCCATCACCATCACCATTAAATAGAACTTGACTTCAGTTTGCATCAGCATGAAAGTTAGTGATTAGCCCAACTTACTTTCAGCTAAGGAATGTTGCTGTTTGACTCAAGTTGGTATGTGTCCTTGTTCCTTTATTTACTACCAAGAGTCATTGTTTTGTTTTCACTGCAGATAGTCCAAAAAAGAATGGAGGAGTTAGCTAAGAAGCTGGGAGTGGGTAACTGTCTTGATTTGTCCAGGACTGACGAGTTTCCCAGGAAGCAGTACTTTCAGTTTTAAAATCGGGACAGTCTTAGGAAAACTGCCATGTATCAGTACCAGGAATGGACTTCTAATTTCATTAATTCTTCTGTTACAATACCTATCTCTCCTAGTCCGTTACAATACACTAAACATGCACCTGATTTGACACTGAAAAGCTATCCTAGATCAGACCTACACAGCCAAAGTAAAGCTAACGTCTGAGGGAAAAAATTAAATACTTCCTTGCTTAAAGTAGAAATTCTAAATTTGAAGTGTGGTGTCAGCTTCAAAATTAAACTTTAAGGGGCACCTGGCTGGCTCAGTCAGTAGAGCAGGCGACTCTTGACCTCAGGGTTGTACATTTGAGCCCCACGTTAGGCGTAGACATTGCTTAAAAATGTTTTAAAAAAATTAAATTTCAGTATATAAAAAGTGTAATAAGACCTGTGCTAAATATTCTCACTATCAGAAATTTGGTTGTTCACACATATTCATACTTCCAGATATTTGTAGCACTGAAAGCAACATGACAATCAAGTAACGTTTTGCTAACACTCATGCTTCAATATGAACATTTCTCCCCAAACTTCCTCCAGTGATGTTGACTTAGCTCAAGACATTTCTAGAACTTCTTTTAGAATTGACTTTAGAGTCAGATTTATTTAATTTATAGCTCATCCTCAGTTTTTATGTGCATGGCATTAGGAAAGTGGATTATTCTCCTTATTTGCCATATACAGGTCCATATAACTTGATTTTTCCCCTAAATTTAAACTCCTGCATTAGAGGGCAATGTTTGCAACCTCTGATGTTTGTCAAAAGAACATGACACAAGTTCAGAAGACTGTTCCAAGAAGGTGTGACAGCATCGCTCTGATCAGTGGCAGCATGTTGGCCTGAGAAGACAACTCCCAATTTTAAAGAGAGCAATTCTGAAGTTATAAGCTCTCTATGGTTGTTCCCTTCCCCCCACATCACTTATGTTAACTTCAAGTCATACTCTTTAACTGTCAGCTAAAAAGCCTATAGCTTTGGTGTTCATCTTAAGCCCAGCCCTCAATGTTGTCATGCTATATCTCAATCCAGTTAGGTTTCCTTTCAAACTGGAAAGGTATCTATCCCAACACTGAACCCCTTGCTTGTAGCTTGTGATGTCTCCTTCTCTATAAACTACTCTTCCCTTCAGGGCTGCTATATTTACCTCTAAGATATCAGCTAGTTAACTTGTAATCGCTTCATGGGAGAGTCAGGGGACAAGGTTGGTTGTGTGAAGTCTCTTCAGGTAAACTTGTCAAACACATTATCCTCTAAAAGAAGGCTTTTCAACAACAGTATTACTGACATTTTAGATTGGATAAGCATCTGTCATGAGGGGCTGTCCTGCTTATTGTAGCATGTTTAGCAGGATCCCTAGCATCTATCTACTAGATGCCAGTTGTGACAACCAAAAACATCTCCAGACATTGTCAAATATCCCCACAGGGCAAAATCTCTCCTAGTAACCACCAGCTAACACAGGAAACATAAAGATGTATTGCTGTCTTTAGAGAATTTTACGTAATGTACACTACGCTGAGCTAGACTAAATTTTACTTAGTTTGGAGGAAAAAGACCCTCACGTTTAAACCAAATGAAAATATACTCAATTAACTCAAATTTACTCAATTAACTGATGTAACCAAATCTATGTTCAGAAAAAGTAGTGTTTTCCTGGTTAAACACTAACCACATGTGCCAGGCAGAAAGATGTCCACTCATTTTTTCATTCCACTAAAATTTACTGAGCATGTATCATATGAGAAATACCACATTGGGCCCTGGGCTTACAGTGGTGAACAAGACAGACAGGATCCCTGATCTCAAGAAACCTACAAGGAGCAAGTTTGGGAGATGTAAACAATACAGTGAAATATGAACTGTACTGCAACGGGCAATAGAGTAGTGTATTAACTATGTTTTTATTTTCTATATTTCATAATGTTTTGACATCTTGGAGGGGGTGAGGATTACTGGCTGGAGAGAGACTGTCCCTCCTAGTGGTGGCTAATTCCTAACAGGATAAACAGCCAACCTGAGAGCACTCCTTTCATATACAAACTGACCAATCCTAAGTCCTTACCCTCAACCACCTCCTTTAACCCTCACCCTCCAAACCAAGATTTCTCCTGCCCTAAATCAACATGAGTCCAGGTATCAGACAACTAGGACAACTCCTATGCCCAAAGCCCACAAGAATTATTCAAACTAACCAGTTCTAAACTCTTTGGCCCGCTTTGCCTTTCCCACGGAAAACACAAAAAGGGCTGTGACCTATGCCTTCTCCTCATTCTTTTTTCTTCCTGATTGACACTGGTGCTTCCCCATGTGGCTGTGCATGGCATGGTATGCCCCTTCCTCTCTGGAAATGTAAGGAATAAAAATCTTTCAATGGCATTAGCCTCTCTATGATGCCATTTAGTTACTTCTAAAAATTAAAACCCCACAGGTACAATCATTGAGACAGCACATAGAAAGAATACTTTACTCTAGTAAAAGAGACCAGAAAAGCTTCCCTGAGGAAGGATTACACTTAGGTGAATACATGGGGATACATTCCACACAGGGAGAAAAGAATATATAAATGGCCAGGTGTGACAAATAGAGGTAGGAGAATGGAAGGGCAGAGCCATCCAGAGGTTCATCTTGAAGGCAACTGGAAATCAGTAAATGTTTAAATTAGGTGAGTAACAGGATTTGATCTGTTTTAATTAGGAAGATCCTTTTGGCTGCATTGTGGAAGACAGCTCTTAGTGGGAAAGAACTAGACAGAGACTAGTTAGTAGGTTTTTAAAGCAATATAGGAATATACTGTGTCCTGAATGAAACTAGTGACTGGGAATGAACAGAAGTAGATGAAGATGAAGAACTGAACAGAGCTGATGAAAGAAGGAGCAAGGAAGAAGCCAAGATTTCTGGTTTAAGAAACTGGTTAGATGTGTCTAGTGGTGCCTCTTACTGAGGTAAAGAACTTGGGAGGAGAATCAGATCTGGAGGGAGGTTGAACTTGAAATGTCTATCAGACACGAAAGTAGATGTCCAGCATTCATTTAGATATAAAGGTCTGGAGCGAGAAGAGAGATGATGCTCTAGAGACAGAACATTTAAAAATCACGTCTACATGATTGAAAAGTCATCTCCAAGAAATAGAAATGACAGCCAGGAATGACTTTGGAAGAGTAAGCTGAATGACACGAGAAGTGTTCAGTCAGAAGCCAAGAAAACATCCACATTAATCAATAGGAAAAGAGGAGCTCTCTGGGGAGGCTGAATTGGAGTGATGGGGAGGCAGGAGGCAAACTTTTATTTGGAATTCTTACTTTTCCATCTCCTTCCAGCCTGACGCCATCATCACTACCTTATTCATCTGAAAAACTATTCTGTCAGGATTTTTTGTTGAAAACTCACGTCCAAGCATTGCCTCTTTTGTGGTGCTTTCTTTAACACCAGGTAGGCAAAGGGGTCTCTTCTCAGTTACAGTATGGGTCTTGGCATATGCATGCCCCCCCCGCCCAGGGCAGAGACCATTCTCACCATCGTACCCCCAGTCCAACAATGAGCACATAGTAGGCATTCAATTTATATTTGTTGAATAAAAGAAGAAAAGTAAGTTCTCATGCTTGATGCCTAGGATAGTCCTTATGTAATCACTTGAAGCCAATTTACTCTTTTTTTAAAGTTTATTTATTTTGAGAGAGAAAACACAAGTGGGGGGAGGGTCAGAGAGAGAGAGAGAGAGAGTGAGAATCCCAAGCAGGCTCCACAGCGTCAGCATGGAACCTGACGCAAGGCACAAACCCACGAGTGGCAAGATAGTGACCTGAGCCGAAATGGGACATTTAACCACTGAGCCACCCAAGTGCCCCACTCTTATTTTGGAAATAATTGTAAGAAATTTTCTAACCCACAGGTGATTAAAAACAGAGGGGAGATGGAACTAGAGGCACACGTACTCACACACACTGACAGAGCACTTAAAAGTGACAAGACAGCTTAAAAGTGAAAGAAAAAACCTTAAAAGCTTTGTATGTAGCAGTCTAGTGTCCTCCAGTGTAAGTGCCAATGTGTTCACAAATTTTAACACACTGCAGTTCAGAAAGTGATGTTCGTGGGGTGCCTGGCTGGCTCAGTCGGTTAAGCGTCCAGCTTCCACTCTGGTCATGATCTCACGGCTCCTGAGTTCAAGCCCCGCATCAGGGTCTGTGCTGACAGCTCAGAGCCTGGACCCTGCTTTGGATTCTGTGTCTCCCTCTCTCTCTGCCTCTCCCCTGCTCACACTCTGTCTCTATCTCTCAAAAATAAATCAATGTTGAAAAAAATTTTTAAAAAAAGAAAATGATGTTCTTGTGAGAACATCAAGTCTTCAAGTCTCGAAATTATGACAGATAAAACTCTAAGTAAGTCAAGAGAGTGTGCATTTTTGACAGACTTATAGTACAATGGCAATTATTTTTAGTGTTTAGCATTTAAAGCAAAGGCTATATAAATGTGAGAAAGATTCACAATATAAAGTGATCACACCTTGTAGCTGAGCCTCCAGCTATCTAGAATATGCACATTATGTGGAACAGCTCATTCTGTAACAACAGGAATGCCACACAAACACATCGCTGCCATATGTGGACATGCCTTACTCAGAATTACAGAATGGAATCTCTTGCCTTTCTCATTTATAAACTCATGAAGACAGTGTTTATTACAAAAGCGTATTAAGCATAACACAACATTTCCAAGTGGCTGCCCCCATTGTTATAGGCGTCTTCTGTGTCAGGAGGTACAAGAATTTAAGATTTCGGCAACGTGAGTCCCCTCCCTGTCCTTCATGGAAGAACACAGACGTGTATTCTGTTGCCTTTTGCAGAGAGTTAGCTTCTCTGCCACCAACTCAGGACTGTGTTCTTGGACATGAAAATAAAATTCACTCAAGAAATATTCCTAAATAGGGCACAATGGTTAAACTGGCAATGCTATAAATATTACAGGACCAGAGTATATTTTTGTCTTTATTTCTCTATGCCAGACACTGTTAAACCAACTGTTAATACACAAACTTTTTTGTTGTTGTTGTTGTCAAGGAGAGTATGCACCTTCTTTAGGGCTATTTTAAATTCTGTGCCCCATTTCATATAAATATTTACCCAAAGGAAGGTGTCTGACAGTGAAAATCTATACACTGTCATAACCCTTTTACACAGAGCATTATTTTTACTGTATAGATCTTACCAAAGGTATTAAAAGCTCCCCTATGAAAATCCCATTATGAAGAGAGAGAAAGAACAAAGGAAAATTATCATTATTCAACGGTTGAAGTTTATAAAAACAAGATGTCTTTGTCAAGAGGTTCAACCAGTTTGCCCTGTGTTTGAAATCTGCTAAACTAAAAAAATCTCAGCATAAAAATAAAAAGTAACAATGGATTATTTTTCAAAGCATCTGAAAATAATATATATATATATCTTAATTTTATATTATATATATAAGTTTATATATATATATATACATAATCTTCACACTAAAAAAAGCTCAACATATTTTAAGACAACCTCTGAAACAGAGGTTAAATTATGTATTAGCATTGCTAAGTTGAAATATTTGACAAGTATAAAAAAACAGAACAGTGAGGCTATCAGTTAAAAACACTTTTTTTGGTGCTATTCTAACTTGTATAAAAACAGCTTTTCTAGAGACTTTTTAGAATTATTCAAGGAACTGAAATAATTTCCTAGTGGCTTTTGCCTACAATAACTAAATATATCCTAAAAGCAATAATATAGTAATAACCAATATAGATTGACACTTATTACATGAGAAGCACTCCATATAGCACTTTACATGGAATTTGAAATTTGATCCTTACAAAAATCCTATAAAAATATTATTATATTCTCTATCATTCAGGCAAAAAAAACTGAGGCTGAGCATTCAAGGTATAGCTGCCAAGTGAGGGCACAGGGATTCAAACTCATGTAGCCCAAAAATACCCTCGAGATCCAGTAGTGAGCCAACCCACTCCTCCTGCAATTTGTGGTCTATCAACTGAGGTGGATTTCAAACAGTCAAACAGTACACACATAGGTGCTTGAAAGAAAGGTAGAGGATACTGTTAGAGAATAAAACATAGGATCTGAAAATGGGCTGTCAGGGAAGAATAGAGAGTTAAGGACCCTCAGGGTGAGAGCTAATGATCAGTAGAAGGTAACCAGGCAAAGAAATGGAGAGTATGCCAAGCAGCAAAGAGGGCATATGCAAAGGCCCTGAAGCAGAAGAGTTTATTTCAGTAGTGGAACTAAAAGAAAATGAGTATTCCTGGAATATACTGAACAACCGAAGAGAATGGAGAAAAATGGGCTTGGACAAGTAGACAGAGTCTCACAGACCTGTGAGGGATTTTGTATCATCCTAGGTCCAATAAAAAGCAATTGAAGACTGTTTTTATGAGTAAAGAGGGGCACGATCCTATTTGCATTTTAAATTTCTCTGGCTGCTATTGGACCATGGACTGGAGGATGGGAAGAGACCAGTTTGGAGGTCATTGCAGGAGTCTCAAATGGCTGGGATGATGCGTGGACTAGCAGTGGTAGTGAAGTTGGAAGAGAGAAAATGTGCCTGCGGCATACCGTGCAAGTAGGTTAAAGGGCCTGGTGGTGGACTGGATGAAGAGGGAGGCATTACATACCTCATCAGAGGCTTTCCTTAAATCAGTGCTCAACTCCTTCCCACTTCTGTGTCTGATGGGCAACAGTCCTTTTCAGAGTTAATATCAGTGTAAATATTTCATGATACTCAAGTGTTTCAAGTTGTATATCCTGGGATGTTGTCACTCTGCTGGAGAACATGTACATTTAGAAGAGAACTGAGAATTCTCTCATGACAAATAGAATCTGACCAAGCATCTTGATGTAATACTTTCACTTTTATAAGACAAAATAAAAAGAATTATCTTTAAAAACAAAATAGTATATATATTATATTATAGATATTATTAAGCACTTACTTATTAAAATACGAACAATTCACAATGTTTTACAAATTAAATAGCATGCCTCCAACACAAAAAATCAGTAATTAAACCCAATATTAATGGTTAGAGTTTTGAGAAATCATGTTCCAAAACATATTTTCTGCACACGTTCTAGCTGCAGATCATTTATTTTAGGTAATCAGTTTTGGAACTGGCTTCTTCTATAGACTGCTGTTAAAGTTATTCTTCACAAGGTGTAGCCTTATTTTCCTCAATATCTTTCTGCTCACACATATGGGCAAAAAAACACTTTCCAATGGCCACACTGGAAGTCTTTATGTCAGTATATGGAACTGCGTGTCTGAGTTTGGAGTTGATTAGCCAGAATTCATACAAAGAAGAGAGGCCAAAAAAGTGAGGGTGTTTTAAACCTTTCAACAACAATAACAGATGAGAGAATGGGGCATGTTGACCTTGGAGAAGAAAGACTAAGGATGACTACCTTAACTACTTTAACACATATTAGAAAGCCTGCATTGTAGAATTGAATTTACTTTTTGTGACCACCAGGGACAAAATAGGGTCCAATGGATGAAGGGCAAGGGGAAGCAAATTTTTGCTCAATGTAAGGAAAGCCTTTCCCAACACAACCGTTCAAAAATCAAACAGGTTATGGTGACTCACTGTCATAAATGGGACCCCTAGAGACTAAATGACCATTTTACATTAATGTTTTGTAAAGTCTGATCAATCAGAAAGGCATTTGGCGAAAGATTCTAAAGTCTCCTATTTCTAAGATTCGCCATGTAATGGTTGTCTCCAGCATCCATTCTTCTTAAAGATAATTCTAACAGTCATAAATTCCCATTTGGTGACTTATGTAGTTCACTGGTATCACATTGCAAGTGTGGGGAGGGGTTTGAAACTAGGCTAAGTAATGAGTGCATTCCATTTCTCGGGCCATAGTGATTGGGTTAGGGGTGACCATGTGACTTAATCCAATCGGATTTCTTAGGAATGCAATTAATTAAAAAAATGAACTTAGGCATTTTTTTTTTTAAAGGCATGCTGGGACAGACATGCTTTGCTTCCACCATAGGAAATACAGATAGGGAAGCCTGTAATAACTGGTAGACAGCTTAGGGCCACACAGGAATGAGGTGAACAAAGAAACCAAGCAAAGAACTGAAGACAGAAAGACCTGGACCTGTCATGTCATGGACACCAGCAGTTCAAGCCATGCCTAAAGCCAGTTCTTCCAGTGGACTTTCAATCACATGAGCCGGTGAAGTCTCTTCCTGGTTTAAACGGGAAGTGTGCTTTCTACGCATGCAAACAGAAGATTCCTAACTCTGATTGTTATCTAAGTATGTGTAAAGTAACCTATTCTCAGAAATAAAGTGAAAAAGAAACCAGCTACATTTTGCATTCAGAGATCCACTTAGCAACCAAGAAATTTCTCTAATACTGATCCCTGAATCATAAAAATCTCCATTTGTGTCAAAAACTGGTCTCAGTACCATTAGTATCTCTTTCAGAATAAACCATGTTAACCAACATTTCAACTAAAAATTTGCTAAGCAGTTGTACATAAAACTTTTCATTCCACATGTATAAACTTAAATTTTCTTCCCCCACACATGGCTACTGTCAATTAAAAAAAAGAAAGCAGTTACAATTAATTTATAAATCCTATAGTGTTAATGACTTTGTGAGTTTACTACACTAAATGCTTAAATAATGTCTTAATTTGCTTAAAGTTTTGGTCACTTCTCAACACCAAAGTTATAATAACCATAAACTATTTTGAATGCTGTTTCTCAGCATTTCATATTTTGATTCTTTAGGATGGTTTTTGAGCCACATCAGCAGATTATCCTCAACTAGGTTCAAATTTTACCAACCTTTACTTATCTATGTCTGTATGTAAATTTCAAAATAAAGTGAAAAATATAGATTTATACTGCAACCAAATATTAGCATCAATCTTGCCTGCTGGCTTATGTCCCATTACTGTGTTGAGACATTGATTTTTTTTTTTCCAGTCCTCAGAGAGACCCCAGGTCAGTAGTCTCCGGCCAGGAGCAGCTTGTCTGTTTACCCAAAATGCAATAGGAATATTTTCATTTCCTCTGTGTGGCACTGCAACAAAAATTCTAGGATATGCTCCCTAAGTAACACTATTAAAGGCTCTACCATGTTCCTCTTTTATCGACTCTCATAGATTATAGTTTCAGTAACCTATGATAAGCATTGTCTTGCCAGAACATTACTAAAGGAAAGTAAGACTCTCCTTTTAGTTGAATCAAAGAATTCAAGAAAATTCTAACCTTATTTTCTTTTTCAGTGCCGAGATAAAGTTTTTTCACTTGTTTTTTTTCCCTTAAAAATTACTTTTATGTCCCTTTACTCAGTTTTCCTCTTAGAAAAATGGATTTTAGCAAGTTCTGGTTTAAAAATAAAGTTGTGGATTTTCAGGGTGGAACATGTTATGGTACATTTCTTCATACTATTGCTGTTCACAGACAAGATTCCTATAGCCAGACACAGAGAAATGTGAAATGTTGCAGACCACCCAAAGGGGTTCTTGGAAAATTTGTAAGAAACACTCTAGAAAGATGGGTTCTTGTTCCGGTATGATAATGCCTATGAACTGTCAAGCACGTCTCTCTCATTTTTATTAACAATAGTTATTTAATATTTCTGGTTCAAAAAAAAAAAGAAGTTCTTACCTTTCAACTCAATGTTCACAGAGAAAACATCATTTTGTGGCGAATACTAACCTTAAATAGTTTCAACGCCCAGTTCCCATGAAGGTTTCTTATTTAACCAGGATAAAATAATTAATTATGTATAGTGCATGCAATCTAGGTATTGTTAGCTACAGTAAGCAAGAATCATTCAAGGGAATTTAAAATTTACAATTAGCAGGAGATACATTACTTGAAAATGCTCACTTTCACAGGATAAAATATTTTATTTTTTTAATAATAACCCATCACATACAAACAAGTATATTTACAAGCTCAAAACTCTTGCCTCTACATTTTTGACAGCAAGGATGGGAAGCTTTTCAGAGCACTTTTCCTAAACCCGAATCTTCTTTTAATCCCACTCTAAATGCTGCCTTATCCCCTGTGTGGTCAGTGCTGTCCCAATCTCAGGATACAGGTATGTCAAAGAAAACACTCTCATCTATTTTCGAACATTCTGCGATCTTTGAAGTGAAAACTCATAAATAGTTGGAAGCAAGTCTGCCTGGAAACCATTTTGGTCAGAAAAAAGATAGCCCGCTGAGGGAAAAGATTACAAGGTTGTGGATAACCACGAAATCAAATGATTTATAGCACCTGGCACACTGCTTATGCTTCACCGTGCTAGATTCACACCCTCCAAAATGGGTAATAGAAACGGCGTATTTTTCAAACATGTAGACATTTTTAGCAGTGTTTAATTAAAGGTGGGTAAAAAAAAAAAGTCAAATTAATGACTGACATAGTAAAGGGTTTTCACCCCCAAAAATAAATATTTGCTGGTTTTTAAAATTATGTGTACAAATGGCCCCAAAATTAGGCATTCCATAAAAGCCTAAGACATGCATTGGCAATCCCAACCAGAGATTCAGTGAGCCACAGGAATGGAAAGAGATGCACTGTATAAAGGTGCATAGTAATAAACTGGGTACAGAGTTGGTTCCAGAGAATCTGTGATCCCACTGACTTGCTTACATAACTTTCTATGCCTCACTTATCACAGGCTATTTCTGGTCTATGCAGCAGAGCTAGATCCTTGTAGATTAGGTCACAGAGAAAAGGTGTGATATGGATTCGTTTCATATAGAATTTTTTTTCCCTTCCAGGGGGAGTCAAACTTCTTGGGAGTATAGCATAGATGTATATAATTTTTCACAATGGAGCCTACCAATTTGTAAATGTTCAATAAATATTAAAAATAAGAAAAGCTTAATGACCCTGGATACGGGGGTATTAAATGTGCTCACAAACTGAAATGTCATCTATGAAACAGTTTAATATCATGGTTAGAGCTCAAGTAGTAGTCAGAAGACCTATATTCCCATCCCAGCTCTGCCACTTATGGCTCTGTGAATGTGGACAAGCCAACTCTTTGATGGTCAATTTTCCTTATCTAAGAGTTTCTAATTTCTCAAGTTTATTCTGAGAGCACAATAATGTTCTTTCTAAATTGGAAGACCCTGTAAGGTGTTAGATCTACCCTTTTGAAAATCTGCATAAGATGTGATAGTATTTTCATATCTTAGTTAATACACCAAAATAACACTCACTTTAGCCCTTAATTTAATTCAGTAAATATTCATTTGAGTCATCATCATGGGTAAAAAATTTGCAAGTCAGATACTTTTCTGCCCTCAAGGTAGTCATAATCTAATGAAGATGATAAACCCAAATACAACCACTCATTTCATGGCAAATGTTTATTAAATTCTTATTAGATGACAGGTGTTATTCTAGGTCCTTTGCTACCTATATGAAAAGGTCCTATATCATGACTTCAAGGAGCTTGTGTTCTAATGAAAAAGAGTTGTTTGTTTGTTTGTTTGTTTGTTTTTAAAGCTGCAAACCATGCTCATACAATACATAATAAATGTGCATACAGAAGTATGCACAATATAGTTTAAGAGTAGGGATGGGAAGGAAGCAATGTAAGTTCTAAAGTAAGGTAACCAGAACAACAGATGCAAAAGACCAGGACCGAATTTATTTTAAAATTCTAGCTACATGATCTTTTCCAAGTTACTTGTTTTATTACTTTCTGGATATGTAAAATTGGAAAACAATAATATTATCTTCCTCGCAGGACATTTGTGTGGATTAAATGAGGCAATACAGATAAAGCTTTAGCCTTGCATTTAATAAATGCTTAATAAATGTTCATTGTTAGCGCTTATATGCCCCTGCCTGAGTACCCAATACAATGTTATACACTTAACACGTTCTCTATAAATTCTTAGTTACAATCTTATAGGGTGATTATGAATGCTAATCTAAAGGATCATCATCATAAACAATGAGTCCAACAATATAATATTAAAGATGTAATTTTTGTTTACTAAATGAATACTATCCCCTTATTTTCTCAGTTCTTTGCCTTTTTCTTCTAAGTGCAGAATGTAGAAAATAAATAAGTCAGAAAGAAAATATATTCATCATGACAAATAAGTTGATGGAGGGTTCTAATTAATGGAATTTGACTTAATCCACATCAATCTAGCTACAAGATACAATAATCACTATCTCTATGTATTTTACAAAGTGCACGTGTACCTTTTGGAGCTTTCCATCGTGGTTAACCTAGTGAAAGATGGTTCAATTGTGTAGGGTCTTGGGAGATCATAGAAGGACTCTATTTGTATAAACAACAACAAAAATGAGGATTAGAAGAAATAATTTGGCTGAGGTGAGGGGTGGGATTCAACTGAAGAAGAAATGAAGTATAAATTATTTTATTAAAAATTAAAAGCTTTCATAGCTTGAGAAAATTTAACGATTTATATATTTGTCTGCATAATTAGCTAAAACAAGATTGAAACCTCTTGATTTTTTAAAACTTTGAGAGGTTATCTGATTTTCTTAAAGGACATTCTGAATCCTTTATGTTGATATAATTTAGAGATATAAACAACTCAGATGCTTATGCAAACCTGAAAACATTCATTTAAAGTTTTTAAAAGTCCAAAGAATTGGCCAGTTCCTTATATTTATTGCAAATAAGAAACAGCCACTCAGCTAGCTTTATTTTTGTTTCTGCTCTCCCTTCCTCTTCTTTCCTTTTCTCCTTTGTCTGTCTCCCCCTATTCTTTCCTCCTCCCCTTTCTCTCTTTCTTTCCATTCTGCCTCCTTTCCCTCTTTCCTTTTGCTTTCTTACCTCTTATTTTTCTCAGTATGGCCACAGACCAGGAGATTTCCTAAGTTCTGGCAAAGAAACAGTGAATAAAACAGATATGGTTCCTCCTTCACAGCGCTTACAATCTTCCATTGGAAAACTGTTCATTAATAAGTATATTTATTACAACATTAAGTGCTATAACCAGGCAAGTACAGTATAGGACAAGAACACGTTGCTATGGAATGTGGCTTTGTTCACGAACAAGAAACAATTCATTACCCAGGGTTTTTGAAGTTGCTTTACATCTTACTATGTATTAATATATAAGTATACGAATATAAAAATACAACATAGTCAAACCCTGCCTCACAGTACCCCAGGGTAACTAGGTTTAAGCATTTTGGTTTACTCTAATAAATGGGCTAATCCCCTTCACCAGACATTTAGGAACAAATAAAGGAGGTTTTCTTAAAGCACTTTTTGTAATGATCTGAGACTTTTTGAATAATGTCTAATCTTTCTAAAGAAATGTCACTTTAAACATTTGGATGTTGTTGGAACTAGCCTGGATTCCCAAGTCTCAAAGTATCAGTTATGACCTAATAAGACCTATGCCATCTGTTTTTTTTCTTGCTTGGAGAAGCTTTTTAAAGTTTACTATAGAAGGACATATTTCAAATGTATTTCTTCCCACACAAATTTATATGCAGGTTGGCAAGCTTTCTCAAAGATCAACACTTCTGACTTCATCATAAGAGTTCTTTTTCCTACAGTGTAATCACATAAGACTGTCTTCCAAATGCTTTTTATAAGTTTTGATCCTGAGCAATTAGCTAATAAACCCCTACATGGGCTGATCAGTTCTGCACAAACAAACCTCTTGCCATAAAATATCAACATTTCTTAAAGGGTAACACGTCAAGCATTATGGTCAGTTCTAATTTACTGCGCCTACTTGCCTTCTTGGAGGATGGCGGTACGCCAGGCAGGAATATCTAAGCTTGTTTGAAAGCTCACTCTGGTTGCCTAGCAAACCTCCTGTCATGGGAGCAAGGCAGCCTGGCCTCTGCAGATCTGGAGCACCCTGCAGACACCCTCCTCCTCCCAGGATGTAGTGCAAGAAGCATTCACAAATGCTTTTTTAAAAAGGGAACACTTGATTCATTTCTGTCATCAATCTATGGGCATACTGAATACAGAACATTATACAGGTGAAAATGGGGGAGAAGCTTAATCGTTCCAGACCAACATAGTCTCCTGACCAATTTCTCTGCAATACCAGTACAACATACACAAGCAGAATGCTTTCTTCCCAAGATTGATAGCACAGCTAAAGTATCCAAAAATTCAAATTACACCCATAAAATATATACATAAAACCAATAACAACTACTCGATACCAGAAGCAGCAACAGCCTTCACAAACTTTGCAGTCATCTATGGAACATTAAACATCCATCATTTCCCAATGTTCTGTGACAACTGTAACTCAATCATTTTTAGGAAAGAAAACAAACTCTAGAATAGCCTCATTAAAAGCAACCCTGTCTCAGGGCATATCACCATCACCAGGACATATGATAAAGCAAGTACAAGTTTCTACAAGGGGCATAATACAATACCACGTTAAAGCCACACTACTATGGTAGACAATTAAAACGACATTTTTTGAAAATTCTACTTTTCCGGCCCAGCAGAGAGGGCCAATGTTTTTAAACTGAAGAGACACACTTTGCTTTCCCTTTCCCTATCTTCCTCTCCATTTCTCTCTGTCTCTCCCTCTCTTTCATTCTCCCTCTCCCTGTATCTCTCTCTCTCCCCCAATGCAATTTCAAAAAAGCTCTGGGAAGCAGCATGGTAATGTTGAGAATCAGGGTGCTTGAGTCAACACTTGGCTCAGACACTACCCAGTTGTATAACTAAGTGCAATCCACAATTCACTTTACTTTTGTGGGCTTCATTTTTCTCACATGTAAAAGGACAACACTGGTCAAGGTACTCTTCAGGGTCCTTTCTGGTTCTAACAATTTATGTCTTGTTAATAATATAAAACAAAGAGAATCTCGTAGTCACCACAAGTTAGGAAAATGGGAGTAAATATCTGAACAATGTCAAATTTCATATTTTTTGCAAATGCCCATGGCAGGAGATTCATCTTGCTCCGCTGACCAGCACCTGCTGGGCACATCAGGCAAACTAGTGAGACAGGACCAAGAGGAGTTCATCCACATATGAGACCACAGGTCTTTGTTTCTGGTGAAGTGAAAGGACAAGGAGAAGACTCCAGAGGGAGCAAACGTGATGGAGGACAGCTGGTGTGTCCATAAGTATACCTCAATCTAGGGACAGGGATCGTCTACGCGGGGGCCAAAAGAGGGTGCGCCAATGCTACTGCAGCATCCGCTTGCTTACCCAGGATGCCATGAAGTGGAGAGCATCCTCACTCGTTCTGGAAACATGAGCCCCTGAACCCATGGGGCTCTGTCAGACTTAGGAGAGCTGAGAGACAGAACCCCAGCTCCTCTACAGTGAAAAGCATATTTGACAATAATAACAATAATTTACATTTATTACACCTTATACCTTACAGCACTTTACAGTCTTTGTTTTGTTACATCTTTTACTATTGTGACTCTAACTGCCTGTAATTTTTTTTTTTTTGCTTTGACTGCTAGAGACTTTGGGGACTGAGCTGCAGCCTGGCTCTCAGGGTTGCCGTACATCGTCGTACAGGTTTGCCAGCACCATTTAATCAAGGCAGAAAGAAATATTCCTTTAATCACTCTTATTATTCTTTCCTGCTACCTCCAACTGATCATCAAAACCTTTCCACTGCATTACTTAAGCATATCTTAACAACGTCCCATTTTCCTCAGCCGACCACGGCAGCCACAGTTCAGGTCTTCACCATACTCCACGGTTGCCAAGAGCTTTCCAGCACCTCCAGACGTGAATTGAAAAGCAAAAGATTTTTTTCTTCTCCATGAGAACCCAAGAATTATGTGAGTAAATTTCACTCTTGCTAATAGCCCCTATCACACACTCACAGGACAGAACCCAAGATCCATATAACAGCTTACAAAGGCTTTCCTGATCTGGCCCCTGCCTACCTCTCCAGTCTACCTCCTATAACCTCCAGCTCTGTTTTCCATCCACACAGATGGAAACACAGCATGCCATGCTATGCCTCCTTGCCACTGAAAATACTGTCCTATCTGCTACAGTTGCATTTTTCCTCATCTGCCTGGTAAAAAATCTGTTAGCTTCTCCCCTACTGGACTGGACTGTGTACGTTTTGGAGGCAGGACCTGTGCCTATTTTATCTTTGTTTTTCCCAGGACCCAGCAAAAAGCTTGGCAGTTCTTAGACATTTAATTTTGGGTGGGGCTTGCAGACAAAGAGAGAATCTTAGGCAGGCTAGAGCTCAGCACAGAGCCTGCTGTGGGGCTCAGTCCCACATCCTGGGATCATGACCTGAGCCTAAATCAAGAATTGGATGCTCAACTGATTGAGCCACCCAGGCACGCCAGCACTTCTTAGACATTTAAAAAACGTATTGGAATTCTATAACATCAAAGTTGGGAAATCGTCACATGAGCTTTCGGGGCACCAGTTCCCTATCAAGCTACTTGGGCAGAGAATTATAATCACACATCCCACCCTTATTTCTACTCTCTTAAAGTCCATGTTACTACTAACGATCAACTCAGAATTTTCATGGCTTTGTTCCATCCCAAATGGTAGCACCAAAAAGGCAATGCTAAATTAAAAGATTTTATATTTCTCATTAGTCATGCCACAAGTCCCTCTTCTGCCAATTCTCAATCAGAAAGAATGGGCAAAGATTTCCTGCAGACCTGGATAGTCCTGGAGTAAGGGTGTACTTGTACCAGAAGGGATTGACTTTGATATATGGCTCTAATTTTGCACGATCTGTTGATCCTTAATGTACCAGGGAATGCTAAACACCCACACAAAGCCACTGGGTACTATCTCTCACATTTGTATCTTTAATTTACTGACAGATGTATAAAATCTATCTAGTATCTAGACAGCTCCTGTCAACTACAGGTGTACTTAAACACAAACAACATAGAAGTGCAAATTATTCCAGCTGAGATCAGCATTAATTGAAACGTAGTATAACAATCCCCTTAAGACTTTCTGGAAAAATTTGTTGCCACATGGACTCAGTTTTGTTGTTGTTTTAGTACACCATGTTGAGATGTCTGTCCTTTCCTCATGCAAGGATTTGTCCACAGGGAAAGGTTCAGGAAGCTAAGGAGAAGCAACTGAATAATGGAAGAGCACAAAGGTTACAGTGATATTAACAGCCAGAATCCTCTCCAGTAGGCTGAAATCTGCAGGAATTTCCTCAGCTGCACTCAACAGTTACCATCTGCACCCTGGAAGGGATGACATAAGTCAGTATTTGTACTTAGAGCTAGGAAGCAACCTCCAAGGTCGATATTTGGGTTCTGAGACTACACTACATGTGAAATTTAGCTAACACATCTCTGAAGCAGCCACCATACTATATGTATGGCAGAGAAAACTTTTTTCCCCAAAATATGTACAAGGAACCTGGATATCACAGTTCCTTTATTTTATAGATATATAGATATAGATGTAGATATAGATATAGTTGTAGATATAGATATAATATATATATTGTTATATATATAATATTATATATATTGTTATATATAATATAGATATAGATATAATTATAGATACAGTTATAGATACAGTTATATATAATATTACATATGTTATTATATATAATAATAATTGTATATATATATATTATATATATATAATATATATATCTCCAGGGAATTTCTTGTTTTATTTAAAAGGTTTACTCTGTGCTATTATTAGCACAGGTATACAATTAAAGATATATGCATAGATGAGGCCAGCCAATCCAAATATGGCTAAACTACACTATGTGGATGATACTTCTAGTTAAACAAACACACACACACACACACACACACACACACACACACACACAACACCTTATTTCTTCCTGACAGGCTGAGCTTATTAGTTGTCCGAGATCCCTAAATATACTGTGATTCTTACAGGACATTTTTCCTTGGAATTTTAAAATGTAAGACAACAGTATGTCTCTCTGTCCCATTATAATAGTAGTCTTATATTCATAACTGAAGGAAATTTTAAAATGCCAGGAGTTAATGTACAAGAAAAAGTCTGTTAACCTTCTCTGGTTTCATAAATAAATATGGTATGTGTCTCTTTGTATGAATATGTAGGTCCCCACAGAATATATAGTTTAAAAAATATGTACGTTCCATGAATATGTACATCAAAAAGAATTAAGAGCAAAGCCTGCTGACCATCCTGTCAGTCAAGTTTGGAGTTTCTATAGGGAATTCTTTAGAGGATAAAATAAGGAGCACCAAAAATACAGCATGTTTTTACTTCCAGAAGGATCATTTATAGGTCTTGGAGCAGAAAGCCAATCTTTTTTCTCTAAAACAGAAAGATTTGAGGGAATGAAACAGCTTTGTCTATGAGACAGAGGTATGTCTACTTCAGGCAGTATCTCTAATTAGGATCCAATTATTAGAACTGGTGCCTTTGACAGTAAACAAATCTTCACATGGTTAACTGGAACTACTCAGTGGCTAAAACATTACACTGAAGTACAAAGACACACTTCCCATGTGAGTTTGCCTTTGACCTTCACTCCTTCCTCATTTATTTAACCATTCTATAAGTATATGGTAGACTCCAAGGATGCAAGATGAATAGGATAAACTCCCCACCCTCAAGGTGCTCCCAACATTTAAAGGCTAGGTAAGAAACTAGGTGGATGTTAATAACAATCTTCCCTGGCCAGAAGAGCTTATTCTTGATCAGGCCATTTTGCCCACATTCTGCCTGGTTATTTCATGATTAGACTGAAGGAAAAAGTCAAAGAAACAGATAACTGTGGAACAATGTGTTAAGTGACAAAGATACACAGAGTATTATGAAGACACATGGATGAGGTCATTAATTCAGGGTCAATACAGGCTACATTAGAGAGGTGACAGAAGTTAGCCAGGTGGAGGAGAGAACTGCATATTGAGGGAGAAGCAAGAATGAAGACAAGATGGCAAAAAAGTGTATTATAAATAAATAAATAAATAAATAAATAAATAAATAAATAAATAAAATCATATGAAAAATAAGTAGAAGCAATTGGTATTTCTGGAGTTCAAAGCTCAAATAGTTAAAAAAAAAAAAAAAAAGATAAGGCTGGAGATTTAGAACATCATTAACAAAGGATCTATCTCCCCAAATTGAAGAGCTTTGGCTTTAGCCTGGAAGGGAAGGGTTTTAATCAAGGAAGTGACATGGGCCATATGTGTTTTAGATACATCAGCCTGGCAGTTGTGTAGATGGCAGATTTTTTTTTAAGTTTATTTATTTATTTGAGGGGGACAGGGGCAGAGAGAGAGGGAGAGACACAGAGAATCCCAAACAGGCTCCACACTGTCAGCACAGAGCCTCACGTGGGGCTTGATCTCACGACCATGAGATCATGACCTGAGCTGAAATCAAGAGTCACACACTTAACAAACTGAGCCACACACGCGACACTGTAGAGGACAGGTTTGAAGGTAAGATGTGTCTACAAACACAGATGTGGGCATCATAAACATAACGATGATAGTAGAACCTCTGAAATGACATAATCTGCAAGGGAGAGTGTCCAGAGTGAGAAGTCAGGAGGCTAACTGTGAAGCCCTAGAAAAACCCAACATTTAAAGGCTAGGTAAGAAACTAGGTGGATGTTAATAACAATCTTCCCTGGCCAGAAGAGCTTATTCTTGATCAGGCCATTTTGCCCACATTCTGCCTGGTTATTTCATGATTAGACTGGTGTCCAGAAAAGAAATGGTTTCATATGTGTACTGTGAAAATGTTCATTTGATTGAAGATTTATTGCACCCGCAGCAAAATTGTTTCAGTATGCAATCTAAATAAAGTCGGAATATGAAATACATATTTCTTATTATATCACACTAATACTACAAGGAGGTTTTTTGATGCTTAAATTACTTCTTAGTTTTGAGAGAGAATGCCTAAGGAAGTGATTGCTTTTCCTTTTGTCCATGGTGGATTATTTTATTCTTAAAGTCCACGGTCCAAGACAGAACAAATACCTGGTGGTGTGCCCACTGTAGGTGCCAAGTATTGCTATATCTACTTTAATATGTGTGAAGCTGGATTACTTAGATAAATGTTGTTTTTCATGATGTGGGTGATCTCACCCACTCCAGTGACTTCAACCACCAGCTGTACACAGATGAATTCCAAGTCCTTCCCTTTCTCCTGAGCTCTGGATCCTTATGCACAAATATTGACAAGGCACTGTGGATGGCTTCCAGGAACCTCACATTTCAAATGCATGAAAGTAAACTCGTTATCTTTCTTGTATACCTGTTCCTTCTCCTACAGTTACGGTCTCCAAGAATGATGCTAAAATTTGCTCAATTACCTAAGTCATCTCAGATTCCTTTCTCCTTCACTACATTCTACATCCCTTCAACCACATTATCTTACAAAATTAATGATTTTGATCAGTGATATCCATCTCCTCTTTTCTACTCCTCATCTCCTGTCCCCTATTAACTAGGACAATAATCTTATACTGCTCACCCAGCCTGCAGTCTCTCACCCAACCTGTCCTCTCTCCATGGGTCAATCATATTATTCTTTAAATGCATAAAATATTTCTAATGGGATTCCCATTGCCTTTAGGGGCCACGAGTCCCTCCATGATGTGCCTTTTGCCTAATTCCCCAGCTATATGCTTTGTCTGCTGAACTTCACCCTCAGCCTGTGCCACAGAGTTAGTTACACACCAAAGCCCTGGTTGTAGCCAGCTCTTGCAGTCAGAGGCTCTTTACAGGCCATGCTGGTTTAATGCCTCAAGCCTGTTTCTAGAATACTTTCTGTAATCCTTCTCCGTCCTCATAGACATCTTGTATTTCAAGCTGAAGCTTGTGTATTCCATCTTCTAATGTTCTGATCATCTTTCTATCTCCCTTCCAGCCTCCACTGTTCTCTATACCCCCTTCTACAATAACACTTGCAAATCTTATTACACTGATTGCATCCCATATGTGACTCCCACTACTGTAGTGCAAGCTTTTTCAAGAAACGAACCTTATAATACTCATCTTTGTGTTCTTGGGACCTAGTTTGATTCATGGTGACCCCGTAATTGATGTTTATTGACATCAAAACACATCAAAACAGCTTTAAAATTGATATTTAAATGAGTGCATTTTTCTTTTCTAATTGAATCGCTTTGGTATATAAAAATATACAAACTATGAGGGGGAAATGGATAAGTATGGTGATTGCAAAGAGATTTTTGGCTCAAAGTCCAACCTTAATCAATTGCAAATGGCTGGTAGAGTACAAGCTTGAGGAACACAGAGGGTCCAATCAAGGCACTGAAGAATGAGTACAATGATTAGTACTTTCTGTCATGGTTGTGCCTTATATTTGCTCTTCTTCACTTAATGCAAGTGTCCAATAAGCAAGCCTTTTTGAATAAGTATTCAGGAAATATTTTTAAAGATCTCACTTTGTGCACAAGGGTAAGGGAGTGTCTGCATTCTAAGAGTACACAGCACATTGGAAGCACTGTGCTAAAACTGGCTAATTGATACTAATGTTTGATACTGCTATATTAAGTGTATATTTAATTTTATAATAGCCTTAATTTTAGCCAATGAAGTCTGATTGGTACAATTATTTTTTAAAATGTAATTTGATGGACTAGGAAATCTAAAATAGTCATTGCATTACCTCTAAAATATTTGAGTAAGAATTAAGTTATCGTTACCTAATATAACTGTATGTGTCATGCCTTTTGTCAAATACAAAAACTAGGTATTGAGTTAAAAAGGCAAAAGAAAATGTTATTCCAATGTTTAGATTAAGTCATTTTTAAAATAGGAACAACTTATTTTATCTACAAAGTCGATTTAAGAATATACAATCTTAAAAATGTCCTTTTAAAAATTACTCTCTTGTTCCACATAGTCTTACGAGGGTCTATTTCATTATAATTTTATCTGAACTCTATATGCTGTAGTGCAGCTCTACAAATGAGTCATAGGAAAACTATTCCCAGTTTGTAGCCAATTCTCCAGAGAAGCAAAGGAAAAAAGAAACAACTGCCTTTTAAGGAAATCAAACCTGTTTCTAGAGATAAACCTCTTTCTGTTTCTGTTTGAACATAGTCTCAACAACTGAAAACAAGAATACTACAAAATACATGACCTATTGGATGAGCCACCCAGCCAAATACATCTGTAGGTTTGTTTAATGCTTTTCCTATACCATACTCTATTATATAAACACATTACATAAATATATGCACCTGGCTATATGTAAAATGGTAAAATAAAAGGATGGCTTTGTTTCTGTAAACATTGAAGCATCTGATTGCAGTTTGGAATTATTTATTTTGGCTACTTTGTTAAAGAAGTTTGTTTTTTTTTTAAGCGAAAAAAGAGAACCTGCAGTTTCTAGGAAATTTATAAAGGAATTGGTTTTGCAAAGAGTTTGCATAGAAAGCTAAATGGGAAAGATTATTAAAAGAAGGGTCATGTAGCAGGCAGCATTCAACTAACCTCTTCTTTGACTCAACAATTTGATGGGAAAACTGTCACTTCAGTTTGAACTTCTCTGTAACTCTTCTCATTCTCTGAATTTGAAATTAGAGAATGTAAAATTTTAGTACATGTGGCTGGATATTTACCTATGTTTCCAAAATTTTGTAATCATTTTCTTCTCCTTACACTGTATCAAAATGTTTCTAACACTAATCTTTTTTGTCAGTGTCTTAGAATGATCTAGAAAGTGACTCCTGACATAAGGAAATTCTTCTTTTAAAAGCACAAGTAATTAATGTTTATTCAGTAACACAAAATCATTCTTACAGATTGAAATATTTTATTAGTGTTGCTGCCTAGAAGTCATATATAATATGAGACACTCATCTACATATATGCACACATATCTACGTAGTATAAAAATAGGTTTTGCTTTTGACTAAATTCTTTCTTTCTACTCTCAACTGAGCAACAAAACTATACCTGAAAAGAATTCAAAAATTAAAACACTTGATTCCCATCTGCTAAGTCAAAACATCCTGATACCATTATTCAGTCAGGGAATTGCAATGATAGAATTCTCTGAATCTAAGGGGGTATTTTGTTTGTTTGTTTTTTAATTTTTTTAAATATTTATTTTTGAGAGACAGAAGGAGAGAGAGAGAGAGAGAGAGAGGGAGAGAGAGAGAGAGAGAGACAGAGAGAGAGAGAGAGACAGAATGAGCAGGGTAGGGGAGGAAAGAGAGGGAGACACAGAATCTGAAGCAGGCTCCAGGCTCTGAACTGTCAGCACACAGCCCAACACAGGGCTTGAAGTCATGAGCTGTGAGATCATGACCTGAGCTGAAGGTGAATGCTTAACCAACTGAGCCACTCAGGCACCCCTTTTTTGTCTGTTTTTAACCAAATTACTTTCAACCTCCAAGATGACTGAAACAAAAAATGTTTAAGCAACCAAAATGCTCTGTAATCTAAAGAACAGCATTATCTAAGAGAAATAAAAAGTTTATTTAAAAAACATATCCGGTAAAACATCTCGGGGAAAAAAAGTTCTAAAGTAATAGTTTAAAAACTAAGATCTTATAGAAAATATAAATGCATATTTCTTAGAGCATGGCATACATAAAAGATTTCTTTAACAAGACCCAAAAACATTAAGTATAAAAGAAAAATATTTATGTTTATGTTTGATTATATTAAAATTTCTATTCATCAACAGAAACCTTAAATAACATGAAAAGACAGGTTGTAAAATTGGAGGTCATTCACTGTGCATACAACTGACAAGGTTTCATATAAAGGAAATGTAAAGTACTTATACCAGTCAATATGAAGAACACAAATAACCTAATAAAAAATATCCTAAAGATACTAATAGGCAATTCACAGAAGAGAAAACACAAATAGCCAGTAAACGTATGAAGAGATATTCAACTTGCATGATGGTCAAAGAAATACAAATGAACACCATAACAAGATACCATTGTACAACCAGAAGAATGACAAAATTAAAAACTCTGAACATAGCAAGTGCTGGAAAAAATGTATAGCCACAAGATATCTTACACATTACTGATAAAATTGTAAACTCATGCATTGTTTGAAAAAGAATCTGGCATTTTCTAAACCTGATCTTTCACAAATATGACCCAGCAATTCCACTCCTGGATATACAACTAAAAAAAAAAAAAAAAAAAAAAAAAGGGGCGCCTGGGTGGCGCAGTCGGTTAAGCGTCCGACTTCAGCCAGGTCACGATCTCGCGGTCCGTGAGTTTGAGCCCCGCGTCGGGCTCTGGGCTGATGGCTCGGAGCCTGGAGCCTGTTTCCGATTCTGTGTCTCCCTCTCTCTGCACCTCCCCTGTTCATGCTCTGTCCCTCTCTGTCCCAAAAATAAATAAAAAACGTTGAAAAAAAAATTTAAAAAAAAAAAAAAAAAAACCCTGGCCCATGTGCAACAGAGATACATTCTATTAGTACTATTCACAATAGCAAAAACCTGAAGCAACCCACATGCCCATTGACAAAACAAAATGGTGAGTAAATTATGGCTTATTAACACAATGGAATTCTGCAAAACCAATGAACCAGAATTGCAGCCATACACATATATCCTACTGACAATACCTTAAGTGAGAAAAAAATAGTCTCCAAAAACTACATAAAACATACCTTTTTTTAAAGTTAAAAACAACAAAAATTAAAATACCTACTTCTTAAGTATGCATAAATATTCCATAAAAACAAAGGTAAGTAATGATGAATACATATTTCAAGATGATGACCATCTCAGGTGGGGAGAGGTAGAGTGATTTATGGAGGGGGGCATAATGTTAGATGTAGGCCATTTTTTTAGTTTTTGTTTCGAGAGTTGGGGTCGTCTGTGCTTATGATATTATTAAAAATAACTTAAGAAATATGCTATGAACTGAGGAGTATAATTATTCCAATTCTGGGCTCATGTTGTCCGAAGTATTAAAAAAGTTTAATTTAAATGAATGAATGAATGAATTAATTAATTAATTCCACAGTCCACGACTCAAATGCTTTAGCAAGCTTTCAGATAATGATCTTATTCGTTTTTCTTTTCTTTTATAGGACTTTTTAACATTTAATATTTCTCATTATATAAAAAACACTTCCAACTATCAAAATGAAATATATAAAATACCAACACATTTAGCACTAAGTTCAATGGATTTAATCCTTCCCAACTCCTCTGATTTTGCTGTAAGAGTAACTGCTTTTTCTTACTTACACTCTTTTTCTGTCTTTCTCTTTCCAGAAAAAACACTGTCCTGGACCATCTTCTCCTTCAAATAGATGTAATCTTTACTCCTCCTGTCTTCTCACCAGTCATATCTTATTTGCTATCCTTCCTTCACTGCTAATTTTAAACACAGCTGTCTATGCACATGCTCTCCATGTGCTCTCCTCTGGTTCCCATCCACTTCCCAGCCACCTTCAACATGACTTCAGTCTCTATCATTACAGAGAGAAACAATCACCAACAACCTCCCAGGTATGTATGGTATGGTCTTACAGTCTTCTTCCTTTGTAACTGATAACCCATTCTTTGAAATATTCTCCTTTCTTAACTTATCAGAAATGCTTGTGCTCTAGCTCTCCAGTGACCTCCTTTAACTTCTTTCATTGTCTCCTCTTTCTCTGTCCATACTTTATATACTGGTCTTTTCACATTTCCATCCTTTGTTCTCTGCTTGTTGCTTCATCCATTTCAACTAGTAACCCTACATTTCCTCTAGCACTGGCCACTCTCCTGAGCCCAAATTGACTCTCTTAGCTCTTTGTTATATAGTTTCTTCTGGGTGTCCCACAGATAACTCAACTTCAATTTATTCAAATTAAATTGATTTTCTTTTCCTCATAACTGCTCCTCATAAATGTTTCCTCATAACTTTTCCTCCTACACATTTCAATAAATGCCACATCCATCCTCCAAATTATTGCCCACTATTCCTGCCATCCACATCCTGTATCTTTCTAATTTGTCTGCTTCTTCTTTTCCAGCCCAGTGCTATAGTCTAGTCTAGTTTCATTATCTGTCACTGGAGTATTATAAACTCTGCCTAGCTGTTCTCTATCCTCCAAGCTCCACCCTTCAAGCCATCTCCATGCTGCCATTAGGTCATCTTTCTGAGCACACAGGAGATCTTGTGATGCCCCTGTTTAAAAATCTTTAATATGAATTTGAGAGGAAGACTTTGTAGCAAATAAGATGATGAGTTGAAAGGAAGAAGACAGTGACTTTTAATTTCTTGTTCTTCTCAACTTCTCAGACAATAAATTTAAGAGATTCTAAATTTAGTCTCTTTTAATTCTTTCCATGGTGGTGAGCTGGGAAGATTTTCATTACAGTCTTTCTCATGAAGAGTTTCCTATTGACTGTGACAACTAGACTTCATGCACACTATGGAAAATGAGTGTAGATTTTTTTGAATGTTATCACAGGAACATGCCAACAAGCCTTTATGCATGTACAAAGAAAACAAAACAATAAAGGAAAGAAGGCTCAGGTATCAAAGAGGAACATTCTGAATCCGATCTGATTGCATTCTGTATTATATATAATTCACAAAGATTTATCGAATACTCATAAAAGAGATCACCATACCACCAGAAATCAACAATGTCTCAGTTCTGGTTTCTGCAGCTGCTTATCATTCACCAAACATGCCTTATTCTTACCAGCTCTTGTGTCCTTGTTCAATGGACTCCAGGGTCCCTAGGCCTGGAATGGCTTTGTCCAATTCAGGGTCTAATTTGAATAGTGATTCCACTGTAGTGCTCCATGATGCTACCATACAGAATTGGGTTATTCATGATTTTTATTTTATATTATACATATTTATCCTTAAAGCCTGGGTATCTTGTATAATAATTATAAATCTGCCTCTTCCATCGATGTTTAAGTTTCTAAAAACCAAGGACAATGTCTTATTCACCTCAAATCTAGCATAGTTGTGGTATAATCAGAAATATAGTTAGCCTTTGTCCTTGACACCTGGCATGAAGCTCCTAAACACTTGGAATTTCCTGAGTGATAGGAATGTTTTTAGTTACTCACAAGGAGCCTTTGTGAGCACACCTGAGTTTATTTAATGAAGTGACTTAGGGTGGGATACCTAGATAGCCTCAGGATGGGGTGGTCACCAGAAAAGACCAAGTGATTTGAGGATTGGAAATTTCAACCCCACCCACCGACCCCTGGGAAGGAAAAGGGGAGCACTGCAGATTAAGCTCTATAAAAACTCATGCACAATAAGATTTGATGAACTTCCAGGTTGGTGATCCATCCACTTGCCGGGAGGGTGGTATACCCCAGTTCCATGGCTACAGAGAAGCTTCTGCACTCAGGACCCTTGCTGACCTCACGCTGTGTACCTCTTCATCTGACTGTTCATCTGTACCCTTTATAATGTCTTTTATAATAAACTGATAAGTGTAAGTAAATGTTTCTGAGTTCTGTGAGCCCTCTGCAAATTAACCCAAACCAAGGAGGGGGGCTTGAGAGCCTCTAATTTGTAGCCATTTGGTCAGAAGCATAGAAAACAATCTGGACTTGTGATTGCCTAAAGAGGTGGCAGTCTCGTAGGACGGAGCCCTCAGCCTGTGGGGTCTGATGCTATTCCAGGTAGACAGTTCAAAACTGAGTCAAATTTGTAGGATAGTCAGTGTCTGCTGAGATAAGGAGAAATGCTTCATGGTATTGGAAAAACACATTGAAATAGTACTTTTCATAAAGCAAATGGTGAATATGCTTGTCGAATTAAAATGAATAACAGAAGCAGAAGCTAAAAAATTACATGGAATCCATAAATCTGGGAAGTAGGTTGATTTTACCCTGAAATAGCAACCCTAATGATAGTGGGCACAATTTGGAAAATCACATGAAAAAAATTCTTAGTATGAAGTTGAAACTATAAACATAAATGATAACCATGCACTTAGCTCAACACTTTCTTTATTAATGATGCCTGGGACTATTTTATAACGGCTGAATCTCAGTGTTAATTAGTGAGCTTAGCCAACTAAATAAATCCCCGGTACAGCTAAAGCTTTGAAGTATATGTGTTCCATTACAAGGATAAGTTATAGGGAAAGAACAATCGACATTCCTAGAAGTCTTTATCTGAACAGCTGTCATAGGAAGGATTACATTTATTCTATATTTCACTGATGGCGACTTTGAACCAATGAGCAAGAATTATAAGGAAAAAGAGTTCATCTAAATATAAAGAAAATTTTTCTTTGAGTAATGGTGACCAACAATAAATTATTTAGATTTCATTGGGTCCCATTACCAGAACTATTTTTTTTTAATGATTTTTATTTAGTTTTGAGACAGAGAGAGACAGAGCATGAGCAGGGGAGGGGCAGAGAGAGAGGGAGACACAGAATCTGAAGCAGGCTCCAGGCTCGGGGCTGTCAGCACAGAGCCCGATGCGGGGCTCAAACTCACAGACTGTGAGATCATGACCTGAGCTGCAGTCGGACGCTTAACCAACTGAGCCACCCAGGCGCCCCTACCAGACTATTTTTTAAAAGGCTGGTTGTTTATCTACCAGGGCTGTTGTAAAAAGAAGTCCTCTATCTACAGACCAGTTGCATCAAATGAGAGGTCTCTTTCAACTCTAAATTTTTATAATCCCATTAATACTTTCCTTATTTTTCAGTTGTTGCATTCTGCAATCAATCTTATTTCACATGTAGACTTAATCCTGGCAATTGGTGTAACCTGTTAATTCATGCCTGTGCCTCAAGGGAAATTTCTCTTTATGAAATAAGCCTGTGTTCTCATTGTATACACATCTATTATAAAGGGAGAAAAAAGATCTCTGGCTAAAAATGAGACTTGTAAATAAAATGATTTTCAGTACATGTCTCATCTCAACTCCTAGAATTAATGATCTACAGAGCCTCTAAATGTTAGTATTTCTTAACTCTTCCCACGATGGTGAAATGGCAAGACCTTCATTATGCCCTCTCGCGCAAAAAGTATTCCTTTGACTCTCGACACAGACATATCCTGCAAACTATAGAGACAGAGTGTAGAGTTTTTAATGTTATCTTAGGAGCATGCCAAGAAACTTTTATGCATGCACGAAGAAAATAAAACAATGAAAGAAAGAACAAAGGATAGGCAAAAGAACATATTGATATTTCCACTCCAGCTGCTTGAAAGGTGACTAGATTCAATAGAAAAACAAATGGTGAAGGGGGAAAAACAAAGATTGAATTAATCTCAGACATACATCTGGAGTTTATAAGAGAGAAGCAGAGAAGTCTATGTGACTGATCCATATTAATGGATACCCAAGAAAGTTCATGGAGGTATAACACATGCAATTTCCAATTATCCATGATATTGGAACCAAGGATAGCATAAAATGATAGCAATCTCAATAATTCAAAGAAATTTGCTTCAAAATTCCACCTATGTTTCCATCAGACTTTCCTAAATGAAAATATTTTCTTATCTCTATCCACATGACAGTAATGGTGGTACCCAGTAATGAAAGAACTAAGAGACAGATGATGAATAGAAAAATCCAGAATAGATTTCTTGGGTGTTTATTGAGGGTCTTCTACGTGTAAGAAACCATGAGAAAAAAGAAACATAAAATATACTCCCTGTCTTTTAAGTGACTTAGCATTTTGGGGGAAGAAACTACACACTTGTGAAAAATCAGATAAATTAACAGGATATGATCAAATACCAAATGCAGACACACTGACAATATGAGGTATTGACAGTTTCAGAAAATAAAGTACTCAGATTTTGTTTGGAAGGATTCACTAAAACAACTGGGCTGACTTTGGGGCGCCTGGGTGGCGCAGTCGGTTAAGCGTCCGACTTCAGCCAGGTCACGATCTCGCGGTCCGTGAGTTCGAGCCCCGCGTCAGGCTCTGGGCTGATGGCTCTGGGCTGATGGCTCTGGGCTGATGGCTCGGAGCCTGGAGCCTGTTTCCGATTCTGTGTCTCCCTCTCTCCCTGCCCCTCCCCCGTTCATGCTCTGTCTCTCTCTGTCCCAAAAAATAAATAAAAAACGTTGAAAAAAAAAATTAAAAAAAAAAAAAACAACTGGGCTGACTTTAAAAGATTCGGAGGGAAATGGCTGCATAGAACAAGAAAGAAAGATTTGTTCTGGTGCTGTGCTCTTTAATTTATCTTAAACTATCCTATAGGGGTCTCCGCACCCCTACAACCCATCCACCCACACACTAAGCTTTTAAACAATGTAACTCCTTTTATGAAATGTTTACAGGTAGTCAGTTGAAGTCCTCTAAAGTCACTTAATCCCTAAAAGCACTCTTCTCTTTTTTTGGACATCCATGCACAAGTTTCCCCTTCTTATCAATTAACTGAGACTGGCAAGTCTTAAAAACACCATATTTCCCATAAACACATGCACATACACCAAATTAAAGTCATTTCTAAGCATTTGTGCTCATGAAGATTGATTTTGAATGCTGTGAAACTGGAAATCCCCAGTGCAAGGCTCCTCTTTTAGATATGAGTGTAGGCAAGGTCAAAAGCAAATTAGGGGACAGAAGGCAACACAGAAAAGGAAAGGTTGAGTGATATCGTCTGCATTCTACACTGACATCCTTTTTCATAATGCCATCCTATCCAAAGGAGGAATGGGTTCAAAGGAAGCCTTTGCAGTTACAATGTCAGAGTTTCTCCCTGCACCTGGAGCAACCTTTACAGCTAAATCAAGAGTGAGAAACAGCAACATGTGTTGCTGCAAAGACAGAATCTAAGATTAAAGGCAGCAACACAGAACTGGTGAACCTTCAATACTTTAGCTAGATTAATGATTTGGGGGTCACTGCAGAACACAGACTCTGAAAATGGAAAAAAAAAAACGGGGTGGGGCATCATCTTCAGTTCATCTGTTTTCAACACATGGGTGAGACCCAGAACTCACTGTGAGTGATCAGTAAATGCCATCGTGCAATTGCTGTCTCATTTCATTTGGAGTTATTTTAGTTTACAGACAGCTTTCGGTATGTGGATACCAACTTGTGGGAGGAGTCAGAGATATGGACCCAGGCCGGTGGTACTCTGGGAATCACACAGATATAAGTGTAATCACAATGCCCCCGGGGACACCAATAACTGGACGTTTGCAACCTCCTCCATGCTCAGGTAGAGTTAATTCACATGCTTGAGCTCCCACCTTCCTGCGAATAGGCGTAGCCCCCCCATCCATCCCTGGACACCCCTATCCAACCACTCTTTGCAGAGGCCCCCAAGACAAAGCTGCCTCTCTGTCAGAAGAGTTGTGTCTCCCGTGTACAAAGCTGTACAGCTGCAAAGCCCTCAAGGGGTTACACTGCAGTGTCTTCCACCCTTGTCACCCCTCCTTCTGCCCTAGCCTCACTGCCCATGAGAAGGAATGGCGGGAACACCCCCCTCCACAGTGCTGTGTCACACACTGTCACCTGGACTCCGGTAGAGCTAAGGCCCTGAGTTTCACAGAAAATAGTTCCTATTGCTGCCACCTAATCTCTTCCTGCAACTGCCAGATGTTGTCCCTGGGCAAGACCAGGAAACTGGCATCTCCATTTCCGACAGGCTCTGCTCCTCTCCCACACCCAAACATGTCCACTCCTACAGGCCTGCAGGTCAAGCCCCGCACGGATACGTTTTTATCTTGGGCTACCTCAGGACCAGCTCCGCTACTGCCACAGAAATAAACCAAGTGTGTCAACATAAATAAATAAATAAATAAATAAATAAATAAATAAATAAACAAACAAACAAACTAATTAACTAACTAACTAATGGCCATGTAAATGGACTAGATGGTCCACATGTATATAAGTTCCCATCCTTTCCATGTTTCCATGAAAGGAGATTTGTCTTTCATATTATGTTTCCCTCAGAGTGAATTTACAATCGCTAGTACTTTTGAGAGTACATATAAGCCGTGCACTCACATCTCAGCGCAAAGTCATTCCTGGAGACACGGGTTCCAGGCTAGGCTGCTGTTGTGCCTAGTTCTCTGTTGTGCCAGAGAACTGAATAGTGGACTAGAGGGGGGTCATTCCTCCATGCTTTATATTATACAGGCCTGATCTTTTACAAAATAAATTTTCCTTTTCTAAGAACAAAAAAAGACCTTTAAACTATATTAACACAAAAATACATAAACTATATTAAAAATTATACAAATTAAATAGAGGTTTTGTAATATGTTGTTTAATTAGAGACAGAGCACGAACAGGGGAGAGGCAGAGAGGGGGAATCTCAAGCAGACTCCACGTCCAGCACAGAGCTCAATGCAAGGCTCGAACCCACAACCCCTGCCGGGATCATGACCTGAGCTGACATCCAGAGTCAGATGCTCAGTGGACTGAGCCACCCAGGTGCTCCTTTAGAATAGGATTTTTGAAATCTGATTTATCTGATTATCCTCTCTTGATAACTCCATGGAAAGCTGCAAACCCTGATTAACACTTTTTTTTTTTTTTTTTTAATGTATAACTACTTTATCTCCATACATTCTTTCAAAATATATTCTGGTTTACTTTGTTTTGTTTTTTGTTTTTAGTTTTCTAATATCCAAGGTTAATCATGAGAAATATTATTTCTTTTTCATTCTCGTTCTTCATAGATGAATTTATTTTTGTCCTTGTGGAAGCCTAAGAAAGTCTTTTCCAGTTCTTGATCATTTCCTCCCATCCATTTTCTGTTCTCTTCTTTTGGGGCTTCTATTAGGTATTGCATCTTCTGGATGGTTTTTGTATACTTTTTTGTCTTTTTATCTGCATTCTGGAAGATTATCTCAACTTTGCTTTCCATATTTTCTATTCTTTCATGTTATTTGTATTTAATTGATCAATGTAAATCATCCTTTTTCTTTTATGGTTATAAATCTTATTGAATCTTGTTGACTACACTAGGCATTTTCTTTCTTTCTTTTTTTTTTCTTAATGTTTCTATTCCCAAAATTGTCTGTTTCCTCTAGGGTCATGTTTACCATTTACATATTTAGGTCTTTCCCTTCCATCTTGCTGACTCTCTTCACATGCTTGGTAATCCTTGGGTAGCCTCCCATTTGTACAATTTTTAACTAGAAGCTTTGTGTGTTTGAGGAACAGCACAGTGTCAGGCTTCAGACCACAAGCCATTTCTTCCTATGCCTGAATGAGAAAGTCTTCATTCTGGGGCACTATTATCCACACGAAATGCCTTCATGTTCCTCACACATTTTTTTATTTTTGAGACAGAGAGAGACAGAGCATGAGCAGGGGAGGGGCAGAGAGAGAGGGAGACACAGAATCCCAAGCAGGCTCCAGGCTCTGAGCCATCAGCTCAGAGCCCGACGCAGGCTCGAACTCACGGACTATGAGATCATGACCTCAGCCGAAGTTGGACGCTCAACCGACTGAGCCAGCCAGGCACCCCCTCACACATTTTTTTTTAATGTCTTTAGAGAAAAGATACCTTGGGCTTTGCCTGGAAGAATACTGTATTACTGAGTGCCCTTCAATGAGAATGGTGGATAAGGGTGGTGGTTACTGGTATAATTCCAATAAATTCTCTTGTTTCTCACCCCCTCTTTTTTTTTTTTTTTTTTTTTGGTCTTTTAAATAGCCTTATTGAGATATCATAAATATAGGCATTAATACCTTTTGTCCATTACTTTTAAGACCCTCATCATCTTTTTTGAAAATTTTTATCCTTTATCCTGAAACTATCCAGAAATTTAATATAACTGAAACAAGTCGGATATTTTTTCTATCAAAAATTTTTCTTTCAAGACATGTTTTAAGTTTCAAATCAGTCCCAGTATTTTTAAAAGATTAGATATGAAAATGAAAATATGTTACATAGATTATTTGACCTTTATGTTTACTTATTTTATCAGCTAAAAAACATTACACTCAGTATAATAATTACACCCAGTATATAATTATATACCCAGTATATAATTATACCCAGTATAATAATGAGTAGCATAGGCATAATAAGAAAATTTCTCTTTATGTATAATAGTTGCCCTCAAATTTATTCAGGTAGTCTTCATTTTCACCAAAACTAAAATATAGCATACCTTCAGACTTACAATTCTACGTTTAGGGATCCATTTCATATGAATGATCAGAAGAGTGCACAAATATATTTTATAGATATAAGCACTAATTTTAATGGCGAAAAGTTAGACATTACCTCCATGTTCAATAGGGAATGCATTACATAAACTATGGTGAGTCCATATAATGTAGCCATTAAAAATTATGATGTAGGGGGTACCTGAGTGGCTCAATCAGTTAAGTGTCCCACTTTGGCTGAGGTCATGATCTTGCGGTCTGTGAGTTCGAGCCCCGCATCGGGCCCTGTGCTGACAGCTCGGAGCCTGGAGCCTGCTTTGGATTCTGTGTCTCCTCTCTTTCTGCCCCTCCTCCACTTGTGCTCTGTCTCTCTTTGTCTCTCAAAAAGACAAATGTTTTCAAATTTTTTCAAAATTATGATATAAACCAATATTCATTGACACAGCATGGTATTCATGTTGTATTGTTTAATAAGGAAGTACATTTAGCACCATTCATTTCACATAGAATTGAATGTAAGTGTGATTTAAGGTAGCAGTTCATGAACTGGGAGAGGGGTCTAAAAAATTGTTCACTGAAATGTTAATAATGTGTCATCTGGGGTTTGTAATATTTTTACTTTATTTTTATGCTTTTCTGTAAATGTTGAATCCTTTTTCTTTAACAATAACAATGTGTCATCTTTTATAATCCAAAAATAAAAGCCGGCTTGAATTCTAGCTATTTTCCTTTTATATAAAAAACATAAACCATGAGCAATCCACTTGTAGGATGGAGACATGATTTGATTCAAAATCCTGCACTTTGAGGTGGGGAACTAAACTAATGAAGTCCAACTATGCTAAAAAACTTTCTCCTTTTTCTTTCTGACACATTTTTCCCAAATGAGAGAGGTTTAAATTTTTTTTAATGTTTTATTTATTTTTGACAGAGAGAGAAAGAGAGAGACAGAGCATGAGCGGGGGAGGGGCAGAGATAGAGGGAGACACAGAATCCGAAGCAGTCTCCAGGCTCTGAGCTGTCAGCCCAGAGCCTGACACGGGGCTCGAACTCGTGAACCACGAGATCGTGACCTGAGCTGAAGTCGGACACTCAACCGACTGAGCCACCCAGGCGCCCCCCAAATGAGAGAGGTTTAAGGAATAGATGAGGAATATCAAATACATTCCCTCTTCCTCATCTAATTAAAATACTTCATAGAAGTTAAGAGCTAGGTCAGAATGAGTGGTTTTACTTGAGATGGTTCATATCCACCGTCTCTTTGCGGTTTCTAGTAAGGTAAAGAGAACAAAACTTAAAGTTATAAATCATGTCAGATCCACAGTCTGAGTAAAGAAGTTACATTTCTAAAAACATCAATTGTGTTTAAATCAACAAATTCTTAATGATATTTTTAAAAATATATTGGTTATATTAGCATATGCTAAGGAACTCTCATTATTTAGAAAAATATAAAGAAAAAGAAAGAATCAAATATTTCCCCAAAATAAAGAAGCATAAGAAATGCAGAGTTCAATGGTAATTCACTGAAAAACAATTTTAAGCATAAAAAAAAATCTAGTGAAAGAATACATTAAATTGATATAATTTTGAAAGTGTTTGTTTTATCTTGTTTTTTTTTTATTTTTTTGTTTGTTTGTTTTTTTTTTTTGTTTTTTTTACAAAATGTCTGGTAAATTATAATTTGGAGAAAGGCAAATCAAATTCCCATAAAATGCTGTATAAAGAATTGCCCTTTCTGGGTCCCTGGGTGGTTCAGTTGGTTGAGCATCCAACTCTTGGTTTCAGCTCAGGTCATAAATTCCAAGTTCATGAGTTCGAGCCCCACATCAGGCTCTGCACTGACAGCACAGAGCCTGCTTGGGATTTCTTCTTTCTCCCTCTCTCTTTGCCCCTCCCCGGCTTTGTCTCTCTCTCTCTCTTTCTCTCTCTCTCTCTCTCTCTCAAAAAAAAATAATAAATAAACATTAAAAAAAGAATTGCCCTTTTCAAAAAAAATACTGCTTTATTTTTCAAATTAACGGAGAAAATATGACCATTCATGGGCAGTTTCTTTCACCTATTATCTTCTTGATTTAAAATAGATTCTAGCTGAAATGAACCTTAAAGTCATCTATTCTAAATGTTTCATTTTATAAATAGAGAAATTGAGAGCCAGATAGTTTTAGTGACATCATACTTAAAGGTCACAGAGTAAAGTCAAGTTAGACCCATGCCTAGAATTCAGGCCTCCTGATTTCCTGTTCAGTTCAGTCTTTTCACTGCACGCTTTGGACTGGTATCTTGTTACTACATAATATCAAATAAAAATATGAACACACACATATAAAACATATATATTATTACTCTAATTACCCTTTAAATAAATTGCTCATTTAAAAAAGCATCAAAGCTTCAGCAAAACCAGGCTCTTCAGTGGTTGCCATTCTCACACTAAAGAATAACAAATGTGCATCCAGTCATTCACTTATTTACACAACAACCTTTCAATGATTATATAAGCCTGACTTAAGTACCTAGTTACACATCTATGTAACATATATGTATATCATCTACCTTGAAGAGCACTATTTTAGAAGATGCCAATGACTATGGTTTTGCTTTCAAAGAGTAAGGTGCCAATATAAATGTGGAAAAATGAAAATATTTTAACTAGAAATACTAATAAAAATGTCTCCATCAGAACAGTAATATTTGCATGTCTGAGTGCAAAATAGGAAGGTTTATCATGCCCTGACGTCACCCTCTGCCACCTTGGCTCCAGGACACCGGGACCTGAGCAAGAGTTCCAGTTTAGTAGTATTGTGAAAACCTAAAGCAAGGAGGTCCTTGTTTCATGCTGTGCTACAGACCCCTGTCCCTGCCATCCCTGTACCCTTCTCCCTGCTCTCTATCCTTTTCTTCAATCCTGAAGCATAAGTGTCTTCAGGCTCCCACTTGCCTTTGATGCAGACTGTGAACTTCAAATCCTGTTTTCATCCTTAAAGATTCTGATGAAGTTTATAAACTTCCTCAAATAACATGTATTTATTTTTGCCTGAATGTAATTTTATCATTCGGTAAATTAAAAAATAGGAGTCAGTATTAACTGATCAATTAAAAAGTAATAGTCTTTATTGCATACCTACCATGTCCCTGGGAGAAATAAATCGAACATCCTACTTCAGACAAGATCATGGGCAAAGTTACAGAGGACTGGGGAAAGAATAAGCATGTTGTGTTGGGAGAAAATGAGAACAGCCTCACAGGAGGAAGAAAGCTGCTCAGACCAGAAACAGTGAAAGGAGGTAAAGCGTCTTAAAAAACTTAAAAAAGAGTTTCTATGACTATTGAAAACACACTCCTGGAAAATGCTTACAAAGACAAAATAATTCTCCATACTACTTCATCTTATGCCTGAATCAAAAAATCCAGTATGTTGTTACCTTTCCATGACTTATGCATAACTTCCTGTTTATTCTCAATCTCTCTCTCTCTCTCTCTCTCTCTCTCTCTCTCTCTCTCACACACACACACACACACACACACACAGTATATCCTGTGTATTCTGCAGATAAAGCAACATCAGATTTGATGTTTTAATTTGCTTAGGAAGCTACGTGAGAAATGAGAAGCATAAAAAGAACTAGACTGAAAAATAGGAATTAAGATAATGGGCGCAGTTAGGACTGAGAAGAAGGAATTTTCCTTCTCAAATAATAAAGAGGAGCAGAGAGTCAGGGTCCTGAAGGTGATAAAGAACAGGAAGGAATAAACATCATAATGGGATCTTTAATTGAATTTGTGTCTACTCTCAGCCCTGAAGGAACCTTGGTAACTCACTCAACATGAAGCCACAGGGTCATCTAGGCACAGAGGAAACATCCAGTGAAGTGCTTCCTTTCCAGATCGCAGCAGCTCTGCCTCAGGATGAAATCGTTCTGATCCACATTTTTCCATCTGGCAGGCAGGCAGCCAGAAGATTGGAGACCCAAAAATGGATCACTGCTTTGGACTCCCTGCAGCAGCCAATAAATGTAATATAATATTTACACAATTCAATCTAATATCAGTCATGCTAAGCACCATCTGATGGGAAATGTTATATTTTTCACAAAAGAAATACAAATAAAGGGGACTTCTAAGGTAGTATCTGATTCCCAAGGCCTGAGCCTTTCACAAATTTTGTTTTTCATTTCAGCTTGAGCTTGACTGATGAAAATAACTCACCACTGTTTGGAAAGCTAAAAACACCAAGAGCTTAATGTATTATCATTTACTTAGAAAAAACAGCCTTATATAGTAATAACTTCTTCTAATTTAGAAGACAAGAGTGCGGGGGTGAGTGGGGGAGGGAATGAAATGCTCATTAGCCTTTGCCAAAGGCCTTGGCACAGAATTTTCCTAACTATTCAGAGATCAGTGTCCTATATTTACTTACCAGGGACAATTTATTTTCTTTTACATTTTCAAAGCACTTGAAATGATTCCTTTTCTTTGTGATGATTTCCATATGCTGTTTCCAAGGAAAGGGGCATGGCTTACTCAGTCAGTATAAGGCCACATTCTGAAACCATTAAATGCCATCTCACAGGGAGGGATCCCAAGGACTGCAGGGGCCCTTCCAATGACATTGAGATCCAGATCTCAAAAGGCATTGCATGGAAGACAGCAGCTATTCCTTCAACTTCACAAAAGTTGTTTAAATAAAAATTTAAAAAACACAAAGGTGATACTTGTAATTTTTTAAAACCATTGAATGTTCCCTCTCTGTGAAATCATTTATATTTACTTTTCTATCACTGAAAATAATCCTTAGAGATAGGTCCTAACACTATCCCCATTTTACAAAGGAGGAAACCAAGGCACAGAGTCTAGTATGATTGAACCAGTCAGAGTCTAGAGCTCAGCATAACTTCATGCAATTCTTTATATTGTCGGGTATTTTCCTTTTAAAAAATCTGTACTATTTTTAAGTGAGACAATCATTTAATTTTATTTGGCCTTATAAAATGTACAACTTCAGGACCCATTGCCTTAAACTGGTTAAACTGCAGAACAAAGAAATCTTGGTTAGTAATTGATACTGCAAACATTTTGTGAAATGTTGCATTTTATCAAAAAAGAAAATTGGCACTCAGTGAAAGAAACATCACATATCATTCTATGTGCCTTTTGTGCTCTTCCATTTGTATACTGGGAGTACAAAGAATTGGTTGAGTGCTTTATTAATTTATGAAGAAAAAATAAACTTGTATGGAAGACAGTTACTTCTTCCTCTAATTAGAATAATGATGATGATAACAGACTCCTTTACTGCATGATTACTATGTGCCAGGTGATATCTGAATACACAATACTCACAAAGCATGGTAAGATACATTATTGGGGTGCCTGGGTGGCTCAGTCCGTTGGGTGTCTGACTTTGGCTCAGGTCATGATCTCATGGTTTGTGAGTTTGAGCCCTGTGTTGAGCTCTCTCCTGTCAGTGCAGAGCCCGCTTTGGATCCTCTACCTCCCTCCCCTGTTCACATGCAGGCACTCATGTACCCTCTCTCTCTCTCTCTCAGAAATGAATATTAAAAAAAAAGATATTATTAACCAGTTCTTTGGATCTCAAATTCATCCAGTCAAATTGGTGACACTTTTTATCTACAAAAACAGCAATTCCATTACATAGCACCCCATTTTACAGATGAAGAAACTAAGTCTCAGAAAAAAATGTGCTTAAAGATACATAGAAATGGTAGCCAGTATTAAAATGCTTCTGTCCCTTGGACTTCGGCTCAGGTCATGATCTTGCAGTTCCTGAGTTCGAGTGTCACGTCAGGCTCACTGCTGTCAGCGTGCAGAGCCTGCCCTGGATCCTCTGTCTCCCTCTTTTTCCGCCCCACCCCCGCTCATGTTCTATCTCAAAAATAAAAATAAACATTTTTAAAAAATTAAAAAATAGGGATGCCTGGGTGGCTCAGTCAGTTAAGTTTCAGACTTAGGTTCAAGTCATGACCTCATGGTTCCTGGGTCCTAGACCCACTTTGGGCTCTGTGTTGACAGCTCTGAGTCTGGAGCTTGCTTCGGATTCTGTGTGTGTGTGTGTGTGTGTGTGTGTGTGTGTGTGTGTGTGTCTGCCCCTACCCCCCTTTCTCTCTCTCTCTCTCTCTCTCTCTCACTCAAAAATAAACATTAAAAGAAAATTTTTTTAAGAATAAAATTTAAAAAAATAAAAACAAATGAAAACAAATGCTTTCGTCCTTTCAATGGGTCAGTTCTCAAACAATATCTAAATAAGATGACCTCTTTTTTGAAGAAGAAAGGAAATTAAGACACATTAGAAAATATAATAAAACTTTTCTTTACCCTGACATCAAGGTCAAAATAAACAGGATCTATGTATCAAATTCTCCTTGACACTCCTTAAATTCTTCTCCTCACACTGGGAGAATCAATTTCAGAGGCAGAGAAAGATTACTTTAATATAATTTTTAACCAATCTTCTACATAAGAGGCAATGGCAATTATTCATTTAAATAAAGTGTTCCAGACACTGGTCAGTAGGCTGCTGCATTATGAAAAGCTGAAATGGATGAGGAGGAAACAGGAAGAGGACAGTTCCAAGTTGTTCTAGTAGGATACTATGTTAATCATTTCACCATGGGAAAATAACCACATGGTCAGGGTTCCCGGGAGAGAGAGTTTTTCATTTTTATCACTGGACTTCTTATAGCAATTTCTCATGGAAATATGTGCCAGCTACATTGGCATTTTGGGATTCCTTGATCTTGCCAACCATGTTTCTGTCCCAGGGTCCTTTTGTACTTGTAGGGTACTGCACCTGGAAGGCTTCCCCCACATATCTGCCAAGCCAACTGGAATGCCTATGGACATTTATTTTCATCTAAGAAATGAGAAGGAAATGAGTGCTAACTAATGTTTAATTTACGTTATTGTAAAGGCTGACACAGGTACCCTGGTCTAGTCTGGTCCAAGCAGTTATGAATTTCATACAGTACCTGAGGTGACCTCACTGAACTGAGGACCTCCCAACACAGCGGCAAAGAAATGTGCTTCCTCACATGCTCATTTTCTCTCAGCATAGTATAATATATCATGTTTTACAGTGCTTGATTAAGTGAATCCCCATGTTACTACCCAGTTTCCACACTCACAAAATGAGAAAAGTTTTAAAATATTCTTGAAAGGAAGCTATTAACAAAGATAACACTTCTATTTCAAGCACGAGAGAACAAGAGTATTGAAGAGTTAACCCTTCTTTATAATCCTACTCTTCATCAGCCATATTGTGAGATTGAAAACCATCACTGCCTAATCATATGACAGGTAGGTAAAATATGCCAAATTACCAAGAAAACTATTTGGAATATGGGTTTATATTCACTGTTGTTGGAGAGGAGCTTAACTCACTGTCCTCAATTATGGCAGCCAGTGTTAGCGTCAAGTGGTCAACTAAGAAGATATTTAATAACTAAGCATCCAAAACATAAAAACATTCTAGACTTATTTTGTCAACAATGGTTGAAGTCAGACAATATTCAATTTAAAACTTTACAGAATTTAAATCAAATGATAATATTTAGAAAGTTCTTCGTGGATGCAATTAAAAATGGCTAAACAGTACAACTGACAACAAACGGAGATGTATTCTTTGTTAGCAAATATTGTTGAAGATGCAAAAAAAAAAACCCCAAGAAATTGGTACAAATAATATTAGAACAAACTACATGTTGAAGTTTATTGTTAAGTTAAATAAGAGAACATATTTCTAAGGTTCCCAGCCTATGGTATTTTCTAGATTCTATTTCAATACTTTCACAGATGAAGAACTATTCTTTTGGAGAATGAACAAGGAAGAAAATGGAGAGAAGCTCTCAGAAATTAATGAATTATTTAATTTTTAAAGAATCAATGTCTTATAGAAAAAAATGTACATAAAGCCACTGAGAAAGTAGCAGTTTTAACAGTCTTTAACAAAGAAAAGATTCTAGAGTAAGGTTATGGAGGTGCCTCCCATAAAATTCATTCAGTGCATAATTTGAAGGCAAGCTCGTACAGCAAAATAAACTGAAGACAGAGTGTAAAAGTGCTACAGATGTCATCAATATGATTAATTTTATAAAAACTCACATGTAAAATATACTAGAATCCTTAAAACATGTTGCAGTGATATAGGGAATGACCAGGAAAGTTTTGTGTCATAGAAATTTGTATCACTGAGGTTCAAGTGGTAACCTTGCAAATTTTTGTAAGAGTTGTAGAAGCTAACGATGTCCCAGAGTTTTATTCATCACATAAATGCATACTCCAAATTTGTTGATCTTTTCTGGAATAATAAGTGGCTCTTAGTTGTCAGTTACCTGGCCTGTATTTTAGAATAATAAATACAGTATGTCCGGCTTACAATTAATTGCTTGGAAAGCAACTTTCCAAAAAAAAAAGAAATAGAAGGAACAGAGAGGAGATTTTGAACAACTGCTATAATGTTTCTATCACTATGTGATTTTTCTAGTTGAAAATTATTTAAGTGTGTTTGATACTCTTTAAAATTTCATATCTGCACACTTAACTAGGAAAAAAAAAGAATTTCTAACAGGCTTTCAATCTTTCAAATAAAAAATATCAGTGAGATTGTAACACTAAAATATTAAAATGTAGCCTATTCTCATTAGTTTGTGAGAACAAGTCATGGTTAGTAGGGAAGATGGAGATCTACTCATCATATTACAACAAAAACATTTGCATTATCAGTTGGGAATGAAAACTAATTTTCAGTTAGTGTTTAATTTCTTTAATATGGATCTTCCTATGTTAAAAGGTTATCTTTTTCAGTCATGACAGTCTTTAGATTCAAGTGTTGAAATAAACTAAAATTTTACTAGACCTCTGAATTACACCGCATGGGGTCACACTACAATTTTCAGAATCATAGAGTCTGTCAATCACATTGTTCTCACCAAACAAAACAAGAACAACAACAACAACAACAACAACAACAACATTCTGCTTCTCATTCTGTAAGAGTAAGAAGATTTTTTGTGTTGTCAAAGTAAAATAAAATCAGTTTTTAAAATATTGCTGATTTCATCTTTATTTTGTTCTTTAAATTTTTTTGATATATTGGAAACTACACCTAAAATATTAGCACAGCATTACATATGTATGTCAATAACATCTCATTTATACATTCCATATATATATATATATATATGTATATATACACATCATTTATATGTACGTGATATATAAATGGGATATGCTGAAAATTCTTTTACTTAAAGAGGCACAATCAAAATATTTTGAACACCTCTGGTCTAATGGAAGAAACAGACATGTGAGCAAAAATTACAGCCACAGGCAGCGAAGGATATGGAAGCATGAGGTGAAAGGTATGTGTGACAAAGGCAACACAGCAGAGCAAGTGCTTACTTACAACCAGAAAATTGAGTCAAATCTCTTAGAGAACTGACTCTGAACAGAGTTGTCCAGAATGAGTAAAATGTCTCCAAGGTATTCGGGTGGGTGCCAGAGGAAGGGGTGGACAAGCCCTCCAGCCAAGGACACAGCAGGGATGAATCTTGGTAGCAAGAAAGGCAGAGCATTCCAACAGAACTGTCATATTTTCAAATAGCTAAGTGCACATTTAGGGGAGTTCCAGGTGATGGGGCTGGACAGTATGGCAGGGACCAGATCATGGAGGGTTATGGGTGCTACAGTGGAGCCATGAGCCAGTGAACAAGCCATAGAGCAGGGAGCATCCAACTGGCCTCGGTCCTGGATCTGCCATTTACCAGCTATGTGATCTTAAATTACTTAGTTAACTTCTCTAAGTCTCAGCTTCCTCATCTGTGTGTGTATGGGGCGGGGGGGGGGGGGGGGGGTGGGAAGCAGAGACAGTAAAGCTATTGTGAATGATAGAAGTCATAAAGTGCTTACTTGTCTGTACATAATAAGATTTTTTTAAATGTTATGGTTCTTTTGATGACTATGATGGGGAGACTTTGAAGTAATTCAAGCAGTGATATAACAGGTGATTTAGAAAAATCTCTCTGGCAGCTCTCTGTAGCACAAATCTGAGGAATGTGAAACCTAGAGCAGGGAGACAGTTAAAAGGCTTATAGTTAGCTAGAGGACAAAGAATAAGGGCCTGGGCTGAAGTAGTAAGCATAGACACATAGAGCAGGAAACAGTATAAGAGCCATGGAGGACATAGTCAGTACCGCCTAAATCCATTGTGCTTATACCCCTTTGTGAAAATGATTAAAGTAAACTACACTAGACCCACAAAAGTTGTGTGTGTGGAATACAAATCCTGGAGTCAAAGTCTCCAGGTGTGGATCCCAGGTTTACCCTAACTACATATGTGATCTAGGGAAGTCACTTAACCTCGTGCTTCTGTAATGGGGATCTCAAACAGGGATAACCTCATAGAATTATCTCATCATGTTTAAAGCGTGATTAAAGAAGTGACTGGCATCCAGTAGACATTATATATGAATGAGTTTCTTAAATAAAAATTATCTCCAGAAAATACTGTTAAAGGTAGTAAGATGTTTGGGGAAAATGATACACATTGACTGTTGTTATAAATTTCTTAGGGAAAAAATAATCTGTATCCTAAAATGGTGAAATTCAAGCCAGGTAAATTTTGATAAAGGGAATGAGAGGGATGCCTGGGTGGCTCAGTCGGTTAAGCATCTGACACTTGATTTCAGCTCAGATCATGATCTCACAGTTCAGTAGATTGAGCCCCATGTCGGCCTCTGCAGTTTGGATACTGCTTGGGATTCTGTCTCCCTGTCTCTCTCCCCGCCTCTCCTGCTCATACTCAAGCTCTCTATATCAAAATAAGTAAAATTTTTTAAAAAAAAATTTAAAGGAATGAAAGAAGAGCAGTAAAAGAAGAAATGTTGCCTAGACAGAATTAGACAGAATATAAACCTATATTTATTTTCAGGAAAACTCACCCACCCCATTGTTTTATCAATCCAGTACCCACACTACTTTCAAATAAAAGTGGAAAAGCTAGTCATGAATCAGCAGATTCTAAACACCCGAGACCAAGGTTAGGAAAACTATTTGTTACATAATTAACTCACAGGATCTTTCACGCAATGTTTCAAATGGCAAACCTATGATATTTTTTAGTATATTTATCTGAAACACACTGGATTTAAAAGCCAGTTAAGGTCAGGGAGCCTGGGTGGCTCAGTTGGTTAAGTGTCCAACTTCCGCTCAGGTCACGATCTTACAGTTTGTGAGTTCGAGCCCCACGTCTGGCTCTGTGCTGACAGCTCAGAGCCTGTAACCTGCTTCAAATTCTGTGTCTCCCTCTCTCTCTGCTCCTTCCCCACTGGCACTCTGTCTCTCTTTTTCAAAACTAAATTAAAAAATTAAAAAAAAATAAAAGCCAGTTAAGGAAAACTACATCCAGACTGTCATAACACCAAACTATACCCACTATCACCAAAGATCTGCTACATATCCATGGATTTCACAAGACACTGAAGACAATTTGTTGAGAACCTAGCAACTATACTTTTTCATAATGACAAAGAATGGTAAATAATTAAAAAAAATAAAATGCCTAAGGTAATTCAATACTATAAATATGTTCTCATTGAGGAGGTCAAACAATGAAATATCCACCAAACATCAAATATATTTCATTTCTCATATAAGGCTTTTAACTTCATGAAGCTATTTATTCTTAAGGACTCTTTTCTTTTTTTTTTTTTTTAATCTTTATTTATTTTTGAGAGAGAGCCAGAGAGCGAGTAGGGCACAGGCAGAGAGAGAGGGAGACACAGAATCCGAGGCAGGCTCCAGGTTCTGAACTGCCAACACAGAGCCCGACGTGGGGCTCGAAATCACGAACCGCGAGATCATGCCCTGAGCCTAAGTCAGACGCTTAATTGACTGAACCACCCAGGAGCCCTTCTTAAGGATTCTTTAATGAGGCTAATGCGGGAGTTCTCCATTTCCTTTTCTTTTTTTTTTTTTTAAGTTTATTCATTTTAAGAGACAGAGAGAGAGAGAGAGAGAGAGCACAAGCAGGGGAGGGGCAAAGAGAAGGAGAGAAAGAAAATCCCAAGCAAGCTCTGCCAGTGCAGAGCTTGAACTCACAAACCGTGAGATCATGACCTGAGCCAAAATCAAGAGTCGAACTCTTAACCAACTAACAGAACCACCCAGGCATCCCCCATTTCCTTTTACAAAAATCTCATGGCATTCATCATTAATCTGTTCGAATAGATACAATAAAATTTCTGGAATCCATGTATTTTTTAGGTTTATTTATAATTAAACTGGTTTGCTTTCCAGTCTTGTCTCTCAATGCACATGATCTTGGAGATACACTTCCAATAATCCTTCTCCCTGAACCTATTAAAAGAAAAAATTGTTATAAATGTTTTTAAGAGTTAAGTCTTAGATGGTGACATGCTATTTCATACAAACTCCAAATCAGGGGCGCCTGAGTGGCTCAATCGTTTAAGCGTCTGATTTCAGCTCAGGTCATGATCTCGCAGTTCGTGGGTTCGAGCCCCACGTCAGGCTCTGTGTTGACAGCTTGGAGCCTGGGACATGCTTCAGATTCTGTGTCTCCCTCTCTCTCTGCTCCTCCCCTGCTCACGGTCTGTCTCTCTCTGTCTCTCAATAATAAATAAACATTAAAAAATTAAAAAAAAAACTCCAAGTCAAAGTCATGGCAGTTTTCAGCATTACTAAATGATAGCCCATTCGCTTTATCCAAAGTGATACAGAGAGAGGCATGATGCCCCTGCCATAGGGAAAGAATTACATTTGACTTTGAACTGCTTTATAAAATCTTTTTGCAAATAATTTATTTTTTCAGAATCAGTTTTTCCATCCAAAAACTGAGGATAATAAAACTTTGTCTATTCACGTGGCATCAAATGAGATAACACATGTTAACGCACTTGGACGATTGTAAGACATACACATGTGAAGTATTTTTAGCTAAATGTATAAATTAGCTTCTACTTTTGAACACTTATTAACTGATAGAAGAAGTTTAAATTATTTTGGAAGCTCATATTTTAAAACCATTGCCATGAGAAACATACAAATATTATTTAGATAGGTATAATATGTATGTCACAATGACATTACATACTGACTTTTGGACTTGCAAAAACTTTCATTAAGAACAACAATCACCTTGATTAATATCCAATAAAAGTTCAGAGTATTTACTTTCAATTTTGGGGGGTAGGGTAGAGGGTTGAGAGAGAGAGAGAGAGGGAGAATTTTAATAAGCAGGCTCCATGCTCAGCACAGAGCCCAACGCGGGGCTCAATCCCACGACTCTGAGATCATGACCTGAGCCAAAATCAAGAGTTGGACACTCAACCCACTAGTTATCCAGGCACCCCAGAGTACTTACTTTTAAATTGAGAGTTCTGGACTCCGACAGTAATGTTCGCGAAACACTTTTTTAGACTAACTGAAAGTAGGCACCTTCCTTCTACGGGTGATGAAGATGGTAAATTTTCAAGCTAACATACATGAAATGCATGTAATTGATAATATGAACCTACGGAACTGATGTCTTTGAGGAGTGTCAACTCATTCAGTTATAAACAGGAAACTTTCATGTCTTCCAGTAACTGCTTTCAACTATGATAAAACCAAATCCCTCCCTTAATAATACTTTGGTCAGAAATCCCACGCATTTCTGTTGGCTTTTGGTTATTAAAACAGTCTAGCTGAATTACAGCTTCAGTCTAATGTCTGTCTCTAGGCTCTCTCCCTAAGCACCATGGCCGGTTTGTGGCTCCAGGGCTTGGTGTGGGCAGGAGGGTGTTGGCTGTTCTTTTTCTGCCTCTCTAGAACTCCTCCCAAGTTGAAGGCAGGAAGACTGGAGAAACGGGGGGGATGGTAGACATATTTATTCATAACTGAATGAGGTGGCATTTCTCCCTGGTTGTTGCACTTCTCTCTGGTTAATATTGAGTGGCCATCTCTGTCCACTCTGTGGCCAGCGTCCAGATGCTAGGGCACTTGTGTAGTTTCTTCAAAGAGCCATGGAGAGCTTTGCCACAGTTCCCTAACTTGGGAAATAGGGCTCCTGCTAGGCTCCCTTCCAAGCCCTCTAACAGTCCCTCAGGATGCCAGCTTGCACCTGCCAATCCCTAGCTAAGAGCTTGGCCCATCTGGGTAGGGTACTGGCATGGCAGTTCAAATCCCATCACTTCTGTGACAGTCTTTCACACCTGGGAAATGCAAGAATCCTTGCCTTACCAAACAGTTAAGCTCCTACTTGTTCTCTCTCATTCTCCCTCTCTGTCTCTATCTCTGTCTTTCTTTTTCTCTCCTTCTTCTTACATCTTTATCCAGTTTTATTCTCCCCACCCACCACTCCCTACTTCTTATCCCACCGTTCACATGGCACTAGGAAAGCCAGCAATTCTATTGACAAAGAAGACGTCCTGCTAGGGAATAGCTTGCCAGGTTCCCCTCTTGCAGGCACCTCCAGTCTTTACAATGATCATTTTTAAGCTTCCCAGCACTTCCTTGCCTCCCTGCAATTCATAGATCTTGGCTTCAGAAAGGGAAAATCTTCCCACTACTAATGATGACTTAATCACCATGCTAAAGACCCAGACAATTCTTGAGTCTCTCTGGTCCTTCTCTTGTATCAGCTGGGAAAGGGGCAGTGGGAAAGTGCCGGAAGAATGTCTCATGCCACCCTTCAGTAAGCTCTGTGGTGACTGACATATCTGGCCTCAATTTTCTACAGCAGCGGTTCTGAATCTTGACCACACATTAGAATTGTCTTTAGCGTGTTTATAAATCTTGATACCTGGGGCTCCCTTGGCCAATTAAATCGGATTTGGATGAAGACCACACTGTTTTTTGTTTTTCTATAAACTTCTTTTGGGGCACCATCTTAGCCTACTTTCATTCTCTCAGGTACCTCTTTCTATCAGTTCAGGAGAAGTCAGATTTGCAATCAAATCCCACCATTTTTTACAGCTTCACCTTTGGCAAGTAACATAGCCTTTCTGTGCCTGAATTCCTTCTTCATCTCTAAAATGAAGATATTTTTCATACTATTTCTTGGGTTTTGGGGGTCATTTGAAAATACCTGCAAAGAAAATATTACAAAGAACATTTCCCTGAAAAGAGCTTGATAAATGTTGGTTACATATATGCCATGTCCCGATAATGGTAAAGTTCATGCATAGTCATTATTTTAGCTCATTGTCTTTCAACAGTGTTCTGTCTTAAAACCCACAATTCCAAAACAAAGATTTAAATAACATATGCTTAATAGATTTACCTAGCATGCATTGACTTCTGTAAACATACCTGCTATTAGAATTTCTAGAAAGCTCTCAAAAACTTAACAAAATGAAGTGACAAAGATGTTACCAGCTTTCCATATGTAGTAAAGAGCATTTATCCTCAAATACACATATTCAAACACATTAAAATATTTCTTTTTCCCTTTAGAAGTAGCTATGCTTCTGGAATTATTTTATTTGAAACATTTTAGAGACCTCACTGATGGTACTAATGGGTAAGATGATGTTACTTGATTGTGCCTTACCTAAATACCACATCTTTATTTAAAGTTTTACAGAGAGGACATACAGAATCATTAAATCCACTTCTGCCCATAAAATAGATGACTGTAATCTGTCATCTCAATTTTAATAAAAGCTACTTGAAACTTTGAATTGAAATTCAATAAGAGAATTATAAGTACCATAGTGTCTATACGTTTTAAAGAAAGCTTAAAGTGCTAAACATTCTAACATATAAAGGATACAGTGTGCACATTTCTTTCTTTATTATATTTAAAATGTGAGTTATTTCTGAATTGCTCATAAGATTTGTTTGTAAAACAAAAATTTCTCCCCACTTCTTTATATGAAGATTTCCCAAATTGTCAAGAGCATACCCAGAGATATAGCCACGTAAGTACATATTCCAAAAAAGAGTTTTGTAAAGTAAAAGTGCTAACATAGTTTTTCTAAGAATGTTTGCACACATACAATGGAGTTTTATGTTATAAATAGGTCTCAATAAATTTATTTCTATGAATGATATTCTCAAAGTATACCTTACAGAATATTGTCCTATGATTCTGTATTAGAGATATTTGTTTTCTATAACATCTATTTAGAACATAAGTTAAAAGATATATAAACATTTAAAAACCAGACAACTGTTACTGATTATTTGGGCCTTGTAAAAATTCAATTTATTCTTTTTTTATGTTTATTTATTTATTGAGAGAAAGAGAGAGAGAGCATGAGTGGGGAAGGAGCAGAGAGAATGGGAGAGAGAGAATCCCAAGCAGGCTCCGTGCTATCAGTGCAGAGCTTGACAAGGGACTTGATCTCACAAACCATGAGATCATGACCTGAGCCAAAATCAAGAGTCAGACACTCAACTGACTGAGCCACGCAGGAGCCCCCAAAATTCAATTTATTCTTGAAACAAATCCAAATTTTATGGCTTTGAGCTTCAATGTTATAAAAATTTGATTATTAATATTTCTGTTAGTGATCTTTAAAAGTTGGAGTTTGCCTACAGTTCAGTCAGCCAGTCAAATACTAAAAATGTTTGAACATCTCTCAAAAGTGACTAAATGTGTCACTAGAAGGATATTTATAATTTATATATTTAGATATATATTTATAAATTTATAATTTATAGGGAATTATAATCTACTCAACTTCTACTCATTGTTAAAAACATTAGATTAGCTTTTTTTCACTATTTCAGCTTGTTAGATTCTCATTTTATACAGAATTATAAAAAATCTGAACACTAGATATTTTAAAACAAGCCAAAAATTTGTTATCTATAGAACTGCTTTGTAGTGTCCCCATTTTAAGGGAGCATGATTCAAGCACTGTCTGGAATTTCCTTTTCTTTGTTAATATATATTTTCTTCAATTCCAAATTCATCCTTTGCATGTTCTTCAAAACTGTGAGCATTGTGTTTGTTAGCAACCATCCCTACCCAGCCTTTCTACCCCATTCCTCTCCATCCTCCTTCTTGTAGGTAACTCGGAAGAGGAGGAAGTCCATGCCATGTTCATTTCACCTTGAGCCCAGGGACCATTCCTGGAACTGAGTGGACTCGATGTTGTAAATGAAAAACAGTAATCCCAGTGAGGTCATAGACTTGATAACATACAAAGTGACAAGCACTTTGCTCCAAGAGTTTTCTAGAACAAATAATGCTAGCATAAGAAATTAAATGTGAGTTTGAGTTAAGTGGAAAAAATAGACCAACAAAAGTAGGCATTGCCATAGTAACTTAGAAATTTTTCTTCTTTTGAAGGCTTTCTAGTCACTTTTTACATATGGGGAAAAGTAGACTGTAGTCTGTAGTGTATCTCTCTCTCTCTCTCTCTCTCTCTCTCTCTCTCTCTCTCTGTCACACACACACACACACACAAGAATTAATGCAAACATCCAGACGACTTCATAATACTTTTAAATCAACAATTAACTATACTATCACAAACTAGAAAACTAAAGCAAACATTCAAATGCTTTAATAATGGTCTTTTTAAAACCACAAATATATTGCCAGGGTATTTTAGGAAAGTTGACTTGGGGGGAAGAGAAGGATCGAATTTTTTTACACTCAGACATGTAATATCCTCTCTGAATCCTGTCAATAGAGACATCGTCAGCAGAGAAATGCTCCCAAAGCACTGTTCACTAGCAATTCTTCAAAAACAAAATCAGTTCTTAAAAAAAAAAATCACCACACAATAGTTCCACTTTGAATTTTTTTAATGCTTATTTATTTTTGAGAGGGAACGAGACAGAGTGTGAGCAGTAGAGGGGCAGAAAGAGAGAGGGAGACACAGAATCCGAAGCAGGCTCTAGGCTCTGAGGTGTCAGCACAGAGCCCGATGCGGGGCTCTAACAGAGGAACCATGAGATCATGACATGAGCTGAAGTCAGACACTTAAGTGACTGAGCTACTCAGGTAACCTCCCTTTTAAAAAAATTTTTTTTAATGTTTATTTATTTTTGAGAAAAAGAGACAGAGTGTGAGCAGGGGAGGGGCAGAGAGAGAGGGACAATAGGTCCACTTTGAAACAAGCACATCTCGGACTCAGGAGAAGCCCAATACCCAATCCATTCTTAAGGTCTGGCCACAAAAGAACTACTGGAGTAACAGCATCTAGCCACCTTTGTCCCTACATTTTAACAGGGAGGCAAGTGATTCTAAAGTTGCATACTATTAGGACAGTAAAACTAGAGCAATATTAGAACTTCACTGATGGTAGAGTACAATTTCCTCTTTACTTCTCTCTTTTTGTACAGCACTCAAAATTTTTGCCTCTTTCTCCCCCCACCCCCCAACACCTCACAACAGATGAGTCAGGAAGGGTGAGAGATTTGTCACAGACCCGCTACAAGTTAGATCAGAGCTGGAATTAGAACCCAAATCTCAGTAACTGGAGCCAGCCAACTGCTATTCTAGACTCAGAACAACTCCAGTTCAGTGTCATGAATTCTGCATACTCCAAATTTGTCATTACTGTTTTGTCTGATGCTTCCTGCCATGGACTCCTAAAGCAACACAATGAAACCTCCTTTCCGGATTCTTCGATCACTGCTAGTCTAAAGCAGAGGAAAGTTACTTAAACTTTCTGGGCTTTTATCTAAACTCCGCAGGTTGAACTGGAAGTCTCTGAAAAACTTTCCAGTTCTAAAAATTCTGCTTTTCACCCTCTGTCTTATACTTCATTCTTGATGTTTGAAATTTTCACTAGGTGGCAGGATTCCACCATCACATTACAAAAGGATTTTTCGATGGAAGCCTGGGAGCAGAAAATTTCAAAGAAACTCCTTTCCTCAGAGTGAACATAAAAAAAAAAAAAAAGCCAAAGCCAAGAGAAAGAATAACTACAAAGGCCAGTAGTCCACATATTTCATAAAGTTCTAGATCCACTTTTAATATAATTATAAAAAGGAAATTAATCAAACATGTTTTTCATACAATACTACAATTTGGCATCCAAATCAGGTAAAAGTCTGCATTAATTTCATGCATTTTAAAGTTTATTTTATCTGAATCCCAATGTAAACTATATCGGATCCCTTCCAGCAAACTGGTAGCAAGAAACAATCAATATGATGGAAACAAAAACATCTAAAACATTTAAAATCATTTTTACATGCATTTCAAAGTTTCCTATAAGTTACTTACAATATATTTCTAATGTCTTTGAATTTTATTTTGAGCACTTAACTAGGTGAGTACACATGATGGTAGATTTTTGCATTTATTTGTAAAACCCTTAAGAGAATATTCTTTCAAATAGATTTTATGACATTTCATCATATATTTAAAATTATTGCCCCAAATCGGCCTTTTAAGAAATGCTGTATTGTAAATGTCACTACCAACGCTTTGTAAGAGTCCCCCAAAGCCAAGCTAATTGGTTATGCTGAGCTGAGCATTTCTCTTCTGCCAGAACCAAGTAAAGTAACATGAAACAATAACGCAACTGCATATTCTATATTGTCTAGAAGAAACTTCCCAAGTGTCTTGCCGGTTGTCAGAGAAGCTGATTAACTAGACTTTTCTTCAGCTGATAAATATGGCACTCTTGGTTGTTTTTTTTTTTTTTCTTTCAATTACTGGTTAATTGTATATATGCTATATGTTACTCGAAAGTTTTTTCGAAACACGAACAAACCCGCATCCTGGGAAAATTTAGCATCAGCGCCAAAATCAGACCCATACATAACCTTCTGAATCAGCCCTTGAAAAAACCATCAACAGGTTGCTTTCATTCCCTCCCAGCACAGAGCGGTGATAACATCTCTTCGGAGGTCCTACCTTAGCAACTTGTAAGGGCTGCTTCTGCTCCTTGCCACCTTGCAATCTGAACCCCCAGGGCGCTCCACCGGTCATGGAAATGCAGATAAAATCCCCCGTGCCCATTTTCTCCTTTTAGTTGGGTAGCATGAAGAGCCTGAAAAGAGCCTGAAGACGAGGCTTCCGTGCGGTTGAGATGTGTGCTTAGCCCCAGGCGCCTCCAAGGAGGCAGGGCTGGGGAGCGCAGAGGCAGAGCTCCTGCTGCGGCCGCCGTCCCGGCCGCCGCTGCCGCGAACTAGCGCAGCTAATAGGATCATTCACAAGGAGGCAGAAGCGCTCCCTGGCATCGAGGACACCGCCCACTTTTGCGTCACGCTCCTTTGTTCAGCCCACTTCAAGCAAGGGAAGGAGACTCGCTCACCGCTGAAGGTCCTCTTTTGGGGAGGATTTGGGGCGGTGGAGCGAGTTCCCTAGCACTCACATTTAATGCCAGCACTTAAAGAATGATTGAAAAACTTTCATTAAGTAATCATATAAATAGTAGAGAACACGTGAAGGTTTTAATCTCCAGGCCACGAGTGTCATCTCCCAATATGAGCTCTGAGAACTCAACTACTAGACAATTCCATTCTCTCAAATAAATGTTTTAAGAAGAACTACAATGGGGCACCTGGGTGGCTCAGTCGGTTAAGCGTCCGACTTCGGCTCAGGTCATGATCTCACGGTCCGTGGGTTCGAGCCCCGCGTCGGGCTCTGTGCTGACAGTCAGAGCCTGGAGCCCATTTCAGATTCTGTGTCTCCCTCTCTCTCTCTGCCCCTCCCCTTTTCATACTCTGTCTCTCTCTCTGTCTCAAAAATAAATAAATGTTAAAAAAAAATTTTTTTTAAGAAGGATAAAAAAAAAGAACCACATTGACATTCGAAACAGACAAAAGGGAGTGAAAGTGGGTGAAATTACTATTTTTCTAAGTTTTTACTGTCTACGGCCTGCAGAACTAATCCCATAAGAGGAAATAAAAGAAAGCAAAACATTTGAGTTTTTCCCTCAAAACCTCCTACTCTGAAAAGTGCTTTTTTTGAACTATCAGATAGGTATATACATTTTAGAGCCGGAGGATGTGGTTGGGGGGTGGGGGAGGAGAGGGAGAAGGAGGAGAAGTAAAGGTGAGGGGAAGGATTTCCCCCTGGAAATTATATTCTTTTAACAGCGCTCTTGAATGGTTTGGATTTCTTTAAATTTAAATAAGCGTTTCATTTTCTTCCCTGTTCAGCAGGAAGGAAACTTCTTAAACCAAAATAGCCAACTACATACAATGTCACCTACAAGTTTCTTATTTTTATAATCCCTCATCACTTCTTCTGAGTCTGGGTGGTCCAAAATAAAAGTTGATTTCAATGTTTTAAAATCTGAATACAATCTACCAAAAATCGTACAAATGGAACATTTTTATTTTCCCATAATGTTTTTATTTTCCATGACATTCATCCCTGTAGGGAACGGTAATTTGTGTTACATGTGGTACCAAACAAAATTGACTTCCAGACGCTCTGCCTGTTTCAGTACTAGGAAGCACTGTGCAGTGAACATCCATACAGCTTTGTTCCCCAGAAGCCAAACGTGTCAAGTGATTTTGTTTGTGCTTTCTCACTGGGGTAAGGAAGACAACATAACCAGAGACTGTTGGCTCTCAAAGAGACCCTTTGAAGGGCATGAGGACCAGACAGGCATCTCAAGTTTGATTCTCTTCAGAGAAGTGAATTGGCTTCCCCAAAGTCTTTCTTTGAAAAAATATCATTTTATAAGTGACATCCTAAAGTATGACTTCTGAGAACAAAAGAAAAAGAACTTTTTACATGTTCTTTTTCCACCTTCTCGTGTCCCTCCTGTTCCTCAACCCAATTCAGTCTAGCTTCTATCCCCACAAGAGGGAAAACTCTCGGCAAGGTCACTTACTACCTCCTTGCTTTTGTGAGCACTTGAGACTATTAACCATGTCCCCCTTAGATTGTCTTCTCTCTTGGGCTTCGATTCGAGAACACAACACGCTCTTTCCTCTTGCATCTCTAGCCACTCTTCTCTGGCCTTGGGTAGTCCTCAGCCTCTACTAATTCATTAAATGTGTGTGTTCTCTTTCAGGGCTATGTCCCGGTCTCCTTTTCTCACTTTACATCCTTTCTATGGCTTCTTTCATTCACCCCATAGAATTTAACCTTCCCCCTCAATCTCAGATACAATTCCTCAACTCCAGGCCAATATATGCAACTGCTCATTAAACCTGTTTCTATGTGAACCTATCACAGAAACCTAAAACTCTGTATACTCAAAATCAAGTTCCTTTTTTTTTCTCCAAATTCTGCTTTTCCTCCTGTGTTTCCCATCTCAGGGTAATCAGCAAACTTATTACCTTTCTCTTAAGTCTGGTTCCCCTCAACCCTGACTTAAATGTAAATGTGATGCTGGAGGCTGGAACGGGGGTAGCCATATTGTGACCATGAGGTAAAGCTGAAGAAAACTGCAAAGACTCCAGTGCTGATAAAATTAATGCCAATAGTTGTGCGCCTCCAGTTTCCTTACTGTGCAAGAAAAATGACCCTATTTGTTTAACCTGCTGTAGGTACAGTTCATCGCTACTTGCAGCAGGTACACTCCTATCTGCTAACTCGAGGAATAGCTTCTCCATCCAACCAACCAGTTCCTCCAGAGAACCGGGGGCTCAAATATTGCTTTAATGTGAAGATTTAATCTGGGTCAGGACCTTGACAGAGAGTATTTTATTTATCTTCAAAGTAACCATGCTAGGTAGTTATCAGTGTCTCCCTTTTACTGGTAATTAACTCAGTCTTAGATTCTACATGGTAGAGATTTGAACCTTTGCCGCCTGAATTTAAAATGTCTGTTCTTATCATTGCCATCCTATCTCCACGATTTGTGTATTCCCTAATGCACATCTCCTATATCCAACTGCTCATTAAGACCTATGGATCCAACTTATAAGTAGAATGTAAATCCGCCCCTTCCCTCCATTCCCACTACTGTGGTTATTTCCATCTCTGGCCCTGGTTTCAGCAATCTCCTAACTAATCTGTCCCAGCTTTGTTTCACCCTCAATTCATTTTTGACTTTACAGCAAGGGTGAAATTTCTAAAATGCAATGTTTATCTTGTTTTATCCCTCTGTTTAAAGTCTTCAAGGGCTGGGACACCTGGGTGGCTCAGTCCCTTAAGCTTCTGACTTTGGCTCAGATCATGATCTCGTGGTTTGTGAGTTCGAGCCCCACATCAGGCTCTGTGCTGACAGCTCAGAGCCTGGAGCCTGCTGTGGATTCTGTGTCTCCCTCTCTTTCTGCCCCCCCCCCCTTTTCTCTCTCCCTCTCCTTCTCTCTCTCTCTCTCTCTCTCAAAAATAAACATGAGGGGCGCCTGGGTGGCTCAGTCGGTTAAGTGGCCGACTTCGGCTCAGGTTATGATCTCGCGGTCCGTGAGTTCGAGCCCCGCGTCAGGCTCTGTGCTGACAGCTCAGAGCCTGGAGCCTGTTTCAGATTCTGTGTCTTCCTCTCTCTGACCCTCCCCCGTTCATGCTCTGTCTCTCTCTGTCTCAAAAATAAATAAATGTTAAAAAAAATAATAAAAAATAAACATGAAAAAAAAGTTTAAAAAAATAATAATAAAGTCTTCAAGGACTTTCAGAATAGCCCAAACTCCTTTGCATAGAGAACACATTCTGCCCCCCATTCCTCACTTCTTCTCCCACCTCATCTCTCACCTTGAATTTTATGACTCAGACACACAGAACTATTTTTCCTTTCTATAACCTGCTTTTTTGGTTCCATCTGCTAAGTCATTCTTCTAAGCTATCTAGTCCACCCCACACATAGATCACCTGATAAGTCCTACTCATCCTTCTGGCCTCAGATTACAGGTCACATTCTCCAGGAAGCCTTTCCTAACCCTCCTCCCCCACAGGTATTCCTTCCATGTGCTGCCATCACTCTGCACTTTCCCTCTCATTCGAATGGTCTCTTAAATTGTCTGAACCCAACACTAGGTTATTAACCCTGTGAGATTAGCAGATGTCCCCAATTTATTGGAAATTGTATCCCCAGGTCTAATACAATTCTTGATGCCAAACTGGTGCTCATTATGAGTAGAATGAAAGACTAGATATGATTTCCCAGAATAAAGGTGTAGAAGAGAGAGTCAAAGAGTTCTCATTTTTTTTCTTTTTTTCTTACTTCATTTGACTTGGAAAAAAATCTGGAAGAGAGCAAAATTCTTGAATTCTACCACTTAGAGACCATATGGAATATTTCGTGCCTGTCTCCCTAACATCTTGCCTGTCCCCCATTGGGCAGTAACTACCAGATTCAGTAAGATTGATCCTTCCACCCCAGCAGCACAGATAAGCTGGTTGATCTAAGACAATCAGAGTAATCTTTTCTCTGTAACACAGAGCTTAGATCAGGAATGGGTACAAAACCTAGGCTTGAGTCAAGGACATTCCCCCAGCTCTAGTGATTAATTTGTATACGGTCCAACCACAGGGAAGCTTAAGAGCCTTCCAGAAAGCTGTCAGGGGCAGTATCATTACCCCCCATAGATATTGATAACATCCAATGGGAGAAGTCAATGTGAAGGTGAAACTACCACAAGATATATTGGGAGAGAGAATCTTCCTTGGTTCTTCAGTGCTCCTGAAGGTCTTTCTGGATGTGTCAGAATTCAAGGTCCTAATGCTTCTTTTCCTGAGCTATTTCTCAGGGTTATGTTTGTAGCAGGATGTGGTAATATCTCAAGGTGGGTCAAAGAGCAAGTTGATTGCAAACAAAAAGTAAAATAAAAGCAATGGATTCAACAGGCTTAGTGTACCTTAGCTGATACGGAAATCCTTTGTGTGTGTGTAGCATGCATCTGGGTCATTTCCTATAAATGGAATTTGAGGCAATATAAGCTTGTAAATATGGTGATGTTCATGCTGCTTGTTATATCTTGAGTAAGAAAGCTCTTTGTCTCTGATTGAAGAATCTCATTTCTTCTTCCAGCATCCATAAAACACTAACAAGCTAACTTAGTCACCTGCAAGGAGGGTGAAATCAAGTCCCAGACCCAACAAAGTAAACAAGACGTTAGTGGGAAAATGGAAGTAGGGCCCTGGTCAAACATCACACAGCCTGCTCTTTATTTTATTTGGGATATAAGAATCAAGGCAAGTGTAAAAACTCTTTTTCTTAAGGGAAAAAAAAGTGACAAGTGCTTTTGAAAATGATCTTCTTTGATGGTAGCTACACTTATGGTGAGCATAGCACAACATAGATTTTTCAAATCACTTTGTTGTACACCTGAAACTAATGTAACATGTGTCAATTATACTTCAACTAAAAAATTACCTTCTTAGACTAACTCTACTTCAATGCCATTTAAAGAATTTAACAATATATCATCTGTTGTTTTATACTACCATCCACTAATTCTTTCACTTTATTATTCATTCAGCAAATAATACCTATATTATCCTTCCCAACGTTGACAGCACAGTAAGATTATTGAGCCTAACATGAATTGCGAAGCCACATTATAAAACAAAAATCTTGCATTAGGAATGACTTATTCTACAATAATTTCACATTGGCTACCTATGCTGGCTCATGCCTCTTTGTTATTTTTCTAATTCAATATTTTACTCAAAAATATGTGGAGTGGGAGTGGGTAGTGTACCCCACACCACCGGCAAGCAATTCTCACTACACCAGCAAAATATCTAAGAATTCAACTCAATTCGACACTATCTACCTGGAGATAGCATCAGATTCCATAGGTAAGGGCTCAGTCCCACATGACATGCTCCCCCAACACACACACTTCAGACACCAGTCACAAGTCCAGATTATCACCTTTGCTTCTGATCAACCAGCTATATATCAGAGGTTCCAAAGATCCCCTCCTTGGATTTGATTAATTAATGATTATTGATTATTAAACAATATAATAAAGGATACAGATGTCCATCCAGATGGAAGAGAAAGGTAGGGCAAGGTATACGAGAAGGGATGAAGAATTCCCATGCCCTGTCCAGACACACCACTCTCCCAACACCTCCATGTGTTCACCAATACAGAAGCTCTCCAAGCCCGGTACTTATGGAATTTTATACAGACTTCATCACGTAGGCATGATGGATCATTAGCTCTATTTTCAGCTCTTTTCCTTTCTCAAGAAAATGGGTGGCAGGGCTGAAAATTCAAGTTTCTAATCATGGCTTGATCTTTCAAATGAACAGCTCTCATCCAGAAGTCCACCCAGAATCACCTCATAAGAACAAAAGACACTCTCACCACCCCAGAAATTACAAGGATTTCAGGAATTCTGTATCAGGAACAAAGGTCAAAGACCAATATAAAAACAAGAGGCACTCCTATGTTCTTATCACTTAGAAAATTATAAGGGTTTGGAGTGCTTCGATGGCTCAGGTGGTTAAGCATCCGACTCTTGATTTCGGCTCAGGTCATGATCTAATGAACTAAGAGACTGAGCCCCACATTGGGCTCTGGTCTCTGCACTGATGGCATGGAGCCTGCTGGGAATTCTCTCTCACCGTCTTTCTCTGCCCTACCCCCCCCCCCCAAAGAACTTATTAAACATTTGTTTTTAAAGGGGCTTTAAAAAAACAAAACAGAAACCTAGCAGGTATCTTACAACATTAGCTAATGTATTTATGTGAGTTAAATCTGAATAAATCACCAAATGAAACCACGCGGATTAAAGTCCCTATGGGATACATACACATTAAAAGTTTTAGTTTCAAAAGCATATTTTATAAATGTGCAATGTGTGTGCGTGCGTGTGTGTGTACATTTTAGGACAATGAAGATGGGGTTAAATAAATATATTAGAAAAAAATAGTTTCAGACATCTGTTTTCTCCAAAAGACTGGAGGGCATTTAGTTCAAAAAATGAACTGAAAATGTGACTCATGATGTCTACTGACTATATCGTTTTGCTACTTTGCTAGTAAATATGTTTTACTAGTAAATATGTTTTAGCTAGTAAATATGTTTTAGCTAGTAAATATGCTAGTAAATACAAAACAAAGCATGTTTTGTATTTCGGATAGTATTATCTGAAACATAAGAAAGAGTAAAGATAATTTTTAAGTAAAATGTAAAGTCAATGAACTATTAAAGATAAAATTTAAATGATAGCATCTATATTTTTAAACAAACAAAATCATTTTTTCCATGGGTTATAATCAATATTTGGAACTGTCACTAAATTTTAACCTCCAAAATCAGGATTAAAATTTGGAGCTTTGAAACAATGTATTTTGTTATTGTTGTTTTGTTTTAATTTTTCCTTCTGCAAAAAGGGACTGAGAGCAATTAGGCATGAAATTGCATATGAGGGAAGAAATTCATATCCCAGACAAAGACAACAAGATCTTTTCAAGTGATCATTCTTAACATTTGGATGAAACATGATAGTTGGAATTAATTACAGATAACAGAATTTTATCCTAAGTGTTAAAAAATACTTACACAGATAATCAACATGATGACAAATATTTGCGAACTCCTATTAAGCAGTTATGAAACTTTGCGACTATTGGAGAACCACTAATCCATTATCTGCTGACCCCACTAGGGCCTGCTGTGACTCGAGTATTTGTGCTGTTTCCTGGAATGCACGTGCATGAAATGCCATCTGAGCAGGTGGTGATGCTGCTTTGCCGCATTCCAGTACGAGAGAGAAGGGGCAGTGTGAAAGAAGACACCCTCCAACAGTCCAACAGCATTTTCCCTGCTCATCTACATGCCCTCTCTTGCTTGGAGACTGAATGTGGTTTCGGGAGAAACTACCACCACTGCTGGTGGTGACTCAAAGTCCCAACACTGAGGCTTGCAGAGCTAAGGAGATACACCGGCAACTCCTACCTTTACGTGGAGCCCAGAGACACTGCCTTACCCAACCTCGCAGCATGAGGTAGTATATTCATTTGCTAGGCAGATGCTAAGTACTACAAAGTACTTTACAAAGTACTACAGACAAGGTGGCTTGAAAAGAAATGCATTGTCTCACAATTCTGAAGATGAGAAGTCTGAGATAAAGGTGTCCACAGAGTCTTTTGAAGTCTGTTTCCTTGGCTTTTAGATGGCTGTCTTCTCCAAATGCCTTCACATCATCTTCTCTCTGTACCTGTACATTCTAACTCCCTCTTTTTTATATAGAATCAGTTATTTTGGATTAAGGCCTGCTCTAGTGACCTCATTTTAACTTAATTACCTTTAAAGACCTTATGTCTAAATACAGTCACATTCTGAGATATTGGAGAGTAGAACTTCAACATATGAATTTGGGGGATAAATTTCAGCCCATAACAGGGAGGCAGAGCCTACAGAGAGTATGTAACTAAGTACCAGTTAGTTTCCTTTTCGATATACAAAAGGTATGTGACAGAATAATTTTTGAGATTTTGATAATTTTGTTCTTTAGATTTCCCCCTTCTTCTTCTTCTAAGAAAGTAGTCAGACCCTTACAACTTCCTTAACTCAGGGACTTTTGCTGAGGGAGAATAGAAGGTAACACCAGTGATTCCCTGTTTTGTAAGGCCTAACCTCCATGAAATGACTTTCCAAGAGATCCCAAGAGGGGAGAAAAGCAAAGAAAGTTCCCTTGAGAAAAGCAAGGCAGGGCTTTAGTCCTAGCTAGGATTGTCTAACTGTCTGTGGGTCTCTCCAGTAATGCTGATCACCATGCTGCTGCCAGGGAACTAACGGCAAGAGGGCAACAGCTATAGGGTCTCTGGAGGGAGGCCAGACACCAAGAGGAGGGCTCCCAACCTTTGCCAACGTTCTTCAGCCACATACATGTCAAGAAGCTGCAGTTAGGTACCTGACTGCTGGCCAAGACCATGGACAGTTCGGTGACCAGTGAAGGAAAATGATTGATGACCAGTTGCTCTGCTGAATCCCAACAACTTTGCAAACCCCGGGAAGGACGTGGCCAATTCAGTGAGATGGGGACCAGAGTTGGAGTAAATTTATTAAAACGATAAAATAATAGTCTTGAGCTAATTTAAAAGATACACATTTTTAAGCTTATAGTTCATTCATTCAAATGATTTTTTGTGAGCATCCCAGACAACATTCCTGCTCTCACGGAGCCCACATTTTACCAGAGAAGCCAGATAATAAGTACGTAAACAAAATAGCTTCAGAGGGAAATAGAGGCTAAAAAGAGAGAACGGGATGATTAGGCAGAGAGTAAGGGGAGTAATACACACGGGAGATCAGAAAAACCTCCCAAAGCTGAGACACAAATAAGGATTTGATTGGAAGAGAGGCAGGAAGGGCAGAATATGCTTTTTGTACAAAAAAGAGATGAAGGTTAGCGTAGCTGAACTGTAGTAGATGTGTGCCCATTACTGGAGAATGTAATATGAAGTTAGTGAACCTCAAGCTCATGACCCCTCCCTTCTGGGATCCCTTCCAAGTCTCTGGAAGGAACACCAGCAATGTGTTTACATGTTCATATGCCGCTGTAAAATTTGCCAAGGTAAAATACTTCAACCAAATTCGGTTAAGATGGTTGTCTTTTTCGCTCCAACTTCCCCTGCAAGTAATGGTGGAGGAGCCATGAGCCTTTCTGGAATCCAGCTAAAGGGAAGACGAGGTGGGGATTTGTTGAGCTTGGGTTTCATGAAATATGTTCATGTGCTTCACAACCACATTCATGTGAAGTTATTGCCAGCTGCCCAGCATAGGAATGAATAGCTTCCAGGCATAGTCCCACCATGTGCTGTGTCCATTCGCCTGGCGTGACAACATTAAAGGGCAGGGCCAGAGGTCCCATCATAGCATCAGCCCATACTAGGGTGCTGACACTATGTATTTGTGTAGTAGAGGAAAACAGGTTGAAATGTACAGCGCCACAAACTAGTCTGTGGAAGACTCTTCCCATAGCTAAATATAAGAATTGCCAGGGAAGAATGCATTTCTTATTGACGCCTACTCAAATGCAAAGGTGCCCCCTTCCAGAAATATGCCAGATAATGCAGCACACACATTATAAATGCACCATACATTCTCCACGGCTATTATAAAAAACAGAATTTATTAGAACTCTTATGTTTATGGGCACAAACTTGTAGCCATATTACAGTGATTAGTTCTGTATGAGAAGTCCCATGTTGTGTGCAACCCAATTACCAATAATAAAAACTGCTATCGGTTAACTATGCTACATGTTAATAGAAAAAAATGGTATCATGAAATTTTTGTCATACAGAGAGGAGATCAAAGAACATTCAAGGAAGAAAAGTAGGGGAAAAAGAGGTGTGTCATAGTTAATAAAAATATTATTTATGAGAGGGAGAGAGCCAAAGCATAACAGACTCTTAAAAAACTAAGAACAAACTGAGGGTTGATGGGGGGGTGAGAGGGAGGGAGGGTGGGTGATGGGTATTGTGGAGGGCACATTTTGGGATGAGCACTGGTGTTGTATGGAAACCAATTTGACAATAAATTTCATATTAAATATATATATATTATTTATCTGAATTTTGATATGTTTGTGGGAGTTAGCTAATTTGTGCGGGGCTTTTTTAAATAGATAAAACAAACACTTTTTTGATTTTCATAACTTAGTTGTCCCTCTTCTGATCTTTTCATTTTTCATCAATTTTTCCATCTCCACTTTTACTTCAAAGCTTCACAAAATGAATTAAAATATCTGCTTTGCCCTTAGGCTTCTGGAAATTAATAATATTAAAAATGGATACTCTTACATTTATAATGTCAAAATGCCTAGAAGTTTCAATAGTAGTATTAATAATGCCTAATAAATAAATAATACTAAGGGGGTTCCTAAGTGAAACTTTATATTGAAGACAAATTTTAAATATGGGTCGTAGTTTAAGTTAGGAATCACTTTCAACCTATTAAGCAAAAATAGATTCAAATTGCTGCATTTTCTTGTATCAAAGTAAGGCTTTCCAGACTAAACCATACTCTATCAACCTGTCACAAGCTTGGTATCTACCCTGGTTTTTAAAACCTGCCTTAATTTATTTATTCACGCAAAAAATGTTTATTATTTATTTAAGTCACTGTTCTAGGCAGGAGGGACATGGAAATTAACAAGTCAGACAAGGCCCATGCCCTCTAGAAGCTCATATTGCAGTAAGTAGGGCAGACAATAAAGACAACCTATATTCTGTCAGATGGGGACAAGTGCTATGAAGAACAATAAAGTTGTGGGCCTGGGGTTGGCTACTTCAGCAGAAAGCTTTTTGTCATGAGGAGGCGATGAAGAGTCAGGGGCTTGATGTGACTTTAAACCCCAGCTTTGCTGCTATTTACTGCCCAGCCTTGGATGCATCATTTTCTCTCCTGAACCTTGGTATTCTCTTTCAAAGTCATTCTAGCAATAAGTGAAACATTTTTAAACATCTATTTTTTAAACAAGTGTCTGGCATATAGTAACTGCTTCCTAAACCTTTCCTTTAACATCTCCCTTGACTATCTAAGGTGGATCTTTCTGGATGGGAACACAGATGCCTTAGCTGACAGGTTTTGGAAGGAAATAGCTTTCCATTGCAGGTCAGTGCAATAGGCTTCCCACAAAAGTGAGGAATTTCCTGGAAAATTGATAATTACTTACAAGGCAGCTAGCAATAACTGAGGAAAGAGAAAGTAAAATGGCCACTACTGTGTTTGAGGACCATATGTTCAGTTGACCGGAATTCATGACTTTTCATACCTCTTTGGAATTAGACAGGCCTGGGTTTGTGTCCTGGCTCTGCCCCCACCACACCCCATCCTCACTAGCTGGTTACTGTGGCTCCTCGGCCTCTGTTTCCTCATGTGTAGAAAAAATTACATGCACTGTAAGAAATGATGAGGCAAATTGATGCTTAGCACTGTACTGGAATACAGGAGGCACTCGGTATTTTGGTTGTTATTATAATTCGTAGTGATTCATTAATTTTTTGATTAAGGACATTTTCCCAATTCATTATCTTTCAGGTTTCTCAGAAGAACATGAAGTAGTAGAAATAGTATTATACTCTTCAGCAGAACTGTGAAATGAGCTCCTGAGAGAGAACCTGGTTTCATCCATGACTGGGATTTCATTTCGGTTCTCCTAATTCTCTAGCATCTCAAATAGTATATATTTGCTGATGGGGCGACTATACTATCTTCCACTGTGCATCACATCCAGATTTAATGAAATTACTAAACCAGATAGGGACTTGGGGGATTCTTTTTCTGCTCTGCAAGCAAGGGAACCCTGTGGACTTCCAACATGGTCAATGACCCAATTTCTATGGGCCCAAGATTTTGAGTTTTTGGAAAGCAATAGTGGCTCCTCAGTAAATACACATGGAATGAAATTGCATAGAAATACATTGAATGCAATGGAAACACAGTAAATGCAGTCTTAAACGAACATATTAAACCTGGTTTGGACTTTAATTCCAGGTTTCAACTTTCGTAAACCAACACATAGAGTGACAAAGAACAATACTTTTTCCATCATGAAAATATTCTCTTTGAAATCTTGAAGTGGTTACAAACATTAAGCCCCACCAAGTATGTGTCATTTTCTAAACTCTCTGGAGAGAGGGAAAACTGGCAGTCAGATCAAATAAATTGCCTAAGGTCACACTGAAATCAGTGAGAGAGCAAACCAAACTCCAGAGCCCTCTTCTCACATCAGTGGTACACAGAGAGAAATTATATGGAAGTTACTTAGGCCATTGCCCTGACAACACATTCTGGGTATTTTCCTGAATTTTGTTTTCCAGCGCTTTGCCAGATCTGGCCTTAAAAATATCTAAGGATAGCAATTCCTTCCATTTTCCTTCTTTTCAATCTGTGTAATTATGCCAGCATCTAAGAGCTCTGACTTCCAGGAGAAGTTTGTCATTTGAAATAAAATTTCCAGGTCTCTTATCATATCTCTAGTTCTACTCTTCCTTTCTTTTTCTTCCTTTTTAGTGCTGAAACTAGTAATGGTTAGGATTACTGGGAATAGGACCATCATATATGAAAAATTCCTTCTCTGCAACAATTTTAAATGTCTTTGAAAAGTCTTTCTTTCCATTTTTAATTAAAAACCAGTTTTTAAAATAACTTTTTGGGGTACCTGGGTGCCTCAGTAGAGCATCCAACTCTTGATCTCACGGTCGTGAGTTTAAGCCCCAAGTTAGGTGTGAAGCCTACTTTAAAAAAATAAAAGAAAAAAAGAAAAGAAAATCTTAAAAAATTTTAAATGTTTATTTATTCTTTAGAGAGAGAGACAGAGAGACAGAGTGTGAGCAGGAGAGGGCAGAGAGATGGAAACCCAGAATCTGAAGCAGGCTCCACGTTCTGAGCTGTCATCACAGAGCCTGATGCTGGGTTTGAATTCATGAGCTGTGAGATCATGACCTGAACAGAAGCGTAACAGACTGAGCCACCCAGGCACCCCAAAAATAAAAACGTTAAAGTCATGTTTGAGAAAGTCACCTGTCGAGCATTTATAGAATTTCAAAAAAATGTAAGGAAAGTTTTTTTGAGCTCTTTTTCGTGGCACCTCGGAGGCAGTAGCCTGCTTCAGGATGAAGCAGAACATCTCTTTTCTCAGCTACTGGCTGCCCAAAACTCATTGAAGTGGACAAGGAACACAAACTTCATATCTTTCATGAGAAGTGAACGGCCATGGCTGCTGATGCTCTAGGTGAAGACTGGAAGGGTTTTGTGGGCTGAATCTGTGGTGGCAATGACAAACAAGGCTTCCCCATGAAGCAGAGGGTTGTGACCCATGGCCCTGTCCGACTACTGCTGAGTAAGAGACATTCCTGCTACAGACCAAGGAGGACTGGGAGGGGATGGGGGACATTTGGGAAAGAAAGCATGAATCTCTTTGGGGTTGCATTGTGGATGCCAATCTCACCATGCTCAACTTGGTCATTGTAAAAAGAAAAAAAAGGGGGACAAGGATATTCCTGGGTTTACTGATACTACTATGCCTTGTCTCATGGGGCCCAAAAGAGCTAGCAGAATCCACAACCTTTTCAGTCTTTCTAAAGATGATATTCACCAGTATGTTGTGAAAAGTCCCTAAACAAAGAAGGTAGGAAACCTAGAACCAAAGCACCCAAGATTCAACATCTTGTTACTCCACGTGTCCTCCAGCATAATGTTGGCGTATTCCTCTAAAGAAACAGCGTACTAAGAAAAATAAGGACGAGGTTGCAGAATATGCCAAACTTTTGGCCAAGAGAATGAAGGAGGCCGAAGAAAAATGCCTGGAACAGATTGCCAAGAGACAGGGGCTGTCTTCTCTGAGAGCTTCTACCTCTAAGTCTGAGTCCAATAAAAAAAAATGAGATTTTTTTAAAGAGTAACAAATAAATAAGATCAGACATCAAAAATAAAATTAAGAAAGGAAAAAATTTTTGAAAGGCATGCATAAACATGCATGAACATTTGCATAGATTGATGGCTTAAAAATGTTATGTTATCATTACAGGAAAATTTAATGCACACATGAAATACCTCAAACACATTCTTTCTGAGGTATCTCATTTATTAATGCTTTTTAAAAATCCAAGAATTACCCAAATTTAGATAATCAATTTAAAAAGCTGTAAAATCTAGAGCAAGTGTACTGTACTTTTGGAGGAATAAAGTATTTTTAGCAAGTACAGGCAATGAAAAATATAAATGTGAAATCCAACAGAGCCATTGCACAGAAATTTCAAGTAAGATTATGTCTCTTACTCCAAAATGTTTCATTAAGTAGTTTTTTAAAGTCAGAGGGAGCATTGGAGTGGATTAGGTCACTGCAACTTTTATTCCTATGAAGTGCACATTCAAAGTTAAACATGACAGAGCCTGACTTGCAGGGAAATTTTCAGTCCAAAATTAAGATAATGATCATTAGAACTGATTTCACTTCATTCTTTCCAAATCCATCTTATACTGCTTTAACAAGAAATAAAAACCAGATGTTGGAATGATGCAAGACACTTTGTTTTAAGCCCTGTAAAGCAGAGGCATGCTTTCTAGTTAGTATAACCATCGATTTCAAAAACAAACTCTTTAGTTTCTTTATAAAATTGCTTTAGCTAAGGAAACTCTGGGATGTAAATCATTAAGGGTTACCAATAGCACTCAGGAGATGAGTAAATAAATGATAGATACTACCAGGTACAACCCAAAATCATAAATAACACTGTCTCAGAGTTTTAAGTAACTTTTGCTCAAAGACTGATAAGATTTATAGTATGGCAAATGTGCTTTTTTCTCACAGAATTAATGGAATGACAAATACACAAATGTTAATATTCAAGATGCAAAATGAATTTAGGATAACATCCAACTAATAATATTCATCACTAAAAATTAGTAGAAGAAATCATTAATAAGAATTACAAGATTTTTAAGTGGAACCATACAGGTAACAAATGTATATACAACAACACTAATATTTTGGTCCAAGGACAACTAATCTCAGCAACCTTGTAAATTCTTAGTAAATAATTTCCTTTCTTTGGTTCGTGAGTCCATTTGTGAGCTACTATTATACTAATTACCTTTATTTCGTTTTTCTGTGAAAAAAGGAAAGAAAAAGGTAGCTGTTTCAAAGGCTATCTACTCTTGAAGGAAACTACATAGAAGACATTCTTATTAAGTAATACATTATCAAATATATCAAATATAAATTATTATATTGTTCAGAAGAATTTCAGAGAAAACGTGTACCATGCATCATATAAAAGATGCATGTGGAACTGTTCTGTTAATTGAAGAAGGAAGTAAATGACCACCTTTGATAAATACAGTTTTTAAAAATTCTGTAGAAATGACTGATTCATACTGAAGAATTTATTCACTTTGTCCTATTCTCCTTGTAACAAATAATATATTTATTTTTGATGAAACTGTTTTCCTTTGTTTGTAATGTTTATTTATTTATTTTGAGAGAGAGTGAAAGCACAAGTGGGGGAGGGGTAGAGAGAGAGGGAGAGACAGAATCCTGAGCAGGTCCTGCATTATCAGCAAGGGCTTGAATTCACACACCATGAGATCATGACCTCAGCGGAAATTGAGTTGAATGCTTAACCGACTGAGCCACCCAGGCACTCCACAAATAACATATATATTTTTTGTAACATAGATAGTGAAAAGGGTGGTCTATGACTGAAAACAAAAAAAATAAAACAATGGGCACATCCAGGAACTGGGTCTCTACTCTTAAAATAAACCTTTGGCATTATTCTTTAACCAATCATGCCATTTGATTTAAACAACACATAATAATGTAGACAAATATGGTGACATCTTTCATTGCCTTTAGACATTTAGAAGAAAATTATTGAGTTCCATGTATATTTTTGGATAAATTTAAGAAAATTCAAAACTGCAGTCATTTGGCTACAATATATTAGACACTAGAGACACAAGCTCTTGGTTCCTACCTTCAAGGTATTCAAGCAAGCGTTGGCAAACTGTGAAGTGAGGGCCTTAGCTCTCTGTGGTGACTACTCTGCAGTCTTAGTACAAAAGCAGCCACAGATAATCTGTAAGTGATAGTGTGCCTGTGTTGTAATAAAACTTTATTTCCAAAACAGGCAAGGGCTGTATTTGGCCTATGAGCTGAAGCTTGATGATCAGTAGTTAGAATAAAGGAAAAATAATATAACTAACTAGCAAAATAATAATATTAAAAGATATTTCCTTGGAATTGTGTTTCTAAATATTAGCAGAATATCTTTCTTTCAGCAGAACAAAATGGTGACAGAGGCTACCAGACAAGCCAAATTTTTTAAACATCCATTTAAAGACATCAGAAGTGCTGAACCAATCAGGATAAGGAGGTTCCAGAGAAGATGAGAAGCTGAGAATATGGACTTGCCAAGGGGGCACTACAGCTGGGAACCAGCAAATCAGCAGAACCTTTGTTGACCTCCTGGAGCTACCTCGGTGATCCTCAGCCAGGGGTAATTTTGCCTCCAGGGGACATCTGACAATGTCTGGGGACATTTTCGATTATCATAAGGTGGGGGAGGGGATGGTTTGCTTTGGGCATCTACTGAGTAACAGCCAGGGATGCAGCTAAATACCCTAAAAAGCACAGAACCCCCATTCCCAATAAAAATTATGTGGCCCCAAATGCCAACAATACCTAATTTGAAAAACCCTGGGCTATGGGAACAAATTAGAGGCTTAGAATCTTACACACACATACCCCCCCCCCCACCCAAGTATATATAATTCTTAATCCTGAATTGGTTTAGACATTTTCTAGAAATCACTGTGTTATATTCTTACAGTCTCAGGTCTGGAATATTCCTGCCCTTATTAAATTCCACATCTTCATTCCTCTAGGTCCCAATCCCATTACAGATACATTCGTTCTCAGCAAAACACCTTATCACTTACCTTAATGATGAGGTTAAAATCATCCTACAAATGGCTCTACCTCCTTCCTTTCCACATAATTTTTTTCTATAACTTCACTCATTTTTTCCATCTTTAATAGTCTTCTTTTTAGATTATTCTCCTATCTCCTTTCTTTTGCAGTTATTGAAAAAAGAGTCAACATGTACTTTGTCCACTTTATTCTAATCTAATGTCAGTTTCAGTGACTCTACAAGTGCCTTCTTAGCCAAATCTCAATTGTGAAACCAATGGTCTTCCTTTAGCCACAGTACTTAGCGCTGCTAAAAGCCTCCTATGTCCTTCTCTACATTTACTAAGCTGATTCTCCTTCTATAATCTTTTTTCCCCCTTCACCACCCCACCCACTTAATACTCCCCTCAAGGTTCTATGTTCAGTATACCATTATCATACTGTGCTTCTTGGCTTCAAATCCACCCATTCTTGAGTAGGATCTTGAGCTTGGGTTAGGACTCCAACTGCATTTTGGCTTTGCCTGCAGCTCCTTATTAAGTCTGCCAATAGGGGGCGCTAGAGGGAGAGTGCAAAGCCAGGTAAGAGAGAAGCAGCTTGCTCCTATCAGATTGTTTCCTGTTCCTACAGCAGTAAGTTCCAGTAGCACCCATTAATTCCAGTTTGTACCTATTCAAACACTTGCAGAAACAGTCTTATGACTCCCCTCAGAAACACCAGCACCAGGCAAGCGGCAACCCCCCCTCAGAGGTCTGGGCCAGCCCCACTTAGTCCCACTTTCAAACGTCCATGTTTTAGTAATTCCACCTTCTTCCCTTTGTTCCCCTAGACCTATCTGGTGGACAGGGACAGAGTTGCCTTCTTGCACTTGCTAACTCCATAATGCCCAGGTGTTCTTACTTGTCTTTTCAGTTACTTAGTAAATCCAGTAAATACAGAGAATTGGCATTATTATAGCCATGATCGTCTTGTTTATTCAACCGGAGAGTGATGTAACTGCATTTATTTTGAATGTATTTTTCCCCTAACTGACATGAGGGATATATAAAATTTTGATGTTCATTGAAATTGACATTAATCATGGGAAAAGGTTTGGCCTCTTGAGGCTTAACTCACAGCCAAGTTCACCCTTTCATAGAGCCTCCAGATAAGACCTCCATTACTTGTTATTGGATGAGGGTGGTTATAGTGTAGGCAGAGTGTGGACCTAAAACTGGAAGTTTGAAAGGTTGAACGACAGAGGGTGGTTTTTTGTTTTTTGGGTTTTTTTGGTGACTATAAACCTTGATAGAACAAGCACCTTTGGGCTAAATTATGGACATCTGAAACACATGCCTCACTCAGGCTTATTTATTGTATAATTTCAAGACTGCAGGAATCATGACTATTCAAAGAAAGGTTGTAGATGTGGTAACATCACAAGGGGTACATGCTCTATGTTGACTTGCGAAGCCACTAAGAAGGGAGTCAATACTGGAAGGCCCTGAACCAGGTATCTTAAAACTGATTTGGACATATACCTTCTGTTTTTGCATCTAAAAGCCTATGTAACTGGGAAAGCAAGCCTTTATAGAGAAAGAAATCTTTGGGTCTAGGAAGAAATGCAAATCACAATATACAATAGGATATGTGTGACAGTAGAGGTTTGCTATGTTATGGTATCTCAGAAGAGAATAAAAAAATTTGCTGGTGATGAAAGGAGTGGTTATGGGACACTGCCAAAAGAAAATCAGATATTTGAGCTGGGCTTTTGTAGACAGAAAGAGATGGGAAAGGAAGGGGGGAGAAAGAGAGAGTAGAAGGGAGGTAAAAGGTAAGGAGGTAGGCAAGGAGAAAAGCAGAAAGCAAGAGAAGGAAAGAGAGAGGGAGGAAGAATGAAGGATACTGCAGGCAGAGAGATCTTAACAAGAACACGGGGACACAAGTAGGCATGAACATTTAAGGACTAACTGACAGGTGCAGCTAGAGAATAAAAGCTGGACAGTGAGGGGTGTCCCAAGTGCTAGAGGCTAGTTGGAAGAGTTGACTGGGATAAGATTAAAAGGTCCTTGGTGCCCCCTCAATTTTAGACTTTATCTTAAAGCAACGAAGAGCTAACAAATGTTTTTAAACAAATAAATAAGACATTGAGGGATTTTTTTTTATGGTTATTGTGTTTTGTTTTGTTATGTTTTGGAAGCTGCTGTTTAATTTTTTTTAATGTTTATTCATTTTTTGAGATACAGAGCATGAGCAGGGGTTGGGGCAGAGAGAGAGGGAGACACAGAATCCTAAGCAGGCTTCAGGCTCACAAACCGTGAGATCAAGACCTGAGCCAAAGTCAGCTGCTTAACTGACTGAGCCACCCCGGTGTCCCAGATGCTGCTGTTTAGATGCATGTTTTAGAAAGTTACTTTGGGAATAGTATGGGAGGGAGAGTATGTTCTATACTGCTTCTGCTACTAATAGCAATGAATTGGATATTGAAAAGTAGCTACTGACAGAGGAGAGGATTTAAACTATATCAGTGAGGGGTGTCTGGGTGGCTCACTTGGTTGAGCTTCCAACTCTTGATTTTGGCTCAGGGAATGATCCCAGAGGTGTGGGATCCATGCTAAGCATGGAGACTACTTAGGATTCTCTCTCTCTCTCTCTCTCCCTCTCTCTCTCTCTCTCTCTCTCCCTTAGCCCCCTCCGCCCCCCAAATTAAATGTCTAAGAATTGCCAAGCTTGAGCACACTCTCTAAAATTAAACAAACAAACAAACAAACAAACTACATCAATGACAACAGAAATGGAAAACACTTACCAGCTATTGCTTTGAGGGGTGATGTAGTGTGATGGCAGGCTCCAGGACAAGCAGCTTAGGTTGGATTCTTTGATTTCCAGTTGTTAATGGCATAAAGTTTTGCCAGTTATTTAACTTCTCTATAACTCAGTTTCTGTAAAAGAGTAATAAAAATAATATCTACCCATAAGGTTGCTAAGGGGATTAAACGAATTAACATATTTATTTTTTATTTTTTTAAATGTTTATTTTGAGAGAGCAGGGGGAGGGGCAGAGAGAGAGGAGAGAGAGAGAATCCCAAGCAGGCTCCGTGCTGTCAGCACAGATCCCAATGTGGGGCTTGATCTCACAAATGCTGAGATCATGACCTGAGCCGAAATCAACAGGTGGAAGCTCAACCAAGTGAGCCACCCAGGTGCCCCAATGAGTTAATATATTTAAAGCACTTAGAATATACAGTACATGACACATAGTGATTGTCATGTAAACATTCATAATTATTAATATTGTCTATTCAGAGGAGAAGCAAATCTCATACTTTTGGAATGGAGGAAAAAGAGAGCATTTAATTTGAAATGTAAAGTGTAGGAAAAATGCCAAAATGCAAAGACTGTAAGAGTTCAGAGGGTACTCCCAGTGGAGGAAATAGCAAGAGCAAAGACTCAGAAAGGATATATGTTCAGGTTCCAGCAAAACGTTCAGAGGGTCATGCTTCAACAGAAAAAAAGTTATTTTTGGGCTCTTCAAAGAGCCTAAAAGCAAGGAAGAACCAGCCTTGCCCCTAACTCAACAGTTTCCCTATGTATTAGTAAAGGACCATAAAAATTTATCATTCATCCGTGACACCTATGAGAACTAAAAGAAAAGTAAAACTGATGAAAATTAAATACATTAATATTCATTTTAATATTTTTAATACTTTAAATATTTATGTATTCACCAAAAAGTGCTTTATTCAAAAATTGTTTTCAAATATAAGTCTTTCCAGGAAAAAACGAGTATGTATCTATACATTAAAGGAAATTCAAAACTTTTTATATTGATTATCTGAACATTTAAAAACGACTTAAGTGCAATTATAAGAAAATAAAATTATAGATTAATATCCCCATGAGCATAGATGCAAAAGTCCTCTATAAGATATGAGCAAATCTAATACAGGACATATAAAAAGGATAATACATCAAGACCAAGTGGGGTTTATTTCAGAAATGCAAGACTGGTTTAACATTTAAAATTTAATCATTGTAACTCATTTCATTAATGGAATAAAGGAAAGGAATATACAGTTATCTCAATAGATGCAGAGAAAGTATGATCAAGAAAAAAATATATCAACTAACTACAGTTGACCTCTGTACAATGTAGCAGTTAGTGGAACTAACTTCTTGTGCATTCAAAAATCCTCATATAACTTTTGGTTCCCCATTAACTTAACTACTAATAGCCTACTATTGACCAGAAGCCTTCCCAATAACGTATAGTTGATTAACACATATTTTGTATATTATATGCATTATATACTGTATTCTTTCAATAAAGTAATTTAGAGCAAAGAAATTTTTTTAGCCTTTTTTTTAAGTACATTTATTTATTTTGAGAGAGAAAGGGAGCATGCACTCAAGCAGGGAAGGGACAGAGAGAGAGGGAGAGAGAGAGAATCCCAAATTCACAGTACCTAGCCAGATTGAGGGGTTGTTTGAACTCACCAACTGTGAGATCATGATCTGAGCCTAAGTCAGACGCTCAACTGACTGAGACACCCAGGTGCCCTGAAAAGAAAACGTTATTAAGAAAATAATAAAGGGGCGCCTGGGTGGCGCAGTCGGTTAAGCGTCCGACTTCGGCCAGGTCGCGATCTCGCGGTCCGTGAGTTCGAGCCCCGCGTCAGGCTCTGGGCTGATGGCTCGGAGCCTGGAGCCTGTTTCCAATTCTGTGTCTCCCTCTCTCTCTGCCCCTCCCCCGTTCATGCTCTGTCTCTCTCTGTCCCAAAAATAAATAAAAAACGTTGAAAAAAAAAATTTAAAAAAAAAAAAAAAAAAAAAAAAAAAAAAAAGAAAATAATAAGGAAGCAGGGTGCCTGGGTGGCTCAGTTGGTTGAACTCACAGTTATGAGTTGGAGCCCCACATCAGGCTCTGTCCTGACAGCTTGGAGCCTGGAGCCTGCTTCAGATTCTGTACCTCCCCTCTCTCTGCCCTTCCCTTGCTCACGCTCTGTCTTTCTCTCTCTCTCAAAAATAAATAATAAAACATTAAAAAATTTTAAAAAAAAGAAAGTAACAAGGAAGAGAAAATACACTTATAGTACTGCACTTCATTTATAAAAGAAAAAAAAATCTGTGTGTAAGTGGACCCATGCAGTTCATACCCATGTAAGTAAAAGGTCATCTGTAAGAAGGGAACTACCTTAATTTCATCAAGAGTATCTTTTCTAAAAATCAGCAACTACATGTTACTTAGTAGTGAATTTTGAATATTGGCCTCTTGAGTTGGAATGAAAACAGGAGTGATCACTATTTACCATTTCCGTTCTACATTGTACTAGAGGAATTAGTGAATCAGTGCTATAAGGCAAGAAAAATAAAAGAAACAAAAGGTGGAAGAAAAAACAAAAATACTTCTTTTAGAAAAGAAAAAGTAAAGTTGTCATTATTTTCAGATAACATGATTATGTATGTAAAAAACCTAAATGAATGTATGAACTAATTGTTAGGATTAATAAGCACAGTTACTGGAAACAACCTCAATATCTTTTGTCTTCATTCAGAGTATATTTGCTTCAATAAATGTTTTCCAAAAAAAATTCATCAAATTATTTCTCTCTGTGATTCCTTTGAATGTTTTGCCAAATTTAAATTCTTTCAAATTTCACTCTATTTTGGCAGAGAGAATTACTTTCTCCAAATAAAAGTAAGAGCATAATCAAAAGAGATTCAAGACAGCCCAAAGATCTATTATCTAATTTGAAAATCAAATCTTTTGCACCATTTGAGCTTTTATTTAATATGTTTAATTCTTCTTTTGTTTTAGTAAAAATAAATTGCAAAGTCATCTACTGGCAAGTACAGTTGACCATTGAACAATGTAGGGTTTAAGTATCCCAACACCCCTGCACAGTAAAAAATCTGTATCTTTTGACTTCCTGCAAAATTAACTCCTAATATCCTACTGTTGACCAGAATCCTTAGTGATAACATAAATAGTTGATTAGCACATACTTTGTATGCTGTATTAGACACTTTACTTTTACAATAAAGTAAGCTAGAGAAAGGAAAATGTTATTAAGAAAATCATGAGGAAGAGAAAATACATTTAACAGTGAACTGATTTATTGAAAAACACCTGCATATAAGTGGACCTATGCAGTTTAAACCCAATTTTTCAAGTATCAACTGTGTTGATTTTAGTAACTGCTGCTTGCTAACCATTTCAAAAGTTGAACTTCTGGGGATTTGATGTATTGAGTACTTTGTTTTCACATTTCCAAGTAATTTTAAACACTTACAAGTGAGTTCAATATTATTGTACTACACTTATACTGATTTACAAAGAACGTCTTTAAAGGTTCAAACATTTCTAAACTTTGATTAATAACGAGTAGCAAAGAGAAAAAGCACCTACTGCTACACTGAATCTGAATTATTTTTTATTTCAACATCAAGCTTGTAAAAAATATACATTGAGGCATTTGGGTGGCTCAGTTGGTTAAGCGTCTGACTTCAGCTTCAGGTCATGATCTCACAATTTGTTAGTTTGAACCCCACCTTGGACTCTGTGCTGACAGCACAGAGCCCAACTGGGATCCTCTGTCTCCCTCTCTCTCTGCCCCTCCCCCACTCATTCTTTCTCTCTCTCTCTCTCAAATAAAATAACATATATATGTTATTTTATATATGTGTGTGTGTGCATGTGTGTGTGTGTGTAAAGTTCAGTTACTCTAAATGCACGTATGTACAAAATATTTATGAAATTTGATAACTATAGCTTCTATTTCAGTTATTAGATTATCATAGCCTTTTAAAGATGCATTTATGAATTTTGTAGGTACCACAACCAATACAAAATCACATTTATTCAATGTATATTTCTTAATTTAGTGGAACATTATTTTTACCGTGTTTTTACAAGGTTCTCCATCACAATTTAAATTCATTTTATTAATATATAAAACAAATACTTTTATCTCAATGTTGAACTTTTAAATTTATAATGGCTTTAACAATATTGTCAGATGTTTTGTCTTAACAAAATGAACTTTAAATTGTTTTACTTTTATTCCATGATTTGTATGGGGGGGAAAAACTCAACCATTTTAAACTGGTTGGTGTCCTATTTGTAACACCTGATATGTTGTTATAAGACTTGCATCATTTAATTATCCGTGAAGTTATTCTGTTAAAGGAACCAATAAAGTAATAGCTACAAATAGTAATACAAAATACAATAGTAATACAAAAAAAAGTATGGCCATAAGAAAATTTGGAATCTAAAATGAAATCATTCGATCCAAATGAAAAGTCATGCTTCACAGAGTGACACTGTAAATACACCTTCTGCAACTGCACGTTAAATCATGACCTACACGCATAATCATCTTAAAATAATATTAATTTTTGAAGTGGATTCTTTCAGTTTTCAGGTGGTCAGTCATTAGGGCCCTCTAGTTGGATAGTTAGTTTTAACACTTGCAAAAGCTTTCTTGAGAAACAGAAAGTTAGTACTTAGTTTGTCATTAAATAGTCTTGGCTTTTAACTCATTACTGCCCATAGAGTTTATTGCAATTTTTTTAAAAAAGTACTGATAACAAAATAAACAGGATTTTGAAGATTTATACCATAGGATACTGAGAAAACTGCAGGAGCAAGAGCATTCAATCATTACAATATTTTTACATTATGGTAACCAGCTTCTATTTCCTGCACGTATTTCATGGACACCTACTCTATAATTATCCACATTTCCTTAAGATACTTCTGATTAGCAGCCTGGAAGTTTGTTACATCTTGAAACCTGTAGCATGGGTCATGGCATAACTGGCTAGAACACCAAATAGACTGTAGGGGCAACTGTGTTGAATGCTTCTTCTTCCACCCCCAAGACTAGAAAGATTTAACTGTTCCTAGCCACTTGAGTTCAAGTGCAAGCACGTATCATTTTATCGTGAAGACTCTGCACACTATCCTGAACAGCAATTGTTATTTTGCATTTTAAAACGTTCTGAAATAGATGGGGCGCCTGGGTGGCGCAGTCGGTTAAGCGTCCGACTTCAGCCAGGTCACGATCTCGCGGTCCGTGAGTTCGAGCCCCGCGTCGGGCTCTGGGCTGACGGCTCGGAGCCTGGAGCCTGTTTCCGATTCTGTGTCTCCCTCTCTCTCTGACCCTCCCCCATTCATGCTCTGTCTCTCTCTGTCCCAAAAACTAAATAAAAAACGTTGAAAAAAAAAATTAAAAAAAAAAAAAAAGAAAGATAAGTTATCTCTGGTTGTTTTTGTATGTGCTAAGGTGAGAATTCTTGTTCCTGCATACTAGTCTCACACTTCTAGATGAAACTATTGTAGAAATTGCAAGTACAAAATAAAGGCCCATCAAATTGATCCTCACTTATTTTAATATAATACTGAATACTACTTGCCTAAATCAGGAAAAAAATAATTTAAACTGGATGGTACATTGAGGAATAGGCATAAATGGGGATTGCCTCAGGTAAACTGGGACATATGGAAACCATACAGCAGTCTAAATTCATGGAGGAAATAAATTTAATTCAAATTCCCAGATTTTTGTTCAGGACCTACTAATCCCAAGAACCTTTGCTACAAGCTGAAAAGAAAGACAATTAGGAATTAAGCTAGTTCCTTCCTCTTACCTCTAGACAGGAAATATATTCAAGGGTTCACATTCAGAGTAGAATGGCATGACATTTTCTGGAAAATTAAGGAAGTGAGCCTCCTACATTGAAGAAAGTAACTGATGGTATTTGTTTTCAATGATAAAACTTGAGCTTTCAAGTAAAAATGGGAATTTGGAAAAGTTATATTCACTACTGTGAGTTTGACAGTTTCCCGATATTTAAAGGTTTTTCTGATGAGACTGATGTAATAGTAACAAATGTGATCATAAAATATGCCAATACTCCAAAGACTTGCATAACTCAGTGAATCATTGTTTTCTAAATGACAAATTTGTAAGTAATGTTACAAAATCATGCATGGCCATTCAAATTGCAAGACAGACCAATGGATTTTAATATAACAATTTGAATATTTTATTGATATAGTTTCCCATTACACATTATGACTAACCTTTAATACACAGCACCTTGCTAAGTTTTGATTTAGTATCCAAAAAAAATAAAGAATATTCAGTGTTTTCTGAAAAGACTGTTAAAACATAGCTTTCTTTTTCCAACGACATTTCTGTGTAAGGCTGAATTTTCTTCCTGTGCTTTAACCAAAATAGCTAATCATGACGGACCGAACACAGAAAAGTTTACAATAATCCAGCTATCTTCTCTTAAACCAGCCATTAAAGAGAGTTGCAAAAATGTAAGACAATGCCATTTTTCTCACAAATTGTTCTATTTGATATTTTTTTCATTAAAATTTTATTTATATTGACAGGTAATGGCTTTATTATTGCTGTTTTTAAATGAATTAATAAATAAAGTTTGCCTTAATAATACAACTGAATCCAATTTCATAACACTGGGGCTTTTGAGAAAACAGATGAAAGATTATAGCAGTAATGATCAGGAAAGTTTTTCACAAAAGACCTAGTCTGCCAATTAGACTCTGAGAAGTGCTAGGATCTTAATAGGAACTATTTTTAAAAGAATGAGAGGTCACAAGTAAAGGCATAGAAACAGAAAAGCATATGATATTCTCAGGTAATAATGAGTGATGAGCTCTGTTTGCTAAAATATAAGGAAGACACCATTCTTTCCTGCTTCTTTTCTTACCTTCTAACCATTCTTTTTGTCTCTTTTTTGGTTTTTCTTCCTTCTCACTCCATAAATATTGATGCTTCCAATGGCTTTGTCCTTGGATCTCTCTTCTCACTCTAACAGTGTCCCTCACCAATCACATCCATCCTCAAAACTGGAACTTCACTCCTTGGCTTCAAATCCTAGATACTCATTTTACCTTCCCTCCTGAGCTCCAGAACTATATGTTCTGAACCTCTTAAACACAACAAAACTCATGTGGAATAAAGGTCTTCCTGGAAAACACTGTCTCTCCTACATCCCTTTTCTTGGCACGTTCCATTCAGGAGTCGCTCAGGTCAAAACAGCAGAATCCCCCTAGTCTCCACTCTCACCTTCCTCCGCCATATTAATTCAATTCCATCCCACTGTTGTGCTGTTATTCTCATATATATATATATTATATATATATATTATATATATATTATATATATATATAATATATATATTATTATTATTATTATACTATTGCACCATTTTCCCCCTTGTTTATAGTAAGATATAATTGACAAAACATTATATTAATTCAGGTGATCACAGTGATTTGATATTTGTATATATTATGAAATAACCACCACAATAAATCTACTTAACATTCAACACCACACATAATTACAGGTATTTTTTAGTGATAAGAACTTTTAAGATCTACTCTCTTAGCAACTTTCAAATATACAATACAATATTGTTAACTACAGTCACCATGCTGTACATTACACTCCTGACTTATCTATTTTATAACTAGAAGTTTGTACTTTTTGGGGTGCCTGGGTTGCTCAGTTGTTTGAGTGTCCAGCTCTTGGTTTCAGCTCCGATCATGATCTTATGGCTCCTGAGTTTGAGAGCTGCATCAGGCTCTGCCCTGACAGCGTAGAGCCTGTTTGGGATTCTCTCTTTCCTTCTCTGTCTGCCCTCCTTCCTGTTCGTGCTCTCTGTCTGTCTGTCTCTCTCTCAAAAGAAATAAATATTTAAAAAAAGAAGTTTGTAACTTTTGACTATTTTCTTAGTTCTTTCTGCCACTAGTCTTACAATCTTTAATTCCATCCTCCATATTGCTGCCAAAGCCAAAAGTATGAGAGCAACACATAAAATATAATATTGTTTCCCTAATTTGAAACCCTTTTGTGGTCCCCTCCAGGAATTCTTAGCATCTTAGTGGAACATAAAGTGCCAACCCTTATCTGGCATTGATTACTTTTCCATTCTTTATGCTTGGCCAGGACCCTCCTCAACCCATAACATATCCCTTGCTTCTGCCATATCAAAGAGCTTGAGGCCGTCCTCCAAATGTCTCCAGGTTGTTTTACTTTGCAATGTACTCGTTCCTGTACTTTCTCTTCCAGGAATGCCCTTCCCTGCTCCATTAACAAAGCCTACCAATTTATGATTATTCTCATGATTTCCTTTAAGAATCATTTTCTTTACACTGAGCAAAAGAATATATTTAATCCTCTTTTAATTATAACATTTTTAAAGTGATTATGAAAATTTAAAATCTGTTTCTGAAATGATTCTTATTGATTTCCCCCTCTCCACAGCACAAAATTCTACCATATGAAGCACTTTACGTAACCTCATGTCATTTTAAATAAGAAGCAAAGAAAATTTCATTATCTAGGGGAAAGAAGCCAAATAGGCTTTTTTTTCTAACATTCCAACATATAAACTGGTAAACAAAGAGCTAAGATTTATAGACTACATGTGCAATATCTAAATATGTATCGTGTCCCTTGAAAACGTATTTCACAAATGATTTTGTATTGCTGGAGTTCCTTAAATATGCAAATTTAATTTTTAATAGATTTGACAGAAGATCTTCTTTTATATCACAGAAGATATTTTGTTTTGAGAGATTTTTATTCTCAAGCGGAGCTAAATTTCTAGTCTTTCATATTAACATAGCTATTCATTCACAGCTCACTTTAAAAAGGATTAAAATTCTTAAGCAGCAACATCATAGCTGTATTTGCCCATCGCCTGAATTCAAGTGATATCAGAGGTACAGATAAGCCTGCCAGAGACTCACTTCATCATTGGGCTCCAGTCCCCAAAAGCAGTGAGCCCTTGTAGCTTTCTGTGAAAAATATAAAAACTTGAAACTGTGTTTTATGAAGTCAATTTGAAAAAAATGAAACATGCTTAGTTTCATACAGTATCTTCAGCTAAATGGTTCACTTATATCTAACATTGAATATGAACTCCTAATAATTTGAACTTCCTGAAGGCATTTCTAGTTCTACCACACACACACACACACACACACACACACCTAATAAGAATTCTGTTTTAAAAAAGATTGCTAATAGTGATACCAGCAAGGATGTTAGTCTCATATCCTTGTTGTCTTTTGTTTTCTTGGTCTTAAAGGCAGAATGCTGGCACAATATTCTTAATAAGATGTCTGGAGACTCTATCAATTTAAAAATTGCCTAAACAGAGAGCTAGAAATGACTTGTTGAAGACTTAGAAAAACAAAATTCAACTGAATAAATGTTAAAGATCTTCCTGGCTTTATTCAGTGATTTGTGAGTCAGGCAGAATCCAATCTAGCAGATACAAACAGCTCCAAAGAGCTGAACATAATGAAAGACTTTTATAGGCAAAAAAAAAAAAAAAAAAAAAAAAAAAGAAAGAAAGAAGTTATAGTAGGGCAAAAGTGGATTGGCTTATTGCAAGGTTCCTTTCCTTTAGGAGATGGTGGGGGTTCATCAGGCAGACTACCTAACTAATGATAATCAGGCAACTTCTGACTGACTGGTTTAAGATTCCATTTTAGGGAAACCTAAAACTAAATTACATCTGTTTGGTGTCATGGAGCTTAGCATGAGCAACTCCATTTTGAGCCTATTGTCTTGCCTTTAGTAAAACAAATTTGAATGGAAATATATAAATATATATAAATTACTGAGGAGATGCTGAATGTTCACAGCTCTTATACTTAATTATGTCAAGAAGACGTTATCCCAGTTATAGAAATGACAGGTCACACATTTATTTACTGATACAGACTTCAGGGCCATCACATTCATTTTAAGAGTAAAAATAATCATCATAAGGGCAGGGGAAGCATCACTTATTTGTTATTCAGGTGATTTGCTGACATGAGATTTTTCATAGGTTTATAATGCTGGTGATGCTTTTCAGTGCCTTGTAAGTATCTTATGCATGAAAGTAGGGGAGTGTTTTTTTTTAAAGGGTTTATGGAGGGAGGCAAGAAATAAGTAATGGAGTGAAGACAGTTAGGAATTAGAAAAGAATAAAAGATGTGAAAACTGACTAAGAAATTATCCAGCATTTGTGGAAAGAACATAGGATTCTAGAAGTTAGGGCCTTTAATGTTGAGAATGACAATAATCAAGATTTAATGAAGCAAAAGTTTAATGACAGAGTGATGAGATCTCTGACAAATTGGATTTTTCTCCATTTATTGTTCTGTTTAAAAGTTTCTGTTGCATTGAAGCTGCGTGGTCACTTTATTAGGGCACCACATTTTGAAACGATGGTAGGGAAGGTGGTACAAATGGTAATGGTAACCCAGTAGTCCCCCCTTATCCATGGAGGACACGTTCCAAGACCCCCAGGGGATTCCTGAAACTGCAGAGAGCACTGGACCCTATATAACTGTTTTTTCCTATACATACCTGCCTGTGATAAAGTTTAGTTTATAAATTAAGCACAGGAAGAGATTAACAATAATAACTCATAATAAAATAGAGCAATTACGACAATATACTGTAATAAAATTTGTGTGAATGTTCTCTCTCAAAATATCTTACTATACTGTAGTCACCCTTCTTACGATATGAGATGATAAAATGCCTACGTGATGAGATAAAGTGAGGTGAATGATGCAGACAGTGTGATGTAGTGTTAGGCTGCTACTGACTTTCTGCCCATATGTCAGAAGGAGGATCATCTGCTTCGGGACTGTGGTTGGCTGTGGGTGACTGCAGATAATTGAAACCACGGAAAGTGAAACGTAGATAAGGGCGGTGGGCGTTGAAGGCGGGGGCGGGGGGACCACTGTGCTTTTAAATAGGACAGAAAGCTCTCAACCTCAGAAATAAAAAGGAGGAGGCTGTCCCATCTCTCTGTGAGAGTAGCTGCAGGACCATCCCAAGAAGATTTTGGTTTTCTACCTTCTGCTACTCCCTTAGAGATGCTTTGTGCCTGCTTTATGTAAAGATGACATCTTAAAGCTGAAATTTGGAGGCAGAAGAATTGACTTTTATAATTAAAGCACCATGCTACAAAAGCGGATTTACACCTTCTTTTGGATGGCTTGGAAACTGTCTATGCAAGCCACGGAAAGAAGGCATAGCGCCTAGAAAGACAGAAGCTGAGAGCCAAATTCCAGGAAATCAAGGACTGTGTACGGTGTTGGGTTAAAGTGAGCCATAAATGGAAGACTTTCCTATCCCTCCCTCCTCCGCCCCTCCCCTCTCTCTGACTTGTGTGTGGAGGTGGGGATGAGGAGCACGTGTCTGCATGCATACATACATCTTAATGTATATGTATTTTAGGAGCTGATTCCTTTTTTAAAAAGTTTGCTTCAAGGTATCCTCTTGACATGCAATTATACTTCAGTTTGCATAACTCTTAAAATAGCCTTTATAATGAAAGTATAGAAAATGTGGAGAGAGTTTGCAGTCATGGAAAAGACACTGGAGGGCAGGTCAAAAGATCTGGGTTCTAGTCCCAGCTTTTCAAAATCCATGTGACTCTTGGCTTGACTACCTGAACCTCAGGTTTCCCACCTGGGAAATGAAAGTATTGGACTAGAATCATTTCTAGGGCTTCTTCCAGCTCTGTGAAATTGGTTAAGCAGAGAGGCACCTTTTGTGTAGCATGTCATCACCTGGTAGAGGCACCCCTAAAGTGTAAGAGCAGGAAGGAACAAAATCAACTTCCGAAATACTGAAATTGCCCCTTCACTTCAAATGAGTGGCTTGCTTTGTAACAGGAACAAAAGCATCAATTAATAGACACTTGGAGTATATTTTACAAGTGAACAGGGCTAAAAATAGTAAAGCCAAAGAACACATACTTAAGGTCACCAAAAGACAAATCCCAACATGTATGCAAGGCTGCCCCTATTAAATCTTTCAAGTAAAATAGATAATCCATATAAAATTTACATATCAAACAATGCAATTATAAAATAGTAATCTAGTGAGAAGCAAACACTTAATAGAACAGCACTTTGACAGATCTGCTTATGTCTATTTATTTAGCTTATCGCTTACTGGCACTGTGTACATGGGCACATTAATTATGTGTTTATTCTGGAAAACTTGGAAAATATAGGAAAATGTCAAGGTATGGGAAAAAGTCTTAATGCGCAGAATTCTGGAAAATTTAGTTTTAGCTTTCTGACTTTTCAGCAAAGGAAAACAAACCAGAACAAACCTGGTGCATCTGTATTTGGCAGGCTTATCACCTTTACCTAAAACATCATTCTAAACACAGGTGCTAAAGACATTTCCTTTAAGAGCACAAGCAGACAGAAATATTCACCATCATGTTTATTAATTAATACTATTTTGGGAGTTCCACTAAATGCAATAAAAAATTTTAAATGATTATTTATAACACCACTGGAATACAAAAAAAATGTAGGCTGTTGATACAGCAGTGCATCTAAAACCCCCCAAAATTACAGTTTTAAAGTAATAAAATAAAAACAAATAATTTGATAATTTGATCAGTTACTCATATAAATATATATTTTAAAATCTATAGTTTTTTCTTTACTGGAAATCAAGAGACATAGAAATGGAAAAAAGCAAACCACATAAAACAGATAACAGTAAAGAATTAAGTTAAACAGAAAAATATAAAACCTATATGTTGAAAAAAACAAAACCCCAAAAATCTATACTAACTTATTGAAGGGCCCAAAGACAAAGCAAATAACAGAGCATGTTTTGGGTTGGGAAATCTTAACATCACAAAAATATCAAGCCTCTGGGAAAAATAATAAATTCAATGAAAGAATATTAACAGCTTTATAGAGGTATAATTGAAATATTGTAAACTGTACATATTTAAATATGAAATTTGAGATACAACACATGCACATACATCTATAAGATGTATCTTATCTTGGGATAATGAACATATCTATCACCCTTAGAAGTATAACTCTTGCCCCTTGGTAATCTCTCCCCCTCACTTCTCTCTCCTCCTTCCCCATTTCCAGCCACTTACAGATCTAGTTTCTGTTATGATAAATTAGTTTGCATTTTCCCAATATTTATTTAAACGAAATCTTATAATATATTCTCCTTTTGGTTTGGCTTCTTTCACTCAACATAATTGTTTTGAGAGTTATCCTTATATGGATATACCACAATTTGTCAATCTACTCACCTGTTCATAGAAATCTGGGTTAATTTCAGTTTTGAGCTTTTACAAATAAAGCTGTTAGGAACATTTGTGTATGAGTATTTGTATGGACATGTTTTTGTTTTCAGAACTTAAAAGTCTCCAGAAGAAAACAGCAGAAAAATCTTTGTGATCTTGACTTTTAAGTTTTGAGTTTTCCATTTAGGTTTATGTTCTATGTTGAATTAATTCTTTTATATGGTGTGAGGTAGAAGTAGGAATTAAAGTTCATTTTTTGTATGTGGATATCAAATTGTTCCAGTGCCATTTGTCAAAAAGACAAAAAGAGTATCTGTCCTCCTTTATTTATACCTGTGTTGAAAATCAATTGACTATATATTTTTGTTGATTTATTTCTGAAATCTACCAATCTGTTTCCTTAATGTTTTTGTCTATTTTGATGATAATACCATACTGATCTGATTATTGTAGCTTTGCAACAAGTCTTAAAGTCAGGTAGTATAAAACCCTCAACTTTGTTCTTCAAAGTTGTTTTAACTCATGTAGGTCTTTGTATTTCCATGTTTATTTTTGAATAGCTAGTGATTGTTTCAAAACAACTCTTGCTGGCATTGTGACTGAAGTTGTATGGAATCTATAAATCAATTAGGAAAGAGTTGACTTCTTAAAAATACTAAGCTTCCAATTCATCAATACAGTATATTTCATTTATTTAAATTATTAGAAAATTTCAGATCTTCTATATTTCTCTCAGCAACGTTTCGAACTTTTCTATGTATAGGGCCTACACATCTTTTGTCAGATTTAACCCTAATGTTTCATATTTTGATTCTAATATAAATGGCATTGCTTCATTAAAATTTGTTAAAACTTTAATTTGTAATTGTGGCTACTATATATAGAAATACCATTGATTTTCAAATATTGATCATATATTCTTCAACCTGGCAAAATTTGTGTATTAGTTCTAGCAGCTTTTTTTATAGAATCCAATGAATTTTTATATAAACTATTACATTGTGTGCAAACAAGGGTTTTTATTTTATTTTTTCCAAACAAGATGGCTCTTTTTCCCCCTGCCATATTGCACTTAGAACCTCTAGTACAGTGTTGAATAAGGAGATAAGAGCAAACATTCTAGTATCATTTTTCATCTTTGGTGAAAGTAATTCAATTTTTCATCATTGAAAATTTTTTGAAAATGCCTATTATAAGGTTTAAGAAGTTTATTTTTTTTTTCCTAGTTCACTGAGAATTTTCATCAGTATGGATGCTGGATCTAGTCACATGCTTTTTTCTGTGTTTGCTGAGATAATCGTATGTTTTTTTTTTTTCTTTTTAATCTCTTTATGTGGTAAAGTACATTGCTTTTTTGAATGCTAAACTAGTCTTGCATTCCTGGAAGAAACTCCACTTGGTCAAAATATATTTATCCTTTTTACATATTGTTTTCATTTGACATGCTAAAATTTTGTTAATATTTGTACCTATACTTATGAGCAATATTAATTTGTATATTTTTCCCTTTTAACAACTTTATCTGATATTGGTATTAGGTAATGGAGCATTACAGAATTATTTGGGAGTTATCATATCTTATTCAATTTTTTGAATAATTTTTATAGAATTGGGTTTTTTTCTTCCTTAAATATTTGGTAGAATTTAGTAATGCGGACATCTGAGCCTAGAATATATCTCTCAGAAAGTTTTAAATTACAATTTCAGCTTAATAGATGTAAGACTATTCAGGTTATTTGTTTCTTTTTCAGTGAACTTTGTTAATTAAACTATAAAATTCATTGGCATAAAGTTATTCATAGTATTCTCTTATTATTTTCTAATATTGGTATAATTTATAGTGATGTTACGTCTCATTCTTGATATGGTAATTTGTGTTGTGTCTCTAGTCCTGTCTCTCTCCCACTCCATCTCTCCTTCCTGATCTGTCTGGCTAGAAGATTGTCAATTTTACTGTCTTGAAGAGCCATCATTTGATTTTCACTGCTTTTATCTATCATCTTTCTGTTCTCTATTTGACGGGTTTCCCAACTCTGATCTTTATTGTTTCCTTTTTACAGTTTACTTTAGGTCTCATTTGTTCTTCTTTTTCTAGCGCCTTATGTTGTAAACTGGCATCATTAATGTAATGGTCTTTCTTCTTTTCCAATAAGCATTTTAGTACTATAGATTTTTCCCCTAAATAATGCTTCTGCTACATCCCACAAAGTTTGACATGCCATACTTTCATTTACCTCAAAATCATTTTTAATTTCCCTTTTGATCTTACTGACCAGTGGGTACACAGAAATATAATATTTAGTTTCCAAATATCTGGGATTGTTCCAGATCATTGTAACTGATTTCTAATTTAATTCAATTACAGTCAGAGAATAAATTTTGTATGACTTAAATCCTTTTAAATTTATTGAGATTTATTTCATGACTTAGAATGATCTATCTTCATAAATTAACTCTAAATAAATCACAGACAAAACTGAAAAACCTAAAACTATAAAACATCTAGAAGAAAACATAGATGTCTTTGTGATTGAGTTAAAGATTTCTTAGATATAATGCCAAAAGCATGATTTATAAAAGAAAAATTAGTAAATTGAATTTCATAAAAATTAAGCAATTCTCTTCAAAAGACACTATTAAAGAATGAAAAACTGGGGTGCCTGAGTTGCTCTGTTGGTTAAGTGTCCAACTCTCGATTTTGGCTCAAGTCATGATCTCACAGTTTTATGAGTCAATCCCTGCCCTGTGAGTGCCAAACCTGCTTGGGATTCTCTCTCTCTCTCCCATTCTCTCAACCCCTCCCCTGCTCATGCTATCTCGGTCTCTAAATAAATAAATAAATAAATAAATAAATAAATAAACAAACTTAAAAAAAAAAAGGAATGAAAAACCAAGCCACAGTCTGAGTGAAAATATTTGCAAATAGCATGTCTGATAAAGGACTTGTGAAGAAATCCCAAAAACTCAATAGTAAGAAATAAAACAACCAAATGAAAATGAGCAAAATATTTGAACAGACACTTCACCAAGTATGATGTATAGATGGCAAATAAACACATGAAAATATGCTTGACAACCTTAGGCATTGGAGAAATGCAAATTAAAACTACCGTGAGATGCCACTAAACAACTATGAGAACTTCTAAAATCAAAAACACTGACCATACCAAGTTCTGGAAAGGATATGGAGGACCTATAATTCTCATTTACTGTTGGTGATAACATGAAATGCCACACCACTTTGGAAAAGAGTCTGGCAATACCTTAAAAAATTAAACGTACATCAACCCAACTATTGTGACCCAACTATTCTACTCCTAGGTATTTCTCTGAAAGAAATGAAAGGATATGTCCATACAAGGATGTGTACATAAATGGTTATATCAGCTTCATTTGGAAAAGCCCCAAATTGGATAATCCAACGTCCATCAGCCAATATAGATAAACAAACTGTGATACATCCAATTCAATGGCAACTTACTTAACAATAAAGAGGAATGACCTACCAGTGCACATACACAAATAGATAAATCTCAACATAATTAAGTAAAGAAAGTCATCCCACCCATCCCCAAAATAGCATATACAATATGATTCTACCTGTATAAAATTCTAGAAAACACAAACAAATCTTTGACAGAAAGCAGATCAATGGTTTCTTGGGAGCTGAAGGGTAGAGAGAATAAGGAAGAAGTGATTACAAAGGAGTACAAGGAAGCTTTTAGGGGTGGTGGATTTGTTTTTAATTATGATGATTTCACTGGCATGTACATATGTCAAAAACATCAAATCGAACACTTTAAGTATGTGCAGCTTGTTGTATGTCAGTTATATGTCAATGAAGATGTTAAAAAATAAAAAGGAGCTATAACGAAAGTTCAATACTAGCAACATGAATTTAATATTTATTATTTCATAAATCCTCCTTTAGGTTTTGTTTCAATTCCAGAGAATATATTAGTTTAATTAAAACTTTATTTTTTTTGAACAATGGCTTTTTTATATGAAAGCATTCATTAAAATTTGTTTTCTGGGGGCGACTAGGTGGCTCAGTTGGTAAAGCGTTCGACTTTGGCTCAGGTCATAATTTCACGGTTCGTGGAGTCAAGCCCTGTGTTGGGCTCTGTGCTGACAGCTTAGAGCCTGGAGCCTGCTTCAGATTCTCTGTTTCCTTCTTTCTCTGCCCATCCCCTGCTTGTGATCTGTCTCAGCCTCTATCTCTGACTCTCTCTCTCTCTCTCAAAAATAAATAAATGTTGAAAATTTTTTTTAAAAATTGGTTTTCTGATGTGAAATACAAGGCATAAAGTATTTTAAAATGTATATTTGCGTTTCACTAATATTTACATAATATGTCTAAAATTATAACCAGTTAAAAAATAAACTATTGAGTGAATTATTTCAACTTAGAACTGTTCTTTCATTTCCTTCCTACTTTTTTCTATGCTGCATTGAAGCCTAAACCTTTATTCAAGTTAAATTAAGATGTATGCATTTTATATCACCTTGAAACACTCTTCAAATAATGAAATTTTCAATTAACTAAATATTAATATTAATTAGCAATAAAAATTAAATATGAATGCACTTTAAAAGCCAAGAATTCAAAAAAAGCAATGGAAGAATGCAAACTAAATCTAACTTGTTGCCTTCAGAAAACAACTTTTGCTTTTGCTTTATTGAAATGATATGGTCTTAGAACATCTTTTATGCATCCACTCAGCTGGCTCTGTTTTGATGTACATAGGGCTCTGGTGATGTACATAGGGCTGCATTCTTTATCTTCTATTCAATTCTTTCCTGAACTCCAATTCTGTTAGTCATTTAAATGTGAAATACAACTAGATATTCCATGAACCTAAACTAAGTTTGTTAAATATTACAGTCAGAACTTCTTATCCAAGATGATTGTTCTTACATTTGGTATTTCCAGACCAGACTTCTCTGACCTCAGGTTGAAATATTGCAATTCATACCTAATATTAATATTTGATGTCTCATATAAATCTCAAATATAACATGTCCTAACCTGAACCCTATTCCCCACCCTCATCCTTCCTCACATAGTTTTCTCCACCTCAGTAAAGTGTACTATTGTTCAAACCAGTTGCCTATAAATCCTGAACAGTTAGATAGAAGGTCCAAAGAAAGATAATAAGTAATTAATTATTATGTTCCTATATGTCTGTTAAAGGCAATGAACATAAATTTATATTGACATTTTATTAGTTCTTCAACAAAGATATTCGTTCAGCATCTTTAACCATTTAAAAACAATTAGACTTTTCGGAATTTCTGAGGCAATTCACAACCCCCATTCCATTTTCCTTTTAATAGTTAGAACAAAGTTTGAACCTACAGTTGCACCAGATAAGAAAACTCTCAACTTTTAAACAAGTCTTGAAAACCTAACTCTAAAAAGAAGGTGTTTCCTTAGGAGGCAATAAAATACCACTTGTTAGTGAAGTAAACACATAGTTGTTGGTCCACAAACTGGTGGAGTACACAGAGGGCAAGGACTGAGCGGCCACTCCAGATATCAAGGTGGCGGTTTTAATAAGCAAGGGAACTGGGGCACCTGGGTGGCTCAGTCAGTTAAGGATTAAGGGTCCCGCTTCAGCTCAGGTCATGATCCTACGTTTCATGGGTTCTGCCCTGCGTAAGTTGGGCTCTGTGCTGACAGCCCAGAGCCTGGAGCCTACTTCAGATTCTGTGTCTCCCTCTCTTTCTGCCCCTCCCCTGCTCACACTCTGTCTCTCTCAAAAGTAAACATTAAAAGAAAAAAAGAAAAAGTAAGGGAACTTACTTAGGAGGCTTGACTTCAGCTGCTGCTAGAGGAGTAGATTTCTGCACCTGCTGACAGAATCTTTAAAGTTTATATAGAGGCCTTAATGGGATTTGATCACATACACTGTCCAGATAGTTCAACAACAACCTTTCTAAAGGCTGTATCCTTGAAAATTGGTCCCATCTGCCCTTGTGGGCAGAACATACTTGCAAGGACAGGGGCTGGGAAGAGGAGCTTCTGATTGCCCGGATTCAGCTCTAGGGTCAACTGGCGGTCATGTCCTCTGGATGACCTTCTCCAACACAATTGTATATGTATCTATAAAAATCTTAGATGCCTGTGATTGTAATATAAAGTTACACTTTAAAAAATAACCCATGCAGCGTCTGGGTGGCTCCAGTCTGTTTAGTGTCTAACTTCGGCTCAGGTCATGATCTCCGGGATTGTGAGTTCCAGCCCTGAATGGGGCTCTGTGCTGACAGCTCAGAGCCTGCAGCCTGTGTCAGATTCTGTGTCTCCCTCTGTCTCTCTGTCTCTGTCTCTCTCTCAAAAAAAAAAATAAGTAAACATAAAAAAATTAAAAATAGCCCAAATTATTATGGGATAAGCCACCCGTTCACTAAATTCAGTCCCCGTTCAGGGCGATGCAGCTGTTTCTGAAGGCTCCTCTGGGTGCTGAATTCCATACACTTCTGAATATAGTCCTCAGATTCGTCCATTCTGACTGGGTCTTGCCACCATGTTCAGTCACCTATGACTTCTCCACTCCTCAGATTGTAAAGAGAACCCTGCCTGGCCTTCTCACTTCTAAACAGTTGCTCTTGGCTCGCGTTCATGGAGATGGGGCTCCTGGGAGGCTGGCTGAAGGGTGCACCAGAGGAAACAGACTCCCACTCTCACTGCTGCCAACACAGAAGCTTTATGAGGTCAGGATGAGCTCTCCAGACCTACTCCCAGTTCGATCAGTATATTTGGAGTCTTCTTTGTGTCTCTTGTATTTAGAATCAACTCTTAGATCTAGGAGAAAGGAGAAAGTCCAAAAAGTCACCTTTAGTTCTTGGCTAGTGAACCATGAACAATAGAAACATCAGCTCCTTTCAAAAGAAAACTCCACCCTTACCCATTAGGGTATGTTTTCAACATGAGACTCCATTAAAACAATAGAATTGCCAAACTGTCCACTCATTTGCTCCTCTGTGGTTAATTCACTCTAATCGACAGTTCTTTTGTGATTCTAGTCTATATGCTGTTCTGTATGTTGGTTTATGGTAGATTTACTCTGATAAGTAAAATTTAAAAGTGTCTTATTTAATTTTTAAATACACTAATTTTGGGCACCTGAGTGGCTCAGTCGGTTAAGCATCAGGCTTTGGCTCAGATCATGATCTCACGGCTTGTGAGTTCGAGCCCCGCATTGGGCCCTGTGCTGACAGCTCAGAGCCTGGAGCCTGCTTTGGCTTCTGTGTCTCCTTCTTTCTCTTTGCCCCTCACCCACCCACTCTCTGTCTCTCAAAAATAAATAAACATCAAAAAAAAATTTTTTTAATATAATTGTAAGAATATGATTATTTGTTTAAGAGGTCCCCCTCCCCACACAAAACCAGTGGCTCAACCTTCATACAGTTATTTTTCTCTCATGTAACTGCTCAGAAGCAAACATGGGGCTCAAGGTGAGTTGGTGACTCTGGTTCATGAAGCTACCTAGGCACCAAAGTTTCCTTCACATTCTTTCCACCAATCCCAGAGAACTGTCCTTATCCCAAGGGTTCATTTGGCTTGACCACTACCATCTACATTACAGCCTGCAGGAAAGTGAGAGAAAATTCATCAGGCTGAAAATTTTAAGGATGAAACAAAGAAGTTGCATATAATTTCCACTCTGGTCAGTGAGTTCCAGAGCTACAACCAGCTGTAAGGAAGGCTGGAGCCGCAGTCTCCTGGCTGCGCAGCCCCACATCAGCTAAAACTCAGAAGAAGGATGGATACTCCAGAAATATTAGCAGTTTCTGCCACAATGTGATATTCCAAATCTAAATTTCTGGTAATTTAAATTTCTAACACTATATAATACAATTCTATATTGTTATTTACAATGACAATATAGAATTGCAGAATAACAATACAGAATTGCATTAAACTTCTAGATAATCAAGTAAGAGGATTTGAGGAAGGAATCAAAAGAAAATAATTTCTTGTTAATAAGCATATATCGAAGCAGTGACTTCAAATAGCTAGTACCATTGCTACTTCTTCTGACCATTATTCAGTGAGTTATCTGGTCCTTTTTATTTCTCAGTTCAATCCTGATAGCAAAAAGGGAAATATTTGTTACAGAATAGCACATCATAAGCTTTCAAATCGTTAGACAGGGCACTTTGAGTGCCTATCTCTCTCTCTCTCTCTCTCTCTCTCTCTCTCTTTCTTTCTTTCTTTCTTTCAAGTAGGCCCCATTCCCAATGTGGCCTTGAACTCGGGACCCTGAGATCAAGAGTTGCACACTCTACCAACTGAGCCAGCCAGGTGCCCCTGTGGTAGAGTCCCCTCCCTAAAGAAACAGACCTCACGTTAAGGGAAGACAACCTGGCTAGAGTGACTTTCCTCATGAGCCTGTAACATCAGAGTGTATGCCTATACATTATCCATATTTGGAAAATAAAGAAGTAGAAAATGTATAAAAGACTACGCCACCTGGTGTTCGGGGCTCAGTTTTTTGGGTACAAACCAACTGAGCGCATACCGGCACAAATGAAGTTGCTTCCTGGAAAGAAAAGCCTCGGTGTCATAACTCTCTGTGTGAGAAACCTGCTACACCCCAAGCTCTCAATATTAGAAAGGTGAGAGTACCTTTCTTGTAAGCATTCTGTTAAACAAAAGTTGGGTTTCATCCATGTCTTAAGTGTCTGCTCTCCTTCTTTGATCAAGAAAATCAGTGCAGTGAAAATACTGAGACATATATCATTGACTTCATCAATTGGAAAATCTTTGAAGTCAGAAATGTGGTCCGAGTAAGGGGTGAGCTATGAATATAGAACTATGGCTGTGCAGCAGGCACGACTCAATTTTCCACCAGCTTTTAAAGCAGGTTATAAAACTACATTTACTATTCCTCCTCAAATCTTAGCCACCATCAAGAAAACCTGTGAGAAACCAAATGATTAAAGGATAAATTTCTGAGGCCTAAAATCTCACTGAGACTTTGTAAAAGAAATGTTTTCTGAACACCATATTCTTTATAAAGAGATGCTGCTTCCCATATTAGCAAATACACACATGTGCGCGCATACACACACACAGAGGCAAGTAAGTCAGATCATGTCATTCCTCACTTTAAATTTTTTTTAATGTTTATTTATTTTTGAGAGAGAGAGATACAGAGCACAAGTGAGGGTGGGAGAGAGAGAGAGGGAGACACAGACTCTAAAACAGGCTCCAGGCTCTGAGCTGTCAGCATGGAGCCCTACATGGGGCTTGAACTCATGAGCCATGAGATCATGACCTGAGCTGAAGTCAGAGGCTTATCTGACTGAGCCACCCAGGTGCTCCCTCATTCCTCACTTTAAAACCTGAAATGACTCCTTTTTAAATCAGAGAAAAAACAAAACTCTTTATTTTTTTAAGTTTATTTTTACTTATTTTTGAGAGAGGGGGAGAGAGAGAGAGAGAGAGAGAGAGAGAGAGAGAGCTGGGGGGGAAGGGCAGAGAGAAGGAGAAAGAGAATCCTAAGTAGGTTCCACACTGTTAGCACAAAGCCCTATACGGGGTTCAAACTCATAGACCATGAGATCATGACCTGAGCCAAAATCAAGAGTCAGATGCCTAACCGAGTCACCTGGGTACCCTCAAAACTCTTTAAAATGGACTAAAGGGCCCTACACCATTCACTTCCCTTTTTAACCTTTTGTCTCTCCTCTCCTACAACTTTCCCCTCATTTCCTCCACCCCAGCTTTGCCGGACTCCTGTTCCTGGAACATGCCAGGCACCCTCCTTTCTGATTTAGCGACTTTTGGGGGCTCTTCTGCCTGAAATACTCTGCCCCCAGGTGATCTGCGTGGCTAACTCTATTACCTCCTTTAAGGTCTTGTTCAAATCTCACCTCTGTCAGGTGTGTCAATCCAGGTCTCCAAAACAGCAGATGCCAACATGGAATTAGACACACAACAGAATGACTGGGGAAACCACCTTTGAAGAGTAGAAGAGAGGGAACAAGAGCAGGAGAAGAAGGGAAAAAGGCTTCTGGTACCATGCAGATCCAACACCTGTGAAAAGAGGAGAAGGAGGTAGGAGGTCTGGGTAGGATGAGCCTCGTATTGCGATGCAGTTCTGAGAAAACCTCAGCCAGGACAATGGAAACCCCACAGGAAAGATTCCTTTTTTTTTTTTTAAAGTTTATTTATTTATTTTGAGAGAGACAGAGACAGAGAGTAAGCAGGGGAGAGGAAGAGAAAGAGGGAGACAGAGAATCCAAAGCAGGGTCTGCGCTGTCAGTGTGCAGAGCCTGAAGTGGGGCTCGAACTCATGAATCGTGAGATCATGACCTGAGCCAATATCAAGAGTCAACCACTTAATCGACTGAGCCACTCAGGCACCCCGGAGGAAAGATGTCTTACTAGAGGGGTCCCATGCTGGGAAAAAGTAGTCTGACTTCAGTAGGCTTACTATGCTCAGTCATTGGCTTGAACTGCTGAGAAGAATATTTGCTTTGGGATGAATGGTGTTGTGAAAGGCATAACAGCTGAAGGATGTCATCCATTTACATGCCTGGGAGTAGGTAATCTTGGAGGGAGCTCTGAGTGGCATGCCTTCAGGCACCACAGACCCCTACCCTAAGTACTCTATGAAGTACTACAATCATTAATTATCCCACATAAACCAACCCATCACCCACTTGGCATTCCCAATCCCCCTCACCCTGCTCTGCTTTTACTTTGTTCCATAACACTTTGTTTCATATCATTAAATGTTCATGATAACAATGAGAGGAATGTAATATCCAAAATTTACGAGTACACCAAGGTTAGTAAGCTTAGAATGTGCATTCATTACAGGATTCCCCAGGGTTTCATCCTTAGACTTTATCTTCTTAATTCCATTGTCACAGATATGCTGTTAATAATGATAGTTATTTTGATGGTGCCATAACAACATTATTGAGCATGTGTTATGTGCCAAACACTGTACCAAGTACTTTACCTGCATTATTTCCTTTAATTACTACAAAAAATTTTGTGATTAGTATTACTCCCATTTTTATTGATGAGAATACTGAAGTTTGGGGAGGGAACACATAGCCAGTAACTGGCAGAAACAGAAGTCATGACTTGGTCTGACTGCAGAGCCTTATCCCTTGTCTGCCAGATTGATTTCTGGGGAAAAAAAATCATTGAATCATTCCTTTGCTTAAAATTTTTCATTGCCTCTCCAGAGCCTTTGAGGGCCCTCAAGAGCTAGCCTAGCCCACCTACCTGATCTCATAGAGGTGAATCTATCTATTTATCTATTTATCTATCTATCTATCCATCTATCTATCTCATTCCTCTCCTCACTCCTTTAGAACCCCACCTTTGAGCTGTACTAGACCATCTCACCTCTGAATGCCCCAGATACCTTGTCTTCCCTCTTTCATTCCTGCTACCTCTCACTCCTTTTTTTTCTAACTCATTTTTGTCCTCAGGGACTCAGTTCAGATGCCACCTCCACTAGGGAGATATCTCTCACTTTCCAAGTCTGGGCTCAATGTCTCTTCTTACATTTTCCCACGGCAACTTAGTCTTCTCATAGAACTCTAATCCACTGTACCATACTTATAGGTCCCACCAGACCAAGTGTCGGCAAGCTTTTTCTTTAAAGGGCCAGGTAGTATATATTTTAGGTTTTTTGAGTTTTGTGGGAAATGTCACAACTACTCAACTCTGCTGCTGTAGTGCAAAAGCAACCACAGAGAGTATAATAATGAAAAGCATGGCTGTGTTCCAATAAAACCTTATTTATGGACATCGAAATTTGAATTTCATATAATTTTTATGTGTCACGAAATATTATTCTTCTTTTGATTTTTTTCAACTATCTAAAAAAATAAAAACCATTTTCAGCTTGCAGGCTGTACAAAAATAAGCAGGTGGGCCAGATTTTGTAGTTTGCCAATCCCTGTACTCTTCCATGAACTTTTAATAGCTAGAGCAGTGTCTCATCCAACTTCATATCCACAGTGTTTAGTACAGCATCCAGCTTATAGTGAGTGCTTAATAAATGTTAAATAAGTAAAACTCATATAGCTAGTAGTGAGTGATAGTTTCAGGATTCAAACCTGAGTCAACTTGACCTGGCAGTGTGATGTCACACTGCCCAATCTATGGCTGATGACATAAGTAATGCAGCACACTCAGAGCAAGATATTCAAGATATTAGCAAAGTAATTCTAGCTAGGAGTGAAACTGCTGGGCCATATGGTAACTCTATATTTTAACTCTAAAAAAATATTTCTTCTAGAATCAGCTTTGGTAAGTTACATTGTCACCAGAGATTTCAATTTTAATTATTTTGTTATTGTCTTTTTGTATGGGGGGTGATATTGCCTCTTTTATTTTAAAAATAAAATCTCATACAGAGTGGCAACATTGCCTAATTGCTAAGAGCACAGCCTTTGAAGCCAGACTGCTCCAAAAACTACGTTGAAACTACGTTGTTTATTTGAAGTTCCCAAGAATATTAAAAATGTATATCTAAACAAAAATTTGTACATGAATGTTCACGAAATTATTCATAATAGCCAAAAGGGGAAGCAACCTAACTGCCCATCAACTGATGAATGGATAGTGAAATGTGTTATATCCATACAATGGAATATTATTTGGCAATAAGGAAATAAGTACTAATACATACTACTTCATGGATGAACCTTGAAAACATTATGCTAGGGGCACCTGGGTGGCTCCATCCGTTAAGTGTCTACCTCTTGGTTTCAGCTCGGGTTATGATCTCACAGTTTCATGGATTTGAGCCATGCATTGGTCTCTGTGCTGGCAGCATGGTGCCTGCTTTGGATTCTCTCTCTCTCCCTCTATCTCTGCCCTTCCCCACGTGTGCTGTCTCTGTCTCTCTTTAAATAAATAAACTTAAAAAAAAAAAAAGGAAACATTATGCTAAGTGAAAGGGTAGTCACAAAGGGTTATGTATTATATGATTCCATTTATATGAAGTGTCTAGGATAGGAAATCTTTACAGATAAAAAGTAGACCAGTGGTTGCCTAGGGTTGTAGAATGGGAGGGTAGTGGGGAAAAGGCAGTGACTACTAATGGGCAGGGTTTATTGGGGAGGGATGAAAAAATTCTAAAATTAATTGTGGTGATGGCTATACAACTCTGTAAACATACTAAAACCCATAGGACTGTATACTTTAAATGGGCGAATTGTTAATTATGTTTCAATAAAACTGGTATTAAAAAAAAACAGAGAAAGAAGTAATTTCCAGAAGTACCTTTGCGTCTGGCTCTTGATGATCATTTAAACTGTATTGTTACTGTTATTGGTTGCTGCTCAAGTTAGCCTACCATGTACCCTTCTCCCCACCACCATTTAATTTGGCCTTATTTATTGTGTTTTCAGATGTTTAATACAGTCCAAGTCTTGGCTATTTCATTTTTAAAAAATATAAATCCTCTTCAAACTGTAGCTTTTCAACCAGAGACTCCAAATTTCTTAAGTTACATAAATGCTTAGAGCAGCATAGTTTTTTTCCAAAGGATATATATAACAGAAAGAACCCTGAGTATTGTCAGGTAATTCATTCTCTTTCTATACAATCTTTTGCACCATCGATTATCTTCTTTATTTTTTCTTTTACAGTTAGAACAGAGGGGTTCCTGGCTCTGGCTCAGTCGGTGGAGCATGTGACTCTTGATCTCAGGGTTATGAGTTCCAGCTCCACGTTGGGTGAAGAGATTACTAAAAAGTAAATAAATAAGAATAAATTTAGAACAGAAAGACCCTAAAGAACACAGAACTCCAGCACATGGACACTCCCTGTGACCTCACCTTTCAATTAGGATTTGGTTACCAGGGTGACCACATTAATTATACATGGAACATCAGAGGCTGACATCAGGTGACAGTGGGGTAGTTTGGACCAAGGCTGGGAATCCAGGCTGATCCTCCTGTCTGGTAAAGGCCAACAATCCTACAAAAAGCGTAATGTCAGAAGTTAGTCACTAAAGGGGTGGTATATAAGGTCACGAGAAGGGAAACTGGCCTGAAACCAGAAGTCTGTTTCATAAGAAAAGAAATTTGTGATTGGTAACTCCAGTAACTGGTGGAACTGTATGGTCTATTAATATCTTAGTTATTTGAAAGCGTAACTATAAGGCAGTTACAGGAGAGAAAGGCAAAACCATTTAATAGAGAAGAGCAAATCAGAGTAATATTAAGAGAAAGAAAAATGAGGTAAAAATTACTTTGAAATACAATTAGAAGGCATGACTTCCAACTAAAAGACTAGGAGGTTATTTTCATTTTCTGAAATTTGGTTTATTAATCTATAAGTGATTAAGTTGAATTCACTTCTCACTGAATACTGACTTATCCATATATCTAATCCCTTCCAGCTTTAAATATTTAGGAATTCAACACTTAGTACTGAAATCACAAGTTGTTTGTCTGGTATCCCTGAACAAAGAGTTAGAAAGAATTTACAAATTAAAATTTAGTGGTTTTATAGAGGCAACAAGCCAACCAGCTGATAGGAATCAGCTCTCCTATCTCTGAGAGACTACTGTTTCTTACATTGTGACATAACTGTGATATGACAACTTTTTTTATTGCTCTTACAAGCTGTGTTGCTTCAACACAGATCAAAGCTTCCTAAACTTCATCAAACATTTTCATTATACTGAGAATACAGGAAACAAATTTAAAACAAAATTTTTATTGTAGATTTTCAAATCTAACCAATGGGCAGGGCATCACACTTTAAAGCTGTAGAAAAAGGAGAAGTAGGAAAGAGACCATTAGACTTCACCATGCTGGAATAACTTAAAATGCCTGCAAAAACTCATGTAGCATTTCAGCAGTAGCATTATACCCATGCAAATGTTTGCCCAAGGATTTCATCAGTAAAGGGATTTGTCAAGCAGTCTTTATCTTCTTGTAGTCCAGAGAAAAGCATATTTTGAAAACAAAACACTGATTTGGTTTGCTTTGTGTAAGTTTGGTAGCTATACCAAACCTAGGGTTGACTGAAGGCCTTTCTATCTAGCAGTGGGGCGTTGTGAGAAACCAGCGAGATGGTCCTAGTTTTTAAGGCTGGATAGAGAAGTCAAGTCCCAGGTCTCACATAGGTTGTCTTTCTCAGCTGTTTCTTAACAACACAGTAAGCTAAACACTGGGTCCTTAATGTATGAATTGATTCCTGTTTGGGGTGGGTTCAATCATTCTCCTTCACAATGAATCTGTAGACATTCCTTGAAGGAATACACAGAAGTCTAGCAATTTCAGCTTCAATGAAGGCACCTCTTACCACACTTTTCAGTTAGGACATCTTTGTCTACCTATTTTACGCGTTGCCAAGCTGCTTCGGACGTTCCTTCTTCTGTAGTGCATTGCACAAATGCGTCATCAAATTGTCCGTGTACACGTGCCAGATTCGCCTTTAAACTCTCATCTCTTCGGAGTCTTGAATCGTGTACCTTCCAGTATTAGCAAGCAATACCTGCAATATCAGTTACTCAAGTAATAAGTAATGAATAGCTGAAGCTGCAACCTGTTGAATGAAAGAATGAATGAACCCTCATTACGCACTCCCGCCTTCCTACACGGCTCCGCTGTGAAAACACTGATTTATCAACAGCGTTAACATTTTGACCTGTTATAGGGGAACAAACAAACAAACAAACAAAACACACAGAAAGAGGCGAATAGAAAAAAAAAAAGGAAGGACGGGCTGCCCAAACTCCGGCAGTTCTCTCGGCCAGGCCCCGCCTCCGGCCCCGCCCCGCTCCGTCGCGTCTGTGCGCGTGCGCCGGCGGGTGCGCGGCAGCTGGTCTGAGCCCCGGCGCTGGGGGCGCGCAGCCGGGAGAGTGTTTGACGTGGCAGTTCCCAGCCCAGCTGCAACTCTGTGCGCGAGACCAGCCTGTGGGGACACAGGGCCGGGGGAAAGGCGCCGCGGGAGCAGCGGCCGCAGCGGGAGCAGGGTCACCGGGGGCAGCTGGCGCTAGGAGCAGAGCGCAGGCTCTCGGAAGTTCAGAGGCGTGCGGGAGCAGAACAGGTAATGCCTCGCCCTGCCTAGCTACGCTCTGGCGGGACAGCCCCTCCCCAGGCACAGCTGGAGCAGGGTGCGGTGCGGGGCCCGGGATGGGGGTTGGCGGGAGACTGGATGCTAAGCTGTGGCAGGGCAGCGGAGGAGACCTCATACTTAGCTCGTACAGCCCTTTCGTGCAGTTTAATAATGGGGGTGGGGTGGGTGGGCGTGGGCATTTTTTTACCCGCCCCCGCCCCCATCTTTTTGTCTTGGGATGCTGGGACTGCGTGCTTAGAGTCCTCACCAGCCCCAAGATTGCAGGGACACTGCCAGCGGTTTTCTTGTCTCCGTATCAACTTAATTTCCTTTTTGGAGGAAGGCAATATCGGAAATATTGATAGTAAAAATGGCAACTGTATCTTCAAGCTTCGGGACATCCTGAGAGTGCAACCAATTTGTCCAAATCCGAACCTGGTCCAGGGTGAGAGGCACACCTCAGCGATAATTGACCAGTGACAATGGCCTGGGGCTCCCCAGATTTTGATCCTAGGCCTGCTGTTGCCAAGTGGCTTTCTGCCATGTCGCCGCTTGAAGCTGAGTCAGGTTTCTGTAACTTGGTGCTGTGTGAGGAAGTTTGACGTGGCAAACCGGGCTGCGTGAGGAAGCAAATTCCTGTCAGGACCAGTAGAGAGGGACCCGACTGCTTGCTTCCTGCTGTTCGGAGTGAACATCCCGGCCTTGCCTCTCCGTCACTCAGCAACAGGCTGCTACGTAGGTGTGTGCTCCTGCTGACTTCCGAAATGTGCTTGGTTGGATGAGCTTGACCAAAGCTCAGGCTGCCACGTCTCTCTCTGCTGAAGTGGGAGGAGGGAAAAAAGTGTTGTCAGTAACAAAGTGGACCAGCAGGCTTCTTCCTGTCTCTCCTCTCTGCAGTTCTTTCCTTCCGAGGAGAGGAAAGCGATCTTACGATATTTTCGCTTGGTGCTTTTAATTTTGGAAACGCATAGTTTAATAGGAAAATGAAACCGAATAAAGAATGACATTTCCTGAATGTAGGTCTATTTCAAGGCTTAGCAGGTATCACCGAAATTTACCTTAAAAGGTAGTATCGTAAAATAACAACAGGAAGGGTATTTCTATGCCAGGTAAAAGAAACCGGAGAGAAATCGTAGTATCAGTGTTTTATATCTGCCAAATCTTTAGAAACTTTATTTTGTAAGAGGGACCTGAGGCCCAGAGAGGTTCTTCACCTTATCCCATGTCACACAGCTAAGTATTAGTATATTTATAGTGAAAGCCTACTTCCTTTGCTAGGATTCACAGCCTTTTTTGTTACAAAAGATTTTTTGACAGTAGTTCTGTGTGAAATGTCTCTTGTCTTGTGAAACCTGGAAAAAATGGAAAATTTAAAACAAATTGATGTTTAGCTTCTGAGTAGAATCAAGGTGGGTATGTTACATTTGTGTGTGTGTGTGTGTGTTGCCTGAACATATATGAAATTGCTTTTTTTCTTTGTTCCTTAAATATATGTGCATATGTTTTCAGAAGTGTGATATTTAAATTAGAAAGAGAGTCTGTCATCTCTGAATGAGAAACCACTGACAACTCCCAAATTGTTGTAGGCTGCAACCTGCCTTAGTCATTTCATGACTCACAGAGTGAGTCCATTATCCGCTCCTTTATCTTCTGCTATATTTGTTGGACTATTGATCTCTCTTCGTCCTAACTGCCTAACGAAAATTACTAATTAGGATAGCACTGAAATGACACGAGCCAAAAAACATTTGGTTGCAGACCACTGGCAGTTGTGCTGGTCAGTGAATTGAATGACTGTGATTATTGCCAGTGGCATGCTTTGCGCTGAAACAGGGCCATGGAAACCAAAGGCACAAACATAGGAGACTATCTGTGAAATAGTTCATTCTTCCAAAGAAAAAGTGATTGGCAAGTTGTTATTCATATTTTGTGCCTGAGAATTTGCCTATAGAAGCGAGTTACTGAGTTACATAGAGCTATGATTAGAGCCTGTTTAGGGGATAATGGTATGATATGTTGTGTGATATGAAGACGTCTCGTGCACCTGATATTTTCCTCAAACCATTGTAAATATTTACTAACGGCATTCTTATTTTTAATAGCATTAAGTAACTCAAAACTCTCTTGTTGACGTTTTTTTTCTTCTTTTGCAGGCTTCTTTTGTAGAGCTATCCCTTGGAATGATATTTTCATAATGAGTCAACAAGGATATGTGGCTACACCCCCCTATTCTCAGTCCCAGCCTGGAATAGGTCTTTCTCCACCACATTATGGACACTATGTGGACCCATCTCATGCAGGTTCTCCACCAGGTAAAGTGCATTATTTTGGCTTGTATGTGATTATTGATTCTCAGTACTCAGAGACTTAAGACATTCTGAAAGAGCAGCTTTGGGAGTGTTGAATGGTCATTATATAATGCAGTGGTTTGAGAGTATAGGCTTATTTGGAAAAGTATATTATAGAAGAAGCCTGCATCATCAGTTTGGTTATTGCTTGGAATACAATGAGTTTGGTTTTAAAATATAGATTAAAACAACTGACGAATGGATAAAGAAATTGTGGTTTATATACAGAATGGAGTACTACGTGGCAATGAGAAAGAATGAAATATGGCCCTTTGTAGCAACGTGGATGGAACTGGAGAGTGTGATGCTAAGTGAAATAAGTCATACAGAGAAAGACACATACCATATGTTTTCAGTCTTAAGCGGATCCTGAGAAACTTAACAGAAGACCATGGGGGAGGGGAAGAAAAAAAAAAAAAGGTTAGAGAGGGAGGGAGCCAAACCATAAGAGACTCTTAAAAACTGAGAATAAACTGAGGGTTGATGGGGGGTGGGAGGGAGGGGAAAGGGGGTGATGGGCATTGAGGAGGGCACCTGTTGGGATGAGCACTGGGTGTTGTATGGAAACCAATTTGACAATAAATTTCATATTTAAAAAAAAAATAATTAAAAAAATAATATGACCTTTGATTATTAAAAAAAAAATAGATTAAAACAAAGAAGCTCCTGAATGTTTTGTTTTTACTGTTAGACTTGTTCTTGCTATTAATCAGTTGTGTGGGGTTATTTAAACATTTAATAAAAAACCGAATTAAATATGTACATATATATCGTACATACTGTATATATTATATATGTATATACATACACTAAAGTGCTTTTGGCAATCATAAAAAATCAGGCTTGATATTGGAAAAATATGATTAGATTCGTATGTCAAAGATTACAAAGTGATAATAACAAAAACATGGCCTTACCTTGAAATAATTAGTGATTGAAATCATTAATGGAGTGGGATTACCATTGCTCTGATGGAAGTTGGCACCATGAAGCCACCTCCCTTTATCAAAAGGCTGCTCTGAGGGACCCAAGTTTCAGGGTCAGGGGTGAGGCTAATAAGAGCTTGTTTCAGGTCTAATGGCCCCAAATTTCCTAAAAATATTTGTTTAAGACAGTTATTAGGAATTCCGAGAGAATGCTGAGGAATTCATCTCAAATCGTTGTGTAAATCAGTGAGTGTCTCTTGGGGATCACTAGGACTGACTCGGATATGTAGAATCTGGGCTCTGCTGGATAGCGTGTATGGAGTGCAAATCACTGAGGGCTGGGGAATGCCCTGTAGGGAGGCTTGACTGCAGCAGCCACACAAAGTTTGTTTCAGAAGATGCTCTAAAGACTGAATTTCCTGTGGAAAGTGACTCTTGTGATTTAGTCTGCCCCTAATTTTTAAAAACCTTCAGATGAGGCATCCCCCTCTTGTCCAGAACCAATATTCCCCATAATATTTATAGATCTGGATCCTGTAGGAACTTTTTCTTGTTTCTCTCTATCTGGTGGTTCATTGCCCCTCTGCATTTGTATATGATGAAGATTATAAACTGCTCTTTTCGAGTGCTTACCATGTATCAAAAACTGGTCCTAAAAGCTTTACGTGCATTATTTTATTTAATCCTCACACAATGCTATGCAATAGATTAGCCCTGTTTTGCAGCTAAGGAAACTGAATGGCTGGTATACTATGATTTATCCAAGGTCACAGAGCTGGTGGGGTAGCGAGGATGCATACCCAAGTATCTCAAGAAAACAAACAACAAACCCTAATACACACCTAAGTAGAACATTCAGTATCATTCACTCTTCCTTCCTCTCTTCAAGACAGCCATGTTTTTAAGAAATTACTTGCTTTCCTCAGTGACTCTCCATCCTTGCCTCTCAGTCCCTCCATGGCTCAATGTAGTCTGCTCCATAGCTTGGGCCCCATCCACTCTTCCCCTTCTCCCACCAAGGTCATCAGTGGCCCTAACACCAGATGCAGTAGACACTCTCCTGTCATCTTTTGAATTTGACACTGCTTATGGCTCTTCTTTGTATAAAGCTCTCTTCTCCTTTGGTTCCAGTGACACCATATTTTATTATTTTTCTTGGTGGCTTTTTGGACATCTTTTTCTAAGGAGTCCCCTACCCCTTCTATATGACCATCAGTATTGCTGTTTCTCCTTCTTTGTTCTTCTTATTTTTTTTTTAATTTTAAGTAATCTCCATGCCCAATTTGGGGCTTGAACTCATTACCCTGAGGTCAAGAGTCACATACTCTACCAACTGAGCCAGCGAGGTACCCCTCTCCTTCTTTGTTCTGTCATCACCCCTCTTCTCTCACTCTATAGGTATTTCCCTAGGCTGTAACCTTCCATATGAAGTACTAATCTCTCAGATCTATTTCTCCAGCCCATATGTCTCTCTTAAGCTACAGACTCTTATTTTCAATTGCCCACCTGTGTACGTGGGCACATTGAACTCATCATATCCAAAATAATTCAGAATGTTTTTCATAAAACCTACTTTTCCCTGGCATTCCATATCTCACCCAGCATCATCATCATTCACTCAGTTATCCAAATTAGAAATTTTCACTATTAAAAACATTCTCTCCCTTTTACCTTCTTCAATCCAACTGTCCTCCCAATTTCTTTTTTAAAAACAATTTTTTAAATGTTTATTTATTTTTGAGAGAGAGAGAGAAAGAAAGAGGGAGAGAGAGAGAGTGCTGTCAGCACAGAGCCTGATGCAGGGCTCGAATCCACGAGCTGTGAGATCATGAACCAAAGTTGGATGCTTAACTGACTGAGCCACCCAGGCGCCCCCCTCCCTATTTCTTTTGGGGAAATTGTAAACCTCTTTCCTACCTGCTTCCTCCTCTCTATCTTGTCACTCGTCTTGTTCAAGCCATCCATTTCTCATCTGGATTACTAAAATAGTCTCTTAACCATTCTCTATCTTCAGTACTGCCTTTCTCCAGACCATCCAGTCCTGTGCTAGAGGGATATTTATTTTTTTTAAGCTTACTTATTTGTTTTGAGAGAGAGAGAGAGAGAGAGAGAGAACATGCAAATGTGAGCAGGGGAGGGGCAGAGAAAGAGAGAGCGAACCCCAAGCAGGCTCCGCACTGCCAGCACAGAGCCCAAAGTGGGGCTGTGAGGCCGTGTCCTGAGCCAAAATCAAGAGTTGGAAACTCAACCCACTGAGCCACCCAGGTGCCCCTGGAGGGATTTTGCCTTTCTTTTTCTTAAAACCTTTTATAGCTTCCCATTGCCTCTGATTGAATTTTAGGCTCCATAGACCTTCATTAATTTACCCATTTTCTTTTTTTCATCTGCCAAATTATCATACCTGTTATTGCAATCGTACTAAGCCATTAGTCATTTAGAGTCTGGTTTGTACTGGTGCTCTCATTTGCACTCCACACTACCAGAAGGTGGATCCATGCCTTCATGTTGTCCTCCACACTCCTGCTTTAGACTCACTTCAAGCGCTGTGCCTACAGATGTTTCTGACCACTGTTCTTTCTCAGGCTTGTCTATAAGTCCTTTTTTCCTTTTGTGTTCTTCTAACATCTGTGCAGGCCTCTATACCATTTGCCACACTGTAGTTTAATAGATGTGCCTGGAGCAGGGAAGGTACCCATTAAATGAGTGTGTGAATGACAAGCTGCTCCATTCATCAGCAACTCTGGTGTTTACCAGTATTAAAACAATAATAACAAGGAAACTTCCTCTGTTGGATTAAAACCTTCACACTTTAAGCCTTTTTTTTTTTTTAATTTTTTTTTTTTAACGTTTATTTATTTTTTGAGACAGAGAGAGACAGAGCATGAACAGGGGAGGGGCAGAGAGAGAGGGAGACACAGATCGGAAACAGGCTCCAGGCTCTGAGCCATCAGCCCAGAGCCCGACGCAGGGCTCGAACTCACGGACCGCGAGATCGTGACCTGAGCCGAAGTCGGACGCTTAACCGACTGAGCCACCCAGGCGCCCCAATTTAAGCCTTTTTCTGCTTATTCAATTCTCAGATGGATACCAGGCTATCAGACTCTATAAATATACCTTTTTGTAAAATATGGTGTTTTTGTTGAATTATTTAAGGCTGCTACTACATTACCCTAGCCTTTATTTCTCTGGGCTAAGTGACCCTAGATGTCCTAATCTTCAGTCATCAGGTGCCTTCTTTTCTAGTCTTTTGGTGACCCTTTTATTGGTTTTCTGGCAGATAACAGGCGATCTAGTTGTGGTTCTTTGAAGTATCTGTTCTACCATAGATATGAGCAGTGCTAACTCTTGTTTTGTGTTTCTCACAGATCATACCTCCATTTGTGCCTATTGTGTGATGCTAGGGCTATGTAGTAAAATTTAACACATTTATTGAGTGAGAAAAATACTTGCGGCAATATAACAATGAATAAAATAAACCTAATCTCAGCCTTTAGAGTACTTACTTACCTAGTGGGACATGTGTCAAGTACCTTGATAGTGGCAATACAGGGGGTGTAGTAGTATGATAAAGGAGATGGAAGGTGGTATGGAAGTACATGTCAGGGGCACATAACCAAGACTTATGGATAAAGGGAATCCTCCTGGAAGAAATGACCTGGAAGATGAGTAAGAGTTGGCCAGGTAGTGAGGCAGCTTAGTGGGGTCAGGAGGTGGCACTTTTGAGCCATTTGCAAGAGGTTCAGCATGGCTGAGATGTAGAGTGCCAGCAGTGAGGGGTATGCCTGGAGTGGAAAGCAGGGCCATCTTAAGACTTTATTTAGGCTTTATTTTAAGGTCAGTAGGATGCCACTGAGGCATTTTAAGCTAGGAAGGGTCATAATCCCATGTATATTTTAAAAAGAGTTATATTCTACATTAGAAAGGATGGAGAAGGCATCAGACCTGGACACACTGCTTTCTGGAATAGGGTTTCTCATCCTCAGCACTGTTGACACTTGGGGCCAGTTAATTCTTTGTCGTGGGAGGTTGTGCTGTGCAGTGTAGGATGTTTAATAGCATTCTTGGCCTCTACTCAGTAGATACCAGTACTCCCCCTCCTATCCACACCTGACCCATCCCCATCCCCAGGCCTTGACAACCAAAAATCTTAGACATTGCCCAAATGTGTCTTCAGAGGAACAATCATCCCTGATTGAGGACCACTGGTCTGGAAGCTGAGAGGCAAGAACTAATATTGATGTCCTGGAACTTATAAGGTAGGGTGATGGAAGTGGTGAGGCTTATAATAAATAGCAAACTTATATACATACACTACCGGGCACAGTGCCTCGGGAAAAGTAGTCATTACATGTCCATGCAATAGGGAATTTATCTTTGTTTTATTTATTTAAAATTATATGTGTGTGTGTGTGTATGTACACATATATATACACATACACACATATATATATTTAAGCATGATAAGTGCATTCCTTAATCACCATCATCTATTTCACCTGTCCTCCCACACTCATCTCTCTAGTAACCATCAGTTTGTTCTCTATAGTTAAGAGTCTATTTCTTGGTTGGTCTCTCCATCGCTCTCTTTTTCCCCATTTGCTCATTTGTTTTGTTTCTTAAATTCCACATATGAGTGATATCATATGGCATTTTTCTTTCTCTAATTTTGCTAGAGTTAATACCTATTCTTCTCAAACCATTCCAAAAAATAAAAGAGGAAGGAAAACTTCCAAATTCATTTTATGAGGCTAGTATCACCTTGATACTAAAACCAGATAAAGGCACCACAAAAAAAAAAAAAAAAAAAAGAGAGAGCTACAGGCCAATATCTCTCATGAATGTAGATGCGAAAATCCTCAACAAAATATTAGCAAACCAAATCCATCAATACGTTAAAAAAATCATACGTTAACGGGAACCCTCTTGCTCTGTTGGTGGGAATACAAACTGGTCCAGTTTTCTCTGGAAAACAGTGTGGAGGTTCCTCAAAAAATTAAAAATAGAACTACCCTATGACCCAACGATAGCACTGCTAAGAATTTACCCAAGGGATGTAAGAGTGCTAATGCATAGGGGCACATGTACCCCAATGTTTATAGCAGTGCTTTCAACAATAGCCAAATTATGGAAACAGCCTAAATGTCCGTCAGCTGATGAATGGATAAGAAGATGTGGTTTATATATACAATGGAATACTACTTGGCAATGAGAAAGAATAAAATCATGCCATTTGCAGCAATGTGGATGGAACTAGAGGGTATTATGCTAAGTGAAATGTCTGTCAGAGAAAGACAGATATCATGTTTTCACTCATATGTGTATCCTGAGAAATGTAACAGAAGACCATGGGGGAAGGGAAGTAGAAAAAAATAGTTACAGAGAGGGAGGGAGGTAAACCATAAGAAACTCTTAAATATAGAGAACAAACTGAAGGTTGATGGAGGATGGAAGAGAGGAGAAAGTGGGTGATGGGCATTGAGGAGGGCACTTATTGGGATGAGCACTGGGTGTTGTATGTAAGCCAATTTAACAATAAATTATATTTAAAAAATAAAAAAATAAAGTGCAAAAAAAAATCATATATCACAATTGAGATTTACTCCCAAGGTGCAAGTGTGGTTCACTTTTTGCAAAACAATCAACATGATACATCACGTCAACAAGAGAAAGGATAAAAACCATATGATCATTTCAATAGATGCAGAACAAGCATTTGACAAAGTACAACATCCATTCATGATAAAAACTCTTTGCAAAGTGGGTCTAGAGGGAACATACCTGAATGTAATAAAGGCCTCATAAGAAAAATGCACAGGTTATATCATACTCAACGATGAAGAACTGAGAGCTTTTCCCCTAAGGTCAGGAACAACACAGGAATGTCCATTCTTAACCACTTTTATTCAATACAGTACTAGAAGTCCTAGCCACAGCAATTAGACAACAGAAAACAATAAAAGGGATAAACTTTTTTTTTCACAAGTGGTTTTTAATTTTGGTTTTAGTTTATCAGATCCAGGGCCAAGTCCAAGATATACTTTTCTGTGATGTTGTTTTGGTCAGGAGTTTTTTTTGTTGGTAGCAGAGACTATTATAGTAGAAAGTGATTTGTTAAAGGTATCAGGAAGCTAAGAGAATGTAGAGAAAGCCAGAACCAGCTTGGGAGTCCATGGTCCATAGAAATGCACACTCCACACAGGACCATTAGCAGCCACTGCCTTTCTACCCCAGAACCACCATTTCCGCTTCCTGGCCAGGGTCTCCCAGTGATGTGTTGCTTTGTTGAATTTAGAATACATGGCAACTACATTTGTAAGAGGTTTATGCAATGGATGTTCCGTCTTTCTAGCTCAGGACCATACAGAAGGGCAAGCCAGAAAGGAAAATGGAATTGGTATTGAGTAAGCCAGTCTATATCTGCCATGATATTAAAGACCAGTTTGTGATTTTAGATATTTTTCTTTTGGCATAAGCATAGTTATTAGTTCTTTCTTCTGGTATGGTTTTTCTTATTAAAATTCTCGTACTGCTCTATAAAGAATTCAATTTCTCTTTATCTCTGACCACTTTTGAAAATACCTGTAACGTGATCAGGAGAAGACTGTGACTTTGCAGATAAAAGTGATACTGGTTTCCCTTTGCCCTGAGGATAGAGTCCAAATGGCACATAGGACTTTGCAGCCTGACCCGACCAACCTGGACAACCTCTGTTCCAGCCACTTTCCTTCATAATCTCTCTGCACTGAACCTTCTGCCTGTCCCTGATCATGCCATGCTCTCTCATACCTTTGCTCAAGTTTTCCCTTCTGCCTGAAACCCTCTATCCTGTCTCTACACTAAGAAAACTCTTGCTTGACTTGCAAGATTCAGCTCAACCAGTCCTTTCTCTTTGAACTTTTCCTTGATTTCTTTAGGAAGAGTTAGCTTGTCTTTCTGCATGTTGTAACATTCATCACATGACACTGTCATTATTTGTTTACATGGTTGTGAATTCCATAAGAGCTCTCAGTGTCTCAAAGGCACATTGAATGTATATTGAACAAGAATGAGTTTGAAACGTTGCCATAGAGTTGATTTTCAAAAACAAAAAGGAAAGAACATTTTAGTGAAATTTGTATATAACAATACTGCTTGAATATATTAAGCTGTTTTTTTAAATTTTGTTTTTGTAACCAGAAATTTATTAACGTGTGTGTCTCATGGATACATATGGGAATACTCAGCCATAAGTAATGCTGAAAACTGTTTTTTTATTTTCTGGAACTATATATGAGGATTGTTGATGAAATTGGTATTTAGCTATTACTTAAGGAATTCGAATATTTCTGGTTTCTTGTAGTACATATAATTATTATTTTGGCACTAGTGTTGTGGATTTTCTACTTTTGTCCAAAATAATGTTTCAAAAATGAAAATGCAAGTGTACATATAATTATGGTGTATATGTTCTGTTAGAATATAAATCCTTGAAAAAAGGAGGACAGGGGCATATGGTCAGAGGAGAGGAAAACAACATTTGTTGATCAATTACCTTATTTATCAGGCATTTCTGGGTGCTATTATACCTATTGTCTTATTCAATTCTCAAAACAGTCCTTGGAGACAGGGAACATTACTGCCATGACACAGTGTTAAAAGTTGAGGTTTCAAAAGACAGAGGTATCTTATCAGGGTCTCAGCTGTTAACTGATGGGGGAAGGAATTCAAACCCAAGTCTGTGTAACTGCAAATCTCGTGTTTTTCTAACTTTGCTGGCTTTGGAGTTTAGAACTTTGTATAAACATGTGGTGTTATAAGACTATTGGGGTGCCTGAGTGGCTCAGTCAGTTAAGTGTCCGACTCTTGATTTCTGCTTAGGTTCTGATCTCATGGTTCGTGAATTTGAGCTCTGAGTCAGGCTCTGCTCTGTCAGCTGGGGATTCTCTCTTTCCCTCTCTCTCTGACCATCCCCATGCTTGCACTAGCTCATTCTCTCTCAAAATAAATAAGCATTAAAAAAATATTGTTTTTCTTCTTAGTATATAAAAAATTGCTAAGTAAGACTGTGACTGTAAAATTAATAAAACATTTTTCTTAAGTTTGAGGAATCCTGTTTTAAGAAAATAAAACCTTTTTGAAAGTTTTGATAATATTTATGAATACAGCCATTTCACTGGTTATATTACATTCTGTATTACCCAAGCATCTGAAAGCTTGCTGTCAAAAGTATTATGATGATAATATAAGAAACTTTAATTGGGCAACTACGTGGTCACCCAGGTAATTCTCTTGCTATCTGAGAGAATAAGCTCTCTAGAGGAAGATAAAAGAAGAAAGGAGATGTTGGATATGAAATATCATCATGAAATCAAGTGGAGGAGTGCATAGAAGCCATCTAGGAGGTCACTGATAATGGTGCCAGAGAGAAGGGTAGAGTCAAAAGTAAGTTGAACAAGAGGTGCCTGGGTGGCTCAGTCGATTAAGCATTCAACTCTTGGTTGTGGCTCAGGTCATGGTCTTGAGGTTCATGGGTTCCTGCCCTACACTGCGCTGTCAGTGCTGAAGCCTGCATGAGATTTCTCTCTCCCTCTCCCTTTGCCTCTCTCTCTCTCTCTCTCGAAGTAAACAAATCAACTTAAAAAGAAAAAGTAATTTGAATGAGCTGGTACAAACCAAGCAGGTTGGAAGTGGAGAGAACAAATAAAGACATGTTGTCACAGATGATCTAATCGAAGCCTTTCATTTTGCAGTGAGGGAAACTGAGGTCCTTAAAGATAAAATTTTTACCCACACCGTGCATGTGTTAGTAAATGGCCAGGTGGGGCCTTGAACTCCTCTGACCCACACTCAGTGATTTTTCTTCTGTACCGCAATTACTCTAGAAGAGAAAAATGTCTGCAAATAGTTCTAAAGAGAGACCTTTAAAGATCTATTTGACAAGAGCTGCATGTAAATGAAAACAGTTACTGCCAGGAGCATTTCATCATCACAAGGGATCCCACCTTGTGTATGACTGAGTGTGATAACTTCAGCAGTTTAGCACCCAGCTATTTGGAATCTTGGAAGAATTATTAACTCTGAAGGCTTGCTTTGCCTTTGTTGGAAAAACAGATGCTACTTTCCTTTTGTTTTCCTCATGCTGTAATTCAAAGACATTTTCTAACTTTTGATTTTGGCTCAGGTCATGATCCCAGGGTCATGGGATTGAGCCCTGTGTCCGGCTCTGCGGAATGTGGAGTCTACTTAAGATTCTCTCTCTCTCTCTCTCTCTCTCTCTCTCTCTCTCTCTCTCTCTCTCTGCCCCTCTCTACACCTCCTGTGTACGTGCACACTCTCTCTCTCTCAAAAATAAAAAAAATAAAAATAATAAAACACAAAGGCATTTTCATAGAATTTTTTTCCCATAGTTAGAGTTAGGCTCTTTATGATACCTCATATTATTTTGTTGTTGTTGTTGTTGTTGTTGTTTTTGGAGTTATTTTCTGAAATCCAGAATGGCATTTTTCATTGCATATTCTAGCATTCTTTGTGTGATTGTGTGTTCTATCAAGGTTTTTCTACCAAACGCAAGTTTATTTCTTCTGTTTTAGTTTCTGTTTATTTTATTTTAATTTTTTTTTAATGTTTATTTATTTTTGAGACAGAGAGAGACAGAGCATGAGCAGGGGAGGGGCAGAGAGAGAGGGAGGCACAGAAGCTGAAGCAGGCTCCAGGCTCTGAGCTGTCAGCACAGAGCCCGACGCGGGGCTCGAACTCACGAACTGTGAAATCATGACCTGAGCCGAAGTCGGACGCTTAACCAACTGAGCCACCCAGGCGTCCCTTAGTTTCTGTTTAGTATTGAGATAATTCTCTTCTTTCTGCTCTCCTATCATTATGATGGTCAAATAACTATGGGAGAACCTGGTGTTGATAGGTCTGTGATGGTTAATGCAAATTTAAAGGAGAACTTGTCTTAATCCATTTTTTCCCCTCCTTCCCCTCCTAGTTTTCATTTTTAACCTAATGGCATGGCATCCTCTCTCTTTGCACATTCATACTCTTCTAAATTCATGCCCTTCTGTTGCAGGTATGATGAAGCCAGCAGGGCCTTTGGGGGCTGCTGTCCCTGGGGGGATGTTGCCTCAGGGCCCTTCACCTCCTGGACCCCATCAGTTTGGCCAGAATGGAGCTCATGCCCAAGGGCATCCTCCCCAAAGGTGAGCTAGGTAGATTTCAACCCTCATTTGTATATTCTACTAAAATGGTCTCACAAGTCCCTTCTAAACTTGCATGTTTATTGATTGAAAATTTGACCTCTTGATTCTGCCCACACCCTTGAAAGGACTTGCTAGAAGGCTGCCCTAGGAGACAAAGCATTTAGAAAAGGTAGGAGGGGGAAGAAAAAAACAATGCTAGTACATACTAAAAAATATATAAAAAATTACTTGTATCAATACCACATTTTAATTTTGGATTATATTCCTCTTGTTTTAGAGTTCTGTATTAATCTCTAATTCCTTCAGATGTCTATGGCCTGTATTCCCCAATAAATTTTAAATTCTCTATCCTCTTGAATCCTTCATAGAACAGATCTCAGTGCCAGTAGGTGCTTCATAAATATTTTAAAAATTAAATCAGATTGTGGCCAACGGTAAAAACTGGATTTGATATGGAAGGTACACAGATGCCGATGAGGGATTTTTGCAGGACAATAGTAAAAACAACAGAGGAAATAAATCTTCTGTTTGTGTTTTTATAATGAATTCAGGAAGGAAAAAGTTGAAAGTTGGAGGCAGGCCTGAAGAAGCCACGATAGGAGATGTAGGAGATATGTAGAGATGTGCACCCCACTGGGGACTGTCACTTGGGAGGGGAGCCAACATCACACCTTCCCTGCTGGAAGTCCCATTATTGTTTGTCCTGTGAGCTGCCACTGTTGAGACTCCTAGTGCCAAGCTGTATGTAGTGTTCACTTTGGAATTTCTCCAAGGGTTACCTGGAGGCTTCATTTCCCAGGTTCCTTTCCCAGGCTGTTAGGCTGTAGGGTTGGGTGGGAGGAGTAACCCCTCAGTGTGAATCTGGACCCTGCTGCTGCTGAAGCCATTTAGTTATCCTTTCAAGGAGCCTGAGAGTAGTCCCTGTTAGTGGGAAAACTCTGGAATTTTAAAAATCGGCAAGTTAATTCTCTTAGAGGCCATTGGTGAGGTTCGTACTTCCTGGCTCGTTTGTCATGATAACTTCTACCATTGGAACGGTTGCTGTGAGATACAGAGTGAAGGTTAATGCAGGAAACAGGATGAGTGAGTCTAAGTAATTTGGTTTACATGTGGTTTAACAAGGAACACAAAGTCAATGGACCTGACTCAGGACCTGAGTAGTCTCCTTAGCAGTGGTGGTGGGGCACAAGGATCAGAGTAGAAAGGCTAAGAACCAAGATGCCTTTTCCGGCTCAAAAAAAACAAAAAACAAAAAACAAAACAAACTAGTTGTGTGATGCTGGTGAAGTTCCTGGGCCTCTAGGCCTCCTCATTTTCTTCACTTGTAAAATGTAGAAATAGAACTCCTAGTCCAGAATACAGAGGAGAAGATCTGGAAAAGTTTATTGTGAACTGCCAGCATTTCAGATTTTTTTTTTTTTAAGAAGAAATGCAGAAATTAAACATCTGGTTTGAAGCTAAGAAAGCTTTTGGTCACTGATATTAGCCTTCATTGTATTGATCTTTTTGGTTCTTTCCATTTATTTCACTTGAATTAGGTTCCTTAGAAATAAGTAAACTGTGGATTTTGCCATCAAGACAGACCTTCGCTGTGTGGTTCTGAGCTCAGCACAGAGTCTGGCACAGTGAAGAGTGTAGACTGTGTAGAGTCAGGACATGTTTGCTACTCTTGGCTGAGGCAGCTGTGCCTGAGTTCCCTCATCACAATTTTAACAGTAATAATGTGGTTGTAAGGATTTTGATGATTAATGCTTGCAGAGAATCTTGCATAGTGTGCAATGCCCAGGAAAGACTCAATATGTGTTAGCAGTTATCAGTACCATTTTCAGTGGATATAGAAAGTCTACTGTCTGTAGCTTGTCCTTCCTACTCATTCATTCTAGCTACTCATGACAACTTAACTTAGGAATTTGGTTTTATTGTGATTCCCAGGGAAACCTTGACAGATTTTTCCCCGCTCTCTCTACTATTTGCTTACTTCAACTTGAACTTGAATTAAAGATTGGAAATGGGTTTAAAAATGAAAAAGTCATGGAAAAGTCAAGTATTCAGACTCAGCGTCCATGTTTTCCATGTTAATTTGCCCTCATGGGACATATTTATGTGTATATAGTTAAATGAAAGGGCAAAGGACACAATGATTATGCAGGTGAATCACACAGGGATGGTCAGAGAGTATAGATGGCTCACGACATCTTCGTGTGACATCACAATTTCTTTGATGATTATAGCACTTCATAGGTGTTGTTTGTACTTAGAGAACCCATCAAAAAAATCTCTTAATTTTTACCATATCTAAACTGTCTACTAAAAACAAGATATAAATCAGTTATTATGTTGATTAAAATTTAAAAATTTATAATTTTTAGTTTTAAATATTGCTCCTTCATAGGCAATGCTTCATAAAATTTAAAAATCATACTTAGTCATTTGTTTTATTGATCTTGGCTGAGGCAGAATAAATGTCTTAAACGTGTAAATGGTACCAAAGTTATCTTCAAACTGTTACTGCTGGGTGGGATTAACCTAATGAATAAAATCTATAACTAAAAATCCATTTTTTAATTAGAAGAGGAAAAGTCAATTTTAAGTTATCTATTTTGATCAAAAAATGATAGATTGGGGTGGAGAGGGTATGAAGAGGAGACTCATCTTCCCCAGTTAAACTGATAGGGTGAAATCTGCTAAGAACTTGGTTGCAGTGAAAAGGAGGTATCAGGAAAAATAAAATAGTTGTTTTCTCTTTATTTCTTTTTTGTTTTCTTTCTTCTTTGTGTGTGTGTGTGTGTGTGTGTGTGTGTGTGTGTGTGTGTGTAAAGCAGTGATGTTTGGTACAGGTTTTGTTTACTCTGTGGACTGAGTATTTAAAACCCAGGCCATTTTACTTCAGGCCAATCTTGAAAAATTTGTTATCTCCACATTCTAACAAACTTCAGCACAAAACTCACTACTTGAACAATTCATTGCAAACTTAAAAATAAGAAGTATTTGAAGTTGAACAGGCCACAGACAATGGAGTCAACTCTCCAGAGGGTTAGGACTAAACTGAGCCTAAATATTCATGTTTTATTAACCCTCTGATAGTAACTCTTTATTGACTGCTGTTTTTGGGGGCACCTGAGTGGCTCAGTTGGTTGTGTCCAACTTCAGCTCAGGTCATGATCTCACGGTTTGTGGGTTCGAACCCCATGTCAGGCTCTGTGCTGACAGCTCAGAGCCTGGAGCCTGCTTCAGATTCTGTGTCTCCCTCTCTCTCTCTGCCACTCCCCCACTCGTGCCATGTCTCTATCTCTCAAAAATAAATAAAAGTTAAAAAATATATATTTGTATGTTTAAAATGTTCTGTTAATTTCATTTCCCTTATTTATTTAGCCCTTTAATACTACTTTACTCTTAAGTAGTATTAAAATTGCTTTTAAAATTCAAATATGTTTAAGATTTATAACATTTAAGTTGGTTAGAAAAACAATTTATTTCTAAAGCCTCATTCCCAGGACATATATTAAGCAATGAAGGATAAGTGGCATTTATGGGTTAAAAGCATGGCCTAATGGTTGTGTATTCTCTCATTCTTTATTTTAAATCATCAGCCTTTTGTTAAGTTAAAAAATACTGAAGGTTGCTTGTGTTGTAACTTCCATTTGAAACATACTTCATCCTGTTTGTACTATCTATATAATAAATTATTCATATAATTTTATATTTTAAAAATATGATTAACATTTGTGACGTATTTGTGAATATATTTTAGATAATTTTTTTCTTAAGCAATTGAATAATGTCCCCCTGTACCCAATTTAACTGCCAGTTCTCAGTTCCTGCTTATTAGATCCAACTCCTATAACAATTCCTCATTCTACATCTACTAATATATTCTTATATAGAATGTACATTCTGCCTGTGTGCAAGTATTTCATGTATGTATCTCTCATAACTTTTGTAAAAAGACAATACCATTTCTTCAAAAAAAGATTTTTAATCAGTGAATTTATAAAACATATTATTAAGACAATTCTTGAAATCATTTCTAAGTGACCAACAATATTTTAAATGTGTCAACACTAGAGTTATGTTTTGCCCTGCCTTTTTTACTCCTAGTGTCATTAATAAATTAGAGAGATAAAGGAAACTTTTATGTGAGAAGTTAACTTTTGTATTTTCTATCTTTATTCAGTTTTGTTACACAAATTATTTAAATCAAAAGATGCTTAATGTAACTGCGTTGGTCTGGTTTCAGTTTTTGGCAGGAGAGGAAATTGACAGCTTTGCTAAGCAATATTGTTTGGGCTAAAGTGTTAATCATTGTAGCTTTATAACCCTTTATAACCAAGTATTTGCTATACGATAGCTTGTACTTTTACATAGAAATAGCATTTTGATCATCATCCATTTAACTCAAAGTGTGGGATATCATCATTCTGTAATATACTTAACACCATACAGCATAATGGTCTGAAGGTTAATTGTAAGTTTTGTTATAGTAATTATTCAGTTTAAGATATATGGAGGAAAATGACAGAAGAGAATTAGTGTGATGTTTGGAAAGTGTGCTTGCTTAAGACCTAGGGAGAGGTTAGTCCTGGTTTTGTCACACACAAATTGTGGGACTTCAGGCAAGCCACTGGCCTCCCTCAGTGGCAGTGAAGGATGGAAGGCAAGAGCGTGGGCCACTCTGGATATAGTTTCCAGTTTATGGAGAAATTGAAATCAGAGTATACTATCTGGGAAATTTTCATTTAACATTTTTATTTAACACTCTAAATTAAAAGGAAGTTATAATGTAATTTGAAGGGAAAGCTTTAACTTTATTCAGCAGATGAACTACAATAGGAACACTGTTCAGATGGAATAAACATACAGTAAGTCCAAACTAAATTAAAGGTTAAAGCATGGTGAAATTTTTAGATGAAAAAGAATGAATGACTTCAAAAGTTTTTACTGAGTTGTTCACTTTCAGGTCCTGTTTTGCAGGGAATGTCCTGATTGCTGAAATTAGTGTGCAGTTGACATTTTATTTTAAAAAGCTGGGTAGGGTATAAGGATAATGATCATAAAGATACAACTACAAAGCATTTTCTTTTTCTAGTTTCCGTTCTGTTGATCATTAACCCTGGTACAGATAAGGCTGTGGTGGACTCAGCTTCCAACTGCATTTCCAAAGCTGGTTCTCTGTTTACATTAGGAATTTTTTGCTAAGTATCTTGTTGAGCCTGTGAGCATAGATATGAGATGATGTTACATGATTCATTTTAAGTTTACACTCAGATTAATTAAAGACTTAGCCTAAAATATCAGTCATTGCCCTAGTGCCCACAAGATGGGCTTATTTAATTTTACAAGTTTTTGATATTTGTTGTTTATCATTTCGTGTGAAACTATGATACTGTTTAACATTCTTTTTTCTCTCATAGATTTCCAGGTCCTCCACCTGTCAACAGTGCAGCATCCTCCTATGCACCATACTCACCCTCTACACAATCATCTTATCCAAGTCCTGCATCCACTTCATCCATCACCCAGCTGGGCAGTCAGCTCAATGCTATGCACATCAACAGCTATGGTAACAGTTTCATTATTAGTGTTCACTGACTGTCTATTTCATTAGCATTTTTAATGAGGAAGGTTTTCTCCACCTTAAAACATACATAACTCTGGCACACCATACTGAAGTAATTTTTTTGACATTTTTATATAAATCATCTATTACGTATGGCTATAATTAATTTTTTTCCTGATGATGCTGCCATTTATTTCAAAATAGTTTGAAGACCCTCAGAAAACCTTATGTTCAATATTAGAGTAATAAAAAAAAAAAACAAAAAAAATTTCTGACTTTACAAATAAACATAGAACAGTGAAGTTAAAATAAGAAATGTGAGGCTAGGTTTAACCTTGTGTTGTTTATAATGGGGCCCTAAAATGAAAAATATAATACTCCTTGTTTCACAGTGTGTTTTGATTCTGTATTTAAATCATGAAAAGAATGGAAGCTCAGATGTTGTGAGGCAGAAAGGAGAATAATAGGAGAGAAAACAGTTACAGTACTGAGATTTGTATCAATAGAAATGCTGTATATTCCAAGTGTGATAGGAATCTTCACTGTAATAGGAGCATAGTCAGCCATTGATCTTGATGAAGAATGTTTCCATTACTTAAAGTTAGTTTTCTGGAAGTATCTGTTAAAAAAACCCCTCTATTTCCTATCTTTTATTGATTTCAAGATGGATAAGTCTCCAGTAAAGCAACTAAATTTCACATAATCAGAAATAGAAAAAATAATCTGGTGTCACATCTATTTCCAATATGATTAGAAAACATGTTAGTGGCCCATCCCTTCTCCCTTGTTATTTCTACCTAATTCTGAAATCTATTTGACCAAGTCAAGCACAGGCCACAAATAATTTATTGAATGTATGAGTTACCTGGATCATGCTTGTTACATGATAAAATTTTCTTCTATATGATTTTCTAGATTTTGTACCAAAATACAATTCCTTAATTAGTGACATGTATCATGTAAAGTTAATGCAACATAGTTAAAATTCATCCCATTAATTTTCTCACCAAATGCTTTTACTCTTTAAAAATTCTCCAGTTGTGTAAAATGCCCCAAATAGCATTTGTATAGCTTTCTGAATGAAAATTCATCTTGTGGCAAAAAAAAAAAAAAAAAAAAAGAAATTGGTGTATAAGTGTGCCTTCTTGTTTTATGTCAGGAAAAGAGGTTTCCCTGTTACATACTTTGTAGAAGTTGGAGAGTTGAGAAATTCAGTGTTCAGTGGTCTGGTCTTCTTTCTCACACAGGTTCAGGCATGGCTCCCCCTGGTCAGGGGCCCCCTGGCCCTCCACCAGCGCCTTCCTTCCAGGGTCCTCCACGACCTCCGCAGCCATCTATTATGCAGCCTGGATCTCAGGTTCTCCCACCACCACCCACCACACTGAATGGCCCTGGAGCCTCACCCTTGCCTCCGTCAACTCACAGGCAGGACGGGTTCCCCGGGCCTGCTCCTCTGAATACCCAGTACCAGCCCCCGCCTCTTCCAGGACAGAGCCTGGGCAGTGGATATCCACCACAGCAGGGTAAGCAGCTTTGCTCTGTGTTACTAGGCATCCATCACTTACTTTTAAGGAAAGCTAGTTTTCGATTAGTGTGGCAAATGCAGAGAAAAGGGGAACCATAGATATTCACACTTAACTCTCTGCCTTTATATAATAAGATGAAAAAATGCAGCATGCTTGGCCGAATAGTGTAATATGGTCAGTGAACACTGCATCTGGGACTTTGGGTTCTAGTCATTTCTTTTTTAAATTTTTTCCAAGCAGCCAACTATGGTCCCCAGATGGCAGGTGGGCAGCTCTCCTACCCAGGAGGCTTCCCTGGAGGTCCTGCACAGATGGCTGGTCCACCACAACTCCAGAAGAAGCTGGATCCTGACTCCATCCCCAGCCCAGTAAGTGCTCTCTCTCACTCCCACCATCTCCCTCACAAAGGACCATTCTTTATTCACTGTCTCGGAAACTCTTCAGTTTGTTAGCATTTATCCTGTCCTTTATTGTTGAAGCACAATACCCATCACATAGAGGCTTCCTTCTTTATGTATGGGGGTGGGGAAACTGGGTTCTGGCATATCAGGGATCTCCATCACAGAAAGCCTGTGTAGATTTTTGTTGTTGTTGTTGTTATCACATAAACTTAACAATACTATTGATGTTTATATTGGCATATATTAGCAGTGTTTATTGATTGTTTAATGAATAATTAGTAGAGTATATAAACATGCTAGTTTAAATAAATAAAGGACCCTTTTCAATAAGGGTAAGATACCCATAGGAAGTGAAAGCACAAGGTATTTTACATTTTGCCTATTGAAAATTGTTCTATATAAAATTAGAGCTATAACTTCATTCTTCTCCATCCAAGTGATTTTCTTTGGAAGATTACTCTTTCGTAACTGTATCAGTCAGCTTTTATTAGGTTATTCTCCATAACACACAATCCCCAGTTTTACTTCCAAACATGAAGATTTATTGATTGCTTAGGTGACCTGTAGGCTGTAGCAGCTGCAGTTTGGCTTTAGGTGCTGCTCTGTGTGTCCTTATCATTCCAGAAACCAGCATGAAGGGGAATCCTGTGTTTGGGACATGTTATTATCACGAGAAAGGGAGAAAAGAAAGAGAACTGGCCAAAAGGTGCAAGAGTTCTTAAAATTTTTGCTCAGATGTGGTACATGTCACAACCACTCACATGCCTTCGGCCAAAGCAAGTCATGACAAAGCCCTGGGTCAATGGGGCAGGGATGTATACTCCTGCTTCAGGAGAAACTGCAAGTCTGTATCAATGAGCCCATATGTATAGTCCTTTTGGAAGAATAATGAAATTGATACAGTTAACTTGGGTCTTTGAAGTGGTTCTATAAACATGAGTAGAAAAAGTTAGAGATAGCCCAAAGAGTACAAAGAGCTACCGTATTAGCCAACTTTTGCTATGTGATAAACCATCACCAATCTTAGTACCCTACAGCCACTATTTATTAATACTCATGAGTCATGGGTCCTCTGGGCAGTTCTGCTAGTCTGGGCCAAGTTCGATGGATTTGGTCTGGGCTTGCTTGTGCACCTGGGGTCAGCTGGAGGGTTGGCTGGAACCTGAATGGCCCAGGATGGTATATTAACTCTCTGTGGCTGCTGTGTCAAATTACACAAACTGGATGACTTAAAACAATAGAAGTTTATTCTTTTGTGGTTCTGGCGGCCAGAAGTCTGAAATCAATGTGTTGGCAGCACTGTGCTCCCTTGAAAGGCTCTATATAGGAAAACACATTCCTTGTCTCATCTAGCTTCTGGTGGCTGCAGGCATTTCTTGGCTTATGGCCACATTACTTTTATTTCTGCCTCTGTCATCTTGTCGCCTCCTCCTCTTCTTTGTGTCTTCTCCTCTTGCCATCTCAAAACTCTTTCTTCCTCTCCATGAGGAAGTTATGCATGATTCCTTTCATGGCCCACCCAGGTAATTCAGGAGAAGTGCTTGTTTTGAAGACTCTTAATCTAATCAGTTCTTTTACCATGTCACAGGTAATAGTCAAAGGTTTCAAGGATTAGAACATGGACATATCTTTTGGGAGGGCCACCACTGATGGTGTTATTCATGTGCCTGGTACTTGGACCCATTTGTTAGTTGGGAATTCTTGGACTGTGTTACCAAGCAGGCTAGCCTGGGTTTGTTCATGTGACTGTGGGAGAGATCTGAGAGGGAAAGTAGGAATATACAAGGCCTCTTGAGGCCTTCCTTGACTTGGAACTAGAACATTGCACTTCTGTGGCATTCTCTTGGCCAGAGCAAGTCATAGGATCACCCCAGAGTCAAGGAGTAGAAAGATAAGACTCTGCCTTTTGATGGGAGGACCTGAAAAGTCCTTGAAAAAGGCACACAGAGGGTAGAGGATTTTGGTTATTTTTGTGGTCTACCCACTTATTCTATGTTTATTTGAATATAAACTTGAAGATTTGTGATAAAGTGTCTGATCCTATAACATGTTAGAAATTAAGGGTTAATGACTCTTAGTGCCTCTATAGATAATTATGTTACCAGCCATTACTTTTATGGCTTAATATTATTTCATTATTCTAGTTAAAGGAATATCCTATATTTACATTGAATTCATCATTTTATCTTAACTTCTTGTTTCTCTGCTTCTATATAACATCTATAGACCCTCTGGTTCATTCCACTTTGTTCTCTGAAGTTTTTAGCTCCAGGTTCACTGTTAATCTCTCCAGTACTAGTTTTTGTCACAATTATTGGCAATTTTACTATCCATCTTTAGAAACTTTCTTTTCTTGATCTTCTTTGCTCCCCGTGTTCTTTTCATCCACCCCACCTCAGTTATCCATAGTCTTACCGTTAATCTTATCATAACCAATTACAGGAAACTTCAACATCTCATTTGAAACCATCTTATTTTCCAACACTGCCTCATATATTTTTGGCTCATTCCCTTTAGGACTACTCAAACCTGAATAATGATTCACCCATCAGGACATAACTCACCACCTTTTCTCTTATATCGCCTTCATCTTCTCACTTATCTTTTGCAACTTAGATTATTTGATCCATGATTATAGGTCTGTCCCTTATATCCTCTACTCTCAACTCCTTTGCCCCTCTCTCTCCACTGCATTCATCTAGAAAAATCCCATTTGTTAGTAAACCAACTCTCCACCTACTCCATGCCTGCACCCCAGATGCTTCCTGGTACTTGAGAAAAATCACACCGTACTTTTAATTTCTTACCACTAAACTAAGGTGAACCTATAGTTGTGTGATTCTAAAACCTGGCTGCACAAAAGAATTGATGGTGGAGCCATAAAAATATTGATGCCTTGGGGCACCTAAGTGGCTCAAGTTGGTTAAGTGTCTGACTCTTGATTTTGGCTCAGGTTATGATCTCACAGTTTGTGGGGTCGAGCCCCACATTGGGCTTTGCACTGACAGTGCAGAGCCTGCTTGGGATTCTTTCTCTGTCTCTCTTTTTCTCTGCCCCTCCCCTGCTGTATCTCTCAAAAATAAATAAGTAAACATTAAAAAAAAAAAAAGTGCTGGTGCCTTGCTGCCCCCTGCTAACTTGATTTAATTAGACTGGGATATGGACTGGACATGGAGATTTTTTTTTTGAAGCTCTCTTGCTGATTCTAATGTGTAGCAAGTTTGAAGACCATCACTCATTTTCCTGGTGACTGTCATTTCTTCTCTCTTCAAACTCCTAACACTTTCTTCCCCTTTCTGACTCTTTACTGATAATCTTGTTTGTTATTTTAGTGAGAAAATAGTAGCAATCCAAAAAGAACCTCTGCATGCTCCGCTGCCACGTCTCCCTGCATCTGTGCCCATTTATCCCCCTCTCCCATTACTGTGTATGAGCTTCTCCTCCCAACCAAGGCTATCACCTCCTAGATTCCTTATGGCCTCTCAAAGATAACTCTTCAGCAAGTATCTCCTGTATTAGAGTTCTGCAAAAAACCAGAACCAATAGGATATATTTGTATGTATCTCTATCTATCTATCTACCTACCTACTTACCAAGAGGATGTATGTGTGTGTATCTATCTATCTATCTATCTATCTATGTATCATCAACAGGATTATGTGTCTGTCTATCTGTCTGGCTATCACTCAATCAATCAATCAGTCAATCAACAGGATGTATGTGTCTGTCTATCTATTTGTCTGGCTATCACTCAATCAATCAATCAACAGGATGTATGTGTCTGTCTGTTTATCTATCTATCTACCAACAGGGTGTGTATGTATATCTTTATCTGTCTATCCATCCATCCGTCTATCCATCTATCCATTTATGTTTCTACTGAGAGAGTTATCTTAAGGAAGTTACCCACTCAGCTGTGGGAACTAGCAAGTCTGAAATCTGAAGGGCAGGCCAGCAGACTGGAGACACAGAAAAGAGTTGGTTTTGCAGCTCAAGTCCAAAGAAATCTAGAGACAGAATTTCCTCTTCCTTGGGATTCCTCAGTCTTTTTCTCTTAAGGACTTCAAATAATTGGAAGTCCTCACATTATGGAGAATAATTTGCTTTACTCAGAGTCCACTGATTAAATGTTAAATATATTAAAACATTTTTTTCCTAAGGCACTAAGAGTCATTAAACCTAAATTTCTAACATGTTATAGGATCAGCTACTTGATCACAAAACTTCAAGTTTATATTCAAATAAATATAGAATAAGTGGGTAGATCACAAAAATAACCAAAATCTAGATTGGCATTTGACCAAAACCTGTGCCTAGCCAAGCTGACATATAAAATTAACCATCACATTCCTCTTTCCTGCATCATCTATACTTGTTTGAAGGTAAACTTTAATTTTTCACTGTCTAGATCATTTTCAGCAGAATATAAACATCCTGTAATACCTTCATCATTAATAAAAGAAGACTCCCTTGGCTTTTCTCAAATTCTCCATCTAGTTTCTACTCATTTATTGGTTCTTTTATAGCAAGAAATCTCCAGAAGAATTGATTCTGCTGTATTCAGTTCATCTCCTCCCTTCTTCTCCTGAACCTACACCAGTGTAGATCTCTTAACCACAGCCCCACCAACACTTGGTGCTTGTCGAGGTCACCAGTGACTTCCATTACCAAATCTAATGGTCCATTCTCAGATCGCATCTTTCTCAACATATCAGCAGAAATTTGACACATCTGCTCATTCCATCCTCCTTGAAACACTTTTTTTCATTTGGTTTCTGGGATACCACCACTCAATCTCTGCTTATCTCACTGGTGGCTCTTTCTTATTTCCTTTGTGGTCTCACCCTGTCTCTCTGACCTCTTACTATTAGAAGTGTCCCAAGGCTTCGTCATTGGACCTGTCCCTTTCTCTGTCGACATTTACTCTATAGATTGCCACTCAAAAGCATGCTGCTCCCAGGATGGCACCATCAGCATCAGCTGGGAGCTCACTAGAAATTCCTGTTCCTAGCCTCTACCCCAGACCTACTGAGTCAGAATCTTTAGGGGTGGGGCCTTGGAATCTGTGTTTAAATAAGTTCTCCAGATGATTCTTAGTTATATTAAGAAGCACTGATGTAGGTGATCTCATCTATTCACATGGCTTTAAATGAGGATTCAGATATTCCTAGTCAAGGTATTTCCTTGAAATCCAGATTCCAGTCCCATTCTTCCAGTTCCTCAGGCCCCAGATCCGGGAGTCATCCTTTGTACTTTCTTTCTTGCACATTGTCCTTTACCTAATTCTGTTGGTCCTGGTCCTGGCCCTGCCTTATGTGCCTATCCTCGTTCAAGCCACTATCATCTTTCCATATCAATTATTATAACTCATCTCCCTGATCTTCCAGCCTGCATACAGCATCCAGGTTTATCCATTCATATTTTGAATCAGATCATGCTGTGACTCAGAACAAAACTCTCCAGTACTCCTCCAGTTAAAAACCAAAGTTCTTACAATGACCCGAAAGACCCTACATTATTTGCCACCTCTGACTCCCTCATGCCTCTCATCTCACACACACACACACACACACACACACACACACACACACCACCCCTCTGACTTAGTCTCTTACCCCTCTTCTCCATCACTTTGCTTCAACCACACCAGCCTCCTTATTATTCCTTAAACATACCAAGTGTACTCCTGCCTCAAGATCTTTGCACTCGATATTTCCTCTCCCTAGATATATACAGGACATGGCTCATTTCCTCAATTCCTTCCTGTCCTCATTACTCATCACCAGTGTCCCTTATACTGTTGTACATATCACTCCATATCCACAGTACTTATTATTACTTGACATAGATCCATCTTATTTATATATTTATTTATTGTCTGTCTTCCATACAGTGTTAGTTCCCTGAGGTCAAGAATTTGGTTTTGTTCTCTACTGTGTCTCCAACAGCTAGAACACAGGCTGGTACATAGTATATACATTCATACAGTTGTTGAATGAATGAATGAATGAATGAGTGTTAACAACAAAAGCAATAATAACCAGTAGTGCTGTGATTCATCTGAGACCCTTAAAATATATACATACAGGTCAGTCCAGTATAATTTTTATCATTAAGGTAATGAAATAACAATACCAGATAGAGCCTGTTTATTTTCCTATTCCCAAAGTTACCTGCTTTAACTGACTAAATAATCTCTTCCTTCTGGAAAGAAAATATAAAATCATGTTTACTAAATTCCTGTTACATGCTAGTCCTGAGCTAAGTGCTCACTCTAATCCTTTTGGGTAGTGCTATTATCCACCTTTTGAGAGTGAGATCACTGGTATCACCATTGAAACTCTTCCTCACTCCCTTTCTGTATCTGCAGGAGGACCACTGAGAAGTGGGGCTCTTCCTATTCCCCTCTTTCTCACCACCCTGAAGCTTACATAATTCTGCTTTGAGCAACCTGCCTTAAGTGTGTACACATCTCCTACCTGGCTTCTCCCTTATTGTTCATTTATCTCAAGAGAACCACTCTTTTTTTCTTTCCCAATTCTGTGATCCCAGAATACTCTATTCATAGCAGGGAAGTATAAAAGTAACTCTAGTGGCAGATCTTCTGAAGGAAAAGGAAATCTATACATTTTGAGGTATCTTTGACATTATCAAAAGTCACTGTCATCAAATCAAAATCCTTTAAGTACCAAGTCATAGTAAAATATCTCTATTGAAATTTCCATGCATTGTTAAATCTCCAGGCCTGTTTTTCGAGAACATGCATTTGAGGTAAAATTAAAAACCTATAGTATATTTTTAAAAATTACTGGAAGTGGTTTTTTAAAAAAAATTTTTAACGTTTATTTATTTTTGAAGGAGAGAGAGAGACAGCGTGAGCAGGAGAGGGTCAGAGAGAGATGAAGACACAGAATCCAAAGCAGGCTTCAGGCTCTGAGCTGTCAGCACAAAGTCTGACACAGGGCTCAAACTCACAAACTGTGAGATCATGACCTGAGCCAAAGTCGGATGCTTAACCAACTTAGCAACCCAGGCACCCCCAAAATTACTAGAAGTGTTTTAGTATTTCTTACTCCCTTTATAATATTCTAGCCAGGATGTGAATTAGTTTAGAAATATAATTACCACATATGACATTGTTTCTTTGGAGCCTGTGCTTTATAAGTTGCAGACAACTAATTTAAAAACAAATTTTTTTTGGAAATATAGTCTATTTTAAGGTTGGAAACTGTTCAATATGTAGATTATTATGCCTTTTAATTTGCTTGCATATTTGACACTTCATTGGTTGAAGTGATTACCATAAATTTTGATTATATAAAAAGTACTCCAATTTTGAAGGAACCAGGTTAACCTTAGGGTGGAAATATAGGATGTAATAGTGTTTTGATTTTTCTGTTTGCTTCTTGTCTCTGTCCATGGTAGCTTTTGGTCTCTTCTGTATCTTATGGTAGTTCTGTTTGGAGCATATTCTTTCTATATCATTAATAAGAACTCAAATCCTATGAAATTAGAAAAACAGAAATGTGTGGATTTAAGGCAGTTTAAATTTATTTCTGATATGCCATAAAACCAATGATATCAGTGCCAGCTAGGGCCTGGATTGGATGAGATGGGAGGGGAAAATGGAGAAGGTAACATTTCAGAGTTTGGGGAAGACAATTTTCATATTAATAGTTTCTTTAGGAATATGAAAAACTATATATCCTCCAAAGCTGTGTAGTACAGTCTGGGCACTTGTCACATTTTTCTGTTTTTTCCCTCTTTTTACTTTTTAACCCCTGTCTCTTGTCACAAAAGAAGTGAGGGCAGGGAGAAGATAAAGAGGTAGAGGAAGGTAATTATTAGGATGCCTTCTTGTTTTCTTCTTAACTCCAATTACTAGATTTTGCTTATTATTTTCATCCCTAGACAACTACAACAGAAAGACAAATTTTTATCTCTACATTATTCATCAATATATATTTTAGAGACATATGTGTCCAAATTAGATGACAAAACCTAAGGACTTTCGTGTCTTCTCATATCTGTACAAAAGGCAATTTCCATGTGGAAACACTATGTTGTTCGTTTTTTACAGTCTCAAGGTGGGGGTGGAAGAACTTGAATGGCAAATTGAGGATCAAGAGGAACTTAAAGTAAAAAGGTGTTTTAGGTTATATTGTAAATCATTTATTCTGCATTTAATGATTTTAGCCTGTATATTTCCTTTAACTACAAAAGTTATTTTCTTTATAAACTATTTTCAATTTCCTTTTCTACCAGAATATATATATTTATATATATTAATGCTTATCTAAGGTCCCAGTGACCAAATTGAGTAAAAGTTCTCTGAAAAGTCAGAGCTCAGAGTATCACAGAACAGAATTTAGCAGCTACTGCTCTAAACTTATGAAAGTAACAAAAAAAAAAAAATTATGAAAGTAAACAAAGGTGGATCTGAAGGCCTGGTAGGCTCTCAGTGAGAATTTGATCTGAAATGAACTGAAAGGATTTAGAAAATACTTATTTGTATGTGTGTGACTAATGGAAAGGAGGGAGAGAGAAGGAATGTTTGGAAGAGTCTTAACTAACTTGCTCTTGATATCTTATATCAGATTCAAGTGATCGAGAATGACAGAGCCACCAGAGGAGGACAAGTTTATGCCACCAATACCAGAGGCCAAGTCCCTCCCCTGGTCACTACAGATTGTGTGATACAAGACCAAGGTATTTATTTTCAAAAATGTTTTTCATTGAGGTTTAAAAATTTTCACCATTAAAAAAAAAGTTTTTAGCGTTTGTTTATTTTTTGAGAGACAGAAACAGAGCATGAGCTGGGGAGGGGCAGAGAGAGGGGGAGACTCAGAATCTGAAGCAGGCTTCAGGCTCTGAGCTGTCAGCACAGAGCCCTATGCGGGGCTCAAGCTCACTGACCATGAGATCTTGACCTGAGCCAAAGTTGGATGCTCAACCAACTGAGCCAGCCAGGCGCCCCAGAATTTTTCACCATTTTAAAAAACTGGATGTGGGGCTCGAACTCACTGACCATGAGCCTGTGACCTGAGCCGAAGCCAGACGTTTAACCAATTGAGCCAGCCAGGTGCCCCAAAATTTGTCACCATTTTAAAAAAGCAGATACACTGACACCCTTCAGTAATCCTATCATTGACAGGGAACCTCTTTATAGCTGATAATGGGGACCAATTTTGTCATCAATTGCTCAAGTTCTGAGAATGTATTATCAACTTAATTCTATTTTCTGCTTACAGAAGTCTAAAGAGTGTCTGGTGAGATATAGTTCAATGTACTAATTTAAGAAAATTGTTTTAAGTTATGAGCTTAAAATAGTACATGCTGTACCTTGGCTTAATTTGTTTACTACCTTAGAAACATGGCAAAGATAGCATGAGTAGAGCAGTAGGGGATTGAATATGAGAAATCAGCATACCTGATTCTAGCCCCAGTGATATTTTTTTTTTCAGCAGGTTCTTTAACATGGGTGCTCTGTTTTTCCAATTTTGAATTGGGATGAGTAAAGGCTGAGCTCTATCCCTACCTAGATGTCCTCTGTGTGTACCGCCAGTTTAATATATCTGCCCTTGTACAGGTTTGTTCTTTCCAGGAATATATTATTTTTCTACCGCTTGTGGCAAGTTAAAACACAGCCTGATGACATCATTATTTATTTATTTCCAGAACGTGTTTTTATCATCCTACACTGAAACTCTATACCCGTTAAACAATAACTCCCCGTTCCTATATTCCCTGCAGCCCCTGGTCTCCTTTATTTTATTTACTGTCTCTGTGAGTTTGCCTCTTCTAGGTACCTCGTGTAAGTGGAATCATACAATGTTTATCCTTTTGTGTCTGGCTAATTTCACTTGGCATAATATTTTCATCCATGGTATAGAATGTATCAGAATTTCATTCTTTTTTAAGGCTGAATAATATTCACTTTTATGTAAATACATTATGTTTATCCGTTCATCTGTTGTTGGACATTTTGCTATTGTGAATAGCCATAGCAGCCATATGTCTGCTGTGAACATTGGTGTACATGTATGTGTTTGAGTCCCTGTTTTCAATTATTTGGGGTGTATCTCGAGACATGGAATTGAGATCATACAGACATAAGGAAGACGTAAGGAAGAGTACGAGGAAGGCTAGGAAGAGAAGCAAGGACTGGTGAGGTGGCAAGGTGCAGGTCTTCATCATGTCTCTTGTAGCCCCGCCCATGGTGGGGAGACACAGCTGCCTGCCTTGGAGCCCTGAAGTTGGCCCAGCCACATCCCTTTGCTGTGACGACCCTTTGTCCGGCCTGGTTTATTAGCCGATACTTACTCGTGCATTTTTCGGGATGGAGCCCAAATCTCAGACATGTGCAGAAAGTCACAGACACACGTAGGATATAGAGGCGGAAGGAACCTTGGCCTCCATTTGCTCAGCTCTTCCACTTTACAGGTGTGAGGGCACTAAGGGCCAAGGAGCTTAAGCGACTTGCCAAAACTCCACAACTGTTTAGGAGTGGCACCTATAAAGAAAAGCATCTACTTAAAAAACACTGTTTGCCTACAAAAAATGTAGATAATGTTTCTTTGGCTACAGTATCGAATGTAAGACCCAACTTGTCCCTTGATTCTGTGCTTCTGCCTATCCTATGAGACCCTGTTCAGGTACCACATACTTTGTATAGTCACCTCTGATCCACATGGTGGCTCGTTGCCTCCCTGGGCCACTTTTTAATGAATTTGCTCTTCTATGATACTTACTATGCTGTATTACAGTTACCTGTTTTTGTTATCACTCTCTCCTACCAGACTTTGAATTAGCAATAATCGCATCACGGATAAACCTCTTTGGCGACAATACTGCCACTGCAGAAAGCTGTCTCCTACCAGACTTTGAAACCAAAGGCTTCATTAGCTCTGTCCCTAAGCCTGTAGCAGGGGGCTTACCTTCATAAATATTTATTGAATGATTAATCTGTTGAATGTTTTCCAGTCAGATTATCCCATAATGCTCTTTATTAAGCATCTCAAAGAGTTTTGAATCTTAATTACTGAACTTGCAAAATTATCTACTCTAGCCATATCTTTCATGCCCCACTTTTGCATACCAATTTATGAACACAAATGCTCAGTGGCTTTTTTCAAAATTATCTTTGTGCACATTATCTTCCTGAAACAAAAGTTTGTTTAGTCACTGTTAGGAGCTCGTTTGTGTGCATATTGCACCTTCAAAAACTAAACCTTTCAAAGAACAAATACTCAATTTCAATATGTTAGTGGTAATTTTGGCTAGTAAAAATTGAGTACAATGAAAAATTAAAATATACTTGAAAATTTTCAAAAATCTTTATTTCACAGTCTGTAAAATCATGTGATGAGGAAGATCTTCTCTAAGTTGTTTTTTTTTTTTTTTTTTCTGGTTTGAGTTATGTGAAATGTGTAAAATAATAGGGTTTGGGCTTGAGCATATTTACATTTATTGCTAATATTTCTTTTTATTTTATTTCTGTTGCCGAAACTCTGGTTTTACTCCATGTTGGTATTTATCTGGACTCTTAACAGTAATGACCAGCCCACCTATCTCCAATGGTTTCCTGCCTCCAGAAGCTGCCTGGCTAGTTTAGTTTTCTTTTTTTTTTTTTCAAGTATTACCTTACCCGAGCTAAAAAAAAAAAAAAAAAAAAAGAAAAGGTCCCATCTTTGCCTGTGGGCAGAAGGATTGATCTTAATTCTTCATCCAGAATTCAAGGCCTTCATAACTATATCCCAACCTACTTGGGATATAGTAAAGAGTTGTGATAGGTTCTAATACCACTTTTGTCATTTACTGACTCCTTAATCTTTGGCAAGTTACTTAACATCCTGATGTCTTAGTTTTCTCCTCTGTAAAATGGGGTCCTACAGGTATCAATCTCATAGGGCAGTTGTGAGACTAAAATGGTTCACATGTAACCATCCTAGAATGATGCTTAATATACTGGCAATTACTGTCATAATTATGAGTCCCGTTTTGGGCTCTCCTGCAGAGAATCTGAGAGACAACAGAAACATGGTACCAACAACAGCTGGATTCAGCCTGCAGTCATGTTAATTTGTCATGCACAGTATTTTGTCTTATTTCTATTTGAAGTCATTGCCATTATGTAAAATCAGAATATTTTATGTAAAATCCAGATTTCTAGCTAGTCCTAAAAAGTAAAATTTGGCAATAATAGTTTAAAGCTAAATAGAAGAAACTCAGCTTTTTTATGTCCAACCTTCCACTCATTCCAGGCCTACCTGTGCCACAAAACCTGGCCAGGGAAAGGCTCCCAGCCCTGCCACAGTACCCAGTCAACCATGCAAACTCAGGACCATGCGCTTCCCAGCACACTGTACTTGCCAAGTCCTTTCACTTTTCCACTCTCCTGTTTCACACTCCTTCCTGAAACCTGCAACTCCTCCTCTCCCAACCTTTTACCTGCTCATACGACCTCCTTTGTGAGAGAACTGCACAATCATGAGTACCCTTCCATGAATTTTCACCATCATATCAGCCCCTGCTGAAATGTGCACCTGTGCTCTGCCTTTCTGGTTTTGGCTGAAAAGGAATGATCTGTGCTCCAGTCAGAAGCCAGCCTCTCTTGCTGTGCAGTACTCCAGTATATTACTGCAATAAGTCTCCCTTCTTTCTCTTATGCCATCAGTATCTCTCTTTTTACACGATTGTCCCATTGTGTTACACTCTCCCCTCTTAAATAATAAAAATGTTTTCATGACCTGTTTCCCTTATAGCTACCCTTCTTTTCTTTCCTACCCTACACAACAAAACTTGGAAGGATTATTGCCAATTCCTCTCCTTAAAAGTTAGGAGTCTCTCAAGCTCACTATAGGCAGGTTTCCCACCCCACCCTCATTCTGCCAAAACTCTCTTCTGGATCTCTAGCAACTTCCATGTTGTTAAATCCAGTGGTCTTTTTTTTTTTTTAAGTTTATATTTAAATTCCAGTTAGTTAACATACAGTGTTATATTAGCTTCAGGTGTACAATATAGTGATTCAACAATTCTATGGGTTACTTAGTGCTCATCACAACGAGTGCCCTCCTTGAATGCCCATCACCTATTTCACCCATCCCCACAACTACCTCCTCTCTGGTAACCATCAGCTTGTTCTCTGTAGTTAAGAGTCTGTTTCTTGGTTTTCCTCTCTCTCTTTTTTTTTCCCTTTGCTCATTTGTTTTGTTTCTTAAATTCCACATTTGGGGGGGGCTCCTGGGTGGCTTAGTCGGTTGAGCATCTGACTTCGGCTCAAGTCATGATCTTGCGTTCATGGGTTTGAGCCCTGTGTCGGGCTCTGTGCTGTTCATGGGTTTGAGCCCCGTGTCGGGCTCTGTGCTGACAGCTCAGAGCCTGGAGCCTGCTTCAGATTCTGTGTCTCCCTCTCTCCCCCTCCCTCCCCTGTTTGCACCCTATCTCTCTCTGCCTCAAAAGTAAATAAACATTAAAAAAAAATTCCACATTTGGGTGAAATCGTATGGTATTTGTCTTTCTCTTTCTGACTTATTTTGCTTGGCATAATACTCTGTAGCTCCATCCACGTCATTTCAAATGACAAGTAAATCCAGTGGTTTTATTGATCCAGCAGCACCACCATGAACAGATAATCATGCTTTTCCTTGATGTACTTTCTTCACCTCTGGGACATCCGGTTAGTGCTTGTTTTTATCCTTCTCAATCCTTTAACTGGTTTCTCCTTTTTCTCTGGCTTCTTTATGTTAGAGGACCCAGGGCTTAGTTCTTGGCCATCCTCTCTTCTCTGGCCACACTTATTCCCTTGGTGGTTTAACCTAGTTTCATGGCTTCAAATACCATCTATATGCTGAAAACTCCCAAGTGTATATCTTTATCCCAGTGCCCAGACTCACATATCTAGTTGTTTACTCAGCTTCACTGTGGGATTGCTTAATAGAGTTCCCAAAGTGGACATGTCCAAAGCCAGATCCCTGATCTCCACCTACATACCCATTAACACACTCCTTCCCTTCCTGCTTTTCTTCTGTCAGTTGGTGCAACTTCATGCTTCTGGTTCCTCAACCCAAAAACTTTGGAGTCATTCCTGATCTCTTTCTATCTCACCTCCCATCTTCACACACACCTCAGACATCACTCCTATCAACAATCAGTGAACTTTTAAAATGTGTGCAGATTCTGGCCATTTGTTAGTACCTCTACTGCTATCAGGCTGGTCCCTACCACCACCATTCCTCCCCTGGTTTCTGTACAAATTTTGTTACTTCTCTGAACTCCTTAACAGCTGCTGTGCCCAACACATGCTCCATGCCGGCCACACAGGCCTCCCTGATACTCATCTTCCATCAGGCCAGACAAGCCCTGCCCCCAGGCATCTCCTTGGGTAAATCCCTTGCTTCCTTGGAGTCTTTACTCAAATGTTACCTTTTAAATAAGGCCTACTCTATAACTATTTAAAGTTGCAGTCTGCCTCCCACCAAAGTTCACCTTAACCAGATGCTTATTTCATAGCATTTATCATTTTCTAATGACCTATGTAATTTACTCATTTACTGGGTTTTATAGTTATTATCTGTATCTTCTGTAAGAACATAAGCTCTACAAGGGAGCAATTAGACAATGTCTAAAACTTAGTAGACATTCAATAAATATAAATATGAGCATAGATTGTAGAATTGCATAATACTACTTTTTTTTAGAAATCATGAAGAAAGTTATATAAATAAGGCAATGTGTTATCTAGAATTACCTTGATAAATATTTAAACATTATAGGGCAGATTTTTTTTCTCTGCAAATTTTAAGTGTGTTCCTTTGACCTTTTCAGGCAATGCTAGTCCTCGATACATTCGTTGCACAACTTACTGTTTCCCATGCACATCAGATATGGCCAAGCAAGCTCAGATTCCATTAGCTGCTGTCATCAAACCTTTTGCCACAGTTCCTTCAAATGAGGTAAGAATGATGAAAATAGTAATTCAAGGAACGCCTGGCTGGCTCATTCGGTGGAACATGTGACTCTTCATCCTGGGATTGTGAGTTCAAGCCCCATGTTGGGTGTAGAGATTCCTTAAAATAAAATCTTAAAAAAAAAAAAAGCAATTCAACAATTTACCAATTCAAAATCCTTCTTTCATCATTGTTTTCTTATTCTGTATTATAAACAGAAAATTGGAGAATATTTATATAATGCAAAAACATCTAAATAGATGAATATTCAATAGAATAACTATTCAATTCACTAGGAAGACAAAAATCTGACAAGCTATCTTTTTTGGCAACCTGTGTACCAAACACTAATGGACTGGATCACTTTTGGCTCTGTTGTAACAATGTGAATACTCAGAAAATATGGAATGTCATATACTCAGACCTCTCATGTGGCCCTTATAGCCTAGTTCGAAGCCCCAGCATCTAGGTGTTCTGGTGAAGGAAGTTAACAGAGCCCAAGGTTCATGGTCTTATTAAGCTGCTTTAATAGTCATGGGCCAAGCTGTTCATAAACTCCTACTTAAAAAGTCGGTATGATTAGAAAGCATATGTCTTGAGTTGGAAAGATGTAGCCAATATATAATTCATTTGGGTGTTTATTTTAAATTTCTGATATTAGGATGGAGTTAATGGATGTTGTGATTAAGACATCCCCCCACACTGCTGTGATTCTTTCTTTTCATGTCCTGAATGGTGGATACCCACATATACACAGAGACATAAGGTACTATAGTAGAGCTAGTAAAATAGGTTAGGAAAAGCTTTAATTCTGGCTGGAGCTTTGGCCATAACCCTATTGCACTAGTCCAGTCCAGTCAGCTACATTGAACCCTGGATTCCTTTTGCTGCACCCAGATTCTCTTCCCAACTGAACCCTCAGCTTCCCTTTAATGGTTCTTTGAGCTTGGCTGATCTAGTGAACACCTAACAGCATCTGAGCAAAAGGCAGACCATCTGCACAGGAGAACAGATTTGTCCCCTTTCGTGGTCTGGCCATGCCAGCTGGTATGGGCAGCATGGTGGGAAGGGGAAGAGGGGTCTGCTTTACATCACCTCAGGGATGGAGGAAACAGAAGAGAGAACGCGTCCGTGTGGACACTGGCTTTCATGCCCTTTGAGATGTCCACTCATTCTCCTTGTAGTATGGCAGAAGGCTGCCCTGTCTTTGGGAGTGGAGTGAACTGGTTTAGAGTGGAGCATAGAGGGGCTATTCCTGGAAGCCAATATTACATGCACTATGGTCTCATATTTGTAAATCAAGAAGTACATTCAGTATTTACTATACTTATTTTAAGGGTGGCCTTTTATATGATGGACCCAGAAATTTAATATAATGGCTATAAAGTCCTCTTTGAATCTTTATGCTTAATAAGGATAAGGTAGACCAATATGTAATGGCAAAGAGATCCATGTTTAAATATGATATGTGTTTCAAATAATAGCTAGAAATAATTTTTTAGCTATTTTCACATTTCATTATGAAAATTTTCAAGCATACAGAAAATTTGAAAGAACTTTATGGTGAACACCTATATATCTGCCACCTAGATTCCACCATTAATATTTAACTATTCTTGCTTTGTCACTTTTTGAGTCATCTGTCCATTAATCTGCCTTTTTTAAATGCATTTCAGAGTAAATTGCAGACATTAATTAGTACACTTCCCCCTAAATACTCCAGCATTATGGCATTAGTAAGAGTTCAATATTTACTTACAGATTGTTTTTCCTTTTGAGGTAAAATTGATTTACAGTAAAATGCACATATCTTAAATACGATTCACTGAATTTTGACAAATGGATATATCTGTGCAACTCAAACTCCTCGGAAGATGAAAAACATTACTGTCATTCTTAGAAGTGTCTCCTGCCCTTTCCACCAGCCTCCCCTAACAACCTTTCTTCCTTGGCAAGCATCGTTCTGATTTTTTTTCCACCATAGATTTGTTTTGCCTCTTCTAGGTGCTCATGTGAACAGACTTCTAGGGTATGCACTCTTCTGTGTTAGGCTTCTGCCAGCAGCTTAATGTTTTAGAGCACCATAAACATGCTATTGCCTGTGTTAGTATTGTGTTCTTTTTTTTAGTGCTGAATAGTATTTTACTGTTTGGGCATACCGGTTTGTTTAGCTAGTCTTTTATGATGAACATCTGGGCTGTTTCCAGTGTTTGGCTGTTGTGAATAAAGATTCCATGAATATTCTTGTACAAGTCTTTCTGTGGACATATATTCATTTCTCTTGGATTAATACCTATGAGTAGTTTGCTGGCTCATGAGGTACATGTTTATTTATTTTATAAGAAACTGCCAGGGGCACCTGGGTGGCTCAGTCAGTTGAGCATCTGACTCTTGGTTTCGGCTCAGGTCATGATTTCACAGTTTGTGAGTTCAATCCCCAAGTCAGGCTCCACACTGATGGCACGGAGCCTGCTTGGGATTCTCTCTCCCTCTCTCTTTGCTCCTCCCTTGTGCATTCTCTCTCTCTCTCTCTCTCTCTCTCTCTCTCTCTCTCAAAATAAATAAATAAACTTAAAAAAAAAAAAAAGGAAAAAGAAACCACCAAACCATTTTCCAAAATGGGTGTACTGATCTACAGTCTTTCTAACATTGTATCAGAGAGCCTCTCTGTTTGCTGTTGTCGTCTTTTTAATTTTAGGAAGTTCTGATGGCTCTGTAGTAGTAACCGTGAGATATATTTTTAATTTCACTTTTTATACTTTGAACAAATTTAAATTAAAAGAGGACTAGTGAATAATATCACACTCACATACCTACTACCCATCATTAACAAATATTAATATTTTGTGATATTTTCTTAAAATAATTTTATGGGAATTAAAGCTTCCTAGCTATATAGGGTATTTCCTTTATCAGGCCATTCCTCTCCTCCCTCCCCTTTAGGGGCAGATGCTATAATGAATTTGTATCTATCCTTCCTATATGTGACTTTATATATAGACTTCATGCTCATGGGTCCATGGTAATACATAGTATTGTTTTGCTTTTTAATGAATCAATTAATTTTAAATAAGTAAAATATAAACTTATATGAAAGGGGTCTACAGTGAAAAAAGGTCTCTTCCTACCATTCTATCCTCCCCCTTACAGATGACCTTTACCTATTCTTTATGATTCCTTCTAGAAATGAAAAATGCATATACCAGCATGTAAGTACACATCCTTTAAAAAAAATAAATATATAAATGGTTGTATAGCATAGAGACTCTTTTTCACATTTCTTTTTTCAATTAAAGTGTCTGGGGGGCACCTGGTTGGCTTAGTCTGTTAAATGTTCGACTCTTGATTTCAGCTCAAGTCATGATCTCACTCACGGTTTGTGTGTTTGAGCCCCGCATCCAGTTTTGTACTTACAATGCAAAGACTGCTTGGGATTTTCTCTCTCTCCCTCCCTCTCTGCCCTTCTCTCTCTCTCTCAAAATAAGTAAAATAAACATTAACAAAATATCTGGCACTCCTACCATGTTGCTACCTACAGAGCTGCTGCCTTATTCTTTCCAACAGCTGTGTGGCATGATATATGAGCAAGATAACCACTGTTGTCAACTGTATGTATCAGTTTTAAAATATGTAAGATCCCAGGGATTTACAATTTTTAAATGTGAATCCTAAAATTGAGGGAAATACAGTAACATGAGTGTGCTTTAAAGAATGTCAGATCAAACCCTTGACACATCTCCCGGAAGGGAGCGGCCGGGGAGCAGGGGAGGAAGGATTGCTCTGGATGTACACTCTCTACCTCACTCATTCCTATGCCACCTGAATCATTTTGCAGTAATCTGTTCTTTTCATAATAAGAAGGTAACACTTGGACCTTGAAAGAGGCTTGTGCAGCAGTTTTGTAATGTATCAGTGTGTGTGCTACGTGGGATTTCTGCCCCTGGGCAGTATTAGCTTCTGTGCACTTTGTCCACAGCAATGAATTTGCACAGTTTTCAGCTACACACTAGTAAAAACCTCTCCTCCTTGCTCCTCCCCATGACCCAGGTGCCCCAGGCCAAGCTCCCACGAAACAGAACAAAACTCAACAGCTATTCATACCCAACACCAGAATCTGTAACCACCTTCTTATCACCATTTAGTATTAACAATGAAATTATTCAGTAATAGGTTCCTGAAAATGATGTAGTATTTAGTTGAGAAAAGCTTTCAAATCTTAGTTCAAGCCCCACCCCCAATACGTATACACATTTCTTTTTCTTTTTTTAAAAGTTTTTATTTTATTTTGGAAGAGAGAAAGCAAAAGCAGGGAGGGGCAGAGAGAGAGGGAGACGGGGGACCCAAAGAAGGCTCTGCGTTGCCAACAGAGAGCCTGATGTGGGGCTTAAACTCATGAACCGTGAGATTGTGACCTGAGCTGAAGTCGGATACTTAACTGATTGAGCCACCCAGGCGTCCCATCATATACACATTTCTCACACAGACCAAATGTGTGTGCTTTCTATTTTCCAAAATTGTTTGATCTGACCAAATACTATTTCCTCACCAGCATGAGGTTTTCCTTCCTTTGGTGAAAATTTATGCTGCATTTTAGTCTTGTGCTTCCCAAAGTAATAAATGGATGAGTTTAGAGTGGTGGCTTATTTTTGGAATCTGACTTAGGGAGAAGCTCTGCTTGAGAAAATAACACACTTTATTCTTTTCATGTTGCTAGAGACTCTGCACACTAAGTAAATGTATTTTGACAGTACTGTGTTTTCTATTGCAGTTCTCTCTACAGAAGCTCTTCCTTTTCTTTAGACCTTTAAAAACAGGATTACTCTGAATACACTGTGTGTGTGTGTATACATATATATATGTACTGACATATATATATATATATATATACACAAATAAAATTGTAAGATATTTAATGAATATACTATATTTAGAAAGGATTACTGTCTCTTACATAGCAGTGTCTCCTGGGTTGAATGAAGACATTCTCCATTTAAAGAACTACACTTACTTTTATATGTTGAAATAGGCTTAGAGTTAAAAAAAAAAAAAAAGAAATATTAAAGGGATATTAAAACACCAGGAAGAAGTTCCTAAAGGTTGTGTTCTCAAAAAAATTGTCTTCCTCTTTGGGGATTAACTTCACCTGAATGAGGTGAGCCACTAGCATTAAGGAACCATCCCTGCTCCACTAGTGATGAGCTGGGTGAAGTAGGATTTAGGGCTCCTTGACAGACTCTCACTTTGTGGTTTCCATGACACCTTACTGGTGTATTTTTTTCTACCTCACAGGCAGGAAACATTTTAGTTCCCTGTGTTTTTTTTTCCTGATGTAATATTGCGGTTCACCAAGGCATGGACTTGGGATCTTCTCTTTTTAGGCTTCTTTTCCTTCCAAAGACCAAATATCATCTGTAACAGCTGCTCTATGTTACTTAAGGGACTAATAGTAGTCAATCTTACAGAGTACTAATGAGTAAAATTATAGGGGTTTTTAAAAAATTTATATTAATTTTTAAATTTTTAAACATTCATTCATTTTTGACAGAGACAGAATGTGAGCAGAGAAGAGGCAGAGAGAGGGGGATACACAGAATCTGAAGCAGGCTGCAGGCTCTGAGCTGTCAGCACAGAGCCTGATGTGGGGCTTGAACACACGAATTGTCAGATCCTGACCTGAGCCAAAGTCAGAGGCTTAAGTGACTGAGCCACCCAGGTGCCCCTGTAAGGTTTTTTTTTTTTTTTTTTTTAACTTTTTAATGTTTATTTATTTTTGAGAGAGAGAGAGAGAGAGACAGAGTGTGAGCAGGGGAGGGGCAGAGAAATAAGGAGACACAGAATCTGAAGCAGGCTCCAGGCTCCAAGCTGTCCGCACGAAGCCTGATGCGGGGCTTAAACTCGTGAACCCTGAGATCATGACCTGAGGCAAAATCTGACACTCAACTGACTGAGCCATGCAGGCACTCCTCTAAGGGTTTTGTTTTTTTTTTTAATGTATGTTCATTTATTTGTTCTTCACATCAACCTATTTATTATCCCACTTTAGATACAAGGAAAATGAGGCACAGTCAGGTAACTCATTAAGGCCAATGGCTACTAAGTCACAGAGGTAGGATTCCAACCCAGGCAGTCAGACACCCAGGTCCTTAACTCCAGTCACTGTGTTGTTACTGTCTCACTCAGTCATTCCTACTTATTCACATACCCAAATACTTTTCTGAAATCTCTCCTTAGGTACCTCATAGAAACCTCAAGCTTAATATGTTCAATGGTGGATTTCTGATCTCTAACCCTAAACCAGTTCATTGTTCCATGTATCTATAAGTGATACTATTATATATTTAACTGCTTGAGCCAGAAACCAAAAACTAAATAAGCAATTATAGTTAATAATAGAAAATGAGGAACATGCTGAAATTTGATATTTATAATCTATAATCAAGTAAATAAAATTTAAAGTATCTTTCTTAAAGGTAAGTGGGTTATATGAATACTTTTATTCTCCATATGAACAATATTTTATTTACTATTTTTAGGTATAGTAAACTTTAAGGTTTTACTCCTTATCTGAGTAATAATTGCCATCATTGCTGCAATTTAAAAAAAGGATATCTCTAAAGATATCTTGATTTGGCATCTATCAAAAGGATATAATACAGTTTTTTTTTTTTTAGTTGCTTCTATTTGACAGAACCTTTTAAAGCATGCCACTGTGTTAGCAACGGCCGATAAAAATAAACCTAATCCAAGCAGTTATGATCAGAGAATGTTCCCTGTGAGCATTTGCTTTGGAGATGTATGCTGTTTCCAAGAGCATATATATCATTGTTGTTTAAGATTTCATGTTCCTTACCATAAATTTTAATTTTTGTATGTTTTTCAAGTGAAACCCATTGCCACATTCAGTGTAATTAACTATGAAAGTAATTGGTTATCTTTTGTTTAGTAACTTGTGATTTTATTTTTGATGCTGTATTTTAAAAATGGAGGTAGACACAGGTTTCAGTGCAAAAGGATTGAAGATTATACTTAATTTTGCATTTTCTTCAAAATAGGAAATCTTCACATTTTAGACAAGTGTGTAGATTTAATTATACATCGCGTTTAGTAATTTCACCTATAAACCAGATGACAGAAGCTTTTACTACATCTGTGACTAGAAATCTGAAATATGTGTATATTTTTAAAATTGTAAATGGATATAATAGTCAAAGTAATTTCTTTTCTTGCTGAATTAATATAGTGCAGATAAGCTTTTATCCAAGTCTTTAAATTTCACTTGATTTATAATCCCCTAATACTCTGTGCTAGGAACTGAGGTGAACTTTAGGGATATGAGGGAAGACAAGACAATTACTCTTGTCTAGGACTTACAGAAAATTTCCAAGTACCCAGCTAATTTTGGTGCAGTGTGGAAAAAACTCTGATGGGTACAACTTTGTTCTGTGGAGTTTAGGTTTCAGGAAGTTTTTTTTTTTTTATTTTTTTTTATTTTTTTTTTTTTTCAACGTTTTTTATTTATTTTTGGGACAGAGAGAGACACAGCATGAACGGGGGAGGGGCAGAGAGAGAGGGAGACACAGAATCGGAAACAGGCTCCAGGCTCCGAGCCATCAGCCCAGAGCCTGACGCGGGGCTCGAACTCACGGACCGCGAGATCGTGACCTGGCTGAAGTCGGACGCTTAACCGACTGCGCCACCCAGGCGCCCCTAGGTTTCAGGAAGTTTTACCTTAGTTATGACTTAATGAAGAAGCTTGTTCTGTTATTAAATACTATTTAAATTCTGTTTTCTTTTTTTTTTTTTAATTTTAGAAACAGTGCGAGTGGAGGAGAAGGGCAGAAGGAGAGAGAGAGAGAGAGAGGGAGAGAGGTAGAGAGAGAGAGAGGGAGAGAGAGAATGAATCTTAAGCATGCTGAGCATGGAGCCTGATGTGGGGCTTGATCCCATGAGCCTGGGATCATGACCTGAGCTGAAATCAAGAGTCGGATGCTCAACCACCTGAGCCACCAAGGTGCCCCTAAATTCTTTTTCTTTAACGATTATTCATATTCTCATAGATTCAGTAGATATGAAGAAGTGATTGCAAAGAAAAAGGAATGGATGTCAAAAAACTGACAAATGAGGTTAACAAAAAAGGAAAAGACTGTCAGATTAGACCCAACACTAACACATTACATCAGGGCTGGACTTCCTATGCATCATTTGCGGGAGGGATTGCTTGGTCATGCATTTGACTTTTCAGTCTTGCCGGCATGAATTAACATTTTGGCAGAGTTTACACTGCAATTTAAGCATCAGAGGAAAAACAATTCTGTCTCACTATAGTATTATGTCTGTGTGTTACCCTTCTTTCAGGAAGATAGCAACTTGTGAAATAGGTGTTATTCAAGTTTATAGATGTAGAAGCTGTACAGGTTCTGAGGCTATTAAAGTCAGAGCTAATGAGCAATGCTGCTGGAATTCGAGATTTCAGATTCCAAGTTCTTTTACTACATCTGGCTATAAATGAGCTTGTTGAGGTTTTATTTAATTAAACATATAAAATGGCATTCCTTTTTCTTGCTGGCAGTCAGTTTAGCAGTGGATTTCTTGCTCCTCCTGTAAACTTGTGAGTTACTGTGAAATGTCCGTCTTAACCTCTTTTCTTGCAGCCTTGTGACTTTAAGCTACTGCTTCATACTCCTTGAAGGCAAAGGCTATCCAAAATCCATAGGCTGGGCATTCAGTAAAGTTACTAGTTGAATAAACGCACTCTCAGGGTTAGATAGATATTTAAAAGACAAAGATAAACCAAACTATAGAGTGGTGGTTGATATCTAGATATTTTAAGCCTCTAAATTAATAATATTTTTTGTACAGTACGTCTTAATTATTAAGTTCCTTGGTAGCACTTTGAGTCTCTTGATAAACATGTCACTTAATGAAGTAAGGGTTTTATCTTACTTTGGCTATCTGATTTTATTTTGTACTTTTGAATGACTACAGTCTAATCAGACTTTGTGGGTAAAGGAAAAAAAATCATTTGAGAGATTATAGATGTATTTTAGCACATACTAATGAATACACATATCAGTATATTCCATCACATATTAATGAGGGGTTATATTTCATTATAAAGAGCAGAACAGTGAAACAAGTAGGAAGAAATCTTGATCATAATAAAGATATGTCCAGAACCAATAAAAATCAACTATCTTCTCCAAAGTACAATAGATGGTAACCAAATGGTGGGACACAGGGTTAGGATCCAGGAAATGACTTAGGTCTCTGCTGTGCCTTATATTATGATCTTGGGTGTTTATTCCCAAGAGGGAGAAGTCTGGCTGTGATGTCCTATAGATCTAGAAGACTGCTAGTGTCTACTTTTCCACTCTATGGTGCATTCAGTGTGGATTATCATGAACTTATCACACATCCTATATATTGTTAGAAATTCTTGTGAACAATCTAACACAATCTAACCCAAAGTGGTTTCATTTATATTATACTTTTAATAAAAGAAATCTGAAGTGTATTATTTGCTTAAAAAACACATGAAGATTGTGAGACTACACATTTTTACATATAGCCCAAATTTAGCTAGCTTTACTGAAAAACATGCTCTGAAATGAAATTGATTACAACATAATATTGTGTCCTTTAAAAAACTTAAAGAATGCTTATAACTTAAATTAGAAGTTATTTCACTTCATTCTGACAGGAAAGCTTCAAGAGTCTGAATCTATTTTTAATATGAGCATTATAATCTGAAGTTGTCTGCTTTAATGCAGTATTTAAAAAGGTATTAACATAAAAACTTGGAAAAATAAAATGCATATACTCAAATAGAAGTAGAATTATGAATATAACATTTAAAATACTTTAATGTATAAAGTTACTTTAGAAACTGAATTTTATCCCTTGATGATTGTGGTCACTGTTGATATAGTGCTATGAAAAAGTTTGGCAGCTGAAGAACAGAATCTTGTCCCTTTTTAGAATGGTGTTATAGCAGACGTACAGAAAGAGTCACATTTGTCAGGGCAAAGGTTGTTAGAATTCTATTTTAAGTTATAGTTTAGAAGCTAACTGCACCAAGCTTATTTTCTTAGTCACTAAATTATTCACATGAATCTTTTTTAGTAAATGGAGAATACCTTCACGAGAAATAAGAATAAAAAAGAGAATATCATGCCTTGATTTAATTTTCAGTGGCTGTGGGTTTTATGACTTTCCATGCCTGGTGATTTAGTGTGCAACATCCATAACGTAGGAGCCAAGACCAGTCTCATTAGACATAGAGCGCTGGGCACTCATGAGGGGCTGCACTGGAGAGGAAATATTTTAGTGCCTCTTGCTACCGTTTTCATCAATTTTTTTTTTTAATTTTTTTTCAACGTTTATTTATTTTTGAGAAACAGAGAGAAACAGTGTGAGTGGGGGAAGGGCAGAGAGAGAGGGAGACACAGAATCTGAAGCAGGCTCCAGGCTCTGAACTGTCAGCACAGAGCCTGATGCAGGGCTGGAACCCACACTGTGAGATCATGACCTGAGCTGAAGTCGGATGCTTAACCGACTGAGCCACCCAAGAGCCCCTTCATCAATTCTAAGGTCCACATTTCCTCACATTTTAACATTTCTAAAACAGGAATATCTCCTATTAACAATGACTTCTTAGCATTGTGTCCTGTTCAACTGGAAGCTTCTCTGTCTCTTATAATTGATGAGATTTTAGAATTAGTGAAATGCACTAATTATGCCTTGCTTTACTAACTTTGCTCAAATTTTGTGGACTTGATAATACAAGGGCTTAAAATGTATACAGTTGATGTCCTTGTAGTGCTCAAGTACGAGAAAAGCAAATATTTCAAAGTTTCATATTTGAAAGTTTACTAGGCATCCCACTGATTAAAACCAAAAAACTTAAATTCAATCCTATTTTGAGAAGGAAGGAAAGAGGGCAGGAGAGTAGTTAGGAAAGGAGAGAAGAAAGAAAACCTTATGCAAACCTTTCATATCTGAAAATGACTCTGAAGTTTTTCTGAACCACAAGTGAGTTTTGAAGCAGTTCTTTGTCAGGAGTTTAGCATAACTACAAGTAAGGTAACAAGGGCAGGAGTGTAGGAATCACACGAAGCTGGGTCTGCAAATTCACTCTACCACTTCTAGTAGTGCGACCTTGAAAAATTTACTTAACTTTTTGGGTCTCATTTCTCTCATAAATGAAATTATGATAACCTCCTTACATGACAGTTACTTAAAAATAAAATAAGCTGTTATAAGGAATGATAGCTATTCTTATTATCATCTTTACATTATTGTTGTGGTTATTTTTTATATGATATTAAATTCCTCCATGGAAAATTTTAACTCAGCAATCACTGATTTTGGGAGTCTACTATATACAAGGAAGAGAAACAAAAACTACAGTAATTTAGGTTTACTGGAAATGGACATTTAAGAGAGATGTTATCACACCCCTTCAGTGATTCCAGTTATACATCTTACATAAGAAGGAGGAAACTGTTAGATATGCCACATTTATATTCATTTATAAGTGGAAAGAGTTGGCTGCTCATTTATATTTTTAAAAAGAAGTGTTGCATAGGACCTGTCATTGGATAGTATATCATAATTTTCTTTTTATTCAAATCATAAACACTCACCATTACATAAACATTTATGTAACTTTTGATTTTCCATAAGATGCTTCATGGACATTTGCTGGAATAATTTCCCCTCAATCTCTCACACCCTGTCTTGTATTTTTAGCCTAATTAGTTTTTATTCAACTTTCAGATTTTGGTTCAAAGTCACATTCTCAGGAGAGCTTTCCAGGATGCCCCACATTTATACTCCTTGTAGCTCCCCTTATAGCATGTCACAGTTTGTGGTTTTATGCTTGTGTATTTGACTGAAGGAAGGGACCACATGTGAATTTTCCTCACTATTGCTTTCCTAAGGCCTGAAATAGTTCCTGGAACATTTTTGCGCTAAATAAATATTTAATACATTTTCATTACACAATATCATTTATATTTGGGAGTAAAATTAGAATTTTGAAGCCAAGTAACTTGATGAGATTTGCAGAATAGAGATCTTTGCGTAAACATTTATTGAACATCCACTTCATGTGTAAATGCTATATTTCTAACCAAATGAGTTAAAAGTAAATAAAATTGAACTATCTAGGAACCAAGCTAAGGCTAGGACTTGCATTTTGGAGTCATCTCTATCCAGGCATCTGACATTTACTTGCATCTCTGTGTTCTATATCAAAGAAAATGTTTTATTTCCCACACATATGTTCTTAAGAAAAATCACCATTTGGAGACTCACTGCAAATTATCCTTGCTTTTAGTGTTGCTGGCAGACAAAACCACCTGTGCTGACTGGGTAACAGTTGCTTAAAGAATTTCCTGGACAGTTAAATTCTTCCTAAGTTTAGCTTAGGTTTCAATTTTATCCCTCCGATGGTTGTTTCTTTCAGTATTATTTCACTATAAATGTGAAAATATATACTGTGTATATGTGTGTATATTTATGAAGAGTGAGAAAAAAGGTGGTATATATGAGACATGTAAAAAAAAAAAAGAAGAGTAGAGTCTTTAAAATGTTATTCATTGTTTGGGAAAATAAGAGCATCCTGGGACAATATTTCTGCAAAAGCAGGTAAAATAGAAGAGCCATAATTATAAAATCTAGTGTAGGTAGATATCATAGAACTCCTCCACCAGAAATCACTTTTATTAGACCTAAACTGAACTACGGAGGTAAACTGAAGTAGCGTATCATAGTCTTGAACATGGGATGAGATCTAAACTTCTTTTGGCTTACTTTGTTCCATACTCTCTTGCTGCTACAGTTTTACAAGTTTTGAACCAATCTTTTATTTAAATACTTCAAATATATAATTTTGACTATATTTCTCCTTTTTCCCCACATTTCTCCTTAAAGGAAAATGATATAAAATGTATATTAGATCATATTTATCAATTTTATTTATTTGATAAATTATGCAGCCATCTTCCCTCTCAGCTCATTAATGGTATATAATAAATATATAGATGTACTTATTCCTCCAGATGCTTTTGAATTGGTCACATGCATTTTTTAAGTAAAAACTTTTTTCTCAACTTTTTTTAACCCTGTTTTTAAGTCTTTCCTCCAAATGGCTTGTGGTTATTTGCCCAAATGAAATTAGCTCATAAAGGATGATATCCTGTGTCACTGGGAAGTGGTCTAGCCAGTAGATGTGGCTGCCCACCAGGGACGGTAACTGAGCAGTATTTACATTGACAGCAGATTGGATTGCATGAAGAACCAGTAATTTACTTAGTCTGCCTTATTAAATGAAGATTTAATTCAGCAAACATTTATTGTTCACCCAATATGTGCCACTTCCTGTTCTTGTTACTCGAGACATGTCAGTGAACAAAACGGATAAAGATCTCTGTCTACCCTCATGGAGCTTACATTTTAACTGAGAGAAGACAAGACTATGAACCTGAAAATGAGAAAATGATGTAACATATGGAGAAAGGAAAAAACGGAGCAGGGTTAGGAAGATGAGGGCTGCCTGGGGAAAGGGCAGTTGGCAGGTTTCAGATTAAGTTGGGTGGTTGGATAGGCCTGATTGAGAAGCTGCCATTTAAATAGAGACTTGACTCATGCACAGAGGACAGTGATTTGAAGGTGTTTTCATGGCCATATGAAGAAGTGATATAAATGAGGGAAGACTTTGGTTAACTTACAATTCTGCTGAGAGACAAAGGGAGTGTGCTCCTAGGCTTATTATTTTTAACACTTTCACCTTTAAAGTGCAGTATTTTATAACTTTCCTTTGAGGAACAGAAAACTGCCACTTATTTTTTTTATGGAAGAAACAAACTTGATTCATAGAGTTTTTAAGTCTAAAATATATTTTCTTCATCCACGCATTCTTATAGCAAATATATCTTCTGCAATTGGTCTATAATTAGACAACAAAATAGAATTCTTCCTTAGGGATAAAAGATAAACTATAATAGGTCAAGGTTTAAATGCATTGTGGGAAAATATCTCTCAACTGTAGAATTCCTAAATATCATAGCTCCTTAAGAAGGAGTGTCTTACTCAGAAGTTTCCAACATCTGTTCCAGCAAGAAAAGTGGTGCTGATCTTTGCAAATATACCTGTAACTTGAAAACCTGGGTCAGCAAAACCAATCTAAACTGACCATTTTTTTTTGCTTTAGGATCATTATCTACCATTTATAATCTAGTCATGAAGTAGGACTGCCAGTCAGGAAAACTGATATAATGCTTTCTTCACTGTATTTATTTTCTCTTTTGAAACCATGGGTACCTTCTTAGAAAAGCACCCCTTCCTTAAACTTTAGCATATGGTCCAATTTGGCCTTTCCACTAAAGAGCCTTCCTGGCATTAGAGACCCCAAATAGAAAGATTACAGCTATATTGCTTTGAGATGCTTTTGGCCATTGTAGGAAAAGAGTCTCCTAATTGTGCATATTTTAGGGTGAACTTAGCATATTAGGATTTATTTCATCCAAACCTAATCTTCTGTGATTATCCTCAGGTTTACACATGACTTCTGTATTTTCCTTCTTCCTTCATTTTTTGGTTTTCTTGTTGTTCAGACTTCTTTTATTTTTTACTTATTTATTTAAAAACCTTTTTTTAAGTTTATTTATTTTGATAGAGAGAAACTGCAAGTGGGGGAGGGGCAGAAAGAGAAGAGAGACTAAGAATCCCAAGCAGGCTTTGCGCTGCAGCCTGACATGGGGCTTGATCTCACGAACCATGAGATCATGACCTGAGCCAAAGTCGGATGCTTAACTGACTGAGCCACCCAGGCATCCCTGTTCAGACTTCTTTTAAACCTGTTTTTCTCTTCTTCTATCTTTCCCTCCTTATCAGTCATTCAACAAGTATTTTTTGAGAATTTACTTTGTAATTAAGGCCCTAGGGATCAGTGGTGAACTTGAAACTTACATATAGTATTAAGGAGTGAATTCTTTAAGTTAGAAACTTACTTTACTTAAAAAATACTTACTTTAAAAATGCTCATTCAGTTAAGCATTGGACTCTTGATTTTGGTTCAGGTCATGATCTCACGGTTCATGGGTTCAAGCCCCATGCATGGCTCTGTACTGGAGGCTCAGAGCCTGCTTGGGATCCTCTGTCTCCCTCTCCCTCCCTCTCTCTCCCTCTCTCTCTGCCCCTTGTGCTCTCTCTCTCAAAATGAATAAGTAAACTTTAAAGAAATAAAAATAAAAATTAGAACTAATATTCAAATATCTTTTGAGTTTATTTTTTAAAGAGTTTTATGAATTGAATAAAATATAGGAGATGATGAAACAAATTTTACAAGTCTCTCGTGTTGATTGTAAAACATGATAGAATTCACTAATTTATAAGAAGGTTTTAAGACCTATACCGAATGAACCAATTTTCTAAAAGCATCATTTAATTTACTGAATGGTGAAATCTCAGTTATCTTCTGAATCGTTACCATATAGTCTGTTTTGTGGCCTGTGTTGTAAGCACAGCCATTTGGGACATACCTGGTTTTGAAAGCTCTCCTCAAAATCAGTCCAGCTTTCCTATTTATCGCCCTCCATCTCAGCTGAATTAGGCTACTTGCTTACTAAGTACCAACATACCCAAGCTTTTCCTCCTGTGTTACACTATTCTTCCTGATTGAAATTGTCTTTTTCTGTCAATCACTGAAACTATAACTCCTCATAACTGCTTATCTCTTTTTGAAAGACGCTTTTGTTGACCCTCAGCACAAGTGGTTTCTTCTCTTATTTGCACCTTTTGCTTACGTGCCTATCATGAGCTGCCCTGGGTTTACAACAGTGTGTTTGTGAGTACCTGATAGATGTTTTGTTTGTTCATTCAAAAACTGTTGACTGCCCACTCTCGCAGGTATTGTGCTCTTGGAAATACAATGATAAACAAATGAGACTTGCAAGTCAAGGACCTGAGAATTTAGTAGTGATACTGAAAAGTAAAGCAGTGTGATGAGTGCTGTCAGGCACAAGATAATATGGGAATGTACAGCTCAAATGTCTAAGCCAGTCCTCAGGGGCCAGGTTGAGACAAGGTCTCCGTGAAGTCAGGAGGAGGACACCCCTTCCCTTGTAACGAGAGGGAGGTAAAGGAAAATATTAGGTAGAAGCTGGCAAATTGGTGGAGGAAAGTCAAGGAAGTTCCTGTCTGAGGTCTTCTATTTTCTTTTTGAACAAGGAAGCAAAATTATCTGCTAAGGGATGTGGAAAGAGAGCTTATTTGGAGATTGGAAAGGTATAAAGTAGCTGCTGTAGAGGAAGAGAAAAATGACAAGAGAAATTTAGTGGTTACCAGGGATCACTGAGTGCTTGATTCAAATCAAAGATCATGAATAATGGAGCCTTTCTCTGAAACTATAGGCTTTTCTATAGAAACAGTCTGCAAAGCAGTTTCTGTATATGTATCACAGAGAAGGCAAATAGATGGAATAAGTGAGTGAGAATTCAAGCTGCAGTCCTGCAATTTATTGGACAAGTTACTTTTCGTCACGGACCCTCCATTCCCTTCTGAACCCATGGATGGCAATTCCAACTCCCAAGGTGGAGTATCTCAATATCAAATTGATATTTTCATATATTTGAAAGCATTTTAAACTATAGATAATACATAATAGTTATGATCTTACATGTATTGTAGGTTTTAATCGGTAAAATTTCTCAGAATTTTTCAATGCTGGATAGACAAGACGAAACACATCCCCTCAATGCAAAGGATCCATTTCCAAATTAAAAAGATGTTCAAATCCAACACAAGCTCTAGATATAGCTATAGGAATAAATAGGCTTACAGTGATGTTGAAGAGAAAAAAGCTGAAAACATCTTTGAAGTGCATTTAACAAGAGGATACTTTTCTGGAAATATGAAAACACAAAGCTTTAGGTTAACAAAGGCCAACTACAAACATCCTTAGAAAGTGTGACAATAAATTCCATATTAAAAAATAAATAAAAATGCTTATATAGGAAATCTATGAAAGTAAATATGGAACATCGTCATGGCATTTTTAACATCTCATTGTGTGGTGTAATAGAGTTTGGCTACATTTGTGTATAGGCAATAACTTTTGGGCAAAAAGGTGGATAAAGATTTTCACAAAATGAGAAGAAGTTTTATGACTCCCAAGAGATGTTAAGATTGCTTCATTCCAAAATACAGTTTGACAACCCTGGACTGAAATCAGAGACAATTATAATCTGCGTGCTTTCTTATGGTGCATTGTGTGTATGATAAATAAAACATACTTCTCTTAAAAAAAAAAAGTGTATGTTTAGAATTAGTACAGTGCACTGAATGTTTTTATTATCAGGCTCTGTTTCTTTTCAGAAGATGCATAACATTTTTAAAAGGCATTCAGAAAATATTCTTTCATGCTATATTTGTTATTTTAAAAAAGTCAAACAAAACAGTACTGCTGTTTAGGAAATATGTGTACAGTAAGTACCTATTGCTCTGTACCCTTTCTTTCCATGTAAGCTGACTGAATATCCTATATGGCAAGGCTAGAAATAGAAAACACGTACAAGCTGCTTCCTATTTCTCTGTCCTATGGAAATGTCTTTACTAAGTGCACTTGATACAGGTTCTCTTTTCATTTTAGCTTCTGGGCATAATCCTCTGGAATCTAACCCTGCTCGTCTTCCAGCATGTCTAATAGTCTGAATGTTTAACATTTTTCAAGGGTAGTTGTTCATCACAGGTTCTGGATTATCTTTTCACATACCATTTCCATGCTTCTCCTTACATCCCCCTGATTAATCTAAGTTATCAGCTGACCTCTTCTTGATATAGATCCAAAAAATAAGCAGTACTCCAATCCCAAGAAGTAGCTACATGCCAAAATACATTTGATAGTATGAAACTATTGCTGCTAGAGATATCTATTTATAGTGGTTTACTGGGGAATATAATTGATGTTAAATACGACCCTTTATCAAGCTGGAGGACTGTGTTACATTTCAGCAGGTTATCTTACTTTAAAACTTTTGATCTGAGGGGCGTCTGGATGGCTCAGTCGGTTAAGTGGTTAAGCGTCTGACTCTTGGTTTCAGCTTGGGTCTGGATCTCATGGCTCATGAATGTGAGCCCCGCATTAGACTCTGCACTGACAGTGCAGAGCCTGTTTAGGATTCTCTCTCTCTCAATCTCTCTCTCTCTCAATCTCTCTGTTTCTCTGTCTCTCTCTCTCTTTCTCTCTGCCCCTCTCTTGCTCACCATCTCTCTCTCTCTCAGAATAAATACACTTAAAAAAAATAAAACTTTTGATCTGATTTAGGGCCCACTATAAGCAAAAAAAATTATCTCCCATTACCAGATTTTATAATTTTGTTTATAAATGGGCTTTAATCTTTTAGCTTCTAGTATATTTCTGCCTGCTCTTTCTTTTCTGTTCTCTTCTGTTCTCTGTTAAGGTATTTCTTTCAGGCACTAAGTAAAGTAGACTATTGGTCATGTGAAGACAACGGTGTAGTCCAGGAAGGAGACTGATTACTTTCTTTGATACTTTAAAAAATGTTTTTAAGCTTATTTATTTATTTTGGGGGGGGGGGAATAGAACAAGTGGGAGAGGGGCAGAGAAGTGAGACAGAATCCCAAGCAGGCTCTGTACCATCAGCACAGAGCCTGATGAAGGGCTCAAACTCACGAATTGTGAGATCATGACCTGAGCTGAGATCAAGAGTCAGATGCTTAATCAGTAGCTCCACCCAGGCGCCCCTCTTTTATACTTCTACTGAAGGAAATAAAGGGAGAAAAAAGGAAAGAGAAATGTATGTTGAAAATGGAAAATATGTATTTTTTCACAATTAGTAAACAAGTATTAAAAGACAGAGGGACGGTAGGTTGTTACAGAATTTGTGTGTGCGTGATTAGAACTTCTAGGACTCTTATTTAGAACTCTGGTGCTGAAAAATAAGGAGGCAGGTAGTCGGGCAATGTGAGACAGTTTTTGCCCAGCCATATCCTGGATATGGGCAAGTGTAACCTTCCTACAGCAGGGTGTTCGTGAAATCTCCGATTTGGCCTCTCTGCCCTACCCCTCCCTTCACGCACACCACTGCCTATGGTTTGATGTTCCAGCAGGAAGATAGATGTTTGCTTTAGAAAATAATTTCTTCATCACAGTGTGCTCCTGAGCACCGTGATGCAAGCTTCTCTGACTTTGCTTTGTTATTTTGTGCTTGGAATGCTAATGTGGCAAGCAGGAGGTAGACGCTGGCAGCAGGAGCATCAGCTTCCTCATGCCCTTCTCTTCCCGGGCTGGGCTGTCTTCAGGTTGCTCGCTGTGCTTTGGGGCTGCCTGTTTCCCCACATGGAGTCAAGGAAAAGTTGGCAGGGGATTAGAAACGTAACGTAAATTTTTCTGGACTATTATCTTCAGTAATTTAGGCAGATTCTATAATTTCTATATAATTTATATTTAAAGTAACCTGTATTTCATGTTGTTTAATTTTGTTTCCCTCAATATTTTTAACCATTAATTTTTCTTTCAAGAGAAGTATAAGTTTCTTAATTTTGTGACAGTAATAGCTGACAGAAGTTTAATGTTATTAGAGCTACATTAAATGAATGTAGCATAATTATCTTGAGTATTTTATTACCTACCGGGTAAATTATGTAGTTTTGTTTTAATTTTTAGTTGCACAGTGCCATCTACTGGATCTGTGCTATAAAAACACCTTCATATTTTCCTTAGCTTTCCAGGTTTGGTTATAAGCTTTTACTATTTAGGTGCTTTCTGCTTATTCATTACTTGCCTAAAAGACTACACAGCAGGACTTGTGTATTCAGACTTTTCTTAGTTATAGAGATACCAAAACAAAGGACATAGGCTACAAATTATAAGAATTCTTCATGTGGGATCTTTCTACATTGTACTTCATTTTTCTTGAGTATTTTTCTTTGGGGATGCGATTCAAATAGTTTAACATTGCTTTTTAAGCTAAAGACAATTCTTACTAATGACTATTTCTCAACTATTCTAATCCTACTTTGCTCTTTTAATTGCATATTTACATGCTTGTTTGTTTCGTGTATTTTCTATCCTGATCGACTGACTACCCCACCAAGGCACATCATATACCCAGCCCCTACTGTACAAATGTTACAGTTACCTGAGAGAATGACAGGAATATTGGGAAAACTGATAATATATTAATATGAGAAAACATTTTAAATTGTAGTAGTAGTACCAAGGAGTTATTGATTGATACATCTTATTATCTATTCCTTTTACTTGGAAAAATAACCCCAAGGTTTTTTGTTTGCTTTGCTTTTAAGTCACATCATTTTAACACTCAACCTTATTTCTCAGTGAGTTATATACTTTCTTGTGGCCCAGAATTGAGCATGGTATTATACATGCACAAAAAAAAAAGAGAGACATTTTATTCAATTAAAGCATCCTAATTAAAATTAGTATCAGTAAAGTATTTGGCATAGCCCTGGTAATCCAAAACTACAAGCAAAAGATTCAAATGTTATTCTTCCTCTTCCTAACTCAGCTTCCCCATCACTTTCATGTTGTATAAGTTCATGCCACACAGGATCAGAACCAACAATACTTTTTCTATTAAAGAGGAGAACAGAAAAGAAAGAGCAGGCAGAAATATACTAGAAGCCAAAAGATTAAAGCCCATTTATAAACAAAATTATAAAATCTGGAAATAAGTTTAAAGTAAATATGATATAATGTTCTTGATAAGGAAAAAACACTTAGAGATTTTTTGGGAAACTAATTAGATTTTTTTTTTTAAAGCCATATACACTAAAGTTGAACTGAGAAGAAAAGTGAGATTAGCTATTTATGAGCTCACACAGACTACTGTACAACAGATAAGCGGACATCTGGAGAGAGCAAAGAAAATCTCTGATAGTTTTCAACATGGCCTGAGAGAGATGAAACAAGGCAGTGTAACTTAGAAACTTTGTTCTGTTGCCCCCAATGAAAATGTAAACAGTTAAAAAGCTTTTAACATTCTTTACTGTCACCTCAATTGTCTGAAGACCTTACTTACCTATCCATCATCCAGTTTCCAAAGAGTGAAAATAGAAAAAAAAAAAAATGTAAATGTATTTAACAGCCTAGATACAGTCACTACTCGACTCCAGTTTATTACTAGACATTACTTTTTGGTTCTGCAAGTTTGAATCTGCCAGGACTGGAATGCTAAGGTGTTAGCTGCTGACAGTTTCACAGTAATTTTAGGCTGGGCCTGTCTTTGGGTAAATCATATCAGTAAAAATATGGTTAATTTTCCTCTTGTTACCTCTGCTTTGTTTGGCAAATAATGGCATCATATTTCTAAAGTCTCTCAGGGAATTGATTATAGTCTTTGAACTCTCAAAATAAAAGGATGAGAGAAGTAAAGTTGGCTGGAGTGCAGGCAAATTGCAGACTTTCTCCCTGGTTTAATTCTTGAAAACATCTTCTGATCTCAGAGGTTGCAGCTGTAGAGAAGAACAGCAACAAAATCATGCTTGATAGTTTTGATCCAGAAATAGCTATGTTGTTATTGCATTTTTGTTATCTTTCACTTCTTATTCTAATTCTCCATTCACTGTCCTGACAATTTCTGGTTGGGTCCTGTATCTTTCTGCTTGCTTTCCTTTTGTTCCCTCAGATTAGTTATTATTGCCAGCTAAAGAGGACAAACATTTGTCAGTTTTTGCCTCTCAAACACAGTGTATAATAAAAAGTATTGTATGTGTCAATATTTGAATATGTATGCATTTAAGTCAAATTCCTGGGGAGGGTTTTTAAAATCTTCCATGGCTCTCAACTTTAGCCATTAGCCTGTATCAGAATATCCTGGAAGGTAGGTTCCCTCTCTTCTAGATCATTTTAACAGTGGCAGTTTACAGTAACAAGTTAGCTAATTAACATGTTTATATAAACAAATGCCTTTAGAAACTCAAACCTATCTTAAATTTATCAAACTATAATTCTCTCATTAAACACAGTCTCTTCTTTTTTTTTTTTTAAAAAAAAAAATGTTTTTTATTTATTTTTGGGACAGACAGAGACAGAGCATGAACGGGGGAGGGGCAGAGAGAGAGGGAGACACAGAATCGGAAACAGGCTCCAGGCTCCGAGCCATCAGCCCAGAGCCCGACGTGGGGCTCGAACTCACGGACCGCGAGATCGTGACCTGGCTGAAGTCGGACGCTTAACCGACTGCGCCACCCAGGCGCCCCTAAACACAGTCTCTTCTGAGCTGAGTGATTTTGACAGAGGAAAGGTTGTTCTGTATAGATACAACAACACCAGTTACCTTTTGTCCAACAATTTTGTGCCAGGCACAATGCTCTGTACTGCACATGTATCCGTCATTTAATCCTTGTCACAATCCTACCAGTGGGGCACGAGAGCTATGCCCATGGTGTGGATCAGAAGAGACCCCATATAAGAAAATCCAATCCATTTTCTGGCTTCCTTGAGGCAAGAGGAGGGGCAGAGGCCAATGCAGAGGTAATGGGAAGTGATCCTGATTTTTTTTTTTTTTTATCCTTTCCCTGATTCTTTCATGTATTATACTAAACCTGTGGTTGTTGTTATTATTTTCTGCTATGTGTTGTGTTATTGTTTTCTGCTATGAAACCTCACAACTCATTTCTCAAACCTCAACAGTAGATTAGTTTTCACACTGAACATCTGGACAGGGACAAACAATAAATCTCAGTTTTGTAAGTTGAGTAGAAAATGGCCTTATGACCCAGCCTCATCCGCCACCTTCTTCCTCCTCCTCAGGTCTCCATTAAAAAGCAGTCTGCTACATCTTTTTCTTTAAAGAAAAACATAGTTAACATGCCAAACCCTGTAATTTTCAAGCTTTTCTAGAAATGTTATCTTTAAAGGAGATTTATAAAAACAAGAAGAATCTTTGTGGTTTTATTCTGAAAGCCAGAAGGGCTGAAAAACAAGGCAGACTCTAATGCTGAGTTTTTCCACGTTCAAGCTGTGTAATGGTTTTTATGCATGTTTATAGGAAGAGCAGTGGAAATATTTATTTTTTCAGTTCTGGCAATTCATGACCAATGACACTGAAAGTACATTTTGTCATGGGATAAAGAAGCAGAAAAGGCAGAATCAGCGTCCTTGCCTAAATAAGTGAATATTATTGCATATTTATTCAGATAGTTGCATTTTTGAAGAAACATTTTGTATTCTTTGATGGAACTATCTAGACAAACTAGACCTGTATACAAACGAATGCTTTTAAAATCAGACCCAATTCGCTGCCTTATTTATAATCAATGAACAAACCTTGCAAAATATGTGATACAAGGTGTCCAGGACATTTTTAACATATGCTTTATTAAATATTATTGCCATCATTGTATTGTTTCTCTGTCTTCACACACTTACAGATAAATATATATACACACATATACATAAATACACAAACATACATGTGTCCTTATTAGTGAGATAAAAATACAAATTAATTTTTGTTTGGGTATGGCCTTGAATTCAGAAGGTATCAAGAGAGGCATCTTTACCTTCCTGGCAAACACTAAGAGTTAAGAGTTCCTTAATGAATCCCTTGGAAGACTTTTCGAATTACAGTTATTGCATAGCATTCTGAAGTACCTTAAAGTCCTATACCCACCTGTCTCTTCATTTCACTTCTTCTAGACTCCCCTTTACTTGGTAAATCATGGAGAGAATGGACCAGTCAGATGCAACAGGTGCAAAGCCTACATGTGCCCCTTTATGCAGTTCATTGAAGGAGGAAGGAGGTATCAGTGTGGATTTTGCAACTGTGTGAATGATGGTAAGTGATGCCAATAAATGCTCTTAGTAAAAGCTCTTCATTAATTGAAATATATTATACTTCTTAGTTTAGGGGAAAATATATATATTAAAGCTTTTAATTACACCTGAGCTTTTCCTAACTACTGGTGAGCTCACATTCAAGAATAACTCAGAGGCATTGTGAAAGAAAAAGTCTCTCAGTTTTATCATCTATAAGCATGAGAGGTAAAATTTTATTTTGCCTCTAACTGAGCCTTTGTGGAAGGGGATTAGGAAATAAAAGGACTTACCCACTTCTGAAATGTTTCTTATAAAAATGAGAAACACAGAAACTTTATGTGGGAAACTGCAGGTGCAAATAAATGCACTTATATGAGGCTGGGAGGGGCGTAGAGCACGTTCTGATTGGTTTCCTTCCATGGAAATTATAAAGAACTTTTATTTTATCTGTGTTTATGGATGATAAGTTGGAGAGATTTTTTTTTCTCTTTATTCCTCTGAATTATTCCTGAATGTGAGCTCATCAGTATTTAGGAAAACTCTGGTATAACTAAGGGCTTTAATATGTGTATAGATTTTTTTTTCCCTTCAGTATGAATGTTGCATTGTTTAACAAGGAAAAAAAAAACATTATTATGAAGGGCTTTTCCAGATTCTTTGTATTTTCAGTTTCATTCCAGTATGAACTGATGTTGGAAAAAAAAAACCCACAAACTTGGTAAAAGCAATTTAGCATTTATTATATTCATAATGTGTCTATTTTTTTTTTAGTTTTTTTGTGTTAAGTAAAGCACATACTCAGCCTGAAACATTCCCACATTCATTTACGTTTCTAGAGTTTTTCTAGAACCATGTAATGATTATGAGAGCATGAACTTTCTACATGTTTTCCTTTGTTCCTTGTCTTTGTAGACATGCTTCCCTGCAGATCATTAAATCTGAAGAATGTATAGTACCCTATCTGCCCAGGAGCCATGTGTCCTGTGGCTGCTGGCTACTCCCTACTGATGAGTGAGCTAAGGCACAACTTTCTGCCTATGTCATTGCATTCATGGCACCTCAGCTCCGTGAGTGTTTTCTGGTGGGAGAGCTCCTTGTTTCCCTGCCCCCTTATTACAGCCCATGGTTTTGTCCTACTTACAGGGCTAGAAAGTGGCATTGTGAGTCTCACAAAACCTTTGGTCAGTTCTTAAATGCCTTGCTATGGAGTGGAAGCATTGGTTTCTAGCCTCATCTCAAAAACTGCCATCCTCTTGGGATGTCTCTCTCCTTGCTATAACTGTGGCATCCACTCAGTGCAAGTTGGGTCTCCCTGTGAGGCCAGATTCTTTTGGTTCTCCACCCTTACTTCTCTTTCTAGGGAAGAATTTTTTTTTTTTTTTAAATTTTTTTTTTCAACGTTTTTTATTTATTTTTGGGACAGAGAGAGACAGAGCATGAACGGGGGAGGGGCAGAGAGAGAGGGAGACACAGAATCGGAAACAGGCTCCAGGCTCCGAGCCATCAGCCCAGAGCCCGACGCGGGGCTCGAACTCACGGACCGCGAGATCGTGACCTGGCTGAAGTCGGACGCTTAACCGACTGCGCCACCCAGGCGCCCCTCTAGGGAAGAATTTATTCCTTGTTTCATCTTGGATGAAATCTGCAACCAAGTCATTGGCTACTACTTAATGTTGGGACCTGGATTTCAGGAGCCCTGTGACAATTCATTTCCCTATACTTTAGTTTTTTGGGGAAGAGTGATGAGAAGGCAGAGACCTCTCCTGCAGCATTTGTATAAATGCCTCCACCAAAATCACCCACACCTCTGTGTCTTTATCCAAGCCCTCAATTTTCTTAGAAAGGTGATCAGAAATCTATGTGGCTTCTAGATCCAAGATCCTCAGTTTGGTGTAACACCCTGGCCTCACACCCAAAGTGTCAGCTCAGAGCACAGCCACTTCCTGGTAGAAAAACCACTCAGAATTCTTGTATCTCCCCGTAATGAATTCTCTTTCCTTGGGTATTCGCTCCTAGGAGGCTGCTATGTTCATTTTCCTATAGGGTTATTCATACTAGGCTCAAACATTTGTCCCTAAGAGGAGCCAGACTCCCATAGATTTACACTGACACCTGCATTCTTCATTTAGGTCTAAAGAAGACAGAGGTTTATGGAAGTTAGAAAGAACCCGGCAAGCTTGATCACATGGTTTCACTCTATTTCCCTTCAAAGTGTCCAGAGATGACACAGTGGGAAGCATGTGGGGTCAAAAGGCATGCAGGAGACAACTGTAGTGCATAATTTACAGTGTGACTTGAATTTTGTCTTATAAACACAACAGATAATATTAAATGCTAATGAATGTGAAATTCATTTTAAAAGGAAAAATTTCATGCGTTACATGTAGATGTGTGAATGAAACTTAACTATAGGTTACACTATGTAGAATTTATCACACCATAATCGTAAATAGCCAACATCATCTACCTCAACTAAAAGTAACAAAATAGCAGGATTAGGCCCTCATAGTTTACTTATCTCAGCTGAGACTGTTAGTTTCCCACTTCCCTCATCTTTTCAAAACATTGAATTTTCCAAATTCAGAAATCCATATGTACATAAGAATGTTATAAAACTTGCTTAAAAGAAATGGCCACGATATAGTAAGAAAATAGAAAAATCTTGGTGATTATTTTTAAGTCCAAACTGCAAAAATAGTCTTGTAAATGTTAGTTCACAACTAAAAATAAAGTAGACTGAGTTGTTCATTTTAACAGAAAACATATTACTTCTGTGGTTTTGCAAATGAAAATGTTGTTCTTTATGAAACGCTTAAAGCCAGAGTATTGCTGGTTATTCTAAATACTTCTATTGTCAGTGGTTTAATAGCCAGCCCTATTAATCTCAAGGCAACAGGAGTTTGTTTTCACAGAGATACCAGGCCATATTTGTCCAAGTGTTCAGTGTGTGACTCATAAGTGTTCCTGTGCTGTTGGATGACTTCCAGGTCTTTGCCAGAACTAACCTTCTTAGACATTTGAATCAAATTAAGAGTTCCTCAGCTGAGGTCTTAGTGGTATAGTCTTTCCCTAATACAGTAATCCTCTCTACTCTGAAGCCCAAACATTAAAAGATTACCATGCAAACTTTCCATGGCTGAAGACGTCTATTAATTAAAGGATAATAAATATTGTAGTTAATAGTACAGTCCAAATAACCAATGTATATTTCTGTTAGGTGTATTGAAAATTTAAATAGTTAGAAAAGCCAGAATTCCTTTTAAAAGAGGTAATTAAATAGGGGTAAATTTTCTTTGTGACAACTAAAAAACACCAGTACTTTTATCCCCTGTTTCTTCACAGTGGTCTAGATCATAAATGTTATGTGTCATCAGTAACTTGCAAGAGGATTTTTTAGAAAACCTTTGTACTTTCCAACACATGCTTTTTAAATAGTGGATATTTAGAATATACTACATTCTAGCTTTAAAATACTTTTTTTTCCTCAACTAATTCTTTTCCTCCCATAATAAATTTTAAGAACTTATTAAGTTGTCTGTGTTATGAAAACAAAAGATTTCCTCTCTTATTTTGTTTTTATTAGTTCCACCATTCTATTTCCAACATCTGGACCACATCGGGAGAAGACTGGACCACTATGAGAAGCCGGAACTATCTCTAGGATCTTATGAATATGTTGCTACTTTGGATTACTGCAGAGTAAGTGTTCCCAGGACTTCAAGTGTTTATATGTTGATGTCAAATTCAAGTGAATAACTTTCATATGTAAAGAACTGACTCTTGATTCACAACCAAAGCATTTTGGTGGTGTCATGGGGATGTAGAAATGCCTCAGATGCAGATCAAGGCTTCTAGGCTGTTGAGATGATTAAATTGCCAAACTGCTCAGTGCAGTGATTATTTTTAAAAACTAAAAAGCGGTGTCAGAAATAGAAAACAGTAATTTAATTGTTGTATCCCTATCAGATAATGTAATCTGGGTTCTTAAAGCAACAGTTCCATATAGTGCCTCTGCTTTTTTTGTTTTGTCAATACTCTCAGAAAATTCTCCCTTTCAGGGCAGAAGCTCAATCAATATGGCCAATAGGACAATGACAGGTTTCTTTACTGCCTTTCTGCACGCTAGCTGTCACCACAATGATTTAAGGCTCTTAGAATTTTCCTTGGACTATCTGAGAGCCTGGGATTCTGGCTTCTGGTTTCTTTCCTTTATGATGTATGCATGAGACTCCTCCTCACGTCCTTAATCTAAAAAATTAAATTCAAAAATTTAGCTTTCCTTATAAGAAAACATTAACTGTTGGACTCCATACTCCCACCTCAGCTATCTCTTCAGTTGTATAAAACACTCACCACGTACTCTGAACTCATCACTCCTTTTTACATCCCCATGCTTTTAGACAAGATTGTTTTGACCAGACTATCTTTGCATCCTCCTATTACATCTATATATACTCCACGTAGCAAACTCCTACTCTTTGTGTAATACCCAGCTGAAATTTTATTTTATGTGAGTGTGTGTGCATGTGTGCACATGTACAACTTTATTTGATTTCACTATGGTAGTTATTTACTAAGTCTTCTATTTTTTTTCTTCCCCATAGAATTTGGTTCATATGTTTGTTTTTGCAGGTATCTCCATGAAATTTAAATCTTCTTAAATGTTTTCCCTCTTCATAGATTTCAATATCCTTGGTGACAAGAATCTTGTCTTTATGGCATCTACCACAGTGTCTAGTGCAGGAAAGACAGTTGATCAGATTATGTGGAATGAATGAATGAACGAATGAATGAATTTGCACGTCTGTTACTATTCCTAGGACTGGCTATTTCCCTTTTCCAATGTCACAGTGAAAGTGACATCATTATGGGTAACTTGCAGGCCTTTAAAATTCTTCAGTGATTTGGAAATATTTTCTTGGGTATCAATCAGTTCAGATTTCGGCTTATATCCAAAGTACCATATGTAGGTAGACCTGAAGAAAGAGTCATCCTGACTTTTTTTCTTACTTCCCTTCCAAATATCAATGTTTACTGATGCCCAGTTCTCAGAAAACAGCCTCCGACCCACAGGATTCTATCAGGTGTTTACTACAGGCCTAGTCCACATATTGAGTATAAGTTGCAAAGAACATTTTTCCTAAATAGAAGTGTTTTGAACTGATTGGATTTACATGTTTTTCAGTTAATATAACTTTGCATGTATTTTAGTGTTTTGTATGATTTTTTCACTACATTACCTGTAACGAGTTATTAAAGAAGAGTTAATACTTTATTAATTCAAAATGTAACCTTTGAACATATTTTGAGAAACACAAGAACATTATTGGTATACATGCTTTATAACAGACCAAAAAAATCCTAAAGTACCAACTACTGTTGTTCTTTACTGCTATTGACTGAAGGTGAATGATTAAGTAGACCATAAATACTTGCATTCTAATTAAATGTAATAAAACCATTATAACTAGTGATATGGAAAATTTATTGATTGATCTTTGCAACCATGGTATAAAAATAACTATGCTCTCAGTTACTAGTTCTCTGCCAAAAAGGCTATATTATCTTGATTTTATGCTTTTTTAGTAGAAACTCCGGCAGAGAGTCAAATCTATTTCTGGGAACAAAAGTCTCAGTATCTTCAAACTCTGTTATCTGGAAACGTTCCAGATGTCTAATTGATGGGAAATTTCACCCAGCAGGCAAGGAACCAAATAAAAAATATCTATATACATTTTGAAGAATTTTTTTGTAAGCTTAATTTACCTTTTATTATTCCAAATAAGGTTTAAAATAAAAGATGGTGTAAGTATCTTCAAATTTAATTATAATTAAAAATGTAAATAATGTATAATAATTAGTTGCTTTAGGGATTTGGACAATGAAAAAGGTTTTATTTAATTTTGCCATCTAATTTTTAACTACAAACTTAAAGGAGAATTACAAAATTACATTTTTTCCGTATTAATTTTATTTTATCTTGATACCAATTTTATATAATAAAATTAGCATTGATTGAATATTTACTATTTGTGATGCTTTGTGCTAAGTGCTTTTTATGTGTTGTTTCGTTTAGTTCTCAAGTGACCCCATGTGGCAAGTACCACCATTACATGGGGAACCTGAGGCCTAGAGCTCTTACGTGCCATACTCAAATCACACACATAGAAAGTGCTGGAGCCAGACTGAAAGCTGTGTTGGCATGTCCTTATTCTTTATCAGTATAGGGTGGATCTGTAAGCAATTATTTAGAAAATCACCATGGTGCTCCCCTGGAAGAAAAGATCCCAGCTCTGTTGCTTAAGTTTTTCATGTAAAATTTTACAGAATATATCTACATACAAAGTGTACCTGAAATATAAAACCCCATTCCAAGCCAGCCTTTTTCTTTTCTAAATAAAGATATCATCTCTCCACCTAATTTTATTATTTTATTTTATTTTTAAAAGTTTATTTATTTTGAGAGAGAATGAGAAAGGGGGAGGGGAGGGAAGGAGGGAGAGGGGTAGAGAAAGAGGGAGAGAGAGAATCCCAAGCAGGCCGATAGCATGCTATCAGCATGGAGCCCAAACTCATGAGCTGCAAGATCATGACCTGAGCCTAAATCATCAAGAGTTGGATGCTTAATGGACTGAGCCGTCCAGGTACCCCTCCACTTAATTTTAATTCATTGTGACATTTAACGAATACCTAACATGTCCAAAACACTTGGTTATGTGCTATGAGGGATACCAAAGCTAGCAAGATAATGAACCTGATTTCAAGATATTTCCCATATATAGACCTGGTAAGTGTATAATTATGATATAAATCCAAATATGATAAATGCCGTAAGAGTCAAATAATTACAGTGCCATAACAAAACAGACAAACGATAATGTATGATTTGGAGGATCAGGGATAAGTGATATTGGAGCTGGTTATACCAGGAGCAGAGTCTGGACATGTGGAAATGAAAGAGAAAACTAAATAGTCAGTAGAAGCAGAGGACTTGCCATTTACTCCACTTTCTTCAGGGGCAAGGCCGGTATTGTAAATGAGTGACGTGGAGTTAGTATGGGGACTAGGATAATTGGAGAGTATGTTCCCTTTCCCCCAAAACACATTCATATTCAAATATTTTTTAAAACACTATGCCAAACAAAATACTTTTCTGGCCAAATTCTTGGCCCAGACCCATTAGACTGTGACTTCTGGATAGGAAATGTTATGAAAATGGCAAACACTTAAATTAGTTGAAGGAATGTGTATTGAGAAATAATGGGAAGTAAAGCTGGGAAGTTGTTTTGAGATACAGACTAACTTTTTATATTCCACTGGGTTTGGCATCATAGCTGTGATCTCCTGGTTTTTATACATGTTGGTTAAATGGGTATTATAGGGAGTCTTAAATTTAAATGCCAGGCCATAGAGAAATTTATGTTAATTCAGTAAGTCATGAGGCTCCTTAAAGGTAAAGAGGAAGTTGTTTCCTTAATCCTTTCATCCATACATTTATTCATTCATTTGGCAGTATTGAGCACTCTTCTGTGCCATGCTCTGTGCTTGACTCTGAGGACTCAGTAAACATCCTGTCCTCAGAGGCAGTGGTACTGTGATCTGTATTGTCTTTTGGACCATTTATTCTGACAGCAGTTTGTATAATGAGAGGAAAGAGATTGGAGACAGAAGGATATTGGAAAATTAATGCAGTGGTCCATGCAGGAGAAAATAAAAGGAGTATAGCAGTTCCTCAAAAAGTTAAAAATAGAATATACCCAAAATAATTGAAAACAGAGTCTCAAAGAGATATTTCCACACCCATGTTCATAGTGGCATTATTCATAATAGCCAAAAGGAGTAGGAGTCCATGAGTCTATACACGGATAAATGGATAAACAAAATGTGGTATATACATATGTGGAATATTACTCAGCCTTAAAAGGAAAGAAATGTAGACACATGCTAAAAACATGGATGAACTTTTAAGGACATTATGCTAAATGAAATAAGCCAGTCACATGAAAGACAAATACTATGATTTTACTTGTTACTTATATGAAGCACCTAGAGTAGTCAGATTCATAGAGACAAGAATGTAGAAGTGTAGAATGGTGGTTGCCAGGGTCTGGAGAGACCAGGGAATGTAAGTCATTGTTTAATGATCATAGAGTTTCAGTCTTACAACATGAAAAAGTTCTGGGGATGGATGGTGGTGAAGGTTGCACAGCAGTGTGAATGTACTTAATACCACTGAACTGTACACTTAAAAATAGTAAAGGTGGCAAATTTTATGTATATTTTACCACAATAAGAATCCAATTGGGGGGCACCAGGGCGGCTCAGTCAGTTGAGCATCTGACTCTTGATTTTGGCTCAGGTCAGGATCCCATGGTGGTGAGATTGAGTCCTAAGTCAGGGTCCATGCTAGAGGTGGAGCCTGCTCACGATCTCTCTCTCTCTCTCTCCCCCTCTGCTCCTTCCCCACTCGCTTGAGCTCACATGCGCGTGCTCACTCTTATCTCTCTCAAACATACATACATACATACATACATACATACATACATACATACATAAGATCTTTTAAAAAGCTTCCTATAAAAAAGAGAAATAATTTTAAAAACAGTAAATGAGGGTCTAAATTTGGGTACTGGAACCAGAAAAGCTTCACAATTAACTGGCTACGGATGGTAAGGAAGGTGGACAATTCCACAGAGAAAATGAGATTTGAAACACAGATTACTTTTGAGGATCATGCTTTCTGTAAAGAATATGATGGGATAAATGTTGTCTTACTTACAAAATTCTGAATGAAGATGCTGACAGGATCTTTATGTGGAGGTGTGCTATAGTTAAATGGAGTGCTGGTCTGGAGCTCAGAAAGGAGACCATGATAAGAAAGAATTTGAGGAGTTGCCTATATAGAGGTGCTAGTTAAAAGAGGTGCACAGAGATTTCTGTGATAAAGCAGGTGGTAACAAAAGAGAAGATATCATTTGAGGAAGATAAGAAAATGAAAAAGCAGTCAGAAAAGTGGGAGAGGAAATGACACCACAGCGCTGTGATAGCTAAAAAAGTGAAAATGGTCTGTGATGCCTAAAATTGGATAGATAAAAGAGAGTTAGGGATGAGAGCTGGATTTTACTTAAAGTCTTTCGTTTGCAGTCAAGAGGTCTGTGACCCTTAACAGAGCGGTTTTGGTAAAGTGTCATGGAAAACCAGGGTTTTATAAAGTTCATACCTGTTAGGCTTGACTGTACAAAGCAAGCTGGATTAAAAGGAGTAATTGATTAAAAAGACAACCAATAATGAAGTCATTAGAGTTTTCTAGGCATGAGATGACAAGCTTCTGGATGGTTAAGAGTAAGGACTGGGTAAAACATGTAAAAGAAGCATTTTGAAAGAATAGTCAATGGGACTCAGTGGTTGAAAGAAAAGGAATAGTTAAATCTAATTTTATGTTTTTAAGCCTTTGGATTGATGTGTAGTGATGTTATTGATAGAGATGTTGGAAGAGAATATCATTTAGAGGAATGATGAATTAGTTTCACATACGTAGAAAACAAGTTACAGTGAAGGACTCCATAGATTTATGGAAACTGTTCAGTGGGGAACTAGTAATGCTGAACTTAAGAGATCACAGAATGGTAACACACATTTGGGTTGGTCACAAAGAGGCTTTGGTTTAATTAATGGAAATGAGAGTGATTTTTATTTGATTTAAATTAATGTAACTCTGTGTTATAAGTTAGATTAGGTGGGAATCAGGAATGATTTGCAAAAAAGTTGCTCAGATAGACAGCAGTAGAGTTCTTTCATTTCTTTGTTGGCCTGATTTTGAATGTGGCAAAACAATGAAGCTTCTATGTTGATGATTTTTAAGTCCTGCACTTCTTTTCTTATTTCAAATGGTAGACTTTTATTAGAAGGCTGTTACCTCTAAGCTTGTAGTGGCTAGAGAATGAACCAGTAGATGAATTGGAGACATCATCATCTAATTTTATAATTATAATAATTAAAAGAATTTTACTTTGGAACATTTTTTTGTCATTTATCATAAAGTTAAAAATTGAATTAACCTTAACTCTTTTTTTTTTTAGTCACTAAATTTGCCTGAGGCTGTTTTCTAAATATTTTGTAAGACCTAACTGAATAATCGCTTCCTAAGAGCTCTTTGAACACCAGCCAGTAAAGGGACCAACAACTATCAAACATTTATATAGCAGCTGCTTTATGTTGTAGTGATTGTTTGAAACAGATAGAGAAAAGGCCCAATATTCTATTTTTAACATAAATATGTAAAGAATACGTAAATATTTGGTAATATAGTACAATTTTAAAGTATACAATTATATTTTAGTATACAATTTCATATCCTTAAAACTGAGAGAGCTTACAAAGGAAGAGATTTGAAAATGGCATGATCCAGTTAATGAAATTCTACTAGTTTCAAGACAAATACCAATTATTGTATGTATTCTTTGGGGGCACAATTTGTCAAGTTTCCAGACACACCTCTTCTTTTTTTTTTTTTTTTTAAATTTTTTTTTTCAACGTTTTTTATTTATTTTTGGGACAGAGAGAGAGCATGAACGGGGGAGGGGCAGAGAGAGAGGGAGACACAGAATCGGAAACAGGCTCCAGGCTCCGAGCCATCAGCCCAGAGCCTGACGCGGGGCTCGAACTCACGGACCGCGAGATCGTGACCTGGCTGAAGTCGGACGCTTAACCGACTGCACCACCCAGGCGCCCCCAGACACACCTCTTCTTAGAAGGAGAGGGTTGTAAGCAAGGCTGGTCACTAGACTGTACTCACCCTTGGGTAATTGTAGTGAGAAAGTCTTCAGGGTGCTACAAAAATGAAGCTTCACTGTTAGATATCATAATCCTGCCAAATTCAATACAGTGTCGCAGGTCGTACTCTGGAAAACAAACAGCTTTTATCTTTTTTTATAGCATCAGAGACTGTGTTCTAAAAAATGATTTAATTCCCCAGATGTTATATCCTAAAATATTAAATGAAAAGTTTGATGATATCTTCAAGGGTTTGAGTGTTTTAATTTGATTATGCAATGTATATACTTTTTAATTACATTTATGTGATTTGTTTGCTTTCCTATAGAAAAATAAGCCTCCCAACCCACCAGCCTTTATCTTCATGATTGATGTTTCATATAGTAACATCAAGAATGGACTTGTGAAGCTCATATGTGAAGAACTGAAGACTGTGCTGGAAAAACTTCCAAAGTAAGGGAACTGCCATTATTTTTCTAATTTGCACAATATTACTGAATTAATTTATTGGCCAGAAAGCAAGTGCTGAACGCCCCGTGGATATCTTTTGCTAATGAGGACATTGGGTAAGTATTTCTAAATTAAACAGCCACCAGCTCATTGAGTCCTTAAAAAGTCAGAGTTATCTTTTGTGCAAAGCAGAAGAAACAAACTGATAAAAATTAATGCTATGGTAAACAACATTCTGAGTACATTTTAATTATAAGGAGAATCCCAACAGTGTGCTGGGAAAGACTTTGGAAGTCTGTTGTCCACTTTCAAAGGGGCTGGTTTTTCAGTGGAAACTGCTAGTTGTGACATGTGGTAGGTAGAGTTCTAAGGGGTGCCAGGAAACTGTACCGTTGTTGTATGGCAGACGTGGTAGCTTTTTAGGCAAATTTCCTTTTTTCCTGTATTATGCACCGTCAAACCCCTTTGTCACTTTACTGCCTCTAGGTCCTATGACTTAAAGCATAAGGTAGATCACTTTCCTTGCCACAACAGGGAGCAGTACACAAAAGGAAAGGTGGAAAGGTATTTCAGCAAACATGGCTATTTTTCATAATATACAAACTAGTTATTTAAGATGGGAGCTGCCATCCAGTAAGGAGACCTGGGAGTGGAGAAAGTCTTCCTTTATGAGAGGAGACATGCTTAAGAAAATAAAAGAGTCTAAGAAATATCATCTGAAACCTAGTGTCTATACCAGTCTCAGCATCTTCCACCCCTCCGTATCTCCTGAATGATCTCTGTTCTGAAAAGGGATGCTTTGAGGGATGGGCTATCCATAGCCCTTAGGGCTCCCTGAGTCCTTGGGTGTCCATTCCTCTATATTCATTCCACATGTGGCTGCTGCACTGGTGCATGTGAGGCTCAGATGAATGAACTCTGGACCTCCCAGGAGTAGTTTTGTTTGTATCTGTGAAGCTAAAGTCATAATATTCTCAAGGATGGTTTGGAAAAGCAGTTGGGGATGTTTAAAAAACATTGAGGTGATTTCAAACTGAATTCTAAAATGAAGAATGAGCTGGGAGCAAGTTGAAGATGGGGCATAAGAAAGGCATGTGATGCCTGCTGACACTTTGTGACTCTAGTTTCTGTTACTTCATTCTCCCAGATACTTGAGAACTGTGGACTTTCTGCTGAATAGGACTTACTTTATAATAGACTTCTCTCACAGGGCTGTTTTAATTCTAAATCTGAAGTTGGAGCTTGATTCATATGAAAGAAAACTATCATTTCTGGAAATGGTGTCTCTCTCTTTCCCTTCTCTCAAACTGGTTAAATTAGACTATGCTATTCTCATGGTTACCTTGCCAACCCCTAGCTCCTTTTCAACACAGTGCTGATATGAAGTGTATAACCTATTGATATGAGTTAATGAAATCACACTCCTTCCTGAGATGTCATTATGACTTATATCTCATTGGAGAGCAGATTGTGGCTTCAGCAAAAAGATAGGAGAAAACAATAAAACGATTTTAAAACAAATCTGGTTGCTTTTTTTCTTCCCCAAAGTTTATTTTGGGATCTGTAGATACATAATTTTATACTTTTTATTGTAAGATAGCCATCAGTTTGATTTACTTCTTTGAACCAGGTAATATGCCAAATAGTGTTTTTAAAGCACAGTATAAGTCTTGATTAATGTCTAAGGTATGTTCATCTCTTACCTGATCTTTTGAAAAGTAAAGGCCCCATTCTTTACTATTAAACTTTGAATTTACATCTTTGATTTTGCCAGATGTCATTTCTGTCTGACTTCTCTGAAATAGAAAAGAAAAGATTTGAAATATCTTATCTGTTGTTCAGATCAAGCAATCGGGTTTTTTCTTGTTGTTTTTAATGCTCCTGTAGCAAAAATGTTCAAAATGCTTGACTTTGGAATATTCCAGTTCATCCAGTTACTAACATCCTCAGTTTTGCTCTGTCGGATTCATTCCATTAAAATAATAAGGACAAGTGTTGAGGGGAGTGGTAATTGAAAAATAGAAGAAGAAACACATGTTGTTTTCTGTGATATCCCTTATATACCTTTATAAAATTTGCATAGAATTAATCTGAAGGAGAGGCTGAGATTTCATTTTCTTCTGGTCATGATTTAACAAGGCAGTTATACTGTTGAAAAGAAAATTTTAAGATAGTTCTTTGTTTCTCAAACAAATTGAAACAAATATGTTCCCATGAAAACATGTTATAATATTTTGCAATAATGTGAAATGTTCTGATTAGATGTTTTTAAAAATGTTAATTTAGATTTTAAGTGAACCCTGTGAATCCCAGGATACTCCTTTCCCATCACTTGAAAATGTTCAAATCCAATGGGAAATAGCAATCCAGACTCTTCTCTGTAATTTTTCTTTTGTGTCTTTTGCCTTAATTGACTCTAAATTAACTATTAAAAGAGAATAAATGCCCTTGGGATTTGACAGACATTTATCACCTTATGTAATAAAAGGTTTACTCGGAAATGGGAGCTTAACCAGTGGTGCTCTGGTAAACTGGATCTCAAATAAATAAAGCCTTTACTATAATGTTTGCTCATTCCTGTGGTGTAAAATATGTCCAGCCATGCTGATTTTAAACTAGCAAGGTGACATCACTAAACAGGAGTTGGGAAAAGATGCATACAATCAGTTTATCAATCTGGGCTCTAACTTGCCATCCTAAATAAATACAGCATTTCACCTTCACGATAATCATCCTGAGCAAACCTCTAATTCTTTGCGTTATACTAGACCCTTCAGGAGCAGGGAGCATAAACTTTGAGACTTTATTGATTTATAGTCAAGGATTCATGCTATGTTAACTAACAGGTACTATATACTAAGAACCCAGTGAGAATGATTTGTAGAAATTCAGAAGAGGAAATAACTTCTGGTTGGTAGCATCAGGGGAGGTTTGAGAGAGGAAGAGTATCTGTGCTTGGTCTTAAAGAGTAAAATTCTAATGAATAGGGGGGCAGGGAGAACATGAGTACAGTATCATATAATGGTTAGTTGCATGAAATCATCCAGTTTAGGATATTCAAGGGTGTGTGTGTGTGTGTGTGTGTGTGTGTGTGTGTGTGTGTGTGTGTATAAGTCTGTGTACGTGCAGTTACAAAGGATTAGGTACTATTTCTGAAAATGTTCTAAGAGTCCACAATATTTTAAACATTTACCAAGTACTTTTGGAACGGATTATGAGGATCTGTTTAAACTGCCCACCCATTCATGAAGGCCACAATGAAGAACAAATACCTTCAATTAGCAAAGGAAGTAGAGAAGAAATAAAGAGTGTAAAGTCAATAGTGTGTCATCATGTACTCTGCTGAAATTGGGAAGTCTGCAGTGGGATCAACAATTTGAACTTCAGATACTTTCATCCGTGTACTTTATTTTCCTTTCTCTCATACTCGAGTAACTATGCTATGTACAAAGTTTAAGAGCTGAGCATACTAGGTTCTTTTTTAAAAAAAAATTGTCCCTAAGCAAAATAAGTTTTACTGATATCTAAGGATCAAAGAAAACGGCATGTATCTTTTGTGGCCGTCATGTCATTGAGCACTGCTGTATACACCAATGAAAATCAGGAAGTGTTGTTGGAAGGGGGAGAGTAAGGGAGACAAAGAGAAACCTGGGTAAACATTAAAGAGAGTTTAGACCACTCAATTCAAGTGTAGACTTAAATAAACATTCACGCCTTATACTCTTTTCAGGAAGATTAAGGCCTTATCTTGGATTTCTTTAAAAAATTTACTTTTTGGGGTGCCTGAGTGACTCAGTCTGTTAAGCGACTGACTATTGATTTCAGCTCAGGTCATGACATCACAGTTCCTGAGATGGAGCAGCAATGGGGTCTGCGGTGACAGCACTGAACCTGCTTGGGATTTGCTCTCCCCCCACCCCCCCACGCCCCCCCACCCCCGTGCTTGCACGTGCACTGTCTCCCTCTCTCAAAATGAATACAGTTTTAGAGTTTTTATTACTTTTATTGTCTTGCCAAGACATCACAAATGTTTACTTAATTAGAACTATATCATCAATTCGTATATGTGACTTTTTAAATATATTTACATTATATGTTTATATGGCATATAGCTCTCAAAATCTAGTCCAATTTCTATTGCGATTCTCTAGAATCTGTAAGAAAAGAATCACACAGAAGGAACAAGTCCTTTCTTGATAAAAATAGCTATCCTGTTTGTAATCTGAATGTGCCTTTCTCTTGCTTCAGATGTTCCATTTGTTCTTCTGACCTTGTTGTGACTTCTGAGAGAACTTTGTTTATAAAGAATGTAATAAACCTAGCTTGTTTATTAAAAAAAAAAAACACATCTTGTAATTGCTATGGATTGAGCATACATATATTAAAGAAATAAATATTTTAAAGAAATGTATTTTCATATCTGTTTGATTTTTTTTTTTGCCTAGAATTTTGAGAATTTTTTCCTTTATCAGCTTACTTATTTTTGTAATATCCCCCACCCCCTACTGTGACTCAGTATTGTTTATATACGGTAAACATTCATTAAGAGCAAAACTTTAAACATGTCTTCCATTTATTTTATAGAAGGTATACTTACTGAATTTCGGATAGAAACATGTCTCATAAATATATGAAAGAACTTCAAACACTGTGTTTTTCTCATAGGGAAGAGCAAGAAGAAACTTCTGCAATCCGAGTTGGTTTTATCACATATAACAAAGTGCTGCATTTCTTTAATGTAAAGAGTAATTTGGCCCAGCCTCAGATGATGGTGGTGACTGATGTTGGAGAGGTCTTTGTTCCTCTGTTGGATGGTTTCCTTGTCAACTATCAAGAATCCCAATCTGTGATTCACAAGTAAATATCAAGTATTTTATAATTTAGATAAAAATCAGGTATCTGTTCTGAATTATTTTGATTCAATCACATGTTGTTTTGGCATTAGCAAGGGAGTTTTAATGTATGGATTGTAAAACTCTGTCGTTTATGTTAGTTCTATTTTAAATGTACACCAGTATCTAGAAGGAAGAGTTTTGTTTTTTGTTTTTTTTTTGATACACTCAACCAGTCCCTTCTCTTTGCTAAAAAAGTTATGCAAAGGAAATATTTTCTGCATATTGATGAGTCTATTCAATGATGATGGTAATAGCTAAAGATATAGGTACTGTTCCAAGAATTAATGGTCTAAGAGGTCAAATATATAAATAGTGAAAAAATATTTACAAAGAGTGTGCTTTTGTAAATGTTACAAATAAGTCATAAATTTTGGTTCCAGAACATATCAAGATATCATTCCCTTAGGGATGACCTGTGAAGGTCACCCATAGGTGTTCAGCATAAAATAAAACCGTATGTGTTCAGGCTTGAAATGTTAATGACTTATTTCTTGAAGTTTATTACAAATATGCTTAACACTTAAAACCTTTTACTCATTCACTTATTACAGTTTATTGGACCAGATTCCAGAGATGTTTGCAGACTCTAATGAGAATGAGACTGTCTTTGCTCCTGTCATCCAGGCTGGCATGGAAGCGCTAAAGGTGAGAAGTCTTTTTTAATTGCTAATAAATAAATTTTTAAAACCACACACACACACACACACACACACACACACACAGGAAGTTTCATCTATGAAAGAAATTACAGCCTTCATTAGAGCATGTAGTTTGCTAGAGGCGCGTTCCAAACTTCCCTACAAATCTCAGGAGGAAAATGGCCAAAATCATGGATTGCTCCCAGCGTTTACATTCCAGAACTGTTATCATCTGAGCAACTGATTTTGTCAGTATTTCCAGTTTAGCTCCTCCCTTTGGCTTTTATATGAACTTTATATGATCTATTTTATTTTTATTTTTTAATTTTTTTTTAGCGTTTATTTTTGAGAGAAAGAGCGCAAGCAGGGGAGGGGCAGAGAGAGAGGGAGACAGAATTGGAAGTAGGCTCCAGGCTCTGAGCTGTCAGCACAGAGCCCTACGCAGGGCTTGAACTCACAAGCTGTGAGATCATGACCTGAGCTGAAGTTGGATGCTTAACTGACTGAGCCACCCAGGTGCCCTATATGATCTATTTTAAAAATACTTAAGCAGTATCAGAACTACCAGATATGAAGGGAAAAATACCCCTATTATCCTCTCCTTCCTTAGGGTTTTCAAACATGCAAGGGCAAGGCCTCTGACAGTGACAGATGTGAATGCCACACAGGGCATTGCTGAATGCCAAAAGCAGATGCGAGGTTGGCCATGTCTTCACTTGGGGAGCCGGGCCCTAATGACTCTGGCCATTTTCATAATAATAAAGACAGCAATCTGAAGAAGGCAAAATGATTGACAGGTACTGACTGTTCATCATTATTACCTTAGCACAAGAGTCAGATCACTTTAGCCTGCATAGCTAGTTCCTAAAGACTTATTTTTTAATTTTATTATTAAATTTAAATTGAAATTAACTTCTAAAATATAATGGCTATTGGTAATAACAATAGCAATAATAACAGCAATAGTAATGCTATAAAACTGAATTTATGAAACCCTTCCACATAAATTTTGTGTCTAAACATTGTGGTTTGGTTTTAGTACACCGATTCTTACCTGGATTTTCTGATCTTCAGAGTATTTACTCTTGCAGATGTCCCTCAAAAAGCCTCAGATTACATGTCAATTTAACATAAAATTAAAAATAAATTTTACATCATAAAGTGATTTGGACATGTTAGGTCCATGTAGTCGAAACCAACAGTGATCTTGGTTGAACTACAGAAAGACTTGAGAATTCCTATTTTATTCCACATTACAAAAAGCAAATACTTTCTATTTCAGTTTGAAAGTGTTTTGTTGTTGTTCTCTCTTCCAGTAAGGTGTCTAGAACTGCCATGTAAATTTCCTGATTTATAATCATTGTACATGGCCCAATGAGTTTTTCTACTCTCAGATATTAGTACAGGGAATTGTATTCATGTGCTAGTGCCTGAGAGGAAAGATGAATGGATATCCATAAGCCAGTGTATCAGTTAAGACAATAGAGTGGAAAGGAGAATATGGGCATGTCTTCTAGAGCACCGAAGTTCAGAACCCCAGCTCAACCCCCTTTTTTTCTGAAAGGGAATAATACTGTCTTGTAACAATGGGTTCACACTGGCAGTACACAAGAGGTCTAGAGGCAGCTTTGAAAGAAAAATATAGGTAAAGCAAATTTGCCTACATGCATTCCATGTGTCCAAAATGTGATGTTCCTTATGATGCATTACTGCAAACCCACTGTGTTGGTAATAACTGTAATGTTCTTTGAGACTGCTCGTTCACCACAGCTGGAGCAGTCAGCAGTCTCAGTGCTCATGCAGCAGAGGCCAGTTCCTTTCATCCGGTGGATTTTTGTATCTTTTGCATGTTATTTTTTGTTGTATTTGCAATTCTTTTGTTAGAGTAACGTATACTTTTACACTGAAGTTTAAAAATGAGAAGAATTCATATCTAAATGTAGCAACTCAGAATAACTTCACAAATATCAAAGTTAGTAAGTAGCATTCTTCTTACAAAGTAGAAGCACTATCTTTATAAAAGGTAAAGAATTGTCTTATTAAAAAGATAGGGAACTGCCTATAAAGTGACACTGTTGGACATCATGTTGGTGGCAGTTGCTGTCGTGTGCCTGCTGGCAGAGCAGACCTTGTTCCACCAGCACATGTCTTCATGCAGAGCAGAATGGTGCTCCGCTCTGTGCAAGGGTAAGGGACACAGTAACTCCTCAACTAAGGAGTCACAGAGTCATGTGTTAAAGGGCGGCTACAGGGGCGCCTGCGTGGCGCAGTCGGTTAAGCGTCCGACTTCAGCCAGGTCACGATCTCGCTGTCCGTGAGTTCGAGCCCCGCGTCAGGCTCTGGGCTGATGGCTCGAGCCTGGAGCCTGTTTCCGATTCTATGTCTCCCTCTCTCTCTGCCCCTCCCCCGTTCATGCTCTGTCTCTCTCTGTCCCAAAAATAAATAAAAACGTTGAAAAAAAAAAAAATTTAAAGGGCGGCTACATTTTTAAAATGCAGATTTCTGGCCCCACTCCTAGAGATTCTAATTCATTAACTCCTCAATTTGTTCTACTGATCATCCATATTTGAGGACTACCAGCACAAGGAATTATTCCTTCTGCAGTCTCTGAGAACATCCTCGCATTATGTTAACTCACCAGCAAATTGCCTGACCCATATCTGCCCCGTACAACTTTGTATGTTACTTTTGTACTAGGAATGCTTTCACTTAACCATGATTTAACATCTTGCCCTAAGCTTTTCATTAATGGTTAAATTAAGAGCAAACACTAAGAAGACAGTTTCTTCCTTGTGTAGAACATTAAATGAAGATATTATTGCATATGAATCAATTTCTTACATGTAGAAAGATTCACTGGCTGGTTTCCTAGAGTCAGATTTTATAAGCATTCTAACTCTTAATGTTTCTTCTAGCCTCAACTACCAAAAAAGATACCAATGATACTTAGGGTAAATTTTCTAAATTTAATTCTTTTCTTTCCATGACTACCTTCCTGATTTCTAGTTCTTTACATTTGCTTTGGTGATTCCATTGTATATGTATCTTTAATCTGTTTCTTCAACACTTTTTTTGAGAAAGAGAGAGAGAGAGCATGGGAGTGGCAGAGAGAGAGAGGGAGAATGAATCTTAAGCAGGTCCATGCAACGTGGAGCCTGACGTGGGGCTCAATCCCACGACTGTGAGATTGTGACCTGAGCCAAAATCAAGAGTCCTTCACTTAACTGGCTGAGCCACCTAGGTGCCCCTGTTTCCTCAAAACTTTTCTATAAATAATAGATAGTTGATAAAAAAAAAAAAAAAAAAAAGATTAATGAAAAAGTTTCCCCTGCATCTGCCAGAAAGATTATGGGTCATTATAATTCATTGTACAAGAGCAGAAACTGCTGTAATATAATTGGAGTGTGTCTGCAGTTTGTGTTTTCTGCCTTGTAGCAGCTTTATAGGTTTGGATGAAGACAAATTTTTCAAAATGAGGTCAAAATGTGTATGCGTGTGTGTGCGCACACGTGTACCTGGTGTATGTGTGATTATCTACCTCTGACAGTGATACTATCTCATCATCTTTTTAGGTCCTCTACGGCAACAAGCAGTCAGACTTAAATTTGGGTACCTGTATACAAGGGCACTAAAATGCTTGCCTGAAGTCAGTATTAGGCAAAGAGCTAACGTTTTTGACAATTTGCAGGGTATTATCTAAATATTAAGGAGACCTCATCATTTATTTACTTGTTCTTTCAATCAAGAAAGATTTATTAAATGTTTTGTGAGGCATGTCAGGACTACTGTTTCTACTTCTAAGTTGCTTACAGTGTGCTAGAAGAGATGTAACTCTGTAACACAAGACATGATATTTATTGCTTGTATTCCTCAAAAGGTGGGGGGAGGAGAGCAGAGAATAATTTTGGAAAGCCCAGGGCTGTGGGTGTTCAGCTGAATTGCTCAGGGTATTACGCACAAGAGGCCAGAGGTGAGAGTCTCACCCTCTGTGGACAGGGAGTAGAAACTGAAAGAACATCCAAATGTAGGCGTTTTTATGTGTCCAAGTAAAGACATTTTAGAACTGGACTCCCCCATTTGAATTAGAGCTTTATTTTCTACTAGATAGATGCCAAGTAAAATCCATATATAATTAGCTGTAATAAACTTCTTGAAGCACAGAAAGTAGACAAAAATTAACAAAAAACATGTGCTGATTTGTCACAAAGATAAAGAGGCAAGATTTGGAAAATTCTTATACATACTTTCTCAAAAGTCCCTGAACTATTCAACTGCAGGGTTTGATACACTTTTTAATGTTGCACATGCTTCTGTGATCACAGCATCTTGTTCTCTAGTGTCTTTTTTTCCACAGTGTTTCAAAATCTGCATCTCTTCTCAAAATTTGACACTCATAACTCAATTATGTGTGAATTTCTGGCATTGTCTTTTAACTTGGTCAAACAATAGTTTTCTGAGTTACTTATTACTTCTACCAGAAAACTAAGTAAGTAGTATTAGGCAAAAAATGGGAAGGAAGTGGCCTTTAATGGTTATGCTTCAAATATATCACTAATTGGGAAATTTATCTTTAACGTATCTTCATGTATATCTAAATTTGATTTCCAGTTGGTGCATCACAGCATTTCTTCCATTCCTTCTAAAATTTATGGAGCACCTATAGAGTGAAAGCTCTAGACCCTGTAGGGCTTGGAGAAACTCGCTGTAGAAAAATCAAGGTCCTTTCTTTCTCATGAGCCTGTGACTTATAGAAGATAGTCAGACACATAAATTGTGATATGGTGTTATTAAGTCTTATCTGCAAAGTAGAGGGAGGACATGGAGGTAGAGACAGCCGACTCTGTTGAGGGTGATATTAACACATCTGTCAGAGGAATGGACGTTGGAGTTAAATTTTGAACAATGGGTTCTCCAGGCCAGCCTTTCTCAAACTGTTTTCCATTGTAATAAAAATGTCATATGTCATTGTCATTTATCAATTCTATATGATACACTTGTGTGGGCACAATAAGATTTTGGTAAAAACATAACATTTTATAGGGATATAAGGCATTAATGCCCTAGGAACTTTTTCTTTTATTGCTACTTACAGAAGATTTTGTAAGTATGCGATTAATGAAATTATAAATCTAAAATTAAGCCATTATAATTGGCTAATGAATTAGAAATAAATACGGTTACTTTATTTTTCTCAGTATTTGACTTTGTTTTGTTAATGAGCCTGATTTTTCTCGATGAGTAATCTTAGCAAGGCAATTATATATAGTTAGTTATGATTAACGCCATGTACTGGGTCATTGAATTCTCTCAACAATATTTTATATAGTTACTATTTTTTCTATGTTGCATATTAGGTAACTGAGGTTTAGAGAAGTTAAGTAATTTTCCCATTATCACTCGGCTAATAAAATGGTTGGGACTCTTATCCATGCAGATAGGAACCAGGACTCATGCTCCTAATTACAACACTTGTATGAGCAGAGACTAGATGGATAGAAGTGAGGGAATATCTAGATGGATTGACAGTGAACTCCTTAGAGGAACTGGGTGGGCCAGCCAAGAAAAGCTGGGGAGAAGATGGACTTTTAAAAAATGTTCTAGGGGCACCTGGGTGGCTTAGTCGATTGAGCACCTGACTCTGGCTCAGGTCATGATCTCACGGTTCCTGAGTTTGAGCCCCACATCAGGGTCTCTGCTATCAGCACAGAGCTTTTTTTGGATCCTCTGCCTCTCTTCTGCTCGTTCTCTCTCTCTTAAAATAAATAAATGAACTTAAACATTTTATACCTTTTCTGCTACTTCAATTAAAATAACTTTCATAACAATGAAATACATAACAATACTTTCATAACAATGAAAGTGATATAAATGAAAAAATTAGTCATAGAATTTAAAAACTTTAGCATGTTTTTTTCATTATTGCCATAAATTTTACCCAGGTCATAGGAACTAATGTGTCTTAATTGGCCACAGTGTTGTTAGCATCTTTTTCCTGTGTATGCAGGTAGGGTCACTATCTTTGCTTCTTCATTCATCCATGCCTTTGTTCTCATTTACCTGTATCGATAATTTGTAGAAGTAGAAGACTAGTGCAGCGATAAAATCACTGCTCACTGCTGGCCATGACGAACACAAGACGGGGCATGGGTTATGCATCCTTCCCCATGTGTCAGCTGTGACCCCCACCTCTGTGACCCACTCACCACACATGTTGAATGTCACTTAATGAGACACATTAGGGCAGGGCTAACCTTGAATTTTATCCATTTGTATTTTAGGGAAGTAGGCACAAACTCACATGTCTTATTAGTAATAGCAAATAATTTACAACACATCTTACCGCTGACCCAGACATACCACTGTGTGCTGCTAAACCCGTCTTTTGCACACAACAGCTCCAGGCCAAGAAGAGGGAGAAACGGATTCCAGGCTAATGGAACAAAATGTGCAAAGATGTGGAGGTGTATAAAGCACGTGGTATATTCCAGGAAAGCAAGAAGCTTGTGTGGCGGAAACTTCCCCTGAAAGGGGTGGCAGGGGTGAGGAAATGTAGAGATTAGACTTGAAAGGTATATTCGGGCTAAACTCCAGAGGGCCTGGAAGGGCAAGAGGGTCACTGGCTGTGTGACCTGGGGCATAGTGGATGAGCCTCAGTTTTTTTAGCCTTAGAATGCAGAAAACAGTTTCTTCTCCACAAGGTTGTATTAAATAAGAAATGTGTGTGAAGGGCCTGGCACAGAGCTAGCTGCACACAGCAATTGCTTGCAGCAACCCATCTCACTTTTTTTTACCCTTCCTGTTCCCACACAGATAAAGGAATGTGGACTTTATCACATAGTAGAAAGTCTCCACGATTTTTAGGGAGAACTGCCCCATACATGATCAGAACAGTTAGCTTTATTTCAGAGAGTGCCCTGGCAGCAATATGTCAGGATAGTTTGGAGAAAGGCAAGATTGGAGGGGTCAATATAATGAATCATTTAATCTCAGTAAATTTTACTTAGTAGATTACTTCTTAGGTCCTTAAGATTTTAAATATTCTTAATATGGAATTGACTTTTGTGGAACCTAAGTTCATCTTTTTGTTGCTTCCCAGGGACTACAGATACATAATCTTGATCACGTATTTTCCCTTTTGTCATTTTGTCTGATAGCTGGTTCCTTATATCTACTGTTGCTACGTTCATGTGCATTCTTCCTTGAAATACCACTTTAGGTTTAATCTATGTTTACTCAAGGTTTCAAAGAGGAGCTTCTGTTGCATCATCATCCTAGGAATTCTTTTACTTTTGCATCATGGGATTCACTTGACCCTGAAAGTCTAGGCTAAACAAGAAAGTATTTTCCCTGTAGTACATCCTTTTTAGTTTATCAAAGCATCATGTGTATGGACCTACAATCAAATATTGGCTGTTTCATTTACAACTTATGTGACTTTAGGCAAGTCCCTATCTAAGCCTCAGTTTCCTAGTCTATAAAATGGAGAGAATAGTACCTGCCTAAGGACACAACGGTTACTGAGAGGATTAAATGAGATATGTATAGTGCTTGGCTCATAGAAAATACCTGTATTTTAATTTATTTTCTGAGTCCCTTAAAGTAGAACTTTCCCACCCAAAACATTTTCTGTAATTTTTTTTTCTTTTAGGCAGCAGATTGTCCTGGGAAGCTGTTCATCTTCCATTCCTCCTTACCCACTGCAGAGGCACCAGGGAAGCTCAAAAACAGAGATGACAAAAAACTGATTAATACGGACAAAGAGAAGGTATTTGTAAACAATAGCTCTTTGAAGTATCCATATGTCAGTTTGTAAAGGGGAGTAAAGAAAGAGGGAATGTGTCCTTTGAGTAAGAAAGGGAGAGAAGCTAAATGTAATGTATAAATCTGGGACATTGTATATTAACGAGAATATTTTGAATTGCAAATAATTTAAGAAATTTTATATTCCTAGAGAAACCAATGTCTGAAATAAACTTAAAATAAGGCCTCAAACTTTTCATGTATAAACTGTGTATGAGACTGGGATGATACAAATGGGAGAAATGGGGGGAAATGCAGGAAGAAGATAAAGGTAGAAGGAGAATGTAGCTGGGACCATATAATAGCACTCCTGAGACAGGAAATAGAGGTGCCTGACGCTCACAGTGTGCTTTGCTCAAACCCTCTGACAGAATCACCATGGGGTGGGGGGTAGACAAATCAGTGGGAAGGATAAGACCAGGATATAGGCATCCAGCTACTGGCCACATAACACCAGACAGGTTGTTTCATCTAGGTCTGTAAAGGTAAGACAGCAATGTCTGTTTCATTAGCATTGTCGGAGGATCAAATAAAATTGCACGCACGTGCGCGCGCGCGCACACACACACACACACACACACACACACACACACTTCACACAACATGAGCCGGGCACACACTGGGTGCTCAATAAATGGCTGCTGCACTGATGATTACTGTTAATTCATTCCTTCAGCCCAGTTCACTTGACTGGAAAAAAATTTTCTTTCATTTTAAAAGAATTCAACAGAAATAAAAAATTGAAACCAAAAACATTTTGTGGTTTTCTTTTTCCCTTTGTGCATCTTTTTCTTCAGATACTTTTCCAGCCCCAAACAAATGTCTACGACGCACTGGCCAAGGACTGTGTGGCTCACGGCTGCTGTGTGACCCTCTTCCTCTTTCCCAGTCAGTATGTGGATGTAGCCTCTTTGGGTCTCGTGCCTCACCTCACTGGAGGAACCCTTTACAAATACAACAATTTCCAGGTAAAAGCCAGCAACGTGTTCACCTCAGGTTTTTGTACTGCCATTTAACTTTTGGTGCTTAAATCATAAGAACGCTGTGCCCCCTTGTGGGTAAATGACAAATGTAAATCTAGAGCCAGTGGAGACCATGTATATGTGATTAGGCAATTGCTTTCTTACTCCCTAAGTGTTTGGGAACAGATTGAGCTCATTTAGTCTCAGAGGTGAATTTCAGCGTAAGCTTCAATGATGAGGAAACATATATTCTATATAAAAAGTTTAGTGTTTTAAATATATTTAAGATAATTGTTTTTAATTTTTTTTTAGCATTCATTTTTGAAAGGCAGAGAGAGAGAGAGAGAGAGAGAGAGAGAGCGTGAATGGGGGAGGGGCAGAGAGAGAGGGAGACACAGAAACAGAAACAGGCTCCAGGCTCCGAGCTGTCAGCACAAATCCCGATGTGGGGCTTGAGCTCACGGACTGTGAGATCATGACCTGAGCTGAAGTCGGTCACTCAACTGACTGAGCCACCCAGGCGCCCCTGAGATAATTGTTTTTAAAAGTGACTGTGTATTTGTTTTAAATTGTTACAGTTTTGGGGTCAGTTCATTATACCTCTCTCTTCCAACCCTGGATTGAGAAAGTCATGAGATAGGAAAAATGTCAGCCCTGTACAGACATATGTCTGAGGGCAAGTGGGCTTGCTAATGCTTTACCTTTCAATGTGACAAACCTGTATACCCAGGCACAAGGTGGGCATATTACAAGCTTCTCCTGTGGACAACTGTACCTTCAAAACTTAGCAAATTGGAAGGTAATAAATGTGTGCCTCCTGCAGGCAGGCTGCCTCCTCAGAAAGAAGATACAGAGTAGACTGAGCTATGTCCACCCAGTTCCTTTACTCAAACTTACTAATCAGATAAATCACCTGTCCTCACCTGAGAGGAAGGGGCCAGGGGAATGTCTCTAACTTACGTACCTATACATGGAAACATGGAGTGAGAATAAGTGTTTCCCCAACATAAATGATAAATGTTAATCATCATCTGTTTTTATTTATCATCAATAAAATTATTTTTAATCACCTAGTTACAGATTTATACGGTAAACTAATTAAGGAATTTGTTAAGGCCAAAGATTGCAAATGAAATAAAATTGAAAAAGTTTTAAGAATCCTTTTTAAGACTTCTGGATAAGAGTTTTAATCAAGATTTTAAAAAATAAGGATTGTTATTTTAAATGTTTTGCTGCCATCTGGTGGGGATTGATGCTACTTTATTTTTTAGATGCATATGGATAGCCAACAATTTTTGAATGACCTCAGAAATGATATTGAAAAGAAAATAGGATTCGATGCTATTATGAGGGTTCGTACCAGCACAGGTAATTTTCAATTATACTGTTTTTCAGGTCTCCATTGGTAATTGTTTCCTATTCAAATTAATAACAGGCCAACAGAGAAAATAACAATAAATTAAATAGAAGAAAAATTCCCTTTTTCCTCATCATTAGGTTTCAGAGCCACTGATTTCTTTGGTGGAATTTTTATGAACAACACCACTGATGTAGAAATGGCAGCCATTGATTGTGATAAGGCAGTGACTGTGGAGTTCAAGCATGATGACAAACTTGGTGAAGACAGTGGAGCCTTAATCCAGGTGATTTAAAGCTTATTCCCATCTTTTGTGTTTTAGTTTGTTACAGCGATCACTGGGCAGACTAAAATACCATCAACTATGTCAGTCTTTCTGTAAAGAAGTTGAACTCTATTTCTCCAAAGACAAAAGTCATTAGATTATAGCACTCCATTGTGTATTCTCCAGAGCCTGATTTATATGTGCTGCTTGTATGAAGTAATAATTGTAAGTCCTCACATGAGAGCCCAGCAAACTGTGGTCAGTATTGTAAGCATTAGCAAACTGACTGCCAGCAGAGTTCAATTCTTTAAGGCTTTAGAACCCATTCATTCATTTGTTGCATTCCTACCAAATGTTAGACACCATGTTAAGTACATTATTATGTTATATGCAGCTATAAATAGAATTTGGTTCTGTAGTAAATAAAATTAAGTCGAAGCCATGGAGATTTTGAATTAAGAACAATTATATTGAATGGTTATAGTTTTCAGATACTGTCATCACCCTTAAATAATAAAGAGGTTTGTCATTAAGTTGAGGAAGAACTCTAATATTTATTTTTGATCACAGACATTTGAAGAAGTGGATACTTGTTTGCATTCTTGAAATATATATGTCATCAGCATAAGACTTAAGTACATCATCAAAGTTAGATGTTTGTTTTTGAACATGAAAAGTATTATTTTTGGACCTGAACCCCTGGTAATAAAATCTGAGATATGTGAAAGTACACTAATATGCGTGAAAGCCCAGAGTTACATATGCGTGAAAGCCCAGAGTTACATATGCGTGAAAGCCCAGTTAAAATTTAAGTTTAAACCAGTGAAATGCTACATAGACGCTCAATGTATGAATTGTCATTATTCCTCCCTTATTTGTTGTTATTCAGTCATTAGCAACAATATACAAAAAAAAGTCTGTGGAGGGGTTTAGAGGTCTTTGACCCATATATAGTGCTCTGTAAATGTAAGATCAGACTAGCGTGGGTGGACATGGCTGAGCATAAAAGCATGTGTCCTTGATGTCGCCTCTGCAGTGTGCTGTGCTTTACACAACCGTCGGAGGTCAGAGAAGACTGCGGATTCACAATCTTGGCTTGAACTGCAGCTCCCAGTTGGCTGATCTCTATAAGAGCTGTGAGACAGATGCCCTTATCAACTTCTTTGCCAAGTCAGGTAACACTCCACTAATCCTGTGCTGCTGTGTATCTTGCCTAAGAATTCAGTCAGACTTGTTGGTTAATTGAATTAGTAACTGACAACTATTGTGGAAGCACAGCCTTTCGGTGGGCAAATCCAGAATTTATAAAAACAGAGTGTTAAGGAGAATACTCAGCATCTCCAATTCCAGATTAATAATGAGAGATCTCCGTCAGGCCCACACTATACAGTTCTATTCAAAGTTTCCTTCTTGGGGGCATGGGGGCATTCTGAGTTGAAATTTAGGAAGGTGATACTTAGACTCTTATTATGGTATATGAGTATGCCCTCTGGCACCTGGGGCTAATGGAAGGAGACTGTCCCTAATGTTAGGCTGAACTTGCTTATCCACACCATGATAATTATGAAATTCCATGGGTCTGAGTTGGCCCCTCTTTGGTTCCTTCTCCCCTTCATAACCTCTGTTTGAGATTCTACACCAAGGTTTAGAAGAAACAGCAGTCCAGTCCGTAGGAATTCAGGACATCAGAAGATGGCACGTTGGTCTTTCTTTTCTCCGTGTGTAGAGTTCTGTTTATAATATTCTGTGGAAAAAGTCTGAACTAGTGACCTACCTTCTGTTAGAGGTTGGCCGTTGTTCTCCATTGGGTATGTTGTCATACTTAGTAAAATGGAGAACATTAGCAGATGACTTTAACCTTTTAAACACTGTTATTCCTTGCTGGATGGTCTGAAGATAAGAGCATTTTTTTTATTGTTATTATTATTACCATTTGAAAGGACTGATTTCTGAGCCAGAGCTTTCATGCTCTTTTCATTGTTTTATGCAACTAGCATTCAAAGCAGTTCTATACCAGCCCTTGAAGGTCATCCGGGAAATTCTGGTTAATCAGACTGCCCACATGTTGGCATGTTACCGGAAGAATTGTGCAAGTCCATCTGCAGCAAGCCAGGTAAGCCACCTGTTGTACTTAGATTCTAAAGCGTTACAAGTGATTAGGTGTTCTTTCAGCATTTAGCTTCCGAAGGCTTATGCTGTTCCAGGCACTTGGATGCTATACGTAGTAAACTGTACAACTAAGAAGACTGAGTCTGCTATTTGGAGAGGCTATCGTCTTTTCATAGCCAACATTAAAAAACTCAGTGGCTTTACAAGATGCATGAACCAAAAAATATGTGTGCATTTTGGGTTGACAGTCACTACATTATATATAAATAACAGAATGTTATATGTAAGAAATGTCATAATATAAATGGGATTCTCTTTTGCTTATAAAGAGGGATATTTAGTTGAGAAATGTGTATGCATAAATATATTTTGGCATATTAACAATCATAGTTGACATGAGCAAATGGCAGGAAGGACCTCTTTATATTTTATAAACATGAATATAAGTTATAAATATTAGAATTTTTTATATTTAAAGGTTAATAATAGGTATGAAGAGTTTTAAAGGAAATGTCTCTGGGTACCATCTACTAATATGAAAATTTTAGAAGATCCTTTACATAAATCTCATTTAGACTCTTTCCTGTAAAAGAAAAAGCAGAACCTCATGTTCCCATTTATTTTTGCATCTGTTCTCTTATTCACATTTTTCCCTATGTCAGTCAAAGCTAGATGCCACTTTTCATAATTTTATGTTGAATATCCGAATATAGAATTTGGATTGAAAGAGAAGACAGGGAGCAACAGATGGGGAAACCTTCTGGTTAGCTCATTGTCAAAAGTGGGTGCTGAGAGGACATCTGAAACCCCACTCAAAAGTAAGCCCTTAGCAACAGAGATCATGTAGATAAAATTGGGGGCCAACTTTCATAATCTTGGTAAAGAAGGAAAATAAAACACAGTTTTATCTTGGACCTTTCACAAAAATTCTGTGCTGTTCTGAGTGATTAAATTAGCCATCTCTTCTTCTGTCTCCTGGTGTTGACAGTCGCATAAGCAACTCTTGAATCTATATGTGAGTGCTGATCTTGTTTATTATCCAGGAGATTTGGAACTTTAGTAACTAAACTTCAATACCAGTACTATTTCACAGTGTGCTTGTTCAATTTATACAGAGCCCACCAGATGTACCTGGATACAGTCCAATCATGAGCACTTTACACCCCCGGTTTTACTATTTGTTTTATGGCTCTGGAAACATTAGTCTGTCTCTGGAGTGTCTCACGCTTCAGAAGGATTAGTTGAAGGAGAACAGGTACAGTTAGTGTCCTCAGAAAGTTTATTTGCTAACGTTAAAGCAATTGGATTCAAAGACCTTAAGTTAAAAACAAATCTGTTGCCTATTTAAGAAAAGAAATGAAATCTGCCCGTTCCTTCTGATTTAAAAGTTAAAAGCTTTGTCTCTACTACTAGATCATCTGTTCATGCAGTTTAGTTATTTCTGCAGGAAAAATATTATGATGCCAAATTTTCTCTGAAAAAGTTGATAGAGATTATTTTTCTTATGATGAGATTTTACTTTCTCCATGAGCACATGTAAAAGGTACATTTCAACCAATGATGTGCTTTAAGAAATGACATAATTTAGATATGATTATCCAGCTTGGAGTGGGGAAAATGCAGGGCTTATAAAACTTAGTAACAATAGTATATTAAAATATAGCATTATTTTAAATACATGAAATGGCTGGACTTGGGGTTCTCTTCAGAGAATGTAACTTCAAATGTGCTGCCCTTCCAGAGTTCCTTTGTAAGAAATAATATCTGGGGAGAAATTCCTAAGGAATTCCACTCCTTTACTGTAGAGTCCAAAGTTTCTTTGATCCAAGCAGGACTATTAGGGATCTGGATACTTGGATTATATGACACTGGATCTCAGAAGATCTGCTTTTACTGAATCTCCAGGGCCAGGACTAGCTTGAGGCAAGAGAGGCACTTAGTGTGCAAAGTTTAAGGAGGCCCCTACTCTGGAGGTCATATTATAGATGCTGGTTTAACACCTATAACTACAAACAACATTAAAGCAATTTGTTAAGCTTACATAAGCAAGGTAGATTCTTAAATCTAATAACTCACTGTTCTGAACTTAAGTATGTTACATCATATGGGAGTACAGTGACTTCAAAAGGAAAGTCAAATGGACTTAACTGCAATGTAATAGTTTTTTTTTAATTCACTACTACTTCTGTCATTTCAAAACTACAGAAGAATTCTCCAAATTCAAGCAAACTGGACTTATGTGAATTTTTTTTTAAGTTTATTTGTTTATTTTGAGAGAGAGAGTGTGGGGGTGGGGCAGAGAGAGAATGAGGGAGAGAGAATGAATCCCAAGCAGGCTCTGACCTCTCAGCTCAGAGCCCCATGTGGGGCTCGAATTCACAAACTGTGAGATCATGACTTGAGCCAAAATCAAGAGTCAGACGTTCAACCAACTGATCCACCCAGGCACTCCTCGTTTTTACTCCTTCCTCACCTGTACCTTTTCTCCCCAAGAATAGTGTCCATCTGTTGCCACATTTTCTTCCCCGCTATCTCCTTGTTTTCTTTCACCCTAATTCCATTCTTCTATATCAATTTTCCTCCTTATTTACCTCCTCAGTTTTCTTCTTTCTACCCCTTCTCATCCAGGCTCCTCTGATCACACTTTTAGTCCTGTAGGGTCATCATGAGCCAGGCTCATCCCTCGGTGGCATTTAGGTCAACAGATTTCTAAACTGTCTTAATATGGCCTGATTAATGAGAAGCAACCAGTGAAATTACAAGATTATATTTGAAAAACCATGTGTTTTTCTAAGAATATTCTTAATCCATAATATGTAAGGCTGGATGGCTCTGGGATATGATTATGATCTGGTTCCTACATATTTGATCATATCTTTCCTTGGTTGAAAAAGTGGTAGCAAGCGTTGTCACATAAAAATCTTTTATGCTAGAGAAAAAAAAATTAGAAGAAGAGTATGGGGAAACATGCATTTAACTGTCTTTGATTCTCTGAAGAGATTAGAAGAGGAGGAACAAACTGCAAAGTAAAATTGTCCTGAAATGTTTTACTAAACCATTTGGAAAACTGTCTTACACATTCCTTACTTAGTAGATCATGAGAAGAAACTTAGGATGTAAAGGTTTAAGTTGAGGAGTAAATCCTAACAGAGCCCCAAAGGAAATTTTCTTTTCAGGGTGGATTCTGATAAGTGTATATTCTTTTTCATCATTAAGATAGAACACTAAAAAATAAATGGTGAATTTATAGACCAGATGTTTCTATTTGTAAATTGTCATTATCTCCCTATGTATTCCTTTTCTTTTGAGTATATCCTTTCCATTGACCTACTGTTAAATAGAAGGAAGTGACACTCAGATCAATCTTGATTCTTACCTATTTTTATAAAATTGAGTTGAGAGAAGGTTAAACAACACAGACAGATTATTTGTAATTTTTTTACCCAAGTTATGTTTCTACAAGTGCTGCATTGTGTTGTTATTTGCAGCATCATATTACAATACGTATTTTGAAGTAGAATGAGGTCACATAAGCTAAAGTGGGGATGGAGAGGAGGGTACAGGTGGATTATAAAGACAAAATTAAAATAATTCATTTACTAATTGAAGGTAAAGAAAAAATGAAATTAGGGTTCATCTGGTAGTTAAGTATCTCAAATAGGAAACGTAAGAGGAAGAACATGTTTGTGGAATTGTGGGAGTTTGATTTTGCTTGTTACCATTCAGTAGTGACATACCTAAATCCAGGAAGCATTTCCTGTTTTAGTTTGTATCTGTAGTATTGCAATCTTCTTGTTAGGTTTTATCTATTTATATGTCTGTCATCTTTATTTGACTTCAGGCATCTTGTCATGTAGACTATCCCTCGTTCCTCTGAATATCACTGACACTTTGCTCTATAGAACACGTGACACAGTGGCATTCAATAAGTGTTTGATGAGTTTATGACTAACTGTGTGAGTTTAAGATGCATGAAGAGCATAAAGGAAGAGATATCTCACAGGCAGTCGAAAAAAACACTGTTTTTGAACTGAAGAGGTAGAAGGTGGTAAAATTGATTAGGAATCATTTATTTAACTTTATCTAATAAACGTGTGTGATACTTACTATATGCTAAGTACCATTACATGTGCTTCACAAATTAATAATCATTTAATCCCATGATCATGCTGTTGATCATGGCTATTCCATTTTTAGATGAGAAAACCTAGGAAAAGAGAATGATTTGCCCAGGGTCACACATCTGGTAAAAGGCAGAGTTGAGATTGTATTCTAGGCAGAGTGTGCTGACAGCCACCATGCCAAGCTGCCAAAGTGCTAGATAAAACTAAGTGCCGTTCTGTGAGTACCTACTGTGTGCCAGTTTATATGGTCCAGGTGCTTTGTATGATCTATCATTTAATCCTCAAAATCACCTCAAAAACAATTGATGTTTCCATCTTAAGGATAAAAGCTCAGGGGTTCTTTCTCATAAAGGTCAAGCACATGAAACAAATGACTTTCTTTTTCAGCTTATTTTACCAGATTCCATGAAAGTATTACCAGTGTACATGAACTGTTTGTTAAAAAACTGTGTGCTGCTTAGCAGACCAGAGATCTCAACAGATGAGCGGGCATACCAGAGGCAGCTGGTCATGACCATGGATGTGGCCGACTCTCAGCTTTTCTTCTACCCACAGCTTTTGCCAATCGTAAGTACACTGTGGTGGTGCATTTCCTAGAGGAGTCTGGAAGGGAATCGTATTTTGTCCTTTCCATATGTTATGTCTGGAATATTTTCTTAAGAAGAAGTTTAAAGTCATAAATGCCTTCAGAATGTGTATGTGGGCTCTTTGAGCAAGTGGTGTACATGCGTCAACATGTGCTCAGTATGGTGATGGTGATGGTGATGGTGGGGGATTTGAGGTGTTCCTACTTCAGTGAATTGCTCAGATGATTGGTTTTCTTTTCCTCATTCCCACATTGGCAGATTGAAAAGTCAGTAACAAGTTGGAGCAAGCCAAGCTTCAATTGTTCAAGAAATCTACCTTACAGCATTAAAGGCAACTGATCTGTATCTGTGTATGGGATCTCATGTGCACACATGTATTTGTTTCTATACAATGTATGAATGTCTAAGAGTCACAACATTTCATTAGAATGGCTGTGATTAGCCTTGACCAAATACAATTAAGGATTTACAAATCAGCATATATTTGAGGGCACCTGCATTGTATAAGGGACCAACTTCACTTGCCCTCAGAGAATTTACTTTGCAATGTATTCTACTTATTTGAAGTCAGTCGTTAATGTCTTGAATGCCCCTGTAATCTAGACTAAGCCCTTCCCCCTTGAGACCTAACAAGTTCAACTTATAATTGAGAGATAAAAGAGAGGAAGACTGATGGCTTATTTCAAATTCTTATATTGAAACTCATATTCAGGCTCTCAGTAACAATGCAGTCAGTATCAGAAAGACTTAAATTAGGTTGGGAATTGAAAGCTATAATTCTTTCAATCAATATGAATGTTAGGTATAAATTATTACAAAATGATTGATTTTCAGATAAAGTTGGATTGGCAACAATCTGTATGCCAGAGAAACTAGAACTCTGAGGGATAAGAACATCACCACTCCACTAAAATCCTCTTACCAAGGTCACCAGTGGCTGACATGTTGCTAAATCCAAAGGGCGGTTCTCAGTCCTTCTCTCTTCTTTTTTTTTTTTTTTTTTTTTGAGACAGAGCATGAGCAGGGGAGGGGCAGAGAGAGAGGGAGACACAGAATCGGAAACAGGCTCCAGGCTCCGAGCCATCAGCCCAGAGCCTGACGCGGGGCTCGAACTCACAGACCGCGAGATCGTGACCTGGCTGAAGTCGGACGCTTAACCGACTGCGCCACCCAGGCACCCCAGTCCTTCTCTCTTCTTATTGTCAGCAGCATCTGACACAGTTTATTTCTCCCTCCAGAAACACTTTCTTCACCTAGCTTCTCTGCTTACCCGGCCACTTCTCCTTTCTGCCTTTGCTAGCTTGTCCTCTTCTTTCTGTCAGGCTACCCTGGGGTTCAGTCCTTGGGAAGCTTCTCTTGTCTATCTACACTCAATCCCGTGTAGGCCTCATCTGACCTTTCAATGCTGTTTATATACTAATGATACCCATGTTTATATGTCCATCCATACCATATGGGTCCTGAACTCTAGATGTGTCTATCCTGCAGCCTATTGAGCATCTCTCTCTGGGTGTGCAATGGGCACCTTAAACCAAGCCCTGATTGCCTCTCCAAGCCTGCTCTCCGGCAGTCTTCTCCATCCCCATTTACCACTACTCTCTCATGCCAATTCTTTAGGCCAAAACTTGCGGTCACTCTTGACTGCTTTCATTCCTGCATCCATCACATCTCATTTACCAGCAAACATGTCAGTTCTCCTTTCCAAGAATATTCAGATTCTGACCACTTTCTCTCCACCTCGTCTGTCATACCCAGGTTCAAGCACAATCATCTCTCCCATGGACTGCTGCAGTACTCTCCTAACAAGCCTTCATGTGTGCACCTTTGCTTCTTCAGTCTGTGTTTGGCGTAAAAGTTAGAGTGATTCTCTTAAAATAACTGGCCATCCCTCCACTACTCAGAACACTCTGGATTTCCCATTTCAGTAAACACCAAATCTCCTACTGCCTTTGCCAAGTGTCATCTATACTACCTTCCCCTCCTTTCTATCTGACCTCATCTTTTGATCCTGAAACATCGGAGACAGACTCTTGCTTTGGATCTTTGCACCACCTGTCCCCTCCATCTGGAATGCTCTTCCTCAGTTATCCCTATGGCTCCTTCTCTCACCTCTTTAGGTCTACTCAAAAAAGTTACCTTCCCAACAAGCCTTCTTGGATTACCCTATTTAAAATTGTAACCACCAGCACTAGCACTGACATGCCCTATCCCACTTTCCTGCTTCTTTTTTTCACAGCACTTTTATTAAAACCACTTAAAATTCGATGTATTTTACTTCTCTTATTTGTTGCTTCTTATTTCTTCCCAAAAAAAATTATTAACTGTTCAAGGCAGCTTAAACAGTGACTGTCTAATAGCTAGAATAATGCCTGGCACATGGTGGGCATTTCTTAAATATGCCCTGGATGGAAAGAAGGGAGGAGGGAGGTGAAAGGAAAAGGGGGAGAGGGGAAGAAAGGAAGGGAAGGAGAACACACTTACTAACTCTCTTGCCTTTGCCTGCACAGCACACGTTAGATATCAAGAGTACTACACTACCTGCTGCTATTCGTTGCTCTGAGGCCCGTCTTTCAGAAGAAGGGATATTCTTATTGGCTAATGGTCTAAACATGTTCTTATGGTTAGGAGTTAGTAGCCTACCAGAACTGATCCAAGGAATATTTAATGTGCCATCTTTTGCACATGTCAACACGGATATGGTGAGTATTTTTTTTTTCATTATTTTTGTGGTAACACACAAACTCTTGAATGTTTTGTGCTCATGTGCAACCATATAATACAAAGTAGAGGAAACGATAATGGCATGCAGTTCTTTATAAGAAAGAGAATTTCATGTTTTAATGAATAACAATGAGCTGGTATAAAGTTATTTGTATAAAGTATTATCAAATAACCAAAATATATGACTTTAAATAGGGATTGCCAGAACTTCCAGATCATTTGCTATGTGTTAGTCACTGTGCCCTAAATACTTTAAATACACCATTGCATTTAATTCTTTCACAAATCAGTAAGACAGACATCATCATCAACATTTTGTGCATGAATCGATTGAGCTTTGGAGACAAGTTCTTTCAGGTAGCAAGTAGCAGAGGTAGAAAGCGAATTCAGTTCTTACACTCAGTACTCTTCTCTGGTGTTGAACTCAATATTCAAAAGAAAGCAGAAATCTTGCATCCATATTTAGCTACAGACTAAAACTGTGTCAGATTAATGAGTTGCAGAATAACAATCTCACAAAAACAGGTTTTATTCCCCTTTGTTTTAAATAAGTTATATACTCCACTCATTACAAAAGAGATTGTGGATTTGTTGTAAAATGAATACAAATGACTTTATTTTTAAAGTATCCTAGGAAAAACCAGCAGTTGTAATTTGTTTGAGAGTATTTATTGCAAATCTTATTTGTAGACCATTGTTGCATGAGCACCATTGCTATGAAGGTTATTGTCTTATTGTACTTCATGGTGCATTTCTTACGAATTCACATGTAGAACTCAGCAGATAGTTTGTTCCCTGAGGCCTCACTTGTATGATGGCAAGATGAATTAAGTCTAGTTAATTCCCCAATTTCTGTTATGAAGGTAAATACATAATATCCTGGAGGAACAAGCAGGATCAAAATTCCACCTCTGTAGGTGGTCAGTTTAGGGAGCTGCATATCTGTTATGAATGTCAAAAATATATTTTGGGGACGCCTGGGTGGCTTAGTTGGTTAAGCATCTGACTCGTGACTTCAGGTCAGGTCATGATCTCACTGTTGTGATCTTGAGTCTCGAGTTGGGTTCCGTACCGGATGTGGAGCCTGCTTAAGATTCTCTCTTTACTTCTCCCTCTGCCCTTCTCCCCCCACACACACTCTCACTCTCTCCCTCTCAAAAAAAAAAAAAAAAAAAAAAAAAAAAAAATACATATATATATATGTGTGTGTGTGTGTGTGTGTACATGTGTATATATATATGTGTGTGTGTGTGTGTGTGTGTACATATATATATTTATATTTTAAAAGAATTAAAGGTGTCCATATCCCATTAAGAGACTATTTCTAAAGACCTAGAAATAGTAAGATCTTTGCATGTGGTTAAAATTAAGGAATGATTAGAAATGCAATTTTTAAAAAATAAAAAAGTTCAAGTTCAATAGACAAAGGACTGTGAATCTGAAGAATGTTTATATAAAATTTAAGGAAGCCTCCTCATCTGTCACAATGTATTGTTAGAGTAAGTGTTAAATGCGTATTTGCTGAATTTGCTGAATGTACATATGAAATCACCAGCCTGTTTACCACAGAGCAGCAGATTAGTAGGTTTGTGCTTATACCAGTGTGCCTCCTTCGACCTTCTTCAAAAAAATAAAACAAAAGAAAAAGCAAATGTCACTTTGATTTTAGAGACAGTTGGCACTTCGAAATATGTATGTGACGTATACTTATGTTGTTTGTTACATAAAAAGATCTACCTTAATGTCAAAAAATACACATAGGGGATGGAATGTAAATATAAATAATGAATTTTCTGCCTTTTTCTTTCTTTCTTTTTTTTACAATTCCTGTGAAAACTACCGTCCATGATCTTTTCCTGAGGCTTGAGTCTTTGTGGTAAAATGTTCTACATTTTTTTTAAGTTTTCCCCATTTATTTTATTAAAACAATTTTTTTTAATGTTCATTTATTTTTGAGAGAGGGAGAACATGAGCGAGGGAGGGTCAGAGAAAGAGGGAGACAGAATCTGAAGCAGGCTTCAGGCTCTGAGCTGTCAGCACAGAGCCCGACACGGGGCTCAAACTCACGAGTTGCAAGATCATGATCTGAGCCGAAGTCACTTAACCGACTGAGCCACCCAGGTGCCCTGAATTTTACTGTCTTACTGGAAGAAATGAAATTCAGATTCTTCATGTCCCCTGAAGGCCATGTGCAGTAGTTATCTTTTATAAACTATTAGCCAGATTTCAGAAACATCTCAGGGGGCATATTCCCCTTGAGAAATCAGCATTTGGTGGTTTGTTTTAATCTTGGAACAGTAGTATTTGGATGGTGTTTTCTAAACATGGTCATGATTCACGGTCCTGCAACTGATCCACTGAAGGAATAAAGTACATCCTTTTCTCCTGTGACAAAGCCTTGAAAGAGACATCTTACAGAGGGATTAAACGTCATGGTGTATGATCCAAAGATATCCTTTGCATAAAACATATACCCGTTGTGTCATTTAAGTGATGTACATGTGTCAAATTTCAGACAATATTTATTTTCAAATGATGGAGAGTAAATTGGTGGAAATGTATGCCAATAAGAATGAATAATTTTCAGTGCATTTTTTTCACAATTTTTGGTTTTTAGGTAAACAGACTAAGTCAAAAATCAAATATATGGTCTAGAAGGATTTTTTTTTAACTTTAACATTCTAATAATCTCATTACCAATTACACTGAAGCTTAAACTTTGATTTTCTCAAATTTAGACATTACTGCCTGAGATTGGAAACCCGTACTCTCAAACACTCAGAATGATAATGAGTATTATCCAACAAAAGAGGCCATATTCAATGAAGGTAAGAATGAGATTTTATTTTTTCCTTTATTCAAATTTTTAAAAAGATTTTACTATTATTTTTTAATTAATTTATTTATATTCAAGTTAGTTAACATACAGTGTAATATTGATTTCAGGAATAGAACCCAGTAATTCATTGCTTACATATAACACCCAATGCTCATCCTAACAAGTGCCCTCCTTGATGCCCATCACCCATTTAGCCCATCCCCCCACCTCCCCTCCAGCAACACAACACTTTGTTCTCTATATTTAAGAGTCTCTTATGGTTTGCCTCCTCTCTGTTTTTATCTTCTTTTTCCTTCCCTTCCCCTGTGTTCATCTGTTTTGTTTCTTAAATGCCACATCTGAGTGAAATCATATTTTTCTTTTTCTGACTACCTTATTTCGCTTAGCATAATACACTCTAGTTCCATCCATGTTATTGCAAATGGCAAGATTTCATTCTTTTTGATCATCAAGTAATATTCCATCGTGTATATATACCACATCTTCTTTATCCATTCATCAGTCAATGGACATTTGGGCTGTTTCCATAATTTGGCTATTCAAGTTTTTTTTTTTTTTTTAAATTTCATTACAGACTTTTAAAATGCATGTCCTATATTTTTATAACATGATCTTTGATAGAAAACTCACACTGACCTTAAAAATCTACCTACTTAACAGATACAAACATAAAAAAAAATAGATATCACCACAGGTTAACCATGGATTATTTTAGTAAGTACTAACTTAGTAATCATGCAGATCTTCATGGCTTAATAGCAACTGATTTCATTAACAGACTGTGGAATGACTGCTTCAGTGCTTAAAACTACTTAATTACAGAAGTATCATTCAGAACATTTTTTAAATTTTTTTATAACTTCAGAATTGTGATCTCTGAGTTTTGTTATCCTAGCCCTTCTAAGCCCTTCAAGGCCTCAAGTTTGGGTAAAAGAATATAAAATATCTATAATTCAGGAAAATTATGCCTTATTACCAAGTCCCAGCTACTCACCCATCTTCCTTCTCAAGTTAATATTGAGAAGATTCAATATTAAAGTCTCCTAGAATTTGAAATGTACAGATGATGGTGGTTTATTATGGTGCTATTCCCTGCAGAAGTGTAAGACATTCACCTAGACGCAGGCCTTTACAACATTCAGAATATTATGGGCCATTTTCCCCTGAAACATAAATATGATAGTAATCTAAGTCATATCCTTGACTGTGAAAGATATTCATGCATGCAAACATCAACTTTAGGCAGAGCTTAGGTAAATTGAACTAATGAAGAGCTTTATAACTTCTAGGGTGCCTCGGTGAGCACAGAACCTTTCCAGAACTATTTTCACACCACACACAGTTTTAAATTTTTTTAATGTTTATTTTTGAGGGAGAGAGGAGGGGGTGGGAAGGAGACAATGTTTGCAGGAGGGGCAGAGAAAGAGAGAGAGAGAGAGACACAGAGGATCCCAAGCAGGCTCTGCACTAACAACAGAGAGCCTGATGTGGGGCTCGAAACCATGAACTGTGAGGTCATGACCTGGGTGAAGTCGGACGCTTAACCAACTGAGCCACCCAGGTGCCCCTACTTGGGTTCAGTTTTAGGGAAAGACCTAGAGATGGCAGAGAAGGCTCAAACTAAACACATTCTTCACATGACACTGAACACCCTCGAGGCATGTAATGAAACCTAAGGTCTCATGAAACAAACATTGAAAAGCACTGGTATTGAATACATAGCAGTGATGATCCGTATACCTTTATCCTAGCTGCAGCAGCTACATCCCCACAACCTGCCTCATTTGCAGAGAAGAGTCTAGACTAAACATAGAGATCATGTGCCCAAGAGCCTCTCCGTCTAGGAAAGATAAAACTTGTCTCTCTGCTTTCTCCCACCTGCTCCAATAGTGGGAGGTCATGTTAGCTTTAATTATAAAAATACCTGGGGGGCACCTGGATTGCTCAGTGGGCTAAGGTTCCTACTCCTGATCTCAGCTCAGGTGTTTATCTCCGGGTCATGATTTCAAGCCCTGCACTGGGCTCTCTACTGGGCATGAAGCCTACTTAATCAAATCAGTCAATCAATCAATCAATCAATCTGGGATAAGCTCTGAATACATGTGAATAAGATAAAAGCAGTTGCATGTTAAATAATTTTGGCTTGAATACTTAAATCAGATTTTTTATGTGCCACTTGCAAATGTATCTGTTGCTTATAAGATTTCTTTGGCTTCTTCAAGAGGTATATTATCTGTGTAACAAATTTGATCTACAGATGTTAGAGTTGAAAGGAAGCTAGAAGATACCTCATTCACCTGCTGCCTTTCAGCTCCCTCTAACACCATCTAACAGATAGTAAAGTGAGACTCAGAGGAGCTCACTCACTTGGTTACTCTCTCAGAGCTAGATCAGGGCAGATGAAGGCCTAACTCCAGTGCACTCAGCATTGATACCTTTGTCTCTGACATTTGAAAGTAGACTACATAAAGGAAATAAAAACACATTTATAGAATCTTTAAATCTCTTCTAAAGAGTCATGGTTGAATAGGAGAACAAAAACTGGACTGGAAGGGTCAAGAACACAAAATCAAATCCAGAAGCCACTGCTACCTTCTAGGCTATGCTAATTAGCTTTTCAGACCATCGACTCTTTTAGACCTCATCATTGTCTGCATAGTCTTACTTTGTGGAGGAGCAAAAAAAGATTTCTCTCACAGTATATCTGGGAATATTACCTCAATCAAACGTCTCACTGATAAATTCTAGTCCTGCCCTGCTCAAAGTTCTCTGTGCTCCAAGTGTTTGCCATTCTCTTCTTCGTGTGTTTTCTACATAACTCCCCTCCCACTGGCTTCTTTCTAGTTTATAAGCTGTTCAAATCTACTTTCATTGAATCTTCTTTCTCCAAGATTCTGTTTCCCTTTCCTTTTATTTCATTCTACAAATTTGTATCAAATGCTAGCAATGTACCAGGCATTGCATGTTTCTTGAAAAAGTCATCTGTTAACTGCTTCTATTTCCTTATTCCCATGTCTCCAGTTATCTGAAAATGGCCAAACCGCCAAGAAATTGATTCTCAGTCCCTTTACAGCATTTACAAAATCAAATGCTACCTGTTTTCTCAAATGTTCTCTTCTGTCAGCTTTTAGAACATCATATTCTTATGATGCTCCTTTCTCACTGAACTTTTTCTTTGGCTTCCTTTCATTTATCTGCCCCTTAAGAAGAGCTGGTGTTCCCCTTAGTTGTGTTTGTGGCTCTCTTCCCATTCAGTTCATTCTTTGGGGGCCACCCTAATCACTCTCATCATTTATCTATTTCTTATGAGGCAGGCAATGAGAAATGAGAATGGCTTTGAAGGACAATGATTCCTTTTTTAAAAATTTTTTAATTTTAAAAAAAAAATTTTTTAATGATTATTTTTGAGACAGAGAGAGACAGAGCATAAATGGGGGAGGGTCAGAGAGAGCGGGAGACACAGAATCTGAAGCAGGCTGCAGGCTCTGAGCTGTCAGCACAGAGTCCGACACGGGGCTCGAACTCACGGACTGTGAGATCATGACCTGAGCCGAAGTCAGACGCTTAACCGACTGAGCCACCCAAGTGCCCCTGAAGGACAATGATTCCTTAAGGCCACTGGTACTGTGACCTGGAAAATATAAACTGGGACCACTTGAAATAGTACTTCCATGAAGAGGGTACCTAAGAGGTTGGGAGGGACACCAGCAATAATCATTTTAATATTCTCTTCCTATTCTACAAAGCTATGTCCCTCCCTTTGGAAATGTAAAGGGAGAAGGATTATAAAATATGGATTCCCCAACCCACCCCAGTATTTTTTTCCTCATCTTTGTGTGATCTAAGACCACCAACATGTCAAGACAGCTAAGACAGTTTGCCATACTTCCATGAATCTGCTTCCTGAGACCATCCACTATAGTTTCTGTGCCATGCTGGAATGAGTGGTGGCCGGCTCAACTTTGTAGAGACTCAAATGGTACAGCAGGATATTTGTTACTTAAAGCTCAGTTTCTCCCAAGGCTGAAATTCATTTCCTATTCTATTTCCCACCTCAGATCATAGCCAAACACACTTCATCAAAGGAGGTTTTACAGTGAGCATCATGGGAAAATGGCAGCAACAGAGAATACCCCTCAGATATGTAGTATGAACTTCTTCCCATTAATTTCCATAGAGAAATTAAATTCTAAAGAAATTGGATCCTCAAATTCTTCCCTTCATAATGTCTCATTCTGCCCAGCCTCAGCCTGGGCTGTTTCACTGAGGCCAAACACATTGCCGTTGCCCATCACGGCCAATAGTAGAATCCTAGTGGCATGTGGGAAAAAGTGGATACCACCAGTAAAAAAGAAAAGGGGCTTGGCTTCAGGCTCACCAGGATGCAAGTCTTAAACTCCTTTGGAGAAGTTTCCCTCGAAGGTTAGTTTTGCTCCCCCATGTTGGGGTGGAGCACACCTGTCCAACATAGCTGTTCCCGTGCTGCCTCCCTGTGCCAGGCACTGACACCTGAAAGCCAAGACATCACACGTGTCCATATCCACATAGAATTAGCTGAGTTGTGTGGTAGCAGCAGCAGCAGCAGCAGCAGCAGCAGCAGTTTTATATTTTAATCAGGTCAGGGTGGTTTAAAGCTTATCAGCCTAGGGCCCAGGCCAAAATAACATAAAGGAAAAAAGCAAACTGTGTTGACAAAATTATCCTGCTTGATAACTAAAGCAAAAGTGGGGAGGGTCAGGCCCTCCTAGTCAAAATGGCAGATACCTTCCTTGCTGCAGCTGGTAACTGCAGACCTTTCTGGTGGTTTCACCTGGTGAGAGGAAGTGAGGGGATACCATGGCTCCTCCAAATTATACAGGAAGCAGGCAGGGGGACATTGTTTTGCATGTGTGGCTCCATTAACTCCACTCATAGCTCAATCAGATCATCAGACCATCATCTCTGACTTCCTGAAACAGGAGTGAGTAGAGACCAGCTAGATAGAAGGGCTCCAAGTGTTCATGACAAAGCTACCCCCTTCTGGGCTTCTTTCCCCTGCGCTTCTTCCCCTAGAGCAGCACTGTCCAAATAATGCAAGCTGCAGATGTGATTCTAAATTTTCTAGAAGCCATGTTAAAAATGTAAAAAAAAAAAAAAAGTCATTTTAATAATATATTATTAATCCAGTATATCCAAAATATCATTTCCACGTGTATAAGCAGTTACTGAGTTTTGCATTTTCTTTTTCCTACTATGTCTTAGAAATCCATCGTGTATTTTACATTTATAGTACAACCCAGTTCAGACTAGCCATGTTTCATGTGTTCAATAATCACACATAGCTGGTGGCTACAGTACTGGACAGCATGGCCCTAGATAATTTCTGTAAGCAGGGAACAAGAGTCCCCTGTGCGATCCACCTCGGTGGTGCCTCTCAGATCTCCTCCCTTTCCACCATCACTGCTCTGTAATTCAGATCCTGACCATCTCCCACCTAGACACCTCCCAACTGCTTCCTACCTAGCTTCCCTCATCTCCTAATGCATTCTATATGCTACCAGTTCACTGTCTCATTTTGTTCTGCAGCACTTTCACTGGATCACAGCCCCTACAAAAGCTTAGACTCATTAAGGTAGTTTGTCCCTAACCTTCCACTGACTGTAAGACTGTTAACTCACATCTAGCCATGTCTGTCTTTGGCACATGGTACATGGCACCCCGTTATGGAATGCTCTTTAAACCCTACCCCACCCCCATCCTTAAGGAAATCCTACCTTATTCTTTAAGGCTCAAGCAATAGTTAACTACCACTGTGAAGCCTTTCACATAATGGTTTTTCATGTTTCATTGTTGGAACTTACAGTTGTATGTCTTGGGTTTTTATGGTTTTGGGGTCAGTGCCTTCCTCCACTCTAGATAATAAGCACTGTCCCATCATTTTATAAGGCCTTACACACAGTGGACATTATGTAATTTGGGTGAAATTGAAGCATGTATAATTGAGCCACATTCAGAGAATGTTTATAAATCACCTACCTTGTTATTTTTCCTAGTTGACAATAGTAAAGCAGCGAGAGCAGCCAGAAATGGTTTTCCGACAGTACCTGGTAGAAGACAAAGGACTTTATGGAGGATCATCTTATGTGGATTTCCTTTGTTGTGTTCACAAAGAGATCTGCCAGCTGCTTAATTAATTGAATCTTCTCTGTTGTTGATGTTGCATTTTTAAGGAGATCATCTCCTTCTTGGTGCCTAATTCTTCAGATGATAACAGGCTAGTTTTGATTTCTTGCTCATTTTCAAAATAGCTTTTCCAAGAGGACATTTAGGACTTCAGCTTTGGTGCTCAGGTATAAAGTCAATGAAGGTACAGTGGTACCTTTTAAAGGGAACAGTCTATTTCTGATTGCACAATTTTTAACTGTTAAAATCGATACAGTTTGCATTTCATGAAAGGCATAGTTTACAGAACTGTAAACATTCTTAATTTTCTTTCTTTGTGCTAGACATATAAATTATTTTTCAAAATGTATAGATTTGGGGTAAAAAGTTGTCTTGGCTCTCCCATTTGCAGTGAGGGAAAAAAACAATTTTTACATTATACCTAATTTTTTAAAACCATGTAACACCCCTTGAACATGTTTTTCAACTTAAGGTTTGCATAGCAGACTTTTAATAACCTTGGAATCTATTTGGTAGAACAATTTGTGTTCTACTTTTTTTTTTCATAATTATATGTTGTGTATGTTAAAACTATTTTCCAGTTGTTTTGTCTATAAAACTGTCTTTATCTATATTCTTAATGGTTCTCTGTACAATTTTGAGGGTTTCTACCTGTATATAATGGATCTTAACCAGTACCAATAAATCACTTCATATGCTCTTACTCAACAGGTAGAGAGCATTTTTTAGGTATTTTGAGATTTTAAAATAAGGGTCATACTGTGTCTTGGATAAAAGTTGTTTACAAGGCTCACTAAGAAAAAATGGGGAAAACTATTTTTTTTTTGAGGGTTGGGAAGTGTTAAGTGAATAAATCAGTCTAGGAAATATCAGAGACTATGTACTTGAGAATTGCATTTTTAAAAATTCTCCAGTATGTCCTTATGGGCAAATAATAGAAATGGGTTATATGAGATCATTATTAATAAATAAATATAAACCTAGGAGAGTGGTTTTGAGTGGTATGACACAGGCATCTGTCCTGTATCTGCCCTAATTCAACTCTGATACTAGTGATATGAATAAATAATAAGAGTTAAGTATACTGAGTACATATAATGTTGTAAGAAGTACACTATATGTTTTGAGAACATTTATTCCTCACAGCAACCCTAATCTTATTACCAGCCCCATTCACAGATGAAGAGATAGGCTTGAAGTGAATAAATCAGGACCTTGTCTACGATTGCATGGCTAGTAAGGTTTATTTATAAATCAGTAGATGTCATGAAATTGAGTAGAATAACAAATACACTGACAGAATTAAAATCTCTTCCCATGTTAACTGGCATGATATTTCAGACTGACTCGGATGAGTTTAACAAGAAGAAATGTATGATCCTGAACTTGTGTCCAGAAAAATGAACATGCAGATGCTCCTTGGAAACAACGGTAAAACAGAACCGAGGGAGTTTGTCAGCATGAATCTGTAGTGAGATGAAAGCAAATGTGATCTCAAGTTACTCTATTACCAGAATAACCTCTCAGATGAGTAGAGCTACTCTGAGGTGAAACCACATTGAGATGTGTGTTCAGTTCTAGGCACCATGCTCCATGTGAACTAGAAGCCCAGAGCACATTCCTTGATTCACTCGAAGATAAGTCTCTGATTGCTCTGTATGTTCCCTAGGGTAGAAGACCAGAAACAATATGTAGAAGTGACAAGGTGCCACTCAGTTGAAAGAAGAACCTACTAAGTAATTAGATGCTCAAAGAGTGTGCCATTCTGGGAGGTAGTGTGTTCTACATATTTATTTATTGCACATCTTCTATGTGCCAGACGCTATGCCCTCTACTGGAGAGACAGACAACAGTGAGCAGCACAAACAAAATCCTCTCCATCTCTATAATTACAGTAGTTTTCATTAATGCTGTGACATGCCATAGTATTTTGTTATTTCATATATAAATTTTATATTATACATTTTATGTGTGTATATATATATAAATTTATAATATATATTTACATATGTAACATAGAAATAAAATCAGGTATATGTGATATAACCTAGTCTAGCTAGCGGGCACGTATAGTCAGTAAAGATTTTCCATTAGTTATATTAAAGCTGGGACCTGAAAGAATTAGTAGACATTAGCCAGGTAAATGAGAGTATTGGTAAATATGATGAAGGCTCAGAGCGGGAGAGAGCACGTATCACCCTTTCAAGAAACTTGCAGAACTTAAACTTAGCTGGAACTTACTAGGGAGAGACAAAGTGACCAAAGATAAAGCCTAAGGGATAGTAAGAGTGAGTCCTAGTCAAGGGGGAGTTTAGATTTAATCCTAAAGGCAAAATGAAGACAATCAAACTGATTTCAGTAAGTGACAGGACTCTCTTTAGGAAGATCACTCTGGGGTTGTAAAGTGGTAGAACTAGAAGCAGAAACACCACTTAGGAGGCTGAGTAGTCTACTGGAGTATATGGCGGCCTGCACTAAAATAACAGAGGGTTTTGACAGAGGGAGATAAGGAGATGAAGTTAGTGAAGGAGAAGTGTTTCCCTCAGAAAGGAAACACCGGAGTAGATGCGGACTGTGTGTATGTGTGAGTCTCTGTTTGCACAAGAGGCAGTAGTTTACAGCTGTCCATGCTGAGGTAGCTTGCAACCTATGCAGGTGGGATAAACTATACCTAAAAGTAAAGGCCTAAGCTCAAGCAAAAACTCTGGGCTGGAAATTTGCAAATCATCTACGTACAGAGAAAGAGAAATGGCACAAGATGAAAAAACCTCTGACAAGACTGGGAGAAGGGCCAGAGAGGTAAAAAGGAAAACTTGGCAAGAGGATGTTACAAAGCTAAGGTAAGAGGGGTGCATGCAGAGAGTGGGGCAGCCAAATTAACAGCCTTCCTAGAGGGAACTTAAAGACTAAAAGGGTTGGTGGAATTAGTTAAAAAAAAAAAAAAAAAAAAGGTCATGGCTGAGTTTGGTGAGAGCAGTTTTACAGGGTGAGTGAACTTGAATGCTACATTGGAATATGTTGAACAATGGGAGTCAGAGTGGAGGCAACTCAAGAAAGTGATGAGAGAGTCACAGAGGAAGGACAGGATTTTTTTATTTTAAGACAGGGATTTGACATTTAAATGCTGGTGGAAAGAAGCCAGTATTATGTTGGAAAAATAAATAGTGGCAGTACTGTTTCATCAACAGTTCGAAAAATGTTGAAGACTAAAGACAAAAAAAGGTTTAAAAGAACAAGATTCTTAGAAGGCAGAAGATAATATAATGCAGAGTACAAATAGATTAGCTTTCAATGGGAAGAGAAACCCAATACATAATGGAGGTGCTCCAATAAATCCTGAAGGACAACTTGCCAGAAATGTTGAGTGCTGTTCTAAGGTGTTCTGCAATAGAGCATCGTGGTTTCTGGAACGAATGACATAGGTTTCCATACCAGCTCCACCCTGAAATTGAACGTCAGGGCATGTTAGAAACCTTTCTGCCTTGGTTTCCTACTCATTTGTTAGTAAGTGTTAAAGGTTTAGAATAGTCCCTGATACACAATGCTATTTAAGTGTTCATTGCTGTTATTTTATTAGTATTTTTTATTTTTTATTTTTGTTAAACCTGCTAAGGATCACGAAAACTAGGACTACTCTGATTCCTAATTGTATTTGCTCTTGATGCCATGAGTATATTAACTGGTATCCTCGAAATCAAGCTATCTTTAAATGCTGTAGAAATGTCCAATTAAATGACGGTTTCAGAAATTAAAATAAATTTATCAATGAGAAAACTACTTAAGCTGCTTTAAGTGTTAAAAACCCAAACTTGTAAAATATAAACCAAAGACAACAATTTGTATTTTGTGTTTTGAAGAACTATTATGAAAAATAAGAGTTTACTCCCTCAAGAAAGCATATCTTTGAGGAAGTTACTAAATGGCATTACCTTCACTTCCTAGAAGTAACCGGATAACAGGAGACTGAGCATCATTAGGAATGATATATTAATGTATTTTTTTAATGTTCAGTCACATGGGGACATGTTTCCTATTAATAAACCAATAAAGAGTAAGGATCAAATTTTAGATCATGTTCTGGAATAGGGCAAGATATTCTGAAATTGTGTATTAGCTCCACTAGGAGGCGTTATATACTAAAGTGTCTGAAACCTTCCAGAAAGGTTACTCAGTAATCTTCCAGAAAAGGTAATTCTTTGCAGAGAATTGACTTCGTAAATTTTAACTGCTGAAAACACAAGATGTAATGCTGACCATACCAGATAAAAAGAAAGAAAATCTCCGAGGAAAGAAGCAACAGAAATCCCTTAGTCATCATCTTTAATGGGTATTTCCTGGCCTCTTCTTAAGACACTGATAAGAAGTTTACTACTGCTTACTCCCAAACAGCCATTTATGAACAACTCTGTAAGAAAATTATATTTAGCACATTGTTTTCCTTAAATTTTTCTTTTTGGTGCTAGCTGTGTTTTAAGGCCACAGATGAAGTCTTCCTTCACTTGATAGTAGTTCTCAGAGTTTAAAGCTAACATATATTACTATTGTGTCCCTTCCAGGCCAAACCCTCCCAATTCCCAAAGCATTTCCTTGTAAACATGATTTCCAGAGCCATTGTCATCCCAACTTAATACATGAAAATCCAGTTTTAACTCATATAAAGAACAAAGTCAATTTGGGAAAGCAAAATGACCAGTGTCTAGTTAAGGAAACTATTATTCAATAATATTGACTGCAGATGGTCTCAAGTACATGGTTATGCGAAAACTTTCAGGGTGTGCTTTTTATTTTGAGAGCATTATAAAGTTTTTACCAATTACACATACAAAACTCTTTTGCAATAAGAATTTCCCATTTTAAGATATTTTATATAAGACTTCAGTTTCTTAAGTCCGTATTTTTCAAACAGGTTATTCCGTGAGTCCACAAAACACTTTCTTTAAATACATCTTACTCATGTTTGAAAAATACAGTTTTAGGATATCCCATGGGGTTTAATGTTACCCAATCAATGTTTTAGGGCCCAATATGCCTAGGAAAAAGAGGTTACTACATTATGAATTACGGGAAAGCAGATATAGCAGATATGAATTTACAACAGTAAACTCTAGTGTGCAAAAAGGTGTCACGTTTTAAAAATGAATCTTTAATCTCTTTTTCACAGGACTGGCAGGGAAGGTTTACTATCTTTGGCTCACACTGATGACTTGTGTCAAAGCCTCCCCACAGCTCCTGAATTTCAGGACTTCTCTGCTTCCATAGTGTGCTTCTGGGAAATGTATGTGTAGTCTAGGGACCATCACTTTCCTCAGTACACCATTCAGCTATTTCCCAGTGAGGCCCTCCCTCTCTGAGGCAGTGTTACTGCCAGCAGCAGTTTCCCAAGACTTCTGAGTGTCACCCTAAGCCAGTCCTCAACTATCCTGTCCTCCCACTCTTGGGCAACCTATTCTTAGTTCCACTATTATTTATGGGAGGAATGTAGTGTAACTTTTTACTTAAGCTATAATCAACAAGGTGATACAGATGGAGTAAAACCATTTCCCTTACTCTTTACTTTGTAGGTTGCATTTGGTAGAGAAAAAATTTATTATCTGAGGAAAGAATCTGGTGTCTTTAAAGTCAGATGAGGGGAAATTCATTCTATAAATCTGCTAAGCGGTAAGTCAGTGGAAATTACTGTCTCTTCAGTCTCAAAAATATTGTTGAGAGAAAAAAAAATCCTTATTAGAAAAACACAGTCCTCTTACGCGGCCAAGAAAGCACCAGTAGAAGGAAAAGGAAGTGGCAAGAGAAGAATATTAAAAATCCTCTGGGCCTTACTTCCAATTATTAAGCAAGCAAAGGAGTATGGGACTATTTATTATGCACTATGAGCCATATATTAAAAGTTGAGAAAGCACACTGCTGCCTTTTTATGAATGACAAAGACTCATTTCTGAGAGCACAGGCAGCAGAGTTGTAAGGTCTAAATGAGTAGACAAAAGCAATCTTTGGAATGGTGACCATCTTTCACCTGATCTGGGAGAAGTGAAAGCAATCAGAAGTGGGCATGATCCCCAAAAAGGTCCTGATGCCATCTTGATTCAGTTCTCGTTAGCATCATCTCACAGAGATGGGATTCAAGATTCAGGAAGTTTGTGGCTGGTGAGCTTACATTTGTGCTTGTATTTGCTGAAAATTTCCTTTGGAATTGTTTTTATAATTATGGTATTCTTTTTTATTTTTTTTTAATGTTCATTTTTTAGAGAGTACAAGTGGGAGAGAGAGAGAGGGGGGGATGTAGGATCTGAAGTGGGCTCTGTGCTGACAGCAGAGACCCCAATGCAGAGCTCAAATTCACGAACTGCGAGGTAATGACCTGAGCCGAAGTCAGACGCTTAACTGACTGAGCCACCCAGGTGCTCCTATACAGTATTCTTAATCATGATGCTGCTGTATCCCTCCCTTATCTGTGGTTTTGTTTTCCATGGTTTCAGTTACTTGAGGTCAGTCATGGTCCAGAAGCAGATGATCCTCTGACATATTGTCAGAGGTCAGCAAAAGCCTAACACTACATCACAATGCCTGGATCACTCACTCCACTTCATCACATAGGCATTTTAACATCTCACATCATTACAAGAAGGGGAGAGTACAGTACAAGAAGATATTTTGAGGGAGACCACATTCATGTAACTTTTATTACAGTGTATTATTATAATCGTTCTATTATTGTTCCTCTCTTACTATACCTAATTTATAAATCGAACTTTATCTAGGTATGTATGCATAGGAAAAAACTTAGTATATATAGGGTTTGGGACTATTCCTGGTTTCAGGTATCCACTGGAATCTTGGAACATATCCCCCATGGATAAGGGGGGGGGGGACTGCTATATGCTTACACATTGTTGTTCAGTAAGACAGAGCAGTAGAAAAGTAGGCTTGAGCTCCTATTCACCATGCCTTATAAGCCTAGCTTTTTGGACAAGGCCAAATAATCCATCCACCTGTATAGTTCATATGAATTATAGCCAATATTATTACCTCTCCTTTACTAAATATTAAAGTATGTACTTACCCGGAAGTTGTCTTGAGAAGCATAAACCTATGAAATGAAATGACAGCAAATTCCCTAAGATATTTAGGCAATTACCTTAGTAATTCAACTAGCATAAACTACTAAACTGTATTTCTGAACAAAACTGATTTTTTGTCCTCTGCTTTACGACAAAATAATGTAGTTATTCTTTTATGATATTCGCAACTGTAATTGTAAACTAAAATCTTGAATAGGTATGGGATTCTATAAAAGGTGTGTTTTTGCGACAACAGGGGCTTAGAGCTCTGTATTTTCTCCCACTGGACAAATGGCTTGCAGTCACATCACTGTGTGCAACTTGAAAGTAATTAGTCCACGTCTGCAGTCTTTTATGTACGCTCCAAAGTACATTGACTGTATCACATGCTTCCAAAGCTGATGGTGTCCTGTCCCAATTGAGTAACTTTTTTACCTCTTCTTTTAAGAAATTTGGTCACTGGTGTTTAGAGGCCAAAATTTAAAATATGCACACAAGATTTAGCTAGCCAAGCTAATTTTAACAAAATTTTAGTTCCATGAAAAGTAGCAAAGGACACAAATTTAATTGCCAACACTGTCTAAAAATTAGGTTGATTTCACACAAATCTCTCAAACTTACTGTCTTCCCTGTGTGCTGACACCTATGGAGAGCTGAGTAGTGATGTCCACCTTACTCAGGGTGGGAGCTCTCCCATCCCTACCTTTCTCTCTAGTCTCCACGGGCCTGAGATCAAGTCAGTGGCTATTTATTAAAGTACTCTGTGCTGCTCTGCTTTTTAGAGAGGAGTTGAAAAAAACATCAAATTGGGAAAACAGCACAGACGAGATAAATGTGAGAAAGTAAATGAAAGTAAATATTTCCATGTTTAATATGCAAACAAAATATGTCTAAAAAGATAACTATTCCACTATAAACAAACTCATGGCTTGCTTCACCAGTCTGTATATGCTTGGTTCCTATATACATTTTACATTGTTGACCTCTAGATTCTCCATGATCTAGAAAAAAACCTACCTTACCGAATTTCACTATTAGCACCTCAAGTTTCAGAGACAAGAAGTGTAACACATATACAAACTGATTATTTTAACATTTTATCTAATACTGGAAAGAGGGTTTGCTGGAAAAGAATTATCTAGATTAAATGAGGTAGTTTTCTCTGTGTTCACTATAGCTAGCAGTGTTTATATCTGAGTAAATGATGAAGGCCTTTTGAACAGAAGCAAGGTGGCTTTCCCAGAAATGGAGTCTTCCATGGCTCTGAAGTCCTAGATTTATAGCTTCAGAACTGACTACATATACTTGAGACCCAAGCTAAAGTTCAGTCCTTATGGCCAAATATCAAAGACAGGATAATGCTAAAAGTCCTATGTGGACCCCAAGATTACTGGATTGTTTTAAGGAAGGCCCTTCTTATAAGTAAGGGTTTATGTTTTTAATAGCTCACAAAAATAAAAGACACTTTTAGATCAAAAACTATTTAGAATGAGTCCCACTGGGCCATCATTCAGTCAAGTTAGTAAAGATTAAACAAATCAGTAAAATCTGGAACTATACTGCAAAGACCAAATCTTGGTAGTTAAATTCAGGATGAAAGCAGTACAGCTTTTAAAATAAGCGGCTGAAACTAATCAGAAAGTTGTAATTTAGGAACTAAAATGAGTAGGAAGTATTTTGGAAGACACGAAAAGGAATCGTTCCTAGTAACAGCCAAGACAGGATCTCAGCTATGGACAGCACACTAACCCACAGGCACCTTGCCATTACAGCTCCATCAACTTAAAATCAAACTATGGTATGACACTTACTCAGCTTTAGAACACAGATTTGTAGTTTAAATTTCCAGATTTATGGGCTAAGGGCTCAGGTGGCTCTTTGACTTACCAAAGCCTTAGAACAGTACGTTCCTGCTGCAGGGCTGACCCATTCCAACTCTGGATATGTGAGCTGGCTGCCATACTAGACTCTCCTCCATGCTTGATCCCTCCTCCCCAGTTGTGCAGTGTCATGGTAACCGTTCTACTCTTTGACATCTCCATAATTCCTTGGTCTAATCTGGTTCAGCAGTGTTTGGGTAGAATATTCTCCACCACAAAATCTGTTGTCGCTGACAGCATCAACCTCTTCCCCTTTTCTATTCTACACAGTTAAGAAAAGTCAAAAAGAACTGTGGTACTTTAGGCCCCCTAATCTTCATCCTTTGAAGGGAAACAGGTTAACAGCGAGAGAATTGTTGCCAATGAAAATAAACATCAACATTTGGACTGGCATACTTAGAATTGTAATTATATATAATAGGTATGCTGATCTTAGAATTTTTAAACTCAATTGGGGCTCCTGGGTGGCTCAGCTGGTTAAACGTCTGACTCTTGACTTCGGCTCAGGTCACAATGTCACAATTTGTGGGTGTGAGCCCTGCATCGGGCTCTGCACTGACAGTGCAGAACCTGCTTGGGATTCTCTCTCTCCCTTTCTCTCTGTCCCTCCCCTGCTTGCTTGTTCTCAAACTTCAAAAAAAAAAAAAAAAAAAATTAAAAAAAAAAAAAAAAGTGTAGGGTTATTTCACAGTTATTAGCTTGTGTCCCCAATTAGGAATCAGTAAGTGAAGCAACTATAAATTATTGGGGTAATTCCTAGATAATTTGTTGAAAATGTAAGACATGTAAGTATAAAGATGATCAGAAGTCAGAAGAGGTCAGATTAATGAGTTTTCATTGGAAACTTTTCCTCAATGAATAAAGATTCTATGATAAAAATGATACCCTAACCTTTATTGAAAGTGAAGGGTAGCAAAACTAGTGAGCCAAAACCACTTTATGCTATAAAAATTCCACAATACATTGTCAAAGAGATAATTCTAGGCCTTGCATTTTTTCCCATCACCTACTCCTTTCTTATTTGCTCTAAATAGGTAGGAAGTGGTTCTCTTTAACTTGCAACCTACAAAGCAGCCATTCCTAACTCTAAGATGACTTTGTGATACACATCTCACAGGTAACATGCCATATAAGCACTAAGAATGTTGCCTTCCCTTGGCTAGGCCTGGGGTGTGGATCACACTAGGGAGTCTCATTTACAGGACAGGGTCACCTCCTAACTAGTATTTCTAAAGACCCAAATTGGGCAATTAGAACATCTATCTTCTTTATTCTCACATCAACTTTGACAAATACAGTTCTCTATAGATACTTTATAAGTTGAAAATTAACTATCATTTCAGTAAAAAGCCTAACCAACTGTGATTCATATCATCATATCTACATCAAGAAAGGCATTAGTCAAAGGCAATAGTTGTATTAGAAAGTACTAACAGGTTGAACAAGTTAAATTCAGCAGGCTTTTTAGGATCTCAACCCTGTATCTATTTTCAGTCCTTATCTTCAAACTGAGTCTTTAGTGTGTGTAACATAACCTTATTTTACATATGATCCGAGCCAATGAAAAGCTCAGAATGGCTACTAAAATGCATCACAGACCAAAACAAAAGTCTGATCTTAGGTCAGTCCTTATTCATTTGGTAACAAAGGCAATTCCACTTACAGAAAACATACTACCACATTTCAAAGGTTTAAAGTTTCATTAGAAAAATTATACACAGAATAAAAAATATATTTTTCAAGAATAATGGTATTATTTCATTCATCAAATTCATTTAAAACATGAGTTACAGTACAGGAAGAGAAATGACAGCATAGTTGTATACAACCAACTGATCTGCAAAACCAGTCTCTTAAAAACAACACACCATATGGTTTTAATAAAAGGCAACTACAGTTCCATTTTCTAAGGTGTCTTAAGGGTTTTCTGTAATTAGTTTTTATATTAAGTTTTCTCCATAACAATTTTAAAGATGTTATTTCCTCATCACCAATTACTTTATTCCCCAAAACACCTGATAACCAGGTCTCTCTGTTGTTGCCTCCATTTTCTTTATTCTGCTAAGGGATATGAAGCTGCTTTCAAGGTCAATCCAAGTTCAAGTCCACACCAAAGTTCTAACACCTGGAGATTTGTCCTTCTTTGCTTAAGAAGTGTGATTAACAGCCATCTGTAGCAATGCAACTGAAATTATAATGAGCTTTTTCTCTTTTGTCTGCCTACTCAATTCTACCTTTCCCTCTGCCCACCGCTGGGCGCACCAACCTCCCCCAGTAGATTTAGATTTGGGAGGAGGTGATTTTGTTGAGAGTCTCTCAATGTCTGAGTAGCAGTCGAATCGTATGAGTTCAAGATTCTTAAAAAAGAAAAAAAAAATTTCTTTTTATTGTTTCATCAAGAAAATGTTAAAACCCTGACAGAAGTTAACCATCTGTCCCAAATCCATTCCATCAAAGCTCCCAAAGAGCTTTCCATTTGCTGTGACAGCAGTGGCAGGATGGCTACTATCATCTGTCTTGGCACTGGTGTGATACTACAGATGGCTCTTTTTCACTGTTCACTTAAACTACTTCTAAAAAGCAAAAGCCTTTGTAATTACTTGGAATCTATCAGAATAAACTGGTCTCTGAAAGGAAGGTATTTGTTGCATTGTTCAGTTACATGCACACGACCAAAGGCAGGATGATGTTGATCCTGGACAACAGTGTGTGTGACACACAACAGTGTGTGTGACAACTGCACGGAGATTGGCTAAGGTGTTCCTGCAGCTTAGAGAAACTATAGCAGAGTGCCAGGTGGAAGTGAGTACTACACTAAGTCTCCCAATGAGAACTCAAACTACAGTAAAGAAGGTGGAGGGGCATTAATAGACCAGTGTCTTAACAAAGTTACCGAGGTGGAAAGCCACCTCTGTGTGCTCCTCCGCGGCCCCCGCGAAAGCCACCTCTTTCTCCTCGGAAGTTAGATCGATTTCTTTCTCGACCACGGCCAGCAGAAGTTCCACCCCTTCCTCCACCCCTGGGAGCTCCACCTCCCCGATCAGATTTAGACTTGGGAGGAGGTGATTTTGGTCGAAGTCTCTCAATTTCTTCTGTACATCCAGTCAAGTAGGAATTAGGAGCACTAAAGTAGGATGCATATGTTTCTGCATTATAGTTGCTATTTGTAAGAGTCGGTCCAACCGTAAGCCAGCCTGAAATAGGGGGAAAGAAAGATTATCTTTTTTGTTTCCAGTTCTTTCTTACTGGTCCCTTAGGACCTATTTCAAATCTCTAATGCATTTTTAAAGATGCCCCTATCACCTGATATTCATCTTTTTATAGAAAACATGGTATTTAATAATGGTCATACAGACTTCATAGATATGTATCTTTATTTCACCTGCATGACTGTAACTTATCTTCCTCATCTCCATCCTTGTTTCACATTCTGTGAGAGTAGCACTTAGAAAAAAATTACACACTACACTGAGTTTGGGCTCAGTGTAAATGTAATAAACTTTATTCACCTTCCTAATTGGGGAAATGATACCATTGTTTTCTGGTTAAAATCCTGGAGCCAACTTTTGCCTCTACTCTCAGTAATATTACCCCAGATGATAGGTGCTAGAAATTCAACCGCTAACCTCCATGTTGCTCCTATTCAATCCCATTTTTCCATCTCTACCACCACCCTCAAACATAAGTCTTTTTCTTTTTTTCAAAATAGTAAATTCACATTACACTGATTTCACAAAAAGTTAAAATTTTAGGGGCGCCTGGGTGGCTCAGTTGGCTAGGCGACCAACTTCGGCTCAGGTCATGATCTCGCAGTCTGTGAGTTCGAGCCCCGCGTCGGGCTGTTTTGACAGCTCAGAGCCTGGAGCCTGCTTCGGATTCTATGTCTCCCCCTCTCTCTACCCCTCCCCTGCTCATGCTCTGTGTTTCTCTGTCTCTCAATAATAAATAAATATTAAAAAAACACTATTAAAAGTTAAAATTTTGAAAAGACACCACCACTATACATGTAAGCAAACAAGCTAGGTATTTTAGTTACTAATAAAACAAAGGTCTGTATTTCACAAATATATGGTTATTTTCTTCAGGATTATTCATTCATTTATGCATTTCTTCATCATATTATTTACTGAATAATCTGAATGTTGGGTATAAAGAAGTGAGGAAGACAATCTTTGCCTTCTATGAGACTGCATGTTGGCGAAACGGATTATAAACGTAAGCCCAAATGAATGTGTAATTCATCTAATGGTAGGTGCTATGAAGAAAAAGAAAACAGAGTTAAGGGGAAAGACAGGAGTGGAAGGAGGGGAATGGAGCAGGAAGGTGGCCAGTTTAGAGAGGTGTGAGAAAAGGTCTGTCAGGTATTTGAAAGGAGAGGACCATGAAGAGACAAGAACGAACTCGGCATATGTGAAGTACAGCAAGAGGAATCAAATACATCGTTAAGAATTTTATATTACAGAGTACTCTGTACCATTTCTTGACACCTATATCCCAAGGGACCAAAAAGATTTTTTTGAGTTTTTCTGAGGTCCTACCTGGTCGAATTGTACTATCTCTTCCAAATAGATGAAGGCGTCTTCTACCAAGACAAAAATGTTCAATAATATGAAAAATTTCTACAGGCTTTTCTATATTGCCAATTTCAGGTTCTTCTGTGATAATCAAGTCAATGTCAACATTGGCATGGATGAAGTCCCCATCTGTGCTACGCTTAACAGTTCCTTTGATCCCCATAAGGCAGTGTTCCTAAAAAACAATAAGAGCAGGCCAATTAATCTCTTCATCAACAGTCATATTTCATAACATTTTACATTTCTGATGTCCCCAATTCTAAAACAGACTTCAGGGGCGCCTGGGTGGCGCAGTCGGTTAAGCGTCCGACTTCAGCCAGGTCACGATCTCGCGGTCCGTGAGTTCGAGCCCCGCGTCAGGCTCTGGGCTGATGGCTCGGAGCCTGGAGCCTGTTTCCAATTCTGTGTCTCCCTCTCTCTCTGCCCCTCCCCCGTTCATGCTCTGTCTCTCTCTGTCCCAAAAATAAATAAAAAAACGTTGAAAAAAAAAAAAAAAAAAAAAAAATTTAAAACAGACTTCATTTCTTCAAATCTTTGGGATATAGTTCTATGGGCAAAAACACTATAGGAAAGCCTGGATTTCTGGATGTGGGAAGATTGCCAGGGAAGCTAGAGACAACAGTGTTAAACTTGGGGCCATCACATTTTAGAACTGCATCAATGACCATAGAGTCTTTCTTTCTGCAAAACTAGATAATAACTTGTTTCTACCAGTTATGGAAACATGGCACTTGACCTTGGAATCTTAAAAGGGTGTTATACTGGGCCTCAAATAATCCAAGATCAAAACTATATACAAGATGCCTTTTTATATGGAGAAGGGCCTTTTAACATGGATACAGACTTCTAATAACTCAACATAAGAAAATGTGAAAATCAAACATTTTTTTTTTTCATTTGTTTTTTGACCTTCTCTATTTAATCTGGCAGGAGTATGGGTTAAATTAATCTCTCACTTGACTCCATGAACCATGGCAAGAGTAGCTTAGGCTCCCTTCAAAGAATTTTCTAAAGAATTTTGAATTTTCCAGTTTAAGAAAGACTTAATATGAAAGACTCCCACGAATGGCTCCCTAAAGAGTAAAAGACTGGGGGACAAACTTTTAAAGCCTGAAGTAACAGGGAAGTTGTATAGAGCAGAGGTTCTCAAGGTTCTTGTGTAGGTTCTCAGGGTTCTTATATAGGAAAAAGGGAAGGAGAAAAATATGCTTCCAAGGCAGCCAGCTATGAGTCTTGCTACTGCCTCTTTTTTGTGGGCTCAGAGAAAGGGAAAAAGTCTGGTGGGGCTCAGAGGTACCAAAAGCCCATACATAAAGTGATTTAGAATTAACAGCAGTTTAGGACATACAAAAATATATACTACCTTCTCCCGCACAGTGAAGGTTGAATTTAACATAGTGAATAAAACACAGTGAACAAAACATAGTGAATTTAAAAATTAAACTTGATGTAATTCTATACTGTTCAATGCCATTTGTGCAAATCTAAGAAAATAATCTTTCTACCAAAATTAAACAGTATACAGTCATTTGGAAAAGCTTGAGGAAAAATAATGAAAATAAAGAAAACAAAACAGTAAAGGCAATACCTTTGTTCTCTGGAAGACAGCCTTTGGATCTAAAGTCTTAGTCTTTCCAGGATTGTTTTTATTGGTTTTAATCCAACAAATATCTTCACATCTTCTGTAACCCCATTTGCGTAAACACTAGAAATGAAAGAATTAAAAAAAAAAATCCTTAACTAAAAGAAATAAACAGTACTTAAAATAACCAACCAGTATTAAAAAAACTTCCTAGAGGTTTGAGACACTAAATCCAAGATGTTATAGTAATTTTTAGTGCAGAAATAGAAAAAAGGAAATACTAAAGTCTTTAAATATATGGCCATTATATAGAAAGCATAAATACCTTTCAGATATTAATATAATCTATATAGTTAAGTATCAAAACATAGAAAGGATTACATAGTACTCCAATTCTTTAATACTACCTTCCATTGTCATCAACAGAAAGTGGGTTTTAAATCATAAAGCACTCAGTCCCTCTTTAATCATAAAATAATTCAACAGATGATTTGATTCCTAGCACTTCAATTTCCTATCCTGACAAAGCTAAAAACTATTGAACATATTCTAATTGATAGCTTGTTTTCAAATGAGTCTTATGTTATTTTTATATACTTAATACTAACAACTTCAAAAAACCAAAATACTTAAAATTACGTACCTTATTACTTGCTAATACTGAGGGCTACTACCATATATAGGTGCTGACTAGCTGGTGGGAATAAAAACAAGATATGTCCTTACCCCCTCATTGATTTAAGAGTAAAGTAGGGGGAAATAAGCATATAGTGCAAGACGATAATGTTGGTATTGTTCATGTCAGGAATGCTCTTATTGTGTAAACTCTTATCATGAGAAACACCTCAAAACGAAAACCTGGATTTTTATTTTAAAATCTAAAAATCAAGATCAGTATCTGTTCCTGTTGACAATTATCTGTTTTGCACTGGAAATTCCTTATACATCACAAGGGTCTATATCTTCGTGCCCTAATCAATTAACAAAAGCTCACCAGGATTTCTTATGCTTAATTATTTTTGTAATCGTTTTTGGCCCAAATCTGCTTTTACCAATATGACAGACTGCTGCATGAATAAAACAATAAAACCTCCTAATCATTTTCAAACTAATTCGGGAGGCAGAAGGTAAGCCCCAAGCCAGGCATTAGAGCTACAAAAGGTAAATACCAACATAGCTGTAAAAACATATAGTATGTTTCTATTTTCTTAGCTTTTCCAGAACATCTTGGAAAGGCGTCAGCAAAAAATAACTATTCCCAATCAGAATAGTTATAGTCTTACCTTGGGAGTTAATAAATGACACAAGCAATAATATTATTCAACAGTCTCAAACTTGCTATTTTATAAATACAAAGTAACTGTAAAATTTCAGGATTTTAGAACAAATTTATCTCAATATAATCCTACTTAAATTCTTCACCTGTCAAATGGATACTTCCTAAAATTGCCAAGATTAAATGAGATCGTGTGCTGTATAACAAGTAATATGTCCTAAAAATGGAAGGTATCATCTATTAACAAGTGAGGAAACTGAAACCCACAAGTGTAAATATCTCTTTACCCAAAGTTTTACTGCTGGACAGCAGAACTGAGACCAAAACTGAATGAAGCCTTCGAATACTTAGCTACAATGCTCCCATTATTCTTAGGTAAAAAAGCATACACTATTTTGTTTCCATTTAGAAATTCAAAATATTGCAATAAAAAAAAGAGTTCTGAAATACAGTAAACATAAGGCGCTTAAAAAAGAGGTGTTATGTAACTTCCCTGTCACTCTTACTCAATTATTCAAACTATGTGTTCCGGATGCTCTGTTATTTTTCCAATTTGATTTGGCTTCTATTTGGAATTCAGGAGTTAATGTTATTCAGAATACTTTTTAGCTATTCATAATGAGCAGTAAATGACACTAAGCAGCTTGTTTTTGAGTTGCAGTATCAAATGCCTAAACTGTTCTTTTGAAGTTGTAATAAATCATATTTTGACTTCTTGAACCCTAATGCTAGCTAACCAAAGGGTACTACTGCCTTTTGTACATTCTTTTCTAATCACATTTTTTTCCTTCTGAGTATTTTAGCAATATTCAAGAAACAAAGGACAAAATAACATCTATCTTCAAACTTTTTATATTTTTTCTTATGACTAAAAATCCACTTTAAAAAAATGATCTTACCACTCTTCCAAGGTCCAATCCCTCCCCAGAACCACACCAGAGAAAAATAAATGATCGTGGAGCTGCAATCTCATCAATTTCTAACTTCATAATCTGTAGGAAACCAAAACAATATTGCATAAAAGTATTTTGTTTCCCAGTCATTCTAAATCCAAAAGAATAACCCCTGAGATTTATCAAGACTTTCAGTAGATCTATTTTTAGATGTACTAATTTTCATTAGAAAATAAATTTTATCCTTAGAACTTATTCTACTGTTTTCTTATTCTATATTAAGAAAACACACACACATGCACACACATATACATACACTTGACTTTATACAGAAAGAGGTTACAGAGAACCATATTTATAGAATTATGGACTTTTGTAAGATGTAATTTGAGTGCAATACTTTATGATTTACAGAAAAAGAAACTGAAAAAAAGAGGTTAGGTTAAATTATCCCAAAGTTAGGGGCAAAATTAAAATGAAATATAGTAAATATTTGGGGAATATTTAGTTTCCAGCATCTACAGAAATTCTAGATAAAAATAAATCAATATGCACATTTTATTATAATGACCATTTTAGTTCTAAAATGCCAAAAAAAATACAGCCCAATTTTTCCAAAGAATATCTACAGATCGCTAACAGACACATGAAAAGATGCTCATCACTCATCATCAGGGAAATACAAATCAAAACTACAATGAGATATCACATCCCACGTGTCAGAATGGCTAAAATTAACAACACAGGAAACAACAGGTGTTGGTGAGAAGGCAGAGAAAGGGGAACCCTCCTACACTGTTGGTGGGAATGTAAACTGGTGCAGCCACTCTGGAAAACAGTATGGAGGTTCCTCAAAATGTTAAAAATAGACTAGGATCCAGCAATTACACTACTATGTATTTACCCAAAAGATACAAAAATACTGATTTAAAGGGATACATGCACCCAATGTTTATAGCAGCATTATTGACAACAACCAAACTATGAAAAGAGCCCAAATGTCCATAAACTGATGAATGGATAAAGAAGATGGGATATGTATTCAGAATGGAATATTACCCAGCAATCAAAAAGAATGAAATCTTGCCATTTGCAACGATGTGGATGGAGCTAGAGTGTATTATGCTAAGTGAAATAGTGAAAGACAAATACCATATGATTTCACTCATGTGTGGAATTTAAGAAGCAAAACAGATGAACATAGGGGGAAAAAGGAGAGAAGCAAACCATAAAACAGACTCAACTACAGAGAACAAACTGAGGGTTGCTGGAGGAGGGGTGGGTGGTGGGATGGGCTAAATGGGAAATGGGCAGTAAGGAGGGCACTTGTGATGCTCACTGGGTGTTGTATATGAGTGATGAATCACTAAATTCTCCTGAAACTAATATTACACTGTATGTTAACTAACTGGAATTTAAATAAAAAACTAAGAAAAAAATTACAGTCTATAATTTTGTTTGCCTTTTATGTGTTGAGTATTCACATTAAAAAAAAAAAGTTCCTCAATAATTCTGTAAATTTTAGGATAATACATACTCATATAAAAGACTATAAAACCAATCATTTTATGACATTCTTTTTCTTCTAGCTTTCTGCCACATTTCAGAGACAGACCATGGTTCAAGCAGATATTTATATTTCATTTATTTAAAAAATTTTAACTTTAGTAACATCCATTTGAGTTATAACCGTATCATCTCTAACTTAATCTAAATAGAAAAACATTATTTGGCAATAATAATGGAAATAAGTTACAATATATATTAACCTACTGAGTTTTATACTTCTTTTAAAATCTTGAAATCTCTCATCTAATATTCTCATAGGAATATGAATAAGTAAATATGTAATACACACATACACATATTCCTACATATTTATACATGAAAGAGCTAAAATAAGTGATGACACACAACAGTGAAGAGCATCAAGCAAATTACTCTCTCAACACTGCAGTTCTAAATGCTAAGTGCTAGTATTTTAAAAAGTTGGTATTTTAATATCCTTTACCAAAATCCATTGATCACTACTGACTCTCTAATGTGAAAGAGAATGCCTTGTGAAATCCAAACACTTTTCTTATTCATATTCTTTATTTATATTCTATTTATTATTTTAACTACTGGCACTTTCTTTAGGATATTATCATATAAAAGTTAAGAACTTAGGGTCTTGGGCCAGACAATACTTTTCAATATGCTAGCCCGAGTTGTTCAGTGAAATTAGACTGAAATCAAGAATATGCATATAAAATGGAATTCCTTTATTTCAGAAATCCTGTTGGTCTGTTCTGTCACATATAATTGAAGCTCCTGTGCCTTCAGTGACCAAACCTCAGAGACTGGCCAGAGAAAAAAGTTCAACCTAATTACAGCCGACCCCTGAATAACACAAGGGCTGGTGGCACCAACCCCTACCGCCCATAGAAAATGCAAGGGTAACTTCTGACTTCCCAAAACTTAACGACTAATAACCTACTGTTGACTGGAAGCCTTACTGATAACATAGAGAGTCAATTAACACATTTTATATGTTATATGTATTGTATACTTAAAGTAAGCTAGAAAAAATAAAATGTAACTTAGAAGATCATAAGGAAAATACATTTACACTACTGTAAATAATCCACACAAAAAAGGAATCATGCAGTTCAAGCCCACTTTGTTCAAGGATCAACTATACTAATCAAAGACATAAAGATTTATTTTTTCAATTTTTTTTCTGACTAAACTCACAAAGATTGTTTTTATGTATTAATCAATTTTGATGAGGAAATGGTTAAATAGGTATTTCTTAAACACTGCTGGAAGGAATGTAAATTTGTGCAACCTATCTGGAAAACTTCTCAGCAATAAGCATCAAGAGCAGTAGGTCTTTTACCTTAAGTCTTGGGAATATAATATACTGTATAACTTTCTGAATTTCAACAATAAGCACAAATTACATTCATCATCAGAGGATGAGATTTTTTCAAAGTGGTAAGAGCCATAAAAATACAAATAAAAATGTCAGTGGGATCAAAGATAAAAGGAAAAGCTTCCAGGAGGAAAAACTGGAGGTGTATCTTGAAGATTAAATAATATTAATAATAGTAACTATCATTAACTCAGAGAGGACATGCAAGGATTCAGCATGGTTTCCTATGAAACAGCAGCCTTACAGTGTCAGTCCTTTCCTTTCCCTGCTTCCCTTCTGTGCTTAACACTCTTGCCTACTCTCTCCTTGAAATTCCCTATTCCCTTGGCACCTAGGACATTCATATTCTTGGTTTTCCTTATTCATTTTTGATCCATGCTTTTGATCTTCTTTTCCATGTGCCTCTTAAATGTAAAAGTTTCCTGAAGCCTTACTGTTAATCCACATTTTATCTTAATTGAGACACTATCTCTGGACAAATTCATCCATTCTCATGGGTTTTATGTGCTAATCTTCTAAATCTGTATTTTGAGACCAGATCTGTCTGTCCTTTGAATTACATATTCCTATCACGACTCCACACGGATGTCTCACATACACGTCAAAATCAACATATTCAATATGATCTAATCCCTTTAATCCAGCTTTTTTAATTGTTATTTATTTTGAGAGACAGAGAGAGAACATAAGCAGGGAGGGGCAGAGAGAGAGAGAATCCCAAGCAGGCTCCACACTGTCAGCACAGAGTCCCATGCGGGACTTAACTCACAAACTGTGACCTGAGCTCAAGTCCAGAGTCGGACGCTTAACTGACTGAGCCACAAGGTACCCCTCTAATCCAACTCCTAAATCCACTCTTTCTCAGCTGGTGAAAACTCAACCCACTTATCCCAAGACTCAAACCTCTGCATCATCCTTAACTCTCCCCCTCAGTCCAATCACTAGATCTCACCCAAGTATCTACAAAACATTACTAAATTCATCACCTTTCTATTCTTACTACCATCACTCTAATTCAAGGTCCCTTCATCTCCTAACTGGGCTACTGCAACAGTCTTTTAACTGCTCTCTCTTTTCCAGACTTTTCCTCTAGTCCATTCTCCACACACTAATATGACACTTTAACTAAGCTGTTTAAAGCCGTTCAAAGACAACTTAGTGTCTTCAGGAAAAAAGTCTAAGCTTCTAAGAAGACATCATCTCAAGAAGAGTTCCAACTTGTGTTCTAACAACATCAACCTACAAACCAGATATTCTTTCCCACCATCCCTTCTGCTCTTGCTGTTCCTTTCACTTGGAATCACTAGCCCATCCCTTTCTTCATCTGGCCAATTCCAACTAGTCTATTTATATTGTTAACATGTCACCTCCTCTTTGTTCATGTGACCCATCCTCCAAGGCTTGGTCAGTTTGTCTCAGATCATCTTATGCAATCCTCTATTATTGAACAAAATAATAATGCAATTATCTGTTTAGATCAATATTTATCCCATTTAACTATGTGCTCCTTTAGTCCAAGTACCAAGTCTTATTCATCTTCAAATCTCCAATACCTACCACATTGCCTAGTACAGAGTGGTACTCAACAAATATTTGTTATTTTTGTTACTGATCAGTAAAAACAGATGACTTTACCTAACTGTAGTTATCAGCTTGCTTAATTTTATTTAGGAAAATGTAACTTTATCACAATTATACTGAAATTACGTATCTTTTTTATCCATTATAAGTTCCTTGAAAAGTAGCAATCGTTTTATATCTACCTATCTATCTCTGTATTATACTCTAATGTTTACTAAAACTAGGTAAATGCAGAAAGAGTTATCAATCATTTAGTTTTTAGACTTTTCTAGCTAGGACTCTAAGACTGGAATTGTGAGTCTTCTACAGACTACTAACTCACTGCCGGCTCAACTTCAGCCCCAAAAAGAAGAATCAGACCAAAGATATTATAGTATTTGTTAATGTACCCTGGATCTTCTGTCACATTATATGCTATAAATCTGCAATTATGATTCCTAAAAATGTAAGAATATTTATAATCTTCTCACCAAATAATATATATTCATTTGAAAAATAAATAATTAATTACAATGTAGAAAGTTTCATCATACATCATCCCAAGTCCAGCATTTTTCATTAGCAGTGATGCCAGTTTCTCTGTAATATTCTTCTAAAGGGGGTTCCAGAAGAATCACATCAAATTTAGGTGTCAGTTCTCTGATGTCAAAGGCTTCTATATCTGCTTGTAAGTACCTATTTGATTAAGGCATAAAAAGTGACTAAGAGTTTTCAAATACCTTACAGATAATAAAGAAAGGAATTTCGTAAATATTACTAAACACTATTTACAAAGTAATCATAAACTAGTTACTGAATACCTTTTTTATGCAGGACTATCTTTCTTCAGTATAGATAGTAAACCATCTACCAACACTCTTCCCTAGAAGATGGATATAATCACACTACCAGCCAATAGCATATTCCCCCATGTATATCCAGAATGTACTTCTCTCATTTTTACAGTGAAAACTCATACTACTATGTAAGTCTCTGAGCCCCATTCCATCATCATCTGAATTCTCTAAGGAATATCACATTATTTCTTTCTTAATTAAGTTAGAAAAACTATTTGTAAGCTTTAAAATTTAGAAACACTGTTTCTAGAGATGGATGTAATTTTCTTTTATTGTTTATTAGTAAAATTATTTCTCTATTAATAGTCTTTTATGGCTAACTAGTATGTTACAACTAGTCATTACTGAAAAGTTATTTCCACATAGTATGAAAGTAATTTAAATATAAACTACTTTAAATGTAAGACTATTTTTAAATTAGATATTAGAGTCTGCTAATATTTTTCTTCACACAGACTTCTTTGCGGCTCTTCATCACTAACAGTACACATTTTAGCAAACTGTTCGAAGTAAGCTAAATGTGAAATAGGCAGATTCTCCAATTTCAAAGACTTTTTATACACTTCTGAGAAAAACGTTCTGGTTAGCAAAGGTTAACATGAATTTTCATATTCCAAAATGCTATGAATAGTATCCCTGAATGCTGAGTTATAATTAATTTTTATTCTTTTCCTTCATCTAAGTTTTCTAAACTTCCTTCAATAAATAAATTACTTTTTGAGAGAAAAAATCACTTGAAAACATTTTAGGAAACTCAAGAATACAACAAACATGAATGATTTTTCTAAGAAGAAAACATTTACAGACATTTTCAGGAAATTAACTGAAAAAAAAAAAAAAAAAAAAAGAAATGAGAACCTACTAGTGTACTCAGCACTGGAGTTTCAAACACATCTATTTTACCAAACTGAAAACCACAGTGTGTTAACCCCATATAGGTGCTGAACTTTTTTCAAATAGAAAGGTTACAGGATAAAAAGACTGCTATTTTAAGGCTGAGTTGGGAATAAAAAACAATTGAGAAAACACACTTACATAGGAGGAGTGTTAGATTTAGCTATTAACTCATCCTTGAGCCTGATGAGCTCCCTCAGTTTAGGGTATTCTTCAAATCTGTCAGCCAAACCTGAGGAGAAAAAGTAGTAAATTCTAAATTTTAATACTCTTTAAGTTACTATCAGTGAATTCAAAGGGTTACGGGCCCTCTCAAGAAACAAAACAATAGACAACGACCACTTTAGTCTCCTGTCCTTTTAAAAAAAATTAATTTTAAGTATTTTTTTGCATTGATTTTTTAAAAATGTTTGTTGATTTTTTGAGAGAGGGAGCACAAGTGGGGGAGGGGGAGGGGCAGAAAGACAGAGGGGGTCAGAGGATCCGAAGCAGATCCTGCGCTGACAGCAGCTAATTGATGTGGGCTCAAACTCATGAACAGTGAGATCATGATCTGAGCCAACCAGGCACCCCTATTTTGAGTATTTTTAAAACAGTTCATATCTAATGAGCCTAATCCCATATGCAGGCAAAGGTCCAGATGTTCTAAAGCCCAGTTCAAATCAATACACCATTAATTTCTCATATTTAAGTTAAATCTGCTCATACACAGCATTAAGTTTCACCATTCTGTTCTAAGGAAAAGAAAAAACACTGCCTTCTATCAAGTTTTTCCCCCTTTTTTTTAGCTAGAAGAATTCTTTTCCCTTAAAAATCTAGTGATTATTGAGGTTGGTAGTTAGCTTCTTAAATAGTTATTAAAAGCATAGACAATATTTCTTTTCTTTTTTGTGATTACATACAAGGAGAAACAAAGAATAGTTACAGGTAAGAGAAACCCTGCTGATGATCTTAAATTAGTTGGCTATGGCTCATGGACACAATCCTGGAACAAATCTAGTAAAGAAGATAATGAGTCCCTAGTAGTCGATCAGCTCTCACCTCCAAGACAAATTGTTTTCTCTATGAATATTTATAACTGTAAGGATTTCACATCTCCATATTATAAACCAAATCTTCACATGTATTTTCAGGCTTAAGATCTTAAAAAAAAACATGTATAAGTACTGCAAAGAGTACTTAAAAACAGGAGAGTCTCTGTTCCCATGTCCTCAAAAATATTTTAGATCTTTGAGCTCAGAAAAGATTTTAGGTAAAACAGCATATTGCCTATTTAAAAAACTGTAGGATAAGTGCACTCGAATATCAAGGATTCCTAAAAGCTCTTATTTGGTTTTCTTTCCCCCCGACATGAAACATATTCCTAACAGTATAAATCATATAAGCAACTTAAATTAAAAACCAAAAGTACAGATATTAATAACTTTAACATCAAAGAGTAAAAATGAAAGATTTTGTAAAGCCTCCTCAATCAGTGGTTATAAAACAAATTTCAAATAAAGCAAGTTTGAAGATGTTATTATAGTCAGGTTTGAATCACAGTAGAGTCAGGTGTCTTTAAAAAACAGCTTTCTTAAAGTATAATTGATATATAAAAACCAAACATATGTAATGTACACAATGTGATGAATTTAGATATATGCATTCACCTATGAATTACCACGTTCATAGGTGTAACAGACATATCCATCATCTCTAAAAGTTTTCTTGTATTCCTCTTGGTGTGTGTATGTGTGTGTGTGTGTGAGGGTGCGCATGTGCATGCGCGTGTAGTAAGAATACTTAAGATGAGATCTACCCTTCACAAATTTTAAAAATTTTATTGACTAGAGTCAATAACATTGTTGACTATAAGCACTATGCTATACAGCAAGTCTCTAGAACTAATTTGTCTTGTATAACCGAAACTTTACACCAATTAACAACTCCCTATTTTCCCCTTCCTCCAGTCTCTGAAAACCACTGTTCTATTTTCTGCTTCTAGAAATCTGACTATGTAGGTATCTCATGAAAGTGTAGGTATTTATCATATTACATATACTATTTTAGGTACCTCTGTAAGTACTTGCATATTTGTTCTGTGACTGGCTTATTTCACTTAGCATTATCATGACTTTTTATGCTGCATCTAAATTTTACTCATGAAAACACTAAAATCAGTTTCTACTTCAAAAGTAACACTGCCTATAAGCAACAAAAATCAGATTACATCAAATTAAAATTTTTTTTTGTGCTGCAAATCATACCATCAGATAAATGAAAAGACACTCACAGAATGGGAGAAAATATTTCCAAACCATAGGTCTGAGAAAAGAGTTATACTGAGAATATATGAGGAACTCTTATAATGTAATAAATAAAAAGACAAATAACCAATTAAAAAATAAGCAAAGGGGGACACCTGGGTGCTCAGTCAGTTGGGCGGCCAACTACAGCTCAGGTCATGATCTCGCGGTCTGTGAGTTCGAGCCCCGCGTCGAGCTCTGCGCTGAGAGCTCAGAGCCTGGAGCCTGCTTCCGATTCTGTGTCTCCCTCTCTCTCTGCCCCTTCCCTGCTTGCTCTCTGTCTCTCTCTCTCTCTCAAAAATAATAAACATTAAAAAAAAAAAAAATAAGCAAAGGGTTTGGATATTTCTCCAAAGTAGGTATTTAAATAGCCAACAAGCATGTGACAAGATGCCTAATATCATTAGTCGCTAGGAAAATGCAAGTCAAAATCACAATGAAATATCATTTCATACTCACTAGGATGGCTATAATCAAAAAGATATATAATAGTAAATGTCAAGCACAGGAAGAAACTGGCCAAGAATATAAACTGTTTTGAAAAACAGTTGTGTAGTTTCTCTAAAAGTTAAACACAGAATTAACACATGACCCAAGAATTCCACTCCTAGGTATATACCTAGGAGAAATGAAAGCGTATGTTCACACAAGAACTTGTGTGAATACTCATGCAGCACTGTTTATAACAGCCAAAAAGTACAAACAATCCAAATTAATGAATAAAATGTGGTATATACATACAATGGAATATTATCTGGCAGTAAAAATAAATGAAGTACGGACACATGCCACAACATCGGTGATCCCAGAAACAAGGTGACAAGTGAAAGAAGCCAGTCCCAAGATACCACATATTGTCTAATTCCATTTATATGAAATGTTTAGAATAGGCAAATTGATAGAGACAGAAAGTTAATTAATGGTTACTTAAGGCTGGGGGGAGTAGCAGGGGAGGGAATGGGAACCGAATGCTAATGAGTACTGAGTTTCTTTAGGAGAGATGAAAATTAGATTGTGGTAATGATTGCACAAACTTGATTTACTAAAAAAAAAAAAATTGAATTATATCCTTTAAATGGGTGAGTTCTATGAATTCTCTCAATAAAGCTGTTTTTGTAAATGCAGGGATAATGCATTTGATGGGCTTATTAGTAGACTGAACAGGGGCTGAGGGAAGAATCTCTGGGCTTGAGGATATCTTAACAGCCACCTCAGAAACTGAAAAGCAAAGAGAACAAAACCTAAAAAAAAAAAAAAAAAAAAAAAGCGAAATAGATTATCCAAGGACTGGGACAACTACAAAAAATGTAAGATGTATAACAGAAATACCAGAAAAAAGAAAGGAACAGAAGAAATAGTTGAAATAATAGTATTTCCCCAAATTAATGTCATCAAACCAGATTCAAGAAGCTTAGAGAACACCAAGCAGGATAATGCCAAAAAAACCCCCTAAACCTAAGGCATATCATTTTCAAACTACAGAAAATCAAATATAAAGGAAAAAAATCCCAAAGAAACCAGAGGAAAAAGACACCATACCTATGGAGGAACAAAGATAACAATTATCCAACTTCTCAGAAACATGCAAGCAAGAAAAGATTGGAGTGAAATATTTAAAGTGTTGAAAGAAATTAAACACCAACCAAGAATTCTATACTCTGTGAAATTATTCTTCAAAAGCAAAGAAAAATAGACTTTCTTGGAAAAACAAAAATTAAGGGAATTTGTTGCCAACAGACCTGACTTGCAAGAAGTGTTAAAAGAAATTCTTCAGGGAGATGAAAAAAAAAATAATATAGATGAGAAAATCAGATCTACAGAAAGAAAGGAAAAGCAATGAAGAGGGAATCAACGAAGATAAAATAAAAATGCAAGTATAGTCACAGAACCAAACTGGAGAAGGAAAGAAGGTAGGAGGAAGGAGGGACGGAAGGGAAGGGAGAGAGTAACACTGCTAGATGGGAAAGGAGGGATACTAGAAGTACTGAGATTGGAAATGGGAAGCCAAGCCAGGAAAAATAATTTTGTTAGAAATAATCCACAAAATGGATAAATCACGTAATCAAGGGGTAGCAATAGCATATTCCCAACAAATCTAACGTACCTACATCCCTGATGAAATTCTGAGGTCTATGTCCAGTGTCTACAAAATGTTGGCAGTAATCATTATGGGGATTTAAACTCTGCGTTCCCTAAAGAAAAAGTCAAAATTAAATTAAGAGCATTTACTCTAATGGCAGATGCACTAACTCTGTACTTTATTTTTTATTATGAGACCATACAAAATCAAAATTGATAGATTAAAAAAATTTAGTAATATTTGAAAACACAGTAACTGACAGCATTACTCTTCAGTAGCTACAGACATTAATACAGCATTATCTCATCCCAAATAGCCAAATATCAGACTATTTCAAGAATAATTTTAAATGATTATTCTAAAATAATGATCCCTCAGTAACTGAAAAAATATTGAAAATAAGCACTTAAAATCTTTTCATGCAGAGATGAAATGTGAAGGGTTATGATTTGAAAATTTACCTTCAGAAAAGTACTAGAATCTTTATAAATCTCTTCTTCATATGGCAAATTCTCTTCTTCCTGCTGCATTTCTAATTCATCCTTGGAAAAGGAAGATTAAGTAGACATTTTATGTATACGAGGAATATTTTATATATTTATGATATCTTGAGTATTAAGACTCAATATAAATATTTTCTTTTCCTGAGATACAATAAGTTTTTCAAATTATCATTACAGTCAAACACTGAAGACTGCATTCTCATCATTATCCAATTAGTTATGTTTATAATAAGTAAAAATTTTCATCTTATCAATAAATAAGATGAAATCTTAAATCATACCAATCAATAAATCAATATAACTACTAATTTTGTTGACTGAATTGTCTAGAATTATCTCATATATCATACTATTAACATTAGAATTTAGTTCAAATCATGAAAGATATGACCACCAATGGGGCAATTTTATTTCTATTAAAATCCATATGAAACTTTTTATAAATCAAAAATGTTAAAATATAAGGAACTGTATATGGTAAAATATACATATTTAGACAATCACAATATTTAGTAAGTAAATAAAATGATCACAATAAAATAATCACTAATTTTAAGTTGCATATTAACATATACCAAAATGCAATGCACAAAACTGTATTCATGAGATTGGCCAATTATATCACTGAAATTCCTAGAGATTTACTGAAACTATTTATTCCCTTCTCTATTAAATATAGCTGTACAACAATCAACTTTAAAAAATGGAGATAGGCTTTTTAAACATAATACTTTTCTTTAAAATCTTCAAAATATTATTATTTTATATTTTCAAAATATTTTATATATCTTCAAAATATCTTTATATCTATATTTTATATCTTCAAAATATCAAGACACTTTATAACTTCAAGACTATTTATTTTGAAACAGAAAAAGGGAGCAACATGCACCAGCAGAGGAGATGCAGAGAGAGAGAGGGAGAGAGACAGAATCCCAAGCAGGCTCCATACTGCCAACGCAGAGTCTGATGTAGGGCTCGAGTTCACAGAACCATAAGATCATGACCTGAGCCAAAGTTGATGCTTTAACCGACTGAGCCACCAGGGGCCCCTTTTCTTTTCTTTTTTTAAAGTAGGCTTCACGCCCAGCACAGGACTTGGACTCACAACCTGAGCTGAGAGAGAATAAGATCTGGAACCCCAACTCACTGAGCCACCCAGGTGCCCCCATAATACTTTCTTTTCAACTAAATATTGCAATTATAGGTTTAGAAGTTGGGTTTTTTTCCTTCAGCCTCTTTCAGAGATAATTCTACATTGCTGCCTAGCGCATGAGATGTCAAAATATCTTAACTGTACTACCCAATATAATAAACATGGAATCACGCAACTCTCAAAAAAGACCATATTCTAGCCACTTGAAACCTGATCCAATTATCCAAAGTTTCTGATACACACACTTCCTTACTCTTACTAAAGAATATTACTGTCAGTGGCTACTAGGCCTTATGCTTTATATGTCACCTCTTACATTAAAATGAGGAAACTGAAATAAAGATCTTAATTTAATCGATTACAGGCATACCTCATTTTATCGTGCTTCAATTTATTGTACTTTTCAGACATTACAATTTTTACAAATTGAAGGTTTGTGGCAACCGTGCATTGAGCAAGTCTATTGACACCACTTTTCTTTTTTTTTTTTTTTTTTTTTTTTTTTAAATTTTTTTTTTTCAACATTTTTTTTTATTTATTTTTGGGACAGAGAGAGACAGAGCATGAACGGGGGAGGGGCAGAGAGAGAGGGAGACACAGAATCGGAAGCAGGCTCCAGGCTCCGAGCCATCAGCCCAGAGCCTGACGCGGGGCTCGAACTCACGGAGCGCGAGATCGTGACCTGGCTGAAGTCGGACGCTTAACCGACTGCGCCACCCAGGCGCCCCTGACACCACTTTTCTGACAGTGTCTGCTCATTTCATGTCTCTGTATCTTATTTTAGTAATTCTCACAATATTTCTAACTTCATTACTATATTTGTTATGGTTATCTGTGATCAGTGATCTCTGATGTCACTATTGTAATTGTTTTGGGGCACCATGAACCGAGTCCATACAAGATGGTGAACTTAATAAATGTTGTGTTTTGATTGCTCCACCAACTGGCTGTTCCCCTCTCTCCCTCTCCTTGGGCTTCCCTATTTCCTGAGACACAATACTGAAACTAGGCCAATTAATAACCCTCCAACATCCTTTAAGTATTCAAGTAAAAGGAAGAATTGCACATTTCTCATTTTAAGTCAAAAGCTAGAAATTACTAGCTTAATTTTCCTTAATGAGGAAAGGCATGCAGAATCTGAGAAAGACCAAAACCTATGTCCCTTGCACTAAACAGCTAAGTTGTAAATGCAAAGGAAATGTTTTTGAAGGAAATTAAAAAGTGCTACTCCAGTGAACGCACAAATGATAAGAAAGTGAACACACAAATGGTAAGAAAGGGCAACAGTTGTATTGCTGATATGGAAAAAGCTATAATATGGACAGAAGATCAAATCAGCCACAACATTCCCTTAAACCGAAGCCTAATCCAGAGCAAGGCCCTCACTCCCATCAATTCTATGAAGGCTGAGAGGTGAGGAAGCTACAGAAGAAAAGTCTGAAGCTAACAGAGGTTGGTTCATGAAGTTTAAGGAAAGAAGCCGTCTCAGTAACATAAAAGTGTAAGGTGAAGCAGCAGGTGCTGATGTAGAAGCTGTAGCAATATTGAGGCAAGACCCTCACCAACAAAAACAGATTATGACTTGCTGAAAGCTGAAATGATGGCTAGCATTTTTTAGCAATAAAGTATTTTTAAATTAAGGTATATACCTTATCAGACATAATGCTATTGCACACTTAATAGGCTGTAAGATAGTATACACCTAAGTTTTATATGCACTGGGAGATCAAAAATTTCATTTAACTTGCTTTATTGTGATATTCACTTCATTGTGATGGTCCGGAACCAAATCTGCAATATCTCTGGGGTATGCCTGTATACATATGCTACTGACGATTATTTTAGAAAATTTAAAATTAAGTTTTTAATAAAATTTGTTCTCCTGGATAACAATCTATTATTGTAAGGACTTATTTTTTCCTGACTATAAAACTTCCCTGTTCTCTACTTGCCTTGTATTCTTCCATCTTGTCTTCGTCTGTCTCCCCTTCATCCTGATACTTCCGTTTTGCATTTGGAGCAGAGGTATCATAGGAAGCCCTGAAAATTAAAACTGAAGTATCATACACAGATACAGAAAGATGTACCAGTGCAACTATTAATATTAAATAACAGTTTATAAAAACAGAGTAAAGTACATTTTTCCTGATTAAATAGAATCTATCCATCTGGTTTATAAATTTAAAAAGTCACACAACCTGACTGATAATTCTGTATTTTACTTTTATGAGAAAGCAACCAAATCAGAAACTAAGCTTTTATAAGGAATGTATGGCAAAAATAAACTTCCATATTACATATCATATAATTTGTCTTAAGCAAAATTGATGTTCAAATTAAGAACTAGAATACTGAAAAACTCTGAAGTGTTTTATGAACTACCAAATGAATACCGTTTTTAGGGTAAAGTGTGTTTTCTTTTATAAGAAACTTATAAATATAATTATTTATTTATGGTTTTTAAGCTAACCCTTAGTCTAACATTCCATTTTCTAACTACTTTATGAATGGGAACTTAACATATTCAGAAAAATAAGTATTTCTTAACTCATGAATAATAAAAACCAATGTTTCTGAAATCTTTATTTTTTTGTTTTTTTAAATGTTTATTTATTTTTGAGAGAGAGAGAGAAAGAGCACACACGCATGCAGGTGAGGGGCAGAGCAAGAGAGGGGGACAGAGGATCTGAAGCGGGCTCTGTGCTGACAGCAGAGAGCCTGACGTGGGGCTCGAACTCACAAACCGTGAGAGCATGACCTGTGCTGAAATCAGCTTAACTGACTGAGCCACCCAGGCACCCCTGAAATCTTTATTTTGATGCTTGTCACAACAAGCATTAATGCTTCCATAATGGAAAATCTATGATTTACTTACCTTCATACCTAGGATTATCTGTTTATTAAAACAATAAGCCTTTCACAACAGTAACATCACTAAAAAAACCCAAACAAAAACTATTCAACTGACCTGCAAGTTTCTCTTGTTTCAGCAATTTCTCTCTGCTCATCTTTGCTATTTAACACAGCACCAATGCTGTCAGCACTTTCAGCTCCCAACTGAGAAAAGGCAAAATGAAAAATTAGATCATAATGCATTGGATTGCCTTTCCAGACATTTGTAGCAACATTTAATATATCAAGTATTTTAAAAAAAAAACAACCAAAAACCCTAACTACCTCAGCAAGCAAATGGCTTAATTACCTTGCAGGAAAAACAGGAAATACCTTGGAACAAAACTATGTTAATTAAGAACAAATCTGAGAGTTGGCAAGAATTTTATACTTTCATTATATTTGAAATTAAGACAGTTCTAGCCAATCTTCTACTTTTTAAGTAAATAATAAAACATAATTTGGTAGTAGGAGCAATAACAACAAAAAAGCAACTAACATATAGTATACATAGGGTGGTAGGCACTATGTTAAACACTTTGCATCCATCAGCTCACATATTATACCTTATTTATCCCATGCTGTAATAAATATCTATCCAGTTTTATTCAAGCCAAGTCTTTATATAGTGATTTACAGGCACAATACTGAATTTTAATACCTAAAAAATGGGTATGAAAATTATGTTTAGCAGTTGGGGAAATTTTGCAAAATACAACAAATTACTAGTTGAGATAGGCTGGCTACATAGGATCGGTTCATGGAAAACTTTAAAAGCCAAACCAACAGGGGCACCTGAGTGGTTCAGTTGATTAAGCGTCCAACTTGAGCTCAGGTCATAATCTCACAGTTCATGGGTTCAAGCCCTGCTTTGGGCTTGTGCTGAAAGTGCAGAGCCTGCTTGGGGATTCTGTCTCTCCCTCTCTCTCTGCCCCTCTCCCACTTGTGCTCTCTCTCTCAAAATACATAAATAAACCTTAACTAAGTAAATAAATAAATACAAAACCAACAAGTGCAGAATGCAATTTGCAGGCCATGAAGAACCATTTAATACTTTTAAGTACAAGGACAGGAGGAAATCTGCACTAAATAGCCTTTTAGCTCAGGAAAGGGAAGAAGACACACTAAAATATCTGAGCTTCTAGTCCCCAGCCTTGATCTTAAATAATTGTCACTGCCTTTTTAGTCTGCCCACTTCATGACCTCCCTAAGGTTTCTCCAATATTAAATCTCTTCCAATTATAACTGTTGCTGAAATTTTAATTCTTCCATAAAATCTCCCTGAACCCTATTCTCATTAGTTAGAAGACACATCTACTTCCCATAGTTAAATGTTAACTTTTTTCCCATGACGGACTCCTCTCTCTGTTTGGATGAGTACAAGTTAGCTCCTTAAAGAGTACATAGAATAGCCTGCTTCCACTTTTCTCCTTTTTATCTTATTTCCTATTCAGATCATAGCACTTAATACAGCTTTCAATGATTTTACGTTTTACTTTTGTTTATTCCCTATTTATATTGTTTCATCGTCTATCACAACTTCCAAGTATTTTTATACTTCAATTATTTTATCTTTACTTTTGTTTACTTCTCCCCAAGTGACATGTAAGCTCCCTAAAGGGATGAACTCTGTCTTCTTTGTATTTGTATGTTTAGCACCTTGTATAATGCCTGACTCATAGTAGATGCTCAATATTTGAATGAACCTAGATTTCCTACTAGACCCTACATTAGAATACAATGTATTACAATAGAAATGCCTTAAGTCAAAATTCTGTTCATATATAATTGTTATCTCATGCCCACCCCCCCTCCAAAATCATGGAATGACTGGAATAGGTAAATCATAGATTTTCCATTATGGAAGCACTAAATATATTATTTGAATAATTAGGAAAATTTGGTATCATTTAAAAGCATATAGGATTTAGGGGCGCCTGGGTGGCTCAGTCAGTTAAGCGTCCGACTTCAGCTCAGGTCACGATCTCGCGGTCCGCGAGTTCGAGCCCCACGTCGGGCTCTGGGCTGATGGCTCAGAGCCTGGAGCTTGCTTCCGATTCTGTGTCTCCCTCTCTCTCTGCCCCTCCCCGTTCATGCTGTGCCTCTCTCTGTCTCAAAAATAAATAAACATTAAAAAGCATATAGGATTTAAAATTTTTTTAAAAAATTTCAGGGTGCAGAGGGAGAGGGAGAGGGAGAGAGAGAGAGAGAGAGAGAGGGCGAATCTTAGGCAGGCTCCACGCTCAGCATGGAGCCTGACCCAGGCCTCAACCCCATGACCCTGGGATCATGACCTCAGCCAAATCAAGAGTCTGATGCTCAACCAACTGAGCCACCCAGGCACCCTTGTATGATTTTTTAAAATAAAGGTAGGTACAGCTAAGTAAAAAGCAGGCATAAATGGCTGATGTTTAACAAGTAACAAGTAACAAGTAACATAAATAACGTACTTAACAGTAAGGACAACATAAGCTCCATGGAAGCGCCTAATAAGCCAGAGAGAGATCACAATAGCTTTCATTACAAAGTTCTGACCTGAGCTGTGCTATGGAGGATGGACAGAATCAGAAAGTTAGGAGGACAATTTTTACAAAAATCATAAAGTATTTATTGCACGAATCACATTCTGGAGAGTAACAAACCATTCTGTATTGTTCATATGGAGAAGGGCAACTGAAAGAAAGGCTGAAATTAGCTGGTAAAGTGGAAGTCTGTCAATGATACTGGACATTTTTACTTAAGTGAAATGGTTCCTATCCAACAAGAAGAGTAGGAGGCAGCTAGTGTACTAGAGAGAGCTAGAAAGGCCTAAAACTGCAGCTTGTAAACTTACCAGTTTTGTGGACTTCAGTATGTAACTTAATTTTTCTTTAATATTTGTTTAAGTGATCTCCACACCCAATATGGGGCTCGAAGTTACAACCCCAAAATCAAAAGTCCCATGCTCTACTGACTGGGTCATTCAGGCAACCGTTAGTCATGCAACTTAAATTCTTTGAGCTCTGTTTTCTGCATCTATAAGATGCAAATAGTATCTGACTTGTATGAATGAAGATAATGTATATAAAAAGCTTAGCAGAGTCTTGATACATAGAAGGGATACATAGAATAAACAGCACCCATTATTAAATTTTATGCACTATGTAAGCTCTTTTAGGGTAGGGACTACTTTTTATTCACAGTTGAATTGCCAATGACTACTAGATCCCCTGGCACATAGTAAGACACTAAAAAAATAATTGTTTATGGATGCATTTTGACTCAAGTAGAAGTTTGAATTGAAGACTAAAGAATAAGAACCTTTTTCCGTGGTAACAAAGCTATTAAACATTTTGAAGACAACATGCTAAAACAAATTGGGAAAAAGAAGGCCTGGAAAAGATACCGGATTTGTCCTAGATCATGCCAGAGGGACAGAACAGATCTGATTCCAAATTCCCACATTTTAAACACTATACCATAAACCTTTTCATTGGATCATAAAAGAGTATAGGTTTCAGATTTCCATTTACTAAAACTAAGTCTCATTACTGAAAAAAAAATAACATTAAGATGTCTCATTACAGCCTCTTAGCATTTCCTCCATCATTTTTACTAATATGAATGACAGAATGGGAAACACAGCCTCTTAAGAGAAGTGTACATCTGCATTTTCTGCATGTGTACTCTCCTAATCAAGTGTTAGCTTATACACAAGAAGCGGTGAAACAAGCTTTGGAGAGACAAACCTGGGGTCAATTTTCTGGCCTAGCGATGAGTGACATGAAGCAAAAATTACTTAACCTCTCTGGCCTTTCTTTCGTTATTCGGTAAGTGAACATAATGCTACCTGTTTCAAGGATTTGCTACAACTGATAGGAGTTACGAATTCATACACGATCGGTGGGTGATGACGAAGACACCATACATAGCACAGTGGACTGCAACACAAAAGATGCACAATCTAAAATTTACGTTCAGGCTACTTCCGATGCAGTCTTTAGACATGATCCCAAAGAAAATACTATGAATCTATTTCACAAGGAAGACACAATCTCAACAATGAGGTGCTAAGAAGAAAGGCAAAACACAGAATACGATGTGAACAGTGAAAAGAAACTTAGTGGATAACAAGTCACTCCTTGCGTGAACTACGGTAATTTATTTACAAAGACCAAATCTTTGTATCCCCATCATTGAGCCCTGCGCCAGACACTAGGCGATTCCATAATGTTGCTGAAGACCAAGAGTGGCATTCGGTTTAGCAACACCACAATCGCTGCACAAAATGGAGACTATTCGGGGTACTGCGTTAGATGAGAACAAGGGTAGGTAGGCCCTAGGATCACGGTCGCGGGACCAGAAAGGCAGGTTCCGCAGTAGATAGGGAAAGACAGCCGGGCGGAGGGCAGGGGAGAGAAGCGGAAACCGCGCACGCGCATTCGCGATCCCTCCCTGGGCCGCGGACCTGCTGCGCCAGGAGCTGCCGCCGTAACTTCTGCCGCTCCCGGATCTCCTGCAAGCGGCTGTCCATATCCCAACTCTTGTTTCCCACTGCCCCGAAAACTTGACAATTAGCAGATGAGTACCCTCCCAATTTTTCACCGGAGTCTGTGGAACAAGATTCGCCAGGACCTTCAAGCAGCAGGATGTCCCTTAGCCCTTTCTCAATAGGTATTTCCGGCGCGGCCAGGATTGGCTCGACTTAGCCGGAAGTCCCCCCTCTTTCTGGACACCGCGATTTGGCGCCGCCAGGAAGGGGCCCAATGAGGGATGTTGTGGCGGCGGAGGAGTGTCGGAAGGTATCCGGAGGTTAGGCGCCGCGTCTCTCTAAGGTGGTACCGTGTGGGCCCATCAGCCCACCTCTCGGTTGCGTTCTCTTCTGTGGTGTATCAGCACTGTTTACGAGGTGTGGGGCGTTTCGTTAATTCTTTTTTCCATTAATTCTCCAGTTGCCAGTACTGACGGTTTAAAAATTGCCAGATAGCAGTTTTTCACTGGAAGCACAAACTCGAAGCAGAGTGCGAAGTTTGAACCCTGGACGATCCTTTACTAGATGAATAGCCTTGTCTAGTTAATCGCCTCCTGAGTCCCAGCTTTGTCATTTGCCAAATGGGAATAATAAATGCCTATCTCACAAAACTGTGAAGATTGAAAGAATAAAAAGGGCCTGGCACGTAGCACCATGGAGATGTTTTAAGATTTTTATTATTACTTATGTTTCCCTTCAAGCTGGGAACAACCTGTGATCCTTACCTCACTAGCTCTTGAGAAGTTTCCTATTTCATCATAATGCCGTATGGATACGGCGTATGGAAAACTATATGGTTTCTTCCCTTTAGGGAAGTAGGTGGAGCATAGTAAAATGTGGTCTTGGTTCATGTCCTAGACGTCAGAGACTAGGGGACCACTTTTGTGCTTATACATTTGTCTTAGCTGGAAATAACCTTGGGATATAGAAACACTCTACTGGAATTAGGGAGGGTGAGGGTGGGCAGGGCACAGTGGGGATTCTCCCTAGAACAGCAACAAAGGCCAAAGTCTTAAATTATTACTATTATTATCCACCACATTTGTCGTCTTATTCCAAATTCAAAGTAGCAGAAGTAGACTAAGACATCATGTTGCCTCAAGTTTAATTGGAAATGGTGGCAAGTACTTACCACCATTAGTAACAAGTCTTTATTCTGTGAGAGTGAATTTTCTTTTGGAAATTTATTAAATCCTCCAGATTAGAACCAGGTGACTCAGACGAGGCCAAAAGTGGGCAGGACTAGATTCTACTAATTATCATGTGTTTCTCAAGAACTAGCTCTGAATGGCAATTTCAGACGTGTTCTGAAAATCCCTTGGGTAATAGCAACACTGTTTGAAAGTATATTAACTTTCAAGTGGCCAGTACTTTAAAAGACAGTACTAATTTGTACATATGAATTAAAGTGTTTCTTTAAAATCAGTTGCATCTCCTGCCAATCATTTGAGTACTGATTTGAATTATTTAAGAGGATAGGAATAGGCATCTGTTCATTCAAATATTTATCCATATTTACTGAGCATTTTAAGTTGCACTTAACTGTGATACAGCCTAGAGTCTATAAAGTCTATCAAAGACTAGAAACCAAATAAGTCTGTTTTGTTGTTGTTGCTGTTTGTTTGTTTTTGTAGAATTTACTATTTTTTTTTTCTGGCAAAATGCAGTGTGTAGGTCATTTGCCCGTGGTCCTTGAGCCCCATATGCACCTAAACTCTGCTCTGTGATCATAGTTGACCTGAGTGTGAGTCTGCAAACTACATTTCTCAGCCTTGTCAAATGGCTTTCTGTAAGATTCTTCCAAGAGGAAGCATAGGCAGAAAAGCAAAAGGTGGAACACGGAAAGCTGTTATTCTTCATTTCCTCTCACTCTCTGCTTCTGGTCTCCAGGGGAATATCTGTGCCCTTAAAAAGTCCCAGAGCCAATTGTAGCAGCCCCTCCTTGGTGGGTCTGTCTTCCCTTTTCCCATCCTCATGTGGCATCCCCATCGCTGAGTTTGCTCTCTACTTTGATAACACCACCCCCACCCTCTGTTCTACCAGCTTTAGAAGTGGTAGCCACTTGCAGCAGTTAAGAATTTCTAATTTAATCTCACTTTCCCCTTTTTGCTCTTCTAGCCTTCAGCTCCCATGTTAACGCTTCCCCATAGCAAATGCTGTCTGTTTAGAATTTTAAAAATGATTTCTGTATTCTTGCCTGGCACTCAGACTTATAAAGATGCAAATATGTTCTACTTTATAGTATTTACACAGCCGTTGGAATCCAGTGGAGGATTGTTGTAGTTTTTACAAATAAAGGGATATGACTCTGAAATCTTTCTCCCTACCAATGAACTTTAAAACTCCAGACCACATCAGCTCACCCGTAGAGTACTGTACATGCCTATCAGTAATATCTGTTCATCACAGCAACCTAAAGGTCTCCAGGGAGTGTGTGTTGTGGGGAAAGGAGGAAGAAGAAATTTGGAAAGTCTCCACATATAATTTATACTTTTTGAAAAAAAAAATTACTTCTAGATACTTATTTTAAGGAAGTAATGAGAAATTGATGTAACAATTTCTATATATCCTCCTCAACTCCTTGAGAATGAATCTTCAAAACCTGTATATCCAACGTCCTATTGTTTTTTTTTTTGTTTTTTGTTTTTTTTTTTAATTTTTTTTTTCAACGTTTTTTATTTATTTTTGGGACAGAGAGAGACAGAGCATGAACGGGGGAGGGGCAGAGAGAGAGGGAGACACAGAATCGGAAACAGGCTCCAGGCTCCGAGCCATCAGCCCAGAGCCTGACGCGGGGCTCGAACTCACAGACTGCGAGATCGTGACCTGGCTGAAGTCGGACGCTTAACCGACTGCGCCACCCAGGCGCCCCTCCAACGTCCTATTGTATATCTTACTAGAATGTCCTTCACAATCTCAAACTTCACAGGGATATAGCCTAAATTCATCATCCACCCCTGTCCTCTCAAAAAAAAAAAAATATATATATATATATATATATATATACATATATATACATATATGTGTGTGTGTGTGTGTGTATGTATGGTTGTATACATATCTCCACCCATTTTCCCTAATAAGAAGCACTGTGCCTCTCCTTTACCCTCCATATCTACTCTGTGACTGTAGCATTCTCCCTGACGCCAGCCCTAACACCAACACACATAATAGTCAACCATAACCTATGAATAATATGTGTCCTGGTTCATATCCTAATTGCCCTACCATTTTCCAGTTTATCAAATTCTTCCCAGAGATTTTTGGAAAACTATGATTTTATCATTTCCAACTCTGCTCAAAATTTTTACATGTTTCCTCAATGTCTAGGGCAGCACTTGTCCAATAGAACTTTCTATAATAATAGAAATGTGCTACCTCATAACCAATTTAGTTGCTACTAGCCATATTCATCCACTGAGCATTTGAAACCTAGCTAGTATACTCAAGATACTGACTTTTTATTTGATTTTGACTAATTAAGTTTAATTAATCATATTTGACCTCATAACCAATTTAGTTGCTGCTAGCCATATGTATCCACTGAGCATTTAAAACCTGGCTAGTGTACCCAAGGTACTGACTTTTTATTTGATTTTGACTAAGTTTAATTAATCATATTTGACTATGACTACCATATTGGACAGCACAGGTTTAGGTTCAAGGGGTTCAAAATCTAAACCACTTGGCATTACATGCTAAGCAATCCTCTGCCACCCTGCCCAGCTTCATTCTGTTCTGTATGAACCCAGTCTTTCAGGCATATTAAAGTTTTATCTTTTTTCCCCAAACATGCCTCTTTCTTGTCCTTTTTATGAATTTATAATTTAATAAGAGAAAAATTCTTCTAAATTAAAGAGAGAGGCTCCAAAATGACCTTTTAAAAACTACAATATTTGGTAAGTAGAACTTCTTAGAAAAGCACTAACAGTAAAATGAATGTCAGAATCTGGTGATAACTTCTGCTTTCTCCCGGTGCCTTGTAAAGAACACACTCAATAGATGCTTATTGATGAACCTGTTGATTAGGTCTAACTCTCTAACTTACCTGAGCTTTGTTGGATAGATTGGTTGTGAGTAGCTGTGTTAGGGAGGGATAGGAGACTGCCAGTTAGCATTCTGTGTCTACATCATTGTTGGAAATTCATTTATTGCCATTAGGTGCAGAAACTTTCCAAGTCTGTGTATTTTTTTGTGCTCAGTTGCTAAGATCCAGTGCATCTGTGGCATAAGAGAATATTTTACAAGCCTTGTTTGTCAAATACATGGACTACGTAAGAAACAGGAGTGAAGATTGTTTTTCTTATCACTTGTCAATAGATTTTTTTAAAGAGTATTGTGATTACATAAAAACATCTTAAAGCATTGATTTCCTGGAGTATAAAGTAAGAAGAGATACATTTCAGAAACTATATGTCATTATCAAATGGAAATGTATGGAGAATTGAATAAGCTTGATTTATTTGGGGAATTTGCACAAAACACCCTATTGTTTTGGTCAAAATGACCAAAACTGACAGGAAAGTGAGAAAAGGCAAGGTGAAAAGAGTAAAATAATACAGACTTTATAATGTCAATACATTTCACTGAATAGATGAAGAAAACTTTAAATTTTGGTTATTGAAATGTTAATTTGCTGTGTTATTGGAGAAAATCAGTTCTGCTAGAGAGTACAGAATGGAATGGATGAATCCCATAGGATGTGGTAAGTATAGATAATAAGCAAGTAGTCATGAGACATAGGCAGGATTCATAAGATGTGCTAAAAATAGATATTAAGTAACTGATAGATATAAAGCTAGATAGACTAAATGACTATATGATGGAACAAGCAAAAGTGTTATTTATAGATAGAAAGGGATGGAAAGACCAAATTGTGATCATGCCATCTCTAGGCTGACAGCCATGTTGTTGTGGGATCGTTGAGCATCATGGTCCAGAAAGAATTTTTAAGACGTTTTACAGTCTCTAATTTAAGTAGCTTTGGGATAGGACCTGTGGGCAGGAAGAGCTGCATTTTTGCTGTATGAAGCTGGTGGTTATATGCTTAGTGCTCAAGGGGTGGGGGCACTTGCAGAGCATATTAGATCATAAAATGTCTTCAAATTTTGAATCATAAAATTGCTCTTGCAAGATTTCTGTGGTACTTATCATTCAGTTCAATATTAACTATGGGTAAGATTTACAGGTAGTCATGAGACCCTTTAAGGATGTATCAACCAGCATGTATTTGATCCTTATCGAAGTTATGCAGCCTATAGGTTAGCCATCTGGGCTAAAGGTGAACATTTTTCTGCTTCTATCCCTCATCAGTGTTACCCTTATGTGGTCCATCCATGGTTATATTCTGGACCCAAATGTACTCTGCCTAAGAATTGCTAATGATACCTATAACTGTTGGCAGGCTAACTGGCAAACTGCAGCTATGGACAAGAATATTTGTCACTGCTTCTCTACAGAACAAGTGTCTATCACTGGCCCCACGCACCTTCTCTCTGTTGACCTCCCTGCCTAAATGTCAGTCTGTCCCCAGCTCATCAGTGAGGAAGGCTGATATAGCATGCATGCGCACACACACAGGGAGAGTGTACACATATAAACATTGCATACCTTGGGATTCATGGAGTGTAGTCCTTCCCACTTGCAACCTAAGTGTGGTAACTTACCCCATCTCTTTCCTCTTTGCTTTAAAGGGATGCGTGATTTGAGAATCTCCATTTGGTCTTTGAGCCTGTCTGTTCTGTGACCCCTGGGATAGCTTGGCTTGCAGTGTACTTGGAGGCCATCATTGCATCAAGGTAATTCCCCATGACAACTAGGAGAAACTTAGAAAAATAACAACATAGAACTGTAGAGCATAAGCTAATGTTGTATGAGAAGGGGAAAGGAAGGAAGTCATAAATTGTATCCATTAGATACTAAAAGACAAAAACAGGCAAGTAAAGAGCAAACCAAAAGGTAAAATGTGGAAAATATTTCTTTTTTTCTAAATTGATTAATGGAAAAGGGAAAAAGACAAGATAAAGGAAAGACTCAGAGTTTTGACAGTGTTGCATATATATCTTTGATACCAATTATACTTTATTTATTGCTATGACCAAAATAACTGTATCAGAGGTAAATACAACAAAATCCAAATGAAGGGAAATGCTCTTCCAACAAGTGGACTAATCCTAGAAATTCTTTTTAATTCACTCTACATAGTATTGCAATAGGTTTTTTTTAATGCTCATTACATTTTAAAGCATTTAAAGTGTCAAGAAAAGAAAGAGGCTTTAAAACTACTTATAATTAGGAAGGAATGCGTATAGAACACTACTTTCTATAAAAGTTGTTATTATTTGTGCACATTTTCTGAAACATTTCCTGTAAATCAATTCTTACTTAAATACACTAAAATTACAACTATTTTAAAGATCTGTGAGATAGAAGACTAAGTAAATATCCCTTTGTAATTAAAGTAGTTTTTTCCTAATTTATCTCTTTTATAATTTATTTTCTTTAATAGGTTGCTGTATCTGTTAGTATTATAGAAAATGTTGAGTTAAAAACTCGTCTAAGTGAAATATATATAAGAGCATGTACGATTTTTCTCTAAGAAGATTACTATAAAATTATTTGCATAGATGAAATTTTTTATGAAACAAACACATCATATTCTTATTCTGTGGTTCTTAAATATGAAATTTTATGACGTAGCTCATTCAAATTAATAGCCTTATGCTGTTTTTAATTTGTTTGTTTTTACAACTTAATTCTTACTTTGAAATTGAGTATTCTCTCCCTCCAGAATTTGAAATGGTAAAAACAATTAGAAAAAGAAAGTGTACTCTGTGATGAATCAAAAATAATACCCACATATAAAGAGAGATTAATGGTATAATATCATCATGAAATACTGATTATTTTTTTCATGATCTATTTGGGATTTAAGATATTTCTATTATTTTATAACTAAAAAAAGAAAAGCTAGAACATCTCTTCTCAGAATTTACAAAGTACTATTGAACTTTATACCATTAAAGAAAATTATTATTGGGGCGCCTGGGTGGCTCAGTTTGTTGAGCGACCGACTTCGGCTTAGGTCATGATCTTGCAGTTTGTGAGTTCAAGCCCCACGTCAGGCTCTGTGTGGACAGCTCAGAACCTGGAGCCTGCTTCAGATTCTGTGTCTCCCCCTTTCTCTACCCCTCCCCTGCTCACGCTCTGTGTCTCTCTGTCTCTCAATAATAAATAAATGTTAAAAAAATTATTATTATAAAGAAAGGTACTAGTGTAGAAATTTGGATTAGAAAAATACTAAAAATTATTTTTGTAACTTTATACTAAACTACCGTAAAAATAGATTTAGTGGTATACATTCTTTAAAGCATGTGATATATTTTTGTAGCCAATGCAAATACTGTAGTTTTTATAATATTTAGAATTAAATTTCTGAATTGCAAAGAATTGTTTCAAATGAATATTAAAAGGCAATCCTAATGAAGATATTGAAAACAAATTATGGCTAACATGCTAAATCTGTTTCGTATTATAAAGGAGTGCATCAAAAAGAAATCGTTAGAGTCACCCTTCATTCTCCATTCCCAGGATTCTCCTCTGGGCATTTATGTCAGATGACCTAGGAATGTGCAGAATTAGTGTTTACTGGCCAGTCACTGGTTATTCAGAATTCACTCTGATTTGAATTATCTCTAATGTTTTTCTCCCATCCATTTATGGGTCACATGTACAATAAATCAAAGCATGTTGATCCTGGTGAAATTTAGCAAAGAAATACAGCTTTGGCCATTGGCCACAAAAATTTGAAAATCTTTACTCAGGGGAAAAACATGGACATTTTCTCACCCTGGATAGTAGCTATTTTCTAACTTAAATTTCCAACTAAAATGGTTTGCTATTCTTCTAAAAACTGAACCTTGCATATGGTAAGACTTATCTCAAGCCAAAATGTACAGTTTCACTTTTATAGTACTGTATTTACTGTTCAGTAAGTCAAATAATTCAGAAAAACTGGAAATCATATTATGAAGAAGCAACTCTCCCACATCTATTTCTAAGTCTAGATTGGTTTTTGCTGAAAACAGATATTCATAGTAGGAGGAAAAATTACATAATTCTATACTCATGTGTATACACATATATGTACATATGTATATGTGGTAATAGGACAATTTGGAAAAAAAATTGTTAAAATGTATAGGAACAGTACTTTTGTATTTAGAATACTGAATAAGGATTCATTCATCAAACAAATTATTTTCTTCTGCTAGCCTTTCTGGGAGGCTGGTTCTTCCCCTATCCCTGGATGAAAATTTAAGCAGTTTTCATGTTTTTTTCTGGTCATTCTTAGGTATTAGGAAGAGTTATATGTTAACGCTTCAGTCTCCATTTAACAATAACAGTATAAGGTCAAAATTTAATTCTGGCTTTTGAGTTTAAGGCTTCTCTCCTTGCCCACCTCCAGGCGAGTTGCAGGCCTAAAGCTATCAGTCCATGAGGTAGAGAAAGGAAAGTACAGTCTGCTGCTTCTCTTTCTCCACAAGGATACTCCAACTCCATCTTGGTTAGGCCTACAGGCCCTCCCAAGGTTGGAGTGCGGGGACAGAGGAGTTTTATTGGAAGCAGCTTACAGGAAAATTTCCTACTAAACTAGTACTGTCTTCTTGATCTAGCATTGCCACTTTCTGGACTTGGCAGATGTTTAAAATAGACTCTTGTTCTCATGAGCATTTTCATGGGTTCTTCCAAGACCCACTCCACTCTCCCTGTGGGTTCTGATAACAAGAGCTAATGCATGTCGTCTTTCTGGTCCTTGGCTTTATTTATTTACTTAGCTTCTTTTTGCAGAAGACTATTTTTTTTTTAAGTTTATTTATTTATTCTGAGAGAGAGAGCGATCAAGGGAGGGACAGAGAGAGAGGGAGAGAGAGAATCCCAAGCAGGCTCTGCACTGACAGCGTGTAGCTCAATGTGGGGTTCAAACTCACAAACCCGTGAGATCATGACCTGAGCTGAGATCAAGAGTCGGATGCTTAATCGACTGAGCCACCCAGGCTCCCCCTTTTTGCAGAGAACTATTTACCCATCTTAGCCATGTGTGGGCAGGACCTAAGAAAACTCCATGCTGGCTTTCTTAAGTGAGTGGTACACATTTGGTTCACTGGGAAATCACATTGTTTGCCCCAACAAACTCTGGGAATAGGATTTTATTCCTGGAATTCAGGAAAAGCAGAAATCCTGTTACAGGGTTACCACTCGACAACAGCCATGTTACCCCTGCATGTCTCTGGCCTCTGAGGACTACCCAGCCATTCTCTAGCTTTCTAGATTTTCCAAATAGGAAGTAAACACACCCATGTCCCCCAGACCTTAAGTTCTGCTAATGGCCTCCTTAAAGCTTCTCTCTTCATTTAGGATGAAGAGGGACTACCATCTACTTCTCTTCTTGAGAGGAGGGATGCTATCACAGCATGACAACAGTGATTCTTGAAAACCTTCTCCTCCAATCTTTAATTCTCAGTCATTTGAGACCTTTGAAGTGGGTGAAGTCATTCAGAGTCTTACATCCAATTATCCTCAACTTTTTTGTACAAATCTTTACAGGGTGGTTATGATCTTCACTTTGGAATGTAGTATTTACTCTTTTGGGGTCTTAGCCAAAACTTCCACAAGTCCTGTTTTACATTAAGTGGAAGATGTCCTTCTGTGTATCTAAATTAAACTTTTTATATATATTAAACACTTTGTTTTTGAGATAGTTATAGATTCTCATGCAGTTGTAAGAAATAATACAGAGAGATCCAGTGATCCTTTATCCATTTCCCTCAAGAGGTAACATTTTTCAAAACTGTAATATAGTATCACAACCAGGATGTTGACATTGATAGAGCATTTCCATCATCACTTTCCACATTCCCTCATGTTGTTCCTTTATAACAATACTCACTTCTCTCCCACTCACACCTTCTCCTCAACCCCTGGAAACCACTAATCTGTTATCCATTTCTATAATTTTGTCATTTCAAGAATATTATATAAGTGGAATAGTACAGTGTGTAACCTTTTGAGATTATCTTTTTACACTCAACATGATTCTCTGGAGATTCATCCAGATTGTTGTGTGTGTGAATAGTGTGTTCCTTTTTTTATTGCTGAGCAGTATTCCATGAATTGGATGTACCGTAATCTGTTCAATCATTCATGTGCGGTAACATGTCTGATGATATGATTGATGAAGGACATATAGTTTGTTTCCAGTTTTTGTTATTGTGCATTAAAATGATGATGAGGGGGTGCACCCGGATGGCTCAGTTGGTTAAGTGTCTGACTTTTTTTTGGCTTAGGTCATGATCTCATGGTTTGTGAGTTTGAGCCCCACAGCGGGCTCCATGCTGACAGTGTGGAGCCTACTTGGGATTCTCTTTCTCTCTGTCCCTCTCCTGCTTGTGCACACATGATTTCTCTCTTTCAAAAATAAATAATAAGTAAACTTTAAAAGAAAAACTGACTATAAACATTCATATGAGGTTTTTATATGAATGTGTGTCTTCATTTCTTTGTGATAAATGCCTGGAGTGCAGTTACTGCATTGTATGGTAGTTGCATGTTTAATTGTTAAAGAAACTGCCAAACTGTTTTCCAGAGCATCTGTATCAGTTTATATTCCCACCAGAATTGTATGAGTACTCCAGTTTCTCCACATCCTTGCTGGCATTTGACAGTGTCACTCTTTATTATTTCACCCGTTCCGAGACACCCACACACATACACATACAGTGGTTTTAACTTGCATTTCCTGGGGCGCCTGGGTGGCTCAGTCGGTTGAGCGTCCGACTTCGGCTCACGTCATGATCTCGCTGTCTGTGAGTTCGAGCCCCGCGTCGGGCTCTGTGCTGACAGCTCAGAGCCTGGAGCCTGTTTCAGATTCTGTGTCTCCCTCTCTCTGACCCTCCCCCGTTCATGCTCTATCTCTCTGTCTCAAAAATAAATAAACATTAAAAAAAATTAAAAAAAAATATTTTGCATTTCCTTTGTGAATAATGATGTTGAACATCACATGATTATTTGCCATCTGTGTATCTTTTTTGGTGAAATGTCTCCTCATGTCTCTTGCCCATGTACTAACTGGATTGTTTGTTTTTTACTGTTCAGTTTTGGGAGTTCTGTATCTATTCTAGGTATCAGTCTTTTGTTACATATATGTCTTTCAAATATTTTTTACCAATTTATACTTTGTTTTTCCTCTCGTAGCAGAGCCTTTTACAGAGTGAAGGTTTTAATTTTGATAAAATCTAAGTTTTGTTTCTATGCGTTGTACTTTTGGTGTAAAGTAGTAGTTAACATTTTATGTGTAGAAATAAATACATTCACTCTTTCCTTCACCTCCTGTGTCCAAACATTATTTCCTGTAAGAAGCACTTCTAAAATAGAACCTAAATGTGTCTACTTTTCTCCATTTTTACAGCTGTCTCTCAGGTTCAGATCACCATCATCATTCACTTAACTGGTTCCCCTTCCTTCTTCCTCCCATTTATTTATTTATTTATTTACTTATTTAAAAGATTTTATTTTTTTAAATAACCTCTACACCCAATATGGGGCTCAAACTCACAATCCCGAGATCCAGAGTCACACACTCCACTGACTGAGCCAGCCATGTGCTCCCCTGCCCTTAATTTAAAACTATAAATTATACTATGTAGCTCGTTAACTTAAAATCCTTCAAAGTTTTCCATTAGGCTTAGAACAAAGAACAAAATCTGAACTCTACCACAGCCTATGAGAACCTGCCACATCTGGCCTGCCTAGCTTCTCTGACCTCATCCTGGGCACTAACTTCTGACCTCCCTTCATCTCACCTTGGTGCTGTAAACTACACGCATGCTCCCTTTTGTGTGCCTCTCAAACACCAACAAGCTCCTTCACACTTTTGGCCTTGCCCCCACCACTGTTTGTAGGCCTTGCTTCTCCTCATTCAAGTCACTCCACAATTCAGAGGTTAGCTGCTATAAGACGCCTTCACTGATGGCCCTATATAAAGAAGTTTGCTTTTCTCTTGTCTTTTTGTGTCATCACTCTGTTTTATTATCTTGTACTTTACTGGCTGAAGTTATGTGTTTACTTTTCCCCCATTCAGAGGTAATCTACCAGAGCAGAGGCCTTGCCTATCATATTCATCACATCTCAAATACCTAACACATAGGGGTCACTCAATTAATATTTATTAAATGTTGAACACTTCCATTTCTTTTCCAAAAAGCAAATTGCCTTTGGACTATTCAACTGCTAGTAGAGTCAATATGTCCTCAGAAGGGACTATTTATAATATTGCTAATTAATTAGGGGAATAAAGAAAAGCGAGTTCTGATTTCTGATAAATCCAACTCATGCTGCCACCAAGTCATGTCCTTTATTTGTTGTTGAGTGAAGTGCACAGATATAACGTAGAGCAAAATATTATCTCAACTATATCTTGATTCTAACTATAAGAGACGATACCATCATTGTGTTGTCGCAAGCTCCAAAAACTGTAGAAATTCCTATCCTTTGGCCTCACCAGTAATTCTATGATTTACCCTAGGCAAGTCTGAACAGGCCTTTATAGCTTAGTTTCTTGTTCTGTTAGAAGAATATAACACAAGCTTACCTCATCAAGATGCTATGTTACAGTTTCTATTTATTGCAAGTACTGTGTGATTTTGTGTCTCTATTAGTGTGGAGCACACATTTATTATTTGATGGTATCAAAAGACCATGCCATGAAGGATGCCACATTCTTAGAGATACTAGAGGGATTATACTGCATGTGACAAATTAATTTTGGGGATTGTGTTGTGGTTATAATGAAGATGAATTTGGAATTTAGCTAGACTGAAAAATTGTCTCAAATAATTTTTAATTGTGTTTTTAGAATAGGACTCTTAGATAACTCAGGATAGGCTCCAAACTTTAGTAGAAAAATCAATGAAATATGCCTCATAAACTTATATACGGTTTTGTATGTATATGAATATATAAATAGAACTTTGCAGACACATTCCTTATTTGAAATTTAAAAAACTTCCTGATATTTTTAGTACTCATTTACTTGAGATCCTGTGGAACTCAGCAAAATAATAGAACTGGAAAAAGAATTGTCAACTTTTCCAAGATGTAACTCTGATTCTGAAAATATAATACTATTAATCTTCTTCAAAGAAACTGGAACTTCAAATACATAGTTTCATAAGGTGCCTTTATGGAATTTTTGAAAGAGTTAAAAAATGTCAGAAGAGCCTTATCTTACTATAACTAGGAGCACTATTGTGGAAGAGAGAATTAAGCTAAATAAAAAATGTATTTTGTGAAATAGTTGTAAAAATATTTATAAAAATATAAAAATACAAAAAATTTTAGGGGTGCCTGGGTGACTCAGTCAGTTAGGTGTCTGACTCTTGATTTTGGCTCAGGTCACAATCTCAGGGTTGTGGGATCAAGTCCGGCTTTAGGCTCTGCTCTGAGTGAGGCCTGTTGGGAGTCTCTCCCTCCCTCTCTGCCTCTCCCCAGCTTGTGCACACACTCTTTCTAAGTAAATAAATAAACAGTTAAAAAATGTATATATACAAACACACACACACACACACGTACACATGTAAATGTTAACAAATATTTAAAACCATGTAAATGACCTAGCTCTGTGACTTGGATCAAGTCATCTAACCATTTTGTATTCCAGGTTCCTCAATTGCAATTCAAAAGGAATGAAATAATTAAGTAGTTTTCAAACATTTTGGTCAAGGACCCCTTTACATTCTTAAAAACTGGGGACCTCAAAGAGCTCAATATATGTTTGTGAAGATTATATTAATCATTTTTTACAACATTAGAAAGTAAAACTGAGAAAAATTTGAGATATTTACTTACTCATCTAAAAATAACTATCCCATTTTATATTAGCATAAGTAATTTTTATGAGGAATAACTATTTTCCAAAACAAAACAAAAAAAATTTGAAGAGTGGCATTGTTTACATTTTTTCCAAATCTGCTTAATGTCTGGATTAAAGGTTGGTTGGATTCTCATATTTTTTCTGCATCCATTTTGCTGTGGTATGTTTGTTTTAGTTGAATTATATGAAGAAAATCTGGCCTCATGCAGATATTTGGAAAGAAATTTAAGCCTTTAAAACTTTAATATTCTTTTCAGATAATTATGGATGTTCTTCTTTGTATTACATGGAAACTTGACATGGGTAATTTCTCAAAGCCTAGTTGCTATGTGAAATCTAAAACCATAGTAATGAATTTTTCACATTAAAGAAAATGGGGAGTGGCTTGAAAAAACTTACAGAGATTGTGCCACCTTCAGTATACCACTGCAGTGTGATGTGATAAGGACATTTTTCCCCTTTATCTTTATTTAGCTACTTTTCATCACTGAATATTCTTTTTTTACTTTTAAAAGATATTTATTTAGGGGATGCCTAGGTGGCTCAGTCAGTTAGGTGTTCCACTCTTGTTTTCGTCTCAGGTCATAATCTCACAGTTCATGAAATCCAGCCCCATGTTGGGCTCTATGCTGATGGCACAAAGCCTGTTTGGGATTCTCTTTCTCCCTCTCTGCCCCTTCCTTCCTTTCTTTCTGTCTCAAAATAAATAAATAAAAATATTTATTTTTGGTGAATTTTCTCAAGGGTAGAAAAAATAATAAGACAGTCTCTATGTAGATAGAAAATTGGATAAGTAGTTAGATATTATCGTAAAATGGTAACTAATTTAGTCTGTGAAATTCTGTAAGTGTCTCCAAACTGAAAGATATAAGGAGATTGGTGGGGGAAGGGAGAGAGTAGAACAATAATGGTGGTTAGATACAGTCACAGTAATAGTAAAAATAGAATAATGCTCTGATTAAATCCTATCAGCAGAATCATGGGAACCTAGCTTCTAGATTTTTCAGAACCAAGAAGCACCCAATGTATCTTGTAGGTCTTTTCACCTTCTAAGTCTTATTCGTCCCCTCTTAGCAGCCTCCCTCCTCTGTTCCTGATAATAATGGCTTCCTGGGTCCTCTATTACAAAATCTCTGATCATTTGTTCTTCCTTGATTTAAAGAAACACCTTGCTCCTCATCCATCTATGCCATTAGGACAGACATACTCCTCAAAAAGGCTGTATTCCATTCTCCATGTTGAGAGTTTCAATCTAGTTTCAATCCATCTTTTCAATCTAGTAATCTAGTTAAAATCTAGTTAAAGGGTCAAAGATTGGATCATGTTCTCTGATGATTTAAAGACCTTATATTTGAGCCAGAGAATAGCTATCAAAAGTAGCTAGAACATCCAGTTGATTTTACAGTTCTTCATGGACATAGACCCAGCAAGTCCACCTACTTTCATAATAAAGATAAATGGTGAATGCACAAAGATAAATGGTACATGCTTTGGACCTCATTCTGGGAACCTTCCTACTCAGATTTTTGGTCCGCCTTATTCTCGCTGTTTATTTCATTCTTTCTCAGTCTCAGATATTCCTGTGGCTGCTTTCTCTCATTTTCTCTTGTCCAATTATTGCCTGCTCAGTCATGAGCAAATAAACTTAATCTGTGCTCCAAACATTTAAATACCTCTCAGTGTCTCAGAATCATCTGAGGATATTTAAAAAAAAATTTTATTCTAAGGTTGTATGTACCTGTTTTGAAATACAAAAGCATGTGTGTGTATGGGAGAGGGGAGTGAAAGGAAGGAAGTGATAGCAAGGAATGACAGCTTATAGGTGAAAAGGGCTAGGCATCAGGAATAGAGGTTTGGTTGGAGGAAGAGTTGCCCTTTTCCCTCTCCTACATTGTTCTGGCCAATCATTTCCCATCTCAGTGCCTCTGCAGGGCAGAAAAACAGTGGCATCAGCTCAGTGCCAGCCAGGGCAATGACATGGTAGCATATAGCAACAAATGCAGGCAGGGTGGCCATGTTCTGAGCATTTATTCTTCCCCTCCATTCCCTTCACCTCAACTCTTTGGCTAGATAATTGAAGCTGAAGGAAACAGTTTCAGGAAAGAGTACTGCCCAGGACCTTGATGCAAGAAAATAATGGAGTACTAATTTCAAAGGATTTTAGCAAAATAACTTTTAACCTAGATTTTTACTTCTAGATAAACTACATTCACATGTGAGAGCTTAACAGTACCAGGAGACAAACAGTTCATCACTCAAAAATCTTTCTTGAAAGTACTCCTGGAGGAATCAAGAGAGAAATAAATCCTAAAGAAAACAACAAAATATTTTCTTAATATTTATTTTGAGAGAAAGAGAATGAGAGCACGTGGGGGAGGGGCAGAGAGAGAGGGAGAGAGAATTGTGAGGCTCAATCCCATGATGTGTGAGATTGTGACGTGAGCCAAAATTAAGTATCTGCTGCTTAACCAACTGAGCCACCCACATGCCCCAACAGCAAAATACTTTTTTAAAGGTGAGCAGTTAATTAAGCATTGATTCAAGAAAAAAGAATGGGAAAGAAAAATTTTAAATATATCCATATCAATTTTGAACAAAAATGCTAGATGACACCAATGTGGCCAAGTGAAGGGCTGAGGTAGAACAGAAAGAAATGGGCATATGCTAATTTAAGGTTTCATCTTGTTTGGGACAAGACATACATATTGGTAAGCTTAATTAATTGGTAGGGAAAATTGAGTCTAACCATGTGGGTTTTAGGAAGAGATAAAAGAAACAAAAATAACACAATATGTAACTTTCCAATCAGCAGAAGATAATAATCTTTGCATTATCCTATGGAAAGATAAGATAATCTTTGCATTATCCTATGGGAAGTAGAAAAGGAAGAAAAGAATATGGTAATTGCAAAACAGTAAATAAGGTGTGTCAGAAAAGATTTCAATTACAGTAATTTCAATTCATATCAGTGAGTTAAATGCACAGATTATAAGACAGAAATTTTCAAATTGGATTAAAAAATACAACAATTTATGAAACACATTTCTTAAAAGAGACTCTTTTCTTTCCCAGAGAGGTACATGGGTGAGCTTTGTATCCCCACTAGAGTACACAGCACTTCTCTGCACCTTTACTGAGCATTTGGAACCTACAGCTTGATTTAACTGTATTTGCTGTCAAGCTCCATTTAACCATATTTGTTGTCAAGATGATTACCAAAGCTTTCTGGAAACCTCAATATTGAGGTTTAACTCTACATCAGAAAAGTTCTCTTCAGAGCTCCCACTCCTAGAAGCACATCAATTGGTATATATAAGGCCCTCAAACTCTGAGAAACAATGATTTACATGGAAAAGTGCCTCAAAGTCTGTTGAACACATCAATAAAACTATTGGGACTGCCTGAATAAAAAGAGACAGTGTTATGAACAAGAGATTGACAGGGTGCCTAGGTGGCTCAGTTGGTTAAGCTTCCAACTCTTGATTTCAGTTCAGGTTATGATCTCACAGTTGTGAGATCAAACCCCGAATCAGACTCTGTGCTGAGCATGGAGCCTGCTTAAGATTCTCTCTCCTTGTCCCTCTGCCCCTCTCCCCCTCCAGAGCACATGCATGTATGCATTCAAAAAGAACAAAACAAAAAGAATAAAAACAAAAAAACACAAAAATAGGAGATTGCAAGCTGATGACAAATTGGCACTGAGAAGGAATTTAAATACAGTAATTGTCAGACCGAGCATGCCCCTTGCTGTCAAAGCCAAAACTGCTAAAAGGGGAGCTCCCTCTCCCATCTCATTACTGACTGGCCATTCAGAGGTCTTCGAGCTAATTCCAGTTCTCAGTGTGATCAAGGATAGATCTTACAACAGCAGCAAGCTCACTATGCACCATTTCCAATCCTTCCCTATCAGTGCTGCAGACTTCAGGGAAGCCACATGCACTAGAGCCAAAGTCTAACAAAATCAAAAGAATGTCATCAAGAGGAATAAGGAAAGATGCTATCAATAGGAGCATGAGGGACTTTCATCTAAATATCCTAGGGAATAATGAAGTCTCAAGCTGCCAAGGAATATTATTAGAAAGACTGTGTACATAGATAACATTGCTGACATAGATGAAAGTACCTCTAATTCTTCCAGTGTTGGACATATGACCTGGATTTCAGTGCCTCTGTTAACTCCAGTTGATATATGACATCTGACTAGCTTTCAGACCTGCTTAAGTTTTTCATTAAGATTGGCTCAGTGGCATAGTTGTCTGTTTAACATCCTTTTGATGAAGATGACTGGGAAACTTGAAAGAAGTTCCCCAGAATACAGTTTCCAGATGATAGGAGTTGATGGTAGAAGTTGGTCACAGTGACCAACTCTTAAGCAAATTTCCAAAGCTGTGATGAGAAATTATGCCCTTACCTTCTGCTCATAGTGAACCAGATCAGCTTTGTGACTGAGTCCTTTCAGGTGTGTTATTTGGTTCAGTCCAAAAGGAGAGTTCTTTTTTTTTTTTTTTTTTTTTTTAAATTTTTTTTCAACATTTTTTATTTTATTTTTGGGACAGAGAGAGACAGAGCATGAACGGGGGAGGGGCAGAGAGAGAGGGAGACACAGAATCGGAAACAGGCTCCAGGCTCCGAGCCATCAGCCCAGAGCCTGACGCGGGGCTCGAACTCACGGACCGCGAGATCGTGACCTGGCTGAAGTCGGACACTTAACCGACTGCGCCACCCAGGCGCCCCCCAAAAGGAGAGTTCTAATGGTTTCCCATTATTCTGTAGATACTGAGATATCATTGTCAACATGGACAAGACTAGATGTTTTCTATTCCAATCTTAGTGCTTGGCCAAGTACAACTGGAAAAGAAAGAAACCAAAAATTCCCTAGACAAATCATTATTGAGCTGAGTAAGACCTATGTAAGTGTTCTAAAAACAGACAGCCCAAGGTACTATTTTTCTTAATTAACTTATTTTTTAATTTACATCCAAGTTAGCATATAGTGCAACAATGATTTCAGGAATAGATTCCTTAATGCCCCTTACCCATTTAGCCCATCCCCCCTCCTACAGCCCCTCCAGCAACCCTCTGTTTGTTCTCTATATTTAAGAGTCTCATGTTTGTCCCCCTCCCTGTTTTTATATTCTTTTTGCTTCCCTTCCCTTATGTTCATCTGTTTTGTATCTTGAAGTCCTCATATGAGTGAAGTAATATTCTTGTCTGTCTCTGACTAATTTCGCTTAACATAATACCCTCTAGTTCTATCCACATAGTTGCAAATGGCAAGACTTCATTCTTTTTGATTGCCGAGTAATACTCCACATCTTCTTTATCTATTCACCTGTCAATGGACATATGGGCTCTTTCCATACTTTGGCTATTGTTGATAGTGCTGCTATAAACATTGGGGTGCATGTGCCCCTTTGAAACAACACACCGGTATCCCTTGGATAAATGCCTAGTAGTGCAATTGCTGGGTCGTAGGGTAGTTCTATTTTTAGTTTTTTGAGGAATCTCCATACTGTTTTCCAGAGTGGCTGCACCAGTTTGCATTTCCACCAGCAGTGAAAAAGAGATCCTCTCTCTCTGCATCCTCGCCAACATCTGTTGTTGCCTGAGTTGTTAATGTTAGCCATTCTGACAGGTGAAGGTGGTATCTCATTGTGGTTTTGATTTGTATTTCACTGATGATGAATGATGTTAAACATTTTTTCATGTGTCGGTTGGCCATCTGGATGTCTTCTTGGAGAAGTGTCTATTCATGTCTTTTGCCCATTTCTTCACTGAATTGTGTTTTGGGTGTTGAGTTTGATAAATTCTTTATAGATTTTGGATACTAACCCTGTATCTGTTTTGTCATTTGCAAATATCTTCTCCCATTCTGTCAGTTGCCTTTTAGTTTTGCTGATTGTTTCCTTCTCTGTACAGAAGGTTTTTATTTTGATGAGGTCCCAATAGTTCATTTTTGCTTTTGTTTCCCTTGCCTTCGGGAAGTGTTGAGTAAGAGTTGCTGTGGCCAAGGTCAAAGAGGTTTTTGCCTGTTTTCTCCTTGAGGATTTTGATGGCTTCCTGTCTTACATTTAGGTCTCTCATCCATTTTGAGTTTATTTTTGTGTATGGTGTAATAAAGTGGTCCAGGTTCATTTTTCTGCATGTCGCTGTCCAGTTTTCCCAGCACCACTTGCTGAAGAGACTGTCTTTATTCCATTGGATATTCTTTCCTGCTTTGTCAAAGATTAGTTGGCCACAGCCCAAGGTACTATTAACTACCCCTTTTGCCCATTTACCTTTTCTTTTTTTTTTTTTTTTAATGTTTATTTTTGAGAGAGAGTGGGAGAATATGAAGTAGGCTCCAGGCTCTGAGCTGTCAGCACAGAACCTGATATGGGGCTCAAACACACAAACCATGAGATAAGACCTGAGCAGAAGTCAGATGCTTAACCGACTGATCCACCCAGGCGTCCTTTCTTTTTTTTTTTTTTAACGTTTATTTTATTATTATTATTATTATTATTATTATTATTATTATTTTCTTAGAGAGAGAGAGCGCATGCACATGTGAGCAGGGGATGGGCAGAGAGAGAGGGCGACAGAGAATTGGAAGCAGGCTCTGCACTGTCAGCACAAAGCCCAACATGGAGCTCGAACCCACAAACCACAAGATCATGACCTAGACTGACGTCGTATGGTCAACTGACTGAGCCACCCTGTGACTTTATGTGGGGGGAAAAATTTCAGTAACCTACCTCAAATATATTTATAAAGATCATGTGTTAAAGGATAGAAAAAGATGTAGCAGACATATAAGAACCAATCCCCTTTAAAAAAAAATCCATGATAGCAAAATAGAATTTGAAGTTAAAAATAATTTTCGGGGGTGCCTGGGTGGCTCAGTTGAACCTCTGACTCTTGATTTTGGCTGAGGTCATGATTCTGGGGTTGTGGAATCAAGCCCCCATGTCAGGTTTTGCACTGAGCATGGAGCCTGCTTAATATTCTTCCTCTCTCCCTCTGCCCCTCTCCCCAGCTTGTGCTCTCCCTCTCTGTAAAATAAAAATATAAATAAAATTAAAGTTAAAAATAAATTTTTAAAGCTTATTTATTTACTGTGAGAGAGAGAGGTAGGGGAGGGGCAGAGAAAGAGAGAGAGAGAGAGAGAGAGAGAGAGAGAGAGAATTCCAAGCAGGGTCCATGCTGTCAGTGTAGAGCCCGACGCAGGGCTCAATCTCATGACCTGAGCTGAAATCAAGAGTTGGATGCTTAACCAACTGAGCCACTCAGGCTCCCCTTAAACAGCAATATACCAATAAAATAATGATATGAATGTATTAGGAACAATGTACGTTTGAAATATATAAAAAAGTATGGGAGAAATCAGTAAGTCAATTGAAGCTGGAGGTTTTGAGTCATCCCTCTAAAAACTAATAGAACAAGCCAACAATGAAATCAAAATTATATAAAATTATAACATTAATAAATTGAAATGAAGTAATGAAGATATAGAATCTTACACTCAACAGACAACATATATTACAGTTGACCCATGCAACACAGGTCTGACCTGCACAGTTCCACTTATAAGTGAATTTTTTCAAAACAACATGTATAGTACTATATATTTTATTTTCCTTATGATTTTCTTAGTAACATTTTTTATAACTTACTTTTATTGTAAGAGTACAATATATAATAAATATAATATATAAAATGTTTTTATTGACTGTTATCAGTCAGACTTCAGGACAATAGTAGGCTATTGAGTTTGTAGGGAGTCAGAATTTGTATATGGAATTTTAAAAGTTTATTTATTTATTATTTTTAGTAATCTCTACATGGGGCTTGAACTCATGACCCCGAGATCAGAAGTCACATGCTCTTTTTATTGAGCCAGCCAGGTGCCCCTAAATGCAGATTTTTGATTGCATGAAGGGTCAATGCTTCTAACCCCTGCATTGTTCAAGGGTCAGCTGCGTTTTCAAACACAGATAGAATATCCACAAAAATTAAGTCATAAAGAAAGCTCTATGTATTTCAAAAAATCCATGTAATGTAGATTATGTTCTTTCATCATTTAACAACTTAAAACTAAACACTAAAAAAAGTGGCTGGATAAAAAATCCCATAAGTCTAGAAACTAAAAATAACTAACAACCCTTGCATTAAAAAGAAAAGGAAAAAATTGTAAGGGAAATCAGGAAATTCTTTAAGCTGAATGACTGACTTTAAATACACTTATCAGAAAAAAAGAAAGATTGAGGAAAATAAAGCATGCATTAAACCCAAAGAACTAGAAAAGGAAACAGTGGAATGAACATACACAAGTCAGAAGGGAAAAGATAATACAAATAAGGGAAAGTCAGTAGGAAAGAAAGAAATCAATAGAGATGATTAACAATCAAAACCTTATTTCTTTAAAGAGATTTTAAAAAGTAAAACATCAGGGTGCCTGGCTGGCTCAGGCAGGAGAGCATAGGACTCTTGAATTTGGGGTCATGAGTTCAAGCTCCATGTTGGGGGTAGAGTTTACTCAAAAAAAAATTTTACAAAACACAAACAAAAAAATAAAATATCTGATAAAGGTGATTAATGAAATAAAAGAGACTGTAAGTTAAGGGTGCCTGGGTATCTCAGTTGGTTAAGCGTCTGTCTGACTCTTGATTTCTGCTCAGGTTGTGATCTCATAGTTTGTGAGATAGATTCCCCATGTTGAGCTCTGTGCTGACAGCGTGGAGCCTGCTTGGGATTCTCTCTCTCTCCCTCACTCTGCCCACCCCCCAAATAAATAAACTTGGAAAGGAAAGGAAAGGGAAGGGGAAGGGGAAGGGAAAAGGGAAAGGGAAGGGGAAAGCAAATGTAAGTTAAAACTTAACTCCAAAAAAGAAAATCAACTGTAGAAAAATAGAGATTTTAGAAATAGCAAAAACTATGAACTGTATAGCAATAATATTGAAAATCTAAATGCGTGGCACCTGGCTGACTCAGTTGGTGGAACCTGTGACTTTTGATCCTGGGGTTATGAGTTTGAGCCCCATGTTGGGTGTGGAGATTACTTAAATATAAAATATTAAAAAAAAAAAAAAAAAAAAAAAAAAGAAAATCTAAATGAAAAAAATTAATTTCCCAGAAAACTTTGCCTGAGAAGAAATAAGAAACTTGGATCACCCATTAACCATGAAAGAGATTTTTAATCATTCACCAGGCCTCCAGTCTAAGTGCAATTTTTATGATCAATTCTTTTTTTTTTAATTATGGTTAAGGTTCTTAATTTTAGCTAAGTAAATCCACTCTAATATAATCTGAAAAGGGTTTATTAAGGAATGTATATAAACCACAGAATTATTGGAAAGACTGACATAATAGACTCTGGCTGAACTTTCAAGAATGATCTCAAAAACCCAGCAGAACTTGGTAACTAAAAGAACCATGATGACTACTCTGATCAGGAATTTGCTGCCAGCACTACTGGCTTTAGTCTAATACCTCTACCTCCATGATCTGTACCATAAAAATGAATGCACTGTACCCTGTTTTCACATGACCCAATCTTCAATCAGAATTTCCCACATGAATCTTACTGTCAGAACTTAAATCACATTGAGAAATCCTAACTGCCAGGGAATCTGAAATATGTAGATTTTACTTTCAGTTTCTACATGTTACAAAGGGGTTAGAATGAGTTTGAAAAAATTATTCCACTGGCTCAGATAGTTTTAAAGTTTTGAGTTCTTTAAAACTCTCAAGGTAAAGATAATTCCAGCTGATATGAAATATTCCAGAAAAAAAACATGGAAAAGCTATGCAACTCATTTTGAGTCTCAATTCAAATTATTTCATTAATTATAATCTTCAGACCAACAGTGGATGAGGACAATACAAGAAATATATTATTAGCCCATTTCCCTTATGCATACAATGTGAGATCCTGGATACATATTAGCTGAGTTCAATGATGTTTTAATAAACAAAACATGGTAATATAAGTTTCATTTCAGAAATGTAAGGAAGGTCATCACCAGAAAAGATATCTTTTAGCACATTAATGCCCTAAAGAGGAACAAAATTACCTGAATATATACAGAAAAGGCATTTGATAGTTTAACATCCATTTATGACATTTTTAAAGTGTTAGAAAAAATAGAAATAAAAGATGATTCTTTAATTTGATAAAAGCTTTTAGCAAAAACCTCCTGGCAAATGTAGTGGGGCAAATATGTGACACATTATGATTAGGAATAGGAAAGAAAGCCTTGTTAGCACAGATGCCATTCAGTTTAGTAAGGGGTTCTTAATAAAACAAGAAAAGAAAAAAATAGGAGGTATAAGCATTGAATGGAACGGATAATGGTCCCTGTTTGCAGATTATTAGATCTTCTATGAGAAGACCCTATTGAATCAATAGACAAACTATTAGAACTAATAGGAGAGTTCAGAAATACTGTGGAGATGCAAGACCAATAATAGGCAACAACAACTATAATAATAGTGAATACTAAGTACTAGATAAGAAACTTTATAAATATTTTATATATATTTAAGTTTCATGTAAGCGTTCAAACATTGTTTAATGTCAGCAGCAATGACCTAGAAATTAGTATGGAAAATGACTTCACTCACAATCGCAACAAAAACTGCTAAGTACATAGGATATAACCTAATGAAGAATGTACTTTGCAAAGACCTTTTCAAGTTGTATTAAATGACATAAAACAAGATCTAGGTAAAAAGAGAAGAATACCAAGTTCTTGGGTAGGAAAAAATTAACACTGTGAAAATACCATTCTTCATAAGTTCATCTATAAATTCAGTGCAGTTTTAGTGAAAATTTCAGGAACTGGACCAATAGGAACTGGAAGGATAATGGGCCAAAGAAAGAGAAATTGTCCTATTGGATGTATTAAGACATTTTATAAAAGCACAGCAGTGAAAACAGGATGGTTCTGGTATAGGCACAGATAAAAATTGATGCAACAATAAAAAAACAAAAACAAAAACGAACAAGCCCATGTTATATACGAGAATGTGTAATGTAGCAGAAATTAGCGTTACAAATCAGAGGGGGAAAGAGGGATTATTTAGTATATGGTTCAGTAGATAGGGAAAGTAAATTTACATTCCACCCTCACAACAAATTCAAAAATGAACTCCAAATAGATTAAAAACCCAACTATAAAAGGTAACATATAAAGTTATTAAAATATATCTTTGTGAACTATCTTTGTGAACTTGGGGTGGGAAAGGATGTTTAAATAAAATTTAAAACATTTAAAAAATTTTTTAATGTTTGTTATTTTTAGTGTTTATTTTTAAGGAGAGAGAGAGAGCATGAATGGGGGGAGGGGGAGAGAGAGAGAGAGAGAGAGAGAGAGAGAGAGAGAGAGAAGGGAGACACAGAATCCAAAGCAGGCTCCAGGCTCTGAGCTGTCAGCACAGAGGCTGACACGGGGCTCGAACTCATGAACCATGAGATCATGAAATCATGACCGGAGCTGAAGTCAGATGCTTAACGAACTGAGCCACCCAGGCACCCCTATATTATTTTGAAAGAAAGAGAGACAGAAACAGAGCATGAGCAGGGGAAGGGAAGAGAGAGAGGGAAGCACAGAATCTGAAGCAGGCTTTGGGCTCCGAGCTGTCAGCACAGAGCCCAACACGGGGCTCAAACTCATGAACCGTGAGATTATGACCTGAGTCGAAGTCAGACACTCAATCGCCTGAGCCACCCAGGCACCCCAAATAAGATTTAAAAAGTACAGAACTTAAGGGTAGGTGGTGGAGATCAATGGATGTGATCATATTAGTTATTTCTATACAAAGAAAACATGATAGATAAACATAACAGACTCGTGGCAGATTAGAAGATGTTTTCAAAATGTAAAACTGAAAAGTGATTAACAGATAGAATATACTAAGGACCCATTCACATCTGCAAGGAAATAAACAAAAATTGGACAGGGAATAAAAATAGATAATTCATGGAAGAGGAACCCTAAATAGCCAATATGTATGTGAAGAAATGCTTAACTTCACTTGAAATCAGAGAAATTCAAAATAAGGCAACATAGAATTGGTAAAAATTTAAAAAGTCAGCTAATACCAAGTGCTGACTAGAAGGAGCCGAAATGAGAAATCTCATGCACTATTTGTGGGAGAATAAACTTTTACTATTTAGTGAAATTAATTATCAGTATTTTCTATATATGTATCATTCCCCCATCTGGGTTTATACTGTGTACAAGTCTTTAAGGGGATATTTATGAGGATAAAAGCAAAGCATTATTTGTATTAGCAAGAAGTTACAGGAAGACTTACTCTCTGTCTCTAGAAAAATGGATAATCACAATGTGTTGTGTGTACATGCAATGGAATGCAATACAGCCATAAAAAGTAATTAACCATCTTTATATATGGCAAAGGGAATAGATCTTAGAAATACAATTATGAATTCTGTAGGGAAAAACAATTTATGTACATTCAAAACACATATACACATAGAAAACCATCTATGATTTCTCAGGGATATATTTTCAGATGCCTAAGGCCATATACTGAATATGCTGGTGTGAACATCTCTGATGGGAAGGACAATGTAAATGAGAATGGGTAAGACAAAGGGGAAAGAATAATGAAATAAAATGAGAGGGACATTTCATTGGCTTTTAATGATAGTGGAAGATGAAATCTGTGTATTTGAGACCCATTTGACTCCTGGATAATTAGCATGGTTGTCCTAATTTGGAGGAGGAATAATTAATGTTCCCAGTAAAAGGATGCACATGTTTTAAAACAGATTCTGGAGGGTTTGAATGACCTTATGTAGAAGACAGATGGATATTTGATTAGTATAAATTCTTTGCTTTAAATACATTCCTCTAGCAGAAGTGTTAGAAAGTAATCTGAAATTTGCCTCCAGCAATCAGTCTAAGAAAGGAGTACCAATTTGAAAAATGTGGTTATTTAATATTCAAAGAGAATTGCTCTGTAAATCTAGAAAATACAAAGGTACTCTGTCAAAAGTTTGCCTTCTGTTAGGTTTCCATGTAATCTATCAGGCAATAGTTTAAAATGCATCAGTTTGTTTTGTTCTTATAGTATTACCTCATTGCACATGACTTCTGACTAGGTCAGTTATTCATCTGACTAAAACAGTTATTCATCAATAAAATCCCCCCCCCCATCATTACTTCTTGTGTGAACAATATACTACAAATTATAGCTTGCAGACTCTGCTCTGTCATGCTTAACACACTGCGTTATTCAATAGCTTTGGTGTTTTTGGTATTAATCTTAGGCTCTTTAATAATGTCTCTTATGTATTATGTCATTTCTATCAATACCATACTTAATTAATCAATAGTGTGAATAATTAATTGATTAACAGTTTGAATTAATCAAACAAAGATTGAAGTCAGTGGACTGAAATACTCAAAGGGCATTACTTTTCTTTTTTTTTTTTTTAATGTTTATTTATTTTTGAGACAGAGAGAGACAGCATGAATGGGGGAGGGGCAGAGAGAGAGGGGGACACAGAATCGGAAGCAGGCTCCAGGTTCTGAGCCATCAGCCCAGAGCCCGACGCGGGGCTCGAACTCATGGATCACGAGATCGTGAACTGAGCTGAAGTCAGATGCTTAACCGACTGAGCCACCCAGGCGCCCCAGGGCATTACTTTTCAATAGCCCAATCTCATTTAGAAGTTTTCATGGATGTTTCTCTTGGTTTAAAAAGAAAGTAAGTGTTCAATATAATCACCTTTTTCTATGACCCATTAATATTTTAGGAATAATATGATTTTCATTATTAATATTTTAAATAATATCCCTTAATCATAGTTAAATATCTCTACTAAAATATCTGACAGCTTGTCAAAAATGTTTCTAAAAATGTTATATGTATGTTAGTGTTTTTTAATGTGATTTCTTTATTCAATGTTCATATTCTTTTCTATCCCATGGAAAAGGGCCAGTATATGAGTATTTTGAGAATACTAATGTTCTTCTTTCCAGTGTTTTTCATGTCCTGGCAATATAAAATATGGTAATATTGTAGGGCACCCATGGAAAACCCTGTGAAAATGCTGTAGCCAAGGCAACCACCTGCCCTGTGGTCCTGCCCCTCTGCGGCTGAAGGGGGTACCTCCTACACACACACTTTTGACAACTATATGTGCTCCAGCAGCCCAATTGGGAAGCTCTGATTTAATTCTCTGGGATTTTTTGAAAGACAGAACTTTTCTAGCCCCTAGAGGAAGATTAGTTCTAGAACATAGTGAGATTTCCTCTTTTCTAAAGGATTTAGAAGGAATAAAAGGTGGTAAAGTAGTATAGTCCTTCAAAGAGTGGGGATAACTCAGGAAGATCTCTGGAGATTTTTCTCACGACTTAGTAGTAGTAGTAGCAGCAGCAGCAGCATCTGTGATTTATATTTGGAATTGTGAAATTTGGCTCATCTGGATAATGTAGGGTAATCAGGGGATTAGCAACCTTAATTCTGTCTGCAACCTTAATTCCTGTTTGCCATGTAACATGTACCAGCAGGTTCCAGAGACTAGGATGTGGACATATTTGAGGGGAGGGGGCTTGTTATGCATAGCATACTGCCCTTTAGAGCAGTGTCCATTCTGATCCATCAGACCTAGCTAGGGGTCAAGGTTATATGGTAGCACCAGAGTAATTTAGGTGAAAGAAACCAGTTAGAAGGATGTTATAAACACAGCAAGCATGCTGAGTCTTGCTTATCTAGTAAATCTAGAAATTGCATTGTGATTTTTAAAAATACCACTAAATTGAAAGATGCATGAATATATTAATATGATTATCTCTTGTGGTAAGATTATGGATTAAATTTTCTTCTTCATGTTGTGCTACTTAAGTTTCCTAATAAGCAGGTTTTGCTTTTATAATAAAAATAATTAATTTTTCAAAATTTCCAAGCAATCTCCATAGACTGTGAAAGTTATAAACAGAAAAGAAATAAATGAAATCATACATATAAAGTTGATATAAATGACAAAGTCTAAATATACGTAATGACCACAAACTCGACATAAGTAAGCTAATAAATAAACTAGCCACACTGTAATTCTGGGTCACATTTTAAAATAGGGTAAAATTATCAAGTCATCCCATTACACTTGGCATGAGTTATTAGTAGCATCCTATTTCTTTTCTGAATTTCTAATACAAGTAAATGTATCATAAAAAGGCATCAAAATAGGTTTTAATAAAATAGTAAATAAGAATTATTTTTTTGATAAATAAATTGATGAAAGACAGCTTAAAATATGTTCAGAGAATAAGAATAAAACTCAGCAAACACCAAGCTTCCTTGTATTTCTGTCTCTACTGGGTTGAGTTGTGAAGGGATTGGGAGGTAGCCAGCAGAGCTTTTCAAGGTGCTCCATTCCGCTTCTGCTTGTGGGCTAGGGTCACTGAAAGGCCCCACCTGCAAGTGCTGAGCCGCTCCTAACCCAGCAAGAAATATACCTCACTGGCTGGTGACACTTGGGATTGGTTCTTCTGACAATTGGTCTGGAACTTAGCATGCTAGGGATATGTTCCCAGGACCTGGAAAATTCATTTTCTGCCTCAATTTTTTGTATTTAACACTCCTTTCCCAACTATAATTAGAGTTCTACCCAGAACCTCAGTCTATCACAAATGGGCTGGATCAGCAACACTATACCAAGCACCAACCCTAGAACACTGAGTCAGATATGTCCAGGACAACTGAAGCCATGCCATGGAGGGTACAATTTTCTAGAACTACCATGCCTTTCCTCAATATAGCTATACCTTTTTTTTTTTTTTCATTATAAAAGCCATATAATTACATGATAGAACCTTAGAAGATTTAGGAAATAATGACACATTTTATACACAATACCATTACCCTAATTCAGTCTTCTTAAGACATTTGGTATAATTGTTCCTATCAAGTTTTGTGTATGTAGTTGTTTTTATAAGCATGTAGAGCAAAACTTCCAATTTCAGAGTAATCTGTGAGTACAACAGAACTCAGACATGTCAGGGCACATCTCTAGGTCCTGCTGAAGCTGCTAGGAGAGAGAATCATAAGGTGGGACTCTCAGGTGGGATTCCCTCCAGTCCCACTCACCCACAGATGAATTCTAGGGAGAGAGGATGGTGACTAGATATCAAAAACCCTTCTCACCAACCAACCTACCAACCAACCAACCAACCAACCAACTGGCAAAGAAAAACCCAATTTCATTACTGTTTGAGACCTAGATACCAGAATTCATTGCTAAAGTGAGAGGAGTGATTCTCACAATGTCAGCAGTGAATGTGGTGGGACCCCTCCATTTGGCTTGGGCACAGCCTCCTAGGGTAGTAACACAGGAAAGAAAGAACAACAAAGGGCATGAAATGATCAGTGCGATGATTAAATTCTTGAGCACACATGAGATGACCTCTGAGAATGTGCAGAAGTGTTCAGGGCCTTTTGAAAGGGGAATGGCAGTCCTCACCTTCGAGGATAGAGGAATATTGTGAACCTGTCCTTCTGCTTCCAGACTGGAACCGCTTGAAGGAATCTAGGTCCATCTTGGAGGCTCGTGAAAGACTATGATATCCTAGTGCATTGTTATGCACTCCAAATACAACTTCCTCCCTAGAATTAATTGATAAATTGGAGACAGTGGTGGGACATGATTAGAAGACTGCATTGCAAGCTTCTGGAAGGCTGGGACTATGCCTGCCTCATTTTCCATCCCTATCTCAGCATAGTGCTGCTCAGTAAACATAGTGGTGCTCAGTAAACACATGCTGAATAAATGCCAAGTGAAGCCTTGTCCATGCGGTTATATATGGAACACTCAGAAGGCATTGCTGATTTGGGAAATCAGTAAACTCTCCATGACAAGGCTAAAACTAAAGAGATCCTGAGGACTGCTTGAAGCTGTCTTCAAAGGGTGGGAGCTGATCAAAAGCTTGCAAATCATTTGCATCCTTAGTATAAACAATCTGTACAAGTGTGATAGAATGCTATGGTGAAGGTGGCAGTTTTGGAAAGGTGGGTGGTGATTTACTGTGAGAACATTAAAAGGAGAGGACAGGGACAATGAGGAACTTGAGAACCAAAAATGGGTCAGGAATTGGGTATGCACTCATGAGGTTGTATGAGTCAGAGAACTAAATTCAAACCCAAAATTCTAGTGGCTTAATATACTAAGAATATTTGCTGCTAGGGAGTGCAAATTCATACTTACTGTTTTGAGGGTAATTTGGTAATGTGCTAACAACCAACTATGTGCCAGGACTTAAAAGAATTAATTCCTTTGCTTCTGTCAATAGTCCTGAGTTAGGTCCTAATTTTAACTTCATCATACAGATGGGGACTGTTGAGATGAAGTAACTCATCCAAGAACATACAGCCGTGAGTAGCAGTGCAGTCTTTAAATGCAGGTAATTTAGCTTTGGAGGCCAGGCTTGCAACCCCTACATTGATCTCTGTGTGTAGTAAGAGGTAAGAACTCTCTGATGAGATTGGACCTATTCAGGGTAGTACGGCTGTAGACAATGAGCCCTCTGAATTATGTTTGTCATTTTATGAATTTATTCCAAGGGTACATAATCAAATATATTTCTAAAAATATTTTTATTACAACCTGGATTGTGTGGTAAAAAATTATAAGCCTCCAAAGTGAGGCAGCAAATTATAGGTGTTAAGACTCCAAGAGTCCTGGAGTCAGTTCTGGGCCAGATCCTGTCTCTTTCACTTCATCATGGGTTGTTAACACTGGCCCACTCCAAACTTCTGCAAAATTAGAATGGGAATGGGCCTACCTCACAGGAATTTAAAATAAGGAAATGCTGCTTTCTGAATGGCTCAAGATGTGACTTTCTCTACAAAAACTAAAATTCTTTGAAACCCCCCAAATTTATAATGTAAATATAATAAATTACACACACACACACACGTATGTAATAAAGCAGTGACACAACTGATCAATTTTCAGTGAATTAAAATTTGGGAAACTTGAAAGAAATTGTAAAGAGTGAAAATTCTAAGAATCTAGAGCAGCTCTGATGAGATGATGGATGTCCAATCTGTCTCTTTCTAACATCTATCTGCATTTTACATAGATCAACAATCTGTGGCTGTGGCGATGAGCTTGCATCCGCAGAGACAAGGCCTACTGTTGTTCCGCTTTAGTTCAAAGATGCAAGGCTGCTATGCATGCTGCTTTTTTGGTTTTTGGTTCTAGAAATTATTCTGCTTCTACACCATTTTAATGTTGGTGTAGTTTCTAAGTTCCACTACCAGGAGTGTAAAAAGAAATACACAGCATTGAGGCAGCAATATTTTAGATGGAAGAGTGGTTTTTGATCCCACCTCTCTTACATTAGTCCACCAAGTGAAACATTTAGTTTTCTGTGTATTGATGGAACAAAATGGAGGACAGTGCTTTAAAACTTTTATCTTTAATGTAACTAATTTTTACTATTGTATTGCCTTTCTTTTCAGTTTAGAAAGATAAAAAGAAAAAAAAATACAGAGGAAACTATATTTCTATTTCAATATTTTGAACAAAGAAATCCATTGAGGCTTTGACATGTTTTAGAAACCACCCACATGGGGGCTCCTGGGTGGCTCGGTTGGTTAAGCGTTTGACTTAGGTCCAGGTCACGGTCTCGAGCTCCATGGGTTTAAGCCCTATGTCAGGCTCTGTGCCGACAGCTCAGAGCCTGGAGCCTGCTTCAGATTCTGTGTCTTCCTCTCTCTTTGCCCCTCCCCTGCTTGTGCTCTGTCTGTCTCTCTCTCTTTCTCTCTCTCTCTCCCTCTCTCTCCCTCTCTCTGTCTCAAAAATAAATATTAAAAAAAAATTTTTTTTAAAGAAACAACTGACATGAATTAAAAAAAAAAGTTTGCTGCTTCTTAAGATGCATTGAAAGAAACTTGAAAATACAAGGAAATATATGACAGTTATCTTATGATTCCCAAAATTTGGGGGACTCATTTAAGGTGAGGGTGCCAGAGAAAATTTTGCTGCCAAACAGAAACATGAGCCTAGATCGGCTGGTCCTGATGACCTATTATACTGGCAACAGTGTGTAGGAACAGGCACTGCATTCTGGAAACTACTGCTCCCATTTTGAATTTTTGGACAACTTTTAAGTGAGGGTTCTTCCTCCATAATCTTCTTTCTGAGTTAGATTGAAACTCTTTTTTATTCCACTCCAGATTTTACTTTTGGTCCAGGGTCACTGGTTGCTAGCTGAAGACAGCAGGTGGCAGATGCTTCAAAGACACATTGCACAAAGGGGAGTACAGGGTGTGTACAGGGAAAGAGAGACAGACAAATGCTCAATATACAATTGTGGATGTTTGCACATCTCAGTTTTGTTATTGAGGGAGTACTGCTTTTTAGAAAAAAAGTACCCCTATTAGGATCCAGTCAGGTAAATAGTACCCACATGAGGTAGTACAATAGATGGAATTTAATATAGGAATTTGTTACAAAGGTCCTGAAATCTGGGGCCGCCACTAGTTCCTGTCCATAGTGTCTTTTTTTTTTTCTTTAATGTTTATTTATTTTTGAGAGAGAGAGAGAGAGAGCGCGCGCACGAGCTGGGGAGGGGCAGAGAGAGAGAGAGACACAGAATCTGAAGCAGGCTCCAGGCCCTGCACAGAGCCCCATGCGGGCCGAACCCACTGTCCATGAGATCATGACCTGAGCCAAAGTTGGATGCTTAACCAACTGAGCCACCCAGGCGCCCCTGTCCATAGTGTCTTTATCATCAAGCTGTTTCTTTCATTTATGGAATAATGAAGTAAACAGGTCTTTGACAGTTGCTTCTTTCTTAAGAATATTATTTTCCACCTACATTATTTAAGATGTGTGTGATACAGTAAAACTCTTATTTACTTTTCCTATTAGGCAAGGCATACTAAAAAAAAACAAAAAAAAGAAAACAACCTTAAGTAATAAAATTAACATTGCACATTTTAGAAATAAAGAACACAAAGAGAAAATTTATGACTTATTCTACCAGCCAGAAATAATTCTTTCGAATTTTTAGTTGAAAAGCTTACAGAAAAACCTGTATGGGTTCATAGTCTTGTCAATAGTTTTGTTTTATTACCATTGAATATATTTTGTTTTCTTCATAGTTCATTAAATATTCTTCAGAAACTATCCTTTTGGTGGTTTTAATGTTTTTCAAGTCTAAATTTCTTTCCCATTTATGTACTATTGGACATTGAGTCTATACCAACTCTGCTATTTCAAATAAATGTTAAGTCTTATAAATAAGCTTTTCCTGCCTCTTTGTTTCCAAACTCAAGCAAAGTCTTCTTACCCCCTTTTTGTCTCTACTTACTTAATTAGATTGGTTGGCGGCGGGGGGGTGGGGGGATCAGTTTTAAGCATGACTTAATATGAGTAGTGCTAAAGACATGGCTTCTTAAAAATAATGGAAAACTAGAACTTTAAAATACAGTTATTTGAAATGAATGAAATCTTGCCATTTGCAATAACATGAATGGACATAGAGGGTATAATGCGGAGTGCAATAAGTCAGTCAAAGAAAGACAAATACCATATGATTTTACTCATATGTGGAATTTAAGAAACGAAACAAGTGAATAAACAAAATGAAACAAAAACAACAACAAAAAACAGACTCTTAAATACAGAGAACAAACTGGTAGTTGTTGCTAGAAAGAAGGTTGTTAGGGAGATGGGTGAAATAAAGGAAATTAAGAGTACACTTAATCTTGATGAGCACTAAGAAATGTATCAGAATTGCTGAATCATTATATTGTACACCTGAATAATATAACACTATGTTAATTATACTGGAATTTAGGGGCCCCTGGGTGGCTCAGTTTGTTAAGCATCCAACTTCAGCCCAGGTCATGATCTCATGGTTTGTGGGTTCAAGCCCCACGTGTCAGGCTCTGTGCTGACAGCTCAGAGCCTGGAGCCTGTTTTGGATTCTGTGCCTCTTCCTCTTTGCCCCTCCCCCGCTCATGCTCTGTCTCTCTCAAAAATAAATATTAAGGGGCGCCTGGGTGGCGCAGTCGGTTAAGCGTCCGACTTCAGCCAGGTCACGATCTCGCGGTCCGTGAGTTCGAGCCCCGCGTCAGGCTCTGGGCTGATGGCTCGGAGCCTGGAGCCTGTTTCCGATTCTGTGTCTCCCTCTCTCTCTGCCCCTCCCCCGTTCATGCTATGTCTCTCTCTGTCCCAAAAATAAAAATAAAAAACGTTGAAAAAAAATTTTTTTTAAATAAATAAATAAATATTAAAAAAAAATTAATTGTACTGGAATTTAAAATAATAATCAAATACAAACACATATCTAACTGAAAAAAATTCACAGAGCTATATTTACCTAAACAATGTGTTTTCTTTTATATTTCATTAAGAAACCCTTTTTATAACCTCCCTAAAATATAATTATTTTGTAATATTAAAGTACAGTCAATTCGAGCAACCTCTGAAGACCTTGAAAATGCCCCTTAGGCTCCTGAGTGTTCTCTTCATTTTCTGTTGTCCTTTCAATGAACCCAGTTTTCATGAATATCATCCTTCAAGAAGAAAATCTGATTCTTTTGTATAAATGTTCCACTTTATTTAATACTGTATTCTGAGGCAATATTATTTTCTACATCTTTAATTTTAATAAATTGCATTTCAGCTAAATAACAAACTTGGCTGTATATTCTTATACTTAATATTGTTTTCTGTGGGGAAACTTCAAAGATCTAAATGTGTACTTACAAGTGAACTTTTAACAACACAATTTGCTTATAATTAAAGGACTTCAAGTTTAAAAAGTAAACTATACTTAGTTAACCTCATATTGATAATCCATATATTACTGGATAACATTGGGCTTAGATATACAATTCATATTATCTTTCTAAGAGATGTGTGTGTATGTGTGTGTGTGCACATCAGATATTAGATATGGCAGATTCTTTGAAGAACCTGAGCATTGGAATTAGTAAAACCCTTAAATTATGTTGATCTTCAAAAAAGATTATAAATCATAACAGTGAAGATTATGAGCAAACTATATAAAATAGTATTGTCAGCTCTGTTGTGACTGTCTCCTTATTTAATTTTTTATGACATTTATCACCATCTGGCTTATAATATATTTAAATGTTTTTATATTTATTGTATGCCATCCTCCACTAGATTTTAAACACCATGAGAAAAGGACATTTTTTTTTCTTTTTTTTTTCCCAACGTTTTTTTATTTTATTTTTGGGACAGAGAGAGACATAGCATGAACGGGGGAGGGGCAGAGAGAGAGGGAGACACAGAATCGGAAACGGGCTCCAGGCTCCGAGCCATCAGCCCAGAGCCTGACGCGGGGCTCGAACTCACAGACCGCGAGATCGTGACCTGGCTGAAGTCGGACGCTTAACCGACTGCGCCACCCAGGCGCCCCTCTTTTTCTTTTTTATGTTTAGTTTTTGAGAGAGACAGAGCACGAGTGGCAGAGAGGTAGAGAGAGGGTGAAACACAGAATTGGAAACAGGCTTCAGGCTCTGAGCTGTCAGCATATAGCCTGATGCGGCACTCGAACTCACAGTGATCACCATGAGATCATGACCTGAGCCGAAGTCGGATGCTCAACCGACTGAGCCACCCAGGTGCCCCGGACATTTCTTTTATTCTCTGCTTTATTTACCATTTAGTACAGAATAGATGCTCAATAAATGTCTTACTTGAATGAAAGAAAATTGAATAAACAGTGAAGATTCTTTGTTTTTAGATTTGATATAATAGAAATAATATATAATAAGATATTGAAAATTCTGTAAATAAACCCAACTTTTAAAAACGCTTCCAAGTGTTTGTTAGCCAAATCTTGCCTAAATCTGTAGAGGAAAGAAATATGAATTTCAAAGCCTCATATGACATGTTTGTTTTTTTTTTTTTTCTTTCTAAGTAAATTAAAGAATTTTGCCTTAAAAATATGACAGAGAGGGGTGCCTGGCTGGCTCAGTCAATAGAACATGCAACCCTTGATCTCGGCGTTGTGAATTATGCCCTTGGGCATAATGCTTACTTCAAAAAAGATATGACAGAGACATAACTCTTTATTTTTTTTTTAAAGTTTATTATCTTTGAGAGACAGAGAGAGATAGAGCACAAGTGGGAGAAGGTCAGTGAGAGAGGAAGACCCATAATCCAAAGAAGGCTCCAGGCTCTAAACTGTCAGCACAGAGCCCAACGCGGGGCTCAAACCCACAAACCCTGAGATCATGACTGGAGCCAAAGTCAGATGCTTAACCAACTGAGCCACCCAGGCGCCTCAAGACATAACTCTTTCAACCAAGCAGCATTGTTAATGGTTGTAGAATGTGGTTTCCTTGACCTTCGTGGAAAAGTCATAAATATGTTTTTCATTTATTACAGACTTCATTTGCTATATTCCTAATAAATAAGTTAAACCTCTAACACCTTAAAAAATTGCCCTTATAAATGAGTGATATATAACTCAAATCTTCTGAAAGTAAGAATTCTTAATTCAAAAATAAACTCTTTGGTCTTTTTTTGGAGAGACAAAGCTACAAAGAAATAATAAGATAGCCAGGGCCAAACCTACTCTGGTTTTATTTTCCCACAACTGTTAGTCATAGGAATGCATTGGTCACAGTGTTTACCAGAAGTTCCCAAAGTTAAATGAGGAAGTGGAATGTTTAAACAAATGTTTATTAAAATTTAATTATATTAAACAACTGTTGAATAAATGCTTATTAAACAGTTTATTAAATGTTTATTAAACAAATGTTTATTAAACAAATGTTTATTAAAATCCACAACTGTATTCATTGCGGTAACTGGACCTCCAAAGCAGAGTAATTAATTTAAATTTTCTTTTTTTTTAATGTTTATTCACTTTTTGAGAGACAGAGTGTGAGCAGGGCAGGGGGCAGACAGAAAGGGAGACACAGAATCTGAAGCAGGCGCCAGGCTCTGAGCTGTCAGCACAGAGCCTGACGTGGGGCTTGAACTCACAGACTGTGAGATCATGACCTGAGCTGAAGTTGCACACTCAACCGACTGAGCCACCCAGGCGCCCCCAGAGTAATTAATTTAAATACACAATAGCAGGAATAACTTTTCATTGTAACTTATAAAAGGAACTACAAGTTAGGTTGGAAATAATAGAAAAAGATTCATCAACATCAATAAGTCTTATTAACAAAGTCTTTGCTTTATTCATCCTTGAGAGGTAAACCAATTCATATACCAATGCCCTGCACATTTCCATTACATCTCTTTTTTGTCTCTCTTTTCCACTCTAGCCTTCCCTTTTTAGATCCCTTCTTACCTCTCCCAACACAGCACATCACATACTCATACACATGCACTAGTGTGTCTTTGGTATAAAGCTATTGTCTTAAGTTTATTGTTGGCAGGTTATCTTTAGTGAAGGACCTAGTCACAATTACTTTATTAGAACAGTTGCAATAACTGCTCATTACCACAGAAAGGCATATGAATAAAAAAGTAATTCTCTTTTCTTATTATAAAATGCCTACCTAGTGAAGACAGCAATTGCTTTTGTCATTTCCTACAGGTATCATACCATTCATATTACTGCAGGAGCAGAAAGAATAATTTTTCTGTTCAGTCTGGCCTCTGAAATCACATAGATAGTTATCTACATCAAAGGCCAAAAAACCATCAAGAACTTTTACTCAATAATCCCAATGGTAACAAATCTATCCTAAAAAATATTTCCAAAATATGGAAAGCATTGCTGCAAATAACAAAACAGGTTCTGGCAAAATTAAGCAAATAGGAAAATTTATTTTAAAGGTAACAGGAAAGTGACAAAATTAATGGAAAATGTGTAAAATCAGTTCAGGAATGGACAGGAGCTAAAAAAACAAAAACAAAAACAAAAAAACAGCTTTAGGGTAGGTGGTCCAAGCTACAAGAATTTCCAGTGTGTTACTGCTAGAATTAGCCAATTCCAACTGCTTTTCCTATCTTGGTTTCAGTGGACTTAAGATCAAAATCCATGGAAGGAGGGGGAGGTGGGTGAGAAGGGCATCTCATTGTCTTTGTGTACTAGAGCAGTCAATACCCCAAAATATAATGGGTTGGAAATTGAAAGAAATCTCTCATGTAACAGTTCAAGGCAGATTAGCAGTCTGTTTCACATCAGTCAAGGACTCCAGTTCCTTGTGTTTTATTGTTCCACAGATCCCTAGGAAGAATTGACGTTATCCACAGGGTCATAGGTTGGTCACTCCCTTGCATCCAAGCCTGCAGAAAGGTGGATAGAGAGGATGGGGACAAGAAGCTTCCTTTTCTAAAAGATATGACCCAGAAATTATATATAATGATTCTGTTCATCTCCCACCATTTATTGGAAGTTAGCCACAAATACACAGAATTGGAAGTGAGGTTAAGAAATGTGGTCCCTTGTGCCACACTAAAACTTGGAAATACTCTCTTAAAGAAGGAAGAAGAGAATGGATGCTGGGGACCAGAATACAGACTAGGAAGAGGCAAGTAAGTTGCCCTGGGTGCAAAATGTAAAGAGACACTTAGTGTTGTGCAGATGCATGTGTTCCTTAAATTTTGTACCTAGTTCTGACCATGCTGGGGATAATTAGTAGTCTCTGTCACACCTAGTGAAATTATATAGGAGCATAGGACACCTTAATTTACAGTCCTACCAAGAGTACACACATTGGGCAGGAAATATTTACCTAAAAGAAAGTAGAATATTATTGGTGAAAGTAGAACAAATATACAGTAGCTGACCGGAAAAAGATAAATGTTCCTTACAAACATGAAGATGGCTACAATATATTGCAAAATTCTCACAGCTTTTCGTACCCCTATATCCTCATTCTTTTTCATGTAAATTTGCAACTCCCTCCAGTAAGAGGTGGAATCTATTTTAACCTCTCCTTGAATTCAGATTGTATTTATGATAAGTTTTAAACAGAATGCAAGGAAAGTGAGGGTGTGCTAGCCAGTTCTGAGCCTAGGCCTCAAGAGCATTTGCACATGTCTGTGCTGGCTGTGGAAATCCTCTCTAGGTGCCATGTAAACAAATGGGCTAGCCTGCTACAAAGTGAACGACCCCATGGACCAGAGGCTAGTTTGCTCATATGATATGAGAGATGTCAGCAAAGCTGTTTGCCCAACAGCTTTCATGAGGGTAGACTCATGAATATGTCCAGCTAAAATCAGTTCAATCTGGCCTGAGCCAAAAGAATGACCCAGCTAGGGGTGTCTGGCTGGCTCAGTTGGTAGAGGATACAAATCTTGATCTTGGGCTTGTGGGTTTGTGTTCCACGTTGGGAGAGGAGAGATTACTTAAAAATAAAATCTTAAAAAAAAAAAAAAAGACCTAGCTGATCAATAGACTTGTGTTAAATGGTTGTTTCACCAATAAATTTTGGGGTGGTGTATTAGGCAGCAATAGTTAATTAACACAGAGTCATTCATTGCTATATTATCCTAACAAGAAAGTAGAAGCAACCTAAATAGTGGTAATAAATTGTTTAAATAAATTACCCCACATTTCCTTGTAGGAATATTTTATCACCTAACCCTAAAGCTATTCTCATGAAGTTACCCTGTAATCATGTTGACCATGATCAGGACAAAAAGGGGTAGTTGTTTTCCTTCTCCACTTTTTTCACACAATCTCAGATTCCCTTTTCATGAGCTTTTATGAATTCCCAGGGTAGATTTTGTTCTTCCTGAGCTGGCAGGGTAGCTTTTCCTAATTTATCCTTTTATTGAGATGAAGCCTCAGCTTTGGACAGGAATTGCAGCACCTACCTAAAATCTTGTCTTATGATCCTACTTAAGTGTTAAAACTCAAGCCCCTTCATTACTGAATCCAGCAAAACTTTCAGAACAGCAGTTTCAAAAATTCATGTGTTTATTCCTCTGGTTTGCAATTTCTTCTGTAATTTTTGATCCTTGGAGGTTTTTTTCTTCTGAGCTCATCTGTGTATTAAAAGGGCATTTATTATATTTATCCAGGTTGTCTTAATTTTTGTAATGTGAAGGTTCTGTGGTTATAGTGTGACATGTTAGTGGATATGGAAATTTCACTCCATAATCTTTACTCATTGACTTAATAGTTCTGTTAAGTACCTGACACATGGTAGTCTCTGCAGTAGGTGGGAGATTAAGTTCTCTCTGCTCTCTAAGAGCTTATGGTATAAATGTCTGGCCTTCCTTTTCTAGCCTGATCTACTAAATATCTCCATACTAAGGGGATCCTAGACTATTTACTGCTCCAAAAATGCCATGTGTAGGAGATTGTTCTACTTTTCATGCTGAACCCTCTGCCTACGATGTCTTTTCTCTTTTCCAACTCTTGATATCTTACATATCTTTTATTTATGGAGTTTTTTTATGTACAATGTACCAGTCACTCAGTAGGGTTCCAGAGATGTAAAGATGAAATAAAACTGCTTTCAATAAATTTACAGCTACTCAAGCCCCGGTAATGCCACATTTCTACCTAACGTTTCTTAATTCCCCAGCCAGGATTCAAACATTTTTTATCTACATTTTTATAGCATGTTTTTTATGTCTTCATTTTGCACTTAACTCATTCTGCACTCCATTGTTACTTCTTTTATGTAGAACAATATTGGAAAAATCTTACTTGCTTTAACGGGTCATATGAGCCCCCCTATAATAAGATACCCACTAGATGGCTGAATGCTTTGTAAATCTCATCTGAGATGGCATCTCCCTGACCTGTGGGTCCCCTGAGATTTACTATTGAGCTTGCCTTGAGGATTCTAAATTGCTGTGCATAAGAAAAGCATGTTAATTAGGATTTAGAAATTGCGTGGGGAACAGGACAAAAGAGTTTGATTTTGGACTGGCCTAGTGGAGATTAGGAAACAAATGTTTAATACAAAAACCAAGTGTGTCTTTTATGGTCCTACCTCCTCCAACCATACTAGATTGAAACCTCCTTGAAGGTAGGAACCCACTCATATTCATCTTTGTATCTCTTGAGTATCTTGTATTATGTCTTCTCTATATATTTCTTGAACTCAAAAAAGAAGACGAACAAGAGAATCATATACAACTAGGGCCAGAATTACACAAGTTTCAGGGTCTTACCAATAATTGAATCTAACTACCTCATTTTACACATGAAGAAATGGAGAGCAAAGTGAGTAAATAATATGCACAAAGTCATCAGACTTGGTAATAACAAAAAATAACAGAATATTTATCTGATGTCTCTTTTCTTAAAAGTATGTATAGTCTCGGGGCGCCTGGGTGGCTCAGTCGGTTAAGCGTCCGACTTCGGCTCAGGTCACGATCTCACGGTCCGTGAGTTCGAGCCCCGCGTCCGGCTCTGGGCTGATGGCTCAGAGCCTGGAGCCTGCTTCCGATTCTGTGTCTCCCTCTCTCTCTGCCCCTCCCCCATTCATGCTCTGTCTCTCTCTGTCTCAAAAATAAATAAACGTTAAAAAAAAAATTAAAAAAAAAAAAGTATGTATAGTCTCTTAAAAGAAGATTTGGTGGGACACCTGCTTGCTCAGTAAGTGGAGCATGCAACTCTTGATCTCAGGGTTGTGAGTTCGAGCTCCATGTTGGGCATAGAGGTTACTTAGAAAATTTAAAAATACAAATTTAAAAAAATTTGGTAAAAGCATATAACATAAAATTTACTATCTTAACCATTTTTAAGTGTACAGTTACATAACATTATGTACATTCACATTGTTCTGCACCCTGTCTCTAAAACTCTTTTTATCTTGCAGAACTGAAATTCTATACCCTATTCACCTCTCCCCTTGTAGCCTCTGGCAGTCATCATTTTAGTTCTGTCTCTATGTATTTGACTACTCTGGGTACCTCAGATAAATGGAATCATATAGTATTTGTCTTTTTGTGACTGGCTTATTTCACTTAATATAATGTCCTTAGGATTCATCAATGTTGTAGCAGGATTTCTTTGTTTATTTTGTGTATTCATTCATCCACTGATGGACACTTGGGTTAGTTCCACTTTTTGCCTATTATGAATAATACTTTGACCATGGGTGTACAAATATCTATCTATTCAAGAACTTACTTTCCATTATTTTGGGCATATATAAAGAAGTGGAATTGTTGGATCATATGGTAATTCTATCTTTAATTTTGGGAGAATCCACTATGTTGTTTTCCGTAGGAGCTGTACCATTTAACCACCAGGTATGCACATGGGTTCCAGTTTTCCACATCCTCATTGGCACGTGTATTTCTTTTTGTTGCTGTTTTTCTGATGGTGACCATCCTAATGGGCATGAGGTAGTATCTCATTGTGGTTTTGATTTGCATTTCTTTAATGATTAGTGATGTTGAGTATATTTTCATGTGGTAATTGACCATTTGAATATCTTCTTTGGGAAATGTCTATTCTAGTCCTTTATCCATGTAAAAAAATTTTTTTCTGTTGAGTTTTAGGAATTCTCTATGTATTGTGACTATTGATCTTTCACCAGGTAATGTGACTTCCAAATATTTTGGGAGATTGCTTTTTTTTACTCTGTTGATAGTATCCTTTGATGCTCAAGAGTTTTTGGTTTTGATGAAGTCTAATTTGTCTATTTTTTCTACTGTTGCCTGTGTTTTTGGTGTCATATCCAAGAAATCATTACCAAATCTAATGTCATCAAGCTTTCCCCCTAAATTTTCTTCTAAGAATTTATAGTTTTAGCCCATATTTTTAGGTCTTTGATACATTTTTAACAAATTTTTGTATACACTGTTAAGTAAGGGTCCAATTTCATTCTTTTGCATATGGATATCCAGTTTTTCCAATACTACATGTTGAAGAGACTATGCTGTCACCATTGCATGATCTTGGCATACTTGCTGAAAATCATTTGAACATATATATGAGGGTTTATATTCAGTATTTTCATTCAGTCCCATAGGTCTATATATCTGTCTTTATTCCAACACCACACTTTTGATCACTGTAGCTTTGCAGTAAGTTTTGAAATCAGAAAGTATGAGTCTTCCAACTTGTTCTTATTTATCAAAATTGTTTTGACTATCTGGGGTCCCTTGAGATTCCATCTGAGTTTTAGGATGGCTTTTTCTATTTCTGCAAAGAATGTCCTTGGGATTTTGATAGAGATCACATTGAAGCTATATATCAGTTTGGGTGATATCAACATCTTAACAATATTAAGTCCTCCAATCCATGAAAATGGGATATCTTTCCATTTCTATCTTTAATTTCTTTCAGCAGTTTTGTAGTTTTCACTATACAAGTCTTTCACCTCCATGGTTAACTTTTAAGTATTCTTTTTTTTTTTTAAGATTTTATTTTAAAATAATCTCTACACCCAATATAGGGCTCAAACTCAACAACCCCGAGATCAAGAATTGCATGCTCCACCAATTGAGCCAGCCAGGTGCCTCTTAAATGTTCCTTTTTATATTATTGTAAATGAAATTGTTTTCTCAATTTCTTTTTCAATTCTTCATTTTTAATAGAAATGCAACTGATTTTTACATGTTGATTTTGTATCCTACATTTTGTTAAATTTGTTTATTAGTTCTAACAGGTTTTGTGTGGAATCTGTAGGGTTATCTACATATAAGATCATGTCATCTACAAACATAATTTTATTTCTTTCCAGTTTGAATGAATTTATTTCTTTTTCTTGCCTAATTGCTCTACCTAGAACTTCCAGTACTATGTTGAATACAAGTGGTAAAAGTGGGCATCCTTGTTTTATTCCTGCTCTTAGAGGAAAAGCTTTTAGTCTTTTACCACTGAGTATGATAATAACTATGGGTTTTTAATATATGGCTTTTATGCTGAGGTAGTCTCCTACTATTTCTAGTTTGTTGGGTGTTTTTATCATGGAAGAGTATTGAATTTTGTCAATGCTTTTTCCGCATCAATTGAGATGATCATGTGGTGTTTTTCCTTCGTTTTGTTAATGTGGTATATTACATTGATCAATTTCCATATGTTGAATCAGCCTTGCATTCTAGGAATAAGTCCCACTTGGTCATGGTGTGTAATCCTTTTCATATGCTGCTGAATTATGTTTGCTTATATTTTGTTGAGGATTTTTGCATCAATTTTCCTAAGGGATATTGGTATGTAGTTTTTTCTTATAAGATCTTTGACTTTAGTATCAGGGCCATTCTGGCCTCATGGAAGGATTTGGAAGTATTTCCTCTACTTCAATTGTCTTGACGTTTGAAAAAGATTGGATGTTATTTCTTCATTAAAAAAATTTTTTTTAAGGTTTTTATTTTATTTTTGAGAGAGAGACAGAGTGCAAGCAGGGAAGGGGCAGAGAGAGAGGGAGACACAGAATCTGAAGCAGGCTCAACGCTCTGAGCTGTCAGCACAGAGCCTGATGTGGGGCTTGAACTCACTGACTGTGATATCATGACCTCAGCCGAAGTTGGATGCTTAACCGACTGAGCCACCCAGCTGCCCCTCTTCTTTAAATACTTTGTAGAATTCTCCAGTGAAGCCATTAGGTCCAGGGCTTTTCTTTGTCAGGATGTTTTTGATTACTAATTCAATCTCCTTAATTATTGTGGGTCTATTCAGATTTTCTATTTCTTTGTGTTTCAGTCTTTGTAGGTTTTATGTTATTATGTTGTTTTTTGTGGTTTTTTTTTGGTATAGGTTATCCAATTTGTTGGCATACAATTGTTTATAGTACTCTCAGAATTCTTATTTCTGCAGACTTGGTTGTAATGTTCCCATTTTTATTTCTGATTTTAGTATGTGAGTCTTAATCTTTAACTAGATTGACAATGGGAAAGAAGAAAGAAGACTCACATTGTCAATTTTGTTCTTTTCAAAGAACCAACTTTTGGTTTTGCTGATTTTCTCTATTGTTTTCCTATTCTCTATTTTATTTAATCTTTAGAATTTACTTCTTTCACTGTTTCTTGAGTGGATCAACCTTATCCCAAGTTTAAATCCTTTGCTCTAGCTTTTCCTTTTGGTTAGGATACTCTTTACCCAGTATTTCCTGACTAGCCCTTTCTTGTTTTTAGGTCTTAATTTCTCTGGAAACCTTATTGACCACTCAATCTAAGTAGCCTATCGCTATTCTCTGTTATGCATTCTTTATTCTTCACAGCCCTCTGTGAAATGCATTCTGTGATACTTATTTTTTGTTTGTTTGACTCTCCCCCCAATATACACATGCTTGCTTACACACACACACACACACACACACACACACATGCATACACACTTATTAGAATACAAGCTCCATAAGAACAAGAACCCTCTTTGCCTTGTCTAACCACTGCCTAGAATAGTCTCTGGCCCAATTATAGATGCTCAATACATATTATTGATTCCTCTAAGATATTGCAAAGTCTAGTCTTTTGAAAAGGAATGATTGACTGAAAAGTTTACCTTGCTCCTGAAAGATTATTGAGAGTTGAGAAATGCATAAAGTAGTTAATTTTAAGATAGCCATTACTAAAGTTATTATATATTTTCTTAATATATTTTGTTTGACTACATAAATAATTATGTTTTAATAAGTGCTATCTTTATAATATAACATATCAGCATCTATTTACTTATTATTACATTTACTTTTGAGCCTAATGGATTTTTGGTATATAAATATACACTACTGATACCAGGGAGTCAGTAAGTGGCACTAAAATGAGCATCAAAGTGGGAGTCTGGTGTCTTGGTTTCTAGTCCCATCTTCACTACAATGTAATTGTATAGCTTTGCAAAAAATCACTTATTTGCACTTCAGTTTCTTCATTTGTAAAATGAGGGGATTAAATTAGATAGGTTAACAAAGTTCCTCTAGCATCAAATCTATAATTTCATAAATTTAGAGCCCAATTTTACTGGTTTTAGATTTTTATTTTATTTTATTATTTTTTTTGAGTAAGCTTTATGCCTGATGTGGAGCCCAACACAGGGTCGAACCCATGACCCTGAGATCAAGACCTGAGCTGAGATTGAGTCAGATGTCCAACTGACTGAGCCATCCAGGCACCCCTGGTTTGGGATGTTTTTATTCTTTTTAATGTTTATTTATTTTTGAGAGAGAGACAGAGTGTGAGTGGGGTAGGGGAAGAGAGAGATGGAGACATAGAATCTAAAGCAGATTCCAGGCTCTGAGCTGTCGGCACAGAGCCTGACGTGGGACCCCGACCTCATGAACTGTGAGATCATGACCTCAGCTGAAGTTGGAAGCTTAACCGACTGAGCCACCCCGGTACCCCAGGATGTTTTTAATTGCTAGATATTCATAATATATTTTTCTATACTTTTTAAAATGACAAACTCTTTAATTCACTTGTAATATTATACCTCCAAATTTGAACATGCAGATTCCTTTACAAGATTTCCACTTTATAATGAAGTTTCCAGAACTCAATCATATGGACTTTTTCCTACCCTAAGCAAGTTGTGTGGTTGACGCTTATTAAATGTTTGCTTAATTTTTAATGCATCACCTTAAGGGAAAGGAAAGATAATGTAGCAATGACCAATACTAAAAAAATGAATAGAACTAGATCTAGTAGAGTAAAAGGAAAATATTTTCAAAGTAAATAATTTGGTAAATTTAAAACTGCTATATTCAATTAGAAGTAAACCAAATGTCTAAATCTATAAATCAGCCTCATTGTGCTGAATGTTGTTAATAATCCTGCTGCTGCTCAGTTTGGATGCAATTGGTTACATTCCGAAAGTATATAACACTTTAAACCAAGAGGTCTCACATTAAAATTACAGCTAAAATCATAAATTACATAATAGCTTAAGGAGAAAAGAAAATGCTTTCAGACCCTATGATATTTACAAAATAAATTTTATCTAAATTGGTAATTGCATTTAAACAAAAAAGACATGGATCCAGATATATAGAGAGAGTAACATCAAAAGGTCAATGTTGATTTCTTCTCATAAACTTTTGGGATCTTGAATGTAAACAACTGTTATTCATTAGAGGATATGGATCTTAGAAGATAACTTTATTTTCTCAACTTCCTGACCTATCTCTGGACTGTCACACCTCTTTTGAGATATACACGCAATACACACACACACACACACACACACACACAAGTGAACATATTTTAGATATATTTTAAGTAAAAAAATTAGGAAATGTATTAGGAAATTGTTACTGGCCTAACAATACACATTCATGTCTTTAGAGATTCAAAGTGGGAAGACTAGCTGTAAAGACCCAATAGCACTTCTGCTCATTAAGAAAACCGTGGGTTGTGACTCTCTGAGGTAAAAAGCCTTGATTTATTTCATTTAAGTTGCCATTTAAGGACACTTGTGTGATTGTAAAATGCCTTCTGTGGATGTAATTAATCTATTTGATTTGTTATCATTTCCTTATAAGAATGATATTAACATAAAGGCAATCTCTGAAGAGGTATTAGAGATTTCAGTACTGGCCAATCATTTCACACATTTCAAATTATCTTTTTTCTCTTCTCTGTAGTTAGGTCATTTAATTCATATAGAGTCCCCATTGAAACCCCAGCACATCCTCTACTGTGAACCATTTGTGGGAAGACTTGCCCTATACAATCCATTTTGCATGTTATAATGAAAGGGCTGAGCAGAAGGGATTTGTTAGACATAATTTACATCTATTACATAGTCAAACCTTAATTATTTAGTGGCTGATTATCCTGTTTGGGAATTATACAAGCATTTTGTTTCTACTCTGCCTTACTTTTGCTGACTGTTCAGCCATTTCACTAATCATTAGCACATCTGCCAAGAGTGGTTTGGGGATAGTAAAGCAGAGGATCACATTGTCCATCATTTTGCTATTTCTTAAAAGATTTAATAAAATCTTAAATGAGTGAGGGGATTCAAGCTTTTGTGTAAATCAGTGGACCTTAATGTTTTCATTATCTATATCGTTATCTGTCTCCCAAGGACAATTGAAAGTTCCCTATGTATGTTTTGAAAACTGTAAGAATAAGAACATGTGTTTTAGTTCATTCGGGCTGCTATAATGAAATACCGTAGACTGAACAGCAGAAATTTATTACTCACAGTTCTGAAAGCTAGAAAGTCCAAGATGAGAGTACAAGGATGAGGGTGACAGCATGGTGTCATCATTTGAAAAAAGTAGTTAACAGAAATACAGTAATGAGGGGTGCCTGGGTGGCTCAGTCGGCTAAGTGACCAACTCTTGATTTTGTCTCAGGTCATGATCTCACAGTTCGTGGGTTCTAGCCTGGTGTAGGGCTCTGTGCTAACAATGCAGAACCTACTTGGGATTCTCTCTCTCTCCCTTGCTCTCTTCCCCCACCCTGCTTTCTCCCTTTCTCAAAATGAATAAACTTAAAAAAAAAAAAAAGCAATAAACAAAGAAGAGAAGGATGATGATACATAGTTTTTGTAAGGTGGTACTTACAGGCGCCTGGCTGGCTCAGTTGATAGAACATGCAATCTAGATCTCAGGCTCATTCATGAGTTTGAGCCCCATATTGGATGTGGAATCTACTTAAAAAACAAAAAAACAAAAAAAACTGAGTACTTATATAAATACACATATAATCTTCACAACAATATTGTTATTATACCCAGTTTACACACAAGATAAATGAGGGTGATAATAAAATATTTATATTCAAGGTTATAGGAATCAAAATGAAGTATGTGAAAGTCCTATGTAAAAAAAAAAACGCTATACATGTGTATGAATAGGTATGCACATATTTATGTATGTATACATGTAATCATTCAATTGTTTACTGACTTGATCAACAAACATCTATTAAGTATCTACTAAGTACCATATGCTATGTTTATGCTAAGTATAAAATAAAACAAAAAATAAAACATACATATAAATGTATATAAAAATACTAAGTTTAACAACATTAAATGCACATATTTGTGTGTTTATAACCCCAAAGAAAATTTCTCAAAAAGGGTGCTTTATAATAGTAATATAATGTAAGTCACATATGTAATTTTAAATTTTTAGGTAGCCATAGTAAAATGATTTTTTAAAGGTGAAATCAATTTTAATTGTATATTTTATTTTATCCAAATATCCAAAATATTATCAAAAACTATCATTCTTACATGTAAATGTAATGCAATTATTAATGATATATTTTATTTCATTTAAGTCTCTTTATTTCATTTAAGTCTTCAAAATTCATTGTGTATTTTATACTTAGCACATCTCAGAACAGACTACATCTCAAGTGCACAATAGCCACATGTATAGCTAGTGGCAACTGTGTTGAATATCTCAGGTCTAGAATAATATACATGAAGCTGCTTAGGAGACAAGGGAGGGAGAGTTTTACTTTTACTATATATTTTTTGTACTTTGGGTTTTTTGTTTTTGTTTTTGTTTTTGTGTTTTTTAAGTTTTTTTTTTGAGAGAGAGCAGGGGAGGGGCAGAGAGAGGGGGAGAGAGGATCCCAAGCAGGCTCTGTACTGTCAGCATAGAGCCCAACGTGGGGCTTGAATTCAGGAACCATGAGATCAGTACCTGAGCTGAAACCAAGAGTCAGATGCTTAACCAAATGATCCACCCAGGTGCCCCTGTTTTGTTTAAAACATTTTTTTAATGTTTATTTATTTAGTTTTGAGTGAGAGAGAGAGCACGAGCAGGGAGGGGTAAAGAGAGGGGAGGAGAGAATCCCAAGCAGGCTCCATGCAGGCTTTGTGCTTTTAGCTCAGAGCCAGATGTGAGGCTCGATCCTCACATCTCACGAACTGTGAGATCATGACCTGAGCCGAAACCAAGAGTCAGACCCTTAACCCACTGAGCCACCCAGGTGCCCCCTGTTTTGTTTTTTAAAGAGGGGACATCACTATTGATCCTATAGACTTTATTATTTTTCTTTTTAAAGAGGGGACATCACTATTGATCCTATAGACTTTATTTGTGTTTTGATCTCTCTGTGTTTGCATCCTTTTATGTCAGTGGCTCTCAAGTGGGGGTGGTTTTTCCCCCAGGGAACATTTGGCAGTGTCTGGAGATATTTTGGGTTGAGTGGATAGGAACTATTGGCATTAAGTGAGTAAATGTCAGGGATGCTGCTATGTACCTACAATGTACAAAATGCCAACAAAGCTGAGGTTGAGAAACTATTCTATGTACATATTCCAAAAAATAAGAATTTAAGTGCCTACTAGTTAGTAGGCATTGCCAAGACCATGGCTGCACAAAGAGGGATCACACACACAGCCTTGCACCACTATGGCTTACAGTTTAGTGAGGGAATGATAGAGAAGCAAATAATTGCAGGACTGTAATAAATTCTAGAATAGAGTACAAACACCGCATTAAGCAAGAACTAAAGTATGTATAAATATATTCATTAACTAGAAAACCACTTGCGTGAGACATTCATTGGAATTGAATAACTGAAACTGAAACATCAGTTATTTCTCACCAAATCCTCTAGGTTGAGAATGCACCACTTTATGTAAAGGCTTTTTAACATTCCTGTGTACCAACATAATGTCAATAAAAGACATCTGAAGGGAGCCCTTAATTTGGTTATAACAACTGTTACTCTATTTCTGTGCTGAGTAATACATCTTGGAACTTTAAATGGACTTAGTGATATATTTTAAAAAGAATGTATAAGTTACAACTAATGTTGCTGTCTGAAAGAGATGGCTATATTTTATAAGCACAACCATCTAAGGATTATCATGTTTTGCATACCTTCTCCCATGCATGTCTCCATTTTTCCATGAGGCTCACAAGTGCAACTATATTTCATCACCAGAGAAACCAGACGAAGCTCAGACTCTGAAATCCATTGGCTTTGTTTAGGTTTTTTTTTTTTTTTTTTTTAACTTTAATGCTTTATACTTTGCTTTGGTTAGTTTTTTACTGGTGAGCTCACAAAGTACTGTACATATCTGTTTTGTTTTGTTTTTTCACATTTTTATTTTTATTTTTTTTTGAGAGAGAGATAGAGCAAGAGCAGGGGAGGGGCAGAGAAAGAAGGACACACAGAATCCAAAGCAGACCCCAGGCTCTGAGCTGTCAGCACAGAGCTCCACACAAGCCTTGAACTCACGAGCCATGAGATCTTGACCTGAGCCAAAGTCGGCCACTTAACCTACTGAGCCACTCAGCCACCCCTGAACATATCTGTTCAAAAGAAGAAATCCTGTGCCCTTCTTACTGCCTATAAGCTGCCTGCAAGCTACCCACATATGGGGCAGGGCAACACAGGGCAGCGGTGAAGTGCAAGTGCTTCAGCATCTAATAAGGCCTGGCTTTGTGTCCCAGTTTCACCTCTTAAGGTCTAAGTACATTATTTAATCTCACCAAACTTCAGTATCTCATACAAAATGTCTGTCTTGAAAGGGTTACGGAGTTGATTAAATAAGATAATATATATTTACCATTACCAGGAATTAATCAAGTGATCAGGACTTATTTAAATAGCACAACACGTAAAGCAGACTTTTAAGATTGTTAGTCAAAATAGTGCTTATTAGGGGCACCTGGCTGGTGCAGTCAGTAGAGCATGCGACTCTTGCTTGATCTTGGGGTTGTAAGTTCGAGCCCCACCTTGGGTGTAAAGATTACTTAAAAATAAAATCTTTAGGGGGTTCCTGGGTGCCTCAGTTGGTTGAACTTCCCACTCTTGGTTTCAGCTCAGGTCATGATCCCAGCGGTCGTGGGATCCAGCCCTGCATCAGGCTCCATGCTGAGCATGGAGCCTGCTTAAGATTCTCTCTCTCCCTCCCTCCACCCCTCTCCCTGCTTTCCTGTTCTCTCTGTAAAATAAAAAAAATTTTTTAATAAAAAATAAAATAAATAAATAAATAAATAAATAGTGCTGTTGGCCAGAATAGTGCTTATATGATTTCTCCACTAAAATTTATTTATTAATGTATTTATAGTCAGTATTTTTCTAAAAAACAAGTGATTTCTTATCTTTGTATTTGACACCTTAATTTTTTTTTTTTTTAAATTTTTTTTTTTCAACGTTTTTTATTTATTTTTGGGACAGAGAGAGACAAAGCATGAACGGGGGAGGGGCAGAGAGAGAGGGAGACACAGAATCGGAAACAGGCTCCAGGCTCCGAGCCATCAGCCCAGAGCCTGACGCGGGGCTCGAACTCACGGACCGCGAGATCGTGACCTGGCTGAAGTCGGACGCTTAACCGACTGCGCCACCCAGGCGCCCCATTGACACCTTAATTAAATGGAGAAATTTGAGTACTGTTTTGGCACTCTGCACTGAATTCGTTCACATTGGTGTTCATTATTCACTTACTACTACCTTTGGCCACTGTGCTATTAAAACACACCTCTTGTCTTTTGATGTTTGCAGTCTATGCCTCTTCCCAGCTAAATTCCCACTGTCTATTTAAAACCAACTGGTTTTTGAAAATTCCCTTGTGCCCTCATTATCACACTAACTAAGCCTCACTAGATAGCAACCTAAATCTCTTTAGTAACAAGCCCATCCTCAATAGCTTGAAGAAATACACTGCTGTCCTACAGAGCTGTTTATAGACAGAGACAAAAGGCTCTTCTTGATTGTAATTTCAGCAGACCAAGTAATTGTAATGTCACTGTGGTAAAAATGCAGCTGCATTTTTCATGCTTTCTAGAAAAGCTGAGATAACATCTCACAATCACACCACACATATTTCATAATTTAAATCTCAAAGTGGTTTTGTCTCAATCAAAAAAAGCTGAACTTATAAATTTCATTTTAAGTTTATGTGAAAAGTTATGTTGTAGTAAATAGTTTTATTAATATGTGAAAATATCCATTGCATGCCTAACTAAAAGAGGCAGTAGTTTTCTTATTTTAATGTTGTTGATATTTTATACTACCCTGTTTTTATGATAGCAAAAAATGATGACCAGATTAAAGAAAGTAAATGGCAAAGAATATAGGTGATTTCATTATTTTTCTTTATTACGATCAATATCAGTAATGTTAATATTAATAGAGTAGAGCATAAATAAAAGGCAATTATTTCTTTAATAGTCTAATGACTTGAGACAGATAATTAAGGTTCCAGTCCATCAAGAGAGATGAGGAAAGGTTAGTAGGTTTTTCATAGAGTGGGAGGGCCTGGTTTCTATTTCTGCCTTTCCCTTAGCTCCATAGAGGAAGATGAGAAACAGATCCAATGCTTCTTTCATCTTTATTCTTCCTGTATTTCTCTTTATTTCATTCCTGAGGGGAAAATTTCAGAGCTGGTGTGTCCAATATACAAGTAACAGATTTCAAAAGAGGGATTTTTATAAATGAAGGGCATTTATGTGAAAGGAGAAAATACAGACGGTGCAGAGGGAGAACAATTTCAGGCTGAGTAATCTGCGTAGAAAAAATATCACTGAAATGGGGGTGGGAAGAGACAACAAAAGCATTCAGGGGGAAAAATGCTGAAGAAATTAGGAGAGAACAATTGGGAGTAAAGATGTTTAGAAATCACCATAAAAATCAAAAGCATTAAGTGGATAACTTTATTTTTTCCCCCAAAGAACATGTTCAAGTCGATTCTTTTTGAAGTTCTGGAAATCTGTGAAAGTTGTTGGCTATATACCCAGAAGAATTTGAGCTACTCAACAAGCTACTCATCAGAAGTAGCTGTCTCAACCTGTTTTCGCCTTCACCTCTTACCTGGTCTAGAATTTTAACCTCTTTTCTCATTCCTTTGGGTGACACACCAAAGTGGATGGTTATCTTAAAAAGCTACAATTAAGACTGTTGGAAATGGAGAAGAGGCCCTGAGGGTTCTTTTAGTCTAGCACAAAGGAATTTATCAAATTAACCACTTGCAAACACTAAGCGTTTGATATTGTTCATCAAAAAGTGCTTAGGGAATTGCCCGAGAGGAAAGCTTATATATAGCCTAATGGTTGTACTGAAGCTACCTTCTAAATAGCAGGAAAGCACCAGACCTAAGAAAGCAAGCCTGGGATCCAGAGGGTACCCAAAGTGAAGAATGTGGAAAAGCAAGAAGTATAAAGGTTTTTTTTTTTTAACTTACCTATTTTACATACTTGGTTTGGTGCCTGTTGATAGCCAAGACTAGAATGGGCCTGGATGGGGTTCCTCACTGTCTTGAGCAGGCTGGTTGAAAAGTTAGAGATTAGGGGAGTCTGGCTGCCTCAATTGGTAAAGCATGTGACTCTTGATCTCAGGGTTGTGAGTTCAAGCCTCCCTTTGGGTGTAGAGATTACTTAAAAAACAAACAAAGTTAGAGATTAATTATACTGCTCTTGTTCTTCAGAGTCACTTGTCTAGAATAGGCTGGTGGCACTCTTGAGAGTTCTGAGCTACACTGTGGGGCAAAATGCCTTGAAGGATTACATACTTGCTGAATAGTCTCTGAGAACTGATGGGGATCATAACTGATTGGTTCCAACCTAAACCAAGGGGGTCATTTGGGTCAGAGTTGACCAGCAACTAAAACTTGCGGCAGAGTGGTGAGGATTTCTAACAGGTAATCTAGTACTCTTAAAAATGAGAGGGGTGCCTGGGTGGCTCAGTCGGTTGAGCATCTGACTTCAGCTCAGGTCATGATCTTGCTGTCCATGAGTTCAAGCCCCACATCAGGCTCTGTGCTGACAGCTTGGAGCCTGTTTCAGATACTGTCTCTCTCTCTCTCTCTCTCTCTCTCTCTCTCTCTCTCTCTCTCTCTCTCTCTCTCCCCCCCCCTCCCCCACTCATGCTCTGTCTGTCTCTCTCTGTCAAAAATAAATAAACATTAACAAAAATTTTTTTAAATGATAGCCACTGTTTCAATCAACATTGTGTGCTAGAATCCTCTGGAAGGATATTTATAGGGGGAAAAATGGACTTTGACTAATTGGTAAGATTAAGATAGAGAAGAGGTAGAAGACAGTTATTGATTCATTCATTCATTTATTCCTTTGAGAAACATTTGTGAAATATCTATGGCCCTTGTACCAAACAACAGAGATTCTGTAAAGAGCAAAAGTGACAAGATCCCTGCCCTAATGGAGCTTACCATCCAGAGTGTGGAGTCAGATATTAAACATAGTAAAAAGCAAGCATTATTTCAGATAGTGGTAAGTACTATGAAGAAAATAGAAAAGTCTAAAGGGACAGAGAGTGACTTGGGGGGAGGTTTGATGATGGGTGTTTTAGGTAAGGAATGGAGAGACCTATCTGTGGAGGTGATATTTGATTGAGGTCTAAGATATGAAGAGTTGACACTGTGAAGACCCATGCAAGGGCCTTCTTAGAAGAGGGAGCATCAAGTGTAAGAGGCCTGAAATAGCAATGAACTTGATGAATTTGAAGGACAAAATCAACAAAAACAGCAACAGTAAAAACACAGCATAGCCAAAGAAAGTAAACAAAGGACAAAATGTCTAAGACAAAGTCATCATGGTAGGCCACACAGAAACAGTTTCTTTTAATCACAAAGAATTTAAAGGGAAAATTAAAGGACAGCTGTGGCCCGGGGAAGAATCAGAAAAGGCCAAAGTCCCTTAAACTAGCATTATTCTATGCTGATATGGAGAAAAGAGGGTAGCTGGGGTATAGAGCCCATATAACAGTGAAAATAAGAGCTAAAACCTGGGTGACACCCAATGTCAGTAAAGTTCGATTTAGAGATTTGTGCCCCAGAAAAAAAAAAAACAAAACCCTCACTGCTGCTCTTGCCAGTAGGTTAGGAATCCCAGTGATCCACCCCAACTATGATGTTGTACTTGCCACAGTTAGTACTTGAAATCCAGAGGGAAATGGAGATGATGACCACTGATTTCTTCATTGTGTGTGTGTGTGTATATATATATATATATATACACACACACACACATATGTATACATATACATACATATGTATATATTCATTGTATTCATGTATACAATATTCATTGTGTGTATATATACACACACACACATATATATATATATACACAAACATACACACACACACTACCTAATATAAAATTCAATGGCCTGTTTTATATTTTTAATAAATTTTTTAAAAATGTAAAATTCCTGTGTGGGAAGCAAAAAAAGTACCAATGCATAATTTAGTCCTTAGAGGACTAAATTCATCAAGTTCATTGCTATTTCAGGCCTCTTACACTTGCTGCTCCCTCTTCTAAGAATGCCCTTGCATGGGTCTTCACAAGGCCAGCTCTTCCTGTCTTAGACTTCAATCAAATATCACCTCCACAGACAGGTCTTTCCATTCCTTACCTAAAACACTCATCATCAAACCTACCCACCCCCCCACCCCCCCACCCCCACCAAGTCACTATCTGTCCCTTTAAACTTTTCTTTTTTCTTCATAGAACTTACCACTTACAAATACTTTATTTGTTTTATGTTTCAAAGGCTTTGTAACATTTTAATTTGGTCTAAATTCCTTTGTCCAGGGGTATCTGGGTGGCTCTGTCGGTTAAATGTCAGACTTGATCTGGTCTCAGCTCAGTTCTCAGGTTCGTGAGCTTGAACCCTGTGTCAGGCTCTGCACTGACAGTGTGGTGCCTGCTTGGGATTCTCTCTCTCCCTCTCTCTCTGCCCCTCTCCTACTCATGCTCTCTCTCAAAATAACTAAATAAGCATTAAAAAAATTTTAATTCCTTTGTCTACCAATCTAAAAGACAAAGTTCATTTCTTTCCCAAAGAAGCTAAGATTTTAGTTAAGTACATAGTATTTACTAAACTTCAGAACTCCAAAAACACTCTGGGTGAGGGGTTTTTGTTTTTGTTTTTGGTTTTTGGTTTTGTTTGTTTGTTTTTAAGTTAGTGTGTTCTCAAGGGGCTTCAAACGACTTTTCCTGAACTGTTTATGAAAATGTTTCTTGACATGTGATTTGGTAGGGAAAAAACCATGAGACTTCTAATAATATTGAGCAAACATTGAGCTTATACAAAGGGGAAAAAATGGGGGTGCCTGGGTGGCTTAGTTGGTTAAGCATCAGACTTCGTCTCAGGTCATGATCTCATGGTCCTTGGGTTTGAGCCCTGCGTCAGGGGGCTGGAGCTCAGAGCCTGGAGCCTGCTTCAGGTTCTGTGTCTCCTTTTCTCTTTGCCTCTCCCCTACTCATGCTCTGTCTCTCTCTCAAAAATAATTAAACATTAAAAAAGAAACCCCAAAATTTACAAAGGTGAAAAAAAGTGGAGCATAAGAGATAACATCTGTAGAGTGCCAATGAAATAGTCCACGCAGCACTTTTCATGTCTCTGCACAATATCACTCTGAGGTGATGTTGTTACCACAGTTGTAACTCAGAGAGGAGCTAGCAAAGATCTGAGCTGTCACATGGCTGCATAGAATTGGACATAATGACCATTGGTCATCAATCTATGTGCTGTCCACCAGACAGCATAGTATCCCCTTATTTAGATGGAATGGTGACAATACAAAGAACAATTTTAATTACTAATGTTAGGAAAAAATTAGTAATTCAGCTTATCAATGGTCATATTAATTGTAACACTCCCTTCTTCCATTGATAAAGTTAACTAGTAGAAACTAGGATAGAGATACTTTTCAAAGAGTGTTTGTGATGAAGGAGGCCCAGGAAGGGGGGGGGAAATAAAATAGTTTGCAGCTAACTATACCTTGCAAGGAAGCATTGAAAGTGTTATCCATCCAGGGTTGAGCAAAGGGAGTTTAATTCCTTTGGTGTTAATACCCAGAAATTCATGCAGAAGCCTAGAGTGAGTATCTTAAAATGTTCAGAAACAAGCAATCTTTGTTTTTCCTTTCTTAACAAGAAAGTAAGCACAGATAGATTGGAGCTCTTTCAGGTAACATTTATGTTAATGGATCAATATTTTCCTTTGGCAGAAAATTGTTATGCTTGCTCTTAATGAGCATATCAATGAGTTGAGGCCAGAGAACCTAGTGTTTACCCAGCTCCTAAGCAGGCCAAATTTGTTAGTGAACTTGTGGTTTCATAAACCACATCCAGAACATCTCCTGCCCCTTTCTTAAAAGACAGCCTAGTGACCTAGTGAGTGGCCATATTCAGTTAAAAGTGGTAAAGAAAAGCCAATATTCATCTCCCCTCACCAGAACTTGAGATTTCTTATTCTGTACTTGTTTTTTTAATAATAATAATAATAATAATAATAATAATAGTAAATAATGCCAATAGCCATCATTTATACAGAACTTACTATATGCCAGGTACCATGTTGTTATTGTGTTAGTTTATTTAATCATCAAACAATGATCATCTCTGAGATAGGTATTAGAATTATCCTCATTTTATACATGAGTAAACCGAGCTAAAAGTTATAAGTAAGCAACTTGCCTGATGCCACTTGAGTAGTAAGAAGCAGAATCCGGGTGAACAGCTTAACCCTTAATAACTGCATTGCATAATATGGCATAATAAATACACAATTTCTTTGAAAGTGTTTCTGTTAGTGGCCAGCAGTTTTCAAATAGCCATTTATTATTTTCAATAATAATAATTTATGAACTAAACCCTCCTCAATTTCTCTTTAATTAATACTGTTTTGATCCCCCCTCAAACAAACAAACAAACAAAAAAGCCAGGTCCCAAGTAAGTGCTGTACAAAAATTATCCCACTTAATTCTCATAATAATTTTAGGACACTTAGAGAGGTTATGTAACTTGCCCAAATGATCAAATTGATATCAGGCTGCTGAGATGAATTGAACCCAAGCTATCCTGAGGCCAGAGGCTGCGTTGATAAGTGCCAACTTCTGCCATTAGAACTAGCCATTGGAACTATGGGATAAAAATCGTAACCAGGTCAGGTGTTCAGCTCAGTGGCAGGTAGTGGTCCCTCTTTTCAACAGGCCATATACCGTATATATATTCAGCTGGTGCTCAAGTGTGGAAACCTGCCTGATAAACTCAGTCACTAGGCCCGAAGAATTCAAGTCCCTCAGATCTGCTTTTCTGAGTTGTATGGCTGCATAGCTGCAGTCACTAGAGCCTGATTGTAGCTGTCAGCTTTACACAGCTTCGTAGGTTAGTGAGGTCTACCAGGATCTTTGCCTTTGCGAAATGGTGAATTGAATGTATGTACTGAAATTTATAGTTGAAGATAACAATTAGGAGAAGTCACTTAAAAATAAACCTTATTTTCTGTTCTATAATGTAGTGGTTACAGGCCTGCCGAGGCGTCTCATGCTAGTCACTTAGTGCCTGTGTAGATTTGGGCAAGGTGATGAAACCCTCTATGCCTCCATTTTCTTTTCTTTTCTTTTTTCAGTAGGATAATAACAGCTATATTACAGAATATGGAAAGCATTAATATATATAAAATAAATGATTGATAATGTGGTTAGTGCAGGAACTTGAACAGAATGTGTTCAATAAATATCAACCCTTATTATTGCCTAAATTGTCAAGATAGTACTTTGTTCCCCTGTTATAACTTTTATGCTGCTGGGGTGCCTGAGTGGCTCAGTTGGTTAAGTGACCGACTTAGGCTCAGGCCATGATATCACGGTTCATGGGTTCTAGCCCCGCGTTGGGCTCTATGCTGAATGCTTGCTCGGAGCCTGAAGCCTGCTTCAGATTCTGTGTCTCCTTCTTTCTCTGTCCCTCCCCCGCTTGTGCTTTGTCTCACTCTGTCTCTCGACAGTAAATAAATGTAAAAAATATTTTTTTAATAAAAAAAATGTTTTACGCTGCTAAAGTAAGCTTTGAAAATGAACTAGAGTTCAACTAGCTGACAAATCAGAAAAAATAAAGATGTATTTTAAAATCTGATATTTACATATCAGGTTTATTATTTATAACTCTTTCTTATAGTTTGCTCCTGTGTTAGGTTATCTAAAGTTTGATTTGGCATTTGCAACATTGTTCAGTTTAGAGCACATCATGGTAGATAAGGAGGTAAACAAAAAGAGAAAAGTCATGGCTCCATTACTGGCAAATAAAAAGCAAGCAACCATAAAAATTCTCAACCCCTTTAAAGTTACCTAGGTTTATGAATAATCAAGTGTAGAGAATGAGGGTTTTCCTTTGAGAGGTAGAATGAGAGGTTTTCCATTATTAATGCCATTTCTTTCTTTTTTAAATATAGCAATGTTGTTAATAACATCTTTTTTCAACTTTATAACTTCCAAAAATCTTGGATCGATTTATTTGTTTTTCTTGAACATAGCATGTGTTCATTTTTGCTGATTTAAACATAATAATTTACTTTTCATTCAAAATTATTTGTAAGACTGTTTACAATCTCACAGCTTCACGAGCTACAGTGGGCTATAGTGAAGCTATATAAATACAGTGAAATCTTGAGGTGCCTGGGTGGCTCAGTTGGTTAGGCATCTGACTTTGGTTCAGGTCATGATCTCATGGCTCATGAGTTCGAGCCCCATGTTGGGCTCTGTGCTGACAGCTCGGAGCCTGGAGCTTGTTTCAGATTCTGTGTCTCCCTCTCTCTGCCTCTCCCTTGCTTGCACTCTGTCTCTCTCCCTCAAGAATAAGTAAATATTAAAAAGAATAATAAAAACAAAAATAAAAATAGTGAAATCTCAGAATTCTCTACATTCATAAGAGAGAAATGCATTGTGATTGTATAAGTTCCCTGATGATTTTCCATTTGTATGACTTATTCTCCTCACAAAAAGCACTTTTTAAAAAAATGTTGAAGTTGCCCCAAATGCATCTCCAGACAATTTTATTTATTTTTTTAATGGTTATTTATTTGTTTTGAGCGAGAGAAAGAGTGGGGGAGGGGCACAGAGAGGGGGAGAGAGAATCCCAAGCAGGCCCTGCACTGCCAGCGCAGAGCCTGATGTGGGACCTTATCTCATAAATGTGAGATGATGACCTGAGCAAAATTCAAGAGTCCAATGCTGAACTGACTGAGCCACCCAGGTTCCCCTCCAAACAATTTTAAATTGTATAGGTTATAATCCCTCTAGAATTATTGTTCCATTTCATCTTGTGAGGGAGTTAAAATGTAACAGGAAAATGCATATTTGTAGCAAAAGAAAATAGTCTAAACAAAGTAAATTTTCTTTGTTTTTATTAACATTTCTCATAAAAATCATCAAATTTGTGGGGGGAAAAACCACAAAACCCTCTGCATTCCACTGTGTTTCATATATTTAACTCCAACCAGCCATATCACAAAGGTAAGCCATTGACCACTAAGAGAACTAGGTAAGAGACTGGAGGTAGTCAGTGGAAAATATTTATTGAGAAGCTTGTACTAGATAGTGAAGATCCAGAAATGAATAATATCTAATACCTCACTCAAGGGCCTACTTACAACCAACACAAATTCATCCAACCACTGGAGAAGAATTATCCTTCATTATGAAGCAGTCAATATATCTTTAAGTGATTGATCGGATGTTACTAAATGAGTGTACATTAAAGGTATTTTTTACTCTTTGTGCTCTCTTTCTGAATCTTTATCAAACACCTTTTGAGAATAAAAAGACTATAGAAAACTATAAGGTACAAAATCATAGCTTTCAAAAACTATTACATATTACGATAAAAACTGGAAATCATGGCATTGTTTATCTTCTTAAAACTGATGTTATTGTGCAGGTTTTTTTGTTGCTTTTCAATGTTTAAACATTTTAAACTCTTCGCTTCAAAAGGTCTGTTTCTGGAAGGTTTCTTCCTTCTGCTTTAATCATTATATGCCCTGTTGAGCTAGTTATGTTCCAAAGGTTAACATCATTCAAAGTTATTTTTGATTTTTTGAAATAATTTACTTAAAATATTTCTGAAGACAGGCATTCCACAAGACATACGCATTGCATTAACAGCCATTCTATCACTGAACAAAACCTTCCTAGTTAATATTTCTTATTTTAGGATCTTAGATCTTCATAAAGTTGTCTCTGCTTAGACTCAGCTGTGAGCTCCAACATAAGTGATGCTACGTGCCAAGTATTGTTTTGCGTGTTGACTGACGGGCCACATTTCATCTTTCTAATGACCATTTGATAGCAAAGAACATTGAGTCATATGTAGAGCCTTTCTACACTGGGTAGAAGTTTCTAAGCCTTCTAAAAATAAAGACAAGTCTGGAGTAACGTCATATTTTTAATGCCCTGAGTTGGTTTTATTACATAACTTAGCTATAAATACTGCCAATGAGTCTCTGTTTCAAAACTGTATCTATCTTTCAGTACAAAAATGAAGGCATATGTCCTTCACAATATAACTGTTTTATGAAAGGAGAGGGAAAAAAATTCTTTCTGATTTCAGTTTCAGCTCTACCAGCAAATTTTGTTTCTAGTTGTTACAGCAGCATTATGCATAAATATAGGCCTATTGATGCCTTGAGTTTTTTGTTCAGATGAGGGTGTATAGAAAACAACAGAAATGCGTGTAGCTTAATTTCTTTAAAAAAAATTTTTTTTTAACATTTATTCATTTTTGAGAGTGAGAGAGACAGAGCATAAGCGGGGGAGGGGCAGAGAAAGAGGGAGACACAGAATCAGAAGCAGGCTCCAGGCTCCAAGCTGTCAGCACAGGGCCTGATGAGGGGCTCGAACTCACAGACTGTGAGATCATGACTTGCGCCGAAATCGGACGCTTAACCAACTGAGCCACCCAGGCACCCCCATGTAGCTTAATTTCTTGAACAAGAAACTTTGTTGCATTACAAAAGCTGGGATTTGTTTGTTTTATAGATAGTGAATACAATTTAACTGAAAAGGATTATAGTCTTCTCAACAAATTAAACCATGGCTATTTGTGTTTTGCTTTATGTTTCTTTGTATGTATTCTAATATGGACAGCCTTACAAATGACACAGTTTCAAAAGGCATCTTCCTTATCCAAATTACTGCTCTCCTGGACTTAGTTCAGGGATATCTGAAATCCCATAATTCCTTTGTCCATTCCATGCATTCTTTTGTCCCATTAAAATGTTAATAACTCCAGACTGGTTGACACAGGTAGTCTTATCAGGTAGCTAACACACTTGGGAGTCTTTTAACTAGGAGGCTGGATACTTGAACTCATTGATAAAATCTTTTATTTTCTTGCAACCAGACGAGGAACGAGAATGAATCTGCTCATAAAGTAGCATGGGAGATGCAATTGTGGGGAAATTCAGACACTTTTGTTTGCAGCTGACCCTGTATTTTATGTAAAACATTTGTTTAATCGACAATGCACTCCCTAAGATATTTAGTACTTGTAAAATACATAGAGCCACCCTACAAATACAGTATCGGTTTAAATTTTCTGTTAGAGCAATTTTGCAGAATATAACTATGGTAACCAGCCTTAGAGATGGTACCCAATGACCCCACCTCCCAGAATTCACACTCTTGTGTAGTTGCCTCCCACACTGTTCTGGGGTTAGTTTACTACGTGAACGATAGAATATGTGTCGCTTCTGAGATTAGATCATAAAAGTCTTTGCAGCCTCTGTCTTGGTCATTTTCTTGCTCTCCTGGGTCACTGGCACTAGGGTAAGCTAGTGCCATGTTGTGAGTGGCCCTATGGAGAAGTTCATATGTAAGGAACTGAGGCCTTCAGCCAACAATTTCATGAGTGAGCTTGGAAGCCAGTCCTCTAGGCTAGTAAGCCTTCAGATGATTATAGTCCCATGCACATCTTGACTGTAGTAACTTCATGAGAGACCTTGAACCAGAACCACCCTGCTTACCCAATCTCAGATTCCTGATTTTCAGAAACTGTGAGATAATAATAAATGCTTATTGTTTTTAAGCTGTTAAGTTATGGGACAAATAATGTGTTATCTTGCTATAGATACTGAACAATTGCCCATTCATTAGTCACCAGAATCTGTCAGCTGAAATGCCTGTGAAACATCATAGTTTATAGCATGAAATTTCTGCCAAATAACAAAGTATAAACTAGATGAATAAACATAAATGCTTAGAAAATCCAGGCAGGTCATGGCCATGACAAACTGAAGACTGTTCCCGAGGCCTAAGGATGGAGACAGTTATAGATATTTGTTGGGAATTGTGGGAATTTAGGTTGCCATGTTGCTAGATCTTTTCATTTTTCAAGGTATAGTATATATAGCTCAGTCTCTTCCCAAGCACCCATTACACTCCAGATAATTCGACCAGGCTAATCACAGTAAATCTATCTTATCTGCCAGCTCAAGAATGGGCATGTGATCTAGTAATAAAAAGAGTGTGAGGAGAAATCTCTTAGGAAGCTTTTGGGAAAGATTTCTTTGCTTCAAGAAAAGAGGCACAGAAAGAACAAGCCTTTTTCTATCTAGTTGTAACATCTTGTTATTTGTTGAGAGTTTAAGATGCAGCCAACACGAAGATGAACAAGCAGAGAGATAAAGAGCCTAGGGCTTCAAGGACACAGGCACTGAAGCCATCAACCCTGGAGAAATTGGTATTTCCTATTGTAAGATGTCATAAAATCTTAAAATGCCTTCTTTTATGGCAGTTGGATTTGAGGTTTCTTTTACTTGAAGCCAAAGCATTCTAACAGATACACTAGGGAAGCTGGTGATCCATAATTTTATGGATAAACGACTGATTTTTAAACATTTTGTTTTAATGTTTATTTATTTATTTAAAAAATTTTTTTTTAATGTTTATTTATTTTTGAGACAGAGAGAGACAGAGCATGAATGGGGGAGGGTCAGAGAGAGGGAGACACAGAATCTGAAACAGGCTCCAGGCTCTGAGCTGTCAGCACAGAGCTCCACGCAGGGCTTGAACTCACTGACCGCGAGATCATGACCTGAGCCGAAGTCGGCCGCTTAACCGACTGAGCCACCCAGGTGCCCCACGTTTATTTATTTTTGAGACAGAGAGAGACTGAGCTTCAACGGGTGAAGGTCAGAGAGAGAGGGAGACACAGAATCTTAAACAGGCTCCAGGCTCTGAGCTGTCAGCACAGAGCCCGACGCGGGGCTCGAACTCACGTACCAGAAGATCATGACCTGAATCGAAGTCGGACGCTTAACCGACTGAGCCACCCAGGCACCCCAAACGACTGATTTTTAAAATGCATGAAAATTAATTAAAAAATAATTCTGTACCAAATAAAATATATTGGGATGGCACATCCATCTTGCTGGCTGCTGGTTTGTGATCTCTCTTGTTGTTGCCATGCTACCATATTATAAAAAAATTTATAAGCTCATTTGCATTTTATCTGAAGGTCTCATTTGTTCAGTGACTGTTTATTGCCTGCCATTTTGGCTGCTAGAAGAAACAAGAGGGTCCTGATAATTGTCTTCACACACTCAAATGTTAGTCATTTGCTCATTGTCCAGCACTTAACAGTTTCTAATTCTCACAACTTTGTTAAGTGGAATTGTTCTCTCTATATCACAGAGAAGCAAACTGTATTTAGAAAGGTTAGTAGTGAATGATGGATGACTAGGAGCCAGGATCCCTTTATCCTATCTCCACCCCTACCCACATGCATTGCCTCAGGCAGTTCATTCCCCAGAGGACATTTTTGCATTGAGGACAAGCCAGGCAAATGCAGGCTCTTTACAATTAGCTGGGGTTTGGCCCCAAACCCCAAAATATTTTCCTAGTAGCTAGGCCAAACAGGTAACCAGTTTCGGTCTCTCCCTTTCAACCTCAACCCATAATCAAATCTCAACATTATGGTTAAGAATCCAAAGATGAAGTGAGGAAAACCACTAAGCATAAGGAAGGAAAATAGGGCATTGATTATTTATGTGAATACAGACGTATTTACATCTTAAATGATAATAGGACTCTAGTAGTGTATACTAATTACTATTCTTGGATCTGCCCCTTCAGCAAATCTCTATCTTGAAGGTCCTTTAAGAGAAGTGGGGGAGAGTCTTTTGTGCCCCCTGGAGGCCAAGAAACAAAAAACTTAATAGGGATTTGAACCCAGGTCTAATACTAAATCAGTAGGAGAACAGAAACAGAATCACAGCTAGGTAAAGTAGGTTTCTGACTCAATAGCAGAGATTTTTCCAACAATTTGGACTTTCTAGAGATGGAGTATGCTGGCTCCCAAGTAAGAATTTTCCCCATCAGTAGTTTTCAAGAAATAGCTGGAAGTCCACTCATCAGGAGGTTTTGGGCAAAGATTTCTGCATTTGACAGAAAATTGGAGCTCTAAGTCTTTTTCAGCACCGGGTTCTGTGATTCCCAGATCACTCACGAGCAGTTCTAGTGTTGCTTTTCTTCCAATCTGTTTATTCCCACTTGCAACTGAGGAATTGAAAATCACTCGTACTTTGGCAAACTCCTCAGGAAAAGTGTTTTAATTTTTTTTTTTAACGTTTATTTATTTTTGAGACAGAGAGAGACAGAGCATGAACGGGGGAGGGTCAGAGAGAGGGAGACACGGAATCTGAAACAGGCTCCAGGCTCTGAGCTGTCAGCACAGAGCCCGACGCGGGGCTTGAACTCACGGACTGCGAGATCATGACCTGAGCCGAAGTCGGCCACCTAACCGACAGAGCCACCCAGGCGCCCCGGAAAAGTGTTTTAACCCAAAATACTTAGTGTTTCATTGACTTTTGGGGACCAAACTTGTTGAGAGGTAGAGAGACCTCTGAGAGGACAAACTCTCAGGTGAGTGGAGCTTAGAGCAGCCTCGTGATTGTCCCTGATCCAAGAGGGGAATTACTGAGGTATACTAAGAGGCACAATCTTGGTGGGACGGGAGCTCTGAATAAATTTTCCTGCTTTGTTCATAGGTTTTCATGGGGTGGCTAAATCTGAGGGGTTAAGAATTCAAAGGCAGTTACTGATAATATACTACCATACTATAGTTGGCATTTATTGAGTACTGTGTTCAACAGTTTATGTGCATTATCTCAATTATTCCACACAGGGATTTATCATTACAGTACCATTACTGTCCCTTTTGTCAAGCGTTTGGCTTAGGGAAGTAAGGGAACTCATCTAAGATCCTACAGCTAGAGCTAGAGCCAGACTGAGCATCGGTTTGATTCCAAGGCTGAAGGAACTTTTTTTTTGAGATATATATGAAATTCATGATATATATATATATATATATATATATATATATATATATATATATTCCTTATCTACTAGTGTGTATTATTTGAGTAGTCCTGAAAATGAATCCATAGAATTAGTTTCCATATAGGGTTTTTATTACCAAGGTTAGATAAATTTTATACCAAGGTTAGATAAATTTTAAAAAATAAATCAGAGGCGCCTGAATGGCTCAGTTGGTTAAGCTTACAACTCTTGATTTCAGTTCAGCTCATGATCTCAAGGTTCGTGAGATCAAGCCCCGAGTTGGGCTTTGCACTGATAGCGTGAAGGGATTCTTTTCTCTCCCTGCCCCTGCTTCACTCGGGCTCTCTCTCTCTCAAAATAAATAAACATTAAAAAATAAATAGGGGCGCCTGGGTGGCTCAGTCGGTTGAGCGGCAGACTTCAGCTCAGGTCAGGATCTCGCAGTACGTGAGTACGAGCCCCGCGTTGGGCTCTGTGCTGACAGCTCGGAGCCTGGAGCCTGTTTCGGATTCCGTGTCTCCCTCTCTCTGACCCTCCCCCATTCATGCTCTGTCTCTTTCTGTCCCAAAAATAAACGTTAAAAAAAAAATTTAAAAATAAATAAATAAATAAATAAAAATTTTGGGGTGCCTGGCTGGCTCAGTCAGTGGAGCATGCGGCTCTTAATCTTGGGGTTGTGAGTTCAAGCCCCACGCTGGGTGTAGAGATTACTAAACATAAAATATTTTTAAAAGATCAGCCTGATAATGTCTTATAATTTCAAATCTCCCACAGTTCCTACACAGGCTTTCATATTTGATCCCCACCCCCCTTTTATATGAAAGAGCAATGCTCAGTGTTCTTTTAACACATTTCTTGCACTTGGTATTGTACAAGTAAATGCTGATTTTATGCCGTAAGTTCAAAAACTCCTAGCTTTTCCAATACAGGCAGTACCCAAATTGCAAATGGAACTTTCCCAAAAGTTATTTTGTATACTGGTTTTTGGAAGTCTGTAAAAATAATATGCATAGTGGTTGTATTTCCAAATAGAACAACACAAGAGCTCTTCAACCCATCACATATGTGCAGTAAAATCATCTCCTAAACAACCATAAAACCAAATGTTTATATACATAAAACATAGTTGGCATAGGAAATACAGATATGCAGATATACATGTATCCCACCCCTACCCCCCAAGACTGCCCACCCTTCCTGCTGTGATATGAGCAGGCAGACTCCCCTGTTCACTCTTCTAGGTTTTAGGCTTTGAGGCTGTGGGTAGTGGAGCACTGGGGACTGAAATCAGTGAGGTCGCAGAACTGACAAGGGGTATTTTGGGGACCTCCTGGGGCCTCCTAAGTGTTGTGGTGGGGAATGCCTGCAAGGTGTCAAATACTTGTTTCTGTCAGTTCCTTTCCGTTGCTCCTTTGTTTCTGCTGAAGGGATTGCAAGACAGGAAAAAAAAAAATCAGCAGTGGGGTTTTTGTAGTTGTTATCAGATGGAGTTGCCTCCTCCTTTCCTTTGGCTTTGATAGAGGTAATGAGAATCTGAGGAGAGTGCTGTGGCTAGGTAGTGCCTAATCCAGGCAGAAGGAGAGAATTTCTCCTTGCAAACACCCCTCCTCCCCGCAAACACACACTGTGCTGTGGTGGAGGTGGGAGAAAGAAATGCATTTCAGGGATTGGATTGGGAATTGGAAATCCTAAACATCTGCATGTTGGTAGCAGCAAAGAGGAATGACAGAAGAGAGAAAAGGAAGATATTAACAGAAGAGGGAAGTAATATGTAGAGCACAGGTCTATTTAGGTCATACTTTGCCTGTAAAATAGAGGACAAAGCCCAAATGGAGGCCCCTAAATTCACAGTCCAACTGCCTGAATGCCAGTTTATTGTGTAGGAAAGATATTTTAAAATGTAGATGATTAAATCCAGATGTGGAATTTTCTCTGGGTAAGTCCACTTTGTACATGTCAGCTTTATAATCTGTTAAATGTAAGTAGGCCTTGGGAAATCTCAAGCTCCTCTTAAGTCATACAGGCGGCTGGAGGAGAGGCCAGCCTGCCCAAGCATCTCTCCTCTCTGGAATTGAGTTCCAACAATCTTCCCTTTTACTATCTTCTCTTTCATTATTTCCCTCTCTTCAAGGTACACAAATGTGTGAGAATTAGGTTTGCCAGTAGACCCCCCACAAAGTGTGAAAACAATTGGTTGAGGAGCCATATAGGTGAGGGAGTGCAGCAGGATCTAAGCAGGCCAGCCAGAATCCCACAATGAGCTTTCCCTGCCCAATCGGGTGGCAGAAGGTGGAGAAACAGGTGGACAACTCCTATTGGAATTGTCCCCTATTATATCAAGAATCTGTGATTGGTGAACCCTAAATAAGTAAATCAAACTCTTCCAGAGAGCTATTTCATCTTTCACTCTCTTTCACAAGTACCATTTTTAACTATGGTTTTGGAGCCAGGAAAGTATCAGAAAAAAAACCCAAAATAATGCATAAAAGCATCTTGGATAAAAACATCTTTTTAAAAATTGTGTATTTATTTATTTTGAGAGTTAGAGAGCAAGCAGTGGGAGGGAGAGAGAGAGAGAGAGGGAGAGGGAGAGGGAGAGTCCCAAGCAGGCTCCATTCTGTCAGCACAGAGTCGGACACAGGGCTCAGTTTCATGAACCATGAGATCATGACCTGAGCAGCAATCAAGAGTCTTAACAGACTGACCTGCCCAGGCACCCCTGAAAACATTTTGAATAAAGATTTGACAAATACAGTCTGGGATTCCTAAGATTCTTTTTACCCAATTCATTGTGAAATGAAATCAAATATTTTGTTAAATAGGAGTGGAGAAAAAAATCAATAAAATGATTCATGAAAGTTAAAATGGATTATTTGAGCGAGGTTAGGGAATTAAATCAGTTTCTAATTGAAACCTAGGTTTTAACAATAAATGTTTAAGTTACGCTCACATTTTCTTCGAGGTACATTATATTATGGGGCAATATGGTCCTGCAAATGGTTACCAGAAAGTAAAATATTACCATCTCTTTGGCCTTCCTGTTCCTTGTTTACCTTCAGGGGCATGGTCAGCAACAACTGAAAGGAGAAATCCTAAAATATCCAGCTCCAGTAATTAAAAAAAAAAAAATTCCAAACCAACTTCTTTGGGGAGGGGGAGAGGGGCTGTTGAAAGGCTCTACTAAGGTCAGGCCAAGCCAATACTGCAGCTTCAAAATTGCCAGCAGTGGGGCCACTTTGGAGAGGCAAATGTGTAGGCTTAAGTCGCTTGGCCTGTAAAAACGAGGCAGGTGTTAGAGGGATGGACTTTTGGATAGGATGGAGACCCGGACGGATGAAGTCTTCTCTGGTTAGAAAGGAAATTTGGTATTAAGAGGGCCTCACTGAATCCCAGTAATAACCAAACAACTGGTGTTGTCCAGGGCACCCGGTGGAAAGTGGGAGGCAGGAAGTAGAAAGGCTCAAGCTCCTTTCCCTGGGTCAGTTCAGGAATTTAATTTCAACAAATGTTTATTGGAGTCTAATAAGTGTTGGGCACAGTGTTAAGCACCTGGATATAAGGCTAAATCAAACGTGGTCTTGTCCTTGAGGAGCTCACACTTCAGTAAAATGTCTTCAACATTCCTCGTGCTTTGTTAACTTTCATACTGGGACTTGTCAGGGGAGAGTTGTAGCTAAATCCATCCACACTTCTGAAGATTTAAAAACCAGGAAAACTAGACAAGGGCATGGGGGCTTGGGGGTGGAGGAGAGACGGCTACAGGGACTGGTGCCAAGCTTGGGAGTCGCCAGACGCGGGGCTCTGGTCGTGTTGCCTGCCGGCCGGGGGCAGCCAAGACCTTCCCCCGCATTGGCACCCTCGGGCTTGGCTCCGGCACAGCGAGGCTGCGGCGGTGCCAGCAGCTGGTCTGGCCCGGACGGCGACAGCCGGGAGCCCGGTAGGGGCCAAGCGGAGAGGTCCGGCTCCTGGGCGAGACTGCGCGTCCCGCGCCCGCAGCCAGGGGGCAGAGTTCCCGGGCTCTAGCCACCGCTGGCTACCTGGGGCTCAGGCCCCACCACTCCCGGCGGAGTCCGCGCCTTCTCTTTGCGAGTCTTCTGCACTAGCCTGGTCTCAGCAAGCTCAAAATTTCACGGCCCACTGTTGCTTCCGAGGGGCAGGAGCGGAGGCGCGTCGCGGGACCCGTGGCGGGAGGCGAGGTGGGGAGGGAAAGGCGGTCGGCACGCGGGGGGCGGGAGGGGACTCGAGTGGGGGATTCGAGGGACGCTGCAGCCCCGCCTCCGCCCCCTCCTCTCCTCCTCTTCAGAACCGGAGGAGCGGGGGAGCATGGACCAAACCCTGCTGCTCTGGCACCATGACGCTCGCCCGCTTCGTGGTGGCTCTGGTTTTAGGGGCGCTCCCCGAAGTGGTCGGCTTTGATCTAGTCCTCAGGTATCCCCTCCACCACCGTTATCGCCATTCGCTCCCTCCGGGTCCCCCGCACCCTTACTACCTTCCCACCCAGCAGCGGCAACAGAGAACGCCTCCGTCGCCCTCTCTCCCGCGCGTCCCGCGCCCCCCGCCCGCGCCCCATGCCCAGCGCCTGCACGCCCTCCATGCCGGGCGCACGCCCGGGCCGCACCCCGGGGACTGCCCGGCCGGCGAGCCCTGGGTCAACGTGACGGACTTCGGCGCCCCGTGTCTGCTCTGGGCAGAGGTGCCACCCTTCCTCGAACGGTCGCCCCCGGCGAGCTGGGCTCAGCTGCGAGGGCAGCGCCACAACTTCTGCCGGAGCCCGGACGGTGCGGGCAGACCCTGGTGCTTCTATGGGAACGCCCACGGCAAGGTGGACTGGGGCTACTGCGACTGCAGACACGGTGAGTGGCCCCGGGGCAGCGGCGGCGGCAGCTCGGGACTGGCGGGGAGCCAGCCTGGCGTGCCGAGGGCTTTAGGTATTCCTTGAAGAGAGCGAGTGAGAGAGTGTGTGAGAGAGTTCGCGTTTGTATTGCCCGGCGGGATGGCTGGCTGCCGCGGAGGCACCGGCAAAGCGCACTGGTACCGTGACTTTAAATTAGCGAGGCGAGCTTTGTGTGTGAAGGTTGTCGTGAGGGTAGTTTTCGTGAGAGGTGCTGTACTCTGGGTTCCTGGATCCCGTCTCTGGCCACTGTGTGTGTTTGTGTGTGCGTGTTCGTCAGGTGGATGTGTGTTCTCTAGGGTAGTTTGCCGTGAGGGCGTTACCATATTTACACGAAAGAGCAAAAGTAAGGGCGGAGATAAAGTTTCTAATTATTCGTTTTGGAAAGGGAAATATTAAATCTAATATACAACCAATAACTTTCCCCCCACCCCATAGACTCCGATTTGGAAGAATGTGATATATCTTTTTGCCTTTATTCTCACCACTGGCCTCTGTTTGAAAAAGTATGGCAAAGTCTCCTGGCCAGAATACAACTTGCCAAAGTGATGTTCAGTTCTGGGGCACAATATGGTAAATATGATTAGTGAGAGAAGAGAAAAGAAAGGAAAAAGAGATAGGAATAGTAACTATCTTAGGAAAGAAGCAACGTGACATAGTCAAATTAAGTTTTCAAGAATGCCATTTTTTTAGCTCCATATGTTATTTGTGGGCATTTGGGATTAGTTGGTGACATCAAGAGATAAAGTTGGTAAGATGTTTTGGTTTTATGGTATAATGATAACATATTAATAGGTTTAATGTAAGTGAATGATCTGCCTTTGAACAGTGCTTCATTTTGAACTGTTGAGGCTTTGTTTAATATTAGCTCGCGCCCCCCCCCCCCATTAATAGCTGGAAAGAAAAACTTCATGTCCTTCAAAGTTTGAATTTCCCTTCAAACATCTTTTTGGCAGCTCTCCATCTCAGCTATGGGGCAGGGATTTCATGAATTGGGATTCTGAAATATGTTGTACTTGGTACCTTTTGGAGGTGATTTGGAGGTTAGCTTTCATAGTGCCATTCTTTTCCTGCAGACATTTTTATTTATCTGAATTGCATTAGCTTTGAGTTAAAGGAAAGTGATAGGAAGGTTAAGATCAATTATCCTTCATCCTAGAGAATGAAGTCATTGCTATACTCGTGTTTCATGGACAGAATGCCAATGTGGCTATAAAAAAAATTGAGGCGATATCAGGCAAAGAGCCCCAGCATTGTCTCATTATTTACTGTAAGATTATTTGTAGTAAAATATCGTGTTTAGTAAACCTTGGAAATGTTTTTGCTTTCCTGCTATTGTACTATATTTCATATCTTTAAATGTATATTTAGGAAATATGTGTGTATACGTATATACTGAAATCTCTCTCTCTCTCTCTCTCTCTCTCTCTCTCTCTCTCTCTCTCTATATATATATATATATATATATACTGAAAGAAAAGTGGAATTTAAAGTGAAAACACTATAGTGGTAAATTGCTCTCTGACACGTAACTCCTTTAACTTTATATTCCAAATGAGGACAGTAGGTTGTTCTTTGTTTCCCATCTTGTGTTGAATAGAAATTTAAATCTAACAGCAGCACAGACTCTGCGATGTTTTTATGTTCATAGCTAATTCTCACCAGACAGAATCCCAAACACTGCATAGTTGTATGTGTAGTACTTCCTGGGGCAAAGCAATTGAACACAAGAGAAACAAAAGAAACCACCCAAGATGGGAGATAAATGCCCCATGCAAAAAAGTACAGGAAAACAATTGGCTGTCTATGTAATAATTAATTACTTTCACAGACCCAGTCTTGATAACTGAAGCTTCCCATCCTGTCCTTTACCCCTTACGTTCTGATTAGGCATGATCCATACCTTCAAAATGACTGGCATTTTCTGAACTTTATGGCTTTCTGGTCTTGGTCCTACAATACCCTTCAGAGGGTGAACAAAGCTGTCATGAAGTAGTGAAAAGAATATGGATTTGTGCTTTAAAAAACACTTGTGTCTGTTTTGGCTCTGGCAGTAGTTGTGTAGTGTTGGGTAAGACTCTTAATTCCCAGAGTTTTGGTTTCCTTATCTGCAGAAAAGCAGTTTTTGAATAGATTAATTCAAAGAACTTTTCCAGTTCTGAGCCTGTATCAAAATGACCTGGCCTGGTAACAGCTAGAATTTATTGAACATTCACTCCGTGTTGGATGCTGGGCTAAGCATGTTATATATTAGTTTTCTCATTTAATTCTCATAACAACATTAGAAGGTAGTGTCCATTTTCATGTCACAGCTCATTTTGCTCTGGTCCTTTAATTATATAAACATGTAGAAATATACGTGCTGTCTGATGACCCCATTTTTGTAGCTTAAGGACTAGTCTAAAAGGAAAGAAAAAGTGAATTATTTTTGGTTCAATGCACATGATTTCCTGTATCTTATGATTTTAAGATGTCCAGAGTTTTTTTCTTTTTCTTAAAAAAAAAAAAAAAAAACTAGAACAAAAGGAAAGAAAATTTATAGTAGTGAGATCCCTCCTTTAAAAAATAAACTGGAGGCCAGAGTCACGTATCCAGTTGCATTGAGAGAAATGAGGAAGTTGGTGCCTTCAAGATAGAAAGTTGGTGTAAGCCTAGTTGAAGGGGCGCTGGGGGGATCGCAGGTGAGCTAGGGCAGGGTGTGGAAATACCAGTGGCTCAAATGTCTGGAGTGAGAAAGATGATGCCTGGGCCCTAATTGTATGAATTAGTAGTAAAGAATCGTTTGGTGAATTGGAATACCCTGAATCAGCCCAGGGAGTTTGTTCTCGTAATGAGTACCTAAGGGACTTGTTAAAATGCAGATACCTAGGCTCTAGCCTTCAGAAACCCTGATTGAGCAATCCTTACATCTGTCTCAGGAATGTGCTTTTTCTACTGAATGGTCAGGTCAAGGTGGTTTGGATGCTGAAGACCCTTTGTCACACTTGGGAAAACCAGAGGAGGACATCAGAACCCATCTAGAATGGAGTGGTGGGTGATTATGTAGACCGAGTCCATCATTCTGTGACTTAATTCTGCCAGGCATGGGATCAAGCAGACGCCATGCCTATCTATGGTAATTTTGTGTCATTCTAGGAAATAGCACCACGCTTTTTCATTTGACTAGTGTGGGGGTAATAACAACCTAGTTCACCAGAATATGAGTATTAACTGCATGTGAACTAGGTTGCTTTTATGTTTCTTTTTCAGTTTATTTTATTTATTTATTTAAAATTAAAAAAAAATGTTTATCTTTGAGAGAGAGGAAGAGATAAAGTGCGAGTGGGGAAGGGGCAGAGAGAGAGGGAGACACAGAATCTGAAGCAAGCTCCAGGCTCTGAGCTGTTCGAACCCACGAACCCCGAGATCATGACCTGAGTGGAAGTCGGACACTCAACTGACTGAGCCACCCAGGCACCCCTATTTTTATGTTTCAAGAGAAAGAATTAACAGGCAACTGATTCCCCCCAGTACCCTGCAGTAATTTAGAGCTCCCTGACTAGGAAGGCAAAATCACTTTCTAGTCATTGGTTGGCATGGCAGATGGGGAAACTTGATGCTGTGCTAATACTCAGCTGTTACAAGCAGCTGAGTGGAACTCACCCATAGGTGACCGATGGCCGTTGGGTAAAACAGGTACTGTATATAATGATAATGCTCTAATAATTGAGATTTTACCAGAAAGAATGATGCGTAGATCTGACTTTTTGTCATGTCATCATGCTAAGCTGTTCATATGCACGTACCCACTCCAGTCTCCTGATTGAAACGGAGGCAGCAGACTTGCGGGACAATTGTTTACAGGCTGTACTCTTTGAAGTCCATCTGGTGTTTGAAATGATTGTTAATTAAAAAGTTGGCTGAAAGCTGTCCCTTGCATTTAAAAAAAAATGCTGCATCTTGATTCTATGTAACAGGTTCTGAAAAACATTAGCAATACCAAATTTGATACATTTCCTGGCTGGATTTTAAATTTTGAGCTCAGTCTGTTCTTCAGGATAAGGCAGATATAAAATGCTTTGATTTGGGGCATTATCTGACTATTAGAGTGAAGATTTTTTTTTTAAGAAGAAAATAAGACATCCATTGCTATTGCCTTTTATGAATGATTATCTCGAAGTGTATATACACATGTGGTCACTGTCTTTGAGTGTGCGTGTGTGTGTGTTTGTTAAGGTAATATTTGTAAAAGTGATTTGGTTCAAAATTGTGGAGGCAGACCTAAATATCCAGCAATAAGATACTACACAGAGATCTCTTCATTTAATAGATACTAGGTAGTTTCTAAAGTGCTAATTGTAAAGATTACATATAAAAACTGGAAAAATGCTGATGATAATGTTAATGGGAAAAGATGGATATCAAATTTATATATATTATGACTATGAAAATAAATATGCCTTTAGAAGAGAAAACAAATTATAATTACAAACTTGGGTATGAATGTGGCTTGGATCAGTAAGGGTGGTTTTGATGGCAAAGAATAGAAAGCCCAATTCAAAATGACTGAAGCAATAAGGAGATTAATTGTTCATATTACAAAAAGTTGGGCTCCAACATTGTACAACTCTGTTTCTGTTGTTCTCTTGCCTCCTCTGTTCTCTAAATGTGGCTTTTATTGTTAGGCTAGTGGTTATTCCAGGCTTCATGTTGAGATAGGATAGCCTGCAGTAGAAAGAGAGGGCCCCTCCTCATGTAGGTCCCGTTGAAAGAGCAAAGAAACCTTCCTAGAATTCCCCCACAGACTTCCTCCTGCATTTCATTGGCTAAGACTGGATCACATGTTCCTCTGGCACTCTCTAGAAGGGGAAATTCAGTTAACACAATTGCATAGTTTAATCAAGATTTACCTCTGAACACCTGGGGACTCTCCTACCAAGACAAAGTGAGATGGTTGTTGAGGAGAACCAACAGGGTCTGCTAAGAAGTATGGTTGGAGTTTGTCCCTCCATTTGGGAAACTTAACACTGTTAAAAAAAAATAGTAGTAAGTAGGAGTGCCTGGGTGGCTTATTAGGTAAAGCATCTGACTCTTGATTTCTGCTTGGGTTATGATCTCACCGTTCATGAGTTCAAGCGCCACATTGGGCTCTGCGCTGACAGTACAGAGCCTGCTTTGGATTCTCTGTCTCCGTTTCTCTTTGCCTCTCCCTCACTTGTGCTTGTGCAATCTCTTTCAAAAATAAACGTTAAAAAAGTAGTAGTAAGTAATTTTAAGAATTGTGCTGTGAAATGTTACATTCATTTTTCAGCTGTATCTAGATGAATCACATTTAGACCCTGATTTGATTGAAAAAGCATATTTTCTTTTTTGCATATTTTAAGATGCAGTTTGCAGGTCTAGTAAATTTATGTCTGAAATGAATAATCCCATAATTGTTAAGAATATGGAAGTTAACTCAGTTGCTTGGTAAACACTTTTAATTCTAATTTTTAAGCCTCCCCCATCCCTGAATTAACTTGTAAAGAAAGCTGTTTTCTGAAGTCTCTTCCTTTGGTCTGCATTGTAAACAGGCATTCAGTGCATCTATATTAGCAATTGATTTAGACTGCCTTGTATGTGATGGACGCACTGTTGTCTAGAAAATCAGGAAATGTTTATTTTTTGCCTCTTATTATCTTACTTTTCTAGAGCCATCCCCCCTCACCCCTCCTCCCTTTTCTTCCTGCAAGTCAGCACAACAATATTAATAAAAAATTTATTATATGCAGAGCACTAAAGTAGTGAGATTCCCCCCCTTCCCCCCCCCCCCCACTACAAGATACAACCTCAGTACTTTTTATTAGGCTTACCAGAAGGACACAAAGAATGGAAAATGCCAATCCTTCTAACAAGGCAAAAGTAGATTTCATTAAATGTTTTGTGAGTTCACAGTAGGAGCAGCAATTACAACGATGAATAAGAAATCACCTGTATCCTCTGGTTGAGGACACCCACTCTCTGGTTGAGATGTCAGAAGAATACTAAGCATTTTCTTTACCTTTCCTGTGATACCTATTCTGGGAGACAGATAAGAGGATTACTACCAGGAGTAGTTTAATTTCATCACTCAGAACTGAACAATAAAATGCTAATACCCACACCATTGCTTATATATGAATAGTTCAGAGGCACACAGTTGGTGAAATTTCCCTCTAGGGTTATCTATATATTGTTAGTATGTCATAATTAAACCATGGATAGAGTCTTCTTTTGCATAATACTGTGTAATATTTTAAATGAAGGAATAATTGAATTTCTGATAATCTCAATGTAAGTGGGTAGAATTGCTTATTGAAAGGATACTCTCATTGTTTTGATACTCTCTCGTTTTGAATTAGACCAGATTTTTTTTTCTCAGCACTGAAGGTATCTACATGAATAATAAATGAACAACTAATATGAATTATAGATGTGATCTAATGGAGGTAGATATAGTTCAGTTGGATCTCAGTCCAGGGGAATGTTTCATATGTTAAAAGATGGATTTGATTTCATTTTGACATGGCATGATTTGAATAAAATCTATTTCACAATGCTAAAGCCAGTTATGGGTGAATACAATTATAAGCAAAAATAGTATACCTTAGTACTATCAAATAGGGTATAGGATGAAAATAACATCAAAATTAAACTTGCCTCCTGTACTGTACTTGAAAAATGCAACTAACAACCTCCCAATTCAGTTGTTTCTAGGCAATGTGGATTTTTTTGTATATTTTATAATTAAGATAGGAAATGATCATTTAGTGTATTTCCCAAGGGTTGCATTTGGTATAAGACATAGGATTATGTTTAATTCATTTGTGAAATACATGTACTAAACCGTCCAACATGTAATGGGGCTTTTTTCTTCTGAATGGTTCATAAACTGAACTTTCTCTATGACTTCAGCATTAAGTATACTTTGTGTCAAAGATCTGAGCAATAACTTGATGTCATCAGCATGCATTCTTTCTGATTCCACCAGAAGAATAGCAATGACTAAAATGAATTATTTTGTGCTTCTGTGAAGTTCAGTAATAGATGAGAAAGGATTTGTATGATAATAGTAATTTTATTTTGTTCATTTTTTGAGTTGTGATTTTAAGAGATGTAAAAATATTTATTATTAATTCTATTCAGAAAACACTACTTCCTTTTTTTTTGCTGTTTTTTCTTTCTCTTCAAACAAGCGAATGGCATTCTCTAAGTACATGTTAGTTAACTAAATAAGCATATCTTGTCATTTGGTTTATTTTGGAATGAGCTGGACTTACAGAACAAAGATCACTGACCCACTTGGTTCCTTTCCTAATATTTCTTTTAGGTGTCCTTGAAGCATGGAGTATGAAAAGGGTGGTTTTGCTAGCTGTCCAAGGAGGGGTAATACCTTAAGGGCTCTATTAGTTTGCTAGAGCTGCTATGATGAATACCACAACTGAGTGGGTTAAACAATAGAAATGTATTGTTTCACAGTTCTGGAGGCTTAAAGTCTGAGGTCAAGGTATCAGCAGGGCCACCTTTCCTCTGAAGACATCAGGGAAGGATCTTTTCCAGGGCTCTCTTAGCTTCTGAGAGTTCCATGGCTTGTCATACTGTAAACCCCATCTTCAGCTGTTATTCTCCTGCTGTGTGGGTCTCTGTGTCCAAATTCCTCCTTTTTATAAGAACACAGTCATACTAGATTAGAGACCACCCTTATGCCCTCATGTTAATTTCGTCATCAACAAAGACCTTATTTACAAATAAGGTCACATCTGTAGGTAGTGGAAGTTTTTTGGGGGGAATAGAATTCAACCCATCATAATAGCCTTAAAAATTGACAAACCAATGAAACGTATGAAGGGAATTTTAATCTAGTCACCTGTTTTCTGGAAGATTTTCTTGTGTCCATTGAGACTGATAAAATGGTTAAAGAGAATCCTTCTTTAATGTCTTTCCATTTGGGGAATTCTTGTGTTTAAAAAAAATTTTTTTTTAATTTTATTTTAAGTAAACTCTATTCCACAAGTGAGGCTCAAACTCATGACCCTCTGAGATTCAGAGGCTCATGCTGTGCTGACTGAGCCAACCAGGCACCCAAGGAATTCCTGGTTTTTAGCAAATTTTCCCATAAAGCAAATTTGAGCAACATGCATCTTTTATGCTCCCTTTCTTTTACAAAACTAGAGGTATAACTACATAGAAGAAAAATAAGAGTAAACTGAAATGACAATAGTTTCAACAGTTTTAGCAGGGAATTAAGATAGTAGAATTCTGAGCATTGTTGTGCATTGGCACATTTCGCCTTTAGGTGATTGTAATACCAACAGACACTTAACTTTTTTTGAGGAGTGGGCAATCCATTTCATGAACTCCAGGGACACCTCTCCATGACATGATATCACACACAGCTTTACAGTTCCAGACTTCCTTCTAGTACTGGTTTAGTTTATAATTTCGTAGTGCCTGTTATAGTTGACCTAAAACCTCGGTTAAGACTTCAAAATTTAAATTATTATTAACACATTTTAAAAGTAGGAATATTTAGAATAGAATAGTTTCCATCAAATTGTCACTTGAGGGGCTTTAAGACTGGGCAGCTCATGTTGTACAGAGACATTAGCTGAGACTGTGAGGAACACGGCAAAGTAGTTGGCTGGAGGAAGGGGAGTGTGAGGGAAGGAGGAGGGATCAATTTTAGGTAATAAAGGAACTTTATTATTAGGACAGCAGTATAAATGAGTTTACCAGGCTTTGACCTTTGTGGAGTGCTTCATTGTTCCATCCTATCTTTTTTTTTTGTTGAGCTAAGGATATTTCCCTTTCTTCACTTTGTAATTGTTCACCTATAAATTTGTGCAGATGTATAGTCCTGCAAATTTGCACAACCCATGAAGTGGGCCCTCCACTGGAGGGTCAGCCTCAGATGTAGATCCCTGGAAAGTCACTTCTCTCCTGTTAGCAGTGTATAAAACTTCCTCAGGCTGTCTTACACTTCTGCCTGGCTAATTTATTCCCATAAAATGTTTGGTAGATTAGTTGCAGTATTTCAAATTAGAATAGAATATTTCAAATAGAATGGTGAAAGCCAACATGACATAATGCATAAAGTGCATTATGCAAAGAACATAAATGCACGGATATGAAAAAGACATAAAATGCAAAAACAAAGCAGGGTCTTTGCTCAGGTTCAGAGATGGTAGAAATGACAGGAATCTAGGAGATAGTTGGAAACAGAGGAACAGTAGGAAGGATGGGAACTGAGGAAATGGTCCTGTCAGTTGATTTGGTCCAAATCTTTATCATCCATAAATTGAGGGAAATGTGTTACATACATTTTTAAAGATTTTGACCACCTTAACCATTCTAAGAAAATAAATGAAGCAAGAACAGAGTAAAACCAAAACCAAATAAAAACTACTTATCTTAAATGTATGTCAATCTTTTATTATTTTGGAGCATGTATTATGCTGATAGTTTTTAAAGTGCTCTTTCAAATAATTATTTGAAGAATTATGAACTGCATGGAATTATGTACCATTAACAACTACTCACTCTGATTCCAAAGTAGATAATTTCTCAGAATATTTTAGAAATTGTTATGGCCTTAAGAAAAGGATAAACTATGGGGCGCCTGGGTGGCGCAGTCGGTTAAGCGTCCGACTTCAGCCAGGTCACGATCTCGCGGTCCGTGAGTTCGAGCCCCGCGTCAGGCTCTGGGCTGATGGCTCGGAGCCTAGAGCCTGTTTCCAATTCTGTGTCTCCCTCTCTCTCTGCCCCTCCCCCGTTCATGCTCTGTCTCTCTCTGTCTCAAAAATAAATAAAAAAAAAAAAAAAAGAAAAGGATAAACTACTTTGAGGGCTGGGGGATGGAAGCACTACTGGAAAGGTGTGTGCCTTGCAAATGTTGGTGTTGGGAATGGATTCCGATGGAGAGGTCATTAGCCATTGACATGCAAATTGACTTTCCAGAATTGCAAATATTTGTATTCACTTGTTAAAGAGAAACTGGATGAACACTCCACATTTCTTGCCATGAAGCAGATACAGCTAAATGAATCCAGGCTTTCACAGCATGTTTGGAGAATCTGAGGAGTGATGGAGGAACTGATAGTTGACCTGGAAGCTGTTTCCAGCTCTGTCACTGCATTCTAATGATGTGATATACTTTATGCAGAGTTTTCTATGCCTTATCTCCAAATGCCTTAATCTTTAGATGTTATGTATGCATCATTTCTTATTGGTAGCTTTTTGGTGATTTAGGCAGTATATTACATTTTTTATGATTTTTTTTAACACACAAGTAGTATTCCAGTTTGTTTTCATTGCTAGAACTTTCTTCCAACCCTTTGACTCGAGTAATCTAGTGGAGGAGGATTAATAGATAATAGATTAATTTAAATATCGTTTCAAATAATGTTTGTTTGAGGTGAGCAAGTGAATTCTTTGAGTTGAAATAAAATGCTGGCATTTGCAATATGCATAATATTATGTAGGTCTCTATGGAAGAGATTTTGTGATTAAAAAATCATTAAAGCTCAGTTAAACTCTTCAGACATATTTCTTTAAAAATGTTGTGCAGTTCACACTCTTCATTGAGCCAAACAGGGCTTCCTCCTGCTTAGTGAACTAAAGAGGTTTGGAATGTGTGAGTGATTAAGATTTATCTGCCATGTGAATGATCCATGCCCATGCTCTCTCCTGAATAATCAGGATTTGGCAGTGTAATGTGTTCCTTTCATTTAATATTGTCTTAATATTGTTTGAATTAAATGACACTTTGTATTTATCATGAGAAATACAATATGTGTTTCTTAAATAGTTATATTTTTAAATGATGATGACTTGGAAAATAATAGTGGGAGATGCCTGGGCCCCTCCAAATGAAGTGAATGGGTAATTTGTGAATCTAATATTTTGGAAAAATTATTTTAAAGTCAGACTTTGAAACAACTTTGAAATATGCAAAATATGACAGTTTTTTGATAGAACTTAATTTCTTGATTTCTTTATCTGTGAAATGATAAGTGCTTCTATCTCTGCTTAAGTGCCCAACTTGTGGCCTCCCAGTAGCCACTTTGCAAACCAATGGCAATTAGAAGAGAAACCTGAATTCATCTACACTTTTTTTGTTTAAGTTTACTTATTTATTCTGAGGACACAGAGACAGTGCAAGCAGGGGAGGGGCAGAGAGGAGAGACAGAGAATTCCAAGCAGGTTCCCAGCTGTCAGCCCAGACACCTATGCTGGGCTCGAACTCATGAGACTGAGACCGTGAGATCATGACCTGAGCTGAAACCAAGAGTCAGACGCTCAACCAACTGAGCCCCCCAGGCACCCTGATCCATCCTCACTTTTATGGCATGTTATTTTTCCTGGGTGCTTGCATTTGTTTTTTTTTTAAATTTTTTCTTAATGTTTATTTGTGAGAGAGAGAGAGAGAGAGAGAGAGAGAGAGAGAGAGAGAGAGAGACAAAGCGCAAGCAGGGGACGGGCAGAGAGGGGAAGACACAGAATCTCAAACAGGCTTCAGGCCCTGAGCTGTCAGCACGGAACCCCATGCAGGGCTCGAACTCATGAACTGTGAGATCATGACCTGAGCAAAGTTGGTTGCTTAACCAGCTGAGCCACCCTGGTGCCCCATGAGGGTGCTCGCATTTTAATTTTGACTCTTCTCAAGACTGAAAAGAATGACTCAAGTCGTGATCTCTGCAGCAGCTGAATGAAGATAGTGTGTAAGGGAAGGCAAAATTCCAGGGACACTCATTATACCAAACAATTCTACCTAGTGGCAGTTTTCCTAAGATTGACATTAGGCAATGTTTTTAGCACCACCACCTTTTTGAAATTATAGACATAATCTTTAGAATTTCATGACTACTGCTTGAAGTTAAAAGGGGCAACAGCATTTTGCTCTTTAGTGATGAACAAATCCCATAGAAGGAATATATAACACAGTCAGTTACAACTAATTTGTAAATAGAGCACTGAATTTTGTTTCTCTGCTTCTTATCTATGACCTCATGTGAAGTGGAAGATGATACACAAATGATAAGCATTTTGTATGGGATATAATCCAATATTTGGGATGTAACATCAGACATTAGTCATACTCTTCCACATTGTCCCCTTTTAAAATGTAATTGGACTTTCTGTTTGCTTAGCTAAAGAAGGAAACAGAAGTAGTATTGACACCATGAAGTTAATTATCAAAAAAATAAATAAACTAAATAAAAAAGAATCTGCTAAACCCTCATTTAAAGAAAGAAGCGCATGCCATTAACATGGACACTGAATTGTTCTGACTGGATCTCTCACCACTTATGTGGGAAAATCATGTTAACTAAAGAATGGTGAAGTAATAATGTTCAGATGCTGATTTACTATTAAGGGACTTTGGGATTCTTTTCCGCTTCAGGGTCAGTACGACTTCGAGGTGGCAAAAATGAGTTTGAAGGCACAGTGGAAATCTATGCGAATGGAGTTTGGGGCACAGTGTGTAGCAGCCACTGGGATGATTCCGATGCAGCAGTCATTTGTCACCAGCTGCAGCAGGGGTGAGTTCGCCCATCCTTGACCCCATCGGGCCGCTAATATTTGCAAATAATTTTCGGCACCCGTCACTGCTGTGGAAAGATGACGTCTTCCTTCCTTCTCATGTCCCTTATTCTCCCTTTTCACAAGAGTTATAAAGAAAGGGCCGCATGTGGAAGGAATGCTAACCAGGAAATATGCAAATGCTAAGTGGTCAAAAGTCAAAAGCGTCTTTTGCTCTTTGTCTTTAACATTAATTGTTTAGTCCTAGGAAATAAAGAATTTGATTCTGAGAATTGTAATTTCTCAGTAGCTCATGCAGCCCTAGACTGCTGTCATTTGCATTTAACTGTCTACTTTTAGCCATCCACAGCTTACATCTTTTTGTGCGTGAAGAAGGCAGTGTTTACCTGTGCTTCCATCCCGAAATGGGTAAGGGGTGATGTCCAGGCCTGGGGGTTCTGTGCTGAGGAGGTCCTGCTAGAGAATGGCTGCTTTCATCAGCCCCAGCAGTGCCCTGCAGTGACCGTGGGCTTCTTGGCTGCTCCAAGTGCTCTCTGTGAAACAGTCTGTACATTCCAACTTCCAACAGCCCTGGCACCTTTATGCCAATTGCCAGGGGATTTCACCAGGAGCAGAAGGCTCCATTTCGGAACACAAGGTTTTGCTTTTGTGGTTGCTCTTATTGTTCTGTTTTTGTGTCTCATTTATTTTTTTTCTAAGTACACATGCCAGATGTTTTTCTTGGCCTTTATCTCTAGAGATCTTTAGAAAGTGTGGAAAATATCTTGTTTTGAATAGACAGGTCCAAAAGACTGAAAGAAAATTTTGCAGTTTACAAATATTTTGGACTAATAATCAGTGAGTGGTAATATCTAATATGATGATAGAAATGAAAAGGTTAATCAACTGCGGTCAGATCAGTAAGAAATTTAATCTGCCCGCCTCCTCCTGTCTTCCCACTAGGAAGCTTTGCAAACAGAACTTCAGGTAAGGGGATCTGATTACTCTGATTACTTATATTATCTCTTAGTTGTCCTTTTATTTGATTATTATTATTATTAATAATCTCTACACCCAAAATAAGGCTTGAATTCATGACCCTGAGATCAAGAGTTGCATGCTCTTCTAACTGAGCCAGCCAGGTGCTCCTCAGTAGTCCATTTTGTAAAAAAGAATTGTACAATTAGAGCAGCTCAGAATTATTGCTATTAAGACATGTTCATATTTTTCTTAAATGTTTATTTGAGAGAGAGAGAGAGAGCACAAGTGCCCGTGAGCGGGAGAGGGGCAGACAGAAAAGGAGAGAGAGAATCCCAAGCAGGCTCCATGCTGTCAGCACAGAGTCCAAAGTGGGGGCTTGATCCCACGAACTGTGAGATCATGACCTGTGCTGAAACCAAGAGTCAGTCACTTAACTAACTGAGCCACCCAGGTGCCCTAAGACATATTCATATTTTTGATATATCCCGAATGTTTACTGTTTGGGTTGATGGAAGCTGTTGTATGGAGACAGTTCTAGAGATTACCCTGTTAATCAGATAAGCACTTAATCTTTTTAAAATTTAATATCAATTTGTAAATATTAGAAGTCACTTATAAAAGATGTAGATTAGGTGAGTTAAAGCAGAGCCCATCTGCATGTTATTATTTTATTCATTGGTTTCAAAGTCTTGCTAGCAAATACTATATATAAGGCTTTAAAAATTATGAATGATCACCTCTCTTGATATTATCTTGCTTACATGTAGTAATAATAATCATTTTGAAAATGCTGGCCTAAAATATTAGAGTAGGAAAGAATCTTTAAGCATCCAGACCCCTCCTTTTATACATCAGAAAGCAGAGCTTACAGAAACTTGCAGCTTAGAGTAATTTGCAGCTGAGTCCAGACTAGAATCCAAGTCTCACGGAGCCACACGACACACTTCTACAAAATCACCAGGCTTTTCCTTAATATCTGTAGTATTTACCCATTTTCCCCTAAAATTAGCTATAGGTAGTAAAGGCACATGCATACCATTAGTCCTGTAAGATTGATTAAAAAGACTCATAAGTAATCAACCCAAATTTTGATCTCCTGAGTTTTGATTTGCTTGAAACTTATGTAGTTTTTTTTCTTTGTTTTTCTTTTCCTTCCACATCCATCTTTATTGATTTCTTCGATTTTTAAAAATCTAAATACTTTGACAAAAAAAATTCACCTGTATTTGATAAACCTAACCTCAATCATTGTATTTCCAGAGGAAAAGGAGTAGCAAAACAAACCCCGTTTTCTGGACTGGGCCTTATTCCCATTTATTGGAGCAATGTCCGTTGCCGAGGAGATGAAGAAAATATACTGCTTTGTGAAAAAGACATCTGGCAGGGTGGGGTGTGTCCTCAGAAGATGGCAGCTGCTGTCACATGTAGCTTTTCCCATGGTAAAAAAAAAAAAAAGCCTCTTTTTTTTACTTTCATTATGTTTTCAATAAAATTGTCTTCGTTAAACCATTTCCTAAAAGGGTTTAAATACAGACATAAGCCTGAATCATCATATTTTACAGTCAAATAGTCTTCAGTTAGGAGTGCGTCTAACATTCTGAATTCCATTTGACTTTCAAATGGTATCTCACTTTTAATGTGTTTTCTATTTTCTCTAATTTGTTTACAGAAATATTATATATGAAACATTTATTTTGCTAATGGAAAGTCATGATAGAATCAAGATGGAAAATCATCTTGAAATCAAATATAGAATACAGAAACTACAACAAAATATTGTCACTATATTTATAGGATAGAATATCATCATGGTACCATTATTCTCCTTTGAGTTGTAGACAGCACATTCCATAACATGGATAACTGCCTTGGATAAAGGCTCCTTCCATGCACCACACCCTCGTCATGAGATGATGAACTGTATGGTTTCAGTACACAAAAATATGCATATATTCATATGAACATAAGTAAAGGACGGACTAGCTGCTTTTCATGACGGCTGATGGTTTTTCTGGGGATCATATTTTAATTTTTTTTAATGTTTATTTTTGAGGGAGATACAGAGTGTGAGCAAGGGAAGGGCAGAGAAAGAGGGAGACAATCTGAAGCAGGCTCCAGGTTCCAACGTGTCCGCACAGAACTGGATGCGGGGCTTGAACTCACAAACCGTGAGATCATGACCTGAGCCGATGTTGGATGGTTAACCAACTGAGCCACCCACGTGCCCCTGGGGATCATGTTTTAATGATCTGACAAGCACACAGAAAATCATTTGAAAGAGAATTCAGTGAGGTAGTTGACTGTCACAGCACACTGTCACAGCATCCCTTCTTGCATTCTCCTTGGAGACGGAAGCATGATCAGGTATCCCAGGTCCTAAAAAGCTAGCAGCCAGCCCAGGGCATTGGTTTCTGTTGGAGTACAAATATCAGGGGAAGAATGGAAAAATGTCTCACCACAAAAAAAAACCACAGTCTCAATTTAAAGTAATTCCTATGAATTGGCTGGGAGAACTAGTTGGAAGATAGGGGACAGGTATGTGCTTAGAGAACCACAGTTCTTTTTTAAGTGGGCCAGGTGCGTGTTAAATCTTGGTGTTTTGTAAATTTTTCCTTTTCTTCCTTTGATTCTCCACTTTTGGGTAATGCTGCTTTGGGCAGTGCATGTTTATGCATTGCTGCCTCAAGGATGATGTAAATTGGGCTCAATAATGCACTGCTTTTTGTAGATTATTACTTGTACTTTATGTTCAACCTGATTGGTAAAATGTTTAACATTTTTCAAATAGTGAAGTAAATAATATGTTGAAAACCAATTATTTTTCTTTCAGGATATCTATCTACTTAAGAAAATTCCTTCTTCTCTCTGTCATCTATCCACCTGTTTATACTCAGACTGCAGAGATAAATTTAAGGTCATTTATAAGCATCTATAAAAATGTAGGAGGTTGAGATAAGTTAGCAGTGAGAGTGAAAACAGATCCAATGAGAATGAGAAAGGCTCAAACCAGCAAACACTGAGTCTACTTCAAGGCACAGTGATAGACCATAAATACACTTTTTTTAGTTTGCAAATTACATTTAGTGTTTTGTCACCTAGTCTTTGTTGCTTTTCCAACACTTCCTAAGTAGGAGACTGGGTAGCAGTATTGGGTATAGGAAGTAGTAATCTTTTTTTTTTTTTTTTTAATTTTTTTTTTTTTAATGTTTTTTTTTTATTTATTTTTGGGACAGACAGAGACAGAGCATGAACGGGGGAGGGGCAGAGAGAGAGGGAGACACAGAATTGGAAACAGGCTCCAGGCTCCGAGCCATCAGCCCAGAGCCTGACGCGGGGCTCGAACTCACGGACCGCGAGATCGTGACCTGGCTGAAGTCGGACGCTTAACCGACTGCGCCACCCAGGCGCCCCAGGAAGTAGTAATCTTAATGAACATGTCTGGGAGTTTTATTTATCCATAAGTTAAACATGAGTCAACTACCTCATTGAATTCTCTTTCAAATGATTTTCTGTGTGCTTGTCAGGAGGATGTGGGATGTTGATGTCATTTGGTCTTTGAGCTTTTTTAATATTTTCACAATTACTTATACAGCCAGAAAAATGCCCACATGTTTTAAAATAAAACATGACACACACACACAAAATAAGGTAATATGCCATATGGTTCTGGGTTGTAGGTGATTTTAAGTTTCCTCTTAAAAATTTTTGTTTTTCTGTTATCTCCAAACTTACCACAGTGGCAGGGGGAGGGGAGGCAGGGGAGAATATAATAACTTAAAAAACTTATACATTTTCCCATCATTTTTTTCTATGTTTTCCAAGCTTTTTAAAGGAAAAATAAACATAATATGCAAATTTAAGTTTCTTACCACCAGTCAGCCATCAGTTAATTATAAGAAGCTAGTATACAATATTGAGAACATGTATATTTATTAAAACTATCTTTATCCTTTTACAAATTATAAGTACTAGTTGATTTATATAAATGAGCTATATTCTAAAGATCAGAATGAGTAAATATAAATATTCACTGGTCTGAATCTGTGCTGCAAAACTCAAGTATGATATTTGAATATAAATATGAATATCCCAATACCGTTTACAGACAGCTGCTTACACTATGGAGGAATTAGAAGACTATTTCATGTGGATAAATGATTAGCATTTGGCAAAAGCTGCAATTAAATTTCTGAATAGGGGCCCAGCCTATTCTGAACCTTTTACCATATTACATCCTTTATTCTGGAAAAATTATCCTGGCTTACTATTTCCCAAACACATTCACCTTTGTGCTTCTTTGTGCTTTTGCTCATCCTGTTCATTTTTCCTGAAATGCACTTACCCCATCTCTGACTTTTGAAATCCCATCCATCCACCTTGGCCCTCTTCAGATAACAGCTTCTTCAGAAGAGATTCCCAGACTACCTTGCTTCTGAATCCCTGCAGGTTCCTGATGATCTCTTCTCTGTACTCACTTTGTTCATGTCCTTAGGTAGTGAACTTCGTGAAGGTGGGGTCTGTCTAGTGCTCCTGTGAATGCCCTGCAGCCCTGCAGGTGCCTAATATCTGTTTGTTAAACAGAACTGAGTGAATGAATATTGCTAATTATTTTTCCATGTTTGGGATATTCTTTCTAGGTTTTTAGCTATCACTTGTCAGCCAGTCAGCCCACAGATATTCATTATGTGCCTTCTGTATGCCGGGAACCTGAGATACCCAGGTGAAAGAGAAAGGCACTATCTCTGTCCTCAGTTCTAGCTGTTAGGAGGCAGACAATTGACATGTAAACCAATAAATCAATGATAATTTTAGATAAAGTAAATACTCAGAAGGCAATATAGTGAAAAGTACCTTAAGGTACTTCATTAGCTAGGGTAGCCAGGGCAGGCCTTTTAAGCAAAGGACAATTCAGAGCTGAAAACTGAGGGACACAGCCAGGGGAGGATCTGTGGGAAAATTATTTCAAGCAGAAGAATCAGGAAGTGTACAAACCCTAAGGTGGGAGTCAACTTCGAGTATTTTGAGGATAGAAGGATGAGGGCATCATACATATACCCTGGTGAAGGAGGCCAGGAGTAGAGAGAGATATTCAGGATAATGACAAGGGCTAGATCAGGGCACTGTGGACCATAATAAGGAATTTGCAATGAGAAACCTTTGGTAGTTCTTAGAAAATGAATATGAGTTGATTCATATCCAAATGAATTCTCAATATTGTTTTTTACAGGTATTGGCCATAATGTTCACTACCTTGCTATAATGAGTTAGGTGTTAACTTCAACTTGATTTCTGCAAATATAAAAAAAGGGACCTGGGTGGCTCAGTCAGTTAAGCAACCTGATTCTTGATTTCAGCTCAGGTCATGACCCCAGATCGCGGGATCATGGGATTGAGCCCCATGTTGGGCTCTGCACTGAGTGTGGAGCCTGCTTGAGATTCTCTCTCTCCCTCTGCTCCTTGTTCTCTCTTTCTAAAATAATTTAAAAAATTACATGTTGATAATGCTCAAGTCACTGTAAATTAAAAAATCAGTGTCACTACTACAATATCATTAAAATCAAATGTGTTTCCAGTAAACTACAGTTTTGAGTGTGTTTTTTTCTGATTTCTGAGGTTGTTGGGGGAAAAGTGAATTTAGACTACTTCCTCTTTTCTTTTAAATATATTTTTTTAAAGTAATCTCTACACTAAGCGTGGAGCTCAAACTCATAACTCCGAGATCGAGAGTTGCTGGCTCTTCTGACTGAGTCAGCTGGGCACCCCTAGACTACTTCCTCTTAAGAGCTATTTAAATGAACATAATTCAATTTGGAGTACTTTTTTTTATTTTGATATATATTTTTTTTCTTAAGTAACTCTACCCCCAATGTGGGGCTTGAACTCACAACCCTGAGATCAAGAGTTACATGCTAGGTGCCCCAGTTTGGAATATTTTAATTGGTCAAGAATACCATAATACATAATACACGTGCATGTGTATGTCCAAATCACTGAAGTGGCTTAATAAGTATGATTTAATTACTGAGAATGGCAAATAAATAGAATATATCTAATCTTATCAGTCAATGTTAATATGTTGGCCTAATTAATTTGTTTCTAATCTCACGCGGAACAGGCCTGGCGTTTCCCGTCATACGCCTCGTGGGTGGGAGCAGCGCCCGGGAAGGCCGAGTGGAGCTCTACCATGCTGGTCAGTGGGGGACTGTCTGTGATGACCAGTGGGATGAAGCAGATGCAGAAGTGATCTGCAGGCAGCTGGGCCTGAGGTTTGTGTTTATTCTTGTTTTTAAATTTTGGAATCTGTTATTTCCATACCCAGAGGCAGGTGCCATGTATTTAAATTGCACATTTCCTCAGAGGAATAGAAAAAGCCACCTGGTGATCTTTGTACTAGGCTGTAGGCTCCCTGAAGAAAATTTATGTGTACTTATAAGTCTCCCTGTCTGTGTCTGAATCCAATTGATTTTATACCCTAAGAATCTCAGCCTTTTACTACTGTTCATTAGTAGCCTTTACATTGCTCCTAGGTAATAACCAGCATCCTCAGTCACAGCAACTTACCGAAGTCATCTCATGAAACTGGTTGTTAGGCTTTGACTGAAGTTCGGTTCTTCTCCCCAAATATTATCTAAACTTTTGACTTTGCTTTCTTATTTGTTAGGTATGTGCTTAGAACAAAGGATGTTTATTAATGTGCAAGGAAAATAATTCCCACAGAAGGTGTGGAAATGAATGAAGCATATACAATAAAAACAGCAGTATGAAAATCAGCATACCATGTTGCCCAAGTTGTGATTATTCTGCAGTAGCATGCTGTAATTTTGGATTTTTAATCTGTTTTTCTTTAGTGATTCTGAACATTGGTTTCACAAGCCTAAAAATTTCAAAATTGATACTTTACTTCAAGTTTGTAAATTTCTTCATTTCGCACTTTGTGGGTGGTAGTGATGGGAGAGGCCTCTTGAGATCAAAGCTTCTCTGTTCATGTATCATTTTTTTTTCAATTAAGCATAATCCTTGACAGTGAAGCATGATTTTTGAAACTTAAACCATTTATACTCATTTGTTTTGCAATTGATCCCCCTCTTTTTCAAAACTCTGTGTTTATACTGAAGCAATTTAAAGGAAAATATTGACATCTTAACATTTTCCCTTCTAGATACTTCAGTATGTACCTCTTAAAAGTAAGACCACTGTGCTACATGGCCAAATCAACATTATCACAACTAATATAATTGGTAATCATTCTTAACATTGCCTAATACTGCACACATTCAGTTTCCCGTGGTTCTCTCACAATGTCCTTGAGCAACAGTTTATCATAAGCAGAATTTAGTCCACGATCATGCAGTGCATCTGGATGTTGTGTACCTGAAGTCTCTTTGAATCTAGAACAGCCTCTTGTTATTCATGACACTGACTTGCGGAAGAGACAGAACCAGTTGTTCTGGGGAATGTCCTACCTTCTGGATTTGTCTCATTTCTTCTTGCTGGTGTCATTTAGTTTACTCCTCTGACTCTTGTAATTCCTGAAATAGGAAGCTAGATCCAAATGCTTGATTAGATCAAAGCAAGTATTTTGGCCAGGAACCATCAAAAGGGATGTGTTCTCCTCTTGCATCACAGAACAACCAGGGGTCTTCCCCACTGCTGAGGCTAAGCTTGAGCACGAGCACTGGGTTAAGGTGTCATTGGCCCAGTCCTTCACTGTGAAGATACATAGTCCCCCTGTAACCAATTCTGGGACCTCCCCGCTATTTCACCATTTATGTGTGGGAAGGGAACAGCATGGCAAATCCTGTGTCTCTGGGTCTTATAATGATCAGTTTACTGTTAAGTTTACTGGTGTTAAGTTTACTGGTATGATCCTTTTCTTTGGGCGGGTCAGAAATAGGGCCAACTAGTTCCCTTTGAGAAAACTACTATTAATCATTAAATTTTGAGACTAGGTTTTAAAAGTGTCCAGGTGTTGTTGGAGTCAACACAGCATAAAATTATCAGCATGTGCCCTGTTCTCAAAACAACCTGGATTTGAGTCCTACTTCTGGAGATGAGAAGAGTTATAGAATATCTCTTGGTCAGATTCCCTCATCTATAACATATCTCCTAACATATTGGGGCTGTTGTCTAACACAGGTACTAGAGCAGTTAGCACACGTAACAAGTATATAATATACATCAGCTATCAAGGTCAGTCAAATTAGGGACCGTTATAGTTGAAAGATATTATCATTATTTTTAAAAATGTTTATTTATTTTTGAGAGAGAGAGACAGAGTACGAGTGGGGCAGGGCAGAGAGAGAGGGAGGCCCAGAAGCCAAAGCAGGCTCCTGGCTCTGAGCTGTCAGCACCAAGCCTGACACAGGGCTCAAACTCACTAACTGTGAGATCATGATTGGATGCTCGACTGGACTGAGCCACCCAGGCGCCCCTAGTTGAAAGATATTATTAACATTCAAAGTGAACCAAGTATTTGGTGGCAAGATTATCAAACACTATTTTTTTATGCAGAACTTCTATTTAGTTAGCTGTTTTATGAATTAAAATATGAATTTCATATTTTAAAACATTCTAGGGTCTGTATGTGTGTATTTACTGGGCTATCGCTTGTGTAATCATTGGTGTACTAATTGATTTTCATGTTAGTTACTAAAAAACTTACATCTTTGCAAAAAATTTTAAGAACGTTAAGGGTATAGTAATAGCATATTTAACATTACCAGTTGCAGTATGGATTACTCTGTATTTAAGCTATAAAGCTTTTTAATTATTAATATATTTCTCTGGGGAAGAGGCAGGTTTTGTTGCTTAGAAAAATGCAAAAAAATTTCACAGACACACTGTGAATGTTAATTATATTTACAGTCATAGAAATGACCCTAAAAATTTATGTTGAAATGTACAATTTTCTTGAGAGCCAAAAAGTTTTTTCACTTACATTTTTTCACATTACATTAAACAGGGACCATTTTGACAAACAATAGTCTATTGCATAGAAAGAATGTAGAGATGGAATCACCAGGAAGACTATACTAGCATTGAATGCATGTGAGGGTCATGTGTTTATATCTTTCTTGAGCGTTAGCTTATTGCTATATTTAAAAAAAAATGTTGATTTATTTATTTTGAGAGAGAGAGTGCAAGCGAGGGAGGAGCAGAGAAGAGGGAGAAAGAGAATCTGAAGCAGACTCCCTGCTGTCAGTGCAGAGCCCAACGTGGGCCTTGATCCCACAACCTTGAGGTCATGACTTGAACCGAAATCAAAAGTCGGATGTTTAACCCACTGAGCCAGGTGCCCCTTATTGCTTTGTTTTGTATGAGGAGATTCATGTTTAGAAAAGTAAAAGAAAGGAAAAATATGTCCCAATATACAAGGCAGCAGAACTCCTCCACGAGCCTAGGCAACAAGCAACAATTCAGCTTGGTAGATATTTGTTTTTATTGTAAGTACTCTGAGGCCCTGAGCTGATATTGTTTGCTGGATTTCTTTCACTTGATTTAATAATTACCTCATAAGCTTGCATTAAAGCAGTATTCTGCAACTGTGCTTCCTTTAGAATCTGTTTTGCTTACTTAATGGCACAGCCCTCTCAGATGAAATAGTTTTTAATGGCACATGGTTGATAACAGCGTAATTGTTGCTTGTCTGGATTTATGATTTTTTCCTAAGCAAATTTCATCTCAGTCTTATTTGTTTGTTGAATTCCCAGAGGGAAACTACATCATGCCTCCCTGGAGTGGTAGTTACAATTTCTTTGCGAGACGCTGTTTTTGTTGACTTTCATCTTTTAATGGTGTCTGTAGAGTTTTTGGAGCTGGCAAGCTTCCTAAATACAAAAGAAATTACTGTACTTTTGATACTTCAATTTGATTAACTCACAGCTTGGAGAAAGATGAGGAACAGGAAAGGAGGCAGCCAGATGTCAGAAAGTTGACTTGAGAATGCATATGTACACAGTGAAGTTTCAGGTGGAGACATTTTATTTTATTTATTTATTTATTTATTTTTTTAATTTTTTTTTTTTTTTCAACGTTTTTTTAATTTATTTTTGGGACAGAGAGAGAGACAGAGCATGAACGGGGGAGGGGCAGAGAGAGAGGGAGACACAGAATTGGAAACAGGCTCCAGGCTCCGAGCCATCAGCCCAGAGCCTGACGCGGGGCTCGAACTCACGGACCGCGAGATCGTGACCTGGCTGAAGTCGGACGCTTAACCGACTGCGCCACCCAGGCGCCCCTCAGGTGGAGACATTTTAATCAGAATTCCTTTTGTGCAGTTAAAGTTAAAACATTTCCTGTGTCTTTCAAAACCCTTAAAAGCATATCTTAGAACTATGACATCATATTTTATTGTGTGGATATGCCATAATTTACATAGGAATTTAAAAATTGTGAACACATCTTTCTTAGGGTTTTATTTATTTATTTATTTTTGGCTATGAAATTATCTACAGAACAATTTTATTGAGTGATCAGAATAAAAATCTGGTACAAATTGCTTTTAAAAAATACTTCTTTCCTTTTTTTTATTTTACTGTTCATTAATTTTTTCACATTTTATAGATTTTACCATAAAGATAAACTTGGTACAGGGAGTTATTGAGCAGGAGAGAGACCTTGTCTAGCAGAAGAGGAAATTAGTCCCTCTGTGATTACCTGAAGCCCCAAAGTCATACTGTTAAATGAGAACCAGAATCTTGAGACTTATGGTTCCCACTGTAGAATTTTTTTCTTTCATGTTATAGTATTTGCAAAATAGCCAGGTGTTATTAAGAATAAATACCAATATAGACCTGAAAGAAATAGGGAAGTCAAGAGATAAAGGTAAATTGTAGGGAGAAAATGATGATGACACATTTTAGATAGACTACATTTGAGGTGCCATAGATACCTCATTGAGAATGCCCCAAGAGGCTGTAAGATAGCAAAATGTTTCAGAGTTAGCTCTGTTTTTGCCAGACAAGTTTTACTATCCAGTGGTGGTATAACGCTGGGCAAATCACTTAATTTCTGGGCCTCAGTTTCCTCATCTGTATATGGGGATCATAATATGGGGTTGTAGGGAGGAATAAATGAGTTAATACATATAAAGCTGTTAGACCAGTGCCTGGCATGTAGTAATCATTCAGTGTACATCAAATATCACTATTGGAAATGCAGGGGATTTGTTCTCCAGAGAGAAACCTAGGATATTGATCATTAAAGACGAGGTTTTTCACTCATAGGTTATAAGTGTCACACACTGATATTTGAAGTGAAAGGACTAATCTTTCATAACCCAACAAACAATAATCTTGCACAATAGAATTGCCCAACTCTATTTTGCATCTACTTAAAGTAGTAACTAAGCCTGGGGATTGAATTAGTTAGATGGTGCTATTTATTTGGTCTTTTTCTATGAAAACAAACTTCACACAAATACAATCAGATTAGCTAAATAGATTTAAGAATGTTTTGGATAAGGATCAGAGGTAGAATCAATTTAGTGTTTATTGGGCATTGCTGTTATGTAGGTCAAATAGCTTTACAGAAAAAAAAACAACCTTGATTTATTAAATCAGTGTATTATATTAGAGCACCCCTATTCCACAAATTTATTCTGTGGTCAGAGGGTAAGAAAGTGGGCCACACTGGAAATTTTACTACAAATGAACTGCTGGGGGTTGGTGTGGGAATAATTTCCATAAGGGAAAGACAAAGAACACACAGCTTTATCGAATTCACGTGGCAATTATTTGACTTTAACAGTCCATGAGTTTTATGTTGCTTTTCCCAGTATTGCCCAATCTCTGTAAAAGCAGAGTCATCAGCTTCTTTGATGTTCCCTAAAAGCCAGCACAGTCGAGGACACCAGGAAATACTATGGGCTCTGAAGGAATATGTGTATATGTAAAATTCTTCTTAATTTTAATAAACTCGAAAATGAGCCAGAAAAACCTAGTCTGTGTTGCATTATAGTTTCCTGGTTCACATTTTTGTTGTTGTCATCAGATTTATTCAATTTTTTCTGACTGGTTTATTTCAATTAAACATTTTGTGATCATTAAAATAATATTTATAAATAATGGAAAATATGGAAATATATAAGGAAGATCATAAAACACCCAAGTAGTGTTTTAAGAGCATTTTATCATAGATGACTTTCCCCAGAGTCACGACTAGGGGGTTATTCCTCTGTATTTTGTGTTCTCCCTTAAGGAAGGGATGCAGTTCAGAGGCAACTAATCAGGCCTTTCGTTTTTCCCTAGGACCTCTATCACATGATCTTTAACATATTTGAAACACAATATATTTCAGTTACTCTGCCCAGCCTATCTTGAATCACTCCCAGCTAATCATTAATTTAGGGTTGGTTTTGGAGTGGGGTGGGTAGGGAATAAAAAGACTTTAGTCTGTAACCTTTTAGCTTAAATATTGTACAAAAAATGATACTAATCTTTTAAATCTCTAAAAATATATGTTAGCTAAGAATGCATTCCTATTGTCTTAATTTGACCATTACCTGACCATTTGACCTGTCATTTGTTCAATAGCCATGAATATTTCTTCTGTGAATAGCCTGATCTTCTCCCTTCCCCTACTTTATGTTGGTTGTTTTGTCTTTCATTATAGTGTAATTATAACATTATTATTAATTTCTAGGAGTTCTTTTCTTTGATTGCTGTTATATATTACAAATATTTCTTCCTGCTTGTTGGTTTGCCTTTTGACTATGATTATGGTGTGTTTTGCTATACAGTATTTAAATTTATATGTGGTTAAATTACACTTTTTTTAGTTTTTCTGACTTTTGGGTTTCTTATCTTGCTCAGGAAATCCTCTTTGTCCCAAGGTGATGTTATTCTTATACTATGGTCTTCATTTTATTCTAGTGACCTCTTAACCTTCCTTTCTCCTTTCTTTCTTTCTTTCTTTCTTTCTTTCTTTCTTTCTTTCTTTCTTTCTTTCTTCCTTTCTTTCCTTTTAATGTTTCTTTTTTTGAGAGAGAGAGAGAGAGAGAGAGAGAGAGAGAGAGAATGAGTTGGGGAGAGGCAGAGAGAGAGGGGGACAGAGGATCTGAAGTGGGCTCTGTGCTGACAGCAGAAAGCCCGATATGGGGCTCTAACTCATGAACCATGAGATCATGACCTGAGCCAAATCAGACACTTAAATGACTGAACCACCCAGGTGCCTCCTTCCTTCCTCCCTTCCTTCCTTCCTTTTCTTTCTTTCTTTCTTTCTTTCTTTCTTTCTTTCTTTCTTTCTTTCTTTCTTTCTTTCTTTCTTTCTTTCAATATTTACCTCTTTAAACCCTCTGAAATTTACGTTTTGCTTCTGAGTTGGGATCAAATTTTATATTCTTCCATATTTTATATTCTTCCATATTCCTTATAGCACCTAATCCTGGCTCAGTGAATTGTACCCACTGAAATTTTCTTCAGTAGATCTTTTTCTTTCCTGGCATTTATCCCAGGGCAATGATCCAAGGAGGCTGTTAATCTGCCTTTCTCCAAAGCTTTCCTATCTGGCTTCCCCATGACCTTCATCAGTCATCCTGTCTCCTCTGCCTGTGTTCTCCAACTTTCAGTGTTCTCTACATCAGCTTTCATATTTGCTTTCATTAATCTCTTTCCTTTAGAGCAAGGGTCAACAAACTTTTCCTGTGAAAGGCCAGATAGTAAGTACTTTAGACTTTGCAACTACTCAACTGTGCCTTTGTAGTACAAAGGCGGCCATAGATAGTAAGTTGGGAATGAGTGTGGCTTTGTTCCAAAAAACCTTATTTCTGGACAGTCCAATTTGAATTTCATATGGCCTTCCCATGTCAAAAACTATATTCTTGATTTGATTTTTCCTCAACCATTTATAAAGTGTAAAAACCACTCTTCACTCCTGGCCATATAAAAACAGGTGGTGTGCTGAATTTACCCCTTGGGTGGGAGTTTGCTGATCTCTGCTCAGGAGCCACAGCAAGGGATCAGATTCTTTGCTTTCATCCTGGACTGTCCCTGTTAAAAAAGGTGCCGCAGGTCTCAGGAATGCATCTCCAAGCACCTCCCTTCTTTGAACCAAACTTAGTAAATATATTAACATATTTAAAATAATACATTTCAGTTATTCGGGCTTCCAAATTCTGGACTAACTCACCATCAGTACATGACTTTAGAGTTATTTTCAGTGGGTATTACACTGTTCCCATGTTCAATTTCGTGTGAATGTTATATGAAAATCTTTTCTTTTGGAAGGCGATATCTACTCTACTATGGGCAACGTAAAACATTTAAATTTATTCACAGCCTTAGAGACTACTATTACAAGATCATTTGGGTATAGAATATATTTTTCTAGGAGCATAAATGCTATCTTTAGAAAAAAAATTTTTTTTGGTTACTACAATTGTTTTGGTAAAATGCCTTACGTGCACTAAAAGGCTTGAAAATTTTGGCCTCCGATTATCTGTGTCTCTGCCACAAGAATCCCAAGTTGAGTGATGTAAGTCATAGCTTAATGATCTTTTGGGCCATCATCTTACGGTCCTTAAAAAAAAACAACGTAGACTTGTCCAATATCTTACAGGCTACAGATTACTTCCATAAGTAATTTTGTTAAATGATTTCAAAACAAATTAATTAATTAATTAAAACATGTTTGCAACCTTAAAACCAGAAAATGTTAAGATTTTCATTGATTCAACCCTGCCCACCACTTGCCTGACTCTACCTTTGGGGAGCAGGGAGAACAAAAACTATGCTGTTTGTTTAAACCAAATGCCAAATGGTTTTTAAATAAATTGCTTAGCAGTGAAAAATATGCTCTTCATCAACCATGAAGGGGAAGCTTCTTGAAAGTGCCAGATTGGGAAAGGTACCAACATTTATTCAGTTCCTACTTTGCATCAGTTTAATTCTTATAACCCTGCAAGGGAACATTTATCATCCCTATGTTCAAAAGAAGCATTTCAGGCCTGGAAGGTTTTTGTAACTTCTCCGGGGCAGCTTACGTTGGTAAAAATAGAGCCCAGATTTGAATCTGAAGGCCTGTCTCCACATCTGCTTTTCTTCTTCAAAGATTCAGCTTGGAAAGAATAAGCTTTTGGACATGGTCAGTAATATATGAACATGTATATGTGTGTCCATATTACACTCTTCTGTGGGCACATAGACATACATTGAAACAACTGAAAACTTCATTAAAAAAAATCCTATTAATTGAGCATTTATTCCTTCTTTCCCGAAGAGTAGAAATGGCTTTTTGTTCTGCCATATGTATCCCCTAGCAAAACAAATTCACTCATCAAGTTGTATCATTTGGTAATTTCATTTGTGTTAGGATTATTTTTTTTCCTTTCACATTTGTCTGATTAGCTCTAGATATTAATCTTTAATATTTGTTGGGGCAGTCTTCTTAGAGGCTACTGTATGACAAATATCAGGTAGTGACTCAAGTGTCAGGATTCTAAATTTAAAAATTTTAACTCCACCAAAATATGCTGCATAAGCTACCTATTTTTCCTTTCCTCCAGCTTTCTTCACACCTCTTCCTATAAACATTCCTTTATCTTTCCCCTTGCAGAATCTCTGGATATTAAACAGGAAGTGGGTCAAGTGATAATGGAACAAGTATTTGCTTTAATGGTATTTAAAAAGTTTAACTTTATTAATACCTTTAATAAAGGGTATTAAAGGGTTTAACTTTCAGATGTTTGGGGGTTTTCCTTATTTAATTAATTAATTAATTAATTAATTTTAAGTTTATTTATTTTGAGAGAGAGAGAGAGAGAGAGAGAGAGAGAGAGAGAGCATGAGCAGGGCAGGGGGCAGAGAGAGGAAAGAGAGAGAATCCCAAGCAGGCTCTGCACTGTCAGAGTGGAGCCCAGTGCGGGGCTTGATCTCACGAATCATGAGATCACGACCTGAGCAGAAACCAAGAGTTGGACACTTAACCAACTGAGCCACCTAGCCACCCCTCGGGTTTGTTTTAGACACGTTCTCTTAGAAGAAACTTCCATGGTATCTAGATTAGTCAAATAAGCTCTTCTTTAACCATGAAGTTGATTATCTAAAACTTTGCCATTGCTGGGGTATTATACACATTTAGCAAACTTTTTTTTCCCTTCAATATATTTTGGTTTAAATTCTCAAGGTAGTTATAATGATGTGAGAAAAAGGCAACTAAAATAATGGGGAATAACCACAAATATAAATGCTCTACTCTAAAAATTAAAAGGCTAAAAGGTGTTGAAATTGCAATTTCTGAAGTTATTAATCATTTTGACAGTCAATCATGATCATCTTGAGTGAAATCTGACGTTCTAGAATGTGGTATCACTTTGAATTGTGGCAGAAGTAAATTTAGTACAAATAAATTTGAGTCAAGAGATGTTTTAGTTAGAAATATGTTTGGTTGTGAGTAACAGAGAACTGAAAATAACAGTGGCTTAAGCAAGATAAGAGTTTATTTCTCTCTCAAGAGAACAGAGGTAGCCAGCTCAAGGCTAGTATGGTGGTTCCACAATCATCAGGGCCCAGGCTCTTTCTTGCTTGTAGTTCTGTCATTCTTAACATAGCACCTCATGGACCAATATAGCTTCTCAAGCTCTAGCCATCACCTCTGCCTTGCAAAGTCAGCAGAAAGGAGAGAGTGGAACAAAGATCTTCCTGGAAGTGATATAGGACAACACTTCTACTTAAATATCATTGGTCAAAACTTAGTCATCTGAGATGGGTACAGAGTTTGAGTTTGGGATGATTAAAGAGTTCTGGACATGGGTGGTGGTAGTGGTAATAGTTGCACAACAATGAGAATGTGCTTAGTACACTTAAAAATGGTTAAAGTGGTAAATGTTATGCTCTGTGTATTTTAAAACAAACAGTTATCTGGAAGGAGAAGAGGCTGGTAAATGTGGTCTTTACTCAGGATAGCCATTGCCCTCCTAAAAATCTGTGTTTCCATTTCTAATGAAGAAAAGGAGAGTAAATATTGGGGGATAACTAGCAGTCTAAAACATTTGTGATGGCCGGGACGCCTGGGTGGCTCAGTTGGTTAAGCGTCCAACTTCGGCTCAGGTCAGCCCATGTTGGGCTCTGTGCTGACAGCTCAGAGCCTGAAGCCTGCTTCAGGAATCTGTGTCTCCCTGTCTCTCTGCCCTTCCCCTGCTCGTGTTTTGTCTCCCTTTCTCAAAAATAAACAAACATTTAAAAAAAAAATTAAAACATTTGTGATGGCCAAAAATATAAAGAGTTACAAATGAACAAGAAAGAAATACAGCTAGTCATATATGAGCTATGGGAGTGAATTGGTAAGGGGAAGTATGGATTAATCATAAATATGCCTTTACTGGGGTAAAAGAAATTATGTCTGACTAACTTTTAATGTCTAATCCAGAATTCTTATGTTTGTTCAGTGGCATTGCCAAAGCATGGAACCAGGCATATTTTGGGGAAGGCTCTGGTCCAATAATGTTGGATGAGGTACGCTGTACTGGGAATGAGCTTTCTATTGAACAATGTCCAAAGAGTTCCTGGGGAGAGCATAACTGTGACCATAAAGAAGATGCTGGAGTGTCCTGTACCCCTCTGACAGGTAAGAATTTCACCCCATTAATCTACCAACTCTTGCCCGCACCACCATCTGGGCTTACCTTTTTTTCTCTTCAATTTAAGATAATATAAATGAGCATGCAAATAAATCCTACAAATAAAACTAAAAAACAAAAACAAAAACCCAAATGAACACAAGCTGTGTATTAAAATGGTATGTTCTTATCCATAAATATTTCTGAATTTGTCACCCTAAAGGTATACAGTCCTAAAAATACAATTTTGTTGCAATATATAATGAAATAATCAAATCCAATAATCAAAATCAGTGTGCAATGATAAATTTCATATACTAGGTATATATTTAGTTCCTTTATCTATTGACCTGCCTTGACTCCGAATACGTTCCTAACTGGTGAAACCATATTGATGGGATTGTCGGGTAAAGCACACTAGTAAAGGAACCAACTTAACTTGCCAGCGCTCACCTCTCCAACTGTTCCAAATCGCAGCATGCTGGTCAGGATGTGTTAAAAGAAGGGCATGTCTGAGTACAAATAAGTGCGTTTGCATATGTACTTACATGTTTTGTGGGAAGAAGGGGGAAAGGGACAGACAAGAAGTTGGGTCATCACAAATCCATTGTTTCTATGGTAAAAAGAACTTGAAGAAAATAAGTGGGGTTTGTAATCTTTCTTTAAAAAATGAAAATAAAAACTTTGGAGGGCCCATGAAGTGCTGAAGTTATACCTTTTTATTTTTTTTTTATTTTTTTTTTAACGTTTATTTATTTTTGAGACAGAGAGAGACAGAGCATGAATGGGGGAGGGTCAGAGAGAGGGAGACACAGAATCTGAAACAGGCTCCAGGCTCTGAGCGGTCAGCACAGAGCCCAATGTGGGGCTCGAACTCACGGACCGTGAGATCATGACCTGAGCTGAAGTCGGACACTTAACCGACTGAGCCACCCAGGCACGCTTATACCTTTTTATTTATATAGTTCTACACATGCTGTTGTTTTTATTAGCAGAATAACATGTTTATATACAATATAAATATAAAATTTATACCAGATTTTAAGCCAGAGAACATCATCTTTTTGGGTCTCCATTTCCTCCTCTTTCAAATGAGTGTAATTTTGTAGTGTTACTGTGATGGTCAAATGAGGTAAAATGTGTAGCAGTGTTTTGCAGACTGTAAAGTATTACATTAATAAGTGATTATGTTGCTAAGAGACCATTTACTTTACAGATCCCAGAGATTCATGAAAAGTATCACCTTTCCCCAGGATTATTTATATGTTTCGTTTGGGGATGTTTGGATTATCTTGCATGGAAATGGCTTTTAAATCTACTTTTGGGGGGATAAATGTATTATATATCTGCTATGCAGCTCTTAACAGGGTTTTCTGGGAATTAATTATTCATTGAATTCATAAGCTTCAAATTCAGATCTGTATTATCAATAAAAGAACACAGGTGAGACGTGTACCCCAGTTTTTATAATTTATGAATGCCTAAGGAATAATAAATGCATTGACATGATAGACCACACTTTAACCAGAATAGCTTTTTCTGTCTTCGTATTTCAGTACTTTTTTCATTTGCAGTTAAAATTTTGAACCATTTCCAAGTTTCGATGTTTTCTTATTTTTTAAGTTTAAATGACTAATTTTCTCATACTTCTGGAGATTGAAGCTATAGGAAATTTCCCAAATATTATTTAATCTGGAGAAATCTAAATAACTAGTTTCGAATTATATCAGAGTATATTTTTCTGATCAGAAATTAGAAGTGCAAATAAGGAGAAAAGAATATTTTGTTAGGACAAATATATGTTATGTCATACTTCAGAAACAGTCCAATGACAGATCACTGAGCAGTCTTGAAATAAGTTAAACAAAAGGCCTAGAGAGAGAGGTGATAATTTTAGTGAAATTAAAATGTTGTTCCTTTTTTGATAAGTGGTTTGCTAAGTCTCTGTGTCTCCTTCTTACCACAGATGGGGTCATCAGACTTGGAGGTGGTAAAGGCAGCCATGAGGGTCGCCTGGAGGTGTATTATAGGGGACGGTGGGGGACTGTCTGCGATGATGGCTGGACTGAGCTGAATACATATGTGGTTTGCCGACAACTGGGATTTAAGTAAGGTCCATTGATATGATGCAGCTCAATGCAAGTTACATTTTTTAAATTCTCATTTTACGATCCTTACTTATAATTTCTATCATACTAAAAGTGCATGTTCTCTATCATCTGTCTACCTACCTACCTGCCTATTCACCTATCTATATATGGAGTAACTATAAAAAATAAAAATTAAAAAAAATAACATTTTCTGTGATGACAAATAACCATGCCTTGTTTTTATCTCATTACCTTTCCTGTCACCACCCCTCTTCTTGAGTAATTGATTGGAGCCATCGGTGACTTTTAGGTTTTCTTTGTGTCCATTCAAGTAAGACTGTATACTTTGAATGCTCAACTTTCTTCTGACGCATCACTGCTACTAGATGTCCTTAGTTCTGACATCATTGTGTCTAAAATTGCAGGCAAGCCCAGTGTCAATCCCTTGCTTAAATGTGATGATAATTATCACTTTTATTTGAGAAAAACAGCCTTCTTGTCATGAGATGACCTTTAAAACTCACCCTTGACCTTACTCTCTTAAAAGCTAGTATCACACTTTGGGCAATATATTTCATGTCACACACATAATGCATTCCAGAGTGAAGATTTCAGTTGGTCTGCAAATGATGCCTTTTAGCTAATATTTGAATGAAGCTTATGAATGCCCATTCTTTCTTGTTTTTCATATTTCTGGGTCATGCTTGAATTAATTCTCAGGGTTGGAAAAATTGGCAAAATTATTTCATGCTTGAGACAGAGCTAATTGCATATACTCATTAAACCTTAAAAATATACTTTCATCCAAGCTAGGTATGATCGTGTTTAAACATATTTTTTAAATTTGTCAAAGTAATGTAAAATATTAGATTTTAGAAAATAAAAATTAAAAACTACCCCTAATTTTTCCATTCTTAAGCCATTATTATTATAATTTGTGTGTATAATTTTATAACAACTTTAATAGTAAGTACATGCATTTTCTATCCATATTTCTTACCTTTATAGTACTACAGTCATAATTTTTAATGATAACATAATGTCCATTGAATATTCATGTCATAATTTACTTAATATTTAGGTTAGTTTAATTTTTCCTGTTATAACTAATGATATCATGAAGATATAAATACATATTATTGCCCAATATTTTGAATTTTCATGGACAGTGCAGTTATAATTATTGGGTTGAGGGGTATGATGTACAAACCAAATAAATATTAATGCTTAATTAATAAGAATTATTTAATAAATGCTATTTCATCTTTAAGTGAATGTTAGACCTGAGAACTGCATTCTATTTTCACAGATTTAGAAAGATTCATAAATATTATTAGTCACTATCTTCATATTTTTCCTTATTAATAAAAACAACAGAATGAGACTTAGTGTTTCTATTTTATTAATTTTGTTTTACAAATATATTCAATTTTTCTTGTATATACAGAGAATCAGAATTTAATGGTTCAAAAAGTATTCTCACTAATATTTGTTAACAGTTCTATAAGATTGTGTTGGAAGGTAAAATAGGCATGTACCACATGTACTTTTGGTTTACAGGAGAATTTCTAAAGCAGAATACCATTTTGGAATGAGGAATGGGTGAACTCTTAAGTTTCTTTGCACAAATAAAATCCCAAAGTAAAATGACCTCTTGTCATCTGTTCTATAGTTGATATGGACAGACAGCAATCAGAATGATGCATTATTTGGATAAATGGTATAAGTTGAAAGTGGTAGCAATATGAGATTTAGGATAATTTTTTTTCTAGCTCAGATTTGATTAGTCAGCAAAATAGGGGAAATCTTAGAATAATTAATTAAAAGCTGCACTGTTTTAATCTATTAAAATGTTCATCTTCTTAGATAAATGTATCAAATATGTGCAAAGGAAAATAATTGGGAAACTTCATGCCAGAAAGATCTCTTTATATTCTTTGTACAGAAATAATGAAAGCATTCAGTGAGGGAAGTGATTGACATAAAATTTTAAGAGTAAGAGTTTAATTACATAGACTCTTAGGCCTGAAAGGCACCTTAAATAGTTTTTAGCTCAGTGATTTCTAGAGATTTGGATTTTACAGAACAAAGAAAGTAAAATTGGTGAAGGATGAATGACTTAGTTACCAATTTTTTTTTTGTAGATTTTACCGAGTTCTATAATGTATATATTTATTATAATTTTTGTAGTGCATTGTTATAATTAAGGTCAATTGGAACACAAAGATAATTTCTAAAAAATTTAAAAATCAGATTTATGTAACCTTATGAAAAGCTAAGAACATTGCTGTTATTTGATTTTTATGGCCGAAATCCAAGCAAGTCTCATGATGGACTGGGTGTAGTGTTTGAGGAATCACTGAACTAATATACACAGTTTTATTTTGAAAGGGATGATACCAAAGAGGTCTAGAGAAGGTGATGAAATCAGGTGGCTCATCAGAGCTGAGACAAGACAACTGTTCTGGTTTTATGGTTCATGATATTATTTCCATTGTCAGAAATTGGAGTTCTATCTTGTTTTGCATTCTCTCTCATGAGTTAATTATCCATTAGGTGCCTGTTGAATCAATCAGAAATTTTCATGTGATCAAAATGTGTGCTGGAGTGAACACTGCTCTAAGAACTGTGTCCTTAAGATAGGAGAAAGAACAAATATCCTCGAGTTGTGATGCTTAATTAGGTTGTTTGTTTTTATGTTTTGTGGTTCCTTGACACAAGAGACAGCAGTTCCATGCACAGCGTTTATTTTATTGCCACAGATATGGCAAACAAGCCTCTGCAAACCACTTTGAAGAAAGCACAGGGCCCATATGGTTGGATGATGTCAGCTGCTCCGGAAAGGAAACAAGTTTCACTCAGTGTTCCCGGAGGCAGTGGGGAAAGCATGACTGCAGCCATCGGGAAGATGTTGGTATCACCTGCTACCCTGGTGGCAATGGACACAGACTATCACTGGGTGAGGACTGGCCACAGCTTTTGAGTATCCATAATTCAATAGCCCATGCACCTCTATCCACTGGTCCGGCATGTGAAACATTTCTCAGCTTTGGCTTTTTTAAGTCAGTTTTCTAATAATGCTCTAAATCAACTTTTGAGTCTCTCCACCAATGTTATAAAATTTTTGCTCCTAAAGTTACTGTTCTTTACCTAGAAGCTTACATTTCTCACTAAAAATCTTTATAGTCACATGGATGTGAAATATTGAGTGAAGAAGCTATAATGTCTGTTGCCCTATTCATCGGTCCCCTATTCTGATTCTCATTCATCTTGAATTCTAAGGAAAAATTGGGGACAGGATTTTAAAAAATCGGAACAAAACAATAGCTCTCTCTCCTATGATTTATTTCTTCTTTAGTTCCAAGGTCTTGTCAGTCATTGGTCACCAGCCATTCATTGCTGTGTCCTAACCTAGATCTTTCAAATTTCTCAGTGGGTTCCTAAGTGGATTCACTGAAGAAAATAGTCAATCCATCTTTTTAAGGTACCCTGTTACTCTAGAAACCCATCAGTGTCTTATACTGTTCCCCAGTTCCAAATTTCTCTAGACTTCTGATTGGATAAAAGGTAAGTAGCTCATCTAATAGTCTGGAAATATTTATGGATAAAGATCCTTTTGTGAGCAGAAAGCACGTACATGTCCTTGACAGATTTAATTAACATCTGACTATTCTTAACATCTTAACATCTTTTGAGGATGGCAGAATAAATATGAATGGATAAGACACAGGGAGATATTAAAAAGACTTGTCAAGACACTACCATGGCTCTATTATATATCCAAACACATATTTTTTGGTGAATAGATGTTAAAATAATCCCAAGTGGTCTTTACTTTTCACCTCAGAGTTGAATCAACCCCTTTTGTATCCTTCTGTTTTGAGACTGTGAAGCTTAAGTCTTCACATTATAAAATAACATAACTTGTTGAATCTCACAGTATTAACTGTATTGTATATTTAAGTTTGTCAAAGTACATAGTTGATTCCTCCTTGTATTCTAAACTGTGAGAACTCACTGCACTAATCTAGCATTATACCAAGTAGAAATACAATATTCTACTCTATCCCTTACAAGCCATACTTCCAACTTTGCTTTTCATTTGTCCTCTTCTCTTAATCCTTTCTTCTTCTGGGGGATTGTAATCCTCCCAGGATTATGTGATGAAAGATTGTATGTGGTTGGGGAGATAGAACCTATTTGCTAAAGGGGTGCCTGGGTGGCTCAGTCGGTTGAATGTCCAACTTCAGCTCAGGTCATGATATCAGGATTTGTGGATTCAGGCTTTGTGCTGACAGTGGAAAGCACAGCAGAGCATGCTCTGGATTCTCTGTCTCCCTCTCTCTCTGACCCTCCCCTGCTTGTGTGCTCTCTCACAAAAATAAACATAAAATTTTTTTTAATTAAAAAAAAAAAAAAAAAACATTTGCTAGAAATGTATACCCTTAGCCCTAGATAGCAGGTATTTCGATCATGGAGTGATGTATTCAGGAAGGTTATTCATCAGTATTCCAGGCGATGAACTACTATAAATATTATACAAAATATGATAATCTGAGTTATCTGAAGGACCGTGTGGTTAAATACATGCATATGGTTAGGCAACTAATCTCTTCAGTTACCCTGAAAATCTTTAATTCTAGGATTCTAGACATATTTTTTAAAAATTTAAAAAGCTGAGGATGATAATTATTAATAAAATATGTGATCATTATTGTAAATGTCTTGAGTCCTAATTTCAGTAATACATTTATTAACTATTCATTTGTCTGAAGAGCATTATGTCTGAGCCAAATATACTTTTAGAATAGAATCATATTACCATTTATCCATCCAAAGAGATTATTATTTTCCCACTTATCAAAAAGGACTACATATTTAAAACAGAAGTTTAGAGAAGGAAATCATGGAATAGTGATATACAAAGCAGCATTTTTAAAAACAATTGAGATTTTTTTACTCCTTTGACACTGTAATAATGAGCTGTTGGACTATTACTGTTTTCAAGTATTTAAAGGATAACTTGTGTACCTTAACTCTGAATGTGAATGAAAGTGTTCTCAAAATTAATACTTGTTCAGTAGACATGTAGGTGGAATGTTGAAAAGTAATATTCTAATTCAATAAAAGTAATTCTAATAAGAATGTAGTTAATACTTATGTGAATTGGGGGAAATATGCAGAATGGTAAATATATGGATTTCTCATTTTAATATTGCACTGATCATTTTTTTAAGTTTTATTTACTTAAGTAATCCCTACACACAATGTGGGGCTCGAACTCATGATCCCAAAATCAAGAATCTCATACTCTTCTGACTGAGCTAACCAGGTGCCCCAATATTGCACCAATTCTGTATTTCAGAGTTTTATATCCTAGAGAGATTTTATCCACAGTGAGCTGGTCTCTTACCTAATTTTACAATATAAAAATTTGACTTTTAACATAAGCTAAATTTTATCTTCTAATAAAAATATTATTTTCTAAAAATAATGTATTATATCAATGTTACAGGAAAATTAAAACTTTTGGAGGTCCAAGTTTGAAATATATAATTAAATTATATATTAAAGATACTTAGATGCCCAGAGGACTATTTAGTTTTCCCAAGCATTTTATATTTAAGATTTTAGAAATAAAACATGTATATTATTGCTACCATAATGAAAAGAACTTAAACAGTAAGATGGTGTTGATAGAATGGCTTTTGTCATCCAGTTTGCCCTTCAAGCATTGAAAATCCAATGATTTTGTAAAACGAAGGGCTAAAGTTAGGTTCAGAAATACTGCATGCATTATTTATACAAAGCATGCAACTGAGGCTTTAAAAACACTTTCTCATTTTTATTTTTATGGTATATGAAAAACTGCCCATAAAATGACTAGAATGGAATGTGGAAATCTAATTCCATGTACATATGTTTACTTAATTTTGGACCAAACATCCCAAAATTTAAAAATTAAGAACTTTAAGAAAAGAACTTCACCTTTTTGGATTTTTTTCTTTGAGGATCACTTTTCTACCTTATTCCTTTTAGAAAAAACTCCAAACTTTCAGATGCGTTAATAAGAAATGTAATGTTTCAAATATACTGTGTTTTGTGACATGGCTAAAACCCCAACATAAGCCATGCATAGGGTAGGCACTTCATAAACATTTGTTGATTTTGATTTTGCTATCTTGATTCTGCTATGATGCCCGCCCCACGAAGTGAGTATGACAGATACAGAAACCAAAGTGCCAACAACTCTGGGGATAAAACAAAGAAGGATGGAGAAATAAAAATGGATCAGAAGGATCAAAGTAGGGTATGTTCATCTTGCCAACAGTATTTTCTGTCAGTAAACAAAGGCCAATCTAGCAATGTCATATGTTGTTTTAAAGAGAAATGATATTTTTTCTTTAGCTGCTTACTTCACCTCTTTAGCTCTAATCAGTTCCACATGCTTCATGGTATTCCCTAAATCCGTACCAGTAAATCTTAGGGGCCCCAAAGCTGAAGACCCTTTCAGTAACTAGGTGATCTAAAGTGTATTGGTTTGCTTGGGCTGCTGTAACAAAGTACCATGCAGTGGATGGCTTAAACAACAGGTATGTGTTGTCTCACATTTCCCGGGTCCAAAATCCAGGTGTCATCAGGATTGATTGCTTCTCAGGGCTAAGAGGGAAGCTGTGTTCCAGGTCACTCTCCTTGTCTTATAGATGGCCATCTTCTCCCTGTGCCTCCTCACAGAGTCTTCCCTCTGTGTATCTCACTATTCAAATTTGTCCTTTTTATAAGGACATCAGTCATACTGGATTAGGGCCCACCGTGACGACTTCACAGTTCAACCCATGACAGTATGCAAGGTGCAGTGAGGGCACTTTCAGTTAAATAGCACCATCTTTTTTTTTTTTTCAATATATGAAATTTATTGTCAAATTGGTTTCCATACAACACCCAGTGCTCATCCCAAAAGGTGCCCTCCTCAATACCCATCACCCACCCTCCCCTCCCTCCCACCCCCCATCAACCCTCAGTTTGTTCTCAGTTTTTAAGAGTCTCTTATGCTTTGGCTCTCTCTCACCCTAACCTCTTTTTTTTTTTCCTTCCCCTCCCCCATGGGTTTCTGTTAAGTTTTTCAGGATCCACGTAAGAGTGAAAACATATGGTATCTGTCTTTCTCTGTATGGCTTATTTCACTTAGCATCACACTCTCCAGTTCCATCCACGTTGCTACAAAGGGCCATATTTCATTCTTTCTCATTGCCACGTACTACTCCATTGTGTATATAAACCACAATTTCTTTATCCATTCATCAGTTGATGGACATTTAGGCTCTTTCCATAATTGGGCTATTGTTGAGAGTGCTGCTATAAACATTGGGGTACAAGTGCCCCTATGCATCAGTACTCCTGTATCCCTTGGGTAAATTCTTAGCAGTGCTATTGCTGGGTCATAGGGTAGGTCTATATTTAATTTTTTGAGGAACCTCCACACTGTTTTCCAGAGTGGCTGCACCAATTTGCATTCCCACCAACAGTGCAAGAGGCTTCCCGTCTCTCCACATCCTCTCCAGCATCTATAGTCTCCTGATTTGTTCATTTTGGCCCCTCTGACTAGCGTGAGGTGATATCTGAGTGTGGTTTTGATTTGTATTTCCCTGATAAGAAGCGACATTGAGCATCTTTTCATGTGCCTGTTGGCCATCCGGATGTCTTCTTTAGAGAAGTGTCTATTCCTGTTTTCTGCCCATTTCTTCACTGGGTTATTTGTTTTTCGGGTGTGAAGTTTGGTGAGCTCTTTATAGATTTTGGATACTAGCCCTTTGTCCGATATGTCATTTGCAAATATCTTTTCCCATTCCGTTGGTTGCCTTTTAGTTTTGTTGGTTGTTTCCTTTGCTGTGCAGAGGCTTTTATATCTTCATAAGGTCCCAGTAGTTCACTTTTGCTTTTAATTCCCTTGTCTTTGGGGATGTGTCAAGTAAGAAATTGCTGCGGCTGAGGTCAGAGAGGTCTTTTCCTGCTTTCTCCTCTAGGGTTTTTATGGTTTCCTGTCTCACATTCAGGTCCTTTATCCATTTTGAATTTATTTTTGTGAATGGTGTGAGAAAGTGGTCTAGTTTCAATCTTCTGCATGTTGCTGTCCAGTTCTCCCAGCACCATTTGTTAAAGTGTCTGTCTTTTTTCCAGTGGATGTTCTTTCCTGCTTTGTCAAAGATGAGTTGGCCATACGTTTGTGGGTCTAGTTCTGGGGTTTCTATTCTATTCCATTGGTCTGTTGTGGTCCATTGTGTCTGTTTTTGTGCCAATACCATGCTGCCTTGATGATTACAGCTCTGTAGTAGAGGCTAAAGTCTGGGATTGTGATGCCTCTTGCTTTGGTCTTCTTCTTCAAAACTACTTTGGCTATTCGGGGCCTTTTGTGGTTCCACATGAATTTTAGGATTGCTTGTTCTAGTTTCAAGAAGAATGCTGGTGCAGTTTTGATTGGGATTGCATTGACTGTAGATAGCTTTGGGTAGTATTGACATTTTGACAATATTTATTCTTCCAATCCATGAGCATGGAATGTTTTTCCATTTCTTTATATCTTCTTCAATTTCCTTCATAAGCTTTCTATGGTTTTCAGCATACAGATCTTTTACATCTTTGGTTAGATTTATCCCTAGGTATTTTATGCTTCTTGGTAAATAGCACCATCTTTAATGGTGTCAATAGAGATACATGAAATTCTATAAATCATTTACATAACTTAGATAAACCTCAGTTTGCTAGAGACCAGTTTCTCAACTTTAAAAAAAAAGGAATGTCTTCTATTTATTTTAAATTTTTATTATTTTTATTTTCTAGCTTCAACATTTTTTAAAGTCTTGAGGCATAATGGACATACTATATTAGTGTCAGGCATACAGCATAATGGTTCAGTACTTGTATACGTTGTAAAATGATCAACACAAGTCTAATTAACACCCATCACCTTACATTGTTACAAAAAATTATTTTTCCTGTGTTGAGAACTTTTAAGATCTAATCTCAGCAACTTTCAAATATGAAATACAGTATTATTAACTATACTCACCATGCTGTACATAACATTTACATTCAACTTTAGTTATCTTAGTAATTTTTATGATTTAAGCCCTTCTTTTGAAAGCAGTAGTAAATGAGAAGCCTGAGATGGAAATTGTCCTTGTTAGCTGCCTTCATTTTTTTCCTCCCCATGCATTCAAGTTACCCATGCATGCCAAGGGTATGTATGTTTATGCCTTCTTAAAAATCTCAGCTTTGGAGTATAAATTTTTAGCTGTGTTCAAGGATAAATGACCAGACATGAAACAAAAACAACTCCAAGGAAATATCTTTTACTATTTAGAAGGTAGTGGAAATAATAAGAGACTCTTAATGATAGAAAACTAAGGGTTGCTGGAGGGTAGGTGCGCAGGGGAATGGGCTAAATGGGTGATGGCATTAAGGAGGGCACTTGTTGGAATGAGCACTGGGTGTTAATGTGTAAATGATGAATCACTAAATTCTACTCCTTAAACCAATACTACACTATAAATTGAACCTAAGTTAAAAAAAAAGAAGTTAGTGGTAATAAAACCATTCACAAATTACAGTGCTAATTATTCATTCATTCATTTATTCATTCATACAACAAACAGCTATGGCATGTCCTCTATATGTGAGGCACTGTTCCAAGTGCTTGGGAATTCATAGTTGAGCAAGTGAGTACTCTGACCCAAAGACTTCAAAAGATATTGCAAAAGTGTATATGGTTTTTTATTAACACTTGTCTCTCATTCACTCTTTCGTATTACCCAGCTAATTATATAGTTAATTTAAAAAAATGATTTGTGTTTTACAAAGTCTTTCATACTTTGACATCAGTTTGCTGTTTTGGCTTTTCTAATACTTTTGAATCATGACTTAGGTTTTCCTATCAGACTGATGGATGGAGAAAATAAGAAAGAAGGACGAGTGGAGGTTTTCATCAATGGCCAGTGGGGAACAATTTGTGATGATGGGTGGACTGATAAGGACGCAACTGTGATTTGTCGCCAGCTTGGCTACAAGTAAGAAAAACCTAATTATTTGGAATGGTTACTTGATGAACATTTCTAACTATTCAGGTTTGTTCTAATGAGTTATTTCTTACCTAAAATTAATTTCTGTGAATCAATTGAAAATACTGGCAGCATGCTGACTTGATTCAGAATTGTGAAGAGATACTAATTAGAGTCTATTTAAATTTTTCTATTCTCCTATAAGCCATATATACTGTTATATAAGAAATGTAGCTTTTGGAGTGCCTGGCAGGCTCAGTCCATAGAGCATGCAACTCCTGATCTTAAGGTCCTGAGTTCAAGCCTCACGTTGGGCCTAGAACTTAATTGTTTTATTTTTTAGAAATACATATTTTGTATTTTATTTTTTATTTTATTTTAGAGAGAGGGTGTTTCAGCAGGGGAGAAGGGCAGAGAGACAGAGGCAGAGAGAGAGAGAGAGAGAGAGAGAGAGAGAGAGAGAAGGAGACTTACGCAGGCTCTACACTCAGTGCAGAGCCTGACGTGGGACTCAATCCCATGACCGGGGGATCATGACTTGAGCTGAAATCAAGAGTTGGACACTCAACCAACTGAGCCACCCAGGTGCCCTGGGCTTAGAGCCTACTTAAAAAAAATGTAGCTTTTATATAATAGCAAATAATCTAATATTCATAATACTGCTTGTGTCAGGCAGAGGTGTTAACCTTTTCTCTATGATTTAGGTTTCAATACTCTAGCCTTTTAAGAGACTCTGGGGTTATGAAATTGTACTTAGTTCTCCTTATTCACAGTAGTTCCACTCTCTAAAATTACAGTAAAACACTGCATTAGCTAATGCTCAGCCATTGCTTCTAGAGTTAAGGTTGAACAAGGCAGTGCTCTGCCTTCTCATTTTAGCTCTCAATCTTGGAAACAATTAAGAATTTTGTGGTCTGTTAGTACTTTTTTTAAAATTTATTTTGCATTTTTATGCTTTTTTTGTTAATCATTTCACTGTTTAAAATGCCCCCTGAGCACAGTGCTGAAGTGCTATCTAGTGCTACCTAGCATTATTAAGTGGAAGAAGGCTATGATTGTGATGTGCCTTATGGAGAAAATACAGGTGTCGGATAAGTTTCACTGAAGCATGAGTAATAGTGCAATAAACATGGCACTAAATAGACTGGGAAAAGGACACTTGTTTCAGTTTGAGAGCTGAAATAAACAAGCAGATTATCTTCTTCTGACGCCTCAGCTGGGCAATGCACATTTTTTGAGGCTTTGTGCATGTCTGCAAATGACTGAAAGCACCGTGAGTATTGATTTGGCGGCTACAAATATATGTAACATGTTACAGTATAGAGGATATAAAATTGAAATGAATATTGAAATTGAAATGAATTGATGAACTCAGATTACTAATATTGGTTTGGATTTTTAAAAAAATCTTTAATTATACATCTATGCATATCTTAAATATTGATAAATTTAACTGGTTATTCTATGCAGAATACATTTTTCTTTAAAAAAATTTTTTTTACATTTATTTATTTATTTTGAGAGAGACAGAGATAGTGCAAGTGGGGGAGGGGCAGAGAGAGGGAGACAGCGAATCCCAAGCAGGCTCCACACTGCCAGCTTAGAGCCTGATGAGGGGCTTAAACCCACGAAACTGTGAGATCATGACCCGAGCCGAAACCAAGAGTCAGACGCCCAACTGACTGAGCCACCCAGGCGCCCCAATACATTTTTATTTTTAAAAGTATTTCTAATTTAATGAAAATTCAAATGTTTTTTTCTTAATTTTTAATTCAAAGTTGTTTTTGGTTACCCAGAAACAACTTCAATTTCCTGCTCAGTTTTGGACCTGGTTGTAATTCCAATTGTCTTATGGTAAATGGGTCCATTATTTGGGATCTAGATTTTCAGTATTCAGATAGGTATATGACATAGATTTTCAGCTTTCAAATTATGAGGGATAGAAGTAAGATAGGAAGAGTTTATGTTAGATGCCTCGGTGAACTCTGTCAACGATTTATTTCCTTTGCTAACTACTTTTCTAACACTCCTTCCTTTATTTGAAAAAAATATATTATTTTTCTTACATTGCATTCAGAGTGAATTTATCCAAAATCAGCCATTAAAGTACAGCAAAACCTTGGTTTGTGAGCATAATTCATTCAGGAAACATGCTTATAATCCAAAGCACTTGTATGTCAGAGAGAATTTCCCCATAAGAAATAATGGAAACTCAGATGATTCGTTCCACAACCCAAAAATATTCATATAAAAATGATTACAGTACTGTAATATAATACAAAATAATAAAGAAACTACAAAATATAAAGAAAAATAAACTAACCTACACTTACCTTTGGAAATCTTTGTGGCTGGTGTGAGGGAGACAAGAGGAGGATTATTGTGTAGGACTACTTTCACTGTCACTAACTGCTACCTATTGGCTCGATGGAATCTTCTTCTTTTTGTGCAACTTTACCAAGTTGGAACCTATCCAATGACCTTGAATGAAGCAAAGCATTCCTAAGCTTACTCTTGTATGGAAAAGTGAAGGACTGTCCATAGGTACTTTGAAGTGACAAAAAATACACTAGTCCCGTTGTGGGCACATTCCAGTGTTCTAAAAAATCACTGATTTCTGCCAAACACCACATCCTGAGACCAAGCATGGGAGCATGGGAGATGATCACCCACAATCCTCCAGTGAGAGAGAACCACTGACTCAGTCATGATCATGTGACATTTAGCATCACGTACTACTCGTGTTGCAGGACATCGCTCGTTTCTCAAGTTAAAATTTATTAGAAATGTTGTTCATTTCGTGGAACACTCGCAGAACAAGTTACTTGCAATCCAAGGTTTTACTGTATATTGCTGTTTGAGACTGGTTACTTGGCTAACTTTTATTTTTTATCAGAATAATCCAGGAAACCTAGTGTTATCTTTGGAAATAGGAAGGGAAAGATCAAATTGATCCTTGAATTGTGTGTCTAATCAATGAGAGGAAAAGTTCATAAGCATATCCACCAATACATTTTCACTTTAATTTCTTTCTACATTTTTTATTGCTTTTAACTTACTGGTTAGTCCATTTTACATTTAACTTAAAGTTTATTTATTTTGAGAGAAAGAGAGAGTCAAAGAGGGTAGAGAAAGAGGGAGAGAGAGACTCCAAAGCAGGCTCTGCATTGTCAGTGCAGAGCCTGATGCGGGGCTGGATCTCACAACTGTGAATCATGACCTGAGCCAAAATCAAGAGTTGTACACTTAACTGACTGAGCCACCAGGTGCCCCTATTTTGCATTTAACTTAAATGGTGAATTTCGGTAAGAAATAATATAGGTTAAGTGAACAAAGTTTGTAGCAATTTTCAATAATGGTTCTGTAAGAATTATCAAGAAAAGCATTGAAAGAAGAGCTTACTGTGTAATTGTTTCTTTAAAATAAAGTCTCCTAATAAGTAAATCAGTAATTAAATGTTATAACAAATTGGATAATCATCTTCTAGTGCACAGGGTATAATTTACCATCAAATAATATTTACATGAGAATCATGTGGCTATTTGATCAATCTAAATACACTTGAATGTTTTTATAATTTTCCACTCAGGAGAAATGGATTTCATGTAAGAACATATATACAATTGTAAACAAGTATGTGACTAGAGAATATTTTTTCCCCTAGGTCTACTTGGAATTGTTAAAAATTCTTTAATAAGGCATGTCTTTGTAGAAATCAATCCAGAAGACTTTTAAGCTGTCAAAAGGCTTGGGTGTTAGAAATAGAAGTTTCAGAGATCTGTACCCCAGCCAACTATATTATATGTGAGGCTTTGGAAATACTGAGGAAATACTCCTTGGAAATACTGAGAATCCAAACAGCATTAGACAGTATTTCCACAATGAGAGAAACAAAATGAAGTAACAAAACCAGGAAACAAGAATGGTAACTAATGTAGATATACTTAGAGTGAACAGAAAGTAAAAGGGATTATTTAATTATGTATTACATGTTACATAATGTCTGACAAAGTCTAGCATATGAGCATATTATTTTTAGAGGGCTCAGAGAGAATGTGTTGATATCAGTTACACTCGTCAAGATAGACTAAATAGCTATGATGGAAATTCCATTCTATTTGAACTTTGTGTGAATCCATTAGCATATGTTCTCAAGATGACATTGTTCTTGTACTGCGTATTTGTTTTAGTACCCCTCAAAAGAATTTGCAAAATTGTGTGTCCCTAGAGAATTAGTAGAGACCTAAAATTAAGTATATCTAGTTTTTACCTTATAATTAAATAGCTGCAAAGGATATAATTTAGTTTCTGGCATATTTGTGTATGATATTTAAAAATAGAACAGTTATATCACTTTTAATTATAATCCAATGGAATATCAGTATAATAGTGACTTGATACTGTCTGTAATCTATTTAAACAATACATGAGGGGCACCTAGGTGGCTCAGTCGGTTGAGCGTCCGACTTCGGCTCAGGTCATGATCTTGTGGTCTGTGAGTTCGAGCCCTGTGTCGGGCTCTGTGCCGACAGCTCAGAGCCTGGAGCCTGCTTCGGATTCTGTGTCTCCCTCTCTCTGCCCCTGCTCTGCTTGCACTCTGTCTCTCTCTCTCTCTTTCTCTCAAAAATATATAAACTTTTAAAAAAATTTAAAAAAATACATGAACAAGCTCTTCTTTGACCTTGAGAAATTTTACATAGTTCCTTCTCTTGAAATTGTATTTAAAATTTTCTTTCTCCACAGTATCCTAAAGTTGCAATGCTTTAAAAAACACGTGTATATGAGTATATACATATATACATACTTATGCAAATGTGTGTGTGCCTGTGTGTATGTGCATGTGTATATGTATATGGAGAGAGCAAGAGAAAGAGAGAGAAATTAAATCCTTCTAAAAAGTTCCTCTTTAGAGTTTATGATTTCTAGTATACAACCGATTAAAGACAACACAAACAAAAATTTGGTAAGTAAGTATTAAATATAGGAAATAAAAACTGAAGAAAGGTCCCATTTCTAACTTTGATGAGTTGGGTTTATGGTGCTTGGTTAAAGGAGACTTCATTGCTATCATATATTTTGAATTGTTCTTTTGACCACTTCAGAGGCTTTTAAATCTTGGGGTAATGCATTGTGGTAGGATTTGGGATGAGTGAAAAATATGTCTTTCTTTTGTGTAGTAGGAGAGGAAAATTTTGAAGAGTTGATTTTCATTTCAGCCAAACCAGTTTTAGGCGAAAATACACATGTCATTTGAGGATCTAAATACTGATTCCCATAAAGCCATGCATCCTTAGAAAGTCATCTGCTACTCCCAGGAGCACTTACATCCCAGTTTAAAGACTAATGTATTGAAATTGTCTGCTGTGAATTACTGCCTGGCTGTAGCCTAGTGGGAAGTCCCCTCCCTTTTTTCTATAGATGACACAGTCCTTAGTTGATTAAAAAAAAAAAAAAAAATTAACAAAGTTTTTTTAAATTCCACTACATTGCTGAGAATCTCTTTATTTAATCATGCACTTTTATTAGTTAAAATGTTCCCTAACTTCTATTTCTAATGTATCTAAAATGGTGCATTCTTTTAGTCTGTAAGTTGATAAATTTCTGAGAAATCATCCTTCATTTTATTTAATGGGTCTAATTTTATTTTCTATACGTTTATCTCTACCTATCATCTACTTCTATGGTATTTATGATGATTTTTTGTCTGTTCTTTGTGTACTCTTCTGTTTTTTTATATGCAAGCAACCCAATTTTCTACTTTCATTCTTTCCTTTCTTTAGTGGTTGGACACTCAGCATTCTTATTGTTTTACTGGAAGTTCTGTTAAAATTTTAGCAAACATGCTGGCATATTTTCTTACCAATTTCAGAAATTATCTGTAAGTTTCCCTTAGCATGCTATTATTTACTTTCTACCTCCACTCATCCTCACTTCCCACACTGATGGGAATCACCTGGGATTTTAATTTCAGAATGCTATTAATTTTTTATTTTCTTTGAATGATGCCTATTTGAATTTCAAAAGGCTTAACATTATACAACCACATTGTCAACAATTATTTCTGTTTTTTTTAAAAAAAAGATTAATAAAATAAGCAATATTTGGCGATTCCAACTCAGAAAAAGGAGAGAAAATACAAGTATACAAAAATACAAATATACATTAGAGAAAAGAAAAGGAATATGAGCAGATACACATATCAGGCTAAAAAATTATAGAATACTGTGAACTACTTTTAGCTAATAAATTTGGAAATCTAGATGAAACGAACAATTATGTAGGAAACCACATTTTCAACAAAAATATAATTATGAAAATTGATAGAAAACCTAAATAGATTAATGATCATGGAAGCAATGACTCTGATTTTTTTGCTGAGGAGTTTTGACTGATCTTCAATTCAGGTAATTCCCAAGTTATATAAATTGATGCAGAGTGGGAAAAAAGATGGAAATCTTTCCATTCATTTTATGAGGCTAATATAAATTTATTTCATGACTAGATAATCCAAGTATACTCACACACACATCAAGAAAACTATATTCCATCTCATTAATCTACATACAAAAATTCAAACAAAATATTAGCACATTTAATCCAATGGTGTATTTAAACAGATTTGAAGAAATGGGAGTCTATTGCAAGAATATAAAAATGGTTCAAAGTGAGGCATTCAATTAATGTATTTCAGTGTATTGTCTATAAATTAAAACAAATATGATCAACTAATAATGGCAAAACTTTATATGTTAAAAATCACCATTTCTTCCTTATGTCTCTTAGGAAGCTTAGGATAAAATAAAACTACCTTACCTTTCTATCATATTCATCAAACAGGAACAAAACAAGCATGCCTGCTATTACTTCAGTGACTCAGTATTATCTGAAAGTCCCACTATCATTAAGCATTGAGATACCAGTATTGAAAAGGAAGTCAGAATTGTTACATGAATAATGTGATTGTCCAACTAAAAAACCCAAGAGAATCAATGGGAAAGACACTAGAACTAGTGTTATTTTTTTAAAAGGCAATAGTTCCTATAAGCTAAGTAGAAAATAAAAAGAAAAAAAGATCATTTAGAGGGTACAAAAACCAAAAACCAAACAAAAAACCCAAAAACTACCCAACTAGGAACAATCACAAGAATTGAGACCTATATGAAAAAAAGTAAATCTTTACAAAGGTAGAAAAGTTAATAAGTGATATACAACAATCCTGAATGGGAAGAAGAATAGAGATTAATCTATTCATTAAATGCTGCCCTTATAAAAATCGTTTTATTTTTCTTGGTGTGGCTGAGGGTAGGGGTGTGGAGAGGAACTTGACTTCAAAAGTCATCTGGAATCAAATCCATATGGTACGGGCACAGGAATAGGCAAGAAGTCAACGATACTAACTACAGCAGTGATTATCAAACGATACTAACTACAGCAGTGATTATCAACCTCAGGTGTACACTAAGATCACATTGAGAGTTAAAAGAATATTACCCCCATGACCAGCCCCATTCCCATGGATTTTACTTTAATTGATGTCAGGTGGGGTTCAGGTTTTGCTATAATATAAAAGCTTCCAAAGGTAATTTTAATGTGTAGCCAAGATAGGGGATTACTGTATCGTAAAGACCAAAAAATGACTTATGTACATGTAAGCATGATAAATGTTAAATTATAAAGACTTTTAGAGGCACCTGGGTAGCTTAATCGATTAAGTGGCTGGCTTCAGCTCAGGTCATGATCTCATGGCTCGTGGATTCGAGCCCAGCGTCGGACTCTGTGCTGACAGCTCAGAGCCTGGAGGCTGCTTCGGATTCTGTGTCTCCCTCTCTCTCTGCCCCTTCCCTACTCATGCTCTGTCTCTCTCTGTCTCTAAAATATATAAAAACACTTAAAAAACATTTTTTAAAAAGCCTTTCAAATCAGTGGGAAAAGTTATTGGGACAATGACCTTAGGGACAAAAATAAAACTATATCCCATACTAACACTAAGCAGAAATAAATTCCAGATAGATCAGAACTATGATGCACAAAATAAAGCAGAAAAACTTTTCTTTGAATAATCACATTTTAATTATACATATTTCAAATGAATAAGTTGCTTCCCAAAGACCTGCCCTGTATTCAGCAATATATATCCAGAACCTTAAAAAATGTTTATATCTGTTGAACAAAAATACTACTTCTGGGAAGAAATCTAAGCTGTCCACAAAAACTTCTGTTTAAGAGTGTGTGTGTAACAGACTCTTAAATAAGAACAAACAGAGGGTTACTGGAGGGGTTGTGGGAGGGGGGATGGGCTAAATGGGTAAGGGGCATTAGGGAATCTACTCCTGAAATCATTGTTGCACTACATGCTAACTAATTTGGATGTAAATTTAAAAAAATAAAATTAAAAAAAAAAAAGAAAGAAAACAAACTGATGGTTACCAGAGGGGAGGTGGGTGAAATAGGTGGTGGGGATTAAGGAGTGCACTTGGGATAAGCACCAGGTGATGGAACTGAAATCATGATATTGTAGATGTGAAACCAATATAACACTGTATGTTAACTATACTGGAATTTAAAATAAAATTACATTTAGAAAAAAAGAAAGTGTGTGTGTGTGTATAATTATAAAAAGTCTTGAATTTTAAAAGTAAATGTGCAGCAGCGGGGAAATAAACTCTAATTTTTCTATGTTAAAGTTTGATGTAGAACTCCCTGAATAGGAATCACCTAGAGCTTATGAAAAAATAGATTTCTAAGTCCCACTGGTGATACACTCACTCAGAATCAACCCAAGTGGTCTTTTAAGTACTCTGAAGTTTGAGATCCACTACACTAATGTGTACAATGAATTTTTTTAACCACTAAAAATTATAGTTAGTTTTTTCCCCATAAATATGTACAGGAAGGGAATGTACCCGGATGCTAACAGTGTGTTGTTGGGAATTTTTATATTTTTATTTGTAAATTTGATACAGTGAGCATTTATTACTTCCATAGTTATTAAATAAGTTTTATATTAAAAAAGATTTACTCTAAGGGTACTGTAAGAATCATCTGTTTGGGCATAGGGTTTTTTTACAACTTACTAGTAGCTGTATCAGTTTTTTTCTTTTTCTTTTCTTTTTTAATTTATTTATTTATTTTGAGAGAGAGCACAAGCAGGGGAGGGGCAGAGAGAGAGGGAGAGAGAGACTCTCAAGCAGGCTTCGCACCCCACGCTGAGCCTGATGTGGGGCTCAGTCTCACAACCATGAGATCATGACTTGAGCCGAAATAAAGAATCAGGTGCTTAACCAACTCAGCCACCCAGGTGCCCTGTGTCAGTTTTGAAGTGAATGTGTTGCCAACCACAAGCATGTGAGACCAGTTCTCATTGCTGAAGAGGGTCATTCAAATTAATTTCTCAGATGATTTGTATCAATAAACTTTGCTAAATTTCTTGCATAATTATAAGGAAAGTATAATAATTTTATCTTCGTTAAGTAGAATATATTTTGATGTCAGAAATCTGGGCCAAATTGTCATTTTTAATGAGTCAGTTTCTTTTGATTTGACACCTGCCTTTTGCCTGTTTTTCTCTTGGGTTGTTAAGGTTTTAAAACTTTTTTTAATGAATTTTGAGAATTCTTTTTATTTTGTATGAGAATCGATTCTATTGGATAGATTCACCAACAAATATATTTGTGAATATGTAATACAATATATGCATCAACTTTTTAATTTATCTTTTGACTTTCCTTAGGGTTGTTTTTAGTAAAGTAGCATTCTTAATTTTTATTGAATAAATTAGTCCTTTAATTTAAAGTATACCATCTGTGTCTTGTTTAATAAATCTTTCCCTACTTGAAGTTGTAAGGATAACTCAAAATAAAACTTTGCTTTCGTAATTTTGCCATCTATTTATCAGGAATTGAGTTTTGAATGTGGTGTTAGTTTGAAATATTTCACTTTCAGCTTTTATATTTGGATATTTAAAAAGCAGTACTGTGTAATTAAGAACAAACAACAAAAAAGTAACATACCAAAGTAAATGTTCCTTCTATTTGTGATTCCTGGTTTTCTTTTTCTTCTAAAAATCAGATGTTTTTACTTTTAAAGTAGTCTTTAAAATGTTTAGTTCCCTGGGTTATTATCTAACCTCATAATTTTCTTAGCAATTTTAACCAATTTTAAAAACACTGTTATGGTCTTTAAGAAAATTTTGAGATGATTTTTTTTCCTGCTTAAACTAGAGTTTAAGGGGCACCTGGGTCACTCAGTGGGTTAAGTGTCCAACTCTTGGTTTCAGCCCAGGTCACATTTTATGCAAGATTGAGCCCTGGGTCGGGCTCTGTGCTGACAGCATGGAGCCTGCTTGGGATTCTCTCTCTCCCCTCTCTCTTTGTCCCTCCCCTGCTTATGTGCATGTGTTCACTCTCTCTCTCTCAAAGTAAATAAATAAACTTTATTATTAAAAAAAAAAAAATGACCTCGTAGTTGTGAGATTTAGCCCCACTTTGGGCTCCAGGCTGGGTGTTGGAGCCTGCTTAAGATTCTCTTTCCCTCTCCTTTAGTCCCTCCCCCTCATAAAAAATAAAGTAAAGGGGTGCCTGGGTGGCTCAGTTGGTTGAGCATCTTAGTCTTGATTTCTGCTCAGGCCGTGATCTTACAGGGTTGTGGGATTGAATCCCAATCATGGGATTGAGCATGTAGCCTGTTTAAGATTCTCTCTCTCTGCCTCTCTCCCCCATCATGTGCTCTCTCTCTCTGTCTCAAAAAACAGAGCATGTAGTCTGCTTAAGATTCTCTCTCTGTCTCTACCTCTCTCCCCCGTCATGCATGTGTGCTCTCTCTCTCTCTCTCAAAACAGAATAAAAATGAAATAAAAAAATGTTAAATAGTTGAAATTAGGGGTGCCTGGCTGGCTCAGTCGGTTAAGCATCTGACTTTGGCTCAGGTCACGATCTCGTGGTTCTTGAGTTCAAGCCCTATGTGGGGCTCTGTGCTAACAGCTCAGAGCCTGGAGCCTCCTTCAGATTCTGTGTCTCCCTCTCTCTCTACCCCTTGCCTGCTCACACTCTGTCTCTCTCTCTCAAAAATAAAATATTTTTTAAAAATTAAAAAATAATAAAAAATAAAAAATTGAAATTAAAAACAAAAACTAGAGTCAAAGACTATCATTAATTTTTGACATGCCATTATATGTGACTTTCTTAGCAGAACTTAAATTAGAGGCACCCAGGGCAGTAAAGAAACTGTGAGCTAGCAAAACAAAGAAGGTAGAGTTATTACCTCTTTTAAGCTTGTTTTTGATAGTCATGAAATAAAATTTTTTTAGCATACATAGATGCTAAGTTTAATACACTAAAATTAATTGAATGAGAGTATATGTTGTGATGTGTTAAAATGTATGAGTGACTGGTTCTCCACATCCTCAAGAACGCTCTGTTTCCAGGGGCCCTGCCAGAGCAAGAACCATGGCTTACTTTGGGGAAGGGAAAGGCCCCATCCATGTGGATAATGTGAAGTGCACAGGAAATGAGCGGTCCCTAGCTGACTGTATCAAACAAGATATTGGAAGACATAACTGCCGCCACAGTGAAGATGCAGGAGTCATTTGTGATTATTTTGGCAAGAAGGCAACAGGTAACAGTAATAAAGGTAAGTCATTTTCCAGGGCCTATACAAGTCAAAGAGTGTTCTTCACTTGATTAGTATCAGCAGTACTTTGATAACAAAAGTCTCCTTCATAAGACTGTATATAATCCCTGGTTCCTTGTGCTCGTACTAAGAGGCAGTGGTTTCCTGACAAATCTGACTGGATGGGGCTTACAGGGAGAGCAGAGCTCAGGGGCAAGAGTGGATTTACAGGATTTGTAATCTCTGGCATTCGGCCCTTTCCAGGTTCTCAGCCATTTCTGTACCATTCCTTCTCTGGATGTAATAAAACTGTCAAACTTGTCGGTATCCTTGAAGATTTAGAACTGATAATTACTTCACAAAAACAAGGCCAGAAATGACAATTTAAAGATATGGCATAGAAAGGAACTTCTTCTTCCACTCTCACTAGTATTTTAAACAATAGAGATACATTTAAAAGTAATTGCAAAAAGAAGGTTATCTTTTGTAGATTTTATTCTCTGAAATTAAAAAATGTAAGGGAAATGAGAAATAATCTTTCAGTACAACACAGTAATAGGTGTTTTATACTTAAATAGAAAGGTCATTGAAAGCTGAGTGTAACTTTTATGAAACAAATACTGCTTTAGAATAAAGAAGTAGCTATTTTGTAGAAAACTGTGGTTACATTTTATGAATAGAACAATGATCTCTTTATGTGTTTTGAAAGCTCAGAGTTTTGATCATTGGATTTTCTGAAAAGTAGGTGTATCTGTATTTAAACATTCTCTTCCTCTAACATCTTTTAATTGCTAAAGACAATGCAAAAATGAACTGGATGTTGTTAATATGATTCTTCACTGTCTGAGGAGCTTTTGAGTATGAAGAGTACTTACAACCTTTTGTGCTTTGTTTTATATACACACACACACACACACACACACACACATACACACATAATCGGCTTACTAAATCATATATTTAATATTATTAAATAGTATACTTATATACAAGTAGTAATTATAACTTATTAAAGTGCCTTCAGTAATTTAAACTATAGTTAAAAATTGAATATAATTCTTTGGATTATGTCAAATTTCTTAAGTGGTAGAAAAACATAAAAATTCAATAATTGTAAAATGATTTTGGTTTGGATTCTCTCTCTCTGCCTCTCCCGCACACTATTTCTCTCAAAATAAATAAGTAAACTTAAAAAAAAATATTTCCTCTTAGACAAGCTGGATTACATAATTTGGTTTGTTAACCTACTGATTTTGTATTGAGGCTCAAGACCTAGAGACTTCTATAAGGGGACTGAAACTCAAGGCATTGGTTATTGGTCATCTGATGGGATCCTTTTATAAATGAATTTCATTTTGCTTAAAAAATTTTTTTTTGTAGCCGTGGATTTTACGCCTTATTAGATTTTACACTTTTGCAATCTGGTGCTTTGCCCTGGAATGATGTAAACTTTCAGTTTTGCTTGCTCAGTATTACATCATTCTTTATCTTGGCCTTATATACATTGACCTGACTTGGACCATTATTTGAAACTTATGTTTTTCTAATATCTTATAATTTGCTGTGTCATCTAGAGGATTCATATCCTAAGAGATGAGAATTAAAGTTTGACAGCATGCCTCTGAGATCACTTGGCAAATTGGTGATCTTGGTAAACATTGTTTAACCTTTTTCTCCATGAAAAAATAACTAGTGTTGATTCCCTACTGAGCTCACTTCTACCTGGTTATTATGGGGGAATATTAGTGCAGACTAGATTTTCATGCTCTTGGCACAATTCCCCACCTTCTCTTCTTACACAGATAGAAAAAGTGTCAATCTATACTTGGTACACATGTACTTAACCAAAGAAACAAAATACCCCTGTAGAGATTCCCCTCCTTCTAAAATTATTTTTAAAATAGCTATACTTTGGGGCACCTGGGTGGCTCAGTCGGTTGAGCATCCGACTTCGGTTCAGGTCATGATCTCACAGTCTGTGAGTTCGAGCCCCGCGTTGGGCTCTGTGCTGACAGCTCAGAGCCTGGAGCCTGCTTCAGATTCTGTGTCTCCCTCTCTCTCTGCCCCTTCCCTGCTCATGCTCTGTCTCTCTCTGTCTCAAAAAATAAATAAAAACATTAAAAAAAATTTTTTTTAAATAGCTATACTTTATTTTATTTACTTTCTTTTGTATACCACCTTTTCATATATTTTCGTTCTTAATTCTTTTTTTATGCTCTTGTGAGAGTCTGTTATCTTGGGAAATTTGACTGTATTTCCTAAAATGCCACTTTGTTTAGTAAACCCTTTCCATATAATAATATGCTATATGAGTAAATATAAATGTAGATATAGATCAGAATCCCATTCTAAGTTACATTTTTATAAGTGGCCTGGAAAGTGTTGTATGTGAAAAGCAAATTACTTAGACCTGTAATACCTTTGCAATTCTCTTGTTTTGTTTAATGTTCCTGCACTCCGAAACAGTCTCTGTAATCAGCAGAGGGAGGGCTGTAGGCGCCCGTGGGATGACATGCCAGACAGGGTCACAGCTGAATGTGGGAAACCTCATAAAGTTCCTTGTCTGCTTGTGAATTCTTGTTGCCTTGGCTAAATGAGAAGACTTTTCTTTTCTTTTCTTTTTTTTTTTTTTAATTTTTTAATGTTTATTTATTTTTGAGAGACAGAGCACAAGCGGGGGAGGGGCAGAGAGGCAGGGAGACACAGAATCCAAAGCAAGTTGCAGGCTCTGAGCTGTCAGCACAGAGCCCAACACGGGGCTCCAACTCATGAACTGTGAGATCATGACCTGAGCCAAAGTTAGTCGCTTAACCAACTGAGCCACCCAGGCGCCCCAGCTTTTAATTTGTATTATAAGAGAAGGTATCCTATAATTTGAGGAGAAAAGATGTTTTAAAATAGAGAAAGAAACGGCAGGAGACTGTGTCACTTGTGTCTTTGTCACACTGTCAGCAATACGACAGTCTGATTAATAACCTCTGTCTGCTTCAGAATCCCTCTCATCTGTTTGTGGTTTGAGATTACTGCACCGTCGGCAGAAGCGGATCATTGGTGGGAAAAATTCTTTAAGGTAAAAGGTCCTTCAGAGATTTTACATATTACAAAACTATTTATGTACATGCAGTGTTACAATTTGGGGGTTTTTCTACTATGATATGAGGGATTTATTTTACTTACTTAATTTCCTAAATTAAATCCAGATTACATGTTTTTTTTTCTTTTAATCTACACTTACTTTATGTAGACTGTGTTCTTAGATCACTACCTCCTGATTTATACAATAGATACGTTGCTGAAAAGTTGTTGTTGAATCTCACTAAGAGGAGGTCTGAAAAATATGTAACTACAAAATTCATTTAATTTAGAATATATTTGTTTTAGACTTGACTCTTTTAAATGTTTTTTTTTGTTTTTTGTTTTTTTTTTTTTGTTGCGTTTACTAATGGAAACCCAGTACTTTGCTTAATGAAATACTTCTTCGGGCTGCTTAGGTGAGGTAGTGAGGAGAGAAAATACACTTCAAGCAATGAAATATCGAGAAGACTGAGTTTTTTCCATGAGTGTCAGAGGTGGGTGGGATGCATACAAATGTCCATAAGCAGATCTTCAGTGTGGTCTGCTCCAGGTTGTAGGGGTACCATTTTCAAAGTAGGGAGATATCTTACCTGCTAGGGTCCCTTTTATGTGGCTTTCCTCCCACCTGCAAGCCTTCCAAGTCATTGTCTTAATGGATGCTTTTCTTTGCTTTTCTCCCTTATACGGACTCAAGTGGCTTACTTTCTTCTTAGGGGTGGTTGGCCTTGGCAAGTGTCCCTCCGGCTTAAGTCATCCCATGGAGATGGCAGGCTCCTTTGTGGGGCCACGCTCTTGAGTAGCTGCTGGGTCCTTACAGCAGCACACTGCTTCAAGAGGTATGTGTCCACCTTTCCAAACAAGTCCATTGGGTTCTTATTTGACAGTGCTTCCAATTCCTTCCTGCTCCATAGCATACTAGAAACTTGGGGTGACAGAGCCAGGCTACCAGTCTTCTTTACCTGTGCCCACGGCACTGTGGAAGTGGGGGAGGTAACAGAAGGAGCAACGAGAGCCCTCTGGAAGCTACTTGCTACGCCAGTGTTAAAGCAAACTCTGTATTTGGGGGAAGAGAAGATGCATTTTGGGAGGGGAGGCAGCTATGTTAGTGCTTCCCTCAAGAACTTATCTGAGGGTGAAATCATATCCCAGTAGACCTAGAGGAGATCTCAGATGACCCAGTAGTGGATACTAAGAGTAGGGAGTGAAGTTTTTATTATTTTTTGATCCTTTGGATCTTGGTGTTTTGTGTCTTTTAGATTTCTCTATTTGTACCTTCTAGACAGTCCAGGTTGCATCCTGATTATTTCATCTCCCAAACATTTTATCACTTCAGTCTGAAGTCTTCCCAGTTGAGAGGGGAGGCCATACAGAGAAAAATGGTGTGCCAGAGTCACACTGCTCATGGTGGCAGTGTCTGCACTAGGACCTGGCTCTCCTTTGTTCTTGTCCTGTGTTCTTTTGTGGGCCTGACTAATGGCCATTTCCTCAGCATGAATTTTGGGATTTAAAAATGTATACCAATCCTTGGCAAAATATTGATAATTAGTGAAGCAAGGTGATGATACAGGAGTTTCACTGTGTTATTCTAATTGTGTATATTTGAAAATGGTCATAATAAAAAGTCTTATATAAAATGTATAACGTGTCATTGAAAAATTCTTACAAGCAAGAATTTGTTTTATATTTTTCCATATGTGATACAAGGCTTCACTATACATTTACAATTTATCCATATAGATTTTGTTCACTTTAACCACCATGTGAATTTTAACTCCTATTGTAAGGCTAAATCACAATTTATTTAGTTCCCTACTAATGGATAGTTAGTTGGTTTCAATTCTTTCACTATGAAAAAACAATGCTGTAATAGACATCTATTGTATGTCTCATTGGGTACACATATGTGGGAGCATTTTGCTAGAGTATGGGCACAATTCAGTTTTACTTAGCACTATTAATTTATTTTCTAAAGTAATTGCATCCATTTATATCATGGCAGTAGGTAAGTCCATTTCCTCAAGTCCCCACTTCAACTTGATATTATCTATCAACATTTTTAGTTTTTGTCAATCTTAGACTTTTTGGATTTCTTTTCAGTTCCACTTCCCTGATTAGTGTCTTCCTCTTTCATGAATTTCTTTGTTCATATTCTTTGCTTATCTTTCTATTGGATTGTCTTTTTGAAATTGATTTAAAAAATTTGTTCTGTGCACAGAGTCTTTGTTGTTATGTGTTACAAATACCTTTTCTCAGTCTGGGGTTATGTCCTATCCACTTGTTTAAAATCTTTTTCTTATGAAGATATTTTAATATCTTCATTTAATATGTTTAATATGTGTCAATTTTTTAAGTTTGATAAAATCTTTTATATTTATTTAAAATATCCTTTCCTAGGGGCACCTGGGTGGCTCAGTCGGTTAACTGTCTGACTTTGGCTCAGGTCATGATCTCACAGTTTGTGAGTTCGAGCCCCCCCCCCCCCCCCCCCCGCCCCATCAGGCTCTGTGCTGACAGCTCAGCTCGGAGCTCGGAGCCTGGAGCCTGCTTCCGATTCTGTGTCTTCTTCTCTTTCTGCCCCTCCCCCACTTGTGTTCTGTCTCTATCAAAAGTAAATATTAAAAAAAAATTTTAAATATCCTTTCCTAGCCCCACATGATGAAGATTTTATCTTACTTCTTCACTAAGAAAATGTATAATTTTGTTCATGTTTAGGTTTTTAATCTGTTTACTGTTTATTTTTTGTATACATAGTATGAGAAAGGAGCCTCATTTTCTACTTTCATGGATAGTTTACCAGCACTTTGTATTGAACATTACATTCTTTTTAAAAAAAATTTAAATATTTTTTTGTATCTAATGATGGAGCTTTATTTTTTCTTTTCTTCTTCTTTTTTTTAAGTTAAATCTTAGTTATGAACGTTACATTCTTTACCCAAAGATTTATGTCAATTATCTTGTATGCTCAGTTCTCATATATCTTTGTTTCTAGGATCTCTATTCATTTCCTCTTATCTATTTTGGTAAACATTTATGAAGTAATCTTCCATTTGTAAAGTGTGCAGAAGACACATATCTGTATTTTACATAGCCTTTGTCATTTCTGGGATAATAATTGAGTTTGAGAGTTCACCTATATATCAGTGGGTTTAATACATTCATGTGTTACATCAACGGCACACACAATAAAGATTATATTCATTCATTGACTTAACAAAAATTTAATATTCCCAGGAATATGCTATAGGATATAGTGGAGAGAAGACAGATAAGGATCATTGCTATGATAAGAATTCTCAGGGTAGCTATAGGAACCCAGAAGAGGGAGATATTGATATTGCTGATAAAATAGTATCAAAAAAAAATTCAGGGCACAATTTTTAAAGTGTGGTCTTTCCACCACAATATTAGATACATTTAGCTTGTTAAAAATTCAGATTCCTGGGCCCCTCCTCCAGATCTACTGAATCTTTAGAGCCAAGCCTCAGGAGTTGGCATTTTTATCAAGCATCTCTGATGATCCTTCTCAACACTAAAGGTTAAGACCCACTTGCCTAGTGGATAAAACAGAATATGATCTGGATATGTTTGAGGAATGATGATGAGGAAGAATGTAATAGAGCTCGTAGGATACTTATCCATGTCCTATTCAACATATTAATCACAAAACTAAAAAAGGACACTGATGGTAAATTAATTATATTTTTGGATGCCAGAAGATTGGGAGAGACACATATTGGAAGATAGGATACATGATGGGAAAAGGTCTTGATAGTTTGATCCTAACAAGCAGTGCAGAATAAGAAGGAAGTAAAATGCTGACTTTAGTTCCAGGAAATGTGGCTTAAATGTAGCACACGTGAAAATGACTGCATGGGTTTTAGAGTCCTTCAGCCTTAATACAAGTCAGTGATGTAATGCAGTTGCTCACAAAGTTTATCAGTTTTGAGCAGCACTGAAAGAATATTGTCAAGGCAAAGCAGTGATGAGCCTAGCTATTCTTACTATGCTCAAACTATTGTCAGAGACAAAAGCACTGTCACTATCAAACAGAGAGAACTTGGCTCAGTTCTGGGGGCCACATCATGAAAAAATGACATGGTACACCAGGGAAGGCAAACAGACAGGGGAGATTGTGTGGAATCAGATTAGATTTGTTACTTGTTGCTTCAGATACTTCAGATGTTAATGGGAGAAAATATAATTTTCATTTTAACCAAAGAGTTGTTTATTTTTTTATTTACTTAACACTAAAACAATTCAAAGATGGAATGGGCTGTATGTGGGAGGAAGACTAAGTTCTGTTATGAAGTGTGTCCAAGCACAAGAGGTTGTATTCATGGATTGATAGAGACTGGAGCTGGGTAACCATCTAATGTTGAGAGAATAGTGGTGAAAGAAGCATGAGACATATTTGAACGATGGGAGTTATTAGTTAAGATAGTGATCTGGAGTTTTGGTAGTGGACTTACAGTAGAGAAGCAGGAAAGACCCAGGGGTGCCTGGGTGGCTTAGTCAGTTAAATGTCCAACTCTTTATTTTATCTCATGTCACAATCTCATGTTTCATGAGATTGAGCCCCACATTGGGCTCTGCACTGACAGCGAAGAGCCTGCTTGGGATTCTCTCTCTCTCTCTCTCTCTCTCTCTCTCTCTCTCTCTCTCTGTCTGACCCTCCCCTCACTCTCACACACTCTCTCTCAAAAATAAATAAGTAAACTTTAAAGAGAGAGAGGGAGAGAAGCAGGAAAGGTCTGAAATGCCGGAATAGTGAATTTTTGTTTCATTCACTAGGTGGTGGGAAACCACTAAAGGTTTTGAGCCTTGAAATGTGATCTAAGAGGGGTTTTAAGACAAGTCATTGGGAGATATATAGGATTGATCTGAGGATGTAAAGCAAAATTATTAATCCAGGAGTCTGTGAATGAGCTTCAAATTAGATGAAGAATCTTTGCACACATGCTACTGGAGTGACTCCAATTGGTCTGTGTTACCAAGTGATTAAGACTCAGTATGGTAGGAACTGGAGGGGGACTATTGTAATAGAAATAGAAGATGGAAAAGAAAAGGAGGGAGAGAAGGTAGAGTCATGGTGACAAAAGTCAGTAGAACTTGGTACTGTGTAACAAGAGACTTGGATCTGGCCATTGAGACCAAGGTCACAGTTCTCCAATTTTAACTATTCACTTTGGTGAAAATTATTTTGCCTCTTGGAGCCTCAGTTTTCCCACTCATGAAATGAAGGCAATAATATTCCACAGTGAAGAACAAATGACCTGCTAAATGTCTGAAAGTATTTTATAAAATGTGAAATTCAAAACAAATGTTGGTTGTTATATGTTAGGGTTCCAAAAAGAGAATCAAAGATTATTATTTTCAACAGTAGAAAATTCTGGGTGATTTTATTCCACTGACCACTGGAGAAGAATAAGGTAGGAAACTACAAGGAACCTGGAGAAGCCTGTCTTAGGGTTTAGAGGTTAGGCAAAATACTTCAGTAGGTTCAGTTTAGATTATCCTGTTTTCTAAATGCTTCGTCTTTTAAGTCTCTGCTAAAAGTTATAGACTTCAGGGTTCAAGGCTTAAAGTATTAAGTAGGGAAATTACCCAAAAATTCCACTTGAGTTGAACACTTTGATCTGACTTTTGGAAGGTCTTTTTTGTTTTCTTTCTTTCTTTCTTTCTTTCTTTCTTTCTTTCTTTCTTTCTTTCTTTCTTTCTTTCTTCTTTCTTTCTTTCTTTCTTTTTTTCTTTCTTTCTTTCTTTTCTCTTTCTTTCTTTCTTTCTTTCTTTCTTTCTTTCTTTCTTTCTTTCTTTCTTCTTCTTTTTGTTTTTTGTTTTTGTTTTTTTGCTACATGTTTGGGTTTGGGTTTGTTTGTGTACATGTCATTATTCCTCCTCTGGCCTGCTCCTTCTAGATGATTGCTTAAAGTCAGTAATCATCTCCTTTCTGTTTATAAACCTAGTGTCTAATATATTACTTGGCACATAGGATATACTCCTAAATGGTTGTTGCATGATGAAAGTGAGGGCTTAGTTGCCAGATAGTGGATATATTTAAGAATGTTTGACTCTTTAGAGAATGGTGGTATTTTAAACCTGGATCAACAGATAATTCCTTCCATATGTCATTTCTGAACTTCTTCCCTTTATCTGCACAGAAGATAAAGACAGTTGATTAAAAAGCAGAGGAGCAGATTATGATATGCAGCATTTTGATGTATTTTAGATATAATGCAAGATTCTTTTAATGTGTGTAGGGAGAAAATTATTTTGCAAATGTGTTTTATATCCATCTGCCTTGGTCTGTAACCTTTACCAGATTTCATAGACTTCCTGTTTTGAAGTGCCTAAGGAGCTACAGCTCACATCTTTATTGCAGTAAGCTCATTAAAAGGCATAAGGACAGTTACTAGTGATTAGAATAAGCTCCAAATTTTGTTTCTTTTCTGGGTTCAAGGACTTTGGATTAAAACAACCCTCCTTTAATCATCAGAAACTCTTAAATTTGCAAAAACAGATTTCCTCTGGAATTGCAGAGACTGCAACGTAGAAGCAATATTGTCATGTTCTGAGAGGTTACCTTCCTTTTAGATTTCTTGGGAGTATAATTTAAGGTCTACTGGTAGGGGAAATTTGTTTTTTTTTAAATGTTTATTTATTTTTGAGAGAGAGCAAGTGAGCGAGCAGGGGGCACAGAGAGAGAGGGAGACACAGAATCCAAAGCAGGCTCCAGGCTCTGAGCTGTCAGCACAGAGCCTGACGCAGGACTTGAACTCAAGAACTGTGAGATCATGACCTGAGCTGAAGTCAGATGCTTAACCGACTGAACCACCCAGGCACCCTGGGTATATTTTGGAATGAGCTTTCACTCCTGTTTTTTATTTGTATCTCTACTGCTTTAACTAGTGGACTTCTGCATATTCCATATAATGGGTTCTTGTTCATCAGGCCTTTTTTGGTGCCTAATTCTTGCAGTGATGATATAGGCTGGTGCTCTTGAACACCTATTTCTGAATAAGGCCTAGATTGCTATTCCCATCTGTGTTATTTTATACTATGGGATGACAGCTCTTTATGTTAATTTTTTTTTGCCTTTGTAGTCATTCTTTTATATAATCCTCATATCTGAACAATCTAAGAATGATGGCCTGGGAGGTTGAGATCACAATGCAGTTACTTCAGATCCACTATGCTGTTACCTTCATTTTATATAGTCTCTTTGCATGATAAGGATACTTTATTGTAAGGCCGACAGTTCTAGTAATCAAATTCTAATTCGTTTGTAACTTTCACATGTTGTGATATGTTCTAAACACTTATTTTAATGCCAGCACAAAAACTGAGATAGTTGGTGAATCACCATTTAAAGGTCTTCTATCTCATTCTTCACATTTTTCCCTAGTGTTAATGCAATACAGACGTTGGAATGAATGCAATATCCTGTTGGCATTTTGAAGTGGAAACTTGGGATAAATCAAGTGTTTTTGGAGTTCCTATGATTCTTATATGACATAAATTGCTTGTCTTTGATACTCTAAATTATGAGTATCATGATATGACCCTCTCTCTATGGTGCTGCAGCAATATAAGTGAGAGAAAAATTCCTGAATGTTACACTAATTCCTTTTAGTTGTTTGTTCTGGTAACAGACATCGTATTGGAGGGAAGAATGTACCCAAATCAAGGACTCTCTTATTTCTGTGATTCTACTGCAAATTTGATTTGATCAAAAATATAGCTTTACCTGATTTTATCTTTCATTTTTTTCCTAGAAACACCATAGCAGCTGGAAATTGTTAAAGATTGTTGCTCTGAAAATCAGAAATGTCTAGGTCTTTGTAATTACAAAGATGAGGCACAGAGATAATGGAGTCACGTTTTAAAGACACAGAGTATCAGATGCTTAGCATATGCTTCATCATGACCTAGTATCTAGTAGAGTTCATTAAGAACATGCTCTTTGGTGGTATACCTAATACTGTCAATCATGCTAAAACCATTTCCTGAATACACACACACACACACACACACACACACACACACACACATATATGACAGTGCAAGGTTCTACGGAGGCTTCTAAGCAACTGTAATCATTTATACAAGTAACTTTAGTCAATCACTTTTTTTATGTTTATTTGAGAGAGCGAGAGAAGACGTGTGCGCATGCACACACATGCAGGGAAGGGGCAGAGAGGGAAAGAGAATCCCAAGCAAGCTCCATGCTGCCAGCACAGAGCTCGACCTGGGGCTTGATCTTACGAACCGTGAGATCACGAACTGAGCCAAAATCAAGAGTTAGATGCTTAACCGACAGCCACCGAGGTGCCCCAACTCTTCTATTTTTAATTCCAGTAATTTTTTGTTCTTTATTGTTCAGAATCTCAGAAAAATGAGGACATTGGATCTTACTAAGCTGCTGTGTTTCAGATCCTTTCTTGCTGAAGCCTGTCTGGTAATTTCATCCACTATTTATTTGAGGGGTAGTCGAAGGCATTTCAGCAAAGCAAACAACTGAATGGTGTGTCAGCCGAAACCTGAAATGTTTGCATTTTTGAATACAATAAAGTTTGTCTAAGTAACAAAAGCTGGACTAGTTTTTATGTTAAAAAAAAAAAGTTTCCTTGATATGTTTTCTTGAGAAGCCTAGAACTACAGTAAATGTTTTCAAAATCTGCAGTCATACTGGGAACCTCAGCCAAAGTATTATCCCTGAAGTATAAGAGAGGTGACAGTAGAAGACAAATATTTGGTTAGCAAACTAATCCAGTCTTCTGTTGGATGCTCTTCAAATTCCAAGCATGTGATTATGTCTAAAAATAATTGGAGTGAAAGGAGCGTGGGAATCACTGCTTAGGTTTACTGGTCCATTTCCTTAAATCAGGACAAGTTTAAAAGTGTAGGTACCAATAAAGAGATTCATTTGACAAGAATAGTGTTTTTTTTCCCCCTTCTAGTCAGGTATATATATTATTTTTATTTTCAGTTTAATATCAACTCCTGATTGGTGAGCATACTAATTTTGGAGTAGACTTAAATCTACTGGCTGAAATCTGCTTGATTGGAGAACACAGAATATGTATGTAATGTGTATGAGTTTTGGGTTTTGATACCTTTATGTAATCTCTTACGATGCTCACTTCACTTGGAGAGATTCTAGACATGCAGGGGCAGGAGTTATCACTATGCCTTTAAGTGTTGGTTGTAGTGGTTCTCAAGCCTGACTGTGAATTGGAATCACCTATCGTTCTACATCAGCCCTATTAATTTAATATTTTCAGAGATTTGTGACCTAGACATTTATATATTAAAAAAAAATTCTTTTTTATGTTTACTTTTGAGAGAGAGAGAGAGTGTGTGAGTAGGTGAGGGGTAGAGAGAGAGGGAGACACAGAATCCTAAGCAGGCTCCAGCCTCTGAGCTGTCAGTACAGAGTCTGACACAGGCTTGAATCCACAAACTGAGATCATGACCTGAGCTGAAGTTGGATGCTTAACCGACTGAGCCACCCAGGACACCCTAGGCATTTATATTTTTAAAAGTGGTACAGGTGCTTCTAGTAAACAGCCAGCATTTAACAAGAACATTAGATATTTGGAGGATTTCAACAAGTGTAACAGACACTTTAGTGATGGTGTTTTTATGAGAACTGGTGAGAAGCTGACTGATTTCAGTAAGTTAGGGATGACAGTATTATATATGTGCACGTGGATGCCTTTGAAAAGGTTATTTAACATACACTAAGACTTTTTTGTCTGTGCCAAGCACTTTGCTTAGTGCTGAAGATATGAAAGTGAGTATAGCATGGTCCTTACACTTAAGGAGCCTTTACCTGGGGAGACCTGACATCTTAATTTGTCTTAGAAATTGTTATAAATGCTCTGACAGTGTTAGTGAGAGTGTCAGAGGCAGGATTGGTCAGTTTTCAGGCAGGGCAGCAAGAGCTTCCTAGGAGGTTCTGGACTTGAGACTTGAGTGATAAAATCAGTTGTCATGTTAAGATGGGAGGTGGGGGATGATACTGCAAATAGTTCGAATAAAGGCAGGTGTGTGGGATACCTCTTCAAGCAGCTAAAATGACAGGGGCATGGAGACCAGGCTGAGGTCAGGTAGGCAAGAGCCATTCTTGGATGAATTTGCATATCATTTAAGGAATTTGAACTTTATTGTGTAGAGAGTGGAGAACTCTTGAAGGGTATATAGAAGAGTAGTTATATTGTCAGATAGAAACCTCACTCTGGCTGCAGTGTGAAGGAGGGACTGAAAAAGTTAAAACCTGAAGCAGCAAGGCCATTGGACAAGACTATTGCAGTAGTCCAGGAATGAAGGGGCACATTAAAGGCAAGACTGCACAAGACTTTAACACTTGGGTATTTTAAAACGAAATTTCCTTGTTGTAGAAATGTTGTTTCTTTGTTTACTCGCTGAAGACCCAATTTTCAGATAATGTAGAATATATTTATACAGTTAGTTTAGATACAAGGATCATTTTAGTGAAGTGACACAGCTCTTTCAAAGAGTGGAAAATATTGTTGTAGTGACTTTTTTTTTTCAGGTTGAACAGTACTGTAATTATGTGAAAGGATATAAAAAGTTCACGTATGAAGGGAATGTCTCATAATCCAAGCTTAAAATTTATAAACAATGTAATAAACAATGTAAGAGACTGTATTAAAGATATAATAAAATAGGATGCCTAGTTTATGCCAAACTATTTCTCTAGACCAGTACTGTCTAGCAGAAATACAATGTGAGCAACAAATGTGACTTTTTCTAGTAGCCACATTAAAAGATAAAAAAATCCAAACAGGTGGAATTAATTTTAATATTTTATTTAACTTGGTATATCCAAAATAGCATTGCAAAATATAATATAAAATCGGGATATTTAATGCTTATTATCTATAGAGACAGTATATTTAGTATTCTTTTTCATACCAAGTATTCAAAATCCAGTGCATATTTTATACTTTTAGCACATTTTACTTCAGACCAACCACATTTCAAGTACTCCAGTAGCCACTTTGGGCTACTGGCTACTGCACTGGACAATGAAGCTCAAGAGAATTTCTTCAATTCCATTCTAAAGATAATATGGAAACATTTCAGCACCACTTTCAAGGATGCATTCACAATTATTCTTTTTAGAAAGGCGTTAAATCACTTGAGGTTTTACTTTGAAACCTGAATACATTAATTAGTCACAGTGAATTAAAAAAAATTTTTATTTTTGAGAGAGAGCAAGTGTGTGAGTGGGGGAGGGATGGAAAGAGGGGGGATAGAGGATCTGAAGCAGCCTCTGCACTGATAGCAGCAAGCCCGATGTGGGGCTTGAACTCACAAACCATGAGATCATGACCTGAGCTGAAGTTGGGTGCTTAACCAACTGAGCCACCCAGGGGGCCCTAGACAAACTGAATTTTCATAATATAGTATCAGTACCCAGAAAGTGGGAGTGAGAAGTAAATCTGATCTTTCTCCATGACTATTACTTTTTACTGTTTTAAGATGTGAAATAATCCCAAACTTTACTTAAATTTTGAAGTGGAACCTACAAGAGGATCTTCTCTGGGAACAATATATAAGAAGCTTTCTGAATTTAAAAGGTCTCTGATGACTTATGGTTGGAAAAGGGGAGTCAAGGAAGCACAGGAAATTATTAGTATTATAGATCAAGAATAGGTGGATGTATAAGCTAAATCATCTTTGTAGCACTGTTCAGTTTTTTGAGCTGACATAGTTAAGAAACTTAATCTATATATTGCAAGCCCCACTTAGGGGTGTTAGAGTGTTTGAACAACTTAGAACTTCCAGTAATTTTACAGGAGGAAATGGAAGGCTGTATTTAAATAGGCAGTCATTAGAAAACTCAAGTTTTCAATACAGACTTCTGTAAATTCACATTCAAGTACAGGTCTCATATCTAGTGTAAGACTTTCAAGTTTTCATAAAAAGAAAATTAAGGTGAGAGCTGTAAAATGTACATATTTCTATCTCAACAGTCAGACGCTAGCACAAACTAGGTGCTAAGTTGATGAAATCATAGCTAGAGTTTGGCAGATAAAAGGAATGAGGGACTGAGTTTTTGCAAAGGAGTGATTGTGGAATCCAAGCCTGGTAAGAAGGGAAGTCATAGGCAAAGTGAGATTGAAATGAAAAAACTAGTGGGGTCAAAGGATTGAAGCGTAATGGGGTTGAAGAATGGTAGAGCTATAAAACTAAGGGTATGAGGTAGAAAGTAGGAGATGCTTTAAATCAAGACTTCAGAAATGTGTAGTTATTTGGTGAATACAAGGTCTAAGTCTCATGACGGGAGCAGGTGGCTGAGATGGAGAATAGGCTCAATGCAAGTGAGGAAGTTAAGGAAGTAAATGGACATGGTATTGAAAGTTAAGCCTTTAAGATGTTTTAAGTACTGGTAGGGGGTAAGTGAGCAAGGTGCTATATAATCTTAAGTGAGAAAGAGTTAGTAACCTGGAAGTGGGTTGGATCATATATTGTGTCTGTAGTTCTCAACTGTGGCTAATTTGCACCATAGGGGACATATGGAGATGTCTGGAGACATTTTTGGTTGTCACAACTGGGGTGTGTGTTTATGTGTCTGGATGTGTGTATACCTTCACTACCTTGTGAAGAGAGGCCAGGGATGCTTCTAAACATCCTACAATGCACATAACAGCCTCTCACAACAAAGATTGCTCTGGTTCCAAATGTGAAAACAGTGCTAAGGTTGAGAAACTCTGCTTTAGGGGGATGCACCAGAATCAAGGTATGTTGGTTGAAAAAACAGGCTGAGAACTATCAATCTAGTAAATATTTCTACTTTAACTGAATACTTTAAGGAAAAAAGACATACACATTAAAAATATCCATCCATTCATTCATTCACTAAAAGACATATGCTGCATTCTCACCTAATGGGCATCACTATTATAGGTGTTTTAGAGTCATCAGTGAACATAAAGATCCCTGTGTCCTTAGTTACTTCTTGTTTAAGCAGGGGAGACAGGGGACAAGAGACATAATAAATTAAACTGTTAGAAAGTGGTGTTAAAAAAGTGATTAAGGATATTGGGAGTGCTGGGGTATAGGAGGGCAAAAGGTGGGCTGCAGTCATCTCACTGAGGTGACATCTGGAGAAGGATTTAAGAGATGTGAGAATATAATAAATGTATGTTGCCCTGAAAATACAGTTTTGGTTTGCATTGTTTACAGGAAAGGGGAGTAAAGTAGGTATGTGTTAAGTGCTTTGATGGATACAAAGTTAGACCAGCCATGGTTTCTGCCCTCAGAGAGCTTTGTGATGAGCTACTATCATGGAAATGATAGAAAAATGAAGACAGCAAATAACAAGACAGTAATTTTGCCCTATTCTATCTGTTCCTGTTTTGATCCTTTTTCATGGTAGGGAGATAACAGGTTAATGTTTAGCTGTTATTTTCCACTCATGCTGCACATTTGCTCCTTCTCAGAAAACCAGGCCAGGAACCTGGATTAAACAGTGATATGAACGAAGTGGGTTTGGAGTACAGGACTGAGAGCACTGGGATCAGAGAAATGCAAAAAGTAAACTTACAGAAAGGGATAAGGAATAGGAGGAAAGGCCTACAGTATGTTAACCTTCCTTGCTGACAGTTTAACAATCTCTAGCCTCTTACTAGCTCTCTGCCTCCCAGGTACGGTAACAGTACAAGGAGCTATGCTGTTCGGGTTGGGGATTATCATACTCTGGTGCCAGAAGAGTTTGAAGAAGAAATTGGAGTTCAGCAGATTGTGATTCATCGGGAGTATCGACCTGACAGCAGTGATTACGACATCGCCCTGGTTAGATTAGAAGGACCAGAAGAGCAGTGTGTCAGATTTAGCAGCCATGTTTTGCCGGCCTGTTTGCCACTCCGGAGAGAGAGGCCACAGAAAACCGCCTCCAATTGTTACATAACAGGATGGGGAGACACGGGTAATGTAGATAATACAAATGACATCTGGGCACCTTTCTTGTGTCTGGGATTATCAGTACTTTTGGGTGTACAATGGGTAGTAAAATCTTAAATGGGTTCAGGCTTAGTAGTTTGGAAATTCTGCCAAGCCTGTGATGCATGCATGCAATTTGGATTTGTATCCCAAGGGTACTATTGGTTATCATTCAGTTTAGTACAAATTGACAGAACTCAATCACCTTAAGGGCTGGTAGAGAAACCTTCCTTACTTTGAGTTGCCCACACTAGTAAGGAGACAGAAGAAATAAATGATTTTAAGATCCTACTTCAACACTTGGGCCTGGCCGGCTGAATGACAACTTCCCGTATCATTTTGCTATAGAATTTTATCAGTGTGTACCAGCTAGTGCTTGTTCAGAATGGTCCTTGAAACAACAGATGTGGGGCTCACCTGGATTGGGTACTTGATTCCCAAATGGCTACTAAATAAGGAGAAAGGACAGGTTGACCCCTCTCCACTAAATATGATCAATACTGCTAATTATACTCTTGAAAAGAGCATCAAGTAAGTATGTCTACAGGTGATAATTTCAGTGTTTTATTTACAGAGTATTTGTGTTCATCACACACTGCATTAAATCTGGGCTTTATATTTGTATTATTTCATAGCTGAAAAAAGGTAGAATAGCTGTTGCAGATATAGAATACTGAAGAAGCACATACTGACCACTCCTTAGATAAACCACAAAGAAAACATTTGCTGAATGAAACAGTAAAATCAGATCAGAGTAAATGCCTTTTCTGTACACTATGTGGAACCATGAGGCAAATCAAGTGTCTGAGAATACTTAAGTGTATCCATTCTCAATTACTGCAGGAGGGAAGGTTCATTCACCTTTAGATACAAGTTAACAGAAATGACAATGTCAGTTTTACAGAATGTTCTATTATGAATTATTTCAATTGAGTAAATAGGATGCAAGAAAAAAAGGTGGAATTTAGATCCAAGAAAGGACTATTGTAGAGGACATCATCAATTATACATATTAGCCACTGAACAGTTAATGTCTTGCCAGGGAGTACACCAACATCAAATGGTTAGTATACAGGAATGTTTAGCTTCTCAATCTTTTATCAGATGCCATATTTGGAGTTCTTGCCACTCAGGTCCTTCTATACCATTTATAGTTACCACTCACTTAAACTACACTATGCCACAATAGGGTTTTATTTTCAATTAAATGTTCATTGGACTGTTAAATGTAGTGCTTTTGTGTAAGATCTTTGGCTGGCATCTAACTCAGATTATTTGGTCTGACTAGGACGAGCCTATTCAAGAACTCTACAACAAGCAGCCATCCCCTTACTTCCCAAGAGGTTTTGTGAAGAACGTTACAAGGGTCGGTTTACAGGAAGGATGCTTTGCGCTGGAAATCTACATGAACACAAACGTGTTGACAGCTGCCAGGGAGACAGCGGAGGACCACTCATGTGTGTTCGGTCAGGAGAGAGTTGGGTCGTGTACGGGGTGACCTCCTGGGGGTATGGCTGTGGAGTCAAGGATTCACCTGGTGTCTATACCAAAGTCTCAGCCTTTGTACCTTGGATAAAAAGTGTCACCAAATTGTAATTCTTCACATGGAAGCTTCAAGAGAAAATACTGGAAAATGTTCAACATCCACATTAGCACTCAGCCAGAGATGCCAGCCAATGGAGATGAGAGCCATGTTCCTTCTTTTGTGTTGTGATTAAATCATGTGCACCATTGCTGCTTGAGAATTTGTGATGTGAATATTCTGTTAGATACCTCAGTGTAGTACTAATTACCCTTAACTAGCATTGTGGCCCACCTAAAAACTACTCTGGAGTCTTTATTAGCATTCTCCAGAGATTACTGTGTATCAATAGTGCAGTAAGGCTGTTTTTACATTTATTTGGATTTAGAGCTTATAACTCAATCAATACTGTTTATACTAGAGTCAAGGAGTGGCATTGTTTAATTAAGCTCAGATTTTCTTCAAAAGGCTAAGACATCTTCACACATTGAATCTCTGTAGCCTTTAACAACTGAGGAAATCAAGGGCCAAAAAAGTGAAGGAATTCCATTATAAACCTAGACTAGGATCAGTGATCATACATTCCTGAATGAAGTCTTTGTACTATGCATTATGGCAACACATTCTACTACCCAGAAAAATTTGGAAGAATTCCTGATGAATGCCTTCACGTTGTTGGATGTACAACCTAATTTATCCACCTTATTTGTTAACATCCTCTAGCAATTACTTTCAGCTACTTCAAATTTACAACTTGATAAAACTTTTCCTTGCCATCATGTGGTTTGCTGGACCATGATTTAAGAGTGCCATCTATTGCAACTTTCTTGTAATGACTAAAATCTGTAGACTTCCACTATCCTGATAGTCCCAGCTAATAAAAATACTGTTAAAAATGCTTTCTCTGCTTAGTGAGAAAAAGCTCTAAAATAATTTAACTGTTTCAACCGCTTTAATTAACGCACCAGCTATATGCTAGGCACTGCTGTAAGTGGCTATGGCCTTCAATGACCGTTTTAAAAAGGCTGGTAATGTTTTATAGTATCCCTAGCTTTCAAACAGGCCCAGAGGCCAAGGTGACACAGTAGGATCCAAACTTCAGGAGCCCCAGTGCTGACCAGGTCATTTTCAGCCTCCACTGCTGAGTAAAGGCAAGTTTTCCCTCTGACTATTTCTCAACACAATTAAGGGACAATTAAGGGTGCTTTACTATGCTTTCAGGACATTCTTGATTAGCAATGCAAAATCTTAGGCCAAACAAAAAAGGCTTGCCTCTCAGGCTACTTAATCACAATGATTGCTAATATCAAGGGCCCTTCAGTGTTTTAAAGTTTTTGTAGATCCATCCAAGAAATAGATGCATAAAAACAGGTGAAAAAAATCAGTGTGAACTTTAGGATTAGATCATGTTAAGTAATCCTTTTCAATGGCTGTATTAACATGGAGGGGACTTCACCCCTTTCCCTACTGCATCTACTTGTATCCTTTTTGTAAATCCTCAGCTTTGTAAAAAACTGGTGCTAACGTAAAGGTGCTTTATAGTTTACGATTTTGCAGAACTGCAATGCTATGTCAGGCAGAATAACGTTAAACCTTTTGTAAAAGCTCAAGGTTTTGATAAAGGCAGAACTTTTCAAGCATTTACAACTAGTGATGATAGTGGTACAGACAGTGCACACTTGCACAAGGGCTGAGAAAACGTGCAATACAGGAGAGAAAATTTATCTTTACGGAAACTTCGCACAGGCCACCTTTATAACTAAAGTATAGTGCTGATGCAAGCAACATTTATACTGAAATTTTAATAGACTGGATCAGGAAACTACTTGGCTCATAAAATATGCCTTGATAATAGCTAATTTTTTTTTCTTGTTAAATGTTAAGTGTGACCTTTAAAAGACACAAGTGTTCCGTGCACATCTGTGTGAATAAAGTGCTTAGCTGCTCACCTTGTATAGTAGCCTTAATCTTTTGTACGGTATAAAAATGACTGTTGTCCCTTAGGGGTAAGGTGGCTTCACGTGTAGTTCCCACCCAAATACTGTAGTGACTTAGAACACGACTTTTTCCAGATGAAATCAAGCATTTTATTTAATTATAGCAAGCAAGCACTCACTTATTTTCTACTAAATGTCATACTTACGCCAAAGTAATATTCTGGCCTATACGGAGACCACCAACTTGATAGCTTACAGATTATTCACCACTCAATATGCAACATGTTGCGATTAAAAAAAATCACGTTTGGCAGTGCACCACAAGATTCTAAGTAAACAGGACTTCACCCATACATTTTGAATTTCTTGATTATCTGCAAGAGAAGAAAACCAGTTTTGTAAACTGTGTCCTAAGTCACAGTGCTGAAATCTTAGCAACTTCAGTTACTTTCTATTTAGTTGGCTATTTACTCTTTCAAATTACAAAGTAGCAGCAAATTGGGCCAATTCTGGCCTTCCCATTACTTAGCACTAAGGATTCCGGATTAACGACGAAATATGAATAAAAAGTAACATACCTTGTCATGTTTCCTGTCATCCATTGGAACGATTAGTTCAGCTTCCTAAAAACATTTAAGCAATAGTTAGATGTGTGCCCAATAACCCGGCACCCTTCAGGTTTTCAAGTGATTAATGTTACTTGTGCAAGTCAGAATCTGATACCAATTAAATGGTGACAGCTTTGCCAATAAACAAGAATATGCTCTTCCATGGCTAGGAAGGGAGACTGCCACAGCTGACAGGTCCCAAAGATACATGGAGATTCACAATCCCAGAACTCCCAAGCAAGCACAACTACAGAGATTACTCACTTTCTGGATCTAAATGTGGCGGGTATCAGGATTCGGTGTTACTATTTATTTAACAGTGGCGGAGTAGCTTCAAGATGGCCACTTGACACCGACAGCGGAACTCGCGACCTTTGCCGGTCATCAGGTGCACCGATCCTTTGTCGGAGGGTCCGTGACCCGTGCGCGCTCGACTTCTGACTCAGCGCCAGGGTGGCACGTGGCCGCCGCGTGATCAAAAGAATACCTCAGGTTTTCGAACCTAGAGGTTTCCAAAGCTGTCGTAGACCGGCCACTACAAGATCCCTGAACCTCTTGCATCTTAACTAGGCCAAAAACTTCTGCCTCAATTATCACCTTAGTGCACAAAATACAACGTACCTTAACCTCGTAACCTAAACCCGGCGCTTCCCGGATGTAAAAGGCCGAGCACTTCAGCGCACGCTTTCTTATAGAGCGGCTGACGCTATTCCGGGGAAGTGCCGCGAGGGGCGGGGCCCACACGAGTTTTCCCTCCGCTCTGCCCTTTCCAGCCCCTCCTCCGTTCCACCCCTTCCTGATGGCCCCTCCCTCCTTACACGGTTTGCTCCACCCTCTGGGCTGGGCGGCTCCCCGGGCCCTCGATTCTTTTTTTTTTTTTTTTTTTTTATTTATTTATTTATTTTAACCCGGGCCCTCGATTCTGACGCACGCGCCTACAGGGAGAGTCAGGAAGTTGTCGCGAGATGAGGAAATCCTGACGCTGGGTTTGTCTTCCTGACCCGGGAGGTGAAAAGTTTTTGTTTCCCGTTTCCATAAAGGACAGTTACTTAGAAGTTGCCATTGTTACCGAAACGCCAGGTTATATAGTCCTCTGCTTTTAAACCTTTAGGTAAATATACATGGAACTAACTGATTTTTTTGGTCCATTAATGACCTGGGACTTAACGTTTTCCGCTGGAGTTGCTGTTCCTCAAGCGTAGTTGTCAGTGATTTGCGGTTTTTTAATTTTGTTTTGGGGGTTTTTTTTGGCGGGGTCGGGGCCGGGGGGGGGGAGGTTGTTAAATCTCTTAAGAGTATTTACACTCATTACTGAAAACCTAGCCAAAAGACTAAACACAAGACTAAAAAAAGTAAAGGACGTTAGCCGGAAGAGTATGGGAGACCCACTTAACGAGTGTGTCTGAACATTTCCCGTGTTGCAGACTCACCCACAGTTTGCTGTACGTGTTTGGCCGCAGCTGGATTTCGTTGACTCTTAAAAGCAGATGTCTGCCTCTTACCTCCCTGCTGTACCTTTTGTTGAGGGTGCAATTATAGAAATAATAGAACTAACCCTTGTAAAGTGGAATTAAAAATATTTAGGAATACATTTAGTTCTAGTCAAGTGCTTATTAAATGCCATTAAATTTATTTTCTGTTTCCCCTCTGATATGAAACAAAAGGGAGGTTTTACTTAGTAGTGGACCATTGGGAAGGTATGTTGTGGCAATTGCTGCCAGGAAAAACGGTATCAAAATGTATTCCCCAGACTAAGTTGGGGAATAAAGTGCCACAGTAGGGATCTACAGAAGCTTCATGAAATCCTTACATACTATTCTGGGAGAAATAGTTTAATTAGTAAGAGCAAACATTCAATTTATACGAAATGAATTTTAATTAGAACTAAAGTTTCTGAGGCTCACCTTTCACCCTACATTTTTTTCACTTCATTTTACTTTACTCCATCTCACTAATGAACGAAAAGTACTATTCTGTAACAAGGCTTAAGTACCAAATCACAGTGGAGAGTTTTGCTAAATTAGATTTCATTTAGAACCTGTAGCCATCTGTGTTACTTTGCAAGTGCTGTCCTAAGAAAATGCCACCGATTGGGTGGTTTAAGCAACAGAAATTTATTTTCTCACAATTCTGGAGACAAACTCTGAGATCAGGGCACTCACCGGTTTGTTTTTAGACCTTCTGTGGCCTGTAGATGGCCCTCCTTTCCCAGTAACTTCACATCCTTTAACCTCTGTACCTGTCTGTATCCCAATCTCTTTGAAAAGGACACCAGTCATACTGGATTAGGGCCTGTGCTAATGACCGAATTTAACCTTACTTGCCACTTTAAAGATCCTATCTCCAAATCCTGTAATATTCTGAGATATTGGCTGTTAGGATTTCGACATATGAATTTTGGGTGACACAATCCAGCCCATATGACCATCCATTTATGGTAAGTTATAAAGACACCCTGAAGATTTTTAAATATATATTTCCATTGGGGAAACCAATTTGACAGTAAATTTCATATATTAAAAAATAAATAAATAAATAAATAAATAAATAAATAAATAAATAAAATATATATTTCCATTGGGCTAAGGTGTAGAAACACCTGAGACAGAGTGAAGAGTCTCTGCTCCCATATTTTAGGTTCTTTTCTCCATCTTAAACTTTTTCCCATCTATTTCCCATCTTTTTCTTCCTTTCTTTAAAATTGAGGTATAATTAACATTAGCTTCAGGTATACAACATAATGATTGGATATTTGTGTATGTTGCTAAATGATCACCACATTAAGTCTAATTAACCCCTATCCCCCATACATAGTGAATTAAGTTTTTTCTTGTGCTGAAGATTTTTAAGATTTACTGTCTTAGGGGAGCCTGACTGGCTCATTTGGTGAAATGTGGGACTCTTGATCTCAGGGTTTTAAGTTCAAGCCCCATGTTGGTATAGAGATTACTTCAAAATATTAAAAGAAAAAAATATGTAGCAACTTTAAAATATGTAAAAGTATTATTGACTGTACTCACCATGCTGTACATTACATTCTCTTGACTTATTTATTTTATAACTAGTATTTTGGGTCTTTTGCCCCATTTTAGCTACCCCTTCAACCCACTGCCTCTGGCAAGCACCAATCTGTTTTCTGTATCAATTAACTTGGTGTTTTTGTTTTTGTTTTTATATTCCATATATAAGTGAGATCATATAGTATTTGTCTTTTTCTGACTCATTTCACTTAACGTAATGTCTTCAGGGTCCATCCATTATGTCGCAAATGGCAAGATGTCATTTGTTTTCATGGATGAGTAGTATTCCATTGTGTATGTACATCGACATCTTTATCCATTCATTCATTGATGAATACTTAAGTTGTTTCCATATCTTGGCTGAAAATAATGCTGTAATGAACATGGGGTTACTTACATCTTTTTGAATTAGTGTTTTTGTTTTCTTCAGATAAATACCCAGAAGTAGAACTGCCAGATCATATGGTAATTCAATTTTTAGTTTCTTGACCAACCTCCATACTGTTTTCTACAGCGGATAGACCAATTTACATTCTCATTAACAGTGCACGAGGGTTTTCTTTTCTCCACATCCTTGCCAACACTTGTTATTTCTTATTTATTTGATACTAGACATTCTGACTGGCATGAGATGATATCTCATTGCGATTTTGATTAGCATTTCTCTGATGATTAGTGATGTTGAGTATCTTTTCATGTGTCTGTTGGCCATCTAGATGTCTTCATTGGAAAAATGTCTATTCACATACTCTGCCCATTTTTTAAATTGGGTTGTTTAGTGTTTTGCTGTTGAGTTGTATGAGTTCTTTATGTATTTTGGATATTGACCCATTATTAGAACATGATTTACAAATATTTTTCTCCTGTTGAGTAGTTTGACTTTCATTTTGTTGAAAATTTGCTGTGAAGAAGCTTTTTAGTTTAATGTAGTTTGAGTTCATTTTTTGTGTATGGTGTAAGATAGTAGTCCAGTGTCATTCTTTTGCATGTGGCTGTCCAGTTTTCCCAGCACCATTTCTTGAAGAGTCTGTCCTCTCCCCATTGTATATTCTTGGCTCCTTTGTTGTAAATTAATTGACCATATATGCATGGGTTTATTTCTGGGCTCACTATTCTGTACCATTGATCAATGTGTCTGTTTTTATGCCAGTATCAAACTGTTTTAAGTATCATACAATATCATAACTTTGTGGAGCACCTGGATGGCTCAGTCGGTTAGGCATCTGATTTTTTTTTTTTAATTTTTTTTAACGTTTATTTATTATTTTTGCGACAGAGAGAGACAGAGCATGAACAGGGGAGGGGCAGAGAGAGAGAGGGAGACACAGAATCTGAAACAGGCTCCAGGCTCTGAGCTGTCGGCACAGAGCCCGACGCGGGGCTCGAACTCACGGACCGCGAGATCATGACCTGAGCCAAAGTCGGACGCTTAACCGACCGAGCCACCCAGGCGCCCCTGCATCCGATTTTTGATTTCAGCTCAAGTCATGATCTCAAGTTCATGAGATTGAGCCCCACGTTGGGGCTTGGGATTCTCTTTCTCTCTCTCTCTGCCCTTCCCTAGCTTGCTATCTCTCTTTCTGTCTCTCTCAAATAAACCCTAAAAACATAATTACAGTCGCTTCATAATATAGTTATCAACCAGGAAGCACGATAGCTCCAGCTTTGTTTTTCTTTCTCTCTCTTTTTTTTAAAGTTTATTTATTTATTTTGAGAGTGAGTATGGGAGGGGCAGGGGGAGAGGGAGAGAGAGAGAGAATCCTAAGCAGGCTCCTCACTGTCAGCCCAGAGCCTGATCCACAAACTGAGATAATGACCTGAGTTGGACACTTAAGTGACTGAGCCACCTTGGTGCCCCTACATTCTTCTGTCTCAAGATTGCTTTGGCTGTTTGGGGTCTTTTGTTGTTTCGTACAAATTTTAGTATTGTTTGCTTTATTTCTGTGAAAAATGCCATTGGAATTTGACAGGGGTTGTTTTGAATCTGTAGATTGCTTTGCATAGTATGGACATTTAAACAATATTCTTCCAGGTGATGAGCACAGAATATTTGTCCACTATTTATATAATGGAAAAATATTAATCTTCAATTTCTTTCATCATTGTTTTATAGTTTTCAGTATACAAGTTTTTCACCTTCCTCATTAAAATTTGTTTCTAAGTATTTTTTTATTCCAATTGTAAATGGAATTGTTTTCTTAATTTCTTTCTGATAGTTCATTATTAATGAATAGAAGTGCATTAGAGTTCATATAGTGGTTTTGTATCCTGCTACTTTACTGAAATTCATTCATTCTAACAGTTTTTGGTGGAGTCACTTGGTTTCCTATATGTAATATCGTGTCATATGCAAATAGTGACAGTTTTACTTTTTCCTTTACATTTTGTATGCCTTTTATTTCTTTTTGTTACCTAATTGCTTTGGCTAACACTTCCAGTACTGTGTTGAATAAACGTGGTAAGAGCATCCTTTCTTGTTCCTGATCTTAGAGGAAGAGCTTTTACCTTTTTACCATTGAATATGATATTAGCTGTGGGCCTGTCATGTATGACCTTTACTATGTTGAAGTATGTTCCTTCTATACCTACTTCCCACTTTGTTCAGTTTGTAATCATAAATGAATGTTGAATTTGCATAAATCTTCATGTGTCAGAATACTACTCAGTTTTGAATGCTTTGCTTGAACATCACTTGTTATGTGAAATTTTTCATTACTCTAACTGAATTTGATTTCCCTTTTTGACATACTATAGTACTTGGATTTTTCATGTGGTATCTTTATTATATTATAAACTTCTTGTGAAGGGACTGCGTCACCTCTCATTTGAAGTGTCTATCAGAGTGACTCATATTAAAGAAACACTCAGTTGGATTATTGAATGCTTTGAGGCAGTTAATATATATTTTATAGGAGTTGAGAAAGTTTTGCATTTATCTTAAAAAGTGATTTTTCTCCAGGAGGTAGAGTTTGATCCCCCCACTCTCCCCCAACACCAAGATGAGTATTGGCTGTACTTAGTGACTTGCTTTCAAAGGGTGGGTAAGGAAAGAAGGGGAAAGTATAACTGTACAGTGGAGAAATATAGCAAACACTGCCTGGACGAAGTGATCAATAGTAACGTGAGCAAGAAGTCATATTGATAATGTGTACCTTGATAAGATGTAATGAAAACATTTCACCTCCTTTGTGTTATTCTTCTCCAAAGCCCTAACCCTAGTCAAACCATGAGAAAAAATATCAGACAAAATCAAGTTGATGGACAATCTACAAATTATATATCAGTATTTAATATTGTCATGATCTTGAAAAACAAGAAAAGTCTGTGAAACTGTCACGCCAGAGGAGATGATACATGATGACTAAATGTGATACCCTGTCTGGGAACCTCAAGCAGAAAAAGGACATTAATGTCAAACTAGTGAAATCTGAATAAAGTGTGAAATTTAGTTAATAGTAATGTGCCAATGTTGGTTTCTTAGTTGTGACAGATGTATATGGTATTGTAAGATGTTAACAATCGTAGAAATTGGAGGGGGGATATGTGGGAACTCCCTGTACTATTTTTTCAACTTTTCTGTAAACCTAAAACTATTTTAAAATAAAGCTTAATAAAAAAGCAGTCATAAGTTTATAGTCTATTATTTTTGTTTTAAGACAAGTTGTGCTTTAGTGATGGTTTCTGTATACTCTTAGTGTGAAATTTGTGGCTGAGATGGCGATATTTCTAAATTTGTGGGAATTTGAGATCAAACCTAATGAATTTAGCGGCTGTTCAAGCCAAATCTTTGAGACTAGAATACTAGGTAGAGATTATGTGGTAATAGATAGAATTAAAATTTTATTGGAAATAAAGGTTGGTTTAAGGATATTAAGGAATATTCTTTTTGGTTCTGAACACTTTGCTCAGTTGTTAAACATTTACAAGACTCTGTCCAATGTTTATTGAGTATATGTGACCCTTGCCTCAAAACTCCAATGGAATTGAATAACTTACAATCAATGATGTCACACTTTTTCCAGACTATTCAAAGCTCAAAGCCTAGGAGTCAGCTTTGATTTCTCCCTATCCTCCATTTTCAGTTTTTAGTGTATTTCTGTATTAGTCAATGTACTTTTTATCTATTGTTATGTTTCAAATTAGCCTAAGCATAGTGGATTAAAACAATAAGCATTTATTATCTCACATAGTTTCTGTGAATCAGGAGTCCAAGTACAGCCTAACTGTCTCAGTGTATCTCACTCATGAGGTTGTGATCAGGATACAGACTGAGACTGCAGGATCCTCTTCCAGGGTTGCTCAGTTACAAGCTTAGCAAGTTAAGGCTAATTGTTGGTAGGAGGCCTACTACATTTCCTAGTCTATTCACATTGTCACCTAACTATATTCTCCTCTCTCCTAAAATATACAACACTCCCTCCCCCAACTTCTCAGTTGATGAGTTTGCTGTTACTGTGGGGAGAAAAGAGAAGAAATTAATAAAAAAGAATATTCAAAAGTTCACAACACATCACTCACCTACTAGCATCTGTATCCATACACTTCTGTTTCCATAGATTACCTTCTTAGGCTCACTCATACTTTGTGCACAAGATACCACAAGCAATTACACAAGAAATTCGTCAAATCTCTCTTGCGTCATCAATTTTCCATTTCTACTGAATCTTTCCCCATTAGAATATAAACATGCTTTATACTCTCCCATGCTTAAAAAATAATCCATTTTCTTTTTTTTCCATTTTTTAAAAATTCAAGTATAATTAACATACTGTATGGATACAGATGCTAGTAGGTGAGTGATGTGTTGTGAACTTTTGAATATTCTTTTTTATTAATTTCTTCTCTTTTCTCCCCACAGTAACAGCAAACTCATCAACTGAGAAGTTGGGGGAGGGAGTGTTGTATATTTTAGGAGAGAGGAGAATATAGTTAGGTGACAATGTGAATAGACTAGGAAATGTAGTAGGATTCCTGGGACATATAGGGACCCACTAAGGTTCTTATAATTAATTTAAGTTCACTTAAATTAAAATATCAGCATGATTGTGTATTTTCTCCACACCAAGCTCAGCTACATAGGTATAGGTGTAAAGCTGACAAAGAACTGGAACTAACTGACTTTGCCAGGAAAGTAAACAAAGTGAGTGGTGGGAAAGGGAATGTATGCAGGGAGTCGTTGTATTGATTTGCCATGGAATTTAAACTAGTTAAGGAGGGATGATAACACATTAGAATAGTGAGGGACACTGAAAATATGAGTAGGATTAATGAATTTTGAGCAGATAGTGGGTCAAAGTAATTTTGGAACTTGGGTAACTAGAGTAATGACTCCATGAAACATCTATAATGTATAAATTTTTTGGGAAGTTTAGCAAGCAACATACTGAGCCCTTTATTGTTTAGCATGACAAATATTGGAGTTGCCCAGTTGTTCTGTGATCTTAAACTGGCTTTCATCACTTTAAGAGTGATTGCTTGACTTGGTTGTAGAAATGCACATGTCAGTGAGATGTTGCACACATACTTCATTAAATATTTAACATCTCAAAAGCTCTACTTTTTCTTTCTTCCATTCTCGGATGGCTTGTGATCCTTGATCTTTGGTTTAATCTGTTTATTAATGAGGCTTTTTTTGGAGGGCTTTCATGCCTTTGTGCAAAAGATGATTATATAATACTTAATACAGCAATATAGTGCATTAAAATGGAAGGTCTTATTACTGTTATAGAGTATTTATAAACTATATTTGTAAAATATCTAATTCTTTTATACTACACATACAGCAATTTGACATTTTAAAATTTATTTTGAGACGGGGGGCGGGGAGGAGTAAGGGGCAAAGAGGGAGAGAGAGAATCCCAAGCAGGTTCCACACTCAGTGTGGAGCCCAACACAGGGCTCGATGACCATGAGCCATGACCATGAGATCATGACCTGAGCTGAAATCAAGAGTCTGGTGCTTAACTGACTGAGCCACCCAGGCACCCCAGCAATTTGAAAATTTAATAATTACTTGCTAAAATCCTATTTTTCTTTATATTCTCCTATAATACACTTTATACATGTTTCATGACATCAAACATTTGCTATAGTATTCAGACCCCCATTTTTTTGATCCATCATCCATAATAATTATAAATGTCTGTATTAGTGAAAAGATAAATAAATAAGCTTATGTTCACTAAATAAGGTTATGTTCCTTAAACCTAATGGAATGAAAATTATAAGCAACCAATTTTTATAAGGTGCCACTAGGTGGCTCTATTACCCTATTATTTAGGTCTGTTTAAACCCTGTAAGGTTTTAACCTAAACACATTCATGTATTATTGTGCATGAATATATAAATGAATGTGTAGATAATAACATGAAAATGTCATCATAATAATGAGTCTACCAAGCTACCCTCTGGACTCCAGAAATAAACCTTAGTTTCTACTAGAAAGGAACAGCTTTCCCCCAGATGCAGATTCTAAGAATATGATTGAAAACCACAGAGCTTTTTAAATATTTGAACTTGATGTATAAGCTTTTAAAAATATTGGATCAATCAAGTGAAGATTTAATTCATTTCCTATTGTCTAAAGTATTTAAGTTGATACATGTTTTAATCTGAAGTGTATCAAAGTAGACAGTGATTTTGTTGAATAAAATATTTTTGCCCAATCTACTAGAGGACAAGGATATAATCATATTCATCTTACCTACAGCAGTACTTGGTTCATGGTGCATGCTCAATAAATGTTTGTTGAATGAGGAAGTTGGCATGATAAAAGTGAAAAAAATTCTGGGAAATTATACACAACGTTCAAAAGGAAAAATGAATTGTAAGTTAGTATATTTAAGCAAAAATAACAAGTGGTTTTTGGCCCTGGGCACATCTTACCTCTGTCTTTGCCAAATATTTTAAATTGAGTTGTTATTTTTTTCTTATGCGGGGATATATTTTAAATTTTATAATGGAAATCATTTCACAGAGAAAATTTTATGACAAAGTTTGAAAATGATCTTTATAGGTAAATATTTATAATTGGAATGGATCTCCATTATCTTTATAATCTTAGTATTAGAAGTTTATATTCTTCATGAGATAGGATTATATTGGAAAAATTTCAGTTTGGGCTGAATCTAGAAAAAAATTTAACATTGCTTTTTAAAAATAAAATCCTAAAACTCTGAAACATAATACAAGAAATTGAAGATGACACAAACAAATTAAAATAAAAAGATATTCTATGCTTGTGGAATGGGAGAAAATATATTATTAAAATGTCCTTTCAACCCAAAGCAATCTACAGATTTAATGCAACCCCTATCAAAATACCACAGCATTTTCCCAAGAACTAGAACAAATAATCCTAAAATTTGTATGGAACCACACAAGACCTAAAATAGCCAAAGCACTGTCAAAAAAGAGGAACAAAATTGAAGGTATCAAAATCCCAGATTTCAACCTATACTACAAAGCTGTGGTAACCAAAACAGTATGGTATGGCAATAAATAAATAAATAAATAAATAAATAAATAGACACCTAGATCAATGGAACAGAATAAAGAGTCCAGAAATAAACCCATGCTTTTATGGGCCAATTAATCTATGACAAAGGCAAGAAAATGCAACAGGAAAAAGGCAGTCTTTTCAATAAACAGTATTGGGAAAACTGAACAGCTACATGCAAAAGAATGAAACTAGACCACTTTCTTACACCATCCACAAAAATAAACTAAAAAATGGGTAAGAGACCTAAATGTGAGACTTGAAACCATAAAACGCCTAGAAGAAAATATAGACAATAGTAATTTCTTTGGCATTGACCATAGAAATACTTTTCTAGATATGTCTCCTCAGACAAGGGAAACAAAAGCAAAATTAAACTATTGGGACTACACAAAAATAAAAGCTTTTGCACAGTGAAGGAAACCATCAACAAAACAAAAAGCAACCTACAGAATGGGAAAAGATAATTGCAAAAGATATATCCAATAAGGAGTAAATATTCAAAATAGGTCAGGAACTTATACAACTCAACACCAAAAAATAATCTCATTAAAAATGGGCAGAGGACATGACTAGACATTTGTCCAAGAAGTCCTACAGATGGCCGATAGACACATGAAAAGGTGCTCAACATCACTCATCATCAGAAAAATACAAATTAAAGCCACAATGATATCACCTCACATCTGTCAGAATGGCTAAAATAATAATTGAGTGTAGTGTGACTGGCTCAGAGTCCACATTCTTTTTTTCTTTTTTCTTTTTTTAACGTTTTATTTATTTTGGAGAGAGAGAGAGAGAGAGAGAGAGAGAGAGAGAGTACGAGCAGGGGAGGGGCAGACAGAGAGGGAGACAAAGAATCCAAAGAAGGCTCCAGGCTCTGGGCTGTCAGCACAGAGCCCAATGTGGGGCTCAAATTCATGAACCATGTGATCATGACCTGAGCCCACGCTTAATCGACTGAGCCACCCAGGCGCCCCTCAGAGTCCACATTCTTAATTAGTGTTGTGTTATAAAGGAAGAAGAATGATACCGGGTATAAGATAAATATAAATCTGGGCTCAAATCTTTAAGTTTGCTTCCTGTGTGACCCTAGGAAAGTTATCTACCTTTCCATCCTGTTTCTTCATTTATAAAAGGAAGCCAGCAGTACTTCCCTTTTTAGTATTGTTATTAGAAAATTTATAGGAATAATCTGGCAAATAGCACCATTTAAAGGTTAGGGGTGGGGGGGCGCCTGGGTGGCGCAGTCGGTTAAGCGTCCGACTTCAGCCAGGTCACGATCTCGCGGTCCATGAGTTCGTGCCCCGCGTCAGGCTCTGGGCTGATGGCTCGGAGCCTGGAGCCTGTTTCCGATTCTGTGTCTCCCTCTCTCTCTGCCCCTCCCCCGTTCATGCTCTGTCTCTCTCTGTCCCAAAAATAAATAAAAAACGTTGAAAAAAAAAATAAAAATAAAGGTTAGGGGTGGGGTGCCTGGGTGGCCTAGTTGGTTAAGCGACCAACTATTGATTTTGGCTCAGGTTATGATCCCAGGGTCATGGGATCGAGCCCCATGTTGGAGTCCATGCTGAGCATGGAGCCTGCTGGAGATTCTCTCTCTCCATCTCTCTCTCTGCCTCTTTGGAGCTCACATGCATGTTTTTTCTCTTTCTTTCTCTCTAAAATAAAATAAAAAGGTTAGGGGTTTTTTGGTGTGTGTTTAAACATTATTTTGCTAATTTTAATTCTTTATTAGGAATTCATTATTATTTAAAGTCTAAATTAGTTTATTGTCATTTTGAAGAAAGTCCTAGAATTGTAAAATTTTGCATGATTAGGGAAATATCTTAATCAAATTTATTGATTTGTATTTTTTTCTAACACTTAAATGTAAGAAAGTATGCAATTTTAAATTATTACCCTTTGTCTTTTTTCCTTTCCCAGTTTTTATTGCTAAATTAATTCATTCAACAAAGTATTTATTGAACACCTATTGTGTGTCAGAGACTAGACACATAATTGTGGGGGTACATTGATATAAGAAAACAAATACACCTGCCTTCAAGAAATTTATTTGAGGGGCGCCTGGGTGGCTCAGTCGATTAAGCGTCTGACTTTGGCTCAGGTCATGATCTCATGGTTTGTGGGTTTGAGCCCCGTGTTGGGCTCTGTGCTGACAGCTCAGAGCCTGGAGCCTGCTTCAGATTCTGTCTGTCTCTCTCTCTACCCCTCCCCCACTTGTGCTCTGTCTCTCCCAAAAATAAATAAAATGTAAAAAAAAATTTTTTAAAGAAACTTCTTTGAGTACTGTAGAACTAGAAGATGTAATAAAATCAGTAAATTATATTGTTATAAGATTATAAATATAATGGTAAAAAAATAAAATTAGGATAATGGGAATCAGGAGTGCAGAGGGAAGGAGGAAAAAGAATGAAAATTTTACATGTAAGGCTGTCATCTTATTAAAAAGATGACATATGAGCAATGACACAAATAAATTTCAGGAGTTAGCTATGTGGATATCTGGGGACATGTCAGTACAAAGGCTTTAAAATAGTAAGCAAAGAAGTCAGTGCAACTGTTGCATAATGAGAGAGGGGGAAGAAGAAGAGCTAAGGTCATAAAGGCAATGGATGTCAGATTATGTAACTTGTACTCTGACTGGAAAGGTGGGCTATTACAGGATTTCTTAAAAAAATGTTTATTTTTGTGAGAGAGTGAGTGCAAGTGGGGGAGGAGCACAGAGAGAGAGGGACAGAGAATCTGAAGCAGGCTCTGTGCTGATGACAGAGCCTGATGCAGGAATTGAACTCATGAAGCATGAGATCATGTCCTGAGCCAAAGTTGGATGCTCAACCGACTGAGCCACCCAGGTGCCCCATATTGCAAGATTTTTAGTAGAAGATTGCTCTGACTTAATTTGTAAGAAGGTTACTTTTGGGTGTTTAGTGACAGTAGATTATAGGGGACAGGGACGGAAGCAGGGAAGATATTCAAGGTAAAGATGATGTTATCGCAGAACAGAGTGGCAGCAGTGGAGATGCCGAGAAAGGGTAGGTTTTGGATAGAACTGAAGATAGAGCCAATAGAATTTCTTGACAGATTGAATGTAGGATGTGCTAATCGAGAGAGTGACTATCCTATTTACAGATTCCGCCAACTCTCAAGGCAATATTATATAAGGGCATGACTCTTACTCTGTGTTCACCACAGAATGGAGCAGATTACTTTGGAGGAAGATCAGAGTCTGCAGATGTGCTCTGTCTGCAGATTCAAACCTACTACATCATTATGCCTACTCCAGCTCTCCTTAACTGAGGCTGTGTCTATCAGTAGTCTCAACTCTGGCTGTCACTTCTGTTTTCCCCGAGTCTCCTTTGTTGCTAATTGAACCTGGGATATAATTATTATATAGTAGGTATAAATCCCATAATCCACAACCTGTGCAGAAATGTAATTTTCAATAACTGTCCCCATTTGAGATACATTTCATCACTAGGAACTTTTAAGTCTATTTTAGGAAAGCCCAGTCAAATTCAGGATTTTTCTTTCCCTTTCTTCCCAAAGTAGTCATGACAATGGACATGAAGTGAGAGGGTGATGTCTGGGCCTCAGCTGTCATCTGTCCTATGCTGGCATTGGATGAACCTTATCAAGTTCCGTCTTTGGTAAGTGGCTTCTAGCTTCCATGGTCTGGTTTCCTCCCATCCCTACAGTCATCAGTCTGGGAAGGTTGTTAGGTGTCCTCCTGGTTATAGCTGCCCACTCCCTTTGGATCTAAAGGCCTGTTAGTGATTTCTGCAACTTCCATAGAGAATGGGAACTTTTGTATGTTCTGTGCCACTGTGGAAGCTGTGCCATCCTAGATCATATATGCTTAGAACACCATGTGTTAGTTTAACTATTTTGCTCCCACATTATTGGTGGGCAGAGCACATAGAGGAGGTTGCTGCTTTGCAGAGTTTTAGAAAGTAGGGCACAGCTTTCTCTACTTTTGGATTCTCAGATCTCTCGTCCTTTTATTTTCAAAACTCACTTTAGTGGCAAGGAGAAACGACAGGGGGAGAAGAAACTCATTCTCACGTATACATCTCTCTTTCCCCTTTCTAGTATTTTTAAATTTCCATCCAGGAAACTTCCAGTCTGGTAGTGGAATGGGAAGGTGATAGGAGAGGTAGCCTGGCTTTCCATCTATTTTTTTCTAGTTTATTGTTTAATGGTATAAATCTTGGCCTTTGCTACTTAAATTACTTCCAACTCCTATGCCAGCAGCTCTCACACTTTTTGGTCTGAGGATCCCTTTACATTTTAAAATATTATGAGGACTCCAAAGGGCTTTTATTTATAAGGGTTATATCTATCAATATTTATTATATTAGAAATTAAAATTGAGGAATTAAAAAGTATTAATAATTTCAAAGTAACAAGAGCAAATCCATAATAAGATCATAGTTTCAAAGAAAAATAACTGTTTTCCAAAACAACAACAACAAAAAAATAGTGGCATTTGCAAATCTCTTTAATGTTTAGCTTAATAGAATACAGCTGGATACTTGTATTTATTTTTGCTTTCAAGCCATTTTGATACATTGTTTTTGTTGAAGTATATTGTCCCAGACTTTGTGTCTGGAGTTCTCTCTTGTCCAGCAAGAGAGCGGACACAGAATTGAATACGAGAGAGGCTAATGTCTGGGAGAAGACAAGAGCCCCAAGTAAGGGTCTTTGCTCCGTATTTATTAGGATCAGAAGGCTTACAAACGTGGTGGACATGCTGAAAGAGACAATGAAACAGTGATTATTAACTCAAGTGTGTGAGAGAAAGGGGGTTTTGAAGGTATGCAGTGTTAGGGGTTTGGGTCAATATAAAATAAAATCCTGGCACCGAGAAGGTGGTTGTTTATGGTAGGCACTAGGCACTGTGTCTGTTTATCTTAACTTGCCTAGGGAATAAGATAGATAGAGCATGCTACCTCAGGGTCAATAAGGATTTTTTTTTTTTTTTTTTTTTTTTTTTTTTTTTGCTAGTTAGTTCCAGGCAATTTCACCCTGCTGCAGTGGTTTTTCACCCCGTTTACCTGTTTACCTATTCTTGGGTGCTTTCCTCCTGTGGAAATGGCTTCCTGCTCTATACTTTTGTTCTAGCTGGGGGTAATTTTGCCCTGTGGCCGCTTTCTGCACTAAGCATTGTTAACCCATTGGTGCAAGCTCAGGGAATTCCTAAACTTATTCCCCACAGTATATGAAGAAAACCTGACCTTATGTAAATATGTACTTGGGAAAGGAAATGTATATTTATGGAGTTTTCAGATATTGTGTATATTTTTCCTTGATACTACATTAAAACTTGATAAGTGATATTTTCTTAAAGGATATTTGTAATGTAGAATTTGAAACCAAATCAATGAACTTTTCATGTTCTGCTACATTTAAAACCATTAGTTTGTCTTACCCTAAGAATTGATCTTTTACTGTTATAATGATGTACCATATGCAATGATTCTGTAACCTCATGCAATGGTCACTTGGAAAATATTGGTTCACCGAGTTATGCAGATCTTTCAACTGTTGATACATTTCATTATATAATATTAGAAAATAATATTTGTTAATATCACTATCAATCTCATCAGAAAAATTATTTAAATATTAGTCTGCTGTTACAAGTAGCAGATACAAGTTCTACAAAATTCTAATTTTCACTTGAAAGCTCACTTTTTATCATTGGCAATAAATACGGTCATTTGTTTTTCTTGAATGGACAGGCCCACTTTGTTCATTTTCAAAACAAATGTCTGCCGGTTACTCAAGTCTACATAACCACAATTCTCTGTCAGTCAGTTTTTCAAGTAAAGATGATGCTCCACAAATAAAGTAGCTAGTTTTCTTTTAGTTTAAATATACTGAATAAAAATTAAAAAAAAAAAAATAAAGTAGCTAGTTCAATTTGCAACTCAGTTGCTCAAGTGCTTTTCTGTGACAACGATCTACTTCAATATGTGACAGAAACGCTCTAGGCATACTCTACATTTTGTCACAGCAAATATTAAAAAGACAGGTACTCAAGGTTGAAATTTAATAATATTAATAATTCTTACCTCTTCCTCAAGGGCATTCTTAAGTGCAGCTGACTTTTTTTTTTTTTTTTTTAATGAATGTGTGGTGGTGAAGAATAAAATGACTACAAGTACAGATTGATGTCACTACCTTGGATTATGTTAAAGCACCAGCAGTTTTACCCATTATTGCTATTGCAAAATTAGGGGGGGAAATCAATACAATGACAAAGGAATATAATAAATTAGTATTATTATGAAAATAGTTTTGGTCTTGCAGACCCCATGAAGGGGACTTTGTTCTCCTACAGGTCCACAGACTATACTTTAAGAACCATCTTACGGGGTGCCTGGGTGGCTCAGTCGGTTAAGCATCCGACTTCAGCTCAGGTCACGATCTCACGGTCCGTGAGTTCGAGCCCCGCATCGGGCTCTGGGCTGATGGCTCAGAGCCTGGAGCCTGCTTTCGATTCTGTGTCTCCCTCTCTCTCTGCCCCTCCCCCGTTCATGCTCTGTCTCTCTCTGTGTCAAAAATAAATAAAACGTTAAAAAAAAAATTACAAAAAAAAAAAAAGAACCATCTTACTACTGTACTAAGTAAGGCTATGCACCATGACATAGGTCTTAACTGTTAATCTCCTGGATATCATCCAGTATATCTGATGCTGAAGCCAGCTGCTGCTTAGATCTCTTCCTCTGTGATGGTCCCAGCAAATTGGCCACTATTGCACCTGAATATTTAGACTTTTTTTTTTTAATGAAAGATTATTATTGTTCTGATAAAAATAGTATACACATTTGGAAATAAAAATTCAAATATCTCTCCCTCATCCCACACTCTAGTCTTATTTTTTTATTAATTATTATTTTTTTAATGCTTATTTATTCTTGAGAGAGACAAAGACAGAGTGCGAGTGGGGGAGGGGTAGAGCGAGAGGGAGACACAGAATCCCAAGCAGGCTCCAGGTTATGAGCTGTCAGTGCAGAGCCCAATGCAGGGCTCAGACTCTAACCGGAAGATCATGACCCAAGCCAAAGTTGGACACTTAACCGACTGAGCCACCCTGGTGGTCTCTAGTCCCATTTATTAAAGGTAACTCGCTTTTACCTTTTCTGTTCAAGTTCTGTTGATTATCTCCATTATTCTATAATTCCAAAATCCATTTTTGTTTTTGTTTCTAAGCTCTTTTTGTTATGTTTGTGGCTTTAATAATGTACTTAAACATAGATTTCTGCTGCACTTACCACAGGCCAAAAGCAAACCAGAGTGTTCTCCAAAAAAAAGTGAGGAACGAGAAGTTGAGCTTCCCAGACTCAATCTCTGCATGCAATATTACCACCTAGATAATTCATGGCTTCTGCACGGTGGCATAATGTGTGAGACAGGGAGAGTCAAATGTTATAAAAACTGATGAGAAAACAAAGCAAGGGGAAAACTGGTTTACAGTGATCACATTTGACTTCCGTTAACAGACAGGGAATTTGAGACCCCAATTGGAAAAGTGACCTATCCAATGTTATTTAGTTAAGAACAGATATTGGATTACATCCAGTCTATCTTCTTTGCTATTTTAGTCGCACCAAGGACATCCCTATAATTAATTCGGGATAGAAACAATATGGCTTTATCAAGTTGATCACAGATGGGAGTGAGAATTTGTCAATATTATATTTTCATCGCCTTTTATTATTTTTAAAATTATAATCTTTAGCTTCTGAAAAGTTTGTGAACATATTCATTTTCATATGATGTAGACTTTATTTTCTGATGGTATGTTTTGTGCACCTTTAAAAGTTTTGTTTGCTTTGAAGGACATTAATTAAGTTCTAAAAAGATACATTAGAGCCCTAGAAATATATAACGTTTTGAAATTCCATTTCTGTTTAAAGTGGTTGAAATTAAAAAAAAAAAATTAAGATTCAGAATATTATTTACCAAATAGAGAAAAGAAGACCAGTCTTCTCTGGTCCAACTGTATAAATTATGCATAATATTTAAAAGCAAGATCTGGTATCCATTTGTTATTGATTTGAAATAGAGCATTTTGGCATCAGATATGTAGACAGCAGGCATTTCCTGTACTTAATTTATTCCCTCCTAACCAAGAAGCAGCTTGATGTAGACAGTTTTATGTAAGGTTTGTCACAGATCCTGTGTGTTTTGGAAATGTTTCACATTTCATTAAGTTTAATTCAGTTTCTGTATGATAAAATGTGGGTAAATACATTCTTCCTAACAATATCTTGGAGACTTTATGCTGCGAGTAATGAATTTGTGAAATTTGCTTTTATTTCCTTGAAAGGGTTTGCTGGGCAAATAGAATATTTGCCTAAATCTGGCAAGTAAATGTCTTTCTTAAATACTTATTGACACTAGTCAAAATCACTTTCTCTAAGAGATGCTCCAAAGGAGATGGTGAAAATATAGTGGGTTCCAATTTTAGTGATTTACTGTCTTTGTATTTATAACTTTTAGGAATAGGCTGAGAAATTATAGAAACTCAAAGATTAAGATTCATATAGGATCAATGGATGAAGGTGCAAGGAGAGGTTAAAAAATAAATTTCATATAGTAATAAATAACTGAATAAATTCTTTGTGACATTTCTTAACAGCAGTGAATGTATAGAGAACTCTTATAGACAACAAATTGAGGACAAAAAAATGGCAAGAACTAGTGGTAGCACTGGGTGGTGGGAAGTGGCCCCCAAATTCTGTTAGGTACCCTTGGCCACAGGTGAGTGGTATACTGAAAGTAGAGTCTTGGTATTCTTGGTAATGGAATAAATGTTGGCGTGACCAAGACATGGCTTGATCTTTTGAAATTTAGTCTTCTCTTAGGTAAAGTAAGTGAAGAGAAGGTAAACATTTCTAGCCAATACAAATAATTTCTTAAGGATTATCCACCACAAGTAGTCATTGTTCTTTCCATGACTGCCAACTATTTGGGGATCGGTGTGTGTGCTCGGGGTGTGGTAGGCAGGTAGAAGGCAGCAGCTATGTTGTGGGTGGTAACTAAGCAGAGCCACTTGCGCAAAATAGAAGTCAGCTATAGAGTGTAATTTGAAATTGGAGAAATACCTTCGTACCAAAATATTTGAGCAGTTCAGTGCTTCCCCATTAGTTAGAGACTTCAGGTTAAAACATATGTCTTAGAAATTATAGTACTGATATTTCTGGAAAGCATAAAGTTATAATTCATTATAAGCCACTAATGTTGATGGGGTTGGTTTATTAACCAGTCACTAGTTGGGCCTGGAGTAGATGGAACATAGGATGACACATATAGACAGAAAATAGGGAGGTCAGATGTATTCCAGACTGGAGAACTATGTGTGTGGGAGACAAACCTATGCAGAAATCAATTGGTGTATGTAGATGGGGGTGATAGGGTGAGTTACAACATGAGAAAATCTGATATCTAGAAAAGAAAGGGCTGGAATAGAGAACAAAATGTTTGTGGAAAATGTGGTTAACTCCCTCCACTTTCTCCCTCCCTCCTTTCCTTCCTTCCTTCCTTCTCCTTCTTTCCTTCTTCCTTCCTTCCTTCCTATCCTTCTTCCTTCCTTCCTTCCTATCCTTCTTCCTTCCTTCCTTCCTTCCTTCTTCCTTCCTTCCTTCCTTCCTTCCTTCCTTCCTTCCTTCCTTCCTTCCTTCCTTCCTCCCTTCCTTTCTCTTTCTTTTTTACCAGACATTGTTTGTTTTGACAGATTTTTAATAAAAGAGAGACTAGCTATCACCTTTTAAAGCTCTAAAGAAAGGAGCCCATTTGTCGGAAGCAGACCAGAGTGCTGGGAGTAAAAAATGTTGCAATCATTCAGGTTCTCATGTGTGTTTCTCTTATTCCCTTACTCTAGGATCCCATGGGTGTCCCTAGGAGTTGCTTTATTTCTATTAGAACTAAAAAAAAATCACTAATATTGATTAGAAGGATCTGTGGGAGGTTATATTATTAAAAATAAACTTACTTATTTCCTAATTGGAGGTTTCTTATGCATCTTTCCATTTTGAGTTATATTGGTGGCACCTGTGTTTTATAACCACTTCCCACTCTGTCCCAGGCAAACACAAACAATCAAATATGTACTTATTACCTAAAATCATCAGGCCCAAGCTCCTCATTTTCTTATCACAGTTTATTGTTGTATATATGAGGTACCATGCTACTATCAGAATTATATCCAGGTTTTTTATTTTAAAAAACTCAGAGAAAAAATGTTTCCAGTAATTTTCATTCAATGTGAATGACAAGAATATCATAGCTATAAACATTAAAATAACCATTTCATTTCTTCCTAAGGAAGTTCCAATTTTAAGCAATGAAAAAGGAATTCTATACAAAGCTAGTTTTAAATCACATTAGCTCTCATTCTTTTCTCGTATGTATTTGTTACTTTTAGAATAGTGTAATAATCAGCCAGAGTATATAATGTAGAAAGTATGTATGTCCTCTAGAATTTGATGTTGCCTCCAAGATACATTGAGTGGTCAAGAATTCTTTCAAAAGTTTGCTTTTATGGACAGCATAATACCTGTACTGTGAATGAGTCAATTTTGGTATGACCTCTTCCTTTTTCTTTCATTATACAAGCATCCAGTAGGGCTTTTTTTAACATTTATCTTAAAGGGTGGGCTGTAGAGCTAACTCAGTTTACCTAGACAAAATCATGCCATTAGCAGCTTTGTTTAGAAATTTAAATGCACATCTCATCATTAAAACATAAATGTATCAGTTTTTCTTTTTCTGTTTTTATCAAGTAGAAATGTTGTCAAAATAAAAGCACGATACCATATGTAACTGCTGGCGCCTGTTCTCACCACACATGCCCCTCTCAAGCCAATTTTCTTAAATTAGTGGAGTTGAAAGACTACACTCATTTCCCTACCATGCTGGGCAAGTGCTGCTTTAAGAAAGGCAGCAGTAAGCATGGAGACTGAGTTTACCGTATTTGTCCAAATGACTCTGATTTTCTTTTACTGTAGGGGCCTTAAAAACTTGTTCTTTCTCCATTTCTTTTGGCTATTAGCTTGTTTGTTAAAAAATGAGTGTATCATTTGGGTACATAAAACTTTTAAAAAATATTTAATTAATAATTATAATGTAATTTAACAAATTTGTAGTAAGTGGAAGGATCTCAAAATTTGTTTTTAATTAGCAAATAATTGATAGAGTTTAGTTTTACACATTGTAACGACAAGGAAAATATTTGGGTTGTAGCTTTTCCTTGGGTATCTTTTTTTTTTCTTCTGACCATACTTTTCATAATATTTTTAAAAGCTTATATAATCATAGCAGGGAATTTATGTACTACTTGATTTTTTTTATGTGTATAGTGAATTTAAAAATTAAGTAAATATAAGCAGAGGTCAATAAGTATGATTTTTTTTTTTAAGATTAGTCATATGATCATTTAAAACTTAAGCGTAAATATATTTTAGGAATCGTGTCTACCTCATCGTTGTACCTCCTCTATTTAATTTAGTAGATAATCCATAAATTTAACTATGTTTTATTGTCCTCCACAAGAGAATACACCAAATATTCTTTAAAAAATGGGACTTAGCCCTGCTTATTTTTTCTGCCTTATATTGAAAGTATCCTGGGAAATATCAGATTATAAATCATATGTCAGTGGGGTTTTTTTTTTGTTACAAATCTCTACATCACAATTTCATTTTAAACTCTCTGGAAAAATGTAGTTTTTCTATAATTTAAAAGTAAATAAATAACATATCATCTAGAGACACTGTGCTTAGTTTTCCTTTAATAGATTTTGTTCTGGGGAAAATTTTAAAAAAAGTTATTCACTTTTAAAAGTCAATATGTTTCTGTAGATGACACATCCCTCACATTATGTGCAAGTATTTCTGTAGAACCAGTGAGGACTATTGGAGTAGATTTGTAGTTCACAAAAAGAGGATTTAAACTGTCAATAATATATCTTGAGACCCCTATAATTTCTCCCTTTTAGAGGATTCAGTGAGTACACTTTGCATTATTATTTACTGTTTTGGTATACTCAGTGTGTTTCCATACACCTCTCAATGGCTTTACAATTTATCTCAGTGTAACAATTACATTATGACAGAGGAGTCATTAATTTTTACATAAATGCACTAGAGTATGTGTATGAAAAATCACTTTTGTTTTGCTATAGCACTTACCTTTTTATTTTAATGCACATAAACCTCATACATAACCTTTCCACTCTCTGATCTAGCACAAATGGTCATTTACAATTCTTTCTAAATATTCAGTGGATTTATATCTTGGCAAGCATTTTTCATGGGTATTATGCCTTTGGCATTTTATGCTACATTGTGATGTTTCTTTTGCTTCTCGTTTTGTAGGACACTTTATAGAATCAAAGAATAAGAAAACATCATACAGGCAAACAGTGTTCTAAAGACCTACAGAGACACAATCTTAGTTGATATATAAAACAGTAAATATTACTATGAAATGGACAATTCTGCATTTGTGTTTGATACTTATATCGGTTGCAGTTGACTTCCACATGTGTGCACAGTAGTCTACAATAATCCCACAGGCTCAGATATGGATTAAGAGAAAGGCCATAGGCCTCAAGGCTCATAACAGATATTTTGTCTTTTCTTTTTTTTCCCCCCCTAATCATCCACATGCCAGCACATGGAAGGAACTTTGTTCTTTTTTCTCATTTGAAGAGGTATATTTTTAAACAGCCTTTTGGTAGCTTCTGGAAGCTTTGGGAAAGGTGAATGTCACATAGAAGATGGATTCTCAAGGAGTTTTCTCAGTGCTATCTCACTTTCTGCAGCTCCTGTCTGAGCCAGGATGGCAGAGGCTGCCCCAGTCTGTGCAGTAGCTTTGAGAGTTCCACGTTGTGATCTCTGTAGTAGCTTGATAGAAATGCTCTGCTCTGGTGGGACATAAAAGTACATTTCACTTTGTTGATTAAAGCATACTTCATATATTTTGATGATGTTTAAATCTGCATCAAGTATACCATACCCGGGTTGAAATTTATATTAAGAATGTGGGCTATTTATTTAGCACAATATGAACACAGTGACTCTCTTCCTCAAAATAGACACTCTACATACATACACTTTTTTTTTTTAACGTTTATTCATTTTTAAGAGAGAGAGAGCATGCCCCATACATCCACTGTTTTTACGAGGGAAAGAGCTTTTGTATTAAGCATGTGATTTCTTTGTGCAGAATTAAATGTTAACTCAATCGTGTTGCTTGAAAAATAGCTGTAACAATTGATTGGGTTTAATATTATGCTCTATTAAAATCATCCTAGCTTTGGAGAATGTTAGTTTGGTACATCCATAATATAAAATACTCCTTTGTCATCATTAATTTGCATTTAGATTTGGAAGGTACACAATCCTTTTTTTTTTTTTTTTTAATGTTTATTTATCTTGAGAGAGAAAGAAAGAGCAAGAGTGGGGGAGGGACAGAGAGAAAGAGGGAAAGAATCCCAAGCAGGCTATGTGCTGTTAGCACAGAGCCTGTCACAGGGCTTGAACTCATGAACCATGAGATCATGACTTTAGCCAAAATCAAGAGTTGGTCACCTAACCAACTGAGCTACCCAGGCACTCCCATAATACTGTCTTAAAAGATGTTTTAAGGCATATAAAGCTTAAAAGTAAGCTTAAAAATGCAGTAGGTAGGAGAACCTGGGTAGCTCAGTCAGTTAAGTGACCAACTCTTAATTTCAGCTCAGGTTATGATCTCACCATCATGGGTCATGAGATCAAACCCCATGTCAGACTCTGTGCTAGGGAGGAGAGGCTTCTTAAGATCTCTCTCTCCCTCAGTCCTTCTTCCTCTGCCCCTCTCCTGTTCTCTCTCTCTCTCTGTCAAAAAAAAAAATGCTGTAGGTAAACCAGGTAAACCTCTAACCTATATTTGAATGATTTCACCCAAGGAAGGAAAAGAATGCCTTGCAAACTATCCTGACTTAGTGGGGGACAGATTTTGCTTCAACAAAGAAAAAATATTTTAGTAATTGAAACTGCCAAAAATGGAAAGGGCTGTGCTATATATGGCATTTCACGGGGTTCATAAATAGGTTGGATTACTGTTGTTAGGAATGTTTTTTAATTTTAATTTTTTTAGTGTTTAGTTTTGAGGGAGAGAGAGACAGAGCATGAGTGGGGGGAGGGGCAGGGAGAGAGACACAGAATCCGAAGCAGGCTCCAGGCTCAGAGCTGTCAGCACAGAACCTGATGATGGGCTCAAACCCACAGACTGTGAGATCATGACCTGAGCTGAAGTCAGACTGAGCCACCCAGGCGCCCCTGTTGTTAGGAATGTTGTAAAAGGGAGGATTTCTGCAGCTGTATCTGTACCTCCTGGCTTTGTACTATTCTGAGATTTTTGATTGAGCTGAACCTTTAAAAAGTTTTTATTTAATTCCTTGTGCTATCTTTTAAAATGTCATATCTGGTACTCCATTTTAAATGTTATAGAAAAAAAGCCTCATTTTGTATTGGTAATTTCAAAGTAAGCATAATTTTTATGGGAATCATGCTCATTGGAATTAAATAGAATATTTGTGCTATATTCTAACCATTACTGTGATCAAAGGAGAATCCAAACCACTGTGTGATTTAAGTGTCACTCTGTCTCATTTCTGCTCTTGTTTTTCCTCAGTCATTGGCTCTAAAACCACCAACAGGCCCAGCTGGCATATTCAGGCAAAAGAAAAAGGTAGAGCTAGAGGCTCTTGAGTGGCTCAGTTGGTTAAGCGTCTGACTCTTGGTCTTGGCTCAAGTCATGATCTCATGGTCCATGAGATCAAGCCCCTTGCATGGAGCCTGCACTGACAGTGTGGAGCCTGCTTGGGATTCTCTCTTTCCCTCTCTCTCTCTCTCTCTTTCTCTCTTTCTGCCCCTCCCCCACTCATGCTCTCTTTTTGTCAAAATAAATAAATTAATGAAAAAGAAAAAAAAAAAAACGAAAAAGGTAAAGATAAATTATATTTCCCAGATATCTACCTCTGGGAACCTGATCATTCTGTGCCTCCTTTGCTGCCAGCCAGACCTGGAATCTAGGGATGAACCCTAGGTCTTTGTGCAGAGTTTGAGTTTCTGAACTTCCCCATTATGTTCTCTCTTAATGGCTCACTTTGTGCTATTTCTCTTTATGACTGAAGTCCTGCTTGGAACAACAGCAGCCTGGGGCTACCCAGTTCCTGCCAGCCTGCTCCCTAAACTTTCCACAGAGTAAGTGATTGTCCAACATCTTAACTAACTCTGGAACTGAATCTCCTAGGATCCACTTCTACTCTCCATCCCTTTGGAGTTTGGATTGAATGTCTGATACTGAGGATTATCTCAAACTCACTTCAACTTATTGGCCTTTGGAGCATCATTTTTAACCCTGGCTGCCTCTGTCAGTGCTGCCTATGTAGATAACCCTAGTCCTGTGCCCTATTATGTGTGTATGTGTGTCCCCATAATCCTGTCACCTTAATCAAGTAACTCTTTCCTCTTGTTGCTCTGCTCCCTCATTATGGCAAGATAAATGTTATGAGATCTGCAAAATACAATATGTTCTATTTTGGAATCTAATATATTCAGGCCAAAAGTTACCAGAACAGAACTTTGTCGTACACAAGACTTATTGCACATACGTTGTTATCTGACACTCATTCATAAGGGGGAATTTTTTAGATGGTAAAATCACAGATAAGAGATATGTTAATATATCTCAATATAATCTGACTATTTCATGCAAACTCATGAGGAGATTATAATATATACTTATATAATATAAAACCATAATAAAAAGAAGGAATCATATAATACATTCAAGATCAGGTATTTTATTTGCCTATTATTAAAGAGTCTATTACATACTTTTGATTTGGAGAGAGAATAGATTTTAGTGGTATTAATTTAGAATGTCAGTTTTTATTCTTTTTCTATACTGTATTTTCACAAACCAAGTACAAGTAGAAGGAGGCCAACAGCTTTCTTAATTTACCTGGATTAAATGTCTTCTATGATGTTTTGGTGACAGTTGGGTACTGACATTTTTCTGTAATAGGAAGAGAAGCAGTGTGGTGACGGTACTGCCTGCTCTCATCCGTTCTACACATTTGTGCTTCCGTGATCTCTGTGAAGGCTTCTTACTCTTCCCTTTCCTCTGGTCACTATTTGCGTAAAATCAACCACTTCTACTCCTTCAAATAAACCTAGTATATACATGATACTGTGATATAAGAAATATATGTGTTGGGTTTCCATCTCTGGTTCCTGGCACAGAGCTCCTAAAACCCTTGCAATTTCCTGAGTAATAGGGGTGAGAGGAGTGTCTTTTGTTATTCATAATAAGCCCTTTTCAACCATACCTAAGTTTATGCTAATGAGGTGACTTCAGGCGGGGGGATGGTTCCTAGAGGAACCAAACACATGCTTAGAGGGTTGGAACTCAGCACTCCCCTCTGATCTCCAAATAAGGAAAAGGGACTGTGGATCGAGTTAATTACTAATGGCCAGTGATTTAATCAATTGTGCCTCCATAAATGGAAACTCCATAAAAACCTTCAATGAAGGACTTGAGAATGTCAGGATTGGTAAAGGCACCCATGTGCTGGGAGAGTGGCACACCCCAAACTCCACAGAGAGAAGCTCCTGTGCTTACGACCCTTCTGGACCTTGTTCTATGCACTTTTTCATCTGGCTATTCATTTATATCCTTTATAAGAATAGAAAGTAAAAGTGTTTTCCTGGGTTCTGTGAATGGTTATGGCAAATTATAAAACCTGAGGAAGGGGTCATGACAGCCTTTGATTTGTGGCCACTTTGGACACAAGTCAGTAACCTGGAAACCCATTACTTGCTATTGGAGCCTGAAGGGAGGGCAGTCTTATGGTAGTAGCCGTTTACCTGTGGTGTCTACACTAATTTGGGGTAATTAGTATCACAATTGAGTTAAATTGTAGGATACCTATTTGTATTGCATAAATTTGCATCATTGCTTGCTATGAAACTCTACACATTTGGTGTTAGAAGTGTCTGAGTTAAAAACAGTCCAGAATTTATTACACAGAAACCTTGTTGAGAGGTATAGAAGTATTGATATCCTAAAAGTTTGGCTTTTCTTCTCTTTCTTTACCACAAAATCTAATAGTATGTCTCAGTATGTCTGTGTATGATAGGAGTAAAATAAAATGCTACGAAAGATGTTCTACAGTGTCTTTTAAGCATTTTAGTTTTAATAAATATAATACATAGCTTTGACATAAATGAAAATGATATATTTTATATTAGATTCTTGAAATATCATAGAAATTGCCCTTTAGTTCCTATTAATGTGTAAGGATTTTTCTCATAGTACTCCAAAGGTAAATTTTAAAATCAACCAAAGAAAACCACCAAAGAAATATTATGCAGGCCACACTTACTACTATAGAGTAACTTAGTGGGAAAAAAATAGAAATCTTTTGGTCCTACTTTCAATTTCCAGTTGATGTATTTCCTGTCTTGGTTTCAGGTAACATTTTTAGTGCTAAAATTTTTGTGAATGTATCATACTTTTTGTCATGAGATGTTGCCTTCTTTATTCTACTTCAAAATAGAAACTTCTGTTGTTTTCCTTTATTCTTGCATGGCAGGTAATATATCACTGGAAAAATCAAAACAAGCAACCTGGATACATTGAAATACAAATACCACTTTTGGTTTTTGGAGGGGCTACATTTTTATTATAACTACTTTCATAAGAAAATACGTATTACTTATTGTTTGCTTATTTAGTTTGTATTTATAAGCTCTGTACTTACATCAGGATCCATTGGAGGGTATTTTCTTCCTTTGCTTTTTCCAAGGCATTTTGTTTTACCTTCTTCCAATAACTGACACCAGAAGCCTTTATGAGAATCAAACCTAAAAAAAATTCAAAATACAAAGCACAAAAAAGTATTTTGCAAGCAATTTCTAAGACATAATGACCAAAAACATGAATATATTTTTGGATCTTAATCTATAACCAGAGAAACTGGTATATTTTTTGACTAAGTCATTTTGCATAAAGTCTTTTGGCATACTTCTAAATTCTGAGTCCATCTGTCATATTTGTGAGTTTGCCAGATTCCTAATAGAAAAATTGTCAGCAGAAGGTCTCCTATTAATAGAAATTAATAAGCCTACCTTATTCCTCTGGAAGGAAAGAGTTTTATAAATTTCAAGTCAGTTCTTTTCCTGTGTAGGGTTTAGAAATGACAAGTCAGGTTTCATCCATATTTATGAACTTACATAGTACTTGTACCATACAATTGCAGACTAATAGAAAAGAAAGGGTTTTGGTGTGCTATGGAGTGACTAATTTTAGCATTTTCTGGCTATAATCCATTTAATTTTCTTCCAGAGCACTTTCTTATTTCGGTATGAGCTCTGTATTAAAGTAACTGTACCTATAAATGTGGATTTGCATGGCATAATTGTAATCAAAATAATAGTAGCACATTAAATTTATATTTTATTTATTATTTTTAGTATATTTTTTGTTTTTATTTTAATTCCAATTAGTTAACATACTAAACTTATGTTTTAGTTCACCAAAATGTTTTTACTTTTTATTTTTTTTAAAGTTAATTTATTTTGAGAGAGAGAGAGCATGGGAGGGGCAGAGAGAGGGAGAGAGAGAGAATCCCAAGCAGGCTCTACATGGTCATTGTGGAGCCCTATGCAGGGCTTCAAACAAAATAAAGGTCAGAAATAGACCAACACATCTACAATCAGTTGATTTTAAAAAATAGGTGCCAAGTAAATTTGATGGGAAAGAACAGTGTTTTAAATGAATTAATCTGGAAAAATTGGATATCTATATGGGAAATATGAATATTGACACTTACTTACACTGTATAAAAAAATTAACTTGAAGTCAATCCTAGACCTAAACTTAAGAGGGTAAAACTATAAAAATTCTCAAAGTAAACAGGAAAGACACATAGGGAAAACACAGGGTGGTTCAGTTGGTTAAGCATCCGGATTCAGGTCAGGTCATGATCTCACGGTTCATGAGTTCGAGCCCTGCATCAGGCCCTGTGCTGACAGCTCAGAGTCTGGAGGCTGCTTCAGGTTCTGTGTCTCCCTCTCTCTCTGCCCTTCCCTCGCTCACGCTCTCTTAAAAATAAATAAACATTAAAAAAACAAAACACAGAAAATCTTTGTAACCTTTATTTAGGCAAAGATTTTTTTTTTAATGTTTTATTTATTCTTGAGAGACAGAGAGACAGAGCATGAGTGTGGGAGGAGCAGAGCGAGAGAGGGACACAGAATCGGAAGCAGGCTCCAGGCTCTGAGCCGGCATCACAGAGCCCGATGTGGGGCTCAAACTCACAGACTGTGAGATCATGACCTGAGGTGAAGTCGGAAGCTCAACCGACTGAGCCACCCAGGCACCCCTTTAGGCAAATATTTCTTAAGGTGAATGCTAAAAGAAGAATAATGATAATTTTGGACACATCAAAACTAAAAACTTTTTTTCTAAAACACTTAAGAAAATTAAAAGAGAAACCATGGATTGGACAAAGGTATTTGTAAAACATAGGACTGGACTACATATGTAAAACATAATAAAGGACTTGTATCACAATATATAATTCAACTCAGCAAAAAAGATGATAATACCAATAAAAATTGGGTAAAAGTTTGGAACAGATACTTCATCAAAAAAACATATGTGAATGACCAATAAACAAATGGAATTATTGCTTAACATAATTAGTCATTAAGGAAATTCCAATTAAAATCACAAATGAAATACCACTACACGCTCACTAGAACAACAGTTTAAAAAGACTAATATGAAGTGTTGGCAAAGATGTGGAACCTCTAGAATTGCTATACCTTTTTGGTAGAAATTAAAATATTACAGCTACTTTGGAAAGCTTCTTATATATCTTAGTATATAATTACTATATGACCCACCAACCCCATTTTAAGGTGTTTACCCATGAGAAATGAAACATGTCCATACAAAGATCTGTACACAAATGTCTGTTGTAGCCACAAATGGAAACAACCCTATGCCTATCAATTAATGAAAGGATGAACAAATTGTGTTATATCCATAAAGTGGAATAATAATGATTAAAAAAAGAGCTAATTACTGATAGATGTAACAACAGGGAGGAATCTCAAAAGCACTATGCTAAATGAAAGTAGGTCATTGGTTGCTAGTGGACCAGGAGTGAGGCGAAAAGGACTGACTGCAAAGAACCACGAGGAAACTTTTTGGATTAATGGAAGTGTTCTATATGTTGATTGTGGTCGTGTATACAATGTACGCATAAGTCAAAATTCATCAATCTGTACATTAAAATAGGTAGATTTTATTAAATATGAATTTTACATCAATAAATCTGATTTCAAATTATACTGTGATTGTGTATGTATATGTATGGATGTGATTTGGAAGGTACTCTTTATGTAGCTAATCTAGAGTTTTTATAACATAGCCCTGTGAAAAGATTGCAAACCTAGATTTCTGCCTCTGTACTGGTTTGGATATTAGAGACACTAAAGGATGATTCACATCCCACTTATGCAAAGCCTATTTCTCATCATTACTGACACAATTGTGTGAGATCAGGACACAACATGGTATGTCTTCATGTTATTTATATTCTTGTTTGAATCAGTAAGGCAACTGAATAAAGTAGTCCCATATTCAGAGGCACAAGAAAAAAAAAGCATTAATAAAGACTATTACTTAAATAATCTGTACATGAAATCTGGAAAGTTCTTTTATTCATTCATTCATTCATTTGAAAACTGGGAAGTTCTACTTTTTTAATATTTCTACTTTATTTTTTTGAAAAAGAGAGAATGTGAGCAGGGGAAGAGCAGAAAGAGAGGGAGACAGAATCTGAAGCAACCTCCAGGCTCTGAGCTGTCAGCACAGAGCCCAAAGTGGCGCTCAAATTCACAGACCATGAGATCATGACCTGAGCCAAAGTTGGATGCCTAACCGACTGAGCCACTCAGGCACTTGGAAAGCTGGGAAGTTCTAATACAACAAAATTTCTGGAAATCTGCTATTGATATAGTATTTTTCATAAACATTTTGTCCTTAACAATTTCTACAATTGAATTCTGACTCATTTTAAGTATTTAAGTGATCAAAATTCAGAATCCAGACCATTATTATTATTTTTAATAATATACCTAACTCTAGATACATGTCTGGAACATACATATGCCTTATGACAGAACATTGTTTTTAAAAGACACACTGAACCTCACACATAATATAATTAAGAATCAAAATAAAAATAGGTTTTTCTTTCATCTCTGCTAATTGGTTACATCTTATGCAGCAGGCTGTCATGCTTGGCTTTATTGAGGGAAAAAAAAAAAACTGTGTGCGTGTGTGTGTGTGTGTGACATATAGCCCAGGCATCTGTATGCATATGTTCATAGGCAATGGCATATGTGTACTGGAGTGGAAAAGAAAGGAAGAGAAAGGCAGAAGGGAGATCATGTTTATTTTCCAGGTGACTTGAGCTACAGGTGAAGGGATTGATGTTGACCTTATGAGTTTGAAGACATCAACAATGCAATTTCATAGCTCACCTGAAGAAGCTTGATAGAAAATGGAGAAAGATCTCCCTACATCTGTTTAGAATATCAACAGTAACCCCTTAAGATTAATCCTGTTACTGCAGGCACTGATATCTGATGGAACAGCAAGAAACATCCTTTTTTAAAGTGTAGGCACTAGACGTGGCTAGGACCCTTCTTTAAAGGATTTCAGGAAGTAAATAAGTTTTATGTGTTGTTTACTGCTATGGTTAGCCGTTCCTGGAGGCAGAGATACTTTGTTAATCATTGTATCCCAGAGTCTTGCACATAGTAGTCATTCAATAAAACTTTGTTGACTTAGAGTAAAACAAGAATGGATTGGCTCTTAAATATCTTAAACATCATCACCTTGATGTCTAGAAATAACTGGAAGAGACATGTAGGTAGGGACAATCAAAGTTCTCCAACGATTCAGTCTCCAACTGGCAACATTCCTATATTAATGATAATGTGGCCTTAATTTTACCCTTGGGCAGGTGAATCCTAGGGAATATTCAAATTATACTTAGAAGGTTCAAGCATGTTTAAAATGCCTTTAAATTGAAGTAACATTTCCATGGGAGAATAGTGAACTGAAAACAATGCAGGTAAATCTCAAAACCAAAACACCATCATGTAGGTGTTATGGAACAAACACAGAAGTTATTTTTTGTTAGCTTTTTTTTTCTTAATCAATTTCCTCTCTACACACATGCTTTTATGATTTAATGAACCATTTTGCTGATGCCCATTTTATTTTTAACAGTTTTCGAGGTTTAATTTACTTATCATAACACCTATCTTAAGTGTTCAATTAAGTGATTTGTAGCAAGTTTATATAGCTGTATAGCTATCACCACAATCTAGTGTTAGAACATTTCTATAATTCCCCCAAAACCGTTAGAGCCCACTAGGGACAATCCCTGCTGTCACCTCCAGCCCCAGGCTAGCACTGATCTGTTTTCAGTCTCTAATATGTCTTTTCTGGACATCCTCCTCCACCCCATTTTTTTTTTCCTGGTGTGGATATGCCAAATTCTGTTAATCCATTTACTGGTTGGTGACTATTTGGATCGGTTCCATTTTTCGGCTATTATTAATAATGCTTCTGTGAACAAGTCTTTGTTGGATGTAGGTTTTCATTTCTCTTGGGGTAGACTCCTAAGAGTAGAATTGGATTATTTGTAAGCTTCTGTTTAATTTTTAAGGAACTGCAAAACTGCTTTTCCAAAGTTGCCACATTATTATACATTATTATCAGCAGTATATGAGGGTTCTAGTTTCTCCACATTCTTGCTAACATTTGGTATTGCCTTTTGGATTACAACCATTCTAGTGGTGTTTCAGTGTGATTTTAACTTAATCATATCACTGTGACTGTACATTTATTATGCAGAGTGATTGTGCATCTGAAAATGGATTCTTTTATAATACAGTCTGAGACAACTTCAAAAGCTCATTTTAAGGTTTCAGTCTTTTAAAGAAAGTACTTCCTGTTGGTGTACTATCCATTAATAAAAATTCATAATATTGTTTTTCTCTAGTTGTAGCGTCTCGTGCCAACTCGAAGAGCTTAATAGATTGGAAGTGCAGGCTCCAGTGGATTGGCTGAGTTTCAGTCCTGACTCCTCAATTTATATGCTGAGTGACTTTTGGCTTAGCTTTCTGTGCCCGTTTTTTTTTTTTGTTTGTTTGTTTTTTGTTTTTTGTTTTTTTTTAGCTGAAAAATGGAGCTAATAGTACCTCTCACACCTAGTGTTGGTATGAAGCAATATATGTAAACATATAAATGTAGAACATATACATGCATATTGATTTTGAAAAGTTATGAACACTCTGAGAAACAAATTCATCATAGGAAATTGGAGCAGACTATCTTCTCTTTCACTACTAACCACTGCTAGATGCTCTTTCATGGGTAGTCTAGGGAACAACACATTTTGGCTATCATGGCTACTTAAAATTTTTTTTTTTAACATTTATTTATTTTTTGAGAGACAGAGACAAAGCACGCGTGGGGGAGGGGCAGAGAGAGAGGGAGTCACAGAATCTGAAGCAGACTCCAGGCTCCCAGCCGTCTGCACAGAGCCCAACATGGGGCTCAAACTAACTGCAAGATCATGACCCTGGAGCCCCTATTGTGGCTACTATTTTTTTTTTTTTTGCTACTAAAAAAGGTTTTAATGTGGCACATTTTTACAAAGAGTCATCTAAAATGGGATGGGAAAGACTTCCTGGTGAATATAAATTTGGTTGCCAGGGAAATGGTATTAGAAACAACTGAAGTCCTTCTTGGGGTCCCTGGGTGGCTCAGTCTATTAAGTGTCTGACTCTTGATTTGGCTCAGGTCATTATCTTACAGTTCATAAGCTCATGCCCCACATTGGAATTCTCTCTCTCTCTCTCTCTCTCTCTGCCCTTTCCCTGCTCATGCTCTGTCTCTCAAAATAAATAAATAAACATTAAAAAAAAAAAGAAACAATTGAAGTGCTTCTTGAATTTTGAGGCAGCTTCAATTCTTTATGACTGTCAAGCCCCATCCACAGAACCGAACCAAACCCACAGTCTTTATTTACCCCTGGCCTTCAAATTCTTATTGTCCATTTATTAAAGTTTTTACAGTAAATTAATATTAAAAATTGATATAACTCAATCTGGTCTCTTTTGTGTTTACAAACAGGTTAACTGAGAAATAAAGATATCAGGTTCAGGTATTTAACTAGTATTTCTTTCTTTCTTTCTTTTTTTTTGTAAATATTTATTTATTTTTAAGAGACAGAGAGACAGTGTGTGAGCAGGCAAGAGGCCGAGAGAGAGAGGGAGATACAGAATCCGAAGCAGGCTCCAGCTCTGAGCTGTCAGCACAGAGCCCGATGTGGGGCTCGAACCCACCAGCTGTGAGATCAAGACCTGAGCCGAAATCAGACGCCTCACCCACTGAGCCACCCAGGCTCCCCTTAACTAGTATTTCTAAGGGTGAAACCTCTTGTCATGAACATTGATGGCTAGGTAGAACTATTAGAGCATATATTCATGGAAAAATAAAAAAAATTATACTTTTCCTTTTACTTTATACAAAGTAGCAAAATTCCATGCTACACATTATTTTTACTGCTTTCTCTCAAATGATCAGTTGGCTCTAAAACACTATGTAACACACTACATGAAAGCTAAAATGACGTCAGTATATCAATCCAATTTACAATTTAGGCATAAGGTTTTGTTGAACTAGAATTGTAAAATGCTGATTACCATAATTGAATGAGAAGTTCCTATTTATATTGTTTAAAACTTATACTGCTTATTTAAATCACATCCATTCTGACCAAGAAAATCAGATTTTTTTTCATATTCAATACGTCATTTAAAATTCATGATGACAGTACTATGTCATTTTAAGGCATCATAGACTATCCAATGCATGTATGAAATTTGGAACTCTTGAGTACTTTCGTTAGCAATTGTGGAAAGGAATAAATAACACTCTTGACAATGGAAGCTGATTGACATTTTTCTTGAAAATAATTTTGAAATAGGGACTTTTTTATATTGAAGATAATCAGTTTATAGAGTGCCTAAATTGGAGTACTCTTTCATGCCAAGCCTGTTCAGTAAAGTCTTTGTGTAGACCTGGTTTAATTCATTTATTCTACTATGTGCAAAAAACTGGATTTATGTGATTAGTTGAGAATTCATATCTGCTTGGAGTTCAGTACATTCTTAGAGGAGTTTAATTATTTTTTTAAGTACCAAAGATCTAGTCTTCACTATCACTAGCAGAAAAAAATATGAAGCAATAAATGACATTCCTGAGAACATACATTTTGTTTGACCCCCAGTGATCCTCAATATGTCCAAAGCACCACAGAAAAAAACCTATCAGTACAGTTATTTTACCAAGAGTAATTAAGTTATCAGGGCAGGATTCAGAACAACTGCAAAAGGCTTGGTGAAGGATGATTCAGACTAAGACAACGACATGAAATTCCAAATATTCTACAACAGGTACACTGCTGATTTTTATAAGATGTGTAAAGCCAACTGATGATTGACAAGAAAATATAAAAAGAAACTGAATGGCTATACATTATCTCCATCAGCAGGGTAAGAGCTTGGAAAGCCCTGCAAGATGAGAAGCCATGGTTTTAGAGACTACACATATCTTATTTTGCTACTTCACCCACTGAGCTCCATAGGAGGCTAGAGAATCACATAACGGGCAATTTTAGCCAGGTACATCCCAGGTGCAAAGCGATCCACAGTTCTTTGTATGTAGTATGTTGCTCTGATATTACTTCTCTTAGGTTTACACTCCCTTTTCTAGGCAGTAGAGGTGAATAAAAAGCTTGCTGCTGAGCTGGATGCAAAGGGGACAAATACACAGCATGCAGGTCAAGGACCATTCCATAAAAAAAGAAATTATGTCTTTATAGAATACTTCACTTCTTTTTTTCTGAAATACAATGCTTTGCTATATGCTGTATAAAAAAGACCCAAAGATAAGCCAACTTGAAATAGAAAACTGTTTAGAAAATAAAAGCTTTCTTTTCTAAGAGATACTTAAAAAGATATAAAGTAGAAAGTGGACTTGAATTTCTAACTGCAAACTAAAATCACTCAGCTTTCTTTAAGGTCAAGCCGGAAGTTAAATACCTAAGGCTAGTGGAGTCTGTGTTAGTACTTGAACTAACGCTCCACAAAGCTCTAATAGTACTCATAGTATAAAAACACATAGGTCAGAAGGTTAACAGCAATAAGAAAAGAAAATGGCTCTTGGGAAGGAAGCTCAAAAGTCAAGTTCCTTTGTCCTCTAAAGCAAAATGTCCTTTTTACATACGTCTCTACATATGATTTCTGCAAGACATAAGCAGTATTTGATGTTTTTCTGCCAATCTTTATTGTAAGGGATGCTGAAAGGTAAAGGAATCCTGGCACTCACAATGTCTAACCTGCTGTAAGATAAAGTATACAATGAAAAGAGAAAATCAGTTATCTATAGATGTGAGTTTTATACTGAGAAATACAATGGAAGAATTCTGTAACAGTGTTTTTTTAGTTTCTTTAAGGCTCAGTCTATGAGTCTAAAAATTAAAAAAAAAGTATTATAGTGTAGGTCAGGTCCATGGCGCATTCAATTCTACCTTCCAGTTGCTCTAAGCACGTGAAATAGGAACAAACACAACCCTCATGAATATTATTGCTGACTATTATAATGAACAAAGTAAGATGGAGGTCTTATTTCAAATGCTAAGTGGAGTCCAGAGTCAGGTAAGAGAGCTACCTAGGGGGCAAAATTTCAGGAGGCACTCACTGTCAGGTATGTGCGGGGTCCTGAGAACGAGTGCCTTCTTACAGTACTAATGCCTCTCTTGCCTTATGCTTGTCCTGGCCCAGATGGTGTTAGTTACCTAAGGAAATCAGAAAAGAGCAGCAAAAGAAAACCAAACCAGAGCTGTAATTGCTGTGGCCTTCAAAGGAGAGGTGACAGGGTCAGATACACAGTGGGAAAAGACATAAAAGCAAAACATGGAAGTATGTGTAAGAGTAATAAGAGCATATCTCTTTCTGCCTATTCAGTCACCTACTGGGTGATTTCTTGCTGCATGACATTATTTTTGAAAATTGCACAAAAGACAGGGCTCATAAACCATCCAGTTAATCACCTCTTCATGCTTGCAAGAGTTCCCACTATTGTCTGTTACACAGGTTTAGCACTTACTGACTTTTTTTAAGTAGCCACTTTTGTGGGTTAATTCTTGGTTTTAAGATTTACAATTATTTTGCTTCTCTGCTTTCCTTCTAGGGGAAATCTTTCATAGTTAGAAATCAACAGAGGATTTAGAACATTTCTTTGCCACACTGCTGAAAAGTTCATTCCCAAGTAGTTAATGTCAAACTAATCAGAAAATAATCAGTTACGTAAGGAGAAGCCAACATAATAGTTGCATCACCAAACTGCAGCTTTTAAAAAACCAGTTCTCTAATGAAACTTCAATAAGTTAATTAGAATATAAACTTACGTTAAAGCTTCTGAGTAATTATAATGAGGAGAGACTCCTAGAAATTTCTGTACTTCATCCATCACTGTAGCAGGATCCATCCTTAGCTGTTGCCCATCAATAATTAGCAACTAAATTACCAGAGAAATTAAAAAAAAGACAATACACATTGAGGATAGATGTGTAACTGTATAATTAAAAATTCGTGCACTCTGAATTTAGTCAATAAGAGACATTCTACTGAGGGCATTTGCATACATTGTTGTTAGACTTAACCAGACCAATCTCATTAATGACTTCGAATAAGAAATAAATCACACTGATTAAGTGTACTTAGGTTTTGTAATCTGAGAAGTCCCCAAAATACTATGAAAACAAAAAAGCCATTTGAGGGGACCAAAATGAGCTTAAGAAATGTGATTACACATCACAAATGGAAACCAAGTTTAAAATAGGCAAAACTGGTGTGCCGGTTGGCTCAGTCAGTTGAGCATATGACTGTTGATTTTGGGGTTGTGAATTCAAGCCCCATGTTGGGTATAGAGATTACTTAAAAAAAATCTTAAGAAAACCCCACCAACAACAGGCAAAACAATGATTACATCATTCAAGATTGGAAGGAGCACTGTAGAAAAGAAGAAAAGTTGTAATAAGACCAGCTGTAATGACACAGAGGACATGTCATTCTCCATGAGTCCATTCAAAGGAGTAGCACTGTAAAGTTTTAAGAAATACTTAGATAATCCATTTGGAGAAAAAGACAAGACTCCCAGAGAACCTGAATGTGGACAGAAGTTCTTCAACTGACTGAGGGGAAGAGTTTGCTTGTTACTCTAATGAGGGAGGGGTGTGGCCCAGAAGATAGAATGACACGTGACCATAATGAAAGACCACAAAGAGTGCAGTGCAACTTCTGCTCATACCTCTTCTCCAATATTTCTATTCAGTCTAGACTGGCATTGTTCCCTAGAATGTTCTGTGACTATGGGCATTGTTCTATAGCTGTGGTGTCTAAAAGGTAGCTATGGAGCATTTAAAATGTGGCTAATGTCATTGAGAAACTAAATTTTTAATTTTATATATTTTTAGTAGAAATTTAAATAACCAGATGTGGCAGCAACTATCACACTGGACAGCACAGTCCTAGATACACAAGCATACACTACGTCCGATGTGACTGGACTGCTTTAAGCTATCTAATGGAGGGGCTGAGTTTGCAATCTAGGTTGATGTCTAGCAAAAAAGAGAAGCAAAGAAGGCAAGAAAAACACAAAGCTCATGAAAAATTCAGCAAGGTGGTTCAAAGGGAAATAATGACACTTAAAAACATTATTTGCCTTGTTTGGTTAAGATGTTCTCAAGATTTATTCACAGAATAAGAATCAGGGATATGAAGCTTTTGAAGCTCTTGACAATCAGGAAGGGTATGCACTGGAAAATACAGCAGGGTTGGGGCGCCTGGGTGGCGCAGTCGGTTAAGCGTCCGACTTCAGCCAGGTCACGATCCCGCAGTCCATGAGTTCGAGCCCCGCGTCAGGCTCTGGGCTGATGGCTCGGAGCCTGGAGCCTGTTTCCGATTCTGTGTCTCCCTCTCTCTCTGCCCCTCCCCCGTTCATGCTCTGTCTCTCTCTGTCCCAAAAATAAATAAAAAACGTTGAAAAAAAAAAAAAAAAAGAAAATACAGCAGGGAGAATTATCCTGAAATACTTTTAGAAAGAAAATTAAACAGTGTGTCTACCTCTGCCTAACTATTATTCCTTGCCACAGTCTTATTATTTACAACTAAAGAGTAAAAGCCAGTAATGTTTTAATGAGTAAAAATTTCCTCTATCCTGGAGGCAAAGTCATCAACTTAATGAGATTGTAACATGATGGAAATTCTTATTGCTCAATACCTGAAAGGGAGGGAAATAAACAAGCCATCTCTCAATGTGGCTGGCATACCACCCTGGGATCAAACATCTCTTCTGCAAGGCTCTAAGCTCGGAGGGTGCACGGGGACCAGCTGAGATCACTTCGTAAAAGCTGAACTTCAGAGCTGCAGGGTCTTCATGAGATCGCTGATGCTATGATGAAAAGGTGGATAATTAAACTAACTTGAACTATAGACATGAATAATTAAAAACCAATCTCTGCGACAAGTCTCAAAGCTAAAGGAAGGAGTGACTCACTGCTGGAGAGTTATTTGTTTTGCAATTAATAAGGGATGAAAATGTTTGCTTAGAGCATCAGGATTTAAACTTATGACACTGATGAGGGAATATTTTTGAGAACTTATTTGGCAGAGGCTGAATTCTTATTGATAGGCTTCCTTAACTAACTTTACTGACTTGTTTTCTTAGTGTATATATTTATTCTGAATGTAAACTTTTGAAAGTTGCATTAATGCCCCCCTTTCAGCCCATAAGCAAACCATTTGTTATGTCCATTGAGTATCCATAATACACAAGCACTCTACTGGTTCTGCCACAGTTTTGCTCCATCTAGAATGCAGTTTTAGATTAGAAAAGCCCTACTGGCTATTTTAAATGGAAAAACTACCTGAAACTCTGACATGTACATTATCTGAAATACACAGCTTTTATCATATACTACCTAGCATCTAAAAGCCAAGATTATTTTACCTAATGGTAACCTTCCTTTGTGATTAATCAGAATCATTTATTGTACAGAAATGCAGAAAGCAGCAATCCAAATAGGAAAGTGTTTCATAATGGCTCAGGCTGAGGCCCATGGGTTTGAAGAAATCACCTTTTCCCTAAATTGACCAATAAATATTCAGGCTTAGTGGTAGGTTTGTGGATGTTTACCACATCTAGTTGAATAGCAAATTTGCTGCAATTGAGATTCAAATTACTACACTACAAACACTACTAGACTTTGTTAAGGCCTGCATTTTGCCAGTACAGAGTGATTTATTTATAATATTTGGGACATTTTGTTAGCTTACAGCCTTGAAACCTCCTTTTATGGTAAATTCTCAATTTCTCAGGGGCTAAGTGGTTGCCAAGTTCCAATTTTCTTTTCTCTTTGAGTCAATTAAGGCTTATTTCTCTTTTCTCCAGATACCTGGTAGAAAAGGTAAAAGGCACAAAATCTAATCAGTCAATTTACAATTTGCTGTATACTATGATTTAAAAGATGGCTGTAGGAGTCTGGCGTCAATGCTTAGTGTGGAGTTGTGGATTTCGGCTTTCCAGGCTGTCTCACTTCCTATTATGCAGATTATTATCAATCTGCCTATCTAAGATTCCATCTGCTTTATTATGAGCTTTCCCCTACTCTGTCTCAGCCACAAAACCTTTCCTGACAATCTGTTCTTCCTTTTTGAATATGGAAAAACTACTTTTGTTAAATAACAAAAGGACCCAGTGCTGAGAAACTTTATTCTCTAATATTATAGATTGTCATGAATTATCTGTTTGAAATCCTATCAGTGGAAATGGAATGTACCACTCTTACCTGCAAGATCAGAGCTATGTGCATTCACTTTAGTACAGAGAAGCAGACTTAGTTCCAACCCAGGTGCAGGGTTTCAGATAAGGAGTTTTTGGTTTCGTTGTTTTGTTTTGGTTATTACCTTTGTCATTATGTGGTATCCTTCTTTGTCTTTTGTTACAGTCTTTGTTTTAAAGTCTATTTTGTCTGATATAAGAAGCATTGCTACCCTAGCTTTCTTTTTGCTTCTTTTGGCATGGTAAATGTTTTTCCATCTCTTCACTTTCAATCTGTATGTGTCTTTAGGTCTGAAGTGAGTGTCTTGCAGGCAGCATATAGATAGGTCTTGCTTTTTTATCCATTCAGTCACCCAGTGTCTTTTGATTGGAGCGTTTAGTCCATTTACATTTATAGTAATTATTGATAGGTATGTACTTATTGCCATTTTGTTACTTGTTTTATAATTGTTTTTATAGGTCTTATCTGTTCCTTCTCTTGTCCTCTTCCTTTGTGGTTTGATGGCTTTCTTTCTTATTATGCTTGGATTCCTTTCTCTTTATCATTTTGGGTATCTACTATACATTTCTGATTTGTGATTACCATTAGGTTCATATATAACATCTTATGCATATAGCAGTCTATATTAAGTTGGTGGTTGCTTGAGTTTGGACCCATCTTAAAAACACTAAATTTTTACTTCCCCCATCTTATGTATATGATGTCACACTTTTACATCCTTTTATCTTGTGAATCCCTTAACTGATTTTTGTGGATATAATTGATTTAGTCCTTTTGTGCTTTAACCTGTATACTGGTTTTATAAGTGATTAATCTACTATTTTTATTATACATTTGCATTTACCTGTGAAATTTTTTCTTTTCATAATTTTCTTACTCTTGATTATAGCCTTTTCTTTCCACTCAAAGAATTCTCTTTGATGTTTTTCAGAAGGCTGATTTAGTGGTGATTAATTCCTTTAACTTTTTTTTTTTTTTTGTCGGGGAAACAATCTCTCCTTCTATTCTGAATGATAACCTTGGTTGCAGGTTTTTTCCTGAATGTATCGTGCCACTCCCTTCTGGCCTACAAGGTTTCTGCTGAAAATCAGCTGATAGACTTATGGAGTTTCCCTTGTATATGACTGTTTTCTCTTGCTGCTTTAAAAATTCTCTCTTTATCACTACTTTTTTGCCATCTTAATTATTATGTGTCTTGGTGTAGACCTCTGGTTAGAAGCAATACTAGTCTAATACAGGTAAGGAGTTTCTGAATACAGCATTTCACATTTATCTTAACTTTATAGTTTCCAAGGAAATGGGACCCTTAGTCTATTTTTTTCAAAATGCAGATGTGTAGAAGCACATATGCACATCCAAATACATAATATTTTGTTATATTTTCATTTCATTAATATATTTTATTCAATTAGTGCAAAATTAAAAAAAAAAAACTTGAGAAAGTATCTCCAGAAACAAAGAAAACTTTATCCACTTTTATGCAGATATAAAACTAGCAAATCTACTCTTTTATTGAGCCCTGAGGTGGTTGCTATTGCTGCAAACCATCTCCCCTTCTTCATAGTCCCCTTCTTACCTGTTAGATTCTGTCTGTATTTTTCTTACCTGATACCAGGAATATGCTCGGTCTGAGGGGTCAATGAGGATGGTAATGATCTTTGCTTTTGGGACCAGAGAAGCTGCTCTTTTAGGAGCTTCCTCTGAGTGGAAGTAATTGGCACTCTTTTCAAACAGAAAGTCAGTGGTGACATTAGATGGGACTGGGAAGAAATCCATATACCTAGAAAAGAAATATTTCTCAAAATAAGACTGGTTTAACTACTCATACTCTGGTGACTGTAGATGTCACAGGTATCCCACAAATCATTTGTTTCCTAAACAAAAGCCTTTTTCTATAAGGCATCTGTTCTATACAGTTTGCAAGGGAAAAGTGTATAGAACACTAATAATGTATTTAGAGAATGCTTTTCTAAATACATTTTCTTTTTGTTTTGCTTACTATCAGAAAAAAAAAAGGTATGGGAGATAGCAAAAATGTAGACACAGAATGATCAAACTGGAACAATAATCATCCTAACTATATAAAATGTATCTAAATGCAGAAATACTTTACAGAGAAAAATGTGTGAGTGCTGAACCAAAAGGAAAATTTGATCAAAACAGATGATATGTTCAGTTCAAAGACATTCTAAAAGGACTTAGACAAATTGTTTTTAACTTCCATCACAAGTGAAATAATTTCCTTCTCACTAATGTGGTGCTGTGGTTGCATTCAACTATAAAATGTTTAAGTGCAGAACACATCTGGTATAAACATTGCCTATTTGCTTAACATTTTTTCCATTTAGAGCCATTTATATTCTTTAGAATATTCATAAAATTTTAAAAAGTATGTACATATCTCTATAAAATCCTATCAAATTTCCCAAGGTCAGGTCCTATATCCTTAAGTGGGGTGAGAATGTAAATCACCAGCAGGATGAACATAGGAATAGCTAAAGCCTTACGCACAGAAATGTAAGACATAACAGAATTTGTATAATGTCTCATCTGTACAAAAGCTGTCAAATATAAACTAATTCAGCATGTGATGACAGATATTTCTGAGGGACTAAGGGACAACTTTTAAAGGAAAAAGAGCCTTTTTTGGAGAGCACGTGCAAATTTAACTTCTAGGGTTTCTTACATTTGATCATAATGGCTTCATCCTCCACTCCCACCCTCTTCAGTTCATAAGCCATCATGACTTTGGGCTACCAAGATAGGGTAGTTCAGTAGTTACTGAGCAAGAGAGTCATTAGCATTTCTGTGATGACTTCTTTATGCAGTACGTTGTTTTCTTTTAGTCATCTCACACGATAAAGCTTCTGGTAGGATTCCAGTTGTTAACATATTGCAAAGTTTGGCTGGTACAACAAAGTGATGTCTTGAAACTCAGGGCAGTAAAGAAATCCTTTTATGTTTTCTGGAAATTGCCTTGGTGATATGTCATTCTGGCATCCTTTTAGGGGGAAACAGATATATAAAAATTTCTGGAAAGTTTGATCTGCTGTTTTGGTGTATAGTCTATTTGTAGAAAGTGCCACATTTTAAGATATTTCTTAAGTTAGATCCTCACCCTGGTTCCAGAGATGCTAAGGTTATCCCAAGTGTCTAGTGATACCTTATTTGGTCCAAGCTTGTCTCAGCCTTGCTTATTCTGAGAAAGGCTCAGAAAATCACAAAAGAAGGGCAGAAGGTATTGAATTCTGAGTAACTTTTAGTTTCTAAAAATGGTCCCACTTTCCCAGCAGTCCTCTCTATACCTGTAACAGTTTAGACCTTAAAACCCTCTTCACGCAGTTCTGGATCTTGGACCTATAATGTATTGATTTTGCCTGGCCCCAGAGGCTCATGGAAAAAGCAGGGGCCAGTTCTTGTTTGCCAGTATGCCCACATTTTTCTAGTGTAGTGGCTGGCACTTAGAGGCACTTGTAAAATGTCTGATGAATGAACAGGTAAATAAGAATTCAGCTTCATATTTTCAGGGTACAAATAGGTAACATCTGGGGAATATGAATTCAGATTATCTAAAGAACTGGTGAGCAAACTAGAGTGTAAACTACTCTAGTTAAAAGTGAATGCCTGCCTCGTTTAAGCTTGGCTACATTCATAATATCTCACCATCTTTTTTTACTGAAAGATGTGATTTTTGCAATATTCCACATTTATTTGTTACTTGGGTTGACTGTGAGTATTTCTAAGTGATTTAACTCACAGCTAGATCAAGACATTTAGAAGTTCTAAGTGCTAACAGGATTTTAGGGCTCCCCAAGTACCAGTCCAAGCCTTCACTTCATCCCCATGTAATTATAAAAAATAATACCAAACCACAGAATATAAAATTTAAGTGTCTGTATGAATCAAACATTTCTCTTGATCTCCTGATTGTGAATGTTGGCTATTTTACCAAAGATGGAGTGTTCTCATTTTCATCTGCCCTACTTTGCTTTTGTCCTCAGCTTGTGTTTAGGTTGCCTGTCAGTTAAGGCAGCCCTGGTTTTCCCCAGTTTTCTAGGAAAAGCAGTTCCATGGGTCCAGACTCACTGTGCCTGTGTTAATTCTGTAAGCCACCTTGGCATGCTGAGCCCTACTATCAAACTCTTCCACTTTATGGCTCTGTGGTCCCAAAGGGACTGTGGAGGTGCTGACACTTCACAGAGAGACACGGCCAGCCTGAGGGCCGTGAATACATCTGACATCATTGACAGCAAAGCCAGAGTTACTGATGATAGACTGACATTTGCAGGTACTTTTGTTACTTGTGTTGTCTTTTATAAACATATAATTTGTCAATGCAAAAGTGTTTGCAGTTGAGGTGTTTTTAGTGAGTTGGACTTAAAATCATTAGCTTTCTACTTATTTATGTCATCTTTTTGTAAACTGCTTAAGGGACTTTTTGTCCTGTTATAGTGCCTTATATACATTACTGACTTCTGAACAACTTTTTAAAAATTGACTATTCTTACAGATATTCTTTTTTTTAAGTTTATTTATTTATTTATTTATTTATTTATTTATTTAGAGACAGAGTGAGTGAGCAGGGGAGGGGTAGAGAGAGAGGGAGAGAGAGAATCCCAAGCAGGCTCTGCACTGTCAGCAAGGAGCCAGATGTGGGGCTGAAACTCACAAACTGTGAGATCATGACCTGAGCCTAAACTAAGAGTCAGACACTTAACTGACTCAGCCACCCAGGCACCCCTTTTCTTAGAGATATTCTTAAATCCCAGGGAGTTCAAGTATTGCATTCCTCTCCACTTTTTTCTTTTTTTAAAGTAGGCCTCACACCCAGAGTGGAGCCCAGTGTGGGGCTTGAGCTCACCACCCTGGGATCAAGACTTGAGCTGAGATCAAGAGTCGGAAGCTTTACCGACTGAGCCATGCAGGCACGCCCACCCACCCCCCCCCCCCACTTTTAAAGCAGCTTTTAATCACTCCCTTTAGTCCTAATGTTAACATATTTTTATTCTACTGTACACAGGCATATATATTTGAGTCAGTGGTCAAATAGCAGCTGAAGTGGTTGATGCTTTCTTGGTTCTCACAGTTGTTATTTAACACAATACAATTAATCAATATCAAGCCCTGTTTGAAGAGTTGGCAGTGAAATATATTGCAGTTAGAATATATGTAATTCCTAGTAGGTGCTCAAATTATCCTCAACTCATTTCTTTTCTTTCCATTTGGACCACACACAAGCAACTCTTGAGGGGGGATGATACTTATGAAATTGAGATCATGCAATTTGACAACAGAAGTTAATATATAACAACCCTTTATGCTAAAATACATGCAAAATGTTTATGCTCATGCCCTAGAATTATTATAAAAATTCCATTCTTTCATATCACTTTCTGCCTAGAATTTGTACCTTAACAGCAAGACTTGCAGATATATTTTGTGATTAACATGTTAATTTGCAACATATATTCCTACTATATTATTATATTGTGTATGTATTTGACATTTTAACTTTTATTTTTAATTTAACTATTTTCCTTGCATGGTTGATATAGTTCTTATTTCAATTCAAGACCAAAAATTAAATATTGCTGATAGCTTTATTTCACTTATTTCATTTATTTCATTATTCATGAAATATACACAAATTTCTAGTTCTATTTATTTATTTTTTTAACCTAAAATGCCAAAGCAAAATAAAAAAAATATATAGAGGGACTGTAGCATCACTTTAATGCAAAGTGCACAGGGAGAGAAAGCTATGAAAGTGTTTTAAGAAGAGAGAGGAATGAAATTTCTGGGTGTTAACAGTATTTCTCTAACTTCGTATCTGTAATAAGCATCAAAGATAATTAATGCAAATTCAGATTACATGTGGGCCTCTTGAAGCAATGAGTCCCATAACAAACTGAGAAAAATTTCTTGTGAATAATTTCTGTGCTTCTTCATTTTATTGACTCCATTTCCAAGGTACAGAGGATAACTTTTATTTGTGGCTACAAGCTTCTATGTTTATAAATATTAGCACTAATTTTTATACTGTGCATAGTATATATACTTTTAGATTTATACTAATAACCCATCTTACCAATCAATCCCCCTGTGGTAGTTATTTCTATTAAAGAACTGTACCTCCTCAAAGGTTTTTGGGCTGGGGGAGTTACTAAAGATGGAAGGATGCATAACCAGGAACAAATACAAAGCAGTGGTTCCTGAAAAGACAATAGAGGTTTAGAAATTAATTAAATGAAAACAGATTCCTACTATTAGCATTTCAAAGTCATTAATATACTAAGTATTGTAATGATCCAAACAGATACATATTAGTACTCCTTGAATTAAACTGAATAGGTAATCAGCATTTTAAAAGAGGCATATTGGAAAAATGGAGTTAAGTGTGATGTGAGAAAAGGCTTGTTGCAGGGACTAGGAGAACTGGTTTTTGACCTCATCTCAATCACTGATTTGGTCTGTGACTTGGCTTTTAGCTTGGTTTTTTTGGTGGGAAGTCACCTGCCTTGCTTATTTCATAGACTTTCTCTGGGGATGAAAAGATATGTTGAACCTGAAGATATTTTGGTATTAATAAAGCATTATATGAATGAAAGACATCATTATTTAATAGAAGATATTACATCACTAAAATCATGTAGCTGAGTTCTCCTATAAGTTCTTCCTAAGGCCTATGAAAGCTGATTAAATTTGAGACACAATTTAAACTTTCAACACGTTTGTTTAAATTTGAATATGCTTACTTAAAAATGTGATATCAAAAATAGGTTTTTGGAAAAAAATTGTGTCCTTTCTTAGTGATATAACATAAAATTTGCAATTTGGAAAGAGAATGGCATATCACAAGTGCCCATATGGATCTGTGGCTATTGGGGATCAAGAGTATGATTTTTTTTCCAAAATGAGCAATGTCATAGACTGTAAAATTAGTGTTTTAGAGCCTAAATTATGAGCTAAAGGGTACAGATTAGGTTGCTGCAAGAAAAAGACAATCTGAGTTCAGTTTGCCTAAAATTTAACCACATGCTTGCTGTAATTGTAATTGTGTTTATAAAATCATACTATTAAAATATTTCGGTCTTCTTAAGGCTCTAGTTTCCACTTCTCTGTTCTAATGTAGTTTATATCATTATACAATCTGATGGAGCGGGACCTGTGAATTATACTCTAGGTCAATAATAGCTAGCAGTGGTCTTCAGACATGGCCTTATAACATTTCTCTCACTTGGAGAAATTACTTTCTGATTTTGCTTAGTAATAATGTCATGTTGCCATCTGTATTAAATTTTGAATTTTCTTATCTCTCTGACAAGCTCTATTTAATATTGTACTTAAATCTAGTATATCAACACAACAGAAAATTTGTTAAAATAACTCTGTCAATAGCAAAATTGTCTAAAACAATGAATTGAAAGAGGCAGTGTTTCTAGATTATATCTTAGCCAAACTATGAACATTTTATCTATACCCATGGGTACCTGTGAGGAATGAAACATAGTAATCTATGATATACAAAATAAAAATGCTCTTCACAAGCTTGACCTAAAACAGTGGTTCTCACACTTTAGCATGCCTTAGACTAACCTGGAGGTCTTGTTAAAACACAGAGAATCGAACCCTATCCCAGAGGTTCTGATTCAGTACACTTTGAAAATCACAACTTAAAAGAAATGTGTAACAAAATCTAAAACTTATTTGGGGGAAAAATGTTCCATTACTTGAAATCCGTAGTAGAGTAAAGCTTTCTTGAACATGGTGTTTAGAGTCAGGTAAATTCTAGGATCAGGATTCTATTTCTAACACTTATCAGTTGTGTGAATGTGAACAAAAATATCTAAGCTGAGACTTAGTTTTCTTATCTGTGTAGTGGGGGAAAAACACTTAGCTGTCAGGGTTTTATGAGGGTCAAGTAAGACAATCTGTATAAAAGTACCTAAATAGCTTCATATCTCAATATTAGTAAAGTATTTTTTAAAATAACAGCTTTTATGAGATAAAAATTCAATAATGCATTTAAAAATTGAAAAAAAAAGTCTTTGTGAGGATAGGAAGTATGACCATTATAATGTGAAAAAAGAAAAGAGAATTAGTTCCTTTCTTAGATCAACTGAAAGCATTCTTTTCTGAATTTTATTTTTAAGAATTCTATTCAATCATATTGTTTGCTTTTAATAGCATGACCAGCAATAATAAGACAAACTGAAAAAATAGACATGTAATTGTTTGCATAGTCAGTAAAAGGTATTATATAATTTATCAGTGGTCAGAAAATTGTTAGATTGCGGTTTCTGAACTCTGTCTTTACCTACACTTATTCTTGGGTCTGAATAACCTGTCCTATGTGTGTGTGTTTGAATGTGTTTAATGTGTGTATGTATGTAAAACAACCACCTAATCACAGACACACACATTCAAATAACCATTCATAAAGCTTCAGTTTTATTTTTTGTCAGTTTCAACACTAAAAATATTTGAATATGCGTAAGAATATACATCTATGCAAAATTATTCAGAAAAATGCTTCTGATGAAACTAAAGTTAAAATGAAGCTATTTAATTTTTATGTAACTGATGAGAAGATATGTTTATCCTTTTAAAACATCAACTTCACAAAATATTGATATACATAGTAACATGGATGAATCTCAAAAGCATTATCTTAAGTGAAAGAAGTCAAATGCACAAGACTGCACATTTTACTCTTCCGTTTATATGAAATTCTAGAAAAGCAAAACTATGGTACCAGAAAGTAGTTTCCTGTGACTGAGGATGGGGGAGGGGCATTGACTGCAAAGGCACATGGGTGGAGAAACTTTTTAGGGAGACAGAAGTGGGGTTTTTTTGGTTTTGTTTTTGAGACAGAATGTTGTGGTGGTTACACAACTGTGTACAATTGTCAAAATTCATCAGAATTTTCATTTAAAATTGGTGACTTTTATTGCATGTAAATTATACCACTACAGAACTGGGAAAAAAATTAGTTTCCATAAAAAGGAGATAAAAAATTTTCTTCCAAAGGTAAATGTCATATATAATTGTAACATAAACATTTGGAAACACAACTGAGTTTAAGATGGCAAGTACTGATTCTTCCATCTGACCATGATTTTTAAATGTCTGCACATCTAGCATGAAACAAGAGGCAGCCCTTCCTGCAGGGCTTTCTGGAGTGAACTCGATATGCCACGCTTCAGAGAGACATGATCAGTAATGACAGTGGGAGTTCGCTGAAAAGACTTTACTTTAGATATTTTTCTAGCTGCCTCTTGACTTTAAAATACATAAGGCCAAATGAAATAAACAAGGACAAGAAAAGTATTTATCATATTCATTATTGTTTTCAGATTGATATTGGCAAATGGACTAAGAGAAAATGAATAGGCTAACCTCTCTGTGTACATTACATAAAATTTTCTCCAGTTATTTTTAGAGAAATGAGGAGACGGAAGGTATTCCCCTTAGAAAGGGATATGGTTGAAATGGCTGTTTTCTGTGAAGCCAGAATCCGAGAGCCCCAAATAATTTATCATGCAGGAAAGAGCATGGATATTTGGCATTTTAAAGCTTCCACTGGGTTTCATTGTAATATTGATTCTTAAAGAAACAAGAAGTTTATGGGGAGAAAAAATTGCATGCCAATTTAAGAAAAGGCACAAAAATTGCATGCCAATTTAAGATTTCTCCTGGGTATGAGTAAATGCCTTTGTTAGCACAAAGTTTTGTTTATGTCTGGAATTCTGCTTGTCAAACATCCTTTAGATTTTTAGAAAACAGTCATCTCTGCAAGAAATAGTTTAGAGATAAACTATATCAGGAAGATGGCAGGAAGAGGCTGTTTTTCTGGAAGGGATTTATTATAAAGAGTTATCGATACTTATATGTGTTTATCTCGACTTTTGATGAAATCCTGTCAGTCACTTTTTAAACATGTTAAACATTTAAAAATGTTAACATTTTTAAATTAAGGTCTTTGGCAAAAAAGGAATATTTGCTACCAAATTGCTGGATATTCAAACAGTGTGACATTTATTTTCATCTTTTTCACTTTAAAAAATTCCTTGACAAGCATTTAAATACATTATCAAGCTAAACAAACATTATGTCAGAGAACCAATGTGTTATTCATCCATCAGTATATACAGGAATTTTGAAAATTGTTTATGACAAGAACTCACTGTCTAGTCATCAGGAATTTTATACTGTTTGGTTAATCATAACAAAAAGCTCTCACCAGTTTTCTGGGGTCCTATTACCAAGAATTTTGGTAAACGATCACAGGTTTTTTCTTTAGACCAAATGTCTCTGTGGCGTTTGTCATCACAAGGATTCTAAATGGGAGAAGAATACAGAGATGTATTTTTTGATAAGTGGCCACTATGCTAGAGTTTTTCAACTTCTGTCCTTGAAAAGATATTCCAGGAAGCAAAGCTATGCGACTTCTTTTAAATGAAAGCTTTGAAGTGGCATCATGGAAGCTTTCAAGTAACCCTTTCCATCCTGAACCCTTTCCATCCAACCCTTCCATCCTGAAGTTGAGTGTCTACTGAGGGGTTGGGGGGAGGGGAGACAGCCTCATAGCACCGAGGATTTAGTATTTTTTCTGCTTTTGGCCATTCTACATCTTAATTGTGTGTGTGTGTGTGTGTGTGTGTGTGTGTGTGTGTGTGTGTGTGTATGTGTGTGTATATGTGTGTGTTTTAAAATAGTGAGCTCCAATGTAGTGTGGGGCAGGGACTGTGCTTCCTGCTAACCTAAAAGAAGATACACTCTAAGCATTCCATAAGTAATTGAAATACAACGTGTAAGATTTTTATTCTAAATAACTTTGAGCTGTTTTGCTGTGCTTCAAAGAGATACAGATCTGGCCATAATGATACTATTTAAAGAGACAGCAGATTCCTTTCAGATATGTATTACTATAACTTTGCAGAGTATGATTCTAAAAAGCACTAAATTTCAGCAAAAGGGTAAAATGAAGGTGAAATACTATCTTAGGGATCTGCTTTTGGTGTATAGTACATAAACCAAACCCACCATGCAAGATGTATCTAGAACATCCATAATTTCCACTGCAAAGTGCTCATTATGTGAAGACTTAAAAGTTCCCTTTAATACTACTTCAGATATAGGCAATCAGGACAGCACTTCTATTCAATTAATACTACATATGTGTGCAGTTAAAGGAACTTTCTGCTTATTTACAATAAGCAACAGATGGTATGACTAATTCTTTTTGGCTGCTGTTAAAAAAAGTTGTTTCAAACCTGTCACCTAAAATAATAATGATTTCAGTTTAAAAGTAAGGTGTTAAGGGGCGCCTGGGTGGCTCAGTCGGTTGGGCGTCTGACTTCAGCTCAGGTCACGATCTCGTGGTCCGTGAGTTTGAGCCCCGCATCGGGCTCTGGGCTGATGGCTCAGAGCCTGGAGCCTGCTTCTGATTCTGTGTTTCCCTCTCTCTCTGCCCCTCCCCCATTCATACTCTGTCTCTCTCTGTCTCAAAAATAAATAAACGTTAAAAAAAAAATTTAAAAGTAAGGTGTTAAATCAGCAGGAAAATTGCATGTCTTTCCAGTGGCTAACATTTGGTGATATTATGCAGTGGTTAAGGAAGGAAGATGTGCATTATAGTAACTGCAAAGTACTATATAATGATAATTCCACAACCACTGACTTTCACATACTGAAATGTGTAGTTATGTCTCTTCTTGGAGTTACCTGTTCGTGTTCAGGTGGTAATTAGCTCATGTTCAAAGCTGAATGCATTGAGTATGTAGTTCAGATCTTGCTGCAATCTTCTCCTTCTGATGATTGTTATCACTGTGCCATCAGCTCTATTAGCAACTCTCTAGTAGCTTAGTAACTCTCATTTAGAACAGTACTTAAGAGCACAGCCTCTGGAGCTGGATGGCCTGGAACTGATTCCCACTCTGTCACACAGTGGCCTTGTAAAGGTGTCTTAGCATTTGCCTGCATCGGTTTCTTCATCTATAAAATGGGATCATAACTATACCTACCACACAGGGTAGTTTAAGGATTAAATGAGTTAACAAGTAAAGAACCCAATGTGACACATAATAAGCACCAAATAATTATTTGCCATGATTATTACTTTCCCCAGAGTACGGAGTAGGCAGTTTAAGTTCAAATTATGTTTCTGCAATTCTGGGACACATGAGCATGTATGCTTTGAAATCTGGGTTATGCCTAGAACAGTTTGCATATGCCATGTGTGTGTGATATTTTTTCTTAAAAAGCTCAGTAATTTTGCCACCCAACACTTTTCCCATATCCAAAGTAATTCCCAACTAATACTTTTGAAGGCTGCCCATATTCTCCAGCTGCTGGTGTACCCCGTGGTTCAGAAAGCAGACGTCAGTTCTGAACTCTTCTCCCCTATCCCTCTGATGTTATTTAGTCATTAGAGATATAAGATGTGCTCTAGGAGGACTAGCTGGCTACTTGCTTAGCATACAACCTACTTGCCATTCTTCTACTCTTTTCAGCCTATTGCAGTCTGCAAATTGATCCCCTGCTCTTGACTGAAAACATGACTCCATTGAACCCCCCACTGAGCATGTAGAATTTCATAATTTCTAATGGGCATAGGAACAGAGAATTTGGCCCACTACGAAGCAATAATATAAAACTGCAATTCAGGAGGAAATAGTTTCTCAAATCTACCAACATTTCAAAAATGTAGCCCCCTCCCCACCCCAGATGCCTTCACTTTTCAGATAGGATTATATAAAATTTGTTTATGGAATTACTTAATTATACTAATTATTGAACAAATATTACCTGCCAGAGAGGGTCTTTCTGATCAGGAAAGAGCTCAAAATACTTGTGAGCCAGCTGCGCTGGAGGCAGAGTCTGAAGTCGCAGGTTTGTCCAGGTCTGCATGAAGTTGGCCAGATTAACAAAGGTATATAGTCCCAGCCGGTCATTCCCATAATTGGACAGATGTGTCATGAAAATGCTGATCTGAAAAAGGCAAATGAACTTCAGTGTAAACACAAGTTATTTCAACCCTAGGGGGAAGTGCAATCATAGCAATGCTAGTTTTTAAGTGGTCTTTGCACAGGGTTTAAATTCATGACATGTTTTGGAACTGTGGACATATCCCAGATACTCTCATTATATTAATGCATATTAGAAGATGTGTTATTAGTAAGACGTGACCATTTTTTTCTGAGGTTTTAACATATTTCATAATAAAAAACAAGTCCAACTGCCATATATCCATGTTGGTGCAATTAGTTGGATGCTGAATAATGTCCTAGATGCTCACACATAATGGCTTCATGTTATGCGACCTATTCATACTTTGTGGCAGCAGAATCTCTGGAGGTTGGGATTTTATAATTTGAGTCTACTTAATTTGGCTTTTAATGTAGTACTTCAAATTAAAGAATATAAATAATCCATGTATCACCAATATTAGCATTAAGTGAATATCCTCTGATTTGTATTTATTAAAGGCCATAATTCCAGAGGACTAGGGACTAAATTTTTACTAAAATAAGTATTAACTATTTTCCATCAATAACACTGTCAAACCCTTTTCCATATTCAGTGACTGTACTATTTCCAGCATCAAATACCTCCTGTAAGACAAATTTTCAATGTTTGGCTAGATAAAATCAACTCTTCCTATGGAAGCAGCTGACCTAGATTGAATCCATGCATCGAAAACAAAATCACAGTATTTTCTTTATAATAAATGTAAATTCTGTAGGTTTGATTAAATTGGTCTGGAATGCAGAATGGGCTTTTTAAAAGCCACTGCTTCAAGTGAATACAAATAGTTTTTGTTGGTGAAGTGTTGACAAACGGAAATAATTCTGCATGAGATTTTCAATGGCAAAGAAACCATTGTCTCATTTATGCTGCTATAAAAAAGATCATAAAAATAATTCATGTGATAATAGTACTTTCCTAAAATATATAATGTCATGTGAATGAATAGTAATAATAGTTATTATAATCATCATAATAATGAATATAATGGGTTCATTCATTAGAGACTGAAAGAAATATTCAAGAAAATTTATTGAGGTAAAGTAGCAGAGATGAGGGAATGGTTATATTAAAACTGGATACAATGAATTAGAAAAAAATCTAATTACTTACAACTATGAATAAGAGGAAACAGTGATATCCTTTATTCTATAGAATAAGTCCTGCTGGCTTTCATATGAAAAGCTTCAACTGTGATCAAGGATATTTAATTGTATTTCTATTCACTCTGCCTGAACATATATTAAATCTTAGAACTTTCACAAACAAAATACTTTGAGGGTAACTTTAAATAGCTACCAGCAGACTGATGCAGTCATGAAATTAATAAGTAAGACTTTTATTACCATTTTGGGTATTTCTGAAAAATGAGACTTTTAAAATTTAACCTTCTGGTTATTTTTATAGTAGCTTCAATTCTATGACTTTTGTTTCCCTTCCTTTTCTCCAAAATGTATCAAAAGTCAGTTGTTGAGAGACTTAAGAAAATCATGCTTACATGTGTAAGCTCTTTTCTAATGTTTGTTAGAGGCAGTCTCTCATCATTCATATTCAAAACTACACTTTTCAGTATAGCTCAACAACAATAGCAAAATGATACTTCAAGTTGTCTATTACAGGAAAAATTTTAATACCATATAATATACATATATATATTAACTCAGCCACTAGTTCAAATTTTTGCTTTATTTATGAGAGATTTGTCAATGTATCTATGTGTCTATATTTCACTTGAATAACATTTGCAGTGGGCATAAAATGGGAAATATGGAGATGTTGTGTGAATTTGTGGTACCAATACATTTGACCTCCATTTGAATTTACTTTACAACCCAGAAAACATTTTATTCTGTGACATTTAAAGCAGAGTGTCATTGTTTTTACCTATATGAGTATAGAAGGTAAAAAAAATGCTACTCTTTCTCTCTCTTTTTTTTTAATGTTTATTTATTTTTGAGAGAGAGAGAGGGTGGGGGGGAGAGAACATGTGTGGGGGAGGGGCAGAGAATGAGGGAGACACAGAATCTGAAGCAGGCTCCAGACTCTGAGCTGTCAGCACAGAGTCCGACGTGGGACTTGAACCCACCAACCATGAGACCATGACCTGAGCTGAAGTCAGACACTCAACCAACTGAACACCCAGGTGTCCCAGAAAAAAAATGCTACTCTTTCTGGTAAAAACAGAGGCATTTCAGAATGAGTTATGAACTAGTTAATGACATTGCTTTTCCTGAAAGTTGGCAAGAATTAAGGTAATACTTATAAGGTGTTGAACTTAATCCTGTAAAAAAAAAAAAGCCACTTAGCCACCAGTCATGCAACCTTCCTCAGGTTTTCAATTCTATTTTTGTATATCTACTTTACCATAATGCAAAGTGCACCATAAGCAAAACGACTGTTTCAAAGTGATGGTTTTGTAATGTGTGTTACCTCACGACTCATTTAGACTTTGGACTCAAGCCTGGGGTTTGTTTTGTTCTTCTAAGAAATAGAAGGCCATAAAGGGAACATAATTGGTCAGGACATAAAATAATTTATTTTTAAACTTTGCTTTTTTTGGTGTGTATGTGAATTACAATGCTCTCTCTATACATGGAATATTCTATATCTCTTGCTGCACATGTAACCTCTCCAAGTTGTCTTTATTAATTTTTACTTAGGAAGGTATGCACAACAAACAACAGGGCTAGTGAGAACGGACATATAGTGACACTGTTTTGGTAAAATAATTAGCTTGCTATCCAGACAGTATTTCTTTCTTATTCCTGTTCTGACCAAAGACAACTATAATGTCACTTTATTTCTTGGCAACTGTTTCTGCATGGAATAGAAAGACACGAAGCTTGAAAGGGTTACCAGTTCAGGGAAAATAGACATTAGTCTTTCCCTAAAGAGGATGCCTTTATAACTTTAAGAGTGCTTCAGAACTAAGGCTTGATTTGTTTGCCTTTTTAAAAAGGATAAATGTATCACAATAAGTTATCTTTATTATACATGCAAGATACAATAAGAAATAAAATGTCAAAGAAGTTACAATTACATTTCTACAACAGTTTTTGCTACATGCATATTATAAGTAATTAGTTGTTACCAAAAAGACTAATTAGCTGCTTAAAACTCAACTTATTGGAAACTCTGCCAAAGGTACAAAATTTATCTAACAGATGAAAACAATTCTTTCTAGCCTGATAGACACAGACATCTATAACAACATACTTACTATGATGATTTTTCTGTAAAAGGCAAAAGGTAAATGCCAAATATCATATACACTGGTATTTATGAGAGAGAAAACAGATATCATTTGTAAAAGCGTGGCTAAGAGAAAAATGGGGGAGGCTTTATCTACACTTTACAGCCTCAGCCATGTGAATCTAGTAAGTTCCAGCCAGGTATTGGAGATACATGAATCACTACCAAGACGAATAAGGAGCAAAACATTGGTCCCGGTGCAAAGGCAGTTGGCAATGCAGTAATGTTTCTTTTGAGAAGGTCAGGGGGAGAGGAGAGGAAATAGGGGTGTAAAAAATGTGTTACTTATAATATTTATTATAAACTATGCCATTTATGACTAAATCCACATTTTTCTTATCCTACTACCAGATGCTCTGCCTGGTTCTGGGTGTGTAAATATAAATATCATGCTCATTCTTGTTAAGTGTTGTTTGTGAAAAATTAAGAATTCAAAAGGCACAAAGGAATTTACAGTGAAAAAAGTCTTCCCACTTCTCTTCTTAAGTCAACCAGTTTTGTTTTGTTTTGTTTTGCTGTCCTTCCAGGTGACCAAAGGTTCAAAAGCCTGAACATATGTAACAGATTACTCAGGAAGTTTATCAAAGTTCAGATCACCAGAACTTACACTCAGTGATTCTGATTTGCTAGGTCTGGAGGGTGTCCTGCTACCTGCATTTTAGAGAATCATCCCTAGTTGTCTTGATGCAGGTATTGTTGAAATATAATTTGAGGAAAACTGGCCAGTCCCATTGTTTATTCCCGTAGGAAAGAGTCCATTCACCAAAAGCGATTGGCTTTTCTGTAGTGGTCCTTTTGAATACATTTTAAACACAAACATGTCCTGTTAAGTCCATAAATATGTTTCAACATCCTAGACACATCACTATCCCTAGCACAAAGAACAATTGTTAAGTGTCCTTGGCCTCTTGATGGTTTCTGTAATGTTGACATATGTGTGGGGATGCACAGAAAATTGCTAAAAAAAAAAAAAAAAAGATCTGGTCCACATAGACATGTGTAATTGGTTCCTAATTCCCCTTCAATCCTGTGTTTATTTTATTATTATTGTTTTTTAACCTGAGCAAAATTCTTCTCCATTTCCATATGTACCTCTCAGATGCATATTGCCTTTTAACTTCCCTACTTAAAAGGCTGCCTTTCATATTCATTTTATTTTATTTCATAGCATTTAAAAGGTTCTGTGGCAGAGGACAAGCATACTGTAATTAACTTCTTTAGGGGAAAAATAAGGAAAACAGGTTAGTTTTATAAAGTAGTGATCAAACTCTGGAAGTTTCATTTTCATTATCATGAAAACTGTATGAGTCCCACCACTGTCAAGATTACACTCCATTATGTAAGCACATCTCTTTCTGGAAAATAAGTAAAAAAAAATCCTGATTAGAAAGCTATTCTATTCATGCTCTGGGCCTAAACCTCCTATTCTATAATTTCCCAGTTGGAATCCTCACATAGTTCCTCACTGCCTTCTGCATTAAATAAAATTCAGGATGTCATCCTCAGTGACAACACGGTCCCAGGTTACCTTTTCAATCTTGTCTTGTGTCCTCACTCTGTTCCCAGAGCACCAGTCAGCTTGCCTTGCTTACTGCTTCCCAGTGTTTCCCTGGACACTCCACCCTCCCTGGCTTGGTTTATACAGTTTCTTCTGTCTAGAATATACAACCTCACTTTTCTACCTAGCTCAGTTCTGTATATGTAGCCTGTTACATCGACCTTTTCAGATCTCTCTAGGCAAATTCAAGCTTATAAAAATTTGAGCTCCAGAGCATTGCCGTGTAGTCTTTCTGACCTTTTCTTACTCTGGCTTGTATTATGTTAAAAAACAAAATACTTGTGTTTTTTTTTTGTTGTTGTTGTTGTTGTTGTTGTTGTTGTTGTTTTGTATCTAGATTGTTAAGTTCCTTGGAGCTGACAGGGGGCTCTTTCAGCCTTATTCTCTGAACTGCCAATGTATGCACCTTGAGTTGGTACCAGTCATCTTAGTTGTAAAATTGGAAAATCTGGGGTTAGTTATTTTTTAAGTGCTGTTCATTCTAGTGATTCCTTAGCACCATTCATATTGTTGGCCTTATCAATGATTTATGCTGGTCTCTTCTAACTTCATCTGCATTTGCTCTATAGTCCTGTCCCTGAACTCTGCCTCAAGTCTTCACTTATTCTACCACCCTCTTGCTTCTGTTTCCTGTGAAACTTCCTTTGTAAATAAACTCTTAGGACTTTGACTTTGGCCTGAACAGTGGTTAAGAAAGTGGGTTTGGCCACCTACTGGCTTTTTGATTCTAGTAAGTCATTTAAACTCTTAATACTTTAACTTACTTATCTAAAAGGAGGGGAAAAAGGGTATAAAATAGTAACTGCCTTACAGTGTTGTGATAATTAAGTGTAATAAAATAAAACATTTATTTTATTTATTTTTAACATTTATTTTTCAGAGAGATTGAGAGAAAGAGAGAGAGAGAGAGAGAGAGAGCAGGGGAGGGGCAGAGAGACACAGAATCCAAAGCCATCTCCAGGCTCTGAGCTGTCAGCACAGAACCCAACCCGGTGCTGGAATTCACGCACCGCGAGATCATGACCTGAGCGGAAATTGGATGCTTAACCGACTGAGCCACCCAGCTGCCCCTTAAAACAAAACATTTAAAGCATTGCTTGATACACAGTGATTGCTTAATAAATTATAGCTATTTATTGTTGTTATTATTGATATATTATTATTATTTTGGAGGAACATTATTTCTCATTTATAGCTTCCTTCCAGCAGTTTGTCAACCTTATCTATACCTCTAGTATCTTAATTCTTTCATTTTTTCTCTGTCAACATCCATCTGATCACTTCCTGTAGCCATCAGGATTCTGTGGTTAACAATTCGACCTTCTCTCCCACTATCACCTTCAGATTCCCAAATCATCTTTTTGCTTTCAGTGTTCTACAAATCTAAGACTTTATATCAGTTTTTCATTCATGTCTATCAATTTCTTCATTCCACATATGGAGTGCTCAGCACACTAGAGAAAAAACACATAATGGGAGCTTTTAATGTCACATAAGCACATGGTCCTCAATTTCAATGAATCTTCCTTCCTTCTTTCCTTCCTTCCTTCCTTCCTTCCTTCCTTCCTTCCTTCCTTCCTTCCTTCCTTCCTTCCTTCCTTCCTTCCTTCCATATTTTAAGTATTTATTTTTGAGAGAGAGAGAGAGGGTGAGAGAGAGAGCAGACAGGGGCATGCACAGAGCATGATGCAGGGCTCGAACTCATGAAACCCTGAGATCATGACCTGAGCCAAAACCAAGAGTTGGACACTTAACCGACTGAACCACCCAGGCGCCCCATCAATGAATCATTTGTACTACTGGATATTCTTTTAATTCATTATCTTCAGTTGCCTTCAGCAGCTATTTCAATCTTTCATCCTTCTCTTGAGGTCTTCTACTTAATCTCCACTCTCCTTAATCCCCCTAGTTAGTGATCCCATGATTAACAGGGAGTAATGGTCATCAGGCAGGAACTCTTTATATATATATTTCTTTTTTTTCCAGCTTTATTGAGAAATAATTTGTATACATTATTATGTAAGTTTGAGGAGTATTGACTTACCTATATTGTGAAATGATTACCACAATAAGTTCAGCTAACATTCATCTTCTCTTCCAGATACATTATAAAGAAAATAAAAAGGAAAAGAATTGAATGGAAAAAAACTTTTCTTATGATGAAAAACTGAGGATGTACTCTCTTAACAATTTTTTCTTATACAGCAGTGTTACCTGTAGTCATTGTGTTGTACATTACATGCTTAATACTTCTTTGTTTTATAACTGGAAGTTTGTCATTTTGGCCACCTGTCTCCAGGTCTCTTTACACCTACTCCCTGCCTCTGGTACTCTGGTAACTACAAATCTGATCTTTTTTTTTTTTTGTTTTTAGATTCCACATAGAAGTGAGATTATACAGTATTTGTCTTTGTCTGACTTGTTTCACTTAGCATAATCCCTTCAACATCTATCCACATTGTCACAAATAGTAGGATTTCCCCCTTTTTGTGGCTGAATGATATTCCAGTGTTTGTGTGTATTACAACTTATTATCCATTAGTCTATCAATGTACACTTAGGTTGTTTCCATGCCTTGGCTATTGTAAATAATGCTGCTATGCACATGAGGATACAGATAACTTTTCAAGTTAGTTTCATTACTTTTTCATATATTCCCAGAAATGGAATTGCTAGATCATATGGCAGTTCTGTTTTTAATTATTTGAGGATTCTTCATACTGTTTTCCATAATAGTTGTACAAATTTACAGTTCCACCAACAGTTCACAAGGTTTCCTTTTCTCAACATCTATGCCAGCATTCTCTATCGCTTATTCTTTTGATAATGGCCATACTGACAGGCATGAGGTGATATCTCATTGTGGCTTTGATTTGCATTTCCCTAATAACTATTGATGTTGGCATCTTTTCATGTACCCATTAGCCTTTCATGTATCTCCTTTGGAAAAATGCCTATTCAGGTCCTTTGCCCATCTTTATTTAATTTAATTTGTTTTTGTTTTCTATTGAGTTGTATGAATTCTTTATATGCTTTGAATATTTACTCCTTATTAGATATATACTTTGCAAATATTTTTTCCCATTCTGTAGGCTGTCTTTTCTCTTTATTGATTGCTTCTTTTGCTGTGCAGAAGCTTTTTAGTTGATGCAGTCCCACCAGTTTATTTTTTATTTTGTTGCTTATGCTTTAGGTGTCATATCCAAAAAAATAGTTACCATGACTCATGTCAAGGAACTTTGTTCCTATGTTTTCTTCCACGAGTTTCATGGTTTCAGGTCTTACATTTAAGTCTTAAACCATTTTGGGTTAATTGTTGTGAATGTTAAAAAAGAAATAGGTCCATTTGATTCTTTTACATGTGAATATTCAATTATCCCAGCATCATTTTTTGAAGAGACTATCTTTTCTCCATTGAGTATTCTTGGCTCCCTTGTCAAATATTTGTTGACTCTATATGCTTGGGTTTATTTCTGGGCCATCTATTCTGTTCTATTGCTCTATTTGCCTGTTTTTATGCCAGTACCATACTGTTTTGATGACCATAGCTTTTATACTATAGCTTGAAATCAAGAAGTGTGATACCTCCTGCTTTGTTCTCCTTTTTCAGGATTTCTTTGGTTATTTAGGGGCTTTGTGATTCCCAATAAATTTTAGGAATTTTTCTTTTTTTTTAAACTCTGTAAAAATTGCCATTGAAATTTTGATAGGGATTGCATTCAATCCATAGATGGCTTTCAGTAGTATTAACACTTTACCAACATTAATTCTTCTACTCCATGAACATAGGAAATCTTTTTACTTATTTGTGTCACCTTTGATTTCTTTCATGAATATCTTGGAATTTTCAGCATAGAGGACTTTCACCTCATTAGTTAAATTTATTTTTAAGTATTTTATTTTTTTATACTATTGTAAATATGATTGATTTAATTTCTTTTTCAGAAATTTTGTGGTTAGTGTACAGAAGTGCTACTGATTTTTATATATTCATTTAATATTCTGCAACTTTACTGAATTCATTGATTATATCTAACAGTTTGTTTGTTGATTGAGTCTATAGGGTTTTCTCCATATAAAATCATGTCATCTGTAAATAGAGACAATTTTACCTCTTTCTTTCCAGTTCTGATACTTTTCATTTCTTTTCCTAGCCTGATTGTTCTAGCAAGGACTTCTAGTACTGTGTTGAATTGGAGTGGTGAGAATGGGCACCCTTTTCTTGTTTCTGATCTTAGAGGAAAGATTTTATCATTTTACCACTGAGTGTGATGTTAGCTGTAGGTCTGTCATATATGCCTTTAGTATGTATTATGTTGAGATATTATGTTCAGATATGTTCCTTTTTTGCCTAATTTATTTAGAGTTTTTAACATGAAAGGATGTTGAATTTGGTCAAGTGCTTTTTCTGCATCTATTGAGATAATCATATATTTCTTTTATTCTATTAATGTGATGTATCATTAATTGATTTGCATATTTCAAACCATCCTTGCATCACAGGGATAGATTCCACTTGAATTTGTTGCTCTTAAAATTCTTTCTTTGTCTCTGACAAGAATTTAATTATAATGTGTTTTGGTATACACCTATTCAGGTTCAACCTACTTGGGATCCTTGGGCCTCATGGATTTGTGTATTCATTCCTCTTTTCAGGTTTGGGAAGTTTTCAGCCATTATTGCTTTAAATATATTTACTGCTCCTTTCTTTTTCTCTTCTCTTTCTGGAATTCCCATAGTACAAATATTGTTTCTTTCTATTGTGTCCTATAATTTTCATAGGTTTTCTTCAATCTTTTTTATTCTTTTTTCTTTTGCTTCTCTGGGTAATTTCCAATGTTCTATACTCCAGGTTGCTAATTCTTTCTTCTGTGAGGTTGAGTCTACTTTTGAAACTTCATTAAATTCTTCAGTTATTGTATTTTTCAACTTTAGGATTTCTTTCTCTCTCTCTCTTTTTTATTTTGATGGTTACTATTTTCTTGTCAAACTTCTCATGTGTTGTTTTCTCAATTTTGTAAGTTGTCTGTGTTTTCTTATAGTTCACTAAGAATAAAAGGATTATTCTGAATTCTTTTTCTGACAGTTCATAAGTTATTGGACCTTTATATTGCTTTTTTTTTTTTTTTGGTGATGGTGTCATATTTACCTGATTTTTCATGATCCTTGATTCCTTACACTCTATCTGTGCATTTTAGTAATAGGACTCCTCTTGCAGACTTTACAGTTTGCCCTAGCAGAGACAGTTCTTCACTAGCCAGTTCAGTTTGGGTTTCTGTGTATGTTTGCTGGTAATGTCTTTGGGAAGGTGGAGCCTGTTATTATAATCTACTTATGGGTGAGGCAACTGTTCAATCTCTGAGGATGGGGATAGGGGGTTGTGCCACTATCTGGGATAGTATACTAGTTGGATAGTATTGCTGGATTCTTTCTTTCCTTTTCTTTCTTTTTTTTTTTCCCTTTCCTTTTCTCTTTCTTTATTTCTTTCGAGAGAATCTTAAGCAGGCTCCACACTTAGCGTGAAGCTTGACGGGGCTTGATCTCACAACCATGAAATCATGACCCAAGCCGACTGACTGAGCCACGCAGATACCCCACTGCTGGCTTATTTCTATACCCAATTAAGGCTGTAAGATGGGCTCTGCAGTTGCCTAAATTCTCTGGTCATGTTTACTAGATGGTCAGGACAGGGGACTACATTCAGTAGTGGACAGGGCTGTGAATTAGCTTCTCTGCCCTGGCAGGGCATCAGGCCAGGTCCCAGGGCCTCTATAGCTCATTGTTTGGGGCCCAAATCAGGCCTGAGTGTGTATAGAATTCCCTGGTCTGGTTAAACTACCAGTTTTGCTCTGTAGACCAGGTAAGCCACAGGCTGTGCTCTGTGTTCCAATCCCACTGCACATAGGGCTGTTGAATGGGCTATACAGCTTCCTGTGTTCTCTGGTCAGACAGGCTGAAGGCTTTATTTAGCAATAAGTGGAACTATAAATTAAATTACCAGAATGGGAGCAGTAGAATAAACAGTTCTAAAACTGGTAAAGCTCTTTGTTGTCATAACTCAAGCTAACCTGCATCCCAAGTTCCCTGGCTGAACAGGGCCACTGGCTTTGCCCTGCAAACTGTTGGCTCTGTCTGTGCTTCTTTTGGCTTGAGTGTCAGTGGGCCTCAGGGCTTTTGGGTATTTATTTCAGCCCTTCTGGTCAGATGGGGCTGGAAGATACTCTCCACAGTGTGTTGGGCCCCTTGCCTGGGTGGGAGCCCCTTGACTGGGCCACTCAAGCTTCTCAGTTTAGTTGGGAGGGGCCAGGAGACACCTTCAGCTATGGCTATGAATTAATCCCCTTGCTTGTGCATAGCACGAGAAGTCTTCACGTCTGGCGCTGGCTTTGCTCTGGAGGTGACTGGCTCAGCACTCCCACCTCTTGGCTCAAGTGCCACTGGCCACACAGCTTCCAGAAGTTGTCACCAGCCTTCTAGTCAGATTGGGTTGGAAGGCACCCTTCACAGTGAGTGAGGTTGTGACTCAGCACTTTGCCTGTGGATGGGTAAACCAGGCTCTAGGGCTGATGGAACTACTCATTTGAAGATCTGAATCAGTCAGATCTGCTCCCTGCCATATTCCCTGGTCAGAGTGCCCCCAACCTGTTTCTGCATATGAGCAAAGCTGGTTGGGGTTACTACTTGGCACTGTAGGTATAAACTTGGTTGGCCAAGATTTGTGTGCTGGTGGTTGCAAGTTCCTTTCCACTTCTTCAGCACAACTAGATTCCCAGTGGTTGGGCCCTGAAGATTCCCCTGCCGTCCCCATGGTATGAGATAAGAGTAGGGGCTCTCATAAATGACCCACAATGCTTGGGGAGGTTGGTTGTCCTCTTCAGGTTCTCTTTTCCCATTAGGTGAACAGAAGGGTCAGGAAAGACATCTCTTTGATGCTATGCTGTCCTGGGGGAAGGGCAATGTGGTCAACATATAGTCATTTCTCTTAACCTTCTAATGCAGTCTTGGTCTCTGAGGTTGAGGCTGTGCTTCAGCCTCACCACCACGTTCTAGGGTACTCTCGCTGGTATTTTGTTCTTGAATAGATGTTAGTTGTTCTTGTGAAGGGGAGTAAGTCAGGAATGACCTATGTTGCCATCATGGTCAGGAAGAGGTGCTTTATTTTGAATTTAAGACTAATATATCTCCCAGTACTTTTTGCCCCATCTACTTTCAACTCCCAAGAGATCTCATTCACATAAATGCTTATTTATTTATTTTTGAAAGACAGAGAGAAAGAGGGAGAGGGAGAGGGAGAGGGAGAGGGGGGGGGGGAGAGAGAGAGAGAGAGAGAGAGAGAGACAGAATCCCAAGCAGGCTCTGTGCTGTCAGTGCAGAGCCCAACGCAGGGTTCAAACTCATGAACTGTGAGATCATGACCTGAGTCAAAATCAAGAGTAAGAAGCAGCTTAGGCATCCCTGGGTGGCTCAGTTGGTTAAGCATCCAACTTTAGCTCAGGTCATGATCTCAAGGTATGTGGGTTCCAACCCCTCATTGGGCTCTGTGCTGACAGCTCACAGCCTGTAGCCTGCCTCAGATTTTGTGTCTCCCCTCTCTCTGCCCCTCCCCCACTTGTGCTCTGTCTCTCTCTCTCAAAAATAAATAAACATTAAAAAGAAAGAGTTGGATGTTTAACCAACTCAGTCAGATGCCCCTGTTTTCCTCTATTTTTAATTCTCTCTACTGGTCCCTCCCTAATACCTGAAAACATGCTTTAATTCCCTCTCATCTTAGGCTCTCTCCTGAGTGCTTATCTTTTCCAACCACTGTCCGTCCCAGCCAAGTTCTACAGTGCAGTAGTGTATAGGTGCTGTCTTTACTTATCAGTTTCCTCTTCCAATCTGGCTTTTGTCCCCACCACTCCACTGAAAATGCCTTGTCAAGGACGAGCAGTGTCCTCCAAGTTACATCATCCTATGGCTCCTCGGTAGTCTTTATCAATCTGCTGCATTTGGCAGTGCTCCCTTTGACGACACTTAAGTTTTTCTCCTTTCTTGGCTTTTTTGAAACTGTTTTCTCTTATTTCTCCTTTACCTATTTCCTTCCCTGAGTCCTTTTTCTATGTTCCCCTTTAATCGCTGGTGTTTCTTAGGGTTTTGTTCTTTGCTGCCCCTAGATGGAACCACCATAATGATCCCCAAATCTCTAACTATCATTCATATATTTGTCCTAAATTTTATACACAAACATCTAAGTTTCTAGTTAACATTTATACCTGAATATCTCATAGCCATTTCACTTTAAACATGGCTAACCATCCACCTAGAGGGTATTCTTTTTCTGTAAGACAGAATGGGACGAGAGGCTGATTGATTCTTCTCCAGTGGGTGATTTCATTCTTCATTTTGCTTAATGAGGTTTCTGATCCCCTAGTGTTTGGAACATGGAGATGAAGGAAGAAGGACAACACAGGGAATTATTACCCTGACTTATAGTGTCATATGATGGCATATGTTTAAGGCCATCTGGGATCTGTGGAGACACTCCTTCCAGGCCCCACCAATGCAATTTCCTTTACTAGGCTAGTATATTCCCCAGTCCTTCCTCAGGAATGCTTTTTTGCAGGACCCCTTCTTCTTCTTCTTCTTCTTCTTCTTCTTCTTCTTCTTCTTCTTATCATTATTATTTTTAGAGAGGGAGAGAGAGCACATACAGGGTTAAGGGGCAGAGATAGAGAGAGAAGGGGAGAGAGAATCTTTAGCAGGCTCCATGTTCAGCACAGAGTGCAATGCAGAGCATGATCCCATCACCCTGGGATCATGACCTGAGCCAAACTGAAGAGTTGGATGCTTAACTGACTGAGCCACCCAAGTGCCCCGAGCAGGACCCCTTTTAAATGGATTCCAGGGTAAAATTCCTACTAAGAACTCCACATCTGGGCTTAGGATTTAGGAGCCTTTGACCTGACTTGGGAATAGGGGGCACATACTTCCCAGACATGGCCCCTCCTCTTCTGACGCAGACCATTTTAGCCAAATTGTGTCTCATGCTTCAGCTTTACCAGTCTGGAGGCAGACACCAGCCTAATATGTCCCGCTTGTGCAGGGGACACATGCCAAGCTCTTTGATGGTTCCAGGGACCCTCGTTCCAGAGCTGAGATGAGCAGCAGAGCCGTCATTCACCTCTCTGGTCTCGCACAGATAGAGGGTGGTGGGGATTGTGCCCACTGCACAGCGTAAGTCTTTCCAAAAATCCTCTTCACAAATTCTCCTTAACTTCAAGGAACTTGACCATTTTATCCTGGATGTGCGTGAAACATTTGGCATTTTTCACAGTAGTCCTGCTCACAGCTCACTTAAGTGCCTAATACCTTTCATATTTTTGTGCTATTACAACTGCTTTAGGTTAAAAATTACTTTCATTAGTTTTATCACCTTGTCTAGTGGGAGAAAAAAGATGTCACTTTCATTTCTAAGGCTGAAATTCATTGAGTACTGTTTTTCTTCCTGGCTTGTAGCTTAGTCATCGTTTAAGAACCCAAAGGAAAGCTCAATTGTAAAACAATTTAGCAAAGGGCTCTTAACATTTTGAATTTGGGATCTGATAGGCTTTAAAGGAAATCTGGAAGGGTAAATCAATTGCTCTCAATTAGGGACAGGTTTCAAAGGTACACTGATGAGGTCAATGTAATTTAAAGCAATTTAGCGTGGACCATTTGTCTTTCTTTATCACATTTATGTCTCTCACTTAATTTTTCTGGCTATACATTCAGAACTGCAAGTTCAGCCCTTTTATTACAAGCTAATGATTGATGATCAAGTAACATTTCTGCTAGGTGCCAGGAGAAGTAATTCTATTGGTTTAATTCATTGTCATTACTTTAGCTGCTAAACAAATGTTTACATGTCACAAGAGTGCCTGCAACTCTCAGGCCACCAATTTTTGATTAATTTTGCATTGTGTACCTTAGGCGTACTGTTCTGATATTGTCTCTACATTATTCTGAACAGCCCTGTTACAGTTATTTAGAGCCCAGACAACAGCTGTTCTTGTTCTATGAGACTCAGAAAGTGACAGGATAACGAATATGGTTATAGCTTATGATAGATTTAAAACTGACTAATTAAGAGAAAACCTTATTTAAGCAACAGTGTTGCAAAAAGGTAATACTCAATTTTGCAATGAAAACATATATATTTTTTCTGGTAGAAAACATTGTTTCTTTGTTTTAAAGCACTGCCTCCTTAGCATAATGAAGATATATAGAGAAAATGAAATTAAAGCTCCCTAAAGGTGTTTAATTTAACTGGAAAAAAAAAACCTCTTTGAAGTAATGAACCCACATGAAAATCTGATTTTGGCTCAGATGTGAATGAATTAAATTTAGGTAATCACAATGCCAGCTTCATCATCAACTGGTTTCAATGATTGTATTTGCTGACAAAGCTGAATTTACCCTGGTTGGTAAAAGAAAATCTAGGTTTTAAAATCTAGTGACTAATTGTTGTCAAGTTACTAAATATCCAAGACTATTTAAAATTTTCTATTTATTTAAGACGGCCCCCTTAATAAAGTGATTTGTAAAATATTGAAAGATTTGGGGTGTGTCAATTTTGTATGGAAATTCTATGTAGAGAGTAAAGATGCAAAGTACAAAGACTACAAAGAGTAAACAGTCACTAGATATTAAAAAGTCACTCGAGGTATCTATACCTTCAAGGAGAGAGAAAATAGAGGTTGACTGAGTTTACACAAGTCATATATGACTGTTTTGGTTGAAAAAAGACATTTTTAAGAAACAAAGTTTGGCACAAGACAATATTAGCAAAATAGTCCTTTCAGGGCTTTGAAGGGAGAAGGAGAAGACCGACCCAGATACAAGAGTCAACTTAGGTACTGTATTATAACTAAAGGTAAGATACTAAGAAACGCATTTCCAAAGAGATGGGAAAAACAAGAAATACAAAAGATTCCAAACCTTTATGAGTCAGCACAGCTAGAGGCTACCTATTGCCAAAGCTGCTGGCAGCTGGAGGAGCTATTTCAGTCTAGTGAGAACAAGACCATGATAAAGGTTTCTAATGCTAGGGATAAAAGGTGAAAAAAGGCCACCAAAGATTTCAACTAAACCAGATATCTATTTCAAAAAGTTTTTTGTAGTAGGAGCCCCACATTTGGTCTATGATTTGTTATTCTTGCTTTAAGCTATAAGTCCTTTAAAATACCTCATTTATAGATAAACCAATCTATAAATAATACTGTTATGTAATGAGGAATTACATTTTTTTTAAAGTTAATTTTCTTAGGAACTGGGTATAAACTAGCTTATTTAAAAAGAACTGGATGGAACAAAAACAGACCTCAGGTCAATGGAGTGGAATAGAGAACCCAGAAATGGACCCACAAACGTATGGCCAACTAATCTTTGACAAAGCAGGAAAGACTATCCAATGGAATAAAGACATTCTTTTCAGCAAGTGGTGCTGGGAAAACTGGACAGCGACATGCAGAAAAATGAACCTGGACCACTTTCTTACACCATACACAAAATAAACTCAAAATGGATGAAAGACCTAAGACAGGAAGCCATCAAAACCCTCGAGAAGAAAACAGGCAAAAACCTCTTTGACCTTGGCTGCAGCAACTTCTTACTCAACATGTCTCTGGAGGCAAGAGAAACAAAAACAAAAATGAATTCTTGGGACCTCATCAAAATAAAAAAGCTTCTGCACAGTGAAGGGAACAATCAGCAAAACTAAAAGGCAACCGATGGAATGGGAGAAGTATTTGCAAATGACATGTCAGATAAAGGGTTAGTATCTAAAAATCTATAAAGAACTTTTAAACTCAATACCCAAAACACAAATAATCCAGTGAAGAAATGGGCAAAAGACATGAATAGACACTTCTCCAAAGAAGACATCCAGATGGCCAACAGACACATGAAAAATGCTCCACATCACTCATCATCAGGGAAATACAAGTCAAAACCACAATGCAATACCACCTTATACCCATCAGAATGGCTAACATTAACAACTCAGGCAACAACAGATGTTGGCGAGGATGTGGAGAGAGAGGATCTCTTTTTCACTGCTGGTGGGAATGCAAATTGGTGCAGCCACTCTAGAAAACAGTATGGAAGTTCCTCAAAAAATTAAAAATAGAACTACCCTATGACCCAGCAATTGCACTATTTACCCAAGGGATACAGGTGTGCTGTTTCGAAGGGACACATGCACCCCCATGTTTATAGTGTGTGATCGACAATAGCCAAAGTATGGAAAGAGCCCAAATGCCAATCAACGGATGAATGGATAAAGAAGATGTGGTATATATACACAATGGAGTATTACTTGGCAGTCAAAAAGAATGAAATCTTACCATTTGCAACTACGTGGATGGAACTGGAGGGTATTATGCTAAGTGAAATTAGTCAGTCAGTGAAAGACAAATATCATATGACTTCACTCATATGAGGACTTTAAGATACAAAACAGATGAACATAAGGGAAGGGAAGCAAAAAGAATATAAAAACAGGGAGGGGGACAAAACATAAGAGACTCTTAAATATAGAGAACAAACAGAGGGTTGCTGGAGGAGTAGAGGGAGGGGGGATGGGGTAAATGGGTAAGGGGCATTAAGGAATCTACTCCTGAAATCATTGTCTCACTATATGCTGACTAACTTGGATGTAAATTTAAAAATAAATACATTATTTAAAAAAAAATAAAAAGAACTGGAGTTTATAAATGTTTCCCTAATAAAACTTACAACCCTTGTAGATAATAGCAACTTCCCAGAACTGAACCTAACAGGTTCAACGCGACTTCATGAGGTTTTGAAGTCTGAAGTGTAGTTTCAGTCTTCTATTAAAGGTAAACATTTTCATAGTGACTTAAGAGAAAATTCCAAAAATATTTGCTTGGATATTATTATTACAATAAGGCAAACCTTGGACACATTCGATTTTTTGAAAGAACTCCAAGGGTTTTTATAAACGATCTCTTTTAATAGCAATGTCAAGGGAGTAGTGCCTGCTGAATAAGAAAATTCACCCTATTAGAGAGGGTACAAGGGTAAATGGGGAGATGAGAGGAGGACAGGATTCTCCTTCCAGCTAGGGAGGCAATTTTCTATTTAATTTTTACTTAGAACTGTCATATGACACACACTTGTGTTATTTTGGGTGAGGCAATAAACTGCCAGGTGTTTAGGTGCCTCATCTGTAAAGTTGGGGTAATAATTATATTCCCCAAAGGCTCAGGTTGTAACTCATGATTTCTTAAATTCTCTTTCTGCTTAATGTGCACAGACCAATGGTTCTCTACGTCATGCTATGTTATACCATGGTACAATACTATTCAGTACTAAGCTTTCCACAAATTTGTTTTTGTATGTCCGTATTTTTCCTTTATAAAAGTTTGTCTCTCACTACAAACTTTTGATAAGTTATCTCTCCAACCCTATAGCTACTATTGACCTTAGGCCTCATTACTTTTAAGACCTATTTTGGTCTGATATGGGACTTAGCAACTTTTTTCTAGATATGTCTCCTGAGACAAAAGAAACAAAAGCAAAAATAAACTATTGGGACTACATCAAAATAAAAAGCTTCTGCACAGCAAAGGAAACAATCAACAAAACTTAAAGTCAACCTACTGAATGGGATAAGATATCTCTGATAAAGGGTTAGTATCCAGAATATGTTGACCATCCAGATGGCCAGCAGACACATACAAAGATGCTCAACATCACTCATCATCAGGGAAATGCAAATCAAAACTAAAATCAGGTATTTCACACCTGTTAGAATGGCTAAAATCACAAACACAACAAGTGTTGGCAAGGATGTGGTGAAATAACAACCCTCTTGCACTCTTGGTGGGAGTGCAAACTGGTGCAGTCACTGTGGAAAACACTGTGGAGGCTCCCCAAAAAAGTTAAAAATGGAACTACCCTATGATCCAGTAATTGCATTACTGGGTATTTACCTCCAAAATATAAAACACTAATTTGAAGGGATGCATGCACCTGTCTGTTTATTGCAGCGTTATTTACAAAAGCCAATTTATGGAAGCAGCCCAAGGGTTCACTGATAGATGAATGGATAAAGTAGAAGTGGTATATACATACAATGGAATATTAGCCATAAAAAAGAATGAAATCTTGCCATTTGCAACAACATGGTTGGAACTAGAAAGGATAATGCTAAGTGAATCAGTCCATCAAAGAAAGAGAGATACCATATAATTTCACTCATGTGGAATTTAAGAAACAAAGCAAATGAAAAAAGCAAAAAGAGAGAGACAGAGAGAGACAAACCAAGATACAGACCCTTAACTATAGGGAACAAACTGATGGTTACCAGAGGGGAGATGTTGGGGAGATGGGTGAAATAGATGATGGAGATTAAAGAGTACACTTATGATGAGCACTGAGTAATGTACAGAATTGTTGAATCATTATATTGTACATCCAAAAATAATAAAACACTATGTTAACTACACTGGAATTAAAATTAAAAACAATAAAAAAACTTATTTTGGATATGTAATATTGCATCATATAAGATTCTAAAGGTGCAAGAAAGTAAACAGTGAAACATATTCTCACTTCTGTCCTTCAGCCACTCAGTTCTTTCACCAAGAAGTCACCCGTACCATTGGTGTGTGTGTGTTCTTCCAGAAATATTCTATGTATACAAAAACAAATACATATACATATATATGTATATATGTATGTATATGTATGTATACATATGTATGTATATGTATATATAAGTATATATTTTTCCTCTTGTTTGTAATATTGATGGGCATATGTGCCTTTGTAATTGATATGTATGTATATTGACATGTGTGTCTTTATAATATTGATAAGTATTGCCAAATTGCCTTTCACAGAAATTGTAGCAATTTATGTTCCTAGTAGTAATGTGGAAGAGTTAGGCCTCAGTTCTTTTTTTCCCTGAACCACTCTAATAGATTCCTAAATGATCTCCTCTCTTTTGTTTCTCCCAACTCTGTTATATCCCAAATGCTGACATGAGAGAAATCTTCCTAAAGCAACACTCCTTTGTTTAGAAAATACTAACTCATTTTCCAATAAATAAAGCTCCTTAACCTGGCACTGAGACTGCTTACCAAAACTGGCCCATATTCTTCGTTGAGTCTTCTCTTCTACCACACATACTCTCTAAGGAGTAAATTCAACTACTCCCTATTTCTCAAATGCTCATGTTTGTAGGCCTGATATCCATTTGCTCTGTAAAGTATGCTTCTCTACCTATGTGTCTTTCAGGCTAAATTCTACCTACCTTTCAAGGACCATCTCAAATATTAATTACCTACTTAAAGGTAAATGGGTCAATCCTTGGACGTATGTTCTTCATTCTGCTAATAGTGTACACTTGTAATAAATAAATATTTCTATGATAATCATTGACTTTTGGTTTAGATAGAATTCAAACCCTTTTGGTTATGTAGTTGCCTAGTTCACAGATGGTGGTGGGGAAGAGGTAAGAAACTCAAAGACATTATTTTCTGAATACAGTTGACCTCTGAAGAGGTCAGAATCAGGATAGTACAAGGTTCCTGATGTGAGTGTTGTAGAGGGTGGTAGCAAGAGACATGTACGTATCGAATTGTCCAATATGTGGCAGGTACTATAATTTGTAATCTCATCACTAATAAGAAGACTCCCTGTGGAGGTAGATATTATGATCTCCATTTTACAGTCAGAGAAGGCATATAGTTAGTAAACAGCTGAGTTAGGATCTAAACCCAGGTCTCTCTGTGTGCCAAGTCTGGACACTATACTGACCTATCTGGCAGAGAATGGAAGAAAGAAATGGCTAATATCTTGAACTGTATCTCTGAAGATGGAGGAAAAAAACCTACAAAATGCTGTTATATGAACATTAGCACCACTGACTTTAACTATCTAATGCCGAGGCAACTGCCCTATACTCTGGATGTCAGTGTATTAGAGCACAATGAAATAAGTAAATCGTGTGCAGAATACTCTGATTTAGAAGGCAGGGAAAGGTTTATTATATCTAGCAAGACTTCCATTCTTTTAAATAACATGTAAATGGGTCAACTGTATTCAGAAAATGATGTCTTTGAGTTTCTGTTTGTATGTCTTGAAGCCCAGCTCCATAAATCTACCCTATTTACAAATGGCCTGATATCATTATAAACTGGGAGATAAGGTCTGTTGAACTATAGAGGAATGTTAAGCACATAGAGAACAGAAGCAATGGTAACATTAACAATATTATTAAATTAAAAAGTTGAACAAAATTAAGAAGTTATTTCTAGAATTAACAGTTTTTTGGAGTTAAAAGAAAGTAAAGTTGAAAGCTACTTTAATATAATAAGCAAGCCAAACAATTGTACACAGGTACAGAGTGAGTGAATGCTCAAAAACCATTAGGTTTGTTGACTTCAATTTCAGATTAAACATGATGGAGACAACTGTCTCATGTAAGAATTAATTCCACTAACTTTCTCTGTTTTCCAAACCTATCATATCCATTGCTTTTAAGCTCTAAATCTTATGCAGAAACCACTTATAAGAAGGAGCAATATCTTCGGATTTTTTGTGTCTATATATCAATATATCTATTTATATGCACATATATACACATGTATACAGACATATATAAAAATATATATTATAAAGTTATATAATTTAAAATAAATATATAATAAAATTATTTACCATTTTGACTTAATCTTGTACTTATTGACTTTAATTTACAGGGATTTATCATCATTCCAAACCTTACATATTATGCTAAGTTTGGTACAGTTGATTTATTTTCTTGTTAAGGTGAACTAAATTTGGTATGCTTTTTTTTATGTTTGTAAAATAATTAAAATGAATAAAGTTTATTTAAAATGTTTTAGTTTGCATATACATATGGAATGAAGTAAAGTGCTTTCTAGATATTAAGTAATGATGAAACATCTCATTTCTTTGAAATCTAATAGGCATTAAAAATACACTTTAGCAGGGGCGCCTGGGTGGCGCAGTCGGTTAAGCGTCCGACTTCAGCCAGGTCACGATCTCGCGGTCCGTGAGTTCGAGCCCCGCGTCAGGCTCTGGGCTGATGGCTCGGAGCCTGGAGCCTGTTTCCGATTCTGTGTCTCCCTCTCTCTCTGCCCCTCCCCCGTTCATGCTCTGTCTCTCTCTGTCCCAAAAATAAATTAAAAAACATTAAAAAAAAAAAAATTAAAAAAAAAAAATACACTTTAGCATGTGTATATATTATTTCAGTTATATTTTAATGTTCTTTGAAATTGTAGTTAAACAACTATTTCCTATTACATGTTCCTTTAGCATTATCATTTCCTAAGAAATATAAGAAACCAACAGGGTATTTTGTACAGAATTTGGTAATTAATATTTACTGTCCTTGAAATAAAATAGAAAAATCTTATTTCTGCCTCATTTCATTTTGCAAATTGAGTAAGAATGAAAGAAAAATAATTGATGGAGAACAGATACTTCATGGAACATGTAAAGGCCTAGAGATGGTTTATAAACATTTAGCTTTCATGGTCAGAGGGCACAAGTGAGAATTCAGATCACAAGCATAGATATACACATGGTTAGAGAAGGTAAGTATAAATTATTTCTTTGGAATGTAAAATAAAAGTACACTTATATTAATCAATCACACACACTTGATATTGTGTACTATTACACAGTAATAAGGGTGTATTACTGTATTAAGAGGGGTTCTCCAGAGAAAGAGAAGCAATGGGGTATGTGTGTGGTGTGTGTGTGTGTGTGTGTGTGTGTGTGTGTGGTGTATGTGTGGGGAGTGGAGTGGGGTGTGTGTGTGTGCAGAAACATCTAGAATACTGTCTGACCAAGTATCTGGGTACTGTGGCCTACCATGGAATTTATAAACTTAACCATCACAGAGAAGATGAATACTTTTTTTTTAAATAAAAGTTTCATTTTGGTTTTCAGTACCATGTGTAACTAAACAATTCATTAAATTATTTTGTGTCATATGCATTTTCCTCACACCTACTTTTTTGAGAAGATTTTGCTAGGAAAGAAGAAGGGGAGAGATGTGAGACTCTGCAAAACTAAAAATAGGACAGAGGTTTTGTGAGTGATGGGGTGCCTTAGCCACCCCTCTGACTACCCTGGGTAAGTGGCAGGACCTTGCACTTGAGTGAATGGGACATCAGTGGGACATCGGTGCAGGCTGAGGCTGACAAAACACAGAACCCACAGATCCGCTGGGCTTCACAAAGCCAAGCAGGCTTAACCAACGAACAATCAAGAGATGTGAGAATGCAATTATTTTAGTTTGATTTTCATTTGAGGCTCAAAGACAATAGCCGTTGAATCCTAAATTCCAGAGTGAGATCTTAAACCACTTGCCTACAAGGGAAGTGGTAAAGAACATTTAGCCATTCATCCACTTGAGGATTGTGACTGGCCTTTGTGTTTGGTTTCTGGGAGGAAAATTCAAAACCCTTGGAATTTCCCAAATGATAGGAGTTCTTTGTTATTTATGGTGGGTCCCAATAGTTTATGCTAATGAGAGGACTGAGGATAGGGATAGGCTAAGCTAGAAAGACCAAAAATGTCATTATAGGGCTGGAGCTGTAGGCTGCATATCAGCTGAACTCTAAAGGAGAAGAAAAAAGGGAAGAGCTGGAGATTGAGTTCAGTCACATGGCCAGGGATTTAATCAATCATGCCGATGTAATGGAATGCCAATAAAAACTCTGAACACCAAAAAACAAAAACAAAAACGTCTGGACATCAAAGTTCAGTGGAACCCCTTGGTTGGTGAATACACTGATATGCCAGGAGGGTGACGTGCCTTGATTCCACAGGAGCAGGTATAGAAACTATTATTTCCCAGACCTTGTCCTATGTGTATCCTTGGTAATAAAACTGTAGTACATTCCTGAGTTCTGTGGGTCGTTCTAGCAAATTGTTGAACCTGTGGGGATAGTGGAAACATCTGAAATTTGTAGCCAGTTGGTCAGAGGTACAGGTGGCCTGCAGGTCCCCCAACCATTTATGGCTGATATCTGAAGTCAAGGCAGTTGTGCTGGGAACCATGCCCTTAAACGTATGGAGTCTGATGTTATGCCAGGTGGTTTCCACTATCTCCTGTGGTTTTGATTTGCATTTCCCTGATGATTAGTGATATTAAGCATCTTTTCATGTGTCTGTTGGCCATCTGGATGTCTTCTATGGAAAAATGCCTCTTCAGGTCCTCGACCTATTTTTTAATAAAATTATTTTGGGGGGTGCCAAGCTGTATGAATTCTTTATATATTTTGGGCATTAATTCCTTATTGGATATATCATTTACAAATACCTTCTCCCCTTCAGTAGGTTAGCTTTTCATTTTATTGATGGTTTTCTTGCTGTGCAAAAGCTTTTTAGTTTGATGTAGGTTCCAATTGTTTATTTTTGCTTGTTTCCCTTGCCTGGGGAAACATATCCAGAAAAATATTGCTAAGATTGATATTCAGGGGCATCTGGGTGACTCAGTCGGGTAAGCATGCAACTTCAGCTCAGATCACAATCTTGCAGTTCTGGAGTCTGAGCCCCACATTTGGCTTCTAATGTCAGCACAGAACCTGCTTTGGATCTTCTGTCCTCCTCGCTCTGCCCCTCCCTGACTTGTGTTCTCTCTCTCTCTCTCTCAAAAATAAACTTAAAAAAAATTTTAAGTTAAAAAAAGAGATTACTTTTTATATTTTTTAAAGGAGCTTTATGGTTTCAGGTCTTACATTTAGGCCTTTCATTCATTTCAGTTTATTTTTATGTATGGTATAGGAAAGTGGTCCAGTTTCATTCTTTTGCATGTAGCTGTCCACTTCTCCCAACACCATTTGTTGAAGAGACTGTCTTTTCCCCATTGCATATTCTTGCTTCCTTTGTTGTTGATTAATTGACCATACAAGCATGGGCTTACTTCTGGGCTCTCTATTCTATTCCATTGATTTGTGTATCTATTTTTGTGCCGGTACCATACTGTTTTGATTACTACAGCTTTGTAGTATATCTTGCAATCTGGGATTGTGATACTCTCTAGCTTTGTTCTTCTTTCTCAAGATTGCTTTAACTATTTGGGTCTTTCCTGTTCCATAGAAATTTTAGGATTATGTATGTGAATAACGTTGTTGACATTTTGACAGGGATTGCATTAAATCTGTAGATGGCTTTAGGTAGTATGGACATTTTAACAATATCAGTTCTTCCAATCCATAAGCATGGTATATCTTTCTATTTATTTGTGTTGTCTTTGATTTCTTTCATCAGTGTCTTATAGTTTTCAGAGTTTAAGTCTTTCACCTCTTTGGTTAAATTTATTTCTTAAAAAAATTTTTTTTAATGTTTAATTATTTTTCAGAGAGAGAGAGAAAGAGAGAGAGAGAATGAAAGGGAGGAGGGGCAGAGAGAGGGAGACACAGAATCCGAAGCAGGCTCAAGGCTCTGAGCTGTCAGCACAGAGCCCAACATGAAGCTCAAACTAATGAACTGTGAGATCATGACCTGAGCCAAAGTCGGACGTTCAACCGACTGAGCCACCCAGGTGCCCCGGTTAAATTTATTTCTAAATATTTTATCCTTTTTGGTGCAATTGTAAAGCAGATTGTTTTCTCAATTTCTCTTTCTGCTATTTCATTATTTGCGTATAGAAACAAAACAGACTTATGTATGTTTGATTTTGTATTCTGCAGTGTTACTGAATTCATTTATTAGCTCTAATGTGTTTTGTTGTTTTTTGTTTTTGTAAAATCTTCAGGATTCTCTACATGCAATATCATGTCATCTGTATCTTGCTTACCAATTTGGATACCTTTTATTTCTTTTTCTTCTCTGCTTTGGCCAGGACTGCCAGTACTATGTTGAATAAAAGTGGTGAGAGTGAACATCCTTTTCTTGTTCCTGATCTTAGGATGTTAGCTGTGAGTCTGTCATATATGGCCTTTATTATGAAGTATGTTCCCTCTATACTAACTTTGTTAAGAGCTTTTATCATGAATGAATGCTAAATTTTGTTACATGCTTTCTCTGCATTTATTGAGATTATCATATGATTTTTATCCTTCATTTTGTTTGTGTGGTGTATCACACTGATTAATTTGCAGATATTGAATCATCCTTGAACCCCTGGAATAAAGCCCACTTGATAGTGGTGGATAATCCTTTTAATGTATTGTTGAATGTGGTTTGCTAATATTTTGTTGAGGATTTTTCCATCTGTGTTCATCAGGGATATTGATCTGTAATTTCCTATTTTTGTAGTGTCTTTGGTTTTGATATTATGGTAATACTGGCCTCATAGTATGAATTTGGAAGCATTCCTTCCTTTTTTATTTTTTGGAATAGTTTGATAAAGATAGGTCTTAACTCTTCTTTAAATGTTTGGTAGAGTTTACCTGTGAAGGTATCTGGTCCTGGACTTTTGTTTGTTGGGAATTTGTTGATTACTGATTAAATTCCATTGCTAGTAATTGGTCTGTTCAGATTTTCTATTTCTTCTTAATTTGGTCTCGGAAGGTTTGTCTACTATCCACCATAATAAAGATAATGTCTCTTTCTGGGGCAAAAGTCAGACAAGCTTGCTGCTCACTATATGAGATTAGGGTTCCCTAAACTTTGAGTTCCTCTCATATAATCTATCCCACTCTGTGGAGATGTCATCTGGCCCTTTTCCTTCTCTTGTGAGATTTGGAGCTTGGAGAACAAGCACAAATGCTGATTGACATTCTGGCTAGTGCAACTGCTATAAATATTAAAACCTTTTTCTTTAATCTAGGAATCACATACCTTCTTCCAGAATCCATAAATTGTAGTAGGCTAATTTGTTAGCTTGCAAGTAAGGTAAAATCATAGTTCTTAATAATATTAAAATCACCTCACATCCATTAGGATGACTACTATGAAAAAAAAAAAAAACCAAAATAACCCAGAAAATAATAAGTGTTGGTGAGGTTGTAGGAAAACTGGAACTTTGGTGCACTCTTGGTAAAAATGGAAAATGGTGTAATTGTTATGGAAAACAGGGGTTCCTCAAAAAGTTGAAAATAGAGTTGCCATATGATTCAGGAATTATACTTCTGGATATATACTAAAAAGAATTAGAAGCAGGGTTTCAAAGAGATATTTGTATACCCGTGTTCAGAGCAACATTATTCACAACGGTCAAAAGGTGGAAGCAATCCAAGTGTCCATCAGATGAATGGGTAAACAAAATGTGGTATGGAATATGATTCATCCTTAAAAAGGAAGGAAATCTGGGGCACCTGAGTGACTCAGTTGGTTAAACGTCCAACTTTGACCTAGGTCATGATCTCGCAGTTTGTGGGTTTGAGCCCTGTGTTGGGCTCTGTGCTGACAGCTTGGAGCCTGGAGCCTGCTTCAGATTCTGTGTCTCCCTCTCTGTCTCTCTGTCTGCCCCTCCCCCACTTGCACTCTGTCTCTCTCTCTCTCTTTCAAAAAATAAACATGAAAATTGTTTTTTAAAAAAGGAAGGAAATTGTGACACACAACACCAGTGAACTGTGAGGACATTATGTTAAATGCAATAAGCCAGTCACAAAAAGACAGATACTGAATGTGCACTTATATGAGGTATCTAGAATAATCACATTTATAGAGAGTAAATGATAGTTTCCAGGGGCTACAAGGGGAGAGGTGGATAGAGAACTGTTGTTTAATGGGTATAGATTTTCAGTTTTTCAATATGAAAAGAGTTCTTTAGATCAGTTACACAACAATGTGAATGTACTTAACACTACTGACCTGTACACTTAAAAGTAGTTAAAATGGTAAATTTTATAAAGTTATGGATATTTTACCACAATAAAAAATAGTAGCATGAACCATCTAGATTCTGATTCATCCTTGTTATACAGACAAATAATGTGTATGATACAGTTATTAAAGGGAATAATGCCTTTTAGATATAACTTAGACCCACAGGACATGCTTTAAATTAAAATAGACTGTAAGTGGCTGAGGTATTCATTCATCTTTAACCAACCAACTTTATTTCTTATTATTCTCCAGTATTATATTTCTCCTTCAGTAAAGTTCCTACTGCTTTTTTTTTAAACACCTGAGAAATATTCTTTCTATAGATTATTGCCCTCTCCCTTTCTTCACCTAATTGAATCATGCACATTCAGGGAGATTCATTTAAATCCTCCATTTTTCATTAAGACTTCATAAAATTCATATGAATTATTTCTTATTTATTTAAAAAATTCCAGCAGCACTCTGTATTATAGTTTTGATACACTTTCTAATCTTGATCCAAGATTACTCCTATTCTGAATATCCATCATGATCTGAAAACTAGAAGTTATTTGGTACCTCAAGAGGTAACTCCCATTTATTTTCTTTTTTGTGTGTGAAAATACATCTGGCTTTGGCAGTCCCTAATAGTTGTAATGGAATATCCCATGGAGTAGTGATGTTTTTCTGTAATCTTCAACTAAACTAGAAGATGGGCTGATGTAAATTGAGGATACTGAGACTGAAATAAGAGAATGTTTTAAATGTTCTTAAAATGGAAAATGAACCTAATAATGAGTCAATGAACCCAATGATTCCATCAAGGATAAAAAAAATCTGAGAAGAAGGATGCTTTTGGATTCACTCCTTAATTTTCAGAAATGGTTCTTGTTATACATTATAGGTGATCCTGAATAATCTGCACACCATTTTGGTGAAAAAGAGGCAAATGGTGAAATCCTTCCTAATCTCTCTCTATCCTGGGAATCCAATCCGATTTCATAGGATTCTTCAGTGTTTATTTCCAAAAACCTTTGTATATGTAATATTTAGATTATGATATTTATCCCATTTTTTAATAGTTAAGAAATTTGACATTCGGATTATTTAAAATAAGTGCTTGTGATTTTCCTCTGTGTCTAACTCAGGCAGGTCTCATTGGCTCTTTCACTCAACCTGCTCAGTACCATCTATATGGCTTTCCTCTTCTTGTCCTAAATCCTCCCTCGCTTCCCCACAATTCAGGGACTTCACTGTTTGTTTGCTCTTTTTCGCTTTTCATATTCAATTTAAACCCACCTTCTTCTTGAAGACCTCCATTACTGATGAAGTTCACAGTGATTTTTTTCCCTTTCCAAACTGCAGGTTGATAGTGAATAATTCAATCCCCAATTACTTATTATTCTGACTTTTTCATTTTTTTCAGTTGTTTATTTCATGCTTCCTAAAGTAAAATGTAAAAATTTTAAGGGAAGGTATCATGGCTTCTAAAGCTTTCTAGTTCTATCTAGTTCTTTGTAGTGGGTATCTCATAGTAGAGGCTTAATAAGTATTACATTTCCATTTATAGAAAATGACTTGACTGTCTCTTTTCTTAATTTTCACAAGATGTGTACATAGCTAGTACCAATCTTACATGTAGGAGAGAAGTGAGCTCATCACATACAATGGATTCATTAGGACATTAGGCCTTAAGGATCACAGGTTGAGAAGGATGGTTTGATGAACTGACCATTATCAGCACCAAAATGGAAGGTTCGATAATAAATGACTTTCGCTATAATCATTATCTTATCATAATAATATGCAACTTTCTATTTGTACAAAATGCTATTAATGCTTCTTATAATGAATTATGCAAAGTAATTTAAGAAGAAATACTAGGGACACTTGGGTGGCTCAGTCAGTTAAGCATCTGAATTTTGATTTCAGCTCAAGTCATGATCTCACAGTCATGAGATGAAGCCCCACATTGGGCTCTGTGCTGGGCATGGAGCCTGCTTAAGGTTCTCTCTCTTTCTCTTTCTTTCACACACACACTCTCTCTCCCTCTCTCTCTCTCCCTCCCCCCTCCACCTCTGCCCCTCTCCCCTACTCTCCCCCCCACACTCTCTCTCTCAAGGAAAAAAAAGAAGAAACACTTAAAAGAATTTATAATGTTAAATATATGGATACAGTATTACAAAATACACAGGGAATCCGTTTTCTCACAGTTTTTTTTTTCAAATCTTAAATTCAATAATGACTAGAGTAATTAAATAAAAGTGGCAGTGTTTCAGAAGTAAGCCAAAAGAAATTTCCAGGAGTCTCAGCCTTTTCTATGACACTTTTTACTAGAGCTAATAAAACATAATGACACACTTCTAGTTCTGCCTCACTTTGGGGTAAGAACATCTAATATATTGGCCAAAAAGGAATGGAGGGAAACACAGACCAGCTAATCAGCCTCTGACCACCTCAGATATAGCCACAGAGAAAATGACACACAGATAATTGTAAACATAGGAAAACAGTTCTACACTGACAACGTAAGTTTATATGAGCCTCCTCCTCAGAAGCTTTCTAATTCACAGTGGAAATGCTGTTTTAACAGTTGTCAAGCTCCGTTCCCACAAAAGTCCAGGCTGAAAGAGAAGGGTGGTATATCTGTACATCGTTAGGAACAGGAAGAAGCAAACTACACAACTCAAGTTTTTACCAGTTGCCATAGGGATATGGTTCACCTTCCCCCTGTGTGAAGGAGGGCCCATAGCTTATATCTTTCAGTATGCAGGATAAAACAGGGTGGGTACAATTTTTACCTATCCTTTTATGATAATATGGAGGGAGAAAAGATACTATCCCAAAGCTCTGGCTAGTAAAGAAAAGAATGTCAAAGAGACAGCAACTTTTACACCAAAGAAGGTAATATATGTAAGCAGTACTTGGTGATAGATGAGTAATAATTATTAATGCTATTAATATGATACTTGAGAAAAGAACGGATGGAACTAAGAGAACGAGGAGCCTTAAATTACTAAAAGAATGAATGAGTGAAAACTAAGCAAGATCAAAGTGGGGAAAGGAAGAAATTGGAAGAAAAAATAATTCATGGCTTTATGGTTAAGGGGAGTTTAGTTGGAAATATTGGCATGGATAGGCTATTAGATAAAAAAAACAGATTCTGGTAGGAAATTTTTTGAGTCCTCTTTGTGAGAAAACAATCAGGGAAATGAAGGCTACATGTTGGAGCTCTGAATTGATGAAGTAAGCAAAAGAATTTATATTCAAGTCTGAGAGAGGGCTGCTGATAAAATATGGGTATTATTAAAGGCAGCATGAAATCCTCTGTAGACTGTGATGAATGATCAGGATTCTGGTCATGAATTTCAGCTGTTAATTTTATGAGGGTCACAGAACAGTGTGAAAGGAAAAGATGGCTTTTATCATAGCAAGGTGGTTCAAAGCAAAAGAAATGACAAAATTATAGGTGGCAGTGGGGAGGCAGTCACAGAAACGGATTCTTACAAAGGCTACTGAAGACGAACTCAAGGATACTTGCACTTGGATGAGTGACTCTGGAGAGAATACTTTTGAGGTTCAGGGAGATAAAGAGAAGTTAAAAAATTTAATCAAAATTGTGCCATTTTGTGAATGCTCATAAGTCTTCCTGAAGTGGTGGGGGCATTTAAACCCAAAAATCACATCCAGTAGAATTGTTTAAGTTTGCAGCATGCTACCGAAATATTTCATGTCCTTTCGCTTGGAAATATAAATGCGTAGCAGGATGCTGGCAGCACTGTTGAGATCTTTGTACAATGATGGCTAGTTCACAGTCCAGTCAGCTGCTCAGAATTATGAATACAAATTTAAAAATTTTGAACAAAATGGTGCATTACTTTCTATATAGTTCATCAGATTGGATATCTCTTGTAAATATAAGTAAGGATCATTTGTAAAATAACAGAGTAGAATTTCCTGTGCAGACAGATGCTTTTTATATTTATAAAGCTTGAGCTCCTTTTTTTCTTTTTAATGCCCTGGGAAACTGGAAACTGATAGGATTTTTCATATCAAGTTTAGTTTAACATATGGCAGAAAGCTCTATGAGACTATCTCCAAACTTTGCAGTTAACAGTTTCCAGCCTACACAGGAAGCAAACTGTGCTTCTGACGCATTCCCATTATATGGGAAGACCGCAGAGAACAGCCTAAAGTTAAACCACAAAAATTATGTTTATACAAAGCGCAGCGTTCAGTTTAAACCACAGTAGCACAGAAAGCTTCAGTTGATGCTTCAGTTCCATTTTTAACTTGTCTAGCAAAATATTTCAAGGCATAGGGATAACCAAGTAACTATTAAATCTATTCTTCAGCTTTTAGTAAGCTTTTAGTAGCTAGGTAAGCAAAGAAGTTCTGAATCTGGATATTACCTGTTCTAGGGGGCCTTGGTTTAATAATCACCTTGTGTTTGTGGGTCTTCTCCTAGATTCTTAAATATAACCAAACCTAACCAACAAACACCTCATCTGTCCAGAACCCTTAGAAGAGAGCTTTGCGCAAAGTAAATTTTAGGTGTTACATTCCTCCTATGTTACATAGCATATGGAAAATAAAGCATTGCTTATAATTACCTCAGCATTGCATAGAGTTGTAGGTCTTGTCACAAAATAGTTCCATGCTAACACACAGCTATGCTTTTTGAGTTCTTGGGTGCTTTTAAAATTTTTTTCATTTAAATTTCAGTTAATCAACATTTTAGTTAACAGTTTAGTTAAGAATGTAATTTTAGTTTTAGGTGTACAGTATCGTGCTTCAAAACTTGCATAAAATACCTAGTGCTCATCACAAGTGAACTCCTTATTTTCCCATCCCCTATTTCACCCATCCCCCACCCACCTCTGCTCTGGTAACCACCAGTTTGTTCTCTGTAGTAAGTTCATTTCTTGGTTTGTCTCTCTTTCTCTTTTTTTTTTCTTTTGCTCATTTGTTTCTTAAATTCTACATATGAGTGAAATTATATGGTACTTTTTCTGACTGACTTATTAGCATAATACTATCTAGCTCCATCCATGTTGCTACAAATAGCAAGATTGGATTCTTTTTTATGGCAGAGTATTATTTCTTGGGTGCTTTTTAATAAATACTTTGTTGGGGTGGGGAGTCTACTCTTGCCAAGTTTCATTTCCCATTGTTATTATTCTTTCTCTCCTTTCATATATCTCTTAGGATGAGGAACCAAATTAAATAGAAGCATGGCTTAATTCTGTTAAAAAGTGAGGCCATTTAAAAGTATGAATGTGGGCCAAGGATAGTCTGTCAGCAAAGCACAATGACAGTGGAAAGAATGAGGACCATTCTCTTACTATTTATTTCCCTTTGATCAAATTATGGAATCTCTTTGATCCCCAGTTTCCTTATCTGTAAAATGCCTTGTAGAATTTCTTTTAAGGTCAAATAAAATAATATATGCAAAATCTCATGGAGTTATTGCTGGAATTAAAGAAGGCCAAGTGTAAAAAGCATGCAGCACATTTCCTGGCACGAAGTAGGTTCCCTTTGTCTCTTTCCCTCCCTGTCATGGGGTCTTCTTGCTTATTTCCTTGTTCTTGCTGCAGTTGTTAAAGGAAAAAATTAGAATCATGGTTAATTAAAGTATTATTTATCCTATGGAATTTTAGAAGGTGTTAATTTCAAAGTGCAAACAAAAATATATTTTAGATACTCAAAAAGTATTATTGAACTGAATCTCTTAATACTTTGTCTTAAAATAATTTGTTTAAATATTAACAATATTTATGTAAGTATTAATTCATAATTAGACTGGTTTGATAAATTTCTGCTAATAAGAACTCCTGTGTTATCTTTCTTTTTCTTTTTCTTTTAAAAGCTCTATGCCCAATGTGGGGCTTGAACTCATGACCCTAAGGTCAAGAGTTGCATGCTCCACCAACTAACTGAGCCAGCCAGGTACCCCTTGTATTAGCACTTTAAAAATCAGTGCTTTACTTCTCTTGTAAAACGTGATGGAAACTGGAAGCTCATAAAGAAAAAATGTAAAATACAGAAAAGCAGAAAGAAAAATTTACCTATTTCTTGCTGCTCAAAGATGCATTTCTTTTCAACGTTTTTATGTGTAGTTTTTTAAACAAAGTTTTGCTACTTTATGTATAATATTGTGTCCTACTTATATAAAATAAATCCTTTGCTTTTCATGTTATTGCCAAATTATTCATAGGCATGAATTTTTAAACCTGCATAATAATTTAAGTGGACATAATTTATTTAAACATTTCTTCTCAGTTGGACATCATTTGTTTCCATTTTATTTCTCCATTACAATGAGCACTTTTTCCATATTTAGTACTTTTTCTTTAGGACAGATTCCTAGAAGTGGAATTACAGTATCAGAAAATATAAAGATTTTTTAAGGCTTTTGCCAAGTTGGAAAATGGCAATCACAGAATCATGATTTTACTACAGAGGACACCTAGCCAAGCCTTTCTGGCATTTAACTGTCCTGTTTTCTCCAAATGAATGTCTCGGCCTTCTGCTCCACTGTGGATAGAGAATCTCACCTGAGGTTTGCTCACTTTACTCATGACAATGCAATGAGTATTCAGATGGCTTGATAATAGTTTTTGAACACTGATTTCTAATACCTATTAAATATCTAATTTCTAATAAGAGGGACCTGGCATTATTATTATTATTATTATTACCAGTATTATTGACAATTTATAAAAGAGCACAGAGTACGCTCTGCAGGGCCAAGGTGAGCATGTGCTCCCTTTTTTGTCCCAGGACCTACACTGCTCATTGGCCTCATATCTGGCTGTGAACTCCTGACACACTGAATTTACCAATAAGCCCTACTTAACACAAGGTTCACTGGTTTGGAAGGAATGATGTGGCCATCCCACTCATCTTAGAAACCAGAAGGCCCTATTATGTATGTGACTAACACCTCCCCTGAAGGCTGCATCACATGACCTTCAGAAAGAATCAAAATTCAACTGAGACCCAAGGCCAAAACATTAGAAGCAAATATATTCAAATGCAAATATGGCTCCTGTGAGGGCCTCCATCCAAGACAGAAATTACTAATTTCTACAACAGGTGGCACCAGACTCTAGAGCTACAGACAAATGAAGTCTGATAGAACACAGAGCATTAGCCAAAGGCAGCCAGGCAAAAAGCCAATAGATTAAATCCTGCAAAGTAAAATCTTGTTAAGAACCTACTAGTTATTACAGGGCATGCTTAGGCAATCTAAACCTCAGATATAATACAATACAATACAATACAATACAATATGGTCTGGTGGTGAGATTGAAACGGAGTATCTCGCATCCTGAGGGGAATACAAAATTGGTGAAATCCCAATTTTAAACCAACCAGGAACATTCTTAAATTTTCCTTGCTGGTCCAGATTTCCCTTTCCTAAGCTGAACTCTCAGGCCTTTTGGGGGGTAGGGAGAAATGATCTGGCTTTGACTGAGTTCTTCTAGGGCTGAAGTTCTTACAGTCAAGAAAGAAGTAAATAGGCCAGGAATTGAGGTTTCACATCAAATCAGAAACTCTCTAAGAATTGTACACAGAAACTGTCTTTTTTCCCATTTGATATTCTTTCCTGCTTTGTCAAAGATTAGTTGGCCATAGTTTTGTGGGTCCAGTTTTGGAGTCTCTATTCTATTCCATTGGTCTACGTGTCTGTTTTTGTGCCAATACCATGCTGTCTTGATGATTACAACTTTGTAGTAGAGGCTAAAGTCTGGGATTGTGATGCCTGCCGCTTTGGTCTTCTTCAATATTACTTTGGCTATTCGGGGTCTTTTGTGGTTCCATACAAATTTTAGGATTGCTTGGTCTACCTTCGAGAAGAATACTGGTACAATTTTGATTGGGATTGCATTGAATGTGTAGATAGCTTTGGGTAATATTGACATTTTAACAATATTTATTCTTCCAATCCATGAGCATGGAATGTTTTTCCATTTCTTTATATCTTCTTCAATTTCCTTCATAAGTTTTCTATAGTTTACAGCATACAGATCTTTTACATCTTTGGTTAGGTTTATTCCTAAGTATTTTATGATTCTTGGTGCAATTGTGAATGGGATCAGTTTCTTTATTTGTCTTTCTGTTGCTACATTATTAGTGTATAAGAACGCAACTGATTTCTGTACATTGATTTTGTATCCTGCTACTTTGCTGAATTCATGTATCAGTTCTAGTAGACTTTTGGTGGAGTCTATTGGGTTTTCCATGGGAAAAGATATTTGCAAATGACATATCGGATGGACAAAGGGCTAGTATCCAAAATCTATAAAGAACTCACCAAACTCCACACACGAAAAACAAATAATCCAGTGAAGAAATGGGCAGAAAACATGAATAGACACTTCTTTAAAGAAGACATCCAGATGGCCAACAGGCACATGAAAAGATGCTCAACGTCGCTCCTCATCAGGGAAATACAAATCAAAACCACACTCAGATACCACCTCATGCCAGTCAGAGTGGCTAAAATGAACAAACGAGGAGACTATAGATGCTGGCGAGGATGTAGAGAAACGGGAACCCTCTTGCACTGTTGGTGGGAATGCAAACTGGTGTAGCCACTCTGGAAAACAGTGTGGAGGTTCCTCAAAAAATTAAAAATAGACCTACCCTATGGCCCAGCAATAGCACTGCTAGGAATTTACCCAAGGGATACAGGAATGCTGATGCACAGGGGCACTTGTACCCCAATGTTTATAGCAGCACTCTCAACAATAGCCAAATTATGGAAAGAGCCTAAATGTCCATCAACTGATGAATGGATAAAGAAGATGTGGTTTATATATACAATGGAATACTACTTGGCCATGAGAAAGAATGAAATCCTGCCATTTGCAGCAATATGGATGGAACTGGAGGGTATTATGCTAAGTGAAATAAGTCAGTCAGAGAAAGACAGATACCATATGTTTTCACTCATATGTGGATCTTGAGAAAGTAAACAGAAGACCATGGGGGAAGGGAAGCGGAAAAAAAGTTACAAAGAGAGAGGGAGGGAGGCAAACCATAAGAGACTCTTAAAAACTGATAATTAACTGAGGCTTGATAGGGTGTGGAAAGGAGGGGAAAGTGGGTGATGGGAATTGAGGAGGGCACCTGTTGGGATGAGCACTGGGTGTTGTATGGAAACCAATTTGACAATAAATTTCATATTAAAAAAAAGAAAAATTAGAGAAAACAAAGAGGCTATATATATAGCCTCTTTGTTTTCTCTAATTATATATATATAAATATATATTTATATATTTATATATATTTATATATATTATATATTATATATTTATATATATTTATATAAATATATAAAAGAATTGTACACAGAGATTTATGCATAAGATGTATGAAAGGCATCAATTAAAATAGAGTATTATAAACGACTTGCTGTTTACAAAACATGCAAGCACACTCATGGGGCTTTTGTACTTGCTGGTTTTTCTGTCTGGGGATAAAATCCAGGAGGTAAGGGACTGGGCATCACACAGAGTCCTGGAGCTCTTGGTAGGGAGTCTGGCTTCCACTCTGAATAGTACGGTTTGGGGGATGTAAGTGGAGAAATAATGTAATCTGATTCATATTTTAGCTTCCCCTCAATTGTTTGAGAAGCTTATTTGAAATCTATAGAAAAGCAAAATGTTAGGGCAATAAACATCTGTGTATCCTTTACCTATTCTCCAGTAGCTTACATTTCACTACATTTGCTTCATATTTTGTTTCTTTCCCTCTTTAAATACGGTTTATTTTGCTAAATCATTTGAAAATAAGTTGCAGATACCAACATACTAACACAAAATCCTTTAGCCTGCATCATCTAGGAACATGTATATCTTACTATAAAATCAAATCTCATTATCACACCCAGAAAAACATTATTAATTCAACATCATGTGTTGTACCGTCCATATTTACATTTCCGCAATTGTTCCAAAATTGTGGCAAATTGTATTTTCCAAAGATGACCACCACATTTTCTTGCTCTTCTAGAACTTTGTCACTCCCCTGTAAAGACGTAGAATCTAATTCTACTCCCTTTGAATGTGGGCAGACTTTTGTGAAGCAGAAATGATGCTGTGACTTCTGAATCCAAGGCAGTTGTGCTTTTGCTTTGCTTGCTGCGACACTTGATTGAGCCCTAAAGCTGTATGACTACCCTGAGGCCATCTTGAGGTAAGGAAGCCCATGGGTACAGATCATATGAAAAAGCCCTGAGACTGATGCTCTGTCAGCTCACTGCTGTTCCAGTTGCCTACTGTTCTAGTTCTAGTTATCAGCTGTCTACAATGTCAAGAGATACTCAAGGCCAGAATCACCTAGGCTACCCCTTCCTGAATTCTGAGCTACAAAAGCCATAAGAGATAGTAGAATGACTACTTTTTTTTAAGACATTGTATTTTGGATTATTTTGTTATCCAGCAATAACACCTAGAAAAATGACTTTTACTTAAAAAAAATTCAGGATCCAGTGAAGTCTTAAGCAATCTACAGACTTAATGCAATCTCTATTAAAATACTAACATTTTTCACAGAACTATAATAAATAAGTCTAAAATTTTCATGGAACCACAAAAGACTGTGAGTGGCCAAAGCAACCTTGAAAAAGAAAAACAAAGCTGGAGGTATCACAATTCCAGACTTCAAGTTATATTACAAACTTGTAGTAATCAAAACAGTATGGTACTGGCACAAAAATGGACACAGATCAATAGAACAGAATAGAAAACTCACAGAAACAAACCCACAATTATATGGTCAATTAATCTATGGCAAAAGAGGACAGAATATGCAATGGGGAAAAGATAGTCCCTTCAGCAAATGATACTGGGAAAACTGGACAGCTATCTGTTAACGAATGAAACTAGGCCACTTTCTTACACCATACACAAAAATGAACACAAAATGGATTAAAGACTTAAATGTGAGACATGAAACCATAAAAACCCTAGAAGAGAATACAGGCAGTAACCTCGTTGACATTGGCTGTAGCAACATTTTCTACATATGTCTCCTGAGCAAGGGTAACAAAGGCAAAAATGGACTATGCAGACTACGTCAAAATAAAAAGCCTGTGCACAGCAAAGGAAACCATCAAAAAAACTAAAAGGCAACTTTCTGAATGGGAGAAGATATTTGCAAATGACATCTCTGATAAAGGGTTAGTATCCAAAAAAAAAAAAAACAAAAAACCCAAAAATGAAACCATATACAACTTAACACCCAAAAACCAAATAATCCAGTTAAAAAATGGGCAGAGGACATGAACAGACATTTTCTGAAGAAGACATCCAGATGGTCAGCAGCTCAACATCATTTATCATCAGGAGTATGCAAATTAAAACTACCATGAAATATCACCTTACATTTATTAGAATGGTTAAATTCAAAAAGGCAAGAAATAAGTGTTGGTGAGAATGTGGAGAAAAAGGAACCCGCGTACGCTGGTAGGAATGTAGCCATTGTGGAAAACAGTATGGACGTTCCTCAAAAAATTAAAAATAGAAGTATCATATGATTCCATAATTCTACTATTGGATATTTACCCAAAGGAAGTACAAACACTAATTTGAAAAAAATATATGCATCCTTATGTTTATTGCAGCAGCATTTACAACAGCCAAGATATGGAAGCAACCTAAGTGGCCATCAATAGACAAATGGATAAGGAAGGTGTGGTATAAATACAGTGGAATATTTCAAAGTCATAAAAAGGATGAGATTGTACCATTTGAAGTAGCATGGATGGACCTTGAGGGTATCAAGCTAAGTGAAGTAAGTCAGGCTGAGATAGACAAATACTATATGATTCCACTTATATGTGGAATCTAAAAAAAAACAAAAAAAAACTCCGAAAAACAAAGGCACATGAATAAACAAGAAGCAGAATCAGATCTATAAATACAGAGAACTGATGGTTGCAAGAGGGGAGAGGGTGGGGGTTGGGCAAAATGGGCAAAGGGGAGTGAGAGATACAGGCCTTAGTTATGGATTGAATAAGTCACAGGAATAAAAGGCACAGCATAAACAATATAGTAAATGATTCTGTAATAACAATATATCAGGACAGATGGTAGCTACACTTGTGGTCAATACACCATAATGTCAAATAAACTTGTCAAATCATGAAGTCGTACACCTGAAACTAATGTAACATTGTGTGTCAACTATTCTTGAATAAAAGTAAGTATTGTCAAAAATACAAAAAGGTATTTTTTAAGTTTTTTGAAACTATGGTAAAAGATAAATAACATAATTCCATAATGTACAAATCTTAAATATACATTACGGTATTGTTAACTATATGTGCATTGTTGTAGAGTGGATTTCTAGAACTTTTTCATCTGGATGACTGGAACTCTGTACCCACAGAACAGCAACTCCCCATTTTCCCCTCACCCAATCCCTGGCAGCCACCATTCTACTTTGTTTCTCTAAGTTTGACTACTTTAAATACCTCAAACAAGTGGAATCGTGAAGTATTTGTCCTTTTGTGACTTAGCATAATGTCCTCAAGTTTCATCCATGTTGTAGCATGTGACAGGATTTCCTTTCTTTTTAAGGCTAAATAATATTCCATTGTACATATATACCGTATTTTCTTTATTCATGCACCTGTCAATGGACATTTAAGTTATTTCTACTTCTTGGCCATCGTGAATAATGCTGCCATGAACATAAGAGAGCAAATATCTCTTAAAGATCCCGTTTTCCATTCTTTTGGACAAATACCCAGAGATAGGATTTCTGGATCATATGCTAGTTTTATTTTTAATGTTTGAGGAAATACCCTACTGTTTTACATAGCAGTTGCACCATTTTAAATTATCACATTAGGGACCACTTTGTACAACCATTAGGATGTATGAGAATACCTGTTTTCCCACAGACTTGTTAACATATTTTATCAGTATTTTGAATTTTGTTCAATATGGTAGATAAGAAATGGTATCTCAGTATATTTAACCTTGCACTTTTCTTCCTATGAATGAAATTGAGCATCTTTTCATAGATTTAATGACTTTCCAAAGAATGTGTCTGGATGCCATGTTGGGAGAGAATGAAAGCCCAGTAATGCAAATGCTCTTGAGTCAGTTCTGTGATTATGTGATTATGTACTTTCCAGGCAACCAGATTTCCCTTCAGAGTCAAAGGATAGTACATATGTAGGCAGGGTAAGTTAATCCATCGTCATTTATTGAAAATTAATAATGTGCCCCAAATTTTGCAATATATTGTGATTATAAAATAGAATAAGATAAGATGCTTTACATCAAGGAATGCACAAACTTATTGGATGAGAAAGATAACTGAATGTAGTACTGTGGGAAAGTTATGTTAGAGTTATGCCTGGGTTATGCCTGAGAATACAGAGGAGAAACTGGAAAGTTGAGGGAAGTCTTCTATAAAAAGATGATATATGAACTCAGGTTTACTGAAGAGAATCAGCTTGAACCCAGTAGCATTCTTTAAGGCACAGAATAAAATAATAAGTGCTATTTAGGGGTGGGGTGAAAGATGAATATATGATTATTGAAAGAATAGACCATAAAAGTGGGTGGGAGCCAGATTTAATTTTTTTTCCAGGTGAAGGACTTTTCTGTTTATCCTGAAAGCTATGGGAAACTATCAAAGGACTAAACAAGGAATAACATATTCATTTCTTTAACTTAATACCTATTTTCTTAAATTTCTCAATTTATAGTCCAATGACTTGAGAGTTAATCATATTTCTGTTTTTCTTAACTGCGGAAATCAAAGGGACTTAATTATACTTTCTTGTGGCATTCTTGATCTCACAGAGTGGCGAGTAATTACATAACTCCACAGTTAGTCATGAAGAACATTACTGATAGAAAAATGGGGCTGATATGGAGGATAGCAAATAAATGAAATAAAATATTTTGGCTTTACAAATTTAAAAGTCTTGTCAATTTATAAGTAACATCAACAAGATAAAAGTACATAGTTTATTATTCATAGTTCTTTAAAAGTACATCTAGGGGCGCCTGGGTGGCTTGGTAGGTTTAGCGTCCAACTTCAGCTCAGGTCATGATCTCACGGTCCGTGCATTCGAGCCCCGCATTGGGCTCTATGCTGACAGCTCAGAGCCTGGAGCCTGTTTCAGATTCTGTGTCTCCCCCTCTCTCTGCCCCTCCCCTGTTCATGCTCTGTCTCTCTCTGTCTCAAAAATAAATAAACGTTAAAAAAAAATAAAAAAAATAAAAGTACATCCAACATTTTCCCTTAGCTGTGCTTCTTAAAACTTTTTACAAAAGCACTTTTTTTTGGTCTTAGATTGTTTTTATTATATAAACTTCAGGTGCACAGCTTTATAACTGACATCTGCACACACTACATAATGATTAGCACCACAAATTTAGTTACCATCCATCACCATAGAGTTGGCCCTCTTTGCCCATTTCACCTACCCCTGAACCTCCTTCTCCTCTGGTAACCACTAGTTTGTTCTCTGTATATATGAATATGTTTTTATTTTATTTTGTTTATTCATTTTTTAATTTTTCTTAGATTCCACCAAATGTGGAAATTATATGGTATTTGTGTGTTTCTATCTGATTTATTTCGTTTAGCGTAATATCCTCAAGATCTAGCCATGTTGCCACAAATGGCAAGCTTTCATTCTTTTTTATGGCCAAGTAGTATTGCATTATATAAATGTACCACATCTTCTTCTTTTTTTTTTTTTTTTAATTTTTTTTAACGTTTATTTATTTTTGAGACAGAAACAGAGCATGAATGGGGGAGGGTCAGAGAGAGGGAGACACAGAATCCGAAACAGACTCCAGGCTCCGAGCTGTCAGCACAGAGCCCGACGTGGGGCTCGAACTCACGGACGGTGAGATCATGACCTAAGCTGAAGTCGGCCGCTCAACCGACTAAGCCACCCAGGTGCCCCGTACCACATCTTCTTTACACATTCATCTCTTGCTGGACACTTAGGTTGTTTCGATATCTTAGCTACTGCAAATAATGCTGCAATGAACAAAGAGGTACATACGTCTTTTCGAATTAGTTTTCATATTCTCCAGATAAATACCCAGAAGTGGAATAGCTGGGTCATATGGTAGTGTTATTCTTAATTTTTAAAGGAATCTCCATACTGTTTTCCAGACTGACTGCATCAATAATCCCGACAGGGTTTGAGAGTTACCTTTTCTCTACATCCTTTCTAACACTTGTTATTTCTTGTCCATCTGATAATAGCCACTCTAAGAGGTATTAGCTGATAGCTCATTGTGGTTTTAATTTACATTTCCCTAATATTAGTGATGTTGAACGTCTTTTCATGTGCCTGTTGGCCATCTGTATGTCTTTTTTGGAGAAATGTCTTAATCCCTGGGGAGAGTCCCTGCTGTCCTGCCTCTCCAGTGGATGATTTAAGGTTTGTAAATGGGTCTCCTTTATCTATCATCTACGTGCTTTTCAAAATGGTGTTTTGGGCTGGTTTCTGGGTCAAGTGAATTCACACACAAGCCCTTTAAGAAAATATTTTCCATTCTTTACCGTTTTACAGTTTTCCTGAACGTAATTCCCATTGCTTTTCAAAGCCTGTTGTTTTGGGGGCTTGTCTGTTCTGTGCAGGAATTATGGGTTGGAATGCCTGATGTGGAGCTTTGATCTATAACTCCACAGGGAAAAGTTCTGTACTCTTGATATCCCTTCTGATTGTGATTTGCTGTGGCTGGGGTGTGTTTTTATTCCCTCAAGAATCCATGTCTCTGCTTCTGTTTCCTTTCTCAATGCTGCCCTTTTATCCTTTGCTGTGGAGGCTCTGTTCATTCTATTATTAGGTCCCTTTCAAAAGGAATTATTCTATATGTAGTTGTAGATTTGTTGTGTCCATAGGAGGAGCTGAGTTCAGGATCTTGCTAGGCCACCATCTTGAACTCAACTCCCCCCAAAGCACTTATTTGTTTGTTTTTTACTTAACTTGGTAATGGGTTCCTTTTTGCTAGATAATGGCCAGAAATTTTAAACCATTCACACATTTTTTTTCAGGTACCAGGTAACTGAGTCACATTAAGAGTAATGTGTATCATATTAAGGTCAATTTACTTTTTTTTTTTTTTTAATATTTATTTATTTTTGAGACAGAGAGAGACAGAGCATGCATGGGGGAGGGGCAGAAAGAGAGAGACACAGAATTGGAAGCAGGCTCCAGGCTCTGAGCCATCAGGCCAGTACCCGACGCGAGCTCCGACTCACAGACCGCGAGATCGTGACCTGAGCTGAAGTCGGACGCCCAACCGACTGAGCCACCCAGGCGCCCCTAAGGGCAATTTAACCAAGAATGTAGAAGCAGCATGTTTTAGAAGCACTGAACTCAGAGTCAAGCAAGCCAGGGTCCTCAACAGAATACTACAGGAATGACTTTTAGCCTAAAATTAGGTGATTGAATAGATAAACTTTGTGGTTCTTTCCAGCTTTAATTATACATTATTCCATGTCAAGCTAATTCATCATCACTTGCGAAAACTACCCCCAGTAAGGGTCAGTTAAAAATTTCCTGGATCTTGAATTTCACCTACTTCCAAGCAGAGAATCTTCCAGAATGTAGTTTTATTAAAACCAGTCTTGTTATTCACACATGGATATACCATGAGTTAAGTGATGCCCCTAAGACATAACTATTCATGCATTAAGTCAATAATTTAAGAAGAAAATTGGTGACCTCTTTTTGAGTCAAGGGATTGATCTAGACACAGTGGGAAGCACAAAAATGAAATGCACATAGATCATTCCTGAAAGAATCCTCCCTTATATAGGAAAAAAGATATAAACTCAATCATGTGGTGAGGTAGGTGTTAGGTGACATATGAAACTTACAGATAGAGAACACAACTGGAACTGAGGAAACATTAATTCTATCCCTGATCATAAATAATATAACATAAACAACATTTTTAACAGCTGAATGTATTCCATTACGGGGGAACATAATTTGCTTTACCAGTACCCCATACCCCTTTTTGTCATCAATTAAGTTCATTCATTTATGATTTTTTTTTTTTTAGTGGAAGCCATAGAAGCAGAGAAGGAATATATAGCCTGTAGTAGAAAAAAGAGATAACTCAGACACATAAGAAGCATTTGTGTTTTTATATTAAAGCACTAAGACAAGATCAAGATCAGTAATTCTAATTATTATGGACCCTAGAACTGTCTTGGGCTCAGAAGAACCCTTCAGGTCCTATGGGCCCTGATGTTAGCTTTCTACAAACAACACACCCATTACTTGAGGTAACCTGAGTGAGTCTCTAGTCCTTACAACCAGAGGAACTCAACAAAAACAAGTCTCTGTAGAAAAGAGACAATTATGTATGTGAAGCACAGTATATAACAGTACATAATTCAGCCCTAGCCAACCAATGAAATAGGTTTTACTTATGCTTTTGATTTGAGAGCTGTCTTACCAGGACCAAGATTTCCTTTTGGATTCATTACCTTTTTTTCTTTCTTCCCCCCCCCCCCCCCTTTTTTTTTTTGGTGTCAGGTCATTAAAAAAGTTAGTTCCCCTTCCTCAATATATGTTACATAAAACTTAGATACAAGGCATAATGTTTGGCCATGGGAATGGCTTTGGAGATGAAAGACATTCTCTACCACAAGAAGCAGACTAATATCAAACTCATAATTATAAGAGCAAGGTAATAAGTACTTCAGAAGAGTCTGCAGAGGATGGTATGGATACACAAGTTGGGGCCTCTAAACCAGAGTCGAGGAGGTTTCATGAGGAAGGTGATCTCTAAGTGAAGCTTTAAAGGATAAACAGGAGGTATCTCTATTTTATTTTTATTTTAAACTCCAATTCAAGTTAGAGTTCTCTGGTCCCTAAGAAAAAACATTTATTCTCATTGCTTTTTAAACCCTACTGGAGATTTGGGTTCATTTTCAATTCTGATACCTTAATCATAGGCCCATGATTTCTAGAGCAGTTTTTGGTAATCTTTGATTGCTAAAATTATTTCTCCATTTTCTTTCTCCATTTTCTTCCTTTGCAGTATTTCCCAAGTCTGCCTGATCATAAGAATCACCTAAACAAGGGGCGCCTGGGTGGCTCAGTCGGTTAAGCGTCTGACTTTGCCTCAGTCATGATCTCATGGGTTTGTGGGTTCAAGCCTCTCATCAGGCTCTGTTCTGACAGCTCAGAGCCTGGAGCCTGCTTCGGATTCTGTGTCTCCCTCTCTCTCTGCTCCTCCCCTGCTCACAGTCTGTCTGTCTCTCTCTCTCAAAAATAAATAAACATTAAAAAACTAATTTAAAAAAAGGAATCACCTAAATGATAAATATTCAGGTCCCCAAAACTGTTCCCTGGAGATTCTGATGCACTGAAGTCTGGATTTTTAAAAATCAGTGTCTCAAGTAATATTCATTATTAGGCATGTTCAGGAATCATTTTCCTACTATCCAAAGTTGTTATTATTATCATTTATTTATTTTTATTGTTTTGATGTTTACTTATTTATTTTTGAGAGAGAAAGAGAGAGCACAAGTGGGGGAGGGGCAGAGAGAGAGGAGACACAAAATCTAAAACAGGCTCTAGGCTCTGAGTTCTCAGTGCAGAGCCCAATGTAGAGCTCCAACCTACAAACTGTGAGATCATGACTTGAGCCCAAGTTGGATGCTTAACTGACTGAGCCACTGAGGTGCCCCATCATTTATTTATTTTTTAATATAGGGTTTTCTGTTACCATAATTTTTTGCAGGATTAGTAAATAAGAAAAGAAAGAATTATAAAATTTCTCATTATGGAAAAAACGTTGCTTCCTTTTAGATGAATTTTATAGATAAGCACACATAACCCCTATACTTGTAAATTATAGTTAAATTTTTTTTTTTCTCAATGTGGGTTAATTTCTGTATATATTGCTATCTTGTGTAAATGTTGTTTTACTTTTCATTGTAATCCACTCATGTGTTACTCCCAGTTTAAGATACTCATTCTTTTCACATCCATGTTTATGATTTTTCTTTAACGAGAGAAACACAATGTAGATTTATCTTGAAGGAATTTGGGTAAGAGGGTAGGGAGGGTATAGTGGATGAATGCTATATCAACTTGACAAACAGAGAGACAAAAATATTTAATAAAATATGGGCATAAAGGGATTATCAACTGTTTGGGATGTTTAACAGTTTGATGAAGGAAGTATAATTTTGCTGTGCTGTCAGGGTTCTACTCCACTTGGATTCCAAGAGTGTGGTAAGTGCATGAATCTCATGGCAATCCACAACTCTTTTGGATTAATAAGTGAAGCAAGCACTGATTTTATTATCAAGAAGGTTTAAGGGAGGCCCAGCATCCCACAGATACAATTGTTAATGACTCAATATCTAGAGTCTGTTTATTGAATAAGAGAGTAAACCAAGACTTAGAACATTTGGTAATTTTTAATAAGGACACTGGAGCAAGAAGGCGACATCTTTTTTCGGAGCCATAGAAGATAATATGGCTCCCAGAGGAACAATGTCTAATCCAGAACTATTCCATTTGTTACACTAGTTAAGTATTTTCACATTTTCCTAAGATATGTTGAACCAGAAATTCATGTTAAAATGAACAGTATACTTTTGCTAGCTCCTTTTGTATAAGTATGTATGTCATAGATTAATGGGGTTCTATTTGTTGAGGGCGTACAGTTATTGTCAATGGATATCTTTTGTCATCTTCCTAAGTTTCAGTTCTGCATATTATCTTATAGGTATGTAAAATAAGTAGACTCTTTTTTAAAGGATAAATGAAGGTACCTGTATCACTGTGAATTGATTAAGAATATTTGTGTCTGGGTATATTACATGTTTGTGTAGAAATTTTGTGCTTGTGTGTCTATAGATAACAGTGATTCTGGGATCATTCCAGTGGCTGTCTCCTGTGGTATATCCATAAAATAATGATTATTACCTACCAGAATCAACCAACAAACACTTCAGGATCTGTTACTCAGCTTGATGGACTCCAGAACATGATTCATTACACTAACAGAGAGCATCCGTTTCTTAGGGATAGAAGGAAATTAGTGAAGATCATGAAATTAATAAAAATAGAACATCATTAGTTTAAAACTATAAATTGTAAATTATGGAGGAACTGAAATATTAGAATATGTACAATTTAGAGGGGGTCTTCTCCTGGTAATTAGGTTACATGGGAAGTATTCAATGATTGAAAGAAGATTTATAAAATTGAGCTACAAATTACTGTCATAGTGAGTACAAATTCTTATGATCAACATATTCTTTTCCTATAGTAGGATCTGTATAGGAAAGTGAACTATAATCAAGAAGTCACTGGTTGAGTTTAGAATGTAAAAGAAAAAAGAATGAAAATAATTCTATTATTTTAAGTTTATTTTTTTATTTTGAGAGAGAGAGAGAGAGAGAGAGCAAGTGAGCGCATAAGTAGGGGAGGGGCAGGGGCAGAGAGAGAAGGAGACAGAGAATCCCAAGCAGGTGCTACATTGCCAGCGTGAAGCCTGACATAGGGCTTGATCCCTTGAACTGTGAGATCATGACCTGAGCCAAAATCAAGAGTTGGATGCTTAACTGACTGAGCCACCCAGGCGCCCCATAAATGGAAAGAATTCTTAATTTCTTTTTTTTTTAAATTTTTTTTTTCAACGTTTTTTATTTATTTTTGGGACAGAGAGAGACAGAGCATGAACAGGGGAGGTGCAGAGAGAGGGAGACACAGAATCGGAAACAGGCTCCAGGCTCCGAGCCATCAGCCCAGAGCCTGACGCGGGGCTCAAACTCACGGACCGCGAGATCGTGACCTGGCTGAAGTCGGACGCTTAACCGACTGCGCCACCCAGGCGCCCCAAGAATTCTTAATTTCTTAATGGTCCTAGGCTCAAATAGCCTGATGGGTCCACCTCTCAACTGTACCTGAACTTCAGAGTCTATTAATTAAAATCTCTGTATCCAACCCACATCAGAGGAGGCTAGGCCCCATGACATGGGAAATATATTTGGAGATGGCTGAGGTTTTCTCTCTTCTAGACGGTGATAATATTTGTCTTTATATTAAATTGCTTGGTTGGCGGGGCGCCTGGGTGGCTTGGTCGGTTAAGTGTCCGACTTTGGCTCAGGTCATGATCTCACGGTCCGTGAGTTTGAGCCCTGCGTCGGGCTCTGTGCTGACAGCTCAGAGCCTGGAGCCTGTTTCAGATTCTGTGTCTCCCTCTCTCTCTGCCCCTCCCCTGTTCATGCTCTGTCTCTATCTCAAAAATAAATAAACGTTAAAAAAAAATTAAAAAAAAATTTACTTGGTTGGCATTTTTTTCTTTAGCAAGAAAAAATACTTTGGTAACAGTAGAACATTCCAGGCTAGACAGTTATTCTAGTTATCTTTACTGTGATCTGCTCTAGTTTAACTCTGAGAGGTACTCTGTTGCAGAGTTACCCCAATACTGGTAAAACTTACTGGAGCACCTTGATATTATGTTGACATATAGGAAGAAAACTTATAAAATACATTAATTAAAGTCCTGCTTATATTTTCATTTTCAACTCAAGTGTATTTGAATATGTTTAAGAGACATAGGTATGTTTCCAGTACACAACTGCCTTTTTTATCGGAAACAGCAAACTCATTCAACATTCTCAGAAATCAAAGACTGGGGTATTACTTAAGCTTATAATGGGTATCATTCAAATCCACTATAATTAAATTTCATATCTTTCCTGCAGCTAATATCTACTTTGATTCCATCAAGGTTTTCTCATTCTCATTCTGACCTAAAAAAGAGTGCCATCTGCCAAATTAGTAGCATGCCTCACTGCACCTGGACCTCTCTTAATTTTAACACAAGCTTTACCCAAACATGTAATTTTGGGATGGAGAATTCATGGGAAACAGGTCACTCCTCCTCACTCTGTTCTGAAAGGCAAACATCACTAACTAATGATAGCAGTTTTCCCTTGGGCGAGACTTGGGCTGAGTCTAGAAGTGGGCTTCTCAACCAGAAATCTCCAGGGAACTATAGCTGCTTCCAAAAATTGGAGTTGGCATGCCAGATGAAATTAATTTGGATTCCTTCCCTATCTTATGGTATCTGACAAGGATCTGTCACTTATTTTGAATTCCAGCATTTATCTGAAAGTAATTGTCTACTGTAAGTTTTCTGAATCAGGAAGCACAAGTTTTGTGGGAAAGTTTTTTTCTCCCCTTTATTCCCCATAGATCTTCTCATCAAGACAAACAATATTGCCAAATATTATCGATAAAGGCCTGAAAAGTAGCAAGATTTGCTAAACATGTAAAGCATTTGCTCAGCTAATTTAGCTCAAATTAGTATCCAAGATTCACACCAGCTTTACTATAAGGTTTTTATCTAATTAAAAAGAATAATTTGGTTTTGAAATAGTGAAAAAAAAATTCTTATAAATGTATTAGGGAATAGATATGTTAGAAAACTCAGATTTTTTTCCTGATGTATAAATCAGAATTACATATATTTTGGGGGTATGAAGATGAATAAACTTCAAAAAGGCAAGATGCCATACTACCCCAAACTATATTTATTGATTTTTAGATACACATGCTGATTTTGCACAAAGATGAGTTATCCTTATTCCTAATCTCCTTATTCCTTATCCTTATTCCTATCGAAGCTGAGAAATGAATACAGTCATTACATACAAGAAGATGAAAAATACCTGCAATTTTATTTGTAAGACCTGTAAAATTAGGGTCCAGAGTGGGCCTTTCAAGTTTTATTCTCTTTATTTCTACATTCTTCAATTTTTATGCTGATAGACATTTTTTCACATTTGGAAGATTATACTTTTTCATCTTGAGTATTGCTAATGCCAGGGGCAAACCCATACATCTATCTGATTAATAAACCCAATTTTATTTTTTATGTTAGTGATTTTCAGAAGGGAAATAAAATTCCTTCTTTTCCTTATACACCTTACTTCAATTGGTTCATCTTTCTCTACACAACTTTATAATACTTGCCTCAAGCAGATATATGTGCAAATGATTCATTGTGGAGCTGGGACACAAGAAGTGAAGGAGGAAAGGCAGAAGCCAATTAAACAGGCTGCTCTGCCCAGCATGAGACCTAGCAAGACAAGATCTCACATAAATGTATCCAAAATGACCATATTTTCTTATCTAATTCTTCTTCCATTTTGCTTATACCTTTACTTCATTTTTAAAACTATGTTTTTAAATTATTATTTTTTTAGTGTTTGTTTATTTTTGGAAGAGAGAGAGAGAGACAGAACGCAAGCAGGGGAGGGGCAGAAAAAGAGAGGGAGACACAGAATCCGAAGCAGGCTCCAGGCTCCGAGCTGTCAGCACTGAGCCCAACGTGGGGCTCAAACCCACAAACTGTGAGATCATGACCTGAGCCGAAGTCAGATGCTTAACTGACTGAACCACCCAGGTGCCCCTTTAAAAATTATTTTTATGTAATCTCTCACACAATATGAGGTTTGAACTTACAACCCCAAGATCAAGAGTTGCACACTCTACCAACTGAGCCAGCCAGGTGCCCCGCTTATACCTTTACTTTAAATAGGAGGGGAAAAAAATGAATAATAGAGTTAATGGTCATCTAAATGAGAAAACTGGTCCATAGTGGGAATAAAAGAGTTTTATAGGTGAAAAATCTTGTTCTTTGGAAAAGTATCCATTCATGTCTTCTTTCCTTTTTAATTGGATTATTCCTTTTTTTGGGTTTTGAATATATATAAAATATATTAAAAAATGTATATATATATCTATCTATCTCACTCTCTTTCTATATATATCTATATATAGAGAGATAAAGAAGATATATATATATATATATATAGGTATCCATATATATAGATATAAAGAAGACATACAGATGGCTAACAGACACATGAAAAGATTCTTATCATCACTAATCACCAGGGAAATACAAATCAAAACTACAATGAGATATCATCTCAGACCAGTCAGAATGGCTAAAATCAACAACACAAGAAAAAACAAAGGTTGGTGAGGCTGTGGAGAAAGGAGAACACTCTTGAGCTGTTGGTGGGAATGCAAACTAGTGCAGCCACTCCACAGTATGGAGTTTCTTCAAAAAGTTAAAAATAGAACTGCCCTATGACCCAACAATTGCAGTACTGGGTATTTACCCAAAGGATACAAAAATACTAATTCAGAGTGATACATGCACCCCAATGTTTATAACAGTATTGTCTACAATACTCAAATTATAGAAGGAGCCCAAATATCCATCAACTGATGAATGGATGAAGAAGAGGTGGGATATACACACAATGGAATATTACTCAGCATCAAAAAGAATGAAATCTTATCATTTGCAATGACGTGAATGGAGCTAGAGTGTATTACGCTAAGTGAAATAAGTCAGTCAGAGAAAGACAAATATAATATGATTTAACTTATATGTGGAATTTAAGAAACAAATCAAACAAGCAAAGGTAAAAAATAGAGAGGCAAACCAAGAAACAGACTCTTTTTTTTTTTTTTTAGGATTAACTTTAGGTGTCTTTTATTCCAAGAAACAGACTTTTAACTACAGAGAACAAATTAATGGTTACCAGAGGGAAGGTGGGTGGGGGGATGGATCAAATAGGTGTTGGGGGTTAAGGAGGACACTTGGGATGAGCACTGGCTATTGTTTGGAAGTGTTGAATCAGTATATTGTACACCTGAAACTAATATTACACTGTATGTTAACTAACTGGAGTTTAAGTAAAAATTTAAAAAAAAGGTCTTGTTCTCCATAAATGCAAGAATCTCTAAATTCTGAACACTTTTGCATGCAAAGGAGGTTCTGGAGCACTTTCCTGGCTTTCCATAAGTTCCACTTGTCACTGCTTCTTGTAGAATGAGTTTGTCCCCATCTCTATATGTAGTTGCATTTAGTCTTTTTCTGTGTTGGAGCTAGAACTTCATATTGATTTGGCTGAAACTACCCAAACCCTGGCCTTTTTGTCAAGGTAATTTTCAGTCACCTGTCATTTTTCATCTTTTTCTTTTCTTTGCTTTTCTCTTCTTTTCTTTTCTTTTTTTTTTTTTTTTGAAAATAAATCAAAGTACTTACTGGGTTGAGAACCACAGTGAAGAAGAGTTCACCTCCTTGAATACTCTTGTCCAGCTCTTTAGGACCTCCTGGATATTCTTTGTAGAAAATTGTGTGAGTGAAAAGCCCACAGGTTTGTCTTGGAAGAACCTGAAGGAAGAATAAACAAGTAAGGAAAAATTGCTTTCAACCAATTAATTTGTTGAACCGTGGGTTCTTTTTCATGGAAGCTGATGCATAAACTGGTGTCATTATACAACTCTTTTAAATTTTATTTTATTATTTTTTTTAATGTTTATTTCTGAGACGGAGAGAGACAGAGCATGAGTGGGGGAGGGGCAGAGAGAGATGGGGACACAGAATCCAAAGCAGGCTCCTGGCTCTGAGCTGTCAGCACAGAGCCTAATGCAGGGCTGGAACCCACGAACCATGGGATCATGACCTGAGCCAAAGTCGGACGCTTAACCAACTGAGCCACCCAGGCACCCCTCGTTATACAACTCTTAACTCAGGCCCAGAAAATCCTTCACACTCTGGGAAAGCAAGGATGACATCAGTACAGAAGGAATACAGAAGAAAGTTGAAGAAATATTTTAAAACTAAGATAGACTTTGAATTATTTTAGCCACTTATCTATTTTAAATCTCCAAGTCAGTACTGCTGCTATGAAGCCTAGTATGTTCCAGCATCTTAAAAAATAAAAATGAAGTAAAAATGATACTTTAAAAATATAGGAATTGTCTGTGTTATCCTGTAGTGTAGTAGGCAAAAATTTTAAGGATAATACTTTCTTCCAAATTCTACACATGCACTAGAAAAAAGGTCAATTATTAACTTAATGTGATTCTTAAGAAATTATATTTTAAATTAGAATAAATATTTGAGACACAAATCATAGTATCTTCTTTACTCTGAAAGGACTGCTGCAGGCTTTAGAAATTGCCCTGAATTCTAAGTCTGAAGCCTGCCAGTTTCAAAAGTAAAAAAGAGATTATGCTTTTGATTATTAATTTTTATAAACTGTCACAAACAAAATGATACAAGCTCACTTAGGAAAAAGTCTTATTTTCATCCTTTGTACATGAAAACCATTATTTGCTTCAATTGTACACATCTGTGATAAGGATATTTTTTTTCAAATTCTTACAGCTTTCCTGGTAAAATAACAGTGCAATTATAAAAGAAAGTGTGAATTAAAGCTGTGCAGGATGGTACAATCTTTAGCTAAATCTTATATAATGACTTCATAATGACCTGTGTTTGTCACTGTGTACTTGAAGTAGTAGAAAATTAATGAATACACTTTGGAGAACTACAAGCTTACAGAATCTTACACAGATGAGTCTTCTGTTTATTGTCCTCAGCAAACTGATCTTCATTTTTTCCTGCTTTTTTTCTTGAAGCACATTTGGCTCAGTAAGTGCTTTCAAAATATTACCTTTATAGGACTTTTCATGCTTTGCAAGCCTCTACAAATATACTTCTTTTTCTTTAGTTTGTGTATTATAATAAATTTCAATCTTATCCTTGAAAGTTTTCTTAGAAAACATAATTCTTAGCTCAATCTGTATATCATATATTGCTGTATAAGTCAAAACTTTATCTCCTATTTATATTTTGAAAATTGGTGAAATATCCTCAGAAGCCATTCTATATTGATGAAATAGTTAAAGGAACTTCAGTTTATTGTGGAGTATTCATTCTGGTGATGTTTACATTTAAAAATACTACACATTCTTATAATGTTATGCACAAAATCAATGGCAAAAAAGGACTAAGTGCAAAGATACTCTAACTGAATTAAATATATTCCCTAACAATTCATGAAAATATCTTTTTCCTGGAAATCCAAACTTTATACAGCATTTATACATTTTTTTAAACAAATACATATTCTTTTTTTTTTTTTTTTAATTTATTTATTTTTGGGACAGAGCGAGACAGAGCATGAACGGGGGAGGGGCAGAGAGAGAGGGAGACACAGAATCGGAAACAGGCTCCAGGCTCCCAGCCATCAGCCCGGAGCCCGACGCGGGGCTCGAACTCACGGACCGCGAGATCGTGACCTGGCTGAAGTCGGACGCTTAACCGACTGCGCCACCCAGGCGCCCCACAAATACATATTCTAAACTCTGTGTAAGTCCATGTGGGAGAACACAAAGATTTATACTTTCTACCCTCGAAGATTTAAGGTATATCAGGATAATGAGAAATACCCCAAAGCTAAATAACAAAATGACCACATGATTAAACGCTAGGTTAGTTTTATATTTTAAAAGTGCATGATTTTGAATCATTTTTAGGATTCAGGTTGAATATCTTGAATAGGTACAGTGTGTTCAGAAAGTCTTTCAAGGTAGAAAAACATGACAAAGATGTAGACACAGCAATACTGCTTTAGAACTTTTTGGCTGGAGTGAGTCTGTATTAGCTACAGGAAAATAGAAGATGGAAAGATAGATTTAGTCTAAATTGTTTTCAGGTACTTGAAGAGCAAGTTAAGGGGTATGGAGAAAACTGGAAGTATCAAGGTTAGGAAGGCCAAAATGAAGGCAGCATTTTAAAAAGTATGAAAAGTGTAAGGTTAGGTTGTGCATTTGGGAGCTTTCTTGCTTCTTGAGATAGGCCTGAATCACAATGTACTTTCCTCTTAGGACTGTCTTTGTTGCATCCCAAAGGGTTTGAACTGTTGTGTTTTCATTTGCTTCCATGTTCTTTAATTTCCTTGTTAACCCATGCATTCGTTAGTAGGGTGTTCTTTAACCTCCATGTATTTGGGGGCTTTCTCAATTTTTCTTGTGGTTGATTTCAAGTTTCAAAGTGTTGTGATCTGAAAATATGCATGGTATGATCTCGATCTTTTTGTACTTGTTGAGGACTGATTTGTGACCCAATATGTGATCTATTCTGGAGAATGTACCATGTGTACTCGAGAAGAATGGGTATTCTGCTGCTTTAGGATGAAATGTTCTGAATATATCTGTTAAGTCCATCTGGTCCAGTGTGTCATTCAAAGCCATTGTTTTCTTGTTGACTTTCTGCTTAGATGATCTGTCCATTGTTGTAAATTGGGTGTTGAAGTCCCCTTCCTATTATTGTATTATTATCAATGAGTTTCTTTATGTTTTTTTTTATTAGTTGATTTATATCTTTGGGTTCTAGCAAGTTGGGGGCATAAATATTTACAACTGTTATATCTTCTTGATGGATAGACCCCTTAATTATGATATAATTCCCTTCTTCATCTCTTGTTCAGTCTTTGTTTTAAAATCTAGTTTGTCTGGGGGCACCTGGATGGCTCAGTTGGTTAAGCATCAGACTTCATCTGAGGTCATGATCTCGTGGTTTGTGAGTTCAAGCCCCGTGTCGGGCTCTGTGCCTGGAGCCCGCTTCAGATTCTGTGTCTTCCTCTCTCTATGCCCCTCCCCTGCTCACACTCTGTCTCTGTCTGAAAAATAAATAAACATTTAAAAAATCTAGTTTGTCTGATATAGGTATGGCTACTTTGGCTTTCTTTTGACCTTCATTAGCATTGTAGATGGTTCTCCATCCCCTTATTTTCAATCTGCAAGTGTTTTTAGGTCTAAAATGAGTCTCTTGTAGGCAGCATATAGATGGATATTGATTTTTACCTATTCTGCTACCCTGTGTCTTTTAAGTGGAACATTTAGCCCATTTACATTCAGAGTGATTATGAAAGATGAATTTAGTGTCATTGTGTTACCTGACCTATAGAACTGGCATTTCTGGTGATGTTCTCTGGTCCTTTGTAGTCTTTGTTGCTTTGGTCTTTTTTTTTTCTCCACTCAGAGAGTCCCCCTTAAAATTTATTGGAGGGTTGGTTTAGTGGTCATGAATGCCTTTAGTTTTTGTTTAGGACACTCTTTATGTCTCCTTCTATTCTGAATAACAGCTTTGCTGGATAAAGGATTCTTGGCTGCATATTTTTCTATTCAGCATATTGAATATTTCCTGCCACTCCCTTCTGGCCTGCCAAATTTCAGTGGACAGGTCTGCTACTAACTTTACACATGAAAAGCTGCTCAACATCACTCATCATCAGGGAACTATACATCATAGCTACAATGAAATATCACCTCACACCTATCAGAATTTCTAAAATTAATAACTCAGGAAACAACAGCGGTTGGTGAGGATGTGGAGAAAGAGGAACCCTTTTGCACTGCTGGTGGGAATGCAAACTGGTGCAGCTACTCTGGAAAACAGTATGGAGATTTCTCAAAAAATAAAAATAGAATTACGCTACAACACAGCAATTGCAGTACTAGGTATTAATCCAAAGGACATAAAAATGCTAATTTGAAGGGGCACATGTACCCCAATGTTTACTGCAGCGCTATCAACAATGCCAAATTATGGAAGGAGTCCAAATGTCCATCGATTGATGAATGGGTAGGGAAGATGTGGTACATATATATAATGGAATACTACTTGGTGATGAAAAAGAATGAAATCTTGCCATTTGCAGCAACATGGATAGAACTAGAGGATATTATGTTAAGCAAAATAAGTCAGTCAGAAAAGACAAATATAATTTCAATCATATGTGGAATTTAAGAAATACAACAGATGAACACAGGGGAAGGGAAGGAAAAATAAGATAAAAAGAGAGAGGGAGGCGAACTATAGAGACCCTTAAAGACAGAGAACCAACTGAAGGTTGCTGGAGTGGATGTGCATGGGGTAATGAGCTAAATGGGTGATGGGCATTAAGGAGGGCACTAGTTGGGATGAGCACTGGGTATTATATGTAAGTGATGAATCAATGGGTTCTACTCCTGAAACTAATATCACGCTGTATGTTAACTAACTTGAGTTTAAATAATAATAAAAAATACTAGAACCTGCACCAACTTAATAGAATGCTACAAAACTGAGAAATTAAACCAGATGATTTAAGGAGAAGTGAAGGAAATAAAATTCACCTGTAGGAAGAAATTCCCAAATGGGAAACAGTTTGTAAACATTATTTGGAATAGGGAAAGCATTTAATTCTATTGGGCAGAGGGAAGCCAGGTAGACACTGATTCACTGACAAGGGGAGGCATCTAATCAAAGAGGACACTTTTAAGATTAAGGGGTTAGGGTTGGTTACTGACTTTTATGTTTATAAAATAGTCCATACAAAGGGTCAATTTGTATTAAGTTTCATAGACTGTATACCACCCACGTGTGTTGGCAGACTGGGAAAGCTAGAACGGGGGAGGAAATGACTCAAAGTTATTTCATAAAACCGGTTGTGCTCAAAAATAAAAATAAAAGGAATGAAAAGATTGGCACTATCTGTGGGCTAGGTTGCAGTGCAGGAGGTGGATAGAAGTTGTAAACAGACAAAGTAGGAACAAGCAACGTAGTTTACACATGAAATCAAGGCAGTGAATTAGGCTGTAGGAAACTCAGGGGGAAAAAAAACTTATTGTAAAGGAATTATTGATGGAATGTCAAGACTGGAAGTTGGCGGGGAGGGGGGGGGCAGGCAGTGGCCAGTGTGATGTTTGAAATGTAGAACTGAATTGGGAATAGCAGGATCAATAAAAGCTGGTTTGATGGGAAGATAATGACTTTCATTTAAGGCCTTTGGAATTTGATTTGTGAATATTAAAAAAAATAGTTTCCCTCATGTCATAAAACAAAATATGGGTGTGATTTTTTTTCTTTGCAGTCTCTCCCTAGGAGGGGGGTATTGGCTCTGGTGGTCTTCACTTGTATCTCTATTTGGATGCCTCCAAGCCCTGTCCTCTCTCTTTTACTGCATAATCACCTGCCTGCTGAACATTTCCCACTTGGAAATTCTCATCCAAGAGCCTACAAAACAAATATAGAGGGTTTCCATGGATTGGTACAAAACTGGAGCGATAGGGACAGTTCTGTCAAAACAGGAAATCTGTTACAGCCTTTATTACCTGCAAGATTTGTACATTTATAATACAGGTAAAATATGTTTTCAGGAGAAATGAAAAATGAACATATCTCATGGGACATATGCAAGAAAATTTTCTGGCAGTACAGAGAGAAACAGAAACAAAAGAGAACAACATTTAATAAAGTCCTTAGAGACTTAAGTTTACTATTCTACTAAGCCTGAATATGATTTGAAATACTCTTCCATACTTTTAAATGATAATATAACCCAAGTCTCCTAAACTCTGTCTGATCAAAAGGCTAGCAGATTGATGCATAGTGAGTTTATTTTCAGTAAAGAAGAAGGGCAGACTGGGATAAAATAGAGCCATTTTGTCCCCATCTAGCATTTACGACAGTTTTTGTTGAGAAAAAAGTCAAGACGGGAGTTGCTCTAGGTTAAATGTCATTATCCATTCTGTAATTTTTGCAGACATTAGAAAACTGTCTGAAAAGAAGTCAGTTATACCTAATTCTAGAGAGCAGACATCTGGTCAAACACAGTTTGACAGAGAGTTCTAGTGCCTCACCACATAGTGTTCTTCTGTGTGGTATTCCTTCCCAGTACGTGTCCCAGGAAGCCCATCCCTAACTTCACCAGCACTCTTTGGATTTTCTAATTTGGGAAAAAGTAGGATTTAATTACTTTGGGAGGCCTCACAAAGCATCAGGCAGTAACATATCTTGACAGTGTGCATTTATCACCAGGGTAAAAAAACAAACAAACAAACAAACAAACAAACAAAACAGAGAAGCTTGGGGGAGAATCTGACAATGGATGTAAATGACTTAATTAACATCATCTGTTACTTTTGTACTCTATATTATGATCTGTTAGTGATTATGCAGGACTTCACATATAGCTTCTTGCTGTAAGTAGTTGAATTTTTTGTTTATTTGTTTGGTTTGACATGGTAAAGAGAACAGTCTGACTTGTACAAGAGCAGCATGGTTAATACGCAGAGAGTTGGTTTTAGTTTTACATACTAAATAACTTTTTGAGGAAATGATGGCTTCTATAAATTACCTGCAAGCCAGATGTAGTGTTTCCTTAGTATTTTAATATCAGTTCCTGGTTAATAGTAGTAGTGTCAGTAAAAACAAAACAAAACATTTTATACTAAAGAATTGAGAAGAGGTAACTTTAATTAAAACATCCTTTGCATAGATATGATGAATGTACTTCCTGCAACATGCAGCTTTTGCTATAGTTAAGCTTTCAACACTTCGCTTGCCTCTTTTGTTCTTTCTTCAAATGAAGAATGGAAATCTGGAAGAATTAGTTGTACCCTATGCATACCGGAGAAAGCTCACCATGATGTTTTTGTGGATGAAGCCCCTCCGATATCGAGCTGGTTTCAGATGTGGATATTCCTCAGTGCTGGTGATTCTAATATTCCAAACCTTCTTCCAGGCTTCATAAAGCTGGACGTGTACAGGGTAGACTCCCGAGTGGTGAGGAGCCACCGCATAGCCCATGTCCGTAGGAATGCCATGCTCCTAAGGCCAAGCATATGTGAATTAGAACGTGGGAAGATTTATCTTGATCCCGTTTTTACCCCAGGATTTTCAAATGTGGTATAAATGCATTTGTTTAAATCCATCATTATTTAATTGTATTGTAAAACTAAAGTAACAAATATTAAGGCCTCTAGACATCATGAAGCCTGGGTAACCATTCCACCAGTCTTGACGTTAACACATTTGTGCTGAAGAGGGGGTGGAACAGGACTAATGATTTTAGTGAGCAACTTGAAAGAGTCTGCATTAGTGCATCTTGTCATTACCACCTGTTCTCCCTTCTCACAATTTCAATAAGTGATAGGACAAGCACTTGCTTACAAACAACACTCAGCACTCCCCACAAAATAAGACCAACCTTTATTAGAGGAATAGAACACATTCTGAGTTTGCTAGATCAGCTAATAGGATTTTATTTTGTCTGTCGCCCAGGTTCTACCAAGTTTTCCACACTTCTGGTGGTCCCTCAGCATGTGGGTCAATAATAGACTATGTTCCCCGCCTTGGAAGAAACACGCACTTTCAATAAGAAAATGTATTAAATCTTCAGAGCAATTTTCCTTGAGCCTGAAATCCTGGTAAAAGTAGAAAGTACTGAAAGAACCAAATAATCTGGAAGTTTAGTTGATTTGAAGTCAAGATTTTGTATATGAAATGAGTCCAGTTAAAAAAAAATTGTTTTGAAATCACACATACACGCATATATGCACACACACTACTATCTTCTATTCAGTTGATTCTGACCCCGTCAGAAAGTTCCAAAACTAAAGCTATGTGACATCTGGATATATTGCAGGGGGTTTGGGGAAACCTTGTATAATGTGATTGTTCTTCTTCATTTGAGATGGTCCATTAATCCTGATATATAGAGGAATCTTTTGGCATAGAGGAAAATTGCACAGGCATAAAAGATGAAACGTATCTTTTATAAAAAGATCACCCATGGCTTCAGCAGTAGATGTGTATTTTTCTCTTGAAAGATAGTTTATTTTTCTAGCTATAATTTCAATTGCTTTATAGTCTTCAAAAGTTCCACCTAAATAGGCTTTCCTTGAATTAGTCATGGCTTTTCTTCATGTCAAAGAAAAATTTCACGTACAGAGAACCATAGTATCAGGCTGCTAAATGTATTGTAGAAATATGCTACAAATGGATATGGAAAAAGAGGCTAGCTGTGTTTGGCTAGTTTGTATAGCTAGCTTTTTTTTTCCAACTTATATAACAACAGGAGGTGATGACATATATGAAGCCCCTGAACATAGAAAGAAAACAGGTTGTCAATGGTTTGTAGTTCCTTAAGTATCAGACTCCTTTACACAACATAAAAGGCCCTCAACATTTGGCCCCAATTCTATCTACATGACCTTATCTCCTATCAGCATCCATCCTTCCCACCCCCAATGTCTGATGATTCCCTTCAAGTCTTTGCTGTATACTGTACACACTGTTCTTCTCAATTGGAATACCCCGTTCCTTTATCTTGTAAATTCTGTTCATCATTGAAGGCTGAGTTCAGGCAGGTATAGTTGGAGTTGCTGAAAAGGGAAGCTACCAGATTTGTGCCATGACAAAGAGAATGGGTGGTATTAGAGTGCAGTGGCCCATGCCTGTGTTTCTGAGGAGTGACAGAGAAAGTTTCATGTTCATCTTATTTGTGTTTTTGTAGAAATTACCATGTTTATGCAATTATTATTTTATCATTTAGAATTTCACTAAAAACTAAATTGAAACATCTCACTGCATTTTTTACTGTTTTCTTAAAAACTCAAACTAAAGCAAATTTTTTTCAACTAAAAATAATTTACCAAGGCATACTTTGTGTTAGAAAAGGTCAGTGAAGTACTCATCTAAATTGGTTTAAAAATAGGGGTGCAGTGATGATGGACTTGGTGAAAGAAAATGAATTTCAATCATAGAAATTTAAAGAAAAATTAACAATTACAGGTTGACAGTTTTCTAAGAAGCGAGGATAAAAATTCACAATGATAGGAACTGTACTATTAAATTCAAATATCTCCAAATTTGTAAGAAATTATGCTAATAGAAAGCTCAAGATAGTTTTAAATGCCCATAAGTGTTTGGCTATGTCTTCAGGAACACCGTGTAAGAAAAGGATCGTCCTGCACACCAAGTACACTTCCCTTATCTTGGAATATTCCCCAATACTGGGGGAACAATTGTATGCACAATTTTTGTTTTTATTTCCAACTTTTAACACTGAAGAAATGCTGAGGCTTTTTAGTCTCATCTTTTATTTGTGTGCTGGTGCAGGTGTCACCTAGGCACGTAGAGAACGCCACTCCGGGAGTCAGACATATCTGGCCATTTCACTCTCCCCTTCTCCACCCATGTGGCCTTTGGCAAATGATTTATAACCTCTAAGCCTCATGTTCTATTCTCTAAAATGCTAGTCATAGAGTACTTATCTCAAAGGGGTTGAGAGTAAATTAAATAATATTATGCAGGGAAAGCATTTAGTTCATGATACACATTCAATGTATGTTGTTTATTGTTGTCATTATTCATCTGACTCCATTTTTTTTTTTTTTTTTTTTTGGTAAGCTATGATTCTACTACTCAACTATAATGTGGATATTATGAAACCACTGGGCCACCTTTTTATCAGTAAAAGAGCTAGGCCCTCTTTTCTATTTTCAGTGCAGATTTTGGGATTCGCTCTTGTGAGGATTCTGTGACTTGAATCCTAATAGCTCTTCTTGTGTCTGCTTCCCAGCCTGATCTGTCCAAATTGTCTCAACCAGTGCCATGTGGCTCCAGCCCATAAATCATTGACAGTTCGTTAGTAGAAAATCTCCTTTAAAAGATCTTTAGATTAGGGCAACATAAATTGGCTCCCAAGTTTGCATTCAATACCAGAAAGAACACTTGAAATGGTATTGCACAGAAAAGTTTGGGCTAAGATGTAGGTGGTGTATTTTGGAAGGCAGACTATCAGGTTTTAGAAGGTTTAGCCATAATGCTTAATTCTCGAGTGAATATTCTCTTCTAAACCTTTTAATGTGAAATTAAGCACATATTATTTTATTATATGGGGCCAAAAGTCTAAAATAATAGACATTTTAGCTTAAAAAGTTAATTCTCCTTCTTCATTAATCCTTGATTAAAAGTAGCATCTTAGCTCCAGGAACTCGGCAATCCACACCAAGATTTTCCTAGTGGAGGACATGGACCAAAAAGACTGGGGAATATGGCTCTGTTACTATAAAATGTAAGTTAAAAACTTAGAACACAAGTGGGATTGATTAGTCTCACAGCTGAACTATGAATCTCCACCTCCCATCTCTTCCAGATATGCTCTCTCCCCAGGGTTCCTCCATGTCATTGAATGACACTATCGGTCATCATCCAACTAGTGGCTATCTAGAAAAAACTAGATGTTGTTCTTGACACCTATTTCCTCATTCTGTCTTAAATCCAGTCCATTATCATATCCTATCAGTACTACCTCCAGTTTGCATCTTAAATCTATCCACTTTTCTCCAATTCTGTCATCACCATTACATAGAATAATCTACCATTTTATTCCATGGGCTTCTAGCACAGGCTCCTAACTCTTCTACTCTTTTCCTTTCTTGCTGAACCTAATCAATTTTCTACATAGCAGCCAAAGTAAGACTTAAAAGTCGCAAATATGATCCTATACCTTCCTATTCAAAATCTACCCTTGACTTATGGTAAAATACAAAACTCTTAGGATAGTTTCAAGCCTTGCACGATATGACACTTCTCTCCTTAGTCTCATTTTGCACCACCCTCCTCCCTTCACTGTATTTCCATCACATTAATCTTTTCATGAAATCCGTCAAGCATTTTCCTACCTTAGCATCCTCCTATATACGGTTTTCTTAGCCTGGAATGTCCCTACTCCAGCTCTTCACTGGGATAAATGTGCCACCTCTTTTTGGTGATTCATCCTGTCATATCTGTAAAGAAGCCTTCACTGACAAGTCCTTATCTAAATTAAGTCTGCATTAAGACTTCTCTTTGTAGCCTTCGTTTCTTTTTCATAGTACACTGAACAGTTTGCAAGTGAATATTGTTCTGTATAATTATTTCTTAATGTCTCTCTTCTTCACAAAACAATAAGCTCCATAAGTTCTGGGTTCTGTTTTGTCTACTGCTACATGGCCAGTATCTTGCCAATAGCAAGCAGTCAATAAATATTACTGAGCAAGTTTGTGAACTGATTCTGACCACCTCCCTTCATTTTAACTTTCATTTTCTCAATGATCTCAGTTAAACTCTCAGCTTGCCTGGAGAATGGACATATGGTACCTCGCAGGGAAATTTAACACTTACATGAGTAATACATGAAAACATTTTTTGAGACTGTAGCTAAAAATTTTTATTCAAGTGCAAAATAGACACATTTATTTGTTATTATGAACTTATATATTTAAATTATACTGTATAGAATAAAAATTTTAAGATTTTCATAAATTATACATTTAAATACTTCCAAATAGAGAATGTGAAGATAATACATTTTTATCAAGCAAGAATGATCCTATGTTCCTTAGAAAAATTCCCCAAAAAACTAAAAGAAGAGAAAAAAATTTGGTATCCAGGTATTTGAGCTGCTCAATTAACTTCACTACTGAAGAATCATTGTTTATTATAATCTTTGATAATGTTTACTTAAATTCTTGTTAGTACAGGAATGGTACTTTACCTTTTAAAAATTTGAGTATAGCTGACACACAATGTTACATTAGTTTCAGGTGTTCAGCTTACTGATTTGACAAGTTTATACATTATGCTGTGTTCACCACAAGAACAGCCACCATCTGTCCCATTATATCACTATTACAATATCATTGACTGTATTCCTTATGCTATACCTTTTATGCCCGAGACTTACTCATTCCATAATTAGAGGCCTGTATCTCTTTCTCCCCTTCACCCATGTTGCCCAACCCCCTACCTCCCTCCTTTCTGGCAACCATTAGTTTGTTCTCTGTATTTATAGTTCTGATTTGGTTTTTTGTTTGTTTATTTTTTTTTTTTTTAAGATTTTACTTACATGGTAGTTCTTTCTCTCAGTCTGACTTATTTCACATAGCATAATGGAATGGTACTTTACTTACTTTTAATATTTTTCCCTTTCAATCTAGAACCTTTTAAATGTCCATTTAGGACTAGACTTGTTGCCTGTTTCCACATGTCTCAGATTAGCAAGTTTGAAAACTAATGTAATTAGAAAACCCACAATGATAGGCAACCAAACAGACATTCTGTATTCTATAGTGGAAAAATCTAAAAGTTCATTATAACATAATTTGGAAAAACTTCTAAGTGCTTTTCTACAGTTCATTTTGGTTAGAATGTCCCATTTCCTCAGTTACATAGAAGTTCATTCTTCGGTTAACTATCTCATAGTACTGAGAATTTACATTTACAATTTACATGGATTTATGATACAGTTTCTATATGTTTACATTTGGTAGTATATTTTGCAGTTGTTTCCAGAAAAAATATTGTTTTGCCTTGATTTTTAAAGTGCCTTCTTTAAAAGCTATTGCTTTTCACATAGAAAAGAATATATTTTTCCATGTGATAGGTGCATGTTTGGAAAATGAAATTAGAACCTTTTAACATAAAAGACATATGAGTGCATGCACACGTGTATGTGTACACACACACACACTATATATATATATATAGTGTGTGTGTGTGTGTATATATGTATGTATATATATGTATATATATACACACATACATATATGTATATATACATATATATACCTATATACGTATAAATATATATATATGTATATATACACATATATATGTGTGTGTATATATATATATATCTTAAATCTATGAAGAAAAAAATATATATATATGAAGAAAATTATTCCCTTGAATTAAGGAGCATTTTAAAGGTTCTAAAGACAATTTGTTTTCCTAAAGTGAAACTAACAGGCCACACACAAAGTTTAGCTTATGGGAGCCCAGGGGGCCTCTCTCCCATCTGGAGAAGGAGGAGTTCTGTAGCAGTTACAATTGATGTAAATTACCATTTCAAAGAAGTGAATTCCTTCTTCACCTAGAAGGAAACCAAGCAAGTCAGGATTTATCTTTAGGTTAGGGAATTAAGGTTTGAAATTGAATGATAACATTGTCAATATTAAAATATGTTCCTGTGATAAATGATAGGATCTCTGGTATGGTTTGAAATAAAAGATTCTGAAAGAAATAATTACCTTAGTATAGGAATCTGATATTTTAATTTTTTTCAGTTGTGCAAGTAGTCACTAAAGCTCAGATTTAAAATTCTGTTTCTTTGACATAATCTATTTGGTTTTAGAAGTGATCTTATATTCAGATGCTAAGTATAAATGTACTGTTTTTAATCCATGATCTAATCTTAAACTAACATGTGTAATTTTCCACCTATAAATTTAGGAATAACCTCCTAAAAAGTGATTGGCATATTTACATAAATTTGGTTAATTTTTATAGATTTGGCCAATAAATTTATTTCTAAGTTTTTTTTATATGGTATTATTAAATTCATCATATAAATTTCTGCTTGCTGGTTGGTATGTGAAAACTCTGCTGTGGTCATCATGTTGTTTTTAATACATTTGGTTTAAGAGTTTAAATTTATCCTCTGTTGTCAGCTGTTGTATAATAAAGAATTTGGCTGGTCTTCATCATCCCTGGTTCCTGGGAGATAAGCCTGAAATCCTTAAAATTTTCCTGAGTGATAGGAATGTCTTTGTTATTGATGGTGGGCCCCTGAGACCCTATCTGAGCTTAGGCTGACAAGATGATTCAGAATGGAGTTTGGCCACACCAGAAAGGCCACCCATGTATTAGAGGGGAGGGGCTTTGATCCGGATAATATTGGCCTGACCTCCAGATAGGGGAGAAGAACTGGAGATTGAGTTCAATCACATGGCCAGTGATTTAATCAATCATGCCTATGAAATGAAACCCCAATAAAAACTCTGGACACCAAAGCCTACATGAGCTTCCCTGGGTCCAGAAACCCCAGGACAGTGATATTCTTTGTCTCATAGTTTGGATCTGAAAGACGCATGCCTACAGAAACACAAGTCTTTGGATTAAAGTGTTAAAGGTGTTAATAATGAAACCTTGTGAAATGGAGTGACATTATAGTAACTCAATAAATTGGAAGTATGACCTTATTATTGTGAAGTTACTCAGCTCTGGAAAGGAATATATAGTGTTTCATCAACTACATCATGAGAAAATAATCTTATTCTTCTCATATTTAAAGATACTGAAATCCATGACAGTGAAATGGTTGGTGTCTACCAGACAATCTCAGGGATAGGGAAAGTATGGTATCCTGGAGGAAGTACAGATATAGGAGTCCTTGGCTCAACTTTAGTGCTGCCCTTCATTAGTTTTAGGAACTTGGGCAGGTCTCACCAAGCCTCACTTCCCTTGCTTGCTGAGTAGGGGTAATAAAATTAATTACGAAGAGTTGTATACAATGACAGATATAACATAAACAATATTATTGGTCAATTACTATTTAATTTCCTTTCATTTTGTTAATATTCTCTTTTATTTCCCTTGGGATGGAGAGAGGGGGAGAGAGAGAGAGAGAGAGAGAGAGAGAGAGGCAGGGGGAGGGGCAGAGGGAGAGAGGGAGAGAGACAGAATCTTAAGCAGGCTTCACACTCAGCAGAGTCTGATGTATGACCTGAGCCAAAATCAAGAGTGAGATGCTCAACTGACCGAGCCACATATTCTCTTTCTGTTTTAAGCAACAAAAAGACAAGGAAAGAGAGGTAAACTAAGAATCCTTCCACATCACTTCTACTCTTTAAAAAACCTCTTCAGAATTCTTATTTAAGAAGAGATATTCCTAAAGAAGGTACACTATCACTATCAATCTTATCTAAAAAATGTTTTACAAAAAACTATATATTTTTTTCTGGAAAAGTAATTGATATTATGGATAAAATGGGAGGTAAAAATACTCTTGGCAAACCATAAATTTGATAAGGTTATAATAACATTATGAGCAAAACCCTCCTTGACATCACATACTCCCCTTCAGGCATTAGTCCAAGTTAACAACTTAGTTGAAAAACTGAAATGAAATTTAGTATGCCAAATGCATTAAGAAATTCCAGTGACAAAACTTAAGGTAATAATTCAGCACCAATACTGAAATTTAAACTTCATTTTCACTGGTAGCTTCTAAGAAGGAATGATTTGGGGGGACAGAATTTTTTCTAGTCTTCCCTAATAATGGTGTAATCTATTTCAGGTAAGTTTCTATTTGACAGAGCATGCTGCTTTCCTCTCTTTGAGTTCCCTTCAGAATTTGTGAAGTGTCCTCATATCACTGTTGAGTGTTTCATAAGTCAACATGCCACTAAGGGGTGTACTTTTGTGAGAATACTCAAAGGAATGATGTAAACACTTGTACCTTACACAGGCCAGGCGGAGTTTTTTGAACTGCTGCAATTTCTTTAAGTAAACACACGGAGGGGTTTGTAGAAATATAAAAAAATGAATTTATGAAGATTTTTTTTTAATGCTGTAGCAAAATAACCAAAAATAAAATGATCTACAGACACAATAGAGGAATCAGAGGGTTTAGTTTAATCCAGCTTTCTCAGAGTTTGAAGTGATGAGTTTTATGTGGACCTTTGGGTCCTTGAGAGGTGATAAAGCTATAAACAATTCAGGGACAGGCTCAAATTCCCAAGGTACTTGCAAACACATTTAATCTTTCTGAACATACACAGGGTTGATTAGAGTAGGAATCTTTAATTATGCCTAGTACCAGTTTTAATTGAAGTTTATTATTCCAGAAAGAATAAAAAAGTTGATATTGCTCTTTGTTATAACTACTGCATACCCTCTGATATTTATAATAGCCACCAGGACAGTTCACACTCGTGGTGCTGGTTGCCCAAACACAAGAAATTACATAAATTATATAAACATCTATTTAAATGAAAAACATTGTAAAAAATCAGATTTTAACGTTCTGAATTTGTTTAAAATAGCTCTTTAGGGAAGTAATAACATTCTGATTGTAATATTTTGGTAACAGCAGTCAATAACAGTATCAACTACATGGCAATTTTCAGTTATACCAGCCATGCTGGTTACATGGGCTTTGGAGCTTGGAAGACCTGGGGTCAAACCCCTTCTCAGCTTTCAATGGGTATATGATTTAAGGAAAATTATATAAGCACTCTGAACCTCACTTTCTTCATTTTCAATATGGGGATGATCAGCCTCACAAGTGGTTGTGAGGATATTAATTGAGGACATGTGAAAAGCACTAAGCATAATGTCTGGGAAATACATGATACTCAAATTTCTCTTCCTGCATTTTGTCTAGAGAGTCCGGAAGCTTTCTAATTGAAATGCAAAGTTCTGTTTCATGTAGGGAAATAGCATAATAGAATTTCAAGTTTCACAGCATTCCCTGATTTGAGCATGAATTGAACAGAACGGGGAATTAAGGAGGTGAGTTTGGATGCTGCTGCACGGATCTAGGTGTAGGGTGAAAGATGTGGAAGTGGAGTGGGGGTCGAAAGCACTGAAATGGAGCAGGATATGGTGCAAAGAAAGAACTCATGGAAATAGCTGAATGATTGTGGACATGGAGGGGGAGACGTGAAAAGGCCAAAGCGGATGAAGGGTTAGCATGTGTGTGGACCTTACTGTCATGTCTTCTTTTGCCATCACTTCCATCTCTGCCATGTTTATGATAACCTCTCAGAAAACAAATGCTTCTTCCATTTTAACTAAATGCAAGGCACTCAAAAAGGAAGGAGCAGTCAAAATTTAGTAGCAGCATGCATGGATCTGGAAATAAACCTTTCCCCAGCTCCATCCCTGCATCTGACTCCAGCTCACCACAAAGAGTTTCTTGGAGATTTCATAAAGGCTTTTAGTTCATTTTGTGCCCAAATAAATTTGGGCAGTGCGGGACTATTTTCATGTAGGACATGTACTAAATTTATCTTTCTTTTTACAAAACCAGTTTAAATTACCGTACATGTGCTGGAGATGCAGTGTAGAATTTTTTTTGTCTCTAGAGAAATAAAGGAAAGGAATTGAAGAATAGTTTTCTATACTCTCCAGCTTATCAGGGAGCATGAAATCTTCCTATAGAATGGAAAAAATTAATCTGGAAAGGAATTTACAACGAAAAGGATTCTAAGTTCCTGATGTAATCAAAACCACTTTCAAAAGTGTAATGATGTATCTAAATAAGAAAAAAAAAAAGGTGTGCATCTGTAGAATGGGTAGGAGGGGGTATACAGAGCTTCTAAGGAAAAGCAGCAGTTCATACCTACATACTTTAAATAAGTATACACAGATAGAAAATTGGGAGGCTCAAACCTTGATGTTATTTTTGACTTGTTATCGCCTCTGGCTTCCTCATCATCCATCCAATAAGAAGACCTATTGATTCTATTTCAGAAATAGTTTATACATTTCTCTCCTTTATAATTTCACTTCTGCTGTTAGTTTTAAAGCTGTTCTTTATGTCCTCTTCTTTAATTATTTCCATAGTAATCCAATTTGTCTACTTACCTCCAGTCTTTCTGCTTCTCTCCATCCTCAACATTCCCACTCTAATATACTCTGATTTTTGTTTGTTTGAGAGAGAGAGAGAGAGAGAGAGAGAGAGAGAGAGAACAAGCTGGGGAGAGGGGCAGAGGAGGAGAGAGAGAGAATATTAATCAGGGTCTATGCTCAGTGCAGAACCTGATGCAGGGCTTGATCCCATGACCCTGGGATCATGACCTGAGCCGAAATGAAGAGTCAGACGCTCAACTGACTGAGCCACCCAGGCACCCCTAATATTCTCAGATTCTACAGTCTATGTGGAAGTGACTGAACTCTGGGAAGGAGATGACAATGTCATCTTGGGGTTCAAAATGCTTAAAATATGTAATTCTGAAAATAATTAGATGTGAAATTTCAGTTTAGGATAGCAGATTTTAAAACATTCTGATAGAAAAAGGTGAAACGGTACACTAAAGGAATATACACTAGGAATACATTAAAGGAGTATAGCTGAAGAAGGATCGGGGATTCAAAAAATGTAATGTGTCCTAGAGAATTATAATTATTCAAAACAAGGAAGAAAACATCTGTTTACCATCGTGATTAAGAGTCAGAAATCTCTGAATTCGAGTGCCAGAACTGTGGCTTTGCTTTGTGGATGGGAGTAATTACTAAATAAACCCCTTCAAATATCATATTTTTGTGTTCTATAAAATAGAGCTGAGGTCAGAAGGGTTGAGACAAGAATTAAATATGATTAATAAAAGAAAAAATAAGATTATTAATTAAGAGTTCTAGACACATAATGAAGGGTCAGTAATACTAGCTATTATTTAAAGAAACTACTTATAGGGCCCTCACATTCACCAAGGCTTAAAACAGGTACATGAGATGAAAGCAAGTGCAAATAACCAAAGACAAAAACAACTAACAAAACAAAATAAATAAAAATGGTAAAAAAAAATGAAGGAGGCTAAAGCTCAAAATAAGTTTATTTTCCATAAATTGCTAATTAAAAACAACTCTAATCAGCAAAAGATACACAAAGAATTTAATTCCATGTTCACAGTTGGAAAGGAGGAGGCTGAAAAATTTTGATGATTGGGGAAGAAAAGCAGAAATGCCCAATATCTCTTCTGATTCTACTTTCCCTATCAAAGAGAACCACTCTTCAAAATACGTATGATGGTATCAACATAATATTAGAATAAAAGACATGAGGAACTAAATTGTTAACTATAATGAACTAAAGTACTTCAATATTTTCCAGGCTCAGAAGAGCATGTCTTAAGGGAATTAGAAATAATAAAACTTGTAGACTCTTAATTCCTTTAAGACGTGCTCTTCTGAGCCTGTTCAACTTGATCAACAACTTGATGAAGATGCAAAAGTCATACCGATAAAGTAGACTTGTAAGATATATGGATGACACAAAACTAGGACACAAGTAATGATGTTAAATAACAGAATCAATCTTTACAAGTATGGTGATATACTGAAACACTGAACACATGACAGATATGAAATGTTAAAGGGGGAGTTTTAATCGCAAAGCTAGCATTCAGTTTACAAAAGCTATTGGACAAAAACAATTACCTGAAGGCTTAATAAATAGCTCATGGGCAGAAGGTCTGGCAGACACAGGTGGGATATGATGGTTTTAAAAAAATGTGCTCTTGGCTACATAAATAGAAGTAAAGTACATAAAGGAAAAATATTGTACTGTTTTCTGTTCTGATAATGGTCACACGGGGCAACATATATATGGAAGGAGAATGGCAAGTTAGATGTTGTACAATTATGGCAACTGGAATGATGAGGGGATTTGAAAACCTATGGAATGCTTCAAGATACATAACTTAGAGGTATATGTAACTGTATTAATCATGCCTTTTTATTTTCTGTATTTCTGATGCTCTGACATCTGAGACCTTGCTGACCCGGGAAAGACAGCCTCTCCCAGGGCTATCCAGTTCCTAGAGACAGTTAAACACCTATCCAAGAGCATGCTCTTCAAATGTAAACCAACCTGTTCAGGGTCCCTACTCTCAACCACTTCCATTTTTTTGGCTTTTGTTTTGTTTTTTGTTTTCTTTGAGAGGAAAGGGTGCAAGTGAGCGAGGGGCAGAGAGAGGGAGAAAGAGAGAGAGAATCCCAGGAGGGGCAGAGAGAGAGAGAGAGAGAGAGAGAGAGAAGAGGGGCTCACCCAAAGCAGGGCTCTAACTCACCTAATTAGCTCTAGCTAATGAACCGTGAGATTTCGACCTGAGCTGAAGTCAGATGCTTAACCAACTGAGCCACCCAGGTGCCCCACAATCACTTCCTTCTTAAGCTGAGGAGCTACCTCCCTTCCCTAATCATCTCAGGACCAGGTATAACACAATTAGAAACCTGTTTACCATGCCTTGTCTGGCCTTTCCTGTAGGAACTACAGGATTCCCCGTACTCTCTCTACTGACTCTAGTGCTACACCATGGGGCGTGGATGGTGTGGTGTGCTCTCTCCTCTTTGGAAACTTTGAGTAACAAACCAGCTTTTCAATTGCGGTCGTCTCCTGATCTGATGAGCTCACCATACCCAAATAACAATAAAACCTACATTTTTAAACAGTAATGATAAAATCTTAAGATCTGGAAGAAATATTTATTTATTATGTTTTCATCTACCAAACATTGAGCACCTATGAGGTGTCAATCACCATTCTAGGTAAAGAACCTAGATTAGAAGAAAAACGCTACCTGAATATATAGGATTGTATTCCCTCTCCTATGGCTTCCTTTCTGAATGTACTTATTTAAGTTCCTTCTAAATCATATAATTGATTGATTATACTCAGGAGTAATATTCAAAATATTTACCAGCCGGCATGCTGTACCACTATCATTCAGAAAACTGTCGTCAGCGGTCGAGCTGGAGATAGATGCTGGAGACTCTGAGCCAGGCCCCTTTAGTTGTTGAGCAGTTGGGAGATTTGGGGGATCCTGGGGGAGGATGTGAGGTGGTAGTGGGGGTAAGGGTGGTAGCACTGACACATTTCGATATTGGAATCACTGAGATGGCCATCCTCGAACTTTTAAGTTGAATATTTGTCCTGATAATACATCCTTTGGTCTCCTCTTCCGTCTCTTGGCCTTACCAAGTTCCTTCAGCCATTATTTTTTATGAAGTAAATTATAGACTTCACCATATTGGTCATCATGCTCTGAATAATGGCTAGTGTCTTTTTAAAACTGTGCTACTTGGGTAACTGAAGAAGTGGTTACCAGCTCCAAGTGGACTTTCACATCCTGATTTGAACTCTATTTCTATTAGGACCACAAGAACTGTGCTTTGTTTTCAATATCAATAAAGTAAAAATCGAATGTGTCCTTTTACGAAGTGCTTCATTGAAGTAAAAATGATAGAATTCATTCATTCTCTAGCTGGCAAGCAAACTAATTAAAAGATTATCATATATTCCTTAAGCCAGCAAGTCTTTAAATATATTTTAAATTACATTTTGATACTATAATCTTTATTTCCATATTACAAAAGTTAATGTGCTCACTAATCTAAAAAGTTGTGACAAGAGACATTTCAGCTAATGTGAATTAGCAGTTCTGCTGAACTTGGAAAAGAAGGGGGCAAAGGCAAAGGACATTATTTGAAGAGTAATGATAATGCAGTCAAAAAGTACAATACTTGGCAAGATTTTATGTTTTCAGGATTAGAAACATTGTTCTACTACTACTAATTTTAATAACAATTGTCTATTACAGTGTTAAGTGTCATCTGATATTGGCAATGAGTTCTTTGATGAAAATTTCCACTAATTATTTTTTCATTAAAAATTAAGCCACCATAATTTATCAAAAATGTTAGCTCTAATTCTTTAATTGAAAGTATATACATATTGATGATTGTTTTGAGGCTTAAATGCAATATTATTTTACTCATTAAATGGAATTTTGTCCAATTTTAAAAGCTGTACAATAGATACTTTATAGCAGATTTAAAAAAAACTGTTTATTTTATTTATTTTGAGAGAAAGAGAGAGCACAGGCAGGAGAGGGGCAGAGAGAGAGAGGAGGACAGAGGATCTGAGCCTGACATGGGGCCTGAACTCTTGACAGGTTAGATCTTGACCTGATTCGAAGTCAGACACTTAACCAACTAAGCCACCCAGGCACTTCTGTACAATAGATATTTCCAACTGTGTTGTAGATCATTAACAAATGTTATAATTAATCCTTGCTTCAGATATGGGTATCGTGCAAAAAAAAACCACCCTTGTTTACATTTCATTTTAATACCTGAAGCAGCCCATATTTGACAACTAAAAATATTTTCTAATCAGCCTCTAGAGCTGTATTTCCTGGTGGCTGTAATCATCAAATGCAAGTTTGCCTAAAGGATTTACTTGACCTTCCATAATAAGCTATTAGAGCTTTCAAAGCTAAATTAAAATGGACATCAAATTCCCTTGTGAGACAGAAGTGTCCAATTGTGCAAAAGGATAATAGATCAGATGTATTTGCTAAAACCCAATGAAAATAACAGGTATTTGGTTATAGATGGTGATAGAGAACGCTCAGACAAAAGGGCTTTACATCATAGTCTCAGATTCTCTTAGTTGGAAACATACTTTAAATGTTTTCTAACTCAATCGTTCATTTGAATATTGAATTTTATCCATGAGCTCCAGTCTTGTCTGAATACCCATTTGCTCCCAGGCCAGCACATTGCTTCTCTGTATGTTCTTTCAGTTCCTTCACTGGGAGAAACACAAATGCTGATTTTTAAATTCAGAGCCTCTAAGCTGGTGGAGAAAAGCAGGATGCCACCCAGTTTAGAAATGCACTGTTAGCACAGGTTAAGCTTTTCCTTGTTTCATCTAGTGAGTTGGTAGTTGAGGCAAAACTTCCTCTAGAATAATTTCCATTGAATTAAAGCAGTCTTTCTATCTATAGATGACAAAAGAAACTCATTCACGTGGAAAGGTCCTCAGATTTAGTTGTCTCCTTTCCCAACATTTTAGAAACTGCCTATCTTAGTTTAGGGGACCTCTGGGAACCTCAGGAAAAAGTTGCCCTATGAGTTCCACCTCTAGTTTTCAATTTCCTTTATGTTATCAGAATTATCAAATATTCTTTTGGATTACCAGACAGAAGGGAAATCTAGACTTACTCCTTCGAACTGGGTTGAGAGGCTAGTGAGAAAGCCTGGGCGGTTACAATATATGCCATTTTAGAAGACCTGGATTTCTTGTCTTAATTCTACCCCCACGAAGCTTTATAATCCTGAGTGAATCACTGTATTTCTCTGATTTTCAGTTTCCTTTTCTATAAAGTGAGAATGAATATAATTACAATTCAGGATTGCTATAAGAATTAAAGGAAATAATATGGAGTGTATAAAAAACGAAAACCCTTTTCTCATTACCTCTTTAAATTTAGCAGCAAAGCCTCTTCTTTGTAACCCTAATGCCTTGATGGGAAGTAGAAGAGTTAACACATGTTTAGAAAATGTGTAGAATTCACATTAGCCAAATGTCATAGCAATTCAGAATAAGCTTTTAAACTTGAGGATTTTGGTTCCTCTCACCTGTCACTCTAAATGCCTCCCAGGAGCCTAGGCAAAATTTGAAGATGGCAGTTTTCTGATAGTGAGTGGAATGATAATCGAAACAACAGCTGCCATCACTGTTTGTGAGGTGCCAATCACTGTTCTCAATTGCTTTACATATATATATATTCTCTTTCTTGGGATTATGGCTGGGTGGGACTGGTCCTGGATTTGTCTTTTTTCTTATCTGTCCTTTGCTGACTCCCCACCCCCCCCCCCCCAAAAAAAAAATCCATGGGTCCTATAATTGATTAAATATTAAAGAACATATTTGGCCTTATTTCTGAAGATCCTTCATGACTGTTCTCTGCTGCTTTGAGGATTGTAATTTGGGTTGTTAACCTGTACTTAGGAAAAAAATTTTGAAGAAAATGTCCTTTGCTTGGCACTTGAGTGAGGAGGTTAAGAATGACCAAATTTCAGTTCTGAATTATTCAATTCATGATGCTTTTTAGTTGAGAATTCTAAAAAAATATATATAATTCCTGTGCATGTCTGTTCTCATTATATGTACTTTCAAGTATTTACACTTGTTTTAATACAAACATAACATTCAGTGATCCATCCATTCAAGTAATAATAGAATACTATTGTTTAGATACTATGTAGCTGCAGAGGAATATAGATAGCAGTTAATGTCATGTTCATCACATTTTCCTTGATAAACTAGTTTTTTGAAAGCTACCAAAAACAACAAAGAACAAAAACCTTCCTGCTTACTTCTCCTTTTTAATCTTATATTAATACTTTCTTTTACTGTATGTATTTCTTCTTTCACCATTTCCTTTCTTTCTCCACAGATTAAAGAATAAAAGTAATTTTCTTCTTCACATCCTCTCATGCTGGTTAATGTTGCTTATATCAGCAAGTCTTAGACTTTTGAAGATGATAGAATTAATGTTTGCTGCATCGCGATAGGATTTTTAGTGCTCTCCATTAAAAAGTGTGACAATGTTTACACACTCTTACATGCTGTTTGCCATTTCTGTTTATATTCTAGGGGGATAAAGGAGGCTCTTCATCTCACAAGAGTTTGAAAATTCTGTCAGAACATTTTCACAATATCAATATGGAGGACACTATTCTCATTTTCTTGACAAAATATCAGTGCATGCCCATCGTGCACCTGCAGCTGCGTATCTATTTTGGGCAGTCACTGAAGTTCAAAGACAAATATGGGCTTCTAATGCTATCCATAAAGTGTTTGGCCTTCTATATCCTCAATAGAAAAATATATTTTATAAATTCTTACTTTTTATTGTGCACCTTTAAGTAAGGTACCATGTGGATCAATTACCTGAACATCCTGGCTCCAGCAGTTTACATAGAATACGCTCTATGATAAGTGAGTGTCCGTACTCTGAAATTCTAAGTGGCCAAAAAGCTAACAGTTGTATGGTCAGGTGGCCGGCAAAGGGAGACATAACCCTTGACAACCACAATCTCTTATGTCATTTCAGGGTGAAATATGTTAAGAAATAGAACTATAATGTTTAAGAACATACAATGTTGGGAACTATACTGTTTAAGGACTATAATGATGAGAAAGGCATATATGTGGAAAAGCCTCGAAGTTGAGCAGTTGTATTTGAAATCGATCATTTCTAGTTATGGGGTTAGAACTTTAAATCTCTGGTAAAACATTTCTGTTTGTCAAGGGAGCAATTATATTTTAAGTTTTTCAAAATCATATTTAAATTAACCAGCATTGTGTATTTTAATTCATTTTACACACTGGGATAAGTCTACAATTAGTAGGATTTGCTTAGGAACATGATATGATGGTTTTAGAATTATTCTCAATATAAATAATTTATGAACTTTGTAATATCAGCTTTATGGTTTGGAAATAAAAAATGCTATAATAGATAAAAATATATTACATTTCAAATCCTTTTTGAATGATAATTTCTGTTGCCTTGATCTTGTGCTACAAATACTTATTGAGTACCTTCATGATATAGGAGCTGCCATGCCGTGATGAACTGAATATAGTTCCTACCCCAAGGCACTCCCTGCCCACGGTGTGAGAATGCTGGGTAAACAGACAAATGCCTATCTGGAGTCCTCCATGTGTTTGTGTGCCATTAGTATTATTCACAGAAACAAACATGCTATATTGGGTTGTTAATCACTATATACCATCCCTGCTGCTTACAGCACATTTTCACATACACTGTACTTATTAGAACTTCTACTGTAAATTTCCCTGTCAGGAAGCAGAAAGCCTTCAGTAGAAAACAGTGTACCAGTCAAGTGAATGTTCCATCACTATAACATATATGTTTGCAATGTGTTTAAATGGTTTTCCTCCCATTTCCATTACCTTTCTGACTCAGTCTTCATTACCTAGTGCCCACATTATGGTCTCCTTACATGATCTTTTCCCTCAGCCTCATTACACTCCAGTGCTTCCTGGCACGTAAATTTTATTCTTATTTCACGTGTACCTAGAGTCCTGTTTCCACAAGTACATTTTCCTGGCCACTCCCAATGACACTTATTCCTCTGAACTGTGGGTTCTTATATCTGTACAGTTTAGTAGTAGGTTATGGAATATCTCATTTTGTTGGAAAATTGTTTTGTGTGCATATTTTGCCTTCCTGATATAGCAAGAAGCTCCTTCTGGACAGAGAGCCATGTCTTATGAGCTCTGACTAAACTGTCTAGTAGGTAAGTCTTAGAGTGTCTTGTGAAGTTTTTCCTAAATTAGAACCCTCAAAGTATTAGGCATAGTACTGAGCATCCCATACAAATTCAAAAGTCACATACTGAAAGGCTAAAATACCAACTTGTTCTAATGTCAGTGTATACTAGCTCAATGTAATATTCAAAAGAGTTACTAAGACAAATTTTTTGATTGAGAGTTACTTACTAAGGCAAATTTTTTGTTGAGAATCATTTGCTCCACCAAAGATGACTCATTATGGAAGAGGTGGGGTTGCATATGGCTCCACATATGAGGAAACCACCAAAACTCATCCACAGACCCCAGAAGATGGTCATCCCCTTCATCTTCTTCTTCAGTTCCTTTGGAGGAAAAAAGATTATTCAGTTAATCCCAGTTGCAATGATTGTCTGCCTATCTATATAAATTGCCTATTTATCCATCCATCCATCCATCCATCCAATTATATACACACATATATGTACTTAGAAGACCATTTATACTCTTTTAGATACATATAAGGCTTGAACATGAATGTAGCAAAGGAAAACCTGTTATTTGGGGAACAACAAGAGACTGTGACAAAGCTCTTTTAAAAGTTTTTCAACATAAGACATAGGTATAAAATCACTGCAAAATGGAAATACACAACCATTCCCAAGGACATTAGAACTCTCTTATTGTATTTGTATTAACCTGTAGTTTGGAGGAAATGGAGGGATGAGTAGGAAATTGAATTAAGGGAATATGAGTAAAGAAATGAGTGGCAGAGCTCTAGCAGTAGGTCTTTCTGATATAGGTTGTGACATCATAGTCACAAAGGAATAATTCTATAATTTATTTGGGTTCCTCATTAGCTCTGAGAAGAAGCTACTCAGTATGTAATGAAAAATATGGCATAAACAAGGGGGAAAAAAGGAAATGTAGGAATTGTTATTGGGTAAATTAGAGAAAGCGGAAGGGAAGAAGGGAGAAAGGATGAAAGTGAAGGAAAGAGGCTGAGAAGTGATGAAGTCATAGTAAAACAAGCCAAGCTTGGTGGACTCATGTTTCTCATGCTTGACCTTTTTCTCAAGTTCCTGGAAGCAGACTTTCCATCAAGAAACTCATATTTCTGGGGCACATGGGTGGCTTAGTCGGTTAAGCATAAGACTGTTGATTTCAGCTCAGGTCAGGATTTCTCGGGTTCATGAGATCAGTCCCGCATCTCAGGCTCTGTGCTGACCCTGTGGAGCCTGCTTGGAATTCTCTCTACTTCTCTCTCTGTGTCTCCCCCACTTGCACACATGCTCTCTTTCTCTCAAAATAAATAAACATTAACAACAACAAAAAGAAACTCCTATTTCCTTGAGAGTCAGCCCTGTTGTTATTCCTCTGATTTCTTCCTTTTTAGTCATGTTTTATTTCCTCTATTTTCCCTGACCAGCAGTTTAGCTGAGTGTGGGAAATTCCACAGTTTTCTTGAGGGGGATGGGACTCTCTTTGTTTCTTCACTGAAGCATGACATGAGAGCACTTTAAGGTGCCTCACCACTTTCCCGGCATATCATAAGATGATATTAATCATCACAAAGTTATGCAACCACACTGAAATTTTAGCCACAACACTGAATCTAATAAACTCCTAGAATATAGAATAGTAGGTTCTTCAAATGATGTCCTCTCTGTGTGGAGAAAATCTTCTCTCATATTTTCAAAAATTTCATTTTTCTGATATGACAGGTTTCCATGGTGCCTTACAGGCTAAAGATAGAGGGTGCACTGCTGCTCTGACCCAGCCAACCAAGCCCTGTGCCTGTTACTACTGTTCTTCTATTCATTTTTGCAAGAGAAGGAAGGCAGAGTCCATTGGCAGGAAAAGAATCAGGTCCTATGATTTACTGGGCAAAGAAAGTGACTTACTAAAGATAAAGGTGTAGTATGAGGCTGCACACTCATTCTAATTAAAAACAATTTTTTTATTTATTTTTGAGAGAGAGAGAGAGAAAGCTTTAGAGAGAGAGAGATAGAGAGAGAGAGAGAGAGGGAGACAGGGTGTGATTGGGGAGGGGCAGAGACAGAGGGAGACACAGAATCCAAAGCAGGCTCCAGGCTCTGAGCTGTCAGCACAGAGGGGCTCTAACTCATGGACTGCAAGATCATGACCTGAGCCGAAGTTGGACACTCGACTGACTGAGCCACCCAGGAGCCCCTTGTTCTAATTTATATAGGAAGAACAAATATTAGCAATGTAGGATGAATAGAATAACATAATACTTCAACAAGGACAGACTTCAGTTTCACTTTCATATGATTAAATACTCGCTAATATAAAGGAACTTTTTTTCTTTATATGTAAAGGGCACCTTTAAATTTAATGTTTTATTTCCCTAATTTTTTCCCTCTTCATCACACACCCATGTTGCCACAATATAGTGAAACAAGGATAGTTTTTAGAGTCAGAGAAGTCTTTAGTTTATTTATAGGTTCCAATACATTTGAATTGTGTGATTGTAGGCAAGTCACATAACCCCTTAATGTCTGTATTTATATAGGTAAAAAGATGGATCGCAATACCTATTTTATTCTTTTTGAGAAGAAGTGGTACTATAATCCTGGCACATATTGGATAATCTAAAATGCCTTTTTCCTTTCTTTTTTTATTTCCTACTCTTGTTCTTCTTGTGTCTTTTTCAGGTCTCCTTGAGTTTCGTTTTATTTTTTTCACAATGATACTGCATTAGAGTGTGGGGGAAGGTGTCACCTGCATGTTATGTGGCAGATGCCAAGACCGAGGCATCATAATTAACTGACTGGCCTGATTAATGAGTCACCAGCTTCGGGTTTCTGAGTGATTATTTTACAGCTCGGGGAAGACTTCTAGAGAGGAATGCAAAGGAATGGGAATATGGAGTCAGGGTTTAGAATCTCTGATGACCCCAATCATTGCAGGGTTTTGCGTACTGCTACCTTTACGTGATAAATATGGTGGCCCTGGTGAAGAAACATTTGTTACATGGGACTGGCGATGCTTAAATACATGTTTTGTTTGTTTGTTTCGTTTTTGTTTTTGTTTTTGGACACAAGGATGATGTCATATAGTTTCACCACAATTAAACATCTCTACTTACATCCAAGAGACTCTCCTCTTGCTTAGCATTTTGTACGTCCTCGGGATACCATATTAGCGAAGATTACAATCAGTTACTTATTGCAGTTTTACTGTCCCACACTGAAAAAAGGCATAAGTCTCTTGGGGTTTCCCAGTAATCAGTTTGTTTCTGTCTTCCACCTCCTCTGGATACAGTGAATGTAGGTAGAGGGAGATGAGATTTCCTAGATTATGAAAAGTCACTCCTCCTACTGCTTTAAATCTCTATTCCCTGTCCCGTGTAACCTATCTTTCCTGCACCTTTCTTGTCATCTCTCCTTTGCTCCTTTTTCTACCTGGATTTTACACAAAGTTTATTTATCAGGACAGTGGAAAGGTAGCTTTGGAAAGATAGCTCAGGCATTTGTTGTTCTTTCCTGAATACCATGGTGAAATCTGCTATTAAAATATTTATACATTTGAATCATGCAGGTATTAGACAAATGATGTCTGCCCTTTGATAGATTTATATAAATTCATAGTAGGCATAAATATATGCCTTTCCCTTTTTCTTTATAACTCTTTCTTATCTGATTTCACTTAATCCTACTTTGGGTATATTTTATATCAGAATTATATTGAGAATAAATGTCTATTGCTTATTACTTTAAACATTACGATAAAAAGCAGTTCAAACATAGCTGTGATGGGCTGTCCTGGGCTCTTGTCACCCTTTTATCTCCTGACTTTTGCCCACCTTTGTTAGAACTGGAGGAAGAGAGAACTAGAAGTCAAATTCCCCAATTTTAAGTGTCATTTCTTAAATTGTTACAAAACTATGCTGAAATCTAATAAAGTTAGTGCAAATTATTATTTATTTTGTATCTATTTAAATAACTTATCTTTCAGTATTTTATCTTCAATTTTTCCTGCCATGATATTTAAAATCATCATTGATTGAGACTCTACCTTTTGTCAAGCATTGTGTTAACTGTTTTATAAGCACCATCTCATTTAATTCTCACTACAACCTTATGAGGTAAGGGCTACTACTAACTCTATTCTTCAAATAAGGAAACTGATATTTGGAAAGGTGAAATAATTTGTCCCAAGTCACTGACAAGGTTGGTACAGAAGCCAGTTTCTTACTGGACATTTTTATTTTGAGGTGTGGGAAGTGCTCAAGTAAGGAAAGAGGACAAATATTTCAGAAACAAAAAGGAAGGAGAGCAACTGCCTAGAGACATTCTTTAGCATTCAGCATTGGACAAAAAATTGAGTTGCCAGAAGTTTTTTTTTTGTTTTGTTTTGTTTTGTTTTGTTTTTTTATTTCTGTTTTGGGAAAGGAAGCTTTTAATTATTCTTAGTATTTTAGAGTGATTTTCTTTCACAACAAAACATGGTCAAATTTTGGTTTCTGACCTATAAATTCTTTTTGTTTTAATTTAGAAATTTATTTTATTTATTTATTTTTATAATTTATTGTCAAGTTAGTTAATATACAGTGTAGTTTTGGCTTCAGGGGTGGATTCCAGCGATCCATCACTTACCTACAACACCCAGTGCTCATCCCAACAAGTGCCCTCCTCAATGCCCATTACCCATTTTCCCTTCTCCCCCACCCCCCAACCCTGATCAACCCTCAGTTTGTTCTCTGTATCTAAGAGTCTCTTATGGTTTGCCTTCCTCTCTGTTTGTAACTTATTTTTCCTTCCCTTCCCCTATGGTCTTCTGTTAAGTTTCTCAAATTCCACATATGAGTGAAAACATATGGTATCTGTCTTTCTCTGACTGACTTATTTCACTTAGCATAATACCTTCCAGTTCCGTCACATTGTTGCAAATGGCAAGATTTCAATATTTTTCTTTTCTTTTTTTAATGTTTATTTATTTTTGAGAGAGAGTGAGTGAGCAAGTGTGCTAGTGGCAGGCAGGACAGAGAGAGAAGGAGACACAGAATCTGAAGCAGGCTTCAGGCTCTGAGTGTCGGCACAGAGCTTGACGCAGGCTCGAACCATGAACTACAAGATCATGTCCTGAGCCAAAATCAGACGCTTAACTGACTGAGCCACCCAGGAGCCCCAAGATTTCATTTTCCATCGCTGAGTAGTATTCTGGATATATATATATATATATATATATATATATATATATATTTCATATATATATTTCTGTATATATATATATGTTATATATATTTATGTGTGTGTATATATATACACATATACATATATATGTATATCTCACATTTTCTAATCCATTCATCATTTGATGGAAATTTGGGATCTTTCCATAATGGGCTCTAAATTCTAACCCAGATAAACAACTCCAAATTCAGAGCCCTTAACTATCATTCATTGACCAAATTTGGATTTTAGAAATAAGATCATCAGTTACGAATTCGATATAATATTGCTCTTCACATTGTTAATTAATTCTGTAATATAGTTAGAATTTACCAAGACTGCTGATTCTCCATGATCTGGGGAAATATACAAACCTAAAATATCTATAGATAAGGGGAAGGAACCTTTTGCCATTCAGCTTCCTTTATCAAGGATTGCCAATTAAATATTAAAAATGCAATTTATCTAATGCATAAGACTTGGGCTCTGCCTGATCTAAAGTTAAGACTGTTTTTGGCACTTAACTAGCTGTATGACCTTAGGCCCCTCTAAGTTTCTATGTTCTTATCTAGAAACAGGGTAACATAATCTTTAACTCCTAGGATTCATTGAGAAGGTACATGAAAAGTGATTAGCTAAGTACCTAGAATGTGGTGCTGCTCACTAGAAGGGAACTATAATTTTATTTCCTTAATCTCTTTACTTCTCAAAAAATCCACAAATGCTTCGAAAACTAAATATATATCAAACAAGATGGAACCTCTTCCTGAAAGAAAGTCTTACTATTATGATAGTGCTATTTTTCTCCTTCCCTTTGAGATTGAATAAAATAGAATTTTTAATAGGATAAGGAATTACATATTTAGAAAGACAATATAATTCAATTAAACTTTACAATATCTAATTTTTGAAAGATTAGGAGTATTAAACTTTACATCTGTTCCCACTAAAAAATGACTTTATTGGTTTTAGATAAGCCTAGCTAAGTTGTGTGGAAGCTTTCATATCATATGCAGATAACAAGATCCCTTCAAGCCTTGGCCTTAGCTTTCTCCTGTGTTCTACTTTCTTTGGCTTAAGTAGTGGCCATTCTTCTGTGAGCTGTGGGAAATGCCCACGTAGGGGAAAAGGACAAATATTTCAGAAACAAAAAGGAAGGAGAGCAATGGCTAGAGTCAATCTTCCACATTCAGCATTAGGCAAAAAAATAAGTTGCCAGAAGTGTTTTCTTATTTCTATTTCTATTATGTTTGGGAAAGAAAGTTTCCAAGAGTGAATTTCTTTCACAATGCAATGTGGTAAAATTTTATTCTCTGACCTTGTTTCATATAAATACTAATAGTTAAATGGGATTTTACTTTCAGTCAATCATTTGTTCATTAATTCATTTTCAGTAGTCATTGTTCTAGTTGCTGGTGTTACAACAGTGAAGACTTCATGGAGTGCTCATTTTAGTAAGCGAAGAGATGCAACAGATAAATAACTTAAAGACAAAGTACACCCACTCATGATAAAACTCTTAGCAATCTAGGAATAGAAGGAGCTCCTTTAAGCTAATAAAGAGTGTCTACAAACTAGTCTGTTGGAAGAATTCCCCTTGAGAATAGGGGAAAAAAAACTATTGAAAGATTTCCCCTGACGTCAGGAATAAGACATGTGTCATCATCACCACTTTTACTTAATGTTGTACTGGAGAGCTAACCTAGTGCAATATAGGTAAGGAAAAAAATTCACAAGGCTCAGAAAGGAGGAAGGACTCTTTTAGTATCCAAAATTTTATATGGTTGTATAAATAGAAAATTTTAAAAAAGCCTACAAAGTACAGAATTAATAAGTGAACATAGCAAGGTTTCTGGATACAAGATCAGTACACAAAATTAATTGTATTTTTACACACCATCAACAAAGAAATGCAAAATGAAATAAAAAACAAGTCACCACTTGATATTGCATCAAAAAGCCCCACCAAGGAATGAATCTAAAAACAGTAAAAGTTTTATCAAGTGCAATTAAAGATGACCTAAAGGCATTCAAAGATTGGAAGACTCAATATTTAGGATGGCATTTCTACCACAAATTAACAGATTTAATGCAATCTTAATAAAAATTCTACTAATTTCTTTGTGGACATTGGTAAGCTGGTTCTAAAAAGTTATATGAAAATGTACAGGGCCAAGAATTCCCAAGGCAATCTTGAAGAAGATGAGCAAAACTGGATATTAGTATTAAGTATATTAGTGTTAGTATTTATTAGCAGAAATTAGTATTAATTACAAAGGTACAGTAAACAAGATCATGTGACGTACACAAATAGATCCAATGAACAGGAGAGTGTAGAGTCCACATATATGGTTATATATGACAATGATGACACTGTGGTGGAGTGGGGAGAGGATGGTCACTTAATACTTGGTGCCAATTAGATATCTTTGTGGAAGAAAGAAGGTATCTTGACCTCTATCTCATACATACAAAAAAATCAACTCCAGATGGATTTCAGATTTGTAAGTTGTAAGAACATAGAAGCATATTTTTTATGATTTTATAGTATGCAAAACTATCTTTAAAAAGACACAAAAAATCGACCATACAGGAACAAAAAGATGAACTAGGCTACATTAAGTATTTTTGGTCATCGAAAAACACCATTAGGAATGTGAAAAGAAACCTAAAAATAGGAGAATGTATATTTGCAACACATGTAACTGACGAAGGGCTCATTAAGAATGTATAAAGAAGAAAAAGAAAAAAATAATACATAAAGAATTTCTACAAATCAACAAGAAAAAGCAAGTAACCTAACAGAAAAAAAATCTCAAATAGTTCACAAAAGAGGATCTCCAAATGGCCAATAAATATATGAAATAAGCTCAATGTTACTGCTCATGAAAGAAATGTACATTAAAACCATAAAATATCTCTATGTGCTCACCAGAAAGGCTAAATTTAAAAAGACGAACAATATCAAATGTTAGTGAGAATGTGGAGTAACAAGAAAACTCATACACTGTTTGGAATGAAAATCAGTACAACCATTTTGAAAACCTGGCATTTTTCTACTAAAGTTGGCCATAAGTGTGCTATATAACTAAAAATTCTACCCCTAGTTGATAACCAAGAGAAAAAAAATAGTTATGATCTCTGAAGGATAGGTACAGAAGTGTTCTTAACATGATTAGTCAAAAAAAGCCAAAAACTAGAAAAAAACCCCAACATCTACATTGGAAAGGAATGGAATAAGGAAATTTGGATATATTCAAACAATGGAATGCTACAAAGCAATGAAAATGAAAGAATTACAACTATACACAATAATATGTGTAAAACCAGAATGATATTGAACAGGGACACCTGGGTGGCTCAGTCACTTAATAAAACAAGCTGGATACAAAAGAGCTGATACTGTATGATTCCTTTTACACACATCTCAAAGCCATGCAAAATAGTTTATGATATTAGAAGCCAGGATAGTGGTTTTCTTTGAGAGAGGCTAGTGACTGTGAGGAAGCACAAGGTAGGTGGGTGAGGGGATTCCGGTAGTGTTCTCTCTCTTGATTTGCGCTGGTTTCTTAAAATTCATTGAGCACCACGTTTACTACTTATTGCACTTTTATATATGTAAATTATACTTCAGTAGAAAAGGAAGGCCCTTATATAATAACATGATGAATAAATGTTCAAACCATAAACATTTTGTAAAGGTTAAAAAATGCTATCTTAAGGGGGCGCCTGGGTGGCTCAGTTGGTTAAGCATCCAACTTTGGCTCAGGTTATAATCTCACAGTTCTTGGGTTTGAGCCCCACGTCGGACTCTGCGCTGGCACCTGAGAGCCTGGAGCCTGCTTCAGATTCTGTCTCCCCCTCTCTCTCTGCCCTTCCCCCACTCGCACTCTGTCTCTCTCAAAAATAAATCAATAAACATTAAGAAAATGATATGCTAAATTGAATTGAATAATATGAGGAAAATAGAATAGGACAGAGACATGGAATGTAGGAAGATGTAAGAAAAGGTGTCACAAAATTTATTTATTTATATTTATTTATTTATTATTTTAAATTTATTTAATTAAATTCAAGTTAGTTAAAATACAGTGTAGTATTGATTTCAGGAGTAGAACCCAGAGATTCATCACTTACATAGAACACTCAGTGCTCATCCCAACAAGTGCCCTCCTTAATGCCCATCATCCATTTAGCCCATTCCCTACCCCCCTCCCCTCCAGCATCCCTCAGTTTGTTCCCTGTATTTAAGAATCTGTTATGGTTTGCCTTCCTCTCTGTTTTTATCTTATTTTTAAATACAGTAGTCAGAGAGGCCTTTGAGAGTAATTAACCACCTTTTTCTTACCTGTATGGTAAAATTTTCCTGAAAATCCAAGGTTGAACGTAAAATTTGTGATTTGTGCACGCAAAAGATTCTGAGTGTCAAGCAGGGCCTGAAATACATAATTAAAAAACAAAAATCAGGTTAGAAAATGTCATTGAGAAGTTTTAAAAGATATCTTCCTTTTGCATTCAAAGGGTAAAACTACTCCTTTATACATGAGAGAATTAAATGATGGAAAGTAGTGTCTTTACCAATTTATAACCGGAGAGATGCTTTCAAGATAACATAAACATATACACATATTTATCCTTCAGCTTGCAATAAATTAGCAAAAAGTGTCAGCTAGAAAAAGGAAGTTACATGAAAAGTTTATTCTGCATGTATTAAAGGAACTGTTATCTAGTACATAAAATATATCTCCTTACATTTCTCAGGGACATATATCACCAATTGTCAAAAGAAGGACACTCTTTAAGTGAAACTATGCAAGAACATATGTTGAAAGGAAACATTGTTATTTCTCAGATATGCCTTTGGTCTTCAAAATCCAAGACTTTTCAATCTTTAAGTCTTAGATTCCCACAAGGCAGTGATTGTTCTTCAAAAGAGGATATCATGATAAAGTAAATCTCTACTTCGGCCTTTCATTAAAAAACAAACAAACAAACAGCCCTACTTTTGAAGGTAAAACTTTTTAAAACAGAGTTTTAATTATTACATCTTATAAAGTATTTACCATGCTACGAATTAAAAAATTTTTTTAAGGCTATTTATATTGAGAGAGATAGAGACAGTGTGAGCAGGGGAGGAGCAGAGAGAGAGGGAGAGAAGGAAAATCCCAAGCAGGCTCTGAACTGTCAGGACAGAGCTCGATGTGGGACTCAAACTCATGAAATCATGAGATCATGACCTGAACTGAAACTGAGAATTGGATGCTTAACTGACTGAACCACTCAGGCACCCTCATGCTATGAATTTTTAATGGACTCCTTTTCTTTCTGCTCCTTTTTTTCTCCTCATTATTTAAATTCCTATTCTTATATTTCTTTACTCCCTCCCACCCTCCCTACACAGACAACTAGGCAGAAAGTAACACTATAGACTAGGTTTGTGAAAGATCTTAGTTAATAACTTCTTTTACGCACGAGGAAACTGAGGAGAAATGAGTTGCTCATTTTCACAGGTAAAATTAGTGGTAAATTGTAGACTAAGGATATAGATTGCCTGATTCCATATTAGGTACCCCTTTTCCCACTTTCCATAGTTACAACTGGGTCCACAATAAAATCTTCTTATTTTAGCAGCATAGCTGACACCTGGAAGCCTTGCCCCATCATGTTCAAGGTCTCAGTCTTTATTGGGGAGCTAAATAGATACACCTTTTATTCAGAGATTATCCCTTATCTGTGGACATAAGTGATTCTCCTTATTGTGTAAAAACAGAGGAAGAGGACTTCTGAATCTCTATTTAAATTCGTCTGGCCAATGGTAATTTTCCAAAATTTAGGTATCCAAGTCTTCTTTTTCTATCACTGCTCTGTTTACATGAACAACTTACTTTGACTGAACAACTGAACCATAAAATATGTGGGTCCTGAGGGCACTCAAAGATAGAAGACACATTTGTTTGTGGATTTCCACATCTAAGTATAGAAACAAAGGGTTAATCATGGCAATGTCATTAGGGACAGGTTAGATTCTGTCATTGCAAGGCCTGGGCATGGGTTGGACAGGGAAAGGAGAATTTGGCCAGCTCAGCAGTGACAAAGTGAGTAATGGGACATAGAATCTTATTGTGTAAAGGGGTGGGGAGTGGTGCTGCCTGGATGTAGGGTGTGAGACTTTCTCATTCTGTCCTTATGGAAGGAACATAAGGTATAGAATAGGAAGGTATGGATTTATTTATTTATTTATTTATTTATTCACTTAATTAAAGTTTATTTATTTATTTTGAGAGAGAGAGGGCACGAACTGTGAGATCATGACCTGAGCTGAAACCAAGAGTTGGACGCTTAACTGACTGAGCCACCCAGGTGCCCCGGAAGGTATGGATTTAAATGCCAGCTCAGGGACTTATCGTGAAGTCATGTAAGACTTGGGAGTCAGATTCCCTCAGCTGAAATTCTGGATCTGTCTCTATTCAGTATTGGGCATGCTATTAACATTTTTAGACCTCAGACTCATCACATGTAAACTATGAATAATAATAATTACCTCAAAGCACAGTTGTGAGGGTTACATGCTTTTATGCTCTTGACATAGTGACTGGCATATAATAGGTGGTCAACAATGATTAGTTCCTGCTCCTCTCTTATTGCTGCTGCTACTATCAGTACTATTAATAAGATTGTTGTTATTGTTAGTGATGTTAGACAATTTATATTCTCTGAAATTTTCTCTTCATTTGTTAGAGTGAAGATAATTATCTAACTCACAAAGTTGTGATGAGGATTCTAAAAGGGATAATATATGTAGGAGTGCTTGACAGGCTTTTTAAGAAAGCGGCCTAAAGTATTAGGTGTTGATATAGTTATCAGCAATTATATATTTTATGTATATCATTATATATTACTAATAATTATGTCATCTATTTGTCTCATTAGTTAAAAGTTGTTTTCCTCATTTCTCATTTTATTTGTCTTCAGTCTCCTCTAGGCTTCCCTCTTCCCTTCTTTTTCATTTCTTCTCCCCATTTGAATATTCTAGCTAGCTCTTCTTACTGTTCCTTCCCGTTAGATCTTGTCTTCTTCTTTATCCATCTTACTTACTTCATTTATTCATTTTACTCACTTTATTCAATGGTTAAAGTATAGATTTGAAATTCATTTTAAAATAATTTCTTATGTGTTCAATGCTTTAACCTTAAAGTTGGAAGTTTTTTCTTTTTGTCTCTTTGAAAAAGTCTTTAGCTAACCTTGAGCTTTGCTATATGACTCTTGATTGCCTTTTAAAACTAATCTTTACAATACTTGATAAGAAAGCAAACAAACAAACAAACCTAGCTTGTTCTTTGGCCTTTGAAGCTAAATAATGTACCTGTGAACTAACCTCTAAATCAACTAGAATACATTGATTCAAATTATTGAACTAGCCATGATTATGCAGATTTGAGTTGGCATTTTACACATTTATCTGACATTCTAGAAACAAACACTAAAACACATAAAAGATATACTGAAACAGACAGTAGATACTACATTATGCCTATATCTGGGGAAGAGGGAAATTTATTTCTAGAGGATATTTTATATACTTAAGATAAGCCATAATATTTCTTATCTCTTATACTGTTGTTTTTAGAAGCCAGATTTGGGGAGGGGGTATATGAAAACAATGTTATATGTTCATCCACTATTCCATCTTTTCAAAATAGGCTTCTGAAGTGCTAGAAGCTAGAACACCCAGCAATGTTCTTAGATTATATCCTTTTCATTGAACTCTTCATTGCTAGAATGATTTTATTCAGCATTAGTCTATTTAAAACTGAGCTAGTCTATTATTACTATGAACAAAGTATTTTAAAAATCATATAAATGATTTTTTGCTTTATTCTCTATGTGCAACATGTCAAAAATGCTGTGATAATATCTAGAAGTATAATCATGATAAGCCAAATCAGTGTTCTCATATCAAATTCAGAAAACCAAATGCATTTTGGGCAGGCAAACCCTCTCATGTGTAGAGTATGTTGGTCACGGAGGAGGTAAAGAATCACAACCACCTGCAGAGATACCATTCAGTGGTCTCCTCCAATCCAAGAACCCTAGGAACAGATTTCTATTGTCAGAAATAGTTTGATTATTGAAAAATGGTACTTGTATTTTTAACTGTTCTGAAACTTTGTATATAATTAGCAAGGTAATCTACAATTCCAGGCATCAGTAATTACTTTTAAAATAAAACACTACTAACCTTACACCTAAAGGAGCTAGAAAAAGAACAGCAAATAAAGCCTATGCCAGCAGAAGAAGGGAAATAACAAAGATTAGAGCAGAAATGAACGATATATAAACAACAACAACAACAACAAAACCAGTAGAGGGGCGCCTTGGTGGCTCTGTTGGTTAAGCATCTGGCTTTGGCTAAGGTCATGACCTTGCAGTTTGTGAGTTTGAGCCCCACATTGGGCTCTGCGCTGACAAATCTCAGAGCCTGCAGCCTGCTTCAGATTCTGTGTCTCCCTCTGTCTCTCTCTGCCCCTCCCCTGCTCACACTTTGTCTCTCTCTCTCTCAAAAATGAATAAACTTCAAACAAACAAACAAACAAACAAACAGTAGAACAGATCAACAAAACTAAGAGCTGGTTCTTGGAAAGATTTAACAAAATGGATAAACCCCTAGCCAGACTTATCAAAAAGGAAAGAGAAAGGAACCAAACAGATAAAATCACAAATGAAAAAGAGATCACAACCAACACCATAGAAATACAATTATAAGACAATACTATGAAATATTATATGCCAACAAAACTGGGAAATCTGGAAGAAATGGACAAATTCCTAGAAACATACAAGCTACCAAAACTGAAACAGGAAAAAAATAGAAAATTTGACAGACCCATTATCAGCAAAGAAATTGACTCAGTAATCAAAAATCTCCCAACAAATCTGTGCCAAAATGTTTCCCAGGGGAATTCTACCAGACATTTAAACAAGAGTTAATATCTATTCTCAAACTGTTCAAAAAAATAGAAATGGAAGGAAAGCTTCCAACCTCATTCTATGAGGCCAGCATTACCTTGATTCCAAAACCAGACAAAGACTCCTATAAAAAGGAGAATTATAGGCCAATATCCCTGATGAATCTGGATGCAAAAATTCTCAAAAAGATACTAGCAAATTGAATCCACTAGTACATTAAAAGAATTATTCACCATGATCAAGTGGGATTTATTCCTGGGCTGCAGGGCTGGTTCAGTATTCACAAATCAATGTGATATACCACATTACTAAAAGAAAGGATAAGAACAATATGATCTTATCAATAGATGAAGAAAAAGCATATGACAAAATACAGCATTGTTCCTTGATAAAAATCCTCAAGAAAGTAGGGATAGAAAGAATATACCTCAACATCATAAAGGCCATATGTGAAAAACCCACAGATAATATCTTCCTCAATGGGGAAAAATTGAGAGCTTTTCCTCTGTGGTCAGGAACATGACAGGGATATCCACCCTCACCAGTGTTGTTCAACATAGTACTGGAAGTCCTAGCCACAGCAATCAGACAACAAAAATAAATAAAAGGCATACAAACTGGAAAAAATGAAGTAAAACTCTCACTCTTCACAGATGACGTGATATTTTATGTGGAAAACTCAAAAGAGTCCAACAGAAAACTGCTAGAACTGATACGTGAATTCAGCAACGTTGCAAGATATAAAATCAATGTACAGATCGGTTGCATTTCTAGACACCAATAATGAAGCAGCAGAAAGAGATATCAAGAAATCGATCCTATTTACAATTGCACCCAAAACTGTCAGATACCAAGGAATAAACCTCACCAAAGAGGTACGCTGAAAACTATAGAAAGCTTAATGAAGGAAATTGAAGAAGACACAAAGAAATAGAAAAGCATGCCATGTTCATGGATTGGAAGAACAAATATCGTTAAAATGTCGATAGTACCCAAAGCAGTCTACACGTTCAGTGCAATCCCTATCAAAATAACACCAGCGTTCTTCATAGAGCTAGAACAAACAATTCTAAAATTTGTATGGAACCACAAAAGACCCCGAATAGCCGAGGTAATGTTTAAAAGGAAATCCAAAGATGGAGGCATCACATTCCCAGACTTCAAGCTGTATTACAAAGCTGTAATCATCAAACAAAATGGTACTGGCACAAAACTAGAGACAGAGATCAATGGAACAGAATAGAGAACCCACAAATGGACTCACAAATGTATGGCCAACTAATCTTCATCAAAGCAGGAAAGAATATCCAATGGGAAAGAGTCTTCACAAATGGTATTGGCAAAACGGGACGACAACGTGCAGAAGAATGAAACTGGACCACTTTCTTACACCATACACAAAAATATATTCAAAATGGATGGAAGACCTAAATGTAAGACAGAAAACCATCAAAATCCTAGAGGAGAAAACAGGCAGTAACCTCTTTGACTTTGGTTGCAGCAGCTTCTTACTAGACATGCCTCTGGAGGCAAGGGAAACAAAAACAAAAATGAACTATTGGGACCTCATCAAGATAAAAAGCTTCTGCACAGCAAAGGAAACAATCAACAAAACTAAAAGGCAACTTTTAGAATGGGAGAAGATATTTTCAAATCACATATCAGATAAAGGGTTAGTATCCAAAAATCTATAAAGAAATTACCAAATTCAATACCCAAAAATGACAAATAATCCAGTGAAGAAAGGGGCAGAAGACCTGAATAGACACTTTTCCAAAGACATCCAGATGGCTAACTGACACATGAAAAGATAGTCAACATCACTCATCATCAGGGAAATACAAATCAAAATCACACTGAAATACCACCTCACGCTGGTCAGAGTGGCTAAAATTAACAAGGCAGGCAACAACAGATGCTGGTGTGGATGTGGAGAAACAGGAACCCTCTTGCACTGTTGGTGGGAATGCAAACTGGTGCAGCCACTCTGGAAAACAGTGTGGAGGGTCCTGAAAAAATTAAAAATAGAACTACTCTATGACCCATCAATTGCACTACTAGGTATTTATCCAGAAGATACAAAAATGATGACTCGGAAGGGCACATGCACCCTAATGCTATCAGCAACAGCCAAATTATGGAAGGAGCCCAAATGTCCCTTGACTGATGAATGGATAAAAAGGATGTGGTGTGTATGTACACACACACACACACACACACACACACACACACACACACACAGACATCGGAATTTTACTTGGCTCAAAAAGAATGAGATCTTACCATTTGCAACATTGTGGATGAAACTAGAGGGTATTATACTAAGTGAAATAGGTCAGGGAAAGACAAATGTATGATTTCACTCATATGTGGAATTTAAGAAACAAAACAGATGAACATAGAGGAAGGGAAGGAAAAATAAGATAAAAAGAGAGAGGGAGGCAAACCATGAAAGACTCTCAAATACAGAGAACAAACTCAGGGTGGCTGGAGAAGCGGTGGGTGGAGGGATGGGCTAAATGGGAGATGGGCGTTAAGGAGGGCACTTGTTGGGATGAGCACTGGGTGTTACATGAAAGTGATGAGTCACTAAATTCTACTCCTGAAACCAATACTACGCTATATATTAAGTAACTTGAATTTAAATAAATAAAAAATAAATAAAATAACACATTACTTTTTCTAGTTAAAAAAATTAAAATCACTAATAAATCCACCTTTTAAGGCAAATTAATATTATGATGAATTCTTTCCTAATTTTACCAATAACTGCATATACCTAAGTATAGACAGATATATAGATATATAGGTAAGTGAGATTAGAGCCATGAGGCAAAAATTAGAACTGTACCTATTATTACTAAAAATACAGAGTTTTGAATTTTGCTTTTGTCATCTAATAGTACATTCTGAGCTTTCTCTGGTCACATTAACTTCCCCAAACCAAATTTGTTAATGGGTGCAGAATACTGCATCAAATTGGTACCTTATAATTAACCATTTCATCTTACTGTTGTATGTTTTGGCTGCTTATATTTTTTGTCTAATATAAATACTGCTCTGTGTACCAATACATATTTATATACCAATGAAGTAGCCATTTCTGCAGGAGATAAGAAGATAAGAATAATTCTGTTTATTCTTTGGCAAACAAAACAACTTTCCAGCAAATTTGAAGATGCTCATGAAAGCATTAAAAGAGATTCAGTTAATTCTCTTTTCATAATTAATTAATTATGAAATTAATTCAGAAAACATAATATTCAGTTAAAATTACAAGAGAATTGCACAATGAATATAGTTTAACATGAAAATTTGCCTATTTTCAAAATGATTCTTTCAAATCTTGAATCTATATGCTACCCTACTAACTTAGTTTTTTGAGGTTTCATTCTACAAAGCCAAAAACACGTGCAGGCATTAAAAGATCTAGTTGAAGGCCAAGAAGATCTAATTTAAAGACATTGAGCTCTGAGAACTAAGCAAAATGGGAGCTTTTATATATCTTTGGATTTTCTCCAACTTCCCTTAACAGAATGAATATATCAATTAAAGTAAATCAATGAGACGAAGTTTAAAAATAACTGCAAAAACGTTTTATATGGAGATTCATGTTAGTATTCATTACAGTGTGACATTCTTTGAGGGAACATTTGCTAATTTTGTGTTTCTTATCTATGCTTCACAGATAATATTTTGACCTGTTTCCTCTTTTATAAGGTAACTGAAGGAGTGGGTGAGCCAAATTAAAACTGGGGAAGAAAGTTTAGTGCTGAGTGTGGTTTTTTAGCAGCAGGCACAGATAGTGTTTCAGCACAGAATTTTTAGAGTTAACATTTTCCTAATCAAACATTTCCTAAATATAAATATATACAATGTATCTGTATCTCATAAAGTAAATGAGAACAATTGGGCAGCTAATTGCAAAATCTTGTATCCATCTATGTATCTATCCACACACAAACATGCACACTCAGGCATCACAGGTATATAATGTAAAAGATCATTATTCCCATTTCAGACACAATAGACATGATTTACATAGTTAAAGTGACTTTCCCCTAGTCACAATTAAGTGTTGAAGAAGTGATTCAAACAAGGATTTGGATTGCAAAGCCCACTGCTTCTGTTGTCCATAGAAAGAACAAGGATACTAACACTGAACACTTTTACCACTGGCATACAGAGCCACTGGTGACAAAATCCACTAGAAGGAAATAAGGGATGGCTTTTTGTATCACTTTAGCCAACTAATTGTCACTCTTAGTTTCCAAATCCTAAAGGAATGAGGGGGATGGGAAGACTAGATTGGCCAGTGAATACCCAGCCAAACTAGGATTGTTTATCTACTGGCATGCGTATTAAAGAACAGTCACTCGGTGCACCCTGTGTGGAGCTGGACAGTAGGATGCTGAAGGGCTTTAACGCCATAGCTGGCACCTTGGTCTCCTTACCAGGTATAGAACTAGAAAGGCTTTCTGTAGAAGACCTGTTCTCAGACCAGAAAAACACCGAAATTTGCTGAAAACAGTTAGCTAGGCATAATATTAGAGTGAAGGCATCTTGCACAATTAGAGGGAAGACAGCTTTAGAGGAAAACAATGAGCAATAAAGCCAGGACCAACTACATTACTTGACCTGCCTATGAAGTGACACTGAGGTTGGAAATCAGAAGGAGATGCAGGCATGTTGGGTAGGCCAGTGGAGTACATAAGATTTGGCCACTTGTAACAGTATTTAAACTCTCTTGACAAGGAACTGGTAGACCCAGAGCTGTACTACCTGACAGTAACATTCCTAATGGTAAATCAATCATTCAGTGTTTAGTTGACTATTTTCTAAATTTGAAGTCTACACACAAAAAGGGGGAAACTATATCCTGCTAACTTAAAATATAAATACCAAAGGTGGGAGTGTGTTTTCTACATTTTACATGAGCCTCATCACATTTGGGAAAATGGATACGGAACTTTCAGCTGGGAATTTGCTACGTATAGTCAGGTGTTTTAAAGATTATCCTGCTTATTACTGACATTACATTAAGTCATGGCCACCATATGCTGAATGTTTAGACCTTGAGTGTGGCCTCATGAACATGGGCATGATTAATGAACAGCAGGTTTGGAATCAGAATGCGGTAGGAGTCTGACTCTGCCATTTGACTACTGCACAAGTCTGGACAAGTTTTTGAACCTCTCAGATCAGTTTCCTTCTCTGGGAAATAGTGACAACAATATACTGCTCATGGGTTAGGTATAAAGATCACATGGGAAAATGGATATACGGCCCTAAAACCTTTCCTAGCACATGGAGGTGGAGTTTTAGCTCTGTGGATGGAATCATTTCTCCCTTCCTCTGAACCTTATCCTAAATCAGGCATATGCCTAAAATTTTAAATGGTATTTTCAAATTGGACCTTAGTACTTTCAGGGATGTCTAATCAGCACTGAGGATTTTAAGCAAAAGAGGAAGATGATGCAAGTAGGTATATCACAGTAACTTTTACAAGGCTTTGTATTCCTTTCTGAGTGAATTCTTCATTCTCCCACTCAATGTTCAGGTATTTTATTGTTTGTATTGCCGGAACAGATTAAGGACAAAGGTTTGTGTGAAAGTCAAGGAGAAAATAGTTACATAGTAATCTTAAATTATTTCTGTTACCTACTTACACTGGTACAGAGCATACATTATACATAACCTCTAAATTATACAGATGAGAGATGGTTTTGCTAGAACATTTGTTGACACAAAAGTGGCAAATAATGATATGTGAGTGGGAAAATAAAGAACAATTAAGTATGTGCTATTCTCACTAAGTGTTCACTTGAAATTGTTATGCATATTCTATTCAGTTTATGGTTGATATACTAAAGTAGTCAAAATATTAATGTACTTAAAAAAGGAAATAAACATAAAAAGTAGTTCAGTTTAGGGGCACCTGTGTGGCTCAGTCGGTTAAGCGCCCAACTTCGGCTCATGTCACAATCTCATGGTTTGTGAGTTTGAGTCTGGCCTCGGGCTCTTTGCTGACAGCTCAGAGCCTGGAACCTGCTTCAGATTCTGGGTCTCCCTCTCTGTGCCCCGCCCCTGCTCAAACTCTGCCTTTCTCTCCCTCTCTCAAAAACAAACATTAAAAAAAAATTTTTTTTAAAGTAGTTCAGTTTCTTACAATATGGTATCTTTAGGAAAATGTAAGCTATATCTCACACATTCAGTTATAGACAAAAAGGTTTTTACGAGTTGTAAAAAACATAATTTTGATGCCTTAATAATTTAAAATACTTGCTTTTAGCAGCAAAGCAGAAAAGGAAGCATAGCTCTAGGATGCCATATGAGGGGACTAAGGCATGTCAACCCACTTACTATTATTTCATAGTAAATTAGATTTCCACTAATTGTTGCAGAGGTATGTTGGAAATCCCTTAAATACCATATTTGCTTTTCTTTTTTTTTTAATTAAGTTTTAAAAAATTTTAATGCCAGTATAATTAACATATAGTGTTATATTAGTTTCAGGTGTACAATGTAGTGACTCAACACTTCTGTACATTACTCAGTGCTCATCATGGTAAGTGCACTCTTTAATCCTCATCACCTATGTCACCCACCCCCCCAACAACCTGCCCTCTGGCAACCATCATTCTGTTCTCTATAGTTAAGAGTCTGTATCTTGAATTCTCTCTCTCTCTCTCTCTCTCTCTCTCTCTCTCTTTTCCTTTGCTTGTTTTGTTTCTTAAATTCCACATGTGAGTAAAATCATATGACATTTGTCTTTCTCTGACTGACTTATTTCACTTAGCATAATACTCTCTAGCTACATCCATGTCATTGAAAATGGCAAGATTTCGTTCTTATATTTTGTGGCTGAGTAATATTCCATTTACATATATACCACCTCATTTTTAATTTTTTTTAAGTTTATTTATTTATTTTTGGCAGAGAGACAGAGCAAGTGGGGGAGGGGCAGAGAGAGAAAGAGAGAGAGAATCCCAAGCAGGCTCCACACTGTCAGCACAGAGCCCAATGTGGGTCTCAAAATCACAAAATGTGAGATCATGACCTGCGATGAAACCAAGAGTCACTTAGCCTACTAAGCCACCCAAGTGCCCCTATACCACCTCATTTTTTTTAATATGAAATTTATTGTCAAATTGGTTTCCATACAACACCCAGTGCTCATCCCAACAGGTGCCCTCCTCAATACCTATCACCCACCCTCCCCTTCCTCTCATCCCCCATCAACCCTCAGTTTATTCTCAGTTTTTAAGGGTCTCTTATGTTTTGGCTGCCTCTCTCTCTAACTTTTTTTTTTTCCTTCCCCTCCCTCATGGTCTTCTGTTAAGTTTCTCAGGATCCACATAAGAGTGAAAACATAAGGTATCTGTCTTTCTCCGACTGACTTATTGCACTTAACATAACACTCTCCAGGTCCATCCACGTTGCTACAAAAGGCCAGATTTCATTCTTTCTCATTGCCACGTAGTATTCCATTGTGTATATAAACCACAATTTCTTTATCCATTCATCAGTTGATGGACATTTAGGCTCTTTCCATAATTTGGCTATTGTTGAGAGTGCTGCTATAAACATTGGGGTACAAGCGCCCCTATGCATCAGTACTCCTGTATCCCTTGGATAAATTCCTAGCAGTGCTATTGCTGGGTCATAGGGTAGGTCTATTTTTAATTTTCTGAGGAACCTCCACACTGCTTTCCAGAGCGGCTGCACCAATTTGCATTCCCACCAACAGTGCAAGGGGTTCCTGTTTCTCCACATCCTTGCCAGCATCTATAGTCTCCTGATCTGTTCATTTTAGCCACTCTGACTGGCGTGAGGTATAACACCTCATTTTTATTTATTCATCAGTCAGTGGACATTTGGGCTGTTTCCACAATTTGGCTATTGTGGATACAATTGTAGATAATGCTCCTGCTGTAAACACTGGGGCCACATGTATGGCTTTGAATTAGTATTTTTGTATTCTTTTAGTAGTATAATTGCTGGATCATAGGATAGTTCCATTTTAACTTTTTAAGGAACCTGCACACTGTTTTCCAGAGTGGCTACACTAGTTTGCATTTCCACTAACAGTGCAAGAGGGTTCCCCTTTCTCCACATCCTCACCAACACCCGTTGTTTCTTGTGTTGTTGATTTTAGCGATTCTGAGAGGTGTGAGGTGATATTTTATTGTAGTTTTGTTTTGCATTTCCCTAATGATAAGTGATGTTGAAAATCTTTTCATGTTTGTTGGCTATATGTACGTCATCTTTGGAAATGTCTGTTCATGTCTTCTCCCCATTTTTAATTGGATTATTTGTTTTTTGGGTGTTGAGTTGTATCAGTTCTTTATATATTTTGAATACTAACCCTTTATCATTAATGCCATTTGCAAATATCTTCTATCATTCCAAAAGTTGCCTTTTAGTTTTGTTGATTATTTCTTTCACTGTGCAGAAGCTTTTTGTTTTGATATAGTCCCAATAGTTTATTTTTGTGTTTGTTTTGCTTGCCTCAGGATACATGTCTAGAAAGAAGTTGCTAAGGCCAATATCAAAGAAGTTACTGCCTCTGTTCTCTTCTAGGATTTTTGATGGTTTTCTGTCTTACATTTAGGTCTTCCATCCATTTTGAATATATTTTTGTGTATGGTGTAAGAAAGTGGTCCAGTTTCATTCTTCTGCACGTTGTCGTCCCGTTTTGCCAATACCATTTGTGAAGACTCTTTCCCATTGGATATTCTTTCCTGCTTTGATGAAGATTAGTTGGCCATACATTTGTGAGTCCATTTGTGGGTTCTCTATTCTGTTCCATTGATCTCTGTCTCTAGTTTTGTGCCAGTACCATTTTGTTTGATGATTACAGCTTTGTAATACAGCTTGAAGTCTGGGAATGTGATGCCTCCATCTTTGGATTTCCTTTTAAACATTACCTCGGCTATTCGGGGTCTTTTGTGGTTCCATACAAATTTTAGAATTGTTTGTTCTAGCTCTATGAAGAACGCTGGTGTTATTTTGATAGGGATTGCACTGAATGTGTAGACTGCTTTGGGTACTATCGACATTTTAACGATATTTGCTCTTCCAATCCATGAACATGGCATGCTTTTCTATTTCTTTGTGTCTTCTTCAATTTCCTTCATTAAGCTTTCTATAGTTTTCAGCGTACCTCTTTGGTGAGGTTTATTCCTTGGTATCTGACAGTTTTGGGTGCAATTGTAAATAGGATCGATTTCTTGATATCTCTTTCTGCTGCTTCATTATTGGTGTCTAGAAATGCAACCGATCTGTACATTGATTTTATATCTTGCAACGTTGCTGAATTCACGTATCAGTTCTAGCAGTTTTCTGTTGGACTCTTTTGGGTTTTCCACATAAAATATCACGTCATCTGTGAAGAGTGAGAGTTTTACTTCATTTTTTCCAGTTTGTATGCCTTTTATTTATTTTTGTTGTCTGATTGCTGTGGCTAGTACTTCCAGTATTATGTTAAATAACAGTGATGAGAGTGGACATCCCTGTCATGTTCCTCACCTTAGGGGGAAAGCTTTCAGTTTCCCCCCATTGAGTATGATATTATTTGTGAGTTTTTCATATATGGCCTTTATTATGTTGAGGTATATTTCCTCTAAACCTTCTTTAATGAGGGCTTTTATCATGAATATATGTTGTACTTTGTTAAATTATTTTTCTGTGTCTATTATCACATGTTTTATTCTTTTTCTTTTTTTTAAAGTTTGTTTATTATTTGAAAGAGAGGGTACAGGGCGGGGAGAGATAGAGAGAGAGGGAGAGAGAGAATCCCAGGCAGGCTCTGCACCATCCATGTAGGACCTGATGTGGGGCTCAAACCCACAAACTGTGAGATCATGACCTGAGCCAAAACCAAGAGTTGGACACTTAACTGACTAAGCCATCCAGGTGCTCCTATACTTTCTCTTATTGATGTATCACATTGATTGATTTGCAAATATTGAACTACCCTTGTATTCCAGGAATAAATCTCACTTGATCATGGTGAATGATTTTGTTAATGTATTGTTGGATTCAGTGTGCTAGTATTTTGAGGACTTTTGCATCTATGTTATCAGAGATATTGGTCTGTAGTTCTCCTTTGGAGTGTTGTCTTTATCTGGTTTTGATATCAGAGTGATACTTGCCTCATAGAATGAACATGGAAGTGTTCTCTCTTCTATTCTTTTGAAATAGTTTGAGTATAATAGGTATTAATTCTTCTTTAATGTTTGGTAGAATTAGCCTGTTAATTCCAGGACTTCTCCTGGACTTTTGCCTGTTGGGAGTTTTTGATTACTGATTCAATTTCCTTGCTGGCAATTGGTCTGTTAAAATTTTCTATTTCTTCCTGTTTCAGTTTTGGCAGGTTATATATTTCCAGGAATTTATCCATCTTCCAGGTCATCTAATCTGTTGGCATATAGTTCTTCATAATATTTTCTTAGAATTTTATGTCTGTGGTGTTGTATGTTATTTCTCCTCTTTCATTGGTGACTTTGTTTATTTGAAACTTTTTTTTTTTTTTTCTGGTTGAGAATGGCTAGTTTATCAATTTTGTTGTTTGTTTTCAAAGAACCAGCTCCTGGTTTCATTGTGTTCTGTTGTTGGTTTTTGTTTTTGTTTTTAGTTTCTATATCATTTATTTCTGTTCTAATCTTATTATTTCCCTCCTTTTTCTGGATTTGGGTTTTGTTTGTTGTTATACTTTCTAGCTCTTTTAGGTGCAAGGTTAGGTTGTTTATTAGAGATTTTCTTGCTTCTGGAGCTAGGCCTATATTGCTATAAACTTCCCTCTTAGAACCACTTTGCAGCATCTCAAAGGTTTGGGAACGTTGTGTTTTCATTTTCATTTGTTTCCATGTACTTTTTGATTTCTTCTTTGATTTCTTCGCTGAATCATTCTTCTTCTTCTTCTTTTTTTTTTTTTTTTTAATGTTTATTTGTTTTTGAGAGACAGACAGATAGAGTGCGAGTGGAGGAGGGGCAGAGAGAGAGGGAGACACAGAACCAGAGCAGGCTCCAGGCTCTGAGCTGTCAGCAGAGCCCAACATGGGCTTAAATCACAAACCGTGAGATCATGATTTGAGCCAAAGTCGGACGCTTAATTGACTGAGCCACCCAGGTGCCCCGGACCTGTTCATTGTTTGATAGCATGTTATTTAACCTCCATGATCTGTGGTCTTTCCAGAATTGTTTATGTGGTTGATTTCTAATTTCATAGTGTTGTGGGCAGAAAAGATGCATGGTATGACTTTGATCTTTTTGAATTTTTGAGGCTTGCTTGGTAGCCTAATATGTGATCTATTCTAGGGAATATTCTGTGTGTACTTGAAAAGAATGTGAATTCTGCTGTTTTAGGATGGATTATTGTGAGTATATCTGTTAAATCCATCTGTTCCCATTTACCATTCAAAGCCACTGTTTCCTTGTTGATTTTCTTTTTAGATGATCTGTCCATTGATATAAGTGGGGTGTTAAAGTCCCCATAGCATTATTATATTGCTATGGATTAGGTCCTTTATATTTGTTATTCACTGTTTTATGATTTGGGTGCCCCTTGTTGGGTCCATATATATTCACAATTGTTACATCTTCTTGTTGGATTATCCCCCTTATTCTTAAACAGTGTCCTTCTTTGTCTCTTTTTACAGAGTTTGTTTTTAAGTATATTTTGTGTCATATAAGTACAGCCACACCAGCTTTCTTTTGACACCCATTTGCATGATAAATGTTTCTTAATGCCCTTACTTGCAATCTGCCAGTGTCTTTAGGTCTGAAATGAGTCTCTTTTTGGCTGCATATGGATGGGTCTTGTTTTTTTTTTTTTTTTTTTTCCACTCTGTCACTTTATTCTTTTGATTAGACCATTTAGTCCATTTACATTCAAAGTAATTACTGATACTTATTTATTGTCATTTGTTACTTGTTTTGTGGTTCTTTTTCACATTCTTTCATTGATTTTCTGGTTGTCTTTAGTGACTTTAGTGATATATATTTGGATTTCTTACTCTTTATTTTTTGCATATCTATTACTGTTTTTTGATTTGTGGTTACCAGTCTATATTAAGCTGATGGTTTATTAATTTTGAACTTATTCTTTACTCCTTTCCCCTCCATGTTTCAGATATTTGGTATCATGTTTTATATCCTTTTATATTGTGCTTTTCTTGACTGATTTTTACAGATATGTGTATTTTTTTTGTTTTTGTTTTTGTGCTTCCTGCTTTTCTTTGGTTTATTTTGTTCTTTGGAGAACTCATTACTATTACTATTGGCATTTATTTATTTATAACTATTCATTTAGCTCTACTCCACTGGAAAAATTCATTTAGCATTCCAAGAAAGTAGATATAACCTGTGTCTTTACAATACTTGATCTTGAGTGTCCAAAGAAGTGCTTGGCACATAGTGGACTCCCAATAGCCACTTATTGAAAAATGAAAGAATAAATGAATGAATGGTATGCCACAATAATTTCCAACCAGACGAGAAGACTTAAAAATTATGTAGAACAAGTTAAGAGTAAACAGAGATGATGGCTTCCATGGAGAGGACATACTAAGGGTGCTCCATTACAAGACGCACTTTTATAATCATGTTGCACAAACTGTATGGATCATCAACCTTGGATGGGAGCTCTTGCTTCAATGCTGGATAAATGGAGCCCAGAGAAACCTCTGTGTGCTTCGGGTAAAGACACCAAATTTGGTGCAATGGAGAGCTTCCTAGTGTGGCTTTAAATCAGATCATGGATCCTTTTTGGAATGGACTGAAATGCTCTCTCTCTCTCTCTCTCTCTCTCTCTATATATATATATATATATATAATGAAAGTTGGGGTAAAGACACAAGTGTATACTTTGACTAGCAACCTTAGTCTGCTGGAGGCTAACTGTAAGTGCAGAAATAAGAAAGATGCCTATGAAATCAGAATAGCTACCAGGAAGCAAGTATGAAAGCTACTGAACTTTAAGAAAAGCTTTCATGCTCTCACTTGCAATCACTTTATTTTACATATAGGTCTACAAGCTTTGTGATCTGGTTTCCAAAAATACAGCAGATTAGTTAAGTTAGCCTACAGAAATGGACTATGAGAAGAGATGCTGAAGAACTTAATGGAAGAGTTAGGCAGAAAAAATATACATCAACACAAAAACTAAATATATATACATATTAGGGTGGAGGCAATGGCCCCGTCTACCTCCATAGCCTCAGAAGCTTCACTGCACTATAATCCAATCACAGATGATCAATAACAATGAACATGAAAAAGCTGAAAAATTAAGTGTGCCACTGAGTTAACTAATACACCTTCATTGTGTACTTACTATGTGTCAGGCCCTTTATTAGTTGTTGGGATAATCAAATTAGACCCATCACTCAATGACAGATTATTTTGAGAAGAAAATGAGATATCTAACACAAGTTTTTTATTCTCTAAAGTGGTAAACAGTATGTAAAAATATTAATATAGTCTAAAATGAATTTTCTGGAAGATGGTTTATACTTTCAAGTCAAATGCCATTCTGAATGACTTACGGAGGAGTCAAACAATTTTAGGCATCAGCTCACTCTTCTCACACAGGTCCAGCCCAAAGACCTTCTTATTGTTAGAGAAACACTCCAGAATTGTTCTTGCTTCTGGGCCTTTGCTCTTAGTGTTATGTCTCTCCTGCCCAGATCATTACATTTTAAATTTGCATTTCTTTTATGTCTCTGCTCAAATACTACCTTATCAGAGAGCCTTTCCTAGACCATCCTTATAAACTTGGCAACAATACACCTCCACCTCCTGAAGCCCAGATTTTCCTGTCTTTGCCCTATGTTATTTTCTCTACAGCATCTGTCAGTACCTAATATGCTATACTGCATACTTGTTTATTGTTGTCTACTTGCACTGAATATAAAAAATATGAGAGCAGGGACTTAGCCTGCTTTATTCACTGAAGTTTTCCCAGTGTCTAGCATGTGGTAGGCACTCATAAAATTTGTTGAATGGCCAAATGAATGAATGGATGCTTCTCTTAATTTTGTTTGAAATGTTTATTTATTTTGGAGAGAGAGAGAGCTCAAGCAGAGGAGGGGCGGGGCCAGGGGGGACAGAGGAGCTGAAGTGGGCTCTGTGCTGACAACAGAGAGCCCAATGTGGGGCTTGAACTTATGATCTGTGAGATTATGACCTGAGCCAAAGTCTGATGCTTAACTGACTGAACCACCTATTGAGCCCCAAATGAACGGATTCTTCTAAATTGGAATTTCAGGTAGTTGAGCCTGAAGCTGAAGTACAGTTCTAGAACCAAAGAAGTAACTAAAATTAAGAAAAAATGATTTCTTTAGACCAGTCAGGCTTCTCTGGAACAGCAGTAAAAACAAAAAGGACAGTGACTCTAAACATGGGAAGAGAGAAAAGGCCAGCTGACTTACAGAGACCAGAAATAGAAATGGCCTAGCATCTGACAAAGACTTCAAGTCAAGTCAAGCTACCAGAATAATTTACTGTGACTTTCTGACAATAGTCTAATTGGAAGGCTATTAAAAAAGATAATAATGTGGTTTCTGGAGGAAAGGTTCCTGGGCTTGAATCCCAGGTCCAAGGACACTAAGTGACTTTTCACTTTGGCAAATGCCTTTCCTGAGCCTCAGTTCCCTTATTCTAAAAAAAAAAAATGGGTGACAATTCCTACCTCATAGGGTTATAAGTTCTGGATGATGTAGTCTGTGTAAAGTTTAGTGCCTAGAACATGATAATCACAATAATATTTTAATGCCTTATCCTAATTCTTTTTTAAAATTTTTTTAAAAATTTATTTATTTTTGAGGGGGCATAGGGGCAGAGAGAGAGGGAGACAGAGTATCTGAACTGGGCTCTGCACTGACAGCAGTGAGCCTGATGAGGGGCTCAAACTCATGAACCATGAGATCATGACCTAAGCTGAAGTTGGATGCTTGACTGATTGAGCCACCCAGGCACCCCTGCCTTATCCTAATTCTAAAAAGTATGTATAACATTAAAAGTGATGAACAGTGGATATAAGTGGTTTCAAAAAAGGCAAAAATGATAGAAATATAAAATGGAGTCAACTGTAGTACAAATATAAAAAATGAACAGTTAATACTTTAGGCACTGATATGGGGTCTGTGTTGGCTGTAGTGAAGTGGACATGGTGGGGAAATCATATACTACAACTGGAAAAGAAGAAGCACCCTAGGAGTTTTTTCATGGAGATGGTCCTCTATTCCCTCAGGGGTTGAAAGAAGAGGTATTTGGCAACCAGAACCTGACTAGAGAATCTTCTTCTTGGGATCAAGCTAAGAATACATAATAAATTATGATAATCACAGAGTAGAATCACAGAATGTTAGAGGTGGAAGATATTTTAGAGATTGCCAAACCTGGCATTCAAATTGTTGCATTGAAGCATCTGTCTTTGAACAGGAGGATAAACATATTACTGCCTATCCCTCATATTCCTGACACTTTGCTCTATACATTGACATGGTTCCTACAAAGAACATGATGCCTTTGGATCTATGCTTAATTGAAAAATCCTGGGAAATTTTTCAATAACTTACCTTGATTTTAACAGAATATTTTTAATTGTTCAGTTAAGTTATAAAAGCAACCAAAGCAAAACAAGAAAAAATCATTTTTGTCAAATTTGCAAAAGATAATTCTACTCATGTATATTATTTTAATTTCATCTCTTCATAGCTGATCTAATCATACCTCTAGCAAAACTCTTATATCTCATAAAATCTCTAGAATTTTGGCCTGCAATTATTCTCTACTAAAGATGTCTCTTTTACTATGGAGCAAGGTCACGAGACATTTGAAAAGTATGCCTGACTAATTTACCTGAAGAAAAGTATTTCCTTCCTTTCCTGATATCTTTTTCCTTCTGAATGGAAAAAGTTATGAAAACATACAGGTTTTAAAGAAATAATAAGATCAGAATCAGTCAGAAGTAGCGCTTGCAGGGGCGCCTGGGTGGCGCAGTCGGTTAAGCGTCGGACTTCAGCCAGGTCACGATCTCGCGGTCCGTGAGTTCGAGCCCCGCGTCAGGCTCTGGGCTGATGGCTTGGAGCCTGGAGCCTGTTTCCGATTCTGTGTCTCCCTCTCTCTCTGTCCCTCCCCCGTTCATGCTCTGTCTCTCTCTGTCCCAAAAATAAATTAAAAACGTTGAAAAAAAAATTAAAAAAAAAAGAAGTAGCGCTTGCAAATTTCAACATCTTGTTTTATAATATTTATTTGCTAATGAAATAAATAGTAGCTTGTTTGTATTGCTCTCCCAGCTTACATGATTTCAAGCTTCTTTTGAAACTAGAAAGTTCATTTGTCTATTTTAATTAATTAAAGGTCAAAGAACCCAGAGCCAATTAATGCAGAGTTAAAAAGCCCATGACTCATGACTTCATATTCACCCCATGGGTTTTAATAAGATGGGGCAGGCCATTCCATTTTAGAATGAGCCTTTCAGTGGTTTATAAATGCCTCAAAAACGATTTCTCAAAGCAGAACTACCCTTTAATTTAAATTAGATTTTCTCTCAAACTTTTGCTCTCTGTTGAAAATATTTGACAATCCCTTCTTTGTGAATTGTGGACTCAAATGCAGAATGGCTCAGTGCCCTCCCAAGTTCTGTCAGCAGGGCTGTGTTAGCTACTTCAGTCAGTGAAGGAGAAAGTAGTTTAGGTGGCTTCTTATTCTTACTGGTGAGACAGTGCCATAAGGATCAGATGGTCCTTTGTCATCATAGCTCTATGGCCAGGCATATAGTTGTTTTATGAATTTGTATTCATGGCAGGTGGTCTCTCTCCATTGGTGCTCTAACTCTGAATGCTTTTTCTTCTTGGGTATGCTCTTTTGAGCTACAATGGGGGTGACATTTATTTCCACAATGGAGTTAGCTTGATATGTCCCTTCTTTTTTTTTTTTTAGTCTTAAAAAATGTTTTTAAATATTTATTTTTGAGAGAGAGAGTGAGAGAGAGAGAGAGAGAGAGTGCAAGCAGCAGAGGGGCAGAGTGGGAGACACAGAGTCTGAAGCAGGCTCCAGGCTCCAAACCTTCAGCACGGAGCCCAATGCAGGGCTCGAACCCACAAACTGTGAGAGCATGACCTGAGCTGAAGTCTGATGCTCCACCAACTGAGCCACCCAGGCACCCCTATTCCTTCTTTTTTGACTAGATTTTTTCCCCCTACTTATCACTCTGCTTCCACCTTGTTCTCAAAGTTTATGTCTTACTCTTCATTGCTCAGGATCAATAATGGGCTTCTAGTTATGCGAAACCCTATTTATTCTTAAATATATCACTTGTTTTAAAATGTTCTGTTGTGGGCCTCCTGTTTGAAAAGAAGGTGGAAATACTCACCAGATGCTGATGTGTAATTGGCATGTGGGTTTCACACGTTTACAGGCAAAGCACAGAATAGAAACTTCAGTGCTTTAGTCTTTGAAATCATTAAACAGAATATCTAAGATCACATTTGCTAACATTGTGACTTCAGACTATTTTCAGCATCTCTTCTAATAATAAATCTGAGGCTTGATTTAAATTTTGAATTATAATTGGTAAGTTGATTCTAAAACTGGGAAAAGATGCTATTATTTACTCTCTTTTTCTTTCAGCTTTATTGAGGTTATTTTATGTGATTTAGGTCACCAAACAGTTGTTTGTACTCAGTGACCCAGTTCAGATGCAAATCAATGACCTAGATGGGAATCCTCTTACTACTCCAGGAGTCCAGGGCAACATCGATCTATTCAGTTCCCTAATGGGAAATTTTTTTTCTTTATAAATATAAAGCTAAAATTAACATATAATCAGTCATAGAATTGCCTAGGTCCCATATATTCTACATTACTGTCTGCACATCACTAAAATATATCATATATACCCCATTACTATGGAAGAAAGGACTTGCTAATCAGAGTATTTGATTTGTTTCTACATGATTGATTAAAAACTTTCAAAAAGCTTTAAAAATTATTTCCCCACAAATTGTTCCAATATTATAAATTCCAAATAAGAGTGAAACTTATTATTCTCTGAACTTATGAAAATCAACTGCCTTTGTTGAACTGATCTACAGTGACCTGTACTCCCTCTTTGTTTTACGTGGAATATAAGAATAACATCATAACAGAGGCAACTATCAGAGAGCCAGCACAGCCTGGACATAGAGACTGTGAGTTAATACCTAAACTTCTCAACTAAGACACAACTGAAGTGTCAAGGAAGTCACCTTTGTTCTTTATGACTCTGTTTGAAAATATGAATTGGGCGCCTGGGTGGCTCAGTCAGTTGGGCGTCCAACTTTGGCTCAGGTCATGATCTCACAGCCAGTGGGTTCGAGCCCTGCGTCGGGCTCTGTGCTGACAGCTCAGAGCCTGGAGCCTGTTTCAGATTCTGTGTCTCCCTCTCTCTCTGCCCCTCCCCTGTTCACGCTCTGTCTCTGTCTCAGGAATAAATAAATATTAAAAAAAATTTTAAAGAAAATATGAATGAAAATATGCACAGTGGATTTTAAAAGTAGGTTTCTGAAAGGCTCTCTTTGAAAACAGAGGTAGAATCTTGTGTTAATTTGAATGCAAACATTTCAGAGAGAGATTAATAAAGTTATACAAAATTAACAAAAACCAAATTGCAATTTCTTTGTTTTTGAAGCTTGTTACTCCGGATTGTGTAAAATTGACATTCCAGGAAACTGTAAAGGAACTAAGGAGACTGATAGTAGGCGTGTTATGTCTTCAGGCAGCCTAGTACGTGAGCTGGAGCAGTCAGACCCTGGCCCCTCCTAACTTGAGTTAGCTGAGAAGAAAAATATTCACTCAGTTTAGATACTTTTGAGTTTTATATTTATTTATATTCTGTGTTAGCTTGCTTGTTATTCACATTTAAATACCTTAAGACCAACACAGGGAAAAACTCATACTCTGTTTTGACCATGGTTTTAGTAACTGCTGATAACCTTAAAAATCTGCTTCCTCAAATTCTGAATAGTCATTGTTTTGATAAGGAATGGTTTAAAATATCATTTTTAATTCACTTATTGCCATTATTTTTATTCTCAGTACTTTTTAGACTGGATATCACTGGGGCTTACTTAGATGTCTGTCATTTCTGTTATTTGACTGGTACTTTCACAGAAAACCCAACCGGTGACTAAGGTTTTTGCCCACTGTTCTGCTTATTTTCAATTTTACTCTGGGCAAGGTGGGAACTGAAACCAAAGAAAGGAAAAAAAAAGGATGTAACACTATAATTCTCTAACATCCCTACAGTAGAGTGAGTTTCCCAGTGCCTGACAACATCCCATATTCCAATTGTATCTAACAATCTCCTACAGGTTCTACTTGGGGGATCCTATCCTAGTACACCACTGTTAAGGTCAGCCTGCCTTGCATTAAGGTCTAGGTTTCAGAACTTGGAATTGTGTCTTGGGAGAAGTGTAGTAAGTCTCTATTTGGCCTTAAGTATGCACATTTTTATTGTCCTCTGTATGTTGTTCTTTGTAACATAGAGATTCTGCTATACAAATTGGAAAAGTATCCTAAAAAAGTAACCTTTCTTAGGGGTGCCTGGGTGGCACAGTCAGTTAAGCATCCGACTCTTGACCCTGGCTCAGGTCATGATTTCACAGTTCATGAGTTCAAGCCCTGCATTGGGCTCTGCATTGATGGCGGGTGCAGCCTGCTTGGAATTCTGTCTGTTCTCTCTGCCCCTCTTCTGCTTGAGTATTCTCTCTCTCTCTCTCTCTCTCAAAATAAATACATAAACTTAAAAATAATTTTAAAAAGTGTAATCTTTAGGGGCGCCTGGGTGGCTCAGTTGGTTAAATGTCCGACTTCTGCTCGGGTCATGATCTTGCAGTTTGTGGGTTTGAACCCTGTTTCTGGCTCTGTGCTGACAGCTCAGAGCCTGGAGCCTGCTTTGGACTCTGTGTCTCCCTCTCTCTCTGCTCCTCCCCTGCTTGCTTACACTCAGTCTCTCTCTCTCTCTCTCTAAAAAATAAATAAATATTAAAAAAAATTTTACAGTAATTTTTCTCAGAAAGACAATAACTTATGCCTTTCAGAGACACATTCTCTTATCTCTACCTGCCCCCACCCAATCATACAGGCCAAGTATGGGTTGGCAACCAAAGTTCCAATTCTAATGGGTGGCACTGAATTCTGAGGATAGAACCCATCAGGGCTATTCATGGCTGAGCGAAACCCTACCACTGTGAGATATTATGGCAGAGTGACAGTTCCATGAATCTATGAGTGGGGGACTCTCATGAGTGGGGGACTGGTGGTAAAAAAGGGAAGGGAATATGGAATACAAAAGACTTTCTAGAATTCTCTTTATCAGATAGAAAGAATTACGACTTCCTAAGCCTTCCTAGTAATCTTGCACAACAGCAGCCAACTCCAGGGGTCCCAGGAGAAAGGCAGGAGCTACAGAGGATCTAGGAGAAATGGTGCACTGGCCCTCCAAACATGCAGATGTGCTTTAATGGAGCACTATATTTTGTGTTACCAAGAGAATGATGACAATCCTAGAATCCTGTAATTCTGATTTTGAGATAAAAATAATGTCACTTTACATTTGTATTATTGCTTACAGTTTGCAAAAAGCTTTTACAGATCATCTCATCTGATTCTCACAACACAAGGGAGGCAGGGCCTACACTACTGATACCACTTTCCATTTCAGGAAATTGAAGCTTAGATAGGTTAAATGACTTGCTTAAATCCACACAGTAAATAAGAGGCAGAAGAGGGGATTTAAACCCGTATCTCCATATGGTCTAAGCTGTCTTGTCTAGAAACAAGAAAACTAAAAATATCTTGACTAATATACTTTCCAAGTATAATATCTGATATAGATAAGTCTTTCAATTCTTTTTTTAAAGAATATAAAACAGCTTTCCTGCCCACAAACCATGCCTTTTAAATCTTTTCATACTAACATTTTTGTATTAGTGCCGAAAGATAATGTGTCTTGCTTATATTGTTTATTTCTTAATCTATATTGTCTCTATATAAAATCTTTTGTATATATATATATATATATATATATATATATATATATATACACATATATATGCATTACATATTATACACACACACACACACACACACACAATCTTTGTGGGTATGAATTAACCTTATATTTTTCTGTTAAAAAAAAAGCATTTAAAGCATTTAAAATGGAGTTAGTATTATTAGGCCAGGAAGCTAAGCCAAACTGATGAAACTACAGGATATATGACTTCACTCATTTACAGTAGAGAGTGTAGATTAAGGCTTGATATCCTGAGTTAAGGCCTTAAAAGTACCCTATTGTGATTCTCCACAAGCAACAATGACTTTCAAGTTGACACTAAATGTGATTTTCTGTCCTTAGGCCAACCTGGTTGGCAGATTGCTTTTATGTAATTCTGTGAAGCTGGCAGGAGATGACTCATATACATAAATGCCTCTTTCAATCAGGAAGAAGGTGTCAGAGGGCGGGTGGGTGGTGTCTGAATGACTAAATTTTAAGATGTTAGGGGTACTGAAAAAAACTAAAAATGAGGGTTTCTAGGAAGATGCATACATGAGAACCTCAGGATTATGTCAATGAATCAAAGGAAAACTTTGAAAAGATTTTACTACATTATTTGAATCCTCCTCCTTATTTCATAGCTCAGTGCAAAGAGAAATTTCCAAAACTACTTGTAAATTAAAAAAACAGCCCAGAGTTTAAACAAGTTCTAGGAATGAGACTTGATTTCAAGATGATAACCTGAAGTATTAAGTACACTATAGTAAAGGGACAAAAGGGTTATGAGTATGAGAAAGTTATGAGGAAGTCACAGAAATTTTTTAGAAATAGACACAGTGGAGGAGTGGAGAAGTATGTTTCTGAGAAAATAAAGTGCCTATCACATTTAAGTAAAATAACGAAACTTTCCTACAAATGGTAGTGATATGGAACAGAAAAAAAAAATCTCTATTGAAATCCTTGAAATGGTTTCAGATAAACATGAAGTAACAAAAAGGCCAAGTATCTAGGTGGTAGTTCATAATAGCCAATGTTCTCAGTAAATGCTCAGTGGAACAGATAAAAGCCAATACAGTAATTGAACTCCCAGGGAAAACTGACCAGGTTGACAGAGTGAAATTCTTCATTTCATGGCTTTGTGTTCTGGTTTTCTCCTAATCCTATTCTTATATATCTGTTGGGTTTTTTCCCGCTAAAAATTTTAAAGGGGGTCAGAGCAAAAAACAAGAACAAAAACAAAAAAAGGGCGGAGCATATATGAAACTGTTAATTATACCCAAGTGTGATCAACATGAGCAAGGAGCCTGGATTCAACAGTGTTGAATCAACAAAGGATTGCAATACTTTTTCGTGCACTATTACTCTGCAGATTATGTTGGTTTATTGGCCTTCCCTATAATATAAATTTATTATTTTCAAAGACTCTATGCTTACTTTCAATTATAGCACCAAAATAATTTCCACTAGTACTGTTTTCTCTTCATATCTGCTTAAAGATTCTATATGAATGCTAAATGTCTCCAGGAAGTTCTGGGATTGTTGTTTGAACTCTTCTACTAGACTTTTTGTTGTTTTTGTTTTCTTGATGTGATGGATTTCTGAGAGAGCTAGAAGCATTATTTCAGAATACTTCTAACATGGTCTGCTACTGTCAATAAAGGTTTTAGAAAATGCAGAATCTTATCTGTAGCAAATCTAAGCAAACTTCATTCCAGTGTTAAGAAGCAATCATTATTTCCCCCAGCCTGATTTTTATATTAGTTGCTTTAAAGAATATATAATCAATTTTCTGTGCAGAGTTGATAGGAAAGAAAATTCCTGTGGGACTAAGTAAAAAAAGGCACGTTTTCACCTTCGTTTGTGTTAGTGTAGCATTAAGAGTGTATCTTCTAAAGTTAAAAGTGAGTTTGTATGATTTATCTTAATGAGGGTTTGGTTACTATTGTAGGCTTACTATAATTTACTTTTATAATTTGTTAAATGTAATGGCTCTTGAAAAAGCCAACATACCAGAGAAGTGATCATACTTGTATTTTTCAAAGATGTCATACTGTCATTAAGTTTCCTGAGAGAGATCTGAAAGTCACCAAAACTAGGAATCATCTATTCAGAATGAGGGAGAAAAACATGTTGATCGAGCCTGTAGATCTGGCAATAGACTGTGGTACAAACAGTGGCATTTGGGACACAAGTACACCTCAGACCTAACATATCGTGAGTATCACTGCCCCAAAAGATAGACAGATAGTTGAGGGAAGTAAGATTGAGTGGTTCAAAATCTAAAAGGCAGAGAGTCAGACAGGGTTGGGTTAATGCTCTTCTATTTACAAGCTGTACAACCTTGGGTATGTCTGTGTCTCAGTCTACTCTTTTGTAGAATGACACCTCTTTATGCGAATGCTATGAAGAATGATTGAAATAGTCCATGGAAGCACTAGATCAAGTAATCAACTTAGAACACATAATAAGTCTTTACAAATGTTACTTCCTCTTCTCTTTACCTTTCCTAATGAATGCTCCTACAGCAACAAAAGGCAAACCAGCACTTGCAAGGTATATTTGAAATTGGGTCCAGTAGTGTTGGTTTAGTAACGTGGGTTTTTAAAGTAACTCTCATCATAGTGTATTTATTGCCAATTCTAATTAAAGCTAACATATATTGAGCAATGGGAATTTAATGTTTATTAGGCTTTGTGGTAAGGACGGATGATCTCATGTAACCTATTCAACTACTCGTATTATCTCAATCTATTCAACCACTCACTGAATTAGGACTACTGTTTAATTGGCTTTACAGATGAGGAAACTGAGGCACACAGAGGTTAAGTACATTTGGCAGAAGTTAAAAACTGATTTTTTTAAAAAAAATCTTCATGTATTTTTGAGAGAGAGATAGAGTGCAAGTCGGGGAGGAACAGAGAGAGAGGGAGACACAGAATCTGAAGCCAGCTCCAGACTCCAAGCTGTCAGCACAGAGCCTGATGCGGGGCTTGAACTCACAAACTGCAAAATCTGAACTCAACTGAAGTCAGATGTTTAACTGACTGAGCCACCCAGGTGCCTCAAAACTGAATTTTAATTTAGTTTAAAAAAGGGAATATGGGACTTCCTTTGCAAGAGGACTATGTGATTTGGGGATTACATGTCCAAAGTACTAAATCCATATTAACTTTCAAAGCCTATATTGAAAGCATTCATAAACTATAACACAATTCCATGAAGAAAAGCTGTGGTGGTTTTGGAAGCCAGTTCTCCATGTACTCTCATGTTCATTCCTGCATGTCTTGTGAGAGGAAGCGCTGACTGCCTTTGCTTTGTACTGTCTTCTCAAAGCTGTTTGTAGAGCAAACAACCTTGTAAGACAGAGACAGTCCTCCTTGTGAGCAAAGGGCAAGTTTGCTTACTTTCCAGTATAAAAAAGACTGTCTACCTCTGGGGCAAAAGTCATGCAAGCTTACTACCCCTTATAAAAGATTCATTTCCTTAGATTAGGGTTCCTCTCCATTATGCAACTCACTGCCTGTGCAGATATTAATCATCTGGAACTCTTCCCATCACCCTTCAGGAACTGAGACTGGAGAACCAGCTCATATGTGGATACTCTGGCTACTGCTATTGCTGTGAGTAATAAACTACCTTTTGTCATTATCCATGAAACTGGCAGGCTGACTAGTTAGCTTGCAAGTAGGGGTGAAATCTCAGACCCTTCACAGTTCTTAACACGTGGCAAAAGGAAAATTAAACATGCAAGGACAGCAAAAGATCCAATTTATTTAAGGTATTATCTAAAGCATCTGCACAAGGATACAGGTGGGAAAACAAATCATCCCCAAAGGCTGTGCTTTATAATGAACCAGAGAAGCTTTGGATAGGAATTTGTGTGTCTACATGGAAAAAAAAAGTAGAAGGCATATTGCTTGAAACCATGGAAAACTAATAAATAAACATGGCTGTAAACAGCTTTCTAAAGACAGGTACACTGTGCTGCACATGATTTATATGTTTGCTTCTGGCTTGAAAATGAACATCGGTACTATATTCACAAAAGCTTTTAAATTCTTCTGAGACTGAACACTGCAGGAAATGTTTTTCATGTCTATATTCTTACAAAGCCAATAAGCTGGTTTGTAACTATATGCATCTGGCAAATTGGGTGGAGAAAGAAGGGTTAATTTACTGTGAGGTATAATTCACAGTTAATAAACTGTAACAAGTATCAGTAAGTAAAGAAATAGTGTCTTAATGGGGATATAACAAAGCGGCATTTTCTTCCTTTAAATGTACTTAATTAACACAGTTCGTCCTCTGGGGGGCAGGAAATAATGAGACCATAACAGCCCTTGCCTCTGGATCTTACTAAGTCTGTATAAGAGCAACAAATTACTACACATGTAACAAATCCATCTTGTTATATGTAAAAGATCTTGTCATACAGACATTTTAATTTAGAAATAAGTAAATTTGTGAAAAACTAAACAGCACATTTTAGAACTCAATGCACTTTTATATCTACAGATAATGCAATCTACATGATTGTGACATGTACTGAGAATAATGGATGTATAAGTATAAAAATCTTCCATAAGATGCCCCATAAATTGTAGGAGATAAAAGGGGGCCAACATGTAAATATCCAATGAATGTCAGGCACAAACTCATTTAGACTTCTTCAGACTTCATGAGGTAGATATTATCATCGTGCCTACATTAAAGATTAGAAGACTGAGGTTCAGATGGATTAAGCAACTTGTTCAGGTCTCACAACTTCTGTGGACTTGAGATTTGAGCACAAGTTTGCTCAAGTCTGAAGCCTTATCTTTTTACTATACAACTATTCCTTGTGTGATAGAGAACGAGAGGTTCTAGGAAGATAAATTCATTTATTATCCTGGATTCATATTATTCATCATAACTTCTTTTATATTAAGTTCATTTATTTATTTTGAGAGTGTGTGCATGTGTGGCGGGGGCAAGCAGAGAGGGAGAGAGTGAATCCCAAGCAGGCTCCTTGCTGTCACTTCAGAACCCCACATGGGGCTTGATCTAATGAACCATGAGATCATGACCTGAAGTGAAATCCAGTTGCATGCTTAACCCACTGAGCCACTCAGGTGCCCCCATCATAACTCCTTTAATTAATTAATCCAGTGACATTTATTGGGAGAACCTATGTGTATTACTTTGTGGTAGCCAGAGTGAAGGACATAAAAAAATGCCACATAATCTTACCACGAGGAGTCTATAATCTGATGGAAAAGCATATATATAATGTGAAATGTAAAATGGAGGACAGTTTGTGATCCAGAACTTCAAATGAGACTTTCATGAATTAATTTAGGAAGAGGACATTCCCTAAAAATAAAGAATGAGATAAAGAATTCATTCGGAGTCTCAGCCATTTCTGTGACATCTAAATATATCTCAGCTATGACCTTAATGATGAAGTGCCCCAGGGCTTGTCATCTTATATTCTCTTCTCTACTGTCTTTTCCTAGGTGATTTCATCCAGTGCAAGGGCTTTAAATACCATCAATATGCTAATGAGTTTTCAATTTATATCTTTCCACCTGACTTCTCCCTGAACTCCAGACTCGCATATCCAACTGCCTGCCCATCTCCACTTGGACACCTAAAAGACATCATACACTTAACAAGTGTAAAAGAGAACTCTTGATTTTTTTTTCCCCTTTCATAATAAGTAACACCATGAGACAGGCACTGTCCTAAGTACTTTACTTGTATTTAATCATTTAATCCTTCAGGCACACCTAGGAGGTAACTACTATGATGGTTCTAGTTTTACATAAAAGGAAACTGAGGCACAGAAGCTAAGTAGCCTGGCCAAGGCTGGTAAGTGAAGATGGGACATCTTAGTCTTTGTCTACAGTGCATGCTCTCACAACCACGGCAGGATGCTCCTCTCCTTTCTGTGTTCCCCAACTCAGGGAACACACCCCTGACAGGCCAATCTTAAGAGTTATCCTTAGTTCTACTCTTTCCTGAAGCTCCTCACATACCATCCATTAGCAAGTGCTTCCAGCTGTACCTCGAAAATATGTCTCAAACCTGTTACCTTCTCACCATCTTTCTTAGCACCATCAGTACTTAGCTGGTCTATAATGGCCACTTACCTGGGGGGCTCACCTTCCATTTTCTCTATAGTCCATTCTCCATATGATAGCCAGTATGATTTTTTTTTAAATGTAAATCAGACCTTATCACTACTTTGTCAAGGATCTCCGATGGCTGCTCCTTGAAATTAGATAAAATCCAAACTCCTCTCCATGGTCTACCAGACCCCATACAGTTTCTCCCTGCCTGCTTTTCTGAACTAATCTCACCTTAGGCTCTTTCACATCCACTGTGCTCCATTCATGCTGGCCTCCTTTTTCTCTCCCTTAACCACACTAAGCTTGTTCCATAGAGTCCCTTTGCATGGAACTCTTTTACTCCAGATCTTTGTATTCATGGTAGGCTGGTCTCTTTGAAGTCTCAGCTCAAATGTCACATCAAAGAGGATTTTCCTATCCAGCTTCTCCAAATCAGAACTCCCCTGTGCCTACCCCTAGCACCTTCCACCACTCTTAACCTCACTGAATGTGAGTCATTGTTTTCAGAGCTCTCTCATCTCTACCCAAGATTATTTTATTTGTTCACTCATTTATATGTTTATTGTCTGTTTATTCTCATCAGAGAGGTAAGGTGTATGCTGGCAGTGAACTTGTCTGTTTGGGCCACCACTATATCACCAGCTCCTGCAAGAATGCCTGGCACATAGTAGACACCTATTAATATTTTTGGAGTAGATGAGCCAAATGGTCTCATTTTCTTATACCTCGAAGTTATTTAGAAGAACTAATTTTACTCATGTTGGAACTCTTTCCAGAGTGCTGCTCGAATATTCTCTCCCAGTTCATGGTATGTTTATAATATGAACTGCTTAAATTTACTTAGGGCATATTGGAACTAAGTATTTGACAGCTACAGTAACTCTCACAGGTAACACACATGCTACGAAGTTGGTATTGTTCTCATTTTACAAATATGGAAACTGATGGTGAGAGAGGTTAAGAAAATTGCCCAGAGTTACTCCACTAGAGAGGGCAGAGTTAAGATCTGGACTCAGGTTGATCTATCTGACTTTAGCTCCCATGTTCTTTTCGGCAGACATATTATGCTCAGCTATGTAACTGGCAAGGAAAAGTAAATAATCAGAAATAATCAGAAATGACAGTGAGCTTTTCAGTCTATAAAAATGTGAAAGCCAAGAGAAGAGTGATTGAGGTCTAGAAATGTTTGAGGGTAGAACAAAATGATCAGAGATTTTGGAAGAGCTAGGGACTGGGAAATTTATTTCAAATTAAAAGTAAGCTTATGGGATGCATCACAACAACAAATGGTAGAAAATAATTACATAAAGATCTTTTAGATATTTAATTAGTTATGTTATAGATGGATAGTAGGTTATTTAGGGAAACCGGAGTGTCTTGGAATTATATCCCTCATCTGACGTGCTGAAGTCAGAAAGCTCACCCACACCTTCTCACAACATGCCCTTCATTAGAGCTGTCAGGCAAAGCATACCAGGTGGGCCGATGGTGGAATTCTAGTCTCAGGAAAAGGATGTTCTGCTCACCCTATTTCACTATACAGTTACTCTGTTCAGATTAGTTGGTGCTGGGAGCTTAGTAGTGCTTTAAAGACATTCATAGTTAGAACTTGTAGAAACCTTAGAAATGATTAAATCCAACTCCCTTATCTCAGAAAAAGAAACTAAGCCCAGAAATTATAATTTGTAACGTTTCCACATTCATAGGTTCACTGCATTCTCACAATGGCCCTCTGACTAACGTGGTGCATTTTTTCCATTCCCATCTTTATAGGGCAGAATGAGGTTCTGAGTTGTTACATGTCAGTGAGCCAGTCACTGCAGGGACAGTGTGTGGGGTGCTGTGACTTGGTATCTTCTGAAAGAGGTTGCATATGCATTCTCCCTATCTATGAATGAGGTTATTTTAATTTATTTAAAAATATTTTATTTTTTAATTTTTTTAATGTTTATTTTTGAGAGACAGAAAGAGAGAGAGAAAAAGAGAGGCAGGCAGAGAGGGAGACTAAGCAGGCTACAGACTCTGAGCTGTCAGCACAGAGCCCTACAAGGGGTTCAAACCCACGAACCGGGAGATCATGACCTGAGCTGAAGTCAGACCCTTAACCAACTGAGCCACCCAGGTGCCCCTTTATTTATTTTATTTTTTAAGTAAACTCTATTCCCAATATGGGGCTCGAACTCATGACTTCATGACCCTGAGATCAAGAGTCTCATGCTCTACTGACCGAGACAGCCAGGTGCCCCAAGTTTCTTTTAATTTAATTATAAGAATTTTCATGAGGTTTTCTGGGAATATTGATACATGAAGGTTATATATCAAATTAGAAACATACTGTTCTATTCATGGACTGTGAAATAAAAGGGAAAATGATAACTGACTACAGAGACTGTAAGCATAAGGAAACTAAATCCTCACTTTAATTAAATGAATGAAAATAATTTCTGACATGTTAAATTGGGGGGAATAAAGTGCAGAGACCATCACCTCCAACTGGTACATGTCTTTTTCTTTGTGAAAAGATAGTACTGTATAGATCAATAACAACAATTAACATCCTAATGGAAAAATGGACAAAGGGCAATTCTTAAAAGAAAAACAAATGGGCAATAAACATATATGATCATCTCAACACTGTCATAATTACATAAATCTAAAAATTTTTAAATTAATGAAATAAAATAAAATAATAATAAATTAATGAAAAAAGTGCATGTATTATTTTACATATTTGAATACAATGAAAATTTATTTTCATTTTGGACAAAACAAACAAACCTAGCCCCCTCTAATTGTAGTTTCTTGGAGACAAATGTTTAGAGCTTCCTAACACAAAATTTCTTTTCTTCATTAAAAAAAATTCCCCTTGTTAACAATTTTTGGGGGAACCTGTATCCTACCTATAATTCAAGCTGGGGTACCTCTGTCCTACCTATAATTCAAGCCAAAACTTTGTGATTTCTTTGATATCACATTATAAGCACATTCAGTTACACTTAAAAGGATATATCCCACACTTCCTTCTCATTCTCCCCCTCCCCCCACACATCCCCCCTCCCCACCCTGGTCCTTCTTTCCTCCCTGTTCTTTTGCTCCCCGCCCAAATACCACTTCCCTATCCTAGTTCTTAAACCTCCTGCTCAGGGACTTCTTTACCTCTGGAGTCTTTCTTCTGACTGACCTGATATTCAAGTTCCTGAAAGATCACAGAAGCAATGCATCTTTAATTACTTTACTTTGTTAAAATTATCCATTAGTCTTCTTATTAGCTCATACTAGGCCATCCATTTGTTGGAATCATTTTCTCAATCCTCTGCTTCTGTGCCTTCATGTAGAATCTACTCTATCTGCACAAGAAGTTTCACATGTATACACATTTGCTAAAATATTGTCATGCAGTCTTACTGTATGGTATGGCTAAAAAATAAGTGAAAATAAGAATTCTTCTGGCATCAAGTTGAAATTAGTCACAAAACTATTAATTCTAATTCTGTTATGGTCTCTTTCCATTATATATTTGCATATATATGTAGAATTAAATATTTTTTATATAAAATAATTTTCTCTACAGAGAAAGGTAATAGGATCTATGTCTTTGTATTTTGCAATAATATTGAATCCAGTTTATTTAAATCAGTATTTCCCCAAATGGGCATGTTTATCAACTGCATTTGAATCATCTAGGTAGGCATACTAAATATACCCATTCCTGGGCTCTCCCTAGATCTACCAAGTCAAAATCTATGAGTGTAGGATTGGAAAATCTGCATTAAAATTTTTTTATTTGAGAGAGAGAGCATGAGCAGGGGAGAGGGGCAGAGGAGAGTAAGAGAGAATCTCAAGCAGGCTCTATGCTCAGTGCAGAGCTGGATGCAGGGCTTGATCCCACGACCCTGGGATCATGACCTGAGCCAAAATCAAGAATCAGATGCTCAATGACTGAGCCACCCAGGCGCCCCATGGGAAATCTGCATTTTTTAAACAAGCATTTTGAATGATTATTTTGCCTTTCTGTGAATTAGGAACTCATGAAAATAGTCTCATCTTGATAAGTGAATAAATACATCTAAACATCTCTGAGTGACTGTTTAAGATGCAGCTAATGGTAAATTCTTGGATTGTTTCCTTAAAACAAATACTGTAGCACCCTGATTTTTATTCATTTGTAAATTACAACTTGACTAATCACCGATGACTTTAAATACACCTGTATTTTAGGCTCATCAACAATAAAAATACAAACTGTTGAATATGGATTGGAGTATGCCACATATGACAATATGTGGGTGACTTGAAGGGTTAGTCCAATAATGATTTTGCTCCTTAGAGACTTTCAGTTAAAATAGCCTGAAAACTGTTGCTGGCCTAAAAATAAAGATGTGCAGTTAATTATCTTCCTAGGCTCTCTTTGTTCTTGGGGATGTTGCACTGACATTGTGTCAATTTCTAAGTACACAGCATTGAACGCTAGGCCTCTGCTTCTGCTCTGAATTATCCCAAAGGATGATGAACAGCCTCCTGTCGCTGGCATCCATTAGAGACTGATCCCATTTAGGGAAACAGAACTTTTTTGAGTACAATGAACAACTGGGTCTTCTCTGAGAATGACGACTGAATACAAATTAGTTTTTGTGAAGTTGCAAGTGACAATGATTTTGGAGATCTAGCATCAGTGAGGAAGTTCTAACAAGATTGAAAATTACAGATTTCCTTTTTCATTGTTCATTTGTCCCTCAGTCAGATCACTGACAATGCCCTATTTCAGATAAGAAATAATAAAGTTTGGGAAAGTGTTTTCTCTCTTTTACTCCCTTTAAATGCTTATTACATTTCTATAGCAGATTAGCAAATTATGCAAAAATCTTTTGAATATTAACCTAAACTATTTTTGGCAAAGGAAATATACGAGTTAAAATGAATTTTCATTATAATACCTTTTTGGTTTTGAAAATATTGTCAGATAATTTTTGTTAAAATGTTACACAAAATGTCTTAAAGGTATTTTTTCAGTATGTCAGAAATCCATGTCTGGCAGCGCACAGCTATTAACTATCTTGATGACAGCAACTCTAACCTTTGAACATCTTATTGTCTAAACCACTCAATTCAATTACTTGAGAGTATCAAGTAAGTTGTCTTTCTAGGTGAGCTCAAATACCTCATCCCTTAGGATTCCTAAGAAAGGAATGGCTCTGCTATCTGTTGTTTTGGTGTATTAGATTATTTCATTCAAGATAAAGATAGTGAAGAACCACCCCCCTCCCCTGCTCTTTTTTGGATAGATGATTTAATGCCCCAACCAGCTGGTTTAATCTCTACAAACAATGTTTCTTCTTTTTTTCTTTTTCTTTTTTTGGAAAGCTATTCCTACTCAGTATATATAGTTTGGAGAAAGAAAAATAGAGACAGAAAGTTACGTAAAAATAAATATGTAAATCTAAATTGGGAGAAAAGAAGCAATGCTATACAAATCCAAACACCAGAGAATCAAAGCAGGGTAGCAAAAGGGAGAAGGGATAAACACATGCAATAGATCTCCATGGTTTTTGGATTAGGGTAATTAGGGTAGGGATTCCAAAGAGAGAAAGGCTGATAAAATAAAAGTACTAAATCTGAGGTGAATGTAAGATAAGATAAAATGAAAAGAGAAAAAAAAAAAAGCATAATGAAACAGGTGACCAGTGCTTTAGTAACTGTGTGGTAGTCCTAATGACTTTTAAATTTGTTTTTTTTTTTTTTTTTTAATTTTTTTTTTTTTCAACGTTTATTTATTTTTGGGACAGAGAGAGACAGAGCATGAACGGGGGAGGCGCAGAGAGAGAGGGAGACACAGAATCGGAAACAGGCTCCAGGCTCTGAGCCATCAGCCCAGAGCCTGACGCGGGGCTCGAACTCACGGACCGCGAGATCGTGACCTGGCTGAAGTCGGACGCCCAACCGACTGCGCCACCCAGGCGCCCCTTAAATTTGTTTTTTAATTAGTCTAATAATGGATGCACTTCTAGAAAAAAGTAGTAAATTGATGATAGTCACCTAACTGACTCCTACTGAGCAATCTTTGGGAGCTAAATTTCTTAAACTACCCAAATGAAGAAAGGGTTATTTGTTCTCCCATGTTAAGTTTTAGAGTGTAAGGGATATGATGAGTTTAAAAGCACAATAATTTAATTGTCCTCAATTAATTGGCTCAATTGCTATTGGCTCAGAGAGCTAAATGAATTATTTGATTATATATATGTCATGAAAATTTCATGTCCCAGTGAGAACAGTAGTAAAATCAGTTGGGGGACTGAGTAGCTATATGAATTACTGGCATGATTACATGAAGAGCATAACTTGTGGTAGGCAGAAGAAAAACCTCTCCTCTCCCTCACCAAGATGTCTGAGTCCTAATTCCTGGAGCCTGTAAATATGTTACTTTTTTTTTGGTGAGAAGGATTCTGCAGATGAATCTTGAGATGGGGATTATCTGGGTGGGCCAATCTAATCACATGGGTCCTTAAAAGTGGAAAACCTTCCCGGTTTTAGCCAGAGGGACATGTGGCTATGAAAGAAACGCAGAGAGAGATAGAACACTGCTTACTTTGAAGATGAAGGAAGGGAACATGAGCCAAGGAATGTGGGTGGACTATAGAAGATGGAAAAGGTGAGGCAAGGGATTCTTTCCCAGGGCCTCCAGAAAGGGCCACTGCCCTGCCCACATCTTATACTTAGCCCAGTGAGACCCATGTTGGACCTCTGGCCTTCAGAACTATAAAATAATAAATGGGGATTATTTTATGCCACTAAGTTGGTGGTAATTCATTACAGCAGCAATAGAAAACAAATACACAGATTTTTAGTTATTGGTGTAATTAATTACTAATATTATTTATAATCATTGTAATTTAAGATGAAAATGAAAAAGTACCTAATCTTTTAAGGTAAAATTCCAACATGAACCAAATCAGTAAAATTTAATACTCTTAAAAATTTAGTCCACTTAGAAGTTTAATAAAATAAGTTGATGACATTTCCTTTGTCTATAAACAGTCCATAAATTGTCAAGTATATCTAATAATTTATTTTATATCAACATTATGATTTTAAAATCTCTTTAGTATCTCAGGCTACAGTTGCATTATGCAGAAATGGCCTATAAAAGTTAAGAATAAAAAAAGTGCTTTAGCTATTGGTTCACGTTTCTCAGAGACTGAGACAATATACCAGAATTTTCTTCATTTTTTCTTTTCTTTTTTCTTTTGTGCACTTAAAAAAACGCTAAAAGGCCTGTGTAAAGCATATTAAAACATTATAGGGACTGTAAAATCTGAGTACATACAGATAGAAAAAAGTTAAATTATCTAAATTATGGACAATTTCTGTTATTTAATTAATCTAGTACCAAAAATATCTGTCACTATGCCACCCTAATTCACTATAAACTGCTAAACTGATAACAGTTACCAGAATTGCAGGCAAAAATACCTAGAAAGAAGATACTGTTAACTCAAATCTTAAAGTAAATTCTACCTTATCCATATTATTGCAGTTATAAAGGCCAAGGCCTTCCAAGAAGTGGTTGATACTAAGTTTTGTTCCACATTTATAATTAAATCCACAGCAAAGTTTCAGATATGGCCCATTAGGCTATCACAGACTTGTCATGGATGTAATTTACTATAAAGTAGAATTTGGAAGGAAGGATTTGATATGGACATCAGTACTGTGTTAGGACACAGCTGGGAAGCAACACGAGGTGGAAAAGCTCAGCCTTTGGAGCCAGGTAGACCTGCATTTTGTATTCTGGAACCGCCACTTGCTAATTGTAAGATCTTAGGCAAGTTAGTCATAATATATGAATCTGTTTCTTTATATAAAGTGATGGTACTTATAGTCATTGTTTTATAGGATTTTTGTGAGTGTGAAATGACAACAAATGTAAAATACTTAAAACAATGTATGAACTCAACAAGTATTACCTGTCTGGGGAGTAGAGAAGTACCCTAAGCAAATCATTATAAAATAACTGCATCTTTCATAGGCCTAACATTATAAGCCATCATCACAGAAATACAAAAGAAGATCCCTTTATATTTTGATTTACTTCTTAGAATTATGGAATATTAAAATAATTAAAACTCTAATGACTCAACTCTCAGTCCAGAGAAGGACACAACCCAGTAACTGGTAAATAGCAAAATCTTCTTTGTTTTCTTACTTCCTTTATAAAAGAATGTTTCTTTCATTATTCATCAATGTTGCCCTTGAAATCCCTATCACAGCACTTTGACAGAATAGATGTTAATAATTTTCTGAACTGAATTGAATCTCTCCAGAATCTAGGTCTTTACTCAGAGATTTTACCTTCTAATCTGCTGGTCTAGTGTGTGGAGCTGTCATTGCCCAGTTGACGTCTAGTACCATGTATGATGGCTCTGCTCTTTGTCATGCTTGGAAAGGACTCATGGTATCAGGCCTTTAAAAATGTAACTAGTCACCAAATATTCTGTTTATACATTCATGTGGTGTTCAGCAATAGTATTTGTCTCCTTTAAATGATTTAGAACTCATTGCTTTAGAATGTTAGTGGGCAACAAATAACTACTTAATATTAATAGTAATAGAAATATATTCAATCTCACAATTTAACAAGTTTAACAAAATGTATTAAGTGTATGTTGATAATGGATATGAAATAGTTTTTCCCTTTGCCTAAACTATTATCTTATTTCCTTATGTTAAATTATTGTCCAAAACTATTTCCAGATAATTATTTGTATAACTGCTAGCACACTATGGCTATTAGAGTTCGATAATAATGTTGAGAGTGATATATTTTCCTGTATATGATAAATCACATTATATCAAATATATAAATGTTTTCCACCAAACTAAAAAAGAAAGAAATACTTCATGTACATTCATAAGAACAGTCCCAAATTGCCTAAGTTTTTGACAATTGTAAAATAATTAGGGACCAGTGGATTCTGACATATTCCAGTAGCATATGCATTCAGGTGACTTCTAGGGATCCCTAATCTTCCTAGGATCAGCCATAAGGGTCAAATATGAAGGAACTGTTAACTAAGCATTATAAACTCAAGAAAACTATTTTTCAAAGATGAGGCTGAATAAAGGCATTTACATTCCATAAAAATATCTGAGAGCGTTTACCATGAATCAACTCTAAATCTAAATAAATTGACTTAAAAGAAGTTCTAAAGGATGTGCTTCAAGAAGAATGAGATTCATTCATTCAACAAATATATACTGACCCAGGCACAATTAAGGGAATACCTCAGTGAACAGAAAAGACGAGAAAATCTTACCCTCATGGAGCTTATATTTTAGTAGCCAAAGTCACAAACCAACATGAATAACTAAATATATATGGTATATTCAGTAGTAGTAGTAGTAGTATGTTGTTAAACCTTTACTAACTGGCTCTTTAGGGGAAAAGAAAAGCCTGAATCTGTACATTTGCCGATTTCTGCGTATAAATGCTACCTCCATGCCAAATTTCCAACTGCTGGCTATGTCACAGGGGAGGAGATACACAGTTGTCCTGGTGAGCCTGTGTGAGATCTTGGTGAGCACACGAGTGTGATCGTAAGTTCTACGGAGAAAAATTAGGAAAAGATGGGGAGGTTTAGGGGTTGCCATTTTAAAAAGAATGGTCAGAGAATACTTCATTGAGAAAGTAACATTGAGTAAAGAACCCAAGGAAGTGATAAAGAGAGCCATGCACCAATTTTGGAGAAAACCATTTTAGGCAGAAAGAATAGCGAGTGCAAAACCGCGAAGCAGGAGCTGGGAACAGCAAGGAGGCTACCGAAGTTACAGCAAAGTGAGAGGCTATAAAAGATTGTGAGAATTTAGGCTTTTAGTGTGGGTAAGATTAGAAGTAACTGGAGGGTTCTGAGCAGAAGGACATGATCTAATTTCTATGTTAATGGCCCCATTCTGCCTTCTCTGCTGAAAAGGAGTAGGCCAAACTAATAAAATTTCCATGGTGGTAAAAATAATAATGTCTAAAGTCTTGGATTAAACAACAACAATACAGTTAATGTCCAAAACAAGTAATAATGGCTCATCAGCCAGAGTAGGATAGACATGATTGGAGATAAAGTACTTTGTAGTTTTTGACTGAGGTGTGAAGATACTGATTAATATTAGCACTTGTTTAGCACATATGTTTAAATTTCTGGAGAAACTAATAGAAGAACAGAAATAAAATATATACATTTCAAATCAGGAGTGGGTAGAAAAAAGAAGGAAACTGATAATAAAGGCAATAAAAAACAGAGGAGAAAAAGAAGAAACAGAACAAGTGGGACAAATATAAAGCACAAACTAAGATAGCTCAAATTAATCCATACACAAATTAAGTGTATGTAGATTGATCTTGTTAACTAAAAGACAAATACTGACAAAGTAGATAAAAAGAAAATTAGTTGACAAGTTGTTTTTTAAACTAATTTATAATATAAAGACAGAGAAGAGAGAACAAATATAAAAAGGAGATAATGTATAATTTTCAAATAGTAAACCCCAAAAAGCTATGTCAGCATTAAGGTAATGACAGAATGATAAAATATTAAACTAACGTATAAATATTATATAAATATAAATGTGCATATATGTATATATACACTTAACATAGCTTTAAAATACATAAGGTGATAATTGACAGAAACACAAGGAAATATTTACAATCCACTATCAGAGTTGAAGAATTAAACACACCTCCTTTGGTAACATCAAGTAGTACACCCTGTTCCTTCCCCAACTTCCAGAAAAAGATGAGAACAGTAAGAATACAGAAGATTTGAACAACACAGGTAACAAGGTTGAACTAATAGATATACTTTAACTGGAAAATATTTGTTTTTGTCAAGTACACAAGCAATATTATATCCAATAAAGTGATTCTGGCAAATTTAAAGTATTTTTAGTTTCAAGCAGACAACAGAGCAAATTGCAATTAGAATGAAAATCAGCAAATAAAAGATAAGGAACATAAGAGAAAAAAGAAAGGAATTAGAGAAATATGAGAGTCAGGGAGAGGGGGGATTGGTGCTATGTCGGTTCTGACATCCATTCAGAGCACTATAAATAGTGAACTATCTGGAGAAATTTTTGTTTCCTTTCTATTTTTATGTATGACAGGATAATTGATTGCAGTTGCCTCCCCCCCACCCCCAGACATTTGGTATGTTAGATTCTTTTTCAATGATTTTATGAAGCCTCTGGGTTTACTTTAGCTGGGGTAGGGAATATTCTTATGAGAGTGAAGTCAGACAGCATAGAGATCACCTTTACACTCCAATTACAGCCTCCAGGGGTCGGCCCCTAGCAACACTGAGAAGTCAGCCAAGTCTGTCTTCTGAGCCTGATACCACTTATTTCTCAGACCTTTATGGCTTTTCTTACTTCTATTTTCAGCACTTTCTTTTCCCTAGGCACTCTGGGATCTTTAGTTACTGAGGAAAATAATGATAAAGTCACTGATGACATCGTATTAAAGATTTAAGAACTGCCCTCTCTTAAGGCCACTTTTAGTAGATTTTTTAAGGGGCAATCTACAACAGCCAAATTAAGGTTGGACACATAAGAGACTAGTGGAAAAGACTGGGGGACCGTGGAGGTGGAAGGGGGTGCTGAGTGCTTCCAATCACACTACAGGCACCTCTAGTGTGCTGATATGCCTGGGCTGGTTCCTCATTTTCTCATGGATGTTAGAAAGTTTGTCAAAAAGACAACGTGTGCTTACCTTAATAGGAGGAGGCTGAAACACAGGAGGAAGAGAGTGCTGTATAGCTCTTTGGTTTGTTGAGAGTATAGCTGCAGAGAGTTCAGTAATACTTTGAAAGGCCCCCTTCCCTCTTCTACTTCGCAACAGTCTTAGCGGTGAAATGTTATAGGCTGTGGTCTAAGTCTAAAGGTATAATGGATCTTAGGCCAAGAGTGAATTCATTCTTCTTCTAAATTTTTTTTTTTTCAACGTTTTTAATTTATTTTTGGGACAGAGAGAGACAGAGCATGAACGGGGGAGGGGCAGAGAGAGAGGGAGACACAGAATCGGAAACAGGCTCCAGGCTCCGAGCCATCAGCCCAGAGCCTGACGCGGGGCTCGAACTCACGGACCGCGAGATCGTGACCTGGCTGAAGTCGGACGCTTAACCGACTGCGCCACCCAGGCGCCCCAAATTCATTCTTCTTCTAAGGGAGAATGTGAATTGTTAATGTTCACTTGGTCAAGCTGTGCTTTCATCTATAGCTTTAAAATGCTTTTATGGTAGAAACATCTATTTATACACCACTTTCCCTCGCCAAAACCCTTTCTGCCTACTTGGTCTCAGGAAGTCTAAGAACAGGTCCTAGAACACTAGCAGCTAGGAATATCACAAAACTAGTCCATGGTGAATTTGAGACAAGTCTTGTCCACACAGTTCAATAAAACACACACACACCCCTTTTTCTGACTTCAATGGGACTGAAATTAGTATCGACACTTTTGAAGAACGTATTAATTATCTAAACTATATGTTCCTTCATTCTTTAAGGGCTATGGCTTGGAGCTTATCAATTCTGCAACTAATAAGGACAACACCTTAGGTCTGCATTTTTTTCTTCCTCATGAAGAGTCATATATTTTGTGCCATTTCAGTTTCTTTTATCACTTTGAGGCTCTTTATAAAGTGCTTGTATTATTTAGCAGGTACATAGGTAAACACTGATATTACATTGCTAATTCTAATTTTCCAATTCAATAAGGAAACACATTTTGTTTTTGGTTCCACATAACGAAAAAAAATAACACTTTTGAAATGATTAGTATAATAATTAAAATGTATGTGCTATGCACCATCCTTCTAATTTTGCAGAAAACATTCCATGTCACCTTTAATTTTCTCACATTCCTTTCAATTTTCCTAATAATTCAAATAGGGAAAATAGAATATTTTTCATAAGTGGTAATAATGAAATAAAAGAACTTGATTAAAAATATTTCTATTAATTACATACTTTTAATTACCATATCCACAACCTTTTCCTAGATCAGATGCTCTTTGATCTCTCTTCGTAGGAAAAAAGGTATGGTAAAGTCTCCCTTACCCGAGTTATTTAGGGAGACCTATCATCCCAGTTTGCCTGGGACTCAGTATTAGCACTGAATGCTCTCAGTCCAGGGAAACCAGGATGGTTGGTCACCCTAACTCCAGTTCTCCCTCCATCTAATTTCTCTTCTTGCCTTCACATCAAAATTTCTCCACTGAGTATTCCACACTCTTCTTCTCCATGTCTTAACGCTCCAATTTACTCCTGAACTTGCTGCAACTATGCCTCTGCCTCAATGGTTGCATTCCCCTGGAGTTTGCCAGAATCTCCAATAACCTCCATCTTTTACCAAGGAGACTTGCCAGTCCTTACCTCAGTGGCCTCTGCTGCTGGATTTTATACTGCTGATCACACCCTCCTTGAAGTTCTTTATCCCCAAGGCTTATATAGTAGTCTGCCTTACCCATGGGGGACACATTCCAAAACCAACAGTGGATGCCTGAAATTGCAGATAGTACCAAACCCTATCTATTTTTTTCGTATACATACATCCCTATGATAAAATCTAATTTATAAATTAGGCACAGGAAAAGATTAACAACAATAATACAATAGAATAATTATAAAAATATACTGCAATAAAAGTTAGGTGAATGTGGTCTCTCTCTCTCTCTCTCTCTCTCTCTCGCTCTCAAAATATCTTATTGTACTGTCCTCATCCATCTTGTGATGATGTGAGATGACAAAATGCCTAGCAAGGAGATGAAGTGAGGTGAACGACGTAGGCATTGTGATGTATGTTAGGCTATTACTGACCTCATGACCTTGAGTCAGGAGGATCATCTGCTTCCTGACCATGGTTGACTGCTGGTATCTAAAACTATGGAAAACAAAACCACAGATAAGGGAGGACTACTGTATAACATCATGGTTTCTTAGTCTCTGATACTATTCTTTTTGACTCTTATTAATGAGATCATCTCTCTCCACTTGTTTTCTGAAAGATGCTTTTTCTTAAGATTCCATACTCAGTCTTCTTCCCTTATTATTCTATAAACCCTTTCCCTGGATGATCTCACATACTTTCATGCTTTGAGCCCTTCCCTAGATAGAAACTATACTTGCTATCCAGACTTCTCTTGTGAGCCAACTACCTGCTAAACATCTGTACCTGTATATCTCAGAGGCACTTCGATAATTTAGCATTTGGCCTTTTAATATGGCCTTTTAATTACCTTCACTATGATCTTCTTGCTCTCTCCTCTTTGTCATTGTAATAACCAACTATAATTCACCTATGCTAAAAATTTTAATGTTATCCTTGATTATATTCTTTTTCGTCTCCACTGATCCAGTAAGTTGTTCAATTTTAACTCCTAAATAGTTCAATTGGTCCTTCTCTCTCCATTCTTTATCATTTCCTAGTTTCAAGAAATTTCCTTTTGTCTGAAATCAAAATCCTACTTAATAGAACTTAATAGTTTCAGGTACATAGCACATAGTATAGTGTTTCCTACAGCATTACTTATATAAACCCATGTAGACACCTTTACTATTGTATTTACCACAAGCAAACTATTACCTACTTATCAGCGCCCCACACCCACCCCCAAGACTATAAACTTCTTAAGAGAGGAGTAATGCTTATTTACCTTTGTATCCCCAGTGTGTGCCTCTGTGCCTGGCATGTGGTATGGCCCAATCAGTTACTGAGCAGGTAGATGGTCAACCCAATCACCAACTATGTGCTTTCTGGGCTTTATTACTATCCTTCCCCCACCCTCTCTTCTAAAGGAATGGGGCTGTGGCTTATGATTCTACCTACATATTATCAAAAATACTTCACATGTATATGCTTAATAACTAGTTACAGAATGAATAAATGAAAGAAAGGAAGAAAGAAAGAAAGAAAGAAAGAAAGAAAGAAAGAAAGAAAGAAAGAAAGAAAGAAAGAAAAAATGTTTAGACTCTCAGGGTAACTGCATACAATGAATTAATGTTTTGATGCTCAATCACAGATATAACTTACAAGTAGTTTAAAAGCTCAAATAATTCTAAATATACTTTCCTTTAAGCCTTCAGATTGGTTAGAAAATATATTCCCACATAAATGAGAAATTCATTAAATATTTTGTACATGCTGAATTCTTATTAAATGTGTTCAATTGTAATGTGTTTAATTTTTTATACCCCTTAAAAATGGCTTAACCTTGAGAGTACTAAAGGCGTTTTATATTTTGTATAACTTTAGGGATATAGTAGGTTTGCATATAAAACTCAGAGATTTATCTAGCACATGTTTAAATGGCATAAGAACATATCTTGCCAGTTTTAAAGAATTATACTTCAGAAATAAAACTTTAAAAACATTTTTATCATAATATTTTGAAATGAAAATATTGGAAGAGAATTATATACTGTTTGTAATTTTCAAGTGCATAATGTTTAAACTACTAACTTGGTTTTAATTTAGCTACAATTTTCAAAGCATATTTCATAAGACTTAATGAAAAATTAGGTACAACTTCTTTATTAATTCATTTTTATTGAGTTAAAAAGAAGAGTCTAAAATATTGTTAAAAATATGGATTTTTTTCTTTTCAGTTTTCACACACTCTTGTAACATTTAATGGTCCCTCTGGTATTCTTAGCTCATTTAACTAGTGTGATGAACATTACTATTATTTGCCAGATGTATAGTGTCTGTAGAAAAGAATGCAGTTTTCAAGATTTTTTTTCCATCTGATTTAGTCCTTTGTATTTTACCAGAAGGTCAAAGCTGTACAGAATTTTAAAAAATATGTATCAAAATCTCTCCTTTTACTTTTATGAGAAATCATTATGCAGTACAAGGAAGATAGAAACCTATAGTATTTTGAGTGGGAAAGTAAGATAAGTGTAGATTATTTTCATTTAAATTTTATTAACATTAAACAACCCATTGTTTATATAACACAATTCATTCACAATAATCAACTATCTTCAAATAAGTGTTTTCTATTTAAGGGCAGTAGTTTTACACAATAAAAAAATTGGATAGCATTTAAATGAAGCATAATGGGCTTCATATATGTACCAGAAGTGTTCAATGAATTCTGAAACTTAATTTAAATACTTATGTTTATATACGAATAAGTAAGCTTGTATATTCATAGCTCTCCATATTTAGTAGTGCTGATTTTCAGTTTCAAAAAAATATAAGAGAAAATGAGTTGCACATTTGACTTCCAAAAATATCTGAACTTGCTACTTATGAGATATTTAATTGTTGAAAATTTGTGGGAGTATTTATTTTCATTAAAACAAATTCACTTTGATTTCATATTTAAATGAACTAAAGTCTTAGTAAGAGTTTTCTAAGGTAGATAGTTTCTGGAAAGTTAAGTAAACAAGTTGGTTTTTACTCTAGTTTTACATACACATAGAAAAACACTTCAGGATCCTGCCACACTCAATCCTTTAGCACAGCTTTCATTTTTCTTAATTCAGAGAGAAATAGCCCTATATCTCAAATATAGCTGAGGGTAGCCAATTCATCCCAGTTTGCCTAAGACATTCCAATAAAATGAAAATCCCACGTCCTGGGAAATCCCATAGCCCCAGAAAATCCGAGACAGTTGGTAAACCTACTGAGAGATAACCTAAACTTTGAAACTTTGAGATAAAAAGCCTTACCTTAACGTCATTGGTGTTCATTCTTGTCCCCTCCTTTCCCACAAAAATATCATCAATATCCACAAGAATATACCTGTCCAAGGACAGTGTCAGCCTGTTTCCTGACAAGAAGGAGACAGCATCTATGAAGATGAGCTTGTGCAACCAAAAGTTCAAGTTGTTGCCAAAAAAAACTCTTTGAATTCCATCATGAAGTCCCAAGTCATGTATGACAGTGGCATAAAAAGCACCTTTAGAGATAGGAGGAGAAAGGTTTTCTGGGGTCTTTACTTTGGCAAATATTACCGGTTGGTAGGCTGAGTGATTAATCTGGAACACTGTCCAGTCAGTTCCAGGTAAAGAACCTTTTTCAAGTTTGGAAGATTTGGTCACACGAAGCAATGGAGAATGAGGATTAATACAACAATCTTTTACTGCAAGATTTCCGTATATGGAAAAAGGGAAACCTTTTAACTGAAAGCTCTGTGAGCTCTTCTCACTAGTTTTGTGGAATCCAATGACACCCACACCATATTCCACACAGTATTTATCTAACAGGCTTCGGTTCCAAGAGTCCATGTTTATATACTTTAATATATTCTCATAAATAACGAGAATGTATTTGCCTTTAGCTTTTTCTATAAGTGCTGGGAGATCCCCCTTTCCAGGAGCAATTTCAATGTGATACTGGAATCTACTCGATTCTAGAATCATAATTATGTCTTGACCAAGTGATGAGTATTGGCTCTCCACAAACACCAGGACTGTGGGGTCTGTCTTCGGGGCATCAGAAAGCTTCATTGTCTTGACTTCCATGAGCCTGTATGGTGGGTGCTGGAAGTCCCCACAGTCTACTTCTGACATTAGCTCAGAGGGTTCATTTTCCTGTTTGTAGCCACTGTACAGGTAATATGCAGAAATAATAATGCTCACCATACAAAATGTGGCAAGCAGAATAACGGTCCTTTGAAAGTGTCTGTGAAGCTTCATGATAAAACTCATGCTGTATATGCTTTCCTCAGACTGTTCCAATAGAAGCACCATAAAAAAGAAGAAAAGATGGTGTTCAGCTACTTTTCCAGTCTCAGTCGATAGTTTATGTCACCATTGCAGCGCATTTGTATCACTTGATCAGGACTCACAGAAAATATAGTCTGAAAAGCAGAATAAAATAGAATAGGATATCATACATTCATTCTGCAGTATTAAGTGAGCAAGGTTTTGTCCTGCTGATTTGCACAAATGGCAAGCTGTTAGGCAGATGGACTGGTGTATATGGTTGGTAAGAAAGCCTTTTTGTTTCTCCCATAGTGTATGGTTAGCAAGAAAACCTCTTTTTCTTTTGCCCAGATCTGGGTGAGGACATGGGAAGGACAGAAACAGGAAAATCTCTATCCTTTGTATAGAAAATACACTGGGCTAACAAGAAATTTCCTTTTATTCATTGAGCTTTGCATCAAACTCTGTAATATATAACTAAGACCCCAAAGAGGTCACTGGAGCCACACACTGCCACATCATGTAATGCACACACACTGCATATGTATTTAACTACATATACTGAAAATTCAAAGAAGTTTGGACATATTTCATTAAGTGCTCCAATTAAGACATTAGATTCTGATTTTTGGAAAAGAGCTCATTAATTACATGAAAAAAGTACTATATAAGTGTTTTTTTTAAATCAATGAAAATAACTAAAACTTCATGAAATACCTTGTCATGCTATAGTTTCGAATCCCTTTAAAGTCTTACTAATCTTAGAAAAATGTAGTAGCTTTTGAAAGATAACAAGAAAGAAAAATGAGGGCTTCTTAGATCAGAAGTTTATTAGAGTCTTATGGTCCTGGAAATATCATAGAATACAAAAAAAAAAAAGATTAAGAAAGGTACTATCCATAAGGTAGGCTGAAAGGGTTCACTGCACCTCTACCTCTTATTAATTGTGTCACTTTGGCCCCAGTACCTTCTAAGTAAAATTATAAGGTTAGAATAAATGATCACCAAGAACATTCTGGCTCTAAGATCCTGTGATATTCACCCATGAAATTAGCGGTGAACAGTACTTTGAATAATGTATGTTTATCTTTATGAATAATACATTCTGGAGTATAACTGTAGGATGTTTGTAGGATAAATAGGATACTTATAAATAGGATATTTATCCTGTAAATTATATATTGTAATTATTCATTCAAATGTTTAGGGTACTTATGTCATTCATTCAAATATTTCTATTTAAAACATAAATGGTCAACATAGTGAATTTTTAAAGCGTCCAAAATTATAGATACAGTGACTAGCATGACAATAATATATGGTTGCTGATTAGAGACAAATGACTGTAATGAGACAAGAAAAGAGACCATGGCAAGTGGGGAAGTCTGTATCAAGGGGACATAGGATTTGGGTAGAGTCTTGAAGGAGGAGGGTAATAAAAGTAGGCATCTGAGATAGAGGAAACTTTATAGAGGCAGGAGTGAGAACCATATTGGGCAAGGAATACTGATGAGGAGTGGAAGGCAATGGTATGAAATACCTAAAAAATAAATTTTCACAGAGTATAGGTAACTCAGGTTATGGAGAGATTTGATAGTGCAGAAATTCATGGTTGAGAAAACCCACATGGAACCTTTATACTTTTCTGATTTGGAGAATAACATGAGAAGCATGAGATTTTTCAGGAAAATGAACTGATAATCAATACATGGAAGATATCCTAGAGCACTGTCAGAGTCAAGGCTGGCAAGCCAGTGCAGGCTCATTTCTCATAAGCCAGCCACTGTTAGTGATCATAGGTCAGGAAGAATGTGGGAAGGGACAAGTCTGAGGGACGCTGCAAAGAAAGAAGGAGCAGAACATGTGGGTCTGTGGTACACCACCACTCTGCCAAGTAAAATGCCATCAAGTGATCTGGCATGCTTGAAAATAAGCCTAATATAAAGGATAACATTCTGCTCTTTTAAACATTCTAGTGTAGATGTAGGTATAATTTAAGCAGATCAAAATTACCAGGACAACTGAGAGTTTCCATTGTAATTGTAGTTATTTTATTTTGAAAAGTAATTGCACTTTAAAAGTTATGTACATACTTATAAATAATATAATATTCTGGAGTATAACAGCAGTATACAAAATCTCACATCTTTCTATGCCTCCATTTCAATCTTAGCTGCGGAGTGTTTTTGAATAGATACAAAATGTATTACCACATTTTGCATTTCAGATAGCAGTGTTTCCTAGTTTGTTCTTATTGTCGAAGTGAAGGCATGTAACTCATACTAATCTCATCTGTGATGAGGCAAAGTGGTGAGGAGTATTTGCTCTCAGTATGTAGGATGGGTATGAGGAACCTATCAAAGCTACCTTCTCCATTAGCAAATAGGAAATACTGAAAGACATCTCTTTTCCATTAACCTCTTCAGGTTTCCTCCTGAAGCCAAGGGTATTCCAATGTATGGCTCTGAGGGTAGGATTTGGTCTAAGATATTTAAATGGATACATTAAGATTCTCTAAGTTTCATCTAAACCTTTTTGACAGCGTATCTCATTTTGCTGTGGCCAAATTTGGTCTCTAGTATTGACTCTTAAAAGTTCCTGTTCCTGCTGCAACCTCATCCACCAACAACTACTTCCCATTCTCTGTATGTCTATTAGCTATGAAAATCTCAGAATGGACTGCAATGTTGCTGTCACTCCTTTTGCATGGGATGACACTGTAGCAGCTTTTCCTGAGCCCTTCACTTGTGGGGCATCACCAGGTGGGGAAGACAGGTACATGTGGAAAACTAAGCCCCTCCACACAGTTCCCCTGTGAAATCTTCTCAGATGGAGCTGACCCTCCAAACTTGGTAAGGCCAGCAGTTACACATGGCCATTGTAGAAATGATATCTTCTTTGCAATTCTTGACTATTGTAATTAAAATGTTGTTTAAAGTCAGTCTCCCTTGTCTAACTGTAGACCCTAAGAGAGTGGAGATAATGCCTCTTTTGTCTATCATTGAGCCCCTAGTGCCAGGCACAGGGTAAGCACCCAATGACTATTTGTAGAATCAGTTGAATACAATGGCATATTAACCTTAGAAGTTAATTCGACACTTCTACTTTATTCTAATGTCATATTTATATTTAAAGTTACACATTACTATTAATATGATTATAATTATCTATACATTAGCTGGATTTAATGTCTTTTTTACTTAATACTAAGAAAATATAATCATACCATCCTAACATAGGATAAAAAAAGCCACTATGGTAGATATTAAATCTGAAACCGCCCAAAGATACTGATCAATTGATTATTCTGCAATCAGTCATTGGGAATTTGTTGAACACTCACTTTGGGCTTAGTGCTGTATTAGGTGCAGGAGACACCACAGAAGTAGTATTAAGAATTACTCTTGTCTGCAGAAGCATGGTCTCCATTGGGGAAAATGACTTGTGAAAAAACAGCCAACACTATGTTTCACATACTAGGTAGTGATTTATGCTATACAGACTATGTTTGTACAGACAAGTTTCAAAGCAAAGAGCAAGAAAGATTAATGAAATTTAGGAAAGCAGTTTTTAACAGTGATGGTGCTTGAGGGGGGCATGGCGTGATGAGCAAGATCTGGATATGAGAATGGGATGAACGTGTCAGGAAAAATACCTGGTGAGGGGTGTGCCTGGCTGGCTCATCAGCAGAGCATGGGACTCAATCTTGGGGTCATGAGTTCAAGCTCCACATTGGGTGAGCTTATTAAAATACCTGGCAAGTTTGGGGCACCTGGGTGCCTCAGTCGATTAAGTGTCTGACTTCTGCTCAGATCATGATTTCACAGTTCATGGGTTCAAGCCCCAAGTCAGGCTCTGTGCTAACAGTGCAGAGCCTGCTTGGGATTCTCTCTCTCGCTGCCCCTCCCCTACTGGTGCATGCACACTTGCTCTCTCTCTCTCTAATAAATACACACACACACACACACACACACACACACACACACATAAATACATATATATAAATAAAATAAATAAACTTAAAAAATACTTGACAAGTTTGAAGAAATGAAATAGTTACAATGTTTACCTGAGAGTGAGACTATAATAAGATACTATGTGTTGGGGTGAAAACATAAATAAGACTTCATTCAAGGAGTCCTGCAGATTAATGAATGTCTTTAGAAAGGACTGTGAAGCACAAAAGTGTCAACTTAGAAATAGCATTAGATGTGTCTGAACAGAAAAGAGACAATAAAAATCATGTTTACAGAGGATTAGTGTAGCAGTAGTATCCAGAATGGACAGATAGCACTCACATGAACAGAGAGAGTATATGCTATATTGTAGAGTGAAGAAGGGGATGGAGTCAAGACCCCCAGCTAAGGGGCTGGTGCACAATCCAGGTGGAGAGTGGTGCATGTCCAGACTAAGGAGATTATCAGGGGGAATGAAAATGAAAAGAGATGGGAGAAAAAAAAAAAAGAAAGGATTATTGATAAATTATGGTTGGGGGAGTAGGGAGGCTTGGGGACTAGAAGAATAAAAGTGCCAGTAATATTAACACAAAAGCGAAGAGTGGAAATTGGCATGAGCTAATGATGTGCAACTAAGGTTCAGACAGGTGACTGAATGATGCACAGGGAGAGAGAGCAAAATCACAATGTTCTATAAAACAGCTGGATGTTGACAAAAAAGACAAGGAAACATTTGAAATTAATGGGTCATAGGCACATCTGGATATGCTACACAAACTCAATTCCTGAGGAAAGCCTTTCCTGACCAACTCTACCCTTCCTCCTTTAGACCAGATACCCAGATTATGTAATCTAATTACAATTACTTTTTGTTTGAGGCCTTTATCACAACTCTTACTAAATATTATTAGCAACATTGTTTGCTTAATGTGTCTCTTTCCAAGGGTATAGGGTTTGTGTCATTCCCAGTAATCTTTCAAACAAGAAACAGGATAAACAACATTTTTAAATGCCAAAAAAGAGCAAGACGTGCTTCAGTATAGTGATGATTGTATTCTTGAAGTGTTCTCACAAAAATACACTGGAAATTACAGACTTGCATGGTCTGAAAGAGTTCCCTGAATGGCTAAAGAACAGACACACCAGCTTGCATGTCAGAGAGTTTCCATGGACACAACTGTCTTTACAAGTACAGAGCTGACCATTGTGGTTGCTTTGGGATGCCTATTCAACCTATGATGGGGAATATGCTGAATGACCAAGGAAGTGTAAATTAAATTTAGAAAATCAACAAACCACTTAGGCAGGCATTGTGGAATAGAGCAGATACAGGAAAGCTGAAAGGTTGGACTGGTTAGAAACATCACCACTTCATCAGGATTTCCTATGAGGCACACCAAAGGAAATCACATCATATAGGAAGGTAGAATTAATAACAACAACACAGCCAAACTAGTGACCACTTACTGCATGCCAACATGGTGTTGGGCCCTTTAAAAGTTAAGTAACCTGTCCAAGATGCCACCACTCATAGAGGTTGAACTGAAATTGGAACTCGACAGTCTGCATTGAAGATGCCATACACCTGGGAAAGCAACTGCAGCATGCACGTTTGGGAACATGTAGCAAATGGATACTGGGTAGTTATTATCTTGAGATGCTGCAGTTTCTGCATATGAAAATGGGGGTACTTGAGGTACCTATTAATAGAGTTCTAATGAGAATTATGAGATAAACTACAGAAAGCTGTTAGAAAACTGTCAGACACATAGAATGAATATATTACATGTTACCTGTGATGATGATGATGTTAATGATGATGATGATGATGATGATGATGATATTGATGATGATGATGATGATATTGATGATGATGATGACATAAATAACATAGGAAATGTGAAATATCTGAAGATGGCCAATTAGAATTCACTAAGAATTTTAAAGGGACAGCTACGAGCATTCCAGTGTAAGCAGAGTTGTGGGAGATATAGGAAGTCCACCTTTGATGTAGGAAGCTAAAGTTAGATGGGTCTCAGAACAGAGGAAGAGACTCAGTCAGAGGCATAACCCAGCATCATGTTCATCCTTGGGCTTCTTCTCATTCCTCCCCATTACCCCAGATGAACTTACGCACTCAATGGCTTTCACTGCCATCCATGCTCCAATAAGTTCCAAATGTTTATTTTTAAGTCCACCCTCCTTCCTCTGAGCTTTAGGATTGCAAATTGAACTATCAACTTGATATAACAACAACTCACAGTAACTCTATTCTTTCTCATTATATGGCAACCAGTTTAGCTCTACTGGAATTGTGTCACAAGAAAACTCAACTTATCTAAAATTGAATTATGATCTACTGTCTAAAATTGTCTTCATCTCCCTGCAACCATGTAGTGCCTTATCCTTGACACCTTCTTTTCCCTCACCTCGGCTCATCTACATAAACCCAAGTCCTCTCATTTCCATTTCCCAAAACTCACCTCGCCTCTTCAGTACACTTCTCTCCTTTCTGAGGCAATGTTCTTCTCACTTGAACTACCACAACAGCTAGCCTCATCATAAACACTCTTGGCTCCTTTTATACTTTTCTCAGCCCAGCATCATAGCACAAATCTGACTGATTCTTCCTAGCAGAAAATGTATCCATGGCTGCCTATTTCACTTACTGATTAAAATGCAAATTTCTATACATTCCCCACAAGACACTGTGAGGAATGCTTCCAACTCTTACATCCCAGGTCTGATTCAAGGGTGTGCTTCCCTCCAAGTTCCAGGTAAATTGGAAGAGACAGCCTCTTTTCTGACTCAGCGTCTTCTCACATGCTGTTCTCTTTGTCTAGAAGTTTTCTCCCATTTCCTCATCTGGCTCCATCCTCTAGAGCTCACAGCTCTAAGCATAAATATTCCTGCCTCGCAAAAGCCTCCTTGATTCCCCAGATCTGTTGTGTCTCCCCTTTACACCCTATCACATCACCATCTAGTTTACCTCTGCAGCATATCCAATACTTAAAATTAGTCATGTGCGACTGTGTGCATTTCTCCATAGGTTAGAAGCATCTGTAAGTACCTGTCCTGATCACCTCTATATTCTTGATATCAATACAGTGACTGAAGTAAGAACATCCCACTGAATTGTTAAATGAGTGAGAAAAGAGCCTGCACTAAATTTTACAAATAGTAGCTGCATTCACAAACTAGAGTAGTCAGTAAGTCCAACCATCTTCCATGAATGGGTACCTCCTCAATCACATTGGCCTCAGTCAGGTGATAATATAAACACTGTGAATGGCAGCAGCCACTTTGTCCACAGCTATAAATCAGTCACATCCAGAATACACCTTTCATTGAATATTACTCAAATATCTATTTTTCCCATTCTGATATTTTTTTCAGAATTCAGCATGTCTGGGGTTGTTTTGCAATGCATCTGTTTTTAAAAAGGAAAACACCTGTTTTCCACCAAGGAAACTTTAGGCATTCTTTAATTATATGCCATTAACAAAAGGCAGAGGGAGAAATTATTTTTTGGAATTATAAGCAATTCCATATACATACTGAAGAACTGAATCTATGCACACATGCATGTTGCAAAATATTACAGTATCTGCACAGTGACACACCTACTTGTCACTCCGTAACCTATCCTTTCTCTTCCACTAACACCCACCATCATCCCAAAGTAAAAATCAATTTCTAAATGAAATAGAATCACGTTGACGTTGGCAGTACAAGAAATGTGAGAAAAAGATTGCCATCTGGAAAATGAGTATTAATAACTGAAGAACTTCAGGTTCTAACATAAATGAAAGATATTTAAAAGATCTTGACAACATTCTCTTTTCACAAAATTAACTGTATTTTATGGTGTTGAAAAATGCATTGGGAGGCCTCAAACACATTACGAATTTGCTAAAAGTAATTTAGTAGTATTAAAAATTGACAAAGAACATGCTCTTCTCTGGGAAAAAAAAAATGTGTGAAATTGTGTCATGTTAATTGAACCCCGCTGTGGTAGGCAAGGCAGATGCTGATTTGCATGGAGTACGACCAAGAATACACTCTGTCTCTAGAACTGTGGTTTTACTTTAGGATGGATAGGCAAATAGCTGCACTTGGGGGCATTAGTTTTGTTTGATACATTAAATGGAAAAGTGCTGTTCTATTGCCATTTTCCCTCCTTCTTTGTATTTAGAAATTATGAAGGAAAGGATACTTTTGTTCCCCTCTCTCAGTGCTGTGCCATCCAGCGAGGTAACACAAGAAAACTTCCCCACTACTGCTTGCCCTTTGTTCTGTCTGTATGACTTAAAGGAGAAAATGTCTCTCAAATCCCCTTAAATTGAGCTACAATGTATGCAGCAATGTATTCCTGCCTAATCGCAGGGCATTATGACTACTGCCGATGCAGCTTTCAGGATCTAATACAACCTTTGTCATTTTTATTCTTCTTCAGAGTCATGGGAACAAGAGTATTAACCAAGTCTCTCCTTGTTTGCCTGCATCATAAGATGTAAAGTTACAGATGAGCTTTTGGCTATGTTTTAGGGTGGGTTATATGAACTGGAGAAGCAAAGGCAGCCAATCTGCAGAGAGGATAATGCAAAGAGAGCAGAGAGGAGCAATGAAGAAATATAATAGGGAGACCTAGGAAATCTGAGGTCCTGGTTCTATTACTCTCTATCCTATGGAGGCATCAACAAAGAAGTCAGATAAATTCTTCCATTGTTACCCTAGGCATCTTTTAGAACAAGTGACACTCAATCCAATTGGTGTATCACAGGAGAAGAAAGAAATCACCTAAACTGGACCATCTATACTCCATTAGGGAAGGCACCACCTGTAATGGTCTTGGGCACTGGTTTAAGCATGACACAATAATAGGTGCCAAGTAAGTATCTCTTGAAGGAATAAATGATCATTTCATATGTAGGAGTACGTAAGGGTAGAAGTGGTAGAAATGATTTGAAGTGGTATGTGAATTGCCTCTGTTATATCAAGAGGCATATCAAGCACAAATACTTGAAAACATAGAGATAATATAGTGATTAAGAGCATGTGCATTGAGCCAGACACAAACTGAATCCCATTTTTACCATTTGCAAGGATATGATCTTAGAAAGGTAACTTCTCAGTGTCTCGAGTTCCTCATTTATGACATGGAAATAATTAGAGCTTCTACCTCAAATAATCTTTGTGAAGATTACATGAGCTAAAAATTAGCATGTCAGTGCTTAGAACAGTACCTGGTACAAAGTAACCATTCTAGCAGTGTTAACTGTTATTTTTAAAAGTTTCATATCTATTACTAAATATCTAGACAACAGTACTAATCAACAAGTTTTGTATTATTCTTTAATTTTTTTCACGTCTGTTTGTCCTATCTTTCAGAACAATTTTCACAGTGTTGGACAACAAAGAAGACAGAAAAGCATCTCTGAGAACATCATTTTCCAGGTAAGGGACCAAGGCCCAGAGCTAGCAAGAGGGGTTGTACATCTCTCATGGCAGAACCAGACCTAGAATTTATATGGTGCTTCATGTTATTCTGAAACATTGTAACCTAAGGAAAAAAAAAAATTGAAAACGCAGTGTATGTAAAATGAATACCCATCATTGAGAAGCTAAAATGTTTTAGTATAAGACTTTAATATTTGATTTGTAAGCTCATGTTTGGCAATAGGTAATCAAGAGTTATAGCCCTCAGGAGGTGCCTAGGTGGCTCAGTTGGTGAAGCGTTGGACTTCGGCTCAGGTCATGATCTTGTCGTTCATGAGTTCAAGCCCCATATAGGCTCTGTGCTGACAGCTCAGAGCCGGGAGCTTGCTTTGGATTCTGTGTCTCCTTCTCTCTCTGCCTCTCCCCTGCTCTCTCTCTCTGACATAAATAAATATTAAAAATTTTTTTTGAAAAAAAAAAAAGAGTTTCAGCCCTCAGTAATGTATCGGAATTTTTGTGAAATAATTTGTTATACACATTAATTATAGAGAAGCCTGATTTTTTTTTTTGTTATGCAACTTACATAAAATTGATGAAGAATGTTTAGAGTAACATGAAGGTCCTTTTGACATCCCAGACCTAAGGATATAGTTTTTATTAAGAACAAAGAAGCAAGCAAACAAACAAAAAAAACCAATTGGTTTTCTACAACCAATTATTGGGCACTCTAAGAAAAAAAATTCCATTATAAAACAATTTTGAGCATTTTTCAAACTAATTATCATTATAATGTAAGCTGTTACTTTTGTGGCCTGGCAGCATTCTCTAATCTGGACAGGTGCTCAGAGGTCAGGCATGTCAGTGTAAATATGCTCGTCCTCAACAGCCACAGCACAGGAGACCGAACTTCTATGTTCTTTCCTGTTGTCTAAACTGTTAAGCAATTATAAATCCAAGACATTCATTTAGTTGAGAATAGTGTTTTTTATCACCAATTCTATTTCTCTGTTTTTATAGTGCATATATACCACAAAGTATTTAAATATCATTTTCTTTGACTATATTTTATACCTCAACATATACATACTTAAGCTTAAAAGTTGGCACTAATCACTAAAGAACAGTTAAGACTTAACCAGGTTTCAAGGAAGTCATTTTAAGATTCCCTAAACTGAAAGAAAAATTTGTCATTTCTTTATGGTTTTGAAATTCTGAAATAGCAAGTTGACCACTGAATGTTTAGATTCTAGCTCATGATAACTTCTTCAGTAGAATATATATGGTCTAGAAAAATGAACCTCAAGTGCCTGGTTATCTCTTCCACAGTATTTTTTTTTTCCAACAAACCTTTCAGTTACACCACAAATTACTGTAATAACTTGCTGCTATCTTCAGAAATAAGACTTTCCTCAAGAAAATCTACTGAAAGAGAAGGTATACCATAACTCAACTGAACTGAACTATAACAAATCTCTCCAAAAAGAGATAAAAGTTTTATCTAAAAACATTTTAGTAACCTAAGAATCCTTCATTCTAAAACCTATGAAGAAATTAATTCATGTGACCAATTTAATAGCAATATTTACTTATACAAAGAAAGAAGACTTCTGTTTTACCATTAGAACCATAAAGAAAGACAATAAAAATATGAGAGATGGTAGATACTGGGTTAACTGGAGAAAGAAAGAAAAAAAGAGCTTCTGTTAGGGCAAGCCTCTTGATGCGTTCAGTACTATTTTTCAGAAGAGTCTCTTTCAAATTTAATTTTGAAATCTCCTTCTCAAATACAATATTAATAGGACACTATAGTTGAAGAAAAAGGGGAGAATGCCCTTCAGCTGAATATCAGATGTCTGAGAGTTTGCCCTCCATATCATTCTCCTCTACACTGAATAGCATTGTTCTATAGTTGACAATACGATATTATCTAAGCACAAAGAAAAAGTGGGTTGGAGATCAGTTTCATATGTATCTCAATATTTGATTTCTATTTTACTCTAGTATGAAGATGTAGCTGTTTACTTAGGAGTGATTTCCTCAAAACTCTTCCCAGATTACAAATGTTGTACTTCAACATGTATATAAAGAATATGAATAAAATTTCAACTTTAAATGAGTTTGAAGCTTAAATAGTTTCCAGATATTAGAAGAACTAGTTGGAAGATGAGCTTAAGTAAACCTCTTAAAGAATTTTAACCGGGTTCTTTTGGGGGGGGGGGAGGAGTGGACATATTAAATGGAAGATACATGTATTTTCTTTTAGGGTTTCTATATTCAGTACATAGGTTGATAATTTCTTTCCAGTTGCATCTAATTTTATTAACTATGTAATTTTAAATAATATTTATAAAATGAATTGCATCAAATAGAAAAGAGTGAGTATCATTACTGTCTACACAGGTAGTTATAGTTTAAATCTCTATAGTTTAAATCTCTAGTTCATCAAGCAATAGACATGGGTTCTGTTTAACAATTTTGCTGCAGAATAATTACAACTTGTTTGTGGAGATCTTTAACAATTATAAAGGATCATCTCCTTGATACTTCAATTTTACTTAAGGGAGAGAAGCTTTAAAATTACCTCAGAATGATAAGATATTTCTGTGTTTCATTTAACTTAATTGAAATGCTCTATTTCTTCCACAAGAATAAAATCAGGCGCTTGTTTAATCCTGAAATTCTTAGATTAATTGAAAACAAAGTTGCTATCTCTTACCAAAAGCCCTCATGTTATGGGTGAGCCGTTAATGGATAGTGTAAATAAACAGATGCACTTACCTGGAATGAGAGTTGAAAGCGCTGAAAATGCTTGTGAAAGTTTCAATGGATATAAAGGAAACTGAACAAGCAGCATCCACTACCAACGGCTCAGGCTGTTGGGCTTCACAAGTGGCAACAATACCAGTTCTGGCCCAGTGCTCTTGTGTTATGTAACATCTTATTAATATTAGCCATCAAACTGCTACCAAGCTGGTGAGGCACTAGAGGGCAAGAGTGTCACATGCAAGACCCGTCGCCAAGGGACAGGCTTTGGTACCACTTCGGGAAGACAGATGCTAACTAAGCTGATAAATAAAACGATGCCTGAACGCAACAGCAAACTTGTAATGTTCCTCAAAGAATATTTTAAATGTCAATTTTCTGACTAGCTGAAGAGTTAACAGGTTAATAAATATACATAAGCAAATAACCACACCATGCAAAACTTTCGGGATTATATTTATAAACCTACAGTCAGTCATCCAGGAGGCTATTTTTTTTTCATTGTCTAAATACACTTATTTAAAACAGAAGAGGAAAGGCTAATTAAATAAAAACGAGTAAACGGTTTCAGGACCCCTTCAAACCGCGAGAAACTTGTCCGGCTCGAGGGTGCCACCTCCGGAGTCCGCATTGCAAGTCGCCCGGGTCGGGTGTCCGGGCGAGGACCGGCCCCCTCAGTCATCTGGCGATTACCTCGGGCTGCAGCCGTCCGCGGGATCCTCCTTCCCGGGGTCCTCGGCCTCGGCGACTCTCCGGGGCGGCCCCGCGGTCCGGGCGGCGTCCGGAGGCTTCGCTATGGCGGGAGCCGGCCGGGGGGTGGAGGGAGGCGACGCAGACCGCCCTTCCCTCGCCCGGCGGGGGGTGGTCCCCGCGGACGCCGCCGGTGGGCGACTCGGCTGGTCCGGAGCGCAGGCGGCGCGGGGAGGGGAGCGGCTGCGGGGCGAGCGTGGCGGGCGCGCCGGGGACTCGTGCGCTCGCTCCGACGCGCACCGCGTCCCCGGGACCCGCCCGGCCGCGCCGCCGCCGCCCTACCGCCGCCTCCCAGCTCCCGGCCCCTCGCGCGCGCCCGCCCGGGGAAGGGGTGGGGACGAGGGCGGGAGCCCCGGGCTGGAGGCGCCTCGGTGCGCCCGCCTCAAGCCGGGGGTCGACTCTCCGGATCCGTGTGCCACACTCCAGGCGCGCGGATCCCGGGCGTCCCGCCCCTGGCGGCCCGTTCCGACGGCCCCTGGTGGCAGAGGGTGGAGGCTGCCAAGGATGAGACTGGTCGCGCCTCCTGGGAAGTGGGTGCGAATCCCTGAGGCGTCTCCAGGAAGGTGGGGGCGCACTTGCATCGTCCCCTCTGGTCTTGGCGTCTGTTGGTGACCTGACCTGGCAGCGTGTGGCGGTTGGCTTCCAGGTTGTAAACCAGAGTTGTCTCTGTTTGCCAGCTTTCTGAAAGGCCATGTGTTCCAGTTCCTGAAGACAAGTGGAAGACCAACAATTGAAGCAAAATTTTGGGTACAAGGTGTGAGGTTACGCTCCTTCAAAACTAGAGTTTGATTAGGAGCCTCAATCGAATGAATTTTTTAAATCTCATTTTGATCCACTAAACGTGGCAACATATGTGAGAGTTTGGTAAGTGGGGATGGTGGGGGTCTTCTAACGGTTACTTGTAGTGGCTGTCTGTGATCTTGTTTTCCAGCTACTCACACCTCTTTATGGAAACATTTAGCCTGTTTATTTTGGCGAGTCCAACCACTGCCTCACCCTTTAGCCCATCTGCTTCAGGTAAACACCTACTCTGACCCACTGGGTGACCGATACTCAGCTCTGATCATTGGAAGTGTTATGTCTTCCTAGTAGCTGGGATTAGTTTACAGAAAGGTATGTGACCAAGCCAGGCCAATCAGAGACAGTAAAGGCACCATCCAGGGACTTTTTTTTTTTTTTTTTTTTGCCATCCCTCCCCCCACGCCCGCTTAAGGAAGTGGACTGCCTTCTATTTGGACTTTGCAGAATGATATGTGAGCTTGGAACCTCTTGTGCCCCCGTAATGAAGTTTGAAAATGAAGCTAAATGAGGAATGCCTGGAAGTTGGAGAAAAGTTAAACCCAGATAGGGCTATATAAGCTCTGAATCCAGATACAAGATCGCATCTTGTTTTTCACTTTTCAAATATTAATCAATATATTCAGTTTTGCTTTAAGGCAGCTTGAGTTGAAATTTCTGTCCATTGGAAATGAGAGACCCAAATGATACAGAAATTAAACATTTGGGCTGTTTATTAACTTTATGAGGGCATTTGGACCTTTGATTAGATATTCCCATGCCCTGAAAGAGTCAGAGTGGAATTTTATTTATTTATTTTTGTTGTTTGGTTTTGTTTTTGAGAGAGAGAAGGAAGAGAGAGCAAGCGAGCGTGTGCATGCAGGGGAGGGAGAGAGAAAATCTTAAGCAGACTCCACACCCAGAGAGGAGTGGTCCTGGGACTCTGTCTTACCACTGTGAGATCATGACCTGAGCTGAAATCAAAAGTCAGGCGCTTAACCGACTGAGCCACCCAGGTTCCCCGAGTTAGTTTGGGATTTTAGAAAGCTGGAAAGTTGTATATCCTTCTTGCTCTAAATGACAGAGAGCTTATAGAAATGACTGAACCCTTTACTGGTTCTGGTAGCCTACAAAAATGTCAAGATGATAAAATTCTTTGGCCATATGACATGTATTAGATCGGTTTATTTTTAAAATTTTTTTCATTAGTGCCCCCACTTTGTGCCTTTCAGGAATTTTAAGAATGTGGATTTATTTTTTTTTGTACTCCTTTTCAAAAAAGCCTGCTCTGTTATCTATGTGATATTTCATCTGTAGCATATATTTATCATTTCAGTTATCAAAAAAATCATTGAACATTTATGAAGTGACCCTGGGAGTACAGTAGTATTTTAAAAATAAAAGAAAAGCAAAGCAGGAAACTTCCCTGCCTTTCAATGTATTGATGTGGGGATAGGAGGCCATACTCTTCTATAAGATTTTAGGAAATAGATATGACTCATGATTCCATACATTCTGAATGTTTCCAGATATGTAGTTAAATTCAGAAATGTCATTCACTTCTTTCTTCTTTTTTCTTCCCTGCACAAAAACAAAGCAAAACAAAACAAACAAAAAAAAACAAGATCAAGAAAACTTCTACAGAATAAGATATTTAGTATTTTTATGCTTGTATTTTGGCATTTTCTTTAGCTAGATGTGATGGAGGCACAATCAAGTTTGTCGGTGCTTTGGGGAAAACTGCTACCTTCATGGGTGACTGCTACTTCCAACCATCCATCCGGAAGTACAGATACTTTAGGGTTATGCCATCTTTTCCTATGAGATAGTTAAATCTTATAGCCCTATTTCAGAAATTCCCATCTGTGCACATATGACATTTAGGTCACTGTAGTAGCAGATCGATATGCAGCCTATATTTCCTTTCTCTTCACTTGCCCAGCAGAAAGGCAGGGAAGGAACAGATAGCTGTGTCAGCCATTGCCCCCTCTAGCCTTTCCTTCCTATCTTCTTTCCCTAACCCAGGAACATTAAGGCCAGGAAACAGTTTTTCCTCCAGAGAGACTTTCCAATTTAGTGTAATGCTAGTTATAGACAACAAAGACTCTCTAACAGTGGATGAGGCAGCGGTGAAGAAAGTCTGATCCGAAGCCTCACATTTGTGAAGCAACTCAAATCATCTCCAAATGAGCTGATATCATATTTAAAAAATTTTTTTTAAGGTTTATTTATTTTGAGAGAGAGCGAGAGAGCAGGGAAGGGGCAGAGAGAGAGAGAGGGAGAGAGAGAATCCCAAGCAGGCTCCACACTGCCAGCACAGAGCCCAATGTGGGACTCAATACCACAAACCGTGAGATCATGACCTGAGCCAAAACCAAGAGCTAGAGGCCTAACCAACTGAGCCACCCAGCTGCCCTGAGCTGATACAGTATTTTTTAATGTGCCAAATGTGTTAGTGTAGACTTTAAGGATATGCCACAGTTTTTGTAGCCACCTTTAGCTTATCTATTACTACTATTTACATAAATACTAAGGACCTCAAAAAATGGAAGTTCAGGCTTCTAGCAACCTCCAAGAAGCCTTGAGACAATATGAAATATTTTTGTCAGACCCACAGCTTCAAATGCAAAAGAAAGAGTCTGTAAACTAAATACCTATAGAAACCATTAAAAAGAAGAGAAAAACAAGTTATGCACTTTTGTAAGTTGAAATAATTATTGTATTTAATGACTCTGGAATAAGGCTTTGAATCACAGTGACAGAGATTTAACAATTTTTAATAGGTTAAAAATTATTTGTATATTTTGATAGGTCTTTGGCCTTCATCTAAATGCTTCTATGTGGAAAGTGATGATTATAAAAGAATTTTGGGAATGTCATTTCAATTTGCATTCGTCTTCTATTTTTCAATGTCTAAATTAAAGCAATATATTATTCTAAGTAGTTTTTAAAAATGCAGATGTTTATAAAGAGCACATCAGTATTTCTGACATAAAATAGCTAGTAAATATATCACTTTTCTTGAAAAATATCCAGCTTGAATTTATAGTAATTAGTGACACTGTTCAGCTGTTGGAAAGTCAAGGCATGAAGATTTAAAAGAAAGTGTATTCTAGCTGGTAGCTGCTAACTCAGCTCAAAGAAGTGTACCCCAACTCTATTTATTATCTCAAGAGATGCTAAAGTGAAAATATATCAAAACCAAAAATCTCAGCAAAATGATTGGTTATGAGAAAAGGAAATGGAAGGGGTATCAGGCTTCTTGGAAGCCACAGAACGATTAATTTTACCTGCTTCCAGGTCTCCTTGCAAACACTGCCTGTGAAAAGTATACAAGGTTGAATTAGTGGTATACAGATCTCATTTTATAGAACAGCGATTTAAACCTTGGTAGACTAAGTTAGAGCGCTGCTTCTCAAACTTCAGTGGTACAGCATTCTCCTCTGGAGGGCCTAATAAATCACAGGTTGCTGGGCCCCACTCTCAGAAGTTCTGATTTTGTCAAGGTGGGTGGGTCCTGAGAATCTGCATTTTTAACAAGTCCCCAGGTGATGCAGATGCTGCTTATCCGAGGCCACACTTTATGACCCCCTGGATTGGAACATTATTGAGAACACTGATTGTCTTTATGTGGTCTGTAAGAATGAGCATCTATTTCTATATGTTAATTTGGTTTTCAAAACTACCTGTTTTTATGTTACTCATAATAAATATATAATAAAGTCAATATTTTAATTGGTCCTCCATACATTCATTTAGGTAAACTATCAAAAAAATTTTTTTAAGAAGAAGTAGCAAGGTTTAGAAACAGGCAAATGGCAGCTACACTCTTACCTCCTTGAGGGCTGCCTCCCTCACTATTTCATTTTGTGTTTTTCACTGCCCCAGGTAGAGTCTTGCACAACAGTGATCATTTAAAATACACTAAAGAAGAGAAATAAGTTATTTTCTTTGTCTAATAGGTAATGTTTTATACTGTCCTTGATAAAGGAAATAATTTTATCCTGTCATTAATTTTTTTTATTCTGTAGCCAAAAAGTACCTCTACTCATTATTTTCCATCAATTCTGTTTAATTTCAAATACTTTGTCCTTAGAAATAGTTTTTTCTCTATATGCAAGTAGTTTAAGTTCTTCTGTGCTGGTTATAACGTTTGTAGAGTCAATCACAAGCCCAGGGTGATGACTGTTTGGCAGTGTAAACATATTCATATCTATAGGTTTACTGTAAACTGTTGAAATAACTGCTTTTTGTTCCATATTAATGGGGAAATACAAGCAGTCATCAAACTAAAGAACATGCTATGTGAGTCTTCAAATCTATCTCTTAATATTCGGGCAGGACCAAACATCATTCAGGTGTTTCTTTGAACTAGCTTGCAACATTAAAACATCATTTTATAGTTTGGCCTCATGCCATGTAGTATAAGACAGATTCACTGTGAGAGCATAGTGGGTGATTCTTCTCTCAAATTGTGTGAAAACAGGCTTCATAAAGACCCCAGAATATATTCCCTTCCATTTTAGGATGATGTTTCTCCATTACATCTGATCCTTTGATTTCAAGAGGTTGAAGAAAATAATAAATATTCAAGGAGTAAGAGTTGTATGAATTAATTTTGTTTTGCTCCTCTGAAAGAATGTCTTTGAAATAGTGATATGAGAAGTTGTTAGAGAAAAGAGAAATAGCAGAGAAAATTGAGATGCCCTGTACCTTATGAATTGACAAATCCAATATTTTTAGGCTTGAGGCTTTTTGACTTCTCCACCAAACATTTGAATTAGAGAACTGTGGGTATAAAAAATGAAAATTTAATTGGTAAGGGGAAAATTTATGCACATACTTTTTCTCCCTCAGACATGAGCAAGTGCCCTCAGTAGTATAGAAGAAATGAAAATGGAAACTCTGTTCACCTGGCATTAAATTTAAGTGTTGCTTAGCATCTTTCGCATTCTGAGAGAAAAGGTAGTATATGCTGTCATTCATTTTTCTTAAAATCAAACTTAAAATCAAATGCATACACTTAGATGAATGAAATTACAGACACCTAATAGTTAAGTGCAAAGTATTTTTCTCCAAAGTTTCATTTTAATCGTTGGGGGATTCATGATCATTTTATTTTTCCTCTGTAGGATACCGTGCAGCCCTCTGGAAAAGATAAATTAAGCATTGATTGGACAAATGAATCCAAATCTTAAAATGTTATTTTTCTTAAGGTGTATGTAAACTTTGTTTAAGAATTAACCTTTGAGGGGCACCTGGGTGGTTCAGTCGGTTAAGTGACCAACTCTGGATTTTGGCTCATCGTGATCTCTTGGTTTGTGAATTCAGGCCCTGGGTCCACGTTTGCACTGACAGTGCAGAGCCTGCATGGGATTCTCTCTCTTCCTCTCTCTGTCCTTCCCCTGACTCACACATATGCTAGTGGTCTTCTCAAAATAAACATTAAAAAAAAGAATAACTTTTGAAAGACTCCATTAGTAATTGTGCCTATAGTTTTAATTTAATTTAATTTTAGAGTGAGAGAGAGAATGATCAGGGGAAAAGGGCATAGGGGACAGAGAAAGAGAGAGAGAGAAAGAGAGAGAGAAGATCTTAAGCAGTCTCCACACTCTGCGTGGGCTCGATCCCACCACCATGAGATCATGACCTGAGCTGAAGTCAAGAGTTGGATGCTCAACTGACTGAGCCACCCAGGCACCCCATGCTTATAGTTTTATATATAAAATATACATTTAGAACTTAATCCTCTTGTTGATTAGGGCAGGGCATAAGGTTAGCAGAGACTCTCTAGAGTTCTATACCTTGTGATAACTTCATATTTATGCAAAGAAAGATTTTTTAAAACTTGGTTAAAGTGCTTGGAGTGGTAACAGGAATATTTTTCACTCAAGCTTCACTACTCTGGGAGCAACAGTTTTCTGGCTCTTATGAATCTTAACTGTAACTCAATATATAAAAACTATTGTTTTTCAATATAAGATAGAATTTAAACCAAACAAAGCCAGGAAAACCATATCAATTTAATTTATATTACTTTACAAATATTAAACTATATCTTATCATTCCTTGAAGCCAGACTTAGTCATTTTATGGATGTATCCACCTGTGGCTGTTTTTCAGATCCTTTGCCTAAGAACTTAACCATTTGGACAAATAGTAATAATAGAACCTCTGCACAAAAATAGCAACAGAGATGATAATGAGACAGAAAACATGATGAGCACTTGCCACATGTTGCAACTGTGTATATGGTGTGTCTTGTAGCCTGTATAAGAGGTCAACAAAGTATTATTATCATTGTGTACAAGTAGAAAACCAGGTTTAGGAAGTGAAGTAATTTAAGTTCCAAAGTCTATACACTGTTGGAGACCTTTGAAGTAGGTTAGGTGTAGGGTAAGGAGGAGAGAGAGAAAAAAAGTGATGATAGAGATATAATTCTACAACTTAGGCTCATTTCATTATACTGTGATGCTTTCCCAATGGATTAGTTATGCTTAGACCATCAACAAATATGTAAGGGGTATGTATGTACTTGTATATAATATGCTCAGAAATACAGTAGTGAGCTGGACCCTGAGCTCCTGACTTTCACATTATTATTACAGAGCTATTATTTCACAATTAATTTAATTACATTACTTATAATTATTACAATTAAGTGCCTCAATGAAACATACTGGGCAACGAGAGTGAATATCAAGCAACTTGACCTAGTCTGGGGAGGAGTAAGGGCATGTAAAGGGTCAGAGAAACTGACTCTTTAGGGTTTTGGTCTCTGTGGGACTGACTTTTAGTGACTCATGACATTTGGCCTAATTTCTTTCTTTAGTTCTCCAGAAAAACAAAATAAAACAAACAAACAAAAAAAGCAAGAAACAAAAAACCACAGTCACAGCCACAGAGGGTCCAGGGTAATAGAGAGTGAAGGGTGGAGAGTGTACATGAAAGAGTTTAATTTCTATAATCCAGCAACAACTTGTTTTGGAAAGGTCTCAGTGTTTGCAACCACCACGTTTCTGAAGGATTGGATTCACTTTTGTAACTAATAGTTTACTTAACAAATCCTCTTCATGGGGTGCCCGGGTGGCTCAGTTGCTTCAGTGTCACGCTCTTGACTTTGGCTCAGACCATTAACCCACAGTTTGTGGGTTGGAGCCCCACGTTGGGCTCTGTTCTCAGAGTGCATATCCTGCTTTGGATTCTCTCTCTCCCTTTCTCTCTGCCCCTCCCCTGCTCATGCTCTCTTTCTCTCTCTCTCAAAATAAATAAAGTTAAAAAAATTTAAAAAAACATTCAAAGGATTTCTCTTCATAGTCACTTATTCAAATGTTAAAGCTCTTTAAGTAGTACAGAACCCTTTACTAAATGCTTGTCCCTCCCTCTGGCTTCCCTTCCCTTCCTCTTCTTCTTTCCTTCTTTTCATCAGTCCTTTGGCTGAGGCTATGTCAAACACAGCAAAGAGGCCAAAACAAAAATATGTCAATTATCTGGATATTTCCATATATCTAGAGCTTAACCATCATCTAGCATTTATTCAAATGCTTAATATCTCACATTTTAATTCTTCAGTGAAATTGGGTTTTTTGGCATTACAGTGTAGTAGAATCTATGTAGGGGTATATAACCTACACACTAGCTTGAGCTGTGTGTGCTATTTGCCAGTTACTGAACTTTGGGCTGGTCACTTAACTTCACCTGCTAAGTGAGAGGAATGGACACTCATTGAGAGAATTGAGAATAAAATACAATATGTGAGAAAGTACTATGGAATTTGCAAAAAGTTATACAGATAAAATTTTTTTTAATAGGGTTATCAGGTTGATCATGTTTATAATAATTAAAGCTATAAGGCTATCTCAAATTGATTTACCTGAGACCCAAATCTTGGGGTACTAGTAAATTGAGCATGATTTTCTATTCAAACACTTTTCTACCTTTAATGGAACTTAATTTCTATTCTCATAATCAGACTACAAGTAGTAGTAAATGTAAATGTACTCAGAGAACATGTAAATGTACTCAGATTAGTAAATGTAATCAGAGAACATCATCCAACTACCTACTAATGTATGCCAGATGCTGTCGTATTCCTTATTTCACTGGATTGTTGCAGAAGTTCTCACTAGAAGGTCTCTGATTGGAAGACAGTCTGCTGGTTGTCTCCCAATATTCACTCTCTGCTTCTTCCACAGTAATCACATTGGTATCAGGACACATGGCAGTCTGGAGGAAAGAAAGGCTACATTTTTCAACTAGTTGTGGCTCAGCTTAAGCTAATGGGATACAGGAGGGTAGATTGTGTGATGGTTTCTGGGAACCTTCCTGTGGTAGACAGATATGAGAGAAGCCCTTATTATCTTTATTTTCTGGTGTTCGGTCCCTTGTATAATCTCCCTCCCTATGAGGGTGGGCAGGATCAGTGATTTGTTGCAAACCAATAAAATATGGCAAAAATGACAGGATGTCATTTTCATATTTAGGTTATGTTACATAAGACTCCATCTTGTTAGACGAACTCTAGAGGCTCTCTCTTCTGGCTTGATGATTACTCAGCAATCAAAAAACAAAACAAAATAAACAAACAAACAAACAAAAAAACCCTCCAAAATCTTGCCATTTGCAACAATGTGGATGGAACTAGAATGTATTCTGCTAAGCAAAATAAGTCAGTCAGAGGAAGATAAATATTTGGTCTGATGAAATAACTGGCCACATTTGGGGAAGCTAATGTGTTAAGGAACTGCAGATGTCCTTAAGAAACTGTGGGTGGTCTCAAGAAACTGTGAGCAGCCTTTAGGAGTTGTGTCCTCTAGGTGCTGAAGTCAGCCTCCAGCCAATAGCCAGGAAGAAGCCAGGGCCCTCTGTCCTACCTACACAATCACAGGACAGGAATTCTACTAATGACATGAGTCATCTTGGAAATGGATTATTCCCCAACTTAGCCCCCAGATGAGAATGCAATCCAGCCAATATCTTCATAGCAACACTATGAGACCCTAAGCAAAGGAACTAGCAAAGCTGGGTCTGTATTCCTGACCTAAGGAAACTGTACAATGATAAATATCTGATAATAAATATACTCCTTCAGAGACAGCTGGCACAAACCCTTTGCCCTCTCTTTCTCTTTCATGTCTTCTTCCGTTGTATTGCCTAAAACGCAGCTACAACTTTACTGGGCCAGGAGGTTGAGGACCACACTTTTGGGATGGTGGAGCCTTGAACTAGACAAGATTTAGGTTCCTGGGGGAGGGGAAAATTTATGTGGGCATAACCATTTATCTTGTTTGGGCCATTATTTTGTCTTTTCTACTGTTCTATCTTGTAATGCTGAACTATTCCAAATGATTCAGTAAATATTATTAACTGGAATTTGTTTCTCACTTTTTGAAAAAGAAGACCTCTACAAATATTTGTGACATTTAAATGTCATGACTTCTCTGCCATTAAGATTAAAGTTTACTGAAGTCACTGTAAAACATCTGCTTGCCATGTGAAAAATCCAATCACACAAGCATTTGGCATGAAAGAGACAAAATATCCCATCCTTTTTTTTTTCATTAAATTTAAGCTTTTATTTAAAAAAAAAGTCAACTTGGGCCATCTATTTTTGTGTTCAGAAATATTACCTCAATAACTAAACATATAAATTGGATCCCCAGCCCTTGTCTGTTGATATAGAAGTTTATTTTGGGTACCTAAAATATCTAGATTTCTTTTTCATTCATTGATAAGATCATTGCTTAACTTTGGGCATATATAAGTTGTGCTTTTTGCTGATCTTTTCACAATCCTTATATAGTTCCCTCCTCCATACTTTTTTTTTAAGTTTATTCATTTATTTATTTTGAGAGAGAGAGAAAGAGAGAGAGAGGGAGCGTGTGCCCATAAGTGGGGGAGGGGCAGACACACACACACACACACACACACACACACACACACACACACAGAATCTAAAGCAGGTTCCAGGCCCTGAGCTATCAGCACAGAGCCCTACACAGGGCTCCAAGTCACCAACTGGGAGATCATGACCTGAGCCGAAGTAGGATGCTTAACCCACTGAGCCACCCAGGCACCCCTCCCTCCTCCATACTTTTACTCAGCTCTCCAGCTGTGCTGATCTCACCTGCTGTGCACTTAAGTGGACCCTTCCTTTAAGGTTCAGTTGAACTCTCAGCTTCTTTATGAAATCTCTCTTAGATCAGGTTAGACCTCTGTGCTTTCTCCATCCCCCACCCAGATCTTTCCTTCTCCACACTAATCAGATCGCATTAAGCACCTGCTACTTTCTTACAATAAGACTTTCTTATTGCTACCTCTGGTTTTCTGGTCTGCATAGAGTAGAGATTTAGAGGCATTTTTGTTGGATAGTTAGCTGTTAAATACAGCCCAAATGCTATTACTAGCTATATTTTCCACTTATTAAAATAAGTAGGATCATTTTCAACTTAGTTCATACGTGGGGAAAGATTTAAGAACAATATATAAAACGAGGAAACATAAAGCCCGAATTGTGGAATTTTATAGCAACCTTACCTTCTGAACTAAAGTCATGTTAAGAAAGTATGGCTTGGCTCTTGTCATTGCATTTCATGTACATTGTCATTGATGGAAGCAATCTGTCCATGTAATCTTACTGTGTTTCCTTTAGAAATGAGGAAAACTGGATAAAATGATGTGAGGAGCACAACATGACATTTAAAAGAAAATGATGATAATTTATAGAGGCTCTCCAATTCAAGGTGAAAGTGTCAATTAACACTCAGAGGCTTTTATGTTCAAGAGTACTTCACAGAAATTAGGTAACCAAATTGAGGTGCTCCTCTTCTGAAATGCTCCCAGGATGTTTAGCTGTGCTTTTACAGTATACAGGAGCATTGGTGGCAAGATCCCATAATGCCAGTGTGTAGTTGGCTCTTGAACAACATGGGTTTGAACTGTACAGGTCCATCTATATATAGATTGTATTGTTTTAGAATACAATACTGTGAATGTGTTTTCTTATGATTTTCTTAATAATATCCTCTTTTCTGTAGCTTACTTTACTGTAAGACTACAGCTTATATATATAACATACAACATATTTGTTGATCAGTTGCTTATATTATCAGTAAGGCTTAAGATCAGTAGTAGGCTGTTAGTAGTTAAGCTTTTGGGGAGTCAGAAGTTATACACAGATTTTCAACTATATGGGGGTTCAGTGCCCCTTATCCCCCCCCCCCCCCATATGGTCATGGGTCAACTGTACTTCATGGAGTGAGTTGGAATTTTTTTAATTTATCAAATTAAATCCTCATAACTATTGTAGAAACTTTCAAATCACTGAAATGGATTTCCTAACTAGAAAATTATAATATAGATGGGATTATAATTGTGACTTACAGTTTGTAAAATCTTTTATAATCCAGTTTTATTAAATTCTTAGATGATTCACTATATTATCTACCAGTGAAGCAGAGGTTCAAGGTACAGGCTTTAAGGGATTCAAGTGAGCAGTAGAATGAAGGCTTCAACTCTGATTCTTTAAGTCCTTTAAATTAAACTTCTCTTATTCTTGTGAAATGGAACTTTTATTTGTAGTGGTTGGTGTTTTAAATCCATGCCAGGTAATTAAGTTAAAGAAAGAAAGAGCTTTGTTTTTTAAATTTCAAGAAGCTGATAATTATCCTAAATTGAACAACTATTTTCAGAACACCTAGCTGGCTCAGTTGGTTAAGCATCGGACTTGATTTTGGCTCAGGTCATGACCTCATAGTGAAGAGATGGAGCCCCACGTAGAACCTGTTTATTCTCTCTCTCCCTCTACTGCTCACTTACTCTCTCTCTAAAAAAAAAACAACAATTTTCTCTCTCACTTTCTGAAAAGAGAAAAAAGAGAAGAAATTTTCTACAATGTTTCTTACATTTGGAGCAATTGTAGATACAGTTGCTTCTCTGCTGGATCAAGGTAGAATGGGCAGACGGTATTGCCTCTAGGAAGCTAAAGTAGAAAGCTGGTGAAAAGTGGAAAAATGTATCTTTTCCTCTTCCTTGGCAAGTTACTTCATACATTTGATGAACAAGTCCAAATTTTATTTTGTTGCAATGTTATTTACTGAGCTTCTATGTTAAGGTAAATAGTCCAGTGATTTGTCATTTTAAGAATAGTTTCCAATTTCAGAGAGATACAGCACTTTTTTTTTTTAAACCAGAGCACATTTAATGATGGTAAATCAAATGCTGCCACTCATGTGTTCCCAGGGAAGTTCTTTTTCAAGGTGATGGTGTCCTTGTAAATCCAACTGCCAGTCAGTGGTTTTGTTCTAACCAAAGGGTCATGTTTTGAGTTCCCATCTGTGTCTTTGACCAAAAAACACATATCAGATCTTAGTTGTCCCTCTCTGTAGACAAAACTGCCATAATATGGAAATAGGCAAAGAGACATCCATGTAGCTAAATAGGTAGAGCTAACTACTACTGGCAAGAAAGAAATGACATTCCTCATACTAACTTCTGCAAATCATGGTTGAAACTCAATGGACACTTTGGAATTATAATTCCAAATATTTGCACATCCTTTAAGAATGGAATTTAAAAATTACAAAAAAGTCAAAGACGTTGTGGTATAGGAGAAACAATATTCAACTTGGAGTCAAGGGCCCTGAGTTCTGCCCATCTATTCAAGTGTTTCTCAAACAGACTCTCTGAATTAGGTTCATTGGGAATATTTGCAAAAATGCAGATCCCCCAAATTGTGCCCAGAGCTATTAAATTACAATCTTTGATGGGGATATATTGGGAAACTGTATTTTTACTAGTCACCTGAAGTGATTCTTATGTGATCTAAAGTTCAAGATCCTCTGTTCCTACTTCTGTTTTCTAAATTTTCCTTATCTTTAAAATGAAACCATAAAATATTTCAGAATTTTAAGTTTCTTTTATTCCCTAGCTCTGTTCATTTCCTTAGTCCTTACATACCATATTTTTGAGCATGGTAGTTAGTTTAAATTATTATCACCTGTATAAATGAAAAAAATTACAATCTATAAGTATAGTTAATGATTAACCTTAACATTGTAGCCAGCCTTTATTTTACTTATTTGCAAAATGTTTTATCTAAAATTTCAGAATTTAGTGCTATGTGATTTCACTTGCTTCTGATTTTAGCACATAAAGAAAAACATTTCTTCCCATAAAAAGTATAATATTAGTGTTATGTTATGCCCTTAGAAGAAGTTATATGAGGGAGATGCTCAGACAATTTTAATGACTGCACTGCCAACAAATCCTGTAATGATTCCACAGTCAGGTTTTATTTCAGCAAGATTTTGGTACTGAAGAAAAGCACTGAAAATAAAACTAGAATGATTGAAGGGCTCTGAAGAGGGATGAACAGAATAATAAAATCAAATTACTGAGTGAGGTACTAAAATCAGAGATGATGACAAATCTCTACTCCTCTGTAAGTAACACAAGCTTCATAAGGGCAGGAGATTCTTATTAAATTCATCTGAGTAGTATTTTAGCTTAAAAAAATATTGCTCCTTATTAACATGTTTTTTTTTCCTAATCCTCCCATGGTATCCAGACTGAATTGCAGGAGGAAAATACATAATTCCTTTGTAAAAATAAGGAAACTATAGTATGAATGTATTCATTTTTTTAATGCAGTTGAAGAAAGGAGTATATAGACCTAAACTCAAGTATGCTTTACACAGTTATCTAAGATAATATTTGAGGCCTGGGACCAATCACACTGTGTTTTCCTGTTCCCATGCCCCAAATATCTTCATAGCTCATATGCTGGAAGTTTTACACTGGAGAGATCATATTAAAATTTTTCATCAAAGATAATATTAATGGGAAAGGAGTAAAAACAGGACATTCGGTTTGATGGCTTTAGCAGAAGCAGGAAGAAAGAATATAATTACTTTCGTTTGGGGAATAATGTGAGGTACATAGATTAGCCATTTGTAAAAAGCACTGCCTGAACATTAATCTTCCTTTTCTCTCTATCATTACGGTACTCTCACAACCTGGACCCTGAACTTGGATTAGAGTTGAAATTTTTATCTTTAGTTATTGGCTTCCAATTAAGGAGGTAATGATTTTTCTTTTCTTTTCTTTTTTTTTTTCTCTTCAAGTTTTTATTTAAATTCCAGTCAGTTAACATATAGTATTGATAATAGTTTCAGGAGTAGAATTTAGTTTTCTTGTCTCCTAAAATGCATAGTTAAAACAATAAAAACTAAATCTGAATCATATACATATATATGGTACATCTCAGGGTGTGTTTATCACTGGTTAAATATTGGATTGTAACAACCAATTAAATCACAGCTCTAGAGTTGTCACAGTGTCCAATGTTAGAAGCATTCTTTTTTGAAAGTAAACAAGTAATTACAAAATATTTGTAAGAATGCCTAACATAGCAAAAATCAGCAGAGTTGAGGTAACTTCTCCAAGTGTCCTTTTAAAAGTGCTCATCAAGGGGTGTCTGGGTGGCTCAGTTGGTTAAGCGTCAGACAGACTTCAGCTCAGATCATGATCTCATGGTTTGTGAGCTCAAGCCCCGTATTGGGCTCTGTGCTGACAGTTTGGAGCCTAGAACCTGCTTTGGATTCTGTGTCTGCCTCTCTTTAAAAATAAATTAAAAATAAAGAGCTCATCAATATATGTGATCTCTTTATTAGGCACATGATATTGTTCAATATGCGCTTCTGCAATGTATTTTCTTTGAATCCTTCTCATAATAGCTTTAAACCAGATAACCAAGGAATTTTCTAGCCCAAATATGGAAGTATGCAAAGAACTTGGGGATAGACACTTAAAGTACAATTTCAAATAAATTATTAGTTATTAGAAAATAATTAATGTACAATCTGCTGATTGTATGTTTTATCTGCAGGATAAGATTGCATTTGTCTCTATGGTTTTATTACCTAATAAAAGATATTACTTGTGGTAAATTTAGAACAGCTAGAATTTGAAATTTTTGTTTCATGTTTACTAAGCCATATTCTTTGCTAGCATGAGACATATTTTGAACATGAGATTTCTAGTTATATCATCTGTAATTTTTCTAATTCCAACAGCCATTTGAAACTTACTACAGATCATAGATTAGTAGAGGTAAATTCTGTACCTTTCTCAAAGGAATATAAACTTTCTTTGTCTAACTGCTGTGATATTTCTTCTCTTTGACATCAACGATGTCCACACAATGTACAAATGGCGACATATTGTACAAATGGAACAAACACAAAATGATCATTCACACCTGAGTGTATCCTATACCTTATTAAATGAAGATGAATTACTGTTTTATGGAGGGGCACTTTCTCCCCACCTCGTCCCATTCATATTTTGTAGATTTCAAGGGTTTGGTCTTAGGTCTACTGAAAATGTGTTTTAACATATACCATTGTTTTTCCATTTTCTGATGTCTGCTATATGATTGATCATTGCAATGTTCCTGTAGGAAATTGGGGTTAGATTCCATTTTGGGTGGAACCCAAATACAAGGTTTAGATTCTTCTTTATATTACTTGTTCATATGTGATTTCTACTGAAAGATTTCCAATAGTGTATGTCATTTTCAAGATTTTGATATATATAACTTAGGTCTCTATTTTCCTTTTGCATGTGTGTCATTTTATGAGGTCACTAATGAACTTTCTATTAAGGCACTTTGGTTAAAGCACTTTAGCACAAAGAATGGCTTTTAAGGATCAATAATTATGGTGAATAAGGTAATGCATTAATATAGAAAAGGATCATTTGTCATTAACTTCATAAATGCACACTATCTTGTGGCTTAATGGACAAGCTTGCTCCAACCTATCACTCCATAGAGTATTACCATTATAGTCTGACTGCTATTTTATCAGAAAATGCCAAGCAAAGGATTAAGAGTTTTTAAGAAGCCAGAGAAAGGCTTTGTGATCTCACTTTAAGCCTCAGGGAAACATTTTGCATACAATCTGTTCCCTGATGCTTTTAAATTTAGGATTGCGAAGCTCCTTTGGATTGTCAAGCTCTAGATTGTCTTAGTGTCCAATGTTAGAAGCATTCTTTTTTGAAAGTAGATAAGTAATTACAAAATATTTGTATGAATGCCTAACATAGCAAAAATCAGCAGAGTTGAGGTAACTTCTCCAAGTGCCCTTTTAAAAATGAGCTCATCAAGGCGGTTGTTGTTGTTGTTTTTGTTGTTTGATTCTGCCAATGTGCTGAAAGGTCAAATGTGAAAGACAGTTAAGTAATTTGGATACTGAAAAGCTTATTGTTCCAAAACTTAAATAGTATACATTGCATTGATAGAAAACACAGTTGTTCCTATTTGTGTAAAAAGAAAATTTTCAGATAAGACTGTATTACAGTGTTTTACAATTATAGCTGTATATATAGCAATATAATTACCAATCTATTTAGGAGCCAAAGTTTTAATTTTAAAGTACTTAAAAAATCTTTTAATCTGGTTCTATAATTAAAAGGTCAAAAAGTAGTCTGATGTAAACAGGAGAAGAAAACTTCTAAAATTTTTGTAGATCGATGACCTGGATTTTCTTTTTATAACAGTTCTTGTTCCTTGTGTAGCAGAAGGGAAGAGATCCAATTGCTAAACTTGTTATTCAGATCTTATCTTGTTTTAATAATGAAGTCATCAAAGATTTGAGGCATGAACCAACTTGCTGAATTTTACAAGAATAAATGATAATACAATTCAAGTGTTTTGACTTGGAAGGAAAATCTAAAAGCCACAAAAATGAGAGGAAATTTATAGATTAAATAATTCCCAAATGAGAGGAAGTTTATAGATGAAATAATTCCCAAATTCAAAATAACAATACAAGTTTTATATCCAGTTGCTTAGAAAAATCTACTACTTTCATATATTCTGGAAAATTATCAATTCTTAAGTGTTTACAACAGGTAAGAGACTGCCTTCTTTATGTAATTACGTTCATGTTCTAAAATAAATAAATAGCATTAAATTCAAAATTTTTTATTGCAAGTAAGTTTTTTTACAGAATTATTTCTTCAAGAACTAAAATATTTGCTGCTTATTTTGATTGATATTAATATTTACCAATAATTATTGATTATAATTTCCTCAAACCTATATATTATTGGAGATAATTAATATATTTAGAGCTTTGTCTTTCATTCAGGAATATGTCTGCATTTATGTTAGTCTTTTTAAAAAATCTCTCTCAAAAAGGTTTTTATGTTTTCTTCCCATAGACTCTTCAGATTAAACTTAAGTTTTCATATTCATATCTATTTTGCTATTGTGAATAGGGATCTTTTAAAATGGTTTGTTACCAGGGTGCCTGGGTGGCTCAGTTGGTTAAGCAAACAACTTCAGCTTTAGGTCATGATCTCGAGGTTCATGAGTTCAAGCCCCGCAAAGGGCTCTCTGCTGTCAGCTCAGAGCCCACTTCGGATCCCGTGTCTCCCTCTCTCTCTGTCCTCACCAGCTTGTGCTCTCTCTCTCTGTCTGAAAAATAAACATTAAAAAAATAAATAAAACAGTTTGTTACTGATTACTGTAATCTAAATATTTACATTGTTTCTGCTTTTTGTCCCCCTTGTGCTATTGCAATTAGGTGATTCTAAATCTATTTCTTTGGTTCATTGAAGCTATACAGAATATCCCATTGATTTCAACAAAACCTGTTTAATTTTGACTAGCAGTAATTTATTAGAGGACTGTGTTTACCACCAAAAGGATTAGTCACACTAAAGGCTATTTGTAGATATTTCAAAATTATTTTTCTGTGTATTTTTATTTGGGTACTTTATTGAATTTTTTCATTAAATCTATTTTTTTTAATTTTTTAATGTTTTTATTTATTTTTGAAACAGCATGAGCAGGGGAGGAGCAGAGAGAGAGGGAGACACAGAATCCGAAGCAGGCTCCAGGCTCTGAGCTGTCAGCTGGGAGCCTGACATGGGCTCGAACTCACTGACTGTGAGATCATGACCTGAGCCGAAGTCAGACGCCCAACTGACTGAGCCACCCAGGGGTCCCCATAAAATCTGTTTTATAAAAGTTGGTTCTTTGAGGTTTCCTAGGCAAACAGTCGTATAATATAAAAAATTATAATTTTGATCTTTTCCAATTGAAATATATATTCATTGTTTCTTTTTTGGGTTTATTTTTGGCACTATATCAAATTTCAAGACAAGATTTTAGTGTTGATAGGTGACAACCTTGACTTGTTTGCAGTATGAATGGGAATGCCTTTGGTATTTGGCATTGGGTAATTTTTTAAGTTGTATTTATCACATTAAGGATGGTTCATTTTATTCCCAGATTAACTTACTTTACTTTAAATCAAAAGCCTTTTCACTATCTGGGATAGTACTATATTTTCAAATTTGACCTATTAATGTAATTATTATATAAATAACTCTTATTTACTGGAATAGTCATTCCTCCTTTCCTTTCACGTTTCCCTTCCTTCTTTCCTTCCTTCCTTCCTTCCTTCCTTCCTTCCTTCCTTCCTTCCTTCCTTTCCTTCCTTCCTTTCCTTCCTTCCTTCCTTCCTACTTTTCTTCCTTCCTTCCTTTCTTTCCTTCTTCAGTAAACATACATTGTCTGCCTGTCATGGATTATTCTTTTAATGTAAATTTTCAGATTTTTAACTATAAATAATAGTTGATGAAATGGAGTTTTCATTGGATAATGACTTCTTTGGAATATTCTTCAAAAAGTATTGATATACTTATTAACTACTTAAAGAACTCTATTCTGTAGTACAGATAGGAACTGGCTTTGTGGTACCTGGTAATTCTCCCAAAATGCAGTTAAGCTTTATTTAACAAGACACATGGAAGTCTAATCAAACAAAAATAAAGAAATTTCTACAAAGCACATATTAGTGCTGAAATCAACCTTATTTTCTGCAATATAAAGTCACATTTAATATAAATGCACTTAAAATAATTTTTTTTTAACGTTTATTTATTTTTGAGACAGAGAGAGACAGAGCATGAACAGGGGAGGGGCAGAGAGAGAGGGAGACACAGAATCTGAAACAGGCTCCAGGCTCTGAGCTGTCAGCACAGAGCCCCACGCGGGGCTCGAACTCACGGACCGTGAGATCATGACCTGAGCCGAAGTCGGACGCTTAACCAACCGAGCCACCCAGGCACCCCTATAAATGCACTTTAAAACACTATTTAAAAAATAATGAGAAATAAATTTAGATAACTGATATTAACACTTGAGTAGGTTGGTTTTTTTTTTTAACTGTAGAACTCAATTTCATGACAATTATCCTAAGCATGTCTTTATTATTTATTTATTATTTATTATCTATTATTTTGGTTAAGGCAAACTACATTGAAAAATAATTTTGGGACATCTACAAATAGTCTTCAGTATGACTAATCCTTTTGGTGGGAAACACACTCCTCTTATAAATTACTGTTAGTTAAAATTAGACAAACAGGTTTTGTTGAAGTCAAGAGGAATTCTACATAGTTGCAATGAAGTCATATTAATAAAAAATCATCTAACTGCAATAGCATATGAAGAAAAAGCAGAAAGTAAGGGGTTGCAAATGACATCTTATCTTTAGTGATTAGAATTAATATTTTGTGTTAAGTTGCAATTGAAAAGTTGAAGTTGCATTAAAATATCCTGAGTTGTTTGCCAGTTATTGTGAGCCCAATCAATTAAAAAAAATAGTTAATTCAAGGCAGCCATAAGAAGGAACTTTAAATGCATCTTACTTCTATGATTGAAGTATACAGAACTATTTCAGAACTAAATGAAAGTATCGTGAGCAAAGTTTTATTTGACGATTGAGTATATTTAGAATATTAGAATACCCTGTTATCAGTTTCACCTATAGAAAAATAATTCTGAATGGATAGATGATTTCATGACAGGTTATTATGTTGATGGCAGTGCATGTTGGGATAAACTGAGGAAAGTTCCTATTCAGCTGTTTTTTAAAGCATTCCCATAGTGTTAAGATTCATGATGAAGGGATCTCACTTCTACTTTTTACTTATTAAAAGAAAAAATAATTATCTAACCATATGACCCAGGATATTGAGTCCCATGTTAAAAATTTTTGGCATTACTAATATGCAAAGAAATGCAAATAAACCATAATGAGGCAATTGTAACATCTTCTAAATTAGTATAAACATTAAAACTGGTAATTGCTTAATGCTGGCAAATTCCCGATAAAGCTGGTACATTCAATGTGAATTCATATATCTCTTGAAAACAATTTGATGGTATATATCATAAGCCATAGAAAAGTTTATACTCTGACTCTGTAATTCTACTCTTGAGAATTTATCCTGAAGAAACTCTTCAAAAGAAGAAAAAAGAGCCATAGGCAAAAAGAAGCTCATTACACCAAAGAATATGGTGAAAAATGGAGAATGAATTTAACATTATAAACATGAGAATAATTAAGTAAATCAAGGTGTAGGCAGTGATGTCAGATTTTGGTGTCATTAAGTAAAAAATTATGAAAATGGTTCAACATGGAAAAGTGTTTGCAATAATCAAGCTAAATGGCAAAAAAGTAAAAAACAAAATTTTATGCATTTACAACTATAAACCCAAGTCCATATGGATATACACTGGAGAGAGAAAAGCTAAAAAGTGGGAATAACTGGTTTTAGACATGTAAATTATGGATTTTTTTCTTTTAAAATGTATTTTAATGTTTTAAATGCATGTATTGTGTTTTAGTGACTTGATGATTTATTAAAATATTCTTGGAAAAATAATTCCTTTCTGCAGTTCATAGTTCAAGCCCCATCCATTTCATATTTAACATTAAGGATTCATAGCACTATCTAAAACATATGCAGCATTTGATGGTTTCAGTGAATCTGCTATAAAGATAGGTGTGATCCAGCCCTTCACTGCTTTTTGTTTAGCTGATAAAAAATGTTCTACATTTTCCTCTACTTATGTAAACGTGATTTATTATTTTTCTAAAACACCTTTGTAGTTGCTTATAGCAAAATCATGTGTATAATCACAAAGTTGATTAAACTTTAGAGTGATAAAGTTGTAGAGCAAAGGCATATTATTTGAGAAAGAAAAAGATATACAAAGAAAATAAATTATTTAGGGAATTAAATAAATGCATACAAACACATACATGCATGAGTAATTATATTTTATTCTTTTCTCAGTATATATTCAGGGTACATTGGGAGCTTAGCAATCATGTAGATCAGGGGTTGTAAATCCAAATCCTAGAAGGGCCAGACTGGTGCAAAAAACAAAGGGTTTCATTTACTGTGTGTGAGCCATCCAAAGAGGGCAGCAGTGGCTCTGGTCTTGCTGTTTGCTGAGGGAGAATATAAGCTGAGGGTTCAAAAGAAGCCAGCTATCTAGAGTTTTATGTAAAAACTCTTTTTAGCATTGAAATTAATTCATATTAAGGGAATGAAAATGCAGCGGGTCAAACAAAATACATTTATTTGCACATCATGTCCTGCTTAGAGCAGCCAGTTTGTGGTTCTAGTATGGAACCACAAAATCTAGTATCTTGTTATTTTATTCTATTTTAGAAATTAAGCATGAAACTCAAAGAAGTGAAATGACGTGTCTAAGACCATAACAAATTAGTCACAAGTCTCCTGAGCCTTGGTTCTTTGTTTTTTCTGGCAAAACTGATTTTCTTTTTTTTTTTTTTTGGCTTACTAAGGAAGAATTCTTTAAATACTTTTAAGTATCCTTATTAAAAGATATAAAAGGTATTTATAGCTACAGAATATAGGAAATATTATATTTATATAGAACAACTAATTTTAGTACTATGCTTCTAAAACTACCTTTGCACAAATTTTCTAAAGCTCAAGTTTTCCCTGAAAGTCAAACAACAGCCATCCGTCTTTCTCCCACAGATAAGCAGGTATAAACTCTGTGTGAAGCATTCTGCCAATATTACATGTTTCCTCTTAAAAAAGGGGCATCATAAAGAAAAGTAGGACCTTAGTCATCTTTCTAAACCCCAAGTGACAATGGCTTTTGAGGCACTATTTTAAATGGAGTTGTTGTGTTGCCTAGCTTATGCATCAAATCCCTAAGAAGGAAGCCTTCAAAATATTGAGCTCCAGATTTTCTTACAGTTTCAGAATAATGAATATTATTTATATTTTCACATTTCTTATGTATAATATGTCACCTCCTCTGGCCGAAGGCCATGCTTGCATTGTTAATTTTTTCTTTCATTAACATAGCACCCCTACTTTTGCCAAACAACTCAGTCATTCTACTTACAAGATTTTTTTTTACATATAATAAACAACAGTTATCATAAAAAAAGTTTTGGCAGAATAAATACCTTATCCTGAGTCTCCCTTTGGTTTTCTTTGTCAGTCTTACTCAATATCGTCAATTGTCTAATCTTCAGTAAGTCTTCCTAAAACATTGTTTTGATCAGGTCATTCCTCTGCTCAAAACCTCTCAGTGGTTGCCATTAGAGATTAATGTCTAAACCAGTGGTTCCTAAACTATGAGAACCCACTGTACTGCAGCACGTTCACTGGGATACTACAGGATTTTTATAAAAATTGAGGGAAATGCAGTGGACATCTTCCAGGCACTGTCAAAACTATCTCCAGGTAGTTCACGGTTTTAGTATTTGATTATGCTATAGTTCCTTTTGATGATGACATCATACCTTTTCATAGGTAAGTTTTCAATACTTGCTGTGACAAAATGCAAGTGCCGCTTGGGAAATAGTGTGGTACTTGGCGGCATCCAGTCTGATCTTGATTCTTGAGAAATAGTGCAGTGCCTGCCATCACACTGGCAAATAATTATGATTGCTTAGGAATGAAAAAAAGATGCAATTTTGTATTTAAATGTATATATATTTATTTTTCACATGATTACTAACTTGTTAGGGTATAAAAGGACTTGTTAAGGACTTGTCTTTATTAGGATTTATTAAGTTGTTTGATCCTAATTACTTAATAAATGGAGATCTTAGGAATTTCTTTTGGTCTAGAGGTGCCATGAAAACATTACTGAGATGGAAAGGGTGCCATGAATACAGAAGGTTTGGGAATCTTTGGCTAAGCCTTTTAACCTTGTGTTCAGTGTTTAAATGTTGCCCTCTTTTTAATTTATATTAGACCATGTCCTTATTTTAATTCTCTATTATCTCTAGAGTGGTTCATTCATTATCTCTTGATTATCGTATATCTGGTCAGTACTTTGCATATTTACTTCCCAACCTGCATTTTTTTGTCCATATATTTTCTACAGGTGGCCATATAATTTGTTGAGATATTGTGTTTTGTCATCTCTTTTCCCCTTCCCTGTCCAAACAGGTTCTCAGGCTTTTGTAGGTCTTTGAGTGAAGGGATAGGGGTTTCTTCTAATCATAACATAGAAGCTGTTGATAGACAAACTGTTTTTGTGATTTTATTTTATTCAGAAAGACAAAATCCTTGAGGGGCTTATGTTTGGTATTGGGGGAGAGCAAGAAGAGGACTGTGTTGAGGCTAGGGAGAAAAGAGAAAAGGAGAGTGTATCGGTTCTGTAGGGCTGCTGCAAAAAATTAACAAACTTGGTGGATTGCAACAACAGAAATTTATTGTCCTACAGTGCTGGATTACAGAGGTCCAAAATTAGTGTGTCAGTAGGGTTGGTTCCCTTAGGAGGCTCTCAGGGAGAATCTGGTCCATGCCTCTGTCCTAGTTCTGGTGGTTGCTGCAATCATTGGTGTTTCTTGGCTTGTAGAAATATCACTCCAGTCTTTACTTCCATCAATCATCCAATGGTATTCTTCTGTCTGTCTCTGTGTCCTATCCTCTTCATATAAAAGCATTTACATTGAATTCAGGGCCCACCCTAAGCCCAGGATGATCTCATCCTGAGATCCTTAACTAATTATACCTGCAAAGACACTATTTCCTAATAAAGTCACATTCTGAGGGTCTGGGTGGACATGAGTTTTGGGGGAGGTGAGGGACACTATTCAGTTCCCTGTATAGAATTCTATCAAGGATGGGAATGGAAACATTTCGGCAATGAAAGAATATTGAGGACGTATACCTCCTTGGCAATGCCAGCATGGGTGGGAAAGTGGGAAAAGGAGTGAAGAATTTGCTATTTCACCAAATTAAGAGAAAACTTAGGTGTCAGGGCTGTGGCATAAACCTTAACTCTTCTGTCCAAACTTGGCACAGAACCAGTCCCCTGCACCAAGAGAACACACAGGCATTGACTGTATTTAATTTTGAAGAAAGTAATTTCACAATTTTTGCATGTCCAAGTCAGCAAAACGTAACGTGTCACTAACAACCACACTTATTCCACCCATTCTCCAAGACTGAGCTCAAATTTCTTTTCTCTCTAACAACTTCAGGCTAAGGCTATTCATTTCTTCTTTGTAATGATTGCCACTTTCTTTTGGTAATTAATTTTGTTACCTCAAAGCCTTTCTCTCTTCTCAAAGTGTTTGCATTAAAAAATTTTTTTAATGTTTATTTATTTTTGAGGGAGAGACAGAGCATGAGCAGGGGAATGGCAGAGAGGGAGAGGGAGACACAGAATCCGAAACAGGCTCCTGGCTCCAAACTATCAGCATAGAGCCCGATGTGGGGCTCAAACCCACAAACCACGAGATCATGACCTGAGCTGAAGTCAGATGCTTTACCGACTGAGCCAGCCACCCAGGCGCCCCTCAAAATATTTTCATTTTAAGCATGTGCAACTATTTGTCATGTCACGTCTTTATATTGTTTTCCTACTATATTAAATTTCAGCTCCTTTAAGGAAGGGATTATGTTTTATAAATCTTGGTAGCTATCACAGTTCTCAATAGATATGGATTTAATTTTATTTATTGCTTGTACCTTTTGTTCCTGGTATTCATACCTCTCCCTATGTGTTCTTTAATATATTTTAAGTATATATTTCAAGCATGGTAGTATCTGGTAGTTTCCCAATACAAACAAATTATTTGTGTTTTTATAAGAGAGTGTTCAACTGGCAAAAATTCCTTATGATTTTGACCAACCCATCCTGACATAAATGGCAAGTGAAAAAAGTAGGTTTTGTTTTCTAAGTCCCTTGGCATCTCAGGTGCACCAAGATTGCTTCCTTTTGTGTTGAGCAGCGTTGCTAGCCAACCTTGGCAGTTTCTGAATTTCACAATCTAGTTAGCTTTATCAGCAGTATATGACTGTGAGGTCTAAGTGAGAAATGGATTACAGTCTGATATACAAACAAATTCTCTAGGGCTCAGTGGGTGTTCCTATGGGGATGCTCTGCTCTACTGATTTCTTTTCCTTGGTGTGTGTAATTTATATCATATTGGAACTGGAAATAATTCAAAACTTAGGGAAAATTAATCTCAAGGTGCTTCAGTCATTTTCAAAGAAAACTCAATTAGTCTTTCACATTTAGGGCAAAAGAGCATGTTCGTTTTCTTCCGTTTGACTGGAAACAGTGACAGACTTAACACCAGAATGAGAACTCCTGATAGTGCAACTTTTCTTCAGTTCTAGAGCATTCTATGCCCAGAGTGCATTTAACTAACCCCAGGAAATCTATAAATCATGTTCTATGGGAAGTCTGTCACATGACACGTATATTTCTTGTTTAAATCTGAGAAATTTAAGAGTTGGTAATATCCTTTTTAGTTGCCCAATTGTGTTTATCTAACTGCACTCACTCAAAATGACTATTCTTAAAAATATTTTTATTTCTTTATTGTTTAAAATTTATTTTTGAGAGAGAGAGAGAGAGAGAGAGATAATGCAGGAGGAGTAGAGAGAGGGAGAGAGAGTGATAGAGAGAGAGAATCCCAAGAAGGTTCCTCACTGTCAGCACAGAACCCAATGCGGGACTCAAACTCATGAACCCTGAGATCATGACCTGAGCCAAAACCAAGAGCTGGACGCTTAACCAACTGAGCCACCCAAGTGTCCCCAAAATATTTTTAATCAACTTATAAAGAAAATAAATATCTTAGATTTTCTTGCCAAATTATACATTCTTAATTGCCATGAGAAGAAATAAGTGTTTTCCCCTTAATCATAATTTAAAAAGCCATTTTTCCCTCATATTAGGAATGTAAACTATTTCTGTATAATTTACTGATTTTCTTTCTTCTTTCTATCTTTCTTTCGTTCTTTTTCTTTTTCTTTTTTTTTTTTTTTTTCTGATATAACAACTTTCCTTACTTTCTGCTCCTGGAAGTGCAATCTATAAAGCTCAACCTTTAGACTCTAACTCTAGGATGAGCAGTGCCTCATGTTTGAATTGGTGTCCAACGTTGAATATTTGGTAATTTTATGTGAATTTTTTTTCTTTGTAGAAGTTGGAAAATATAAAACTGTATGGTCCACATTACCCCAAAATATCAATCTAACAGAATTTATCCTTTTAGACAGTTTCTGAAATACATTTACATAATGTATTATGTACTTAGTTCAGGAATCTGGGGTCCTTTCTGCTAGGCTTGCATTGTCCTATATAAGGTAAGAAGACTTGTCTTGTTTCTAAGAACAGATATGCCTTGAGGATGCTGGTTTTAGTAAGTGGTTTCTGTCTTAATAATCTTAATGCTATCTTAATAATTAGTCAGGTGTTTTAGTTTCTTTGTACTCCCTTAGAACTCTATACTGGCTACTGAGCTCCTCTACATCCACGTGGAACTCTCTGATGGTCTCTGTTTATGGTGCGCTTTGCTACCCTCACCTCAGCTGCACCCAGCCTCATAATTGACTTTTTTTTTAAAAAAGTTTCTATTTTGTGGCCATAACTTTATTCTGAAACTCAGCTAAACATACAGAAGGAATGAGGAAAATAGGACCCAAAGAAAGGCAACAAGTGAGAGCACAAAATAGTAGGGTATGAGAATAGATTCTCCAAATTCAGGAAGATTAGGAGGGTATGGAAAAGACCCACATTAAAACAATGGTGATCTCCTCACTGTTGGCATTGCTGGTGTTCCATGGCTTCTACAACTTCCATGGAACCTTCTTTCACTTGCCCAAAGACTGCATGTTTTCCATCTAGCTAGTCAGCAGGATGGATGAAACTCTAAAACCATTTACGTTGGGTCCAAATATTTGCCTTAGGGTACCAGGACTGGTGTGCTTCCATAAGAAGTTTTCGGCAGCATCTTTCTCCTGGCAGATGGCTTTTCCACCAGTGTCATTATTGCCTGTGAAATTACCACAAAGTAGTAGTACTCATTCTGTAAATATAGAAATCCTTCTCACACAGCTCTTTCCCTCTGATTCTCAGAGACCAAACATTTTCTGCCATTTTTAGAACTTTGTTTGAAAAGAGCTTGAAATACAACCAGGGGCTCATTTTCAGTCATTATATTGAATTATCCAATAGTGAATTGGTCCTAATCAGCTCAGCATTTACATGGTGGCAGCTCTAAGAAATAGCATGTGCAAAGTGCCTTGACCCCTTCTTTGGACCTCCACTTAAGTCTGTTATCTTCTTTTGGATATTGTATTTCCTTCTGGCTGGAATTTTACCACCTGAGGATGACTCATGATCCTTAGCATTGCTATTTCCTGAGTAGGGAAGATGGTCTTCAGGCTCAGACCTACCCCCATCTACTGTGAACTATTGTGTTGTGTACTTAGCTGAGTCAATGAATTTAACAAAATTTATGTCCCTAGATCTTGGGTTCTGGTTTATAATTAGAAGAGATGGAATACATGATTCAATGGCATTGACTCTGGAAAAATGACAATTATTTGGAGAATGAATGATTTACCATAAAGATTTTGAAGTGGAGAAATACAAGAGGACTCTATTTTTTATGTAAGAAGCAAAAAGCGTCAGTATGTAAGATTTTGTTGCAAATGATCACTTGTGTAATTAAACATGTAGTTTAGTATGATTACAAATTATTAACTGTGAAGCCTAATAGAATTTCTTGTGTTCACTCAGTGAGTTTTGCTAAAGGTTCGAGATTGGTGGGTCCTGGACCAGGGCCCATTCCAACTCCCTTATTTAGAAAACCAGTTTTTCATTGGTGAGGAATTATTCTCTGTGCATAAAATACTGAAAAGTTTTAATAAAAATAAGTAATAACTGAAGTTATGAGAGTGTTGATATTTTGACTTTTATCGCCTCATTCTTTTTCCTCTTCCTACATAAGATTTAGAGCTTGCACAAATTGAATGAAACTGAGTTTAATGGCCAACACTGAAAATTTCCCATAAAAATCCTGGTATTTGTCTTCTCTTGAATAAAGTGGAAGCTGTAGCAGTTCCTGGTCCACATTCCCAGGCTGTTAATGCTCCCCCTTTAGGACAGAGGGTGTGCTTTCCTGTCCTGAACACCACAGTCCTGGAACAATAGAAGGTTCTTTCAAACTCTTCTTACATCTAGCCTGCTTCACTTATATGTTACCTTCCAAGTCCCTGTAGACATTTGGGAACCAACTTCTTTTCATCATGTTAGCCTTCCATTCTCTCAAAATAGGCCTTATGGTGTATTTTACTTGTGTAATACAGGCATTGCAGAAAACAACAGTATCCTTAATATAATGCATGATACCTAGAACATGCAACCTTTGATAATCTTCTGGGAAGAGGAATCTGAAGCCCAAGGACCCAGCTTTTTCCTTGATATTTCCATGCTCTCACGACTAGTACACTCATTGCAGTGACTGACCACAGGGCACTCTGCCACTCCTTTTTTTTTTTTTTTTTTTACGTTTATTTATTTTGGAGAGAGTGAGAGTCGGGGAGAGGCAGAGTGAGGGAGATAGACGATCCAAAGCAGGCTCTGAGCTGACAGCAGTGAGCCTGATGTGGGTCTCAAGCTTATGAACCCATGAGATCATGACCTGAGCCAAAGTCAGATGCTTAACCAGTTTTGCCACCCAGGTGCCCCATACCCCTCTTTTAGTGGGCACTTGCCTCCTGGGCCACTTGCATCGACTTGAATCCTGACTTTACTTTTTTCTTAACACAACTGAGAACACCTGTGGTTTTCAAACATCTTACTCATTAGTGAGAAAGAACAAAGAAAAATAGATGCAGTATAGATGATATCTAAACATTCTTGTTTGCAAGATATAGCTTGTTCCTTGGAGATAACAGGTCCCATCAGATTTGATATGAAATGATAATCCCAGCTCCTGTTTTTTGAGAGCTTACCATCTGCCAGTTACTATATTGGAGTGAAATTTATTTATTTTCATTAAATCTTTACAAAAATTCTATAAGGTAATGACATTTTCTCCCATTTGCAAACTGGGAAACTGAATTTGAAAGTTAAAGTAACTAACAATAGTGTATTAATCAAAAGGCTGGGCTTTTATCCTGGATCTGATTCTGAAGCAGTCACTTTTGTTATTTTGCAGTACTGGGAAAAACATTAGCTTAAGCCTTTCCCTTCTTTGCTACAGGCCTATTTCCTCTAGACTGTGAACCTCTTTAACATCTGTTCCCCACATGCCCTCCTGGTACATTGAAATCCAGAATGAATGATGTTTAATTCTTCTTCAAGAGGCTTTCCAGTTGTGTTTCTAGATTGAGATGCATCCTTTTTGACTGCCCCTGGGGTGAACTTCCAGCCCCACGTACAGGAGTTTCTCTTTGGATGGCCGTAATATCTTACAACTGCAGTGTTGGCCTTCACATTGTGGTGATGTCATTTATGCTGAAACATGTGGGGAATGTTTCCTCACAGGATCCAGAGTGAGAGACAGTAAATCTGTCCATTCCATGTGAGAAACCTGGGTGGGCTGTAAGGGAATGTGATTGTGTTATAGGAGGGATAAGCCTTAGTTGCTGAGTGTTCTCTGTCAGGGTAGGTGGGGAATGTGGAGACGGGGTTAGTAGGAAACCACATGCCCTCTGGAGAGGGTCTTGGGCCTTTCAAGTTTCTAGATCCAAGAAGGATATGACATAGTAGCAGAAGCACTGCCTCATAGCAGTAGTAAGGCACATTTTAATTGTTTCCTGGGGGTTCTCTTTCAGTCAGATGTGATGATGCCATGGTTTATGTTCCCTCCAAATTCATATATTGAAACATGAATGTGCAATATAATGGTATTAGGAGGTGGGACTTTTGATTAGTCTCTTGTAAAAGAGACTCCACAGAGATCCCTCGTCCCTCCAACTTGTAAGAACACAATGAAAGGGCCACTGGCCACTAACCAGGAAAAGGGCCCTTACTCAACCATACAGGTACCCTAATCTTGGACTTCCTAGCTTCATAACTGTGAGAAATAAAGTTCTGCTGTCTATAAGCTACTCAGCCTGTGGTATTTTGTTATAGTAGCTTGAATGGACTTAGGTGGTTAAGAGAAACAGTCATGTTGTTATTCCAAGGGAACATGGAGCTATGCTTTATCATCCAGTGGATAGGTATGGAGAAAAAGTAATTTCAGAAACACAGACAAAGTTATGGCCGAAGATTCCTTGATAACAGAATTCTGACCCGAATGTGACTTTTATGCTAAGGCTTCTCACATCCCTGCCTCTCTTTCAGTACAGGGTATATCCTAGGGTCTTTAAGCAGAAAGATCAATGAGAAAATGGAGGAATATGCATAGAGATGAACAGCAAAACCCTGTGCGGGGGGGCCCACAGGAATATTGTGGTGATACAGCATTAATGACATAGACTACTGTGGTGGTCACTGTGATATGCTACCCAGATTTCCACTTCAGGATTGAAAGATTAGTCCCCCAGTTACTAGGAGTGCTGAAAGCAGAAAAACCTCAGCTGTCATCCCTCTATGCTTCTGCTGAGAAGCAACTCATCTAAGGTCATGCTTAATCTGGGGTGGCTTGTATCCAATGACTAATCTACATGAGATAAAAAATTTTGGCTTTATCTCCTTAACTCAGAACAACTCTGAAGCTTTACATTCATGCTTTACAACTTTCCATAGAGTTGTCTGAGGCCTCCGTTGAGATTGCATCAATATTCAACTTTTCCTTTGGCCGAATTCTGATTTCTTCCCCCTCCTTCCATAGATATTGAACCTAAGATCACTTCCAAATAACTCTTTCACACTAAACTCTGTCTCAGCATTTTCTTCCTGGGGAACCTGACATGTGACAGCCATCAATATGGAGTGGAGCAGAAGGAGCTTCTCACTTCACAGCTGCAGATGGTCTAGTGACCCATGTGGATTGTTCTAGCAAGGAATAGTCTATTAGCTATAGAGTTGGAGGGGAATTGAGGACAATACTGCCTGAAATTATTAGAGTGGCAGGGGCTTTGTAATGCTGTTGCAAAGACATTTTTCTCATTTATTTTCCCTCCATAAGCTTCTGAGGATTTTGAAAACACATGATAAATTTATACCTTGCTTTATTTAGAAGCCAGCGGAGACACAGGGATTTCTCTGTAGAAGTCTACAATAGATTTCATCTGATACAATGAATATTTTCCTAATTACCCACTCCATACTGATTTTTTCCCCTAATTCTGCATCACATAATCTGTACTTCATTTTTTGCCCCTTATCTCTAGATTTCTTCTCTGTGCTGCTCTTCTGTGGAGTCGTGTCTTCCCAATAATGTATGCATTTTCTAAGGGTTGCTATTACATTTGTTAGGTTTATATCCATCACAACACATAACTCAGAACTGGCCAGAGAGGAGACATTAATAAATATTTTCTAATTAAGCTCAGATTAAGTTCTTAATAATGGTTTGAACAATGTGGGTGTGAGATTCAAAAAACTATATCATGTTGGGAGCAGAATAGAGCCATTGGGGCAATCTGTTCAGGAAATGGCCTTCCTTGAATCATTTCAAAAATTTATTTCCAAGTTTCTTTCTCCTCACTTTTGCGTGTTTTACAAATATTTTATTTTATAAGTTCTGTGCAATATCAAAGATATTTTAAACATGCACATATCACCTATATTACCACATCTCTAACAGAGATAGCTAATATATTCTTCCAGAGATTTTAATATTCATGGATTTGCCCGTTTATATCTCAGACCTGAAACAATTTTGGACATAGTCACCCTCATTCATCTTCACTAATCTGGTGAAAAATAGTATATCATCATGTTATATTGTATCTTTGTTACTGATGAAATTAAACATTATTTGCCATGTATTTATTGATATTCCCTCCCATTTATTGAGAACCTAATAACACTCAGATAATGTGCTAGCTATTCCATACCTGTTAACTCATTTAATAAACATAACATTGTTATGTTAGGAGATTGTGAGATTTTTTATTATTATCTCTATTTTATTACTGAGGATAATAAGTAACCCAACTTATTACTGAGTTACTAATTTAGTATTACTAAATTACTGAGGATTTAAGTAACCCAACAAATGTTATAAGGTGAGTAGGGGACATACTCTATCTGCCTGCCTCCATCACCTCTTGGGACTCTAGGTCCTAGACCACGTGAGTACCACCTGGGAAGAGGAAATAAGGACAGATCTGAGAAACAGTTTAGAAAATTAAAAAACAACAAAACAGAGGGATAATTTGTGATCAAGGTAAGAGTACAGTGCAGGGCAGGAAAAACGAATGTTCCCAGATCAAGTATATGGTAAGAGTATGTTCCTTTTTCACTGGCTTATTGTATCTTTTCTCTTGCCAGGTATGTCCTTGCCTTATGTAGCTGGTTCCTATATGTTCATCCATTGGGAGACTTCTTTCCTCCTACTATGCTATGATCTGGTGACACAGAAATAAAAGGTGCTGTACATTTTTTTTCCTTAATAACTGAAAAATCCTGTTCAACTTCCTGTTACCTAAATGAGTCTGGTAAAAATGGAAGTTCTCTTAGGAGTGAACTTCACCATCTTCCTTCTTTTTAACATTTCATGAAATAGAGCCACAGAGAATGTGAAAGCCCAAGATGGTAGGACTGGTTGTGGGGGTTGAGGCTGGCATCTGGGCCTCCTGATTACATTATTCCTTCTTTATACTCATAGATGCCATACACAGATTGGCTGTAGGCAAGACATTAGATTAAAAATTAAAATACCCATTGTGAATAAAAAAAGACTGGAATTATTAAGAAACCACTTGGTATTTGAGGGGCGCCTGGGTGGCGCAGTCGGTTAAGCGTCCGACTTCAGCCAGGTCACGATCTTGCGGTCCGTGAGTTCGAGCCCCGCGTCGGGCTCTGGGCTGATGGCTCGGAGCCTGGAGCCTGTTTCTGATTCTGTGTCTCCCTCTCTCTCTGCCCCTCCCCCGTTCATGCTCTGTCTCTCTCTGTCCCAAAAATAAATAAAAAACGTTGAAAAAAAAATTTAAAAAAAAAAAAAAGAAACCACTTGGTATTTGAGCATGCAGGAAACATTTGGAGTTAAAGGTACTTCATTGCACAAGTAGAATAAGCTTGTTAGATGGAGAAATATACCTGTTGTTCAGGGTGGCAGAGATGAAAGATTTAAATAGCCTTTAAAAAGTATTGCTTTCCCAAATGCACAGAAAACATTTGTCAAGCAGCTATTGCTCTTACTTAGGAAACTATAGTTAGTAAAAAAGGAAAAAAGAGCAAATAATTTGCATATTGGAAAGATTATAAATCAATGGGTAACAAATAAATACCATGTGGTACATATATATCTTCTGGCTTCTACTCAGCATCATTTCCCATCTCCATTTAACATCATGACTTTCCTGGGAAGGATACAAATTTCTCTTATTCCAAGTACTACCTTTCAAACATTTTCACTGTAGTTCACAGAAAAAAATTACATTACTACCCACCAAAACACCTATATATTTATATAAAACTAAGCAAGTTTCAATGAACAAATATTACTAGTGGTGATGCAGTCTGCATTTCCATTTCTATTCTATATTAGTCTATGTTTTTTTAAATTTATGTTTGTTTATTTTTGAGACAGAGAGAAACAGAGCACGAGTGGGGGAGGGGCAGAGAGAGAGGGAAACACAGAATCTGAAGCAGCTCCAGGCTCTGAGCTGTCAGCACAGAGCCTAATGCAGGGCTGGAACCCACGAACCATGGGATCATGACCTGAGCCAGAGTCGGACACTTAACCAACTGAACCACCCAAGTGCCCATATATTAGTCTGTTCTTAAAAAATTGCTTGCAGTCCTTTGTGTTGAGTGTGTAGTCCACAAACGAGATATTATCTACCATTTGAAAAATACTCATCTAATTCAATATGATTTGAGTCTGGTTTAATTGAACTCAGGAGTGGCCAAATTACGTGCAATAGACATTCACTGAGGGAAAGGTAAATAACCCAGACAGAGTGAGTGAAATGGAAGGAAACTTTTGCTGGGATATGAAGATGTGAATTTTATAAACCCACAGCCATTTTAGAAGCACACAGACAATCACTGTAGGCCAGTCACTGTGTGGAGCCTGATGCTGGTGCTTTCTCTGCAGAAGCAGAATGGAGACTTGGAAAGAAACAGATCCTGGGTGTAACAGACCACTTTATCAGTCATATTTCTAGACAGTTCAGTTTATGAAAGCCAGTATAGTATCTATATTGTTAGGCAATCTCACAGGATGAAAATTCACATTTGTAAATTTGATTATAAAAGGACTGATTTTCTAGGATCTGAATTGTGGTTGGAAATTACTCACAGGAGGTGGGATTAAATGATGCATTTCAATTCATTGCTTGCCTCAGTGAATTCTGGATCAAAATATTCCCTGTGACATTGACAGCTTAAGCCTCTGAGGAAGGACATATTCCCCAATGACTCATTCCCAGGACAAGTCAGAGCTCTCTTCTTAATACAGGGGTCACATCTATTTGGAATGAAGATGATGCCACCTGACATTCATCATGGACAGTTCAGGAAGCCTATGGAAGTAACTGAGGGAACAAAGGGGTGTGATCCTTCAGCTCCAGGAAGGGAAGTGGTTGATGGCATGGAGGGACAATACCCAGGGCTGTGATAATGCTTTTGAGGGGATTATAGATCTGTATGAGGTATGCTACCTAACAAGTGGTTAGGGACCTTTTGAAAGGCTTAAGACAGTGCGAAGTTGTAAAGGAGGATGCATAGCTTTGTGTGAATGGATGAAGTAAGTACATCTAAATGTTACTTTGCATTCCAATTTTGGTTGAACAAAGTTTAGACATATGTACATAATTTTCACTTCTACCAACACAGAACAGTATAATTGAATTTGGTGAGTTAGGTTGTGAAGTGAAAATTACTTCTGAAATCGGAAAGTCATAGTGGAATGAGGATGGTGAGATACTGGACCCAAAAATTACTAGTTCGTCATCTTTGCTTACTTTTGGTCTTTAATATACCACCCAGATATATCTGTGTAAGGATAGCATGCTTATCTTCTAGATACTTTCTAGAGACTTCTGCTTTCTGGAAAAGCAGAACAAGATATGGAAACCAGGCTTGAAGTTAGAAGCCCTAGTTTTGCTACTTACTGTCTTTACAACACGAAGGGGCTCTTTATGTTGCCATGTAAAAAAAGGAGGATAATACCAGCACCTGTCCTATTGACGTCATTGATGTCATTATGGCAATTAGAAGGAAAATGCTTTGAAATGGTATAAGTACTGTATAAACATAAGAAGTTATTTACCCTAAATTTATAGATGGAAACCAGCCCTGCTTTTCACAATTGACCTGTCAGTATTAAAAAATAAATTAAACTAATTATTATTTAAAGAAGGTCAGCAATTAAAAAGTCTCAATTTTTACAAGTTCAATATCCTTGATTCTGTCTGTTAATATGACTATGTTGTGATATCTTTGTTTTTAGGTAGCTTCGTAATTAATCTTGGCAATTAATTACTGAAAGCATAAGAAAGTCAAAGCTCTTTAAAGTATTGCTACAAGTACAGAAGTTGTTTTTATCTATTATTCTTTTGTATTCGAAGTGCAATCACGTCATGTCAGTCAATCCTAATGATATTAGAAATAGAAAAAGGTCACTAATTTTTGAGATCACTAATCCAATCTCATTACTTTGAAGATCAGAAAACTGATATTAGGGCAGTTAAGTGAGTTGCCTAAAAATACAGAAGTAGTGTTTGAGAGAGGTAGAACTTATATGTAGGTATTTTTCTTCCTAGTCTGATATTTTTCTCAATGACCCACCTGGAGTCTCAAGGGGAAAACAATATCCTAGCTACAATGGCTTTAATTCTTGAGTTCCTCAAACCTAATTGCACATATTGTTTCTACTGTCAGAGAAGTAGCTGAGTTATAACACAAAGTCCTGTCATAGAAGATGTGGAACACGTCTTCTATGTTCACTGGTTGTGATAGAGCTGGTGATCATGGGACTAGAGAGAAATTATTGATCATAAAGGCACTTTTAATCTCAGGATAGAATAAAATAATTTTATTTTATTTTTTATTTTTTTTTTAAATTTTTTAACGTTTATTTATTTTTGAGACAGAGAGAGACAGAGCATGAACAGGGGAGGGACAGAGAGAGGGAGACACAGAATCTGAAACAGGCTCCAGGCTCTGAGCTGTCAGCACAGAGCCCGACACAGGGCTCGAACTCACAGACCATGAGATCATGACCTGGGCCAAAGTCGGCCGCCCAACTGACTGAGCCACCCAGGCGCCCCAGAATAAAATAATTTTAAAAATTATGGTATCCCTCCTTTTCTTTTCTTTGCTCCAAAATTTAACATGATGATTGTAATTAAACTTTCCAATGGTAGGGACTGAAGACTGAAAACAAGGGATTGCTTTGGAGTCCAAACAGGTCAATTAGGCATCCTCATCCCCTCTTCTATCCTATGCAGGGAGAAACCTGTCCCTCACTGAGTTTGGCTTTAATCTGGAGGTTTCTTGTTTGGGAAAATTGAACCAAGAGACTCCAGTCTAGGGAGAGCAGACACAGCAGAATTAAGCAAGAGATGCCATACCCAAAAGAGAAGATTATGTAAAACCCCACATACTGAATGGTGAAACCACCTAGACCTCTTGTACCTTTTGGACTTATGTGTCTTGGCACAACATGGCTGGTAGATTACAGTTACTCAACAGATTCCTCCCTTAAGAAATTATATAGCTCCTCAGGAAGAGACATATAGTTGCTGACATCTGGATATATCTAAGCAAACTGGCTGCATTCCACTAAATAAAAGGCACTCATGCATACAGAACTTCCAATCTGGCCATTATTATCTCTTCGACATAAATAAATAAAAATATAAACATTTGAGATATGGATCCAGCATCCAAACCATATCAGTAGAAAATGAACTCAGGGGACACCGGGGTGGCTCAGTTGGTTAAATGGCTGACTCTTGGTTTCAGATCAGGTCATGATCTCATGGATTTGTGAGTTTGAGCCCCACACTGGGCTCTGTGCTGACAGTACAGAGCCTGCTTGGGATCCTCTCTCTCCCTCTCTCTGCCCCTCCCCTGCTCGTTCGCACACACATTCTCTCTCTCTCAAAATAAATAAAATAAACATTAGAAAATGAAAAACAAGAAAATGAACACAGAGAAAACAGGCAATGCAGCAAGTAGAAGAAAACTTCAAAAGAGATAATACTTATTCATAAAAAATTAAAGAAAACCCACAGGGATAATCAGAGAATGCCTACATATTAGAATATATAGCTAACCTAAAAAGTCTAACTATTGTGAAATTCCAGAAAGATAAAATCAAAGAGATCTCCCAGAAAGTAATGAAAATACAAGGAGATCTAAAACTGTAGGGAAAAGATGAGAAATTTAGAGAATGAATTCCAAGATATTTAGTAACAAGTTGTTAGGAGTATCAGAAAAAGAAATCAGGAAAAAGAGGGAGAGGAATTTATTTAGAAAGATATTCAAGAGCTGAAGAACATTTACCTTCACATTCTAAGTGTTCATCACCCGTGCCATCTCATCACAAAAATTCACAGATTTGTCAATATCGTCACTAATTTAACCAAAATTTAATGCATGTCCACTGTGTACCAGGTCCTCTACTAAGTCTAGGCAATAAAATGGAAGCCACATTAGTGGAAGCCTGTCCTCCTAGAGCTCGCCCTCTAGAAAGGCAGAGAAACAGAAATAAATCATCCCACCAAAAAATGTAAAATTGTGATTATGACACATGGTAGGAAGAAGTACAAGGTGCCAAAAAACACTATTCTAGGGAATTTACCTAGAGATTTCTCTGAAATTTCCTGAATTTCCTGAATTTCTCTGAATTTACCTGAGATTTCTCTGAAGGAATAACGTTTGAGCTTCAGTATGAATGAAAAGTAGGCATTATCTAACCAAAGTGGGCAGAGATGAGCATTCCAGGCAGAGGAAAATACTTTGCAAAGGTTCCATGAGATAAGGAAGCATGGTGAGTAAAAATGACTGAAAGAAATCCAATGTGGATGAATTACGGAAAACAAGTGGGGAACATGGGGTGACATGAGGCTGGAGAAAAGACACCAGTGGGGTGTTGACTAGGCAAAACTTTGTAGGCCATGTTAGAGGTTTGCCTTTTCCCTATGAGTACATAATTGCAACTCACCGAAGGGTTTTAAGCTGGTGTGGAGATAAAGTAAAATGTGTGTTCTTGTGTAGATCACCTTCCTGTAATGTGAATGACGGATTGGAGGAAAGTCAAAGAGAGATGCCGCCATAGCACTGTCAGGGGGCTTTCATAGCTGCCGTGTAAGGGTGATGGTAGCTTGGACAAGTGTGATGATGACGATGAGGAGAAGTGCAAGTTCTTAAGAAATACTTAGTGGGATAAATTGGCAGGACTTTGAGATAACTTATATCAAGGGTTGATTCTTTGCATATTCTGAGGAAAAACAAGTTGGCTAGTCTGACAAAAAAAACCCACAAAGAGAGGGAAATATAAATAAAGAGCATTAGAAATGTCAAAGCAAATACATCTATGTATAACAAAAGTATTAAAACCAAACGAGGTTTTGGCCTAGAATGGATGAGGGGGACAGGGGGCAGTGTAGACTGATTTATTTGAAAGACATTAAAGAGGTAAAATCAATGTCCCCGGTGATGGAGAGAGAGGTATGAGGTTTCTTTATCTCTCTAGGTCATTCAAGACTCCTCTGGTGACACACAGGTAATTTCCTAGCAGAAGAAAGTTAAAGAGTATTTGGGAAAAGGAAAACAAAATAAATCCATATAAGAGCCTCCCAGCTGTTCTTGAATTCATTGCCCTATCAAGCAATTTTTTAGGGGCTAACTAGACTAACCCCTTTAAAATGACAATTTTATTGTTGTACTCCTAGCTTATCATTTCTTAATAACTTTCCCATGCTTTTGAGGTAAAGTTTAAAATTAAATCATAAATGACAGCCCCTGAAAAAAACCCTGAACGTCTCCTTCATTGCACTTATCATAATTTGTTATTAGATATTCATTGTATAACATTTTCCCTTGCTCTGTGTTCCCCACTTATGATCATTTTCTCATTGGTTTCATGTCGACATATGCATAAATCTCACAAACCTTGCTACTATTTTAATTTTAGACACTCAATTATTTTTAAAATACATTTTAAAAATCAGATAAAAATGGCTTTATATAAATACATATCCTCATTTTTTACCATTTCTATAGCATTTCATTTCATTATATAGACAAAAATTTTAATGTGGGATCAAACTCATTGCCTAAAGAACTTCGTTAAATATTTCTTGCAGTACACATCTGGCAATGCATTTTGCTCACCTTTGCCTGTCTAAAAAAATATTTATTTTGTTTTTGTTTTTGTAAGATGTTTTTGCTGGGTTAGGATCTCTGTTTTCAAATTAGTGCTTTTTTTTTTCCTTTAATACTTCCATTATTGACTGGTTTTACATTCTTGCTGACCAGAAGTCCGTTGAATACTTTATTTGTAGGTAATGTTTTTTTTTTATTATTTGTTTACCTTCATGATTTCCATTTTATCTTTGTTTTTCAGTAGTTTAACTATCATGTGTCTTATTTTTTAAAAAATTATATCCTATTTGGATTTCTCTGAGCTTTTTAGATCTGTGGTTTGTTGTTGTCTTTCATTAACTTTTGAAAATTCCTGGTCTTTATGTCTTCCAATATTCCTGCTGCCCTATTCTCCCTATTTTCTCCTTCTAGTACCTAATGGTACATATATTGTACCAACTGTTGTCCCACAACTCCCAGATGCTCTGTTATGATTTTGCATAATTTTTTTCTTTATCTTTGGATAAATTCCAATGGCCTGCCTTCAGTTTTACTGAGTGTTTCCTCAGCTTTGTCCAATCTGATGAAAAGCTCATCCAGAGAATTCATCTGTAATATAATGTTTCTGTTTCTAGTATTTACATTTGATTCATTGTTTCCATCTTTCTGCCAGAATTTCCCATTTGTTTTATGGAAATGTTGTCCTCTTTACCATTAGAGGTTTTAATATAATGAACATAGTTATTTTAAAGACTTTATTTACTAGTTGTAACACTGTGGTCATTTGTGAATCATTTTCTGTTAAATATTTTATCACTTGATTGTTTTTTTTTTCTTGCTTTTTTTTTTTGTGTATCATAATGAGTACTATTTCTTCTTGAAACGGTGATCCCTTCTTCTTCTCTGGCCATTAGTTTTGGGGTTGAAGCCATTTAATCAGTAGCTGAACTGGGTTTTGATTTTGTTGTTGCTATATCCAAATTCAGTGCCCAACAGACTTCAGAATCTTTTACGCACGGACTACTGTGACCTTGTGCTTAATGTTGGATGTGGAGTATTGCGTGGGGTGCTTTATGTTTCTGGTCTACTCTCTCCTCCAAACAGCCCCTGCACACATGTGCCACAATGAGGGGTGATCTTCATGCTCTTGCCCACTTCCAATGACAGACTCCTATTGCTTGTTACTCAGTGTTAGGTTCATGGTTAGGATGGAGAGTTCTTGCCTATCCTAGTCCATATTTAGTCTTAGCTAGGCCCTGTGTACTTGGGACTCAGGTATAGAATTTCTCAGCATTTCTCTCCTTCCCTCTCATAACGGCTAAATTCATCCTTTTATCTGTGTGCATGCGCGTGTGTGTGTGTGTGTGTGTGTGTGTGTGTGTGTGTGTGTGTCTGGGGGTGGATGATCTTGGAATCTTGGATCGGAAAGAGTTTTCTTCTGCACCCCAGTGTTAGCAGATTTCAGTGCCCAGTCCCAAACCTGAGTAAATGTTCTGCCCCTCCTCCAGGGACAAATAGCTTTTCTTTGTACTCTTCCACACTGAGGCATTTTGTCTTTGTCTGGACTCAGAGAGTAGGATGATTTGCACTCCTCTTCCAGGCTTTTCTTTGTATGCAGAAGGGTCTAAGGATTGGGTTGGTTTTTATAATTGTGTATCACCGAGAAGACTCTCTCACTCTCCTCATGCCCCCAGTCTTTTTCACAGCACCTGGTAAAGAGCTCATGTGTGAGTGTGAACTCCCCTTGTTTGTGCTGAAATTTGCACCACTGCATCTTACCCACTTATTCAGCTACTCCAATCGTACTACACCTATAGTGATATAGATCACGCTGCTTCTCTCTCCTTGGAAGTGCAAGGGAATACGAATTTTTTCCTCCCTTGACTTCTGAAAGCTATTTTGGTTGAGGCACAGTCTATAGTGGCACAAGTAGATTTTAAGGAAACACTATTAACCACAAGATAAAATCCAAAGTCTTTCTGTAATAGTATATTTAAAAATAAGTAAACAAGTTTATATAACAATAAAATGGGTCAGATGGTTGCTTAGGGCTCTTCAAAAAGCTAATTTTTTTGATAATCTTGGAATTTATGTGAAATTATTGGATAGTTCTGGTGTTGCATAATTATCTAAAGACTACCCATCAGTATCAGTTTTTAAATTTCTGTGTATTGTTAAGAAGCCACTGCAAATAAGAATTTTCCAACTATGTTGCTCAGTGTGCTTCATTCATGAAGTAAAGAATGTTCAACTATCTCTACTGTCTCTTGTCTTTTCTCTTTAAAAAAAAAACAGAAATAACAGTCATCATTTATTGAGGACTTTTCTGGATGGTTTATTTGCATTAACTCATTTACTCTTCACAACAGTGTTGGGAGGAAGGTGATCCTTAATCCTTTTATAGTTGAAGAAATAGGCTGTGACTTGTCTAATGTCCTATAACCAAGTCGCAGGGCTCAGATTCAAGCCCAATCAGTCTGACTCTAGAGTAGTAAGCACAACGATGAAATCTGTTAATGGCAATAATGCTGCGAAGGTTTTAGCTTTTCTAAGCAAACAAAAGCAGAGACACTATGGGAATTCAAACTTAAATACCATTTTCTTAGTGCCTTTTCATATAAGTAGTAAGCAAAATGTATTTTCCCTAAACCTTGATTTTCCATCTTAATGATATTTTATGCTTAACATTTTACTTCAAACTTTCTTAGAATGGAGAGTCTCTTCTAGGTATATTCATAGTAATATTAATGTGTATTGCTCACTGGCTGGATATTAAATGATATTAAGGAATAAATATTAAATTATGTTTGGTGTGATAATGGTTTTGTGGCTGTGTTTAAGAGTTCTAAGATTTAAGAATTTATACTAAAATATTTAAAGAGGAGGAAATGATATCATTGAGAAATTTGCCTCCAAATAAAATCAGCACAGGTAGTGGAGAAGGACATAGATAAAAATTATTGCCATGAACTGATAATTGTAAAGCGGGGTGAAGGGAACATGGAGGGCATTATTTTATCTATTTGAAAATTTCCATAACAAGCTAATAATAATAATAATATTAATAATGATAATGATAATAATAATAATATTATTAGAAGAAGAAGAAGAAGAGGGGAAATGGTTACATCAAGGGACATCATTATAATATAACCATATTACAGTTTAGTTCAAAGAACTATAATAGGCTTAATCTTCCTAATGTGGTCTAAACATGGACAATACAAGGACGGCTAAGACAGATATTTTTTGCAATTCAATTATACAATTATATGCTAGTAGGAGGGAAAGTAATAATAAATGATATTTCAAAACAATATGGGTAATGATTTTGGAAAGCAGCAGACTGATAAAGATTAGCACAAACACAGACAAAATGTGTTAGCTCTCAGAAATTCTACAAGGAACTAACTAGAAGAATATTTGATGACAAAGAAAAATGTTCATTTTTAAATTTTTAAGTAAGAAAAAGCACTTTAAGATTTTGTAATTAAAAATTAATTTTAATCAAAAGAGTTTAAAAACACATCAAAATGAGAGTTATGTTTGGATGATGAGAATATGTTTTTTAAAATTTATTTTTAGTTTTAAGTAATGTACATTTAACCTGTATTATTTTTATAATAAAATTATTCACTTATAAATATCAAATCAATTTTATTTACAGTGGGTTTTTTAATGATATGTTTTTGCTATTAAGAAAAAAAACAGAATAAATTCATATTGGAGGAATTGTAAATTTTTTATGCTATGGGGAAGGGGGGAAAAAGCCACCAGAGGTGGACAGAAAGTTTTAAAGTAAATTTTATAATTTTATTGGAGTGGTGAATGTGGTATTAGGTCTTTCGCAGACATTGGAGTTTTACTGCATTAAGCCTGCAGTTCCTGCTAGCTAACGGAGCCTAGAAATGAAACCTGCTTGCTGATTACATGTTACATGTAATCAGATCAAACTGAGAAAGAGAGATAGAGACTGGGGCTCCTGGGTGGCTCAGTCAGTTAAGTGTCCAACTTCAGCTCAGGTCATGATCTTGCGGTCTGTGAGTTCGAGCCCCGCATCGGGCTCTGTGCTGATGGTTCAGAGCCTGGAGCCTGCTTCGGATTCTGTGTCTCCCTCTCTATTTGCTCCTCCCCTGCTCACGCCTCTGTCTCTCTCTTTGTCTCTCAAAAGTAGATAAACATTAAAAAAAAATTAAAGAAAGAAAAAACAGCAGTTATTTGTTTTGTTGAAATTTTATTTTTTTTTTTTTTAAAATTTTTTTTCAATGTTTTTTATTTATTTTTGGGACAGAGAGAGACAGAGCATGAACGGGGAAGGGGCAGAGAGAGAGGGAGACACACAGAATTGGAAACAGGCTCCAGGCTCCGAGCCATCAGCCCAGAGCCTGACGCGGGGCTCGAACTCACAGACCGCGAGATCGTGACCTGGCTGAAGTCGGACGCTTAACCGACTGCGCCACCCAGGCGCCCCTGTTTTGTTGAAATTTTATAACCTTCAAGGAAAAGAAGAATGAATTTGAAGCATGTAATGTGAAGGTTGTCAGAAAGAATTTCTCAATGTCATAAACGTGTTGATTTATTAGTGATACAAAATGTGTCCGAAGGTAGCCTTTAAAAATAGCAAATACCGTGAAATAAATTATGGTCTTCATACAAGAGTGAAAATTCTAATCTTACACTTCTTCATTTATATTTGTAGCTTCCTTTCATTGGTCAAATATACTTTCTCTAGTGTATTTGTCTATTTGTAGTATAAAGTAGTTCTTATGCATGCGATGGCATTCCTACATTATCCAATATTATCACCATTGATTGGTTTTTTCTGTTTGAGTTCTGTCATCTTTCTTTCATTTTTAGAAATATATTTTCATTATTTCTTAAAATACTACCTTCCCCTTTTCCCCCTTCTCCTTTTGAGATTGCTAATGTCTGCTGATGGTACTTCTCTTTTGATTATCTCTTAACCTTTAGTTAGTTAAATAACATAGAGTTTCTATTCCTTTCTTGTTTCCTCTTTCCTTCTAGGAGGATTTATTACTCCCATCACACAACTCACTTTATCATTCTGTAGTTCTATCAATTTCACTATTTATCCTCTCTTTTGTGCTTCACTTAAATTTAAATTATATTCACATTTTTTTTTCAGATACTGGGATAGAAATTTGGAAAGTATGACTGCATTTTACTTTTCTAAATAAAAGAAACCATATTATAGTGTTTTAGATATAAATGTTAACTGTAGAAGCCGTTGATTGTGTCATTTCATCCTATTATTTCATGAAGTGTTTTTAGACCAGAAAGACAGGTGTTCTTGCAAAAAAAGTATATTTTTGTCTTTCTGTTAAAAGTATTCAGTTTTCAAGATATCCTAGTGCTTGAATGATAAAATTTTTTTAGCATTAAAGAACAATATGGAAAACGTTTTAAAATCGTGTTGGAAATTTGCAGTCATTCCATTACCATGGAATTTATATGAGAGAATCAGCTTTCCAAATATATTTTAAAAAAACCACAGTGATGTTGTTTTCAACCTTTTGCAAGTCATTTTTTTGTAATTAAAATTTTAGTTCAATTACCTGGCAGTGTATGCAACAAAAAAATTGCAAGATATTTCTTGCCAAGTTGTGTTATGCCACAAAGTGAACAGTTTGTTTCAGCCTTTGAGAAGATCAACACTTTTCTTAATCTCTAAAGATAAGTAGGAAAATGATAGCATTCTGTGAATTTGCTACCCATAATTCTACAACGCATTTGTTAAGATGATCTCTCACTAAACAGAGCCTTAAAATTTCTTCTTTCTTTTTAACTTCCTACATTATCTATTAATTGGAAAATAATATTTATCAAATATTCATTCGCTCAATAAATGTTTTTGAGTGAATACTATATGTAAGGCATTGTTCTGAATACTGGGGTACACCTGTGAACAAACAGGCAAAATTTCCTACCTCTCATGGAGCCCACATTCTGGTGGAGTGAGGCAGACAATATATAATAAATGAGTGAGGTAGATCATGTATCATTTGGTCACTGTCTTAGTCTGTTAGGGGTACTGTAACAAAACACCACAAGTTAGGTGGCTTATAAACAACAAAGACTTAGTGCTCCCAGTTTTGGAAGTTGTAAAGTCCAAGATCAAGGTACCTGCCTTCTGGGCAAAGCCCCTTCCTAGTTCATAGCCAGCACCTCCTTGCTTTGTCTTCATATGGTGGATCTCTTTGGGGCCTCTTTCATAAAGGCATTAATCCCATTCATGAGGGCTCCACCATTATGACTTAAGCATCTCCCAACGGCCCCACCTTCTAATACTGTTACATAGGACATTAAGATTGCAATGTGTGAATTTTGCAGAGATACAAACATTAGGAGCATAGCATTCACAAATGCTATGGAGATAAAAGGGGAAAAAAAGAGAGTGTCAGAATAGGGCCTGGGGACTGGGGAGCTGCATAAATAAAGATTAGGAGAACATAAACTGGCTGTTAGGTGATCCCCCAACAACTGTGTCATTTAATCAGTTCCCATTGTTGTGTATCATGTAGAAAAACCAAATTTATAAATGGCCATTCTTTTATTGAATTAACTATAACAATTACTACTACAAATAAAAATTGTGTCCTCTGAAGTGCTTAGAGTAGATCTCTTCATTGTGATTTGATAATAAATGAATGTTCTAATGTTTTTTTCATAAGCAAAAGGGTGTTTTATGCTTTAACAGCCTAAAGCTGTGAAAAGAGCCCAATGGTGTTTCAATTAGGTTCCACTGTGGGTAAAAAAGTCCTGACAACTAGTGGCTTAAACTAACGTGTATATCTTATCAATATAAATGAAGAAAGGAAGTTGGTGATCTAGCTCCAGAATGGCAGCCCAGTGGTATTATGGGCCCAGCTCCTTCTGTCTCTCTTTCTCTCTCTTTTTCCCCCATTTTTTGTATGTAGCTTCCTTCTTAAAGTCATCTCATGGTGAGCGTTCAGGAAAGGGTCAACTCAGTAGGTCTGGGGTGCTGACTGAACAGCTGACTCTAACTGACTTGAGGGACTCAAACCCTGCACTTTACAAGGAAAAGACTGGCCCTTGGCTGGCTCCTGGAGATAATAACCTCTGGGCTTTTGGAATATCCTGACTGATTAAGAGTGTTCCTGAAACTTTGGGCAAGCCAGATAGCTTATGGTTACAATGTGATTTATTTCCCCTGGGTCCCTGGGCCACACAATCAGTTTGAGTTCTGTGGGAGCTGGAGACTGATAGCTGAAGTTCGTTGCATGTGTGTGTGCTGCAGCCCTATCTGACTGACTTCTAGTAAAAACTTCAGACCTTCAGGTGAGCATCATTGGTTGGCAACACTTGATACTTGTTTTACCTTGTGAGGGGAATTAAAGACTGTCTCTGAAACTCTGCTGGGAGAGGACATCTGGAAATTCATGTCTGGTTTCGGCTGGACTTCCCCTATGAGTCTTTTTCTTTTACCGTTTCTAGTCTGTAAGCCATACCATGAGTATCACAGCTTTTCTGGGTCTTGTGTGTCTTCCTAGTGCATCACTGAACTTGAGAGTGGTTTGGGGTCCCTGACACAGTAGGTGATTGCTGTTGCATTTATGCCGTAGATGACAGGAAGGAGCCCATGACTTTCCAAATAAGGATACTTACTGGAAGTTGAACACAATGCTTCCATTCATGTATTATTGGCTAAAATCTCGTTACAAGGTCACACTAGCTATAATCTTACAGTTTGGCAGCAGTGGGCTCATCCAAAAATTGGATTCTTGTCACTAAAGTAAAAGGGGAAAGTGGATTTAAGAAGGAATAAGCACTCTTTTCTACAAGTAGGATTAATTTTGGCTTTTGAGAAAAATATACCTTTAATCTATCTGGATGTTTGCTTACTTTTTAAACTTTTACTTTTTCTATTTAATATTGTATAGTTTTAATTTAGAAATAAATTTATTTATTGCTTTAAAAACTGTCATTGAAAATTTGGTGTTTTAATATAGATTTTTCTGTCCTCCTTATGTATTTTCTTATTTAATATATGCATGCTGTAAGCCTTATTCAGGCCCCTGTGCTAAATTAATGAGGCACTGCTAATGCAAGTAACTATATTTGATGAAGACAAAGTGTTTGGCAGGAATTTAGCTGTTTTTTTCTTCTTTTTTTTAGGACCACAGTGAAATCTTAGTTTTGCACTTATCTAACCGCCCCCCCCCCCCCCCCCCCCCCGTGTATCTTCCTATCAACTAATGGACCTGAATTTACGGCGACATTTCTCAATTCCAGACTGTCCTTTTAAGTCTTCCTTAGAGCTAATGCATTCTTTCTCTGGCCTTGATGTACATCTCATCTCTTTATTCTCCCTATGCACTCTAGATGTGCTACCTCTCCTCCTCCCTTCCCCTTTGTGAATCTATTTCCCTGTTTTCCATCACTGTAGTATTAGGTTGGCCATGATATTGGTCCTCTTAAAAGAAATTCCCTGAAAAGGAAGGAGGAGGTCTAAATCATTCTAGAGATAGGGGTGACCATGGTCTGTATCATGTGAGAACTTCCCCATAACCCAGTCTTCACCGAGATCTGCCTGCTCTAGGGTGAACACTTGACCATGAGGTGATCTGATACATGAAAACTCTGCCCAAACAAGAATTGGCTAGGAAAATGGCTGCTTCTCGTGAATTTCAACTGAAAATATGGACCAAATCGGGTAGTTGAAGCAGAAGTTGAAAAAAAGAAAACATTCAGAAAAAGTGGTAGGACAGGAAAGCCATTAGAAAATAAACTAAAAGGTATGAGGGCTATTGTTGACAGTTTGTGAAAGGAGAAAAAACAAAGACCAAAGCTGAATATCATGTAAACAGAGAAACAGTAAACTCTTGGTTCCTCGGTAAAAAGAAAATCCATTTACTTCCTAGAACTCTGTCTGAGTCCCCACTTCTGTTTCAGTCTCTGTGACATTCTATCCTCTAAGATTCCCATGAAATTCCTGTGGTCCTCATGTGAACATGTATCTTTACAACGAATCTCTCATTACTTGAGGTAAGCCTGTACAAACCTAACTTACATCAGCTTTTACCAATTTTAGATGATTCTTTCTCCTTTATCCTCAAATGAGTATTCTTAGTTCAGAACTCTAATCCTCTCCTTTAGTTCTTCACAACTTAGTTCTCACACACCATAGATCTTCACAGTTCTGTTCTTGGGAGAGTTCCCTTGTACTCTCATCATGGGCATAAACTCTTTTCTTGTATATTTCTACAAGGACTCACAATTTATATTTATGTGTCAAAGCAAACCCTCGCTGGCTGCTGTTAAACATTTAAACCAACCCCTATCTTCCCTCAGCCGTCCTTGGTCTCACATTTCTGTTTTAAGACACACTACCCAAAATGGAGAGTATTTTCCCCATAATTCACAGTCTCCTGGAGGAGTAGGACTGGTTCTCTCCCCTTCCATTTCTCTGTATAAATAGATAAGTTTATATTACTTGTACAAAACTATAGCTGTTGTATGGTTTGTAAGTCGGATCTTGGGAATTGCTAGAATGACTCACTGGACTAAATGATATGCAGAACACATTAACAAAATGTGTGTGTCAGGGGGTTTACATTTTCCTTTTTGAAAACTTTTATGGTGACACTGTCCCTTAGCAGGTGGTTTTCAAAATTTCTTAAACAGTTGAACCATTTTGCCAAATGTGAATCCCAATATATAAAATATGTAGAGTGGAGCTGTTCTGTTGGAAACAGGAATAGAAAGCCCCAAGATTCCCTGTATCAGTGCCTTATCCTGCCAAATCCCTGTTGGCTGCTCCCTGAGGTGCCTTATTAGAGCTCCACAGCTCTCAGGAAGGCAGTTTGGAGACACTTCCCTGAATTTTGAGACCCATAAACAAAGGCTACGTGGTATTAACTGGTGGAGGTGAATAGTTGGCCGCTATCGAGGGTCAGACATCTGCGCAGCCCTGGGAAGCCCTGAGTCGCACTCTCACACTCTCAGGGGAAGGTAGTTCCTCCTTTGTCAAGCCCCTACTTGTTCCCCACCACTTTTTTTTTTTTTTTTTTTGGGTATCTGATAAGACCATTCTCACAGCTTTATGAGTGGTTCTGGCTGACCTTTCATTTGTTTCTTGAGGGAGTATAGTAACTTATTCCAAAGGATATCTGTGCTTTCCTCCATAGCATACTGGTCAATACTTAATAATCTTCTCACATTTGCCTCCCATTAGACCTAAGATACATGTCCCATGAGCAGTGGCACTGAGCCTTTGGTTTCTGTGATGTCAGATGCAATAATTGAGGTACTGAGATGACCAGAGACGGTTGGTATCCCACCTTTGCAGACTACCTGGATTTCAGTGAGCCATTATTGAGTCTCTGAATTACACGCACACAAGGCACTAGGATCAGTACAGGTAGGAGACGCCCTGAAAGAAACCCCATCTCTGAGGATTGCCACAGCATTTAACTGTGTTGGCCAGATCGAGTCCTGCATCATCACAGGGCTGCAATACTCAGGGGTCTGACCTATCTTAGAACGACACTCTTCTTTTCTTTCCTGTTCATATATACTTTACTCTTCCTTTTTGTTTTTTTTTTGTTATTTAAGCATGGTATAAATATATCTTTCACAATTTAAAAGAGTGACATGTGGAGCTCTCTGAGTTCCCAACCCAACTTTCATATCCTGATCCTCTCCTGCTCTGTCTTCGTGGGAGGTGATAGTGTAGCAACACGAGTTACTTGGAGCAGCTGGTAAGGAATCCTCTGAAGATGAGTGACAGCGTGTGAGTTCTCCCTTCCTGGGTAACTTGGGAGAACAACCATGACTTATTTGTATGACTGCTTAAAGGTCCAGGAGGTATTAGGGGACATATTCAAGGGGTAAAGTTATAGCATGATAAGTTAATCTTGTCAGAAGAGGGACTTGGAGTGATAATGTGGTGACATAGTTTGCTGTGGAAGCAGGATGAAGTTGTATAAGGATTTAATTGGTGTATATATGATCTCACTGAGCTCATGGCAAAGACTCACACCACGAATAGTGGTAATCTTGGTTATTATGGTCATGATTTTTGTTTGTTTGTTTTAACATCAAGCTGCATTTGGGTTGACTTTAGATTGACAATATGACATTAGATCTTTTTGAAGACTAGTTAATTTTGTCTTTCATTTTGCAGGTATATTGCCAGCATTGTTCCCCTTGTATATGTTATTATGCCTAGTATTGTAATGGGTTTTCAAAAAAAGTTTGTGGAATGACTGAGTTCGTAACCTTGGCATATTGTTTCCCAAGTGTGTATTCTGGCATGTGGATGAATCCGTGTACACCTATCACCATGAATGGAAAAGTAAAGCAAAACTGCTTATTCTACTTAGTATCATTTTACTAAATTTTGGATTTGCTAATGTCCCAAGTTTTGATGCCAGCTTTCATTTGTTTAGACTCCTCACTTGTAGAGGGGAACTCATACTGCTATAGGAAGCCTTGGGAAGCCTTACAGATGTTTTCAGTCTGTGTTTATTAGGCATTGACAGCCACTTGAGGATGGCTTTTGGCAAAGGCAAAGTTGCTGGAACACAAAGGTTGTGCCATATGCAAAACATTGTGCCTTTGCCTGCACTTTCTTTGCTTTCTAACAGTTTGGAGCCAATAGCGTAGAACACAGTGGCTGTTAAAACTAGGTTTACACTTCAATGAAAGGAGAAATTTTATCAGATGATAAATTTTTATAGTTCCTGTTTACGGTGTGGTTGGCGAAGGAATAATTAAAATCTATAGCATGTTCTTTTTTTTTTCTCCGTCTATTTTCTTTTAACCCAAGGCCACTTAAATGCCCAACCAAATCAGTCAGCTATGGGAGCAACAAGTTTTCTTTGTGCATTATAGATATTCTTGCACTTTCTTGGGAAAGTTACAGAATATTTCCACAGAAGACCTAACTTTCCTTGATGCTAGGGTTTATCAGGGCCCCACTGCCTGTGTTTGAATGGAAGCAGTGTGCCTTTAGGGGGTGGAGAACAATAAAAAAAAACATATCCTGTTGAGTTTTGCCTTGTGGTTGTAGTGGTGGAGGAAGAGACAGGTGCATAAGGAACTGTTTTGCAAACTGCACTAGGAAAGGGGACATACTTGTTTCTTTAATCATTTCAAATGCATCCTGAGCAGAAATCCCCAATATATTTATAGTGCTTTAATTTTCTGCACACTTTGAATTTTATAACACTGTTTGCCAATTTTATATTTTGCTTCAGGTATTCAGTTCAAAAATAGCATAACTTAGAAGTACATTCCATTTTTAAAAATGATAAAGCCATGTTCTACAAATCCTGATAAAATTATAAGGAAGGACGGGAGATGCCAAAAAATAGCTGAATATATTAACATCCACAACCCAAGCTTTGGTCATGAAATTATCCCCACTCATGCATAAACTTGGTTAAAGAGACATAAGCTAGGACCCTAGAAATATTGGATATTTTTCTTTAGAATGAATTAAGGATTTTTTTAAATCATTTTTTAAAAACCAAATTATAGCGGTTTGAGAATAGAGATTGAATGGTGTCAGGATTCTAATTTCTATGCTGCCACTAATCTTATTAGCCAAATAGACTAGGTTTTATTTATATGACTCAAAAAGCTATGTGTGGAGTGAGATAATGTTTTGCATGATTCTCTCTTCTCAGAGAGAGAGAGAGAGAGAGAGAGAGAAAGAGAGAGAGAGAGAGAAACAATCATCACTGGCTAATCTACAATCATGTGTTGAGAAACAGTTATGTGTCTAGGTCAGAAATATGAGAGGAATAAAAGAAATGGAGTAGGCAGGCCTATTGTCTGGTAGAAATTCAAAGGGAAAATATATTAAATGGTTTTGACTCGTGACTTATAATAAATGCCATTTGTTGGTGGCTCCTAGTTGTTGCTGTGCTCGGTCAGTCTCCATCGGTGCCACCTACCCCCTCCCTAAACAAACATGTCATGTTCAAATAGTGCTAGGCTCAGACCTAACTCTGAAACACGTTACCCTTCACCCTCGTGCCACTTCCCATGCCTCAAATGGTAAAGTTCACCAGGAATTCTGGAACTTTCTCTGATGTTGTATTTTTTCATCACTGAAAATGTTGCTGTTTCTGTGCTACATGCTTCCTCACAAAAGGAAAGTATCTTTATGAAAGTTCTCTAGTCTCAGAGCAGCATGCTTTTTTCTATATCTAGAGATGTGGTCCCAAATAAGTGTTTTTGTTGACCCAGAAAATGATTGTAGGTACGCTATATAAGTGCTTTGCCTAATTCTATGCTGATAAAGGATCTCTTAATATAGGACTAGGGAAGAGATGACATTTGCAAACACAGACTTCTTCCACCAACCTCAGGACAAGAGAATAACAGCTGTAAGTTGTCACATATTCCTAATTAAGATGCATTTCTTTAACAAGGGGTCCTGAGGGGGTGCCTCGGTGGCTCAGTTGGTTAAGCGTCCGACTTCGACTCAGGTCATGATGTCACAGCTCATGAGTTTGAGCTCCGTGTCCGGCTCTGCGCTTCAGAGCCTAGAGCCTGGTTCAGATTCTGTGTCTCCCTCAAAAATAAATGAACATTAAAATCGATTTAAAAAAAACATAAGGGGTCCTGAAATGTAAAGTGATGCACAATTATCATTATTTGGAGGAGATATGGCTGCATTCAGAAAAACCAAGACCTTCATCTGAAAAGCTAAGTATTATTTCAGATAAGGAGAACAATGTGAAAAAAATTTAAAGCCATAAAATGCTGTTTAAAATGTATTAAAATCTTAATAGAATACTACTTAAAATCAAAAGACGAATAGCAGCTAGGGGAAAATATTTGAAAATATATGAGCAGGACCTAATTACAAAATATATAAAAAGCTCCTACAAATTTTCTAAGGCAATTTAAATATGAGTAAATGACCCTGTTTTTTGTAAACATTATCAGATTTTATAGGGAAAAAATAAAAATTATTTTTAAGCAAAAGAAAAGGGATTCAACTTTATATATAATAAATGTGTACATTAATAATTGAAAATGCTTTTTCACATATTAAATTGACAATGTTTTTAGTAACAAAATTGGTAAAAACTGTTGGCAGGAGATTTACTCTTTTATTGATGGGAGTGTGAACTGGTTAAAGCATTTTAGAGAGATATTGGGCAATATCTATTAAAATTTAAAATGTATCTACTCTTTTACTCAGAAATTCTACTTTGAAAATTTATTCCTAAAGTTTATATGTATACAATTTGTGGGTGCAATTGTGTGTACAATTCTAACTTCATTAACTGAGGAATTTTTGGAACAGCCAAATATTGGAAACCACCTAAATGTCCATGTAGATCATAGGTTAAATAAATCATAAACCACTATCATGTGGAGCGCTAAGTAGCCATTAAAAAATAACAAAACAGCCTTGTATATATCATATGAAATGATCTTTAAAATCTGTGGTAAAATGAAAAGTAGTTAGACACAAAACAAGATACATAATATGTATATAATTTGTGTCCTATGTAAACACACACACACACGCACACACACACACACACACACACACACACACATGCGTGTGCGCATTAGTATACAGTATAACTACAGAGGACAACCAAAACTGATAACATTGAATGCATCTGGAGCATGGGAGGGAAGAAGACAGGACAGAGAGAGGAAGATTGATTTTTTTCTTTGTATTTTTTTCATGCTCCCCAAGTGAATGGGGTTGGACAAATTAGTATTTACCAAATTTTGAGTGTTTTATCATTTATAACACCATTATTATGGAATTTAGAAATCATATGAACAGAGAGATAGTGTCACATATGTTTTACAGATGAGGAATGAGAGGTTAGAAAACTTATAGAAGTTGCACAAGGTTACAAAGTTGGTTGGAGTAAAATCGGAAGTGACTCCTAAGGGCATTCACTTGGAACAGGCACAGCTGTCCTCCATGGCTAGGCCCAACATTCGGTCTTTTAGCTATTGCCACCCCTCTTAAAATTCCTTCACATAGCACATGTTCAACTATGCTGATATCAGAGGATGAGCCTACCACTTCATATCTGAAAACACACATGCGCGCGCACACACACACACACACACACACACACACTGCTGAATTTATTGCTTACTCAAGTAAGGGAGAGTTATCCTGGTTAGATATATCCTCTCTGAACATAACATCGAACTGATTCTATAAAGGGCTTTTGGGAAATGTCAACTCAGGGAGTTGGTGGAGTTTTTGAAATGGGTTGATGCCAGCTACAGAAACATGGTTACTTTGGTACGACTGTAGCTGATAGATTGGCTTTAGAAACTTGCTCACTGAGGTAAGCCTATACTTAACTGGCTGCCTTTCAAAAGAGAAGGACTATCACTGATAAGTTCGATTGCAGAAGTGTGTTTACTGAGGCAAATTATCATTAATTGATTATATTGATTTGAAACCAATTCTGTTGTCATGACTACAACATAACCAGCCTTTTCTTAGGTGTATGGAAACTTCTAAAAATGTTATTCTCCATGATTATAGATATTTCTTTTTTCTTAAGTTTATTTATTTATTTTGGGAGAGAGAGAGAGAGTGAGCGAGCATGAACAGGAGATGGACAAAGAGAGAGGGAGAGAGAGAATCTGAAGCAGGCTCCACACTGTCAGCACAGCAGAGCACGACTCAGGAACTGAAGTCACAAACTGTGAGATCATGACCTGAGCTGAAATCAAGAACTGGACGCTTAACTGACTGAGCCACCCAGATGCCCCTGATGGTAGATATTTCTAATACTGGGTGGCCTACCTAGCTTATCTTCTCATTTCCAAACAACCTATCTTCAGTGGCATACAAATGTGTCTCCTGGGGCACTTAGCATGTGGTACCCATTTTTGTTGCTCAACAACTTACTTATTTTCTTCTCTCATGTAAAAGATGTGTGAAAGAAGCAGTGACATTTTGAAGATAATATTCTAAAATTCTGACATCAGCCTTGTCTTTAGTAGCCAGAATCTTTGCTGAACCCAGAGAGAATTCAGATTTCCGTGCCTCTATCTGAGTAATTTGTGATTATGGGAAACTAGTGGTCTGTTTACGTGGAAGCCTGATTATTTTGGATGAGAGATGAAAGGAGACGTTGGTGCACAAGATTCTTGAGAAAGTATAGAAAATCACAATGAAGGAGCCATTAAGAGTCAAGTTCTCTCTTAACTCCTTATACATTTTCTTTTCTTGTTTTTAATTTTAATGTTTTATTTATTTATTTATTTATTTATTTATTTAGAAAAAGCAAGCAAGTGGGCACGTGTGCTCGAGCAGGGGAAGGGAAGAGAGAGAGGGAGAGACAGAATCCCAAGCAGGCTCCACACTGTCATTGGAGAGCCTGACGTGGGGCTCAGTCTCATGAATTATGAGATCATGACCTGAGCCAAAATCAAGAGTCAGACACCCAACCAACCAGGCCACCCAGGTATCCCACCTTACACATTTTCTTGCATACCTAGGATGCAAGACATAGGATGAAGCACTGTTTTCATGAAAAACATTTTCGTAGAGGATGAGAAGTAGCACAATAGTTTGACTTAGATCATTCAGACAGCAAAAAGTTGATACATGTAGGAGCAGGGTAGTGTCTTTGGTCTTTCTGATTCTTATAGGTTGGTGGTTTGCAGCTCTTGGGAGATAGCATCCTTGTTAAATTTTTTTTTTTTCAACGTTTTTTTTTATTTATTTTTGGGACAGAGAGAGACAGAGCATGAACAGGAGAGGGGCAGAGAGAGAGGGAGACACAGAATCAGAAACAGGCTCCAGGCTCTGAGCCATCAGCCCAGAGCCCGACGCGGGGCTCGAACTCACGGACCGCGAGATCGTGACCTGGCTGAAGTCGGACGCTTAACCGACCGCGCCACCCAGGCGCCCCGGGAGGTAGCATCCTTGTTGACTTCTCACAGGAGTCACCATCAGGAAGTACAGCATTGAGGCACCTTCAGCTAGGTGGGAGAGCAATAGTTTTTGTCAAGGAGAAACTAGAGCAAGAGAGGAAGGCAGGGGAGATGTTATAGGGTATTGTGGCTCTGAGCAAAGTTTGCAGACACGTGCTGTGTCTCACCTGTGGAGGTCTATGAAACACGAGGGGCACTGACTTCAAGCAGTCTGGAGACTGGGCAAATGGGGACAAGAGCAGATTATTTGTATGACTGTCACTTCTTTAATTATATAATTGTCAAAATGACTCCCGTCTGCACTGATAGGATTAGTACTAGCGACATTGAGTTTACATGTATTTAATTCTGATTAAAAACCAATGTTAAGCCTGTTCTTTGAATTTTGTTGCTTCAAGACTCATGAGAATTTATCTCTGTCTGTTTCTATTCATAGTCAATTTATTCATTCATTCATCTAGTCATTTATTCATTTAGATTTTTGGGTAACAAATATTTAATAGGTGTTCACAAGGAGGAAAAGATAGTTTCTATACTCATAGTGGTTGTGTCCTATTCTGGAGTTAATCGCATTGACAGTATTTTTATGTGTGTACTGGAGTTATTTGCACAGTAAAAAACAGAGTAGTAGGAGCTTAAATCAACTGGGTGGAGTCAGGTGACACCTCCTGCAAAAGATGAAAACTGAGTAGCTTCTAGAAGATGATGGGAGGGGAAAGATCCCAGGCAGAAGCACCTGCAAATGCCTAATAGAGTTGCCAGGGAATGACAGGTGATTTTAAGTTACTTGAACGCTTAGGGTGGGAGTGGAGGGATGGAGAGATGCAGTGGGATGGATGTTAGGGGCGAATAATGAAATGATCCTTATGCCTGTACAAAGTTTATATGTGAAACAATTGAAAAAGGGGTAACAGAATTAGATTTGTATCAGTGTAAATCACGTTGATGACATTTTTCAATACTATAAATATAAGTAATTGCATATGGGTATACATTTGCATTCTTTATTTTAGTTGTCCAATTCTCTATATTTTTTAAGCACTCTCTACTTTTCTTCTTCTCCTCCTCCTTCTCCTCCTCCTCCCCCTCCCTCTCCTCCTCCTCCTCCTCCTCCTCCTCCTCCTCCTCCTCCTCCTTCTTCTTTTCTGGATACCTGGCTCAATTTCACAACAAACTGTCTCATAACTCTTTAAAAATAGAATAAGAATCCTTGAAATGGGTCCTAGCAGGGCATCTTAAGATGCTCTCATATGACAGCCAGTGTCATCTTCCAATCTAGAAGCGGCAGTGCTGTTTAAACTAGACACTAAAAATATATATGGAATCAGCTGCTTGAGAAACATTTGGAAAAGCTATTCGCCACAGAGGAATGTCCTTCTCTATTGTTCCAACTGAGCATTTGGTTTCTAGGAGTTCATCAAATAAAAGTCGAACTGCACAGTTTTGCCTCTGGGCACAGCCTTTTTTTTTCTTCTTCCAGCTCCTCCTTCTCCTCATTAGGAATGTAATTCTCTTGGGAATCCCTGTGTAAAGAAAGACATCTGTTTCCATTTTCTTCTTCCTAGAGAGATGAACAGGAACTCTATACATCATTGAATAGATTAGTACCATGAGCGTTAGGGGTTTCTCTGAAGCATAAACCCAAAGACCAGGGAGAATCAGGGACACACAAGACAGGATACAAAGTGTTTCCCACACACGTTAGGATTTTTTACTGCTACTTCTACTGCTACTGTGCGAAGGGAATACATTTCTCTTTTTCGCATTTTCTTTACCCTCCCTTTCTCCTTCCCTCTCTCTCTTCCTTCCTCTTTCTTCATTTCTTCTTCTTCTTTCTTGTAATGTGTACAGTTAGCAAATAGACACAGAGGTATTCTACTTCCTCTGGAAGTGTGAATTTACATTTATATTCTAAACTAGAAAATTATAAATTTTGTTTTTATAACATCTCACAAGTAAAATGTGTCTCAAATGGTTCTACAACTCAGAAGAGAAGTATAATCCTAAAATTATAAAAAAATATATATATATAGGGAGAGACAAGAGACTAATGCATGAAAAAAAAGATGGTATATTTGCCTTTCAAGTACCATGGTTAATTCAATTTTTTGGTAATTCATTTTGGATGAAGTATATTTTATGAATTATGAACACAGTAATAGGGACTGATAAATTAGTTTACTATCACAAATCAGTTATCTTCAAAAATATACATAACTTCAACTAGGTTAAGGTGGTTTGATCTTGTGACTTTTTTCTTCTGCAAATTATTTAGCTCTATCAGCATGCCTTGAGGGAGTTCCCTTTGTACTATTTATCAGTCTCTTTTTTAAAAAAAAATTTGTAACATTTATTTATTTTGTGTGTGAGAGAGAAACAGAGTGCGAGCAGAGGAGGGGCAGAGAGAGAGAGAGAGATAGAGAGAGAGAGAGAGACATAGAATCTAAAGCAGGGTCCAGGCTCTGAGCTGTCAGCACAGATCCTGAACTGGGGCTCAAACTCACGAACTTCAAAATCATGACCTGAGCTGAAGTTGGATGCTTAACCGCCTGAGAAATCCAGGTGCCCCTTATCAGTCTAATTCTTATATTTCATGAATATTAGGTAAGAAATATACCCCATCATATGTTGCATACATAACATTTAAATATTAAACATTAAACAAATCTTAATATTTGTTGTTTTTTAGGAAAATGTTAGTTTTTTAAAAGAGCATTTAGTTTGAAACTGATGGTTGAAAGCGACAAGGAAATCAACATATGTCAAAGGCACACTATGTGTCAGGCTTTGTATATACAATATATTATTTAAAGCTTACACAAATTCTAAATTAGCTGTTGTTTTCTCCATTATATAGGTGATGATGCCCAGGCTGGGAGGGGTTGAGAGTTTTAGACTTGTTTGTATAAAATCGAAGTACTGGAGTTTTGAATAAAATTCAGATCTGCCTGGCTTCAAATCCATGCTCTTGGAAGAAATTATATAACAAATTTGAAGACTAATGACACTACTGAGTAAATTAAGTGTTTTGTGCCGGATTCAGATAAGATCTCACACTCTAGAACTTGTTTCCAAAATAGGCTTATCCTAAAGTATGATTCAGTCATTGTTTTAAGTAGTCATTTCTTTAAGCTAAGGATTGTTTCATTTGCTGTCTCCACCTTGCTGGGACTGCAAACTGGTAAGATATTGAAGCTAGAAGCATATGATATATAAGGATATCTGAGTAGATTTTGGAAGAGGAAAGAAAACAGGGTAACACTGCTAACCTTTATGGCTGGTGGGGTGTGTGACAAAATAGCCATTTCCCTCTTCCAAGTCCTAACTAACACACTTGCTGTTTCAGTTCTCAACTGCTATCTGATCAGGTACTCATTTACCTTTTAACTAACAAGGAATTCAACCTGGGAGCTAAATGACTTTGGTGCATGGTTTCCACAAAAGAAAGACTAATCCATCCAGTGATTCAGGTATTGTCTTGTGTATTTTTACTAGAAGTTGATGCACTTTCTGTTCTAAAGCCTTTGTGTAAAAAAATGTAAAGTTATTCCTTGAACTCCAGGTTTTTTCCTTAGAAATATAGAAGACATTTTTACTTAAAATTCCACCAAATAATAGGTTTAATGCAAAGTCCTTCTTTATAAGATAATTCATATAAAGATAAATAGATAGATAGATAGATGATAGAATGATAGGTACAGGTCTTGGTTTCTCAATCTGGGCACTATTGACGTTTTGGCTTGGGTACTTCTTTGTTGTGGGGTGCTATCCTGTGCATTATAGGATGTAGAGCAGCATCCCCACACTACATAGATGTCAATAGCATCTCCCCCTTCAAGTTGTGTCAATCAAAAATGTTTCCAGGTATTGCCACAAATCTCCTGAGGGACAACCACTTTTAGAACCACTGTCAAAGTGGTTCAAACTTTGTTAGGGCTGTTTGGGATAGGAAAGAGAAAGACAGTCTTGAAGACAGAGAAGGGAAGATAAGAGAGAAAAGTAGGGTAAATAAGTAAAATTAGATGTGAGATGGTAGGATTATTCATAATATACCCACTGTAAACAGCCCAAGTGTTCTTCAACTGGCAAATGCATAAACAAATTGTGGTACATCCATACAATGGAAATTTAGCCATAAATAGGAATGAACTACTATTGAGCAATGCAAAATCATTTTGCATTTTTAATGAATTTGAAAACCACTATCTTAGTCAAAGAAATCAGAAACAAAAATATATGTATCCTATCATTCCATTTAAATGGAGTTCTTGAACAGATAGAACTATAAGTGACAAGAAGCAGGTGAATGCCTGAGGGTGGGTATGGGGGGGAAGGACTGACCTCAGAAAGGCATGAGGAAACTTTTGTGGTGATTAAAATGTACTATATTTTGGCTGTAGTGGTGGTTCCATGGCTGTGTACATTGCCAAAATGTATGAAATGTATACTTAAATTGGGTTAATTTTATTATATGTAAATTATACATCAAGAAAGCTATTAAAAATAGATGTGAAGAAAAAGGAAGAAAATATAATATAGAAGATAGGATGAGGAAGACATTTTCAGACCCATCTTTGTAAATAGTCTGTGACAGTTGACCTCGCAGAAGTGGATGTGGAAGCCCAAGGCTGGAGGTGATTGGCAGGTCTGATTTTTGTCTTGGGAAAATCCTGTGGCAGTTACTATTTTTACACAGCAGCTTGCCTCTAGTGAGGCCAGTCAGAATTGTCTCAAAGATGATCTGCCAACCCCTAGATCCTTGGGAACTATCATCTAGGAACCCAGAGGCTCCTTTCAGAAACTATGAATAAGAGGTAGAAGGCTTAACGCTGCAGCTAAATTTCAGCACTAACAATACAATGTCAGAGAGCAACATCTCCTCAGACTCTGAGATGCCAAGCCAACATTAGGAATGACCTTTTGGAATTTGCTCATTATCTAAGAAGAGATTCAATGTTTCTTTCCTCCTCAACCTACCTCAGGAGCTTCTTGACATAACAACCTGAGGACTTAATGCATGCTTAACATAAACAATTTTTCCAGGAAATGGTAAGCAAGTGGTAAGAAAAATGCCAAAGAGAGATAGCTTCTGTCTTGGAGTTAGAAAAAGGAAGGAAGCTTTCAAAAAAAGAAGTTTAAAATTGACTTAAGAAAAAAGGCCTTAAAACTGGACAAACTGGCTTAGTCACTCTCTAGCACAGTGACCTTGGATCAGTTATTTTCCTTTCTGAATCACAGTTTCTTAGTATAGAAAATGGGACAATGCATTTATTTATAGTTATGAGAATACTAAAACACTAAAATATTCATGCCCTAGGGTTGTTGACAAATTACCATAAACTTGGTAGCTTAAAAAATGAAAATTTAGGGGCACCTGGGTGGCTCAGTCAGTTAATGCATCCAACTTCAGCTCAGGTCATGGTCTCGTGGTTCATGAGTCAGAGTCCTGCAATGGGTTTGTGCTGAAGGCTCAGAGCCTGAAGCCTGCTTTAGATTCTTTGTCTCCCTCTCTCTCTGCCCCTACCCTGCTCGGTCTCTCTCAAAAATAAATAAACATTAAAAAAGAAAAAAGAAAATTTAGGGGCACTCAGGTGGCTCAGTTGGTTAAGCATCCAACTCTTGATCTCAGCTCAGATCTTGATCTCAGTGTTGTGAGTTCAAGCCCCATACTGGGATCCATGCTGGGTATGGAGCCTACTTAGAAAAGAAAAAGAGAAAGAAAAGAAAAGAAAAGAAAAGAAAAGAAAAAAAAGGAAGGAAGAAAGAAAGAGAGAGAGAAAGAAAATTTATTCTCTCACAGTTCTGGAGGACAGAATTCCAAAGTCAAGCTGTTGTCAGGGCCACACTCCCTCTGGAGACTCTAGGAGAGAACCCCTCCTTGTCTCTTCCAGTTTCTGGTGACGGTCAGGAATCCTGTGGCTGCATCATTACAATCTCTGTCTCTGTCTTCACATGACCTTCCCTTGTGTGTCTCTGTCTGATCTCCCTCTGCCTTTCCTTTTATAAGGCCACCTGTCATTGTGTTTAGGCCCTCCTTAATCCAGGATGGTCTTGCTGCAAAGTCCTTAATTGTATCAGCAAAGACCCTTTTTCCAAGTAAGGTCACATTCAGAGTGACATATCCAGAGTGACACATTCAGAGTGACAGGTAGACATATCATTTGGGTGGGGTGGGGACACAATTCAACCCACTACAAGTACTTTTAGAGAGAACACAGTGTCAGCTGTGTATTTGGTAGCTATTATGTTCATGATTTTATTTTTATAATTTCATAAGAGCTAAAGAAGTAACTTCTGTAACAATTGTTTGAATGCCTCAGATTTCACGTAATTCTATTCCTGTAAGCACAATAATGGATGAAGACAAATAATTTCTGAAATTAATGGCAGTTCTGTAATTAATTAGCCCTTTTCCCAACACTGTTAGTGTTTCTCTTTTGCTTCTTCCAATTTACCGTGTAGTCTCAAATTCTCCAAGCAGGGGTGAGCATTAGAACATACAGTCATTATTTTTATTTTATATGTTATTTTAATAACAAATATGTATTGAACAACTATGACGGTAAGAGTGAATTGGAAGGTGATACACGGTGTAAGATCTGATAATCTGGGAATTAACTCTTGCTCCATGGACTGGAAGTGGGCTGATCCGTCAGGGTCTTTACATACGATATCTTATTCGCTCCTGTATTAAGCTATGAGGTACCTGTTTTAATACCACTCTCCACACAGACTCACTCAGAGGTGAAGTCACTCAAGGTCACATAAGTGGTATCAGTGTCTTGGCTAGCTTAAGGACACCTCTACATGTGGAGCTATATGTATAATACACAAGATATGTAAGCTCATTATCCCACCTCTCTTTCCAAATCAGAAATTTTAATTATGTGCCTCTAAAACGTAGCAGCTTTTGAAGTTATGATTCAAATGAATCTCTGATCTGCTACGCAGGAGGATTCCGTGGAGTAGTCTAAACTCCAAAGAAGCTCCCCCCGCCCCTCCCACTTTCCGTAGGTCTCATAGCAATCTTTCCCCCCTCGATGTCCCTTTGTAGTGATGTGCAGGCTCGGTGTATTCTATAGATACCACAACACGAGATCAGAATGTGCAGAAGTAAAATAAATGGCGGACGAGGATCATCTGTTGTCTGTAGGCAGCGCGATGGCAGCAATTCCCTTTGCTTTACTGCAGACTTGACAGGCATCCCGCTCCCTGACGGTGCAGCTAACCCGCCTCGGCAGCGGCTGCAAAAGCAGCTCCGGGTGATTAAATCTCAGTCTTTCTGTCAGGAAACCGCCTGTGATGTCTTTTCTCACAACTACTTATGTCTCATTACAAGCCTCCTTTCTTCTCCTTCGATTCGACTCTGGCTTTGGGAGGGAAAGTGCTCACGCGGCCTGTCTTGCTTTCAGATCCCTTACCTTTATATTTTAGGTGACAGGCTGCTTTATTTGCTCGTTTAACAAAGAAGCTCAAAACAGAGGAAAACATCTCTGAAAATATTGAAGCCTGCACATGCATTTCTAGGCTAAATATAAATGCTTGAGCTTTTCTTTTTTCTCCCCAGTAGATGATGAATACACATCATTGCTCTGTTTTCACTGATGTTTTCTAAGCAAAGATTACATTTCAGTAAGTATATGTAGTGGATGTGTACAATCTTTTAAATGTATAAAAACATGAAATTTACCAACAGATTTTGATAAGTGATCCAGCAGAAGCATAGATTTATATTCTGAGATAAATACTGTAAAAATATATGTATACATTCAACTTGGTAATAAGAATAGGCGTTTGGATGGAGGTGACTTGTGGAAAAAAAAAAGCAAACAAACCCAAATCAGGAAAGTTATGAGTAACACTGAGCTGAGGGTTAGCCGGAAGCATCATCTACATCACTCAGGAATAGATATATTTATTTAAAGAAAAAAAAATCCCCCAAAGTCATAGGAGTTGACATGCATCTCCCATCCCTTCCTGTAGTTTGCCTTCATTTCTTTCTTATTTTCACTGATAAATGGCTGTGATGTTTTTATCAGATGACTCAATTCAGGAATTAATGAAGTTAAATGTCAAGTTATCCTAGAAAAAAGCTGGTCTACAGCTTTGGGTTGGATTCCCTCGAAACAGAGCTTTAGACGGAGATTCAGGTACACTTATTTTTTTAATTGAAATATAGTTGACACACGATGTTACGTTAGCTTCCGGTGTGCAATGTAGTGATTTGACAAGTCTATTTGCTATGATGTGCTCACCACAGTGCAGCTACCATCTGTCACCATACAATGCTATTACAATACCATTAACTGTATTCCCTATGCTGAGGGGCATGTGTGTTATTGAAGGAGTGGTGTTGTTCAGGAAAACCCTCTAAGGGAGAGAGAGAGAAGCAGAGCAGAGGGGAGAGAACTAAGGATATTGTCTCAGGTAAAGCTCAGAGTTGGCCTGGCCTACAAGGGGTGGGTTCAGGAGCATCAACTGTGACACAAAGTAGACCTCCCCTTGAGGCAGGGAGGCCCGTTTATCATTATTCATTGCTGTGGGGTTGTGTGTGAGTCTGGATGGTGAGGTGGGGTGGTAACCCCCTTAGCTCCCATCTGCTAAGGCCAATTCACCAGGGGAAGGTGCAGCTGTGAGCCATTAGCAGCCAGCACTTACAGTGGCTGGGGGTGAGTGTGCTGGCCCAGCAAACGGGTTGTTGGACTGGCATCCCACTATCCTCTACATATAACTTACTAGGGTCTAGTATACTAAAATAATGTGTTTGTGTGCGTGTGCGTGTCTGTGTGTGCGTGCGTGTGCGTGTCTGTGGTGCACGTATCAGAATTTGGCCAGAAAGGACCACACATCTTCAACAAATTGGCTAAAATTTTGCCTTTTGGAATTTATTCTGTGAGCAAATGAACTCATCACTGTTCAAAATGCTGGCACCGTGGGATCGTTAATACAGCAAACATTTCACCTCACCTTGTGTTAATTAATAGATTACTGTTCTTTTCAGAGCTGGAGAAATTTAGTTAAAAGAAATGGATGTGAATGATGCATCAATAACTTCAACTTGAACTTAAGATACTTGCATAATAGATAATATAGTAGGACTTTTGGACAGTCGGATGGATGGAAAACTTGGGAAAATAATAGCAGCAGCCTCATTGCTTTGGGTCAGACTGTCCTGTGTGTGGCTATGTGAAAATATCTGCACAGTCATCACAAAGTCATAGATCAATTTGTAGCTTATTAGTTACGTTTTTTAATTCCACAGAGCCCTTATTATGTGTAATTAATCAAGACTAGATTATTATGCTTATAATTAGTGTTAAATGTAGCAAAGAGTTTTAGCAAACATAGGTTGAAGGAAGTAGAAAAGCTGAAGTTCACGATCAAGTACTTGGATCGTACATATCAGAAGTTCAAGACTGGAACAGGGGGGAGGCCTGTCCCCATTCCAACCAGTGAACGTGTAGATTAGTTAGGCTACATATAGTTTGTGTGAGCTGTTGATAAAGCATCTACAGCTGTATATCACTATAGTTGTGTTTCACTTCCTATAATAAACTTTCAGACATTAGATTTTTTTATGTTGATAAAAGAAAACATGTGAAACATTCCATAATAATAATCTTACAAATAAAGAGAAAGAGTAGTACCCTTGCTTACAAAATAAATAAATAAAGAGTAGTATATGTTAACTGTTTGATATTTAGGTTGGTTCCAATTTTTATTAGTACTGTTAAATAATAATGCAATAAACATGCCTCAACCAAACATTCCCCTTTATTTCTGACAATCCTATCCTCTTTGCCTAAGGGTACATCAATCATTTTTTATTTTCTGCTTTATGGTTTCAGGACTTCTGAGAAAAAATTGCAATGAAAAGAAGCATACCTAAGTATTAGCTGTGTTTCTGATGAAATTTATCTGTTACTGGTGTGTGTGAATATGTTTGTGGTATTAAGTTCAGAAATAAAGTGAATTGAGCCATTTTCCTTAATTTTCTAGCCTCCAGCTATTATTACAGTTTTTAAAAATTTTCTGCTACTCAGAGATTTAAAAGAGCTTCTTTAAATTACTAATGATATTAGGAACTTTATTTGGAGGTAACCTTTTAAGATAAACATTTTAGTTTCATGGTTTTTCATTTATTTGATTTCCTACTTAGATCAGTTTTAGAACTTGTATTTTTCCTACCAAAGTGTCTATTATGTTAGAATTTTCAAGTTTGTTATCATGTAACTGTACATTATGTTCTTATAAAACATAAACACCAAATTTGTAACAAAACTCAAACTCTCATTGTATCATCTATCCCGTTTCTCAGTCTCCATTTTGTTTGTTCTTTCTTTCTCTTTCTCTCTCTGTCATAATGTTTTTTTGTTCCCTTTGCATTGAGGATTTCAGGATTAAAACACAATTAATGTTCAAATAAAAAATTACTAAGTTAGATTCAAGTTTTACCCTTCTTATATCACTAAAGTTTCCTGGAATCCAAGTGCGATTTTTTGGCTCGAAGAATCTGAATTTTCCTTATATTAAGTATCTGCATATTATACTTCCATTGGCACATCTGTAATTTCTAGCCTAGAATAATTTCTTACTTATGTTTGTTCTTGTCTTTTCTCTCTGCATTCTGTGAAGGAGTTTTTTGTTTGTTTGTTTTGTTTTCCTCTTTCTCATTAGCAATTCAATTTTAGGCTGTGTTTTTATTTTCACAGTCTTCAATGAGCAGTTGAATTGTCACTGAATTTTTTTTAATTTTATTTTTTATTTTTTAAAATTTACATCCAAATTAGTTAGCATATAGTGCAACAATGATTTCAGGAGTAGATTCCTTAGTGCCCCTTACCCATTTAGCCCATCCCCCCTCCCACAACCCCTCCAGTAACCCTCAGTTTGTTCTCCATATTTATGAGTCTAATCTGTTTTGTCGCCCTCCCTGTTTTTATATTATTTTTGTTTCCCTTCCTTTATGTTCATCTGTTTTGTCTCTTAAAGTCCTCATATGAGTGAAGGCATATGATTTTTGTCTTTCTCTAATTTCACTTAGCATAATACCCTCCAGTTCCATCCACATAGTTGCAAATAGCAAGATTTCATTTTTTTTGATTGCCAAGTAACGAATTTTAGATTTTTTTCATGAAATTCTACTTTTATCTATTTTTTCCTTACATTATCCTTAAAGCTAAGCCCATTGAATTTTATCTTGCTTTTAAAAAAATGTCAAGAATGTCAAACACATTTTTATTCTTTAAAAATGTTTTTTTTTCATACTTTTCTTGAAGAAAGTCATTTTCATAGACATGAACTTCATTTTCGTTGGTGTCGTTAGGGCTATGTTGCTTGTTCTTATGCTATAGTATTTTTTATATTGCTTATTTTCTTCCCTATTACTTATCCTAGGAGAGCTACCTAGATCTAGCTTTAATGAATGGCCTTGGCAAGGTTGATGACATGTCCTTTGACCTCCAAGTAATAACTTGGTTAACAGAGGCCTCACCTCCCAGATGTAATTCTGAAAATCAGGTTGGTAGTCTCTTCTCTGTTTAATATGCAATGCTTAGTGGACATTTGTCTAGTCCAGATCTAATATGTTGAAACTGGATTGCCTCCTCTTACCAGTTTTGGGATTCTCTGACTTGTTTAAGAGTTAAGGATAGCACATGGCTGCATTCTCCAGCCATTCTGCTCTCAGGGCTTGTTCATTCTTTGCCCCTGTTTACAATACCTTCCCATTGAGATTCTGCTTTAAGATTGTTCAGATCTTTTAACATTTATTTAGTGAAGGAAGTTTCCTCCAGCTATGGTTTGAAACTCTGGTAGGTGCTGTATTAATTCACAGAGCTGCCATGATGAAGCTCCACAAACAAAGGGGCTTAGAACAACAGAAACTTACTGTCTTACAGTCTGGAGGCCAGAAGTCCAAAAGCAGGGTGTTGGCAGGACCATGCCCCCTCTGGAGCCTGTAGGGGAATCCTTACTTAACTCTTCCTGACAATCCTCGGCGTTCATTGGCTTGTAGATGCATCACTCCAGTCTCTGCTTCTGTCATCACTTGGTCATTGATCCTGTGTCTCTGTCTTCACATGGGATTCTCTTCTTCTTATAAGGAAAGACCACTACTCCTATTGGATTAGGGCCCAGCCTAGTGACTTCTTTATAACCTGAATACATCTACAAAGATCCTATTTCCAAATAAAATCACATTGACAAGTACCAGGGGTTAGGACTTCAACATACGTTTTTTGGGCACACAATTCAATCCATAACATGTTCCATGAGGTTTCCTTGTTTTCTGAGGCAATGGAAAGTACAATGCCTTTTTTGCATTATAAAACTCAGTTTTGATTTAAAAAATAGAATGTCTAGTTCATGACAAAGGTAGGCCTGTAGGGGCATGTGGGTGGTTAAGCATCAAACTCTTGATTTAGGCTAGGTCATGATCTCACAGTTGTGAGATCAAGCCCTGCATCTGGTTCAGCATGGAGCCTGCTTGGGTTCTCTCTCTCTCTCTCTCTCTCTCTCTCTCTCTCTCTCTCTCTCTCTCTTCTCTCTCTCCCCCTTCCCCTGCTTGTGCTCTAAACACACACACACACACACACACACACACACACACATTTAAAGGTAGGGCCTGTAGATTTTTTGCTCTCCATAGAAAAGTATAAGGTGGATTTCTTTTTCTCATTATTGTCAGGCAACTCTCCCATTTGTAAGATGCCGTTTCTAATCTTCTTGGTTTGGAATGGACAAGGAAAAGGTAAATGAAGGGTGAATGTTCTTATTTTACTAGGATGAGTGGTAAACTGCCATCATTCTCTCTACACCTAAATGATGCTTTAAATTGATCTTTCATGGCTTATTTAGAGGCTCTTCTGGGGAACCTTTTGACTATAAATCCTGTGATATCTCTTCTTTGTATACTGTTTCTCTCCGGTTGTTTACTCCCTCCTTGGCTCCTGCTTTTCCAGCAGTGACTCCAAGCAGATAGTCCCTGTTGGAGACTATTTGCCCTCCCATGCTGGCAGATTTATTGGGAAAGAAGCTTATCTCATTTTGGCTTTCTATACAGCCTGGTGCACATCTGGTTCTTGGGAAGTACTAAAGTATGTTATAGTCTAGAAAGGTCAGCTACTTCTCTTCAGAGGAATCAACTAGCTAGCCAGTCTCTTCTCAGTTAAGATTTCTCAGGTGGTTCAGTTCTCTGTGCTTCTAAACTACCAAGACCAAATACCTACCTCCCATCATTGTAGCCTGTCTTAATATACGTTAGGTGAAGAGGTGACAAGAATTCTCTCCTTGACCAAACTCTGGCCAGGCCCTCTGAGCCCTCTTCCTAAGTAGGCTTCAATCTTGGCCTATAAAGACTTGAATAAACATTATCATAGTTTCTAACAGCTCAAGGCTACACCCTTAGGATGACCCTTCTCACCCTTAAACTGCCTGTCTGATGAAACTTAAGGCCACCAAAAGAATTTTCTGTTTGTTACACACAACACCTGAAGATATGGCTCCTGTCTCTCAGTCTCTGTTGGCAAGTAGGAGCCTGACTTCCATAAACTCTAGTTAGCAAATCCAGATGACTTTCACATGAACCAACACCTCCCCTTCTTGCCTTTTGTAATTTTTTATTTCCCTGACTCTGAGTCTGTGTTCAGTCTTCTCCCTAGTCCCTCATTCTCCCTTTAAAACACTTAGTCACTTCTGTAAAATGGAAGTTGGGTTCAGTTCATGCTGGACTTTCCTGTTGCAATAGATATGACTGATTAAAATCTGTCTTTGACACTTTAACTAGTATCCAGTTTTAATTATCTTTGACAGAAAGGAGTAACTTTTTCCTCCCCTTTTCTTTAGGAGCTGAGACATAGAGCACTCTAATATCTTTTTCCAAAAAATATTCCCATGCACATAGTTGTCTTGAGTCTCCATGCTTTTATATACTTGATTAGGTGAGAGACCTCTGTGTAAAGGGCCCAAGAATCATATAAATGGTTAGCATAGTTTGTATTCCCCCAGAAGCAGGCCGTGAGATAAAGATTGCATGCAAGTAGTTTATTTGGAAAGAATAGAAAACATCAGCTGGGGCAGGGAATTAAGTAAAGTGAGAAAAGAAGGAAAGGCTCTAGAAAGAAGATAGACTATTAAAACAGCTACCATGATGGAGAATTGAAGCTTAATCACGCAGGGAACCTCAGAGAAATTGTGTAAAATGCATGCCTCTGAATTTTTCCACAAGTGGGGTAAGAGAGAAAGTATATTTTTGTACCAAAATTGGTTGCAGAATGCTTCTTTCTAGCAAGCAAGAAAGAAAAAACAGTGTTAATTTCCTGGCACTTCCAGCCTGCTGCACCTGTGAGTAGAACTCCTCTGTAGAGATCCTAGAATCAGCCTTCAAACCACAGATGCCCAGATCCTGGCACTTGAAAAATCTCCAGATAACACTAAATAGAAAGACTCAAGGGATATGGGTGGGGATACTGACATTAGTTGCTACAGTCTATGACTTGCATGTTTAGGTTCCATTTGTGTCAAGGTAGTGGCTGGTAACAAGTTCTTAAAGAAAAAAGACTTACAATACACAGATTGAGTGTGTAAGATAGAAGTTCTGCTGTCTGCTACTGCCTTTGGTCCTAAGTCCACAACAGGTGTTTATCATTTTCCTCCTCTACCAACATTCTAGATTGTCCCACACTCTCACCTAGCATTTCTGCTGATCTCTTTTTGCCCAGTGCAGTAACATAGACTATCATGGATGCCTTGTCTACATCCTCTCGGATCCCTTCATAATTTTTTTTTTTTTTTTTTTTTGTTTTTGTTTTTGTGCACACTGCATCTCAGTGTGCTTTCATATCCAGCAGCCAGTACTTTCATCACTTTGGCACTGGGCTACCTGATGAAGCTGCTGGAACCCACTTTGCCTACAAACGAGGAAACTGAGAAGTACATGGGAATTTACGCCCACATGGGGGCAACTCTTAACCAACGATTGAGGTTCAAGGATGAAACTCTCTGGTTCTCTTACCCTTGCTAAGTAGCGCTGTGAGATGTCACACACATCTGTGGATTGGCAAATTTCTTTCCATTGGTTTGCTTGATATCATGCTATTGCTTGGGCTTCCTCCTTGCCCAGTCCCATTTCACCTAATCGCCTACTAGTTTTTCCTAGGAACATCTCCTGTATAAATAATTTTTCATAAGAATACTTGTCTCAGTGTCTGCTTCTGAAGAAATCCAGACTTAGACCTTTATCTGGAGTGGTTGGAACCTCTGGTTACTTTCCCTTGTCACACTGTGTGTCAGACATTTGCACAGTTAGGGTTTAGAAGCACCAAGAAAACCAGTACAACTCCTGAGTTCCAGAAACACTCATTCCTGCCACACTGTGAAACAATAGCACCATCCCCCCATGATAATCAAAGTTAACTTCCCTTGTCAGTGTAGTAAATCTGTTTTTTAACCTACTGGTAAACTGGCATAAAAAGTTCCAAATGACCAGATAGTGGCCTAGCCCTAAGTTTAGCTTAGTGGGTACCTTAGTATGCCCTTTTGTAGTACCCCTTCTAAAGCAGGTAACAGTAATAGTGAGAAGTATCACTTCTTTTGGGGATATAGCATCATATTATGGATATTGTATGGGATAAAGTATGGGTAACATATTTAATGACAATGTCCCAACATTGCATAATATAGTCTCCAAGACAATGCTTTAGTTGACCATTTCCAAGACCATTCTAAAGTTCTAGGAGGCAGCTGAGTTTGGATAATGTGATAAGTTGGAGGAACAGTGAATATGTAATCATGGAGTCATAGTGTCATCTTTTTAAAATTTTTATTTGAAAAAAATTTTTTAATGTTTTATTTATTTTTGAGACAGAGTGAGTAGGGCAGAGGCAGAGGCAGAGAGAGAGGGAGACAGAGCAGGCTCCACACCATTGGTACAGAGCCCGATGTGGGACTTGAACCCATAAACTCTGAGATCATGACCTGAACTGAAACCAAGAGTTAGACACTTAACCAACTGAGCCATCCAGGTGCTCCCATAGTCACACCTTTTTAGCTGAAGAAGTGGACCCTTGTTCAGGGATGATAAATGTAGTATTCCATGATGACAAATCAGACAGTAAGTGAGCCCATAAAATGCTTGAGATAAGTCAACTGCCGGCAGGAAAGCCAAACCCAAATCTCTCCTCAAAGTACTGTCTTATAGAACTGTCTGCAAAGATAGTAATGTTCCACATCTGTGCTATCTAATATGATAGCCACTGGGCATATGTGGCTATTGACACTTGAAATGTGGCTGGTATGACTTAAGAATTGCATTTTGAATTGTATTTCATTTTAACGTAGATAAAATTAAATGGTCACATGTGGCTAGTGTCTATAAATTGCAGAGCCCAGAAATAGGTCAGTGGATTTAAACATTTTGTTAGTACCTTTTATAAAGTAGTTTTGAAAATTTATTTACTCTCAACATTAAAAAAAAAAAAAATTAAAAAAAGGACACCTGGGTCGCTCAGTCAGTTGAGTGTCCGACTTCGGCTCAGGTCATGATCTCACAGCTCCTGAGTTTGAGTCCCGTGTCAGGCTCTGTGCTGACAGCTCAGAGCCTGGAGTCTGCTTTGGATTCTGTGCCTCCCTCTCTCTCTGCCCCAGCCCATTCGCATTGTGTCTTTATCTCTATCAAAATAAATAAACATTTAAAAAAATCAAAAAAAGAAAAATAAAATTTATTTACTCTCATACATACATACATAATTAATTAATTAATTAAGTTTTTGTTTATTTGTTTTTGAGAGACAGAGAGACAGAGCCTAAGTGGGGAAGGGGAAGAGAGAGAGAGGGAGAGAGACAGACAGACAGACAGAATCTGAATCAGGCTCCAGGCTCTGAGCTGTCAGCAGAGAGCCGGACATGAGGCTCAAACCCACGAAAAGTGAGATCATGACCTGAACTGAAGTCGGACGCTCAACCGACTGAGCCATCCAGGCACCCCTCATACATATTTTAAACTTAACATGAAAAACTCTATCACGTATTTAAATAAAGATATAAACATATTATAATGTATATAAAATATATAAACATATTAAAAGCTTATAATAAAATGTCAGTTTGTTTCAGCCAATGTCTTCTCAGTAAACAGAAACCACGTGGTAATTTGAAAAGGAAAGTATAAGAATTATTTTGGAAATTATCCCCTTATCAGATATGTGATTTGCAAATATTTTCTCCCATTGTAGGTTGCCTTTTCACTTGAAGGACTGACTGTTTCCTTTGCTATACAGAAGTGTTAAAAGTTTGATTTAGTCCTACTTGTCATTTCTTGCTTTGTTGCCAGTGCTTTTGGTGTCATAGCCATGGAGTCACTGACAGGACCAATGATATGGAGATTTCTCCTCAGTTTTCTTCTAGGAGTTTTACAGTTTCAAATCTTATGTTTAAGTCTTTAATCCATTTTAGTTGATTTTTGTGTATTGTGTAAGATAAGCATTCAATATCATTGTTTTGTATGTAGATATCCAGCACCCCCCCCCCCCCCGGCCACACACACACACACACACACACACACCATTTGTTGAAGACTATCCTCTCCTCAGTGTGCAGTCTTGGCACTCTTATTGAAGACAAGTTGACTGTATATGCATGCATTTATTTCTGGGCTCTCTATACTATCCATTGGTCTGTCTGTCTTTATGCCAGTTCCATGCTTGTTACTATAACTTTGTAATATATTTTAAAATCAGAAAGTGTGATGCCTTCCACTTTCTTCTTTTTCAAGATCATTTTGGCTACTTGGGGTCTTTTGTGATTCCATATGAATTTTGGATTTTTTTTTTAATTTCTGGAAAAAAAAGTGCCATTGGGATTTTGAGAAGGATTTCATTGAATCTGTAGATCACTTTGGGTTAGCATATTATTTTAGCAATATTAATTCTTCCAACCCATGAACACAGGATATTGTTCTTTTGTTTGTATTGTTTGTATCTTTAATTTCATCAATGTTTTATAGTTTTCAGCATACAAGTCTTTTACCTCCTTAGTTAAGTTTATTCTTAAGTATTTTATTCTTTTTTGATGCTATTATAAATGGGATAGTTTTTCTAATTTCCTTTTCAGATAGTTTATTATTAGTGTATAGAAATGCAACCGATTTCTGTATATTTTTGTGTCCTGTAATAATAATGAGTATATCTGATGAGAAGTTATTTTCCAAAATATATAAAGGAATTCTACATCTCAATAGCAAACACAATCAAACAAACAAAACTGACTAATAATTTAAAACTGACTAATGATTTAAGAAATGGGCTAAAAATTTGGATTGATATTTTTCCGAAAGACATACAAATGGCCAATAGGAATAGAAAACGATGCTGGGCATCATTAATCATCAGGGAAATGCAAATCAAAACCATAATGACATCATTTTGCATCTGTTAGGATGACTATTATATAAAAACAACAACAACAATAACAAAAGGAGCCAAGTGTTGGCAAAAATGTGCAGAAATTGGAACCCTTGTATGCTGTTGGTAGGAATAGTGCAGCTGCTATGGAAAACAATATGGAGGCTTCTCAAAAAATTAAAAATAGAGCGACCAGCTGATCCAGCAATCCTGCTTCTAGGTATTTATCTAAAAGAACTAAAGTCACAATAGTCAAGATGTGGAAACAACTAAATGTTCATTGACAGATGAATGATAAAGTACCCACATGCCACATTTTGAAATATAATGAAATATTATTTAGCCTTTAAAAAGAAAGAAATACTTCCATTTGCAGCAATATTGATGAACCTTGAAGATATTATGTTAAGTGAAATAAGCCCCATCAGCAAAGGATAAATAGTTTATGTTTCCACTTCCATGAGGTAACTAAAATAGTCGCATTCATAGAACCAAAGAGGGGAATGTTCACAGGGCACACTGCATGGAGTTCACAAAGTCGCCCTCTGTAGGAACTGGGTTCTAAAAAACAAAATCACGCCTTGGAGGAGCTCAGTGCTTAAGGGAGCTGTTAATCAATGGATATAAAATTTCAACTATGAAATATGAATAAGTTCTAGAGGTCTGCTGTATAACATCATGCTTATAGATAACAATACTGTATTGCATACTTAAAAAAATCTGTTAAGAGGATAGATTTCATATTAGGTGTTCTTATTACAATAAGAACGAAAAGAACATTTCTCATAATGAAAGAAAAACTGAATAGTCAGATTCAAAACATTCACTGTATTTCAGTGACTAAAAAAAATTAATAAAGATAAAAAAAAAATACTGAGATTATCCGGTACACTGACTGATTTTCAAGTTTAAAGAAGAAAACTTTCAAGTATCCAGGGAAAAGAAACAGAAGTTCACTTGGAAAGGAAAATAGGAAGATGACTTTAGAATTCTCAGCAACTTTAGGTGGCATATGACAACAGAGAAGCCTCTACAATATATAAAAAAGAAATAAATGTAATCCAACATTCCTATGATCAGCTAACTTGTCATCCACTATAAACATAAAATGAAGATGAAGTTGACAGCCCAAAGTTCAAGAAGTAAAGCATTTACCTACTCACTGGTAAAATGTATACTGGTGAATAATTTCCATTTAACCAGAATTCTACCCAATTAATCACAGAAAATAAAACACAAAATATAATGCAAAAGGTAGATTTTTTAAAACAAAGATGCTTAATATGAATAATAATTTAATTCTAAAAACAAAGCAAAGAATTATTAACTAAAGCAGAATTTGGAATAACAGGGAATTAGCTAATAAGAAGTTAAAAAAAACCCCAAACATTATAAAGTGAATGAATATCAGATATAGTATCATTTCCTATCTCTGGGGCTGAGAAAGAACACTCAAGGATGAATTACCCACCCCTGCCCCACCCATCTTGGGCTGAGAACCATACTTCTTTGGAGAGGGCAGGGCTGGGCTTACTGAATGTTGGAGAAATCACTGAGTCACTGTAGCTGGTGAAACTTGCTGGGAATCTGTCTAGGGTTCTGTGGGAGCCATTCATGAGGACATGCTATGTCTCAGGACGTACTAAAAATTAACTGGAAGAGATGCCAGGGAAGGCTGCTAACTGCTGGCCATTACACACTGCACACTGCACTGAGTTGAAGAAGTTGCCCTCTATAGGAACCAGGTACTAAACAAACAAACAAACAAACAAACAAAAAACAAAAAAACCACCACACATTGCAGGACCCCAGTGCTTGAGAAATGGTGATCTGAAGGAACTCAGCATCAGAAAAATGACAGTCTACAAAAACCAGAAGCAGAGAAAGCTGCACCCTATAGGACATAGCACTGCAGAAATCATACTCTAGGAGCTGAGCGCTGATGTGTGGATGGATGCACAGAGGGAATCATGGCATCAGAAACTTGTCTACCAGCAGAGCAGCACAAAACCAAGCAGGGGCAGTGCCCACGTCAGAAGGAACAAAGTGATGTTGTCACAAGCTGGGCCTGGGATCATGATCTTACTGAAGGACTGCATGTTCTGGGCATGCAGTTGGGACAGAGAGAAAATGGATGCCCCCATAGAGATCAACTATAAAGTAGGAGCAAGGAACAACCCCAAAGAGCAGTACGCTGGAACTGGGAAGAAAAGCCTTTTCCTTTTGCAATATTCCTCGTGCTCCCTCTAATGATAACACCTAATGTCATGCTTGCTGCAAAGGACAGACGCTTAAAGGGTTTAAATCCATTATCACAGGATAGATAGTGAATGTAGACTGAGAGGCAATAAACTGATAACTGGCACATAGGTATTTTGTGACTTTAGCAGTAAAATAAATCTGTAACCTCAACTTTTAAATGTATCTAATGTTATCTAAATAGTGTGTGATTTTTCTACTATTTTCATCCATTTGTAAATCATGGAAACTCTTCAAGTCAGAAATTTGGTCATTTTTTTCTTTTTATTTCAACTAGTATTTCCATTTTACTTCTGAATGGCTTCACTGTAGTTTTTCACAATTATTTCATACTTCTCTGATACCAAATATGTTTGTGAACTGAAATTAAATGTTTAAATTCATTATCATAAGGTGGAACTTGGAAATTTCAGGAACTTTGTGTAAGCAATGTCACTCAATTCTTTTAAGTTTTTCCTGGCTAAATACCAAATATAGCATACAGATCTACAAACTATTTTCAATACTTTCTCACCTGATGACTTGACTAGGCCTTCCAAGTTGTCAAAACAAATAACTGGAAATCACTGGTTTTGTGACCCACTCATTAGAGTCACTCACTTTCCCAATTTTGTTGAGTACATCAAAAACTGTTTATAATAGACAACATAGTTTCCAATTTTACCTGTTACTCTTTCACTTAGAGCCTTATAGTCAAATATAGATAAATCTGGGATAAAATCAAATGTATAAAATTAAAAATTAAATATTTTTTCTTATGAACAGTGAACAAAGACTTAATATAGTCCTGCCAATCTTCAAATTTTCAAAGTGCCTTAAAAAACCATAACAGATGGGCAAAGAAGACACTTGAGAATTTTTGTAAGTAGAGATAAATTAATAATTTCATTTTATAATTTTAAGCAATAATTATACATATGAAAGTTATATAACTGTGCATATGAAATAATTATGCATATGAAATGTGCACTATTAGAATTAGAATAGCATGATAATAACTGAGAGAGAGGACTTATTTATGTTGCAGTGAAGGTGTTTTTCTCAAGTACAGGTCATTACATCTCCAGTGTCTCTTTGTGAATAAAGTGTGTCACAATGGTACATAATGTTCTGAACATCCACACGTTTACCCTTTGGTTCTGATATTCAGAAATTTTGACCTTGTAGCTATCAGAGATAAGGATTTCTTTTAGAAATCCATGAAAATCTTCTGGTCTCTTGCCCAGATTGGAGATGCCAGAAGGAAGGTTAGTTGACTTGAAGGTAGATCAAGTTTCTTCCAATGGGAAGAACATGGAAAAAAGAGATTCAACAAAAACGAACAGAGCCTCAGTAATCTGAGTAACATATCAAGTCTAGTACGTGGCTAAAGTCTCAAAAAGGTTAGGAGGTATTTGAAGAAGTAATAGTGTAACTCTAAAATTTGATGAGAAAACAACTTATTGATCTCAAATGCTCAGCAAACCCTAATCAGAATAAATATAACTAGGCACATCATAGCAAAATTATTGAAAACCAAAGATGAAGTGAAAATCTTGAAAGCAGCCAAAGAAGAAAAGAAAAATTACACACAGTTGAACAATGTTATGGATAATATCTGACTTCACTCTAGGAACAATGGAAGGAGAAGATGATGGAACAAATTTATTTAAAGTACTGAAAAATAAGCTGTCAATACAAATTCCTCCAGCCAGCAAAAATGTCTGTCAAAACGGAGGTACAAAAAAAAAAAGAGGCATTTTTTTACAAATAAAAGCAGACAGAATGCATTTCCATCAGACTTGCATTATAAGATATGTAAGAAGTTATTTATTCTTTTATTTTTATTTATTTTTCTTTAATTTTGTTTTTTATTTTTTAAAATTTACATCCAAATTAGTTAGCATATAGTGAAACAATGATTTCAGTAGATTCTTTTAGCTGAAGGGAAATAACACCAGATAGCAATTCAGATCTATGGGAATAAAAAGCACCAGAAATTATAATATGTGAGTAAATATAAAAGATTGTATCTTTCTTTTCACTTCCTTCAAAGGCAACTGGCATTTTTAAATAAAACAAAATGTACTGTATGGGGGTGTTATAGTATATGGAGAAGTAAATGATGTTAACAATATCCCAAAGGATAGGAGATGGCAGGTATATGGAATCGTACTGAATAGGGGGCTTATATTTGTAAAATAGGAATTGTAAAGTGATACAATAATAATACTTAGAGACTGTGATTAGTAAAGCATGCATATGATTGCACATATAGGAAATTACATTATACATATGGCTAAAGTCATTATGGGAAATAAAATCAGACACTAAATGTACTTGATTAACCCAAAGTAGTTAGGAAAAAGCAACCCTAACTACTTTGGGTTAATCAGATACATTTATTTGTTTGAGGGAAAACAACTTGGGAAAAAAGATTGCAAGGTGGTAGGTAGATTTAAATGTAACTGTATCAATAATTATATTTATTTTGTCTAAACATCCCAAGTAAAAGGCAATGATTGTCAGAGTGGATAAACAACAAGACCCAAATAAATACTAATGGCGTGGAAGGTGCATTACATAAGGTGATCCAGGTAGGGTGAAAGTAAAAGGATGAAGACATACCATGTAAACAGTAATGTAAGACAGAGCTAATATGGTTTGTTTCAGACAAGGCAGTCTTCAACATAAGGATCAATTCATCAAGAAGTCATAATAATCGCAAATCTGTATGCATTTAATACCAGAACTTCAAAATACATGAAACAAAAATTGACACTTAATGGGAGAAATAGATAATTCACAATCATAACTTCCTTGGATTTTCTTTAAGTTTATTTATTTTGAGAGAGAGGGAGAGTCAGCATGAGTCAGGGAGGGGCAGAGAGATAGAGGAAGAGAGAATTCCAATCAGGCCCTGTGCAGTAGTGCAGAACCCGAGGCAGGGCTGGAACCCATGAACTGTGAGATCATGACCTGAGCCAAACCAAGAGTTGGATGCTCAAACAACTGAGCCAAACAGGTGACCCGCTTCCTTAGATTTTTAACACTCTTCTGTCAGTACACGATAAAACAGGTAAACGAATAAACAAACAAAAGTACAAATACAAATATCAAATCATCATGTTGTATACCTGAAATTACAATAATGTTGTATGTCAATTATATCTCAGTTTTTTAAAAAAGTAATGATATAAAAGTTCTGAAGAACACTATCACCAAATTGGTATTTATGAAACAATACTTTCAGTAACTGCAGATTACAATTCTTTTCAAGTACACACTAAACATTCACCAAGATATAATTAATATATGTTAAACCATAAATCTCAGTAAAATTGAAACACTGAATTCTTCTTTCTGAGAGAGAGAGAGAGAGGGAGAGAGCAAGAGCATGTGTGTGAGCAGGGGAGGGGCAGAGAGACAATGAGAGACAGAATCCCAAGCAAGCCCTGCACTGTCAGCATGGAACCTGATGCAGGGCTCAATCTCCCTCTCTCTCGGCCCCTCATCTGCTCATGCTCTGTCTCTCTCTCTCTCTCTCAAAAATAAACATTAATTAAAAAAAAAGATATTACAGGGTTAATTCTCACAGCTCAATGCCAATAAATTTGAAAGCTTAAATGAAATGGGCAAATTCCTTAAAAAATACAATTTGCCAAAAAGTGCCTTAGGAAGAAATATAAAATCTGAAGACCTCTGTAGTGATTAAAGAAACTTAATTTGCAATGAAAAGCCTTAAAACAAAAAAGTCAGATATAGATGGCTTCACTGGTAAATGCTAGAAAACATTCAAGGAAGAAATAATCCCAGTCTTGTGTAATATCTTTCAGAAAACAGGAGGAGGGAACCATCCCTTTTATGAGGCCGGTGCAATTCTGATACTAAAACCTAACAAAAACTTTACAAAAAAGAGTTACGTATAAATATTCCTCATGATCACAGGCATAAAATCCTCAATAGTGCATTAGCAAATCAAATCTAGAATTATGTAAAAAAGAAAATATATTATGATTGAGTGGGGTTTATCCTAGGAATGCAAGATTGTTTCAACATTTGAAAAGGATGCAATTAACCACGGCTAGCAGAATAAAGGAGAAAAAAAAATCATTTCATCTTATTGATAGAGGCAGAAAAAGAATTTGATACAATTCAACATCAATGCATGATAAACTAAGAATAAAAGACAACTAGGAATTGAAGGAATCTTCAATTTTATACAGGAAATCTACGAAAAATCTTAGAACAAAAATCATGTTTAATGGTGAAAGATGGATCATTTTTCTCTTAACACCAGAGAAAAAGGCAAGGATGTTTGCTCTCACCACTTGCTTTCAACATTATAGTGGAGATGCTAGCTGCTCTAATAAAGCAAGAAAGAGTGCGGGGAAAGCATAGATATTGGAAAGGAAGAAGTAAAATTGACTTTATTTGCAGTCCTAAGGAATCAAAAGACAAAAAAAAAAAAACAAAACACAAAACAAAACATAAAAACCACAAAACAAACAATAACCTTCTGGAATCCTCTCCTCTAAGATTCAGCATCAAAAAAACATAAAATCCTTAGAGAAACAAATTTGCCAAGAAACTTGCTGACCTCTACACTGAAAACTACAAAATGTTGCTGAGAGAATTTAGAGAAAACCTAAATAAATGGACAGCTATTATATATATATATATATTATATATATATATATATATATAATATATAATATATATATTATATACATAACCCATAATGTAACCCATATATATATAACCCATAATATATATATATGGGTTAGGAGACTTGGTATTTTTAAGATGTCACTTTCCTTCAAATAGATCTATAGATCTACCATAATCGCAGTCAAAATTGCAGCATATTAATTTTTGTAAAATCTTTTTAACAAATGGTGCTGGTTATCCATATAGAAAAAAGCAAATTTCAGTCTAACTCATATCACATACAGATATTATTTGAAATTGGTCATAGGTCTAAACAAAAAGGTCAAGAAAGATAAAACTGGGAAAAATATAGGAGGAAATCTCACAATATTAGGTTAGGCAAAGATTTTTCTAGACTGTACTTTAAAAGCACTAGCCATAAAATAATAAAAATTGATTAATTGGACTTCACCAAAATTTAAAACTTTAGCCCTTCAAAAGATATCATAAAAAAAAGGTAAGCCACAAACCGGGAGTAATTATTTATAGTATGTAATTTTGAACAAGGACTTGTACCAAAAAATAAAAATAATTACTACAATCAGTAATTCGTTAAAAAATTTTTATAAGGACACAAGACTAGGGGCACCTGGGTGGCTTTGTTGGTTAAGCATCTGAGTCTTGATTTCAGCTCAGGTCATGATCTCACATTTTGGGGGATCCAGCCCCACCATGGGGCTCAGGCTCTGTGTACTGACAGTGTAGAGCCCACTTGGGATTCTCTCTCTGCCTCTTCCCCAGTCATGTGCGTACGTGTGCTCTCTCTCTTGCTCTTAAAAATAAATAAACTTGGGGCGCCTGGGTGGCGCAGTCGGTTAAGCGTCCGACTTCAGCCAGGTCACGATCTCGCGGTCCGTGAGTTCGAGCCCCGCGTCAGGCTCTGGGCTGATGGCTCGGAGCCTGGAGCCTGTTTCCGATTCTGTGTCTCCCTCTCTCTCTGCCCCTCCCCCGTTCATGCTCTGTCTCTCTCTGTCTCAAAAATAAATAAAAAAAAAAACGTTAAAAAAAAAATTAAAAAATAAAAAAAAAAATAAATAAATAAACTTAACAACAACAAAAAAAGACTAGCATAGACACTTCATAGATTAGAGATGGAAGATGATTTAAAAACCATGGCACAAGAGTTCCTTTCTGTTATTGTGTGTAAGCACAGTACCTGCAGAGGTTAATGGCTGCCTCTTCTGTTTTCCCAATCAGGCACAGATTCCTCTAATGTAGAACCCTGCAGGGAATTCTGGGAAAACACATTCCAGATGAACCAAGCTGACACAGCACAAACCATCTCAGTAGACATGAATCACTATAATTCTATTTTTAGAAGAGAGAAAACCCAACCTTTACAATTTCACGTCCAAAGCTTGAGAAAATTGGGGGGGGGGGGAAGCTAAATTCACCAATTTTCTAAAGGGTAATTTTTCCACTTGATATTGTTAGCTGTCAAATTAACTTCTCTTACTTTATTTGCGCACATGAAATTTATTCATAAAGAACTGTGCATGGTACAGTGAGCAGCAGGGTATTTCTAAAATCTCTTTGCATTCACTACTCAGTTTTTTTCCCCTTATTTTACTTCCTTAGTGTTTACCATCTAACTATTATTATGTATGTCTTGTAAGTATATAGTTACACACCGGGTTTGCATCTAGCTGAACAACCCTCTTTCAGTAGGAAGGGGGATATTTATAAGCACAGCTGCTGTTATTATGTGTTACTCTCAGGCCTCCCAGCTAGGGATGAGGGGGAAAAAAAAGACACACCTCTCTTCATTATTCTTCTGAAGCTGAACAGTGAATTTTGACCAAGAAACACCATTTTCTACCAGGTTTAAATGCTGGATATGACTCCTCTTAGGCAACTAATGAGCAACTCTGACACATTGCTGAGTACATTGCTGACAGCATAGTATTTATACTTAACCTGGTGCCCTGAAACTTTGTTCTTTCTAAACTGCTTCCCTTTTACAACATTCTCATTTTGTTATTAACATTAATAATTTCTTGGTCTATGAAAAATTTTAAAACACAGAAATTGTTTTCTTCATTTCCTTATTCATGTAGTCACCCAATTACATGAATATTCCATTAAACCTTTGATAGGGAAAGAAAGTAAGTGAGGAGGAGAGGAGAAGGGAAAGATGAAAATAACATGGCCACAGCCCTCTTCTCCATCCTTTCCCTGGCTGCTGGCCTCCTCCATGCTGTTGGGGTCAGTGTGGTTTTGCTCTTTATGTGACTCACCAGGAGGGGTTCTCAGTACCATCCAATCAGACCGAAACACCTTGCATACATCTTAAGACATCACTTTCCTCCTGTTTCTGCCTTCCTCTGCAATACCCCCACTCACAAATCTATTTCCCATTAGTCCCTTCCCCTTTGCCCAACTAAATTTATTTCCTAGTGCTCCCATGCAAATTCAATCTCTCCTCGCCCCAGTCATGCACTTTTCTCTCTTCCTTAGTGCATTAGGTGTAAACCCACCTCCCAGACTTTGCTTCTGCTCTTCCACCACCTGGAGTGATTTACTTTGTTCTCTTCATATCCCACCCATGTCAAAATCCATTCGGACAATTCCTTATCCCATACGTGAATTTCCAATTAGTAAACATTGGGTACTAATATAATTATATCAATCTGTTTTTCTCACTTTGTTTCATGGTGTATGTTTTCTTAACTAATTTGTTAATTAAACCTTATCTGCTTTTTATGCTGTATAATTGCTGGCAGGCTATTTAATTTACAGACAACTGCAGTGTAGTGACTAGGAGCCCAGATTCTGAAACCTCATACTGGATTTATATCTCAGCTACTTACTGTCTGATCTTGGGGCAAGTTATTTAATTTCTCTATGCCTCAGTGCCTTCATCTGGAAAGAGCAGATAATATTACCTCTATCAGGATTGATACGAAGATTAAGGGAGTAAAAAATACTGGCAAAGTGTTTAGAAAGGTGACTACAACATAGTTAGGTGCCAAGTAAATATTAGCTGTTATTAATAGTACTAAATAAATACTTGTTAATTGAAAACAGGCAAGCAAATAAAATATTTATAGGCAGAAGAATATATTGCCGTGAGAGATGATATGAAGAAGGTGTATAGTATATAGTATATTTTGTATATAGTAAAAATGTGTAGTCTTCAAAGTTTCTCCCTTTGTCATATTTACCTAGGTAGGTCCCCAAACCTGGTCAAACCATATTCGCCACCAACCATGACAACATCTGGACAATCATGCTGACTGATCTTAGTTTACACTCTGAGCAGTAATATTTAGGGAACCACTAGTGCTATCTGAGCAATCCGTGTTTTTTAGTCCATCTACTCTTATTGTCCTTGGCCAACCATTTCATACCCCCTCTTTGTGTCTTAATCCTTTATCTGTGTCTCCCCTATCCTTAAGCTTAAGCTAAAAATCTAGCTTCCTGTCATAGTAAACAGAAGAGACCTTCCACAGATTCTCACCAATGCATGTCCTTACCTTCCTGCCCTTGATTTGAAAAGTCTCTGCCCTCCCTATTGTTAACTATGATAAGCAATTAGTGTTCCTATCTAAGGTCAACCCCCTAAATTGTGAACTAGATTTTGTCCCTCTTGACTACTTAAGAACCTCTTTCTAGCATTTGTCCTCTCTGTTGAATAATTAATATTTCCCTCCCTACTGGATCATTCTCTTCTTCATACAAACTTGGGAGTTATTTCTCTCATCCTACGTAATCTTCTCTTGACCATCACTTCCCTTTGCAGCTGTCAGGCCATTCCTCTGCTCCTTAACAGCAAAATTCCAGGAGTCTTGTCTCTGCTCTCTATCCTGATTTCCTCTTCTCTCTTGAACCTACTGTGATTAACCCTTTCCTCCCATAACTCCACCCAAACTGCTCTCACCAAGGCCATTCATGATCTCTACCCTGATAAGTTGACCAAGATAGGCTTTAATGTTCCCCTTAGCGTACTAAACTTTCAACAGGTACCTTCCTGAATATAGGCCTCTCCCTGGCTTCCTTTTTCTTAGAGCATTTACTTCAAAAAATCTTACAACTGTAAACTTCCCCTTTGAGATGTAAATCTTTTCCCAGCTTCTTGCCAATTTTATAAACCAAGATTGTATTTCTTAAGGACTGGGAACCATCCTTTTGAAATGTAATCATCAAGGAAGATAGGGCCCCATCTTCCAATCACCATGGGAGGGTAGGAGCCTAATTTTGATAAGCATCCATTGGCAAATACAGATGGCCTAATCACAGTGATCAACCTCCACCTATATCCTCTAGTATTTTCCCAATAGCTCACCCTGTTCTTAAAAACTCTCCATTTTTTTTGTTTCAACAGAGTTGTGTTCAATCCCTCTCCCCTACTGCAATAGTCTTGAATAATGTCTTCCTTGCCTGTTTAGCTCTGTCCAGTGCAATGGTCAACTCATTGCTTATCTTATTCAACTTGTCAGTAATATTTGGTATAATCCATAACACTCTCTTGAAAAATATTTCTAATTCTTTTTCTACCATATAGGCTGCTATTTCTCAGTCTCACTTGCTTGTTTCTTCTCCTAAAATTGATCTTTAAAGAGAAGGCTGACCAATGACCCAATTCTTAGACTATTTCTATAGTTATACTATAATCTGTAAGTAATTTCATCTAGTTCCATGGCTTTAAGTACCATGTATATCCATTAGGGTTTGATCAGGGAAGCAGAATGCTCATAAGTGACATGGAATAAGGGATTTCTACCTTCAAAACAGAGGTAACCTTTGGCAAACAAATTACCTCTGTCCAAAGCTCAGTAACTTGAGGGATTTGGATACATGGTATCTTTCATCATTCAAGCTTGCAATCAATGCCTATGATTTGAATGCAGGAACTATGTAAAATAGCATATATATTATGTAGTATTATATATTATATTTTTTCAAAATTTGATATTTCTCATCACTTCCATTAAAACCACAATCATTTCTCTCCTAGATTACTGCTCCTCAATTTGTTTTCCTTCTTCACACTTACTTGCTTCTCTATAGTCTATTTTTCACCTAACATTTAAAATGTCTCTTAAAAAAAGTTAAATCATGTTACCTTTCTGATAGTAACCCAGGGTAAAATCCAAAGTCCAAAATCCAAAATCTAATTCCTTAAAATAAATCTGTCATGTGAATGTTGGGGCTGGTAAATCTGAAATCTGCAAGGCAGGCCAGCATGCTGGAAATTCTGGCTGGAGTTGATGTTGCAGAGTCTTGAGTTCCAAGGTGGTCTGAAAGGAGAATTCCTTCCTCCTTAGGGGATGCCAGTCTTTTCTTTTAAGGCCTCTAACTGAGTGAGGCCTGGCTACATTATGAGGATAATATGTTTTACTCAAAGAAAAAAGAAAAAAATATATATATGGCTCCATTTGTTTGGAGAAACCTAATAGTCAGTCATCTTTTCAACAAAGTTTTGACTTACAACTCTTTTCAAAATAGCAACAGCCCCATATATTTGCCCCATGCAATCCCTATTTCATGTACCCTGTTTTATTTTTCTCCAGAGCCAATATATATTATATTCATATGGTTATTTATACTTTTTCTTAGCTTATGCTATAACATCTAAGTTTCATGAAGATAGAGACTTCATTCTGTCCTCTTCCAGATCTCTAGAAGAGTGTTGGGCTTATAGTAGGCACTCAGTGAGTATTTATTGAATGAATCAATCAATGAATAAATTTTAAATAAACTGAGTTTCTGAGTTAGTTGAAAAATCCATGGCAATGACTGAGTCCTTGCAATGGCATGGAAAAAAAGATTAACTCAACACTAGGGAAGATAGTGGAGAGGAAGAGGAAATTATTATAGCATATAACTATCAAATTTATTGTAAATTGAAGAAAAAATAAAATAAAAGATAATGATAAAAAATAAGAAATTAATGGGCGCCTGGGTGGCTCAGTCAATTAAGTGTCTGACTTCGGCTCAGGTCATGATCTTGCAGTTCCTGAGTTCGAGCCATGCATTGGGCTCTGTGCTGACAGCTCAGAGCCTGGAGCCTGCTTTGGTTTCTGTGTCTCCCTCTCTCTCTGCCCCTCTCCAGCTCATGCTCTATCTCTCTCTCTCTCTTCAAAATAAATAAACATTAAAAAATTAAAAAAAAGAAATTAATAACTTCTTGATTTGCTTTGATCAATTTTAAAATCAATATTGATAGTTATTGTCTATCTTGCCTCTGACTAGAAAAGCAAAGCAATTGAAGGAAAAATTAGCATACAGAAATGAAAACAAAGGAAAAGACAAAAATTTGGGAAAAGCAGAAAGAAGATAAATGGCCTTAATGAATTCTAGGGCTTAGCTAAGATTAGGAACCACAAATGCTAATGCCACCTATTTACACAGATTCTAACACTGCTTATCTGTTTGCAGAGAAGAGAAATTAGCTTATGCTAGAAAATATGAAAATGAATAAAGCACTAAATATTTATAGCCTACAGAATAAAATGGAGAAGAAAAGCTTATTTGTGGAATTTAAATATTTTATGCATTGCATTTAAAAAAGATATTCTGTACCACAGTCCTGACAAAAACAGATAAAATAAAATAAAAAGCATGCTCACTCCTTCCATGTGAGATATGCTTCCCAGACAATGCATCTCACAAAACTGAAGTGGCTTTAAAGTTCTACTCATTCATTTACTTCTTTATTCATTTATTCACCAAATATGCATTGATTGTATGTGCCAGACATGGCAATAAGCACTATGTTTAAGTACTTATCAGATATGATCCTTGACTTGTGAGCTTAGAGGCTACCATGGTAACAGATGCTAAGAACTAATCAGATACATATATAACTGCAAATTTTGACAAGAAATAAAAAGGGAAAATATAAGACATTATGAGCTACTATAATCAGGAGACTTAATTTTGATGAAATGTTAAAGAAGACCATTCTGGAGCATATTTACAATGAGACGAAGGATCAGTAAGGCTTAACCAAGCATTGAATGAGAGGATTTAAGTTTGGGATAGAAAGAACAAAATATCTAAAGCAGGAAGAAAAGGCTTGGTGCATATGTACAACTGAAATCAGTCCAGAATGTTTGGGAGAGAATGTTGCTTAGGAGAAAGGCAGGGCCAAGCCCTGTGTGCCATTGGAGACCTTGTTAAGGGCTTGGAAATTTGTATTTGGTATTAAAATATCAACAATGGTATGTGGAATTGAAAAAATACTATCAGAAAGTTGTGCACAGGGGATAAGGCAATGTTTGGAGGTATTTTATTGCTAGAATCTAGGGAGAGAGTCTTTGTAACAGGTATCACCACTAAATAATTGTAGCTTTCCTAATGTCAGGAAGCCTGCTAATGTCAGAAGCAGACTCTGGGATTAGCATTTAAGTGGAAGTAGTTTGAGAACTGATTCCAGAAGAATGGTAGGGATGGGAAGCAATTAGGCTGAATAATGGCCCTCAAAATATCCATGTCCTAATGCCTGGAACCTTTACCTTATATGGTAAAAAGGTTTACATATGTCATTAAATTAAAGATCTTGAGGTGGACAGATTATCTTGGATTATCTGAGTGGGCTCAAAATGTTATTGTAAGTGTCCTTATAAGGGTGACGGAAACGAAGATTTGTGTACAGAAGAGAAGAAGGTCATGTGACTGTAGAAGCACAAATTAGAGTGATGCACTTTGAAGATGGAGGAAGTGAAACTGAAAATGGCAAGAAATAGATTGTTTTTAGAGACTCCAGAGAATGTGTGACCCTGCCAACCCTAACTTTGACCCAGTAAAATCATTGTGGGCATCTCATCTCCAGAACTGTAGTATAATACATTTGTACTGTTTTATGTTTGTTGTAATATATTACAACAGTAATAGCAAGCTAATACAGAAGTAGATATAGGAGAATATATTAATAAGGAGGTGGACCACTCCCTATTAATTCTGTGGACCACTAGGACTCAATGCTATTGGAAATCTCTGGGAAACAGTGAAAAATACCTGTTAGAATTGCCCCAGACCTGTCTCAAAAAATTGGAATAATTATCAACCAACATCTCTTCATGATTATTGAGCATGGATTACAAAGGTATTAACTGCTTAACATTTCCAGCTTTCTCCTACTGTGCTAACTGAAAATGTGTCTGAAGCCAGGGGAGGCCTTCAGATGGAAAATGGCATATGCATGCAGTAAGAAACCATTAACATGCATAGAAATGTTGAGGAATGAAGGCACTGACAATATCTGTAATAGTCTACCCCTTAGAATTTGATCTACCTGTTTCTATGTTAACTTTCTGTTCTTTCATTGATTTTTCAAGAAAGTCTTGTATATATGTGTGTGTGTGGTGTGTGTGTCAAAACAGAGAATACAGTGAGTAAGCCACAGTCCCTGGTCCCAGTTGGTTCCAAGGCCATATTTGACATTTATTATATCCCTTTTATATTACTCTTTCCAGATCTCCCTCCTCTCAGGCAGCACTTCTTTAGGTCTGTCCATCCCCCACCCCAACTGGAGTAATGAAAATATTCACCCTTAAAGGATTTAAGCCTTATTTACAGTGTCCTTGTCAGGCTGTGCTTGCTGTAGTTGCCTATTCTTGGTTATAAAAAATGGAAGTGCTAAGAGAAGTCCTATGGAGTTCCCTTAGTTATAACATATTCCTCCCTAGCCCATTATGTAGAAACAGCCTTATCTTCTTATGATAATCAGAGACAATTACCTCTAACAATATAGTAATTTCCTTTTTTTTTGCTTGATGACCTGTAGGCATATAGAATAAGGGGGCATTTGTAGATTTAGGTTTTGTGAAGTTCCTACTGTGTCCAGAGTTAGAAGCATTCCTTTATCTAGAAAATACAATTTCCTCAAGTGGGCCCTCAAGCATAATGTCAAGGGAGGCCATTTCTACTTCCACCCCATGGTTTCCAGACCAATATTTTGTAACTATCATCGACACAGCACCATGTAATAGCCGCTTCAAAGTACTTACTGCCTGTTATGGAAAGTGTTCCAAATAAACAAGGTGTTATCCCCAAATAATGCCTTACATGTACCTTTGAGGGTCCGTTCCTGTGTTCTATTAGTTTGGCAGTTTCCAGGTGAAGCAGTACATGGTAGGAGTGGTAGATTCCGTAGTTATGTGAATATTGTCACACCTCTTACATGATTAAATCTTTATTCACATCCAAGTCAACATGTTATAGGACCTTGTTTGGTAAATTAGAACCTTAGTGAGACTCTACATAGGGGTATTATTTAAGTCAGTGCACAAAGAAAGGCAAATTCATACCCAGAACACAAATATTCTCAATAAGGACAAGTTGTTGCCTTTTCTGAGAAGAGAATTCTGAAATAATCTATTCTTCTAAATGTCTGGTTAGTCTCCATATGGAATAGAACTTTATTGAATTTTCTATTCTTTCTATTTCTGTCTCTGATTTTGGATGGTTGACAGGTTGGACTTTCAACAAATATAGTAACTCAATAAGACTTCGTGAAAAGGAGCCTTTCTGTTGGGCCCATGATTAGTGTCCATACCTGTCAACATGCCTATCCCACTCATAGGCCCATTGTGAAAGCACTGGAGTGGCTTAGGCAACTGTCCACTGGAGTGGACAGAGGCAACTGACATTCACAATGTAAATCATACTATGTATTCTTACTTTGTGGTAGATGCTCTCCAGTGGATTTTGATAGGACACAAATGTGCATATGTTTTGTGTCCATTGACATAAACACATGTACATGACTATTCCACAGATTATCTTATGACAGGTCTTCCAAACTTGCCTCTTCCAAACCCCTGACAACCCCCCCCCCAAAAAAAAACAAAAAAACCCCAAAAACCAAAAAACAAAAACACAAGCCATAGTCCTGTAGTATATTACTACCTTATCTCAGGCCACTCTGTGGCCTCTAATTCTTTCAATTCTTTCAATTGATTTCTTTCAATTCTTTCAACTGAAAACATGGGTATTGAAAGAATTTATCCAGGGGTGCCTGGGTGAAGCCTCCAACTTCAGCTCAGGTCATGATCTCAGTTTGTGAGTTCAAGCCCCTCATGAGGCTCTCTGCTGTCAGTATGCAGCCTGCTTCGGGTGCTCTGTCCCCCTCTCTCTCTGCCTCTCCCCTGCTTGTGTGCTCTCTGTCTCTGTCTCTCTCTCTCTGTCAAAAATAAATAAACACTGTTATCCAATCACTGTTTTTCAGGGCCACCATTGAGAGGAATTGTAGTATTATGGCAGTTAATTTCAATTTATACAAAATACTGAGTCAACCAATCCGTAACAGACCTAAATTTCTTCTTCCTTCATTAGCTGGTCTTTGGGACTCCCCTTCAACTCATGGTTCACCTTGAGGCCGTATGTATGAGATGAACAAAAGCATAAGTGCAGCAAAGTCAGGTTGCCTGGGTGTCTAGCCAACACATTTGTGTCACAGTGCTCACTAGGCCTGCTTGTGTTGTGAATTTACCACTTCCATTACACACACACCTTGTTTTATTGCACTTTGCAGATATTGTGATTTTTGCAAATTGAAGGTTTGTGGCAACACTGTAGTGAACAAGTCTGTCAGTGAGATTTTTCCAACAGCAGTTCTCACTTCCTATCTCTGTGTCACAATTTGGTAATTCTTTCAATATTTCAAACTTTTAAATTATTATTGCATTTGTTATGGTACTATAGTCTGTGATGTTTGATATTACCATTGTAATTGTTTTGAGGCATCATGAACTGTTGTAGACTCTAAGTTTAAAGTTCTCTCTTGTCTAGCAAAAGAGCGGGACACAGGATGAAAAGCGAGAGATGGCTAATGTCCAGGAAAAGACAAGAGCCCTGAATAAGGGTCCTTGCCCTGTTTTTATTAAGATCAGAAGGCTTACAAATGTGATGGGCATGCACAAAGAGACAACCAATTGGTGAACATCAACTCATGGGCATGAGGGAAAAGGGGGTTTTGAAGATATATGGTGTTTGGGGTTTGGGTCAATATAAAACAAAATCCTGGCACCGGGCAGATGGGCAGATGGTTGTTAATGGCAGACAGGAGGTGCCATGTCTGTTTATCTTAGCTAGCCTAGGGGACAAGACAGAAAGGGGGAATAACCTCAGGGTTAACAAGGCACCTTTTCTTTTATTAATCATGTCTGCTCTGTGCAACTTCACCAGCAGTGCAGTGCAGTGGTCTATAGCCCAATTTACCAGTTTATCTAACTTGGTCCTTTCTTCCTGTGAATGCAGCTTTCTGTTATAGTACTAAATTGGGGGGTGCTTCTGCCCTGAATGCCTAATCTTGCTTACTTCATATACCTTTACATTGGGTGCCTTTGCACCCCTCTCTATTCTGGGGCCTTTGCCCCTCCCTCTCTATTCTGGGGGCTCTGCACCCCCTCTCTATTCTGGGGTGCCTTTGTACCTCCCTATTCTGGGGCCCTAATCTTGTTTACCCAAACTCAGGTGTGAGCATCCTATGGCTTTGTACTTCTTTATGCCTTGTTAACCCATTGGTATAAGCCTGGGGAATTCCTAAACTTATTCCCCACAATGAACCACACCTATATTACACAGCAAACTTAATTGATAATTGCATCTCCTGATTGCTCCACCAGTTGGCTATTTCCCCATCTCTCTCTCCCTCTTTTTAGGCCTCCTAATTCCCTGAGACACAACAATATTAAAATTAGTCCAACTAATAACCCTATCATGGCCTCTTAATGTTCAAGTGAAAGGAAGAGTTATATGCTTCTCACTTTATTTATTTATTTTTTTAATTTAATTTTTTATTTTTTAAAAATTTACATCCAAGTTAGTTAGCATACAGTGAAACAATGATTTCAGGAGTAGATTCCTTAGTGCCCCTTACCCATTTAACCCATCCCCCCTCCCACAAGCCCTCCAGTAACCCTCTGTTTGTTCTTCATATTTATGAGTCTCTTCTGTTTTGTCCCCCTCCCTGTGTTTATATTATTTTTGTTTCCCTTCCCTTATGTTCATCTGTTTTGTCTCTTAAAGTCCTCATATGAGTGAAGTCATATGATTTTTGTCTTTCTCTGACTGACTAATTTCACTTTAAATCAAAAGCTAAAAATGATTAAGCTTAGTGAGGAAGGCATGTTGAAACCCAAGATAAGCTGAAAGCCAGGCCTCTGGCATTAAATGGTTAGCCAAGTTGTGAATGCAAAGGAGAAGTTCTTACAGGAAATTAAAAGTGCTATTCCAGTGAACACCCAATTGGTAAGAAAATGAAACAGCCTTATTGCTGACATGGGAGTTTTTGTGGTCTGGATAGAAGACCAAACCAGCACACTATTCCCTTAAACCAAAGCCTAATCCAGAGCAAAGCCCTAGCTCTCTTCAATTCTGTGGAGGCCAAGATAGATGAGGAAGCTGCAGAAGCAAAGTTGGAAGCTATCAGAAGTTGGTTCATGTTAAAAGAAAATAAACTATCTCTATAACATAAAAGTAAAAGGTGAAACAGCAAGTGCTGATGTAAAAGCTGCAGCAAGTTATCTAGAAGAACTAGTTAAGATAATTCATGAAGGTGGCTATGCTAAACAATATATTTTCAAAGTAAACGAAACAGCTTTCTGTTGGAAGAGCAGGACATCTAGAACTTTCATAGCAAAAGAAAAGGTCAATGCCTGGCTTCAAAGCTTCAAAGGACAAGCTGAATCTCTTGTTAGGGACTAATGCAGCTGGTGACTTAAAGCTGAAGCCAGTGCTCACATACCATTCCAAAAATCCTAGGGACCTTAAGAATTATGCTAAATCTACTCTGTGTGTTCTCTGTAAATGGAATAGCAAAGCCTGGATGACAGCACATCTGTTAACAACATAGTTTACTGAATATTTTAAGATTTTAAGCCCACTGTTGAGATGTACTGTTCAGAAAAAGAGATTCCTTTCCAAAGTTTAGTACTCATGGCCAATGTACCTGGTCAGCCAAGAACATTGTACATGGGGATGTACAATGAGATTAATGTTTTTCATGCCTGTTAATACAACATCCATTCTGCAGCCCATGGATCAAGGAATATTTCTGACTTTGAAATATTTAAGATTTAATAATATCTTATTATTTAAGAAATAAATTTTAAAGGATGGTAATTCCTCTGATAGGCTTGGGCAAAGTAAATTGAAAATCTTCTGGATTCACCATTATAGATGCCATTAAGCACATGAGTGATTCATGGGAAGAGGTCAAAATATAAAAATTAACAGGAGAAATTGATTCTAGTCCTCATGGATAACTTTGAGCAGTTCTAGACTTCCGTGGAGGAAGTAACTGAAGATGTAGTGGAAACAGCAAGAGAACTAGAATTAGAAGTGGAGCCTGAAGATAGGACTGAATTGCTGTGATCTCACAATAAACCTTGAGCAGATGAGGAGTTGCTTCTAGAATAAAAGTCATTTCTTGATATGGAATCCACTCCTGGTGAAGATTCTATGAAGATTGTTTAAATGACAACACAAGACTTAGACTATTACATAAACGTATTTGATAAATTAGTGGCTGGTTTTGAGAGGATTAACTCCAATTTTGAAAGAAGTTCTACTATGGATAAAATGATATGAAATAGCATCACATGTTATAGAAAAATCATTTGTGAGAAAAAGAGTCAGTCTATTGATGCAACAAACTTTATTGTTGTCTTACTTTAAGAAATTGCTACAGGGTGCCTGGGTGGCTCAATCGGTTGAGTGTCCAACTTTGGCTCAGGTCATGATCTCACAGTTCGTGAGTTCAAGCCCCGTGTTAGGCTCTGTGCTGACAGCTCAGAGCCTGGAGTCTGCTTCAGATTCTGTGTCTCCCTCTCTCTGTCCCTTCCCTGCTCATGCTTTGTCTCTCTCTGTCTCTCAAAAATGAATAACCATTAAAAAAATTTAAAAAAATTGCTACAGCCACTCCAGCCTTCAGTAACCACCACCCTGATCAGTCAGCAGCCATCAACATCAAGGCAAGACCCTCCACCAGCAAAGAGATTGCCACTTGCTGAAAGCTCAGGTGATGGTTAGCATTTTTTAGCAATCGAGTATCTTCAAATTAAGGTATATACATTTTTTTAAAGACATAATACTACTGTACACTTACTAGACTTTAGTATAGTTAAAACATAACTTTTATATGCACTGGATAACAAAAACATTCATTTGACTTACTTTATTGTCATACTCGCTTTTCTTTGGTGGTCTGGAAGCAAAGTACAATATCTTTAAGGTATGCCTGTGTATGGCAAATTGATGCTGTGTCCACCCAAACTTACAACTTTGTGGTTCTGACAATACCCAACCCCAAATTGGAAATTCTTGTCATATTTAATATCCTGTAGTCAGACACTCATGATGTCCTAGAACCCAGTAGTATGCTAGAAACTACTTTGAAAACAGTCAGTAGTTCTCTGCTGCAAAGGTGTGATCTAGTATTCTGAGTTATGATTATTTTACCAGGGCTTGCTAGGAGCTCCACAAAGCACCATTTGGCCTGCCAGGCTAACCCTGAGGTTATAATGGTTTGAATAAAAGTAGTGCTGATATGTGATTCTAGGAAGCACTGGTAAAGGAGTGAATAGGTAAAACAAATAGGGGAAGAAACCTAGTATAGGTTGTGTTAATGATTAAGTTGTTGCTATCAGTAATGTGGCTCTTTCCTCCTGGTACCCTCCAGGAGACTATGCCTTAGCTTCCTTTGCTTTTCTCATTGGCCACAGATATGGATTGATCAAGGCATCAGGCATGGAGGTTGTGTGTGGATGCAGCAATACCATCTGAATAATATTATCACGGTTGAGTGCCTAAACTACCAACAGTTGAGGCCAATATCTTCTAGCAGGATCAGTAAACTGCCTTTTGGAAGGTTGATTACATTGAACACTTTGTGTTTTGTTCTCACGGGGATAAACACATATTTCTTAACATGGATTTGTCTTCCTTGCCTCCAGCATGTCTGCCAGCACCAATCTTCCTATACTTTCAGAATGCTTTATCTATGCCATGTTATCTTACATGTACTGCCTCTAAGTTGAGGTCATGCATGGTTACAGATAATGTGGCAATGTACAAAAGATTTTATTTATCTTACTAGATTCCCTGTCACATAGAAGCAGTTGGCATGGTAGAATAATGGAATAAAGATGCTAAGATTCAGTTTTGGAGGAAGCTGAGATGCAAACATTCCGAGAGGTTGGGGAACTATTATGTAGTATGTGGTATATACCTTATACAAGTAACTAATGTATTGTGCTATCTCACCCATAGAGAGTGTATACAGGTATGCCAAACAAGTCATAGAGATGAGAGTAGCCATATCTCACATTATACCTTATAATCTGCTAGAATTTTTGCTTCCCTTTTTCATGAGCTTGCATTATGGATTTGGTTGTCCTAGTCCCCAGGGTAGGACTTCTGCTAAGGAAAACAGTCTTAGTTCTAACGAATTAAAATGTGAGGCTTTGCTCTGGCCATTTTGGACTCTATGACAAGAATCCAACTTTCGGGTGATTAATTGTAATAACTAGGGGCAAATTGGTTTGCTGCTGAAACATATGTGAAAAGAAGACTATTTCTGGAATCCAGGAGATTCACTGGGGGGCATCTCAGTACTCTTTTGCCTCCAAATTGTAGTCATTGTAAAATAGTAGTAACCCAAAAAACAAAAAAACCCCAAAAAACCCCAAAACACACCCAAAACAAAAACAAAAAAACACCACCACCAAGGATACCGATTCTGCAGAAATAAAGGTTTGGGTCACCCTGCTAAGTAAAGAATCTTATGCAGCTAAAGTGTAAGGCAGGAGGTAAGAGGTATGTGAAATATGTATGGGACAAAGGAGTTAGGATTACCAAATTTGTCACCATGGAAAAGTAACAGATAACAGAAGCATATGAAGCATACCAGATATGCCTTTTGGTTATTTAAGTGTTCATTTTATCCCCTCTTTACCAGAATCTTACATAAAGAATATCAGTAGCATCTAATGTTCTAGGATTCACATAACAATCCTAGTTATGACCAAACTGCTAACACTCTGCAGTTACACATTCACTGGTGGGACTTCGTGGGTCCTCTTCATTGCTGTTTCACACTTCATCCAACAAAGTGTAAGAGAGGATGAGAAGAAGAAAAAGCAATATATTGTGTGACATATCATTGCTTTGCTCCTCCTTGTACTACCTTTCTCTCCCATATGGACCCAAATACACATCAATGTTTTTATACAGGTTTTCTTCTGTCAGATTTCATTGTTTCATTAACTTTTCCTCTCTTCATTCCTTTTGGTGTGGGATGGAAGCTCTGTGTTCCTGGACTATCTTTTCTGGTTCCTCTGTACCTACACATTTGTAAACAGTGTCTTTATAATGAATTCTCCTTAAATTATCCTATTTCAAGTACATCAGCAATTTCATGTGGGGACCCTGACTGATAAAGATGGCCAGTAGTTTAGGATGCATTGAATCTGAGGGTCGTGGAAATTCATATTGAGGACATTTCAAAAGAGAATAGGTAAGTAGAAGATCAACCATGTGGAGCATCAGGGTAGTGATAGAATACTGGGGACACAGACACTGAGGTGGCAGGCATAAGATTGGGATTTACTGAAGGAGAGAGGGAAGGCACAAACGTCAAATTATTAAGACAAGCAAGAATGAGGAGCATAATGGGAATAGATGGATGGAACATTTTTAAAAAGCAGAATGTCATTATCAGTGTCAAGATGCAACAGAGAGAGCTAGCAAGATGATAATTTAGAAAAGGAAACTCAATTGTATATGACTATTGCAGGTCAAAATTCTGGAGGCAATTGAAAAGTTGTTAGAAACTTGGAAAAGAAGAAGTAAAGCCATATTTTAAAAAGATGTTTGCTAGGGAAGGAAGAAAAGTGACTGGACATGGTAAGATGGCATGAGGTCTTGGAGGAGATTATGCTTTTTAGGACAAAGAGCACTTCAGTATGTTTTTAGACTTGAGAAGAACACAGTATAAAGGGAGTGAATAAAGGTATGTGATGGAAAGGTATGAGATGGAGGAAAAAAGCAGTGTTCCAGAAAATGGGATTGTAAGGTCAAGAAAATATGAAGACAAATTAAGTTTGATTAGAAGGAGAAACTCTCCAACTTCTGGGCCTATAAATTAGGCACTGATATGGATGTAGATTAATTTATAGGTACTATGGCAGAATATTGAAATCTCACTTTATAGTTTCAATTTCCCTACATTTCTGTTGTTAGTAAAGAAATGAGAGGAAAGAAGACAAAGTAAGAAACAGATCTTGGAGGAAATGGGAAGCGACATTGACCACAGACAAATAAAAAAATGGGTAGTGCTAAAAGCTCAGATAATGTTAGAAAACATGAACTTATATATTTGTGTCTTTTTCTAGAAGCCTCAGATTTCTTCATTATAGGAATGAAAAGGGGAACAGATATCACTGATCCGGTTGCTAAGTATTAAGAAATAGAAACATTTAGGGGCATCTGGGTGACTCAGTTAAGCGTCTGACTTCGGCTCAGGTCATGATCTCATGGTTTGTGGGTTCAAGCCCCACGCTGGGCTTCTGTATAGACAGCTCAGAGCCTGGAGCCTGCTGCGAATTCTGTGTCTCCCTCTCTCTCTGCTCTCCCCTGCTTGCGTGATCTTTCTGTGTCTCTCTCAAAAATAAATAAACATTAAAAACAAAAAGAAATAGAAATGTTTATTTCTTCCTTCTTCTCCTCACTTTCTCCTTCTTTTCCCTCCTTACCTGTTTCCCTCATTCCCTCTGTCCATCTTTTCTTGCCACTTTTATGTCTTCTTTCCCTCCTTCATTTCATCCCACCACCTTTCTTTTCTTTCTTCCCTCTTCTGTTCTTTTCTTTTTCCTTTAACATTCACGGTGCACTTTTATGTGTCAGATATTGTGAAAGCTACAGAAAGCATATTTTACGATGTATTTACAGTAAAAAGTTCCAAAAAGGAGTTGGCAATGCCCCTTTGCTTGGGAGGTTGTTAATCTTTGCATAATATCAAGTGGAAAATTAAGAGTGTTTGTTTATACACATTGAGCCTTTGTTATTTTTGTTCTCTTGGTAGTATAGGAAATAAGATATAGATTACTCTGAAAGTGTTATTTTCATTACTTGTTCCTAAGGTCTCCAACCCATCAACACTTCTAATTTTTCACACAGGGAGATTTGGCAGATTATGAAACCCTTAATACCACTTACAACCAATATTGGAAGCCAGTATTATTTCTTCTGGTATATTATATAGCCACCTTCCTCAACCCTACTGCCATTGCCTCTCCTACTTTCCCCCAGTGCTCTTGATTGCATTAATATCTACTTGGAAGTATATTTAGAATTGACCATTCTCCTCCCCCAATTCAAAGGACCAAAAAGAAAACCTGGCATCCTATTTTCTTCTCCAATATCTGTCCTGGTTTCCTTGGTGTGGATGATGGGGGTGGGGGGCTCCTTCTGGACAGATGAAAATTTTCTTTTCATCAGGATAGATAACAGGGAAAATCATTTCAGGTTTGTAGCCAGAGAGCTAGAACTTGGAGAGAGAGGGCAGGAGAGAGAAAGAAGAAAGAAAGACAAATTTGGATTAATGTGCATGATGTCATCCAATTCTTCTATGTATGGAACTGAGGAAGAAAATGAAAGGAAAGAAACCCTTTTTCCAAAGACTTTGGGGTTGACACATATTTTTCATGACTTGGCTCAGAGACTCAATGATGACAGCCACATAGAGATGAAGCTATATATTTTTGACCTTTCAGATTTTCCTCTCCCTGCCCACACAGAATATATCTTGTGACTAAACTAGATTTTTTTCCTACTGCTAAGTTGAAAATGAAATCCTAGTGAAACAATTCATCTACATTTCACAAAGTTAAATTGTTGAAAAAGTAATTTCTAGTATATTAATCTAAGAATAAGGGTTGACTCTCAGTAATTTGAAGGTATAGATGACCAAGTACTCTAATTGTTAAAAAGCCAAATCGGTATATCTAAAGTTCCTAAATTGGCTTTCTTCCTGGCCCATGTCATGACTAATTTTTTAGTTCTGTTTCTTACTGTTTAGATTACCTGGCAAATGAGTGATACTTAAAGGAAAGAGGATCAGGTAAGCATCTCTTATTGTACCTGGTTTTGGCCATTGACTCCCACCAAGTTCAATGACTTCAAATAAACCTTCAAATGAAAGAAAAAGAGACTGTCCCCTTGTGCTGGACAGTGGAAGCATCCTTTTGACTCAGATGACCAGCACTTACATTGTCAGAATCCCTTCCTTTCCTCTTCATTTTCTCACTAATTGAAATGTGTAGATAGTTAGGGCAAGGGCAGAGAGTATGTTTTTCCAGTGAAATGAGAGATCACCATATTTTATATTCTGTTTTTGTTTCCTCCTGACCAAACCAGAAGTATTTATGGAGGTTGAGAAGGCAACAATTTTATTGAGGTGGACAAAGTATCATCGAATATACTTCAAAATCATTATTTTTTCCATTATTTTCTTATACAGAGCATGTGATTTTGTCAAAGTAGAACATGTATTTAATCGTATTGGCAGATTCATACTGAGCCTTGTTTATGGGTTTAACATTGCTTCACAGAAGCTACTGGTGAATTAATCTAAAGCACAGACAACAGGAAGCTGGTCTGCATACAATCCTTTTCCTAGGTATTTTTTTCTTTTAGGAAATTGCTGCAAAGCTACACAAATCAATAGTAGCACATTGATAGAAGAGGAGTTTTTTGGATGTATTACCAGTATATAGTGTTCAGGCAGTAAATGTATATAATGGATATATGCAGTCCTTGCCACTTTCTAGCATCATCATGTATATTTTTATATGTTTTATGTGAATAACAATCAAGCAAATGAACAACACTAACAAATTCCCCAGTCTATTTTCTTGTGTTGGGTTCCTTCCTGTGCCCTCATTCTTTTGATTTGTGTCTGAGTATTATATCCTATATAAGCTGCCACAGCTGTTTGTCAGTTCTCTCTAATGGCTTTTTCTTTCTGTGAAAAGGGTAGATCACTTTAGACACTTGGTTCCTTGCAGATGTCCAGAATTTCATCCAAAAGTCCCTGTCTTGGTGATGGATGATTTTTCTTTGTTGAAAGATAACTTTGGAAAGTAACTAGTTTTAGGGAAGACATCTTGCTGAAATATTCAAGGTTTGGATATACTACCTTGAGTAACTTTGCAAATAAAAAAAGGTTGACCATTATCAGGCATCGTACATTTTCAGATTTTTATTCATGAAGGTAACCAGGAATAGTATAAAACAGCAAGAGATGTTCTAATATGTATCAAATATTGTGACTTTCTTGGCTGGGTGGGTAAAGGAATTTCTGGAAGACTGTCTTACCTGGAATATAGTTAGTTTAGATTTATTTTTTCAATTAGAAAGCCCTCATAGAAACAGTCCTGGCTATATTCATTTTTTAAAAATCCCCAGCATACAGTTGAAACCACACTAAAATGACAGTAAAGGAATTTTAGAAGACTTAAAGCTACAAAAATAATTTAAAAAAATAGTGGAACATCATAGAAGAAAGAGCAAAGTTTCAAACATCACAAGTAGATGGACAGATGGTAATTAACTTAGCTGACCGAAAAGAAAAAAAAAAGGAAACTTCACTTGACTGTGGAGAAAACTTAGAAATAGCTAGTTCCCACTAGGCAGTGCCAGGAAATCTAAGAATTGAAAACAGCAAGAACCGCTGAAAAAGGGGAAGGTAGGGGGGCTGAAAACAAGAGGTCTGTTTGAAAATCTATGTAGAAAGGAATCTGACCCCTCATATCCCAGTTGTCACCCTGAAAAATTGGGTGAATGCACATACCCCATGCCAGCTGGAGACTCTGGAGAGAAATAACTTGTGGGACAATGGCTTCAGGGACACAAGTCACGTGTTCATAAGTACAAGCAACGAGAGTGAGAAATGTAGACCTTCACTGGCTGGGAATGACAGCTCCGTTGTGGGGTAGGAATTGTGGGTTATGCACTGTCTCTGCTTCACTATGAGGAACACTAACCTTAAGTAACTTTATAAATACAACTAACTACTTGGTGTGGGAATAATCTTAATTTTTGGTTTCATATTCTTTTTGGTGGGAACTCTCAAATCAAATTATTTTACTTTGGGTATTTTATCTAGCCTGGATTTATTCTGTACTCTTACAAACCTCATCATAAATGTCTGAATTGTCAAATGTGTTTCAAAATACCAGGGGTTTATTATCACGGTTCTATACAATCACTACATGCTGGTCTCTAAAATCCTGCCAGATATCTCTGTGACCATCTTCATATGAGAAACTAGAAATCTCCTAAAACTTTTAGGGAGAAAGCATTTGGGATGATATAAATGTGTTTATGCAGTTAGTTTTCCTTTTGTTTCAGTCTTTTCATTTCTTTACCCCTGGAACAGACACTTTTGGTTTTGTGGTTGTTGTTGTTGTTTTGGCCACCCAGCTCTTCCCCTTGGTTCCCGTGATTTTGGTAGTGGTTGTAGGAGGCTGTTCCTATCACACTGAGAGCCTCCCACCTCAAATACTTACTGTGTCTTTTGGCATTTTCTGAAGCTTTGGGCAGTTCATTAAGCCCCCAAACAGAGCAGCCTGGAAGTACAAGGAGCTAATGCTGCTTGGGCAATCTTAACCAAAGAGGGTTGAAATTAATGCAGGAAAGCCTCGGCCTCCCAACCGCCAGAAGAACAATGCAGAGGTATGGTCTACACAGCTCCTTAGAAAATCTCAGCTGGACTTGAATCTCAGTTGCTGTAAGTGGTAACTAGTTTAGGAATACACCTTTAACTGTCTGTCTTCCCTTCCCTGTGTCACTCTTTATGGTTCCTCACTTCTGCTTCCTGAGATTCCCACTTGCCCCCTCTCTCCCCTTCAGTTACTTGCACTGAAGTCCTTATCTCAGGCTCCACTTTGGGAGAAAACTAAATAGACAACTCCCACATAAATATTAAACTGCGACCTCATATCACCCGCTTCCACTCCCTGCACAGAAGAAGGAAACCAAGCGCTTAGAATTTTAAAAATATAGGGGCGCCTGGGTGGCGCAGTCGGTTAAGCGTCCGACTTCAGCCAGGTCACGATCTCGCGGTCCGTGAGTTCGAGCCCCGCGTCAGGCTCTGGGCTGATGGCTCGGAGCCTGGAGCCTGTTTCCGATTCTGTGTCTCCCTCTCTCTCTGCCCCTCCCCCGTTCATGCTCTGTCTCTCTCTGTCCCAAAAATAAATAAAAAACGTTGAAAAAAAAATTAAAAAAAAAAAAAGAATTTTGAAAATATATATGTTTATATTTTCATTTTACTGGGCTGCCTTAAAACTGGTATGAATGACATGATTGCTAGCATTTATGTGTGATAAAACTTTTCTTATTCTTGGCTATTGATTCATAATAAAATGAAAATTTCAGTGGTTAGCATATTGTATTAACTTAAATGATTATTAAAATAAATTGTAATTTGTGTCTGCATTAGCACAGGAGAATAATTAGAGATACAGCCGCTCCCATGGAGATGTCTGCAGAATTTGCAGGTTCTAGAATGAATGGCCCACCACTTTTTTTTCTTCTTTCTTCAGAAATGCTGGGCAGTTTGGCTTGGAAACTATTGCTGATGTGTGATGTGTTAGCCTAAAGAACCGGAGAAATAAAAAAAAGTCTGTGCAAACATAAATTTCCAAGCATTTTTTCCTTTTCTCTGTCTTATTCTGACCTTGGAGTCTGGAACACCTTTCATTTTTTTTCTTTAATGTACAGATGGCAGACCCCTAACCAGAAAATATTTCAAATTTTATGGCTCTATTTTTTCTGAATCTGATCTTTTCCAGCCTAGGAGAGACTATTTATCATCCTAACCAGCTTCACATTGCTTTGTTCACTCTCATGCAGAGAAAAGAGTACAGGAACACCAAGAAAGGAAGATTGAAGGGAGGAGGTCTTTTGTCAATGATACTTGTTTAAATTCAACTTTAAATTTATAATTAGAAATGTATTCTAATTATTTGTGCCATAGATAATACAAATAGTACAAAGTGCTTCTTTGAAAGGCAAACAATAACACCTGTTGTTTGTATATACTCAGAGGTGTTGTATGTACATATAAATGCACATATACATACATGTGCATAAGTATCACTCTATGTCAAGTATATAACTATATTTCATAACTGGTCTATGATATATCTAGTATATAATACATGATCATAGTTTATAATATTATATTTTATGTATGTGATACATAATCAGGAATAGTAATATAATGTGCATACCGTTCTGCCTGTTCTACACCTTACTTTTTAACTTAGTGTATCTTAGCCATTTTCCCTTGCTGAAATATATATATAATAGAATCAATATTTTGATGTCTGTATAGTACCCATTTTAGGAATATGCCATCAATTATTTAACCAACCTTCAGGATAGGATTTTGGTATAGACCTTGGCATTTTTGGAGGTCAATCTTTGCTAATACAAATAATGTTGCAATAAATATCCTTTTATAGATCAAATTTTTCTCATATGTCACCAAGTCAGTAGGATCAATTCTTAGTAGAATTGCTGAAATAAAGGGTCTGAGAATTTATAATTTTGATAGAGATTATACTATTCTTAGAGTTTTACTAATTTATACTCTCACAAGTTATGTTTGAGTGAATCTGTTACCTGACAACCTGGCTGACTTACTTTTTGATTTTCAATAATCTGTTAGATGAAAAAAATAGTTCATTGGATCAGTAGTTTACTTTGATTTCTTTTATTATTAAGTAGGTTGAATGCCCTTTTTTATGTTAAGAAACATTTGTATTTCCTTTCTGTGAACTGCCTTTTAATTTCTCTTGCTTATGTTTCTTATTGGATTATTATCTCATTGATTTGTAAAATTCATGTATATAAGAAAATTAGTCATTTGTGAGTGACATTAGTTGTAATTTTTTTTTTACTTGTCATTGTCTTTTGATATTTATGGTATTTTTTATATGCAGAAAATTTAAATTTTGGTGCAGCTAAATGTATCATTTCTTTTGTAGTTTGAGTTTTGCAACTCACTTGGAAAGGCTTACCTTTTCTGGGATTATAAATGTGTTTATGTTTTATGTTAGTACTTTTAAAATGTCTTTATGTTTAAATCTTTGATCTATTTGGAATTTATTTTATTTTACACAAATTCTGTATCATTGAAATACTATATCATTTTTATCATACTGCATTCCTGTATGTATTAGATTGAATTCAGGATTTTGTCATTTCTGTTCTATTGAGCTATTTTTCTAATGCATAAATGTGTCTAATGCATAAGTATCACACATTCTTAATGACTATAGCTTATGAAATGTTTTACTATCTGGACAGCTAGTTTTTTCTATGCCCCTATGATTGACATTATCCTGGTTATTTTTGCATATAGATTTTGAATATATATTTAGAACTGCCTGTTTTGATTTTCTTAATGATATTTTTGGGGGGTCATATTAAAATATTGATTAGTTCACATAATTGATATCCTTCTGTTATAAAGGATTACAATTCATATCTTGGCTTTGTAAATAATGCTGCAATAAACATAGGGGTACATATGTCTTTCTGAATTAGGATTTTCATTTTCTTTGTGTAAATACCCAGTAGTGAAATTAATTACTGGATCATATAATAATTTTCTTTTTAAGTTTTTGAGGAACCTTCATACTGTTTTCCACAGTGGCTGCACCAATTTGCATTCCAACCAATAGTTCATGAGTGTTTCTTTTTTCTCCACATCCTTGCCAACACTTGTTATTGCTTATGTTTTTGTTTTGTGTGTGTGTGTGTGTGTGTGTGTGTGTGTGTGTTTTAAATTTTAGCCCTTCTGACAGGTATAAGGTGATACCTCACTGTAGTTTTGGTTTGCAATTCTCTGGTGATTAGTGTTGTTGAGCATCTTTTCATGTGTCTTCTTACATCTATATGTCTTCTTTGAAAAATATCTATTCAGATCTTCTGCCCTTTTTAATCAGATTATTTGTTTTTGGGGTGTTGAGTGGCATACATTCTTCATATATTTAAAATATAAACCCCTTATCTGATATGTCATTTGCCAATATCTTCTCCCATTCAGTAGGTTGCCTTGCCATTTTTTTTTCTCTTTCAGATTTTTATTTAAATTCTAGTTGGTTAACATATAGTGTAATATTGGTTTCAGGAATAGAGTTGAGTGGTTCATCAGTTACATATAACACCCAGTGCTCATCCCAACAAGTGCCATCCTTAATAACCATCACTCATTTGGCCCATTCCCCTCCTTTTTCCTTCCATCAACCCTCAGTTTGTTCTCTATTGTTGAGTCTCTTATGGTTTGTTTCTCTCTCTCTTTTTTTTGCCCTTTCCCATATGTTCATCTGGTTTGTTTCTGAAATTCCACATGTGAGTGAAATCATATGGTATTTGTTTTCCTCTGACTGATTTATTTTACTTAGCATATTACATTCTAGCTCCACCCATGTTGTTGCAAATGGGTTGCCTGTCATTTCGTTGATGGTTTCCTTCATTGTGCAAAAGCGTTTTATTTTGGTATAGCCCCAATAATTTTGTTTTTCTTACCTTGGGAGACATATATGGAAAAATGTTTCTATAGCTGGTGTCAAAGAAATTACCACCTATGTTTTCTTCTAGGAGTTTTATGATTTCGGGTCTCACATTTAGGTCTTTAATCCATTTGAGTTTATTTTTGTGTAAGGTGTAAGAAAGTGGTCCAGTTTCATTCCTTTGCATGTAGCTGTCCAGTTTTCCTAGCACCATTAATTAAAGAGACGATCTTTTCTTCATTGTATATTCTTGCCTCCTTTGTCATAGATTAATTGACTGAGTAAGTGTGGGTTTATTTCTGGGCTCTCTATTCTGTTCTTTTGACCTATGTGTCTATTTTTGTGTCAGTATCATAGTTTTGATTATTACAGCTTTGTAGTATATTTTGAAATCTGGGATTGCGATACCTCTAGCTTTGTTCTTTCTCAAGATTGCTTTGGCTATTTGAGGTATTTTGTGGTTTCATATAAATTTTAGTATTCCTTTTTTTTTTGTTTCTGTGAAAAATGTTGGTATTTTGATAGGGACTGCATTAAATCTGTGGATTGCTAGAAATAATTTTTAAAGAAATTAATAGAATTTATGTTTTGAATTAGTGTTGGTTTAACAGAAGTTTTACAGAAATTTAATAGAAAATATGGATCCAGTATGATGTTTTACTGTTTTGGGTCATCTGAGTGTCTCAGTCGGTTGAGCCTCCAACTCTTGATTTCAGCTCAGGTCATGGTCTCACAGTTGTGAGACCGAGTCCCACATCAGGCTCCACACTAATAGTGCAGAACCTGCTTGAGCTTCTTTCCCTCCTTCTCCCTCTGCCCCTTCCCAACTCACACTACCCCCGTCTAAAATAAAATTTTTTAAAAAGGAAATGATTTTTTTCCCGTTTTTTAGAAGTGTCTATTTTTCTTAATGATGTTTCTAATTTTGCCCTCATTTCTGTAATATTATTATTTCTTTTCTTCTCATTCTTCCCTGATTCCTGATGATTTGTCAAATTTATTTAAAATGGTAACTCTACTATTGCCCAATTTTCACTGGTAACATGACAATATTTGGGGATCAAATGCACTTTGTTTGGATCTTTTCCCTGTTTCTTTTCTTCTCTATTCTTTTAATCTTCATATGGGATCTACCCTGGTTTCTGTTTAATTAATACAATCTTTTGAATGAGATAAAGTCTTTATATTTCAGCTATTTGCAAAATGTCTGTGTGAAGGTAGATCCAGGACTGTACTCCCTCTAGTAGTAATTATGCCATGACATGTGGTTATGTTTGTAAGTGAATTCTTTTCACTTTTATTTTCCCCCAGCTCACTGATACTGACCTCATGGGTTTCTCATAAGCAGTCTTTCTACTCCCCTGTCCAACTGACAGATGCTTTCTGCAGATCTGGCTTGGCCATGTGGATCCTTGTTCCGTGCCTTCTTCCCTGCTTCTTAAAATTTGATGACAAACTGGATCTAGGAAGGCTCCCTCCCTTTGTCTCTGCTCTTATTGTTCCCAAACAGACATTGTTGATCTGGCACATCAAGTGCTCCTCTTATTTACAGAACCGCAGCCTGGGACATTCTCTCTTGAGCCACCCTGTACCTCAGTAGACCTTCCCTATTTTTCACAGTCCTTCAATAATTTTATAGTTCTGGCTTGTGGAAGTCTTCGAGTTTCATCAGAGATGGAATTTGATTTTTTTTTCTCTTTCTTATTATTTTGGATGGTTTCTAAGAGAAAGAAGGGAGAAATTATTGTTTAATGCATTATTTTTAAAATAAAAAATCTGAACAATTCTTGAAATTCAATTTTTAATATTACAAAGTCCAATTTCACTCTCGTTTTTTAGTTTTGAATCTTAGCTGGAAACAACTCTTCAGGACTGGGTATCTGTACACCTTGGTAAATGTAAAGAAATGCTTTAATTGAGAGATGCTGAGACAGCTTTGAGGAGGAGTACTGGGGGTGATAAAAGGAGAACAGAATAAGGAGTTGTACTATGTTATTTTCATTGTAAGATAAAGCCAGAACTTTGATGTGTATGTGTGATTTGTTTGGTGGCAGTGGTTTTATATAATTTTGTAATGTTATATAATATGAAATACTGTGTTTGCTTAGAGCTATACAAACAAGAATAGAAGCTAATGGTTCTTACTTCCAATTAAACAAAAATCAGAAATAGTGACTGTAAAAGTCACTGTTAAATCTAGTGACTTTTATATTAAAAAGTGACTATAAAAATCACTATTTAAATAATAATTAAATGCAATTACCAGTGTCTTATAAGTTCAGTTCTTCAGGTGGAGAACACATATTATCAGGAAATAATCTGATGAAGTTATCAAGTTAACTCTGTTATTATGTTATTTCCTTCACTGTTCTCGCTAAATTAGTAAACTAGGGTGTTTGTTTTGAAAGAAAAGTAAAATTAAATAAAAGGCTTTTGTTGAGGCATATCAAAGTTTTCATGCAAAGTTGAATTTGAACTATTGTTACCTCAATTCTAGACTGAAATCCTAGGAACATTTGATAATGCAGGGATAAGTTTTACCTTAATTTCTGCTTTTTTAATATAGCTGCCTAATCTTATTAAATATGTAAAATCAAATAACTGGTGGCTAAGCTTTTAAAAATTAACACAAAATGTGTTTGATATAAGTACTTATCAGGAATTAGTTGGTAAATGTAGGCGTAGAATTCTACGCATATTAATTGATGAAGATAAATTACATTCATTCCAAAGAATTCCCCAATTCCCCAATTACTTATTGGCCACTAGACTTTAAATAGTGTGTGCTGAATTGAGTAGAAAGAAGTAAAAATTTAATACGACAGGAAATTACACTTAGGATCTGTTAATAATTTCATCTGGATAAGAAATAAATTGTAAAATATATGACATGCTTTCTTCCAAAGTATTAATGAGTTATTTTATAATACCAGAAATTCATCGTATGCAAAGAACTGAAAGAAACAGTATACAAGTTAGAAAGAACATGGGCTCTGAATTCAGTCATATCTATGCTCAAAATCCAGAGCCCTGCTTCTCTTCTTATAGGAAATGTGATCTCGGCCAAGTTATTCAACTTGAAAGTCTCCTCATTGTTGAATTACTGATGCCAGCACCTATATAACAACATCCTGAGGAAGGGTACATGCTTCAAAGCACCTCACTTTGGAAGCAAGGTTTAGACAGGGAGGGAGTCAAACTGCAATCACATGTCCAAATTCACATTATCATTGGACAAGCATTATAAGGGTTTATAGTCATCGTTTTCCCATTTGTCTTTGTATTTTATATTAGTTCTCTCTTGGTTCAGAACTTTTACAAAGAAGAGGTGATATGTAAAAAGCTCTTACCACTTACCATTTTGGCAAATTACTTAACCAGTCTGTGGTTAGCACCTTCATCTATCAAGTGGGGATAACAATAGTAGTTATTTTCTTTGGTTTATTACATACAGGGGCAAACAGTCATAATTTACCAATCCATTTGTTCTCCACAAAAATAGGGAAAATTATTAATTGTATTGTGCATTTTAAGATAGTTTTAACCTTAAAATGAGGAATTCAACCACAGGCTTCCCAAAATAGAGTCATGAATATTAATCATATGGATGGACTTTTCCTGTTGGAGGTTTGTGGCATCAGCCCATCAAGCACATGAATGTAGTCTTGCAAGTTAGAGCAGTTTGAGGGCCTAAGTGATAGGGAAACCATTCAAACAGTAGATCCATGCTTAATTACCAGTAGATACTACCAGGAGATAAATATGAAAACTGTGTACATGAAACTTTGGGTAACTTAGGAAAGTTTAGATTTGTAATTATTGCAAAAAAGACTGTTACTGAGAATGCAGAAGTTAGGGAGTATTAGTAACCATTGTAAAAGATACTATTCCAAGAAACAAGAGAAAGAGAAATTCAGGCAAAACTAACAGCTTTGCTTACTCATATTCCATCTGAACATCTCGTGTTTAAATTTTGTTGAAGAGTACTTACTAAAGGAATTAATAATAAACGTTGTGAATAAACTACACTGGAGTTCTACTCTGCTACAGTGACAGGAAAAATATAGGAAATATCCCCCTTGGTAAGTTATCTTTTTCATCTAAAAGAGTAAATACATATATCAAGTGTGACAATGTAACATTTGACTAGAATTCACAACTAAAGGCTAGATAACGCCCTTTAGTTCTGCTGGTAACGTGGTCTTCATGATTATTCAGTTCTCATGTAACAGAAATAAACCCACTTGGATCTTCCATTGAGCATCTAAAGACTATGCCCTATGGATTGGATGAGAAGTAAGGTCTAAGAAACAGAAAAGTTTGCCTTTTCATTTTAACCAGTATATTTAGAATATGAATAATTTGTCAGAGTTATATATTATAAGTACCTTCTTTCGATATGTAGTTTGGTTTTTCATTCTTTTCTTTAATGTTTATTTATTTTAAGAGAGAGAGCGTAAGAGAGCATATGCGAGTGAGGGAGGATCAGAGAGAGAGGGGGAGGGAACCTTAAGCAGGCTCCATGCTCAGCATGGATCTCATGGCCTTAAGATCACGACGTGAGCCAAATCAAGAGTCAGATGTTTAACTGACTAAACCACCCAGGCTTCCCTTAATGGTATTTTTGATGAGCAAAAGTTCTCTATTAAAAAGTTCTTCAATTTAATGGCATTCAATTTGCCATTCTTTTCTTTATGATTGATGCTGTTTCATGTGCCATTTGAGAAACTGCTGCCTCCTTAAAGCAAAGGAAGAGAGAATGCCAATATGAATTCACCTGAAGCATAATTTTATCCTATATATGACATAAATCAAAAGCATTGTCATTTAATCCATGTTATCGGTACTACAACATCCTAGTTTTATTAAAAAATTATTGGTGTAATAGTAAGTCATGAATTCTACAAGTTTACTGGAAGCAATACAGACATACCTACTAAACTTCTAATACATATAGATTAGTCTAAAATTTCTTGTAAAACATTCCATTCTTAGACTGATCCAACTTTTACAGGGTTTTTATATATAGTGACTAAAACTCTTCCTCTCTGAGATGTCTATTCATTTGTATAGGTGCTCTTCATATGGTGCCTAATTTCTCCTCTATATACCAGTTCTCCAGATACTTAGAGATAACTCTCATCTGTCTATGAAGACATTGCTTTTAAAAGCATCATGTGGGTGAAAGAGCACTTGGTTTTGAGGTGAAAGTGGAAGAGAGTCAGCAGACACTTAAACCATGGATCTGAGGCTTACAAGTGATTTTAGGAATCTAAGTGGGATTATGGGACACATCTGACTTGGGGATGTGTGAGCACTGAGCACGAATGTTTAGAGAATGCTTTCTTGAGGGTTTTCTGTTTTTAAGTGAGGGTCAAAGAGGTACAGGGACAATTAGGAATGCAAAATCACTGAACTTGTTTGGGAGAGTTTATAGAGAGTAGTATTAGTGGCTATAGAGTCCATTGAGTTAAGGCCTGACAAAAGGTCTTTGTATTTGTTGATTTTTAATTCATTGTAGGTATACAATTTTAGGAAAATGAAGGGATCAACAATCATATATCGGGGGCTAATGACAATCTAGAATAGTTAGTATGGATAAAGTAAACTTTTCTTTTTTGTGGTAATAGAAAAAAATATTTGAAGCCTGAAGTATCTAAAAGTGGTCATGTGAGGAATATTAGCTCACTGGTAAGAGAGAAAACATTGAGTTTTATTGTCATATTGAGAAATTTGTGCTTAACATTGAAAAAGTGATACTTAGGGGCGCCTGGGTGGCGCAGTCGGTTAAGCGTCCGACTTCAGCCAGGTCACGATCTCGCAGTCCGTGAGTTCGAGCCCCGCGTCAGGCTCTGGGCTGATGGCTCAGAGCCTGGAGCCTGTTTCCGCTTCTGTGCCTCCCTCTCTCTCTGCCCCTCCCCTGTTCATGCTCTGTCTCTCTCTGTCCCAAAAATAAATAAAAAACGTTGAAAAAAAAAATTTAAAAAAAAAAAAAAAAAAAAAGAAAAAGTGATACTTAAATTTTAGAAAAAGATTGGCAGTGATAAGTCTACTTGAGAGTGCTGTCTACTTTGTAGAAAGTTGCCACTTTACATTTTGCCAATTTTATGAGTAGTTGTACATAGAAACCTGAGCTAACTTCTGTGGTATTTCTGATTATTCACACAATGCTTTCCTGCCCTTAGAGATCAAGTTGGCTGGGCGGTCTCTTAAGTATCTTCTGGGCCTTTTGAAAACACAGGTAAATGAGAGACAGGGTATCCCAGAAAAGGAAGAGATAATTGAAGAGGTCCAAGAAAATATGTGAAGTTATTTAGAACCCAGGAAGAATGGAAGTTAGTCTTGGAAAACAAACAAACAAAACTTTAAATCATAAAAGAATGGAAAACAGGAAAAAAAAGCGGGATAAAGATAAAGCTTCAGAGGTGCTAATTATCTCTATAATGGCAAACATATTCTGATATATAAATGTATCAAAATGTCGTATACCTTAAATTTTCACAATATTATATGTCAAATATATTTCAATTAAAAAGCAATAAAAGAAAGAGCTATGGAGATATGTAAAGGAGGAAGAATGGGGGTGAGGGTAATTAATATTTAATAGTATCAATCTTTTTGTAAACAAAGGAGGCTTGATAGTTGAGAATAAAATGTCTCAGTTATATTTAGTTTTGAGAAGAGTAAAAAATATATACAAATTGCCATAATCATTTTAAGAATCATGATAATCATTATGTTATGAATAAAAGGAATTAGGTAAAAGTTATATTACTGAATACCAGTACATTAATACCATGGATTTGTGTATAAAAATATCAAAGCACAAACACATATTAAGTAATAACAATATTACTCTTTTTTAAATCTGGACCCATGAATGAAAGTATTCTGTCATTTGTCTGCTAACCCAAGTTAGTATTTTCTCTGATGCAGAAGCAATCGAGGACTGATTGTTGGTTGATGTATTCCAGAGAGGCCCAAGTTTCCTCTCATCAGGAAATATTAATGTCCCTAAATATGCTGAGCTTCCTGGAAGTATTCTCCTTTTTGCCCATCGCTTCACTTAGAGTCTTTCTGAAATACCATCAATCCATACTAGGAATCAGTCCTTCCAAGAGGCTATCTTTCTGTAAAACATGACAAAGTCTCTTTTCTTTCAAAAGTATCCCACAGGGTACCTGACTGGCTCATTCAGGTGTTGAGCATCTGACTGTTGATTTCAGCTCAGATCATGATCCCAGGGTCATGGGACTGAGCCCCCGCATTGGGCTCTGTGCTGAGTGTGGAGCCTGCTTAAGATTTTCTCTCTCTCTCTCTCTCTCTCTCTCTCTCTCTCTCTCTCTCCCCACCCCCAGCCCCTCTCTCCCACTTGTACTCTAAATCAATCAATCAATCAATCAATCAATCTGTCTCCACATTTAGAACTCTTTGCAAAGTCATTTAGTTTACTGTTCTTCTAAACAATATACCTTTTCAGATTTATATTACCTGTTGCAAGAATCAGGATAATTTGCATTCTTTTGCTGTAGAGTTAAAGGACACCTTTCAGTAGTTAAAATAGTTTAAATGTTAATTCGAGAGCCTAATTCATGACCAGAATATTGCCACGATATTAGAAAGGCTCTGGTTTATTTCATGTAGGTCTGTGTTACATCATGTAGTTGGTTTATAGGTAAAATAATCTTCTATATTCAGTGACATTTGGAAATCAGTATAATGCTTGCTAATATTTTTCTCAAATGTGGAAGGAAACTGTTTCACTTCTCCTTAGATGTTACTGCTGAGTGATAGCTTTTCCTAACCCCAATTAGTCCTTCTATGTTCTGGCTCTTTCCCCTGCCTGTCCCAGAAGACAGTCCCATACCTGCAATGGAAAAGTTTTGTCAGTATACTACCAGATAACATTATACAATGTAAATATATACCTGGGATTCTAAGCGCGTATTTAGTTTGTGACTGCCAAGAATCCAATCAAGCATACAACAGACACTAATGGAGTGCCTTCTGAATCTTAAGACTATGTGCTGCTAGCCATACAATGGTAGGCATACAATGGAGGAGATGCCAGACAAGTCATTGCATTTTTGGAATTAATAGACAATAAGCTGAAGGATTTTAAATGGAGAGGGTGCTATGAACACAATAAAGATGCTGGTGGGATAGAGAATGAATAGGAGAGGCTATGTTAGATTTGGAAATCAGAGAAGACTATTCTCTGAAATTGTTGAAACCTCAATGATTGGGAGGCTATCCTGTGAATATCTGAGAGAAGAATCTCTGAGCAGAAAGAAAGCGAGTGCCCTAATGTGGGATCAAGTTGGTGTGTTCCAAGAACAGGAAGAGACTTGTGTGGTTTCAGATCCATGGACAAAGGGAAAGATTTGAGAAGGTTAGACAGGTGAGCAGAAACTAGTTCACATAGAATATGAGAAATTATGAGATTTTATTTCAGGTACAATTGAAAATCACTATAGGGTTTTGAGCAAGAAAACTTATGGTCCAATTTTGATTATACAATGATCATTCTGGATATTATATGGAGAATAAGGGAAATGGCTGATCCAGGATGGGCAGTTAAAAGGATCTTCCCATTGTTTGTGTGAAAAATTATGAAGACTAGTGCTAGGAAGGTGGTGGCAGAGATAAGAGAAAGTGGTAGATTCAGGATTTATCTAGGGGTTAGACTTGACTGATTTGCTAATTGGTTGGCTGTAGGCAGTGAAGAGAAAGAGACAACTCAAGGTTGATTCCTGGGCTTTTGGTTCAAGAACTGAGAGGATGATGATGAGATTTATGGAGACAACTAAAGCATATATTCCTAGAGGTAAGAAATTCCAGGATGACTTTCTGATTATCCCAAGTTCCGATTTTGATAACTCTAGAGTATTATTTTAGGAGTCCTCTTAGGACTCACAGCCTGCTCCTCCAGCTTCTACAATCATTTGGACAGCACCTAATTCCCTATATTACATTTCTTTATCTTTTACATGCTAGAGTGATCTCTTTTGCAACTCTGATAGTGTGAGCCTTGAGGAAATCAAGAATATAGTTTCATTGAAGATGAGAAAGAAGGGTTTTGGAATACAAGTGTCAACGTGTATTGACGTGGCCTGGATCTTACAAATCATGATATCATCTGAGCTGAAATCAAGAGTAGCATGCTTAACCAACTAAGCCACCCAGGGATCCCTATAGATAAAACTTTTAAGTAGTCTTGTTGTGATAGGGAACAGAGACTGCTATAGCTATAGCAGAGCAAATGGGGTCAAAGAAGGATGCCTTTGGAATGGAGATACTTTAGATATCAGTTATCTTGCTTTTGGTTGCAAGTTGTAGGAATTCCAATTCAAATTGGCTTAAGCAGTAAAAAATGTGAATGGTCATGTAACTGGAAAAAAACCCTAGAATTGGTGACTCCAACTGCATTTTTCTGCAGCTCTCAGTTCTGCAGTTCTCTACATTTTTCTTTGTGCCCAGTTTCAGTTTTTATTAAAATAGTCAAATAATGACAGTAGTTCTGGCCTTCATATATTTGCAAAATGTAGACCAGAGTGAGAAGAAAGCACAAGTGCTGACATTCACTCTGATTGGACCAATATAAAATCAATCAATGTCCAGAGGAATTTCATGAACTAATAATTGGCCAGGGTCTGGGTGACTTGTATAGGGGAATGACATTACCTGGATTGTTTATATCTTGAAGCTGAAACTGGAGGTCAATCTCATCCACCATTTGGCTGATGGACAATGGGGAGAGGAAGGACTGGCAAATTTCATACCCTAATACATTGTCTGTGTGCTATGGGAAAGAAGCTAGAGGAAGAAATCAATAATAAAACAGAGACTAGAGGTAATTGTAGATGGAGATCTCTGAGACAGTAGGAGGAGTACTCCAGACCTTAAGTGCAGGGGCTGGTGACTGCTTGGAGGAGGGTAACCTTCTACACAGAGAAGAGAAAGGGAGAAAGTGTGGCTAGGGAAGAAAGAAGCTGGCTACATGCAGAGGAAGGAGGACTTCTCATATGATGGCTTCTATTTTCCCAAGGAAGCAAAGACAAGATCATCAGTTGATGGTGAGGAAGGCAGAAAGGCAGAGGATTATTGACACAAGTGGAGAAGGTGTGAAATCATCATTTTGGAGAGTGTAAAAATGAAATGTGAGGTGTCAAAACAAAAATTCAGTTGAATAAATTTGAAGATCTAATTGGCTTTATTAAATGATTCATGAATCAGCCAGTATCCCAACTAGCAAATAGAGGGGGGATCTGAGGTGAATTACAAAATGGAGGTTTTTATAAGCAGAGTGGGTCAAGACAGTTATTAGCAAAAGAAAATGACTGTTTTGAGCAAGGTTACTTTACCTTAGGGGGAAGTAGAGGATGACTTATCATTCAGGTTACCTCATTTTCTTTTGATGGATAGAGAGGATTCGTGTGGCAGACTCATTGGTGCTGGTCAGAAAATCCCCGACTGACTGGTTAAGACTACATTTCTGGGAAGGTTGAAACTGCAATTATATTAGGTATTAAGCCTCAATTTGGGGACTTGGCCTAAGTGATGCCATTTTGGGCCTGTGATTTTCTTTTTAACAAGGGGAGATACAGAAGAATGAGTGAATGATTGAGAATAACTATCAAATTCCTATTTCTAGTTTGGAGGATTGCAATTCTCTCAGACACTCAGGTTAACAAACTTGGAGTAATTATTTATTACCTCTCCTTTGTTTTCTATTTTCCACATTCAATTTCCAGAAAATGATTTTCCTTAAGTTTTTTTGTTAATAGCCATTCTTTCCCACCCTCCCTCCTCTGATGTGAGTTGTCATCTTTGCACAAGAGGAGTATTGTGTAAGTCTCAGCAGAAATTTCCTTATCTTCAGACTCTTCCCTCCTTGATCCAATCACACTGCTGTCAGAATAATCATCCCAGTTTTTGTCATGTTGTTTCTTTGTTTGTCCAAGTTTCAAAGGGTTTAGGCTAGGCCTTCCTTACATTGTTTCCCTATACTTTGCAGTATAAAAATTTCTAGTCCTATCAATCTAGTCTTTTCCTTTGACCACAGATGTATGTCAGACTTCTTTCCCCTTTTCTGTGTTCACTCATAGTTCCCTTTCTAGAATGTGCTAACGTGATATTTTCAGGACAATAAATTATACTCATTCTTTAGGATTCCACTGTCCAAAAGAACTTTCTGTGGTGATGGACATATTCTGTATCTGCATAGCAATGTAGGGGTCAAGGGTCAGCTGCCCTAAGATGGGCTACTTTGGCATGAAGATTGTTTTGAGTTAAAGGAATCAAAACACAGCAGATTCAGGAAAACCTCTTTGCCTCCTCCTCAACTGCCTAAAGAACTAGTAACAGAGATCTCTTTTTACTTAAGAAATTTATTTACACAATAGAGCTACCTCTGTTTTCTAAACATCTTCTCTCACCCTCATAATATAGTCTTCTTCTCTTTTGTATCCCTAGACCCCCAGTCCTCTTTTTAGCTCAGGATGTAATACAAGCCTCATGTTACCTGATTATCTCTGGAATTTTATGTCTGTGTGTATTCCTTGTAAGGACAAAACTAGATTTGATTTTCTCCTGTTCATCTGCCATGTAAAATTAGTTATTAGTCCAGCTAGAAGAACATTGTACAGGGGAAAATTTCTGCCTCCCCCACAGCCACATGTGGCTATTGAGCACTTGAAATGAGGTGAGGAACCTACATTTACCTTTTAGTTTTACTTATATTTAATGTTACTTAGATTTAAATTTAAATGTAGAGTCATGTATGGCTAGTGGTTACCAAATGGACAGCATGCCAGGAACTATACCTTATCCCATTACTTCCTTGAAGTCACTTAACCAGTTAAACTTTTATAAACATTCTCCTTCCTGGAAAGTCCTGCAGCTTTGATGATCTGTGTAGCACAGTTGTACATTTATTTCTATATTTTTCTACTTTCATGTTTTTATACTTGCCTTGTTTCTCCCTGTCTTATTTTTCTCTTTTACTTACAATGTTGAGCTGATTGTATAACCCTCAATACACACTTGACTAAAGTTTTGAATTATTTATGTTTTAAGGAGATGCTTCTCCTCTACTAAAACAAGACAAAAAACCAAAGATGAAAATAGAGGAAAACTCTGCCAGGTCACCCTTCTGGCAGGAAGAGAAACTAAAATGGCTTCTTCTCCTTGTTCTTTTTACCTCTCTCCATTGAATGGCTTACATTTTCATTTCTGTCTGGAAAAACTAAAACAGCATTATTGTCATGCGCTTTGCAAAGACTGTTTTCTGATATGCAGTTAATAACAGTTTATTCCTTTTAGGACAGTAGTATCTTAATTGTTGTTATGTGACATGTTACAATTATATTGTTAGTTTTACTAAAGACTTGCATATACAGCATTTTTCTGGGAGCTGTGGGACCATCTGATTTCCACAATTTACTAGTCAAACTGGTACTCCAGCAATTAAATCTAAAAATTTTTAAATTTGAGGACATTCACCTTTTTAAGTAGGAAGTAAAGGGGCCATGTTGCCAGTCTAAGGGAAGTTAAATGGATTACTAAGTAATTCTGTAGTGCCCCTCTCCTGAAGGGTTATTCAAATCCACTCCCATAATACTTGTTTTTTTTTTTTTGGTTTTTTTTTTTTTTTTTTTTCTGTAGTGATTAGCCCACAAGCATTCAGTTGAAAGAAATGTAGCATTCTCCTTTCCTTCCAATGGAAAGCTGGCCTTCACTTATGCAAATTGATGGCCCTCATGCTGGGGGCCCACAAGAGAGACCCTGACACAATTGCATCAACAGAGATATAAATCCCTCTACTCTCCTGCCTTCCCTATTCTTGAAGCTGCTTCAGTGTTCAGTAATGTTCATTTGCATGTTAACACTAGCAAAAAGTATGCAAAACTTGAATGCCCAACTTTTCAAAGGGGAGGAGGGAATGCAGAAGGGAGGAGGACGAGGGAGAAGGAAAATCCCAGAGCAGATAGTTTGGCTTGGTTTTGCTTTCTAGACAATGAGAGCTTAGGAGCAAAATCTACTTGCCAGTCTACCTTCCTTGAAAATAAAATGTAGTCAAGCCCATTTGCCTCTTGTCAGATGAGCCAACTTGATTTGTTTTCCAGGATTTTAAAACTTGGATTTAAACTCTTAAACTTAGATGTAAAGTATATGGGTTCAAATACTCACAGTGGCTAGCCCATATCAATCTTGCCTCTAAGGGCAAGATTTTTATCTCTCCCATTTGTTTCTTCATGGGTACTTCCTTATTTTACACACAGGAGCGCACATACACCCTCCATCATGTAAATAATGTCAGACACTATATGTCATATAGTAGCGTTCTGCATAATGACCAAGTGGCTTGGTTTGGTTAAATTTTATGTTATTTATAGTGACTTACACTATTCTATTCTATTTGGATGCCTCTATATGATACAAATACTTTTGTTTCTTTCCCTTATATGTCATAAAAATATAGGTGCAGTGAAACAATGAGAGAACATAGAAGCAATGATTTACTTAAATGAAAAAAAAAGTTTTTTTGGCTATTGGGAAAAAGGGTACTTCAAGAATGGTAGAGAAAAATGGATGTTTAGTTAAATGGGGCGGGGTGGGGGGACATGGAGGAGAAAACAGAATAACAAAGAAAGAATGCTAAAAAGACAGTAGTTGCAGAGAAATCTGACATTTAAACCTAGGCCCCTCCCGGTACCCATGGCAACTCCTCTGACAACTTGGTAAAAAAAAAAAAAAAAAAAAAAGACAAAAAATCTATTCTCTCTTTGCTTTCAAGGATAATCCTTGCTTTTTTATTTTTTCTCCCTGGGAACCATGACACTTTTTTTTCTTTTTTGGGACCATGCAGGAATTTCTTTTATAATAGACCTAATAAATAATGGAGGGTTAATATCCTTTAGACAACTAGATGGGAAATTTGATCTTCCCAGAACACATTTTCACACTTAGATGTGACTTGGGTGCTAAGAAGCATCAGTAGGGTGAGTTTTTATATTTAGGATTTGTGCTATTTTTTAATTCTTAATCAAACACAGCATTAAATATAATTCAGGTAGCATGAGGAACTTATTTTAATTGTTCTGCTGAGCCTAGCATGTGATAATCATTCTCTCTCAATTTGAATGAAGTTTCTATGTATTCTGTCATTTGGTTATCTCTGGTTATATCATCACTTAAGATTAGATAAAAGTAATCAGTATATACTAAATCTATGACATCAACTTCTGTTTCAACATAATTTCCAAACTGAGGGTCATTTTTCAAAAGTTCTGTTACATTAGGATGTGATTCTAGTTTCAGAGGGATTTGTGAGCCCCAACACTGTGGGGTGGGAGACACAGTTCGAGGGAAGATAGAATTACTGCCCAATGAGCCTCACTGCTATTTTATATGTAATTTATTCAAGATTGTTTTCATTTTTTTTAAAGTGGGGTGTGAGGAATGGTTATATTTCAATGTTTGTTTGCAAATCTTAAGTCTGAATTTTAGGAATGCCAATTTGTGCTTAAATTTTGTTTTTGTTATTGTTTCTACTTTTAAGATAATGCATATGCTCAACAGAATTAACATGGTCTAAGAATACAGGTTGACCTTTTTTATGTTTTGGAGAACATTTTTAGGAAGGTTCAATGTCTGTAAAGGGTCTTACTGTTTAATATCTCCCAGAATCTTGAGATTATTTCTCAGAAAGATTAATAATCTTTTAACAGTGAGGAAGTTTATTGAGCACTTACTCTGTGCCATGGTCATTTATATAAACTATTTGTTATCCTCTTAACACATCCATAAGGTAATATTTTGTACCCATCTTACAGAAAAGAAAGATAATGAGGAACATATCCACTGTCACATAATTTGTAAGCAGGTGAGCTGGCATCAGACCTAAGCTTATTTAAATCCAAATCCTAATGCTGATTTTTGCCACCTCATACAACATTTCTGAAACAGTGCAATAAATCCCATCTCTCTTCTTTGACAGACAAATTAAAGCAGGCTTCAAATAGATGAAAAAGGAGGTTACTTTTTTTTCTTTTCCTCTGCTTTTTGTTTGTTTCTTTATTTTTATTTTTGTTTTTGTTTGTTTTTTGTTTTTGATATAGGCTTACTATATTTTTATTTCTGTGGAAGAGTGACATGGAACGAATGGAGAGAAGGGGAGAAGGGAATTCACACCTTTGAGTTCATGCCTAGAAAGGCCTGCCCATGTATGGAGAGGGGAGAGGGAAGCTTTCTCCAGGACAATGTCAATGGCTGATTTGCTACCTCATCTCTGATATCAGCTGCCTCTGACACTCTTTGGCAGAATGTTGAAAGTTAGTCACAACCATGAACATGAGAGAAAAAAGTGTCATGATCATTTGGGCACTGCAAACAGAACTGGCTCTAATAATTATATAAAAATATATACATTGTTTTGGGAATGGCCATAGAAATGGGCTGCTCAGATTATGATTGGCTGACAGTTTCAGCTGCTGCCCCTCTGTATTCACTACTTTATTCATTCTAAAGGCCACACTTTTTCTAAGTCACGACTTTAGCTCCCCATTGGCTAGGTTGAAACATCCTTATAACTGCTCTGAGACTCTTCCTAACGGAATCTCTTTCTTTTCCCCTCTCCTCTCACTGGTATGAAACTTGCACTTGTGGTCTGAAGGCTTTCCCTACCTTCTGCCTTCTGTTTTTTATCCTTGGTGGTGTTGCAGGATTTTTTACCTCAATACCTGGGGTTCGTTGTCTCACCACTTTGAAAAATGAAGAGGTGGACACAAAATAAAATGAGCAGCACACAAAAGTTTATTAGGGTATAAGATTAGAAAGTAAGAATAGTAGGAAAGCTCTCTTTACAGAGAGGGAACATTTGAAAGTGAATGTCTGCAGACTATAGTTAAGGGTCTTTGTTTTAGAAGACCTTTGTACCTTCCCCTTTGTTCCTTCACAAGTTTTACCTTTATTGGATGGATAACTCTAGGTGCGGGTTGTCCATTCCTGATTGGCTTATCTCCATTGTATGAGGGGTAGTGTATAGCCATACCATTCCTTGTGGGTCATACAGTTTATGGTCTACTTATTTTTAGTCAGGTCTTTTGTCAAATTCCTGAGGGAAACCTGAGGGGGAGTAGGTGGTGTCTGTTACATTCTTAAGAGGAACCTTACACCCAAGGGGATTGGCTGTAGTCAGACCCTCCCAGCATTGTTCCAAAATATGTGTTTTCCCCAACCCTGGGACCTCAGGTCCTATCCTTTCCCTCTCTGCCTATTTTATCCTATATTTTCCCCATCATAGTAGTCTCTTCCTCTGATAAATCTCTTCAACATTAAATTCCATCCTGGCATCTGCTTCCTAAAGGACTCAACTTACATATGCTTCAAGGTGGTTGACCTGGAAGGCCAATCTTTTATATTGAACATGTATGTGTTCACATCTCGACACACTATTCTTTCTACATGTTGTCAACATTAGCCTCATGACCTAAAGAACTGTAGCTATTTTATAAGTAAAAATGTATTAATGAATTTAAATCCTGATATTCATCAGTGTATCTGTCTTTAAGTTACTGTCTACTTATATAAAATCAAATTTTGTATAAAAGGACTAATATTTCTTAAGTGGATATGCTACAGTGCTCCTGAAATTCACTATAGATTATTTATGTGGTTGTAGATGGTCATGACGGGCACAGTTAAGTTTCTGTGATCAAACTCATCAGTAAACAAGTCTGTAGCTCTAGAATTATTTGAGCAATCTACTGAGATTTTCCCCATTTGAACTTCAGGGTCAATATCCCTTTTTGCCCAAGCACCACCTAAGTGCCTACTCTATTAGGAACCATATTTTTAACTGATCCAGTTAATACTTTTAACAGCAGCCTGTTAGTCCCCAGTGTAATTTTTCTGCTAAATTCCTTGTAAATGGTATCCTTAAATCTAATGATCCTTTTCTACAATCATCAGTTATAGACTGTCACTACCTTTACAGCTAGTTAATTTCTCAACGAGTGTCTCTTTCTCCTGAGGGCCAAGAGAGGGAGACATAAATTTTCCCATCATGAGAAATTGGTTGGGTAAGTTGTACATCAGTCCAGAGAAACAAGTATGTCCAGTTCTACAGCTTTAAGTTTATAAGTGTTGTACTGACACCTGATAGGTATAATCGAATGGTGTCTCAAAAGTTATACAATATGATAATTCTAGCTTCACCATTTACTAGTTTTGTGACTTCAGTCAAGTTAAGGAATACTTTAAGCCTCAGTTTCCATTTGCAAATGTCTATTCTTTTTTTTTAATTAAAAAAAATTAATGTTTATTTATTTTTGAGAGAGAGAGAGAGTGTGTGTGTGTGGGAAGGGCAGAGAGAGAGGGAGACACAGAATCTGAAGCAGACTCCAGGCTCTGAGTTGTCAGAGCCCGAGGCGGAGTTTGAACCCACAAGTAGCGAAGTCAGAGCTTAACCAACTGAGCTACCCAGGTACCCCTAATTTTTTTTTGACATTTATTTATTTATTTATTTATTTTGAGATACAGAGCACAAGCAAGGGAGGGGCAGAAAGAGGGAGACACAGAATCTGAAGCAGGTTCCAGGGTCTGAGCTGTCAGCACAGAGCCTGACACAGGGTTCAAACCCACAACACATGAGATCATGACTTGAGCCAAAGTTGAATGCTTAACTGACTGAGCCACCCAGGTGCCCCTGCAAATATCTATTCTGGATAGCATCTACTCCTAGAGTTGTCATGATGGTTGCATGATGATCTGCATATTTAAGTAATTCTCATGCAAAGAAAACCCTTAATAAATGTTAGTTATCATTATTAATATGTTAAAGCTCAAAGTGCCTAAAGACAAATATTTGGTTTTCTCTGATCTAGATTTCTTTCTTCAAAATATCCTCAATGGACAACATATCTGATACAAATCAGGAAATTAACTGGAAAAATGTGAACCTACTATGTTAGTTATTATTCAAGTTCTGGATTTCCACTGAAGTTTTAAGTTTTTACTTTGTTTCTAAGTATATGACCTATGACGTGTGTATTTAACTTAATGCAGATTTTAACTACTTTAGTAAAAGAAGATGGATGGTGCATTATATGGCAAATTGTCAGCCTAGAGATGGTTCTATCTAAAAGTCAGACTAAAGATGAAGTGTTACCTGGAATTCTCTAGCTCTCACACCATGACATGAAAAATTTCTTTAATTATTCTAATAATGGAATTTAAAATGCAGACCTTCCTGGGGTGCCTGGGTGGCTCAGTTGGTTAAGCGTCCGACTTTGGCTCAGGTTATGATCTCCCATTTCGTGGGTTCGAGCCCCTCATCAGGCTCTTTGCTGACAGCTTGGAACCTAGAGCCTGCTTCTGATTCTGTGTCTCCCTCTTTCTCTGCCCCTCCCCTGCTCACGCTGTCTCTCTCTGTCTCTCAAAAATAAATAAGTGTAAAAATTTTTTTTAATAAAATGCAGATCTTCCTCAACTTATGATGTGACTATGTCCTGATAAACCCAATGTAAGACAAAAAATGCATTTAATGCACCCAAACTACCAAACATCATCACTTAGCTTAACCTACCTTAAACATGTTCAGAGCAATTACATGAGCCTACAGTTGGGCAAAATCATCTAACACAAAGCCTGTTTTATAATAAAATGTTGACTATCTCATGTAATTTATTGAACACTTCACTGAAAGTGAAAAACAGAATGGTTGTATAGGGACAGAATGGTTGTTTAAATGTATGTATTCCTTGTTTCCTCTTGTAATTGGTGGCTGACTAGAAGCTGTGGCTCACTGTGGCTGCCTAGCCTCACTAGAGACTATCATACCACATGTCACTAGCCTGAGAAAAGACCAAAATTCAAAATTCAAAGTACGCTTTTTGCTGAACGTGTATTGCTTTCACTTCACAAAGTTGAGGAATTGTATCACAAATAGAGGACTGATATACTTGGTACTTCCCTTATTTAGAATGGAGGTAATGAGAAATACAAGATTTACTTCTCACTTGGGTTTCTAATGTTTTTTAAAATGTGTCTTTTTCACATTGCATTAAAATTTGGAGAGTTAAATGGTGACTACAGTTGATAATACTGTATTATATAATTGAAATTTGCTAAGGGAGTGGAATTTACACAAAGAAATAAAGTAAATATGTGAGGCGATGGATGTGTTAATTAACTTGATGGGAATTCTCTCATAATGTACAGTTGTATCAAATATTCCTGTTGTACCTTTTAAATATATTGCAATTTTATTTGTCAATGATATCTCAATAATGCTGAAAAAATTGGAGAGTTAAGCTTCAACGTTTTCTCAAAGCAAATTTTTTTTCAGATATCTGAAAGAAACAAAAAACAGTCTGATTGTGCAAAGCTCCCTGTGCACAGTGGTGATGCCATTTGGGCATAAATACTGGGCTGAATGGGATTTCCATTGATTTGTTTATTGCACCTTGTTTGGAGGCTAAAGGTAGATATCTTTTTGTGACACCAGCTACACAAGTGTATCAAGTGCCATTTCTTTCATCAGGACAGAGTTGGGGTTAGGAGAGCTTGAACTTTCAAGGGCACCTTAGAGCTTAGGTTCTTCTTTCCCTTCCCACTTTGAAGACCCCACTTCCTTCCTGTTGTCATCTTTCATCTCAGTTTCTCCTCCATTTGGTTTTTTTGTTTCCACTAGTACCTAGTCTTTGGGGTGGAAAATGAATCTTGAAACAGCAGCAGAATATTTTTTTGCTGTAGTCAGTCTGAAAGTTCTTCTGAGCCTTTATTTTTAGTTTTGTATGAGATGAAGTTGTCCTCACAGTTCCAGTGAGGAAGCTAAAAGGAAAGGAATGAATTGAACAATAAATAGGCATATTAACATTAACATTTTTTGTTTGTTTTTATTTATCATTTATTATGGAGGAATTCAAATGTCAAATATAGGGGGAGAAGAGAGAATAGTATAGAGAATTCCTGTGTTGTTGTAACCCAGCTTCAACAATCATCGACATGAATCACTTTTGTTTCATTGATCTCCCTGTACTTCATCTTTGGTTTTGATCTTCAGGTATCCTGAAGCAAAACCCAGACATCATATCATTTCAACCTTAAGCACTTCAATAAAGATTTGAGCAAATAAAGACTTTTGCTTCCATTCTTGATGCAATTGTGCAGGGTGGAGAATGGTCAGTATAGTATTCTTTTATTCTCTATGGCAATGTAGGGTAACTTGCTTTGCTGATAAATATTGACATTAAGAGTTTAAAACTGTTGGTCATGCTAACTGTACTATTTAATGAGAAATATTTTAGAGGATTTGAAATTCTATATTGCTAAATTCTTTATAGGATAGATATATCTTTCTTGTTTTGTAGTTATAAATACTATAGTTAGGGCCCTAACAAATGTAGTAATGCAGGTTTGAAATGCAGCAGGCATCAGGCTTTCAGTTCTTCCTTAAGTCCTGAAGTCAATGGTCAGTATTTTCAAAAATCCTTTCAAGGGGTTGAAACTTGATAGGTGAAACATTAAAAACAAACAAACAAACAAACAAACAAACAAACAAACAAACGACACATGCTGTGCCCAAAGCCACATGATTGCATTTGGAGGGCTGTGTACAGGGTTCATGTTTTACTCCTAAAGGTGGAGGAAGAGAGTATATTGAACACTAGACCCATAAAGGATGTTACTGCCTTCCTACTCAAGGTACAAATGAGTAATTCCTAACAACTGTAGATGCAGTAACTGATTGCACAGCAGAAGACACCAATGAGATTTTGATTATTATGTTTTCTTTCTGAGATATTGATAGGATGTATTGGTAGGTCAGTAAATTGACTGTTGACCATTGTGCTTACTCTGCGGAAAGAGTTTTAGTACATGTAGCCTCTGAACTGATACATGTTAGTTTCAACCATAGTGACACTGTTGGCCTTTCTGTGTCTGTTCAGGGTCATGGACATTTCTTTGAGGTCAAGGGATTGGTCCCTTTTTTTGGTATATTTATGTTTGGATTCTGTTGCATGCATACCTTTTGCTGGCCACTTCTTAAACTCTTAATATTAGGTTTGTTTTTCCTCCATGTCTCTTCAAAGGATAGTTGGATGTTTATTCTGTAACTCTACTTTTCCTGTTGCTTTTTGATCATTTGTTTAGTTGTCATGAGCACTTCCAGAACAGATATCATTTCTTGACTGTTTTATTCATTCCAAATTCTACTCAAGAGTCTTTCCCATAAACCTGTTAAAATTGGAGAAATAAAATCTGATGGAAGAGCATTCCACTCTCTTTTTCCTTTCTCTAAGATGCCCTCTGAGGTTCCTGATTCTTTTGCTAAAACATTTCAAATCATTCTTTGCTTTATAAATTCAGTAATGAGAAGTTTTAAAAATAGTCTGTTTCATTATTGAAAAACTTACTTTGTTAGAAAGCCATTATTTTGTTGTATAAAACTCTGCCTTTCTGTTTAGCTTATACCCATTCATGCTTTCCATGGGAAAATCTTTCAGATATTAGAAGGCATTTATAGCATTCTTTTCTTAACTCAAGGTCAAATCTAGGCTAGAACTCCTACTAAGGTTGGTTATTGCAAAGGGTCTGTATACACATGGGCACTCTCTTAGTCTCATAGATTCAGTGTAACTTATGTATTTTAAACATGAATAAAGTGAGAAAGTGTCCTCTGTACTTAAAAAAATAGGCAAGAAGAGAAAAATTTAAAATGTGTTCCCCTGTACAAATTTCTGTGTAATGCTATCTGAGCATATTTATAATTAAAGATAGATTCCAATATAAATATCCATATGCAATATACATTTAAAAGTCTTTGAGAGAGAGTGAAGGAAAAAATCCATAAGAAACCCTGAAAGATAGAGAACAAACTGAGGGTTGATGGAGGGAGGTGGGCTGGAGATGGGTATGATGGATGATGGGTATTGAGGAGGGCACTCGTGATGAACACTGGACATTATATGTAAGTGATGAATCTTCTACCTTTGAAACCAATATTTTACTGTTTTCTAACTAACTAGAATTTAAATAAAAATTTGGAAAAAAAATAAGTCTTTGAAAAGTCAAAACATGAAAGTGAATTTATAATGCCAATAAGCAACAAACAAACAACCCCCCCCAACTAGAATATTGTTTTCGTGTACAAGTTTTTTCTTAAAATTTCCAAAGATAAAAATTTGTTTAAAAAGATTTAATTGCTATTTGTCTATCTTTCCTTTGTCTCTGTGCAAAATTATAAAATGGCATAAGATAGAATCAGTTTTCCTTTTTACAGCTCACACATCTGCTCTTTTCTTTCTAGTTTCTGAAACTTCAGAAATCTTGAATATTTTAACAGTCTTTATATTTTCTCATGCTGCTTTCTACAGGCATTGAAACAATGATGTTTAAAAATGTTTTGTGATTGATTAGTGATGGAACACTACCCGGCAACCAAAACACAGGTTATATTTAGCAAACCATGACTGCAATACGTTTTGATTTCTAATTGAAGAAATGGCTATATTTATTCTCAAGGTCAAAAGCTATGCTTAATGAAAAAGTCTCAAGAGTTCTAAATCTTTAACAAACAGAAATATTCTTCAATATTTGAAATATGTTCCAAAAAAGAGGCTTAGTTTTACAATTTTAAAAGGTGTAGTTTGTGTAGTTCAATGAAGAGAAGATTTAATGAACCCCAAGTTTTTCTTTTTTCTTCTCCCTCTTCCTCTTTTTTTTAACTAAAGAGGGAATCTTAAAACACATCTTAAAATCATGATGTGGTTCAAATGGCCAAGAACATTATAATACTTGAAAAATAATGTTAACTCAGTTTATCCTTTCTTTCTAAATTTTGATATAATCAGGAAATGACTTACTGTGTTCTTGTCATTAATAATAAAGCAGGCCATAAGTAGAATGTACTGAGCCACAATCAATTCATTTTGTTTTCTTGTAAAACAGGGAGGAGAATGAAAAAATAAAGCTCTCCGAACTGCCTAGTAAAACAACCATCCTTCCAAACCAGCAGCTTCAATTAATTCTGTACACTGGCACTGTAGAATTGTGGTGACATTTACTGGTACATTACTTTTCTTGGGAAATCAGCTTATTTGAGATATAAAAAAGGAAAGGAAGAAAAATTGGCGAAGTTGTGTTGAAGTTGTGTTTATGTTCTTTTTTTTTTTCACTTGGTAAGCAAGATATTTTTCAGTGTAAATTCTTTATAATACAAATAGGTGTCTGTCATCTTCATTTACTTTGACATACTTCTATTGCTTCTTTATATGCAACACACACATACACACACACACACACACATACATATATACATACATATACGTGTATATATATATACATATATATACATATATATATATATAAAATCTAGGTGGATATTTGCTTTCAAAGCCAGATTTATCACATTTATGAATTCAGCACTCCATATTCTGTTCAAGTATTCATATCTTAAAACCTAGGAAGGAAGATAATTGATGCTAGGTCAGTGTGATTTATAATCTCTAATTTGTTAATGAGATTTAATGACTATCTATCTCTACTTTGTCTCCGTTCAGTGTTATAAAATGGCAAAAGAGTCAGTGACCATTTATTTCTTCTAACTTGACCATGTTTGTCTTGAACATTTTTTTCATCCTAAAATAGACTATGCCTTTTTCATTATGTCATACAGTGCAGAGTGTTTAAAAATATTTCATGGAGGATCTTGGTGAAAAAAATAATTTTCATGGAGGAGGTAATAAAATGTCTTTGTCAAGCAAGTGATTATATTTCATTTACAAAGAAATTGGGACCCTAGAAATAGAGTGTAAAAATTCCTCCTTAGAGCCCATCCTTTGAAAACATTTGTTATGACGTCTAGTGATGTGTTTAATTATTCCTCAGTCAGTCAGAGTATGTCATCTAAAGTGAAGACAAGGACTGATTGAGTAGTTCTATTTAACAGTAGTCTTAAGTTACTTCTTCATAAACTGGAGCTATGAATAATTGGTTAAAATCTTTAAGAGATTATAATATGATTATTCCTAAGCATTAAGTGATATGTCTCACATATCACTCTCACACACATATTTGCAAAGAAACACTAAGAGGAATGTGTTTTTCAAACTCTTTAATTACTTTACAGACTCAACTCATATTCAACCTGGAAAACTTTAATTAACAGTACCAAATAACTTCTGAAAAATTAAGAAAACTTTCTAGCTTTATATCTAGAGAGAATTTTTCTACATAGATTTCTCTTTAAGCTATTCCGGGAGCCATCTCAATGTTTTTTTTTCTTAAATATGTCAGCTTTACTGCATCATAGTAAAAGTAGTTTTAAATGTATTTGCAAATGTGACTGTAGTGAGAGGTTTGCACAGACTTTCCTCTTGCTGCTGAGTAGCAATTTAGGTTAAGGATTTTAGAGATTTTTAAAAAAATTGTTTTAATGTTTATTTTTGAGAGAGAGAGAGAGACAGAGAGACAGAGCACGAGCTGGGGAGGGACAAAGAGAGACATGGAGTCTGAAGCAGGCTCCAGACTCCCAGCTGTCAGCACAGAGCCCCGTGTGGGGCTTGAACCCACAAGCCGCAAGACAATGACCTGAGCCGAAGTCCAGCATTTAACTGACTGAGCCCCGCCGGGCGCCCCAAAATTTTAGAGATCATAACGTTAATATTTAAAAGTAAGTCAACTAAATGAAACAAAATAAATGGAATAGACAAATTCTTTGGAGATATTAGTTCAATATTTTATTGTATTATTTTGTCTTAACTCCACTCTTCTCCTTTACTTTCCAAAAGATTTCCAGGGAATGTCTTTTCCATATAACTCATCCTTGTAACTTTTGAATTCTCTTCCATTGTTTGAATGGAGTATGCTTTTTCTGGATTTGGACCTTAAAAAAAAATATTGTTAATAAATTATGCTGGATCGATTGGATATCCACCTGAAAGAAAGTCTCCATACTACTCCATTATTTCACTTGCATCTTTCAACATAGATACCTCTCTGTCTACAAAGAAAAATTTGTAACAGCTGTTAGAAAGATAATATGTCCCATGATGTTTTCTAGTATTTTAAGCTATCGATGTTAGTAATGTGCATCTATGATATGCATCTTTAAATATGTCTCTCATTATATGCTTTAAAATTCTAGAATTTGAATTATTAGGTTAATGGAATACTAATATATGAGTAAGCTTCTTTGGAAAGGTTGAACCAATTTTTATCACCAGTAGAAGAGGTGGAACATACCTGTCTGCTCAGACCCTGACTAACACTGGTGAATACTCATTTCGTATTTTCTAACTGGTAGATTAGAAATGATATTATTTTAGAATTTATGTTTTGAGCTTATTTATATTTGTAATTTTCTCTTTTTATTATGGCATTTTCCTATTTTTCTAACACCTAGTTTTTACTTGGCTTGCAATTTATATAAACACATACACATGCACACACACATTAAGGGCATGAACTCTTTTATTTGTCATATATGTTGCAAATATTTTTTTCCAGATTTCTATTTCCCTTTTAATTTGATGATCTATTATGTTCCCTAGAAGTTTTAAATTTTACACATTATTAAAACTATAGAGTATTTAGAGATCTTGACAGTCACCCTAAAATTTATCTTTATGTTCTCTTTAATGCCTGGCAAATTACATGCAAATCAAATCACAGGAACTGATAAATCCCTATAGATTCCTCATGAAATATTCCAACAATATCTGTTTATGACTCTGAGATACACAAAAGTAAAGAAGACTACTACACTAAGATTTCAAAGTAAACCTTTAATGAAAAATAATATATATACTGTTATGTGCACAAATTGTTAGTGTACAGATTGATACATTTTCCTGAAATAAACTATCATCCACATTAAGTAAGCACAGTGCACATTTTTTTGAATCTTAGGAGCCCCTATTTATGCCTCTTGAAGTCACTATCCCACAAGGAGTTGCCACTATTCTGGTTTATAACACCAAAGACTGGTTGTCCAGCTTTTTGAGCTTTGTATAGATGGAATCAAACAGTGTGTAATCTTCTGTGTCAGGTTTCTTTCATTTTGCATTATGTATGCAAGATTCATTCATGTTGTTGCATAGAATTGTAGTTCTTTTATTTTTATTGCTGTAGAGCATTCCTTTGGGTTACTATAACACATTGTTTATCCATTATGTAGATTAGAGATAAGTGGTAGGTTCCAGTTTTGGCTTTGTGAACAGTACATTTAGGAACCTCATTGAACATATTTTGTGGTGAAAATATGCACACACTTGAGTGTAAGAATTAAATTGCTGAGTCACAGCATTTGTGTATATATTCAGCATTAGTAGATACTACAAATAGCTTTTCAAAATGATAGCACAAATTTAATGTTTTTAAAACAACATACATTTATTACTTTATGGTTTCTGTAGGTCAGAAGTTGGGCTGTGGCTTACATATGTTCTCTACTCTGGGACTCACAGGCTGAAATCAAGGTGTTGGACAAGTGTTTTTCTCATCTAGGGGCTTTACTAGGGATGGGTCCTCTTCCAAGCCCCTTGAATTCCTGGGTAAATTTCATTTCTTTGCAGCTGTAGAATAGGCAGCTTGCTTCTTCAAAGCCAACAGTAGAGAGAGAGTTTCTACTCTTTGAGACCCTTTTTCAAAAAGGCTTATCTGGTTAGGTCGGGTCCATCCATAATAATTTTTTTTATTAACTTAAACTGATTGGAGACGTTAATACATCTGAACAATCCGTTTACCTTTGACATCTTTCATTAGTTATGAGCAAGTTATAGATCCCACCTACCGATCAGTCAAGAGGTATATATTACACAGAGACACAGAGGCCAGGATGTTGGAATCATGCTCTGAGAATTCTGCCTTCCACATTTGGTCTTGTTTCTCTTTTTAATTTTAGCCAGTTTGGTGACATGGCATTTTAATTTGCATTTTCCTGATAACATGAAGTTGAGCAACTTTCCACATTTTATTGTCCAATTGAATATCCTCTTTTAGTAAGTGTCTGTTAAAGTCTTTGCCATTTTTTCTATAAGTTTGGCTGTCTATTGATTATTGATTTATAGGAGACCTCCAGCGTCTTAATGGCTTCTTAATAAAAGTGTTTAATTTTAACTTAACCCATCTTATTATTTTTCTTTATGGTTAGTGTGTTTTTGCAGTCTCCTTAATAAATTTTTGCCTAATCCAGCGTTATACATACGGTCTCCTATAATTTCTTCTAAGAGCTTTGCTTTCACTTTCCATATTTTGATGTTCATCAGTCTAGAATTGATTTGGGGATATAGTGTTAAGAGTTTATTTTTTTAATGTTTATTCATTTTTTTGTGAGAGAGAGACAGACAGAGCATGAGCAGGGGAGGGGAAGAGAGAGCAGGAGACACAGAATCTGAAGCAGGCTCCAGGCTCCAAGATGTCAGCACAGAGCCCAACGCTGGACTTGAACCCATGAACTGCAAGATCATGACCTGAGCCGAAATTGGACGCTCAGCTGACTGAGCCATCCAGGTGCCCCTAAGAGTTTTTTACTCTATGGATATCTTATGTGTTCCATAGAATCAGTAAATGGCCCCAGAGTACTAGGAATTGTAAATCATCAGCTAACTATTCTGTTTCTCTGCCCTCTGACATTTTAGCTCCTAGATCTAGTCCTCAAAGCTTCTGTAGCTCCTTAATACATTTAAATGGATAATTGTAAAACTTTATCTTTGTTTTTGTAATAGTTCTAAGTGGGAACCTTGTCTTACTCTACCTACTTTGAAGTAGTAAATTACAAGAAGTTTTTAAATATAAACATTTGCCATTAAACTTCAAACTCTCTTCACAGGTATCAAGATCATGTCTGTAAAAATATCACAATGAAACAAGTTATCAGAACTTGTTTGGAATGAACAAAAGAATTACTGCAATACTGACATGACAGTGCAATGAGTTGGCTATTAGAATAGAAACAAAGCAGTCCTTAAGCAAAGGCTCAGTCCTTAAGCATCCACTTGAGCTCAAGTCATGATCTCATGGCTTGTGGGTTTGAGCCTCACGTTGGGCTTTGTGCTGATAGGTTGGAGTCTGGAGCCTGCTTCAGATTGTGTCTCCATTTCGCCTCCCCTCACACTCTGTCTCTCTCAAAAATAAATAAACATTAAAAAAAATTTAGAATAGAAACAAAGCAGAACATTAGGCCTCCCTATCTGGTGATCTGGAGAAAACTTTACCATAAGTTAATGTATTAGTTATCTGTGATTGCATAACAAATCACCACAAACTTAGCAGCTTAAAACAACATACATTCATTATCTCATGGTTTATGTGCATCGGGCATCCAGGCACAGTTTTATTGGGTTCTCTGTTTCAGGATCTGCTATTAAGGTGTCAGTGGGCTGTGTTTTCATCTGGCTTGACCAAGAACGATCTGCTTCTGAGCTCAGGTAGTAGTTGGCAGAATTCATTTCATTATGGCTACATGCTTGAGGGCCCTGTTTCTTTTTTTGCTCGCTGTTTTGGCTGGAAGCTATCCTCAAGTCCTAGAGGCCACTCACGATTCCTTGCCACGTGGCCCAGTGGTCGATGGTTCACAATGTAGATATTTGCTTCTTCTTGGCCAGCAGGATAGTCTCTCAAGTTGGCTAACAAAATGTCATTACAAGAGTGCCATCCCACCACCACGGCCATACTCTGTTATCCAGAAGCAAATCACAGGTCCCATCCAGACTCTGGGAGAGGGGCTGATACAAGACATAACATTAGGGAGTGGAGATCATGGAGCCATTTACAATTTGCCTACCACAGCTCCCTGAATCATAAGTATGATATTATCTTCACAGGAGTTTACATTTAAATTATACTTCTGTCTATAATAATGTTGAATGGAACATGTACATCTAGTTTTAGTATTTATTTTTTCTTCTCAGAATCTTGTTGCTCTCATCAAACAGTATATGTTCACTGCTTACTTGGATTGTATGTAACGTAGAACACTTATTTTTTTAAAAAAAAATATTTGTGTGTTCAAAGGGCTGGTCCTTTGTCTCAAACAAGAACCAACTTGATACAGTTTATGCTCCAAAGTGCCTTGCAGGATAAGATGGAAGGGAGACTCCAGGCAAGGCCACATCCTTTTCAACTTTCTTTCCTGGCCCTCTCCCGCTTCAGACATTCCACTTCCCTGAAATATTCCTTCAGTCAATAAATTTGGCTTTTGGGTACTTAGATGAATTCTCTAGGGAAACCTCCTAGCTTTTCCTTAGTGTGTTGTGTAGTTTGAATGAAAAGAAGTTATATGATTATCTTGAAAACCTAATGAAATTAAATACCACAGGGTCACAAAACAGAGACATTGCAGTTGTACTTGCTGGTTTTTAACATACACACACAGGTCTTTCTTCAAAAACTGCGTTTTTTTCTCTTTATTTTTTAAAGATTATTTATTTATTTATTTTGAGAGAGAGGCAGAGAGAGAGAGAGACAGAGAGAGAGAGAGAGACAGAGAGAGACAGAGAGAGACAGAGAGAGAGACAGAGAGAGAGACAGAGAGAGACAGAGAGAGAAGGGGAGCAGAGAAAGAGGGAATGAGAGAGAATCCCAAGCAGGTTCCACACTGCCAGCGCAGAGCCCGATGTGGGACTCAGACTCATGCATGAACTGCAAGATCATGACCCAAGCTGAAGTCAGATGCTTATCTGACTGAGCCACCCAGGTGCCCTTTTTCTTTATTTTTTTAAACAGGAAAACATCTAGGTATGATTATAGTTGATCTCCAAACAATGCTGGGCTTAGGAATGCCAACCCTGTGTGCTCAAAAATTCACGTATAACTTTGACTGTCCCCAAATTTAACCACTAATAGCCTACTGTTGACCAGAAGCCTTATCAGTAATGTAAATAGTTGATCAACACATATTCTGCATGTTATATCTATCATATACTATATTCTTACAATGAAGTAAGTTAGAGAAAAGAAAATGTTATTAAGAAAATCACAAGAAAGAGAAAATACATTTATAGCACTGTAGTGTGTTTATCAGGAAGAAAAAAAAAAAGAAAGCACATAAGTGGACCCATGCAATTCAAACCCATGTTATTCAAGGGTCAACTATATATGCATACTTAATAAAAAGGTGTTACTCAGATTAATTAGTAACTCATACGTAGAGTGCTATTTGATCCTTTGAAAGGTTTTTGATAAATTCAAGTGCCAATTAACCCACTTCAGCTTGTTCCTAGTTTGTGCAATGGGCAGTAGTGATAGTCATTGTTTCCACAACCTACATAGTGTGGCCACAGGCCCCTTTCAATAGCCATGAGCAGTGAAGAGCCAGTACCCCTGCTCTGGTGATAAAACAGCTACCTGTCCTAGTTATAGATGTATATACCAATTTATTTTTCCACCCAAGGGTAATTTTGCTTTAAAATCATCAGAGAGCACTCTATTTAACATAATGTTAAAGAAAGTTTTTTGTTGAGGCAAATAATTTACTTTTTTTAAAAAGGGAATAGTAACAATCATTCCTATAAAACCCAATTTTAATGTATCAGGTTTGCTTAAAGCAAAGAAACTTGTTATTAATTTATACATATATGTAATACAATTAATGAGCCAGAGATTAAAATTTAAACCATACCTGATGATCTTGAGTCTGCCTTAATTTTCTTTTTCTTGCCAACATGTGTATCCCCAGGATAAGCCCGTATAAATTATTTAGACTTGGAAACTAAATATTCAAGTTCGCATTATATATTTTATAGTTAATATCATGATATATTCTCTGCATATATTTCTATAAATAGACATACAAACACTCGGTCTGACACCTGGAAATCAATTTTCACTCTGCTTCTCCTTCTCCATCTTCTTCGTCTCATGCCAGATTATTTGTAACTAGTTTCTGCTGATTCTAATATCCAAACATTGCTCTGTCCTCTTATTAATCCTCCTTGACTTCAATAAAAAATCTTATCATTACCGATTAGATTATTGCTATAACTTCATTTGCTGGTGGCTCTTCCTTCTATCTCTTTACATCACAGCTAAAAATTTTTTGCCTAACATAGAAATGTGAATATGCTACTCACCTGTTGCAGACACATGAAAAGCACCATTCTATTCAGAATATATTAAAGACCAAAATCTTTATGTGACAGTTAAGACCCTTCACAATCTGGTCTCTGCCGCTCGTCTATATTCATGCTTTGTTCCATGTTAACAGCCTTTTGTTCATGAAACATGTCACACTTCTTCATTCCTCTATTCCTTAGCACATTCAGTTATCTCTGTCTGCAGTTTCTTTTTTCTATTCCTTTATCGGTGAGGTATTGCCTATCCATCATGACATCACTTAAAGGTTAACTCCTGAGTGAGTTCTTTGTCATCACTGGGCAGAGTTAGGGACTTCTTTAAGCTTTACTTGCACATTGTGAATGCCTCTCTTACAGCATAGGATTACAAGTTCCTTTAGGACCTGGACTGAGTTTGATATTACCAGCTTCAGCCTAGCAAATTGCTTGTCACACAACACTCAATCAGTTATATGAGTTTTGAATAAGTGAATGGCTATGGGTTCATAGTCTACTTTAAATCACTAAACTGTTGCACAATTCTAACTTTTTAACACTTTTAAGAAATGGAATGGACTGCTCAGTCACTTTTAATCTATTACAGGTCCTTACAATATAATACCTGACAAGTGCTAAATTATCAATGATTTTTTGAATGAATTAATGAAGTACTAAACGTGGTTCCAGAACACTGTGAGCAAAAGAAGCCTGTTAGAGTTCTTCTTTTTGTAACTATTTCTGTTGTACAGTTTCTTCTGGACTTGATAACTTTAAGGAAGCTTATACAATTTTTATAAAATTATGTTTTATTGGTTTAATTACTGTTTCTTTAAAAAAATTTTTTAGTATAGTTGATACACAATGTTACGTTAGTTTATGTTTAAATTTCTTTATGTTAGGGTTTCTACAAGTGCAACTACCATCTGTCCCCTTATAATACTACTACAATGTCACTTACTACAGTCTCTATGCTGTGACTTTTATCCCCATGACTTATTCATTCCATGACTGGAAGCCTATATCTCCCACTCCCCTTTTTACCCATTTCTCCACCCCCTTCCCTCTGGCAATGATCAGTTTTCGATATTTATAGGTCTGATTCTGCTTTTTACTTGTTATTCATTCATTTTGTTTTTTAGGTTCCACATATGAGCGAAATCATATGGTGTTTTTCTTTTTCAGTCTGGCTACTTCATTAGCATAATGCTCTCTAGGTTCATCCATGTTATTGTAAATGGCAAGTTTCATCCTTTCTTATGGCTAAGTAATATTCCACTTGTGTGTGTGTGTGTGTGTGTGTGTGTGTGCATGTGTGTATGTGTACCACATCTTCCTTTCGCCCTTATCCATTTATCTATCTATGGACATGTTGGTTGCATCCATATCTTGGCTATTGTAAATAATGCTGCTATGAACATAGGGGTACATAAATCTTTTCGAATTAGTGTTTTCATTTTCTTTGGGCAAATGCCCAGTGGTGGAATTGTTGGGTCATAAGTTATTTCCTTTTTTTATGTTTATTTTATTTATTTTGAGAGACAGAGCACAAGCAAGGAAGGGACAGACAGGGAGGGAGAGAGAGAATCCAAGCAGGCTCTGTGCTGTCAGTGCAGAGCCTGAAGTGGGGCTCGATCTCACAACCCGAACCATGACCTGAGTTAAAATCAAGAGTCATCTGCCTAACTGACAGCCGCTCAGGCACCTTGGGTCATATGGTATTTATATTTTTAATTTTTTGAGGAAACTATATATTGTTTTCCACATAATTACCCTTTCTTTTAAATAATTGGCTATTGACCTCAGAGAAGTATACTATTTTCATGTTCAAAGTTGTTCCTATTCAATTCCTGTTCTTTTCAATTTTTATCTTTTGAAGAGTAACAGATTTTAATCCCAACTTGAAGAGAACATAAGTCTTATCACAATGAATATTAAAGTATGTCTTTTGATTTAGAAGTATGTTCTTTACATTGGTGAACTATGCCCAATACTATCAAAGACTACTACATAATAGTACCCCCACCCCCCCAAAAAAAAGACAGAGGAGAAATATAGCAATTTTTGTTCCAAAAACTCTCTGCTGAATATGTCATGACACTCTTTGATGTCCTTCCTCATATTATTAACACTTATATATTGTTTGCAATGTTTTCTAAATTTTTTTTCAACGTTTTTTATTTATTTTTGGGACAGAGAGAGACAGAGCATGAACGGGGGAGGGGCAGAGAGAGAGGGAGACACAGAATCGGAAACAGGCTCCAGGCTCCGAGCCATCAGCCCAGAGCCCGACGCGGGGCTCGAACTCACGGACCGCGAGATCGTGACCTGGCTGAAGTCGGACGCTTAACCGACTGCGCCACCCAGGTGCCCCTGTTTGCAATGTTTTCTGATAGCTAACCATCTTCATCTTAAAGATAAGAGTTTAATTTTGACGCTCAAAAGTTATCAATTTATTAGGACAACTTGGATAAGATTGTGACTATTTTGAAAGGCTGTATATTATAAGTGTATTAGAAGATAAATCAAGGGCAGTGGATGACAAGAAGAAAGAAAGTAATTTTCATTGTAGGAATCATGGAGACAATGTTGAAATCCTATGTTTAGAGAATTTCAGCATTTGGAGATAAACAGGTTTTTATAGCTGAAGGTATACTGTGACTACCCAGAGGACAAAAATATTTTCTATTAATGAAAATTCTCTATATCACCTTCAACCCACCACTCAGATTATGCACATCTTCCTCCTCTACTCTGACCACCATCCCCTAATAGAAGTTCTGCTTTTCCCCAAAGGAAATGCTGGAAAATACCTGAGAAAGAAAATACCTTACTAGCGTGTAGCTTTTCTTACATAGAGAAGCTACATAATAAAAAGCTGAGAAACAGTGGAGAGGGGAGAGACAGAAAGACATGCTTCATGGACTAAAGCAGAGAGGGTTGTTAGGGGTTTGATATGTAAGACACTCCAGAGCAGTTGTATATACAAGAGAACTAGGCGTTAGTGGGAGAAGAAATTGAGGTGGGTTTTTCTAGATTAGAAGTCGGATCCCCTCTAATATGCCTAAAGACATGCAAGTAGAGTAGATTTCCATTAAGACCCTACTTTTGGTTCTTGGCGTGAACTTTCATAAATATGGCTCTGTAGACACTTGTGTGAGGGCCTGACTTCTATTAAGTTTATACATTCATAGATCTATACAGGCACTTGGTATATTTTAGGTAATGACAGATGGCTTAGTTTCACTGATATGATGAGATTATGAAACTGTACAGTGAAAATTATGGCTGGAGAAGTTTTGTGTGTTCATGTGTGTTTGCTTGGGACAGGGGCTAATCAGCACGTGGTAGGCCCTGAATACTGTGATGCTGAGATTGGGTTTCATTAGGAGACAACAAAAAGCCATTGAATAACTTTGTTCAGACAGTAAAGGGAGCATTGTTATGCAGGTGTGTACCCAAAAATTTTTAATGGTGCATTTCATTCATTAAAACATTGGAACACATACTACTATAGATGTTTGTTTAAAAATTATATACATATTGGGGTGTTTGGGTGGCTCAGTCGATTAAGCATCTGACGTTTGCGCAGGTAATGACCTCACAGTTTGTAAGTTTGTGCCCTGCATTGGGCTCTCCGCAGTCAGTGGAGAGGCTTCTTTGGATCCTCTGTCTCCCTCTCTTTCTGCCCCTTCCCTCTCTCTCAAAAATTAATAAACATTTAAAAGATTATATACATATTAATATCTCATAGACATTATAAAATACTAACAAGAATAGAAATACAAATGCTGTAGCATATTACTATGTTATACATATTTAGACCATTTTGAAGACTGCTGGTATAGAGAGAAGATGACAAGTGGAGGTAGAAATGGCCAGGTTGTGGACAATGTAAAGGTTGTGATACTTGACCAACTGGAGTTGGGGCATAAAGGAGAGAGTTGGAAATGATGGCTCTCACATTTCAGACTTGTTAAATAGATAGGATAGTAGTTTAAGTAATAGAAACATGTTGTTTGGTTTAAGGAAATTGCTTTGAGGGAAATGTAATAAAATCAATTCTGACAATGCTGATTTGGACTGCAGGTGAATAACAAGATAGAACAATCTGGCAGAAAATTAGAATTTCAGCATTGGAAGCTGAAACCAAGACCATGATTGGAAATGGAAGTTTGTAAGTTCTCACAATAGATGCGATAGGTAGAACTAGAGTAGGAAGTTAAGTGAAGAAAAACACAACTGAGGGAAGAAGGCAAATCTGTGAAGGCCATTTGCATTTGTGGAGTAGGTTTGGGTTTAAGGGTCAACGTAAGGAGACAGGGACTGGTGGAGGGAATCAAGGGAGAAGACAAGACTACAAGGGAAGAGAGATTTTTAATAGGACTGGTGTGTTCAACAATATCAAGCGTGGCTGGGAAATCTATAAACAGGAAACCAAGAGAAGTTTACCAAATTGAGGATTAAAAGGCGTTTTGGGTGTGATTAAAAAGCTGTAATGGTGAAGCAAAAGATGTCAAAAGTCTGAAGATGGTACTGACTTAATTTTCTGGGAAGAAAAAGAAGGTTCTACTAAATGCAGACTTGAAAAAGAACGCATTTTTAGAAAACGATTATTAAACGTTACCCTTAGTTATATATACAATTTAAACATTAAGGAAATTTGAGTAAAAATTTAAGCTATAGGCATGTCATTCTGATCACATTTTTATTTTAATTGTTCTTTTATTTGTATGTTAAATTGTTCAAAGAATACAAAGGCATATGAGCAAATTTATATATTTATGTTTTATTATCTCATTTTGTATGTTAATAATTTCCTGTATTTTAATAGTCATCATCATGATTATTTTAATGGATGTATGATAATTCATCTAAAGATATACAATTCTTCCTGGATCTTGAAGTGATTTTTTTATGCATGAGAGTGAAGGACCCTCTGTCAAGAGGGATTGCAGAGCGGAAATGTTAATTTTGGTTATTTTCTTTGGATACATTGAGATTTTGTTTCTATCTACCTCAAGCTTGCAGTATTTGTTTTCTCTGCTGGGAAGCATACATTTTCTAGTTGCACTGGATGAAATAACATTTTCCCCTGAAGTCCTTCATGATTTATTTCTATACTTGATTGAAACACTGTATTTAGAACTTTATAAACACACACTGACATTTTGTTTAAAAACAACATGATCCATTTAAAACATTTTTTAACACATTTAAAGATGTTGTTTCTTGTTCCATCCCTGTGTTTTTGCATATGTGGAAAACTACTTCATATTAGTGTTCTTCCTGCTGTTTGATTTTGAGATGGACATCAAAAAATTTCTAGAAACAAAATTTCATAGGTTCTTAAAATTGTGATAGAACTTGTAGGATCATTCACTTTTTCTGAATTAGAAACCAGTCATATGAGAATCTTGTAGTAACAAAGATCAACAAAGGAGTAATTCTCCATAAAAATGTTGGTGTTTCCATTGAAGATATTGGTAAAAGTATATCAACATTATTACATGAAGTTTTAAGCTTATATTAATTTTGGTTGCTGTAATATATCAAATTGACCACATTGATGAAGAAAATCACCAAACTGATGATGTATAATATAAGATGACATAGGAGGGGTGCCTGAGTGGCTTAGTCAGTTAAGCATCTGACTTCAGCTCAGGCCATGATCTCACAGTTTGTGGGTTCAAGCCCCGCACTGGGCTCTGTGCTGACAGCTCAGACCCTGGAGCCTGCTTCAGATTCTGTGACTCTCTCTCTCTCTCTCTCTCTCTCTCTCCCCCTCCCCCACTTACTCTCTATCTCTCAAAAATGAATAAACATTTAAAATTTTTTTTTTAAAAAAGATCACATAAGAATGACTTTACTTTCAGGAAACTGACAAAACTCTTTTTGTTATAGCTCAAACCAATTTACCCTTGTTTGATCCTCAGGGGGTAATATTCCCAGTTTGTTGATATATGTTATATATAATAGAACCATGAAATTTACTGGTAAAAAATATATCATATTATCACTTTTTGTTTTGAATCCATTAGTCCTGTCCATTTGTTACAGAGTAGAGTAGTTAGAATGCCATTCATTGCTTAAGCATTGTGTGTGTGTGTGTGTGTGTGTGTGCGTGTGTGTATGTATCTTTATGTGTACATAAAAAACTTGAAAGTAGATGTTAAGGAAGTAAATCTATAGTTTCTGCCATTTAAGGACTTGCAAGTTCATTTGGAGATAAGATACATAGGAATAAGATTACATGGGTACAAACTGCATGGTCTGGTACAATTCACATGAATGCTTGAGGCACTGAGTAGGACAGAGTGGCTTGGAGATCAAGGGAAGGCTCTGTAGAGATAAGTATGGTACTAGTTTTGAAAAGGATGTTATATGCATATAAATGTATATAGGAAGCAGGAGCAGAAGAGAGAGTGAAAAAAGGAAGAAAGAAACAGGAAAGAGGAGATACTGAGGAAGACATTATGTATCTGCCATGATCTAGACTCTATTTTCCATGCTTTATAGATTTCTCTTTAAGCATGGGACAAATAAGAGGTGAATGTATCTTTTTTTTAACAAGTCAGGCTGATTTTTCCCCCCAGTCATTAAAGTATTAGGTGTGTGTGTGTGTGTGTGTGTGTGTGTGTGTGTGTGTGTTTGTGTGTTTTCCAAGTAGCTTACGGTTGACTTTTCTTCTGCTTTTTGTTTCTTTCTTTCTTTTTTTTTTTTTTTTAGCATACAAAGTGGGATCACAAGTTTAAAACTCATAGTTTGAAACTCTATGGCTCTCCTTTGGATTTTAGGACTCTCTGCAACTTAAGAGATTCCTTAGATATCTAAATGCTTTCTCTCAATCTTATTACATAAGCATACTTTTATTTAAATAAATTTTGTAAGATAATCATGTCATGTAATAGAACATCAATAATGGTCTCCCTTTCGCTTATGAGGAAATGGAGACACTGGGATGATGTTCTGTAATTTATGTAGTAAAAAAGTGTGAGAGCCTATAAGAATTTTCATTTTAGACTCTCCCAAAATTCTGCTTAAAACATATTTTTGAGACCTTTATATTTGTGGTTGCTGTATCATACTGGAAATACTGAATTATTATTTTGAGGGGGAGAGTGAGAGAACACGAGCAGGGGAGGAGCAGAGAGAAAGGGATAGAGAGCGAATCCCAAGCAGGCTCTGTGCTGTTAGCATGGAGCCTGTTGAGTGGCTCAAACCACGAACTACGAGATCACGACCTGAGGCAAAATCAAGAGTGTGCACTTAACTCACTGAGCCATGAAGTATGTTGGATGCAAGGTCAGTTAAGCAATATGATTTTCTAACTCCCCCATAATGTTCCTGATTATTGAAGAACATCAAGTGAAGGAGGCACAGACTGCGGTTGTCATTAAAGTGCTAAACCTAGTCAGTGTATTTTAAACAAAGTCATGTAAAATAGAAAAGACATTTAAAAATTGTTTTTAGGAGTAGATAATATTACAAAGAGGTAAAGAGAGCAAAAGCAGACACATGAGAGTTAAGGAGAGAATGAGCCGATTGTGTAGAACTTGTGAAGTTTACTGAAAAGGTGGATGCTATACATTCTGCTCGCAGAAAGCACCCTTTGAGGTAATAGTAGAGAATATCTTTGAATATCTTTATGCATTACTTTCCATTGGATATGGGGATCTCTACTGGACTTTCTTTTTGCTATTTTATAAGCTAATGGAGAAGGTGCTTCTCTTCTCTGATGTCATTATATCTCTACCAATAGGTGAATCCTATTTACTTCTGTAATCTGCAAAATGCCTAGTAGTTGACAGTCAAGTTTTCAATAATGAATGGTTTATCCTGGGAATTTGTGTACTTAGATTACAGTTTGTTTACCTTATATATAGTTTTCATTTTGTTATTTAGACAAATTTCATCTAAATATTGTTATTGGTTTTATTTAAAAATTGTTTTTGATGTTTATTTTTGAGAGAGAGAGAGAGAGAGAGAGAGAGACAGAATGTGAGTGGGGGAGGGCCAGATAGAGAGGGAGACCCAGCATACGAAGCAGGCTCTAGCTCTGAACTGTCATCACAGATCCCGACGGGGGCTCGAACTCACAAACCATGAGACCATGACCTGAGCCGAAGTTGGACACTTAACCAACTGAGCCACCCAGGGACCCCTTGTTATTTGTTTTAAAAGTCTGATCTTCAGTCTAGTACTAATTTACTTAAAAACATTTTTTAAATATTTATTTATTTTTGAGAGAAAGAGACAGTGTGTGCGTGTGCAAGGAGAGGGACAGAAAGAGAGGGGGACAGAGGATCTGAAGCGGGGCTCAGACTCATGAACTGTGAGATCGTGACCTGAGCCAAAGTGGGACACTTAACCTACTGAGCCACCCAGGGACCCAGTAACTTACTTTTATATTAGCTTTCAAAAAATGAATCTTCAGTTCTAAACGTTAAGTTATAATTCCAGTGGTGTTTCTATGTGTATACTCTCTGCCATTATTACTAAGGAAATCTGAAGAATCTTGCTTTCTTGATATTCCAAAACAAAAGTTTTGAAAAACTCTCCAAATGTTTATACAAAAAAAATTATGATTTTTGATACTGGAAAAATTTTCAATGCTTCTGAAGGATTTCTACATACATTATTTCAGAAATGGAAATAGTAACTTATTGATGTTTTCACATAAAAAATGTCATGAAGGTCAGACATTGATCTGCTTTCTCTTTCCTGTACTTGTACTGGAATAAAAACGTTTATTTAAAAGCTATCAATACTCACTGTTACTGTTGTTTCCTGTGTAATGTCATATATTTGCCTAAAAAGAAAACCTATTTACTTTTGAGGGTCCTTAAAAGGACAGCTAAATCTTTTCTATTTAACTCATATTTTTTATCTAAAATATTAGCATAATAAAATACAAAGAAAAATTTTAATTTTTTTCCTTATAGGTAATACTTATTATGAAAGTTACAGACCTGATATAGGGATACTTGCTTTAATAAATACAGGAGTTAAAGGTATTAAGTAAGACCTGCTCCCAAAATCTTAATCACAACGCTGGTCACGGTGACTTGTTTATTGATTAGTTCAAGGGATATTGGCTGACTTTTGACCATTGTAGTAATTTTCCATAAGAATCATGTTTGATTTTTCAGTTAAATGTCTGTATAGGCTGCATATCTTGTGATTTTATCACAGATGGATTCCTGGCTGATTACTTCATTTTCTTGACATAATAGGTGCTGCTTAGATATTACACTTTTCTGTAGCCTCCTTGTGGGTCCTTGGAGACAGGGGTGGTAAAGATAATTTCTCACCTTGGAGTTCTTTCTCTTCATGGGTAGTGTAATTCTATCTCTTCAAGTAATGGTTTTACTGAAAGTGACAGGTTTCTTCTTTGTTCCTTGCTACTTATGTCTTTTCAAATTTCTAGGAAGTGTAATTTCTAAAGCATGGTCACTGACTAGGTCACTATTGTTCCTGAAGTGGAAATTACTTTAGTGAAGCAGAAAGTTAGGCTTTTCTTGTATTTCCTACCTCTTAATTAATTTTGTCTTAAAAAGCATTTAGCAAATACCAGTTATGTGCCATATGTAGGTCCAGGTCTTCAAAATTCAGTGATGAGCAACATCATCTTAGTTTCAAGGTCATATTCCTAGTTCAGCAGAAGACACAGAAGGTGGAGGCCAATGATTCAACCCCTCATGATAACTAACTCATCCTCACACTGATCGTCACCCTCTTAAAAAATTAAGTGTTGTTGGTGTATATTTGCTTAATTAATAAATATTGAATTATGTAAAATTTTTAGGAAGTTGGTCAGATGAAAGATAAAGTCAAAAATATTATTCTCTTTTTAAAGAATAACCTGCTAATAATATACTCAGCTTTTATCTGTGATGCAGTTTTGGTGCCTAGATATGCAAAATGTTCTCCTTTGATTACTCAGTTCATTAATTAAAAAATCAAAACCATAAATGGTTATGACTAAAAGATACCTCTATTTTAAAAAATCAAATCATAACAATGGACAGAGAGAATGGTATAGTTGATACACACACACACACACACACACACATATACATACATATATACATATATCTCCACTGTGAGTGGGATATGATTATGTAATATATTGAAAATTGTTATTTATGATATTTTGAGGATGCACACCAATTCAAACTAGAGGTCCTGAACTGGTTAATGTTGGAGGTTAAATGTCAATTCCATACTTCTTTCCTGCTTCATTATTTCCTGTTTGCTATTCTCTGTAGATTTGTGTTTAAATATATTTCATATCTTTCTGAAGAAGAGTATATGCAGTGCCTGGGTGCCTCAGTTGCTTAAGCATCAGACTTTGGCTTAGGTCATGATCTCATAGTTTGTGAGTTCAAGCCCTGCATCAGGCTCTCTACTGTCAGGGCAGAGCCTGCTTCAGATCCTGTGTCCCTCTCTTTGTGCCCCCCCCCCCCCGCCCCTTCTCTCTCTGTCTCTCAAAAATGAACACAAAAAATTATATAAAAAAGAATATAATCTGTGATTTTATGTGTCAGCTTGACTGAGTCACAGAGTGCCCAGATATTTGATAAAACATTGTTCTAGGTATGTCTGTGAGGATGATTCTGCATCAGATTAACATTTGGAATGGTAGATTGCCCACTCCTAAATAAGACAAAAAAGCTAAGTTAGAATTTACACTCTCTGCCTGTCTTTCAGCTGTACATCAGTCTTCACCTTTGGATTTAGGCTCACACTGGAAATTACACCATTGATCCTCCTTGTTCTTAGGCCTTCAGATTCAGACTGGAACTTTATCATTGATTTTTTAAGTTTCCAGCTTGCCAACTACAATTCCTGGGATTTCTCAGCCTCCATACCCACATGAGCCAACTCTTTTTAGTAATATATATTATTAAAATATATATTATTGTATTATTATTATAGATTATAAATTTATATTTTATATACTTAAAAATAAATATGCTTTAATTTATAAAAAACTAAAATATAAATTTATAATATATATTTTAAGTATATAATATGTAATATATATTGAACATATAATCTATGATTTTATATATATGTTTTTCCCTGTTAGCTCTGTTTCTCTTGAGAACCTAGACTAAAACATAATCATTGCCTTTAGAATATGTTCCTAAGCAGTTTAGTCGGAGTACAATTGGGTAAATCTGAATCCAAACCTTTCGTTCTCCCTACATTCATCCACACATCTTTTCTCTCCAGGTTTCCCTCATATAAAATACTCAAATGTCAAGAGAAGCATTAAAGACATACAACATCGTCATAGGAAGTCCAGATCCCTCATCTAGTTTCAAATGCTCACTGGAACGTTGCTGTTAACATTGGGAATATATACAACTAAACATACTTTCACCTTTTTCCCCTCTATCTAAATTTCTTGTTTAAGATGGATATATAAACATCTTGAGAAGATACGATATGGCAATACTCATTCTCTATGGATTTTATATTTGCAAAGTTGCTTACTTACTACAATTTATTTATACCGCCAAATCAATATTCAAGGCACTTTCTTGGTCATTCACAGACATGCATGGAAATGCAGACAGTGGCAAATAATTTGAGTCATGCAATGCACATGTTCACTGCTGAGGTTGAACAAACAGACTTTCTGCCTTCTTGTTTCTGCTCTTTTATTACAAACAAATGTTCTTTTGTGATCTATTTTGTGCCATATTTTTTGCATTTTATGCTTTTCTTTGATTTTACTATATAAAATGGCCCCCAAGCATAGTTCTGAAGTGCTCTCTGGTGTCTCCAAGTGCAAGAAGGCTGTGATGTGCTTTATGGGGAACGTAAGTGTGTTACCTAAGTTTCATTCAGGCGCATGAGTTACAAGGCTATTCACTGTGAACTCAGTGTTAATCAATAATATATATTAAATCAGGTGTTTTAAACAGAAACACATAAAACAAGGTTATGTCCTGATTGGGTGGTGAAAATGTGACCAGAGGCTCACAGGAACCTAATTGTGTATTTCCCCTAAAAGCAATGGTTCAGAGTTCATGAATTCAGTGTTCATGACAATTGTATAGAACATAATTACCATGAGTAATGAAAATTCACTGTATGTGGTCAAGAATAATAAGAAAAAATTAGTAAATTTTTCCCCAGGTTCTCATTGCAATCCTTAGGCTTGTTATCTTGGATTTAACTTCTAGGGTACAGTTTCTCTATTTGTTTAATAAAAATGATAATTCCTTGAACTACTCTCTGAAAAGTGTAATTTTAAAGATTAAATGAAGTAATATGTGTAAGAGTGCTTTGTAAACGGAGATGCTATAACAGGAGCAGTAAGCACAATTTATTTAAGAATTGGAAACTATGGTAAGGATTTCATAATTACTACTGTTTACAAATGTTTAATAAGAGTATTCAATTCTTGATTTAGTAAGACCAGGAATTGCATTGTTCAGCTGTTGAAACAGTTTACATCTGAAATTCAAATTTCATTTAACTAGAAACATTGTCTCTTCTCTATGTTTTTCATGTTATTAAAATACATTACATTGTATAGGAGTAAAACTGAATATTAAAGAATATTGTGGGCTTGCATGTATTTGTATCTTTTGTTTTCTCTGCACCATCTCTGCTTAATTTACTAACACATAAATCTTTCCTATTCTCAGTGCTGCAAAGCCAATTTAGCAGAGGAAGAATGAAGCTGAATTCTGTTCTGCCTCATGCATCACTAACAAAATTGCTAGGCCAGTTAAGTTTTGATTGCAGAATATTTATTTTTGGTGACAGATGTTGCTGATGTAAGAACCTAGGCGATCACAGCTTGAATTAGTCCTGGGTTGAGGTTGGAAAAAAACTGAAATGGAAAGTTTTGCCAGAAGAAAATAACGCCACATCAAGACGACATTTTTAGCATTACATTTCTGATAGTATTTGTGTGGTGACTAGGATGAGCCTACATATGCAAGTAGACAATGGTTTTTAGTCAGAAGATGGACACAAACTTTTATGAAATCACATTCTTAAAATTCTTAAAAGTGAGGCTATGGAACCCAGGAGAAGTAGATTTGCTAGTTTCTAAGCACCTGTTTGGCTCAAAACAGGGTCTAGAGTGGAAACTAGTGACTAGAAATCATGTGGTTTCTGAGTGGAAGGGACAGCTTTATGTGCCCTTATATCTATCAAAACACTCAGCATATCCTATTATAATAATTGTTTTCCTTATCTTTGTGTCCCAGTCATCCACAGGTGACCGTAAGCATGTTTGTATGTAATAGATTTTCAGTAAGTGTCAGATGAAAAAAATTCTGCATAAGATAGAATTCCCCATATCTCCACTTGAATGCCCTCACGTGAGAGGAGAACAGACATTGGGATACTTGTCACTTCAGCAAGATCCTTCACAGTTCTATACACAGACGTTTTGTGGCCTCCAAATGAATCACTGAGAAAGATGCGTCAGAGGGAGGCCTCTGAGAAGAGCTTGACACTATGTGTTTTGCTACAATCCCACCTTCTCTCTTGAAAAAATAGCATTGTCCAAACCCATAGGATGTGCAATACTAACAGTAAATGGTGATGTAAACTCTAGACTCTGGGTGATTATGACGTGTTAATATAGATCCATCAATTGAATAAATATATTACTTTGGTGAGGCTGTGAAAAAAGGGAAAAGTTGCCTATATAGGGGTTTATGGGAAATAGGTGTATTTTTCACTCAGTATTGCTATGAACCTAAAACTGCTCTAAAAAATAAAGCTTATTAAAAAATAGCAAAAGGTTGTTGACCAAAATGGATCTTCAATTCTTAGTCTGCAGTTCTTGACATATGAAAAGGTCACTAGAAATCCTGTTTCTGATTCATTCCAAGGGTGAATCAAAGGATGGACTCCTGCAAAGCAAATTAGTGGAGGAGAAAACTCAGTAAGTTTGATTGATTGTTTTATCTGTCCCAATAGTACGTTAGCTTTTAAGCACTCTAAGGAAGATTCAGTTTAATATGAATTGCTCATGTTTAAATATCTATATAAATCTAATCCTTATTTTGAGATATATTAGAAGCGTGATTAAAATACCCAGTGAACCATACTTTAATTTTATCAAGTATATTTTGGATAGTTATATACTTGTGCATTTCATGATTCTATGGCAAGACAGTCATGCTTTTATTGCTTTCTCTTGGGAGAGGGCATTCACCTATTTGTTTCTGAAAATCCAAGTAAATGATTAGTGAGTCATGAACCAAAAAGCATGAGTTGTTTCTCTTCCAAAGACAATTTTCTGCTGTGCATAGTGTTTTTCAATAAACACTTCCACTTGCTGGAATATGGGACAATTTTCTTACAAATGTTGCTTGGAAGTGGACTTTTAAACATAGGGAATAAAAATACACACACACACACACACACACACACACACACACACACACAGACTCCTAAGTGCCAATAATAGTCATAATGATGAAATCTGACTTTCAGGTTAAACAGGTAGAGAAGTGATGGCTGTCATGCTCCTTGGTGATTGCTCAGGCTCTAGGTCATTTCAGGCAGGCAAAATCTCTGATCTGATATAACACTTCTTGCCTAATGAATGGCTAAGTCCCAAATGTCTGACAACTCTACATCTTTCTCATTTCCTTCAGACTGTGAGAGAGGAATAATGTGTAATTTAGTAATGTGAAAAGCTGACACATAGCTGTCAGATGTTTCATCTCAGCCTCCTTTCCATAGGAAGCACAATGTTGAGTTTGTTCTAACTTCCCCATGAGATTATTGATTTTATGTTGCCAGAGAGACTGGTGACCTCAGCTTAGTAAGGCAGACTTTTCCCGTGCAGGCAGAATGGCAACTCCTAATATTCAGGTATAATTACTGTGGGACCAAATGTCTTATACACATTTCTTGTTCCCTAGTGTGAGATACTACTGATACAAATCCAAAGTCAAGACTCATTTATTGGGGCCTGATTAAGAGCTAGGATTTAAATTCACAATTAATCCCAGGTTCATATGCTTGTGGTTCCCTGATAATTTTTGTAATGTCAATACAGGTCACTGTGTACTGGAGAAACCGAATCTAGTTATGAAAGGTGCAGCTGATAGCACCTTTAATTGAATTGGACTTCCGGCCGGGTATCTTAGAAGCAGAGCATTGACAAAGTGTCGTTTGCATACTTTAAATCAATGGACAAGCCAATAACAAATATTATATTACAGTAATGTGTATAATTTATTTTGTTATTTTCAATTACAAAAAATCTCCTGTTCACTGTACAAAATAAACCACCTTTGCTGGCTTTGTGTGTGTGTGTGTGTGTGTGTTTGTGTGTGTGTGTGTTTGTGCACATGCAGCCCATTAGCCTATTTAGCTCCTCTTGTCTAGCCATTCACTTGTAAAAGCTGCTAATTCATCAACAGAAAGTGGATACAATCTACATACCAAATGAGTTAGAGGCAGGGAAGCAGTGGATTGCCCACATCAAGTAACTTATGAATAATGTTTTACATAGCTTTGTTCTTTAATGGGTTGTATAAGTTCCTTCTTTATTGTATTGACCCTTGAGAAAGAAATTAAGGAGAAGTGAATGGTTGTGAAATATTTGGTATAAATAGCAACAGCAAGACAGGAGTATTTAAAAAGTAATGTCACATCAATGCCAGGTAGTTGAGGTGCAAACTTCTGTATCATCTGGTTGCTATCTAGAGAATAGAAATGTCAAACATTTGGCATTTCTTTTCTGGATTTCGATTCCATCTTTTCTCCCTCTCTCTAAGAGAGTGGTTTTAAGTAGAAGTACTTGCTTCAGCTAAGTGGAAATTCAAAAAACCCAGAAATAAATAATTTAAAACTGATATTCAGATGCAGAATATATGGAATTAACTATGAACCCCTGTTGGGAAAATATAATTACAAGCTAAACCTCTTCCCAATCCAGAAAAACTCTCCACAAAGGTAGAAGAGAAAGAAACAATTTTTATTCCTGACAAAGTATTAAACCAGACTGCAACGTGCATCACAGGCAATCAGCAAAGAGGTTACAGACCGAAAGAACCTTCACATTTTTTTTTTAATAGTTAAGTAGATACAAGCCATTGTGTATGCATTATTGAGACAAACGATAACTAGTCCTCAAGCAAGAGAAGTTGACAGTACTATTTGTCATACATAGTTCATCCTAGGTTCATCTTGTAATTGGGGTGACCACGGGTGTTAGCTAATTGGCTTTATTCAAATGAAAAAGAAATCTCTCATATCTTTATGACAAAAGGAAGTTTTGGAGCTTGGAGCAAGATGGCCATTGAGTTAGCCTTCTACATCTACAGTAAGGGGAGGAGACTATCTCTCTGCATCTTTAGATTTCAAAGAGATGGTTCCCAGGTCCTTGAGAAATGCATTCCTGGTTCTTAAAGCTGGCAAGAGTCTTATTAGCTTTTTTTTTTTAAGGTTTATTTATTTTTACGAGAGAGAGAGAGAGAGAGCGAGCAGGGGAGTTGACAGAGAGAGAGGGATACAGAGGCTCTGAAGCAAGCTCTGTGCTGTCAATGCAGAGCCCGAGGAGGGGCTTGAACTCACAAACCGGGAGATCGTGACCTGAGTCAAAGTTGGATGCTTGACCAACTGAGCCACCCAGGCACCTAGAGTCTTATTTAGCTTTTAAAGAGATTTATATACATTTCAAAAAGACACAGAAATAAATTCCAAGTTTTCTAAGGTAAATGCTTTAAGAAAAGGAGGGGGTGAGGGGAGAGTCTCTTCCTTTATTTTCATCAGGGAGAGTTAAGCCTTTTACTTTTTAGTTAGTATTTGCCCTTGTGAACATATATTACTATAAAAGTAATATCACACTTTTCTAATGATCTCCATTACCTTTTCTACCTTTTGTTGGGCAAGTTGCAGCCATCTAAATATCCACTAAGTTTATAGTAGAACATAATGGGTGGCCATCATTTCGTATCAACGTCTTGTTATCAGGCAGTCAATTGAAAGATACTTGTAGGGAGGAAAACTTGTCCCTTTTCCCTCCTAGATTCTTTGGCTGGTCTAATAATTAAATTGATATAAAACAAATTAACAGGGGAAAAACAAATTTAATTTTGTATGTACAGGGCCCCCAAAGATATAAAGCTCAGAGAAGTGACCAAAGCAGGCAACTTTAATCTTGACAAGAAACAATAAATTTGTGAAGGATTGGTGAGACAAAGAGGTTTGGGCTTGGCATAGTAAATTAGTGAAGAAGTAACAAGGTTTGTTTATAGTGCCTTCTCAGCCCTAAATTCCCTGTCTCTGGTTTTGAGAAGGCCTTCTACTCTCCTGGTATAGGAACAGTACCTTTCACATGGGAGATTTATTTTCTGCCTTGCAGGGGTAGTGCAAAGGAAGGTTAGAGTGTCCTTACTTTGACTGTTTCTTGGGCTACTCTAATTCATTAAATAATCAGATTGCCAAAGTGGCACACTCTGGGGTGGCACACTGTTCCCCCTGCCTCAGTACAGATCAAATGTCCAGTGTTTAATATACATAGCTTTAATTGTTTTAAGTCTTGAGGACAAACCCATCCTTTGGGCTATTTCTTTTTTTCCACTAGGTCTAAATCAATAGTTATACTATTGTAATAGTTAATTACATCTGTATGCAGTTACCTTTGTTTATCTATCCATAAACAAAGTAGAGAGAACTTGTCCTTCTAAACTTAATAGACTAATATTAGACCTTTTTGCAGTCAGTATTTGTAAATGCGAGATTTCTGTTTTTCTGTTAATTGGAGTTTTTTTTTCTTTTCTATGTTATCTTTCCAATCAAACTAGTTAACAACATATTTTTTGCTTGAAATTTAGGGCTTAGGTACCTGTTTGCATATTAATTACTTTTACTTTGATATTGTCAAAAGTTACTAATGAATTTGGTCTCAGTGTTACTCTATCAATAACAATTAGATTATTGGACTTTAAGTTCAGATCCTGCTTATACTGAGAGTACGATTTACAGCTGATTGTAAATGAGACTGTGGGGAACAATTACTGGGTGTACAGAAAGAAAGAGAAATTCAATAGATAACATGTTTGTTATCTAGTGAAATGTGATTCTTTAAGTAATTGAAATAACCTACTTAGTCAATGGGTTACCTTGAAGAAGCTATTAATTGCTATCAGTCCCAGGTGTATTATCTGTAAGATGGGAATCATAATTCCCGTATTGTGAAATTATAATGAGGATAAATTGAGAAGATGTATATAGGGACTAAAAACAGATTGTAGCACAAGATGAATGGTAACTAAAGAGGCTACCAGCATAGGCTTATGCCTTCAACCTAGGATTTTGAGCATTCCCATTAATGCGAGGACCATGCCCCATCAGTTTTCCTTCTTTTGCTCATACCAGCATGTTTCCCAATAGTATCTTTCCTTTAGTCTTCAGGTATATCTACATCCACTCTGTCAAAAACAAATTATACATGTATGTATATGTATATACATATATATACAGCAACTTAACCTGACCTATTTAAAAGAAATGTTTCCCAATAGTATCTTTCTTTTAGTCTTCAAGTATATTTACATCCTTTGTGTCAAAAACAAATTATACACACACACACACACACACACACACACATACAGCAACTTAACCTGACTTATTAAAAAAAAATTAACATTAGTAAAGTATGATTTTTGCATAATTAAATGTACTCATTTTAAATAAAACTTAGTTTTTGTGAAAAACATATATGTATATATATATATTTAACACCACCACCACATTCAAGACTTACCACAAATAGTCTTTTATGCCTCTCTTCAGTCAATAACCATCTCAACTTCTGCCAGAGGAAACACCAATATCTCCTTTCTGAATTTGTAGAACTTCATTTTTAGGATTTTCATATAAATGGAATCCCATAATATATACTGTTTTGTGTCTGCCATCTTTTTTTTACTATACTAATTTTGAGTTTTATCCATGCTGTTGTATCCTCCTTTTATTACCAACTACTATTCCATTATATTGTTTGTATCCTCCTTTTATTACCAACTACTACTGGTAGTTGTATCCTCCTTTTATTACCAACTACTATTCCATTATATTGTTATATCATAATTTGCTTATCCATTTAATTGTCATTGGATACTTGGGTGTATTTGGATGTTTTCAGGTTGGGCTATTATAAAAAACCTGCTACCAGTGTTTGTGTGGACTTATGTTTTATTTCTCTTTGGTAAATATTTATTTTTTTAATGTTTATTCATTTTTGAAAGACAGAGACAGAGCACAAGCAGGGGTGGGGCAGAGAGAGAGGGGGACACAGAATCTGAAGCAGGCTCCAGGTCCTGAACTGTCAGCACAGAACCTGATATGGGGCTCTAACCCACAAACCTGAGATCATGACCTGAGCCGAAGTTGGACACTTAACCAACTGAGCCACCCAGGTGCCCCTCTCTTTGGTAAATATTTAGGAATAGATTGTTAGATCATAAGATTATATATATTCAACTTTATAAGAAACTGTTGAAATATTTCCCAAAGTTGTTGTAATATTTATGTTCCCATCAGCATATGAAAGCTCCAGTTTCCACCATCACTTGGTATTGTCAATCTTGTAAACTTCAGTCATTCTAATTTATGTGGACTAAAAGTACTTTGTGGTTTTAATTTGAACCCCCCACACACCTTTTTTGGTTGTTTTTCTGAGACTTGAAATTTGTTGCTTCATTTTTTCTGAGGAATAAACCCCTCATCTCTTACCTAGTTTGGGTGTAAGTTGTCTCTGGAGGAAGACAGAGGGGATCTGGGTAACCTAACTTCTTTTAAAGACTTTGAGCTGAGGGCTACCCCAATTCATCCTGCCCCTCTGTGGTTTCTGTGCCTCAAATTCTGAGACTTATAGGGAGATTTCTGCAGCCCAGACAGCTTTCTTCAACTGGTCATCCTCCTCAACAAGAACTTAGTCTCAGCTTTCTCTGTGCTATGTCAGTTACCCCTTATCCGTCTGCTTTCTGTTGTCCAAAACTTTGTTGACAGCTCTCAGCTGTGGCTGTCTTCTCTCTAGTTCTGTTTGTTCTTATGGGTTTATTACTTTTTAAAAAAATTCTTTAATTCATTTAGAGGAAGGAGAAAAAAGCACATTGAGTTCTGCTCCTCATTTATATCCCTTAACTTTTCATCCTTCTCACTTCTGGCTTCACTATTCCACACAGAAGTTGTCAATCACAATGCTCATAATCTCTTTATGCTTAGTTTTAGTTGATTTTACTTGTCTCAACCAAACCTCATTTCCTTCACCAAAACTCCTTTTGTCCTTCGTATCTATGTCTCAACTTGGTATGTTTCCCTCAAACTTCTCTTTCATTCCTTTTTTTTGTCTTACTCACTGGTTCCCCTTTCTCCAACCCTTAAATTATATGAACAAGCCTGTATTGGGGAGATGTCAGCATATTTATATTTCCAGTGGCTCTCTGATACAAGTTATTTCAGTAAAACTCCATGAGGATTTGGCATCACTACTCCTCAATAGCAGCCTAATTCTCTAAGGGAAGAGAGTTATTGCTCTATATGCATTGTTGCCTGAGCTCTGCAAGATAAAATGTAGAAGGGAGCTTCGTGATAATTCTCTCTAAGGTTCTCTGGTTTCTTTGATTCCAAGAAACTGTCTCATATATATAATGTGTTGACAGTGAGAAAATTGACCATTTCAAGCAAAATCTAAACCTGGGGATAAAAAAAAAGACAAAATGAGTCCTTTTTCATTTCCTTTCAGAAAAGCACAATTTAAAAACTCTCCTGGCTGGAAAGAGAAGATCCTGGTCATGAAAATCTCACAAGATTCTGCGTAATTTTGCTGTGAACCTAAAACTGCTCTAAAAAATAAGTTTATTAAAAAACAAAGAATCTCACAAGGATGGTATAAAACTGGAAAATATGCTTTAGGGAATAATCAAGCAATTAAATTCTCAACTTTAAAAATGTCTAGGGTGTCATAGAAAAAAATTGATGATTATCTTAAGATTCATTTTCTGAATTCTCTTTAGTTAGCAAATTGGGAGACTTATAGGGACATAGAACAAATTTAAAATAAACTCAGATCTCCAGTTTTGGGTCTGAATTGCTCAGCAATGCATTTGTATGATTTGATAATTTCAGAGAAATTATTTTTATTATTATTTGTTTTAGTTTTTAACTAAAACCAGTCCTTTTTTGTTGGTGTGCCAGTAAGACATTGACTTCTAAGATGCCAGTTAATTTGTATTTATAGTAAACTTCTCTGACAGATACTGTCAAATGTTCTTGATGGTTAACATTTCTTACCATAGCTGTCAAATGACCAGGTCATATCAAGCTTCCTTGTACTTAGGAAGAACAAATTGTTCTACAGAAAATGAAGGGAGCTTAGAATATTTGGCAGACTGGGGATGGTATGTGGAACCTTTCACCTTTAGGTAACTGAGGCGAATCTTAGGTGGTGGTGTGTAAAGCTTATTGGAAACCAAATGATGATCTCTGACTTATGTTCTTTCTAAAAGGAGGGTTAATGAACTATACTAAGATTATTTTATAATAATATGCATATTTAGCATGAAAGTCCTGGTTATTGGAATTAATGTTTTCTATATGATATAGGAGTACTCTGTACTATTAGCACAGAGCCCAACGGGGACTTGATCCCACCAACTGTGAGATCATGACATGAGTGGATATCAAGAGTCAGTCAGACCCTTAACTGACTGAGCCACCCAGGTGCCCCAGGAGTGTTTCAATTTTTATGTAGCTGCATTTCTATATAGGGCATTCTTTTCTACAAAATATGAAAATAATTAAAGAGAATAATTTTATACTTTGTCTAGCAGAACTGATTTTCTTTTTTTTATTTTTCAATGTTTGTTTATTTTTGAGAGACAGAAAGAGACAGAGTGTGAGTAGGGGTGGGGCAGAGAGAGAGAGAGAGACACAGAATTCAAAGCAGGCTCTGGGCTCTGAGCCGTCAGCACAGAGCCTGACGTGCAGCTTGAACCCATGAACCGTGAGATCATGACCTGGGCCAAAGTGTGCCGCCCAACCGACTGAGCCACCCAGGTACCCCCACGAACTGATTTTCTTGATCAGGGATCACTTCCTGTGAGGACTTCCCTTCATGTTGTGGTTTTTCTACTTCTTACTACATGCAGGGAGATTAAGAATTTTCTTAATTCTTAATCATGTTTGAAGAAAATGATCTCATTTCATCTCTAAAATATTTTCTTGTACCTATGTATACATTTTTTGACATATGAATAAATGAAGTGTTTTACATAAATTAATCTTTCAGTTAACTTCATAAATATTCCTGTTTTCCTAAGCACAGAATATTAGGCATAGCTGTGGTAGCAAATTATATCTTATTACTATTTATTTTAATTTAATTTTTATTTTTTATAACAAATGAATCTAAGCTTAGTGAATAATAATGATTGAACAAACATTTGTTGGGGTACCATGGATACCGAATGTGTCTAGAAATACTGTCAGATTGAAGCTTGATCTTATTAGAATACCTATTATCTAAGGGTAAATCAGAGGTGGAAGTGATGTGTGGGGAAAAGGAGAGGGTGTGAAAATCTTACCCAGACTTCACTTCTCATTACCATCTTGCATCCCCTTTGCATCAATCTTTTTTATTAGCCTATATTTCGGTTTCTTATCACCTTCTTCTTAAGATAAATTGCCTCATCCTTATCCTTGTGTCCTCTCTAACACTTTTTAAAAAAATCTTTTATTTATTTGTTTTCAGGGACAGATTATGAGTGGAGGAGGGACAGAGAGAGACACACACACACACACACACACAGAATCTGAGGCAGGCTGCAGGCTCTGAGCCATCAGCACAGAGCTTCACGTGGGGCTCAAACCCACGAACCGTGAGATCGTGACCTGAACCTAAGTCAGACACTCAACCAACTGAGCCACCCAGGTGCCCCATCTCTAAAACTCTTCTAATTGGCTCTTCTGTCTCAAGATACAGGAGCTGCTAACACATGTCTTTGGCCTTGATAGCCAATTAAGGCTATTAAACATGCTCAGTGTTCCTGCTTAGAGCCTTCTTTAATCTCTCTCTCTCTCTTTTCTGTTTCTTTTTACTTCTTTCTGTAACATTTGACAGTGTTTACTACTCTACTTTTTAGTCTGTAGTATACTACAGTTCTATTCTTTCCTGCTGCTCTACTTACTTCATTAACTTCTATCAACTTAGGCTTTTTGTTTTTTCCTACGCACCCTTTAAGTGTAAATATTGAAAGTGTTCAGGGTTCTCTTTCTTCCTTTATTATTTTATCTTATCAAATTAAATTAAAAATTTCTGAAGCCTACCCTATGTTAAGTACTGTGTTATAAGAAACAGAAGATCTGGTCTTGCCTTCAAAGAGTCACAATCCAGTGAGGGAGATAGACAAGACATTAAAGCATGAGAATATAGCACAGTACTGGGCTATCTAGAAGAGGAGCTATATTTATTTAAGTGTGTGAATCCAGGGAGAGGCTTTATTCCATCTGTTTCCAATGGATTCCTGTAAAGGTGACACTGGAATATTGGGATTTATAATAAGACATATATATTTGGTCTTTGTCCTGTTTCTGACATAGAACTCCTAAAATCTTTAGTATTTCTTATGATGAGAGTCATAAACGTGTCTTGTTATGTTAATGAGGTGACTTTTGGAAAGCACCTAGGATGGGAGCTGATTGCCAGTGAAGTCAACAATGTGGTTAGAGGGTTAGTACTTTTAGTCCCACCCCGACTCCTGGGGAGGAGTGAAGGGCAGTAGCTTGAGTTCAATTGCCATTGGCCAATGAGTTAGTCACTCATCTCTATGTAATAAAGTCTTTATATAAATTCAAGGTGGGTGGGAGAGTTGCCGAGTTGATGGACTTTTGGTGAGAGTGGCCGTGTTCCTTCCCGTGTACCTCACCCTGTGCATTTCTTTGATCTCTTTTTGCGATAAGCCAGTAATCTAGTAAGTAAAATGTTTCTTCGAGTTCTGTAAGCTGCTCTAGCAAATTAATTTAACCCAGGGAGGGTATCCTGAGAACCTCTGATCTATAGCTAGTTGGTCAGGAGCCCAGGTGATAACCTATACTTCCCATTGGCATCTGACTCACGGGAAGTGGGGTGGGGAATAGTCTTACAGGATTAAGCCCTTAACCTGTGAGTCTGATGCCATCTCCCAGTAGGTAGTGTCAGAATTTAGTTAAATTACTGGACACCCCACTGATATTGGAGAATTGCTTGATAGGGGATACCCTCCCCCAATGGAATTTGCAGGTGACAGTTGAATCCTAATAGAAGGATCTTCAGTTTTAATTGGTACTAGAATTATTTTACACGTGAAACTGGTTTTGAAGGCCTGAGAGTTATCAGGTGGAAATGGAGTGGTGGTGGAATGAGATGAATGTACCAGGCAGAGGAAACAGGTTCTGCACAGGCTCTGTGGACTTGTGAAAAGACAGGATCACCTGTTGAACTATAGTGGATTAATATGATTGGAACATGGGATAAGTCTGGGGGAAGAGAAGAAGAATGAGAGTGGTGTTAGAAGCAAATTTATAAAAACCCATGTATGACACATCCTAAAATTTATGTGCCGGGTTATAGCTGTTACCCCTTGACTTTGATCTGAGGAACATTTCTTTCTTTTTCATGAAAACACACTCACCAATTCAATAAGGAGAAGCCCACTGAATAAATGGAATTTACTGAACATAGTGCTTTTCTGGTGGCCTATTTAATAAAATTGCTGAGCTCTTCTAACAACCAAATCATTACTAATTTAATTCTTTTGATCCACACCCTAACACATACATGTTCAGGATTAAAAAAAAAAAGAGCAATAATATCTCACATACCATTTGAGCCATTCTGCAGAATCAGATTTATACAAACAAAAGTAAAAGGATTTAAGTATATATGCTCAGGAATGATAAATGTCCTGTTGAGTGTAGCAGCAAAAAAGAAACCAAGAAATCCTGAGTGTCTCAATAGCAGAATGCTTGAATAAATGGGATATCTGTTTTTTTTATGATTTATTATACAGCAGTTAAACAAATCCTACATTAGATCTATTGATTTAAGGGATTACCATGGTGTTTTGTTAAGTGAGAAGAGAATGAGCTGATGATGGCCTTGGTATGCCAATACCTCCCTTACTCAAGTTTTGGGGTGACACCTTATTCAGGAATGACTTGAATTGTATTTCCATTCATGTTTTGGCTGATATTTTCTTTTTTCTCCACGTTGGATCTCCTTTCTCTTTGAATGATGGCCTTCTCTACATCACTAATTTGTGCTTGTGATGTATTGTTTCTTACTGATGTTAGGATTGCAAAACTAATTTCAAAAAGAGCATGGTTTCTTCACTTTTAATTTCTCTGCATTCATTTAGTGTTTAAAGTACACTTTTCTCCCCTTCGATCTCATCAAATTTCAACTACCACATTCCTATTTCTCTAGATGATATATTATTTGCATCTGCACAGATCCACATAATGCTAAAACCCTGGAGGTGTGATTATCCTGAAACACAAATTAACATTTGCATCAGCTGTCTGCAAGGGAGGTGAAAAATGCTTTTGCAGTGTTGCTGCCCTGGAAGAAGTTTAATAAATTTTCCTAAATATAGATAGAGAAGAATACTTTCTGACTTAACTACTATAAGATTTTTTTTATTATTATTCAGAGGCTTTTCCTTTTGACTGTCTTCACTTTTTCATTACCATATGTTCCAGAATGAGAAATTAAAATCATTTTACTTTGTGTTTTTGCTGTTTGCATCTTTAAGTGGGCATCATTAAATATTTTATGGAAATTGTTCAAATTAAGTAGTAATTAAAGGAGCCTGTTTCCTTTTTTTAAAAATTTTTTTTAAAATGTTTATTTATTTTTTGACAGAGACAGAGAGAGAATGTGAGTGGGTTAGGGGCAGAGAGAGAGGGAGACACAGAATCTGAAACAGTCTCCATCCAGGCTTCGAGCCATCAGCACAGAGACCGATGTGGGGCTTGAACTCACAGAACTGTGAGATCATGACTTGAGCCGAAGTCAGACGCTCAACCCACTGAGCCACCCAGGCGCTCCAAAAGAGTCTGTTTTCTAAAATCGTGCGTGGTATTAATGATCTTTTAGATGTGATTTTCAAAATTCCAGTATTTTTCTTTCCTTTATACTTTCCTACAGAATATTGTATATGTGGGCTTGAGCCTGTTAGCATTTGATAGGAAAATGTCTTCAAGACACAGTATTCAGACTGGCTCTGCCAGACCTCTGGATTTCTTCATCTTGCTTTTTCCTCACATTTTTTGGTCATCTTATAGCTCCTGTAACCTAATCATATACTGAATAAGACAACGGGAAAGATCTTAAACTCAAATGGTCTGTTATTTTTTCATGTGTTTAAAAAGTAGGTTAATGGTATAAGAAAAACTGAAATAATGTGCTAAGATATTTTAGATTGTCTACAATTTTAAATCACTCAGGTTACCCTTCTTTCTCCTTTCTCATGCGGAATTTCAAGTACTATCAATTGAGTCAATTATATTTTCCATTTTGTTAATTTTTTCCTCAGAGTCCTAATTTTTTTATAACCTTGGACCTGTTGATCTACTGTAATGTGCATGGTCTTCAGCCATTTCTGAGAAAGCTGTAGCAGACCAATCTTTGTTTTTCTTCTATGCTCTACTTAATGAAGATTATGAAGAGGCTTGTAGTAGCACTGCCATTTGTGATTTCATTATTGTTATTAAGTGCGTGCCAGTTTTTTTTTCATACGGTCACTGATGATTGGGGCTTTAGCTGTTCTATATAATAAGGATAGAAGTCTTTGAAAACACTGTCATCTTTGAACCTAATTAAGTACAGAATGATATAACCATTATTAATGAATGACTCCTTTTTTTTCAGTTTAATTTAAAATCTAGAGCTTTTCTTTACTTCCCCAAATAATTGTACTTGTGGTCAAAAGCATAATAAGTTAGAATATTGATTAATTGTGGAGAAAACCATAAATCTCATTTTCATCATTATTTATATTATTAATACCATAGAAGAATCACATGAGAGAATAGGCATGGTAAGGCCAAGTTGTACATAGCCATTACTTGGTCAAGTTTCTTTGAGATTTGGATATATTCTCTCTCAACTCTCAGAGCTAATGCTAAGTGCAGGGAAGGCAAAGCAGAAAGCTCTGATCCCAAGTTAGCTTACTCAGGCACCAGAGACCCCTCTTCCCATCCAGGTTTTCTTTCAGGAAGCAATATCTGGTTGAAATTCACAAACATTTTGTGAATTTAATATTGTATACAGACTTGGAAAGATATTTTTCCCCTTGTACCATAATGTTGTCAGCTGTGTTTATGAATTCTGGTGACCTTGGAGAGTGTATTTTTCCCTTTGGTACCCATCAGGAACAGAAAGACTCCAAGAAAATATTGCATTCATAAGGGACAGTTTGAATGTAACCAAACAGATGTTTCAAAAACATACTTTTCTTAATCAAATATGGTCTGTGATGCACAGAATATCACAGGGTTTGATAAAAGCCTAGACTACAGACGCCTCATTGAGCTGAAATACAAGTGTGGCATGGCTTGTTAACAGAGCTTAACAGCTTGTATACTCTTTCACCCTGTTACATGCCTAATAGAGTAATAAAAATGTATGAGGGATAAAAAAAAATGTTCTTATTTGTGAAACACAAAATCTCTGCTGTGAATTAGAATACTTTTTGGAGTTACAACTACATTTTTTGTACGTAATTTAAACTGCAACTAACTAGCAGTTTGTAGAGAGCTAATGCACATGCATGTATGTTTTATTTACATTTGTGTGTCTATTTACCTTTCACCATCATTGATACACATGCACACTTTGTTTTTAACCAGGATAAGGTTTTCTTTCTAAATTAAGTTTTTAGTAAAGTGACTGTTTTATTAATAGGCCTCTCAGCACTCCCACCCACCCACCAAGAAAACAGCCAAAAATATTTAGAGTTTTAAATAAATTAAATCTTTTGTTAACATGCCTCATTATTTAGCCACTACTTGTGAGAATGAAACGATGTGTATTGTTAAGGATGAAAACACTTTCCAAATGTTGGCACTATTATCAAACTCTTAAAAATAACTTAAAAGCAGCTCATAAAAATTTGTATCATAATATTTGAGTAGTTATTGCATTTCCCCAGACATTTCCCCTGCATTAGGTTTGCCAAGGTAATAAGGAACAGAAAGTTTGTTTAACTCTTTTTCCTAAAGTGGGATGAATGACTTTTAGAGACTAACTTCCTGCTGTGGAATGATCTATTCTAACTATACAGGTCAAAATTGACTTTTGTAATCACTGAAGAGTTACAAAGAAAATGGTAGCTAAATATCCATGAACCAAAATACATTTCCCTCCCTTCTTTTCCCCTTTTATTTCTAGTATTCACAAACCTAGGGTAAACCTTAATAGGTAATTCATATTTTTTCAAAATTACAATTTTATTTTACTATTATTATAATTTCACAATGTATGTAATAACCTTTTTTTCTAAATAACAGGGTTTTAGAAATTATTGCAGTTAGTTCAAGTTTATATATTCAGATCTTGCAAGAATTGGAGATCTATGCTAAAAATATATTTTTTGGTGCAGTGCCCAACTGGCTCAGTCTTTGGAGCATTCAACCCTTGATCTTGGAGTTTAAGTTCCAGCCCCACATTGGATGTAGAGACTATTTGAAAATGAAATCTTTATATATATATATATATATATATATATATATATATATATATATATATATATATATTTCTTTTAGATACTTTTTGTTTTAGATAGTACTATAAATTTCATGATATGAGTATTTCATTAATATATAAATTTGAAATTTAGAAATGGATATTTTTATGAGCATGTCATTTTTCATGATTATGAGCATAATGCATGGTCACTGGCAAATAAAAACAAAACAAAACTCTACAAATATAGGAGGATCCATTACTCAAATTAGGTCTATCCATCTAGGAATAACCACTGTTATGGTTTTTGATATATACATCCAGACTTTTCTAATATACCTCTATATGTTAGATGTATATTAATATCAACATTATTCTATTATTTTACTGATATATTTGATGACATGTATTTATTACACATGTATTTACATGTAAACATATGTACCTATATAATCCAAAAAGGTTTTATAGTATACAGATAATTTTATAACCAACCTTATATTTGCTTATGGGAATTAAGAATAAGAGCTAGAACTTGAGTCTTTATAAGAAGGTAGAGAAGACAGCCATGCCATTAGTTTAAGCTTTTACTTTATTCTTTTACCAAAAAAAAAAAAATTCTTACCCTATAAATACAGTAAAAGAAGAATAAAGAAAAATCATTCTATTTAAATAAACTCTAATAAGTCTGTGTTCTCAGTTTTACCCATTATACCATTTATAAACTATATCTATCTTAAAGCCTTCTTTATTTCTTCCTTTTCCTTGAAATATTACAGGGATATATATATATATATATATATATATATATATATATATATATATATATAAATATATTTCCATATATATATAAATATATTTCCATATATATATATATATATATATATATATATATATATTCTCCTGCCTTATATCAATATTTATGATGGTTGAGGACATGGTAGGTAGGCAATTAATAATGAATTGATAATGTATATGGTACCTTTCTGGGATGGGACATCTCTGTTCATATAAACATGAAGGCTTCAGGAGCAGTGACATTTTCTTTACTTGTGAATCCCATGAGCATTTAATGAATGAAATATTTATTTCAATCCTTTTATGGCCTTGCAGAATATTTCAGAATATCCTCCAAAAGTATATAGAAGAAAATCTGCTTTTTTGGAAAATTCTGCTTTTGGATGTGGAGGGAGACGAGGCCTATAAATCTTTTTAGTCTCTTAATATTTTTATTTTAAGTTTACTTAGATATTGTCCTTTTAAATTATAGGCATCCAAAAATAATAAATAATGTAGAATCTTGTATCATGCGAATAAGGAGCTATGTTTATTTTTTAATTATTAAATTTTTATGTTGCTGAATAATGTGTATACACTGAAAATTCAACTAATTGAATTTTGAAAATTGAATTAGTTTGAAACATAAAAACTAAAACTTTCTGTTACATTAATCCAGATGCATTACATCCATCTGTAGCAAGCATTGAAATCTTTTCTTTAAAAAATATTTTAATTTTAATTTTAATAGACTATATTTTAGAGTAGTGTTATTTAGATTCACAGAAAAAAATGAGTGGAAAGTACTGAGATTTCCTATATTCTCCATACCTCCATATACAGACTCCCTCCTTCACTCTCAAAGTCTCACACCAGAGTGATGCATTTGTTGCAATAGATGAACTACATTTCCACATTTTTATCATTCAGTGTATAGTTTACGTTAGTGGCCACTCTTGGTGGTGTATGTTCTGTGGGTTTGGACAAATGTGTAAGTACTAGCATCTACCATTATAGTATCATCCAGAGTAGTTTCACTGTCTTAAAAGTCATGTGTGCTGTACCTATTCATTCGTCTCTTCCCTACACCTGGCAACCACTGATCTTTTTAATGTCCACAGTTTTGCTTTTTCCAGAATGTCATAGGGTTGGAATCATATAGTATACAGCCTTCTCAGATTGCCTTCTTTAACTTAGTAACATGCATTTAAGGTTTCTCCATTTCTTTTTATGGCTTGATAGCTCATTCCTTTTTGGGAACTGAATAATATTCCTATTCCATTGTCTGGATGTACTACAGTTCATTTATCCATTCATTAACTGAGAAACATCTTGGTTGCTCTCAAGTTTTGGCAATTATGACTAAAGCTGCTATGAACATCTGTGTGCAGGTTTTTGTGTGGACATAAGTGTTCAAATTGTTTGGGTAAATACCAAGTAGCATAACTGCTGGATAATGTGATATGAGTATGTTTCACCAAACTATTTTCCAAGGTGGCTATGCCATTTTGCCTTCTCACCAGCAAGGAATGAGAGTTCCTGTTGCTCCCCATCTTGGCAGCATGTTGTCAGTGTTCTGGATTTTGGCTATTCTAATAGATGTTTTAGTGGTGTGTCATTGTTTTAATTTATAATTCCCTAATGACATATAATGTTAAACTTCTTTTCATAGACTTATTTTCCATCTGTATATATTCTCTGATGAAGTTCAACCCTTTAGGCTATTTTTCAATTGGGTTGTTTTTCTTATTGTTGAAGTTTAAGATAACAGTCTTGTAAGATAGATCTTCTACAAATATTTTCTGTGTCTTCTTGTCTTCTTCAATTGTCTATGTCATATTGTGTGAGTATGGAAATTATATCTTTCAAGGATTTCATCCATATTATCTAAGTTACAAAATTTTGGGGCCAAGGTTGTTCATAATATTCCTTTAATGTCCATGGGATCTATAGTGATGTCCCTTTTTTCCATTTCTGAAAAAAAAATGATTTGAGGTATTTACATTTTATCTCTTTTCTTCCCAGTTAGCCAATTAGAAGCTTATCAATTTTATTGATCTTTCAAATAACTAGCTTTTGCTTTTGTTGGTTTTCTCTATTGATTTCCTGTTTTTTATTTTATTGATTTCTGCTGTAATTTTATTATTTATTTTCTTTTTCTTTGATTTTCATTTACTCTTCCTTTCATAGCTTCCTAAAGTGGAAGCCTAGGTTACTGATGCTAGATCTGTGGTTTTTTTTTTTTTTAAATAAATGTGTTCAGTGTTCTAAATTTCCCTATAAGCCCTGCTTTCCCTGCATCTTACAAATTTTGATGAATTGTATTTCTATTTTCATTTAATAGAAAATATTTAAAAATTTCTCTTGAGATTTGTTCTTTGACACATATATTATTTACAAATGTTTATTAAACCTCCCAAGTATGTTGGGATTTTCTAACTATTATTAAGCTACTGATTTCTAGTTTAATTCCATTGTGGTCTGAGAGCAGACGTTGTATTATATCTATCCTTTCAAATTTTTTAAGGGGTGTTTTATGGCTCAAATGCAGTCTAAGTGAATGTTGTATGTAAACTTGTGAAGAATGTATATTCTGCTGTTATTGAATGAAATAGTTGCTAGAAACAGTTGATAGTTATATTCAGTTGATTGGTGGTGCTGTTGAGATCAACTATGTCTTACTGATTTTCTGCCTGCTGATCTGTCCATTTCTGAGAGAGGGGTGTTGAAGTCTCCAATTATAGCAATGGATCCATCTAATTCTCCTTACAGTTTATCTTTTTTTTTAATTTACATATTTTGACACTCTCTTGTTAGGTGCAAACACACTAATGATTACATCTTCTTGGAGAATTGACCTGTTTATTATTATATAATCCTTTTTTTCCCCAACAACTTTACTTGCTCTGAAATCTGCTTTGATTGAAACTAATATAGCAACTCCTACTTTCTTTTGATTAGTGCCACCATGGTATATCTTCCTTCAAGAATTTACCTTTAATCTACATGTTTTCATATTTAAAGTGCGTTTCTTAAAAAAAATTAAAGTGGATTTCTTGTATACAACATATAGTTAGTTTTTTTTTTTTGAACCACTCTGATAACGTCAGTCTTTTAACTGACGTATCTCTACCATTGATGGTTGAAGTGAGTATTGATATAGTTGAAGCAAAAGCTACTATATTTGTTATTATTTTATATTGATTGACCTTGCTCTTTATTCTTTTTGTCTTCCACTCTTCTCTGCCATATGCGGTTTTATTTTACCATTTTATATGATCCCATTTTCTTTCCTTTTTAGCATACAAGTTAGACTTAATTTTTTTTGAGTGCTTGGCCTAGAATTTACAATACATATTTACAACTAATCCAAGCCCACTTTAGGATAACGTTATACCAGCTCACAGATAGTGTGAGTGCCTTCTAATATCAAAATTACCTTAATTCCTCTCTCCTAACCCTTATTGCTGTCTCTCATTTCTTTTATACAATAAGTATATGTAGTGAATACATCGTTAGATTCAATGTATGAACAAACATTAGATCAATTTGAACAAACCTTAGATCGATTATGAATAAGAAAAATAGCAGTTTTAGTTTTAATTAAAAGTTTTAATTTCATCTTTACCTATTCCTTCTCTGATTATGTGGATTCTAGTTTCTGACTGATATAATTTTCTGCCTCTATGAAGAACTTTTAACATTTCTTTCAAGACAAGTTTTACTGGCAACAAATTCCCTCAATTCTTGTTTGTCTCAGAAAGTCTTTATTTCTCTTTCACTGTTGAGGGATAATTTTGTAGGGTGCAGAATTCTAGATTAATGTTTATTGGTTTTCCTCTCTACACTTTAAATGTTTCATTCTATTCTACATGGTTTCTGAAAAGAAGTCAGATGTAATTATCTTTGTTCTTCTATAGGTAGATATATTTTCCCTTGCCTTCTTTCAAGATTTTTTTTTCTTATACATTGTCTATCTATTCTTGAATGCTTTATAATTTATCCATTAGGTCTTGGCACATTAATCATAGTTGCTTTAAATTCCCAGTTTGATGATTCCCAAATCCTTACTAGATATGACTCTGGGTCTGATGTTTGCTCTGCCTCTTAATACTGCATTTTTGCCTTTTAGTATGTGTTGTAATTTTGTATGGACAGCCAGAAATGTTAACCTCTTATGGAGGCTTCTGCTCTAGTAAGTTGTGATTATTGGTACAGGCATATCTTAGAGATATTGTGTGTTTGGTTCCAGAACACCACAATAAAGCAAATATTGCAATAAATACAGTAAAATGAATTTTTTAGTTTGGTATAAAAATTATGTTTTTGGGGCACCTGGGTGGCTCTGTCAGATAAGTGTCCAACTCTTAGTTTCATTTCAGGTCACAACCTCACAGTTCATGAGTTCAAGCCCTGCATTGGGCTCTGTGCTGACAGTGCAGAGTCTGCTTGGGATTCTCTCTCTCTCCTTCTCTCTCTGCTCCTCCCCAGCTCACTCTCTCTGTCTCTCAAAATAAATAAATAAACTTCAGAAAAAATTTAAAAACTAAATAAAATTTTTTTTCACTTTACAGTAACCAATATGTATGCTAAAAATCATCTGACCTTTCAGTAAGTTGCAATCTTTTTGCTATGGAGGGTCTTATGTTGATATTGATGGTTGCTGACTGATCAGGAAAGTGACTGCTGAACGTTGGGAAAGCTGTGTCAATTTCTTAAAATAAGACAACAGGAAATTTGCTGCAGCAACTGACCCTTTCACAAATCATTTCTCTGTAGCAAGTGACGCTGTTTGATAGCATTCTTTCAAAATTGGAGTCAGTCCTCTCAAATCATGTTACTGCTTTATCTAATAAATCTATGTAATAGTCTAAATCCTTTGTTTGTCATTTCAACAATTTTCATAGTGTCTTTATCAGGAGTAGGTTCCATCTCAAGAAACCACTTTCTTTGCTCATCCTGAGAAGGAGCTACTCACTACTCAAATTCTATCATGAGATTGTAGCAATTCAGTACTTATCTTCAGGCTCTACTTCTAATTCTACTTCTCTTGCAATATCCACCACATTTGCATTTATTTTATTCACTGAAGGTTTAAACTCCTTAAAGTCATCCATGAAGAGTGGAAGCAACTTCTTCCAAAATTTCAGTCATGTTGATATTTTGACCTCTTCCCATGAATTGCAGATTCTCTCAATGGCATCTAGAATGGTGAATACTTTCTAGAGGCTTTCAATATACTTGGCCCAGATCCATCAGGGGATCCCCATCTATGGCAGCTATAGCACTATGAAATGTATTTTTTTAATAATAAGACCTGAAAGTCAAAATAACTCCTTGATCCATGGGCTGCAGAGTGGATGTTGTATTAGCAGGTATGAAAACAATATTAATCTGATTGCCATCTCCATCAGAACCCTTGGGTGACAGGTGCAATTCGCAATGAGCACTAATCTCTTGAAAATAATCTTTTTTTTTTTGTCTTGGGCAGTAAATCTCAACAGTAGGATTAAAATATTCAGTAAACTATGTTAACAAATGTGCTGTCATCCAGGCTTTGTTGTTCCATTAATAGAGAACAGACAGAGTAGATTTAACATAATACTTAAGGGCCCTAGGATTTTTGGAATGGTACATGAGCATTGGCTTCAGCTTAAAGTCACCAGCTGCATTAGTCCCTAACAAGAGATTCAGCCTGTTCTTTGAAGCTTTGAAGCTAGGTATTTACTTCTCTATTGCTATGAAAGTTCTATATGTCTTATTCTTCCAATAGAAAGCTGTTTCATCTATATCGAAAATCTGATGTGTAGCCACCTTCATCAATTATCTTTTTTCAAATATACTTTATTGTCAAATTGGCTAACATACAGTGTGTACAGTGTGCCTTTAGTTTTGGAGGTAGATTCCCATGGTTCATCACTTACATACAACACCCAGTGCTCATCCCAAAAAGTGTCCTCATCAGTGACCATCACCCACTTTCTCCTCTCCCACAACTTCCCCATCAATCCTCAGTTTGCCCTCTGTATTTAAGAGTTTCTTATGGTTTGCCTCCCTCCCTCTCTGCTTGCACCATATTTTTCCCCCCTTCCCGCATGGTCTGTTAAGTTTCTCAAGAACCACATATGAGTGAAAACATATGATATCTATCTATCTCTGACTGACTTATTTCATTTAGCATAATACCTTCCAGTTCCGTCCACATTGCTGCAAATGGCATAATTTCATTCTTTCTCATTGCCAAGTAGTATTCCATTGTGTATAAACCACATCTTCTTTATCCATTCATCAGCTGATGGACATTTAGGCTCTTTCCATAATTTGGCTATTGTTGAAAGTGCTGCTGTAAACATTGGCGTACAAGTGTCCCTATGCATCAGCACTCCTGTACTCGTTGGGTAAATTCCTAGCAGTGCTATTGCTGGGTTATAGGGTAGATCTAGTTTTAATTTTTTGAGGACCCTCCACACTGTTTTCCAGAGCAGCTGCACCAGTTTGCATTCCCACCAACAGTGCAAGAGGGTTCCCATTTTACCACATCCTCGCCAGCATCGATTGTTTCCTGATTTATTCATTTCAGCCACTCTGACCTGTGTGAGGTGGTATCTCAGTGTGGTTTTGACTCGTATTTCCCTGATGATGAGTGACATTGAACATCTTTTCATGTGTCTGTTGTCCATCTTGATGTCTTCTTTGGAAAAGTGTCTATTCATGTCTTCTGCCTATTTCTTCACTGGATTATTTGTTTTTAAGGTGTGGAGTTTGGTGAGTTCTTTATAGATTTTGGATACTCACCCTTTATCCAATATGTCATTTGCAAATATCTTTTCCAATTCTAACAGTTGCCTTTTAGTTTTGTTGATTGTTTCCTTTGCAGTGCAGAAGCTTTTTATCTTGATGAGGTCCCAAAAGTTCATTTTTTGCTTTTAATTCCCTTGCCTTTGGATATGTGTCGAATAAGAAATTGCTGTGGCCAAGGTCAAAGAGGTTGTTGCCTGCTTTCTCCTCTAGTGTTTTGATGGTTTCCTGTCTCACATTTAGGTCTTTCATCCATTTTGAGTTTATTTTTGTGTATGTTGTGAGAAAGTGGTCTAGTTTCATTCTTCTGCATGTCGTTGTCCAGTTTTACCAGCATTATTCCTAAAAAGACGGTCTTTTTTTCCAGCGGGTACTCTTTTCTGCTTTGTCAAAGATTAGTTGGCCATTTTTGGGTATAATTCTGGGTTCTATATTCTCTTCCATTGGTCTATGTGTCTGTTTTTGTGCTAATACCATGCTGTCTTGATGATTACAGCTTTGTAGTAGAGGCTAAAGTCTGGGATTATGATGCCTCCTACTTTTTTTTTTTTTCTTCAGTATTACTTTGGCTATTTGGGGTCTTTTGTGGTTCCATACAAAATTTAGCATTGTTTGTTCTAGCTTTGAGAAGAATGCTGGTGGAGTTTTGATTTGGATTGCATTGAATGTGTAGATTGTTTTGGGTAGTATTGACATTTTAACAATATTCTTCTAATCCATGAGCACAGAATGTTTTTCCATTTCTTTGTGTCTTCTTCAATTTCCTTCATAAATTTTCTATAGTTTTCAGCATACAGATATTTTACATCTTTGGTTAGGTTTATTCCTAGGTATTTTATAATTCTTGGTGAAATTGTAAATGGGATCAATTTCTTTATTTCTCTCTCTGTTGCTTAATTACTGGTGTATAGAAATGCAACTGATTTCTGTACATTGATTTTGTATCCTGCGACCATGCTGAATGCATGTATCAGTTCTAGTAGACTTTTGGTGGAGTCTTTTGGGTTTTCCATGTAGAGTATCATGTTGTCTGTGAAAAGTGAAAGTTTGCCTTCTTCTTTGCCAATTTAGATGCCTTTTATTTTGTTTTGTTGTCTGATTGCTGATGCTAGGACTTCCAACACTATGTTAAACAGCAGTGGTAAGAGTGGGCATCCCTGTTGTGTTCCTGATCTCAGGGGAAAAGTTCTCAGATTTTCCCCATTGAGGATGATATTAGCTGTGGGCTTTTCATATATGGCTTTTATAATGTTTATGTATGTTTCTTCTATCCCAACTTTCTTGAGGGCTTTTATTAAGGAAGGATGCTGTATTTTGTCAAATGCTTTTTCTGCATCTATTGACAGGATCATATCATTCTTATCCTTTCTTTTATTCATGTGATTTATCACATTGATTGATTTGCAAATATTGAACCAGCCCTGCAGTCCAGGAATGAATCCCACTTGATCACGGTGAATAATTCTTTTCATATGCTGTTGAATTCGATTTGCAGATATCTTGTTGAGAATTTTTGCATCCATGTTCATTAGGGATTTTGGCCTGTAATTCCCCTTTTTTTTTGTGGGGTCTCTGTCTGGTTTGGGAATCAAAGTAATGCTGGCTTCATAGAATGAGTCTGGGAGTTTTCCTTCCCTTTCTATTTTTTGGAACAGCTTGAGAAGGATAGGTATTAACTCTGCTTTAAATGTCTGGTAGAATTCCCCTGGGAAGCCATCTGGTCCTGGACTCTTATTTATTGGGTGAATTTTGATAATTGATTCAATTTTCTTCACGAGTTATGGGTTTGTTCAAATTTTCTGTTTCTTCCTGTTTGAGTTTTGGTAGTATGTAAGTGTCTAGGAATTTGTCCATTTCTTCCAGGTTGTCCAGTTTGTTGGCATATAATTTTCTTTTTTTTTTTTTTTTAATTTTTTTTTTTTCAACATTTTTTAATTTATTTTTGGGACAGAGAGAGACAGAGCATGAACGGGGGAGGGGCAGAGAGAGAGGGAGACACAGAATCGGAAACAGGCTCCAGGCTCCGAGCCATCAGCCCAGAGCCTGACGCGGGGCTCGAACTCACGGACCGCGAGATCGTGACCTGGCTGAAGTCGGACGCTTAACCGACTGCGCCACCCAGGCGCCCCTAATTTTCATAGTATTCACTGGTAATTGTTTGTATTTTTGAGGGATTGGTTATGGTAAGTCCAATTTCATTTGTGATTTTTATCTATTTGGGTCCTCTCTCTTGAAAAGTCTGGCTAGGGGTTTATCTATTTTGTTTATTTTTGCAAAAAACCAGCTGTTAATTTCATTGATCTGTTCTACTTTTTTTTTTTTTTTGATGCTACATTGTTTATTTCTGCTCCAGTCTTTATTATTTCTCTTCTTCTTCTGGCCTTGGGGTTTCTCTGCTGTTCTTCTAGTTCCTTTAGGTGTGCTGTTAGATTTTGTATTTGGGATTTTCCTTGTTTCTTGAGATAGGCCTCGATTGCAATGTATTTTCCTCTTAGGACTGCCTTTGCTGCATCCCAAAGGGTTTGGATTGTTGTGTTTTCATTTTCATTTGTTTCCATATATTTTTTAATTTCTTCTTTAATTGCCTGGTTGACCCATTTATTCTTTAGTAGGATATTCTTTAACGTTCATGCATTTGGAGATTTTCCAAACTTTTTCCTGTGGTTGATTTCAAGTTTCATAGCATTGTGGTCTGAAAGTGTGCATGGTATGATCTCAAATTTTTTATATTTACTGAGGGCTGTTTTGTGATGCAGTATGTGATCTATCTTGGAGAATGTTCCATGTGCACTCAAGAAGAATGTATTCTGATGCTTTTGGATAAGAAGTTCTGAATATATCTGTCAAGCCCATCTGGTCCAGTGTATCATTTAGGGCCATTGTTTCTTTACTGATTTTCTGCCTAGATGATCTGCTCATTGTTGTAAGTGGAGTATTAAAGTCTCCTGCAATTACCAAATTCTTATCAATAAGATTGTTTATGTTTGTGGTTAATTGTTTTATATATTAGGGTTCTTTCAAATTGGGTGCAAAAACATTTATAATTGTTAGCTCTTCTTGAGGAATAGACCCTGTAATTATGATATAATGTCCTTCTTCGTCTCTGTTACAGCCTTTAGTTTAAAATCTAATTTGTCTGATATAAGTATAGCCACTCCAGCTCTCTTTTGACTTCCAGTAGCATGATAGATGGTTCTCCATTCCTTCACTTTCAATGTGAAGGTGTCCTCAGGTTTAAAATGGGTCTCTTGTAGACAGCAAATACATGAGTCCTTTTTTTTTTTTAATTTTTAATCCTTTCTGATGCCCTATGTCTTTTGATTGGAGCATTGGTCCATTTACATTAAATTTTAGTATTGAAAGATACAGATTTAGTGTCATTGTTTTATCTGTAGGTTTCATGCTTGTAGTGATGTTTCTGGTCCTTTGTGGTTTTTGCAACATTCTACTCACAGAGTCCCCCTTAGGATCTCTTGTAGAGTTGGTTTAATGGTGATGATTTGTTCAAGCACACCTTTGGCCCCTTTCTCTCTCTCTTCTTGAACTCCTATGATACGGGTATTCCGTTTCATTGAATCACTTAGTTCTCTAATTCTCCCCTCATGATCCAGAATTTTTTTTATCTCTCTTTTTCTCAGCTTCATCTTTTTCCATAATTTTATCTTCTATTTCACCTATTCTCCCCTCTGCCTCTGCAATTCTCACTGTCACCGCCTCTAGTTTATTTTGCACCTCATTTATAGTGTTTTTTAATTCATCATGATTATTTTTCAGTTCCCTGATCTCTGAAGCAATAGATTCTCTGCTGTCTTCTATGCTTTTTTCAAGCCCAGCAATTACTCTTATGACTATAAGTCTAAATTCTTGTTCAGTTATATTGTTTATATCTGTTTTGAGAAATTCTTTAGCTGTCATTTCTTCCTGGAATTTCTTTTGAGGAGAATTCTTTTGTTGTGTCATTTTGAATAGTTTTCTCTCCCTTATGTGTTTTAAAAGCTTGTTTTGTGCCCTGAACCTTCAAACACTACTATATCAAAGAGGGGTCATATACTGTCCAGGGCCTGGCCCTTCAGGAGCTGTTATTTGAAGAGTGTTACTTGCTCTTCGTTGTTGTGACTTTGGTTACTTTATCTTCCTACTCATAGTGATGTTTTGGACCCTCGACCAGGTGTGCTTTGATTTGTCCCTTGAAGTAGCCCTGGAAAGGAAAACATACAAACAAATACAAACAGAAAACAAAAACACGCAAATATGCAAACAAACACACACAAAAAAACCAAAAAAAAACCAAAAACAAAACAAAAACAGAAACACCAGCTACAAGTTAACAATAGGGTGGAAGTTTTGCTGATGGAAGAAGCCTTATCCCATACAAAAAGAAATGACAGGGGCAGGGGAAAAGAAGAAAATTGATCAGGCAGAGAAACTATATGGCTTAATTCAGAGAGAGAAAGAGAGAGGGAAAAAAAGTGGGAGATATAGAACAGGTATAAAGAGAATAGATTAAATAAGTCTCCTTATATAAACCAACAACCAGAATAACCAGACTAGAAGAGGGAAGAAATAAAAAGGAGAAAAGGAAGAAAAAAAATATATATAATAAGAATTGTCTAAGATTTAAGTCAGAAAATGCAAAACCACTGGGTGCCTTGGAACTGGTGGCAGTTCTGGTCTAGAGGGGGGGTGCATCTTGTTCTTCAGCATCAATCCCACTCCAGTACATACACAGTTACCAGGCACAGAGGGGCTTGGTTTGGTGTATGTGGTCCTGTCTCTACTGTGGGCATGCTGTCCTATCCCTAAAGCCCCACCTTGATGGTGATGGTGAGAAAAATGGTGACACCCATCTCTCCCTGGATTGGGTGTCTCAAACCACTCTATTCGGGCCATCTTCACAATTCCCTGGGTGCGAACAAGGCGGTTTGTCCTGCTCTGCTGACTTCCACGCCTCCCTGGTGCTGGGCTGGGATTTAAACCCCGATGTCTTAAAGGGTCCTGCTCTGTGTGCCCCAGTTCCAGGGCAGTGCCACTCTGCCTGCTGACAAATGGCCTCTGGCTAGTGGGTGCAGGTGGGGTCCTTTGTCCTTTGAATGGTTATATACCTTCTTCCCACAGCACTCCAGGAAGGGGATTGCTTTCTCCCATTGCGGACTGTACCTCAGAACTAGTTACTGAGCTGGAGGCTGGATCCCCTCCTTTCCAGGTGCACCAACAAGGCAGCTGGGTCCCAGTCTGGAGAAACCCCATTAGAGATTGGATCCTTCTCTGTCCCTGTCTGTGGTTTTTCTCTTGTCCAAAAACAGTCTTACACTTTTACAGCTTCTCTTTCTCTTCCCTTTGTCTCTCTGCAGAAGGGGATCCCACACTGCTATGTTTAAGGGATGAGGGAATTTCAGGTCCTCTTACTTCTCCACCATGTTGAAGGATCCGGTCCATCAATTGTCTTAACCAGTTCTCGATAACTTGTTGCAGCTTTTACATTAGCCCTTGCTGCCTCACCTTGCACTTTTGTGTTATGAACTAACCTCTGCTAGCTTCCAACGTTTCTTCTGCAGCTTCCTCACTCCTCTCAGCCATCATAGAATTGAAGAGAGTTAGGGTTTGCTCTGGGTTATGCTTTGTCTTAAGAGAATGTTATGCTGGTTTGGTCTTCTATCCAGACTACTAAAAGTTTCTCCATATCAGCAGTATGTCTGTTTCATTTTCTTATCATTTGTGTGTTCACTGGAGTAGTACCTTTAATTTCTTCAATAACTTTTCCTTTGTATTCATTTACAACTTGGCTAACTCTTTGGTGCCAGAGGCTTGGCTTTCAGCTTATCTCTGGTTTCAACATGTCTTCCTCACTAAGCTTAATCATTGCTAGCTTTTGACTTAAAGTGAGAGACCTGTGACTCTTCCAGTAGAACACGTAGAGGCCATTGTAGGGTTATTGATTGGCCCAATTTTAATATTGTTGTGCCTCAGGGACTAGAGAGTCCTGAGGAGAGGGAGAGAGAGAAATGATGGGTCAGTGGAGCAACCAGAACATACACAAGATTTATCAGTTAGGTTTGCTGTTCTTATATGGGTGTGGTTCATGGTACCTCAAGAATAATTACAGTAGTAACATCTAAGATTACTCATGCCCATAACAAATATAATAATAATGAAAAGTTTTGAAATATTGTGAGAATTGCCATAATGTTGCACAGAGACAAGTGAGCAAATACTGTTGGAAAAAGGGCACTTTAGTTTAAAATGAGTGGCTCTCAACGTTGGTGGTCTTGAATTTAAAAACACAACACTGGAAGCCAATGCCTCTCTCTCCTGGGCCTCTAGTTATGGAAGAAAAAATTAGAAAAATAAAATACTAAAAACATATCAACAATAAAACCCTGGATGCTTTAGAACAAAAAGTATTTTGGCTTGCTTGCTTTAGGAAAAAAATAAAAAACAAACTCTCAACAGAGTTAGGTGACAAGATTTATCTTTATCTTTCTAGATATATACCCAGACAAAATATAATTTATAATTACAAAAATATAATTTTATGGATCCAAGTACCTAAGAAATTCTATTTTGCTAATGCCTCTTGGTTACTTATATTTCCTAAAGGCTTTTTATGGACAATTGTCTTTAAGAAGATCATTCTTTTCCACAGCAATCTAACTTTTTATATGGGTTGTTGTATACTTCATTTTTCTTTGTAGCCCAGCAGTAACAAAAAGTAGCATACACTAAAGAAATAAACCTTATGATTTTAGGAAAATTTTATTTTCTTAAATAGTATCTGTAGATCACTCATTGTACAAAAATAGAACATTTCATGAACTCTTTGTATTACCATAATATTTTGGATGTGTGATTTGCAGCTGTTTTTATTTTATGAATTCTGTTCTCTGATGAAACAGGATGTGAGCTGATGTTTTTAAATCATATTGGGCAGGCCACTTTTTCAGAACATAAGTAAAGCAAGATCAAGAATTATTGCATTTACTTACATTTTCTGTGGCTGAAGGACTTTTATTAATGATATTTTTCACTGATTGTTTCAAGATGCCTGTCACTAGAGCTCTAAGCAATTCAACAAGTATTTCCTGAATGAGGCAAGTTCTCAGCATGAAATTTTTTTAAAATGAGAAAAAGAAATCTCTAAATAGTGTTTAATGATATGCTTTTGCAAGCATCATTTCCCCTCCCAAAAAGAGCCGTGTGAAATAGAATTTTCCATTTATAAAAAAAAAAACAACAGTGCTATGATGCCATAGTTCAATACAACTTTCACTCTCCTATATTAAAGACCTTTCTAATAAATACTTTTCAACAAATATGCTTAGAGAAAAGCATTCCTCTCTTGGAGAACTAGGCATATTTTATCATTTTTGAATATAGGATTTATCTTGCTGTGCCCTTTGTTTGTCTATTTGTTTCTCAGGGACTTGATTGCTAGAAGTTAAGAGTGAAATTTGAAGATTAAGTACTGTCATAGGCAGAATAATAGTACATACCTAATCACTAAAACCTCTGAATATGTTGAGTTGCATAGTTAAAGGAAAATAAGGCTACAGACAGATTTAAGTTTGCAAATCAGCTGACTTTAGGATAGTGAAATTATCCTGGATTATCCAGATAGGCCCATGTAATTACAAGGGTATTTAAAAGCAAAAAAGGGAATAGGAAGAGAGAACCAGAAAGATGGCAGCTTGAGGAGGATGTGGCCTGAATTGCTGCTTTGAATGTGGAGGAAAAGGACCATGAGTCAAGGAAACCAAATGGCCTCTAGGAGGTAGAAAATGCGAGCAAACAGTTTCTCCAGGAAACCCAGTAATAGCAAATTATCAAACCTGAGGAAGTGGTATAGAACCCCCGATTTGTAACCAGGTCAGACCTAAGTGTGGGTAGCCTGGAGATTCACTATGTATGGTTGACATCTGAAGTGGAGGTGGCAGTCTTGTCATGTGCTATAATGGCTCACAGATATCAGGGGAATACTTCTGTTTACTGGTTTATTACACAGGTTACAATAAAGATATAGCTGAGCAGCCATGATGAAAATGTACATAGGGCAAGGTCCAGGAGGGTCCTGAGCACAGGAGCTTATGTCCCTGTGGAGTCAGGGAGCATCACCCTTCTAATGGGGTGAACCTGGAAGTTCTCCAAACCCCACAGTTTTTTGTGGAGGCTTCATTACAGAGACATGACTGGTTACTGACTGAATCCCCAGCCTCTCTCCTCTTCTTAGAGGATGGGTAGGGGACTGACAGTTTTAAGCGTCTTTTTTTAATCTTTAATTATTTATTTATTTTTTTATTGAGAGAGAGAGAGAGAGAGAGAGAGAGAGAGAAGCACAGAGAGAGGGGGACACAGAATCTGAAGCAGGCTCCGGGCCTGAGCTGTCAGCACAGAACCTGACACGGGGCACGAACTCACAAACCATGAGATCGTGACCTGAGCTGAAGTCGGACTCTTAACTGATTGAGCCACCCAGGTGGCCCTGAAAGTTTTAAACTTTTAATCATGGCTTGGTCTTCCCGGTGACTGGCTTCCATCCCGAAGCTACTTGGGGTCCCCAGTCACCGGTCATCTCTTTACCATACAGACAGGACACTCTGGAGATTCCAGCTGTCTTAGAAGCTCTTTTGTCAGGAACCAGGGTCAGCCACCAAATATCAGAACAAAAGCTTCTCCTAATCAGAAAATTACAAGGATTTTAGGAGCTCTGTGTTAAGAAGTAGCAAAAGACATAAATATATATTTTAAGAAATATATATTTTCTTATTTCATACACACCTTTTAATTTATATGATCAGTAGTCTATTGCTAGCATCCCATATAAAGGGCATTGAGAAATGGCTAGCATTTTACACAAGTTGGTTTAAGAGGAAATACTTAAATACCATTACTAAGATGCTTTTATTTTAATGGAGAAATTATTCCAGTAAACAATTTATATATTCTGCCCACAAATATTGGTAAACACATAATATTGATTTTTGTGATATTATTTATAATCCGTATAAAATAGCATATGATTAAGGACTGGAGAAAATTGCAAAAAACATATTTCAATGTTAATTTAATGTTAAGACTTCAGTCTCAGACCTGATTTAAGGTCACATCACCTTGGAGATTGGAGATATAGTAACCAATGAAGAGCTAATTCATATTGTAATGTTTTGAGCTTTGCCATCAAGGACAATATAGACCAGTAACATCTTTCTTTCATATTTTTAAATAGTAAAAATGATATGATCAAAATTACTCATTATTTTTTACTAAAACAATGTTTTTTGGTTCTCATCTGATATTACTTCAGGATAATGTATTTTCTGAGGTTTTGGTTTATATAATGAAATTTTAAATAATCATAGAGAACATAAAGGGGAGTAACAGGACATGAAGTTAGACAAGGACTCAATCATCAGAGATTTACAGGGGATTGTAAGAACTTGGGATTTTATTCTGAAAGCAATGTGCAGTCATGGGAGAGTTTGAGCAGAAGCGTGACAGAATCTGAAGTTTTATAAAGATCATTCTGCCTGCTGTGTTGAGAACAGGCTGTAAGAGCACGAGGTGTGAACAGGGTGACTGGTTATGGCCTGGAATGGGAGGATAAGAAGTGCTTTTATTTTAGATGTATTTTTAAGGTAAAACTTGCTTTTTTTTTTTTTTTTTTTTTGAAAAGATTAGCTCTAATGAGAGAGGAGTCAGGGATGATTCCAAAGTGTTTGCACTAAACAGCTAGATAGCTATAGTGGTCATTTACTAACAGAAGCAGTTATTTTTTTTTCTCCAGGAAAGCTGTCTATAAGATATCCAATGGGGATAGAGATAGATGTATGAATTTGGAGTTTAGGAGCTAGCTCAGCATTAAAAGTGTAAGTTTGTGAGCCATCACACTATAGATATATTTTAAGCCAGGATACTGAATGAAGTCACCAAGGAAGTTGTAAATGCGAGCATAGAAGGGAGGTAGTTACCGGAGAGGGATTTAGGATTGAGAGCAGAATTTTATTTTTGGTTTGCATTCTGATTAGTATAATCTGGTAGGAAATTAAAAAAACATCATGATGCAATGGTGGCAACTTCTGGAGAAATGGGAGAGAATGGAATCTAGATCTCAAAGTCTTAACATAGGAGCAAGATATTTTACTTGTCATGTGTCAAAACTAACAGTTGGTACTTTCTGTCCTTTTAAATTATAACCATTCTCATGGTGTACAGGATGTAAAGAGGCATCTAATTTTGCTTTCAGTTTATATGTCTCTGATTTTAATGAGTTGAGCAGTTTTACATGTGTTAATTATTTGTTTGGGTTTTCTTTTTTCTAATGAACCCATTCATAAAACTTGAAGGCAAATGCATAAAGAGGATAAGCAGAACACCAGGGGCTAAAGGACAATACCAGAGGGGTTAACATATGTGTAATTGAAGTTCCAGAAGAAGTGAGAGAGAACCAGGCCATTTTGATCACATAGTAGCTAAAAGTTTTCCAAAAAATTTAAAAGATATCAACTCATTTATCCAAGAAACTTAGCAAACCTAAAGAAAGATAAATACACAGTTAACCACTGTTAGAGATATGATTGTCAAACGTGTGAAGATGAAATATGGAGAAAGCAGAGAAGGGAAAATTTGAGATGCAGCTGAGAAAAGACATCGCCTCCATCACTAAAGTAGTATGTACTTACTGTTCATCAGAAACAATGCAATAGCAGTATACAACACACACCAGAGGGGCTATTTCTTGAGGTTCCAGCAGAATCCTCTATTGACAATGAAACATGGTAATAAGATGTAACCAGTAATTTCTGTAGGAGGCAGTCCAGGAAGCCAAACCACAATCTCTGAAACAATTGGCTCAGAAAATCAGGACTTGGTCGATGACTGCCAGCCTCATCATGAATCCACAAACCTTTTGACCCGGTTTCCAACTCAGGACCAACCAGGGCACCCAACACTTCCCAAACCAATCACAGATGATGCTTTAATTTGAGTCATCCTACCTCTACCTTTCCCATGCCAACAGCCTTCAGTCAAAGTATAAAGTCCTCCTGGGGCACCTGGGTGGCTCAGCTGGTTAAGTGTCTGGCTTTGGCTCAGGTCATGATCTCATGGTTTGTGAATTTGAGCTCCACATGAGCTCACTGTTGTAAGCACAGAATCTGCATCAGATTCTCTGCCCCCGTCTCTCTCAGCCCCTTCCCTACTCATGCTCTCTCTCTAAAAAATAAATAAACATTTAAAAAAAAGTTTAAAGCCCTACTTTTTGTTCACTTTAAAACTTCCCAACTTCCTTGCCTGCCTTTGGATTTGTGCCAGATGCAAGTCATATTAGTTTCCTATTTCTACTGTAACAAATTTCCACAAATTTAGTGACTTATTAACACAAATTTGTAATTTTACAGTTCCAGAAGTTAAAAGTCTGAAATGAGTCTTCCGGGGCTAAAATCAAGGCGACGACGGGGCAGTGGTTCTTCTAGAGGTTCTAGGGGAAAATCTGATCCTTGTCTTTTTCAGCTTTTCCGGGCTGTCCACATTTCATGACTTGTGGCTACATCATTCTGACCTCTACTTCTGTTGTCACATCTCTTTTGATTCTCTTGCGTTTCTCTTATAAGGATCCTTGTGTTTACATGTGGCCCACCAATATTATCCAGAATAATTTCCTCACCTCAAGATTCATAAGTTAATCATAGCTGCATAGTCCCTTTTGTAAAGGACTTTTTTCATAAGGTAACATATTTTGTAAGGTAACATATTCACAAGTTCCAGGGATTAAAACATAGACGTTTGTGATGATTGATTTATATGTCACTTGACTGGGCCATGAGGTATCCCGACATGTGGTCAAAACGTTATTCTGGGTGTGTCTATGAGAGATTTTTGATGAAATTAACATTTAATCAGCAGATTGAGTAAAGCATTTTGTCTTCCTTAATGTGTGTGACCTTCATCCAATCAACTGAAGATCTAAAAGCCTGTGTAAAAGGGAATATCTCAGGCCTGTCTGCTGAGATAGAATATCAGTCTTCTGTCCACAAACTGGAACTTATGCCATCAGCTCTCCTGAGTCTCTGGGTTACCAACTACAGATCTTGAGACTTCTCAGCCAATTCCTTATAACAATCTCTTGATTACTGAGAAAGCCAATTGTTTACTATAATCTCTTTATGTATACTATGATAAATATTTATATCTCTCTAGGTATATACATATATCTCCTATTCATTTTGTTTCTCTGGAGAATCTTAACTAATATAACACCTCTGAGGGGCATTATTTAGCCTGCCACTCAAGTGATGGGGACTACTCCCTTGCTATGGCAAGCTCTGAAAATAACCTCTGCTTGTTACCATTTGGTAACTGCAAGTAGAATTTCTACACCATGTTGAGAGGTTTGGCAGTATCAAAAGTATAACTTTATATAGATTAAGGCAGGGCACATAGAAAGTACACCGTCAACTTTATAATGTCTCTCTGAGCAGCTGTATCAACATACTGGAAGGGGCAAGCCCACCCATTAGCCATGAACGTTCACCACAGAAGTCAAGGGGCACTGATTCTGTTATCTGGAAAGTTGCAAATGACTTCCAGCACCAAAGAATTATTGGCCAAAACAAGAATCACACACAGAGATAAGTTTCCTTTTTTTATTCTTTGATATATTAAATTGCTTGTTTATATATTTTAAATATCCAATTCTATTAGTAAAGGTCTAGGGAGTGTGTATATAATATATATACATGTTATATATACACACTGTATAATGTATATAGTCTCAGTTGTATGTACATGTATATATATAGATATATATCTATACATACACATAATTATTGTTATTCTTGGTTGTGTCCTATAAAATTGTAATGATCACTGTATTAGTTCATATGAAACCATTGCTCCTATGGGAAATAGAGGGTTACGTTCCTGTGATCACCTGGTCACGATTTCATTAACCAAACAAGACACAACCTTGTTTTATGTGTTACACACACACACACACACACACTTATGAATATGTACACAGATATATATATATATATATACATGAACATAAGCCTTACCTATCTATATAAACATATATAAAACATAAGCCTTATTTAATATATATTTCTTACAAGTAAGTAATTGCATGGGCTTTAAATGATTTGAAGCTAAAGTCCTTGCAAAACAAGCCAGTCTCATCAGTACTGAAAATCCACTCTTTCACATAACTTTTTCTTTATAGCACTTAGCAAATATTAAAAAAAAAAATTCTTCTTCAGACTTCTGATCCACAGAACCTGCCTAGCATGCAAGTTTAACATTTTTCACACCATATCACCTCTTGAAATGTGTGAGGTAGCCCCTACTAGCTGAGAAGGATTTAACATGTGCTTGGATTACATGACTATAATTTTCTTTAGTTTTGAGCCTTACAACAATACTGTCTACGATGCTTTATTATGATGATAATCAATGATTATTATCATTATTATTATTCTTCAGGTGTCATCTCATGAATCCACAAATTTACTTGCTTTTCCATAGCTTTATCACATACTATAGATGTTACTTTAGCACTTTGTGGAACATTTTACATATCGGTAGGCACATTTTTCCACCTTTCCCTGAATGTATTGTATTGTTGATTCATTAACATAGAACTCATGGTTAGCAGCACTATAATTCATCTCAGAATAAAGCTTATTCAACACATTTTTTTTTTCTGTAAGACATCACAGTCTTACACTTGGGAACACTAGACAGCACTTCATCACTATGCTGGGGGGGCATTTTAAAGAAAAAAAAATCACCAAGGAAAAATACAAAACTACAAAAAAAAGTAGCAATAAAGAGACCACAATAAAGACACTTATTTACATATGAGACCTGAAACAACATGACAGTGTTGTTTGATCTCAGCTGGGAACATGTAGGTTGGGCGAATCAGATTTTTTGCAGCTCTGCACATATCTATGAAAATGCCCTGAGTTATGGTTTGCAGTTACAGATACATTTTATTGAATAGACAAATGCACAAACAGAATCCACAAATAATGAGGATCAGCTGTGTGTGTGTATGTATTTCTAAACTACTCTTGAAATTTGTATGTAAATGTCCTCATAATGTCATTGAGGTCAAACTGATTATTTCTGAATTCCTAAAAAAAGATCTCTACCTTTCCATTCTAGCAAGTAAAACAGATGAAAATCCCTGATCTCATGCAGCTTGCCTCTGGTGGCAAGGTAAGGTTAAGGACTGGCATATCATATAGAACTTATGCCTGAATATGGTTGTATTGATTTTAATCATAAAAATTTTTGCAGTATTTTGCATTTCATTTTTCATACCTTCCTAAATTTCAACATATATTTTCCTACCATGCCTCAGTAAAGACTTCATCTCACGCTGACTACATATGGCTGAAGATCTAATCAATGTGGGACCTCCCTCTAGCAGAGAACAGGTCCCAACACCTGATATGCTGCTGAGAAGTAGTATGCTATTTCTTTCCCATGGGACACTTCAGCTTTTCTTGAATCCTATGCAAAGCCAACTACTCATAATGATGAGTTTTAATAATTGCTATTAGGTACTTCTTGCTATCTTAGAAAAATTAAAAGATAACTTCAGAAATGTCCTGTTGTCAATTAGGCTGGCAGTTAGCTTACATGTGTCAGTCACTGTTCTCAGGGGTGGTTTCTTATTTATATTATTATTCATCCCATAACTGTTAATTTTTCCTCTGGGTAAATACAAAGATTAGAGTTGTACATGGCTGTTTGTAGTTTAAAATTTTTCTTTTATGGTCATAATCTGTACATGGTATGTAAGGATGGAAAAAGCAAAACAAAACAACTCCAGTGGTCATCCAAGTATTTCTAATCACCTAATTCAGGACTGGTGAAAATGATAAGTTTTGTATTGTGTACAGCAAATTTAGAGGATAAGCAAATTATAAGAAGATACGTGTACACTATCAGATCTTCAATGAAATGTTTGTATGGTTAGTAAAGCCAACCCAACTAAAATATTTTCTACTCTCATCTCTTCCTAGAATGAAACCTAAATCTGCTATTTAACAAAAATCAAGGTTTTGTTGTACACTGGCAAGGTTTCTAGATTTCAGTTCTGTACCTTCACTTAGATACTGGAAAGAGCTCTTGGAAACTTCTGGCTATTTAAAGATATTTAGTAATTAGATAACACAAGTATTTTCTGTGAAAATGACTCAGAAAAATACTACACATCACCATTTCATTCTGCTTAATTTATCAATAATCATGCTATATTTAGAAATAAGAGTATTTTCTGGTAAACAAACTTGATTCTTTAAAAAATTCCATATAGGGGCACCCAGATGGTTTAGTCGGTTGAGTGACTTCAGCTCAGGTCATGATCTCGTGGTTCATGAGTTCAAGCCCCACATTGGGCTCTTTGCTGACAGCTTGGAGCCTGGAGCTTGCTTCAGATTTTGTGTCTTCCTCTCTCTCTGTCCTCCCCTATTCATGCTCTGTATCTCTCTCTTTCTCTCTCAAAAATAAACATTAAAAATTTTTTTTAATTAAAAAATTCCTATAAAGGTTATTGTTTTCATTGATTCATCTTGACAAAATGCTTATGTCTATGTCAGTTATAACCTGTTATTTTATAAACAGATGTTAGATTGCTCTGATTTGGAGTCATAGTGACTCAGAATAATGATGTACTATTTTCCCAGAAGTATTTTGTAGTCTCATAAATTATTAATATTTTTATTGCCCCCAAATAAAAATTAAACTATCTTAACTCACTAGGCAGGAAATCAGCTTAGTGTTGTAATGTTCTGCTTTTAAATTTATTTAAGTATCAATAATAATATAGGAATTTTCATATCTACCATACGTTAGGGTTTCAAAATTGTTTCACATATGTTGTTCACCATATTGAGCTTTCAAAAGAAATAGACTATGATAAGTGTCTTCAAAGTAAAAGTATGATTAATCAATTGTGTAGATAGCACAGCATAATCTAATGATCACATTTGGTTGCACTTACAAAGGAACTGGGATTCTTGGGCAACATCTCCATTTCAGTTTATGTTGGTGCTATTTCCTGCAGAAAACAGGTTTTTTTCCCCCTTAACATTTAATTCATATGGACACTATGAATTCCAGTCAAAACATTCATGTGGGGTGTTTAGATTTCCTTTTATAAAATCTGTAACTGATGCATTTTTATTAGGGTTAAATATTTTGGTATGTCTCCATCTTTGCTACAAATATGGTAGCTAAAAATATGTCTAATTGCAGCAGTATCTCAAATCTTGTTAATCTCAGTTCTCCTTACCTATTTGATTGTCAGCAGAGGATGCTGAGCACAACTTAGGGTCACACTGCACATTGAATGTGTCATCCCTTTGAAATCAAGGTTCGCATACTCTGTCAGATCTTGTCCTCTCTCCCTCTTTATCCCCTGGAGGCTTTGTAGGGAGACTCGTGATCTTTTACTCCAGCCCTCCGGAAGCACCCTTTCCTCACAGTTATTCACCCAGAATTATGCGTATGTTAATTCGTGTTCCACTTAGTTTCTTAACTCTGTAAAAACTAAGAGGTGTGCCTATATTTTGTTTTAGATGTCCCTGAATATTTCATAACTTGTAGGCATTTCTGAAAACACTGTCAGCTGGTTGGGTGGTTGATCTGCCTAGGACACAGGGAAGCCTTTTAGCAGGTTGTATTGCCTCCACTTGCCATCCTAAGTATTTTTGTTCTCCGCGCCTGCAAAAATGGTCTCATGTTTCATGTGAGTTTCCCTCCAACAGTGTAAAAATAATGTACTCTAAAATAAAATCATATATTAATGTACTCTAAAATAAAATCATATAGTGTAGTCAGTTCCTTGTCTTTTTTTTAATGTTTATATTTGAGAGAGAGAAACAGAGCACGGGTGGGAGAGGGACAGAGAGAGATGGAGACACTGAATCCAAAGCAGGCTTCATCAGGTTCTCAGCTGTCAGCATAGAGCCGTATGCAGGGCTCGAACTCACAAACCATGAGATCATGACCTGAGCCAAAGTTGGATGTTTAACCAACTGAACCATCTAGGTGCCCCTGTAGTCAGTTCCTAAATCCAGTGTTACTCTTTTCTTCATCTAGTAAATTCTACTTAAGTAAATATTCAGTGCAATACTAACACTAATAAGACCAAACATTTGGAGAAAAGCTTTAGGTACAATTTAGATTAGGTCAGTGGCCTTAATATTAGTGTATGGTGTTTGGTCTCAGACTCACTGCAAGTCAATGGGCAACATTTCTGGATGAAATTGACTAAATTTTGGTACCTTTATTTTTCTTCAGCCACCTATTGATATACGTTTCTGAAAACAGAAATGCATATAATATGAGGGAAAGGCAAAAATGATATGGACTAAGTTAAAAGGAAGTGATTTTAAAAATTTATCATGAAAATTTTTTTAAGTGACAATGCGTTAGAAAGCATGATGTGGGAATTAACCTATAGAAACACACCTTTATGAAGCCACTCAAAAAGTGATTACCATAAGCTTAACTGATAATTGCTACCATAAAAGTCAGAATAATCTGTTGGGCCTTAGAAACAGTAAGTCGCTATCATTATTTGTATCAGTAATTCAATTTCTTGACCCCTACTCACATTATAGAGGATGTTTCTAAGAATGGAGTGATGATTCAGAACAGTAAAACGAAAAGAATTAAATCTAGAGCCATTTCACACTTGGAGGACACAGGTTATGACAGCTGGCCCCTCTCTGTGTCTGTATTTTGTTTATAATAATTGGCAGGATGCTATGACTTTCCACTCAGTACTACTCAGAGCAAATAAGAAATGTCTGATGAAGACACAACACATACCAAGCAATTGCCTGTTTTTAAAATAAAGGATGCAACTTTGTGTGTCAGGTGAGGATGGGAATATTTGGCTGCTGATCGGACATTTTTTGTATTTCTCTTGGTAGGCAATTCTTCCAAATATGGCTCAAGTGATGGGAATGAACATTTTTTACCAGCTGGTCATTGTCTTTTCCCTTGGGATGTAAATAAGCTTGGACAATATGATTATATTATAGACACCTTTCTTGAAAATTTGAATGGTTCCTTGTAGAACTGCTTTAGGCTGAATCTTGGTTGAGAAGGTTTTACTTACGAAGCTTAATGTTGATTCTTAGGACACAATCTTTCCAGTTATTTATGATATAGAGGGTATACTCTAATTAAAAACAAAAACTTTTCATTTCAAACATATAGAAATATTATGCTACTTAAAATTATACTTTCCATAGTATGGAAATCTAGAATATAATTTTTATACTTAGTACTTCATGATAGCTTTATTGAGTAGTGGTTACCACACAATAAGCTGTACGTAAAGTATACAATTGTAAATATTTGGAAATATGTATGCACCTGTGTGTATATGCCACAATAAAGAAAATGAACATACTATCATCCCCGAAGGTTTTCTTCTTTTCCTGTATATCCCTCTGACTCATCCTAGCCCTTCCCAGGCATTCACACTGATGTGCTTTGTGTCACTATGGAGTTAATTAACATTTTCTATAAGTTTATATAAATATAATTATAAACATATACTTTTAATTGGAGTTAATTAACATTTTCTATAAGTTTATATAAATATAATTAGAAACATATACTTTTAATTTTTCCTAACTCCTTTCATTCAGCCTGATTATTATGAGATTCATCCATGCTGTTGGAAGTATGTCTTCCTATTACTACTGTATGAATAGACAATGAATTTTTATCCATTCATTCTATTTATAAATATTCAGGTTGTTTCCAGTTTTTGACTTTGTTAATAAAATTTTAAACATGAAACTTTAAACAGAAATATATCAGCAATAACATTAAAACAAAATGGAATAAGTATTTCAATTAAAAGATGAAAATTATCAGACAACATTAAAGAAATATCTTTGGACTACTTACAAGAGACACATCTTAAATATAAAGGAACATAAAGTTTGACGTATTTTCATTTCTCTTGAGGAAATATCTAGGAGCGGAATGGCTAGGTCATGTGGCGTTGTACACTTGAATTCTTAAGACGCTGACAAATTATTTTATAATATGGCTACACTGTTTTATATTTTCATCACTGGTGTATGAGAGTCCCAGTTGACCCACATCCTTGCCAACACTTGGTATGATCAGTCTTTTTAATTTCAGCTATTTTAATAGATGTATAGTGGCATACCACTGTAGTTTTAATTTGCATTTTCCTAATGAAAGATGATGTTGGGTATCTTTTTAGGTGCGTATTTGGTATCTGTATTGCCCATTTAAGAAAACTGAGTTGTTTATTATTATCGAGTCACTGAGCATTCCTTAAATATTGTCAATACTGGTTTTTTGTCAGGTATGTGATTTGTAAATATTTTCTCCAGTCTGTAGCCTGTTCTTTCATTCTCTTAACAGTATCTTTTAAAGAACAGAAGTTCTGGGGCGCCTGGGTGGCGCAGTCGGTTAAGCGTCCGACTTCAGCCAGGTCACGATCTCACGGTCCGTGAGTTCGAGCCCCGCGTCAGGCTCTGGGCTGATGGCTCGGAGCCTGGAGCCTGTTTCCGATTCTGTGTCTCCCTCTCTCTCTGCCCCTCTCCCGTTCATGCTCTGTCTCTCTCTGTCCCAAAAATAAATAAAAAACGTTGAAAAAAAATTAAAAAAAAAAAAAATAAAGAACAGAAGTTCTGAATTTTGATGAAGTATGTCACTTTTTATTTTTTTATTTTTTTTTTATTTTTTTTAATTTTTTTTTTCAACATTTTTTATTTATTTTTGGGACAGAGAGAGACAGAGCATGAACGGGGGAGGGGCAGAGAGAGAGGGAGACACAGAATCGGAAACAGGCTCCAGGCTCCGAGCCATCGGCCCAGAGCCTGACGCGGGGCTCGAACTCACGGACCGCGAGATCGTGACCTGGCTGAAGTCGGACGCTTAACCGACTGCGCCACCCAGGCGCCCCTAGTATGTCACTTTTTAAATGAATTATATTTTTGCTTTCCTTCAAGAAGTTTATAGTTGTAGGTTGTATGTCTAGGTCCCTGATCGACTTTGAGTTAATTTTTTTACATGGTGTAAGATATGGATTAAAGTTTATTTTATGTTTTCACGTAGGGATGTGTTTTTTTTTTCAGCACTAATTGCTGAAGACACTATTTTTCCTTTTTTGGATGGCCTCTACCAAAAAATCAGTGGTTAATATATGTTTGAGTCTATTTCTAAAATCACTTTTCTGTTCAAATCTCTTTCTTATTTATTTAACACTATTGTATTGATTACTGTAGCTTTATAATGAGTCTTGATGTAAAGTAGTGTGAATCCTCCAAATTTTTCATTCTTTTGGAAAATTGTGTTCTCTGCTCTTCGTCCTTGGTGTTTACATATGAATTTTAGACTCAGTGTCATTTCTACCAAAAAAGCCTGCAGAGATTATGACTTCGACTGTTTTAAATTTATAGTTCAGTTCAGAGGAGAGTGACATCTTAACTAAATTTACTCTTTTTCCCTGTGAATTTATGTCTTTCAATTTATTTTGGTCTTATTTAATTTCTCTCAGCAAAGTTTTGTAGTTTTCAGTGCACATATACAACATTTGTCAGAATTATCTCTAAGTATTTTATCACTTTTGATGCTTTTAAATAATTTTAAAATTTCAATTTCTGATCATTTATTGCTATTATACAGATATATAATAGATTTTCATATTGATCTTGTATTTCATAGCTTTTTAAAATTAATTTATTAGTTCTAGTAACATTGCTGTAGATTCCATAGCATTTTCTATATAGACAATCGTGTTATCTGAGAAAAAAAAGTTTTCTTTGTCTTTCCAAACTGTTTTCCTTTTATTTCATTTTCTTGATTCATTGCACCGATTAGGACCTCTAGTACAATGCTGAATGGAAGTGGTCATAGTGTAGGTGCTGCCTTGTTCCAGATCTTAGGGAGAAAGCATTTAGTCTTTCACCATTAAGTCCTGTATTAACTGTAGGCTTTTATAAATACCATTTATCAAGTTGGGAAGTTCTCTTCTATTCCTGCAGTTTTTATAAGAAATAGATGTCAGATTTTGTCAAATGCTTTTTCTACATCAATTGACACGATCACATAAGTTTCTTTCTGTAGTGTGGTGATGAATTACATGGCTTGTTTTTAAAGTGTTAAACCAAACTTGTATTTCTGAAATAAAAGCTTTTATCCTGTCAGGTCTTGCTTTAAGCCTTGTAGGGTAGTCCAGAACAACATTTGGTCTAATTTTCCTCCTACTGAGACAAAACCACCCTAAATACTCCTGCCTAAGTTCACCAATTAAATTTTCTACGCTGGCTGGTAAGAACAGGAAATATTTCTAGTTTAGTGCAATCTTCAAGTAATGTTCTTTGTTCCCTCTTCTCCTTTCCAGTGGTTCTTTTCCATGCTAAGGTAATTTCTTTAAATGCATGTGCTGAGTAGTACTTAGCTAAAGATTTGGGGAGGGGCTTCTACAGATCTCTGGGGTTCCTACTCTCTGTCACTCTGTCCTATGAGCTCTAGCTGCTTTGATTTCCCCAGATGTCCATCTTTATCTTTTCCATTCTTGGATTCCTCCTCTTGTACTGTACAGTATAAATTCAGGCAATCTTAGTGTTCACTTCTATTGTTTCCCTTCTCTCAGGGATCATTGTCATTATGGCCTGATGCCTATGTCCTTGGAGGTTGTTTTTTTATGCAGTGGTTTGTTTTGTTTGTTTCAGGTCAGAGAGTAAATCCAGTTCCATCCTGGACAGAAGAAAAAATCTTATAGTATTTTAGAGTATACATTTTCTCCATCCTCAAAATCTATTACTCTGAATTAAATTATATTTACTTTTTGGTAAGGTTGGTTAATTTTTATTTTTAAATATTAAATTTCATCAAATTAAGCGGCACTTTTCTCATTTTTTAACTAAAAGTTCTGGACGTTTTCTTTTTTTTGAAGTTCACAGAGACTGAATTCTGCTGTCATAATAATGAGTATTTATATGATTTGAAACTGGCAGATATCGACTTTGAAAACTATGACTTCATGCATTTTCATATGCTTGTTGTCTTCATAGCATTAATTGCTCCATTTCACATGAAGAGTTTTATTATACCCATTTACTCATTTGCTAACTGTATGATGAGCTTGAGGAATAAAGTGATAAATCAGCCACAGGTCTTTGTCCTGTAGTACACAAAGGCCATGCTATTAACAAGTGAAGGTAGTAAACTGCTGATTTTCAAGTAAACACATCTTCTTTACTAGTCATTGCAGTGTTTTGGTGATCAAATGTAAAATGCAGTGGCATCCAATGAAACCTAAGCCCTGGTAAGGTCATAGTCTGTGGGGATGCTGTTCACTCATTTTATCTTCACTGAGCTCCATTATGGTAACTGAAATAATTACCTGTGTGTAACATTATTTTGTATGTTTTCTCCCTTCAGTCTATATATAATTTTGTAATCAACATTAATTTTGGAGGGAACGAGTCAGGAGATGAATAGGCATATATTCTGTTTTACATCAAATAATAAATGTAGAGTTTTAAAATAGGGAACTTTAAGAAGATGGGATTTTTTAAACAAGCTGAGAAAATTGAATGCATATTCTGAGATATTAAATATACCTATTTTATAGCAAATTTTGGTATAAATACATTTAATAAGTAAAAGTATATTTAGTAGTATTCTGATATCAACTTCCAGTTCACAATAAAAAGGAACTTGTTTTAACTTTTAATTAGAATGGCTAATGGATTAGTCTAATCTGGTATGATCTCTATCCAAGGGTTTGTTATTCTCTCTGTCATCGATGTCTTATGAATTAGGTTGCTTCAGAGTCCTTATTAAAAATCACAGAGAATCCTCAGTTTTTTCTTAACCACTTATTTTCTTTTTTGTTTTATTTATTTATTTATTTATTTATTTATATTTTAATGTTTATTTATTTTTTTGAGAGAGAGAGAGACAGAGCATGAGTGGGGGAAGGGCAGAAAGAGAGAGAGAGATACAGAATCTGAAGCAGGCTCCAGGCTCTGGGCTTTCAGCACAGAACCCCACGTGGGGCTTGAACTCACGATCCATGAGATCGTGACATGAGCAGAAGTCGGATGCTTAACCGACTGAACCACCCAGGTGCCCCTATTTATTTATTTTTGAGGGAGGGGGAGAGACAAAGAGGGGGAGAGAGAGAGAGAGGCAGGTGAGTGAGCAGGGGAGGGGAAGAGAGCAAGGGAGACAGAGAATCTGAAGTAGCAGAGCCTGACATGGGGCTTGAACTTAAGAACCGTGAGATCTTGACCTGAGCAGAAATAGGACACTGAACCAACTGAGGCACCCAGGTGCCCCTTTAACCACTTATTTTCAAATTAAATATTTAAGTACCCAATAGTTATCAGTTGTTCTTCGTGGAAGTCTTTCTTGTACCCTCTTAGGCTCTGCAAACTGATGAGCATCTGATCTTTTTACTTAGCACCTTTATGAATGTTTTCACTGCTTTTTGCTTGACCTTTCAATTCTTACTTTTACTTGAGCATCTACACAGTGGCTTATGTCTCCTTGCCACAAATAGCTCTCTTTCCTGACTGAAGTACCTGTTCTTTCCAGCACATGGAGGCAAAGATAACTTTGTCCCTTTTTACTTGTCCCTTTTGTGGGGGTAAAAATTATTTATTTGGTATAATAAATGCTAAAAACAGATCCCCCTTTTTGTTTGCCATGACTCACCCTGATTAATGCAAATTAGTAGTGCAGGGATGATTTATTAACAATTTGAGGGCCTCCACATTGTAATCTACTTGTTCACTCAAGGCAGACAAGAGAACAGGTAGGACTGAGTATTGTACAGTTAGAGGGAAGTTAGGGTCCTTGACATCAGTCTTGTTAAGTCATTTATGGGATTATTTTAGAAAGTCAAATTCACTGATGTTTCCTCATCTGTAAAATAGAGGATATAATTAATTCTCTTCAAGATACATTAGGATTTGGGGCGCCTGGTCAGTTGAGCATCTGACTTTTGGTTTCCGCTGGGGTCATAATCTCCCGGTTCATGGGATCAAGCCCAGCATGGTGCCTGCTTGGGTTTCTCTCTCTCTATCCCTCCACTCTGCCCCTCCTCCCCATCCCCCCCCCAGAATAAGTGAATAAACTTAAAAATAATAAAAAAAAGATACATTAGTCCTGAGAGCTGGAAAGAAAGATGGACTGCAATGAAATAACATGTGCATTTAATACAAGTAATTTCATGAAATTCGGTTATAATTGGGGTGATCATAGATTAAAATTTCAGACACAAATGTAAATCATATGGAAGCAAAACTTTATGGCTATTTCTCTCTATAATGCTCTGTATTTGTGACATATGCTTTATTGGTGGAACTGAATGTTACAAAGAATGTTTTTAAATTATAATTAACCAAAAGTAAATACTAATGAAAGGCCAGAATAGATTCGTATGGAGTTCCACTCAAGATTGAGCACAGTGATGGTTTTCCAGTATGTGCAAATGACTTAAATAAAAATATGCATAGACCTTTCTTTATTCCTGACTGATTAGAAGCAATCGTTTAAATTTCTTCTATAGGTTATATCTCTTTGAAGGATATTCTGTTTCAATTTATTAATATCTTCATTTAACACTGAGCCTTGTACCTAGAAGGTGCTCATAAATATCTGTTGGACAAATTAATTAAATTCAGAAATTAGCACATTTCTAATGGAGACTTAGTGGGTACAAATTTCTCTTCAGTGTTTCTATCTAGTTATTGTGTAACAAAATGAAAAGTGCTTCTTGAAGAAGATGCTTTCTCTCACAGATTTCCTCAAAGGTTGAGACACATGAGGGCCATCTTTCATCAAGCATCCAATACTCAGTGAAGTGTTAACTTATTTATACTCTCTCTCACTTCATAAGCACCAAAGGTTTCTTATATCACTTTCTGAGGAATGTATTTAATATTGTTTGGATATCTTATATTACATTTGGACTCACCCTGGAAAAGGAAAGATGCTTCTCTAATTATAGGCCCTAAGTGAATTCTATTATTTAATAGCCTCTTTGAATCAAATAAAAATTAAAGAATCAGGGAGGTTTATTTAGCACTCCATGTTTTTGAAAAAAAGCCTAAATTGTTTTGTTCTGCATATTGGGGGAGAAAATGTCAGAGGCAAGAGAACTGCAGAAAATGCTATTTGATTTTTGTCTGCATTGGTAAGGGGGCACATAATAGCCCAGACATTTGTCATTAAATATAAACATAGTGGAGAGGAGATTTAGCATGGGAACTCTGGGGTCAGTCAGCTGCTGTTCACGTTCTGATGGACTAATTCACTGACTGTGAGCAAGTTATTCATTTGTTTGTTCCTCAGTTTTCTCATATGTAAAATGGGGGTAATGGAAATAATATCTACCTCATAGGACTTTTCTTTACTTGGAAAATGCTTAACTTCGACAGGTAGATAGTAAGTACTTGTCAGATATTAGCTGCCATTATTTTCTGAGTGAAAATCATTGCCAAGCTCATTCTTGCTGTTGGCAGAGTTCAATTCCTCGTGGTTGTAGAATTGAGGTTCCCCTTCTCTTTCTGGCTGTCAGCTGGGGTCCTCTCTTAGCTCCTAGAGACTACCTGCATTGACACTGTGAATGTTTTCTTTCTTCCAGGCCAGCAAGAATGTTTTTCTGACTTCCAATCATAATTCTCTGTGACTCAAGCAAAAGACCTTTGGATTTAAAGGACTCCATCCAGCCCCTATTCCAGATGTCTGTTCTCTAAGTCTTGCCTTGTGATACTCTCAGTTGTCCGAGGGTTGTGCTGTTGTCCTGGATCCCATCTCCCAACTTTTAACTCATACTCTATGGTTCCAATTACCTATTCCCCTAAGGCAACAATTAGCTAATTTGATAAAACAAACTGCTTGGCCCACTGATGGACTGAGAATAGAAGAAAGTCTTAATAGACTTTCTTTATACCTTCTCCATGGGATAAATTTCCTTATTTCGAATGTCCGCTTACAGTCTACTTTGATTGTTGGATTGTAGTGGGCCCTCTGAGAAAATGTTTTATTACCAGAGGGAAGACTATGTCTTGTTATAGGAAATATGTTGAAAAAGCCTCATTTTTTTTAAACAGCATTTTGAAAGCATTCCAAGTGAAACAGATTATGAACATTCTGCTCCCCAAGGTAGAAGCTGTAAATAAAGATGAAAATTTCTTATGCTGGAAAATGACACTGATTAAATATGGAATAAGGGAGTTTATGTGAGTATTTTGGCCCAGTTATAAGCATTTTTCCTTGCCCTAGCATAGGTCCAGCTATTAATTTTCTCTGCAGGCTGATAGTCTTACTGTTGCACACTGTTAACAATACAGGTAAAAAGTAGAGTTTGTGAGAGTTTACTACTCTGGGCCCAGTGGTCATTTATTTCACACTTGATTTCTGATATTTGGTCCTTATATATTTGCAGCTAAAGAAGATCATGTTAAATGCTTTTGACTTCTCTAAATCCTATAGCTATTTTGTAGAAATTTGCTGTAATTAATACCACATCTTACTGCACAAATATATTCTCCTATGGCATACATAGATAAAATAGAATAAGTGACTTTCTTCTTCATATAGTCAGTACCTGTCAAGTGCCAACTGCTGGTGTCTGGTAACCTGTGTATCTCTAGATATATCTTTCATCTTTGTGATCATTCAATTCTTAGAATCAATTTTAGGTCAGTGAGCCACAAAATGTCTTACCTTTTCTTCTTAGACATTGAAGCAGAATCTTAAGCAATATATACATCACTAATATCCCCATAAAAAATTAACTAATCATTCTTCCTTGTTTGTTTTGCCTCAGGGTATGCAATCTTCAAGACATCTGAGCTCAGGGTTTAGGTACGAAAGGAAGAGCTTTCTAGGCATGTTGGCATTTCTACCTCTTAGATTCCTTTTGTAGATCCCAATATTTCTTCCTCTACACATCTCCAAAAGAAATTGCTTTCTGTCTTTAAAGCTTAATAAATATTTTAACTTACAACCCATTCAGTTTTGCTATTTGAAAATCCATTAGTTTTTAGTTGAATTTTTCTCCAAATGGGATTTGATTAATGATTTCTGCTGAAAACTTATTCATAGCAAATAAAGGTAAAGAAATATATTGTATGTCTTCTACATCCATTTAATTTTATCTATTTGTATGTCTAATGATTTATAGCTCTTCCTACAAGAGAAACTCTCTTATAACCAGAATTACTTGAGATTAAGAAAAATTTCAGTTTACCTTATAGATTTATTATAACAAATAATTAAAAAAGAAAGGAAGAAAGAAGGAAAGGAAGGAGGGAAGGAAGGAAGGAAGGAAGGAAGGAAGGAAGGAAGAAAGAAAGAAAGAAAGAAAGAAAGAAAGAAAGAAAGAAAGAAAGAAAGAAAGAAAATGCTTCAAGGCCAGTAGCATAGTATTAAGATTGTCAGCTTCTTCATTGGAATATTTTCAGGAAGATAATATAAAAGGCTGGGAGAGAGCTGGGTACAAAGATTTAAGTATAGAAACAATGGATATGGTATGTGGAGGATCATAGTCAAAAGATGAGGAAGAATGGAACTCTGTGAGACTTGTTAAAAGAATATCATGTTTGCCAGCAATTACAAAACTCTCTTACCCAAATACCAATTATTTTCATTTAAGACACACACTTGGAATTTGAAGACCTAAATTGAATTAAATTTCTCTTAGATTTAGTTTTCCTTATTTAAGAGAAATGAGAATCATTTGGTTCTCAATACAATAGTTCTGAAGTACTATCATAATACCTTATCATTTGAAGGGCATTGACCTATGGAAATACTGGCCACATGACCACAATTGGGTTGTAAGAAATATAGGGCATTGGTCTGGTGAGGAACTAGTGGTATTGGTGGTGTGGAGATGTTTGGGAGTTTGCTGGAAATGCAAAAGCTAAACACTGGACCTTTTGGGCAAAGCTGATGTTCAAATACTAGAAGGACTAAGTCTAAACAAGAAAGTCAGAGGTTAAAGGTAGGAAAAGCCATCTGGGAGAATCTGGGCAGGGATGGGGCCAGAACTGGAGCTGATAGCAGTGAAGAAAGGGAGAGAGTTTAAACAAACAGCACAAATATCAAAGGATGTTTCAAGTTTGCCTTTACTAGCTGGATGGAGACCTGGAACCAGACTGCCTAGGTTGAAATCGGGCTCTCCTATACACTATAGCTGTGACACTGGTCAGATTAATTAACCTTTTTAAGGATTTGATCCCTTATATATAAAATGGGAAAAATATTGTAATAATCAACTAGTGGTATTGTGAGAATTCAATGAGTCAATACATGTAAAGCACATAAAAGTATGTACCTAATAGATGTTACTCTTTTATTATTGTTGTTATTTTTGTTTTTATTAAAGTGAATGAAATTAAATCAAACAATTAATGTTCTAGGCACTATACCTTTTTTAATCTTTCCAACGTCCCTGTGATATATTTTTGACAGATGAAGAAACTAAATTTTAGATGATAAATGACCTCGCCAATATTTCATAGTTAAAAAGAAAAAAAGATACGGAGTTGAGTTAAGATACCTCTGATTTTCCAGATGACATACTGTTTTATTTTCATTATTTCACAACTATGTATAACATAAAAAGTCTCACTAAAGGCTGTGTAATTTTAGATGAAAAGTAAAGTGATTGTGCTGAGTAAAGAAAGAAGAGATGAGCAGGTTTTGCTCTGAAAGAGTTTGGTGCATTTTCATTGTGTCTTAACTCTGCATGCATGTTAGCTAGGACTAGAAGAAAGGTATAAAAAAGTAAAAATTTAAAAGCAAAGAATAATTTTTAAAATCACATTGTGTTTCTTGCAAATAGTCCTGGATGTATGGTGATGACTGATAAAGTAACTTAATTACTTTGTGTGACAGAACATAGAATGAATGAAGGCATCAATTGGAAGAGGATCTACGCAGGTATTTGGGGCTATATTACAAATGGTCTTGAATTGGGGTGCCTGGCTGGTTCAGGTGTAGAGCATGTGACTCTTGATATTGGGGTCATGAGGTGGAGCCCCACATTGTGTGTGGAAGCTTATTTAAAATAAAATAAAGTAGGGGCGCCTGGGTGGCGCAGTCGGCTAAGCGTCCGACTTCAGCGAGGTCACGATCTCGCGGTCCGTGAGTTCGAGCCCCGCGTCAGGCTCTGGGCTGATGGCTCGGAACCTGGAGCCTGTTTCCGATTCTGTGTCTCCCTCTCTCTCTGCCCCTCCCCCGTTCATGCTCTGTCTCTCTCTGTCCCAAAAATAAATAAAAAACGTTGAAAAAAAATTAAAAAAAAATAAAATAAAGTAAAAATCAAATGGCGTTGAATTCTATAGTGATGATTTTCATCTATATACTGTAGATAGTGGAGAAATGTGTAAGATTTTTTTCAATAGAAGATGAAAATAATAAAAAAAATTACTGAAAGAACCCGATAGCAAGGTGAAGGGTATTTTTACTTTGAGAGAAAATGGGCAAAGGATATCATCAGACTCGAAAAATCGTTGTGATAATGAGTTTTTTTTTTAATTTGGATAATGAAACTAGGATGGAATACTTAAGGAAGTAATTAAGGAAAATAAGACTCAAAAGATTTATTTAATATTAGAAGCTTAGAAAGAATTGTGAATTGTAGATTTTTGGCTATGGTAACTGAGTAAATGAGGATTCATTGTTGTATGGGAAGACAGGTGGAAAAGTAGGCTTTGGAGGGAAAATGAGGAACTCAGTTTTGAATGGACTAAGTTGGAGGGATAGTGAGATAAGTTTGATAAAGCAGTCATTTGGAAACATGTCTCTGATATTCAGAAGACTGGCCAGGACCAAAGATGTAGACTTCAGACTGTATAATTAATAGTTGAATTCATGTGAATCATTAGATTACTCTGCATGAGAAGACAGATGGAAGAGAATATGGATAGCAATAGAACCTTGAGAAATATAAGTATTTAAGTAGCAATAAAGGGCAACTTGCTGTTAAAGAAGATGAAGCATAATCAGAGATTTAGTGAAGCTATACAAAGGTGAAATAGAAGATAAAAGATCAGGAAATTTTACAGACAGGATCATCAGTTTTAGAACATTGGGACTGTGGGATCAAGAAAGATGAGGACTTTTAAGAAGTCATTGGACTTGACAACTGTGAGACAATAGGAGATTTTTTTCAAGAACATTTTTAGTGGAGTAATCAGAGAAAAAGTAGGTTAGAATAAATAGAAGAATGAGTGCAAGTGAGAAAGAGGAGGCTGCAAATACAGATGACTCTTCCAAGAAGAGTTGAGTAGGCAGACAATAATTGGTAGATAATTAATTATTGGGGAAATGCATGATTTTCTTGGAGAAAAGAGCAAATAGAATTGATAATAAGTGATTTTTTAAAGTAAATTTTGAGGTGGAGAGGATGTTTGAAAATATTTGCTCCTGATGGTTTCTATTTCCTTACAGAATGAAACAAGGACATCTGCTGGGCTTACAAACTGGGATTTGAAATCTACTAGTGGTTGATTAAAGAATTGGGACAACAAGTGGATTGGGGCAACAAGTGTAAAATGTATTTCTAAAAACAGAGCAAGAAAGTTGCATAACGATATTGATTTCAATGTAATATATTCTTAGCAGCCTGGGAAACGGAACAAAGGAAATGAGCAGATGGGCTGACCCAGGGTTGGAAATTGGCAAGAGAAATGTACAATGTCAAAGAGTAAAAGGAAATTGATCTAGGAAGATTCAGATAGATAAGGAAAACTGGGATCAGAGAACTTGCTATATTCAGTATCATTGCCAATGATCTGATATTTTAAGAGAGAAAGTAGGACTAAGAAGAGGGATAAAGATTTGTTAGTTACCTCTTACCTTTCATGTTTTGCATGTATATTGTAATGAGGGATGAGTTTTTAAAATATAATTCCCAAGTTGCTGATATATGACTAATTTTTTTTTGTAAAGATGTGACAAAATTGGCACAATCTAAATGAATAAAATAGCAGCTTAGACTTCTATATGGACTTCATAAAACATTGAAAGTGAAATGTGTGTATTTTGTTCCACTTGTCTACCCAGTGACTTTAGGCAAGTCTTACTTTTTTGAGCTTTAGTTTCCTCATTTGTATAATACATGGCATACCAATCTCAAAGGTTCTTTGAATTGTCAAGTTTACTTAAAGTTTACTTAAAGTAAAATTACTCGAAGAGTACTGCTTCATGCCAGAAAAAGGGAGATGGTGATTTCAAGATCAAACAAATTTGGGAAACTCTAGTGTGTTTTCCTCTTAAAATGTACCAGAATTCTGAGGAACATATTTGAGAAATCTTTTATTACATATATTTGATTTATTAAGGTCACAAGAAAACCTTGTGAGGACACCTACATCAGGAAATATATTACATATTATGGCCAGAATATTAACCATATTTGCTCACATTTTATTTTGAGAGTTTCTATTACTTAATTTATAAATGTAAATCATCATATTATAGTTGAAATATATTTTGGATTGTGATCAACCATAATTAAAAAAATATCATTCTTCCTATATCTTTAGTGGCTATCAATTGCTCAGTCATAGAAAACTCTCTGTAAGTATAAAATTTTAATTCATTTTATATGGCTGGCTTTGATTTGCTAATCTTTTTGTTCAGGGTTTCTTCCTCATCCTTATTCATGAAGATATTTGTCTGTATATTATCTTTCTTACAATATCTTTATCAGGTTTTTGTAGCAAGGTTATGCTGACTCAATAAAATGATTTGGGAATTACTCCTTTTTCTATTTTCTGGAAGACTTTGTGTAGGATTTTACTTAAACATTTGGAAAAAAAATTCTGGGTAAGTTAATTTGGGGCAGGAGATTTCCTTATAAAAAGATGACAAATAAAGATATAACAGTAATAGGAATACTTAAATTTTAAAACTTCTTTTGTAAAATTTTGATAAAATATTTTCCTAGAAATTTTTCCAGATCATGTAAATTTTAAAATTTATTGGTATATACTTGTATGTATATTTTTTCTTATATTTTTAAAGTTTGTAGCCTCTGTAATTATGTCCTCATTTTCATTTCCAATGTTGATAAGTTCTGCCTCCTCTTCCTTTTTTTTTTTCCTTTCTCAGTCTTGCCATATATTTGTCAACATTTTTTGTCTTTTTAAAGAATAAATTTGTGGTTTTACTGACTTTTACCTACTGTAAATTTACCTACCTACCTTTGTTTTCTTCTGCTTTTACTTTATTTACTTTGTTATTTTCTTTTAGTTTAATTTGCTATTTATTTTCTAATTTCTAAAGACAAATACATAGATAATTGATTTTCATTTTTTGTGTGTACAATATATATGTTTAAGATTATAAATTTTCCTCTAAGCACAAATTTAACTGTATTCCTAGGCTTTTGCATATCGTTTTGTCATTATCAATTAGTGAAAAACATTTCATACTTTTCATTCTGATTTCTTCTTTGACTTTTTTTTTAGAAGTTGGGAATTTTCTTATATTGTATTTCTGCTATGGTCAGAGATCGTACTGTAAATAATTTAAATCTTTTGCAATTTGTTAAGCCTTCCTTTATGACTCAACATATGGTTCCTTTTGATAAATGTTTATTTGAAAAGAAAATGCATTCGTTCATTATGGTGTGTGGTAATCTATACCAATCACTTGGGTCAGATTTGTTCATTGTCATTCTTTTATGCGGTTACTGATTTTTTATCTGTTTATTTGATCACTTAGAGAAATGTTATTTCTCACTATAATTAGGGATTAATCAATTTTTCCTTTTAGTTTGTTAACCTTTGATGAGTATGTTTTGAAACAAAACCATTAGATCAATAAAGATTTCGAATTTTCTCTTTCAAGTGGACTTACCAGCTTATCAACATTTTGAAGTACCAGTTATTCTCTAATAATATGTATTGCCTTAAAGTCTATAACTATAAAAAATTTCTTTTTGTTTGGATTTTTACTTTTACTTTCAAACTTTATGTAGCTTTATATTTAATATATACCTTTCATAAGTAGCTTATTTTTTAAATAATGTCTCACATTCTTTTGGAATACTTAGTCCATTTTTTATTAATAAAATTGCTGATTTATATATTTCTAGTTAAATTTCTAAATAACTGTTTTCCTACTTGTCCCATATGTCATCTATTATTCTTTTTTTTTCTTGTTTTCTTTGAATTAACCAAATGCAAGCCTTAGATTATTTAGTCCTCCTCCTCCCCCTTACCTCTACACCCAAATTAGCTTGTTAGTCATACATTTCTTACTATTCTTTTAGTGATTATTTTAGAGGTTACAACAAGTATTCTTGGCTTAATACTATCTACTTTAAATTATTATTATCTCTTTCCTGATACTAGGATCTTAAAACCCTCTATTTTTACTTATCGCTTTACCACCTGCAATGACAGTATAGAATTGTCTACTTTCTTACTGATTTTCCACCTTTCCTTCAGAGTAGATCTATAATTTGAGTCATATATGGATTGGATGAACAGAAACATAGCAAAGACAAGTATAAATTCATATTATATACAAGTGTAAACTCTTTACACGTTAATGCTGTACTGCACATCTATTACTGTATTTTTCTATACTTCAGTGAGATTTGAGTTATCAGAGATGTTTGAGAAAAGAGGAATCTCTGAGGAAAAACACAATGGGAAAAGTGAAAACAATAGTTTTGAATATTTTGCAATAGTATTTAGTTATGTAAACCAGGGCCAAAGAGAGAATAACTATATTCCTTTTAGAGAAAGTTTAAAAAGTTCTGATTTTTCATTCACATAAGGATAAGGTTTAAAACAAGCCACCCTGTGAGTTAATCCCAGAATGAAAGCTTTGAGAACACGTAACAATTTATAGTAAGTCAAGCGAACTTTAGGAAACCCTAAATTTCACATACCATTATTTACTAAAAGTTGTGAATGCTTTTGAAAATAAATGTTAGGTTTATCATTGGAAGAATATTTTATAATGAAAATTCCCAGTTTTTTAAATTGTGAATGGGAAGGGAAGTACTGTAAACTTTTCCAAAGACTGTGTGCGTGTGTCTCAGTGACAGCAAAAAATGGGTAGTTTGGACTGAATCAAGAAAGCAAAAACCGGGCAGTAGGAGTTTGACTTTTAGAATCTGTATTGCTGTTGTTAGTGTAGCCACTGTGTACCATCTGCTTTCCCTTTTATCTAGGCAGGCTTCTCACTGATTTGGCTAATTCCATGAAGCAGTCTTTTCTCTTCACTTCCTCTACCACGCCTGACATTTTCTCCCTTCTGCATAAGCCACTTGCCCAGCTCAGTCATATACACGTACGCACTTGATTGGGACACTGCCTGCTTTAATTTTGAGCCATTAAGCTTTACCATTTTCATTTATTTTCTAAATCTTTTGGATTCATTATATTTGTTTGCTTATAATACACAGTTCAATTTATTTAAAGCACATTCTTTATTATATCACAGTTAACATAACTAATGTGTTGTAGCTTGGACACAGTCCAGGCCTGGATCTCAAAGGGTGACTGTCAGATGGAAAGGATAAAGTCAGTGAGACAAAACACTGCACTGAGTCCCAGGAGGCTCTTGTGTTTCAAATGTGTTAATGGAACTGTCCAGGTGGAAACCAGAGGCATCATATCTGGGTCTCCTCCCTAGGGTTCCATAAATTCTCTTTTCTAGGATTCTGAATTGCTTTTTGAAGTTGTATTAAAAAATTGAGTGTATTTAAAGTGTCTTGCTGTAAGGTTCTCTTTATAGTAGTAAACTGTTTTTATTCTTCTGGACCACATCTAAAATTATTTTAAATAATCAATTACTTATGGTAATATTTTCTGTTACTCGGTTTCTGTTACTCGGACGTTACATAAAAGTAAGTTAATACAGAAGCAGTTATGTAGATCCTAAAACGTCCATTTTGTGTCAAATCTCTGATACAATATTTTTCTAATAATCAAGGTAGTTACATCAGGCAGAAAGACTATTCTTGTGGATTAAAAATTAACTATTTCTGAACCAAAGAGAACCCTTTGACTCCCCTTACATTTTAGTAAAAATTGAAGGCAGCATGTTTTGGGTAGGTTTTTGGTTATCTCTTCCTGGAGGGACTAAAAATGACACATTTAAGTCTGCAAATGAGTATAGGTTGTACAAAATCTCAAATGTTTTATTTGCATCTAGACAGCTGCAAGGCTGAAGAGAATTATTTTTATATCCACTAGTTAAGATCACAGTAATATATAGTCATCTCACATAGTGGCAGAAGTGTCCTTAAATTGTAGGTAATTGTCTTTAACTTACATTTATGCAAGTCAAATGGGTCAAAAGTTTGGTTAAAAAAATAAGTATAAACAAAGTGAACAGAGTCAGCAAGAGGAACTCTTTGTATTGTTAGGTGACATACATATATATATATATATATATATATATATATATATTGACTATTTTTCCATTGTTGAACCTACAATATAATTGAAGCCATGGCTATCTATCACAATATTTAAAATTTGGTGACAGGAGTATGATCAGATATTTCAAACCAGAAATGCCTTTATTGAAAGTTTTGTTGTTGTTTTTTTAAAATATATTTTCAAGATGCCACAGGCTCTCTCAAATTTTCAATAAGATACCCATTTATATCTTATTATTAATACCACTTTACAGCTCATACTCTTAAGGCATTAATAAGTTGTCCAGTTAGTAAATAATTAAGCATAGACAAATCTATGCTGTATAATGAATGAACTAGCATTCCTAATGGCCACACAACATTTCTTTAAACTTCTCAACAATATAGACTATTTTAATTTATTTTCAGTGAGGAAACATGCTCAGAAAGATTGAGATTTGTAGATCAAAAAGCTATGAAACCAGAAATGGGGTTTGGATTAGTTCTACCTGAATCTAGAGTTTGCCCCCATAACTCCTATTAGTCTCTCTGTATCTTCATTCCATACCTCTCTATTTCTTATATAAGCAAGAAAATCGAGTATGGCAAAATAATAATTATAGTTGTCTCCAATCTGGCTAGATCAATTAAAAGAATATTTTCACCTTAAGCATTTAAAGCCTTTGTTACAAATATTTTTATTGAAACAAAAATACTAACTCTGAATGAATAGTTCTATATTGACAGATTATTTGGATTGCTCTAGGAAAATAAATTATTGACCACTGTGCATATAATATCTATAACTCTTTTAGTGATAATTAATAATGATGATCAAATAGCACATTGTTATTTTATTTAATAGTGATAGGACACGGTTCCAGCCCAAATATATTTGATTCCAGCTGTGTAGCAATATAGCCAAATTATCAGAGTAAAACTGGTCATTCTTGCATTAGGATAAATGGGTTTTTACAAGCATGAAATAAGTAAATGGGAAAATTAGTTATTAACAAAACAAGTAGTGGAGTAGAAAGTTTGAAAAACTAACAGGTATGCTAGATATTACAAGAAATATATTGAAAGAAGAAATTGTATGTCTTGTTTGGATCCTGATTTGAACAAGCCAATTATTAAAACAATTATGAGACAATTGGGGAAATTTGAAACTTATTAGATATGTATTAGATGATAAGAAATTATTTTTATTTTTATTTTTATGTGTGATAATATTTTGGGGGTACTTAGAGTGGAATGTTATAGTGTCTGGGATTTACTTTAAAATAAATCAGTGGAGAGAGGGAAAGAGGTTGGTGATGGTTGCATATACATATCTCTCTGTTTTTATGTGCTTTGTTTGGTGATTCTAATAAAAAAGTTAAGAAAAAAAGGACAAAGACAAAGATAGTGACTTAACTGATAGTGAACTTGTATGATGGTGAAGACTTTACATTCATAGTAAGAACTAAAGATTTGTCCTGGATTGTTTGGGTGAATCTTTACTGCTAAGTAACTACTCCTTAGTACACAGTACATTTGAAAGTATTAAATGAGATAATTGCATTGAAGAACATAGAGCAATCCCTGCATGTAAAACAAATTCCAGACTTAATAGCTATTCATTTTATTTCCATAAAGTTTGGGCTAAAATCAATACTGCCTATAACCGTGTCTGTATATTAAAGAAATTTTAGTAGTTTGGTGAAAATTCTTATTTTACCTTTAAGTTTAGTTAGGTTGAAATAATTTGAATTGAACTCTTACTACATTTTACTAAGCTACAGGAAAACTAAGGACAATAAGACACACTACCAGTGTCCCTATAATGATGAACTTATGCAAAGGCAGGGAGCTATGAAGAAAAACACATGACAAGCAAATAAGGAAACAAAGACACAAAGTTTAAGTGACTCTCCTAAATTATAACTGCTGAATAGTTTCAGGGATGAGTCCTAATTTCCTAAATCCAAGTTTCCCAGATTTTAAGCCTATGCCCTTCTCATAGATTACATCTTTGTTTCAGAAGAACAGGTTAGAATAGACAAAGAAAATATAGACTAACTACTTGCAGACACTTATGTATATTCAACAAGCTGACTCAGATCTGTGGCTGTAGTTGTATTTTCTCATTTACTTTTGGGGTCTCCAGGCTAGCACTGGACCTGACTTTAGCTAGATGTGCAACAAATATTTGTTAAATAGACATGCATCTGTATTTGATTACCTTTTATGTAGGTGATTTATTATTCTTAAAATAAGTCCTCTGTGCTTTTATAATTTTAGTTTGCAAGGCAAAAATAACAAGCACTTAAAGGTAAATAGCAATAGAAAACGACAAAAAAAGAGTAGTAATTTCTTTTCTTCCTTCCTTCCTTCCTTCCTTCCTTCCTTCCTTCCTTCCTTCCTTCCTTCATTCCATCTTTCCTTCCTTCCTTCCTTCCTTCCTTCTTTCCTTCCTTCCTTCCTTCCTTTCAAGTAAGCTCTACACCCAGTGTGGGGCTTGAACTCACAACTCTGAGATCAAGAGTTGCCTGCTCTACTGACTGAGCCAGTTGGGCATCCCAGTAACTGATAAGTTTCTAATATTTTTTCTCTGAACAACTGAACTAGTCAAGTCCAAGGAGAGGATCCCAAAACCACCTAGTTTGAAATCAAAATTACATGTAAGTTTTAAATCATGTGCACAAATGAGACTATTTTGCTGTTTATATTATCAAATATTTGTATTCCTGTCTCAGAGAATGAGGGAAATAATTATAATAGTTGTTATTTAAGAATTCAATGCAATGATTTTTTTTGTTTCTGTTAATTCCAAAGCTGGGGTGCCAATTCTTTATAATTATTGAAACCCTTACACAAATATTTTTTTTAATTTTTGATTTTGATTTAAAATTAAATGTGATTAGTGTGTTTTCTTGCATTAGATGGGAGATTATGGGTGTATAGAGTTCTGAAATGGTGGTGTATTGACTTAGATCAGAAATTACAGTGTTAACAAGATCTATGCATGACTTTTGAAAGATTTTTAGATTTTACTACTGTATTATTCCTTTTAACTCACACAAATATTGAACCTTTCTTATACTCATGTATTTTTTATGTTTTTCTCTGAGTCTGGCTTCTAATTGAGCTCCCTGTGAAGGACTATGTCAAACCAATATGATTCTTGCTCACATATATGCACAGAGATTTCTTAGAAAACAAGACTGTAGAACGATAAAGCTTGACATGTGTTTACTGTGAGAAGTGAGAAAGTGACAGATGTGGGCAACATTTCTGAGGAGTCCAACTAGTCCACAAGTGAGCACAACCGTATCTGATTAGGACGATGGCTCTGACTGTCCATTTGTACAAGAGCCTGCAGGTCTCATTGTTTTTCAGCTCACTTAGCAATTAATGGTGCCATTGTTTTGGGGGCAGCCCATTTGCAGATAGAATCTGGCAGAATCAAAGCTTAAGAGGATATAATGAGAGTAATCAAAGTGACTCATAATATATAAAACCCACAGCAATGATTGTGAGCATCAAAATTCAGGAGACCACGATTCTTCCACAAATAAGTACCACTTATATTTTTTCAAAGAGCTGTCAAGAAAACGTGAACTGTACTTAGAATGACCTTTTTGAAAAGTTATTTTTCTTCCATTATAATTATTAAATGTCTTTTTGTATTCTACTTATTAAAAGTATATTCTGGGATTATTAGTTTTGAAACCTTTCGCTTATTCCTTTACCCATCAAAATAATAATATTTTAAAACTTTTCATTTAAGCTTATTAAAGCCACATTTTTGCCACTTCATTTAATGTTATAATACTGAGCCACTGAGAATGCGGATAACTCCCCACCCCTAACCCCCTCCATAACTTTGCTCATTCATTGAAAATGTGCTTCAGGCTAGATTTTGATTTGAAACAACCAAGTCAGGTTCTAAATTAAGTAGAAAAATTCAATGTCCCTGGCCACTCTTAGGTTTTATCAATGCAAGACATGATTTTTTAAAAAAATCTATGGATGAGGGTAGAAGGCTTATAAGCAGAAAAAATAATATTAAAACCAATGGTTTGTTAAAATATACAGGCCTTAGAAAACTTGAAATCCCAAAGAAAGGGAAAAAAGTACCTTAAATACTAATATTATTATGCCATAATAGTATTTAAGGTTATAATAATGATCAAGAAGAGGAATATTAAAAAATTATCTTGTTATGGAATAATAGTTAACTTGTTTCTGCCAGTTTTGGCAAATCCATCGTGTGATTTTTAGATAGATCTGGACTGAGTACATGGAAGTGAGTCAGCTATGATTCTACCATAAAACAACACCCATAGCATCTTCGTCATCTGATGTAGACATCAGATTAATCCAGAGTTAAGCCAGTTAACTCTATTGTCTGTACATTTCATAATTGATTGCAAAGCTAGATTATTAGTAGAGCTATTGACAATCATCAATGCAGTTATCTTCTATCTTTCTGTTCTTTTTATACAGCTTATCTTCACTTCTGATATTCATGTTCTCCAAATAACTTGGCCATTGATAGTTTGATACAGAAAAAGCAATAAGCTGTGGAGCCAGATGGACCAAGTCTTGAAAGTTTTCCAATGTTATCATGCTATTTCTCTAAATACATAGTATATGTTGATGTGCATATTTTGCTGTAAATTTGGTTCAGAGATGTTTACTAAGCAGTAATGTGCTAGAATTTATTTTTAGCAGTTGTAATAAATAGCATTATTATGAAATAGATGTTTTTTAAACTGGTATTTAACCACTTTTAAACTTTGATGGTTAACTGAATTAGGGTAGTAGTATCTCAAAGTTACAATATATTCAGTAGAAGCACATTAGGTATCAGGGACTCTTATCTGAAAACACTATGTTGAAGTATGGCTCCTTTTCCTTTTTTAGTATTTACATGAGAATTATCCTCAGTTTGCCCTTTTATTTCTATTCTTTCCTTATAAATCACCAGTGGCTTCATCGTTTATTTATTCATGGATGATTTTTAAATATACATCCCTATTTTCAACCTCTGTTTTGAGCCTTACCATGAACCACCCCCCCAATTTCCTATCGACATTTTCACTTAATATGTCCTCATACTTCATAATTGACATGCAACAACTTCCAGTATATTAATTGCCAGATTTGATTTGGATGTTTTGCCTGACCAACCCAGTGTGCCATTTTCTGACCGATACATATGCATTCCTTCCTAGGTTACATGCAAAACCATATATAAGAATAAAATGTATTATAGCTGATTTAATTGGCAAAGGATAACAAGTTTGTTTTGCTTCTCTGTTATTTCCTTCTAAAACACTAAACGTTTTTTCTTTTGTAATATCACTAAAATTTTTCAAACTTATTTCCCTGGTATACTTTTGTGTCCATGGTCACGGTCAGTGTCCATGTTCACGCTCAGTGTCTATATGACTTGCTGTTGGGCACAGAACACAGCTGCTTGCAACTCACAGGTGCTTAATACAATGCTTGGTGATTAATAAAACAATCTGAAAATGCTGTTTAGTAACACTTAGAATGTTTCTTGGAAATTTTTACCTCCCTCTACCAGCATGAGTGACTAATGACCATTCTAAAAATGCAACATTAGCTATATAGCTAAAACTTAAGCTCCTTGTCTACTGTGTTAATTGATAATTCCAATGTTTTTGCTTTTGAACGAACCAACGATATTTATATAGCATCTTAAATTTTCTATTTTTTACCAAAGCAGTTGTACACTTAAAAAATATTACCAATTAATTCCATACAGAATCATGTGATATCTTCCCTGTATTTGCTAGTATTTTGAGTTTGGGCCTTGTCATTGGCTGCTAGGTAATGACTGAGGTTTGGATCCCAGAAGTGTGGTACATGTGTCCAGAACTAGATCATCAAGGAGCAAATGTCCTTCTGCCGTATTTTTATTTTGGCCCAAGGTCTCAAACTCATGGTTCTCTTTGGAACTTACTTTCAACAAATACCAGTGGACGTTCAGAAAAAGCTGACCTTCTGAGAGAAATGTGACATGAAATATACAGCAGTGTGCCACATGTTCAATTTAAGGCAATGCAGGTTAGTAGCTAATAGGAAATCGTGTGACAGTAACAAGATGGTCCAATTTTTCACTTGGATGATTTCTCTACGAAAGTCTAAATAGCAAACACCACAGAATGTTTGCTTCACACGATAGATTTTTAAATTTTTCAACTTCAACATATCTAAATAGCATATAAAGTCTGGCATTTGTAAGAAAAGGTGACTGTAATTTATCAATTTTTATCCTTACTTGTCTGTTAACTTGGTGAATCTATTGAGACCGTCTGCATAAATTTCCTTGTTGATGTTGGCAAAGAGTAATCTGACAAAATGCAGTGAAACATGTGGTTCCAACTCGCTAGAAGCCTTACCCTGTATGCCTGAGTGAGTTATAGAATAATAGGGGGATGAATATTAGTAACAGGCCACCAGGAAAACTCAGAAACTTTCAGTTTTCTAAATACCATTTGTAGCAAAATACAAAAGTACTTTATACCGGTTTCTGTCCTTTAAATTGTTATATGAAATACTTAAAATTCTTAGAATTATGTGTGAATATTTTATTGAAATACTAAATACATAGGAACTTTGAAAAATATATATATTTAGATTATATTACCATTTCTGCCTTTTAGCAAAACTCAATCACTTTTATCATCAACTTAAGCCCTTGATTTGATGTTTAATAGTTTTGGGTTGAATTATGTAGCTATGGCATAATGGTTATAGAAGTATATGTAAGATTCCATTGTGTATATAAACCATAATTTCTTTATCCATTCATCAGTTGATGGACATTTAGGCTCTTTCCATAATTTGGCTATTGTTGAAAGTGCTGCTATAAACATTGGGGTACAAGTGCCCCTATGCATCAGCACTCCTGTATCACTTGGGTAAATTCCTAGCTGTGCTATTGCTGGGTCATAGGGTAGATCTATTTTTAATTTTTTGAGGACCCTCCACACTGTTTTCCAGAGCAGCTGCACCAGTTTTCATTCCCACCAACAGTGCAAGAGGGTTCCCATTTCTCCACATCCTCAAATACTATGTGGCAATGAGAAAGAATGAAATATGGCCCTTTGTAGCAATGTGGATGGAACTGGAGAGTATTATGCTAAGTGAAATAAGCCATACAGAGAAAGACAGATACCATATGTTTTCTCTCTTATGTGGATCCTGAGAAACTTACCAGAAGACCATGGGGGAGGGGAAGAAAAAAAGAAAAAGAAGTTAGAGAGGGAGGGAGCCAAAACATAAGAGATTCTTAAAAACTGAGAACAAACGGAGGGTTGATGGGGGGGTGGGAGGGAGGGAGGGGGGGTGGGTGATGGGTATTGAGGAGGGCATCTTTTGGGATGAGCACTGGGTGTTGTATGGAAACCAATTTGACGATAAATTTCATATTAAAAAAAAGAAGTATATGTAAGAACCTAAGTACACGGATACTGATAATGTCAACATTTTATTTGCCTATAGCTGAAAAAAAACCCTGAAAAAACCTTAGGTTTTATAACTAATAAATTTATTAGAACCTCAAAAATTCGTCTTCACTGTATGGAATTTGAATATTTTCTCAAGCATATTAGATACACCCAGAAAAAGCAAGATTTTGGTAGACTCAGATTAATGCATTATTATTTCTATTACCCTAAAGCTTTAAACACCTACATGCCTGAGGGGCATAACTTTGAACATTTTCAAATCAAATACTATAGAAAAAATATTTATAAAATGGAGTTAGTTGCAAAAATTTCAAATAATGATCAAGAATATATCAAGTATAAAGTGTGTGCCGTGGAGGCTACAAAGATCCATATGATCTTTGTTAAATGTCTCACTCTGGTTAAGTGACAAACCTGAAGTATTCAGAGACAAAAACTATTTGCCAGTGTGTATGAACTTTATTTTAAATACAATAGAAATGAAAATTCTATGTATTTTGTGCAAAATGAATTTTATGTATTTTTTATTAATTTTAATCTTGATAATTAAATCAATTTTAATCTTCTTATCTTGTAGGATAAGAAGATAGTGAGTCTCAGAAGACTTAAAAAGATTGCCTGTAGCCACAGAAGTAGTGATTGACAGTGTTAAAATTTTACATGTGTCTACTCTTCTCTGAAGCTAACGCTATTTCCACTGTGTGTGTGTGTGTGTGTGTGTGTGTGTGTGTGTGTGTGTGGCAGGGAGTTGTGTGTAATTATTCATTTATTAGTAAGAGCTGAGAGAAGAAAAATAATGTGGGATCTGATAAATAGCTTAAATTTAATGGAATAAGTGAGCTTTAAGCCTCTTTCTAGAATTGGAATAATTTTGATAGGAGAAGGGCTCTCCAGATTGAGGTAATGGCATAAACTGTAAGATAGGCCTGTAAGGCCTTTCTTCTAAATAATGGCTCTTTAGGTAACTTTTGTTCTAGTCCTACACTCAGCACTCTATTGCACAGCCTCATCATTTTGTTTGGAATGATTGCCAGAGGCCTCAAACTAAATCAGAATCTCTCATAGTGTCTTCTTCATCTAATGTAGACATCACATTAATCCTTATAAAATGTGCATTCATTCATTCCTTCATTTTCCATTTATTTCATGTCTACCTACTATGTGCCAGGCACTATGCTAAGTGTTAGAGATACTATGACAAGTCAAAATGTCGTCTCTGCCTTTTTGGATGTCTTAGTAGCCATTGAGGAAGTAATTTGATAAATGATTTTAAAGCTTAGATAGGAAGTCTAGGTTACCAATAAAAATTTAAGGATCATCTTCAAAGTGATGATAATAGAAATTGTAGGTGATTCTTAGGAGACAGAGGAAGAAATAAAAGAAATCTGGAGGAAGGGTAAAATTTTTTAAGGGTGATGAATTTAAGAGAGAGAGCAGGGGATAGAGGGGAAAGTATCCAGGAAGTTAAAGAGAACAGACTAGTCAATGGAGGGAATGTTATTCTGTTGTCAGCTGGATTTTGCCTTCCCAACCACACCAAGCAGCATGATGTAATATCCATGATACATTCTGGGGTGGAGAGTTATCAGTCAGCCAACAAAACTGGTACACCATGTCATGCTATACTTCTTTCTTTCCCTTAGGAAATTGACAAAGTGTTTTATTTGTGTTAACTTACAGTGCATTTAAGACTAAACAAAGGGAAAACTGGAATTTAACATTGACATTTCATTCCTGTACCTTAAATAATTTGATTAGAATAATCAGTGACTCATAATATAATTGATGCATTAGTAAACACATTTTAGTATTTAAGAAATGAAGTGATATACATATTACTAAATACGATAACGCTAGTAATTTTCTCACTCAATTTGTGTTTAAGGATATGTCACCAACAGTGATATTCAACTTCATCTGAAATTCAAAACATTGAAGTTAATTTTTAAATATTTTTATTGAGTTGAAGCTAGAGAGTTAAAGAACAGTTTAATTACTAGAAGATCGACTATATACACATGCAATGGATACATTTTAACTAATGCAATCTTAGTGTTTAGCTCACTATCAACCTAACAAGCCTGAAATTTTAAGTGTTGGTCTAGTTATTTTGAACTTATAACTTTAAAAATGCATGAACTCATTTAACATAAAATGTATAATTTCAAAATTAGATTAATTTCCCACTGCACTGGACTCTTTTCCATCACCTCTTCCCTGATTACAGTTACTTGTATATTTCTTGACCTTTGACAAATTGAATAGATCATATATATGTATCAGTCTATGTATATATGTACACATGTACAATAATACTGAACATTTAAATTTCTAAAACATTGTCAGATGTATTGCATAGTGAGATTCAAATTTCCATATCTTTATTTTATTTCTATTTTATTTTTATTTTACAGATGTAGAAATGGAGGCCCAAAGAAATTAACTAGCTTGTTGGTTATATAATTATTTAATGGGACTCTAGATCTTGATGTCAGGTCTTCTGATTGTTAAAGTCACTTTATTCCCAGGTAAGCCATGCTCACATGTTTACCTTCTTTTCCTTTTTTTCTCATATGCCATAGAATAAGGATGTTGATTTACAATCTTTTACATTTTAATAAATATTTAAGATATACATGTATTCATACTCTAGCTATGCAATACATCAAATATATAAAGTACCCATTTAAAACAAGACAACTTACATGCCATTAAACAAACTAAATATTTTGACTCCCAGGTAGAAGCTAGTCTAGTTAAACTATTAAGATTCTGTAAGAATATATCCACATGAAACTTTTGCAAATGTGTCTGTGTACAGTTATATACAATATATTTTAACATTCAACTCAAATAATTATATTGAAACATCTTATTTCCTAAAAGGATGAAACGATGTACAGAATGACCCAAAATGTCATAGCGAGGCATCATTTCCTGTACATTTTTAAGGATAGGAAAAGTAAATTAAAAGTAGAAGTGTAAAAAGTAGATTATGTGGTGGCCTTCGGAAAGAAATGATTATAATGTAAACTAAAATGAAACTCCTATCTGGGAAAAAACATAATCGAGCTTCATGAACAGCTGCACCTCAGAGGGTCAGGCATATGAGCAATTAAAATTAAACAAGTTGATTTTAATATGCCTTAGTAACTGTGATTGATCTTACCGAGCTGTTGTTGACTATACATCAAGAAACAATTTAGGATCCAGTTTAAAACAAAGTTTATAATCCTTGCTTAATGGATTTTGGTACCTCAGGCAATACCTTGCTGTAAAAATGATTACAATGTGCCCTGTCTCTGTGTAATCAATAAAACCTCTCTCTAAAATTAGTTAGGTTCCAGAGACTCCTCAGCGGGCTTGGCAGTGTCACGTCTGTAGAATTCCAAATAAGCCATCTATCATTATTTCCATACACGAGGTTCATTAGACACCTCATTCTTTATCTTATTAGCACTAAAGTCAGCTAAACAATCAAACCAAAAGGTCACCTTTAACAATACCTATTTAAACCAAAACATACATCAGAACATTATTAATACATCAAAATGCAGTGGTAAGAATTCCTAGAAGGCCAACGAAGAGTTATTATTAAAGTAACTGAAAATATACACATTTGGAAGTTTAAGAAAAAACTTCTGAAGTGACATCTTAAAAAGAGAGATTTATTCTATTATTGAAATCCACAAACACAAAAACTCCTTTAAGTTGTACTATTTTGAAACATTTTTCTTTTGTATATCATGAAATTGAATTTGTGGTTTGTATGAAATGAAGGGACAAAATCAATAACTTTAGAGTTATTTTAAATTCTTTTTAAGATTATGCATTGCCCATAAGCACATGTTTCCTGATTGCATTTGGTTTTTTAAATTACATTTTTGTCACTAATATTTTATGACAGAGTTCTTTGTTTTAGAAGTTGGTGCATTTCAGTTCTACAACTTATAGAGCTAAAGAAATTTGAAGTTTTACTTCCATATACATTAAAGGTCTATTCACCTAGTAGTGAATGTTCTGCCTTTAAGTGAACCTAATATCAGAAATACATATAAGTTCTGGAAATGCGCTCAATATGTCACCCGGTGTATCATGTGAATAAAATGATAAATTAACTTAATACCTCTTTATATATTCATCAATTATAATTTACTTAACTCTCATTTTGTTTTACTTTTATATACTCAGATAAACTTAGTGATCAATAGAATTAATTTCTACATCCATAGTTAGGATGTATGTGGGTAGGTTGCATGCTTACCTTAATCTAACGTCCTTTAGTTCCTTTATCCAATTGCAAAATGAATGAATACATATTTGTGTTTCTGTTGGATCAGTTGGGCCCCTAAGAATATATTTTGATAATTATTAGTGAGGAATGAAGACAAATATCTCTTGTTGAATATTTTTAGTAACTCCACTGAATGCTTTGTCATTGCTATGTGTATGATGAGTGTGAAATACCTTTTAATGGCACTATGTGCCAGACTCTATTCTGTGAACGTTTCGACTCTTGTAATCCCTCCCAAGTCAGCACTGTAGTTTAATTGCCATCATTATGTTTATTTCAGCTTGGTACTTTCAGATCCAAATGTTTCTCCCTGCCCTCTCCAAATACCCTGTTCTCACTGCCACTGGGATATATCACTTAATTAAGAAACGTAAATCATAACAATGTTAAGAAAGCCTTTGTTTTTCATTCTCTTTTATCACCCTCAGACAACACAGTGGAAGATGAGGGAGGGGGAATGTGACTTGCTATGCTGGTATAAAGGAGGTTTTAAAAGAGCTTAGAGAATGGTCAGAAAAGATGCCAAAGGAGAGGAGAGGCAAAAGGAATTTAAAGAGAAGATATTGACTTGAAAAGTAATGAAGAGCTTAGGTGGAGGATGACAGGCTTAGCGTTTTTAAAATTGATTCAGAACATTTTAGAGAATCTTAGAAGAAAAGCATTATAGATGTCAATAAGCCTGATAGCCATATTAATTTAAATCAGCTAAAAATATGAAAAAACAGATGATATAGTTCTTTTGGCTTTTGTTGTTTTGTTTCTTTTTTAGGATTTAAGATTTGCTTTAAAGAACAGACTATTCCATGTTAAGATTATAATCGTATGGTACCAGGACTAATAAACTACTGGAAGATACCAGATATTTCTAGTTAAGTATTTTAGTTGTTCAAGTGTGTTAAGTGAAAGAATTTTTTAACTTAGTGCTAACCTTAATGATCAATAAATAATTATAACTGATAACACAAAAGGTATTAATTAATAAATGGATGGTATTATTGGCAGTAAATCTGAGAGGTAACTGAATATTGTAGAGAACAGCATTGGACTTCCTTCAGTTGTTTGCATGGATTTTTTTTTTTTTAAGGGACATAATCACAGTGCTGGGTTCCAAGGCCTATAGCGCCACCCAGCCCCAACTTTAGAACAACTCCAGTGGTGTAGAAATATTTAACTATAAATCCATGTCCCTCCATCAGCTTGAATGTCTTAGGATCAAAGGATGCCACAGTGCTGTTATTTGGTCAAAGCAGTGCCTCTTTTCTGTGATTACTTTTTGTGCCTCCAGCTGCATGTTTAAGTGAATGTATTTTGATGTCAGATAGACCTATTTTGAATGCTATGTGACTGCTTCCTCATCTGTAAAAGGTAATAATGCTTATCTCAAAAAACTGCTAGCGGGTTAAGTGTAAACTGCCTAGCAAAATATCTGGCACATATTAAGTGCTCAATAAATGTTAATTATTACTATTATGGCTAGCTCTCAAATTGCTCTCTCATGGAGTTTATAGCACTTCAGGATGTTTATTACCTTTTGAATGATGCCTCAAGTTCTGTTTGCTTCACAAACAGTTTTATTGATAGGCGGTAATATTCAACTTCATTTCAAAGTAAACAACTTTCCTTTTCAAGTTAGGTGGAAAAGAGTAGGAGGTAAGGAATGTCATGAAAGGAAACTGACAATGACAGAAGACCAGCCGCACTCAGCATAGACTAAAAGGGAGATTTCAGAAGCAAATGTGCCCCCCTTTCTGTTTCCACCTTTTTTATATGAGTCCTGCTGACACAGACCTGCCCTGAATGGCAAAATAAGAGAGGAACAGGGGTCAAGGATGGGTCCCAGGCATGCTGTGTTCTGTAGCTTTCCAAGGGTCGTAGCAAACACCTCACCCTGTAGATGTTTCTATGAGTCATTTAATTAAGGTATCTACTTCAGCCATTCATTTACTTATGTATTTTTTTTTTACGTTTTTTTTTATTTTTTTATTTTTTTTTTATTTTTGGGACAGAGAAAGACAGAGCATGAACGGGGGAGGCGCAGAGAGAGAGGGAGACACAGAATCAGAAACAGGCTCCAGGCTCCGAGCCATCAGCCCAGAGCCTGACATGGGGCTCGAACTCACGCACCGCGAGATGGTGACCTGGCTGAAGTCCGACGCTTAACCGACTGCGCCACCCAGGCGCCCCCATTTACTTATGTATTTAAAATATTAAGTACCTTGTGGATGGTGTAGATAATGAAAAAAAAAAAAGAGATTACTTGTCTTCATGCAATTCACAATCTAACACTACAGACAGCCAACTAAAAGAAGGCCAGAGAGTGATGAAATCATGTGAGGCCATGATGGAGACAGGGTGGGGAAGATAGACTTATGCTGGAAGGACTTAAGTTAGTGACACTTTCCACTTGAGAAATGCATGCAAAGTCATAAAATATATGATGGTGTAAGCTACAAAGGAATTTTCTCTTCAATCCAGTAGAATCACAATTTGTGTCAGATGAAGCAAGACAGGTGAAAGCTTAAATATTAAAGAACATATTTAAGGATTGAGAGAAAATGAAGGAAATCTGAGGGTATTCATATAGCATGATGTCAGTACAGACAAAACATTTGAACATCCCTTTCTTGGGTCATGGATCTGAAAGGAAAATAAACTCCAATTCTGAAAATTTTAGAGGATTTGCTCTTTCAGATAGTAAATTTCAAGATATGTTTCCATTTTCTCAGTGTTTAAATTCTTTATATTTACAAAATTAAACCAAAGCTACAGGTTTTGCTTAAATTGGGGGTGAAGGTCTATTTTTTTTTTCTTTTTGACAGATGACTTTGCCCAATGTTTGGTGTTGAGTTTCCATCAAGAGAATAAAACTCAGTAAGTCCATCTACCTGTGCTTTTAAAATCAGATGCCTTTTACAAAGAAGTAAGGTTAGTGAATTTTTTAAAAAGAGAACTGCACAACAGAATGTTTTTAATGCTTGGGCAACAGCAGGCTAATAGAAAGCACATTATCAGGGTCAGCAAATGCTGTCATTCTTAAGGGTGGATATGCTCAGTCTCATGTTCTTGAGGGAGTAATACCTGGTGGTCTCTAGAGATTCTCCTGAGTGAAAAAATGGTAAAACCTGCTTTCCAGTTGAGTGATTCTCTGTCACCTTACAATGAAAACAGTTAAAATCTGGTTAGGTATCAAAGTATGCATCTTCCAGTACTTTCTTTTCCATTTGAAATGTTAAGGAAGAAACAATGGATAACCCATCATGATTCTTCTGCTTGAAACTGCAGATCTGATCTTACATAAATTCAAGGAAAATTCCAGAGTGAACAAAACTGTTGTATATGATTTTTTTAACTTCCACATTTTTAAAAATTTTGGCATGACTAATGTTAAAAATATTTAATGAAACAAGAATAGTAGGGACATAGAGATTTTAAAATAATCCAGATTTTGCCACTCTTGCTTTATCTAGTTGTTATTGTTTCCTTATTTTTTTAAGGTATTTTATCTGACTCATTAATTTTTTAAAGTAAAGTTTATTTATTTATTTTGAGAGAGAGAGAGAGAGAGAGAGAGAGAGAGAGAGAGAGAAAGAGAGAGAGAGCATGAGCAGGGGAGGGGCAGAAAGAGAGGGGGAAAGAGAGAATCCCAAGCAGGCTCTGCACTAACAGTGTGGGGATCAAACTCACAAACCATGAAATCACAACCTGAGCTGGAAGTCAGACTTAAGCTGGAAGTCAGAGCTTAACCAACTGAGCCACCCAGGCACCCCTGTTAAGGTATTTTAAAGGTCATTGATTTTGTTCAATTAAACTATCTAGGTGACAACTACATATCAGTTTATAGAAATATTTTTCATCCTTTTTCTGCTGCTGAGTACTCTTTCATATAGATATACTATAATTTATTCATCTTCTATGGTTGGGCAGTTTGCTTGTTTATAAATTTTGTGATCAGAAATTAAATTTATACACTTGAAGTATTGTATTTTAGAAGACACATACACACTTTAGGGGAATTTTTAGGTTCCTAGAAGGTTCCTAGAAGGATTCTGGAATTTGGATATGTGGTTCAAATGCAAATGTCATTTAGAGTATTGTCAAATTCCTCTGAGTGTTTCGAGAAGACTGCCTTGCCAACATGAGTTGCCATTCTGATAGGCAATCAATGACACTGCCAGCGATTTTCATTCACATTTCTCTTGTTATGAGTGAAGCATTGTGTATTTCATATGTTTAAGGATTGTGTACATATTTTTTTCCCCTGAGGGTTGGCTACTCATGTGTTTTTGCTATTTTTATCTGAATTTTAAGAACAATTTGTCTTAGCTATAAATTGCAAATATTGTCTCCTAGTTTGTCATTTGTATTTTGACTTTACTTTTGATGTTTCTTGCTGTAACTTTTAAAAATACCATCACATTTATCTTGTTTCTTATTGCTTTTGGATTTGACACCACAAATTATTTATCTATGCTTTGTTGTTAATGTTTGTATAGATATTTCTTTTTCATCGCATCTCTGATTCATTTGGAATTTATTTTGGTCATAATATGAGTTATAAGTCCATTTTTTAAACAAATGTGACATATAGGTTTTGCTGATGCCTTTTATCAGATTGAGAAATTTCCCTTGTATTTTTAGTTCGCTGAGAGTTATCATGAAATGGGTGTGAATTTTATAAAATGTTTTTCATCATTTAATATGATCATGGGATTGATCTTATTTAAGTTGAGAATATAGTAGACTATATGAGTTGATTTTTTACTATATCATCAGTCTTGACTTCCCAGGAGAAAATCCACTTTATTAGTAGATTTTACCTGGTTTTATATTTTTGAATTAATGTCTATGTTCATGAGGAATATTGTTGTGTAGTGTTTTTTTTCTATTTTTTTTTTTTTGCTTTGCTTTTTTCTTCTTTATGTACTGTCTTTTGTCTATCTGGGTACCAGGGAAATATTCCTCTCATAAAATAAATTGGAAAGTGTTCCTCTGTCTTTTCTTTTTAGGAAGAGATAGTTTAGAGTTGGTCATAGTTCCTCTTTCATGTTTGGTGAAATTTTCCATTGAAGTATCATAGCCTGAAGGTATCTTTTTGCCAAGGTCTGTCAAGGGGGAGGTTTTTAATGATTCCTTACTAGTTTTAGTGCTGTTCAGTTTATGTATTTCATCTTGCTGAGACTGGACAGATGATGATTTTCAAGGAATTTCTTCAATACATTTAAGTTGTCAAATTTACGTGTGTAGAACTTCTTCAACCATTTTTGAAAACCAGGAAGCATTATATTTAATAGTTTCCTAACTTTGGTAACTAAGCAATAACTACCCTCACGATTTCGATTGCACTAGTGTAGCTAGGCATTATAATAAGGCAAGAAAAAAAAACCTAGTTGAAATGTGATGACATTGTTTAGCTCATCTCAGTGCTAGCATAAATATATAAAACAACCTAATTCTAAATTCTAGAGTAAGTGGAAATTGAAAGAAAAAAAACTTACAATAGCATCAAAAGCGTGAAATACTTTGGCAACAGATATGCCGGTCTTAGATATCTAAAACTGTAAAAAGATAAACTTAAGAGCTAAATAAGGAAGGTAAACTAAATAAGGAAGATAAACTTAAGAGCTAAATAAAGGAAGAAATATACCATGTTTACGGACCAGAAGAAACAATAATATTAACTTGTTTTTGCAAATTTATCTGTAGAATTACAGCAACCCTAGTCAAAATCCCAGCAGACTTTTTGTTGGGAATGATCATCTGATTTTATATTTTATTTTATTTTATTTTATTATTTACTTAGAAGACTCCCCCCCGCCTTTTAACCTGCTGTGTTTCATGCCACCAGATTCTCAGCCCATATAACATCATTTAGGTAGCACTTCTTTAGGAAAGGGAAGGACACTGAGAGATCCAGGATGCTTTCAAACAAATTTTCTGTCATCTGTCATCTGGCCTGATGAGTAGCACTTCTAATGTGAGATGTCAGAGTGATGTTCTTCAACTTCAGCAGAAGATGATCTCTGGGCCATAGGTATGGAAATGATCATAGACCTAAAACTAAAATGTAGAACTCTAAATTTCCAGAAGAAAACAGAAGGAATTCCTTGAGTTAGACAAAGTTATCTTAGGACACAAAAAGAATGAATCATAAAACAATGAATTTTGCTGCATCAGGATTAAAAAGCTGTCTTCAAAAGACATTTAACAAATGAAACGACTACCTAGAGGCTGGAATAAAATAATTGTAAACATATTCCTGTTAAGGATTTTACTTTGGTATATAAAAAGAACTCCCCAAATTCAAAAATTAGAAAGCAATCCATTACAGAGTGCTAAAGGACTTGTACAGACATTAAACCCATAGAAGAAAAATGACTGGCAAATAAGCACGGGAAAAGATGCTCAGTAAGGAAGTACACATTAAACTCCAATAAGATACCGCTCCCTACCCATTAGAATAGCTAAAACAAGTGAGCAATAACAGAAAACCCAAACAACAACAACTGAGAATACCAATTGCTGAAAAGTCACAGGACCATTGGATCTTTCATGCTGCCTGTGAAAATGCAGCATTATACAACCATATATATAAACCATACAATCCAGAGATCTCACTCCTAGACTAGAGAAATGAATAAAATGTCCACACAAAGACTATGTTTTATAGTGTTATTCATAATCTACAAAATTTAGTTAATTGTCTAGTGAATTATAGCATTATTCATAATCAGCAAAATTTAGTGAATTATCTATTATCAATTACCTTAAACATCTGATTTAGAACAAAAAATGTTAACCATCTCACTTTTTTGTTGATCAGGAATTCAGGAGTAGCTTGCCTAAGCCATTCTAGTTTAGGATCTTAAGTGTGGTTTCAACTAGGATATTGGTCAGGATGTAGTCACTTAATTGAGGATGGTGGGCATACCTCCACTGTGGTTTTCTCACATAACTGTTTCACTGATATTGACTGTTGGCAAAAGGCCTCAGTTGTTTACCATGAGACATTCTTTTATTTTTTTCAATATATGAAGTTTATTGTCAATTTGGTTTCCATACAACACCCAGTGCTCATCTCAAAAGGTGCCCTCCTCAATACCCATCACCCACCCTCCCCTCCCTCCCACCCACCATCAACCCTCAGTTTGTTCTCAGTTTTTAAGAGTCTCTTGTGCTTTGGCTGTTTTCCACTCTAACCTCTTTTTTTTTTCTTTCCCCTCCCCCATGGGTTTCTGTTAAGTTTCTCAGGATCCACATAAGAGTGAAAACATATGGTATCTGTCTTTCTCTGTATGGCTTATTTCACTTAGCATCACACTCACCATGAGACATTCCATGTTTTTAGTATTGGAAATTCCCAATACAATAAAGTTGTTTATCCATTTCTATGAAATATGGGACTATCTTCAGTCACCATCTCTAAACATAAGGAAAGATAATCTGTGAAATTTTGATAGATCCTTTTTATATCTCTGTAATTAAAAAAAAACTTTTATTAAACTATAATATGCACATTGGAAAGAGCATTTATTGTAAGTGTGCTGTCCAAGGAATTTTCTCAAACTGAATAACCTGTGTCACTAGCAACAGAATAAGAAATAGAATATTATAAATATCCAATAACCCCTTGATCCATTTTTGATTACTTCATCTCCCCAACAGTAACTGTTCTCCTGAAATCTGTTGACATAGTTTTGCTTGTTTTTGATCTTTATGGAAGTTGAGTTATACTGTGTGTACTCTTATTTCTAGTCACTGTCATTTAATGTTATGTCTGTGAAATTCATTCTGTGCTGCATATGATTTTGGATCATTGATTCTCACTGTTGTGTATTGCTGTGAATAACCATAATTTATCAGTTCTACTCTTTCAGGCATTTTAAGTAGTTTCAAGTTTAGAGATCTAGCAAAGAGTATTGCTATAAACATTTGATTGTGTAGTTTCATATATATATATATATATATATATATATATATATATATATGTATATGTATATATATATATTTCTGCTAGGCATATACCCAAGAGTGGAATAGCTGGGTTGAGGATAGGCATATGCTTAGATTTATAAAATCCTGCTAAAGAGTTTTGAAAATGGGTATATATAGTTTATTTTAAAATTTTCTCTTGCTTGCTTCTCATACCTTTCCAGTAAAATGCCAGTCATGGCATGGTAGAACAAATATAGGCATTGCCCAAAGTAATCCAGAAGAATAGAATTCCTTTGAAATCCTGAAAATTTACATCAGCTTTATTTTTTATTTTCTCTCTTGTCTGAATTTAACCAAGGTATAGTTATTGATCACTTAAATTATGTAATATCCACCTAAATTGTGAGTAAAATTGAAGCACCCAGAGCATCACTGTCAACTCTCTATCATCTAGTGTACCACTTCCTACCCGTAGAGATAACCCAGTTTGAGAAGTAGACTAATACTAGGCTATAACAAGGGCAGAATGGACCTAATGTCTATTGAGTGTCTATTATATGACAGTCATTGTCTGGGACTAGCATGTGCATAATAATCTCATTACCCCTCATCATACAAATCCTCATGAGGGGGATATTGTTATCCTTATTTGTATAAATTAAAAAAAAAAAAGAAGTAGAGGATATGTAGGATGTATCTGGTCTATTTCACTGAGTTTGTGTGGTTTGTGAAGTTTTAGAAAGGGAACTTTTTACTATATTTTGTCAGTTTGTATGGGAAAGATGGTGAGTGGGGTAGAGGACAAAAGATATGTTTGAAAATGCTGTGAACTAGATTTAAAAGACCAGGGTTTAGATCATGGTCTGCTCCTGGCTATGTTACATAAGGCGAGATTTTTAATTCTTCTGAGTTTCAGTTATCACTACATGTAAATATGAGATAATATTCTCTTCCTACTTGCATGGGTTTCTGTAAGAACTACACATAGTAAAAAAAAAAAAAAGAAATAACAAAATGGTAATGTCAGAATGTTACAGAAATTAAAGTACTTAGTGTACTCATCATTTCTGTGCACAATTTTTTTCTGTAATATTTCCCCCCAGTTGTATGATTGCCCATAATACAGTGCTTATTTTTTTTGGAAGTCAAGTTTATTGAGGAATAATTTACACACCATAAAATTCTGCCTTTTTAAGAAGGCTTGCATTCTAGGGCAAAGCTATAAGACTTGGGGAAGTTGTCTTCTTTTGGTCTCAGTTTCCGGATCTTTTTTTTTTTTTTTTAAGTTTATTTATTTATTTTGAAAGAGAGGGAGAGAGTGAGTGAGCATGCCAGGGCAGGGGAGGGGCAGAGAGAAGAGAAGGAGAGAGAGAGAGGAATCCCAAGCAAGTGGTCAGCACAGAGCCTGAGGCGAGGCTCAATCTCAAGAACCATGAGATCATTACCATGAGATCAAGAGCTGGATTCCTAACCAACTGAGCCACCCAGGCATCCCACCAGATCTTTAAAGAAAGGGAAGGTAGCTAGAAAATTACAAAGTTCTGTATTTTCCTTTTTTTAATGTTTATTTATTTTTGAGAGAGAGAGAGAGAGAGAGAAAGAGAGAGAGAGAGAGAGAGAGAGAGAGAGAGAGAGAGAGAGAGAATGAATCCCAAGCAGGCTCCAGGTTCTGAGCTGTCAGCACAGAGCCCCACATGGGGCTTAAACTCATGAACTGCGAGATCATGACCTGAACAGAAGTTGGATGCTCAACTGACTGAGTCACCCAGGCACCCCCCTCTATTCTCCTTTGATGCAATTTAGATTGCTCAACTGACTGAGTCACCCAGGCACCCCCCTCTATTCTCCTTTGATGCAATTTAGATTGCTCAACTGACTGAGTCACCCAGGCACCCCCCTCTATTTTCCTTTGATGCAATTTAGATTTCTGGTCATTGTGTTTAGGAAGGGGCAGGTGAAGTGGGAATGACTTTGGGAGTGCTAACTATTCTAATTTTAAAGATAAGTGCATACATTTACATGTCAGTTTACATTGCAGATGTAATAATTGAGAAACACAGGAAGAGGCAGAATTAGCAGTTTTTTTTAAAGAGGAATAATTGATTCGCTTATAAAAAGAAATACCTTAAATTGATAACTTACTTGTGTACATAGGTAAGAGTTTCCTCAAGCCTAGAAATCTCCAGAATATAAAATTCTTTCTAAAAACATTCAACGCAATTCCAGTTTCTATCTATAATGTTCAAACAATTTTGCAGAGCATGTAAGGCTCTTGGTCAGTTTTCCATCCATGGTTTCCAGAGTTCTCTTCTAAAGCTCACCCAAGTCCTTCTTCATGACATCTCTGAAACAGCTGTGAGATTTTGCCTCGGGAGTCATGTTTTGGTGCATTCTTTGCCTTGAAGCACTTACTTCTCAAAAGCTCACTTTAGACCATCTCTCCTCTGGGAAGGCATTCTTATTATTTCCAGCTATAGATTGTGAGCACTGAGGTTTGCTCCATTAACTTTGACTCACCGGTGCATCATATAGTGCTTGGGCACATAGTTGACATATGTAGTATATCCTTCATGAATAAATGAATATCTTCATTAAATAACATTTGCATATTTTAGGCAATTCTTTAAATAATTTCACATTACTTTGTGAATTTCCTAGAAGTGACATTGCTTCATCGCCAGTTATGTGCTATATCCATTTATATTTAAGTTCCACCTTGTTAAAGAATAATATGTAGGGGCGCCTGGGTGGCGCAGTCGGTTAAGCGTCCGACTTCAGCCAGGTCACGATCTCGCGATCCGTGAGTTCGAGCCCCGCGTCAGGCTCTGGGCTGATGGCTCGGAGCCTGGAGCCTGTTTCCGATTCTGTGTCTCCCTCTCTCTCTCTGCCCCTCCCCCGTTCATGCTTTGTCTCTCTCTGTCCCAAAAATAAATAAAAAACGTTGAAAAAAAAATTTAAAAAAAAAAAGAATAATATGTAGTATACATACTAAATTTCAGCAATTTTTACATTAGGTGAACATACTTTTACAAATACCAGTGTTAAAACAAAAGAAATACAATCCTTTATTATGTCCCAAATGGTTGTGAATGAAGTTTTCTTTTTAGTATGACTGAATGAAAACACTAGATTTGCTAAGGTTTGCCAGTTATTATCAATTTTTTCCTCAGCTATTTGATTGTTTTACTTTAACAATTAACAGAAGCTAATGTGGACTTCTAAATTGAAGACATTCAGTTTGATCATGAACATCTGGAAGCATAATATACAATTTTTGTTATGTGCTTTAGGAAAGAGAAAAAAGGGAGTGATTATGAAAAAAATATTTTAAAGGGTAAAGGAATATTTAGAAAAACAGAAGCTGTTTTCAATCCTTTGATCCTTGATTTAATGTAAAGTTATCTTACTTAATTTACTCTTGTGCTTACTTAAATAGTTCAACTTATTCATATATACTATTGAAAAAAATAAATATTTAAGTATACTACTATTAATATCTGAGAGTATCTGAGAAAGATGTGTTCTCACTTATTAAGAAAGGTAATATTTAAACATTATGCTACAGTTTGATGATGCCATCCCTTGACAGAGAACAAAAACAATAAACGCATGCTCTATAGATTTTAGTATGTATGTCAACCTCACCCACTATCTTCAAGTCCTATGACAAATTTCTCCAAAGTACTATTTGCAAAAGATTTGCATAGGAAATAATACATGTGCAACTCATGTATTGTATCGGAAGTAATACAAAGGAACTTATCATGCTAAATGCTTTTGGAACTTATTATTGTATTTCCTATTCTCATTTTCCATGGGTGATTACAAACTGATATCCCCTAGAACTCTTTAAGAGACCTCTGTAAAATGCTGACACAGAGGAAAGAAAACATGCATTTGGATACATTCACAATATGTTCAGAAGCTTGTCTTAAACTCTTAACCAGGCAGTATGCTTGAGAATTGAAGTTACTTTAAGTGTTTGTTCTGATGAGACTGAGAATTTTAGACAGAAATTTACAAATTATTTCAGATTTTAGAAAATGAGGTTAAGTGAATTTGAAGAACAGAAAGCAGATGTAGGTGCTGAGCATATTCATGATTGAGAAGTTGCTGGTAAAGACAGAACAGAAAGGAAAACATTTATATCCAACTTTGCAAATTTAATAGCAGGGCTTTTCAATTCTTACTTCGTATTTTACACAAGCATAACCCTATCCCTACTGGGTATAAAACTGATAATTATAATGCAGAAGTATGGGAGTACTGACTGAAGTCTTAGAGTTAGATATAATTATATTAACCTTTAGCAAAGTAATAAAGTATACGCACATGGTAAAGCATCAAATATTTCGGGAAGTCTTATTGTGAAACAAGAAACCTCTCATCCCTCCCTTCCTTAGTAAAAACCTGACTCCCTGGAGGTATCTGCAAGCATTTTCCATAATTAATTATTTTAGTGCTAACTTTTATAGCTCTAATCATTATGTTTAATTAGTGGTTTGTTTATTTAACTATAGATTATTACAGGTATTGTTGTTTTTATGATTTTTTCCAGCATGCTCCTATCTTGTTTTTTTTTTTTAACTTGTTCATTTCTCTTGGAATTTTTCTTTATAACATTCTGTGTTTGCTTCACTTCACTCAGATCTCTTCAAATGTCACCTCCATTGAGCAGCTGTTTGTCTAAACTCGCTATTCTCCCCTCCCCCAATTTACTTTTCCTGATTCTATTTACCATTGCATGATATTATATATTTGTTGTGTAATTAATTTCCTGCTTCTCTCCCTTGTTAATAAGTGAGTTATGTAACAGAGGGCATTTTTCTTTTGCTTTATTAGTGTATTTATTGTTTAGAACAATATTAGGCAAATTGTAGGAATTTGTCAAATATTTGTTAAATACATCAGTGGATAAAGTGCTTAGAATAATGCCAGATATGCAGAGTTACTGGTTAATTATTATTATTATAAAATTTAAAAATCTCATAAACTCAAGAAATGTTTATCTTGTTTATAATATTAACATGGGCATACCAGTTTCAGTTAAATTTAAGATGGGTTTTAGATAATCAAAACTATTCCTGTGCACAAATGTTATTTATTTTTACTATCCAGTAGATGTGATATGTGTGTAAGATAAAGGGTACTTAGAAATGTGTCACAAAGGTAGCCACTTAATGTGTAATTGGGTTATATGTATTTAACAAATTTTTATTTTGGAATAATTTCAGATCTACAGAAAGTTGCAAGGAGAGTAGAGTGTTCTCATATACCCCTTACCAGCTTTCCTGAATGGTAGTATTTTATATAATCATTTGTCAAAACTAGAAAATTAACATTGGTACAGTGCTGTTAATTAAAGTATAGGCTTTATTTGTGCTTTTTCAGTTATGATATTTTTCTGTTCCAAGACCTAATCCAGGATATTACATTGCATTTAATCACAATGTCTCCTCCTTATCTCTTCCAATCTTTACAGTTTCTCAGCCTTTTTGTTTCTCATGACCTTGACAGTTTTGAAGAGTACTGGTCAGGTATATTTTGAGAATTTGTATTTGATATTTTCTCATGGTTAATCTGAGGTTATGGATTTTTTTTAGAGATAAGAGAGAGAGAATAAGTGGGGTAGGGGCAGAGAGGGAGAGGAAGAGAGGGAATCCCAAGCAGGCTCAATGCTCAGTGTGGAACCCAATGCGGGGCTTGATCCCACAACCCAGAGATCATGACCTGAGCCTAAAATCTAGTCATATGTTCAACTGACTGAGCTATCCAGATGCTGCTAGGGTTATGAGTTTCTGGTAGGTAAAATATTTGGTACAGAACATGTTAAAGAAGTTATTTAGGTAAAAGTCCAAGTATAATTATAAGCTTACTAGAAGGCCAATTACATTTTTTAAAATTTTCATTTCTTAAGAGTCTATGGACTCTTTTCATGTCAATCAGTGGCACACCAGAATTGGATTATAATTTAATTATATCCAATATATAAAAATATAATTGGATTATATTTTTATTTAAAATATGGATCTGAATTTGAGAAACTTAACAGAAGACCATGGGGGAAAGGAAGGGGAAAAATAGTTTCAAGGAGAGAGGGAGGCAAACCCATTAGAGACTCTTGAATACAGAGAACAAATAGAGGGTTGTGGAGGTGGTGGGGGGAGAGGGGAAAACAGGTGATGGACATTGAGGAGGGCACTTGTTGGGATGAGCACTGGGTGTTGTATGTAAGTGAAGAATTATGGGAATCTACTCCCGAAGCTAAGAGCACACTATATACACTGTATGTTAGCTAACTTGACAATGAATATATCTAAAAAATAAAATAAAATATGGACCTGTTTTATGTCAAGGTGTAAACAGTGGGTCAAGGTGTGTGTCAGGGCTTGTGTCAAGGTGTAAACAATGGGTAATATTTTTAAATTGGCATTGATACTTTCCAATGGTCCTTTGAAGGACAAAGTTGCTGCTCTTGCTGCTGCTGCTGCCGTTCTTCTGCTTCTTTTCTTCTTCCTCTTACTGTTCTTTTCATCGTCCTCGCTTCCTCCTCCATCTTCTTTATATTAGGCAATTGCTGTAATTTTTATAAACTTTACACAGTCTTAAGATTTAGTGAAACATTTTCCTTTATAACCTCCCACATACTTTCTATATTTGAACAAAGCCTTCACTGTAATAATAAGCATTGATAAAGATAATTCTCATGGCAATTTATTTGTTCATTTCCACTCTGGGTGGGTTTTGAGATTCTATTTTTTAGCATGCCATGTTCTTGAAAATGCATCTTCTTATTCAGGTTATATATTAGAGCTTCTCCTATTTCCAGGTTAAAGCAGACGACAGTAGCTATTTGACCTATGAAATGTCTTCCAATGTGTGTATTGTCCTTAACTCCTGATGATACTGTTATGGCTACTAAGAGTACTTGTGTCTTCATTACAACAATTGCTTGCCAAATGATCATTACTAATCTTGTGATAAATTATAATTCACAAGCAGAATGTGTTTTAGATAGTAAGAGTATCAATCTGTCAACTGGATTTGTAAGAAAAATCAAAATAATTAAAGTCAAAGAAAATTTCAGGTGATTTTTAAGAGATTAGGGATAGAAATTCATATTATACAGACACAAACACTCAGTCAAAACGATGCAGAGGGTAAAAAATGGACAATTGTGAACAGTTGGCCAGTAAATCTAAAATATAACTCATATATTATTATGTTTTGATTATTACATGTGATTATATATGTTTTATATAGGTACATTTTATTATATTATGGGGTTTTGATATGGAACTTTTATTCAAGAGTATCTTCTTGGCTATGAGGAAAGACAATTCCTCTGAATTTGTCTTCATACAATATCAAATAATAATTTACTATTAACATAACATAAAAATAACAGTGAATACTTATATAGCACATACCACGTATGTCCTAAAGTTGAGGGGACAAGAAGAACAAATTTTCCAAAGAGGATAATGCGAGTTTATAGTAAGAATGGAATGTCAATATCTATCCTATGGTTCCCTGTTTCATGTATTATACCTGCTGGGGACACAGCGACATATAAGTTGCTGATATAATGTGATATAGGGATCATTGAGGATGGGCCCCAACCTCTCAGGGTATTGTTTCCAAACTGGTGCCTCAGTTGTACCTTCAAAAGGCCTTTTGACTGCTCTATCAGGCTGGCAGTTTCTGAGTGGTGCAGCACGTGATAAGGGCAGTGAGTCTAATGGGAATGTGCCCGCCGTTAGGACTCCTTTGCTTTAAAGTGACTGCCTTGTTCCCATGCAATATTATGTAGAATTTTCCATCTAGGGTCAATAGTTACCAAATACTGTATGCATTTGGAGAGTGGTGCTGGCTGACTGTGCTGGCAGTTATGCACATAATGTGATCACATGTTGCATCCAAAATTTCTGAAATAGTAGCTTTTCCAGCATCTGGTATACCCTACGGCTAGAAAGGGGCAATGTCTGCATCTTTGAAAAAAGTAATGAAATTGATCATCAGTTAGCCTATCTTAAAAATGATATGAAATATAATCTATGTATATTTACATGTAAGTTAAGAAAAGACTATGGAGAAATATCAAAGAAAATTAAAACTTCCTGTCATGATTACTCTCAGATCCATTCCCTGGATTTCCTTGTTCTGCTCCACATCAGTGGGAACTATATTTTCCCACCTCCCTGGCTCTCTGTCTTCTGCAAATAGGTTAGGGAAAGCACCAGGGAAAATCCAGGGTATTTTTTGACTCCCACATTAGACAATGCCTTAGAAGCCATCTACATTTTGTCTGGGATTCTAGCTTTCACTGGACAGTCCCTCCCTGTCATGGTCCCAGCTTCCCTCAGGCCTCTCCTGCTGGGTTCTTGTTCTCACTTGACAGCCTGGTTTCTGAGCTGTGGTTACATTACCTGTTTCCTCTGTCCATCTAGGGTAGCACCTTCTTGCTATTGCTTCCTTTAGGGTTCCTTACTGTTTTCTGTTTAGCCATTAAGCTTTTCCATCACTTATACAACCAATTCCCTGCATTAAATGTCCTCTATTTGAATACCTAGAGTGGCTTCTGTTTTCCTGACCAGGAACTACCATGAATAATTTACTCCTCTCTATTGAAACTTGAAAACTGGGTGAAAGAAATCATTTTCAAAGAAAATATAATTTAATCAAATTAATTTTAGGAGAGATGAACTCAATACAGCAATTTAGAAGAATCAGACTCATTAAAGATTTAGCATCACCTCCTCTTCCCAACCAAGCAAAAGCAAGAGTGAGGCTGCAAGTTCTATTTATGCCATAATGTGTAGATAATTCCAATGCTATTTAAGCTTTTCATCATGTTTCAAAAATAAAATTTGCAAGTAACTTTTATGGAAAATTTTATACATGGATTCCAAACCTAACAATTAAAACATCAAAAAGAAAAAATACAGGCTAGTCTCATTTGTGTTGTCAGTAAGTATCAATGAAAACATTCTAAATAAAATAACTAAAAATTATAGGATGATATAACAAACTAAAACCTATGAATGAAAATGGGAAACACTCTTACATACATTTCATTAATATGAGAAATCCAACAGAGCCATTTATATTCCCCTTTATTCACAAAAGGGAACTAGGCAAATGAAATTTTTAAGATTCATTGAGAAAAAAAAGCACTCAATATTTATATCTTAATCAACCAGAGATTCCAATTTGAATATTATTACACAAAATAACCAGTTGACAACAAGGCCATTTGTTATTAAAGATTATGTTCTATAAGCTCTAACAATCAGCATTAAAATGTCAGGGTCATGGGAAAATTTATTTATTTTGCAAATAAATTACAAATACATTTGTTATGATAACAGAAAATAGACAAGAATGGCTAAAGTTTAAAAATGTAAACATTTTTATTCTATGTTTAGTATCAGAAAGGAATACATTGATACTCTTGTCACTATTCTTAATTTGGTATCTTATCAATGCAGATTCTCTTGTCTCATGTTATCATCCCAACTGGCATTCTTTCTGCAACAGCAAGAAAGCATTTTTTTCCCTTCTGAATTATCTGAAGTTCTTTTTCTAAAAGTTGTTAGTAAAGGGTACTTGCATTTGTAAATTTAAATACAAAACAATCCATTTGTTAAATACTAGTTGGCAAAATTGAGAGCCTAAGTAAAACTAAATACTAAAATATATAGTACAGTAAATAGAGATCATTAATGATGATATCCATAACTGTACTATGCAACTTCAACAGACATTGGAGAGAAAGTGGTGAATGAGCACCATCAATTCAAAGAATAGTTAGTATTGGTCAATACACAAGACAAATTGAATACACACTACAATATTACAGTCCATATAGAAAAGAAATTTGGGAGCATCTGGGTGGCTCAGTTGGTTTAGCATCTGACTTGGGCTCAGGTTATGATCTCATGGTTTGTGAGTTTGAGCCCTGCATTGGGCTCTTTGCAACAGCCTAGAGCCTGGAGCCTGCTTCAGATTCTGTGTCTCCCTCTCTCTCCACCCCTCCCCTGCTCATGCTCTGTCTCAAAAATAAATAAACATTAAAAATATTAAATAAGAAAAAGAAATTTGGTAGAAAATTCCCCAAATTGGGCAACTGTAGTAAATTCTTACATGGCATCATCAAGAACAATTTGTTAAATTGAAAGTAATTTTCGGGGCACCTGGGTGGCTCAGTGGGTTAAGCCTTTGACTCTTGATTTTAGCTCGGGTCATGATTTAACCGAGCCCTGTATCAGATGCCTGCGCTGGGCTCCGTGCTGACAGCCTGTTTTCACAGGCATTCTCTTTCTCTCAAGTAAATAAACTTAAAAAGCAAGAAAGTAACTTTTCTAAATTTTCAAAAATAAAAACCAAATTTTAATCTCTTGTGATAGGAGAGGGATTTGTTTCCCTACAGAAAAGTTATTACAAAACTGTTGTCATAGAGAAAGTAAAAAATTGTATAGCTAAAATTATGATAAAACTATAATAAAATTGTTTCAATTAATAAAAATATTTTTTCTGGACATTGCGGTGTTTGTGGAATTTTTCAGCTTTAAAAGTATGCACCGTTGATTTTGATTTCTTCTTTGCTCTCAAGTGAATATTAATATTAATTTTTATGCCTTATGTATTTGTACTTTTATACTATTTTTTCTTAGAAATTGCTTACAAAATTAAATAAACTTCAGGACTAAAACTTTTCCTTTCTTCAACCTGTCTCAAATCCTTCAGGGAGTTTGCAAAAATTCAGTAGTAGGCAAAATACTTTCAAAATCCAAAGAATGAGAGTTCAAATTTTATGGCAATGTCACCTAGGAATTGAAGGACAAGAAGATTCTAGCAGATGTATGAGTTAGCTTCTATATTGGAACAGCCACAGGCAGTAATGTCCCCCTGGAGATCCGTGTTGCTCATTAGCATATTAGTATGTCTGAGGATACCTATGCCAAACACATGGGTTTAGTGTGTTTATTTCAGCATTTGTCACAGGTATTTAATCACAGAACCCTTAGTCTTGGTGTATATGTAGGCATTTTGAAACATTTGGTAAATATTAGAATAAAATGGTTATCAATAACAAAAATTTAACACCAGGAAGAGATTTTCTGCAGCCAGATTGCATAAGACTTCCAAAATTCCATTTGAGAGCATTTCCATTAATCTATGTTTTACTGCAAGCATAGTCAATGTGATATTTCATGCTATTTTCCTTTAGGAGAAAAAGGATCCAGTACATGCCAGCGCTTTTCCACAGGTGGCCTTTAGCTAAATAACTGCCCGAAAGACATTTCTTGTGGGAGTTGGGGGGGGGGAATTAAAAAAAATCAGCTTTCACTATTGTTTTTTCAAACCAAAAACATTGCTACTGAACATTGCTAGTACCGTTCTTGGGCTATTGTGAAATCTTATCATTTATTGATAATAAATAATGTTAGATATAAAGAGGAGACAATTGAAAAATTAACCTTTCTTCAGTCAAATTATGCTTTTCTTGATTCCTTCCTACTTTGTTTCCTGAGTGTTTGGTCAATTCATTTTTATTTTCAAGAAAAAATAGCCTATTACAATTGGGAATGTTTTGATTGTCTTGTTCATATGACAATTTAGGAAAGTTTTGTTTTCACAGGCAAGCTAAATTTCTACCTTTGGCCACAGTATTTCTAGTAATCATCTAATATTCTCTTACATCCAAAAGTATGTGGGAGGGCTTTTAAAGTTGAAGGCAAACATTTTGAAACCAAACATTGTAAAGAAACTAAGATTTTGTGTGTGTGTGTGGATAGTTATTTTGATTTTCAAATTGCAAATGTTATTGAAAACTACTTAAAAATTTTTCCTTTCCTTTTCTTTACTGACTGTGTTGTTTGAAACTATTGGCTCATGTACTTGGCATGAATATAAACAACATAAGGACAACCAAAAGGAAATTAATCCATCACAGTTCTAATTTCAATTTGCCTATTTTTATCATTCACATTTTTACCATCTGGAAATTTTTCTATCACTAGCTAAAAATATAATATTTTTTCAAATACTTTGGGATTTTAAAGACATACATAATGAAATTTTATTCTCATCTTTTGTGACATTATTTACCATACTTAAAAAGATCTGTTATTTTAATGATGCTTTACATGAATACACAAAACATACTATAGACTTATATGTATATGTAAATATTGATATTTGTATTTATGTAAAGTCAAATAATCAGGAAAATGAATTATATCTAAATACCAAGATACTTGCTTGAGTTATGTTCATTTTTTCATCAATGTCTTTGCAAAATAAAAAAATCAATTTCATATAACAATGTTTTTAGTATTATGGCAAAAAATTATAGCTATGAACATGCATGTAGCTTTAAAATCTAAGGCAATCAAATAAGTAGATATTTACAAAATAGAAACATTTTAATACCATAATAAATTTTAACTAGGTTAGAATGTTGAAGTTGAATATTTTTTTGAAACAAATTTTAAGCTAATAACCATAGGAGAATTTGAGTTTTCTCTATCCTCTTATGAAAAATGTATACTGCTGTAAGTGAAAATTTGTGTTTTTGGCTTGTATGTATATACAAAGTATGTATTTTATAAATAATTACATAGATAGCAGATTTTATTGAGATATTAACTTGCATTGACTTTAGGACTGTTAAAGTCTTGGATTTGGGGGAAAGTCTCTCTTTTTTATCACAACAATTCTGATGTCGCTCTGCCATATCAAAGATTTTTTAGACAATGAGTTGCTTTTACACACTAGAAAATTAGTGTGGGATTTTACTAACATATCTATGGAGAGGCACCCATGTCATTCATTAGTGAGGCTAAGAGTAATTTCTGAAGTTAGAGGGCGTTTCCCTCTTTCTTTCTCGGTCAGTCTGTCTCTCTCTCTCATATCATATACATGCCTTTAAGATACCTGTTTCTCAGCTTCAGTGTCCATGCTAAATGCTTTATGAAAATAAAAAGTTATCATTTCACAGGGTAGTTTTCCTCACTGCCTTCCTTTCTTTTTCTCATTCTTCTTGAATATATTTTCTTTGTTGATACTTCCCTAAATATCTTTGATATCATAGGATCAAAACATTTTGTGTGTGTGCATAACATGTTCAATTCTAATCCCACAGATTTTATTTTTCCGTTCATTTCCATTACTGCTTCTATCTTTTTAATATCCATTGTTTATTACTATTTTTCTCCTGTGTATGTTCTAACCTTTTGGAAAAACTTATGTTTGTTATATATTTATATTTCTATAATATTAAGCTTTCTATAGATTGAATAAGGATAGTTATATAATTTCAATTAAAGTGAAAAAATGACAGATTTTATTAAGGAACAACGTATGCAAGTTATATTATATTTAATTAAAATGTAAGTAATGTTTATTTAATAAAAATGACACATCATTATTATATGCAAACTTGTGGATAATGAATATCAAGTTCATGATGATAATAAATTAACTTTGAAAACCAAGACATTTTTTATCTGAAAAGTGTAACCCATATAGCCTTTGTACATATATGTGTACTGATGTATGTAGGTGGATACATACATGTATGGCATATGTTTCTGGATATAAATGTTTTAATTGTCCTAAATTATATTTCCTTAAAGAGTCAAATCAGCTTTTTTTTAGCAGACTACTTTTATAAATATTTCACATATTATTCTTGGTTTAATAATCAATATATCTCAAAATTTTAACATACCTCATTAAAAAATCTATTGGTCCATAAATCTTTCATGTTAATTTTCTAATGCATTTTCTAATGCTTTTCTACATCAGAATTCTATAAACAGGAGCAGGCTTACCATGTGCTTCTTTACCAGAATTTTTTAAAAGTACTACAATAGAGTGTCTGTTTCCATAAAGCTCATAATGGGAATGAAATGCCTGAGGCAAACATGTCTTCTTTGCCTTCAAAAATGAAACATCAAAGAAATACTATTTGTATATAAATATATGAAAATGTTCATAAATAAAATCTTTGTGCATTGAGATAAAATGAAAAGGCATTCTTAAAAGTTTCTTTCAGAAGTAGTTTCCTAAAATCACAATATAGGGACTATGGGTATTAAATAGTTGACAGTGAAGTCTTGTGATCCTTTTTCAAAGTCCATGAAGTTTATTTGGTGATTAGTAGATAAAGAAAAAACTTCTGGGAAATGAGATTTCATATTCTCTGCTTTAGGTATTATCAAAGGTAGCACATTTTTGGTCAAAGGTTAAAATTAAAGGCATAATTTAGTGAATAATGAACATAGTATTTTTTCTATAAAGTATGTATTAAAGAATAGATAAAAAAATTACAGATGAAATAGATCCAAAGAATTTTACTAGACAATAGCAAATCAAAAGACTCTGAATGATGACATATCTAATGACTGCCCTAGTGGATGCAGGCATGTAGTATGAAATAGACTCATGGCACTGACTGCATAATTGCAAGTGGATAACATTATTATTTGAAATCATTGAGTTTTGAGTTAGTTTTTGTGGCAACTGTTAGCTGAATCAGAGATTTGGGGATACAGGAATGAAAAAATGGGTAACACTCTACCCACATGTTTTAATAAACAAAACACCTATCTATAATAAATAGCTTGGTTAGATGGTATTAAGGACAAAAACAAGTAGAGGAGAGGAATGGAAAGTATTGGAGGTATAGCTTTAAATATAATAGTCAGGAAAGCCTCACTGAGAAGGGGATTGTAGCAGGCCAGTTTCCCAGCAAAGCAAACTCTGGGAAAAAGACTTGAGTGAAGAATCAATTACCCCTCTTATCATGGGCAACTGGGTGGCAGTTCTAGTTTAAAATTGAATAATATATTAACATATCATCTAGTAGAAGTATTCTCTCCTTTCTGTGATCCAAGACTTCTAAATCTTCAGAATCAAGAGTCACAACCAGAGGAAGTACAAATTCACAGAAATGGGTAATTTAGAGTGATATTAAATAAGACCACTCCTACTGTCTCCTCTTGGTTCCCAGACTCTTGCATTATACCAATTAGTGATATAGTGTTGGGTCAAACACGAACTCTGCTGGATGAGATGCTATGAATAAGAAAGGCAAAAATATATGTCAATTCCAGTGAATATGAATTGTTGCTCCTTCCAAGTTTGAAGGGGTCCAATGTAGTCAATTTTCCACAGAGCACCTCTCGGGAATTTGCAAGGTTTGGTGTGTCATATTGGAGCTTTTTGTTTTGTTTTGTTTTGTTTTGTTTTAAGTTTATTTATTTATTTTGAGAGAGAGAGAGAGAGAGAGAGAGAGAATGAGAGAGTGAGCAGAGGAGGGGCAGAGAGAGAAGGAGAAAGAATCCCAAGCAGACTCTGCATCATCAGTGTGGAGATTGACGTAGGTCTTAGACTCATGAACTGTGGGATCATGACCTGAGCCAAAATTAAGAGTGGAACACTTAACCGACTGAGCTACCCTGGCACCCCTGGAGGCTCAGCTTTAATATTTCTTGCTGGTACCTTGAACATTCGGTGTTAGTAGCTAGATCAGCCTTGGTGAATGAGACACCATAGTGACAGACCTATGTCTACTCATTTGATGTATCCATTTTCCAGTACTCTGAAGTCTTATGATAGTGGCTGACTAAAGTCAATTAGCAAGTTATTCTCTCTACTTGATTGTTGAATCAGGCCTTTTCTGGGTGCAAACTTTCCTGGAGGATGTCAACATGTAATTCAAAGATCTCATTGATGTCCAGTCCCATATATTCATCCATAAGCCTTTTGCCCAGACTTTCTTAACCTCATTCTTCAAATGCTTCTAGGCCTTTGTCCAACCAACCAAGCCATTTCCCATTACCCATATGCCTTTATATATCCTAACGTTGGCATTCTTCCCTTTCCACACAAAGTAGATGAGCAGATACAGCGCACACTGAAAAGATTTCTCTTAATATTTTTCAGGACAATTGGTAGGCTTGAACTCATGTACACACATCCTAAGCTGACTTATTCACAAATCAAATTCAGATTTTTCTACATTTGTCAGCTGATCATAAAGAACCACAATTTGTGAGGCTATAAATGTGCCCTGAGGGAGCAGTGCTGGTAAAACAGTGATAGAATAAATGGACCATGAAACAATGTAGTCTATTTCTATTCTGTTGTCTTTCTTGTGCTCAGTAATAGATATACCATTTCCAATTTATAATGACTTATTCCTGGACATGCCCAAGTTTCTGAGTTGGTGGGTCTGTCAGATCCCAGCCCATACTGCACACTTCATATGCCGCGTTAGAGCTGCCCATGATTAAGTGTTCTGTCAGATCCCAGTAGGATATCAGGAGCTGTTAATTATCAATAACAAATATATTGCAAAGAATATATGCAAATATACCAAGTTATTCTTTCCGAATCTGAAAAAGATCTCTTTGATTCAGATGTAGCATTTAACAAATATTTACCCCTCAGGAAGAAGAGTAGCAACATATACATGGACAGAGACTGCAGCCAATAGTGCAGTTTGATTGTGCCCTTCTTCTTAGATGTAACGGTATCCTGAAGGACAATTTGCAGTGTTACCATCTTTTTATTATTTTTTTTCAGAGATGAACATCTTCTCCAGTGATTGTGCATCTCTGAAAGCAAAATCAGTTTATAATCAAAATAGTTCAAATAAATTCAGTAATAGATAATATATAACCTTAAATAAAGAGGTGACCTTGATGGCTTTCTTTGTTGTTTACTTAAAAAGAATAATAATTGATTATTTCCCATTATTTTATCTCCTAATTTCATGTAATTTACCTCCATGTTTTTAAAACAGATTGAGTTTTTCTATGTGGTTTACAAAGAAACACTCAGCTGAGTGGCCCGTATTAAAAGCTCAGTAAGTGGTTACTCTATGCTTGCATTTCCCTTTTCTTTTACTCAGAAGCAACTTTAGTGTGATTCCTTCTCTGTGGTTGAAATGGTTTCAGAAATAGCTTTGCAGGAATTATTTGAAGGGAAAAAAATTCTTAGTATAATGATCAGGCAGAGGACTGTAATAGATTTAAGTAGAGCCTGGGTTAACTATAAAAGAAGGAAACTAAAACATCATTTTTTAAAAGCACATTTTTATCATAAGAAATCAAAATCCTTTACTTGGCTTTTTTTTTCTAAGACCATAGTTGAATTCTCCTTATCCATAGTTGAATTATGCTCAGCAGAGAATGTTGAACTCAATTGTCCAAAGTCAGTCTAGTTGATCTTGATAGTAGAAATAGAATAAGTTCTGAAGCAATAAACTGATACAGATTTTTACTCAAATTATGGTAGAGTTTATTTTTACAAAGGAAAAGATGGGAAGATAGTGCCCATAAGTTTCTGAAAGTATACTTAACCAACATTTTCTTGATGGAAATTAGAAATTTTGTTATCTGAAACATAAATCTCAAAATGGGAAGTAATGTTTACTATGGGATTTTAATTTCATTTTATTTTTCAATGAAAAAATGATTAAAAAATAAGTTAGTAGAAAGTCACCATGATGAGAAGTCAATAAAAAGTTATATTCGAATCTACCTGGAAGCAGGGCAAATAGGTTGACCTTGATATATATCTGCCATCCTAAGATATTCATGAAAAAATTTGACATAGTTTAAATTTATTAATAGTCACTTAAATGACAAATTGTTACCAAAGAAAAGTCAGTAGGCTAGTATATATCTTGGTTGGATTTTTATTAACTGCTATTAAAATCATACAAAGTTCTTAAAGTTCCTAATTTGAAAATGTTGCTGATACTGTCAGTAATGATCAGTTTCCTGCTGTGTCTCTGTGTGCATTGCAATATTTTGGCTCTAGGAGAATGTTTCAAAACATGCAGATAAATTACTTCAGGATTCCTGTATCTTTCAAACTATTATTTTGGAATTTTCATAGCCATGCACCTGGTTCACTTTTTTTTTTATTAGGAAAAGAAGGAAAGAAACACAACTGTAATTTTCTATATTCCCGAGAATGAGAGATATTTCACGGGTCCTTTTAATAACTTGACTACTGAAACTTTTTTTTTTTTTTCTGAAACTGCGTGTCAGGTATGACTGTGCTGCTAGCACCATGTTGGTCTGATGGTAGTAGGGAGGGTGTGCTGAGGTAGTGTGGATATGTGTGGAAAGCACAGAGGAGTCCTCCTTGTGAAGCATTTTCTTGCCCATCTGCTCTTCTCGACAGATCCTCTGTCAGGTTCCTGCCAGACACTGCCTTCCAGAGACATGCAACGGCTTAGCCCGTGGTCTTGCTGTCACTGAAGAAAAATCACTGTCCTGACATCTGACCAATCTGTGAGGATTTGGTTCTGGTGGATAGCTTGTTTCCAAGTTTTGCTTTTGCTCCTCAGTTTAAATGTTGCAAGTTTTCTTTAAAAAAACCTGAAAAATAGATGAAAATGTGCTTAAATAATTGATACATAAGAGATACTATAGAAGTATAGTAGGGTTACCTATTAGTAGATTTTTTTTAATAAATTAAGTTTATTTATTTTCAAAGAGGGAAAAAGACAGAGAGAGAGGCAGAGAGAAAGGGAGAGAGAAAATCTCAAGCAGACTCTGTGCTGTCAGTGCGGAGCCCGACATGGGGCTCAAACCCACAAACCATGAGATTATGACCTGAACCGAAGTCAAGAGTCATACACTCAACCAACTGAGCCACCTAGGGGCCCCTATTAGTAGATTCTTTCACATAGATGGGAAATTAAGGCTATAGAATGTCAAATGACAATTGAGGATCAAATGAGAAATTGGTTATAGGTGAACTAATTATGTTGAAGCTGGCTAGAATCTTATGCCACTGTGCCATATATTTTAATGTTATTATCTTAACATGTACTTCTCACAAGTTCACTGTGACCAACTCATTTCTATTTGTTTTTTTAATGCTTCCTTTCAGTGTCTGAAACTAAATATTTAACTTTTTACCTAATTATTGATATCCCATTTTACAGGTGAGGAAATTGAGGCATAGGGAGATAAAATTACGTGCCCAAGGTCATACACTTGGTAAATGCAGGGGCCAGGATTTTATTCCTAACTGCAGCTCCAGATACCATGCTCTTAACTACTGTGATACCCTGCCCTCCTTTAGCCCGATATTTTATAGAACACCATACTTGGATTCATTACCTCACTTATTTATTCAGTAGCCAATAGTTAACTGTGCATTACTGTGTATAATAGTCTGTATCAGGTGATAAGGATAAGTTGCCAATAAAAAGAAACAGGTCCTTGAATGACCGTTTCCACATATGACTGCACAGTAAATGTCATCTCTTGGTGAGTAGATTCTCAATATTATCTAGAAGTCACAGTCAAAAGAAAGAAATAATTGAGATGAGGGATCCAGTTGTAACTCATAAAAAGAACCCTCTGCAAAGGCCAGCCCAATCCCTTCAATAGTTGAATTTCCAACTTAAAATGTTCGTGCTACATTTTGAGCCCACTTCATTTGGTCTTGTCCTCAGGTAGAGATGGGTGTGGTTGTCTAGTATTCCCTGTGTTTAGACAGTTTGTATATTTGAAAATTATTAAATTATATGTTTCAAATGTCTAGTTTGCAGTTTGGCTAAACTCAGTTCCTTTGCCATTTCCCATACGTTTTATTTCCCAGTTCGAAAAACACATTTTAACAAAGGAATACTGGTTACTATTTATGCTGAAATAAAATATCAGCCTGCCATACCATTCCTCTTGTAAAATAAACTGCTTATATTAGGAGAAATATGTAAAATACTTTTATTGTCCATTTTAATCTTGGGTTCTTTCTATATTAAAAAAATAGTATGTAGGGGGAGAAAAATATATTATTTTATGAACAGAAAAATGAATGAATAATTAGATAGCTATTAGACTGCAATTTTAAAGAAGCAGAACAATGCTACATGGTACATTGAAGCATCTGTTTTATTCTTGTTCAATGTCAGGGAAAGACATTGACAGTTGTAACTGTCAATGTCTCTGTTGTAGCTCCAATATCTTGCCAAGATGTTTTTTTTTTTTTTAAATCACACTTATTTACACGCCCAACCCAAGGGCTTACTATTACCTTAAGGTAAAGATCATAGCAAAACAAAACAAAACAAAACAAAACAAAACAAAACCCAAATATCTTACAAAGAAAATTAACATTCTTTTTCAAATGTATCAGAATCATTTACATTAGGAACAGGACACATTTCCTTTTTTGACATGAATGTGCCAATTATATTACATCCCGTATATTAACAAATAGCCTATTTTAAAATAATGCAGAGCTAAAGTACAAAAAACCAAAGCTTTATCTTAAAATAAATACTATTGATTTTCTGAGGGCTCACTGGAAATAATGAAATAAAAAGAGATGCTTGGCTTCTAGCTTCCCAGCATCACAGCCCATATAGTGTTTAAAGTGCTCTAAAAGAAAAGAAGTGATTAGAGATTTGATGGATGAGCCCCTCAATTTATTTCTTAAAAGAGAAGGTCCCTATCTTACAGCTAAAGCCACATGAATTGCTCAAAGTCAGATGACTGGATGAATTCTTTATTGAAATGACAATGAAAATAATTACGTTGTTAGATTGTCAGCTTTTTAAAAAACTCTTTTGGCAATCCAGACACACTGACATTAGTAACAAAGACAGTGAACATTTTTTAAACCAATGTCCCTTAAACTTTCCAAATGCAACACCATTGAATTGCCATTTTGGTGTGATTACTCAAAATAAAGAATGGAGTTTTGGAGACATATCAGGTAGTGAAAGAAGAAACAGACCTTTGGTACTTACAAACTTAAAGTAAGGGAAAACATCTCAATTGTTTAGAGGGCTTTCCCCTTCAATTTCAGCATTCCCTATTTATTTGCAAAAAGACATAGTTAAGTCTGGTTAGCTAATTTAATATGTATATACTAGAAAAGAACGAGGTTTATTATTATGGCCTGTTCTGACATACATTACAATAATGGAATTTTAATCAGAATATAAGTAGATTTTTGTGAAAAGAATAATTAACATATGCTAAGAAAGGTATTGAACAAAAGAATAAAGTCTTCCCTCTTCATTTTTATTTCAAATATTAAAAAGGAAATGAAAAAATGGTGTGAAATTTTAAATTATTCCTTTTGTTTAAATACATCTGTCACTCTTTCATGCTTGATATACATTTTTGTTTAATGTAAGCCTATAGGACATGTTAACCCCATAGTTTAAGAAAAACATTTTCTGGTGAAGAAACTAAGGCAAAGGTACTCTTGTCTCATCTTTCTGGTAGAAATTCAGATTTCCCATTTGAAGTTTTGCCCTTTATTTCTACATCTTGACTTGGTACATATACCTAATACATAAGGTAATTGCTTACGACCAAATTCTGGACTCCATTTATTCCGATAAGTAATTTCTAAACTTGGAACATAGATAATTTTAATTTTATTTAAATAGAAAAATCTTATTTTCAGAGGAAAAAAATGTAAAGGAAATCCTGCTTTTATGGAAAGAAAGTATAAACTAGTAATCTCACATTGAAAACCTAAGTTTTGGGGCAAATTTTAGTGTTTTTTATTATTGGTTAAAAAAGACCTAAATATAAAATTGCCCGCTATGTAATCTTCATATTAAAGGTCAAAAACTAGATATAATACTGTCTTTATTTCCATGTTATAGAAAGTTAAGGGACAGACTTAGATATCCTTTTATTAAGTATCACTTTTTGGAAGGCATCATCATGGGAGGGGCAGATCGAGAGGGAGACACAGAATCCGAAGCAGGCTCCAGGATCTGAGCTGTCAGCACAGAGTCCAATGCGGGGCTTGAATTCACCAACAGTGAGATCATGACCTGAGCTGAAGTTGGAGGCTTAACCAACTGAGCCACCCAGGCATCCCAATACTTCTTGCTTCTTAATTTGATGTGAAATTATTTTTTTCTGAACTTTATTTATTTTTTAAAATGTTTGTGTGCTTGTTTATTTATTTATTTATTTTGAGAGACAGAGAATGTGAGCAGGTGAGGGGCAGAGAGAGAGGGAGAAAGAGAATCTCAAGCAAGCTTCATGCTGTTACCACAGATCCTGACGCGGGCTCACTCTCATGAATTGTGAGATCATGACCTGAGCCCACATCAAGAGTCTGATGTTTAATTGACTGAGCCACCCTGGTGCCCCAATTTTTTTCTGAACTTTTAGTAGGATGGTTGGTTCTGGAAGAGTTCCTAAACTTCTTTCAGTTCCTTCTTTTTTTATTTTCATCCAACACTAAAAGTATAGAAGCTTGTTTTCTAAGACTTCCTGGTTTTGTTTCCTGCTTCATCTTTCTCTGAAAGTTTTTATTTCTTTCATCTCTATTATAATTGTTCTGCTCAATTTTTATTTCACTCCAGGCAGTTTCTCCTTAGCTTAGGAGACCTAAGTGGTCACTTTTGAGATTTCCCAGGGGCCAAACTGCTCTGGCCTTTTTAGATTATTTTACTGTGGACCCCTCAACTCATCTCATACAGGTTTTGGCAAGAAAACAATCAGTTTGAGCTACTGCTTTCAAATGGCAGTGTGGTTTGGTTATGTTGCATATTTTGAGGTTCTTCTTTTCTTAGTTCCATCAGTCAAAGTATTGCTTTCTTCTGCTTCCTCATGTACAGATGCTGATATAATATGGGTCTTATGGTCATTGAGTGTTGGTTCTCAGTCAGTTATATTTTGAAATTTATAGGGATACCTTGCTGCCTTGCTTTGCTGTAGATATTGCTTATGAGGTTTTCCATTTGCATGCTCTCTTGCTCTTCCAAATAAGTAAATTAAACATGAAGAAATAAAAATTCAATTAATGTATCATTAAAAACAGAAAAATGGTCACTGCCATTCCTTTATTATCTTATTATCATACTCTGATTCCCCATTTGTTAGCCTATTAAAGAATAGGATAATCATTCCAGGATATGTTGGGAGAAAATAATAACAATGTTAATATAAAAAACCCCAGCAATATCAGGAGGCTATTACCATTAATACGATGATTATTTTTAATAATAATGATTATAGTGACATTCAAAGATTAAATGATTATGAAGAAGTAGGAAGAAACATAAGGATTTTTTTCTATTTTCATAGAAGACTATCAAAGTGACATTTGGAAAAAATACAAAGTACTTTTGAAAAGAGACTAGCTTTATAACCATGTGAATTTTAGAAGAAAGAGAGCAAGCCAGTTACTTTAACTCGAACCATAAATGCCTTGTTAGAGAAAAGCATGGCAAATCAATCAGAGTTAGTGTACTGGCTAATATGTTGTCTTTTGATTGGTTTCTCCATTATTGGCCTATCAAGGTTAATTTCGTGTGTGTTTCAACTTACCACAGGTTATTGGTCTGTCTTCTCATCCACAGCAGAGATCAAAATGAGCACAGCTTCCCCACAGAGCAGGTGCTATGAGCAGTGTAGCAGATCATCTGCCTCAAGATCTTCTTCCTACTACCAGGTGCATTGCTCGACATGAAGCCAAGAGTGTGAACTATTTGCACTGAGAGAAAATAGCAGTGAAATCTAAAATATTAGCATGTGGTATGAATACAAGTCAGTTCTCACTGTGGTCACCTCCCGTTCTCTTCTGCATGATATGCCTTCTTCAAGCTCAGAAGAAAGGGGTCATTCTCTTTCTCTCCCCTTTAAATCCCTGTTGCTCATTATACTTTCCAAATTCCAAATTTTACAGTTATGGCCAAGATAAACCTGCTAACTTATGTGGCTTAGAATTGTAGAACATGTCCCCTGGCATGAATGTTTAAAGAATAATTAGCATATGTAGTGAAAATCGGCAAGTAATCTCAATTCACAAAAATTGTTAAAATGTTTTCAATTTTCCATGAAGTTCTGGGGAATGTGACACTCCAGCACCAGGCTACATCTGCAAATTCTAATTTTACATTTCAAAATCAACCTGCTATCAATATATTATGTGATTGTGTGTGTAGTTTTGACAGGTAATGTTGATGCAATTGTGACATGGGCATTGCCGATGTGAATAATTCAGTGAATAATAAAAAATTAAATCAATTATTTGCCAAATTTCAAACATCAATATTTTGAAATATCCCTTATTTTTTTAGATATGTTGAACACTTTATATTTCAACGTTTATGGTCATATGACATATGACTTATTTGAATAAGATGCAATGGACTCATAGGCATTTCTTATTGTCACTGCAAATCCAGTCTAATTAAATTTTATGTCCCTCATTGTTAATGTTTGTGACCACTTCTGTTTCTGGTTAGAAATTTAACTAAGAACATTTTGATACTAATATTATGATAAGTGATTTTTGTCTAGTTCTAGAAAATATAGCATACATATTATTTTTCTTGTTATTTAATGTCCATTATTTGAATTAAAAAGAACATTTGCATTTCCTTTTGAGCACCAGAAAGGGAATAATGCTTTTATTGTTTTGAATTGAAGGTAATTATTAAATTGCTTTGCTAGCTTTTTCTCTTTATAATAAATTATCAAAAGACTGTGTTGTATCACTTTTTAAACATGCTTTAGCAAGGAATATATAACATAAAAGAAAATTATTTGCTTAGAGACTATCTATGTGAGTGTATGTATCTGCTTACATACTCTCATATACAATATACATATTCAGACACGATTTCAAAGGGCAAATAACTACATATTTGATAGAAAGTTATAATTCATATCATCATAAATAATAAAACAAATGGTACTTTAAATGTAAGCTATTAGATATTCAATTAAATTTCTTTTGTGCAGCAAAATAACGTTAGGAATATTTTGGTATAAAGCCGACATATGATTGATGGGGAGTTGGTAGATAGGGAGTTGGTTCACATAATTCATTAGAGTTTTGAAATGGTAAGACACAAGTGCCATACTACTTCTAGGGAAAATTTTAAAGAAGGTAAAAATTTTTGTAATTTCCCTATACCAGCATCCACTTATTACTGTCTGTACCCCTTTTTATATATGTTTTAAAAGTTATTATTTTTAATTTCTTTTTTTTTTGGCAATTGACCCAGGCCTCACTTCATCTGGAACTGCCCTTGCTGTTTCAGGGCAGAGATAGTCTTCTCAGTCTACGATCCAATAAATCAGAATTTAATAATTAGTTCACTCCCTTTTAGCTCACTTACCTAGACACTACAATGACCACTTACTCAACATTCAAAACTTATTACAATATTCAGTGTTTTTCCCCATTTAAATTACATGAACTACAGGGACAGTGTAGGTCAGCATTCCTGGCAACTTAATATGTGGTAAACACAGTGCTATTAGCTTTACATAATCTATTTCTCAAGACTCTTTCAAATGCAAATTTAACTTAGGCAAAAATGAAGGGAACTTATTGGCCTTCTAAGCAGCAGAGTGCATCTATGGATTCAGGCATGGCTGGATTCAGGGGCTCAAACAATGATATTGGCACCACCTTTTAATTTTTATTCTATCTTTGTTTTGGTTTCATTTTACAGATCTCCTTTTACATGGCTAGGAAAATGGATGTCTGCAGCCACAGATTCAGATTCTTCCGGTGACTACATGTAAATAAATATAATTATACATATAAAGGTAAATATAAATGTATAACATAATTTATGATATGTCTTAACTCATTTGATATTCATAATAACCCATGAAGGGTAGATACTATTTTTTTAATCTCAATTTTAGATGTGAGGAAAATGTAACACAGAGAAGTTTAAGTAACTTTCAGAAGGTCACATAACTCTGTGGTGGCAGGGCCAGGTTCCCAACCCAAAGGGATCTCAATCAGAATCCATTTTCTTTACTGCTTCACTCCAGTAGACCCGTGTCTAACAAGATGCACAGAAGTCTGTGATTACCCAGCAGTATTTTTGTCCCTGCTCTCAAACTGATCTTTGTATGTCTTGAGATGGAGGAATACTTCACCAGGAAAAACAGATACTGAATGCACAAAAACAAGGGTGTTGTTTTGATATTGTTCACAGGTCTCTGGATCACATGCTTGTGCTCTGGGTTAGGGAGGGACTGGAGGGCTGGTTGGGGGGCAGACACTCCAACCGTATTTAGCTGATGAGTGAAAGATAATTTCTTAAAAGCAAAGTAGTTTTCTTTTGACAAAAATGGATACCTTGAATTCTGTGTGATAAACATAATATTTATTATTTTCACTTGCTTAACATACCACATACCTATGGTCTTTAAACTTGTCCCCAAATTCTTTGACACTCCTCCTTTAAAACCTTCTCTTTATCTGGAGTGTGGACATTGTGACTCACATCCAATGACTAGAATGTGCTAAAAGTGAAGGTAAACATGACTTTTGGAGGTCATAAGAGGCATTACAGCTCCCTCTTCTCATTACCTCTTGGATCACTCACTCTGAGGGAAACTGGCTGTCATGTTGTGAGGACAGTCAAGCAATCTCCCAGACAGATCCATGTGGAAAGATACTAGGACCTCCTGCCAACTACTAAAATGACTTGATGGTCAGTTCTCTTTAAAGAGATTAAAAAAAAGAAAAACTTTGATTTATATTTACCAACATGTTTATCATTTTTTAAATTAAGTTTTTAATTTCAATTCCAGTATAGTTAACGAATAGTGTTATATTAGTTTCCGGTGTACAATATAGTGATTCAGCAATTTGATACATCATTACTCAGTGCTCCTGGTGATAACTATATTCTTAATCCCCTTCCCTTATTTCACCCATCCTCCCTACCTTCCCTCTGATATGTTTTATTTTAAATGGGTACCCTCAGGGCACCTGGATGACTCAGACGGTTGAGTGTTCGATTTCGGCTCAGGTCATGTTCTTACTATTCTTGAGTTTGAGCCCCACATCAGGCTTGCTGCTGTCAGCTCAGAGCTGACTTTGAATCCGCTGCCCCACTCTCTCTCTGCCCCTCCCCCCACTCATGCTCTCACAAAAATAAATCAAAATAAAAAAAAAAATGAGTACCCTCAGTTAAAGTTTTTTTTTTTAATTTTTTAAAATGCTTTTATTCATTTTTGAGACAGGGAGAGAAAGACAGAGTGTGAGCAGGGGAGGGGCAGAGAGAGGGAGACACAGAACCAGAAGAAGGCTCCAGCTCTGAGGTGTGAGCACAGAGCCTGATGCAGGACTTGAACTCACAAACTGTGAGATTATGACTTGAGCTGAGGTCAGAAGTTTAACCCACTGAGCCACCCAGGTGCCCTTCAGTTAAATTTATTTTATTTTCAACAAGAACATTTTTTTTTTTTACTTGAAGCACACTTCACAGTACATAGTTCTAAAAGATATATATAAAACATTCCGTTTAAGAAAAATGGAATACACTTTTTCTTCAAGAACACACAGAAGAATCCCCTTGGTTAACTGACATAATAAGGGGCATAACAAAGATTACAAATTTAAGAAGACTGGTGCCATGTCTCATTTCATAAGCAGACCAGAGCACACCAATTAAAACTCTTGCCACGTTCAGGCCAGGGACCAAACACTGCCCACAGCAGTCAAGGAGGGCCTCGGTAGATGACTGCCTGAAGGACAGAGCAGCCAGAACACAATAGCATAGTGCACATAGCACACACTGGAGACGCCCCCTGAGGTGCCAGGCCCTGGGCACTTCGTGACCTCTTCTTCATAAGGCCATTACTTTTAGCAGCTGGAGACTTAACTGGCTTTTCTTAAACACAGAAGAAGGCAGAGAGTTAGACAAAATGCCAAGATGGAGGAATTTATCCCAAATGAAAGAGCAAGATAAGGTCATAACCAGAGATCTAAGTGAAACAGATATAAGTAATATGCCTGATGGAGAATTTAAAGCAACAGTCATAAGGATACTCACTGGGTTTGACAAAAGAATAGAGGACATCAGTGAGACCCTTACCACAGAGATAAAAGAGTTAAAAAAGGATCAGAGATGAAGAGTACAATAAATGAGATTAGAAATAGACTTGATATAAGGAGCAGGCTGGAAGAAGCAGAGGAACAAATTAGTGACTTAGAAGACAAAATAATGGAAAATAGTGAAGCTGAACAACGGAGAGAAAGAAGAAAATTTATTTCAAGAAATAATAGCTGAAAACTACCCTAATCTGGGGAAGGAAACAGACATCCAAATCGAAGAGACACAGAGAACTCCCATCAAAATCAACAAAAGCAGGCCAAAACCTAGATATGTTGTAATTAAATTTGAAAACTATTGTGATAAAGAAAAAATATCTTAAAAGCAGAAAGACAAAAGAAATCATTAACTGGGGCACCTAGGTGGCTCAGTCAGTTAAGCGTCCAACTCTTGGTTTCACTTCAGGTCTTGATCTTGCAGTTTGAATTTGAGCCCTGCATTGGGGTTTGTGCTAATAGTATGGAGCCTGCTTGGGATTCTCTCTCCCTCTCTCTCTGCCCTTCCCCTTCCCCTGCTCATGCTCTCTCTCTCTCTCAAAATAAATAAATTAATTTTTAAAAAGTCATTAACTTACAAGGGAAAGCCCATAAGGCTAGTTGAAGATTTCTCAACAGAAGCTTGGCAAAACAGAAGAGACTGGCATGATATAATCAAAGTGCTAAATGGCAAAAATCTGCAGCCAAGAATACTCTGTCCAGCAAGACTATCATTCAGAATAGAAGGAGAGATAAAACATTTCTTACACAAATATAAACTAAAGGAGTTCATGACCACTAATCAAGCCCTGCAAGAAATATTAAAGGGAACTGTAAAGGAGAGACCAAAAGTGACAAAGACAAGAAAGGATCAGAGAAAATTTCCGGAAACAAATGACAAAATAAGTAATAAAATGGCAATAAATATGTATCTATTAATAGTTACTTTGAATAAAAATGGACTAAATACTCCAATCAAAAGACATAAGGTGTCAAGATGGACAAAACAATATGACCCATCTATATGCTGCCTACAAGAGACTCATTTTACACCTAAATATACCTGCAGATTGAAAGTGAGGGGGTGGAGAAACATTTATCAAGCCAATGGATGTCAAAAGAATGTTGGAGTAACAATACTTATATTGGACTTTTTTGTCTTGTATTGTTTTTATCCTGCTTTGGTATCAGGGTAGTACTAGCCTCATTGAATAATTTTGAATGTGTTCCCACTATTCCATTATTTGTAAGATTTTGATAAAGATTGTTATTAATTATTATTATTTTTTTACTGTTTGGTAGAATTCACCAATTAAGCTGTATGGTCTTGGGCTTTTCTCTGCTGGGATATTTTTAATTCCCAATTCAGCTATTTATTCTTGTTATTGATTTAAGAAGATTTCTTACTTCTTGGATATAAGATTTTAACATTAAATCTTGGTAACTTGCGTGTGTGTGTTTAGGAGTTATCTGTTGTGTTTTTTTTTTTTTCTAGATTGTCTGACTTGTTAGTATATAATTGTTTATAGTAATCTGCTATCACACTGTGTATTTCTGTGGTTATCTGTTTTATTGTTTTCTCCTCCATTTCTCATTCCATTTTGAATCCTCTCTTTTTTTTTCCTAGTTCATATAGTTAGAGCATTGCCATTTTTAAAAAAAAACTGTTCATTACTTTCAATGTTATGTTATTGTTTATTCTGGTCTCTATTTTATTTCTGATTTTTCTTTGTTAGTTCTTTCTTCTACTAAATTTAAGCTAAGTTTCTTCTTTTTCTAGTCCCTTCTGTTATAATGTTGTTTATTTGAACTTTTGTTTCTTTTTTTTTTTTTTTTTTTTTTTAATTTATTTTTGGGACAGAGAGGGACAGAGAGAGACAGAGCATGAACAGGGGAGGGTCAGAGAGAGAGGGAGACACAGAATCGGAAACAGGCTCCAGGCTCCGAGCCATCAGCCCAGAGCCTGACGCGGGGCTCGAACTCACGGACCGCGAGATCGTGACCTGGCTGAAGTCGGACGCTTAACCGACTGCGCCACCCAGGCGCCCCTGAACTTTTGTTTCTTAATACAAGCATTTATAGCATGAATTTCATTCTGACGTCTGCTTTGCTGCATCTCATAGGTTTTGGAATTTTGTATTTTCTTTTTCTTTTGTTTTGAGACATATTTTGATTTGCCATTTGATTTCTTATATGGTCCATTACTTATGCAGAAGTTGTTTAATATTTACATATTAAATATTTAATATTTACATTGTAGATTTTCCAGCTTTGTTTTGTAATTGATGATTAGCTTTGCACCATTGTTGTTGGAAAATATACATGTTTATCATTCCTGGTGCTCTTCATTCCTATGTGTAGCTCCCAATTTCCATCTGGTATCAATTTCCTTTTGGTCACTTTTAGTATTTCTTGTATTTTAGTTCTGATAGAGATAAAATGTGTAAATTTTTTTACTTGAGAAATTCTTTTTCCTTCATTATTGAAATATATTTTCACTAAAGAAAGTTCTAGGTTGACAAATCTTTTTCTTCAATTGCTTTGAAGATGTCTCTCCATTGTTGTCAGGCTTGCATTGTTTCTGACAATAAGGCTGTTGTGTTTGTGTTCGTTCTTTTGCACTTAATGCATCCATTTTTATTTGTCTTTAACAATTTGATTATAATATGCCTTGGCATTTTTATTATTATCCTGATTGGTGTTTGTTGAGCTTATTAATTATATTTTTGATCAAATTAGAAAAATTTTCAGCTATAAAGTCTTAGCATTTTTTTTCATCCTTCCCACTCCTCTCTTCTGAGACTCTAATAAAATTATTCCAGTAGCTATTAGGTCAGTAGTTATTTTCCAAATGCTCTGTTCATTAAAAAAAATTGTTTTTATTTTAGTGCTCCAATTTGGATATTTTTGATTATTATATCTTCAAGTTCAAACATATTTTCTTCTGCACCGTTTGATCTGCTACTAATCCCATTTAACTTACTACGTTGTATTTTTATCTCTAGAAGTACTATTTTTTGTATCATTTATCACTTCATCATGATCTTGTTTTCCTTACTTCCTTTATCAGAATGAGAGTATTTATATTACGTATTTAACATCCTTATCTTCAAATTTAATTATCTATGTATTTCTGGTTTTGTTTGTATTGATTAATTTTTCATATTTCCTTTATTTGCATGTCCAGTAATTTTTTATTGTTGATGCAGATTGTGAACCTTATGTTATTGCTTGCTAGATTTTGTTGGTATTGGCAGAAGAATATATATATATATATATATATATATATATATATATATACACACATATTAAATATACATGTTTCAAAATATATAATTTCTAAATATATAAATATTTCTAAATATTTAGAATGCAATATTTATAAATAATATTTACAAGTATGAAAAAGTCCAGAATTAGATTAGACTCCTATTATATATATTGTCATTGATTTATAACAAATAAGACTGTTCAGTGAGAACACTACTCTTTGGGAAATAGTACTGGAACAATAGGATATCACTATGGAAATAATAAAGATCAATCTTACTTCACACTGCCATAAAATAATTAACTTAAAATGGATCACATGTTTAAATGTAAAAGGCAAAGATACAAAACTTCTAGAAGAAAACATGAGAGAATACCTGTGTGACCTTGGGATAGGCAAAGATTCCTTAGCTAGAATACGAAAAGATAATCTATGAAAGAAAAAAAATATATATAAACTGGACTTCATCCAAATTAAAACAATTTTTCTTTGAAAGAAATGATTAAAAAATAAAAAGTGAGCCACAGGCTGGATAAAGATATTCACAACACTTCTCTTAGAGAAAGAACTTTTATCCACAATATATAAAGAATGTTTACAACTCAACAGTAAGAAAATAATAAACCCAATTAAAAATGAGAAAGGATTTGAGAAAACACTTCAAGAAGATTTATGAATGGCCATTGTACTCAAATCATTAATCATCGTGGAAATTCAAAATAAACCACAATTAGATACATACCCATTAGATGGCCAAAATTAAGAAGATTGATAATACTCAGAGATGGTAAGAGTGTAGAAACCTGAAATTCTCATACATTGTTGACTGGGTTGTAAATGGTACAACTATTTTGAAGAACAGTTTAGTAGTGTCTAGTCAAATTCAACATATACCTACAATATAACTCACTTCATTCTACTTCAAAGCATTTATCGAAACAAAACAAAATATGTATCTGCATAAACATTTATACACCAATATTTATAACAGCTTTATTTATAATATTCCAAACTGGGAGCAACCCAAATATTTGCAACTGGTACATATATAAAGATATGGTAAATCCTTATAACAAAGTACCACTCAGTCATAAAATGCAACCAACTGCTGATATACATAATAACATGAATGGATCTTAAAATCACGTAAATCAGAAGACATCAGGTAAAAAGAGGTTATATAGTATAAACTTCACATAAAGTTCCACAAAATGGAAATCAATCTAGATGCACATGTGTGTAAGAAATCAACAAATAAGCAGTAGAAAATTGAGAAGAATAATGTGAGGAAAAAAAAAAAACAGAAAAAGGAAAAAGGGATTAGCCATAGAGAACAGAACAAAGAAGGGAATCTGGGTGGCTCAGTCAGTTAAGCAGCCGACTCTGGCTCAGGTCACCATCTCCTGGCTTCTGAGTTTGAGCCCCACTTTGGGCTTTCTGCTGTCAGCGTGGAGCCCACTTCAGATCCTCTGTCTTCCTCTCTCTGCTCCTCTCTTCCTCGTGCACATGCTCCATATCTCAAAAATAAATAAACATTTAAAAAAAGAACAAAGCAAACAAAACAACAATTTGGAAATGGAAAACATTTTCTTCATACATCATATAGATTTGTAAAACTTATACAGAGATCTTGCATTGTCAATAATTTATGGGCATCTTTTTCTTTTACATTAGCTTAAATATTAATTTCCTTTTTCTGACAAAATTATAAACCAATTTGAAAAATTTCTTACTTACCATTCAAGACACCAACATGGTAATGAACTATTAGAATTATTTCATAATACATGGTTATACTCCCTTGGCCTAGTGTAATCATTTTCTAGTTAATATTGAAAAGAATAAATTTGTACCATAGATAAGACCATGAATCTAGCAGAGAACACAGTGTTTCTCGTTTATAAATTTGTACACACATAAGACAGTGTTATAGTTGTAAAATATGTATAGTGGATACACCTTTTCTCAGATCATGACATATTTACAAATCGTAATTTCCTCTGGAGATGTACTGTGACTAAATTACTGTCTGCTTTTGCTCCAGTGCCTAGAGGAAAAAAAATGCATCTAATTCACCTTGGTTTGGATTTTAGTAGTGAAATATGTAAACTTAGTTCTTCTGTGAATTTTATTCTCTGTGAACATCAAAGCAAATATGGAGAATTGACTTTCACTAGTATAGAATGCATAATCTGCAAACTTAAAAATGATATTAAATAAAAAACTGAATAAGGAAAATCTTTTCAGTGAGGTTACATTATCCATTCACCAGCAATTAAGACTTTTGATAAAAATTCCTATAAATTGGTGGGTATTGAAATTTATACAGGAAATTATGCATATATAATTATAGCTATGACTATCTTTTTATTTACCAAAGCCTAGGACAGTTTGCAAATTTAGTCACTCAGTTACACCTCGGGCATAGATTAGATATATATGGAATATAACTTTATGGAAAAGAATGTATTTGATTTGGGAGAGAACTTCCATATGATTCCCTACATCACAGTGATTTACAGAAATTTACAAATGAACTCAGGAGATTGCTTATTAAAAATCCTACTCTCCCCCAATCCCTGCATTTCTAGAATGTCTTCTACAACATGACAAACATATTAATTCATCATCTGGATTAACACTCTGATATTGGAGAGCTAATGTAGTTAACATTTATTGAGTGCCTTTCATGTGTCAGAAAATAATAAATTTTTATGGTCATTAACACTGATAAAGCTCTTACAGCAAATCACTTTATAACGTACTAACTTATCTATTCCTCCAAATACCCTGTAGGATGGGTGGTATTATTAACACATTTCACAAATGGTGAAACAGCTAGAAGTTGGTATGACAGTGATGTAAATTGAGGCAATTTGTGTCTAGTGTCTCTGTTTCTATTTTAAAGTTTTTAAATTTATGTTTGAGAGAGAGGGAAGGAGAGAGAGAGAGAGAGAGAGAGAGAGAGAGACTGAGCAGGGGAGGCACAGAGAGAGGGGGAGAGAAGGAGAGAATACCAAGCAGGCTTCATGCTGTTAGCACAGAGCCCAGTGTGGTTCTTGAACCCACGAACCATGAGATCATGACCTGAGTTGAAATCAAGAGTCGGATGCTTAACTGATTGAGCCACCCAGGTGCCCCAGTGTCTCTGTTTCAATCCACTATACTGTCTCATATCATGCTATGTGTGTGTATATATATATATATATATATATATATATATATATATAGTGTATCATTTAATTCACACAAGAATATCACACAAGAGACTACTGTGTCTCATGTATAGAATACAAAATTATAAAGAGAATGTCAATATTTGAGACATGGACTACCACTTACTGTGTGATTTTATACAAACTACTCAATCCCTCTTACCTTGATTTCCTTATCTAGAATAGGGGAACGACTGCTGCTTTGTCTCTCTCTTAGGGAAGTTGTAGAAGTGAAAGAAAACAGTTGATGTTAAAACACATTGCAGTTTAAGAACTATACTAATTTAAGATAGATTTTTAATTAATTAATTTGCTTATTTACAACATAACCCACTCAAATATCTAACTGTTCAAATGTTTTTCTGAACAGAAACTTTCCCTCAGGGGCCAAGATGAAACTTTATTACTTCTTTTGAAGGGTTAAGAACTCTGGAGCCATCAAAGGTTTACTATAAAGGTTTCATCCTCTTCTTTATACCTACTGATTTGAAAAGCTGTCCAGTACTAAGTACAATATTCCAGATATGGCATGACCAATACAGAGTATTATTGATTTGTTAAATTATTTATTTACATTTTACATTATTTATAATCCGCATCTATCATGTTTCTGTTAATAAATCAAGTCTACATTCTTAAAATTTTTGGCAGTATCATCTCAGGGATAATGGATTTTGAACATGTTGCCGGCTGAAAAATAAAGTTTTCTTTCATATGAACTACTTATTTAAAAGCTAGGAATAGTTTTTTCCTCACAGACAATGGTTTGAATGGTAGGAAAGTATAGTTGTGGGAAGGATCTGTGCAGATTCTCAATTTTATTCTGAATAAATTTTTCTCTTCCTTTTTTTTTTCTCCATGGGCCCAAGTTTGGTCTCAGCAATGTGAATTATAGAAATCTAAATTACCCCAAAATTCTTTGCATAAACAGTAAATAGAATCACTACTTCTTATCTAGTCTTCCTTCTCTCTAATAGAGGCAATGGTACATAGGCACAGGATCTTCTACTGCCTTCCAATCAGTGAACCATGGGAAGCAATAAAACATCCTAATTTTATAGGCTGTCCTTTGTGTATTCTTCCATGTATAATGCTTGAACTAGAGTCAAGGGAGGAAGAGAGTAGGTACATTCCATTCCTTACAAGGACAGCAATAAAATTCCCACTGTTTTTTAAATACCTTGTCTACAAAGACTGTGCTTAGTGATAAACCACTTCATTTTCTTTCCCCTCCTTCAATAATAAACTGTTTTCTTTAATTTTTTTTTCTTTGCAGTTCATTATGCTGTCATATATCTGTGTTGAAAAAACATCTCTAGATCCTACACTTAATTTTTTGGTGAAGTTTATAATAATCACTACCCAAGGTACAGAATTGCTAAATTTTTCATGAGGTCTTTATAATTAACAATAACACCTGACTTCTTTTATGCCATTAAAAACGTGCCTTGCATGACAAGAAAGAGGTAACTGAAGTGGGGGCTAAGTGTGTGAATTGGCTTCAAAAGAGAAGGAAAAGTCTCAGTTGAACTATTAAGGCATATTCTCTTGAGAAAGGTTATGATTCACAAAAAAATGTTACACACTTATAAAAACACAATGAAAATGGTGCACACAAACAGTGAAGAACATTTTAAAAGTCATGTATCCGTTCAAAATAACTATTTCAATTGGATGATGATATTCACTTATATTAACTGAAATGACGAGAAGGAAATAGAACTGTTTGTGAAAAAAAAAAACAGTATCAAAATAGGACAGATATTAACCTAAAATACAACAGTATGTTCAATGCTATAATTAAAAGGGCTAAGCCTTTTTAAAAAAAAAAACTTTGATGTGCTGGTAAAAATTAAAAGAAAACTCACTTTTGTTTATGTGGCAAGCAGAATAATGGCTCCATGACCCGGTCGGTAAAATTTGGGAATATGGTACTTTACAGGTAAAAGCACTTTGCAGATGCGATTAAGTGTTTTGAGATAAGGAAATTATTTTGGATGATTTAAGTGGGCCCAATGTAATCACAAGAGTCCTTCCAAGGGAAAGAGGGAGGCAGGAAAGTGAGAGTTTTGAAAACAGAGGCCAGATGATGAAATGGCTGGCTTTGAAGGTGAAAGAGGCCAGGAACCAAAGAAGCTGAAAGAATAAGGAATGCTAATGCCTCCAGAAGGAATCAGCCTGCTAACACCTTGATGGAAGCCCTAAAAGACTCATTTTGGCCTTCTGACATCCAGAACTGTAAGAGTGAGAATAACTTTGTGTTGTGTTAAGCCACTAAGTTTCTAATAATTTCTTATAGCAACAATGGGGCACTGATACAATGCAACACGTGAGTTTTATTTTAACTGTATAATATAAATTCATTGAAGACTAAAACAAATCCAGTATTAATTATTTCATAAGCTGTAAATATAATTTTAAGTATTGAAAGCAAATGCCCTTATATTTGGGTATGAGCTATGAGTTTTAGATCTCTTGGAATGTTAAGAACTGTTCTGTTAAAATAATCACTCAGTTAGATGTTAGCTTTATATATGACAGCCTCTAACTCAACTTCTTTAGTAATAGTGATGTCAATTAGCCCTTCCAATGATAAACAACTGTATTAACAATTCTATAGTAAGGAATTTGTATTCATAATACAATGTCAGGGATTCTAAATGTGTAAATTGCTTCTGCCTTAAAAGTTTTTTTGTTTGTTTGTTTTTCCTCATTAAATTACAGTCAGAAGCCAGAAGAAATCAGACATCATAGCAATGGGTTTAAATTATTAGGAATTTTGAATGAAGTGTCTAACTCTGTGAGATTTCACCATAATTACAAATATTTTACTTCATGTTATGTAGACCCACAGCTTTGAAATGTTTTCAAACTATATTACAGTCTAGTACTGCTGAGAGGCTTATGAGATATTTAATAAACGTCTTGAAACCCATTTACACTAGCACATTTCAATGAAACTGTTTCCAGTAAAATAGAATGTGAAAGAATTGATTGTACTGCTGAATGTAAATAGCATTTCAGATTGGAGTTAAACCTCCCAAGAAAGATTAAAAACAAGCACCTTGTCAAACTTTGTTATTAGGGATCATATTTAAAAATGTGTTGTGCATGATTTATTTTGCAAGAAGGTAAATGTTAGTGTATTATAGGGCAATAAATGGTATTTGTTTGTGTATACAGTAAAAAAAAATCCTTGACTATAAAGCCTCCTGAAATATTAGATATGCATCTAAAACATTTTCTTGCTGATAAATTTTGACATGCAAGATATTGGTATTAACTAGACGTCTTGTTCATTAATTTAAGTTTTTACAAGATAAGAAACATGCTATATAAAACTTCACAATTCTTAGTTGACCATGGCTATATTTTTAAATAAAATTAATTGCCTTGAATATAACTATGTATAGGTTTTTTAGAACTAAATTACATATATACTATATGTAAATTATATACTATAATTACATACATAGAATTTTTAGAAAAAAGTTACTGAACATCCCAATGGTCTTCAAAACAATTTTGTTATATATTTCATTTATCTGCCATGCTTAGATCTAAAGAAATAAGTAAATGGATGGTACCTGACTTGTATTCCATATTTTTAAACTTATAAAACTAGATGATCAAAATTTTGAGATTTCGATATCAGATCAAAGTCTATTTAATTCAAAAGGTATTTAAAAATATGTTTTGATGAATTGAAGCAACATAAAATTTAATAGATATGCACAATGACAAAGTGGTCTTTTCTTGACGTACCTATGAATACGAATACCTCCACAATTAAAGCTTCATCGTGGGTATGGAGGCTGGCTTCCAAACCTTAGGAAAGATGCATATTGCTACATTCAACAATTTGTCAGATACTGACATTTGGCTTCCCAGCATGTATGAAAGATCTGTAATGAGGAGGAATATTGGTTGTTATGCAACAGATATCTCATACATACTGTTTCCATGATTTTTGTTTGTTATGTGCTGTTTAAAATTTCTAGAGAGCACAACACAAATGCTAGTCTATGACAAAATAAGGATAAATGCCAGAAGGAGCAATTTGGAATTCTTAATTTCACTGTGTAAAAAACATGGAGTCAGAAGGTAACTAGAAAGATTTTTCGGATCACATAAGAACTTCTCCTAGTTATGATCTAGATATATTTATAAAAAGTCTTCATATCACCTCAGACATTCTTTTAAATATTCCTTCAACAAATATTTATGAAGCAGGCACTCTTTTTTTTAAATATGAAATTTATTGTCAAATTGGTTTACATACATTACCCAGTGCTCATCCCAATAGGTGCCCTCCTCAATGCCCACTTTCCCTTCCCTGCCACCCCCCATCAACCCTCAGTTTATTCTCAGTTTTTAGAGTCTCTTATGGTTTGGATCCCTCCCTCTCTAACTTTTTGTTTTCCTTTTCCCTCCCTCATGGTCTTCTGTTAAGTTTCTCAGGATCCACATAAGAGTGAAAACATATGGTATCTGTCTTTCTCTGTATGACTTATTTCACTTAGCATAACACTCTCCAGTTCCATCCACGTTGCTACAAAAGGCCATATTTCATTCTTTCTCATTGCCAAATAGTATTCCATTGTATATATAAACCACAATTTCTTTATCCATTCATCAGTTGATGGACATTTAGGCTCTTTGAATAATTTGGCTATTGTTGAAAGTGCTGCTATAAACTTTGGGGTAAAAGTGCCCATGCATCAGCACTCCTGTATCCTGTGGATAAATTCCTAGCAGTGCTATTGCTGGGTCATAGGGTAGATCTATTTTTAATTTTTTGAGGAACCTCCACACTGTTTCCAGAGAGGCTGCACCAGTTTGCATTCCCACCAACAGTGCAAGAGGGTTCCCACTTCTCCGCATCCTCTGCAGCATCTATAGTCTCCTGATTTGTTCTTTTTAGCCACTCTGACCAGCGTGAGGTAGTATCTCAGTGTGGTTTCGATTTGTATTTCCCTGATGAGGAGTGATGTTCAACATCTTTTCATGTGCCTGTTGGCCATCTGGATGTCTTCTTTAAAACAACATCTATTCATGTTTTCTGCCCATTTCTTCACTGGATTATTTGTTTTTCAGGTGTGGAGTTTGGTGAGTTCTTTATAGATTTTGGATACTAGCCCTTTATCCGATATGTCATTTGCAAATATCTTTTCCCATTCCATCGGTTGCCTCTTAGTTTTGTTGATTGTTTCCTTTGCTGTGCAGAAGCTTTTTGTCTTCATGAGATCCCAATAGTTCATTTTTGCTTTTAATTCCCTTGCCTTTGGGGATGTGTCAAGTAAGAAATTGCTGTGGCTGAGGTCAGAGAAGTTTTTCCCTGCTTTCTCCTCTAGGGTTTTGATGGTTTCCTGTCTCACATTCAGGTCCTTTAAACATTTTGAGTTTGTTTTTGTGAATGGTGTAAGAAAGTGGTCTAGTTTCATCCTTCTGCATGTTGCTGTCCTGTTCTCCCAGCACCATTTGTTAAAGAGACTGTCTTTTTTCCATTGGATATTCTTTCCTGCTTGGTCAAAGATTAGTTGGCCATACTTTTGTGGGTCTAGTTCTGGGGTTTCTATTCTATTCCATTGGTCTATGTGTCTGTTTTTGTGCCAATACCATGCTGTCTTGATGATGACAGCTTTGTAGTAGAGGCTAAAGCCTGGGATTGTGATGCCTCCTGCTTTGGTCTTCTTCTTCAATATTACTTTCTCTATTCATGGTCTTCTGTGGTTCCATACAAATTTTAGGATTTCTTGTTCTTGCTTTGAGAAGAATGATGGTGCAATTTTGATTGGGATTGCACTGAATGTGTAGATAGCTTTGGGTAGTATTGACATTTTAACAATATTTATTCTTCCAATCCATGAGCACGGAATGTTTTTCCATTTCTTTGTATCTTCTTCAATTTCCTTCATAAGCTTTCTATAGTTTTCAGCATACAGATCTTTTACATCTTTGGTTAGGTTTATTCCTAGGTATTTTATGATTCTTGGTACAATTGTGAATGGCATCAGTTTCTTTCTTTGTCTTTATGTTGCTTCATTATTAGTGTATAAGAATGCAACTGATTTCTGTACATTAATTTTGTATCCTGCAACTGCTGAATGCATGTATCAGTTCGAGCAGACTTTTGGTGGAGTCTATCGGGTTTTCCATGTATAATATCATGTCATCTACTGAAAGTGAAAGCTTGACTTCATCTTTGCCAATTTGGATGCCTTTGATTTCCTTTTGTTGTCTGATTGCTGATGCTAGAACTTCCAACACTATGTTAAACAACAGCGGTGAGGGTGGGCATCCCTGTCGTGTTCCTGATCTCAGGGGGAAAGCTCTGTTTTTCCCCATTCAGGATGATATTAGCTGTGGGCTTTTCATAAATGGCTTTTATGATGTTTAAGCATGTTCCTTCTATCCCGACTTTCTCGAGGGTTTTTTATTAAGAAACGATGCTGAATTTTGTCAAAGGCCTTTTCTGCATCGATTGACAGGATCGTATGGTTCCTATCTTTCTTTTATTAATGTGATGTATCACGTTGATTGATTTGCGAATGTTGAATGAGCCCTGCATCCCAGGAATGAATCCCACTTGATCATGGTGTATAATTCTTTTTATATGCTGTTGAATTCGATTTGCTAGTATCTTGTTGAGAATTTTTGCATCCATATTCATCAGGGATATTGGCCTGTAGTTCTCTTTTTTTACTGGGTCTCTGTCTGGTTTAGGAATCAAAGTAATGCTGGCTTCATAGAATGAGTCTGGAAGTTTTCCTTCTCTTTCTATTTTTTGGAACAGCTTGAGAAGGATAGGTATTATCTCTGCTTTAAATGTCTGGTAGAATTCCCCTGGGAAGCCATCTGGTCCTGGACTCTTATTTTTGGGAGATTTTTGATAACTGATTCAATTTCTTCACTGGTTATGGGTCTGTTCAAGTTTTCTATTTCTTCCTGTTTGAGTTTTAGAAGTGTGTGGGTGCTTAGGAATTTGTCCATTTCTTCCAGGTTGTCCAGTTTGTTGGCATATAATTTTTCATAGTATTCCCTGATAATAGCTTGTATTTCTGAGGCATTGGTTATCATAATTCCATTTTCATTCATGATTTTATCTATTTGGGTCATCTCCCTTTTCTTTTTGAGAAGCCTGGTTAGAGGTTTATCAATTTTGTTTATTTTTTCAAAAAAACAACTCTCGTTTCATTGATCTGGTCTACAGGTTTTTTTTTTTTTTTAGATTCTATATTGTTTATTTCTGCTCTGATCTTTATTATTTCTCTTCTTCTGCTGGGTTTGGGGTGTCTTTGCAGTTCTGCTTCTATTTCCTTTAGGTGTGCTGTTAGATTTTGTATTTGGGATTTTTCTTGTTTCTTGAGATAGGCCTGGATTGCAATGTATTTTCCACTCAGGACTGCCTTCGCTGCATCCCAAAGCATTTGGATGGTTATATTTTCATTTTCATTTGTTTCCATATATTTTTAAATTTCTTCTCTAATTGCCTGTTTGACCCATTCATTCTTTAGTAGGGTATTCTTTAACCTCCATGCTTTTGCAGGTTTTCCAGACTTTTTCCTGTGGTTGATTTCAAGTTTCATAGCATTGTGGTCTGAAAATGTGCATGGTATGATTTCAATTCTTTTATACTTATTAAGGGCTTTTTTGTGACCCAATATGTGATCTGTCTTAGAGAATGTTCCATGTGCAGTTGAGAAGAAAGTATATTCTGTTGCTTTGGGATGCAGAGTTCTAAATATATCTGTCAAGTCCATCTGATCTAATGTATCATTCAGGGCCCTTGTTTCTTTATTGATCCTGTGTCTAGATGATCTTTCCATTGCTGTAAGTGGGGCCATTAAAGTCCCCTGCAGTTACCACATTCTTATCAATAAGGTTGCTTATGTTTGTGATTAATTGTTTTTTATTTGGGGGCTTCTATATTCGGCGCATAGACATTTATAATTGTTAGTTCTTCTTGATGGATAGACCTGTAATTATTATATAATGCCCTTCTTCATCTCTTGTTACAGCCTTTAATTTAAAGTCTAGTTTGTCTGATATAAGTATGGCTACTCCAGCTTTCTTTTGACTTCCAGTAGCATAATGTATAGTTCTCCATCTCCTCACTTTCAATCTGAAGGTGTCCTCAGGTCTAAAATGAGTTTCTTGTAGACAGCAAATAGATGGATCTTGTTTTTTTTTTATCCATTCTGATACCCTCTGTCTTTTGGTTGGAGCATTTAGTCCATTTACATTCAGTGTTATTATAGAAAGATATGGGTTTAGAGTCATTGTGATATCTGTAGGTTTCATGCTTGTAGTGATGTCTCTGGTACTTTGTGGTCCTTGCAACATTTCACTCACAGAATCCCCCTTAGGATCTCTTGTAGGCCTGGTTTAGTGGTGATGAATTCCTTCAGTTTTTGTTTGTTTGGGAAGACGTTTATCTCTGCTTCTATTCTGAATGACAGACTTGCTGGATAAAGGATTCTCGGCTGCATATTTTTTCTGTTCATCACATTGAAGATTTCCTGCCATTCCTTTCTGGCCTGCCAAGTTTCAGTAGATGGGTCTGCTACTATTCTTATGTGTCTCCCTTTGTAAGTCAGAGCATGTTTATCACTAGCTGCTTTCAGAATTTTCTCTTTATCATTGTATTTTTCCAGTTTCACTATGATATGTTGTACAGAAGATCAATTCAAATTATGTCAGAAGGGAGTTCTCTGTGCCTCTTGGATTTCAATGCCTTTTTCCTTCCCAAGAGCAGGGAAGTTCTTAGCTATGATTTGTTCAAGTACACCTTTGGCCCTTTCTCTCTTCTTCTTCTGGAATTCCTATGATATGGATATTGTTCCGTTTGATTGCATCACTTAGTTCCCTAATTCTCCCCTCATACTCCTGGACTTTTTTATCTCTTTTTCTCAGCTTCCTCTTTTTCTGTAATTTTATCTTCTAATTCACCTATTCTCTCCTCTGCCTCTTCATTCCATGCTATGGCAGACTCCATTTTATTTTGCACATCATTTATAGCACTTTTTAGCTCCTCATGACTATTTCTTAGTCCCTTGATCTCTGTAGCAATAGATTCTTTGCCATCCTCTATGCTTTTTTCAAGCCCAGTGATTAATTTTATGAGTATTATTCTAAATTCTTCTTCCATTATATTGCCTAAATCATTTTTGATCAATTCATTAGCTGTCACTACTTCCTGGAGTTTCTTTTGAGGAGAATTCTTCCGTTTCATCCTTTTGGGTAGTCCCTGCAATAGCTCTAAACTGAAGGGCACTTCCCCTGTGCTGTCCAGAGTAACTTGTGTTGGTGGGCGGGGCCACAGTCAGACTTGCTCTCTGATCCCAGCCCACTGCTGGGGCCACAGTCAGCCTGGTGTGTACCTTATCTTCCCCTCTCCCATGGGCAGGACTCACTCTGGAGTGGTGTGGCCCCTGTCTGGGCTGCTTGCACACTGCCAGGCTTGTGGTGCTGCTTCGATGGGATCTGGTGTATTAGCTGGGGTGGATCTGCAAGGTGCACAGGGGCAGGAGGTGCAGGCTTAGCTTGCTTTGCCATGGCTGGTCCCCTGCTGGAGGGACCCTGCAGCACTGGGAGGGAGGCAGGCCCATGGGAGGGATGGATCCACAGAAGCACAGCATTGCGCATTTGCGTGGTGCAAGCAAGTTCGGTGACTGGAACTGGTTCCGTTTGTAATTTTGGCTGGGGGATGGAAGAGGGAAATGGCACTTGCCAGCACATTTGTTCCCTTGCTGAGCTGAGCTCTGTCTTGAGGGACTCAACAACTGTCCCTCCCAGTGTCCTCTCACCCTCCCTGCTCTGAGAGCAGAGCTGTTGACTTTTAACATTCCAGATGTTAAGTCCTGCTGGCTGTCAGAACTCATGGAGTCCGGCCCCTCCACTTTTGCAAGCCAGACTTTGAGGGCTCTGCCTTGTCAGGTGGACTGCCCCTCCACCACCCTGGCTCCCTCCGGCCAGTCTGTGTAGCATGAACTGCCTCTCCACCCTTCCTACCCTCCTCCGTCGGCCTCTTGTCTACTGCTTGGCTCCGGAGAGTCCACTCTGCTAGTCTTCTGGCGTTTTTCTGGGTTATTTAGGCAGATGTCGGTGGAATCTAAGCGATCAGCAGGACGAGATGAGCCCAGCGTCCTCCTACACTTCCATCTTCAATCTTTTCCTTCTCCTCCCCCAAGCAGGCCCTGCTTAAGGAGCTATGAATGCCACAATGAAGAACACAGATGTGAAAACTTGACCTTTAGGATTACCTTTTGAGAAGAGGCAATTAACAACATAAGTAGGTAGAGTATTATGAAATGTGATAGGTGCTGCAGAAAAAAAAAATGCAGGCCAATACCAGGGTTCTAATTGTACCTGGCCTTGATTGCCCAAGCCAATATTTTAGATTTTTTATGAGCTGACAATTGAGAAGCACCTGCATAATAATCAACATCATCTATTTATTTGTGAAAATAATCTTACAATTATGCAAGGAGCATTTATTTTTACTTATCAGAGCAAAACTTTTCTAAAGGAAAAGAAACATCTTCATTAAACTGTATTTACACTTAAGATTAACTGTGTTTTGGTTTTCTAAAAATCTAGGTAAAAAAACCTAGTCCTCTACCTGTAAGTACAATGGTCATGTCATATCCAAAGATAATGTACTTAGAAATTGGTAAATATGTATTTATTTATATATCATTTTATACCAAGCAATAAACATGCTGTGTTGTACAGAGGCCAAAGACAGGCCAGCCCAAGATGGGTTACTTCAGCATGGAGATTATGATGACCTTCCCTATCTTTGACCTCCCCCCCCCCCCACCAACCTATTGCCTAAAAAGAATTTAGATAGAGGACCAGATAACTACATTATAGACAAGGAGGAAGTTTCAAAGTCTGTTAAAATTCCTCTCTAAGTCCCATTGATTCTGAGTGTCCCAGCAAACATTTACTAAACACTGACTTTTTTTTATCTTCCTGTGAATTTCATCCCTTCCCTTTGAAGTCCCAGACCTGTATTCACTTCTCCTTATTTAGAATGACATATATACTTCATTTTACATGACTGTCTTTGGGATTTCATGTCTGTGTAGACTTCCCATATGTCAGAAATTAAATCTGATTTTCTCTTATTAATCCGTCTCATGTCAATTTGATTCTTAGTCCAACTATAAAAATCTTAGAGGAAAATTTCTTCTTCCTCAATGGTAGTTGTAATAACAACTTCCAGTTACCTCTCATTGCCCAGGTGCTCCCAGGTGCTATTGTATCCGGATGAAGTTTGCTGCAAGCTGTAGTTCTACAGGAGCCATTCTCACAAGGTGAGCTCACTTAACTTTGCTGTTGAGGTTTCCCCATGGCAGGGGTTCAGATCAGTGTCTTCTAGCTGGCATCCAGGCAAACAACAGATACGAATAGCCTCAAAATTGAGTTGGAAGACAGAAAGTGTTTTTTTTTCTCTTATTAGTATTTATAACGCTTTTAATACAACCTACAGCAAAAATGAAACAAAATTCCCAAAACTCAAAACCCAAACTAAAACAACAAAAACACAATAAAATCTGAGATCAGGGAAATTCCCTCAGAAATAGGACTGTTAGGGGCATCTGCGTGGCTCAGTCATTTACTTATCTATGATTCTTGATTTTGGCTCAGGTCATGATCTCATGGTTTGTGGGATCGAGCCCCAAGTTGGGCGCCATGTTGACCATGCGGAGCTTGCTTGGGGTTTTCTTGCTCTCCTCTCTATCTGCCCCTCCCCTGGCTCTCTCTCTCTCTCTCTCAAAATAAATAAATAAATAAACATTAAAAAAAAAAGAAATAGGACTGTTATAGACCATCAAAGATTGGAACATCATTTATTTTGGAAGTTAACTGATTAAAAAAGTAAAATCTATAGTGGGTGAGTACAAACACATACTATTGTATTCTAACTAAGAGAAAAACAGTTCTAAGGTGACAGAATTTTAAAAATGCCCGGTGAAAAAGAAGCTAGAACAATTTCTACCTCCTGATAGAAAATTTCTATCTTCTGATCATCACTGACAGATCAGTTATCTCTCTAAAGTTATTAGAAATGTCATAGCTATTTGCAATGTGTCATTCTGGGTTCCTTTTTATCATTTGTTCTGGGATATATTATGGGTATACGGAGATCTCAATTTAAAGACATTTCTTTTATATACCATCCTTTTACTTGAAAGGCTCAATATTGATATAAATGTGTTACATTAAAGTATGTAAAATATTGTCCTCTAGATTATTTTTTAATATTTTTTTCATAATTTTCTAAATTTCTTTAGTAATATTTTACTGCCATAAACTTGATGTCCATGGGTTTTAACATGCTAGAAGCAAATTATCTTGAGTATATGATTTTTGTATTGTGCATTTAAGCCTTTGAAATAATTATTTTATTATTCTTCTAATCTCTGTCCTAGTCCTTTCTTCCATTAGTTTTAAAACTAACTGTGTCCCTTTTCAAGGTCTGACAGTTGTATATTTTAAATGAGTACCATATATTCAATTCTTAAAAGAGGAAGGCAAAAATGGGAAAATTCATGTAAGAGTGAAAAATTATACATTTTAAGCTTTAGATGAAATGCTTTTCATAATTTTAAAAAGTTTTAGGTACCAATTTGTATTGTCAGGGAACAAGAATGTCCTGTCACCTTCAAGGTGCTTCTCGCTGGACTAAGAATCAAATTGACATGAGCTAAATTAACAGGAAAAAAATCAAATTTAATTTCCTATATAGGGAGAATCCACACCAATAGGAAATTTCAAAGAATTTCAAAGACAGGCAAGATGAGGTATACATGTTATTCTAAACTAAGGAAGGGGCGCCTGGGTGGCGCAGTCGGTTAAGCGTCCGACTTCAGCCAGGTCACGATCTCGCGGTCCGTGAGTTCGAGCCCCGCGTCAGGCTCTGGGCTGATGGCTCGGAGCCTGGAGCCTGTTTCCGGTTCTGTGTCTCCCTCTCTCTCTGCCCCTCCCCCGTTCATGCTATGTCTCTCTCTGTCCCAAAAATAAATAAAAAACGTTGAAAAAAAAATTTAAAAAAAAAAAAATAATAAACTAAGGAAAAGGGATAGGGATCTGGGACTTCAAAAGAAGGAATCTAATTTACAGAAAGTTGAAAAAAGACTAAATGTTTGGTAAACAAATGTTTACTGGGGCACTCAGAAACCACAGGACAAGGAAGACTTTGATCAAACTTAGGCCTTGCTAGGTTCTTCCCTATCTACCATATTCCCATACCTAGTTAGTATACATTTCCTAGTATAATGCTAGTGATAGTTCTCTTCCTGGAATAGATCCTCTAAATTCTTTTCAGGCACTGTTTGTGTGTGTGGGGGGGGGGGGGCGGGGAGGGTAAAAGAACTTTTCCTAAATCTGCTGGGTTTTGATGGCCTTTAACTCAAAATAATCTTTATGCCAAAGTGTCCCGCCTAGGGCAGCCTGCCCTTGGCTCCAACAGTATTAATACTTTAAAATTAATGTAAGACATGGGGCGCCTGGGTGGCGCAGTCGGTTAAGCGTCCGACTTCAGCCAGGTCACGATCTCGCGGTCCGTGAGTTCGAGCCCCGCGTCGGGCTCTGGGCTGATGCCTGGAGCCTGTTCCCGATTCTGTGTCTCCCTCTCTCTCTGCCCCTCCCCCGTTCATGCTCTGTCTCTCTCTGTCCCAAAAATAAATAAAAAACGTTGAAAAAAAAAATTTAAAATAAAATTAATGTAAGACTTACTAGTGTTAAGAAAAACTAACATCTTAAAGAAAATGATTAGAATGGAATTAAGAGAAAAAATGGCATAAATAAGGAATAATGATTTCCAAATACAGGATGGCAATTTTGTCCTGTATGTATTGCAACGTGCAGAGCTTTGGAATCTAAGAAGTGAGACCGTAAGATGTGTCTGCTTTTCCTTCTCACACTGGCACACACTCAGCTAAAGCCCATGGCAAATAATTGGTGATCAGGGGGAATAAGCTCTGAGTTTGGATGTCCTCCAGGTCCCCGTCCACCACATCAGACTAGGCAGCCAGTAAAGTCCCCGATTGGTTCTTCTTAACCTCTCAAGAATTCCTTTACTGGTGGCAGGCACAATTTCCCACTTCTACTTAGAAATAACTCTCAGAGCTAAGGAGCTGCCAATTTTTGCTAATTTTCAAAGCACCAATTAGTTTAGATTGTTTTCCATACAAAGCTCTTAAATGCTGTAAATTTTTTTCTTTGATTTAATATATCTTTTTCTACTTCTTACAATGGGACTAATGGCATGCCATGATTTATATAGCCAAACTAGAATCTGAAGTCCAAGTATATATTTTAAATTATTGTCTGAATTATTTAAATTTTTTCAACTTCTTTCTCACATTTGGTGTGCAAATTATATCTCCTCCTGATCTGGAAAAATATGCCTATTATCACAATTATTATAAGAAAACTAAGGACCAAAATATAATTAACGTGTTTTTGATTTTGAGGAAATCATTGAAGAGAAGAAAAAATCACTAACTATAAAATTACAATGAGAATAAGTTGAATTTTAACTCCATTTGGGTTCATTTTAACAACATTCCTTCCACATTTGCTATTGTATCTCATAGCACTACTAATAGTTAAAAATAATGTGGAAAAATAAATGTAATATCTGCTTTTTTTGGCCAAAGGGATCGTTTTTGCCCAGAAAGAATGCAGAAGCAACCTTAGCCTACAGCTCCGTGACCGTGTCCAAATCAGTCACAAGTGAAGCAATGGATTCGGTGTTTTCCCATACCACACAGCACCCATAAGGCACGTACACGCACTGCTAAGGGGAATTCTGGGATTAGGTCCAAACTAATTTTTGTTGTGATTATATAGATCTTAATAATAAGAAAGGGCTATTCAGCTTTGGGGCAGATTTTCAGACTGTTAATCACCATGTTGTTTTTCTCTGCAGAAATGTTATATTTATCATTTGGCTAAGTCTCGTGCATTGATGAGTTTCTCATTTCTTGGGAGATGTGAATTGATTCAGAAAACTCCTAACCAGCATGCTACTGGCAGAAAAATATATTTCGGTTATTTAAAAGGCATTTATTGAGCTCCAACTTCTAGAAGCACAGCATGTTATGATGGGGCAGACACAACAGAATTTTAAATTACGTTTTTTGTTTTTTGTGACTATATTAACATGCATTCCTGAAATAAGGTGCAAAATGCCATAAAGCAACAAATCTAGAACTTGTGGCAATTTATTACAAAGATCTGAGGATAAAGTGGTTGTCTTTGTGTTGGGTGATGAGTCCTTTAGGAAACTAGAGGTGGAGTGAAGCTCGGTTTTGAAGGGGGCATTTGAGGGGCGCCTGGGTGGCGCAGTCGGTTAAGCGTCCGACTTCAGCCAGGTCACGATCTTGCGGTCCGTGAGTTCGAGCCCCGCGTCAGGCTCTGGGCTGATGGCTCAGAGCCTGGAGCCTGTTTCCGATTCTGTGTCTCCCTCTCTCTCTCTGTCCCTCCCCCGTTCATGCTCTGTCTCTCTCTGTCCCAAAAAATAAAATAAACGTTGAAAAAAAAAATTTAAAAAAAAAAAAAAAAAAAAAAGAAGGGGGCATTTGAGGGTAATGATGAGGTAGAGTAGGAACTGACCATACACCAAAATATACAAGACAGAGTGATATTTTCATAAAGATCAGTTCCTTCTTAAGTATTGACATTGTATTATAAATGTAGACACTAGAGAGACCAGTCATGTAAGTTCTTATACACTATTAAAATTATAAACACTACAGCCCAATCCATAACCCATTTATTTTTTCCTCTTAACCATCCAGGATTTTTGTAGAAAGAAATTATATGATGGTTAATAACTGTATCCTCTACAATTAATTTCACAACTAATAGACCAGTTTTTAAGTTAGAAGATTATTTACAATCACATAATTAAAAAAAATATTTGGACTTTGGGGGAAGAAATGCTGAATGGAAAAGGTGTTAGGAGAGGATGAGCAGATTGGGAAAAAAAATCAACCAGAGTGATAAGAAATTCTGGAGACACACACACTCTAATGTCCTATTTTTAAACTAATAGAAATATCGCAGCTTACCCATTTCATGTCAGGAGTTCAATCTATTTCTTTTAATAACACTCTGAAGACTTGTGTTAGTGTGCATCAGCATGCTGAGGCCAGCATCTCAAATGGGATAGAACATAATAATCTTTCCCTGACATATCTGATTACATATTTTCCTAAATTAAATGAAAAATATTGACAAAAATTCAATGAAAATCTGTTTTAGGGAATGTTTTTGTTCATAGACGAAGTTTTAAAACATCTACCCACACTAATACTGCTGTTACTATTGCTACCTAAGTAATAATTTGTCTCTGTTGGGCAATATATTCAAGACTTTCTGAGTCACTGTATTTCTATCATTGTCACTGTTTGTTCACAAATAGGGCCTATTTTATAGCTATATACTAATAAAGAGTAACAGAAAGAGTATACAAATATACATCAATACAAACACTGGGGTAGAAAATGTAACTGTCTAACAAACAATGGCACTGTGCTTATAAAGGGAGATTGGCTAATGCAAGTATGAGGTTTTCTCCAAATGGTCTATCAAGGGAAGTTCCCATAGGCACTATCTTCCTTTTGATAGGATTATGTTTTGCTATTTCAGCTTTCTCCTTCCTTTTAGATAAATGGTACAGCCTTCCCCCAGCCCCTTTGTACTCTTAACACCCCTGTTCGACCTCTGTGTTGCTGTCCCATTACTGCTGAGGACACTGGTGGGGAAGAGCACAGTGAGGCAAGCCCAGAGTACAGTTCTGAGACCAGGAGAGTGAAGGGGATATTTTAACGAGCTCATACACTGTAAGCCGAGCTTCTAGATTCAACTTCAACAACTTCTGACAGTTTTGACAATGAAGGAGTAGCTTGACATTTTCTTTTTGGGAACATAAGTGCCATCTATCATCCCAGTTGTCTAGTGATTTCAAGAGCTGCAGAGGAGAGGCTGAAATGCTTTGTGTATGGAACACATCTGAGGTGAGAAAACTGAAGATCAACTGAATCTCAGGTGAGAAATGGAATTCTTCTGTAACAGCCTGGAAAACCGAGACAAGATATGCTGAATAGGAGTTTATAAAGATGAACCTCACCAAAATAAATAGCATTGGAATATATAAAAATTCAAAGGATTCAAAGAAAGTATTCAAGGGATTTCAGCATCTGATGGGAATTATGAAAGATGATCTCTAGTTTTATGAATTAATTCATAAAACTTTGAATCACTTTTGAGGTTGAAATTTTAAACCTAGAGGGTGGGATTTAAACCTGTTTAATGATTCACTTTTCAAAAAGCACCCACGTCCAAAAATGGGTTCCATTTCTAACCGCATACCAGTTGCAGGAAAACTGAACAAATGACTTGACCCCTCTATATCCCAAATGTAACGTGTAGATGAGGGGTAGTTTTGGTATTCGCCTGAATAATTACCTTGACGTTATTTATGTAAAGTGCTTAGAAAATGCTTGTTCCATAAGTGCCCTATACGTGTTAGCTACCAGTTTTATTATAAGCCAAAGTGTATTTTGCACAGTAAGCACAGTTTAAATAATTTGTGTACATTCCAGTTTGCAAATCAGTGATTGGCAGAAGCTCATAAAATGTATTTATTTGTTTTGATTTTGAGTTTTATGGTTATTTGAACAGACTTTAAGACCTAAGCTTCCTAGGTACAGAGATGTCAAAATTCATAATTATGTGAAGTAAAATATATGAAATGTCAAAACTCATAATTATGTGAAGTAAAATATATGAAATATGAGTACCAATAATTCCTCCAGTCTCTTTCTATTTATATGTCATTCAAAGTATTTTCTTTCCTAGTTTGGTTTTCAGCAGGTGATGCATTTTCAGGAATTTAAGAGGTCTGAAAAGGAGAGGAAATAGATCCTAAGACCCAGGCAATCCCATTCTTCCTTTATTTCAAAGGCAAGGGAGCAAGAGAAAGAAAATAGAAAGTCCCAACCAGCTCTCAATCATGAATTTCATCATCTCAAAAGAGGCACACAAAACAAAATTGAAGTTTTCAAAAAATAAGAATGCCTGGAGGAACTCTCTTCGTTAAAAGAATACTTCTTTCTTAAGCATGTTTGTTAACAAGGAAGGCAATTATTAAGTTCTGCAAGAATAGAAGGGAAAACCTACCAATCTTATATGGGTAAGTGTGTTTAAATACCATAAATAAAAGATTTATGACTTGTGTTAACAGAAAGCATGCCTGAATAAAAGATTCCTCTGGCATAGATGGAACAGTGGAGGATGTAGAAGATCCTTTGGGTGCCACTTGAGAAAGCAGCTGGATTATATTCCGGTTCTGTCTGAAGTTTGCTTTTGGGCAAGCACCAGATTGATTGAACATTAGATAAGATTTTGTCTGGAACATTTCCGGGTGTCACTGTCCAGACATTTTCTTATGAGCTTTCATGATAGCAATTTTGAGTTGGAATTTCTGGTAGGGATAAAGAATTTTTATAATATCTGTATTTATACTGGCAGCCTGACCCACCCCCCTTTTTAAAAATTGTAATTACCTCTTTCAATTACTTTACTTTGGGAGTAGAATATAAAGATTTAATAGGTTGGCATTGTGCTTAGAATTTATAAAAGACGCTAAAATAAAAAGACGCATCAGTTACAACAGAGTATTCATTGTTTGGAAAGTGATAGAGTCAAATGGCATTGATTTCTAGCATAATGGACTATGACCCTCATCCATCTGTTCAGGACCTGATGCAGAAATCAATATAATCTTTTCCTGGGGAAGCCCAAGGCATTCTCTGCATTGAGTCATAGGGCTTCCAGATTGCTAATGTGATTAAAAAATAATCAAGGCCTTCCAGAAGCTTTATTTTCCAACATACTCTAAAAAGTTTTCCCTTAGAAAGAGCTCTTTCTGATCAAATTTTGTTATGCAGTTTATTTCTTTCATTCTTTGCAATTCAATTATAGTACAGTTCCATTGATTATATCTCTTAAGACTCCCAGCTGAGTTCAAGTAAAAGTGCATTTGCAGACTTGTTTAAAATCTACCACTAGTACAAAAGGAGTACTCTTAAAGTATCAATAAATATTTATGGTAGAATATTTCAAGGTTGTTAGGAAACTCTGCCTTCAGCTTTGGACAGCAGGGGGGATTTGTATTGCTTTAAGAAATTTCTAAAAATGTATAGCTTTTGCTATTGTTTCAGATGTATCTAAAACAGTTATTTTTCTTCTTGGACTGCAAAAAAATTCTGTTAATTTACTAACATGCTAAAAACGTTTCAAAAATTTTATTGTGCTAAAATAATCTCATATTTGCAAAAGCCTGAGAATCTGAAATGTAGCTTTTGCTTCAGCAGTTAAAAAAAAAGACAAAAATTTTCACATGCTTTTGAAAGGACAGTGTGGCCTGAATCAAAGAAAAATTGAAGTTTCATTGAAAGTGGAAGGAAGTGGGGCTCACTCCTTCATATGATAAGGTCATAACAGATTTTATTTTCTTCTCTGACCTAAGTGGTTGTTAAGAACAGGACTTGTGTAAATGCTGGAGATCGTAATTCCCTAAGCATCTTTCCTATCTGTGCTTCAAGGCATTTTCTATCCTGGTGCAGCTTTCAGAGTTTATATCAGGGTTTCTAGAAATGTCAATCTGTGCAAGTATATAGATGAGGAAATAATGTTGATTAAAGAGTCAAATTCGTTGCAAATTGACTCACAATGACTTTATAAAATATTTATTATAGAACATTTCAAAGAAAAAAATTGTGGCTCTGTAATAGTTTCTGTAAATGCACAGTCCCTGTCAAATAAATGATAATCCAAGAAAAATGCAGAGTTGCCCATGATACATGTACCTTTCTCATGAGTAGTTTGCCTATTTGAACTTTTTTAATGTTTATTTTTGAGAGAGAGGTGTGCACGTGAGTGGGGGAGTTGCAGAGAGAGAGGGAGGAAGTATCTGAAGCAGGCTCCAGGTTCTGAGCTGTCAGCACAGAGCCTGACATGGGGCTTGAACCCACAAACCATGAGATCATGACGTGAGCTGAAGTCAGACACTTAGCCCGCTGAGCCATCCAGGTGCCCCAGGTTTGCTTATTTGAATTAGCATTTGTTCCACTCAGTGTGCATTGATATCACTATAGTTCTTGAAATTAAAAAGGTTATAGTATACTTGGGGATAATGCTAGTTACCTGAAAATGGATATGATATATTCTCATTCCTTGCAGTAGTTAAGGTTTATAAAATCACTGTGAATACTGAATTAATGCATATTGAATCATTACTCCTACCAGAAATACAGAATTAGTTTCCTGAGAGCCTCTGATCACAAAATTTTTATCACCTGATCAATACATAACCTTGGTTTGTGTGTATTTCTATTTAAAGACACTTAATATATATTATTAATTCTTTAACAGTAAACTTGCAGGCAATAACACTACAATGCATGCCTTGAATGAAACTTATCCAACGCTTTTTGTCCATAAGGCACATCACAGCCTTCTTGAGTTTGGAAATACTTCAGCACTACACTTGGGGACCACTTTAGATAGTGAAATAACATGGCTCAAAAGACCACCAGAAAACATTTGTTTACAATATGAGAACTAAAACAACTAGGTAGAGCATGGCTTTGTTTGACCTCAGCTAGTAATGCCTAAAACAGGTGACTCAAATTTTTCATTGCTTTGTGTATGCCCATGAATGACCCCAAAGCACTTTGAGTACTGATTTTGGGGTTGCAGATAAGTTTTAGCAAGTAGATGAATTCATAATTCACAAATACAGAATGCACAAATAATGCGGATTAACTATAATTGGATGAATTCTCATAGTTGTTTTTCCTTACTATATATTTAGGTTCTGCATAAAATGCTATGTTAATAGATGTAATCTGAGTGTTACAAACAAAAGTTTCCAATGCGGCATTTTTATCATGGAAATGAAAAGTAGAGATAACAAAGATCTTTACTATATTGTATTTAGTGATTTTAAATGATTAAACGAGGCAAATTGTCTACTAAGCAGTTAGAAAAAAACTACTCTCTTGCAGAAAATTTCTTTTAATCCAAACATACTTCAGATTAGTACTCAAAGATTTTAGTTTTATGGGAATGAGTATACATTTGGGTCAATGAAAAACTTAATGGAACATGAAAAGCTTGTTAAAACAAAATGGAAATTGCTAAGACTATGTATCTTTCACAAAAAAGGAATAAATTAATCCACATGAAGAATACATAATATAAGACAGAGGTTTTTAACACAGAGGTTTTAACACAGTTAAGTTAATATTACAAATCTGATAAAATTGAGAGTAACTAAAAATTGTTCCCATCTGTTCAGTAGCTGATGATTAATCTGTTGATGATATAAATTCACTTTATTCACAAATAAGATTATTTGTGAAAGGACCTCAATTGATGCTAACTGCCAGCTTTGAACAAGCCAAGAGTTGAACAAGAATGGGATCCATGTTAATTTTTTTTCTGATTAAGGTTAAAACAAACTGGTGAGTAGAATCTGAATTCTTTTCTTTTTAAAAAAAATTTTTTTTGAACGTTTATTTATTTTTGAGACAGAGAGAGACAGAGCATGAATGAGGGAGGGGCAGAGAGAGAGGGAGACACAGAATCTGGAGCAGGCTCCAGGCTCTGAGCCATCAGCCCAGAGCCCGACGGGGGCTCGAACTCACAGACCGCGAGATCGTGACCTGAGTTGAAGTCGGACGTTTAACCGACTGAGCCACCCAGGCTCCCCTCTGAATTCTTTTCAATGTTACTATAAATGTAAACAGTTTTACTTAAGCAGGTTATACATTACACTAAAATTTTATAAATGATTTAAAAGATAGAGTGTTTAGTGTGGATTCAGGCACTGGATGTGCAGACATCACTAATTGTTACTAAGCCAAGGATTGTTTATAAGCAATCCTCCATTTTGTTGTCTGGGTAAAGAGTGGGGTTTTCTACTTATTTATAAATACTTGTACTTGCTTCATAGATTTAGCTTGTACAGTATAAACTGATGATCCAATTTCAAAATTTTGAATGCAAAATTTATATAATAAAAATTACAATGGAAACAACACATTTTTTAAGCAAAAATATTTAAAATTTGCTTTTAGATCTTGTAGCCATTTTGAACAACAATCCGTCTCATAGGTCTTACAAATTCTGGTTAAGTAGTTAAAAGATTTTGATTTTCCAGAATAATGAATAATTTAAATGCAATGTAGACATGTGTTATATATAGTAAATATGTATAAAAGGCTTACTAAGCTGTACTGTTAGAAGCAAATAATCTCATTTTAAAATGCTGGTACAGCAAAACGTATATAACATAGTATGTGACAAAAATAAACCATCAAAAATCTATGACTCTAATCCTTTGAGGAAAAGAAAAAATCATATTATCTAGAGTCTTTCTTTTTCAGTGGGATAGGATTGGCAATAGTAGTCTGTGTCTGAACACCAGGCCTCGAGTCTAATTCTGGTGAGATCAGCTATCACAAATAACCTGTCTCAGAATCCCATCCCTCTCACCTGCTACAGGTCAGAGCATTTGCCTGTACAGAACTTTAAGAAGATATTAAGAATATCATCACATGCTTTGTGGATCTTTCTACTTTTATAGAACATATCAGAAAGAGAACATGTATCAGGTGCCTCTAAGGATATGTCTGGTGTATATGAATTTCGCATCTTTATATTGTTATGTGGCAAAAAGCCATGTATTATAAAGAAGAGTTCATAATTAGTTTTTACTAAAGTATGGATTCTCAAAAAGGGAAAAAAATATATAGACAGTTAGACAGACAGATAGATATATCTATATCTATGTCTATCTGTCTATCTGTCTATCTGTTCATCTATCCATCTATATACCTATATACCCAAGATCCTGGGTATTTGGGAATATCACTTTTACTGAATAAAATTTTTAGGAGTTTTATTTTCAAATGAATGATGATGTCCTCAAAATAGTTATTTTAGTAGGTTACATAATTTCAAATTATTCAGGCAATACAAGCAAACCTCTGTTACTTTGGAAAATGGCTACTTTAAAAAAATTAAGATTTTTATTTGTAAAATCAATTTCTGAGGTTTTCTCTCACAGCTACATGTATTAATTTTCACGGAACTTTTCCATTTTTGCCTGTAGCTCCACAGTCCACCAGAAAACATAATGTAGTAGGTATTTCTTAATTGGTCTATAGAATCATCAAGTTTCAGTCTTGATGGGCACTTTGGACACTACGGAAACAACTTTATCCAACATCCTCACTCTCTCACTTAATTGCCAAAGAATTGAGGTTCAGACTCAGGAAGCAGATTGCCCAAATTAAACAAAATTCTGATATTTTTAGCTAATGAAAATAGAATTAATTTAAAATAGAATTTATTTTTGAATTGTTAGCAATAGTAAGTCAAGGGAAAAATCTCAGAGCATTTGATGGCCATGAAAAATATAATTTGAGATACAATATAGGAGAATAAGCTATGGTATTATAATTTCCTTTTTTAAAAATAAGATAATGTGAGATATCTAATGATATTAATTAAAAATACAGATTAAGACTTATGGTATAGATTCTATTCTATTGATGGGAACATTACAGAAGAACTAATACTTCACCCCATGGGGCTTAAAATTCTCTCAAGGATCCTGCTTAGATTTGATCATTCTTTACTCCTTGTTAATATGCTTTCAATATTGATATGTTCTTAAGATAATATAATCTTATAGCTCTAAGGAACTATTCAGAGGTCCATTTAGAAAAGCTCATTTATTTTATAAAATAAAATTATTTATAAAATAAATGAAAAACTCACTCTAAGAGTGATGTCTCATCGGGGAGTATGAAGGGTCTTGTTTTTCTCAAGTGTATGTGCTATGCTTTTTTCAGCTAAACATGGGCCATATCTTTTCTTTTTTATATAGTTTTTATCTGATTAGACGTTAATCATTTTAATACTATTTTCAATACCTAAAAAACTTTAAGAAAATATTGACTAACTCTAAAGATCTCCTAGAGTAAATCCTGAGTGGAAATTTAAGTAGCAAAGGGAGCTCTTACAAATTCAGGTCACAATTTTAGAATTTAGAATTAAGAGTAGCTTTGCCTATGCAGATATATTCTAAAGGCAAATATTACAAGTAAGAACATTTTGTTTTAAAAGTCTATCATCAACTGACTTATCTAAAATATAAATCTCCCTTGGCTTTAATAGTGCTTCTGCATCTAGAGTTTGGAGAACGCAGTAGTGGGTTCCTTTAGAATCTCTGTCTTTTTGAACTTCCTACCTGATATGTCATTTCACACATGTTGCAACAATTAGTTACAAGATGTAGTGAACAAAACATTAGCAGCAGTATCGTACTTTTGTCTCAGGTATGTATTTAAACACACTATTCTAATGATAAAAAGAGAGGCTGCTTTAAGATAAAAGAGAATTTCAGCAAACATGTATATAATTCCTCTATTGGTACAGTAAAACTAATAAAAACAAACAAAACCCTTTTAGGTTCTTCCTTTTTCTCTTCAAAATAGTTAAGTCTATTGGATTTATATAACTTTTTTTCCCTCTAAAATTCTTTGTGCAATACCTTGCAGAGTAATTTCTACCCAATTTTATATATTAGAAATGAACTCCACACAGGTGTGTTTGCAGAGGTAGCACTTCTGTGGTGGTTTTTAGCAAGTAGTGGAAATGAAAATTATAAGAGTAATGTCATTACATGATAGTCATCTTCTTGTAAAAAATTTTTTTCGCCTAGCATGGAGGGTTTGGAGATTGTCTGTCAATAGGGGATACTCTTCTTTCCTGGAAAATACTCCATCTCTCAATTTAAGAAATACATTTGTCTTTTTTAAAAATGAATTCAATAAGGAGAACAATTCACTGATCTTTATAATAGGACTACAGAATATGGCATCTTTGACTGAAGAGACAAGCTGACTGCTACTGTGGTTATTTCTGTTGCTATTTTAGGAATAGCCCATTAACTCCTGTTAAAGCTTTAGTACTGACTGGCAATACAAGTATTTGAGAACTCAAAAGGAACTGCCGGTGGCATGACTTTTCATATTGACTTTTCATATTGATGTGTAACAATCCGGATGCTTCTGGTTCCAAATAAGAAAATTCCAGCCACAAACTGGCTCAAACAACAAAGAAATTACAAAAGTGTAGAAGTTGTGTGAGTCTCAAGTTTGTTAGATTCTTTTTTTTTTTTTAATGTTTATTTCTGAGAGAGAGAGAGATAGAGTGCAAGCAGGGGAGGGGCAGAGAGAGAGGGAGACACAGAATCTGAAACAGGCTCCAGGCTCTGAGCTGTCAGCACAGAGCCCGATGTGGGGCTTGAACCCACTAACTGTGAGATCATGACCTGAGCTGAAGTCTGGCGCTTAACCAACTGGGCCTCCCAGGCACCCCAACTTTGTTAGATTCTGCAGCTCAAGAATATCATTAAGGGCTCAGGTCCCTCCATGTCTCCTGTCTACATTGTGCCATATTAATTTCTTTCCCTGTGCTTATAATATGGCTACGTAAATCAAGGAACTGATTATTTTCTTACGTACAAATCTCCTCTTTTGTATCCATAGAATAAATCTTTCCCTGTGTTCTAATTTAGCATAAGTCACCTTCCTATTGCTGGGGGAAAACCCTACAATGATCCATCTAGGTTCCTCAACCAGTTACTGGCAAGGGAAGTAGGTGACATGACTGGCTTTTCTAATTAGGGATCATTCCTGGATCTGGAGTCAATTACCCAAGCTATATGTTTTTATCCATGAAAGAAGGCTGGACTGTATACTGGGGATTTAAGTATAATAGGTTCATTTTTCCTATATAGTAGCCTCCTCTTACAGATGAACATAAACAAAAGAACTTAAGAAAAAGCTATTTAGGGAAATAAGAATTTGAATAGACATGAAAACAACAGAGATCTAAACTTTCCTTATTTTCAACAAGGATATCATCTTTCACACAAAACCCTATTTGACTAATGGGAGATTAGCAATAATAAGGACTACGTATATCATTAAATTCTAGTTTAGACCTTTTTCCCTCAGTCTAAATGAATGCCTTTTGGGTAATTTATTCTACGAATTTAATGATTAACTCCCTATCACATCTGTCTTTCCAGCCTCCTGGAGTCCTGGCTCCTCTTCCTCCTTTTCTGACTAGTATCTGGGTACAGGAAGAACTGGCATTTTCTCAAGTTGTTGGCAGGGGACCTCTGTTCACACAAAGCCGTTTCTGCAGCTTGGTCATGGCTCATTACTACCAGGCTCTGGGTTAAACTATTCTCACAGCCTCAGAGATGGAGACTTTGCAGCTGGTGCACCACTTAGTCTGCTCTAAACAGAGACAATTGTCTCAAGACAATTGCTCCCAGAAAGGTGGGCCATTGCTCTTTGTTTATCAGGTACCAGTCAGGCTCTTTATGACCTGCAGATCACCTGATATCTGACTATAACTTCTACTTGGTCCCCTGGCTTTGGTGATTCCCCATACTTTCAAATATAGCATCCCATAGCTTCTTGCTATTGGGAATTCCCTGGTATCTGGAATATTTGGGTAGCTACCAAAGAGCACTTAGTGACTTCTGAAGTTCTTTGGAGCTTTCAGTGGAGGACCTATAGCATTGGATAGGATTAGATGAGCAAGAATTAATTTACTTGCATAAGCTCTTTTGGGACATTAACTCTCTGGTAGGACTCAGTAGGAATAGGCAAAGTCAGGGATATGGTAGCTCTGAGAAGTATAGAGAAAGCAGTGGTCCACACCAAATGAAGTTGAAATGCCTGAATTATGATGGAAGGGATTAAAGAGTCCAGTAAGATAGACATGTTGGAATGAGTACATTGTGAGAAGCCATAAAACCCCTCAGAGGAGTAGTGTAAATATGAGAGGGTCCAGAGGACATATCAGTCATATTCATCAGGAATATACTGCCTGAGAGGGGCACTGGCATCACTAAGAAGTTCAGTGGTAGCTCTTGTCGGCCGGCTAGGACTTGTATGGGGAGAGGTGGTCACACAGTTTGGAAAGGAGACTGATGAGGACCTAAAACAATAGAGGCCAGGGATGGCACTCTCTGCCATCCCTGCTTACTATAACAGTAAGCTCAGCAACATTTATTTTTTTGTCCCCGAAATCTTGATGCATGTTTGTTATAACAACTGTGACTTCCTTAACACAGAAATGTGAAACTTAAAGGGGCTGCCATAACATAGAACTAATACATGTGGTATTAACTTAGACATCGTGTACCGGATGGTGAGGAAATGTGAGGATCCCCACTTAGTAAACCATCGCTGTAAATCAGATGTTTTGTGCAAAACAGCTAACCAAGAGCCTATATCTTATTTTGAAGAAAAGGAAAAACTATAAAAAATTTATTTATTACCTCTGAAGCCCCAACCAATTTCCTTAAATGTAACTAAACTTAGTAAAATGTCTGTGAATAAAAAAACTATCTTATTTAAATGAAAAATTGTTTTTTAACTTTATTCTATTTATTTTGAGAGAGAGACAGAATATGAGCATGGGGACCCGCAAAGAGAGAGGGAGAGGGAAAGAATCCCAAACAGGCTCCGCGCAGCCAGCGTGGAGCTGACTTGGGACTGGAACGCACATGAATTGTGAGATCATGACTGAAGCTGAAATCAAGAGTCGGACGCTTAACTGACTGAGCCACCCAGGCGCTCCTAGATGACAAATCATAAAATTATTACTTGCCAATAACTAATAATTGCTCTGCCTGTAAAAATGTATTTAGTTTGCATGCTATTTATATGCAAACATCTTCAATACACTTATGTATAATTCTGACATTCTGTCAATTATATTTAAAATGTATCTTAAGATTCACCTCCACTTTTTTGTTGTTTAGAATGTTATATTGAGTTTGGGGAACATAAAATGTGTGTGTGTGTGTGTGTGTGTGTGTGTATACATTGATGTAAATGCATATTAAAATATGAGCTTAAAATGGATTACTATTAAATTTGTATATTGAAAATAAAATGTTTCCTGCTGAGAAAATTTTTAAATGGTAGGTATTTTACAGGATGAAAGCTGGAGATACTAGTTATGCACTGAAAAGAGAGTGAGATCAATGGATATGGGTCCGTCTTGGAGAAGTTTCAGAGTCAAGGTATTAGATTCAGTGAACTAGGAAGATAAGAGGTAATTGTCAGAAATGTTTAAACTGGAAAAGATTTTGGCATCAAATATCTTCAAATCTAGTAGAAACCAATGTCAGATGGTAATCAAAAAAGACTTTGTCCTGCTCTCTCACCACTTCTCACTCACCCCTGCCAACCCTGGAGGCTTCAGAGGTCTTGAGTCTCATACTAGTGTATGAATCCAAGATGGAAGAGTGACATGGCTGGCTGCCAACCTTCTTTGTTGCAAGCTAGAAAATGGAGAAGTTTTAACTTTGAACAAGAAATCTTTCCCACATATTCAGAGGTAATTACTTGTCATCCTTTTCTAATTCTTCAGAGCTCCTTTTACCTCCATGTCTGTGCATCTCTCAATTGTAATTCTGCAGGTAAGGATACTGCCATATCAGCCAGCCTGGAATGGCTCACGTGTTAGCCCCTATTTCCTTGCAGTCCATCCCAGGTAAGGCTGCCTTTTGGTTCTCAGTGCCTTCCAGGAGGCCTTCATGCACAAAATAAGGATGTTTCCTCCTCCTCCTCCTCCTCCTCCTCCTCCTCCTCCTCCTCCTCCTCCTTTTTTCTTCTTTAATCAAGATGCTATCAATTCCTTACCCCAACCCCACCCTACCCCAGCATGTAGAGGCTTTTCTGTGCCTCACCATTATATTCATAGTTACTTCTGCTTTTCTAGTTTTTTCGGTCATGTATGACTATTATTTAGCAACAAGATGCCAACTTTTTCCCCCTGCTGAGAAGCACTGTTTCATCTCCACAGTGCCATAATCCATCCCACAGTTGGCATCTTCAAAATACAGTTATTCCTTTTCTCCCTTTCTTCCTTCTCCACTATCTGAGGGAAGATTTAGTATTGTACCTCCACTCCCTCCTGTACTAACGCTTAGGTTTTAGGAGATACAGAATACCTTTGAGGATTTCCTCGTAGTATGTCCTCTTTTGTTCCAGGTTTCATATTTTTTTTGTTCCCAGAAAGATTATCAGCCCATTAAAATATGACAGTATATAGAGACACATATTCTGTCTGTGGTTATATGTATTAATTAATGTTCATATGTCATCATTTTTCTTTCTCTCCTTCACTGTCTCCAAGTCGTAGTTTTCTTTCTTTTATTTGGAGAATGTTTCCTTCCTCTAGCCCTCCTTCCCTACTTCTTTCTTTCTTTCTTTCTTTCTTTCTCTTTCTTTTTCTTTCTTTCTTCCTTTTTCTTTCTTTCTCTTTCTTTTTTTCTTTCTCTTTCTTTCTCTTTCTTCTTTCTCCTTTTCTTTTCCTTTCCTTTCTTTACCTTTCCTTTCCTTTCCTTCTTTTTTCTTTTTCCTTTTCTTTTCTTTCCTCTTTCCACAGACAAAGGACAGTTTATTACAACAAGAGCAGTGGCCAGAATATCATCTTTCTTCTACCAGCTCTCTGAAACCCAGTTCCTGCAGGGTGACAATGAGAGGGTCAGGTAACACAGGTGCACATGGGGATACGTTACAGGAGAGGAACCCTGTGCTTAGGAAACAGATTTTTCAAAATGTGTAATAAGACTGCCTGAACTTCGCCAAATAGGGAGACACTATTTTTATTGCAATGGCCAGTAAACGTATCTGCCCTTTGTTTTCTCTATCTCCCGAAGTTGTTTGCTGTACAAACATCCTTGAAAACATTGGCCAGAGCAAAGACAGTCTGTTTTTGAAATTGGCAGAATCAAAAGAGACTTAGAAATTGTCTCCCAATCTTCCTTCTCTGCAATTTCACTCTCTTCTCTCTAAATACCCTTCTCTGAATCTTATACTATCTGATAACCTTTTCTTGTTGCAATCATCTACAAACCTGAGGTTACTTCTCGTTTTCTGAAAATTTCTGAAGAAATCAGTATATTGATTACTCTGAATACAATTGCCTTTTGGTTGTATAACTTCTTTTCCTCCATGATCTTAAAATATACCCTATTTTTTGATTATTTGTGAAATGAAACATCATTTCATGTATTAGGTATTTGATGGATAGTATTTTCTTTCAGATGCTTTTGATAGCATTCTTACTCCCTGGCAAGTATGTATAATATTCTAAATTCCAGACAAATAGTATTGATATATGGCATCTGCTCTCTTTTCTTTTGTTCCTTTGTAGTTATCTTGTTCTTTCTGTCAGAGAGTTTGAAAGGATTTTTTTTTTTTTGTCTTTTAGATTCAGAATTTGACCATGCTAAGAGCTAAGTATGTATAATTTTTCATCATCCACCTGAAAAACAGGTGAGTCCTTCTGGTTTACAAACTTGCATGTTTTTTTCCTTTAGGAATTTTTAGTGTTATTATTTGTTACATTATTACCCATGTTCCATACTTACATTCCCCTTTCCCCATTTGGACCTATTATATTATATCTCCTGTTCCCTAGCTTCTCCCATACAATATCTATCTCTATATGTATTTGTACTGTAAGATATTTTTAATTAATATTCATTTATTTTTGAGAGAGAGAGACAGAAAGCTCACGGGAGGGGTAGAGAGAGAGGGAGACAGAGGATCTGAAGCAGGCTCTAAGCTGACAGCAGAGGGCCCGATGCAGGGCTTGAACTCACAAACTTTGAGATCATGACTTGAGCCAAAATCAGACTCTTAACCGACCGAGCCACCCTGGTGCCCCTGTAAGATATTTTTTGAACTTAAACTTTCAAACCAATAAAACGAGTTTCAAATCAATAAACCAAAAAGTCTTAACGAGTAACATGCTTTGCTTAAATCATTTCTTGATTCCTTTAGTTTGCTAAGGCAAACTTGGTTCCTGAGTGTGTCTTATTTTTGTGTGGTGCATTGAACCTTAAGTGCTTTATTATTTGGTTATTCAGGTATTTGTGCAATTAACTCTTCAAATAATTCTGTATCTTTAATTTTTGTGTCCTGAAATCTGACTCACCTTGACTCTCTGACTACTAGACTCCCTTATATAATATGTTATATATTATTTAAATTTATAAACTCATTTTAGCTCATATCTGGTTATTGTCATATTCTTATCATAATCCCTTAGGTGGTGAAAGGCAAAGAAATGTTGACCTTATGGGATACAAATATAAATAAATGACCAAGATTATCTCAATGTTCCACTTAGCTTGACTGAAATTTATATAGGTTTCTTCTTAACCACAAACTCCTAATCTCCTTTTTCTTAAAGCATTTACCTTAGAAAAGTTACAATTGTGAATTTTTTCTGTGCCCCATTTAAAAAGCTTCTTGCATGTTTACAACCCAGGAAAGTCTTTCTTGGAAACCCAGGGGCTATAACTTTGAAATGCAATCATCAAGGAAGATAGTACCCCTATTTCCTAGTCTGTTGGAGTGTAGGAAGCTAAATTCAATGGGCACCAATTAGCAAACAGATGGCTTAATCCCATAGAAAAAAAAAGGGAAATAATTCAATATGCTTGATGCATCCCATTGATGAACTTACCCCCTAACATTCTCCAGTACTTTTCCACGAGCACCCTGACTTAAAAACTCTCCTGACTTTTTTTTTTTTTTTTGGCAGGGTTGAGTTTAGTCTCTCACTCCTGTTGTAATAATCTTAAAAAAAACAACCTTTTTTTTAAGTTTATTTATTTTGAGAGAGAGAGAGAGAAAGAGAGAGAGAAAGAGAAGCATGAGCAGGGGTGGGGCATAGAGGGAGAGAGAGAATCCCAAGCAGGCTCCATGCTGTCAGCACAGGGCCCAATGCAGGGCTCTAACCCACCAACTGTGAGATCATGACCTGAGCTGAAACCAAGACCTGGATGTTTAGCAGCTGAGCCACCCAGGCACCTCTCTATTGGAATAGTCTTGAATAGATCCTTACTTGTTTAGCTTTGGTGCAATTTTTGCTTTGACAGAACCTAGGAAGCCTACTGCTCTGTAATTTCCATCTCAGTGTCAGAAGACACTCAGCTCACCAATCAATCCTCTCTTGGGCTCTAGGGAGTCAAGGACACTCATTACCTTCATATGAGTATCTTCAGCATGACTATCAGGCACAGTCTGCTGAATGTCAAGCTTGTGCCTAGATCTGCCAGTTTCCAATTCTTACCCTAGACGTTGATGCTTTTCTCTAGACACATGCTCAGGCCTATCTGTATGATTAGCCAAATGGCTGCCTAGTCACCCAAACCATGTAATCTTTCAATTATGAAAGTACTAAATGTTTCTAAATATTCTAAATGACACAAAAAACTATGAAATAAAAATGAGAGTTCCTACCTTATAATTCCTTTTGGTATAATCCCATTTGCTCAGGGGATTGTCATAAAAATAGAAACTTTTGTATTATTTGTTTTATTTTGTGCAAGTGTAAAATCATGCTAATCATATTTTTCCATAACTTGTTGTTCTTAGCCTCTGATATATCTTAAATATATTTAATTCTTGAAGTTTTGTAAAGTTGGTACCTTCAAGATACTTGTATGCCACACTCTTACATTAAATGTTGGTCAAAATCAAATGCACTTACCAAATTGGAATATATTGTACACATAGTAATTGAATAGTCTGGCAGGAATAAAACCAAGGGTCAAAGAAAAAGTGTACTTCTCTTGGAAGATTTTATGAACATTTACTTCGAACAGAATTTTCTCTCCTAGGGGCCTTTAAATGTCTCTAGTAACACCAGAAACTACAGAACAATTTTATTAAACTACAGGTAAATTGGTTGAAAATAAACTGGCTGATTTGACAAAATGATCATAATGACAAATTGCTCAACATGACAAATTGGTCAAAAAATTAATATTTCTAGTCATTGGCTTCAAATTATTTATAATTTTGTGTGTCGTGGAGATGTTTTGGCAATTTTTACATACCTTTAAGAATTTTTTCCTTTTATCAAAAGTCGGGGAGGAGGGGAAAGTAATATATTTTGTGAACTCTCAGAGGGTTTGGAGAATTTGTACAGGTTTCTTAGCATTTTGTCTCAATTTTCTTCTCTAAACATGTCACTGAATGTGCAGTGAGGTTGCCCATACTTCCTGATACAGCTTCAATCTTGAAAGCAGAAATCATTTGAAATTGTAGCAATAAGAGCATAGCACAGTAAAAATTATGCTTAAAATGTTTCTGGAAAAACCTTGCTTTAAAGTAAAACACATATGCAAAGGGAAAAGACAAAAACATGATTAAAGTAAATGAAGTGGACAACATTGACAGAATACAAATTAATTAAAAAAATAATAACTTTAAAAAATAGAAAGTGTTATCCAAATGATGGTTAAAGTTCTGAAATTTGCCTTCAGACAAGTCACCTGCAGCTAGAAATAAAATAAAAAATTATAATATAATATAAAATAAAATATAATAGATATTATATTTATATTTATTTATATTATATTTATTATTATATATTATATTTATATTATATTATATAAATATAATAAATATTTATATTATAAATAAAATTTATAATATAATAAAAAATTAAAATAAAAAAATAAAATAAAAAATGAACGTAAACCCAATAAGTATTATGGTTAAAAGAGAATTTTTAAAAATAGAAAGAACAGAAATGTAAAGATACAGAAGTTGCAAACACCTCTATGTGTACAAAGTTAATAATATATGAAAATAATCAATGTCTAGAAATACATTTGCCATCAACTAATTCATTTGTGACCAGCTATTTCAAATTTATATTTTGAATCAATCACTTAGCACTTAGCAGCATGAAGCCAAATTGTCCACAAATAACTTTAATATATTTGCTGCTTCTGTGCAATTAACAAGATTTTCTCTACCATTCATGAAAAGGGTGTGGGGCAGGTATAAACTCAAATCTTCATAGGAGAAATTTTGCTAACATTTAATATACTATTTGAAATTAAAAAGTATATTTTATGTGTAGCTTATGAGTTGAATTTATCTTTATAGACAAACATATATCTCATAGAATGAATTAAAATTAATTTCCTTTAAAATATATTTTCAGGGGCTCCTGGGTAGCCCAGTTGGTTCAGTGTGTGACGTTGGCTCAGGTCATGATCTCATAGTTCGTGGGTTCAGGGCCCACGCTGGGCTCTGTGCTGACAGCTCAGAGCCTGGAGCCTGTTTCAGATTCTGTATCTCCCTCTCTCTCTGCCCTTCCCCTGCTCACAGCCTGTCTCTGTCTCTCAAAAACGAATAGTTATTTAAATATTATTTTAAATATTCTATTTTCAGATACTAAAGTGAACAAATTTAGCCCACATTTATTTATTTATTTATTTATTTAATTTTGTGAGTAATGCAGAAGCCTCCATTATCTGTCTTTGTGTTCTTGTTTCCTTCTAGCACCTGAAACTGGGAGCACATCACAGAGCAGGCATAAGACTGACAATGGAACTATTCTGGGCAACATTGTCGTTAAGGGACATGTGACAATTTCCAAAAAATGCTCCTTTTAGAAACATGAGAAAAAACCCACTTTTTTTAATCTTCAGGAAAATGAAGTGATTCCTTAAAAGTAAACACAGCATTAAGGCAAAACAGTCTTTCCTTAAAAATCAAAAATATTTAAGGGGCTCCTGAGTGGTTCAGTTAGTTAAGCGTCCGACTTCTACTCGGGTCATTATCTCATGGTTTGTGAGTTCAAGCCCCTCGTTGGGCTCTGTGCTGACAGCTCAGAGCCTGGAGTCTGCTTCGGATTTTGTCTCCTTCTTTCTCTGCCCCTCCCCGCTTGTGCTCTGTCTCTCTGTCTCTCAAAAATAAATAAATGTAAAAAAACAAAAACAAGTTTAAAAGAAGATAAAAAATATTTTGAGGAATCTGTCGCTACTTAAAGGAAATTCATTTCAGTGACCTAAGAGGTCACCAGTGAGAAATGTCTCATTTCTAAAGGAAAGCTTTACTTCAAACAAACAAGATATAACATAAAAACAAAACTTGTTCTTATCAGAATTATATACTTTTAAGTATCCAACATATTCAAACTTCTAGAAACAATGTAGGAAGACAGAGCTCTCTTGAAATGGACCTGTTGCAGTGTAATGAGATGCCAAAGAAAACATTTCATTTGATAATAAGCAAATATTAACCTAAGAGCACTTTAAGGGAAAATGGAATGCAAGAGTCACCAGTGGATCTTAGAATAGTGTCTCTATCATACTAATAAAGCATGTTTATATATTGCCCAAGAATATAACTTATTCCCATTTTCATCTGACTTTTATTATACTCAATGCTCAAGTGCTTATAAGTCCTCCTCTATTGTAGAAATACTTAAGGAAGATAACTCATCAGTTTGACTTTCTTGAGGAATCAAATAGAATGTCTAATGCAAGATAATGTCTCTGAATAAGAAGAAAATGAATAAACTAGAAGAAAGTGAAAAATGACAATATCCCTGGGTAAATCTCAGGATTCTTTGGAATGCTACTAGTTGGAGACTTTTTGCCAGGAAATATTAGTTTGAGAAAAAATGAATTCAATTTAAAAAGGAGGAAAATCAATTAGATTCAATTTTAATAATTCTTCATTTAGAATGAGTGTGTGTGTGTGTGTGTGTGTGCGTGTGCATATAGATATAATACTCTATGTTCTAGTTCTGTAGTGATAGAAATCCCTTTCATTTATTGAAAATAACAAAACAAAAAGGGTTGGGATAATAACAGCTTTGCTTTGTTAGCAACTTCTCAGGATTCTGTAATAGATACATTAATTTGGGTTATTTTGCTGGAAAGCTGAATAAGATCAGAACTTTATTTTCTTCACAGCTTTGTTCACTACACTGAATCCATTTGAAAGTCCTCAGAAATTTCACCAGCCTGGACTAGTCATAAACATTATCTCAACTCTGGTTTGAATAGGACTTTTCAATTCAGTCTGATAATCCTGGTAGGAAGCTGTCCATCACCCATATGAAAGAATAAATGTGCTTGTTTAAATAATCAGTTTTCTAGAATTTTGGTCAAATGTTTATATACTGCCCAAAGTCCTTTTTTTTGTTTTAACTTATCAAATTTTGGATCATCCACAAATGCCTTAAAATATTAGGTTATATGGTCAAAATGCAGAATATTGAATTAATATTTTAAAATAAACATATGAAGGGTGCCTGAGTGGCTCATTTGGTTGAGTGTCTGACCCTTGGTTTCCATTCAGGTCATGATCCCAGAGTCATGGAATAGAGCCCTGCATCGGACTCTGTTCTAAGTGTGGAGCCTACTTGGGCTTCTCTCTCTCTTCCTCTGCTTCTCTCCCTTTGCCCCTCTCCCCCACTCACACTCCCTCTCTGTCCGTAAAAAAAGTAAAATAAGTGTACCATAAGCAAGAATCTCTAACTTTATGCTTTTAAAATTCTTGAAAATATCCCTGTCTCTATTTCATAAACAGATTCAACAGCGTGGTTTGGGGGATTACTGCTCTTTATAATGCAAACTTGCTCTTTTCAAAATTGTGATTTTAAAAGTTTTCTAAATTACGTAGTACAGTGTTGCCTTTTAGAATAGTAAATAATAAGGTCTCTCAATGGTACAACTTCTGTGTAACAAATAAATCTAGCCTCTATAGCAGTCCTTGACAAGGCCCTAGGTAACAAATTGCAGACATTTAAGGAGCAGCTTCAAACATAAATGCATTTTGTAGATCATTCAGAAAACTTTTGCTACCAGGATTTTCAGAACACAAGAAATACATATTCCTGGGCGTATGAGGATTGGAGCAGCCTCAGTCTGAGGAAGCTATCGCCAAAACTCTGTTCAGTTGTAAGTTTAAAGATCATTGATCCTGACATATGACATGTCACATTGAGTATGAAATTTCAAATTAAAAATAATGCAGCCCAATAAATAGCACATCACATGACATGGCATCAGATGCTGGCAAAACTTTTGCTCTTTACAGTGTTGGGTGAGCAGTGACAAACAGAACACCCTGAGGGAAATTACCGTGTCATATTTCAATATACGAGGGAGAAGAACATGGTTTAAGATAGGCAAGTGCACATGTATATTTGCACAGTGCATAAAAGGTGCTTGAATTTCTGTGGTAGTCTGTGTTTTAAAGACAGGTTGGATGAGCACAGGGTGGGAGTGTCTGCACACATCAGAAAGGAAGGCTGGAGGCAGCAGTGGATGAACTTTTATCAGAGAAATCAGCAGATCATTAGCCAAGTTTGTCTGCTGGCTACAGAGCAGATGGCTTCTGTTGCATAGGAACTGGTTTGGGAAATAAAAGATTTTCAAAGAAACCTGTTCATTGCACTTAAATGTAATGTTCATTGCACTTAAATGTGTAATTATAAAATTTTTAAATACATATTTATGCCAATTACAAACAATTGCTAATTGATGCATATTCCTGAGGATAATGAATTTAAAAAGTGTATTCTACAGTTAATATGAAGTGAATATGGATGAGTAGCCCAACAATCTTGGGACTCTTCCCAAATATTGCTGGAATTTGAAACTAGTAAAATGCTTGTGTAGGAAGATTACATTTGGATAAAGAAGACTCTGTAAATCCAGGTAAGTTGTTTCTAAAAAGTAAACACCTCTGTCGCTCAGTTGGTTAAGCACCTGACTCTTGGTTTTGGCTAGGGTCATCATCTACCAGTTTGTGAGATCGAGCCCTGCATTGTGGAGTCTGCTTGAGATTCTCCCCCCACTCTCTGCCCCCACCCCTTACATCCTTTCTCTCAAAAATAAAAAATTAAACATTAAGAAAATACATGTATTTTCAAATTCTAACAAAATTCTGGTCAATATGGTAAACCAAGCTAATATAGAAAGACAACCCCACTCACTGAAAATACATGCACATGACACCACATACATATGTTAGGTATAATATAATACTTTCAAACTATACAGTTTTTCAAATAAGGAAAGGAGTGAACAATTTCTAGAACTAATAGGTAACTAGAACATAACTTGGTCCACATTAGCTGCAGTAGGAAACAGAAGGCTATAAGAATCAAGTAAAAGCCTTGAGGTGGTGGCTTTAATGCTCAAATAGAAATGAAGAATAGTGTCTCAAGCTTGTTCAATACAAGGACTAGGTATAATCCTGAGTAAATCAGGGATCCACTGACTAATCCCATCCAGGGATAGGATCCTGAGCGGCTGTGCCTACTGACATTGGGAAGCTGCATGTTGGTACCAATCTAAGTTGGGATATGAAAGGATAAAGACTCATTGAGGAGGTACCGGAACCTAAAGCTTGACTCATTGCTGTGGGGCCTGATACAATGCTCCCTACAAGATTCTAGAAAACTGAGCTGAGAAGTCAGCAGAAAACTGCTTCAGAACAGTTGAAACTCACAGGGTCCTGATTAAAAACAACTTAAAAGCTGGTCTGGACAAATCCGTGTTTGGGGAGTGACTATAGAAAACAATGAAAATGAGTTCCTAATCAGAATGTATGATAAAGGCTAGAAAATTTATATACTGTGAACTAGAGAGAAGAAAAAAATACAAAATAATGTGTTAAAAATATTTAACAAGATTTAAAATAATTCTGGTGATCTGGCATACTTGATGTCTGGATAAACTATTCCTGAAGAGAACACCTAAGAATCCTGGATGATATATTTAAAATATCTTTTTAAATGCATAGTTGAACTGATAGGAGGTAAGACAGAAACATCAGAGGTCAAGAATTATGATAAATGTGAATCTGCAAAGTTAAAAGACAAAATGTGTCATTTTCTCTAAGGCATCTGCCCGTCTGTGTGGTGACATGAGTTTTTTACTTTTTTCATAGCAAAATCACGTTATTCAAGTGTAAGAAGACTGGCTTTTTGGAGCCACAGTGCATGTTTATTACATGAAAAAAGAAAAGAAGAGCACCTTAATCATTGTTAGCCTGGTGAAGTAGCAGTGGTAGAAAGGTTTTAGTGACCCTGAGTTAGATTTTAGGAGTTTGAGATTCAGCCCCGACACTTCTTAAAAATAAAAATATAATATATAAAATATCCAGAGCTTAAGTGTATGTCTGAATAATGTTTACAAATGGATAATTGGTACCTCCATTATGAAAAAGAGTATTAGGACAGACCAAGAAACCTCTCGCATATACACCCATTCAATAACCAACCAGAAAAAAAATGTTATGACTTCTATCATCCTGTATTTGTTTTGCCTTTTATTGCACCTTGCAAAAATTAAATCTCTTGTCTGTCTTTATTCAGACAACATAATGAGTATTAGATGTTCCCATGCTGTCTTTATGTATGTCTACTCTTCAAGGATATTTGGGTTGCTTGCATTTTTTGTCTATTACAAACAATGCTACCGTAAACATTCTTGTACATGTAGTTTGGTGAATATATGTATACTCACTTCTATTGGTCATATACATCAGCATGGAATGGCCAAGTCACAGGGCATACATATATTGAGCTTTAGCAGATACTGGCAAACGGTATTCCAGAATGTTTTTTTCTCACCAGTAGTGTTTAAAGTTTCAGTTGCTGCACATTCTGGCCAAGATTTCATAATGTTAGGCTCTTTAGTTTTGCCACCGTATTAGGTACAAGGTGATATGGCATTGCTGTATTCACTTGCTTTTTCCTCATGAATGCTATGATGTGATAGAAGACATTTTCAAATTCTTATTGACTATTTGGATAACCTTTTTTATAAAATGCCTTTTTCAAACCTTTTCAATATTTCTTTTGAAATTTTGCTTTCTTTTGTGTTGTTGTTGTTGTTTTTTATTGGTGGATGCCTGCATTTTACTTATTAATTTGCAGGAAGTCTTTACATAGTTTAGATATAAATTGCTTTTCAGTTACATGTATGAAAATATCTTCTCCTACCCATATACTGCATTTTTACTTTCTTCATAAAGTCTTTTGATAAATAGATTTTTCATGAAGTTGCAGTGATCAATATTTTCTTTATAGTTAGGGGTTTTTTTGGTCCTAATTAAGAAAAAGTTTCTGGCCTACCAAGAAGAAACTGAATAGGTTAAAAATCATAGTTTTAAGCTCATCAAAGAATTTGAGATCACCAGAAAAACCTAAATATTCTAAGGAGGAGGAAACGATCCTAAGGGAAGTGGGACCCAGCTGCTTTCATCTTTGCACACCTGGCGGGAAGAGAGTGAACCTGTCGTATAATAGCAAAGAAAAAAGCGTGGCCCATTTCAACGTATGTGGCCATTGTAATGTCTCCATATGGCCTGACATGACTAATTAGTATCCCAAGCAATATCAGTTTCTGCTCATTCTTTGATTGTTTCGCACAAGGCATTGACTGAGGGCATAATAGCAGCATATTAAATGTTGTCAGAAGAACAGAACAGCAAGAAAATACTCCCTATAGACATGAGGACCTTGCTAGGCACTCAGCAGCCTGAGAGCAGGACAGGAGAACTGAAAGAATTCCTTCAGGTATTCATCACTGAGTGCAAGGAGGTGGTGAGTTGAAGACTGGACACAGGGTAAAAGGGCTGAGAAAGTCTCTCAAGATGAATAGGGCCTTGCCTAGGTTGCTGAAGGATGGGAGAGGGGGACAGGATGTGGAAGGTTTTCTGGAGGTACACAAGGCTTTCATCAACTGCAGGCAGGTGCTCTGTACCAAGTGTAGAGTAGGAGACTTTTATTTAGCTCAAATTAGAGCCACTGTGGCCTGGGAACAATGCAGCAAAGTGGAGCAAGATCTCTCAAAGGTGAAAAGCTAGGAAAAGAAAGAGAAGGCCCCAGTTACCTAAAAGGCTGGATACTAAACTATAAAACAGCTCTCTTACAATTCAGAAAATTGAATTGTAATTGCTAATAAATTGAAAAGCAAAGACAGAGAGAGAGAGCTCTGGAGTCTTGCCAGGACTCAGATCCCAAGCCATGCAGAAGAAAATATTCTGATCTCAAAAGCAAAATATTTGAAGCCAGTGGTAAAATGAATCTAACCAAATCTGCAACAAAGCTCAGAACCAGCTGAAGTATATATTACAGTGATTCCTTCTACCACTCTTGAAGCAACTTAATAGGGGAAGAAACATGTCTTTTTCTGAAGTTACATATCATTAATTTTAATCTTTATTTTTCTGACACACAATTTTCAATATATAATATAATTTAGGAAATATGAAATGAAATTAGAAATGTGAATTATAAACACTAAGAGGCAAAACAGTCAACAGAAGCTAAATTATAGATGTTCCAGATATTAGTATTAGAAAATGAGAACTTAAAAATGACTCTAGTTAATATTTTTATTATTTTATTTTATTTTTAACTAATATTTTACATCATCTAGTAGAAAAGTATTCAAAATATATAAGTAAAGGGAACATTTCAACAGAAAAAATGTGAAGTATAAGGGAATAAAATGAAATACCACAACAGTAAAATATAGCATCAGAAATGGGAAATTTATTCAATGAACTTAACAGTGGACACTATAGAGTTTAAGAAAGTGAAGACAAGTAAAAAAAAAAAATTACCTAAACCAAAGTGCAAAGAGAAAAAAGGAATGTAAAACAAAACTGAGCCGCAATTTTCAACGCCTATGTCATAATATTAGATGCACACACATATTCATAGTTAGTGTCTTAGAAATGAGGAAAAATAGAGGAAGAGAAATTGTTGAAGACATAGTGGCTGAGAATTTTTCAGAGTTAATGAAAGCTATCAATCAACAGATCCAAGGAGCTCAGTAATCCTCAAGCAACATTACACACACACACACACACACACACACACACACACAAACATACCCCTAAGTTCATCGTAATCAAATACCGGAAAATAAAACATTAAAAAAAAACTCTTAAAAGTGGCCAGAAAGAAAAAGATATGTTACATTCAGGGGAATAGCAACAAAAGATGGCTGATTGTGAAGCCTGGGAGAAAAAGAGGTAACATCTTTAAGATGCAGAAAGAAAAAAAAAATGACCCAGAAGTCCATACTGAATAAAATATTTTATAAAAATGAAGATGAGGGGCGCCTGGGTGGCGCAGTTGGTTAAGCGTCCGACTTCAGCCAGGTCACGATCTCGCGGTCCGTGAGTTCGAGCCCTGCGTCAGGCTCTGGGCTGATGGCTCGGAGCCTGGAGCCTGTTTCCGGTTCTGTGTCTCCCTCTCTCTCTGCCCCTCCCCCGTTCATGCTCTGTCTCTCTCTGTCCCAAAAATAAATTAAAAAAAAACGTTGAAAAAAAAATTTTAAAAATGAAGATGAAATAAAGGTATTTCCAAAATCAAAAGCTGAAAATTTTAGCACTAGGACAGACACTTAAATTTTAAAGGAGTTCTTCGGGCTTAATGAAAAAAATTTTCCTTAAAGACCATTGACTGATTAAAACAAAAATAATGAAAATTTATTGTATATTTATAACCTGTGTAGAAGTAAGACATGTCAAGAAGAGTACCAAGGTTGGTGATGGATAAATGGAATTACTTCTTTGTGAAATGATATAATATTATTTAATGTTATTCTGTGATAAATTAAGGATATATGTAACTACATTTGTCTTATAAAATTTCTTATAAAAATATATTTTAATTTTCAGTGTACTGGTCCTATATATCTTTCCTTGTAATTCAGTCCCAGCTATTTGTCTTAAGATTGTTTCAAAGTATTTCGAATAGTATTATTAATGTTTTACTTTTTATTTTTATTTTATATGTATTTAATATATGTGTATATTCATACACAGACCATGAAAAATTGATGTATTAATTTGTGTTCACAGACCATGAAAAACTTATGTATTAGTTTTAAGAGCATAGTTTTTCTGTCTTTTCCTTTGTGTAAAATTATGTAAAATTAATAATTATATTATTTCCTTTTTTTAAATCCTTATATACTCAATAGATTTTGGTAACCTGAGTATGCTGTCTACAAACTCAAGTATAATAGTAAATAGAGAGGTAACAGTGATACTTTTCACTTTTTCCCCAAACTAGAGGAAAAGCTTTCAATATTTCATCATTAGGAATGATATTTGCTATAGTTTTTTTCTCCTTTTTTAAAATATTATAGATAGTCAGTCATTACAACGTTAAGGAATGTATCTTGTGTCTTAGGTTGCTGAGAAGTTTTTATTTTATTTTCTGTTTTTAAATTTTTTTAATGTTTTAATTTTGGGGAAATTTGCTTTTTTTTTAAACCTATCGAGTCATAGGAATTTTCTACCTTTTTAATGTGTTAATGATGAATTATATTAGGTTTTGAATGTGAAATCAATATTTCAGTCGGGAAAATGTCACCTGGTCATGATATATTATCTTTTTTCTAGATCACTGATTTTACTTTGCAAACATTTAACTTAGGACATTTGTATCAATAGTCAGGAGAGAGATGGTTCTTGGCTACTGCATTCTAACAATAATCTTATATGCCATTTTTGTGAAGTTTATGCTTTTCATGTGAAACATTTTAAGAAGTGCTCTTTTTCTATTCTCTGGAAGAGTTTGTATACAATTTTTCCACCATAAATAACACTTCAAAGAATGTATTGGTTAATCCATCTCTGCCAAAGGAATTTTTGTGTCAACAGATTTTAGCAACAGATTCAATTGTTAAAATAGACATCAAATCAATCTGATTTTTAAATTTCTTCTGTCAGCTCCAATAAGGTGTGCCCTTTTTTTTCCTGAGCAATTTATCCATTTTATATAAAATTTTGAATGTAATGTTTCAAATGTATTCAACATATTTTTATATTATCTTTTTAATGTTGTCAAATCTGTAGTTGATGTCCCCCTTCCTGTTGCTGATACTAAAGTTATATTTTCTCTTTTGCCTTGATCAGTCTTGCTAAGTATTTATAGATTTTGTTAATTTTTTCAAAGAACCAATTTTATCATTTGATTTTTATTTGCATTTAAAAAATTTTATATTTCTTTGTTTCTCTTTGTTTCTGTCCTTTTCTATATTTCTTAGGTTTCATTTACTGTGCCTTTTTTTTTTTTTTTAAAGTTTATTTATTTATTTTGAGGGAGAGGGAGAGTAGAAAAGGGACAGAGAGAGAGGGAAAGAGAAAATCCCAAGCAGGTTCTACACTGCCAGCACCGAGCCCCCACACAGGGCTTGAACTCATGAACTGTGAGATCATGACCTGAGCCGAAATTAAGAGTCAGATGGTTAACCAACTGAGTCAGCCAGGCACCCCTTATTTGCTGTGCTTCTTCAGATAGAAGCTTAAATATATAATAAAAGCTATATAACTTATCCTATCTCCCCAGTGTAAGGCTCAAGTATAGTCCTATATATTTTATGTGTTTCTGATCTGAATCATTTATTCTTTTTATATTAATGCAATTAGGATACGTGGTTATGTGATTAACTGTAACTAACTTAAAGATGGTGATAAAATTATAGAAGAATATTTTGAGCATTAATTTAGCTTTTTTTTAAAGTTTATTTTTTGAGAGAGAGAGAGAGTGCGAGAGAGAGCAGGGGAGGAGCAGAGAGAGAGGGAGAGAGAGAGAGAATCCCAAGCAGGCTTCACACTGATGTGGGGAACTGAATCTGAACTCATGAAATGTGACACCATAATCAGAGCTGAAATCAAGTGTTGGACGCTTAACCACCCACACGCCCCTAAGCATTAATTTATCTTAAAACATAAATACAAATGGAATGTATTAGCTATACTGGGTTGAATAGTGTCCCTCAAAGATTCATGTATACTCATAACTTGTACACTTATAACTCATGACGTTAATTGGAAATAAGGTTTTTTGAAGATGTAATCTCATTAAGATGAGGTCATGACTGGTGCCTTTTTAGAGGAGGCAAATTCAGACACACAAAGACAAAGAGGGGAAGGAAGAAATCATGTGAAGCTGGAGGCAGAGACTGGAGTGATGTGTCTACAAGCCAAAGAACAAGTGTTTCAGGCAACCACCAGAAGCTAACAGAGAAGTATTGAACAGATTCTCCCTAAGGGCCTCCAGAAAGGACCCTCCCGGCTGACAACTTAATTACAACCTCTGGAACAAACAAACAAACAAACAAACAATACATTTTTGTGCTTCAAGCCACCTAGTGTATGGTATGTTGTTAAGGCAGCTGTCAGAAACTAATGTATTGGTAATCACTTAGGGGATGAAGCCTTTTTGTTTGCATTGGGTTCACAGACTAGAATTCCAAAGAGGATGTTTTCGCTTAAACTGCAGTTTCCAGTTTCAGTTTTCTAAAGTAGAATAAATACATTTGTGAAGCAATTGGAGTGTAGAATTTTTTGATATTTTTAAACTCCCTCCTTCTTCCCCCCATCCTGGACTGCAGCCTGTAACTATTTTGAAACAATTTTAAATGACTACATTTATCTAACGTTGCTAAACAGTTCATTTTTATAAAAACAACCAACTTTGTTTCAAATTAATAATTTTCCAGCTACATAATATTTAATTAAACAATAGGATTTGAAGCAAGTACAGTGGAGTGTTTGTAAACATTCAACCCCTGAAAGCTGAATTGTTGCAAGTTCTCTGCTGCTGTGAGCATCAGTCTGGGGGCCTTGCAGCAGAATAGAGAGTAAATGTGAAACCAGAAATTCTGTTTATTGGAAAAGACAAATCTATTTTGGTTTTCTTGAACTTTGTTATTTTACTGTATTGTTCTTTTTTTAACATATGCTCTTTTGGTAAACTGTCTATGGAACAAGGTGGGGTATAAAGAAAGGAGGCAAGTAGGTTGAAAGTAGGAGAGACGAAGGAAAAATATGCCTGTGGATGATCTCCTATTCCAGTTATTGATGTCAAACTTTAAATTCCAGGCTACCTTTCTCAAGCCATTTGTATTCGTTCTGATCTACCTCTCTCACTTGCCAGGTGATATAAAGCAAGGAAACATAACTTTTATCAGTATAACAGAAGCAAAAATTGCTAGGAAGGTAAATCATTTTCATGATGAGACCACAAATTCTAAATATGTATCGGATGGGTTGGGATTGTAGTTTTTTCTTCCTCTAGTGTAGATTTGGTGACGTAAAAGTTCCTTAAAATCAGAGAATGTGTCTTTTTTATTGAACAAATAATAGTTAAAAAATATTCAACACTTAGTATGTGACAGAAAACATTCTACTTGCTTCATTGTTCTTATTTAAATCCCAAAATAATGTTTGCTATTGATATTATTTATTTCCATTTTAAAGATAATCAAAACATAATAAATATTGGTAATTTACCCATTCTCACTCCGTTTAAGAAACTGAGGTGGGATATAAAGTCAAGCACTTGGGAAGACAACTATTACTCTATATGTCCTCTGATATAGCTTCAAACACAGTCTTGAGCACAGGGTAATGTTCATTTTATATTAATTGATATATGCAGTGGATTGAAAGACTCTCCACAGGATGTGTCTATGTCTTTTTTTTAACGTTTATTTTTGAGACAGAGAGAGAGCATGAATGGAGGAGGGTCAGAGAGGAAGACACAGAATCTGAAGCAGGTTCCAGGCTCTAAGCTGTCAGCACAGAGCCCGATGCGGGGCTCTGACTCATGGACTGTGAGATCATGACCTGAGCCGAAGTCGGACTCTTAACCAACTGAGCCACCCTGGCGCCCCTAGATGTGTCTATGTCTTAATCTTCCAAACCTGTAAATGGTACCTCATTTATTTATTTATTATTTTTTTTAATGTTTTAATTTATTTTTGAGAGAATGAATGAGAGAGTCTGAGAGCACAAGCATGGGAGGGGCATAGAGAAAGGGAAACAGAGGATCCACAGAGGACTGTGTGCTGACCACAGAGAGACCAATGTGGGGCTTGTACTCACAAACCATGACGCTTAACTGCCTGAGCCACCCAGGTGTCCCGAATGGTACCTCATTTAAAAGAAAGGGTCTTCACGGTTGTAATTAATTTCAGGATCTTGCGATGAGGAGATGGTGCTGGATTATTTGTGTAGGTCCAAAATCCATTGATAAGTATCCATATAAAAGACACACAGAGGAGAAGATAGATAGATGCAAGGTGGACATGAAGGCAGGGATTGGGGTGATGCCACGACAAATCAAGAAAGGCCAGCAGTCATCAGAAGCTAGAAGAGGCGAGAAACTGATTCTCCCTAGAGCCTCCAGAAAGAATGCTATATAGCTGAAACTTCGATGTGAGACTTCTGGCGTCCAGAACTGTGACAATATAAGCAGGGTTTTTTTCTTAAGTTTGTTTATTTATTTTGAGAGAATAGAGACAGAATAAATGATGGAGGGTAAAGAGAGAGAGATAGAGGGAGAGAGAGGGAGAGAGAGACAGAATCCCAAGCAGGCTCCCACTGCCAGCTGCAAAGCCCCATGTGGGGCCTGAACCCACAAATCTCAAGATCATGACCTGAGCCAAAACCAAGACTTGGACACCTAACCGACTGAGCCACCCAGGTGCCCCCAGAACAGGGACAGAAAAAATTTCTGTTGTTTTAAGCCGTTGTGTTAATTTGTTACAGCGGCCACCGGAAACATAAAATATAAAATAAAATTTTAAAAAAAGAAAAGAAAAAGCAGACTGAGAGGCAATGAGAGACACTCATATCCATTATAATTACATTTTTGCATAAAAATGTTCCAGATTTCATTTCCCTAATTAAAATATATATCTACCCACCTTTGAGATAATCACTGATAGGAATTTGCAAGTTGTTTTTAAGAACTTGTCAGTTTTTACTTTTAAAGCAATAGTTTCCTAAAAGAAACACATGCAATCTTCCACATGAAAGCAAATGTAATAATAATTAGCTGGGTGCAATCTTGTATAAGGATGCTATACTGCCTCAAGCAACTTGCATTTTAACACCAAGGTAAAAGAGTTAGGCTATCATTCTTCTCTGCTACTTTTATTGAATTTTTTCTCTACGTTTTGTAATAAAGGAGTGTTATCTAGCGGGAGAAATCAGTAAATCCCTTTCACCTGACACTCAAACCTAAAAGAAATCAAATTCTTTTTTTTGCCTTTTTGTATGTCCTTGTAATTTTTTCCTGATAGGCTGACATGATACACTAGGCAAAATTACTGCTACAAATAGGCCTCTGGCAATGTAGTGGTGAGGTGTGGGGGAAGGGGAAGAATTCTATAGTCCTGTGATTAGGTCTTTCTTTTAGTGAGCCTGTGCTCCTGGACTGTGAGCTTCACAAGTGTTCCTCCTTTTTTTCTCTCCCCTTAGGTAGAACAGGATGGCTAGACTGGACTGGGATTGGATAGTTCCCTTCTCCCAGGTGAGGTAGGCTTTGCTAAAACCCCGGCAGGTGAGGCTCTCAACAATTAGTTTCGCCAGAGGTCAGGCCTTTATAAAAACACAGTGCTCTGGCATATGTCAAAATGGTTCCTTTTCCCCTTCCCAGACAGAAGCAGGAAAGGTATTTACTGTGAGAAGCTGGTCAGGTGCTGGGGAAAAAGTTCCCCAAAGTGCGGGAGCCTCTCTTAACTGGGTCCGCTGGAGTTTTTAACACTCAGTTGTCTGCTTTGAGCCTCCCGCAACTTGTCAACCACAGTTCAGGCTTCCTACCCCGGCACTGGCTCCCACTGGGGTTTCAACTCAGGTAAGCTGTGATTCCCTGTGTCTTCAGTTTTGAGCGCAGTGAGTTTCCCTGCAGCCTCACTTCTCTTCCAGATTTAAGAAGAGTTCGTTTTCAGTTTGCTTCAGTTTTTATTTGTTATTAGAACAGAAAAGTGATTTCCAGGTTCATGCAGAGCTGGAAGTCCCTCAAATTTGATTATGTGTACCCGTGTAACCAACAGCTTAGTAAAACTATGAAAGATTACTATCATTGCAGAAAATTCCTTTGTACCTCTAGTCGATTCCAATGCCCACAAGAAATTGCTCTTCCTGTTTTTATCACCACCAATAAGTAAAAAGTTAATTTTACTTATTCTCGATGTTAATGTAATAGATCCCCACGGTAGTGTTTTGGGTTTGTCTTCATTGCTCAATAAGATGCTTTTGAGATCCACCCAATGTTGTTCCATGTGCTAGTAGTTCATTCTTTTAAAAATAGTACCTATACTGCAATGTATTTATTCCTTCTCATGTTGAGGATGATTGGCTGTTTCCACTCCTACACAGCATAGTTATTTCTAATTAATATCCAGGGTTTAGTTCATGCTGCTATGGATAGTGTGATAGTGTCTTTTTCTGGACATGGGTCTTAATTTCTCTAAATATCTATGGAATTCCTAGGTCATAGGGTAGCTACATGTTTAACTACATGTAGAGACTACAAACTGTCTTCTTAAACGATTGGACTATCTCCTATTCCTTGCAAGATATGAAGATTCCAGTAGCTCTATACTTTAATCAATTATTGGTGTTTTTAGTCCTTTTAATTATAATCATTCCAATGTTTCTAAGCTGGTAGTTTTAGTGTGGATATCCCTGAATGCTAACTCTATCAAGGAGGTTCTAAAAATGCTTATTGGCCATTCATATATTTTCTTTTATAAACTGTTAATTTTCGCTCCCTCATCCCATTTGTATGGGGCAGTTGTGTTTTTATTATTGATTTATGAAAGTATATTATATATTCTGAATACTATTCCTTAGATATATGGCCAAACATTTTCTCCTTGTCTAGGCTTTCCCTTGCATTTCTTAAATATTGTCTTTTGGTGAGCTTTAGAAAAGACAATATTTAAACAATAAATAAAGAATAATTACTTTAGTATATAGTTTTGATGAAGTCTAGTTTATCCACTACTTATAATGGTACATTTTGCATCCTCAACATGGATCTTTACCTTCCCCAAGGCCTCTAATATTTTCTTCTATGTATTTTCTAGAAGATTTGTAACTTTACTTTTTATGCCTATAATCCATTGTGAGATAATTATTGCATCCGGTGGAAGGTATTGGTGGAAGTTTTACTTCTTGATACAAATTTATTCTGTGGTTTCACATCATCTGTTGAAAATACACTTTATTTTCCTTCATTGAATTTGTCACTTTGGTTGAAAAATAATGAACCATATAAGCATGCAGTTTATTTCTCGATTTTTTAAATTCTGTCTCATTGATATTTTTGTCTAATTTTATGCCCATATCATGGCATCATGATGAGTATAACTTTTTAATAAGTATTGAAATATGGTAATGACATTCTAAAATCTTGTTATTCTTATTTTGAGGATGATTTTGCCTCTTCTAGGACCTTTGCCTTTCCACAGAAATGATAGAATCGAATAGCCAATTTTAATCAACAAAAGCTTATTGAGATTTTGACTGAAACAGCATTGGCTCTATAGGTCAATTTGGTTAGAATTAGGACATGTTTCATAATTTTAACTGTAAACGTCTTGAATGTATTTTGTTGAATTTAGTTACTTTCTTCAGCTGAAAAAGGCATTTAGTGTTGGAAGAATAGTACTGGTAGGCAGTTAGGGACCAGACTGAAAAAAGTCATTAATAAATTATCTAACATTTATCACTTTTAATTATGTGAAAATCATGTGAATCTCAGTGAAGAAACAAGATTATAAGCATGCTGGTTTCCAGAAGTTCTAACTAGTTTAATGTATCTCATTCTGTGAAACAAAAACAAAAACAAAAACACAAAAAGAATAACCATTTAATAAAACTTTGTATGGTGAAACAATGCCTTTAAATTGACTCTCTGAGATAACTGAGAGAATATTTTCCCTTTAAAATCATTTTCATAAACCACAAAAGCCATATCATTGAACAACCATAGTCTAAATTGTCACTATTTAGATAAACCAAGGGTTTTTTCTTTGAACCCCATCCTGCCTGTTGTCAACTGAATTTAAATATTCTCATTTGTCATCATTACATGTTGAAAAGAGGACATTTTTAATTGCATATTGAAAGATTGGGTTTAGTATCTCAGGAGGTTGAGAATAAATCCTGCTTCCCTATAGATGCCTCTGTGAACTGCCTCCATAACCAGAACAATAAACAGTTTACCCATATGAGTTTTTACTGCTAAATTTAATCACAATTCTAACTGATAATGTTCCTCAGTATTCAAAAATTCCAAATGCACCCTAAACATGAATTTCCAATTGCTACATCATGGCAGAATTATCACCTACTTTGATCCGAGCCTGAACATTTATAGATGATAATGTAATTGGAGAAAATGATACTAGATTTATCCAAGTGATGATCTTTTTAAAGTCTTACTCTGAAAAGCTTTGGAAAGCTTTCCAAGTCTTTGGAAATCCAGCCAATGATAGAAATTGCCTTGATATCCTTTATACTTCTGAATTAATAGTAGGAGTTCCTTGTCAGGCTCATCTCATGCGAATGTTGTCCTATCTCATCTCAACCATTCAGTTCTGGCTTATCCACTTCATTCCAGGCAGTAAATGTCCCTTTTCCCTCACATTGCTTAGAGTCTAGTGAGAAGAGACCTAAAATAACTTAGTAAACCACAAGCTAAACAAAATGTTGGTGGTGGTATGAAGAAAATAGAATTGTGGGACTGAGTTCCTGAGAGAAGGGGGATTCGTTAGCAACGTGTGCCAAGTATGTCTGCAATGAGACCTGCATGACAGGGAGGAAGAGATATATTCAGCTCAGGGACTGGCAGTTAGGCAGAGGAGATCATCATTGTAGAGATTCTGAGCTCCAAAAAACTTGATCTTTTTTCAGGTACAGAAAGAAGGCTAGCAAGTCCAAAGTGCAGTAGCTGTAGGGGATAGTTTTACTGAATGGCATGGCAGAAGACATAGGCCAGGGACAAAATCATTTGAGTTTGTTGGTTATATTAAGATATTTAGTTTTATTCTGTGTTATAGGAAGCGCTGGAAGACTTTCAATAAAAAGCAAGGCTTTGATTGACAAGACTAGTGAGTTTGAGAAATCCTGAAATTAAGACATAATTATTTTTTAAGTTAGGATAGGCAAGATTATGGTACAGTAAACAAAACTATTCCTTAATCTCCCAGGTCAAATGAAATACTGCCCCTCATTATCTTTGCTCAGGACCCAGGCAGATGGGGTCACCTCTATCTGGACAATACTGGTAGTCCTGCAGAATAAAAGAGAACATGGTGAATTATGTACTGATTCCTAAGGTTTCTGTTCAGAAGTGACGCATGTCACTTCCAGTCACATTTTTTTTTCATGAAAGCAAGTCACATAATCAAGCTTGAAGTTTGTGAAACAGAGAAGTAATAATCCTTCACCAAGATAGGAAAGGAAGTGTTTTTGAGCAAAATGCAGTCTATCAAATAATGCCTCAAGTCACTGAAGTGCTTTGATAATTAATTGTATTGTAATAGTTAAGATGACATATTGAAAAGCAACTTATTGTTAGTCACTTTATCAGAACTGGATTTGGTCTCATTCCTACACTAATCAAATATACACGTGTGAAAATATAAGTATTTACTTAGAAACATTATAGGCAATATCATACTTTTAAAAATCTGCCTCATAATAATACTAATATTGAAGAATTTCATGAAATGTCAAGGACTTTCTGATTTTCTCCAGTTAACAGAGAATCTGGATTTAGATAAGTAAAGATCAAATGTAGGAAAAAGGGAAATAAAAACTATGTTAATCCAGAATGATACAGAAAATATGGCAAAAAAAAATGATAGCTGTCTTCAATATCTATTATTCATTTTCCAATGTGACATTGCTGCTGATTTGGGGCTAAATGTAAGTACATGGCTACCCAGAGTGGTAACATTTCTCACATTCCTTTCCAACTCTAGGTTGATATATGGCAGAATTTTGGCCAATGAAATATATCTGGAAGTATCTTGTGGAAGCTTCCAGAAGTCTTTCTTTGAAAAGAGAGTAACTACCCCCTTTATTCTTGGTTCTTTAATTCTGCTACCTTTTGTGGAGGTGCTTCCCTAAACTTTTAAGGTAAGAGATACATGCAAGGAATGGGGGATCAGTGAGCTGGAAATATCATGAGTCCTGTACCTGCACACCCTAGATGAGTTTCCTCTGAACCCCTACTTAAATGTGAGAACAAAATAAACTATCTCCTATTTTAGCACACATGTAATAGAGAAAAAAAAAAGACCTGTTGTCAGGAATATATATTACTGTTTCACAGGGGAAAAAAAATGTCAACAAAAATGTATATCAAGTGGTCTCAATCTTCAACTCTTTCCCTGTCTTATGTATAAAAGGAACAGATTATGAGGTTATAGGGCCTTTGAGTTTTAATTGCTGGGATAAGTGCTCAATTTAGGACCTTTTCATCTTGACAGAGAATTCAAACAAAATACATTAATTGTCATTTAAAATAGTCATAGTAATCATTGGCTTTCCATATGTAGATTATACATTTGAGACTTGAATGACAGAGATTAGATAAAGCTCAAATTCACCACATGATTGACAGCCAATTCTCTGATTAAGAATCGTGAATCAACAGTCTTATTAATCTTATCCAACTCATCAGAGCTGGAAAACAGAAAAAAAAAAAAACTAGCAAATGCCTTAGAAGAATAGCCTGTTGGGATGATTATATATAAAAATATATATTAAAAGCATTCTCATTTCAGTCACAAGGTGGTATGTTTTTATTTGCACAAGTGGAATGAAAGAATGGGGTTTGTGTAAGGCAGGGCAGTCTCCTGACAAGATGGGACATTTTGTTAAAGGGAGAACTAAAAAGAAATTGAAAGATTCCAATAGAGTAACTAGATTTAATTCCTTTTAATCCTGATATTTGTAACACTTCCTCTAAGTTTGGTATAGCTAAATCAATGTGTTCAGTTTTAGGATTTTTTTCCCACCTCTTATGACCACAGGCATTGAAATTTCTGGAAGGTCTGGTTATAGTAGTTATAGTGAGTAGAGGTTAGTTTATTCTGACTTTAACCAACATATTATGTCTCTTGGAATCGAATGGTAAATTTTGACCCTTTGAAATGATGCCTAGTGTCTTGACAAATATTGATAAACAATTCTCTAAGTTATAGAGCAGTTCATGCCTTTCAGCTTTAAAATGATAGCACCTGGTTGCAAATAATAAATGATTGCTTCAAAGTTCAAGATTTATTTGTTGTAGTTTGGTATTAATTGCAGTCTTTCTCTCTCTCTCTCTTTCTCACACAAACACACCCCGTATTTTCAGAGTCTTCCTAAGATGCATACTTTAATTGTGCAGTAAAACATACCAGAGGGCAATTGAGTTTAGGAAGCAGAGGCAGTCCTTTCTTTATATCTGGGGGAAATTAGCTACCGGAAGGAGAAGGAATACAGCTGATTATAAAAATTGACTTCAGTTTGGAGTACCAATGGATGGTGACATTGTTGCCATTATTGTTTCTTTTCATTCTCTACTCTAATTGTACTCTTCTTCCTCCTTACCATCTCCCCCCCCCCATTTTCCCCTCCTTCTCTTTTCATTCCTCTCTTTCTCTTTCCTTTCCTTCCTCCCCTTGCTTTTTCCTTTTCCTTCTGCCCTTTATCATTCTGTTTCTGGTTGCCATCTGCTCATGGTCCTCCCTCCCTCCCTCCTCCCTTTCCCCTCCTATTCTTCCCATTTCCATCATTCCTCCTTTCTTTATCCTCCTCCAGCACCTTCTTTCTTTATTTCAAAGAAGAATAAAAATACTCTAAGGTTAGAGCCATTTGATTAATGACATGTTGGCTCTGGTATTTTCTGTGAATTGAGAGCATATGATTCTGACAGCATGCTTTGTTCCTGTTTTTCCTTTTTTTCCCCTTTTAGAAATGAAATGTTACATGATCATTGCTATAAAATTTTTCACAGGCAGAGCACTGAGATAGAGATTGGAAAATAAAAAGAAATGGGGATATAGGCTGTCCCAACACCTAAAGCCTTTCACAGCATTTCCTACAATATTTTCATTACCATGCTCCTAAATATGTATTTTGGCACAAGATGTTTGTATTTCAAGTTAAGGTATTTCATAAAAGTGTGTCCCTTGTGACTGGATATATTTTTTCCCCTTAGCTCCAGGCAGCTGCTTCATTTTCTGAGGCACAATAATACTTTCTTATTCCTATTTTCTTCCTTGTAGCTTTTTATAAATTTATAGCCTAATGTTTATTCTACTCTTACTGAATTTTAATAAATTTAACATTCTCTCACTAATACGCATATATACTCTCTAATCTTCCTCCACAAACTAAAACAAATCTGTTGTAAAGAATAGAAAACCTCTCAATCCCAGTATTTTTTCTTTTTAGCAGATGTTCCCCAAATGCTAGAATATGTTAAAACAAATGTTAGAAACTTTTAAAATTCCCTTCTTTAAATTATTAACATTATATACAAAAGTAAAACAATGGGTCAGAGAGGGGAGGCAATAAAAATTCCAGTTAAAATTTAGGTTCTCTTAATAAGATTTACTTATGTGCTTGGTTTTGGTGCTAAGTGGGGAAACAGCCAGTAATTCATGAGATTCATTTTGCTAGTTCAGATCTTTCAGTAACCTAGAGTTCATGCTTCTGACAGTAACTTTCTGATCTTGTCAGCACAGCTGCCCTGTTCGTGGTGCTCAGTCCTTTGATGGTGTCTTGATGGTAACCAAATCCTTGTTTTAATAAAAAATCAGTGTTTTTTTGTTTTTTTGTTTGTTTGTTTGTTTGTTTGTTTGTTTGTTTGTAAGCACAGTTCAGTTATGTTTCTGTAGAGTCCTTGCTAGAGGCAGAGGTTAGGATATGCTCTTCCAGTTTTTCCCAATGACTTTATAAGTAGCTCATTCTCCTTAAAATAATTTGAGACCTTTTTGTCATCTATAATTGAGATCTGCTTGACAGTTTTTGGAGTCAGATTGGTTATAAGCTATGGATCTTCAAGTTTTGCATCTGGAAAATCAAGACTTATTATATGATATCGTTGTGTTCCACTGAAGTAATGATTTAGTTACTGTTGGAAGGGGGGGCATCGGTAGTTTGGTGTATGTTGTAGCAAACATTACTGAAATAATCATTGTGGTCATTTGAAACAAAGTGACTAATGCATAACTTTGGTAGATCATGTGGCAGCTGTTATAGAACACTAAATAATTCTGGGTGAGGTGTATGCTTCTCAATGAACTACAGTATTTGAGAGAGAAAACAACAAACTTATAGCTAACTTGATTCAGGGCATGCCAGAATATGAAGTAATTCCTATGATTTCCTTTAAAGTATGTTTTTGAAGCCCTATTGCTCATGTATCTAAAACAGCTGCATAGTTTTGTTGATTCGTAAAGCGCCAGGTAAATTGAATTCATAGCATTGTCCGGTCTGTTACATATAGCTAAGAAACATTTGTTAGGAAACCATAGATGCTTCAAATTGGAAATATTTGTTAATTGTAAGGACTTCAAGTTCCAGAATATCCCTGTGCATCTCTGATTCTAGCAGAAACAGACTCTCTTCCCATCATGTGCAAATAGCCATGTTTTCTATGGAGATCTTATTACAATTACACAGTGGTCACTTGCAAGGCAATGTTGCAATACTCTACCTTTTCCCAACAGTCATTCTTTCTTGACCTATTACTAGCTATAGATCCCTCAATGCCACACAGCATTAATACAAAGTCAGACCTAGGAGGGAAAGGTTGCAATGCTAGTGGAATTTCAAGACTTACTAATTTATAACAATTCTGGGGAATTTGTGTGGGAATTCTGTCTTGCGGTGCTAAACAAGTAAAGAAGAGCATAATTTAGGTGGGACTGATTTTTTTTAGTCAAATTTGCTTACCAATGACTCTGGGTTCAGTTTGCAAAATTGAGCATCTGGGAGTGATGTCATTTGTGTGGTGTTAAATAGATTCTGGACTCAGTGGTGGCTTAAAAAGAATGAGATGAGAAAACAAGGTATTATTAGACAAAATGGATATACAGAAATCAATAAATTAGGTAGAAAGGGGTGGTGCAATGGATTCATCAAGAGTTGCTTGTACAACCCCTTCCTAAATTCATCTTCCAAGAGCATTCTAAGAGAAGACCTCTTTCGCCAAGGCATTGAGAATGAATGGTGAAGGGAAGCATTTGCATCCCAAAAGATGGCTGTCATGGTGGTAGTGAAGGTTGTTTATACCACTATTGAAATGGGGCACCTAAACTTAATGTAGATGTTAAGATATTGATAAGGAAGAAACCAGGCAATAGTGTTTAATTACCAGAGGAAAAGTGAAAGTGCTTGCCATTCAGTACAGTAGGACTGAAGTAGTAACAGGAATGGTGAACACATCACAGGGTATCCCCTGGGAATTAAATAGTTAAGGCCATCTTCTGAGGTCCTTTTTGATTTATATAGCAACATGAACTCTAAATCTTGTGAATCTAGGTCACAGTGGTGAAGTTTTTGCTGTTCACTAAATCTCAGACTTTAATCAAGTTATGAATCCCAAGTCCTTTGGGAGGCTGAATACTTTTGAGAGAGGACCCTGAGTATACACCATAAATCTTCCTCTTATTAATCACTGAAGGCACCATGTCTTATTAAGAAAATTACTGTGCACTTGGGAAAGAGAAATATGTAGGAAACTGACTTTAGTTAACATGAGTTCTTGGTGATTAAGATCAGTATATTATGCATTGTTTTGGGGCTTTGGGTGCTAGATAAATTCAGGCTAAAAATGATTTTCAAATTAGTATGTTATTTCCATGAAACTGTTTTTTTTTTAAATTTCTCTATCTCCTGAATGTGGTATATTTTCTCTGAAATTGGTAGGCTCATTATTTGGCTTCCAGATGTCTGAGGATAGAGCTATTAAAGTAGGGAAGGTAAAGCCCCAGAATAAATACTTAGAAAAAAATTTAAACCAAAGTCAGCAATACATCTCTTGGGGGAAGTTTATGTATCATAGTCACCCACAGAAACTTGGAAAATAAAAATTTGATGATTCCTATTGCATCCACATTTTACTTGCATGTTTGTCCAAAATAGAACATGAAGATTGACAATAATCTATTGTAAATATAATCAGGTGAAGATTTCATTGCTTTGTACAGTTGCACGTATGGTCTTTGTATTGAAGCAAATCAATATAACTTCTGTTATGTGGCAATAAGACTTAAAAATGTTTTTCTTTTCTATACCAAACTCTCCCCAAAATATTAGAAGCTATTTACTTCAACTGACAGGGGCAGAAATACATCTTCATTATCTTGCATCAAATGTTTGGCCTGATTCCCCTGTTTTGGTCTTCATGAATCTGGATTATCTATCTCACAGGATTTCACCACTGGTCTTCAGCACTAATTTTGCAGGATTATTGAATGCAATGGTCAAGAAAGAATTCTTGAAACGTTTTATGGTGCCACTTAGTAAATGTACTCAAGTAGCATGGGGACAGGACCTGTGGGCAGAAAGAGCTGCATACTGTATGAAGCTTGTGGTTATCAGCTTAGTGCTTAAGGGGGAAGGGGTATGCAGGGAATATTAGATCATAACTGTTTCCTTTGAATTTCTGCTTGTAAAACTACTTTCATAAGTTTTCTCTGGTGCTTATCATTCAGTTTGATATTAACTATCAGTGATACCTACAGGCAGTCATGAAACCCTTTAAGAATTTATCAATCAGTATGTATTTAATCCTTACTGGAACTATGCAGGCTATATAGGTAAGCCTTCTGGTCTAAAGGTGGACATCTTTCTGCTTCTATCCCTTATCATTTCTCCCCTGACCAATTTTCAGTCCTTAAATCTGTAAAGTTGTTGAAGGGCGAAGGGCTCATTTTCCATAACTTCTTCAAGCTGACAGAGGTTCTGGAGATGTCTCTGCATATGTACCCAAGTTGGTATTATTTGTCCCTACAGGTAACTATTATGGAAGGCCATCACTATAGAGGGCAAAGTGGACATTGAGGAAAGACTGTTCCATGTAGTAAGGATCATCTGTCTGCTGGGTGAAGGAGTAAGGAACTGCTTGCCTGTATCTCCACAATAGGAGAGAACAAAACAAAAACCCATTAGGATTAATATAATAAATATGTGATAAGATGACCCTTTAAGGTAGACTACCTTCCGACTAGGAATTTAACCAGTCATCAAGTGACAATGTAGGGTCTTTAAGAGTACCAGTTTGATTATTTGTATCAGTAAGTAACCCTGTTATATTTTGGTCCTATTTTGGAATGTAGACAGAGACATTCTGCTTTAATAATGACACTTGTTTCTCTTTGTGCTGCTGTCAAGACCTCTAATGCCCTTCTACTCTGTAGAACTCCTTTATGCACTTGAGTTATTTCAGTGTTTAATAATATAATGCTATTTTGAGAGTCATTTAAAGCCTTAATTTGGGTATGTATGTCTGCTAAAACTTTGGATACATTAGCAGAGTCATCTGGGATAGATATGCAACATTTAGTCTCAATATTAGCATCATGACTTTTTCTTTGACTTGTAGTCAGGGTATCAAGGGCCATTAGATTTTGGAGGGACACTTTTCGAATTTGTGGGTGACTTGATGTTGGGTTTGATTAAAGATGGCTGCTTTATGCTTGGCTACAGCCTCTATTTATAATTTTACATCAATAGAGGTGACTTCCAGGACAAATATGGCTAAGATATGAAACCATTAAGGAGACTTCTTTGCCTGATAACTAGCCTTAACAATATCCCAATTATGAGGAATCAATGGTAAGTACGAAATGACCTGTTCTGGAAGATAAGTGCATGCCCAAGTGTATTCTCAAACCCAGTTAAAAGGAAGGTGGGACCATCCATTATCTCCACAAGTTCATAGTTTGCCCATAGAGTAGGGCGTGCTCTAGCTGTTAAGGAGCAATTTTGTTATCCAGCCACATAGAATTAATCAAAGTGACAGCTGAGTTACACAACTGTTGGGGAGTCCATTCCATTGTCCAGCTGTTTAAATAATAATATGCCTATGGGGTCCCTTTTTATTATTTCTATAAGGTAACAAGCAGGAAGATTATATATGAGCTATAATGCCAATCTCTCTGAAGTTTACCTCAGGTTGTCTAGCTTAGGCAAACAGCAAGCATTTAAAGACAATCAAATCTAGAATCTAACATCCATATAAATATGCATTATTGAAACCTATTTTTTCCTTCCAAATTCACCCTCATTTCCAGAGCTAGCCAAATCAAGACTAAGTCACTTGTGAAACAAGTCCAGTTTTTTTTTAATGTTTGTTTATTTTGAGAGAGAGTGTGAGCAGGGAAGGGGCATAGAGAGAGAGAGAATATGAAGCAGACTCCAGGCTCTGAGCTGTCAGTCAGCAGGGAGACCGATGCAGGGCTTGAACTCACAAACTACGAGATCGTGACCTGAGCTGAAGTCTGACACTTAACTGACTGAGCCACCCAGGCACCCCAAAACAAGTCCAGTTTTAACAGACTTGGCTTAATTATTTACATAAGCTCAGCAGGAATAGTGATTGATTATTATATGGATCCTTTAAAATCTGCTTTGCTGAAACTCTTTATAAGGAATCTCTATATTGAACTTTTAATAGTTTCTCAAGGCCAGAGCCAAGCCACATACTTGTCATCAGACTTGCCTGCAATACCTGTATATTTGGGTGTATTCCTCTTCTCAATGTCTCCCAAATATCCTGAGGTTTCTGTATCTTTTAGGAAATAACATTCTTTACTTACCTGGTAAGGCTTCTGGGAACTCTATAAGCAAGGTATCAGACCAACATTTCCAAGGCATTCCATTGGCTCTATAAAGTCAACCTTAATTCCTTAAAACTGTCTGGTCATATGTGGGTCTACGTATGTCTCCCTCAAATATGACATTCCAGTCAAAGCTTTGGATATGACCAATGTTTTCAGTGGTGTTGTTTTTAAGGAGAACAGATTTTCATTGAACTTATGTAAATAATTATAATTGCCATGGAAGAAAGAATATTCACTGAGAGTTTCTGAATTTCAGAGGGTTCAAGTAGGGAGAAAAGTTAAATACTTCAGTGTGTTTACAAAGGAATATTTCATCATATTTCTGTATGTCGTAGATGATTTAAGAGAAAATTTCCTTAATCTGGAAGAGGAAACATTAGAGAACCAGCAATGTTTCAAGTAAGAGTCATAAAAATTATAATCATCTTTATTTCATTTAGTCCCATGTTACTAATTCTCATTCAGTTTGAATGCAACTTTTTAGCTATGGAAATTCTTACCCAGTTCAGTTTTATGCTTTTAAAGATACCAAAAACCTGTATTTCTCTAGTCCTTTTTATGAATCTCCTTGAAGATGAAACCTCTTTTGCAAGAAGATAAAAACAATAACTATAAATGACAAAAAAAAACCCATCAGAAACGGACATGGTTAAAGATCTAAGGTTCATTATAATGTAGCTGGCTGGGAAATGTAGTTATTCCTGTGACACATAGCAATTTTTGACACGTAGCATTTTAATAATTAGAATATCAAATGATGGCTTTATATCAAAACATATTAAAACTTTAGGGATGTCATATATTTGTAGAACAGGTATAGTATTTACCTATAAAATACAGCCTAAGGCTTATCATTATTGATTTGACAGTGCTTTCCAAGTAACTTAACATACCAAATAAACAAGCCTAATTAGTCAAAAAGACTTCATTTACCATTTAAATCTTAGTTTGTTAAAAACCTTAAAAAAAACTTAAAGCACATACCTAATATGATTAGAGATCATTACACATTTAATATTTACATTTAACCACAGTGGCAATAAGAGATTCTACAGGAAGTTACATAGTTGTTAGCAAAACTTAGCTCCTTTAAGGTTGAGAAGTTTTAACATTTTTAAGTAATCAAAGACCTGATAAAAACAAAACATAGAAGCTTTGGTTTTCTGGGCAGATAAAGAAAGGAAAAGAAAAAAAAATTATATTTTCTTATCAAGAGCAGACCAACAATCCAAGAAAACTTTGTCTTTTTAACAGATTAAAGCAGAATTTCAAATTTATACCAGTTGAACTTTTAAAATACCAGTGTACTTTTAAAATCCATCCATTTAAACCTTAGTCCTGACCACACATAAAAGTTTTTTCCAAATATTCCCTTCACAAACATTCTGCAACTTTCTTCTTTATCTAGATGTTGTCCTTAGCATTTTTTCTCTAAATAACCAGCCTCATTTTAGGACAAAAATTACTTTTTCTTCCCTCAATAAAATATATTCCCATTCCTTATATCTTTCTCATATATCTCCTACTTTCCTTCAGGGTGGATTCCCTGATGTCCATCAGTCTTAATTACATTTAGCAGAATTTTAACTCTTAGAAAACCTAGTCTCCAGGGAAAATTAAGTACTGATTATGAACTGTCTGTTACATCTGAATTCTTTATATTTGAAATTCATGAATACATTTCAAAATTACTAAAAACATGTATTTTTCCATAGTATAATCTTTCAATAAAGTATAATGCATGTTTACCAACAGACCCCAGTATCCTCAGTTTCTCTGGAATAAGTCCAAAGCATAAACCTATGTTCAATAATCAATGCTTTAGTATTTTATGTCATTTGAAAAAGGCTTAGATATTCAATGAATTCAATCTAATTTATCATTTAACTTAGCAAAACCTCAAGGATTTTAAAAAGCTATTTAAAAGTTACCTATAACCGTTTTTATTTCTTTAACCTACTTGGTTTTTTTTTAATACTTACCCCTGAAAGCTCTTGTGAGACAGACAACATTAACCATCATTTTAAGTCCTCTTTTTGCTGACAAATTGCAACAGAGATAACCCAAGCTTATTTGACCTTTTAGTAAATCTTGGTAGAATAGAAGTTTTATATTTAATGCTGATAGCTCTAAAGACATGTATACCTTAATCAAACTAACAAACTTAAATTAGTTTAAATATCAAATATGTGATATCTGGGTCCACTTAGTCAGTTTGTCCCCTATTGTCAGTTTTAGTTGAGGCACCTGTGGGGAAATCTGAAATGGGTGGTTTAAATCTGGGAAGGGGTGCTTTTTGCTTCTTGAGAGCAAAGGTAGGAGGATCAGTGGCCGATGGAGAGGAGGTGCGGGGGGTATAGGAGCCAGTTATGCAAGCCATGCCCAAGGTGGCACAGAAATAGGAGGAGGGCAAGGTGGAGGCAGAAGAGGTGAGGCACTACCAGCAAGGCTGGAGGCAGATCAAAGCCCAGAAAGAAGAAAGAGGGCTCATGCTCCTGAACTTTGTCAGCTTGGATAGATGAACAGACACAAGTTTTCCTTTTCATCAACAAAAAGTGAAAATAGGCAGTTTGTGTCAGGCCAGAGAAGACAGGGAGCCTCCCAGGAACAAAATGAGTTTCAGCAGCTTCTTGGGAATATTCCTTAAAGTGACTGTCCCAGGGTAGACTAACCAGACAATTGGCTCCAATTATGATACCCATTAACCCAGAAATGAATGAGCAAGAAGCCCCCATATACAACAAGAGTAAGGCAACATTGATCCAATCCTCTCAAGATAAATTTCAGATCTCACACACACAAAAGAAGAAGCAAAGAGACTGATAACTTATGAAAAAGAGGGAGGATGTACAGGATCTCGGCAGCAATCTGTTTACAAGACAGACAAGGTGGGAGACACATAGAGAATATGACAGAACACAGGTGACGTGGCAGATTCATAGAAGTAGAGGGCCTGAGGCAGCTGAACTGATGGTGGATTAATGGGTAGAGGGCAAGGAGATGGGTGTCTTAAAGCCCTCTGAGGGGATATGGACAGATTGAGGGTTTGGTACAAGGCCATAAAGGCCTGACAATATGGGATTTGGGTCCATTTTTCCGGTCAGGCTTTCTTATCCTCTCGCTTATATTGAGGCCAACAGTGTATTAAAAAAGCTAACTTGGGAAGGAGGCATATGAGGTGTCCTGTTTAGGTCTTTTCCTGGGTAGATCAGAAAGAGAATAGACCAAAGAAGAACAGTGACTAAGCAACTCATTGATACAAGGAAAGCAAGAATTGGAGACTCACCAATAAGAGTTACTCAACCTATTGTTAAACCTTGTCCTTTTGTGGTTGTCAAAAAGATGTTGGTGGGTGAACTGGAGAGACCCTGGGGCCATGACCCAATCAGACCTAAAAGAGTCACTGAAGGTTCTTGGTCTTGTCATGAGAAGGAATTTAAAGACACACATGGAGCACAGTGGAAAAGTTTATTAAGGTGAAAGTACACTCATGATCTGAGAGCTGGCAAGCTCAAGAGAGTTGCACCTCCTGGGGGTTGGGTTTAGCACTTTTTCTTTATGTCCAAATTGACTCTAATTTGTTAGAAGACAGCCCAAGGGAAATCCTTTGGGACTCAGGAAGCCAATCCCATAGTCAATTCCTACAAAATGAGGGCACTATGTAAGAATTCATCACCCAAGTCTCCCTCAACTTCCAAATGGTGTCCCATAAGGAATATTGCCAAAAGTCCCTGGGGTTCAGAGTGGTGGGAGATGTCCCTCATTCTCCACTCTCCAACACTGTAATATCTAAGAAGGGATGTTAACTTCCTTTCACTTCCTCATTGCATTCTAGACTATAGTGGGTGCTGGGAATGAACTGAAATGCTGCAGACTGGGGCTGCCTCTTTCCATTTTGAGGAAGTCAATATATTTGGCAACCAGTAGTAATACCCTCTGTAAGTCTCTAGTTCTAATATTTGTGGATGGAGTAGAGGTTCTGGCTTTTGTCAAGAAGGGACAGCTATTTTATATTACATTGAGCTTCATGTATCTAAGCTAGAAGTACTTTCAGTCTGAGAGCAGGACAAAGAACACCAAACAGCCCATGGGTAAGGACAAATGAGAGACCTGAAAAAATGGGAAGTATGGAACTCCTATCTAATCTGGACAACTTTCTTGTGAGCTTTATCCATAATTCAATTCTAAGAGAGTGTCTCCCCATTGGGTGAGGGCTCAAACTGGGTAATAGTTCCAACTGATCCCTCTGGGGAAGCACACTGTTTATATGTATCTTAGATTTTATGCTCATTGAGGGATCACACCAGGTTATTTAGGAGGAAACCTTACACAGGGGTCATAAGATCAGTGGCCATCCTAAAAACGAAAACAAAAATAAAAACAAAAACAAAAACAAAACGAAAGAAAGAAAAATAAATCAGTGGCTGACATGTGTTGACGTTCCATACCTGAGAAGAACACAAGTATTAAAAGAACATGTAGAACAGGGAAAGCCTGATTTCTGAGCCCAACACCATTATAGCCAAAATACTGGTGTTGACCTGAGCAGCAGGAGTTTGTTCCTCCCCATAGAGTAGCCATGGGCAAGAAGTTCTCGCCTGGGTCCTTGGACAAGGCATATTCTGAAGGGTCATGCTATTCAAGACCTCTTTGAAAAAGAATAAAGAAACGAAGACTGGGGGTAAAGAAGACTTACTAAGCCACATTAAGGTTCTTGGATTCACTCCATAATCCCCATAGAGGGCCACCAAAAATGTTAAAGGATCCTTGAGTGTGATGGTCAAGAAAGAATTTTTGAGATGTTTTATGGTGCAACTTAGTAAGTTTATTCAGGTAGCATAGGGATAGGACCCACGGGCAGAAAGAGCTGAACTTTTCTTGTATAAGGCTGGTAGTTATATGCATAATGCTCAAGGGGGAGAGGAGATACAGGGAGTATTAGATCATAAATGTTTTCTTCAAATTTTTATGTGTAAAACTATTACTTTTATAAGATTTCTCTTGTGCTTATCATTCAGTTCGATAATAACTAATAAGTATTCAATAATAACTATAATAACTATCGATAATAACTAAGACATACAGGCAGTCATGAAACCCTTTAAGAATATAGCAACCAATGTATTTGATCCTTATTGGAACTATGCAGGCTATAGGCCAGCCTTCTGGTCTAAAGGTGAACATTTTTCTGCTTGTGTCTCTCATCACTAATGGCATTATGATGACAGAAACTGGTGACAGGAAGTAGCAGATTTAGAAAGACCTATGCCAGAGTATTGGGTATAAACCCCATGAAAATGTAAGGATCCATCACTTCAGTGAATTTTCTGAGTTTCAGTGACCTGAGTATATCTGGAAATATCCTCTGAAATGTGTAAAAGTCATTGTCCTACCTCTCACTTCTCATTTTGCACAAGACAAAAACTTAGTACATATCATTAGCACCCTTCTTCCTCCTCCTCCTCCTCCTTTTTTTTTTTTTTTTTTTTTTTTTTTTGTCATCATTCCTTTTTTGTTCTGTCTTTCCTTTTTTGTTTTGGAGTCATATTTGCCTATACTGCTCTCATGCATTTACTGACATTTTCAAATGGAATTCAGACTAAGCACAATACCTACAGTTGCTCTAAGGTGGACAGCAAGAGAAGGTTGCACAGTTGGTGTAGACTGGGGAATAAAAGAAGATTCTCCAGTTGATTTACGCCGGAAAGCAAGCTCACCAACTTCTTGGCACATAAAACCTGATATGTTGCATAATGATGCCATTGTGTTTATGACATATTGTAATAGAATATAAAACACAAGGCAATCCTGAAGAGAATCACACCTTAGAATTTTTTAGCAAAACTATAGTATTATATTTTTCTTTGGCAAATAGCAGTTTATTAGAGACCAAAAACTTGGAATTGGCACTTCTAGTGACCATGTGTTCTGAGATGTTCATCATGAACGATGTGGAAACTGATCTATCAAGTGAGTAAATTGTGTTAGTAAATACTCTATCATCAGAGAACATGGTGATGCAATACTGAACTCAAGTTGGTCCTGGAAACACAATCAGTTACATGAGCAAGTATTCTGTGATGCTAACTTTCTCCTACCCCACACCTGTGACACAGGATGTTCACTTTGGCAAGTTAATCCTTTTGCATATGTTTTCTCGTATATTGCAAGCTGCTTATATTTACTAAAGCAATATAATGACTTTCAGGGTTATCTCCAAAAGACATTCTGGAGAGAAGCACTTCAATTGGACAGACTTGAGTGGTACATGTATTTATCAACTCTGCCTGCAAGGAAATATGACATGACATAAAATTCTACCTTATTAGCCTGATGGGCTGACCAGATGGCTAGGGAATTAGAAAGAACATGATTGAAGAATTAAGGAGAAGAGCTACAAGGATAACTTTGGTTAGAGTGTAACCTATTTTTCATGTGAGTGATCACTGAAAGGTTCACATATAGACATGGCTGTAAATAATAAGATAAATAAATGATCCATGATGAGGAACAGTTAGCCTCTTTCAATGGACTTGAAATCAAAATAGTTCTATATAACTTCCGTCTCTACCATCATAAGTTTGAAACCACCGACTGTACCTTAGCAAGGCTGATCTGACTGATATCTGTGCTTAGCAATGAATCTACCAGAGGAACTGGAGTCCCTAATACTATAGGCTTTTATAGAACAGCCAGTTATCTGGTGGGCACATCGATTCTATTGGGCACTTTCCACCATGGAGAAAATTATTTTCTGCCACAGGGATAGGTGCTTCTTTAAGTAGATTTGCTTTCCGTGCCTGTGTGGTTCTGTTAGCATTTTCTGTTACCCCGGCATTTACTGTCAGCTTTATTAAATGCCATTGGATATGACAATATACTCACTCTTTACTGAAAGAGATGAGGCAATGCATTTATTCCAGGAATGTTTGACCCAATCTTACCATTAACTTTATCACCTAGATAGTGCCTGATAAGTACTGATAAGAGGACAGCTGACATATGTCCTCTTGAAGCCACAGTGACAAGATCAGTATTGTGTCTCCCATAATCATGAGTCCTAGAACATACAGTAGAAGTGGAGGTGACAGCTCTTGTTACTATTTATCTAATGACCCCACAAGTCATGCAAAACTAGAGAGGGTGTCATTGTACTGGCTAATAGTCAGCCCTGATTATCCAAGGGAAAGAACACCACTGATCCAAAATGGGACAGAAATATGTCCCATGAACCCAGGGATCATTATCTGGAGCGTTTCCTAGAACTGTCACATCCCGGCAATAAAGTTAATAAAGATTTCGGCAAAATAATGCAGGCAGGGCCTCTAAGACCCACATTTTTCAGAACTCAATATTGTATTTACCTCACTAAGTAAAGAACTCCACCCAGCTTCTATTTGAGTAAAGGGGAAACGTGTACTTGTAATGGAAAAGGGAAGTTATAAATACTGGTTATGACCTTGTGACAGGATGAAGGAACAAGGTGTATAGGAGTGTTTCTTCCCCCTCCCACCACCCCCCCCACCTCAGGCATGCATGTGTGCGTGTGCGTGTGCGTGTGTGTGTGTGTGTGTGTGTATTCAGGAAATGGTTTTAGCATGATTGACAGTATTAGGTATACCACCAGAGAGCATGTTCTTAACGAACTCTACTAGGTACTAGGTCATGATGAAGAGAGAGAGAGAAGGGAAAGGGACAGGAGGAGAGAGGGGAGGAATAATAGAGCTTCTACCTATCGAGATATATATGTTTTGTGCTTTGTAACTTTTATAATTAGATCCATAGGTTAGAGGATATTCAGATGAGATTGTAACTGAAGTAAAGGGGAATAAGTATTATTCAGAGATGAATGCAGTGACTGAGGGAAATTGGATCTTTTAGAAAGAGTGGGAGAATATTATTTGTGACATACAGTTGTGATATTTTAAGCTGGAACATGTTAGAACTATTGTTGTAGAGGTTAAATGTGGGAAGCAGCCTGTGGGTCCTGCTGAATAGCCAGGGCTGTGAACTATGGCACCAAGGTTTTGTGGGCTGTCACCTGTCCCGACCTACTTCTGCTATGCAATCTTGCACCACAAAGCTTGGAAAGGTAACAGCAGATATTTTGTGAGTGAGGTTCCACATGTGTGATTTGTATTTCATCAGTCATATGCACTTACACAACACTTGAGTTTGGAAACTAGTTATGGAAAGAGAGAAGTGGTCATGTGTGGGCCCTAGGGGATAGAGCCTGGCTGGTGTGATTCTGGGGCCAACAGTTCTGGCTTCATCTCCCTGGTCTCCGAATTATGGGTGAGGTGGGGTGTTCCTGGAGCCAAGAATTGTTGCTTCCCTACCTTCCTAATTGCTAAAATCTGGAATTTCTTATGGATCTAAGACAATAATAAAGTTAATTACAGGCACTCAAATGACTGAGGTGTTTGCTCATACTGCTCTAATGTTTTGCTTTTCAGTGGGTGACATTAAAAATAGACTCTTAATGCTACTGTTCTTCTGATATTGAAATTTTGTTTATTTTCTCACATAATATCTTACCACTGTGAATGCATTTAATAGATATATCAATAGAACACCTTGACCAAAACTGCTGAATATTATACTGTAATTATTGTCAAGTGTCTGTTGTTTTTGAAAATTATAATTTCCATGATTAACAACATATTAGTTTTTAAACATACGGTTTTAGAAATCTACTTTTGGCTGGTTTATTTATATAACTATGGAAGAAATAAAAAGATAGTTCATCACTCTATTTTATATAATATGATAATTATATTTAAATATGACTGTGGTATAATGTTACTTTTTTGTACATCAGCTTTGATTTTTTTTATAGATTATGGACCAGTTACATAGGAAGCATATGTAAATATTATGTGTATCTTTAAAAATAAAAAAAAATAATGAAATTCAGGAAATTTATGTTCAACTCCTAGATCATAAAACCTGAAAAGGGAGAATCTTCAAAGGAAGTTTTACCTATTTAACAAAAATTTTCAGGTTTTAATTAAACAACCTCCCTAGTTTTCACAATTTTAAAATGCATCAAAACGTGTGTGTGTGTGTGTGTGTGTGTGTATGTAATAAAAAATAGTGATTAAAAGTTCATAATTTATTTTTCTGAAGCTGCATTAAAGGAAGAGTTGACCTTTTAAATATATTTTTATTCATTTTAAATGTTTATTTATTTATTTTTGAGAGAGAGAGAGAGAGAGAGAGAGAGAGCGCGAGCACACGCGTGTGTATGCAATGGTCAGAGAGCCAGGGAGAGAGAGCTCTATTAGCATAGAGCCTGACATGGGACTTGATCCCATGAGCCATGATATCATGCCCTGAGGCTAAAACAAGAGCCAGATGCTTAACAGACTAAGTCACCCAGGTGCCCCAAGATAATTTTTATATTTAGTATTTAGATAACTTTTTAATTTGACTCAAATCGTTAGTTGAATAGAAAACGATTTTGCTTTGCAGTAGAATATTGAAAATCAACTCACCTTTAATGCGATCTTTATGACTATATTGAAACCAGCTGATCTTAAGTTTTCCCAGTAATATTGACAAATCACATACCCAGGTAGATGGACCATGGACTTATTCTGCTTTGGAAGCTTCTATACACTTTTATCCTCACTGTTAATTTTATTACTCCCTCCAGGATTCTTTTTGTAGATACTCAGCAGTGACTGTTTCTGTAAATGAAGCAGATCTATAAAGCAGCAGGACAGTGCAGAGATTTGATGTACAGATATGTTTAAAATATACAGAAATCTGGCTTACATAATAACTATGTTTTTGACTATTAAGAATTCATTGTTGTTCTATTAGAATGGAACTTGAGGCACTGCATGGAAGCTACAAATAATCAAGATTCAGATGTACTCTCCTAATGACTTCACAGGGTCTCTCACAAAATAGATGGGCAGTAAGTGTGAACTGAAAGTTTGTAAGAGCTATTTTTGCAAATTCTGGTCCCTTTTTCCATGCTTATGACCTCAAAGATAGAGTAAATCATTGATGAGTGGCATTATTTTTTGAGTCCTCACAATGTAATAAGCACTGAAGTAACTTCTTGTTGACAACAAATTGCAATAATCCACTCAGCTATCATTTGCCTTTATTTTGATAGCAACAGAATATATATTCCTTTGCTATATAATCCAGTTTACTTTCTAAAATAATAGTCACCTGGACATCTCCCTATCTCTTGTACTCCCTGAAGGTTAAGTCAAATGTAAAGAAACACTAGACTCAAATCTGGATCTTTTATTTACAAAACAATTGTGGGTGTGGCTTAGTATATATACATAGGTACATATATAGATGCACATATACATACATATAAAATAGGTACACACTAGTTAGGGAAATAAAATTATGATTTTATATAAAAATGCAGTATTGCTCCTATGAGCTATGTCAGTGATATAAAGAACAAAGGGATTTACAATGGCTTTCTTGTTATTTGTAAGAAGACCTTAATAGACATAAAATATTATATGTTACCTATAAATCATATATAATTATACATTACTATGTAATATAAATTATAAATGCATTTCATATAAAAATTGCAAATTTAGATTATTGTGTATGTAAAATAGGCATAAAATATTAAGGCATAAAAATATAAAAGGGTACAATTAGTTAACAAGGTTGACATAAAAAAGGATATTGAACTATGAAAGATTAACAATATCATCTTCATAAAACAATTTATGTGTCATTATTTGCTTTTAATAAATTAAATAGTTTAGACATTCATAATTATTACTATAGGTTTATATGCTACAAAAAAACTATGTTGGTTTAAAACTTTGGAAATTATGAGGGTATAATAAAAAAGAGTTAAGATGTACCACAAAATTTCTGTTACTTTGAATTGGGGAATTGACCAAAAAGATAATTTTTAGTAAACAATCTTTGGAAAGTTGAAGTAAGATGTCTTGCTGAATACTGTGAGCCAATAAGTACTTTGGTGAATCATTTTGGGGGTTGTTTTTTAACCTATCAGAAGTTAGCAACATTATTTACCTCGTATTAGTTGGACTTTTGCAGAGGCACTTCTTAAGGGATTAAGACCTTTTTGGTCAGGATATGCCATCAACAGAATATTTGTGCTTTCTTAAACCTTAGTGCAATGACAGAACAATCGGTCAAATCAATTGACTCAGTATGGAAAAAAATACTTGAGTAGGTGTTTAAATCATAAAAACAATGGGAATGATTAACTGCATTTTCCACTCATCAATTTATACTATATAAAAATGCAAACTTAGGTAGATAAGATATTTTCATAAATTTAAATACTCTATTTAAAAATGAATTTTGGTTTAGAGGATCTATTACTGCCACCTGCCACCTTCTGGCAAACTCCTAATTTTGAATAATTCTTAATTCTTAAAGGGATGAAAATAGGGGTAATTCACAACATCTCAAGAATCTGAATGTCCTCTTGAATCTACATTTTTCTCTGCATTCCTTTAATGTCCAGGTTTTTAATGAAATAGAGGTACACTAGGGTTGAAGTAAGCTGTCACATAGAAGTTGTTTTAAGAAGAACTTAAATAAAAGACAATACAATTGACCCTTGAACAAAGGGTCCACTTATGTGAATTTCTTTTGATAAATATAGCACAGTACTGTAAATGTATTTTCCTCATGATTTTCTTAACATCTTGTTTTCTCTACATTACTATATGGTAAGAACACAATGTATATTAAACAAAATATGTGTTACTTGATTTCATATTATTGGTAGGGCTTCTGGTCAACAGTAGGCTATTTGTAGTTAAGTTTTGGGGGAGTCAAAAGTTACAAGTGGATATTTGACTGGGGGGGAGGAGTGTTGGAGCCCCAGTATCTGCATAATTGAAGGGTCAACTGTATGAATATCCTTATTAAAATAGCAGTCAGTTGATCAAGCAACTCATTAAACATAATCCACCTATACTCACTTTATCAAGAATAATTGATCTATATGGAAATATTTATTATATTCCCTTTAATTTTATATCATAAAGTATGTCTTAAGAAATGATTCTTTGAAATACATCTGCATCCTATTTGTCTCTGCAAACTTAATCTTAGTAAACTATTTCTTCCCCTTTTCCAACTACATTTCTTTTTTTTCTTGAAAAAAATTTTTTTAATATTTTTATTTATTTTTGAGACAGAGAGAGAGCATGAGCAGGGGAGGGGCAGAGAGAGAGGGAGACACAGAATCTGAAGCAGGCTTCAGGCTCTGAGCTGTCAGCACAGAGCCTGACGCGGTGCTTGAACTCACAGACTGTGAGATCATGACCTGAGCTGAAATCGGACGCCCAACCGACTGAGCCACCCAGGCGCCGCCCAACTATAGTTCTGAAATCTGTCATTCTGTGTAGAAACCCTCCAACTAATAATGTGCCTGTTAATTTTCAACCACCAGACAGCATCAAAATATTTTTTGGCAACAAAAATAACTATATTGCCTTAAATTAGTTTCTTAAGCTACACTCGTGCAACATTTTCTGATTATTTTGGATTAACACTCTACATTTTAAGTATAAAAATACATGATAAAGCTTTCTTTTCCTTTATACACTTGTGAGCCTTTTTTCTACCTATAATCCTTTCTTCTTTTGTGATGCCTCATCTTTTATGACTTTCAAAATCAACTTTTCTGGAAAACTTTACTTGGTTGCTCTAGGCAGTCCAGCATTCTTGCTTTGTTTTATTTCTTTCTGTTCTTCTAGATTTCTGTAATTCTTTTGCTTGAGACTTCTACCTGGACTTTGAAATATGAGGGCAGGGACTTTGTCATTATGTGTCCACAGCATTTAGCAAAGAAGTTGCCACACTGTGATCACTTTAAGTTTATTAAAAAAAAAAAAATCCTTGCTGTTAAGAAGTAAAAGGAAATCATATGTGAGCTATAGTATTTTCATTATATAGTTGCATAGCAGTAGTAACACTGGAAAAGTAATGAACAAAATAAATCCTTTGTAACTGGATCTTTTGTTCTTATCTTGGTATATTTGTTATGAGGCATAAGGATTACAATACATGAAATTTATTCTCATGGTGAAAATAATACTTCTAACACAACTCTACCTTCATCTGCCAACTCATATGTGAATTATATATAGGGATGTGATTTTAAATGGTATTTCAAAAGACTCACTATGGTTTAGGAGAAAAATATTGCTAGGTAGTATTCTGGTGGAAAGTAATGCTGAGAAAATCATTCTGGTGTGAGTCCTGGCTATATTTTCATTAGCAGTGATAAAGAATAACAGAAACATTAAGTTGGCACATAGCTTCTGTTTACTGATATTTCAGGAGATCAAGCATGTGCATATTGTCTCTCTACATAAAGGGAAAGTCCTGGAGAATCTTATTTGTCCATGGCCATTCTGATCGGCTGAAAGGTAATAAAAATGATGGCTTGTCCTATGGCAGCCGAACAGAGTTATCAGGGAAGACATCATTGCTTCTCATGGTTTTCCTAAAAAAATAAATAAAATAAATAACAAATTCTTACGACTTCAGCTGTGAAGATGATATGTTATCTGTGTGATAGCAGCTAGATGAGTGTCCTTCTGGAAGTATCTCTGCCTTACATCAAACATGCACCATGTTTTCTTAACGAATATATTCACATGGAAAGCTTATTTGTACTCTATGTGACTTACATGTATGAATTTAACTACACTAGTTTTTATCCCAAGATGGTATGCATGTATTAGTTATCTTTCTGTAAGGGTTTCTTAATAATTGGACTCCATTCATTTTACAGTCAATTCTGTGATCCAAACCCAAGTATCAATGTCTTCAGTATTTATAGCAGTGATTTCCATTGGATTTCTCCATCTATTTCTCCCTTAATTTCTTTTGTTTACATTTTTTAATATTTATTTATTTTTGAAAGAGAGAAAGAGAGTGAATGGGAAAGGTGTAGACAGAGAGGGAGACAGAATCCCTAGGGGCTCCAGGCTCTGAGCTGTCAGCACAGAGCCCCATGCAGTGCTTGAACTCACAAACTGCGAGATCATGACCTGAGCTGAAGTCGGACACATAACCAACTGAGCCACCCAGGCGCCCTTATTTCTCCCTTAATTTCAATCTGTGGTGAATACCATCACTAGCTTATTTTGCTTATGACATCACTTTTATTATATCATTCCCCTGCTTAAAAATTTTAAATGTCTATTTTCTGAGAGATGAATTTGAAACTTTTATTTACATTTTCTCACTCCTGATCAACCAAAATCTTATCCCATCTTTACGCTTTTCTGCAGTATTCCTGTATGGAAACCAGAACCCTTACTTTCCCTAACCATTTTCTGCACATTCCTATCCCTGAACCTTATGCCATTTTTCCTTCAGGAAAGATCACCCAAGGCCTAGATAGGCTGTCCCTCCTTTGATTTTTCTATAGTACTTCTTGCTTGCACACTACTTTGGCAATAAACATCTAATAAATTCTAGAAGCAGTTTTTTTTTATTTGCATGACTTCTTTCTCAATTGTATTTAAAAGATATGGTAGAGGTTTATTATGTATCCCCACTAACTTACAATGTATCTTGTACGAAATCAATATTAATAAATATCAAAAGTTTTCACAAGGACCTCCTTTCCTTCCTCTTCATTACTTTTCCTCAAAGTCTTCCTTCCATTGGATTGATGTTCATATTCAGAGAAAGAATAATTCTGGAAACCACCTGAGAAATCCTAAATTTAGTATAGTTTATTTTGCTATAGTCTCATCCTTCCAAAATAATAAAAGATGGTGATGCTAGTGTTTTAATAATTTTAGCATCAGATTCCCTCGAGTATTTCCAGCCCGTTGCCAATTTTGCCAATTGTCAATTCGTTGCCTGCCGGCTTCAAATAGAATCTTAATTGCTTGCTGGGTACCAGTGAAACTCTGCCCTGTAGATATGGTTTCTTTGCCCGTTGGCACATGTTAAACCTCGTCAGTAGAGGGCACCAGAGGGGCACCGGCAGAAGAAGGGCTTTGCCTGTGTGCTGCCCTTGGTGGACTTCCACCGCAAGAAACTTCAGTAACACCTTGCCCGGGATAGAGAAAGGTCTGATGATGTTGATAAAGAATTTAGATTTGTTGTTTTTCCATCCTCATCCTGTTGAGTAACATCACCCTGCCGACAGCCTACATATGTGAAATTCCAAAGGAGATCCTAAAGCTTTACTGTTAGATAGAATCCTTTTTTTTTTTTTTAAAGGAAATCCCTAATATTCTTCTTTAAATTTCTTCTAGGAATATTTTTTACTGAAAAAGTCATCATCTTTACATCGTCAGCTCTTATATATTAATGTCAATACACTTGAAATACTTTTTTTGTTATTTTGTAGTCTTTATGTAAGTCAGCCCTCATTGCTTGCTGATTTGTTTTGTTTTACTGTGTTGTATTTAAATTTAACGTCCTTTTCTTTTTCTGGTTTGAAGATAGTTGACTTTGTATTTTAGCAATGTGACTATGATATATTACAGTTTGGTTTCCTTTGTATTTATGCCACTTCAGGATGGTTGAGCTTCCTAGAACTATGCATTGGTGTTTTGTAAAAGTTAGAAAAATTAGGCCCTACTTCAAATATATTCTCTGCTACTTCTCTTCCTTTGAACCTCTATTTACATGTAAATTTAGCCCCTTTAGAATATCCCACAGGTTACTAACACTTTATCCTTATTTTTGTATATTTCTTCTCTTGGCTTTAATCTGGAAATGCCTAATGCGTTGTCTTCAAGTTTACAAATATTTTCCAATGTCTGATCTACTTTAAAGCCCATGTGTATCTGTGTGCGTGTGTGTGTGTGTGTGTGTGTGTGTATAAACTTTTTTAGAGAATAACTTTTTTGATTTTAGAATTTCCATTCACTTCATTTCTCTTCTGAAATCTATCTTCTGTTAACTATTAGGTCTTTTTCTTTTCTTACAATTAAAAATGTATATTTGTGATAATTGTTGATAAGTCCTTGTCTGCTAATTCTTTTTTTTTTTAAGTTTATTTATTTAGTTTTGAGAGACAGCACAAGCAGAGAGACAGGAGATACAGAGTCCGAAGCAGGCTCCAGGCTCTGAGCTGTCAGTAGAGCCCGATACAGGGCTCAAATCCACGAGCTGTGAGATCATGATCTGAGCCGTGAGGTCATGATCTGATCTGTGAGATCATGATCTGAGCCGTGAGATCATGTCCTGAGCCGAAATAAGATGTTTAACCAACTGAGCCACCCAGGTGCTTCCCTTGTCTGCTAATTCTAATAATTGGGTTTTCTTTAGATATGCTTTAAAACACTGTCCTTTCTCTTAACTACATGTCATATATATTTTTTGTGTGTGGAGGTTTGTCATCAATTTTAGTTATATTCACATTGTGTATAAAATGACTAAGTATATTGAAGCGTAGTATTACATTGTTCTATCCATTTATCAGCCTGCAAACTCTTTCCTCTATGTAGCAGTTTGGGTGGGTAAGTAAGCTTTGAGATTCCTTATAAAAGTAAAGTTGAGTTAAATAGGAACCATGGATTTGTGGATCCTGGATGGCTCAGTAGGTTAAGCGTCTGACTTCAGCTCAGGTCATGATCTTGCGGTTAGTGAGTTCTAGCCCCGTGTCGGGCTCTGTGCTGACAGCTCAGAGCCTGGAGCCTGTGTCGGATTCTGTGTCTCCCTCTCTCTCTGCCCCTCCCCTGCTTGCGCTCTGTGTGTCTCTCTCTCTCTCAAAAGTAAACATTAAAAAATTGAAAAAAATAGGAACCATGGATTTAATGACAGCCTCTGCAACTTCCACTTTTTTGAAAATGTGGTGTGTGAGATCTTTTGGGAGAGACCTGAAAAAGTCTAGATTTGGCATGAGAAGAGTGAATCAGTATACAACGCCTGAAGTAATCAAATGAGGGTTTTCAAGAAAATAGACAAAATTCTTCTTGAAAAAGGAATGGTTAATAAAAGTGAAAGACTAGGGACAATAGAGTACTAAGGAGGGAGAGAGAATTGTCTCCTTATCCTCTTACAATAATATATATTGTGGGGGCTGTCGAGCCTAAAATCTGTAGGGCAAGCTGGCAACCTAGAAATTCAGGTAAGAGTTGTACTCTTGAGTCTGAAGCCTGGAATCTCAGGCAATAATTGTATGTTGCAGTACGAAAGTGGAATTCCTTCTTCTTTGGGAACCCTCAGGTTTTAAGACTTCAATTGATTGGGTGAAGCCCACTCACATTATAAAAGCCAATCTACCTTATTTAAAGTCGGTGATTGCAAATGTGAATCATGTATAAAATTAACTTTGCAGCAATATCTGGATTAGTGTTTGACCCAACAACTAGTGTCTATAGTCTATTCAAGTTGCCATATAAAATTAACTATTTATTATCCCTGGAGAGTCAAGGAAAATTTTATAGGGAAGATAGAAATTTAGAGGGCTCTTAAAAGAATGATTTAAATATGGGAATAGAAGATTATGGGCAGGATTTTCATGTAAAAGAAATGGCAAGGACAAAAATCTGGCAACCACTAACATTTCCAATCACATAGTGAAATTCCTTTAGGCTAATGCTTACAATTCAATTCCACCCCTGTTCAAGGTCGGCTGTCCAGTTGAGTGGAGAAAGAAAAGGCAAAATTATATACATAAAGAATCATAAAACCTTAAAAGTTGCAAACACATCAGTAATCATATGTTCCAACATTTCACTTAGGGTAGCATTTCTAAATTTTCCACCTATAATTTGAAGACCTATTTTTCTCTTGATTGTCTGTGCCTTGGACATCTAATTCTCTTATAGGGTGGATACTGTGAGGTTTGTATATAATTATTAGAACATTCTCTACTCAGAATGGCATGGCATACTGGTTAGGGCAGAACTCTGTAAGTAGTATTTCTTGGCTCTAATCCAAGTTCTAGCACTTAGTAGTAGTGTGAACATGTGTGTGTTGTATAATCTTTGTGTGTCCAGTAATATTATGTGTAACATGGGAATAGTAACCATGCCTACCTCCAGGAAATAGGGTTGTTAGAAATACCTGAGATAGTCCCAGTAAATTGCTACCATCTTGCATATATTACAATCTATATTCACTGTTGTTATTGTAATGCTAATACTAATGTAGCAATAACCCAAAAATAATAATAGAACATTATGTTGATGAAAAATGATATTTACCTGGTAGTGGGATTGGAGCGGGATTAGAGCTAATCTCTCTTTCACAAGGAAAACCTTCTGATGATCATTTCCTCTTCAAGTCTAAATGTTTTCAATTCTTTCAACTATTATTCATACAGTACTTTCCAAATCTTTATGATTCTAGTCATTCTTTAGAGTATACTACATTTGCCAATGTCCTTGAAATGAAATTAAAGTTATTCCAAATATGCCCTGACCAGAGTGCACTTCTGCAGAACTGTTTCTTTCCTTGAGAAAACTCTGACTTCTCTTTATGCATCATAAGCTTGCTTTGACTTTTTTTTTTTTTACAGCAAATTGATGGTTCTATGGAATTTATAACTAACTCCTAGGTCTTACCACATAATTCACTATTATGTCGATTTCCACTCACACTTATGAATGTGAGTGGAGTTCCACTCACTACTATCAGTAGTTGCTGTGCCCTTGATGTGTTCCAACCAAAAGCTGGAGTTTTTCTTTATTCATACAAAGCTCTACCATATTTATGACTTATTAAATAAACCATTTATTAACTTTTGCTGAATGTCCATGCTTTACCAATTCTGAGTATATTACCTTATTAGACTTTATTCCACTTGGTAGCAGTCACAGTTTGATAAGTAAAACTTCTATGCCTTAATCTAAGGCTTTTAAAACATTTGCGTGAGTTCAGGATCAAGTTAAGTCCTTGAGAACACCATCATAGACACCCCCCCCAAACTGATACTCCTATGTTTAAACTTTTGGGTTAAGGTTGTTGAAATAATAATTTATCAAACTCCTCTGCCATCTACTTCTCACTTATCTCTCTTGGACCAGTAGAATATCTTGAGATGCTTTCCAAAAGTTCCTGCCAAATGTGATTTCTAATTAAGCGAACCTAAAAGAAATGGTACTAGTATTACATGACTAATTCTTAGTAAATCTGTATGTACTACCAAATGATATCTTCTGCTTTCAATGTGCCCATAATCACTTGGTTAAATATGGAATGGGCCCCTTGAACAAAAGGTAACATTGATGGCGTTCCAAGGAATAAAACATTAATGGATAATCAGAAGAAGCTGCTCACTAGTCAGGAAAGAACTTTCTTTCTTTCTGAGCTACTTGCAGATAGATGGAGCCAAATGGTTGAGTTTCGAACAGTGAAATTTGAGTGGACGTGATATCTACTCTTCAAGGACCAAGACTTTTAAGAAGCAGTTATGGTACTTTCATGCTCTCTCCCTTTCTTTTGATTTTGATTGTAGAGAATTATAATGTTTTAGGGATTGACAGAGCTTTAAGATCAATGGGTACTGTTTTCTGAATTAAGACTAATTAAAAGTACCCAGCTCTTCAGGAACACTTTCTTTAAAAAGGTTATGTGAGGAAGAAATAAACATTTTGTGCTCCTTTATGTATTTTTTGGTTTATTTGATATAGCAGTTAAGCCAACCAAACTGATACAACTTAAATTTGTTCTAAAATTATCATGTAAAAATATTTTTAGCTCATGCTTAAAGAGCTTTAATAATGGGGAAAAAACTCAAGTAACATGCTTAGCCAGTGTAGAGCTCTGATTGCAAGTAAGAAAATTGTTTAGGTGAAATGTTTTCCTGAAGAACTTTATAAAATCCTGACCTCCTTTCAAAGTACCACTTAAATCTTTGTACAGTGAATAAGTCTATTGTCCACTTCCTAAATCATGAGCTGGTGTCTCACCTATCCCCATAAAATTAAAATAGCCCCATCTTCTGGACCAAACAACTGAGGAAGACCTGTTTTTATAGTACACAATTATCACATCCCAGATGTGGCAACTGTGACTCTCCATGAAGTTATAGTCCTCTCGAAAATAATCTGATGCATACTGTCTGGAATTCTATGGAGCAGTAAAGATCATGTGCCAATTATTTCTGGTATTTGAACATCTGAGTGGTAGATACCAACTGATTCCACCCCCGCCCCGCCCCCACCACCCAACTGTCTTTGGCACAAACCCACAAATCACCTCAAGTTTCTTCATTCAAAGTAAATGAAACAAAATATCATTCATTAGCTCTCCACTTAGAATATCTTAAACCCTACTTCTGTTAAGCAGAAGGACCCCACTATACATTACCCTGCTAGGGGAGGCCTTCCTGAAGAAAGGGATGCTTATATTTGATTGCCTAGCCAAGTCATTAAACATACCTTCACTGGCCCATTAATTCAAGCCCCAAACACTAAAAAATTGCGCTATTTTTTTCTTGACACTTCTCCTAATATCATTCTCACATATTTCCTTAACTTTTTGTCCAGGATTACTGGCCATTATTACCTTGATATTTGTGAGGTTCAGCATTCTACAAGATCACCCTCACTTCTGAAACCAATTGCAAGTGTTGAGGTCCCCAAGATTACCACAGTTTGACAAACCATTAGAAATACTCATGGAACTCACTGATAACTATTATCCTTATGGTCATAATTTATTACAGGGAAAGGATACAGATTAAAATCAGCAATGGGAAGAGATTCAGTAGGCAGGATCCAAACATGATTTTGCAATTGTCCTCTCCCAACAGAGCTGTAGAAAGTGCTAACTTCTCTGGCAATAATGTGTGAAAATATTCATAGAGTATTGACCACAAGGGAAGGTTGCCTGAGCCTTGGTGTCCAGAGTTTTATCCAGCCTTGGTCATATAGCATGATTGATGGTGCAGATAGCTAGCCTTAGGCTTCAGTAGCTCTGGAGGCTGAGCTGATACTGAGTGGGCAAAGCCCCTACCATTGTTAACATAGACTCTCTGAGGTGACTTGAGGCCCCAGGTAATCCAAAAATTCTTATTAAGCAATATGTTCCAAAGGCAGAGATCCTCCTAGAAGCTGCCTACAAGGCCAGCAGTATCTCTGGGTAAAGTTAATCCCCAACTGTGCAATGTTTACTGTGAGCTTCTCCCAATGTTGTTTAATAACAACATATGTGAAAGTTATAGAAAGCTATGTAACCATTGCTTGATTCCATCAACAAATAGCTATGGAACGGTGACTTTGTGTCAAGTTCTTTTCTATATCCTTGCTGATCTTTGGAGTTCAATTTTCTTCATATATTTTTTTCTTGGCTTGTTTTCTGAGTTTAAAAATCTCCACACACTTAAGTGAGAATACTCTACTCATGATCTTGTTAGAATAGAAGGAGGGCTTGGGGTGCCTGAGTGGCTCAGTCAGTTGAGCATCTGACTTCGGCTAAGGTCAACTTGCGGTCCGTGAGTTCCAGCCCTGTGTCAGGCTGTGTGCTGACAGCTCAGAGCCTGGAGCCTGCTTTGGATTCTGTGTCTCCCTCTCTCTCTGCCCTCCCCTCCCCTCACTCTCTGTCTCTCTGTCTTTCTCTCAAAAATAAACCTTAAAAAAGTTTAAAAAAAAATAGAAGGAGGGCTCTCCCAGCTGTAATGTCTCTCTCCCTCATGGAATTCTGCAGACAATCTGGACTAATGTTCTGCCTCATTTCCTACCACTCTCCCTCTTACTCCCCACCCAATTCAGTTTCTACCACACTTGCTTCCTAGCATTCTTTAGACACTTCTGCATCAGGGATTTTGCAACAGCTTTTCTTTCTTTTTGAAGTTCTATTCCACAGATATCTGTTTGATTCTTTTTCTCAACTCCTTCATCTCTTAACCTAAAGGTCATCTTCTCCAGGAAGGTTTTTTTTTAGTGCTCTATCTGAAACTGTAAGCCTCTTTTCCAAACTTTCTATCACCTGTTTCAATTTTTGTACTTAATATAAAAATCAACTCTTAGGATATATGAGTGCTCATTAACTGTTTCTCTTCTCAGGAGGTAGACATCAAATGCCAAGAATTTTTGTCTATTTTTTCACCATTTTATCCTGAATGTTTAGAATAGAACTTGAAGGATAATGTTCAATAGGTATTTCTTTATTGAATGAATGAATTTCTATGTATTTTCACATAAAATGTGCTATTAGACAATACTTTCCTTCTTTTTATTCAGTTGGATTCTTTTAAATGTATGTCTTAAAGTACAGCCTTTTCATTGAACCCATTTAGCCACATCTTTGAAAGTTTAAGTTAGACTAGTTTAAGCTAATCCAGACTTTGAAGTCAGCAGGATATAGATTTGAATCTGTTTTTGCATTACCAGCTGAATGACTCAGAACAGTTTAATAATTCCCACCAACACTGTTTTCTCAACTTTAAGGGTATATAATATCGATTTCACAGAGTTGTGAGGTTGTGCCATGTGATATTTTCTTAACAGATTTGTCCCTATTTTCCCCCTTTCCACTGCTATATTTTGAAATATGGATTTCATCTTTTATTTTTTAAAATTTTTTTTTAACATTTATTTATTTTTGAGACAGAGAGAGACAGAGCATGAACAGGGGAGGGGCAGAGAGAGAGGGATACACAGAATCTGAAACAGGCTCCAGGCTCTGAGCTGTCAGCACAGAGCCCGACATGGGGCTCGAACTCACGGACCGTGAGATCATGACCTGAGCTGAAGTCGGACGCTTAACCAACCAAGCCACCCAGGCGCCCCTGGATTTCATCTTTTAATGCTTCTATAATACCTCAGCTTCTGGTGCTCAAAAACCTGGAATCTTGCTTTCGATCTCTCTCTCCAGATTGTTACTATAAATTGTTAACAGGACAAGGTTGAAAATATGGAATAGAAAATACTATGAATGTGTTCCTAATGAATCCATTTGACTTTTAGTCATCAGCTGTTTTTTTTTTTTTCCTTCAAAATATTATTTAATTTTGTATGTCCTATTGGGAGTCTTTTTACCTTTCAGAAAAAAAAATATAACCAAATTTTCCCACTCTCTCTGTTTTGGTATTTCTTCATTTCCTCATCATTACTTAGAAATTTCTTGTGATTGTCAATCAATCCTACTTACACTTCGTTTTTCTCTCCTGGGATGACATTTCTCTGAGGCAGGAGACCTCATACAGAGTAGTGAGTACACCTTTTTTGGTCTTAATTTTCAGGTTCCTCTTCTAAATGCTTGCTGTATATATTTTAGTTTGACCATTTTCATTTATGGAGAACAGATAAACAATGAGATGGCATCCATTTTTGCAATGTTATCTATCAACTTTACACCATCAACTCCAGGCAATGAGTCTAGCTATTCATTGTTAATTTTTTCCCAGCAAGCATCTAAAAGAAGCAATATTTAAGCTTTGGAAAATGATGATAAGCCTCAGCTGATATTATTCTTACATTCCTGTGATATTCTCTAATCTTCTTCACATTGGTTTTGTGTCTTATTTCCATCTTATTAAATGCTATTGTGTTTCCATCTTAATATATTTTCCCAGCATTTACTTTCCACAAAGTTCTGGTGCAACTAAAATAATTATACATGTACCTTCTATCTTTTCCTCACATATAATTGCATTGCCATAAATAATTTCTGTGAGAGCACTTCAGACTGCTTGAATCATTGTCCACTTCTGAGACATGAATTAAGTGCTTTCCTTACACCTGAACTTTTCAGTCTGTCTGTCCTCCAAAAGTAGGATACATTAATTATTATGCTCAGTCTTCAATTTCATGGCTATCAAAATTCTATGATGACGAAATTACTTACTCCCTAGGTTGCCATCATGTCTTCTTCACCAAATACATTCCTTCTTTTTCATTGGTATAAAGTTGTGAGAAATGAACTAGTAAATAATTTAGTAACTTCCTCCTTTTTACCACAAAAGACCCTTTTTCATTATTTGCCCATGCATTATTGTAGAGTTTCCAGTGCATTATTGGAATGCATGGTTTTCAGTGCTTTATTTCCAAACTAAAATAAATAGGCTATGTGTTCTTATTCTTAAATATTCAATTACTTTAAAGCATTTAAAAATACTAAAAGGAAGCTAGGGACCTCCATAACTATTTTTAAAAACCTCCAGTTGTAATGTCTGCTTGTACATATTTCCAGCACTTGGGAAAATAAAATTTTAAACGAAATGGGAATTTTCAGTAGATGTCTGGAGAACATGTCTCATGGTAACTAGAATAACTTGCCTCCAAATCAGTTATGTAATCCTAGGAAATGTTAGTGATGTAGTATATTGTTGAGCATTCCTGATAGCTGATTTTTAATGTATATTTTTACAATAATAATGCTCTGTTTCTCCTTTAATCTTTCTTAAACATTGAATTCACTATGGTAAGTAATGTGGTGACAGATGACAGAGTAAGATTGCCCTCACTTAGAACTAGAATACTCTTCCTTAGATTTCACTCTGTTTCCAAGATTTCATCTTAACTGTGAATATTCTTAATATATTCTCTTCTATATCTCTTTCTACTGTATCTATTTCAAATAAACAGGACTAGATGTATATTTCCATCAACTATTTTATTCATGATATACCCATATTCATATTTATATGTCCATAAAATAAACATGTTTTATGTTTAAATGAGAATCACATTCAACTCTTTCTTGACTCACACAGCTTTGTTATCAAAAAATTTGGAGGCCACTGATTAAACTATTGCCATATTGATACTATTTCACAGTGGGGGTACAGTCAAAATTAATCACTCATTACTCTATATCTCACCTCTGCACTTTGTATCATAATCATGATGGTTTTACTGTCCTGTCTTGTAAAGTTAATCTAGCACATGCCTGCCTTTGTACTTCATTGAGGTGTCAGCAAAATTGAACTTGTGGAATACTCCCTTCTTGAAAATCTCTCTTCCCTTAGCTTTGGTGTTACCACCACCTTGTGATTTTAATTCTATGTTCATATACTCTGTCTCTTCTTACACTTGCCCTTTATGTTTTGTTTTTCCCACGACTAGTCTTTGACCTACTACTGGTCTTATTAAAATCTTATTTCTTGGCAGTTTCTTAAGCACCAATGGGTTCAAATATCATGTAAACACTCAAATCATCTTTCTTTCTTTCTTTTTTTCAAAGTTCACTTTATTTATTCTGAGAGAGAGAGAGAGAGAGAGAGAGAGCGAACGTAACCAGGAGACAGAGAGAGGGCAAGAGAGAATCCCAAGCAGGCTCCATGCTGTCAGCATGGAGCCAGATCAGGCCTTGATCTCACAAAATGTGATCATGACCTGAGCTTAAATCAGGTCAGACATTTAACTGATTGAGCCTTCCAGTTGACCCTCAAATCATCTTTCTTATGAAATTTTCTTTTATTCCTTTTCTGTCTCAGTGAGTTAAACCACCACTGATTAAGCCTCACAATTCCTGGACTGCTTTCTCTCAATGAATTCTATGTTCAATTAGCCATAATTTAATATAGATTACATGTTCTTAATATCTCTTGCATTCACTTTCTTTTCTAACTTTCACCTGCCATTGCACTAATTCAAAATTCATCCGTTTTGGCCTGGATCACTGGAATAACCTTCTAATGGATTTCATCCCCACTCTGTCATATGGAGCAGATTTATGGTTTCCAATTTCAACTAGGCCCTCAACATTACACGGCAATCCTTTTACTTGTCACTCAAGTGAATCTTGGTTTTATAGCCCTGACCTATGTACTAGCGTGAACATAGCTTTCTCCCTTACAGTGTCTAGAAGTGACTTGGGGGAATCTAACAGTGATTCTTTGCAAGTTCCTATATGGGAGTTTATAAGCTTCTGTTTCCATGTCAAATTGTCCCTGATTGAGCTGTTTGCTCACATCTGCTTCTGTACAGCTGTTTGTAAGAAGTCTTACCATTATTCCTTCCTAAAATGCCAACATTCCTGTCATGGAAATTGTTTCTAGATATTCTGAGGACTTCTCCTCTTTGGAATATTAGAATAATTCTGAGTTTGTATTGAGGCAAGAGGAATGGTATACGTCATCACCTGAGGTCCAAAGCATAATATCTAGTGTCTCTACTAGAATTTTGGAAGTTTCTGAGCCTCATAGGTACTTAATCATAGGTGCTCTCATTCAATCATTCTGCTACAAATGAAGCAGGCCTCTATCAATTTCCCTAGATTGTTCTTTATTATTCTTTCCAATCTTTAGTAGCCAAAATTTCATAACTACTTGACAGATATAAAACAGAAGATCTTCATTTTACAGAGACATGTAGAAGGGGATGGAAGGAAGAAACAGTGGTTGCACGAAAACAGAAGTAGAAAACAAAATAATGTTTGCTACCATTGTCTGAATTCATCTTTCTTGTGTCTTCTCTTGGCTTATTTTCCAAATACAGAACATTCTATTCTAAGCCTACTTATCCTTCTTTGATGTTCATTCATCACTCTCCTTACTATAAGTTGCTACTGTTCCTTCTAACTTCACAGAGAAAAAACTAGTTCCTCAGTTCACTTCATCCTTCAACAAGCATTCATGCAGGGTGTGAAGCACACTAGACTGTACTAAGTACTGTGGTTATAGATATAAGATATACATTTTTGTCCAAGAAGCTTCCAGGTAATAGGGGAAACTTTAGCCAAGAAGTAAATAAAAATGTTAACATTGCTATGGTGACAATCTATGTAGGATACAGAGGGCTTACAGGGAAGAAAGAATACAATTCTGTTTGGGATGGAAATCAAAGGCTTCATAAAAGAACTAAACTTGCAGAAGTCTGTATTTGATTACTGATATGATTTGATCATTAAATATTTATCCCACATATATGATAAGACTGTTTTAATAATTAAAGGTTATAAACATATGGAGTCAGTTTGTAACATTTCAAACCTTAGATGTATGGTTTTATAGGCAACAGTGTGTGTGAACATGGTTCTCTATATTTGTGTGAGTGTGTGAGTTTGTGTGGGAGGAGGGTGGGAGAGATGAAGACAGAAATCATTACTTACTTCCTGTTAAAATGAAGAAACAGTTTTTGTTTATCTGTTCTTTATCTAACTATGCTATGGGTGGATGCTATCAATTATATAAATATTATACAATTTGACCTAATTTTTTCTAGTCTGTACACTAAGGAACAATTTCAAGCTTTCTGTATTGTCACTTTTTTTTAGTCTTTTATTTAAGTTTTCATAGTGTACACTCTTTTATTAAAAATTTTTTTATGTTTATTTTTGAGAGAGAGAGAGAAAGCACAAGCAGGAGAGGGGCAGAGAGAGAGGGAGACACAGGATCAGAAGCAGGCTCCAGGCTCTGAGCTGTCAGCACAGAGCCCAATGGAGGGCTTGAACCCACAAACCATGAGATCATGACCTGAGCCAAAGTCAGATGCTTAACCAACTAAGCCACCCAGGTGCCCCTCATAGAGTACACTCTTAAGAAAAAGTACTATGATAAAATTATGAATGACAATGAAGATGATTATCTAAATGAATAAGTTTTATCTTAGCATTTAAAATGGTTTACAGTAGAAAGGAAAGGACAGAATAATAACTGAATGTGAAATACAGCACAGCCCAAGTTTTCTAAAATTGCAGCATTGTTGTTACTATAAAACCCCCCTTTTGAATCCTATATTGACAGAGTAGCGAAAGGGATGGAGTTCTCTTTCCCTGCCTTGGAGAATATTGCAGCCGAGGTATAAGTGAGAGGCCTTAACACCCATAATACTGATATGGTCATGGTAGAAGGTCTTGCTCAAGATTCTTTATTCACACTCACATGTACATGATTGATAGCAGCTTACAGCAATATCATTTCACACATTTATATGCAAAGTAAATGAAACTCTTACTTTCAAAGGCTATCAAGATCTTTTATGGAAGTCATTAACCTCTAAAAGAGAAAATTTTAGATTTTTGTTATTCCTTTTTGGTTATTTGGCATGATAACCTTCCTTGAAAACCTACCACTATAGGGTCTAATGTATAACATTGTGATATGGTGATTTATAATAAGAAAGTTTTTTTTTTTTTAATTTTTGTTTTCATTCCGTTTCTGGCACAGAACTCCTAAGACCCTTGGAATTTTCTGTGATAAGAAACATAAAGGTATCCTTTGTTTATGAGGTGACTTATGAAATACACTTATGGATGGGGGCTAGTTGCCAGTAAAGGCAGCCATATGATTAGAAGAAGGTTGAAGCTTTCAGTTCCACCCTGGACCTCTAGGGAGAGGAATGGGGCTAAAGGTGGAATCAGTTACCAATGGCCAATGATTTAATCAGTCATGGCTCTGTGGCAAAGATTCCATAAAAATCCAAGAGGACAGTCTTTAGAGAGATTCTGGTTGGTAAAAACATCGGGATTGGGGAGCATGACTCATTTCTAGACAATGTGGAAGTTCTCTGTGCCTTTCCTCCCTACTTTGCCTAATGCACCTCTTTCATCTGGCTGGCTGTATCCATTATCCTTTATCCATTATCCTTTCATAATAAACTAGTGATCTAGTAAGCAAAATGTTTCTCTGAGTTCTGTTAGCTGCTCTCGTAAACTAACTGCGCCCCAAGAGAAGATCTTATGAACCTCTGATTTATATCCAGTTAGTTAGAAGTACAGGAAACAACCTGGGCTTGCTACTGACATCTGAAGTTGGGTGGGGGACAAGACAATCTTGTAGCACTGATTCCTTAACCTATGAAGTTTGATACTATCTCCCTGTAGTTAGAATTGAGTTGAATTCTCAGTCATCTAGCTGGTGTCTGAAAATTGGTTGGTATGTATGGGGAAGCCACCCCCTGCCTCCATCACAGAAACATTGAAATTGGATCCCGGAACCCAAAAAAATAGCATCTTCTATATTTTTGAGTAAAGGTATATTATTCTGGGTTTGGTTAGGAAACCAGAACTGCTGAAAGGATTGGGAGAATAATGTGACTCAATAGAAAATTTGGGACTTACATGAATGTGGGAAGAATGGGTGGGGTGGTGGAGTTGGTAGATGGAGGGATGGTGATAAAGGTCAGGGGGTTCAAAAACTAGCCACTGATGACATTAGCCTGAAGCTAATAAGAGGATTCCAAAGTCAGTTGGGAAGCTTATGCAATTCCTGGAAAAGATCTTGTGAACTTTATCAGTCTTCAACAGAGAAGCAGGTGATCAGGAAGCAGTCTGGGAAACCTCAGTGAGTGGTCATCATGACCTTCTGAGAGAATTAGAACTTCTTCCAAATCTGTGAGTTTCATTTATGGTTAAACTCAAATCTGGAAACATGCATAGAATGGTATTCTGGGAAATAGTTCCTGACTTCTCAGCAAGAGTCCTTAGGAACGGGTGCTAGCAGTGCAAAATGAACAACTAGTGTTCCAGCAAGTGTGAGTAATGTGTTGTGAGCAAGGCCTGATATTTGCTAATCAATAATAAAACACTGAAATTTATTTTCTGGCAAGAAAGTGAAAAGTTTAACTGGATTTTAAATTTTGCATAATTTTTCATCATATTTCATAGTTTGAAATTGCATGGCTTATAAAGAATGTTACAGGTTTTCTTCATCTTGTAAGAAACCAAACACAAATAAGCTAGTATACTGAATAGCATTATACTGGAAAATATTATTTATCTAACAAAATTTTTTTAAAAATATTACCTTGGCACATTTAAATATATCAACTTCTTATTTGGTTAAGTTGATAATATGATGAAACCATATTGATTCTGCTTGTCACTAAACTTATTATGGTAAGAAGTTATGTGTGCATTTTTCTACCTATAAAATCCAGTGAAAGTGCTATTTCTGTTTTCAGAAGCTTTTTCCTGAGCATACATGTATGTGTCTCTGTGTGTGTGTTTCTATACATATGTCTAGGTATGTAGATGTATGTGCATGTGTATATAAATATATTCTTCAAGCTGATGATACTTCTGTCTAAATTACTAGCTAATTATAGTAATATTTTTTATTTACAGCAGTTAAACTCCTTTCATAAACACTGTTATTATCTGTACTCTTGAGCCAAGTCCAATACCCTGGACTAGTCAAAATGCATTATTTTTAATATTCTCAGTATTCTCAGTGGTAAAGTAGTGATATTTTTTTCTATGAAAATTGTGCCTTTTGGGCATCAATGTTTTTCAGCTTTAAATAAGACAAAATTGATTTTGTTGCAGTAGCCTGTGTGTGTGTGTGTGTGTGTGTGTGTGTGTGTGTGTGTGTAGACCTATGTTAAGTTACTTTTTAAATTAAATGTCAAACCCAGCTTTGCACTGGAAACATAGTGCATGCTTGATGTTTGAGGAAAAGCTGTCAGCTTGTCTCTTCCTGTCAAATTGCCAGCTGCCTCGTAGTGATTAGTTTAGGCTAAAGGATCACTGTTGGGCAGAACTTCGTATCACAAATGGCTCAATATTATGTGACTGGAGGGGGGAAATGTGACAACCTATTTGTCTTTAGGAGATTGAATTTTATACTTTTAATTATTTGAGGTTATTTTAGGTGCTTTTCTTATAAATGTACTTCATAAATCAGAAATCCTATTCAGAATTAGGCATGAAAAGGACAGTTGAAACCTTTCTGACTCATAAGTCCTGTGAATCTTAGTGTCCGGTGTAGTTGGAATGGAAGGTTTTTATTCTATTTGGAATGGCCATATTTTATACTAATACTTTTTACATTTGGAAAATTTCAAGCCAGAATGTAATTGCTGGCCAGTTACACAGAGCTGGAGAACTGGACCTTGTCTCAGTTATTTAGAACAACTCATTCCCTGTGGTGATGGTATTGTGTGAGTTTGTGTGATCCTCTAATAAACTAAAAATCAGGAACAACCATCCGGATAATTAAGGCCATCTACTTCCCCCAGAGTAAACAAACCAAAAGAAAAAGAGAGGCAACATTATTGGCATTTCCCCCAGTCAGTAACCCAAAAGAGCATAGACATGGCTTCAACTATTAGGACAGCTAAGGGAAAAGCAGAGTTTGAAACTGAAATGAGTGACATAAAGGTGAAAAGGGGATTCATTCCCTGAGGCAGTACCCAGCATCAGTGTTGAAGGCATTTTGAGGTAGCAGCTGCAGTGCTCAGGGGCATTATTGGGGTCCTATTTTGTCTTAGAGTCTTTTGTTCTATTAACATGGTTGCCCCAGGTTTCTTTTGGTTAGAAACTAGTAAAAGTTTCTTTTAGTTAGAAACTAATAATATTAGTTTATCTTTTTCCGTCCCCATACTTTTAATCTTTCTGTATCCTTATGTGTAAAATTGGATTTTTAAAAATCTAGTCTGATAATATTTGACTTTTTTGGAGCATTTGGTCCATTTACTTATCATGTAATTGCTAATAGATTTGCATTTTTATTTATCTAATTTGAATTTTGTATTTGTTTTACTTGCTCTCTCTCACTCTCTGCCTCCTTTGGGGTTGATTACTTTTAATCTTCTCATTATTTTCCCTTCTCCTATTTTGGAATGTATATATCTGCATTAGATTACTCTAGAAATTACATTACAAATATCAAACTTCTCAAACTCTAAAGTGAAAGAATGCCTTTATTCTCCTCCTCAGAAAAAATAAAAAAAACATACACACACAAGGATTTAGACCCATTCATCATTCTATGCAAATGCTGTGTAACTGATTATATATTTTTATCCTGTAATATACAGTTATTTCATGAAGTCAGTAATTATTCACTCATACTTTTATCCCTTTTTGTGCTTTTCCTTCCCTCCCAACGTATTTTTATCTGAGACTACTTTGCTTCTGAGTCATGTATAGATAGCGGATTTATTTGGTAAGGATCTGTTAATGGCAAACTGTCAGTTTTTGTTTGAAAAAGGTCTATGAAGGCAGCCCATGATATCTAACCAAAAGTATTTTGTTTACTCCATTTAAAACATTTATAGGGATCAAAGCAAGAGATGGAATGGAAAACTCTGGCTTGTAGCATAACCCATATTCTCTTCCCATCCCCAGCTTTGTCCCTCAGCATGAGGATTCTTATGTGTGCACACCCCAGTGTGCATAGAAGAGTGAAGCAGGACCAGAGAAGGGTCTTAGAAATCACAGGGCCCATGGCAAGGCTCCCAACTGACCTAGTCTAAGGGGGGCCTATTTATTTTGTGTTCATTCTTGGAAGATGTCTTCATACTATTGAATTTCTTCTGTTTGTCAGTTCAGGAATCTATCCCTGCTGTCCATAAGTCAGCTCTCAGCCTAATGCCACTCATTTGAAGGTAATCTGGTCTTCTTGCCTGACAAGATTTAGCCTTTCCATTTGCTTTCGACTTTCTAGTTTCACTATGATGTGTTTAGTTATGGATTTCTTTTTATTTATTCTGTTTGGGGTTTATTGGGCTTGCTGCGTCTGAAGATCGGTGACATTAGTCTTCTCAGCAATTAATTGATATATTTATGTATAGTTGACGCACAGTGTTACATTAGTTTCAGGTGTACAACATAGTGATTCAACAACTCTCTACATTATGTTATGCTCACCACAAGTATAGCTACCATCTGTCACCATGCAACACTATTATAATATTGTTGACTATATACCGCAATTATTTCCTTAAATGTTGCCTTTAGCCCATTTCATTCATTCAACCATTATGTTTTTATTGTTTACCAATAAATACTCCTTTAGGCACCAAGAATATGTGTCTGAGCAAAAACAACTAAAAAAAAAATTACCTGCTGTAGTGTCCACTTGCATTCTACTGAGCAAAGACAAACCATGCATATACAATAAGGCAAAATCCAGAGGACTTAATAAGAATTATGAAGAAAAAATAAAGCAGGAAAGAGGGCAGAGAGTGTCATGGGCACAGTTGCAATGTAAAAACTGTATTCAGAGAAAGCCTCAATAAAAGGGCGATATTTGAGTACATGGAAGAGGCAAGGGAGTGAGCCTTCACATTACTTGAGAAGAAAGAGGGATTCACAGGTTTAACAGTCCTGGTGTGGGAAGAAGTCTACTGTGTTCACAGATATTTAAGGAAGCTGACTGGGCTTATGCCAGGTAGTATTTGCATTTCATCAATCTTTTCCAGAATAGCACACCAAAGTCCTTATCTATGGAAGAAAACAATAGAGGGGTGCTGGGGTAGCTCAGTTGGGTAAGCATCTGACTCTTGATTTCATCTCAGGCCTTGATCTCATGGTTTGTGAGACTGAGCCCTGTGTGGGGCTCCAGACTGACATCAGGGAGCCTGCTTGGGATTCTCTCTCTCCTTCTCTGTGCCTCTCCTTTGCACCTGCACACACACACACTCTCTCAAAATACATAAGTTTAAAAAAAAGAAGAAAAAAAATAAAACTGTTCATTTTCAATGAAGAGGTACACTAAATACAGCATTGCTATTGTCCAAGGAAGTGCTGCAAACACTGATACATATCCTACCTACACACATAGGCCATCTCCTTTTTTGTTGTGTGACTGAAAATTGCTTCACGATACATATCCTACCTACACACATGAGGCCATCTCCTTTTCTGTTGTATGACTGAAAATTGCTTCACGATGGCGGATGATTTAACCATGTGACATGGAGCAATATGGCTTATATTCTAATGACTATTCCTATATAATTGGATCTAATCTTAAAGTATGGAAAATGTTATCCCACCAAGTAAATGTTCTTATAGGTAAAACATACATTTAACATGCAGGCAACACAATTAAAAACTATTTTGGAAATTAAGTTTTAGGAATGATTTTTCTCCTTTGGATAGAAATACATACTCTTTTTGAAACTTGGTTTATATCTTTCAATCAAATTTAGCTCTAATGTGACTTAGAAGCTGTATAGAATCTGTGTCAGGATTTGCAATGCTGTGCAAAGATTTGTCTGCTATTGTTTTTCTCATCTTTGATGGAGTTAGTGCTAATTAAAATCCTGCTAAACACTTTAAAAGAATTGTACTTGGGGAAAAGTTTTATCATCTTAAAAATATTAACTACAATTATATATTATTTTAAATTTTAATTATATGCTTTATGTCTTGTGGCAATGACTTACAGAATCTTCAGAGACATGAGATGAAAGGTGTTCTTGCAGGTCAACATTATTTAACCAAGGGAATGTTTCTTTTTCTTACCTGGGAATATGCATTTCATAGAATCATAAGCAAGAGAGGATCCCTGTCCCAAACTTATTGTTCTTATTGCTTTATTTAAACTTTTGCCTTGGCAAAGACCTTACTCTACATCCCTGGGCATGCTACTAGGATTCTTTAGGCTTCTTTGGCTGGCTTTTTAATCTTTTTCCTATATATTCATCCTTAGAGGTTTCATATTTCACAGTAACATCTATACGGTGATGATTCTGTGATATCTATGTCTACTCAATCTATGTCTACTCAAGATTCACCGCCCCCCTTCTGGAGACCCATATATGAAACTATTTATTGATCATCTCTATTTTGATACCTCAAGATTGTCTTAGGTTTACACAGTCCAATTTATTTTATTCCCCAAATCCCCCTTCTCCTCCTCTGTTTCTTTTTTTTCTTTTTTCAAGTTTTATTTAAACTCCAGTTAGTTAATATGCAGTGTAATGTTAGTTTTGGGTATAGAATTTAGAGATTTATCACTTACATACAACACCCAGTGCTCATCACAACATGTGCCTTCCTTAATACTTGTTATTCATTTCATCTATCTCCACTCAAGCACCCTCCATTTGTTCTCTGTAGTTAATTTTTTTTAATGTCTATTGACTTTTGACAGAGAGGGAGACAGAGCATGAGCAGGGGAGTGGCAGAGAGAGAGGGAGACACGGAATATGAAGCAGGCTCCAGGCTCTGAGCTGTCAGCACAGAGCCCAGCACGGGGCTCGAACTCACAGACTGTGAGATTGTGACCTGAGCTGAAGTCCGACGCTCAACTGACCGAGCCACCCAGGCGCCCCTTGATCTCTGTAGTTAAGAGTCTGTTTTCTGGTTTGTCTTTTTCCCCCCATATTCATTTGTTTTGTTTCTTAAATTCCACATGGGTGAAATCATATGGTATGTGCCTTTTTCTGACTATCTTTTTTTGCTTAGCATAATGCTCTCTAGCTCCATCCACATTGTCGCAAATGGCAAGGTTTCATTCTTTTTGATGGCTGAGTAATATTCTACTATATCTACATATACCACATCTTCTTTAAGCCATCCATCTGCTGATTGACATTTGGGCTCTTTTCATAAATTGGCTATTGTTGATAATGCTGCTATAAACATCAGGATGGATGTATCCCTTTGAATATCCAATGGAAAAAAGACAGGCTCTTCAAGAAATAATGTTGGGAAAACCGGGTAGCAAAATGTGAAAGAATCAAACTGGACCACTTTCTTATACCATACACAAAAATAAATTCAAAATGGATGAAAGGCCTAAATTTGAGACAGGAAACCATCAAAATCTTCAAGGAGAAATAGGCAGTGACCTCTTCGACACTGGCAGTAGCAGCTTCTTACTAGATATGTCTCCTGAAGCAAGAGAAACAAAAGCAAAACTTAACTATTGGGACTACGTGAAAGTAAAAATTTCCTGCATAGTGAAGGAAACAATCAACAAAACTAAAAGGCAACCTTTGGAATGGGAGAAGGTATTTGTAAATGACACATCTGATACAGTGTTAGTATCCAAAATATATAAAGGGCTTGTAAAACTGAACACCCCCCAAAACAAATAATCCAGTTAAGAAATGATCAGAAGACACGAATAGACGTTTTTCCAAAGAACGTCTCCAGATGACCTCCAGCCATGAAAAGATGCTCAGTATCACTTATCATCAGGGAAATAAAAATAAAACTAAAATGAAATATCGCCTCACACTAGTTAGAATGGCTAAAATTAACAACACAGGAAATAACAGGTGTTGGCAAGAATGCAGAGAAAAGGGAACCCCTTGCACTGTTGGGTGAAAATGCAAAGTGGTGCAGATTCTTTGAAAAACAGTGTGGAGGTTCCCCAAAAAGGTAAAAGTAGACCTACCCTATGATCCAGGAATTGTACTACTAGGTATTTATTTTTCTCTATTCTTTATTTTGGTGAGTGGCATTACTAGCTACTATGAAATTTGAGTGTAATAGATCTTTTTTCTATTAAAAATTTTTTAAATGTTTATTTTTGAGAGAGAGAGAGAGAGAGAGAGAGAGAGAGACAGAGTGTGAGTGGGGGAGGGGAAGAGAGAGAGGGAGACACAGAATCCGAAGCAGGTTCTAGGCTCTGAGCTGTCAGAGTCCAATGCGGGGCTCAAACCCACGAAACGTGAGGTCATGATCTGAGCCAAAGTCTGATGCTTTACTGACAGCCACCTAGGCACCCGGAGTGTAATTTAGTTTAACTATGCTTTATTTATCTATCCATATTAAGAAGCACATGACCTTTTCAAAGAATAACTTTATTTTTAAAAGCTTCACTGAACTACAATTCACATACCATACAATCCATCCACGTAGAGTATACAATCCAATGGCTTTTAGCCTGGTCGAAAGTTGTGTGTCCATCACCACAGTCAATTTAGAATGCTTTTATTATCCCCCCAAGGAAATTTATGCCACAATGTGGTCAGCCACCAATCCTATTTGTCACAGCCCTAGGCAACCATGAATCTACTTTTCTTCTCTACAGATTCATCTTCTCAGGATGTTTTATATAAATACAATCATACAATATATGACACTTTGTGATTGGCTTCTTTCATTTCATATATTGTTTACCCATGTTGTAGTATGTATCAGTATTTCATTCCTTTTTATGTTTGGATAATTTGTGTATAGATATACCATATTTTATTTTCCATTCATTTACTCATGGCATTTGCGCTGTTTCCACTTTTTGGCATTTATGAATAGCACTGTTATAATTATTCATGTACAAGTTTTTGTGTGGAGATACATTTTCCTTTCCTTGAGTGTATACATAGAGTTGTAGATTCACATGGAGCTCTGTGTCTAACCATTTCAACAACTGCCAGATGGTTTTCGAAACAGCTGTAGCATTTTTCATTTCCACCAGCAATGCATGAATGTTCCAATTTATTAAAATCATCCTGAGTTTTTAATACTTGTCTTCTAGGTTATAGTCACCCTCCTGAGCATGAAGTGGTATCTCATTGTGTTTTTTCTTTGACTGAAGTATAGTTGACATACAATGTTACATTAATTTCATTATGGTTTTGATTTGCATTTGCATGAACGCTAATGATTCTGAGAATCTTTTTTATGTGCCTATTTGCTTTTTGTATATTTTCTTTGGAGAAATGTCTATTTAGCTCCTTTGCTCATTTTAAAATTGATTTATTTCTCTTTTATTTTTGAGTTGTAATCGTTCTTAATATGTTCCAGATGTAGGTACATGTCATATATATCAACCAAAAATAGCCTCTATGTATTAGCCCCTAGGTTGTTTATTTCTTCACTGCAGTTTGAGACTTGTTACTTCAAAAGCCCACTGGTGCCCAATTCTAACTGACATGTACGTTAATTTTTTTTAATAGCCAAACAGACCAGTTTTTAGCCATTGAGAGCCTACTTGCTTTGCATAGCTCACAAGACCTCACCCACATCTGCTAGCAATAGATAAGATAAATTCAGGTCTATAAAAACATCAGTTGCTGTTACCATTAGAGTTCTGCAATGCAGAGATTCCCCTCTGAGCAACTGGGAGTTTCCTTCCCCACCTCCCTTTCTGAGTAGCAACCCCCACACTGTAGCCGGCATAACCCAATGAAGTTCGTATGTGCCACTGCCACTCCTTGATCATACCATGTTTCTTGATCAGCTCCTAAATGCCTCCAAACCCCTGTTGTACCTTATCAGATAAAGGACTTGCAAAAACTTTTTTCCTATTCTGTTGGTTGTCTTTTTACTTTCTTGATGGTGTCCTTTGAAACACAGAAGTTCTGAATTCTGATGATGTTCAGTTTATGTTGTTGTTTCTTGTGTTTTGTATCATATCTAAGAAAACACTGCCCAATCTGGGGTCAGTAAAGCTTATACTAATACTTATACTATGCTAATACTGATACTTCTATATTCTTCTAAGAGTTTTATAGTTAGCTCTTCTATTTAGGTGCAAGTTCATTGTTTGTTGATGTCGGTTGTCCCAACACTATTTGTTAAAAAGATGATGATCTTTTTTATTTCACTTGTATTGCTCTTCTTTCCCCATTATTAATCACTGTTCCTTTAGTTCATTTCATTTATATGCATTCTTTCTAAATTTATATAAAATTATTCCCTAATTAACTTATATTTGTTTCATTCTTTCCAATTTTCTGTAATACAGTCAACGATCTTTTTCAAATGAAAAATTTGATTATGTCCCTCTTTTGCTTAAAATCTTTCAATTTTCCCTATTTCAGACACAGTACCAATGACTTAGTATAACATACAGGTTTTCTCTTGTCTCCCACACTTCCTGTCCATGTTGCAACTATATTTTTAGTACTTCAGGGGCACCCCCTTTCAATTCTGCACCTTTTCGTATGGAAAACTCTGTCTGTGTTCTTTAGTTCAAGCTTAAACATCAAATATTTGAGAAAGATTTACTTAAACAGCATAAGACAGTTGGTTGCTCCCATGGATTTGGAACTTGTCCTTTCATGGTTTTTATCGTAACATAGTATAATTGTCTGATGATTGTCTTTCCTTCTCTAGTTTGTAAAGTCAGTAAATGTTAAGACTTCTTTTTCACTCTGGTGTTTTCAGGGCTGAGCATAGTGTTGGGTAAAAGGTAGACATTAAATTACTTTTTCCGGGGCGCCTGGGTGGCGCAGTCGGTTAAGCGTCCGACTGCAGCCAGGTCACGATCTCGCGGTCCGTGAGTTCGAGCCCCGCGTCAGGCTCTGGGCTGATGGCTCGGAGCCTGGAGCCTGTTTCCGATTCTGTGTCTCCCTCTCTCTGCCCCTCCCCCATTCATGCTCTGTCTCTCTCTGTCCCCAAAATAAATAAAAAACGTTGAAAAAAAAAATTAAAAAAAAAATAAATTTCTTTTTTCTGTGTTGAATTATTATTATTTTTTACAAAGTCAATAAAAAAATAAGAGCCCCGTTTGAAAGACATGACACGGAGTGCTGTAGAAGCAAGAGTATTGATTATTTAATGAAGAATAAGATTGCTACTCTCAATTTATTGTGCAATTGGCCATGCTAGATATAAACTCATGAAGTATGATGAACAATAAGCCATTTATATATTTCCAGAAAAAGTGTTAAAGATGTATAGCCCTTGCTTTTGAATAAAATTAGAGCAGCTTCATATTAGGCAGTTATATCTATTGGAAGGCAAAAAGACGAAGAGTTAGATAATGACAATATATTATGGTAATTGGAGTGATCTCATTTGTAGGTCTATTAGCAGGGACTGAGCTAGTTTAAATATCTATGAATCTGGGGTATACTTGGGAAAACAAATGGCAAAATATATTTAGCAACTGGATAGTAAATAAATTAAGAAAATAAAAAATGAGTATCAAAATGAGTTGGCATGTTACTATGAGTAACTTGTCTACATTTTTTCCTGATATTTAGAAGCAGACAAACTTGTAACATTACAAAACACCTCAGTAAAATATAGATACTTTAAAAGTTGTAGAGGTGATGCAGGTTAATGGTAAATCTCAGTTGCATTGGTAGATAATTAGATCTCAGGATCCTTTACTGTGTGGATTAACATATAGCAAAGCCTTATATTTCAGACTGGCTTTTACTTTAATCATTTTATGCCATTGGGTAGAAATTAACTAGGAGTTGAATGATGGTGACAGTTTAATAGCTTTAGTAGTTTAAGCCTATTTAAATAATTATACAGAGGAGGTTCTCTGAAAAAAAATCCATAATTTACAAAATCATAATTGTTGCAAGATACTTTTCTTATAGGTCCTCCAATATTGTAAAGATATGTATATATATATGAAATCTTGACACAGCAAAGGTAGTTTCTTTCTAACATTCTCAAACTTAGAACAATTAGCTTAACTTGTTTTTGAATCAATAAACTGTTATCTTGATTGAAACAATTCTCAACTATTTGCCATCTAACTTTCTTTGGAGGAACAATTAGTAAGAAAATAGAATTACTTCAGAGAGACAGTAATGTCATATTTAGGAAAAATTCATGGGTGATGTTATTCTCTGTGCTCACATAGGTTTTAGGAAGGCAAGTGTTTTCCTTCTTGACTACCTCAACAACAGTTTTGAATAAACGATATTTTCCCTGAAAATAAAATTAATCTATGGAACTTTACAAAATGCATGTTGCTGGCCAGCAGCACTATACATATAAATGATGATGAATGAATGGGAGGTCATCTCAAAAGCAATACACCAGCGGAGACCTAGTTGACACGTTGGTATAGGTTTTCCTGCCACAACCTATTACTGTTTTATACTTTTCCTTGATCCAGTATTATTTCCCCTCTCCGAAGACTACAACTTGGGTTCAGCTGTACCTCTTTAATAATGTCACATTTTTAATTTTTATTTTTATTTATTTTGAGAGAGAGAACACATGAGTGGGGGAAGGGCAGAGAGAGAGAGGGAGAGAGAGAATTCCAAGCAGACTCCACACTATCAGTGCAGAGCCCGACATGGGGCTTCATCCCTCGAACTGTGAGATCATGACCTGAGCTGAAATCAAGAGTTTGACACTTAACTGATTGAACTGCACAAATACCCCCAATAATGTCATATTTTAAGGAATGACTCAGATGAGGGAGCTATTACGGAGTTTAGGTATTCATATAAAAATCATAGGGTATGAAGATAATAAGTAATATGATAATGTCATAGCCCCCTCAAGGAATCCTACAATTAAGTACAATAGATTATAGGCAGTTCCAGACATAGGATAGATATCTAAAAATATGTGATTCCTATATTTCAAACATTCCCAGGCTGACAGTTATTTCCAGACAAGCTTATTTTAAAATATAATTCTACCTTAAAATAATAAAAATATAAACCACAAACAAGAAAAAAATATTTGCAAGTTGCATCAACCATAAATTAGAAAAAAATTGCAAGTTGCATATCTAATAAAGGACTTGTATCCAGAAAATATAAAAAGCTTTCAAAATTTGATAAGAAAGCAAACTAATATAAAAATGAGTGAATTATGTGTAAATACACTTCATCACAAAAGCAAGTATCACATAAACACACAAGAAGATGCTCAATATCATTAATCATTAAAGAAACACAAATTTTAAAAAATGAAACATTACTGAACATTTACTAGAATGTCTGAAATTAAAGACTGACCATAACAAGCGATGGCAAAGATGTGTAAAATGTAACTCCCATACACTGCTGGTAAAAATGCAAAATGCTACACCTACTTGGGAAAATATTCTGGCAGTTTTTAAAAAATTTATATGGACACATACTATATGGCCCAGCCATTCCATTCTTAGGTATTTACCTAAGTGAAGTGAATGCATATGTACATGAAGACTTCTACATGAATATTCATAACAGCTTCATTTGTAATAGTCAAAAACAAGTAAATGGATAGTCATTCTTTGGTACATACATACAGTTTAATATAAAGGAATGAGCTATTGATATATGCAACTTGTACGGGTAATAATATAATTATGCCAAAGGAAAAGAGCTGCACACACACAAAGAATAATTGTATGATTCCATATATGTAATATTGTGGAAAATGAAAACTAATATAGAAAGCAAATAAGTAGTTGCCTGGGAAAGGGGGTGAAACTGGATAAAAGTGCAAAGAAAGAAGGAGAAAGACTGGTTTACAAAGGAGTTGGGGAAAACTTGAAAGTAATGAATATATATACATACATGTATGCATTTATATAAAAACTTTGGAGTGTTTATACATATCATTGGCCTATTTATTTAATGTTTATTTATTTTTGAGACAGAGAGAGAATGGGGGAGGCTCAGAGAGAGAAGGAGACACAGAAGCTGGAGCAGGCTCCAGGCTCTGAGCTGTCAGTGCAGAGCCTGATGCGGGGCTCGAACCCACAAACAGTGAGATCATGACCTGAGCCGAAGTCGGATGCTTAACTGACTGAACCACCCAGGGGCCCCCTCATTGGCCTATTTATATTAGGTAGCTATATATATTATTCTATATAGCTATATATGTATATATAATCTTGATTGTGGTGAAGATTTCAACAATTTATTAAATTGTACCCTTTAAATATGTGCGTTTTATTCTTTTCAGAAATCTAGTTTTACCTATATCCACACTCTTTTGCATTAAACGCTCGTTTGAGTTAAACACTCTTAAAAGAGCTAAACACTTTTTTTAATCTTCAAAATTGTTTCCACATGATATCTTTTTAGTGGGTGTTTTGTTTTTATTTGTGGGTTCAATTATCTTTTGTAAAGGAAATTTCTCCAGGCCTCATTACTCCGAAGGTAAATTATACCTTCAGGTATTTCATTAGCAGTTTACCTCCCCAGTAGATTGACTTCAGAAACCTGGTGATTCTTTGGAGTTTTCTTCCTCTGTCTAGAGCAGGGAGTGGCAAACTTTTTCTGTAAAGGGCCAGATGGGAAATATTTAGCTTTCCAGGTCATGCATGCAAGGTCTCTGTTGCTGAGCTGCTGCTCCCTTTTCTCCTCTTCCTCCTCTCCCTTCCCCACCCTCTTCCCAACCCCCTCTAACTCCTCTTCCTTTGCTGTCTCCTCCTACTCCTTCTGTACAACCCTTTAAAAACATACACACCATTTATAGTTGTTGGCCATTCAGAAACTGACCATAAGCTGGTCTAGGCCTGTAGGCCATAGTATACTAATTCTCCTTTTAAGGACCAAGTCACGCACATTAACAAGTTTGGTGGAATTCTTTTAGCTGCCATTCCTTTGCTTCATGTCATCACATGCTGGTTCTCCAGGGCCTTGGCTTGAGCCTTTCCTACCATTTCCTTTCCTCCTCTGCTGTTGCCTCTGGAAGGATGGTGAGCTCTATATCTATTCCTTTGTCCTCAATCCTGCCAGCTTCTGCTTGAAACTCATTTGGGGGCAATGCCCAAACATGTCTGCCTATAACTTTTTAAAAAACTTTTTGCAATGTTTATTTATTTTTGAGAGAAAGAGCATCATAAACAAGTGGGGGAGGGGTAGAGAGAGGGAGATACAGAATCTGAAGCAGGCTGCAAGCTCTGAGCTGTCAACACAGAGCCTGAGTCAGGGCTCGAACCCACTAACTGTGAAATCATGACCTGAGCCAAAGTCGGATGCTCAACTGACTGAGCCACCCAGGTGTCCCTGCCTATTACTTCTCAACTAGTCAAACCTTGTCTGAAGGCTCCATTAGATGTTACATAGATAAGAGTAGGTCACCCTGCAAATTCAAATACTGATTACACTGTTTCCTTTTTAGTTCTGACCTGACTATACATTTCTGGATGGCTTCTAGATTTTATGGTAACTCAGATTCTTTGCTATTATTGTCATGTGATTACTAAACTCTACTTGGCTCTTTGTTTATTTAGTATTTAGCATAAAATTTATCATTTATGCCACTGAAGTTAATCTTTCATCTGAAGCTGGAGAAATTACTGTACATTTCAAGTTTCTTTTGTGTGAACAACATAATAGAGGGCTTAGATGCTAAAAAAAATTTTTTTAAGTTTACCTAGAGCTTTTATCTCTAGGCAGAATGTACACTTGCCAACAGGGTGAATGGTTTGGAGCAGATTTAAGTTAACAGTTGTGACATTATAATTGGAACCATCACTCTGAAACCTCCTGTGCTATTGCTGAAACTGATTTTCCAAGACATCTCCCCTTTGATGTTCAAAGCCCTCATTTACTATTTGTTTGCCTTAATTTGGACCTTTGAATCCTTCCTTCCCCAAACCCATGTAGTTTATCAGGTATGCCATATGTATCTTAACCCCTATTACAGATATATGTTGTGCTATTTTACCTGGAGTTTCCACATGCCTTTAAGATTAGCAAATACAAGCAAGTATGGGACTGAACAGGGCTCAGAAATTTTACATAGCATGTGAAAATATCAGGAGGACTTTTGTTACATTTATAATTCTGCCTGGCTAAGAAAAATATGAATACAATTGTTTCTATTGTAGGTATATCTGTCCTCAATATTGAAAAGGACCTTTCTGTTTCTATATACCCTTCTGTAGTAATTTCATCTTTGACCAAAGTTTTTTTTTCTATTTATGATTTTTCAGCTCCAGATACAGTAAATCACTTGAATATGGAAGGAAAGCATTGTTACTATTCATGTATATTCTAATTGATCTCTTAAACACTAGTTTACTTGCTTTTTCCTCAAAATAACTATGCAGGATCACAATAAATGCCACATTTGTATGGCTAATAATTTTTCTCTCTGTAGTAAAGACCTGTCTCTAGTAGTGAATATCTGTCAAAATTTCAGCTGGGCATACCTTTAAAAATATCCATTTAGTATAATATCATGAAAGTAAACACTGATTATACGAAAACTACACATGCTAATTTATAATGTTGGACACTAGTGGATAAAAAATTACTGAGTACAGGGGCACCTGGGTGGCTCAGTTGGTTGAGTGTCTGATTTGGGCTCAGGTCATGATCTCACAGTCTGTGGGTTTGAGCCCCACATCGGGTTCTGTGCTGACCGCTCAGATCCCAGAGCCTGCTTCAAATTCTGTGTCTCCTTCTCTGCCCCTCCCTTGCTTGAGCTCTGCCTCTCTCTTTCTCTCTTAAAAAAATTAATAAACGTTGAAAATAATTTAAAAAAATAATGAGTACATGTAAGGTTTTTAAACACCTATCTTTATTAGAGAGGGAGGTTGGGAAGGTGGTGGAGTCAGAGAACCCTAAGCTCACCTTAACCCATGGATATACAGCTAGATGACACCCAAAATGATCCAACGATTAGCACAAAAAACACCATAACTAAAGGTAGATAAGAGACCACATCAAAGAAAGTAGGAAGGCCCAGTAGGCTGTCTGCAGTGGGGAGGGAGCTGGTGGTACAGAGATGGACAAAAAATAGACTTTCATACTGGAAACCCACATGGGGACGTTGAATCCCTATAACATTTGGCTTTGAAAGATAAAGGGGCTGAATTTTGTGAGTTCTTATAACCAGCAGGACTTTAGCCTAGAATTTTAAAAAACAGCAGGCTCCACTCTGGGGGAGCCTGGAGAGTGTTAACAAGTGGAGTCCTCACTTTTTTTTTTAATTTAATTTTTTATTTTTTAAAATTTACATCCAAATTAGTTACCATATAGTGCAACAATGATTTCAGGAGTAGATTCCTTAGTGCCCCCCTTACCCATTTAGCCCATCCCCCCTCCCACAACCCCTCCAGTTACCCTCAATTTGTTCTCCATATTTGAGTCTCTTCTGTTTTGTCCCACTCCCTGTTTTTATATTATTTTTGTTTCCCTTCCTTTATGTTCATCTGTTTTGTCTCTTAAAGTCCTCATATGAGTGAAGTCATATGATTTTTGTCTTTCTCTGACTAATTTAACTTAGCATAATACCCTCCAGTTCCATCCACGTAGTTGCAAATGGCAAGATTTCATTCTTTTTGATTGCTGAGTGATACTCCATTGTATGTATGTGCTTGTGTATGTATGTGTGTGTGTAAATATTACATATATATATATATACATATATATGTGTGTATATATATATATACATATATATGTATATATATATATACACATACGTATATATATATAATCACATTTTCTTTATCCATTCATCCATCGATGGACATTTGGGCTCTTTCCATACTTTGGCTATTGTTGATAGTGCTGCTATAAACATGGGGGTGCATGTGTCCCTTTGAAACAGCACACGTGAGTCCTCACTCTTAAAGAGCCAAAGCAGCAAACAACCAGCAGATACAGGCTTGGAAGCAGCAATTTGAAAAACACCAGGGGCAGACTAATGGGAGAATGATTTACTCATCTCGGAGCATGGCCCATAGAGGCATGGATCACGGGGTGGAGCAGGGTGTTGACCCCTCCAGGAACAAGGGGCTGACACATACCATTTCTCTACCCCTTCAGCATAAATACATTGCCACATGCAGGTAAAAAGCTTGGTGGTTTGATTATACCAAGTCATGCCCTCCATCCTTCTGGGCATCTGCCCTTCTCAGTTAATGTTGCCTTGGTATGTCAGTCTTGGAATTGTAGGCCCTTCCTCCAGAAGACTGCCTGAAATCTTGCCAGCCCTGTGATGCCCAGCCTGCGTGTTTTACAGAACCTCAGCTATGTTGGCTGCAGCAGTGGCAGCAGGTCTCCTTTCATAATCAGACCGCCATATAGCTTGTTAAAATGTACCCCACCTTTGGACCAAACACTGCTCACAAAAGGCAGAGAGAACTTCTGTGGACAACTGACTGAAGGAAAATGAGGCCAGGACCCAATAGCAGAGCAAGTGCAACACACATAGGAGATACTCCCTGAAGTGTCAGATCCGGGGGAACAGGAGACACTGCACTACCTGGCACTGCAGGACATCTTCTACATAAGACCAATGCTGTCAAGAGCAAGAGACATGGCTGACTTTCTTAACACAGAGAAACAGACACAGAGAGTGAGACAAAATGAGGAGACAAAAATATGTCCCAAATGAAAGCATAGCAAGATACCTAAGCAAAACAGATAAAAATAATATGCCTGATAGAGAACTTAAAATAATGATTATAAAGATACTTCCTAGACTTCAGAAAAGAGTGGAGGACATCAGTGGGACCCTTAACAGATAAAAAAGAAACAATCAGAGATGAAGAACACAATATGAAATTTAGAATATGCTTAATGGAATAAATAGCAAGCTAGATGAAGCAGAGGTTATGAATTAATGACCTGGAAGACAGAGTAATATAAAGTAACCAAGTTGAACAAATGAGAGGAAAAAATTATGCAGGTGGAGAACTCAGTGGCTCCATCAAACATAATCACATTCACATTATAGGGATCCTGTAAGAAGAGTAAGAAAAGGGGGCAGAAAATGTATTTGAAGAGATAATAGCTGAAAACTTACCTAATTTGGGGAAGGAAACAGATAGCTAGATCCAGAAGGCACAGAGATTTCCCCCAAAAATCAACACAAGGAGGCCCATACCAGGACACATAGTAATTAAAATGGCAAAAAGTAGTGATAAAAAAAAATTAAAAGTGGTAAGAAGGAAGAATACAGTTACAAATAAGGGGAAATCCCATTAGGCTATCGGGGGAATTTTTTTTAGCATAAACTTTGCAGGCCAGGAGGAAGGGGCATGACATATTCAAAGTGCTAAAAGGGAAAAATCTGCAGCCAAGAATACTCTATCCAGGAAGGCTATCATTCAGAACATAATTGAGAGATAAAGAGTTTCTCAGACAAACAAATACTAAAGGAGTTAATGACCACAAAACCAGTCCTACAGGAAATATTAAAGGGCATACTTTGAGTGGGAAAGAAAGACCATGAGTGAGAGTATGAAAAGTTAAAAACACAAAAGCAGTAAAAATAAGTATTTCTGTAAAAATAAAGTAACAGTAAAATATTACATCATATACCTAAATGTATAGGGGAGAGGAGTAAACTATAGATTCAAACTTAAGTGACCATCAGCTTAATATGAGTGGCTAGATGCAGAAGATGTTATATACAAACCTAATGATAAAAATGAATCAAAATCCAATAATAAATATACAAAGAATAAAGAGAAAGGAATCAAATATATCACCAAAGAGAGCCAAAAATCCATGAAAGAGAGCAAGAGAAGAAAAATCAGAGAAAAACTACAGAAAGAGCCCGTATAACAGGTAACAACACGGTATACCTTTGTGTCTACCAATAATTACTTTATTGTAAATGGACTAAATGTTCTGATCAAGAGACATAGGGTGACAGAGTGGATAAAAAAATAAGACCCATCTATATGCTGCCTACAAGGGAATCATTTTAGACCTAAAGGCACCTGCAGATTGAAAATGAGGAAATGAAGAAACATTTATCATAAAAATGGGTGTCACAGCAAACCTGGGGTAGCAATACCTATATCAGACAAAATAAACTTTAAAGTGAGACTATAACAAAGAAGGACACTAATAATAAAGAGGACAATCTAATAAGAGACAACAATTGTAAATATTTATGTACCCAATGTGAGAGCACCCAAATAAAAGTTCATAACAAACATAAAGGAACTAATCACCCCATTTACATCAGTGGACAGATCATCCAAAGAGAAAATCAACAAAGAAATAGTAGCTTTGGATGACACACTGTACCAGATGGATTTAAGAGTTATATTCAGGACATTCTATCCTAAAACAGCACAACACAGGGGCACGTAGTTGGCTCAGTCAATTGAGCATCACATTCTTGATTTTGGTTCAGGTCATGATCCCAGGGTCGTGGAATCAAGCTACACCTCAGGCTCTGTGATACATATGGACCCTGCTTAAAATTCTCTCTCTTTCCCTCTGCCCCTCTCCCCTGCTCACTCTCTTTCTCTCTAAAATAAATGGAAAAAAACATCCAGAATACACATTCAACTGTATATGGAACATTCTCTAGAATAAATCACATATTAGGTCACAAAACAAGTCTCAACAAATTAAAAAATATCAAAGTCATACCATGTATCTTCTCTGACCACAATGTTATGAAACTAAAAATCAAATGCAAGAAGAAATCTGGAAAGAGCACAAATACATAGAGTTTAAATAACATGCTACTAGACAATGAATGGGTCAAAAAATCAAAGAAGAAATAAAAAATTACATGGAAGCTAATGAAAATGAAAACACAATGGTGCAAATCTTTGGGATGCAGCAAAAGTAGTTCTAAGAGGGAAGTTGATAGCAATACAGGTCTACCTCAAGAAGCAAGAAAAATCTCAACCCAACCTTTTACCTAATTGAGTTAGAAAAAGAGCAAACAACCCCCCAAACCAGTATAAAGAGGGCAATACTAAGGACTAAAACAGAAATAAATGATATAGAAACTTAAAAAACAAAACAAAAAATGAAAAAACACAAAAAACAGATCAATGAAATAAAGAATGGGTTCTTTGAGAAGATTAACAAAACTGATAAACCTCTAACCATTCTCATCAGAGAGAAAGAGAGAGAGAACCCAAATAAAATCACAAATGAAAGTGGAGAACTAAAAAACAGCACCACACAAAAACCAAAGTTGTAAGATAATAATATGAAAAATTATAGGTGCACAAATGATTGGAATCCATGATTAGAATCAATGGATACATTCCTAGAAACATATAACCTACCAAAACTGAAGCAGAAATAAATAGAAAATTTGAATATGCAGATTACCAGCAATGAAACTGAATCAGTAATCAAAAAACTTTAAACACAAAAAAGTGCAGGACAAGATAGCTTCACAGGCAAATTCACCAAATACTTAAAAGTCAATACCTAATTTCAAATATTCCAAAAATAGAAGAAGGAACACTTCCAAACTTATTCTATGGAGCCAGTATCACTCTGATGCCAAAACCAAATAAAGACACCACTAAAAGACCATATCAAACCAATATGTCTGATAAATACAGATGGAAAATTTCTCAAGAAAATACTAGCAAACCAAATCCAGTAATGTATTTACAAAGTACACCACATTCAGGTGAGATTTATTCATTCACAAGATGCAAGGTGGTTTAATATTTGCAAATCAATGTGATACTTCACATCAAGAAGAGAAAGGATAAAAACCATATGATCATATTAATACAGAGAAAGCATTGACAAAGTACAATATCCATTCAGGATAAGAATCCTCAACATAGTATGTCTATACCTGAACCTAATAAAGGCCTTTTATATAAAACCCATAGCTAACATCATACTGAATGGGGAAAAACTGGGAGTTTCTTCCCTAAGGTCAGGAACAAGACAAGGATGTTCACTCTCACCACTTATATTCAACACAGCAACGACAATCTGAGCCACAGCAATCAGACAACAAAAATAAATACAAGGGATTCAAATCAGTAAGGAAAAAGTGAAACTTTCATTATTTGTCAATGACATGATACCATATATAGAAAGCCTGAAAGACCTCACCAAAAACTACAACTATTAAATGAATTTAGTAAAATCTCAATATATAAAACCAATGTACAGAAATCTATGCACTAATATTGAAGCAGCAGAAAAAATGAGAAACCAATCCCATTTACAACTGTACCAAAAAAAATAAGATACTTAGGAATAAACTTAACCAAAGAGGTGAAAGGCTGAAAACTATAAAATACTGATGGGAGAACTTGAAAATGACACAAAGAAATGGAAAGACGTTCCATGCTCATGGATTGGAAGAAAAAATATTTTCAAAATGTCTATACTATCCAAAGGAATCTACAGATTGAATGTAATCTCTATCAAAATACCAACAGGGTTTTGCACAGATTTAGAACAAACAATCCTGAAATTTGTATGGAAGCACAAAGACCACAAATAGCAAAAACAATCTTGAAGAGAAAAACAAAACTGGAAGTATCACAATTCCAGACTTTAAGTTACATTACAAAGCTGTGTAATCAAAGCAATATGCTACTGGAACAAAAATAAACACATAGATCGATAGAACAAAATAGAAAACCCAGAAATAAACATTTAAATATAGTCAATGAATCTTTGACAAAGGAGGAAAGAATATGCAATAAGAAAAAGATAGTCTCTAACAATTGGTGTTGGGAAAACTGGAAGTCTACATGCAAAAGAATGAAATTGGACCACTTCTTACACTATACACAAAAAGAAACTCAAAATGAATTAAGAACCTAAATGTGAGACATGAACCATAAAAATCCTAGAAGAGAGCACAGGAAGTAATCTCTCTGATATTGGCCATAGCAACATTTTTCTAGATAGGTCCCCTGAGGGAAGGGATACAAAAGCAAAACTAAACTGTTAAGACTGTATCAAAGTACAAAGTTTCTGCACAGTGAAAGAAACAATCAAAAAACTAAAAGGCAACTTAATGAATGGGAGAAAATATTTGCAAATGACATATCTGATAAAGGGTTAATATCCAAAATATGTAAAGAATCGATACAGCTCAACATTTATAAAACAAATAACCCAATTAAAAAATGGGTATAGGACATGAATAGACATTTTTACAAAGAAGACATCCAGATGGCAACAGACACATGAAAAGATGCTCGACATCGCTCATCATCAGGGAAATGAAAATCAAGACTACAATCTGATATCACCTCACACCTTTCAGAATGGCTAAAATCAAAACCACAAGAAACATCAGTGCTGGCAAGGATGTGGAGAAAAAGGCACCCCTGTAAACTGTTGGTGAGAATGCAAACTCTCAGTAGCTGTGGTGCAGCTACTGTGAAAAAGAGTATGTTCTGTGCACTCTGTTGTTGTGTCTCTATTTCACTACTCATAGTAGTGGTTTGGACCTTCCACCAGGTGTGCTTTGATTTGTTCATTGAAGTAACCCTCTGTGCAAGCTGTTTCTGTACACCTGTGGAGATTTTTCTGTCACTTTGTAGCCTGGATCCCTGGAATTCCAAGTGTTCTGACCTCAATACTGCTGTGTTTGAGGGAGGAAGGAAATTCTGGTCCCCCTACTTCTCTGCCATCTTGACTCTCTGCCTCACCTTAAAAATCTTACAGATCATGCAGCACAATAATTATGATTATTGTAAATATATGTCATATAATTTCTGTAAGTTTTGTTTGTTAAATATATTGCATAGGTTGATTACATAGGTTGATCCATATAACCTGGCTTTGTGTGTAGTTGGATGTATATTCAAAGCAAATATAAAGAGTAATTGCTGGATTCCTTTTAAAGACTCCAGCAGAAAGTGGCTTCATTTCAAGAAAAAGAAAATACAAAACCCAATCAGAGTCTTCAAACACAAAAATTTTCTGGTGCTATTTACACTGTCAGCACATACCAAATTGAGAAGCTTGATATACCTATCTCTGTGTAATTTAATCTCTTCAATTTTATATCCCTTTATAAGGCAAGTTAAAATCTTCATTATAGTATAAGAAGCACATTTACGAGATAGATTAATTTCTGTTTGGCTTCTCATGTCTTTAAACTCACTAAAAAAGAGATAAATGAGTAAATGATAAATAGATTTTCTAACAGTTCATTTTTTACAAGATAAAGAAAAATCACACAGACACATCTATAATACTGCCAGGATACTGAGTTTCAGTAAATGCTACAAGTTGTCCTCATGGATTTCAACCGTGCCAGGTGTTATTTAGATTCTCAGGTGCATTTAGATCTCAGTTTTAAGACAAGTTTTTCCTTTTCCACACTAATTATCACCACTGCTGGCACTGAAAACAACTTGTGATTTTGAAAAATGCTTTATTTCAAACCTATGCCAGAAAGTAAAAAACCTGTACCAATGCTGTATAGACATCAGTGATAACGCTAAAACGTCCAAGTAAGTTGTGAAATTTGATAGCGGTATTTTAAAATTCTCATTGAACTATATTTTACAAAAGCCTGCATTTCTAAATATTATTGTGAGTTGGCAACTCAAAAATGATTTATTATCATTTTTCCCATTTAAGTAAATTACAAGTGATAATCCTATTTATACTCATAGTATTAAAATATTAAAGTGACCATGAATGTTGATATATTTCAATAGGGGTACTAATATACATATGTATATCATATTTATAGGACATTGTATGTGGAACTGTAAGCTTTGAATATTTAGATACCATTTTATTTATATAGTTATAATTTATTAAAAAACAATTAAAACTTCTTGCTATATAAACCACTTAGTCTAATAATCAAACTCCGGGAAATGTACAAATACTAAATATGGGTTTCAGACATTGTAAATATATTGTACCTATACTTAAATGTCCCTGTGATCTGATAGTCATTTCCTAAATTAAGTGAAAGAGTAATGTTGTAAGAGCATACAGTGTAGTTACTGGTCTCTGTCCAGTTTATTATAATTTGTTGATTACTTGCCTTCTATTTCATTAGCTCTTTAGCATATATTTCTTCTAATTTTCAAATTTATTTTCTTCAAAGATCTCTATCTTCATGATCCACACTGTCCATTTCAGCAAATTGTTTCTTTGTGCTTTTTTACAATGTTTTATTAGCAAGTCTTCCAACAATAATAATTTCACACGTAATTTACATATTTTTTGCACTTAAAATTAATTACAATCAGTTATGTTATTTAATTAATCAGTTATGTTTAAACTTTAACTCCAGTATAGTTAACATACAGTGTTATATTAGTTTCAGGTGTACTATATAGTGATTCAACAATTCTATACATAACTCAGTGCTTATCATGGTAAGAGTACTCTAATCTCCACCACCTATTTTACCCATCCTCCCACCCACCACCCCCCTGGTAGCCATCAGTTTGTTCTCTATATCTTGGTGTGTATCTCTCTTTTTTTTTCCTTTGATCATTTATTTTCTTTCACAAATTCTACATATTAATGAAATCACATGGTATTTATCTCTGACTTATTTCACTTAACATTCATTATTCACTCCAGATTCACCCATGTTGTTGAAAATGGTAAGATTTCACTATTTTTTATGGCTGAAGAGTATTCCATAAATATATATTCATATATATATGTGTGTGTGTGTGTATATATATATATATATATATATATATATATATATATATTCTTTATCCATTATCCATGATGGACACTTGGGCTGAATCCATATATTGGCTATTGTAGATAATGCTACAATAAACATTAGGGTGCATGTATCCCTTCAAATTAGTGCTTTTATATTTTTTGGATAAATACCCAGTAGTGTGATTACTGGATCATAGGGTAGTTCTATTTTTTTATTTGCTAAACCTCCCTACTGTTTTATCTATTAAATTTTGTGATACTCAAATATTAAATATCTTGTCAGAAAAAAGCAACACCTAAGGGTTTATTTCAGAAAATTTAAATTTGCTTTTATTTAAAATCAGAAACCAGTGTTGTGTTTCATCTTCTCCCCTGGACTCAACCAATTTGGCCTTGCTTCTGAAATTGTCTTCTATCTCCACTGTGTCATCATATTTTTTTATTTTTTGAGATTTAACATCATTATACGATTATGCTATAATAGCGCCCATTTTAAGAATAAGCATGCAGTCCTCAGTCAACATAACTTCTCTTCTGACTATTGTTTAATGCAATGATTTCCTGTTTCTCTATTTGAGAAAATCAAGTTCCCATAGAAACTCATTATCCCCACAGCTTTGCTAAAACCGACCTTGCTAATATCCTCAGCTTCCTCTATATTGACAAATCTGGTAGTCACTTTTTTTTCCTCATCTTGCTTGAACTCTCAATACTGTTGAATAGTTTTGATACACTATTCTTCATCCTATTGATGCATTTTTCTTTTGGTTTCTGTAATAGCTTGAATGCTTTGTTTTCCTTCTCCAGCACCAGCCATCAGTCAGTTTCCTTTGTCATTTCTTACTCCTAAGGTTCATGTCCAAGTGCTTGATGTCAGTCCTAAGCTGCCCTCTCTCCTGTACGTATACTGTCTTCATAGATTACCTCATATAGTGCCTTTGATTAAATATGTTCTTTATGCTGACAGCTCCCAAATTACTGCCTCAGCTCTTACCACTCCTTTGAAACTCCAACTACTGAGTAGGATACTTAAGAGACCTCTCAAAATTAACTTACCAAAACATACTCTTGATGCTTATTCTGACCAACAAATTTGTTCTCCTCCAGTGTTCCCTTTCTTTGTACACATTGTCATTATCCTTGGTTTTTGAAATTATGTAGGTACAATCTGTTATTTTATCTCCCCTTTTGACATCAAGAACCTAAATTATCTGTTTCCATCTATGTGAATCATCAAAAACTAAATCTGGACTTATATAAGGAGGGAATTTATTCAAAGAGATTATTGCAAGACAGGGTAAAGATGATGGGGGTAGGGAAACTATTGCCAATAGGGAGTGCTCCCTGATCATGAGCTCTGTGAGCATTTGAACAGTTTGGTTAAAGAAGTTTTTCTCTTGTAGGGAGGAGTAAACAAGGCTAGGAAGAATGGAATGTGGGGAAGAGGCAGGGAAAGGTGGCTTACTGGGACAATGGATCAGAGATTATTTTATCATGAAGCCAGCTGATTTTCAGGGGAGAGTATACACTGACTCAAGCTGAAGGTGTGTCAAAGTTCAGGTGTCTGGGGGAAGGAGAAAAAACTTACCAAAGTTTCATTAGCAAGCATTTTGTTCTGTTTAGCCAATCATTTATATGGCAAAGAAAGGGGATTTGGAGGGTTTGCATCTGGCCCAGGCAAACAGAGTGGGCCTAGCTGTGGGTAGTATTTAAGTCTTTTGGGGAATGATGTTTCTTTGCAGTAAGCCATTTCCAAGAACTCAAAAAGGTAGGGGGGTTTCTTTACCATCACTGTTTTCCAGGAGCACAGGGCTCAGGGAAAATTCAACATTGACAGTGCTGTTTTACCACCTATTCCTCATTGATTGGACAGAATTATCTTTTACAGAGTATTTGCGAAAATTAAATGCTTTTCATGACTTTTTATTTCATTTCATTGACAATGAAATCTGTGCTTTTTGTCATTATCTTCAAGGCCCAACTGATCAGGAACTTGCTTATTTCTCTGGACTTATATTGGAATTCACTCCTTCTTATTCAGTATGCTGCTAGCTGCCTGGATTTCTCTGTGTTCAAACAAGTCAGGTTCTTTTTAGAAACTGAAATGTAAATTCTGTGAAAGCAGAGACTGGTTGGTATGTCTGATCTCTGGTAGACTCTATCCTCAGACGCATAGTAGGCAGATATTAAAATAATATATTAGTGAATAAACGCTTTATATGTTAACATTTCTTTACACATGATTTTCAATTTCTGTTTCACTTAATGATACATTTTGACAGATACTCAAGTTCATTTCATTAAATAGTGAAGTATTACAAAGTTATAAATTTTTTTTGTGGGAATTATGTGTTTCTATTCCCTAGATTTATTATTTCCTATGAGTTTTTTATTTTTATTTTTTTTTTCATTTCAGTGTTCCTCACAATAAATATACTCTTAATCCCCTTTATGTCACCCTTCACTCACCCACCTCCTCTTTGGCAACTACCGGTTTTTTCTCTGTATTTAAGAGTCTGGTTTTTCTGTTTGTCTCCTTTTTTCTTTTTTTCTTTTTTTTGTTTTGTAAGGTCCACATATTATTGAAATAATGTGTTTATCTTTCTCTGACTGACTTATTTCACTTACCATTATACTTTCTAGATCCCTCCATGTTGTTTCAAATGGCAACATTTCATTCTTTTTTATGGCTGAATAATATTCTATTATATATATAATAGAAATATATATTCTATTATATATATAATAGAAAATATAGAATATATGTTGTACATTATATTAATATATAATACTTTTATGTATAATATTATATATAGAAATATATAAAGATATACAATATATATGTGTATATATATAGAAAATATATAATAGAATATAGCAGAATGTATATAAATGTATTTTTTTCCTGTTGGATATATACATATTCTATGGATGGACACTTGGGTTGGTTCCATATCTTGACTGTTGTAAATAATACTGATGCAATAAACATAGAGGTGCATATATCTTTTTGAATTGGTATATTTGTTTTCTTTGGGTAAATATACAAAAATGGAATTACTGGATAATATGGTAATCCTATTTTTAAATTTTTAAGAAGCCTCAATACAATCTTCCACAGTGGTGCACCAGTTTGCATTCCCACCAACAGTGCCTGAGGATTCCTTTTTTCTCCACATCCTTGCCAACATGTGTCATATCTTATGTTTTTTCTTGTAGCCATTCTCACAGGTAAGGTATTATCTCATTGTAGTTTTAGTTTGGATTTCTCTTATGATGAGTGATGTTGAGCATCTTTTCATGTATTTGTTTGCCTTCTATATGTCTTTATGGAAAAAAGTCTATTCACATCCTGCCCCTTTTTAATTGGATTATTTTGTTGTTTTTGTTCAGTTGTATAAGTTGTTTATAATTTTGGATATTATCCCCTTATTGGATATATCATGTGCAAATATCTTCTCCCATTCAGTATGTTGCCTTTTTGTTTTATTGTTTCCTATAGTATGCAAAATCTTTTTGGCGTAGTCTCAATAATTTGGTGTAGTCTCAATAATTTAATTTTGCTTTTGTTTTCCTTGCCTGAGGAGAGTTATCTAGAAAAATGTTTTTATGGCCAATGTCAAAGAGATTGCTACCTATGTTTTCTAGAAGTTTTATGGTCTCAAGTCTCACATTTAGGTCATATATCCTATGACTATTTTAAATTTTTGCTTTCAAAACAATTGTATTATGTGCATAACCATAGCAATGTCCATGATTTTTATGTTGTACCTATTGAGACTATTTTAACTGTGACTCTGGAGACCTAAAAACACATTTTCACTACCCTTTGCCTGCGTTCTCTCCTTCCCACTTTACAATGGTAAGAATACAACATTTTTCACCACAGATAATTTCTCTTCCTCTTCACTCTAGGGATCAGAGGAAAAATGTAAGTCAGTTCTATTCTGCAGCATTTTGACTGAACTCTGTCAGATAGAAAATAAGAATAACTTTATTTTCACTCTTCTTCTTGGATGTTTGGGCATCTTATATAGTTTAAAGCAATCTCATCATTAATCCAAATCTACTGAATTTTGAATGAAACTGTGATATGGAGACAATAATTAGTGTTAGAAAAAACTTAATTTTTCTTGTACAAAAATTGATTTCATGGCACTGTTCAGAATGTCTCATTACTAAGGAATTCTGGGTTGTTGGTGGTATGCAAACGTGGAATAAAAGGAAGAGTATTGGAAGCCAAAATTATCTGGAACTGTGTCTAAACACTACCCCCCTAAAGACTGGAATCTTAAGAGTATAGCTAAGAGGAAAATACTCAGTGTCCTGATAGATTCTATATATTCAAGTCTGATTTGAGCCAATGTTGAAGAAACATATCCAAGGCAATGGATGGAATTCAACTGTATAAAAATATAAAGTAGGCAATGTTAAGATCAGTCAAGGCAAGCACAGCATGGTTCCAGGTCTCTAGGGGAAGAATGATAGCTAGTACTTAGATGTACAGAAAAAAGAATCCTTTCTTCAAAGTCAAGGCTGGGATAAACGGAGTGGAAAGCCAAGGATATAGCCAAGTAGTCCAACATTCAACTATCCAGACTCAATGGATAATTGCAGTTCTAAATGGAATCTGGATCAACCTGGCAGAGATTGAGGGAAGGGTGCGTGAATGTCACAAAAATGCCTTAGGAACTTGTAGACTGTAACCTCTGGATAGATATTGTATCCTGTTCAGTGTTGGTTGTATGAAACAAATGACACTTAGGACACACTGAAGGAACACAATGCCAGTAGATTAGTGGGGGTAAAAAAAAATCTAGTTTTGTTTCAATGTACATAAACTCTAGAAAGCGTCTTTACCAAGATTGAGCAAATGATCATTCTTATATTCTTAACTCACATTCCTACAAGTAAGCTTTATAGAGTGTCTACTTTTGCCATGAATGTAGGGATATGTGGCATCTTTGCTTTTGACTCTTAGTATATTTGTTTATACTCTTCTATTTACTTTTCTCCACTTTGGCTAATTTTGCAATAATGTAAATTTTACCTGCATTTTGCATATTTATTTCCATTATCTCCTGTTTAGGAAAAAAAGTTGAGTTTATAATCACAGATTATAAATTCTATCCTATGATCTGAATTATGCCTATGGAAATGTTTTCTTCAGCTAGTAGAGTTTTGACAATTAAGAAAAAATCTTTAGTCAGGTCATGTGTTCTCAAATTTTCCAGAGCCCCCCCACAACTCCCTTTTGTGTTAGCCCAGCTACTGCCTATCTTTACACAGTCTTCCTTACCCCAGAGGTATTTAAGTTTTAAACCTCTGCTTTATATGCATGGAGTGGTATGGAGAGGAAGGTATGCACTGGAAAGGAAAATGATTTTTCACGTATTTGCATCTGAAAATCAATTTTACACAGTGCCAAACTGAGCATCTGAGAAATTGCATTTTAAAAGATAGGGGTGCCTGGGCGGCTCAGTTGGCTAAGCATTGGAATTCAGGTCATGATCTTGCAGTTCGTGGGTTCAAGCTCCGCATTGGGCTCTGTGCTGACAGCTCAGAGTCTGAAACCTGGTTGGATTTTGTGTCTCCCTCTCTCTCTGCCCCTCCCCTGCTCGTGCTCTCTCTCCATCTTTCAAAAATGAATAAACATTAAAAAAGTTTTAATAGAGTTAAGGGACGGCTGGGTGGCTCAGTCACTTGAATGTCTGACTCTTGATTTTAGCTCAGGTCATATTCCCAGGTTACGGGATCGAATGCTGCATTTGGTTCTGCACTGAACATGGAGACTACTTAGGATTCTGCCTTTCTCTCTTTCTGCCCCTCACCATCTTCACACACTTTATCTTTCTAACATAAAAATAAAAAAAAAATAAAAATGGTTAAAATTGTGTTGGAGTTAAGTAGGAAGATGTCCTATATAGTTACTTACGTAAAGCTTTGCTATAGAAATTTTGTCTCTAATATATAGCCATATTGGTTAATTTATCTTTTTCCACCCTTTGCTTCCATGTTATGAGTAATGCATATTCATTTAGTGAATTTTCAAAATGCAGAAAAGAGTGGAGATACAGCAAAATTCACTTTTAAACACATCATATATAAGTAAACAATGTGGGGCACCTGGGTGGCTCAGTCAGTTAAGTGTCTGACTTCCGCTCAGGTAATGATCTCACAGCTTATGAGTTCGAGCCCCACATAGGGCTCTGTGCTGATAGTTCAGAGCCTGGAGCCTGCCTTGAATTCTCTGTCTCCCTCTCTCTCTGCCCCTCCCCTTGCTCATGCTTTGCCTCTTTCTCAAACATAAATGAATATTAAAAAAAAGTAACCAATGTGAAAATCATGTCATATTTTTCACATCTTTTATACAGCCTTTATGTATATATGTGTCTATGTATGCATCTATTATTTATTGTATCTATACATAGATACAAGTGTATGTCTATATCTCTCTTTACTGAAAAATGAAACAAATGGGAAAACATCTTTTTTTTTTTAAGTTTATTTATTTTGAGAGAGACTGAGGAAAAAGCAGAGAGAGAGGGAGAGAGAGACTCCTAAGCAGGCTTGGTGTTGTCAGCACAGAGCCTGACCCAGGGCTGGATTTCAGGAACTGTGAGATCATGACCTGAGCTAAAATCAAGAGTTGGTCACTTAACCCGCTGAACCACCCAGGAGCTCCAGATGTCTTATTTTAAATGAATATTAAAACCCAAGAGGAAAATTGGAAATAATTGTGCATGAGTAAATTATTACATATATAAAACAGCGGTTTATTCAATTGACTTGAATAATTCAAATTTGAGTAATTTGAGACATTGGTATGGTTTGTTTTTGTATGTGATTTATATATTGAAAATAAGTAATAGTATAAATAATATTCATAGATATATTTCTTTTTCTAGAGTAATTTCCTAGAGTTGATACATTTTAGTAGATAGATAAAGTCAAAGTGTATATTATGAAATTATTTTTGTTTATTTGTGTTTAAATTATGGAATCATGAGAAGTTAGAAGTTATTTAAATTCAATAATAGAGGACCATTTTTAGTCATAGAATGGTTAAAAGATCTAGGTTCAAATTACTAGTGGCAGATCTGAAACTAGATAGTAGATCAGTTTGAACTGTATTTTAAACTAATAACACTTTATTTACTTTCTATTTATACTATATGTTTATATAGTACATTTATATTTATATATTTATATATAATATAGATTTATATTTAAATATATATAATATATATTTATATATTTATATTTAAAAATATACTTACATGTATACTATATATTTAAGGGTAGATTTTGGTTTTGCTGGAAAAAATTTATTATTTACATCCTGAAGATTTTAGATATCAGCAGTACAAAGAGGCTGCGTGATCTAGCAATATACCACATCTTCCACTGGTGGCCATCTCCATAACAAATACAGAAATCATGTCAAGCGAACAAAAACCTATCAATAGCAATAAAACCATAAATAACTGCCTACTCTAGGACAGTGGTCTCTAATGTGGATTAATGCCTCAATGGAACACAAAAAAGGACAAACTTGTGTCCCATACTTAATTTTCCAATAAGAATAAGGGAGGAGTTGGAGGCCCCTGGGTGGCCTCTGCGCTGACAGCTCAGAGCCTGGAGCCTGTTTCAGATTCTGTGTCTCCCTCTCTCTTTGCCCGTCCCCTATTCAGGCTCTGTCTCTCAAAAACAAATTAACATTAAAAAAAAAAAAAAAAGAATAAGGGAGGAGTTAGGAGGTAAACTGGGCAGGGAATACCTATCTGCATGGTTTGTAAGTTGTCCAGCTATAAGTTCATTGGAATAGCAGACTGGAGAAGTATTTGAGGCCAAACCCCTACCAGGTGTTAAAACAACAGCAAAAACATGACCAGGTTAGCGAAAGCATTCATTTCCTTGAAAAGACACAAGATCTATAAAAAATCTATTCATAGATAAGTATGTGCTCCTACACAGACTTTTGTCAAATGGTCACGTCTCTGTGGTGGCTTTTGACACCTGTGACCCAACAGTGGAAAAAATGCTGTTTTTGTATATGGCTTACCTCTTTCATTTATCCTCAGAGGATTTTGACATGTTGTAGTTTATGCCAAATTTAGTGGATCTTTCAGTTCCATTTTCTTTGTTGCCTATCTATCACAAAATGGACACGTGGATTAAATATTCCGGAAAATAAACTGTACATTGAAAAAATAAAACTGTAAGTGAACAAGTTCAATGAGAGAGCTGTCATTTTTATTTAAAATTCCTCAATAACCAGGATATGAGATAAAAATGACAACAATGTAGCCAGAACTATGAAGAAGCTGGTAAAATATTCAATATTATGAAGATTTTATGTATATATATATATGCATAGATACATATGTACACATACATACATATATATGTGCACATTCACAGAAACCAACCTCATTCTAAGGCATATTTGCCCTGAGATGTTTGTGGAGTTTTTAGCACATTTACTTAAAATAAATCTACATAAATGTCTATAACAGGTTTACAATTTTGATTTAAATAGTTAATTTTGTCTTTACCATCTATACAAGGTCTGAAACCTTAACATTTCCTCATGAAACTCTAGTGTCCAAAATAGGGCTGGAACATAATAAGCATTTACTATTTTTTGAGTGAATGAATATTTTACATGAAAACAAAAATCAATATTTTATACTACTATATTAATATTTAACATAGAAATGCACATATGTATCCATATGTATATACATAGAAAAATAATTAACAGCATCTGTCAATGTGAGATGTGTAACCTACTAATATATAAAACTGACTGAGACCAGCCTCACAGCTTGAAGAATTCTATCTAGATATCAAGAATCATATATGCCATTTGCATTTATTTGACCTGACTCTACTTTTATTTATATCCTTGTAGAATACCTCCAGACCCTAAAACATAATCGCTGTGAAGTAAGACCATTACGGCAGCTGGAAAAAGGGCACGTGACTCTAGGAATTAGATTGGCTCTTGGGTGAGGAGATGGAATTGTAAAAGCTTCCTTCTAGGGAGGTTGGAGTGACAGGGTTTGGCCACAGTATTGGGAAAATTGAAGGACAAGAAGAGCAGGTGAGATATGATCCACTGGGAAAGAGAAAGACTTCAAATGTTCGCTTGGCCAGACAGGTCTAGAAGCTTGATCATCAGCACCATCACCACATAAGAACTGCATTTTCCCTGAATAATAAGAACCAGGCAGAAATGTTATTCCACAGCCCTGTTTTATTTAATTTAAATTCCTTTTATATCTCTCTAATTTTCCAGAAACATTTTCTACCTCTTTATTTTAAAACAGATCCCATTTTTTCCACTAATGCTAACAGTAACTTTCTTTAGAAAGAAAGCATATGGGTGGTTACCCACTGACCTCTTCCTTTTTAAGTGTCTTTAGATTGTTTCTGTAAACGTTTTTTTCAACTGCAGTAAAATAGAATATTTCCTTTTGTTCCCAAAGAAAGTTTTGCTATTAATGTATTTTATATTCGTTGGTAATATATAAAATGACAGCCTTTTTTATTTATGAAAAATTCTAGTTGTAGCTTCACATTAGAAATCAAATTCAATTTTAACTTATAAAAGCACTCAAGTTTCAAAGAGCTTAGTGAATCAAAAATAACATTAGGATGCCACACACTGAATTCCTAAAGAAGAGTCTAATGCTTGAAGCCAGTTTTTCTCTCCCCTTGAGAAACACTGATTAAAGTTGACAGATTTTTAGTTCCAGAGAGTGGAGTTCAATGTTGTGTGGTATGTGTCAGCCAATTAAAAGTAAACTGTAAATTCACTTATTCACCAATAACAAGTTTTCATTGTACTAGCTGCTAATATTTTGTTGTTGAATAAAAGAAGCATGGCTCCTGTCCTTGATCTGGCAAGTGTGACAGATGACAAGCAAGAACAGTGAATTAATATTTACAAATGAGATACAAAGGCTTTTTAAGGGGGTGCCAATTAAGTTTGTCTTCTGTTAGGAATTAAGTTTGCATCAATTCACTGCAACAAACATGAGTGCTTTGATATGCACAAGGCTCTAGGAGACCTAAAGATGCAAAGGGTGACCATCGGTGTCCACAAGGAGACCGAATAGTGTCCATGCCTATTTAGAACTGTGTTTGAGCTCTGTGGTTTGTGAAAATATGTTACATTCAGTTTTTCATATTCAAATTCATATTCATTCAAATTCATAATATTAGGTTCTTATGCTGAATTTATAACTCATAATGAAGAAATATGCCTGTAGAAGGCTATAACATATCTAAATTGTGTTTTTGTAATTGTGTTCAGAAGTTGACAACCTTGTGTTTGTTGATTTCATTGTATTCGGTGATTGAGGAGGTTGAACAGCTGTTTGTTTTTAATTAAGCAAAAGAAGAAACTAACACATCTACCTTGGGATATAAATATTTTGCCATATGTAATGATTCAGATGAAACCCCAGTTGAGCCCTAGGAAAAAATGCTCTATGCTTTCTTATTTCTTTCAAGCCATGAGATTCTGTGCACTACTATGGTGATGGTAGTGTTGAAATGGTATGTTTTAAATTTTAGTTTAAGGAATGTAGTTGTCATTGGCTTAAAACAGAACTTATAAAACTCAACATCCAAAAAAACAAATAACCCGGTTAAGAAATGGGAAGAAGACATGAATAGATAATTTTTCCAAAGGAGACATACAGATGGGCAACAGACACATGAAAAGATGCTCAATATCACTCATTATTAGAGAAATACAAATCACAACCACACATCACCTCACACCTGTCAGAATGTCTAAAATTAACATCACAGGAAACAAATGTTGGTGAGGATGCTGAGAAAAGCAAACCCCCTTACACAGTTGGTGGTAATGCAAACTGGTGCAGTCACTCTGGAAAACAGTATGGATTCCTCAAAAGGTTAAAAATAGAACTACTCTGTGATCCAGCAATTGAACTACTAGGTATTTACCCAAAGAATACAAAAATACTGATTTGAAGAGACACATGCATCCTGGTATTTATAGCAGCATTATCAACAATAGGCAGTTTATGGGAAGAGCCCGAATATCCATCAACTGATAAATGGAAAAAGAAAAGGTGATATGTGTGTGTACACACACACACACCCAATGGAATATTCCTCAGAAATCAAAAAGAATGAAATCTTGCCATTTGCAATGACAGATGGAGCTAGAATGTATTATACTAAATGAAGTATTTGTCATAGACAAATGCCATATGATTTCACTAATATGTGGAATTTAAGAAATAAAGCAGATGAACATAAAGGAAGAGGAAAAAAGAGAGAGGCAAACCATAATAGAAGCTCTTGACTATACTGAACAAACTGAGGGTTGATGGAGGGAGGTGGGCAGGGGATGGGCTAAATGGGTGATGGGTGTTAAGGAGGATACTCGTAATAATCACTGGGTATTATAGGTAAGTGATGAACCTCTAAATTCTCCTGAAGCTGGTATTACACTATATGTTAACTAACTGGAATTTAAATAAAAACTTGAAACAATATAAAAGTTTTTTTTTTATCTGAAAAGAAAAAAAAAAAGATTTTGTACCTGAATCACAGAGCATGGGCCCTCAGCACTTCTAGGCTTTGAAGGAAAATGTAAGGATCATCATTCTGCACTTAGTCTAACTCTCTTCATCCTTAGTTTCAAATGAACATTTAACCGCATATTACATTCTCATCTCAAGCAAGTATGCCCTTAAATTAGCAGCAGATACTCCAGTGGATTTAACAAACTACACAGAGGAAATATTAACTGAAAATAGCACTGTCCAACAGACTAAGAGCAAACAATGTCACCTGGTAGAAAAGACGGAAGTAGCAAGTGAATCAATCACCTCAGAAGTATATTTCTTATGTTATTCCCTGTCATTTGAGTACTCTAACCGGTAGGGGCTGAAAAAACCCTAAAAATACTTGCGTATAGGAATTAAATGGTAAAACCTACAGAGTGAAATGATACAGAAGAATATCTCAATTTGATAATTTGGAAAATTATAGTTTTTTATAAAATGGGTTTGTAATTTTTAAAAATTCAATTGGTTAAAAAAAGTAGGGACTCCCTTGTGGATATGCTCCTCATAGGTTGTCTGCTTGAGGGTTTGCAGTGAAATGTTTGAAAAATGTTTCTTCCCTTTCCAGAAGAAAATCTACATGGGGTAAATGATGTTTTGTTGAGGGGTATTTGTAAACTTGATGTAACTTAGGCCTGTTTTCCAATTTATCCATAATTCTATCTGTTTGGCAACATTGTCTATTTCCACATTTTCAGTCCTCTGTTTTTCCAACAGAAAAGCCTTCTCTGATACACCACTATAAAATATTTCCAGACTTTCAAGGCTCACTCCACATGCATGTGGGTACTGTGGTATTTCCAGTGTGAGATATTAGGGATAATGACGTTTTTGCTATGGGAGAGCTGCGTTTTATGTGAATAATTTTCAGTGTGACTGAAAATACCTCTTTTTCCAATTAAAAAACCCATTTCTTCTTTGTTATAACACTGAAGAGAATGCAAACTTATTAACAGCTAAACACCATAAAAGGCCATCACTGATTAGGGAATACTGTTTGAGGATGCTGTCTTATCTATTTTTATTTAGAATTCTGTTGTAACTGCAGCTAATACCTGTTGAATAATTATTTTTGGTGCCAGATATTGCAGAGAAGTTTCACGTAACACCCTTTTCATATGTTTATTGTAAAACGGGAGCAAATGGGAGCTTAGGCAAAATCCCTTCTTAATGTTTCAGAGCTGTAGCAGTATGGTTGCCCTAATTGTACCATATTGGCAATGTCAAACAACTAAAGCTCTCACACTTTACTGATGGGTGTGTAAAATGGTATAACCACTTGGAAAATAGTTTAGTTTTATCTACTAAGTTTGCCAATTTGCAGTCCCTATGAAACAGAAGTAATATATCTAGATAAATATTCAAAAGAAATGAATTCAGACATGCAACATGAGACATAATGTTACTGTTATAATAAGTGCTCTAAGAGGAGGATAAGAGGAAGGGGGAATATCTGTGTTTCAGTCGGGCTTCAGCTCCTCTAAGCATTTATTTATAAGAATGCTGTCTGAGAGAGTTTGTAGGTAAAATCACAAGAGATGACTCAAAAACACGGGCCACAGTATGTTTAGAACTTTAACATGGAGCTTGCATATTTATTTAAAGAATGAAATTTTGCAAATTTTAGAAGCCATAAATCAGAACAAGAGTTTAAATGATTTAAAATTCAAGTGGTAAGATGTGTCATCTAATATCTTTTCTAATTTTATGTGATTGATCATCTATATGTACTTACGTGGATTAACTAATAATACTTGCTAAGGAGAAGTGCCTTGGACAGCTAGTGAGAAAAATTTTTTCTTTTATAAGATTATTTACAAAAAATAAGTTTATGTAGTATACTGTGATGGAGCCTAATATTAATTCTACTAAGTTTTACTCTAAAATGATTTTTTGAGACTATAGTATTTTGAGAAAGGACTTAACATTTGGGTGACATAACCCGAATTTCATTTCAATGTTGTGTTGGTTATTCAATATAAACCAGTATATTTTTTTTCTATCCATATTTATTGAACTGCAACAAAAAGTAAAAATGTATCCAGTACCTTTCTCTCTCTTTCACCTCTCAATACCTCAGGTTGTATGTTGCAAATACATTGTTTACAGGAAATATGGCACTGTTCCTCCATCCCCAGACGAAGTGCATAATATAGCTTAAATAAATCAGCATAGTGCACTCTTTAATAAGTCCAATATGAATAATATTACAGGACTTTTGGTGGGAATTATAGGATACCAATCCTTTCTCTGGACAGTGTTTTGTATACCTGTGAGGACAAGAAGTGCTTTGTTTATGTTACTCTTACGATCTAAAGATGAATCTGATTTATGAAGAAGACATATCTAAGGAATAACATAGAAATCCACACACAGATATGGAGTCCATACAAACTGAATGCTAAACCTGACCTATTCTTGACATTGTTCAGTCATGTGAGATAGTAACTTCCCAGTATTATTGTCTAGTTTAAATTTATTTATATTTTGTGTTATTTCAATCAAAAGTATATAACATATCTTATTTGCTACCAAGAATGGGATTTCAAAAGTAACAGGCTCTAAAATATTGGGTTGCCTGAATTCTGTTAGGATATGGTAGTTGAGAAATTGAGGATGTTTGCTATTTAATTGCTCAACATATACTTAAAAGGATTTTTCTTTTACTGCGGACCCCAGATCTTGTGGCTACCAAGGTTCCAGCATTAGAAGAAGTGAGTCAGAAAGAGTTCTAATACTTAAATCACTACCAAAGAAAAGCCAAGCTTGCTTTGCAACTCTTCTCTGCAGGCAGAACGCAAAGGAAAGAAAATTTTGCTAAAAGTGGCTCTTCTACTTTTGGTCCACAATCCAAATTTAATGAAAGTCTGATAATTCAGGTATTTGAATGGCCACACAAGCTTAATTCCTTACAGTGAGGAGAAGGTAGGGTTAACAGGGAAATGGGAAAATTAGTAGGAGAAAATATAGGGAACTAAGAAATACATGGCTTCACTGGCCTCACCCTAATTCTTAAGAATTCTTAAGAATTTCCTTCATGATAAAGTAGCTAACTACTCACATTGTGGACATGAAATCAAAATGTAGGCTTAGGACCAAGATAGTAATATGCATAATTTACCAACCCAATCATGACTTCAAATTGCTCTGAGAGACAGACCTCTCTCTTTAAAAGGATCCAGGTGAATGATCATAGTACCAAAGATCAATACCACCTACTAGGAAAGAGCACATTCCAATTCTAGTGCTAAGCTCAAGGATTGCGATTAAATATGATCTCTAGTTTTGATTGCTGGAACATGGAATTGGCTACATATAAGTAGACCAAGAGGTAGATAAAATTTGAAAGGAGATATATTTATAAAGATATCCAAGCCTAGATACTTGCAACCTATGTTTTCTTAGTTGTGGGCTTCCTAAGCATCCAAAGTTGAACAGTGGGATGCTCAAAAAAAAAATAGCCTCGGTAAAATAGCTTCTCCGATGCCAATTGGAGATATTCACATGGAATAAAATTGACAGATGTTATATTGGCAGAATCATTGTTCATGGAGAAAATGGATAAAGGGGGCTTTCACCAAAGTTAGAACCAATACTGCCAAATTGGTCATTTGATGATTCTATTCTGTTTCCAGAGCAATAATTGTCTAGGACTTCTGTCTGGGAGGAGATGTTATATGATGCACGTTGGTGATTGCTGTGTGTTATTTCCCATTTTCTTCATAATCAAATGAAAATTTTTATTGGACAGTATTAGAGTATATTAAAATTGAATAATACCATTTATCCCTAGCTTACTAGGTTTCAAGAGTTCAATGCAGAACTGATAGGACCGCCAGCATCCAGAAATACTGGACTCAGAGATGGTTGTAATACATTAAAGTCTGGGGGGGGGGGTAGCCAGTATAGTTCAAGCAAGTGCTTATTCTTTGGGAGTGTATGTTTGGGAGGCAGGATGTGGTCATACAGTCAAGGAGGTGAAGCACACCTGCCACCTTCACTTGCTGTCCTAGCATTCATTGTTCTCTTCCTCTGCCTAACAGATCCCTATTTCCATTAAAATTTGGGAGAGGCTGACTTCACACATGAATCCAGAGTTTGAGCAAATCTTTGGGTTTACTATTACAGGTGTTGTTGAAATTTTCAAAGACCTAATGGAACCTTCAAAACCTTCTCAGATCCTTCATACTGCTTCTTGTGTTTTAGCTCCTTCATTTCTTGTAAATGCTTTCAAATATGTCCTAGTGGGAGTCAGCTATTTATAGAAACGTTACTTTTTATTACTCTAGAAAAATCACTTAGTAAGGGAGGTCAGATTCATTGTAAAAATAGGAAGATATCACTAAATATACATATTATGTCTTTACTGAATGGCCACAGATAAAACATAGCCATAAATAACATTACTCTACCTAAATTCAATTATTTCCAAACATCCTTTCTAAATAGGACCTCCAAAGCTAAATTCAGGACAGAAATAAATATTTAGATTACTTGATCCTTTAAAAGTTCAAAGAGTATGTCTTGTGAAAACAGTTCTCTAAAATATTGTTGTGTGAACTCTTGTCACATTCCTTTCAGTGCTGGCCCAGGATTTAAAAAAAATAATAATAACTGTATAATATAGGATTTATGTGCTCAAGAAAAAAAAATGAAAAAGTAATGTTTTTGCAATATTCTCCCCGAAGGGAATTTTTTTATTGTTATTTATTGAGCTGCCAGTGATTGAACCTGATTTGATATAAAACATGGGGTGGACATGGTCCCTGAACCTTGCAAAGTATTTGAGTTTGAGAGGTGTTTTAAATTTTATTGAATGATAAAATGTTTCCATTTCTGATCTCATATGAATTAAATATGCTCTGATTTTTTGATGCTTCCTAGCCAGCATTCTATTTCATTGTTCAACTTCAGGGGTATATATCCAATGATTTCTCCTGTGCATCATAATCACACTGGTTGAAAGCTTCCTCGGGGCCCATTCTCATCTCATTTAGTGCCTCCCATGGTACTGATCAGAGAGTAGAGTCCACCTTCACTTCAAAAGTCATTCTGTGCTTGGATCCTCTCAGTGGGGGTGTTGAAGACACACTGAGCATTTGGTCCTTCAGTTCCCATTGCAATTCCTCTGAATTTCAGTTGGCAAAAGATGACACACTAATGTTTACCTAGATTATATTTAAGGAAGAACTCTGTGGAGTACTTGGGAGAAAACTGCCAAGATAAAACCTTCTGAGGAAGAACTTTTTATTCTATTATTCACATACATGAAATCTGGTATTTATCTGAGATTTTAACATAGCAAGCCTAATTTTATTTCTCCTCCAGAGAAGGGACAGCAGATTGCCATAAAAACATGCTATATGAGAAGCCTGGCATGATTTCATATAGAGTGTGGGAGACTGTAGTTTTTCCAAATAAACAACGTGCACCATTGGGCATACTTGAGGCACAGTGGGCAGGAGTTTATCAAGGTGCATCTACATTTTACCCTTTTGTGCATTCATCTTGTTCCAAATGCATGGCCATAGATTATGTCCAGGATTGAGAAAAGAACACTAGGAAACAGGAAATCAGTGGATGGGAGGAGCATTCTCTCATCTCACTTTTTTGGCCTCACATATATAATTAGGACAGTGAGTTAACCTACTTCTGGGATCATATCTTTATTTAGATAAAAATACAGAATCATTCTTGATCATTTTAGGGGCATCAGAGATAATCTGATTTATGCTAAGAATACTCTCCTCAGGAAAATGCACATATGTTGCAACAGTAGTTGAGAGTGTTGGCAAGTATGAAAAACAAATATGCACAACTGCAAAGAACTGATTAAGGCATACATTTTATATCTCTACATTTCATTTCAGGTTTAAAGACTAGGAGAAAAAAAAAACCTTCAACAGTAAGACTATAATTGTCACCTCTATTCTTTATAAGAGAGCAAACACATGCTGACTATCTAGTGGCTTCCTGGGTCTGCCTCTTCAGATGGTTTCAAGGGCTGTGGTTCATAAAGCCAGGACAGCGTGCTTCATATTGCTAAGGAAGCTGAAGATTCTTTTTTTTTTTTTTTTTAAATTTTTTTTTCAACGTTTTTTATTTATTTTTGGGACAGAGAGAGACAGAGCATGAACGGGGGAGGGGCAGAGAGAGAGGGAGACACAGAATCGGAAACAGGCTCCAGGCTCCGAGCCATCAGCCCAGAGCCTGACGCGGGGCTCGAACTCACAGACCGCGAGATCGTGACCTGGCTGAAGTCGGACGCTTAACCCACTGCGCCACCCAGGCGCCCCAGGAAGCTGAAGATTCTAAGACCACAGTCTACAGCTCTGAACCATAACCAGATTATAGGGAGGTAAGGGTGAAATGAAGAATTGATGATCTATTATAGAGCAAACACTAGTAGAAAATCAATTAAATAATGATGAATAAAAACAAGTACAGCATGTCACTGACAATTCAAAATCCAAAACGCTCTGAAAAACAAGAAGTCTCCCCAACCAACCCCCAACCTCAGGAATGTGAGATAAACTTATGTGACTTCAAAATCTGAGTTGAACTGATATGAAAGTATGCATTACCTTTATTTAGGCTACTTATGTTCAGGGCAGAACTATTAGTATGTTTCCTAATGAGGTCATTTCTCAGATCATTCTGAGAATGTTATGTAAGTTATGTTTTTGCAGTCTTTCCTTTATAAATCCTGACGAAAAACTTTTTTTTCCTGAAATTTATCTGGCACTAAGTGTTTTGATATGGTATTATAGATCTACGCTTTCAACTTTGTGTAAAATAGGACTTTAATAAATATCAGTGTATTTGAAAATTTCACTCTGAATCATGCATCGAAACTTTAAGTATAATTTAAAAAATAGGTATGTTCCTTACCTTGACCTTCTTTTCTCCTGACATAAGAAAGGACCAACCAGGTAGCATTACCTACTTAAGATGAGCGGCATTGGCATATCCTTGAAAACAGTGCCCGTTGGGTTCATGTCTGGTGGGTAAATGTAAATTGAAATGGTGGGAATATTTGTCAGCTTTGAAGTCACAAAAACCCATATGCGTTAAAAACTGTATGCTTTTAACCAACTTCCTTAGCGATTATTAACTCTATGAAGTTCAGTATTCACACTTGAAAAAGGGAGATTAGAACGAAATGGAGTCAAATGATATTAGGCATGTAAAATGCTTAGAGGATTTCTATATTGTATACACTTACGTCAGGGGGAGGTGGAAGACAGGAAAAAATGTAACATCTGAGAAAATGCTTTTAATGCTCTTTGTTATTTTTCAAAGGTATTTTCATTGATAATTAAGATAAAGTAGATTAGAACTCTGTTCTTCTTTATAGTAGTGATAATAATTGTGTATGTGTGTGTATTATAGTGCTAGTCTAAGCACTGTAAATATATAAGCTGGCTAAATCTTCCTAGCACCTTTGAGATAAGTAGTAGTATTGTCTTCTTGCTCTATTGCAATGACGAAATGGAAGCACAGAGAGGTTAAGTAACTTGTCTAAAGTCACATGGGTAGTAAATGGCACAGCCATGCTTTGAATCCTCAGAGTCTGAGCTTATAATATTCATATTATGCTGTATATCTTATGCAAAAATACCTCTCACTGAAAGCTGATCATATATGGAAATCTTTTGCTGCAATAGTAGCAAAGCATAGATGAAAATAGTTTCCCTCTTGGCAAAAATGTTCCTCAATGAGATAGTATTGTGCATTCAGGAAGGGTGAGGAGAACTAATTATTGATTCATGGAAAGAAGATCAAAGTCTACAGTGAACTGTGTGGACCAAAATGAAATTTTCTGAACTTTGAAGATAAAAATCACATTTCATATTTTGTTCATCTGGTTGTGGATACAATCTTTTTAACTTTTAAACTTCAAAAGTTAGCTTCTTCTGTAAATTGTAATGGCTTTCTAAATTTAAATTCTAGGTTTGTTATCAAATATCTCTTTGAACTTGAAGCAATTAGCGTTTTTGTATTCCTTAAAATCACAATTAGTGATAGAGTTAACGTTTGAAGTCTGTGATATAGGATTACAGAAGTTGAAAACGATTCAAAGGATAGAGCATAGAGTATAATATTTAGAATTCCTAATTGTTTCATTTTCATTGTATCTCTGCAGACAATGAGCTGAAAAAAGATTCAGCCATTTTGTGTAATTATTTTTTACAGCACTTAATGACATGCTGTGATCAGCAGACAGTTCTTCCTTTATTTTCAGAGCAGCCAAACGATTACATATGAGATTTGATCACAAAAAGCTGTCTTGATTTAAAGAAGTGCTTCTCATATGTCATTCCATTTCTTTTAAGGCTATGCTATATTGTCTTTTCTTTTGTTTCCCCAGCTGTCACTCAGTTCTTGGCTCTGTCAGCTAGATTGTGTGTGTTATTTGAGGTTAATTAAAATCAATGATGAATTATAATCTGAGGTACAAAAATCAGGGTGGCAATGAATGGGAAAATTTCAAACTAGTTGAATGCAGTTTGCAGGATACCAAAAATATTGGACATTGTCAAAGATGAGAGTTGTTAAGAGTTTATACAGTGAAGTTGATATCTACTTTTTGGTTCTATTTGTATTCTCCAATATAACATTCAGAAATCATTTTCACAGACATAGACAACATGATGCTCAGTTATTGTAATCATTTAAGGGAGTACATAAAGTAAAACAAGCAATAATAGTATAACTCCACAATTGGCAAGTGTGTTTATTTTTGGTTTTAATATTAGTTTAATAGGACTTCCAAAGCAAAAATATTGAATTTTATATTATTCCCTTGGATTTCATATCTTTTACATATTCTTTAAATACAAAATAAAAATACTAATTTTTTGGAATCATGCTTGATTTCAGTTGTTTTAGTGTCTATTTTTTGAAACAACATAAAATTTATATAACAATATTTCAATATTTTTGATATTTATTTGCTTATTATTTCATGCAATAGATATTGTGGGATTCCTCTAAAAGTTCTACTCTGTTCCTATGGTTAAAAATAATTACGGGAACTCGGTGATTCAGGTGCTGAGCTTCTCAATGTGGAAGCTACAAGCCAAATTAATCAGAATAAAATAAAATAAAACATTCCCTTCCTCAAGCGCAGTAATATATGTCAAGTACCAAATAGTCCCATACAGCTAGGTGCTAATATATTATTATTAGTGACTAATGTATTTAGTCACTTATCAGTGCAGATGCAGAATATCATGCAGAGGGTTCTATGGGACCATGAACTTAATTTATAACAATTGTGCACGACTTTGTTAAATATTATGGTAAATCAGAGTATTTATGTTATTCCATATTTTAACTTGTATATATTCTGTTGATTGTAGTCCTTATCTCTACAATGTGGCCATTTTAATGAGATGCCAAAAAAATTAGGATTCACTATAAATGTTCCAGTTCTGACCAGTATCGGTTTATTTATACTTTTCTGTTAACCTAATTTTAAAAAAATAATAATTTTTGAACATTTTATTCCATCCAGACTAATAAAATTTAGAAGAGATTTGTCAAGCAATGAATATATTTTGGAGTGTATACTGTTAAAAGTATAATGTCCTATGAATTGTGGTTGAAAGAAAATAAAACATAGGGCAGAACAAAGTGCTTGGCTTCAAACAGCATATAATCTAATGATAGACATAACACATATGCATAAAGTTATAGGCAAATATTTGATTATAGGGCTTTTGATGAGAGAAATAATTTGGCTTGAAAATCAGGAAAAGCTGTGTGGAAAAGGTGGGATTTTAGATAGGTCCTGATAATGTAAGAAAATAAAAACAATATATGGCAACATTATCAAAACAACATAGTAACTAATGTTTTGAAATATCTAGTTAAAAAACAAACTGAAAGAAACATTTAGAATTTATCTAGTTGGATAATCATTCTATCAGAACGAATACCTATTTTTAAATTTTTTTAATGTTTGTTTATTTTTGAGAGAGAGCACAAGCAGAGAAGGGGCAGAGAGAGAGGGAGACACAGAATCTGAAGCAGGCTCCAGGCTCCAAGCTGTCAGCACAGAGCCCGACATGGGGCTTGAACTCATGAGCTGTGAGATCATGACCTGAGCTGAAGTCAGAGGTTCTACTGACTGAGCCACCCAGGTGCCCCACTAATAGCTATTTTTAAACAAATGTATTTTAATGCCTCCAGATCAAGATGGCCTTAGCATTCTCCTGAGCTTGACTAAACTTTGGACAGCTTTTTTTTTCCTGACTCTGGGCCCCAGACCTCCCTTTTCATAATGCATTTTTTTTAAGTTTTTACTAAAATTACAGTTAGTTAACATAGTGTAATATTAATTTCAGGTGTGCAATACAGTGATTTAACACTTCTGTATATCACCCAGTGCTCATCACAGCAAGTGCACTCCTTAATCCCCATCACCTATTTGCCTAACCCCCTCCCCAATTCACCTTCCCTCTTTAGAAAACTTGCAATTGCAAATTATTTCTCTGATCCTTTGAAATGAAACAAATGTTCTCAAAAGTCTCTTGCCAGTTTTTCAATTCAGGAATGTGTATCCCAGGTACCTAGGAGCCATTCCTCTGAAAGATAATCACCAAGAAAGACAATACCCTTATTTCTCAGGTCTGTGGGAGAGTAGGAGCCTAAGTTCAATAAATAACAATTAGCAAACACACATCACCTAATCACATTAATCAACCTGTCTCCTAATGTCCTCCAGTTCTTTTCCACTGACTCACCAGTGCTTAAAACAGGTTTGAATTTAGGGCTTCTGAGTGGCTCAGTAGTTAAGTGTCTGGCTCTAGATTTTAGCTCACCGTTGTGAGATTGAGCCCCAAGACAGGTTGGAGCCTTTTTGAGATGTTCTCTTTTTCTCTTCCCCCTTCAAGTGTGCTCTCTACATGTGTGCTCTCTCTCTCAAAAAAAACCAAACAAACAAACAAACAAACAAACAAAAAACAACCCAAAAAACCCAGGGTTGAATCTAAAACAGGGTTGAATTTAATCTCTCTTCCATATTGCAATAGTCTTGAATGAAGTATTCCTTGCCTTTATCCTTGAGAAACTGTATTTTCATATTGCTGCAATGACAAATGGCCACAAACTTCCTGACATAAAGCACACAAATTTATTATCCCACAGTTCTGGATTTCAGATGTCCAAAAGGGATCTCCCTGGGCTAAAGTCCAGGTGCTGGCAAAGCTTCATTTCTTTTAGAGTCTCTAGGTAACAGCCTTTTTTTGTTGCCTTTTTCATCTTCTAGACGCTGGTTGCATTCCTCAGTTATGGGCACCACTCCTCTTCAAAAGCAGTGATTGGATCACTATGACCTATGCTTCTATCATCACGCATCCTGTGATTCTGCCTCTCCTACCTTCTTCTCTCACTTATACTCATCTTTGCAATAACATTCCCACCTGGATAATCTAGGATAATCTCCCATGTGAATATTCCTCATTCAATCACATCTGCAAAGTCCATTTTGGTATATAAGATCACATAATCACATGTTCAGGGAATTAGGACATAGATATCTTCAGGGGAGGAGTTACTATTCTTTGTACTAATTTAAATATTTAGAAATTAAATACAAAAATATTAAAGAAATTAAATACAAAATTATTAGAAATTAGAAATATTTAGAAATTTAGAAATATTTAGAAATTTTTAGAAATATTTAGAAACTAAATATTTAAATTAAATATTGAAATATTTAGAAATTAATATTGAAATATTTAGAAATTAATGTTTAGAAATTAATTTTTAGAATATTAAATATTTATAAATTAAATACAAAATAATATAATTCTACCTATGCACATTTTTGAAAGAAAATAATATACCTTGGCTTTGATATAAAGAAGTTATAAAAAAAGTAACTTTTAAAAATAATTTATATTTCAATATGTAAATGATTGAGCAAGAAATGCTCAAAAATTAAATAGTCAAATGCTTATGTCTTTTTTGTAATAAAAAAGTTTGAACATAAAGCAAGCAGCATATAAGTATTATCACTATTTTTATACCTGACATTTGAAAGTAAATGTTACATAAAATTATTCATATATATACATATATACACATATACATATAGACTTGACCCTTGAACAATATGGGTTTGAACTTCATAAGTCCATTTATACATAAATTTTTTCAATAAATAGGAAATTTTTGGAGAAAAATAGTAATATTTGTTGATAAAATAATATTTTGGACAAAAAATAATTTGAAAAATCTTGCAGATGAACTGGATAACCTAGAAATATTGAATGTTAATGTTTTCTATACTGTGTAATGAATATGACTGTAAATATATATTCCATAAAACATTTATAGTAATTCATTCATTAGTATATAGGCTATGCTACTGTGAAACAATTCTATAAATTACATTGGTCTACCATAAAGCAATCACATTGCTGCTGCTTTGTTATGAATGCATGAATTGTTACACCTGTAAATAAAAATGACTTCCTTTTCACATTATCTTTTCACTTTTGATGTCTAGTATTAGTAATATGTATAACATCTTAACTGTTTTGCACATATAAGACAATATTGACGCAGGCAGTGACAGATGATTCATCTTGTAAATAGATGATGTAAACTTATGCTATCAATAAATACAGTATGGTACTGCAAATGTATTTTCTCTTCCTTATGTTTTTTTTTTAAATTTTTTTTTCAACGTTTTTAATTTATTTTTGGACAGAGAGAGACAGAGCATGAATGGGGGAGGGGCAGAGAGAGAGGGAGACACAGAATCGGAAACAGGCTCCAGGCTCCGAGCCATCAGCCCAGAGCCCGACGCGGGGCTCGAACTCACAGGACCGCGAGATCGTGACCTGGCTGAAGTCGGACGCTTAACCGACTGCGCCACCCAGGCGCCCCCCTTATGGTTTTCTTGATAGTTTTTCTTTATTGTGAGAATACAATGTATAATACATATACAAAATATGTTAGTCAACTGTTATTGGTAAGGCTTACAGTCAATAGTAGGCTATTAGGAATTAAGTTTGGGGAGAATAAAAATTATATGGATTTTCAACTGTGTGGGAGGTCAGCATAGTTATGAATAGGAAAGCAAGAAATACAGATTTAACAGAGGGTGATATATTAGGAACTTAAATACCATAAAAGTCTTTTCTATCAGTAGTGTAATTTCCAAAACAATAAACAACTCTTTGGGAAAAAATGGGTACAATTATAACTTAATAGTTATAGAGCTTCCATTTCTGGAAATTTAGTATATGCTAAAACCATCTAAAATGCCCTGTGTTTATATGTAAAATGGAATGACGCTTTAGCTTGACGTAATCAAAAAGTGATTTTTCACCTACATAAATGCTGATGAGACAGCCAAATTTATGTGGAACATGTAATAATTTTTCATTGTGTACAATTGTGCATCATATTGGAGGATAATGTAAATCCCTTGTATAAATAACAGTATACCCCTTGTAACACACGCCCACACACAGGCACACAGGATTTGCAAAGTTTCCAAAACAACTATTTCACGCAGCACCTCCCACTCTTTAAAGTCACCAGTCTTCCTGACGTTCTCATTTTATAGAAAAAACACTGCAGTTATCATTGGTCAACTAATAAGTGATATTTAGAGATTTAGTCTAGGGGCAATTTCAGGTGTTAGGGATATATTAAAGAACCAAGTTTGCCCAATTTTTCTTTTCTCATAAGTTTTTTGTTGTTGTTATGGAAGTGACCAAAAATAATATAACACAGAAAAGTATATTGTATAGTATATTTGGAATTGACGGGTTTATCCATGATGTATTTATTAAATAATGTTTATTATGTGCTTATTATGAGTCAGACACAAAAGAAGTCTTGAGGCAGTGCCATGCTTAAGCATGCTAAAATTTTTGTAACTTACTCTTCAGTGACAGCAATGAGATTGCTTTGAGCATGTGGATTAAATAATCTGGTTTGTACTTCAACAGAATCCCTCTGATTGTTCTGTAGAGAATAGAAATTGGTAGAGGAATGAAAGGAGAATTAAATTAGAGGGATGGGCTGAGAATAAAATAGATGAGAAATGAGGGTGAGTTCAACTACAGTGTGACAGTAGGTAGACAGGGCCACATATATTGCAGAGATTGAAGAGATAAGACTTGTTGAAGGATTGAATTTCTGAGGTGCTGGAAGAAAGCATTTTTAGGATTGATCTCTTGGTTTCTGAATGGAGAAAATCAGTGGCATTTACAGATAGAGTTTAGAATGGAAGGGGTCATCTATGGAAAAAAGGCCCTGAAGATTATTTTATTTGCCAGGGTCTCAGGGCTGAAATCCCCATATTTAAATTTCTTTGCAGATTTTAATACCTATATTAAAGTAAAGCTTATGCATGATGCAAGTAAAAGCAAATAGTTAAAGGAGAGAAGCATGTAATTCTTCATCACTATTCATAACTATGGAAACATTTTTTTTTAATTTTTTAAAAAAAATTTTTTTTCAACGTTTTTTATTTATTTTTGGGACAGAGAGAGACAGAGCATGAACGTGGGAGGGGCAGAGAGAGAGGGAGACACAGAATCGGAAACAGGCTCCAGGCTCCGAGCCATCAGCCCAGAGCCCGACGCGGGGCTCGAACTCACGGACCGCGAGATCGTGACCTGGCTGAAGTCGGACGCTTAACCGACTGCGCCACCCAGGCGCCCCTGGAAACAATTTTTTGTTGAGTCTCAGCTTTTCCATAGAAAGTTACTGGAAAAATTCTGACCGATAATTATACTAAAAATTCAGTTTCACCAATATTTAATACCTCCTATTGTCTTCATCGCAACTCAGGTAAATAAAATAGTTGATTTCAATTATTGCACTTAATTGTACTCAATTACTCAATAATTGAGTACTTCACAAAGCATTTTCACAAGTGACTGTTTTTGCACAATTATAATTGTAGTCAGCACTTTCACATATTTGTGTTTTTAGATAACTTCTATGTATTATCAACTTTATGCCTAGAAGTCAGTGACATAATTTCTTTAGTTGAACAAAATACTCTGATGAGTAAAATATAAAAAAAATAAAAGAACACTCAGGTTACTGAGAACTTAAAACAGCACATTTTTAAAGCTCTTGTGACAATGAGGTCAGAAAAGCTTAAACTATGAAATAAAATATAAAAGACTCAACATTTAACAGGAAATGGTTTCATTCAAAGAATTAAATCTTATCATTTTGTGTATATCTTGAGTTCTGGCAATTTTATGTTTAAAGTTCTGACAATTTGAATGTTGCTAGTAAAAAAAAAACTAAGTTTACAAAACATAGATGCTAATTTTTTCAACAAAGTGAAGACAAATCAATGATATTCTTTTTCTGTCCTGATTGACAGAAATTTCCTTAATTAATCTCATTAATTTCCATTTTATTTATCCTACCCTGTGTGAGATTATATAACTGAAGAGAAATAAATATTAAATCAGAAACAGCCACAAGAACAAGCTATTACTTATTACTGGATATTACACTCCATTATTTAAAATCACACACATACACACACATATACGCACACACTCTTACTCATATACACATTCATACACATGTATATATATTGTATTTAATAGGATTAAAACCGCATTATATGACACTATTTTTTGTTAACTTCTCTTAAAGCAGTTTGCTCCTTTCTACTAAATTCATAATTCTTACTGATACTTATCATTCTATGTTATTAATGAAACATTTTGGGGCTCTAGAATCACACAGAACATTAATTCAACTCCTGCCATCCATTTTGCATACATCCCCCTGTCCCATTAGTTTGGGTAATTTAATCAACTGTTCAGAGTTCTGGTATCATTCTTTATAATATGATGCTAATATCTTCTCTCAATTGATAATTTTTAGGATTTAGTTAATTTTGAGGATTAACTGACATAATGGATATATATTGCCTAACTTAGTGCCTTGCACATACAGATTGGTCAATAAAGAAAAGTATCTATCTGGAAATTTGTCCTCTGACCAACATCTCCCCATTTCCTTAATCTCCCAGCACCTGAGGACAACTATTCTACTCTGTTAGGCTTTATTAGATGCCACATGTAAGTAATATTATAGAGTGCTTGTCTTTGACTTCTTTCACTTAGAATAATACCCTCGAGTTTCATCCATGTTGTTCCAAATGGCAGGATTTCCTTCTTTCTCATGATTAATATACCATTGTACATACATACCACATTTTCTTTACCCATCCATCCTTTGAAAGACACTTAAATTGTTTCCATATATTGGTTATTGTGAATAATGCTGCAATAAATATGGGTGTGCAGATGTCTCTCTGAGATACTGATTTCATTTCCTTTGAATATATACCCAGCATTGGGACAGCAGGATCATATGGTAGTTCTAATTTTAATTTTTAAAGGAAACTCCATACTGCTTTCCCTAATGATTATACCAATTATACCTTCCCACCAATGGTGTACAAGTGTTCTCTTTTCTCTACATTCTTGCCAATACTTATCTCTTGTCTTTTTATACAGCCATCCTAACTGGTATGGGATATTACGGTAAGTTCTGGGGATATATAATGTTCAGTATTGTGTTTGTAGTTAATAATACTGTATTATATAATTAAAAGTTGCTAAGAGAGTAGAACGTAAATGTTCTCACAACAAAAAAAGAAATGTTAATTATGTGATGTGATAAAGGTGTTAGCTAAAGCTACAGTGGTAACTATATTGCAATATAGAAGTATATCAAGTCAACATGTTATACACCCTGAACTTCCACAATATTATATGTGAATTTTATCTCAATAAAGATGGAAGAAAGAAAAGAGGCTATACAATATGAGGCTTGAATAAAATTCTAAAAATTTGTCTTAGTTTTCTATGGATGGTTATAAAGTATTTCAGAAAGAGTATACGATGAAGAGAGCATCTTTGATACCTGATCCCCAGGGTGACCTCAGTTTCCTCAATTGTTAGCCATTTATTAGCCAATTATGTAGCTCCCCTCACATTGAATCAAGACAAGCTATACATGATAAATGAAATTCCATAAAAGTGACAGTATTTGACGTCTAATATTAAGTTAAAAAAGACATTGCAGGTTTTACCTTGGTCTTCTGGACAGGTTACTATGAAGGAAGCAAAACATCACACTTGAGAATACTTAAGCTACCCTGCAGAGAAATCTATATCAAGAGGAGTTGAGACCCTTGGCCAAAAACAAGCACCAACTTGCCAGTCATGTTTATAAACCACCTTGTAAAAGGTTTCTCTAACCCAAGTCAAGACCAATGATGATAGTGGCCCGACCTCAGGAGAGACATCACAGCAGAGCCACTCCTGAAAGCCTATCCTACAGAAACCAGAGATAATGAATGATTGTTGGTGTTTTAAGCCACTATGCTTTACAGTGATTTGCTATCACTGTGAAACATAGTGGTTTAAATAGATATCTAATACAATAGATATCTAATAAAATAGATATCTAATACGATTTTAGCACCATGATGAAGAATGCTCTCTAACAGAAATCTAAATGTGTGACAGTAATTTTGGAGTCAAATAGTAGGTACAGGTTGAAATGGCCTTGAAGAAACTGTGAAAGAAAGCCTGAAGGTCCTTGAGGAATCTGTGGGAGTGTACTTAATGGAAAGTAAGAAAACATTATTGGAAACTTGAGGAAAGAGGGTAATTGTAGAGATGTGATAGAAAGTTTCACAACATTTTAGCCTGAAGAAACGTACAACTCAGAAAGCTTATTTCATGAACTGATCTAAGGAAATTTCTAGCCAGAATGTTGAAGGTGTCACCTGGCTTCTTCTGGCTGATCAAAGTAAAATGTCAAAGAAGAGATATAAGTCAAAGGAAGATTTGTTAAATATAATGGATACAGGATTTGCAGAGTTCGATACTAATTTTTTTCCCTCATTCACAGCTTTTCCAAATGACAGAAAGAAATGGCAAATAGCTGCCAGTCAGAGATCAAATCCATGGCACTTTCAGGAAAATATGATCTAAAGATAAAGCCAAGGTTGTAGTGATACAAATTTTTTTTTTACATTTTCAGAAAAGTCTAACACTGTTGCTCTAAGAACATTTTGTCATATAAAAACGCACTAAGGACCTTAAGAATATGGCTCACAGATCCTCTTCCTTTAAACTATACATTTTGTTAAGAACCTTAATGGAGTTGTCCCTTAACCATCTCAGTATATTCCAAAGGAAGAGAAGAATTTATCTTAAAGAGATTTGTGCGTGTGGCATTTAAGTAATGAAATGAACACTAATAAAATTCATATGAGACTCACAAAGTTTTGAAGATACTTATACTATGAGAAATACTTTCAGTTTCAATGCAAAAGGACAGAGACAACACAAAATGAAAACAGGCATGTGGACTCCCTTACTACTATGGACAAGAACAAGATGAAAAGACTTCCCAGCGGCAAACACCTGTCCTTTTTATATGGGGGAGAAAAAAGGATAATACATAGGATAGAATCTAGAATCCAAGGGACTGAACAAGGAAACAAGAATTACTGCTGGGGAACAGGGATCATTTCTAAACAATTGGCAACATGTGTCTGGCCAAGTATCAGAATTGTTATGGAACAATGACAGCCGTGTGCTCCCTTTTTCTCTTTTTTGAAAATGAAGGTCTAAAGAAGTTATCTGTCTCACTGTACTGTGGGTGTATGAAGAGGGGGAGTAGGGAGAGAGATAACTTGTCTCTTTAGTTAATAGATCTTCAGTTGAAAGGAACAGTTTCCTTTCCAAGTAATTGTATTCCAGTAATCATACCCGAAGTGCTTTTTCTATATTTGCAAGCTGAATTTGTACTGTTATGATACTATTTAGAGTCTTTAGAAGATGAAGGGATTTTTGAACACAGAGAATCCAGAATTATTAGGCATCAGTGGATAAACTGTGGTGGTCACGCTCTGAGATGGTCCCCAGGGATGCTCTCCTGCTGGTATTCAAATCCTTGTTTAGTACCCTTCCACATGAGATCAGGGCTGGCCCTATGTGCCCCACAGAATATAGCAAAAAGGGATTTTGCATTACTTGTATAGGTAGTTATAAAAGACATGTTAATATCTGCTTTGGACTTTGGACTGTTTGAGCATGGGAAAGCCAGCTATCATGCCATGAAGACACTCATTGTGCCCTAGGGAGAGGTCTATCTGGAGAGAAATTCAGGATCCCAACTATCAGCTACTACCAATGTGATATGTATGATCCACCTTGGAAGACGATTTTCTAATCCCAGTTATTCAGAGCACGGCAGCACAGATGGCAACTTACTGCTGTCTCATGAGAAATGTCAAGTTTAAACACATCAGTGAGGCCACTCCTAATTTTCTGACACACAGAAACAGTAAGAGATAATGGTTATTGTTTTAAGATAAGTTTTAGAATGAATTTTTGCAGGAATATATAATATCCTACTCAAGTATACCTGATTCCAATTCACACATTTTACATTTCAAAAAGGTAAATGTATTTGTTTACCATCATCTTCAGATATGGGAAAGAAATTAGGTATCAGGCAACATATAGACAAATTCCTAAGGATGTTGATCTAGACTTTGAATAGAGAAAGTGGGAATTGAAAAAAGTTTTGGCTAAAATAACTAGTGTTACAATCACCAATTTATATTGGTCATATAAGTTGGTTAAAAAATAACTTGTAATTCCTGGTATTAGTTAAACTTCATGTTCCTCAGGAAAATGAAGCATGTAAGTTCAAAAGTGAATTATCTCTTTGTTATTAGAGTATCACAGAAAATAAGTCACTGGAAGAAAGCCCCAGCGTCAGGTGTAATTAATAAACTTAGTGGAGAGTATCCAGTATTCTAGTAAGCAAGTGTTGCATGTGAAGGTTGGCAGTAGAGGACTGAGTTCTGGTCATGAGGTGGAGTTATTTGCTTGAGCACATGCTATCTTGAGGTTTTGAATGGGGTCCTGAGATCTAGTCAACCTCACTATTCTTTCCCTGGAGAAGAGTATTGTGAAATCATGATGTTTGTCCTCTTAAAAATTTGTATATGACTTTAGGGATTACATATTCTTTTAGGATTATAAGGACCTTTGACTTGATGTGCTTCATATTTAAAACTGTGTCAGATTTCCTCAACTCTCCTTCTTAACTGTTTTATATACCTTTTGTGCCGATGTATAGTTATGTTAGTAGGAGTGTGAGAAACAATGTTTAAGATATAGAGAGAGCAGATTTGTTAACAATTGCTAGAGAAGACTTTAGCATAAAATTTAAAGAGAAATTTCATCAACCTTACTGTCTATATTTCACTAAATTTCATTCATAATGAGTCTCTACTTAGTTGGTAATATGACTTTGTCAGTCCATGAATGTTTATTGGGGAAGATTTGTCATATTATATATATATTTTTGTACCAGTTAAATATACAGTTGCATGTTTGTACAACAGGAATTGGTTAACTATTCAGCATCTTCTTTATGGCAGAAACTATAGTTACATTATTTTGTTCTTTATTTACAATAACCTGACAGTGTGGGTTAGCATTTCTATTAGAAAAAAAAATAAAGAAACTTACACTGTTCCTTAAACTGCTCTTAAAGGACATTGAGTTGGCATAAATCACAAAATGTAAGCGTAGGGATTCTGACTCATCTTCCTTATTCCCAAGTGGGGCTGATTCCCTGGTACCACAGTACCTTCAATTTACAAACCAGACCTTGTGAATATGTCCTTGAAAATACATCTTGTTTTGCTTGATTATAGTACATTTATCTTTGTTGATTTATGGTTTACTGAATTCTAGTTTTGTGTTTGTGTGTCAAATTTCATTTAAGTTCTTTTTTAAAATCTAATTTTCTCTGGTGTGTCATTATGAGTGCTTGAATTAAAAATTTTTTTTAACGTTTTTATTTATTTTTGAGACAGGGAGAGACACAGCATGAACGAGGGAGGGTCAGAGAGAGGGAGACACAGAATCTGAAACAGGCTCCAGGCTCTGAGCTGTCAGCACAGAGCCCAAGGCGGGGCTCGAACTCACGGACCGTGGATCATGACCTGAGCTGAAGTCGGATGCTTAACCGACTGAGCCACCCAGGCGCCCCCACGAGTGCTTGAATTTTAGAAACCATAGACAATATGCCATAATCTATATAGAAGCCATTTTATGTTTCTTTCTCCCACTGAAATAAGAACAATGTTGTATTTGATTTTATAATATGGTTCTATATTCTGCAGATTCAAAACTTGTACTATGCTTGAGCACTTAAAACCCGAGTATACTAGATTAAAATTGCACAATGTCTCTATGAGGATCTGTGTTTAAAATTCTTTCAAGCAGTCTAAAACTTTTAACACTTTCTATTTTAAAACAAAACTTTGCAAATTTGAGGTAATACAATTTTTCAACTAATCTAAGTAATAAAGAATGAACAAGATATTTCTATAGAGTTAGCTCAGAGAGTACTAAATATTTAGCCTGTGTTAGCAGATACATTTGAACTTGAAAGAGAATAATAGTATAAAGTATATTTATGTGCAGTTTGGAAGTCTTTCTAAACCTAGATTTAATATGCTCATTGACGTTTGCATAGGTAAATGTTTACACAAAGAACTGACAGAAAATTTGGAAGGATTGAAAGATTGAAGAGAAATATGTCATGTTTAGGGATGAGATCCAGACCCTGAATTTTTAAAAACATCCTCATGAAATAATTGAAACAGAAGGTTGAACATTTCCAAGCCACCTTTCATTCAATCACAGTAACTTAGAAATGACTGGCTTTACCAAGCTTGACATTAATTTTACTTTTGAACCTTGTCAATTTCCACATATTCCTTTGGTATTATCAAAATAGGAAAAAAAAGTCTTAGAAACATGACAGGAGCCATATAGTTATAGCCTTTTATAAGTCACATCTTATCAATCCATCCAAGTTGATGGTTAGCATTGTCATCTCATTTCTAGCCAGTAGTTCGCTTTTATGATTAAAATTGAAAATGACCCATATTACTCATTTAAAAACTATAAAGTTAAATTTATTTTTCTTTATTTCATACAGTACTGCTTGTTCAAACTTCCCCATTGCTATGGTCATTAAGTTAATCCGGATCACTTCATTCTTCCTATAACATAATTTGTTTTAATTTCCATCCCCTACCTCCTATGTTTCATCCTGCACAATGTAGAGACATCAGCCTTCATAAAATACCAATTTCACTCACCTGCAAGAAATCTGGGAAATGTTCTATAATTGATATGTAGTGTACCAAACTGCAGAAAGTAATGCAGCCATTTTAAATATGGCTGTACTGGATGGTCAGTGGGCCTCTACTGCCTGGAGATCTGGTCTCAGATCACTTCCTTTCTTCTTTTTACAGCATCTTAGTCAACTTTTGCAGTACAGGGTCGATGAAGTAACAAATATACCCACAGTGTTCTCCAAAAGCAATGGCAGGCATCAGGGAATTTTCCTTTTTATGAAGGGTGTTTTCAAATCAAATGCTGTGAGTTAGGTACTTTTGTCAGGATTTCGGCCATTCAGAAGATGGTTCATGAGGACACTGAAAATAGCATTTGGAGGTTTCTATCTCAACATTAGATTTTTCTACTTGCACAAAATATTCTGCTGGGACCTGATTCTTCTGAGTCCCAAGTAAATTATGGGTGGAAATAATTTGAACAAATGTCTCCTAGCATTGGAGGAAAAAACCAAACCCTAGAAAAATACCTCAAGAGAAAATCATTTCAATGACTTGCCAGATACGAAGAATGAAGCTATTATGTCTTAAGCTAGCATTTAAGGCCTTCCGCTGTCTGGCCATAAATTGTTTATTTCACTCCTACAATCCTATTACTTGAAGCCAAGAGCCATCCATATTAATTCTCCAAATGTGCACTCCTCACCATATCTGAGACTGTTCAATCTAACAAACCAATTGATATTTGTTTAAACAGAGCTCTGGCTTAAAGTGCATTTCATTTCTGCAGCCCATAGCCTTTAAAAATGATGGCTCTTTTATGAAAATACCATTCTTTTTTGCACCTTCTGTGAAAAACTTCAGCCCAGAGTTATGTTTCCTTACTCACATGGTCCATGGAAATTATTGAGCATCTTTCACACTTAGCATTTATTGCTTCTTGTCTTTTATTATTAGTTATCTTTCCAAAGGTTTATGTGTTGCCTTTCCATTTAGAGTATAAAATCAAATGAGGATAAAAACTACCATGCACTGTAGTGAATCCTTCATAAACCTTAGCATAGTTCTTAACACAAAGTAAATATGTAGGTAATAATTTAAAACTATCCATTACTAATTACATTTGTGATGTTCCTGTAACTAAAAACCAATCAAGTGTCTAATATGTCATATTAGAACCAAAATAACACAAAATGGTTTATTTATATATGAATATAAAAGTAGGATAATTTTGATTTAGTAGTAAATAGGATATTTGGGAAATAGGATGTTTTAATAGTAAAAAGGATGTTTGAGAAATTGGTATTTTAGCCCAATTTTATAGGGTTGAAATATTTTTTCTATATATAAAATCTATATATGAACATATACTAATGTTCAGAGTTCTTTAGTATCTTTTAATCATGAGTTCTGTTTAAGGACTTATTTAGAACAGTGGTACTCTCTATGCTGTGAAATTCTCATGTGTCAAACTGATAAGTACCCAAATCATTGTGGATAAATATCCAGTAGTGTAATTCCTGGTACTTAGGGTAGTTCTATTTTTAATTTTTGAAGAACCTATATACTGTCCTCTACAGTGACTGCACCAGTTTGCATTCCCACCAATAGTACATGAGGGTTCCTTATTCTCCACATTTTTGCCAACACTTGTTGTTTCTTGAGTTTTTGATTTTTGACATTCTGACAGGTGTGAGGTGATATATCTCATTGAGGTTTAGATTTGCATTTCCCTGATGATTAATGATGTTGAGCATATTTTCATAAGTCTCTTGGCCATCTGGATGTCTTCTCTTGAGAAATGTCTGTTGATGTCTTCTGGCTATGTTTTAAATTGGATTATTTGTTGTTTTTTGTTTTTTTTGTTTGTTTTTTTTTTGTTTTTTTGTTTTTTTGTTTTTTTGTTTTTTGGTGTTGAGTTATATCAGTTCTGTATACATTTTGGAATCTAACCCTTTATTGGATATGTCATTTGCAAGTATCTTCTCCCATTCAGTAGGCTTTCTTTTAGTTTTGTGGGTTATTTCCTTCACTGTGCAGAAGTTTTTATTTTTATGCAGTCCCAATAGTTTATTTATGCTTTTGTTTCCCTTGCCTCAGGAGACATATATAGAAGGATGTTGCTACAACCAATGTCAGAGAAATTACTGACTGTGCTTTCTCCTAGGATTTTTATGGTTTCAGGTCTCACATGTAGGTCCTTAATCCATTTTGAGTTTATTTTTGTGTATGGTATAAGAAAGTGGTCCAGTTTTATTATTTTGCATATAGCTGTCCAGTTTTTTCAACATCGTTTTTTCAAGAGACAGTCTTTTTTCCATTGCACATTCTTGCTTCCTTTGTTGAAGATTAATTGACTGTATATTGTGGGTTTATATCTGGGCTTCCTATTTTGTTCCATTGATCTACATGTCTATTTTTATACCAGTCCCAAACTGCTTTGATTATTACAGCATTGTAATACAATTTGAAGTCTGGAATTGTGATACCTCCAGTTTTGCTATTTCTTTTCAAGATTGCTTTGGCTATTCAGAGTCTTTTGTTGTTTCATACCAATTTTAGGAGTGTTTGTTCTAGTTCTGTGAAAAGTGCTGTTGGTATTTTCATAGGGATTGCATTAAATCTGTAGATTGCTTTGGGTAATATGGATACTTTAACAATATTTTTTCTCCCTATCTATGAACATGGAATGTCTTTCGAATTCTTTGTGTCATCTTCAATTTCTCTCATTAGTATTTTATAGTTTACAGAGTATAGGTCTTTAACCTCTTTGGTTACATTTACTCCTATGTACATTATTATTTTGGGTGCAATTGTAAATAGGATTGTTTTCTTAATTTCTCTTTCTTCTTCATTATTAGTGTATAGAAAGGCAACAGATTTCTGTACATTGATTTTGTATCCTGCCAAATGTGCATTCTTACCTTTGCACTTATCTGACTTTTTAAATTGACTCCATTACATAAAAAAGAACCTAAACTCTATTGCTGAAGTCAAGAACCTCAAGCAAGTTTAATGAAATTAACTATACCCAGGGTCCTAAGCTGTCTTCCTTTAAAATTGCCATCTGAAGATTGAGTTTCTCACTATGTAGATCCCTGAATCTTTATAATCCCAACATTCCTTCTATGTAGAACTCAATAGTGGAGTCAGACTATATGTCCTATGTAAATGGTGAGTTGTCTATGTTTTCTCCTGTTGGAAATAATTTTTACTAGATTATAATGTACTCATAGACTCTATTATTATTACCTATGTATTTATGTGACAAATATGGACATACCTTGGAAATACCATGAGTTCAGTTCCAGACCATGGAAATAAGGCAAATATTGCAATAAAGCAAGTCAAACGAATTTTTGATTTCCAAACACATACAAAAATTGTGTTTATAGTGCTCTGTAGTCTTTTTTTTTCTAGTCTTTTTAGTGTGCAGTGCACCATGTCAAAAAATGTACATGCTTTAATTAAAAAATATTTTATTACTAAAAAGTGCTAACTATTACCTAAGCTTTTGGCAAGTCATAATCTTATTGTGGATGGAGTAGCTACTTAGTGTTGACGACTCTGACTCATCAGGATGGTAGTTGCTGAAGATTGGGTGACTGGCAATTTCTTAAAATAAGATGACAATGGAGTTTACTACATCTATTAACTCCTTTCGTGAATGAATTCTCTGTAGCATGATATACTGTTTGATAGCATTTTACCAGAGTAGAACTTCTTCTCAACACATGTTGCATAATAATCTAAACTTTTCATTGTCACTTTAACAATCTTCACAGCATCTTCACCAAAAGTAGATTCTGCTCAAGAAATTGCTTTCTTTGCTTTTACATAAGAAGGCACCCCTCATCTGTTCAAGTTTTACCATGAGATTCCAGCAATTCAGTCACATGTTTGGACCCCACTTCTTATTCTAGTTCTCTTGCTATTTCTACCACACCTGTAGTTACTTCCTCCACAGATGCATTGGGCCCTTCAAAGTCATCCATGAGGGTTGCAATTAACATCTTCCAAACTCCTGTTAGTATTGATATTTTGACTTCTCCCTATGAATTACAAATGTTCTTTTTAAAATTTTTTTGAGAGGCAGAGAGAGAGTATGGGGGAGGGGCAGAGGGAGAAGGAGAGAGAGAATCTTAGGGTGGCTCAGTGCCTAGCATAGAGCTGAACATGGGACTTGATCTCAACACCATGAGATCATGACCTGAGCCGAAATCAAGAGTTGGATGTTTAACTGAATAAGGCATCCAGTTGTGCTCTTCAATCACAAATGTTCTTACTGGCATCTTAATGCATCCCTTCCAGAATGTTTTCCACTTATTTTTCCCAGATCCATCAGAAAGATCACTGTGTATGGCAGTGATAGGTCTATGAAACATATTTCTTAAATAATGAAACCTGAAAATCAAAATGACTCCTAAATCCATGGGTTTAAGAATGTATGTTGAATTAGTAGTCATGCAAATAATAGTCATCTCATTGTACATCTCCATCAACTGTTGAGTGACCATGTGCATTGTCAATGAGCATTAATCTTTTGAAAGGAATCTTTTTTTTTCTGAGAAGATCTCAATAGTAAGATTAAAATATTCAGTAAACCATGTTGTTAACAAATATGCTGTCATCTAGGCTTTGTTGTTTCATTTATAGAGCATAGGCAGAGGATATTTAACATAATTCTTAATGGCCCTAGGATTTTGGGAAAGGTACATGAATATTGCCCTTAACTTGAAGTCACCAGCTGCATTAGCTCCTAGCAGGTGAATCAGCTGTGGTTTGAAGGTAGGCACTGACTTCTCCTCTCTTGCTGTGACATCCCTAGGTGGCATCTTCTTCCATTAGAAGGCTGTTTTGTCTACATTAAAAATCTGTTGTGTGGTGTAGACACCTTCATGAATTATCTTAACTAGATCTGGAGAACTTACTGCAGCTTCTACATCAGTCCTTACTACTTCACCTTGCATTTTTATGTTATGGAGATGGCTTCTTTCCTTAAACCTCCTGAACTGACCTCTGCTAGCTTCATACTTTTGTTCAACAGCTTCCTCACCTCTCTCAGCCTTCAAAGAATTAAAGAGAATTAGGGCCTTGCTCTGGATTAGTTTTGGCTTAAGGGAATGTTATGCTCATTTGATCTTCTATCCAGACCACTAAAACTTCCTCCATATTATTAATAAGGCTGTCTGGCTATCTAATTCATATATTCACTGGAGTAGCACTTTTAATTTCCTTCAAGAACTTCTCTTTTGCATTTATAATTTGGTTGACTGGCACAAGAAGTCTAGCTTTCAGTCTATCTCAGCTTTTAATATGCCTTCCTCACTAAGCTTAATAATTTCTAGCTTTTGATTTAAAGTAAGAGATAGGTGACTTTCTTTTGCTTGGGCAATTAGAGACCATTGTAGGGTTATTGACTGGTCTAATTTCAATATGGTTGTATCTCAGGGAATAAGGAGACTCAAGAAGAGGGAGAGAGATGGGTGAATGGCTGGTTGGTGGAGCAGTCAGAATACACACACTTACTGAGTTTGCTGTCTTATATAAGTGCAGTTTGTGGCACACCAAAACAATTAGAATAGTAACATCAAATATGACACATCACCATAACAAATAAAAGAATGAAAAAATTTGAAATGTTACAAGAATTACCAACAGAGTTAACAAATGCTGTTGGAAAAATGGCACTGACAGAGTTGCTGAATGCAGGGTTTCCACAAACCTTCCATTTGTAAAATCAGTATCTCAGAAGCACAATAAATCAAAGTGCAATAAAATAAGGTATGCCTTTAATTTCACTTAATACAAAGAAAACCAATATCAGCCCCAAAGAAAAAAATGTTATTGATATTATGAATAATAATGTTATAAATATAAACATGTATATATAAAATATGAAAAAATATTATTGAAAAACATGTCATAAAAGGTTTAAATTAGTTTTGAAAGTAGTAAACTTGTTTTAAAATTATTTTTTGGTCAAAATATTTACCTTTTTTTCCAAACCAAATACACCTTCCAGGTTTAAACCAGAATGTCTAATCCTCATCTTTTGGCTTTATTTAGTGTATAACATTTATTCATATTTTACAACTAAATCATATTTACTATATAATACTTAATTGGATTTTATTTTTTAAAAAATTAGTATCCACAATATGGATGAGATAGATGGATTCAGTTTTTTATCACAGTCCTCTATTCATGCTAGAAAACTTTATGCTGTACATGGAAATGGCACAATTTAGTTTCCATTCAGAAACTTGGATTACAATATCAGGAGTTCATTTACTTATATTTATTAATATATTTTAAGGGAGAAACTTCTGAAAACAATCATTTTATTGTAAACTATTCATATAACATCTACCATAGAGGGTATGAAGCTCTCATTTTATATTTTATTCATCTTTTTGTCATCTTTTTATTGCCAACTAGTTGTACATTGTATCTGGATGGCCTATACAAATATAGCAAATATATGTTGTCTCTTGTACTGTCCATATTAATATTTCCATTAACAAATTTATAGTGGTACCCAAATGGGGAAGGAATGGATGTATTTCTGAAAGTGTTGCCCAGAGAATGGCTTGCTTTTCACTAAATGTCTTGTAAAGTGCCATATTGATTTTGTTATAAGAAACATTTGATATTCTGAAAAGGAATCGATAGATGGCCCAAATAATTTAGATACTATCTCTCAAATCAATACTAGTGTATATTGCTTTCCATTAGCTATTTGATGGGACAGTTTGAAGTCAATAATTTTAAATTTACATTATTATTTATATAAGTAGGTTATAAACACTAAAAAGTGATCTTTTACATATATTATTTTTAAAGTATAATTACTTTAAAGAAGTGCTAGTTTTGACTTTGTTAAATAATTAAAGTAAGGACAATTCTCTGGATCTTAGCTTATCTTTTAATAATTCTGTCACAATAAGAGAATCATATGTCTATGCACTGAAGAATTCAATGGGTTATTTTTTAATTTTTTAGAAATTTAAAAAGAAGTTTAGAGTTCAATAGTATTTAAAAAGAAAAGATATATTAAAAGAAAACCAATTAATAAAAATCATATCCAAGTTGCTTTGACTTGACCAAAATACATCTTATTAATGTTTATTTATATTTATGTTAGTATTTAGCAGTCATGATAATTGATTGTGGATACTAAATAGTTGTCATTAAGAAAACCAGAATTCAGTTGAGCTAGTACACTAAATTACAAAGTCACTTAGGATTTGACTGCTTTAAATAGTCTTGGATAATTCATTTATTCAATTATTAACTTAATAAGTCAATTCTTTGTAACTGGTAAGCTATGTTAACACATAAGCTTTTGAAAAATAGGCAAGTTTCTTAAATAAGCATACTTAATATGTTTAGATAAATAAGGAAAACTGAATGTACTATTTCAAAGTTCTAGGATGTCTGATCATACATTTTTAATGTGAAGCTATGCCTAAGGATTAGCTTTTAAAAGAGGTTATTAGTGTCAATTCACATATGAATAAATAAAAATTGGCAAAATCAAAATCAATATTGATAACTTTGTTTTTTGTATATTCATTGTAGTGGCTAGTAAAGTAGCATGGAATGGGGGAACTGGAGTGTCCCATATCTAAATGTGAATCACAATAGTGACTTTATAACCTTGGGCAAGTTCATCAGCCTTAGAAATCACATTTCCTATTCTATGGAAATAACCTCACTTTTGTGGCATTGTGAGGATTCAATTAAATAATAGAACATTAAGTTCTGAGAATACAGAACCTGGTAAATAGTGGGGTTTTGTTGTTGTTGTTTGTTTTGTCTTAAAAGTAGGTTAAGTTTTATTTTAAAATTGTTTACTTTGATAGGAAAATCTCTCATTTATCATAATTTTAGAAGCATTTATTTCTATTATGCTTATCTATCATAGGGTTTAAATAGACTATTAGTTATTAGATGGTAAGCTTTCTCGTCAGCAATGGTTTTCAAACAAAATGGCAGATTTGGGCATAAAACCCTCACCTTAAGAAGATGGTAGAATAGAAATAAAAATTGCTTATTCATATGATTATTTGTACTATTTCTCCAATCACCTCAATGATGTGGTGTAGGCAGTTGGGCTGAAGGCAAAATGGGATGGAGGCCAATTTTCCCCAGCCACTTTTACCCAGATTCCTGGGACAGGTTGATGACTCTGGACAAAGTGGTAGTTTTTTTAACATAGGTCTTCCAACTGCTCTGGCCACTCCATATTTATTAACCATCCCATATACATTAACTATATTGGGCACCCTAAATCCTTAGGATAAATGATAAGCCACTTTCAACTTCCTGTGGGTATCTATTTGACCTTAGACAAAACATATCTAATAATATGTGTATGTGTATAATATGTATATTATATATTGTGTATAATATATATGTATCATATGTAACATATATAATATGTATGTGTATAATATGCATAATATGTGTATGTGATAAATAGAACCAAGAGCTTATATTTGTTTTATAGTGTATATATACACTATATATATTTATATTATTAACTGTGTATTTATAATTATATTTTTATTGTATATATCTGTAATATATATCTGTAATATATCTGTATATATTTATATATATATATATATATATATAGTATAAAACCAGTATAAACTAATATAAATATATTGGTTTTATTATAGATATATATATACATATATATATATACACACACACATATGTATATTTATATTGCATAAACTCTTGGTTTATATAGGTTTTATATTGGATATATATGTTTATATATATTGGTTTTATATTGGAGACATATACATATATATAAGACAGAGAGAGCTAGAGAATGAGAGAGATTAATTATGAAGATAGAGAAGAAATTCTTTCTTACTCAGCCATTTGTTCCATTCAGGCCTTCAACAGATTGGATGGACCAAACCTACATTGGGGAAAGCAATCTGTTTTACTAGTCTATGTACATACATTTTTTTAAAAGATGATATATGATTAGAATCCCAAATGACCTGACTATAGGAGGTAGGCAGGTAGCACTACAGGTAATGTAGGCTTGATGTACACAAAAGAGAAGAGGCCGTGATAAATTGGAGGGCACATTTTCTTTCTGAAGACACTCAAACTTAATTAAAATTAAATGTTCCTAGCCCAGATATGCCTTCAAGCATCTAGGCTGTGACACTTGTCTAGATGATGTTTGGAAAATGAATTAAGTGAATTGTGGGGAAGGTGAATTAGAGATGCAGTGGTTTTGTGTGGGAAGCTACTTCAAAAATAGAGGTAAAAGATGATGCAATCTTGGAGGATTGGTGGCAATAAAAATAGTGAGAAGTAGGTGTGTTTTAAATATATTTTGAAGATAGAACCCCCCAAAAAACTTAAACTGAATGTAGAAGGGGAGGAAAATGTAGAAATTAAGTGTAATTCTTAGGCTTTTGGACTGTGCATATCATTTTTGATGCCATATTCTGGTGTTGGAAATAACAGACAAAACACAAGCTTTGGGGATCATTTCATTTTGGATGTGCTGCATATGAGATACCTATCAAATCCCAGAAAGGAAGCTTCAGGCAGTTTGATACATAGGTATAAAAAGTGTAGAAATTATTAGAGATTATAGTGCTAGAGTATAATTTTCAGAATCATCAGTCTGGAAATAATTTTCTTTTTTTTAAATTTTTTTTAACGTTTATTTATTTTTGAGACAGAGAGAGACAGAGCATGAACGGGGGAGGGTCAGAGAGAAGGAGACACAGAATCTGAAACAGGCTCCAGGCTCTGAGCTGTTAGCACAGAGCCCCATGCGGGGAGCAAACTCACGGACCCAGAGATCATGACCTGAGTGGAAGTCGGCCTCTCAACCGACTGAGCCACCCAGGCGCCCCTGGAAATAATTTTCAAGCCATGAGACCAGATGAGATCTTTCACAGAGATACAGTTGACATCATGGACTGAAAATGCCAGCTTTGAGAGAAAATATAGAGGTATATTTTGCAAAGGATACTGGGAAGAAATAGCCAAGGGATAGGTAGAAAACCAATAAAATGCAGAGTCAAAAAGTCCTAGAGAAGAAGATATTTCAAGAGGAGGGAGGGGCCAACTTCAGGGAGGGTTCCAAGAAATCTTCCATAGTGACAACAAATAGGAACCAATGAATTTAGCAATATGGAGGTCTTTGGTAACCTTGATAAAATAAGTTACAATAAGTTCAGAGAACGTAATTCAGAACGGTGTGGATTGCAAAGTGGAAAGGAAATGAGCATATGGAGGTGTATTTGCACCTCTTTAAAATGTTTAATTCTGAAGAGTAGAGAATGGGGAATACCTTGAAGGATATCTATGGTAAAAAGGAAGTTTTGTTTGTCTTTTATTTTTTATAAAAATGCTGGAATTATCCTTCTTTTTTTTTTTTACAGAATAATATTAGAACATTAAAAATACCACATAGTTAAACAGGGATCAATATTCTTAGAGTGAGAGTGAATGCATAAGGAGCATACAGGCAAGAGGTGATTTTGAAAACTGTAGAGGCATTTCTGCTCTGCAAAAGAAGGGAAGACAATATGATTACAGCTTTAGCTATATTTGTAGATTTGGTGGTAGAAGATGAGGGAGTCTGTTTAAATTGCTTCTATTATCTCAGTGAGGTACAAAGACAAAGTCATCAGCTGACAAAGGGATGAGGATGTTGGGGTGGTTAAAGAGCAGACTGTGAAATCACCCTTATAGTGTATGGGGAAGGGCACTCACTAGGAAAGTGTAAGAAGATGGCTACAAAGTGTTCTTTTGAGTTTTGTGGTCATGAATTAAAATAAGACATGTCCACACAGTGGTGTGGTTTTCTCCAGCATTTTAGGTGCTCCTTTGCACACAGAAAAAGGCAGATAGGTGGGTTTACCTGGTGTAGTAGTTTTCTAGGGCTGCTATAACAAAGTATCACACACTTGGTGGCTTATAACAATATTAATGTATTGTCTCTTGATTCTGGAGGCTAGTGATCAAGGGGTTAGCAGGGCTAATACCTCTGAGACCTATAGGGGAACACTTTCTTGCTTTTTCCTAGCTTCTGGTGGCTTATTGGCAATCTTTGGCATTCCTTGCCTTGTGTCTACATAACTGCAGTCTCTGTCTTTGTAGTTCCTTGGCATTTTCTCTGAATTTCTCTATCTTTTCATGGCTGTCTTCTTATAAAGGCACCGCTTATATTGGAATTGGGGACATATTTTATCCTAGTATGATCTCTAATTTAACTAATTATATCTTCAATGAACCTATTTCCAAATAAGGCCATATTCTGAGGTCCTGGGTTTTAGGACCTCATCATGTTTTTTTCACCAGGGAAACATAATTCAACCCATAATATCTGGATTGATGTTTTTGCCAGGGAAGTATGACTGAGGGCTAGATATAATGTTAACTGATTTCTTGTAATTCCAGGAAAGTCAGGTATGTTTTTAGAACTGCATTTCCTACTTACAAGGTGAGAGAGTTGGTCTTGATGATCTTGATGATCTTAACATTCTATGGTGTATTCATATATATTCTTAATTCAAACTTTATTTTAGTCTAAGGGGGTACATCTTTCCTATCACTTTCAGGTAATATGAAACCTTTTAAATTTACTCTTGATCTATTTCTACAGTACAAAGGTAAAGTGGAGATGTAGACTTTGACTATTTTAGGGAGATCTCAAAAAAAGTTAACACAGGGATCATAAGATTCTGAAATATTTAGTTTGCTTACTTATATTTGCTGCTATTAATCAGAAAAGTGATATGCCACATTGACTAAAGAAAACCTGAGCAGAAAGAAAGCTAGTGGTTGAATTTGGATTTGCATGCTGACTGTTGGCCCTTAAACTTACCATAAGACTGAGACTATTACATTTATCTGTATATGATACAGTAAACATCTTGCAGTTCATTGATAAATGTAAATTGTGGTTTATTAGGAAAGTTACTCAAGTATTATATACAAAAAGAATTTATTGTAAATGTTTTGAGTTCAAGATTAAACAGAAAAGAAAACATATTGCAGTTCAGAAAGCTCATCAGCTACCGCGGTGATACTTATTTTTCAAAGACTGTATCTTGCTTCTAGTTCTGTTTTTAATTTTAAATTATCTGGCTTGCTGAATATCTTCATTCTGCAGGTTTTTTAAAAAAAGCTTTTGGATTAACATATTGCCTTTCATCTCAGGAAAAATGCATATATCTTTTTTGATGAATCTATTATTCGAAGGACAATGATGCTATTTGGTTGGCTACATTGTATATAACTTATGTTCTAAATTATTATAGAAATGTTGTTTATTGAAAGGTAGCAGGAAGTTAAAAATACAGTACTGAATACCTTCTCTGTCCATACATTCCAGTGATATCAGCATTTTCCATGGTATAGAAATTATTCGTTTTATTCTTTAGGCCCTATAGTATTCTTAAAGACAAAATGCACTAACAGATGGAATTAAAATAAATAAATATGATGATTAGCCCTTTCAAAATCAGAATTATCCCTTTGTTTTACTTTTTAAAATACTGTGAAAATACATACACATGGGGAAAAACGCAGAGTATAACATGGTTCCTATGTATCCTATGACTGTTATGTCACATGTCACTCTTTGTTCTCCTCTTCTCTAAAGAAAACATCAAATATGAATTCCTGGATTAAGTAGATTCTTGCATTTATCTATGTCCTCTATTCCTCTATAAACAAAACTGCATGAAACTCCAAAGGGTTTTTTTTTTTTTTTTGATTTTTTGTGAAGGGGTAAACATGTGATGTATAGGTTGCTACTCCTGTTTCACACATACGTATCATCAATATATAATAATATACCTAAAAGTTCATATATATGGTAACATATAAAGAAATTAGTACTGTAAGCAATTTATTATATGTATATGATAAATTAACATTATCATTATTATAGCTATGACATTTTATTGATAGTATAATTGTATATCAGGGCATTTAATTCAGGATTCTTATCAGAGTTTGCATTCTCTTTGGGGAGAAAGCAAAAAAATTGTTATAAAATCATCCACTTTGGACTTAGGCACAGCTGAGTTCAGAAGATCCTGATTTTATCATTTGCTATCCGCGAGACACTGTGCTTTATACTTTTCAGGAGAAATCCAATGCAAATGAGCTCAAGCATAAAGGGAATTATTAATTCATGTACCTGTAAGGGATAAGATTCATTTTTGTAACTTCTCAATCCAGGAGCTCATACAAATTAGGCAAAGATCTGTTTATCTCTACATATTTTGGTTCTGGCTTCCTCAAGCCAGCTTTCAGCAAGCGGCTTCATCCTTAATGCCCAGAAAAATGGCAAAGACAGTTCCACACATATACTGCATATGTATGCAAGATAAAGAATGTTGTGCTGTCTCCTATTAGCCTCATTTCAAACCTGAGGGAATAGTTTGGTTAGACTAGCTTGGTTGACAAGACTTTCCATTGGGCAAGAGAGGACTGACATTCATGACAGACTGCCTTGTCAAGACTCTGTGGAATGAGAGAGGGGAGATCACCAAAGGAAAATTGATTGAAAAAAGGGCAAGGCATGAAAGAGATAATGGGAATTTAAAAAAAGCACGAGTCCAGCTACCTGTTCCCAGTTCTAGCTTTTTCAAATTTAAAATGCTATTAATCATGCTTACCTCATGAAGATTAGTGTAAATGTATATAAAATATTTAGCATAGTGCCTGGGACACAGTGCTTATTAATGACAGAAATATTATTATATTCATTATATTTAAAAAGTGACTATTAATATTCATTTTCATGTAAATGTGTACCAAGCATTTGTGCTTGGTGGAAGAGAAATAGAAATAAATTAAAGTTCCTTTTTTTGCAATGGAAGACTATAATTTGTCTATGTTTGTCTATGTTTGTCATGCATGTCATACATGCATGAACTTTGAGGGGGAGGTGAAAGGACAGGTACTTAACAAGGCTATATAAGATACAGTATTAACCTATGATAATTATATGAGAGTCCAGAAAAAGAGTATTTGATTCCGTAATTTTAGGCCAGGGACATCTTCAAAGAGTAAATAATGAAGTGGAATTTCAACTGAGCACAGATGTTTATTTGTCAGAGACAATGGGAAGGACTGAGCAGCATGGGCAATGATTAGAGATATAAGCAAATGTGGTATGTTTAATTGACTAAAGACATATATTAGTTTTCTATTGCTGCATAAAGAAATTACCACAAATTTAACAGCTTAAAAAATACATGATTTTTATCTCATGGTTATTGTGAGTCTGGAGTCTGGGCATGGTTTAGCTGGGTACTTAGTTCGTGATTTCACAGGGCTGGAATGAAGAAATCAGGCATAGTGCATTCTCATCTATAGGCTGGCTTGGGGAGCAATTCATTTTCATGCTTTTTCAGTTTGAGAGTGTAACTCATTTTCTGTGGTTATTTGACTGAGGTCCTCATTTTCTATCTGGTTGTTGACCAGGAACCACACTCACCTCCTACATGATGCTACCAGTTCCTTGCCAGGCAACCCTCTACATAAGCTCTATCACAACATGACAGCTTCCTTCTTCAGAGTTAATATAATAAAGCCTCTCTCCCTCTCTCTTTTTCTCTCTCCCTCTGTCTGTAGTCAGCTAAGGTGGAGTCTTCTATAATGTAATATAATGATGGAAGTAACTTCTCATCACTTTTGCCATGTAACACATCTAAGACTGTGGGGCATAATAACACCCCATTATATATATTATATTGGTGAGAAGCAAGTCATATCAATGAGAGGCAATTATAAAGACATGGATCACTGGGGATCTTAATAAGATATGTTTACCACAAGGCAATTTAATATATATTGAGATAAGAATTAGTTATGAGAGTAGAAAAAAATAAATAGGAGCCACATTATGAAATGTTTTTAATTTTTTGTTAAGATATTTGAATATTACTTTCTAGGAAATTATAGTATCATTAAGAAATTTTAAGTTGGTAAGTGGCATAATCAGATCTTTCTTTGAGAAAGACAACATTGGTGAGAAAAAAAAGAATGTATGGGAGTAGAGAGTGAAAGGGGGGCAGGGAAATAAAGTAAAAGGCAGGAGTCCATGCAGGATATGAGGAACCAGAAGGAGTGGGAATGGGAGTGGGAGATTAGTCACAGAAGATTCAGGATTTTGAATGTAAATGTAATTCAAATCTGTGCCTGGAATAAGATATCAATAAGATAAATACTTATTTTAAATATGTTCTTCTCTAATGAATTAAATTTTAAAATATCATTTAAAAATGTGTACAATGTCTAGTCACTTGACATTGAGAGTTCATTAAAAAGTACTTGATTTTATAGAATTTTCAACGTGGCATATTAATGATGTATTGCCTAAATACCATAAAACTTATATATTCAGTATTTTATTTTGCTATTTTTATTTTATATCAAAGTAAAATATTATGGACATTTTAACAATATTTTACTTAATAAAAACAGATTTGAATTATGGGAATCTTTTGGTCATGATGATTCACTTTGGTCCATAAGTTAGTTGTACATGTATTTGGCCCATTTGTATTCTCTGTCTTTAGATTTGAGATATTCTTTTGCAGCTGAATATACTTTATCCTTGATATTCAGGCGTAAGCACAAACATTGTATGTGAATTACACATTGCCCCTTTAATTCAGATAACATTTCATTTTTCCTTCAGAGGCTAATAATATTCTTTTGTTTTGCATATGTTGTGAGGTCCTATGCTGACAGCAAAGCTGAATACCAAAACCATCTGTCAGGCCCCAGGAGAGTTTGCTATTATTCACTGCTTCTTCATGGTGTAAGGTCAATACTACAACAAGGTATATTTCAATAAATATTCAGTGAGGAGAGAAATTGTCTCAAAGTCGGAACTACCAGCTGTCAATACAACTAGTGACAAAAGAGTAGGGAAGTAGCCTTGAGGGTGTACAGACCCATTTGGGAATTGATTTCCATGGGGTTCTGAGCTTTGTTCTGCAGAATATCTTTTAACAGAACAAAGTATGTGGTAAAAGTGGCATTTTTAAAAATATTATCTTTCCACACAATCTCTCAAATATTGTTGCAGGATCTATGCATATTTTATTGTTGACTGATACAACTATAACATACGATGCATATTTCTTCTCCAAAGAGAAAAAAGACTCATTATGTTTAAAAAAAGGAAAGAAAAGAGAGATTTGTGTTTAGCCATCTGTGGTGCTCGCTGGAGGTTAAGAATATTGTCATTGGAACATTGATTCCTGAGGTAATTAATTCTAAATGGACTAAGTTAAGCATTAATGGCTTTCAAGAGTAGGCAATCAGGATGAAACACATGTCACACCCACTTTTAATATGCGCTTTTTTTGGTCCAGAAACACAATAATACACTGCATTGTTTGGAAGTAGGTTAATATTTCTAAGAGATAATAATGCAAACATCCATGGTCAAACAATGATACACTGTGCCAATCTTAAATGTAAAAAATCTAATGGTGTTTTCATTCTTCCTTTCCTCTTTCCCTAAGCATAATTATTATACTTGGTGAAACCCTAAATGTGTTCCTCTTTTCTTGGAAAATTATAAGCAAATGTCTTTTATCATCTACCCTTTTTGATCTAAACTAGGTGTTTCTGGCTGCAGTGACAAATACGTTGAGCAACAAATAATATGTTCCTGTAAGGTATTCAGCATCAGCAAGATACATTGAGTAGCTGGATAATTATTCATTAATAGGGAGCAAAAGGTTAAAAACAAACAGAAATTATTTCAGGGTTTTCTTAAACTACAATTTGTCTAGGCTACTCTTCCCTAACTGCTGCTTTTGTAAGGACAAATATAAAATTAATTTAAACATAGAAGTCTTCTCCCCATTGGAAAACAGGGGAGGGATTTTCATTCTCTCTTTTTTCTTAACAAGCATTTACTTTAGACAACCTGTCATTATAAATACTTTCTTCTTTCTTTGAAAACTGGATAGATCTTTTGCCAGCTTTGTCTCTCAGGAATGTTTTTTCTCAAGGACTTGGGAACCACTCCATTAAAAATGCAATTATCAAGAAAGATAGTGTCCCCATCTCCAGTTTTTGTGGGAGAGTAGGAGCCCAATATTGGTGGGCACCTTGCTTCAAGCTGCAAAACATCCTCCTGTCTTAAAGATATGAGTTTATTATCCCTCAGGATAAAGCCAATAATCTAACATAAATGGCACCCTCAATTCCCAAACAAAGTTAGCATGAACTATTTGTAACAAAAGTTGTAGTCAGAATCTCTTATTTGAGGACTAATTATTGTTGGCCTTAAGAAAAGTATGTAATGGATTGTGTCTGTTTGTGTTAAACTGTGAAATTTCTTTCCATCTTTTCAATATTTTAGCACATTACCTGTGGTATGCATCACATTCTGGTTTATGTTTATTCAATGATATGATTGTTTTCAGTCTTCACTACCTTTGAAGAGAGGTTTTCTGGGTTGAGAGAAATTTCTTTAATATTTAAAAGAAATGATCATTGAAGTACAATTGACATAGAATGCTACATTTGTTTCATTTATGCAACATAGTGATTAGAGAATTTTGTGCAATACTCAATGATCACCACAAATGTAGTTGTTCCCGAAACCAAGTTTAGCTGTTCATTGCTCGAAAGGCCAAGTTGATTGGGAGTTTTGCCTGGAAAGGAATTTGAGAGAAGTCAGACTCTGGTCCAAAAGCCAACTCTGAGGTTTCTGCCTGTCCTAAGGTTTTTAAAAGGGGTTTAGGGGGGGCGCCTGGGTGGCTCAGTCGGTTAAGCGTCCGACTTCGGCTCAGGTCATGATCTCACGGTCCGTGAGTTCGAGCCCCGCGTCGGGCTCTGTGCTGACAGCTCAGAGCCTGGAGCCTGTTTCAGATTCTGTGTCTCCCTCTCTCTGACCCTCCCCCGTTCATGCTCTCTCTCTGTCTCAAAAATAAATAAACGTTAAAAAAAATTAAAAAAAAAAATAAAAAATAAAAGGGGTTTAGGGTAGTTAATCAGTACAGGGAACGCAGTGGTATGCAACATTTCTTGATTACATGCAGACTCAGTGGTGCCAGCTGGAAGTTATCTCATGCTCATTTGTTGTGTGAGGGGGCCCTGTTCTTATTTCATGATATGCAGGAAACTGTTCTTTCTGCAAAGGAGGGCAAGGTCTACAGCTACACAAAGGAAGTTGGTAAAATCATTTACTTGACCCCCAAAAGAAAAACATTTTGCTAAAATATTGCTGGGATAATCAGAAAGCCAAGGAGGCTTCAAACAGACTTTCTGGCCTCTTGAACTGGGAAAGTTCTGGTACTTCACTCTTTAAGGCTAGTGGTCTGTAAATCTGGAAGAGTAAATGAGTTCTGTTACACATCAAAGGATTTAGGTCAGCAAGTAAGGAGTGTGTTAACTTGAAACAAGTTAATCTTTAAGACCCATTGGGGTGCTGTTATATAGTTACCAACTATTATCATATAGTTCATATAATATTCTTGACTATATTCCCTGTGCTGTACTTTTAATCTCCATCATTTATTTTATAACGGAAGGTTTGTACCTCTGAGTCTGCTTTACCTATTTCGACCATCCCCCACCACCTCTCCTCTGGCAACCACCAGTTTATTCTTTTATTTATGAATCTGTTTCAGTTTTTGTGTTTGTTCATTTGTTTTGATTTTTAGATTTCACATATGAGTGAGATTTCATGCTATTCTCTGTCTGAATTATTTTAATTAGCATAATACCTTCTAGATCCATCTGTGTTGTCACAATTGGGAGGATCTCAAAGGCTAGACTTTTAGGGATCATTTCTGTAGTTATAAACGGAAAGATCTCATTCTTTCTAGGGCTGAGTAATATTCCATTGTACGTATATACCACTTTTTCTTTATGCATCTCTTAGTGCACCTGGGTTGGTTCCATATCTTGGCTATTGCAAATAATGCTTCAATAAACATACTGGTGCATATATCTTTTCAAATTAGTCTTTACGTTTTCTTTGGGTAAATATTTAGTAGTGGAATTACTGAATCATGTGGTATATCCATTTGAATTTTTTTGTGGAAACACCATACTTTTTTCCTTAGTAGTTCCACTAATTTACATTCCTACCAATAGTGCAAGACGGTTTCCTTTTCTCCACATGCTCACCAACACTTGTTATTTCTTGTCTTTTTGATTTTAACCTTTCTCACTGGTGTGAGATGATATCTCACTCATTGTGGTTTTGATTTTTATTTTCCAGATTATTAGTGATGTTCAGCCTTTCTTATCTGTCTGCTGGCCATCTGTATGTTTTCTTCAGAAAAATTTCTATTCAGGTCCTCTGCCCATTTTTAAATCAGATATATATATGCCTGAGGAGTCATATTTAGAAAAATGGTGCTAAGACTGATGTCTACGAGATTACTTTCCATGTTTTCTTTTAGAAGATTTATGGTTTCAGGTCTCATCTTCAGGTCCTTAATACATTTTGAGTTTATTTTTGGTATGGTGTAAAAAAGTGATCCAGTTTCATTCTTTTGCATGTAGCTGTCTAGTTTTCCCAGCACCATATATTGAAAAGACTCTCCTTTCCCCCTTGTATATTCTTGCCTCCTTTGCCATAGATTAATTGACCATTTAAACATAGGTTTATTTTGGGGCTCTCTATTCTGTTCTATTGATCTATGTGTCTATTTTTGTGCCGGTGTATTTTTTTGATTAATACAGTTTTGTAGGATATTTTAAAATCTGAAATTGTGATACCTCTGGTTTTATTTTTCTTTCTCAAAATTGCCTTGGCTATTCGAGGTCTTTTGTGGTTTCTTACAAATTTTAGAGTTATTCCAGTTCTGTGAAAAATGTTATTGGTACTTTGATAGTAATTGCATTGAATCTGTAGATTGCTTTGGGTAGTATGGACATTTTATCAATATTAATTCTTCCAATCAATGAGCACAGAATATCTTTCCATTTATTTATGTCATCTTCAATTTCTTTCATCAGTATTTTATAGTTTTAAGCATACAAGTTTTTCACCTTCTTCATTAAATTTATTTCTAGGCATTTTATTCTTTTTGATGCACTTATAAATAGAATTGTTTTCTTAACTTCTCTTTCTGATAGTTCATTTTTAATGTATAGAAGCACATCAGATTTTTGTATATTGATTTTTGTATCTTGTAACTTTACTAAATCCACTTATTAGAATAGGCTTCTGGTGACATTTTTAGGATTTTCTATATGTAATATCATGTTATCTGCAATTATAACAGTTTTACTTCTCCATTATCATTATGACTTACTTTTTATGACTTTATTTTTCATGTCCGATTACTGGGGCTAGAACGTCCAGTACTATGTTGAATAAAAGTGGTGAGAGTAGACATTCTTGTCTTGTTCCTGATCTTAGAGGAAAAACTTTCAGTTTATTTCATTGAGTATGATATAAGCTGTGGGATGTTCATATATGGCCTGTGTTATGTTGAGGAATGTTCTCTCTCTACCTGCTTTATTGAGAGTTTTTATTATGAATGGATATTGAATTTTGTCAAATGCTTTCTCTTCATCTCTTTCCAAGATCAAATTGCTTTCATTTTTCTCTTGTTAAATGTGATGTATCATGTAGATTCATTTGCAAATATCAAACCATCCCTGTATCACTGGAGTAAATCTCACTTGAATGTGGTGAATGAGCCTTTTAATGTATTGTTGAATTCTGTTTGCTAATATATTTTTTTAATTTTTTAATGTTTATTTATTATTGAGAGACAGAAACAGAACATGAGCATGGGAGGGGCAGAGAGAGGGGGAGACACAGAATCTGAAGCAGGCTGCAGGTCTTGAGCTGTCAACACAGAGCCTGACACGGGGCTCAAACTCACAAACCATGAGGTCATGACCTGATCCGAAGTTGGACGCTTAACCGACTGAGCCACCCAGGCACTCCTGTTTGCTAATATTTTGTTGAGGATTTTGCATCTATGTTCATTAGCATTATTTCCCTATAGTGCCTTTTTTTTTTTTTTTCTGTAGTGTCTTTGTCTGATTGTTATCAGGGTAATGCTGACCTATAGAAAAATTTGGAAGTTTCCCTTCCTCTTGTAATTTATGGAATAGTTTGAAGAGAATAGGTATTTACTCTTCTTCCTTCCTTCCTTCCTTCCTTCCTTCCTTCCTTCCTTCCTTCCTTTCTTCCTTTCCTCCCTCCCTCTCTCCCTCCCTCCATCTCTCCATTCAATCCTCCATCCTTCTTTCTTTCCTTTCTTCTTTCTCTTTCTTTCTTTCTTTCTTTCTTTCTTTCTTTCTTTCTTTCTTTCTTTCCTTTCTCTCCTTCCCTTCCTCCTTTTTTCCTTTCCTTTCCTTTCCTTTCCTTTCCTTTCCTTCCTTTCCTTCTGTTCCTTCTTTCTTTTCTTTCTTTCTTTCTTTCTTTCTTTCTTTCTTTCTTTCTTTCTTTCTTTCTTTCTTTCTTTCTTCCAATTCAATTTCAATAATTGTCCAAATTTTCTTTTTCTTCTTGATTCAGTTTTGGAAGAGTGTTTCTAGGAATGTATCCATTTCTTCTAATTTGTCCATACTATTGGCATACAATTTTTCAGAATATTCTCTTATAATTCTCTGTGTTTCTGTGGTATCTGTTGTTACTTCTCTTTAATTTCTAATTTTATTTGAGTTCTCCCCCGTTTTATTCCTGATGAATCTGGCTAGAGATTTATCAATATTGTTTGTCCTTTCTAAGAACCAGCTCTTGGTTTTATTGATCTTTTCTAGCATTTTATTTTTCTGGTCTCTCATTAATTTTCACCCTAGTCTTTATTATTTCCTTCCTTTTACTACCTTTATACTTTGTTTGTTCTTCTTTTTCTAGTTCCTTTAGGTGTATAGTTAGATTGTTTATTTGAGATTTTTCTTGTCTCTTGAGGTAGGTCTGTATTGTTATAAACTTCCCTCTTACAAGGAAGTATCCCAAAGATTTTGGATCATTGTGTTTTCATTTTCATTTGTCTCTGTGTATTTTTCTGATTTTCTCTTTGATTTCTCAGTTGGCCCATTGATTGTTTAGTAGCCCATTGGTTGTTTACTTGGCCCATTGGTTGTTCTTTCTTGTGATTGATTTCTAGCTTCATATTATTGTGATAAAAAATATATATATGATGTGATTTCAGTGTTATTAAATTTTTTGAGACTTGTTTTGTGGCCTAACAAGTGATCTTTTCTGGGGAATATTCCATATGCACTTGAAGAGAATGCTTATTCTGGTGTTTAAGTCCATCTTGTCTAATGTGTCATTCAGAGCCACAGTTTCCCTATTCATTTTCTGTCTGAATGATCTATCCATTGATGTGGGATGTTAAAGTCCTCTGCTATTTTTGTATTACTGTCAATTTCTCCCTTTATGTCTGCTAATATTTGATTTTTGTATTTAGGTGTTTTATATTAGGTGCATAATATTTACAATTGTCATATTCTCTTGTTGAATTGATGCCTTTATCATTATGTAATGCCCTTCTTTGTCTCTTGCTGCAGTCTTTGTTTTAAAGTCTATTTTATCTGATATTAGTATTACTACCCTGTGGTTTTTTTTTTTTTCACTTCTACTTGCATAGAATATCTTTTACAAATACCTTCACTTTCAGTCTGTGTCTTTTTTTTTTTTAAATATAATTTATTGTCAGTCTCTTGTAAGCAACACATAGATGGAATTTTTAATTTTGTTTTGTTGTTGTTAAGGTTTATTCAGTTTTCAGAGACAGAGACAGAGACAGAGCATGAGTTGGGGAGGGGTACACAGAGAAGGAGACACAGAATCTGAAGCAGCTCCAGGCTCTGAGCTGTCAGCACAGAGCCCGACATGGGCTTGAACTCAGCGTGAGATCACGTCCTGAGCTGAAGTCAGACGCTTAACTGACTGAGCCACTCAGGCACCCCTAGATTGAATTTTTAAAATACATTCTGTCAGTCTATACTATCTGATTGAAGCATTTAGTCTACTTACATTTAAAAAAATTTTTTTAAACACTTATTCATTTTTGAGAGCTAGAGAGACAGAGTGCGAGAAGGAGAGGGGCAGAAAGAGACAGAGACACAGAATCCGAAGCAGGCTCCAGGTTCTGAGCTGTCAGCACAGAGTCCAATGCCTGGCTCGAACCCAGAAGCCATGAAATCATGACCTGAGCTGAAGTTGGAAGCTTAACCCACTGAGCTACCCAGATGTTACTCTATTTACATTTGAACTAGTTATTTATAGGCATGTACTTATTGTCATTTTAATTGTTTTCTGATTGCTTTTTGTAGTTTTTCATCTCTTCCTTCTTCTCTTGCTCTTTTCTCTTGCCGTTTGACTGCTTTTTTAGTGTTATGCTTGGATTCCTTTCTCTTTTGTGTGTGTGTGTATCTATTAAAGGTTTTGATTTGTGGTTACCATTGAGTTTATATATAACATTCTATATGTAAAGCAGTCTATATTATGTTGATGATTACTTAAATTCAAACATATTCTAGAAGCACTAAGTTTTTATTCTTCCTCCACATTTTTTATATTTGATGTCATGTTTCACATCCTTTTATTTTGTGTGTCCCTTGACTAATTTTTATTGATAAAATTGATTTTACTACTTTTGTTTTAACCACCTTACTGGATTTATAAGATCCATCTATTGCGATATGTTTACTTTTATCTGTGAATTTTTTTCCTTTCAATATTTTCTTTTATTTTTATTTTTATTTTTTTAACGTTTTTATTTATTTTTGAGACAGGGAGAGACAGAGCATGAACAGGGGAGGGTCAGAGAGAGGGAGACACAGAATATGAAGCAGGCTCCAGGCTCTGAGCTGTCAGCACAGAGCCCGATGCGGGGCTCGAACTCACGGACTGTGAGATCATGACCTGAGCTGAACTCGGCCGCTTAACCAACTGAGCCACCCAGGCGCCCCTCCTTTCAATATTTTCTTATTTTTAATTATGGCTTTTTGTTTCCACTTAAATAATTATTTTTAACATCTATTGTAAGATTGGTTTAGGGGTGTTAAACACCTTTAACTTTTTTTTTCTTGGAAAGTATTTATCTTTCCTTCAATTTTCATTGATAATCTTGCCAGGTATAGTATTATCGGTTGCGTTTTTCCTTTCAGCACTTTGAATATCTGATGCGACTCCCTGGTGGCCTGCATAATTTCTGATGAAACATCAGCTGAAGGCCTTGTGAAGTTACCCTTGTATGTGCACTTCTTTTCTCTTAATGCTTTTAAGATTTTTCTCTTTGTCACCAATTTTTCCATTTTAATTAGGTGTCTTGGTGTAGACCTTCTTGGGTTCATCTTGTTAGAAACTCTGTGTTTCCTGAACTTAAATGTCTATTTCCTTCCCTAGATTACAGAAGTTTTTGGCTGTTACTTTTTCAAATAAAATTTATGCCCCTTTCTTTCTCTTTTATTTTTCTACTTCAAATGTCATTACACTTGATGTCAGAGTTCCCTGAACCTATTCTCATTTTTTATTCATTTTTCTTTTTGTTGTTTGGCTCGATTGATTCCCAGTAACCTATATTCCAGATTGTTTCTCTGTTTTTTATCCTTTAACCTACTGTTGATATCCTCTAGTGTAGTTTTCATTATCCTTATTGTATTCTTTAGCTCTGAATGCTTCTTTTACATATATATATATATATATATATATATATATATATATATATATATATAATTTCTTTTTGAAGTTCTTACTGCGTTCATCTACTCTGTTCTCAAGTCTGGTGAGCATCTTTGTGGCTATTACTTTGAACTCTTTATCAGGTAGTTTGCTTCTATTTGTTTCCTTTTGCCTCTTTTTCTATGGCTTTATTTTGTTCTTTAACTTGGATCACATCCTTCTGTGTCATTTTGTTGTACTCGCTGTGTTTGTTACTATGTTTAGGTGTGACAGCTATGTCTCCTGGTCTTGAAAGTAGTGGCACTGAATTGAAGACGTCTGTAGTGCACCAAAGTGTGGTCCCCTCTGGTCACCAGAACCAGTGCTTCAGGAGAGTCTCCTATGTGTACTGCATGTGCTCTCCTGTTGTGGCTGAACCACAGTTACTGTGGGCATACTGGTTGTTGGGGCTGGCTCTCGTCTCACTTGGCTGCAATGACCCAGTCTGCGTGATGTGGGAGGGCAGAGCTTGTTCTCTGTGTTGCCAGCTAAAAGGCCCAGCTACAGAAACTACAGACGCACTGGTGTGTGGACTTGTCTCCTCACCTTTACAGGGCAGAAGTCACTTTGGAGTGGTGCTAGTCCTGGCTGGAGCTACCGGCAAAGTGTGGTGAGGCAGGAGCTACTTTGGAAGAATGCCTGTGGAGGCAGGCAGTTTGGTTGAGTCTGGTCTGCAGGGCACACTGGGGCAGGGCACACTGTGCTAACAAGGTAATGGAGAGAATCCAGCCATCTAGGACAGCAGAGGGCCAAGAAAATGGTACTCTCCAGCATTTTTGTTCCTAGAAACGTCTCCTTCAGATCTCTAGCACACATTATAAGATTAGTCAATAAATTTCCTTCACATATACCCCAAGCACTTTTCAAACTGCTGCTCTGTGCTGTGTCTCACCTCAGTTATTATTATTATTTTTTTAAGTTTATTTATTTTGAGAGAGAGAGAGCGCGCAAGCAAGCGAGCAGGGGAGGGGCAGAGAGAGCTGGAGAGAGAGAATCCCAAGCAGGCTCTACACCATCAGTGCAGAGCCCAACATGGTGCTCAATCCCACGAATCATGAGTTTGTGACCTGAGCTGAAATCAAGAGTCAGATGTGTAACTGACTGAGCCATCCAGGTGCCCCTCCTGTGAGTTATTTAGTGTGCTATCTCTTTAAGGGTGGGGACTCAGTTTCCTATCACCTCTGGATCTCCTAGAATTAAGCCTCACTTATTTTCAAAGCCAGACATCATGGGACTCATCTTTCCAGTGCAGTTCAGTTCCCCAGGGCTAGGTGTGCCCAGTGTAGGGTTTGATCCCATCACTCCTCTGTGCTTGTAATGTCCCTCCTGTTTCTGGTTGGTCACACAGGGGGTTTGGTTCCTGACCATGTCTCTACCCCTTTTACCTTTTTTGATGTGGCCTTCTCTCTATAATTTGCTATGGAAAATCTCTTCTGCTAGTCTTCAGATCATTTTTAGAATTAGTTACATAGATGTAGTTGTTACCTTGGTGTCTGTGGGGACAAGGTGAACCCAGGATCCCCTTACTTCGCAATCTTCTCTATTAGTTTGTTTACATATTTTATACCTTTTTTCCTATATGAACACTTCTGTAATAGCACATCAGGGAAAACATTATATTTGGGCATCCTATTAAAAGTCAGGCATCTCGCTGTGGTCCCACAAGCTCTTTTTTTTTTTCCTTGAATTGAACTATTATGAGAATTTGAGGTTCATTTTATATGAGGTTCATTTTATATATTTAATTTGAGGTTCTCCCCCACCTCACGCAGCAATATGCCCACCTTAAATCTGTAAATGTGACCTTATTTGGAAAAATGTCCTTGCAGATATAATGACGGTAAGGGTCTTGAAATGAAATCATTCTGCATTGGAGTGGGCTCTATATCCAGTGACAAATACTATAAAGAGGAGAGAAGGGGGGAAGGACACGCAAAGGAGAAAGTAATGTGAGAATGGAGGTAGAGATTTAAGTTACACAAACCAAAAGCCAAGGGAATCATGGAGTCACCAAAAGCTGTGAACGGCAAGGAAGGATTCTCCTCTAGAGCCCTCAGAGGGAGTGTAGTCCTACTGACATCTTGGTTTTAAACTTCTGACCTCCAGAACTAAAAGGAATAAATTTCTGTTATTTTTATGTCACCTAATATCTGTTAATTTGTTACAGCAGCCATAGGAGACTAATAAGCCTTCCTAGGCCAGAAGGGCTCAGAAAACAAAACAAAGCATATACATAAGCATACACACAGACACATACTATACATACATACATACATACATACAAACATATGTGTCCACTTTTAAAATTATTTTTTAATTTAAATCCAAGATAGTTAACATATAGTGTAATAAAGATTTCAGGAGTAGAATTTAGTGATTCATCACTTACATAAAACACCCAGTGTTCATCCCAGCAGGTGCCCTCCTTCATGCCCATCACCCCTTTACCCCATTTCCCCACTCAACGTTTTTTTTTTTTTTTTTGGGACAGAGAGAGACAGAGCATGAATGGGGGAGGGGCAGAGAGAGAGGGAGACACAGAATCGGAAACAGGCTCCAGGCTCCGAGCCATCAGCCCAGAGCCTGACGTGGGGCTCGAACTCACGGACCGCGAGATCATGACCTGGCTGAAGTCAGACGCTTAACTGACCGCGCCACCCAGGCGCCCCCCCCCATTTCCCCACTCAACACCCCTCCAGCAACCTTCAGTTTTTTCTCTGTACTTAAGTCTCTTATGATTTGTTTCCTTCTCTGTTTTTATCTTATTTTTGCTTCCCTTCTCCTATGTTTATCTGCTTTGTTTCTTAAATCCCACATATGGTTACATGATATATTTGTCTTTGACTGACTTATTTCACTTAGTGTAACATACTCTAGCTCCATCCATGTTGTTGCTAATGGCAAGATTTAATTCTTTTTGATTTCTGAGTAATATTTCATTGTATATATCACATCATCTTTATCCGTTCATCAGTCAATGGACATTTGGGCTCTTTCCATAATTTGGCTATTGTTGATAGTGCTGCTATAAACATTGGGATGCATGTGCCCCTTCAAATCAGCATTTTTGTCTCCTTTGGATAAATACTTAGTGTGCAATTGCTGGGTCATAGGATAATTCTATTTTTAATTTCTTGAGGCTATTTTCCAGAGTGGCTGCACCAGTTTGCATTCCCACCAACAGTGCAAAAGTGTTCCCCTTTCTCGACATGCCTGCCAACAACTATTATTTCCTGAGTTGTTAATTTTAACTATTCTGACAGGTGTGAGATGGTATCTCATTGTGGTATAGATTTGTACTTCCCTGATGATGAATGATGTTGAAACACATGATGTTTTCATGTGTCTGTTAGCCATCTGGATGTCTTTTTTGGAAAAATGTCTATTCATGTCTTTTGCCCATTTCTTCACTGGATTTTTTGTTTTTTGGGTGTTGAGTTTGATAAGTTATTTACAGATTTTGAATACTAACCTTTTATCTGATATGTAGTTTGCAAATATCTTCTCCCATTATGTCAATTTCCTTTTATTTTTGTTGATTGTTTTCTTCATTGTGCAGAAGGTTTTTTCTTGATGAGGTCCCAATAATTCATTTTTGCTTTTGTTTCCCTTGGCTCCAGAGTCATGTCTAGTAAGAAGTTGCTGTGGCCGAGGTCAAAGAAATTGTTGCCTGTTTTCTCCTGTAGGATTTTAATGGCTTCCTGCCTTACAATTAGGTCTTTCTTCCATTTTGAATTTATTTTTGTGTATGCTGTAAGAAAGTGGTCCAAGTTCATTCTTCTGCACGTCACTGTCCAGTTTTCTCAAACCATTTGCTAAAGAGACTGTCTTTTTCCCATTGGATATTCTTTCCTGCTTTGTCAGAGATTAGTTGGTCAAATGTTTGTGGGTCCATTAGGCTTATTTATTTATTTAGAGAGGCAGAGGGAGGGAAATAGGGAGAATCCCAAGCAGGCTCTGTACTGTCAGTGTGGAACCCAGCATAGGGCTAGGACTCACAAACCATCATGAGATCATGACCTGAGCCGAAATCAGGAGTCGGTCACTCAAATGACTGAACCACCCAGGTGCCTCACCTGTCTGCTTTTTCTAATTTGAGGTGTAAAATGGCACCTAATAGTTTCAATCGGCATTCCAGTTTTTCAAGAGTGTTTGGTTACTTTATGATATGTTTGCTAGTGTTAATTTTTGGAGACAATTTCCCTTGGGTTTCTAATTTTCCTCATAGTTTGTGAGTAAGCCATAGACTGTTCTTTTTTTTATGACTATCTTTTCATAGAAAACAACCTTGGAAAATGATTTATTCCCCCTTGTAGGAATGGACAGGCATGTTACTACTTATTATCAAAGATTCGGATTCTTAAGCTCAGGTTTCTCTTCAATAGCATTACCCTCTATGTGTAAAGGTGTCATCTGATCCTCTTTATGTGGTTCTGTGATAACTGGGACTTGTAGTACAGTGCACTGGAGATACCCTGACTACTGCATTTACCATGAGTAATAAACTGTCTGTCTCTGACCCAGGTGTCTCTTATCTTCTAGCAGCATCCATAAAACTGTGTCAGGCTAATTTGTTAGCTTGTAAGTGGTACACAATCTATTTTTCAGAGTCTTCTTAATATATATGACTGTCAAACATGCATCTCTGTTTGGCCTTTATCTAGGTTACGAGTTCATGGCTAACACTTATAACAGTCTCCTGGGCATTATGCCTGAAAAGGCCCATAACATCCCATACTGAACATGCTCTGAAATTAAGTTCATAATTTTTTTCAAGTACTTTTTCCCCTCTTTTAATCAAAACCTCAGTTAATATGGTCACCATCTTACACTAAGAAGTATTTGACTCTTTTTTCTTCTGCTTCATAAAATCTGCTAATCCTTCCTGTTAATTTTATTTCCAAAATTGCTTGCATATACTCTTGTCCATATACCTGTCTCTGCCCATGTACTGGTCTAGGTCCTTTGAGAAGCAGATGTCAACATGTTAGAATTTATTTAGAGGAAATATGTGAGAGAAAATGGTGAGAATTCTGGAAAGGCTGAGAGACAGTAGATCATGATACAAGATTGACCTGGAGTAAAGGAATAAAGTTTGGGTGAGAGTGTCTAAGAATGGGCCTACCTTAAGTATTCCTGCTGACATCTACAGTATTCCTGAGGGCAGTCTTTGAGAAGCACAGGATGGCATAAATGCCTCAATGGTGACCTGAGTCAATTATTTTCCCCTTATTTGGAGATCTTCAAAATGCTTTTTCCTGGTTGTCACAGCACTCATGCAGGTTTTTGTGGTGTTTTTATAATAGTTTTAATATTTAGCTTTATCCAGAAACTCCCTATGGTAATGTGTCCTCAAGTGTGTTGCTAGAATTAAGTTCCTAGAATACAAATCTGATCATTTACTTCTCTTTTTTTTTTTTAAAGTTTACTTATTTTGAGAGAGAGAGAGAGAGAGAGCGAGCATGTGCAGGTGGGGAAGGGGCAGAGAGACAGAGAGAGAGAGAGAGAAAGAGAGAGGAACCAAAGCAGGCTTTCATCACAGACCTTGATGAAGGTCTCAATCCCATAAACCATGAGACCATGACCTGAACAGAAATTAAGTTTGTTGCTCAACAAACTGAGCCACCCAGGTGCTCCCTGACCATTTACTTCTTTGTAAGAAAGTATGAACATGTTCTTATTACTGCTATCCTTCCAGGTCCTATGCCTTTAAAAGAATGTGCCTACCACAGTATTTCAAGCAAGGATATCCTAAGTTCTGCTCTCAAATTCAGTCAGTTAATTTGGCATAGCAACAAAGTTTTGGCCATTTTCCCTGTTGAGTGACTTAAACAAAACTTCATAAATTTTAGGGTTAGGCATGAGAGTCTTCTTGTACAATTTCCTCTACCTGGTATTTTGAGTTATAATTATAGCACTTAGGCCTAGAAGTCTCTTTGTTAGGGCCCCCAAACGCTTGCATTCACCTTATCTTCCACTCCATTCCTCTTAGGCATTCTGAGTTTGATGTTAAAATCTCTGCAGTGGCATGTCTGACAACTTAATTAGATCTGCAGACAGCACTTGTGAAAAATTTCTTCCACAGGGCTTGGGAGTTGAGTGCGTATAAAGGTACACTTATATTCTTATGGTTTTTTGACAGTAATTTTTAATATTCATAATAAAGACCTTGTATTCTCCTCACAAATTTCATATGGGTCAAACTTTATGTGTGCTTACTTTAATTACTTTTAGGTTTTTTTTTTAATAAAATGGCTTATTTAAAGATTTTTAAATTTCTTTTTTGCTTTTAGAATTTTTCTTTTCTGGCATTTATTTTCATAGTTTCTATTTTCCCCAAATCTTAATTTTCCTTATTTTCAGTTCTCTAAAGAATTGAAAAATAAATGTAATTGTATTTTAATATGTCCAAATTGTGATTGTAATCTAACTAAAAATTAAACTAAATATAAAAGTTAATAAAATTGAAATTGTTTTATTTATAGTTTCAAAGAATATTTTACTAAAATATTCAAAATCCTATATTAAAGTTAAAATGAATTATATAAGTTATAATTAAATAATTAAATTAAATAAAAAATTTAAAAAGAAAACAAACATTTTATTTAATCTTTGGCATTTTTATTAAATCTGAATGCTTTCAGATCAATAAAACCCTTTACAGTTCAGTGAATATATTACCAAAGTGAAAATGGTATTAATTGCACTTTGTGATTGTTCATTTTATGGGTGTACTTGACTGGGCCACAGGGTCCTTAGACATTTGGTCCATTATTCTGGTATTTCTGTAAGGGCGTTTCTGGATGAGATAAACACAATAATGGTTGGCTGTATAGAACAGATTGCACTCTTTATTGTGGATAGGGCTCATCCAATTAGTTGAAGGCCTGAATAAAAGAAAAAGGCTGACCTTCTCCCAAATAAGTGAGAATTCCTTCCTTCTGCCTAATTGTCTTCTAGCTGAGACTTTAACTGAAACATTGGCTCTTCCTGGGACCTGAGCCAGCGTTAGGACTAATTGTGTACCATCAGCTCTCCTGAGTCTCCAGCTTGCCATTCATCTCATAAATTTTGGAACTAGTCAGTCTCTGTAATAACATGAGACAATTCCTTCTTTTTTTAAAAAAAAATTTAACATTTATTTTTGAGGGACAGAGTGTAAGTGGGGGAGGAGCAGATAGAGATGGAGACACAGACCTGTCAGCACAGAGCCCAATATGGGGCTCAAACCCACACTTCATGACCTGAGCCGAAGTTGGACGCTTAACTGACTGAGCCACCCAGGTGCCCCAAGACAATTCCTTCCAATAAATCCCTGTGCTTTCTCTCTTATTTCCACACCCATCTCTATTATCTATATCTCTTTTTATTGGTTCTGTTTTTCTATAGAAGCCTAACACACTCTGTATGCATTTTATGTCCAAATCATAATGCACACACACTCACATATACACATACATTTAAACATAAACAGATTATTTAATATTGGAAAAATCTCTTTGGCCATTGTAAGCCATTGTTACGGCTACTGTGCTAACTTGTTCATATCCTGGTATCACAATTTGAGGCACCAAGGAAAGCAAGAAAACAGATGCTTGACACTGTACTTCATTATGCAAGAATTTATTACATTCTTAATGTCTGAGAGGAAGGATGTGACAAGTTAATTAGTCTTTTATCTTATCTAAGCACTTCTATCACACAATTCCTCTCTGCAATGCAAAATAGTGCTTGTCTTCAACAATAACAGTGACACCATCTGCCAATCTCCAGGGCACTCAGATGTAGTTGTGTTTTGTTATGAGGACCTAGGACAAGAAATATGAAGTAGTCCTTAGGACTGGAAAAGCATAAGTCACAACAGCAAACGTGTAGAGTACCTGTGAATGCTGGCTGATGAATCCTAAGTGGACATAATCGTGCGTGTGTATATATGTGTGTTTTTATGTGTATGCCCACAATTTCCTTTTTTTTAAAAAAAAATAATGTTTGTTATTTATTTTGAGAGAGAGTGTAGCTGGATTCTCACAGAGTCATGACACCGAGGCTTTTCTTTCCAGGAAGCAACTTTATTCCTGCTGGCACTGCTCAGTTGGGTTCGTACCCAAAGAACTGAGCCCCGAACGCCACGTGGCATAGTTGTTAATATATTTTTTGCTTCTTTGTCTCCCATATATGGTAACACACAAACATGCAGTTTGATTAAGTGGTCTCATGTTACAAGGTCCTGAGGGATGTTGTCACATACACATATAGCCAGGTTTCCTTGAGGTGTTTTTTTTTCTTTCCTTAGGGAGGGGACTCTACCATAAGAGATAGCATGAGCAGGGAAGCGGTAGAGAGACAGGGAGAGATACAATCCCAAGTGGGCTCCACATTCTCAGTGCAGAGCCCGATGTGGGGCTCAAACTCACAAACCGCAAATCGTGACCTGAGCCAAAACCAAGAGTCGGACACTGAATGCACTGAGCTGCCCAGACACCCCTGTGTATGCCAATGATTTCTAAGTCCCTTAAAAGTGATGGATCTAAATCAGCAGTCCCTTTTTCCTGGGTGTCATGATGGTAGCGAGAGAATTAGCCCATAAGATTTCCATTTTGTTGGAGTTCAAAAATTTTAGGGTCTCACACTATATTCTTCCTAGATATACACTGAATATTTATGTTCTTCCCAAGTTCATATGTTGAAATCTAATTTCCAATGTGATGGTATTTGGAGACGAGCCTTTAGTAAGTCACTAAGTTATGAGGGCAGAAGTAGTACCCTTATAAAAGAGTCCACAAAGAGTTCACTCACTACCTTTCCCCATTTGAGGTTATAGCAGGAAGATTGCCATTGATGAGCCAGAAAGCAGACCCTTATCCTGGGCTCCCCAGCCTCCAGAACTGTGGGAAATATAGTTCTGCTGTTTATAAGCCACTTAGTCTATGGTATTTGATTATAGCATCCTGAAAAAAATAGAGACACTGTAAAAGAAAAAGTAGACCTACATTGGGGTAGACACTGCATTAATCTTAGTGCTTCAATGGTGAGCAACAGACATAATTTATAACATTGCAGTCCCTACATTCTACTGATATATACCCTTGTTAAACAGATGATTAGCCCAAGTTTGTGGTAGTAAATATGTAGCTAATTCTAATTGGACATTCTAATTGGTAGGGCATGAATCACTGCTATGCATGATAAAGGTTAGTTTCCACTAGGTACACATATAAATATCAAAGAAGGTAGTTTCCCAAAGAGAATTCTGTGTTTATGAAGATGTCTTCTATTATGAAAATTAAAATTTAAGAGGATACCTGAACAGTGATACCTAGGGTCTTACATTCGAACTTTATTGCCACATGACTTATATTTGGAGACATAAGAATGGATGAGAGCCCTAGTGACAAAGTATGGAGTAAATGTGAATGAGGAGAGGGGCCAGAACAATTTTTACAATTTTTCATCAGGCAAACAAAACTGAGACACATCAGCCAGAAACATAGTTTGATTTGACTGGTTAAAGTAGTTTCAGAGTTTCCTTGGCAAAGACTCGATTCTTAACCTATTTAGATGAACTATGAATTATGCTTTTGTTGCTTTGTAGATTTTTAAAGTGTCATTGTTCTCTGAGGACTGAGTGTTCCAACAACAGTTTAACCATGTCTCTAGGACACAAAAAAATCAAACATTAATGAAATCATTATTATTAACTGGGGAGATTTTGGAACAAATTTCTGAGAAAGGATCAACAAATAAGTACATCAGTTAAAAGAATTCAACACCAGAACTGTATCAATAATTTGGAAATGATGAGCCAAATATATATGTTTCATATGTATTCATGTAGAGTCTAATACTTGGGTTCAAAAAATAACCACAAAATGTAAGAGGAGACAGTGGTTCAAACAGCACCTCATACAATTTAGATATTTCAATTTCTAGTAAGCTTAGGGTGAGTCAACAATAAGCGACAGCTGCCAAACACACTGATAAAATTTCAAAGTCCTGTAATAAAAGCATAACCTTTAGAATGAAAGAAGTATTGTGTTTTTTTGTTTGTTTTGTTTTGTTTTAGTTTTATACAGGCAAATAAAAGGTATAATGATAAACTGGAAAACTTTTAGAAGGCAGTTGTAGGAATGATGACAGTGCACAAACCAGAAGATATTTATCCTATAAAAGAGAAAGCTCAGTTGTCTTTAACTATGTGAAAAATTATCCATGAAAACTAGATTAGACTTGTTCTTTAGGTCCTGGTTTCTATTTAGATAAGACTGCCAAGAAAGGAAATTGGAGTGAGTGACATTTTATCAGAGATGGAAAGGAGGTGATGGATTGAGCAGAATAAAGATCTGGGGGGAATAAGTATCATTTGAGTAAACAGCAGCTGCACAGGCTGAGGCAGAAAGGAAGAGGGGCTGGAAAAATAGTATTCCGTACACAAATATTATGTTACAAATGATGTGTGTGTACATACACACAGATATATTCAATTATACATGTGCTTTACAAAATTATTTCACCAACCACCAATCTAGAGTCTTAGGTTATGGGTACACACTCAAAGTGGAAGAAAGCTGATATGAAGCATTTCAACAATGATGTCCCTTCAAACTAATCAGGGTTGCTTTCCTATTTGGTAGTTTAGTGAGGGCAATTAATCTTTTAGATTGTTCTTCTAGACTGTATCTTTGAAAATAAACAATACTAGTTTATTTAGCTAAAAGTTGTAATGACTAAAATTCTACATCCATTTAGGCAAAATTATTGATTCAAGTTTATTTATTTTTAGTCTTCCTATTTTACATAGAAAAATACACTAAACAGTTGACTATTCAAAGACAGATTATTGAAATTTATCTGCAAATATTTTCTCGAGTTTTTGGTTGACATGCTTATCACAGACTTGCTAAATTAACTCCTTTGTTAATATTGTCTTGCCGCCTTTGCTCCCAGAGGATTATTTCAGGATAATTTCCTTATGTGAATTTTAATCATACTTCTGTAGTTGAAAATTACCCTTTTCTTAATTATAATTTCCTGAGGAGAGCCTTAAAGATTTTGTCAGATTCCTTCTCAAGTGTGAATAATGCATTCAATTTGATTAAATAAAAGACAAAATAATTTAGATTTTATTTTTTTAATTTTTTTTTTGTTTATTTATTTTTGAGAGAAAGAGAGTATGAGTAGGGGAGGGACAGAGAGAGAGGGAGACACAGAATCTGAAGCAGGCTCCAAGCTTTGAGCTGTCAGCACAAAGCCTGGTGCGGGGCTCAAACTCACAAGCTGTGAGATCATGACCTGAGCTCAACTGACTGAGCCACCCAGGCACCCCAAAATAATTTAGATTTTAGCAGATGTGAATGTAAAACAAAAGCAAGCCTGTAGTTAAAAAATCTCATTTCCTAAAACATAAGTACCTCTCTGATGTCCTATGAACTTTTACAGAATGTGTTCGCGCGCGTGCGCGTTTGTGTGTGTGTGTGTGTGTACCAATTTGATCTTCACAAAAAGATTTTGTTAGAATAGGTATTGTGTATATTGAAAAACAAATCATAGATGTTCAACAACTTTAAAAAGAACTTGAACCACGGTCTTCATCCAGTTCAAGATAGTTTCCACTTTTAATTGATCACTTTCCTAGCAATGTTTTTTTGGAAAACCAAATAAACTGATTAAGAAGAAAGAATGAGGAATGATATCAGCCTCGTGACAGCATGAGTCCTTCCCCTTGTCTTTCCTTGTCAACTCATAACCAATAAAACATTCATAACCCAACAAAATTTCCTCTGTATGACCTACTAGGACACCAGGGACATCCATACATCTGATATCTGAAGGTGAGTGGATTACATTTTGTGGAGGTGCTGGAACTGAAGGAACAGGAGAGGAGCCAGAGGAGAAGTGGCAGTGGTATCTGTAACCCCAAAGGCATAAGCAATAACAACCAGTAACCCCTCTGGAAGAGAGGGTAGAGGTTAGAAAGTGCCCACTCCCAAATATAGCCACAAGTCAACTCAAGTAAAAGAAACCAAAAACTTGTGCTATAGCATCACCTGCTGGAAAACAAAAGAAAGTCCTCTAATTCCCACCCTGTTGAACTGTTAAAAACAAAGTAAACAAAACTTTACCTCAATAAGAAAGGTGTTTACTACTTCAAATGCACTGGCAGAGGTACATCAACAAACACCTTGAAAAATCATGTAATATCTATCACAAAAAGAAAGAAACAAGTCTCCAGCAACCAAACTCAAAGTCAGGGAAAATTGGGATCTAACTGAGAATCCAAAATGGCATTTATAAAGAAAGTGCTACAAGAAAATTCAGGAATTTAATAAATGTAAAGAAGGAGTAATTTATCAAAGATATTGAAATTATAAAAAAAAGAACCAAACAGAAATTCTGGAGGTGAAGAACTCAGTGAGATGAATAACACATTAGAAAACATAGGAAATAGAGCAGATTGATGGAAGAGACAAAAATAATTGAACTGGAGGAAAGGAATCTAGAAATGATCGGGTGGAAAAGAAGAAAGAACTAGTATTTTAAACAGTGAAGAAATCCTATAAGAGCTATCAGACTCCATTGTGAGAGCCTATATAAAAATAATAGGTATGCCAGAAGGAGAAGGGGTTAGAGAGGTTATTTGGAAATAATAGCTGAGAATTTCCAAAACCTGGGGAAAGAACTAGACATATAAGTCTGTGAAGCTAATAGATCATTTACTATCTCAATGCAAAAAGACTCTTTCCAAGACACAGTATAATAAAGCTGTCAAAAGTCAATGATAAAGAAAGAATCCTTAAAGCAGCCAGGGTAAAATAAAAGAAAGTAACCTACCAAGAAATTCCCATTAGACTATCGGCAGATTTCTAAGCTGAAGCTCCATAGGCCAGAAGAAGAGAGTAGAATGATGTATTCAAAATATTGAAAGATAAGAAATGCTGGCAAAGAGTAGTCTATCTAGCAAAGTTATTCTTCAGATATGAATGAGAAATTGAAGCTTTCTTGGAAAAACCAAAGCTGAGGGAGTTCACCATCACTAGACCTGTCTTATAAAAAAAATGTTTAAAGGAGCTCTTCTATCTGAACCCCAAAATGACACAAAACTTTTAGTAATGTTGTAGACAAACTGAACCAGATAATTGTAACTCTTTTAGAACAGGGTGTTAAAAAATTATATAATAAAGTTTAAAGAAAAAAAAGCATTAAAGGTAACTATAGCTACTACGATTTGATAACTTAAGCATAAAAAAGGATAATTTGTGACAACAAAAATGTAAAATGGGAGGAGGAAAATGATGGGACCTATATAGGCAAATAAAGATAGCTGCTATCAGCAGAAAAGGGGTTATTTTATCTATGAAATATTTTATGCTAACCTCATCATAACAACAAAACAAACATCTAGAACAAAGACACAAAACACAAGAAAGGGGAAACTGAACAAATCATTATACAAAACCACCAATCTAAAAAGTCAGAAACAAAAGGAAAAAGAAACAATGGAGAAGTACAAGACAGCCAGAAAACAAAATATAGAATGTCAGTAGTAAGTCCTCGTATATCAATTATCATCCTAAACATAAACAATTTGAACTCATTAATCCAAAGGTATTCAGTGGCTGTATAGATTAAAAAAACAAGTCTAATTACATGCTGTCTTCAGTAGACTCATCTCAAATCCAAAGACAAACAGACTCAAAGTATGGGAATGGACTATGATACTCCAGCCAATTGGTAATCAAAGGAAAGCAGGTATAGCCATACTTGGAAAAACTAGACTTCAAGTCAAAAATGGCAGCAAGAAACAAAGAAGATCATTATATAATGATAAAAAGGGTCCATACATCAAGAAGATACGACAGTCATAAACATATATGTTCCCAACATCTGAGAATCAAAATATATTGAGCAAGTACTAATAGATTTTAAGGGAGAAATAGACAATAACTAGGCAATAATACCATAATATTAGGGGATTTCAGCACTCCACTATAAACAATGGATGGATTGTCCAGACAGAATATCAACAAGGAAACAAAGAAATGTTGGAATTGAACCATGCTTTAGAAAAGTGGTGTCTCTCTCTCTCTCTCTCTCTCTCTCTCTCTCTCTCTCTCTATATATATATATATATATATATATATATATATATATATATATATTCCAACTACCAGCAACTGAATGAGTACATATTCTTCTCAAATGCACATGCAACATTCTCCAGGATAGATCGTATAACAAGCCACAAAACTAATCTTAGCAAATTTAAGAAGACTGAAATCATACCAACTATCTTCTCTGATCACAATGGCATGGAATTAAAAATCAGCAAGAGGAAGATGAGTAGATCAGCAAATATGTGGAACGTGAACAACACACTTGCTTAATGGATCAAAGAAGAAATCAAATGGACCAAAGAAGAAGTCAAAAAGTAAATCATAAAGTATCTTGAAACAAATGAAAATGAAAATACAACATACCCAATTTTGTGGGATGGAGCAAGAGCAGTGCTGAGAAGAAAGTTTATAGAAATAAACATATATATTAGGAAATGAAAAAGGACTCAAATAAACAACCTAACTTTACACCTCAAAGAACTAGAAAAGAACAAATTAAGCTGAAAGTTAGCAGAAGGAAAGAAATAATAAAAAATAGAGCAAAAATAAATATAAGTCAGAAAAACAGTAAACAGGATAAATAAAACTAAAAGCTGGTTCTTTGAAAAGATAGACAAAATTGATTAATCTTTAATTAGACTAAAAAAGACTCATATGCTTAAAATTAGAGATAAAAGAGGAGACATTACAACAGATAATACAGAAATACAGAGAATTATGAGACTACTATGAACGGTTATATGCCAACAAATTATGCAATCTAGAAGAAATTGATACATTTCTAGTAACACACAACCTACCAAGACTGAATCAGGAAGAAATAAAAAATATAAACAAACCAGTAATGAGTCAAGAGATTCAGTCAGCAATCAAAAAGCTCTCAACACAGAAAACTATATGGCCAAATGGTTTTACTAGTGAATTCTATGAAACATTTGAAGGAGAATTAATTTCAATCCCCCTCAAAGTCTTTAAAATAGCATTAAGAATGAGGGACAACTTCCAAACTTATCCTACAAAGCCAGCATTACCTTGATATTAAAACAGGGATACCACAATAAAAGAAAATTATACACCAATATGCCTAATTAATACAACAAAAATTCTCAACAAAATAGTAGTAAACCAGATTTAAGAACACATTGAAAGGATTAACACCATGACGAAGTGGGATTTATCTCTGAGATGCAAGGATGATTCAACACATACAAATCAATAAATGTAATTCATCACATCAATCAAACAAAAAGTAAAAATCACAGTCATCTCAATAGATGCAGAAAAAACACGACAACAGCATGCAACATCTTTTCATGATAAACCCTCTTAACAGAGTGGGTATAAAATGAACATATCTCAAAATAATAAAGAGGATATATGACAAACCCACAGCTAACATCATACTTAAATGGAAAAAAAATTGAAAAGGTTTCCTCTGAGATCAGGAACAAGACAATGTTGGTCATTCTTGCCACTTCTATTCAATATACTATTGGAAGTCCTAGCTAGAGGAATTAGGCAAGGCAAATAAATAAAAGGCATCCCAAATGGGAAGGAAAATGTAAAATTATTGATATTTGCTGACAACATAATCTTATATATAGAAAAATCCCAGAGTCAATCAAAAAACTGTTGGAATCAATGTGGCAGACTACAAAATCAACCTACAGAAATCAGTGGCATTCCTTTACATTAATGATGAAGCATCAGAAGGAGTAATAAAGAAACTGTCCCAATCACAATAGCATCAAAAACAATAAAATATTTAGGAATAAATTTAAGGGAGTAAAAGATCTGTGCAAGTGAAAACTAAGATTTTACTGAAAGAAATCAAGACACAAACAAATGAAAAGACATCTTGTGTTCATGGATTGGAAGAATAAGTATTGCTAAAATGTTCATACTACTCAAAGCCATTTATAGATTCAGTGCAATTTCCATCTAAATACCAAAGGCATTCTTCATAGAAATAGAATAGTCTTCAAATTTGTATGGAATTACTAAAGACCCCAAGTAGCTAAAACATTTCTGAGAAAAAAAGAACAAAGCCAGAGATGACATACTTCCTGATTTCAAATTATATTACAAAACCATAGTAATAAAAATAATATAGTACTGACACAAAAATAGATACACAGACCAATGGTACAAAATATCCCAGAATTAAATGCCAGTATATATGGTCAACTAATACCTGATGGGGAGCCAAGAAGATCCAATGGGGGGGAAGATAATCTCTTTAAAAAATGGAGCTGAAAAAGCTAGAGAAACATATATAGGCAATGAAACTGGACTCCTATCTCACACCACTCACAAAATTAACTTGGAATAAATCAAAGATTTAAACATAAGACCTGAAACGATAAAGCCCCTAGAAGAAAACATAAGGAAGAATCCCATCAATATTGGTCTTGACAATGATATTTTGGACATGGTGCTAGAAGCACAAAAACAAAAATAAATATCAACAAATATGACTACATAAAATGCAGAAGCTTCTGCACAGCAAAACAAAACAACTAAACGAAACAGCAGCATACAGATTGGTAGCAAATATTTGCAAGTCATTTATCGGATAAGAGGTTAATATTCAAAATATATAAAGAACACAACAACAAAAAACCCCAAATTCTCTTAAAAAATGAACAGAAGAACTAAATAGACATTTTCCCAGAGGACATCAAAATGGCTAACAGACTCATGAAAAGATGTTCAACATCACTAATCATTAGGGAGTTGCAAATAAAAAGCAGAATGAAATATCTCCTCATACCTGTTAGAATGTCCAAGAAGGCAAGAGACAACAAGTGTTGGTCAAGATATGGTAAAAAGGGAATGCTTACACATTATTGGTGGAAATGTAAATTAATCCAACCCTCATGGAAAACAATATGGAAGTTCCTCAAAAGTTTAAAAGTAGATCTATCATATGATCCAACAATTCTACTTCTGGGCACACATCCAAAGGAAGTAAAATAGGATTTCTACAAGAAACACACTTATGTCTATTGCAGCATTCTTCACAATAGCCAAGAAAAGGAAATAGTCAAAATTCCAATTAATAAATGAAAATATGAAAAGATGTGATACACACACACACACACACACACAATGGAATATTATTCTGCCATGAGAAAGGATGATATCCTGCCATTTGTGACAAATTGGATGGACTTTTACAACATTATGTTAAGTGAAATAAGTCAAAAAGAGAAATACAAGTACTATGTAATATCATTTACTTGTAGAATCTAAAACAGTCAAACCTGTAAAAACATAACAAAACAGAGTAAAATGCTGGTTACCAGGATATGGAGAATGGGGGGATAAGATTGATGGTATTTAAGGTGAGTAGTAAACAGGCCATAGAGATCCTAATGCACAATATAATGAATAGAGACAATAATATTGTACTATAATTATGTAATGTGATAAATATTGCTTCAGTGGTGATATTGCAATACATATATGCATCAAAGTAACATGCTGTGCACCTTAAATTTACAAAATATAACGTGTCAAATTAAATTTTTGAAAAGAATAAAGGATGACCTAACCAAACTGGATTAAAATGTGATCATGAATATCAAATTCTGCAATATTTGACATTATAACTCCCTAGTTTTTGAAACTGCATTCCGTTAGCCTTCTGGATTCTGGATTCAAACCAATCTTTTTCTAATCCTTCTTTTAAATTGCTTTTGATGTTTTATCCTTTTATGCTCTGAAACTCCATGTTTAATAGGGTTTTATTCTCCTCTTTGCAGCCTCTATATTCTTCCTTAAGCATCTCAAATTTCTATTATCAGAATCCATCTGTCTTCCCAATCCATCAGTCTTTATTCTGAGTAGGATATATCATCTGTTGATAAAGATATGATTGTGTAAAGATGGCAATTAGAGAAGCCTGAAAATGTTTACAAAAACAATTTATTGGAACGCAACACAAAGTCAACTAAAAATAAGAAAAAAAGCTTCAGTGAGAAATAAATATATTGAGAAATAAACGTAATTTGAAATCTAGAGCTTTGTGCTGCAACTGATTGGTGTGTTCCAAGAGTGTTCACAATTCCAGAATAAGAAGCTCAGAACACTAATGTGGCATTATTAGCAGAAGGAAAGAGGGATTCAGGGATGGGGGCAATCTTGTCACTTAAATGCTCAGGACTAAAGAGCATTAAGATATGAGTTCTGTGGGTACAAGGAATTGTCTGTTTAATTCACTGTCGCCTATAATCATGCTAGTATCGGTAGTTGTTTAATCAATATTTATATCAATGAATCAAAAATCTGGATGGGAGAACCATTACTGACAATGCACATGGTGGATATTCTAGGAGACTATTTATTAAATTGAATTTTCTTTAAAATATAGTCAGTTTTGGGGTGCCTGGGTGGCTCAGTCGGTTGAGCGTCCGACTTCAGCTCAGGTCACGATCTCGCGGTCCGTGAGTTCGAGCCCCGCGTCGGGCTCTGGGCTGATGGCTCGAAGCCTGGAGCCTGCTTCTGATTCTGTGTCTCCCTCTCTCTCTGCCCCTCCCCCGTTTATGCTCTGTCTCAAAAATAATAAATAAACGTTAAAAAAAAATTTTTTTAAATATAGTCAGTTTTAAAAATTGCTAGTTTAGGAATGAACTTATCCAATGTGTCATTCTTCTTTTTTCTAACTGAACATAATCATCAAGTGACAATGTTAAAAACCTTAGGTTTGGGAAGGGTAAGTTTGAAAAGAGGGTTGAATGATAAATATAGCATGTGCTTTTATTTCTTGGTCTGATTAGATTAGTATTGATTTTCTTTGTGTTGACAGCAAAGTGTTTTATGCCTGTTTGGATTCATCTTTCTAGTTCATTTATTGTTGATGGAGAACACTAAGTATCAACTATAATTTTCTTAGAGCACAGATATTCTGTTATCAGTGGCAGGCAGTTCTGAGGTTATCAGAGAAAAAAAAATGTGTGTAGAACCATTAATATGCCTAAGGAATATTCATGTATGGGTTTTAGAAAGCTTGCTTTGATAACTAAATAGTTTTATTTTATATATTATTCTTATTATTAATTAAAATTTTATTTTATTTTTTGAGAAAAAAATTTCCTTTAATGCAGTAATTGACCTATTTTGACCACATGCCAGTTCTCTAGTTAGGAGGAGGTGAGAAACCTAATAGTCCCATTTTATTTTATCTATAAACAAAGGAATAAAGTCCCGAAAGGACATTGGGTACTAAAAGAGAAAAGAATAATTTTGGTCTGTTTTATTGAATAACTCCATTAATGACGTGTTTCATATGCAGCTAGAATTTCAGTTTCAAAGAACTAAGAAGTAAGAATTAACAGAAAGGATGGGGATCTTTAGCTAGGTTCCAAAAACACTGAGCAAAGTCAGAGTTCACTCATTTTAGTGATCTCTCTTAAGAGTATAAAGAAACCACAGTATTTACACAGCAAGATTGCAACTTTGTGTTTCTATCATATTGATAGAATATAATTGATATTTTGTAATGTTAATTAGATAATGAATAAAGTAACAATTGGTCCACAATATTCAAAAGACTTTATTCTACATTGAAAAATATGGTCATGTATTTCATTTGTCATTGGGTAAAGAAAATCCATACTGCTTTTGTGTAAATTTAACTTCTCAAAAAACATAGTCACAAACAAGCAACTATGGCATTTGTATTATTGGAAGTATTAACTTTCATTTAAAACACATACTTTTTGAGAAAAAGTTAGGGTTTTAATTTCCTCTGTTTTGAAAGTGGGACAACAATAGGGAAAAAAAATTGTCCTTTTGTATTTTCTTTATTACAGTAGAAACATAGCAACAATAATCTTGAGTGTTGATTTTACTGGGCTAATCCTTTATTGATTTGCTTGTCAAATTAGCTCTATAAATAGTATGTTAATAAATGAATGATAATTAAATTAATAAATGCATAAAATAAAACCCAAAATAATACCCAAACTATCACAGGGATCATTTTCTGTTAGTTGATGACTAACTTCCTTCAGGCTCTCTGCTCTAATGCTATCTTCTTAGAGGGATGTGGTAGACATGAACATATGCTGCTGAGCTTTTGTGACCTTGGAAGCATAACTGATGCCCCCAACCAGTTCCACTATCATGTTGAACCAAAGCTATGATTCCTAAGGGCTGCTCTGAGCCAATAACTGACTGTAATGGGAGTAACTAATGATAGCCCATTCCTTGAAAATGAGAAACTCTCTAAACAGGCGACTCTAGCTTGAAAAGTGTCTTGTCGAAATGTGTTTAAAACTGCAGTGAAGTCTGAGATTCCACATACTCTGTTTTCTTCCTCTTTGTTACAAGGTGTTCTGAGATCTCACGCTACCATCTCTGGCTCTGCTCCTTCATCCTTCATGGACATTTTCCTCAATAAAGCTTTTGCTCATCTGACCCATCTTGGTGTCTGCTTTTGAAGAACCCAAACTATCACAGAGCATCCCCTGGTCATTTTCTGTAAAATATTACCCCATCATTTTCCAGTTTATTTAGCCCAGCTTCTTCTTCTTCTTCTTTTTTTAAAAAATATAATTTATTGTCAAATTGGCTTACATACAGCACCCAGTGCTCATCCCAGTAAGTGTCCTCCTCAATTCCCATCACCCATTTTCCCCTCTCCCCCACCCCTCCCACCCACCCTCAGTTTGCTCTTTGTATTTAAGAGTCTCTTGTGGTTGCCTCCCTCCCTCCCTGTTTGGAACTATTTTTCCCCCTCCCTTCCCCCATGGACTTCTGTTAAGTTTCTCAAGATCCACATATGTGTGAATACATATGATATCTGTCCTTCTCTGACTGAAGGACACTCAGCATAATACCTTCCAGTTCCATCCACGTTGCAAATGGTCAGCTTCTTTTTTTTTTAAATTAACACCTATTATCTTGCATCTGTTTATTTTCTCTCTCCCTCAGTAGAATGTAAGATCCTTGAAGGTGGAGAATTTATTTCTTTAGTTCCTATAATGCAGCATCCGTACTAGTGCCTTTTGTGTGGTTGGCTCCAAATATCTGTTGAATGAATAAATGCAGGAAGAAAGAGCCTAACACAGGTGTGGATTCTGCCTATAGTGAAATTTAGTAATAACAGCATTAGTTGCTGTATTGCTAAACACCCCTGTTGGTAAATAACTGAGAACATTTTAAGCATGTTGTAAGAATCTTTTGGTTATCTATCTGATAATGATTGAAGTAAGAGTTTCAAACTTTTAGTTATTAAATTATTTTTTAAACTCTTCAGCATTGCTAGAAGCAGCCTATACACAAAAGAGCCCTCGTAGTTTTGGTCCCCATTAAAATGGTATAAATAGTAATCGCTGAACACCTTCAGCCTTTCCTTTTTTTAAAATATCACCCAGAAATTACTTCTTTAGTTTTTTAAGTTGAATTGTAATTAACATATGGTGTTATATTAGTTTCAGGTGTATGATATGATTCAAAAATTCTATACATTTCTTGGTGCTCATCACAATGAATGTACACTTAATCCACTTTATCTGTTTCATCCATCCCTCCACCCATCTCCTCTCTGTCATCAGTTTGTTCCCTGTATTTGTGTATTTTTTTGTTCCCCTTTTTTGTATTTATTTGTTTTGTGTCTTACATTCCACATATGAATGAAATCATATGGTATTTGTCTTTTTTTGACTGACTGATTTAATTTAGCATCATACCCTCCAGGTCCATCCATGTTGTTGCAAATGGCAATATTTCATTACTTTAAAAAAAATTTTTTTTAAACATTTATTTATTTTTGAGACAGAGAGAGAGAGAGAGCATGAACAGGGGAGGGTCAGAGAGAGAGAGGGAGACACAGAATCTGAAGCAGGCTCCAGGCTCTGAGCTGTCAGCACAGAGCCCGATGCGGGGCTGAACCCACAGACCACGAGATCATGACCTGAGCCGAAGTCGGACGCTCAACTGACCGAGCCACCCAGGCACCCCAAGATTTCATTACTTTTAATGGCTGAGGAATATTTCATTATATATATAGTAATATAACATATTTCATTATATATAATGTATAATAATATATAAGATATGTATCTATATAAACTTCTTAATACATTCATCTATCAATGGACACCTAGGTTGCTTTCATAGCCTAGCTATTATAAATAGTGCTGCAATTAACACTACATACATACATCTTTTCAAATTACTAATTTCATTTTTTTGTGGGTAAATATCTAGCAGTGGAATTACTGGATCATATGGTAGTTCTATTTTCAATTTTTTGAGGAACCTCCATACTGTTTCCACATTGGCTGAACCACTTTGCATTCCAACCAACAGTACACGAGGGTTCTTTTTTCTCCATTCCTCGCCAAGACTCATTCCTTGTCTTTTTGATTTTAGCCATTCTAACAGGTGTGAGGTGATATCTCGTTGTGGTTTTGATGTCTATTTCCCTGATGATTAGTGATGTTGAACATCTTTTCATGTGTCTGTCATCTTTAGTCTTCTTTGGCAAGATCTTTAGTCAGGTCCTCTGCCCATTTTTTATTGGATTATATGTTTTTGTTTTTTGCTTTTTTTTTTTTTGGTATTGGTCTATGTAAGTTCTTTACATATTTTGGATATTAACCTATTATCAGATAGGTTATTTGAAAATAACCCATTCAGTAGGTTGCCTTTTTGATTTGTTTATAGTTTTCTTCACAGTGCAAGGAAGAGCTTACTTTAAAACACATGTTATTCCAAGTTACCACAATGATAAACTAAGCTAATGTCTATCATTATATGCTATAGAATACATCCCTTCTCTCATGTTAATTATTATTACTATTAATTATTATTTGCTGATTTCAACTCAATCAGGTGAGATGACTAATTACCTCTGAAGTCAATTACTATATTGATCTTTCTCCTTACTCTAAGTAAATAGACTACATTTCCACAGGTTTAAGTAGGAAGTGTTTATAAAGAAATATTAATAAGCTCGCAACCACAACTCTAAGACCACACTGTAGAACTTGGTGGTTAACTAATACTGCTGATCCTAATGCTTCAGTGTCATTTTGAAAGGGCTATCATAATTATTTATTATTTTATTTTTAGCTTTTAAATCAGTTTATTACTCAAAATAAGCTTCATTTTATTACTTAGTTTTCTAACTGTGTTCTGTGCCTTTAACAGTTTCAGGATTTTCTGCTCCTCAATACAGAAAGCACACTTGATCCAGTCAGGGACACATGTAGCACATATGGAACCACCATACGCCCTCTGACATGTTTTTTTCATTTTAGACAGCCTCATAAGAACTTTAGTTCTTATAGCATGGACCCTTTGAAGTCAGCCTGAAAACACGTCACATGCAGATTTTGGTACTTTCGCAAACCTCTGGGTATAAAAGCAAACAATTCTATTAGCAGGGGTTTGCAATAGCCTAGTTTTGCTAGAGGCTGTATTGTAGGATAGCTTATGACAGTATGTGAAACACTGGACCATTCAGAATGCCTCTAGACATATCCCTGGAAAAGCAAAGGCCACCATTATTACCATAAACTCACTGCCTTCGCTCCTGTGTGCTTCGACAGTTTTGGTGTCCTGTTATTCCTGGCTTGTTTCCTGATGTGACTTCCTTATGAATCAGTCTCATGCAGCTGCATCAAACTGGCAGAGCCTGTCACATGTCCACAAGCTAGCGGAAGAGGTGATTAGAAATATAGAGTTTCAATTTGGGAAAACGAGATATACAATGGAGGGGCAATGGAAACACACATTGAATGCTTGATAGCTTTTAAATAGTTGTTAGTGAGAGATTTGCACTAAGATTAATATCTAATTCATAATGATACAACAGCAAAAAATTATAAAGAGCTTACTTTGTACATTTTTTTCCCAAGTACTGCATTTTTTTTCTTAAAGTTTATTTATTTATTTTGAGAGAGACAGAGAGTGCGAGCGGGGAAGGGGCAGAGAGAGAGGGAAAATCTCAAGAAGACTCTGCACTGTCAGTGCAGAACCCCAGGGAGGGCTGGAACTCATGAGACTGTGAAATCATGACCCTGAGCCAAAATCCAGAGTCAAACACTCAACTGACTGAGCCACCAGGTGCCCTGCATTCTGCACATTAATTCATTTTATCATTATATCTCCCCTGTGTGATTGATACTATTATTTATCCTATTTTATGGATGAGGAAACTGAAGTACTGAGATGTTAAAATCATGCCCAAGGTCACAGTGATTGCATATAATGAGATTTAGATGCAGGTAGTGTTTCAGGAGTCGGAATTCTTACTCTTAATCAATATACACATGATCTTTCACATATAAACAATGTCAGCAAATCAATATGGAATAGGCAAAAGAAAAATGAGTAGAATATATGAACAGGAAAATCACAGAAGATAAAGCAAGGGTTAATAAAATTGGATTATTAGCACTGTAGAGAAAACTATGATATAATTATTTATATTCTTTGGGCCCAATATTCAAAAATTACCTAAATGAATTAGATTTATCTTAAAGAACTTCCCTATATATCATTTGCTCAAAGTTCATTCACTGATTCTTTAAATACATAGTTCATATCCCCTTCAAGCTTCCCCATACTACTGACTATCAGAATAGTTACAGTCCTTAGTTGTAATTGTTTAGTTTTTAGGTGTTAGCATCATGAGAATATGTGCCTTGTTTGGCATACCCTCAGTAGTGTTCTTAGAATTTTTCACAGTACTCACTTGATAAAAATTGTTAAATATTGTTAAATGTAATAAAAATGTCTTCTATTGACTCTTAAGAATTATTAAAAAATGCTAGGCATCCTCTCTCTTTAGAAATTCCTAATATATGCTTTAAAAAAGTAAAACAACATACTTTCTCCATAATAGAACATGTTCTAATCTCCTTAGAGTTTTACTCCTGTAACATACATTAGCATATTTATTAAACCAACAAAGATTGAAGTCCTTTCAAAGGAGGTAAAGAAAACAGTACAAATTGTAATGATTTCTAATCAAAGCAGAAGATAATGAAATCTTGCCAGACGGAAAGTCATCCACTTAGTAGATTAAAATAACAAGATGAAAAGGAAAAAAAAAAGGGAAAATATTCAAAGGGCTCTGAATTTCATATAGAAAAAAAGCTATTACTGGAAGATTAAATATATCTTTAAAATAAAAGTGATTTAAAATCAGTCTCAATTAGGTTAAGTTGCACTTGATGTGATTTCCTTTCTACAAAACTTCGTGTATTAACTTTATTATTTGATTTGACTATTGTGTGCTTTGCATATGAATATATTCATGTATTAAGCTGTCTGAATTAATTTAAATATGATATAACGTGGTTAACACTAATAATCTGTTTTGACAAATTGAAAGGAAAAAGTACCTTAAAAGTTGAAGACAAAGTATATAAAAATTTTTACATCTTTAAGAAATATGTTTCATTGGCTAAAAGAGTGTATTAAAATTGCACAGGTGAAATAATTCTTATAGGAAGTTTCATTGTAATGTGTATGAAATAAGCAAGAGTGAGAATTTAGGACCAAAAAATAATGGCCACGGTATTGTAGATTACAATGAGAATATGCTTTTAATTTTAGAACTATCTGCCTATCTAGAATCTACTTGCTTTTGAGAGGAATTTGTGTATATTGAGTGCGAATTTTTCCTGAACCATCTGATAAACAAGACCAACAGCTCCAGCAAATACTACTGGAAATGTTGATATTGAAGTATGTATGAATATAATTGCAGGGAGTCTGTGTCTTTATGCTGAAGCCCAAAATGAAACTCATTATTTCCCACCTGTAGACTGGACAGGGTTTCCTCCCACAGACCCCCTCCTCCAAGCAAGTAGACCTAGATATGGTGCTCTTTTGGCAGCTTCTCTCAAGAAAAGGGGAAGAGTAGGGGCGCCTGAGTGGCTCAGTCATTAGCATCCAACTTTGGCTCAGGTCATGATCTCATGCTTTGAGCCTCAAACCTCCCACTGGGCTCTCTGCTCTCAGGTCAGAGCCTGCTTTGGATCCTCTGTTTCCCTTTTTCTCTGCCCCTCCCCAGCTCACTCTCCCCCCCCCCAAAAAAAAAATAAACACACACACACAAACAATAAAAACAAAAAAAGAAAGCTGGAAAGTAAAATGGGGAAGATATCCTTATCTCAGAAATTCCTTTCCCAGATATTCTGATTCTGCCATTCTCTCCTCTGCACTTTCAATCTAAATGGAAGAGAATGTTAGGATACAGCAAGATCCAGAGTAGCATGTTATGAGGTTAAGTTGCAAAGTGCTATTGCACAACAGTATGGATCTGGCATTTTTGTACAACAGTAATGAAGGCCTGTGAAGTTAGCATAGAACACCTGAGAAATGGCATGTACTCATGAGAAAGAGGTTTGGAATCCAAGGTGGAGCCTGAAACAATTGAACAGAGTGAATTAACTGATTCATTAGTGTATTTATTTGATACAATACAGATTCTGTTAAAGCCCCATATTGTAGAGGAGGATAATCTATCAACACAGGAAGCCTGGAAGAAGAAATGAAAAAAATAATCACACTAACAAAAGAGACCTGGGGGCAGGGAAGAAAACATCATGAGTGCTTCCTACTCCTAGTTTTTTCATATATTTAGGAACTTGTTGTTTTATTTGTTTCCCCCCCACCCTTTTCTGACACCTCTTTTTCCTTCTCTTCTGTCCATTTTTCTCTTTGGATTTTGGTGCTTTGCTAATTGTAGGAATCTTTATATATTAAGAAAATTAAGCCTTTGCTGTGATGTGCTTTGCAAGTAGATTTTCCCCCATGTGATCATTTTCTTTTGACCTTTTTAATGGTTATGTTAGGCACATAATTTTATTTTTTAAAAATAGAAAATTACAACTGTTTCATGGCTGGTGTGAAAAGTGTATATGCTTGTGTGTGTGAGAGAGATTCTCATTCTGTTTTAGCAGTATGAACTTTGATGGCATATGAAATTATTGAGCTTAGTTAATTTTCATTCACAATCATTCCCATCAGGATTTGACTTTGATTTAGGTTTTTAGGTAATTGGGGCATGATTTGTAACCTAGCTTAACATCTATTTTGCTTTGTTTGTGTTGTATATATTTGTAAGAACTGTTGGGATTCCATATATTTAGGAGTTTAATTAGAGCTTTTTGAATTGGTATATGCAAAGGAAACCTTAAACAATTGGTTTTATACACTTTTATGGATATTTTTTTCTGTGTAGTACATTTTATACCTTGACAAAATAAGCAATCTATGATATGCAACAATGATTAGGTATATTATCCCTACCCACCAATTTTTAATTTACTTATATTTCATATCCACCATTTTAGTTTTCGGATAGATGATAATATCATTTGGAATGTCATGGGTTATTATGCTCTTATGTCAACCTTAGCGATGTAGGTCATAGTGAACTCTACCTCTACTTCTGAATGAGATGCTTTCAGTACTGCTCATCAGAAACATTTCTGAATAGATATTGCTTACTTTCTTTAAAGCTTAAGTGAGAGCTTTGTTACATATAACTTTTTAAAGTTCAAAGTAATAAAAATAAAAATGATCATATAAACTGAAAAAACAGTTAAACTTACTATAATCTGATAAGGTATTTTAGAAGCTCTTAACTATAGAGAATAAACTGAGGGCTGCTGGAGGGGAGGTGGGGGATGGGCTAAATGGGTAATGGGTATTAAGGAGCGTACTTGTTGGGATGATGTTATATGTAAATGATGAATCACTAAATTCTACTCCTAAAACCAATAGTACACTATATGTTAACTAACTTGAATTTAAATACAAGTTTGGAAGGCAAGTAATGAAAGAAAAAGATTTTAAAAAGTGGTATTTCAGAAGCTTGTAATTTTATTAACACGGCTGTTTATATTGCTGGACAACCTCTGTGCAATTAACCATTTCAACAAACCATAAAACTTTAGAGATTAAAATAATGTTATAGTCTAGAATTGATGATAAATTTATGCTATCCAGCCTAGTATAACTACAACTGAATTGACAAGAACTTTGTCTGCTTGCATTTTCATTAATTTACACCATATTTGAAAAATCAAGGGTAGAAGATGGATTTTAGCTTGGGTAATTAGAGTCAGTGAGAAAGTGAAAATTATTTCATGAGGTTCAGGAACTAGTCACCTACTGAAAGTTCTAATTAAAATATAAGAAGTATTCATTATGCTATTATTGATGAGTAATGAAGACATAAAAACCTTAAATAGGATCTATTTTAATATTATTTTTAAATTTTATTTATTTCGAGAGAGTGAGCGCAGAGAGAGAGGGAGAGGGAGAGAATCTCAAGCAGGCTCACACTGTCAGCACAGACCCTGATGCAGGGCTCAATCTCACAAACTGTGCGATCATGACCTGAGCCGAGATCAAGAGTCAGATGTTTAACTGACTGAGCCACCCAGGTGTCTCTTGATATTATTTTTCATTCTTATATTCAGGATAAACTTGGCAAAAGATAGAGACCATGTTTGGTGGAATTGCTATTCTAGTGTTTCATATAGAGGGGACAAACTGCAAGAGATACAGCATTTTTTTTCACTTCCATTATCTAAAATTATGAATATTTTTTCTTAAAAAATACATACAGCATATCCTGTACTTTTTATAAGCTAATTTTCTCTTTGTGCACTTCTTCTCTTTGGAGGGAAAAATAAAGGAGTATGTGCTGCTTCACTAAAATTAAGAGACCAAAATATCATCCAATAGGAGTACTGAGCCTTAAAGCCTTATTGTGCAGATTATTTGTTATCTAAGTACAAATCTGGATTTGGGGTCTTTTAAAACAATTTTTAATCTGGGATGCCTGTTTCTGCGTCTTTATTGGAAATGTTTTGATCCATTCAGCTGTAGTAAATAAAGATCCCTGGGCTAAAACAAATAGGTTCTATATAGCCTCTTCAGAAATGAAACTATTCTAAGTGGTTCCCTGCTAACCTTCCTGCTGCAGTTGGTAAGTCCAGTCTCTTTCTGTTCTTCCTATAATATCTAGACTCATTCTTTTAAAATAAAAACCTTGACCGTGCCATGTGCCTGTTAAAACATCCTGTACTCCGCATCATGACCTCCAAAGCCTATGTTGTCTGTCTTCAGAATTCCTTGATCACTTTCTGATTCCATTTTTATTGCATTTTAATTTCTCTCTTCCTCATCGTGATCCATCACACTGGCATTTTTTTTTTTCATTTCTTCAAAACAATAAACATATTCCTGTCTCCAGTGATGTAAACCTTGTTCCTCACTTTGCATGAAGCACTCACTTTGTCATTATCTCCAGAGCTCACTTGTCCATTTGATGTAGGTCTCTGATGAGATGTCCTGTCTGAGATGCTTTCTTTAATAACTCTGTGAAATTGATGTATTAACTCCTTCGGTATTCAATTTCCTTACCCTGTTTTATTCTTTTTACATCACTATAATTAATTTACATTTCTGTTTCCTTTTTTTTCTCTCTCCATTAGAATGTAATTTGAATGTGTGAAGAAACTTTGCTCTTATGTCCATACTTGTATCCACTATACATGTTTGATACATGAGTGCTTTCTAAATATTTCTTGAATGAAGAAAATAATGATTGAATTAAAAAAAAATGAATAAAATGGTCAATGAATTATCTGTAGTTTATGCAAGAGGTACTGACATTGAAAATCAGGGGCGCCTGGGTGGCGTAGTCGGTTAAGCGTCCGACTTCAGCCAGGTCACGATCTCGCGGTCCGTGAGTTCGAGCCCCGCGTCAGGCTCTGGGCTGATGGCTCGGAGCCTGGAGCCTGTTTCCGATTCTGTGTCTCCCTCTCTCTCTGCCCCTCCCCCGTTCATGCTCTGTCTCTCTCTGTCCCAAAAATAAATAAAAAATGTAAAAAAAAAAAAAAAAAAAAAAAAAAAAAAAAAAAGAAAATCAACCTAAGAAAATTTTTATGACTATTTTGATGAAATTAACCTTTGTATGCCAAAGTTAAGTGATGTTTCATAAACATTGAGGCCAGATTCTTCTCCCTTTTTCCATTCAGTTGTTTTGTTTTATTTTGGTTTGGTTTGTGGAGGGTATAGTGGAGCTTATCCTTTAGTTCTGAATTGCTTATAATAACTTGCATCTGTGAACTCTGTTTTGTCAACTCCTCTTCTCTATGTGGTTCTAGGTTAGAGTTGGCCAAAACAGAAGCATATACAAGGTTTAGATGGTAAAAGTGAAGAGGAAGCCATTGCTCCTAGATGATTATGATAGACAGGGTGACACAAATACAGATATGCCAAAAAGGCTTGAGCTTCTAACTTATCTTCCTAATGACTGGCCCCACCATCCAATGGCAAGGCAATCCAACCATTTAATATTACCCTATGGCTTCCTCACAGGTAACAGCTTTCTCAGACCACACTATGAAATTCTTCATGGATACACTGGGCTACCAGATATCCATAGCTTTTGAGCTTTTCCGGTAAGCTGTTAAATGCCCACTCATACCATTACTTCCCTCATTTCTATGAGAAACACCTTGTTCCTTTAATACTATTAATGGCTTTTTTTAAAACTAAACTTTTATAAAACTTTTGTAACTGAATATCAGCCATCTGTCATTATACTTCTTTATACTGTTTGATCCTGGCTGCTATAGATAAATAAAACCTCATGAAAAACAAGTCATAATGTATATATATATATATGCATATGTGTGTATAGATAGCAGAACTTTATAAGAAACTGTTTATTAAGCCTAAAAATAATGTTATAAAATCTCTTCCCCAATATTCACATTATTAGAAGAGCCTTCAACAATATTTTATGACTCTAAAGTGGATACAAATTCTATTTTTGTGTTTATAAATAAAGAGGCATAATCATTGAATCCAGTGAAACTTGTCATAGCACATTGTTCAAATTTTCTGAATTTCCAAGGTGAATAAAAATATCTTACTGAATTAGAAAACCTACCAGTGGTCCATTTAAAATATGTAATATAGGGTCCTGGGTGGCTCAGTCAGTTGGGCATCCAGCTTTGGCTCAGGTCATGATCTCACAGTCCATGAGTTCGAGCCCCATCTCGGGCTCTGTGCTGACAGCTCAGAGCCTGGAACCTGCTTTGGATTCTTTGTCTCCCTCTCTCTCTGCCCCTCCCCTGCTCATGCTCTGTCTCTCTGTGTCTTAAAAATAAATAAAAACATTAACAAAATAAAAATAAAATAAAATGAAATACAGAATATATTTGATCTTAAAACAATCCCATGTTTGGGGCGCCTGGGTGGCTCAGTCAGTTAAGTGTCCGACTTTGGCTCAGGGCATGATCTCACGGTCCGTGAGTTCGAGCCCCACGTAGTGCTCCGTGCTGTCAGCTCAGAGCCTGGAGCCTGTTTCAGATTCTGTGTTTCCCTCTCTCTCTGAGCCTCCTCCATTCATGCTCTGTCTCTCTCTGTCTCAAAAATAAATAAATGTTAAAAAAATTTTTTTAAGCAATCCTGTATACTTCTAAAATCTGTTCTACCAGATCATTAAAGTACTTTCCAGATTTAGTTGAAAAAAAAGAAAAAAATGGAATATTTTTGTCTACCATAAAAAATATGCTATTAATATTTAGAGCAACATGTGGTGAATTTGGTCTTCTTTCTCTCTTTCTTTTTCTACTTGAGATTATGCTGAGTGTACTGAAATACAATTTGTTTGGAAATGTGTGTAGCCACATCCTATAACTTTACATTGTTTCTTCAATTCTTTCTCCTATCTTTTATTTTAGTCTTTGAGAGCGAATAATGGTCTACTTAGAGTGTTTTGTGGTGAATCTACCTAAAGGTATATTTATCTATACCTCCATGTGCACACATACACATTTATTTGTGAACATATATCCTATCACAAAGTTGTGTCAGCTTGTTTTCATTTACTCATATATCTAAAAAGATTTATTGAATGTGACTTTGGGGCATGCATTATAAATATATATGGGTAGATCAAAAAGAGATTCTCACTTCTCCACTGAATAATCTAGTATGGATAAACAACTAAACATAAGATTGAAGTGAAGTGTGACAAACGCAATTAAGAGAAAAATACAGTGATTGTGCAAAGTTAACATATTGATATGAGAGTACCTGGATGAATGTTATTTCAACTGCAATTTGACTGAAGGTTAGAAGGTACCTGGATGAAGTAGAGTGGGGAGGAGAAATGATTCTATCATAAAGTCTGAGTAAAATGCAGGGATACGAAAGCATCTTAATATACCTGGAGCATGGATTAAGAGTGTGGGATGGCAGGCAACAAGGGAGATCAAAATCAAAGGAAAATTAACAAGATTTGGATGGAATTTTAGACTTTATCATGAGGGCGATGAGTATATATATATAGAAAGTGACATAAAATATTAAATTTTATTTTCAAGAGGATATCTGGTTGCTGGGTTTTAAATGGTTAGAGAGGAAGGGACAGCCTGGTGGCAGTGAACCCAGTTAGCAAGAGATAGATTCCTAAACTCTAGTAGTAAGGAGGGAGACAATAGTTTGTATCTGAAAGGTATTTAAAAGGAGATTTGGTAGTTGATGGCTTGGGAGAAGTGCTTGAAGAGAGAAGTCAACTTTAACTCAGATGTCAAGATTGGGCAAGTGGTCAGAGAGAGGAGAATTCTATTCAATGTGGGATACAGAAGGCAGAATTCTTTTTCGTGGCAATGGATATGAAAGATAGTGTAGTCTGTAACTATTAAGTAGGATTTTATATGTCCATGGGTACCTAATTAGAAATGTCCCATAGGCAGTCGAGAAGATAGCAGGTGAGGAGTTGTCTGGAAGGAAACATGGTATTAATTAGGCTTTATAAATTTATAAGGTATAAAATGTGATTGTTTAATATACATGTACATTATGAAAAATTGACACAATCAAGTTAATCACCACAGCCATCTTCTTACATAGTTATGTGTGTGTGTGTGTGTGTGTGTGTGCGTATGTGCATGGTGTAAAAACACAAGATCTTCCCTCTTAGCAGATTTCAGGATTTCATGTATACAATACAGTATTATTAACTATAGCCACCAACTTTAAGGTATATAATATGTTGATTTGATTTATATATTGCAATATGATTACTTAGCATTAGTTAACACTTGTATCATGTCACATAATTATTGTTTCATTTTGTGGTGAGAACCGTTAAGATCTAGTCTCTTAGCAACTTTAAAGTATATAGTACAGTATTATTGACTATAATCACCATGATATGCATTATATCCCCCCAAATTATTCAACATAAAACTGGAAGTTTTTACCTTTTTGCCAACATCTCTCCATTTCATCATTCTCTAGTCCCTGGCAGTCATTGTTCTACTATCTGGTTCTATAAGCTCAATTTTTTTAGATTCCACATATAAGTGAGATTATATAGTACTTGTCTTTCTCTGTCTGGTTTATTTGATTAGAATAATGTCCTCCAGGTTTGTCCATGCTGTCCTGAACATCAGGATTTCCTTTTTTTATGATTGAATAACATTCTATTATGTGTATTATAAATGTGGGTTTTCCCCCCAAATTTTGTGATTCATTTGAATTTTATACTGTTTTTGTCAGAAAATGTGCATGAAATGATATCAACATTTTTATATTAATTGAGACTTCTTTTGTGGTCTAATATGTGATCTATCATGGAGAATGTTCCATGTGCACTTGAAAAGAATGTGTATTCTGTTCTTTTGGATGGAATGTTGTGTGTATGTGTGTGTGTGTGTGTGTGTGTGCGCGTGTGTGTGTGTGTATGTTAAGTCTATCTGGTCTAATGTGTCATTTAAAGACACTGTTTCCTCACTGATTTTTTTGCCTGGATAATCTATACATTAATGTACGTGGGTTGTTAAAGTCCCCTACTATTATTGTATTACTATTTCTCCCGTTATGTCTGTTAATGTATGATTTATGTATTCAGGTACTCCTATGTTGGATGTATAGATATTTATAATTTTATATCCTTTTGTTGGATTCTCCTTTGTAATTATATAATGCTCTTCTTTTTCTCTTGTTACAGTTTTGATTTAAACTTTATTTTATCCAAGTATTGCTACCCTGACTTTTTCCACTTCTGTTAGCTGGAATATGTTTTTTTCCATCCTTTCATTTTTAGTCTGTATGTGTCTTTACGTCTGAAGTGAGTTTCTTCTAAGGAGTGCAGATAATAGGACTGGTTTTTAATCCATTCTACAACCCTATGTCTTCTGTTTGGAGCACTTAGACCATGTACAATGAAATTAATTATTGATATGCCACAAAGTTCTTCATCTCTTCTTGACAGTCCAGTGAGCATCTTTATGATTATTACTTTAAACTCTTTTTCAGGCCTATTGCTTGTCTCTGTTTCATTTAGTTCTTGTTCTGATGTTTGTCTTGTTCTTTTGTTGACAGCATATCCCTTGGTCTCTCCATTTTGCTTGAATTTCTGTGTTTGTTTCTATGAATTCAATGGAATAGATATTTCTCCTAAACTTGAAGGAATTTTCTTGTGTATGGTTGTATGCTTCACAGATTGTGTGCCTGGTGACTTTGACAGGCTTGCTAGAGCTCTGTGTGACATGGGCTGGGTTCCTGAGGCACTTCATGCTGGGGCTGGCTTGGTGGGATGGCTGGAGTGAAGGGGGCATGGAGCAGGGAAGTCCCAGTTTGTGCAGGTGGCACCCTGGAAATACAGCTAAAAGTGAAGTGGGTGCAATCCAGCATATCCTGGGGTATTCAGTGCAGGGAGTGTTCTGATGTGACAACTGGAGCTGTGGTTGTTGCAGGCTGGGATATCCTGGTGTGCTCCATGCTGGAGACATAATGGTGGGGTGGCTAGAACCGAGGCAGGATGCAGGCTGGAATGTTCCCAGGGTTCTCCACACAAAGGTATGTCTTGGAGAGCAGTTGAAGCCAAAGTAGGAACAAGCAAAGTGCCAGATATGTGAGAGGTACCCTAATAAGCCATCTGGAGTTGAAGTGGTGTGAGCCTGAGGTGTTTGGTGGTGCTTTGTGTCTGAATCACTTTGGCATGATGGCTGGAGCTATAGTGAGTATTGTCCAGGAGTGTCCCAGTGTGTGCAATACTGGTGCTGCCTTGTTGGGATGTCTGGGATTGGTGTGGCTGGGCTTACTGAGTTGGTAGGCCAGCTAGGGCACACAGACCCTGTTCCCATCCATGCTCTCAAGGTTGGGGATTATAACTATGGCTGTCACCAGTCCCTTGGACCCAGAAAGAGTTCCAGCAGCTTCCTTGCTATCTGGCAGTGTGCTAGGGCTAATCACTTTATATTCTAGTTTCTCTTTTAAACCATGCCTTTGTTTTTTCTATACCCCAGGATGTGTGGGGCTGGTTTAGGCTAGGGGCTCAGAGCTTGCTGAGGTAGCTGGCAAGCTATGGTACTAAGAACCCTTCTGTAGTCAGCACTTTCAAGATGGAGGGGAATGTAAATCATGGTACTTGCCAGATGCTTGGGCCTAGAGAAAGTCCAGCAGGTCCCTCTATACATGCTTGGAAGAGTTCTAGGGCAGAATCCTTTATATTCTAGTGTTTATTTTAAACTGTAGTTTTTTTTTTTTTTTCTATACCCCAGGGTATCTGGGGCTGGTGTGAAGGAGGACCCTGGGGCTCAATGAGGCAGCAAGCCAGCTATTGTGTCCAGACCCTGTTCCCATCTGGGTGTGCTATCAAGGTGGATTGTAAATGTAAACAATGCATACTTAAAGCTAAAGTGAGTCACTTGTAGGAAGATGATTGTTAGGTAATTAAAAAAAATCAATTTAGCTACTCTTTTGATTGTATAATTTAACCCATTTATATTTAAAGTTAATTATTGATATGTAAGAACTTACTATTGCCCATTTGTTGTTTTCTGGGTGTTTTATGGTTTCTTTGATCCTTGTTTTCTCTCTTTCTGTCTTTCTTTGTGATTTGTTAATGTTTTGTAGGTGGTTTGGTTCTTTGATACTTTTTCTCTCCCTCCCTTCCTCTCTCTCTGTCTAATTCTTTCTTTCTCTTTTGTGCATGTAGGTACTAGAGATTTCTTATTTCTGGCTTTGCACAAAACATCTTATGAGTATATTTTAAGCTTATAACAACTTTACTTTATTCATGCAAATTCTATACTTTTACTCCCTTTCATATTTCATGCTTTTTGTCAAAAAATTAAAAAAAATAATATTTATTTATTCTTGAGAGACAGAGCATGAGTGAGGGAGAAGCAGAGAGAGAGGGAGACACAGAATCTGAAGCACAGAGCCCAACATGGGGCTCGAACCCATGAACAGTGAGATCATACCCGAGCCGAAGACAGATGCTTAACTGATTGAACCCCCAGGTATCCCTCACATTTTATGCTTTTGATGTTACACTTGCATCTTTTTATATTGTGTATCTATTAACAAATTATGGTAGCTATAATTATTTTTAATAGTTTTGTCTTTTAACTTTTAACATACAGTTACAAGTGAATCACACACACATACACACACACATCTCAGTGGCCTTCTTTGGGGTTATTACGGTGAAATCCTTATCAGGCAATTCACAGATATCCATTTTTTGTGGGGTCAGCTACTAGAGTTTTAATATTACAGCATATTCTGTTTTTTTTTCTTTTTTTAAGTAGGCTTCACATCAAGTGTTGAGCCAAATGTGGAACTTGAACTCATGACCCTGAGTTCAAGACCTGAGCAGAGATCAAGAGTCAGACGCTTAACTGACTGAGCCATCCAGGCACCCTGAATATTACAAAATACTCTTTTTAAATTTTTTTATGTTTATTTATTTTTGAGAGAGCGATACAAACAGAACATGAGCAGGGGAGGGGCAGAGAGAGAGGGAGACACAGAATCCGAAGCAGGCTCCAGGATCTGAGCTGTCAGCACAGAGCCCAATGTGGGACTCGAACTTAAGAACTGTGAGATCATGACCTGCACAGAGCCCAGTGTGGGACTCAAACTTAAGAACTGTGAGATCATGACCTGAGCTGAAGTTGGATGCTTAACAGACTGAGCCACCCAGGTGCCCCCAGAATATTTTTAATTTGACCTACATATATTTACCTTTACAGTAGTTTTAAACTTTCATATTTCTAATTAACATTCTTTTGCTTTAACTTGAAGAATCCCTTTAGTATTTCTTGTCAGGTAGGTCTCATGGTAATAAACTTCCTCAGATTTTGTTTATCTGGGAAAGTTTTTCTGTGTCCTTCATTTCTGAAGGGCAGGTTTATTGGGTAATTTTTTTGGTTGGCAATGTTTTTTTTTCTTTTAGTACTTTGAATGTATTGTCCCATTCTGTCCTGGTCTGCAAGTTTGCTGCTAAGAAATTAGCTCATAGTCTTATAGAGGTGCCCTTGTATGTGATGAGTCGCCTTTTCCTTGCTGTTTTTAAGATTCTCTATTTGTCTTTGACCTTTGACAATTTGATTTAATATGGGGCAGGACTGCTCCCAGACTGCATATGAGAAGGGCTGATGCAGTGTCACAAAGTCCTGAGGTAGGGCTGAAATAAGAATGCCAGCCTCATGGACACAGATGGGTATGTCTCCTACCTGGTTACTGGGTGAACAGAACTGGTAGCCAAAAGGGAGGACAGCCAGCTCATGGGCTGCTTCAGGTTCCATAGCCAGGCCTGAGGTTGGTAGGCCTGTTATCTGAGGCATGGGTAGATGTGACTCTTACTGGGTCCTTTGGTGGTAATACCAAGGCCAAACAGGGCTGTAGCTGAATCCATAGGATCTAAGACTCTAGCTTTGTAGCTAGGACCACATTCAGTGAGTTTGCCACCTGGGTATGGACCTGCATTCTTGTAAGAGATCTCCTGGTGTTAGGTTCCACAGCTTCCTACCTGGGTCCCTAAGCTCTCACAAAAGTACTTTTGTCCATGGCTGGCTGGCAAATAGTTGCTGCTGGGAGATTCGAGCAGGGAACCTCCTATTTTGCCATCTGGCTGAGGTCACTCTCCAGACTTTAAAGTTTTAATTTAATTCTATTTTTATGTGAGATATATTTGATCATGATTAAATGTAGATTGACAGAAATGAGTAAAGGAGAATTAAGACCTATTTAAAACTTGCCTCAAAGATTATTAAAGAGGTCTATATACTTATAATTGTGTCCAAAGTACATAAATTGAGTTAGAATCAGTTTACATTGATTTGGTTTATTCTTTTAAAAAGTCTAGAAAAATTGAATATTAAAAAAAGCAAAACTTGTAATTATCAAATGGCTAAATAGATTTAATTTCTTCTCTAAACAAGATTAAAACTGGTGGTGTTTTCTTCCAAATTTTGTGAATATCATGTACACACACACACACACACACATACACACACAAAGATATTTCTTCTCCAATAAATTCCTGTTTAGCATAAACAACTCATTAAGGATTACATTTCTTTGAAGATTGAAATATAATTTCTTCTGTTTTACTTGTTACATTCAAATTTTTTGGATACCCATTTTCAATGGCAGTGCCAAGAAATGTTAGTTACTGGATTATTTCCCAGATTTTAGTTTAATATGTACCTAACATCTTCCAATTTCAGCATAAAAATAAATTCTAAATCTTCCTGAGTCAGTCAGCAAAATACAGGTACTTTTGGTTATTGCCAATTCCATATCCATCACCAGAAGCTAGAAAACAGACAGGGATGATTTCATGGTGAGAGTATCATAGCTATGATCATGCAAATGATCTAAATGGGCAAATGGAAAACCAAGTGAAAAGCCAAAGTGATATTTTCCTAAGTGACTAAGCAATTTGGAGATTCCAGGCTAATATAAACTGAAGAAGGAAAAAGACGACTGGGAGGTGGTAGGGGGCTGGTGTCCTCTGATGTAAGGCAAACACTTTCAACAATAAAAAAAAATATTCATCACCCATAAATGCTATAGCTTTTATTATTTTCATAAAATGATTTGTAAGATGCCACAAATTTTTAAAAAATGGATCATAACTACATTATGGAGAGAAGTTCTCCACTGTGTGTCTCTAAGAGGCATTTTAGTAGGGAAGGAGAGGGCAATAAAGTAAATATTTGACTTAAGTGTTTTGTTTACTTACCTAGAGGGGTTCTATATTCCTTCAGTGAGAGGTTCAAATCCTAAACCTTGTTTATATGTCCATAAAATGACCTCAAATAGAAGAATAATTGATGCTGATGGTGTACCTTGTTTTATTTTTTGTTTTGTTTTTCTACTGGCATATGTAGAAACTGTTCAATTTGTCCTTTACTTACGTAAGAACAGAAGACATTTATAGCCTACTTCCTGACAATCTTATCAAAGTGGTTTAAACTATGAAAGAAATGCTTATAAAATAGGAAATATAGGAAATATAGTGCTTTCTATGCATCTGCTTCTTTAGAACACATAAACCTTTATTGTATGTGTGCATACTGCACGTTTTGGAATATAACTATTAGTGTACTTTATGAAACTATATTTTTAATTTTTTTAATGTTTATTTTTGAGAGAGCCAGAGACAGAATGTGAGCAGGGGAAGGGCAGAGAGAGGGAGACACAGAATCCAAAGCAGGCTCCAGGCTCTGAGATGTCAGCACAGAAACCCACATGGGGCCCGAACCCACAAACCATGAGATCATGACCTGACCCAAAAGTCAGACTCTTAAACTTCTGAGCCACCCAGGTGCCCCTGAAACTACATTTTTATATATTAATATACTACAAAGTGCTGTGCAACATATATGAAATTACACAAATCTTTAGAGACTAAAAATAGAAATGGCAGGCACAAGCCTATTTCCTTTTGAGAATGAAAAGTGCTTAATGGATTTGTGAAAAGAGGGCTTTTACCAAACAGAAGACATGTACTGACAGAATTTAGGGAAATTATCCTTAACAGCTGATTTCCCTTTGTGTTTATGGAGTCATACATTTTTATGATAAAACACAAAGTAAATGCATAGAAGATCTATATTCAAATATATCATAACATTTTGCTAAGAATGGATAATTTTATTTCTTTAAAAACATGCAGGGAATTAGCTGATTATTAATTTTACCAATTTGTTTTTGAACAGTTTTATAGGTTCTGTTAAAATTATACATATAGGTTTCTCGTGTTGACTTTGTTTAATCATGATACTGTTAATATAATACCAAAATATTTGGAAAAGTTACAGAGTTTTTGGTTATCTCAAAGAACATAGGAAATTAGTGTTTTTACATTTACTCCCAAAGTAGCATCCAAATTAGAGAGGGAGGCTCTATGATGATGTGGTTCAATGTGTGTCTATAATTTTTATGAGCTTCTTTCTGAATTTTTTCTCAACTGTAGGGCAAAGAGATAAAACTGCAATAGGAACTATACAAGATATTAATAAACAAAAATAAGACTATTCAGCATTTTTTGCTGACAAGAAAAATGACACTAATGCCTTTCACATACCTTTCTCATAAATTCCTTTCTACCAAACACATCAGTTTACAGATGTCACTTTGGTGGCAATCATCATCGGTATTTCTTACAGCAGTTCTTTGGCTTCCCAGACTCTGAAGTAAGTCCACTTATTTATTTTCTTTCTTAAAAGACTATTTTTAGAGCAGTTTTATATATATAACAAAACTGAGCAGAAGGCACACGGAGTTTCTTTATACCCTCATCATGCATAGCCACCACTATTTTCTACATCAGTCACCAGAATGACACTTTTTTTTTTTTTTAACCAAGGACAAACCGACATTGGTAAATTGTATTCAGTCAAACTCCATAGCTTACCTTAGAGTTTACTCTTGGTGTTATAAATTCCATAGATTTGGACAAATGAATAGTGATATGTATCCTTCATTACGATGTTACACGGAGTATTTTCACTAACCTAAACATTTTGTGCTCTGCATATTCATCTCCTCTCCCCTTGGTTACTGTGGGGTCACTGATCTTTTTACTGTAACCACAGATTTGCTTTTTCAGAATGTCATATAGTTGGAAACATACTTATGTAGCTTCTTTAGATAATCATTTTTCACTTAGTAACATGTATTTAAAATTGTTCCATGTCTTTTCATGGGTTAACAGCTCATTTTATAAGCACTAAATAATATCCCAGTCACCATTGTCTAGATGTACCCTAGCTTATTCACCTACTGGAGAACACTTTGGTTGCTCCCAAGTACTGGCATTATGAATAAAACTGCTATAAACATTATTGTATAGGTTTTAATGTGGGCATAAGTTTTCAATTCCTTTGGGTAAATGCCAAGGAGGGTGATAGATGGATCTTATTTAGTGTTGTCAGAGTTTTTCATTTTGGGAGGGTTAGTTTAGTTTTTAGTTAGTTTGCTTAGTTTTATAAGAAACTGCCAAATTGTTTTCCAAAGAAGTGTATTATTTTGCATTCCCACCAGCATTTAATGAGTGTTCCTGTTGTTCCACATCCACTCTAGCACTTGGTGTTGCCAGTGTTCTAATTGTGGCCATTCTAGTAGATTTCTAGTGCTATCTCATTGTTTTAATTTGTATTTCCCTGATAAAATATGATGCAGATCACTTTGCATATGCTTATTTGTCTTCTGTGTATCTTCTTTGGTGAGACTTTGTTAAGGTTATGAGCCCATTTTAAACTAGGTTCTCATTGTTAAGAGTTCTTTGTAATACTTTGGATAATAGTCCCTTAACAAATTTGTCTTTTACAAATATTTTCTCCCCATCTGTGGCTTGTCATCTAATTCTCTTGATATTATCTTTCAGAGAGCGGAAGTTTTTAATTTTAATGAAGTCCAGGTTATCAGTTATTTCTTTCATGGGTTGCTTCTTCATGTAACTAAAAATTCATCATCATACCCATGATCATCTAGGTTTGTACTATGTTATCTTCTAGAAGTTTTATAGTTTTGCACTCTACATTTACAGGTATGATCTATTTAAATTTTTTTTAAAGTTTATTTATTTTGAGAGAGATAGAGCAAACATATGAGCCGGCCAGAGGAGGCGGGGCAGAGAGAGAGGAGAGAGAGAATTCCAAGCAGGCTCCATGCTGTCAGCATGAGCCTGATGCGGGGCTCAATCTCATGAACAACAAGATCATAACCTCAGCCAAGAATTGGATGCTGACTCAGGCGCCCCATGTATGATCCATTTTGTGTTAATTTTTGTAAAGGGTATGAGGTCTGTGTTTAGATTATTTAATTTTATTATCATATTTAATTTTAATTTTATATTGTTTTGTGTTTTATTTTATTCATTTTACTTTATCTATTTTATTTTGTATATTAGTGTCCAGTCATTACAGCACTATACGTTGAAGAGAATATCTTTGCTCTATTGGATTCCCTTTGCGCCTCTGACAAAGATCAGTTGGCCATACTTATGTGGATCTGTTTCTGTGTTTTTTACTTTGTTCTTTTGATCCATTTGTCCTTTTTTAAAATGTTTATTTACTGGGGCGCCTGGGTGGCTCAGTCATTGGGTGTCCGACTTCGGCTCAGGTCATGATCCCGCGGTTCCTGAGTTCAGCCCCGCGTGGGGCTCTGTGCTGACAGCTCAGAGCCTGGATCCTGTTTCAGATTCTGTGTCTTCCTCTCTCTGACCCTCCTCCATTCATGCTCTGTCTCTCTCTGTCTCAAAAATAAATAAACGTTAAAAAAATTTTTTTAAATGTTTATTTACTTATTTTGAGAGAGAGGGCACATGTGAGTGGGGGAGGGGCAGAGAGAGGGAGAGAGAGAAAATCCCAAGGAGGCTCCACACTGTCAGTGTAGAGCCTAATGTGGAACTTGATCTCATGGTTCATGAGATCATGACCTGAGTTGAAACCAAGAGTCAGACTCTCAGTCAGCTGTGCCCCCTGTTTTTTTTTTTATTTGCTTGTTTATTTAAAAGGAATTCACTAATATTTGTTATTTTCTTTTTATTTTATTTATTTTTATTTCATTTATTTTTTATTTTTATTTTATTTTATTTAGTTTATGTTTTAAATATAATTTATTGTCAAGTTAGCCAACATACAGTGTATACGGTGTGCTCTTGGCTTCGGGAGTAGATTCCCATGATTCTTCACTTACGTGTAACACCCAGTGCTCATCCCAACAAGTGTCCTCCATGTCCATCACCCATTTTCTCCTCCCCGCCACATCAACCCTCAGTTTGTTCTCAGTATTTAAGAGTCTCCTATGGTTTGCCTCTCTCTCTGTTTGAAACTAGTTTATTCCCCTTCCCTTCCCCCATGGTCCTCTGTTAAGTTTCTCAAATTCCACATATGAGTAAAAATATATGATATCTGTCTTTCTCTGACTTATATCACTTAGCATAATACCCTCCAGTTCTGTCCACATTGTTGCAAACAGCAAGATTTCATTCTTTCTCATTGCCAAGTAGTATTCTTGGAAATACTACTTATTTTTATTTTAGAGACAGAGAGCATGCATGAGCTGGGGAGAGGGGTAAAGACAGAAGTAGAGAGAATCTCAAGCAGGGTTAACGCTTAGCACTGGAGCCCAACACACAGCTTGATCCCACAACACTGGGATCATGACCTGAGCTGAAATCAAGAGTGAGATGCTTAACCGATTGAACCACTCAGGTGTCCCTCTTTTTAATACTTTATTTGATTCATTTTGATAATATTTTGTTAAGAATTTTTGCATTTATTGTCATGAGAGACATAAGGCTACAGTTTTCTTGATATTCTTTGATTTTGGTATTATGATAATCCTGGCCTCATAGAATGAATTCAGAAGTAATTTCTCTTTTTTCTATTCTCTGAAAGAGACTGTAGAGATGGGGCATAATTTTTTTCCTTAAATATTTGGTATAATCCACTAGTCAAAGAATCTGTCCCTGGTACTTTCTGTTTGGAAGCTTATTATTGCTTAAATTTTTAAATAGGATTAGGCCTATTATGATATTCTATTGAGTTATGGCAGACTGCGTCTTTCAAGATATTGGTGTATTTCATCTACGTTTTCAAATTTTTCAGTGTAAAGTTGTGTGTTGTATAGCTTTATGTTCCTATTAATATCAATGGGATCTGTACTAATATCCCCTCTCTCATTGATATTAGTAATTTGTCTCCTCTCTTTTTCCTATTAAGCCTGGCTAGAAGTTTCTTGATTTTAATGATCTTTTCAAATGACTAAGTTTTAGTTCAATTGATTTTCTGTTTTCAATTTTATCTCTAATTCCTATTAGTCCTTTTCTACTATTTTGCTTTTAATTTGCTATTTTTTTCTAGTTTTCTACAGTGGAGACTTAGGTTATTAATTTTATATCTTTCTTCTTTATAATATATGCCCAATACTATAGATTTCCCTCAACTTTTGATAATTTTTTTTTCCATTTGTATTTAATTCAAAACATTTAAAGTTTTATTTTGAAATTTCTTCTTTGACCCATATGTTATATTGAAGTATATTTTTTGATCTTCACATATTTGGGTATTTTCCAGTTATTTTGCTGTTACCAATTTCTAATTTAATTCTATTATGGTTAATAGCAGACATTGTATAATTTGTGTTAAGTTTATTAAGTTGTGGTTTATGGCCTAGAATGTAGTCTATCACAGCAAATGTTCCATGTGAGTTTGGGAGAAATGTACATTCTACTATTGGATGAAGTAGTCCATAAATGTCAATTGTACCTGACAGATAGTATCATTGAGTTTGATTATGTCATTATTGATTTTCTGTCTTCTGGATTATGTGCATTTCTTTTTTTAAATTTTTATTTAAACTTTAATTAGTTAACATACAGTGCAATATTGGTTTCAGGAGTAGAATTTAGTGATTCATCACTTACATAGAACACTCAGTGATCATCACAACAAGTGTTCTCTTTAATACCCATCACCTGTCCAGACTATTACCCACTGACTCCCTCTATTAACCCCCAGTTCTCTATAGTTAAGAGTCTCTTGTGGTTTGTTTCCCTCTCTTCTCTCCCCCATTCCCATATGTTTATCTGTTTTGTTTCTTATGTGCCATATATGACTGAAATCATATGTTATTTGTCTTTCTCTTATTGACTTGTTTCACTTAGCATAATGCATTCCAGCTCAATCCATGTCATTTCAAATGGTAAGACTTCATTCTTTCTCATGGCTGAGTAATATTCCTTTGTATATATACACCCCATCTTCTTTATCCATTCATCAGTTGATGGATATTTGGGCTTTTCCCACAGTTTGGCTATTGTTGATAATGCTGCTATAAACATCAGGTGCATGTACTCCTTTAATTATGTATTTTTGTCCACTTTGGGTAAATACCTAATAGTGCAATTACTGGATCATAGGGTAGTTCCATTTTTGGTTTTTTAAGAAACTTACATACTATTTTCCAGAGTGACTACACCAGTTTGCATTATCACTGACAGTATAATAAGTTCCCCTTTCTCTGCATCCTCACCAACAACCTACTGTTTACTGTGTTGTTAGTTTTAGCCATTTATTACTATTTTTTAAATTTATTCTTTTTTTAATTAAAAAAAAATTTTTTTTTAACATTTATTTATTTTTGAGACAGAGAGAGACAGAGCATGAACAGGGGAGGGGCAGAGAGAGAGGGAGACACAGAATCTGAAACAGGCTCCAGGCTCTGAGCTGTCAGCACAGAGCCCGACGCGGGGCTCGAACTCATGGACCGTGAGATCATGACCTGAGCCGAAGTCGGACGCTTAACCGACCAAGCCACCCAGGCGCCCCTAAATTTATTCTTTTTTTTTTAAATTTTTTTTCAACGTTTTTTATTTATTTTTGGGACAGAGAGAAACAGAGCATGAACGAGGGAGGGGCAGAGAGAGAGGGAGACACAGAATCGGAAACAGGCTCCAGGCTCCGAGCCATCAGCCCAGAGCCTGACGCGGGGCTCGAACTCACGGACCCCGAGATCGTGACCTGGCTGAAGTCGGACGCTTAACCGACTACGCCACCCAGGCGCCCCCTAAATTTATTCTTAAGAGAGAAAACATGAGCAGGGGAGGGGCAGAGAGAGGGAGACAGAGGATCTGAAGTGGGCTCAGTGGTGACAGCAGCTACACTGATTTGGGGCTTGAGCTCAGAAATGGCAAGATCATGACCTGTGCCAAAGTTGGATGCTCAACCTACTGAGCCACCCGGGCACCTCTATTTTAGCCATTCTGACAGGTGTGAGGTGGTGTCGTATTGTTGTTTTGATCTGTATTTCCCTGATGATGATTGATGTTGACACACATGATGTTTTCATTTGCCTGTTAGCCATCTGGATGTCTTTAGAAAAGTGTCTATTTATATCTTCTGCACATTTCTTAACTGGGTTGTTTTTTAGGTGTTGAGTTTGATAACTTTATATATTTTATACTAACCCCTTATCAGATATGTCATTTGCAAATATCTTCTCCAATTCCATAGGTTGTCTTTCAGTTTTGTTGATTATTTCCTTTGCTGCACAGGAGGTTTTTATCTTAATGAAGTCCCAATAGTTTGTTTTTGTTTTGGTTTCCCTTGCCTCTGAAGACATACCTAGTAAGAAGTTGCTATGGTTGATGTAAAAAAGTCTTGATGCTTTAGGATTGTAATGGTTTCTTGTCCCACATTTAGGTCTTTCATCAATTTTGAATTTATTTTTGCTTATGGTGTAAGAATGTGGTCCAGTTTCATTCTTCTTCATGTTACTAGTCAGTTTTACCAACACCATTTGTTTAAAAGACTGTCTTTTTTTCTATTAGATATTCTTTCCTGCTTTGTCAAAAACTGGTTGACAATGTAGCTGTGGGCCCATCTCTGGGTTTTCTATTCTGTTCCATTGGTGTAAGTGTCTGTAATTGCACCAGTACTATACTGTCTTGATGACTACAGTTTTGTAATACATTTTCAATCCCAGAATCGTGATTTTGTTTTTTGTTTTGCTTTGTTTTGTTTTTTTCTTTTCAGAATTGCTTTGGCTATTTGAGGTCTTTTATGGTTATATACAAATTTTAGTATTGTTTGTTCCAGTTCTGTGAAAAATGCTGGTGATGTTTTGATAGGGATTGCATTAAATACATACATTGCTTTGGGTCATATGGATATTTTAACAATATTCTTCCAATCCATAAGCATGGAATGTTTTTCTATTTCTTTGTGTCATCATGAATTTTTTTTTAAGTATTCTAAAATTTTCAGAGTATAGATCTTTTACCTCTTTGGTTAGGTTTAGTCCTAGGTATCTTATGGTTTTTGGTGCAACTGTAAATAAAATTCATTCCTTGATTTCTCTTTCTGCTGCTTCATTATTGGTGTACAGAAATGCAACGGATTTCTGTATGTTGATTTTGTATCCTGCAACTTTACTGAATTCATGTATCTTTAACAAAATAGAAAAGAATATCCGATGGAAACAAGACAGTCTCCTTAACAAATGGTGTTGGGGGGGGTGCGCACATGGGTGGCTCAGTCAGTTAAGTGCCTGACTTCAGCTCAGGTTATGATCTCATGGTTTGTGAGCTCGAGCCCCGTGTTCAGGCTCTATATAGATAGCTCAGAGCCTGGAGCCTGCTTTGCATTCTGTGACACCCTCTCTCTCTGCCCCTCCCCACTTGTGCTTGCTCTCTCTCTCTCTCTTTCTCTCTCAAAAAGAAATAAGCATAAAAAAAACAATTGGTGTTTGGGAAACTGGAAAAAACATGCAGAAGAATGAAACCAGACCACTTTTCTTACACCAAAAATAAAATCAAAATGAATGAAAAATCTAAATGTGATACAGGAAACCATTTAAATCCTAGAGGATAACACAGGCAGCAACATCTTTGACATCAGCCAGAGCAACTTCTTACTAGATTTGTCTCCAGAGGCAAGGGAAACAAAAGCAAAAATGAACTATAAGGACTTCATCAAGATAAAAAGCTTCTATACATCAAAGGAAACCATCAACAGAACTAAAAGACAACTGACAGAATGGGAGAATATATTTGCAAATCACATATCTGATAAGGAGTTAGTATCCAAAATTTATAAAGAACTTACAAACTCAACACCTAAAAAACCATAACCCAGTTAAGAAATGGGCAGAAGACGTGAATAGACGCTTTTCCAAAAAAGACATTCAGATGGCCAACAGACATATGAAAAGATGCTCAACATCACTCATCATCAGAGAAATACAAATCAAAACCATGATGAGATATCACTTCATGTCTGTCAGAATGACTAAAATTCACAACACAGGGAACAGTAGATGTTGGTGAGGATGCAGAGAAAGGGGAACCCTCTTATAATGTTAGTGGGAATGAAAACTGGTGCAGCTACTCTGAAAAACAGTATGAAGTTTCCTCAAAAAGTTAAAAATAGAACTACCCTATGATCCATCAACTGCACTACTAAGTGTTTACCCAAAGGATACAAAAATACTGATTTTTGAAGAGGCACAAGTATCCTGATGTTATGGCAGCATTATTAGCAATAGCCAAACTTTGAGGAGAGCCCAAATGTCCATCGACTGATGAATGGATAAAGAAGATGGTGTGTGTGTGTGTGTGTGTGTGTGTGTGTGTGTATGTGTGTATGTACATATATGTATATATATGTGTGTGTGTATATATATATATATATATATATATATATATATACACACACACACCCCATATATGTATGTGGGAATATTACTCAGCCATCAAAAAGAATGAAGTCTTGGGGCACCTGGGTGGCTCAGTCGGTTAAGCATCTGACTTTGGCTCAGGTCATGACATCATTGTCCATGAGTTTGAGCCCCACGTCGGGCTCTGTGCTGACAGCTCAGAGCCTGGAGCCTGCTTCGGATTCTGTGTCTCCCTCTTTCTCTCTCTCAAAAATAAATAAACATTAAAAAAATAAAGAAAAAAAAAGAATGAAATCTTGCCATTTGCAATGGCATGGATGGAACTAGAGTGTATTATGCCAAGTGACATAAGTCAATCAGAGAAAGACAAATACCATGATTTCACTCATATGTGGAATTTAAGAAACAATGGGTAAAGAAGGTAAAGAAATAAACATAGGGTAAAGAAATAAAAGAGAGAGGGAGGAAAAAATCATAAGAGACTCTTAACTATAGAAGAAAAAGCTGAGGTTTTCTGGAGGGGAGGTTCACAGAGGTATGGACTAAATGGGTGATAGTTATTAATGAGGGAATTTGTGATGAGCACTACGTGTTATATGTACATCCTGAATCACTAAATTCTATTCCTGAAACTAATTACATTGTGTGTTAAGTAAGTAGAATTTAAATAAAAACTTGAACCATTAAACACAAAGATGGTTGGGGACTTACGGGTGGATATTATCACTGAATGAAAATAAATTATAGTCTGTTAGTATATAGTAGATCGTAGGTATTTGAGATCCAGATAAAGATTTAATCTATGCAAGAGAGAAAGATCAGATGAAGGCAGAGCTCACTTATAAAGGGTGTGGGGATATTTCTAAAGATACTATATTGTGGTCACACACCCAAACAAAGGAAAACATCCAATTTCTTGGTAAGATTTAAGATTTGAGAACTACCAGTGATAATAATGATGCTAACATGCTAAGTCTAAGACTCTTTACCATGAATGACAATAGGCCCAAAAGGTAAGTTAAAATTCATTCTACAGTGAGCAAATCAAAGGCCTTATCTATCTTTCTCTGAAGAGAAAGGTAGAATTTAAACCTGGTAAAATTTAATACCTAACAGGTGTTAAAAAATACATGCTGATTGTTTTAGGGGATTCTCTGCTTCATACCAAACCGGCTTTGGCAGCACGGCTACAAGTCACATAAACTTTACCCTGCTGTTTAGAAACTTCCCACTGAGCTTATTAATCATGAATTTACATTTTAATACAAAAAGTAAATTTTCTTCTTATAAAATAGATATTTATTCAGAATAACTCTTTTGAACTCTGCTTGTGTCTTCATTTAGAAAGTAGGTTCTCACATGCCTTTCTTCCCACTAGACTTTAAAAGTAAATATTCCATATTTGGGTTTCATGTAGTTTAATTATATAATATATAGACTTTCCTGCTATTGTAAAGAAATACATTTATTTCACATGTGTGTCTTTGTATACATGTACCTTTGCTCACATATATATTCACATGCTATATTTTAACTATTACACATTTAAGATCTTGTTTTATAGACTTCTAGTATGAGACTTTTGTAAGAGCACATTCTTGATTATGGTGAAAACCATTCATCTGCATTCGTCTTCATGTAAGACAGGAATAATAGTGTATTATTAATACAAAATAAAATGTCAATTAACACCTATGCATAGCATGTGCAGGTGCTTTTCAAAGATCTTTACCTATTTTGATTCTGTCAAACCTTACCATAATCTAAAAAAGAGATTATTATTTAGTGTATTTTCACATATGGGAACTGTGGCACAAAGAGATTAAATAACTTGACCAAAGTAATTTTGATGGTAATTATGGAGTCAGGATTTGAACCTACGAACCTTAATTTTTTAATCTGTCTGCTTTCTAGTACACTACATTGCCTCCCCACTGTGAATTAGATAGATCCCTAAGATATAATATCAGGAATAGATGAATATAAAAGTTTTACCTTTAATTAACTTTGAATACAGAAAGATTCAAAAGTGAGCTTTTTTTGCATTTTGGAAAGAGGATCCTCTCTACAACCAGCAGGAGGTATGAAGTGAGGGCTCTATAAAATCCCACTTGCTCATATTAGACTTGAGTGCAGTGATTTGGGACAAATTGCTTCAAAGTTCATTATATTTCCTTTTTGATTTTACTGGGATTCATAATTCCTAAACTGGTATTTAGAAAAAGCAAATATTTAGCAGACAAAAACATATACATGCATGTTTCAGTAGAGTGTTAAGGACTGAACAAGGGAAATATATAGCCGGGGAAAATGAGTCTCTGGTAGTATCAGAAAGAGTGCCTAGAAGCAATCAGAAAGGTAGGCAAAAATATTCCAAAACCAAAAAGAGCCTTTAGAAAGGCTCCGACTCAATTTCCATTGCTAGGTTGCTGGTCATAGTTGTTCTCAAATAAGTTTTTGTCTTTTCTCTGGTGTAGTATGAATTGCTAGATGCTAATCTCCACAACATATCCCAAGTTCCTTTGCTCAATGGCTCTGATTAATGTTGCAGGGAGACACTGGAGGGTATAGAAAAACAAAGACCCATAGCATATCTTCCCCATTGCTGTTTTGTTTTGTTTTGTTTTGTTTTGTTTCGTTTTGTTTTGTTTTGCTTGTCTCTTTGTCACTGGCAAAAGCTATATTTCTTTGCTTCTAATTCCTATGGAGGCTGTTCTTCTGTTTTAACAGTTCTTAACCTAATGGCTTAGACTCCAGAGCTCTGGTAAACCTATGGATGGGAATGGGTTCCTTTTCTTGCTAAACTCTGGATTGTTTTACCATGTCTCATTGTTCACACTTTTAGCTCATCTAAAAACTTTGTAACCATTTTCCATAAGAAGCAAATTTCCTACATTGAAATTTCTGGTCTGGACTTTGTTTTCCTTACTAATCTCTAATTGATACAATATATTTAGGTAAATAAACAGGATAGGAGTTAAAAGAAACTAACCTGTTGTTTCCAGGTGCTTATGGAAATTCTAGGTATTATAATTTATTAAACATGTGGTTTGGCTCATTAAATAGGTCTGGAAATCAGAAGTGAGGGCAGCATAGAAATTAAAAAAGAAATAATTACCACCATATTGTGAATAAAATTACCTAGAAGCAAAGCATAGAGGAGAAAGTGGCTGAGAGTAGATGTTTCAAAAGAATCAAAGAGTAAGCAAACAAAGGATTGGCATGGAAGACTGAGGAGGACACAAGAGAAAGGTGACAACAGTGCATACATATGTATGTATATATTTAACAGCATAAAGTATTTAGAGAACTCCAGTGGAGATAGGACTGAAAATTTTCCACTAAGTTCTAGAGAAATTTTCTAAAATGGGAGACCTATTTTTTTTTTTTGAGAAGAAGGAGTTACTAAAATAGTTAAAGTGTTAAGGATTGAAAAAACATGGTATATATTCAGAATTTCTCAGTTTTTTGAGCATAATATTAGATAAGGCCAATTGTAGCGATGATACAGATTGGATTGACTCTTTAAGGTGCAAAAAGGAGGGTTGTTGGAATTTCTGAAGTGGATCAGAAGACCAAACATGGATCCAGAATATGAGACGAGGAAGGAGTTAATAAATAGCAAGGGATAAACTGTTGGTCCAATGGGCTAAGTATCATTAGGGTATAGAAAATGAAGTGTTTTATTATCTTAAAAAGGAAGACGATGGCACTGCTCATGACTGACATAGGTGAAGCCATTACTGAAGATTGGTGCAAGAGAAATATCCTTTTTTAATTTTTTTTTATGTTTATTCATTTTTGAGAGACAGAGACAAATCGTGAGTGGGGGAGGGGCAGGAAGAGGGAGACACAGAATCCGAAGCAGGCTCCAGGCTCTGAGCTGTCAGCATAGAGACTGATTTGGGGATGGAACCCATGAATCATGAGATCATGACCTGAGCCGGTTGGATACACAACTGACTGAGCCACTCAGGTGCCCCAAGAAAAATAACTTTTAATGACAAGGAGATGTATAGGACAAGGGGATGTGTAACACCACTTATGTAGAGGTTGAAAATGAAGGATAGTTTATTTATGATGGATTGGGGGATTCAGGGACCACAGTGGTATGGGTTGTGAGAAATGTCAATAGTGGAATGATGAATTTGTGGGCAAAATATGTAGAGTAGTATCGAAAAGACAAAGTGTGACTTATAGTCATGATTGCATTTTTTAAAATTTAAATTCAAGTTAGTTAATATACAGTGTAGCCTTGGCTTCAGGAGTAGAACCCAGTGATTCATCTCTTACATATGACACCCAATGCTCATCCCAAAAAGTGCCCTTTTAATGCCCATCACCCATTTAACGCATCCCCCCACTGACCTCCCCTCAGTTTGTTCTCTGCATTTTAGGGTCTCTTGTGGTTTGCCTCTCTCTATGTTTTTATCTTAATTTTCCTTCCCTTTCCCTATGTTCATCTGTTGTGTTTCTCAAATTCCACATATGAATTAAATCAGATGATATCTTTCTCTGACTGACTTATTTCATTTAACATAATCCACTCTAGTTCCATTCATGTTGTTGCAAATGGACCAGATTTTATTCTTTTTCATCACCAAGTAGTATTCCATTACATATATATGTATATGTGTGTATATATATATACACATATACATATATATATACGTATATACATATGTATATACAGATAGATATATATATACATTGACCCCTGAATGGATAAAGAATATATATATATATATATATATATATTCTTTATCCATTCAGGAATCGATGGACATTTGGGCTGTTGCCATAGGTTGGACATAAAATCAATGTACAGAAATCAGTTGCATTTCCATACACCAGTAATGAAGCAGCAGAAAGAGATATCAAGAAATTGATCCCATTTACAATTGCACCAAAAACCATTAAGATACCTAGGAATAAAGCTATTCAAAGAAGTAAAAATCTATATGTGAAAACTGAAGAAAACTTATGAAAGTAATTGAAGAAGACAAAGAAATGGAAAAACATTCCATGCTCATGGATTAGAAGAACAAATATTGTTGGGGCGCCTGGGTGGCGTAGTCGGTTAAGCGTCCGACTTCAGCCAGGTCACGATCTCGCGGTCCGTGAGTTCGAGCCCCGCGTCAGGCTCTGGGCTGATGGCTCGGAGCCTGGAGCCTGTTTCCGATTCTGTGTCTCCCTCTCTCTCTGCCCCTCCCCCGTTCATGCTCTGTCTCTCTCTGTCCCAAAAATAAATAAAAAATGTAAAAAAAAAAAAAAAAAAAAAAAGAACAAATATTGTTAAAATGTCTATGTTATCCAAAGCAATCTACACATTCAATGCAATCCCTATTAAAACAACACCATCATTCTTCATAGAGCTAAAAAAAACAATCCTAAAATTTGTATGGAACTACAAAAGACCTGAACAGCCAAAGTAATGTTGAAAAAGAAAACCAAAGCTGGAGGCATCATAATTCCAGACTTTAAGCTACATTACCAGCTGTAGTCATCAAGACAGTATGGTATTGGCACAAAAACAGACACATAGATCAATGGAATAGAATATAGCACCCAGAAATGGATTCACAAATATGTAGTCAACTAATATTTGACAAATCATGAAAGAGTATATAATGGAAAAAAGACAGTATCTTCACCAAATGGTGCTGGGAGGATTGGACAGTGACATGTAGAAGAATGAAACTGGACCATTCTCTTACACCATACACAAAAATAAATTCAAAATGGATGAAAGACCTAAATGTGAGACAGGAAACCATCAAAATACTACAGGAGAAAACATACAACAAACTCTTTGACCTATGCCACAGCAACTTCTTAATTGACATGTCTCTGGAGGCAAGGGAAATAAAAGAAAAAATGAACTGTTGGGACCTCATCAAGATAAAAAGCTTCTGCACAGTGAAAGAAGCAGTCAACAGAACCAGAAGGTAACCAACATGATGGAAGAGGATTTTTGCAAATGACATATTTGATAAGGAGTTAGCATTCAAAATTTATAAAGAACTTGTCAAACTAAACACCCAAAAAAACAAACCAGTGAAGAAATGGGCAGAAGACATGAGTAGACACTTTTCCAAAGACATCCAGAGGGCTAACAGACACATGAAAAGATGCTCAACATCACTCATCATCAGAGAAATATAATCAAAACCAAATGAGATACCACCTCACACCTGTCAGAATGGCTAAAATTAACAACTCAGGAAACAATAGTTGTTGGTGAGCATGTCGAGAAAGAGGAACACTTTTGCACTGTTGGTGGGAATGCAAACTGGTACAGCCACTCTGGAAACCAGTATGGAGGTCCCTCAAAAAATTATAAATAGAACAACCCTATTATCCAGCAATTTTATTACTAGGTATTTATCCAAAGGATACAAAAATGCTTATTTGAAGGAGCACATACACTGCAATGTTTACAGCAGCACTATCAACAATAGTCACGATTGCATTTTATCTCCATTCTGGTAATTCTAAACTGTTCCAAGTTACCAAACACCCCAGGACTCTCTCCACTGCTTCTATGTAAATGGATGCTTAGGGAACTCTGTGGTCTTTAAAATTATCCATATTGATTTTTCATTTACTATATACACATATAGTATACACACATATACGTGTATGCATGTCTATATGTTAGTATGTGCTATGTCAACCTGTCTCAGCCATTCTAGAAAGCTTTAAAGAGAACTCGATACATTTTTGGATTAGGTACTTAGACAGCTAAGAGTGAAATTTTAGGGAGAAGGTGTTAGCAAGAACTTTTCTGTGTCAGTTTTGTTTTCTGTATGGTTTATCAAAAAAAGTGTTATCTTACCTAAAATGTTTGTAAGCAAACATACATTAGAAAAGAGAAAATACATCAATTATGAATTCTGAAACTCCATGCGATAGTGTGATTCAGGAAAAGAACACTGACTTCTGATGATAACTTGGTGATTCTGTTATACATCTTTTAATCGACTTGTCTTCTTTTTGCTAAGTGTCTATTGAGAAGGCCTACTCACCAAACCAAAATCTATTTAATAAGGAAACACTAAAGACAAAAATACTATTAACCTTTCCAAAAAATCGTTGAAAAAGCTTTTGAATTATAGGCTTGAATCATTTTACATTAACATTCCCTTCCACTAACAAATATAAATGACATTTGGCAGAGTTTCAGAAGAACCACCAAAGCTTAAATCAAACATTTGGAGAATCAAGTTATGCAAGTGATTCCTAAACTGTGCAATAAGTTATCTGCATTGCTTCTAAGAAAACATTCCAAGCAATGTTTGAAAGAAAATAAAATCCTAATCTTTTATGGTTCCACTGCAGTGAGTTCCAGGAAGAAAAATTAAGCACAGGATTTAGTTCTTCTACATGAATAGTTTACCCTAGTGTATGTTATGTATGTAGTTAGCCGGGTGCAAAAGCACAGGTGTCTTCTGGTTGAAACAACTCTGTGCACTTTTTTCCAGGAATCTCTCGTGCCTCTTAGGTATGAGCTCATATTTGCTGTAAACAAAAACAAAATCTCTTGAAGCTTCACAAATTTTTTTTTCTTCTAGTGAAAAGGAGAAAAAGAGTTCTGCCAAGTCCTTTTTAGATCTTGTGATAGAAAATAACAAACCTAAAAATATAAGAAGCATGAACCTGAGGAGAGATACACTTACCAGTTCTTGCTTTTATTTTTTTATAACTATACTATTTTTTCCTACATTAGATAAATTTACTTGTGATTTATAGAGGGTGTCTATGCTTGCTACAGTATGGAAAAATGAAAACAGAAACTAAAGAGGAAAAAGAGGAAGAAAATGGAAAGAAAAAGAAAATGTACTAATACTTTGTATACTAGGTAGTATGCTAGACATTATTGTAAATATTTTAGTATGCAATTTTCTAAAATTTTTACTAAGTCCACCATAATTCACATGGGAAAAATGTTCTCACTGAATTTATTTTAAATGTTAACCATGTGAAAAATAGAGTTAAAAAAACAGAGTGAAAAAACAAAACAGAATAATGATCCTAAATTTCCCCTTTTGGAGGTTATTAGAAATAGTATCAGTGCCTCTGGATTGCTGGATGAATTTCTGAAAATTTTCAAAAAGATGGTAGAAATTTTGGGAGAAAGGAATATAAATAAATATCATGCATTACAGTCTTCTTGTCGGTGCTTGAATTCCTTTTATATTCTAGATTAATGTTCATCAGCTGTACATTTCCTGTGGCTTCCAAAGCAAATTACTACAAACTTGATGGATTAAAATAACACTGCTTTATTTGGTTTTTGTTCTGGTGACCAAAAGTCCAAAATCCAGTTATCAGCAGAGAAACACTCCCTATAGAAACTCTAGGGGCAAATTCTCCCCGTGCTTCTGGATTTTAGTGGTTGCCAGCTTCCTTGGCTTGGAACCACCACACTCCAATTTTTGCTTTCATTTTCATATCACCTTCTTTTCTATGCCTGTCTTCTCTTCTGTGTGTCTCTTATAAGGACCCTTGTTGTTTAGATTTAGGGCCAACCTAGATAATCTGATCTGGGTCTTCTCATTTCAAGACCCTTAACTTAATTACATCTGCAAAGATTACTTTTCCAAATAAGGTAACTTTCATAGGTTGATTAGGATGTAGACAAGACTTCTGGGATTACCAATTAGCCTACTATATCTACCATCTGTAATGCTTCTGGAAAAGAGAACTATTTTTTGAGATGATTTGCTTAGGCTATGACACCTGGCTTTATTTCATTGAGCTTAAATCTACTTCCCTAAAGTTTCATCATTATGATTCCAGTTCTGCCTTTGGGGCTCCATAAAATGAGAATACTCTTTGTTTACAACATACTTCTCCAAATATTTGCAAATTGCTATAATTTACCTTGAAAATGATTTTGATTAACATTTTGACATTCCTGAATTCTATTTCCTTAATTTCTGTTTTTTTTTTCTTTCTTTTTCCTGTTTCTGATAAGCCATTCTGTCTCTTTTAAGACTGACCGGAGGCCTACTGATAGATACAACTGAGTGTTTTACCATCATAATAATCATAAAATGCCACAGTGCATGGTAAATAATATATTTACTAAATATAGAAAATAATACATTGTCTCCTGTGGTACATTATTCAGTTTCAAGGTTTATAGAAATATCAAGCTAAACACTATGCTATTTCCCCAGACAGCTTGAATTTAGAGAATTAAAAAAAAAAAAAAAAAAACACAACTTACTGCTATTTCTTCTATTTGTACTAAACTTTGGTAATTCATAGTAGGTCTCATTCCTATTGTCTCAAGAGTTAATAAAATTCAAACAAAATTTTAAATTTTATTCTAAAAAAATCACATTGAGTGATCTTAGAGGCAGTGCAAAGTGACAGATAAGTTTGATATTCTGTGCGGGTGAGGGAACGGAACACTAAAGGAAGAACACAAAAGCACACACAGGAAAGTTGATCTCAAATAGAGTGACAAAGTGTGTTGATATAAATTTGAAGGGAATAATTTAGAAGTGTTAAAAATTATTTGCTGAAATACTATTGTTATTGTTAATTCCATTTTAATTATTCCTTTTTTAAGTCTATTTAACATTTTTAAAATGTGCATTCATTTTTGAGAGAGAAAGAGATAGAGCATGAGTGGGGGAAGGACAGGGAGAGAAGGAGACACAGAATCCAAAACAGGCTCCAGGCTCTGAGCTGTCAGCACAGAGCCTGGGGTAGGGCTTGAACCCACAAACCATGAGATCATGACCTGAGCTGAAGTGGGACGCTAAACCGACTGAGCCACCCAGATGCCCCAGTCTATGTTTTTTTTAATTAATTAATTTATTTTGAGATAGAGAAAGGCAGCGAGAGAGGGATAGAGAATTCCAAGTAGACTTCATGCTGTCAGCACAGAACCCAATGCGGGGCTTAATCTCAGTGACTGTGAGATCACCTTAGTCAATTTATTTTGATTAATGACAAATGTAAACTATAATTTAGGTTTTAAAAAATATAAGAACTGCCAAATTATTGACACCTTAAAGTATATTAGAAGTAATTCCAGAATCTTGCATTTTCTGAGGGCTGAATCACTATTATCAACAATACAGTTTCACAAATATTCTCTTATTTCATGTTAAAATATGGGCAAAAAAATACCTCAAGTGAACTCAAATAGTTTCTCCTTAGTTGCAACAGAAAGGATCACGAAATACATTGTGCACTGGAAATAAGAACATGTGCAACATTGCCAATTTCGTTTCCAACCTTCTTTACCAACATATATTTTACATTCATATCATAAACTTTGTCTTCTGGAAGCAGTTAATAACACTGTAAAACTAGGTGAACAAATGGCCTTGTTCCTAAGGAACAAGTGGTTCCTAAGGAATTTGGTCTGACAGACTATACAACTTATTGAAGTTCTGGGTGTTAAACACAGAGAAAAGGATAATGAGTCAAAAAATACAATTGAATTACTTATGTAAAGTCAAAAACTGTGTTCCTGACCAGTAGATAGCTTTCTTCCAAGTGGTGATGAAGAAACAGAGGTAATTATTTTCTCCTATACTACATATTTTCCACCACTGGCTTCCAGGTTCTCTACGCTTTTCTATAAGCCAAGGATAAAGAACATGAAGAGTCAGAGGATGCGCATTTTATAGGCTAGGCCTGGAAGTGGGGTATGATATATGCACTCCCATTCCATTGACTAGAATTTAGTGACATACTCATACTTAATGGGTAGAGAATTTGTGAAATATTATCTTTTGTTAACAAACAAGAGAAATTGGGTTTAGAGAAGAAGTACCAAGTCTCTGCCATACCAGGGAAAATGCTTCATTAAAAAATACCATTTAAACTAATTTCTTGATTTTCCTGAGTATTGTAATACAGATAATGAAATTTATTATTTAGGAATTATGACTATAATTTATAGAGCTCATAACAAAGTGAAAAATTGGGACCCCTTGTTCACAAAGCAGAAAAAGTACCACTAAATATACTAAAATATAAAGTGTTTTTACTTTAAAAAATTATATTACTTATAAACATAGTCGGGAGTAACAGTGATATATGGTTTTAATAGTATATCTTATATCTGATAAACCCTCCTGGAGGAGAAAATTACTGGACAAATGTATAAAATAATTCTTATAAGGGATTAGGACAGCAACCCAAACAGGCAGGAAGTCTTGAGGAACCATGATCCCTGAAAGAAGGAAGCCTATAAGATTATTCTGTATTCAGATTTTTCCCAGAGGGCATTATAAAAGTTGTGGTTTAGGGAAATTGTGCTCAATCAGAAAACTACAGGGTCAAAAAACACCAGAGCACAGACTGTTCAGGGCTTCCCAAGAAGCTAGGTCATGAGAGACAAAAATCCAGGGAGAAGGAATTTCCAGGGCATACACAGGACATGCATTCCAGGAAACAAAGCAGGAAATGGTAACTGGGAAGCTGAAGAGTTAGTTGAGCAGAGATTTCAGTAGCAGTGTGATACTGAAGTGAGAGAGTGGATTTCAAGCCCCATCATGGTGAAAGTACTTCAGAAAATACTTGACACTTTCAGCTGAGACAGTGGAAAGGCCACAACATGTGAATGACAGTCACTCACCACTAGGTTGTGCTCTGTTGTGATATAGTATACAGTATGATATTTATACCATGTATGAGCTACTCTATGGACAGGTCCATATGGCAAGGTACTGAGCATGGCATCCAGCCAATAGCCAGTGAAGAAATGAGGCCTCACACAAGAGCCTACAAGGAACTGAATTCGCCAACAATTGCATGAGTAAGCATGGAAGTGGATCCTTCACCACTTAAACCTTAGAAAAACTGCTACTCTGCTGACTTCTTGGTTTTTCCCTTTGAGACCCTCTGAAACAGAAGGTCCAGCCAAGCCATTCTCAGATTTTTGGCTTATTAGAACTTTGAGCTAATAAATATTGTTTAAACAAGTATGTTTAAAAGTAATATTAAGTTGTAATAGATAATAAATAGATGGATAACAGTAATAGATAACTAAGGTGGCTATAATATAAATGTAAAAATGAAATAGACCAGCCTTAACCAATCCTCAAATCCAGCCTGGAGAATAAAAACACTCTGCTGGTATCTATCTGCCCCAAATAACATTAACCAGAGCCTCTCTAGTTTTTAATACACAATGTTTAGCATCTGTTCAAAATTTATGAAGCATGATAAAATCAGGGGCAAATGACTGACAAACAAGAGGGGGAAAAAGCAGAGTAGATCATAAAAAGACCAAAAATTGATTCAGAACTCAGAATAATCACACAATGACCTTAAAATAATCAAGGAGGGAGTATATAAAGCATGCAATGTGTCTATAAAGCATGTAATAGAATTTTAAAATATAATTTTGAGCTCTAAATGCACATTTTATTATTAATCTTTCAGTTCAATATATTTGTGAGAGAAAAAGCAAATGAAGCCCAAAGATATAGAACCCAATAAATAGTAAAAAGTAGCATAAAAAGGCAATGAGATATATGTTAAACATCAAATACTTTTAGAATTTGATTCTATGAAAATTTTATATTGGCAAGTCCCTAGCAAGTCTTATCAAGAAAAACAGATAACATAAATTATCAGTATCAGAACAACACAACATCAAACCAGATCCTACAAAGTGTATTATGACTAAGGTATATCAGTAAAGTTAACATTTTGAAATAATGAACAAATCCTTAAAATACATAGCTCATCAGAATTGGCATTAGAATAAACAGATAATCTGAATGGTCCTATTAAATAAATTGGATCTGTAATTAATGATTTACTTGCACATATATGAACATGCATACATCTATTTTTTAAGCTCAGACGTTTCACAAGAAGTCTTCCAAATACTTAGGAAAGGACTTACAGCAATCTTACACAAATTCTTCCAAACAATAAAATTGGAAGAATTCCCCAAATTGTTTTCTGATTCCACAATAATCTTGACAACAAACTTGATGAAAAAGGAAATTATAAATTAATATCTCCATAAACACATGCATTAAAACCTAAACAAATATCTGTAAATCCAATTCCTAATTCAAAGTGGTATATAAAAACATTTATAGGTAATAACCAAGCAAGTACTATTTAATGAATGTAAAGTTGATTTACTATTGAAAAATCAATGAAGTAATCACATTAACAGTTTAAAAACTAGATAGATAGATATCAATAGACATTGAAAGAGAAATGGAAGAATAAATTATATTGATTGGTACGTTAAAGATTTTTAAAATATTAATTTTCCCCAAATTATTCAATAGGTTTAATGCAATTACTAATAAGGTCTCAGAAGACACATTTGTGAATGAAAGCTGATTCTAATATGTATATAGAGATGCAAATGACCAAGAATAGACAAGGCAGTCTTGAAGCAGAAAAGCTTCAGAACTTACATTACCTGAAATTAATGGCTTAGAAATTGATATTGTGGTAATGATTTAAGGATACATAAATTGATCTATGGAACAGAATATAGAATCCAGACTTAGACCAGCATATATACAATGACCTGATTAATGAAAGGACTTCACTGAAGTTTATTGAAGCAGAGGATATTCTTCATAATAAATTGTGCTGGGTTTATGGAATACCTATTTGGAATAAATTAATTTTTTCAAGTTTTTATTCAAATTCCAGTTAACATACAGTGTAATATTAGTTTCTGGTGTAGTATTCAGTGGTTCATCCCTTACATCCAACAACACCCAATGGTCATCACAGCAAATGCCCTCCTCAATACCCATCACCCATTTAATCCATCTCCCCACCCACCTCTTCTCCAGCAACCTTCAATTTGTTCTCTAGAATTAGAGTCTGTTTTCTGATTTGCCTTCCTTTTTTTCCCCTATGTTCATCTGTTTTGTTTCTTAAACTCCACATGAGTGAAGTTATATGGTATTTGTCTTTCTCTGACTGACTTGTTTGCTTAGCATAATACGTCCCAGCCCCAACCATGTCATTGCAAATGGCAAGATTTCCTTCCTTTTTATTTTTTATGCAATATTCCATTCCATACACACACACACACACACACACACACACACACCATATCTTTTTTATCCATTCATCAGTTGATGGACATTTGGGCTCTTTCTATAATTTGGCTATTGTTGATAATAGTACTATAAATATTGAGGTTCATGTATCCCTTAAATTCAGTATTTTTGTATCCTTTGAGTGTGGAAGAATATTAATTTTGACTCAACTAGAAACTTGGGTTTCAGCTGCTTCAGTTTAACTAGAACTACAGAAAGTAGAACAACTTGAAATGGAAAAAATATATTCCTCCTAAGCAGAAGTGCTAGATAAGGAGTTTTCCAATTATGAAATGTTAGAAGGGACAAATTAAAGTTTTGGAACACACACACACACACACACACACACACAGACACACCACATCACCTTTATCCATTCATCTATCAGTGGATACTTGGGTTGTTTCCATATTTTGGCTATTATAAAAATTGTTGCAATAAACAGGGATGCATATTTCTTTTGAATTAGTTGTTTTTCATTTTCTTTGGGTAAATACACAGTAGTGGAATTATTGGGTCATGTGCTATTTCTATTTTTAATTTTCTGAGGACTCTCCATATTGTTTTCCACAGTGGTCACACCAGTTCACATTACTACCAATAGTCCTCAGGGGTTCTCTTTTCTCCGCGTTCTCACCAACTCTTGTTATTTTTTTGTCCTTTTGATACTAGCCATTCTTACTCATGTGGTTTTGATTTGCATTTCTCTGATGGTTAGTAATAAGTGTCTAGTCATGTGTTTGTTGGCCATCTGTATTTTTTTTTAAGAGAGAGAAAGAGAGCACAAGCAGGGGAGAAGGGCCAAGGGAGGGAGGGAGAGAGAGAGGGGGAGAGAAAATCCCACGCAGGTTCCAGGCTTAGTGTGGAGCCTGATGCAGGGCTCATCCCACAACCCTGGGATCATGACCTGAGCCGAAACCAAGAGTCTGTCGCTCAACTGACTTAGCCACCCAAGCACCTTTGTATTGTCTTCTTTGGAAAAATTTCTATTCAGCTTCTGTGGCCATTTTTTAAATTGAATTATTATTTTCTTGGTGTTTATTTGCATAAGTTCTTTATATGTTTTGGATATTAGCTCCTTATCAAATATATCCCCTGTAAATATCTTTTCCCATTCACTAGGTTGCCTTTTGTTTTGCTGATGGAATTATTTGCTGTGCAAAAACTTTTTTTACTTTGCTGTATTCCCATCACTTATTTTGTTTTTGTTTCCCTTGCTTGAATATATTGCTAAGGCTGATGCCCAAGAGATTACTGCCTATGTGTTCTTCTAGGAGATATATGCCTTTAGGTCTCATATTTAATTTTTTAATCCATTTTGAGTTTATTTTTATGATAATATAATAAAGTGCTCTAGTTGTATTCTTTTGCATATAAATGTCCAGCTTTCCCAGCACGATTTATTGAAGAGGCTGTCTTTTTCCCATTGTATGTTCTTAACTTTTTGTCATAGATTAAGTGACCATATATAACTGTGGATTTACTTCTGGGCTCACTATCTAGTTCCATTGATCTATGTGTCTGTTTTTGTGCCAGTATTATACTGTTTTGATTACTACATCTTTATAGTATACCTTGAAATCTGTGATTGTGACACTTTTGACTTTGTCTTTTGTAAGATAGCTTTGGCTATTCATTTTTTGTGGTTCCAAATAAATTTTAGGATAGTTTATTATATTTATATGAAGTATGTAACTAGTATTTTGATAAGGATTGTATTGAATCTATGGATTGCTTTGGGAAGTATGGACATTTTTAAGATATTAATTTTTCCAATCAGTGAGTATAGTATATCTTTCCATTTGTTTGTGTCATCTTCAATTTTCTTTATCAGTGTTTTAAAGTTTTCAGTGTATGGTCTTTTACCTCCTTGGTTAAGCGTATTCCTAGATTTTTTTTTTTTTTTGGTTCAATGGCATATGAGATTGATTAAATTTTTTTTCTGCTACTTTGTTCTTAGTGTATAGAAACACAATGACTATCTGTATTTTAATTTTGTAGTCATCCACTTTACTGAATTTATTATTTCTAATAATTGTTAGTGGAATCTCCAAGTTTTATTATGTATAATATTATGTTATCTGAAAATAGTGACAGTTTTAATTATTTACTACAAATTTGAGTGTATTGTATTTCTTTTATTTGTATGATTGCTATGGTTAGGACTTCTAGTACTATGTTGAATAAAAGTGGTAAGAGCGGACAACGTTGTCTTGTTCTTAATCTTAGAGGAAAAACCTTCAGCTTTTTACCATTGAATATGATGGTAGCTATGGGTTTTTCATATTTGGCCTTTATTATGTTGAGATATGTACCCTTTAAATCCAGTTTGTTGAGAGTTTTTGTCTCAGACGGATGTTGAATTTTGTCAAATGCTTTCTTTGCATCTATTGGGATAATCCTATGGTTGTTATCCTTCATTTGGTATATCATATAGATAAATTTGCAAATATTTAATCATTTTTTGCATCCCAAATGGAATAAATTCCTCTTGATCATGGATAATGATCTTTTTAATGTGTTGTTAAATACAGTTTGCTGCTATGTGGCTGAGGATTTTTGTATTTATGTTCATTAGGGATAATGGACTTAAGTTTTCTATTTTGTAGTTTTTGTTTTTAACATCAAGGTAATACTGGCTTCATAGAATAATTTTGAAAGTTTTCTTCTACTTTTTGGAGAAAAATAGGTATTAACTCTTCTTTAAATGCTTGATACAACTTACCTGTGAAGTTATTTGGTCTTGGGCTCTGTTCAGTTGGAAGTTTTTTTATTACTAACTCAATTTTCTTACTAGCAATTGGTCTTTTCAAATTTTCCATTTCTTCTTGATTTAGTGTTAGAAGGTTGTATGATTCTGGGAATTTATCAGTCTTCTAGGTTGTCCAATTTGTTGGCGTATAGTAATCTCTTATAATCCTTTGTATTTCTGTGTTGTTGATTTTTACTTCTTCATTTCTGTATTGAGTCCTCTCTCTCTCCCTCTCCTTTTTGATGAGTCTGACTAAAGTTTTTTTTTTTTTTTTTGGCTTATCTTTTCAAAGAACCAGGTTTGGTTTCATTGATCTTTTCTATTTTTTTGGTCCTGTTTCATTTATTTCAACTCTGATCCTTATTATTTTTTTCCTTCTACTAACTTTGGACTTTTCTTGTTTTTCTTTTTCTAATTCTGTTAGGTGTAACCTTAGCTTGTTTATTTGAGATTTTTCTTCTTTCTTGAAGCAGACTTAAATCTCTACAAACCTCCCTTTTAGAACTACTTCTGCTGCATTGTAAAGATTTTGAATCATTGTGTTTTCATTTTCATTTGTCCTCATGTATTTCTTATGTCCTCTTTAATTTCTTTGTTGACCTGTTGGTTGTTTGGAAGCATATTTTTCACACTTCATGTGTTTGTGTTTTTTCCAGATTTTTTTCCTTGCAGTTGATTTCTGACTGTTTTGGTCAGAAAAGATGTTTGATACCATTTCAGTCTTCTTACCTTTATTGATACCTGTTTTGTGGTCTACTATGTCATTTATCCTGGAGAATGTTCCATGTGCATTTGAAAAAAATATATGTGTATTCTTTTATTTTTGAAATGAATGTTCTGTATATTTCTGTTAAATTCATTAAATGTTCTGTATATGTCTATTACATTCATTGAGTCTAACATATGGTTCAGAGCCACTGCTTCCTTTATTGACTTTCTGTCTGGATTATCTGTCCATTTATTTAAGTGGGGTCTTTAAGCCCCCATTATTATTGCATTATTGTGAATCTCTCCCTTTATATCTGTTAATATTTGCCTTATGTATTCAGGAGCTCCTATGTTAGGTGCATAGATATTTTAAATTGTTATCCCTTTTTCTTGGATTGATCCCTTTATTATTATGTAATGTTTTCCTTTGTCTTGTTTAAAGTCTATTTCATCAGATAGAAGTACTGATACCCTGAAGCTTTTTTTCCACTTCATTTGCATGGTATTTCTTTTTCCATCCCTTCACTTTCAGTCTGTATGTGTCTTTGGTTCTGAAGTCTCTTGTAGACACATATAGGCAGGTCTTGTTTGTTTTATCTATTTAGTCACTCTGTGTCTTTTGAGTGGAGCATTTAGTCCATTTACATTTAAAGTTATTGATAGGTATGTACTTTTGGCTATTTTGTTCATTGTTTTCTGGTTCTTTTTGTAGTTTTCAGTCTTTGCTTCTTTACTTACTCTCTTGTGATTGATGACTTACTTTAGTGTTATACTTAGATTCCTTTGTCTTTATTTTTTTTTTTGCCTATTATAGGTTTTGGTGTGTGGTTACTGTAAGATTTATATATAGCAGGCTATATTAATTTGATGGTTGCTTAAGATCAAACATATTCTAAAAGTACTACGTATTTACTTCCCCTTCCAACTTTTCTGTTTGATATTGTATTTTGCATCTTTCTATTTTATGAACCCATTAATTACTACAGTTAGATATAATTGATCTTCCATTCTTATCTCTTATTAGCTGTGTAAGTGATTGTGTTACCACCTTTATTGTATTCTGCTTTTACTAGTGATTTTTTTCTCATATTTTTTCTTAAAGTTATAATGTTTTCTGGTTAAAGAAGTTCCATTAACATTTCCAGCAAGGATGATTTTGTGGTGGTAAATTCAACTTTTGTTTATCTTGGAAACTATCCTTTAATTCTGAATGATGAATTTGCTGGGTAATGTATTCTTGGTTGTAGTTTTTTTTTTTTTTTCGGTATTTTGCATATATCATACCACTCCCTTCTGGCTTGTAAAGTTTCTGCTGGAAAAAAAACAAAAAACAAAAAACTACTGATAGTCTTATAGGAGTTTCCTTGTGTGTTACTAGCTGCTTTTCTCTTCTTGTTGCTTTTAAGAATCTCTCTTTATCTTTAAATTTTGATAGTTTAATAATTATGTGTCTTGTGGACCTTTTTAGGTTCATTTTATGTTGGGCTCTCTGTGCTTTCTGAACCTCGATGTCTATTATTTTCCTCAGGTTAGGGAAATTTTCAGCTATTATTTTTTTCAAATAAGTTTTCTGCACCTTTCTCTCTCTCTCTTTTCCTTTTGGAACTCCTATTATATGAATGTTAATAATATCTTGATGTTTTCCAAGAGATCCCTAAACCAATCCTCATTTTTAATTTTTTTTTTCTTTTTGCTGTTTAGCTTTAATGTTTTTCAAGACTCTGTCTTCCAGATCACTGGTTTGTTCTACTAATTTACTGTTTATTCCCTCTAGGGAATTTTTCATTTCAGTTATTGTATTCTTCATCTCTGATTTAAAAAAAAATATTTGTATATAGCTGTTGAAGTTGTCACTGAGTTTTTCAATTTTTCTCTCAAGTCTGAAGAGAAATTTTATGATCATTACTTGGATGATCATGGATGTAAATTACATCCATTTTGTTTATTCCTTTTTTTGAAGTTTTGTTTTTTCTTTGGAGCATATTCTTCTCTCTCTCTCTCTCTCTCTCTCTCTCTCTCTTTTTTAACTTGCTGTGTCTGTATGAATTAGATGGAATGGCTACTTCTCCTAGTCTTGAATAAAGAGCCTTGTGTAGGGACATCTGTTGTGTAGATTGTCAGTGCCTGTCATCTTTGGCTGCTGGCTATGGCTATACTTGATGTGGGCTCAGGGTCCCTGGGCACTCTACACCTGGGCTCCCTGATGGGATGGCTGGAACTGAAGTAGGCACAGGCTGGATGGTCCCAGTACATTCTACATAGAAAGTGTCCTTGTGGGACAGGTAGAGCTAAAACAAGCATAGGCTGGAAGTGGGATATCCCAGGGCACTCCATACAAGAAGCTCTTTGGTGGGGCTGCAGGGGTTGAAGCAGATGTAGGTCAGTGGTTCTAGGGTGCTTCACATATGTCAAACCCTGGTGGAACAGTTGAAACTGAAATGGGTGCAAGCTGGGCAGTCCCAGGGTACTCCATGCAGAAAGTGCCCTGACAAGTCATCTGGAACTGAAGTGGGTGTGAGACTGGCATGTCCTGTGGTCCAATGCTCCTATGACACCTTGTAAGAGAGCTATAGCTGTACTTCACACTTTCTGGATGTTCCTGGGATTGCCTTGGTGGGATGATTTGAGCTTGGGCAGGTCAGGGGATCACTTTGAGGGGATGATTGGTGTGGCCTAGGGGCCTAGATCTCTCTATGGCAGACAGCTTGGCAGGGTGGCAAAAACCTTGCTCCTATCTGTGCTACCAAGTTGTGGGGGGGGGGAGGCATGTAAACAGTGTTGCTTGCAACCCCTCCAACCCCAGAGAGCACTTCCATAGCCCCTCTAGGGCTTTGTCCTTTATGTTACAGTTATTCTTTTAAACCTTGGCTTTTTTTCTGTGCCCCAAGGTGGCTGGGACTAGTAGAGTCAGGCCAGCTAAGACACTTGGGCTTTGCTTCTATTTGTGCTGTCAAGGTGAAAATGGAATGCAAACAGTGGCATTCACCAGCCTCTCTGACCCCAGAGAGTGTTCTCTCTCTCTCTCTCTCTCTCTGTCTGTCTTTTTAAAATTTATTTGTTTTTGAGAAAATAGAGAGCAAACTTAGGAGAGGCAGAGAGAGAGAGAGAGACAGAATCCCAAGCAGGCTCTTTGCTGCCAGTGCAGAGCCTGATGCAAGGCTCAAACTCACAAGCCATGAAATCGTTACCTGAGCCAAAGTTGAGTCAGATGCTTAATTGACATGAGCCACCCAGGCACCCCACACATAGAGTGTCCTACAGGTTCTTCACTGTTTGGCAGACATAGGCTGGTTCCTTTAAAATTAAACCAAGGCTTTTTTTTTTTCTGTGCCCCTGAGTGGACACATTTGTCCCTGGTTCCTCAGTACTATCCCTCCCCATTACAGTTCACAACATTGGGTATGGGGTTCCTGTGGCTACTGTGTCTTCATCTCTTCCATTCTCTGTGTGGTCCCTCTATTTTTTGTTGTGCAGAAGCTATTCAATCAGCCCTCAATTCTTCAGGAAGAATTGCTCAATATGAAGGTATAGATTTGGTGTGTCTATAGGAGGAAGTGAGTTCAGGGTCTTCCTATATCATTATTTTGGACCCTCTTCTGAACATCTTTATGTACTTTTTGAGACAAAATGTTTGTAGACAGGAATAGGGATGGACAGATTATTAGGAGCTTTACCAAAATATTATCAGTAGTTTCTTGAGCAATATGATTCCTGAATTCAAGCTTCATTTTATGTCTCCATATTTATTACTTCCAGTTTTCTAAAAGATAACATTTTTATAATCAGAAAAAGGCTTTAAAAGAAAATTGGAAATTGTAAGTTTTACTGAAAATCTTGTGTGATAAAAACATTAACATAGAATATACAGGAGGAGAATAAGCACTGTGTAAATTATTCATCTGTATGGAGAAATTCAAAAGACTTCATGAGTTCCTCAGTTTCTATTTTTCAGGAGCACTGGACTTTGAGAACAATGGGAATTTTTGACAGATGCATTTATCGCCTGATAGCCACCATTATTTAACCTCACGTTTTCTAAGCTATTTGTATAGGTTACATCAAACATATCATGATAGGCTAGATGATGATCACTCGCCAAAAAAGTCTATGCTTAAATCCCCAGAACCTGTGAGTGTTATTTTACATGGCAAAAGAGACTTTGTAAATGTGGTTTCAGATCTTGAGATGTAGAAATCATCCTGGATTACAATGTGGGATCAAGGTAATCACAAATATCCTTATAAAAGAAAGGCAAAAGGATCAGAATCGGAAAAAATAGCGTGCAAGTGGAAGCAGTGTCAATGAAGGAGACAACAACAGTATGCTTCTGTCTTTGAAGATAGGGGAAGAGGTTATAAGCCAAGGAACACAGGTAAATTTAGACTCTGGCAAAGGCAAGAAAATGGATTATCCCTTAGGGGCATCAGAAAGAAACAGCTCTGCTGACACCTAAACTTTAGCCTAATGAGATTAAGTTGGGGCTTTTGACTTAGAAATATAATAAGTTTGTATTTTGAGCTAAAAGTTTGAGGTGGTTTGGTAAAGCAGCAATAGGAAACAAATACAGTTAATTTCTTTTTATTTCCATGAGTTCAAAAGTCCATTAGAAATAATCCAATTCATACTCATACTTTGTATAAAATCCAGTTAAACTCATAACTCACACATACTTATGTTAATTTTTGTAATTTATTGTTTTCACAGAAGCACATTGGTATAGAAGGGATTTCAGGTTTACATACTGCTTCCAAGAAGTAATTATGAAAACTTTTAGTACCACCTGAGTTTTTATGTAAGTCCACTTGTGAAAAACATTTTCTGTGTCAGGTTTACCTAACATGATGTGACTTTACAAGACCTTTCTAATAATCACTAAAGGGTTGACTATGAATCTTTGTCATCATTAGCAAGTTCATTAGGTAGACAACTAGGAATTTTTGTTTGTAGATGTACTAATACCGCAGCAACATAAAATGAATATTTACTCAGGATCTTTGCTGGGGAACTTTGGATCTGAATACTCTTTTCTTAAATGAAAATCACACCCTGTATTGTGATGTGTTATAAGCAAATGGTTTTAGAAATGAGGACATTGGGGCACCTGGGTGGCTCAGTTGCTTAAGTGTCTGACTCGGTTTTGACTTGGGTCATGATCTCACAATTCGTGAGACTGAGCCCTGCACTGGGCTCTGCACTGACAGATCAGAGCGTACTTGGGATTCTCTCTCCATATCTCTGCCCCTCTTCTGCTCGCTCACTTTCTCTCTCTCTCTTTCAAAATAAATAATTAACATTAAAGAAAATAAAAAAGAAGTGAGGACATCAATTTTCACTACAGAGCTGTCTTTTACATCAGGCAGCTAATCTGGGCCCTGCATGTAGATGTGTTTTACAATATTAAGTGAGAAACTTAGGAATTATATCTCCATGGTGTCGAACAATGACTCTAAATTGGATTACTCCTACTACAATAAAACTTTCTTGTCCTTAACTGTATAATTAAAACTTAAAAACAATTTCTGGGACAACTAAGGCAATAATCCACAGGAGTCAATTTTATGTGTTGGAGAGAAAGAATGAGGTTCTTACACGGAAATCTGTGGAAGATTGAATAATATCACTGGTGGTGGGAAAGACATGTTTGGGAGGATCAGTGCTTGCTCATATAATGGACAAAATAGTTAAGTCAGCCTACCACAAATTGTTGTGTTCTATGGAATGTAATTTTTATTTGGAAACTTATGAATCAAATAGTCTAAGTGGAAACCTATCTTATATATGATTATAAAGATGTAGTTTATAAAGTATGCCTCATCCTTTATATTTAAATTTCATGTTCCATGGAGTCATTTTTCTTATAAAAATGATATTTTTAGTTAAAATACATTCATTTCTTCATGTCATGGACTTTGCCTTTGTTTCATCTTTCTGAAAAATTATATATATATATATATATATATATATATATATATATGCTATAGCGTATATATGGTACATAATATAACACACACACATATATATCATTTAAAATTCTATATTATAACTGAGTAATTCTAAATAGAGTCTTAGTTTTATCCTTTTATTCCACTGTTATAGAAAATGAGATTACCATAAAGGAGGAGTCTACATTAAGAAAAACAAAATGTCTGCTAAATTGTTTTTTCCTCCCTGGTAGGCTGACTGTGTTGCATTGACTATAAACCATGGTTACCATGCATTTAATGAATTTTCTTCTAGCAAGTTAGCATCTCTTTGCTTAAAATTATTTACTGCTTTTATTTGGGAGTGGCTGCTGATCATAGCTTTTGTTACAGCAGAAGGATTGTGTCTTATCCTGACATCCTTTCCTAATTTTTGAAATGAGCTAGTAGTTCTGTAACTTATACAATTTGATAAATAATAGCTGTTGAATGTATTGTTTTTTAAATTTTTAATGTTTATTTTTGAGAGAGAGAAAGAGACAGAGCACAAGTGGGGTGGGGCAGAGAGAGAGGGAGATACAGAATCTCAAACAGTCTTGGGCTCTGAGCTGTTAGCACAGAGCCCAATGCAGGGCTAGAACTCACTAACTGTGAAATCATGACCTGAGCCGAAGTCAACACTTAACCAACTGAGCCATCCAGGTGCCCCGAATGTATTGTTTTTGAAAGCCGTTTCTTGCATTACCTTGGCAATGTCTATTAAATGGCTGATCAATGTCTATTGGATAGAAAATATAAATTCTTTATAGGAAAATCATTGAGCCCTGAGACAGACGAACATAAATATAAAATACATTGCCTTTAATTCCTTTTCCCATTTCCAAAGTTCACAGTCTGCTGGGAGATATTTGTTAGAATGATGTATGTGTTTAATTTCATCCAAATAAGCAGAAGAAGAAGTTTGAGATTTTAAGCATACTTTGTTTATTACAACTTTACAAATTAGTTGTGATCTATAGTTTCATTCTTTTTTTAGAGAAATAGAAGTTTGTCTTTTTTTATTCTTTGATTTACATTATTGATCTGGGACCATCTTAATTCTCATGTAACTACATACATCTTCATTATGTCACAGGAAGCACTGAGCACCTTGCTTCTCTATTGCTTTGGCAATTTCATCAACCTTTTGTATTGTGCACTTCGAGTCAGGCAGCAACTGGAGATCAATGTGGAGAATAACAAGGACCTCTCAGGGCTGTAAAACCTCTTCTCTTGAGTGCCATTGCTACATTTGTTCCATGAGAAAGAATTTATGAATACTACTGTTGTATTTTTATGACTCCATAAGCTAGTTTTAAGACTTGGGCTAAATAATTTACACCACTTCTGTTTTGCTAAATCCCTAGTATTGCTGCATTTTTTTTCCTTTTTGCTTGTAGCTGACTAAACAAGTTCACATCAGTTATAAGCATCATCCAAACACTTCCTGTGATAGGCTATTCATTTGCTTAAGAAGATGACAAAAATTTTTACATGAAGTATTCCAAAATATTGGCATGCTATCTGTGGCAGGGATGACTACTGATGCAAAACCAAATCATGATCCCATTCCACCATGTAGAGTTATTGCACAAAATTGGCAGCCTGACCAATATCAACATTTCCTGCTTAACAAAAGGTGAACATAAGAAACACCTGTATTTCCAGCCAAGGCAATTAAAATGTGGATATGACTTTACCACCTTCTTTCTTCTTGGTTTTGCTCGCTAGATGGCAATGGATAATCTTGAAAGCCACATGTTGCAGAAGTCAGAGACTGTCAGCCTCTGTTTCTGAATGCTTGTCTCCAGTCAAATCCAGTGCCCTTTCTCCTTCTTGCCACAAATCAGGAACAACTACCTTTGCATTTATGTGTTTAAGCAGCATTTCTACTGTGTTAAGCCACAGATGTTTCTAGTATTTATCTTATCAAATGATAAGTAGATTATTATCATCATCAATATTATCAATATTATTTCTTATTACGTAGACATTTTATTTATGTTAGGCACTTATCTCTATATGTGGTAAAATACAGAAATTGTCGTTATTTTGGATTCTAATAATTCTGAATTATGATCATTATTATCTTGATTGAAATTTACCTTTGCAATTTCAGTGAATGAATATAATTAGCTAGGTAGGAAAATACTATTAAAAAACCTCTACAGGTATACATTTAGCATAACCAAAAATATAGAACATTAGGAGATATGCAGCTATATATGATAAAGATTAATAAACTAAAAATCAAAAACAGAGAGGCCTGGGTTTGATCGCAAAGTCAGCCTTTTTTTTTTTTCTTTAGCAATTCTATACATTTCTCAGTGGTCATTAAGATAAGTGTACTCTTAGTCCCCTTTACCTATTTCACCCATTTTCCCACCCACGTCCCCTCTGGCAACCACCAGTTTGTTCCCTGTATTTAAGAGTCTATTTTTTGTTTCCCTCTTCTTCATTTGTTTTCTTTCTTAAGTTCCACATATGAGTGAAATCATATGGTATTTGTCTTTCTCTGATGATATTTCACTTAGCATTATACCCTCTAGGTTCATCAATATTGTTGTAAATGGCAAGATTTGGATGAATAATATTTGTGTGTGTGTATGTGTGTGTGTGTGTGTGTGTGTACCACAACTTCCATATTCATTCATCTATGGGTAGACATCTGTGTTACTTCCATGTATTAGCCATTGTAAATAATACTACAATAAACATTGGGGTACATATCACTTCTTGAACTAGTGTTTTTCTTTTCTTTGGGTAAATAGTAGAATTACTGTATCATATAGTAATTCTATTTTTAAGTTTTTGAAAAATCTCCCTGTTATTTGACACAATGTCTGCAGCAATTTGCATTCCAAAGGTTCCCTTTTCTCTATATCCTTACCAATACTTGTTATTTCTTGTGTTTTTTATTTAAGCTGTTCTCATAGGTATAATGTGATATCTCACTGAGGTTCTGATTTGAATTTCCCTGATGATTAGTAATGTTGAGTATCTTTTCATGTGTCTGTTGTCCATCTGTATATCTTCTTTGGAGAAATGTCTGTTCATGTGTTCTGCCCATTTTTAAATGGATGGTGATGATTATTATTAATATTATTTTTTGGTGTTGAGTTATATAATTCCTTTACATATTTTGGATATTAACCCTTTAATGGATATATCATTTGTAAACATCTTCTCCCATTCAGTAGGTTGCCTTTTTTTAAAAAAATTTTATTGATGGCTTTCTTCACTGTGCAAGGTCTGACATCTTAACTGGATGGATTTGTATATATCACTTAAGTTCCATACTTTATTATCTGAAAAATTAATATATTTATTTTAGTTTCCTTAAAATCTTTCCTTTCATTGACAGAGATAACTGTTACAACAAAAGGATCTCAGGTAGTTCTGAACTCATTTTACTGAGCAATTTTGGGTGAGGCCAAGGAGACAGTCAATAGGAAATGGAGGTACATAATAACTCATTCATGAAATGGCAAAGGATAATCAATAGTATGCTACAGGGAGGTTGGAATTTCAGGGGAACTCCACCACATATGTGAGTAGATTGCTTCACTCCCCATGGAGTGTATGGTGAAACCCTCTGAGTACCTCTCCACTTCCATTACTGTGTGAACCAAACTTACGACTCTGCTGTTAGAGACAATACAGACTGCTTCCTTTACTTATCAGTGTTTATGGTTTGAAAACCATTTTACCAGAAAAAGTTGGCATCAATGTGCCCTGAATATAATAAAATCTTGATAGAAGAAGGCAAGGGCAAGTCTCAACAATGAGAGAATTTGAATTATCATTGGAAGAATGGTTAAGATTCCACTATCAGCAGAGTATATGAATAATCGTTCTTGTGTTTTAGCCAATGGCTTTGCTGTGTGTCTAAGGAAATAGATCCTAGATAATTGCACAATAAAAATCTCCTATACGGGACAATTACAGAAAACTCTGTGGGAGTTTTGAAGAAGAATTAGAATGAGTTATGTGATACTCAAGATAAAACAGTTGTTAACTCAAAGGCAACTAGAAGGCTGAGGTAAAGGCTTAGTTATCACTACCTGGCTACTGTAGGGCTAAGAGATAAAACAATCATTTTTCACCCAATGAAGTAGTAAACAAAGCAAACAAACGAACAAACAAAAATCCAACAACAACAAAAAACTATACCTGCTGTCACCAGGAAAAGAATTTATTAAAAATCCTCTTGAGTTAAATTCTCTAAGGATAAGAGCCATACAGAGCAGTTGATAGGATTATTTTGGATTTTTATCAGCTGTCTCCAGAACAATTGGATGCTAGCTAATAGGGATTATTCTGTTCTATTCTAGGCATTGTTTGTTCTATAACATACACAATTTCAGATAAAGTATGAAAGAGAAAATTCTAAAATCCACTATTCATGCCACCTGGATATATTTCTTCTGGTCATGGTACACATTTTGCTGTACAGAAATGGTCAAGGAACTAATATGGATATAACATATTTATTGATTTATTGTCATCCTCAGAACACTGATATTTTTGAAAATTGGAGTTGGTAACTGAGATCCTTGATACTTAAATCAGTTAATAAAAAAGATTTTAGAGGTTCACTTAGTAGATTAAATGTGTAAAGAAATTGAATATGAAAGTAAATAGGCACAGATTATATTGCAAAAGTTTCTTGGTTCAGAAGTTGATATGAGGGGGATGTGAAAGAATTCAATTATACTATTGTACATCTTTCCTACTTCACACAATTTTTCCTTAATTTTACTTTATCTGGTAGCCCCAGGCCCAATTTTAGATTTATATGTGCCCAAGGAGGAACATACCAATGGCCAAGACATTTAACAAGGCACAGTTCTAAAGAGGCTTTGGAGTGGGTGATGCCATGGTCCATCTAACAAAATTACAATCACCTAAAAACATACTCTGTTAACAAACATCATAGAAATAATATTCTAATTCTTTAATTGCAAAATATCATGACATCTACTTGTATGGGTCTAAAGGTTAGCATAGGTCATACTGTCATTTTCAGTGCTGTTGACATATTGTCCACCTGACATTTAGACATCCAGCTACGGAGGGAAGAATATAGGAGGTTGACCAAGGAGGTAAAAAATTGAAAAATGTACTCCATTCTTATACCCTTTGTCTACTCAGCTTACAGAACACAGAGATACAATTATACCTCTGGTAAGTGATTAGAAAGTTTCACTCCGAAGAAAATAAATAGACAAACAGAAAAAGGTATGTTGTCTTTTAGACCACTGATTAAATCCTAATGCAAAGGAAAGATCACTGACAAACCACCACAGATTAATATCTATGAGTAGACAAGTTCACATTCCCATCTAGTTGTAAGTGATTTATTATTAAATTGAGTGAGAATCTAAGGATCATTAGATAAAAATCAACTAAAAATCATGAAGTAGTAAAAATGGAGAGTAGAAAAGTGGAAATAAGGGAGGCATGATTTTCAATATAAGCCTTTTAGTTATACTTGAATTTATAACTGCATAAATTAATTTAATTTAAATTCTAAATGAAAATTATCATATGGGTATGAGGGGTAGATCAGGAAGAAAATACCATAGGTAATACAACTTGATAGAGATGTTTATATAAAAAAAAAGCTAATGAATACCTATGCATAATTATTCATGGTTTATCTGTCCTCCCATATTTTAATATTAGTTATATATGTAAATCTGTATATAAACAAATAATGTTTTTGAAAATGCAGTCTCAGTCCTTTTATAATTTAGGGGAGTTTTTATTTTGCTACTATTCACTATTAAACATAGATTGTACTTTAGTAACAGTTGAATTTTCTCTAATATGGCATTTTTAAGTCATTTTATTTCAACCCATAATATTTAATGAGAATCCAAAATATGACATAATTTGTAGCAACTTTTAGCTGGTTTAAATTTGACTATTAGTTTTAGGCTGATCATATTTTGTAATTTTATGTTAATTTTTTAATGAAATAGAAAAATTAAGGGTGAAAAAACTGAGGTAGGTAGGTGATAGAGATCCCAGATCTTCTTTTCCTGCTTCTCTATAGAGATTAAAACAAACAAACAAACAAACAAACAAAAAGAGTATAGAAGCATTTTAAGCCAGACAGTACCATGCTTATTTCTTAATTTTCAAAGAAATCACAATGCTGGCAGTAATGGGATAAATGAGACCTCAGTATACACTTTGGGATATACTTTGGCCTCAGGATAGATCAGCATTGTGTATATAGAGAATTGTACTATTATTATTGATAACAGATATCAGGACAATTTTTATATAAGTGCACAACAAAGCATTAAATCAGCAGGTCTAGGGTTTTCAAACCCTGCACATTCAGAAAAAGAAAAGAAAGTGAGAGAGAGAGAGAGATTGAGAGAGAAACAGAGAAACATCCCAAAACCAAAACCTGGCCTTGTCAGGCTCCTGGAAGATAATCTCTGAACCCTTAGACTATCTTGCCTAATAAGAATTGTTTTTTTGTTTGTTTTGTTTTTTATAACTAGGCCCTAGGCCACACCTGATAGTTTAGGCTAACAATGTAATTTATGGTGGAGGCTAGACTAGGAATGGAACATACGGCAATAGATGAGGCTCAAAAATTAGCAGCACGCAGGCTGGTACTCCTATGGGATATACTCTGCCATCACTTGGATGTTCAGTGAACACAATGGTATGAGCCACCAGGGTAAGCATGTCTAGTCCACTGCATATTTGTGATGCAGATGCCATCACTTCTGTTACAGAAGACACGATATTCCCTCTGAAATTCAGTTTTGGTAACACAACACTTATGTTCCTGAAGCAAGGAACTTGTGAATATTCTTCTCCTTCTTCTGCAGGATATCAAGGGCTCTAGAAATTGTGAAACATGTCCTTAAGGTTGTGACAGGAACAAGTGACATTGCTATATGGACCACTTTCTGAACCACGGAGAAAAGATCATGAGAATTTTTATTTTTTTTTGTCAATCTAATAACTAGAAAGTAGAAACTTACTAATGTCTTAATTTGTGTAACTCAGTACTTTTTACCTGAGCATCTTGAATTTTTAAATAAGTCGGTTGTCTATGGCTATTCTACAGATTGGCTAGATGAATAGGGATGGTTTCTGTCAGTCATATTCATCCTTGGGAGAAGAGTTAAAGCCAGAGTATAAACTGAAAGCTAGAGTCTGTGTGGTAGGCTGCATAAGAGCCATAAAGAGCGGTGAATTTGCCTTAAATTACCTCTATGTGGCAAAGGAATTGCTTTGTATTTTTACTTTTATTATTTCTTTAATTTAAGTTTTTTTTTAATTCCAGTTAACACACAGTGTTATATTAGTTTAGGTATACAATACAGTGACTTAACACTTCCATACATCACCCTGTATTCTCATGAAAATTGCACTCCTTAATTCCCATCACCTATTTCTACCATTGATCCCTCCTCCCCTCTGGTAACCATCAGATAGCTCTGCATACTTAAGAATCTGTTTCTCACTTTCTCTTTCTCTCTCATTTTCTTTTCCCTTTGTTCATTTGTTTTGTTTCTTAAATTCCACATGAGTGTAATCATATGGTATTTATCTTTCTCTGACTGACTTCTTTCCCTTAGCATTATAGTCTCTAGCTCTATCCATGTCATTGCAAATGGCAAGATTTCATTAATTTTTATGGCTGAATAGTATTATTCCACTGTGTGTGTGTGTGTGTGTGTGTGTGTGTGTGTGTATAATCATCATCATCATCTTTATCCATTTCTTTATCCATTCATCAATAGATGGACATTTGGGTTGCTTCCATTTTCTGGCTATTGTAAATAATGGCTGCTATAAACAGTGGTGTATGTTTCCCTTTGAATTAGTGTTCTTGTATTCTTTGGGAAATACATGTAGTGCGGTTGATGGATCATAATGTAGTTCTATTTTTAACTTTTTCAGGAACCTCCATACTGTGTTCCACAGTAGCTGCATCAGTTTTCATTCCCACCCACAGTGAATGAGTGTTCCTTTTTCTCTACATCCTTACCAACACCTGTTGTTTGTGCTGTTGTTGATTTTAGCCGTTCTGTTGGGTGTCAGGTATATATCATTGTAGTTTTGATTTCCATTTCCCTGATGATAAGTGATGATGAGCATCTTTTATTGTGTCTGTTGGCCATCTGGATGTCTTCTGCTCATTTTTAATTGGATTATTTGTTTTAGGGTGTTGAGTTTTTATAAGTTCTTTATATATATTGGTTACCAGCCCTTTATTGGATATATCATTTGCAAATATCTTCTCTCATTCTATATGCTGCCTTTTAGTTTTGTTGTTTCCTTTGCTGTGCAGAAGCTTGATATTTTGATGTAGTTCACATATGTATTTTTCTTATGTTTCCCTTGTCTCAGGAGACACATCATGACAAAAGTTGCTACAGCTGGTGCAAAAGAAATTACTGCTTGTGTGTTCTCTTCTAGGATTTTTTTTCATTTGGTACTATTGTGAAGAATATATCTATATCTATATCTATATCTATCTATCTATCTATCTATCTATATATATATATATATTTTTTTTTTTAATTTACATCCATGTTAGCATATAGTGCAACAATGACTTCAGGAGTAGATTCCTTAATGCCTCTTACCCATTTAGCCAATCTCCCCTCCCACAACCCCTCCAGCAACCCTCTGTTTGTTCTCTATGTTTAAGAGTCTCTTATATTTTGTCCCCCTCCCTGTTTTTACATTATTTTTGCTTCCCTTCCCTTATGTTCATCTGTTTTGTATCTTCAAGTCCTCATCTGAGTGAAGTCCTATGATATTTGTCTTTCTCTGACTAATTTCACTTAGCATAATACCCTCTAGTTCTATCCACATAGCTGCAAATGGCAAGATTTCATTCTTTTTGATTGCCCATGTATGTATGTATGTATACACACATACACATACACCACATCTTTATCCATTCATGCACCAATGGACATTTGAGCTCTTTCCATACTCTGGCTATTGTTGATAGTGCTGCTATAAACATTCAGGTACATGTGCCCTTTGAAACACCACACCTGTATCCCTTGGATAAATATCTAGGTGCAATTGCTGGATTGTAGGGTATTTCTACTTTTAATTTTTTGAGAAACTTCCATACTGTTTTCCAGAGTGGCTGCACCAGTTTTCATTCCCACCAGCAATGCAAAAGAGATCCTCTTTCTCTGCATCCTCACCAACGTCTGTTGATGGCTGAATTGTTAACGTTAGCCATTCTGACAGGCGAGAGGTGGTGGCTCATTTTGGTTTTGATTTGTATTTCCCTGATGAAGAGTGATGTTGAGCATCTTTTCATGTGTCTGCTAGCCATCTGGATGTCTTCTTTGGAGAAGTGTCTATTCATGTCTTTTGTCCATTTCTTCACTGGGTTATTTGTTGGATGTTGAGTCTGATAAAATCTTTATAGATTTTGGATACTAACCCTTTATCTGATGTGTCATTTGCAAATATCTTCTCCAATTCCATTGGTTGCCTTTTAGTTTTTCAGGTTGTTTCTTTTATTGTGCAGAAGTTTTTATTTGTATGAGGTCCCAGTAGTTTACTTTTGCTTTTGTTTCCCTTGCCTCCAGAGATGTGTTGAGTAAGAAGTTGCTGTGTCCGAGGTCAAAGAAGGTTTTGCCTGCTCTCTCCTCAAGGATTTTGATGGCTTCCTGTCTTACATTTAGGTGTTTCACCAACTTTTTTTAAAAAAAATGTTTATTTATTTTTAAGAGGTGGGGGGAGGGAGGGAGAGGGAGAGGGTGAGGGAGAGAGAGAGAGAGAGAGAGAGAGAGAGAGAGAGAGAGAGAAAGGTGAGGCAGAGAGAGAGGGAAACATAGAATCCTAAGCAGGCTCCAGGCTCTGAGCTGTCAGCATGGAGCCCAACATGGGGCTCAAACCCATGGACCACGAGATCATGACCTGAGCCTAAGTGGGATGCTTAACTGACTGAGCCACCCAGGTGCCCCTATCTTCATCCATTTTGAGTTTATTTTTGTGTATGTTATAAGAAAGTCATCCAGGTTCATTTTTCTTCATATCTCTGTCCAGTTTTCCCAGCACAACTTCCTGAAGAGAATGTCTTTATTCATTGGATATTCTTCCTTGCTTTGTCAAAGATTAGTTGGCTCTACATTTATGGGTCCATTTCTGGGTTCTCTTTTCTGTTCCATTGATCTGAGTGTCTGTTTTTGTGCCAGTACCATACTGTCTTGATGATTTCAGCTTTGTAATACAGCTTGAAGTCCAGGATTGTGATGCCTCCAGCTTTGGTTTTCTTTTTCAAGATTGCTTTGGCTATTCGGGGTCTTTTCTGGTTCCATAAAAATTTTAGGATTTTATGTTCCAGTTCTGTGAAGACTGCTGGTGTTATTTTGATAAGGATTGCATTAATATGTATATTGCTTTGGGTAGTATCTACATTTCAACAATATTTGTTCTTCCAATCCAGAAGTGTGGAATATTTTTCCATTTTTTTTGTGTCCTCAATTTCTTTCATAAGCCTTCTATAGTTTTCAGTGTATAGGTTTTCACCTCTTTGGTTGGGTTTATTCTTAGGTATTTTATAGTTTTTTGTACAACTGTAAATGGGATCGATTCCTTGATTTCTCTTTCTGTTGCTTCATTATTGGTGTCTAGGAATGCAACTGATTTCTGTGCATTGATTTTATATTCCATGACTTTGCTGAATTCATGGATCACTTCTATCAGTTTTTTGGTGGAATCTTTTGAGTTTTCCATATAGAGTATCATATCATCTGCAGAGAGTGAAAGTTTGACTTCCTCCTGGCCATTTTGGATGCCTTTTATTCCTTTGTGTTCAATCGCTGAGGCTAAGACTTCTAATACTATGTTGAATAACAGTGGGGAGAGTGGACATCTGTGTCATGTTCCCTGACGTTAAAGGGAAAGCTCTCAGTTTTTCCCTATTGAGGATATTAGCAATGGGTTTTTCATATATGAATTTTATGATCTTGCGGTATGATCCTTCTATTCCTACTATCTTGAGGGTTTTTATCATGAAGGGATGCTATATTTTGTCAAATTCTTTCTCTACATCTATTGAGAGGGTCATGTGGTTCTTGTCCTTTCTTTTATTGATGTGATGTATCACATTGATTATTTTGCTGATATTGAACCATCCCTGCATCCCAGATATAAATCCCACTTGTTTGTGGTAAATAATTCTTTTAATGTACTATTGTATCCAGTTGGCTAGTATCTTGTTGAGGATTTTTGCATCCATGTTCATCAGGGTAATTGGTCTCCTTTTTAGTGGGGTCTTTGTCTGATTTTGGAATCAAGGTAGTGCTAGCTTCATAGAATGATTTTGGAAGTTTATCAGAACCTGGCCGTTCAGAAAAGCACCTACTGTGTGTTGCTTATACCCTGCTGCTGTGTCTGAGTCAATTTTCCTTTCAGGGCAGTTGTCTGCACTGACTCTGCCTATTGTTTGCTGTACTTGCTTTCTGTAGTATTAGTGGTACCCATGCAGGCCAGTTCTGGGAGGGGATGGGGAATGTGCCTGCTGTGGAGCTTGGGAGCTGGGTGGTGATATTAGTAAAATTTGTGCTGGGCCACTAGTCCTATGTTAGATCACCTGAAGTACTGTGGCAGCTGGGGGCTGCACATCAGGGTTACTGGGGACATGGGGCTAGGTACAGCTCCCAAAAGTGGCTGAAGGCATGTGGATGGGCAGCATGCACAACTGCATCTATGGGTGCCTGGCTGGGCAGGTGTGCCATGACACCTGGTGGCCCATGGCTTGGTGCAGCACATGATGGTGGCTGGGCAAGGTGCATGACAGTGGCTGTGGGCACATGGCTGGACAAGGCACAGTAAATGTGCCTGGAGTGTGGTGGTAGCTATGTACTAGGCCATTGGGCAGGGTGCCTGCATCACTTCGAAAAAATTTGCCCTGAGCCTGGAGCTGAGATCAGTAGGCTTTGAGTGGATGATTCCTTGGGAAAACTCATTAACATGGCACACTGCTAGTGTGTTAGGTAGCAACAATCTGTGTAGCCCACCTTCTACAGGCGTCTCTGTATTTATGCTGGGGGGCAGGGGAGGAAAATCACACCTGCCAGGTCATTTTGAGAGAAGTCAGGCAACATGTTCTGGAATCAGTATGAACATATCTGTCTACTATTTGCCCTCAGTTTCAGGTATACTGAGGTTTTTATGTTGCCTCTCCATGAAAGCTGTTGTCTCTCTAAGGGATCCAGATATCACTTGCCCTCCCAGCTCACCTAGTGCTGAGTCAGCTGACTTTTAAAGCTCTGCGTTCCAAGCCCCACTGGTTTTATAAACTTACAGAATTCAGCTCTTCTGGTTTTGAAAGCCAAACATTATGGGGGTTAGTCTTTCCCATGTGAGCACCCTGGTGTGAAGGCCCATTTCTCTGCCCTGTCTGCAAGCACAGCTCCCTCCCTCCCGCCCTCAGAACCCCTTTGCCTTACTGACCTTCCTAACCTTTCAGATGCAGATTCTTCTCTAGTCGTGGTTTCTGCTGCCAGTCTTCAGATTGCTCTCTGGTTTACTGACTTGGATGTGGATGATATCTAGTTGAAAATGTGGGACCAGATGAATTTAGGGTCCTCCTACTCTACCATCTCCCCAAGCTCCCCCTAGCTTGTGTTTATACTTCTATATCCTGAAGGTGCTAATTTCAATCAATTACAACCTCTCACAATGAAGAAAAATAAATTTTCATTGAAGGCAAAATGCTGTAAGTTACTGGTAACTCAAAATGCTTTCCAGGTAATTCATTGCCCACAAAACACATTCTATTTAAGATTAAACCTTATTACATGATATTAAACCCACTTCACAGCAGAACAAAATTGAAAGTAATCACCATATTATCTTCTATGTAGACTCTAAAGGCTTTGTTTTTTAAATTCTGTTATTTAGTTATTAGCCTAACAAATTGAACTTTCTATTTTAGTTTGGATAACACTTTTGAGGGTTGGGTAATTAAAACATATATAATCTCTGACGTTGAGGTGTGTGTGTGTGTGTGTGTGTGTGTGTGTGTGTGTGAGATATGTAAACAAACTACAATGAAAGGTTGCTGATCCACTTTTTAAAAATATTTTTAATAAATATTCTCTGTTGCCTCTAAGACTTAAAAATATACAACATCTTTAGTTATAAAACTAGACAAATATATTTTAAGTGTTAAAGCAAGGGAAGTTTGCTGGATTCCATTCTGCACACTCTCATTATTTCTCCAGGCAGAGTCTTTTTCAAACACAGTCACTTTTCACTTCTGTGGGGCCTGTAGCATCATTTTAATATGAATCAAATATATTTGAATTCCAAAAGACACACACACACACACACACACACACACATGCACACACCACACATACCACACACACACACACACACACACACACACACACACACAAACCCCATATTCCAAAGCAACCTGCAAAGTAAAATGTATTACTTATTTCATTTTTGAGGTCACAAATATGGGGGGTTTAGCTAGAATTGACATTGACATTATTTAAGTTCATCTGACCTTTTTCCAAATTCCCTTGAATACTGACCAAATAATGTGTGAAAGAAATATACACTATAAAATGTAATTAGAAAGTGCTAAACATTGGGGATACCGTGTGGCTTGCTCAGTAAAGCATCTGACTTTGGATTTCAGCTCGTGTCACAGTCTCACTGGTGGAATCCAGCCCTGCATCAGGCTCTGTGCTGATGGCACTTCTAGAACTTGCTTAGGATTCTCTCTCCTCTCTCTGCCCCTACCCAGCACTCTCTCTAGCTTTCTCTCTCAGAAATAAAGAAATAAACTTTAAAAAAACCGTCAAAAAAGAAGGTACTAAACACTGGCACAAAATCACAGTTGTAATCTTATGAAGTATAACATAGCTTTTAAAATTTTTTTTTAAGTTTATTTACGAGAGACAGAGCATCAGTCGGGCCCGGCAGAGAGAGAGGGAGACAGAGGATCCAAAGCAGGCTCTGCACTGTCAGCTTGGAGCCTGAAATGGGGCTTGAACTCACGAACCCATGAGATCATGACCTGAGCAGAAGCCGAGTCAGACGCTTAACTGACTGAGCCACCCAGGTGTCCCAACACAACTTTTAGAGTACCTGAAAATTCCATGTACTTTGGAAAAATAAATAAAGTGTATTAATTTCATGTGCAAAATTGATATTATTTGACACAATTACTGCATCTATTGTAACTTCATATATTGCTGATAAAATATAACTCTTTAATTATGTTACATAGTGCTCGCTTCAGCAGCATTTAATTTAATTGCATTATGTATTTTACAGGAAAACATAAAATTTCTTTGACATTTATGTCAAAAATATGTCCAATAGTTGAGGGTTTTTAAAATATAAAAAAAAATATAAATATATATTGAAAGTGATTACTTTCAATTTTGTTGTGCTGTGAAGTGGGTTTAATATATATATAAAAGATTCCCAAGTGAGAATCTTATACCTCTCCCTTTTTGTCTCTGAGTTATCTTTTTAATTCTCTAATTGCTTTAAAGTATATCTATCGCCTATCAGAACTTCATATGTATATACTGTTTTGTTTTGATTAAAGATTAGTGAATTCTAGCACCTATTTTATCTCATACATTTCAACTTGAGCCACTGAAGCTGAAAATAAGACTTTCTTATGGAACCAATGTTCTTTCTATACTCATTTCAATATTAAATGATAATAAGTATATAAAAACCAAAAAAGTAAATACTAAACTTGACCTGCTCATCAGTACATAATAAATGTAGATGGTGTTTCAGTTAACACATTTTCTGCTTTGGAAATGGCATCAAATTGAGTGATTTTATTTTATCTTTTTAATTTGGCAGATAGTGTCCATTTTGAAATTCCAGAGTAAGAGAACATTCCTATGATCACATTAATAAAATAACCAAAAGGAAAAAGTATTTGTGAAAAGTCAAAGGAAAAAACAAATGGTGCAGGTTTTTCGTCTTTCTACTTTATCTTTTCTATTTTTTTTCTCTAAAAGAATAAACTTCTTTTGACTCCCTATTGTTTACACTGTCTAGCAGAGTTAATATGCTATGGTTTGTGTCCTCAAACTCTCACAAACTATTACAGATTGAAAGAACATTTTGGTCTCTGAGCAGCATTTCAAGTCAAACATTACACTCTTGTAGACCATTGCTATGATCAATTTCAAGCAACAGTCCTGATGTTATGACTATCTTTTAGAGACTGAAGTGTTGCTAAACTGAAAAGGACAACCAATATTGTAAGAATAAGCCTATTGGATTACTCCAAAAAAATGTGGTCAGAGAAAATAATCCAATATTTATTTTCTCAATAGATTTCTATGTTACTTTATATTTATTTTGTATACAAGGACTTCTCAAACTGAATTGATGAAATCATTAAAATATACAAAACCAGTTAAAGAAATCCATGTATTAGAAATGTTGAGATGGAAAGGGAAATAGATATTTTTTAAAAACTTACCAGATTCAAATATCATATACACAAAGGTATTAAAGAGAGGTAGAAAGTTCAAACCAATGAAGAAATAATACAGGATTATAAAATGGTTAAGAATAATTCTAAATATTTTCTACTTTATTAACATATCCACAAAATAAATAAAAAGGTAAAATCCATTCCTCTTTAGGCTTTAAGTTGCAAAATAAAAATAAAAATAACATTTTTAAATAAATATAAGTAAATAGTATTTAAGAATTTAGATAGCGGGGTTCCTGAGTGGCTCCATCAGTTAAGCGTCTAACCTGGGCTCAAGTCATGATCTCACGGTTCATGGCTTCGAGTCTCACATCAGGCTCCGCTCTCAGAGCAGAGCCTGCTTCAGATCCTCTGTCTCCCTCTCTTTCTGCCACTCTCTCACTCTTTCTCTCTCTTTCTCAAAAATAAATAAACATTAAAAAAAAAGAATTTAGGTAGTGTTTTTGATAGGATATGATAAAGTACAGATAAAAAAAGTCAATGAATATAAAACAGTGCTAGAAATAAAATCAAAGAAATTAAAATGTCCAGTTAGTAAGTGACCATTTAATATTAAATGGCCAATTAATATTAAAATAATATTAAATGTTTAATTAGTAAGGGAATGAAGCAAATCTAACCTGAAGCACAACAACAAGAAGACAAAATTCCATTATATTCTTTTTCTTTAAGGAACTAAAGATAATACTATTGTATAAACAGTATTTTTAAAAATGCATTCATCTGGAAAGAGATCATTCATGCCTTTTGACATCTATTTATATTCATCAACAAATGCATAGTATTTTCACAGTATATCATGTTAGTGAGTTATTGAGTTTACTATTTCAATGTAGACATCAATCAAAATTAAATTTCTCTGGGATGTTGCTTTAGCAATTTCCAATTTTCTCTTAAATGTTATCTTTTTTTTTTTTTTTTTTTGGGGCCTTACCAGAACTTTCTCCCCAGTATAGAGTGGGAGGGAAAGACTCTAACAGTGTTAACCTTGGGGGCTAAAACTCTTTCTTGGAAGAGTTGTTTATGCTGTCTTTGATTTATTTTCTGTCATTCTTTCTTAGACATATATCATCTAATTGCTTTTATCAAGGTTACCAATGGTGAATGCACCCTATTTTTTTTTTCTTTTCTTTTTTTTTTTTTAAACATTTTTTAACGTTTATTTATTTTTGAGACAGAGAGAGACAGAGCATGAACGGGGGAGGGTCAGAGAGAGGGAGACACAGAATCCGAAACAGGCTCCAGGCTCTGAGCTGTCAGCACAGAGCCCGACACGGGGCTCGAACTCACGGACCGCGAGATCATGACCCGAGCCGAAGTCGGCCGCTTAACCGACTGAGCCACCCAGGTGCCCCTGAATGCACCCTATTGATTGCACTGGATTTGTCTGCTTCTTTTGATTCAGATGATTAAGCTGTTGCCATTAAAATACTTGCTTTGGTTAGCTTACACACCATCACATTTACCCTGATTTTGTCTTCTCTCTCAAGCTCTCCTTCTCAGTATCACTTAATAATCTCTTCTCCATGGCCTCTAAATATCGACATATCCCAGGGCTATCTCTCTCTCTGCAGTTACTTTTTTGGTGATCTCCATCCTAGGATATCCCTCTGTTTATTTAGATTATCTTTAAATTTTCTCAATAATTATACTTTTGTATGTAGAGGATTTGCTTAGTCATTGTTAATTTCTTGGCATTTAAATTTTTGATCCTACAATGGATGTTATCTCTTATTTTTTCTAAATGGTTTTTCTTTTCTATACAATTAAATTTTAATGTTAACATTTTATTAAAAAAATTGCCTAAATTTATTTATAATTATATATGGTTTATAAATATAATAGCTTTGCAGTTTATTTTTAATTTTCTATGTATGTGATCATCACATCTATGTATGACATGATTACATCTTTTATTTATGAAAAGTCTATAATTATTACACACAGACCAATGAGTTTGTATTTTCTAAAAATTTTTCAATTTTTTAAAATTGAAGTGTAGTTGACATACAATGATATATTTATTTCAGGTGTGTAATTTATAGATTCAACAATTCTATACATTACTCAATTTTCATAAGTTTAGTCACCATCTGTCATCATATAACATTAAAATATTATTGACTGTGTTCCCTATGCTGTACTTTTTATCTTTATGACTTATTTTATAATTTTAAGTGTATAATTCATAATGCCCTTCACCTATTTCAGCCATTTTCCCCACCCGCCTCCCTTCTGGAAACCATCTCTGTATTTGTTCTCTTATGTAAGAGTCTCTTTTAGTTTTTTGTTTGTTCATTTGTTATTTTTTTTCAAGATTCCAAATATATGAAATTATACAGCAATTGTCTTTCTTTGACCTATTTTTCCTAGCATAATACCCTCTAGGTGCATTCATGTTGTCACAAATAGCAAGATCTTTTTTTTTTTTTAATGGCTGAGTAATATTCCATTGTGTGTGTGTGTGTGCGCGTGCGCGCGTGTGTGCGTGTGTATGCATACATACATACCGCTTCTTTACTCATCTATTGAAAGACAGTTCCATATCTTGGCTATGATAAATAATGCTGTAATGAACACAAGGGTTCATGCCTCTTTTCAAATTAGTGCTTGTGTTTCCTAGGGTAAATATCCAGTAGTGGAATTACTAGATCATATGATAATTCTATTTTTAATTTTTTTGAGGAACCTCCATACTGTTTTCCACAGTAGCTGCAGCAATTTACATTCCCATTTACATTTACATTATTTATTTACATTTACTTTATTATTTATTTATTTGCTATTCTGACTAGTGTGAGGTGATATTTCTCTGTTCTGATTTGCATTTCCCTCATGATTAGCAATGTCGAGCATTTTTTCATTTGTCTTTTGGCCATCTTATGTATTCTTTGGGGAAAAAAGTCTATTCAGATCTTTTGCTTATTTTCTTTTTTAAAAGTTTTTCTTTTTTTTACGTTTATTTATTTTTGAGAGAAAGAGAGCACACGCAGGGCAGGGACAGAGAGAGAGGAGATGCAGAATCCGAAGGCAGGCTCCAGGCTCTGAGCTGTCAGCACAGAGCCAGATGTAGCTGGTAGCACTCCACTGGCACACACAACTGTGAGATCATGACCTGTGCAGAAGTCGGCCACTCAACCTGCTGAGCCACCCTGGTGCCCCTCTTCTGCTTATTTTCTAAATCAAGTTTTTCGTTGTTGTTGTCGAGATGTGTAAGTTACTTATAGGTTTTAAATATTAACTTATATTGAATATATTATTTGCAACTATCTTTTCCATTCAGTACATTGACTTTTTGTTTTGTTGATAGTTTCCTTTGCAGTGAAAAAGCTTTTTATTTTGGTGTAGTCCCTATAGTTTATTTTGCTTTTGTTTCCCCTACCTGAGGAGACATTTCTATAAATATGTTGCTAAGGCTGATATCCCAGAGACTATTGATTACATTTTCTTTTAGAGTTTTATGGTTTCAGGTCTCACATTTAGGTGTTGAATCCATTTTGAATCCGTTATGTTTGTGTATGGCATAATAAAGCAGTCCAATTTTCCCAGTACCATTTATTGAAAAGCCTGCCTTTTCCCCATTGTATATTCTGGCCTCCTTTATTATAGATTGATTGACCATACGCATAAGTTCATTTCTGTGCTCTGTCTCTAATTCCATCTGTGTATATTTTTGTCCCAGTTCCTGTTTTGATTACTGCTGCTCTGTAGTATATTTTGAAATCTGAAATTGTGATACTCCCACCTTTGTTCTTTTTTCTCAAGATTGTTTGGCTACTTGGGTTTTGGGGGTTCCATACACATTTTAGGATTATTTGTTCTAGTTCTGCGAAAATACACTTAATATTTTGATAGAGATCACATTGTAGCTATAGAGCACTTTGAATAGTATGGGAATTTTAAAGATGTTAATTCTTCCAAAGAAAAACATGGTATATCTTTCCACTTGCTTGCATCATCTTTAATTTCTTTCATCAGTGTTTTATAGTATTCAGGTTATAGGTTGTTCCATCTCCTTGGTTAAATATATTCCTAAGTATTTTATTCTTTATGGTGCAGCTGTAAATGGAATTGTTTTCTTATCATTTTTTCTAATTCTTTAAATTTATTGGGAAAATATTGATCATAATATTCTCTTTGTACTACCCTTTTAATTTCCTCTATTTTTGCTGTGGTGCTACCTCTTTTATTTCTGGTATTGAGTATATGAACCCTCTCTTCTAGATTTGCATTTATCAAATTAATTAGTCTTCTGAAAAACAACTTTTCACTGTTGATCCTCTCCATTTTTTTATTTTCTCCTATATCATTATGTTTTTCTCTTACCTTATTCAGTTTCTTCTAATTTTCTGGGTTTAATTTACTTACGTGCCTATTTAGTTGCAAGATCCTTAACTCACTGTTTTTCAGCTTTTCTTTATTTGCATAAGTCTAGACACAGATTTATCTTCATAAACTTTATTTTTTTTTAATTTTTAGTGTTTATTTTTGAGAGAGGTGGGGAAGGGGCAGAGAGGTGGGGAAGGGGGAGACACAGAATCCAAAGCAGGCTCCAGGCTCTGAGCTATCCACACAGAGCCTGAAGTGGGGCTCAAACTCACAAATGGTGAGATCAAGACCTGAGCTGAAGTCGGACACTCAACCGACTGAGCCACCCAGGCACCCCAACTTTAAAATCACATTTTTATTACCATTAAATGTAAAATATTTTTAACTCCCAACTTGATTTTTTTTTGACCCATGGTTAATCAGAAATATGCAACTTAATTAGCAATATTCAGATTATTTCTAAACATTTAGAAAAATCTATGGTTATCTCATTGATTTATAAATGTATTCCCCAGTGGTTCAAAAACATACTCTATGTGATTTAAAATTTTTGATATTTGTTAAAAGAACTTAATGGTCCAATATTTAGTGGACTTTAAAAATATTTCAAATTTACTTATTTTTTGGCACTAGATTTTGTAGATATTGATGAATCAAATTTTGTAATTGCTTATTGTAGTTAATTCAGTTTGAACAAAACATTTATTTACTTTTATTGTGCTTGTTTCTTCATTTACTGAGAAAGATGTCTAAAAAATCTCCTATTATGATATTGGACTTGCTAGTATATGTATTTTTGCCATTTTAATTACTATGTGTCTTTGTGTGGGCCTACTTGGGTATATTTTTAGAAGTGGGGGAATCTCTGTGCATCTGGAATATGGATATCTGTTTCCTTCCCAGATTAGGAAAGTTGTCAGGTATTATTTCTTCAAATAAACTTTCTGCCCTCTTTTCTCTCTTCTTCTGGGATCCTTATGATGCAAATGTTTTTATGCTTGATGGAGTCACTGAGTTGCCTAAGACTATACTCAGTTTGCATACTTTTTTTTTCCTCCTCTCATTTGTTCATTTTGATTACTTTCCATTACTCTGTCTTCCAGGTCATTAATTTGTTCTCTCTGAATCATCTGGTCTGCTATTTATTCCGTCAAGTATATTTTTAATTTCACTCATTGTATTCTTCATCTCTGATTGGTTCTTGTTTTATCACTTTGTTAAAGTCTCATTGATGCCCTCCACTCTTTTCTCAAGGCCAATGAGTACCTTTATGATCACTACTTTGAATAGACATGTATGATACATACTGGAACTCTGAAAAAAATTCACCATCAGTCATTTCACTTAAATCCATTTTGCTTAGGTCTCTTACTATGGTTTGGTCCTATTCTTTCTTTTTGGACTTTCTGTTCTCTCCTCATTTGTCTCACTGTCTGTGTGTCTTTCTCTGGGTTAGGAAAGTGGGTCTGTCTCTTTTTCTTGAAGGTAATGGCCTTATGAAGAAGAGGTTCTGTAATGTCCTGCAGTGCAGAGAAGCCTGCCCCAGGACCTGGCTCTTCAGGGAGTGTCTCCTATGCGTGTTGCCTATGCCCTGCTATTGATTCCTGCCCTCTATTCTTCAGTCTATTTGTCTTCAGAGGCTCTCTTTGCCTATTGTGGGCAGCACTTGTCCCTGGACATTTTCACAAGGTATGTGCTAGTCTATCTGCAAAATGAGACATGTAGGCACTGCTGCCACTGGAACTGAGGTCCCACAAAATATGTAGGCAGAGAGACATATTGGTGGAGTTTTTGGTGCTCTTCTGGGGGAGGGGCCTTACATTGCTGAGGCTGAGGTATATGTGACTGGGAAGGGCATATCTGCCAAAGCATGGGGCAAGTGTCAGTGGCATGCTTGTTCCCACAGGTGGCCTTGTGCTCATGCTGGGGTCAGGGCAGGGAAATGGCACCTGCCAGGTCCTTTGTTCCTGGAGTCGTGTCTCCATGATCCCTCTCTAAGCCATGTTCTGAGATGAGTAAATAACTCCCTCCCATCTGCCTCTCAGGTTTTTCAAACTGTTGCTTCCACCTGTAGCTCAGCTGGCTGTTTATCCTACTGTCTCTTTAAGGGCGGGGACTCTGCTTCCTAATGCCTTCTGGGCTCTCCCAGCCTTGAGCCCACAGATATTTTAAATTCCAGGCTTTAGATCCTGCTGGTTGTAAGAACTCAAGAGATTTGGCCCCTCTTGGTTTCAATGCCAAATATAATGGGGATTTGTTTTCCCCACACAGGCTCCCCAGTTTGATAGTCTGTTTTTCTCCGTCTCCATGCTACTGTTCCCTTCTCTACGGCAGAAGGCTATACTCCATTTGACTCCCAACCTGCATCTTTGCCTTTCCCACCTTCGTAGAAATGGCCTCTTCTCTACCTTTAGTTGTAGGGTTTGTTCTACCAGTCTTCAGATTGCTTTACGGGTTATTTATGCTGATGTGAGTGTTACTTAGTTTTATACACAGGATGAGGTGAGATTAGGGTCCACCTACTCTGCCGCATGCCCAGCCTCCACCCTTTCATGATATATTTATAAATAATGCTTAAGGGGCTTGCCTTGCTGTTTTCATGAATTCTCTTAGAAATTATATTACCTTCATGCCTTTGTTACAAGCCTAAATTTTTAAGCAAGAATGTTTAAAAATTTCACACTTCTATGTGAACAAAAGACATCATGTGAGGTAATGATACCACCAGGAAAACCTGCCTAATACTTAGACCCAGTAGTTGTTCTCAACATGGCACAATCAAGGAATATACCAGTCTTTAAAGATTATACGTATAGTTTTTACTTACAATATAATTTTTCATTATCTTTTACGAAGGCGTGTACACATCAACATAACAAGCACTTACCTCCCTGTAGGTAAAACACCAAAACTTAAAGTCAGAAAAGAGCTGGAAGACACAAAATGACAATATAAGGAAATAGATACTAAATAAATACTTATTCAGTGAATGTGTGTATAGGAAAATATGACATGAGAGAAAAAAAGACTCATGATCTCTATTTTATGAAGGCATAGTGATAATATTTTTATTTAAAAAATACAAATTCAGGATTCACTAAGACTTACAAAACAAATAGAAAACAAGCAAATAAAAAGTCTAAATGGGTCTAAATCTGAGATCATAGCTCAATTTAATTAGCTAAATTATAAGAATTCCTTCTGTGTGTGAGGAAATATGCTATTATTTTGTGTAGATTACTTATTTGAATTCCCACAAAAATTATTTAAGAAAATATTAATTCCACTTTATTGATGAAGACAATTGAGGTTTAGACATTAACGTGGCAGAGGTGACATAGCCATTTAAAAGGATACTGGAGACCATCTGTTTCTGGAGATAATAATTGATTCTTACTCATAAATTTAGATTAAATTTTCTGAATATTTATAACAGTAAACCTCAGTTTCAGTTCAGTTGATTAATGAACGATAAATGTAACTTGATGACTATATGAATCAGTAGCTTTGAAGTTTGACTTGTAAATGGTACTATGTACTGTCTATGTAGAATAAATCTGAGGGACATTCTGGCTGTACCAAATGAATTTTTCATTAGTTCAGTATAAACAGGAAAAGTATAAGTTAGCCATCATTTATACATATCATAAGAGAAAAATAATTATAAATATTCCCCAATTATTCCCAATTCTAAAGGGAATAATATAACTATGTATATTACACGCAGAATGCAAAGTCATAAAATTCCTACATTATTTACATATTATTGGTTGAAAGTTTATGTGCAGTTTTATTGGAACAATGTGACAGCTGCATGGCACCATGGTCAAAAGGTGAAGAACTTCACTGAGGGACATATTAATAAAGCACAGTTCAGCAAATTTGGGTATTGCAAAATAATACACACATTTGAGGTGAGATCTGAGTAAGCTTTCCATTTTTTTTTTGTTGCTGTCAATCTGTTAAAAGAGAGGCTTGTCATCTTTGTTTAAAAAAGTAAGAATGCTTTCAAATGAATGTTTTTGTGACAAAGTAGACTGTTAAATTGTCTTCTGAATCTTGCAGTTTGACCATTAATCATATAAATATGAAATGGTAATATTGAAGATGCAGGTTTCTAGCTATAACAAAAGCAACCTTGTCACAAATGTCAGTTATATATTCAGCAAGAAATATGAAAGTAACACAGCATTATTTTGGCTCTAGGAAGGACTTAATACTGTTCACTAGAAAATACATTTTTAGATTATTTCTGTTGAGAAATCTGGCAGTTTATCTTTCACTTTCAATATCCCATCCCTCACTGCCATATGTCTGAGGAAGGACCTACAGAAATTGGTCAGAGGTCTCCAATAAAGCTGTATCTCACCTGGATGTCATCCTTCCTAGTATTCATTTTGTACCTGAGGCATACAAAATATTCTTAATTATGGAAAGATGAGCACAGAAACTTCAACTGGATTCATAAATGTATGTGTATGTTTTAGAAGACTTCAAAGTACGGTACCTTAAAAAAGACACAAAACCATATGATAACAGATCTTTTTTAATATCTGGATTAACTAATCATATTGCAAGCCTTAAAATCTGTTAAAGGTAGTGTTCCAGAAGGATTTGCATTTTCTTTTCTTTATTTCCATATTTCTGCAGCATTTTAGTCAGTTTAACTATTTTACTACCTCAAATAAACTACCCATTTACATTTATATTTTAAAAACTCAGAAGTTTTGCTAACAATTTATTATTCTAACAAGTTTTATTATACTTCCTTTATTCTGTTAGATCCTTGAATATGGATTAGTTGCCCAATAGAGACTTTGAGAAATTATCCAGGTAAGGGCAGTGTTTCTGTGCTTTTCTGTCTTCTTGGTTTCCATTTCCTTCATTTAGGCATTTTAAATAAAATTTTACAGGGTTTGAGTTATTCACCAAACAATGTGCTATCCACACATTATTTGAAGACAGTATTTAAAGTGACCCTCACCCAGGCATCTTTTTCCATATTCCATAGAATTCTTACATGAATGAATAAATGTAATTTTATTGTAGCTTTAGTTCCTGTCTTGATATATGTGTTCTCTTACAGAATCAGTAAGGCTTTATCATATCAATGTAGGCAGTAAATACATCAATGCCATATATGAGAAAGTACATATAACTATTGACTTTATTAGTTTAATATTTATATTCTTTATGCCTTCAGGAAAAGTGACTAAAATTAAGCTCTTTCTTGACTCTTTGATTTTTATTTACTTTTTCAAGAATATCTCTATAATACCATTGTGTATTTTCTTCAAAGCTTTCTTAGAACAAGAAAGGAAAATGCTACAAATTGTGTGTTAAAAGTAATACTGGGATATGTATAGTCAGATGTATTAAAACATCTCATACTATTGATGAACCTTGGTCTCTTCAAAAAAGTAGAGCCATAAATAGGTATCACTTTCCACTCTCTCTTATCTAGATTCCTTTATAAAGAAATCTATTGCCAGAGTCGTAAGGTTTGAGGTGATATCTCATTGTGGTCCTCAGGCAATTACCGATGTGTTTTGTTTTTTTTTTAATAGTATAAATAAGTTTGGATTTTCTAGAGTTTTATATAAATGAATCCATGCAGTAAGTACTCTTTATTATGTGGATTCTTTCACTCAGTATAATTATTTTGATATTTATCCAAGGTTCGGTATGAAAAATAGTTTATTCCTTTTTAGTACTGAGTGGTATTTTAAAGTTATTGTTGTTTTTGTTTTTTTCTTAAGCAATTATATAAAGTTTCTCAGGTTGTATCTATAACACCATAGATAATGTTCTAAGAATGTGTTTTCTTCAGTATGTTATATTGTTAAAAAAAGACATCCCTACAATTTAGTCAAATTCGTACACTCTAAATTAAAAAATCTTAGAATTCAGTTGGTATCATAACTGGAACATTTGGTATTTTGCTCATGTATAGCAAAAATGCATATTTAAAGAAATGCACAATAAAAATAAAGTTCAATAATATAGTTCTCCTGAGATACTGAACAATAACCAATTATAAAATGACCTGTTATAAATGAAATAAAGAGATAAATGGCCAAAGTAAAATAAGAGAGATAATTTTGTTAATAAACATCAGGATTGCTATTTTCTAAGCAATAAGATTGAGATGTATTTCTATTTAGGCCTTAACAGTGATTAATAAATAAGTTCACTTGCTAAAAAGATCAACAGTATGCCAAAGTTTTCAAACAGAGCTTCAGTTGGCAATATACTTTCCTGATGTAAAGTAAGAAAAAAGTAAGCAAGATTATTTGAATTGATAATTATTGAGGGGGAACCCAAACCATTTTTTAAATGTTTTCACTAGAAAATTATTTTATGCCTGTTAGGCATGTAAATTGGGCTGCCATCTGGCTTTCAATAATATTATGATTCTCTAATGATTCCGGAACAAACCATACTCACTCAAATTAATTATAAAAACTCAGTCACAAACAAAGCTTCTGGTCTTCCATATGATCGGCACATCCTAGAACCACTTAAAATATGGCTGTGCCAATTTAAAGGTACATAATAGTAAATGGAAAAAAATTCAAAAGGAAATGAAGATGTAGTCATTAGGTAAGAGAAGCTTGCGAATGGAGTATTCAGATTTTGAGAGTTTCAAGCAATTATCAAAAGTAATATTAAGCTATAATATATGAGATAAACATAGTGATACAGTTCTACATGTTCAACACACATACTTAAGATTCGTTTTTTTAAAGTTTATTTATCTTTGAGAGAGAGAAAGCAAGCGGAGGAGGGCAGAGAGAGAGGGAGAGAAAGAATCTCAAGCAGCCTCCATGCTGTCAACACAGAGCCTGATGTGGGGCTCGCACTCACAAACCATGAGATCATGACCTGAGCTGAAATCAAGAGTCAGATGCTTAACTGGCTGAACCAACCAGGTGCCTCTTTAATATTATTTAAAATAAGATGCTCAAGTATGAGAACAGATATATTATGAACAAAGCACTTAGTAGGGTGTGAGGTTTATATTATACTGGTTTGTCTACCAGTATTCATTAATTCAGAAATCTATAAATTTTCATTCTGAATATATGCCAAGATGGGTATTGATACTAAATTTGTAAACAAAACAGATATACTCTGTCTTCATGGAGTTTACAATCTAGTTGTGATTCAGGAAATAAACATTTACTGATATCATTGTTGTCACTTTTTGTGATTACATATGAGATAAAGAAATAACAAGACAGATTATACTGGGCTGTTGAAAGCCTGTGTGAGAAGATTAATTTTAGCTGAGTTTTAAAAGAACAGTTTACATGAATATAAAAACAAAATATAGGAAAAGCTGTTCATTTAAGGCAATATTTTTAAAAACAATTTTCTTTTTTAGTTTATAAAATTGTCTTTTCAAAAATACGTCTGTATAAATTTACTAAATATTAACTATGTAGTTATAGGTACTTAACTAGTTATAGGTACTTAACTAGTTATAGGTACTTATAGAGTTTAAGTTAGCAAAACACTTAAACATGCAATTAAATTGGTTCATTTTAAAGTTTAAAATATCAACCCATATTTTATTCTGAGCAAAGATTCAATCCTTGAAATAAAGTAAATGAAATTATAGTAACAAGATGCTGTAGTATTCAGTCCTATGTATTTGAATATCACTTGACATTTCCAGTAAAAGTCTGTTTGAAATCCAGGGTGTATAAAGTACCCTAGAGTCAAATTCATGTCTTAGTACTTTAAACTCATAAGAACCAAATTAAATCCAACTACTTACTAAAATATATTTTGCCTAGTCTCCTTGCTCATTCTGTTAAAAATGACACCTTATATACAGTTTCAAAATTTCAGGGTGTGTAATAGCTTTTCCTCCTTTATCAATTGTTTGCAAATTTAAAAGTTTGAGTGAGTTCACGTCTTTATTACTGCTTATCAATTAGCTTTCGTTAACATGGCCACCAATGTATTGAAATGCTTCTCTGTCTCTTGCTTCATTGTCTCTCACAGGCAATTGCATGCTTACTAGTCATCCATAGCTGGCTTCAGCTCCTTCAAATAAACCACTTACACTAGTCCAAAAGTAAGTTTACTAAATTGTAGTCATTCTGAACTTGTAAAAACAGCTTCTGAAAACACTCTACACTTTTCTGTTGTCTTGGGCATTACTACTTTCTGTTTTCTTCACTCATCTATCAGGAACCAATATTACACAAAATTAGGTCTTTGAAGATTTATTATTTTTCTTAATAGAATAACTTTTAAATGCCAAAGATTTTCATATCTCTCTTGTAGAATTTATGGCATTTCACTTAAATTATACTTAGTAGCATGCATTTTATTTTCTCCTAATAAGTTGTGACTTTGAAAAAAAAAGAACTTGAATAGTATCTTGCATGAAGTTCTAATTATTGACTTTTCATGGAGTTGAATTTTGAGAATTAAGTAAATTTCCAAAGAGTTTAATTTTTTTAATGTTTTTATTTTTGAGAGAGAGACAGAGTGCGAACCAGAGAGGGGCAGAGAGAGAGGGAGACAGAATCTGAAGCAGACTCCAGGCTCTGAGCTGTCGGCACAGAGCCCCACAGGGGGTCTCGAACTCACAGACTATGAGATCATGACCTGAGCCAAAGTCAGACCCTCAACGTATTGAGCCACCAGATGCCCCAAAGAGTTTAATTTAATATAAATGACAACGTAATATCAACTTGAAATGTAGTGTATGTTTTGGTGAACAGAGAATTGCTTAAAAGACCTTTAAACAAGAATGGACTGTTGGGACACCTGGGTGGCTCAGGCAGTTGAGCCGCTGACTTTGGTTCAGGTCATGATCTCACAGTTTCTGAGTTCGAGCCCCGCGTTGGGCTCTGTGCTGACAGCAGGGAGCCTGGAACCTGCTTCAGATTCTGTGTCTCCTTCTCTCTGCCCCTCCCCTGCTTGTGCTCTCTCTCTCTCAAAAATAAAGAAACATTGAAAAGAATAAGGGCAGAAGATGGGGGCGTAGGAGGATGCTGGGCTCACCTCGTGTCCTGCTGATCACTTAGATTCCACCTACACCTGCCTAAATAACCCAGAAAACCACCAGAGGATTAGCAGAACGGAGTCTCCGGAGCCAAGCGCAGACGAGAGTCCCACGGAAGAGGGTAGGAAGGGCTGCAAGGCGGTGTGCGCTCCATGGACTGGCGGGAGGGAGCCGGGGCGGAGGGGCGGCTCCCCGGCCAAGCAGAGCCCCGGAGTCTGGCTGGCAAAAGCTGAGGGGCCGGACGGAGTGTGTTCCAACAGCAAGCGCGACTTAGCGTCTGGGATGTCATAAGTTAACAGCTCTGCTCGGAAAGCAGGAAAGCTGGAGGACAAAGGGAGGGAGAGCTGCTGAGCCCCCGGACGACAGAGCTCAGTTTGGTGGGGAACAAGGGCGCTCGCCAGCGCCATCTCCCTCGCCCATCCCTCAGCCAAAATCCCAAAGGGAACCAGTTCCTGCCAGGGAACTTGCTCTCTCCACGCAAACACCCAACTCTGTGCTTCTGTGGAGCCAAACCTCCAGCAGCGGATCTGACTCCCTCCCGCTGCCACAGGGCCCCTCCTGAAGTGGATCACCTAAGGAGGAGCGAGCTAAGCCTGCCCCTCCTGCTCCCGTGCACCTTGCTAATGCGCCAGAGCCCCAGTACCACATACCATACCAGCTAATGTGCCAGATCCCCAGCACCACAAGCCTGGCAGTGTGCAAGTGGCCCAGACAGGCCACGCCACCCCACAGTAAATCCCACCCCTAGGAGAGGGGAAGAGAAAGCACACACCAGTCTGACTGTGGCCCCAGCGGTGGGCTGGGGGCAGATATCAGGACTGACTGCGCCCCCCCCCCCCCCCCACCAACTCCAGTTATACACCACAGCACAGGGGAAGTGCCCGGCAGGTCCTCACCACTCCAGAGACTATCGAAAATGACCAAACGGAAGAATTCCCCTCAGAAGAATATCCAGGAAATAACAACAGCTAATGAACTGATCAAAAAGGATTTAAATAATATAACAGAAAGTGAATTTAGAATAATAGTCATAAAATTTATCGCTGGGCTTGAAAACAGTATAGAGGACAGCAGAGAATCTCTTGCCACAGAGATCAAAGGACTAAGAAACAGTCACGAGGAGCTGAAAAACGCTTTAAACGAAATGCAAAACAAAATGGAAACCACGACGGCTCGGTTTGAAGAGGCAGAGGAGAGAATAGGTGAACTAGAAGATAAAGTTATGGAAAAAGAGGAAGCTGAGAAAAAGAGAGATAAAAAAAATCCAGGAGTATGAGGGGAAAATTAGAGAACTAAGTGATACACTAAAAAGAAATAATATACGCATAATTGGTATCCCAGAGGAGGAAGAGAGAGGGAAAGGGGCTGAAGGGGTACTTGAAGAAATCATAGCTGAGAACTTCCCCGAACTGGGGAAGGAAAAATGCATTGAAATCCAAGAGGCACAGAGAACTCCCTTCAGACGTAACTTGAATCGATCTTCTGCACAACACATCATAGTGAAACTGGCAAAATACAAGGATAAAGAGAAAATTCTGAAAGCAGCAAGGGATAAACGTGCCCTCACATATAAAGGGAGACCTATAAGACTCGTGACTGATCTCTCCTTTGAAACTTGGCAGGCCAGAAAGGCTTGGCACGATATCTTCAGTGTGCTAAACAGAAAAAATATGCAGCCGAGAATCCTTTATCCAGCAAGTCTGTCATTTAGAATAGAAGGAGAGATAAAGGTCTTCCCAAACAAACAAAAACTGAAGGAATTCGTCACCACGAAACCAGCCCTACAAGAGATCCTAAAGGGGATCCTGTGAGACAAAGTACCAGAGACATCACTACAAGCATAAAACATACAGACATCACAATGACTCTAAACCCGTATCTTTCTATAATAACACTGAATGTTAATGGATTAAATGCGCCAACCAAAAGACATAGGGTATCAGAATGGATAAAAAAACAAGACCCATCTATTTGCTGTCTACAAGAGACTCATTTTAGACCTGAGGACACCTTTAGATTGAGAGTGAGGGGATGGAGAACTACTTATCATGCTACTGGAAGCCAAAAGAAAGCTGGAATAGCCATACTTATATTAGACAAACTAGACTTTAAATTAAAGGCTGTAACAAGAGATGAAGAAGGGCATTATATAATAATTACAGGGTCTATCCATCAGGAAGAGCTAACAATTATAAATGTCTATGCGCCAAATACCGGAGCCCCCAGATATATAAAACAATTACTCATAAACATAAGCAACCTTATTGATAAAATGTGGTCATTGCAGGGGACTTTAACACCCCACTTACAGAAATGGATAGATCATCTAGACACACAGTCAATAAAGAAACAAGGGCCCTGAATGACACATTGGATCAGATGGACTTGACAGATCTATTTAGAACTCTGCATCCCAAAGCAACAGAATATACTTTCCTCTCGAGTGCACATGGAACATTCTCCAAGATAGATCATATACTGGGTCACAAAACAGCCCTTCATAAGTTTACAAGAATTGAAATTATACCATGCATACTTTCAGACCACAATGCTATGAAGCTTGAAATCAACCACAGGAAAAAGTCTGGAAAACCTCCAAAAGCATGGAGGTTAAAGAACACCCTACTAACGAATGAGTGGGTCAACCAGGCAATTAGAGAAGAAATTAAAAAATATATGGAAACAAACGAAAATGAAAATACAACAATCCAAACGCTTTGGGACTCAGCGAAGGCAGTCCTGAGAGGAAAATACATTGCAGTCCAGGCCTATCTCAAGAAACAAGAAAAATCCGAAATACAAAATCTAACAGCACACCTAAAGGAAATAGAAGCAGAACAGCAAAGGCAGCCTAAACCCAGCAGAAGAAGAGAAATCATAAAGATCAGAGCAGAAATAAACAATATAGAATCTAAAAAAACGGTAGAGCAGATCAACGAAACCAAGAGTTGGTTTTTTGAAAAAATAAACAAAATTGACAAACCTCTAGCCAGGCTTCTCAAAAAGAAAAGGGAGATGACCCAAATAGATAAAATCATGAATGAAAATGGAATGATTACAACCAATCCCTCAGAGAAACAAACAATTATCAGGGAATACTATGAAAAATTATATGCCAAAAATTGGACAACCTGGAAGAAATGGACAAATTCCTAAACACCCACACTCTTCCAAAACTCAGGAGGAAATAGAAAGCTTGAACAGACCCATAACCAGCGAAGAAATTGAATCGGTTATCAAAAATCTCCCAACAAATAAGAGTCCAGGACCAGATGGCTTCCCAGGGGAGTTCTACCAGACATTTAAAGTAGAGATAATACCTACCCTTCTCAAGCTATTCCAAGGAATAGAAAGGGAAGAAAAACTTCCAGACACATTCTATGAAGCCAGTATTACTTTGGTTCCTAAACCAGACAGAGACCCTGTAAAAAAAGAGAACTACAGGCCAATATCCCTGATGAATATGGATGCAAAAATTCTCAATAAGATACTAGCAAATCGAATTCAACAGCATATAAAAAGAATTATTCACCATGATCAAGTGGGATTCATTCCTGGGATGCAGGGCTGGTTCAACATTCACAAATCAATCAACGTGATACATCACATTAATAAAAAAAAAGAGAAGAACCATATGATCCTGTCAATCGATGCAGAAAAGGCCTTTGACAAAATTCAGCACACTTTCTTAGTAAAAACCCTTGAGAAAGTCGGGATAGAAGGAACATACTTAAAGATCATAAAAGCCATTTATGAAAAGCCCACAGCTAACATCATCCTCAATGGGGAAAAACTGAGAGCTTTTTCCCTGAGATCAGGAACACGACTGGGATGCCCACTCTCACCGCTGTTGTTTAATATAGTGTTGGAAGTTCTAGCATCAGCAGACAACAAAAGGAAATCAAAGGCATCCAAATTGGCAAAGATGAAGTCAAGCTTTCGCTTTTTGCAGATGACATGATATTATACATGGAAAATCCGATAGACTCCACCAAAAGTCTGCTAGAACTGATACATGAATTCAGCAAAGTTGCAGGATACAAAATCAATGTACAGAAATCAGTTGCATTCTTATACACTAACAATGAAGCAATAGAAAGACAAAGAAACTGATCCCATTCACAATTGCACCAAGAAGCATAAAGTACCTAGGAATAAATCTAACCAAAGATGTAAAAGGTCTGTATGCTGAAAACTATAGAAAGGTTATGAAGGTAATTGAAGAAGATATAAAGAAATGGAAAGACATTCCCTGCTCATGGATTGGAAGAATAAATATTGTCAAAATGTCAATACTACCCAAAGCTGTCTACACATTCAATGCAATCCCAATCAAAATTGCAACATCATTCTTCTCGAAACTAGAAGAAGCAATCCTAAAATTCATATGGAACCACAAAGGCCCGAATAGCCAAAGTAATTTTGAAGAAGAAGACCAAAGCAGGAGGCATCACCATCCCAGACTTTAGCCTCTACTACAAAGCTGTCATCATCAAGACAGAATGGTATTGGCACAAAAACAGACACATAGACCAATGGAATAGAATAGAAACCCCAGAACTAGACCCACAAACGTATGGCCAACTCATCTTTGGCAAAGCAGGAAAGAACATCCAATGGAAAAAAGACAGTCTCTTTAACAAATGGTGCTGGGAGAACTGGACAACAACATGCAGAAGTTTGAAACTAGACCATTTTCTCACACCATTCACAAAAATAAACTCAAAATGGATAAAGGACCTGAATGTGAGACAGGAAACCATCAAAACCTTAGAGGAGAAAGCAGGAAAAGACCTCTCTGACCTCAGCCGTAGCATTCTCTTACTCGACACATCCCCAAAGGCAAGGGAATTAAAAGCAAAAATGAATTACTGGGACCTTATGAAGATAAAAAACTTCTGCACAGCAAAGGAAACAACCAACAAAACTAAAAGGCAACCAACGGAATGGGAAAAGATATTTGCAAATGACATATCGGACAAAGGGCTAGTATCCAAAATCTATAAAGAGCTCATCAAACTCCACACCCGAAAAACAAATAACCCAGTGAAGAAATGGGCAGAAAACATGAATAGACACTTCTCTTAAGAAGACATCCGGATGGGGGCGCCTGGGTGGCGCAGTCGGTTAAGCGTCCGACTTCAGCCAGGTCACGATCTCGCGGTCCGTGAGTTCGAGCCCCGCGTCAGGCTCTGGGCTGATGGCTCGGAGCCTGGAGCCTGTTTCCGATTCTGTGTCTCCCTCTCTCTCTGCCCCTCCCCCGTTCATGCTCTGTCTCTCTCTGTCCCAAAAATAAATAAAAAACGTTGAAAAAGAAGACATCCGGATGGCCAACAGGCACATGAAAAGATGTTCAACGTCGCTCCTTATCAGGGAAATACAAATCAAAACCACACTCAGATATCACCTCATGCCAGTCAGAGTGGCCAAAATGAACAAATCAGTAGACTATAGATGCTGGAGAGGACGTGGAGAAATGGTAACCCTCTTGCACTGTTGGTGGGAATGCAAATTGGTGCAGCCACTCTGGAAAACAGTGTGGAGGTTCCTCAGAAAATTAAAAATAGACCTACCCTATGACCCAGCAATAGCACTGCTAGGAATTTACCCAAGGGATACAAGAGTACTGATGCATAGGGGCACTTGTACCCCAATGTTTATAGCAGCACTCTCAACAATAGCCAAATTATGGAAAGAGCCTAAATGTCCATCAACGGATGAATGGATAAAGAAATTGTGGTTTATATACACAATGGAATACTATGTGGCAATGAGAAAGAAGGAAATATGGCCCTTTGTAGCAACATGGATGGAACTGGAGAGTGTGATGCTAAGTGAAATAAGCCATACAGAGAAAGACAGATACCATATGGTTTCACTCTTATGTGGATCCTGAGAAGCTTAACAGAAACCCATGGGGGAGGGGAAGGAAAAAAAAAAGAGGTTAGAGTGGGAGAGAGTCAAAGCATAAGAGACTGTTAAAAACTGACAACAAACTGAGGGTTGATGGCGGGTGGGAGGGTGGAGGCTGGGTATTGAGGAGGGCACCTTTTGTGATGAGCACTGGGTGTTGTATGGAAACCAATTTGACAATAAATTTCATATATTGGAAAAAAATAAAAAAAGAAAAGAATAAAAAAAATAATGGGCCGTTAATTGATTCTTCCTTAATTGATTCCACATTTATGTATAGATTTCTCACTACATGTACCGTTCTAAGCAGAGATGATCCTAGATATTGCAACGAACAGGAACACAATGCTTCCACACCACGGTCACTTCTTAAATTGAAGTGGAATATCTTTCACACAGTAAGCATTGCAGAGTCTCTTTTAGTGTCCTTCCTAATAATTCAAGTGGGGTGTACTCAAGAACTTCATTATCACATTATAATCCTCCAAATATAAATAACTTTAAAAAAATGTTGACTCTTTTTTTTCTGAATACATAAAAAGTTTTATTTTTTTAAAGCTTTACTTAAATTCTGGTTATTTAACATATAGTATAATATTGGTTTCAGGAATAAAATTTAGTGATTCATCACTTACATATAACACCCAGTGTTCAACACAAACACCCAGTGCTCAACAGGATAAGTACACTCCTTAATGCCCATCACCCATTTAGCCAATTCCCTCCCCCCACACACTCCTCCAGTAGTAACCCTCAGTTTGTTCTCTGTACTTAGGAGTGTCTTATGCTTTGCCTCCCTCTCTTTTTATCTTATTTTTCCTTTCTTTCCCATATATATATCTATTTTGTTTCTTAAATTCCACATATGAATGAAATCATATGACATTTGTTTTTCTCTGATTGACTTATTTCACTCAGTATAATACATGCCAATTCCAACCATGTTGTTGTAAATGGCAAGATTTCATTCTTTTTGATCACCGAGTAATATTCCATTGTGTATATAAACCACATCTTCTTTATCCATTCATCAGTCATTGGCCTTTTGGGTTGTTCCATAATTTGGCTATTGTTGATAGTACTGCTATAAGTATTAGGGTACATATGCCCCTCTGAATCAGCATTTTTGTATCCTTTGGATAAATACCAGCAGTGCAATTGCTGGGTTGTAGGGTAATTCTATTTTTAATTTTTTTAGGAACCCCATACTGTTTTCCAGAGTGGCTGCACCAGTGATATCCACCAGCATTGCAAAAGGGTCCCCTTTCTCCTCATCCTCACCAACATCTGTTATTTTCTGAGTTGTTAATTTTACCCGTTCTGACAGGTGTGAGGTGGTATCTCACTGTGGTTTTGATTTGCATTTCCCTGATGATGAGTGATGTTGAGTATCTTTTCATGTGTCTGTTAGCCATCTGGATGTCTTCTTTGGAAAATTGTCTGTTCGTGTCTTTTACCCATTTCTTCACTGGATTATTTGGTTTTTGGGTGTCGAGTTTGATATGTTTATTCTTTATAGATTTTGGATACTAACCCTTTATCTGATATGCCATTTGCAAATGTCTTCTCCCATTCTGTTGATTGCCTTTTAGTTTGGTTGATTGTTTTTTGTTCACTGTGCAGAAGCTTTTTATCTTGGTGAGGTTGAAATAGTTCTTTTTTGCTTTCATTTCCCTTGCTTCCAGATACATGTCTGGTAAGAAGTTGCTGTGGATGAGGTCAAACGGGTTGCTGCTTGTTTTCTCCTCTAGGATTTTGATGGTTTCTTGCCTTGTATTTATATCTTTCATCCATTTTGAGATGATTTTTGTGTATGTTGTAAGAAGGTGGTTCAGGTTCATTCTTCTGCATGTCGTTGTTCAGTTTTCCCAGCACCATTTGCTGAAGAGACAGCTTTTTCACCTAAGGAATTACAGCATCTGAGACCAGTGATGAAAAGCAAGTGAGCAGGTGGTAGGATAATTATGACAAGTTTACCAAACTAATAATTGGGATAAAATACTGTAAATTCTCCTTAAGTGTATACTACAAAATATGCAAATTAAAACCTGTTATTCATACAATCATAGGTAACAGCTGATAATTCATTAATATGTTCACAAATGTCTCTTCAATGTTAATGAGACACTTTCGATTAACTAAACTTTTTTCTTCAAACTAGGCAAGCTTATGTTGAGTCACAAGAAGTTTCAAAATATTATTCTGATAGTTATAAAATATCAAAAAAAAAGTTTCACTGTCTCCATTCCTAACTAGAGAGAGATTTCATGGGAAGGACACACAATGAATTAAAGATAACTTTATTTGTTATTTGACTAGCATAATTTTAGATTGATACAAATATTTTCAATAGATTAATATTTAAGTTAATTAAGTCATTTGTTATAACTTTATACTTTCACAGATTTAAATGAATAAAACAACTATAATGTGACTAAGGAACTTCCATTCAGGGTTCAAGTACCTCAGAGAGTTTGACAGATGGAAATAATAAGTAAAACAGCAAAGAAAAAAAGGTTGTTTGCCATAGGATAATATCATTCATAAATATCCAGCATCTAGCATGGGAATAGATGTTTTTTTCATAAACTCTGGTCCTTTTCCTGAATATTTCCCTTAATGTTACAAAATCATCTATTTGTAGTTAGCAGTTCAGTTTATGAAAATTTAAAATGCAGATCATGATACCTATCTTAGAGAAATTATAATTTCTTCATTTCTTTCTAAAGGCCTCTGTTTCTATCTTATTTGGTTAAGGGGTGTGTGCATGTGTATGTGTGTGTATGTGCTTCTCTGTGTGTTAATTTTTCTAAATAAGTCATTTGCGGAAGTATTTTACCTAAAATCTTATTGGTTTGCCACAGTGTTTGAACACACCATGGCTAGCAGCCCTCATATGTATTGTTTTTTAAATTTTCATGTTAGTTTCGGGTATGTAATATAGTGATTCAACAATTCTATTCAGTGCTCTTCATAAGTGCACTTTTAATCCCCATCACCGATATCACCCATCCCCCACTCTCCTCCCCTCTGGTAACCATCAGTTTGTTCTTTATAGTTAAGAGTCATTTTCTTGGTTTGTCTCCTTCCCACCCCCCACCCCCCCTCTTTGTTCATTTGTTTGAGTAAAATCAAATGATATTTCTCTGACAGATTTATTTCACTTAGTATTTTGTCTCTAGCTGTATCCATGTTGTTACAAATAGCAAGATTTCATTTTTTTTATGGCTGCATAACTTTCTATTGTGCATATATACCACATATTTATATATTCATCTATCAATGGACACTTGGGCTGCTTTTATATATTAGCCATTGTAAATAGTGCTGCAGTAAACACAGAAGTGCATATATCCTTTCAAATTAGTGTTTTTCTATTTTTTAAAAATTTTTTTAACATTCATTTATTTTTGAGAGACGGAGTGAGACAGAGCACGAGCAGGGGAGGGGCAGAGAGAGAACGGGGGGCACAGATTATGAAGTAGGCTCCAGGCTCCTAGCTGTCAGCACAGAGCCCCACTCCGGGCTCAAACTCACAGACCATGAGTTAGTGACCTGAGCTGAAGTTGGACGCTTAACCGACTGAGCCACCCAGGTGCCCCATGTTTTTCTTTTTTTTTTTTTCTTTTTGGTAAATAGCCTAAAATCTAGTACTTTCACTATGGGGTAATTCTATTTTTAATTTTTTGAAGAATATCCATATTGTTTTCCACAGTGGCTGCACCAGTTTGCATTCCTACCGGCAGCGCAAGAGGGTTCCTTTTTCACCACATCCTTGCCAACACTTGTTCATGTTCTTTAGTCTATTCTAACAGGTGTGAGATAATATGTAATTGTGATTTTGAGGTGCATATCCTTGATGAGGAGTGATATTGAGCAACTTTTATGTCTCTGTTGATCATCTAGATGTCTGCTTGTGCTTTTTTCTCATTTTTAAATTGATTATTTGATGTTGAATTGGGTAAGTTCTTTATATATTTTGGATGCTGACCTTTTATCGGATAGGTCATTTCCAAATACATTCTCCCACTCAGTAGATTGGTGTTGAGTTTTGTTGATTATTTCCTTCTTCTTATGTAGAATACTTTATTTGGATTCAGTCCCAACAGTTTATTTTTGCTTTTATTTCCCTGCCTCAGGAGACATATCTAGAAAAATATTGCTATGGCCAATGTCAGAGAAATTACTGCCTGTGTTCTTTTCTAGGATTTTTTGGTTTCAGGTCTCACATTTAGGTCTTTAATCATTTTGAATTTATATTTGCATGTGATGTAAGAAAATACTCCAATTTTATTGTTTTACATGTAACTGTCCGGTTTTGCCAACACTGTTTGTTGAAGAGACTTTTTTTTTCCCATTAGATATATTTGTGGGTTTGTTTCTGGGCTTTCTATTCTGTTCTATTGATATGTGTCTATTTTTGTGCCAATACCATACTCTTGATTAGGATAATATATATTCTCTCTCTTTCTTTATGTGTGTGTGTATATATATATATATATATATACACACACACACACACACACACACACACACATATGTATTTTTATACATGTATATAAATAATTTCCCAGGGAAATTGTATTTGTGAAAGTGTGTCATGTTGGTACAAGCAAATCACTTAAAGATTACTGAAAACCCAAGAGTTTTACTGACACTAAAATTGGCAAGGCCAGTCAAAAGACATTTCACAGAAGCATTCATATTTATGAACCCATCTCAGAAAAATAATATTTTCCCAGAGAATATATGGAGACATGACAACAATTAATATCAATGTATTTAGGGAAAAAATTAAGTTTACAACACTTTTTTTCCACTAAATTTATTAAATCATGAATATTTTGTGTGTGAACTGTGAAAACTGGTAGAGGCCGATTGTAAGCTAAATGTATAAACAAATCTGCAGGTAGACAGATGCATCCATCATAACTACTGCAGTTATAATCATTTAACACAAATATTTTTCAAAACTATGGGAAAATAGGAATTTTCTATATTTATTGGTTGATTTTAATGAATTTAGTTAAAGCTAGCCAGAATTACTTTCCATGTAGTATGAAATTATTTTTCTGATTTTTCTTCAGGCCTGCAAACCTTGGGTGTCACAGTAGAGGCCACTGTAGACAAAGAGTAGGTTATGAGTATCATATTTGATTTCACTAGTTCCTTCTTCCTATTTCTTCTTTAGTTTCTACTGTTAGAGTCAGCTTTTTATTTAACATAGTCTAATATTTCTGTACTTAACAGTGCTTGGAAAATTTTACTCAGACATAGGTACTTTAAAAAGTTCTCAAACCTGTTTTCCAACTTGGTATTTTCTTCAGCATGGTTGACAGGTTTGTAAGTTTCAGCGAAAACCTCAACAAAATCCTTACTTTAACTTAGCAGAATCATTTTCAAGCAGAAAAAAAGCATGCCAATTACAAAGAAATACTATTTTTATGGTTATATGAAGACTCAGTTTGCAATAATAACTGCTGCACATTTCCCTCATATATTAAAGGCAGCCATGCATGATAAGAATAGGAATCCAGTGAAGCAACACAGGAAGCGGTGATCTGTAACAGTGCAGATTGCATTTCCTATGTACTGTAAAATAATACAGAAAAAGCAATATAATGAAATAAAGTGCAAATAAAATAACCATGTTTATTTCCATGTAGCATACTATTAATTTTGATAGGATAAAATCTGGAATTTTTTAAAGAATTTTATCTTTGGAAATAAAATAACTAGGGATCCACAAGAACAGTGTTACTTAGAATTTTTTGGTATCTAAGATATTTTTTTTTTAAAACAGAATAAAACTAGGTGCTTTAATAAACCACCACAATTATTTCAGTTGACTATTACAATGTTTATTTATCTTATATCAATTTCCAGAGTAGGTCACATGACTCCCCTCCAGGGATAACTGTAGGATTTGATTTCATTGTGTCACGTGATTTCCTTATAACAAAGTTCTTTACTTTCAGCCATACTGGTAGGAAAGAAAGGTCTCAAAGGCAAAATCCAAGAAAAATTTATTCATCAACCAAAACTATTCAGAAACCCTTAATCTACTTTTACTGATTTTGTGTCATGTATGCTTCCTTTGGTCGAGGAAGAAATATAGAATTTGAAAGTATTGAGGTAGTAGTTTTATTTTTAACTTCATTTTATAAAAAAGGTTTATTAGCACCAAGGAAATAGGGATGACCTAAACTTTTAAATTTAATATATTAAGGTCTGCGATAAAATAACTTCTCTTAAATTCTCCTACTCTAAACCAACAGAAATTAAGATGAAACACTGAAGGCATCAGAATAAAACCTCTACCATAGGTTTTCTTGCCTTTGTCTTCAGAGGCCAAAACATTCACCAAAGTATCCTAGTGTAAGGTATCCACATACCAAAGAGGATATAAATTCTAGCATCCTAACCATTCAACATTCATTCACAAACTCATCACCAATGTCTGCCTGGAATTGGCCAGGACTACATGCAAAGTCTCTTGGTTCCTGGGCTTAACAATGTATTTTCTTAAAATGCTATCAATTAAAGGAAGATATAATCCTATCTGAGATATAAATAATGCAGAAGTACACTTATTATTGATGGATTGAGCCCTAAAGTCACAATGACATGTGTATAAGAATAAGTAACTGCAGGCATTTTTGTAAATTATCAATTACTGTGTCCATTATTCTATTTATACTATTCAGTACAAGAGACCAGAAATTCCTATAATTCCTTTATCTCCCACTATTTATTCTTCCTATTACTCTGTTTGTACTTTCACTGTTCTGTGTTCATATTCTGTTACTACATAGTACCTGGAAAGTTTTCACTTTGTCTTTCAATACATGAATCTTCAACAAATCCCCTGTAACTTCAAATCACTAAATTGTATGCCTGAAACTAATGTAATATTGTGTGTCAATTATACTTAAACAATTTATACCATGCAAATAGAAGTAGAAAGTAAAACAAGTTAGCATTACTTACATCAGACAAAATATACATTAAAACAAAGACCATAAGAAAAAACGAAGAAGGACGTTATATAATATTAAATGTGTTAATCCAACAAGAGGCCATAATAATTTTACATTATCTACGCACCCAACTAGGAGCACTTAAATACCTACAGCAAACATTAGCAGACATAAAGTCCCCTACTGTTATTGCATTACCATAAATTTCTCTAACACCCAGCTTACATCAATGGATACATCATTCAGGCGGAAAATCAACAAGGAAACTATTTCTTTGAATGACACATTAGACCAGATGTACATAATAGATACATACAAACCATTACAACCTAAACCAACTGAATGCACATTCAAGTGCATATGGGACATTCTTCAGAATAGATAACATATTAGACCTTCAAACAAGTCCCAGTAAATTTAAGAAGACCAAAATTATATAATGCATCGTTTCCAATCACAATAGTATGAAACTAGACACCAATCACAAGAAAAAAATGAAAAACACAAACACACGGAGGCTAAATAACATGCTGCTAATAATGAATGAGTCAACAAAGAATCAAAGAGGAAATAAAAAAAAATACATGGAAGCAAATAAAAATGAAACTCAATGGTGCAAAATCTTTGGGACAGAGAAAAAGCAGTTCTATGATGGAAGTTTATAGTGATACAGGCCTACTTAAGAAGAGAAAGAAAAAGAAACAAAGAAAGAAAGAGAAAGATCTCAAGCAATTTAAACATATACCTAAAGAAAAAAACATAACAAAGCTAAAGGTGAGTAGAATAAAAAAATATATATAATAAATATCTGAGAAGAAATAAATAGGAAAGCAAGAAGTGGTTCTTTGAAAAGATAAATTTTATAAACTCTTAGCCAGACTCATCAAGAAAAAGAACCCAAAGAAATAAATCATAAATTAAAGAGAAGTAACAACACTAAAGAAATATGTGCCAACAACTCATAAAGCTAGAAAAAAAAATAAATTTCTAGAAACATACAATCTTCCAGAACAGATTCAGGAAATAATAGAAAGTGTTAACACATCAATTATTAGTGACAAAATTGAGTTGGTAAACCAAAAATTTTCAACAAAAAGTTCAAAACTAAATGGATTCACAGATGAATTTATCAACCATTTAAAGAGTTAATACTTAGTTTTCTCAAACTATTCCAAATACATTTTACCATGCCAACATTATTCTGATATCAACCATAGACAAAGATTTTTAAAAAATGCAAACCGCAGGCCAGTATCTCTGATAAACATAAATACAAAAATCAACAAATCATTACCAAACTGCATTTTACAATTCATTAAAATGATCATTTACCACAACCAAGTGGGATTTATTCCAGGGATGCAAAAATGTTTCAACATTTGCAAATTTGTGATACACTTCACAAGAAAACAAAAAAATAAATATCATATGATCATCTCAATGCAGAAAAAGCATTAAACAAAATTCAAAATCCATTCATGATACCTCTTAAAGTTTGTTTAGAGGAAATAGGCCACAATGTAATAAATACCATATATTAAAAACCCACAGCTAACATCATGCTCAATGGTAAAAAGAAAAAGCTGAGAGCTTTTCCTTTAAGATCAGGCACAAGACAAGGATGTCCACTCTTACCACTTGTATTCTACATAGGGCAGGAATTTCTTTGACATCAGTTGTTACATTTTCTAGATCTATCTTTTCAGGCAGGGGAAACAGAAGCAAAATTAAACTATTAGGATTCACAAAACGAAAACAAAAACTCCACACCTTTTGCACAGATAAAGAAATTATCAAGTGAAAGGGCAACCTACCAAATGGGAGAAGTTATTCACAAATGATATACCTGATAAGGGATTAATATCCAAAATATATAAAGAAGTTATACAACTCAATATAAAAAAAATCCAATTAAAAAATGGGCAGAGTATGTGAACAGACATTTTACCAAAGAAGAAATACAGATGGCTAACAGACACATGAAAAGAGGCTAAACAGGACAAATCGTCAGAAAAATCCAAATCAAAACCACAAGAAACTATTACTATAAATCTGTCAGAATGGTTAGAATCCAAAGACAAGACATATCAAGTGCTGGTGAAGATATTGAGAAAAAGGACCCTTGTCCACTGTTGAGAAGAATGCAAATTGGTCTAACTACTCTGGACAAAAGTATGGATGTTCCTCAAAAAATTAAACATAGAAATACCATATGACCCACTAATTCTACTACTGGGTATTCTATCCAAAGAACATAAGACCACTAAGTTGAAAAGTATATGCATCTTCATGTTTATTACATCATTTGCAATAGTCAAGATATGAAAGCAACTCAAGCTTCCATCAAGACATGAATAAAAAGTGATGTGTGTACATATGTATATGTATATGCATGTACACACACACACACAAGAATATTACTCAACCCTAAAAAAAGGATGAGATCTTTTCATTTGCAACAGTATGGATGGACATAGGGGATATTATGCTGAGTGAAATAAGTCAGAGAAAGATAAATGCCATAGGATTTCACTTGTATGTGGAATCTAAAAAAATATAAAAATAAATAAAAAGCAGAACTAGATCCAGAAATATAGAGAACTAATGGTTGCCAGAGGGGAGTGGTATAGGGAATGATCAAAATAGGTGAAGGGGAGTGGGTGATACAGACTTCCAGTTAAATAATTAATAAATCTCTGGAATAAAAGGTACAACATAGGGAATATAGTCAATGGAATGTATTCACATTTTATGGCGACTGATGATAGTTACATTTGAGGCAAGCATAGCATAATGTTTAAACTCATTAAATCCCTATACTTAACACCTTAAACTAATGTATAATTGTGTGTCAATTACATTAAAAGTTTTCTTAAAAAATAAAATTAGCCAGTTACAGAAATAGAAAAATGAAAAAGTGTGAAGAAAGCATCAGGACCTATGAGATAATTTTAGTTAAACGAATATACACATTATAGGAGTCCCAGAAGAATAGAGGGAGAAAAAGGGCATAGAGATTATATATAGAAATAGTGACTGAAAACTTCCCAAATCTTAGGGATATTGACATCCATATTCATGAAGCTCAAAAGACCCAAGCAAGATCAACCCAAAGAAAATTATCACAAAACATTACCATCAAATTGTCAAAAGTCAAAGTCAAAGACAATATTGAAAGCAGCAAGAGGAAAGGTACTTACCACATACAAGGGAACCCCCATAAGGCTATAAATAGATTTCTCAACAGAAATTACAGACTAACAGGAGTTGGGTGGTATATTCTAAGTGCTGAAAGAAAATAACTGCTAAATAAGAATACTATATGTGGCAAAGCCATCTTTTAGCAAAGCATGGGCAACAAAAGCAAAATAATAGACAAGTGGAAGAGAATCAAACTAAAAATCTCTGCACAGCAAAAGGAACAACCAACAAAATGATAAGGCAATCCAGAGTATGGTGGAAAATATTTGCAAGCCATACTTCTGATAAGGGGTAATATCTAAAGTACATAAGCAACTCATAACTCCATGATAAGGGAAAAAAAAACTTACTGATTAATAATGGGCAAAATAGGGGGCTCCTGGGTGGCGCAGTCAGTTAAGCGTCCGACTTCAGCCAGGTCACGATCTCGCGGTCCGTGAGTTCGAGCCCCGCATCAGGCTCTGGGCTGATGGCTCGGAGCCTGGAGCCTGTTTCCGATTCTGTGTCTCCCTCTCTCTCTGTCCCTCCCCCGTTCATGCTCTGTCTCTCTCTGTCCCAAAAATAAATAAATAAACGTTGAAAAAAAAATTTAAAAAAAATAATGGGCAAAATAGGGTGAAATTCTACCCACAAAGATGATGTTATTGGAAGGTGGAATATTACAAGATGGACAAGAGTGTAGATGTTCTTCAAAATTAAAAATAGAACTACCCTATCATTCAGCAATTCTACTTCTGGGTATATACCCAAAGGAAATGAAATCATTATCTCAAACAGATATCTATACACTTCTATGTTTATTTTCAGCATTATTCATAATAGCCAATATAATGATTGAACCTAGGTATCCATCAGTGAATGAATGGATATAGAAATATATACCCCATACATATATATGTAGTGGAATATTATTCAGTCAAAAGCAACTTAGATGAAGCTGGAGGATTATGGTAAGTTAAATAAGCCAGATATAGAGACACAAATATTGTAGGGTTTCACTTATATGTGGAGTTTTTAAAAAGTCATACTCAAAAAAGCTGAGAGTACAATGGTGATTAAGAGGTGCTAGATTGTGGGAGAAATGGGAAGAGGTTGGTCAAAGAATATCAGATTTTATTTGTAAGCTGAAAAAGTTCTGGATATATAATCTACAGCATAATCACTATAGTTAATAACACTGTACTATATACTCCATATTTGGAGACTAAATATTAAGTGTTCTCCCCATGCAGACATAAGTAGTAACCATGCTAGGTGATGAATGTGCTAATTACCTTGATTATGGTTATTTCACAATGTGTGTGTGACCGTGTGTATAATCATTACATTGTACATTGAATTTTATACGTCAATTGTACCTTGGTAAAGATAGAAAAAAGAAATCAAAAACATACAAAAAAAGTAAAGGAAAATGAGATTTCAGCAAAACAGAATCAGTTATATAGTCCACAAGTGAAATCACTTAAATTGTGCTATTTGAAAAATACTTGATTTTGTCATAGAGAATAATTCTGAGTGTTAAATACAATGGATAGATTTTATTTGATCTTTTTTTAATTTTACCATATTTTAATTTGCTTTAATTGGTTGTTTTAATTTTATTGTTTTTATTATTCAAAATTGTTTTTACTTTATTTTTACCAAGTAATGAAGAGTAAATATTATTCTTATTATTTTTAATTGAGGACAAGTTATATATGAAAATATACAGCATACATACATACCATTAATAAGATCATAAATTCTTGCAACTGTCTCAGTTTGTTACATTTGTACCACTCTAATTGTTAGCTGTGCACTCTCTGTCTTTCAAAAGTAACATGTTTGGAAAATGAGAACATTTTTTTCAACATTCATTGCAAATAAACTTGATGGTGACTTAGTCTGGCCATTTGTAGCAACATGGATGGAACTGGAGAGTGTTAATGCTAAGTGAAATAAGTCAGGCAGAGAAAGACAGATACCATGTTTTCACTCATATGTGGATCCTGAGAAACTCAACAGAAGACCAGGGGGGAGGAGAAAGGGGGGAAAAAGTTACAGAGAGGGAAGGAAGCAAACCAAAAGAGACTCTTAAATACCAAGAACAAACTGAGGCTTGATGGGGGTTGGGGAAGAGGGCAAAGTGGGTGATGGGCATTGAGGAGAGAACCTGTTAGGATGAGCACTGGGTATTGTATGTTGACAATAAATTACATATAAAAAATTCATGAAATATTGGAAAATTAAATACTATTTTCTTTTTTCTTAATTTAATGTCAAAAGAAAACATGCAAAAATTGAAACCAGTCTCCTTTTTTACACTCTACATAAAAATAAAATTGATTAAATATCTAAATATGAGTCATGAAAACATAAACTCCTATAAGAAAACATAAGTAGTAATTTCTCTGATATCAGCTACAGAAACATTTTTCTAGATAGGTCTCTTGAAGCAATGGAAACAAAAGCAAAATTAAACTATTGAGACTGCATCAAAATAAGAAAAAAAAAACTTTTGCACAGTGAAGAAAATCAACAACAAAAAAAGACAACCTACTAAATAGAATATACCACGAATTATGTATCTGATAAAAGGTAATATTCAAAATATATAAATAATTTATATAACAACACCAAAAAAACCCCACCCCACAAAAATTAATTTAAAAATGGGCAAAGGATCTGAAAACGCATTTTATGAAGAAGACGTAGAGATGGTCAACAGATACATGAAAAAAGTCTCAATATCACTAACCGTTAAGAAAAAGCAAATCAAAATCACAATGAAGTATGATCTCACACCAGTCAGAATGGCTAAAATCAAAACCACAAGAAATAACATGTATTGCTGAGGATGTGGAAGAAAGAGAACACATATGCACTGTTGGTAGGGATGCAAATTGGCATTTGTATTGTGGACAGAAGTATGGATGTTTCTAAAAATTTAAAAATAGATATATGATCCAATAATTCCATTATTGGGTGTTTATACAAAGATGATAAAAACACTAATTTGAAAAGATATATGCACCCCTATGCTATTGCAGCATTATTTATAATAGCCAAGATATGCAAGTAACCCAAGTGTCCATTGATACATGAATGGATAAAGAAGTAATGCACATGCACACACGCACACAAACATGCACACACACTGGAATATTACTTAGCCATAAAAAATGAGAACTTGCCATTGGCAACAACATACATGAATATAATATGTATAATGCTAAGTGAAACAAGTCAAAGACAAATACCATATGATTTCACTCATATTTGGAATTTAAAAAACAAAACAAACCAACAAAGAAAAAAGACAAACAGATTCTTAAATGATGGGAGATGGGGGTGGTGAATGGGTGAAATAAAGGGGATTAAGAATGGTCTTATTATGAATGGCTGCAAATATGGTGGAGTAGGAGAACCCTAAGCTTGCCTTTTCCCATGGATACAACTAGATTACACTCAGCATCAGTGTAAATAATCCAGAAAACAACCCAAAGCCTGACAAAACAACTCCATAACTACAGGTAGAGAAGAGGCTACATTGAAGAAGTTAGAAAGGGTGAGAACACAATTTGGGAGCCAATCAGACCAGGGACATCCACAGTCAGGAGTTAAGGAGGTTACAGAGAAAGACAAAAATCACACTATCACATTGGGGAGACCACATGGGGAAACAAATCCTCATAACATTTGGCTTTGAAATCGAGACAGGCCAGATTTCATGAGTTCTTAAATCGGAGGTACTTAAAGCCTGGAATTTTAAAAATCTGGGGGCTCAGCTCTGGGAGAGCCCAGAGGACATTAGGAAGCTGATTCCTTGACTTTAAGGAGTTGGCATAACAAACAGCATGTGAAGATATAGCATAGAAACAGCAGTTTAAGCAATGCCTGGAAAATATGGGAATGAGGGTTATTTACTCAGAGCATGGCCTGGAGAGGCAGAGATCATGGGGAGACCCCTCCAAAAACAAAGGAGTTGGCAGGTACCATTTCCCTCTCCTATCCCCCCAGCATAAACACAGGTCTTCTTGGGGAAAGCAGAGCAGCCTTGACACTCACTCCTGAACTTGCTTATGCCAAGCCTTGTCCACTCTTCCAACCCCCATAGTTATTTCAGAATATCTGACCTTACCAGTCATGTTTGCCTCAGTCCAGTGCTTTATATACATATCCCAGAAAAACAGTGTAAACCAAACACCTCATCTCCCATTTTACTGGGCTTCAGTTCTGGCAGCAGTGGTGGCAGTAGTGATATATCTCAAGGAGATGAGTTCATACCTTATTAAAATGCACCCCACCCAGCCAGGGACCAAACACTGCTCAAAACAGGCAAAGCGAGCTTTTGCAGATAATAGGACTAAAGGAAAAGCAGCTAGGACTTAACAACAGAACACATGAAACATACATAGGAGATGCTTCCTGAGGTACCAGGCCCTGAAGAACAGGGGAAATGACACTGCAGGTCACTACAAGACCTCTTCATTATAAAGCCATTATCCTCAGGAGCAGGAGCTATATCTGACTTTTTAAAATGTTTATTATTTTTGAGAGAGAGAGGGAGAGAGTGAGTGAGTGAGCACAGTGGGGGAGGAGCAGACAGAGAGGGAGACGGAAGATCTGAAGCAGGCTCTGTGCTGACAGCAAAGAGTCCAACCATGAGATCATGACCTGAGTGAAGCTGGATGCTTAACCGACTCAGCCACCCAGGCACCCCTCTAGCTAACTTTATTAACACACAGAAACAGATACAGAAAGTTAGACAAAAGGAGAAGAGAGAGGAATATGTCCCTAATGAATAAATAGGACCAAATCATAGCAAGAGACCTAAACAAAACAGAGATAAGTAATACGCTTGATAGGTAATTTGAATTGATGATCATAAAGATATTCACTGGCTTTAAAGAAAGAATGGAAGACATCAGTGAGACCCTTAACAAAGAGATAAAAAAGAACCAATCAGAGAAAACACAACAAATTAAACTAAAAATGCATGTAAAGGAATAAATATCAGGCTAGAGGAAGCAGAAGAATGAATTGATGGCTTGGAAGTCAGAGTAATGGATTGTAATCAAGCTGAGCAAATGACTGAGAAAATAATTTGGCAAAATGAGAATAGACTAAGAGAGCTCCTAGATTTCATCAAGCATAATAAAATTCACATTATAAGGAAAGAAGAAAGAAGAAGAGGAGGAGGAAGAAAGAGGAAGAGTAGGAGGAAGAAGAAGAAAAAGAAGAGGAGGAGGAAGAAAAGAAGGAAGAGGAGGAAGACAAGGAGGAAGAAGAGAGAAAAAGGGACAGAAAATTTATTTGAAGAAATAATATCTGAACACTTCCCTAATCTGAGGAAGGAAACAAACATCCAGATCCAGGAAGTACAGAGATTCTCCCCAAAAAACCAACCCAAGGAAGTCTACACCAATACATATAGTAATTAAAATGGCAAAAAGTAACAATAAAGAAAAAAAACCTTAAGGGGTGCCTGGATAGCTCAGTTGGTTAAGTGTCTGACTTTGTTTCAGGTTATGATCTCACAGTTCATGTGTTTGAGCCCTGCATTGGGCTCTGTGCTGACAACTCAGAGCCTGGGACCTACTTTGGATTCATTCTCTTTCTGTCTGTCTCTTTCTGCCCCTCCCCCACTCATGTTCTCTCTCAAAAATAAATAAACATTAAAAAAATTTTAAGGAAAAAAAGGCAATAAAAGAATGCAGTTACAAAAAAGGGTGAGCCCATAAGGCTATCAGCTGATTTTTCAGCAGAAACTGCAGGCTAGAACTGTGTTGCATGATATATTCAAAGTGCTTGGGGCGCCTGGGTGGCCCAGTTGGTTAAGCGACCGACTTCGGCTCAGGTCATGATCTCGCAGTCCGTGAGTTCCAGCCCCGCGTCGGGCTCTGTGCTGACATCTCAGAGGCTGGAGCCCGTTTCAGATTCTGTGTCTCCCTCTCTCTGACCCTCCCCCATTCATGCTCTGTCTCTCTCTGTCTCAAAAATAAATAAACATTAAAAAAAAAAGTACTGAAAGGGCATTTTCAACAAAAAAGAGTACTCTACCCAGCAAGGTTATCATTCCAAATAGGAGACAAACAAAAACTAAAGGAGTTTATGACCATTAAAACAGCACTATAATAAATATTAAAGAGGTCTCTTTAGTGTAAAGAAAAGACTATAAATGAGAATATGAAAAATAAATATATCTGTAAAAAATAAGTCAAGGGAATTCACAAAAGGATATAGTATATGACACTATATACCTATGGTGGGGAAGGTAGTAAAACTGGGATCAAACTTAAGCAACCATCAACTTGATATAGACTGACACATGAAGAAGGTTTTATATAGAAGCATAATGGTGACCACAACTCAAAAACCAGTAATCGATAAGCAAAGACTAAAGAGAAAGAGATCCAAATGCATTAGTAAGGAAAACAGCTAATTATAAAAGGCAGAAAGAGAAGAAACAGAAAAACTATAGAAACAACCACAAAGTAAGTAACAAAATAGCAATAAATACATATCTATCAATAATTATTTGATGGGGCGCCTGGGTGGCTCAGTCGGTTGAGTGTCTGACTTCGGTTGAGGTCATGATCTCACGGTTTGTGTGTTCGAGCCCCGTGTCGGGCTCTGTGCTGACAGCTCAGAGCCTGGAGCATGCTTCGCATTCTGTGTCTCCCTCTCTCTCTGCCCATCTCCTACTCGCACTCTGTCTCTCCACAATAAATAAATGTTAAAAAAAAATTAAAAAAATAATTATTTGAATGTAAATGCACTAAATGCAACAATCGAAAGACATAGGATGTCAGAGTGGATAAAAAAACAAGATCCATCCATATGCTGCCTACAAGTAACTTGTTCCAGACATAAGCCACCTGCAGATTGAAAATTAAGGGGTGGAGAAACGTTTACCATGCAAATGGTATCAGAAGAAAGTTGAGGTAGCAAAAATATATCGTACAAAATAGACTTAAAAACAAAGACTGTCACAAGAGACAAAGCCACTATATAATAATAAAAGGGATAATCCCACAAAAAGTTATTACAATTGTATATATTTATGCAACCAACATGGAAACACTCAAATATATAAAATAGTTAGTAGAAAACATGAAGCAACAAATTGATAGTAATACAATAGAAGTAGGGGACTTTTACACCCTATTTATAGTAATGGACAGATAATCCAAACAGAAGATCAAAAAAGGAGTACCTTAGAATGATACACTGGAACAGATAGACTTAACAGATATATTCAGAACATTCCATCAGAAAACAATAAAATACAGTTTTTTTCAAGTGCACATGGAAAATTCTCTAAGATAGATCACATATAAGGCCACAAAACAAATCTCAACAAATTCAAAAAAATAAAAATCATTTCATACATCTTTTCTGACCACACTATGAAACTAGAAATCAACCACAAGAAAAAGTCTAGAAAAATAACATATATAAGTAGGTTAAATTATATTCTAAAAAAATACATTGAATGGGTTAATCAAGAAATAAAAGAAGAAATGGAAAATTACACAGAAACAAATGAAAATGAAAAACACAACAGTAAGAAATCTCTGGGATAAAGCAAAAGTGGTTCTAAGAGGGTAGATTATAGCAATACAGGTCTTTGTCAAGAAGCAAGAAAAAACTCAAGTGAACAAGAGAATCTCAAGTGAACTTTATACTTAACAGAGCTAGAAAAAGAACAAACAAACCCAAAATTAGCAGAAGGAAGAAAATAGTATAGGTTAGATCAGAAATAAATGACATGGAAACAAACAAAAAATAGAAGAAATCAATGAAACTAGGAGCTTGTTTTGAAAAGATCAACAAAATTGATAACCCCCATTAAAACTCATCAAAAAACGTGAGTCAAATAAGAAAAATCACAAATGAGAAAGGAGAACCAACAAGAACACCACTGAAATGCAAACAGTTGTAAGAGAATATTATGAGAAATTATATGCCAACAAATTGGACAAACTAGAATAAATGGATAAATTCCTAGAAACATATAATGTACCAAAAGTGAAGCAGGAATAGAAAATCTGAACAGACTGATAACTAGCAAAGAAATTGAATAAATAAATTAAAAAAAAACTCCCAGATGGAATAAGAGACAAATTCTACCAAACATTTGAAGAGAGTTAATACCTATTCTTCTCAAACAATTACAAAAAAAAACCAAACAAACAAAAAAAAAAAAACACGAAGGAAAAATTCCAAATTCATTCTATGAGACCAGCATTACTCTGATAACCAAACCACATAAAAACACTGCCAAAAAAGAGAACAACAGATCAAATTTCTGATAAACATAGAAGCAAAATCCCTCAACAAAATACTAGCAAACTGAATCCAACAATACATTAAAAAAATCATTCACTACAATCAACTGGTATTTACTCCTGGGTTGCAAAGATGGTTCAATATTCACAAATCAATCAATGTTATATATCACATCAATAAGAGAAACTCTAAAAAAGATACATTTATTTTAATAGATTCATAAAAAGCATTTGACAAAGTACAACATCCATTCACAATGAAAACCCTTAACAAAGTAGGTTAAAGAGAACCTAAACATAATAAAGGCCTTGTATAAAGAGCTCACAGCAAACATCATACTCAATGGGGGAAAAACTGAGAGCTTTTCCCCTAAGGGTAGAAACAAATCAAGAATGTCTACTCTCACTACTTTTATTCAACATAGTACTGGAAGTCCTAGCAACAGCAATCAGATAATAAAAGGAAATAAAATCATCCAAATTAGTAAGGAAGAAGTAAAACTTACACAATTTGCAGATGACATTATACCATATATAGAACACCCTAAAGATGCCACCAAAAAACTACTGGAACTGATACACAAATTCATTAAAGTCACAGGATACACAATCAATGTACAGATATATGATGAATTTCCATACACTAAAAATGAGGCATCACAAAGGGAAATTAAGAAAACAATCCCACTTACAATTGCACCAAAAATAATAAAGTGCCTAGGAATAAACTTAAGTGGTAAAAGACCTATAACTCTGAAAACTATAAAACTTTAATGAAAGAAATTAAAGATGACACAAAGAAATAGAAGGACATTTCATCCTCATGGATTGGAAGAACAAATGCCATTAAAATGTGTATACTACCCAAGCAATCTACAAGTTTAATGCAATCGCCACTGAAATACCAGTAGCATTTTTCACAGAACTAGACCAAACAATCCTACAAGTTGTATGGAACCACAGAAGACCCCAAGTAGCCAGGGCAATCTTGAAAAAAACAAAACTGGAGGTATCACAAATTCAAGTTATACTGCAAAGCTGAAATAATCAAAACAGTGTGGTAGCAGCACAAAAATAGACACATAGATCAATATAACAGAATAGCAAACCCAGATATAAACCAACATATATATGGTCATTAATCTGAAAAAGTAGGAAAAAAATTGCAGTGGAAAAAAGACAATCTTTTCAACAAATGGTGTTGGGAAAACTGGACAGCTACATTCAAAAGAAGGAAACTAGACCACTTTCTTACACAATACACAAAAATAAACTCCAGGTGGATTAATGATCTAAATGTGATACCTGAAACCGTAATCCTGGAAGAGAACTCTGGCAGTAATTTCTTTGACATTGGCTGTAGCAACATTTTTTTTCTAGAGATCACCTTACACCTGTAAAAATGGCTAAAGTTAAAAACATGAAAAAAAACCCCAATCATTAGCAAGATTGTGAAGAAAAAGGAACCTTCTTGCACTTTTGGTGGGGATGCAAACTGGTAAAGCCACTGTGGAAAACAGTATGGAGTTTTTTCAAACAGTTAAAAATAGAACTACCCTATGATCCAGTAATTCCACTACTGGATATTTACCCAAAGAATACAGCACACTAATCCTAAGGGATACATGTACCCCTATGTTTATTGCAGCATTATTTATAATTGCAAAATTATGGAAAATGCCCATATCCTTCAATAGATGATTGTATAAAGAAGATGTGGTATGGTTGTGTGTGTGTCTGTGTGTGTGTGTGTGTGTGTGTGTATGCATACATCTATACACACACAATAGAATATTATTCAGCCATTAAAAAGAATGAAATTACGGGGCGTCTGGGTGGCTCAGTCGGTTAAGCCACTGACTTCGGCTCAGGTCATGATCTCGTGGTCCGTGAGTTCAAGCCCCGCGTCGGGCTCTGTGCTGACAGCTCAGAGCCTGGAGCCTGTTTCAGATTCTGTGTCTCCCTCTCTCTGACCCTCCCCCATTCATGCTCTGTCTCTCTCTGTCTCAAAAATAAATAAACGTTAAAAAAAATTAAAAAAAAAAGAATGAAATCTTGCCCTATGCAATGACTTGGATACAACTAGAGAGTATAATGCTGAACAACCTAAGTTAGAGAAAAATACCCTATAATCTCACTCATATGTGGAATTCAAGAAAGAAAACAAAACAGAAAGAGTGAGCGAGCAGGAAACAAATTCTTAATTACAGAGAGCAATCTGATGGTTACCAGAGGGGAGGGGCTAGGGGAATGGCTAAATAGGTGATGGGGTTTAAGGAGTACACATGTCATGATGAACATGATGATGATTATGTAGGAAAGTGTCAAATTACTATATTGTACACCTGAAACTAATAGAACACTGTATGTTATCTATACTGGAATTAAATCAAAAGAGTACATTTATTGTGATAAGCACTGAGCAATATAAATAATTGTTGAATCATTACATATTCATCTGAAATTAATACAATACCATATGTGAATTGTATGTCAATAACAACCAGATAAACAGTATTGGAAGATTAAATGCTATTTTATTTTTGCTTAAGTGAATGTTACAGGGGAACTTACATTGCAGATGCAACTTATTTGGTTTTATAGTTCCCAGGTGTTAAGTTTATTTTCCTTGATTTATATGATTTTACTGAAATATAAATCAGAACTATATCCATTGTGGATACCATCATACTATATCATTAAACAGACAGATGGTATGTTTCTTTTTAAACATTAGAGATAATACCCTATACACAATGGGAAACATAAGTTCAATGGCTTCATTAAAAATAATTAAAACATTAAATACAACACTGCTTAAAGGAATCAAAAGTTTTATAAATATTGTGTGCTTATTTGGGATTGTAAAACAGACTCTGAAATGAAGTTCACTCTTCAAAAGTAGTCATTGGAATATGTTTACATATTGTATAAATGTTTAATAAGTATACAAGTTCTCACTTTCAAAATGTTGAATTTATAACTCTGTAACCAATGAAGATATTAATTTATGTTCTCCATGTAGCAAACATTTGGAAAGGAAAAACTGAAGTGTGATTTTTTTTCTACTCTTAGAAAAGCATTAAAAGATTTCAACTGCTAAGTTTAAATTCTTTATGTCTGAATGGTGTTGATTGTATTTTTCTGTACCAAAATCTGTAGATTTTTCAAGGAGGGCTACACTGCTCTAACTCCTCCCAGCTTACTTTTAGTTGAAAGTCTTCAAGTATGGAAGTTATCAGCCACTCATGATGTGTCTTTAATGCCTTTGGTGGTGGGTAGTTGCTTTCTGTTGGCTACCACACCACTTTATGCCCTACATCTTGATGCAATAATCTTTTGGATCCTAAAGGGCTTGCGATGTCAAAGGAGCAAAATCTTCTGGTTTCAAAACTCCATGCAGTTTGCAGGTTGCAGAATTCTACACAGTAGTTAGTGCACATTCCCATGTGTGGTGCTATAAATCAAAACATTCTGTAGAGTACATCTGCAAACTTTGGAGTATAGGGAAAAAAGAAGCTTTTAAATAAGTAATAACAGTAGGTGACAACAGCATCTGAATTATACATGAGTCCTGGGTAGCTTTTCAATGGCATCAGCTTTGCTGGAAATCCAAATAGGAAGAGTTAATTTTCTTCACACTGATATTTTAAAAAAGTATAAATTATGTGTCACTTTGGTTTCCCTTCCCATATTAGAATTTATCAGTTTGACACCTTATTTGCCTTCTAGTGACTAGTACAGTTATTCCCCATCCTGTTGCCTTTATACAGATGCAGTCTTCCATACAAGGTCTCCATTTTTTTCTAACAAGATTTTTATTATGCTGATTTCCTAGCTATGTGGTATGTGGATGAAAAAGGACTTGGAAAGGTGGAATCCAAACTAAGATATGAAGTAAATTCAGTCTAAACCATGAAGTGCACAAACCTGTGTCCTCGAACAGGGCAAGCAGTTCACTATCAACTGAAGGAGCGGTGTCCTCATCTTTGTTTACAAGGAAACCCACTAATGAAGAGAACCATCACTTTCTAAAAGTTCATCACCTTCACCCACCTGCCTTAAAGTCAGTTTGAGGCAGAGAGAGATAAACAGATGTAGGGGAAGTGGTGGGAGAGGGCACTTCAGAGAGAGGAGGAACGGTCTACAAAACTCAAATTGCCTTTACAACTTTCACTTCTGCTTCCATTTTTCTCAATCTTTTCTTCTGGTTATTACAATAATTAAATATTTTTTACATGATTTTCATCTCACAGTAAGGAATTTGTTTGGGATGATTTCTAAGAACCCCAGAAAACACACTAATTTATCCAAATCAAAAGAACCATCCTTATGCAACTGAATTTTCAAAATATGGCATAGAGATATTGATTCTTTAAGAGAAACACCTGAAGGCAACATTCCTGGCTTTCCATAAATATAGTGATCCTGATGGAATTTTAGAACCCACATTACTCATGATTATTCAAATGGTAACATCTTGATTTTAGAAATAGTCCATCCAGCTAGTATTCCAAAGAGTGTACTAGAGAGACCCCCCCCCCTTTTTTTATAACTCAAAGTCTTTTATCTGACTGTTGTGTCATCACAAACCTTCATTTGATCTGCTCAGTTCAGGAATTTCCACACATTTGATCCTCAACACCACAAATATAACTAAAATCAAAATCTCCTCTCAACCCAGAAAAAATATTCATGAACACAAAAGAGAAAGAAAACATATTTTTTTATTCAAATAGGCATTAAACCATGTGATATGCATCATAGGCAATCTACTAAGAGATTGCAAAAACAGAAATATTACCCTTTTATTTAGGCAGATACAACTAATAACATGTTTTCAAAATCAACAGTAACATAGCAAGAGGACTTAATACGTAACAAGTTAGTTGTTACATAATAAGAGGACTTGATATACCATTTGTCACACACAGTTTATTCTAAATTGATAACTGGGGTTATCATCTGTGCTAGCTAATTGGCTTTATCCATAGGAAATGAAAATTCTCCTATTTTTATAACTGGAGGTAGTTTTGGATTCTGGATTGAGATGGCCACCAAATTTAGACTTCTAGCCTCCCACTGAAATGAGGTAATAGGAGCACAATCTCCCTTGGTAATATTTTAGAGATGGTCTTCAAGTCCTTGAGAAAGTCATTCCTGGGTTGCAACACTGGTAGAAGTTTTGTGAAAATATTTACATATCAAAGAGGGCAGAGAAGGAATTTACAATTGAAATCTTTTAAAAGTAAGTGCCTTAAAAGAAGAGGACAGGGAACTCTGTGGTTAGGTCTGGGTGAAAAGGAAGTCAGGGACCTAAAGTCAGGAAGAAACCTGTCTAAGTTGAGAAACATTAAAGACCTTGTGGGCATAGGCATCCTTGTACTTTAGCATCTTTTTGTGCAACCTAGAGTTATTTTCTAGGTATTTTATATTTTAGTCATTTTTTATAGAAATAAATTATTTTTATCCTGATTTTCAAAGTTTTCTCAAAGCAATTATAATGTTGATATGAATCTAAGCCTAATAACATAGTATCTTTACTTACTTTTTATTTTTGGTGTCACCCATTTCTTGGGCAACACCTTCCTTTAAGTAAAAGTAGAGCCAGAAATTAGACTAAGATTGACATGCTATCTGTATAGTAAAAATTGATACCCAAAAAGAGTGTCACATTTTCAAAGTAGAAATTAATTAAAAGTCAGAAATCACAAAAATCAATCTAGATATGTTTCATAAAGTAATTAAAACTATCATTAAAATGTTTGTATCTCTGTTTTTCTAACCCCAAAATACCTTGCTCTTTTTCAATACATACTATCTAAATGTATTTTGTTCTATGGTTGAAAATAATTCAGGTAAGCCTCACTTAAGTTTATGTATGTAATAAAGGAAGTGGAGCTTAAATATTTTTATTTCTAAAATTAAAAAAAATGTTTTAAGAGAGACTGAGTTTATTTCATTGACTTAGTCATTTTTTCCCACGATAACTTTTAATTATTTTATTTTGAATTTAGTTTTCCTTTAAAATTCCTCACATTTGGAGTGACATCACCATGATAGTAATATAGGTTTATCTTAACTTTGTTCCCCCTCAGAACAGTTCGTGGACATGAACAGGAACATAAAGATGAGGCTAAAGCATTCCCCTGCATCAGAGAGACCAAAAAAGACTGAATTAGACACATAAGAGAAGAGTTTATACGCTGACAGAATTGCCTATCACCAAGGCTGGCACAGTACTATGTCAAGAATTCATTCCTGAACCTACAGTTCCTCTAGGGTAAAAGAGACCAAGGTGGACCTCCATTTCCCTCAGCATTGTGGGTCACTTCTAGGGAGCTCACACTTTGGTCTCACCCCATAGGGATTACAATGAAATCTATAGGGTTTGACCTCAGAATCTAATTGTGATGAGGAGATGGGAGAAACTTGCAACAACCAGCACTTTGATCGTGGCAGACCAAGTTCCTACCTGCAGTGCCCAAGCAGTAGTCCCAACCAGCAGCTTTGATTATCTGCAGAGCAAAGTCAGGGATACAGTTTGACCAGGGAACCCAGCAGTGTGCAAATATGTCTGATATGGGTTCTCAAAGAGCTATTTGGCTCTGGAATCTGGTCTGTCCCTGTCTAGCAGGGACTACACTGGCCTACTATCAGTGTAGTTTCTAGCCCCATGTAGCTAGAAAAGGTGGCAACACCTGGAATCTGCATATCTCAGAAATCCTCCAGAAGAGAGTAAGGTGGACAGAACTAGTCACCTTCAGGGCAAAGCCTGTGGCAATGTTTGTCCAGGGAACTTGGGGCATGGGCTAGTTTGATTGAATACCACACCAGGCTTGGAGATGGTTCACCCACTACACCCAGGCAGGGAAACTGATTCATAGCCCTGCCCATTTATGAATATAGCTTTCAGCCTGCATGACCAGGCAACCTATTAAAACAAATAGAAAACTATATGATCCATTCAACACCCTTGCTCACAGTGGCACTCAAATAGAAAGCACAGTTTGCGGCTTTTTCCAACTGTGCAGCAGAACTGGTGGCCTAGTCTGGGCAGGGGATTTGGTGTACAATCTTGGATAAACAGGGCCTTCACACAAGCTATGCAGGCCCTAGACCCCATCCTGCTGTTCTGCCAGGACAAGAAAACTAAATCCCAGCCCCATCTAATGTGAAATATAGCACCCAAATATAAACATGACCATCTGGTTAGTTTTATCATAGAACCCAGGCAACAACAGAGATGACATTATAGCTTTTCTTGGGTGGGAAACCAAGCTAGCAGTCCTATCGAACTGTCTTGTGCCAGTAGCAGCCCCCACACCCTGACCTTAGAGCTCAGTGGCCTCACTCAAACAATTGGCCCTGAGAGCAAGCTCCACTAGCAGACATGTCTAGACACAAACTCAGCTGATCGTTATGTACTGTCTCTGCCAAAGTGAACCAGTAACATCCAACAAAGAAGGTTTACTCAAATTTGCAGATACCAATGTAAAGAATTAAGAATAAAAGAAAAATGGATAACCATCATATGACCAAAGAAACTAATAAAGCTCCAAAAGTGACCCTAAAGAAATGGAAATCTATGAATAATCAAAATATTCAGAAAGATCCACATTAAGAAATGTAATAAAATAGAAGACTGCAAGGACAGAAATTAAATAATATCAGAAAAACAATCCATGAGCAAAACAAGAAGTTCAGCAAAGGAATAGAAACAATGAAAAAAAAAAAACTGGAAATTTTAGAAGTAAGACATAGAATGCCCACAGTGAAGAATTCAGTAGGGAGTTTGAAAGCAAGCTCAACCATACAGAAGAAAGAATCAGTCACTGAGAGAATGAGGCATTTGAAATAATCCAGGCAGAGGAGCAAAAAGAAAAAAAAAAGAATAAAAAACAGTTAAAAGCCAAAGTACTTATAGAACATGATTTAAAAAATTCACATTATGAGAATTCCAGAAGAAGGAGACCAAAGGACAAAATTACATTTAAAGCAATAATGACTGAAAATTGCCCCAACCTGGGGAAAGAAACAGAAATTCAGATACTTAAGGCCAAGGGATACAAAATACATTCAACCCTATTTTAGGTTAAACCCAAATGTGGCTATTCCATGACAACACTGTATGTTAATTAACCTGAATTTAAAGAATAATAAAAATTAAATGTGGCTACACAAAAGCAAAATATAATTAAATTGTCAAAAGTCACTGAAAAATTTTGAAGACAGAAAGAAAATATAGACTTAACACATAGGAAAAACCTTATAAAACGATCAGTAGAATTCTCAACAGAAATATTTCATACCAGTAGATAATAAGATGATATATTTTGGAACAAACCAAAAAAAAAGTCTCACCAAGAATTCTATACCCAGCAAAACAGTCCTTCAGAAATGGAAAGTAGAGTTTCCAACATGTAGAAAAGCTGAGGGAGTTCATCACCACTAGACCCACCTTATAAGAAATTCTAAAGGGAACTCTCTGAGGGGTAGTAAAATTACACTAATTTTATCATAAAAACATCAAAAGGTATGATAAAAACTCACTAATAATGGTAAACGGGAAGTCCAAGTTAGATTCTATAATATGGTAATGGTGGTGTTCAATTCAATTACAATTCCAGTTTAAAAGTCAAAAATAAATATAAATAAAGTCACATAATGATAAAGGAGTCAGTTTATCAGGAATGTATAATAATTATAAATATTTATGCACTCAGCATTAGTGTAACTATATATATATATTTATATGTTTATTTATATATTATATATATATATATATATATATATATATATATATATATATAAAGCAAAACTAACATAGTTAAAAGGCAACATAAACAGCAACACAGTAAGAGTTGGGGACTTTAATACCCGCTGTAAACAACTGATATCATAAAAAAGAGAATCAATAAGAAAACAGTGGATTTGAGCAAAACTATAGAGTAAATATACCTAACAGACATATACAAATATTTTGTCTGAGCAACAAAATACTTATTTTCATCAAGAACATATGTTAGGCACAAAACAATCTTAAAAAAATCAAGAAGACTGAAATCCTACTAAGTATCTTTTCTATTTTCATTACATATTCAGAGATCAATAACTAGAGAAAAACTAGAAAATTTAAAAATACATGAAAATTAAAAAAACACTCTCATTAGAAACCAATGGATCAAAGAAGAAATTAAGGAAGAAATAAAAAAGGTATCTTAAGAAAATTAAAATGGAAATAAAACATACCAAAACACATGGAATGTAGAAAAAAGTTCTAAGAGGGAAGTTTTTAGACATAAGAACATTGAACGATAACAAAGATTTCAAACAACCTAACTATATGCCTAAAGAAACTAGAAAAAGAAGACACCAAATTAGCAGAAGGAAGAATATAATAAAGATTAGATCAGGAATAAATACACAGAGGGTAGGAAAAAAATAAAGCAAGATTAACAAAATAAAGAGTTTTGTTTTGAAAATATACACAAAATTGACAAATGTTAGCAAGACTAACCAAGAAAAAAGAAAATTTAAGTCAAAAAATTATAAATGAAAAAGAATACATTACAACTGATACCAGAGAAATACAAAAGTTCATAAAAGCCTTCTGACTTCTTTCCCAAAGAAGTTATACAAAATGACAATAAGTACATAAAAGGATGCTAACTAATCATTAGGTAAATGTAAATCAAAACCACAATAAGATATCGTTTCATGCCTTTTAGAATGGCTATCAATAAAACAAAAAGAGGTAATAAATGCTGGAGAAGATGTAGAAAAAAAGGAAACCTGTGGACTGTTGGAAATGTAAACTGGTACAGCTGTCATGGAAAACCGTATGGATGTTTCTCATAAAATTAGAAATAGAACTACCATATGATCTAGCAATTCTGCTTTTGGTAATATACCCAAAGGAAACAAAAACACTGTGTCAAGGAGATATTTGCATCTCCATGTTCATTGCTGCATTATTCCCAGTAGCCAAGATCTGGAAACAACCTAAGTGACCATCAATGGAGGAATGAATAAAATACTTGAGATACACAAACACATACACACACATATGAGATCTATATGCACACCCACATATATATACATATGCTATTTTAAAAAAATTAATGTTTATTCATTTTTGAGAGAGACAGAGACAGAGAGAGAGAGAGAGAGAGACAGAGAAACAGACACAGAGACAGAGTGTGAGTGGGAAAGGAGCAGAAAGAAAGAGGGAGACACAGAATCAGAAGCAGGCTCCAGGCTCTGAGCTGTCAGGACAGAGACCAATGAGGGGTTCGAACTTACAGACTGTGAGCTCAAGACCTGAGCTGAAGTCGAACACTTAACTGACTGAGCCACTCAGGCACCCCTATAATACCTGTGCTTTTTCAAAAAAGTATTCTGGTGATTGATGGTGGTAATTGTGGAGGATATACATGTTTGGGGCAAGGACTATATGGGAAATCTTTGCATCTTCCTCTCAAATTTTTTGTAAACTTAAAATTGATGTAAAAAATAAAATCATTAAAAAATGCACAAAAACACATGCTACCCAATGTTCTTATTTACCTATTTGATCATACTTATCTTACATATTATCTCATTCTTTAAGTTATTTTGCATTATAATCATAATATAATCAATGAAAACAAAATGCATATGGGCAAATTAACCACTAACAAATTTAAATACTTATTATTTTTATATAATAGATTATATAATAATTGAATATCTAAATTTTATTATTTCATACCTATTTTGAGATATACTATCATAAACATAAAATATTGAAATTATTTCCAATAGAAATAAAATAATATGTGTAATTTCTTCTATCCTTCAACGATACATCTGAGAAAGGAGGTAAAAAGGCTATTAATATTTTATTTGAATATTTGTCAAGTAAGAAAAACTAAAATAGTTGAAAAATTTTTTCATGCTATTTTTCCATCCAAAGCATGGTAAATACTTTATTTTAGTCCATAAATGTAGCAGTGTTGTTTTAAAATTGTTACTTACAATTTTTCTTCTAACTAATAACACCTAAACCTGGCTAAGGTTTTAAGGGAAAATATTGTACTCAGCTCTGCTACAACTAAAATACTTGAATACATATGTTTCCTCAAGCATAGCATTAAAGCAATTGCTCTGTGAGACTCAGAAATCTATAGAATTGTCACAAATGTCCTAAGTGCAGCATTATGAAAATACTGTATTTTACTAAATGGAACCATAAGACTTCCTGCAAGTCTTAACCTCTGTTAACAGAATTATTTTTAGATCGAAAGTAATTTAGAACATGTTTTGACATCTTTTTTTAATAATTACAGATATGTAAAGTCTGAATGCTATTGCAGGCAAATAAATTAATTAAAATATTATAACTAGTTTGAGCTAATATTTGACAGTTTTCATTATCCATGCAGGAATCCTTTATTATTTTCATGTGTGTCATTTCTGGTTATAGTTATAATAAAGCTACACTGCAGTAATTTTTCCTCACATTTGTGATAATGATGTATTACTTTGCTTTCTTAAAGCATTTACATTCTGAACATCATTCTTTATGACTTTCTATGAGATACCAAAAATGTTTTCTTTTTGGTACCCTACTGATTTTAACAACATGCTTCTCCCACTCAATAATTGCTTTGTCTCACAAGTTTTAATAATAAAAATTTATTACTGAACTTTTTCCTAGCTGCTATGTACTTCAAGGAAGGTTTCGCCTCTCATCATTGTCCTTTACTGATCCCTGGCAGTAACATTTAAGAGGACTATTTTTAACCTTTTACTTTCTGTACCTTTCCATTTCTCTCTTTCTTCTCCAGCTTTTTTCCATTCTAAATATTTTTAAAATACAGCTCTAGGTACCCAGCTCATAAAATCATCTTCAAACTCTACCATTCCAGAAAAAAAAAATATTAACCATTAATCAAGTAGATTAATCAAACTAATAACTAATACATTATAGTACGCTGTTACTTAGGTCACTGTCAACGAATTTCCCAGTGCTTATTCCCTTTTCTAGTCCCCTATCACACTGATTCTAGTTGCTTCAAGTCTGTTTCAACAATAGAATATAGTAGAAGTTATACTGGGCCAGTTTTGTGGCCAGAACTTAATTGTCTTAGATACTACTGTCTTTTCTCTCTTTTTTTTTTTCCCCGTTAGCAATACTTTGTCTAGGAGTACTCTCTCTTATAGTCCTGAGCCACCTGGAATGAAGTCCAGTAATCTCCCTTGGTAAAGAAGAAACTATGTCAAGAAGCCCTGGAGAATAAAATACTATAGAGAAAAAAAAAAGAGAAGAAAATAAATGTCCAAAGAAACAGTAAGGTACCAGAAATGCAGCACCAGCTACAGATCCAGTTGTTATGTTATTCTGTATTAGGCACTCCAAGAGCAACCAATAAAAGATCTGCTCCAAGCTGTCTGTGACCAAGCTAGCCCAATGAATCATGGTATATAACAGCAACAGATAACTGGCAGTGTTTGGTACCTAAAAGCAGACTGCTGACATAAAAAAATTTCTTAACTCCGTGGCTCTGTGTTTGTGAAGAGGGGTTGAGAAGAGTGTCAAAGTCTCAAAAAGATGGTTGAAGACTTGAAAAACAGTAAGTAAACAGTTATTCACATCTGGAAGAATGAAGACTCAAGAGATGTACTGGAAGAACGATTGGCAAAACTGTAACTCAGAGTAATAGGCAATATAGAAAGGCAAACTAATGAATTTGTGAATCAGCAAAGGAGACTAGAGTGTCAACAAGCTCATGGAGAAAAAGATAATCTTTTTTTTTAAATGCTCAGTTTTCAGATATAATTTAAAGGCAACAAAGAGTCCAGAGCTTCCTTGGTACTAAAATACAACCATTCTTTTAAATTTTTTTTTCCAACGTTTTTTATTTATTTTTGGGACAGAGAGAGACAGAGCATGAACGGGGGAGGGGCAGAGAGAGAGGGAGACACAGAATCGGAAACAGGCTCCAGGCTCCGAGCCATCAGCCCAGAGCCTGACGCGGGGCTCGAACTCACGGACCACGAGATCGTGACCTGGCTGAAGTCGGACGCTTAACCGACTGCGCCACCCAGGCGCCCCATTACAACCATTCTTTATTCAGAGCCTGCCTCTACAGAAAACAAGAATCTCCATGAAGCCAATGGCTTCTAGAAAAATATCAAACCTATGGTTCTGATTGTAAGTATAACGTTAGGGTAAAGTTCAAACAAAGGGTATCGCTGTAAGATCCTTGATTAGACTCCGGAGAGATTTAAGAGAGTACTTTATAGATTCCGTTAGATGCAAAGACATCTAAGAATATTAAAAGCATATCCTCTAACACTCCAACTACATAGCTGGGATTCTAAAATTCTTCAGGGCACTATCCCACAGCACCTTGACTCATATAGCCCAAAGTATACCACTGGTATAGTAATAGAGTATTCCATACCCTATTAGTTTGTGTACTACTTTCTGGGAACAGGTAAAGCAAAGTGTCTTTTAAGCAATTAGGTTAATATAGTAATATAAATAAAGAAAAAATTTATCAATTGTTAACTTGAGAATGTTTCTTACTATTAAAAGATAACACAGGTTCTGGTAAAAGATGGCAATACAGGAAGATACAAAATTCACCTCCTCCCATGGACACATCAAATCTACAGAGACATGTGGAATAATTTCCTCTGGGAGAGCTAGCTAAATGACTTCTACACATTGGACAAATGAAAAAAAAATCAAAATTGTAGGGGAGATTGAGACACAATCTTGCCATAAAACACAGCTTTATGTGTTCCAAACTAAAAACAAACAACAACAACAACAACAACAACAAAAACATAAAAAAATAAAGTTTTTGATAAAATGGAGATAGGTAATTTACTTGATAAACACTTCAAAAATAAGTCATATAGATGGTCACTGAGCTGAGAATACTGTGTGAACATAGTGATACTTTTTAAAAAAGATAGGAACTACAAGGAAGCATCAAATAGAAGTCACAGAATTAAAGTATACCATAACCTGATCTAAAAAGTACAATAGAGTGTTTCAACAACAGACTAGATGAATCAGAAGAAACAATCTGTGAACTTGACGACAATGCAGAGGAACTTACCCAGTCAGAACAGGAAAAAAAAAAAAAAAAGTGAGAAGAGAGAAAATAGCTTAATGGATTTATGAGACAACATCAAGCAGACCAATACTCACATTATAGGGGTCCCAGAAAGAGAAGGGAGAAAGGGGCAGAAAACTAATCCTAAGAAATAATGGCTGAAAACTTTCCTATTCTGGGAAGGAAACAAACTTCCAGATCCAGAAAGCCTAGAAAATTTCAAATAAGATGAATGCAAAGTGACCCACACAAAGACATACACGTTATAGTTAAAGTTGTAGTTAAAAGTTAAAGACAAGGAGAGAATTGTGAAAGTATCAGGAGAAAACAACTTGATACAAACAAGGGAACTCACATAATGTTGTCAAACATATGCTTTAGCAGAAAATTTCAATACAATATGCCACACACTTCTGGCTTGCAAAGTGCTGAAGGAAAAAGCTGCCAAGAAAGAATATTCAACTGGCAAAGATTTTCTTCAAAATTGAAGAAGAGTTGAAAAGCTTTCCAGATAAGCAAAGGCTGAAGAAGTTCACTACCACAAAGAGAGGAAGATGGTGTAGAGTAGGAGGACCCTAGGTTCACCACATCCCACAAATACAATTAGATGACTAATCATCTTAAATACCTGAGAAATTGACCTGAAGACTGTCAGAACAAGCTCCACAACTAAAGGTAGGGCACAGGTCACATTGAAGAAAGTTGGAAGTGTGGAGACACAGTTTGGTAGAGAAACAGATCATGCCTGCTGTGGTGGGGAGGGAGTCACAGAGAAAGATGAGATACAGAGTAACACACAAGTGAGTACATGTGGAAAATGAATCCCCACAGCAATTGGCCCGGAATGCAAGAGGGCCAAATTTCATGAGTTCTTATAACCTGTAGAGCTTAAAGCCTGGAGTTCTAAGAGCCAGCAGGCTTGGCTGGGAAGAGCATAGAGGCATTGGGACTACTCTTGGAGAGAAGGCAGGGCAAACAGCCTATGGATGTATAGCATGGAAACAGCAATCTAAAGAGCGCCTAGGGCACACAATGGGGAGGCTATCTGCTCATTTTGGAGTGTGTCCCAGAAAGGCAGCACTTACAGAGAGGTCTCCTCAGGAACAAAAGAACTGGCAGGCACCATTTTCCTTTCCTCCCCTCAGCATAAACACGGAGTCACTTGTGAAAACCAGCACACCTATACTCTTTATCTAACCTGCTTACACCAAGCTCCACATCCCCGTGTTCTGGTGGAATTGTCCTTCATAGTTCCACTTGCCTCAGTCCCAGTGCATTGTGCTTTCTTATCCAGAAGACTGGCCCAATCCCCTTCCCACAACATTCTCCTGAACCAGGAGTTTTTTAGGACCCTGGTTCTGGTGGCAGTGGTGATAGGTTTAACTTTATAAGAACAGAGCTCACCTAGTTAATACATGCTACATTCAGGTCAGGGACCTGCCCTGAAGACTGTCCAGAACAAAGAGCCTCTGCAGATGACTGGCCTGAAGGGCCAGGACACAAGTGACCTGGACACAACACAGACCACATGGAGATACTCCCTGAAACACCAGGCCCTGGGGAATAGAGGACACTATACCACAGGGCACTACAAGATCTCTTCCTCATAAGACAAATACCCTTAAGGACATTGGATGTAGGTGATTTTCCTAATGCACAGAAGCAGGCACAGAAACTTAGACAAAATGAGAAGACAGAGGAATTTGTCTCATATGAAAGGACAGGAAAACATCACAGCCAAAGATCTAAGTGAAACAGATATAAGTCACATGCTTGACAGAGAATTTAAAATAATAATAATAAACATACTCACTGGACTTGAGAAAAAAGGACATCAGTGAGACCCCTTAATACAGACATAAGGAATAACGTAGCAGAGATAAAGGGCTCAATAAACAAAAAGAGACACATGCTTCACGGGATGAACAGCAGGCTGGAAGAAACAGAGGAATGCGTTAATGACCTAGAAGACCAAGTAATGGAAAGTAATCAAGCTGAACAAAAGAGAGAGAGAAAAAGGATTATGCAAAATTAGAATGGACTTAGGAAACTCAGTGACTCCATCAAAAGTGATAACATTTGGGGATGCCTGGGTGGCTCAGTGGGTTGGGTGTCTGACTTTGGCTCAGGCCGTGATCTCACGGTTTGTGAGTTCCAGCCCCAAGTCAGGCTCTGTGCTGACAGCTCAGAGCCTGGATCCTGCTTCAGATTATGTGTCTCCTTCTCTCTCTGCCCCTCCCCTGCTCATGCTCTCTCACTTCTTCAAAAATAAACATTACAAAAAATTTTTGAAAAGTAATAATATTTGCATTATAGGAGTCACAGAAGATGGAGAAGAAATAAAAGGGGAAGGAAAGTTTATTTGAAAAAAAATAATAGTTGAAAACTTCTCTAATCTGGGGAAGGAAACAGATATCCAGATCCAGGAGGCTCAGAGATTCCCCTAAAAAAATCAATACACAGAGTTCCACACAAAGACACATAGTAATTAAAAAATGTAAAAAGTAGTGATAAAGAAAAATCCTAAAAGCAGGAAAGGAAAAGATAGTTATATGCAAGGGTAATCCTGTAAGGCTTTGAGTGTATTTTTTAGAAGAAAGTTTTCAGTCTAGAAAGGACTGACAGGATAAATTCCAAGTATCGAAAGGGAAAAAGTCTGCAGCCAAGAATACTCTATACAGCAAGACTATAATTCAGAATAGAAGGAAAATAAAGAGTTTCACAGAGAAATATTTTAAAAGATCATGACCACTAAACCAGCCATACAAGAAATATTAGAAGACTCTTTGACTGGAAAGGAAAGACCATAAGTGAGAATATGAAAAATAAATATGTCTGTAAAAATCAGTCATGGATTCACAGAATGAAAGGATGTACAATAATACACCATATACCAAAAATGTGTGTTGGTGGAGGGAGGAGGAGTAAAACATGATTTCAAACTTAAGGGACCATCAACTTAATACAGACTTCTATAGGCAGAAAATATTATATGCCAGCTAACAGTAACCACAAATAAAAAATGGTAATAAATAAGCAAAGAATAAAGGGAAAAGAATTCAAGTATATTACTAAAAAAAGCAGCAAACCATGAAAGAGAGAAAGATAAGAAAGGATCAGAGAAAAACTATAGAAACAACCACAAAACACGTAACAAAATGGCAATAAAGAGATATGAATAATTACTTCAATGTAAATGGACTAAATGCTATAATCAAATATCATACGGTGACAGAGTGTACAAAAAATCAAGACCCATGTATATGCTGCATACAATGGAATCATTTGAGACTTACAGACACCTGCAGATTGAAAGTGAGGGGATGAAGAAACATCATGTGAATGGGTGTCAGAGGAAATCTGGGGTAGCAATACATATATCAGACAAAATTGATCTTAAAAAAATACTGTAACAAGAGACAAAGAAGGACACTATATAAAAATAAGGGGGACAATCGAAAAAAGACATAACAATTGTAAATATTATGCACCCCAAAATGTATTTGGCAGTGCCAAAATACATACAACAGTTAATACAAACATAAGGGAACTAATAAAAAATAATACAATAATAGTAGGGGACTTTAACACCCCACTTCCATCAACATACGATTGGAAAAGAAAATCAAAAGGAAACGATGGCTTTGAATGACACACTGGACCAGGTGGCTAAAGCAGATCTGTTAAGTACATTTCATCCTAAAACATTAGAATGAATATTCTTTGAAGTGCACATACAGTATTCTTCATAATAGATCACATATTAGGTCACAAATCAAGTCTCAACAAATTTCAAATGACTGAAGTCATATGCATCTTTTCCAATTACAACACTATGAAACCAGAAATAAACCACAAGAAAATAATATCTAGAAAAATCACGAATATGTGGAGGTTAAATAACATGCCACTAAACAGTAAATGGGTCAACTTAAGAAGTAAAGGATGAAATAAAAAAAGTATATGGAAACAAATGGAAATGAAAATACAATGGCTAAAAACCTTTGGGATGAAGCAGAAGTGGTTCTAAGAGGGAGTTTTATATCAATACAGACCTACCTCAAGAAGAAAGAAAAAACCATAAAATACCCAACCTTACTCCTCAAGCAGCTAGGGAAAAACAAAAAACCTAAAATGAGCACAAGGAAGTAAATAAAGATTAGATCAGAAATAAATGATATAGAAACAAACAAAACAAAAACAAAAACAGATTAATAAAATCAGGAGATGGTTCTTTGAAAAAAAATCAATAAAATTGATAAACCTTTAAACAGACTTATCAAGAAAAAAAGGAGAAAGGACTCAAACAAAATCACAAATGAGAGAGGAGAACTAACTACCAACAACAGATATACAAGCAATTGTAAGAGAATATTATCAATAAATTATATGCCAGCAAATTGGACAACCTAGAAAAAAAATGGATAAATTCATAGAAACGTATAACCTGCCAAAACTGAAATAGGAATAGAAAATCTGAGGTAACTGATTATCAGCAATGCAATTGAATCATTAATCAAAAAAAACTCTTAACAAACAAAAGTCCAGGACCAGATGGCATCACAGGCAAATTCCACCAAACATTTGAAGAAGAGTTAGTACTTACTCTTTTCAAAATTTTCCAAAAAGTAGAAGAGGAAGGAAAACTTCTAAATTCATTCTATGTGGTCAGCATTACCCTGATACCAAAACCAAATAAAGACACCACCAAAAAAGAGAACTACAGGGCAAGATCTCCAATGAACACAGGTGCAAAAATCCTCAACAAAATACTAGCAAACCAAATCCAACAACACATTTACAAAAATCACTCACATCCAGGAGCATGGAGTCTTTTTCCACTTTTTTTGTGTCTTCAAGTTTTTTCATAAGCTTTCTATAGTTTTCAGCATATAGGTTTTTCACCTCTTTGGTTAGATTTATTCCTAGCTATTTTATGTTTTTTTGTGCAACTGTAAATGGGATTGATTCCTTGATTTCTCTTTCTGTTACTTCATTGTTGGTGTATAGTAATGCAACTGATTTCTGTGCATTGATTTCATATCCTGCAACTTTGCTGAGTTCATGAATCAATTCTAGCAGTTTTCTGGGACCTCATAAAAATAAAAAGCTTCTGCACAGCGAAGGAAATAATCAGCAAAACTAAAAGGCAACCGACAGAATGGGAGAAGATATTTGAAAATGACATCAGATAAAGGGTTAGTATCCAAAATCTATAAAGAACTTATCAAACTCAACACCCAAAAACCAAATAATCCAGTGAAGAAATGGGAAAAAGACATGAATAGACAGTTCTCCAAAGAAGACATCCAGATGGCCAACCGACACATGAAAAAATGTTCAACATCACTCATCATCAGGGAAATACAAATCAAAACCACAATGAGATACCACCTTACACCTGTCAGAATGGCTAACATTAACAACTCAGGCAACAACAGATGTTGGCAAGGATGTGGAGAAAGAGGATCTTTTTTGCACTGTTGGTGGGAATGCAAGCTGGTGCATCCACTCTGGAAAACAATATGGAGGTTTCTCAAAAAAACTAAAAATAGAGTTACCCTACGACACAGCAATTGCACTACTAGGCATTTATCCAAGGGATACAGGTGTGATGTTTCGAAGAGACACATGCACCCCCATGTTTATAGCAGCACTATCAACAATAGCCAAAGTAGGGAAAGAGCCCAAATGTCCATCGATGGATGAATAAAGAAGTGGTATGTATATACAATGGAGTATTACTCGGCAATCAAAAAGAATGAAATCTTGCCATTTGCAACTATGTGGATGGAACTGGAGGGTATTATGCTAAGCGAAATTAGAGAAAGACAAATATCATATGACTTCACTCATATGAAGACTTTAAGAGACAAAGCAGATGAACATAAGGGAAGGGAAACAAAAATAATATAAAAACAGGGAGGGGACAAAACATCAGAGACTCATAAATATGAAGAACAAACTGAGGGTTACTGGAGGGGTTGTGAGAGGGGGGATGGGCTAAATGGGTAAGGGGGACTAAGGAATTTACTCCTGAAATCATTGTTGCACTATATGCTAACTAATTTGGATGTAAATTTAAAAAAATAAAAAAATAAAATTAAAAAAAAAATCACCATGATCAAGTCAGGAACAGGGTAAGGATGTCCACTGTCAACACTTTTGTTCAACATAGTACTGGAAATCCTAGCAACAACAATCAGACAACAAAAAGAAATAAAGGGCATCTAAATCAGTAAGGAAGAAGTAAAACTTTGACCATTTGCAGGTGACATGACATATTATATATAGAAAACCCTAAAGATTCCAACAAAAAACTGCTAGAACTGATAAATGAATTCAGTAAAGTCATAGGATACAAATTCAATGTTTAGAAATCTATTGCATTTCTTTACACCAATAATGAAGCACAGAGAAATTAAGAAAACAGTCCCATTTACAATTGCACCCAAAATAAGAAGATACCTAGGAATAAATGTAATCAAAGAGAAGAAATACCTATACTCTGAAAACTAAAAAAACACTACTGAAAGGAACTGAAGGTGACATGAAGAAATGGACAGACATTCCATACTCATGGATTATAAAAACAAATATTGTTAAAATGTCTATACTGCCCAAAGCAATTTACACATATAATGCAATTCCTATCAAAATACCAATAGCATTTTTCACAGAACTAGAGCACACAATCCCCAAATTTGTACGGAACCGCAGAAAACCCAAATACCAGAGCAATCTTGCAAAAGAAATGTAAAGCTGGAGGTATCACAGTTCCAACTTCAAAGTATACTACAAAGCTGAAGTAATAAAAACAGTGTGGTTTCTTCATAAGTTAAAAATAGAACTACTCTATGATGTAGCAATTGCGCTAAGATATTTTGTAAAAAATACAAAAATACTTATTCAAAGGGATTTGTGCACCCCTATGTTTATAGCAGCATTATTTACAATAGTCAAGGTATGGAAGCAGCCCAAGTGTGTACTGACTGATGAATGGATAAAGGAGATTGGTGTGTGTGTATATATATATATATATATATATATATATGCACACACACACACATACATACACACACATACATATACATATATATATACACACCCATACACATATATATGTATATATACATATATATACACATACATATATACACACACACATACATAATGGAGCATTATTCATCCATAAAAAATGAAATTCTGCCATTTGTAGTGACATGGATGGAGCTAGAAAGTATAGTGCTAAGCGAAATAAGTCAGAGAAAGACAAATACCATTGATTTCACTCAGATAATGATTAGCATTTTTTAGCATTACATTATTTTTAAAATTTATTTTTTAAATTTTTTGAGAGAGAGAGAGAGAGAGAGAGAGAGCACACACAAGGTGGGGAAGGGCAGAGAGAGTGGGAGACAGAATCCCAAGCAGGTTCCACACTGTCAGTGTAGAGCCCCATTTGGGGATCAAACTCACAACCCATGGGATCATGACCTGAGCGAAAGTCAAGAGTCAGACACTTAACCAACCAAGCCACCCAAGTGCCTGCAAAGTATTTTTATTTAAGGTATATACATTATTTTAGATAATGATATTGGACTTAATAAACTACAAGTATAGTGTAAGCATGTTTCACATGCACTGGGAAACCAGAAAAAAATTATTTGAGTTACTCTGTTGTGATACTTGCTTTATTGCAGTGGTCGGAAACCAAACCCACAAGAATTCCAAGATATGCCTGTCTACACTTATATGAAGATGTAAAGTAGGCAGTTAAGTCAAGGATGGAGATACAAATGGGAAATTATCAGAAGCTAGATTCTATACCTTATTTAAAATTTGTCTTCATTACATACTTTTGAAGGTAATATTACCAAATACATCTTAGATAAGAAATGGATATTAGAAATATTGAATTTTCAAAGTCTTGCAGCATTAAAAGGTAAAAGAAAAATTTGAATTCTAGTCTCTGTGGCTTTAAAAGCTATTCTTTTTCCATCGCTTTGAGTGGTAGTTGGAGGGTGTGACTGAAGGAAATTCCTATGGAACCATCAAAACAAACAAATAATAAATAAAAAGTAACTGACAGCCATGATATAGTTATTTGCATTTGGGGAATGTGTTCAACATGGTTAGAACATACAGATGCTGAAAGAAAGAAAATCATGTTAAGAGGCAAATAATGGGTAGAGTATGATGACCTACTGAGAACTTTTTTAAACTATGGAAAATTTTATAATTACTTCAATCAGAAAAAAGGACACAACTGAGTATCTCTTTTATAAATATCACTGGCAGAATTTGGGAATGACAGGTCTTAGACTGGAAGTACAAGTTTTTCTATGTTATGAATAGTGAGAATTATATTTACAATGTGAATAAAAATATATTTTTTAGATTATTTTGAAGTTAAACTGTTCTATTTTTTTTTTAATGACTGCATTCTCAGAATGAAAAAGAATAATGAGGCAACATAATATCATTTTCTAGATTGAGACATAAGATTAATGGTGAAGAATTTAAATGCAATAAAAATGCAATAAATATACAGGCAAGGAGTTAATTTGAAGGTAAATTAATGAAAACAGTTTGGTCATGTTGACTCATTATAATATATTTTACCCTTAGGAATGCTGAGACTACCTTTTCAAGATAGCCAATTAAGTATTTAATTCATTTAAATTAGTTAATTATGTAGTAAAGAGAGTATCTATCTCCAGAGTAAATATTGCTGTCCAATCCATCACTCAGGTTAATCTAAAAGCCTCACTGGGGAAAACATTCCTCCCTTCTTCCTGTAGGAGATCTTGCTTCCTTTATCAATATAAGGTAAAATAGTTTTTTTTTTTTAGACTTCCACTTTAAGACTGAGTCCATCCTGGCAGTTTAGACTTTTTAACATTTCCAAGTAGGTCTCTGCTTTTGCAATTTCATCAGAACATTTATTTTTTCTCCTTTTGATATGGACAAAAAGCCTTTAACCTACCCTTGGTATTGTTTACATTTCTGTTATGCAAATACAACATGACATGGCGGGATAGTGTAAAGCCACAGCAGTTGACCATAATAGTTCATTGTACAGATGTTGTTATATATCACAAATGTAATTCTATGGAATTTCCAAAGAAGCTATGTGGACCAATGTAGAAATTCTTATAAGGTAAGTGCACATATTAATTCAAATATTCAAGATGTGTTCTATAGTCTTGAGAGATTTAGCAATTAATATTTTAAGGTAAATGCCAAAAAGGAAATGGCATGTGTTTGGATTGATGAAAAGAAGAGATAGCTGTTTAGATATCTGGTTAAACCAGTAAAAAGTTTAAGCCACTTTCTCCATGAATTTAACTAATACAGAGGGAAAAACAGAATGCTAAAAAAAAAAAAAAAAAAACCAAAAAACAAAACAAACAAAAAAAACATAGCAAAATCTGAATAAAGTGACTACTTGAGGGTTTTTTCCCTATTTTTTTTTTACATTTTTTCTGTAAGTTTGTAACTACTCTAAGATCAATTTTCAAATAGTTGATATAATTTTAATCATAGAACTGGACAGTTTTAAAGCTCAGTGGCAATTTTTGGAAACACTTTTAGTACGGTTACAGTTGAAGAAATGTAGGGCAGTATGCTCTTTCTTATATATCAAGTTATAGCTCAGATTTCAAACTTCATTGCATGGAGCAAAGTAGAATGAATGTCACTGAGTAATGTTTTTTTAAAAAACACAATTTGTGACCATGAAATGTTTCCTGACTTAACTTTATAATCCATGAATTTTATACAGGTTTTCTTTGGAAAATAGTTCCCCCCCCCCCAAAGGGATGGACTAATCATAATTTAGGGTTAAATATGTTAAGAGCTTACTGAAAAAAAAAAAAAGAAAACACAGCCTTATCTATATTTCAAGCCTTATCTATATTTCTACCTCATTTTTCTTCTCAAGTGTTCTTTAAAATTTAGTATTTTATAGTACATTGCAGCACTCATTGCATATAAAAAACACAACTTTATTTGGAGCTCAGAAATGTTAAGTGATCCATTATGATTACATATATATAATTATAGCTTTGCAAAATCTAGTTAATGATAAAGTTTTGGGCATATTTCACTCCAATTTTATTTTTTAAATAGAAATTATAGATTTCTAAGTGTATGACAATTAAGGTACAGAATCCTTGGTTGCTTATAACCTTGTGTCATAATCTTATATCCTTGAAAATATATGTTAAATATCTGAAAATGCTGATATGCAAAAGAAGCCTGTGTCTGGTTTGTAACCTTCTAATTTCCCTCTTTTTTCTAGATTGTATCCAGTTATCTTTAGTGAATGTGTGTGTGTGTGTGTGTGTATATACATACACACACACATATACACACATACATACACATACACACATACATATATACATATATCCAGGATAACATTTTTAAAACTATTAGTGATATTTAAAGTTATGGAATATTTTATTTTATTTTATTTTAATGTTTATTTCTTTTGAGACAGAGAGAAAGCAAGTGGTGGAGGGGCAGAGGGGTTGGGGGGGGAGAGGGCATCCCAGACAGGCTCTGTGCTGTCAGAGCAAAGCCTAATGTGGGGCTCAGTTTCACAGACTGTTGAGATCATGATATGAGCTTAAATCAAGAGTTGGACACTTAACCGACTGACTGAGCTACCCCGGTGCCCCCCAAATATGGATTATTTTATAATAAACATGTAATAACCTTTTAGCTCATTATTTTGGACTTTTAGAGAGTTAAAAATATGGCAAATTCTAATAATATGCTTATAGGCTACTTCTGAGATTTTCAAATGACTAATATTTTTATAATTTAAAAACATTATAGTATGACTTCATATTTTAATATATTTTATATTTAGCAGCTCAGAACATTTGACATTTTCAAAATTTTTGTAATAGCATTTAATGAATGACATTAGAATATCAGTTTTAAACTGTAAAATATTCTCTTTTATTATTTGCAAAACATTTTTAGAGCAATACTGTAAAACTCAAACTCAAAACAAACACTATGTTATAGAAATTTAAATTTTTTTCTTAATAAGTTGTGGAAATTAGAGAAGAGAATGTGAATGGCAGATATTCAAGTGATATAAAACAGAAAAATAGAATTTATTTACACTGGCATTTTATTTTTCTTTTAAACTTTAAAATTTTTTTTCAATTGATGTGAGACCTACAGAAAGGTTGCAGATAGCACAGAAAGTCTTTTGTACCCTCCACCAAGTTTCTTTTAATGTTAATATCTCACATCACCATAGTATCAAATTAGAACATTAATATTGGTAGGATACTCTCAACTAAATGACAGATCTTATTCACATTTCATTAGGGGATATGTAGTTGAGGGTTGAACCATCTGCAATACAGAAAAGAGTACAGAGAAATACTGGGAATGGATCTAAGCAGGAGCAGCACAGTAGAAATGTACAATTTAATTACCCTTTTTTTTTTCTATTGACATGGCCATTGTATTACCAGATTTATTTTAACTATGGTCTCAATTCTTCACTTTATACCACATTTTCTGTGTTCTCACCTCTGTGAGAACCTCTGTGAGGCCTCAGAAGTTGATATGTATCGTAAGAAACTGAGGATGCCATAACAAAATGCATAGACTGGACAGCTTAAACAGAAATTTATTTCTCATAGTGCTGGATGCCAGAAGTCCCAAATCAAATTTTGGCAGGGTTAGTTTCTGACCAAAGGTCCATTCAGGGTTTGCATTTTCGTTGCCTTCTATGTACTCACAGGTCTTTTCCTAGGTGCATGCAGAAAGAAAGAAAGACCTTTTTCTCTCTGTGTTTTTTCTTCTAAATCTACCAATTCTATTTGATTAAGACTCACTCTCAGGGCACCTGACTGGCTCAGTTGGTTAAGTGTCTGACTCTGGATTTCACCTCTAGTCATGATCTCAGTTTGTGATTTCCAGCCACACATTAGGCTCTGCACTGGCATGTGGAGCCTGCTTGTGATTTTCTCTCTTTCCTGATCTCTCTCTGCCCCTCCCCTGGTCTCTCAAAATAAATTTTGGCAAAAAAGGACCCCACCCATATGACCTTATTTAATTTTAACTATCTCCTTAAACTTATATCTCCATACACAGTCACTTTGGGGTTAGGGCTTTACATATGAAATAAGGAGGAGGGGCAAAATTCAGTCTATAGAAGAATCTTCTTGGTATAAATTTTTTCCCGTGTGTGTGTTTAATTTAGATATATTTTATATACTTTTGATATTTTACTTTTTAAAAATTGTGGTTAGATGTAGAAAAAATTTAGCATTTAAACAATTAAGTTGACATTTCTGTGGCATTGAGCACATTTACAATTTTGTGCAACCATCACCACCATCTATTTCTAAAAACTTTCATCTTGCCTTCCTTCAATTCTGTACCAATTAAACACTAACTCCCCATTCTTCAACTTTCCACCTTTGGCCCATAGCAATTACCATTATACTTTCTGTCTCTGAATTAGATTATTGTAGGAACCTCATATAAGTAAGATCATAGTATATTTTTTCTTTTGTGATTGACTTATTTCAGTTAGCAAAAAGTCTTTAAAGTTCATCCATGTTGTAGCATATGTCAGAATTTCCTTTTTTTTGACAGTCTCTTCAACAAATGGTGTTGGGAAAACTGGACAGTGACATGCAGAAGAATGAAAGTGGACCACTTTCTTATACCATACACACACACACACACACACACACACACACACACACACACATAAAATTCAAAATGGATGAAAGACCTAAATGTAAGACATTTCTCATCAAATCCTAGAGAACCATAAAAATCCTAGAGAACACAGGCAGTGACCTCTTTGGCCTCATCCATAGCAGCTTTTTATTAAACACGTCACTGGAGTCAAGGGAAACAAAGGCAAAAATGAACTACTTGGACCTCATCAAGATAAAAAGCTTCTGCACAGTGAAGAAAAAAAATCAAGAAAACTAAAAGACAGCCTGTGGAAAGTGAGAAGATATTTACAAATACCATATCTGATAAAGGCTTGGTATTCAAAATCTATAAAGAACTTATCAAACTCAAAATAAAATCAATTAAGAAATGGGCAGAAGACATGAATAGACACTTTTCCAAAGAAGACATACAGATAGTTAACAGACACATGAAAAGATGCTCAACATCACTCATCATCAGGGAAGTACAAATCAAAACCATTATGAGATATCACCTGTCAGAATGGCTAAAATTAACACAGGAAACAAAAGCTGTTGGTGAGGATGCAGAGATAGGGGCACCCTCTTACACAATTGATGGGAATGCAAGCTGGTACAGCCACTCTGGGAAACAGTATGGAAGTTCCTCAAAAAGTTAAAAATAGAACTACCCTATGACTCAGCAATTTTATCACTATATACCCAAAGGACACAAAAATACTGATTCTTAGGGGAATATATACCCCAATATTTATAGCAGTACTATCAACAATAGCCAAATTATGGAAAGAGCCCAAATGTCCATCAACTGATGAATGCATAAAGAGGTGGTATACACACACATACACAAACACACACACACATAAACACACACACACAGGAATATTATCCAGCCGCCAAAAGAATGAAATCTTGCTATTTGCAATGATGTGGATGGAACTGCAATATAGTATGCTAAGTGAAATAAATCAATCAGAGAAAGAGAAAAAGCGTATGATTTCACTCATATGTGAATTTAAGAAACAGAACAGTTGAATATAGGGGAAGAGAAAAAAAAGGAGAGAAGGAAACAAATCCTAAAAAAACTCTTAACTATAGAGAACAAACTGAGCATTGATTGAGGGAGATGGGTCGAGGGATGACCTAAATGAGGGATGGGTATCAAGGAGGGAACTTGTGATAATCACTGGGTGTTATATGTAAGTGATGAATCACTAAATTCTGCACTTGAAACCAATTTTACCATACATGTTAACTAACTAGAATTTAAATAAAAAATTGAAATAAAAAACTTTTCTTAGTTAGATAATATTCCAGTGTGTGTGTGTGTGTGTGTGTGTGTGTGTGTGTGCACATGCACATGTATGCACACATGCACCATATTGTGTTTATTCCTTCATGGCCAGTTAGGTTACTTTCACATTTTTGCCATTGTGAATGCTATTGCTATGAACACAGTGCACAAACCTCTGTTGTACTCCCTACTTGAAATTCATATAGATATATAGCCTTAGGTGGAATTTCTAGATCACGTGGTAATACTATGTTTAATTTTTGAAGAAGCGTCATACTGTTGTCCACATTGGCTGTACCATTTTACATTCTCACTAGCAGTGTACAAAGCTTTCAATTTGCCTACATCCTACTACTTATTATTTTCAGGTTTTTGTTTTGTTTTGTTTTTAATAATAGCCACCCTAAGTAGTGTGATATGATATCCCTCCATGGTTTTGTGTTTCCCTGAAGATTAGTGATGTTGAGCATCATCCTGTGCTTTCTGGTTATTGGTATAGTTTCAATGTATTTAAATGCTTTGCTCATCGTTTTAATTGTGTGGTTTTGTTTTTGAGAATAGTTCTTTATACAATCTGGATATCAATTCCTTATATGAACTATTTTTTTTCCATTCTTTGAGTTTCCTATTTATTCTATTGATTGTGTCCTTTGATGCACAATTTATCTATTTTTTCTTTTGTTGTTTATGCTTTTGGTGTCATATCTAAAAAATCATTACCAAATCCAATGTCATGAAATTATCCCCCTGTTTTAAATGTTTTATAGTCTTTGCTCTTCTGTTTAGATCTTTGACTCATCTTGAGTTACTTCTCGTATGTACTATAAGGTTAGAGTCCCACTTTACATTTATTTTATAGATACGGATATCCAAATTTTTCACTATCATTTATTTAAAAAAAAACTGTTCTTTTTCCCACTGAATGACCTTGGCACTGTGGTTGAAAGTCATTTAAACACATATGTGAAGCTTGTTTCTGGGTTCTCTAATCTATTCCATTTATTTATATGTCCATATGCTAATACCACACTGTTAATTATGATGGCTTTGTAGTAAGTTTCGTAGTAAGGAAATTTACTTTGTAGTAAAAGAAAAATGAGGCTTCCAAATTTTAATATTCTTTTTCAAGATTGATTTGGCTATTCAGGGTCACTTGAGGTTTCACATGAATTTTAGGATTTTCTATTTCTGTAGATAAAAAGTTGGGATTTTTATAGGATTACATTGAACCTATAGATCACTTTGAGTACTGTTGATATCTTAAGTCTCCTAATCCATGAACACTCTATGTCTTTCCATTGTGTTCTTTAATTGCTTTCAGTAACATTTTGTAGATTTTAGTATACAAGTCATTTGCTTCCCTAATTTTGTTCGTAAGTATTTATTATTTTTAATGTTATTGTAAACTTCTCATACATTCTTATATATTCCTTTTTTTTCATTCTAATGAGATATATTTCCAGGAGTAAATTGGTTTTGATTATGAGGTCTGTGAATTTTCAGATTTCAATCTGAAATTCAAATTGAAAGAAATTTGAATTTCTAAAATTTTTATAAGAGTTTGCATCTACCCCAAGAATATATGATGGTATCTCTGTCAGTATTCTCACCAAGATGGAATATTATATTTTTAAGTACCCAAATTTAATATATTTAAAATTATTATTACTATTTTAGTTTGTCTTACCTGATTTTTAGGAGTTTAAATATATGTTGATATATCTTAAGGAGAATTGAAAGATAATATTCAGTGAACTCCACATTTATTTTGGGGGGATGTTGGTCATTTTACTATGTGTCTTTGTATACTATGGATATTTATTTATTTATATATATATATATATATATATATATATATATATATTTTGTATATTGTAGAGCTCTTTGTATATTATATATGAAGCATTTATTCTCTATTTTTAAAAATTCCTCAATATATTCTGGTATATTATGGTAACTGTCTATATCCAAATAGCTCATTTTTAAATCAAAACACATTTTCTCTTATACAGTCAGTAAATTTTACAATACATCTTTATTTCCCTCTGAATTAAAATATAACTTTTGGTGAATATATGCTTTTAGCCATTGCAGAGTAACTAGAATTGGTTACTTGCCTTTCAACCATAAACAACCATAAAAGTGGACAATATATACAGCAGCTATTTTCAGCCACTAGCCAGCAGCAATGAGAGAAGAAATACACAGGAGGTTATTCTCACTTATGCTGTCTTTCTGCTTCGAGCACTGTAGAAAGAGTCAGTTAAAACAGAAGGCAAACAAAAGACAAAAAGGTCAACTTTTAAATAATTAGCTATAGATAATCTATTTCAAAAAAAAGAAAAGAAAAAAAAAGATGTTTGAATATATAACAAAAGAGAGCTTCTGAACTGAAGAAAATCTTGAATTTCTACAACAGAAACTCATACCACGGAACAGGAAGAAGTTATAAAATGATCAATACCTGGACAGATCCTAGTTATATTACAGACTTTCAAGTAATGGATGGAAAAAAACAATCAGACAAGATGTACAAAAACCTAATGGGCTAAAATCATTGTCTTCACCTAACAAAAAGTAGTGGACTAAGATTGGCTAGTTTTCTTTTATACATCAAGCAACAGAAAGATCTGGTTATATATGTAACATTCAGAAATGACACAACCATGCATTATTTCTCAAGAAATTTGGAAAGTTATTTTCTAGCCATTGAACAAATAAATTCTTTAAGTCATTCAAAAATATATATTAATTTTCTCCTTTTGTTGGACACTGGACTAGGACCAAATATATAATAAAAAGAATGGAAAATACATATTACAAATACCTCTTATAATAAGATGTAAAAGTTATACAATAAATAAGTGAACAATATTGAAAACATGTAAATACACACTAAAAGTATTTTCTTACTCTATAAGAAAATACTCAGAATAGAATTACAGAGACTGCTTATAGTGTAATTCTTGATATTCAGTACAATCAAATTATCATTGTGTTGCATTATTGTATTTAAAATTTATAAACTTGATCAAGTTAAATATTTCCAATATAGGTATAATAATGGTATAAAAGTTTTGGTAGAGAAGTTGATTGAATTACTGATATCCAAAGAACAATTACTTAGGGTTGCCTACATGGCTGAGTCAGTTGAGCATTTGACTCAACTCTGGTCATGATCCCAGGGTTGTGGGATTGAGCTCCATGCTGAGCTCTGTGCTGAGCATGGAGCCTGCTTACAATTCTCTCTCTCTCTCTCTCTCTCTCTCTCTCTGCTGCTCTCCCCTGCTTGTGCTCTCTCTCTGTAAAAAAAATAAATAAATAAAAATAATAATAATAATATTTAAAAAAACAATGGCTTGGATGTAAGCTAAAAAGGCCTAATGATTTTTCTATGTAGTCCAGCATTTTATGGTAACTAAAATACTATTTCTTTTATTTATTAATCCTTTAACCATTTCAAAATATGCTTTACTTTTTCATGGATGGTCATACTGCTTTTCAATTATAAAATGAACAGTACAGATGAAAGATATGAACAAAATCTTCACTAAAAGCTGTATTCAGTATAGAATCTAACAAGAAAAAGTCTATATTCAATATTTTATATCATAAAAATCATAGAAGGCTTTCTCATAAGTTATTTCAATAAGAATTAATTTAATTATTATTTTTTTCCACATAACTTGAATCTCATAAAATGAAACCATATTGAAATATGGCTGCTGGACATGAGGTCGCTCAGGTATCCTTAATAAAAACTTCATTTTATCATGTATACCTTGTGGTTTACAAAATTAACATTGACACTTATAAAATTTAGTATTTATCACACATCATGCAACTACATGGAAATGTAGTAAATATGGAGATACCAAAGCAATATTGTATTTGTTAATTAATATAAAGTCTGTTGCGAATATAAAATTTTCGTGGTATTATCTGAAATATTAATATACACATACATGTTTAACAACATTTGTTTAACGTATATATTTGCCAATGACAACACTTATTACTGAAATGCTAAAATTGTACATACTATTTGTAGAAGTCTTAATGTTGGTGGGAGGGGCTGGTGTAGGATTTTTTTAAAGTGGTTACACACCTTCTTTTATCTATTAAAAATTCAAATCAACTAAGCCAAAACACAAATTAAAGAACTAAATCAAAACACAAATTAAAGCCATGTAGAGTAGACTCAAATTCTTAATGGAAATAAGAAATTGGTCTGAACTGGCATCAACACTGCAGTATTACCCCATGTTACTTATCAAGTGAAAAATAGCACACAAGTTTTAGCAATGCATAAAGGAAAAAAAGAATGAGAAAAGGAGCAGAAAAACAAACACAAGAAAATCATGCGTGAAAAAAAATATTTTTGAAGCAAAGTTAAAATAAGCTACATTACGAAAATGATGTAAAAATGTATCTAAAATTTTATATATGTTTATATATTAAGAATTGAGTAAAGTTCTTTAAAAAGCTTATAGAAGAAAAAAAAGGATTTCTTATAATGAAATGTACTTTATTTAATGAAAATTCATTTGCCATGATTAAATTCCTATTTTTACTACTTCACTAGTGTTTTTCTTGGTAACTGCTATCAATTCAGTTTTAGTCTGCAGTTAAAACTATCAAATGACTATGCTACCAAAAATTATATTAAAAGCATATACTAAAATTTCATTTGATTGCATTTTTAAACATATATTATTTCCTTTGTGTATACTTTACTAAATATAGAACAATTAGAAAAGTGGTGTGCCAAGTATCTAATTTTCTGGCATTATGGAACATTAAATTGTCTTACATATGATTTAATAACAAAGTATTACTATTAAAATATGCATTGTTTTTAAATTAGTGTACAGTTGATAAAATATAAAAACTATATTTTTTGTTAAATAAGAAAAGTCATACTTTATTTTTTTTTAGTTAAAATTAAATAATATTTCATGTCAAGGTACAGCTTATATTTTAGAAGGGTCAACATGCCATAGGGAAAGAATAGATACTTCTTAGAGTATTGATTATATAATTTAGTAGCTGGTTAACTTTAGTATTTGCTTAATCATTCCGTATATCAGTGTTTGTTTCTATTTGTTTGTTTTAATTTGAATCCTAAACTACCTTATAGGATTTTGGTGAATATTGATTTAATTAATGTGTATAAAGCACCTAGTAGCATCTGACACATTTAGTTAAAATTCACATTATGTATTCATTAAAAGCCTCTCTTGCCCTCTATTATCCTACTGATTTCATTGATTGATGCTCTTATTCACTGGTTTAAAAAAGAAATGGATAATAAGTCAAATATTTTGGAAACAATTATAGCATTATGTATAGGAGAATGTTAAAAAATACTGGAAAATCTTTTAAAATTTATTACATACTTGTATTGATTAGTAGGTTGATTTGATTTCTTGAACAAATTGAAATAAACTGAAACTGAATAATATAGATGATGTATTACTGGAAAGGCTTATCTAGAATTTCTATTAATAAACCTATACTTAAACAAAAATCCTTGACTCTCATGTCAAACAATGGTTGAAAGAAAGAAAGAAAGAAAGAAAGAAAGAAAGAAAGAAAGAAAAAAAAGAAAAAAAGAAAAGAAACAAAAGAGGAATGACATTAGCAAGATGGCCTATTAGGCAGCCCTGGACCCTCTTTCCTCCATAAACACACAGATTCAGCAACAATTAATGGACAAATTCCTTTTGTGAAAAATCAGAAATGAAGAAAGTTTCTTCCACCTCTCATGAAAATGTAAAACCCGACTCATCAAAGCAAACAGGAATATTCAGGACACCTTCTGGAGACTGTCTACCTCTCTGTTTCACTCAGGAAAAGAAAAAATTGGTTCACGGAAGAAGCACCTTAACTTTTCCAAGGGAGCTCCACAGAGGTCTATCTTCTGTCTTGCCAGTCTTGGAACTCTGATGGTTCTAGCACAATATATTTTCCCAGGGAAGGATGGACGTGGTGGCTTTGTCTGATAGATACTATTTCATTCAGCACAGAGTAAGTAGGCAGGTAAGATTAGTTTTCAGCTTCCCCGTGGAGAAGAAAGAGTGGATCTGTGTATCAGCATCCAAACTTCTTTGGGGCTGCTCAAAAAACTGGCATCTCTCTCATCACTTTTGAAGCTCTGTCAAGTCCAGCAGATCGAGCAGTCTGAGGGAGAACAAAGGCAGCAGTTTGGGATGGAAGATACCATAGTCCTTGTACTTCAACTCAGTAAATAGCAAGCAAACAAATACCACAGCGTCCTACTTCTCCATAAGAGGGAAAGACCTGGTAGAGAGTCTCAGAATCTCTGTCCAGGCTGATTGGCAGAGATCATCTCTTATATAAGACCACTCTGTGAAGACTGAGTGGTATCTGATTTGTCTAAAGCAAACACAGTAAGTGAGAGTCAAGGAAAATGAAGAATCAGGAAAAGATGTTCCAAACAAACAAGATAAATCTTGAAAAAAAATGGACTCTAGTGGAACAGAGTTTATTATATACCTGACGGAGAATTAAAAAATAACTTTCATAAAGATGCTCACCAAAGTCAAGAAAAACAATGCATGTAGAAAGTGAGAACTTCAACAAATGGACAGAAAATATTAAAAAGTACCAAACAGCAATTAAGGAGCTAAAGAATACAATAACTTAACTAAAAATTTCACTAGAAGATTGCAACACCAGACTAGATTAAGCAGAAAAAAATAATTGGTAAACTCAAAGACAAATCAGTAGAAATAATTCAGTCAGAGAAGCAAAAAGGAAAAAAAAATAAAAAGAGTGAAGAAGTTTTAAGGGAGTTAAGGAACACCTTTGAGGAAAAAAATTATAGGAATCCCAGAAGAAAAATAGAAAAATGACCAGAAGGCTTATTCAACAACATAATGGCTAAAAATTTCCCAAATCTGAAAATGGAAATTGACATCCAGATCCAAGAAGCTGACAGGCACCCAAATAATATGAACCCAAAGAAATCCATGAAGACAAATTTTTATGAAGTATCAAGTCAAAGAGAGACTGAATTTTGAAGACAAGAAGGGAAAAGCAATTTGTCACATATGAGGAGATCTCCATAACACCATGAACAAACTTTTCAGCAGAAACCTTATGGACTGAAAGGGAATGGGATGATATATCCAAAGGCTGAAAGAAAAAAGGAAACAAGTGCCAACTAAGATTACAATATCCAGCAAACTGTTTCAAAAATAAAGGCATGATAGGCTTTCTTAGACAAACAAAAGGTAAGGGAATTCACCACCACTAGAGAAGCCTTTTTAGAAATACTACAGGATACTATATTACCGAAATCATGGTGGATAAATAACTTTTAATTTTAATCATTATTTTTAAATGTTTACTTATTTATTTTGAGAGAGAGAGAGAGAGAGAGAGAGAGATTGTGCATGTGAGTGGGGGAGGGGCAGAGGGAGAAGAAGAGAGAGAATCCCAAGCAGGCCCCGCACTGTCAGCATAGAGCCTGACATGGCTCAATGTCATGAACTGTGAGATCATGACCTGAGTTAAAATCAAGAGTTGGACATTTAAGTGACTGAGCCACCCAGGCACCCCTAACTTTTAATTTTAAAATCAAAGTTAAAAGACAAAAGTATCAAAATTACTATATTAAAAATTTTAAATATAAATAGATGTAAATTATGGCCATACCTAAAATGTGGCTGTAGAAATTAAAATGTAGTTTTTTATGCAATGGAATTTAAGTTATTAGCTTACAATAGATTGTTATAACTATAAGATATTTTCTGTGAGCACCAAAGTAACCACACATACACAAAATATCTACAGAAGTTACACAAAAGAAAAAGGAGTAAAATCTTATCGACATAAAAAATACAACGGAAGACAGCAAGAGAGGAAAGACCAAAAGACTACAAGACCAGCAGAAAACAACAAAAATGACAATAGTAGCTCCTTTCATATTAATCATTACTTTAAATGTAAGCAAATTAAACCTCCTAATCAAAGTATATAATGAGGCTGAGTGAATAAAAAAGCACAAGTCCTAGCTATATGCTGCATACAGAAAATTCAATTTAGATCCAAGGACACAAAAAAGCTAAAAGTGAAAAGATATTCTAGGCAAATGGTGACCAAAAAAGATTAGGGATATCTATACTGAAATAAAATTGACTGTAAATAAAACAAAGTTATCACAAGAGACAAAGGATATTATGTAATTATAAAAGGCTCCTTCCACAATGAATAACTAACAATTTTAAATATATATGCATTCAACATGCTTACATGCTAGATACTTATATATTGTATATGTATTTATATAAGTATATAATTATACACATAATATTTATATATATTCATATAAAGTATATGAATAGATAATATACCATTTATATATATTTTTATATACATATATTTATACATAGCAAACATTGACAGAACTGAAGGAAAAATGGCAGTACAATAATAGTAGGAGATTTTACTATCCCACTCTCAGCAATGGGTAGCACATTCAGGGAGAAACTCAATGAGAAAGACAGATATCATGTTTTCACTCTTATGTGGATCCTGAGAAACTTAACAGAAGACCATGGGGGAGGGGAAGGAAAAAAAATGTTAGGAAGGGAGCCAAAACATAAGAGACTTTTAAAAACTGAGAACAAACTGAGGGTTGATGAAGGGTGGGAAGGAGGGGAGGGTGGGTGATGTGTATTGAGGAGGCCACCTGTTGGGATGAGCACTGGGTGTTGTATGGAAACCAATTTGACAATAAATTTAATATAAAAAAAAGAAATTCAATGAGAAAATATATGACCTGAATGACACCATAGATCAAATTAATCTAACACACATATACAAAACATTCCACCTTACAATAGCATAGTACACATTTTTCTCAAGTGCACAGAGATATTAGATATTTCTGTAGGATAGATCACAAGTCATGTCACAAAACAAGTCTTAACAAATTTAAGAAGACTGAAGTCAAACTAAATATCTCTTTTGACTACAGTGGAAAAAACCCAAGTAGCAGGAAGAAAACTGAAAAATTCATAAGTACATGGAAATTAAGAACATATTCTTGAACAACCATTGAATCAAAGAAATCAAAAGTGAAATTTAAATATACTTCTAGACAAATACATTTTATTAAGGAAGTGATACTGTTCTTCAGACTCATACAAGTGGAACTCAACACAATAAATGCCATGTTTGTATCATTTATTCTTTCCTCCTATATTATAAAGGCAGGATTTCATTGTTTTATAGGGAAATAAAGTTTCTAGCATCTTTAAAAAGATAAATAATAAAAATACAACTAGACAAATAAAAATGAAAACACCATATCCAAAATTTATAGGATAAAGCAAAAGCATTTCTAAGAGGGAATTTCATAGCAATCAATGCCTACATTTAAAAGGAAGGCTTCTGGCCCAAGATAGTGATGTAAGAAGACCCTGAACTCCCCTCTTCCATGGACACACAAATTCTACACATATTTATAGAGCAATTCCTCCTAAAGTAGTACTGAGGGCTGATTAAACAACTTCTGCACAACAAAGGTATCTAAGGCAACTGTGCCCTCCCTGGACACTGCAAACTGCAGTGAGGAGGAATAGTACCAAGGGAATGTGAGTAAATTTGTCTGCCCTGGGGCACAGAAAGCTATGATTTCAAAGACCAACTAGAATATAAAGAGTTAAGTTCTGTATCTCCTCCAAATGGTAGTAGAGTTGCTGAAATTCTCTCCAGGTTGTAGGACCTGGAGAGCATCATGGTTTACATTCACCTTCCACCTTGACAGAGTAGACAGGGGCAGAGTCTGAGTGCCCAATCTGGTTTACCTCCTCAGTGAACTCCAGCCCTCTAGCCCAGGTCAATGCATCCTACCGAGGCAGCCCCAGCACAGTACATACTAGGACACCTCTGGTCAATGCTCATTATAGTTTCAGCCACCTTGCCAAGGTAACAGAGACAGAAAGCACCCAGGAACACTTTAGGCCCACACCATTTCATTGTTAGATGACTTGATAGGGCTGGCACCTTGGGCACAGAACACTCTGGGACCTCCTGGTTCATGCTTACATTGGCTCAAGCCATATTGCCAGAGCTGCCTCTGTAATAAGTGCCTCAGGAACCCTAACCCAAACCCTACCTTGGCTCCAGCTTCACTGTTAGTGTGCCTCCTGCATGGAGCAATCTGGGACTCCCTGGCCATGTCTGTCTTGGCCCATCAAGGTAACCCTGTGTTGAGAAACCCAGGACACCTCAGTTTGAACCAACTTTATCTGCAACTGTCCTGCAAGAATACTTTCTGTGCAGAGAGCATCAGGTCCTCCTGGCTTATGGCCACACAAAGTTCTATTGTCCTGCCTGGGTGCTCTGTGCACAGAATGACCTAGGGCCACCCCAGCTCAATACCCACTTCAGCTTCAGCTGTCCTTCCGGGGCATCCTCTGTACAGAGTTCCTTGAGACCCCCAGCCCACACCAACTACAGCCTCAAAAGCCAGCCAAAGTCACTAGGTACCCACAGTTTACACAGGGGATGGCTGTACACAAAATAATTCTTTCAATTTAGCAGAAGTGTCTCTTCTGCTTAATTCATAAGAACAAACACAAAATACCAAGCAAAATAAAGAGACAGAGGAATAAGCTCCAAACAAAAGAAAAGGCAAAACTTTAGAAAAGGAACTAAATGAAATAGAGATAACCAATCTACCTGATAGAGTTCAAAGTAATGGTTATACAGATGTTCACTAGACTGGAGAGAAGAGTAGATAAGTTTAGTGGGAACTTCACCACAGATAGAAAATATAAAAAATAACCAATTAGAGTTAAAAAAAAAAACAGTAATGGAGGTGAAAAATATGCTGGAGGGAATCAACAGTAGAATAGAGGAAGCAGAAGAATGGAACAGTGATCTGCAAGACAGGACAATAAAAAGCATACAAGCTAAACAACAAAAATTTTAAAAAAAGGAAAAAAATGTGTATAGTTTAAGGGATCTCTTGAATATCATTAAGTGAACAAACATTTACATTATAGGAGTCCCAGAAGGAGAAGAGAAAGGGAAAGAAAATTTAGTTAAAGGAATAGTAGCTAAAAACTTTCCTAACCGGGGGAAGGAAATTGACAACCAGGTTTGGGAAGCCTGGAGAGTTCCAAACAAGATGAACCCAAGGAGGTGCACAGAATGCCACCTCTTTGACATTAAAATGTCAAAGATTAAATATAAAGAGATAATTTTAAAAGCAGCAGCTAGTAATGTACAAGGGAAACTCCATAAGCTATCAGCTTATTTTTAGTAGAAGCTTTGTAAACCGGAGGGGTTAGCATGATGTATTCACAGTGCTGAAAGAAAAACACCTAGAAACAAGAATACTCTGTATGGTAAGGCAGTTCAGGATTATTGGAGAGATAAAGATATTCCCAAACAAAAGTTAAAGAAGGCCATTATCACTAAATTGGCCTTACATAAAATATTAAAGAGACTTCTTTTAAGTGGAAAAGAAAAGGCCATAATTAGAAGAAAATTATGAAAGGAAAAATTTTCATATGTAAAATAAGCACACAGTAAAGACAGTAGAGCAATCACTTATAAGGCTAGTATAAAGGTTAAAAGACAAAAGTAGTAAAATCTATCATAGCTAAAAAAATACTTAAGGGGGCTCACAAAATAAAGAGATGTAAAGTATGACAACATTTACTTAAAACGTGCAGGGGATGTAAAAATATTTTTTTCAAGAATGTGTTTAGGGGCACCTGAGTGGCTCAGTTAAGTGTCGGACTTCGGCTCAGGTCATGATCTTGCAGTGTGTGAGTTCAAGCCCCATGTCGGGCTCTGTGCTGATGGCTCAGAGCCTGGAGCTTCTTCAGATTCTGTGTCTTTCTCTCTGTGCCCCTCCCCCACTCAGACTCTGTCTCTCTCTGTCTCTCAAAAATAAATAAACATTAAAAAAATTTCTAAACAATGTGTTTGAACTTGTGATCACTAACATAATATAAATTCCTACATACTTAGAATGTTATATATGAACCCCATGGTAATTATAGAAGAAAAAATCTATATTAGAAACACAAATAGTAAAGTGAAAGAAAGCCAAGCTTAACACTGAAGAGTCATTAATCACAAGGGGAAAAAAAGAGCATGAGAAGAAAAAAAGGAAAAGAGAAGAACTACAAAAATCCCCAGAAAACAAATAACAAAATGGTAGTAAATACATACCTGTTGATAATTACTTTAAATGTAAATGGTCTAAATATTCAATAAAAATACAGAGGGTGGCAGAATGAATAATAAAAAAAGAAGATTCAACATCTGCTGCTTAAAGAGACTCCTATCAGACCTAAAGACACATACAGACTAAAAGCAGAGGAATGAAAGATATTCTATATGGGAAAATATATTCCATGCAAACAGAAGTGCAAACAGAAGCCAGAGTGGCAATACATCTATCAGAAAAAAAATAAACTTTGAAACAAATACTGTAACAAGAGATAAAGCAAATCATTACATATTGATAAAGGGATAGCTCCAACAAGAAGATATAGAAATTGTAAGTATCTATGGACCCAAAATTGGAGCACCTAAATACATAGATAAAATATTAACAAATATAAAAGGAGAAACTGGAATTAATTCAATAATAGTAGCAGACTTTAAAATCCTATTTGCATCGATGGATAGATCATCCAGGCAGAAAATCAATAAGAAAATAGTTTATTCAAACAACACATTAGATCAGATAGACTTAACAGATATATACAGAACATTCCATCTCAATACAACAGAATACACTGTGTATTCTGTTGCCATCCTCTTAAATTGCATATTAAACTGCAAATTTAAGAGGACAGAATTTATATCATGCATTTTTTCTTACCACAGTATGAAACTAGAAATCAATCACAAAAATAAAAACAAACAAACAAACAAACAAACAAAAAACCAACAGAACTGGAAAAAACACCCACAAACATGTGGAGGCTAAGCAACATGATACTAAACAATGAATAGATCAATAAAGAAATTAAAAAAAAGAAATAAGATACAAGTGAAAATAAAATACAACAGTGAAAAATATATAATGATAAAGGCTTACTTCAAGAAAAGAAAAATATCAAATAATTAATCTAACTTTACATTTAAAGGAACTAGAAAAAGAACAAAGCCCAATGACTAGAAAGAAGGAAATAATAGAGATCAGAGCAAAAATAAATAGAGACTAAAACAAAACAAAACAAACAAACAAACAAAAAACCCAAAAGGTCAATGAAGCCAAGAGCTGGTTCTTAGAAATGATAAACAGAATTCAAAAACGTTTAGCCAGACTCATCAAGAAAAAAAAGATCCAAATAAAGAAAATCAGAATCGAAAGAGAAGTAACAATGGACACCACACAAATAGAAAGATTTTTAAGAGACTACTCCAAAAAATTATAATAAGCCAATGAATTGAACAACTTAGAAGAATGGATAAATTACTGGGGCCAATCTTCCAAACCTGAATCGAGAAGAAAAAGAAAATCTGAGCTGATTACTAGGATTGAATTTGAGTTGGTAATCAAAAAACTTGCAACAAACAAAGTCTAGGAGTAAATGGCTTCACAGTTCAATTCTACCACATATCTAAAGAGGAGTTAACGTCTATTCTCCTGAAACTAGACTACAATATAGAAGAGGAAGGAAAGTTTCCAAATTTATTTTATGTGGCCAGGATTACCATGATACCAAAACCAGACAGACACTACATAAAAACTACAGGCCATTATCCCTGATGAATATTGATTGGAAAATTCTCACTGAAATATTAGCTAACTGCATTGAATAATACATTAAAAAGATCATTCACAATCAAGTGGGATTTATTTTGGGGATTCAAGGATGATTCAATGTTCACAAATCAGTGTGATATACCAAATTAATAAAATGAAGGATAAAACTCATATGACTGTCTCAACAGATACAGAAAAAGCATTTGACAAAATTCAACATTTACTCATGATTAAAATACCTCCACGAAGTGGATCTAGAGGGAACATACTTCAACATAAAAGCCATGGATGAAAAACTTACAGTTAACATCATATTCAATGGTGAAAAACTACGAGCTCCTCCTCTAAGGTCAGGTAAAAGGAAAGGATGGCCACTTACACCATTTTTTATTCATCATAATACTGGAAGTCTTCCCTACCACAATCCGACAAGGAAAAAAAAAAGGTGGGGTGCCCGGGTGGCTTAGTCGGTTAAGTGTCTGACTTCTGCTCACATCATGATCTCGTGGATCATGGGTTTGAGCCCCACATTGGGCTCTCTGCTGATGGCACTAAGCCCACTTCAGATCCTCTGTATCCCTCTCTCTCTGCCTCTTCCCCACTAGTGTGTGAGCTCTCTCAAAAATAAACACTTTAAAAAATAATAAAAGGTATCCAAATTGGTAAGGAAAAAGTAAAACTCACTATTTGCAGATGGCTGGATATATACAGAACCTTAAAATATCTACCAAAAAATATTAGAATAAATAAATTCAGTAAATTTGAAGGTATGAAATTAATATACAGAAATATATTGTATTTCTATACTCTAATAATGAAATAGCAGAAAGTGAAATTAAGAAAACAATTCCATTTATGATTGCACTAAAAAAGTAAAATACCTTGAAATAAACTTAACCAAGGAGGTGGCAGTCTGGAACTCTCAAAACCATAAAACACTGAGGAAAGAAATTGAGAGCAACATGACCAAATTGAAACACATACCATGCTCATGGATTTGAGGAATATTGTTAAAATATCCAAACTACCCAAAACAATCCACAAATTCATTGCAATTCTGTCAAAATACCTACAGCATTTTCACAGAACTAGAACAAATAATCATAAAATTTGTATGGAGTCACAAAACAGCCAAAGAAATCTTGAGGAAGACCAAAGCTGAAGACATTATAATCCCAGACTTCAATTTATACTATAAAGCTATAATAAAGAAAACAATATGGTACTATTAGAAAAATAGACACATAGATCTATAGAACAAAAAAGATAACCCAGAAATAAACCCACACTTTTATGTTCAATTAATCCACAACACAGGAAACAAGAATATTCAATGAGGAAGACAGGTCTTCAGTAAATGGTTCTAGGAAAGCTGGACAACTACACACACAAGAATGAAACCAGACCACTTTCTTACACCATACACAGAAATAAACTGAATGTGGATTAAAGACCTAAATGTCATACCAGAAACTATAAAACTCCCAGAAGAAAACATAGGCAGTATTCTCTGTATTGACTGTAGAAACATTTTTCTAGATAAGTCTTCTTAGGAAAAGGAAACAAAAGTAAAAACAAACTATTGGGGCTACACAAAAATAAAAAGCTTTTGCATGGCAAAGGAAACCATAAACAAACCAACCTACTGAATGTGAGAAAATACTTGCCAATGCTATATCTGATGAGGTACTTATATCCAAAATATATAAAGAACTTCTACAACTCAACACCAAAACCACAAATAATCCTATTAAAAATGGGCAGAATACCTGAATATACATATTTCAAAAGAAGACATACAGGTGGCTAATACACACATGAAAAGATGCTCAACATTACAAATAAGGGGGGTAATGCAAATTGAAACTACAATGAAATGTCACCTCACACCTATCAGAATGGCTAGAATAAAAAGATAAGAAATAACAAGCATTAGCAAGGATGTGGGAAAAAAGGAACCCTTGTATCCTATTGGTTGGATTGTAAATTAGTGCAGCAATATGGAAAACACTATGGAGCATCCTAAAAAATTAAAAATAGGGACACCATATGATCTAGCAATTTCTTGACTGGGTATTTATCCAAAGAACAAACAAACAAGCAAACAAAAAAACATACTAGTTCAAAAAGATGTACACACCCCTGTTTATTTCAGCATTATTTACAATGGCCAAGGTATGGAAGCAACCTGATAGATGCATACAGAAGCTGTATGCCATTTATGTGTCTACACACACACACACACACACACACACACACACAATGGAATATTACTCAGACATAAATAAAGGTGAGATCTTACCATTGACAACCACATGAATAGACATAGAGTGTGTTATATTAAGTAAAATAATTCAGAAAAGGAAAGAAAACACCATACTATTTCACTTATATGTGGAATATAAATAAATAAATAAACCAAAAATAGAAACAGATTCATAAAAACAGGGGGAAAAAAGGTGGTCACCAGAATGGACAGTGTAGGAGGATGGGCCAAATGATTAAAGGGGAGAGGAAGGTAGCAGTTTCCAGTTATGAAATAAATAAGTCATGTGGATGAAAGGTAGTGGATAAGGAATATAGCCAATGTTATTGTAATAGTGTTATATGGTGACAGATGGTAGCTATAGTATGGTGATTTATAGCATAATGTACAGAGTTATTAAATCACTAATTTATTATACATTTTAAACTAATATAACATTGTGTGTTTACTATACTTTAATAAAAAATAAAAAACCTAAATAAAATAATAAAAATTAAATCAAAAAATAAATTTAAAATAAGGTCTCAAACAAGTTAATTTTACACCTTATGAAACTAAAAAAAAAATACACACACCGACCTTAATGTTAGAAGGATGGAAAAGAGATTAGAGTAGATGTAAATAAATAGAAAATAGAATAGAAAAAGACCAGTGAAAATAAGAGTTGGATTTTTGAAAAGATCAATGATAACATTGATAAACTCTTGACTAGACTAAGAAAAAAGGGATAAGGGTCAAATAAATAAAAACAAATAAAAGAACAGACACTACAAGTAATGATACAAAATAAAAACCATCATAAGACACTGAATAATTATATGTCAAAAAATTAGGTAACCAAACATACAATCTATCAAGACTGAATCATGGAGAAATACAGTCTGAACTGTCTTTTAATGAGTATAGTGAATGAGTCAGTAGTCAGAAACCTCCTTTACAAAAGAAAGCCCAGGATCAAATGGCTTCAATGGTGAATTTTACCAAACATTCAGAGATAATATCAAGTCTTCTCAAACTCTTTCAAAACAATAAAATATGATGGATCATTTTCAAACTCATTTTACATGGTCAATATTACCCTAAAGCCAAATCCACAAAAAGACATCACAAGAAAGGAAAATTACATGTTAATATTTCTGATGAAAGTAGAAAATTCTTCAATAAAATATTAATAATTAACAAACTGAATCTAACATCATGGTGAAAGAATCATATTCCAAGACTAACTAGGATTTATCTCAAGGATTGTTCAACATATAAATATTAATGTAAAATACCACGTTAAAAGACTAAAGACTAAAAATCACATGACTGTCTCAATAAATGTAGAGAAACCTTTGACAAAATTCAGCAATCTTTCATTATAACTCTTAATAGTTAAATTTAACATTGAATAATAGAAGGAATAAATACTATATATGAAAAGCCCATAGCTAACACCATACTTAAGAGTGAAAAATTAAAAATATTTCCACTAAGATCAGAAAGAGACAAAAGTACTCACTCCTGTCATTTTTATTCAATACAGTTGTATAAGTCCTAGGCAGAGCAATTAAGCCAAAAAAGAAACAATATCCAAATTGGAAAGGAAAAAGTAAAAACGTCCCTGTTTGTGTATGATATATGCTTATATGTAGAAAACCCTGAAGACTCCATAAGAAAACTACTATAAATAATAAACAAATTTAGTAAAGTTTCAGATTTCAAAATCAAGATGAAATAAGCCAGAAGGGAAAGAGAAATATAGTACAGTATCACTTGTATGTTGAATCTAAACATAAGTAAATTAATAAATAAATATCTGGTTTTATAAAAACAGGAAATAGAAGTGATGGTTGAGGAGTTGGGGATAGAAGAAAATGGAGAGATAGAAGTGAAAGGGTACAAACTTGCAGTTAGAAGAAGAGTTATTTCTGAGGATCTAATGTAGTGTGATGCCTAGAGTTAACTTGGTATTTTATACTTGAAAGTTGTTGAGAGTAGATCTAAGCATTCTCAGCAGACACATAAAAAAGAGGTAACTGTGTGAGTTAATTGATGTTAATTATCTTGATTTTGGCAATCACTCCACACTGTATACAGACCTAAAATAATGTTATACACTTTAAATATACACAACAATATTTCTCAATTATTCCTTGATAAATTTGGGAGAAAATACGTTGCTTTTCTATATAATAACAAAAAAACTATATGAAAAAATATTAGAAAAGCAATCCCATTTACAATAATACCAAAAATAATAAAGTACTTAGGAATAAACTTACCTAAGGAAATAAAACACTTATATATGAAAAAACTATAAAACAGTGATGAAAGAAATTAAACAAGACACAAATGAAATGTGTTCATGAACTGGAAGACTAAATATTGTTAATATGTCTATATAAATACCAAAGCAATCTACAGATTCAATGCAATGTCTACAAAATTCCAGTATTTATGGAAAAAAAATCCTTACATTCTATTGAACCACAAAATACCATGAATAGCCAAATAAATTTTGAGAAGAACAAAAATGGAAGTATCATATTTCCTGATTTCAAAACATGTTCTAAATCTTCAGCAATCAAAAAAAGTATGGTAATGGCATAAAGACAGACATATAAAGCAACAGAACAGAGAGTCCAGAAATAAGTCAATTAATACACATTGAACTTATCTTCAACAAGGGTATTGAGAATACGCAATGGGGGGATAAAAAAGAGAATGCACAATGGGAAAAAGATCCTCTCTTCAACAAATCGTTTTAGAAAAACTACATCTCAACATATAGAAGAATGTAATTGGATCCACTTCTTAAACCATACACAAACATGAACTTAAAATGGATTAGAGACTTAAAAGTAAGAACAGGGACACACCAGGGTGGCTCAGTTGGTTAAGCATCTGACTTCGTTCGGCTCAGGTCATGATTTTGTGCTTCATGAGATGAAGCCCACTCTGGGCTCTGTGCTGACAGCTCAGAGCCTGGGGCTTTGGATTCTGTGTCTCCTTCTTTCTCTCTACCCCTTCCCCACTTGTGTGCACACGTACACACACACACACACACACACACACACACAGAGTCTCTCTCTCTCTCTCTCTCAAAAATAAACATTTAAAAAAAGTAAGAACTGAAACTACAAAAGTATTAGGAAAAATAAAAAGGAAAAAGCTTCCTGATATTGGTCTTAGCAATGATTTTATGGATAGGACACCAAAGCACAGGCAACAAAATGAAAAATAAATAAGTAGAACTACAAAAAACTAAAACAAACAAACAAAAAAACCTGTACAACAAAGGAATCAGTCAATAGAATGAAAAGGCAACATAACAAATTGGAGAAAATATTTGCAAACCATACATCTGATAAGTGGTTAGCCTCTAAAATACATAAGGAATTTCTATAACTCAATAATTAAAAAACTGATTAAAAAATAGGCAAAGGACTTGAAGAGGCATTTCTCCAAAGAAAATATACTAGTAGCCAAGCGGTGCTCAACATCACTAATCATCAGGGATATGAAAATCAACATCACAATGAGATCACCTCACACTGGTCAGGAAGGCTGTTATCACAAAATCAAAAGACAACACATATTGATGAGAATGTGGAAAAAAAGGGAACTATTATATTTTGCTGGTAGGAATGTAAAATGTTACACAGTCACTATGGAAAACAGCATGGTAGTTCCTCAAAACATGAAAGTAGAACTATATGATCTACATCTGACTTCTGGGTGTATACTGACAAAAACTGAAGTTGGTATCTTTAAGAGATATTAGTACTTCTGTGTTCATTGCAGCAATAATCACAATAGTTAAAACGTTCAAACAACCTAAATGGCCATCAACATGTGAATAGGTAAGTAAAATGTGGCATATACATACAATGGAATGCTATGCAGCTTTTAAAAAGGAAAGTCTATGATATAGGACAAAATGGATTAATCCGGAGGATATTACTCTAAGTGACAAAAGCCAGTCACAGAGAGATATTTATTGCAGTTTATTCCTTTATGAGATACCCAAAAATATCAAATTCATAGAGTCAAAGAGTGGAATGATGGTTAGTATGGTATGGGAGTGGGCAGAAATGGGGAATTATTAATCAACAGGCATAAAGTTTCAGTCAAGCAAGATGAATAAACTAGAGCTCTGTTCTACAACATTGTACCTATGGTCAACAATAGCACGTTGTATATTTAAAATTTTGTTAGGAAGGTATATTTCTATTATTTCTACTATAAAATAAAATTTTTAAAGAAATTTCCACTCCTTCTTGAATCGTTTTATATATTTTGGCCTGTTCCATCTGACTCTCTTTCCCCAACCTTTATTATTTTTTTTTTCAATCTCTTTGTCCTTACCCTCATAGTATCTTTATGTGGCTCTTTCACACTGCCTTTTAAACATGTGCTGGGGACTGTCTGTATTCCTGATTCTTTATGCAAGACTCACGCTCATGTACAAACTTCCTACTTGGTATCTTTGCTTAAATATAGTTAAATGTCTCTATTAAATTTTATCAAAGACAACAGAAGATCTTGGAGAGAAGATGTGAAATTAGGCTGTATATACTTGTTTTTTTAAATTTTAATTATTTATGTTTTGTTGCTTAAAAATTTGTTGTCATCTCACATGCAATAAAAATCCAGAAAAATACTTTTAAAAACATGTGTATATATAGTATTCTTTCATGAAAAGTAATTATAAAAATTAGTTATATTTATACATTTTTATCAAGTACAGTGAGAATGAAATCTAAGAAAGATTATTTCATATTACGGGGAGTCTGGGTGGCTCAGTTGGTTAAGCATCCAACTTTGGCTCTGGTCATGATCTCACAGTTTGTGGGTTTGAGACCCACATCGGGTTCTATGCTTATAGCTCAGAGTCTGGAGCCTGCTTCATAGTCTGTGACTCCTCTGCCCCTCCCCTGTTCATGCTCTGTCTCTCTTGCTCTCAAAAATAAATAAACATTTAAAAAATTAAAAAAAAATTCATGTTACCCTTTGCCCTGGCTCAGGACTCAATGTTCTGAGTGTGACCCCACTCCTGCCTCCTGTATTCTGTATTTACAGAGAGTTGTATCCTGCAAGCTAGCCTCAGCTTTTGTATCAGCTCATTTCCCCTTGAGTTGATCCAATGGGAGGCAATAATGAGAGAGTTGAGGGAAAGAGAAAGGAAAAAGTTAGCATATTTTTCCATTGCTCTGTTTCCAATGGTTATCTCATGAAATCTGATGGTAACCAAAATACACCCCAAACCTGCCAAAGGAAGACATGGAAGACAATTAAACCAAAGGGAAAATAAATAAGAGTACAACAGGGCACACACCACAAGCAGGAGACATATCCTGAAGTACCAAGTCCTTGGGATCAGGGGGTTGATCCTACATTGAAGGGTATTGCAAGACCTAGTCTATATAAGCCATTAACTTCAAGAGCAGAAATGTAGCTGACTTTTCTAATGTACAGAAAAAGACACAGAGAGTTAGACAACATGAGAGAGAGAATAATATATCCCAAATGAAACAAAAGGACAAAACCACAGCAAGAGACCTAACAAACAGATATAAATAATATGCCTGATAGAGAATTCAGTGTAATGATCATAAAGGTACTCACTGTATTTGAGAAAAGAATGGAGGACATCATTGAGACCCGTAACAGAGACAAACAAACAAACAAACAAACAATCGGAGATGAAGAACACAATATATGAAATAAAAATACAGGTGATGGAATAAGTAGAAGGCTAGATGAAGTGGAGCAAAGAATGACCTGGAAGACAGAGTAATGGAAAGTAACCAAATTGAGTAAACAAGAGGAAATAAAAAACTTATGCAAATTGAGAATATATTTAAAGAATTCTGACTCCATCAAGTGCTATAACACTCATATAATACGGATTCCAGAAGAGGAAGAGAGAGAGACAAGGGGGTGGAAAGTTTATTTAAAGAAATAATAGCTGAAAACTTTCCTAATCTGGGGAAGGAAACAGATATTCAGATTCAAGCGGCACAGAGATACTCTAAAAAAACCAACACCAGGATACATAATAATTAAAATAGCAAAAAGTAGTAATAAAAAAAAATCTAAAAGCAGCAATGGAAAATAACACAGCTACATACAAGGGTAACCCCATAAGGATATCAGCAGAAACTTTGTAGGCCAGAAGAGACTGGCATGATATAGACAAAGTGCTGAAAGGTAAAAATCTTCAACAAGAATACTCTATCCAGCAAGGCTATCATTCAGAATAGAAGGAGAATAAAGAGTTTGTCAGACAAGCAAGTATTCAAAAAGTTCATGATTACTAAACCAGCCATACAAGAAATAGATGACTTTTTGACCAGAAAGGAAAGACCACATATGAGAGTATGAAAAATAAATATGTCTGTAAAAAACAGTCATAGGAGTCAGGGAAAAAAATGATGTAAAATAATTCACCATATACATAAAATGTGTGTGTTGGGGGGGGAGAGGAGTAAAAAAATGGATTCAAATTCAAGTGACTATCAACTTAATACAGACTGCTATATGCAGATGTTATATACAAACCTATCAGTAACCACAAATTAAAAAAAAATAGATAAGCAAAGAATAAAGTGAAAAGAATTCAAGTATATCAATAAAGAAACCTAGCAAACCATGAAAGAGAAACAGAAGAAACAATCAGACAAAAAGCATAGAAACAACCACAAGTAACAAAATGACAATAAATACATATCAATAATTACTTCATATATAAATGGACTAAATACTCCAATCAAGTGGCATAGGGTGACAGAGTAGATTAAAAAAACAAAAAACAAAACTCATGTATATGCTGTATACAAGGGACCAATTTGAAACCTAAAGTCACCTGCAGATGGAAAGTGAAGGGATGGAGAAACATTTATCATTTGAATTGGTGTCAAAAGAAAACCTGGATAGCAATACTTATATCAGACAAAATAAACTTTAAAACAAAAATTTTAACAAGAGACAAAGCCACTACACAACAATAAAGGGGACAGTCCAACAAAAAGATATAATAATTATAGTTATCACCCAACATGAGAGCACTCAAATATATAAAACAGGTATAGCAAACATGAAGAAAATAATAAATAGTAATACATTAATAGTAGGGGACTTTAACACCTCACTTACATTAAAGGACATATTGTCTAAACAGAAAATTCACAAACACTGTGGCTTTGAATGACACACTGGACCAGATGGATTTAACAGATATATTCAGAACTTTCCACTGTAAAACAGAAGAATACACATTTTTTTCTTCAAGTGCACATGGAACGTTCTCCAGAATAGATCATGTATTAGGCCACAAAACAAGTTTCAACAAATTAAAAAAGATCAAAGTCATCCAATGCATCTTCTCTCACCACATCACTATGGAACTAGAAATCAACCACAAGAAAACTCTAGAAAGAGCACAAATAAATGGAGGTTAAATAACATGCAAGTAAATAATGAATGAATCAACCAAGAAATCAAAGAAGAAATTAAAATTACATGGAAACTAATGAAAATGAAAACACAACGACCCCAAATATTTAGAATACAGTAAAAGCAGTTTTAAGAGGGAAGTGTATAGGAATACAGGCTTATCTTAAGAAGCAAGGAAAATCTCAAATACACAACCTAACATTACACCTAAAGTGGATAGAATAAAATCAACAAACAAAACCCAAAATGAGCAGAAGCATGGAAATAATAGAGATTTGAGTAGAAATAAATGACATAGAAACTTTAAAAAATCAATAAAACCAGGAGCTCATTCTTTGGAAAACAAATCAACAAAATTGGTAAACCTCTAGCTAGAATCATCAAGAAAAAAAGGGAAAGGACTGAAACAAAATCACAAATGAGTGTAGAGAACAATCCACACCACAAAAATACAAACATTATAAGAGAATATTATGAAAAAAAATGTATGCCGATTAGATAACCTTGAAGAAATGGATAAATTCCTAGAAACATAGAACCTACCAAAATTGAAGCAGGAAGAAATAAAAAATTTTAGCAGACAACTACTACCAAGAACATTGAATCACAAATCAAAAACTCCCAACAAACACTGATGAAATTGAAGAAGACACACACAAAAATATGGGAAGACATTACACACTCATGGATTAGAAGAACAAATATTGTTAAATGTTTAGATTACCCAAAGCAACTACATATTTAATGCAACCCCTATCAAAATATCAATAGCATTTTTCACAGAGCTAGAACAAACAATCCTAAAATTTATATGTAACCACAGAAGATGTAAATAGCCAAAGCAATCTTGAAAAATAAGTGCAAAGCTGGAAGTATCACAATTCCAGACTTCAAGTGACGTTATAAATCTTTAGTAATAAAAACAGTATGGTAATGGAACAAACACATAAGTCAATGGTACAGAATAGAAACACAGAAAAAAACCCACAATTGTATGGTCAGCTAATCTTTTACTAAGCAGGAAAGAATATCCAATGTGAAAAAGCAAGTCTTCAACAAATGGTGTTAGGAAAACTGGACAGCTACATGCAAAAGAATGAAATGGACCACTTTCTCACTCCATACACAAAAATAAATTCAAAATGGATGAAAGACCTAAATATGAGACCTGAACATATAAAAAACCTAGATGAGAACACAGGAAGTAATTCACTTGACATCATCCATAGTAATTTCTTTCTAGTTATGTCTCCTGATAGTTTTCTAGATAAGTCTCCTGAGGTAAGAAAAATAAAGTAAAAAACAAACTATTGGGGCTATAACAAAATAAAAAGCTTCTGCACAGTGAAAGAAACAGTCAACAAAACTAAAAGGCAACGTATGGAGTGGGAGAAGATATTTGGAATTGACATATCTGATAAAGGTTAGTATCCAATATATATAAGGAGCTGATAAAACTCAAACTCCAAAAAGAAATAATCCAATTAAAAAATGGGAAGAAGATATAAACAGACATTTCTCCAAAGAATTCATCCAGATGGCCACCAGACACATAAAAAAATGCTCAACATCACTCATAATCAGAGAAATGCAAGTCAAAACTACAATGAGATATCACCTTACACCTGTCAGAATGGCTAAAATAAACACAAGAAACAAGCGTTGGTGAGGATGTGAAGACAAAGGAACCCTCTTGCACTGTTGGTGGGAATGAAAATTGGTGCAGCCACTGTGAAAAGAGTATGGAGGTTGCTCAAAAAGTTAAAGAATGAATTACTCTATGATCCAGTGATCACACACTAGGTATATACTTAAAAAACACAAAAATACTAATTCAAAGGGATATGTATACCACTGTGTTTTTAGTAGAATTATTATGGATAGCCAGGATATGAAAAAACCCCAAATGTCCACAGATAAATGAATGGATAAAGAAGATGTAATATATATATTACATCCATATATATATATGTATATATATATATATATATATATATATATATATATATATATACACACACACACACAAATATACAAAATATATATACATATATGTGTGTGTATATGTATATATATATATATACACATATATGACTTATATATATATATATACATATATACATATACACATATGTGTGTATACATATACACACATATACATATATGTGTATACATATACACACATATACATATATGTGTGTGTATATGTATATATATGTATATATATATATGAAATATTCTTCAACCATAAAAAAGAATGAGGGTCACCTGTGTAGCTCAGTTGGTTAAGCATCTGACTCTTGATTTCAGCTCAGGTCATGATCTCATGGTTTGTGAGTTCGAGTCCCACATCAGGCTTTCTGCTGATGGTTCAGAGCCTTCTTGGGATTCTCTCTCTCTCCCTCTGTCCCTCTGCCCTCTCTCTCCCTCCCTCCCTCTCTCTCTGAAAATAAGTTTAAAAATTAAAAAAATAATAATGAAATCTTTAATTTGTAATGACATGGATAGATCTAGAGAGTATAATGTTAAGTGAAATAAGTCAGAGAAAGACATATACCATATAATTTTACCCATATGTGGAATTTAATTTTTATTCATTTATTTGTTTTTAATTTTAGAGAGAGAGAGAGTACACACAAGTGGGGGAGAGGAATGGAGTCTGAGAAAGAGAGAATCACAAGCTGTCTCCATATTCAACACAAAGCCCAATGTGGGGCTTGATCCCATGACCCTGGGATCATGACCTGGATCAAAGCCAAGAGTTAGACACTCAACCGACTGAGCCACCAAGGTGCCTCCAAATATGTAATTTTAGAAACAAGTGAGCCATGGAAAATATCAAGAGAGAGAGACAAACCAAGAAACAGACTCTTAAATATAGAGGACAAACTGATGGTTACCAGAGGGGATGTGAAGTAGGGTGGGTGAAATAGGTGATGGGGATTAAGGAGGGCACTTGTTGTGATAAGAACCAGGTAATGTATGGAATTTTTGAATCATTATATTGTAGAATTGAAACTAATAATACTAACTGTATATTAACTATACTGGAATTAAAAAGTAATAAACTTCAAGACAATCAGAAAAATGTAAATACTGACTGGATCTTTAAAGGTATCAAAGATTATGGTTGATTAAAAAATAATTTATAAAATATTCAGTTCAATATAATGATGGGACAACCAATGAGAAACACCAATAGGTAATTGACAATGCTGAAGTGACTTCAGGGGAATTAGGGACATACAGATTTATAATTCTTTCACAAAGTCTGATAAATAATAAATTAGAACTTTTAAAAGGAAAATATGTCAAGAAGAAGGAGCTGTGGCTTCACTCTTTGAAAGGTTTATCTTTTAAGAGTTTGTATAGCAAGATGAGGTATTGAAATGAAACAGCAAAAGCCCTAGGGGTACAAGGTAACTCAGCATATTATTTCACTAAAAAGACCATGAGGGAAAGCATATTTAGAGGAAAGCTCAACAGTGTTCAGTGCTATAGAGAGTCAAGTGGTAAAAAGGTTGAGAAAGGACCATCAAGTACAGCAATAAAAAACTATTATTGGCATTTAAAAATCAATATTCTGGTATATGTTCAAATGTAAATGATAATAATCCCTCAGAAGCTTATTTTATTAGAATAAATTTTTTCATGTTTATAAATATAGGGAAATATGTATGTTTGTAGTCAGAAGAATGGATTGGAAGAATAAAAAATTTATTTACTTATTTTTTTAAATATGAGGGAGGGGCAGAGACAGAGGGAGTGAGAGAGAAAGAATCCCAAGCAGATTCCATGCTGTCAGTGCAGAGCCTGATGGTCGGGGAGGGACTTGAACTCATGAACCATGAGATCATGACCTGAGCTGAAATCAAGAGTCAGACCTTTAGCCATCTGAGCCACCCAGGTGTTTAAAAAGTAAAAACTTTAGAAGTGCTAGGGTGATACAAATGATGGAAGGAAAAAGAATACAGTGAATTTGAAAGAAAGTACAAATTAACACCACCTGGAGAATCACTCTCGTGGAAAATAGGATCTAAGATACAAAAGTGGATAAAGATGGAATCAAATATATAAATGGAAAAAAAGAAAGAATTCTGAGTTTGAAGATCTCTATTCTCTTATAAACATATGAGCTTCTCAGTCAGTCATGGAGAGAGGGAAAAATTTACTTAGCATTCAACTTACCATCTTAAACATTTTTCAGTGTACGTTTAGTGTTAAGTATATTCACTTTGTTGTACATCAGATCTCTAGAAGTTTTTCATTTTGCAACAGTGAAACTCTATATCCACTAGATACTAATTTCCCTTCCTCTCTTCCACCAGCCCATGGCATCTACCATTCTTTCTATTTCTGTGATTTTGACATTAGATATTTTGTATATGAGTAGAATCATATACTATTTCTCTTTTTGTGACTGACTTATTTCATTTAGCGTAATGTCTTCAAGGTTCATTTATGTTTTAGCATGTGTCAAGATTTCCTTTTTTAAGGCTGTATGGTAGTCCATTCCCATCAACAGTGAATAAATATTCCAACTTTTCTGGATCTTCATCAGCACATACTATTTTCTATTCTTTTCATACTGACCATCCCTGATTGGTATAAGATGGATGATATTTTGGGGTTTTAATTTGCATTTCCTTACTGATTAGTGATGTTAAACATCTTTTTCATGTGCTTACTATCCATTCAGATACTTCTAGATTTATAGCAAGAAATTATTTATTTATTGCTCATAGTACAGTCTACTTTGGACCTGTAGGGATTGTTCTCCTCATGTGATTCAGTGACACAGGTTTCTCTATCTTGTCATTGCACCTCCTCTAGGTACTAGCAGTTATTTCCTCCTTTCTATTCAACCAATAGATGGAGAAGGGAATATGCTGTCTTGGAAATCTGTTTGGGCCAAGCTTGAAATCAACCACAAGAAAAAGTCTGGAAAACCTCCAAAAGCATGGAGGTTAAAGAACACCCTACTAATGAATGAATGGGTCAACCAGTAAATTAGAGAAAAAATTAAAAAATATATGGAAACAAATGAAAATGAAAATACAACAATCCAAATGCTTTGGGATGCAGCGAAGGCAGTCCTGAGAGGAAAATACATTGCAATCCAGGCCTATGTCAAGAAACAAGAAAAATCCCAAATACAAAATCTAACAGCACAACTAAAAGAAATAGAAGCAGAGCAGCAAATACACCCCAAACCCAGCAGAAGAAGATAAATAATAAAGATCAGAACAGAAATAAACAATATAGAATCTAAAAAAGCTATAGAGCAGATGAATGAAACCAAGAGTTGGTTTTTTGGAAAAATAAACAAAATTGATAAACCTCTAGCCAGGCTTCTCAAAAAGAAAAGGGAGATGACCCAAATAGATAAAATCATGAATGAAAATGGAATTATTTCAACCAATCCCTCAGAGATACAAGCAATTATCAGGGAATACTATGAAAAATTATATGCCAACAAACTGGACAACCTGGAAGAAATGGACAAATTCCTCAGCACCCACACACTTCCAAAACTCAATCAGGAGGAAATAGAAAGCTTGAACAGACCCATAACCAGTGAAGAAATTGAATCTGTCATCAAAAATCTCCCAACAAATAAGAGTCCAGGATCAGATGGCTTCCCTGGGGAATTCTACCAGACATTTAAAGCAGAGATAATACCTATCCTTCTCAAGCTATTCCAAAAAATAGAAAGGGAAGGAAAACTTCCAGACTCATTCTATGAAGCCAGTATTACTTTGATTCCTAAACCAGACAGAGACCTAGTGAAAAAAGAGAACTACAGGCCAATATCCCTGATGAATATGGATGCAAAAATTCTCAATAAGATACTAGCAAATCGAATTCAACAGCATATAAAAAGAATTATTCACCATGATCAAGTGGGATTCATTCCTGGGATGCAGGGCTGGTTTAACATTCGCAAATCAATCAACGTGACACATCACATTAATAAAAGAAAGATAAGAACCATATGATCCTGTTAATCGATGCAGAAAAGGCCTGTGACAAAATTCAGCATCCTTTCTTAATAAAAATCCTAGAGAAAGTCATGGTAGAAGGAGCATACTTAAAGATCATAAAAGCCATTTATGAAAAGCCCACAGCTAACATCATCCTCAATGGGGAAAAACTGAGAGCTTTCCCCCTGAGATCAGGAACACGACAGGGATGTCCACTCTCACCGCTGTTGTTTAACATAGTGTGGAAGTTCTAGAATCAGCAATCAGACAACAAAAAGAAATCAAAGGCATCGAAATTGGCAATGATGAAGTCAAGCTTTCGATTTTTGCAGATGACATGATACTATACATGGAAAATCTGATAGACTCCACCAAAAGTCTGCTAGAACTGATACATGAATTCAGCAAAGTTGCAGGATACAAAATCAATGTACAGAAATCAGTTGCATTCTTATACACTAACAATGAAGCAACAGAAAGACAAATAAGGAAACTGATCCCATTCACAATTGCACCAAGAAGCATAAAATACCTAGGAATAAATCTAACCAAAGATGTAAAAGATCTGTATGCTGAAAACTATAGAAAGCTTATGAAGGAAATTGAAGAAGATATACAGAAATGCAAAAACATTCCGTGCTCATGGGTTGGAAGAATAAATATTGTTAAAATGTCAATACTACCCAAAGCTATCTACATATTCAATGCAATCCCAATCAAAATTAAACCAGCATTCTTCTCAAAGCTAGAACAAGCAATCCTAAAATTTATATGGAACCAAAAAAGGCCCCGAATAGCGAAGGTAATTTTGAAGAAGACCAAAGCAGGAAGCATCACAATCCCAGACTTTAGCCTCTACTACAAAGCTGTCATCATCAAGACAGCATGGTATTGGCATAAAAACAGACACATAGACCAATGGAATAGAATAGAAACCCCAGAACTAGACCCACAAACGTATGGCCAACTCATCTTTGACAAAACAGGAAAGAACATCCAATGGAAAAAAGACAGTCTCTTTAACAAATGGTGCTGGGAGAACTGGACAGCAACATGCAGAAGGTTGAAACTAGACCACTTTCTCACACCATTCACAAAAATAAACTCAAAATGGATAAAGGACCTGAATGTGAGACAGGAAACCATCAAAACCTTAGAGGAGAAAGCAGGAAAAGACCTCTCTGACCTCAGCCGCAGCAATTTCTTACTTGACACATCCCCAAAGGCAAGGGAATTAAAAGCAAAAGTGAATTACTGGGACCTTATGAAGATAAAAAGCTTCTGCACAGCAAAGGAAACAACCAACAAAACTAAAAGGCAACCAACGGAATGGGAAAAGATATTTGCAAATGACATATCAGACAAAGGGCTAGTATCCAAAATCTATAAAGAGCTCATCAAACTCCACACCCGAAAAACAAATAACCCAGTGAAGAAATGGGCAGAAAACATGAATAGACACTTCTCTAAAGAAGACATCCGGATGGCCAACAAGTACATGAAAAGATGCTCAACATCAATCCTCATCAGAGAAATACAAATCAAAACCACACTCAGATATCACCTCACGCCAGTCAGAGTGGCCAAAATGAACAAATCAGGAGACTCTAGATGGCTGGAGAGGATGTGGAGAAACGGGAACCCTCTTGCACTGTTGGTGGGAATGCAAAATGGTGCAGCCACTCTGGAAAACAGTGTGGAGATTCCTCAAAAATTAAAAATAGACCTACCCTATGACCCAGCAGTAGCACTGCTTGGAATTTACCCAAGGGATACAGGAGTACTGATGCATAGAGGCACTTGTACCCCAATGTTTATAGCAGCACTCTCAACAATAGCCAAATTGTGGAAAGAGCCTAAATGTCCATCAAGTGATGAATGGATAAAAAAATTGTGGTTTATATACACAATGGAGTACTATGTGGCAATGAGAAAGAGTGAAATATGGTCCTTTGTAGCAACGTGGATGGAGCTGGAGAGTGTGATGCTAAGTGAAATAAGCCACACAGAGAAAGACAGATACCATATGCTTTCACTCTTTTGTGGATCCTGAGAAACTTAACAGAAACCCATGGGGGAGGGGAAGGGAAAAAAAAAACAAAGAGGTTAGAGTGGGAGAGAGCCAAAGCATAAGAGACTCTTAAAACCTGAGAACAAACTGAAGGTTGATGGGGGTGGGAGGGAGGGGAGGGTAGGTGATGGGTATTGAAGAGGGCATCTTTTGGGATGAGCACTGGGTGTTGTATGGAAACCAATTCGACAATAAATTTCATATATTAAAAAAAAGAAGTCACGTCCTTCAGAAGAATAGTATTTCTACTTGATATCTACTTGATAACACATGTATGTTTATAAACCCAAAATACAAGATCCTGTTTCACGAGGATATACTACACCCATTTCTAATGAAGGTAGAACACAAAATAAAGTTGTCCATTTTTGCCATTATTATTTAGCATTATTTTTGTATTACTTGTCAAAATAATCAGAAAAGAAAAAAAATGAGGATAAAATTATCCAGAAAGTAAAATTTACATTTTTCAGATTTAATAATTTTGTATCTTGTAAGTCTAAGAAAATCAACTAAAAATAATCTCAGAAAGTCATCACATTAGGTAGGAGCACAGTTAATGCTTCCACTTGCTTATTTTTCAGTAAGGCTCTGTTAACTTGACCTCTGTGGTAAAATCCTGACTTCACCAACCTGTATTCAGAATGGTGTTATCTGCTTTTACTTTTTTAATTAAGTTAACATGGTAATCATTCATTCACTTTTCACCTCAGCTCATTTTTCCATCTCTCTTAAGGTTAATTTTCTCGTTAAATTTCCATCTTTGGCTGAGAGTATTCTGCATATATATGAAAACCAAGTGGCATATTTAATTTTATTTCTCTCTTAGAAGTTTACTCTTCCTCAAGGAAAATAACTTTTTATTTTTCATGTTAAACCAGGCTAAGTTTTAGCCATTTGAATTATATCTAAATTTATAATACTATATGCAAATAAAGTTATATTAAAAACTTGGTAAACTACCATATTTTAATCAACAAAGTTGTATTAAAAGCATTGATTCTTTGGTATATCAAAGTAATAAAAACCATTTCACAAAGGGCACTACTCGAAGCCTAGATGCATCAATCTAAAAGAGAAAATATGGAGACTTGTGTGCTATTTTCAAATATCTGCAGTCAAATGCTCTACCCCTGAGCTATACCCCCGTATTTTCAAATGTCTGGAGGGTTATATAATAAACAGACATTTACAGTTGATTTTCAGTCTGATAACTGGAAAAACAAAGTCTCACAGGCACCTAACCAATTTTTAAAATTTGTCTACTTGTGCAACAATTTATATCAAAAATTTATTAGAAAACTATGCCAAAAGATAAGTGAAGCCTGATATTTTATAAGGAAATTATAATTAATGACATGCTAAATCACAAATGAAAATATATGGAAACTAGTTTAATAATGTGGATCCACATTCCTAGATTTTTATAAATTAGTTTCAAAATGGGAAAAGGGAATGGGAATAGTTGTCATTTATCAATCAACTATTCTCAAAATGAGAAATCTAGAATCATTTAAGTAGAGAAGCAGATGTTTCAAACTCAGATTATTATCGATTAAAAACATAAGTTACATTAGAAAAAAATGCAGCTGTGGAATTAGGTCACCAAGATGGTGATATAGTTTATTCAAACCCCACAAAACAATAACTAATAACTGTTCATGGACAAGACAACAGTGAAAGAATTTTAGAACATGGGAAGCAGGCTGAAGCACCCCCCTTGCCTCAGCTACCACCACAAAGACCAGGACAGAGTGCATTAGAAGGGTAAGAGTAATTGCTACATGCGATGTTGTGCTCCCCCAGCCTTCCACAGAACCATGCCAAGAGGTCTTCCCTGGGCCTCCAGCTCCTGCAGTCGAAAAAAGAGACTGGAGGTGACATCTAGCCCCAGCAACATTTTGGGTCACTCTGTCGACCTCCTTTTCTGGTTTTGCCCTTAGAGATTACAGGGGAATCTGTGGGGCTCAACCACTGGGTATCTGATTATGTTGAAAAAAGAATAGAACATTCAACAACCAGCACTCAAATATTGGCACACTGACTTCCTTCCTACAGATACCACTGTGTAGTTTCAACTAACAGTTTTGCTCCTCTGAAAAACTAAGTTGGTGGTAGTCTCACCAGGGAACATGATGGGGTGCAGTTTGGCCTGAGTTAGGTCCTCAAATGAAAAATTTTGCTGGCCCTTGAGCCTGGTCTGATCATGCCCAGGCAGAAAAGCTGAGTCCTAGCCACCTGATTCAGACAGGGCTCTTAGTCTCTCCCAACCAGAAAGCCTGTTGGGAAAAATTGGGGAGATGCCTGAAATGAGCACTTCCAGTGCTAGTATGGCAGGAAACTTGAGTCATAGCCCCATGTGAAAGGAAGGGCTGATGAGACCACCTGGAAGCTGCTGCATAACCCAACAATGCTTGGGGTGAGAAGTGAACAGCCTAAATTATGACTCCCAGAGTGAAAGCTTTGGTCCTGTTGAGCCAGGGAACTTGGGGCATGGGCCAGATTGAGTTATGAGCACAAAGAACCTTAGTGTTCTTGAAACTATTTCTCCCACTGAACCTGGGACAGGAAACTAAATTGTAGCCCCACTTATTGCTGAATAAGCCTTCTGCTTGCCTAAGTAACCTTACCAGAATACATAGGAAGCTGCATAGCACATCCAAAGCCCTGCTTATAGTGGCACTTGAACACAGAACAGAGATCATAGTTTTCCATCTGTAGAACAAAACTGATGGCCTCACTTGGCCAGGATATTCATATCATACTCTTGCCTGATTTGGGTCCCCTAACAATAAGTTATGTATGCTCTGGGGCTCATTATGTTGCCTGCCATCACAGGGAAGCTAATTTATAGCCCTGTCTCATACTAAATATAGTCTCCAGTCCCAGCCATCTAGTAAGGCTGACCAGAGAATTTGAACAACCAGAGAGCACATCCTACCACTTCACAAAGGCAGGGGAACATGACAGCAGTCCTATTCAATTGTTCTCAGCTAAGGATACGACTTTGCACTCCCAACCTTAGAACTTACACAGTTGTCTCATCCCAAAATAGACACTAATAGCAGGTCCTACCTTCCCACAGATATTACCAGGATCAAAACCTGACTTCACAGCTGACTGATGAAGAAGTCTCTGCCAAAGAAACCTGCAAAGCTTAGAAGAGGAGATAACTTACTCAAAGGGACACATATTATCAAATTGAGGAATAAAAGTTCATAAAATTCAGGTAAATATGACACAACCAAAGAAAATTAATAAAGCTCTAATAACTACTTTAACGAAATGGTGATTTATGGACTGTCAAAGGACTCAGAATAATCTTCTTCAAGTAGTTTCATAGACTTCAAGAACACACAGATAACAAAGTAAAATTAGAAAAACAATGCATGTACAAAACAAGAAGTTCAACAAAGACACAGAAACTAAACTGTAAACTAGATTTTAAACTAAAGGCTGTAACAAGAGATGAAGAACGGCATCATATCATAATTATGGCGTCTATCCATCAAGAAGAGGTAACAATTGTAAATGTTTATGCACCCAATTTGGAAGAACCCTAATAAATAAAACAATTAATCACAAACATAAGCAATCTTATCAATAAGAATGCAGTAATTACAAGGGAATTTAATACTCCACTTAAAGAAATGGACAGATCATATAGGCAGAAAATCAATAAAGAAACAATGGCCCCAAATAATACACAGGACCAGATGGATTTGAGAGATATATTCAGAACTTTTCATCCAAAAGCAGCAGAATATACATTATTCTTGAGTGCACATGGAACATTCTCCAAGATAGATCATATACTGGGTCATAAAACAGTCCTCAATAAATATAAAAGAATTGAGATCATACCATGCACATTTTCAGATCACAAAGCTATGAAACTTGAAACCAACCACAAGAAAAAGATTGGAAAACCTCCATATGCATGGAGGTTAAAGAACATCCTACTAAAGAATAAATGGGTCAACCAGGCAATTAAAGAAGAAATTTTAAAAAATATAAGGAAACAAATGAAAATGAAAACATGACAATCCAAACCCACTGGGATGCAGCAAAGGCAGTCCCAAGAGGAAAATACATTGCAATCCAGGCCTATCTCAAGAAACAAGGAAAATCCCAAATACAAAACCTAACTGCACACCTAAAGGAACTAGAAGCAGAACAGCAAAGAAACCCCAAGGCCAGGAGAATAAGATAAATAATAAAGATTAGAGCAGAAAAAAAGCAATATAGAATTAAAAAAAAAAACCAGTAGATCAATGAAAATAAGAGCTAGTTTTTTGAAAAAAAATAAAGAAAATTGACCAACCCCTAACCAGACTTCTTAAAAAAGAAAAGAGAGAGGACCCCAATAGATAAAATCATGAATTAAATTGACTTATCACAACCAACCCCTCAGAAATACAATTATCAGAGAATACTATGAAAAATTATATGCCAACAAAATGGACAACCTGGAAGAAATAGACAAATTCCTACACACCTATACACTACCAAAACTCAACCAGGGAAAAATAGAAAATTTGAACAGACCTGTAACTAGTGAAGTAATTTAATTGGTTATCAAAAGGCTCCCAACAAATAAGAGTCTTAACCCAGATGACTTCCCAGGGGAATTCTACCAGACTCTTAAAACAGAATTAGTATCTATCCTTCTCAAGCTGATCCAAAAAATAGAAATGGAAGGAAAGCTTCTGGACTCATTCTATGAAGCCAGCATTACCTGATTCCCAAACCAGACAGAGACCCCACAAAAACGGAGAATTAGAGGCCAATATACCTGATGAACATGAATGCAAATATTCTCAACAAGATACTAGCAAATCAAATTCAACAGCATATAAAAAGAATTATTCACCATGATCAAGTGGAATTCATTCCTGGGCTGCAGGGCTGGTTCAATATTTGCAAATCAATCAATGTGATACATCACGTTAATAAAAGAAAGGATAAGAACCATATGATCCTGCCAATAGATGCAGCAAAAGCATTTGACAAAATACAGCATTGTTTCTTAATAAAAGCCCTCAGTAAAGTTGGTATAGAAGAAACATACCTAAACATCATAAAAGCTATATATGAAAAGCCCACAGCTAATATGATCCTCAAAGGGGAAATACTGAGAGCGCTCCCCCCGAGAAGAGGAACAAGACAGGTATGTTAACTCTTACCTCTGTTGTTTAACATAGTGTTGGAAGTCCTAGCATCAGAATCAGGCAATGAAATGAAATCAAAGGCATCAAAATTGGCAAAGAAGAAGTCAAATTTTCACTTTTTCCAGACAACATGGTACACTACATGGAAAACCTGAAAGACTCCACCAAGAAGTTGCTAGAACTGCTACGTGAATTCAGCAAAGTTGCAGGATACAAAATCAATGTACAGAAATTGCTTGCATTTCTATACTCCAAGAATGAAGCAACAGAAAGAGAAATCAAGAAACCAATCCCATTTACAATTGTACCAAGGACCATAAAATACCTAGTATAAACCTAACCAAAGATGTAAATGGTCAGTATGCTGAAAATGATAGAAAACTTATGAAGGAAATTGAAGAAGACGCAAAGAAGTGGAAAAACATTCCATGCTCATGGATTATAAGAATAAATATTGTTAAAATGTCAATACTACCCAAAGCAATCTACACATTTAATGCAATCCCAATCAAAATTGCACTGGCATTCTTCTCAAAGCTAGAACAAGCAATCCTAAAATTTGTATGGAACTACAAAAGACCCTGGATAGCTAAAATAATGTTGAATAGAAAACAAAAGTAGGAGGCATCACAATCCCAGAATTTAGCCTCTACTACAAAGCTGTAATCATTAAGACAGTATGGTATTGGCACAAAAACAGACACATAGACCAATGGAATAGAATAGAGAACCCAGAATTGGACGCACAAATGTATGGTCAACTAATTTTTGACAAAGCAGGAAAGAGTATCCAATGGAAAAAAGACAGTCTCTTTAGCAAATGGTGATGGAGAACTGGACAGCAACATGAAGAATGAAACTAGACCACTTTCTTATATCATACACAAAAATAAACTCAAAATGGATGAAAGACCTAAATTTGAGACAGGAAACCATCAAAACCCTAGAGGAGAAAACTGGCAACAACCTCTTTGGCCCCAGCCTCAGCAATTACTTGCTCAACACATTTCCAAAGGCAAGGGGATTAAAAGCAAAAATGAACTATTGGGACTTCATCAAGTTAAAAGCTTCTGCACTGCAAAGGAAACAATCAACAAAACTAAAAGGCAACCAAGGGAATGGGAAAAGATATTCGTAAATGACATATCAGATAAAGGATTAGTATCCAAAATCTATAAAGAATTTACCAAACTCCACATCAGAAAAACAAATAATCCAGTGAAGAAATGGGCAGAAGACATGAATAGACACTTTTCCATAAAAGACATCCAGATGGCCAACCGACACATGAAAAAATGCTTAACATCACTCATCATCAGGGAAATACACTGAGATACCACCTCATACTGGTCAAAGTGGCTAAAATGAACAAGTCAGGCAACAACAGATGCTGGTGTGGATGTGGAGAAACAGGAACCCTCTTGCACTGTTGGTGGGAGTGCAAACTGGTGCAGCCACTCTGGAGAACAGTGTGGAGGTTTCTCAAAAAATTAAAAATAGAACTATCCTATGACCCAGCAATAGTACTACTAGGAATTTATCCAAAGGAAACAGGAGTGCTGATTCATACTCCAATGTTTATAGCAGTGCTTTCTACAACAGACAGATTATAGAAAGAGCCTAAATGTCTAGTAACGGATGAATGGATATAGAAGGTATGGTTTATACATACAATGGAATACTACTTGGAAATGAGAAAGAATTAAATGTTACCATTTGCAGCAAGATGGATGAAAATGGAGGGTATTATGCTAAGTGAAATAAGTCAGCCAGAGAAAGATTATATGTTTTCATTTATATGTGGAACTTGAGAAACTTAACAGAAGACCATGGGGGAAGGGTAGGGGAAAAATAATTATAGAGAGGGAGGGAGGCAAACCATAAGAGACTCTTAAATACAGAGAACAAACTGAGGGTTGATGGGCATTGAGGAGTGCACTTGTTGCGATGAGCACTGTGTGTTGTATGTAAGCAATGAATCACTGGAATGTATCCCCAAAATGAAAAGCACACTGTACACACTGTATGTTAGCCAATTTGAGAATAAATTATATTTAAATATATAAATATTTTAAAAATCCGAGGCTTGAAAAATACAATGACTGAACAGAGGAATTCAATAGAGAGCTTCAAAAGCAAACTCAACCATTCAGAAGAAAGAATCATCAACATGGAAAATAGGATATTTGAATTACCTAGTCAGAGGAATAAAAAGAAAAAAGAATGAAAATGAGTGCATAAAGCTTGAGACTTATAGGACACAATGAAAAGAAACAATATCCATATCAGAGTAATTCCAAAAGGAGAAGAGAAAAGGACAGAAAGTATATTTAAAGCAATAATGGCTGGAGGCACTTGAGTGGCTTGGTTGGCTAAGTGTCGGACTTCAGCTCAGGTCATGATCTCATGGTTCATGGGTTTGAGCCCTGCGTCGGGCTTTGTGCTAACAGCTCTGAGCCTGGAGCCTACTTCGGATTTTGTGTCTCCTTCTCTCTGTCCCTACCCTGCTCACACTCTGTGTCTGTCTCTTACAAAAATAAAATAAACATTAAAAAAATTAAAAAAAATAAAAAGCGATATGGCAGATAATTTCCCAAACCTGGAAAGAGAAATAGACATTTAGATCCAAGAGGCTCAAAGTACCTCATATATGTTGAACACAAATACGGCTACACACACACATGCCCATGTATACATATAATTAAATTGTCAAAGTCAAAGACAAAGAAGAATTTTAAAAGCAGGAAAAGAGAGAGGTATAAGGGAACCCTCATAAGACTATCAGTGGATTTATTAACAGGAAGTTTTCAAGTCAAATTAGAATAGCTTGACATATTCAAAATACTGAAAGAAAAGCATACTGTTGAAAAAGAATACTGTATCTAATGAAGTGGTCCTTCAGATATGGAGAGATAGAAAATATTTTGAACAGAAAAAAGTTGAGGGAGTTTGTTAATGCTAAACTTGCCTACAAAAGATGATAAAGGGAATGTTCTAAGGGGAAATAGAAGAACACTAATTAACATCATAAAACAAGAATGCATTGCAGAACTCACTGGCAATAGTAAATATATACTCAAAATTGGAATCTGTAATATGGTAATCATGGTGCATACTTCACTTACAACTCTAGTTTAAAGGTTAAAAAACAAACATAATAACCATAACTATAATAATCTATTAGTTGTATAACATAAAAATAGGTAAACTGTAACATTAGTACCCTAAAATGTGAGGGGAGGAGATATAAAATTATAAAGCTTAGGAATTCTATTGAAATTAGGTTTTTATTAGTTTGAAATAGGGTGTTACAATTTTAAGATAGTTTATGGAAGGACCATGGTAACCACAATGGAAAAATCTGTAGTAATTATACAAAGGAACATTATAAACAAGTTAACACATAGTGACATCAAAAGACAAAAAGAAAGCAGGAAACAAGGAACAGTGGATCTACAAACAACCAGAAAACAATTCAGTGGTAATAGTAAGTCCTTACTTATTAATAATTACTTTAAAATAGAATAGTTCTCCAATCAAAAGACATAGAGTAGCTTAATGGATAAACAATAACAACAAAATAAAACTCAAAACAACAAGAAACCAGTATCTAGTGATACATTGTCTATAAGAGATTCACTTTAGCCTTAAAGACCAATCCGTGAGTGAAAGTATGGAAAAAGATATTTCAAGGAAATGGTAACCAAAAAATCAGGAGTATTGATACTTATATCAAGCAAAATAGGCTTTAAACAAAAATGTTAAAAAAAAGAAAAAGAAAAAAAAAAGTTCACTATGTAATGATAAAAGGGTTGATACATCAAGAAGATATAACAATTGTAAATATTTATGCACCCAACAACAGCTCATCAACAAAACACGTAAAAATTAACTAAAAGGAGAAATAAAGAACAATATAATAATAATTGCGGACTATAATACCCTACCCTCGAAATGGATAGCTCATCCAAGACAGAGGAGCAACAATGAAACAGGGGATTTTGAACAAGACTGTATACCAAAATGTACTGAAGACACATATAAAATACTCTGAAAGCAGAATACACATTCTCTTCAAGTACACATGAAACATTTTCTAAGATGGACCACGTGTCAGGCCACAAAACGGTGTTAGCAAATTCAAGAGGGTTTGAAATCATACCAACTATCTTCAGTATCTTCTGTAACCACACTGGTATGAAATTAAAATTCAAAAACAGGAGAAAACTGAAAAATTCACAAATACACGGAAACTAAACAATGCTGTCCTGAACAACCAATGGCTCAAAGAAGAAGTTAAAGGGGAAATAAAAAAGTATTTGGAGACCAACAAAAATGAAAACACAACATATTTAAGTTTATAGGACACAGCAAAAGCAGTGCTAGGGAGGAAGTTCATCACAATAAACACCTACATTAAGAAGCAAGAAAGATCCCAAATAAACAATATAACACAACATCTTAAGGAATAAGAATAAATTGTATTACAAGTTAGTAGAAGGAAGAAAATAATAAGGATTAGAGCAGAAATAAATGAATAATAGGAAAATAGGAAATATTAACCCATCTAAGATTAACCAAACAATTTTAAAACATAAAATTGACAAACCTTTAGCTAGACTAACCATGGAAAAAACAAAAAGGACCCAAATCAATCAAATTTTAAATGAAGAAGGGGGCATTACAACTGATGCCACAGATAAACAAACGCTTATAAGAAGCCACTGTGAACAACTGTGTACAAAAAAACAGACAACCTAGAAGAAATGGAAACATCTTACCAAGAGTGAATGAAGAAGAAACAGAAATAGGCCAATTGTAAGGAGACTAAATCAAAACCAAAGCGAAATAAAATCCACCAATGAAGTAGAACCCAGATGGCTTCATTGGTGAATTTTACCGAACATTTAAAAAATCAATGCCAGTCCTTCTCAAACTCAAACTCAAACTCAAAAAAAAAAAAAAAAAAGGAATATTCCCAAACTCATTTTACAAGGCCAACATTACCTTGATATCAAAGCTAGAAAAAGGCAAACAGAAAACTATAGACCAATATGCCTGGTGAATATGATGCAAAATTTTTCAATAAAATACTAGTCAATTGATCATTACAGTACATTGAAAGGATTATTCACCATGATCAATTGGGATTTATACTTAGGATGGATGAAAGGATGGCTTAACTATATGCAAATCAACATGAAGCAATACACTAATAGAATGAAATAAAAACAATCATATCATGTCAATAGATGCAGAAAAATCATTTGACAAAATCTAACATTTATTTAGAATAAGAATAAACAGACTCTTAAGCACATAGAATAAATTGGTGGTTGCCCGAGGAGAGAGGGGTGAGAGGATGGGCAAAATTGGTAAAGGGAAATGGAATGTACAAGCTTCCAGTTATGGAATAAGTCACAGAGATGAAAAGTATAGCACAGGTAATGTAGTCAGTAATATAGTAATGACATTGTACGGTGTACGGTGACTATGGTTATCTTGGTAAGTAAACATTTAGTAGTCTACAGAACTGTCAAGTCAGTATGCCACACACCTGAAATTAATAAAACATTGAATGCCAATTATTCTTCAAAAAAAGACACATGGCAAAAGACCTGAATAGACATTTTCCCCAAAGAAGATGTATGAATGGCTAACAGATACATGCACATATGATCAACATTACTTATTATCAGGGAAATGCACATGCAAAACCACCATGAGATATGCCAGATTAGAATAACCATCACCAAAAAGACAAAAGATAAACAACGCAGAGGATGTGGAGAGAAGGGAACCAATGTACACTGTTGGTAGGATTGTAAACTGTTATAGCCACTGTGGAAAACAGTCCTTAAGGGTCCTTTAAAAAACTTACAAACAGAACTACCATGTGATTCAACAATTTCAGTTCTAGGAATATATCCAAAGGAAACAAAAACTCTAACTGAAAATACACACCTACGTTTATTACAGCATTATTTACAATAGCTAAGACCTGGATACAACCTAAATATCCATTGATGGGCAAATAGATAAAAAGTTGTGGTGTGCATGTGTGTGTGAGAGTGTGTGTGAGAGTGTGTGTGTGTGTGTGTGTATACATATATATATACATATATACATACACACACACACGCACACACTGGTATATTATTCAGCCATCAAAATGAGGAAACCCTACTATTTCCAACAACATGGATGGACCTAAAGGTCATATGCCAAATGAAGTAAGTCAGAGAAAGACAAATACTATATGATCTAATTTATATGGAATCTAAAAAACAAAAACAAAAACCAAACTCATAGGAAAAGAGGTCAGATTTGTGTTTACAAGAGGCAGGGGGTCGGGGGTGGGGAGGGAAGATTGGAAGAAGGAGGGTAAAATGTACAAACTTTACAAGTGTTTGAAAGACAAAGCAAGTCACAAAAATCTGACAAAATCAGGTAACCTGGTGGTGAAACTATACAATTTCTTGTTTCCATTGAAGATACTTAGTAATCTCTTGGGACTATTTTGAAGATTTTCATAGTTTTCCTTTTATTGTATTTGACTTATTGGTTCCTTTATCAGTTTAATGTAGCTTAGATTAATAGTGGATCAGAAGTTGGCTTAGTGTTATAATTTATACAATTGTCTTAATTACATTGTGTCCTTATTGGGAGTATAGAGACCCGATTTTTTAAAGGCATATGCATGATCTCATTATTTCTTCAACTGCATTTGCAAAATCCATTCCTGCTCATTATAATGCAGCACTATACCATCTATGAAAATTAGACTTTAGGTGGTCAAATTTTTAAAAAAATTAAAAAAAACATTAACTGCTTACAAAAAAAGAATCCTGAAACTTGGTTTCCTTTACACTTTTTTACAGTTTTGAAACCAATAAAAATTGAACACAATCATTTAGCCACACACACACACACACACACACACAGGCAGACACTCATGTCTTAGATTGAAAATAATGTGTTGCTTTTTTAACTGCAAGGAGATTCTCTTACAAACAATATTCTGTGGTGAGCAGACTCTAAGATGGCCTTCAATAATTTCCACCTCCTGGTATTCCTACTGACTTGCTTCTAAACAATAGAATACAGTGAAGATGCCACTTCTGTGATTAGATTAAAGACATTTATAACCTCTATCTAGCCGATGCTATTTACTCTTTTCCTTGCTGGTTTGATGAAGCATGATGCCATGTCAATGATGCCCATGTGGCTGCAACTAAGGGTGACCACCAGCCAACTTCCAGCTAGAAAATGAGACTCTCAATCCAACAGCCCATAAACAAATCAATCCTAGTAACAACCACATAAATAAGCTTAGAATTTAATCATTTCCCAGTCAGGCCTTGAAATGAAACATAAGGCCTAGTTGATACCTTAACTGCAACTTCCTGAGACACCCTCAAGTCAAGGACAAATCTAAGCTGTGCTCAGATTGCGGGCTTTCAAGAACTGTGAAATGATAAGTGTGTGTCCTGTTGGCCCTTAAGTTTGTCATAATTTGTGATATTGCATACATAACATTTGTTTTGTACTCATTTTGGAAAGAAATCTATCAGTTTTCCTCATAGTTTTCCATGTCCACACCAACGTTTTGGTATTCAAGTAATTTTTAAGTGGATCCGATCTCTTACAACTTATAGAACATGGAAATAATCACTACTGTTCTATTGAAGAAATCATGTGTATAGTTTATCATGTATTAATGTAGTCAAATCCTTATTAACCTAAAAAATTAAATAAAGAAATTTCATTCCAATATTGCAAAGCATGTTCAAACCTAATTATCAAGAGTTTATAGTTTATAGATAGATATTAAAAGAAAAGGGGCGCCTGGGTGGCTCAGTCAGTTGAGCATATGACTTCAGCTCAGGTCATGATCTCACAGTCTGTGAGTTCGAGCCCCATGTCGGGCTCTGTGCTGACAGCTCAGAGCCTGGAGTTCGGTTCAGATTCTGTGTCTCCCTCCCTCTGCCCCTCCCCTGCTCATGCTCTCTTTCTCTCAAAAATAAACAAACATTAAAAAAAAATTAAAAAAAAGAAAAGAAAAAGCCTATTTTACCCATATCTGAAGAGACCCAGACTTGAGTCTGGGCGAAAAAATCAAGTAGTATCTTGAGTTCCTCAGCCTGTCATAGTATACATTTAAGACTCTCAATCTAGGTGGTAACGCCAAGTCACCATGTATATAATGACTTATAGAGAACTTTTTTACCTCAGTAATAATAAATGTGGAGGCTCTCAAAGTCTAGCAGTTTTGTAGAAATTGAACACACTATTAATCAAAAAAGTTGAAACACTGATTTCTTTCACATTTTTGCTAATTCATTATGTTCAGCTTTGATTCTCCTATGTTAATTTAGCCTGAATAGGATAAATTTAGTGCTTCATTTGAAAATGTATGAAATTTTAATTGACAGAATTTCACAACTGGTTGATTCATTAAGTGGTTTAAAAATGCATATACACCAGAGCACTAATAGGAGACAATATGTAAAATATACTCAGATTTAGCAATGAGAAAAATTTACTTTAAAAAAAATTTCAGTTTATTTTTGAGAAAGAGAGAGAGACAGGCAGAGTGTGAGCAGAAAAGGGGCAGAGAGAGGGAGACACAGAATCCAAAGCAGGCTTCAGGCTCTGAGCTCTCAGCACGCAGCCCGACACAGGGCTTGAACTCACAAACCAGAGATCATGATCTGAGCTGAAGTTGCATGCTTAACTTACTGAGCCACCCAGGTACATCAGAGAACATTGTACTTTTAAGATTGGAAAATATGTCTCAAGGAAAATAAAATGAATTCCGTTTTATAACAACTGCTTACATTATATGAAGAAAACATATTCCAGAAGGAGAAAAAAAGTCTCAATGGTAAAAATGTGGCATTCCTATTACAAGGTGTCTTGATGGAAAAGAGTAAGGGGAATTGTTGGTAGATAACTGAATGACCCTTAACAATAATCAGTCAAACTAAGTATGAGTCAGGTAAATGGATTTGCATGTACTATTAATAGTGAACAGAGAACAATTTGGTCACTGTGTCTGGTAGATATTCATTCCTTATCAATACACATGGTACTTACACAGCCCCTGGTTATCATATGTGCTGACTCCTGTTCTGCTCTCAAGCAACTCTCGGTCTAGGGGAAGAAATGGCAAAGATTTGCATAAGTCACAAGGGTGTTTTTTTTTTTTTTGGATAATGAGCACATAATTTATTGTGAGGATTCTCCAATGATTTTGCCAATTAGCTACTAAAACAGATAATATTGTGTATTGTATCTTAAGGGGTTAAGATGTGAATAAAATATTAAATGCTTTTGGTGTTTGCCATTAAAGAGCAAAATGAAAATTAATCAAACTCCAAAATAAGAAGGGAGATAAATTCGAATGAGGTACAGGAAATTTAAATATAATAAAAATGCATTCAGAAAAGTTGGCCATCATTTTGGTAAGAATTAACTTTCAATCAGGGCAGAAATATGAGCTAATAACACTTGATTCCTTAAATTTACTGGTCATGGAGAGATTTGCTTATGATGGTGCCAGTCTCACAGTCCTCACTAGATTTCTAAATTTCTGATACTGTGAGATAGAATAAAGTTTCTATATTGACTTTTGTAGAAGAAATAAAGTGGAAGACGAAGTTACCAAGTTAATGTCTGTCTTGGGATCTTAATCACTTTCACTGTATTTCCTACCATCTGTTTTACATTCTCATGCAAGTCCTTGTTTCCAGGCTCCATCCTCTCTGTTTCCTACAGTTCCCAATTGTCTGGCAGAAGTTACCATGGAGAGTCCTCCCTCATTCCCTTCGGTCTTCCAAGGCCTCTTTATTACCACAAAACTTCCATTTTTCTCTTAAAAATTGTTCTACTCATTGGTACAAACTCGTTTGCTCTTTGCTTCAAATGGCATTTCTTGAACCAAGTGATGAAATCCACCTTAACTCCTGAATTTAGAAGTACCCCTATGAATAAGTCATTTCTTTCTTCCTGTTTTAACAATAGCCACCTGATGCAATTGTGAACTATATTTGTAGTTCAGTATGAATAACCACAAGGGAGACAACCTATAACAGGAGAAAAGTGCATAGATCAATGCACTGGTGACAATATGCTAGCACAGGAAAAATGTCATGGCATCTTTCAAATTCTCATTGATCTATTTGACCACAGCTAGATTTGGTTCAAAGATTAACAAACAAACAAAAAACTAACTTGCATATAAGCTTGTAAAGATTCTCTTATCTCTGCTTCAATTATAGAAATTATAATTTCATTATAGAAGAAAATAATCACAAGTTACAAAGTTCACAAAGTAATTGTGTCACAATACTGACTCTTGATAATATCAAGAGTTTTTTGTTATATATTTTAATCCAAATTTTCAAATTAACAATTTAGATAATTTATATACTGAAAAAATTTTAAATTGTAAGCTTTACTTCAAGTATCTTAAACATAAGGTAAGACCAATATTTAACATATGACTTCAGAGCAGTTGTGCCATCATGAGATAGAAACCTGAAAAGTAGGAAAAAATAGTAACAGTTTATGAGATGATTTTGAAGCCATTTCCATAATCTTTAATGTGTCTTATTGCAAATACCCCTTCAATTTAAATCCATAGAAGTACGTATTTTGTGCATTTAAATTTTCACTAATTTTTGGTGTACTTATGTAGAGTGCTTAATGCCAACTAGTTTAATTTTATATCTGATTCATTGTTTTAATATTAGTAAATATTTGCTCTTAGTTCTATTACTGTGAAAAGTAGAAGAGAATAAAAAAATATTCATATCTATTACACTTTCAAAACAACTAGAAAAATAGATTTTTTATATCCTCATTAACTTTTTTTTTTAACTTTTAATAACACCCCTTTCCTTATTCATTTTTTGGGTATTTTTATGAGTTTTTTTTTTTTTTTTTTTTTTGCCTTTTGCGTTTCTGACTCCCTGTTGGGAAGTAAGTGAAATGTTTGCGGAATTCAAGAGAATGTTCAGAACAGGCAGAGGAACAGTTTTTTAAAAAAAGCTCCCTTAAATGCCGTGGGTAATTAAGGAAATCGATATTCTTTCATAAGAGATCAAAAGACTTTTTGGGTTCTTAGGGATACTTCAGTTTATGAAGAAATCTTAGCTTTTTTTCAGGTTTGTATAAATACTTGCACAGTGGTATTTCTTATTGATAGCACTTATTTACTGCCTACAGACACAGCTGAGAGTGCTGCTCATGGGTACAAAATCCTATCTCCTCTACAGAAAATCATACCCAAGAAATTAGTGATAATTTAGAGTTCTTTTAGAATTTATTTCTTTATGTATATATGTATTTTTGAAGGCTTGGAACTAACCATTCATTCATTCATTCATTTGTTTCTACTTTTGTTTAAATTATAGTTAGCTAACATGTAGTTTAATATTGGCTTCAGGAGAATTGAGTGATTCATTACATACATATAACACCCAGTGCTCATCACAAGTGCCCTCCTTAATAATAATCACCCATTTAGCCCATCCTCTCACCCAACTCCCCTTCAGCTAGCCTCAATTTGTTTTCTATAGTTAAGAGTCTCTTTTATGGTTTGCCTCCCTTTACTCCCCTTCCCCTATGCTCATCTGTTTTGTTTCCTAAATTCCACATATGAATGACTTGTACTGCAGTTGTCTTTCTCTGACTTACCTCACTTAGCATAATACACCCTAGCTCCTTCCACATCCTTAGAAATGGCAAGATTTCACTCTTTTTTGATGGCTGAGTAATTATTCCATTATTTTTATACCACTTCTTTATCCATTCATCAGTCATTGAATATTTGGACTCTTTCCATCATTTGGCTATTGTTAATGCTGCTATAAACATCTGGGTGCTTGTGTCAATTCAAATCAGTATTTTTGTATCCTTTGGGTAAACACCTAGAGTGCAATTGCTGGACATAGGACACTTCTATTTTTAACTTTTTTAGGAAACTCCATACTGTTTTCTAGAGCATAAATTTGTATTCCCCCCAACGGTGTAATAAGGTTCCCCTGTCTTCACATTTTCACCAACATCTGTTGCTTCCTGTGTTATTAGTTTTAGCCATTCTGACAGATGTGAGGTGGTGTCTCATCATGGTTTTTACTTTTATTTCTTCAATGATGCATGATGTTGAGCAAGTTTTCATGTGTTTGTTAGCCATCTGGTTGTCCTCTTTGAAAAAATGTCATTTATGTCTTCTGCCCATTTCTTTTTTTTTTTTTTTCATTAAAAAAATTTTATTTTTTGAAATTTTTTTAAATTTATTTTTTAATATATGAAATTTACTGTCAAATTGGTTTCCATACAACGCCCAGTGCTCATCCCAAAAGGTGCCCTCCTCAATACCCATCACCCACCCTGCCCTCCCTCCCACCCCCCATCAACCCTCAGTTTGTTCTCAGTTTTTAACAGTCTCTTATGCTTTGGCTGTTTTCCACTCTAACCTCTTTTTTTTTTTTCCTTCCCCTCCCCATGGGTTTCTGTTACGTTTCTCAGGATCCACATAAGAGTGAAACCATACGGTATCTGTCTTTCTCTGTATGGCTTATTTCACTTAGCATCACACTCTCCAGCTCCATCCACGTTGCTACAAAAGGCCATATTTCATTTTTTCTCATTGCCACGTAGTATTCCATTGTGTATATAAACCACAATTTCTTTATCAATTCATCACTTGATGGACATTTAGGCTCTTTCCATAATTTGGCTATTGTTGAGAGTGCTGCTATAAACATTGGGGTACAAGTGCCCCTATGCATCAGGACTCCTGTATCCCTTGGATAAATTCCTAGCAGTGCTACTGCTGGGTCATAGGGTAGGTCTATTTTTAATTTTTTGAGGAACCTCCACACTGCTTTCCAGAGCGGCTGCACCAATTTGCATTCCCACCAACAGTGCAAGAGGGTTCCCGTTTCTCCACATCCTCTCCAGCATCTATAGTCTCCTGATTTGTTCATTTTGGCCACTCTGACTGGCGTGAGGTGGTATCTGAGTGTGGTTTTGATTTGTATTTCCCTGATAAGGAGCGACGTTGAACATCTTTTCATGTGCCTGTTGGCCATCCGGATGTCTTCTTTAGAGAAGTGTCTATTCATGTTTTCTGCCCATTTCTTCACTGGGTTATTTGTTTTTCGGGTTTGGAGTTTGGTGAGCTCTTTATAGATTTTGGATACTAGCCCTTTGTCCGATATGTCATTTGCAAATATCTTTTCCCATTCCGGTGGTTGCCTTTTAGTTTTGTTGGTTGTTTCCTTTGCTGTGCAGAAGCTTTTTATCTTCATAAGGTCCCAGTAATTCACTTTTGCTTTTAATTCCCTTGCCTTTGGGGATGTGCCGAGTAAGAGATTGCTACGGCTGAGGTCAGAGAGGTCTTTTCCTGCTTTCTCCTCTAAGGTTTTGATGGTTTCCTGTCTCACATTCAGGTCCTTTATCCATTTTGAGTTTATTTTTATGAATGGTGTGAGAAAGTGGTCTAGTTTCAACCTTCTGCATGTTGCTGTCCAGTTCTCCCAGCACCATTTGTTAAAGAGACTGTCTTTTTTCCATTGGATGTTCTTTCCTGCTTTGTCAAAGATGAGTTGGCCATACGTTTGTGGGTCTAGTTCTGGGGTTTCTATTCTATTCCATTGGTCTATGTGTCTGTTTTTATGCCAATACCATGCTGTCTTGATGATGACAGCTTTGTAGTAGAGGCTAAAGTCTGGGATTGTGATGCTTCCTGCTTTGGTCTTCTTCTTCAAAATTACTTTGGCTATTCGGGGCCTTTTGTGGTTCCATATGAATTTTAGGATTGCTTGTTCTAGTTTCGAGAAGAATGCTGGTGCAATTTTGATTGGGATTGCATTGAATGTGTAGATAGCTTTGGGTAGTATTGACATTTTGACAATATTTATTCTTCCAATCCATGAGCAGGGAATGTCTTTCCATTTCTTTATATCTTCTTCAATTTCCTTCATAAGCTTTCTATAGTTTTCAGCATACAGATCTTTTACATCTTTGGTTAGATTTATTCCTAGGTATTTTATGCTTCTTGGTGCAATTGTGAATGGGATCAGTTTCCTTATTTGTCTTTCTGTTGCTTCATTGTTAGTGTATAAGAATGCAACTGATTTCTGTACACTGATTTTGTATCCTGCAACTTTGCTGAATTCATGTATCAGTTCTAGCAGACTTTTGGTGGAGTCTATCGGATTTTCCATGTATAATATCATGTCATCTGCAAAAAGCGAAAGCTTGACTTCATCTTTGCCAATTTGGATGCCTTTGATTTCCTTTTGTTGTCTGATTGCTGATGCTAGAACTTCCAGCACTATGTTAAACAACAGCGGTGAGAGTGGGCATCCCTGTCGTGTTCCTGATCTCAGGCAAAAAGCTCTCAGTTTTTCCCCATTGAGGATGATGTTAGCTGTGGGCTTTTCATAAATGGCTTTTATGATCTTTAAGTATGTTCCTTCTATCCCGACTTTCTCAAGGGTTTTTATTAAGAAAGGGTGCTGGATTTTGTCAAAGGCCTTTTCTGCATCGATTGACAGGATCATATGGTTCTTCTCTTTTTTTTTGTTAATGTGATGTATCATGTTGATCGATTTGCGAATGTTGAACCAGCCCTGCATCCCAGGAATGAATCCCACTTGATCATGGTGAATAATTCTTTTTATATGCCGTTGAATTCAATTTGCTAGTATCTTATTGAGAATTTTTGCATCCATATTCATCAGGGATATTGGCCTGTAGTTCTCTTTTTTTACTGGGTCTCTGTCTGGTTTAGGAATCAAAGTAATACTGGCTTCATAGAATGAGTCTGGAAGTTTTCCTTCCCTTTCTATTTCTTGGAATAGCTTGAGAAGGATAGGTATTATCTCTGCTTTAAACGTCTGGTAGAACTCCCCTGGGAAGCCATCTGGTCCTGGACTCTTATTTGTTGGGAGATTTTTGATAACCGATTCAATTTCTTCACTGGTTATGGGTCTGTTCAAGCTTTCTATTTCTTCCTGATTGAGTTTTGGAAGAGTGTGGGTGTTTAGGAATTTGTCCATTTCTTCCAGGTTATCCAATTTGTTGGCATATAATTTTTCATGGTATTCCCTGATAATCGTTTGTACCTCTGAGGGATTGGTTGTAATCATTCCATTTTCATTCATGATTTTATCTATTTGGGTCATCTCCCTTTTCTTTTTGAGAAGCCTGGCTAGAGGTTTGTCAATTTTGTTTATTTTTTCAAAAAACCAACTCTTGGTTTCGTTGATCTGCTCTACAGTTTTTTTTAGATTCTGTATTGTTTATTTCTGCTCTGATCTTTATGATTTCTCTTCTTCTGCTGGGTTTAGGCTGCCTTTGCTGTTCTGCTTCTATTTCCTTTAGGTGTGCTGTTAGATTTTGTATTTGGGATTTTTCTTGTTTCTTGAGATAGGCCTCGATTGCAATGTATTTTCCTCTCAGGACTGCCTTCGCTGCATCCCAAAGCGTTTGGATTGTTGTATTTTCATTTTCGTTTGTTTCCATATATTTTTTAATTTCTTCTCTAATTGCCTGGTTGACCCACTCATTTGTTAGTAGGGTGTTCTTTCACCTCCATGCTTTTGGAGGTTTTCCAGACTTTTTCCTGTGGTTGATTTCAAGCTTCATAGCATTGCGGTCTGAAAATATGCATGGTATAATTTCAATTCTTGTAAAATTATGAAGGGCTGTTTTGTGACCCAGTATATGATCTACCTTGGAGAATGTTCCATGTGCACTCGAGAAGAAAGTATATTCTGTTGCTTTGGGATGAAAAGTTCTAAATATATCTGTCAAGTCCATCGGATCCAATGTATCATTCAGGGCCCTTGTTTCTTTATTGACTGTGTGTCTAGATGATCTATCCATTTCTGTAAGTGGGGTGTTAAAGTCCCCTGCAATGACCACATTTTATCAATAAGGTTGCTTATGTTTATGAGTAATTGTTTTATATATCTGGGGGCTCCGGTATTCGGCGCATAGACATTTATAATTGTTAGCTCTTCCTGATGGATAGACCCTCTAATTATTATATAATGCCCTTCTTCATCTCTTGTTACAGCCTTTAATTTAAAGTCTAGTTTGTCTGATATAAGTATGGCTACTCCAGCTTTCTTTTGGCTTCCAGTAGCATGATAAATAGTTCTCCATCCCCTCACTCTCAATCTAAAGGTGTCCTCAGGTCTAAAATGAGTCTCCTGTAGACAGCAAATAGATGGGTCTTGTTTTTTAATCCATTCTGATACCCTATGTCTTTTGTTTGGTGCATTTAATCCATTAACATTCAGTGTTATTATAGAAAGATACGGGTTTAGAGTCATTGTGATGTCTGTATGTTTTATTGCTTGTAGCGATGTCTCTGGTACTTTGTCTCACAGGATCCCCCTTAGGATCTCTTGTAGGGCTGGTTTCATGGTGACGAATTCCTTCAGTTTTTGTTTGTTTGGGAAGACCTTTATCTCTCCTTCTATTCTAAATGACAGACTTACTCGATAAAGGATTCTCGGCTGCATATTTTTTCTGTTAAGCACACTAAAGATATCGTGCCAAGCCTTTCTGGCCTGCCAAGTTTCAAAGGAGAGATCAGTCACGAGTCTATAGGTCTCCCTTTATATGTGAGGGCACGTTTATCCCTTGCTGCTTTCAGAATTTTCTCTTTATCCTTGTATTTTGCCAGTTTCACTATGATATGTCGTGCAGAAGATCGATTCAAGTTACGTCTGAAGGGAGTTCTCTGTGCCTCTTGGATTTCAATGCGTTTTTCCTTCCCCAGTTCAGGGAAGTTCTCAGCTATAATTTCTTCAAGTACCCCTTCAGCACCCTTCCCTCTCTCTTCCTCCTCTGGGATACCAATTATGTGTATATTATTTCTTTTTAGTGTATCACTTAGTTCTCTAATTTTTCCTTCATACTCCTGGATTTTTTTTATCTCTCTTTCTCTCAGCTTCCTCTTTTTCCATAACTTTATCTTCTAGTTCACCTATTCTCTCCTCTGCCTCTTCAACCCGAGCTGTCGTCGTTTCCATTTTGTTTTGCATTTCGTTTAAAGCGCTTTTCAGCTCCTCGTGACTGTTCCTTAGTCCCTTGATCTCTGTGGCAAGAGATTCTCTGCTGTCCTGTATACTGTTTTCAAGCCCAGCGATTAATTTTATGACTATTATTCTAAATTCACTTTCTGTTATACTATTTAAGTCCTTTTTGATCAGTTCATTAGCTGTTGTTATTTCCTGGAGATTCTTCTGAGGGGAATTCTTCCGTTTGGTCATTTTGGATAGTCCCTGGAGTGGTGAGGACCTGCAGGGCACTTCCCCTGTGCTGTGGTGTATAACTGGAGTTGGTGGGCAGGGCCGCAGTCTGACCTGATGTCTGCCCCCAGCCCACTGCTGGGGCCACAGTCAGACTGGTGTGTGCCTTCTCTTCCCCTCTCCTAGGGGCAGGATTCACTGTGGGGTGGTGTGGCCTGTCTGGGCTACTTGCACACTGCCAGGCTTGTGGTGCTGGGGATCTGCCATATTAGCTGGGGTGGGTAGGCAAGGTGCACAGGGGCAGGAGGGGCAGGCTTAGCTCACTTCTCCTTAGGTGATCCACTTCAGGAGGGGCCCTGTGGCAGCGAGGGAGTCAGATCCGCTGCCGGAGGTTTGGCTCCGCAGAAGCACAGAGTTGGGTGTTTGCGCGGAGCGAGCAAGTTCCCTGGCAGGAACTGGTTCTCTTTGGGATTTTGGCTGGGGGATGGGCGGGGGAGATGGCGCTGGCGAGCGCCTTTGTTCCCCGCCAAGCTGAGCTCTGCCGTCAGGGGGCTCAGCTGCTCTCCCTCCCTTTGTCCTCCGGCCTTCCCGCTTTCTGAGCAGAGCTGTTAACTTATGACCTCCCAGACGCTAAGTCGCACTTGCTGTCGGAACACAGTCCGTCTGGCCCCTTCTGCCCATTTCTTAATTGGATTACTGTTTTATGGATGTTGAACTATATCTGTTCTTTATATATTTTGGATGCTAACCCTTCATCAGATAGGATATTTTAAAATATCTTCTCACATTTCATATGTTGCCTTTTAATTTTGCTAATGGTTTCCTTTGCTTTGCAGAAGATTTGTATCTTGATGCAGTCCTGATAATTCATGTTTGCTTCTATTTCTGTTGCCTCTGTAGACATGTCTAGTAAGAAGTTGCTATGGCCAATGTCAAAGAGGTTGCTCCTTGTGTTATCTTCTAGATTTTGATGGTTTACTGTCTCACATTTAAGTCTTTCATCCATTTCAAATTTATTTTGTGTATGGTGTAAGAAAGTGGCCCAGTTTTCCCATTGGATATTCTTTCCTGCTTTGTTGAAGATCAGTTGACCATAGAGTTCATTGTGAGTCCATTTATGGATTTTCCATTCTGTTCCATTAGTCTATGTATCTGTTTTTCTGCAAGTACCATACTCTCTTGATGACTACAGCTTTGCAATATAGCTTCAAGTCTGGAATTGTGATGCCTCCAGTTTTGCTCTTCCTTTTCAAAATTGCTTTGGCTATTTGGAGTCTTTTGTGGTTCCATATAAATTTTAGGATTTTTTTTTTCTAGCTCTGTAAAAATCGGTGTTGGTATTTTGATAGGGATTGCATTATATGTGTAGATTGCCTTGGGTGGTATACACATTTTAACAATATTTGTTCTTTCAATTCAAGAGCATTGAATGTCTTTCCATTTCTTTGTGTCATCTTCAATTTCGTTCATAAGTGTTCTATAGTTTTCAGAGTGCACATCTTTTACCTCATTGGTGAGTATTATTCCTAGGTATCTTATGGTTTTTGGTGCAAATTTAGATGGGATTAATTCCTTGATTTTTCTTTGTGCTGCTTTATTACTGATGTATAGAAATGCAACAGAATTCTGTACATTAATTTTATATCCTGAGACTTTGTTGAATTTCTGTATCAGATCTAGCAACTTTGGTAGAATCTTTTGAGTTTTCTACATAGAATACCCTGTCATATACAGATAGGAATTTTGACTTCTTCCTTTCCAGTTTGGATGCCTTTCATTTGTTTTTGTTGTCTGCTGAGGATAGGACCACTAGTCTATGTTAAATAACAATGGTGAGAGTGGACATCCCTGTCTTATTCTGGATCATAGAGGAAAAGATCTAATTTTCCCCCATTGAGGATATTACTGTGGGTCTTTCACATATGGCCTTTATGATATTGAGGTTGTTACATCTATCCCTACTTTTTGAGGGATTTTATCAAGAATGGATGCTATATTTTGTCAACTGCTTTTTCTGCATCTATTGAGATCATATAGATCCTTTCTTTTATTTATATAGTGTACCACTTTGATTGATTTGCAAATATTGAATATCCCTTGCAGCCCAGGAATAAATCTCACTTGATTATGATGAATAACTCTTTTAAAGTACTGTTGGATTCAATTTGATAGTATCTTGTTGAGAATTTTTGCATCCATGTTCATTAGTGATATTGGCCTGTAATTCTCCTTTCTAGTGGGGTCTTGTCTGGTTTTGCAATCAAGGTAATGCTGACCTCATGTAATGAGTTTGGAAGTTTTTATTCCATTTCTATTTTTTGGAACAGTTTGAGAATAGGTATTAACTCTTCTTTAAATGTTTGGTAGAATTTCCCTGGGAAGCCATCTGTTCCTAGACTTTCATTTTTGTGTGTGTCTGAGATTTTTGATTACCAATTCAGTTTCTTTGCTGGTTATGGGTCTGTTCAAATTTTCTATTTTTCCCTGTTTCAGTTTTGGTAGTTTATATGTTTTCAAGAATTTACCCATTTCTTCCAGTTTTTTATCATACAATTTTTCATAATATTTTTTATTGTGTGTATTTGTATGGTGCTGGTTGTGATCTATCCTCTCTCAGTCATGATTTTATTTGGGTCCTTTCTCTTTTCTTTTTGATTAGTCTGGTTAGAGGTTTATTGATTTTATTAATTCTTTTGAAGAACTAGCTCCTAGTTTCATTGATCTGTTTTTTTGTATGTTTCTATATAATTTATTTCTGCTCTAATCTTTATTATTTACTTTCTTCAGCACGCTTTAGGCTTCATTTGCTGTTCTTTTTCTAGCTCCTTTAGGTGTAAGGTTAGGTTGTATATTTGAGATTTTTCTTGCTTCTTGATGTAGGCCTGTATTCCTCTATACTTCCCTCTTATGACCGCTTTCTCTGCATTCCAAAGGTTTTTGGACCAGCGTGTTTTCATTTGCATTTGTTTCCATGTATTTTTAAAATTTCTTCTTTAATTTCCTGTTTAATCCATGCATTCTTTTTTTAATTTTTTTTTAACGTTTATTTATTTTTGATACAGAGAGAGACAGAGCATGAACGGGGGAGGGTGAGAGAGAGGGAGACACAGAATCTGAAACAGGCTCCAGGCTCTGAGCTGTCAGCACAGAGCTCAACGCAGGGCTCGAACTCACGGACCGCGAGATCATGACCTGAGCCGAAGTTGGCTGCTTAACCGACTGAGCCACCCAGGCACCCCTAATCCATGCATTCTTTAATGTCCATATATTTGTGAATTTTCCACGTTTTTTCTTGTGGTTGACTTCAGGTTTCATAGCATTGTGGTCTGAAAATATGCATGGTATGAGATCAATCTTTTTGTATTTGATGAGGCCTGATATGGGACATTATATGATCTATTCTGGAGAATGTCCCATGTACACTTAAAAAGAATGTATTCTGCTTTAGGATGAAATGTTCTGACTATATCTGTTAAGTCCATCTGGTCCAGTGTATCATTCAAAGCCATTGCTTCCTTGTTGACTTTCTGCTTAGATGGTTTGTCCATTGCTGTGAGGTGCTAAGCGCCTACTATTACTGTATTTTTATAAATGAATTTCTTCATATTTGTTACCTTTTTTTTTACGTATTTGGTTGCCATCAAGTTGGGGCATAATATTTACAATTGTTAAATCTTCATATTGGATAGACCCCTTTATTATGATATAGTGCTCTTGTTCATCTCTTAGTACAGTTTTTGGTTGAAAATCTCATTTGCGTGATATAAGTATGGCTACTCTGGCTCCCCTTCAATATCTATTAGCATCATAAATTGTTCTCCATCCCCTCATTTTCAATCTGCAGGTCTCTTTACATCTAAAATGAGTCTCTTGTAGGTAGCATATAGATGGATTTTTTTTTTAATCCATTCTGGTACCCTATGTATTTTGATTAGGGCATTTAGTCTATTTACATTAAGAGTGATTATTAATAGATAAGAATTTAGTCCCTTTGTGCTACCTACAAAGTTCGTGTTTCTGGTAATGTTCTTTGCTCCTTTCTAGTCTTTGTTGATTTTGGTTCTTTTTTCCCCAGAGTCCCCTTTAATATTTCTTGCAGGGTGGTTTAGTGGTTACAAACTCCTTTAGTTTTTGTCAAGAAACTATCTCTTCATTCTGAATGAAAGCCTTGCTGGATCAAGTATTCTTGGCCGCATAGTTTTCCCACTCAGGACATTGAATATATTATGCCACTCCCTTCTGGCCTGCCAAGTTTCTGTTGTCTTACCTGCTGCTAACCTTATTGCCTCCCCCTGTAGGTTAGGGATTTCTCTTCCCTTGCTACTTCCAGGATTCTTTCCTTATTTCTGTATTTTGCAAATTTTGCTACAGTAGGTCTCAGTGTTAGTTTGCTTTTGTTGATTTTGATGGTAGTTCTCTGTGCCTCCTGGATTTGGATATCTGTTTCCTTCCCCATATTAGGGAAGTTTTCAGCTATAATTTCCTCAAATAAACCTTCTGCTCCATGCTTCCTCCTCCTTCTCCTCCTCCCCTTCCTCCTCCTCTTTTTCTTCTTCTTCTGAGGGTCCTTTGCTATAAATGCTGTTACACTTTATAGAGTCACTGAGTTCCCCACATTTGCATTCGTGATCAAATGTTCTTCTTTCCCCCTTTTCAGCTTCATTATTTTCCATAAATTTGTCTTGTATATCACTTATATGTTCCTCTGTTTTTTTCCATCCTTTTTGTCATTACAACAAGTCAGTTTTTCATCTCAGTTAGCATTTTTATTTCAACCTGACTAGTTTTAAGTCTTTTAGCTCTGTGGTAAGGAACTGCCTGTGTCTTCTATGCTTTTCTCAAGCCCGGGTAGTATTCTTAGGATTGTGGTTTTAAATTCTGGATGAGGCATTTTACATTCATCTGTTCCAATTAGATCCCTGGCTGTGACCTTTTATTGTTCTTTCTTGTGGGATGAATTCCTCCATCTTGGCATTTTGTCTAGGTCTCTGTGTTCTTTTCTATGTTAACAGCAGGAAATATAACAGGCTTTCCTAAGAGTAATGGCTTTATAAAGAAGAAATCATATACTGTTCAGGGCCTGGCACTTCAGGAAGTGCTTCTGGTGTATGCTGTGTGCACTCTGCTGCTGTGTTTTGGCTGCTCTTTCCCTTAGGTCAGTTCTCTACAGAGTTTCTCCTTGCCTGTAGTGGGGAGTGTTTGGATCTTGTCCAGAGCATGGGGATTTTTAACTAGGTATGCTCTGAGCTGCTTGTTAAAAGAGGCCTGATCACATTTCCCCTAGAGCTGAAGCTTTGCAGTGCTCTATGGTCAGTAGACTTGCTGGTGTGCAGGGGTTTGCGCTGGTCTTCTGGGGGAGGTGCCCACTCCTCAGATTCTCAGGCACACTTGCCCTAGTAAAGAAGCACCTGCAGAGCACAGTGGGGTGGTGTTTGGTGTAAGCAGCTCAGGCCTTCACTGTGGGTACCATTCTGCTAACTGAAGTCGGTCTGTGCTGATGGGCAGGGGAGAAAAAATGGTGCCAGTCCTCTCCCTTTTCCCTGGAGAAGGGAGTTCTCACGTGCCATTGTCCAGGAAGCCTTGCTACAATAGCAATCTCTCCTCATATGTCCTAAGCGTACCTCAGATTCCTGCCTTCACCCTATACCTGGGCCAACTGCTCTCTGTACAGTGTAATGGCACCTATCAACTGTTTTGTCCCCCAACTGGCAATACAACCTCTCCCAAATGCACTCCGAGAAAGGGTAACCTTCTCTCCCAGTGCATCCCAGGGGATCCTCAGATCATGTGGTCTGCTCTTAGGTCTCTGCCCTCCTTCTCACAGGAGCAGCACAGTGCCTGCCAAGCTCCATAGCCACCATGGCACAGACTTCTAAAACTCCAATATTTGAGTTCTGTTGGTTGTAAAATCTCAGGATAATCACCTCCTCTCACTTTCTCAGTTAGTGGTTTTGGGGAAGTGTTTTTCTTGGGCAATTCCCTGTGTGCTGTTCCTTCTCTTTCACATCTGTATCCCCCCACCTCTCCCTCTCTCTCCCCACCCCACCCCCAGGCCTCCTTTCTCCTCCCTTAATAATTATATTATAAAACAGAGGTATAAGTCTTAATATACTTATTTTATATTTAAAGATATGACAGAATCAATGTCTAAATAAAACTAATTCAAAACTAAAATTTAGCACCATGTTTCTTAGTGAACTCTAGAGAAAATATCAAGAAATTCTGTTAAAGCCATCAAACAACTTTTAAATAACTAACAACTTTGTCCTTACAAATTAAATACTTATTTAAGCAATCTAATTAGAAGTGTTGCCTGTGCCTCTATTGATTTGATCAACAATTTTAATTGTATGTTTTATCAGTTATTGCTATCTAAAGAAATTGCAATAGTCTTTAGAAGAATCTTAGCATATCATAAATGCCTAGACTAACATTTAAATAAATACTGATCTTATGCAAATATATATGTCATTCCAGGTTGAACTAGGAACCTGTATATATTTTCTCTCAGAATATTTACATTAATTCTTTTTCACCCAACAATTGTCAATAAGACATTAGAATGATTGGTGAAGTCATGATAGTAATTTTATACCCAATTTATACCAAAAAGCCAGTATTTCCTGCTCATTTGAACTGGATAAAAATAACAATCATGGCCTCCAAAGAAAGATGAAAATAAGACAGTGCTATTTTAGTACATAAATAGGTAGTAAAGTAAAAATATTTTTAGCACCTGTTTTTAAATGTCGTTTTATATAGAACAAAGTTGAGGCCACATAAGGTGATTCATAGAACACTTTCAATACAATATCATATATAAATTAAATGCTATGGGTAGCAATAAAGATGGTAGCAAAGAAATATACAAATAAACAAAGAGTACACCTAAAATTAAAATAATTAGTTGTGTAAAGTTAATGGTAAGATGTATGTTGATTTATAACTTTTGAAATGGTTTATCTATTTTACCAAAATGCTTAATGTTTTTATGTAGGGCATATGGGTGGCTCACTTGGTTAAATGACTTACTCTTGGTTTCGGCTGAGATCATAATCTCTTGGTTCATGAATCAAACCCCATGTCAGGCTCTGCATTGACATCATGGAGTATATGTAGGATTCTCTCTCCCTCTCTCTCTGTTCCTCCCCCATTCATGTGCTCTTTCTCTCCATCTCTCAAACATTTAAAAAAATTGAAAGTTTTTATGTGATGTAAATGTTTCTCCCATTATAATTATTACTAAGTTAGGAGATAACAGAATTTATATTGTTCAGTTTACTCCAACTCAGTTCATTGCCTATGTATCAAGAGACTGTCACTCTTTCTGTTATATACAGTTGCTTTCCAATCTACAAAGTCAATTAAACAACTATTTACTGACTTGATGCATTAATACTTTAATAACAGTGTTTTATATGTATGCCATATTATTTCAGGTAGCCAAAGTTTCAGTAAAGGAAAAAGTACATAAAATTAGGAGAAAAAAAATGTGTCCTTTTTAAAGGAAAATTAAGTGGATTGACACAGAGAAAAGTATCCAAACCATTTTATAATACCTTTCATATTATACAGTTTATATACTTTCCTTTTTTCCAGAAACAAAAATATGGTTTTCATCAAAATGTTTTGACCAAATCACAAGAACCTGCACTCTGGTTTAAAATGTTCTATATGGAGGGGCACCTGGGTGGCTCAGTTGGTTAAGCATCAGGCTCTTGGTTTTTGGCTCAGGTCATGATCTCATGGCTCAGGAGTTGGAGTCCCTGCATCAGGCAGGCTCTGCACTGACAGCAAGGAGTCTGCTTGGGATTCTCTTTCTTCCTCTCTCTGCCCCTCTTCTGCTCATGCTCTCTCTCTCAAAATGTGAAGAAAGCAAGCAAGAAAGAAAGCAAGAAAGAAAGAAAGAAAGAAAGAAAGAAAGAAAGAAAGAAAGAAAACAAGCAAGCAAGAAAGCAAGCAAGAAAGCAAGAAAGCAAGAAAGCAAGAAAGAAAAAAGAAAGAAATAGTTCTATATGGAGCTGGGAAAATTATAAGCTCTCACAATCTGTGTTAAATCTATAAATTATAAAATTTAAGAAATCCGGAAACTTCAATTTTGATGACAGTGTTGATGTCTCATTCTCAATTCCTCTGAGTTCCTAAAGTATTTGTAGCTATTTAAAACAAAACAAAACAAGTCCATGAATCTTTAAATCCAGTATGAAGTAAAAGGAACATATTCTTTTTTAATTTTTTTTTTAACGTTTATTTACTTTTGAGACAGAGAGAGACAGAGCATGAACGGGGGAGGGTCAGAGAGAGGGAGACACAGAATCTGAAGCAGGCTCCAGGCTCTGAGCTGTCAGCACAGAGCCCGACGCGCGGCTCGAACTCACAGACCGCGAGATCATGACTTGAGCCGAAGTCAGACGCTTAACTGACCAAGCCACCCAGGCGCTCCTAAAAGGAACATATTTTTAACTCCGGTAAGAAATTAATGTTTTCCAAGTAATAGCATTACAAAATAGTAGAATTGCTATTCTTTTACTATTCTGGTAGTATGGGTGTTAACTGGATAAAATTCAAACTATGAAGCAGTAAGTACCTCAGTGCTAATGATGGTTACAGCTATTCTACTAGGTTACTGGAGGCGGACAGGAGATTGCTGTGAATTAAGAGGTTAACAAGTGGTAAGGAGGAAAAGTAGATGGATCTCTAAATAAGTTTGGCTATGATAGGAAAATGTGAGCTATTGTTGTGGGAGCCAACATAAGGATGGTAAGGTTATAAATGCATGTCTTGTTTATAAGGAGGAAGAGGTAAGAGGTATTAGTTTAACACATAAGATGCAAAGATATATTAAAAAGTGTAGCTTCTATTAAAGGATTAGAAGAATGGTGGTACAAAGGAACAAGGCCTCCAGAACAGAGGTCATAAGCAATTTAAAAGAAAATCAGGAGGAAACAGAAAAAAGTGAATGAAAATACAAATGAATTTGTCAGTTTAAATTGTTTTCGATGTTTATTTTTTTTTATTTTTTGAGGAGGGGGGAGGGGCAGAGACAGAGGAAGAGAGAAAATCCCAAGCATGCTCTGGCTCCCAGCACGGAGCCCAGTGCAGGGCTCAAATCCATGAACCATGATATTATAGCCTGAGCCAAAATCAAGAGTTGGACACTCAACCAACTGAGTCACCCAGGTGCCCCTGTATTTGGCAGTTTAATGGCAGGAGGTTGAATAGTACAACTGACCCTTGAGCATTGTGGGCATTAGGAGCATTGACCCCAAGATAGTAAAAAATCTGCATGTACCTTTGACTCTCTAAAAATGATTAACTGGCCTACTCTTGACCAGAAATAAGCCTTACAAAGAAGGTAAAGTCAAGTAACACATTTTGTATGTCATATGTATTACATACTGTACTGTTATACTCAAGCTAAGAGAAAATGTGAAGAAAATAATAAAATACACTTAGAGTACTATGCTATATTTATTGAAAAAAAAACCCATGCTTAAGTGGACACGTGTAATTCAAACCCATGTTGTGTAAGGGTTCACTGTATTTTCTCTGCAAAGAGATGGAGTTTTTCTGCTGCTAGAGGAGAATTTGTAGTGGGAGGTTTACAGAAATTGGAAAACTGTTTAAATAGCTATTGTGCAGACTATAAGTGAAATAGGTGATTGTCCTACAAGATTGAGGGCACAACCAGAAAAAATCTTTAAAGTTTTATGATTTACTCCAGGAGTATATAGCAGTCTCGAAGTAGGAAGAGAGAATGCCTAACAACAGATATTTGGAGTTTGCTAGGACAGAAGTTTTGCCAGGTGACTTCAAAGGAAGGACAACACAGAACGGAGGTTTAGGTCTTGTGAAGAGTGTGCTTAAGGAGATCTACCATAGTACCAAATCAGGAAAGCCAAGAGGTCATACTAAACTGTTGATTGGACAACAGCAACAAACAAAAAAAGCAAGAGAAAAATCAGAAGACTTAGGGGTCATAAGATTGGAGTTCTCCAAGTTAAGGAAGAGTTACAGCAGTGGTAACTGAGGGTAAACAAAAAAGGAACTAAAATATTACATGTTTGTACTTAACATTTCAAAACCCTAGGACCCCAATGTTATTGAAAGAAACTGAAAGGACCATGGAGAATGGACATTCAGGGAGACTCAGGGGATCGAAGTATGTCAAGTGCCTAAGAGGCTGAGTGAGGTTTGGTATTCCAGATGGATTTCGGTCAGTGAGCCTCATGGCTAGTCTGCAAAAAGGGAGAAAGACATCAGCTACATTCCCCAATCAACAAAGATGACGGTAAGTTTACCTGAAAAACAAAGAGATTACTGTAGCTTAGTGGCCTTGGCCAAGCTATTTTAGGAGAGAAGAGGCCCAGAAGGAGCACATCAAGCAGGACCCTGTTCTCACATTTCAAGGAGGGCAACAGTCAAAAAGCAGCATAACTAGTCTCAGTTACATTAAAATGATGAAAGAACTCAAGAAGGAGAATGTATTTTCTAAGGACCAGAGTGTATAGGATCTAGAGTGTATAGGGAGATTACTTAGGTGTATATGAGAAGGGGTTTGGACAACACAAAAGGATTACTGGACAGTATGGGAACAAAATTGTGGGAGGGGACATACAATCAGAGAAGATCCCATCATGAATCATCAGCACAGACCAGGAATAGAAAGTCTGGTTGCATAATTGGCCAAACCATTTCCCAGAAAAATAGTCAAGACAGGACCAGGGTAGATTAGAGCATGAGAGAACATTCAGAAGACTCCCCAGCAGTGACCTACATGAGCAGCACCTCAGTTACGGAGATTCTGGTCCACTTGGAAAGATAGATGTTTGGATTCTTGGCTTATTCTAGGCGTGTAATGGAGCCCTTATTGGAGCCTCAGCATTCACTGACACTTATATTCAGGCTTGTAGGGTTAGGACCCTTATTCTTTCACGTTATACTTCTTTCTTTCCTTTCCTATCTGCACATTTGTTTAACTTTCCCCTTGCTATCTAAATTGACTAATTTCAGGGTGTTCAAAGTTTCTCTTCAGCCATGAGTTTTATGTGCATGCAGTTACTGTGACTTTTTAGCCTCTTTTCTATGAACATCATTTATGTACATCAATTCTCACTGTTAATTGGCACATTTTGCCCATATTTCTTAGTTTGGATGTCTAAAAGAGACTGATAAGCTCAGCTCCACCACTCTCCCTTCTCCTTAGCCACAGAGGTCACCGGCAGTCCATGGTAACACCCAGGTCTGATCTATTCAGGTGAACTTTGCATAGAGCATTGCTTTATTTCACAGCAAAGCCTGAAATCAGTACACAGTTCATGATCGACATAGTCGGATGGAAGAGAAAAGGATTCATATATTAAAATTATATCTATCTTGTGCCACACAAATTGAGAATTTACTTTTTTCATTGAAAAATATCAAAAAATAATTCTAGAACTAAGAATATTCCGAGGCTTGCAAAGCCTTTAATTATATAGTTGTTTTTCTGAGAACAGTGCAATGAACTGAGAAAAATAATGCATATTATCAGGCTCCCTGCAGAGACAGGGAAGATATTTTTTTTAGTCCAAAAATTGTTTGTCCATCTGACTTTTCTGGTGGGACATCAATATTGCCAAAGGCTGACGAAAATTTGTAGCTCTCTTGTTATTAGCCAACAGAAAAGCCATAACCAAGACCTTTTTTAGAGCATATCTTCTTAACATTACTTCACCTTGCCCTTATCAGAAGCTTATTCTTTGAAAAGTATTGTCTGAAAAATTTGCCCCTCATTTTTAAAAATAATCCATGTACCTTTTAAGGAATACCACAAGAGAACTGCATACCTGGATTGCGTCTGGCTGGCTCCATACAAATACATTTAGTGAAATGTACTTTATTATGTTAATCACTTTCTGTAAAGTATTATGAGAAAAACTTGGTGATTAAAAATCTGCTTCTATAATAAAAATGGTATTGAAAAAATTATCCAGTTCATTGCACAGAATATACCTGATAATACAAGACAAATGTTCCTCCAAGGTATTTTTTAAATTTTATGTACACTGGAAATCATGCAACAGATGTTATGAAAAATAAAGCTGCCTATTAGGATTTAAATTAAGGCTTTTCTAAGAGCCAGCATCTATAGAAAACAAACAAGAGTGTGAGTATGTATAGATCCAAGGAGTGTGTCTTCAACGCCCTCAGCTTCTAAACAGTTCTTTTTATACAATGCCTCAGAGGAGATTCCTGAGGCAGAGACTCCTAACTGACCAGTGCCAGTCTCTTCCTGACACAGAGCTCTTCTACTTTCCTGGCTGCCAGCCCTTGCTGGGCACTGTGCCCATGTGACTAGATCTCAGCAAAGGGATACTTGTGAAAGTCAAGCGTAGTTCTTCCAGGTCAAAGATTTTAGGAAGTAAAGAGGTCTCTCTATACTCCTTTTCTGTTGGCGTGTAGGGTACAGATGAAGATGAGACCTTAAGGAGTGACAGAAGTATAAACAGGAAGGACCTGTGGGCCTCAGATCATCTCCCCCCATTTGTCTTTCCATTAACACACCAGGCATTGGACTGTCATGTGAATACAAGAGAAGCTATTATGATATGCCCTGAAAGGTTAGAGTTGTTTTGCCTAAGTAATACATTTTTGAAATTATTATTTTTTAAAGTTTATTTATTTTGAGAGAAAGAGTGCACGAGCATGCATTCATGAACAGGAGAGGGGTGGAGGGAGGGAGAGAGAGAATCCTAAGAAGGCTCTACACTGCCAGCACAGAGCCCAATGTGGGGCTCAATCTCATAAACCATGAGACCATGACCTGAGCCGAGATGAAGAGTCAGATGCTTAATCCTGAGCCCCCCAGGCACCTCGAGATTATTTTTTGATCAGTAGGGAGATCAGAGTTGATGACACTGAGAAAAGGAGACCTAATTACATATAGCCTTTTTTTTTTTTTTTTTTTTTTTTTTTTTTTTTTTTTTAAGATGTGATTCTTCACTACTGACCCAATTTCTCTTCATGTATCCACTAGGTAAAACTTAAGTAAACAGATGATGAATACAGACTGTTTAGTCAAGTTCACTGCCACAAATATGTAAGTTCTTATGCTAGCTGCTGGTAAGATTAGTGTTATTACTTTTGTTTTAATAATCCTTATAGCTCACTTAAAAGGCCCCACCTACACCTAGTGAAGGCATTTTGTTTACTGTACTAAATCGTCCTCTTACATTGCCTTTTAGACTACTTTTCCTTGTTTCACAAACATCACTATTTTTGTCTCTTCTTTGAGCAGCTGCCTTTATACAAGATAATGAGAGATAAAGCATTTTTTTTTGGTAGTTACAACATTCCACAACTCTACTCCTATAAAATGAGGAAGGAGTTAGCAAGACAGAAGATTTTATAGAATATATCACAGAGGGTGACATGGGGTCTAAGCATCCTGCACAGGGGATGACCTCTGTGAGTAGGCTAGAAAACAGTGGGACACATAGTAAGATCCATGAGAAACATCTCAAGGAAATAAGGAGAATGGATATAGAGAGATTGAAATCTGAGAGAAAATGGGATTATAATAATGACAATCGATAGATAACTCAAATTTCATCCTGGAAACATTCTCCTGTGAATGACAGAGATCCTAACACTGACCAAAGCAATCCTAACAGAAAAACAGTAAAGCATATTTAAATATCCCAGTAACTAGGTGACATTCACTAATTTTCAATTTTTACAATCAATTTTGAGAACAATCTTGGAATATTTTACAACTGCTAGAAGTTCAACAAAATAAAATTAGAATTACAGCTGGGAGCTCCTGTGAATATGAAGGGATGAAGGGGGGGGATCACTGCACAATGAGAGAAATGCAGTCTGTGGCACATATAAAAACAGGGTTTTCATTATGCCATTTGAAGAGGGTGTAACCAAAACTGTTAATATAATCATTTGAGATGAGGAGGATGTTAAAGAAAGGTGGAGAGAAGGGTAAAATTCAGCCAAATTCTATATGTGTGTATTTAAAACCACAATATTTTAAATAATTAAATATTATAGAACTAAGAAATGGCCAAAAGTACTCACCTCTGGGGAGTAGGTTGGTGGGGAGTAAGGATGAACAGTGTCTTGATTCTCATCATTGCTCTATTTTACTATTTGCTTTTTATGATTGGAAATGAAGGTGTTGCTTTGACCATTCTTTTGGGGATTAAAAAAAAAAAAGATTGGAAAGAGAGTTCCACTGATCTAAGTTTTCTCTTTCAGTGTAAGAATAAACTCTGAGAGATGCCTAGTGAGGCCCAGAGTAGGTTATTAAATGTTTATTTTTGAGAGACAGAGAGTGCACGAGTGGTGGAGGGTGCAGAGAGAGAGGGAGACACAGAATCCAAAGCATCCTGAGTTGTCAGCACAGAGCCCGATGCCGGGCTTGAACTCAGGAACAGTTCATGACCCGAGCTGAAGTTGGACGCTTAACCAGGCCACCCAGGTGCCCCCGCCATTGTAAGTTCTAATACCTGCTCAACCCCTGAACATGTTACATTCACCTCTGAGAACTCCTTTTCTCCAAGAGCAACTTCATCCTAAAATTGGTTGTAGATAATGCACAGCTATATAACTTCAGTATATAAAGATGGGTAATATTTTGTGTAAACACAGTAAGCCCAATATCATTTTCAAACCTTACAAGTTATAACCAATGTCATTAAAATACATCAACTTTCATTTAAAGCTCATTAAAAATGCACATTGTAGACAAAATGTAGGGTCACAATAGTTTAATTTTATAGTTTGTTTTTTCCATTTCTAAGATCTATTTCTATTCCTGAGAACTATACCCTCAAAATGCCGTGCTAAATTAATCTGATGAAAAGTAAACCGACAATCCCAATGTAGTTGAAACAAAAGGGGAAAAAAATGGCTAACTAGGGTTATAGAAACATAGATCTTTTAGCCTAACTGAAGAAGACAGACTTCCTAGAGATTTTGTGCTTCTTAGCTACTAAACAGATTTATATGTGCCATTGTTGATTAAATCAAGACCCTCACATTAAACAATTACCCTCTTTATTATAGTCATTGTGAGGTTCAAGGAAAAATGCTTTCCTTAATGATTATCTTAAAAATCACACCCATATTTCATATTTGACTGGCTTATTGAATAATTGATGGAGTTTTTTGAATTTATTGATGGAATTTATTATTTCAGAAGTTGGTATATTGTGGAGCACACCAACAAGAGAGATAACTTGTTTGCCTTTGCCAGCTTATTCGAGGTATAGCAGAACTCTCTCCATTTTAGAGAATTTACTCTTGAACGCTAAAAAGAGATTGTGTCCAACTAAAATATTTGGAACTGAGCCAACTAAAACAGATCTGTAATAATGAGGTTATTAACACACATAGTTATGAATATAAAGCAATAATATTTTCTTCAGTAGGACACTGGAAAAAATCCCATTAGCTCAACACTATGTTAGGATCTTCTAGGTTTAGCTAGAGCCTGAGTGGTGTGGCTCACAAGATAAAAAGTAACTTCATCTTAACATTTATAAGGAATTCTGTGGTCGACTTTGCTCTAAATTGGGCATGAAATAAATGTATTACTGAAAAGCAGAGAAACAAAATCTATTATAAACTTGAAATGAATCTTGAAATAGTCAATCATTTTCTATGGTGCAGTATTTTCAATGCTATTGTTTTGCTTTATTCATTTTTAAAGCTTTGCTGAAAAGCAATTATGCTTTCTCCTTTATTTCATTACTTATGAATTCGATATTAACTTTTACTTCATCATCATTTGGTTTTGTTTTAGAAGGATCATGAGAGTTATAAGGAATTCAAAGGTTCTATTGACTTGGCAACAATGTTATGCATTATTTTTCAACTGTATGCTCACAGATTTCTCTAGAATGACCTGAGAGTTTCTTGGTATCATAAAATGAACAAGCAATTTACATTTTTCCAGAGCTTTTAATTGTATAGGTTATAAATTAATTTTTTGTCTTAGCGGTGTGATTAAACTTATTAAAAAGCTGCAGGTCAATGCATTAATTGCCATTAGGTGAGTTTGTGCAAATTCAATATATTTGTAGTTACATTTTCTTTGTTGATGAAAAAAAAATCAGTTTAGAGATCAATGTAGATCTCCTAAAAAGAAGTTAAAATGTTTTAAAAGTTGAGGACATATTTGTGATTATGTCAGAAGGCCAAGTGGTCTGAATTTTTAAAATCAGACTCATTATTAATCACAGGAGCATTATAGTTTCTGCTCTAATATTACAAAAGTACTTTGGGAAAAAAAGTTTCTATGGAAATAATCAACTTAGGTGAGAATTAAAACCTAGGAAACTTTGTAACAAGAGCACTAATAAAATCATAATCAAAGTAACAATGTGGTAAAATTCCTGATAAATGAAGACTATCCTCTTCTTCACTTTAAAAATAGAATGTGACTATAGTTTGATAGGCAGAGATCTGAGGCAGGAATGCAGTTGCCAGACGAGCAAAACAAGAGCAGAGAAACCTCTCCAGAAGGAGCAGGCGGAGTAGTTTGTGTCTTTTGCACTCAGAAAGCACTGTGAAATAAACACTTACAAAAGTGGAATATAAAGTTAAACTGACCCAAGGAGATCTGTGGGTATGTGATCATACCAAACAAGGCTGTTTCAGCTGGACTTGTTGCCTCCAGCTATGTAAGGGAAGCTGCCTTTCAGCTGCTGATTCTTTGTAATATAAAACTATCATGTGCTGGAAAAAAAACATAAATCAATGTGATTTCTGAATTATAAGGATATCATTTATGTATCTCTCAGTTATGATGATTAGTTATCTATTTGTTTATGAAGCTATGCACTATTGAAAAACAGGTTGCATTGTTCTTAGGAATTAACTTGAATTTTCCCATTTGTTTAATATAAAAAGATACGTATGAATTCTAAACTATTTTCAATGGGTAATAGAGTCATATTTATGCTGCCACAATAGCACTCCAGTGATAATGCTCTTACATTTGTTTCGTTTAGGAAAAGGTACCTTATTCGTATTCTAAAATCCCTAATGAAATCTCTATACAAGTAATGCCAGGATGTATACCAATTATTTTACTATTTTTAGATTCTCAGTAAAGCATCTGATGCTCTGTTATAGTCCAGTGGATGATAGGGTTAAAATTCCATCCTGTAGCAAAATAGTGATCAGCAGAGATAATGTGGGATACCACTCATTAAAAAAAAATTTTTTAATGTTTATTTCTGAGACGGAGACAGACAGAGCATGAGTGGGGGAGGGCCAGAGAGAGAGGGAGACACAATCAGAAGCAGGCTCCAGGCTCTGAGCTGAGCTGTCAGCACAGAGCCCTACGTGGTGCTCGAATTCACGGACTCTGAGATCATGACCTGAGCCAAAGCTGGACGCTCAACTGACTGAGACACCCAGGCGCCCCTCATTTTTTTTATTCATTGATGAATTAATTTTATATTTAAAACATTTACTCTGAAATAGAGATGAAGATGAGTATAAACCACATCTAGGACACTCAAGATTGAAAACAAAAGGAATACCATGCAAACATGAATTTGTAAGAAAACGTTTCCATGTCTTAATATCTCAAAGTACACGTCAAGATGAAGCTAGAGTATTATGCTAAGTGAAATAAGTTAGTCAGAGGAAGACAAATACCATATGATTTCACTCATATGTGGAATTTAGGAAACAAAACTAATGAGTAAAGGGAAAAAATAAAGAGAAAGAGAGGCAAACCAAAGAACAGACTCTTAACTATAGAAAACAAACTGGTAGATAGCAGAGGGGAAGTGAGTGGGGGATGGTTTAGATAGATGATGGGGATGAAGGAGTGCACCTGTTGTAATGAGCTTCCCCTGGTGTATGGAAGTGTTGAATCACTGTATTGTTCACTTGTAACTAATATTACACTATGTTAATAGCTAGACTTTAAATAAAAACTTAAAAAAAAAGACCATGAGAATTACTGGAGATAAAGAGGGTCATTTCAGAATTTTTAAAAAGTGGCCATCTGCTTCAAAAGATATAAAACCTAAATATTTGTGCGATAGATTTTCAAAAATAAATAAAGGGAGATATAAATATATAACCATAGTTGTTTTAATACTCCTCCTTCATTAATTGATAGAACAAGTAAGCCATCTGTAACAATATAGAATATTTGAAAAACACTGTCAACCAGCTTGACTCAATTGGCATTTATTAAACATTATACCCACACAGCACACTTAAATACACAACATATTTTTGCCAAAAGAAATTATATGCTGAACTGTAAGATAAATCTCAATAAACCTCAAACCATACTGAAATACAGAACTGAAGTCATACAGAATATGCTCTGACTACAGAAATATTACATTAGAATTCAGTATCTAAAAGATGTTTAGAAAATCCCTAAGTGTTTGGAAACTACAACACACAAATTTCATGAACACAGGAATCAAGTAAAACAAAACAAAACACAACACAACAGACAAGGTAAATTAAAACATTCTTTGAACTAAATGAAGATAAAGATAAAAACTTGTGTCTCCAGCTAAAACACTATCTAGTGGGAAATTGAGCCCTTTCCAGGCTTATGAAAGATGAGTGCATTAGTTTCTTCTGGTGCTGTAACAAATTAGCACAACTTTGCAACTTGACACAACACACACTTATTCCATTTCTGGAGGTCAGAAATCCAAAATCAGTTTCACTGGGCAGAAATCATGATGTAGGCAGGACTGTACTTCCTCTGGAAGCTTTAAGGCAGAACTTTTGTCTACCTTTTTTTTTTTTTTTTTTAAATTTCTGGGGCTGTATTACTTACATTGCTTGGCTCCTGGCTTCTTCTTTCATCTCTAAAGCTAGAAAGCGTAACGTCCTGCTTCACTCATCACATTACCTTCCCTCTCTGTAGTAGTGAGGCCCCTTCCTCCCTCTTATAAAGACCTTGGTGGTTATATCATTGGATCCACCTGGATAATCTAGGCTACTCCTCCCATCTTAAAATCCTTAACTCTATCACATAGAGTCCTTTTTTTTTCATATAAAATAACATTCATAGGTTCATAAAGTAGCACTTGGACATTGTGGGGGACCATTATTTAGCCTTCCACAGGAGGCAAAAATGTTTAAAATTAGTAATCTAAGATTCCATCAGAACAAAAAAGGAGAAAAAAAATAAAAAAGGCAAATTAAAGCCAAAGAGGGAAATCATAATGAAGATAACAGATGTGAATGAATAAAAACAGTCATGAAAAAGAATATAATAAAGATAAAATACCTTTCTTTAAAAAAGGTTTTTAAAATTAATAAACCATGAGTTATAAACCAGATTATCAAAGAATTAGAAAAACAACAACTTGTTAATATCGGGGATGAAAATAAAGGTCTTTCCACAGATCTTTCAAATATATATAAAAAGAATAAATGCATATTATAGACAAACTTCATATCAATAAATTTGACCACATAGAGAAATCATTTGTTTTTGTATGCTTTGTTATGTTGGTACATATATGTGGGTTTAGATGTTTCTAATAATGATGGTCTGTTGTAAAAGAGGTAGGAAGAAGAAAATGAGAGGAAAGAAAGTTCAGAGGTACTAATATGTATCTTAAGACCATCAGGGTTGCCAGAGGAGAGGAGGTGGGGGGTGGGCAAAGTGGGTGAAGGGGAGTGGGAGATAAAGGCTTCCACCCATGAAATGATTAAATCACAGGGATAAAAGGCACAGCATAGGGAATATTGTCAGGGATATTGCAATAGCATTGCATGACGACAGATGGTAGCTACACTGTGGTGAGCACAGCATAACATAAACTTATGGAATCACTATGTTGTACACCTGAAACCAATGCAACACTGTGTCAACTGTACTTAAATTTAAAAAGATAGTAAAGACACGGGCACCCACCTGTAATTTAAAAAGTTGCAACAAGAGCAATCACACACCATGGGGAGCCATGAGTCATCTCAGTAAAGGAGCATCAGGTTTGGGTTTGTGCTGTGTTTTGGAGGAAGGTCAAAGAAGCAATGGGTTTCCTCTGTAGTGGATGGTGTCAGAAATTGGGGGTATTCTATGATTGCGTTTCTTGATAGCTGTCTCCTAGGAGACAGGTGAAACAAAGTGGGGCTGAAGTAATTGGTAAAGAGGCACCGTTCACTAATAATAGCCAAATGGAAGAAAATGTTTGGTCATTTTTGTGGTTCACACAGTTTTCTTGTTTTTGTCTGGGTTTGGACATGATTAAGGAGTGATCTTGTTTTTGCTTTGCTCCAACACATTCATAGTGACATTGTATAATGATGGCTTGTGGAATTATCAATGTTATGAAGGGAGCATCATGGCACAGCTGTTAGTGACAGACCAAGGACAAGCTGACAGCTGTCAGGGCTGCTCTTTTTTCCTTCCTCAGAGGACTAAAGTGGCTAGAAGTAATGAGGGAATTTCTGTCAAAACTTGAGAAATATTTTCATATCCTAGAGAAAAGAGAAATCCTGACGATTTTAGAACATGTTTAATGCCTAATGAGAAGGCTCCTACATGGACCATCGAGGAAGGGAGATCATAAACACCAGTCCTTTAATTTCCTGAAAGAGCCTCATGTCCAAACTGGAGATAGAAGTGTTAGCTATTGTATGTAAGAGGCCATGAAGACAGTTATAAGGGGCATCACAGCAGCCAAATATGTGAATGAACAATGAATTACCAATGATTTTGAGCTGCCTTTAAAAATTTTTTTAATGTTTATTTTTTATTTATTTTTAATTTTTTTAAATGTTTATTTATTTTGGAGACACAGAGACAGAGTGTGAGCAGGGAAGGAAGGGGCAGAGAAAGAGGGAGAAACAGAATCTGAAACAGGCTCCAGGCTCTGAGCTATCAGCACAGAACCCGATGTGGGGCTAGAACCCATGAACCGTGAGATCATGACCTGAGCCGAAGTCAGACACTCAACCAACTGAGCCACCCAGGCGTCCCAATTTTTTAACATTTATTTATTTTTTAGAGAGAGAGAGAGAGACAGAGACAGAGCATGAGCAAGGGAGGGACAGAGAGAGAGGGAGACACAGAATCCAAAGCAGGATCCAGGCTCTGAGCTCTCAGCACAGAGCCCAATGTGGGGATGGAACTCACAAACCATGAGATCATGGCCTGAGCTGAAGTTGGAGGCTTACTGAGTCCCCTAGGTGCCCCTTGAGCTGCCTTTTTCACTTCATTAACATATGGGTACTTCTAAGTCCCGGAAGCTTTGACAGAAACCTGTACTTGGAGGGGCTATTAAGAATTATTAATATTAGGATCTCATTTATCTTGAGGAGTTTGGCAGACTTACAATCAGAAATTAACTGGTTTCCCTTCAGGGAGGGGGACAAAACAGAAGAGACTCATAAATATGGAGAACAAACTGAGGGTTACTGGAGGGGTTGTGGGAGGGAGGATGGGCTAAATGGATAAGGGGCACTAAGGAATCTACTCCTGAAATCATTGTTGCATATGTGCTAACTAATTTGGATGTAAATTAAAAAAAAATTAAATTAAAAGAAAAATAATAATAGCATAAAAAAAGAAATTAACTCGTTTCCCAAATATACATTACTTTGTATAATAAAGGAAAATAATTTGATTTTTAAATTCAAATTGTGGGTTTGAAGTCTAGCCAGATATTTTCACACATTTATACATTCATATTAGATTATTGACTAAAATAAGTCTATATAATGATGGCTCTTTTATATAATTATGAATATGATACTATATGCCAATTTTATATCCATTTATAGTTCATATGATAAACCTTTGCTGTATCATGAAGTCATTTAGGGAAAGTCATGACATCTCTATGGGCTTTAATGATCACATCTCTAAAATAAGAATACATGAACTAGTATGTCCTCCAAAGCTCTATTCTTTTGTTTAAATATATGGAAATTAGCATCTGTGTTTAATTTTCTATCCGTACCTATTTGGAAGAACCACAGGAGACCCAAACTCAGTTCCTCAAAAGGTTAAGCTATATTGTGAGGATATCTAGAGGAAACAAAATAATTTTTCCACCTAAGGATAGTGCTAAAATATTTTAGCCGATAAATATATTTCCGTAAATGTATTTCTGTAAATATTCCATAAATATATTTCCATACATAACTCAATATCGTTTTTTCCCAGTTGCAGCTTTCTCTCTCCACACTAAACATATCCTTATTATTTAATTTCAGGACTATTGAAATATTGGTCGGCAACATAACCGGGAAAATGCATCACAAACATTAGCAAACCTGAGTATATGGTTGTGGTTATCTTACGGCTTGTTTTTCATACACAGCATCTGTATGAATTTATAGCACCATTGTGCCATCATATTCCATTTATCTTCCTGATCTACTTATGCTATATGCTATAAGGTAAAATTCAACTAAATATGAAAGTAAAAGTGTTCTATTAATTATTAATTTGAAAATAATTTCTCAACAAGCCTCATTAAATCTATACTATTTTGTATATTATCTTTTCCTAAACCAGTTTTATTTTAGATTTAGGTCTTATTTCTTGTGGTGGTGCTGTTGGGGTTGTATGAAAAGATCATTTATTTTGAACCCCAAGTACTGGATTTAGTCTTGGGATTCAATCTTCCATTTGTTCATTGTAGGAACTTATGTGAATTATTTAACTTCTTTGAGCATCAAATGTTTCCACTATAATAGTATCTGCCATACATAGTTATGAAATCAAATATGTCAACATATTGAACATTTTCCATTTAATATAAAGTGAAAGTATGATATTCTATGAATAGGGAAATTCTTAGCTCATGAAATCATAAAGAAGAGGCATGAAAATATTGAGAGCATATGAACTAACTAGATTTGAGGCTGATGATTATAAGTTGTGAGGGAGGTTGCAGATGGAAACATTGCAGCAGCTTTTGCTGGTCTACCACTCATCAGGCTGGTGACAGGGCAGGTTATTTTACTAATTTCCTCCTCTGGAAAATAGATATGATAATACATACACAACAATGTTGTGATTCTTTATTTAAAAATACATGCAAAGTAATTAAAATAATCTGATGCATAAGAAGTGCTCAGTACATGTCAGCTATTAGATTGTTCCTACCCCATTCATGGCCTTTATGAAATTCATTCTTTAGATTTGCCCTTCAGCAGAACGGTCCATAACATCATTCACATGCCTCTACCCATATCATAAAATGTGATTCCCTCTGTTATACCTTTCTTCTAATCATCTAAACAAAGTAAATTTTATATGTATCCATGTTATAAATGTTACATGGTGGTCATTAGTATAATTTGCCAATATTTATAGTTCTCTTCCTTTCAGGCACACAAACTATTCGCATGTCCTACCTTCCTGAGGTTATCTCTGGAATGGGTAAGAAAATGTGTGCCCTTGCACGGAGACACATTTAATGTCTGGTGCCCCACTTTTCAGACCATACATTCTCTGCTTTGGTGATTGTGGAAGACATAGTGTTCTCACTATCAGGTGAACACTTAGTCCACGTAGACCACTAAGTCTACACATAGACAACTGTCCTGAATTGTTTTCTGCATGCACAGCATATTTCAAGTGAGTTAGGTATATATTTCCTGTGGTAAGTCACTGAAATTTGGAAGTTGTACCACAGTAAAGACTAGACTATTATGAATCTATATTATGTAAACTAAATATTTTTAGATTAAGATTGCATTTCCCATTAAGTTACAGGACATTTTTTTAATGTTTTTTCTTTTTTTTAATTTCAGAGAGAGAAAGAGAAAGAGAGACAGAGACAGAGTGAGAGCAGGGAGAAGCAGAGAGAGAGGGAGACACAGAATCTGAAGCAAGCTCCAGGTTCTGAGCTGTCAGCACAGAGCCTGACGTGGGGCTCGAACTCATGAAATGGTGAGATCGTGAGCTGAAGTCAGATACCCAACCAACTGAGCCACCCAGGCGCCCCAAATTACAGGAATTTTAAAAAAAATGTATCATCTGTGTACTAATGGTTAAAAAAATTCTTTTTAATCTTTATTTTTGAGAGAGAGAGAGAGACAGAGCATGAACAGGGAGGGCCAGAGAGAGAGGGACACACAGAATCTGAAGCAGGCTCCAGTCTCTGAGCTGTCAGCACAGAGCCCCATGCGGGGTTCAAACCCACGAATAGTGAGGCCATGACCTAAACCGATTTCAAACACTTAACCGACTGAGCCACACCCAGGCACCCCTGTTTACTAATGATTTTTAAAAGATATTTATGGCATTGATTAAAATACTAGAAATAGAGAGATTCTTAGGAATATATTATCATTGACCTAAGAATGTGACCTTTTTCACAATGTTGGTGCAAAGAGAGATGCAGCTCACTAGGTGATTTTAATAAAATGGAATAAAGGGCTTTAAATAAAATTTAGAACATTTTACCATTTTTACCAAGGTTTGTCCAAAATATTGAATATATATCAAATCATCCTATTTTTTAATATTTCTAGCATATATTTCTCTGAACTTTAAAATAAAAATAAATATTTGACACATTTATTTGAAATTATAGATTGGCAGAAAATCATGAAAAAATTAATCAAATTTGCATTATCTTCTTTCCAGCTGCAATTACCCTTCAGGATCAAAAGACTGCATTCCAGTCACTCTAACATCACATAAGAGGCAGGTAGAGCAGCATCTGTATCGGTATTCTACCAATGACCATGGTGCCTTGACATCTTCCCTCTTAAGTTTCTAGAAGTACAGTTATTTTCTTTCCTATTTAACTGTTATCAGTATACGAAGATTCAAAACTTATTGATATGCTTGATTTTCTTCGTATGTTTTAGGCAATCTTTTAACTTTATAGACAGTGATAGCATTTCATTCTGGAAAGATACTAGGAAAATATTCAGAGAAAAATTTTCTGTCACCCAAGGAACTTACCCAGATGACATTTTTTATTTAGTTTTCTATTCTCACTTAGCTCTCAGCCTCACAACCTTGAAGACAGTGAATTCAGAACATATAGAATGAATCCATATGTTAGGTCTTTTTAAACATCTTTAATGTTTATTTATTTCTTTTGAGAGAGAGATCAAAAGGGGGAGGGGCTGAGAGACAGAGACAGAGAGAGAGAATCCCAAGCAAGCTCTACACTGTCAGCACAGAACCTAACATAGGGCTGGGTCTCACTACTATGAGATCAGGACCTGAGCCAAAATTGAGTTGGACGCTTAACTGACTGAGGTTAAGCACTAACCCAGGTGCCCCCATAGGTTAGTAATTACACTTAATATATCTCATGAGAGTAACTTGGATTTCATCATCCTGCTAATTGAAAGTGATATTATAAGTGTTGCCTAGTATACTTTGTTTTTTTATTAGTGTTTTCTTAATATATGTTAATAATTTACACTACTAAACATAATATTCACATGGACCCTATTACTTGAACCTGCAAGATTAGATACCTTCTCCCTTCATTCAGATCTACCTGGAAGCCAAATTTATATTATAATTTTTCTTGCCAAAAAATGACCAAAAGTGACAGAAAATCCAAACCAACCTTGGTTTACACAAAATTTTTAAAAAATATGTATTTCTCTCTCATGTGAGTTGAAGCAGGGACTCCAGGGATGGAATGGTGCACCACTGTGTGAGGACACAGGCTTTTCTTTTACCTGGTTGTTGTGTTGAGTATCCCCCTTTCCCAGCATGCTCCTGGTTTAGAATTGCTGTTTTAGCACCTGCTATCATATCTACATTCCAACCAATAAAAAGGAAGAAAGACAAGTAATGGGCATGCATCCCTTTAATATTTTTTTTCTGAAAGTTGCACACACATTTAATTTATCTTCAATTGACCATAACTTAGTTATATGACCATTACTACTTGCAAGGACACTAGAAAATAAAAATTACATTCTGAGAAGCTATTAGTACAGCTACATTTTCAAGGACATGATGGTTTTTAGGGTACAATCATCATTATTTAAATCTTTTATAGATTATAGGTACATTGTCTAATGTCTACAATGGGGATGAACTAGTCAATTAGATTGGAGTACACTGGATCATTGGTCAAGATTGCCTACATCTTACAGATTACTCAGATGGACACTGTCAATATGCATCCGTATTCAGAGCTTTTATGGATAACCAAACTTCCTTGATGAATATATTTTTACTATACACCAAGGCTTCTTTCTTTCTTTCTCTCTCTTTCTTTCTTTCTTTCTTTCTTTCTTTCTTTCTTTCTTTCTTTCTTTCTTTCTTTTTTTCTTTCTTTCTTTCCCTCTTATGGTTAGTTAGCACATTCTTTACCTCACATAATTATTTTGTTGTTGTTTTATTGAGAACACTAAAGCTCTACTCTCATAGCAACTTTTGGATATATATCCAAAGACAATGAAACCATTATCTCAGGGTGCCTGGGGGGCTCAGTTAGTTAAGCATCTGACTTTGGCTCAGGTCATGATCTCACAGTTCATGTGTTCAAGCCCCACATTGGGATCTCTGCTGTTAGCACAGAGCCCACTTCAGATCCTCTGTCCCGCTCTCTATCTGCCCCTCCTCTGCTCATACACACACTCTCTCTCAAAAATAAATAAAATTAAAAAATATTATCTTGAAGAAATGTCTCAACTCTCGTATTCACTGCAGCATTATCCATAATAGCCAAACCATGGGAACAACTTAATGGTCCATTGATGGATGAATGGACAAAGATATGATATATACACACACATATATATATATATATCATATATATATATATATATATATATGATATATATATGTGCATATATATATATGTGTGTGTATATATATATGTGTGTGTGTATATATATATATATATATATATATGAATATATATATAATGGAATATTATTCAGCCATAAAAAAGACATCCTGACATTTGTGACAACATGACTGGATCTTACGGAGCTTATGCTAAGGGAAACAAGGTAGACAGAGATAAATGTGGTATGATTTCACTTATACATAGAAGCTAAAAACAACAAACCAACAGACCAAGGTTTTTGTGGTTGTTTGATTTTATTTCCAAAATACGACTCATGAACCATCAATATCAGAATCACAAGTTGTACTTTTAGGGGCACATGGGTAACTCAGTCAGTTAAGGGTCTGATGTCAGCTCAGGTCATGATCTCATGGTTTGTGAGTTCGAGCCCCACATCGGGCTCTGTATTGACAGCTCAGAGCCTGGAGCCTGCTTCGGATTCTGTGTCTCCCTCTCTCTCTGCCCCTCTCCCACTCACTCTCTGTCTCTCTCTCTCTAAAAAAATTTCAAAAAAAGAAAAAAAGAAAAGAAAACCAAGTTGTACATTTAATAATGAAGATTTTAGGGCTTTCCCTTTGGCTTATTGAGTTAACACTTAGCTTCCAAGCTTGATATTAATATTTTATTTACAGACTAAATTTTTACAGTAGTTTTATTTTCAATTTTGAGGCTAAATTTCATATACTTTTTACTACAATCTGCATTTCTGTTGTTTGGCTGCCTGATAAGTAAGAAATATGAAATGATGTGATTGTGTGTTTAGGAAATTACTTATACACATGAATATGCACACATTCACATACAAGGGTCTTCACAGTGATAAAATTAACCTACAAACCACAATATTATGTGTATAACTTAGTGTTTGTTATTACTGGAAGAAAGTTAATAGTAAAAGGTAAATAGGGAAAGTACATTTCCTAATATCTTCAAAAATCAAATGTCTTAAATATTTCTAAGAATGCTAAATATGATTTAACACACACACACACACAACACATTTATTTTCTTTTCTGAAACTTGCCTGACTCTCCTGTATAGACTGGGGAAAAGGATAAATGTGCACCTACTGAGAGAAATATGTACCTAATGAGAGAAAAAGAAAAGAAAAAATGCCTACCTAGCATTGCATTAGGGAAAAACATTTGCCTAGGTATTGAGGCACATCACAAAAGAGTGAGATACGATTCTTTCATCCAAAAAGCCCACACTTTCAAGAGGAATACACACTAGTAAATGAGCAAGTGTCGTATAAAGTAATAGGTGCCAAGGTCAAAAGAATCAGAATAGGATTTAGAAGTGAGTTGACACTGTAGATGGGGCTTCATGTTGGATGGGGGAGAAAGTAAAGAGCCCATTTTATGCAGAAAGAATAATCTAAACAAAAGCAGAGTGAAACGAATATAAGACAAGAAGAATTTTTAAGTGACTGGGGTCACTTACAAAGCAACTCATAAGGGGATGGAGGAGACTTGTGAAGATCACATTAGAAATAAAAATTGAGATCAGATTTTAAAAGGTTTTGTATGTTTTCTTATGTAAGTTAGACTTTGACTATTGAAAAGTTTGTAGCAGGATTCATTGAAGAAAATTTAATTTTGCTTTATTTTTTTTTTAGAATAAATAATTCTGGTAGTGGTATAGAATCATGATTTTAATAATGGAGAGGTATGAAAAGGGAGATGCACTATAAAGCTATAATGAATGTTAGAGCAGCTTGCTTGCATGGGTCTTTCCAAGACAATGCAAGGATTAGCAACATAAGATTTTATAAACTTTGGTAGATTTATCTCCAATAAGTTGAAACCACTGCCACTTCCCACACTGACTTTTATCCAATCTCTCTTTCACTGGGCAGATAGAGATGCAGTTTCCTTGGGCATTTTATACATTAGTTCAAATTCTTGGGAGATATGAAGAAATTTAGGTTACATTAACATCAGGACAGAATGTAGGGACAGCCAACCTGTGGCTGTGGTTAGGTTTTGTACTTAGAGTTTAATCAGAGAAGTGGCGAGAAAAAAGTGAGGAATCCTGTTGGACATTTTTTTAGTCCCCCAGGGGCTTCCACAATCGTCTGCAATATTGTAATCTGAAAAGGATATTGTATTTTGTATACATCTGGATGAAAGCCAGTTATCATCATCACAAAGGAGCAAAAACAGTAGACTATACACCAGACCACTTTCCATATTCAAACAAAATAGTAATTAAAATAAGTCCTTTCAGATAATTTTGAGTGAGGTACTGGATAGGAGCCCTCAGGGAGTAAAGAGAAAGATCAAATAAATGGGTGCAATTTGGTTTGAAATAAGTGTTAACATGGCTTGTGTGACTTGTGTATGTACATTGACCCAGCTGCTCCAGGAGCTGATATCACAGGAAAGAAAAAACCACAGATGGGGAAATGCAGATGTGCTGCATTAGTTTTGTATTTTGGCATTTTACCACAACTTTACTGGCTTAAGGCACAAATCCAGTATCTGAGTTTCTGTGGGCCAGAAGTCTGGGCATAGTTGAAGCGGATTCCCTGCATAGTGTCTCACAAAGCTGCAATCAAGATGCTGGTCAGGGATGGAGTCTGCATGTAACTTGGACTGGGGCAGAATATTCTTCCCTGGCTCACACAATGTTGGTAGCATTCAGTTCCTTGTGGTTGTTAAGATTAATGGCAGCTTGCTTTCTCACAGCTGGAGAGAAAGAGAGAGAGAGAGAAACTCTAGCAAGACAGTGCTACTTTATGTAATCACGTACATGTTAGCACATCCATTACATCACCTTTGCTGCATTCTACTTGAAGTAAGACACTGGTTCTCAAAGTTATGAATACCAGGAAGCTGAAACAGGGGGCTCTCCTTAAAGTTTGTTGGCCAGAGGCTCCTCCCCTCTCTGCCTAAGCTGAATTGTGAATGCATTCTACCAGGCAAATGACTCTAAGAAGAAGTGAGCCCAGTGAAAGAGGGTAGTATAATAATGAGTCAGTAATTTGGAATTGTAGCTAATTACAGGGTCAAAAGAATAAGACTGTTAAGAATTTAAAAGCAAGAATCCAAGTTATGAAAACACAGAAACAGGCACAGTTTCTCTTTCAATTTCAGTCTCTGCCACACTGAATTAAATACCTTAGAAAATTTCACTACATTTAATGATAAAGATTGTGAATATCTTTTGTTAATCTTTCTTACCTAGTAGGGATGAAAAATAAACATCTACTCTTCTGCAAATACTTGCTTTTCTCAATATACTAAATTGACTGACTGTAAAAAACAATATAATGACTACTTAATGTGCATTTCTTTGTCACCAAATGCTGCTGGAGGATGCATAGAAAACATTGCAGAGAATAGGAAGAGTGAAGTGTTACGGTAAAGTACAGCATGAAAGATTTGCTATCTGGTTGCAGAATGTTCAGGTATTGATAGAATATCTCAGTTTATGGTATTTTCTGGATTCACTTACTATAATAAAATATTCTAAGATTGCTTTTTAATGACCTATCCAGAGGAAAGAAGTACTGGAGAAGAATACAGGTAAAAACTTCTTTAACAAAATCAATGCTTGGGTAAAATCTATATATGGATAACCATTGATGAAGTGGTTCCTTTAACTTGAAACAAGAAGGTTATGGAATCTCTTCACAGAATGAGCACTAAACCACTACGTGAAAATTTTTCAATGAATTATTCATAACCTAGTTAATGCAGCAAAGTGCACAAAGTGCTGAAGAACATCATCACAGGGCATTCAGAAGATTGGACAAGCCTAACTACAAGTGTCATAGTTTACAAAAAAAAAAATCTATTCCAAATCACTTGGCTCTTCTGGGATAAAGGAAAAGTAAAAAAAATATGCCACAAACATTATTTTGAAAGAATAAATGCATACATTTTACCTTGAATGGAAGAGTAACTGTCTTTTAGGAGAATTTTGTAGAGCATTTGGGGAACCGATGATTGGTAGACTTTCCATCAGCTTAAAGAGACCTCGGCAAGGTGTGATGTTTCAGCCTGCTCAAGGGCTGCCAGGATATCACCCTGAATTCACCCTGTTGTAAGTAAACATGAAAGAAACATGTAGGGATGTGTAATGTTGTTTCCAGTTATTTGCTCTTACAGGTATGCAAAAGATGAGGCCAGAATCTCTAGAACAGTTAGGAAGGGAGATGGAGGTAGGCAAAAATATCATTGCAGTTAAACTTAAAAAAAAAAAAAAACTTATCTCTTCTCTGTCAGGAGCCGATGTGTCATTGGGATCCCCTGTGGGGCCACCAACAATTGTCCCTCAGACCATCAGTAGTCTGATCTGATGGCCATCATCGTATTGCTAAGTTTCTGTATTTTTTACCTAAAGAATCTTGTATTATTTTCCTCTATTGTATTTCTCGATCAACCACACACTATTTTGATCCCCAAAATAACATGAAAGTGTCATCCACAAAAAAATTTCGTAATGGGAAACTGCAGAAATAATTGGTAAAGAAATGTTCTAAAGTCTTTTAATTGTTGTGTGTAAAATATTTCAGTGAGGCTTAAACTCATCTGCTAAAATTATGAAAATGCAACACATTATAATTAGTTCTTAAGGACTGACATCATGGGAGATGGTAGTACAGGCTTAACTTCAAAAGTGTCCAAATAAAATTTTCCATAGTTGGTGAGTAGAATTTATAATGAATTATTACAACAAAGCCAATGAGGCACTTATTCTATTTGGATCAATATATTTTGATACCTTTCTCATGTACAACAGTTATTAAAACCAGGTACGATATAAAATAAATTTAGATTCAATTATTAGAATGATTGTATCAGAGTTTTCAGCTAAAATTAAACCACATAGAGGAGCCTGGGTGGTTAAGTGTCTGACTTTGGCTCAGGTCATGATCCCATGGCTTGTGAGTTCAAGCCTCACATGGGGCTTTGCACTAACAGTGTGAAGCCTGCTTGAGATTCTCTCTCTCTCCCTCTCTCTCTGCCCCTCCCTCACTTGCACTCTCTCTCTCTCTCTCAAAACAAATAAATAAGCTTTAAAAATATCAAAAAATTAAACAACATATTGATTACTGTGATTTTGACACTATGTAAAATGAAATAAATTTTAAGTATACTGCTTATTTCATCTACTTTTTCAATTAATTTATACTTAGCTTTGCAACATGGTAATAGTTCCATAATGGTAAACAAATATAAATCATTTATATAGTAAAACCTTGGATTGAGAGTAACTCATTCTGTGTGTGTTCCACAAGGCAAGCAAGCATTTCTTTTTTTTAATGTTTATTCATTTTTTGAAAGACAGAGACAGAGCATGACTGGGGAGAGGCAGAGAGAGAGGGAGACACAGAATCTGAAGCAGGCTCTAGCTCTGAGCTGTCAGCCCAGAGCCTGATGTGGGGCTTGAACTCATGAACTATGAGATCATGACCTGAGCTGAGGTCAGATGCTTAACCGATTGAGCCACCCAGGCACTCCTGATAAGCAAGCATTTCTAATGAATTTTAACTTGATAAATGAGTGACGTCCTGCAATAGGAGTAGTACCTGATGCTGAAGGTCACGTGATCACAACTGAACCAATAGTTCTTGAAATTAGCTTTATATATATATATATATATATATATATATATATATATATATATATATGAGTGCTTTGGATTACAAGCATGCTTCCAGAATGAATTTTGCTTGCAAATCAAGGTTTTACTGTATACACATATATATGTATATGCATATGTATATGGGGTATGTAGCTCATATATAAAAATAGTAATTATATAGTTGTATGATCTAAAGCATTTGGGAAAACTACTAGAACATTAGACTGGATACTGAAGTCAAATGGCAGTTCAGTCATATCAATAAGGAGGTCTTTTCATCAGAAATACATAAATACTGCACTGATGGTAAGGAACTAATAATGATCAAGGTGTGGGGACAAATTTTAGAATAATTTCTCTAATGGATCTGATATGCAATAATGTAAATCTCAATTATAACTCCAAGATTTTTAGCTTTTTGGTGCCATTAACTAATATGTAAATTATAGGAAGTGAGTCAGATGAAAAGTACTGAATATAGACAGTGTATTTAGAAATATGTTCAGTTCTGCTTTAATGGGACATATGCATTCCTAAAAATAACTACACTTCAAAAGCATGCACAAAACAATCACAGGCTTGGTAGGGAAAAAGTGGTTAAGGGTACAGCATTTAAAAATGTCATCAGAGACCCATTTATAAAAAAAGATAGAAAACTAATAAAAATAGTAGTAGTTACACATAAATGCCACAATACATATGGCACTTTATATTGAAAAGCACCTAAATCTTTCTTGGGGCAGTGGGCATTGGAAGAATTGCCAGCTGTTCTGTGTGAATTACTGTAGAATGTTCAGAAACGTTATCAGTAATTGGAGGGGAGCTTGTAATACCAGATGTGAATGGTTATAGCTCATATGTGGTTAACTGAGATAATATTAAGCATTTGAGGTGTGTGTGGGTATGTGTATGTGTGTGTGTCTGCGTGCATGTGCACCTATGTGTGTTTTGTGTATTCCTAGTTGGCTTTGTTCATCTGAATGCAGTTCTCTATATTCATCGAATATTTATGTCACAGGAATTGCGAATAAGTAAATACAAAGTCAAGCTATATTCAAATTATTTCTTATACATATCAATCACATTGAAAGAAGAATTTTGCAAAATAAACTGCATAAAAAATTGAATTTACGTAGTAGAGGTTTAGAAGCAAATGGTACTGGCACAAAAATAGACGCATAGATCAATGAATAGACTAGAGAACCCAGATACGGACCCACAAATGCATGGCAAACTAATACTTGACAAAGCAGGAAAGAATACCAATGGGAAAAAGAAAAACAGTCTCTTCATCAAATGGTGTTAAGAAAACTGGACAGCAACATGCAGAAGAACAAACATGGATACTTTCTCACACAATATACAAAAATAAACTCAAAATGGATGAAAGACCTAAATGTGAGACAGGAAACCACCAAAACCCTAGAGAAGAAAGCAGCAATAACCTCTCTGACATCAGTTAAAGAAGCAGCAACTTCTTATTTGACATGTCTCCAGAGGCAAGGAGCAAAATTGAGCTACTGGAACCTCGTCAAGATAAAAAGCTTCTGCATGGCGAAGGAACAATCAGAAAAACTAAAAGGCAACTCATGGAATGGGAGAAGATATTTGCAAATGACATCAAATAAAGGGTTAGTATCCAAAATCTATAAATAACTTACCAAACTCAACACCCCAAAACCAAATAATCCAGTGACAAAATGGGCAAAAGACATGAATAGACATTTCCCCAAAGAAGACATCTAGATGGCTAACAGAGACACATAAAAAGATGCATAACATCACTCATCATCAGAGAAATACAAATCAAAACCACAATGAGATACCACCTCACACGTGTCAGAATGGCTAAAATTAACAACTCAGAAAAGAACAAATATTGATGAAGATTCAGAGAAAGGGAACAGTTTTGCACTGTTGGTGGAAATCCACACTGGTGCAGCCACTCTGCCGAATAGTATGGAGATTCCTCATAAAATTAAAACTGGAACTACCCTATGACACAGCAATTACTAGGTTTTATCCAAAGGTTATAAAATGCTGATTCTAAGGGGCACATGCATCCCAATGTTTATAGCAGCACTATCAATAATAGCCACATTATGGAAAGAGCCCAAATGTCCACTGACTGATGAATGGTAAAGATTATGTGGTATATATATCATGGAATATTACTCAGCCATCAAAAAGAATGAGATCTTGCCATTTGCAATAATGTGGGTGGAACTAGAATGTATTATGCTAAATGAAGTAAGTCAGTCAGAAAAAGACAAATGATATATGATTTCACTCATATGTGGAATTTAAGAAACAGAACAGATGAACATAGGGGAAGGAAAGGAAAAATAAAATAAAAACAGAGAGGGAGGTGAACCATAAGAGACTCTTAAAGACAGAGAACAAACTGAGTGTTGCTGGAAGATGGTGTGTGGGGGGAAATGGGATAAATGAGTGATGGGCATTAAAGAGGGCACTTGTTGGGATGAGCACTGAGTGTTATATGGAAGTGATGAATCACTAAATTCTACTCCTGAAACCATTACTACACTGTATGTTAACTAACTTGAATTTAAATAAAGTTAAACAAAAGAAGTAAATGAGATCATCCAATGAAGATATTTAAAATTTAACAAAGCCATAATTTAAACTGGAGTTATTGCCATGCACATCTAAACAATTATTTTTCTATTAAATTAAATTCATCTAACGAATACAAAAGTGGGAATTACAGGAGATTGAAAAAGACATGAAGATCTATTGTTCCCGGGACAATATACTATATTGCTTTGGTGAAAAGTGTTTGGAATCAGAGAGACTTGAATTCCAAATAATTAGCTTTGCCACTTACCTTGGCAACGAGAAGATTGTTTAAACTCACTAATGGCTCTGGTTTTCCTGTATGCAAAATGGGAATTTGAATATTACCTTGTGAGTATAAAATAAGGCATGGTACACTTAGCATTGTAGGAGGCACTGTCCATTACATTCCCATCCCTCATGCTTCCATTTCAATACACCTGCATCTTTCGTCCACCCTCACGGCAGGTCAGAGGTGCTGGGAATTATGTCCCTGGTGAGAAGCCAGAACCAGTGACATACTGGAGCAGATGTATAAAAATTTCAGTGTTCTCACCTCTCAGTTGGGATAATTCTAAGTATTACATCCCACACTGACTCCCAGACATCTCCTGGAAGATTAGGCTTCAGGTTACCCCAGTAGATACTGGCTTGATAAACTGTCTTCTTTTCTCCACTGCCCTATCAGCATTTCTTTCCAAATAAACATCTGAACCCTGACTCAGGGACTATTTTAGTGAAACCTAAAATAAGATTTTAATGACCAAGTGATCCTAATCATTTTTGTTTTTAGATTGCTATTATTAGCAAGAGTTATTTTATCTCTTGATTTATTAATTGTATTTACAAGTCATCAGGTTGGCTTTTAAACCCCATTAGTGTTCTATATTCATGCTAATCTTTTTATATCTCCTTACCTGTTTTATACAGAAATGAAATCACTACTTTTTCTTTAGGTCATACCTCAAGTTCTATGCCCATCATAAAATCTTTAGTAATGTTAGTCTTCTTCTTCACTTCATAACATACTGTACTGAATCTTATTTCCTCCAGCTCAACTATACTTCTTTCTCACTTTTCAGATTAGAAACTGTATTCTTTCATATTTCTTTAAGTGTGAAACCCGGACTACCGTTCAATAAGAACTTTCTTGATTGAGTAAGACAAATATTTAAAGATAATTTCAGGATATTCAACACATGCATAGTCATGTGGCTCAATGTTCTATACTCAGGATTCTAGAAAGATGGTTTGAGTGCTTGAGCAGGTCTTGCACCTGAGTGCAGATATAGCCTTGTGGGAATCAATGCCTCCACCTGACTCACGTAGTAGAAATCTCCTTCCATCAAATATGCCAGGGGTGTGTCACCCCAGCAATAACAGAAAAAGCTGAGGACACCTGGGTGTTTAAGTTACACAGACTATCTGCCCTGAAACAGACACAGGGTGCTTTGAAGACAATTCCCTAGGAGATTACTGGATTTCCCCAGAAGAAATGTAAGTAAAATTCAACCTACTAGGCATTCTTTAATAAATAATGAAAACTATGTAGCAGTCCATGGTATCTGTGTATTTTGTTTTTACTGTGTCTTCCAAGGCATGCGCAGAGAATTGTTTACATAGTCACACCATAGTTTTACTAGATGCTTGTCTGTTTTGCTCCTTTCTTCTTTACACCTAATTTAATTTTTTCTATTTTAGCGGTTTTTGCATATGTGTTATAATCATGCCCACTGGAATCTCTTTTTGAAGCATGCTATATAAAAGTTGGAAAGAGAGGAATAAAGTAGATAGAAAAAAGAGAAAAGGAGCAACTAGTCAGTTTACTATTTTCAGATTTTCTCTCAGGTCTTAGGAATCTTTGTATGTAAAACATGGTCTTTCTCTTTGAAAATTGAAATGAGGGGCATCTGGGTGGCTCAGTCAGTTGAGTCTGACTTCGTCTCAGGTCCTGATCTCACAGTTCCATGAGTTTGAGCCTCACATCGGGCTGTGTGCTGAGAGCTTCAGAGCCTGGAGCCTGCTTCAGATTCTGTGTCTACCTCTCTCTCTGCCCTGCCCCCACTTGCACACGCTCTCTTTTTTCTCTCTCTCTCAAAAAATAAACATTAAAAAAGTTTTTTTTTAATTGAGATGAAAATTTTCTAACTTTTAAATTGACAATATCAATAAGTGGTATTTTTAAACTTAAACCTTTATGTACATTGTACATTATATATATGTGTATATATATGTGTGTGTGTGTGTGTGTGTGTCTTTATATGTGTGTTTGCATGTGTGTATGTGTGTGTGTGTGTGTGTGTGTGTGTGTATACACAAAACCAGAGAGGAAATGGTTACACACACAAAATTAGAAAGGAAAGGGTTTATTTACCACCTTTTCCAATGCTAACTAGCTCATGTCAAGAATCTGGGTGAACTAGCTTAGGTGATGTTTCTACTGTTTGGACCAGTCATTGTGCTATGGGACAGAAAAAATATCATGAGACTGTTGTCCATTGTTGGAACACAGGCTAAATTAGTCTTTTGGAAATTAGAAAGGGGTGTTATAAAAGAAGGTGAAAATTATCTCAAGAAAAAAAATAGAGAAAGAAGTACCATGCAGACAAAAACAATGGATCAAGACCTGGAATTTTTTTTTTTTTTTTTTTTTTTTTTTTTTTTTTTGTAGAGGGGAAGATAGTATTTTAGGCTTTGTAGGCCATAAGATCTCTATTTTAACTATTCATCTTTGACTCTAGCGTAAAATATGTAAACAAGTAGAATTTATCTTCCAACCACACTTTATTTATGAAAACACAGGTTATTACCTAGATTTGGCCCACTGGCTATAGTTTCTCACAGACATAGGTCTTTGTAATCTGTACATAAACACAATATGGCAAGAGAAGTGCTAGAGTTAATTCTAAACAGAATACTCCAAAGGTAAAAAGAACAAAATCAAATCTTAGTGAGTGAAGAGAGTGCTACAGTGAGAGTAAACTTTGTGTTTAATGAAAAAGTAGATGGGGTGTTTCCGGACAAATAAATGGAAAGAGCTATTCCAAGCAGAAAAAAAAAAAGTCTGAAAAGATACAAAGTCATGAAAGAATACCAACATATTTGTGAAACAGGAAATGCTTTATGGTAGAAAAAATATACTGGGATTGTAGTTTGGACAGTTGTGACTGGAGGGAAGTTGTGGCCGGATTGTCATGGCATTTTACTCTGCCAGGGTAATAAGACAAATCATCTTTTGGCCAAAAGAGAACTGGCGGAAATGACTAGTATTTTGAAATTTTCCTCCCATCTTACGAGTAGAAATACAATCAAATCACATTTATTACTCAAATTATATTGCTGAGAGTCCTCACATTGCTTGACCATCAGAAAACCGGGAACTCAAAAGCCTACTCCCATATTTCACATTTAATTCCAGAGTTTAAGGCTTTTCTTTTGTGTCATGAGCTCTGTTGTCAACCTCAGATTATAACATAAGCTCTGTATAGAAAATAGTGAATGTATAAAAATAAAACTGAAATAAACTTTGTCAAAGGAGATAAAACCAATATCCTTGTCTATCATGAAGTATATATCAGACTTCAATCATTTAAAAAATCCTTTGTTTTAAATAATTTTTAAAAATATAAAAGTATTTTTGCATAAAAACTCTTTCTGATAAGTGGACTTTCAATGTGCAAAGGCTACTGAATATATAGCATAGCTATTTGCCGAACAATATTTTGGACACAATGAAAAACGTGCTCTGTAGAACCAACAGTAAGGATACAAGCCTATCGGACACAAAGTGATGTTGGAGTAACAAATAACAGTAGAAGGTCCAAAAGTGAATGGTGTGTTATGGATTACAAGTCCTAGGGAAATGAGTGTTGCCAGCTAAAGTATTAAATGTTTTGAAAATATGTCATCCTTGGGGCGCCTGGGTGGCGCAGTCGGTTGAGCGTCCGACTTCAGCCAGGTCACGATCTCACGGTCCGTGAGTTCGAGCCCCGCGTCGGGCTCTGGGCTGATGGCTCAGAGCCTGGAGCCTGTTTCCGATTCTGTGTCTCCCTCTCTCTCTGTCCCTCCCCCGTTCATGCTCTGTCTCTCTCTGTCCCAAATAATAAAATAAACGTTGAAAACCTTTTAAAAAAAAAAGAAAAAAAAAAAGAAAATATGTCATCCTTGTCAGGTATGTCAGGTATATATTTATTCATTAAAGAAATGAATACTTACAATGTGACTGGAGTTTTTTGAGGCACCGCATTTAGGAATTCCGTGATAAACAAGAAAGAAGGGTTCCTTTTCATCTTGGTGTTTACAATCTATTGTGGACACAGTTGCTAAACAGGTAAACATACACTATAATTTCAGAAAGTAATACGAGCTTTAAAGGAAACAGAGAAATGAAAGTCTGTGCTGAAGGCAAGTTTTCATTGACTATTCCAGAAAGGAGTCTCTGCACAGACTATGTTCAAAGGAGACAGACACTAGGGGAACAAATATTTCAGATAGTGGAGAAACAAGATCATAGCATCTCAGATAAAGGGACCTTCTCGTGTAATAAAAATTTTGGGTCATCTTTGTCATTCATTCCCACAAGGAAATTTCTACATCCTTGAAATTTCTCATGTTAGCAGTGTGTTATTCATGGTGAATCCCTGAGCTTATGATAATGAGATAACTCAGGTGGAGTCTAACCACTCCAGAAAAACAAGCCATGTGATTAAAGGATTGGAGCTTTGACCCAGATGATATGAGACTTACTGGAAAAGGAGGAGAACTGGAAGTTGAACTTAATCATTAGCCAGTGAGTCAATCAGGCCTATGTAGCAAAACTCCAATAAACACTCAATGAAAACAACAATACTAGAGTGAGGCTTCCTGGTTGGTGATGCACACAGAGATGTGCCAGAAGAATGATGATCCTTAGGGCAGAGAAGCTCCATGTTTGACCCTCGCCCTTCCTCACTCTATGTGTCTCATCATTTGGCTCATCTTGATTTGCATCCTTTATAATGAAATTGCATTTATAATTACAGTGCCTTCCTGAGTTCGTGGAGTCATTCTAGCAAATTATCAAACCTGGGGGGACAATGGGAACCACTGGATTTGTAGCCAATCACTCAGTTGTGTTGTGCAGGTGGCTGGTGAACCCTAGATCTTGCAGTTGGTGTCCGAAGTGAAGGGAGTCTTGTGGAGTTTGAAATCTCCACCTGAGAGGTCCACACTAACCCCAGGTAGTTAGCATCTGAATTACATTGCAGAATTTAAGATGAAGGAGGAATGGAAAGAAGCCAAATTTGTGGTTGGAAAACAGCAAGAGAGAAAGAGATAAGCATAGGCCAAATCCTGGGGCGGAGGTACAAAATAGGAAGTTTGTATGTTTTATCTGAGTGCATTGGAAGCTTGTAAAATATTTTCAGCAGATGAGTATTGGAAATAGAATTATGGCTAAACATTACGCTGGATGCTATGTGGAAAATTGGGAGACTGGGTGGAGACTACAGTGATCCTGGTGAAGTTAATCCAGACATGGTCACAGTGGAAATAAAGATACTTTGATTTATTTTGATGTTAGAGCATCCAGGGCTTGCAGCTGCATTGCATATGGAGGAGAGGGACTGAGAAAAACCAAGGAATTATTCTTAGCTATTGGCTTTCAAGTAGCAATTACTCAGATGAAGAATGATGGGGGAGGAACTGATCTATTAAGAGGGATGGGGAGAATTGTGTGTATCTTAATTGCTTATGGTAGCAGAATAATGACTCCTCCAAAGATGTCCACATCCTAATCCCTGACACCTATATATATTTTACTTGATATAGTAGAGGGAAATTAAGTTTGTAAATGACATTAAAGTTGCTAATCAGCTGGCCTTGAAAATAGGGAGATTAGCCTATATTAACTGGATGGGCCAGTGTAATTACAAGTTGCTTTAAAAATAAGAGAAGGAGGCAGAAGAGAAAGAACTAGGAAGACAGCAGAATGAGAAGGCCTCAGCCCGTTGATACTGATTTTGAAAATGGAGGAAGGGGTCCATAAATCAAGGAATGCAGCTTCTAAAAGCTGGAAAAGACAAGCCAGTGGATTCTTTCATGGCACCTCCAGAAAGGAACTCCGTCCTTCTGACACCTTGATTTTAGCCTCAGGGACTAAATACAGTTCTGATACAGTTCTAATCTCCAGAAATGTATTATAATAAACTTGTGTGGTTTGAAGGAACTCCGTCCTTCTGACACCTTGATTTTAGCCTCAGGGACTAAATACAGTTCTGATACAGTTCTAATCTCCAGAAATGTATTATAATAAACTTGTGTGGTTTGAAGCCAGTAAATTTGTGGTAATTTGTTACAACAGCAATGAGAAACTAATACGCCTATTAATCATCCAGGTGGAGGGTTTTAGAAAGAAGGTAGTTTATAAATCTTTAGTTCAGAGAAGAGGTTGGATATAGAGATGTAGGTATAAAGGTCAAGGACACATTAACGAAGGGCAGATAAACAAAGAAGAGGCCAGATTAAATCATAAATGTGTTGTAATAGAATTTGCATTGTGGATGCAGAATATTAAACAATTACTTTGAAGTACAATGGATAAATTACCTGGGTGGGTGTCAAGGGATATGTGTAAAACCTGATTTAATTCCTGACCTATCTTTTATATTGTGAATAATTTTGTTTAAAAGCATTAAAAACTGTACTTATACATATTTTATATTTTTCATTTAGCATATTTTTAACATTTCAAAACCTAGTATTAAAAAATTAATGTATGTACAAGACACAAAGGAAATTTTTTAAAGATTCAGTCTGTAGTAGGAAGATTAGAAGGGTTTTTGTTTGTTTTCTTTCTCCTCTTCCATATAATTTTATGCTTCTTGACAACTCCTGAGGAAATTCCAAGATAGCACTGATTAAGTGTAAGAATAAGCGATGTTCTCTTTGCCACACAATAACTACTGTCTCTCAAAGGATCACAAAATGAATATTAATCAATCTTTTTACCAGTTCTAGACTCTGCCATGCCAATTGCTTTGAGAAATAATAAAAGTTATTCCACATAAATTGTAAGCAATTAGAGTTCGTTTCCCTTTGTTTAACACATATATATCAGGTTATCCTAGAGTGACATTATATTTAGCTAGTCAAATTGTTTAATGACTTGTAGTTCGAGTGTTATTTCCCCTGGCATCAGTAGTATTTCTTTAAGAAAATAATAAATTCTGTGGAAGCTATCTTATTCTCTCCAGCTGAAAAGACTGCTATTTATCATGAGTAGAAAAGGGCTGGTTTTTTTTCTTGAAAAAGTAAATGAAAGTGAAGTTAAAAAAAAATTCCTGGAGTATACATCTTGAGAAAGCTGCTTCATGAGAAAAAAAGCGACCTGTGAGGAGAAGCTGGCCTTTACAGTCAGGTGATGGCTTTCACTGGCATCAGTTAAATTTAAAGACACCATGAAATTGTGTGACATTGCATTGAAAAGCTTTTAGACCTCTCTTTGGATACCAAATGCAGGTTTCATGTAACTTTTATCTCTGGAAGCTAGTGGAGAGGAGAGCAGTGAGGTTTGTACTTTAGAGCACACTGAGTTACTGTTACAGAATCCAAATGAAGTGACACAAGAATTGGTTACAGCTTATTTTCTATTGTAGTTTTTAAACTGTAGTGTTTTAAAGATTGGTGTTTCTTAGTTTTTAACAGTCTCTTATGCTTTGGCTCTCTCCCACTCTAACCTCTTTTTTTTTTTTTTTCCCTTCCCCTCCCCCATGGGTTTCTGTTACGTTTCTCAGGATCCACATAAGAGTGAAACCATATGGTGTCTGTCTTTCTCTGTATGGCTTATTTCACTTAGCATCACACTCTCCAGTTCCATCCACGTTGCTACAAAAGGCCATATTTCATTCTTTCTCATTGCCACGTAGTATTCCATTGTGTATATAAACCACAATTTCTTTATCCATTCATCAGTTGATGGACATTTAGGCTCTTTCCATAATTTGGCGATTGTTGAGAGTGCTGCTATAAACATTGGGGTACAAGTCCAGGGTGGGTGATGGGTATTGAGGAGGGCACCTTTTGGGATGAGCACTGGGTGTTGTATGGAAACCAATTTGACAGTAAATTTCATATATTAAAAAATAAATAAATAAATAAATTAAAAAAAAAAGATTGGTGTTTCTTTATACTAAGAATTGGCTGCTATATAGATACTTTACTCAGACTCACTTGCATTGTTTATGTTCTATAAGTTTTGTTTTGTTTTGTTTTTAAGTTCCCAATTAAAGTCCTTTCAGCATTTGCAAAATATCTTGCAACGTTCAACCATGAGAGATTTGGCCGAAACATCAGTGTAATGCTGATAACACTTGTTTGTAATAAGAGGTCTGTCTTGATGAAAAATGAACTCTCATTGCGCTTTGTTCTTGGTTCTGGGATGTCTTCAGGCATTGGAAAAGTAAGCCACACTTCTCACTTTCTTGAAGAAGTAAGGAGTTTTCCTTTACTTCTCTTCTGGGCAGAGGGCATACATTGTTTTATTTTTATTTGATGATAATATGAAATTTGAAGTACATACTTAAAGCATATAATTTGAAAGCTTGGATATATGTATATATTTCTTGACCCGTCACCACAATCAAGATGATGAGTATATCTATTATTACCCCAAGTTTCCTCATGCATCTTTGCAATGCCTCCCTCCCGTCCCTCTACCCCATCCCCAGACAGATACCGATCTGCTTTGTCAAAGTAGGTGTCTTTGCATAATTTCAAATTTTATATAAAAGAAATCTTGCAGCATATATGCTTTATTTTAGTCTCATGTTTTCACTCAAAACAGTTATTTTGAGATCCATTATGTTGTAGCATGAGTCAATAGTTAAATTATTTTTACTGCCATGTAGCATTCTTTTACGGAAGCACGACAATTTGTGTGTTTATTTACATGCTGATGGATATTATAAATAAGGTTATTCTGTGATTATAACTTGCATTTGCCCAGTGTTAATGATGTCAAACAAGTTTTCAAAGGTTATGGTCATTTATCTTCTAAGGTTTGTTGGTCATTTATCTTCTTTGGGATGTGTCCAAATCTTTTGCCCATTAAAAAAAAATGAATTGTATGATTTATGATAAGTTTCATTAAGAGTTTGAATTTTTAGAGTTTTTTTCTAAAGAACATATTCTGGACACAAGCCTTTATGAGACACATCATGTGAAAATATTTTCTCCCAGGCTGTGTCCTGTCTTTTCATTCAGCCATGAGGGGAAAAGAAAGTGTCAAATATATTTTTATAATTTGACCAAGAAATTATACAAGTATCTATGCTTCACAGAAATACTCAGGAATCAGTTACAGCATTATCACATCAAACAACAATTACAATTACAGAATTTGGATAGTTAGAAGCCATAAGCTGTGTAACAATGCAGCATACTTTAATCTCTGAAATTCAGGTATCTTAAAAGATACCCTTCCAAAGAAAATTTTGCAATAACAGAAAATAGAACAGGATTGTACCTTTTTTATACAAGCCTACATATTTGATAAGAAATAAGACTAGTATTTTGGGAATGTTCTCAATACTTTAGCAGCTCTAACAATGAATTTGAATTGTATTTGCACCTGTGTAGTTGTGAGAAACAAGACATTATTTTTTTGAGATTAGTTTTCATTATCATCATTCTCAAGGCTAAGCAGTGTAATTCTACAGTTAACACCAAAGAAAGTAGGTCTAAAACACTTAAACTTACAGTGTAGGAAAATAAAATGGCAGAAAAGATTGTATTGCCAAATGGGAGATAGGGCATTTAATGTCTGGCTTCTATATCAGGAATAATTTGTGTGAAAGAAACCGAAACATATCCACATGAGCCTAAGTAAAATATTATAGGTAAACTGAGACATATTTTGGAACTTATGGGCAAAACCATAGCAAGGCCTTATAAGAAACAGTAAGTGTACATCTCTAGAAAAATTAATGTATCTATTTCTTCTTTTCTCTTACTCACTAGGGTCAAATGATCTATTTCCTATCTCAGTTGAACATTGCTCTATCATTTCTTGTTTCTGCTAACAAACTACCTCCTCATGATTTGACCAATATGGCCCCAATATTGTGACTCTGATACAGCAACCTTAGTACCTGGGTCAGCATATCTTATAGGACTTGATCTCCTATATAACCAAAACAAGTCTCTCCATATCCCAACTCCAATTTCCTGAGAGTGAGTGATTATATCTTTGGTCGGAACTTAGCAACCATCTATCTTGATGCTATTAATGAAAAACAAGGGAGAAGTTTGTGTTGGAGGGAATTTGGACGTGCTGTTCTGTCTGGTATTGTGAGAGCTGACTATAGATAGATGAGATAGGAGTTTTCTTCAGATCAGTGACAAGTTCAATATAAGACTCCAACAATGACTGACTACAGTCTACAGTCTACTACTACTGACTACAATGACTACTACAATGAGTAGTGCCTGAAATTTTCAAATGTACTAAAGTATTCTCCCAGATTGAATTAACAAAAATTATTTATATTTTTGTTATTTTCCATTCTCTTAATCCTTTTCTACCTCTCAGTAACAACTTCAACTGGGATGGGAAGGAACATGTTACATAAAATGGTTGCCTTTTGCAAAAATCAAAGAAAGCTGAACTGGGAAGAAAAGCATAACAGTCAGAAGAACATCATGAGTGACCTTGTACATCAGCTTGCTATATCATGCTAATTGGCTACACTTATATCAAAAAATGAATATAATCACAACATCTTTGCATTTCCTAATTTTCTCTTATTATTTTTTTAAAGTTTATTTATTTATTTTGAGAGAGAGAGAGCATGAGCAGAGAAGGGGCAGAGAGAGAACAAAACCTTGAAATCATGACCTGAGCAGAAATCAAGAATTAGATGCTTAACTGACTGAGCCACCCAGGAACCCCTTTATTTAAAAAAATATATGTATATATCTCCAAATGTTTTCCATTTTCTACTGCACACTAGTATTTCTTCATCACATCTGTCAAGAAATTAAAAAAAAAAACTATGTATAAAGGAACAAATTAAATGGGATTGAACAGTATTTTCTTGTATTTATTTATTTATATTTATTTAAAGGTGAAAAAAATATTTTATGAAAGCAGAAAAAATGCCTTGTTAAGTGAAAACGTCACTTTTTCATATTCTGTACTTTTCATTGAAATGTAAAGCTTTCAGAAAAACAATTAAAGTAGAATAAGGAAGATACATACTGATCAATGTCAGGAAACAAAGATATTTTTGATACATACATTGTTAGCAATCTATAGCACTTCAAGTGAATATAGAAATTAATTGTCAACCATTTACAGATAAGAGAGTAAGTGCACATTAATTCATGAGAGTAGCTATAGTCTATTTCTATTATTGTTATATTTTTGGCAGTTTTACTTTCTTGAAAGTGCCTTTTTAGTTTCATTGTTTCCTATAATCCTATTTCTTTATATTGCAAACATAACCTTATTTTTAACGGTGGAAACATTTAGAATAGATTTCAGGTAAGCGTGGATTAAATAAGCGATTCATATTTTATAAAGCATTGCTTCTTTCTGTTGCCTTTTTATGCTTTAAAATAAAGAAAAGTGTTATGTACAGTAATAAAAATATCAGAAAATTCTTATTACTATTATTGTATTACTAGATATGGCATAAAAATCTCTTTCAAGTTACTGACTCAAAAAATTGAATTATCCAAATTATATATCTTAATAATTTTATTCAGAATAAATTTATCAAATCTCATGATTTTTCAAATGCCACAAAGAGTACAAGTTGGTTACTAACTGAGTAATAAGATTACAATAGTCTATCATTTAAAAATTTTTACAAATCGGGGCACCTGGTTGGTTCAGTTGGTTGAGCACCCGACTCCGGCTCAGGTCATGATCTCATGGTTTGTGAGTTTGAGCCCCGTGTCAGGCTCTGTGCTGACAACTCAGAGCCTGGAGCCTGCTTCGGACTCTGTGTCTCCCTCTCTCTCTCTGCCCCTCCCCCACTTGTGCTCTGTCTCTCTGTCTTTCAAAAATAAATAAATGTAAAAACAAATTAAAAATTTTTACAAATAATAAAAACTGGCAGCATGGTATGGTTAATTGTCTCTGCATTAAAAGCTTGATCTGTGTTCAATACTTTTCTTCATCAATTTCTTGCTCCCATGACTCTGAACAAAAAACACTTTAGATCTTGAAATCTCAGTTTATTTATCTATAATTTAGGATTAACCATATTTCCTCACTTCAAATCTATGTGTCTGATATTGGGATCAAGAATACATAACTCACAAAATCAATTTGTCAGCTTATAGAGTATTAAGTGTTGCAAGGTTATTATCTTTCTATAAGGAACTGAATCATGAATTGTTGTTATCTCTTTTACTGTTAATTGAGTTTATTTACTTACATCAGTTTGACTAGAAATTGCCAGGTCTTATGGAATAGATCAAAACTTGAAGAAATATGTAACAGTGAGTTCAAAGAAATATTACTTAGGTCTCAAATTATGTGTCAAAACTTACCAGGTGTGTTAAAAAGAAATTGACATTACATGAAAATAAAACCAAAATAAAAACGTAAAAAAAATTCAAATATCAATCAAGCTTCAGATATTCCTCAAACCACCTATTCATATAGATATTGTGAATGAAGTGATACTATGTGCACAAATGTATAAAATCGCTTTCAGTATTAAAGAAAACTGCATGTTTTTCATAGGAATGTAAAAAAAAAACAAGGCTGTTTTCTCTTACCGAGTTGTCAATCCCAAAAATATTAAAGTGAGACAATATAAGGGAGACATACATATTTTAAATATTATAAAACAATGGCCGCATCTTCTACTTTGGCCAAGATGGAATAAGAATACGCTGCTGCCTAAAAACAAAACCAAACAAAAACTAGACAAAATATTTGAAACAACAGCACTCAAGACATTGGGCCTAAAGAAATGGCAGACAAGGGATGGGAAAATAAAGAGGTGGTTCGCTTTCGAGGCCACAGCACAGGAAGTCCAGACAGAGTCTGGCAGTCTCTCCGAATAAAAGTGGTAGAGCTAGAAGTCTTGGGAAGCCCAGGGAGCTACGCTTTCTAGGACAGAGTAATACAGAAAAGAGAACTACCCAGAGAAAGAAGTTCAAATATATTCAGAAAAACCACCTTGATTACTGATCAGAGCATGAAGTAAAGACACAACCTGGTGCCAGAGAAAGAACCACTCTAAGTGAATGGAGATAACAGGACTTGGCATTTAAAGAACTGTAATAACGCCTGTTCTCAACAACCAAATAGAAAACTTTTTAATTTATAATGGGGGGGGGGGCAGTGGCTTGCTGCAAAAGTGGGAGAAAAATGAACTCTAGACTAAACACAGCTCTAGAACTGCCTACAAAGTTTAAGAGCGAGATTCAAAAGGATTAACCATGTCCCAGAATGAAGTTCAAGAATACAGTGATATAAAAATATCCTGTAACCATTAGGTAAAACTCACAGTGTAATACTCAAACAATTACTGGGTATGCAACATGGAGGAAAATAGAAACTCTAATAAAAAAATCAAAACTGACCCAGAAATTCCACAAATGATAGAAATTAAAAGTTAAATAGTAAAAAAAGGACCTTAAATCAGCAATGATGATAATATACCTTATGTGGACCTTGGTTAATGTGTTATCTGATAGGTACACATCCTAGAAAGTTACTAATTTTCTCTTTGTTATTAATAGCATGTTGATGTATATTATGATGTATGTTAAATATGTTTTTAATTATGGATAAATGTCATAATTTTAACATTCGAAATGAAAAATAATATTTCCAAAGCCTTGATGTTTATTTGACTTCTAAATGTAGTTAGTTAGTTAGTTATTCATGCTTATGTGGGCTTAGGGTTTAGGCTTCCTCTGAATCCCATCTCTTTCTGTTTACTGTTCCTTGGAGTTAAGAAAAATAACATAATCTCTCTGAGATACTTTACCAATAATGGTATTGGTAAATTGGTAATAATTCTATTGGTAAATTACCAATAATTACCAAATTACCAATAATTCTATTGGTAAATTCTATTCCCCAATAAAGGGGAAATCACAATACTTAGTCCTAAAGAGAAAATATAAAAATGCCTAACACATAATAGATACTCATTAAACAACAGCTTTTAGGGATGGTGATGATGAAGAACAGAACTGAATATGAGTACTTGAAGAAATGGAACTTGAAAATTTTAAATAGTCATTGTGTCCAAACAGAAGCCATGTGTCCTTTTTCTGATAGGCTGTGTTTGTGTGTGTGTGTGTGTGTGTGTGTGTGTGTGTGTGTGTGTGTAATATATTATACTGTCCTTTCAGTTCTAGTTTTACAGTGCAGACTGTTGGATGAATGTCTTAACATGGAGTTTTTACTATTTGACCCTGTGTTGGAAAGGAGTACTGTATATCTTAAGACTCTTTAAAATTTGCTCTTTGGTCCACTGTTAGGAAATTCAATGATATATGAGTTAAAACACTATAATCTATAAAGCATTATATAAATATAATCAGCTTTAACAGTACTTATTACCAATTTTAATTCCAATGAAAACAACTAAATAAATCAAATTTTGTTTTACTGTGAAGCTTCATGACTCAACAAACCAAGAAGCTACCTGATGAGAAAGCGCTACATTAAAACACAATTGGTTTCTTTCCCACTCAATGTGCCATTAGATCAATACAGTCAGAATTAACAGGTGGGTATTAAAACCCCCAAATTTGAGAGGAAATAGAGGTTAAATAGTAAATAAAATATTTCACTAACATTAATCTCACAGTCACATTGATACTTTCTAAAAATAATTAGGATCAATGAATAAATTGCACTAATGTGACCTAGGAATGGATTTTATTATTTTCCTTGGAAAGTTTCCTTCCTTTTATTGTGCAAGGGTTTACCAATTCATTAAAGGATTAAATGAAACATTATCTTTAGCTATCTCTATAGCTATCTTGACCTCATCAGATTATGTGAGTGAATATTTTGGCCTTTACATTAGGTAAACCTGAATTTTATACAATTTATTGCATATTTTGGAGCACTGGTAATATAAGACTTTTGGCAGGTAGAATATATTTAATTCAGAAGATAGATTATGGAGACACAATCATTTCTTACAATGTTTACCTAAAAGCATCTGCTGAATAAAAAAGACCGGTTTCCTCACATAGACATAGTTTTATCAAATTATTGATTATAATTTGATTTTATATGACTAGGTTAATTCATACAATATAGAGATATTTAGTCAACCAGTATAGTCATTTATACTATAAAGATCTTAAGTATTCACACTTTGGAATCAATGTCATTTGCCTAAGAGTTCAATAACTGACTCAAAATTTCCAATTTTGTTTGTATGTATATTTTAATAATGCCTTAAGCAATTTCCCTATAATCAAATATTCATACTTGATTTCAAATTTGTAAATATTTAATAAATATACTAATAAATATATTAATAAATCACTCCAAGATAAATAACAGATCTAATAACTAACAAATTCAATTTGCTACCAAAGGATGTAATCCTATGGGAAGTTCTACAGGAAGTTTGATTTGAGTTGAAGGGTTTATAGTGCACTGAAAGATTATAACTGGCATAGCAGAGAGTAGGGTAGATTATTTGGCAGTGTGGTTTAAAGACAGTCTCTGGTAAAATAAAGGATTACTGCTTACTGTTATTCCTTTTGGAAGGTTTATAATACTTATTTTATTGTATATATGGTGTATTATTCTGAAGTCAACTGTAAGGTAAGTGAATTTTTATTTAACCAGAAAAACTAGTTTATTCTGATATAAACTAAAAATTCGTTTCTGTGGTAAAACCACATCAAGTTATTATAAAGATGCATTAAGTTTCAGAACACAGAAGATATCAATAAAAATATATAGGTATGCATTTGTATAAAAAGGCTCATATTTTAGAATGAGAAATTTTCCAAAGTTTCTATGGGCTCGCTCATATATATTTAAATATGCAATTAAAATAAACATAAATTCTGATCATTTTATAACACTAAGTGTGTACTATACTAGTTTCCTCGGGTGCCCTAATGGATCACACAAACTGTGTGGCTTCAAACAACAGAAATGCGTTCTCTCATAATTCTGGAGGCTAGAAGCCCTAAGTGAAGGTTTTGGCAGAGCCAAAATCTCTAGGGGAGACTTTGTTGACTCTTTTAACTTCTAGAAATTTCTGTCAATTCTTGGCATTCATTGGCTTATAGGTGCATCATTCCTCCATGGTCATATGATGTTACCCATGTGTGTCTGTGCCTCTGTGTCCAAATTTCTCTCTTATATGGTTCCAGGTAGTTCCAGGTGGAAATGACATAGATTTTTAGGGGAGACCATTCAAGCCAGTACATTTACATACCGACATCCAAATTATAATGCTAATATGAAAGATCAGTCTTCCAGGATTCTGCTGATTTTATTGATTGATGGTCTTATGTGAGTTTGTAGGGTTTTCTCAGGTCAGAGATAAAATTTATTATATGCTCCTTCCACCTTGACGATGCACACGGGATCAGAGTCTGGATTCCATAGCCGGCCTGTGGCTTCAGTTACCCTAAAATGCTCTGGGGCACAGAAAAAAAAAGCCATGGTTTAAAGACCAGCTAGAATATAATGTATCCAGCTCTGGGACTCTGCCAAATGGTGGGGTTGCTGCTGGACACTATTATATGTTCAGCAGTGATGAGCATATCAACAGGATCAACAGAAAAAAACATGCAAGAATATAAGAACAAAGAGGAGAAGGTTAACATATCGAAACTTGCATAATTGTGTTAGCAACCTAATAAACTAGCATCTTGGAATCTTGGGAAAAAATAAGGCAAATTAATGGAACTATATTTCATTGTCCTTTCTAATCTTGGAAACTGATTACAATAACAAAAGAGAATTTTTTTCAAGTTTAAAGTAAGAAATTGTGAGGTGCTTCTAAATTACATAAACATAATATATAATTTAGATAACCTTTCATTTAAATACTCTTTTCCCTAAAGTTAGCATTTTAAAGGTCACTTCATCAAAATGGGACTGGTCAGGCTTTAAAATATACATTGCACAGTGTCACTGACCTGAGATATTTCATATTCATGAGCTTATTGGAATATGCTTGTTGTAATTAGTGTTTTAAAGACAGAATTACTCCTGTCAATTATATGTCAGCTATAACACATGCAGCTCTGAGATAGCTGGATGAAAGTTATTTATAAGCCTTGTAAAATACAGAAATAAAATCACTTCATATCTGAGTGATTGGTATATGCCACTGGCAGATTTTTTTTTTCTCCTTAGAGCATTTCTTTTGTGATAAATTAAAAATGTGGTAGTTAATATATTCACACAAATAGCAGATCTCTATGAAATTTTAAGGTCTTTAATACCATTTTTCAACCATGGCAGGGGGGATATGTTTGAAGTTGGAAGAATAATTTCGCTTCAAATGTCAAATTAAAAATGAAAGAGCAAAAATGTAAAAAAAAAAAAAAGTTTTAAAAGGTCTAAAAAATGGCATTTGGGATTTATATAATTTATATTATTTTATACAATTTATATCTAGTGGTTTATATCTAGTGTCAAATTATTTCAAAAGCAAAATTTAGAAAATTATTTCAAAATTTTATAGCAAAGTTTAATGTGAATATAGGAAATGGGTGCATTTTATTATGTAGGGAAACAATATTATAAATGTCAAAGGTGCACAGTACTTAACTCCCTCATTTAATGGTTGTTTTCCCCCTGAAAGCATTTTGTCAATCTGGAAAATACAGGAGAAAAATTGTCAGGTCAAAGATTTTGGAGGCTTAAGACAATAAAGAACTAAGGACAAGATAAGGAAAATCAGAGATTAAGTACAGCATTTGGGGACGGACACTTTCCCCTGTATTCTGCTAATTCAAAAAGAAGCAATTTAGAAGCTGCAAAGCTTGGGCATCTGGGTGGCTCAGTTGGTTAAGCGTCCAAATCTTGGTTTCAGCTCAGGTCACGATCTCTTGGGTGGTGAGTTCGAGCCCAGAGGCGGGCTCTGCGTTGCTGGTGCAGAGCCTGCTTGGGATTCTCTCTGCCCCTCCCCCATTCTCTCCCTCTCTCTGCCTGTCTCTCTCAAAATAAATAAATATACTCAAAAGAGGAAGAAGAAGGAGAAGGAGAAGGAGAAGGAGAAGAAGAAGAAGAAGAAGAAGAAGAAGAAGAAGAAGAAGAAGAAGAAGCTGCGAAGCTGAATGTGACTCTTCATAGTCTCCAAGGGCTAAGAAGGGTTTCTCAGGCTTTGCAGTATTAAAATCTTGCACTGGAGAATGTTTTGTTGTGGGGCTGTTCTGTGCAATTTAGAATGCTTAATAGCATCCCCGGTCTGTACCCAGTAGATACTAATACGAGCATCTCTCTTCTACCAACCTGTGACAACCAAATTGTCTTCAGTAAAGGCCAAATATCCCCTGGGGACAAAATTGCACCTGATTGAGAACAAGTCGGACAAACTAAAGGAAAGAAAAGTTTTAGTTTAGGGCTTCCAAAGAGGTTTCCTAGGAAGTATCCCAGGCTTTTAATAGATACCCAAAAAGCTATTCTTATACTTCTAGATACTGTAAGAATTAGCTTGAAAGAAATTGGTCTTGGCAGGGTCTAAAGCCCAAGTTCAAAACTTTGGATCCTTTAGGTTTTATTAAGTGGTTGGAGACTGCTACTACACCCAGTGTCCACACAACAAGCACATGTAATGTTAGTATCATCCTAGACCACAGATTATGTTTACAATTTCCATATTCACCTAATGCTGTTTAATCAATCACTCAAAGAAAGTGGACATCATGATCAGAATTCAAGAGACACTATAAAGCCAGGGCTTCACATAATGGAGTTATCACAAAGGCTTTAAAAATATATATGCTTAATATATTTGAGCAAATAAAAGGGGATATTGCAAACTTTCTCAGGTAAGCGGAAAACATAAAAATGAAATAAATAAAAGTGCTAGAAATGGACATAAAATCTAAAAAGGAGAGAGGTGGAAATCACAGTCTAAAAAAACTCTCCCAGAAGCATCAAAAATAACCCAGCTGTTGGAAATAAAAGAGAGTTTCAGAAGAGACGGAGTATGGAGCGCTCTGCTTTTGGGAAGGAAGGAGTCACAAAGAATGGATTTATCCGTCCCCCTCCCTGCCTGAAACAACAGAAGATAACAGAAAAAAAAAAATAAAGGAAAAAATAAATCAAGTGTCTGAAAAGCACTGAAAATCAGGCAATGAGAGACATTGGTCCTTGAGAGACAGGAGACAGATGAAGCACACCCTAAAATTGCCCTTAGTGCCCTGAGAGGGTGTCTAGGCTCCGGTGCCTGGGAGGGGAACTGATGTAGAGTATTGGGACTCCCGGAGTTGAGGAGACAGGCCTGAAAATCCAGGGAAACCAAGGCAGCAGGAGTTTGCAGAGCAAATCACTACAGAGAAGAGAGCTGCATGGAGAGAGCTTTGCAGCATCCCCACTTGAGCATCCGGGGGATTATTTATCAGTGAATGCCTGTCAGGAAACTACTCAAGGTGCAGAGAAGCACCAGGGAGAGGTTTTGAGGTAACATTGCCTGTACTACCACCCTCAAGTCAAACCAGAGAAAATGTACAATCCATGTACATTCATGTACATTCAGAGATGTAGAATGTACAAACCATGAGAAAAGGTACAATCGGCCCTGGGCAGAATATTGAGGAAGGTCTTACCTCTGTAGTGGGAAATAGTTAGCTGTAGACAAGCACTGCTCCAAACCAGCCTAACAAAAAGAAGTGCGAGACCCAGAAGGATCAAATTGTTTTCAAGCGCTTTCAAGTACTGCACCCCAGAACAAAGCACAGGACGGTTATAAAAAGAAAAATAGCCACCACCCAACAATGTAAACTTCATGATGTCTACCATCCAGCCAAAGTTTTTCTAGCATTCAAAAATCAGATTAATATCATCATAATGATAATTCCATAACAAACATAACTGGGATGGATATTAGAATTAGCAAATAAGAATAGTAAAACTGTTTTTAAAAAAAATTTTTTTTTTGTCAACATTTTTTATTTATTTTTGGGACAGAGAGAGACAGAGCATGAACGGGGGAGGGGCAGAGAGAGAGGGAGACACAGAATCGGAAACAGGCTCCAGGCTCTGAGCCATCAGCCCAGAGCCTGACGCGGGGCTCAAACTCACGGACCGCCCGCGAGATCGTGACCTGGCTGAAGTCGGACGCTTAACCGACTGCGCCACCCAGGCGCCCCAAAACTGTTTTTATTATTATTCCATATGTTCACAAAGTTAAGAAGAGCCATGGAGAATATAAGAAAGATTCCATTTAAACTTTTAATGTCTATTTATTTTTGAGAGAGACAGAGAGTGAGTGGGGGAGGGGCAGAGAGAGGGGGAGACAGAGAATTTTTAAAACAAATTTTTTTAATGTTTATTTTTTGAGAGAGAGAGAGAGGGAGGGGCAGAGAGAGACACACACAGAATCCGAGGCAGGCTCCAGGTTCTTAGCTGTCAGCACAGAGCCTGATGCGGAGCTCGAACTCACAAGCTGTGAGATGATGACCTGAGCTGAAATCAGTTGCCCAACCTATTGAGCCAACCGATTGAGCCACCTAGGCGCCCCCTCAATTTAAGCTTTTAAAGGTGAATTCTATAGGGGCGCCTGGGAGGCTCAGTCGGTTAAGTGTCTGACTCTTAACTTTAGCTCAGGTCATGACCTCACAGTTTATAGAATTGATTCCCACATAGAGGTCTGAGCTGACAGCACAGAGCCTGCTTGGGATTCTCTGTCCTTCTCTTTCTCCCCCTCCACCACTGGCTCCCTCTCTTTCTATGTCTTGCTCTGTGTGTATCTCTCTCTTTCTCGCTCTCTCTCTCAAAATAAATAAATAAACTTTAAAAAAGTTTAATCCTATAGTGTCTAAGAGGAAAACTACACTGGATAAAATAAATTGGATTATTTGGATATTGGATAACTTGGATTATTTAGGTGTGGATAATTTGTTTAATGGGAAATCACACATTGTAGGAGTGAAAAGAAGGAGTGAACTTAAAAAGAGATAGCAATAGAAAAGATACAAAATGAAACAAATAGGGAGAAAAGAAATTTTAAAAATGAAAAGAGTAACATTGGCTTGTGAAACAATATTTATAGGCACCCCATCTACAGATTACAAAGAAGATTGTCTCTCATGGGATAGATTCCGTTTGATCTTCCCTGTCACAGCACTTCCATTTCCATTTCTGGACAAATGAAGCAGTTCTTATGAATGACACAGTATGGAAGATGTATAGGAAGGGTTTCCTTTGTCTGGGGGAGACTTGCCAGACTCCCTACCCCTTTTCTTTCATGAAAGTGTTGTCACAAAATGGCATTAAGAGTCTGTGAACCTAAAGGCAGCTATGCTGAGGATAAAGCTGACAACCAAGGATTATGGAGAAATCCAAATGGAAAGAACCAGAGCATTCTGAGTCTTTATTGAGTCACTGAATTAACTAATCATCATCCTTTGGGACATAGTGTGATAGCAATTTTCCTCATTGTTTAAGCCACTTTGAGTAGAGTTCTTTGCTACTCGTGGCTGAAAATATGTTGACATGATTGTCCAAGTCCATAAACCAGAAGCTCGTATGCACAAGTGAATCAAACAACTCTGAATACTTCCAGAAAGCATTTGAAGTATATTTTAAATAGGATATTTCCTCCTCACCAGCATCTGTGCTACTCCCTAGATAAAAGAAGTAGCTTTCAAAGCCCTTAGACCTAATCTCTGTGAGTCTAGCTTAACATCCTTCCCCAAAACTTTTCTTTTCTTTTGTTTTTCTTAAGTTTTAAAATTTTTATTTACTTTTTGAAAGAGAGATAGATAGCAAGCGGGGGAGGGGCAGAGAAAGAAGGAGACAGAAACCCCAGTAGGCTCCACAATGTCAGTGCAGAGCCTGATGTGGGGCTTGAACTCATGAGTGAGATCATGACCTGAGCCCAAGTCAAGAGTTGTATGCTCAACCAACTGAGCCACCCAGGTGCCCCTTCAAAAGCTTTTAGAAACACAGCCCTAGAATAATGTATCTAAAACATCAATGTTATCAAATCACTCCCTTATATGAAATTTTCCAATGGTTTTGTGGTAACAGAAGGTTTTCCTTAGCTTCCATGCAGGAAATACCATGAGCTGACATGCCTCTCTACTGTTGTTTTTCTTTGTTGTGGTTGTTGTTTTGTTTATTTATTTTAGGAGAGAGAGACAGAGATAGCTGGCACAAGTGGGGGAGGGGCAGAGAGAGAGGGAGAGAGAGAGAGAATCCCAAGCAGTCTCCCAGCTGACAGCGTGGAGCCCATATGAAGCTTGATCTCACAAACTGTGAGATCATGACCGGAGCTGAAACCAAGATGGACACTTAACCAACTGAGCCACCAAGGTGTCCCTCTACTGTCATTTTTTTCTATTACCCCCTATCAAAATGCTTTATTTTTAAGCTACTAACTTCTGATAACTTACTTGTGCCTTCACTTTTTTATAAATATTTACAGTTATGAACATTTCAGAGATTTCTTGACTTAGCTCTAGTAAATGCTGTACTATCTCCCTAAAATCAACATTTTAGCCTGATATTCTTTATTGGTCCTTCATAAAAATCTTTCCACATGATCATCAAACTACCTCCTACTCGGCATAAACTTCTTCTTTCCATAGGGTGGTATTAATTGTACTAGTCCATCGATTCGCTCTGTCTAGGTAAATGCTCTTTTCTCTGAGGAAAGACCTTACTGGGGGGTCAATGGTAGTAAACCATTCGCCTTTTTATGTCCAAACTCTAGATTAGTAATGCAAGACCATAATTGTCTAGTTGCTTGTTGAATGAATGAATGATCTATACATACACTTATGTCAAGTTCTATGATAAAATACTATTTCAATCTCTTCTCTTTAATGATAATGAAGTAATGAGCAAAACTTTTTCTCCTCATTTTGCAAATACTGTAGAATAAAAGAAATGTGTTTCCATATAGTTTTCTTTTATCCAAGAATGATTTAAGTCAATAAAATGAACAAAGCTATTTAAAAAAATGGCTAACATAATTAAAATACATAAAGCAATTCAATTTGGATTTGGAAAGGGTGCTCTTTGATAGTCTTCCTATTGTATATATAATCTTTATGCAATTACTCAAACTATCTGAACTTCAGTTTCCATATGCAAAGATAAAATTATAATTACATATTTTGGTGGGAATAAAATGACATATGTCAAACTCCTCTGTGAATGATTAGCAGCTATATCTAGGTTAGGTCTAAATTTATCAAATCTTAACTAATAAAGGAAAACAATTTGCCATAGGCTGCTCCACTGTGCTAATATATGGTAAAATTTGATACATTCATTTGAGCTAGTCTCTTATATTTACATAGAAATAAGAAAACAATTGTCATCGACCAGATGCACACAAACCTTTGAAAGCCATCTGTATCCATACTGTTGTCTTCCTCTCTTTCTCTTTAGACACAAATTAACTCAGAGCTCTTATAATAGCTAAATTGTAAAGAGGTTATTCACTCTTCTCTGAAGTTATATTAATATCAGATCAGAAGAATTTATATTATCTTTCTCCTGGGGAGTGGGGAACTCACTGCTACAGAAAACAGCAAATCGTTATTTAAGGATTGGTCTGGCAGACAACTCATGAATCATATATGAGGCAGCACTGAAAATGGATAGCCTTAAAAACAACATTGCATGATAATTTCATTAAGAAATGTAGTTAAAACACAAGCAGCCTTTTAAAATTTGTGCAAGGGCAGAGCTGTCCAACAGAACTTTTTGCAGAGATGGAAATATATATTTGTGCTGTCCTGAGCAATTCGAATACAATGTGACTGAAGAACTACTGTTTTAATGTAATTTGATGCATTTAAGTTAGTTTAAATATTGCATTCTTCTGGTCGCTACTGTATTGGAGAGCAGAGATCTAGGAAATTCATTTAGAGAAAGAAAAACAAATCCTCTCAGCTTGAAAATCAGTAGGAAAGCTGTCATACATGCTCTACTAAGCTCTCTCTCAATGGAGAGAATTTGAAAGTCACACAAACAAGCCACAGGCCTCTATGCTGTCTTGGAGCTGTTAGTAACAAGTAGAAATAGGATGACTAGATTGGCTTTTAAAATATCTTCCATGTGAATGTTTGAAAACTGAAAAATAGTTTTCACAGTAGAACATGTACTCAAATAAATAAAGAGTGCAGTAAAGTGAAGGAAAGAAGGAAAGCAGACAGAATAAAGCAAAAGGAATGATGAAGCAAACCTAATTTAGACGGACTGAAGAGATCTGAGAACCATATCCACAAAGTCCTGCATTGAATAGAGGAAAATACAGAGTGATAACCCAGAAGTTGGGGGAAAACGTACTCCCAGGGTAATGACAGCTATATTGTAACAGTAAGCTTGAAGAATAACAATAGGAATGGGAAGGAGGGCCTATGTTAAGCAGGATTGCTACGCAAAGTTGTCCAGGTCGTGTCTTGCACAAGGTACCTGGATAAGGGCAAGTAAGGGCTACAATTCACTCGATCCTCTATGTACTAATCAATGAACACTGCTGTCAGACAGCATTTGTCAGAAGGAAAGATGTCTTTTCTAATTTTTCCATTCTGAAGCAGCCTCTTTTTTTAATCCTTTGACATAGGGGTCCTAGTTTTGTAATCCTCCAAAAGCATAGTGGATATTTAAGCAGACTGTCCAAAACAAATATTCCATAGTTCATTACAGAGGTAACATACATGGAGGGTGATATCCACGCAAGGGACTGTACGTAAGAAACAAGGAGAGAAAGCTGTGACAGATTGTTACAGTTTTTGCATTGAGGTGATTGGAAGTATCTTAGTTATATTCATTTGAAAAGAAAACAAAAATGTAAGAGCAAGCTAGGAGTGGAAAAGTCTATAATTATTATTTTGTTTTAGTATCTGTCTCTTTTGTTCTGCATGTATTCTCTGCAAGTATTCAAGTTACAATTGTCCCACAAATGTGAGGTAGTTGTGTCTGTGCTATGGAAACCAGTTACTTTTCATCCATTTGCATGTACCTAGAGATATATTTATTCTCTTTTACATGTCTAGATGTAAAACAAGAATAACTACCCTGATTCACAACTGAAAATATAATACTCTTAAGTGCACCAGATTTTACAAACATTTAAATACTACTTTTTACAAGGTATCCCGCTATCTTTTATAGGTCATAAAAGCTCTCAGTGTAATACTAATAAATATCTATAATCCAAAATAAAATGAGAGTACCATTAAAAGGTTAAAATGAATAAGATGGCATAGGAAAGATTGGCACGTCTTATAGACTTCAAGGAGAAAGAATAATTTAGGGAAACTATAAGAAGTTTTAATAAGTAAGTAATATTTGAGGTCAGTATTAAAAAACTGTCAGGGGAAATTCTGATTGCTTGGGATGGATGGTTTGTCAAATCCCAGAAGAGGTATGAGTTAAATGTCTGAAGGCCAAACAAACAAAGCCCAAAACAGAATTTGGGGCAGATGTCTTAGCCCTTTTTCCTGGACAATAGGGCATATTAGGAGAAAGGAAGAAAATGCTGAAAAGGTATGTTGTCTCGTGGTCATAAAGGGCCTTGAATAAAATGAAAATAAAACACAAAAAAAGAATGCATCACTTAATCAGTGATGAGGTTATGGAGAATCGGATAAAAACAGCTTTGGAAAAAAGCATTTGCAGTGTTGTGTGGTATTGGGTGGCAGGTGGGTAGAAAATTGCTGAATAAGAGGAACTTTGTAAACTTGTAATATGAGAATTGAATTTCATATTTGGAATAACCGTCTTCACATCCAAGCCAAAATCTAAAGGATAAATTTGGAAGGTATCTGCATGGATTTGCAGTCCATGTGTAAACACAAGCCTGATGAAATGGGTGACATAACTGAGGGATTTTTTTTCATTCCTTCCTTTATTTGATTTAACTTTTTTGAGAAACTAGCACACACTACAAATATGAAGATATGAGCCCATGATGCCATTGGGAAGGGCTTTTAAGATAGGAGGTGTTACAAATAACATACTGCATTTTCACATGATGTATGTTTGGCTTTAATACGTGAATGCTTATGAAAATCAAAATTAAAAATTATCAATTACTACACATGATGTTTATCCAAGCCTAAAAGGTATTCCTTTGGATATGCTTCAAACCTTCTTAATATTTTCAGGGTTTCTAAGGGAAAATGCAACTCTAAGTTTGAAAATATATCTCATGGAGTGGTATTGGATTTCAATTCACTTTCATAACCCAAGGACTGCCTCAATGACTTTCTTTAATGTTTATTTATTTATTTTTGAGACAGAGTGAGAGAGAGTGAGTGGGGGAGGAGCAGAAAGAGAGGGAAACAGAGAAACCCATGTAGGGTCCATCCTGTCAGTGCAGAACCTGATGCTGGACTCAAACTCACCGTGAGATCATGAACTGAGCAGAAATCAAGAGTCAGATGTTCAATAGACTAAGCCACCCAGGCATCCCCTCAAAGACTTTAGGACCTTACAGAAGAATGGAACTCCCTTGGCAAATGTATGACAGTATAGGGCAACAGTAATCAGCCACTGCATATATTTCTATATGAAGGGAATTTTAAGTGCATGTGAAATTAAGCTGATTTATATTTTTATAATTAGTTTTACATTCTTTTAGTTAATCATTGGAAAATTGAGTTTATCGAATAGAAGACATTTGCTTGTTGTTTCCATGATCAAATTATTCACAAGCTTTAGCGATCACGTTCTAATGTTTTTCACATAGCCATGCAGAAAAAGAACAGAAAAAGCTTTTATGTTTCTCTTTCTTTTAACATGGCAGCAGCATGAAACAGCAGCAAAATTTAAGAATATTTTCTTTAAAGAGATCATTTATTACCCAGATTTTGCACTAAAGTCTATTCTAGCTAACAATATGCCTATGGCATAATTTTTACTTAATAGGAAGTTGTCTTATCTAAATTTCACATCAATCCTACTGGCAGTTTACTTATGTCTTTTAAGTTTTAACTAAATATTCATAGACGAAGTAAATTATAAATTGTTTCTTTATAGCATTTATAAGTCACAAATATATTTTTGCAAGTGTTAACTGAAACATATTGAAAGATACAGTCTCCAAATCATAGATTTGGGGGGGTTATTGTTCTGCATTGATTTTATCTAATTTTTATTTTTTTTATTTTTCTCAGTGAACCAAAATGTATCTTTCTCATTTTTATTGTATTGGCTTAATTACTGGAATGTCTTGCTATCCCGTAGAAACAACCTCTAAATTTATGGATCAAGCTTTCTTTTTCCTATCCTAGGTAGGATTATTATTATTGTTGTTGTTGAAGTATAGTTGGCACACAATGTTATATCAGATTCAGGTGTATGACATAGTGATTCCATAATTCTATACATAACACTACGTTCACCGCAAGTGTGGTCACCATACACAATTATTACAATAATATTGACTACATTCTACATGCTGCCCTTTTTATCCTCGTGAGCTATTTATAACTGGAAGTTTGTACTTAATCCCCTTCACCTCTTTTGCCCATCCCCCATCCCCCCCTCCTCTTGGGCAGCCTCCAGTTTGTTTTCTGCATTAAGTCTGTTTCTGGTTGCTTTGGATGTTCCTGCGTTCCGTGCTGATTTTAAATTGCTAGCAATCTTAGCTCATATTAACATTATTTGAGTTTCAACTAACACTGGGAATCTAAAATTCTATCTTTTACACATTTAAAGATTGCCAAATTGAAATTTTCAAGTGAATAATAAAGAATGGGTCAGAACTCTATACATTCTTTAAAAAATATTTTATCTTGTTTTACACATGGGATGATGTTTAATGTTTAGATTAAGAGTATATATTGACAGAGTCAATTTATTTTATAATCTTTTTTTTTTTAATTTTTTTTTCAACGTTTTTTATTTATTTTTGGGACAGAGAGAGACAAAGCATGAATGGGGCAGGGGCAGAGAGAGAGGGAGACACAGAATCGGAAACAGGCTCCAGGCTCCGAGCCATCAGCCCAGAGCCTGACGCGGGGCTCGAACTCACGGACCGCAAGATCGTGACCTGGCTGAAGTCAGACACTTAACCGACTGCGCCACCCAGGCGCCCCTTTTATAATCTTTTATAATCTAACTAGCTGAACATGTGATGAAGAAAACTAGCTAGTCTATTGTGAAGCTGAATAATGGATGTTTAACAGTTTTATTATTCATATTATCGATCATATTTGAGGCTGAAATTGTTAATGATGTTTAATTCCTTGCATGCGTCAGTCATGGAAAAATGTTGATAATGGTCTCCTCTCCACTGGGTGCAGCACCGCCAGCAGGTGATTCACCAGAGAATAGTCCCCTCTGCTGTGTCAGCCTGCACATCCATCTGCCACCGCCAGAGGGGGGAAAATGGCTCTTTCCTCCCCACCTTTCAGAGCTTGTGTGAGTATCTCTCTTTGATCCAGCTGCAGGACATTCTTGCAAATATCATTCCCATATTTTCAAGGGTGAGGGAAAATGTAGAAAAGGTCAGAATGGTGCTGGACTGACAAGCAGGTTGCACACTGGTTGTCACAAGATGAAAGGAGAGACAGGAAGAGGCATTTGGATTTTATCAATGCTAATCACATTTAGGAGAGAAGGGAAATATTTAAATGCTAATTTACCTAATCGCAGGAACAGACGAAATCTGAGATGTCATGGTGGAATTCTGAAAACAATGAGGTTGAGGCTATAGCACAGTTGTTGAAAACTGTGCCTGACGTGAAGTATCCTGGTCCCCTGCTCACTCCTCTACTCCATTTTCACACCTCTCAGTTTAGTTAGCGTTGTTTTCCTTTTGAAGAGAAGTTGTGACTAACATGAGAACAGTGCATCCTACACAAGAGAGAGGCAGGGAGAGAGGATTATAATAAATAAGAAAAGGATTATACTTCAGAAGACTTTTGCCAGGAAAAAATGTGTACATTAAGAAAATACCAATTGGGGCACCTGGATCGCTCAGTTAAGAGATCAACTTGGGCTCAGGTCATGATTTCACTGTTCATGGGTTCAAACCCTGTGATGGGTTCTGTGCTGAAAGCTCAGAGTCTGGAGCCTGCTTCAGATTCTGTGTCTCCCTCTTTCTCTCTGCCCCTCTCCCGCTTCCGCTCTCTCTCTCTCTCTCTCTCTCTCTCTCAATCTCTCTCTCTCAAAAATAAATAAAAATTTAAAAAAATATCGATTATTTCAAATCAGATAAACATCATGCAGTCTGTTCTTGCACGGGATCTGAACTCAGTTGTACCTGGGACATTGACTCCAGAGAGATTCACGGAAGCTAATGTTGGTAGAGGACTGTTCCTTGAGCACCAGCAGCTGTGGCTCCACCTGGGGGACGGCAGCACCCGCAGAGAGAGCACTGGCATGGGTGTGGGATCTTTAGCATGGCACTAATTGATTGCCGCACAGCTAAATTAGTTTCCTTTAGTTCTTTCTCACTTTCTAAACAGGATTCTTAACATTTCCTCTTGATTCTGGGTCAGCTACTTTCTTCCCACTAAACTCATTTCTTAATTAAATTTGAGTCTAGGTTTCTGGCTAACATGAACATTGGCCCCCTGGAGTGGATCCCAGGCTGGAGTCCCTGAGGGCACTGGGTTAATCAGAAATGAGTCATCAGCACACATGGGGCTGATGGCAGTGCAAATCCAGCTGTATTCAGAGTAAAGGGCATGGCAGTTCATGGTGTGTAATGATGAAGCGGTTCATTGCTTTAGCACCTATTGATACCTGGAATGAGAGCCCTTTGAAAGGATGATCTTTTTTTTTTTTTTTTCAATATATGAAATTTATTGTCAAATTGGTTTCCATACAACACCCAGTGCTCATCCCAAAAGGTGACCTCCTCAATACCCATCACCCACCCTCCACTCCCTCCCACCCCCCATCAACCCTCAGTTTGTTCTCAGTTTTTAACAGTCTCTTATGCTTTGGCTCTCTCCCACTCTAACCTCATTTTTTTCCGTCCCCTCCCCCATGGGTTTCTGTTAATTTTCTCAGGATCCACATAAGAGTGAAAACATATGGTATCTGTCTTTCTCTGTATGGCTTATTTCACTTAGCATCACACTCTCCAGTTCCATCCACGTTGCTACAAAGGGCCATATTTCATTCTTTCTCATTGCCACGTAGTACTCCATTGTGTATATAAACCACAATTTCTTTACCCATTCATCTGTTGATGGACATTTAGGCTCTTTCCATAATTTGGCTATTGTTGAGAGTGCTGCTATAAACATTGGGGTACAAGTGCCCCTATGCATCAGTACTCCTGTATCCCTTGGGTAAATTCCTAGCAGTGCTACTGCTGGGTCATAGGGTAGGTCTATTTTAAATTTTCTGAGGAACCTCCACACTATTTTCCAGAGCGGCTGCACCAATTTGCATTCCCACCAACAGTGCAAGAGGGTTCCCTTTTCTCCACATCCTCTCCAGCATCTATAGTCTCCTGATTTGTTCATTTTGGCCACTCTGACTGGCGTGAGGTGATATCTGAGTGTGGTTTTGATTTGTATTTCCCTGATAAGGAGTGACGTTGAACATCTTTTCATGTGCCTGTTGGCCATCCGGATGTCTTCTTTAGAGAAGTGTCTATTCATGTTTTCTGCCCATTTCTTCACTGGGTTGTTTTTCGGGTGTGGAGTTTGGTGAGCTCTTTATACATTTTGGATACTAGCCCTTTGTCTGATATGTCATTTGCAAATATCTTTTCCCATTCCGTTGGTTGCCTTTTAGTTTTGTTGGTTGTTTCCTTTGCTGTGCAGAAGCTTTTTATCTTCATAAGGTCCCAGTAATTCACTTTTGCTTTTAATTCCCTTGCCTTTGGGGATGTGTCGAGTAAGAGATTGCTACGGCTGAGGTCAGAGAGGTCTTTTCCTGCTTTCTCCTCTATGGTTCTGATGGTTTCCTGTCTCACATTCAGGTCCTTTATCCATTTTGAGTTTGTTTTTGTGAATGGTGTGAGAAAGTGGTCTAGTTTCAGTCTTCTGCATGTTGCTGTCCAGTTATCCCAGCACCATTTGTTAAAGAGACTGTCTTTTTTCCATTGGATATTCTTTCCTGCTTTGTCAAAGATGAGTTGGCCATACGTTTGTGGGTCTAGTTCTGGGGTTTCTATTCTATTCCATTGGTCTATGTGTCTGTTTTTGTGCCAATACCATGCTGTCTTGATGATGACAGCTTTGTAGTAGAGGCTAAAGTCTGGGATTGTGATGCATCCTGCTTTGGTCTTCTTCAAAATTACTTTGGCTATTCGGGGCCTTTTGTGGTTCCATATGAATTTTAGGACTGCTTATTCTAGTTTTGAGAAGAATGGTGGTGCAATTTTGATTGGGATTGCATCGAATGTGTAGATAGCTTTGGGTAGTATTGACATTTTGACAATATTTATTCTTCCAATCCATGAGCAGGGAATGTCTTTCCATTTCTTTATATCTTCTTCAATTTCCTTCATAAGCTTTCTATAGTTTTCAGCATACAGATCTTTTACATCTTTGGTTAGATTTATTCCTAGGTATTTTATGCTTCTTGGTGCAATTGTGAATGGGATCAGTTTCTTTATTTGTCTTTCTGTTGCTTCATTGTTAGTGTATAAGAATGCAACTGATTTCTGTACATTGATTTTATATCCTGCAACTTTGCTGAATTCATGTATCAGTTCTAGCAGACTTTGGTGGAGTCTATTGGATTTTCCATGTATAATATCATGTCATCTGCAAAAAGTGAAAGGTTGACTTCATCTTTGCCAATTTTGATGCCTTTGATTTCCTTTTGTTGTCTGATTGCTGATGCTAGAACTTCCAACACTATGTTAAACAACAGCGGTGAGAGTGGGCATCCCTGTCGTGTTCCTGATCTCAGGGAAAAAGCTCTCAGTTTTTCCCCATTGAGGATGATGTTAGCTGTGGGCTTTTCATAAATGGCTTTTATGATGTTTAAGTTTGTTTCTTCTATCCCGACTTTCTCAAGGGTTTTTATTAAGAAAGGGTGCTGAATTCTGTCAAAGGCCTTTTCTGCATTGATTGACAGGATCATATGGTTCTTATCTTTTCTTTTATTAATGTGATGTATCACGTTGATTGATTTGCGAATGTTGAACCAGCCCTGCAGCCCAAGAATGAGTCCCACTTGATCATGGTGAATAATTCTTTTATATGCTGTTGAATTCGATTTGCTAGTATCTTATTGAGAATTTTTGCATCCATATTCATCAGGGATATTGGCCTGTAGTTCCCTTTTTTTACTGGGTCTCTGTCTGGTTTGGGAATCAAAGTAATTCTGGCTTCATAGAATGAGTCTGGAAGTTTTCCTTCCCTTTCTATTTCTTGGAATAGCTTGAGAAGGATAAGTATTATCTCTGCTTTAAACGTCTGGTAGAACTCTCCTGGGAAGCCATCTGGCCCTGGACTCTTATTTGTTGGGAGATTTTTGATAACCGATTCAATTTCTTCGCTGGTTATGGGTCTGTTCAAGCTTTCTATTTCCTCCTGATTGAGTTTTGGAAGCGTGTGGGTGTTTAGGAATTTGTCCATTTCTTCAAGGTTGTCCAGTTTGTTGGCATATAATATTTCATAGTATTCCCTGATAATTGTTTGTATCTCTGAGGGATTGGTTGTAATCATTCCATTTTCATTCATGATTTTATCTATTTGGGTCATCTCCCTTTTCTTTTTGAGAAGCCTGGCTAGAGGTTTGTCAATTTTGTTTATGTTTTCAAAAAACCAACTCTTGGTTTCGTTGATCTGCTCTACAGTTTTTTTAGATTCTATATTGTTTATTTCTGCTCTGATCTTTATGATTTCTCTTCTTCTGCTGGGTTTAGGCTGCCTTTGCTGTTCTGCTTCTATTTCCTTTAGGTGTGCTGTTAGATTTTGTATTTCGGATTTTTCTTGTTTCTTGACATAGGCCTGGATTGCAATGTATTTTCCTCTCAGGACTGCCTTTGCTGCGTCCCAAAGCGTTTGGATTGTTGTATTTTCATTTTCGTTTGTTTCCATATATTTTTTAATTTCTTCTCTAATTGCCTGGTTGACCCGCTCATTCTTTAGTAGGGTGTTCTTTAACCTCCATGCTTTTGGAGGTTTTCCAGAATTTTTCCTGTGGTTGATTTCAAGCTTCATAGCATTGTGGTCTGAAAGTATGCATGGTATAATTTCAATTCTTGTATACTTATGAAGGGCTGTTTTGTGACCCAGTATATGATCTATCTTGGAGAATGTTCCATGTGCACTCGAGAAGAAAGTATATTCTTTTGCTTTGGGATGCAGAGTTCTAAATAGATCTGTCAAGTCCATCTGATCCAATGTGTCATTCAGGGCCCTTGTTTCTTTATTGATCCTGTGTCTAGATGATCTATCCATTTCTGTAAGTGGAGTGTTAAAATGCCTGCAATTACCACATTCTTATCAATAAGGTTGCTTATGTTTGTGAGTAATTGTTTTATATATTTGGGGGCTCCGGTATTCGGCGCATAGACATTTATAATTGTTACCTCTTCCTGGTGGATAGACCCTGTAATTACTATATAATGGCCTTCTTCATCTCTTGTTACAGCCTTTAATTTAAAGTCTAGTTTGTTTGATATAAGTATGGCTACTCCAGCTTTCTTTTGGCTTCCAGTAGCATGATAAATAGTTCTCCATACCCTCACTCTCAATCTCAAGGTGTCCTCAGATCTAAAATGAGTCTCTTGTAGACAGCAAATAGATGGGTCTTGTTTTTTAATCCATTCTGATACCCTGTGTCTTTTGGTTGGCGCATTTAATCCATTTACATTCAGTGTTATTATAGAAAGATACGGGTTTAGAGTCATTGTGATGTCTGTATGTTTTATGCTTGTAGTGATGTCTCTGGTACTTTGTCTCACAGGATCCCCCTTAGGATCTCTTGTAGGGCTGGTTTAGTGGTGACGAATTCCTTCAGTTTTTGTTTGTTTGGGAAGACCTTTATCTCTCCTTCTATTCTAAATGACAGACTTGCTGGATAAAGGATTCTCGGCTGCATATTTTTTCTGTTTAGCACACTGAAGATATCGTGCCAAGCCTTTCTGGCCTGCCAAGTTTCAAAAGAGAGATCAGTCACGAGTCTTATTGGTCTCCCTTTATATGTGAGGGCACGTTTATCCCTTGCTGCTTTCAGAATTTTCTCTTTATCCTTGTATTTTGCCAGTTTCACTATGATATGTTGTGCAGAAGATCGATTCAAGTTACGTCTGAAGGGAGTTCTCTGTGCCTCTTGGATTTCAATGCCTTTTTCCTTCCCCAGTTCAGGGAAGTTCTCAGCTATAATTTCTTCAAGTACCCCTTCAGCACCTTTCCCTCTCTCTTCCTCCTCTGGGATACCAATTATGCGTATATGATTTCTTTTTAGTGTATCACTAGTTCTCTAATTTTCCCCTCATACTCCTGGATTTTTTTATCTCTCTTTTTCTCAGCTTCTTCTTTTTCCATAATTTTATCTTCTAGTTCATCTATTCTCTCCTCTGCCTCTTCAATCCAAGCCGTGGACATTTCCATTTTATTTTGCATCTCGTTTAAAGCGTTTTTCAGCTCTTCCTGACTGTTCCTTAGTCCCTTGATCTCTGTAGGAAGAGATTCTCTGCTGTCCTGTATACTGTTTTCAAGCCCAGTGATTAATTTTATGACTACTATTCTATATTCACTTTCTGTTATATTATTTAAATCCTTTTGATCAGTTCATTGGCTGTTGTTATTTCCTGGAGATTCTTTTGAGGGGAATTCTTCCCTTTCGTCATTTTCGATAGTCCCTGGAGTGGTGAGGACCCGCAGGGCACTTCCCCTGTGCTGTGGTGTATAACTGGAGTTGGTGGGCAGGGCCGCAGTCCGACCTGATGTCTGCCCTCAGCCCACCGCTGGGGCCACAGTCAGACTGATGTGTGCCTTCTCTTCCCCTCTCTTAGGGGCGGGATTCACTGTGGGGTGGTGTGGCCCGTCTGCGCTACTTGCACACTGCCAGGCTTGTGGTGTTGTGGATCTGTTGTATTAGCTGGGGTAGGCAAGGTGAGTAGGCAAGGTGCACGGGGGCAGTAGGGGCAGGCTTAGCTAGCTTCCTCTTAGGTGATCTACTTCAGGAGGGGCCCTGTGGCAGCGGGAGGTAGTCAGACCTGCTGCCAGAGGGGTGGCTCCGCAGAAGCACAGCGTTGGGTGTTTGCGCGGAGCGAGCAAGTTCCCTGGCAGGAACTGGTTCTCTTTGGGATTTTGGCTGGGGGATGGGCGGGGGAGATGGCGCTGGCGAGCGCCTTTGTTCCCCGACAAGCTGAGCTCTGCCGTCCGGGGGCTCAGCAGCTCTCCCTCCCTTTGTCCTCCAGCCTTCCCGCTTTCTGAGCGGAGCTGTTAACTTCTGACCTCCCAGACGCTAAGTCGCGCTTGCTGTCGGAACACAGTCCGTCCGGCCCCTCCGCTTTTGCCAGCCCGACTCGGGGGCTCTGCTTGGCCAGCGAGCCGCCCCTCCGCCCCGGCTCCCTCCCGCCAGTCCGTGGAGCGCGCACCGCCTCGCCGCCCTTCCTACCCTCTTCCGTGGGCCTCTCGTCTGCGCTTGGCTCCGGAGACTCCGTTCTGCTAATCCTCTGGCGGTTTTCTGGGTTCTTTAGGCAGGTGTAGGTGGAATCTAAGTGATCAGCAGGATGTGGTGAGCCCAGCGTCCTCCTACGCCGCCATCTTCCGACCATAGTGTTCTGAAAGGATGATCTTAAGGGAGCTGAGAACCTTTGGTGTCTGACCAGCATAAAAAGTGCAGAGCTCCATTTATGTTGCTACACTAGAAAAGAATAGTGATTCTTGGAAGATTGGGTCAGGACTGGAGAGAGGAGAGGACCCCAATTTTGACAGGTAAGTTCTATTTCCATATTCCATTCTGTGAGAACTACTGACAATTCATCACTTCAGTAGAGAGCAGTAAATACAATATGGCTTAACTTGGAGTCTCTGAAGTAAGATTTTGTTTTCAAACTACTACTATTTATTAGTAAGTTATGAAATCAGTTTATCAGTTAAAACAAGAATTTGTTTTTTTGTGAAAATTTTATTTTTTAAGTAAAATAAAATAGAATAAACCAAAAGCAGAAAATGAGTGTGTATTATATATTAAAAGTAAGGAAAGCATTTCTGTTGGAAATGTATGTTTCAGTTATATATGTACATGATATGAGTACTTGTGAGAGTGTTTAATTTTGTATTGGGTTGTGAAGAAAGATATACTTCTAACAGGATCTTGGTCAAAAATTTAAAAATTACTATCTAAATGGAGCAGCAGGGGTATAAATTAGATAGTCATGAGATTTTTAACATTGAGATGAAAACATTTAGGATTTTTGCTCGTTTGCTATAAAAATTTTCAAATATATATTTTCCTTATCATGAGATATAGATAAGAAGTTGGACTGACTCCAATATGGAGGTTCCTCAAAAAGTTAAAAATAGAACTACTGTTTGAGCTAGCAATTGTACAACTAGGTATTTACACAAAGGATACAAAAATACTGATTCAAAGGGGCACATTCATCCCAATGTTTATAGAAACATTATCAACAATAGCCAAAGTATGGAAAGAGCCCAAATATCCATTGACTAAAGAATGAATAAAGAAGAGATGGTATATATATATATATATATATATATATATATATACACACACACACACACACATATATACACATGTATATGTATATAAATATACATATATACATGAATAGAATATTCATATATATATGAATAGAATATTACTGAGCCATCAAAAATGATGAAATCATTTGCAATGATGTGGTTTGAGCTAGAGTGTATTATGCTAAGCGAAGTAAGTCAGTAAGGAAAAGACAAATGTTATATGATTTCACTTATACGTGGAATTTAAGATACAAAACAGATGAACATAGGGAAGGGGAGAAAAACAAGAGAGGGAAGCAAACCATTCAAGACTCAACTACACAGAATAAACTGAGTGTTGCTAGAGGGAAAATGGGTGGGGGATGGGCTAAACGGGTGATGGGTTTGAAGGCAGGCACTTGTGATGAGCACTGGGTGTTTTAAGTAAGTGATGAATCACTGAATTCTATTCCTGAAACCAATATTACACTGTATGTTGACTAGCTAGAATTAAAAAAAAAACCTTGAAACAAACAAACAAAAACCAATTACTAAAGTGTTTCTAAACATCAATTTTATTTTATTTTATTTTATTTTATTTTATTTTATTTTATTTTATTTTATTTTATTTTATTTTATATTTCTTTTAACATTTTTTTCAATATATGAAATTTATTGTCAAATTGGTTTCCATACAACACCCAGTACTCATCCCAAAAGGTGCCCTCCTCAATACCCATCACCCACCATCCCCTCCCTCCCGCCCCCCATCAACCCTCAGTTTGTTCTCACTAAACATCAATTTTAACATTCTGTAGTAGGTAGGATGATCCCTCAAAGATCTCCATGCAATCCTTGCAGTGTATGAATATGTAATACTAAGGCTATCTGCTTTAAAATTGTATTTGTATTTAAAGCTATCAGCTGCATCTTGACAGAATTCTAATTCTATGGAATTGGGAGACAATGCATTTTGTGTGTGTGTGTGTGTGTGTGTGTGTGTGTGTGTGTGTGTGGTTTTAAACTGCTGAGTTTGTGGTAATTTGTTATAGCAGAGTGGAAAACTAATACACATTCTTAGCTTAAATGTTTACCTCCATATGCTAAAATGATTACAGAACTACATAGTGACAGCTACTCAGTGAAAATAAATATTGTTCTGACAACAATTTTTCAGTCTTTACAGTATTCTAAAAATAAGTTGGACTTTGCTATCGGTAATCAGTGGGGTTATACGGAAGTGCTCACATTTTGTGCGTAACATTTTAAAAGTGATAAATAGTAAAATATTTACTCCTTGGTGATTTCTTTCTTTGATAAGTGTGTGAAAACTTTTGCCACTTAAAAAAGTTGCCAATCTGGAAACACTGATTTCTTTTAAAATGTATTATTTTTTTAAGATATTTCTTAATGCTGGGCAAGCACAGAAGAAAATATCATCTATGATGAAGAGTAAGCACACAAAATCGTTTTTCTGATTCATTCACTTTAATGTTGCATAAGATAATAAGAGCAAAGAAGAAAAGTTTGCAGTGGCTTTTGTTAAATATGTGCTTCGACCTTAAAATTTTTAATACCATGCTTTTTGACATAATAGGAAATTTACAATATCTTATTTTCTGGCTCAGTTAACGTTCTCTTTCCTACCATAAATAAACACTACTTTCTTTTTCCTTGTCAAAGTGCTTAAAATTAAAGAACTAGCACTTAAATGAACTATTTAAAAGTAGTGTGCATTTCTTAGAGGAAAACTCTGAACATCACGAGGGACTTATTGTGACTTTTACTTATGTCCTCATTGAACACAAAGTACAGAAATATCCTTAATTTTGTTCTTCTGAGTTCTAAACCTTCATATTTACTGTAATCCTTCATTTCAGCATTCATTCTTTCTTGTCCAGATAGAGAAGAGAAACATGTGAATAGGTGTATGCACACATGCACACACACATACTTACAAAGACTAAATTATTATGATTTTGAGAAAAGGAAAATTTTTCCTTGGACTTCATGAAAGAAATAGGTGAAAATTGTATACGGTGCAGCACAGGGGAGAGACAGACTGGGGGGCCTTGCTACAAGGTTGGGAGTTGGGTTTAAAGCGAGCTGAGCCTAATGGATCCTCCAGCCCTACGTCTCAAGCTTTGAGACATTATTGAAATATCTGCCTCATTTTTCAAAAGAAATAGAAATTCTAGTTTGAGAAACAGGTCAAACTAATTTGGGAAAATGAGAAAATGTTTAGCTTTTCTTCCCACACTACGCTACTGCCTGGAGTCTCATGATTCAGAAAATATTCCTTTAAATTGTACAAGTGGATTGAAGCTAGGTGTATAACCCTTTTAAATAATATACGAAGACTGAAAAGAATGAACTTTTTTTTTTTAGTTTTGTGGTTATTTTTGACAATGCATACCAAAATTTTAATTGACAAAATTTATTTAATGTGCTTTCCTTCTTATTTAGTCTGAGACTTATTTTTGCACTTTCTTATCCCTTATTTCTTGTTTTCATATTTAAATTATTTATCTTATAGTTTATCAATATTTTGGAGGTAATAAATGTTACATGAAAATAATATGCAGGTAACAATAAATTCATATACAATTTGGAGCATTTGGCAGGTTGTTTATTTTTAAAATATTTACTATATGCAAGTAAAACAATTTTCTCTTTCTAAAATCCATAAAAAAGTAAAAAAATAAAACCACAGAAATGCAATGCTTGCATGTAAAACACTTATAAGAAATGGGTAAGAAAAAGAAAAACATAATTAGCATAAACAATAAATTATGTACACTCAAAAACCACTCTTGAATGACTAAGGGAGAGAAAAAGTTATTTCTTCTCATCACAATGTATTGTTAAAGGCAAGGCTGTTATAAAGACTGAAGCCAAAGGGGCATAATGTCAAGAAATGACTTTGTCTAAACCCTAGCATCATTTCTTGAAGGCTGATAGTTATGGGCAGAAGGGTCAGTGCGTGAATGCATTGTCCTCCAGTCATCCTGCAAGAAGACAAGTTGGTCTAGGACTCAGATGAATACTCTGTCAGGCTTTGTTCCTTATAAAGGATCCCATCTTCAGCTCTCCCATTTATATCAGATGAGCTTGATATTAGCCCTGCCAGTAAAGAACAAATTGTTTTCTTGGATCCAGCTGTTTACAGAGATGCTGGGAACCAGTTTCTGAGAAGAAGTTGGAATTTTGTGTAACCCCTCCCCTTTATTCTGTGGGAAAAAGAGTTGAGGGTAGCTAATCTTAATGGAATGGAAGCCTCAGTTCCTATTTTTATGTTTTCCAGGCTATCTGAAGAGAACTGCCTGGAACATTCACCATGTACAATCCTACCTTCTCCACACTTAATACAATATTAGTTTAAGTTTTGCTTCCGTAAAGATCAGCCAGCAGGGACACAGGTGTATGGAAGTGCTGACATACTAAACCTGTGGTTTTCATTACAGTTTGGGGATCTATACCTGGAAAATAAGAGAAAAGATAAAGACTCACACAAGATATGGTATAAACAATGACACACATCACTTCCACCTACACTTCATTGACTAAAAATAACTCATCCGCGTTCACTTAACAGCAAGAAAGGTGTAGCTACTTTGCTTAGGCAAAGGTACATGGTTCAGCGAATAGCTAGACAGTCTGTGCCACAATGAAAGTAAGACAGAATTGTTGTATTTCCTCCTCAGATAATTGTCCTTTCAAATGTTTGTTGAGACATTTCCTTGAAGCATAACAGTCTTACTCACCCAACAGAATTTCCTTAACCTAAGTGTTGGAAAGAACGTGGTAAATATGAGTGATGATGTCATTTGTTGGAAGTGTGAGATCTCATGGACCCATCAGATCATGACCTAGGTCAAAGTCTGACACTTAACCAAGTGAGCCACCTGGGCGCCCCTAGAGCCTGAAGCTTTTAGAAAGACTTTTGATTTTAAACGATGTGCAGAGTTTTTGAAACAATAACAACCATACTGTAATTTTGTATAATGCTACTCCAGCAATAGCAACAAAAGTACAATTTAAGAAGGAAAACATAATGAGAAATCTGTTAACAGCTAACAATAACATATAAGAAATCAAGAAATAAGTTCATCTTAAATTTATAGAGAGTGCTTGACAAAAAGTATAGTTCATAAACCAGCAGTTATCTATTTAATCTTACATTATAATGTTCATTAGTGATCAAAAATTGTTCCCCAAACTTATCACTTCTAGAAAGATGGGAGTTTTAACTTTGATGAGTAACATGGATACTTGTAGTCAAAAATAAATTTAAAGAGATATGCACTTTAATATACTAAAAAATAAAAGGCATAATAGAGAAACTTTGCCACTTGAATCTCTGCTTTAAAATTATTGGTAACCTAATATCAAAAGTTTTTAAAATTCAAGACACCTCTGAGAAATGTATTTTAGGGGAAAGAGAAGAAGGGAAATGATGGAGAGAATGAGAATCACATCATACCTGCAGTCCTCATTTAAAGATTTCTTGGGGCACCTGGGTGGCTCTGTTGGATGAGTGTCCGACTTTGGCTCAGGTCACGATCTCAGGGTTTCTGCGTTTGACCCCTGCGGAGGGCTCTATGCTGACAGCTCAGAGTCTGGACTTGCTTCAGATTCTGTGTCTCCCTCTCTCTCTGTGTTCCTCCCCCACTCAAACTCTGTCTCTCTCTCTGTCTCTCAAAAATAAATAAACATTAAAAAAATTAAATATTTCTTTTTTTCCCAGCAAAGAAATTTCAGCTTTTTCAAACATCCCACGTAGAAGTCTAATGGGGGAGGGAAGGCATTTGGAAACCTTAGCTGACTTTCGTTATTTGGCAGGCATGGGTGGAGTATTACAAATTTAGTCTTGCTGTTAAAAGCTTTTGTCTAACAATGATTCTGCTGTACGCAGTGCTCTGCATTCTTATTTGATTAAGCTTTACCTGTTCTTAACTGTATATCTGCACTGTATGTAGCTCCATGTACTCAGATGACAAATAATGGGCTGTCGAAGAAGTGCCTACTGCTATCAGTCTGACTTGAAAACCACGATTAACAGGATAATGAGTAGAGTACTCAGAGGTTCATGCCTAAGTAGTGGGGAATAATCAGCATTCAGCAAAATGGGGGTTTAGTCTTGCCAAGCAAATATTAAAAGCGAGATCCAAAAATAATAAATAGTTTTTGTAATTTAGCTGCATATCTAAAATATTTCTTTAAAAATCATCACAGATACTCACAAGAATTTTAAAAATATACAGTTCCCAACAAGGCAAGTTTCATGTTATCTAGCATGCCATAAAAATTACTGAATATGCAAAGAGGTAGGAAAATATAATTCATGATGAGGAAGAAATCAGTCAAATTAAAACTAAAATTGACCAAGAATAACACAGATGTTGAAATTAGTGTAAAGGACAGTAAAAGTTATAATAGTATACCATATGTTCTAAAAGTTGAGTAGAGGCATATATTTTTTCATGTTATAGAAACAAATTTTTTCTCAGACCACGTTTTTGTTCTTATACCAAACCTAGTACCTGAAATCTGTTTTGATGGTCAAGAAACATTTTATTCAAATTCCACCCTTACAGCACAATCTCAGTGTCAATATTTTTGTACTTTATCTAGAACATCTAGAATGAGATAAATGCAGAATATGATACACATATAGTTGCACCTTGATCCTCTAGTTATCTAATGAATTTCACTTTATTCTCTAATTCCTCATACAAATTTAAAATAGAACATTTCACAACTTCATAAATGTGAACAATAAATATTTGCATGAAATGAAATTATTCTTGGCATCGTACCATGTTATTACTTCTGTGTTTCATGTGATTTTCACCATATTTCATTTCATTGATTGCTTGTCAAATATTTTCAATTTTCAGAAAGCTTCTGTTCACCCTTAATTTGCCATTACACATGGCTGAAGATAAATGGTCCTCTTATAAAAGTTTAAATTTTTTTTTAAATTTATTTTCGAGAGAGAGAGAGAGAGAGAGAGAGAGAGATCGTGAGCAGGGGAAACACAGAATTTGAAGCAGGCTCCAAGCTCTGAGCTGTCAGCACAGAGCCCAACATGGGCTTGAACTCATGAACCGTGAGGTCATACCTGAGCCGAAGTCGGCCACTTAACCAACTAAACCTGGCAGGGACCCATACATGGTCCTCTTATAAAGGTGAGGTTCATTACTGCAGGGAGGGAAAAACCTGTCTGTCCGTGTTAATAATCTCCAGTGATGGTTACCTGATGAATACTCCCTGATTCCACTCATTATGCTGTTATACATTAAGTATTAAGAAAACAACTTTAAAATACTTTCTGATTCCAAGAACACATACAGCTTCCAAAAATAGCTCATATATGAATTATCAACCAATCCAAATAAATCTTTGAGATAGCTGAAATACTCAAAGTTTTTCTTTTTAGTTTGAAAGTTCTAAAGTTCAAAAAATGTAATGATTCTTTGTATTTTTAAATTTCATAGCTCTTTTTGGTATTAGATCAGTTTTGCTGATCTTTAAGAAAATCAGTGACTATCAATGAATCACACTATTTCTTTTCTGGGAGGCTTAGCGATGGATGCTCAGAAAGATGAGGTAATTCACATAGTTTTCAAACTGTGCTTCATGACTGCCTGGGAGAACCTGCTACAGACTCAGATGTTTCAGTTCCCCAGCAGTCCTACTAACACATCATCTCTGACATGGAGTCCAACAGCTGTAATTTTAACCAGCTTCTTGAGCAATTTTAAATTACTCAGACTGTATCACAGCCTTCGATTTTTAAAATTTCACTTCTAGACCTCAGTCTGCATATGCATCAAGCAAAATGTAAACCCGTTGTGTTTAAAGAGTGTCTTCAGTTTTTGAATGTAAACACTAGAGTCTTCTAGCATAAACACTAGATATAAAGTTCCTAGAGTTCAAAATACTTTTTCTGCTTAATACTGAACTCTGTTAGAGTATTATGCTAAGCAAAGTAGGTCAGACAGAGAAAGACAAATACGATATGATTTCACTCATATGAGGAACTTAAAAAACAAAACATGATCATGGGGGGTGATGAAATAGAGGCAAAACATAAAATAGACTTTAACTATAGAGAACAAACAGGGTTGCTTAAGGGGAGGTGGTGTGGGTGGGAGATGGGTTAAATGGGAGATGGGTATTAAAGAGAGCACTTGGGGGACCCTGGGTGGCTCAGTCCATTAAGCTTCTGACCTCAGCTCAGGTCATGATCTCGCTGTTCGTGAGTCGAGCCCCGCATCAGTCTCTGTGCTCACAGCTCAGAGCCTGGAGCCTGCTTCAGATTCTGTGTCTCCCTCTCTCTCTATGTTCCTCTCCTACTCTTGCTCTGTCTCTCTCTCTCAAAAATAAACAAACATTAAAAAAATTAAAAAAAATAGTGTACTTGTTGTGATAAGCACTGGATATTGTATGGAAGTGTTGAATCACTAAATTCTACTCCTGAAACTAACATTATACTCTATGTTAACTAACTGGAATTCAAATAAAAGCTTGAAAAAGAAAACAAAATACTGAGCTCTGTTTATGAATCCAGAATGACTTTGAATTTGGTTATGCAAACTGAAATACTCTACTTTCAGGTATCATTGCACACATCTGGGGATTCTAGAAGCATCTGATGTTCTTTTCCTATTTCAGTCATGAAGGTATAGGCACTTAGAGTGGGTAAATGCATTTTCAAAATTATGTGGCTAGCAAATGATTTACTAAAGATTTGCATTTACCATATTTGATTTTACTTGCAATATTTTCTTTAGTTACCATCTTGTTACATCATAATCAGATGAGTATAACTAATTTTTCTTTTGAGTTAACAAAAAAATTGAAAGTAGAATTTTAGTTTCTAATTTTGATGAGGGCAGCTGGGGAGAAACCGTGTACTTCAGGATGTTATAGTTATCCATAACAAATTATTTGAGTCACTTACTACCTTAATGAGACATTATTCTACTTCTCTGTGCCCCATTGTCACTTAGAGTAACCTACCATTTAGAGGAATAACAATAAACAGCAATTAAATATAAGCTTTAGAAATCTTTCAAAAAAGAAAAAAAAATGCATACAATTACAATACGTGTTCAGTATGCACTACATTATTAATAATATAATTGCAAGTTAGAAAATTTATGAGACTACATAACAATAAAATTAGTAGAAATTGATAAATAATGCTCTATGATAGTACCTCACATTGAAAAGTGTTGTATAATGGAATTAACAATCAAGTTGTTTCTGTCCAAAAATTAAGAGGAATCAGGCACCTGGGTAACTCTGTCAGTTGAGTGTCTGTCTTAGCCTCAGGTCATGACCTCACAGTTTGTGGGTTCACACCCCATCAGGCTCTGTGCTAATAGCTCAGAGCCTGGAGCCTGCTTTGGATTCTGGTCTCCTTTTTTCTCTGCCTCCCCCCACCCCCATCTCTCTCTCTCTCTCTCTCTCTCTCTCACACACACACACACACACACACACACAAAGAATAAACATTAAAAAAAAAGTTAAAAAAATATAAAGAGGAATCATGTACTGTAAGAAACAAATCTGGTGAAACATTTGATGAAGCCACTCTGTGAATAAGACAGAAGGAAGAACACACAGGGCGAGCTCCTCAGTGGAGGGAGAATAACAGTAGAGGAGTCATGACAATGTTGGTGGAACTATTTACAGTCAAGCTATATGGGAAAATGAAAGAAAATACTTGAGAGTATGTCGTAGACTCTGGGTCTAAAGTTCTTTCTTGTCTAGCAAGAGAGTGGGACGCAGGATGAAACGTGAGAAATAACCAATGCCCAGGAAGAGACAAGAGCCCCGAATAAGGGTCTCTGCCTTGTATTTATTAGATCAGAAGGATTACAAACGTGATGGGTGTGTACAAAGAGACAAAGAAAATGGAAACATTAACCTGGGGATGTGAGGGAAAAGGGGGTTTTGAAGATATACAGTGTTTGGGGTTTGGGTCAATATAAAACAAAATCCTGACACTGGGCAGATGGGCAGATGGTTGTTAAAGGCAGACAGGAGGCGCTGTGTCTGTTTATCTTAGCTAGCCTAGGGGATAAGGCAGATAGGGGGAAAACCTCAGGGTTAACAAGACATCTTTTCTTTTGTTAACCATCTCCACTCTGGGCCGCTTTGCCTGCAGGGCCATAGTCCAATTCACCAATTTACCTCACTTTGCCCTATCCTCCTGTGAAAGCAGCTTTTCTGCTATAGTACTAAATTGGGGTTGCTTCCACCCTGAATACCTAATCTTGTTTATTTCATATATCTATGTATTGGGCACCTTTGTGCCCATTCCTATTTTAGGCCTTTGCCTCTCCCTCTCTATTCTGGGGGCTCTGCACCCCCTCTCTATTTTGGGGTGCCTTTTCACCTCCATATTCATGGTGCCTTTGTACCCCCTATTCTTGGGGTGTCAATCTGGCTTACCCAAACTCGGGTGTGAGCATTTTATGGCTTTGTATTTCTTTATGCCTTGTTAACCCATTGGTATAAGCCCAGGTATAATTCCTAAGCTTATCCCCCACAAGAGTATATTTGGGCTTGCTCATGAGAAAACCTCTCTCACGGACACTGTTATGCAATGTAAACTTTCTGGTAATATTTTCAAACTAATGTATTTGCTTTAGTTAATGCAAAGTTGAAGGGAAGTAAGAGTGTTGTCGTATTATGGCTGATTTAATGACATTAATAACTTTATATAAGTTATTTTCATGGCTCACTCCTTTGTATCCAAATATGAACAAGCGAAATAGGTCTCTCTTCTGTCTGGTGTGTATGTGTATATCTGTGAAAATATGAGTAAAGAATGCTTATTATTATTTTTCTTTACTTAATACATTCACAAAAATGTTATAATTGAAACTAACATCAAAGTGTAACCTGTGACTTGACACTAAGTCATAGTGAACAACAAAATAATAGTAGTAGAGACAATGTTATCCAATGTTAAGGGCATTTCATGGTCTTTATTGCCTGTGGTATATCTCACACAGCTATTCTCTAAATTTAAAACTCTTTTTTTTTTTTAAATGCATCTCACGTTGATTCCTTTACCTCTTATCTTATCATTTAGTTCTTAGCGTAAATGCCAGTTTTCTCCAGGAAGTGTATCTTCTCTTTTCTCTTACATAATTCTAAAAATAAACTATGCTATTTCCCTGTAATCACACTCTATTGCAATCTCTTGTCTCAGTGCCTGATGTCCCCAGTTAGACTCTTTACTCTTGCAAAATAATGTGTCTTCCAGATTGTTCACTATTATGTACTGACTTCCTAGCACAGGGCCTGACCTAGCTAAATTTGCTAACTACCTTTTGTAAAAAGGCTTCCATATACATCTACACAAATTCACTGATTCAAAAATGACGTATGCAATTACATAACAAAAACATTTAGTTAACAAGTATTTTAGTAAGTCATTTACATGTATATGTCTCAGAATAATACTATCTGGGTTTGGATCCTAGATCCAATATATATACCATTTAATTTTCAGCAATTTATTTATTTTACTTGTTTCTTTTTCATCATCTGTAAAATAGTGTAATTGTATTATCACATTATAAGGATATGTTAAGATTAATGTTAAGATTAAATGAGATAATACATGGCAAATATTTAGAAAAAAAAGTCTAGTAGACACAGAAAAATGGTAAATATAATGATTATCTACTAAACAATGGTATGGGCATAAAAAGATTTAAAATTACAGTACTATTTTTTCTTGGAGCACAAATTTAAATAAAGGAAGTAGAGATACATAAAAACAAACCTTATATATATAAAAAATACTGAAGTACTATATAAAATATATAAATAACATTTATGTAAAATTAAAACAGGCATTTTAGAAGATTCCTTGGACATGGCAGAGTTGGCCTATTTTCAAAAAGGAAATACATAACAATTTTGTATGTTGATTATACCTCAATAAACCTGAAACTGGGAGAAAAAAAAAAGAAATACAAAATGTCTAACATATTTACAGAAGTGGGACTGTAAGTGAAGCGACATGCTTACATTAAGACCAGTACCCCCAAAAAGTCCATAGGATACCCAAGGGAGGCTGAGCCCACACATGGTGAACTGGACACAGGGTGGAATGAAGACATATCTGAAGTTTAATCTGGATAGAGAAGAGCAAACTGTAGAAGGTTTACAATGCTAGACTGAAGAATAAAACTTTCATTCTACATTTCATGGTATTTCTATAAAATTTTGACTGAGCAAATCGCATATTCAGTTACCTATCTGTAATTCATAAATATTACAATAGAAAAAGTCAGTAAGAAACAAAATTTCATTAAAATGAACCATGAGGGAAATGAGCTCATTAAACCACAAGATTTGGAGATGATGACCCTGATGTTAGGATGTTGCCTGGGTCCTGAGGAGTCACCCAATTATCTAGATTCTTGAACCTTATCTGGTAAGATGTGGGTGCTAATCAACAGAGTCAGAATTTGAAAGTATATGGGCCATGTGTTCTGTGGCCACACACACATGGTTCTCTAATCCCAGGCTGGCAAGTGGTGTTGAAGGCCCAGACATTCCTGTGGCCTACAGAGGCAGGTAGAGAAATGTTTGAGAGGCCAGGATGCAGGAAGGTGTTTGGATTTCAAATATGCGGGGCATGTAAAGGTCTTTGTGACTCTAGCCAGTGACTGTGCCAAGGTCATCAGTGTTGGGGTTCTGCTTCACAACCAAAAGCCAGGTGCAATAAGCATCCTCAGTATAGAGTCTGATATAAACCTGACTCCCTGCTCTTATCCTGGCAGTCCAATCAGAAATTTCTCTTTCTACACACTAGGGAAGAAGTTTCCTGGCTCTGGAAAGCCAGTAGGGAAGGCTAAGAAGGAGGATACATATAGGGTAGGGCCCCTTGGTGTTTGTGGGAGGTCAGAAGACCAAAGTGTTCTATATGCAATATTACACTATCATGGAGCATGGAACAAGCAGCCATCCTTCTTTTTTTTTTTTTTTTTTTTTTTAACATTAGTGAGGAAAGAGTTTTGGGAAAAAATATTTTCTTAAAGTTTTTATTTAACTTCCAGTTAGTTAACATACAGTGTAATAGTGCTTTTGGGTGTACCATATAGTGGTTCAACACTTCCACATCATTGCTTTTTGAATGAACCCAAACTAACTTTCAGTTTTTTACAGGGAATAATATCTGTTGTTTTTTTAAATTAAGGTTTTTTCAGTTTCTTTTTATAAGTTTTTTTTTAATTTAAATTAGTTTACAGACAGTGTGATATTAGTTTGAGGTGTGCAATTTAGTGAATCAACACTTCCATACATCACCCGGCACCCATCACAAGTGATGACTCCTTAATCCCCATCACCTATTTCACCCATCTCCCCACCCACCTCCCTTCTGGTAACCATCAGTTTGTTCTCTATAGTTAAGAGGCTGTTGCTTGGTTTGCCTCTCTCTTTTTTTTCCCTATGATCATTTTTTTTTGTTTCTTAAATTCCACTTATGAGTGAAATCATATGGTATGTGTCTTTCTCTGACTGACTTCTTTTGCTTACCTTAATACTCTCTAGCTCCATCCTGTTATTACAAATGGCAAGATTTCATTCATTTTTATGACTAATATTTCCTTATATATACACATTATATAATATTATACATTATATAATATTCCATTATATATGTGTGTGTATGCATATATATATATATAAAGATCTACTTTATCCACTCATCTGACAATGGACAAGGACATTTGGGTTTTTTCCATAATATGGCTATTGTTGATAACACTGCTGTAAACACTGAGTACAGGTATCCCTTCGAATTAGTATTTTTGTATTCTTTGGGTAAATACCCAGCAAAAGACCCCAAATAGCCAAGGCAACCTTGAAAATGAAAAGCAAAGCTGGAGGCATCATAATTCCAGATTTCAAGTTACATTACAACACTGTAGTGCTCAAAACAGGGTGGTACTGGCACAAAAATAGACACATAGATTAATGGAACTTAATAGAAACCCTTGATATGAACTCACAACTATGTAGTCAATTGAGGTTCCACAAAGCAGGAAAGAATATCCAATCAGAAAAGTTAGTCTCTTTGACAAATGGTGTTGAGAAAACTGGACAGCAACAGGCAGAAGAATGAAACCGAACCACTTTCTTATGCCATACATCAAAATAAATTCAAAATGTATGAAAAACCTAAATGTGAGACAGGAAATCATCAAAATCCTAGAAGAGAACCCAGGCAATAACATCCTTGACATTGGCTGTAGCAACTTCTTACTAGACATGTCTCCCATGTCAAGGGAAACAAAAGTGAAATAAACTATTGAGATTTCATCAAAACAAAAAGCTTCTGCACAGTGAAGGAAAAAAAAAATCAACAAAACTTAAAAGGCAACCTATGGAGTGGGAGAATATATTTCCAAATGACATATCTTTTTTATATTAAATATAATTTATTGTCTAATTGGTTTCCATACAACACCCAGTGCTCATCCCAACAGGTGCCCTCCTCAATGCCCATCACCCACTTTCCCCTCTCCCCCAACCCCCATCAACCCTCAGTTTGTTCTCAGTATTTAAGAGTCTCTTATGGTCTGCCTCCCTCTCTCTCTGTAACTTTTTTTTTCCCTTCCCCTCCCTCATGGTCTTCTGTTAACTATCTCACGATCCACATATGAATGAGAACATATGATATCTGTCTTTCTCTGCCTGACTTTTAGCATAATACCCTCCAAATGACATATCTGATAAAAGGTTAGTATCCAAAATATATAAAGAACTTATAAAACTCAACACCCCCAAATTGAATAATCCATTTAAAAATGGTCAGAATACATAAATATACATTTTTCCAAAGATTACTTAAAGATGGGTAACAGACACATGAAAACCTGCTCAACATCACTGACCATCAGGGAAATACAAATCAAAACTACAAAGAGCTATCACCTCACACCTGTTAGAATGGCTAAAATCAACAATGCAAGAAACAACAGGTCTTGGCAAGGATGTGGAGAAAAGGGACCCCTTTTGCACTGTTGGTGGGAATGCAAACTGGTGCAACCACTCTGGAAAACAGTGTGGAGTTTCCTCAAACAGTTAATAATAGAACTACCCTATGATCTAGCAACTGGATCATATTTGGATATTTACCCAGAGAATAATATCCTTTTTGTGTTCCTCTGTGACTGTGTGCTCATCACATCTCATTTATCTTTCATTGTGTAATTGTCACCTATGCTCATAGTATTTGTCTATGTACATCATGACAAGAATTTCTCAGAAGTCAATATCAGTACTGTATCCTACAAAATTTCCCAATAACTTTTTATTTTAATCCTATAACTTTTACTGTTACTTATGTCAAAACATCTACGTTACTCAAGATAAAAGCATTTACATTCCTTGTATTCTAATAGCACTGTATTCTTTTGTATTAAAACTATATAGATCATGTACAAAATACCAATCTTTTTTCTCTGTTATGGACCTGTCTTAATGGTCTAAATTGCCATAAACCAGACCTCATCCTTCTCAAAACATGCAAATTCATTTAACTAGCTATATCAAATAATTATATTTATTTTTAATATAATTTATATTTAAATTTATATTTAATATTAAATTTATATTTAAAACCTATAAAATTAAACCTAAATTTAAATACAAAATTACATGCTTTGTGTTCACATATGCATTTATATTTAGAATAGGCTCTATAGACCACAGAAATTATATTAATGTAATAAAAATATATTGAATGTTGGCAAAACTTTAACATTCTTAATAATCAGTAGAAAAAATGCAAAATCCAGTGTGGGAAAATAAGATAAGTGAATAAAAATGTAATTCAGTAAAGAATAAAATGCTGTTAAGCAAATGCAAAAACTCAGTCCAGTTCACCTAGTAAATTACTGACGATACCTTAATAGGGTGCAGATTCCGTCTTTATGTTCAGATTTCTTCCGATTATATTTTATTATCATTTCTGTAATTATTCTATCTGCTCACCATGTATAATAAGTCAATATTCTCTCTTTCAAAAAATGGTCAGTTATTTATTTATTTTTGTTAATGTTTACTTATTTTTTTAGGGAGAGAGAGCGTGAGCAGGGGAGGAGCAGAGAGAGAGGGAGACACAGAATCCGAAGCAGGCTCCCCGAGCCTGACACGGGGGGCTTGAATTCACAAACCCCAAGATCGTGACCTGAGCCCAAGTCAGACGCCCAACTGACTGAGCCACCAAGGAGCCCCAAAAGGTAAGTTATTTTAAAATATTAGTTTGACTGTAATATATTCAGGGACTCAAAATATGATTGATACAAAGGTTTTCAGAAAATGACACAAATAATCATCTATCAAAGTCGACTCTTATATGTAGTTATTTCGAGTCTATCTTTAGGTACTTAACATCCCAAACTAACTTTAAAAAAATATATATTGCAACATATTTTTAAAAGGAACTTTTACATTATCTTTGTATTAAGATGCTTATTAGTATAATAGTTAACACATACATACTTTATAATTAAGAAGTATCCTAAGTACCTAAACATTTCTTCATTATTCTTTCCATCACAGAAAAGTCATTTCTAATATTAGCCACCCATTATCTTTAAACAGTATGTTTCCAGCCAAATAATTATCCATATATCCACACAGAGCTAGACAACTTTACAGTTCAGAAAAAAAATAGTGCAGAGTAGGCACAGTGCTTTTTGCACAAGACCAAGTACCTGAGTTCACTTTGGCTCAGGTTATGATCTCATGGTTTGTGAGTTCAAGCCCCGCACAGGCCTCTCTGCTGTCAGTGCAGAGCCTGCTTCAGATCCTCTGTCCCCCTCTTTCTCTGCCTCTCCAGTGCTTGAGCACGCTCTTCCTCTTAAAAATAAATGAACATTAAAGAAAAGTCATGTTCACTAGAATTTAGCAATGAGAGCCAAATTTGTGAGAGAAAATGTAGAAGAGAATTTAGTTTCCCCTAATGCAAGCTCCTCTCCAATAAGTGCCTCAGTGCACTGCTTCACTTCAAGCTTGAAACTACATTCTAACATGAAAATAGATGGAGAAAAGAAGTAAATTATGTAGGCATGAGGAATAGGATATAAGCAAATATGATGTGAGGTAATACAAAGGTGATGGAAATGATAAAAAGCCCCTCACAGTTCTTTAGAATGGATTTAAAAGCACATTATCATTCTTACTGCATTAAAATAGGTTGTAGAAAATGCTTGTATTAGAACATTTAAAATCATGAGCTGCTAATTTTCACAAAACATTGAATAGAAAAGGTCATATAGAGTAGCACTTATTTTCTCTACTTTGAAATAAGACAAAAACTCTTATCAAACCAAAAGGATTCTGTTTAGCTTTATATGTAAACTAAACCTAGGACTGCAACCAATTTCTCATGACAAAATCCCCCATATACATTGCTGGTACCTATGTTTTACTGGGATTTGAGATATGGCAGTAAGCAATACAATGTCCCTGGGGCTACAATCAGGAGACCTGCATTTTAGGTCCAATATCACCACATATAAGCTGTGTAAACTTCAGCAAACTATATAGACTCTCAGCTCCTCTCTTTCTTTATCAAAACTAGTAATATGTCAACACTCTTGGGTTCCTGTGAAGATGGGATAAGATAATATATGTGAAGTTTTAATTTCATAATATTTTCATTTCCTCATCTTTCAATCATGATTCTTACCTCATAGAGTGTCACAAAGATTCCTAAATAACTTATTGTAGGTCTAATTATTACATCAACTGGTTTTTATTGCATGATTACTCTGGTTTAGACACTGTATTCAATTTTATATACATTATATAATTTAAACTTCACAACAACTCTATGAGCTTAATACCATATTTTCAATATTTAGAGTTCAAAGAGCATATGTAACATCTCCCAGTTTATATAGTTAGTGCTTTTCAATTTCAAGTATATGTGACACAAGACAGTACTTTTAACTATCACTCCATATTGAAATAATACGAATATGAAAGATCCAATGAGCAAAGTTAAGTAGAAGTATCCTCTCCTCCACTTTATAAAAATATATCCTTCCTAAATAAATCCCTAGATTTTCATTACACAGAATCCACAAATGGGCAAAGTCAATCTATAGAGCTTGGGAGAGAAGAAAGAAAAAAAGAAATGTTAAGTGGAATGAGGGTGAATAAGCAGAATTTAGAGCATTGGCAGGGAGAGGTTCAAGAAAATGGAATGTGTGGGGAATTAGGGAGAAGATTCTGAGGCTTAGGAATTGGATCCCATATAACAAATACCCTATGAAGGATCTTTCTGTGTTGTTGTTTTGAGGCTGTTAAATAGGGCTTCTTAAATAAAATTCTATCAGGTACTGAACTGTGCTGGTCAGGACTTCAAATGTGTTACATTTCAGGATGTATCTTTGGGATTTATATTCTACATTAGAGCACAAACACAAAATTAAAATAAAATAAAATAAAGCACATGGTCATGGGATAAATTACATCATTCTTGTAGTCCTATAATCCTAAACCAGGAATATTTTTATTGTTTTCTTCTTCCCTACCTCCCTTACCCTCTTCCCTCCTTCCTTTCCTTTCTACTTCTCTCATTCATTTCATTTAAATCAGGAATACTAGAGTATTGCAATGTTGTAGTAAATGAACAAGATCAAATTCATTTGAAACATGATAAATACTGCAATAGTACTAAAAACACCAACCAAACAAACAATCAGGGACACATTACTAAAGCTGAAGTTGTAATTCATGGAAGGATAGCCTTTTCAAAGTTTTATGTCCTCTTCAGAGAAACAAATCGATACAGCACTGTGTAAGATCACTAAATTAAACACATCCTCCTCACCCCCACCCACCAAAAAAAAGTCTTTTGAAGTGTCAACCTAGAAAGTAGCTTTAATTACAACTTTCACATAAAAAGCAATTTTTCCTTTTGGAGATTGAAGATGATAGATGCCAATCCTGAAATAAAATACCACTGTTCAGCTTTTCCAGTTGTGACTTAGAGTCTAGGTGTTATTCTCTTTTACAACTTAAAAATTCAAGATTTTTAAAATACTAACCATCATTTTTTTTTTATGTGGGAAGTGCTGTACCTGCAAGGACTGTCATACAAATTCCATAAGACAAAGCAAGGCCAGATGGGGAGGGTTGCTGCCTTGTATGTGAGAGTTTTCCAAATTCTGCCTCAAAGGACATTTCTATATAGGACAGGACCATTTTTCCAGAATTGGTATATGGCAAGGTGCAAGGTGATTGCAATTCATGTGTCAAATTCAAAGTAATAATGAAGCAACACTAAGAAAGTTCTAGAAAATCTTTTACTATAAGTAACAGTGGGAAGGAGAATGAGAGACAATGGTACTAATCTGGGGTCCATGGTTCTATGAGGGTCCCATATATGATCTTAAAGCTTCCATGAACCCCAACATTTAGATAAAATTTTGTGTGGAAGTGTGTGTATACATTTTGAGGGAACTTTTTCAGAGAAATATGTGATCAAATATTTTTTAAAGTAATACTGGTGGCTCAGAAACACATTTTTCTTAGACTCTATTGGTTCAATATTCAGTAAATAATATTACAATTTCAAATTTCTGAGAAGACCCAGATACTGTGTATGTGACACACACACACACACACACACACACACACACACACACACACTTCAGGATAAAAGAGAAAAAGTATGAATCTGTGGCAATTAGTGAAATTTGCATTCAACATAGCAGGGCAGATGTAGAAAGCTGAAATAATACATGTACAGATTGGACTAATGAAGATAGACCCCTGCTGAGGGTTGGTAGAAAGCTGTAGCTAGACCAACCACCCAGTCTCAGTCAGGCTGGGATTGGGAGACTATGACCTAAATTTACATCTAGAGATTTGAAATGAATACTGATTGAGTCCATTACAGTCATTCATTCATCCTCCGGTGTTTCTTAGACATCAGTATAGGTGAGATTAACCAAAAATGTTTCAAAGATGGGAATATATTTGTGTGTCTCCAGTCACAGCAAAAGAACAGAGCTAGCGGGCTTTTGCCTGAAAGCTCCTTTCACCTTTCCACACTGAAGACATTAGTGAATCTTCACTTGAGGAGTAATTAGTGCTGACTTATTTCCTAATGATGAGGATTAATACTGAACTATTTCCTTCCTCAAAACATGTCTGTCCACTTTTCAGTCCCAAGATTTGGGAGAAGATTATCTGATTTACCTGGGATGAGTTACACACATTCTAGGAGAAAAAGGAGCAAATGTGAGCAATGGAATGCAAATCAAAAGGAGATACTTAGGATGCATTTAAATATTGCAAATAACTTATTGGCATATACAAAGATAGATCAGATTATATAATCAAATATCACTTACTGATGTGGGGATATTATGAAGTTTCTCTCCATCATTAAATACAGTAACTATCTCCAAAAACATAAAGAAAATAAATCCTATAATCTCCAGTCTAATTTTTCTTGTTGAATTAGATATGGGGATACATAACCTGGATCCCTCCTCTAAGAACCTTCTTCTATGTCACAGAAAATGTAGTCAAATGTGATCCAAATGCACAAGACTTCAATAAACTTACATTGAAAAATTCAGAGAAATGGGTAAAAGGCGTCAGAAGTATACTAAACAAATAAATAAAAATTTAAAAATAAAACCTATCTCTCAGGATATATTTACATGCATTCATGGACCTTACCCACATAGTCACTCAATAAATATTTAGTGAAAGAATAAATAAATATCATTAAAAAATAAGACAACAAAAAAAGTTAAAAATAAGTGTAACGGATCACTATAAAAGATGAAAACAACTTGGCACAATATCTGGCAATTCTAACTATCAGATAAATGGTAGTCATTATTTTCCCCACATCACGTAACACGAGCCCAAATTCTATATTAAACCTCTTCTTACTTTGTCTTATTGGGATAACTTATACTTCCCCATGGAGTGTGATCTCTATTGTTGTAAGTAATATGATATTATTATTATTTCTACAAGTATGTTGTCTTTAGTGAGTGAAAATACATAGTTATGTTGGATGTCTTGACAAATTTTCCTTTCAGTAGCAAAGCTGTGTGGTGAATCTGTAAATCCTTCTTTAAACACTCAAACCACATTCCTATATTCGATATAACAAAACCACACTATATTTTAATTCTTCGTTTGAATGTCTACCTCTCCACTAGAATAAATCTATTCAAACAAAAACACTATCTTTTTATTCTTTAATCCTCAGAAACTACCTGGAACAGTGTAATCACTCTTATATGATTTGTAAATGAATGAATATTCTTGAATTACCTCTCAAGATTTCCATTTTGAGTCACTAAACGTTATGTACTAGAGAAAGTGTGGTAACAAAATATTACCTTAGAAAGCAATGTCAGAATACAGTAAAGGTATTTGCTCTTATTTATTCATTTTCCTGTAAGCATAGTCTGTTGCCAGTACATTTCTGATGCTAAAATATGCGTTCCTTGAGAAGATAATATTGAATTTTAACTGTATCATTTACCCACATGAAAATGACAACTTTTTATGGTGCGTGTGTGTATGTGTGGAGAGAGAAAGAGACAGAAAGGGGGGGGGGAGAGGACTAGATAGAAAGACAGTGAGACTTGAGCCAAGCGCTCAATAAAAACATAACTGAGAGACCAGGAGATTGGAAAAAGATACCTGAGGGTGAAAGTTTTAATACCATCTACAGATGACATGGGAATTTCAACAAAGGCCATGCGTGGAGAGTTAGGAGACAATAAGCACTACTCTAAATGGATATTCTTCAAAAAGAGGAAAATTTTGCTAAGGAATTTTGGGTGGATTCTGTAAAGAACATGAGGATGCATGATATTATCTTTTGGTCACCACAGAACGGATCTATAGAGGACAAGAGAGAGGATGGAGATGTGAAGGTCAGGACTGGGATAAATGTGTGGATACAATTTAATCAATATAGAAATTACAGTATTTGAATGAATATATCACTGGAGAATATTTCATTTGTGGGTAGGATGGTGGAGATTAATGGGATTGTCCAATCAATGAGTGCTAGTGTTTCATCTGCATAAACATACGGCCAGATAATGTTAAAGAACAGATGTGATTAACAAGACTGCAATGTCTGCTAATGGTAGCAAATAGAATCATAATGCAAAGTGCTCTTTATTTTTCCTGAAGGAGTTTCTCCTCAGATGGTTTAGATGGGATTCAAAACAGATCTTAAAATTAACTCATGCTGATATAAATTGCATCACTTTTTAAGTTCTCATTTAGGTAATATAACCTATTGCTAACCTTTACTAAGAAAAATGTTCAAAATGGCATGGTTTAAGTTTATTTTTATTTACCTTCCGCTATTACCATTTAGAACACTAGAAAAATTAGATGTTTAAGAATGTGTCATTCATGTCAACACAAATGCATAACTACTAATGCTGATCTTAGACACCTTGACAATTAACCTGGGGATATTATTTTATTTTTCTTCATTTTTCTAAATCAAAGAAGTTTATCTGAAAATTAAATATCACATGATTCCAACTGTATGACATTCATGAACAGGCAAACACATAGAGATGGTAAACATATCAGCAGTTGCCATTGGGCTGTGACTGGGGTTGGGGTGAGGAGAGGTGAATAAGTAAAACAGGAATTTTTTTTAGGACAGTGAAGTTATTGAGTGTGATACATAATAGTGAGTGAAAGATATTAAGTATTTTTTAAAACCTTTAGAATTTTATAGCACAAAGGGCAATGTATACAAGTAAACGTATGCAAATTAAAAAGAAATTAAGTGGTCAGGGGATCCCAGAAGGGAAGTCAGAAATCTTAAATGAGTTTCACTGGGCTAAAATTAAGGTGTCAGCCAGACGTTGTTCTTTCTGGAGGCTTATAGGTAAAATCTGTTCCCTTGCATTTTTCAGCTTCTAAAAACTACCTGAATTTCTTGGTTCGGTGGCCTCTTCCTTGAACTTCAAAGCCAGATTTGTAGCATCCTCCAATCACTCTCTGACTCTTCCCCTTCTGCGAATCTCTTATGAGGACTCTTATTGCAGTAGGTCCACTCTGATTATCTAGGGTACTCTCCCGATATCAACATCTTGAAATTCATCACATTTGCAAAGCCCCTTTGCTGCATAAGGTAACATATGCACAGGTGTCACAAATTAGAACCCGGACATCTTTGGGGTGGCCATTATTCTGTTTACCACAGTGAATAAAATACATAAGTCAAATATGGAAAAATATTAAAACTAAACGAAGTAGAGGGATATAGTCATAGGTGTTCATGAATTAGATTAAATTAGAAAACAATTCTTGGATGCCAGGCGTTTGCATAGTCTAGATCTTCTGAGCAAAGAACATTGAAAGAATGTTTGCAAAACATGCAGCTTTAGAAACTAGACATAGTTTATCTAAATAGAGATAGTATCACTAAGATATCTTCCACATGGAAAGCCACAGAATGCTTTGGAAATGTAAAATCCTCTTCTTCTTGACCTTGTAAATTTTTGATACATTTCAGGGTAATAAACCTAGCAGTGCTCTCTCTCTGTCCATCAGAGAACATCTTTCTCTTTAAAGGGAAGGTTGAACAGATGTCCCTGTCATCCCATTATGAGCTCTAAATCTTGTAATTTGGGGGATCCTTCCCTTTGGTATAACCCATTGGTGAATGTTTGGCTTTCACTGTGCTGTTCTTTAGGGAGATGGGAAGTAGGGAACCCATACGAGCTGTGAGATAACATTGCAGATCCTTCAGTTTCAAGGGTAGCATTTAGATATCTATCATTAGTCATAGATAGTATCTTTGTTGTATTTTCTTGCCATACAATGACAACAGATAAAGATCCTTTTTATGTTATGTTATTCCACAGAGACATTTTTATTCCTCAGAATTGCATATTTTAACTGTATATAGACAATTACCTTTAGAAAAACACATCTTAAATGGAAATAATAAAATAATCCTGAAAATAACAAAACACGATCAGCATAGGAACAGTGGAAGTTCACAACACATGTTGTATGTAGCTGCAGTCACCTTAGATATTTTTTTCACAGACCATGAACTCCCAGCTTTCTATCTGCACTTAAACTTTTGCTCCTCGTACTAAGTTAAAAACCTCAGTGAGATTTCTGCTTTGTTAAAAAGCCAGTCAGTCAGTACTCTTCCTAGCCAGTTACTTATAAGTTAGAATAGATTTTAAAGTGCCTCAGACATTATAAAATCTAAAAATAAAATACAATAAAAATGGAGCTTTGTTTAGGCTTCAGCAATAACTCTGAATAAAACATTCTTCAGTTTAACCCCAAACATGACCAAGTTCACATTTCAATTCCTCTATTTTCATTAATATTAACAGCCATTTCTCCCTGTTAATGTATCTATATATCTATATCTGTTTATATCTAGTGTAAATATATCTTTTTATCTCTATTATCATTAATTTTATTTGTTTTAGTCATGTTATATACTTTGAACTGCCAAATAAAATTAGTGATCTCTAATTGTTCTATTAGAGATGAGTGAAAAAAATTTTAATATGCTTTTCATAACTACTTCTCATACCATTTTTCTACCTCTATTACTACTGGATTTTTTTTTTCAAACTCCATAGCATTTATCCTTATAAGTGGCAACATTCTCTATCTGGCATCCCTGCTTCTAGTCTTAAGTCATTAAATTTATTTCCCAAGTAGCTACCAGAATAATCTTTTTTTAAGACACAAGTGTTATTATTTAATCTCTTCACTAAAATAATTATAGGCCCACAAGATAAAGTTCAAGATCTTTTTCCTGATACACAAAAAACAACCCCCATCTATATCTCAAACTTAGTTGTTTCCCCTAACTGCTTTATCAATAACAGTACAATATTGCATATAAATTTTCCTTTATTGACTGTGTTTTCTGTGCTTTTATTTGTGGCTGTTCACGTGAATAGACAGTATTCTGCTTTTTCTGTTTCTAGAAAGTGTAGTTCATCTGTCGTGTCTTTCTCTACCACCACACTCACACAAATGTTGTATCTCTGTCACTAGTCTAAACTCTTTGAAGAAGAGAAAGCCAATTTTATCTTCTAGGTCTGTAACACATACACAATTATATATACATACACAGACTGTATAGATATATTCCTATATACATCTATATAATGTATATATGCATACATTATATATAGATATATGTATATATGCATAAATAAATATTCATAAGGTAGATATAAAGATACATGTATATAATGAAAAAAAATAAGACCAATTATTTGAAATGATATTTTTCAAAATCTTTTTCCCCTTTTAAGGTATCCTTAAAACAAAAAAAAAATCATACTATATGGAAGAAACATTTTATTAAAGTTATAAAGTATGCATAGTATACTGACTTCAGCTTAAATTCTTTACTTTTTATTTTTTTAAATTCTTTAAAATAGTATCTATTTCTTGTCAGGTAGTATCTCAAACAACAGGAAAACTCAATGTACAGTTGCTAAGTGTTTTAAATATATTATGCAAAGACAAGAATATTTTAGAATAAGAAAGAGAAGATTTCCAAAGAATATAATGGTATGTTGCATAGTTTGGTATAAATTATAGTTTTATGTAAAAAATGGCCATTTAACAATTTAATATTTTACATAAGCAAAGATTTTTTTTTCTGGAATTATAAGCCATTTATTTTGTTTTCAGTTCAGTATTGTAAATGTCCCTTTCACCTCCAAAATTAGAATAAGTACATTTACTTGTTACTATGACTAATACTTCCTCCCATTTGTATGCATCAGACTCAGGTTCATTTGTTAATATTAAAATTATAGAATGACTGAAAATTTACTCTTTCATATATGTCCATGAATGGTCAGACTCACCTATATGAAAAAATAAATCACAGTAATTGTAACAATTTTAAAAGGGAAATCAATTAACTCCTCTTTTCACATTGTCAGGTTTTCTCCCATCTGTGCAAAAAATGAATTGGTGTCATAAATCTAGAAGCAGCCAAAAATACAAGCCCACATATAACATCCTACTTATGCAAATAGTGCATCTGCTGCTATATGAGCAGGCCAAAGACTATTTCCAATGAGACTTATACACCCACAATACTGTGAGGATTAAGTCAATCAAAACCATATTCTACTAGAAATATAAAAAAAATCTTAATATATTCATGCAATATAATTATGTACAACTGGCTTATGAAGTGTTTTAATTACCCAGCACATCTGAAAGCCAACTCATATTTTGACTACCTATAACCAGTTGTCCACAAAAAAGAAGTTTCCTTTGCATTTCTATTAGTAGATTTTTTTTAATTTTTAAAAATGTATATTTATATTTGAGAGAGGGAGAGAGAGGGAGTATGAGGGAGGGACAGAGAGAGAGGGGGAAAGAGGACCTGAAGCAGGCTTCCGGTGGACAGCAGCAAATCCAATGTGGGGCTTGAAGTCACAAACCTTGAGATCATTCCTGAGGTGGAGTCTGATGCTTAATGGACTGAGCCACCTAGGTACCCTAGAATTTTAATTTTTTTTTAAAATTAAGTTTATTTATTTTGTGAGAAAGAGAACAAGCAACATAGGGGGGAGAGAGAGAGAGAGAGAGAGAGAGAGAGAGAGAGAGAGAGAAAGAGAAATAATCCCAAGCAGGCTCTGCACAGCCAATGCAGAGCCTGATGCAGGGCTCAAACTCACGAACTGTGAGATCATGACCCAAGCAGAAATCAAATCAGAAGCTTAACCAACTAAGCCACTCAGGTGCCCCTAGAATTTTTGTTTTTTTAAAAAATATTTTAACATATTAAATACGTTAACTTTTTTTCCCCCTTCTAACCATACTAGAACTCTTCCATTATTTAGAATTTGGAAATTAAATCAAGGGTGACAAATATGAGATTTTCCTTATATTGAAATATTTTATAGAACCAATCTATCCTTTTTGTATAGAAGAAAATTTTGATTATAGATGTATAATGCTTTAATTTTTATTAAATGTTAAAATAACGTTCAAGATGTAAATGCAAATAATGTTTATTGTTTTAAAATGTATCTTACATGCTATCAAAAAAAAGTGTCACAACCATTGTATGAAGGAAATAAATCAAGTTACATTTTTATATAGCACTTGGCAAATGGCAAACACACTTTTTCAGTAAATGATATAGTCTAAGTGAAAATGAAGTTTTCTGAATTCAGAAGCAGTAACAAACTATGCTGTATGAAGCCATTAGGTTTGTTTTACATTATTTGTAAATTTGCTTATATGTTGACTTAATAACAACAAATTAAAGTCTATTAGTTAATAATAAGTAGTTATTAAATTATTCATAGAATAAATTATTCATAGGAGAAACATTCTAGTGCTTACTTTGGCCATGGGCATTGTTAAGTAACAAACTATGTTAATGATCACTAGATTATAATTTATGAAAATGTCATTAATGATGATTTCCCTTTAAAATTAATTTATATTTTATTTCTACAAATTTGTAAGACTACCTACTATAATTGTTCTTTACCTAGGAGTATAATACATTTAAATAAACAACTGACAAGAGATTCAGTAGAAGTACGGTAATTAAAAATATAATCTTTGTAATACTATATATATAATATATATTGCATATATTATTACATATATATGTATGCATAGAGGTATATATATATTACCTATATTGTATATTGTATATTATTATATTGTTATTGTATTGTATATTGTATTGTACATTATATATTATATTGTATATAGTATATAGTGTATATATTGCATTATATATTATATATTAAATTATATAATATATATAATATTACAAAGTTTATATTTTTTAATTACCATACTTCTATCAAATCTCTTCTATTGAATATAATCTTTGTAATATTATATATATAGTATATATATTGCATATATTATTACATATATATGTACATATATATGTACACATATAGGTATATATATTACCTACATATGTAATATATATACAATATATATGTATGTAAATTGTATATATATTACATTATATTATTATATTGTATATTGTATTGTATATTGTATATTATATTGTATATAGTATATAGTATATATATTGCATTATATATGTTATATGTATTACATTATAGATTATATATAATATAACAAAGTTTATATTTTTTAATTACCATCCTTCTATCGAATCTCTTGTCAGTTGTTCATTTATTTATTTATTAATTTATTTTTATTTTTTTATTTATTTATTTTTTTTGGGACAGAGAGAGACAGAGCATGAACGGGGGAGGGGCAGAGAGATAGGGAGACACAGAATCGGAAACAGGCTCCAGGCTCCGAGCCATCAGCCCAGAGCCTGACGCGGGGCTCAAACTCACGGACCGCGAGATCGTGACCTGGCTGAAGTCGGACGCTTAACCGACTGCGCCACCCAGGCGCCCCATCAGTTGTTCATTTAAATGTGTTACACTCCTCATTTAAATGTGTCATATATATATATATATATATATATATATATATATATATATATACATATATATACACACTGTGAAAAATAGAGATTTTGTAGATTAAGAAAAGAGAACTAAGGACTGACTTCTGGGACTGTTTCTGGTTTAGAAATCTAACAAGGGGAAATGAGAAGAAGCAGCCAGTGTAATTGTAGGATAGTTAGGTAATGTGGAGGCCAAATGGAGAACAGACTTCAAGAAGAAAGGAAGATCAAGAAAGAAGGGATCAAGAAGGAAGATCTCCAAGAAGAAAGGAATCAACAACACAAGAAATAACAGGTGTTGGTGCGGATTCAGAGAAAGGGGAACCCTCTTATACTGTTGATGGAATGCAAATAGGTGCAGCCACTCTGGAAAACAGTGTGGAGGTTCCTCAAAAAACTAAAAATAGAACTACCCTATGACCTAGCAATTGCACTATTAGGTATTTATCCAAAGGGTACAAAAATGCTGATTAGAAGGGGCACATGCACGCCAATATTTATAGCAGTACTATCAACAATAGTCAAATAAGAGAAAGAGGCCAAATGGTCATCAACTGATGAATGCATAAAGAAGATGTGGTGTATATATACAATGGAATATTACTCAGCGATCAAAACAAAAAATGAAATCTTGCCATTTGCAGCAACATGGACAGAACTAGAGTGTATTATGCTAAGCGAAATAAGTCAATCAGTGAAAGACAAATATCATGTGATTTCACTCATGTAGAATTTAAGAAACAACAGATCAACATAGGGAAGAGAAGGAAAAATAAGATAAAAACAGAGATGGAGGCAAACCACAGGAGACTCTTAAAAATAGAGAATAAACTGAAAGTTGTTGGAGGGGAGTTGGGTGGGGGATGGATTAAATGGGTGATGGGCATTAGGGAGGGCAGTTGTGGTCAGCACAACTGGGTGTTGTATGTAAGTGATGAATCACTTGAATTATGTAACTGAAACTAATATTACACTATAGGTTAACTAATCATAATTTAAATAAAGACTTGACAAAAAGAAAGAAGGAAAGAAAGAAAGAAAGAAAGAAAGAAAGAAAGAAAGAAAGAAAGAAAGAAAGAAAGAAAGAAAGAGAAAGAGAGAAAGAAAGGGGGAATCAAGCATTAAATGTGGCCCATAAGGACAAGAAAATGAAGGCAGAGAAATGACTATTTGATTAAGCAATGTAGAGGCCTATCGTGATGTGGAAAAGAGAAGTTTGGGTGATAGAAGACTGATTAAGTGGGCCCAATATAGAAATGGGGAAGCACAACCAGAAACAAAAAATTCACATGGTTCCTTCCAGTAGTATCTAGTTCCCCATTTCTATCGGTTTCCAGTTCTGGAAACTGATGGTTTTTAGTTCCCTTTATTTCTATCAGTTTTTGCTTTATATATCCTGAAGTGCTGCTACTAGATGTATAAATAATTATGATTGTTATATCTTCTTGATTCATTTACCCTTTTAGCATTCTAAAATGTCTCTTTTTATGTCCATGTCTTGAAGTTTTCGGCATCTGACAATAATAAGGCTATCCAAACCTTCTTATGCTTACTACTTGCAAACAATTTAATCTGGTCTGAAAATATTTGCCTTTTGGTTAAACTGTCTAGTTCACTTATACTGAAGATAAGTGAATATATGACTGTTTTCATGCTACAATGGTAAATGTGAATATTTGCAATAAAGAATGAATACTTTTCATGCTAAATGGTAAATGGTGAATACTTGCAATAAAGGCCATAAGGCCCTAAAATATTTACAATCTGATATCTTACTGAATGAATTTGCTGACCTTTACTTTAAAGAATGCTGAATTTTGTTCTGTAGAGCAGTTAAATTATTACTGGATTGCTTTAATCATGTCAGGTTCGGTTTTATGATTTGTTGGGACAGGCAGGTCTGTTCCTGTTTTTTGCTTAATATTGTGTTGGTCCTTTTTCTAGGACAGGTTTCTTCTTAAAGTAAACCTTTTCTGGTAGCTTCAGCTGACTGACTGAATTCCTTAGTGACTACCATCACTGACTACCTGAATTGGAACTTAGACATCTCCAGTACTACCTAAAGCTGGTGTATCTGTTTAGTTTTCAGCTGTACAGCAGCTACAGTGTTGTGCTTTAGAAAGTTTTTCCTGTGCTGGTCTGGATGTACAGTCCAGACCTCAGCTCAGGGTTAGAGGGGAACAATATGCACAAAAGCCAGCACATGGGTATTTGTAGTAAGTTTGTTTATAATGGCCAAAATGGAAGCAATCAAGATATCCTTCAGTAGGTGAATGGACAAAGAAACTATGGTACATTTACACAATGGAACAATAGTCCATGCTGAAAAGAAATGAACTATCAAGACATGAAAAGACATGGAGGAGTCTTAAATGCATATTACTAAGTGAAAAAAGCCAATCTAGAAAGGCTACCTGCTCTATGATTCCAACTATATGATATTCTAGAAAAAGCAAAACTATAGGGACAAGAAAAAGATCAGTGGTTGTCAGGGGTTAGGGGTGAAGGAGGGATGAATAGTTGGAACACAGAGAATTTTGAGGGCACTGAATCTGTTCCATATGGGATGTTAATGGTGGATACCTATCATTATACATTTGTCCACACTCATGGAAAGAACAACACCAAGACTGAACCCTAATGTATCTATCAACTGTGGACTTGAGTAATAATGTGTTGATATTGGTTCACCAATTGTAACAAATGTACCACTTTCGTGGAGGATGTTGGTAATGACGGAGGCTGTACATGAGGGGTGGGGAGTATGTGGGACATATGTGTGCCTTCCTCTCAATTTTGCTGTGAACCTAAATTACCCTAATTGTTAAATGAATGTGACAGAATGCATATTGCCTGGGTTCCTAATATTTCTCTTATTTCTACTCCCAGTTTCCCATCATCATGCTGCAATTCTGCCTCTGGGATCCACAGGACACCTTGCAAATATGCTTATTGAAATGTCTCATTTTGCTTTGGTTATGTTGATTGGTTTTCTCTTCCATGCAACTAAGCTCCCAACTAATACATGTCTCTTAGAATATATAATTGAAAAGCCTTCTGGCCTCAGCATTAATCAGTGCCCCAACTAATTTTTGGTTAATGGTGTAAGGAGCATCCTGACTCAGCAAATACATACCTTTCTGCCTTATCTCTTACTCTTCATTCCTTGGACCTCAGATTCTGTGACTACAAGTAATTAATATGCAAATAGTGTACTATTTCATAGAATTGGATGCTGTGTGTTTCTTTCTCTTCTTTTTGTAAGAAATATTTTACCAAAAGATTTTAAGAAATACTATCAGTAACCTGCAACTACCATTCTTCTCTCTAATTTTGCTCTACAAAGCAACATGGTTTTTGTTGTTGTTGTTGCTAAAATCTTTTTTAAGTTTATATATTTATTTTGAGAGAAAGACAGAGAGAGAGACAGAGAAAGAGGGAGAGAGAGGATCCCAAGCAGGCTGCACACTGTCAACGAGGAACCCAGTGTGGGGCTCAAACTCAACAACCGCGAGATCATGACCTAAGCCAAAGTTGGACGCTTAAGCAACTGAGCCACCCAGGTGCCCCTCAAACAACATGTTACACTATTGAGGGGCTTATGGTATTTAACACGGTGTTTATAAAGAATGTAATCATGCTGCACTTATTTCTTTACATATGCATTTATTTACTTGTTTATTTTGCATTTTATGTACTCGTGTCTTGCTTTATAAAATGGGGATGTATCTAAAAAAAAAAAAAAAGAACACTCACCTGGCTCGCTACACTCCTCCAACTTTACCAATATAGATTTATCACTTTTTTTCTTCCTCCAAAGTTAACTTTTGTAACTTAAGAAATGTAAGCACATATTTTGTAAATTTTATAATATGCAGACAGAATATGTTGACTCCTTATTTCTAAAATGAATATATAAACACCCAAGTCTATAAATGTGTCCCATTCCAACTTTCACCTTCAGACAGCAGCTATCCATACATTTAATTTTGTATTGTCAGCAGACACTCAAATGTATGTTTTTGTCTACAACCATATTAAAATTCCTGCATTTTGTCTTCAGAATAACCCCAAAACTTTAATACTCAACGTGTTCATTTATTGTATGAATAATATCTTTTATTATATCAATGATATTAATTGTTGGGTTATTTTATAAAAGAATGGTATGTCTTTTTTGTGCTATTTTTTATAAGTTCTATAGAAATGTAATTCACATTCACTAATATAATCCACTGATTTAAAGTAGCATGTTTTTCATGTATTTTCAGATTCATGCACCATCCCCATAATCAACTTAGGGACATATATGTGTCTCCATAAAGAATTCTTGTACCCTTTAGCAGACTCTTCCATTTATTTCATCTTCTCTAACTTTAAGCAATTTACTTTGTCTCTATAGATTTGCATATTTTAGATATTTCATAGAAATGCAATCATGCAGAATGAGGTAGTTTGTGACTGACTTATTTCACTTAACTTTAGATTTTAAAGGCTTATTTGTGTTGTAACATATGTATTTCATTTTTTCTTACAGAATAATATGTAATTTTAGGGATAGACCATTCTCATTTATTCAGTCATCAGTTGATGAACATATGTGACATGTTCATCTTTTAGCCTATGTAAATACTGCTACCATGAACATTTGTGTCAAGGGTGTGTGTGTGTGTGTGTGTGTGTGTGTGTGTGTGTTTTATTTCTTTTGGAGTGGCAATTCTGAGTCAGATGGTAATTCTACATGAGAAAATGCCAGACTGTTTTCCAAAGTGACTGTACCATTTTAAATTCCCACCAGCAATGTATAAGGGCTCCGATTCCTCCATATTCTCAGCAACCCTTGCTGTTATCCATCATTTTGATTATATTCTCATGACTGATTATATTCAGCATCTTTTCTTATGCTTATTTTCCTCGCCATTTGTGTATCTTCTTTGGAGAAATGTCTATTCATAGTCTTTTGTTGATGTCCAGTTTACCTTTTTTTGTTGTTGTTATTGCTTTTGTTTTTGGTGGTATGGTTAAGGAAACATTACTTATACAAGGTCTTGAGTATTCATTGATATTTCTTGTAAAATATTGTAAAACATTGATATTTTCTTGTAAAAGTTTTATAGTTTCAGATCATACATTTCTAGGTCCTTGATTTATTTTGTGTTTTTGTTATTTTTGTAATGCTATTATGTAGGGGTCCAACTTAATTATTTTGCATGTAGATATCTGGTTTTTCTAGTTGATTTGATGAAAAATTATTCTTTTCTTATTGAATTGTCAAGGCATTCTTACTGAAATTCAATTGACTATAAATGTGAAGATTCATTTCTATACTCTCAATTCTAACATTTCAATTTATATGTTTATCTTTATGCTAATATCACAAATTCTTGATCATTACAGTTTTGATTCCTAGGTTAAATTCCACTTGGTCACGGTATGAAATACTGTTTATATGCAGTTGGATTTATTTGTTAGTACTTTGTTGACAGCTTTTAAATCTACAATTATAAGAGGTATTTGTAGTTTTCTTTTTTATAATGTCAGTCAGGTTTTGACATCTGTGTAGTACTTATAAAATAAAGAACTATTTCTTTTCTTTTTTTGGGGAGATTGTGTAAAAAAAAGTTGTTATTAGTTTTTCCTTAAATGTTTTGTAGAATTCACCTCCAAAAATATTTTGTACTGGACTTGTTTCTGTGGGAAGTTTTTCTGAATTATTAATTCAAACTCTTAAAAGTTATAAATTTATTCTTATTTTGAAATCTTCTTGAAGCAGTTTTAGTAGTTTGCATTTTTCTAATAATTTGTCCATTTTTATCTGAGTCATTTCATTTGTTACTTTCTTAAGTTTATTTTGAGAGAGAGAGAGAGAGAGAGAGAGAGAGAGAGAGAGAGAGAGAGAAGGGGAGGAACAGAGAGAGGGAAAAAGAGAGAATCCTGTCTGTCAGCCCAGAGCCCAATGTGGGGTTTGAACCCACAAACCTTAAGATCATGACCTGACTGGAAACCAAGAGTCGGATGCTTAACCGATGAAGCCACTCAGGTGTCTCTAATTCTTGTTTCCGTAATTCTTACTTCAAAGACCCGTTTTTTGGGTCTTTTGTCTTTTTTCCTTTGGTAAGTTTAGCTACTTTCTAAAAAATCTTTTCAGAGACCCGCCTTTTATTTTCTCAATATCTCTATTGGTTTTCTATTTCTTTTTTTAATTTTAATTTTTTTAAATAATTTACATCCCAATTAGTTAGCATATAGTGCAACAATTATTTCAGGAGTAGATTCCTTAGTGCCCCTTACACATATAGCCTATCCCTCCCCATAACAACCCCTCCAGTAACCCTCAGTTTGTTCTCCATATCTAGGAGTCTCTTATGTTTTGTCCCCCTCCCTGTTTTTATATTATTTTTGTTTCCCTTCCCTTATGTTTATCGGTTTTGCCTTTTAAAGTCCTCATATGAGTGAAGTCATATGATATTTGTCTTTCTCTGATTCACTAATTTCACTTAGCATAATACCCTCCAATTCCATCCATGCAGCTGCAAATGGCAAGATTTCATTCTTTTTGATTGCCAAGTAATACTCCATTATATATATATATATATATATACACCACATCTTCTTTATTCATTCATCCTTCAATGGACATTTGGGCTCTTTCCATACTTTGGCTATTGTTGATAGTGCTGCTATAAACATGGGGGTGCATGTGTCCCTTTGAAACAGCACACCTGTATCCCTTGGATAAATACCTAGTAGTGCAACTGCTGATTTGTAGGATAGTTCTATTTTCAGTTTTTTGAGGAACCTCCATAATGTTTTCCAGTGGCTGCACCAGCTTGCATTCCCACCAACAATGCAAAAGAGATCCTCTTTCTCTGCATCCTCGCCAACATCTGTTGCCTGAGTTGTTAATGTTAGCCATCTGACAAGTGTAAGGTGACAGGTATCTCACTGTGGTTTTGGTTTGAATTTCCCTGATGATGAGTGATGTTCAGCTATTTTTTCATGTGTCGGTTGACCACCTGGATGTCTTCTTTGGAGAAATGTCTATTCATGTCTTTTGCCCATTTCTTCAAATGGGTTATTTGTTTTCTGGGTGTTGAGTTTGGTAAGTTCTTTATAGATTTTGGATACTAACCTTTTATCTGATATGTCATTTGCAAATATCTTCTCCCATTCTGTCAGTTGCCTTTTAGTTTTGTTGATTGTTTTCTTTGCTGTGCAGAAGATTTTTAGTTTGATGAGGTCCCAAAAGTTCATTTTTGCTTTTGTTTCCCTTGCCTCCAGAGACGTGTTGAGTAAGAAGTTGCTGCGGCTAAGATCAAAGAGGTTTTTGCCTGCTTTCTCCTTGAGGATTTTGCTGGCTTCCTGTCTTACATTTGGGTCTTTCATCCATTTTGAGTTTATTTTTGGGTATGGTGTAAGAAAATGGTCCAGATTCATTCTTCTGCATGTCTCTGTCCAGTTTTCCCAGAACCACTTCCTGAAGAGAATGTCTTTTTTTCCATTGGATATTCTTTCCTGCTTTGTCAAAGATTAGTTGGCCATACGTCTTTGGGTCCATTTCTGGGATCTTTATTCTGTTCCATGGATCTGAGTGTCTGTTCTTGTGCTAGTGCCATACTGTCTTGAGGATTACAGCCTTGTAGTATAGCTTGAAGTCTTGGATTTTGATGCCTCCTGATTTGGTTTTCTTTTTCAAGATTGCTTTGGCTATTCAGGGTATTTTCTGGTTCCATACAAATTTTAGGATTATCTGTGAAGAATATGAAGGTGTTACTTTGAAGGATTATCTGTGAAGAATGCTGGTGTTACTTTGATAGGGATTGCATTGAATATGTAGATTGCTTTGGGTAGTATTGACATTTTAACAATATTTGTTCTTCCTATCCAGGAACATGGAATCTTTTTGGATTTTTTGTGTCTTCTTCAATTTCTTTCATAAGCTTTCTATAGTTTTCAGTGTATAGATTTTTCACCTCTTTGGTTAGATTTATTCCTAGGTATTTTATGGTTTTTGGTGCAATTGTAAATGGGATCAATTCCTTGATTTCTCTTTCCGTTGCTTCATTGTTGGTGTATGGGAATGCAACAGATTTCTGTGCATTGAACTTATATCCTGCAACTTAGCTGAATTCATGAATCAGTTCTAGCAGTTTTTTGGTGGAATCTTTTGGGTTTCCATATAGACTATCATGTTATCTATGAAGAGTGAAAGTTTGACCTCCTCCTGCCCAAGTTGGATGCCTTTTATTTCTTTGTGTTGTCTGATTGCAGAGGCTAAGACTTCCAATACTATGTTGAATAACAGTGGCAAGAGTGGACATCCCTGTCTTGTTCCTGACCTTAGGGGGAAAGCTGTCAGTTTTTCCCCATTGAGGATGATATTAGCGTTGGGTTGGGTTGTTCATTTATGACTTTCATGATCTCGAGGAATGCTTCTTCTATCCCTACTTTCTTGAGGGTTTTTATCAAGAAAAGATGCTGTATTTTGTCAAATGCTTTGTCTGCATCTACTGAGAGGATGATATGGTTATTATCCTTTTTTTTAATGATGTGATGAATCACATTAATTATTTTGCGGATAGTCAACCAGCCCTGCCTCCCAGGTATAAATCCCACTTGGTCGTGGTGAATAATTTTTTTTAATGTATTGTTGGATCCGGTTGGCAAATATCTTGTTGAGGATTTTTGCATCCATGTTCTTTAGGGAAATTGGTCTATAGTTCTTCTTTTTAGTGGGGTCTCTGTCTGCTTTTGGAATCAAGGTAATGCTGGCTTCATGGGAAGTGTTTGGAAGTTTTCCTTCCATTTCTATTTTTTGGAACACCCTCAAGAGAATAGGTGTTAACTCTTCCTTAAATGTTTGGTAGAATTCCCCTGGAAACCTATCTGGCCCTGGACTCTTGCTTTTTGGGAGATTTTTGATTACTAATTTGATTTCCTTACTGGTTATGGATCTGTTCAAATTTTCTATTTTTTCCTGTTTCAGTTTTGGTAGTCTACATGTTTCTAGGAATTTGTCCATTTCTTCCAGATTGCCCATTTTGTTGGCATATAATTGTTCATAATATTCTCTTATTATTGTTTTTTATTTCTGCTGAGTTTGTTGTGACCTCTCCTCTTTATTCTTGATTTTATTTATTTGGGTCCTTTCCTTTTTGTTTTTGATAAAGCTGGCTAGTGGTTTATCACCTTTGTTAATTCTTTCAAAGAACCAGCTTCTGGTTTCATTGATCTGTTCTACTGTTGTTGTTTTTTTTTGTTTGTTTGTTTTGATAGCATTAATTTCTGCTCTAATCTTTAATATTTCCTGTTCTTTTTCCAGCTCTTTAAGGCATAATATTAGGTTGTGTATCTGAGATCTTTCTTCCTTCGTTAGGATGGCCTGGAGTGCTATATACTTTCCTCTTATGACCACCTTTGCTGCTGGCCATGGGTTTTGGGTTGTGGTGTTATAATTTTTATTGGCTTCCATATACTTTTTAATTTCCTCTTTAACTTTTTGGTTAGCCCATTATTCTTTAGTACGATGTTCTTCAGTCTCTAAATATTTGTTACCTTTCCCAATTTTTTTCTTGTGGTTGATTTTGAGTTTCATAGCATTGTAGCCTGAAAATATGCACGGTATGGTCTCAAATTTTTGTACTTCCTGAGGGCTGATTTGTGTTCCAGTATATGGTCTGTTCTGGAGAATGTTCCATGTGCACTGGAGAAGAATGTATATTCTGCTGCTTTAGGATGAAATTCTCTGAACATATCTATTAAATCCATCTGGTCCAGTGTGTCATTCATAGCCATTGTTTCCTTGTTGATTTTTTTGATTAGATGATCTGTCCATTGCTGTGAGTTGGGTGTTGAAGTGTCCTACTATTATGGCATTACTATCAATGAGTTTCTTTATGTTTGTGATTAATTGATTTATATATTTGGGTGTTCCCACATCTGGCACATAAATGTTTACAATTGTTAGGTCTTGTTGGTGGATAGACCCCTTGATTATGATATAATGCCCTTCTGCATCTCTTGATACAGTCTTTATTATAAAGTCTAGGTTGTCTGATATAATTATGGCTACTCTGGCTTTCTTTTGTTGACCATTATCATGATAGATGGTTCTCCATCCCCTTATTTTCTTTTTTTTTTTTTATTAAAAAAATTTTTTTTTTTTTTTACGTTTATTTATTTTTGGGACAGAGAGAGACAGGGCATGAACGGGGGAGGGGCAGAGAGAGAGGGAGACACAGAATCGGAAGCAGGCTCCAGGCTCTGAGCCATCAGCCCAGAGCCCGACGCGGGGCTCGAACTCACGGACCGCGAGATCGTGACCTGAGCTGAAGTCAGACGCTCAACCGACTGAGCCACCCAGGCGCCCCTCCATCCCCTTATTTTCACCTTCTGAAGGTGTTTTTAGGTCTAAAGTGGGTCTCTTGTAAAAAGCATATAGATGGATCTTGTTTTCTTATCCATTCTGTTACCCTATGTCTTTTGAGTGGAGCATTGAGTCCATTGACATTTAGACTGAGTACTGAAATATATGACTTTATTGCCATTATGATGCTTGTAGAGTTGGAGTTCTGGTGGTGTTCTCTTGTCCTTTCTAATATTTGTTGCTTTTGGTATTTATTTCTCTCTCTCTCTCTATATATATATATATATTTTTTTGTTTGTTTGTTTGTTTGTTTGTTTCATCTTTTCTCCCCTCAGAGAGTCCCCCTTAAAATTTCTTGCAGGGCTGGTTTAGTGGTCACAAACTCCTTTAATTTTTGTTTGTCTGGGAAACTTTTTATCTCTCCTTCTATTTTGAATGACAGCTTCGCTGGATAAAGAATTCTTGGCTACATATTTTTATGATTCACCACATTGAATATATCTTGCCACTCCTTTCTGGACTGCCAAGTTTCTGTGGATAGGTCTGCTGCAAACCTGATATGTCTTCCCTTGTAGGTTAGGGATTATTTTTCTCTTGCTGCTTTCATGATTCTCTTCTTGCCTGAGTATTTTGTGAATTTGACTATGATATGTCTTGTTGATGGTCGGTTTCTGTTGAATCTAATGGCGGTCCTCTGTGCTTCCTGGATTTTGATGTCTGTGTCTTTCCCCAGGTTAGGAAAGTTTTCCACTGTGATTTGCTCTCACATAGCCTTCTACCCCTCTTTCTCTCTCTCCTCTTGTGGGACCCCTATGATGCTGGTGTTCCTTTTTAATGAGTCGCTGATTTCTCTAATTCTTAAATCGTGCTCTTTTGCCTTAATCTCCTTATTTTTCTGCTTCATTATTCTCCATAAGTTTGTCCTCTATATCACTGATTCTCCGTTTTGCCTCATCCATCCTTGTTGCCACAGCATCCATCTGTGATTGCAGCTCAGTTATAGCATTTTTTATTTCATCCTGACTAGTTTGTACTTCTCTTATCTCTGTAGAAAGGGATTCTAATTTATTTTTGACTCCAGATAGTATTCTTATTATCGTGATTCTAAATTCTGGTTCAGACATCTTGCTTGTATCTATGTTGGTTAAATCCCTGGCTGTCATTTCTTCGGGCTCTTTCTTTTAGGGTGAATTCCTTCGTTTCATCATTTTGAAGGGAGAAAAGGAATTAATGAAGTAGAAGATTTAAAATTAAGAAATTAAATTTAAAAATATATTAAAATTAAAAAATTAAACACACACACACACACAAATCGAAAAAATGATGCTAGATTCTAGGTGTGTTTTGGTCTGGGTGTTGAAAGTGGTTTGATAGAGTAGGCCAAAAAGGGGGGGGGGGAAAGGAAATCTTTTGAGAATTTGAAAAAAATGAATACACTGAAGTAGACTAAAATGAAATGTTGGAAGTAAAATAGAATTTGAAAAGAAAATACACAAGAGTAAAGAATATAGTAGAAAAAAGTTAAACAAAAATATTTTTAATAAAAGTTAAAAATAAAAATGAATTTTTTCTTTCTGTATTCAAGAAAAAGAAAAGAAATGAAAAAGAGAAAAAGGGAAAAAAAGGAATTGATGGAAATTTGAAAAAGTGAATACACTGAAGTAGACTAAAATAACATGATGGAAGTAAAACAGAATTTGAAAAATTTACACAGAAGTAAAAAATAAAGTAAAAAAAAAGAAAATATTTTTAATAAAAATTGAAACTGAATTTTTTCTCTTTCTGTATTCAAGAAAAAGAAGTGAAAAAGAGAAAAAAAAAAAGAAAATTGAATAGATGGACCTGCTAAGAAATTGAAATATGACTGAAATTACTTCTTTTTCCCCTAGAAGTTAGACTATGAAGTGTTTTATAGTCCATAAACTAAGCAGGCGGTGGGACTTGTGTTCTTGAAGAGCGAGGTTGGCCCAGTGGGCAGGGCTTAGTGTAATGGCTCCGTTCTCCACTAGATGACGCTGCTAGCCTACTTGGGTGGATTGTTATGGCGTTTGTAGGTGCCTATGAGCAAGCGTGGGAGTGGTGAAAATGGCATCACCCAGCTACCCAATCTCTAGTATCACAACTCTGTTCTCCCTGATCAGCAATTGCTCACCTGTCCTCTGTTTTCAGCTCTTGTCCACTCCCTGCCTTTTCACTGTCTGTGACCAAGTCCCAGGTAGTACCTCTCTCCCGAGTTTTGTCTCAGATGTGACTGTTTTCCCTGGTCCCTTACTTCTGAATGGCTTTGACCCGTTCTTCCCCTTTTTGGGAGGATCTCACCGAGCAATGGCCAAATGTTGGTTGTACCCACCCATGAATGCTTGCTGGACCCTGCTGCTGCCGGTGCCCCAAGATTGCAGCCAGGTGCCAGCCTGCCCCAGAAAAAGTTCCAGGATAGTGTACCAGCAGCGTTTCAGGGATTATGGAAAATCACAACACATATCTGGCACCAGTCTTCACCCTTAACGACCTTGTTCCAGCACCAGCAAATGTGGATTGTTCTCTGGGCTCTGCAGGGACCAGGGGGCTCAACAGTCTCTACCAAATGTCCTGCCAGCAGTGGAACTGCTTTTCCCTGTGTGGCTCAAGAATCTCCTGGGTCCCACTCTGCTCCTGAAGGTTCGCCCTTCCCACCAGAGCACCGCCAGGTATGGAGCTATGGAGTTGCAGACTTTGTGCGCTCCCCTTGTTTACAGTATTAGTGGAATTTAAACCCTCTCCTTTCTCCTTTCTCCTTTCTCCTTTCTCCTTTCTCCTTTCTCCTTTCTCCTTTCTCCTTTCTCCTTTCTTTTCCCCTTTTTAGTTTAGTCCCTGGGGCTATTTCCTATTTTCCACTTTCTCTCCAGCTGCTTTTGGGGAGGGATGCTTTTCCCATATTCTCTTCCCCATGCCCCCCGTCTCTGTTCTCTCTTCACCTGCAAAAGTGGTTCTCTACACCGCTGCGGCTTCTCGCTCCCCAAGTTCAAGTCTCCGTGCCGCGTACCTGCTGAATTCTGTAGTTCAGGTTGTGCAGATTGTTGTGTTAATCTTTAGATCAGTTTTCTAGGTGTGCAGGAGAGTTTAGTGTTGGTCTGGCTGTATTTTGTGGACACGAGACACACAAAAAACTTCCACGCTATTCTGCCATGTTGGCTCTATTTCTTATTTTATTGATTCCTGCTGCCTGTTTCATATTCTTCTACTTGTTTTGTATTTTGTCTGCTCTTTTCCCACCTCTGTCTTGAGGTAGGTTAGTTTATGAGATTTTTAATTCTTTTTAACATAGGGGTTTACAGCTATACGTTTCACTCTAAGCACTGATTTACTGAATCTTATCGGTTTTGGTATATTGTATCTTTATTTGCATTTATCTCAAAGTAACTTCTAATTTAACTTAGATTACCTTAGATATCTTCTTTACTCTTTGGTTATGGAGGAGTGTATTATTTAAAATCCCCATGTTTGTGGAAGTTTCTTTTTGTTATTGGTTTCTAACATCACTCCATTTTGATCAAAGAACATAGTTTGTATGATTTAAGTCCTTTTAAATTTATTGAGGTTTGTTTTATGGTCTGGCACATTGTCTAGAAGATGTTCCAGGCATACTTGAAAAGAATGTATATCTTTCTGTTCTTGGTTGGAGTGCTCTTGGTTAGGTCTATTAGGTTGTTACTGTTCATGTGCTGTATTTACTTGTGGATCAGTTTTCTAGTTGTCTTATCTATTATTAAAAGTGGGCCATTGAAAGCTCCAATTATTATTTTTGACTTGTCTGCTTCTTCCTTCCATTTTCTCAATTTTTGCTTCATGTATTTTGGAGCTTCATAATTAGGTGCATTTATATTTGTAATTGTTATGTCTTCCTGATGGATAGTTTTTCATACATATTCCTTGGTTATCTATTAAACATTTGTTTTAATATTTTGTTCTAATATTAATACAGGTTCCCTGGCTTTCTTAAAATTGTTGTTTTCATGATATAACTCTCATTCTTTTATTTTCAACCTATTTGTGTCTTCCTTAAATGTTTCATAGAATTCACATCCAAAAATATTTTGGCCTGGACTTGTTTCTGTGGGAAGTTTTTTAAATTACTAATTCAAACTCTTAAATGTTATAGATCTGTTCATAATTTTGGAATCTTCTTGAGGCAATTTTAGTAGTTTGCATTTTCTAATAATTTGTATATTTTAGATATTTCATAGAAATGCAAATCTAAACTACGGCTCCTGTATAGAACATGTACTTGGGTCTATTGATTTTTCAAAGCACTCTGGCAGTCTCCACCTTTTGTTTTGATTGCTGAATACATTTTCATTTAATGTTATTATTGATACAGGTGAATTTATGCCTGTCCATGTAACCTTGCCTTTGTATCTCATGGGTTTTTGTTTTTGTTGTTGTTGTTCTTTTAATGCTCCTTTACTGTTTTTCATTAGGTGAATATTTTAGAGTGTGCTAATTTAGTTCCTTTAATTTTTTTACTCATTATTTTTTAACTATTTTCTTAGTGATTGCACCAGGACTCATCAAATACATCTTAACTTATTAGTGTCTACTGAGATTTATATTTACTTAATTCCAGTGAGAAACAGAGAGTCTTATTCTATATAGTTTTATTACATCTTCTTTATGTGTTATCTTTGACATAATTATTACATGCACTTACATTAGAATCCCAAAATACATTACTATAATTATTACTATAAAGTGTTGTATCTATTTTGAAAACGGAGAGAAGAAAGCAAAGCAATCTACATTTATGATTGTGTTATATTAATTTTGTTTCTTTTTTCTGATTTTTTTTTTATTTGGTCTTTTGGATTTAGTTACTGACTGGCATAGTTTACACTGATAAACTTTGATTGCTATGAACACATATATTTCTGTATATTACACAATCAACAATATTCTTGTATGTATATTATCTGATTTTTAAATCAGTTAAGTGAAAAAGGGAGAAATATGAATGGATCATCTTTCATATTTACATAATGGCTTATCCATTGTTGTTTTTTTGTGGATTTTAATTACTATATTTAGTTACTTGCTGACAGCCTAGAGAAGTTCATTTTATATTTCTTATAAGTCAGGTCTGCTAGTAACTAACTCTACCAGTTTTGTTTAATCTGGGAATATCTTTGCTTTGCCTTAATATTTTTTAAGTTTGTAAGTATGATGTATTTTTGAGAAGTAATTATAAAGTTTTATTCAATTATTTTTAGAAAAATCACTTACTTGAAAATTTATTTATGAATTATGTTCTAATTTGGTTAAACCTGGCATGGATACTTTTTGTTTGTTTGTTTCAAGTTATTATTTAAATTCAAGTTAGTTAACATATAGTGTAATAGTTTCAGGAGTAGAATTTAGTGATTCAACATTTCCACACAACACCTGGTGCTCATCACAAGTGCCCTCCTTAATTACTTGCTTTACCCATCCCCCTGCCCACCTCCCCTCCAGTAATCCCGTTTGTTCTCTATAGTTAAACATCTGTTTCTTGGTTTGTCTCTCTCACTTTTTTCCTAAGATCATTTGCTTTGTTTCTTAAATTCTGCATATAAGTGAAATCACATGGTATTTGTCTTTCCCTGCCTCACTTATTTTATTTAGATAATACTCTCTAGCTCCATCCACATCATTGGGAAAGGCAAGGTTTCATTCTTTTTATGGCTTAGTAATATCCCATTGTGTGTGTGTGTGTGTATGTGTGTGTGTGTGTGTATGACAACTCTTCCTTATCCTTTTATCAGTTGATGGACACTTGGGCTCTTTCCATAACTTGGCTGTTGTTGATAATGCTGCTGTAAATATCAGGGTGCACATATCTCCTTGAATTAGTATTTTTATATTGTTACAGTAAATAGCTAGTAGTGCAATTGCTGGGTAGGGTAGTTCTATCTTTAACTTTTTGGGGAACCTCCATACTGTTTTCCAGAGTTTGCACCAGTTTGCATTCCCACCAACAGTGCAGGAGGGGTTCCTCTTTCTCCGCTTCCTTGCCAACACCTGTTGTTGGTTTTAGCCATTCTGACAGATGTGAGGTGCTATCTCATTGTAGTTTTGAATGTTGTGCTGGCTATAACATTCTTGGTATATTTTTTTTCTTTAATTTTTAAAATATACAATTGTACTCTCTTCTGGCCTCCCTATTTCTGATGAGGCATCAGCTGTTAATTTCATTGGGGGTCCATTATTCTTGATAAGCCAGTTATTAATTTATTTTTTGTTTTGTTTTTCAAAATTGTTCTTTTTCTTTGATTTTTGTCTTTTTACCATAATGTGTTATTATTTTTCTTTAATATTCGATTCAGAAGCTTCCTGTTAGGAATCCTTAATCATCACACTATACTTTGGATTGTTACCCTTTAAGTCTGTTATGCCCACTTTGTGAACCCCACTGATCTCTTACTTGAAAATTCATTGTTTTCTCGGTCACATATTCTCTTTCTGTCTTATTTATGTTTTATTTCATTTTTGTATTTATTTATTTATTTATTTGAGTGAGAGAGAGTATGTGCAAGCAGGAGAAAGGGGCAGACAGAGAGAAAATCTTTGTTTTTTTAAGTTTATTTATTTATTTGAGAGAGCAAGAAAACTGCGGAGGGGCAGAGAAAGAGGGAGAGAGAGAATTCCAAAGCATGGAGCATGTTGTGGGGCTTGAAGAAACCCACAAACCATGAGATCATGACTTGTGCCAAAACCAAGAGTCTGAGGCTTAAATGACTGAGCCACCCAGGCGCCCTGAGAAAGAGAATTCTAAGCAGGCTCAATGTTCAGCACGGAGCCTGATGTGGGGCCTCATCCCAGGACACTGAGATCACAACCTGAGCTGACATCAAGAGTTAGATACTCAACCAACTGAGCCACCCAGGTGCCCCTAGGCTTTATTTTAAAGGAAGTTCTTGGGGCACCTGGTTGGCTCAGTCAGTTAAGTGTCTGACTTCGCCCAGGTCATGGTCTTAGAATTCATGAGTTTTAACCCCACATTGGGCATTTTCTATCAGCACCAAGCCCCCTTCACATTCCCCCTATTTCTCTCTCTCCCTCTCCCTCTCTTTCTTCTTCTTTGTCTATCTCTCTCTCTCCAAAATAAATCAACAACGGCAAAAAAGAGTTCTTTGAGTACATTTCTATTACATTCAGTGTGGAAGCTAAAATGTTTGCATCCATGTTTGTTTCAACATATATTACTGACAACTTATTAACCTGGCAATTGCCCTCCGATTACATCTCCTTTTCTCTTCTAAAGTAACCACCACCTTGAGTTTTATGTTAATAATTTTCTTGTTGCTTTTATAAGTTTAGCATCTATATAAATGTTCTTAAGCAATGTATTGTTTCTTAAACATTACTTTAAACACTATATAAGTGCTATAATGCTCAGTGAATTTTTCTGCAGCTTTTTAAACTCAACATTGTGACTTTTAAATATACCCATGTAGGTGTGTGTGACTTTCTTCCTTATGTACTGATGTATACTATTCCATTTTATAACTTTATCGTTATGTATTAATTGTAAAATCAATAGAGACTTTTCCAAGCTTCATCATTATAAAAATTGGTGCTTTGAATAATGAAAAATGTTTTACTGTTTTCCAGTGCACATATTTAAGAATTCCTTAAGTTTTATTTTCATGAGTAAAGTTGTTGGGACATAAAGTTATAGTCATATTAAACTTTAGTAGGTATCTTAGCCAGGGCTTCTCTGAAAAATCAGAGCCTGAAGCAATGATTACAATATTAACATTTAATGGGAGATGTGCTAGCCCTGGACAGTTATGGTAAAGCCAAAAGGAGAGTGAGGTGTAGAATGATGACAAGCCTTACATTCTCTGTTGTCTACTGCTTTTAAAATATAATAGGGGCACCCTGGGTGGCTCAGTAAGTTAAGCATCTGACTTGAGCTCAAGTCATGATCTCACGGTTCACCAGTTCAAGCCCATGTCGGGCTCCGTGCTGACAGCTTAGAGCCAGGAGCCTGCTTCAAATTCTGTGTCTCCCTCTCTCTCTGCCCCTCCCCTGCTCGTTTCTGTCTCTCAAAAATGAATAAACATTTAAAAAACCTTTTTAAAAAATTTGTATTCATTTTTGAGAGGGACAGAGACAGAATGTGAGTGGGTTAGGGGCAAAGAGAGAGGGAGACACTGAATCTGAAGCAGGATCCAGGCTCCGAGCTGGCAACATAGAGCCCAGCGCAGGGCTCCAACTCACGAGCTATGAGATCATAACCTGAGCTGAAGTTGGACGCTCAACTGGGTGAGCCACCCAGGCGCCCCCCCAATTTTTTAAAAAATGTAACAAAAATTTATAGCAAGTGTTTTAATGTGTTCCCTGCAAATTATCTAGAAATGTTTAAAAGAGAACTTGAGAGTATACTTGTTAACACTGTGACCATGAAAAATGTGTCTGTTGTTTCACAATCTCATCAATACATTTTTAAAAATTACCTTTGAATTATTTTTTTAATCTGGTGAGCATAACAATTTCTCATTATCACTTAACTTGGCTTTAGTATTACCATACATGTCATATAATATATATATATATATATATATATATATATAATATACCATATATCACATACCTTTCATGTATCATATCTATATCACACACACACACACTATATATATATATATATATATAGTGTGTATATATATATATATATATATATATATATATATCTCACAACTTCTTTATCCATTCATCTGTTGATGAACACCTAGGTTGGTTCCATCTTAGCTATTGTAAAAATATACCACATTAAACATAGGGGTACATATATATTTTTGAATTAGTGTTCTTGCTTTCCTCGGGTAAATACCCAGTATTGGAATCAGTGGGCCATATAGTATTTCCATTTTTAGTTTTTTGAGGAATTTCAATAGAGGATGCATCAATTTATACTTCTACCAACAGTTCATGAAGATTCCCTTTTCTCCACATCCTCACCAACACTTGCTATTTCTTGTCTTTTTGATGCTAAACATTCTGACTCACTGTGGTTTTGATTTGCATTTCCTTGATGATTAGTGATGTGGAGCATCTTTTCATGTGTCTATTGTCCATATGTATGTCTTCTTGGGAAAAATGTCCATTCAGGTCCTCTTCCCATTCTTTAATCAGACTATTTACTTTTTTGGTGTTCAGTTGTATGTGTTCTTTGTATTTTTCTGATATTAACCCCTTACCAGATATATCATTTGCAAATATTTTCTTCCATTATGTAGATTGCCTTTTTGTTGCATTGATGGTTTCCTTTGCTCTGCAATAGATTTTCTTTTAGTTTGCAAAAGTCCCAGAGATTACTACCTATGTTTCTTTAAGACTTTTAGGACTTTAGGACTTTTAGGACTTCATGTCCCATATTTAGTTAGGTCTTTAATCCATTTTGAGTTTATTTTTGTGTATAGTGTAAGAAATTGGCCCAGTTTCATTCTTTTGCATATATATGTCCAGTTTTTCCAACATTACTTATTGAAGAGATTGTTTTATCCCCATTGCATATTTTTGCCTCCTTGTCAAAGAATAATGGGCCACATAAGCATGGGTTTATTTCTGGGCTCTCAATTCTATTCCACTGATCTAAGTATCTACTTTTGTGCCATCACATACTGTTTTGGTGACTATAGTTTTGTAGCATAGTTTGAAAAAAATTATTATTTATTTTGAGACAGAAAGAGTATACGTGAGGGAGGGGTGAGAGAAAAGGAGACAGAGAATCCCAAGCAGGCTCCACAAGGTCAGTGCACGAGCCCAGTGCGAGGCCCCAACTTAAAAAGTCTTGAAATCATGACCTGAGCAGAAATCAAGAGTCAGGCACTTAACCAACTGAGCCAGGTGCCCCAATAGTACAGTATGAAATATGTGAGTAATTTTCCCTAGTTTGTGAAAGAAGTCATTACAACTTATAATTTCCTATGTTTAAAGAAACTTATTATTTTAATACATATACATTAAGTTTTCTTTATCATAGAAATCACATGTATAGCACACATAACCAGCATAAGTAGAGGAAATTTTCTCTTTTCTAGGAATCTGTTCTGATTTTCATGGCTATTTGACTCACTTGGATTAACTTCCTTGTTTTACTGCCAAACCAAAACAGTTTTATTTAATTTTCAGTCTGCACACCTCCAGCTTGAGTTAACTAAATGTCTAATCACAATTTCTGAGGATAAAGTAGCATATCTGTGAAAGGATATATCATCTCACAAAGCAAAATCTCTATTATATTTGTATCAGGTTAATAATCTTTCAATTTAAATCTGGTGTTTTAGGATCTCTTAATGATCTGACCTCCTTTATATATTGAAGGATTATATCTGAATATCATGGTGTATTCATAGTACATTAATTCTTATAATCTTTTATAATCTATATAAATTTATAATTTATAATCTTTATGAATTTTCCAAACCAAATAATATTTAGTACTTGAATAAATTTTTAATCTAGTATATAAAACAGATGCCTTGTTACAGAGCTACTAAGCAGCTCTATTCTTGATAATAAAAATAATGTTAATATAAGTAACACTCTCAGTTAGGAAAATGAAAGTTTGCAGATCAAATTCCCATTTGAACAAATCATCTACCTTTTCTTTGTTTCTTTTTTTAACATTGCTAGTTACTGGATTAAGAAAAGAAGCCATGATATGATAAATGAACTTATTTAAAAAGTCTAAAGATGCAATTAAAAAAAACACAAAAGCTAACATATGACTCTGATAAATATAAAACGTACTGAAGGCAATGTAGGAAATTGTGTTCATAGAATTTTTACTTTAAAGGAGAAATAGACTGAAACAGACACTTATGTTAATTTTAAAGTTTTAAAAATATGCAGTGCTACACAAAAAATTGTAATATGATTATTCAGTACCAACACGAAGACTGTTAACATTTTATTTTGAACTTTAACTTGTACCCAAATTTTCTGTTTATGGGTATGTGATTAATTTGATAATGTGGGAAAATCTTAAAAGAAAACGAACTAATAATTTAATTTAAATATATGTATATCTACAACTATGCATCTATAGATGTAAATGCATATCTGTATATATATCCATGGCTATATCTTGCAGGTTTCAGAGAATTAAGATTAATAACCAAAATTACTCTCTAAAACATTCCACTTATTTTCAGAAAAATATATGAACATAAAATAAAAATATTATATAATAGCTTTTCTTTTGGCCAGTATGTTCCAACATATAGTAGGCCATGGAAATTACCAGAAATGATCTAGGAATATATCCTTTTATATTTTTACCTTTATCTTCATTTATTCTAAAAATTGTACTTGATTAATTATTTGTTCCATGTTTTTATTTCAAGAAGACTATTTTGAGATAAGCTAGTATCCCTACATTTTACTATTTATTTTTAAATTTTTAAATGTTTATGTAGTTTTGAGAAGGGGGGAGAGGGGGAAGGGTAGAGAGAGAGGGAGACACACAATCTAAAGCCAACTCCAGGCTCTGAGCTGTCAGCACAGAGCCCATGCGGGGCTCGAACCCACAAACTGTGAGATCATGACCTGAGCCGAAGTCGGATGTTTAACCAACTAAGCCACCCAGGTGTCCCAATGAATTCTTAAATCCATGGTGGAAAATCAATAAAAAAAAAAAGACATTTCTATTGGTTGCTAACAATTTATTTAAAAAGTCACTCACAGTATCACAAGAAATGTGAAATGGCAGGAATTCACAAAAGTCACTGAACACTCTTAAAACACTCTTAAAAGTCACTGAAGTGATTACTGTTTAACAAATAACTATCACTACAAAAAAGTAGGTGTATATTATAATATATATTAAAAATATTTGTTAAAAATACTTGGATTTTTGTTAATTGGATTTTTTATGATCCCTCCTGCCTTTACCTTAAATTTTGAGTAATATTTAACTTGAGACTTTTTTAAGAGAAAGAAAAGAGATAAATCCACTAGTGTATTTAAACTATGGTTAGTTAAATACAAGAAAACTCCTGGCAAATCATAGCCATCTCAGAGAAGCAAAACAGTTTAGATTCATTAGCCAAGTGCATTTTGTGCTGGGGCTGAGAGGGTGCTTTACCAAAGATGCAACTAGAAAGAAAAAGAGTACATAGTTTAGTCATTTTGTCTTTTCTCTCTCCCTATATCCTCCCGCATTCTTTTCTCTTTCTACTGACGATGTTATTTTACGAATTGCTCTTTTTTTAATTTTTTAATTTTTACTTTTAAAGTTAATTTATTTTGAGAGAGAGAGATAGAAAGAGAGAGAGAGAATCCTAAACAGGCTCTGTACTATCAGTGCACTATCAGTGCAGAGCCTGTCATGGGCTTGAACTCGCAGTGAGATCATGACCCCAACCAAAATCACGAGTCTTGAGGCTTAACCAGCTGAGTTACCATAGTGCCCCATGCATGGCTTTTTTAAAATGCAGTGCTCACACTTGGCCATGGTTCCCTAGATAAAATTTTCATAGTGTAAAATGAAACTAGTTTTGAATCCTGGAGATAATATGAATAGTGGCTACCATATGTACTGTTTATTGAATTCCTACCAATTGACAGACTCTATATTAGAAACATTTATTGACTGTACAGTCAAAGTCACTTAACACTGTGGTGGGTTGGAAACAAAATTTTGATTGCTTAAATACAAGCAATACTCATGCTCTTTTGTGTATATCAGAGACCCAGAATATGTAACAGTCTCTTCAAAACACACATCTATTGGGGCGCCTGGGTGGCGCAGTCGGTTAAGCGTCCGACTTCAGCCAGGTCACGATCTCGTGGTCCGTGAGTTCGAGCCCCGCGTCAGGCTCTGGGCCGATGGCTCGGAGCCTGGAGCCTGTTTCCGATTCTGTGTCTCCCTCTCTCTCTGCCCCTCCCCCGTTCATGCTCTGTCTCTCTCTGTCCCAAAAATAAATAAAAAAAAAAAAAAACGTTGAAAGAAAACACACATCTATGAATGAAAATAACACGTATACATAGCACAGGGTACACAACATAGATTGAGGAGGGACTCTCCATTCTGTTGCTACTAGGTCTTCAGCCCTTTGCCTAAGTAATAGCCGTGATATCCAGTGTTTCTAATTACTTTTGCAGTCAAGAAATTTTTGTTCATATATATCTAATTTTTTAGAGTTAGTCTACTTTTTCTTAATTTTCAAGATATCAGTGATTAAACACAGTGTCTCATTAAATATATCAAAATATTACAAGGCTATGCTTAGGTTAACATATGTGGCTTGAAACATTTTTATTAAAAAGAAAAATAGAATACATCTTCATCAATTAGATTATTCAGTAAAACAACCTACAAAATGAACAATGATGCAGCCCTGAGGCAAATATAAAGTTTTAGTATTTATTAGATTCTCTAGACAATTTAAGTAAGAATATTTGAATAAATACAATTAAAATTTTAAAAAATTCAGATAAACAAAAGTTGAGAATGGGGGAAATAGATGAACACAAGTGTAGCAAAGCTATTTTCTTTTTCCCCCCAAGTTTTTATTTAAATTCCAATTAGTTAATATACAGTACAATATTAGTTTCAGGTGTAGAATTTAGTAATTCATCACTCTCATACAACACTCATAGAGCTATTTTCATATCAAGGACACACATGTAATCAAATTCTTATATGCTAAGTATTTTGAAAGTCTTGACATGTAACTTCTAGGTAAATAAACTAACATATTGATATAAGAAGTATGTAAGGTGATAGATTTGTTAATTAACTCAATGTAGGGAATACTTTTACAAGGTATACATATATCAAATTATAACATTGTACACTTTAAATATTTTATAATTTTATGTGTCAATTGTACTTCAATAAGGCAGGTAGGGGGAGAGGGAAGCAATAAAACGACTGACATACTTGAAAGTCAATTGTACTTTTACTGTAACTTTTGTTTTCATAAGGAAAATTCAAGTAGTTTAAAACTTTAAATTCCTACATTTTCCAATATTTATTGGAAATAATAATGATCCAGAATTATTTGTACCATATAAAAATTTTATATAATTTCAAGAAACACATGATTCAATACTAGTGCTTTTGAAGTATATTCAAATAAAAGGAATATTGGAAAACCTGGAAAATTGATAAATTTACTTAAAACTTATTTTTCAGGTGAAATACAAGGATTACAAAAAAGTAGATAAATCACTTAAAAATATATCAGTAAAATTTTCAAATAATTACTTCAAATATATACTTTCAGATAATAGTACATATATAAATGTATCAAATATATTCTTCAAAATTATATATTGCAATGTATTAAAAGACTAATAATACGGCAAAGAAGGTGATGTTAATTTTTGCTTAGGATTGGAGGAGTAACTTAATATTAGAAAGTATTTTTAAAATTTCACTTCTTTTGAGAAAAATATGATTAGCATGACAAGTGCTATATGTGCATATAATTACATTGAACTATCTCTTTAGTGATTTAATGGGAATCACTAACAGCAACTTTGCCTCATGATCAAGTAATTCAGACATCTTCATGCTGAGGGTTAAAACCACCTAAATCAACCTCATGTAGTTACTGAGACTGAGAACTGTGACCTGTCAGCATAGCTTAACTTACTTTATTCCAAGAAAGCATTGTCGTGGGTGATAACAATGTAAACCAATATATAAAATCTACTTCATGAACCTCCTTTGAATACATTTATCCAGACACCATTTACTCATCTGAGAAAACGGTTCTAAATTATTCATGTGAATAAGTATTTCTCTTTTTAAAATTTGCTTCAATGCCCTCACCTCCCTTGTTCAACAATTTTTACTGTATCTTGAATTTCTTCCAGTCCAAATCAGACTCTTGCCATGAAAGTCTCACTCTAAACTACTTAGGCTAAGAGCCCCAAATTCTATTTTCCACTTAATTTCCACTGTTTTTTTTTTTTTCTTTTCGGAGATACCAATGAAAATTTGTTAAGATAGTGTTTGTTCTTTTTAATGGCTTACAAGTTTTACTTGACCAAATGTTTGTGTTTTTTTTTGTTGTTGTTGTTGTTGTTTTTTGCTGGTAGTCTTTGGGTGGGGAGGGTTGACACTTGTTAGGTCTCATGAAGATTCCTTCACCATATTCAGAGCTCTTGACATGAAAACATTGCCTTCCTACGTACCTCTTTTTTTCCTCCAGTTTTATTGAGGTTTGGTTGACAAAAATTGTGTGTGTTTAACGTGTACAACATGATGTTTTGATATAACTATATAATGGGATCACCACAATCGAGCTTATCCACATATATATCACCTCACATAGTTACTTTGTGTGTGTGTGTGTGTGTGTGTGTGTGTGTGTGTGTGTGTGCTGAGAATGCTTAACATTTAATGCCTTAGAAAATTTCAAGTATATTCTACAGTATTTTTAACTATAGCCACCATATTGTGTATTGTCTCCAGAACTTACTGATCATAAATCAATAAAACTTTGTGTCATTTGACCAACATCTCCCCATTTACCCCACTCCATAGCCCCTGGTAACCCACCATTCTACTCTCTGTTTTTAGGAATTCAATTTCTTTTAGATTCCACGTGTAAATGAGATTATACAGTATATGCCTTTCTGTATCTAGCTTATTTCACTTAGAATAATGTGCTCCAGTTTCATCCATGTCACAAATGTCAGGATTTCCTTTTTATTTTATTTTATTTATTTTATTTTTTTTAATGTTTTATTTATTTTTGAGACAGAGAGAGACAGAGCATGAACAGGGGAGGGGCAGAGAGAGAGGGAGACACAGAATCTGAAGCAGGCTCCAGGCTTTGAGCTGTCAGCACAGAGCCCGACGCGGGGCTCAAACTCATGAACCCTGAGATCATGACCTGAACCGAAGTCGGACGCTTAACTGACTGAGTCACCCAGGCACTCCAGGAGTTCCTTATTTTTAAACACTTCATTATAGGAGAACCTGGGTGGCTCAGTTGGTTAAATTTCCAACTCCTGATTTCACCTCAGGTTATGATCTCACAGTCATGAGATTAAGCCCTGCAATGCTCACACATGGGCACTCTCTCTATCCCTAAAAATAAATAAATAAATAAATAAATAAATAAATAAATATTCCATTATGTATTCTATTTTGTGTGTGTATATATATGGGGATGTGTGTGTACATATATATGTATATGTATATGTATATGTATATGTATATGTATATACATATATATATTATATATATATATACATATATATAATATTGTATTTTCTTTTTTCATTCATCCACTGACAGATACTTAGGTTTTTCTATATCTTGGCTGCTGTAAATAGTGCCACAATGAATATGGAATTGCAGGTAACTCCTCAAGATCCTGATTTTATTTATTTTGGTATATACCCAGATGCAAAATTGTTGGATCATATAATAGTTCTATTTACAATTTTTTTTAATTTTTAAACTTTTTTTCATTTAAAAACATTTTTTTTAACGTTTATTTATTTTTGAGACAGAGAGAGACAGAGCATGAACGGGGGAGGGTCAGAGAGAGAGAGGGAGACACACAATGGGAAACAGGCTCCAGGCTCTGAGCTGTCAGCATAGAGCCTGACGCGGGGCTCGAACTCATGGACCACGAGATCATGACCTGAGCCGAAGTCGGACGCGTAACCGACCGAGCCACCCAGGCGCCCCTAAACTTTTTTTCATTTTAGACAGAGAGAGAGAGAACACGATCTGGGAGAAGGGCAGAGAGAGAGAGAGAGAGACAGTGTATGCAAGTGGGGAAGGGACAGAGAAAGAGGGATAGAGGGACTCCCAAGCAGGCTCCATGCTCAGTGCAGTCTATCACAGGGCTCAGTCCCCTAACCCTGGGATCACGACCTGAGTTGCAATCAAGAATTAGATGCTCAACAGACTAAGCAATCCAGGCACCCCTATTTCTAATTTTTTGAGGAAACACCATACTAGCTTCCACAATGTCTGTACAAATTTACATTTCTACCAACAGTGTACAAGTGCTTCCTTTTCTTCACACATTCACCAACACATGCTATATCATCTTGTCCTTTTGATAATGGCCATCCTAAAAACGCAAGGTGTGATATCTCAATGTGGTTTGATTTGTACTTCCCTGATGACTAGAGATGTTGAGCATATTTCCATATATCTGTTGGCCCTATGTGTGTCTTCTTTTGAGAAATATCTATTCCAGCCCTTTGCCCTTTTTTTAAACTTTTTCTAAGGAGTTTTTGGCAGTCCTTATGTACTTTGAATACCAATTCCTTATCAGAGGTATGCTTTGTAAATATTTTCTTTCATTTCATAGATTGTCTCTTCACTCTATTGATTGTTTCTTTTGCTATGCAGAAGCTTTTCAGTTTGATGAAATTCTGCTTGTCCATTTCTGCTTTTTTTGCCCATACTATTGGGATCGTATCACAAAAATCATTGCCAAGACTAATGTCAAGAAGCTTTTCCTCTGTTTCTTTTAGTAGTTTTACAGTTTCGAGTCTCACATCTATGTCTTTAAGTCATTTTGAGCTGATTTTTGTTTACGGTGTGAAGTAAGAGTCCAATTTAATTCTTCTGCACGTGGATATCCAGTTTTCCCTACACCATGTATTTCAGAGACTCTCCTTTTCTCATTGTGTGTTCTTGGAAACTTTGTCAAATATTAATTAACTATAAGTGTGTGAATTAATTTTGGGGTTCTATTGGTCTATGTGTCTGTTTTTATGCCAGTACCATATTTCTTTGATTAATGTATCTTTGGGGCACCTGGGTGGCTCAGTTGGTTAAGCCTTTGACTTGAGTTTAGGTCAAGATCTTATGGTTCATGAGTTCCAGCTGTGCTGACAGCTTGGAGCCTTGAACGTATTTCAGATTCTGTGTCTCCCCCTCTCTCTCCCCCTCCACCACTTGCATTCTGTCTGTCTCTCTCTGTCAAAAATAAATACACATTTAAAAATGATAAATGTATCTTTGTAACATAATTTGAAATTGGAAAGAGTGATACCTCCAAGTTTGTTCTTTCTTTAAAAAAGTTTATTTATTTTGAGAGAGAGAGAGAGCACATGAGTGAGTGCGGGAGGGGCAGAGAGAGAGAGAGAGAGAGAGAGAGAAGAATCTCAAGTAGGTTTGGCGCTGACAGTAGAGCCGGACTTGGGGCTCGAACTCATGAACATGAGATCGTGACCTGAGGTGAGATCATGACCTGAGCCGAAATCCAGAGTCAGACACTTAACCAACTGAGCCACATAGGTGTCACTCCAGGTTTGTTCTTCTTGCTCCAAATTGCTTTAGCTATTTGGGGTCTTCAATGGTTCCATTTGAATTTTAGGATTGTATTTTCTATTTCTGTGAAAAAATGTCATTGGAATTTTGACAGGGATTGCATTTAATCCGTAGATCACTTTGGGGAGTATGGACATTTTGACAGTATTAATTATTCCAATTTCTTAGGCTCTGTAAATTTCTCACACCGGGGTCCCCTTTTCCTGAGAAATAACTCTTCACACCTTGTACTAGTTTTTATAATACTCCTGTACTTTCAGTGAGGAAATCCAATGGAAGAAATTTGTTAAGAACCTCAGGGCTATAAACAAAATAGTCAATATTTACTTGCCTGTGGTATTGAATTCAAATACTATTTTGTAGTCAGGATCACTTGAGGCTGTATATTTTACAGTTGCAATCATGTGTTGTGCTTACTTTAGTGACCCTTTAGATCAAGAGAGCTAATACCTGCTCATTATTTCCTAGGAAGTCACAATATTTCTAAAACTTCAATCTCAGAGGTTGACTAAGTCTCTTATTTCTTACAAGCCACTAATGAGGAACTCAAACATCTTGTAACTCTACATTTATCCAGTATGTGAATGATCAATTGCTATTTTTTAAAGGTGAAGTAAACTCTAAGATGGATTCCATTTACCTATTTACTATTTTATTTCAGAGAGACATAAGGTTTAAACAAAAATAGATACAATCTTCTAAAAAAAATAGATAATTCATGTGAAGAAGGCAACTTCCTCAATCTGGACAGACTATATGCCATTTAAAGTTTTCCCAGGCTAATCATTAGAATCAATTAAAAGTATTTGTAGGATTTATTAACTACTACAACAAATAGTTTCTCAACTTCTCTGATGTTTCTTCAGTTCTGAAACTACTTGATGATCAAAACATGAGCAGATATTTTCAGATTTAAAATAAACTCTTCAGTACCTTTCTTCTCCGAGCCTAGCTAATTATCATAAATCTTTCCACCTATACACACATGAACAACCTGGACAATTGATTTAACCTCACAGAAATCATCAGAGACCAGTAGGTTACTAAAACCTCTCTCCTGACCTGGTGTCCATAGCCAGCTAATAATATCTGAGGACAAAAGCATGTTTATCTTCCCAGGATAGAGATTCAGGGACTGAAGAAATATGGTAACTCAAGTAAAGGAAATGTTGATGTTTGGGGCTGCTTTTATTTTTTTAAATATTTTATTTTTGTCTTAAGTTGACATTGAAAAGCATCTCATCTCCTAGAAATTTCGATTGTACTTATTCATATATAGTGATATATTAGTGGTGACTCAAGATGCTTTATGGAACAGTGATTAAATTGATATTTAAAATTGTGCTTTGTTGGGGCGCCTGGGTGGCGCAGTCGGTTAGGCGTCCGACTTCAGCCAGGTCACGATCTCGCGGTCCGTGAGTTCGAGCCCCGCGTCAGGCTCTGGGCTGATGGCTCGGAGCCTGGAGCCTGTTTCTGATTCTGTGTCTCCCTCTCTCTCTGCCCCTCCCCCGTTCATGCTCTGTCTCTCTCTGTCCCAAAAATAAAAAATAAAAAAAAATGTTGAAAAAAAAAATTTTAAAATTGTGCTTTGTAAGCTGGTGCACACTTCTAAGGGTTTTTTTTTTTTTTTTTTTTATTTTTTAATATATGAAATTTACTGTCAAATTGGTTTCCTTACAACACCCAGTGCTCATCCCAAAAGGTGCCCTCCTCAATACCCATCACCCACCCTGCCCTCCCTCCCACCCCCCATCAACCCTCAGTTTGTTCTCAGTTTTTAACAGTCTCTTATGCTTTGGCTCTCTCCCACTCTAACCTCTTTTTTTTTTTTTTCCCTTCCCCTCCCCCATGGGTTTCTGTTACGTTTCTCAGGATCCACATAAGAGTGAAACCATATGGTATCTGTCTTTCTCTGTATGGCTTATTTCACTTAGCATCACACTCTCCAGTTCCATCCACGTTGCTACAAAAGGCCATATTTCATTCTTTCTCATTGCCACGTAGTATTCCATTGTGTATATAAACCACAATTTCTCTATCCATTCATCAGTTGATGGACATTTAGGCTCTTTCCATAATTTGGCGATTGTTGAGAGTGCTGCTATAAACATTGGGGTACAAGTGCCCCTATGCATCAGTACTCCTGTATCCCTTGGATAAATTCCTAGCAGTGCTATTGCTGGGTCATAGGGTAGGTCTATTTTTAATTTTCTGAGGAACCTCCACACTGCTTTCCAGAGCGGCTGCACCAATTTGCATTCCCACCAACAGTGCAAGAGGGTTCCCGTCTCTCCACATCCTCTCCAGCATCTATAGTCTCCTGATTTCTTCATTTTGGCCACTCTGACTGGCGTGAGGTGGTATCTGAGTGTGGTTTTGATTTGTATTTCCCTGATGAGGAGCGACGTTGAGCATCTTTTCATGTGCCTGTTGGCCATCCGGATGTCTTCTTTAGAGAAGTGTCTATTCATGTTTTCTGCCCATTTCTTCACTGGGTTATTTGTTTTTCGGGTGTGGAGTTTGATGAGCTCTTTATAGATTTTGGATACTAGCCCTTTGTCCGATGTGTCATTTGCAAATATCTTTTCCCATTCCGTTGGTTGCCTTTTAGTTTTGTTGGTTGTTTCCTTTGCTGTGCAGAAGCTTTTTATCTTCATAAGGTCCCAGTAATTCACTTTTGCTTTTAATTCCCTTGCCTTTGGGGATGTGCCGAGTAAGAGATTGCTACGGCTGAGGTCAGAGAGGTCTTTTCCTGCTTTCTCCTCTAAGGTTTTGATGGTTTCCTGTCTCACATTCAGGTCCTTTATCCATTTTGAGTTTATTTTTGTGAATGGTGTGAGAAAGTGGTCTAGTTTCAACCTTCTGCATGTTGCTGTCCAGTTCTCCCAGCACCATTTGTTAAAGAGACTGTCTTTTTTCCATTGGATGTTCTTTCCTGCTTTGTCAAAAATGAGTTGGCCATACGTTTGTGGGTCTAGTTCTGGGGTTTCTATTCGATTCCATTGGTCTATGTGTCTGTTTTTATGCCAATACCATGCTGTCTTGATGATGACAGCTTTGTAGTAGAGGCTAAAGTCTGGGATTGTGATGCCTCCTGCTTTGGTCTTCTTCTTCAAAATTACTTTGGCTATTCGGGGCCTTTTGTGGTTCCATATGAATTTTAGGATTGCTTGTTCTAGTTTCGAGAAGAATGCTGGTGCAATTTTGATTGGGATTGCATTGAATGTGTAGATAGCTTTGGGTAGTATTGACATTTTGACAATATTTATTCTTCCAATCCATGAGCAGGGAATGTCTTTCCATTTCTTTATATCTTCTTCAATTACCTGCATAAGCTTTCTATAGTTTTCAGCATACAGATCTTTTACATCTTTGGTTAGATTTATTCCTAGGTATTTTATGCTTCTTGGTGCAATTGTGAATGGGATCAGTTTCTTTATTTGTCTTTCTGTTGCTTCATTGTTAGTGTATAAGAATGCAACTGATTTCTGTACATTGATTTTGTATCCTGCAACTTTGCTGAATTCATGTATCAGTTCTAGCAGACTTTTGGTGGAGTCTATCGGATTTTCCATGTATAATATCATGTCATCTGCAAAAAGCGAAAGCTTGACTTCATCTTTGCCAATTTGGATGCCTTTGATTTCCTTTTGTTGTCTGATTGCTGATGCTAGAACTTCCAGCACTATATTAAACAGCAGCGGTGAGAGTGGGCATCCCTGTCGTGTTCCTGATCTCAGGGAAAAAGCTCTCAGTTTTTCCCCATTGAGGATGATGTTAGCTGTGGGCTTTTCATAAATGGCTTTTATGATCTTTAAGTATGTTCCTTCTATCCCGACTTTCTCCAGGGTTTTTATTAAGAAAGGGTGCTGGATTTTGTCAAAGGCCTTTTCTGCATCGATTGACAGGATCATATGGTTCTTCTCTTTTTTTTTGTTAATGTGATGTATCACGTTGATCGATTTGCGAATGTTGAACCAGCCCTGCATCCCAGGAATGAATCCCACTTGATCATGGTGAATAATTCTTTTTATATGCTGTTGAATTCGATTTGCTAGTATCTTATTGAGAATTTTTGCATCCATATTCATCAGAGATATTGGCCTGTAGTTCTCTTTTTTTACTGGGTCTCTGTCTGGTTTAGGAATCAAAGTAATACTGGCTTCATAGAATGAGTCTGGAAGTTTTCCTTCCCTTTCTATTTCTTGGAATAGCTTGAGAAGGATAGGTATTATCTCTGCTTTAAACGTCTGGTAGAACTCCCCTGGGAAGCCATCTGGTCCTGGACTCTTATTTGTTGGGAGATTTTTGATAACCGATTCAATTTCTTCGCTGGTTATGGGTCTGTTCAAGCTTTCTATTTCCTCCTGATTGAGTTTTGGAAGAGTGTGGGTGTTTAGGAATTTGTCCATTTCTTCCAGGTTGTCCAATTTGTTGGCATATAATTTTTCATAGTATTCCCTGATAATTGTTTGTATCTCTGAGGGATTGGTTGTAATCATTCCATTTTCATTCATGATTTTATCTATTTGGGTCATCTCCCTTTTCTTTTTGAGAAGCCTGGCTAGAGGTTTGTCAATTTTGTTTATATTTTCAAAAAAACAACTCTTGGTTTCGTTGATCTGCTCTACAGTTTTTTTAGATTCTATATTGTTTATTTCTGCTCTGATCTTTATGATTTCTCTTCTTCTGCTGGGTTTAGGCTGCCTTTGCTGTTCTGCTTCTATTTCCTTTAGGTGTGCTGTTAGATTTTGTATTTGGGATTTTTCTTGTTTCTTGAGATAGGCCTGGATTGCAATGTATTTTCCTCTCAGGACTGCCTTCGCTGCGTCCCAAAGCGTTTGGATTGTTGTATTTTCATTTTCGTTTGTTTCCATATATTTTTTAATTTCTTCTCTAATTGCCTGGTTGACCCACTCATTCGTTAGTAGGGTGTTCTTTAACCTCCATGCTTTTGGAGGTTTTCCAGACTTTTTCCTGTGGTTGATTTCAAGCTTCATAGCATTGTGGTCTGAAAGTATGCATGGTATAATTTCAATTCTTGTAAACTTATGAAGGGCTGTTTTGTGACCCAGTATATGATCTATCTTGGAGAATGTTCCATGTGCACTCGAGAAGAAAGTATATTCTGTTGCTTTGGGATGCAGAGTTCTAAATATATCTGTCAAGTCCATCTGATCCAATGTATCATTCAGGGCCCTTGTTTCTTTATTGACTGTGTGTCTAGATGATCTATCCATTTCTGTAAGTGGTGTGTTAAAGTCCCCTGCAATGACCACATTCTTATCAATAAGGTTGCTTATGTTTATGAGTAACTGTTTTATATATCTGGGGGTTCCGGTATTTGGCGCATAGACATTTATAATTGTTAGCTCTTCCTGATGGATAGACCCTGTAATTATTATATAATGCCCTTCTTCATCTCTTGTTACAGCCTTTAATTTAAAGTCTAGTTTGTCTGATATAAGTATGGCTACTCCAGCTTTCTTTTGGCTTCCAGTAGCATGATAAATAGTTCTCCATCCCCTCACTCTCAATCTAAAGGTGTCCTCAGATCTCAAATGAGTCTCTTGTAGACAGCAAATAGATGGGTCTTGTTTTTTTATCCATTCTGATACCCTATGTCTTTTGGTTGGCGCATTTAATCCATTTACATTCAGTGTTATTATAGAAAGATACAGGTTTAGAGTCATTGTGATGTCTGTATGTTTTATGCTTGTAGTGATGTCTCTGGTACTTTGTCTCACAGGATCCCCCTTAGGATCTCTTGTAGGGCTGGTTTCATGGTGACAAATTCCTTCAGTTTTTGTTTGTTTGGGAAGACCTTTATCTCTCCTTCTATTCTAAATGACAGACTTGCTGGATAAAGGATTCTCGGCTGCATATTTTTTCTGTTTAGCACACTGAAGATATCGTGCCAAGCCTTTCTGGCCTGCCAAGTTTCAAAGGAGAGATCAGTCACGAGTCTTATAGGTCTCCCTTTATATGTGAGGGCACGTTTATCCCTTGCTGCTTTCAGAATTTTCTCTTTATCCTTGTATTTTGCCAGTTTCACTATGATATGTCGTGCAGAAGATCGATTCAAGTTACGTATGAAGGGAGTTCTCTGTGCCTCTTGGATTTCAATGCCTTTTTCCTTCCCCAGTTCAGGGAAGTTCTCAACTATAATTTCTTCAAGTACCCCTTCAGCACCTTTCCCTCTCTCTTCCTCCTCTGGGATACCAATTATGCGTATATGATTTCTTTTTAGTGTATCACTTAGTTCTCTAATTTTCCCCTCATACTCCTGGATTTTTTTATCTCTCTTTCTTTCAGCTTCCTCTTTCTCCATAACTTTATCTTCTAGTTCACCTATTCTCTCCTCTGCCTCTTCAATCCGAGCCGTGGTGGTTTCCATTTTGTTTTGCATTTCGTTTAAAGCGTTTTTCAGCTCCTCGTGACTGTTCCTTAGTCCCTTGATCTCTGTAGCAAGAGATTCTCTGCTGTCCTGTATACTGTTTTCAAGCCCAGCGATTAATTTTATGACTATTATTCTAAATTCACTTTCTGTTATATTATTTAAATCCTTTTTGATCAGTTCATTAGCTGTTGTTATTTCCTGGAGATTCTTCTGAGGGGAATTCTTCCGTTTGGTCATTTTGGACAGTCCCTGGAGTGGTGAGGACCTGCAGGGCACTTCCCCCGTGCTGTGGTGTATAACTGGAGTTGGTGGGCGGGGCCGCAGTCCGACCTGATGTCTGCCCCCAGCCCACCGCTGGGGCCACAGTCAGACTGGTGTGTGCCTTCTCTTCCCCTCTTCTAGGGGCGGGATTCACCGTGGGGTGGTGTGGCCCGTCTGGTCTACTTGCACACTGCCAGGCTTGTGGTGCTGGGGAGCTGGCGTATTAGCTGGGGTGGGTAGGCAAGGTGCACGGGGGCGGGAGGGGCCGGCTTAGCTCGCTTCTCCTTAGGTGATCCGCTTCAGGAGGGGCCCTGTGGCAGCGGGAGGGAGTCAGATCCGCTGCCGGAGGTTTGGCTCCGCAGAAGCACAGAGTTGGGTGTTTGCGCGGAGCGAGCAAGTTCCCTGGCAGGAACTGGTTCTCTTTGGGATTTTGGCTGGGGGATGGGCGGGGGAGATGGCGCTGGCGAGCGCCTTTGTTCCCCGACAAGCTGAGCTCTGCCGTCCGGGGGCTCAGCAGCTCTCCCTCCCTTTGTCCTCCAGCCTTCCCGCTTTCTGAGCAGAGCTGTTAACTTCTGACCTCCCAGACGCTAAGTCGCGCTTGCTGTCGGAACACAGTCCGTCCGGCCCCTCCGCTTTTGCCAGCCCGACTCGGGGGCTCTGCTTGGCCAGCGAGCTGCCCCTCCGCCCCGGCTCCCTCCCGCCAGTCCGTGGAGTGCGCACCGCCTCGCCGCCCTTCCTACCCTCTTCCGTGGGCCTCTCGTCTGCGCTTGGCTCCGGAGACTCCGTTCTGCTAATCCTCTGGCGGTTTTCTGGGTTCTTTAGGCAGGTGTAGGTGGAATCTAAGTGATCAGCAGGACGCGCGGTGAGCCCAGCGTCCTCCTATGCCGCCATCTTCCCCAAAGCTCCCCACTTCTAAGGGTTTTATACAATTTCTACATAACAATTATCAAGCAGGAGACTTAAGGGAACACAAGAGCAAAATTTGTGACAGCTTATGGTAACAATAAGTTTGTTTTTTTTTTTTTGCTTTTTAATTCAAGTCATTCGCAGTATTTCAAGAAATATATCAGGCAATATAGAAGCGAGTAAAATATTTTTTTAAATTTCTGATGATCTCAAAAGATGGTCTTTCTGTTCCACTTTGTTGTTTTTATGTATATGTAATAAACATTCATGCTACAAGCTCTGAATTACATCCCTACTGAAGGAAACTCTGTCAAAGTGATACATAACAACTCACTATTTACAGCGGCTACAGATTAGGCCAAGAATATCATTTCCACATCATTGCTCTCAGCCAGCCAAAAATGGTGACAATAAATCTTCTTGCCTCACTTTAAAACCTCCCATAATGTCCAAAGTGCTAAACAGCACCAGTTTTACTTTTACTGAAGCCAGTTAAACTTTAAAAACAAAAATTAGGGGCGCCTGGGTGGCGCAGTCGGTTAAGCGTCCGACTTCAGCCAGGTCACGATCTCACGGTCTGTGAAGTTCGAGCCCCGCATCAGGCTCTGGGCTGATGGCTCAGAGCCTGGAGCCTGTTTCTGATTCTGTGTCTCCCTCTCTCTCTGTCCCTCCCCCGTTCATGCTCTGTCTCTCTCTGTCCCAAAAATAAATAAACGTTGAAAAAAAAAATTAAAAAAAAAATTAAAACAAAAATTAAAAAATAAAAAAGACTTAGGAAGAATTTGCAAATGAGCATTGCGAGCTTTCTAATTTTCAATTAAGAACTTCTCAATAATTTTGAATATGTCCATGCGTTTTTTTTTAAGTTTAAAGAGCTTTTTTACTTAGCACTATAAATAGCAAATCTAATATTAATAATGATAAAATCCTCATTAAGAACAATTTAAAAGAATTTTTAAAAGGTCATGCAAAATTTCAGTATTCTTGCAATATTTTCATCAAATAACCAGGATTCAGTAAATGTATTTGAGAGAAAATATTGTTTTCTGTAACATAAATGTCAATTCCTTGTCACAAGAATTTTAATATTATATATATAATATTATATATATATATATAATATATATATACACCAGAAGTTATAATAATAATCCTTTAGAAGAAATCCTAGTTTATTCAAGTCCAGTGGAAAAATTTATTAAATTTCACTGCTATTGTATATACACATATTTATGCAATATATGGGATTTTAAAGACATAGCTAGGTATGGGATGCAATATATGGGATTTTAAAGACATAGCTAGGTATATACTAGGACAGGTATTCCATTTTTATTTTAAACATATAACAACAGTGAAAATATGCAGCCACTATAGATTCTAAAGCAATATAAAAGTATTTGAAAATTAGCATGTTCTTTTTCAAAAACTAAAGGGCTTTTTATGTCTTTTATATTGTTTCTTCATCCTTTATATTATTTGAATTGATACACATACCTGCCAGCACTGAGTTTTAACATGGAACATTTTGATACTAATTAACTGTGAACAGAATATTTAAGTGCTTACTACAAAGTTCCCAGACTTTCACATAAAATGCTAACTAACAGCCACACTTCATTAAATATAAAAAAGTAAGCTTAAGACTTTCATCTTGATATGAAATATCGAACACTGACTAATCATGTAAAATGGTGTTATTTCACAGTGATTACAACATTTATAAAAAAGCAACTCAAGTAATGATGCAAATTAGAACAACTTTTGTTTTGGGAAGTTTTTTGTTTCGTCTTTTAATTTGCTCTCTGTTTCTCTTAGTTTGGAGAATTCTTTTGTAGTGGAAGTTTATTAAAAATTTCCATGAAAATGGCAAATACATTTTCCATGAAAATGGCAAATACGTTTTCCATGAAAATGGCAAATACTATATATATACGTGTGTATATATATATACACACATATATACACACGTATATATATACATATATATATATTCCTGAAAGAGAAACGATATATATATATATATATATATATATATATATATATATATATATATATATCAGATAAAATAACAGACTATTAGAGAAACTCATCTAATTTACCAGTTCTAAACAATTTCCTGCTTGGGCCAGCGATGACCCCACTGAAGCCTATTTCTTAAATTTCTACAAGTCTCTGTCTTGGCTATCCCCATCCAGACACTACTGAATCATTGTCAGTTATTCCTACATTGCTTTGCATGCTTGGTAAACAGCTTGTAGTCTACCGCCCTGTCGCCTTTGTGGGAGTTGAACAATTTTTGGTTCTAAAAAACTGCCAGGAGTCAACAGAGAAGAAATGACATGAAAATACAAGAATTTCATAGTAACAAAAACATTTTTCACTCTTACAGAAAGAGTCAATGGGGGCGCCTGGATGGCTCAGTCGGTTAAACGTCCGACTTCAGCTCAGGTCATGAATTCACAGTCTGTGAGTTCAAGCCCCACCTTGGGCTCTGTGCTGACAGCTCGGAGCCTGGAGCCTGCTTTGGATTCTGTGTCTTCCTCTCTCTCTGCCCCTCCTTTACTCATGCTCTGTCTCTCTCTGTCTCAAAAATAAATAAAAACATTAAAAAAAAAAAGAGTGAATAATAAGTTAATAATATTACACAGAAATTTTAAGCATACAGTTCTGGGTATCCTATGGGAATAATTTAAAAGTTTTCATTTATGACTTAATTTCTTTCTTTTCTAAAATGAGAATAAAACAATTACCATCTATTTCACTTAAAATCTTTCCCTCAATGAAAACTGAAGGGTCTTTACTTACAAAACATTTTTGACAGAAAAAGGACCCCAAAATTGGATTAATAAGAGCAATTATATGATAATTGATTTAATCTAATTTGATCCAATTCAGGGAGCTAACCTCATGAGAAATTTAAAATTGACCAGGGAGTGGTAATTTTTCTAACTTATGCTCAGAGATTCAATTGAGTCAGTTATTATGAAATATGTGGTAAGTTTTATTTCATTATTTTTTTTAATTTTTTTTTCAACGTTTTTTATTTATTTTTGGGACAGAGAGAGACAGAGCATGAACGGGGGAGGGGCAGAGAGAGAGGGAGACACAGAATCGGAAACAGGCTCCAGGCTCCGAGCCATCAGCCCAGAGCCTGACGCGGGGCTCGAACTCACGGACCCCGAGATCGTGACCTGGCTGAAGTCGGACGCTTAACCGACTGCGCCACCCAGGCGCCCCCATTATTTAACAAAAATTCTACATAGTTAGACTTTAGAAAAAGAAAACATGTATTTCAGCCTACATTAAGAGGAAGAAAAAAAGCAGTTAGAACTTTGTATGTAATACTGTGGTAGGCAAGCTCCTGGGACGAGATTTCTGCCTCCTTTATTTCTTTTGCATAGGCAGAACCTGTGAATATAATGAGCTGTCACTCCTGTGGTTATTTTATGCTATTTGGGAAAAGGGATATTATTCTTGGTGCAGCTGATAATCAAAGCAGAGAGCTTTCCTTGGCCGGTTTCACAGGAAGAAGTAAGAAAGAGGCCCTGTTTTCTTAGAAGAAAACAAACAGCCATGTTGTAAACTGCTGATGGAAAAGGGTAGCTTCTAGTCGCAGATAACAGTTCCAGAACAGTAGCTGGCCAGAAAACAGACAAGAAACTGAACTCTGTCAACAACCAGTGATTTGTAAGGGAATCCTGTACTCTAGATGTGACTCGCAGCATTGCCAATATGTTGGTTTCAGCCTTGTGAGACTCAGTAGAGGACCCAGCCCAGCCAGCCTATCCCTGGACTCCTGGTTCATGGAAACTGAGATAATAAATTTGCTGTTTTAAATACAGACATTTGTGGTAATTCTATATACAATGTTAGAAAACAAATATAAGTGCAAAGAGAATAAAATGTAAGCTAGACTGGCCTTTCTTTTGGCTTTTGTATAAAGCTTTTGGCTCTTTGTCCCTACTTCTTTTTTTTTTTAATGTTTATTTATTTGAGAGAGAGAGAGAGAGAGAGAGAGAGAGAGAGAGAGAGAGAGAGAGAGAGAGAACGAGCAGGGAAGGAACAGAGAAAGAGGGAGACACAGAATCTGAAGCAGGCTCCAGGCTCTGAGCTGTCAGTGTAGAGCCTGATGCAGGGCTCAAACCCACGAACTATGAGATCATGACCTGAGCCAAAGTCAGACGCCCAACTGACTGAGCCACCCAGGCACCTGCTGTGTTCCTACTTCTTAATATATGCTCCTTGAAATGATAATAAGACCCCAATACAACATTCACAGAAATGAGTAATTTTAGTGCATTTGCTCATTCTTTGATATTTGGGTTTACACATTTAGTGTTTGGAAAAGAACTGTCATGTTGTGGAGGCTTGCCCAGAAAAGCCACGTTGTGTAACTGCCAAAAAGTCTACAAAATAGCCCCTAAACTGGTATTTCCCAAAGGATTAGGCATCTGTTATTGAACTGATTCATTGGCTGACAGTGACATAACATATGAGACTCATGCATTAACCAAAAAATAAGTTATCAATTTATAAAACATCCAATATCTCTTCAAATAACTCAACAATGATTGAGTCCCTTACCCAGATGATGCTTGTCCCTGTACCAAGGCATCTAACCAGCAGCATTTGCAATTGCTTGTATAGTAAACATGGAATCAGAGAGAAGAGGTGCACAAAGTCCTGAGCATGGGTTATAAAAAGCTTGGGATTGCCTGATGATATTTATGTGTCTCTATTGAGAATACCAGTTCACCTGTCAAATGCATGTCTTCTAAAGATTGATTGCAACATGCACTCCATAGTTTTATTTTATGAATCCTATTAACTTCTGTATTCCAGTCTTAATCATTTCTTCACCTGACCACTTGATCTTTCTTTAGATATATTAATATTGTGTTCAGTAGATCACTGGTCTGAGTAAAGCAGCCAATACTTTAGATATGAAGACATTTCCTGTGCTTTTAATACGTACTGAAAAAATTACTTTAACCTTCAAAGGTCATCCACATAACTCATTTCAGGAAATAGAAGTCATTCCAAATATTTTAATTAAGAAGAGATTTAATACATGGGATTTCAAGCATACAACATAATTGGAGGAATGAGGAAGCAGGTTTAGTGTTGAATGTTCAGCACACATGCCTGAAGCACATACCAGCTGTTAATGAAATTGCCTTTAAGTATCCTAGAAATTGGTGAGTACTCATCAGAAGCTTCAGTACAGGACTCTGGACCATAATGTGAATGAGAAATGAAACTTTATTGTGTTAAGCCACTGAGATATGAAGGTGTTTGTTACAGAGTTATATTAGTAGGATTGATACAAAAATATATACTTGTAGACATTATCACAAAAAATATATACTTTTAGACATTATTAGTATAATTTTCAACCTGTGGTGTATTTGAAAATATGAAAATATATTCTTTTTAATTTTGAGATGATATGTTTGATTCAGGGTGTTTAAGTATAAGATCAAATAATGGGCCTATACATGCAGCCCAAATCCACAATCTTGCTTTGTATACCAATGTGTTATACATGGCTTTTATAATTTAATAATCTGAGAAAGAAAAAAAAACTTTTGTAATAATTCTGTAAATATGACAAATAATAAAATAATTTTATTACAGTCAGTCATATGTTCAGGTGACCCACTCACTGAATCCATTCCTCCTTGGGCCATCTTCATGACTACACATTCATCAAGTTTTCAATATAAGTAATTAAGTGTCAATAGTGTATCATACTAATTTATATTCCTCCAAACCAAATTTAATCTAGAAATGTAAATAATCCAAGCAATTCTATGTCTCTCAATTGCATTTAATTTTCAGTATTTGTGTCTCAGCAAATTGAGACAGTATTTAGGATGACCATCAGCTTGAGACTGCATCAGACCCCTTTATAAATTGTTCTAAATTAGTGTTTCATAAATTGAGATTGTTTTTTGGATACTCAAACTTTTCTGAACATGGCCTTTGTTATTTGATTTAAAAAATATGTAAAATTCCAGCTCATATTGCCACAAAATATTTGCATACATGCTTCTATTTGTCCTTCCATTTGCTTTGGATCGGCATAAAGCCAAACCATATGTAAGTTTGGTGATGGTTTTCTGTTTCAAATGGTAAATTAAAAATGGTAAAAGAACTGAGTCTTTGTATGATACATGAGTAGCAAGCTGAACTCGAGAGAATCTTTGCTATATAATCCAGGCCCTGTTAATTTTGGAACAAGAGATATTACAATTTTTTTTATTGTACTACTTTATAATAGGTCATTATATGATACTGAAATATGATAAAGAGAAAAAATTGGTTTTGGCTTCTAGCAATAATTGAATTAGATATCCATTTAATGAATATTTCAATTAGAATAAAATGCTATCTTTTTCTGAAGTGAAAGAGACAGCTTTACAAAGTTATTAAGCCGTATATCATCAAAATGGAATTTGAGAATTGATGACTTAAAAAGTATTTTGTTTAGAAGTACTTATAAGGGTGCCTGGGTGGCTCCGTAAGTTAAGCGTCCAACTTCGTCTCAGGTCATAATCTGAGCCCCTGAGTTTGAGCCCCAACATAGGGCTCCGGGCTGTCAGCACAGAGCCTGCTTGGGATTCTCCCTTTGTCTCCCCCTGTCTCTGCTCCCCACACCAAAAACAAAACAAAACAAAACAAAACAAAACAAAACAAAACAAGAAACAAAAAAAAACACAAAACGTTTTTTAAAAGAAATAATTACTTATTTCACCTAACTAGCAAGTAAACACTGATTTCATTAATATTTGAAGCAGCATATTTACAAACACAGACATTTTCTGCATTATTCTTACTTCATCACATAGAGGAATAGATTGAATGGATAGTTGCACCTTAGGTTCCAAGATTTTACCATTATTACCAACATAAGTGACAATGTACGAATAGGTAACATCATCCATTACACTGTACCAGAGTGAAATTAAATTTAACTGACTACATATTTTTTTGTATTAATATATGCATGAATATTCTTTTCCTTACAATTGATTAAGACCTAAAAGCATAAGAAATTGACAGAGTTTTATTTTTTAATGTATCTATGTATAGTAATAATTTAAAAATATCAGCTGTGGGATTTGGGGAAAAAAATCTTCACTTCTGGTATAAAAACTACTAGTTTGCCTTCCATCCATCATCCCCCAGATCATTCTTTCTTCTACCATAGTAAAATATTCATTTATTTTTGGATGGGCTCAAAGCTGTCCAATGATTAACACTCCTTCTTAAGTCCCTTTGATGCTGGATATAGCTTGTGTCTTGTAGCCAAATGACTAACTTCTGTACAATGTGATGTGAATGGAGGAGATATGTACAACTTTTGCACCATGACTTTAAAGTGAAATAGCAGACCCTTATTTCCTACCTTCCCTGTTATTTCTGTATTATATTGCAGATTATGTGGTGACCACAAGTCTCTTGTACAGTGAGGACAAAAGTAATGAGTAATGTTAAAGAAGCAGAATAGGAATAGTCTGGGAATCCAAGGTAGTGGAGCTTCCATATCAACCCTGGAATATTTAACCATAAACTGTAACATTCTAGACAAAATTTTCTTTCATTTTAGCCACATGTTGTGGTCTCTATCATAGTAGCCAAAACTAGCTCCTAAGTAATACAGATTTTGGTACATAGTTGTAATATTGAATGGAATATAACCTAAAAGTGCCATGAGGTCGTAGAAATTGCAGGCTGGAAAATGATACTTATTTCACTGTGGAAAAAAAATACCTATTGGTAAATTTACCATAAATAAGTTTTATATACTTTAAGATCTACAAATTTGGAATGCCTCTCATATTTGACAGATTTTCATAATTGTTTTCAGCTAGAGGGGAAACTTGGCAAGGTTGTTATTGTCTATGCCGCTGGATCAAATGGAAATTTCTGTATAACATTCAACTATCCTAGTCTTAGATTTGAATTAGTTGATCTGTAGAGAAAATGGATAGTTGACCGATGCAGAGGGGTTTTATGGTAGAAAAGACAGCCATTGTGGGACTGGTGGCAACTTGAGGGGTAGCGCCGTGATGGTTCAGCAGCCAAAGAGTGGTCTGGGGCAGAGGCTGACAGTTGTCCCCCATTAGTTCTGAAATTAACTTTCATCCATAAATTTTAACATTTCTGGATGGCATTATCTTTTGGCATACAAGAGCAACACTCTAGGGAAGGCAGGTCAATGTGATAAAAGTGGTTTGGGTCTCCAGTTCTATTGGTCTGCCAAAGCAGCGATGGGCTGCTTACTCTGGAACTGTGCCTTGAGCTAGATAAATTACTGACCTTAATTAATGGCTATTTTAAAGTCTCTATCAGAGCAGTAAGCTATAGCCCCAATAATGTACCTTTTTACAGGGGTTCAAACATTACTCAAAGTTAACAAGACAATCAAATTTTCTTGATATTGTTATAAATGTTTAAAAAAAACACTAAGAATGCTCAAAAGTCCAAAACAAATGATAGTATAATAATCCTTGAATGTAACAATTTTATTATTACTAGAATAAGTTCTCCAGTCATTAAACAAATTTATAAAGAAGTGATAAACCAGATATGTTGTGATTCTAGGATGGCAATTGTCTGTTTTAGGATCTGATGGTATTTCCAGTGTAAATACCAATTTTAATAAGCTTATTTATCTTGTTATTTTACACAGATTGGCTTTTTGAAATGAGAAATGTGAGACGTTTTTGGTCCCAGAATTAATTAGTGCATTCTGATCTATTCTACATGTTATCAAAAATCATAGACTAATAGCACTGAGAACAACTCATAACGCTTGTTTAACTCTTTCTTATTACTTTGATAGGAACAAAACCATACTTAAGTTAATGTAAATGGTCACCAGAAATTTAATAATATTCCCCTCAGAAATAGTGTATATGCATTATTTGAAAAATTTCTTCTGGGGAAAGTAAGCCAAGTACATGTAAAAGTATTATTTCCTAATTTGTTATTATGAAAGAGATATACTGATTCAGAAACTGGCAATTGTGGTAAAAGGAAAGGAAAGATATCCTGATTCAGAAACTGGGAATTGTGGTAAAAGGAAAAGGAAAATTTCAAAAGGAAATTTTGATGTCACGGCAATACTGTAGGTAATAACAAGTGTGACCTTGAAGGATAAATTTATTACCAGTTGTGGCAACAATTGCAGCAGATGAAAGATATGCCTTCTATATTGACAAATCTACAGATGTTTCTAAGAAAATTTTGGTTAATAATTTAGGCCTACAATTGCAATCATCAAAATGACTTCACTGGTGAAGGTATAGCATTAAAGACTGGACAAGAATATAAGTGGAAGAGGGTTTTTTTAAAAACTTGGACAGATTTATTCAAAGTGATATGGTTTTCACTGAAAATGGCATATAAAAAGCACTATGGAAAGGGATATTAAAGTGATGTGGCAAAAGAATGAAGTGAATTGTTTTTCTCCATGCTTTAAACTTGAATTTGGGAATATCATTATATGCTTATATAAACACTAGTAAATACAAATTTGAAATCTCATCTAAACAAAGCAGTTAAAAAGGTAAATGTTATTAATTCCAGATACTGAATTAACTATTAGCATTTTAAATATTGTGTAAAAAACGAAATTAACTCACACCCAGTTGTTGCTTTATTCAGAAATGTATGGAGTATACGTACACGCACACACACACACACACACACACACACACATACACACATACATATATAATGGATTTATATTTGAAATACAAAATAATTTAATTTTGAAATCTGAAGTCGAACTTTATATGGCTAATTTATTTTGTAATTAGGGCTGACTATGCAAATTAGATTAAAGAACAAACACCTCAGGGCACCTGGGTAGCTCAGGCAGTTAAGCTTCTGAGTTGAACTCAGGTCATGATACTGCAATTCATGAGTTCAATCCCCACATCAATCTATGTGCTGACAGTCTCTGTCTCTGTCCCTTCCTCCCTCTCTCTCTCTCTCTCTCTCTCTCAAAATAAATAAATAAACATTAAAAAAAAACCAAACACTTCCTATTTATTTATTTATTTATTTATTCTCTAGTTAACATACAGTGTAATCTTAGCTTCAGGAGTAGAAACCAGTGATTCATCACTTACATAAAACATCCAGTGCTTATCCCAACAAGTGTCTTCCTTAATGCCCATCACCTATTTAACCCAACCCCCCACCCCCATCAATCCTCAGTTTGTTCTCTGTATTTTAGAGTCTCTTGTGGTTTGCCTCTCTCTCGGTTTTTATCTTATTTTTCCTTCCCTTCCCTTGTGATCATCTGTTAAGTTTCTCAAATTCCATATATGAGTGAAATCATGTGATAACTTTCTCTGACTGACTCATTTCACTTTGCATATTACCCTCCAGTTCCATCCAAGTTGTTGCAAATACCTCCTGTATATTGAATAAGCAAAAGCTACTGGACTATGATTTTGGTACAAATAAATGTAAGAAAAGTGATAAGGCAAAATTAATAATCTGAAAATATTCCACTGACAAGGATGTATTCAGTTTAACGATATTTAAATGTTCACTCTTCATGAGTATATCAGCTTCAATAAGGGCTCTATAAGTGAATGTGTAAGTGGTCATTTTAAGAAACTAGTAGCTCAAAAAATAAATAAAAGTGTAGTAGCTCTTTGATCAGCATTAGTAACATTATTTGCCATTCATCACAGAAATTGAAAGAGTGAATTATTGCAAAATTCATGTATTTTCCAATTAGTTTCCAATGGCTTGTTTATAATTTTTTTTTAATTATGTCCAATTGATTTGTTAGCTAAAAGGTCATTGTATCAGTCAGGACCCAGTTAGTAGAACAAGCCCATGGTCGTGGTGCAATAGAATGAAATTAACCCTTCTACTTATGAAGGACTTAGAAGGGCTGAAAAGCTAAAGAGAAAACAGTAAAGCATTAGACACTAGCAGCATTAGAATACTGTTAATACTTCTAGAAGCTGGAAGAACAAAGGAAGGAGTTGTGTTAACTAAGTAAAAGCTGCCACTAACGGCTTGCAATACGCCACTTGTCAGGGGCCATTGAAATACATTCCACAACAAAGTGCAGAAAATGAATCTGAAAGCAAACAGGCAAATGGCTGGCATAATTTGCACCTTTTCTTCTCAGCATCCATTTTCTTCCTCCTACATTTATTTGACTCTCATTCAGAACAACATCAAATTTTTCCTTATCTTACTGTAACTTTCCTTCATACTTACTTTCTCATTTGTAGTCCTCACAAGATGACGGGGTCCTTCCCACCATCTTCCCTGACCTACAAAGAATAACCACCACAGACCTTCACAAGGACACTGGCACTTCCCAAATAATCTATTTAAAGACACATCACTGAAGAAACTAACCAGATAATATAGATAAAAAATATGTTTCATTCCCAACTTGTCATAAGGTCATGTGCCCTACCTAACGTTTACAGATCATGTGTTTGTGGATGAAGGGCAGAAATCAAAGTGAAGAATATATGACAAAATGCAATCTGTGTCAGTCTGGGTGTCACTTGGTGCACTCACATATCTACGTCCGATGGTCCCAGTGCTCCACAAGGGCAGCTTTCAGAAGCTCTTTGGCACAGTTGTGCTGAAGTATATTTGAAGAAGTATATTTGAAGTATATTTGGTACTCGTATGATACCATCCAAGGAAGCTAAAAATTTTGAGCTCCAAAATATATACCCAAATTGGACAAAGGCAAAAATCATTCATTAGCAATATGTTTCTTGGACAACAGAAGCCAAAATGTCCTTCAAGAAACTTGAGCTAAGTTGGCACAGGTCCAGGACTCACAAACTGAATTTCCCTTAACTGAAGACAGACATACTGGGGAAAATGACTCATTGTCATCTATTGGTTGCAGAAAATGTAACCAACCTCTTTCAGGAAATAGGGAGAGTGTGGCAAACAGCCTGGAAAATATCACACCTTTAAAAACCATATGGAACAATCTCAACAGATAGTTGGATAGCATGCTGAGGAAGAAAGGTGTAAGCAAAAAAAGCCCAAGTACTTTCACAGCAGAAATACAAGGAATGAACTTATGGGGACGTATGATCCTTCTAGTCCACCAAAAATATAAATGGAAAACCCGAATACAAAGTATATTCTGCACAACTGAGTGAGGATTGTGGCGTCTGCCCCGGCTAGTTTTCAGATCGTTCTAAGAATGCCTGCACTTTCTACTCATTTCACCTTAACCTTTCTTAGGGCTTTATGTAAATATACCCTGTGGAGTCTAATAAGTTGAACTGACCCTGTGGAATTAGAGCAGTACTGATTGTGTAGTTCTTTGGAGTCATTTCACAGGTGCTCATAGGGAATATGTGATCCTTAAATTAGGGATGCAACAAATTAAGATAATGAAGTTGATAAAACAGTCAACATTCCTCATTTATATTAAAGTCATATTCCCAGAAAATATTATTCCTAAGAGAAAAATACAAGAATTCTCCCTACTTCCTTGTGAGCCTGTGGAAAATGGCCCAAGCCTACTATTACACCTAGAGGTGTCTAAAAATGAATTCAGGGAGAATATCCTAAGGGAAATACTTAGATAATTATTTCCTAAAGTTGAAGAAATTTTTCAAGAATAAAGAAAAATTTCTTAAAAACTAATAAACTTGTTATTTGAAATAAGTGTGCGAACGTTATTAAAACAATGCACCAAAAAATAAATACCTTTGCATGTATTTGTATGATCACTATAGCATTTTCAGCCCTAAGCTGAAAACAACCAATTTTTCCATATCTAAATGAGTGGTTAGATAAATTTTAGTTTACTGATATTATGGAGAATTGTACAACTATTTAAAATGAAAGTGATACTGAGATAGAAGGAATTTGAGATAAAATATGGTAAAGATAATATAGCATAGAAATATAAATGTAGTGTTTTACTTTATGTTGGAGAGTTTATATATACATGCGTATGCATTTAAATATAGACCAATATCTGAAAATATATTTATATATTGCTTGAATTTTATAGAATAGGGATATAGTAATAAGACATATAATGGTATAATAAAACTACTAAAATAAATTATTTCTTTTAAAAAATATGTGCAAAGGGGTGCCTGGGTGGCTCAGTCGGTTGAGCGTCCGACTTCAGCTCAGGTCATGATCTGACGGTCTGTGAGTTCGAGCCCCACATCGGGCTCTGTGCTGACAGCCCTGAGCCTCAAGCCTGCTTTGGATTCTGTGTCTCCCTCTCTCTCTTCCCCTCCCCTGCTCATGCTCTGTCTCTCTCTCTGTCAAAAATAAATAAAAGTTAAAAATTTTTTTAAATAAAAAAAATAAAAAATATGTGCATGTAGCTCTCTATAGATGCACAGAGAAATGTTGAAGTATATTATTTGTAATATATATTATATATAATATAAAATGTGTTTTTCCTAGTATTATACTGTAGGTTTACAAAACTGATACAGAAGATCTGTGTGTGGCATGCGTTTATTTAGCTTTTACTTTATTTTTTATAGTTTCCACATTATTTAATTTTTGAAAGCCTATGTTGTATTTGTAATAAAATATATTTTTGACTGTGTTTTCATTTTTTTTAAAACTACATTTAACATCCTTATGCATATTTTTTTTTTTCCTGGAGAAACTTTTATTATATCCCACAGGATATACTGAAGAACACTTTCTAGCTCAAAACATTTTACTGTTGGGGTGCATGTGTGGCTCAGTCAAGTAAGTGGTTGAATCTTGATTTTGGCTCAGGTCATGATCTTATGGTTTGTGAGTTCAAGGCCTACATTGGTCTCCACATCGACAGTGTAGAGCCTGCTTGTGATTCTCTCTCTCTCTCTCTCTCTCTCTCTCTTTGCCCCTTCCATGCATTCTCTCAAAATAAGTAAATAAACTTAAAAAATTTTTTACTGTTTTTAAAGTTTTTATTTATTTTTTGTCAAAAGAATATACCATCTCTTCCTGTCTGGTCTACTAGGTCACATGTATCAGATTACATCTTCTTATGTCTGAATAGTTTGTGTGAGGTTATGTGACTTCTCTTACATTGTCCTGGGAGATAAGTGTAACAATTTTTTTTTTGTTTGCTTATAACTGTATAAAGGCAGCTCTTGTGTGCAAAACGTAAAGGATTGTGAAAAGGGGATGCGGGGTGTCATTAGAACAATGAAGCCTCCTGGGAGATGAGGGATACTGACCACGACTAGCTTTGTTAAGTATAATGTTATTTACAATACTGGTAGTCTCCAGAGAGTTCTATAGTAAAAAAATGGCCTCTAATGACCTCTAAAGGGTAAGGAAGAATTGAAGCTTGGGTTCTGGGTTCAGTGACATGATCTAGAAGTTCATGGGAAAAAGCTAGCATGGTTATAGCATGTGAATGACAGAGAAAATCCTCTAGATCCACTTTGTTCTAATGAACCTGTTTTGAGAAAAATGACTGAGCAAGATTTTTTTCCAAATTGGTGGTTATGTTGGGAATTCAAAAGTGGGAGCCACTGTGGTACAAGCATGGGTCTGGATAATCAAGGCCATTGCCTCAGAAGTGGATAGAAATACAACTCAAAATGTGGCAATGACATAAAAAAAACAGTGGGCTAATCATGGTCTCCAGATGTGTCTGTCTCTGAATGACCTTCAGAAAAGGGGCTCATTCACACAATAGTAAAAGTATCCAGCACTCTTGTAAGATTTAAGACAGTGAAAACCTTAAGAGAGTGTATCTATTACTATCAGAATGGTTTAAGGAATGTATTAGTGATATCGCAACAAGATAATAATGATTCTAGTTCTTCCTATGATCTACAGTTGCATAAGAATGTCTAGAAACTTTTCAGTAATGGTTGTTGCGATCGTTATCTATTGTATATTATTCCTCAATTTTATAGTATTGATTTATTGCTTTACCATTAATTTATTGTTAACTTTCTTTGAGATTAAGGATCCATTAATCTATTCCTTGTTTGGCAAAAGTATAAAGTAAAAATAAAGGTTGACTTTATCGCCTTTGACGTATTTATTTCAAATTAGAATAACTAAATAATTGTATTTATTAATGCATATACCAATGTTAAAACATTCATGATTATTTGTGTATTTTATATATGTATATAATTTTTATGTACATTATAAAATTTTTTCTCCACCACTAGAACCTAAACTGTGAAATTCCATGAGAAGAAATACATTGCACACTTTGATGAATTGTTTTACTCCAAATTTAAATCAGAATCCTGACCATTTAGACTCTCAAAAATATCTGATTTAATTATCATTTTACTGTGATACTAGATTTGGCTTTCTGGTATTATTTTAGTTTTCTTTTAATTTGTATTATTATTAAATAATTGGAGTTTAGGGATACCATCTTCATCAGATTTTTTAACTTGAATTATATTAAATGCATTGAGACATAAAATTGTTGTACCTTCTCTTTAGATTTTATAGCTTAAGAAAATATTTTCTAAAAACACTTAGAGACTTTTATCCATCAAACCACTTAGATTGGAGATATTTTCAAGATTTCCATAAAATATTACTTAATTATATTTTACATACAATTAATGGCACATATTTAAGTGTGCCATGTGAGAACTTGCGTAGACATTTCTTTGAAGAAGACAGGCAATAAGCACACGAGAAGATGAGAAGCCACTTCACACCCGTTAGGACAGCTATTACTTTAGAAAGAAGAAAATAATAGATTGTTGCCAAGAATTTGGAGAAATTGAAACCCTTGTATATTGCTCGTGGGAATGTAAAATGGTGCAGCTCTTATGGAAAACAATATGACAGTTGTTTAAAAAATTAAGAATAGAGTGCCTGTATGATCCAGAAGTACACTTTTGTGTCCATTGCCCATGAATTGAAAGCAGTAACTCAAACACGTTTGTACACCCCTATTCATAGCAGTATTATTCACAGTAGTCAAAGGGTAGAGGTTATCTAATGCCTATCAGTGGATGAATGGATCAGTAGGGGCTCCTGGGTGGCCAAGTTTGTTCAGAATCTGACTCTTGATTTCGGCTCAGGTCATGATGTAATGGTTTGTGAGTTCAAACCCCGTGAGTCCAGTTCTGCTGTCAATGCAGATTCTCTCTCTCCCTCTATCTGTGCCCCTTCTTCTTCTCTCTCTCTCTTACTCTAAAAATAAATAAATAAACATTTTTAAAAAATGGATAAATAAAATGTAATATGTAAATACAATGGAATATTATTCAGCCTTAAAAAGGATATAAATTCTGATGCCATCTACAACATGGCTGAATCTTAAAGACTTGATGTTAAGTGACATAAGCCAGTCACAAAAAAGACAAATACGCTATGATTCCATTTATACAAAGTATCCAGAGTAAGCAAATTCACAGAGATAAAGTAACATGGCGGCTGCCAGTCCTTTGGGGAGGTGAGAATGAGAAGTTATTATTTAATGACTACATAGTTTCAGTGTAGCAAGATGAAAAAACGTTCTGAAGATGGATGTTAGTTATGGATGCACAACAATGTGAATGTACTTACTACCACTGAATTGTACATCTAAAAGTGTTTTTAAAGCAAATGTTATTTTATATACATTTCACTGCAATTAATACATTTTTAAAAATATAAAGGAAAGAAATATTTTTATTTAACTATTATGATAGCAAAAATATATACATTCAGGTTTCTTAAATTTTAATTAAAATTTATTATCATAAAAGCTATTTCACCTAAATTATTTATTGCTTTTGTATCTTCTTTAAATTTTTTTTTTAATGTTTATTTTTGAGAGACACAGAGAGTAGAGCATGAGCAAGGGAGGGGCAGAGAGAGAGGGAGGCACAGAATCTGAAACAGGTTCCAGGCTCTCAGCTGTCAGCACAGAGCCTGAAGTGGGGCTTGAACTCGAAAACCAAGAGATCATGACCTGAGCTGAAGTCAGACACTCAACCGACCGAGACACCCAAGTGCCCTGATTTTGTATCTTCTATTGAGGCATATTTTCATTTTATTCTTCAAGAACCATGTTCCACATTTGTACTTTTTCAGTCCACATTATGTCTATCACACAGGTAGTGTGTACTGTCTCATATATTTAGGTAATTACTGCATCGTGTACTCTCTCCTTTCATCTTGTCTTGTCTCACCAACTGTGTTACATGCCTGCTACTGGTGATACTTAGTTTTGATACTTTTCTGTAAGCAGAGAGAAGTATATTGATATTCACGGTGCATCTAATGAAAACAAATATGTATGCATTCATTCTATACGATTGTATTATGAAACCCTTAGGATTGTCAAATTCCAAATCAAGCAACAATATTATATGACATATCTATAAAAGAGAAAGACTCAAACTATTTAAGATTATTTTGTGAATAAATAATGACAAACTGCCGATAGCATTTAGGAAAAAAATATCTGAATATGCACAAGCTATGATACCTTGCCTAAATAATGAGGAGGCATGAAATTGTTTTATTTCCTATGCATAAAGTTTACCTCATCTTTTAGTTGCTTTGTCTTTGCCATAATTTCTTCTGAGATTATGTCTTAGAAATTCTCAATCCAGAACAATTGCTGCCAACTGCTTTTTTTTAAATAGCAAGTGAGGCCTATAGTCATGGGAAATTTTTCATGAGTCTTTTGGTGGCTTTCATTTTAAAGTTTTCTTTTTTTTTTTTAATGTTTTATTTATTTTTGAGACAGAGAGAGACAGAGCATGAACAGGGGAGGCCCAGAGAGAGAGGGAGACACAGAATCCGAAGCAGGCTCCAGGCTCTGAGCGGTCAGCACAGAGCCTGACGCGGGGCTTGAACTCACGGAGTGTGAGATCATGACCTGAGCCGAAGTCGGCCGCTTAACCGACTGAGCCATCCAGGCGCCCCAAAAGTTTTCTTTTTTTTAATGTTTATTTATTTTTGACAGAGAGAGAGGCAGAGTATGAGTGGGGAAGGGGCAGAGAGATAGGGAGACACAGAATCCAAAGAAGGCCCCAGGCTCTGAGCTATCAGCACAGATCTGGACACGGGGCTCGAGCTCACAGATTGAGAGATCATGACCTGAGCCGAAGTCGGACGCTCAACCGAATGAGACACCCAGGTGCGCCAGTGGCTTTTAATAAGTGATCTTAATTTTACACGTCCTAGTGGACCAGTGTACAGACGAAGAATTAACTCAAGGATCATAAACGTGTAGCCACTAACATTCAAGCACATGCTACATATTAATTAGATATTTTTATAATCTTTATCTAATTTAATCCTTACAAAGAAAACGTTATATCCTTCATTCTATAGATGAGGAACTCGAATTCTAAGATTAAATAAATTGCATACACACACAACTTTCGCACCTCAGATTTGTAATAAAGGGCTTTTAAGATTATTATTGTTGCTTCTTGGTGTTGCTAATCCAAACTATTTGCACTTTGTACCACATTCACCACTTCCCTCAGGTGTATCAGCATGTGTGTGTGAGTGTATGTGTGTGTGCGCACACATCGTGACAGCCCCCTTGAAGATATTACTTAGGAATTTCTAAATATTTTCTAAAACTTCTATACCAATAGATGGTTAGCAACAGCAACATTTATCTTTAATTTTTTCTTGAATGATTTATCTCACTTATGATATACTAGTTAGTGACTAATAGCATGTCTTAACTTGGAGAAAGTGATTCTTTTAAGAAAAAAGTATTTTTAGTGTCAATAAGCAACATATAACATGCTTAGTATTCGCTTCATGCAACTTTTAATTTAGAAGTGAAAACTTATGTTCCCAAAGGAAATGGCTCACTTTCTGCACAAAGTATTACATTTTTGTGATTTACTGAGATATTAACATGGAAATGGTGATGTTAAACAATACTTTTGATAGCTCTAAAAGTGTAGTGGGAATCATGATTTCATAAGAAGTAAATTAGTTATGTAGGTAACATTATTGTATAATTTCCCACAGGATCTATACATTGGGATAGGTTTTATTATATCCTAAAACAAGTTGCCCACATTCACTTTAGAGATAAAGTAATGCTGAATACAACAATATCATAAGGCAGCTCACAGTGCCGAGAGAAGACATCTGTTAATGGTACCATGAATAGTTATGAACTGAGGTGCTCAAATGGTTTTGCCAGCAAAGCGTTGCCTCCTAATTTATTTTTATAGCAAATGGAAGCCTCATTTTTCATGGTTGGGTAGTTTGCATTCAAATGTACCAATAACTTCAAATGCAATTACTTCTACACAGGATGTTTTATTGTAGAGCATAAGATGGAATTGCTAATGGTCTGTTGATGGGTAGACATCTCCCCCATCAGCAGTTTTGTCTCAGTCTTTATTTTTCTGTGTTTAAAATAATTTTAAAATAATATGTATTTATTTGTGGTAATATTTTGAAAAATGGAAGTTATATGGAGATTTAGTATAATTTCAAATTGTGTAAATCTGAAATAAAGTGTAAATGTTACTCTCTTAGACCTGAAATTAATTAATATTTAACCCATCGTGTTCTAATTGAAACACGCTGTGAAAGAATTTTTATGTAGGAACAGGTATCTATATGCTATGGACGGCATTGTGTCCCCTCTCAAATTTATGGAAGTCTTATTCCCAGTATGACTGACTGTATTTGGAGATACGACATACAATGAAGTAATTGAGGCTAAGTGAGGTTCTAAGGGTTGAGCCCTTATCCTATGGAACTAGTGCCCATAGAAGAGACACCAGAGAATTCCTCTCTGCCCCCTGTACTCATAAAGAAGAGGTCAAATGTGCACACAGCAAGAAAGAACTGGCCTCAGAATGGAACCTACCTTGCCACACTGTGATCTTAGACTTGCAGCCTCCAGACTATGAGAAATAAATTTCTGTTTTTTAAGCCACCGAGTCTGGGGTTATGCCTGTGGATAAGTTTGTGTTCAACAGTCTGAGCAAATTAATATGCTATTAAAATATATTTAAGGTTAAAACTTTACTGAAGTCAGGGCTCCTGAGTGGTTCAGTCTGTTGGGTATCTGACTTCAGCTGAGGTCATGATATTTATCATGAGTTCAAGGCCCACATTGGGTTCTCGGCTGTCAGAGCAGAGCCTGTTTCAGATCCTCTGACCCCTCTCTCTCTGCCTGGATCCCACTCACACACACACTCTCTCTCTCTCAAAAGTAAATAAACATTTAAATAAATAAATAAATAAAACTTTACTGAAGAGAATTTACTTATAAATAAGTCATGAATATGAAAATTTCAATCATAGAACAAAGGCATAGAAGATCAGACAACTGCTACATTAGCAAAGGTAAAAACTTTAAATATTTTAATAGGTTACCATTCCACCATTTTTGAATCAGTATTCAAGAGAAATGATTTGAATTTTCACATATATGTGTCTTCATTCCTGAATTATGAAAAAAAATACTTTTAATTCTGAACCTATAACTCATGACTATCATTTTCTATTTTTTTTCTTTTTGATAAAGAGAGAGTGAGAGCATGAACAGGGGAGGGGTAGAGAGAGAGAGAGAGAGAGAGAGAGAGAGAGAATCTCAAGCAGGTCCATGCCCAGCACAGAGCCTGACATGAGGCTTGATATCACAACAGTGAGATCCTGACCTGAGCCAAAATCAAGAGTCAGAAGCTGAACTGACTGAGTCACCCAGGCACCCCAGGTACTATGTTTTCTAAGAATTTTATGTTTTTAGCTCTTATATTTATATTATTTGTCTATTTTGAGTTGATAGTGTGAGGTAAGGGGTTAACAAGTATTTGTATGTGCATTCCAGTAGTTCAAGCACTATTTGTTACAGAGACTTCTTCCCTCATTAATGAATCTTGGCACCTGTGTTGAAAATCAATTGACCATATATGTATGAACTTATTTCTGTGTTCTTAATTCAATTTAATATGTTTGTATATGCCTATTCATATACCAATACTACACCATTTTGATTACTGTAGCTTTGTAGTAACTTTTGAGATTTGGAAATGTGAGACCTCCAACTTTGTTTTTTTCTCAAGAAAGAGATTATTTGTGACCCCTTTCAATTTGATGCTAACTTAAAGATTAGCTTTTCTATTTCTGCCAATTTTGATAGGTATTTGATAGGAACTTTAATAGGAATTGCCTTAAATCTATGGATGGCTTAGAGTAGTATTTTTATCATAATAATATTAAGTATCCAACCCATGAACACGTAATAAGTTTCTTTAGGTCTTCTTTAATTTCTTTTTACATCTTTTGTAATTTTCAACACACAAGTCTCCTTGGTAAAATTTATTTCTAGGTATTTTATTCTTTTGTGTACTATAGTAAATAGAACTGTCTTCTTAACTTTCTGTTCAGATTGTTTATTGATGATATACAGAAACATAACTGAATTTTGTGTTTGACCTTGTGCCCTATAATTTTTATGATTTTTTTTTTCAGCCTGGTTTTCAGTCTGGTAGATTTTTGAAAATTCTCAGGGGTTTTATATATATATATATATATATATATATATATATATATATATACATATATATATACACACACACAAAATTCAGCATATATATATATATATATGTGGATAGAGTTATATATATATATATATATATATATATATATATATATATATATAATGAACTTATCAGCAAACAAATATAGACCTACAAAAATCTATCTATCTATCAATCTATGATTTTATGTACATATGAACTTATCAGCAAACAGCTACAGTTTTACTTCTTCCTTCCAAATTTGGATATTTTTTCTCTTGCTTAATTGTATGAGCTAGAAATGCCAATAAAATATTGGTTGAATGGAAGTAGTGCTAGTGAGCATCCCATCTTATTCCTGATTTGGGGGGAAAAGTTTTTCATCAATAAGCATGGTGTTAGTATTGGTTTTTCATAAATGTCATTTACCATGTTGTGCAAGAACTTTGTATTCACAGTTTTATAATTTTATTTTGTTTCATTTTTTTAGGTTTATTTTTCTGAGAAAGAGAGAGAGATTGGGGAAGGGGCAGAGAGAGAGACAGAGAGAGAGAGAGAGAGAGAGAGAGAGAGAGAGAGAATCCCAGTCAGCTAACAGTACAGAGCCCAAGGCAAGGCTCATTCTCACAAACTGAGAGATCGGTTTGTGATCTCAACTGAGAGATCACGACCTGAGCTCAAATCAAGAGTGGGACGCTTAAGGGACTGAACCACCCTGGCGCCCCAATTTTACTTTTTAATCAAAGGGTGTTGGATTTTGTCAAAGGTCTTTTCTGCATCAATTGAGATAGCCTGTTTTTGTTTTTCCTTTGTTCTATTAATTTGGTGTATTTCCATTGACTGATTTTCTTACATTGAAACACCCTTGCATTATTGCATCCCTAAGGAAAATCTCACTTGGTCATGGCCTATAATCCTTTTAATATGCTGCTGAATTTTGTTTGCTATTGTTCTGCAGAGAATATTTGCATCTATATGCATAAGGGATATTGATTCGTAGTTCGTAGGTGAAAGAGGAAACTATAAGAAGCTTAAGTCTGACAAAATGTCTACTAGCAGTAATATATGGTTTGGATTTAAAAATATAATCCTGAGTAAATTACCTTGTTCTTTGAATCAGAAAAAAACAAATATGTCATCAAAAAAAGTTTTGAAAAGAAAAAGGGAACTTTGGCTCAACTTTATTCTCAGTTTGTTGCCAGTAGACTGTCCATGCTGCATAAAAATCAGATAATGGTCCACCTAATGCATAAGGTTATCTTCAGTGGCAGCTGGAATTGTCTTCTTTATCTGATCAGAGCCTTTTCCCCTCTCAGAGAAAACAAGCACTTATAAAAATCTTAAAATGGTTGAGTATAAAAGCAGGAACACCTTGGGTTATATTTTTTGAAGATAATAATTTTTTATGAGAGCAAATGCAAAAAGCATCCTATTAACAGTGGATCCTAGGAAGTTTAGTGCTTTAAGTTTCACACCAGTGACATAGATCGAAGACATACTATCTGCTTTTCAGAAATAGCTGCAGAACCCAGCTCCAGTCCCATCTAAGTCCAACAAAATCTTTCACATTTTGTTCCTAATAAATATTCAGTTAGGGGCTACTGGAGGGGCTCAATCAGTTAAGCGTTAGACTTGGGCTTAGGTCATGATCTCCCGGTTCCTGAGTTTGAGACCCGCATCCGGTTCTGTGCTGACAGCTCAGAGCCTGGAGCCTGCTTCACTTTCTGTGTCTCCTTCCCTCTTTGCCCCCCGCCACACACACTCTGTCTCTCTCTCTCTCTCTTAAAAATAAATAAACATTTAAAAAAATCAGTTAAACATTTTGAACATCAAACTTCTACCCTCAGCATATACCCAAAGACGGTGAATCTGACAGCAGTGATATAGATCAGGGGTTGGGATAATGAGACTCCACTCTTTTTTTTTTTTTGGCAAATTTTAAGCATTATAAATAAATCAAAGAGAAATAAATTGAGGAATTTCAATCTGTTGTACCATACATAAGTAGGCTCAGAGAAAAATCATGCCTCATAAAATTACTAATACTAAATTGAAGATTTTTTTAAATTAAGTACTTGGAAAATGTGCATGGAACATAGGATTCAAACAATAAGTGTCCAGAGGACCTCGGTGGCTCAGTCAGTGGAGTGTCCAACTCATCAGCTCAGGTCATGATCTCCCAGTTCATGACTTCAAGCCCTGCATTTGGCTCTGTGCTGACAGCTCAGAGCCTGGAACCTGCTTCAGACTCTGGTCTCCCTCTCACTCTGCCCCTCCCCCGCTCATGCTCTGTCTCTCTCAAAAAAAATTAATTAATTAATTAATTAATTAAAAAAACTAAAGTGTCCATGTTCCTACCTCTAGTTTCATAATCCCTATATATTTTACAGATAATAATTATCAAGCTTCTTGATAGCATCTTGGTAATCTAGAAGTCGCTAAAGACAATACACACTTGGTTCTCTGGTAGCATAGATCATACCCTAATTCTTAAGTTTTTTGGATACTTTTGGTAGACTATATCAAGAAATGTAATGCTGTCATTTATAGGTCTATTATCTCTTGATTTTTAGGCAAAATTGGTGTCTTAATACCTTTGTATATGCTGTTCTGCAACAATATATTTCCACATGGGAATTTTATACGTTTTATATGTTGTGGCATAGAAATGGCAATTAAACTGAAATAGACCCATTTTATATTCACATATCTATTTTGCTTATATGTAGAAAAAATAATTGTGGTTAAATTAGGTGGTCAATGCTGATGCTTCATATGTAATTTCACTTGAAGTTTTATTGGAACCTTTACACAGTTGGAAACTGTATAAAATGAGTTAACTTTTCTGAACTTGTATTGCCTGGATTACAGTTCTTCAAAAGTCTTTGCTCTTAGTACAATCTGAAATTCCAGGTTATGTACAATCAAACTATTCCAGAATTTTAATTTTATCAAATAGTTTCTCTAGACTATGGCTTAAAGAACCATTTCTGCCATATATATATATATTTTTTGGGGGGTGTAGGTTTATCTTCCTTGAGTTTAGAGCAAAGAACAAAGTTGTTATAATTGTGAAAGACAATGATCATACTTAATCAGTGGTAGTTATAGTCTACCAGGAAATGATTAAAACAGATAATCTCTGTCCCTATTTTGTGCACCACCAGTCAGGATGTCGTTATGTGCACCACCAGTCAGGATGCAGGTCAGGACCTGCATTTTGGGTCTTCAAACATTTTGAATAAATTTATATTTAAATTAATCTATTATATAGAAAAAATAAGTAATCTGAAATAGCAAAAAAGTAATATTTTGTGTAAATTTTGGATGGGTATGAATATATTTTGCATATAATTGATGTTTAGCTCTACACTTTTGTATTCCCAAAGCATAACATAGAATTTTTTAGATACAGGGATTTAATGCTATAAATATAACAGATGATGCTTATTTTATACAGACAACCTCAAAGTAAAAAATAATAATAAATCAAACAAGCCACGTGAATGCTGTATATTAGTATTATTGATACAAATAAGTTTATTTTATTATTTTTAAAAACTTAAGTACAGTTGACACACGATTACATTGTGTGCAAGGTTTCAGCCTTACAACATAGTGATTCAACTTTTCTACATGTTATACTATGCTCACCAGAAGTATAGCTATATCATCTGTCACCATACAATGCTATTACAATATCATTGACTGTATTCCCTGTGCTGTGACTTTTATTCCCATGATACATTCATTCCATAACCAGAAGCCTGTATCTCTCATTTCCCTTCATCCATTTTGCCCATCCCACCAACCCTTCCATTCTGGCAACCATCAGTTTGTTCTTTTGCACTTATATGTCTGATTCTGCTTCTTGTTTGTTTGTTTATTTGTTTTGTTTTTGTTTTTAGATTCCATATATGAGTGTAATCGTATAATGTGTCTTTCTGTCTGACTTATGTCACTTAGCCTTATATTCTCTATGTACATCCATATAGGTCAAAAATGGCAAGATCTGATTATTTTTTCTGACTAATATTCAACTGTATGTATGCCACAACTTCTTTATCCATTCATCTATAGATGGCCACTTAAGTTACTTCCATATCTGTCTATTGTAAATAATGCTGCAATAAACATAGTGGTGCATATATATGTTTTCAAATTAATGTTTTGATTTTCTTTGGGTAAATACCCAATAGTGGAATTATCAAATCATGTGGTATTTATATTTATAACTTTTTTGAGGAAACTCCATACTGTTTTCCACAGTAGTTGTACCAATTTATATTCCCACCAACATGCAGGAGGGTTCCTTTTTATCCACCTCCTCTTTATCAACAAAACGAAAAGACAACCTTCTTAATGGGAGAAGGCATTTGAAAATGATTTATCTAATAAGAAGTTAATATCCAAAATATATAAAGAACTTGAACTACTCACACTAAAAACACAAATAATCCAATTTAAAAATAGGCAGAGGGCCTGAATAATTATTTTTTCTAAAGAAGACACACAGTTGGCCAATAGACACAAGAAAAGATGCTCAACATACTAATCATCAGGGAAACACAAGTCAAAACCACAATGAGGTATCACCTTATATGTGTCAGAATGCCTAAAATTAAATAAAATTATTTTTAAATATTGCCTACTGGCATTGAAATTTCAATTGGATATTATTAAAATAAGTCTAACATCATTATTTTATATAGAAAATGATGATTATTTCTTCAATTATCATGACTTCCTTTGAATTAAATCATTTAAGCATAGATGGAGATTTGTAGTACTAAAATTAAATAAGATACAGAACTGGAAAAACATCTAGAACTTTTGACTTTTTAAGTTGAAGTTGGTTTTCAATTCTTATTATTTTTTTATTTGACAGGACATCTATAATTCAAACTTTACCAACCTTGAAGATATCTCCTATTTTTCAAAAAAAAGTCGATTAATTTTTTTTTTAAGAGTAAAGGCAGTGCACACATTATAAGATTTTAGATTGATTCTGTTCTTACTGCTTTCTGAACTTTCTCATCTCCCATCTTTTCAACTATTGTATGTGACAATAATGTCGGGTGAAAGTGCGAACATTTGAAATGTCAAAAGCTCACCATCTATCACAGTGGCCATGTTATAGCTATGTAAATACATAGACAATTTCTGGTTCAATGTTAGTGTGCTTGGTGGCTTCTAAGCTGAGCATAAGATCTATCACAAAATTTTATACTTTTCCCAGATGTTTCTTGTTTTAGTGACAATTAAATTATAGTAACACTTTCAAAAGAATGTTTATGTAATGTTTGTAAATGTAATGTTTAATATGTGAAGTACCAAAATATGAATATCTTAATAAGATTTGATATCTTGGTGTATTCATATCGTATGGCAGTTTTTCCTAGTTAAGGTACAGTCATCAGTCTGTCATAAAATGTTAGTTCTGTTGTAACCAGAGCTTGTTAGTGACATTAATAAAACCATAAATTCTAATGGTGCATTCAAATCATAAGAAAATAACCCCACATTAATCCTAAACACAGAAGAAAATAACAGTAAAATTAAAGCAAGTTTTTAAGATAATTCAATTCAGTACACTTAAATAGTAGCCTTACAATTTTTAGAATGCAATTTCTTTCAACTTGGTCTACTATTAAATATCAATTAGTTTTATAGCACTTTTACCATGCTCCATTTAAAAGGAATTTTTAAAAACATTTTAATGTTTCTTTAAATTTATTTTTGAGAGGGAGAGAGAGAAAGAGAGAGAGCAAACTGGGGAGGGGCAGAGATAGAGGGAGAAACAGATCCAAAGCACGCTCCAGGCTCCAAGCTGTCAGCAAAATGCCCCACGCGGGGATTGAACTTATGATCTGAGAAATCATGACCTGAGCTGAAGTCAGACGCTCAACTAACTGAGCCACCCAGGCGCCCATAAAAGGAAAATATTTTAGTGTTTTCCCTTTGAACACAAATAATATAACAAGAGGTACCTTACTTACTCTGAGAAAGAAGACTGTATCTCTGATTCACTTTCTCCTGAGAAATATGTATTCATAAGAATATTTTGAACATGTATTTTTAATTATTTATATTTCTGGCATAGTACTTAAGAAATGTGTTTATTAATAACTTTTTCATCCAATTTCTGCCTTGTCAGTTTTATGCTTGAAAGATCTAAAACTTTATAAAAAGAGTTATATCTTACAATAGTAGTTGATAGGTTGGATGAAGGATCTAAGTGTCTATCGAAATGCAGAGCATAGTATGAAATAGTCTTAATTTTTACTTTAATGTTAATCAATTTGGAATTTTAATTAATAGTTTTCTGAGGTAGAACAAGATTAGGCATAGAAGACATTCTACTACAATAAATAAGTAGATGATACAAGTGCATTTTGACAAAGTAAACAAACACCTGAACAATATGTTTTCAAAGAAATTTCAAAAAGAGAAATGTAGACATCTGTCAAAGGAAACATCAACGTTTTTAAAGATTGCCTTTGATCAACACTGATAAATAATAATTTTAATCTAGAAAGTTGAAAAATGGAAACAAGATGATGTAAAAATAGATTACTGACAGCTCATTAAATATGTTTCACACTTTGCTTATTAACCTCACCCTATTCATGGTTCCCCCCCTCCACCCATTTTTAGACAGCTTTGGCTCTTCAAGTCAGTGGAAAATGACTAGTATATAGTCATACCACCAATTCATTCCACCCCAATAGAAAATAAGTGTTTGGACAGCTGGGCCAGATTCTTCAGGAATTTAGTACACTGTATATGGGTCCACTAAGACAGTGAAAGATCTCTATGTAGAAAACTATAAGACATTAATGAAAGAAATTAGACACAGAAAAAAAGGAAATATATCCGTGTTCATGTAATAGAAGAGTTAATATTGTTAAAATGTTTATACTACTTAAAGTGACCTCCAGGTTCAATGGAATCCCTATCAAACTTCCAATGGCATTTTTTTTTCACAGAAATAGAAAAACAATCCTAAAATTCATATAAAACCACAAGACCTCGAATAGCCAGACCAATATTCAATAGGAAGGACAAGGCCGGTGGCATGACATTTCCTGATTTCAAATTACATTACAAAACTACAGTAATCAGAAGAGTATAGTACTGACATTAAAACAGATATAGACCAATGGAAAAGAATAAAGCTCCTAGAAATAAACTCATAGTTCAAACTATGGTTTATTCTTTTTTGATAATGGTGCCAAGAATAAACAACAGGGAAAAGGTAGTCTTTTAAATAAAAAGTGTTGGGAAAATGGATATACACAAGAAAGAAAGAAAGAAAGAAAGAAAGAAAGAAAGAAAGAAAGAAAGAAAGAAAGAAAAACGGAAAGGGAAAGGAAAGGAAAGGAAAGGAAAGGAAAGGAAAGGAAAGGAAAGGAAAGGAAAAAATAAATCAGAGAGATGCATCAAATGCAAAAATTAGCTCAAAATGAATCGACTACTTAATTCTAAGACCCAAACCCATAAAACTGGTAGAGTAAATCACAGAGGAAATCTTGACATTGTTTTGGACAATGAGTTTTTGTATATGACACCAAAACATAGGCAAAAAATAAGCAAAAATAAAAAAGTGGGATTACATTAAGCAAAAAAGCTTCTGCACAGCAAAAGAAACAATCAGCAATATAAAAAGGAAATCTTTGGAATAGGAGAAAAGATTTGCAAACCGTATATCTTTTAAGGAGTTATTATCCAAAATATATAAGGAACCCATACAACTCAATAATAATAATAATCTAATTATTGTGGGCAAAGTATCCGAATAGACATTTCTCCAAAGAAGACATACTAATGTCAAATAAGTATATGAAAAAGCACTCAATATTAGTAATCATCAAAGAAACATAAATTAAAACAATGAGATATCATCTCATACTTGTTAGGATGGCTACTATTAAAAAAAAAGCAAAAGATAATAAGGGTTCTCTGGAGTTCCGGAAGATGGCGGCGTAGGAGGACGCTGGACTCACCACGCGTCCTGCTGATCACTTAGATTCCATCTACACCTGCCTAAAGAACCCAGAAAACCACCAGAGGATTAGCAGAATGGAGTCTCCAGAGCCAAGCGCAGACGAGAGGCCCACGGAAGAGGGTAGGAAGGGCGGCGAGGCTGTGCGCGCTCCACGGACTGGCAGGAGGGAGCCAGGGCGGAGGGGCGGCTTGCCGGCCAAGCGGAGCCGCCGAGTCTGGCTGGCAAAAGCAGATGGGGCCTGACGGACTGTGTTCCGACAGCAAGCACGACTTAGCGTCTGGGAGGTCATAAGTTAACAGCTGGAGGACAAAGGGAGGGAGAGCTGCTGAGCCCCTGGACGGCAGAGCTCAGCTTGGCGGGGAACAAAGGCACTCTCCAGCGCCATCTCCCCCGCCCATCCCCCAGCCAAAATCGCAAAGAGAACCAGTTCCTGCCAGGGAACTTGCTCGCTCCGCGCAAACACCCAACTCTGTGCTTCTGCGGAGCCAAACCTCCGGCAGCGGATCTGACTCCCTCCTGCTGCCACAGGGCCCCTCCTGAAGTGGATCACCTAAGGAGAAGCGAGCTAAGCCTGCCCCTCCCGCCCCCGTGCACCTTGCCTACCCACCCCAGCTAATACGCCAGATCCCCAGCACCACAAGCCTGGCAGTGTACAAGTAGCCCAGATGGGCCACGCCACCCCACAGTGAATCCCCCCCATAGGAGAGGGGAAGAGAAGGCACACACCAGTCTGACTGTGGCCCCAGCGGTGGGCTGGGGGCAGACATCAGGTCGGACTGTGGCCCCACCCACCATCTCCAGTTATACACCATAGCACAGGGGAAGTGCCCTGCAGGTCCTCACCACTCCAGGGACTATCCAAAATGACCAAACGGAAGAATTCCCCTCAGAAGAATCTCCAGGAAATAACAACAGCTAATGAACTGATCAAAAAGGATTTAAATAATATAACAGAAAGTGAATTTAGAATAATAGTCATAAAATTAATCGCTGGGCTTGAAAACAGTATACAGGACAGCAGAGAATCTCTTGCTACAGAGATCAAGGGACTAAGGAACAGTCACGAGGAGCTGAAAAACGCTTTAAACGAAATGCAAAACAAAATGGAAACCACCACGGCTCGGATTGAAGAGGCAGAGGAGAGAATAGGTGAACTAGAAGATAAAGTTATGGAGAAAGAGGAAGCTGAAAGAAAGAGAGATAAAAAAATCCAGGAGTATGAGGGGAAAATTAGAGAACTAAGTGATACACTAAAAAGAAATCATATACGCATAATTGGTATCCCAGAGGAGGAAGAGAGAGGGAAAGGTGCTGAAGGGGTACTTGAAGAAATTATAGTTGAGAACTTCCCTGAACTGGGGAAGGAAAAAGGCATTGAAATCCAAGAGGCACAGAGAACTCCCTTCATACGTAACTTGAATCGATCTTCTGCACGACATATCATAGTGAAACTGGCAAAATACAAGGATAAAGAGAAAATTCTGAAAGCAGCAAGGGATAAACGTGCCCTCACATATAAAGGGAGACCTATAAGACTCGTGACTGATCTCTCTTTTGAAACTTGGCAGGCCAGAAAGGCTTGGCACGATATCTTCAGTGTGCTAAACAGAAAAAATATGCAGCCGAGAATCCTTTATCCAGCAAGTCTGTCATTTAGAATAGAAGGAGAGATAAAGGTCTTCCCAAACAAACAAAAACTGAAGGAATTTGTCACCACGAAACCAACCCTACAAGAGATCCTAAGGGGGATCCTGTGAGACAAAGTACCAGAGACATCACTACAAGCATAAAACATACAGACATCACAACGACTCTAAACCTGTATCTTTCTATAATAACACCGAATGTAAATGGATTAAATGTGCCAACCAAAAGACATAGGGTATCAGAATGGATAAAAAAACAAGACCCATCTATTTGCTGTCTACAAGAGACCCATTTTAGATCTGAGGACACCTTTAGATTGAGAGTGAGGGTATGGAGAACTATTTATCATGCTACTGGAAGCCAAAAGAAAGCTGGAGTAGCCATACTTATATCAGACAAACTAGACTTTAAATTAAAGGCTGTAACAAGAGATGAAGAAGGGCATTATATAATAATTACAGGGTCTATCCATCAGGAAGAGTTAACAATTATAAATGTCTATGCGCCAAATACCGGAGCCCCCAGATATATAAAACAATTACTCATAAACATAAGCAACCTTATTGATAAAATGTGGTCATTGCAGGGGACTTTAACACCCCACTTACAGAAATGGATAGATCATCTAGACACACAGTCAATAAAGAAACAAGGGCCCTGAATGACACATTGGATCAGATGGACTTGACAGATCTATTTAGAACTCTGCATCCCAAAGCAACAGAATATACTTTCCTCTCGAGTGCACATGGAACATTCTCCAAGATAGATCATATACTGGGTCACAAAACAGCCCTTCATAAGTTTACAAGAATTGAAATTATACCATGCATACTTTCAGACCACAATGCTATGAAGCTTGAAATCAACCACAGGAAAAAGTCTGGAAAACCTCCAAAAGCATGGAGGTTAAAGAACACCCTACTAACGAATGAGTGGGTCAACCAGGCAATTAGAGAAGAAATTAAAAAATATATGGAAACAAACGAAAATGAAAATACAACAATCCAAACGCTTTGGGACTCAGCGAAGGCAGTCCTGAGAGGAAAATACATTGCAGTCCAGGCCTATCTCAAGAAACAAGAAAAATCCGAAATACAAAATCTAACAGCACACCTAAAGGAAATAGAAGCAGAACAGCAAAGGCAGCCTAAACCCAGCAGAAGAAGAGAAATCATAAAGATCAGAGCAGAAATAAACAATATAGAATCTAAAAAAACGGTAGAGCAGATCAACGAAACCAAGAGTTGGTTTTTTGAAAAAATAACCAAAATTGACAAACCTCTAGCCAGGCTTCTCAAAAAGAAAAGGGAGATGACCCAAATAGATAAAATCATGAATGAAAATGGAATGATTACAACCAATCCCTCAGAGATACAAACAATTATCAGGGAATACTATGAAAAATTATATGCCAACAAATTGGACAACCTGGAAGAAATGGACAAATTCCTAAACACCCACACTCTTCCAAAACTCAATCAGGAGGAAATAGAAAGCTTGAACAGACCCATAACCAGCGAAGAAATTGAATCGGTTATCAAAAATCTCCCAACAAATAAGAGTCCAGGACCAGATGGCTTCCCAGGGGAGTTCTACCAGACGTTTAAAGCAGAGATAATACCTATCCTTCTCAAGCTATTCCAAGAAATAGAAAGGGAAGGAAAACTTCCAGACTCATTCTATGAAGCCAGTATTACTTTGATTCCTAAACCAGACAGAGACCCAGTAAAAAAAGGGAATTACAGGCCAATATCTCTGATGAATATGGATGCAAAAATTCTCAATAAGATACTAGCAAATCGAATTCAACAGCATATAAAAAGAATTATTCACCATGATCAAGTGGGATTCATTCCTGGGATGCAGGGCTGGTTCAACATTCGCAAATCGATCAACGTGATACATCACATTAACAAAAAAAAAGAGAAGAACCATATGATCCTGTCAATCGATGCAGAAAAGGCCTTTGACAAAATCCAGCACCCTTTCTTAATAAAAACCCTGGAGAAAGTCGGGATAGAAGGAACATACTTAAAGATCATAAAAGCCATTTATGAAAAGCCCACAGCTAACATCATCCTCAATGGGGAAAAACTGAGAGCTTTTTCCCTGAGATCAGGAACACGACAGGGATGCCCACTCTCACCGCTGCTGTTTAATATAGTGCTGGAAGTTCTAGCATCAGCAATCAGACAACAAAAGGAAATCAAAGGCATCAAAATTGGCAAAGATGAAGTCAAGCTTTCGCTTTTTGCAGATGACATGATACTATACATGGAAAATCCGATAGACTCCACCAAAAGTCTGCTAGAACTGATACATGAATTCAGCAAAGTTGCAGGATACAAAATCAATGTACAGAAATCAGTTGCATTCTTATACACTAACAATGAAGCAACAGAAAGACAAATCAAGAAACTGATCCCATTCACAATTGCACCAAGAAGCATAAAATACCTAGGAATAAATCTAACCAAAGATGTAAAAGATCTGTATGCTGAAAACTATAGAAAGCTTATGCAGGTAATTGAAGAAGATATAAAGAAATGGAAAGACATTCCCTGCTCATGGATTGGAAGAATAAATATTGTCAAAATGTCAATACTACCCAAAGCTATCTACACATTCGATGCAATCCCAATCAAAATTGCACCAGCATTCTTCTCGAAACTAGAACAAGCAATCCTAAAATTCATATGGAACCACAAAAGGCCCCGAATAGCCAAAGTAATTTTGAAGAAGAAGACCAAAGCAGGAGGCATCACAATCCCAGACTTTAGCCTCTACTACAAAGCTGTCATCATCAAGACAGCATGGTATTGGCATAAAAACAGACACATAGACCAATGGAATCGAATAGAAACCCCAGAACTAGACCCACAAACGTATGGCCAACTCATCTTTGACAAAGCAGGAAAGAACATCCAATGGAAAAAAGACAGTCTCTTTAACAAATGGTGCTGGGAGAACTGGACAGCAACATGCAGAAGGTTGAAACTAGACCACTTTCTCACACCATTCACAAAAATAAACTCAAAATGGATAAAGGACCTGAATGTGAGACAGGAAACCATCAAAACCTTAGAGGAGAAAGCAGGAAAAGACCTCTCTGACCTCAGCCGTAGCAATCTCTTACTCGGCACATCCCCAAAGGCAAGGGAATTAAAAGCAAAAGTGAATTACTGGGACGTTATGAAGATAAAAAGCTTCTGCACAGCAAAGGAAACAACCAACAAAACTAAAAGGCAACCAACGGAATGGGAAAAGATATTTGCAAATGACACATCGGACAAAGGGCTAGTATCCAAAATCTATAAAGGACTCACCAAATTCCACACCCGAAAAACAAATAACCCAGTGAAGAAATGGGCAGAAAACATGAATAGACACTTCTCTAAAGAAGACATCCAGATGGCCAACAGGCACATGAAAAGATGTTCAACGTCGCTCCTTATCAGGGAAATACAAATCAAAACCACACTCAGATACCACCTCACGCCAGTCAGAGTGGCCAAAATGAAGAAATCAGGAGACTATAGATGCTGGAGAGGATGTGGAGAAACTGGAACCCTCTTGCACTGTTGGTGGGAATGCAAATTGGTGCAGCCGCTCTGGAAAATAGTGTGGAGGTTCCTCAGAAAATTAAAAATAGACCTACCCTATGACCCAGCAATAGCACTGCTAGGAATTTATCCAAGGGATACAGGAGTACTGATGCATAGGGGCACTTGTACCCCAATGTTTATAGCAAACTCTCAACAATAGCCAAATTATGGAAAGAGCCTAAATGTCCATCAATTGATGAATGGATAAAGAAATTGTGGTTTATATACACAATGGAATACTACGTGGCAATGAGAAAAAATGAAATATGGCCTTTTGTAGCAACGTGGATGGAACTGGAGAGTGTGATGCTAAGTGAAATAAGCCATACAGAGAAAGACAGATACCATATGTTTTCACTCTTATGTGGATCCTGAGAAACTTAACAGAAACCCATGGGGGAGGGGAAGGAAAAAAAAAAAAGAGGTTAGAGTGGGAGAGAGCCAAAGCATAAGAGACTGTTAAAAACTGAGAACAAACTGAGGGTTGATGGGGGGTGGGAGGGAGGGCAGGGTGGGTGATGGGTATTGAGGAGGGCACCTTTTGGGATGAGCACTGGGTGTTGTATGGAAACCAATTTGACAGTAAATTTCATATATTTAAAAAAAAAAGATAATAAGGGTTGGAGATGATGTGGAGAAAAGAACACTTGTACATTGTTGGTGCAAACATAAATTGGCACAATCATTACGGAAAACAGTATAGATGTTTCTCAAAAAATTAAGAATAGAATTACTATCTGATCTAGAAATACAACTTCTGGGTGTATACCTAAAGGAAATAAAATCAGGACCTTAAAGAAATATCTGCACCCACATATTTATTATAGCATTAATAACAGCCATGACAGGGAAACACCCTAAATGCTCATTGATAGATAAATGGATAAAAAAATGTGATATATACATGCAATAAATTATTATTCAGTCCTAAAAAGAAGTAAATCCTACCATTTGGGGCAACATTAATGTACCTGGAAAGTATTATTTAAGAAAATAAGTTAGAGAAAGAAAAATAAATAATTGTATATATTAATTTTACTAATATAATATTACTAATATGTGGAATCTAAAATAGTCAAACTTATAAAAGCAGAGAGTAGAATGGTGATTTCTAAGATCTGGAGAGTAGGAGACAATTGGAGGTGATGCTTAAAGGGTACAAAGTTTCAGTTATGCAAGATAAACAAGTTCTGGAGGTCTGCTATTCAGTACAGCTTACAGTTAACGATATTGTTAAACTTAAAATACATGATATATGGGGGCACCTGAGTGGCACAGTTGGCTAAGTTTTGAATTTCAGCTTGTTGTTTATCTCACAGTTCGTGGGTTTGAGCCCTGTATCAGGCTTTTTGCTGACAGCTCAGAGCCTGGAACCTGCTTCGGACTCTGTGTCTCCCTCTGTCTCTGCTTCTCTCCTGCTCATACTCTATCTCTCAAAAATAAATAAAAGGTTAATTAAAAAAAATATATGATATATGACATATAATAGATAAAATATAAAATATATTATAGATGATAGATTTTAGGTTGTATTTTTACCACATACATGAAAAAATATATATGTAAATATGTAATAATAATTAAAGGGTTGAAAGATACTTTGAGAGAGCCAAAGCATAAGAGACTCTTAAAAACTGAGAACAAACTGAGGTTTGATGGGTGGTGGGTGATGGATATTGAGGAGGGCACCTTTTGGGATGAGCACTGAGTGTTGTATGGAAACCAATTTGACAATAAATTTCATATATTGAAAAAAATAAAAAAAAACATAAATAAAAGAAAGATACTTTGAAAGTTGATAGATATGTTTATGGCTTTGATGGTAGTGACAGTTTCATGGGTGTATAATTATACCCAAACTCATTAAGTTATATGTATGAAATATGTACAGCTTTCTGCATATCAATCATACCTCAATAAAATGGTTAAAAATGAGGTAACCCACAATTTTAGGGGAGTTTGGAAGAAAGTAGAGTCAGGAGCTGGTCTATATGCTGATTGCAAACAATATGTTTGTCTCTACAAAGTTTAAGTTATATGTGGTGGGAATAAGGAAAAAATAACAAGAAAAAGTGGATGACATATGGGTTAAATTTTTATGATTTCAGACTTTAAGTGATACAAGTTGAAGACATAGGAAAGTTAGCTAAAGTAGGATTGAAGTGAGACCCTTTAAGTTTTAAGGCATGTTTAGTCTAATGTTAGCAAAATTATCCAAACTTTTAAAAAAAGGCATAAGGAATTATTGCCCAGTACAGTTCTGAGCATGACATTTTATTAAACAGGCAATTTAAAACTCTCAGACAGAGATTAATTTATAGATTTTTGTCTGGTAGAGATTGGAATAATACTGAACCATGGAGCCAAATACATTGTGGCTTACTGTCCTATTGAACATTATGTAAGTTAGTATCCAACTCAGTAAATCTTTCTTAAAATTTATTGATTAAATTGCTTGCATAGGAGTGCATGGGCGGTTCATTCGGTTAAGCATCTAACTCTTAATATTGGCTCAGGTCATGATCTCATGAGATAGAGCCCCACCTTGGGCTCAGTGTTGACAGCAAGGAACCTGCTTGGGATTCTCTCCCTCTCTCTATGCCTCTTCCTTACGCCTTCTCTCAAAATTAAAAATAATAATAATAATATACTTTTATTTTTAAATTTTTTTTAATGTTTTTATTTTTGACAGAGAGAGAGACAGAATGAGCAGGGGAGGGGCAGAGAGAGAGGGAGACACAGAATCTGAAGCAGGCTCGAGGCTCAGGGCTGTCAGCACAGGGTCTGACGTGGGGCTCGAACTCACAGACTGTGAGATCATGACCTGAGCTGAAGTCGGATGCTCAACCGACTAAGCCACCCAGACGCCCCTATAATAATATACTTTTTAAAAAGCAAAGTAGCTACATGGTTGTTATTACAGTCAGATTTGTATACATCATTTTTTTTCTGTTTGCCTTCTTAACAAATAATTTAAGCATAATTGAAATAATTAGCTTACATACAGCCCAGTGCAAATATGTTGTGGATTATTTGAGACAGAATTCATTCTAATTTTCCATTGGAAAGACAAATATTTCCTAATTTGGATTATGATAAACACCACCCTATGTATAAAGGATATTTGCATACCATCTCTAGTGTCAGATTTAGATTATTGCTACCAGGATTAATTGAAAGCCGTCTAACCTAGTCTAAGAGCAAAATGTAGTAAACTTGTGTTTTAGACTTTTCATTCTAAAACAAATACGTATAATTGGACACCTGGCAATATTCACAATTAGTTTCACTTCACATAATTTCTTTGACATTTTATTATCATCAACACCATCAAGTAACTTGATAACGATCTTTTCTGTTGTCACACAGTTGGAAAAACGATCAATTTCCATGTATTTCTAGCCTTCATGGGACAAAATTATAAGACAAGCACAGTAATATAGAGTGAAAATATGTTTTCACTGTATCTTGTTCTAATGTGTTTTACTATATATATGTATACATATATACATATGTATACATATACATATATGTACATATGTATACATATATATATGTCTTTAAGGCCTCTAAATTAAAATTAAAATGTTTTATTACCTGCAGGACATTATTTAATCTATAAACTTTTTAAAATTTTTTTGATATGCTTATTTATTTTTGAGAGAGAGTGTCAGAGCATGAGTGGGAGAAGGGCAGAGAAAGAGGGAGACAGAAAATCCAAAGCAGGCTCCAAGCTCCGAGCTGGCAGCACAGAGCCCAACTTGGGACTCAAACTCATGACCCATGAGATCATGACCTGAGCTGAAGTCGGACACTTAACTGACTGAGCCACCCAGGCACCCCTAAAAATTTTTTATTTTTAAATGTGCTGAATAATAATCCAAAGATGTATTGCTTTCTCTCTGCCCCTTCTAACCTACTCTTTCTCTCTTATTAGATAATCGTTTCTTTTAAATTATGGTTTTGTCTCTAATTTGAATATGATGAAATCATATTACATCAATCATAATACTCAATATGTTGATATAATTATGAAGTATATCATATATAGTATATATAAAAACATGCATATGTACGTATACATGTTTATATGAACATCTCTCTCATAGTGTTAAATGTAAACACTTTTATCCACTTTGCTGTTTTTGATTAATCATTTGCTATGAAGATCATGCCATCGTATTACCTAGCACTACTCTTACCGTATTCTTTTTGTTATAGTTTACAGTATTCTATTTTCTTAATGCACCATTGTTTATTCAGTCAGTCTTCGATTGATCGTCACTTGCTCCGCTTTCAGGCTTTTGCTATTACCAGGCACCTTATACTTACTGTGATTTCATATTTTTCCTTGTGGATCTTTGCGACAAATTCATGGAATAAAATTGTTGAGCCAAATAGGAAGAAGATGTGCGTATTTAGTTATTGTCAAATTCTCCTTTACAGAGATTATATAAATTTTTATTATTATCATGTGAGAATTGTGCATCATTTTGTCAAATAAGAACACTTTCAAACTTTTAAAATTTTTTCCAGGATGCCTGGGTGACTCAGTTGGTTGAGTTTCCGAGTCTTGATTCCGGCTCAGATCATGATCCCAAGGTTGTGGGATCAAGCCCAGCTTCAGGCTCCACACTGAGTGTGGAGCTTGCTTGAGATTCTCTCTCTCTCTGCACCTCTCCCCTGCTCTCAATCTCTTAAAAAAAATTGCTAATCAGATGGGTGAGAAATGTTATCTTAATTTATGTTAATTTTAATTTTTATTTCTCTCATTTTTAAAGAGTCTTAGAATTTTTTCATATGGTGAAAAATCCATACATTTTGTTTATATTTCTAGTCTATTTTTTCTTTATGGCTACTACATGTATTTTCAATTTTTACATGTCTTTTATATATGTGAATTATTAGATTTTTTATCTCTGATATACATTGTTTCATCTAGTTTCTCATTTTTCTTATATTGATATTTGCCATGTAATTTAAAATATGCACATTTGTTAATGTCCCTCATTGATTCTAATTTTTATCATGCAGTTTTAAAAATGTATATACTTTTGTATATATTTGCATTTTTTATAATAAAAAGGTTTAAAAAGGTAGTATCCTTAGTTGTATTATAAACATTTACATTATTTTCATTTGTGATGGCCACTGTGCAGAGTGTTTGTTCTACACAGATTTTCATACATGTCCACAAATGATTCTGCAAGTTGGATTCTATAATTATTCCATGTGCAGAGCAAGAAAAGCAAAACTCACAAATTTTAAAACAAATTGCTCAAAATCAATTGAAAAGATACAAGAATATTAGAATTTAAAATCATATGTATGACTTTTGAACCCTCACTCATAACCTTCAACATAATGAATAGAAACAGTATATATGCTATTTCCCAATTTTCCTCTTTTAAAATACAATATTAAAAATGTCTTTCATACAACCCTTATTTTGCTTAGATAATTGTGGAGTCAATATATACGTTATTTTTTCAGAAGTCAGATTGCTAATTTAGGTTAGGTTCAGAAAATATTAGTATATGTGAAAAAATGCAATTCTTTTCTTATATGGTTGGTTCAGCTAATGAAAGTTAAGCCTAAAAAATGTGAAAAAGGATACTTCCAGACTATAAATGAATGCTATTAATTTATGGAGTAAAAGTTATTGTTACCTGAGTTAATTAACTTCTAAATAGTAACATTTAGCTTCTTTTTAAAAACAAATTTCCAGAAAAATCAAGGTCCTCCCTATATAGAAGGGCAAATTTTAACTTGGTTTTAAAACATATTCTTCTTCTTGAATTCTTTAAGAAGCAGTGATAGCTAAAGCTTCTATAAATATTGCGTGCATTTACACAAGTCTCTTTGTTTTCTCCAGGATTGTAAATAATTGATTAGCAGCCCATAAATGTGTTCCTAAAAGCTAACAGTGCCTTACTTAACACTACCGTGTCAGTGATAATGATGCTGAAATAGGACTCGGGATGAAAAGACAGTGGGGATTTACTGCCTGTGTGATGTGTAGGCAAATAAACCTGTATAAATTTGCATTTTGGCTTCACTTTAATGCCGTTATAAACCACTTGTATCTTTAAAATAAAAAGAGGCCAATGTACTGCATATGTGATTTGCTACTTTTTTGATCTACTATGTGTAGATCATGAGTTTGGTTTAAATGAGATCAATGATAGTTTGTTCTCATTTAAAAAGCATCAAAGATGATTAGATAATGCAGGCCACCATGTTAGAATATTTGTCTGTAATAGAATGTATTCTTACATTTCATAAAAGAAGCACTTGATTTGTCTGATTTGTGAGTAGTTTTGAAATCTTTCTAAAGGTTCTAAAAGGATCTAGACAGCAACTAATAATCAACAATAACAGACAAATAAGTGAAAACTTTCCCTATTTTGCCTACCACTTGTATTTAGATGCAGAGAATAAGCCTTGTGATTGATTAGAAATATTGGCTAAGCCATTAAGTAGCTACATGGCACCATATCCCAATTAGAACATAGTTCAAATGCCTTACAAACACACTGGACTCTTAAGACAGAATTGCTATCATCCCTTAGTTTTTTACTCTCTATCTAGGGCACACAGGTACTAAATTAAGCACTGGAGATTGATTCAATTCCAGGTATTTTGGTTCCAGAGTCCATGCTCATACCATTCTGTAAATCTAAACAAATCTCTAAAGCAATCAGTTTCAATCCCTTTATTTTTAAGGTAAATCTCGTGTGCTTTGAAGGCCACATAGTCAGATGGTACAGCCACAGTACTTTCATGAAAATTAGCACATTTAATAAAGATACATGTTTTAATAGAGAGCTACCCTACTCTCATAGAAAGTGGGGAAAGGTATTGTAGATTGTGACACTTAATAAGTTTTATGAATATTCAGTTTTAATAGCATTTACTCTATTAATTGGATTGTGTTATACCTTGAAAATAGAATTATGCATATTTCAAATATTGATATATAATTAACCATGTAAATTTTAAAGAGTCAAAATTGAAAGATTTTTTGCCCAAGGTGAATTTTGCCAAGGTAAAAGAGAAGATATATGATGAAGATATTTTGATTGTTTTATAGATTTTTAAAAACCATGTAATGTTCTATTAATATTAATAAAATATCAAGTCATACATATTAATAAAATTCTAACATTAAATATCTATAATAAAGGTTATTAGATTCTTATTTTATCAATCTAATGCTAAAATAGTTCTGCATCTATTAATAAACATGGAAATTAATGGATATAGGAATTTTTCCACATATAATTAGAAGACAAAAAAAGAGAAAAAATAATATTCTTATTCATTTTAAAATGTATACAATTGATAAGACTATTAGCAATTATGTCTTCATGACCTTTACTTCTTAATGACAATACTTACCCTGTCAGATATTTATTTTCTCCAATTGGTCCTATACTCCATTAAATCTGCCTTCTGCTTCTCAGACTAAGATACTCCCTATGGATTGAAAAGTTCCACACATAGATTGTATTATGCTAAAAAGAAAAAAGAAAGTCAGATAAAGACAAATACTATATGGTTTCACTTATGGAATCTAAAAAAATAAAAATGAACAAACAAAACAAAACAGAAACAGATGCATAGATGTAGAGAACAAAGAAATGGTTGCCAGAGGGGAATGGGGCAGAGGAGAGAGTAGGTAAAATAGGGGAAGGGTATTAAGAGGCATAAATTTAGTTATAAAATGAATAAAATATGAAAATGCAATATACACCATAGGGAATCTAATTAAAAATATTGCCACAACTTTATATGGTGACAGATGGTAGCTAGATTTATCGTGGTGATTGCTTCATTATGTACATAAATATTGAATCAGCATATTGTATATCTGAAATGAATATAATATCGTACATCAATTACACTTCAATATTAAATAAAATTAAAAATTTCCCTTCCATCCAAGTTCATTTCTGTTGTTTCTATCATCATTTTTTTTCTCATTTGCATCATCCCCTTCCACAATAGTGTTCCTAGAGCCTTCACTCTACAAATTTTAAGTAGGTATCATGACTAATATTTTTGTAGTATGTCATGAGCAAGGACTCACGTTATAAATTTAAATTATTTTATAGTCAAATAATCACAAAATAGACAACCAAATTTCAATGTCTCAGAGTCCATCAAACTTGTGAATAAATTTATAAGTTTCAAGATATCTCATTCAACATGATGCCTACTATGAATCTACCAGTCGCGTTTTATCAGTGGAAGGATATCTCAGAAAATGTAAGTCACCAGTTTTGCCAGTTTTTATGAGCCAGTTCCCCGTAGAGATCTCACTAGCTCTATTACATCCGTTCCTAGGTGACTGCATCTCTCCTTGGCACCACCTCTATCTTTTACTGTTATTCTGAAAGAAAAGAACACAGAATGCTAAATCTTTAATGTTGTCAACACTGAGTTAACTGCTGTTCCACCGTTTCTCGATATTCTCCATGCCTTATCCAGATTACCAGCAAAGCAATTTTTTTTTCTATTCTTATTTGTAACTAAGTTAATCAGAGTAGTTATTATCAAGTAAAAGTAAATGAAATATATTCTTCAATATAAACTGTGTAAAAGCTTACTGTATGTTTAATAATTATTTCCTAAAATCCAACACAAGGTTCCTATCAGCAAGTGGCTTGGTTTAAAGTTTAATTTGTGTTAAAATGTCTAAGCATTCCAAAGTACAACATGCATGGCATGGTTTATTTATTCATTGTTTAATAGAGAAGAATAAGTTGTATTTTCCTTAAAGATTTAACATCTTTCCAAAAATGAAGGCTGAGATATTTATATTTTATTGAGCCAACTATTAAAAATAATTTTGATTATGCATTAAACTTCTGAGATAGAGCCCCATCCCTCTCCTTATGAATACTCAAAGTCCTCTATACTCAGCTTGTTGCTGTGTCATATTTTTTAAATATTCTAATATAATTTCAACTGAGTATTTAGAAATCCATAAAAGAAGCATTTTATCAATATGAATTCCCTGAAGAGTTTTAATTATATGAATTTGATTTTTATATGTCAAACTAATTGAATATAGATTATAATTGAATAAATTTTGTCATAAATCTGAACACTTATCTTTTAGCTTTTCATATGACACATGAAAGGATAATGAAATCTAGAAGCTGTATTCCTTAAATAGTAAATGTGTGGGGTACCTGGGGGATGAAGTCAGTTGAGCATCCAACTCTTGATTTCTGCTCAGGTCATGATTCTAGGATCATGTGATTGAGCCTCACTTAGAGCTCCATGCTTAGCGTGGAACCTACTTGAGATTCTCTCCCCCTTCTCTATCTCTCTCCCTCTGTCCCTTTCCCTGCTCCTGCTCACTCTCTCTCTAATAAAATAAAATAAAATAAAATAAAATAAAATAAAATAAAATAAAAATAAAAATAAAATTTAAACGTGCATTTGTTTTGTTAAATGTACCTGTAAATTAATATGAAAAACCACATACTGAACTTTACAATCACAAAATTCATGCAATTTACATGAATAAATTGAAGAAAATCTTTTTTTTTTTAATTTAGTTATTTTGAGAGCAACAGAGTGCAAGTGGGGGAAAGGCAGAGAGAGAGAGATAGAGCAAGAGAATCCCAAGCAGGCTCTGCACTGTCAATGCAGAGCCTGATGGGGAGCTCAAAACCATGAATCCGGAGATCATGATCTGAGCCAAGTTGGACACTCAACTGACTAAGCCATGCAGGTGCCCTTGCAGCAACATGTTTATATCTTGTTTTTAGTTTTACCCTTTTTGTTTGAAATGCAAATATATATTAATCATATGCAAATGAACATCAAGCAAATATGTAAAAATTATGTTTTTTAGTTATATCTGGAAAATTTTACATACAAATCTTTTATCTTCCAGCCGTCAATGTATTTGTGAGCTGGCAAGCAAGAAAAAACCAAGGCAAGGTAGATATGTTTTTCTTAATCCAGGAAAGCCAGACTTAAATTGGCCGAGTCTCCTTTACTCTTAAGCAAGTTTTTATAATATTGGGTCAAAATTTTTTTTCAAAGATAATGGTAATATGTACGAATCTTTCAATTTTGTGTTCAGAGTTTTAAGACCAACAGCTAAGTTTTAAGAAAGAAGAAGAAATCCATGAATCATTACTAGAGTTTTACTAATGTAACGCTGAGAAAAGCCTTTGTTAATTAATTACCTGGCTATCCAGTGTTATAATGCCCTGGCCAAATGGAAATATAAAGAAATAAGTAAAACTTCTTTTATTAGTCAAACAAAAATATGAGGAAATAACTAAAAGTCGATCAACTCTCCATACATACATTGAATATAAAATGTAATCAGACAGTATTATTTGCATGAAATATTAACTAGCAAACCCAAAATGGAAATACTGTTCTTTTCTTATTCATAGTGGCATGAGTTAAATAAAATACTCTTGGATATTCAAATTGAGAACATAAGTACAATTGTAAAAGTTAAGTGTTCATCTTTCCTGTTATTCAAATTTCAGTTTAATCTAGCCATCTAAGAAAGGTTTTGCCTGAATACTCAATCAAATTGGCCCACCAGACACTATTTATTATCTTACTTAGTTGTGTTGTTTTTGTGTGGTTTGGTTGTTAGTGTTTTTCTCTGTAGCTCTTTTCACTGTCAAATTTTTGTTCAATCTGTTTATGTGTTTGTTTAGTGCCAGTTTCTAGATACTAACCTCTATGAGGATGTGGAACTTCGTTCCAGACAGAAATATGGAACATATCTATTTTAATTATATTTCAATCAAACTGTGTACCTCATTGTGTGCTTATGGTATGTAAGATCTAGAAAGCTTATGTTTGTAAGCAATGTCAAAATATCAAATTCATTTCACTGCTTCAAATAATGATAGCATCAATCTATTCACTGGTAAAGCCATTTTAATCAAAATGTTTGAAGAGAAAAACAGTGACATTTGGAAAAAAGAAACTATGGATTTTTTCTACCATTATAAATCTACATTTAATTTTACTATACTATGAGAATAATAAGGGAGAATAGTAAATAACATAATTATCATTAGAAAAAGTTAACATTTTATTAAAATCTAAAATGCATTGAATAATTGCCTGCATAATGAACTTTTTAAAATATTAAGTAATTAATGCAAAAATGGCACAAAACACATTCTGTATCTTCTAACTTAAAACTAAAAATAAGGGGCGCCTGGGTGGCTCAGTAGGTTGAGCGTCCGATTTTGGGTAGGATCATGATCTGGCGGTTCATTCAAGCTCCGCGTCTGTCAGCTGTGCTGACAGCTAGGAGCCTGGAGCCTGTTTCGGATTATGTGTCTCCCTCTCTCTCTGCCCCTCCTCCGCTTGTGCTCTGTTTCTCTCTATCAAAAATAAATAAAATGTAAAAAATAAAAATAAAAATAAAAATAAAATCTGATGTTCTTAAATAAAAGTGTTATTTTAAGAATAAGCTATGAAGGTATATATATATATATATATATATATATATATATATATATATATACAATGAATTGGTACAAAAAAGTATTCTACTATATTTTTTTCTCTTCCATAGATTTTTAGTCTCATCTTTATTGGTATTTTTTAATGTACATTTATTTAAATATCTTGATATCTAATGAAGTTGTTTTAGTTTTTGAATGCAAGAACTAGCTTTCTCTCTCTTTCCAAAGTTAATTGTTCTGTTGTTGTTGTTTGGTTGGGGTTTCTTTTCATTTTTATTTTGTCTTGTTTTTGCAAAACACTGTGATCAATGCAGACACAATTAGCTTAATGTGAATCTGTCAGACAATTTGTAGAAAATGCATTATTTTATAAAGGAAATACTTTAATTAGTGTCTGAATTATTCAAATTTCACAGAACAGGTTGATTGTTATGACATATACATGTTGATACTAACCATGATTTATAGAAAAATAATGCTAGGAGTGCCTGGGTGGCTCACTTGGCTAAGCATTAGACTCTTGATGTCAGCTCATGCCATGATCATGATTGTGAGATCGATCCCCATGTTGATGCCCTGTGGCATGGAGCCTGCTTAACATTATCTCACTCTCTCCCTCTACACTTCTGCTCGTTTGCCCATGTACTCTCTCTCTCTAAAAAAATAAAAAAACTTAAAAAAAATAATGCTAATTAAGAGTAAGCAATTTCTATGTCACTTTGTAAGTTTGTTTGCTTCACTCAGATTCAGTATAAAGTAATAGAAAGTAGATAAGAAAATTATTCAAGCATATCAATAATATTTCATGCAATATGTAGCCAAAATATTTTTAAAACAGAGATATGAATGTATTAATGTATTAATAATATTTTAATTTATATGTTAGTGTTATGGTGTTTAATAACAACAAAGTGTCCTATTTGTTGCCATTATCATAGTGGAAATGCATTATCATTAATAAGTTGCACCTTGTGAACACCTGTTGGTTGCCATTTCAATATTTTCTTCAAGATATTAATTTTTTTAGAAAATCTCTATACTTAAAATATCTTATTTCATAGAGGGATATATTAAGAATATTAGGACGGTATGAAATCAGTAATTACTTCCTTTGCTTCAATTTTTATTTAATTATAACCTTAAACTAGGATACAGTATGTAGATTTCTACGGTTTCTTTGTTTTTCTTTTTAATGAGGCCCACACTGATGATTTTGGTGTCACTGTGATTTGTGAAAACGTGGGAATAGACTTAGTAAGCAGGGTTGTTTTTTGAGGTTGCTCCAAGACTTCTAGGCTTCTAAGCATAATTAAAGTTAATGAAGAAAAAAATTAATTGCTCTACTTAAAATTGTTATTCTGGGCCTTATAAAATTTGAACAAGTTGGTATATGAGATACTTAATCTCTTAACAATCTCAAATGATTTATTTCATATGGAGCTGCTCTAAGTTCACATTTCCTGTTGCTCAGAATGCTGTACACATTCTGAAAACCAGTGTCAGAAGCTCACCTGTGCTACCCACTCTTTTTATCCTTCTAATTTTCATAGATGCTTTTTGTTGATAAGTCCACTATTGAGTATTCCTCTCCTTCAAAGGAAACATATTCAGTTTTACATAACTACATAAGGAAATTCTGTGTGCTCTTCCATTAGATAAATGTTGAAAAGATCAGCAAGACAAATCAGTTACCATAACAAGTAAATTGCAAAACAAAAGAAACGTGTTTTAAAAAAAAAGGAACCGAGTGAAAATGATGTCTATACATAAATATTTTCCTTAGATGCAAATATAAAATTGTTCAGAAAAAGTACAGAGAAAGCTGTTAACTATGGTTTTGAAGAGGATAGTGATATTGTATGTGTAGGAAGAATGAGTTACAAAAATGTTGAAGGACATTTTTACATTTATGCTTTTCACATGTTACATTTATTTGGATACGTTATGATTTTATTAAATTAATATTTGTTAAGTGAATCACAGGGAGCCTGATAGTGAGCCAAAATTCAACAAAAGACCACAAGAGAAATAGAAACAGAAAAATATTACAGGCCCTGGCAAAAGTACACAGAACAAAACAGGCAGAGCGGAATAGGACCTGGGATACATGCATTTATTAGCGTCTATAGGTGGAGTGCTTTGGGGTTCCCAGGCTAAATCCAGATTCGTCAATTTATTTTTTAATTTTTTAATTTTTAAATATTTATTTAGTTAAATTCAAGTTAGTTAATATACAGTGTAATATTGGTTTCATAGCAGAACTCAGCGATTCTTCACTTACATAGAACACCCAGTGCTCATCCCAACAAGTGCCCTTGTTAATGCCCTTCACCCAGTCAGTCCATCCTTCCACCCACCGCCCCTCCAACCACCCTCAGTTTGTTCTATTTAAGAGTCTCTTATGGTTTGCCTCCCTCTCTGGTTTTGTCTTATTTTTCCTTCCCTTCCCCTATGTTCAACTGTTCTGTTTCTTAAATTTCATATGAGTGAAATCACATATTTGTCTTTTGTTGATGGTCTTATTTTGCTTAGCATAATACACTCTAGTTCCATCCATGTTGTTGCAAATAGCAAGATTTCATTCTTTTTGATTGCCAAGTAATATTCCATTGTACATATACACCACATATTCTTTATCCATTCATTAACAGATGGACATTTGGGCTCCTTCTATAATTTGGCTATTGTTGATAGTGTTGATATAAACATTGGAGTGCATGTGCCCTTTGAAATCAACATTTTTGTATCCTTTGGTTAAATACCTAATCATGCAATTGTTGGGTCATAGAGTAGTTCTATTTTTAATTTTTTGAGGAACCTCCACAATGTTTTCCAGAGTGGCTGCACCAGTTTGCATTCCCAAAAACAGTACAAAGGGTTCCCCTTTCTTAGCATCATGGCCAACATCTTTTGGTTCTTGAGTTGTTAATTTTAGCCATTCTGACAGGTGTGAGGTGGTATCTCATTGTGTTTTTGATTTGCATTTCTCTGATGATGAGTGATGTTGATGAACATCTTTCCATGTGTCTCTTAGCCATCTGGATATTTTCTGTGGAAAAGTGTTCACACCTTTTGATCATTTCTTCACTGGATTATTTGCTTTGGGGGTGTTAAGTTTAATAAGTTCTTTATAAATTTTGGATACTAACCCTTATGTCAATTGCAAATATCTTTTCCCCTTCTGTTGGCTGCCTTTTAGTTCAGTTGATTGTTTCCTTCACTGTGCAGAATTTTTTTTTATATTGATGAGGTCCTAATAGTTCATTTTGCTTCTGTTTCCTTTGCCTCTGGAGACATGTCAAGTAAGAGATTGCTGTGGCCGAGGTCAAAGAGGTTGCTGCCTGTTTTCTTCTGTTGGATTTTGATGGTTTCCTATTTCACATTTAGGTATTTCATCCATTTTGTAAGATTTATAGGATCCTATCTAAGGGGTTCACATGGGGGAAAGCCCTAGGAAGCAAAGGAGATTTTGATCACAAGGGCTTTGGGGGAAGTCATATCAGGAACTTGCATTGTTTATGACTCTGCAAGCTGTTATTTAGAGCATGGTGGATATGTATGATGGGCTAGTGCTAGTTTAGGATCCCTGCTGGCCACTTGTCCAAACAAATGATTCCAGGGGGGCATTACCATGGAGTGGTTTAGCTAAACTATCCACAATAAGTAAATATGTATATACACATGTATAAACAAAAATCTATTTTAGTTAATATTTATTTATACATATATAAACCAAAATAACATCACGGCCAAGCAAGATAACATGGTATCAAAAAAGGAGGAAAATAAAGAATAGCAAGCAATTCTTCCTCTACCTACATTCATTTGTTCTGTTTTGAAATTTTCCTCTCCAGGTTTTTACTGTCTACACTATAGCATTTACCAGACAAAAATATATTTGCCAACTTTAGCACACATTTAACAAAAATAGTTATGTTGCAGCTTTCCCTATACAAAGTGTTTGGTTGAGAAGACAACATGCCATGAAAACTATAAACGTTCTTTTTATATTGTCCATTTTCAAGCCTCCCAACAGAATGGAAATTCTGCTTAATAGCATCTTAAATTGACTCCATTCATGTGTAGTTTTTAAAAACTGTGATTAGACCCAAGCATAAAGACCCTGGAACATTTTATATCTATTCTTTCTAGCACAGATTAATTACTTGTTTCTAATTGGTTCTTATCGAAAAGCGATTCTTTTTATTAACATTTCCCAAGCACGATAGTTTCAGAAATGGTGGAAGACCATTAACTTCAAGAGTTAGAGGAAATTCAAGTTAGTTAATTAACTTAACTCATTATCAAATGATGACTGTGAGGCATAAATGAAAGTTGAATGACTCTACCACGACATTCCCTTTACAAGTTTAAATATCATAGTGATAGTAATAGGCAACATGTATTGAGTATATCATTTGCCGCTTTAAGCATTTTTAATATATCACCTGCCTTAATGCTTGAAATACTGTTTTAAGGAAAATACAATTACTGTCTTAATTTTAGAGACAAAGCATAAAGTACCTTGTTACTGAGTAGATTATCTTTGTATCTATTTATCTGGGTCCTACACCTTCAATTTTACCACCAGATCAAACCAGTATTGATCTGGTTTTAAATGATTTGGGTTTTAAATATGTAAGATGTGACAAACTTTTTTAAGGCAAACTTTTTAAAACTAAGAGAATGTTTTTCCTTCCATATTTAGTTTTATTAAATTTTTTTAAATATTTATTCATTTTTGAAGGAGAGGAACAGAGCATGAGCGGGGGAGGGCAGAGAGAGAGGGAGACACAGAATCCGAAGCAAGCTCCAGGCTCCAAGGTGTCAGCAAAGAGCCCCATGTGAGGCTCAAACTCAAGAACCACGAGAAATCATGACCTGAGCCCAAGTGGGACGCTTAACTGACAGCCACACAGGTGCCCCCAACATTTAATTTTCATAAAGAAATGATCCATAGTCTAGAGTTTTTGGAATCATGATTTTATTGATGGAGTACCACATTTCACCCTTCACAAAATAATTTTCATTTATGTAGACATATTCTAGTCACTCTTAATATAGTGTGTTTATTTTTATTCTCTTCATAAACAGATTCCCAGATTAGCTTATATGAGAGATTTCTGGTCTATAGAGAGTTCAATATTTGACCCTTATCTCTAGCTCAGCATTGCTCAACTTTTTAAACACACGAGAAATCTGCCCCATCTCCCAGGCCCCAACACATATAAGAAGTAAAGTCCTGGGTATGACTTCCAAATAGGATGCATTCATTATGTGTGTTTTAAATGGATATTGGCTGAGAGTAGTTATCAAGTGTGAGAACTAAAAGTAGCATGTCTCACTGTGTAAACTGGTGTTTGCCAATACCACCACGACAACGACAACACTACTAATGCTGGTGATATTTTAGTAATTCTTAAGAATAGATTAATCTATCTGGTACTGCATCTGAAAGATGGTGCATTTGATCTCCAGGAATTGTGTTTATCATATGAGAAAGGGCACTAGGTAAAAAACCAGGCCAACAAGATTTTTTTCCCTACTTACACTACTTATTACTTATGTGAACTTCGGCATAACTTTGGCCCACATTGGTTAATGTGTGTTCACACTTTACAAAATGATTTAACACACTTGAATTTATTTGATTTTCAACCAAATTATTTGCATGCCTACATATTTGAAACCTGAAGGTTAGAGAGTTGATATGATTTCATCCAAAATTTTACCCAGAGTAAGAAGTGAGCCCAGGCAAACTGCTGGGTGTGTGGAGTGCTTCCTTGGCCATACCACACTTTTCTGGATTATATAGGTTGGAGTTGATAATCAAATGAAATACTATATCTAGAAGGAGTAGGTGAACTCTGAAATATACAGAATACAGTATTTTTCTGTCAATTTGTAAAAAAAATGCATTTAATTTTTATATTATATGTGCATTAATTAAAAAATAAAAATAATATTTATTTCTTATAAAATCAACCCCAGTACAGAAGGGCTAAAAAATAAAGTTGTCTATCACTTCTCATTGTTCACTCCATAGAGAATTTATGGTTAGTCTACAATCACACACACACACACACAAACACACACACACACACACGCATATATACATACACACAGGCATGTCAGTGCTTAGTTACTGAAATATTAATATCTGAAAACAATTTAGGAACTTCATGTCAATAATTTGTGTTAAGATAGCTATCCTGATAACTGAATATTGCCCAGTAGTCTGAGAATGTGATAGTTAATTTTATGGATCAAGTTGGAGTGTGTTTTTTGCTGTGATTAATTTTTAAATTGGTGAAATTCAGTAAGTAGATTGAGTTCTACAATGTGGGTGGACCTTCCCAAATCAGCTGAAGCCCTGAATAGAACAGAAAATGACCTCCTGGAGAAAGAAAGTATTCTCGAACAGATTACTTTTGGACTTCAGCTGCACAATCAGCTCTCTGGGATCTCTGCCTGTAAGCCTTTGGACTAGAATTGCAGCATTGGCTTTCTTGGATCTCTGGTCTGCTGGGCTACACTACAAATTTTGGACTTACCAACCCCCATAATCATGAGTCAATTAATTATAATAAATCACCTTTTATATAAATATGGATAAATCTGTTTATATCTATTTATATATCTATCTATATCTATATCTATATCTATATCTAATCTATACCTATACCTATACCTGTATATCTATCTATCTATCTATCATCTGTCTATCTATACCATTCTGTTTCTCTGGAGAACGTTGGCTAATATAGATGATCATATTTTGTAATAGCATCCAATACATCACAGGCAGTAAGCATTTATTTCTGAAATAATTTTCTACAGCTTTTACTTGTAAAATTTGAATTATAATTTTATTTAAAAATTTTGAAAATTACTTATATGCGTTTATGCTGCTTTAAAGCCCAAGTCTTAATTGAATATTTACCACATCACAAAGGCATTTCATTTTTAGAGATGTTTTCTTTTTTAAAAGTAGATATAAAAATGAACTAGAATGATTTATGGAGCATGTCACATGAATTTTAGAGATTGCTGTTTTCTTAAGATTGCTTTTTTATGAAAGCATTTTTCTTACATTCCCTCAAAAAGGTACACCTCTTTTACTGCAAGTAAAGGTTTCTACTTTTTTTCTATTTTTGTATATTTATCTTTTTTGCCCTTTAGTGGTTTAGTAAAGAATGTCATTGGATCACCACATATAAATTAAAAAACAAACAAACAAAAATGGACACAAGCATGAATGTCACCTAGTCTTACAAGCCTATGAGAAATTTTTAATCTTTTGGAGATAGGCATAATTGAAAGGAAAACAAAAAAACGGGAAGCTTTGGAGAGCTAATGACCTTAAAAATAGTTTTTAAACTATTCAAGTTTTTTTTTTCTTGAATGTAATCACATTGTTGGAGCTGGATTTTTTGAAAACTGATATATATCGCAAAACCAATTTTAACATAACCCAGCTTATGTTTCTATCCAATGTAATATAACTATTATTATAAAAGTAACAATGATATAATAATTTGATATGATGGTAGATACAAAGTACATTTCTGTATTATTTTTTTAAATTAGATGCCCAAAAAGCTAGACTCCTTCATTGCCATACTGAGAACAGGCCTGTATCTGCTCCATAACTATTTTATAATAAAAAAAATTTTTGCTGGCTTTTATCATGATTCCTGGAAGGGAAACTGTAAACCCTTGTTATTTCCTGAGTGATAGATCATCTCTGTTATTCACAGTGAGACACCCAAGATCACACATTAGTCTGTGCTCATAAGGTGACTCTTGGTGGGTACCTAGATACTTTATGTAAATCAGATGGTTGAGGGTAGGGGTTGGCCTGCCAGAAAGATCAACCAAGTGATTAGAAGTTTGGAGCTCTGATCCAGGTGATATAAACCTGACCTCCTTGGAGAAGATAGGGGCTGGAGATTAAGTTCCAATTATGTGACCAATGATGCCATCTAGCCTGTTTTTGTAATGAACAAAAGTCAGCTTCCCTAGTTAACAATATTCTGTGCATCCTGTTGTGCATCAAACTGCTGGTGGGGGAGGGGAGGGTGACATGTCTTGACACCAAAGAGAAAACACGGAAGCTTCAAGTTTGAGCCCTCCTAGACCTCACTATGTGCATGACCCTGACCTGTATCCTTTTTGTTTTAATAAAATTGCAATTGTAAGTCAAGGATATCTCTGAGTTCAATGAGTCTTTCTAGTGAATTGTCATACCTGAGTGATCAGTAGGAAGCCCCAAATTTGTAGCCAATTGGTCGGAAACATTCTATGAATACTTGAGTTAGCCCCTGGTTTCTGAAGTTGACCTAGGGGCCCTGGAGTCAGCACCTGGTCTCTGAAGTAAGGGCAGTCTTGTTGGAGATTGTGCCATTGTAAGCAAAGTTAGGGGTCCTCCAAAAGAAAGAAAGACATAGCCTTTATGACACATACAAGACAAGTCATTCTAGACCTCAAGCTATTTTCTATAATCTATGCCTTACTGTGTCTACTTTCTCTAGCACAATTATTGCAGAACTTTCAAGAAGGCATTAGAATTACAAAGAAATACAAAACCTTAATAATTAAAGATTTTAAGGGAATAAAGGGAATGCAAAAACTAACAGTCTCTTCCAGGCCAGGAAATAGCCTAACCATATCAGAGACAATAAATCAGTGGTAAAACTCCCAGTGCTGTTTCAGAAGTAATCAAGACTCTTCATTCCTTACTTGAGATAAGGAGCCCCAAACCCCATCCAATTCATACCAGCTCTCAGAGCATACCCATAGCCCCTTGCTCTTGTCCTACAATTACCTCTCCTTCAATACAATGTTAAAATCTCCACCCAGCAGAAGAACAAGTTTCATTAGCATAACATAGCACAAGTGTGTAGGCATGCTTTCTAAGTAACCCTGTGCAACCTTACACCCAACTTTATATATGATAATAAAACTTCTTTACTGAATATCTATCCTAATCCTAAATTAAAGAAACCTATTCACCCCCACTCAGAGAGTCACTGCTTTGGGAGTTATTTCCTGTGATCTCCTTACTTGATCCCAATAAAGTTTCCTTTGTGTGACAACTCTAGCTGATATAGTCTCTATCGGTAATGCATCAGGAAGCAAACTCACATTAATTTGGTTACATCTTTAATCTGTGGAGTCTGCACTAAGTCCTGCTGGTCAGTATTGGAAGTCATTGCAGCTACCAGGAGGTTTTCTATTCCCCACCTTATACACTGTAAATCTGTGGTCAAACACAATTTGGGTCATATCCCTTATTATTCCCATTGTCAAATCAGAGACATTTAGTTCAATAGTGTATAACCTTGTATTTGATTACTTTAGATTCTAGTTTGGATAACTATCCATAACAGTCAACAGAATCAGTCAAGGCAAGTTTCATTTTTACACAGCATTAAGTACTCTTGTCTTTTCCAGTTTAGTAAACTGCCCGATATTTTGCAGTTACTAAACACGCTCTAGTCTATTCAAATAGTAGAGTCAGAATCAGTTAGATGTTTTTGAAGCTGAATTTACATTGCTAAAACGTGAAGGTACAATTCCCTTGATCAGGCTCTATTAGACACCTGAAAGGCTTAGTAAAACAGAGAGTTGAAAATACATTTGTAGTATTATTTTTTAATTGAAATTTCTCAGTAAAATGGAGCAATGCATTATGTGCTAGATAATATGAAGTTTAACAAATAGAATTAACCTTAATTTGTGAAGTATACTTCAATATATTTGACAAGACAGTTGATAATAATTGCAACTGTAAGTATAACCTTTAGAAAGTTCCCTTGACATTTTTTTCATCTTTTAATCTTCATTCTCTTTGATTAATTTGTAATTGCAAGCCATTTACTTTGTTTTTAGTCTAACATGTTTACCTTATCAATTTTTGAAACCCCATTCTTTGCATGTTTCCTAATTATCTATTCAGGGACAAAATCCCCGGGATTTTACAAAAGCAGCATTGATTATGTATTACATTATCCCCTGGAGGAAAAGTGTGAGAGCTATTGACTTTGGTTTTTGCCTCAGTTTGACTAAGATGAGTAGGGTAGTGGTATCAGTATAATCTTTTGGAAATAAATAAGACTATATATATAAGAACACTGCTATACACAAGATGTTAATAATTTTGAAAAGAAGTGCTAAAACTTTCCTCTGAGGTGACAAAGAGCTGTTCTCTCACACAGACACAAAATAAACACACAGGGATGGTAGTTCAGTAAGATCTTTTTATGAGCAAATTCAGTTTAAGTTAATACATTATATTTACAGTAGAAATTCAATGCAATTTAATCAATCAACCAACTAGGACCCAGAGACAAAGAGAGTCATCTCTAAGTAACTCAGAATCATTTGATTAGGAATAGCCAGACCTTTAGACAAAACAGTCTACCATTTTACCATAATGGGAACAATTAGAATAACTGATTTTTATTTTCATTCTTTAACAGAGAGCAGATTCTTTCAGCTGTAGATATATTCCATTGAAATAACTCTGTGGAAATGCATACTCTCATTCAGACTGATGAAAGAAAATACTATTTAAATGGAAAAATATTAATTTACTGAAACCATATGGCTCTCCCACATTGCCTAACGCAGAACATGAGACCCTTTTGTAGAATAGGGAATTGTGCTAATGTAACATAGGTAAATATAATTCTACAGGTAAAACTTATGTCCTCCATATGTTCCATTACTTTAATTTTTGTTATCGTTAAAATGGAGAAAATGAGCTAATATTCACATTTTTGCAGAGTGCTAAAAAATAAAAAAACAAATTTACAAAAAAAAAAAAAAAGAACATGAGAACATGATAAGTACGCTACTTCCTTAGTAGGGAAAGATAAAAAATTATCTATCTATCTACATGTAATATATCAGTGTGTATGTGTATGTATACAAATATATAGTAGATATGTTTGCAATGAAGGATAATATCCATTATCTTTTAAATTACACTTAAAATTGATAAACAATTTTGTAGAATCTGTGTGTTTTTAAAAAAGAAAATAAAACCAAAGCAGATCTTCAGAGAATATTATGACCAAATTATTATTATTATTAGTAGTAAATTATTATTATAATTATAATTATTTATTAATTATTACCAATATTATTCCTGGCATGCTAGTATTGCTAGTATAAAATAATCCATTCTCACTGTATCGATATTCTTTTTCTAAATAATATGTATATAAGATCACTCTAGCTGTATTCTTGCATTATTTTGTTTTTCTACTCTATTTTTTATTATTTTTTATTATTTTAATTTTTTTAATTTTTTTTTTCAATATATGAAATTTATTGTCAAATTCGTTTCCATACAACACCCAGTGCTCATCCCAACAGGTGCCCTCCTCAATACCCATCACCCACCCTCCCCTCCCTCCCACCCCCCCATCAACCCTCAGTTTGTTCTCAGTTTTTAAGCGTCTCTTATGCTTTGGTTGTCTCCCACTCTAACCTCTTCTACTCTATTTTTTAAAGTCTATATGATTATGGATGAATCGATTTGAAGACTGAGTATTTATCACTAAAATGTTAAAAGATAAACTTATATATAATTTGTTAAAGAAAAGAATCATCATCCAGAAAGAATAAATTGATCTTAGTAGTTTAGCTTATATAATGTTATGCATTTTTCATTGCTTCTAGGTGTCTATGAAGTGAATGTTTTCAATCATACCTTTAGTAAATCCAAATATCTTCTGAACACATGCTAATAGATGACATTCAATTTCATGAGTGGTGCTATTGATAGAAGAACATTTATAATGTGATTTTAGAAATTCGTTTCCACATACATTCTAAACTCTTCACTTTATAATTCTTTGTAAACAGAAAGAGAGCTATCATATGTCTCTACAGTGCCGTGCAGAATTACATCGAAATTATTCTCCTGAAAGACATTATGGCTCACATATATCATCATTATCTACAGTACTGCTATGACAATAAAGTGAAAACTTTTATTTTAACATGCTCTACAAAATAACAATAATTATTCAGAAAAGATGATCAGGAAATACCATTCCCATTTTAAAGAATGTATTGTACATTTCAGGGAGAACTGTTTCTCCTGAGATTTTGCTTACCCTTCTGCCCTTTTGAGGATAATGTGTCCTTCAAATTGATGAAAGAGTATCAGAAAAATAAAATTTCCATTCTATGGGAAGCAGTCAAATTCATGCATGTGAATCCTTAAAGCCTATGTGATGACAAACTATTCCTGACTAGGATAGGTGATGGCAAGAAGAGCACCACTGAGAAAAGATCAAGACTGGTGGGTAGGCGTGGACATGGGCGTGAGGAGAAAGAATTAAAGAGATGATACCAAGCCATTTGACTTTTTTTTTCCCAATAGAAACAAAATCTCATATGTAAATGGAAAACAAGAATGATTAAAACTCACCCACATGAAAATGTTGAAATGGGAGCTGTTGGGTTCCATAAAGCCTTTCAAAAACCAATATACACAGGGTCCATTGTCATAATCTAATTATTGTTTTCTAGATAAATGATTTAATGCCAAGTGGCAATTGACAATGCCAGTTTTAATAAAAAATAAATGATTATAGAAATTTAAAATTAAATGGACATATTCATTTTAATATAAATAGTCAGCAACTTAAGATCTGCTTTGTTGCTCACTTTAGCTTCTTCATTTTGTATTTTAGATCTCCTTACTATAAAAGAAAAAAATTATTCTGTAGCTATTTTATAAATTTACGCAAAAGGAAAACCTCTGTCTTCAGAGTGTTTGAATTTTGCTATTTCAGTTTATTTTTTAAATTGCATTACAAAATTACAAAACACTTAATTTTTGTAATGAGATTATAACATTTAAAAATGTGTATTATGATAAAAAATAGTCTGCATAAACCCCCTTTTAAAATCCAACCTCTTGATCTATGCTGTATCCATCTAGATTCAGGGTCACATCTACTTCCAGAATAAAAAATAATGCATGTTTTTATTCTTCCTTATAAAGTTTATTTTTAAATAATATTTAATTTCCTCTGATTTTGTTATTATGTAATCTAATCCTTTGTCACTTTATCACCTACATTGCCTATTGTAAACACTGTAGAGAAAATGAGGTTTAAGGGACATAAAGCATCTGAGACCACAGTTACATTGTTTCTAAAGTGTCAGGATGTGTCTTCAGGCTGCGAAGAGCTGTCTTCAAGTATTCAACGCAATGTAAATTAAGGGAATTATTCAGGAGATTACTGAAAAAAAGATTAGTGGTAAAATTAGGCAGAACTGTGCGCCTCTATACCTACTTGATTGCTCTACACTCTCAAATGCCTGAATGACAAAGATAACACCGTTTCTGTACTGTGCTTTTTGAAGTCATTGAATAAATCAGAGTTCTGTTTTTCTAAAAGATTAGTAAAGTAAAAAAAAAAAAAAAAAAGAATATGATGTCTGTATGGAGTTTCCTCACCCAAGAAGAATCATTATCAATGTATACCATTACATATAACAGTGCTATAACATTGTCAGCACTTAGTACGTATGCAGTTATAAATGTGATACACTCATTTCCAAAATCAAATAAGTATCAATGACATCTTATCGGGTTTCCCTTAATTCCAATATCTGGAAATACTTTCTAATATTCTACTTTGGTCCTTGATAGGAGTCATAGGAGTCTGTAAAAGGGTGTCTCTTGTTCTATGGGATAGTAATACAATCCTGAACTGGTTAGAAAAGAAAAATTTGGGTTAATATAATGACAAAATAAATAGAGTGCAAGGGTCTTACTGTCACAATGATTGAGATCAACACAGACTTTCTTTACTGTGGTAATTGGTACCTATCATGAAGATACTTGAAATGTAAGAATCAGTTGTGCCAAAGGCAAATTGACCACTCATTAGTAAAATAGGCCAACTAAGGAAGTTGTACCAAGCAATTTATCAAAAACACTATCAGTTAACACCCTTGACATTAACCCACTATCCACATGACTGTGTATGCAGAAAAGACAATACACATTTAAGAACTGGTGGATTAAAAATCACATAAACTAAACATTACATGAAGCAAAACAAGGCAAAACAAAAAACAAGTTACAGCCTGTATGTGTGAAAATAAAAAGAAAATCCTAATATACATCATTAAAATTCTTTATATTAATGTTGTTTGGGTTTTAATTGTGTTGCCATTATTTATCTATATAACAATTACAAATAAAGATTATTTGCAATTATTTCTTTATTAACTTGTTTTACCATCTTTACTGTTTGGAAAATGTAGCATCATACAGTTTCATACAAATCACTCCCATCATTTTGTCTAGCCAGTTGACTAAGGAAGGAGAGCTCTTGGATCACCTGTATGTGGATACTTTCAAAACATATCTAGGGAAGAAATTTAGAGTATAGTGATTGTTCCAAATTCCTTATATATCATATTGGTTATCATTGGTTCATTGGCACATTAGAGAATCAAATCTGGAAGGGCTTGAGCTCCCTATAGAACACAAACCAAGCCACCATGCAGGTAGACATCCCAGGCTTTGTTCAAGTGAACTCCACAAGAGCACCAGGTTCAGATTCTATGTTTTCTCTGTGGTTCTTAAGGCTTGACGCTTGTTCTATGGCCCTAAGAAACGTTCTGTTCTCCTGGTTTGATAGTAGTATTCCAAGTGGGAAGAATGAGGAAGATAGTGCCTGCCAGATGAGTCTACCATCTCCCCCCCAACCACTTTTGTGGGCTTTTGGGAATGAGCCAGCATCCAATCATTCCTGCTTATATCATTAGTCAGATCTGTGTCACTCGGTCACCATTCTTAAAAGAACCTGGAAATGTTTTCTGAGACGAGTACATCACTCCTTCCATTCAAATTGCAGTTCTTCTTTCTAAGAAGGAAGAATAGAAAAATGGGTATATGACATATAGCGGTCCTTTGGCAATAGGGTGATTCATTTAGCCCTCAGAAAAACCCTATAGAGGTTACCCTACATACAAGTACTGTTATAATACTCATTTCATGTCTATATATTACATGTAATATACCCATTTTATACTAATGTTTATATGCATATATTATAAGCTCCATTTTGCAAATAATATATATGAGGCAGAAAGAGATAAAATAACATAAAGTCATAGAGTAACAAGAAGTAGAGATAAGATCCCATCAAGAGTAGTTTGATTCAGAGCCATGGCAAAACTCTACATTCAAGGAATTCTTCCCAAAGTCTTTCAAGACAATATTTTAGTAGATTTTAGGGGTTCTTGTGAATAAAAATTTAACATCAATAATTTTTGTCTCTAAAAAACAAATCTCTCCTCTAGCCACTACATCCCATTCCCATTTCGCCATTTATATTATGTTATTGCTTTAAGTTTCTACATCAATCATTTTTCCCTTCTACATCTCTCATGTTGTACTTTTTTCATTTACCTTTACATTATATTGGCTCCTTTTTATCTGGTTGCCCTCCTTCAAGTACTCATTTATAGTTATAGAAAAGACCCTTTACACTTGGATTCATTTGTTTATTTTTTATGGTGAACAGCATAAGTGTGAGGTATTATGCTAATACACTTCAAAAAGAGTTAAAAACATTTGTTAATTCCTTCTTTTACTAAACTATTGGTAATTTTATTCTAAAGAAAACACACACACACACACACACACACACAATGAAACCTCTTATCAGATACATGGTTTGCAAATACTTTCTTCCATTCCTTTGGTTACCTTTCACTCTGTTGATTGCTTCCATTGCTATACAAATGCTTTTTAGTTTGATGTAGTCCCACTTGTCTATTTTTGCTTTTGTTGCTGGTACTTTTGCTGTCATATCAGAAAATGTATTACCAAAACCACTGTCATGAAACTTTTCCCCTATGTTTTCTTCTAGGATTTTTACAGTTTTCAGTCTTATGTTTAAGTCTTTTTAACATGTTACTGTCTTTGGTTTAATTTAATTTTATTTTTTAATTTACATCCAATTTAGTTAGCATATAGTGCAACAATGATTTCAGAAGTAGATTCCTTAATGGACCTTACCCATTTAGCCCATCCCCCTTCCCACAACCTCTCCAGTAACCCTCCGTTTGTTCTCCAAATTTATTAGTCTCTTATGTTTTGTCCCCCTCCTTGTTTTTGTATTACTTTTGTATATTTCCCTTATGTTCATCTGTTTTGTCCTCATATGAGTGAAGTCATATGATATTTGTCTTTCTCTGACTGACTAATTTCACTTAGTATAATACCCTCCAATTCATCCACATAGTTGCAAATGGCAAGATTTCATTCTTTTTGATTGCTGAGTAATACCCCATTGCGCATATATATATATATATATATATATATATATATATACCACATCTTCTTTATCCTCTCATCCATCAGTGGACATTTGGGCTCTTTCCATACTTTGGCTATTGTTGATACTGCTGCTATAAACATTGGGGTGCATGTGTCCCTTCAAAAGAGCACACCTGTATCCCTTGAATAAATACCTAGCAGTGCAATTTCTATGTCATAGGGTAGTTCTATTTTTAGTTTTTTTTTTTGTTTTTTGTTTTTTTTAACATTTATTTATTTTTGAGACAGAGAGAGACACAGCATGAACGGGGGAGGGGCAGAGAGAGAGAGGGAGACACAGAATCAGAAACAGGCTCCAGGCTCTGAGCCATCAGCCCAGAGCCCGATGCGGGGCTCGAACTCGCGGACCGCGAGATCGTGACCTGAGCTGAAGTCGGACGCTCAACCGACTGAGCCACCCAGGCGCCCTTTATTTTTAGTTTTTTGAGGAACCTCCATACTGTTTTCCAGAGTGGCTGCACCAGCTTGCATTGCCACCAACAATGCAAAAGACATCCTCTTTTGGCCTTATGTTTAAGTCTTTAATACATTTTGATTTGATGTTTGTGTATGGCTTAAGTGTCCAGATTCATTCATTTGTATATGGATATTCAATTTTTCCAACAAAATTTGTTGAAGAGACTATTCTTTCTCCATTGTGTATTCTTGGGACCCTTGTGCTAAAGTTGACTTAAATGTGTGGATTTATTTCTGGACTCTCTCTTCTGTTCATATGGTGTATATGTCAGTCTTTATGTCAGTACCATACTGTTAAAGTTTCTGTAGCTTGGTGATACATTTTGAAATCAGGAGTAAAATGTCTCCAGCTTTGTTCTTCTTTCCCAAGATTGTTTTGGCTATTCATGATTTTAACCCTTACAACTGTATAGCAATCAAACCAAAACAAACAAAACAAAACAAAACAAAACAAAATGAATAAAAAGACTAATGACCAAAATAAAAATGCGCAAAAGACTTGAATAGACATTTCTCCAAAAGAGACATACAAACGGCCAATAAGCATATGAAAAGATTCTCAACATCACTAATCATCAGGGAAATGCAAATAAAAAACAAAATGATAGATAAACTTACAACAGTCAAGTTGATTATTATCATAAAAAACAAGTGTTGAAAATGATGTGACACTTAAAAACTGAGAACAAACTGAGGGTTGATGGGGGGTGGGAGGGAGGGGAGGGTGGGTGATGGGTATTGAGGAGGGCACCTTTTGGGATGAGCACTGGGTGTTGTATGGAAACCAATTGGACAATAAATTTCATATATCGAAAAAATAATAAAAAATAAAAAAATTTAAAAAAGGGAAAAAAGAAAATGATGTGACAAAGTGGAACTTTTTTTTTAAGTTTATTTATTTATTTTTGGAGAGAGAGAGAGAGAGCATGCTTGAGTGGGGAGAGGCAGAGAGAGGAGAGAGAAAATCCCAAGCAGGCTCCACGACATCAGTACAGATCCAGACGTGGGCTCCATCTCACTAATAATGAGATCATGACTTGAGTTGAAAGCAAGAGTTGGACACTTAACCAACTGAGCCACCCCGGTGCCCAAAGAAATTGGAACTCTTGAACATTGTTGGTGGCAATGTAAAATGGTGTAGCTGCTATGTAAAACACGATGACATTTAAAAATTAAGAGGGTTCATCTCATGTTAAGTGTTCTTGCCACAATTTAAAAAATTTTTAAATAAATGGCCTTAATGTTAGCATGAGGAAGAGTTTGCCTAACCTATAATCGTCATTCTCTGTCTCTTGTTTCTTGTTTCTGTGTCTCTCCCTCCCCTCCCACACTCCATTCTCATAACATTTTATTTGAATTTCATTTACCATACCCATTATATTTACTAGATTAGCATAGCTACTTTTATGAGACAAGTTTTCTCTAGCATCAGCTATTTGAAAGCAGGGCAAGCAGGGCATTGTTGAATATGTTCTCACAGCAACGTGTAGTTTCTGAAGTGATAGTGATGTTTGATAAATGTTTGTTGAGTGTATAAATTTTGAAAATGATTTGTTTATATCATAAAATTTTTTACTGGAGTGACACTGACTAACTACTGAAGTATATATTTTGGACCATTATCTAGCTATTGGTCAGAATATATAGGAATACATATTTTACACACAGGAATGATAACAATATAATCTCATATTGAACTTTTCATTTTGCATTATCATTTTTTCTTTCTCTACCTATTAAAATTGCAAAATAAAAAAGTTTTCTTAGCTCAAGTTGCTGATTTTAACAAATGAATGCAAACAAATGCAAACTGAATTTGTATTCAAGAAACTATAACTTTTTCTAGGGAAAATTTTATTTCAGTTTTACAATCTGCATTCCACAGTACACAATCCGTGGCTAACGTGTATTTATTTATTTTTATTTTTTATTTTTATTTTGGGGGAGGCATGCAAGTCAACAAGCAGGGGAGAGGGAAAAAGAACAAGCAGGTAAGGAGGAACAAGCAGGGGAGGGGGGAAAACAGAGGAGAGGAGGGAGAGAATGTTAAAAGCAAGCTCCACACTCAGCCCTCAGTGCGGAGCCCCAGGCTGATCTCACAACCCTAAGATCATGACCTGAGGCAAAATCAAGAATCAGACACTTAAACAACTGAGCCACCCAGGCACCCTTAACTTGTCTTTACAATGATTGGATCTATAAAAATGAGAGTAAATTGATAAGCACCATATTGTCTAGGAAACAATCTCATTCTTGAAAGCTTGAACTATCAGAAATTTTTCTAGTGAATGATAAAGATAAAGGTTTACACCTACTAGATCATTTATTAGAAATAGTGGTCAATATTCGTTCATCTAACATTATTAGTAAGTCTCTGTCCTAAGAAGATGGCATATTTTGAAAAACACTTGGCATGATCGTGAAATCCAGACAATATTTGGTAAAACTCAACAATTTTTATTTTAAAATGTATGTTTAAAATAAAATATATTTGTTAATTTAATACAGATTGCCTATTTTAAGCTAAGAATGAAAAATATACCAAATATTAAATTTAACTTGAAACAGTGGTTTTTAACCTTGTAGGTTATGTCTTAACTATAACAAAATAATAAAAATAAAATAGTATTTTTAATTAAAAAGCAATAGAGTATGATATAAATTAAAAAGTAACTCTATAGTTTCCTACCACCATAATCCACATATGCCCACACATACAAATACACATTACATCCTATCCACTAGGCATCAGTACTATTTACAGTATGGATTGGATTATATCTCTTTAGACATTCCTTCCTGACCTTCCTTCCTTCTTTCTTTCCTTTTTTTTCTTTAATTCTTTTTTTATTTCTTTTCAAATTAACTTATATAAGGGCATATCTTTGTCTTTAGGTATATGTGCACTTATGTAATATAGACATAATATAAAAATCACAGTATATATTTATATACTGACATATTGCTATATCATTTTACCCAAACTGTGTCATATTGTACTTCTTTTTCTACAGGATTTTTTTTTATTCAACAGCATGGTAAGGATAACTTCTCATATCAATACATACAGGTATTTCTCATTCTTTTTCGTATTCATTTATTTATTAAAAATATCTTTTTCATCAGTGTGTTTCTACTCATAGTTGCTGGGACTATGGCAGTGAGCAAAACAGAAAAATGAACGCAGGTACTGGAAGATTTCTATTTTATAAAGAGAAATAGAAAAAGCCTATTGGCACTTCTGGAGAAAAGTTGAGGGTGAGCACATGTAGATATGGGACGGGGTAGGAGAAGAACTCCAGGTGGAGAAACACAGAGCCAAATCCCTGAGAGCACTTTTGTTGTGTGAGATTGAAGCCTGCTGACCAGAGTAGCGGAGGCACAGTGGGAAAGGGGAGAATAGTGCTGACCAAGATCAGAGACATAGATGAGTGGGTTCATTTAAGGCTTCTGAGTCATGATAAGGGTTTTGGATGTTGGAAAGTCTGAGTGAGATGGAAAATCACTGAAAGATTTGAGACAGCAGTGACTCTGATCTGGCTGCAGTTCTGAAACTAGACCCCAGGAACATGAAAGATAAAATAAATCTCTTTAAAAGGGACTTAGGTGAATTTATTCTGAAAGAATTAGAAGTTACTTTAATTAAGGGAATTGTTTTCCATATTATTAGTTTAACATGTGCAACTTAAAATGCAATGTATAAATTACCCCAAAACAACGAAATGAGGGGACTATGCTTTTATATGATCTTTGCCCTAGAATATTTAAAAAATGTTTACCCTATTCTACCAATCTTGAGTTAAGAGGTATTTAGAAAAGCATGAATTTAAAGCATCTGGAATAATAACGAAAGAGTCAATGATCACATGTAAATATTCACTTTTTCTGACTGATTTGAAAAAGGAGAGCTACCATAATCCAACGGCCAATTGTACTATATCAAATAATCATAACTTAGACTGGAGATCAGCAAACTTTTACTGCAAAAGGCTATTAAGAAATATATTGGGTTTGGGGGCACGTGGGTGGCTTAGTCAGTTGAGTTTCCGACTCTTGATTTCAGCTCAGGTCATGATCTCACAAAAGATGAGATCAAGCCCATGCTGGGCTCTGCATTGACAGCACAGAGCCTGCTTGATTGTATCTCTCTCCTTCTCTCTCTCTGCCCCTCCCCTGCTCATGTGTGCCTGTGAGCACACTCTCTCCTCTCAAAATAAATACAAAAACATTTTTTTTAAAAGAAAAAAGGTATATTGGGCTTTGCTGACCATGTTGTCTCAGTTGCAACTACATGACTGCCATTATAGTGAAAAAGCAGCTCTAGATGATACCAAAACAAATGGGTGCAGTTGTTATCTACAAAAGCAGTGGTAAGTAGAATTTGGTCTGCAAGCCACAACTTGCCAGTGCTTGATCTACCAGATGAATGTAGTGTGAACTAAGGATTCATTTCTGTAAAGCCACAGGACCATATTTGACACATGTCTGTTGTATAATTGCAGAGGCTCTACAGCCTGGCTTTCACTTAGGTCAAATAGCCTATCTGTGTTCTTGCCTACCTGTTGAAAGATATTTGATCTTTAGTAATTACTTTACCTTCCTCTGCCTCACTTGCATTTGTAAATGGACATAATATTCATGCCTACCACATAGAATTGCTATAAAAAATTTTATTTATTTATTTATTTTTAGTTGTTTTTTTTTTTTTAATTAAATACTAGAATGAACTTCAAGCATTTGGAAAGTGTCACACAGTGCATGCTCAACAAACACTGACTCTTATAGGCGTTACTTTTATATCATAGATTTATGATTTTAAAAATGCCATAAAATTCATTGCTAATACTACACAAACATATATAAAATACTTTTCAGAATCAACCATATAAGCAAATTAGTGCATTAGGTACAAAACAGAAAGATCTTCAACAACAGAACTAGAAATTTTAAACATAGGTCTCAAGGTGATTTGAAAAATATAGATTTATTAGATTAAGAAAGAAAATCATCAAACCAACATTTGATTATGTGCAACCTGTATTACCGGTTACTTGTATCACAGTGTAGATGAGAACAAGGCGGGAAGGACCCTACATCTATGTATGGCTCAAATCAATTCCCCAGAGTCACAGGAGGGTGCACAGCCCAGCTGACATCTTGATTTCATACTTCTGGGCTCTAGATTGTGAGAAAATAAATTTCTGCTGTTGTGATAATTTCTAATGGAAATCAAATCAGTTTTCTGAGAACCTTAAGTGCAGAGTATATTAATTCCTAAGTATCAGTTAGTGGATATTTTTATCTTTTGTCCATATTTTAGGTTTACTCTGACTTAGAATATAGCTCCTGCAAAGGGGATTTAGTCTATGTCATCGCAAACTTGCAACAAATTATTTGGTATTATATTTGCTTTGTGCAATATTAAATTAGTCCTATTACAACAGACTTGTTAAATACCTATTTACTTTATGCCATTCATATTTTTGCAACTAATATATTTTTAAAATTCCCACTGAGTTCCATTTAATATAAGAATAGGATGCTTTTCTGTCAGAATAAGTTTTATTTGTTTTCAGGCTCTCAAATTTTCACAATAGAATGTTAATGTTAGCATCTGTACACTAAAAAATAAGAACTTATCTTCAGTCAGTAACACAAAATATCTATCAGGATATAAGGCATTCATGTGATGTGACAATAAATTAATTGATTTTCAGTACATGGCAAAATTGTAACTGAGATCATTATTATTTGAAACAGTCTGGATGGATTGCTAATTATCTATTCCTTCAGATCTCTAGTTGTCAAGTGTTACTGTGTTTAAAAATCATCAGTTGGACTTATTAGTATTCAAAACCTTTGTTCTCTGATTTAATAAATGTTGAGGAAGAGGATAACATTGATGATCTCTCTCATATTTTAATTTCCACCTTGCCCACAGTGGGGGAAATTTGTTCCCTCTCTCATGTTTGCCCTCATGCTCTTGCTTCTGTCTTCCTCTGTGGGCAGCCATCCACTACCAGCTGCTCTAGTTCTCTAACTGAAATGTACCTAAGACACTCATTGTACAAGGTTTTATTTATTAATGGGTGGCAATAATGCCTCATAGTTAAGAACAAGTTTCTGTTACCTGACAGAGAACCAGTTCTGATCTCACATTCTGCTGCTACCAGCTTGAAAATCAATACTCAAGAGAAAAGTGATGGTAGGAAAGAAAAGTTTGCTTCATTCAGGAAGCAGGAAACCTGGGAAGATGATGGACTAGTGTTCCAAAGACCATCTTCCCAGTCCTGGTGAAGCCAGAGCATTTTATTTATTTATTTTTCTTTTTTTATATATGAAATTTATTGTCACATTGGTTTCCATACAACACCCAGTGCTCATCCCAAAAGGTGCCCTCCTCAATACCCATCACCCACCCTCCCCTCCCTCCCACCCCCCATCAACCCTCAGTTTGTCCTCAGTTTTTAAGAGCCTCTTGTGTTTTGGCTCTCTCCGTCTCTAACCACTTTTTTTTTTCCCCTTCCCCATGGACTTCTGCTAACTTTCTCAGGATCCACATAAGAGTGAAAACATATGGTATCTGTCTTTCTCTCTATGACTTATTTCACTTAGCATAATACTCTCCAATTCCATCCACGTTGCTACAAAAGGCCTTATTTCATTCTTCCTCATTGCCACGTAGTATTCCATTGTGTATATAAACCACAATTTCTTTATTCATTCTTCAGTTGATGGACGTTTAGGCTTTTTCCATAATTTGGTTATTGTTGAAAGTGGCTGCTATAAACATTGGGGTACAAGTGCCCCTATGCATCAACACTCCTGTATCCCTTGGGTAAATTCCTAGTAATGCTATTGCCAGAACATTTTAAAGGGGAAGAAGGAAACAGTGGGGTAGGGAAAGGTTGGGGCCTATGTTTAGAAGAAGATTAGGAGACATGACTGTAAACAAACTTGCTGTTATCTGTTGCAGCTGTTTTTGAATATAGTCAAGCCTTATCTTATGGGAAGTCTGGCCCTTCTCCTCAAGGCCAGTGGTCTGCAAATCTCAAGGAAAGTAGGTTAGTTCTGCCACAGAGCAAAGGGTTTAGGTCAGCAATCAAGGAGTTTGAATCAAGTTAACCCTTAAGACCAGTTAGAGTGCTGTTATAGTTCTACCCTTCCTTTTTTACCTGTTGGGATCATGTTTCACAGGATCTTCTTTCATTTTCTTTTTCTCTCCATATTGTAATATCACTCTGGATACCATTTGACAGAGGTAAACCCAAGCACATATGTTAGGTTTATGTAGTGGATTGAGCTATGCGGGAGGTGGGGATGAGTAAGGTAGTATAAGTGAGTGGCTTGTCTCATCCATGATTTGCCTATATTGGAGATTTATTTTCCTGTGTGCATTCCTTTCCAAGACTGCAGCAGAAATGAAATGTAGAATTTGGGACTTAAAACTCAACGCTCTAACTTGAACATTCTTAAAAGCTATACATTATTATTGAAAGAAATAACTAATTGAAGAAACTTTCTTGATAGATATCAATAAAGACACCTCTATTTTAGTTAATATTTTGTTGTGTGCATATGTGTGAGAGTCTGATAAACCATAATCAAAAATTACTCATGAGTTTTTCTCATGGGAAAGTTTATATCCCCATGGGCCCTGTATACTGATGCTTATGAAAACATTGATTTTGTATTACAGATGAGCTTACATTTCTGCTTTGTTTTCTGGGAAGGAAAGTTAAATATTCTCAATTTGAGTAGCAAACATCTGACAAGTTACATGTAGACATTTATCTACTCTTTCTAAATGTTTCTTGAACATTCTAGGATTTCAATCTCAACTGGAATCTGAACTCACCTTGCAATCTTCCTGGTCACCACTCTCATTTCCTTATCAATTGTTTCCAATTATTTTCCATTTTTATCAAACTACACAGGTTCTCAATAGACAAGCTCAATTTCTACATCTCAGACCATTATACAGGACCTTCTAAATTCCATATATATAAAAATCTACATCCGCCACAGTTATGACCCCTCTCATTTTTTGTAACAAAGGGAAAGGCTTTTGTCCACTGTTTGAAATTAGTCTCTGTACCTTTGTCAAGACCACATGCCCTCCTTGCTCCACACAGATGTTGCTCCATCTGTTACTTCGTTACTCTTAATCTTCATTCTGTCTCCACTCCTTTTTAGCAGCAATTTGGTTAGCTTTTTAAAACTTTTTTAAATTTTAATTTGTTAACCACAATATACTTTTTACTGTAAAATAACAATAGAAAAACCATCACGTAGATGTTCACAAATTAGAGAAAACAATTACTAACATATTTTAGTTTGGGAAACAGAGTTAATTCAATTCAAAGAGCCAGAGAGCTAAAATCTAGAGATCCAAAATGCAGCAAGAGTAACTACTAGTGAATTCCTAAAAGTAGCATTTAAGTAATATTCCAGGAATGAAAAAAGGGAAAAGAACTCTAGAAGGATTTTGAGTGTCAATCTGTGGGACAAGCCAAAATATATGAGTATGAAAACAAACACATAAAAACCCTATAACTCTAAGACCAGAAATCAATAATAACCAGGAAAAGGTAGGACAAAAATTTGGGGTCCAATAAAGTCAGAGTTTTGTCTGAGTTCTTCTCTTGTTTTCATCAATATAAATTCAGGGCCTAGATCAGAGGCTGACATATAATATGTACAGCAGATATTGTTTAACTGAGTTATCTCAGAGGATAAGTGACTACAGATTAGCTGGTTAAGAGTGAGGGGAATCTGGAATGGGTGCTGGGGGAAAGATGTGATGACAGTTGGAACAACGGTATCTTTTTTGTATCTTATCTTACTAACCCTTTTCTTGCAGCTCGAAATTTTGGGACTTAAATAAATCTGTGTAATAGTTATTATTATTTTTTTTTAATATGAAAGAGTAAGAAAGTACCCATGGCTCTAAGAATTCAATACCAAAAAAAAAAAAAAAAAAGTGCACACATGAATGTAACATTCCCACTTGAAAATGGAGAAAGTCTACATCTTTTGATAAAAAGATTTTATCATTTTATAAATTTTATGGATCTCATTTCTTGAATAATCAGGCTAAAAAAGATATTTTAAAATTATGAATTACATTTTGAAGTATATTATTAAGTATGTGAAGTTTCATATTTATCATTGGTCAAGACAATATATAGATGAAGATAGTCTAAAATATATAGATGATCAGGATATTATTCTAAATTTTTGAACATTCCAGTAGCTTGGATAGAGAGATTTGGGGGAGAATTTTTTTAGAACTTTTATAAAAATTTAAAAATACTTGTTATAGGCACAAATAGTAATGGCACAAAAATAGACACATAGATAACTAGAACAGAATAGAGAGCCCAGAAATAAACCGACAATTATATGGTAAATTAATCTATGGCAAAAGAGCCAAGAATACACAATGGTGCTGGGAAAACTGGACAGCTACATGTAAAAGAATGAAACCGGACCACTTTCTTACAACATACATAGAAATAAACTCAAAATGAATTAAAGTCTTAAACATGACACATGAAACTATAAAAGTCCTAGAAGAAAATAGAGGCAGTAACTTCCTGCATATCAGCCATAGAAACATTTTTCTAGATATGTCTCCTCTGGCAAAGGAAAGAAAAACAAAATTGAACTATTCGGACTACAGCAAAATAAAAAGGTTTGCACAGTGAAGGAAGCCATCAACAAAACAAAAAAGCAACTAAGTGGGAGAAGATATTTCCAAATGACATATACAATAAGAAGTTAAAATCATAATATATAGAGAACTTCTACAACTCGAGACCAAAAACGCCACAAATAATCTAATTAAAAATGTGCAGAGGAGTCTCCTTATGCTTTGGCTCTCTCCCATCTGCTTGATGGGGGGTGAGAGGGAGGGGAGGGTAGGTGATGGGTGTTGAAGAGGGCATCTTTTGGGATGAGCACTGGGTGTTGTATAGAAACCAATTTGACAATAAATTTCATATATTAAATAAATAAATAAACAAACAAACAAACAAATAAATAAATAAATTGAATCAACAACTGTTTTCACTTGATATCATTGTTTCTACTCATAATTCCACGCATTTTTATTTTGATTACCCAAATCATATGTAAAAATATATTATGGGCAAAGTAAAAGTCTCTTTGAAGCACTAAAAAAAAATGGGCAGAGGAGCTGAATAGACATTTTTTTTCCCAAAAAAGACATACAGATGGCCAAAAAATACATGGAAAGATGCTCAACATTACTGATCATTGGGGAAATGCACATCAAAGTCACAATGATATATCATTTTACACTTGTCAGAATGGTTAAAATCAAAAAAACAAAAAAATAACAAGTGTCAGTGAGAATTTGGAGAAAAAAGAAACTTGTGCCCTGTCCGTGAGAATGCAAATTGGTGCAGCCACTGTGGAAAACTGTATGGAGTTTCCTCAAAAAAAATTAAAAATAGAATTACCATATGATCCAGTAATTCCACTACTGGGGGTTAGCCAAAGAAAATTAAAACAATAATTCATAAAGATTTATGCACCACTATGTTTATTGCAGCATTATTTACAATAGCCAAGATATGGAAGCAACCCAAGTGTCTGTTAATAGATAAATGGATAAAGAAGATGTGATATACATATAACGGAGTATTAGTCATAAAAAGGAATGAAATCTTGCCATTTGCAACAACATGGATAGACTTAGTATAATGCTAAGTAAAATAAGTCTGAGAAAGATAAGTATAATGTGATTTCACTTATATGGGGAATTTAAGAAACAAATGAACAAATGAAAAACACAAGACCAAAAACAAAACAAAACAAAACCCAAAACCCAAAAACCTGAAAACAGACTCAGACACAGAGAACACACTGGTGTTTGCCAGAGTACAGGTGGGTGAAAGGATGGATGAAATTGATTTAAAACAATTGTTACGAGGGGCTCCTGTGTGGCTCAGTCAGTTAAGTGGAGGATTTAGGCTCAGGTCGTAATATCATGTTCATGAGTTCAGGCGCTGCATGGTGCTGTCTGCTGTCAGTGCGGAGTCCGCTTAGTATCCTCTGTCTCCCTCTCTCTCTGCCCCTCCCCTGCTCATGCTCGCTCTCTCTCTCTCTCAAAAATAAACATTAAAAATAATAAAAATTAAAAAAATAAATTGTTATTAAATAATTACTATTTTCCATTGCAGATATTTTCTCAAATAGAATTGGGACAAAGTTGAAAAGTGATACTTCTTTATAATTCTTATATAAGGAAAGATGAAGATTTATCAAATATGTCAATGAGTATAATCTTACTGGCTGCTTACCTTACTTCTAGTAATGTGACAGATATTCTCTTGGTTTTCTCTCAGCTTCCACTATTCCTTCCTTGCTTTTTATTTGAAATACAAACAGCAAGAGAGAAAGTGAGCAATATAGACAGCAAGACAGCTTTGGTTTTGTCATCACAACTGAAGGAACAAGAGCACAGAATAACACAGACAAGAGAAAGATGCCTTAAGGAAAACTGGCTCAAGTAGGTGTTGGTTTATATTAACACTCTTTTTCTACTTCTGTGTAGTACATTCACCAATTAACATAATTAGAAAAATTGTGATAGTTTATCATCCATGACTTTATTTTTTTTTCAATATATGAAATTTATTGTCAAATTGGTTTCCATACAACACCCAGTGCTCATCCCAAAAGGTGCCCTCCTCAATCCCCATCACCTACCCTCCCCTCCCTCTCACCCCCCATCAACCCTCAGTTTGTTCTCAGTTTTTAAGAGTCTCTTATGCTTTGGCTCTCTCCCACTCTAACCTTTAAAGCTTCAGTGCATTTTGTGTGAGACCTCATACTTCCAGGGAGTAGAATGGCAAAAATAAAGCTGTATTGTTATTCCATTTTCTTTTGTTAGTGAGAAATATGCCTTAGTGAGGACTACTTTTAATTTTGTCTGTAGATGCTGTGCAAACAGAGAAACTTGGTTGGATAGCATCTAAGTGAATAAACAGGAACCTGTAAAGTGCCTCAACTTTTGGAGAACTGTCCTAATTCTCATTTAGAGATTTAATACACTGCCTAAGAGCTATTAGATAGAAGAAAATACCGTAAAACTATACAGATTGATATAGTTTTGGTAAATGTTCAATTTTTCTCAATATGATAGTAAACATACTGATTCCCTTGAGTTAGTCAAATAGTTTGGTGTAATCATTTAAGAAAACAAATGCCACATCAATCAGAAAAAAAATAAAATCTTTAATACATTTAAAATTTAGTTGAGTCAGTAAATCTAGGTGTTGGACGATTCTAATACGCTATATTACAGATATGTACTTTGGTGTCTTTTTTCCATATGTAACATTCTTAATGTCTTCCCAAGTATATTCCTCGTTTATTATTCTGTAATTCAGAAAGGGTTTGCACTTCCAAGAATTGATTGACCAGAAGAAGACGATATGTTCTGAAAGTGATGACTAGGAGATTAATGTGTGAGGCACAGAGTTTTCTAAGAAATCTTTGGGAAATGCTGGCGTATCCTGACTAAACAGTGGGGATAGGTGAGCGTAGCAAAAAAGAGACAAAGTAGACCTAGTCCCCAAAAGAAAGTGATCCAAACGTGGGTTGCTATGGACTAATGTGAGAAATTCTGCTCCTTGAACTACCATAAATATGTGTTTTCTTTCTTATGCACTGCTGAATATAATAAACCTGCTAATTTTGATATACTGATGTTTATTTAATCTAGAAACAAATCTTCAGCAAATCTGGTACATAATATACACACACACACATACACACACCACACACACACACACACACACACACACACACACACACACACATATACATATATATGTAATCACATGCAGGATTAATGATCAAAGAACAAGATTTGAAAGATGACTTCAAGCCCACTTTGTCAGAAATACATTCTCTTGAAAATTCTTTTACTTTTTTAAATAAAAATGATGGGAAGACTGACAGAACAAAGTGGAAGATTTACCCAGATCTGATCTGAAATGTGTTTTAAATTTTGGTAAGCTGTGCTTTGTGATTATGGTTCTGAGTGAAGTTCTTTTCTGTCGTTTTGGCTACAAGGCGATGCAGCTGCCTCATTGTCCAATAAAATTGCACATATATTAATTGCCTTTCAACTGACGGGTGTGACTACTGGCTAAACAGTGTGGGCTAAACAGGATGTAAGGTACATGTTGCTGATTAAACAAAGCTTCTTGGGGGCGCCTGGGTGGCTCATTCGTTAAGCGTCCGACTTAGGCTCAGGTCAAGGTCTTGCGGTATGTGGGTTTGAGCCCTGCGTCGGGCTCTGTGCTGACAGCTCAGAGCCTGGAGCCTGTTTCAGATTCTGTGTCTCCCTCTCTCTCTGACCCTCGCCCATTCACGCTCTCTCTCTGTCTCAAAAATAAATAAACGTTAAAAAAATTTAAAAAAAAAGAAAGCTTCTTGTATTACATGAAAAACTATGATTGTGTAGATACTATTACATAGATACTACTTTTCTTATGTATTTATAACTGTGGCCTAACTTAGATGTTTCCTGATGTGTTTATAATGTTTCTGTTTTAGACTGAATTTATTTCTAAAAAAAAAAATCAAAATTTAGTGCAACTGAAATGGGAATGCACCACAGGCATACCCTGTACACACAATAAGTAGTGTCATTCACGATTCAAACTCTGAACCCAGTGATTCACATGTTAATCAGGTTAGAGTCATCATTCATTAATCAATTGATCCCAGCTTATAGTTTAACCATTGCATGAATTTAGAAAAATAAATTGGGGGGCGCCTGGGTGGCGCAGTCGGTTAAGCGTCCGACTTCAGCCAGGTCAGGATCTCGCGGTCCGTGAGTTCGAGCCCCGCGTCAGGCTCTGGGCTGATGGCTCGGAGCCTGGAGCCTGTTTCCAATTCTGTGTGTCTCCCTCTCTCTCTGCCCCTCTCCCATTCATGCTCTGTCTCTCTCTGTCCCAAAAATAAATTAAAAACGTTGAAAAAAAATTTTAAATAAATAAATAAATAAATAAATAAATAAATAAATTGGTTTTAAAAAATCAGTCCAAAGACTCAAGGAACAATAAGTGATTTTCTCCAGAGATAGATGTTCTGTGCAAACTCTTAGCGATTGTTCACTGCAGACATGTTAACATCTTGAAGCTCTCTCCTCATTAACAAAATAGAGTTTAGAAGATTAAAGTCGCCCATATAAATGACTTAGCATATTGTCTGGTATATAATGAAGCATATCGCTTTTAATGGTAATAATTTTTTAAATGATTACTTATTGTCTTCCAGACAACTATTTTATAGTATTTTTTTCCTCAAAGAGAGTTCACCTATTTTATTTTTATTTCTCACTATGCCTTTATTAGATAGAATCATCACAATTATTTTTTCCTCTCAAGATATACATCATTTCTCTCTGAACTTATTAATTGAGTAAGTATTTAAGTGAATTCCTACTATGTACAACATAACACCAGGCACTGGGATAACCAAGATGGCTATTACACAGCTTTGTTGTCAGTCCGTTGGCAAACACAGATCCAAATAATAGTTAAGAGATGCATTTATTTAGCAATGGAGACCTGCATAAATGCTTCCCTTCTAGAGAAGCCTTTACTCATTTACTCATACTTCAAATTGAATTTGAATATTTACTCATATTTTAAATTGAATTTGAATGTCTGCTGTGTTTAATATTGCAAAAAGGAGCTTATAGGTATAACTAAAGTGCACACCTTAAGAACTTAAATAAAAGATTTAGAGACTGTCCTTGGTGAGAAATGCCACAGGAAAAAAGTAGAATGACATCAAAGCTTATTGAGTGATCTTATAGAATTGATCTAGTTTAAGAACAATACCCAATCCAGTGAGATAATATTTACATAGAAATAAGTATTTTTTTGTAATCAACCTCACAATTTTCCTTCATATACCAGCAGTAAACACAAAATAAAAGATATAATAGCATGAGAATTATAAATTACCTGAAAATCGGTCTAAGAAAAGTTATGTGGGACTTCTTTGTAGAATCGTATGTAATATTATTGACAGAAATTTAAAATGAATAGCACAAATGGAGGGCTATGTGGTAGTCGTGATCACTAAAGGGGTCAATGCAAGCAGCAAAAGGAAGTCTACTGATAGAGTCAAAACATCAAATGAGACCAAGACGGAGAAGCCAACATAGAAATAAAAGTTTTAAAGTAATCATCACTTTTGTTATACATCATCAAATAGACATTGAGGAACTTTGCACCAATTTATATTCTTGTAAGCCAAGCAAAACGGCTGGTTCCAGCAGCCTCACTAATACTACTAATTTTACATCTATAAAATGTGTGTAATTATTGTTTGAATTTACATTTTTGGTTAGCTGAAATTTCTCCTATAACAAATGAGAAAGCCTCTAGTTTTCATAAATGAGTAATAATAGAATAACAAGTTATTTCATAATGTTCAAAAAACTAAAATGGATATTAAATGTTAAGTAAGGCTCACTAAGCATAAAGTAACCATATATTTTTTTTTCATATTCACTGATGTAATATTTTAAATAACTTCTAATATAAAGCAATATTGATATTTCTGGAAGCCACTATATATTCTGATATGACAATAATTTATTGAATGTAGTAATTATCACCTATTTATATTATAATTAATATATGTGCACTATGTTGATAATTGACACTATTCAGTAACATGAGTTTATGATATAATTGTCAGGTGCTAGTGTAAGGCTTTTCCTTCCTACTTCCTGCCCATCATGCTCAACTGTGACTCTGTCACAATTTGCTGCCTCATTGAAGGTCCCAGAGTAATGCTAATGGAGCAGTCTCTATCTGGAACATCCTCAATTGCCAAATAAGAAAATTTTGATAGCTAATTTTAGAAATGTTGCAATTGTTAAGATTTTGAACTATAATGTTGTCATAAAACAAAAGTCCTCATTATTATTTATTTCTGTACTCTAATAAAATGTGTGTGTGAAGGGGAAGATTTCACTTGAAATCATTAATGACATAATATTTTCAGAGAATAGCTAAAGTGAAGGTAATTCATACCTAGATCAAATCCCAGATTTCTTCTATGCAAATAATCAATTATATTTTAATTAGGAAAGCTCTAGCATTATCCACAACATCAGTAACAATAACTATAGGTATTTAAGAATAACTTTGAACATTAATTAGTACTGTGTCAAAGATCAAAGTAGACTAAAAGGAAGACATCTGTCAGCAAATTGACAAATATAGTTTGATAATACAGGATATAATCTTAACAGGGTCTTCAATATAGATTTGAAACAAACTCAACTGTTAGCATTCCCCCCTTCTTATAATAGTTTCATAAATATTAAGCTTTTTAAAACATTTTATGAAAAGGAATATTTTTATGCTCCACAAATACGATCTTGCCTGGTTATAAAACAATGAAATATAACTGCTATAGGGACACATAACATTGCAATGAAATCTACTATATCCCATTGTGTTACTATTCCCAAATCTATAACAAAAGTAGCTCATATCTCAGTGAGGGATGAATGTATGCCAGTAAATGGGAAGCCTCTGCTAGGAACCCAACTAAACCCTGTGACACAATGTCTCAGCAAATGCATCATCAATCAGCTAGAAATTCACAGGGTCTGTTCTGAAATATTGTTTTCTGTTCTCATTCTCCCTACGTGGAGTCTGAATTACTCTATGTGTGGAAGGGGGTTGCTGGTTACTTACTAAAGGTCAGAGCATTGATTCAGACAGCCCTTGACAGTAGTGGGTGCAATAGGGTATAGTCAGTTATAGAGAGAATAAAAATGATGTAGTGTCTAGTTACAAGTGCATGGTCTGCAAGTGGGATGATGGGAAGTTATGTTTTGTCTTACCAACACATTGCTTAATGTATTCTGAATGGCAATGCCTTCACTCTTTCACCTTACCTGAGTATTGAATTACTCTTCATTTGACAAGTTACTCTAACTCCATTGTGATTGGCCCTGAAAGGCATCACATTCACACCTCAACAGCAGGGAAATGTTTCCTTTCATTAAAATTTGTACTTTCTGTAAGTTCAACCACTATTAAGTAAATAAGAGAACTAAATTTGTTACTTCATAGTGAAATTTAAATGGAAATTTGTTTTTTACTCACATTTATGCAATGTTATATTTAATGTTTAACACTGCTGAGATACTTCAAATCTAAACCTTTGCCTGGAGTATCAATGATGAAATGATAAAGACAGTGTGACTTTTGACAATATGGACAGGTATAATTCTTAGTGTAATCGATAAAATAATTGAGTACTTCATTAAACAAAAAATTACCAAGCATATACTAAATACATGCTAATTGATCGGGCACATGAATATGAACACTAAAAGATATTATAATTTGGGTTGCCTAGGTGACTCAGTCAGTAAGCGTCTGACTCTTGTTCTCAGCTCAGGTCATGATCTCACAGTTCGTGAGTTTGAGCCTCGAGTCCAGCTCTGTACTGTCAGCAGAGCCTGCATGGGATTCTGTCTCTCCCTCTCTCTGCCCCTTCCCCACTTGTACTCTCTCTCTCTCTCTCTCTCTCTCTCTCTCTCTCTCAAAATACAGAAATACACGTAAAAATAAGATATAATAATTTTGAATTATGCTTAAGGATTTCAAAGTGCAGTGGCTGAGTGACGTTTTATTTTTAATTAAAAAAGAAGGGTTATGAAACTAAACAATGAATTGGTTGTACCTAAACAAGTAATAGGATATCAAGAAATGTTTTAAATTACAAGTAATACTTTAGCTTAGCCTTAATTACGTTTAACCCATCAACATAACAGAGTGGGGTACAAGTGTTTTCAGGTAAAATAAAAAGTAAAGAATGGAAGGCTATGGAAATTTTCCAAGGCATGAAAAGGTACATAAACAAATTGATTTGGAAGAAGAAACGAGTGAATATTGGCTTCATGGGAGATGAGATTAGAGGTTAGGTGGAAGAAGGATATTAAATCTAATTTATTAAAAAGCAACAGACAATATGGAAGCATTTTTAAGCCAGGGAGTAACATGATTAGCTCTTCATTTTTAAAGAAATTATGCTGGCAGTGACGGGACAAACAAAGTAGGAAGATCTTCAGTCTCAGGGTAGTTTGATATTAAAATTTTAATTAGCTTTCACTGGCAGAAGATATCATAGACCTTTGTATATAGTGGTTAATGAAATGTGTTGGCTCTATGAAAAAGGCTAGAAAAAAAGATCAGAAGCCTCTGTCTATCTCTATTTTCCTTGCTCAATTATTTCCTCTAATTGGAGAATGGACATTAAGTACCAAACTGTAATTGTCTTTCTCCCTGTAAACCTAATAAATTAGCACTGTTTGATCTGCCTTCCCTGTAAAGGCCAATGACAGTACAGCCCAGGAAGCATTCTATAGTGATTATAATGGCTGGAAAGAAGGCCACACATCCATTATGCACTGTTTATTGCTACCCTAAAAGTGAATTTCATTGCTTTAATAGTTCAGTTTTGCTATTATGTGTATTGATTATGTGATTTGGGTCATTTAATAGTTTAACTTTTGTGAAGACCACAGTTTCTTTTACCACCATGCACCTTCATCTGTTCTACCCAACTCAGTACTTTGAGCTTTAACAGGTAGGAAAATTGAGAGATGTGCTATTGTTGGCCCTAGAAATGGATGGGATGAATAAACACCCTTAGGATAGTTGTAATTCATAATATTTCTTAAATAAATAAAAATCTTTTTAAAGGTTGAGAATCCAAGGCAGGGTCCACACTCTCAGCTCAGAACCCAATGTGGGGCTTGATCGCACAAACCTTGAGATCACAATCTGAACCAAATTCAAGAGTCAGATGCCTAACTGACTGAGCCACCCAGGTGCCCCATCATAATATTTATCCAAGAAAATATTATGTTTGAAAATATTTTCGTCAAGAAAAATGTGAATGTTCAGCCAGACAGCATGAAAGTCTACTCTGGTTCTAAGATTTTATTTTATTTTTTTTTTATTCTTGTAGATTGATTTTTCTGGCATATTTAGTATAAAACAAATAAGACTTTCTCCTCAATAAACAAAAGAATGTATTGAAATATTTAGAGAATATATATTTTTTTCAATTGTGAATGTAAATCAAAGTAGGCCTGGAAATGGAACCCAGATTCAAATTCAACTTAAAGAATGTAGTAGAAGGGTTAACATCTGTACCCAAGAATGGTAAATACTGAAGGAAATCCAGTTAAATTAACAAATAATTTTTTTCAGAAATAATCATTGATGTAAATTTATGACCAAGTTATTGTTTATAATCAGTTTTGTGGTATAATTGTTTTATTTATTCTTCAAATACATTTTAAGAAAATACTAGTCTTCACAATATAGTAGATAACAAAAGAGGTTAAGATTTTATTCATAAGAGAACTTACAGACTTAGGCAAGTAATACAAATAAATATGTATAATGTACAGTATATGATGATAAACTGTAATAATGAGAAGAATTCTAGGGGGAAAAAGTAAAGAAAGGCACAAGAAGTTCTGAGGAAGAAAGTGTAATGTATCAGGTAGTCAAGAAAGGGTCAATAATGTAACTGTTAACTAGAATCCCAATGTAGCTGAGAAAGTAAGCTAGAAGTGTTCCTGGAGGAAAAGTATTATAGGCAGAAAAATGAGCCTTGGATGAGGTTACCTTGTAATATTGAAGAATGACAATGTTAACAAATACAAGTAGGAGGGAGAATATTAGAAGATGAGGCTAAAACATAACAAAAAAGTAGATTATGTAGGGTTCCATTGGTCAAAGTGAAATTCTTTACTTTTTACTGATTTAGGTGAATTGGAAAACTTTGACCAGAGCAGCAAGTTGATACGGTTTATGTTTTAACAAAATCACCGTGGCTGCTATTTTGAGAACAGTTTGCAAGGTGGTGGGATGACAGAAATTGAAATCAGGAATACGATGTTGGTGTGGTCCAAAGTTGTAGTAAAAGAGGTGATAAGAAATACAGTAAAGCTTTGGATTGCAAGCAACTTGTTCTGCAAGTGTTCCACAAGGTGATCAAACATTTCTAATAAATTTTAACCTGATAAACGAGCGATGTCTAGCAATATGAGACCAAACATCACGTGATTACAACTGAGCCAACGGTTCTTGAAATTTGCTGTGATATACAAGTGCTTTGAATTACAACCATATTTCTGGGATGAATTATGTTTGCAAACTAAGGTTTTACTGTCCTGTATTCTGTATATCCTGGAAAGAAACAAAATCTTTTAATATATTGTATTGGCACAGGATAATATCAAAAATTTTGGTTGAGTTAGTAAAAAGTAAGATTACCTTAATATAATAGAAGGAAGATTATGACAGGAGCAGTTTCGAAAGGGAAATTCAGGAGATTAGACATGTTATATCTAAAATCATAAAATGTCTGTAATTCATATGTCTGAAGTTCAGAGAAGAGATCTAGACTGTGCATAAATTTGACACATTTCAATATGAAACTGGATAACATCACCTTTGCAGTGAGTGTGGATAGTATATAAAATGATTCTGTAAGTAAGTGCTCAAACAAGAGACTTGGAAGAATATTAAGGAGCAGTATAAAAAGAGACACCAACAAACCCAAAAGAAAACCAGACTGTGAAGATCTGGCAATCAAATAAATGTATCAAACACTATTTTTTTCCATTTACCTACTGAAGGGCATCTTGGTTGCTTCCAAGTTTTGGTAATTATGAATGAAGTTTCTATAAACATTTATATGCAGGTTTTAGTGAGGACATATGTTTTTATATTTTGGGGGTAAATACTAAGGAGCATGATTATAAGATCATATGATAAAAGTATGTTTTGTTTTGTAAGACCCACAAAATTATCTTCCAAAGTGGCTATACCATTTTGCATCCCCACCATCAATGAATGAGAATTCTTGTTGCTCTATATTCTCACCAGCATTTGGTATTATCAATGGTTTGGATTTTAGCCATTGTAATAGATGTGTACTGATATCTCATTGTTGTTTCAATTTGCATTTCCTTGATGCCTATTTGCCATATATATATATAGAGAGAGAGACATATATATATGTACATATATAGACATATATATATGTCTATATATATATATGTCTCTCTCTCTCTATATATATATATATGTCTTATGTCTATATACATATATATATATATATATATATATATATATATATATATATATATGTCTTTGGTAAGTTTCTATTAAGATCTTCGGCTCATTTTTAAATTGTGTTATTTCCATGTATATTTTCATTATAATCCTTTATCGTGTGTTTTTACAATTACTCCCTTTCAGTTTGTGGCTTGCCTTCTCATTCTCTTGACATTTTGTTTCTCAGAGAAGAAATTTTTTAATTTGAATAAAATCCAGCTTATCAATGACTCCTTTCATGGGTTGCACTTTTGATCCTGTACCTAAAAAGTCATCATACTCAAAAGCAACTGCATTTCTTCCTAGGTTGTCTTCTAGGAGTTTTTTTGTTTTTTTGTTTTTATTGTGTTTTACATTTAGATCTGTTCCATTTTGAGTTAGTTTTATGAGGGGTATAAGGTCTATGTCTAGATTTGTTATTTTGCATGAGGATGATAATTTGCCTTAGAACTATTTGTTGAAAACATTATCTTTGCTCCATTGCATTTTTTCCTTTGTTAAAGGTCATTTGTTTATATTAATGTGAATCTATGTCTGGATGCTTAATTCTGTTCCATTGATCTGTTTGTCTATTCTTCATCAATACCACACTGTCTTGATATTGTAGCCTTACACTAAGTCTTGTAGTCAAGAAACATCAGGCCCAGTACTTCTCTTCAATATTATGTGAACTATTCTGACTCTTTTCATTTCCATGTAAAATTTAGAATCAATTTGTCAGTATAAAAAAAATAATACTTGCTGAAATTTTGATTGGCAATGAATTTATAGTTATAAATTAATAAGTACTGAAACCTTGACAATATTTAGTCTTTCTCTCCATGACCGTGGAATATCTCTCCATTATTTAGTTCCTCTTTGATTCATTCATCAGTTTTATAGATTTTTTTCATATATATCATGTACATATTTTGTTAGACTTTAAGTTTAATTTCAGTTTTTGCATGCTAATTTAATGGAATTGTGGTTTTAATTTCAAATTCCATTTGTTCGTTGTTTTTATATAGGAAAGTAATTGAATTTTTTGAATTAATCTGACATCCTGCAGCCTTGCTATAGTCTCATTAATTTGAGGAATTTCTCAATTTTTGAATATTCTCTATAGATGATTATGTCTTCTGTAAACAAATAATTTTATTTTTCTCCTAATCTGTATATTACTCATGTGTGGAATTTAAGAAACAAAACAATCATAGGGAAAAAAAGAGAGTAGCAAACCAAGAAATAGATTCTTAACTACAGAGCACAAACTGATGGTTACCAGAAGGGAGATGGATGGGGGGATGGGTTAAATAGGTGATGGGGATTAGGGAGGGCACTTGTGATGTGCACTGGGTATTGTATGTAAGTGTTGAATCACCAAATTGTACACCTGAAATTACACTGTACATTACCTAATTTGATTTAAATAAAAACTTTACGAAAACACAGGCCATAGTATGTAGGGAAATGGGAAATCATTCTATAGTCCTATGACTTGGGCTCAGATTTTGGTGAGCCTATGCACTGAATTATGAACTTCACCAGTGCCTTTCAGGGATTTTCCCCTTTAGGTGGAACAAAATGGCAAGAGGAGGCTGAAATTGGGTATTTTCCCTTTATGTGGAATATTAGAATCACCTGGAGTTGAGTATTACCATGCCTCAACTGGGTTAGGTTCTGAGACAACCCTAGCAGGTTAGGCTCTGGTGAAAAATTCCTTTTGAAGACAGGTCTTATTAAAAACAGAATGCTCCAGGGGCGCCTGGGTGGCTCAGTCGGTTGAACATCAGACTTCAGCTCAGGTCATGATCTCACGGTTCGGTTTGTGGGTTTGAGCTCCGCATCAGGCTCTGTGCTGACCGCTTGCTCAGAGCCTGGAGCCTGCTGCAGATTCTGTGAATCCTTCTCTCTCTGCCCCTCCCCTGCTCATGCTTTGTCTCACTCTGTTTCTCAAAAATAAATAAAAAATGTAAAAAATAAAAATTAAAAAAAACCCACAAAAAACAGAATGCTCTAAGCACATCTCAAAATGGTTCCTTTTCCCTCACCTTGCCAGATGCATGAGTGCATTTTTCTCCAGTATTCACTGCAAAGGACCTGTAGTACTCCTTTCGATATAAATCATAAATTTGGGGTCCTCTGATGACTGGATCCCCCTGGAGTTTTTAATTATCAGACTTGTCCTCATTGAGCCTCTAGAAATTTGTCAGTTAGTTTGCTTTCCCTACCCAAAGAGTGCTTTCTGCAGAAACTGCTGCTCTGGTTAGTTGTGATACTTTATATATACTTGTCTGTTCTCCAATGTTGGAATCCTATGACCTCACTTCTCTAATAAATCTAAGAAAAGTTGTTGAGTGTTCAGGTTTTTCAGCTTCTTACTTGTTAAAATAGAATCATAACTTCTAAGTTCCCCAGCTGCTTGAGCAGAAACCAGAAGTCAGACAGTTAATTTGTAAAGTTGGGAGAAATAACCGTCTATTTGAACATTGTACAAAAAATACAGTAGACAGAGAAAATTTGATGATTCAAGAAAATCCTCAAACTAAAATAATTGAATAAGTGATATAAGGTGGTTCTAGGGAACAACCTGGATTAATTGATTAATAATCTGCATTGAATCTTTTGGAGTTATCAAAGTATTAACTTCTCAGACAATGCATTCAAAATAATTCATACTGGAATTTAAATGCTGAGTTTCATTGTAGATCTTACATTCTTTACATAAACAATGATTACTCTGAAATACAACTTTCACTGTAATAGCAAGCTTTTTGTTTCTTTATGCAAATTACTTTCTGCTCTTGGAAAATAAAAATTTAAAAGCATATTTGCAATATTTTCTTTATGAATAATTTTATGATAGAGTTAGGATGCTTTTAAAAACTACGCATCTGGTAATCCATTGCTACCTTTAGCATTTTGTTTTCATCTTTAAGATTTTCAGATTGGAGGCACCTGGGTGGCTCAGTGGGTTGTGTCTGACTTCAGTTTAGGTCATCATCTCACAGTTTGTGACTTGAACCCCACACCAGGCTCTGTGCTGAAAGCTCAGAGCTTGGAACCTGCTTCAAGTTCTGTGTCTCCCTTTCTCTCTGCCCCTCTCTGGCTCGCGCTCTCTCTCATTCTCAAAAATGAATAAATGTTAAAAATACAAAAAAAAAAAAATTCCCGAATTGATTTGTTAAGGAAGATTAGCTCACATAGTTAAACCCAATACTTAAAAAAAAAGATTAATTAATTATATATTTTTAAAGTTCTCTCTTCTCCAACTTAGCATTTCTTAGAAGAATATCTTTTTAAATTAAAGATATTAGAAAAACATTTATGTGAAAACTGAATTCTATTATTTGTAAAAAATAATGTGAGTGATAACTGAATACTACAATGATTTTTTAAATAAATTTGATGTTATAATTACTTGGGAGAAATAAAAACAAACAATATTTTGTATTTCAAAGCTGACTTGTCTCTGAAGAACAATTGCAGGAATTTCCAAAGCCATGTTGTATAAAACTTCTAAAATAAGAGAGTGAAACAATAATCAAGGATGATAGATAAATGCACACTTTTCAACGTTTTTTTTTTTTTTTTTTTTTTTATTTTTGGGACAGAGAGAGACAGAGCATGAACGGGGGAGGGACAGAGAGAGAGGGAGACACAGAATCGGAAACAGGCTCCAGGCTCCGAGCCATCAGCCCAGAGCCTGACGCGGGGCTCGAACTCACAGACCGCGAGATCGTGACCTGGCTGAAGTCGGACGCTCAACCGACTGCGCCACCCAGGCGCCCAGATAAATGCACACTTTTAATAATATCAATCTTTAGCATGTCTTGGATTTCTGCTCTTGGAATGATTTCTTTTTTCCTTATGAAAAATAAAATGAAGTTTTTAATATATTTATAAGATCACTCAAAAACGATGAATTGTATATTTCCAATGCTTCAGGCAATTTTATACCATGTACAAAATGAATAAGAATTGATCTCTGCCTTCCTAAAGGCAGATAAGGACTTGTCTTTCAAATTTACATTACTTCTAAAACATAACTTTTACATTTGATGTTTGTGTCTTGATCGATGCTAATGCTGCAAATGATTTCTAAAACTGAAAATTAGTTCTAAAGATTTGTTCCAAGGGATTAGAAAACTGCCATTGAAGTGTGCAATTGGGGTCCAAGAACTGTGAGAGCAGAGAGGGGGTAAACATTTGTTGTGATCATTTCCCAAAGGTGCTGACAACTTTGTCATCAGTGGTTGAGAAGCTACGAATCTGAGAAGAGCTTTTGACAGACTGAGGAACACAAATCAAAATTCAGAGTTCACTAAGGAGTAAGGTCAATGGAAAACACTTATCGTTTTTGTTGGTATCTTAGCAGTAGAGGTGAACAGGACATATAATAACTTTTCTGGGTCAAAAGCCCAGGTTTAAGTTTGAATTTCTTCATGATTTAAAGTAATCAGGCAAAACTAGTGTCTCCAAACTAGGTACCAATTAGAAGAAGAGAAAATTGATATTGGGATGCAAATAGTATACCAAGTTTCAATTAACAATAAAACTTTTCATGTAAAACATCAAGTGCACAATCAAAATTTGTCATTCATGTGACAAAGATGAGCCGTGACAGAGTAAGAAATGAAAAAAGAGACAGTACAGACATGACTCTTCAGGATTAATCAGATACTTTAAGTTAATTATTATATTAAGCAATGAAAATATAAAATTGAAATATCAAGAAAGAACTGGAAATTATAAAAACAAATGGCTGTTGAAATGAAAAAAAATATATATATATTACATAAATTCAATAAGGCAAACAGAATTTTGCTTCTGTTTATGATGTAAACAGAAGTGTTTAGAGAAGTGCTAAGAGAAACAGAAGTGCTAAGAGAAAAAAACTAAGATAAGTAAAGTGATGGATACGTAAAAGTCTTGGTGCACTAATTTGAAGTGGGCAGAGTACTTCACAGATGAGTAACAAGCTATTGTAGTTCAGATATTAGGTCTGTGTACTGGCAAAGCAAAGAGGTTTTTTTGCCAAACACTGTGAGGTCATTGCATCTAGAAGAGGCAAGTGACGTATAAAATTCAGACTGGGACAAATGCAGCAGTACTTTGCGTGGCATAGCAACCCTCCATGCCCTTTTAAAATTTGCCTAGATAATGGAAGAGTAGCACTGATAAGCAGAAATTGCCTATAGGGTTTTGCATATTCATATTGTGCCTGGAATGTCTAAATACAAGGATCTTATGAAAGTCCAACTCTCTTCAGGCATCAACATCAAATATTTAAGTAGATATACTGTTAGGCAATTACAGTCAAAGCAGGGTAATTTTATGAGTTTGATGAAAAATGTACCTACCAATCCAAGAAGCTTAGTGAATCCTAAATACTATACAACCTCAAAAAAATCAAACAATATATTTAAAATACTAAAAAAAAAAATGTCAACCTAAAATTCTAGATACAGCAAAAAAAAATAAATTCATGGTAGAATAAAGACATTTTCAGAGAAACAAAAGCTCAGAGTATTCATTACCAGCAAAGATGTATTATATTAAATATTAGAAAAAAATAAGATCAAACTCTCTGGATTAAAGAGAAAGCATACCAGCAGGAAACTCAGATATTTAGGAAAGACTGAAGAGTATCAGAAATATTACAGAAAAAAGTAAATATAAAAGACCCATTGAATTTTTTTTTTAGTTTTATTGAAATACATTTGATTTCTCAAAGTGAGATCTCCTTCCAACAGCCTCTCAATTTGTTAGTGTTGTCAGTGAGTCACTTTGAACCTCAAGCCTCCAACCCCTGTCAAGTCTTTAGATGACTGTGGTCCCAGCAATTATCTGACTGCAGCCTCATAAGATAACCCAAGTTAGAACCACCCACTCAATTTGTTCCAAGTTCCCAACAAAGGGAAACCATGAGAGTTAAAATGGTGGTGGTGGTTTTAAGTTTCTAGTGTGATATGTTAAATTGATACCTAACACATATATCTCTGCTGATAATGACTTTTATTTTTCCTTTCACATTTCAATCATTTATTTTCTTTTTCTTGTTTTATCACACTAGCTAAGAACTCTTTCACAAGGTTGAATATAAGTTGCAATAGCAGAATACTTGTCTTATTCCCAATTTTAAGAATAAGTCATTTCACCATGAATTACGATGTTTTCTGCAAGGTATAGTGTATATGCTTTATTGTATTATGGAAATTTTTTCTATGCTTAGTTTGTTTAGACATTTATAATAAAGAGATGCTGAGTGATATTTTCCCATCTATTAGAATGTTTATTTAATGTATTTTTTATTTATAGAGGTAAATGTCATTGATGTTCAAAATGGTACTATCATTGCCTTCCTAGAATAACCCCCACTTAAAGTGAATTGACATTCCTATACATTCTTGCAATTAAATTTGAAAAGCTATGTAGAAATTTTGCATCTATACTTGTATAAGTGACTAGTCAATGATTTCCTTTCCTCTTATCATGTCTTTGTCAGTTGTTATCAGGTTTTCTGGCCACATAAATTAGATTGAGAAGTAGGCCTAATATCTGTATTACTGGAAGAATTTGTATTATAAGATTAGTGTTATTCTTTCTTTTTTTTATTTATTTATTTTTTGTTATTCGCTCTTAAATGTTCAATAGAATGTACTGGTGAAGCCATCTGAGCCTGGATTTTGTATTTTATGTATTTATTTTTTATTTTTATTTTTTTGATGGAAGATTTCCAACTGGAATTACCAAAAACTCATGTTAACTTAGTCAGGGTCTGCTGTGGTTAATTCTTTAAGTTTTCTCTTAAATAATGTTAATTTTTACCATTTTAAAATATATGATATTGGATAAAGAATTTGAGCTTAGCAATTGTTTTATTTCAGTACTGGCAAAAGCTCTGAGACCAAAATAAAATAAAAGAAGATTTGTGGCAAATAAATCCTATTTGAGGAGAAAAACTTCCCTCTCGGGTAGATAAAGAAAATGAAGTCATATTTATAGTGAAGCAGGATTTCAAATAGCCACATTCTTGGGCAGAGGACAGACATTGAATAAGATATAATTAAATATGGGAAAAACATTAGAGATGATCTGTTCTTGTTCTTTTATTTTAAAGACAAGGAAAAGAACATCAGACAAATAAAATGACACTTTAGAGTTCAGATAGCTTGTTAGTGGCAAAGCCTGAATATGAACTCATGTCCTTAATTCATAATCTGAATTGAGAGTAATTTACTATATCGTTGGTTTAAGAATATGAGTCAATGAGCAAAATGTGGCATCAGATATGAAAACAGTAGGGAAAAACTCAAAATTAATCAAGAGGTCCTAGTGCTAGGAACCCTTAGTAATGTTTCTATCCAAATTTCCTGTAAGGAAATACATATATCAAGGTAAGTTTTATGCATGTGGTCCCATACATTATATATTTTAAATTAACTCTGTAGTAAAAATATTGACACTTTTATACTAGCAAACTAATGTAGTATGTTAATCACAAATGAGCATCATATGGTACTGAGCTGTGTTTTGGAGGTTAGCACCATTGGTCATACGAGCATATCGCAAAAACAAACACATATGAAGAATTAATTTTACCAATTTTTAAAAATGCAAAGGAATTCAAGTAGCTGGAAATTAATGACTCTTCTTTTTAATTGCTTTGAATATTAACCAAGGTACTGGGCAATCATTTTTTTTAAATAGTTCTTTCATGATGATTTCAGCTCATTAAGGAGTCATTAGGTGCCAAAACTACCACAAAAGGAAAGACAGTACTTTACTGTGTGAAATTTTGAGAAGCGAATTGAGGTTTGCTGACATTAGCACCATAATATGTTTGTAGACAACATCAAGTATGTCATTTGAATGGTGAGTACTATGGGCTGTATTGTGTCCATTCCAAACTTTATACAGCCTTAAGCCCTCCTGGGACTGGATTGGAGCTAGGGTTTTGGAGAAAGTGAGTACAGTTAATGAGGTCCTAAGAGTGGAGCCCTGATCCAATAGATCTGGTGCCCTTAAAAGAAGATAAAGAGATACTAGAGCTCTCTCTCCCTCTGCCACGTGAGGACACAGTGAAGAGGAAGAGAGTCTTTACTAGAAACCAACCATTCTGGCACCTTGATCTCAGACTTCTAGCTTCTGGAACTATGAGAAAATAAATTTCTCTTGTTTAAGCCATCTGTCTATGGTTTTATTATAGCAGCCCAAGCTGACTAATATAGTGAAGTATGCATTATGTTTTCTGATATGACTGAAATATGACTCCCTAAATATACTCTGTCAATCATTCTAGCTATGATCCTAAGTACAAGCCATGTCTTTCCCTTTCATTTTGTGTTTAGCAAATTGATTGGTTATTTTTAACTTCTCATTTATCAGTAATGACAGAAAATCACAGTCATTCATCCAACAGGCAGAGGATGTAATAATATTTGTAATTTATATGTTATGTGTGTTATGCACCTTGATTTTAAATCATGTAGTCAATTAAGGATAACTCAGAAATATTTCTTTGCAAATGGAGCACACTTATATGCTTTAAAAATAGCAGCATCAAAATGAATAATGTATATTGATAAAAATATATTTTCATGGTATTTCTATATTATTAACTTGATTGTCTTTAGAGGTTTAGAATATTTTTGCATTAAACCGGGTTTTCTGTCTTATTGATCATTTGTTTTGATGCATACATTTTCCTGGAAGAAATAACATAGCATATTTAATCTCCAATTTTTCAATTACTATGCATTTAGAGCTTTTTTCAAAACCTAGTTTGATGTAATGACTTATCTATTCTTGAGTCACTACAACTTTCATAATCTTAGGTAAAGTTTAATCAAATTTTGTTAATTTTATCAACTCACAAGATGTTGAGTGCCCACGAAACTTATAAAAGAGACTTAGAGAAACAACCTAAATAATTTCCCTAAAAATTTTAACATAGGGTTCATGAATAAACACTGTCTGCCCTACGCATCCCAGATTTCTTATTAATATCACTTATGTATTAACTCTAATCCTTAAGAATTAACACCCTGATTCACATGCATGCTTTTTAAAGGCATCTTTGATATTCAAAAGAAAATGGAAAAAGAAAAGATAAATGCAACATAGGGTGAAGTGTAAACCTGTTTTCAGTTTGAAGTGCTTGCTAAAAGGACAGTAAGTCTTCTACCTGTAACAAATTGTTTATATTTCTGCTAGGTCTTCCTTGTAAAGATAGGAAGCTGCAGGGAGAGTGCATGGCTAGAGCACAGTATAATGACTTGGTTCTTAAAAGGGCAGACGGAGAAAACCTAGAAAAAGATGATATTAACAATAAAACCACACCAAACATCTTAGTAAACAAAGGAAGACAATTAAGTGAGTTCTCTTTTCGATCTACCCACCAGCTGGGAGAGCTGCACTCTGCTCCAGGGAGCCCACACTATGTAACTGTTTTCTAAATAAAAAATAATGCATCCACTAAAAAGAGTACAGAGAGAATTCATTTTCAGATCTCTAGGGGTAGTTACTCTGATGTATTTCACTAATTGTGTTATGATTTAACAACTATATATTTTTTTATATTTAGGTGGAATTGTTTTCAAAGCAAGACACTCAACCTATATAAAATCATTATTTAAAGTTCATAATTCATAGGCTACAAATAAGTGTTTGCTGAACTTGAAAAATTTGTTTTTCTAAGCAATGGCAGTAATAAAAGATCTTACTTTAATATTGTACTAAGCTACCCTTAAAAATCCTGCTTAGTGCTTGGACCAAGTTCAAATACTCCCTTTGCCTACATATAGTTTAAAATTTTCATACAGTTTTTCAAGTTTCATGCAGTCCAAAAAGAGCAGCATAACATGTTAAAATGTGAAATACTTCTTTTAAATTAGATACATCTTTTGAATAAATATTAACTAATTCAAGAAGAAAATAGTATAAATAAGCAGAGGGAAGACTAAGTGAATTATGTACATTTTAATAATTTTACTCATATATGGCTGATTCTTATGAACTGAATTGTGTTCTCCCAAATTTATATGTTCAAGTCCTAAAACCTAATGTGATTATGTTCTGAGATAGGGCCTTTAGGAAGATGATTAAGGTTAAACAAAGATATGGTGTGGTCATACTCTGATATGTCTGGTGTTCTTTTATGAAAAGAAAGAGACACCAGAGCTTGCTTTCTTTGTCTGTCTGTCTGTCTCTCTCTCTCTCTCTCTCTGTCTGCACATGTGCACAGGGGAGAGGCCATGTAAGTCAGGAAGAGAGATTTCACCAGATACCAGCCCTGCCAGTACCTTAATGGTGGACCTCCAGACTCCGGACTGGGAGAAAATTAACTTTTTGATTTAAACCACCCAGTCTGTGGTATTTTATTATGGTGGCCCTACAAGACCAATATAGTATGTTCATCACAAATGAGTATCACATGGTACTGAGCTGTGTTTTGGAGGTTAGCGCCATCAGTCTAGCTATTTTCAATACTGCTGTCTATCAGATAATGCCTAGAGACAAATTTGATCATGGTACTACAGCTGCTTAAAGGTTGAAAGATTCATGAATGGGTGTTTTAAGCAGAAACTGTGCTTTCTTCTGTGTGTTTATCAAAATCATCATTTCTAGGGATCTTGTGTCAGGAAAAGAAAAAGAATGTTCACAAAACACTGGGTGTTAGTTACAGCTCTTTATAAGTGGGCCTCTAAAATAACCACTCAGGGTGCTAGAGGAGATACTGTAGTGGCTTTTAAAAAATGGGGAATAAATGGTCACTCTGTTTAATAAAAATGTTTTCTATTCATAATTACAGAGGTTATTCAATAATAATGTGACCTTGCCATTCCTTGTAGTCAGTCAAAGATACTGATCACCAAAGCAAGTTATATGGTAAGCATGTAGATCAGTAAGCACTTAAGTATGCTTTTTTTTGTATGAACCAATGGTTCTAATTCTGGACAGCATCCAGATTTGAACAAAGCACTAACTACATATGGCACCTGCCCTCCTTTATGTCCCAGATATTTCTAGAGAAAGTCTTCTTGTTAAATTGACTGAACTTCCAAGTGTGCCTAACAAAAAGGATATTAATACTGCCAAATGAAAGAAAAGACTAGGCGTGCACTGTTTGTTAAAACCATACAGAACCTCATGCATGGATAAATATCATTAAGACAATGGTAGGCACATAAATGCAGAAGGGAATAGATAAGTGGTGTTATTTATTTACAGTTCAAAATATATATAGATGTTATATATGGTATAATATATACAAATGTAATAACTGTTACAAGGAATTTATAAAGCATTCCAAACGTATCTGTGGTCTCTAGATAAGGAGAGAAAGGATGGAGTTGAGGATATATATATATATATATATATATATATATATATATAATCATCACAGGTATTAGAATTAATTCTATCCTTTAAAAATGTTCAATGCAGGGGCACCTGTGTGGCTCAGTCAGTTAAGCGTCCGACTTTGGATCAGGTCATGATCTCACAGTTCATGAATTCGAGCCCTGCGTTGGGCTCTGTGCTAACCTCTCAGAGCCTGGAGCCTGCTTCAGGTTCTGTCTCTCTCTCTCTCTCTCTCTCTCTCTCTCTGCCCCTTGCCTGCTCACACTCTGTCTCTCAAAAATAAATAAACATTAAAAAAAATTTTTAAATGTTGATACAAATATAAACAATCAATAGAATTAAACAGATTTAAATAGAGTAAAAAGAAGTCTGTAATGTTATTCTTTGCACTGAAAAAACTAAATAACTCAGCAATGAATAAAAAAACACACTAATGCACATGACATATTACCACAAATCTACCATTTACTGATTATTATTACCATTTTGAAATCACGTTACTCTCTCAAAATAAGATTGTTGGTAATATAGTTGTTATCATTGTTATTAAATCTATTCATTGCTAAAATAAGTTTTTAAATTATTTAAACTTCCAGTTCTGTTTAACCATACTCTCTAATCTTTCTAATAATTTATCATTTAAAATATAATTTTTATTTATTTTTTTTTTTTAATTTTTTTTTCAACGTTTTTTATTTATTTTTGGGACAGAGAGAGACAGAGCATGAACGGGGGAGGGGCAGAGAGAGAGGGAGACACAGAATCAGAAACAGGCTCCAGGCTCCGAGCCATCAGCCCAGAGCCCGACGCGGGGCTCGAACTCACGGACCGCGAGATCGTGACCTGGCTGAAGTCGGACGCTTAACCGACTGCGCCACCCAGGCGCCCCTAAAATATAATTTTTAATTGTCAGTCACTTTGTTTTTGTTTTGTTGTAGTTCCGGTAAAACATAAATAAGATAAGGTATGTAGCCTGGAAGCGCAAGACTCCATCCAGTTTGGTAAAATTTGGCAACCCCTGCACTCATCACCATTTACATCCAAATAGAAGCTCTTCATCATTCCAGAAAGTTCTCTCAAGGTCCTTTCCACAAAATAAGTGTTTATATGTGCGTGTGTACCTTCAGATACTTTATTCTGTTTTATTGATCCATTGTCTATCCTTACAACTTGTAATCAGATGTTGTAGGATTGAAAATAATGATGTTTTTCAAGATCATTTTCACTTCTAGGTCCTTGTTTCACTATGTAAAACAAATCAGTTAACTTCTCGATTTCTGCAAAATCTCTTGTGATTTGTATAGGATTGCCTTCAATCATGGATCCATTTCATCCCATGACTGTTATTTTATAGTTTTCAGTATACAGTTCTTACATATCTTTCTTTAACTTTATTCTTAAGTAACTGGACAAAGAAAGTGTTTTGGCGATATTTGTAATTGAAATGTACTATTTTAGTTTGCTGGAAGCATAAACAAACAAAATATCAGCAGAGTGTGGAACTGGCAAAGCAGAGTCTGTGAAAACCAGTCAGTTAAACTCTGACAGTACAGGGTTTGCCCAGCTTATCTGATCGTAAAAATATAGCAGTGGTATTCATAAATTCCTGGTCACAGAACACACATAGCAATGGTACTCAAGAGAAAAACATTTTGCAGTTACAAGAAGTCCTGGTTATTTTCTACATTGCTCAGCTCTTGCTACCTGACTGGAAGTGCAAATTGCAAGACTGCAAGTGCAAATTGCTCTTAAAACTGCCAAAGAGAGAGATACAAGGAGTTCTGTGCTTTGGATGACATAATGAAAACAGACATAGCTATAACTGAGTTAAGCTGGCTCCAGATCAATAATGTAAATCAAAGGAAAATAAAACAAAAACAAGGAAGGGATAAAGAAGTAGGGCTCAATTCTGTTGGAAACATAAAAACTATTATTAAAAGTCCATTCCAAAAGAAACCAGAAAATAACTTTAAGCAAAGGAGGTATTTGATCACCAGGAGGAAGTTAAGTGCAACATGCAAATACAATCTGTCTGAAAAGATTGTTGGCAATCAAATTTCTAAGGTTTTATTGTCCACTTGCTGGTCTGATCTATTAAAATCATAACACTAAAAGGGAGAAAATAGGAATCTATTATTTAGATATACTTTGGAGATATTGCAAGTTCAGTACCAGACTACTGCAATAAAGCAAGTATCACAATAAAATGAGTCAAAAGAAAAGTTATGTATACAATATACTCTAGTCCACTAAGTGTGCAGTCACATTACCTCTAAAAAAAACAATGTATATACATAATTAAAAATATTTTTTGCTAGAAAATTTTAACCATCATCTGAGCTTCCAACAAGTCCTAAACTTTTTGCTGGTGGAAAGTGTTCCTTCAATGTTGATGGATGCCGACTGATGTCAACCAAAATTCATGGAATGCAAAGATTCAGTCAGAGGCAAGGAAGAGTTGTATTGCCATACAGCTTGTAAACTGAAGAGACATAGCCTTCAGCTATAAATCTGAAGTATGCTCAAGAGGGGATGGTTTAGGCTAGAGGTTAAATAGGCAAAACCTACAAGTTCGGTGCCCTTTAGGTTGGTCAGACTCAGGTCCCAAACTACAAACTTCAACAGTGAAGTGACAAATAAGATATAGCCCGTTATTTCTGATAGCAGCGTCAGGATGTGGCAGTTTCTGAAAAGCATGACAGAATGGGCTGCAGGGGTCCTTCTGTGAATTTTGCTGAATTTTGTGAAAGTTTTTCACCTCAGACTATGCTGACTGGTTTTGTTTTCCATGGTCTTTTGGCCTGATTAAAATTTTACTTTCTCTCCCTTGACATGAGCAAACCCATCTTGTCTGTTAGCTGTTGCTAATTATTGGAGTCTTGTTTTTACTGATCAGGGTAGTGTTTGCTGAAGGTTGGAGTGACCGTGGCAACTCCTTAAAATAAGCCAACAGTGAAGTTTGCCGCATCGGTTGACTTTCCTCTCGTGAACAAAATCTCTGTAGTATGTGATGCTGTTCAGTAGCATTGTACACAGAGAACTTTCAATATTAGAGTCATTCTCTCAATCCGTGCCACTGCTTTATCAGGAAAGTTTATGTAATATTCTAAATCCTTTGCTGACATTTCAATAATCTTCACAACATCTTCACCAGTAGACTCCAACTCAAGGAACCACTTTTTTTGTTTCTTCCATGAGAATAACTGCTTATCCCTTAAAGTGTTATCATGAGATCTTACCAACTGAGGCAAAATTGTATTCTTAGTTCTCCTGTGATGTCTACCTCATCTGCAGTTACTCTCCACATTGGTCTGGAACCCGCCAAAGTCATCTGTGACAGTTGAAGTCAGCTTCTTCCAAATTCCTGTTCTTGTGTATATCTTGACCTCTTTCCATGAATTACCAATGTTCTTTCTTTTTTTTTTTTTAATTTTTTTTCAACGTTTTTTATTTATTTTTGGGACAGAGAGAGACAGAGCAGGAACGGGGGAGGGGCAGAGAGAGAGGGAGACACAGAATCGGAAACAGGCTCCAGGCTCCAAGCCATCAGCCCAGAGCCTGACGCGGGGCTCGAACTCACGGACCGCGAGATCGTGACCTGGCTGAAGTCGGACGCTTAACCGACTGCACCACCCAGGCGCCCCTACCAATGTTCTTTCTATCATCTAGAAAAGTTAATCTTTTCCAGAAGGTTTTCAATATACTGTCCTCAGATTCATTAGAGGAACCTCTGGCTTTATGGCCTTACAACATATATTTCTCAAATAATAAGAATCGAAAGTGAAAATTACTCCTTGATCCATCATCTGAAGAATTGATATTTTGTTAGCAGGGACGAAAAAATTAATCTCATTGTCCATCTCCGTCAGAGCTCTTGGGTGACTAGGTGCATTGTCATTGAGCAGTAAAGTTTTTTTGTTTTTTTGTTTTTTTGTTTTTTTATTCCTTAAAAGTAGTTTTTAACAATTGTTTTAAAATATTGGGTAAATAATGTTGTCAACAGTTGTATCCTCCAGACTTTGCTCCACATAAAATAAAGAGCACAGGAAGAGTAGATTTAGCCTAATTGTTAAAAGCCTTGGGATTTTTACAATGGTACATGAACACTATCATCAACTTCAAGTCACTAGCTGCACTACTCCTTAACAAGAGAGTCAGCCTGTGCTTTGAAGCTTTGAAGACAGGCATTGACTTCTCTCTAGCTGTGAAAAGTCCCAGATGGTATCTACTTCAAATATAAGGCTGTTTCATTTACACCAAAAATCTGTTGTTTACTATAGCCACTTTCGTTAATTACTTTAGCCAGATCTCCTGGAGAACTCGCTTCAGCTTCTACATTAGCACTTGCTGCCTCACCTTGCACTTTTATGTTATGAAGACAGCTGCTTTCCTCAAACCTCATAAACCAACCTGTGCGAGCTTCCAACGTTTCTTCTGTAACTTCCACATCTTCCACCCAGCTGCCTCAAAACTGTTTCACTTTCTTATCATTTGTGTGTTCACTGGAGTAGCACTTTTAATTTCCTTTAAGAACTTCTCCTTTGGGGAAAAAAAGAAAAAAAAGAAAAAGAACTCCTTTACATTCACAACTTGGCTATTTGGCAATTAAGTCCACTGTCTTATCTGGGTGTGGTTTATGGTGCCCTAAAACAGTTACAATAGTAACATCAAAGATCACTCAATCACCGATCACCAAAACAAATATAATAAGAAGGAAAAGGTCTGAAATAGTGTGTGTGTCCTGACTGGTCTACTAAAGGGCCATTCCCCTATCTCGCTCCCTCCCTGGAGCCTCCCTATTCCCTGAGACACAATAGTATTGAAATTAGGCCAGTTAATAACCCTGCAATGGCCTCTAAGTGTTTCAATGAAAGGAAAAGTCACACGTCTTTCATTTTAAATGAAAAGCTAGAATTAATTAAGCTCAGTGAGGAAAGTTTGTCCAAGCTGAGATAAGCTGAAAGCTAGGCCTCTTGCACCAAACAGCAAAAAAGCAATAAAGTTTCTTTTATGTAATCGTGTATTTAAAAAAAAAAAAAAAAAAATATATATATATATATATATATATATATATATATATATATTGTTCTTGCATACATAACAGACTACAGTATAGTATAATTATAATTATTATATGCACTAGGAAACCAAACAATTTGTTTAATTCACTTTATTGTGATACTTGCTTTTATTATGATACTCTGGAACTGAACCCATGATATATTTGAGGTATGGCTCTAGTTCTCCATTTTCCTGGGGGAAAAAGAAAACAATTGAAATATAACTTCTGGAGTTTTCCTGTGTTTTGTTTTAATTATAATTGAAGTCTTTGTCCTGTCATTTATTACCTCTGTGACATATATTTAAAGAAATGTTATTAGACAGCTGTTACAATTTATAAATGTAAGGAAGCATTCCTGAGTAAAAAGATGTTTCTGTGAGGAAATGTGTCCTTTTCACACCCACTACTAAAGCAGCAATACAGATGAGTTTAATTTTCTGAGTAGATGATCCATTGCTACAAACACTTATTTTCTTTTTCACTCTGGTGTTTTCTTGTGTATATGTGTGAGCTGGTTAGAATTGACCCCACTGAGGCAGTTCCATGCAAGGCTGAACTGATCCTCCTCTGGATGCACCACCACCACTCCTATTTCCTTCTAGATCTAGAACTAGACTCAGAAATTTGGTAAAGATGTGTGGCAATGAAAACTAAGAGTATTCAATATAGAACAATTATGGAAAGAACATATAGGTTTATAAATTAAACAAACAAACAAACAAACAAACAAACAAACAAACAAGAGGAGACCCTGGTTCACTCAGTCGGTTGAACATCAGACTCTTGATTTCTGTTCAGGTCATGATCGCAGGGCCATGGGATCAAGCCCCATGTCAGGCTCTGAACCAAGCATGGAGTCTACTTAAGATTCTTCCTCTCTCTCTCTCCATCTCCCTCCGCCTCTCTCCTCAACTCATGCTCTTTTTCTCTTTCTCAAATAAAAAAAAATATATATATATATATATATATATATATATATATATAAAACATTAAAAAAAGGAATTTGGCAATATTTAAAAAAAAGAAAGAACATAAGCCTGGATCAGGCAATACTTCTTTATGAGGGCTCCCAAAACAGAGATTCTGCACTTAATTTGCAGCTGGGCAGTTAGAAAGGACTCTAAAAGTTGTTTTGCATGCTTTGCTGAAACATGGACCAAAAGGAGACCTACCTTTTGGTGAAATAAGAAATGCATACGTTAGTGGAAGGAATTTGAATGGCTTAGGGAAATTGGAATTTTAGAGTAAAGTAATTTTAATTTGTCATTTAAAACCTATTCACAGTGGGAGTGTACAGACATGCCTTTCACCAATACTGCATGAACTAAATTTGTGAGGGGAGCCTGGGAATCTCTGAAGAGCTCCATAATCACTCTTCTCTGTAGGACTGTCCTTACAATGGGAACTGAGGCCACTGAATTGAGAAACCTAAATGCAGTGGGAGTAATTAGATTCTGGGGTAACAGGGGTAAGCGGTGGTGCTCAACTGCCCAAAACAGGCATGGTATGTTTACTGTGATGCCAGCAGAGTCAGAGGAGCAATCAGAATAGTCCAATTCACCCAGACCTACAGCATTGGCTGGTTGATCACAGTATTCCTAGAAGTGAAATAGAGAAGAAGCTTACTAAATTCTTATTTGATATGTTTAAGCAGAAACATTCTGGGTCAAATAAGCAAAGGTCTGAATCTGAATCAAAAATAGATTCAGAGCCCCTCAATCAATTCCCGGAGTTGTGCCAGTTTACAGACCCAGAGTTCCTTAAATGAAGGGGAGGGTGGGTCCTTTTGAGGAAGGACTTGGACCCCAGTAGGGGTCATTTTGGTTAACTTTTACCTGGCCTACCCCCAAAAGGACCTACAGCCTCTTACCAGGCTAACTGAACTGCAAAAATGAAATAATTAAACACTTCAGGGACTACTGGACACTGGCTATGGACTGACACTAAAGCCAAGAGACCTGAAGCATCACTGTGGTCCACCAGTGAGAACACAGAGTTTATGGGAAGTTGGGTGAGTAATGGAGTTTTGGCTCAGGTCCATTTTACACTGTGCCTACTGGGTCCCTGAATCCATCCTGTGATTATCTCTCCAATTCTGGAACGCATAATTGAAATAAATATACTCATCAGATGGCAGAATCCCTTCATTTGTTCCCTAACCTGTGAAGTGAGGTCTATCTTGGTGGGAAAACCAAGTGACTTTTCCATATTCCTAGAGGGACTGACGTGATTAGCACTTCATCAAGGACTTGAAGGCTGTAAGAGTGGTGATTCCCACCACATGCCCATTTAACTCTCCTATTTGGCCTGTGCAGAAGACGGATATCTTGGAGAATGGCAGTGAGTTAGCATAAACTTAAACAGGTGATGACTCAAAATGCAGGTGTGGAAGCAGATGTTTCATTGCTTAAGCAAATTAACACCCGCCCCCCCCCCCAACAGTACCTGGTATTGCAGCTATTGGCCTGGCAAAAACTTTTTTCTTAATAAGTATTATTAAAGACTACCAGAAATGGTTTTCAACTGGCAAGGCCAACAATGAGCAGTCACTGTTCTACCTCAGTGGTATATCAATTCTCCAACCTTATGTCATAATTTCAGTTTGCAGGGATCTTGATTGCCTTTCCTTTCCACAAGATATCACTCTGGTCCATTACATTGATAGCATTATGCTGACTGAGACATGGTAATCAAGAAGAGGCAACTATTATAGACTTCTTAGTAAAACATTTGCATGTCAGATGGCAGGAAATACTGTAAATCCAACAAAAGTTCAGGGACCTTTTACCTTAGTGAGGTTCCTAGGGGTCTAGTGGTATGAGGCGTGTCAAGATATGCTTTCAAAGGTGAAGGGCAAGTAGTTGCATCAGGATCCTCCTATAATAAAAAGAAAAGGGGTACAATACCAGATGAACCTCTTTGGATTTTTGAGGTAACTTATTTTTCATTTCAGTGTGTTACTACATCCCATTTGCCAAGTGATCTGAAAAGCTGCTAGATTTGTGTGGGGCAAAAAGCAAGAAAAGGCTCTGCAATAGGTCTGGATTTCTGGGCAAGCTGTTCTGCCACTTGGGCCTTATGGTCCAGCAGATCCACTGGTGCTTGAAATATCAGTGGCAAACAGGGATGCTGTTTGTTGTGTTTGGCAGGTCCCTGGAGGTGATTGTAGTACAGACCTTTAGGATTTGGGAGCAAAGTCCTGCCATCCTTCACAAATAACCACTCTTCTGCTTGTAAACTGAGCCTGCTACAGAACCTTGGTAAATATTCAACACTTAAACATGGGCCACTGATGAGCTGCCTAAGCTGCCCACTGTGAACTTGAGATTGTCTGATGCACTGAGCCATCATGTTAGGAGTGCACAGTAGCACTTCATCAACAAATAAAAGGGGCATATATGTGATAAGGACCAAGCAGGCCCTGAAGGTGCAAGGAATTTACATGAAGAAGTAACTCAGATGCCCATGGTCCCCACTCCTATTATACTGCCTCCTCTCTCACAGTCTGCACTGATGGCTTCAGGGAATGTTCCCTACAATCAGTTGAAAGAGGAAGACAAGACACAGGTTTACAGTTGGTTTCCAGGTAAAATACCATGACCAGCTTAGGTACTTGCTGAAGGCAAAGGGAATATGGAATAGATTGTAAAAGAAGGTAGTTATGAATGCCAGATATTACCACTAAGTGGTTATGGAAATAAAGACTATGTTGTCGTGAGTATTTCCTCTTATTTTGTTATGCATACATTTGTGTGTGTGTGTATGTGTGTATATTAAGCAATTTTTCTCTCCTCTCTTATTCTATTATGTAACAGAAGATGTATTACTGTATATCACAGTATTTAAGTATTTTTTAAATTTTTAAAAATATTTTTAACTTTATTTTTTTGAGTTTATTTATTTTGAGAGAGAGAGAACGTATGCGTGAGAAAGCAGAGGAGTGGCAGGGGTGGGGGGAGAGAGAATACCGAGAAGGCTTCGTGCTGTCAGTCCCAAGTCAGATGCTGGGCTTGATCCCTTGAACTGTGAGATCATGACCTGAGCCAAAATCAAGAGTCAGACACTTAACTGATTGTGCCACCCAGCTTCTCCCTGTATTGTCAACTTTAATAAGGTATGAGATGGCAAAAAATATTACTCAAGGACCTTACCTGTTTTCTGTGGATGAGGTTAGCATGTTTTCAGTTGTGTGCAGGGTAGTTGTACCAGGTTAGATAGAATTACCCTTGTTATTGTGTTTATTTAGGTATTAAGTATGGTTTGCAGAGATCGGTTTGAATGTAATTAACCAGTAAGATGATTAATTTTATGTGTCAACTTGACTGGGCCACAGAATGCCCAGATGTCAGGTTAAACATTGTTTCTGGGTGTGTCTATGATAGTGATCAAAAGAGATGAATATTTGAATTCATGGACTACGTAAAGCAGATTGCCCTCCCCAGTGTCGAGGACATTGGTCAACTCATTGAGGACTCAAGTAGAACACAAAGAGGAAGGTTGAATTCTTCCTCTCCACCTTATTGCTTGAGACATTGGTTTTCTTTTGCTCTTAGGCAGGAACTTACACCATTGGCACTCCTGGTTCTCAGGGGTTCAAAGTTGGATTGACATTTATTCTGTCAGCTCTGCTGGGTCTCCAGCTTGTAGATTAGATGGCAGATTATGAGACTTCTCAGCCTGCATAATCATGTGAGCCAATTCCTTATGTGAAGTCTCCCATGTCAATGGACATATGTATACATATATTTTCTATTGTTTTTATTTTCCTCAGTAGAACACTAAGTAATACAGCATGTGTGTGTGTGTCTAGAGTGATGGAGAGATAAAGGCAGGGAGATAGCAACAATAAGGAGTTATATATACACCAAAAATTAACAGTGAATAGACTTAAAAGAAAAAAATCTATTTTCACTTATGTAATTTCCCAAGGTTTTAAAGAGTATGATGTACAATGCTATCAGAAATATATAACCTTCATTTTTTAAAAGAAAAATTGGAGAAAGGGATGTTTTCCCATGAAACTTGATGGATAATAATATCGTGAAGAAGATAAAATTCATGTATACCATCCATCTGTATAGAGAAATTCAGAAGAGGTCAAGAGCTATTAGATTTCTATTTTCTAATTATTTAGAAAATATTAACTTGTCTCTATTTAAATGCCTTCCTTGGAAGACAAGGACTCAATTAATTGCACTTCTGTAATAGAAGCATGAGTATCTGGTTAAATTTTATCAAATGCTTTACTGTATCTATCTAATTTTATCAAATGCTTTACTGTATCTATTACTGTATCTATTATCTTTCATTCTGTTAATGTGCTGTGTCATGTTGATAAATTTCCCTATATTGAACCATCCTTGCATCCTAGGGATAAATCCCACTTGATCATGGAGTATTATCCTTTTAATGTGCTGCTGAATTTGGTTTTGCTAATATTTTGTTGAGAAATTTTTTCTCTCCATATTCATCAGGGTTATTGGCCTGAACTTTTTTTCCTGTGATGTTTTTGTCTGGCTTTGGTATCAGGGTAATGTTGACCTCATAAAATGAGTTTGGAAGTATTCCCTTTTCTACTCTTTTAGAAGGGTTTAAGAAGGATTGGTATTAATTCTTTAAACATTTGGTAGAAGTCACCAGTGAAGCCAGAGTTTTTCTTTGCTGACAAGTTTTGAATGTTAATTCAATCTCCTTATTTGTTATTAGTCTGTCAGGTTTTCTACTCCTTCATGATTCACTCTTGGCAGGTTTTTGTGTGAACTTATCTATTTCTTCTAGGCTGCCTTACTTGTAGGCATATAGTTATTAACAGTGGTTCTTTATAATCTTTTTGTATTTCTATGGTATCATGTGTAATATCTTCTCTTTAATTTCTAATTTAACATATTAATTTAAATGAAATACAGCTTTTGCTGTACCCTAGAAAGTTTGGCATGTTGTGTTTTCTTTTTTGTTTGTCTTGAGATACAAACAGAATGGTATAGCAAGGCCTCTAGGAGCCAATGTACTATTATAAAATGATTCAGTTATTTTACTAATCAATTTGCTTGAGGGAGCTGCATATGATTTCATATGACTCCCTAGTTCCAATTATATACCCCACTGTATCAAGAAATTATTTTTAAAATAACTTTTTGTTTCTTGGATGGAAGATCTAACCTATAGCATCTCTGGGTTATTATGAGGAGTGGTTATTAGGGGCAAGGTTTATTGGTCTTCCCTAGAAGTCTGCGTTTACATCAAACAGGCAATCTGGGACTGGAATGAATTTTCCAGAATTTACAGGATGGGTACTCTGGCATTACACAGGGAAGAAGTCTTATAATATTCTAGGTTTAAGATATGAATCATACCCTCAACTCTTTTTATTATATTCACAGATACTGGCCCACATTTAAAATAATAAAAATAAAAGCTAAGTGGGTTTCCACTCCAATCATGAAAGAACAACGGGGATAGGACTTAAATTCCTGCTGTACACTGCTAAACAAACTGGCCGAAATATGTGAAAATAACATTTTTCGACATTGCTGTGAGCTTTACTTACTTCACCTCCCTCGATGACACAATCCATGCCAGGGAGCAGGGGTGGGGCTGCCAAACAGAGCTTGGTGATCACCCTAAGTTGAGATGATCAGAATTCAGGGAGGCTGAAGTGACTGTAAGTTGCAAAGCAGAGTTCCAGAGAGAAAGAAGCAATGCTAAAATATAAACGGGGGATCTCAGCAAGACAGCTGAATACTAACCCAGCCATAGAGGCATCAGGCAAGATTCCCCAAGGCTGTGAAAAAAAACTCACGCATGGTAAACAGTTGTGCAGTTGGAACAGAAAATGCTCATTCATCACCCGGGGTTTTGAAGGGAGATCCTAGAAGAGTTAAACATTGAATAAGAGAAAATTTTCCACAGATTGAATACTGCCCTAGGTACACTCAGCAATAGGTTTAAAGTAAATCTCTAAAACATGAGTGCACAGCCTTTTCTTACCCTCTAGTAAATATATTATACTTTGCAGGCCACATATGATGTCTGTGACATATTTGTCTGTGTTCTGTTCTGCTTTGTTTTAATAACCCTATAAACATATGTATTAGTTACTAAGGGATGATATAACAAACTACTATAAACTAAGTGACTTGAAATAATAGAAATTTGTCCTCTCAGTTCTCGAGGCTAGATTTCACGGTGTCATTGGGGGCATGCTCCTCCCCAAGGCTCAAGAGAAGAATCCTTCCTTGCCTCTTGTAGATTTTGGTAATCTGCTGGAGAGTCCTTGGCTTGTAGATGCATCACTCCAATCTCTGTTCCTTCTTTACTTGGCCTTCCTCCCTGTTTGGATGTATTTCCATGTGCTTGTGTCACTTCTTATATGGAAACTGGTGACTGGATTTAGGGCCCAGCCCAATCCAGTGTGACCTCATCTTAACTTGATTACATCTGTAAAAAAGTATTTCCCAGTAAGCTCACATTAACAGGTACCAGATGGACATGAATTCAGGGCGGGCGGACACTATTGTGAAAACCATTCTTAGTTCATAGGCCATAAAATAGCCCATGGGACTAGGTGTTGTAGTTTGCTGACCCCTGTTATAAGTTAATAACATCAACTCAAGCTACAGTAAAGCGAAAGACTTTATTTTTTACTATGTGACTTAACTATGAAAAGTCCAAATATGAAAAGCTTACTTTTAGATGCCAGCATATTTTGTCAAGTATAGCATACCAGGGACTATCTTATTAAAGAAACAGAGTAAGGTAGAGCACACCCTAATAATATTTAATTAGAAAAGATAGTCCTGTCAAGTTCGGCAAAAGGCACCATAGTTTGAAACAGATTGTGTTCTTATTCTTAGTTAAAAAAAAAATAAAGAATTCACCACTACAAAGTTTAGGTGAAAAGCAAATTCTAATTTTAGCACGTTGTTTCCCTGACAGAGTCAGAGAGATACTATCAAATAGTAATAAAAGTACAATAGAGAAAAAAAGGTGGCGCGTCCTTTTTAATAATCATTTCTAACCTTCATTGTCCCCTTCTTTTCTCCAACAAGGAAGCTACTTCCTTAACTGCAAATTTACACTAAAGAGTTTCTTGATTTTAGCCTAATTTCATGCCAGTAAAATTTTAGATGAATACACTTGGGTCAACATCACTATGTTTTAAAGTAAGTTTTCTTATTTAAGAGCATTTTTACATTAGCATAAAAGTTGTCAGGATACTACAGCAATTTCCAGCATACCCTATATCTTACATTCCAGTACTACCTCTGTCACAACTAATGAGCCAATAGTAAAACGGGATTATTAACTAAAATTAATGGTTTATTTAGATTGTCTTTGTTTCTGTGAAAGGACCTTTTACTGTTCTATCTATACAGGTTGCCCTGCTGTCCAAAAGGAGAACGTTCCTATGACACCTTGCATAAACTGAAATGGCATAAAGAAGCAATTGCCATTAATTTTTTAAGCATATCTATTTATTTTGAGAGAGAGTACAAGTGAATAGAGGAGGGGCAGAGACACAGAGAGAGAGAGAATCCCAAGCAGGCTGCATGCTGTCAGCACAGAACCCTATGCGGGGTTTAATCCCATGAACCGTGAGATCACGACCTGAGCTGAAATCAAGAGTTGGATGCTTAACCGACTAAGCCACCCAGGCACCCCAGCGATGGCCATTAACTTATGTAGAGACATTTTTGAGCATTGCCAGAGGTCCAAAATAACCTCTTAGGTTTTTCTGATACCTGAGGACACATCTTCCTAAGAGATGCACAAAATCAATCAATATCAAGCACAGATGCTCACAGGCACAGTTCTAAGCTATGGTGGCTTGATGCTGAGATGCTGAGTATCATTCCAGTGGAAGGAGCTTGGTGGTCCCACTCTTGGTTTCCAGGATGTGCACTGCCTTTATGACAGCTTACTATAAAATGAACACTAAATGCTATTTCTTCCTTTTGCCTTTTTTCAAACAAACAAAAAACATCATCTTCGGATTTCTTTCATTTAACAGGTACTAATATAGGTCTTTCAAAAGAATAAATGGCATAATCTGAACTTTCAAAAATCAGGGGCTACCTAAATGTAATACCATACTACTTTCAGTTATTATGCTTCCTTAGACTCCTCTGGATTATAAATGTCTTTCAGACGTCCCTTATTCTTATGACCTTGAGAGTTTCAAGGAATACTGCTCAGGTATGGTGTGCAATGAATTTCCCTCTATTCATGTTTGTCTGATGATTTTTCTTTCTTTTTTTTGTATTTTTCTCTTTTTTTAATTTTATTTATTTATTTTTTTTAAATTTCAATCCAAACTAGCATATAGTGCAACAATGATTTCAGGAGTAGATTCCTTAGTGCCCCTTACCCATTTAGCCCATCCCCTCTCCCACAACCCCTCCAGTAACCCTCAATTTGTTCTCCATATTTATGAGTCTCTTCTCTCAATATGTTTTTCCCCCTCCCTGTTTTTATATTATTTTTGTTTCCCTTCCCTTATGTTCATCTGTTTTGTTTCTTAAAGTCCTCATATGAGTGAAGTCTTATGATTTTTGTCTTTCTCTGAGTGACTAATTTCACTTAGCATAATACCATCCAGTTCCATCTACATAGTTGCAAATGGCAAGATTTCATTCTTTTTGATTGCTGAGTAATACTCCATTGTGTGTGTGTGTGTGTGTGTGTGTGTGTGTGTGTGTGTGTGTATATATATATATATATATATATATATATATATATATATACATATACATATACCACATCTTCTTTGTCCATTTATCCATCTATGGACATTTGGGCTCTTTCCATGCTTTGGCTATTGTTGATAGTGCTGCTATAAACATGGGGGTGCATGTGTCCTTTCAAAACAGCACACCTGTATCCCATGGATTAATGCCTAGTAGTGCCATTGCTGGGTCATAGGGTAGTTCTATTTTTAGTTTTTTTGAGGAACTTCCATGCTGTTTTCCAGAGTGGCTGCAGCAGCTTACATTCCCACCAACAATGCAAAAGAGATCCTCTTTCTCTGCATCCTCGCCAACATCTGTTGTTGCCTGAGTTGTTAATGTTAGCCATTCTGACAGGTGTAAGGTGGTATCTCATGGTGGTTTTGATTTGTATTTCCCTGGTTATGAGTGATGAGCATTTTTTCATGTGTTGGTTGGCCATCTGGATGTCTTCTTTGGAGAAGTGTCTATTCATGTCTTTTGCCCATTTCTTCACTGGATTATTTGGTTTTTTGGGTGTTGAGTTTGATAAGTTCTTTATAGATTTTGGATACTAACCCTTTATCTGATATGTCATTTGCAAATATCTTCTCCAATTCTGTCAGTTGCCTTGTAGTTTTGCTGATTGTCTCCTTCGCTGTGCAGAAGCTTTCTATTTTGATGAGGTCCCAGTCTGATAATTTTTCTAATAATCGGACTAAGGTCATGGTGATACTGGAGACAGGAAGTTCTCTGTGCAAGAGCTCTCAATCACCCATTGGTGCCAGGTTCTTGACTTTACTGAAAGAAATAATTCAAGGAAATGTCAAAGTAAAACATAAAAAAGCTTTATTGCAAAGCAAAAAGTACACACTTGAGAGGGGAGTGTGGGTGCACTTAGAGGATCTGAGTCATGCCAGGTATATGTGGGATTCTGGTTCCTATAGGCAGTTGTAATCATGGGATGGAATATCCATATAGGGTTCTGGAAAGAGGCGGGGATTTTTAAGAATTCTCTATGTCATTACACCTGCTGTATAACAGTAACTATGCATAGGTGCAGTCTGAATTGTTTTGCTTATACTCCAAATGTACTCAGGATATACTAAGAGTCTGCTAGCATCCCCAATAGAGGGATGATTCTCCATCAAGCTAACTGGGACTTCATGTGTGTGCCTGATGGCAGTTGAGGAACCTTGTGGTATTTCTGGGGCTTCTCATGGTCACACCTCCTCTATATTGTCTTTCTCCCTCAGACAGTCGAAACCCTTACTGTGATCCCAGGTCGAGTGACTAGCATGTTATACCTGCTGACAAAATTCTTCCTAATATTATTACAATACTAATTTACCCTGAATTTCTAGCATCATGTTGCACATGCCTATCACACTATGCGTCTTAGAACTTGTTATTTAATACTCAAATATGCTTCCTATTAAAAAGTAGTTATTCTACTTCAAAAAAATTATGTCATGGGGTATTATCAAAGATAGATGCTTAAATCAATCTTAATTTGCAAAATAAAATACACAATGACCCATTATTTCTTATCCAAAATTTTTTTGCAACTTAATTAGCTAGTAAGAATGCATTGGTTAAAAGATAAATTAGCACTGAAAAAAAAACAGCTTGTGGTTGTGAAACTATAAATAATTTCACATTAACTTAATACTTCCAAAAAGCATGAATTATTGGAAGGCAAGAGTCACAAAAAGATACTGCACAAAATTAGAGCACTTTTAGTTGCATTATTTGCAAAATTTTAGGTTTTATAACAGAAAAAATAAGGATTTCTCTCAGCCTTGGGACCTTTATTGTAAAATATTTCTACTTTGCTTTTAAGATGCGGGTTTTTCTCTATTATTTAATTATCAGATTGTGTGAAAAGATGCAACTGTCCATTTTGTAACGTTGTCAATAACTTTGTGGCAAGTGTCGGAAAGACAATAACATCAAATGGTGGTGAGCCAACAAAATGGGTACAGAAATGGATTTCTGTTCTCCTGCAGTGATAGGCTGTAACTGAACCTGTATGAGGGCCTGCAAGGTGAAAGAGTTTCCAGGAGGTCTACAAACCATGACTTCCACAAAAGTGATATCCTCTGATTGATGTATTCTATAGAAAGGAATTTGTGAGAAAGGTGGTATGTTAGGGATATTAAAATCAGTTTTTCTTGTCAGAAATAAATGTTGCACAGCCTTCTTGGCCCTTGCTAACATATTGTAGACCTGGGTTTTCAAGGTATTTGTATTTCATGGTATTGTATGTAAGACAATGTTTTTAAAATTAAAATTAATTACTGTCCACAACCTAAATCAACCGAGAAAAAAGTGGACATTGGTAATTAATTGTTCCTAGAACTACTACATAAAAAAGAACTTTCTTCTCTAGGTTAGACTTCAAACTTCACTTGTAGATTCAATCTACCAAAAACTGGATTTTCATACCTTGTGTTTTAACCAGAAACTTGGAATACCTTCCATGTCACTTAGTGCCATGAGAGTTGTTTTGATGGAATAGAACTCAGTAAGACCAACATGGTGTGTGATGTCAATGGTCGTTTCAGCAACAAATGTTTGTTCAACAAATAAATTGATTAAAGACCAGAAGAAACCTAACTTCCCATCATATTTTGTAGACATCAAATAATCCATACATAGCAAACTTGAACAGATTTTAACATCTTCAAATCATTTCTTTCTAAGATAGAAGAAAGTTACAACAATCTTCTCCACAATCAGAATTTGTATACATCCCTTTTATTGCATTCTATTCATCAAAGAAAATTGCATGGCGAGCACAGAATAAAGGGTTGAGGGCAACACTGTCCCTGAGGAGAGGAGCTGCAAACATTTGTGGCCATTTTGAATAAACCATGCCCACTGATGAAGGCATCAGTATAAGTATGCAGATGTCACTATTCAGGATTTTATTTTCTGAGCCAAAGCTGTTAAATTCCCACTACTCTCCTACTATTTTCTCCCTATTTTGACCCACTATCTAATCTACATTATATTCTTATGAGAAGAACATTATTTGGATTATTTTCTTTCCTTTGTCATTAAGACAACTAAAAACCAAAAGGCAGCCGCTCAAGATATAAATAATATGTTTGCAGTACAAAAACTTCATTTTATTTTTTCCTCAATTAAATCTGGGAAATGTGTAAATGTCCTAGAACAAAATATTTTAAACATGCATTGGGTTGTTTTAGTGGAAGAAGCCGGACACAACAGGCCATATATTGCATGATTCCACTTATATGAAATGCTCAGAATAGAGAATTCCATAGAGCTAAAAATAGGTAGTTAAAATAAAAAATAGATGGGTAAAAATAAAAAATAAATAAAATGAAAAATTTTAAAAGATGGATAAAAATAGATGGTTATTAGAGTCTGCTGAGATAGAAAAGTTGTGAGAGACTGTTGTATGAATTTTTTTAGGGCAGTGATGAAAATATTTTAAGATTAGTTGATGTTAATGTTTGCACATCTCTGTGAATATAGTAAAATTTACTGAAGTGAACACTTTACAGACATGAATCTTATGTTATGTGAATTATATTTCCATTAAAAAATATATGCTAGATTCTGGGGTGCCTGGGTGACTCAGTTGGTTAAGCATCTGACTTTGGCTCTGGTCATGAGCTCATGGTTTGTGAGTTTGAGCCCCCCATCAGTCTCTGTGCAGATGGCTCAGAGCCTGGACCCTGCTTCAGATTCTCTCTCTCTCTCTCTTTCTCTCTCTCTCTCTCTCTCAAAAATAAACACTTAATTTTTGAAAATAGTAATAAATAAAAACTATATGCTGGATTGTTTCATGATGAATGTTGCAATATCTTTTAAAAGACCATTGTTGTACTTTCTAATTAAAAAGGACATTTTAATTTTTTAGTGATTCAGCAAAGTTGAATGATGTGTCAGATCAGCAGTTTGACTAGTATCTGTGATTATATGTCTATAAAATGAACATGTAGTCTGCTAGATAATAATATTAATTAGTGTCATAAAATCATTGAACAAGGTACTTTTAACAATAGGAAGAATCACAACAAGGTGTTGTAAGATTTGACACTTTTCAATAATTTTAGACTTACTGAAAATCAAAACTAAATTTTAATGTATTTATCTTCATTACAATTTTAGTAATTGATTTTTTCTTAGGGTTTATTGCAAAAAAATCTGTTTATCATAAGCTTATGCTTATTTATGGAAAAAACACTATAGAAAATTACATCTATAGACGATAAACGTTCAGCCATAAATGGTGTATCAGTCAGTACTTACTTAGGAAAATAGAGCAAATGTTTTATGAGAATGGATGATTTACAACAGAAATTAGACCTTACATAAATATAGGACATACTGGGGAAGGGAAAATCTCGGTAATTGAAGGGATTTGGGGGATCAGAGACAGTGAAGGGCTGAAGCATCGGTGAGAGATAATTGGTTTGAGTTTGTAGGAAAGTTCCAGATGCTTTGCATGTCTGACCATCAAAGAAGAATCAGAAAGGGAGAACTCATAGACAGGTGTGTAAAACCTGACAACGCTAAAAAAACTTACAGCCAGATGCTTAGGGAAATTCTGCTGGTCAGTGGAACCAGCAGTTGGGAAGAAAAGCTGAAAGCTGGAGTCAGCTGGCATGTCCACAGTTGCTGTCGCTCTGCCTGAATGTTGTCATCTTCTGAGAGTAATGGTTTCTTCTTACTCACATTCCATTTAGTAGTTAAAAATGAGAACGAAGTGGATGGAATTTTTCATTTCTGTAAATGAATGTTGGGTAAATCAAAATTAAATTGTGCAATAAGGTGTAGTACGATATCATATGTAACACTTAAAATACCAAAAATACTATTCATTGATTATGGTACAAAGGGTTTAAACTGAGTTCATAATGTCATAGCTCCTTTAAAAAAAGACCACGAATATATAAGAATGTTAAAAAAAAATTAATGTGTGCATTGGGAATATAAATGCTCTTTCTATTATATTCTCTAAATTTATTTGCACATTCAAAATATTCTGTAAACATTTAAAAGAAAATTCAGATGGGAAAACTTTATATTTTGGTTTTCACTACATCTTATTATAATCAAAAATATGAAAATAAACATTAAATAATATGGAAATTGTACATTTATATTATAGTCTATTTCATGGTCATTAAAAGAGTGTTTTTAAAATTATATCACAGAGAAATACTTATTTCTTAATGTTAAAGTTAAGCACAATTCAAAATATTCAAATTCCATTCTTAATTATGTATGTATATATATGTATGTGTATGTATATATACTCATATATAATTAAGGATGGAATACCCATATATGTATATATATGCATAAACATACACACATGTATACACACATGTATATAAACATATATATATACAGAACTGCACATACACATATATTAATATGTACTGAAATGCTTAAGAGAATGTATATTTCAGCAGGGCAATTTTGAGATAGTGTGAGGAAACTTCAAAATTATTGCAAGCATTGGAAATGTAATGAACTGCCAACTAAAGGGATGATTTCCCTCACTAGTAAGTAACCCAAACAAAACTTACTACCTACAGGGGTGCCTGGGTGGCTCAGTCGGTTAAGTGTCTGAATTCAGCTCAGGTCTGTGCTCACAGTTCTGTGCTATCAGCACAGATCCCACTTCAAATCCTCTGTCCCCCTCTCCCTCTGCCCCTCCCCACCCTCTCAAAAATAAATAAACATTAAAAAAATTGAAAAAAAAAAAAACCTTACTACCTACAGCAGGAGCTACGGAGAAGATTCATATATTACGTGAAGGTTTTGATCATAAGATCTTCTTTCTAATATTTCAGCCAAATTGCAACAGTACTACCATAATGATACTGAGTTTGATGTTCTTTACCTGATTAGGCAATTAATATGCTGCCAATCAATTTCCTTTATTTATTCACATATTTCATTATAAAGACAGTTGTAAATCTGACTCACTGCAGGCACCATTTAATTTCTAAAACATTTACTCAGCAATATGTACTAAGGACTTTGTGCCAGGCACTATTCAATGCAATGGGGATACCAAGATTGATAAAATGTGATTCCATCCAGTTATTGCTTTTGATGAAATATAAATATAAATATAAATATAAAGTCTGCCAATAACGTGTTGCAAAAATTATTGCTAGGCATTCAAAAACTTAAACATAAAGGGAAACATCACTTTTGAATGTAGAAAGCATTTCCCCCACTTTATGGATCAGTATTCAAGAGATAAAGTTGTGCAGGCTTATTGCAATGCTCACACAATTTCTATGCTATTTATCACTATGGTATTTTGCACGTGTAATTTCCTATTATTCTCTCTCATCACTGACCCTATCTCAGTCACTGTTCAGTTGCAGTTTGGTTCCATGATTATTTGCTCCTTTAGAATTTTTTTTTTCTATAATCTCTAAAAGTTAAGGCATTTTAGCATGTATTAAAGGCTTTGATTAACTGCAAAAATGTCCATAATACACAGTATTCATTAACTAAAAATTACTTGAAACTTATTCATTCATGTAAATATATGATACCTCAAGGCAAATGAGATTAATATAATCCATAAGGGGTGCCTGGGTGGCTCAGTCAGTTAAGCGTCCGACTTCAGCTCAGGTCATGATCTTACAGTCCGTGAGTTTGGGCCCTGCATCAGGCTTGGTGCTGACAGCTCAGAGCCTGGAGCCTGCTTCAGATTCTGTGTCTCCCTCTCTCTCTGCCCCTCCCCTGCTCATGCTCTATCTCTGTCTCAAAAATAAATAGAAACATTAAAAAATTGAAAAATATATAATCCATAAATCATAAGCACATTATTTTTTTTTTAATTTTCCAGTTAGTTAACATACAGTGTAGTCTTAGCTTTAGGAGTAGAACCCAGAGATTCATCACTTATGTATGACACCCAGTGCTCATCCCAACAAGTGCCCTCCTTAATGCCCATTACCCATTTAACTGTTTCCTCCACCCCTCATCGACCCTCAGTTTGTTCTCTGTATTTAAGGGTCTCTTATGGTTTGTCTCCCTTTCTATTTTACCTATTTTTCCTTCCCTTTCCCTATGATCACTTGTTAAGTGTCTCAAATTCCACATATGAGTGAAATCATGTGATATCTGTCTTGCTCTGACTGATTTATTTCACTTAGCATAATGGCCTCCAGTTCCATCCACATTGTTGCAAATGGCAAGATCCCATTCTTTTTCATTGCCGAGTAGTATTCCAGTGTGTGTGTGTGTGTGGGGCTCTTTCCCTAATTTGGCTCTTGTTGATAGTGCTGCTATAAACATTGGGGTACATGTGTCCCCTTTGAATCAGCATTTTTGTATCCTTTGGATAAATTCCTAGTAGTACAATTGCTAAGTCACAGGGCAGTTCTATTTTTAATTTTTTGAGGATCTTCTATATTGTATTCCAGAGTGGCTACACCAGTTTGCATTCCCACCAACAGTGCAATAGGGTTCCCCTTTTTCCACATCATCACCAACATCTGTTGTTTCCTGAGATGTTAATTTTAGTCATTCTGAATGGTGTGAGGTGGTATCTCATTGGGGTTTTGATTTGTATTTCCCAGATGATAAATAATGTTGAGCATCTTTTCGTGTGTCTGGATGTGTCTTGACATCTGGATGTCTTCTTTGAAAATGTGTGTATTCATGTCTTATGCCCATTTCTTCACTGGATTGTTTGTTTTTTGGGTGTTGAGTTTCATAAGTTCTTTATAGATTTTGGATACTAACCCTTTATCCAATATGTCATTTGCAAATATCTTCTCTCATTCCATCCATTGACTTTCAGTTTTGTTGATTGTTTCTTTTGCTGTGCAGAAGCTCTTTATCTTGATGAGGTCCCAATAGTTCATTTTTGCTTTTATTTCTCTTGCCTTCAGAGACTTGTCAAGTAAGAAGTTGCTGTGGTCGAGGTTAAAGAGGTTACTGCCTGTTTTCTCATGTGGAATTTTGATGCTTTTCTATCTCACATATAAGTCTTTCATCCATTTTGAATTCATTTTTGTGTATAGTGTAAGAATGTGGTCCAGTTTCATTCTTCTGCATGTTGCTGTCCAGTACTCCCAGCACCAATTGCTAAGGAGACTGCCTTTTTTCCATTGGATACTCTTTCCTGTTTTGTCAAACAAAAATTAGTTGACCATACATTTATGGGTCCATTTCTGGGTTTTCTATTGTATCCCACTGATCTATGTGTCTGCTTTCATGCCAATACCATACTGTCTTGATGATTACAGCTTTGTAGTATAGGTCAAAGCCTGGGATTGTCATGTCTCCAGCTTTGGTTTTCTTTTGCAACATTACATATTCTTAAATTATATAAGTAAATGAATACTAAGAAAGTCACACTCAACTACATGTCCCTGTGACTGCCAACAGTTAAAAATTATTAGATATATTTTTCAGGGGCAAACAGGGGTTTATAGGACATCGAAGTTGCCACCAATGTGATCTATGTGCTCAGTATGTCCAGAACTGGGGCTGTAGCTAGAGTGGTCAGTGGATAGTAATAGCCAGAAAAGCTGCAGCAATCACAGTGTACAAGTTCTCTCTGCACTTGGCCCCAGCCATCTGGATACCAGAGGCCAAGGGAAATCAGCCTCCTCCCCATTCTGCTTTCCTTCCAGTGTTGTCTTCATATTTATACCATACAAAGAATGCCACAGGAAAGATCCATCTCTGCCCGTAAATTGCCTTGTGCTCCAGGTGACTTAGGTCACAAGAGCCCCTTCCCCTCTCCCCAGTAACCCTGAAGTCATTTAACTCTAAATAACCTCAAACACAGATACCCATCACTCATCCTCGCCCGCATGATGTCCTTTCCACAGAGCTGGTGGTGGGCTGACCAATTTTCTGGCAACAAACATTCCATCCTGAGTTAGACTGCTCAACTTCCTGCTTTCACTCTGGCAATTTGCGATCCTCTATGAGCTTCAGTTTCCTCATTTTTAAAGTGGAGAAAATGGTACCTACTTTAAAGAATTGTTATGGGAATTAAATGAACTCTACCATACATAAAGAACTGAGCAGAGTAGAAGGCCAGAGTAAACTCTCAATAAATGGTAACTCCCATTTCTTTCTATCTCTGTATAGTAAATGAGCCTATGCTTCCTTTAAGCTCAGCTGGGGATAGTTATGCTTCATCATTAACTGCTTGCACACTCATTGGACAGAATTAGCATGTGAAACTAGGAAATCTAAATCTTGGAGAAATAGGTCTGAGAAATTTTTGTGGAGAGATCAGGTGCAATCTATGTTGCCATTTTGTTCTGGAAACAGGAATCAATTTCATATCATGACTTAACTCTCAAAGCCTCAGGAAAAACAAACTTAAATATATTTTTTTTTCATTCAAGCTCACTAATAATCCATTTTTATGCTTGCTAGCATTGGGATATTTGCATGAGAAAGCTTCTTCTAACTGAGTTTTGTTATATCATGTAGCAGAGTTTCTAGATGGGGAAATTCAGCACTAGTCCATGTGTAATAAGCAGAAGAATGAAAGAGTTGACGAAAGACTCTCACTGAATGAGAAAGTCCTCATCAAGAGAAAGGACAGTATAATGTGCCAGTCTGCTTAAAATTTCCTAATATTATTTGGGCAGTTATAATTTTTGGATATTCCTAAAAATCATTATTCACTTTTAAACAATTAGGAATAAGTGTTCTATTACCAGACTTAGCATATCTAAATTAATCATATAAACTAGCAATACATAAAGGAATATTAGTCTCTTTCAGCATATATTTTGAAGCATTGTTTAAAGGATCAGAATACAAATAGATTAGAAATAAAACACAACAACAAAACAACATAAAACAAAAACCCAAAAAACACAAAACTTCAAAGGATAGCCACCTCAGAAGATTCTCAAATTACTTTAGTGTTTTATGACCCTTAGGTCAACATCATAAATCTCTCTAAAGGAGAATCTGTCAATGCTTTAAGTAACTCTAAGAATCATTTCTTTCATGCAGAAATAGAAAGTAATGGCATTTACAATGGGTATAAAAATAATGTTTATCATATATGTGGTTTATTGAAGTTAGATTAACTCTGTTCACAAAGTTTTTAAAACAGTTAAGATACTATGGAATTTTCCATCTATATTAGCATCAAAATAGAATTGCAACAATACTGTTAAAATGATCATTTACTTTTCATGGCACTTTAACTTTTGAGTTCCTTTTTTTTTTCTCTAAAGAGAGAGAGCGCAAGCTGGAGAAAGGGACAGAGGGAGAGAAGGAGAGAGAGAGCATCTTAAGCAGGCTCCATGCTCAGCACAGAACCCAGTGCAGGGCTCAATCCCAAACCCTGGGATCATGACCTGAGCCAAACTCAAGAGTCAGACGCTCAACTGACTGAGCCACCCAGGGTTCCATGAATTCCTATATATATATATATTTCATATATATATATATTTATATTATAAATACTATATATTTATTTATATATATTTCATATATATAATATATTTATAATATTATAAATATTATATATTTATTTATATATCTATTTCATATATCATATATATCTATTATATATATATATATATGTGTGTGTGTGTGTGTGTGTGTGTGTGTGTGTGTACATACAGACCCCTAGAGAGAAAAAATTTGGGAAATCCTATAGAAATCATTGGAGAGGGATTGATTCTGTCAAAGTAGGTCTTTTGAAGAAGTCATCTAGGAAATGGCTACTGGTCAATTGAACATGGCTACCAAAGACATAGACATAATTGTAGCAGTATTGTTTTCTAAATGTAGAAAACCATATAGGGGGTTTCCTATTATATTCCACATCATATGCATTATGTAGCCAAATGAGTTTTTAAAAAAATAGAGGAATACTAGGATCATGGGAATATCTCTCATCTATTTAATGACTTCATAGGCAGCACCAAATTTAGATATTAAAAAAAAAAAGGAAAGGAAAAAAAGAGTCATGAAATACAGTAGTTCAATTGTAATGTTACAAATTGCAGTGATACTTTTGTACTTTTGTCCCTTCCACAAATAGTTATTTCATGCAGAAGCCAAAGTGCCCCTTTAAATTAATGCTCAAATAGTCTTCTTGTCAATCTTAGACCAAACTTCAAGGTCCTTACCATGTTCTACAAGGCATTACATGGTATGCCCCACCACTCTACCTTTGTCAGCCCTCTCATTCCACTCTTATTCTGGCCTCTGCTGTTTATGGAACAATCATTCTTGCCTTTGCCTCAAAGTATTTGGACTGCTATGTCATAGGACAGTCTTCTCCAGATACTTGTGTGGTGTTCTCTAACTTCATGCATTCTGTATTCAAATGTGTCCTATTCAAAGAAATTTTCCCTGTCCTCTGTCTACCCTATCCAAAGCAACCACACACATTCTGCTTCACTGTCTTATCCATCTTCCTTGTCTAGCATTTTTCACTATCTTTCTGCCAATTATATGTATAATGTTCAGGTCCTCTAAATCTCCATGTAAGTTCCATGAAGGTGGGTTCGAGGTTATTTTGCTCAATGAAAGTGGCACTTGACAAAATAAATTACTAAATATTGTTTTTAATTGTTATCAATTATTCAATTTTAGTGAGAGACTGCCTTTAATAGCCTATTTTAGGAGTTTATCCTTAAACAATGCTTCATATTATTTTTACTTGCTAGGTAACTAATAAAAACATTTGCAAAAAGGTGTTTTAGAATTTAGAAATGGTATGTTAAGGTTTTTCCTTAGAAATTAAATATTCAATCATATTGCAGAATGTGTTTTTAAACAGTCTTTGTTTTCACATGTCTTATCAGTTATAAAAATGAGTTAAATATAATAAATATCTCTTTAATTGAATTACTCAAGACTGAATCAGTCAAATCTCAAGAGACTTTGTAATTTCACGCACAAGCTAAATTGTATTATGCTTTGCTTAATGGAGCTAAAAATTTGGTGATCACAGTTAATTATGACTACTTGTTATGCTAATTACAAACATTGATTTAAAGTGACTAGGGTCTGATTTTTTGAAGCAGTTATTTTCCAATATATTACTTCTTTAAATGCTATTAAATTCTAGTGTGTTTCTTTTTTATAGAACTTATTGTCAAATTGGCTAACATACAGTGTGTAAAGTATGCTCTTGGTATTTGGGGTAGATTTCCTGTAGTTCAATGCTTCCACACAACACCCAGTTGTCATCCTTAGTATTTGGATATTTATTTCATTTACTTGAGTTATCTAAATTTGAATGATTAGAAGGTTTTTAGTACAGAGGTATACAAACATATTTTTTACATTGTGAGATAGAAAAATATTAAAAGATGAGGCAATGTCTATATGATAAAGTTCCGAATGTACTTTATATCTTATCAAAATTCACAATCAATGTCAGTTTATCTATTTTGGAAAATCACATTTCAAAAAGACACATAGTGTGCTCGCTTCAGCAGCACATATGCTAAAAAAAAGACACATAAGTAATTGAAAAGAGGTTTTTAGCTAAGCTATTTATATAAATAATAAATGATAAAATACTAACATAAAAATGCTATATTGCATACCTAATGAAAAGAACTAATTATTATTATTGATTTAAGATATAGTATCTAAATTATAGTGCGACTTTCTACCTACTTTTTTAAATCAAGTGTTTCATATAACAAAATCAATACACCATTTTAAAACATACTTTTCCCAAGATTTGACAATAGACATGGAGCCTTCCATTCTTCTCCTGGTTCTACTGGAAGGTGTTTGATGGAATGTTAATTTCTTGAAGTACTGTGGTATATTTGATACTCCATAATTAATAGTATAATCGACAATTATATCAGAAAAACAAAAATTAACATGAACAAATTAACATTATTTAGCCTCTAGGGTCTTTTATCTTTTATATATATATCTTTTATATATATATATATATTTTATTATATATTATATTATATTATATATTATATATCTTCTATATATCTTTTATATATGTATAATACATATATGTATTACACATATATGTATTATACATATTTTATATATATATATGTATACACACACACACACACACACACACACACACACACACATATTATCTTTCACCATTTCCCAGGGAAGAGGACTGAGTTCACATCAAAGATTTCGGGATTTTCGGGAATTTAAGGATAGGTCCCATAATTATTATTGACCATTGAGTACTGTGCACATCCCATTTGCCTACATCTTGAATATAACTGTCTATTGCCTTTATTCTATGCCTTTGGTGTATGGGTGCCAGAAACTTCTCTTTAGTTCACAAGTCTTCAGATGAAGAACAAGTATAACAAAGGAAAGAACCCAAGGAGCCCTTGAGTGCCTGGATCAAATTTAGCTTTCAAGTTCCTATGTAATAAACAAGACTGTGGCTATACTGGCAAGACACTTTTGTTTGCAGAAGGGAGAAACAGTGTGTATTTAATGTGAAAGGAAACATTTGTTACCAAAGGAAAGAAGATAGATACCTAAAAATTACCCACAAATACTGTGGTATACTACTTATTAAGGTGATGTCTATGTTCCCCACCTTCCCCTTATACTACTATTCTATACTACTCTACCTTGAGCCTGAAAGTTTTGTGCCTACTTTGACCAGAAAAATGCTATGATTTAACTTCTAATGGTAGGTCACAAAAGGCCATAAAATTTCTGCCTGTTTCACAAGAAAACTCATTATTGGGGCCTATAGCCCCTGCTCTATGACAATACCATATGGAGAGGCCACATACAGGCATTCTGATGGATAGTTCCAGCTGAACAAGCCTCTGCTTCATAATTTTTATTAGATACTAGACAATGTAAATTTCACACTGTTGAGGGCTGGATCTTTCTGGCAGAGTAAAGATCCTTGCAGGGCACCTTGATCCTTTCAAGACTTCTTAAAAACTTCATGTGGGTTGGGGCGCCTGGGTGGCGCAGTCGGTTGAGCGTCTGACTTCAGCCAGGTCACGATCTCGTGGTCCGTGAGTTCGAGCCCCGCGTCAGGCTCTGGGCTGATGGCTCGGAGCCTGGAGCCTGTTTCCGATTCTGTGTCTCCCTCTCTCTCTCTGCCCCTCCCCCGTTCATGCTCTGTTTCTCTCTGTCCCAAAAATAAAAAAAAAAAAAAAAAAAAAAAAAACGTTGAAAAAAAAAAAAAACTTCATGTGGGCAAATGTGAATTAGCTTTTTCCTTTGGGCAAGTTTTGCCTTACTTTTTCCTTGGGTCTCTACTGAAAGTAGAGTTTCACAAGTATTCCCAGAAAATTCTAATTTCTTTTTTTTTTAATGTTTCTTTATTTATTTTGAGAGAGAGAGAGAGAGAGAGAGAGAGAGAGAGAGAGAGTCCCAAGAAGGCTCCATGCTGTCAGCACAGGGCCTGACAGGGGGCTCCATCTCACGACCCGTAAGATCATGACCTGAGCTAACATCAAGAGTCGGATGTTCAACTGACTGAGCCACCCCCTCTGCCCCGAGAATTCTAATTTTTAACTGTTCCAAACTTAAAAGTCTCCTAGTCCTGTTGGGATTCTTGGAAACTTGTATATTTCCTCCATCATTCTTTGGTTGGCCTCATATATTTTAACCTTATGCATGTAGGACTTAATACTAGTAGCAGAATCTAGAGAACACTTATGCAAAGTTCTGGAGCACTTGAATCACCTTTCTCTGCAGTTACTATGCCTAGCAATGGCCTCAGCATCTCCTAACTCCTGTCTCTCCTCAATTCAGCAAGGTTTCCAGGCTTTTCATAGGTGTTCCCTCCATGTGTAAGTGAACCAACATGAGTTCTCTCCTTGGTGAGCCAGAAACTGCACCAAGTTGGAGTTAAGTCGGATGCTAAACCAACTGAGCCACCCAGGCACCCTTACTTGTACACAATTTTCAACTAATTCATAATGGCCTTCCTTTTAGTAATAACATTTCACATCTATGCATAAGTATTTGTGCTCTTCACTTTGATATGTACATTATCTGAAGGCAAAATCTATTGCATTTGCAGAAGTAGAGTTGGAAAGCCTACCAAAAATAAGCCAAACAGATATATAAACAGAAGTTTCAGCTCAGGAATTATACAAGCATTTTTTATATTTAGTTAGTATGCCACAAAACGGTCACAGCCATTGTATACTCCTATAGAAAGACTGATGAATTCTATATTTAAAATTAGTTTCAAAAAGGTAAGTATGTATTTTTCTGAATAAACTCTTGATAATTTCCATAAGGCACCGCTCTTCTCTTTCACTGTTTCCTCCTGGCTGCTTTCAACAAATTTGATCTTTTTTTTCATTTCTTGATGTCCTAATTTTTGCACCTCTATTTGTCATTCCTCACTGATTTAGTTAACCTCAAATAGTACTCATAATTGAGCTGTCAGAACCAAGAGCTGAGTAATAGCTAGGAAAACCAAATAGAGACTTCTTATTGTGGTAAAGTAGGTAGTACTTTTCCTAACTCAGGAACACTGTCCGCAACAAATTCCATATGTAACTGTTTGTCTATTTTAGGCAATGCAGGCACACTGTCCATTGATCAGAGTATTTTGTTCAGTATCTTAAAAGTAATTACACCAGTTGGACTGCATCTTTTGTTAGTACACAGCTTGCAGAGAAACAGTGATAAAAGGCATTTGGCCATTCTAAATTTAACGTGCGCTTTATTCTTTATATCATGTAGTACTTTCCTTCTGAAATGTATATCCCAAACATCAAACTTTAACTATCAGTAATGATAATGTCTCATGGGACCCAGAAGAAACAAGAAAATGCTGTGGATTCCAAGAGAAACTTGAAGACTGACAAGAAATTTGAATTGAGCAAGGCCATTAGCATTTAAAAAAATGAGCTGTTTTCAAACATGTATTTTAGCAAATTTATATACAACAATCATAAAAAATGAAAAATGAGGTTCTTATCTGCTAGAGTAGGTAAAATCAGTTTGGGGTTTTACAGCCAAAATACTTTCCTATGAACTGATAAATAGCTCTCTCCTTCCAACCATCACTCCACCTTTAAAAATATAATAAATACAATTAATGCCACAATTGTTATTGCTAACAAGGGAGTTATTTTTTAGTATGGTTTGTTGTTGCTGTAATAAAATACTTCCACGAGTGAATGATTTACAATAATAGGTAAACTATTATGTACAATATTATTATGTACAATAGGTATATTATCACGCACAATACAGTACAATAGTCAAGAGCACATGCTGTCTCTGGATCCAGACTGGATTCAATTACTGGTTCTGACATTTACCAGCTGTGTGATCTTAGGCATCTCACCTAACCTCACTGTACTTCAGTTTCCCATCTGTAAAAAATAATAATAATAATTTAAAAAAATGATTATCACCCCGTATTTACCTCATTGGGTTTTCCCGAAATTATACATTTATAAATATAAGCGAAATGCTTAGAACAGCACCTGGTAAATGCTAAGCACTAGGAGAGTTTGCTTCTATCATTATTACTATTATGCTGTTTTCATAATCATCCTGATGAAGAACAACCAGAGTGCTGCCCTGCTTTGTCATGACTACTAAGGAAGATGCCATTGGAAAATAATTCAGGAGCCTCTCGACGGCGGCAGTGGCTATCAAGAGGCGACGATCAACGTGCGAGATCAACGCTCGCAACCCCGGGCCTGACGCCGGGCAGGGGCGCGGCGCTCGATTTCCTTTCCTGCCTCCGCCGTCCCCCTGGTGCGCATGCTCAGTCCTGCTCGGCCCTTGCCTTTGATTTATTTCTTTCTGGGCGGCCGCGGCGACCCGGGACCGGCTCAGGGATGGGAAGTGAAGCCCCCGGAGCTGCGGCAGCGGCGGCGCTGTGAGGAGCAGCCAGGGGGAGGCAGCTGCGGCTCGTCGGTGAGTATCTGGGAGGCGCTACCATGGCGTTTCGTAAGAAGAGCACCAAGAACCCCCCAGTCCTGAGCCACGAATTCATCCTGCAGAATCATGCGGACCTCGTCGCCTGTGTGGGGATGTTCTTCGTGCTGGGGCTTATGTTCGAGGGAACAGCAGAAGCGTCTATCGTTTTTATTACTCTTCAGCACAGCGTTACCTTCCCTGCAGCAGAAGACCGAGCCACAGAATCAAAGTTCCTTTACTATTACGGCATCAAAGACCTGGCCACGGTTTTCTTTTACATGCTAGTGGCAATCATCATTCACGCCACAATTCAGGAGTATGTGTTGGATAAAATTAACAGGCGAATGCAGTTCCCCAAACCGAAACAAAGCAAATTTAATGAATCTGGTCAGTTCAGTGTATTCTACCTTGTCTCTTGTATTTGGGGCACATTCATTCTAATTTCTGAAAACTGTCTGGCAGACCCAACTCTCTTATGGAGGGCTCATCCCCATAATATGATGACATTTCAGATGAAGTTTTTCTACATATCACAGTTGGCTTACTGGTTTCATGCCTTCCCCGAACTCTATTTCCAGAGAACCAAAAAGCAAGATATCCCTCGTCAACTTGTCTACATTGGCCTTCACCTCTTTCACATTGCTGGAGCTTACCTCTTGTACTTGAACCATCTAGGACTCGTTCTCTTGATGATGCATTATTTCGTGGAATTACTTTCCCACATTTGTGACCTGTTTTATTTTAGCGATGAAAAGTATCAGAAAGAGGTTTCTCTATGGGCAATTGTGTTTATTTTGGGTCGACTTGTGACTTTAATTGTTTCTGTACTGACTGTTGGCTTTCACCTGGCCGGAGGGCAGAATCGGAATCCGGATGGCATTACTGGGAACGTAAATGTGTTGGCAGCTAAAATTGCTGTTCTGTCCTCCAGTTGCACTATCCAGGCATACATAACATGGAATTTATTTAATGTTCAACTTCAGAGGTGGATGGAGGAAGATGCTACTCTTCAGGCCCCAAGTGTGAAGAAGAAACGGACCAAAGGGAGGTCTTCTAGAAAAGGGACAGAAAATGGTGTGGCAGCTTCACACAGAGTAGACTCTCCCCATAAAAAGAAAGAGAAATCTTCATAATGAATTGCAAGCTAATCGATTATGGTCCCCAAAGAAGTCTGCTCTTTACTACAAGATACCTTTCTGTGCTAGAGATTTTTCTCTTCTTGAAAATAGTTTGTGCTGTCTTTGGTTTCTGATATTGTACTGTGTAATGTATTTTTTTAAAGGTATTTGAGGAGAGGATGATCATCACGAGTGGAAAAAATTTTGATATAGATTAAGCGACTCATCATCAAATGGTTCAGGGATCACCACCATAATTTGTTTAGTTCCCTTTGAACATTTTCCTAATGATGTGTAGCTATAACTACCAAATTCCGCATATCAGCGGCACAATTTCTGGCTCCTGCTAATCTTTTATAACATTAGCAAGGTGGTCTGTTATAGCAATGTCGTATTTGTTAAAGTTCTCTTTTAGGATAAAGTGGAAATATTATGGAGGTGGAATTCAACTTTGTTACATTTTCAGTATCCTCTCTTACAATTTTTTTTATTTCTATTTTTGTTTTTATTTTTATTTTTTTAGAACTTACAACTGGAGAAAAAATTTGTAAAGCCACCAAAATAATGATGCGTTTTATAGGTAGTGGTTGTTAGTGTTACATCGCCCTTAAAAATAAAAAAAATAAAAAAAAATACTAATGGGGAATGTGTGAAGATTTATTACCATATATTAAATCAAAATATCCTGAATTAATATAAAAGTATTACTGAAGAGGTAAAAACATTCTTGTCCATTGTAAACACTTGTAAACTAGAAATGAAAAAAAATTAAATATTTACTGTAAAAGGAAATCAGACTTAGCTTTTTTTTGCTTTGTTTATTAAAAATTATTCCTAATGAGGCTTGTTATAAGTTTGGTATCCACAGCATCTTGGAAAAATATTGTTTAACCTGTAAATCATTTTGAAAACCAATGCTTACTTGATTAATATCTATAAAAAGAGTGGATAATTCCGTGTGGAAAACACAACACATTAAGTAACTTACAAATTAGGGGGATGTATAGTCTTATGAAAGGCTTTTCAAAAATAATGTTATAATGATAGTGCTGTTTCCATCTTTAATTGGGAAATGTTCATCTGTATGAGCCTTATTTTGGATATGTGTGTATACTAAAGTGTATGTGTATATGTAGATATATAGGTAGTATCTTTACCAAAGCCAATAGAAAGAATGGGCTGTAGTGGGTATTTATTTTATTTATTGCCTTGTCTTAACCTCCATTTTAACCACCATAATGTGAGTGTTTATACTTTTCTTAGGAGACGATGTTTAAAAACTATGCTAGAATAGGGCCATATATATATATTTTAATGTTTTAATGTTTGTTTATTTTTGAGAGAGAGAAAGAGAGAGAGACAGAGTGTGAGTGGGAAGGGAGGGCAGAGAGAGGGAGACCCAGAATCTGTGGCAGGCTCCAAGCTTTGAGCTGTCAGTACAGAGCCTGATGCGGGGCTCAAACTCATGAAATGTTGAGATCGTGACCTGAGCCCAAGTGGGACGCTCAACCCATTGAGCCACCCAGGAACCCCAAGACTATATTTTCTGTTTCTCTCTGTTTTCCCCCACAATGTCTCTCATCTCTCTGCTTTTGATAGCCTGCTGTTGTGGGTAATTCAGCTTTAACAATTATGGGGGTCCTTGAAAATTAAACTTACTATGCTTGTATTACAGAGGAAAGACAGGGGAGCCACTCTTGGCCAATCTTTCTTTTATGTTTGGTTTGAGAAGTGCATAACAAAGCAAGATTGTTTCTTTTTAGGCTATAGAATCCATTGTCCTACTTTTCCCCCTCAATTGCCTAATGCTGTCTTGTTAGTAGCACATGCCTTGAGACCCAAATTACAATAATTCCACTTTAACCAACCATTGTGCAATTGTAAAACAAAGATCTTCGACTTCTGTTTTCTTCTGTCTAGAGTGGTCTTTCTCACTTCCCTTACTTGGAAAGAATTCTAGCCTGTTATTGAAACCCCACTCCTGGTAACAAATTTCTTATCCATTATATACTCATCTGAAAATAAGTGCAGGACTGACTTAAACTGGTAAATGATTACAAGAAAATCGTTATCTTATGTGACTAAAAATGCCAAGAGTTAAATTGGGTTTGACGTTAAATATGATTAAGGCCCAGGTGAATTTCCCTGGGATTCTCTTGACTTTATCCCTCTCAGATTAACTTTCTGCTTGGTAGCAAATGACTACAGCTATTCTAGACTTCATATCTGCACACTACATGGTAGAGAGTAAGAGAGAAAACCAGATTTCTGGAATTCAGAATACTGAGAGTTACCTTTAGTGAACGCATTTAGATAAAGGGGTATACTGGATTGATTGGTCAGGTGAGGTTATATGCTTCACCTGTGGAAAAAGGCACAGCAAATTTCTTGTAAAATATGGGTTCACGAAAGGCAGCAAGGTTACTGAAAGAGAAAAGGGGAAAGATGTCATGTACATCTCAACTATTCGTAAAAATTAAATAAGAGTTGCCAGAGTATAAATGTATGCCAAATATATGATGAAAGCAATGTTACAAATGACATTCTGCAATACAAATTGTTAAGTCCCTCATTAATAGTACACTCCAAAAAAATCGTGCTATAATATATCTCATTGTGACAATTGGGTTCTGTCAAAATGGACCACGTGGAAACAAAATTTCCATTATGATTATGCCAGATATTATTAAAGCAGGCATTTAGTAACCCTATGAAAACTCAACTAATCACCAAAAGTTGCAAAAATCGTAAAAGTATGTGTGATATTTGAATTTAGAGATTCTGTTCTGATTTATTGGCCTCAGTGATTGCCAAACTTTATTCCTTAAATAAGTTTACAAGAATAGATTTACTAGGATGGATTTAAAGTGAATTTTCTTTACAAAAAATATTCTAGCATTTAGCTAAAATTGTATCCCAATTTTTCTTAAACAGTGTAAATGTGTTTCTCAACATACATATTTGTAAAAGACAAGCAAGTTTTAGGTCCTATTATTTTCCTGGGGTCAGTATAATTCTCCATTTCTTTTCAATAAAAATAAGCGATAACCTTGTTTTCCTCATTGACTCTCATAAGTATTTGTTCACCTGTAGAGGAAATGTATAGCCAGTAGTGTATTAACCTGGAATAGATTCAAGAAGATTATTTACAACATTATTTTAAAGCTTTCTTGAAGACAGAATATATTCTGATATTATTTTAATTTGGAAAAACAAGGGAAAATTTTTAAATTCTCAATTAGACTAAATGAGAATCGTTTATATAAAGTAATAAAAGACTACTGATGATTTATACCAGAAATGACATTGGAGCAGTTCCTACGAGGAAGTGCTTTCAGAGAAAGGATGGTTGAGAATGTGGCATATGGAGCAGGCTAGGATTTGGGTACTCGTATTATGGCAGAGGATGCCAGTTGGGCTCTCTGTTGGGAGCCCAAATCACTGTAATCTGGAGATAGAAGGGTGGCTTGGAGGGCAGGAGAGGGTAAACCTTATAAGTGGGTATATGGAGGTAATTGAGATTTAATATCAGATCAGATTTCCGGAGAATTCACAAATACTCCCATCGCTGAATTTCTCTGGAAATAGACGAGTTTTTGTTTTTGTTTTTTTCACTGCTATCTTTCAAACAAACCCATATCCTAGAGGAACTATCCACACTGAATACAATAGTAGTACCTACAAATTCCTATCAAGTATGTAGAAAATTATTCTAAATCTATCATACAAAAAAAAATCACAATCCCAAATATTAGAATTTTCCTCATGATTCCACAGTCATGTGACTGTCTAAATTTTAACATCTAAATCCCTATAAACAAACCTTTTTAAATCCCTGCACCACCGCTGGAAGTTTTAAGTATTCAATACATGTGAAATAAGTCAAAAGTTAGGATATTGCCCAAGGTGATTCACCTGCTTCTTGCTCAATCCTGGCAGGTGCCATCACCGTGTTTGGGGCTACGGCATTGGGTCATGAATCTATTTTTTGTTTGTTTGTTTGTTTTACAATTTGAAAAATACGTTGATGTACAAACTGACCAATAGAGGATATTTACCTAATTTAAGAAATGAAAGTGGAATCTGACATGTGGTTAAAGTTTTGCTTGATTTAAAAATGAACAGTTAAATTAACATCACAGTAACAATATACTAGCATTGCTGTTAAGAGATGTGGCTACTCAATAATTCAGGCAAAATATCTATTTTATTTACTTTTTTTTTTTCTTTAAGTAAGCTCCATGCCCAATATGGGGTTTGAACTCACAACCAGGGAGTAAGAGTTGCATGCTCTACCTGCTAAGCCAGCCAGGCACCCCAGATAAAAAAATCTGTTTTAAATAAAGGGGAAGTGAATATCCCAAATTAAAGGTAAAAATTCCTCAGTTTCAACACCACCAGCACAATTTAACAAATCAAGTCATGTCAGTGCCTAGAATCTCATGATGTGAGAAAACATGAGAAAGCAGAACATTCCTAGTGCCCAGTAGAGATTTCACCTAAGCCATCACAGACTTGCATACCACCATAGAGTTCATATCCCCACCTCTTGCTGGCCTTATTGTTTTATTAATATAAAAAAGCTGTCCCTCAAATGAACCAATAAATACAAAGTTGCCAACAAAAATATTAAAATATACTTTGTAAATTTTAATACTTTTTAAAAAGATGTTTCCAGTTGTATTGATATAAATTCAGCCAAAGAAAGGTAATAATATGATTATAAATAATGGTCAACAAAAGAAATCAGAGTTGTCCTTGCTGTGGTCCTTAGAGCTGTGTGAGCTTTGGAAAACACCTAAGTATTCTAAGTCCTGGATGGCATGTCACTGAAATGACAAAGATGTTTATCTCAAAAAGCTGCTATGAAGATTAAAAATATATGTCTATACACTGTCATAAACTGTGTGTGCATAGACTGATTCATATAATCTATATATATAAACACTTAATGGTCTCATTTAACATATACATATGTGCATTTATGCATACATATATATGCACGTATGCACACACATAAGTAGATATTTCCCCCTATACATTTTCTTGTTTATTTTTTAATAGACTTTACTTTTTAGAGAAGTTTTAGTTTCATAGCAAAATTGAGCAGATAATACAGAGTCCCATATAACTATTAATTCCCTCCCCCACACAACTTTCTCCATTATTAACATATCCCCTGAATTAGTATCATACATAATAGTTGCGTTGTCTAAAAGTCCTCTGTGCTCAATCCAATCATCCTCTCCCCTATTCATTTTTAAACACTATATAAATGTACGGCATTGAGTTTTCCTCTGTCTTAGCAGGAGGAAATGGGAAAGTATGGTGATAGTTCAAGTATAGCAATAGCTCCCTCTGTATCTAGTTGATATTTTATACGGAATCTTTTCCTGAATGTATGATTTATTGTTGACTAAATAATGCACATTACAAATACACATATTACTATATTTAAAACAAGTAGAATTGTCTTCTGAGTAAATGCACTTATTTTCAAGAGTTACTAAATTTATAGTAACTATTAACTATTTTTCCTACATAAATTACAAAATACAAATTATATCATGTGACAACTTTTGAGATATATATATATATATATATATATATAGATATAGATATATATATACTTTTGAGAGAGAGAGTGTGTGTGTATGTATGTATGTGCACAAATGGGAGAGGGGCTGAGGGAGTGGAAGAGAGAGCAACCCAAGCAGGCACTGGACAGTCAGTACAGAGCCCCACGCAGGGCTCCATCTCACTACTATGAGATCATGACCTCAGCCAAAATCAAGCGTTGGATGCTTAACTGACCGAGCCACCCAGGTGCCCAAGATATACAATAATTCTGAAGATAGATCTTTATACTTATTTGAAAACATTGGTCTAGGTACATTATAGTACCAATAAAAACTCAGTTCTTATGTATTCAAAATTACATTTCAGACTGAGTAAATTATCTAAGCATTTACATAGGAAAATTCATGAGAGGATCAACAACCATTTCAGTAGTTATGAGTACTAAACAACAAGCTCCTTGGTACCAAGTAGTATACATTTTTCATCATTGCATTTTCATAAACTGTCTCTAAGTATCTCTTAGATAGTAGTTCTCAGAATTTGGTGAAGTCAATTAAAATAAACTTTTATCTCATAATTAAAACAAATAAGCACACCAAACTTAATATAACATTCCTTTGCTGTCTTTTCTAATATTGACTTCCTTTCCCTTTTACACCCTTTTGCAGTTTTAAGTATTACTTATTGATTTATTGCCTGTCTCCTATGCCAGTTTGAGATCTGGGGTCATGAGTCTTTAAATCACTAGGGTAAAGTTAGCATCTACTACACTGGATGCACACAATAAAAATGTGTAGTCTGACAATGTACTTGATTTGTGGCAGTGAATACATTATTTATTGGCCTACACATAGCTTACAAAAACGAACATATGTAAACTTTAATAATTTGTTCTTCAGCCACATAAATGAAAACCATGGTTCCAAATATGAGACATTTCTTTAGAAATGGCTGAAAGTCATGTATCATCCTAATGGTGTTTGTGATTTGTCAAAGTCTGAAACTTGAATGCTTTTTCTAAGAATTAAGCTAGTATTGCTTCTAAATGTGAAGCTACTGTTAAAACCTTCAATATATGGATCAGCGTGCCATTTTTAATGCACACGTGAGTAAAAGCATTGCCACATCCTCAAAAGCTCTTTTGTAATGATGAAGAACAAGGATAACAAAGCTATTTGAAAAGATGAAAGGGGCTCCTGGGTGGCTCAGTCAGTTAAGCCTCCCTCTTGATTTCAACTCAGGTCAGGATCTCACAGTATGTGAGATGGAAGTCCTTGTAGGTGCTCTGCACTGGCTGCCTGGAGCCTGCTTGGGATTCTCTCTCTCCATCTCTCTTTGCATCCCCCGCCCCCAACTCATTCTCCCTCTTCCTCTCTCTCTGTCAAAATACTTTAAAAAAGAAACAGCTGCATACAACACACACATATAAGCAGATGTACACATGGTCTTGCCTTTATGCTATATTATTGCATTATAGTAGATATTAGATTTTCCCATTACAACCATTAAAATCCAAGCAGAGGTAGTAATGTAAAATATTTTCAAGGATGCCATTAGTAGATCCTTGTCCGTCTTTTCAATATGTGTTGTTCTAACTTAGATAAGTTTTTTTTTTCTCTCAGAAGTGAAAATTAAAACTGATTCAAATGGAGAAGACCTTGAACTAAGCATTTGCTTTTTCTTTGGCTAACATATTGACAAACAACTCATATCATTTTGTAAGGGTTGGGTGGATGTCTATTTCAGTCAATTAAAGAACTTGTAAACCCAAACAGAGGGTAATTATCCCAAAAGAACAGCAAATTGCCATCCAAAGGGTTGTGAAATGTGTGCAAATACAATTTATTCAACTAAACAAAATTTATTGCTTCTATTAGCATGTATTCCACACTTCTCATATCCTAGGAGTACTTTAGATGCATAGAAGTCCTCTTAAATTATTTTTAATGATGCAGCACATAACCATTACTCATATTAGTAACTATATGTCCATTATAAGATTTTAAAGTTTTATTAAAAAAAAAAAAACACAATTCTAGGGGCAACTAAGTGGCTCAGTCAGTTAAGCATCTGACTCTTGATTCCAGTGCAGGTTATGACCTTATGATTTGTGAGTTCAAACCCTGTGTGGGGCTCTGCACTGAGAGCATGGAGCCTGCTTAAGATTCTCTCTCTCTCTCGCTCTCTCTCTGCGCACCCCCTGCCCCCCACTCACACTCTCTCTCTCAAAATAAATAAACTTTAAAAAATATTTAAAAAACCCACAATTCTAGAATTCCATGGGTTCAACAATCTACGTTGTTGTTTGGGAAGCTAAGCCATTTGTTCAAAGTAATTCAAGCAACCAACCACCAAATATCTTTAAACTCTTATCAGAAAATAGCTTAACCCAGGCAACTACAATCTCAGAACCTATACAGTGTTTTTAACCACAGAATTACTGCTGGAGTTTTTATATATGTTACCACATTCCAAGCTAGAATTGAAGTCAATATAGACCTGCTGAAACTGGATGAAATCTAATATCCACAAATTTTACACTCATCATACTAGTAATTAAAACCATTTTCAAGAACAAAGTGTACATTTATAAGATTTTTTTTGTTTAATGCTTCATATCCTTAAAATACCTATAGCAAATTCTAAAATGCTAGATCCTATTTATATATAGCAGAGTCAAAACTGTAACTAAATCTGTAATTTTTAGGGGAAAAAGTCAAATAGTTAAAAAAAATGCCAGCAAGCTGAATTTCAGCAAATACTGTATACATGTATGGCATCAGCAGATAATGAATAGATATTTGAAAGTAACATATCTCTAGCCTTAATGGACAGAGATCTTTTTTGCTTTATTTTTGCTTCTTAGTCCAATTTTTTTTTTCCTCTTTATCTCTATTTTTCCAACAAATTCAAATAATATAATGGATTTCAAAGGCACCAGGTGCTGTTCATTTGATTCTGAGAAAACTGGAAATCTGAGCTGGTTTTTTTTTCCTTTTAAGTGAGGTTTCTATCTTTCCATTCAATTATGATAGGATTAACCAGAGCTAATGACAATCAAAAAAATAAAAGGAAAGAAAAGAAAGTATGCCTTTTTGAAAATCCACACCAAGAAGAAAAAGCCCAACTGATGTTTTTAATCAGCTTCATTATTCCTGTCATTAATGCCAATTCATAACAAAACATCCAAAGACTCTGAGATTCATTAATGCCACTTAAATATCTAATTTTACTACATTTTGGAGGCTGACTTTTTAGTATTATTATGTGTTCACGAAAGGGATATATTTTGAATGCAATTCCTCCCATTTGAAAATAGCCTATTAGTCACATTCTCTCACATACATACATATTAGTATGAAATAAAGCAACATAAATTTTATGAATAGCTGAGGTTCATATTTATATAACATGTCTGATAAAATAATTTGATTGCGTAGAGAGAGAAAGAGATCTAAAAGGTAACAAGAAAACAGCCAGTAAGGGAGGGCTTCAGTGAACCTCTGGGAAGTTTCCTTGGGTATTCAGTTACAGTGCGTAAGTAAGTGTCACATGAAACAGTCATTCCAGTTAAAACTGCATGGCTGTTACTTGAACTTGCTCCAACTTTGGTGATAACAAAGTTCTGTAAAACCAAACAACTGTTCTCCTAACCTAAACTTCTTAGGCCTAAACTTCTACTCTGTTTTCTTTAGAAGAAAAGTCTCAGTAACCACAATGAAGTGCCCATTCCTCAAATATTTATTAGGCATTTTCCAGACTTGGTGGTAGGCAGTGAGGGTGTAATGATAAGTAACATTCCCAGTGACAGACTGTAGTCAAGTGGTGTGTAGAGCTTGAGAATCAGCCACTGTGCAATATTCCGAAGCTGTCTAGACAAGCAGAGTGTCAAGCGACATTGCAAAGACAAATCCAGTAGTGCAGTGTGCATCATCCTTGTAAGGCCTCCAATAGCAATGCAGAGGTAAGTGACTCTGAGGCAAATAACATATATCATGACTTCAGCACAGTCTTGAACTAGCTGTTCCAAAGAATAAAGTCAGTAACCTTAGCATTGCTACCATATGAGTCTTCAGCTTCGGTGTAGACAAGATGGCTGGTGCTGAGGGTAGTGGGATAGCAGAGTTCCCCGCTGTGCAGAGGAATCAGTGGACTGGGTGGAAGGGTAGCGGTGGAAATGGCACAAAAATTTGCTCCAGGGAACATCATGTGCTGACCTGAGGCAAAGTGGAAATGGTAGAGGAAAGAACAGCTGGAACCAACTTGGGAGAGTGTGTGTGACAAGACACAAGAGAGAGTAGGGCAAACTGAAAGCAGTCAACAATTGCTGAAGCTATGCTTGTTGGAGTTAAAGTCACTGACGAAACTCCCGCTGGAAGGATGTTGTTGGTGAGATCTGGAGAAAACAACTAGCTCACCAAAATATATCGTACTCAAGACACAATTTAGTGTGATACATCACAGGAAAGCCATTTTGAAAAAACTCTAAGAACAGGTCTAATTTACTGAAGTATAGGCATATCTGGGGTTTCATGTATAAGTCTGTGAGAATAGTTGACAACATAAGAATATTTGTAAATCAGAAATATAATCACGTGCATCCACTTCAAGCTTCCTAGGAAATTTTATGACAGCTGTCTGAATTAATCCTTGGTGCCCTGATGGCAACATCTCTGTGCTACATCACTTATTATCTCCCTGCATGATGGTCCTTATATGAATAACTAAGCCCTTCAATAGTCTCCTCATTGAAGTCACTCTTTGGAATGCGACATTATTAAAGAGATATTTGATCTCACTTTTCAACCTTGGAGAAAAGAAACCATGACTGGGTCAAATGAAAGTGTCAAGCAGGAATAGGCCTGGCAGGGAAATCTATAGTGGAGTGCCAACTCCTTCTCCACGGGGGTGGTGTTATCAGGATGACCTCCAACTCACTCAGCAGCGTTTTAAATGTGCAGTGCTGCTGGCCAGCCGCACATATCCTGTGAAGTTCTCAAAGATTGATTTTGCTTCCTGGGGAAATGCTATTTATTCGCATCTGTTTTCAAGGTTTTTAAGAAGGAAAAAAAAAAAGCAAAAAACACTTGCCTTCCCACTGCCTGTAGGCAGGCTTAGAGAAAGACATTACCATGCCTTTTAAAAATATTGAATTAGTTGCCTAATAATGTTTTCTTTTAAATTATTCTAAAAAAAACAGTTGTCATATATTGGGGCATGTTTTACATAAAAAAGCAATTTCAGTAATGACTGAACTAATTTAAATCAATTGTTCTAGTTTTAAACAATAAAACATAAAGAAGGGAAGAAAACTTCTCTTTTTAGTTACTTCTATGCATTTCACTTAAGAAATACATTTTCCATGTTAGAAAACTTGTAAGAAAGTAATGTTTCACTATATTAACACTGATATTGAGATATAGGTAGATATAGATAGATACAGATCAATGTATCTTCTGTCTATCTATCTATTTATCATCTATCTATACTATATATCTAACTATATATATATATACTATATAACTAACTATATATATATACTATATATATATATACTATATAACTATATATATACTATATATATATATACTATATAACTATATAGTATATATATATATATATTATATATCTAAGTATAGAGTTAATCTTCGTGGTGATTATGACAATAGCCTTAAATTCTTTAAGTTACTATTATTTCCTCATTATTTAATTTCTCCTTCTCCCCACTCCCCCCGCCACTGCATTATTTTAAAATATTGGAAGAAAAAAATCCCTGACTGTTAGGGATGGAAGGTTTTGCTGAAGTCAATCTATGTATGAAAATTTATGAGAAAAAATTATTCACAAGTAATTAAGACTTAGATTCTCCATTTTCATTATCATTCTTGAAATCTGTTTTATCAACTGAAATACATATAATAGAGAGGTCAGAAGATTTATATGACTGTGAATATCAGAAAAAAAATACACAGCTAAATTTAAATGCCATTTTTAGAATAATTATATTTAGATTTGTTTTATGTTATTCACCCGCTAGATTCTGTACATTATTATAACATCAAATATGTCAAAGCCTCGTAGCTATTCAAGCTAGTTCTGATGATTACATACTGTTACATTCTGATTAGGGGCGTCATTGCAATCACTATGCTGCTTTAAATTACATATTTTGATCACTATCTCTCTCACTAAACTGTAACCATGTGAAGGAAGCTGAAAATGTTTGTGGAATTGAATGTGTTTATTTGCAAAATGTTTATTTTTCAAATTGGATAAGGATGTTCTTATTTATCATGGAAATGGTATTATTTACAGGCAAGAAATTGGGCTTCATTAGGGGTTAGCAGAAGAGAGGCATGATAAAATTTCAAGGAATCATTAGGATAAATTGTCCAATGATGTCCTATTTGAATTGTTCTCTGTAATATGTATTTGATGGGAGTAAAGAGCTTATTGTTCATTATCTTTATCTGCTTACATTCATAATAGGTTTAGGTAATTTATGGCTAATTAAACTATAACTACTTGAGTAAAGAGATCTTATGTTTCATTATATGCCTTAAATTCCACAGCATACAGTATGATGACCTATTAAAATGACACTTAAATTATATATTTTATTGTTTATATAATACATATATATACTTGATATAAAAGTGTAATTCACTCTCAACTCAGCAAATGTTAACTGAGTGCCTACTGTGGCCAACACCATGCTCAGGCCCGCAGGTAAGATTAAGGAAACACAATCCCTCACTGAAAGAGACAAGTTAGCAAGCAGGTATAATACTCTACGGCCAGCAATGTAACTTGGTGGCTTATTTATGATATGAGACATACTAGTCTCATCTTACTGGTTTATGGAAGAACATCAAAGAGCTAATGACTATGAAGAGAACTTTAGGAAAGGTAGAAGTCAGGCAGTTTAAACAGTGGGGTACACAGTTTCCAGACAGAGAAGAGCATATGGAAAGGTTCAGAACTGCAAGATGACAAGAAGGTCTTGAGCACTAATAATATTGTCAGAACATAGAGCACAGCTGAGGGAGGAAAGTAAGATCTTGAATATTGTATTAAGAAATTTATGCTGATCTAAGATTAATTTCTTGTCAATATCTTCTTTTGACTCTTTGGCTTGGGTAAATGAACCATTGGAGGTACTGTTTTCTGAGATAAAATAAAAGGGAAGAAGTCAGTTTGTGGCCTAACAGCAATTGAGTTTTTAGATATTTTGTAATTGAGATGCTCTTGAAACAACAAAAATATCAAAATAGAGAGTATCAATACTACCAAAATATACCAGACTTGAGGAGAAAGAGCTCAGATGGAGATACATACACTTTGTAAAGTCATCCTTATGTGGGTGACAATTGAAGTCACATAGGTTGAAATCTCAAAAATGAGTATGTAGAGGAAAAACATTCAAGGGTTTATGAAGTCTCTGTGGATTGATAGGTCAAGAAAAAAAATGTGAAATTACCTATGAAGAATCCTTAAAACACTGAGCAGCATTTCTAGGAATGGACAGACGGTGTCTTTACCAAGGCAAATGCTTAAGAAAATCAATAAAACCAACAGGATCTATTCCTGGGAACTATCTTCCATGTGGGTCCAACTAAATGCAGCCTGAGATAAGAGTGTGAGACATTAAATTGGCTACATTATTTAACAAAAGAACTTCTTTCATTCAGTTTTCCAGGGAATTGTTTAAATCAGTGCCAAAAATTATTTTACAAAGAAATATGCATCTCACAATAAATCAAATAATAACTAAACACACAAGGAAGCAAAGCATCATCAACATATGGTACATGACTAACAGACTTTTTATATACTAATGTTAACAGATTTCTTGTACTAAGTACCAGAGATTTTAAAACTATGATTAGTATGTTAAAAGAAATAACACAAGTGTAAACATATTTTCAAGCAACAGAAAACTACAGAATGTGATGTAGCTGATTTGGATAGAAAACAGAAGTTGAAGGAAAAAATATATATATATATATAATGAGGAAAATATAAAACTCAATGAAAAAGTTGGACAACAAATTAGAAACATATAAATCTGGAGGAGATGTCAAAAAATTATGCCAAAATAACACAAGGGAACAGAGAACATAAAGACTATAATGAGAAGGTTTAACGTGCGTTTAACTGGAATTCTAGAAAGAAGCGAAAGAAGAGACAGAGAGCATATTTTAAAAGGTAACAGCTGGAAAATTTCCCAAATTGTCAAACAACACCAATCTTCACATCCAACAAGCCTAATAAATTTCAAACACAATTAAAACGCACACATACACACATAGACATGCCTCGTCAAATCATAGTGTCACTTCAGAAAATTAAATGCAGGGAGATGGTCTTAAAAATTGTTAGAACAAAAAAAGAAATTAAACACAGAAAATGGACGGTCTGAGAAGAACTGATTCTTCACACTGATGGTGATGGAATGTAAATCTCTGTAATGACAGAAACTGTCAAGCAAGGAGTCGAATCCATAAGAATGTTTTTCATGTAGAAATAGTACCACTCTCAGATGATTCGTAGGCAACAGTGACTCCTGCCCTGACCCTTTGGCTTTAAGGTTTCTTTTCTGGGCCTCTTTTCTTTTTCTTTTTCTTTTTCTTTTTCTTTTTCTTTTTCTTTTTCTTTTTCTTTTTCTTTTTCTTTTTCTTTTTCTTTTTCTTTTTCTTTCTTTTTCTTTTTTTTATGTTTTTTTAAATTTTTTTAATTTAATGTTTTTTTTTCTTTCTTTCTTTCTTTTTTTTTTTTTTTTTTTTTGAGAGACAGAGAGACAGAGCACGAGTGGGGGAGGGGCAGAGAGCGAGAGAAACACACTCCAAAGCAGGCTCCAGGCTCTGAGCTGTCAGCACAGAGCCCAGCGCGGGGCTCAAACCAAGGAGCTGTGAGATCATGACCTGAGACAAAGTCTGATGCTTAACCAACTGAGCCGCCCTGGTGCCCCACTAGGCCTCCTTTAGTATGATGCTAACTGACAAGGCTGTGAATCTATAGGGACCCAGGATCTGCCCATCAAAGTGCAGGACGTGTTTCTTTCTAAATTATGTTCTATGGATCTAGAACCCCAGAATTCTGTGTTACAGTGGTTTCAAATTACTTTTCAGCCTGTACAGGACACATCCCCAGGCATATCTGCCACTGGCTGGACAAAAAAATTCTGCTATAACTCTTATCGCACTCCCAGGCTTGAAGACTAGCCAAAAGATGGCTCTTTGAAGAGACAGGCTAGGTTTTGAACAGTCATACGAACAAGGTGTCTACACTCAGGTGCTCAGGAGCCCAGGAGGTCAGAAATGAAGGAGGGAGGAGAAGGACCAGGAGTCTCCAAGTGTAGTCCTGCACTGGGCTCTAAAAATATTGAGGGTGGCTATGTATAAAGAGGTTTTCAAGAGAGTTCCTTAACAGTGGAATTTTATTACAGAATTGTTAAGGCAATGTTTCACTCAAAAGGAAAAATGAAAGAGGAATTACAAAATCTTCAAATATTCAAAAGAAAAGAAGGATAGGAAAATAAAAATTAAGTGAGACCAATGGAAAACATAAAACAGGACTAAATAAAAAATAAAATTATTAGTAGTCAGCTTAAATCTAAATGGTGTAAATATGCCAGCAAAAGATAAAGAGTATCAGACTGGATTAAAACCTATACTCACTTTTATACTGTTTAAAAGAAGCACATGTAAAATATAAAGAATGAAAAAGGTCAAAATCCAAGAACACACACACACACATACAACACACACCCATAGATGTGTGCATAAATTTATATTTATACATAAACTCTGCACAAAAGCAGTTGTAGCCATATTGACATCAGACAAAAGAAACTTTAAGGAAACAGGGAATACTGGCTATCTATATGAAAACTGTATGGTGAGTAAAGCTTCAACTTAGCAGGAAGATTAAAAAATGTGAAGTTAGCATGCATCTATGAACATAGCTCTACAAAGTGTCTTTGAGTCAGGGTTCTCTAATAGAAAGGATAACAGTAAGAATAACTAGCTTAAGTGGGAAAGAAAAAAAAAAAACTTTTGATGCAAAATGAAGTGATTAGCTCATGATGTCTGGAGGGCAGGAAGACGGTGAGGAAATGGCTAAGAATTCTAGGCTTTAACTCCTGCACTCAAGGACATGGTGCAAAGGGGAGTCAGGGTGTAGAGTCACCATGGGCAGCTGGCCCTGCAGGGGACTGTCACTGCTGCCACCACCAGGTGCCAGCAGCACTTCCACTGGGCTGTCTTGGTGAGTCCATTGCATACTCCCTGTTTCATCTTTGAGCGACTTGTTAAAGGTCAGAGGTCCAGAGGAGGACTGCCCCTGTGTGTCTCAGCTTTTAGAAATTAGGGAAGAAGTCTACCCCTTTGGGCTCCCATGTTGGGAATAATGCAATATTGTATCCTCCTTTTTAAAATATATTTTGTTTGGATTAGGGGTGAGGTAAAGAGCTTCAACATTTAGGCAATTGCCTCCGTTTTCCGCAATACTAATTACCATATAATTTCCTGAGAATTACACGACCACTTAGAATGAGGTAGGTGTGTTTGTGTTTAAGAATGTAAAACATCCAACTTGGGGAACCTGGGTGGCTCAGTCTTTTGAGTGTCTGACTTCGGCTCAAGTCATGATCTCTCAGTTCTTGGGTTCAAGCCCCACATGGGCTCTGTGCTGACAGCACGGAGCCTGCTTCAGATTTTCTGTCTCCTTCTCTCTCTGCCCCTTCCCAAAAGAATGCTCTCTTTCTCTCTCTCAAAAATAAATAAGCATTAAAAAAGTTCTTAAAGAAGTTGAAACATCCTGACTACCAATTCTGTCTTGTGTTCTGGCCCCCCCCCCACACACACCCACATCCACATCTACACCATAGATACTCACATTTATCTAGCAGTGGCATTTAGTAAAAAATGAAATGAAATGAAAGACTAAGAAATACTAAGATAGACTATTGCTGTAACAAATAACAGAATAAAAACTTCCCTTAAAACTATAGCCTAAGGTTCAAAGAATCAATTTTTCATGGAAATTACTACAGAGAAGGAATTCAACTTGCCTTTTCATGCCTAGCTCTGAATGGTATTTCTGAATTATTGATTCACCTATAAGAAATGTTCCTAAAATAACCTTAATAATTAAGGGAATGAAATTCAATTTCCAGATAATAAATAGCTTGTCTCACACCACTCTGACCACACGCACACGCACACACACCCACACACGCACACACACACACCATACAGAATTGAGACCTTTATATATGGAGCCCTGCTTGCCACAATCACTTACTAAACAGTCTTGAGGATGTGGCTGGCAATTTGACAGGGAGAGGCAAGTTGACAGCTTCTCATCAAATATCAAGCACTCCTGTGTTTCCTATGTCAATCTGGATTTGACATTTAATTTAAAAAGTATCTTAACATAGGTTTATATACAATAAAACAGATGGCAGCTACAAAACAATTTTGTCTTATTTAATGCTGAAAAATGCCTGTTGCCCAGAAGGCAGAATTATTTTAAGAGAAGCATCGCTGCTTTAATTCTGGGAATATTGGCAGTACTAAGAAAAAAGCATTTTCAGTAGTTCAAGATATTGCATTTGGCTCAGAAACAGAAAGTAATGGTGTCTAATAAGAAAATAGTGTTACTGTGAATATAGAATTTTTATTGATATGTTTAGTAACCAACTTGAATAAAAGTATACTGCATCTGTGTGTGTGTGTGTGTGTGTGTGTGTGTGTGTGTGAGAGAGAGAGAGAGAGAGAGAGAGAGAGAGAGATGTACATAAACCATAAGTATATAAGAATTGGCACATTGTGTTTCATAGATTATTTCTTTCTTTTTATTTGAAAAATAAACACTTTATTTGCTCATGAAAAATAGAGAATAGAAATGGCAATATTTTGATTTTACAGAAAAACAAGTACATTCCTAGTATAAAATAATTAGTGATAGAATCAATGTTTTTCATCATATCATCAACCTGATAATAATTGTTTTGACATTATCTAAATGTGACAAGCTAAGGAAAAATAACATTTTGTAGATAATGATTTCAGTGTACTACTTTCAGTGTATTAGATTGTATTAGGAAATGAAAACTTAATATTCATCATTATCTCTTAAATTTCAAAATTACATTATAAAACTATGCTAAATTTAGCATAATCAAAATCATAATCAAATTAATTAATACCATAAAAAGACTGGGTAGCAATGTATTAGGATAGCAAAAAAAAGTCATGTTTAAAATACTAGGGTTTTGTAAACTTCGTAAACTTTGCATTACTACCATTTCAGGTACTACTTTCTTAGTACTTTCTTCCCTCAATGGTTTCATATTAGTACTGGCCGGTGAATGGCTACATTTTTGAGATGAAAAACAGAAGTAAGGAGAAGTCATTATATTCTCAAGAGATACTGATCGCAATATGGCTGCTAGTAGATTTCTCAGCAATTTCCAGCTTTCCTGTTGCAAGTTGATACAGTTTGTAGTATACTATTCAAATGATTCCCAATTGTGGTGTTTTCCCTGCAAAATTTCAAAAACCATTTCCTTTGGTTATGCAGGCTGATGTCTTCTGTGACAGTTTCCATGACTTTCCAGTAGCAACCCCCATGATCTGTCTGTGCAGCCTCTGCTCTTTCTACATTTGTGAAATCCCTAAGCCCTTTATTAATCCCTTTTGTCTCATAATGCTTAATGTGGCTCTGTTTAATTGAAAAAATACAGAATGTTGACCTTAACCAAAAGATGTATGGCTTACACATTAATGACCTACACTGAAGACCTATAACTATACTGGCTATAAAGTAGTTTTACAGCTTCTGGGTATTTGCTATCTCTATGTGCCATCTGATGACAGGGCTGGCCTATTATCCAAATAAACAACAATCAAAAAAAGCAACAACAAAAAAAGCAAAAAGCTGTCCTTCCACATGGAAGTTAATAATCTAAATTTTAGGGGTCCCTGGGTGGCGCAGTACATTAAGTGTCTGACTCTTGATTTCAGCTCATGTCATGATCCTAGGGTCTTGGGATGAAGCCCCACATTGGGCTGTACTGAGCATGGAACCTGCTTAAGATTCTCCTCGCCCTGCTCTCAAATAAAGTTAAAAAAAAAAAAAAGTAACTTAAATTTTATTCCTTAATAACAGTTCTTGGCAAGGTTTTGTTTCCTCTTACATAGGAATGCTTGAAGTGGTATTGCCCTAAACAGAATCATTCATATATATCTTATTGTGAATAACAAATCTAGGGCTGTATTGTCTACCAAACCATGCTGTTCCAATGTTCTTTATTAATTTCACTTCTATCTGGTTTTAACTACTCTCTTCAAGCAGAGAATGATTATCATCTTTTGCCTGAGACAATACTGGTCTTTAAAACAAATTATCAGTGTTGTCTTTTTGGGAAAAATAAATGAAGAGGTCTATCTTACTCAGATAATATTTTGTCCTTTTCTTTCTAGTGTTAACTGATTGCGGGTAAAAAAACAAACCTTGTTTATCAACATACGCACCTGTTGCTTTCTCAACCACAGCTTACAGCACAGTGTCTAGCCATAAGTAGGTACTCTCTGAATGTCTGTAATTAAATAATATAGTTTAGGGGCACCTGGGTGGCTCAGTCGGTTAAGCGTCCGACTTCAGCTCAGGTCACGATCTCGTGGTCCGTGAGTTCGAGCCCCGCGTCAGGCTCTGGGTTGATGGCTCAGAGCCTGGAGCCTGCTTCCGATTCTGTGTCTCCCTCTCTCTGACCCTCCCCTGTTCATGCTCTGTCTCTCTCTGTCTCAAAAATAAATAAATGTTAAAAAAATAATAATAATAATATAGTTTAAGTTCAAGTGAGGTGAGAGACAGGGATGTCACAGAGTCCCTCACTGGACAGAGAGTCATACTGGTAAAATAAAAAAAAACAGAAACAAAAAAGCAAGAAAGAAAACACAAAACAAGAAAACACAAAATGGTCAGATTATACTTATTGCATAAATGTGGTAGGACCAGTCCATGGTATTGTAAGAATAATAACAGAATGACAAAGATAGACCATCTTTCATAGGAGGCTATTAACTTTCTTATGCAATTACATATGTACACATCTATATAGAAGAAAAGAGGCCATTGTGTTTTAGTTTTTCAACTTGTCAAAATGATTCTATATGTTTCATAAACTTTGACACTTGTAATAATCTTATGTAGGAGATATAGCCACTACTTACATAATCAAATTCAAATTTCTCATATATCAGTTCCTCTAAGAAGAGTTTGTTTTCCATCTCAAATCAAATTATTCACTCCCCTCTTTGTGATTCCATTTTATGTTACACCAGATTTTACCATAACGATTTTAACATTTTATTGTACTTGTCTCTCTACAAAACTGCCTACCCTGGAGAAAGTAAGCATTAAAACTACATACTTCTAGAAGTGCTTGGCTGGCTCAGTCAGTTTAGCAACTCACTGGTTTCCACTCAGGTCATGATGTTATGGACATGAGATTGAGCCCCTTTGCATCAAGACCCTGTGTAAAGCCCTGTGTTGAGCATGGAGCCTGCTTGGGATTCTCTCTCTCTTGCTCTCTCTGCCCATGCCCACTCTCTCTCCCTTACTCTCAAAATGAATAAATAAATATTACAAAAAAATACATACTTCCAGAGGTGCCTGGATGGCTCATTTGATAGAGCATCTGACTCTTGAGCCCAGAGTCATGAGTCCCAAGTTGGGCGTGGAGCCTCCTTAAAAAAAATACATCCTCATCAGCTAGTATAGTTCCAAGAACACTGTTTGTTGAATGAATAAATGAATGAATGAATGTTTCCTCAATGGATGTATACAGAAACTGTTTTTTTCTATATAGGCTTATTCTTATTTGAAGGCTTGGATACGATGTTCTTCATTCCTAAATCAGCCAAGAAGAATGTAACAAGAGAGGGCACGGAGAAAGGTAAGAGAATATTTGGCTCATTACTCACAAAGTAGATTACACAACATTAATCTACCCCTGCACACTTGATATAGTGAAGCTTGGAATTATAGTTTGTGTGCACAGAAAGAAGAGGAGAAATATAAACATTGGTAAGCACCAGCATTCCCTGCCACAGCAGGCAATGGCTGTGTAGTATGATTTTACAATGTCTGTTTTGTAGAGAAGATTTTTTGTGGGAGAAAAACCTCATGGGGAATAGAGAGAATAGAGGGCAGATGATGACATGCCTATTTCCTTTGTGGCACCAGGAAAGAAACGTGAGCCACTGCAATCAAGGGGTGAAGGCCGTAGGTTCTCAGGATTGCAGAGGAAAACTGTGCAAGTCTCTGGTCAGAAGCCCGTCTAGGTTGGTGTCCAGGTGACCACACAGGATTATATATTGAAAGGAAACCCTTTTTGTCTACCACAGGGGAAACTGTGCATCATTCTGACTCTTTAAGGAGGAGAAATACTCAGAGCATTGGGTGTTAGCATCTCTGGTAACGATGCGGGCATTTCAGTGTGGTGACTGGCAGTGGTGAAGCTTCCACAAGCAAGTGTGTGTGGAGCAGGTTTGGACAAGTGGCAGATGAGATCGTGGTGGGAGAGCAAGGCACCACAGTACAGGACTGCAGTTCAAATCCACAGACAGGTGTGTGTGTGTGTGAGTCTTCCCTGAGAGCCCAGAAACCAGCACAACACACTGCGGAAGGAAGAGCTGTGCTCACACCATTGCATAGGTCAGGGCTATCAGACACAGAGTCATTTGAGTACAAAGGATTTGAGTAAAAGGTTCTGAGGGCCCAACTGAAATTGGAAACTATAAATCTGCCCCGCCTGGCAGAGCTATGTGATTTTCTCTAGGAAAACACCGCAGCTCAGAAGATGGAAAATGTGATTAGAGAGATCCAGGTTGAGAGTGTGTTCAGATGGAAGTGGAAGAAAGGCAGGATCACAGGGAGATTGAAGACAAGAATGATAGGAGGTGACTCAACATGATGATGAACCTCATTAGGAATATAAACCCAAGAAGCATAATATGAAAGAGAAAGAGAGAGAGAGAGAGAGAGAGAGAGAGAGAGAGAGAAATTTAAGGCCTAAGTGAATGAATGGTTATATTTATTGAGGAGAAACATTTGTTATTAGAGAGAGAGATTTAGGATGCAGTTCAGTTTATAGGATTATAAATCTTGTCCTTGGCCTCAGGAAGAGTTTACCGAAGAAAAACGATGTGCTATCATTGTCGTAAAAAAATATTTAAAAATTTGGAATGCAATAAAGTTACTCAGCCTAATGAAAACTGTGGAAATGGAGAGAAACAAAATGAATGGCCCATCACATTCTTCTTGGAATGAAAAGCTACAGCCTGGCATTTAGAAGATGTATTAATTAAGAAAAGTATAATAGCTCCTCTTAATATTCTCAAATTTTGTTCCTTGAAACCAGAAAGCTCTATTTTTCATACATGGCATAGTACAAATGACTATGTGGCAGGGTGATATGGGGACCCAGGATCCTTTCAGGCGCTAGGGCCCCTGGCAGGATTTGCTTCATGTGGTTGGAAGACAAGAGATGGGATAGTGAGGAAGTAGGAGTGAGGTGTTTTAGGGACTAGCCCAGGAAATGATACACTCCAAGGAAGTGGTACATTCTTTTCCATTGGCTGCAACTCAGATGGCACCACATAACTGCAAGAGAGCTGGGAATTATAGTTTGTGTGCACAGAAAGAAGACGAGAAATATAAACATTGGTAAACACCAGCATTCTCTGCCACAGCAGGTGATGGCTGTGTAGTATGATTTTACGATGAAGGATGACAACAACAACAAAAAAGGTTGTAGTCTGGAAGGCTGATGTAGATCTAGAAAAACTCTTAGCTTGTCCCCAGACAAGACTTTTGTGAGAAAACAAATAACTTTCTGAGAATCTTGTCAGGAGAAAATATTATTCAACTTGTGGGCCCTAAATATAATCTGCAACAACAATGGGAACAGATTAACATTTTTGGGGTCATTGTATCAAAGTGAGGATTAGTGCGAAGTGTTTGAGGAGAAGAGGGAAGACTGGGTGAAGAACTGAGTTCCAATGGATGAAGAAAGGATTCTCCACATTGGTATCACAGGATGACATGGAAAGGAGAAAGGACCATCTGACAGGGAGAGAATAGGGAGGCCACATATGCCAAGGATATCAAGTATAAATTCATAGAAATAAATTATTTAATTATCTATAAATATTACTGTCAACAGTAATATTATGGCACAGAATGGTTATGAAGGCACAGAAATAAATAATTTGTAACGGTTATCAGCAACATTTCTGGTGGTATAATCCTGTGACAGGAGAAAAAAAACAATATCTTATTTATTTATATTCAAGAAATATTTATCTATGATGTATCATACATATTAAGTTATTAATATTTTTATTCTCTACAGTTTTACTCATTTTTTTCAAATAATACATGTTTAGGGTCACTTTTATTTTATTTATTTATTTATTTATTTATTTATTTATTTATTTTTTAATATATGAAATTTACTGTCAAATTGGTTTCCATAAAACACCCAGTGCTCATCCCAAAAGGTGCCCTCCTCAATACCCATCACCCACCCTGCCCTCCCTCCCACCCCCCATCAACCCTCAGTTTGTTCTCAGTTTTTAACAGTCTCTTATGCTTTGGCTCTCTCCCACTCTAACCTCTTTTTTTTTTTTTTTCCCTTCCCCTCCCCCATGGGTTTCTGTTACGTTTCTCAGGATCCACATAAGAGTGAAACCATATGGTATCTGTCTTTCTCTGTATGGCTTATTTCACTTAGCATCACACTCTCCAGTTCCATCCACGTTGCTACAAAACGCCATATTTCATTCTTTCTCATTGCCACGTAGTATTCCATTGTGTATATAAACCACAATTTCTTTATCCATTCATCAGTTGATGGACATTTAGTCTCTTTCCATAATTTGGTGATTGTTGAGAGTGCTGCTATAAACATTGGGGTACAAGTGCCCCTATGCATCAGTACTCCTGTATCCCTTGGATAAATTCCTAGCAGTGCTATTGCTGGGTCATAGGGTAGGTCTATTTTTAATTTTCTGAGGAACCTCCACACTGCTTTCCAGAGCGGCTGCACCAATTTGCATTCCCACCAACAGTGCAAGAGGGTTCCCGTCTCTCCACATCCTCTCCAGCATCTATAGTCTCCTGATTTCTTCATTTTGGCCACTCTGACTGGCGTGAGGTGGTATCTGAGTGTGGTTTTGATTTGTATTTCCCTGATGAGGAGCGACGTTGAACATCTTTTCATGTGCCTGCTGGCCATCCGGATGTCTTCTTTAGAGAAGTGTCTATTCATGTTTTCTGCCCATTTCTTCACTGGGTTATTTGTTTTTCGGGTGTGGAGTTTGATGAGCTCTTTATAGATTTTGGATACTAGCCCTTTGTCCGATGTGTCATTTGCAAATATCTTTTCCCATTCCGTTGGTTGCCTTTTAGTTTTGTTGGTTGTTTCCTTTGCTGTGCAGAAGCTTTTTATCTTCATAAGGTCCCAGTAATTCACTTTTGCTTTTAATTCCCTTGCCTTTGGGGATGTGCCGAGTAAAAGATTGCTACGGCTGAGGTCAGAGAGGTCTTTTCCTGCTTTCTCCTCTAAGGTTTTGATGGTTTCCTGTCTCACATTCAGGTCCTTTATCCATTTTGAGTTTATTTTTGTGAATGGTGTGAGAAAGTGGTCTAGTTTCAACCTTCTGCATGTTGCTGTCCAGTTCTCCCAGCACCATTTGTTAAAGAGACTGTCTTTTTTCCATTGGATGTTCTTTCCTGCTTTGTCAAAAATGAGTTGGCCATACGTTTGTGGGTCTAGTTCTGGGGTTTCTATTCGATTCCATTGGTCTATGTGTCTGTTTTTATGCCAATACCATGCTGTCTTGATGATGACAGCTTTGTAGTAGAGGCTAAAGTCTGGGATTGTGATGCCTCCTGCTTTGGTCTTCTTCTTCAAAATTACTTTGGCTATTCGGGGCCTTTTGTGGTTCCATATGAATTTTAGGATTGCTTGTTCTAGTTTCGAGAAGAATGCTGGTGCAATTTTGATTGGGATTGCATTGAATGTGTAGATAGCTTTGGGTAGTATTGACATTTTGACAATATTTATTCTTCCAATCCATGAGCAGGGAATGCCTTTCCATTTCTTTATATCTTCTTCAATTACCTGCATAAGCTTTCTATAGTTTTCAGCATACAGATCTTTTACATCTTTGGTTAGATTTATTCCTAGGTATTTTATGCTTCTTGGTGCAATTGTGAATGGGATCAGTTTCTTTATTTGTCTTTCTGTTGCTTCATTGTTAGTGTATAAGAATGCAACTGATTTCTGTACATTGATTTTGTATCCGGCAACTTTGCTGAATTCATGTATCAGTTCTAGCAGACTTTTGGTGGAGTCTATCGGATTTTCCATGTATAATATCATGTCATCTGCAAAAAGCGAAAGCTTGACTTCATCTTTGCCAATTTGGATGCCTTTGATTTCCTTTTGTTGTCTGATTGCTGATGCTAGAACTTCCAGCACTATATTAAACAGCAGCGGTGAGAGTGGGCATCCCTGTCGTGTTCCTGATCTCAGGGAAAAAGCTCTCAGTTTTTCCCCATTGAGGATGATGTTAGCTGTGGGCTTTTCATAAATGGCTTTTATGATCTTTAAGTATGTTCCTTCTATCCCGACTTTCTCAAGGGTTTTTATTAAGAAAGGGTGCTGGATTTTGTCAAAGGCCTTTTCTGCATCGATTGACAGGATCATATGGTTCTTCTCTTTTTTTTTGTTAATGTGATGTATCACGTTGATCGATTTGCGAATGTTGAACCAGCCCTGCATCCCAGGAATGAATCCCACTTGATCATGGTGAATAATTCTTTTTATATGCTGTTGAATTCGATTTGCTAGTATCTTATTGAGAATTTTTGCATCCATATTCATCAGGGATATTGGCCTGTAGTTCTCTTTTTTTACTGGGTCTCTGTCTGGTTTAGGAATCAAAGTAATACTGGCTTCATAGAATGAGTCTGGAAGTTTTCCTTCCCTTTCTATTTCTTGGAATAGCTTGAGAAGGATAGGTATTATCTCTGCTTTAAACGTCTGGTAGAACTCCCCTGGGAAGCCATCTGGTCCTGGACTCTTATTTGTTGGGAGATTTTTGATAACCGATTCAATTTCTTCGCTGGTTATGGGTCTGTTCAAGCTTTCTATTTCCTCCTGATTGAGTTTTGGAAGAGTGTGGGTGTTTAGGAATTTGTCCATTTCTTCCAGGTTGTCCAATTTGTTGGCATATAATATTTCATAGTATTCCCTGATAATTGTTTGTATCTCTGAGGGATTGGTTGTAATCATTCCATTTTCATTCATGATTTTATCTATTTGGGTCATCTCCCTTTTCTTTTTGAGAAGCCTGGCTAGAGGTTTGTCAATTTTGTTTATTTTTTCAAAAAACCAACTCTTGGTTTCGTTGATCTGCTCTACAGTTTTTTTAGATTCTATATTGTTTATTTCTGCTCTGATCTTTATGATTTCTCTTCTTCTGCTGGGTTTAGGCTGCCTTTGCTGTTCTGCTTCTATTTCCTTTAGGTGTGCTGTTAGATTTTGTATTTGGGATTTTTCTTGTTTCTTGAGATAGGCCTGGATTGCAATGTATTTTCCTCTCAGGACTGCCTTCGCTGCGTCCCAAAGCGTTTGGATTGTTGTATTTTCATTTTCGTTTGTTTCCATATATTTTTTAATTTCTTCTCTAATTGCCTGGTTGACCCACTCATTCGTTAGTAGGGTGTTCTTTAACCTCCATGCTTTTGGAGGTTTTCCAGACTTTTTCCTGTGGTTGATTTCAAGCTTCATAGCATTGTGGTCTGAAAGTATGCATGGTATAATTTCAATTCTTGTAAACTTATGAAGGGCTGTTTTGTGACCCAGTATATGATCTATCTTGGAGAATGTTCCATGTGCACTCGAGAAGAAAGTATATTCTGTTGCTTTGGGATGCAGAGTTCTAAATATATCTGTCAAGTCCATCTGATCCAATGTATCATTCAGGGCCCTTGTTTCTTTATTGACTGTGTGTCTAGATGATCTATCCATTTCTGTAAGTGGTGTGTTAAAGTCCCCTGCAATGACCACATTCTTATCAATAAGGTTGCTTATGTTTATGAGTAACTGTTTTATATATCTGGGGGCTCCGGTATTTGGCGCATAGACATTTATAATTGTTAGCTCTTCCTGATGGATAGACCCTGTAATTATTATATAATGCCCTTCTTCATCTCTTGTTACAGCCTTTAATTTAAAGTCTAGTTTGTCTGATATAAGTATGGCTACTCCAGCTTTCTTTTGGCTTCCAGTAGCATGATAAATAGTTCTCCATCCCCTCACTCTCAATCTAAAGGTGTCCTCAGATCTCAAATGAGTCTCTTGTAGACAGCAAATAGATGGGTCTTGTTTTTTTATCCATTCTGATACCCTATGTCTTTTGGTTGGCGCATTTAATCCATTTACATTCAGTGTTATTATAGAAAGATACGGGTTTAGAGTCATTGTGATGTCTGTATGTTTTATGCTTGTAGTGATGTCTCTGGTACTTTGTCTCACAGGATCCCCCTTAGGATCTCTTGTAGGGCTGGTTTCGTGGTGACAAATTCCTTCAGTTTTTGTTTGTTTGGGAAGACCTTTATCTCTCCTTCTATTCTAAATGACAGACTTGCTGGATAAAGGATTCTCGGCTGCATATTTTTTCTGTTTAGCACACTGAAGATGTCGTGCCAAGCCTTTCTGGCCTGCCAAGTTTCAAAGGAGAGATCAGTCACGAGTCTTATAGGTCTCCCTTTATATGTGAGGGCACATTTATCCCTTGCTGCTTTCAGAATTTTCTCTTTATCCTTGTATTTTGCCAGTTTCACTATGATATGTCGTGCAGAAGATCGATTCAAGTTACGTCTGAAGGGAGTTCTCTGTGCCTCTTGGATTTCAATGCCTTTTTCCTTCCCCAGTTCAGGGAAGTTCTCAGCTATAATTTCTTCAAGTACCCCTTCAGCACCTTTCCCTCTCTCTTCCTCCTCTGGGATACCAATTATGCGTATATTATTTCTTTTTAGTGTATCACTTAGTTCTCTAATTTTCCCCTCATACTCCTGGATTTTTTTATCTCTCTTTCTTTCAGCTTCCTCTTTCTCCATAACTTTATCTTCTAGTTCACCTATTCTCTCCTCTGCCTCTTCAATCCGAGCCGTCGTGGTTTCCATTTTGTTTTGCATTTCGTTTAAAGCGTTTTTCAGCTCCTCGTGACTGTTCCTTAGTCCCTTGATCTCTGTAGCAAGAGATTCTCTGCTGTCCTGTATACTGTTTTCAAGCCCAGCGATTAATTTTATGACTATTATTCTAAATTCACTTTCTGTTATATTATTTAAATCCTTTTTGATCAGTTCATTAGCTGTTGTTATTTCCTGGAGATTCTTCTGAGGGGAATTCTTCCGTTTGGTCATTTTGGACAGTCCCTGGAGTGGTGAGGACCTGCAGGGCACTTCCCCCGTGCTGTGGTGTATAACTGGAGTTGGTGGGCGGGGCCGCAGTCCGACCTGATGTCTGCCCCCAGCCCACCGCTGGGGCCACAGTCAGACTGGTGTGTGCCTTCTCTTCCCCTCTTCTAGGGGCGGGATTCACTGTGGGGTGGTGTGGCCCGTCTGGTCTACTTGCACACTGCCAGGCTTGTGGTGCTGGGGAGCTGGCGTATTAGCTGGGGTGGGTAGGCAAGGTGCACGGGGGCGGGAGGGGCAGGCTTAGCTCGCTTCTCCTTAGGTGATCCACTTCAGGAGGGGCCCTGTGGCAGCGGGAGGGAGTCAGATCCGCTGCCGGAGGTTTGGCTCCGCAGAAGCACAGAGTTGGGTGTTTGCGCGGAGCGAGCAAGTTCCCTGGCAGGAACTGGTTCTCTTTGGGATTTTGGCTGGGGGATGGGCGGGGGAGATGGCGCTGGCGAGCGCCTTTGTTCCCCGCCAAGCTGAGCTCTGCCGTCCGGGGGCTCAGCAGCTCTCCCTCCCTTTGTCCTCCAGCCTTCCCGCTTTCTGAGCAGAGCTGTTAACTTCTGACCTCCCAGATGCTAAGTCGCGCTTGCTGTCGGAACACAGTCCGTCCGGCCCCTCCGCTTTTGCCAGCCCGACTCGGGGGCTCTGCTTGGCCGGCGAGCCGCCCCTCCGCCCCGGCTCCCTCCCGCCAGTCCGTGGAGCGCGCACCGCCTCGCCGCCCTTCCTACCCTCTTCCGTGGGCCTCTCGTCTGCGCTTGGCTCCGGAGACTCCGTTCTGCTAATCCTCTGGTGGTTTTCTGGGTTCTTTAGGCAGGTGTAGGTGGAATCTAAGTGATCAGCAGGACGCGCGGTGAGCCCAGCGTCCTCCTACGCCGCCATCTTCCGGAACCTCCTTCGGGTCACTTTTAATGTACTTTGTTAGACACTGATAGAGGAAAAAAATGGGACAGTCTGCCCTCAGACTACTTAAAATATAGTAGAAATAATTTTGGATATACAGGTGAGTGCCACAAATGAAAGAGGTATACACAAAGAGTTTATGTACATAAATATGACCGGAATAAGAGAAATATGACTGAAGTGGATAACACTTACACAAACAATCATGTAGACCTGACACACACATTAGAGAGCTTGCTTGACTATCAAGAAATGTGTGTGTGTGTGTGTGTGTGTGGTGTGTGTGTGTGTGTGTGTGTGTGTGTGATGGCATAGTAGATAAAGAGAGGAAAGAACAGTGCAGAATGGCATGCTTCCCCAGTAGTAGTCACTTTCAGGGAAATATAGTAAGACTTTTGCGTAGATGAGGAAGAGGGAACACCTGAGGCATTGGAAGGAGACAAAACTGTAGAAACTGGTACCTACCAGAACATGAAACCACTTTGGCTCCATGTTAAGGCATTTGAGCCCCTAGGAATCCACTGAAGAACTCTAAATGGAGAAGTGGCTTCACCAATGAATGTTATAGGAAGGTCATCCTGGTTGTTGGGTAGAAAAAAACATGAGAATAGGTATGAAATTTATTAGGAAGTTAATTCAGTTGTTCAAGTAAAACTAGTAAATCCTAAAGGAGGTAACTACTGATAAAATTGAGAGAAGAGAATGAATATAAATGATACTAAGAATATAGACTCTAACTCTATGGGTTATTGCAAATATAGGAAAGTGAGATCAGAAAAGCTGGAAGTGATCTTGGCTGAGTGATTTCATTCACTGAGACAAGGAGAACAGGATAAGAACATATCATAAATATCTTGTATTGAGATGCCTATGTGAAGATGCTTTGTATGTGACTTGGACCTTTGGTATGGCACTCAACGGAGATGGCTTGGTTGGAGATCTTACTCTCAGATTTGTTAGCATTTACATGGTACATAAAGCCATATTGTATATGAGGTCACCTGGGAAGATACATATAATAAGAACAAATGCCCAGGGCAAAGACTTAGGAATATAAAATGTAAGAGATGATTGGAGGAAGAAAGTAATGAGAAGGAATGAAATAAATAAATTTAAGAAGGAAAATCAGACATTATAAACTTAGAGAAATAAGGCGAAAAGAGCTTCAAAAGGGAGAGAATGGTCAACAGTTGCAAATAATGTAGAAAGCTCCAGGAGGCAGGAATGTATTGATTCAACTTTATGAGCAGGAGGACAAAACTATTATCTTAATTATACAAATTGTAGAGACATTACAGACATCAGGGTGATGAATTTTTCTAAAAAGAATGCTTCTCTTGGCAATACTTTTCCAAGTATTTCCAGAAGTCTACTAGGGTCATATTTCTATTGTAAAAGTAATTTGAACATGCGGCCATGTATGCATATTTAACACATAAAGATACTGCTCAAGATCTTTGTTTAAAAACACAAGAACAAAAACAAAAAAAGAAACAGCAATAAAATAGATACAAAAGAAACCGTGATTGGAGCAGCAGAATGTTGTCAAGGAGAGACTCAGTTAAAATTATATCTTGACCCCAAGATTAAAATATGGTACAGAATATGGAAGTTCCATATTTCCCGTAGTTGATGTAATGTTTAGAGAGGATTCAGCAAAGAGATGAAAGTAAGTGATTTTCTTGTGCATGTGGACTTTAAACACCTGAGCCTTAAAGAAGATATGACTAATACTTTCATAAAATAGATTACAAGACTGATTCCAAGGCAAGCCACCTTCATTATAATGAAACTCTACCCATCCATAAATTGTTTGACAGGTCTTACTTTATTAAAATTAAATAATCAAGCTCATTTCTTATATAGCTAAATGCTTTATTTTTATGAGCAAGGAAAATATGACTAAACTAGTGTTCTAAATACTGAATATTAATACAAAGGTCTTCCAAGTCGTTATGGAGGTCATTGATTTGTTTTAAATTTTAGCTTTCTTTTTTTTTTTTTTAAATATTTCTAATGTTTATTTTTGAGAGAGGGAGAGTGAGCATGAGCAGAGAAGGGGCAGAGAGAGGAGACACAGAATCTGAAGAAGGTTCCAGGCTCTGAGCTGTCAGCACACAGCCTGATGCAGGGCTCAAACCCACGAACCACAAGATCATAACCTGAGCTGAAGTCAGAGGCTTAACCAACTGAGCCACCCAGGTACCCCTAAATTGTAACTTTCTTAATTGCAATTATACATTTTCTGAGGATTAGGATAAAGTCATTATTATTACTTTACTTTGTAAAATAAAATATTGAAAAAATTAAAATGGGGAAACTAGAATGTGTCTTCTTGTGAAAAGGTTTCTCAGGCGATCTCAAGGACTAACCGAGAAGGAAGTCATTGGTAAAGAGGGTATGACAGCCACTTGGGAGAGAGTAATCATAATCAGGCCATCTTCACATTTATGATAGCCATGCAAATGAAGGTGTATCATAATTACCCATGAACCCTATAGTTTAGGAAAACGGGCTTTTAAAATTTCAGATGCAAGTTATTTATGCCATACCTCTAAAATGGACAATATCTCAGGTATGGAAAGCACAAAAAAAGTACATCTCTCTGTGCAATTATATATAATAGTGTAGAAAAAGAAATGGAGGTGTATTTTAAAAGTTAGTACAGCTGGGGGCGCCTGGGTGGCGCAGTCGGTTAAGCGTCCGACTTCAGCCAGGTCACGATCTCGCGGTCCGTGAGTTCGAGCCCCGCGTCAGGCTCTGGGCCGATGGCTCGGAGCCTGGAGCCTGTTTCCGATTCTGTGTCTCCCTCTCTCTCTGCCCCTCCCCCGTTCATGCTCTGTCTCTCTCTGTCCCAAAAAAAATAAAAAAAACATTAAAAAAAAAAAATTAAAAAAAAAAAGTTAGTACAGCTGCACTTGAGTTACAAGAAAATTAAAGGATGAGAGAGTATTTACCTAAGACGGAAATAAGGAACATAAAACATATGAAGAATTTACCACAGAATTTTAAGAATAATATTGGTGGGTCCTAAGCTTTAGTAGAGTTGACTTGATTATATGAGCATTAACAATTGCTAATAATTTCAAAGATTGCTTTATTAAATGTATTTAGAATTAAATGATGTGAGAATACTTGGATCACTGCTTGAAGCTAATGGCTTAGTGTTTATGGATAATATCGCAGTTGCAGAATCCAACAATCCTATTCACTTCAGTTTTCTCTAGACCAGATTTTTTGAATTGAAAAAGATATAGGAATCTTTTCCACAAATGAATTGACATCTAAGATGAAATAGTGATTATGTGATCACCCTAGCTTCTCTCTGTAAATTCAAGTTTCAGCATTAAGAATAATTGCATCCCATTATACTGAAAGTAGCTGCAAATTAATTATTTGACCAGGGCAAATAATCACTGAGTAATGATGAAAACAGTAGAAAATTACCAGACCACTGAGAGCAGTCATGTGATTATTTTAATCTACTCATTTTTATGTTGGTTTAGAAGTAGATAATCAATATTTTAATAAAGAGTGATGTAACCACTATCAGTATAGTGGTTTATAAACTATCGTATGTTTATAACTATCGTATGCTTTATTCTCAATCTTGCTCTGTTAAACAGTGGCAGTGATACGATCAGAGAAATGGAAAGCAAGAGTAACATTTGGCTGAGGCGAAGAATATCTCTACATAAAGGAAAAATGAGAAAGTAATTTAAATATCAAGCTTTCATTGTGTTGGACTTAATATATTCATTCATCCAACCCTCAAATCAACCTTATAAGTTAGATATTATTGTATATATCGTGATTGTTAGTTATCTGTCAACTTGATTAGTCCAGAGTGCCCAGTATCCAGTCAGACATTATTCTGAGTGTGTCTATTAGGGTATTTTTGGAATATTTTTAACATTTTAAAAAAAATTTTTTGTTGTTTATTTTTGAGAGAGAGAGACAGAGTGCGAATGGGGGAGGGGCAGAGAAAGAAGGAGACACAGAATCCAAAGCAGGATCCAGGCTCTGAGCTTTCAGCACAGAGCCTGATGTGGGGTTTGAACTCTTTAACCACAAGATCATGACCTAAAGTCAGATGCTTGACTGACTGAGCCACCCAGGTACCCCTGGGATATTTTTAACATTTAAATGGATAGATTAAGTAAAGGAGATTGCTTTTCGTAATGTGGGTGGGTGTCATCCAATCATTTGAAGGCCTGAATAGAACCAAAGGCTGAGCCTTTCCTAGTAAGAGAATTCCTCTTGCCCGACTGCCTTCAAACTGAGACATTGTTTTTGTTTTTGTTTTTCCTGCCTTCAGACTCAGCTGAAACATTGTCTCCTTCTGGGTCTCCAGCCTGCCAGCTTTCAGACTGGGTATACACATCAGCTCTCCTATGTCTCTAGCTTGCTGACTATAGACCTTGGGATTTTGAGACAATTCTTTGTAATCTCTCTTTCACTGTCTCTTTGTCTCTTTCTGTGTCTCTGTGTATGTATATGTATATGTTTTGTTTCAATGAAGTCAATTCATGTATATGTGTATATATATCTATATATGTGTATACATATCAAGCTTATATATGTGTATATACACATATATAGATATATATATATATATACACACACATACACATACACATATATAGAATATATATATTCTATATATATATATTTGGAGATCTATTGGTTTATTCTTGGGAGAACTTTAATACACATATTTACGGTTGAGGTAACAAAACCCTAGAGGACATCATTAAATAATTGCAACTCACACAGCTGTATGTGTGAACTGAGATACAAATCTACATCTCATTGATTCTAAAACCTCAGCTCACTTGACTACCTCACCTTGACTCCAGCACAGACGGGAAGGTGAGCTTAAACTCTCAGAAGATATAGTTGAATGGCTTAAATAAAAATGATGTGCTCTAGGACATGTATTGAAATGATCCAACTGAATAAAGAGAAACTATAGCAACACACATGAAAATGACATATGAGCGTTCATTCATTTCTTTAGTATCTCTTAAGCACTTCTGTGCCAGGCACTTTTTTAAGAATTGGGGTTACAAAAGTTAAAAAATCTCTCATCTCCTATAGTCTACTTTCTAGTAGATGATGATTGTCAATTAACAATACAATTAAGGGAAAACAGCACATTAGATAAGGATAAGTGCTAAGGAGAAAAATAGAACAGGGAAGGAGGATAAACACTATTAATAGGAAGGTTGCAATTTCTGATAGATTAATTAGGAAAACCTTCATTTGAGTAATGAAAGAGGTAAAGAAAGTAGCAACGTAAATATCTGATGGAAGAGAATTTAATAAGCCATGATTTTTTTCTTTCTAGTATCTCTTATTGAGATAAAAGTCAAATAACATAAAGTGAACCATTTTACGGTGCACAATTCAGTGGCATTTAATATATTCAGTCTATCCAGTTCCAAAACATTTTTATCATGCCAGAAGGAAACTCTGTACCCACTGCCATTCCCTCAGCCTCTGACAACCACTGACCTGCTTTCTGTCTCTGTGGGTTGACCTATTCTTGATCCTTCATATAAATGGAATCATACAAAATGTGACCATTTGTGTCTGACCTCTCTCAGTTTGTTTAATGTTTTCAAGGTTCATCCATGTTGTGAGTGAGAACAGCCAGTGCAAATGTCTGTAGCAAAAGGATTCATTGGATGTTGGAGAAATTAATGGAAGATGAGTTCTAACACGTAAAAGGGCTGATTATGCAGGAGATTAGCTATTATGTGTGCACAGCGTGCGGGGCAATTTAATACCAGCAATAGCATTATGGGAGGGAGGGTTGAGAGATGAGAAAGGACCTCCTTGCAATATGAGGAGGCAGAGGTCTCTCATGTCATTGAAAATTAAAAAGTCAAGCAGAAAAGTGTGGAACAAACACTGTCGTCTGAAAAACTAGGAAAGGCTAATTCAGGTTTCACAACATGACAAAGCCCAGAGTGATGTTTTGAGGCTCCAGTATAAAGCCCATAGTACAGGAGCAGAGTCAGAGAAACATGCAAATGGAATACCAAGAATAATTATAACAGGCTAAAGGAGGAATTTCAAATATAATTACCAGGAAAGCTCAGTCACGTCCATGGTTTGCTTTTTATGAGCCAATGTATTGTTTAGGGCAAGTAAAGACTGAGAGACAATTTATGATATCCCCTTCCCGTAACATCTCTCCTCTTGTGGTGTATGTTGGAGTGGCGGTTCAGACTTTACCATGGTGGAAAATCCTGAGAAGTTCTAAGTTGTTTTTGATATTTATTGAAGATGGCTTCCATGTCACTTTCCACTGGAGGAGCTTCTCTGACCATGGATAGCCCCAAAGGGATTTTCTCTGTTTTGTGGTATTGTCAGAAGAACTGTATGCTTATGAGAGGAGGGATGTCAAATAGCATCCCACAGACCATCTGACACAGTGCCCAGAAATGCCTGCCATAGGCTCCAAATCACTATGTCCTATTTCAGAAAGTAGCATAAATTACCTATAGCTTCACTGAGTGAGATACAGAACATAATCTGTATACATGGAATTGGAGGATAGTGTGTACTATGAGTTCAGGATCTGGTGTCATTGTTTCACTTCAACCTAACTATTCAGCCATTTTTCAGCTTGACCTTGGAACACCACCCAAGAAGTGAAGGATAACTTTATTTATTAAATATTTTTTTTTTGAGAGAGAGATAGAGCAGAGAAAGGCTGAGAGAGAGGGAGATACAGAATCTGAAGCAGGTTCCAGACTCTAAAATGTCAGCACAGAGCCCAACTTGGGGCTTGAACTCTCGAACCGTGAGATCATGACCTGGGCTAAAGTCAGCCGCTTAACCGACCAAGCTACCCAGGCGCCCCAAATAATCTCTATTATTAAACAAGTGAAGAGTTGATCTGGGAAAGGAAAAGATTTTAGAAAATCTTTCTGTGAACATATTTGAAGTAACAATTTTTTTTTCTCATAATTAGGGCTTTACATTGATTAAGTGTATACCTTAGGGGAATTAAGGATTCTTCTGGTTAGAAATCCTTTGGTAGAGAAGATTTTATATATATATAAAATTTTATTATTATTATTATTATTATATATAATGGTATAACTTTGGTTAACTTCATTTCTGTTACAACAGCCCCAAGTTCCTGTCACACCCATGAGCCAGCATAAGCGCATGTGATCACACACTGATTATCTCTCCCTCTAAAAGCAAATGTTTCCAACTGGCAGATTATTGTCCTCAGTGTGGTGATTCAGGCACAGGGTGTAACTGTGATGTTGGTCTGCAATTCCCAGAGCCATACTAATCATCATGTCCCCCCAGAATTGGAGGAGTAAAGGGGACATGTTCTCTTCTTAAAAGATTTGGCTCCCACACAGCAGACATCACTTCTGCTCACATTTCACAGTTAGAACCCAGTTATATGGCAATGTGTAACTGCAAGGGAGCTTGTAAAATAAGGTTAGTTATAGCTAAGAAAAAGGGAAACATTTTTTCGTAAATAGCAGCATTTGCCACACCAGCTATTGGTTGTTCATTTCCCGAGTTACCTTAGAGATTCCCTTATATGAGTCTGTGTGTCATATTTAACCCAATGATCATGAACCCACTGGCAATATTTTCGTTATTAATAAGCTATAATTATAGATTTGCTATGAATAAAAATTTTCCCATGAAGTTAATCTAGTTATTGTTACAATAGGATTTTTTATTAGAATTTGGGTAGCGTAATGTATATATCCCATGTGTATTTTGTCAGATATTTGACAAAGTTTCTTTACTAATTATTTTGTCTAGGGAGTAGAAATATGAAGTGGATTTTGGCTGAGTTACATAAATTAACACCTGTAATAATAATTATATTCAAATGGCGTCAATAAATATATTCAATGTTTGTCTCTTGAAGTGTCTTCAGTGATGTGGCTCAGGGCTCAGACTTGACCCTTTAGTCATTAAATGTTTTCATTAGCAAAATGTTTTTTTTATCATTCTTTGCCACAAAGTAAAAAAGTATGCTTTTAGAAGCATAATTTTTGAAAGATCTGTTCAGTCTGTCATGTGGTCCATAATAAAATAATGGGACTGTGTATGGACAACGAGAAACTGCTATTTTAGTCTATTTCCAGAGCAACTGTAGTAACCATCAGTGAGGAAACTGGTCTAATTATAGATCATGTGAAAAACAAAAACAAAAACAAAAACCTCCAATGGGCTATCAGTATTTCATGACTGCAAAAAGGAAGGAAATAGTTCTCTCTAGATTCTGTACTCTCCTCAGGACACATCTGGAATGACTTTTTGTTCTGGGTATCACATTGTAAGAAAGAGTGAATGATATATTCCAAAGATAAGCACCTAGAAAACAATTCTTATAAAGAATAATTGAATAAAAAAAACATTTTATTGCTTAGAAAAATAAAAGCCAGTGAAGTAAATATCAAAAAACTTTTCCAGTGACAGAAGAATTGGGTTTAGGATATCTAACTAGGAACTAGTGAGCAAACTATTTTGGAATAACTACATGACAAAGAATAATCGCGCATAATGGACTACTCTGACCCTGTGTCTTAGCATTTAGGTGACGTGTCAAATTTGAAAAGGGATGAATACAAGTCCTCAGCAGTCACTGGTTCCTCACAATTCTGAAGTCTCACTGGGCAAATGTTGCCAGATCCCCCGGCTGCAGGTCCTATGTATTCCTTCATTAGGTCAGGTCTGCTCTCTGAAAGAGTTCCCCAAGGCGGTTTGCTCCTCAGTTCTGCTAATCTTTGTCAGATTCTGCTAGTCTCAGTTCAGCTTCCTCCTTCTAATGGGTTTGGATGGTTTATGATGGCCTGGTTAGAATGGCAGGGCTTAGCTTCCAATCAACTCCCATACTCTCTGTCAGGCTTGTTTACACGGCAATGGCCATGCCTTCTGAGGCCTGGATTACACATTAAGGTACTGTCACTTCCACTGCTCTCTGTGGGCTAAAGCCAGTGACAAGGTCAGCCCAGATTCAGACAAAGTGACACTGTAAACCACATAATAACAGGGCCGAGTGGAGAATTGGTGTAATTTATATAATCTATATGCAACAAGAAGTATAATAAAAGTATTATAACTAAGGGAAACATACTTTGTTTACCATAAATATAAACAATTATTCTGGGCTCTAATGTTCAAATGTTAGTTTCAGTATTTTTTATTAACTTAGATACAAGTAAGTTAAAAAAAAACATTTTAATCTCTAATATTGGCGTTTCTTATGTGAAACTTTTTTTTCAGAAATTTGTGGTTTCCAGGGACATAAACTTTAATAAAAGGGAAAAAAGATTTTAGAGATATGTAATAAAGTGGACTGAAAGAAGATTTTCATGGAAAAATATATTACTGATAATGATTTGGACAAAATCTATGATATATTTAATGTGGGTAAAACTTATAAGACTTTCTCTCTTTGATCCATTTAAAATCCAATTTAAAGATAAATCTTAAATACTTAAAAGGAAAATCAGTTGTACCAGGCAGTAAATTGTAAATGTCAAATTGGTTGTACATAACATGAGTTCTGTAAAAATTCAAAGGAGAGTGATTTAACTAGTCTGTCTGAGTGATCAAGAGACTTCTCTTGTCTGATGAACAGCATAAGCTAAGGCTCAGAGAATAATGCACACGTCATGGTTAGAAGCCTCTGAGAAATGTATTGCAATGTGGGGAAACTACAGAGAAGCCGTGAAGATTAACTGAAATTGAGATTAATCACAATTGAGAGACTTAAATAAAGGTTAGAACTGTTAGGCATTTAAATTATTAAACCGTGAAACACTAAAAAAAATATACAGGGTAGTTAAGTAATTTTAAAACAGTTATATTTTAAGAACACAAGGTGGGGCTAATTTTGTATTTATTTAAAATTTTTTTTAATGTTTATTTATTTTTGACAGAGAGAGAGACAGAGCATGAGCGGGGGAGGCGCAGAAAGAGAGGGAAACACAGAATCCGAAGCAGGCTCCAGCCTCTGAGCTGTCAGCGCAGACCCGGAGGGCTCTAACGCATGAACCGAATAGTGAGATCATGACCTAAACTGAAGTTGGACGCTTAACCGACTGAGCCACCCAGGTGCTTCTAAGTGTGGGACTCTTGATTTTGGCACAGGTTGTGATCTCACAGTTCGTAGGATCAAGCCCTGTGTCAGACTCTTAGCTGAAGCATGGAGCCTGCTTGGGATTCTCTCTCTCCCTCTCTTTCTCTCCTCTCCTCATGCAAGTGATCGCACATTCGTGCCTCTCTTTTGTGATCTTTCTCTCTCTTACCCTCTCTCAAAATAAGTAAATAAACATTAAAAAAGAAAGAATAAGTAATTTCTCTACACAACAATAGGGAAATAATTTTTGATGGAGGGGCTATTGTACTAAACATTCTCTACATCAACATTTTTCTTAGGGATAACAAATGTGTGCACTCTATATATGCAATGAGAATGGACCTGGTTTCCATTATTATAGCTATTCTGTATTATCTAAAATATTTAGCCAAATCTGGTATTTGGAATTTACTGAGTGGACTGGTAGGAGAATATGTGCTTTGGGAGAGGGAACATAGGTCTTAGGTATATGTAAGGAGAAAAAGGAAGCAACAGATCACTATGCTAAGATTATAGAAACAAACAGGATGCAAATGTTTTCCAGATTAAGCCCTCAGAACATATTCTCTTAATGGCCTATAAGAGAACATAGAAAGTTTCTTGTATGACTTAATGTATATTTTTTTGGCTTAAAATAAATACAGATAAATTGAGTTTAAATGATTGATTGGTCAATTGCAAAATATTCATTTATAATCATATCTCTTTTTATTTTGACTTTTCTAATATAAAATGCCATGCATTTGAAAGCTTCTATGGAATTCCTTTTTTTATTTTTGGAAATTTAGAAAATGTACAAAAGAGTCTAAGGGCACATGTTAAACCCCCACACCAGTCTCTATTTTTAGTTTTAAATGTAGGAATTCCTGACTCAACAAATGGCAGCTATGAGGAACATCTACTATGAACCTAAAAGTAATTGGAAATAAGCAATTTAAAAGTTTAAATTTATTTTTTAGAAAATTTATAAAAATGCTTTACTTTATAAAATTAAGCCATGGACTTTATTATTTAATTTTTCTGTGTGATTTAAAAAATAAATTTGACTGAATGATTCCTGACTAAACAAATTTATTTGACAAAATGTTCTATATTGCTGTCAGATTTTAGAAAGAATACATATTTAATTGGTGGAGTTTTCTAGATTAAAATATATTCAATCTCTAAATACTAAGAGATCTGCTAAGTGCTACAAATATAATATGCTACCTCTAACTTTCTGATATTTAAGAAGAAAATTAAACACAAAAAGTTAAGTAGTATTTTACTCTTTTATAACATTTACCAAGATTTCCCTATTTCCTTTACCTATTTTATTTTTCTTCCCCTATTGTTTTTGTATAATAATACCATATTAAGATCATTGTGTTTACTTTACAACTAAGATAAATTAAAATCAGCTTAGAAAGCTCCATAGCAAATTTTTATTTGATAGAAAACTCTTTATTTCCCAATTTTATTATTCTCAATCTAACAACAAAATTCCAGTTCTTATTTTGTAAATTTGCACTGATAATTATAAACAGCTCAACTATCCAATGTAATACATGCCAAAGTAATAGGTATAATCAAATTGTGTCACATAAATAAAATGTATTTTGTATATCATTGCCCTACTAGTAATATTCCTTTTTATTTTTAGTGGTCCTTCTAAGATGAAAATGTTGCCTAATTATACCCTAATGTTTCTTCACCTTAATATTTCCATTTTATTAAGGCATGGCTAAAATGACAGGGGAGTCATTGTAGATGGCATTAGTTTTTATATCACTAAAATTCAATTCATAAGAGAACACCTGTGTTTTAGGATGCATCCTTAATTTTATTTCCTTAGCTTATTTTAAATATATAATCGCTTATTTGGGGAAAATAAATGTTTACAGTTTGAATCTAGCATTTCTTTCCCTTTTGATATATTTTCTTAATTTGCAGAGATTAGAGTGGGGTGATGGTCATGTGGAGTTTTTAGATTAATTAGAATAGTTAATTAAAAAAACAATTTTACTTCAGAGCACCTGGGTGACTCAGTTGGTTGAGTATCCAACTTCAACTCAAGTCATGATTTCCCGGTTCCTGAGTTCAAGCCCCACGTCAGGCTCTGTGCTGACAGCTCAGAGACTGGAGCCGGCTTCTGATTCTGTGTCTCCCTCTTTCTCTGCCCCTCTCCCACTCGTACACACTTTCTGTCTCTCTCTCTCTCAAAAATAAATAAACATTAAAAAATTTAAAAAAAACACAATTTACTTCAACATGAAAACAAAGATTGTGAAGTCATATAGTTACATGAATTTTAAGATTTGTTTTCATTGGTGAATTATTTGGTGCCTGCTACATGCCAGGAACTGTTGTTTGAATCTAGTTAAAAAAAATTAATCATATTACCCAATTGCTAATTTTACTTTTGTAGTCACAATTATGGGAAGGGGAAGCATATTTTGTAAAATATAGCTCTCATAAATTTGGAAACATTTGTGGGTTGTCTATTATGGGCCAGGCAATGTAAAAGTGCTGGGGTGTCCTAAAAGATGAATTCACCAGAGTTTATTAACTCTGAGAAACTTACTGAATTATAAAATCTTGATGATTTTTTTCCCCGTGGGCATTTTTCTATACAGTGAAAGTTTCTGGTTCATTTTTTTTACAACAGATTTGTTATCACTTTTGGAGTAAGTTTGGAGAATTTGTGTATGTGTCCATTCTTTAAAATAATGGCATGTTAAAGTTATGGAAACTCATGAACTGTAGAATAAAACACTGGACTCACTAGAATATAAATCTATAATTAGCTACAAGGTAAGCAAAGAGTAAAGATATACTACTTTTGTGGCTCTGGAAAAAATTCCTTCCTTAAAGCTAAAATAAAAATACATTCAAATACCAAAGGCCAGGTTCATGAAATGCCTCAGGTCAAATACAAAGGTATTGCACTGAAGATCCATACATAGGAAAGACAGTGATCAAAACAGAACAGTGAAAATCATAAAGAAGCTTGGTGTACTGAGACAAGTTTAAATCCTTATTCTTTTATTTTTCACTTATTTGTTTTGATGCCAGTAAGATATTATATGGCAATATTTTGTCCAGGAGAACTCTAATCTTGAAACATTTTATTTTTAAGAGAATAAAAGGAACAAAACCAGCTATCAAAATCATGTATTGTTCTTTCAGAGAAAATATCCAGTAAGGCATTAATAACACAGTCCTAATCTTTAAAAACAAATTTTAATGTCTATTTATTTTTTGAAGGAGAAAGGGAGCACAGTGCATGCCAGCAGGGGAGGGGCAGAGAGAGACAGGGAGACCCAGAATCCCAAGCAGGCTCCAGGCACTGAGCTGTCAGCACAGAACCTGATGCGGGGCTTGAACTCCCAAGCTGTGAGAGCATGACCTGAGCTGAAGTCAGATGCTTAACCAAGTGAGCCCCCTAGGTGTCCCCCTTGGTTACTCTTTATCCACCCACACCCCTGTCAGTCTGCTGTCACTCTGTAGCTTCACAATGATGATACTTAGTAATTATCTAATTTTGTCTGGTCATTAAAACTGGTCTCCAAGGCCCATCTATATTTGGTTTTTAGATTCATAATGTTTTTTCTATTTCAGCTCCCATTGACAACTTTGTCTTTTTGAGTTTCTATTTTGTTTTTGGAAATTGTAAATTTCCTTATCTTATTTTAAAGCTGAAGACACACACACACACACACACACACAGATAGATATAGATATAGATATTAATACAATATATATATATATATATATATATATATATATATATATATATACAGAGATACAAAGTCAGACAAGAAGAGACAGAGATATAAACAGAGAAGTGTGTGTGTGTGTGTGTGTGTGCATGCACACACGCAGGGATCTTTTCATACTGATTTTATTTATCATGGAGAAAAGCCTTTTAAAACTGAAATTGGATAAAAATGAACTCATATTTTATAGAGGAACTGGACTGATTTCTAAAGATTCCTTTACTTAGCCAAATATAATTTTGGTTCTATGTAAGCATTAAAAAATTATGTAAAGTTAGAGAATAGTCTAGGAATATTTGAAGAGTCCTTTTTGTAACCCAATTTGCAGTAGTTGCAGAAGATGTTAAGAATTGTGGATATGTTGGCTATCTTCATGGATTGAAAAAAAAAATATTGCTCATACTACCCAAATGCTCATACTACCCAAAGAAATTTACAGATTCAATACATCCCCATCAAAATCCTAATGGCATTTTTTTCATAAATAGGAAAAAAAACGTCCTAATAACAATAGGAATGGGAATAATAATAATAGGAAAAAATCCATATAGAATTTCAAGGGACTGCAAATAGCCAAAAGATTCTTGAAACAGAAGAATAAATTTGGAGGCTTCACACTTCCTGATTTCCATACATATTACAAAAAATTATAATACATACATATAGTACTAGAATAAAGACAGACACATAGACCAGTGGAACAGAATAGAGAACCTAGAAATAAATACTTGCATATACAGTCAAGTGGTCTTTGACAAAGATGCCAAGACAAAACAATAGGGAAGGGACAGTCACCTCAACAAATGATGCTGGGATAGCCATGAAAAATTATGAAATTGGATACTTACATTATACCATGCACAAAAATTAACTTAAAATAGATTATAAAACTAAACATAAGATCTAAAACTATAATACTCCTAGAAGAAAACATAGGGCATAGGCTTCATGACATTGGATTGGGCAATGATTTCTTGTATATATCAAAACATAGGCAGGAAAAGCAAAAAGAGAAATATCAGACAGGAAACTCAAAATCCTCTGTGCATAAAAACAAACAGGCAATCAAGCGAAAAGGCACCTTACAGAATGGGAGTAAATATTTGCAAACCATGTTCTGGTTAGGAATTAATACCTGGAATATATAAATAACTCCTACAACTAAACAACAAGAAAAAGTAATCCAATTAAAAAATAGGCAAGACTTGAATATATTTCTCCAAAGCAGACATACAAATGGCCAACAAGTATATGTAAAGATGTTCAATTGCAGTAATCTTTAGAGGAGTACAAATAAAAACCACAATGTGTTATCATCTCACAACCATTACGAAGCCACCATGAAAACAAAAAACAAACAAACAAACAAAAAAACAGCCAACCAACCAAATAAGCAAACAAACAAAACCCCAGAAAATAGCAGGTATTGGTGAGGATGTGGAGAAACTGGAACACTTGTGCACTTCAGGTGGGAATATATATATAATATATAATAATATGGAGGTTCCTCAAAAATTAAAAATAGAATTACTCTATGACCTATCAATCCTGCTGCTGTGTGTATATCAGAAGTAATTGAAAACAGTACCTTGAACAGATATTTTCACATTCATGTTCATTACGACTTTACTCACAATAGCCAAAAGGTAGAAGTAACCCGATGGTCCGTGGAAGAATGAATAAAGAAAATGTTTTATGTACATACAATGGAATATGACACATCCTTATGAAAAAGGAAAGCCTGTCACATGTTACAATATGGATGAAACTTAAGAACGTTTCGTTAAATGAAATAAGCCAGTATTAAAAAGAAAGATATTGTAGGGTTCCAGTATATCAGTGAAACTCATAGAAGTAGACAAGTCGAATCGTGGCTGCCAGAGCTGAGCTGGGGGGAGGAGGAGAAATGAGGAATTGTTCAATGGATATTGAGTTTCAGTTTTGCAAGATGAAAATTTCTAGAGACCTGTTGCATAACAATATGAATAGAGTTAGCACTAACTACTAAATTGTACATTTAAAAATAGTTAAGAAGCAATTTTTTAAATTAAAAAATTAAAAATAAATTGGTACATAACTCCAGGGCTTTATCAGCCCTCTAATACAAAGTGAAGAAAAAGAAGAAGAAGAAGAAGAAGAAGAAGAAGAAGAAGAAGAAGAAGAGAAGGGAGGGGAAGGGGAAGAAAAGGGGAAGAGGAAGGGGAAGGGGAAGGAGAAAGAGAAGGAGAAGGAGAAGGAGGAGAAGAAGAAAAATAATTCTGGATACTTAGACAACACATTAGTTACATAATTTAAACTAAATTATTTGTAATGTTCTAAAGAAAGCAGATAAGAGCACACATTGAAACAATGTGAACAGGTTCATCTGAAAATCTTACATTTCTTGTATCAGTACCTGATACCTCACTAGTAGAAGCAGAAACCACTTACTCTGCAGCCAGCCCATGAACTCAGCATCTGATGTAATGTTTTATATTAAACAAGGCTATCCACTGCTGCATCCAGCCTTCCTCCCGCAATGTGTGTCAACATCACTACCCCAAGCCAGCTCTTTGGAGCTGTGCTCATCTGACATGTCTCTAAGTCATAGATCTATGCTGCACAACTAAGCTTATCATTTATGCACAGTGAAGAATGTACCGGGCAGCCTGCCTAACATATGCCGTGTTATTGCCTTTTTAAAAAACATGTAACACAGAAACATCGCACATCCTTTTCTTTATAAATATCACTCATAACATTTTATTTATCTCTTCTCTCCCAACATTGTAATACTTACCTGCTGTGATAACAGGAGCCTCTGATTATGATTCTGATTCTGATTGATTATGAGTATGCCAACCTATGATAACAGGCTGTGGGAACACTAACATACTGGTTAGAATTTGAATCCTTTAAAAATTTGGAACAGAATGGGCTCAAGAAGGCATTTCACCTGTCAGAATCTTCAGGCTCAGAGTCTGAACCTACTAACAGGACTGCTGTCACCCTCAGAATGAACAGACACCTGGAATGTGCATTTCTTATATTTTGATGAGAATATTCTTATATTCTACTAGCAAACTGTCCTGCTAAGAAGCGATACACACCATTTATGTGAGAAACTGCTTCTTAAGTTTCTCTAATTGCTAGTGCTTAGGCACTTTTTAAGGATTTTTATATTGGACGTATTTATTTCAGAAACATTTTAAAAGTGGAAGACTTTATTATTAACTACACATAAAAGGTAATCCTGTAGCATGTCATTTAGGACATCTCAAATATCATTTTGATAAGCAGTATAAATAGCATCATTGTCTCTATCAAAAATGTCTAATTTGGGCATATATTTATGTTGCTACTGAGAATTATAAAGGCCAGATTTCCATAATTTTACTGTCACTGAGAAATTATTTTATATTTGCTTGGGTTCCTTTCATATCCCAGAACACAGAACACTTTTTCCCCATAGCTCTCTATATTGCCTGCTTCAAGCTAGATTGAACATTCCAGAACGTATGAATCCTGGGAATAAGGACAACAGACATCACACTCTTAAATAAGTCTCAAGGGAGATATTTTAAACAATGTTGGTTTCAAAAGTTAAGGGCATGTTTAATTATTAAACAATAGCTTTTGAGAATGGGTTCTACTTTCTGGTGGTGTCAGCATTGGCTTTGTCAGAATCCTAACCTCGATGGCAAAATGTGTATCAGTGGGAGTAAACATTCCAGGAACCAAGAGATTTTCAACAAAGAGTACTGTCAGCAGCACCTACCTAATTTGTGGGGCTCAGTGAGAAATCAAAACATGGGGCCACTTGTCCAAAATGCAGGGGAAAAGATGCCATTAAAGGTACTAACACAAAGAGGCTTTTCCATATTTTCAGCACTTTCTGACTTCTTATGGTATCTTTATGTGCTATTTAATGTCAATCTGAGTAAAAAAAATATACTTTAGCTTTCTCTTTAACATAGGGGTAAGCAACAGAGGAGGCAGCTTTGTGTCTGCTGTGACAGTGACCCCCCTTTTTCTCCCAGGATTCTCTTTACCAACAGAGAGGAGGAAAGAGAGAAGATAGCAGTGTAGGAGGACGCTGGGCTCACCGCGTCCTGCTGATCACTTAGATTCCACCTACACCTGCCTAAATAACCCAGAAAACCGCCAGAAGACTAGCAGAACGGAGTCTCTGGAGCCAAGCGCAGACGAGAGGCCCATGGAAGAGGGTAGGAAGGGCGGAGAAGCTGTGTGCGCTCCACGGACTGGCGGGAGGGAGCTGGGGTGGAGGGGCGGCCTGCCGGCCGAGCAGAGCCCCCGAGTCTGGCTTGCAAAAGCGGAGGGGACGGACGGAGTGTGTTCTGAAAGCAAGCAGGACTTAACATCCGGAAGGTTAAAAGTTAACAGCTCTTCTCAGAGAACGGGAGGGCTGGAGGACAAAGGGAGGGAGAGTTGTTGAGCCCGGGACTACAGAGCTCAGATTGGTGGGGAACAAAGGCGCTCGCCAGCGCCATCTCCCTCGCCCATCCCCCAGCCAAAATCCCAAAGGGAACCAGTTCCTGCCAGGGAACTTGCTTGCACCTCACAAACACCCAACGCTGTGCTTCTGCGGATCCATCCCAACGGCGGGTCTGACTCCCTCCTGGTGTCGCAGGGCCCCTCCCGAAGCACACCTCTGAAGGAAAAGCGAGTTGAGCCTGCGCCTCCCACCCCTGTGCACCTTGCCTATCCACCCCAGCTAATACGCCAGATCCCCAGCACCACAAGCCTGGCAGTGTGCAAGTAGCCCAGATGGGCCACGGCACCCCACGGTGAATCCCGCCCCTAGGAGAGGGGAAGAGAAGGCACACACCAGTCTGACTGTGGCCCCAGCGGTGGGCTGGGGGCAGACATCAGGTCTGACTGCGGGCCCACTCACTGACACAGTTATTCAAGATAGCACAAGGGAAGTGCCCTGCAGTTCCGCACCACTCCAGGGACTATCCAAAATGACCAAAAGGAAGAATTCCCCTCAGAAGACTATCCAGGAAAAAAACAACAGCTAATGAACTGATCAAAAAGGACTTAAATAATATAACAGAAAGTGAATTTAGAATAATAGTCACAAAATTAATCGCTGGGCTTGAAAACAGTATAGAGGACAGCAGAGAATCTCTTGCTACAGAGATCAAGGGACTAAGGAACAGTCAGGAGGAGCCGAAAAACGCTTTAAACGAAATGCAAAACAAAATGGAGACGACGACGGCTCGGATTGAAGAGGCAGAGGAGAGAATAGGTGAACTAGAAGATAAAGTTATGGAAGAAGAGGAAGCTGAGAAAAAGATAAAAAAAATCCAGGCGTATGAGGGGAAAATTAGAGAACTAAGTGATGCACTAAAGAGAAATAATCTATGCATAATTGGTATGCCAGAGGAGAAAGAGAGAGTGAAGGTGCTGAAGGGGTACTTGAAGAAATCATAGCTGAGAACTTCCCTGATCTGGGGATGGAAAAAGGCATTGAAATCCAAGAGGCACAGAGAACTCTCTTCAGACGTAACTTGAATCGATCTTCTGCATGACATATCATAGTCAAACTGGCAAAATACAAGGATAAAGAGAAAATTCTGTAAGCAGCTAAGGATAAATGTGCCCTAACATATAAAGGGAGACCTGTAAGACTCGTGATCGATCTCTCTACTGAAACTTGGCAGGCCAGAAAGGAATGACAGGAAATCTTCAATGTGATGAACAGAAAAAATATGCAGCCGAGAATCTTTATCCAGCAAGTCTGTCATTTAGAATAGAAGGAGAGATAAAGGTCTTCCCAAACTAACAAAAACTGAGGAATTCGTCACCACTAAACCAGCCCTACAAGAGATCCTAAGGGGGATCCTGTGAGACAAAGTACCAGAGACATCTCTACAAGAATAAAAACTACAGACATCACAATGACTCTACACCCATATCTTTCTATAATAACACTGAATGTAAATGGATTAAATGTGCCAACCAAAAGACATAGGGTATCAGAATGGATTAAAAAAACAAGACCCATCTATTTGCTGTCTACAAGAGACTCATTTTAGACTTGAGGACACCTTCAGATTGAGAGTGAGGGGATGGAGAACTATTTATCATGCTACTGGATGTCAAAAGAAAGCTGGAGTAGCCATACTTATATCAGACAAACTAGACTTCAAATTAAAGGCTGTAACAAGAGATGAAGAAGGGCGTTATATAATCATTACAGGGTCTATCCATCAAGAAGAGCTAACAGTTATAAATGTCTATGCGTGGAATACGGTAGCCCCCAAATATATAAAACAATTACTCACCAACATAAGCAACCTTATTGATAAGAATGTGGTAATTGCAGGGGACTTTAACACACCACTTCAGAAATGGATAGATCATCTAGACACATGATCAATAAAGAAACAAGGGCCCAGAATGATACATTGGATCAGATGGACTTGACAGATATATTTAGAACTCTGCATCCCAAAGCAACAGAATATACTTTCTTCTCGAGTGCACATGGAACCTTCTCCGAGATAGATCACATTCTGGGTCACAAAACAGCCCTTCATAAGTATACAAGAATTGAGATCATACCATGCATACTTTCAGACCACAATGCTATGAAGCTTGAAATCAACCACAGGAAAAAGTCTGGAAAACCTCCAAAAGCGTGGAGGTTAAAGAACACACTACTAAAGAATGCATGGGTCAACCAGGCAATTAGAGAAGAAATTAAAAAATATATGGAAACAAACGAAAATGAAAATACAACAATCCAACACTTTGGGATGCAGCAAAGGCAGTCCTGAGAGGAAAATACATTGCAATCCAGGCCTATGTCAAGAAACAAGAAAAATCCCAAATACAAAATCTAACAGCACACCTAAAGAAAATAGAAGCAAAACAGCAAAGACAGCCTAAACCCAACAGAAGAAGAGAAATAATAAAGATCAGAGCAGAAATAAACAATATACAATCTAACAAAACTGGGTCAAGGAAACCAAGAGTTGGTTTTTTGAAAAAATAAACAAAATTGATAAACCTCTGGCCAGGCTTCTCAAAAAGAAAAGGGAGATGACCCAAATAGGTAAAATCATGAATGAAAATGGAATTATTACAACCAATCCCTCAGAGATACAAGCAATTATCAGGGAATAATATGAAAAATTATATGCCAACAAACTGTACAACCTGGAAGAAATGGACAAATTCCTAAACACCCACACTCTTCCAAAACTCAATCAGGAGGAAATAGAAAGCTTGAACAGACCCATAACCAGCAAAGAAATTGAATCAGTTATCAAAAATCTCCCAACAAATAAAAGTCCAGGACCAGATAGCTTCCCAGGGGAGTTCTACCAGATGTTTAAAGCAGAGATAATACCTATCCTTCTCAAGCTATTCCAAGAAATAGAAAGGGAAGGAAAACTTCCAGACTCATTCTATGAAGCCAGTATTACTTTGAATCCCAAACTATACAGAGACTCAGTAAAAAAAAGAGAACTACAGGCCAATATCCCTGATGAATATGGATGCAAAAATTCTCAATAAGATACTAGCAAATCGAATTCAACAGCATATAAAAAGAATTATTCACCATGATCAAGTGGGATTCATTCCTGGGATGCAGGGCTGGTTTAACATTCACAAATCAATCAACGTGATACATCACATTAATAAAAGAAAAGATAAGAACCATATGATCCTGTCAATCGATGCAGAAAAGGCATTTGACTAAATTCAGCAAACTTTCTGAATAAAAACCCTAGAGAAAGTCGGGATAGAAGGAACATACTTAAAGATCATAAAAGCCATTTATGAAAAGCCCACAACTAACATCATCCTCAATAGGAAAAAACAGAGCTTTCTCCCTGAGATCAGGAACACGACAGGGATGTCCACTCTCACCGCTGTTGTTTAACATAGTGTTGGAAGTTCTAGCATCAACAATCAGACAACAAGAGGAAATCAAAGGCATCAAAATTGGTAAAGATGAAGTTAAGCTTTCACTTTTTGCACATGACATGATACTATACATGGAAAATCTGATAGACTCCACCAAAAGTCTGCTAGAACTGATACATGAATTCAGCAAAGTTGCAGGATACAAAATCAATATACAGAAATTAGTTGCATTCTTATACACTAATAATGAAGCAACAGAAAGACAAATAAAGAAACTGATCCCATTCACAATTGCACCAAGAAGCATAAAATACGTAGGGATAAATCTAACCAAAGATGTAAAAGATCTGTATGCTGAAAACTATAGAAAGCTTATGAAGGAAATTGAAGAAGATATAAAGAAATGGAAAGACATTCCCTGCTCATGGATTGGAAGAATAAATATTGTCAAAATGTCAATACTACCCAAAGGTATCTACACATTCAATGCAAACCCAATCAAAATTGCACCAGCATTCTTCTCAAAGCTAGAACAAGCAATCCTAAAATTCATATGGAACCACAAAAGGCCCCGAATAGCCAAAGTAATTTTGAAGAAGACCAAAGCAGGAGGCTCACCATCCCAGACTTTAGCCTCTACTACAAAGCTGTCATCATCAAGACAGCATGGTATTGGCACAAAAACAGACACATAGACCAATGGAATAGAATAGAAACCCCAGAACTAGACCCACAAACGTATGGCCAACTCATCTTTGACAAAGCAGGAAAGAACATCCAATGGAAAAAAGACAGTCTCTTTAACAAATGGTGCTGGGAGAACTGGACACCAACATGCGGAAGATTGAAACTAGACCACTTTCTCACACCATTCACAAAAATAAACTCAAAATGGATAAAGGACCTGAATGTCAGACAGGAAACCATCAAAACCCTAGAGGAGAAAGCAGGAAAAGACCTCTCAGACCTCAGTCGTAGCAATTTCTTACTTGACACATCCCCAAAGGCAAGGGAATTAAAAGCAAAAATAAACTATTGGGGCATCAACAAGATAAAAACCTTCTGCACAGCAAAGGAAGAAACCAACAAAAGTAAAAGGCAACCAAAGGAATGGGAAAAAATATTTGCAAATGACATATCCGACAAAGGGCTAGTATCCAAAATCTATAAAGAGCTCACCAAACTCCACACCTGAAAAACAAATAACCCAGTGAAGAAATGGGCAGAAAACATGAATAGACACTTCTCTAAGGAAGACATCCAGATGGCCAACAGGCACATGAAAAGATGCTCAACGTCGCTCCTCATCAGAGAAATACAAATCAAAACCACACTCAGATATCACCTCAGGCCAGTCAGAGTTGCCAAAATGAACAAATCAGGAGACTATAGACGCTGGGGAGGATGTGGAGAAACGGGAACCCTCTTGCACTGTTGGTGGGAATGCAAAATGGTGCAGCCGCTCTGGAAAGCAGTGTGGAGGTTCCTCACAAAATTAAAAATAGACCTACCCTATGACCCAGCAATAGCACTGCTAGGAATTTACCCAAGGGATACAGGAGTACTGATGCATAGGGGCACTTGTACCCCAATGTTTATAGCAGCACTCTCAACAATAGCCAAATTATGGAAAGAGCCTAAATGTCCATCAACTGATGAATGGATAAAGAAATTGTGGTTTATATACACAATGGAGTACTACGTGGCATTGAGAAAGAACGAAATATGGCCCTTTGTAGCAACGTGGATGGAACTGGAGAGTGTGATGCTAAGTGAGATAAGCCATACAGAGAAAGACAGATACCATATGTTTTCACTCTTATGTGGATCCTGAGAAACTTAACAGAAACCCATGGGGGAGGGGTACAAAAAAAAAAGAGGTTAGAGTGGAAGAGAACCAAAGCATAAGAGACTCTTGAAAACTGAGAACAAACTGAGGGTTGATGCGGGGTGGAAGGGAGGGGTGATGGGTATTGAGGAAGGCACCTTTTGGGATGAGCACAGGGTGTTGTATGGAAGCCAATTTAACAATAAATTTCATATATTGAAAAAAAAGAAAATATACTTTAAGTTATTAACATGAACTTTTCCATTCATTAGCATCTTGCACACTGACAGTTCTAAATGCAATATAACAGCTTTTACTCATATACAGAATCACAAAGATCACAAAATCTGTATTTCATAGCTTGTGTATGCATATGTATTCCATTCTTACCAGAACAGGGAAACAATACACAAACCAACTGAAATGTTTTTGTTTTAGTTCTTTATACACACACAGTCAACCAACACCTTCTCCTTTTGCCTTACGCTGTATAAGAACTGAAAGGAGTTAAGGATTTCACTCCACTTCCCTTTCCTTCTGTGTCATCCTTTAAGTGGTTGATTCAAACAGCCAAGGGTTGTCCTTGGTTGCCACAGTGTTCCTTGTCCATCTTTCATAAAACGCCATTGCCTTCTTTATGCATTCAAAGCAAAACCTGTTTCAGGTGAACAGCTTGGCCCCCCAGTGCTGCTGGTGCCCACACTTAATCACAGACCTCATGTGCTTACCCTGTATTTGAACTGAGTCTTGCTGGACTCCTTTCCTATGGATTACCGCCTCACCAAATCCTATGCTCATGTGGTCTCCTGAGCACATACACAAATGAACGTATCTCCTCTACTCACATATTTGTTTTACTCTCTTAATAAGTTTATAAAACATAAATTCTGAGATAAAAGGTTTAATAATTTTAAGACAGTGACAGCAGAGCTTTAAACGAGGCCTGGGGCCCTCCTCAGTACAGGACCCTCCACACTTGCGTGTCTACCGGTCACCTGCCTGTGAATTCAACTCGGAATGTTCTAGTAATCCAAAAGGATTCAGGAATAATTTTATTTTGAAATTGCTGCAGTCTATAATTTTGACAACAAAAATTATTGGGAATCATTGTTAACAGCTCATTGTTATATAAATCAGGGAAACCTGAGCAGAAAACTAACAAGTAGTTATGAAATAGTGTGAGTTCTGGCCCTGGCCCTGAGCCTGGTAAGCAGTAGGCTCTCATAATGATGTATTTTAGAATTGTATTATTTAATTGAATCAAGTATCTTATCATGGCTCATTTTCATTCCTTATTATTTTTAAATTGTTGCATGTTTAAAAAATAACTCCCGCAGTCCTGTATCCCAGGTATAAATCTCACTTGTATGGTGAATAATTTTTTTAATGTATTGTTGGAGCAGTTGGCTAATATCTTGTTGAGGATTTTTGCATCCATGTTCATCAGGGAAATTGGTCTATAGTTCTCCTTTTTAGTGGGGTCTCTGTCTGGTTTTGGAATCATGGTAATGCTGGCTTCATAGAAAGAGTTTGGAAGTTTTCATTCCATTTCTATTTTTTGGAACAGATTCAAGAGAATAAGTGTTAACTCTTCCTTAAATGTTTGGTAGAATTCCCCTGGAAAGCCATCTGGCCTTGGGAGATTCCTTGGGAGATTTTCGATTACTAATTTGATTTCCTTACTGGTTATAGGTCTGTTCAAATTTTCTATTTCTTCCTGTTTCAGTTTCGGTAGTCTACATGTTTCTAGGAATTTGTCCATTTCTTCCAGATTGCCCATTTTATAGGCATATAATTGCTCATAATATTCTCTTATTATTGTTTTTATTTCTGCTGTGTTGTTTGTGATCTCTCCTCCTTCATTCTTGATTTTATTTATTTGGGCCCTTTCCTTTTTCTTTTTGATCAGACTGGCTAGTTGTTTATCACCTTTGTTAATTCTTTCAAAGAACCAGCTTCTGGTTTCATTGATCTGTTCTACGTTTTTTTTGGTTTCAATAGCATTACTTTCTGCTCTAATCTTTATTATTTCCTGTCTTCTGCTGGTTTTGGGCTTCATTTGCTGTTCTTTTTCCAGCTCCTTAAGGTGTAAGTTTAGGCTGTGTATCTGAGATCTTTCTTCCTTCTTTAGAAAGGCCTGGATTGCTATACTTTCCTTTTATGACTGCCTTTGCTGCGTCCCAGAGGTTTTGGGTTGTGGTGTTATCATTTTCATTGACCTTCATATACTTTTTAATTTCCTCTTTATCTGCTTGGTTAGTCCATTCATTCTTTAGTAGGATGTTCTTCAGTCTCCAAGTATTTGACCTTTCCAAATTTTTTCTGGTGGCTGATTTTGACGTTCATAGCGTTGTGGTCTGAAAATATGCACGGTATGATGTCTATCTTTTTGTACTTATTTAGGGCTGATTTGTTCCCCAGTATATTGTCTATTCTGGAGAACATTCCATGTTCACTAGAGAAGAATGTATATTCTGCTGCTTTAGGATGAAATATTCTGAATATATCTGTTAAGTCCATCTGGCCCAGTGTGTCATTCAAAGCCATTGTTTCCTTTTTGATTTTGTGATTAGATGATCTGTCCATTGCTGTGAGTGGGCTGTTGAAGTCTCCTACTATTATGGTATTACGATCGATGAGTTCTTTATGTTTGTGATTAATTGATTTGTATATTAGGGTGTTCCCACATCTGGCGCATAAATGTTTACAATTGTTAGGTCTTGTTGGTATATAGACCCTTGATTATGATATAATGCCCTTCTGCATCTCTTGATACAGTCTTTATTTTAAAGTCTAGATTGTCTGGTATAAGTATGGCTACTCCGGCTTTCTTTTGTTGACCATTAGCATGATAGATGGTTCTCCATCCCCTTATTTTCAATCTGAAGGTGTCTTTAGGTCTAAAGTGGGTCTCTTGTAAACAGCATATAGATGAATCTTGTTTTCTTATCCATTCTGTTACCCTATGTCTTTTGATCAAAGCATTGAGTACATTGACGTTTAGACTGAATACTGAAAGATATGACTTTATTGCCATTATGATGCTTGTAGAGTTGGAGTTTCTGGTGGTGTTCTGTGATCCTTTCTAATCTTTGTTGCTTTTGATATATATATATATATATATATATATATATATATATTTTTTTTTTTTTTTTTTTTTTTCATCTTTTCTCCCCTCAGAGTCCCCCTTCAAATTTCTTGCAGGGCTGGTTTAGTGGTCACAAACTCCTTTAATTTTTGTTTGTTGGGGAAATTTTTTATCCCTCCTTCTATTTTGAAGACAGCCTTGCTGGATAAAGAATTCTCGGCTGCATATTTTTCTCTTTCAGTACATTGGATATATCCCACCACTCCTTTCTGGCCTGGCAAGTTTCTGTGGATAGGTCTGCTGCAAACCTGATCTGCTTCCATTGTAGGTTAGGGATTTTTTTTCCCCTTGGTACTTTCATGATTCTCTCCTTGCCTGAGTATTTTGTGAATTTGACTATGGTATGCCTTGTTGATGGTCGGTTTTTGTTGAATCTAATGGGGGTCCTCTGTGCTTCCTGGATTTTGATGTCTGTGCCTTTCCCCAGGTTAAGAGAGTTTTTCACTATGGTTTGCTCACATAACCCTTCTACCCCTATTTCTCTCTCTTCCTCTTCTGGGACCCCTATGATTCTGATGTTGTTCCTTTTTAATTAGTCACTGATGTCTCTAATTCTTTAATCCTGCTCTTCGGCCTTCATGTCCCCCTTTTTTTCTGCTTCATTATTCTCTGTAAGTTTCTCTTCTATATTGCTGATTCTCTGTTTTGCCTCATCCATCCTTGCTGCCACTGAATCCTTTGGTGATTGCAGCTCAGTTATAGCATTTTTAATTTCATTCTGGCTATTTTTTCTTCTTTTATCTCTGCAGAAGAATTCTGATCTATTTTCGACTCCAGCTAGTATTCTTATTATCATGATTCTAAATTCTGGTTCAGACATCTTGCTTTTATCTGTGTTGGTTAAATCCGTGACTGTCATTTCTTCGTGCTCTTTCTTTTGGAGTGAATTCATTCATTTTGTCATTTTGAAGGGAGAAAAGGAATTAATGAGGTAGAAAAATTGAAATTAAAAAGAATTAATATAAAAAATATTAAAATTAAAAATTAACAACACGCCCACACAAAAAATTTGAATACATTATGCTAGATCCTAAGTGTGTTTTGGTCCCAGTGTTGAAAGTGGTTTGAAAAATTAGACAAAAAAAAGGGGGGGAGAAAAAGAAGGAAATTGTTTGAGTCTGAAAAAATGAATACACTGAAGTAGACTAAAATGAGATGATGGGGTAAAGTAGAATTTGAAAAAATATACACAAAAGTAAAGAATATAGTAGAAAAAATTAAAGAAAAATATTTTTAATAAAAATTAAAAATAAATATGAATTTTTTTCTTTTTCTGTATTTAAGAAAAAAGAAAAGAAAGATTAAAAAAGGAAATCTTTTGAAAATTTGAAAAAGTGAATACACTGTAGTAGACTAAAATAAAATGATGTAAGTAAAATAGAATTTGAAAAAAAATTTACACAAAAGTAAAAAATATAGGAATAAAAATTAAAAAATTATTTTTAATAAAAACTGAAAATAAAAATGAATTTTTTCTCTTTCTGTATTCAAGAAAAAGAAAATAATTCTAAAAGAAAAAAAGAAAAAAAAGAAATTGTAGAGATGGACCTGCTAACAGATTGAAGTAGGACTGAAATTGCTTCGTTTTCCCCTAGAAGTCAGTCTATGTAGCTCTTTATAGTCCATAAACTAAGCCAGCGGTGAGACTTGTATTCTTGAAGAGTTAAGTTGGCTCAGTTGGGCGGGGCTCAGTGTAGCAGCTCCACTCTCCACTAGATGGTGCTGCTAGCCTACTGTTGTGGATTGTTGGTCTGCTCCTAGGTGCACATGCGCATGTGCAGGAGCACTGAAAATGGCGCCACCCAGATACCCAGTCTGTTCTCCTGGATCAGCAATCACGCACTGGTCCTCCGTCTTCAGCTCTTGTCCACTCCTTGCTTTTTCACACTCCATGACCAGGCCCCAGGCAGTACCTCTCTCCCGAGTTTTGTCTCAGATGTGGCTGTTTTCCCCAGCCCCTTACTTCTGAAGGACTGTGGCTTTGATCCATTCTGCCCCTCTGTGGGAGGGTCTTACCAAGCAATGGCCTAATGAGCAATGGCCGAATGTGGGCTGCAGCCAGGAACGCCTGCTGGACCCTGCTGCTGCTGGTGCCCCAAGACTGCAGCCAGGTGCCAGCCCACCCCAGAAAAAGTTCGTGAGACAGTGTAGCAGCAGCATTTCAGGGATTATGGAAAATCACATCACACATCTGGTACCAGGCTTCACCCTTAATGACCTTGCCCCACAACCAGGGAATGTGGCCACCTTCTGGGGTCTGCTGGGACCAGGTGGCTTCAACAGTCTCTACCAAATGTCCTCCCAGCAGTGGAACTGCTTTTCCCTGTGTCACCTGAGAACCTCTCAGACCCCACTCTGTTCCTGGGGATTCGCCTTTCCCACCAGAGCACCACCAGGTATCAAGCTACAGAATTGCAGACTCTGCACTCCCCTTATTTACAGTGTTAATGGAATTTAAACCCTCTCCTTTCTCCTTTCTCCCTTTTTAGTTTAGTTCCTGTGGCTGTTTCCAATTTTCCACTTTCTCTCCAGCTGCTTTTAGGGAGGGATGCTTTTCCTGTATTCTTCCCCCCTCCCTAGTCTCTGTCCTCTCTCTACCCCCAATAGGGGTTCCCTACCTTTCATGGCTTCTTGCTCCCCAAATTCACCTCTGAGCGCCATGTACCTGCTGAATCTGTGGTGCAGGTTGTGCAGATTATTGTATTGATCCTCCAATCAGTTTTCTAGATGTGTAGGATAGTTTAGTGTTGGTATGGCTATATTTCATGGATGTGAGACACACAGAAAACTTCTGTGCTGTTCTGCCATCTTGGCTCTTCCTTCCTGAGGTAATTATTTTTGATGCTGTTATGTCACTACACTTATTTATTTCTTTTTCTCAATCTTGGGGAATTACATTTTGCTTTTTATTTTATTTTGTGTATTTAAATCATTCATAAATTTTCAATCCAAACCTTTAAGATATATTTAAAAGTCAATGTATGTGTAGAGAGAAATTTTCCTTCCTTTTCCTAGCTGAAAAGTATGTTAAGTGGTTATAACATAGCTTCTCCAAAAAGTCCTCCCTTTTCATTTTCCTGAAAGATAAAGCACTATCTACAGTAATGCTATCTATCCTATAACATGTGAGGAAGGACTCAGTGGGGAAAACTTACACAGCTCATATAAAGCAAGTCTAATTTTGTTGTTAGTGCCAGTGACCATATTGCAGTATGAATTGTCAACTAAATATTTATAACAGAGTTATGAAAATGTATTCTCAATTTGAAAAAAGATATCACTTTATCATTTTGCCATTATTCTTTCTGTTGCTTAAGCCCCATTATTACATCTAAAGTATTCTCTGTAATTATTAGCTATTGTTAACATGATGGGTTTCATTCTGGATAGCACTTTTGTTGTTTTCTTTAGGAAGGGTAAAAGTGTAGAGCATGTTAACCCAAAAGATGCCACTTTTATATATTGAATATTTTGAATTAAAGGCACTTGAGAAACAACAGATGAAAGAGCGACATTCTGACCTTTTTTTTTCTTCTTTTTTTAATTCCTGAAAACAGGAAATAAAATTCCCACATGAAAGTTACCCTCCTATACCAGAAGAAAGGAAGGGAGATACATTTTTTTTTCTTTTTAATCTTTACTCATTTTTCAGACAGAGACAGAGAGAGAGAGGGAGACAGAGACAGAGTGTGAGCAGGTGAGGGGCAGAGAGGGAGAGACAGTGACAGAGAATCTGAAGCAGGTCCAGGCTGCAGGCTCTGAGTTATCAGCACAGAGCCTGATGCAGCACTCAAACCCAGGAACCATCCGATCATAACCTGAGTCAAAGTTGGATGCTTAACTGATTGAGCCACCCAGGCACCCAGAAGGGAGACATTCTACCTGGAGATGGAGAGTCAAGGCTGAGAGGAACCCAAGGAACATGTCAAACTAATCATTATCTTCTTAATTACTTATCTTCCATTAACTTCCCTAATCCAAATCCCTTTGCTGTCATTCCTTCACAATTACTACTCTTTGTCCAACTTAGTATGTAAGTGATCACCTCTAACTGCTTATTTGGGGGTCTTTATTTTTCTTGTGAGTGCTCTCACTTAATATGAAAAATTTACTAAAAGTTGTATGCTTTTCTTCTATTGAACTGTTTTATGTCAGTCCCTGCAGAAGAAACTGAGATGATAGAGGAGAAATTATACCTTGTCTATGAAAGTGGTTATTAAATCAACTTTACTCTTTTTTTCCACACTGAAGTTTCTGTACTATCAGCTTTTTCCATTTGTTCTTTTTTTTTTTTTTTTTTTTTTGCTTGATTCACCTTGATGGACCTCCAATTTGTGGCTATTAGAATATTTAGACCCGTTTTAAACAGGAGAGCCCATATACCCATCTGTTGTCAATATTTCACAGGATTTTTTTTCTATGTTGGCTAAACCATTACTCTCATTGTTCAGCAGAATAGCCAAACGTATTTCAAAGCCTACACATAGAGAGGCCTGGGTGGTTCACTAGGTTATATGTCTGTGTCTTGATTTTGGCCCAGGTTGTGATCTCACATGAGTTTGAGCCCCGTATCGGGCATTGAACTGACAGTGTTGAGCCTGCTTGGGATTCTCTCTCTCCCTGTCTTTCTGCCCCTCCCCTACTCACTCTCTTCCTGTCTCTCTCAAAAAATAAATAAATAAACAAACAAAACTTACACATACGTTTCAAAGTGCAAATATGGAAATGGGCTATGGGTGCTAGCTTATATTGAATGAAAGTATTCTATTCAGTCTAATCATTTTTTGATAATATTGAGATAAATAAATTTGTAGCACAGATAAAGCTAAGGATCTATCACAGATTTCATGCACTTGGAAACAAAGAATATAGTATTATACATACAGTGTATCCAGCTTTTCACAGTTCATAGCATCCTAACAAAAAGACATTCCCTCTCAATTTATTTTGTAAAAGATTTCTACCTTCCTTTTGCTCTATCACCTGTAGGAAAAGTGTTCACATCACCTTGTTTTAAAGTATACAAATTCAAATACGTAAATTTGGTTATTTAGCTGAGAATTTCAGTCCTGTGAACAATAAGCTGAGCATGAGTATTTCATTTTCATTATGTTGGTAGACCGCAAGTCTGGAAATGATATTAAAAACAAAACTTCTTTCCATAAGCACACATTATGCATATAATTACTTAATAAGATTTTTAAGTGTCCTTCTCTACTAAGGCCTGTGCTAGCATTCCAAATCATACATACCAGCTCCCTTCACAACTTTCCTTCTCCTGCAATTTCTTCCACTTCAGACCTATCTTAGAAATCTTTGGGATTGAGTTGCATGGAAAAGGAAAAAATCAAGGGCACCTGTAGTTTGAGGGATGACTTTTATCTGACACCTACAGTACAATAATGTGCACAGCAGAATATCACAGTGAAAGGGAACCTCAAGTGCTCTCTATTTTCAAATTTACTTCCCTCTCTCTAAATTCCTGTATTTCTAGAATTCCTACTACAGTATGTAAATTTGTCTTCCAAAGTAACATTTTGGATGCTATATAAGGAAACTGACAAGTATCCAGTACCTTCCATCACACAAGATCATAATGATTATTTTAACTAATACAGAATTCTTATACATTGCTAAGCAATTTTCATACCTTAACTTGCTTAATTTTCACAACCAATCTTTTAAGGCATGCAAATTTATTAACACCATTTTACAAATAGGAACAATGCCAGTAATTGGTAGAGCTGAAATTTACACTGACATCATCAAGCTCCAGAGTCTGTGTTCTCATTCAGTCCACTCTATTGCCTCTTGGGTTCAGTTATTGACTCTTACTAAATTATGCAATACTGCATGAGCCATGGTACCCACTAAAGATCACTGTGTTATAGAGAATAGAAAACATGGATTAGAAGAATAAAATCAGTATTTGAGATTTGAGCCTGAAATGACTTTGTTCATTTGAATTGTTCTTTTTTGAATGCTATCTTTAAGAGACTCACATTGATGTACAATGTACATAAAGAAAAGTTCATAATGAAAAGTGTACATCTCAATGCATGTTCAAAAAAGGAACACATTTGTTTAAGCAACACCCAGATCAAGAAACAGAACATTATTAGCATGCCCAAAGCCGGCCTTGTGCTCCTTTCCAGTCACTAATCCCCTTTATTTTCTGATGCCCAGTAGCACAAACTAGTTTTTCCTGTTTTTGTTTATATAAAAAGAATCCTACAGTGTGTATTCTTATGTATTCTAGTTTCTTTTTTTTAACTTATTTTTTCCCCTCCCCTCTGGCAACTCCCAGTTTCTCCTCTGCATTAATGAGTCTGTTTCTGTTTTCTTTGTTCATTTGTTTTGTTTTCAAAATTCCACATTTAAGTAAAATCATATGGTATTTGTCTGTCTGACTTATTTTATTTAGAGTGATATCTTCTATATCCACCCAGTTTGTCAAAAACGGCAAGAGTTTAGTCTTTTCTCTTTCTTTTTTTTTTTTTTTTAATCTTTTTTTTCAACGTTTATTTATTTTTGGGACAGAGAGAGACAGAGCATGAACGGGGGAGGGACAGAGAGAGAGGGAGACACAGAATCGGAAACAGGCTCCAGGCTCTGAGCCATCAGCCCAGAGCCTGACACGGGGCTCGAACTCACGGACCGTGAGATCGTGACCTGGCTGAAGTCGGACGCTTAACCGACTGCGCCACCCAGGCGCCCCAAGAGTTTAGTCTTTTCTATGACCAAGTACTATTGCATTATGTATACATACCACACCTTTATCCATTCATCTGATGATGTACACTTATGTTGCTTTCATATCTTGGCTATTGTAAACAACACTGCAATGAACATGAGTGCATAACTCTTTTGGAACAATGTTTTCATGTTCTTTGAATAAATACCAACACCTGGAATTGCTGGATCAGATGGTATTTCTATTTTCAGTTTTTTGAGGAAACCCCATCCTGTTTTCCATAGTGGTTGCACTGATTTACATTCTTACCAAAGGTGCACGTTTCTCCACACCATCACCAACACTTGTTATTTCTTGTTCTTTGGTAATAGCCATTCTAACAAATGTGAGGTGATATCTCATTGTAGTTTTTACTTGCATTTTTTTTAAAATAATTATTGACATTGAGCATCTTTTCATGTGTTTGTTGGTCAACTGTGTATCTTCCTTAGAGAGATGTCTAGTCAGGTCCTCTGCCCATTTTTAAGTAGATTGTTGGTTTGATATTGAGTTGGTATGAGTTCTTTATATATTTTGGATATTAGTCCTTCAGCAAATATACCATTTACAAGTCTGCAATGGCTTCTGTGAACTTTCTTGTCCCCAGTTTTTTCATCTGTGAAATAGAAAAAAAAAAAAAAAAAAAAAACTACTCCAATAAAGTTTTAAGAGTGCAATGAAATGGTTAATGTGAAAAGACACTGAAACTGTAAAGAATTACTATGTAAGGCACATTTTTTTCCTACAACATAGCTCATTTAAGTATTAGAGTATTTAATTATTAGAGTATTCTTCTGAATACTGACATCTACCCACCTAATATCATGTGCCCACTAAAGTTTTTCCTTTTTGGTCTTTTTTTAAATTTTTTTTAACGTTTATTTATTTTTGAGACAGAGAGAGACAGAGCATGAACGGGGGAGGGTCAGAGAGAGGGAGACACAGAATCTGAAACAGGCTCCAGGCTCTGAGCTGTCAGCACAGAGCCCGACGTGGGGCTCGAACTCACGGACTGTGAGGTCATGACCTGAGCCAAAGTCGGCCACTTAACCGACTGAACCACCCAGGCGCCCCTCCTTTTTGGTCTTAAGGGTTCAGGTTTTTCAATACACTTTCTAAATCTTTCATCTTCCTCTTGTTAAATTCAGATTTGAATACTGCTCCAGATTATTCAACATTGTTTTCAAATTTTACATAATCCTCTGGATAACTCCAGTTTGAAAACAGTGCTATGTTAAAAATATACCAAGAAAAAAACCTGGTGTGACCAGTGCATATATATTCCTAGGTTTTCTGAAGACCTGTTTTCTCAGTTATTCTAGGTATGTACATATGTCTACTACTAAAGACTTTTTTTTCTTTCATTTTTTTCTTTTTACTTTTTTATTGGCCTCCACACATCATTAATGCTAGATTTGAATGTATTCAAAGATCTTTATATCTTTGCTGTAAATCTAGAAAGGTGTTTGACCACACATATAGGCAGATTTAAAAAGAAGTCTCACATCAGTCAAATGATTAAACTGTGGATTTGGAAACAAAAACAAAGAGAAAGTCAGTGTGTGTGTGTGTGTGTGTGTGCGCGCCTATACATTATAATCTTAAATTTGTACTCACTAATATAACTTGTAGAAATATGAATAGCTGAAATGTTCTTTGCATCAACCACTGAGATCACTGCTTCTAATCCAGCCCCTTCCACACACTTATAAAAGTAATAATGTTTAAGAGTTTTCTACTGCCTTACAGACCATTTTTTAAGAACATGGACAGTAGTAAAATCTCAGAAATGGTCATTTGAAAATATGGGCAGCAGTGAATGAATTAAGAAGAGAATGCAAAGAAAAAAATTATCCTATGAAAACTAACTCTATATGTATTTATTGTAAGCTAATTGGAAGATGCCACTTTAGTTGATATTAAAAGTTCAAGCTAATCTAATTCGGTACTTCTACAAATATACATGTTTCTTCTCAAAATAAACAGTTGAGGGGAGGATCTTTATGACCATTGGAATAAACAAAGCTCACCCTGGGTACCTGATTGCAGATTGCCCTAAATTACAAAATGACAAAATCCTAATAGAAATTCTCTTTAAAGAGATAGTTATAGAGCAAGTTTAAAGAACCTAGATGTATTTAATCTATTTTTTTTTTTTCTTTTGGACAGAGTCTCCTGAGTCTGAGACTCGGTCACTTATAGTATCTCCTTCAATAATACCAGCCTGACATATTCAGAAACCTGTTAAATTTTATCTCTTATAATATGAATTATGCTCTTTTTAAATTGAAGTATAGTTACCACACCATGTTACATTAGTTTCAAGTGTACAACATCCGTTATAAGATGAAGTAATTGCACTCTTTAAGGAGTAACTGTGTGCGTGTGTACGTGTGTGTGTGTGTGTGTGTACACAAAATTGTGGTAAATTATCTCTTTGACTCAAGGTGAGACTTGGCTTTTTGACTAAGAAAAACTTCTTAATGCTAACATGATATAATTTTATTTTATCTTTTTTAGTACTGTCCATCAAATATAATCCTTGGAGGCAATCTTAGATCCTAAAGAATTATTTTATTTCTTTCTTCTTTCTATTTTCTTTCTTATGCAGGAAAATGGCACAACTTTCTTCCCATCCCCTGTAAGTGTCATAGCACTATCATTGGCAGCTGCTTAGTCATTTAATTAATGGAGCAGAAAGATGGTACAACAAGCCTGTAGTGTGGTTAAGACCAGGAATATGATGAGAGTACCCTAGAAAACACACTTGTTTTAAGTCAAGATTCTAGACTGAAGTTCAACAATTTCAGACACTTTTGACAATCAAAGAGAATCTTGATGTTTTCTTCTTGGACATATAAGTGCTCTCTGTCATCACAGAAAGCAGCTTTTGCAAAGCAGATCTGTCTGTGGAAAACATCTCAGTAAGAAAAGTAAAGATCAAGTAGGTTCAATTTAAAATGATATTCACATAAAATATTTAAAAAGATGAATGGATATACATTAAATAGAAGTACTATATGAATATGAACCTAACAGAAATAAAAAAAAATTAAAAGGTAAAGCAATTATTGGGGGCATTCCAACATCTGAGGAGAGTAAAGTATATGCTTTATAAAATCTTTTTCGGTCTCAGATATTAATGATTTGATTCATTAATTCACATTAATATGAATATTTTTGAGATGGAATTTTTAATCCCAGGGGATGTTTTTCATGAGTATTTTACTCACTTTTCAGATTGGATTTCAATTCCACAATTTATTGGTTATATAGATGTGGACTTACGCAGATTATAAAACCCTAGTGCTTCCATTTCATTATATGTAAATTGAGAATAAGGGTACTATCCTCAAATTGTTTGATATCATTTTTTTTATTTTTTTAAGTTTATTTTTGACAGAGACAGAGTGCGAGCATGAGCTGGGGAGGTGCAGAGAGAGAGAGGGAGACACAGAATCCGAAGTAGGCTCCAGGCTCCAAGCTGTCAGCACAGAGCCTGAGGTGGGGCTCAAACTCACGAACTGTGAGATCATGACCTGGGCTGAAGTCAGATGCTTAACTGACTGAGCCACCTAGGCACCCCAATTGTTTTGATATTATTAAAGAGATAATCCATATAAGGAATTCAGAAAATACTTTCCTCATGAGTGTTCAATAAGTAAGTTATTATTATGGTAAATGTATTATCCATATTTATGACCATAAATATGGTGGCAACAGTTTGTATAAATTTATGATGTGCAATTTGTGATTTTCAGAAGCTCAAATGGTGTGACTCTTGACTTTGTTTTTGAGCAGCGTTTGTGATATGAGAGTTTTAGGTTTAAGCTTCTAAATTATACAAGCTTTAGATGATCGTTTACATGAGGTTAAGTGTAAGTGGGTTAAAAATCATGTGAGATATATATCATGGCTTTGGGAAGTAGAAAAAGGAAACAGAAAGTTTCCCAGTGCTATCAATTCCCACCCTTGCAATAATCCAGTTAGGTGGCAAAGAGAGAGGAAGAGAAAGGCAACAGGAGCTCTCTATTATCAACTTCATCGTATCAAAACAAGCAAGCACAACACGAAATGAAAGTCCTTTCTTAGAGCAAACATTTTCCCCTGTGTGTTTACTATAAAGAAATATGTTATTATCACCCAATAAATAATAAAAACTAAAACTTAACAAATGGATGAGGTTATAGGCTAAAATACCATTAATAGAACGTCTCTGTTGAAAGGAAGAAAAAGTAACTTCATGCCAACAGATACTGATCTGAATAAAAGATTCACTGAAGCAGAGATAGGGCAAGAGATAGAGAGTTTGCAGATCCCATTGGGCATCACTCGAGGGAACATTTGGGCTATATGCCAGTTCTCTTTGAAGATTTCCTTTCAGGCAAGTACCAGATGGATTGTGTATTAGAAAAGATTTTGTCTGGAGCATTTCCAGATGTCATTATACAGATACTGTCTTGTGAGTCTTTACTGCAGCAATCTAGGTTGACTCCTTTATGAAACCTAAGCAAGAATGTATTATTTCTTAGTGAAATAGAATATAATGTGAATATATTGTTGCTGGCAGGCCAGGAGGTTTTGTTGGTGGTGGTGGTGGCGTTTGTTTGTTTGTTTGTTTGTTTTGGTTCTTTCAAACAGATATTTTGTAAGTTGTAAATACGTATTTAATAGTTCAGTATCCACTTCTAACTGAAAGAATAAATATCCTTGATAAAACATCACTTGCAATAGAAATCTATATTTATTGCCTGGAAAGTGACAGAGCCAAATGGCATTGATTCTGGCATAATGTATGATAGCCCTCATCCATCTGTTAGAGACTTGATGCAGCGTTCAATTTGTTCTTTGCCTGGAGTAGTACAAGACATTCCCTCACTGTAGACAGAGAGTCTTTATATTGTTGATGTGATTAAAGAACAATCAAGGTCTATTTTAGAAGCTTTATTTCCAACATAGTATACAAAGAAAGCTTTCACCTCATTTTTTTTTTTTCTGATCAAAATTTTGTCTTCATATTTTTTTTTGTTTCAGTTCTTGCAAATCTATCACAAGACAGTTTTATAAATTATACCTTTTGAGACTCCTAACTGAGTTTAAGTAAAGGACATATGTATAATAATCTAAAACCTAGCACTAAGTGCAATGTAACTCTTTTTTTAATTACCAATAAATATTTATGATAGAATATTACAATGCAGCTTGAACACTGTTTTAAGATCTCTGCCTTGCAAACCAGGCAGTATTATATGCTTTATATAATTGACACAATTTTGTAGGTTTGAGGATTGTTTCAAATGCATCTAAATTTGCTGATAGATTTTTTTCAAGACTAAAAATAAAAGCTATTAAACCTGTAGTGTAATGCCAGGACAATGTTAAACAATTAAAAATTTTATACTGCTTTAGGGGCACCTGGGTAGCTCAGTCAGTTAAGTGTGCGACTTTGGCTCAAGTCATGATCTCACAGTTATCTCACAGTTCATGGTTTGAGCCCCACATCAGGCTCTGTGCTGAAAGCTCAGAGCTTGGACCCTGCTTCAGCTTCTGTGTCTTCCTCACTCTCTGCCCCTCCCCTACTCATGCTCTGTCTCTTTCTGTCTCTCAAGCATAATAAATAAACTTTAGAAAATTTAAATTTATACTGCTTTAATAATTTTATGGCCATTAGTATAATACACTAGACATCTGAAGCGTAGATTGTTCTTCAGTTTAAATAGATTCACATAAAGCAGAAAGAATTTTGTTCTTCTGAGTCAAAAAAAATGAAGAGCTTTCCATTAAAAGGATTATAATATAAAAATGCCTGCGATGTATGCTTTACTTCTGGACGAGGGGAAGGGTCTTTGTAGATAAATAAGTGATTGAATACATTCTTATAAGTCCCTCTTTCTTTCCATACAATGTTAGGTCTTACTTAAAGGACATTTAAAAAATACATTTGTACCTAAAAAAGTAATTTGGCATAAAAATAAAAAGCAAAGATAAACATCCTCACACTATGTTGAATACTCAATGATTCCAACTGATTATATCTGAGGCAAACCAACTGTGAAGCAGGGACTTTTACTTAAAAGATATCTACACAAGTATGTCACAGTTTTAGAAAATGTGGCAGAGATTTTAATTTTGTATTAGTGGGTAGCCTATTGACATCAATAAAATGCTTTGCAGAAAACGAAAACAGAACCATGGTTACCATCAAGGACAAATAATGGAATATAACTATTGTTTCCCAGGTACCACACTATCCATATCTGCAAGCTTGATAGTGACTAGCTCGTGCTATCCTTTGAAGCATTATTTAATAACTGATCAGAAATCTTTGATATCAGTTGTGTTCCTGGTGATATGTGGTGTAAGGGGTTAAAGGACAGTTTGTGGAAAACACCTGAAGGAATTTTAAGACAGAAGATGAAGACAATTGACCTACTAAGCCTTAAATTGAATGGAAACAGAAGCCGAGTTAATAATTATCAAGAAATTATAAACCCACTTATGGATGGGAATTTGAACTATTTCATATTTTGTTACATATGTAGAGACCTTTAACCAAAATAGTTGATTATTCACTGGACTCTAATATTTTCTATATGGCATAATGATAGAAAATACTATCTTCTGGATTAAGGATTGGGTTTATGACATTGATAACACTGATTGCCAAAAAGTCCAAGATTATTGATAGAGCAGTTATCAACTTGTGATATGGTTAGAAAAGTAGAATTATATGTTTAACTAAAATAAAGACAATAATTTAGCCTCCAGACCTTACATGGATGACTTCATTTCAAAAATTTGAACACTAGGGCACCTGGGTGGCTCCATCAGACAAACATCCAACTTTTGATTTCTGATCAGGTCATGATCTTGAGGTTCATGAGTTTGAGTCCTACATTAGACTCTGTGCTGACAGTGCAGATCGTGCTTGAGATTCCCTTTCTCTCTCTCTCTCTCTCTCTCTGCCCCACCCCCAATCTTGCTTTCTCAAAATAAATAAACTTTAAACAATTTTGAACACCATAAATTATGTAATAAATTTTTAATACATAAGTTAATGAAAACAGGACAAAATATATCCAGAAATTACTTTGGGCTATTTTATGACCTTTCAAGTTGAAAAAAACAAAACAAAACAAAAAAAAACAGATTATCATGGGTATATGTCAGTATTTTTAAGTAGTTTCTGATGTTCAGAAATTCATAGAAATTTGAACTTTCCAGAGAAAGTCACTCGTTAAATGTAATTTAGATTTGAAACATATATAGTGCATATGAAGAAAATAACATTTTTAAACTGGATGAATTCATACGTTTAGATTAATATTGAGAAAAGATACTCCAATTTTTAAGTGCTTGGAGATAAAACTAAAGCAGAATACCATGTTTTATCTAACAACAGACTATACAATCTTGGACACAAACTTTAGTGAGGAAAAAGGGGTGATTAGGAAAGACAATTTGGGGGACCCTGGGGGGCTCAGTCGGTTAAGCTTCTGACTTCCGCTCAGGTCATCTCAAGTCATGACCTTAGGTCTCTTAAGATCGAGCCCCATATCAGGCTCTATGCCAACAGCTCAGCGCCTGGAATCTGCTTCAGATTCTGTGTCTCCCTCTCTCTCTGCCCTTCCCCTGCTCATGCTCTGTCTCTCTCTCAAAAATAAATATTAAAAAAAATTTTTTTAAAGACTTATTTTTTTTTTTTTGGAAAAGGTGGGTTTGGCAACAATGACTACTGCTGCTGAGCTTCAACTTCACTCATCTGAGTGATTTAGTTCGAGAAGTATTTGTCTTAGGCTCTTCTCTGTCACCTGGAATCAGAGCAACTTTACTGTTTGGGGAAATGCAACCTAAAAACACAATAGTTATTTTGAAACCTCTCAAGATGCTGGGAGCATGGGTAACACAGGCATCACTTGTTCAAATTTATGATGATCTCACTAAGATCTTGTACTTTGCAAAACCAAACATGAATAGGATTGGTACCCTTATAAGAGAGAACCCAGTTAGCTCCCCCAACTGCAGTCAAGTAAGGACAGCCAAAACAGAGCCATCTATGAACTAGGAAGTGAGTCCTCACCAGACACCGAGTCTGTTGGTTCCTTGATCAGGACTTCTAGCCCCCAGAACTATGAGAAATCAATTTCTGTTGTTTGTAAGACACTCAGGGTATAGTATTCTGTCAAGCAACCCAAAAGGACCAACATATTATTTATATTAATCATAACCTACATGAAATATTAAGTTTTGGGTTTTTTGTTGTTGTTGTTGTTGTTGTTATGTAGTTTCATGTGAAAACAAAAAAAAAAAACAACAAGCTCCTTTATCTTCAAGAGTCCATATTTGAATTCTTTCAATTAAAGGCAATTCTTTAAAAATGAAAAAAAAATTGACCTTCAGAATTGAGCATATATTCTCAAGAAGGCATATACATATTAAATGATAATTTTGTGTCCATTATTCCTAAACATATTTTGTACATCAGCTTTTTTGAGTAATTATCTAGGTTATTTTTTCAAATAAGTGGTGACTACTTAGTAGGTTTTATATTTTCTTCAACATGCCTTCATTGCTTGAATTTTTTTTTTTTTTTTTGCAATTCCACTCATAATCTATCTACAACCCATTCTCTGAATATCTTCATTGGTGCTCACAATTCTCTGGTGCTATATTTAAGGTGTGTGTGTGTGTGTGTGTGTGTGTGTGTGTGTGTGTATGTATTTAATAGCCAAAATCATTTGGAAATCATGCTAGAGGATTAGGCAGTTGATCATGACTAACCACCATGACTAACAAAGGCATAATTTAATGAGATTGTTTGTCTTACTTGGTATAGAAACTATTTTTCACAGTCTAAAAGTATCACAATTACATACCCATTGGATAAAGTGTGCAGGCCTGAAATTTGACTACCAGAAACTATACAATAAGTAGTAGCTGTGTAACTTCAGATACATCTGTCTAATTGCCATTCTTATGACTGACTACACTTCACATGCAATTGTGTTTCCAGTGATTTATATGATTAGTTTTAAGGGAAATAAATAATGTAACCTTATTTGTATATATGAAATTTATATATTCCTATTTTGATTTTACTTTTATTATACTGTTTTGACAATTTACGACAAGATAAAGAGCCCATTTCTAGACCGGGATTCACATGAGTAAAGGAAATAGAATGTAGAATGGACTAGTTTTTAGTTCCAAAAGTGGAATTAACATTTTCTCTCACCATTTAACCCACACCTAGCTCAAGCCCTCTTATTTCTATGAAGTCAGAAAAAATGTAGTTGTAAGCTGAATGTTCACTTAGTTCAAAATTTTCCCAATTTTAGGTGATTTGTGAAAAAAAAAACCTCATAATTACTTTGAACATAATTGCATCTGTATTAAAAAAAAAAAAAAAAAAACAACGTACTTTTGAACATTTTGTCCAGGCTTTGTCTCTAGTTTCTTAACTACATTTGTTAAGTTGCTGAAAACTTTTATATCTCTTACATACACACCCCTCCCTAAAATAAATATTCTCTTTTAGTGGTATTTGCTTAGTTGTTTATAAAGTCACCAAGTTTCAGAGGTCAGAGAAACTATAGGGATGATTTTATCCAACCTTTCACTACATCATTTCATGATGAGTAAATGGAAACCCAGAACCAAGAGGTGACTTATATATATCCAAAATTCTTAGCCTACCAGTAGGCTAAGTTATGATATATGATAAGTTATAATATGTAATATATAATTAATATATAATTATCTTAATTGAATATGTCAAACTAAGTTTTAGAGTGTGAATTCTATATATGGAAAATATATATATATTTTGGCACAAAATACAGGACTTCTTGTTATCTCCTCACTGACTCCTCTCAACACCGATAAAGAAAAAAAAATTGTTCTGGCACTTGTTAAAGACATAAAGAAGGCTTTACTTAAGACAATTATAGTCAAGGTCATAACTATTGCAATGGGGGAAAGAGATTGTGCTCAACTCTAAATACAGCACAGATAGCTGGAGATTTCTATTTAATAAACAGAGTATAGTAGTCAGTGGATAGAAAATTGGTAAGGGGAAAAATTGAGGGTAGGTAATTCTTGCTAAATTGGTCTGACAGGATTCTTGGTAAAGGCAGACCAAGGATTTATCATTAAAGGTGGGAGATGAGAAACTTGATGAGGTATCACAGGTGATCAGATATCAAGGGTGGGGGATGACCCACTACGATTCTTTTCTAAGCTGGGGATGGGCAGCCCAAAGACAGGACAGGAAGCCAAAGTTGAAGCCTAGTCAGAAAGAGTGTTCTAAGTGTGTGTGGGTGGCCCAGTCAGTTAAGCATCTGACTCTTGGATTTTGGATCAGGTCATGATCTCACTGTTCTTGGTTGGGATGGAGCCCCGTTTCTGGCTCTGCACTGTCAGGGCTTGGGATTCTCTCTTTTCCACTCTCTCCCTTTCTCTCAAAATAAATAAATAATCATTAAAAAAATAGTGTTCTGAGGAACATCATTAAAATTTAATAACAGAGTCTGTCACCACTCCATGACCTATGTTTAAGAGTTAGTATACTTTTCATTATATTTAGGTAATATCAGAAAAATGCAACCATATACCTGTGGGAAATCTCACATATATTCTTTTATTCAATGTCTTTATTTTATAGACTTATATATGCTGATAAACAAATGAACAACTTACAAATTGAATCCAGGGTAGAATCAAGTTCCTCTGACACTAAACTCACATTTTAGTTTGCTTTATTTTTTTCTCCTCACATAGATATTATCTTTTTTTTTTTCAAATACGATAATTTTTCCTTTCTAAACAGAGAGTAAATCTTAATAGGGTTTATTCTACCAGGAAAAAATGAAACAATATCTTCTTTAACTTCAAAATGATATTAAGAAACTGTTAACTCACTGTGAAGTCTTTCTGAAGTTCATATTAAATGATTCCTTGGGAGCTCTTAGAAATTATGATCCAAATCTTATAACTAAAGTTTTATTTTTGGCTATGTAGATAGGCCCTAGGACACATTGTGTATTTAAATGCAAGTTCAAAAAGAAAAGAAAGATGAAGAAGAAAGAGAAGGAAAAGTAGGAGGACAGAGAGAAAAGAAAATAAAGAGAATATACAATAGAGGGGAAACTTTGATTTAGCTGGATTATCTAAGTGCCAAGCTTCATTAACTTTAAACTCTTCATGTCAAAATAATATGTTAGCAAGAAAATTTAATAAAATATTCTTTTGGAATCTGTCCATTTTAGTTTACTATTCAATATAACACTTTAAAAGTGTCACAATATATTATGCTTTACATGATGTAATAGACACATAATTACCAGCAAGTTCATACATATCTTTTGGGATTGACTAAACAATTCAATATTAAAGATCAAAGGAGAAAATGTTTTTAAATAAAAGAATATTTCAGTAAATATTTGTTGAATTATTTCCCTTACTGGTACAGGAGACTGAACACTTGGGTCATTCTATTTTCTTCAACTCAAAGAAAATTAAACTTTTGTTCATGATAAAATGTGTATTTAAAACATTTATTAAATACACTATATTCATGTAAAACGTTCCTTCCAACATTCTTTTTGTAGATTTACCCTGTTGAATTATTTTTACTCACTCATTAAAACCACAAAGGATCGTTTGCAGAAGTAATACATTGCTGTTGTTACTATTGTTGGCAATGGGAATGAAAATTACAGGGTTAAATTTCATTAATTAGCAATAATTATTTATTTCAAAATTGTTACAGCTGAAGCAAGGATCTCCAGTTCTTTATTATTTAGAAGATACCTTCCCAATGCTGTTATTCACCATTTGGGAAAGATATATATATATATATATATATATATATATATATAGAGAGAGAGAGAGAGAGAGAGAGAGAGAGAGAGGTATAATAATATTTAATGGAGATTATATATTTATATGTGTGTGTATATACATATATATATAATTTTGATAATCTTTATAACAGTCACAAAATGTTTATCTCTAATTAAAAAGATAATCCAATTACCAGCATGTTATTGAAAAAAATAGCCTTGTAGTTTCTTAAACTCTAGTAAAATCTTTGATACTAAAGGTAACATAAGTCCTTTATCTGAAATAACATTGAAATCAAAAGGAACCACTTGTATGGACAGAATCTATTGTGTATTTAATCTAAAATGCTTTCTGGCTGGGGCACCTAGGTGGCTCAGTCAGTTAAGCGTCAGACTTCAGCTCAGGTCCTAATCTTGCAAATTGAGAATTCAAGCTCCACGTCAGTCTCTGTGCTGACAGTTCAGAGCCTGGAGCTTGCTTCAGATTCTCTGTCTCCCTCTCTCTCTGGCCCTCCCCTGCTCATGCTCCATCTCTGTCTCAAAAATAAATAAAAACATTTACAATAATAAAGAAAATTTAAAAAAGTTAAGATGCTTTCCGACTAGAAAGCAAGAACAAATAACAAAACTTAATATAGAAATAACACACAATCTAGCAGTACTGTGATATTAAAATTTGGTTGGGTTTTTTTGTTGTTGTTTATTTGTTTTGGTTGTTTTTCTGTTTTTTGTTTTTTGTTTTTTCTCATTGGGCCTCTCACTGGGCCAACTAAGGCTTTGTGCCTATTTTATTTCTAAGGGAAAAATTACTGCAATTACAGTAGCTTAAATACCTTAATTAAAATATTTTAATTCTGGGGCACCTGGGTGGCCCAGTCGGGTAGGCTGCTGACTATTGATTTTGGCTCAGGTAGTGAGATCCAGTCTCATGTTGAGCTGAGTGTGGAGCCTGCTGAAGGTTGTGTTGAGGGAGTCCACACGACTATTCTCAGGCTTGATCATTCAGTAGAAGGATTCATAGAACACAGAAGCTATCGTAATACAGAAGTAATGCAATGTATTGCAGTTAAAGGATACAAATTCAAAATCAGCAAAGAGAAAGGGTTCAGGGAGGCACAGTCCAGGAAAAGCAGTCTCAAGCTTCCAGCTATCCCTTCCCATTGGAATCCTTCGAGGATGCACTTAATTCTCCCAGCAACACTGTGTAAGAACACATGCAAAGTGTTGCCAACCTGGGAGGGTACTGAGGTGGGTCAGTTGGTTGAGTGCCTTCAGCTCAGGTCATGATCTCACGGATGATGAGTTCAAGCCCCACATTGGGCTCTGTGCTGACAGTGCAGCTTCAGACACTCTGTCCCCCTCTCTCTCTGCCCTCCTCTGCTTATGCATGTTCCCCTTCTCTCTCTCTCGCTCTCTATCTCTCTCAAAAATAAATAAACATTAAAAAACAATGTTGCCAACCTGGGGAGCTCACCCAAGCTTTGGTGTCATAGGGGCAGTGAGTGCCCAGGTGACTGACCTCAGCTACTCAGAATGCATCCTCCACTCTCCATGACAGGCAATCATGATCTATCACATTGTAGGGTATACTTGTATCTTCATACAGCATGGCTACTTATCAGGCAGAGTATTCCAAGGTCTCAGAAGTTATTTCCTAGGAACTGACTGAAGGCCCTTCTTTGAAATATGAAGGGTATAAGCAACCAGTCCTGCTGAGTTAACACTTTTCTGACCAGTGAGCCAAACACTGACAAGGGAGATGGGTGTCATAGCTAGGCTAAACTAATCAGGGCCCACTCCTGGACTTGAGGTATTTTCTTAAAATTGTATTTGTTTAACCAAGGGCAGAAGGATGGAATGGGTATTAGGTCCCAGTTACAACAGGGAAATTTCCCCACTTGTTGGCACTGTATAGTCAAACATAAAAGTGAAAGGAGTAAAGAAACTGATTAGGAAAAAAAATGTCAGTGAATAAATATGCCAATGAATGGAAATAATATTTTCTTTTTTTTTAAAGATTTTTTAACGTTTATTTATTTTTGAGACAGAGAGAGACAGAGCATGAACAGGGGAGGGGCAGAGAGAGAGGGAGACACAGAATCTGAAGCAGGCTCCAGGCTCCGAGCGGTCAGCCCAGAGCCTGACGCGGGGCTCGAATTCACGGACCGCGAGATCGTGACCTGAGCCGAAGTCGGCCGCTTAACTGACTGCGCCACCCAGGCGCCCCTGGAAATAATATTTTCAAGTGTCTTAAATACAAATTAGCTGGGGCGCCTGGGTGGCGCAGTCGGTTAAGTGTCCGACTTCAGCCAGGTCACGATCTCGCGGTCCGTGAGTTCGAGCCCCGCGTCAGGCTCTGGGCTGATGGCTCGGAGCCTGGAGCCTGTTTCCGATTCTGTGTCTCCCTCTCTCTCTGCCCCTCCCCTGTTCATGCTCTGTCTCTCTCTGTCCCAAAAAAAATAAATAAATAAATAAATAAAAATACAAATTAGCTATTTCCCTATTTGGAGAAGCTAAATGACTATTCATTAGAATATTATTTGCTCTTTTTCAAGATCGTGAAAATAGTAAATACATTATATGTAATTTTTAAAATATAGAATTACAGTATCAAAGCAAATCTAACTTTGAGTATATAAGTAAATCATTAACTCACAATGTAGTCAATTAATGACTTTTTATGAATTACAAATGTTATACTAGCTGCTTTAAGAGCAAAGTTTATATAAGCATGCCTTGGAGATACTGTGGATGTGGCTCCAGGTAACCTCAATTAAGTAAATATCACAATATAAACCTTAGGTTTACACTATACAAAAGTGTGTAATACCATTATGTCTAAAAAACAACGTACATACCTCAATTAAAACAAAGTTAATGCTGGGGCACCTGGATGGCACAGTCGGTTATGCTTCTGACTCATGATTTTGGCTCAGGTAGTGAGATCTAACCAGCTTAAGACCGTCTCTCTTCATCTCCTTTTGCCCCTCTCTCGCATGTGCACTCTCTTTTTTCTCTCTCTCAAAAAAACAAAAACAACAACAAAACAAAAGACACCTTTAATGTTAAAAAATGCTAAACCTCATCTGAGCTTTTAGTGAGTTCCAATCTTTTTGCTGACAGAGGATCTTGCCTGCATGTTGATGGTTTCTGACTAATCAGAGTGGTGGTTGCTTAAGGTTGGAATGACTGTGGCAATTTCTTATAAGATAACAATGACCAATTAACTTTTCCTTTCATGAATGATTTCTCTGTAGCATGTGATGCTGTTTAAACAGCATTTTGCCTACAGTCGAACTTCTTTCAAAATCGGTCAGTCTTAAATCCTGTCACTGCTCTATCAACTGAATTTATGTAATGGTCCAAATTCTTTGTCATTTCAACAGTCCTCACAGCATCTTCACTAGGATGCTCAATAATCCACTTTTTTTTTTTTTTTTTTGCTCATCCATAAGAAGCAACTCCTTATTCGTTAATATTTTATCAGAGATTGCTACAATCCAGTCACAGCCTCAGGCTCTAATTCTGATTCTCTTGCTATTTCCACCACATCTGCAGTGACCTCCCCACTGAAGTCAAAGTTTAAACTGTAAAAAAAAACCAGTATCTACAAAGTGCAATAAACAAAGTGAAATACAATTTAACACAAGGTATGCCTGTATCCCAAAGCACCTTGGGGTTTAGGAAAATCACAGTTATTGAATCTCTTTTCCGTTAAATAATAGATGAGGGACCTTGGGTAACTTACTTAATCTCTCCAGTTCTCAAATTTATCATCTCTAAAATGAGATGATGAATCATGCCCCTCCCCTGCTCATGTTCTGTCTCTCTCTGTCTCTCAAAAATGCATAAACATTAAAACATTTTAAAATCAGATGACGTTTCATACACTGCCAAATTTGTATAAGCAATAAACAAAGAAATAAATAAATAGGGATTTGCCAAATAATGTAGTACTTTTTCAAAATTGTGTTTAGAATGACTGCAATCGGTCTTAAGACATAACTATTACAGACCAAATGCTTAATGTCACGTTTAGGTAAGGCTCAGAGGTCTCAGCCATTAAACTTTTAGGGGCTGCTATTCACCTACTTTTGTTTTCTTGGGGAAATATATATTTCTTTCTTTATTTGATTATACGAAATGTATGAATTATTTATTATGGCACAAGAAAGCCCTAGATTTGAGCTAAAATCCAAAATATCAAATCATTTTTATTTTTTAAAAGTTTTTAATGTTTATTTATTTTTGAGAGAAAGAGAGAGAGAGAGAGAGAGAGAGAGAGAGAGAGAGAAAGCAGGGCAGGGACAGAGAAAGAGAGGGACAGAAATTCCAAAGCAGGCTCCACATGCTGAGAGCAGAGACCCTGATGCGGGGCTCAAACTCACTAACGGCGATATCATGACCTGAGCTGAAGTCAGGTGCTTAACCTACTGAGCCACCCAGGCGCCCCTCAGATCATTTTTAATATTGTCTCTAGGTGTCTTCTAACTGTAAGTCAGGCACATAAATGCCCAGCATGCTACTTAATAGCATTTAGATGTATTTCCTCCCTCAGGTTAGAGAAAGATTGTGGGCATTTTCTCCTCCAGACCTTTCCTCTTACCTGGGATTTGAGACCCATGTGCTTCCATCTCTTCCTTAATGATGTTTTTTTTTTTCCTTCCAATTTTGCCCCTTCTTACATGATTCTTCAATTATTTGCACACTACTACCTGCCTTATTAAGCAAGCAAACATTCTTAAGACTCTATGTTAAAAAATCAGATGCCCTTCTCCAAGCTTTATCTTTGTCTAACAATACTAAACATCTATACTTCTCAATTCATAGAGACCTCAGGAAAAATATCCTGAAAGGATCAATCAGAAATAGAAAAACTTAAAAAGTAACAGAGAAAATAAAGGAAAGAGAGAGAGAGAGAGAGAGAGAGAGAGATAAAGGGAGAGAGAGAGAAACCAAGAAGAAGACTCTTAACTCTAGAGAACAAACTGGTTGTTATAAGATCGGAGATAGGTGGGGGATGGGTGAAATAGGTGATGGGGCTTGAGGAGGGCACTTGTCCTGATGAGCACCAGGTGAAGTGTGGAATTGATGAATCACTATATTGTACACTTGAAATTAATAGCATACCATAGGTTACTATATTATAATTAAAATAATATTAGAGAAGTAACAGAGAAAGAATAACATGAGGAATCTCTCCCTCCCCCACCTCCTGCAAAACACACAAAGACTGCACAGAATGGTCAGCAATATTAAAGACCAAAGAAGGAACAAAACTACAAAAATGTCCAATAAATTTGACGAAGGAGGTTTTCTCTGATTTTAAATCATTTTTCAAATTTCACTGAAAAGCCAATTTTTCTTTTCATTCAATATATAATATTTAGCTTTCTTTGTTGTTACATATTTCTCATTTTAAAGTGATGGCAAGGGCCCCTGGGTGGCCCAGTGAGTTGAACATCAGACTGTTGATTTCGGCTCAGCTCATGATCTCACAGCTTGTGGGTTTGAGCCCTGCGTTAGGTTCCATGCTGACAGTCTGGATCCTGCTTGGGATTCTCTCTCTCTCCATCCTTTCCCTGTCCCTTCCTTTCTCACACTCACTGTCTACCTCTAAATAAATAAATAAATAAATAAAACTTATAAAACGAATGTCAAAGTAATGGCGAAATATAACATACTATTCATATCAAAAAATAGAAAATGGCAATTGAGTATTTTATGTAGTTAAGTTTTAGGTGTTTAGTAAGATTAGAACTAAATAATCATTTATTGGACATATATAGATGTCTTTATATCTCTCTGATGCCTAACAGCTTTTGTTCACATTTTCTTTTTTTTTTAAAACGTTTATTTATTTTTGAGACAGAGAGAGACAGAGCATGAATGGGGGAGGGTCAGAGAGAGAGAGGGAGACACAGAATGGGAAACAGTCTCCAGGCTCTGAGCTGTCAGCACAGAGCCCGACATGGGGCTCGAACTCACGAACTGTGAGATCATGACCTGAGCTGAAGTCAGACGCTCAACCGACTGAGCCACCCAGGCGCCCCTGTTCACATTTTCCATACAAAGTGAAACCTGAAATAAAAGCAGTAACGATTCAGTAGTAGGTTTTAACGACATTAATATTTACACAGTAGAACCTGTATATGTAAAGTATCTCTAAGGGAATTTATTTTATCTATAATACATATGTTGCTCACAAATTTTCAAATTCACTGAGAATATGTCACCATTTCCCCCTATTTTTTTTTCAGTCTAAATGAGTTATTCTTTTGAGTTTCTTTATTCAGTCAATTTCAGTGTTCTAACTCTGTACGCAATTTGTCCCCTGGGTTCTTCCACATCCTCCTCATTTCCTGATGTGTAAGGACAGAGAAATACAACTACTTCCTCTTCAAGGAGAGGACCTAGCCTCTCTCTACAAGATGCCACTGGCCACCAGTTTTATTGGGCCTCGTTAAGCTGGTGTGTTGGTGGGGCACCTGGATGGCTCAATCAGTTAAGCATCTGACTTCGGGTCAGGTCATGATCTCTCAGTTTGTGAGTTTGAGCCCTGAATCGGGCTCTGTGCTGATAGCTCAGAGCCTAGACCGCGTTTTGGATTCCGTGTCTCCCCCTCTCTCTGCCCCTCCCATGCTCATGCTCTGTCTCTCTCTGTCTCTCAATAATAAATAAACATTAAAAAATTAAAAAAAAAAATAAAGTTGGTGTGTGGGTCACTGAAACACAGCTGGAGTGTTTGCAGTAAAAGAAGCTTTCAATCTATTCTCAGCACTGGGTGATTGCTCCCAGGAGCTGAGATCTACGTCCTTCCTGCCTTGGCACGACTAGTTTCTCACTGGCCTGCGGAGCCCCTCATGTCTGGCTGCAGTTACCGAGACCGGTGACTTCAAGATCCTTCCTGAGGGACTAGATTCAAAAATATTTTAGCTCTTAATGATGGGCTTTCCCTGGTATGTCAACAGTCAAGTCAGCTATCTTTTATGAGCTCCCTCACAGCACATGGCACCTATTTGTAGTCTTTTGGCCACTAATGAGTAAGAGAAACAAAGGAGAACCGTTCTGAGCTGAATAGACACTTCCCTCTGCTCTTTCTGCTCTCCTCTCCTTGCACCACATTGTAGTCAGCAGGGAAATAGGAAAATCGTGCATGTATTTCTGTAGTCCTTTGCTATCTCCCTATCTCAATACCTAAACCATTCCTAGGTAGGGTGCACTAGGTCCCTCTAGGGTCACTTTCCTCTAGGTCAATTCTCTTTACACTGCAGTCTCCAGCCCTGCCATCTGGGAGCACTCCCTTCTTCCTTCTTAAAGAAGGCAGTGTTAGCATACACCAAGATCTTTCTACTTGGTGTATCTATACTCAGACACCAAAATATTGGTGCTGGTAAGTAAAAAAAAAAAAAAAAAATTCTCATTCAATAAAAGCAGATCCTCAATCTTCCTACCACAAAATTATTTCAGGATTTGTTATACTTAATTATTTCAACCACTGCAAATCTATATTCTGTGTAAGGTTTGAGACTAGGTTGACTTTTAAGTGATTACATATGGATTGTCAGTTTTTCCAGCAACATATATTAACTGACCCCTTCTTTGCTTTCTGATTAAACTAACAGCTATACTGAATATTATCTTTTCATGCATACTAAAATCTCTTTCTGGATGCCTTGTTCTACTTCACCCATTTATATTTTTCCTAAATCAAGACCATATTGATTACATTACAAATTCTTCATCACTTATTGTGAAATTTGGTAAGTCAAGCCTGGCTCAGTGGTCTTTCATTAATAATGTTCTTGGATATGCTGATATATTTATTACTCCTATTAACTTCCAGATCACTTTATACAATTCCCCCAAAAAACCCACAAATTATTTAAAGTCTAAAGGAAATATGTGAAAAAAATAAGTTAAAGTAATTTTATTTTCTATGACTATAAATTTTATCTAAGAATATCATATACCATTCCACTTGCTTATTTGCTATTTTGAGACTTTTTACTATTATACTACATTGTTCTTAAAGCTCAATCATTAGGCAGAACATTTTTCCTCAAAACTGCATCTAGTAGCCTGCCTTGTAGTGCTATTGATGGATACTTGCATGTGTCAAGTGGGCTGGGCTTAAGGATGCCTAGAAAGCTGATAAAACACATCCACCACTCCTACTTACTATTGTGAATAATGAGGATCAGCTGCACAGATGTGTTGTTGTTGTGGCGGTGGTTTTCTCTTACAAACCACAATTTTCTGGAAAAGTGCTATTTGTAGGGCACCTGGGTGGCTCAGTTGGTTAAGCGTCGGACTTCTGCTCAGGTCATGATCTCAGCATTAATGGGCTCGAACCCCGCATCAGGCTCTGTGCTGACAGTTCAGGGCCTGGAGCCTACTTCAGATTCTGTGTCTCCCTCTGTGTCTCTTTCTCTCTTTCAAAAATGAATTTTAAAAAGTGTTGTTTTACTCAAAAATATATGGTAGACATCTTTCATCTGTAAAGAAGGTTAAATTAAGAATTCTGAGGTAATCCCAAACTATACTTCAATGAGTAAAGGGAAAAAAGGTATTCCCTTGGGAGAATATTTTTTTGAGCAGTTGCCTCAAACAGAATTTTCTCTCCAAGGGGCTTTGAAACTCAAGAGCTGACACTGGCAAACAGACGTATTTTACTCAATGCAAGGCAAAATATTCAAAAAGAACTGGTTGATTCAAAATTTGATCATACTGACTCATTGACCAAAAAGACGCATGATCCACAGTGATTATTTCTAGTCATTTATTTTTAATAATTTGCAATCTTGTGCACATGGGGGTGTTTTGTCACTTTATTGCAACTTGAAGCATTTTTATTCTTTTGTCTAAATCTTGGAGAAATTTTTGCAATTTCTGAGATGGTTTTGAAAACTTACATATGATTCTTAGCATCTTAGTTCAATTTTCTATGTCTAAACATGTCACTGAATGGGATTGAGATTGCACATGATTTCTTCTAAACCTTTAGTCTTAAAGGAGAAATTGTTTTACATCATAGCAATATAACTACATTGAGTGGTAGAAAATATATATAAAATGCCACTGGAAATCCTGCTTTTATAGAATTAAAAATGCAAATAAAATGTGAAAACAATTAAAGAGGCAATATAGCCACTACTGATCGAATGCAACATATCTTTACAGTAAAAATACTTGACAAAATGTAAAAATTCTTTCAAATTGATTTTAAATTTTTTAATCATCTATTTTCATGAAAACAAATATATTTGGACAATTTCAAAGCAATCATTGGTGGCTTTCTGCTTTTAGACAATTCACTAAGAGGCAGAACAAAAATTTAAATGTATGAAAACAGGTAAAACAAAAATAATTGATTAAAAATTAAAATAGGAAAGTATCTGAAAAAGAGACCAAAAAAAAAACAAAACAAAACCTTGAAATGTTATAAACTCATCTCTAAGATGCAGACACTCACACATATGCAAACAATTAATAACTTAAAATACATTTGTAATTTCAACCAAATTATTTTTGACCTTCCAGTGACTGCACATAAATATTTTAACTGACTTTGTTATTTTCTGGCAGTAATCAGGTCTTCACCATATCCATACAAATGACTCAGTTCAAATGCTCATAGGATAAGTTTTCCATCTTTTCATATGTGACTGTAAGACAAAAATGAAAAATATCTTTATTAATGGCATCTGACTTATACCTTTAATGACATCTTACTCATCAGTAGATTAAATTTAAGTCTTTGAAAATTTACCATGCCTAAAAATCCCAATAAGCAGGCTTATTGTACAAGCATTCTTTATTTCTATGCTCTGAGATCATGCTGCTATAGAAACTCCCATTATCTATTTTTGCCTTTTATTCTTTCTGGCTTCTGATTGCTGGCAATACATTATAGAACATAGACAAGACAAACAACGGAACTATGACCAGAATTGTCATTAAGAGACATACTACAATTCCCAGAATGTTCCTTTGCAAAAGTTATAAAGTGTTGAATTTTAGGGAAAATGAAATGTTTCCTTAAAATATTTGAGAGCTTTAGGAAATATAGTCTACATTAAGTATTAATATTATTTTGAAATCTTTCTAATTAAATGGAATGTAAGTACTCAGAGTTCATCAGTAATAAATAATAATGATAAAAAAGTAATAGGCAATAAACATCATCTCTTCAAAAATATATTATTTTGAATAACTCAAGCATAAAAAATAAACTTCACCTATTCTTTTGACAAAATTACCCAACTCATTCAAATTTTTTCACTCAAGGTAGAAAATACATAGAAAGGCAAACCTCCCCCGTAACGACCCCTTTACTCAGCAAGGTGACTGATGTTTTGAAATAATCTACAGCCTGGAGACTATGGAAAGCTTAAGGGAAATCGGATGGACTAGGGCCAGTGAATCTTAGACTAGTGTTCCCATGGTAGTGATAAAGTATGTCTGTTTTCCTCCTAAATTCCAGGGTGTTTCCCTATCCATCTATTACCATACTCAACTCTCAGGTGTTTACAAATCTTCAATCTATTGGGAAAAGAAATATCTTTTAAAAGGCACTACAGCACTGTGACTTTCTTCTGGTGTCAAAGAGGAGATTTCAACAGAGAAAAGTCTCTTTTATGAAATGAAAACTGAAATTATGAAAGTTGTAAAATATGACAGTATCACAGGGTAAATCTAAAGTTCCGTGTTGAAAATGTTTTCCTGGGAGATTTACACTGTAGACTTCTATTGCTGTCAAAAATAGTTCTCGCAACAAAAAAGGAAGAAATCATTTTAGATTTAGTTTAATTTTTTTTCTTTGTGATCCAGATCCCCACTGATGGTGAAATATTTTTGCTTAAATAAAACAATATGTGAATATTTGTGTAAAATTTTTCCAGAGCTTAAGTTAGCCTTTTCATTTATCATGTATCAAGACCATTGGACAGCTTTCAGAAACTCCGTAATTCTGAACTAGTTCTACATACAAACTCTAATCTACTTCTGGTTAGGATGGAACTTTCCCATTAATGTGTTAATTATATGAAGAAAGCCACTAATCTTATAATGATTTCAGAGAGTTAATGCGCTTGGGAAAATAAATAATTTACTCACGTTTCATTAAGAGGCATAAGTATTGGTAAAAGTCAAGCCATATGTACTTTCTAGTCCAGAGTTTCTCAACCTTGTTACTATTGACATTTTACACCATGTAATTCTTTGCTGTGAGAGGGTATCCTATGCATTATAGAATAATGTACAGTATACTTAGCCTGCATCCATTAGGCAATCATCAATAGGCCTACCTCTTCCAGTCCTAACAATTAAAAATGTCTATAGACATTGCCAAATGTCTCCTAGGGTATGGGAACAAAAATAATCCCTGGTTAAGAATCAATCTTTTAGGTTCATCTAAACTTGTAATACAATCTGAGATGAAATTAGAATAACAATTTAAGGACAAATAATGTTTGAAGATAAACATGAAAATGTATGGCCTCTAAAAAATATGCCTCTAAAATATATATTGTCAAATTTTAGTTTTGTTTTATTTAAGAAACATGCACTAACAGCAATGACAGCTCTACCAAACTTTTTCATTATTAGAAATGTCACCAGCCAACTCAGTAGAGCTACAAGAAAATTATCCAGGCATTATTAAACATGAGCCTTTATTGTAAATACTGAGCAATTTCAAAATTTGCATTACCTTAGGGAAAGGAAGGTAGGGCTCTTAGGGAGTTTTATCATGAGGATGTATTAGCTATTTCAGGAATAGTCTTGATTGGTTCTCAGAAGGAGAAAGTGCTCTTCCAGTTTAGCAGCCACTGATAGGCAATTTGGTTTTATCAAAAAGGGTAGGGAAAACAACTAGGGGAAGTCAAGTTCTTTATGTCCATAATGAGCGTTTTCATCCTTCAAGGTCTTTTCCAAAGTCATCTTTGAAGTCTGGCAATGGTTGTTTTTGAACAGAAGGATTTGGGACTTCTGCTCTTCACTTATAAGATTTATATAGGTCTTCCTATGTTGCTGTCAAAGCAAAATTATGACAGATAAAGTTAAACAAGCAAGGAAGACTTTATTGAAACTACTGCAAAAAAGAAGAGAGACTAAATTCAACAATGCTAAAACAAAAGATAGGTGAGTTTTTAAACCCGGGGTGAACTAATATAAAGTACTTGAGAAACATTAAAAGGGAGGTTGACCAATGAAATGTGAACATACTGGTTTATTTCTGAGTTGGCAAATGTTTTTCTCTGTGATTAAGCCATAGGGCTCCTATCCTGTGACAGAAACTGGAAGATAGGAATGCTATGACCTTTGACGTTTACATTTAAAACAGATGATTTTTCAAGTCCTTGAGAAATTCAATCTTGGGTTATAAAACTGGGGAAAAGATTTATATCTATTTAAAAGGGGCAGAGAAATAATTAACAATTACAAGTTTTCTCAAAGTAAAAGCTCTAAGAAAAAGGAAGTCAATGGCCTATAGTCAGGAACAAATCTGTCTTTGGTTAAGCTGATGGAATTATTAAGGCTGCTTGGCCAATGCTTTAAAAGTGTAATGGATTCACACTTCCAAATGAAGTTCAATATTTTTACTTCCTTACAGGCCAAAGCCCTTCCTTACAGGCCAAAGCCAGAAGCATTAAATTCTTTGTAGGGATGGTAGAACCCAGGAAAGGAAACCAAAACTGTGTTTATATTTGTGTTTCACAGTAGAGCCTTATAAAAAGACTTTAGGCACAATAGCATGGTATTGCTCCACTGCAAAAACTTGAGAGGGGAAAGTTTATTTTCTAAACTTCAAGTTTTTCCTAAATGCCATAAAAGGATAAATTATCAAAATGCCACGAGAGCATTTCATCTCATATTAGGATTTAAAAGTCATTCATTTCTGGGGGAGTGGAATTTCAGGCAGCAATTTAATTGGGATAAAGCTGGAAAGAAGATCCTTCCCTTTGAATGAGTTCTCCGTGACCATCCCCTGCTCTTTTCTGCAAAAATTGGGAAAGTATGATTGCCTTCAGCAGAATTCCAATGAGAAAAAACTTTCTTCCCATTAAGAACTCTGGAAGAAGAGAAACTTGAAAAATACTCATTGCCAACATACAGTGATTGCTAAAGATGTAAAATGGCTTGAATGGATGGAGAGAAGGCCCAGGATAATGCTTTCTGGTTCTCATAACCTGGTTATGGTCTGCATAAAATTAAAGTGTTTTTTATGCCTCACTGGAAAAAAAAGGCTTAGGAAAACTGCATAGTGTACATAAAATCCTTGAGTTTTGACATGAAGGGCCCAAAACATGGAGATCTCAAAACCAGGGGCATTTGAGGTAGTTACATACAGCAGGAATGGAGATCTACACACACCCAAAGGCTGGGTTGGATTCATTACATTCCTGACGGATATCAACAAGGATTTGTAGAAGAGTATAGGGCTACAGGAAACTTCCAATGACAATTTGTAAGCTTCTCCTAAAGCTAGGAGCCATCTAGGAAGTATGAAAACACATATGAATAGAAAAAAATACGTAAATTTGTATTTTTTAAATTGTAACATAGAAAAGGAGGAGCCAAGATGATGGAACGGCATGGAAGTTTTTTGTATGTCTCACATCCATGAAATATAGCCAGACCAACACTAAACCATCCTACACACCTAGAAAACTGACTGGAGGATTAACGCAACAATCTGCACAACCTGAACCACAGAATTCAGCAGGTACACAGCACTGAGAGGTGAACTTGGGGAACAAGAAGGTGCAGAAAGGGAGGTGCTTTTGTCAGCAGAGAGAGGACGGAGACTGGGGGGGACAGGGAGAATACAGGAAAAGCACCCCTCCCCAAAAGCAGCTGGAGAGAAAGTGGAAAATTGGAAATAGCCACAGGGACTAAACTAAAAAGGAAGAAAGGAGAAAGGAGAGGGTTTAAATTCCATTAACACTGTAAACAAGAGCAGAGCAGTCTGCAACTGGTTGATACCTGGTTGTGATCTAGTGGTAAGGGCGAATCCCCAGGAACAGAGTGGGGCCCAGGAGGTTCTCAGGCCACACGGGGAAAAGCGGTTCCACTGCTGGGAGGACATTTGGTAGAGACTGTTGAAGCCACCTGGTCCCAGCAGACCCCAGAAGGCGGCCACATTCGCTGGTGCTGGGGCAAGGTCATAAAGGCTGAAGCCTAGTGCCAGATGCGTGTTGTAATTTTCCACAATCCCTGAAACGCTGCTGCTACACTATCTCACGAACCTTTTCTGGGGCGGGCTAGCACCTGGCCACAGTCTCAGGGCACCAGCAGCAGCAGGGTCCAGCAAGTGTTGCTGGGTGCAACCAATATTCTGCCATTGCTCATTTGGCCATTGCTCTGTGAGACCCTCCTGCAGAGGAGCAGAACAGGTCAAAGCCACAGTCCTTCAGAAGTAAGGGGCCAGGGAAAACAGCTGCACCTAGGACAAACTCAAGAGAGAGATACTGCCTGGGTCCTGGCCACGGAATGTGAAAAAGTGGGGAGTGGACGAGAGCTGAAGACAGAGGACAGGTGCATGATTGCTGATCCAGAAGAAGACTGGGGAGCTGGGTGGCGCAGTTTTCACTGCTTCCACGCATGTGCATACCCACACACTAGCACTGCAACAATTCACCCCAGTAAGCTAGTAGCGCCATCTAGTGGAGAACGGAGCCTTTACACTGAGCCCCGCCCAACTGGGCCAACTTCTCTTTCAAGAACTCAAGTTTCACCACCAGCTTAGTTTATGGATATAAAGTGCTACATAGACTGACTTCTAGGGGAAAACAAAGTAATTTCAGTCCTACTTCAATCTGTTAGCAGGTCCATCTATTCAATTTTCTTTCTTCTTTTTTTCTTTTTTCTCTTTTGCACTTCCTTTCTTTTTCTTCAATACAGGAAGACAAAAAACTCATTTTTAGTAAAAATGTTTTTCTTTAATTTTTATTACTGTATTTTTTACTTTTATGTAAGTTTTTTCAAATTCTATTTACTTCCATATTTTATTTTAGTCTACTACAGTGTATTCACTTTTTCAAATTTAAAATTTCCTTTTTTACTTTATTTTTTTAATATTTTTTCTCTTTTTAATTTCTTTCCTTTTTCTGTATTTCTGTATTTTGTGAATACAGAAAAAGAAAAGATTAATATTTATTTTTAATTTTTATTAATTTCCTTTTATTTTTTCCTACTTTATTATTTACTTTTGTGTATATATTTTGCAAAATCAATTTTACTCCCATCATCTCCTTTTAGTCTATTTCAGTGTATTCATTTTTCAAATTCTTAAGCGATTTCCTTTCTCCCCCGCTTTTTTTCTCCAATCTGTCAAACCACTTTCAACACCCAGACCAAAACTTAGAATCTAGCATCATTTATTCGATTTGTGTCTGGGTGTGTGTTTCATTTTTTAATTTTAACATATTTTGATTTTAATTTTTTAATTTTAATTTTTCTACCTCATTAATTCCTTTTCTCCCTCCAAAATGATAAAACGAAGGAATTCACCCCAAAAGAAAGAGCGCGAAGAAATGACAGCCAGGGATTTAACCAAAACAGATACAAGCAAGATGTCTGAACCAGAATTTAGAATCATGATAATAAGAATACTAGCTGGAGTTGAAAATAGATTAGAATCCCTTTTGGAGAGACAAAAGAAGTAAAAAATAGCCAGAATAAAATAAAAAATGCTATAACTGAGCTGCAATCACATATGGAAGCAATGGTGGCAAGGATGGATGAGGCAGAACAGACAATCAGCAATATAGAGGACAAACTTACAGAGAATAATGAAGCAGAAAAAAAGAGGGAAGGCAAATGAGCAGGATTAAAGAATTAGACAAATCAGTGAAGCATTGAAAAGGGACAATATCAGAATCATAGGGGTCCCAGAAGAGGAAGAGAGAGAAATAGGGGTAGAAGGGTTATGTGAGCAAATCATAGCCAAAAACTTTCCTAACCTGGGGAAAGACAGAGACATCAAAATCCAGGAAGCCAGAGGACCCCCATTAGATTCAACAAAAACTGACCATCAACAAGGCATATCATAGTCAAATTCACAAAATACTCAGACAAGGAGAAAATCATGAAAGGAGCAAGGGAAAAAAATCCCTAACCTACGAGGGAAGACAGATCAGGTTTGCAGCAGACCTATCCACAGAAACTTGGCAGGCCAGAAAGGAGTGGTGGGATATATTCAATGTACTGAAAGAGAAAAATATGCAGCCAAGAATTCTTTATCCAGCAAGGCTGTCTTCAAAATAGAAGGAGAGATAAAAAGTTTCCCCAACAAACAAAAATTAAAGGAGTTTGTGACCACTAAACCAGTCCTGCAAGAAATTTGAAGGGGGACTCTCTGAGGGGAGAAAAGATGAAAAAAAAAAAAAAAATATATATATATATATATATATATATATATATATATATACAGAGAGAGAGAGAGAGAGAGAGAGAGAAAGAGAGAGAAATAAATACCAAAAGCAACAAAGATTAGAAAGGACGAGAGAACACCGCCAGAAACTCCAACTCTACAAGCATCAAATAAAGTCATATCTTTCAATACTCAGTCTAAATATCAATGGACTCAATGCTTCGATCAAAAGCCATAGGGTAACAGAATGGATAAGAAAACAAGATCCATCTATATGCTGTTTACAAGAAACCCACTTTAGACCTAAAGACACCTTCAGATTGAAAATAAGGGGATGGAGAACCATCTATCATGCTAATGGTCAACAAAAGAAAGCTGGAGTAGCCATACTTTTATCAGACAATCTAGACTTTAAAATAAAGACTGTATCAAGAGATGCAGAAGGGCATTATGTCATAATCAAGGGGTCTATATACCAACAAGACCTAAAAATTGTAAACATTTATGTGCCAAATGTGGCAACACCCAAATATATAAATCAATTAACCACAAACATAAAGAAACTCATTGATAGTAATATCATAATAGTAGAAGACTTCAATATCCACTCACAGCGGATCTCTTTTGCATTGTTGGTGGGAATGTAAGCTGCTGCAGCCACTCTGGAAAACAGCATGGAGGTTCCTCAAAACATTAAAAATAGAACTACCCTACAACCCAGCAATTGCACTACTAGGCATTTATCCACGGGATACAGGTGTGCTGTTTCGAAGGGACACATGCACTCCCACGTTTATAGCAGCACTATCAACTATAGCCAAAGTACAGAAAGAGCCCAAATTCCATCGATGGATGAATGGATAAAGAAGATGTGGTATACACACACACACACACACACACACACACACACACACACACAATGGAGAATTACTTGGCAATGAAAAAGAATGAAATCTTGCCATTTACAGCTACATGGATGGAACTGGAGGGTATTATGCTAAGTGAAATTAGTCAGAGAAAGACAAAAATCATATGACTTCACTCATATGAGGACTTTAAGAGACAAAACAGATGAACATAGGGAAGGGAAACAAAAATAATATAAAAACAGGGATGGGGACAAAACAGAAGAGACTCATAAATTGGAGAACAAACAGAGTTACTCGAAGGGTTGTGGGAGGGTGAATGGGCTAAATGGGTAAAGGGCATTAAAGAATCTACTCTTCAAATTATTGTTACAGTATGCTAACTAATTTGGATGTAAATTTAAAAAAATAAAAATAAATTAAATTAAAAAGTTAAAATATAAAAAATTCATTATTGATAAAAAAAATAATTACCTCAAGTGGTTTAAACACTGACTGCAGTTTGTACATTTTTAGAAGAATGTAGTCTGAGAATAAATAGATCTGCATTAAAGGTTAAAACTGTTAAGTAGTTTAATTAGCTAAGTAATACTTGTATCATTTAGAACTATGAATATATTTCAGAGAATGATGCAAACAATAAATCTTTAGCGACCAAAGTGTACAGCGTGACAGAATTGATATAACTGTATAATCAAACATTTATATTTTTTTAATATTTAGTATGTATTGGGAATGCTGCTCCATATCCTTAAAAAAAAGAGTACCTACATTTTGCTTTGTTAGCTGAGTTTCTCTATATGTAATTCCAATCCCGTGACAGTAGACGACCAGTGTTTGAATTGTGGTATCTAAATTATATTCCAGGTATGGGGGTGCCTGGGTGGCTCAGTCGTTTAAGAGTCCAACTTCAGCTCAGGTCATGATCTCACTGTTCATGGGTTCGAGCCCCGCATCGGGCTCTATGCTGACAGCTCAGAGCCTGGAGCCTGTTTCAGATTCTGTGTGTGTCTCTCTCTCTGCCCCTCCCCCACTCGTGCTCTGTCTCCCTCTGTCTCAAAAATAAAAGTAAAACATTAAAAAAATTTAAATTGGGGGCGCCTGGGTGGCGCAGTCGGTTAAGCGTCCGACTTCAGCCAGGTCACGATCTCGCGGTCCGTGAGTTCGAGCCCCGCGTCAGGCTCTGGGCTGATGGCTCGGAGCCTGGAGCCTGTTTCCGATTCTGTGTCTCCCTCTCTCTCTGCCCCTCCCCCGTTCATGCTCTGTCTCTCTCTGTCCCAAAAATAAATAAAAAACGTTGAAAAAAAAATTAAAAAAAAAATTTAAATTGTATTCCAGGTCTGAGGAAGAAATCTATGCAATAAGACCTTGGGGCTCTTCTTTGCCAGAATGCAATGAAGATATTAGAAACTAATGAACATTAATGGACTTGTGCCAAAGGAAGCAAGAACCTGCATTGAGGTCTCCGGTTCCAAAGGTGAGTCAATTAAGTATAAAAAACAATTGTGAATGTAATGAAAAAACATACACTGAATACATAAAAATTTGTGAGCTGTCAATAATAGTCATATATAAGAAGAAGCCACAGCCACAGCTATAGTCCATTTAAGCCATTTAACTAAAGCATGAATATTTTATTCTGAAAATTAGCTATTTAAGTGGAAAAACTAGGCTATGTCTAATTCTATCCTACATTTCCTGTATAAATTGCATTTTAGCTTTGATGATAAAAAATTCTTCTTCATAGAAGCTTTCCACTGAATAAAGGCAGAAAAAATGATGAAAACAATAAAGAAATAGCCATCGTGCAGGTTTTTTAAATAATTGGCTCTGACAAAGATTACCAGTGGATAAAATAATTAGATGGCAGGTTAATGGGGATTCCACAATGACCAGATCAAAGGTCACAAGATGAACCTGTTGATCAAACTAAGTATGGTTATAAAAAGTTAAAACGTTAACTGTCAGATAAAGGTGCTGAATAACCTACTTAATTTGCTTGGCCTTGAATTTTTATTTTTATAACTTAATCATTTAATTCTAATATTTTTGAGCAATTAAATACAAATTATTATCTCTGAATTAATAGATGTCATAGATTCAAAGTTCAAGGTAAGATTAGATACTGAGTCCTTAATTACAGTGAGTTCCAGGAGAATACATAGGACATTTATTTAATTACTCAGAGGCAGTATATTTGGTCTTGCATACCATTAATCTTTGTATATGTGACCCCATATTAAATTTTAATTTCTTTTTCTGTCTTAAAAATTTTTTGCCACAATTATCAAATTGTATCAGGGTTCCTGGGTGGCTCAGTCAATGAAATCTCTTGATTTCAGCTCAGTCAGGTCATGATCTTGTGGTTCATGGGTTTGAGCCATATTTATTTCTATTGAACAATTAAAATAAGACCATCCTTAGATGATAAATGAAACGTGGACATTACAATGTAATATTGTCAGAAATTTCTCCCTTCCCCCCATTTGCCAAACAGGTGTCACAGAGATTTGAGAATAGGAGAGTCACATGCCAGCACTGTCAACTATTTCCTACATATAGTCTGTAAAGCTAAGTCAAATTTACTCTGACTTTATGAGACAGCTACATAAAGTACGCTTTCCAAGAAGCATTTTTAGTTTAGGTGAATTCACAAATTTTTCATTAATGAAAGTTGCTATGTATTTGTATGCAAACAGTATCTTCCTTTGATGTCTCATTTTCTGAAGGCAAAAAGGACATGTTTTGCTGTAGTCATTTCATTTATATATGGAACCAGACAATAATATACCATATTACTCTTCAAGGATCTTTCTAGTTAGAATAGAATTAAAGTTAACTACCTTATAAGCTTGCTTCCGCTTATGCTTTTGTGGTGTGCAAAAGCATATTAAAAAAAATCTTACCAAGAAAGTTAACTTGAAATATGTACAGAGTTTTTGTTTTTATAAGCATAAAAGTTTAAAATTTTGAGAAATATCTATTAATATAGATAATATTTAATGTGGAATATTTATGTTTTTAGATATTTGTGCTAAGTGGTAAAGTTTATTTCACACATCAAAGAAAGGAATACATGTGGAAAAATTTGCATCATTATATATATATGTATATATATGTGTATATATATGTGTGTGTATACACATATATATACAGATGCATATACATTCAATACAGTGTATGGTAGACAAATTAAAATAAATCGAATTGAATTTCCTCATATAGATTTATTTGCATTGCCCACAATGTTATATTTACCTAAATACACACATATTTATGTGTACATATATATTTGTATACATGGATGCATACATATATACATACATATATGAGGGAAAAACATAATCTAGAGGAGATTAATGAAATTACCATGAAAAAATGTATTCCTGTAGGCAGCGAAGATAATACATTATTTTAATTTAATGTCATCACAACTATTTATGGAGATTTCAAAGAAGAAAATGTATTTCAGGAAAATTGAGCAGAACAAAGACAGTAGGGTGATCTATTTTGAACAGAAAAATTTTTCATAGATATTATTTAATATTTATACCGATATAGAGGAAAAAGAAATCAAGAGACAAAGTGGTGAAAGAGGCATATGGATATCTATATATCTATATCTATATGACAGCTAGTGGAATTATACAGCATCCATTTCTCTCCCATAACCTGCCTTTCTCATTTGAGTTTTTCCTTAAAAGGCTTTGATATAATTATCGCCTTTATCTACCCAATAATGACATGGGTACACAGCAAAAGCCCATGAATTGTGGGGAAGTGGGAAAACGAGGGAAATCATCAGACACCAGAAATTAATAACACTATATTCAAAGAAGTAAATAACAGCTGAAGTCAGAAAGAAACTTGCAGTCATAGCTCCATTCTAAAGCGGGCAAGATTTGGTATTTATGAGACAATGCATGTGTTTGTTCAAGTTGATGCTAAGAGACAAAAATATCTGTGGTGCATGTAAAGCCTGTTTCTATGCAAGTGGGAAGTGAAATTACAGATACTAGAATAAAGCTAGGACCAAAGTAGGTATGCAGTATCAGTGAATAAACAAGAAACAAGCCAACTAAAAAAACAGGATGGCCTGATTTCTTGCCTTAATTTTAGTTCTGCCCTAAGCAGGAAAAAACAAATATATCACTTGAGACTCTCTACCACAATTTTGCCATGAGTTTGGAACAGATTCACATTATCTCAAAACGTGCTAAGCACAAATTTGTATCCTCAGAAATCTAGAAAAAACAAGCTCAAAACAACAGTTTTGTGCTCTAAACCTACACTTCCAGGAATTTCCATACATACATTTCCAAAGATCATTTGGTCACAACAAAAACACAGGAGAACATAATAGACCATGAGAAAACAAGAGCAGTTAAAGAAATCAGACATAAAGTATGGCAATATTAGAATTATAATGTACAGTAGTATAATATTTATACTGTATTTGTTCAAAGTTATAAGAATATAAAGTTTATGACTACAGAGCTGGAGGTTACCAAAATTGACCAGGGAGGTAAACAGGCCTTATAAAACTAAATGTACATACATCCATATGAAAAATTGTTAGATGATATTTATAGCAAATTATATTCAGCTAAAGAAGGAGCTCAGTAACATAAAGTTAAATTTATGTAAATTATCTAGAACATATCTCAGAGAATCGAGGAAATAAAGATGATGAAAGAATGATTGAGATGTTAAAAATGGGGAAAAAAAAAGATCTAACATGCTTTTAATCAGGGTTCCTAAAAAAATAGAATGGAATATGTGCAAAAGCATAAAAAGTTTAAAATTATCCACAATACTAAAAGGCACCAATTCATAAATTAAAAATCCTTTATAAATTTTTATCTTAGAATGGTAAACCCAATGAAATTGTATTTCTAAATAAGTATAAATATAACATTTTGGAACAAACATAAACTGGGTTTATCACTTACTTTGCATAGAGTAACTCCACAAAAAACCATTTGAGGAAAAGAAAAATTAATATTAGAGATGATTCTTAAAAACTGAGTGAAAATTCATGCTAAGTGAAAAAATACTTAAAAAAAATCTTATGCCATAATTTTCTTTTTCATTTCTATAATGTTCTAGAAGAGTCAAAATTAACCTATGATGAAAAGAGTTAACTTTTAGCCTCTGGGAGTTAGGTACAGGGATTGACTGACAGGAGTTTGAAGAGATTTGGGGGATGATGTTCTGTCTCTTCATAGATGTTTGGGTTACACATGTGTATGCACTTATGAAAATACATTGAGTGATACAGTTAACTTGCTCATTTCATTGTATATAAATTTAACCTCAACAAAAGTATAAACACATAGTGAAATCTTATTAATGGTGTGTATGCTATAGCATTTAGGGTTGAAATGTAATGATAACTGCAACTTACTTTTGGGGTGTATTAAAATAAGATGCATTGATGGATGCATAAAATAATGAATATATGGCTATTTATGGGTTAAATCAAACATAATGTTTACTATATAGATGTTCACTGTGTATCCTTTGACTTTTTCAACAAATTCTGGGTGGGAAAATCAAATAATTTACCTTAAGAATCAGCATTGTCAATATTGGTAACTTCAGTGAAGAGTTTTTCCCAAATATCAAAAGGATATGGAATGTTGTAAATATTTACTAAGTTTTAAGGCTGTGCAACATCCATATTCACATAAGAAACACACACACACACACACACACACACACACATTTAGTTTTTCAAATGGAGTAATAAGCTAATTTAAAGATACTAACTATATGTACATTTTACTTGAGTGAAATTTCTGAAAACTTTTCATACTAGGAATTTAAGCCCAAACTAATAGCCTTCCCAATGATTATCATTTCCTGTATAAAAATATATTGACAACTAGGAAATTAAAGAAAACATTAAGAATATTTTTAAGTAAGATTATCAAAATGAAAAACTTAGTGTGAGTTGCATATATAAAATGATTAGCCAGGGCTAATATTTTTAGCATAATACTATGTACACTTTACCATTCAAATCTAAATAATATTTTGTTTATTGAATAATATTCTTAAGTACCTGTTTTATGCACTGTGATTCCATTTTAATACCACTTCCTTAAGAATTATCTTAAATATAGGAAAGTATAAGAAGATAAAATCAGAAATCTATCATACACAAGTGCACACACACATAAAGTTAGACTTTATTTCTAAAAGAATAAATATAAATGATAAAAGCAAAATATGTAAAGAGCAGTAGTGGCTTTCAGATAATAGAATTTTGACTGCCAAATAGGGCTTAAAATTATTTGAAGGATTTCAGTTTCATGTAATCATAACCCATTAAGTCTTCTTTTGCATTTGAGCAATAGGTAAAAATATACATATTTTTATAAAGTATAAAAAATATAAAGTAGAAAATATATAGTATTTATACAAAAATAAAGTAAAAAATACATAAAGTATTAAACCTTTGAAGTTGACAACAGCATATCAGAGTATGAAAGGAGAGAAAGTAAGAGTGTTTTTGACTCTGGGTATAGTGTAGGCTCCCTTGTTAAAAAATTGGAAAAAAAGGGGCATCTGTGTGTCTCAGGCAGTTGAGTGTCTGACTTTGGCTCAGGTCATGATCTCACGGTTCATGGGTTTGAGCCCCACATCAGGCTCTATGCAGATAGCATGGAGACTGCTTTGGATCCCCTGTCCTCTCTCTCTCTCTGTCTCTCCACTACTTGTGTGCTCTCTCTCTTTCTCTCTCAAAAATGAATAAGCATTTTAAAAAATTGGGAAAAAGAACCATCAAAGTTACTAAAATATAAAGATTTTCCTTTAAAAATACTTTAATAACTTGAAATAAGACCAACAATGATACATGAGTAATAACGTAAACTTAAAAATCTAAAAATATTTAGCTTCATAATTTTACACAACACAATACATGACATAATTAATATATCTTAATTGATTATAAGATCCCATCAGCTCACTTTTCTGCAAATATGCCAAAATTTTTACTTTGGACAATTTCATTTTCAGTGAATATAATTGAAAGTGACACCCTTTGCTCTTGGAAAATGCAAGATTGCAAGTAATTTTTGGTAATTTTTCATTCAGAGTAGGATCTTTCTGCTTAGCAACTCTGACCAGAGTTGTTAAGAGTACTTATAGGCTGTGACAACACTGGGGGTAGATTCTGATACTTTCAAAAATACATATATTTTAATACATGTAGAGTTGATTTTTCTAGTGAGATACTTTCTTCAAAAGGACAGAATTCTTTTTACAAATCTGGTTTCGTGTAAGTGTGAATTTAATTTTAAATATAAATTTATAAAATAGCATTTTTATATGTATTTTGACATTTCTTGTAACTTGCAGAAATCACACAAGAAACCAAAAGAGGTTTTATGATTGGCATTTAATTCAAAATGCATCTTTATGCGTTCTACTGCTGTATCTTAAATTATAAAAAAATTCTAAATTTTTTTTCACCATTAATTTTTTATTTATTTAAAGCTTCATGTGAGATCAGTATTACCTCCTGTTGAAGATGATAATTTTTAATTTCTAAACCTGTGGATATTTCTTTTGCAATATTATAGCAGTTTTTAAAACCAGAAGTTCTAAACTCTTTAAAGAATTCTAATAAATCCATGACGTGCTGCTTTTTTTCTTTTTTTCTGGGAGTGTGTGTGGAAATGTCCACGTGTACATTGGTTATTTTGCAATAATTTACTGACAAAGTTTATTGCAAAGTGTAGCAACTGGTATGTCCTATATTGGTGCTTATGTCTAAGTATAAATGTTGCAGATGATTTAGGGATGGGTTCCAGAAAGGGACAAGCAAGCTAGTCTTAGCCACTGTTCCCATACAGAGAGACTCTTCTCTCTGGAGTCCATAACCAGTGCCACTAACACTGTGAACTTCTGCTGCTTCCATGCCCCCATCAGTCTGGGCACAGACCATGGCCCAGGCCACCCAGTTTGAGCCCCCACAGCATATTAGATCACCCCAGGCATGATTATATATGCCAGGTGGCCAGGTCAACTGCCAGCGTACCTGATCCCTTCTGTCCACTGTGTCTGCTGGCCTGAGTCTGAGTGAACATGCTACTAGATGGATTTTCTGTGTTCAATGAATGCTCCTTTGTACCATAAAGTTTACTTACAGAATGATCATTTAAAGATAAAATGAATAGAATTTCAAGGCAGTCACTACAGAGCTTTAAACCAAGCGTGGGTGTCTTTCTGAGAGTGAGCCTTGGTGCATCTGCAGATGGATCTGTGTTTCTATGGCCACAGCCCCTTGTGTGCACCCTCTTACACAGTTCCAGTCCTTCCAGTCTCTGATAACACTTGCTCCTTGTTTAGTTGTCAAAACTTTCTGCTCTTCCAAGTTCCTAGATTTTCGTAATCTGCCACTCCCATAAATAATCGTGTTAATTTGGAATGTGTTCTCTCTACTTTGCTAATGCAAATGCATGATAATAAAACCCCTTTTTGGTGGACCACATCAAAGCTAACACTTGTAGCATGCGCTTTGGGAAAATTTGATAGATGTAATGGGTTGTTGTTTGTTGTATAACTTTTCTCCTAGTCTCAGGTTGCTGGAAGATTTAACTCTTGGTTAACCCTCTTTAGAATCTTAATTCACAGCATTGTTAGAGAACAAGAGAGATGAGGGTCTTGGTGAGAACTGCTTTCTGGAGCAAATTGCTATACTGCATTGTTGAGTGTGTTATCAAATAATGGGTAACTAGCATCAAAAAGATGCAGCTGTATCAGAAAATGGAAGCCATTCCTGTATCTCTTAGGAAGCTTTATGAATATCTGTATTACAAATGAGAACAGCTGTTTTAAGTTTCCAGGAAGATGGGATAAATGTGTTTATTTCAATTTTTCCCACTAAATAAAACCAAATAGACTCATAATAACAGAGAACAAATTTGTGGTTGCCAGAGGGAAGTAGGCTGGAAGGATGGGTGAAATAGAGGAAGGGATTAAGAGGTAGAAATTTCCACTTGTAAAATAAATAAGTCACAGAATGAAGAGTACAACATAGAGAATATAGTTAATAACGTACCTACATTTATTGTGATGAACATATTGCAATGTATGTAATGATCAAATCACTATATTGTACATCTTAAACTATGTAATATTTATTGTATGACGCTTAAACTTCAATTAAGAAAAACTAAAAGACTTGGATATTCTGTAAAAAGGTAAACATAAGGAGGTGTGCCCGCATGGCACAGTTAAACATCTGAGCCTTGATTTCCTCTCAGGTAGTGAGATTGAGCCCCATGTCAATGGGAAGCCTGCTTGGGATTCTCTCTCCCTCTCTCTCTGCTCCTCCCCTGCTCACATGTGTGTATGCTCTTTCCCTCTCTCAAAATAAATAAACTTAAAACAAACAAAAAAAACATAAGGATATGACTTTGAAAGGTGAAGAGAAGTCAGACAAGCTAGGGTCTTGGGAGCCAATGAACAAAATAATGGTGAGTTCCCAGGGTTTTCTTTTGGCCTCACATAGCCCAGTCTTGGAAATGAAGATAGCAATGCTGACAGGTCAAGAGATGCAGACAAAAAAAAAGCCCTGAACAAAAACATGGTCTGTCTAGCTGAAGAACCAGAAAAGGGCTCTGGAAAGATATAAAACTTTTATACAATAATTGCTCTAATCTAACCAAACACACATACACACACACACACACACACACACACACACACACACACGGTTGCCTTCACTTCCCTAGACTTCCTCTACATTCTCCTGGCTGTAAAGAGGCATCCCAAGTCTCCAGAGGGGAGTGGCATCAGTGAGGCTAGATACGGATTCTCATTCCCATCAGGCAGAGGGAAGTGATCTTCTCCTTCACAGTGGAGACTCTATGGGAGAAAAAGAACAAGGCAGTTCTATTTCTCTCATCCAGGGGTGAGAAGAAGCCTAGTTGAGCACCAGAACTTCCTCTTCTGCCTGGTAGTAACAACAAGCCCTTCTCGCCTTTGGATGTTACAAAAGCTAAATGCAAAACCTGTCCCTGGATTCCTAACCCATTTTAAAGTGAAGAGGTAGCACTTTTATTTACCTGCTAGAGCAGTATCAGAAGTCAGTTAAAATAGAAGGTTTGGATATGATACAGAGTCACATAATCTAATAACAAAATGTCCACAGTTTATAAAAAAATTTATACTAAGAACCAGGAAAATCTCAAGTTGAGTGAAAAACTGAGATGACAGAGGTATTAAAATTATCTGACAAAAATTTAAAAGCAGCCATCATTAAAATGTATCAAGAGCAATTATAAACATGCTTGAGGCAAATGAAAAAAATAAAAAAATCTCAGAAAAGAAATAAAAAATATGAAAGAAATAAAATATATAAAAAGAAACCAAATAAAAGTTTGAAAACTAAAAATATACAACTGAAATAGAAAAAGGAAAACAAAAACACTAAATGAGTTCAACAGCAGAGTGGAAGAAACAGAAGAAAAAATCAGAAAACTGGAAAAAAGAACAATTGCATAAACTGAACAACAGAGAGAAAAACAAGCTGAGGGAGCAGGGATAAACATGGCTTCAGAGACCCTGTGTACTATTACAAAAGTCTAAAATTCATGTCACCAGAGTACTGGAAGAAAAGGAGTAAATGGATACAAATGAAAACTTACTCGAAGAAATAATTGAAAAATTTCACAGATTTCCAAAAACCCCATAAACCTACAGATTCAACAAACTAAGTGAACCCAAAAGCTTATAAACCCTAAGACATTTATACCAAGACACATCATGGTTAAACTTCTGAAAAATAAGACAAAGACGTTTTTTAATGTTTTATTTTTAATTCTAGTTAGCTAACATACAGTGTTATATCCATTTCAGGTGAACAATATAGTGATTCAACAATTCCATACATCACCTGGTGCTCATCAGCAATTGCCCTCCTTAATCCCATCACCTATTTCACCCATCCCACCTCCTGTCTGGGAACTGTCAGTTTGTTCTCTAGAGTTAAGAGCCTGTTTTGGTTTCTCTCTGTCTCTCTGTCTCTCTCTCTCTCTCTTTCTGTTACTTTTAAAGTTTTTCTATTTCTGATTGATCTTTTCAGGTTATTTTTCCTGAGGCCTTAGTTGCTATGGCCAACGTCAAAAAAATTACTGCCTGTGTTCTCATCTAGAATTTTTATGGTTTCAGGTCTCACATTTAGATTTTAATCCAGTTTGAATTTATTTTTGGGTATGGGATAAGAAAGTGTTCCAGTTCCTTTGCAGGTAGCTGTTCAGTATCCTCAACACCACTTGTTAAAGAAATAGTCTTTTTCCCATTGGATATTCTTTCCTACTTTGTCAAAAATTAATTGACCATATAATTGTGAGTTCATTTTTGGGTTTTCTATTCTATTCTAACGATCTAGGTGTCTATTTTTGTGTCAGGACCATACTGTTTTGATGACTACAGCTCTGTATGGCTTGAAATCTGGAATTGTGGTGCCATCAGGCTTGGTTTTCTTTTTCAAGATTGCTTTGGCCATTCAGAGTCTTTTATGCTTCCACACAAATTTTAGGATTGTTTGTTCTAGCTCTGGGACAAATGTGGTGGTGTTTTGATAGGGGTTACATTAAATGTGTAGATAGTTTTGGGTAATGTAGATATTTTAACAATATTTGTTCTGCCAATCCATGAGCATGGAATGTTTTCCATTTCTTTGTGTCGTCTTCCATTTCTTTCATCCATGTTTTGTAGTTTTCAGAGTAAAGGTCTTTTACCACCTTGGTTAGGTTTATTCCTAGGTATCTTATTATTTTTGGTGCAATTGTAATTGTTTTTTTTTTCTTAATTTCTCTGACAAAGAAAAAAAATCTTAAGAACAGTGAGTGAGAAAAGATACTGTACCCATAGAGGAAAAATAATTCAAATGACAGTAGATTCTCATCAAAAACTTTGGAGACCAGCAGGAAATAGCACATTGGTCAAGTGTTGCAAGAAAAGAACTGTAGGCCTAAATTTCCAAATTAAGTGAAAATATTCTTTAGAAATGAAAGGGAAATCAAGAGATTTTCAGATACAAGAAGATTTAGAGAATTTATCGTTAGTAGACCTACCCTGAGTAAATGGCTAAGATATCTCTCTAAGCAGAAAAGAATGATAACAGAAAGAATCTTGAAATATCTGGAGGGAAAAGTATAAATAAATAAGTTAAATAATTTATGTGGGAAAACATGGATAAATTCCATAAGCCTCCATCCCTGCTTCCTAATTATGTTTGAGAGAGGTAGCAAAATATTGTATCACTATGTGATATGGTTGTGCATTTATATAGAGGAAATGTTTAAGACAATTTTAAATGAGGAGAGTAAAGAGACATACAGGGAGATAAAGTTTCTATACCTCACTCATATGGATAAAATGTTGACACCAATAGACTGTGATAATTTATGTAAATATAATGTAATGCCTATATCAAGGCATTACATTACATTAATGTAATGCCTTTTTTCATCAAGGAAAAAAAGTATACAAAATGCTGTAAATAAATCAAATAAAATTCTAAAACATGGACATTTCTGTAACCCACAGGATGGTAGAAAAGAAGAAAAAAAGGAAAGGAAAACAGGCAAACAAAAGTAAAATGTCAGGCTTAATTCTTAAAATATCCATAATTGCATTAAATGCAAATGGTCTGAATATAGCAATAAAGACAGAGATTGACAGAGAGGATTACAAAACATAAACTGTGCTGTGTAGAAAAATCTCAAATATAACACTATAGATAGGTTGAGAATAGAAGAGTAGAAAAAAGATGCATCTTGAAAACATAAAAATAGAGTAGGTGTATTTATAAAGTAGACTCCAAAGCAAAGAGAAACCATCACAGAGAGGAAGATTACACAAAGATAAATGGGTTGGTTCTCCAAGAAGAGATGGTAGTCTTGAATCTGTATGCATCAAACAATAGTGCAGTAAATATGTAATGCAAAAATTCTACAATTAAAAGGAAAAATAGACAAATCTCAATTATAGTTGGAATCTTCAATACCCATTGGTAACTAGAGAGAGAAACAACTGAACTAGATATCAGCAATACACAAAACAACTAGACAGAAAAACAGCAAAGAAACAGAAGAACTCAAAAATCTCATCAACCAACAAGTTGTAATAAGCATTTTTTAGAACATTCCATTCATAATAGCCAATATTATATAATAACCACATTATAATGATCTAAATATCTGTAAACATTGTTTTGGATGTATTTGAAGCATCATATGGAATTTTGTGATTAACATATACTTTAATATGAGAGGTTCTTGATTGAGGTTGTTTCTTCACTTCTATCAATGCTAGGAACATCTTTGGCCATAATCTCTATAAATATAATGAAAACATAATCTAAGAAAAATCAAGACAGTTGTGAAAAACTACAATTTATGCACAAATTTACTGAGGTCAAGAAGAAAAAGCATCAGCTATGTAGGTATCCAAGCTATTGGTTTAAGGTATCCATTCTTTTTGTTTGTTTTTATAGTACCTAAAATTTCTATTTACCTTTTATTAATAAATTAACTCTTCCCCTTTTATACAATGCAATAAAATTTCTACTGTGTTTTGTAGGACTATGTTACATTTTCTCCAATTTAAACTGTCTCCAAGGCATACTTTTAAAAATATCACTGCACAAGTGGACATCCACATATAAAAATATAAATCTAGACAAAAACCTTACACACTTGACAAAAAATAAATCAAAAATGACTAGACATACAGAGAAAGACAGATACCATATGTTTTCACTCTTATGTGGATCCTGAGAAACTTAACAGAAGACTATCAGGTAGGGGTAGGGAGAAAAAAAAATTTAGAGAGGGAGGGAGGCAAACCAAAAGAGACTCTTAAAAACTGAGAATAAACTGAGGGTTTATGGTGGGGGGGATGGGAGGGAGGGGAAAGTGGGTGACGGGCATTGAGGAGGGCACCTGTTGGGATGAGCACTGGGTGTTGTCTGGAAACCAATTTGACAATAAATTTCATATTAAAAAAAAAAAGAGACAAGACACTTCAGGCTTAAAAAACCACATCCAGACAAAATGTTTAAATACAGTTGTTCACTCATGGGACTGACTGGAAGGAAATAAAACAGAAGCCCACCAAAAAATAAAATAATAAAATAAAATAAAATAATAAAATAAAAAATAAAAATGACTGTAAACCTAAATGTAAAATGCAAACCCATAGAACTCCTGGAAGATAACAAAGGGGACAACCTAGATGACCTTGGATACAGTGATGACTTTTTAGATACAACATAAAAGTCATGATCCATGAAAAAATTGATAGAGTAGACTTGATTGCATTTTAAAACATACACTTTGAGAAAGATAATGTCAACAGAATGAGAAGGTGGGAAGCAGACTGAGAGAAAACAATTGCAAAGACACAACTGATAAATGACTGTTATCCAATATATACAAAGAAACCTTAAAAGCCAATAATCGAAGAATGAACAATCCAATTACAAAATGGGCAAAAGACATGCACACACCCATTAGAATGACCAAAATTCAAAATACTGAGAATACTAAATGCTAGTGTCATGTGGATCAGCATGAATTCTCATTCATTTCTGGTGGGATGCACAATGGTATAGCTATTTCCAAGACAGGTTTTTCAGTAAATTTATCATATTCTTGCCATAAAATCCATGATCATACTCCTTGATATTTACTCAGAGTTGAAAATGTATGTCCACAGAAAAGCCAGCAGAGAAACGTTTACATCAGTTTTATTCATAATTGGCAAAACTTGAAAGCAAGTTAAGGTGTCTTTCAGTAGATGAGCAGGTAAATAAACTGTATCACAATACAGAAAATGGACTATTACTCAGCGCTAAAAAGAAATGAATTCTGAAGTCATGAAAGGACATGGAAGAATCTTAAAAGCATATTACTAAGTGACAGAAGTCAATCTAAAAAGGCTATGGGAAGCCTGGGTGGCTCAGTTAGTTAAGCATCCAACCCTTGATTGGTTCAGGTCATGATCTCATAGTTCATGGTTTTGAGCCCCATGTCCAGTTCTGTACCAACAGCATGGAGCCTGCTTGGTATTCTCTCTTTCCCTCTCTCTGCCCCTTTCCCTCCCCCCTTTCAAAATAAATAAATAGACATTAAAATAAAATTTTAAGGAGAGAGAGAGAACTGTTCTGTATAGAGTCTGAATCAGGCTCCAGGCTCTGAGCTGTCAGTGCAGAGCCTGACGTTAGGCTCGAACTCACAAGCTACGATATCATGACCTGAGCCGAAGGAAGTCTAACACTTAACCAGTGAGATACCCAGGTGCCTCCCCCAATTAAAACAAACCAACAAAAAACGGCTACACTATGTGATTCCAACTACATGACATTCTGGAAAAGGCACAATTATGGAGTTAGTAAGAAGATTCATGGTAAACAGGGGAAGGAGAGATGAATAAGTGAAACTCAGATACTTTTGGGGACAGCGAAAATATTCTGTCTGATACTATAGTGGTAGATACTTTTCATTGCACATTTGTCAAAATCCATAGAATGTACAACATCAAGAATGAAACCTAATATGAAGTGTGACTTTAGGTGATACTGATGTATCGAGGTAACTTCATCAATTGTAACAAAGGTATGACTGTGGCATGAGAAGATCATAGTGGGGGAGGTTGTGTGAATGTGGGAGTAGGGTGTACACAGGACGTCTCTGTGCTTTCCACTCAGTTTTGCTGTGGAAAATAAAGGATATATATATATTTTTTAATTTTTTTCAACGTTTTTTATTTATTTTTGGGACAGAGAGAGACAGAGCATGAACGGGGGAGGGGCAGAGAGAGAGGGAGACACAGAATCGGAAACAGGCTCCAGGCTCCGAGCCATCAGCCCAGAGCCTGACACGGGGCTCGAACTCACGGACCGCGAGATCGTGACCTGGCTGAAGTCGGACGCTCAACCGACTGTGCCACCCAGGCGCCCCTAAAGGATATATTTTTAAGAAATTATCATAGCACTACCCTCTACCTTCACATTAGTCTTTCTTCCCCATCCATGACTATCAGAAAAGAAAATGTAGAACTTTATACTAACGTGTTCCTTTAACAATTAATACTTTCACCTTCCCTAATCTGAACAATGAAACCAAGAGGAAAAGACAAATGTCTGAAGTCATAGAACAAGTGAATATTAAAACAAATGACGGTTTTTATAATCTGCTCGTCCTTAACAAAACAATGTTTGAATTATTAATATTTTATTGATATAAAAGGTAATATTTTAATTTATTTCTAAACTTCCTGTTTTAAGATACTATCATATAAAGAATATCATTAAGATATATATATGTATATATATACACACACATACATTTGTATTATAATCCTTACAATTTAAAATTTTAACTAAATAAATTAATAAAATACACCTTGAAATCTTTATATTTTCTTTATCTAAAAACAAATGTGATTTATGTACTCCATTCCCCACCCTCCCTCTCACTGTTGCTCGTTTTTATCTCTAAAAAAATCTTTTCATTATACATATTTATATCCTAATTGATATTTTCTTCTTCATTTCTGTAGGTCCCATCAGACAAAAACAAATTTTACGTTAAGTCCTTCCTTTGGGGAATGATTGACTCTGTTAGTTCCTTCATGGGATACTCAAAATACCTTCAACTCAAAATGCCTTCCAATGTTGGAGAGTTTTCTGTTTATTTTCTTACTATATAGTCTATTTCCCACCTTGTTTTATAATTGTGATGTACTTCTCTGTATTGTAAGGATATTAGCATTTGTATGTGTATTTGTGTATGTGTGTGTATGTATATATGTATATATATTGTGTGTATATATATGTATAGATACAATATATATATATTCATATCCGTGTTTATATTTATCACTCCATTTGGATACTACATTTGTTTACTTTATTCTTCCTACATATTTACATACCAAATAACTTATGATTAAGGTTTTTGTGTGTATTAGTCATTTGCTTTCACTTTGGAAGACACCACTCCATTTATTCCGCCCCAAAATATGCAGTAGATGCTTACTTTCTATTGGGAACTGTTCTGTATTCCAGGGACGCAGAATGTGACTGGAGCCTAGTAAGCGAGGGGAAAAGAACCCAATATGAGGTTGAAAGGCTAGGCTAGTGCAAGATCACAGAGGGTGATAAGGAACACAGTAAGGCCTTGGAATTTTATTACGACATGAAACAATTTCAAACAAGGTAATGAAATGACCTGACCTATATATCCAAAGATCATTCAGGCTTTTGTGTGGAGAATATCTTAGGGCTATAAACAGAAGCTTCTTTGGAGCCTGCTGTAGCAGTCCAGGTACTGATTATGGTGTCCTGGGCTAAGGCAAGAGGGAGGAGGGAGGGAGAGAGGTGGGGGAGAGGTTACTGATGTGAAATGAAGACTTGCAGATTGATTGAAGTGGGTGCTCTCTGATAATGAAAACTTCCAGCTGACACCTAGGTTTCTGGCTTGAGAACCTGTGTGGTTTTAATAAGACTCTATGAATAGCATTTCAGAGATTGCATAATACATTATTTCATTTATATACAACCTTTGATTTATATGTTAATTTTCCTATGCAGGTAAGAAAACTGAAGTTCTAAAAATCATGTTTGTCAAACTTATATGGATAGTAAATACCAAAACCAAAACGTGTATCCAACTCAAAGCCTACTATATTATCCACAGTCCAACCAGTGAGGTGAGGGGCTACTTTTTCAACAATCCCAACCATTTTTCTTCAACAACAAAGTAGCTCTCAAACTGATCATATGGGGAACGTGAGTAGGAGTGGAAAATATACGGTTGCTGAAGAAGTTTAATGAATAACAAGGGCAGGAAAACAAGAAGCTAAGTCAGTTGAATTGCAAAACTTTTTCGAGTTATTTATTGATTATATTTTCTGTAAAAGCACAATGCCTAAGGCACAAATCGGTCTTATAAACAATTTCAGAAAACATCAAGGCTGCTAGAAAACAGTTTTGCTGTTAAGATCCATTTCTGTGTCCTCCTTGACTCTTATCTTCTGTATAAGCATTTTAAGACTCCCCTGCTGGAACAATAATACAGTTAAATAATATATCAAAACATGTCGGTTATTGAAAGGTTTTACCAGAGGTGGAATTATTTTACATGCTAAAATTTCTTTCAACACAAAACCTGAACATATTACTACATGAAAGAGAATTTAAAAAGCATATATTCACTGAAATGGCCAAAAGATCAATGAAAAGTTGGAAAGAAAATGTCTTTGATTTCTAAAGTCTCCACAAAAAGAAAGGAAAAAGACACCATTTCTTGAAGCAGCTAAAATTGAAATTGGCTTTACATCATCAAGATGGTGAAATGTCAGGAAAAGCATATATTGAGAACTTCTATTTTGAAGAACTAGAGTGTCATCATTTTACCTCTTAATTCCACAGAAATATGTTTTTGCTTTTAAAGAACTTGCTGTGCTTAGAGGAAATAAACAATACATATAGAAACAGCAATTCTAATATTTCAAATACATTATTAGAAAGACATTTCAAAATAATGTAAATAGAGATTTATTTAAAATTATTGAAGTTTTAGAAATTACCATGGATAAAACTATTTTGAATATGTTATGACTAAAACCAAATGTCATGTTTTTGCTCATATTAACTAGAAACTAGACTTACATGTTTCAAAACTAGAATATAGGGGAATAAGAATTTAAAAGATTAATACAAAATTGATGAGCACTATTAGGCATTATCCTCTTTTCTGGATTCTAGATTTTTTCCAGTTTTTAAAACTTAGGCATACACAAAATTTTATTTTCTTTTTATCTCATTATATCTGTTCCATGCCCAACTCTATGAATGATTATTTACTGTGGTTAAAGACAATAAGCAGTTCCCAGTCTTCAATGCACATGCAAGTCATTTGGAATCACTTACAAATTGAGATTCTTGAATTCCATTAGAGAATTGAGAAAATAAGCGTAAGGTTCAGCACTTCTTTTAATTTAATTTTTTTTAATTTTTTTACATTTACATCCAAATTAGTTAGCATATAGTGCTGGGTTTAGCAATTTTAAAAGTTATTGTGGAGGTGTGCCTGGGTGGCTCAGTCAGTTAAGCATCTCCCTTTTGATCTTGGCTCAGGTCATGATCTCATGGTTCCTGAGATAGAGCCCCACCTCCTCTCAAGCTCTGTGCTGACAATGTAGAGGCTGATAGGGATTGTCTCTCTCCCTCTCTTTCTGCCTCTTCCCTGCTTGTGTGCCCACACTCTTTCTCTCTCTCAAAATTAAATAAATATGGGGCACCTGTGTGGCTCAGCTGGTTGGGTGTCTGGCTTCAGCCCAGGTCGTGATCTCAGTTTGTGGGTTCAATCCCCATGTCGGGCTCTGTGCTGACAGCTCAGAATCTGGAGCCTGTTTCAGATTCTGTGTCTCCCTCTCTCTCTGCCCCTCTCCTGCTCATGCTCTCTCTCTCTCTCTCTCTCTCTCTCTCTCTCTCTCTCAAAAATAAATAAACATCAATTTTTTTAAATGTTTAAACAAACTTAACAAAAAGTTATCCAGGTGATTTGGCTCTCAACTTAATTCTTAGAAATCCTTTGTTACAAGGACAGTGTGTGAACATTTTTTTTCTTTCTTTTTTTTTTTTTAATCATTACCAACATTTGGTGTTATCCAGGTTTTAAATTTTGTCAACCTATTCAGTACAAACGGCTATCCCACTGTTATTTTAGTTAATATGCCTAATTTATGCAATTAGTACATATGTAAATATTTTCTCTCTTATTTTTGTTAACTATCTCAGCTTCTTCTTTGGCCAATTGGAAATTATTTATGTTTTGATAATTTTTCCCTTAAAATCTCTTTCTTCTCCTTGACTTTCAAGATTTCTTTTGATAGTTTCATACTTATATAATATGATTTTGGGACTCTTTTTCCTTTATAACTTAAGACAAAAAAAAAACCATCATAGGAATCCCAGTAGTAAACATCACTAGAAACCTTTGTAGCCTCCCCAAGTGCTTCTATATTATTCTTTGGTTTTGTCTTATGTCTCTCTTCTGACCTGTATATCCTTTGTGGGCGTGGTTCATATGTGATTCATCTCTGGAATCAACAGTGTGTCTCAAAAATGTTAGCATACTTTTAACACGTTTAATATTTTGACATAAATAAATAATTATGTCACCAGTTGATAGATCATTGAAAGTTATCTTTATTTTTATTTATTTATTTATTTATTTATTTATTTATTTATTTATTTTTTAATATATGAAATTTACTGTCAAATTGGTTTCCATACAACACCCAGTGCTCATCCCAAAAGGTGCCCTCCTCAATACCCATCACCCACCCTGGAAAGTTATCTTTAAAGAAAGATGATTTTGTGATTTTTAGCAAATAACTTAGAAGAGTTCACAAGTTGAGTAACATTTTGAAAACAAAACTTTTTATTCAAATCCACTTGTTTATATAAGAAGATTGTCTCTGCACTGGTTTTTTAATGAAAAATCAGAATTGTGCAGTTATATGTTTAAGTTTAAAAAGATAAATCCCAACATAGTGAAATATATGTAAAATATATGAGTTATCTGTGCCTAATGATCTTATTGGAAACACCCTCGGATTCTTAAATTTTAAGATGTACTAGAAGATTACATTTCTTAAAAAACTGGGAGACATTTGTTACTGTCACCCTATTATTCAGCCATTTGAGCATGGCAGAGGTAAATTTCACCTAAAATGTTCATAATAGCTAGTCATGTCAATTTACCATCTGTTACGAATATTAACAACTTGTTCTCTTGATCTCCTGAGTCTCATACATATTTCATCATGATTCAAGATTCAATGGTAATTTGACAAGTATCAATATATTGCTTGGGTCTATTGGGTTGGAGGAGACCTGAAAAAATATTAAATTTGTAGATTAAACATTTATTTTATTTGTAAGAAATTCTGCTAGCCAATGAAATCAACCATTTATACAAGTATTTTTAGATTGTTATGGCAATTAATTCAAATATTTATTTTATATTTAAATGCTAAGTATAATTTTTTATCCAACTAACAAGCTATTTTATAAATTATATTTATTATTTTTGATGATACAAGCAGAAAAACAAATACTACATGATTTATTTATATGTTTAGGTACAAAAGATTATTTGTTTTCATTTTCCATGACAATATGAGCATTTGCCATTCTTCTTAAATCATGTCATCAAGGTTCTGTTGCAGAAAAAATAATCTAGGTATTTTAAGTAAAATGATTTAATTATAGTATTTAAGTGCTTATGATATTAGTAAAAGGGCTAGAGGAGTTGGCTGTAGACTAGGTCTCCAAAAATGCCTTGAGAATGTCCTCTGGGAGAGCCCTGGCACTATTAGGAAATAGGAGAGAAGAGAAACTTCTGGGGTTCTGCTGCAATTACTTCATGACTCCCAAAGTAAGAGATTGGACAGTGGAATGCTGCTCAGAAAAAAAAAAAAAGTCACACTTGTTTATTGCCAGAGAAACAACCAACCCAGAGTCATTTCTACCTTCCAAATCTACCATGTAATTGACAGAGGTCAATCTGAGAACTAACAATTTTATCTTTACACTGTCTCCAGGACAAGAAGGCAAAATGAAAACAAGGGTGAAAACAGAACTAACTCCCTATATTCATCACAATCTTAAATTATTTCCATTTCAAATTTTTACTGATTCTATGGCCTTTTCTAATGTAAAACAACAAACTGAAAATAAAAATACACAAACATACCAGTGAATAACTGACATGTGTCTAATGAATTTTACGCATGAGAACAGAGAGTATATTCAATTGAAAATACTTTTTTGGGGGCGCCTGGGTGGCTCAGTCGGTTAAGCGTCCGACTTCGGCTCAGGTCATGATCTCACGGTCCGTGAGTTCGAGCCCCGAGTCGGGCTCTGTGCTGACAGCTTAGAGCCTGGAACCCGTTTCAGGTTCTGTGTCTCCCTTTCTCTCTGCTCCTCCCCTGTTCATGCTCTGTCTCTCTCTGTCTCAAAAATAAATAAACGTTAAAATTTTTTTTTAATTAAAAAAATTAAAAAAAAAGAAAATACTTTTTACTGAAACATATGTAAACTCCATTTGCAATTTTTTAGAGCCCAACTTTTCTCACATGCTAACCTCAGCTTACTTTCAATGGCATGCTGAAATTTATACTAGTCATTGAAAAACCATACTGATGATCTTCACACTCACTGTAGCCACATACAGAGTCAGGGACCCTCCAGAAGCCATCACATTTTGAGGACATTACAAAATGGAAGAAGGATGGGGTAAGAGAAAAGCAGAAGGAAAGAACCCAAATTAAGAAATGCTTTCAGTCTGCAGTGACAGGGCCACATGTGTGTCATATGGTTAATGCAGTATTACTTCTACCCTATCCAATTCAATTATTAGATTAATTGACTGTCAAGACTCTGAGTCTTTCCAGGTCATTTCTCCTTGTCTTTTGTAGTCTTTGGACAGCATGAGGCAGTTGAATGCAGCCCTTAAGATCACAATTACCTAAGTCAAACCACGGGGGGATGCATCTTGGGTTGACTACTTAACTAGCTATGTTTCCTTGGAAAGGTTGCTTATTCTCCCTTCCTCAGTTTCTTCATCTGCAAAACACACCTAAGATAAAATGGCACCTAAAATAAAACTGTTGTGTTAAATGTTATAATCCTGCCAAGTTCTTAGTATAATGAGCACTCAATTTATATTTATCATGGTAATGCTAACACAATCAGTCAGGTTATTGCAGTAATTCAGAAGGGATATTTTCTCTATTTCTCCTGAAGAATTATGCAAATATTATATAATAGACCCAAGTACATAAGAATAGGTGCTCATGTATTTGTGCATTTAGGTATTAATATTTAGTAATCTTTTTCAGAAACACAGCCAAAATTGCACTAAACTCCAACAACACACACATTCACACTCATACATACACATGCATACTATAAAAATAACATAGGGATTATTTAACTACTAAAAGTATTTTAGTATTTACAATTAGAACCAATGGAAAGAGAGGTGAGTAAATGATGAGGCCAAGATGTCTAGAAAGTTATTGTGGTATTATTAATTTCAATGAGATATAGTGACTATTATGATTTGCATATTTCCAATACCTATATGCATTTATTATTAAATTCATTACAAGGTGAAAAGTCATCAAACTGCAACTTTCATAGAAAGTTTACATATTATATAGTACCTAATACTCCAAATACTCCAAATACTTTACATATTGTACAGTACATAATACTCCAAATTTGTTTTCTGATATATATCATCAAATTCCTTGAAGGTAACATTTTTAAAATAGAGAGCTGTTATCCAACCTAAGATTGATATGCATCTGTAGATAGTCAAACTGTGACATAAATTGTATAATCACAAGTTTTTACAATGTTGATGAAAGTTCATATTAATAAAAATTCAATAAATACAATGGATTAAGTTTCATTGTAGAATGTGCAAATGTGTATAAATGATTCATAAACACTTAAAAAGAATTAATAACTAATTCCAAAAGTTAGTTTTGTGCATTATTTGAAAATAAAATAAAACTTAGAAATTAAAGTAAAATGCTTATAAATAATACAACTAATAGGAATTTTTATTCTCTTTTACTCACCTGATTTCCATAATTGATTCACTTACCCTTTTAAAAATCATTATGGCATGTTGTTATGATTTTAAATATACATGTATGCATGTTTTCCCATCATTTTCAAGCACTTTATTTTGTTCTGCTTCTGTTAGGGTTCTGATATATATTTTGGTTGAATCCATTGTTGACCTTCTGATTGGTGTGGGTGACATAAGTGTTGATAATCTGGAGGATGAAATATCTAATAAATCTTTGTATAAAAATAATGATTAATGGTTTATTTGGGATTCTACAGAAATAGCACAAACAAGTCTACTGAGGGGTGTTTTAATCTAATGCATTTTAGAGAGAAGTTTTATTGATTACATAGAAATGGGGCACCTTTTAATCATTTTTACATCACTGTACTTCCAGAGGCATCAAAATTCATTAAATGAGGATTATAAACTTTGTTTTCAACTAGATCCTAAATTGAATCTTGATGTATTGTCAACAGAAGTTCTGGAACATCAATCAGAAATACCAACCTATATTAAAATTAACTTATTTATATTTAATTGTTAATATTGTGCCTCTCTGAGATGCTGTTCATAAATTGAAATTACTTTCCTCTCAGCTAAAGGTTCTATTTTAGTGTACCTAGCAATAATTTTTCTTCACATGGTCACTGCTATGCTATATCCCTTACATTTTTTTTCTTATAATAGTTTCATGCCCCCAGCCCCAAGTTTACCAATCCTTAGAAATGTTTCTTCTGGGGCTCCTGGGTGGCTCAGTCGGTTAAGCATCCGACTTCAGCCCAGGTCATGATCTTGCAGTGCTTGAGTTCAAGCCCCATGTCTGACTCTGTGCTGACAGCTCAGAGCCTGGAGCCTGCTTTGGATTCTATGTCTCTCTCTCCCTCTTCCTCTCCCCTGTTCTCTCTGTCTCTCTCTCTCTCTCTCTCTCTCAAAAATAAATAAACATTAACAAATTTATAAAAAAAGAAATGTTTATTCTGTTCTTATTACCTTGTTAGTAAGATTTTTAAAATAAATCATTATACTTGAGAGTTTAAAAATATTGTGTGTACAAATACACACAAATATTTTTATGTAGGTGTATCCTTGCTGATTGGCTTACTTTATTTGACTGTACACACAAGAAAATTATATTTATTGTGTTTTAATATGATATACACTTTAAAGCATAGCTTAGCATCTGATGTTGCATAAATAAATAAAAATATGTTACATATATTTAACCTTTTTATCACTTAAAAGATTCTAAATCTATTTTTTAATTCTATATCGGAGAATAATCTATGAGAGAGAGTGAGGGAGAACAAGTGAACATGAATAATATACAAATTTGTAAATAACATGGTTTTTGGAATCAGAAGACCTGGATCCAAAACCATTATTCCCCACTAACTAATTATATCTCTTAATTTATTAATTTCTCTAGGCCCTTTAGTTTCTACATTTCCAAAACATATAAACAAATGTAACCACTAACTATGTGTTACAGATTCTATGTGTATGTTCACACACATGTGCGTGCACACACACACACACATACATATATATATATATATATGTGTGTATATATATATGTGTGTGTGTGTGTGTGTGTGTTTGTGTGTATATATATATATACACACACAAACACACACACACACACACATATATATGTATATGTATATATATATATATATATATATATATATATATATATATATATGTTTAATTTGGGTAGAAAAGACTTTCAAGCTGTCCAGAGATTTCAGTTATATGACGAAATGTAGTCAATGGCTGCTATTTTTGCGTTTCTGTTATTGCTCTACAGCCTCTTCTAAAAGGAAAAAAAAAAACAGTGCTGCTTAACCCATTTTCAAGAAGTATCATTTTAATGCTGTTGATCTCACTTCAATATTGTATTTTCTTCACCAAGATGATTGGATCAGGAATAAGCACGTGTACAAACGGGTGAGATGAGAATGTAGGCGAAGACGTTGCAAGACTCTCTTCTGCTGGGGTTTCTTGGGGCAGAAATGACCCCGGAGCTATTGAAATCCACCTTTGGAGCCCAAATGGAGTACCTAATGACAGAATGAAAACCTACAATGAGAAGGAAAGAGGGAGCAGAGTGGACTCTGGGACTTGGCTGAGCTGCTGAATTGAACATCCCCAAAATCTACATCTCCCTTAAACTTTAAGCTGACTTTTTAAGGACTTAATTTTATTTGATTTAAATCAAGAAGGATATTGAACCTAAATGGAAAAAAAAAATTATATGCAAAAATGAATGTTGTGTAGGGAAAAAGAAAAGCAAAGGAAAGGACATAATATGAGTAAATTTAAGTAAGTAGACTATAAAACTAAACAAAAAGAACTGATCTGAGGATGGTTAAATGACAAATGATTCTGTGATTCTGATCTGTTTGTGAACAGGATAAAAATAATGATTAGCTCAAGAATTTAGCAAAAGGAGGAAACATAAACTAAGAATGTATGTTGTAAATGTATCAGCTACCACTGAAAATAGATTTAGAATTTATCTGCTACAAATTAGTAGAGGAAAAATATTAATATAAAATGTGTTCGATGCAACAGAAGACTGTCATTCAAAGTGGTGTTGTAAATTCACACTTTGGAACCTTACCATCTACTCATTGCTCACAACATGCTTATGATGACTCGTCAAGGTTAATAATGACATACCCATACTCCTGAACAAAATAAATGTCTTTTTTGGACAAAAATATAAAAGGAGGACAAGAATTATGTTCAAGCACTGTTATCTAAAAACCAGGCTGATGGTGACATGGACTAATTTTTTCCATATGAAATGGGAGACTAAGGCCACGAGCACTGTCTGAAATCTGGGCTGCAGTTTGTCTTTCTCTTTACTCTTGTTAAGAGATCTAATGATACTGTTGTCAATAGTTACCTGCAGATATATGAAGCCAGTTACCTATGAAAGCCATGGAAAATAAAAGTTTCTTGCATCAGGAAATAACCCACCTGCTCACGTACTCAGGTACTACATATGTGATATTTACAGTGTCTTCAATGAGCAGGAAGCCAGAACCACAATATAAAATTTGATCATGGTTGTTAATAACATGGAGCAAAAAGAGGAGCAATACCAAGATTGCAAGACATAAGGAAATAAAGATTAAAAAATGAAATGAGAACAAACAAGAATGTATTTAAATGCATCAAAATGTATTTAAGTAATCAAGTTGTTTCATAACATATAACATGTCTTGTATATGTATACAGATATAAATAATTCCAAACATAATTAAAGAGTGACTAAGTTTACACATATGGAAGAACTGAATTTGCTTCTTTTAAACAAATCTGTCTAACATGCAGTACAATTGCAAAAGAATACCTTATTGCTCTGATGAATTTTTGGCATGTCAACTTAAATAAAGTCCTGGAATTCTCTCTCTAGAATGTTCCGGATTCGTGAGACCTACAAGAGCAAGTCTCTTATAAGAGTGGAGAAATAAAAGGGAAGTGTTGTCCATTTTGTAACTTATGCCTGTCTATACCAAAGAGTCAATCAAACTACTGTAGATGGCACTGTGAAGGGATTTAGCAGATGTAGGTAAAGTTCCTAATAAATTAGAGTTTAGTTCATCAAAGGTGAGATTATTCTGGATAAACCTAACTTAATGAGATGGAAGTCCATTAAAAGAGGGTTTAGGTCTTTTCTGAGCTTAGAGTTCATACAGCAGATGGGTCTGCAATTACCTTCTTTCCCCTGCGTCTTCCTTTCTTGACTGCATGTGGAAAATAACATTCAGCATGTGACTATAGGGTTCCATTTTGCTCATGGTCTTCTCTTCCTGATCATCTGCCCTTGGACTTTGAACCTAGTCAACATCCACATTTTATAAGCAAAGATGGAGAAGAATGGACTCTGGGAGTTGGCTGAGCTGCTGAATTGAACATCACAAAAATCTGTATCTCCATTAAACTTTAAGCTAATTTTTTAAGGACTTAATTTTATTTTATTTAAATCAAGAAGGAAATTAAAACTAAATAGAAAAATTATATGCAAAAGTGTATGCTGTGTAGGAAAAAGAAAAAAAAAACAAAGGGAAGAAAATAATATGGGTAAATCTAAATAAGTAGACTATAAAACTAAACAAAAAGAACTTATCTGAGGGTGGCTAAAGGTAATCTTGTGTCGGTTCTGCTTCTGCTTCTCTAGTTGAACTTAGGCTGATACAGTTGCCTAAAATACCTTGGAGGGGGGCGCCTGGGTGTCTCAGTCAGTTAAGCCTCCAACTCTTGACTTCAGCTCATGTCATGATCTCATGGCCTGTGAGATGTAGCCCTGCGTCAGGTTCTGTGCTGACAGCACACAGTCTGCTTGGGATTTTCTCTCTCCCTCTCTCCCCCTACCCCTACACACTTTCTCCTCTCTCCCTCAAAATAAATAAATACTAAAATTTAAAAAAAAAAAACATCTTGAAGGGTTTTGAAATAAAAATAGAATATACATTTTATCCTTGGTTAAAGAAAAATTACAATGGAAATTGTGAAATATTTGATCCATTCTAATGAAATCACTACACCCCAAAAGTACTCATATGATGTAATTAAGTGTTATAAATTGTATAGTATAGGGTATGGTTTTGGGTGAGACACGATGAATTTTGTTTTGAACAGATTGAATTCTGTCATGGATATGCTATGCATTAAGAAATAATTAAGAAATAATTAAAAAGTGCCACTTTTCAGATGAAAGATCAGTATTTAGGATGAAAATTGATATATGTGACAATATTATAAGAGAACAGACAATCAAATGGAATATTTGGGAATATAAATCTCAAAAGTGACAGAAAAAATGGGAAAATCATATGAAAGAAATTGCACAGGAACAACCAGAACATAACAATCAGAACTAGGAAAACATAAGCCAAGCCAAGCCAAAACAAAGCAAAACAAACCTAAAGCAAACAAAATCCCTTAAATTGGTGGCAAAAGAATATTTGGAATTCCAAATGACAGTTTGGGGATAAAGAAGTCACTAAATTACATAATTAGAGATTATCAGTAACTAAAAACTTTATATTCATTGGATAGCCAGGTATATTAGTCACGAATCACCAGAGGAAAAGAAGCAATAGGAGATATATAGATATAGATATAGATATAGATGATATAAATATAAATAAAGACAGAAATAAAGGTAGAATTGAAGAGTCTTATCATAAAAGTTGGCTCTCAAGAGGACAGAAAGTCCTATGATCTACAGTTTACAAACTGGAGACTCAGAAATACCTGTGATGCTGTTCCAGCCTGAACCAAAAGGCCCGACAACCAGGAGAACCAATGGTATAAGTTCCAGACCAAGACAGGAAAATACTGACTTCCAGATCAGGCCTTCAGGCAAAGAGAGTAATTCTTCCTTCCTCTCGTTTTTTGTTTAGTCAGGCTCTCAATGAACTGGATCATGCCCACCAACACTAGGGAGGGTAATTTGCTTTAGTCAGTCTACTAATTCAAGTGCTAACCTTCTGGAAATGCCCTCACAGACAAAGCCAGATATAACGTTTAACCAAATATGAGGTTACCCTGTGATCCACTTGACACATAAAGTTAACCTCCATCCCAGGCTAGAGAATTCATTAAAGAGACAATGATAGGGGAAGTCTATGGCCTACGACCCAAGACCACTGGGAACACATCTATAGCTGATTGGGTGAACAGATGGGTATACAACTGGAAAAACCCTAGAGATCTCAGTAAGATGACTTCAGGAAGGATTTACTATAGATTTTGTTCTTGTGCTAGGTGATGGGATACAGTGTCCAGAAAGAGATTTTTTTTCTGGATCTTATGCTGTCAGGAAGCAGAAGTTATTACATGGTTGGGGATCTTTACAACTCTCATCTGGAAGATAAAGAAAACAAGGCAAAAGTTAATATAGAATTAATTAAGAAGCAGTAGTCATTCATATTTGCCAGGCTAGGGGGTATTTAGTTACTTTGTATTGTGTTCTTGATTTTGTCTCTGTTTAGATGGGATTACAGAAGGGTCTTGTTTTGGGGTCCATTATGATCATGGAGTAGTGTTGTCTGGTGTTCGTGTGTTTTGGAAAATTGTGTTTGTATTCAAAAGGAGAATATTAAGTACTAGGCGAGATCGTACAAATGCCACAGCTGAGTTGATTGTACGAGACCAGCACTTGGATGCTGTTCTCTCTCCCAGTGATAGAATTGAAGCAATGCAATGCAATTCGTTCATTTATGCAGTATATATTCATTGGTTTTCTACGTTGTAATAGGTACCATTTCAGGGAGCTTTTTCATCATTTCTGTATTGATTGTAAATAAATCAATTTTATTTAAAAAATTACACATCAAGGTTTTGTTTTGTTTTGTACACTAATGGCACACTTACAAATTAGAGTCTGTTTATGCCAGTTTCATGTTTTTCAATTAAAAACAGCAAGTAACTTTATTTCTATGGAAACTAATTTAATATTTCTAGGCCTTAGTTTCAAATATAGTATAAATAAGAAATACTAGATCTTTGTTCTGCCTATTTATTTAATCTATCCAAACATGTATTGAAACAGTTATGGCAATATACCATTCTGATCACCTAACAGAATCTTTAAAGTAAATGAAGTTAACATCTGTAAAAACCCTTTGTAAACTAAAAAAAATCTCATATCTAACTTGAAATATTAAGATGTTTATGAGAAAAAAATATTTAAAAGGATAAGCTTTAAGAGCCATTTCGTGTATGCTGTTCTATGAGTGGGATCGTAATCTTCCTATTTCAAATTATTTTGAGAAAAAACTGAGGATTGATGGGGGTGGGAGGGAGGGGAAGATGGGTGATGGGCATTGAGGAGGGCACCTGTTGGGATGAGCACTGGGTGTTTTATGGAAACCAATTTGACAATAAATTTCATATTAAAAAAATGAAAGAAAAGTAGTGTTAAAAATGCAGATTTTTATCAAAACTAAAAAAAAAGAATTTTAGCCATTCTACTCAGAGTTAATAACATGCTGCTAAACATATCCGTTATCCTGTAATGTCCCTTTTCTGTAATAAATACTTAATTATGATATTATTCCAAAGGAAAAATAGGGTATGCTTCACTATGATTTGATTTATGACAATTTTAGGAAACCTATTTTGTAGAGAAGAAAGGATGACTTATTTTTTTCTAGATTAAGGAAAATAGGATTTTGTTTCTCAAATGGGGAATAGTGATGTGAATAAAGTTTTTTTAATCCATTATTCTCTATAGCTATCTCTAATAATTACTACATTAAAATTCTTTCTTAAAAAAAAAAAAAAAAAAAATTTAAAAAAAAAAAAAAAAAAAGAAGGGGCGCCTGGGTGGCGCAGTCGGTTAAGCTTCCGACTTCAGCCAGGTCACGATCTCGCGGTCCGTGAGTTCGAGCCCCGCGTCAGGCTCTGGGCTGATGGCTCGGAGCCTGGAGCCTGTTTCCGATTCTGTGTCTCCCTCTCTCTCTGCCCCTCCCCCGTTCATGCTCTGTCTCTCTCTGTCCCAAAAATAAATAAAAAACGTTGAAAAAAAAATTAAAAAAAAAAAAAAATAAAATTCTTTCTTTATGCCTACTGGTCTCACTTGAGACATTGACCTTCTAGGCAGGACATTTTGTTTGTATTGTTTTTTTGCTTTTCTCACTCAGTTTGTTTGGCACTCAGCAGAGTTCCTGGAAAATGGTAAACATTAGATACATGAATTAAATGAATATCATGTGTATTTTGGAAAAGCTAATTGACATGTGGAATATAGTAAAAGGGACCATTAATTAGCCTTTGATTTAGGAGAGTGAAGCACACGTCCAGATGTGCAATGAAGAAGGCCAGCCAGCGGGCAGTGGAAGTATTGAAAGAATGCAAGGCAGGCAAGAAAGACAGACTGAGACAAATAGTAACTCTCTCATGTCCACAGCTGGACTTTCACTTAGACTGATTTCTAAATCCAGCAGTCCCAATCTCTTCTCCAACTAGAACTATCTCTATCCAAAATAATAATAATAATAATAATAATAATAAAATAAAAAAATAAAAAAATAAAAATAAAAAAAGAGGGAAAGAGAGAGAAAGGATGAAAACCACTTACTGATTAAAGTTTTCTCTGAATATTACGGTCTATATTACTTGTTCCTGTCTCTGGATATCTAAAAAAGGTCAAATTGGTGCAGTAGAAAGATCATTAACATTGAATGCAAAGAGGACTGGGTTAAAATATAGCTCTGTTGGTCACTGGCTATTAATGCAGATTTCACCAGGTAAATTACTTCATATTCCTGACACTCACTGCCATTGTATCCTTTAGGATTGTTGTCAGAATTAAATTAAATTAAATGACTTATAAAATATTTTTGTGTAGCATGTCAGTCATAATCTCCACTGTAGTTAAAATAAATGGCACTGATTGCAAATTTTGTCACTCAACTAAAATATATTATATAATAATATCTACATAGGTCTTCATAACTTCCATATCACCTATGTGTATGGTTAATACATTCTTGTTCACAGTTTGAAATTATTGCAATTAACTCTACATCTTTATATCTGCTTTTGTTCGCCACCTATTGACTAAGTAACTTTGAAAAATTTCTAAAATAGTGCCACAGATGTGTGAGTCTTTAAAACTTAGAGATATGGGAAACAATGATGAATTATGTGGGTCTACTGAAACCTGAACTTGATTGTTGCATATATTCACAATACTAGATAGAAATGTTAATATTCTATTCATTAGTGGCTAATTTGAGATGCAAAATAAATAATTACATCTTTGATGATTTTTTCCATTTTTTTTTCATTTAAAGATAAATACAAATTGGAAACAATCATCAAATATTAATGTGTTTAATTCTTGCATATATCTTTTTTTGACTATTATTTTGCAGCTGATATAAGTAACTCGACCAACAAAATTTAAATTTTTAAATTAAATGCTGTCTTTGGATTGAATCATTGATAAAATGTGGAATAGCAAAGAATAAGTATTTTTGTAATTTGCTATGAATTTAACATTCTAATAAAATGACATATTTAGACATGATGCCAAATACTTGTATTAAATATTTCTAGTAAATAATAAAATACAAAAATTATTATAAAGTGCATTAGTTTGTAGTCTGCCACAATCTTTACTTTGTCTTTAGAAAGTTTCTGCATTATCCCTGGTACCCTGCTTAAAAATATGTAATTTCTATTGATTTCCCAAAAATTTATATTAATTTAAAGTAATGGAAGAAAACTACATAACTGAAAGACTTGTGAGAAGTTGTCAGATTTGCTTCAATTATTCACTTCCCTGTATGCTCACATTCAGGTCTTTCCTGTCTTACGGATGCATGTTGACAGGAAGTGATTAGAGCGCTACTGAGTTGGAAATTCATGTTTCCATTGGAATCAGCATACAGGAAATTAGAATTCACAAAGAATCTTTCAAAAGAAGCAAGTTAATAACTGAAAATGAGACATAGAATTGACGATAATAGCGAACACTATTTTAAGTCAAAAATTTAAAAATAACTTGTCGTTGATAAAGGTTGAATGGATGGTCTTTGATTACTTGTTTTAATGTATTTATGTTCTGCTTTCAATATTTGGAATCTAGTTTTTAACTTCTTACTCTGTCAGAACTTATTTTTTTAGTCTTTCTTTGATTAGATTATTATCTTCCTTATTCTTATTTGTTTCCTGGACAAATGGTGATGATTAGTATCAATTTATAGAAGGACTATTCTTTTAAAGATTGTTTTGATAATCTACATTGGCTGGAATTTTTCTTCTAAACAAATTGGACATTTGAGTTTTTCTTCACATGTATTATATCTTGGGCTAAAACAAAAGCAGAGGAAAAACTAACATTTATTAATTAAGTCTTGAAGATCTGTTTGATAATTATTGCATTGAAATATTAATAGTAATCATATTAGCCCTACTTAAAGATAAAGAAATGAAGACTCATCAAAGAAATGGTGGCATAAAGATTTGAACCTTGCTTTATGTGACTTGAAAACCTACTTAGTTTCTTCCTCCAAGAGGACAATGGGTAGATTACTTTGAGAAAAATCAGTATCTTATCTGGAGGCATAAGATCGAGAAAAAGAGAAGGGAGACAAAGCAAAATCATCACATTACATGATACTGCAAATAACTGAAGTTGCTGTAAATTTAAATCTAACTTTGTAGCCAATATGGAACACATTGATGGTAGGGATCACATTAGTCCTTGATGAGACCTTTACTTGTGTGGTCTTTAAATGTCTCTGGACTAAGCACATAAAAATATTCAGCTATAACCCAGCATAAAACAGTCAAGTCAATGCCAATTCAAAACTTAAATGTTTTCTGCTAAAATTACATTTGACTTATACTTTGTTTAATAAATACTTTATATGAATTCCAGCCTTTTTAATCCACCAAGAGGATAGTGCAGCCAGGTTTACAAGGCTTTCCATTGCTCTCTTGTCCAGAAGCTCATGGCCCCAAGCTCCTAAATATTTTTCAAACAACAGCTTCATCAATCATTTTGACAGCCATTGGGATAGATCAGAGACCCATAAAAGGTTGTATTATGGATGCAAAAAAAACAATACAGTAGAAAAGTGTTACAAATGAAAACTCTTCATCATCCCTATATGCAACCTACTTGGATTTTCATGCATTCACAGAATAAAAGAGGATAAAATCAGCAAGTCCAATGACAGGTAAGGATTTAAAAGGCAAGAATATTTTTAACTTTTTAAAAGCTACCAATCTGTCTTGCTGAAACATGTCTTTCATAACACTTATTCATCATGATTTGAATGTTTATATAATTTATTTTTCAAACTGCTCTAAAAGCATTATAGAATAATGATTTATTAAAAATATAATACTTTTAGTAATTATCCCAATATGGAAAGCAAGGCAGTAAATGTATTTAATAATAATAATTAAAGAGTAGATTCCTTTTTTAACTACTGAACTCATGCATTCTTGACAGTTTTATAGAAAATAGATTTGGCACTGATTTATAAAAAAAATCGCAATCTCCTGACTTTCTAGACTCCTAATCATTGCTTGGAGGCTTTATCTATTTATAAAGTGAATTCAGTTACTCTCAATTATGTTTGCCCAAGCTTTGATCTTCCCAACAAATATCGATCTCAAAAGGCTAGCCAACTAATTGTTAAGTGATCTGCAAACAATTAGAGATCTTCTTCTCTTACACAAATGGATGGTCAGCGCTGTCAGCTGATCAGATAGGGTTATGGAATCATGAGAAACGTCCTCCACATCTGCCCTTTCCCACTTCTTACCATAAGCTCTTATCATGCTTTATATTTCTATAGTTTTCTAAGAGATATTTTACAAAGTTTTTTTTTTTTGTTTGTTTGTTTGTTTGTTTTTCATATATAAGAACAAAAGTAATGTTGGTTCACAACACCTCGCGTCTTTGGCCAGTACCAGTGACAATTCAGGCTCAGAATTAAAAAAGCAAAACCTGTGAGCATGAGAAAAGAGTCAAACACATATGTAAGTTAAAAATATACTGTGGTAGGGGAGCCTGGGTGGCTCAGTCGGTTAAGCATCCGACTTCAGCTCAGGTCACGATCTAACGGTCCGTGAGTTCGAGCCCTGCGTCAGGCTCTGGGCTGATGGCTCGGAGCCTGGAGCCTGCTTCCGATTGTGTGTCTCCCTCTGTCTCTGCCCCTCCCCCATTCATGCTCTGTCTCTCTGTCCCAAAAATAAATAAACATTAAAAAAAATTTTAAAAAATATACTGTGGTAAAAAATAAAACTATTATTCAAAATCTATGCTTGGATATGACTAATGTCTCTAATTCCTGAACTAAATAGAATTCACCTTTGAGAAACCTCCCAACACATCAGTTTTCATCTTGGTTCAAAACTGAGTCTTCCAAGTTTAAAAGCATAAACTTTATGTTAAGATTTGAATAATTGTAAAGGTTTTTATACACTCTACCTCCATAATTAAGAGACATTAGAGTGACTTTTATTGACTTTTAGCACTAGCTATAATAGTAGTTTCTATTCTTATCTGTGAGATGAACTAAAATATTCAAGAATATAAATATCAAAATGATCTCTTTTATATACATGGTTTAAAATTTGAATCATAGTTCATATTTTGAGGCTATTATGAGTGCGGGGTCTTGGTCCTTAAGCTTAAATCGATCAACTTTCAACAAACTATTAAAAATTGGAGTATTTTTACCTTTGTAAATAAAGTAAAATAATAGCATTTTATTATTTCTCTAACTTTTCAATGTATATTATTCTTATTTCACCGAGAGAACAAAAAAACCACAGAGTAATGGTACGTTTCTTGGTGTTTTTTTGTATTAACATACACAACAGTGAATTTCACACAAAGTTTGGTCAAATTTAGATACCTGGTTCATTTATTTATTTGATCATCCAAGGAACATTTATCTTGCACCTACTGAAGGCTAAGTACTGTGCAAACTATGGAGATGCTGACAGGGAACAAAAAAATGAGATCTCACCCTCACTGATCCAGTTCCTTTGGAAAAATGTGTATATATAGACATTCATGGTAGTTTGAGCAGATTTTCCTTCTGTTCATTCAACTCTGATTTTTTAAACAAAATTGTGGCGATGGTTTAGCATAATAAGAGGGAGAAATGGCCCATGATTTGAAAAATTTGGATGCAGAAAGCCTTAACCTTTTGAAGTAAGACCTGAACTGTGTCTCGTTTTTGTTTTTGTTTTTTTCTGACCCTAGGCTTGGCTTAGTATCCATGGAATAGTAAGAGTTCAAAGACAGAATCTTTCGACTAAACTGAACTTACAGAAAAACAAAGTCTGAACCAAATATCCCCTGTGGTTCTAGCAAAACTATAAACATAATTATAGTTAATACTTATTTTAGCCATTATTCCAGGAAATAACATTAATAGCTAATGTTATGAAGTTCTTTAGTCATTGTTCTACCTGAAAGTATTCTTCTCACTTAATATTTTCATATAATCACCTCAAAGAGCATACTATTTTAAAGACGAGAAAACTGAAGTGCAGAGAGATACGGTAACTTACCCAAGGATGCTCACTGGAAGAATGAAGATGTCTTTATTCCTCACATTAATGTAAAGTTCTCCCCTTTCATAGGAATTCACTATTATAATACTGTGTTTTTGTCTCTTCTTTCCTTCTTTAACTTATTATTTTGGAAATTTATAAGTATATGCCAGCATAATTAACAACATTCAAACATTCTTGTTTCATATGTACTCCCAATTCACCTCTACTAGATTATTTTAAACTAAGTCCCAAATATTGTATCATTTCATCTGTAATTATCATGAAAACATGATAATCACATTTACATAAAAATAAAATAATTCCTTAATAAAATCTATATGTACTTGCTCAATTTTAAAGTCCCTCCTTGCATAATGATTATTTTTTTTTAGGAATGACTTTTCAATTCAGGAGCTTAACCTGATATAATTCTTTCTTGATATCCTTTGTTTAATAGCCTTTAATACCCTACTGTCCCCAGTCATTCCCTCTACTACGTTCCTCTTCACATCATTTATGGCTTTCCTCATTTTACTCTTCCACTATTTTCATTCTAATTTTAATACTCTATCTTAGCAAAATATCGATGAATTCTCCTTTGATGATCTTACTAACTTACTGTATAAGAAGCATCCCAGGTACTCAGGCTAGATTTATTTGATGTCACTGCAGGAACGAATACAGTCCTGAGGGACAGGCAATGTGCAGTCTGCTCATTATTTTCAATTATCATTAAATCAAGTATAAAATCCAGTAATCTTTTTCATGGCAGTAAAACATCAGTTCCTTTAATCAATCTGACATTATATTAATAGAACTTAGTGTATATTACTGTAAAAATATTGCACAAAATATTTTATATGCATAAGGGTTAAATAGAAAAATAAAGATTGTCTTGAATCAGATCAGAGATAACTGCAATTAATATTCTGATATATTTTATTTTATTACTTATAATTGTGTATAAAATAAATTTAGCAAGATATACATAGATACATTTTAAAAAAACTGAAAGAATTATAGGATGGGAAATAGATTCTAGATGCAAACAGAATTAGATTCACTCTACTAATTCCAAGTTTTTAGATTATCAATAAATCTACTAAGATTTATTATTACATTCTCACTATAAAGTGGGATCATTATTAGTATTTACTTTTTGGAAATTAAATGAGATAATATAGGAAAATACATAGAACAGAGTCTGACAGGAAGCACTGAGAAAAGGTCCATTATTTTGCCAATATCCTCATTACCCTAATATGAATCCTGAAACACAGACGGGATAAAACTTCCCCAATCCTTTCTTTGATACAAGTCTGCCTGACTGAGAAGGAATCACCTCTTGGCTCTACAAACTCTTTTCACAGACATCTGAACAAATGGAGTGCAGGAAAGCTTCAAAGCCTAGTCTGTTCAGTTACCAAGTTTCTCTCTTTCTATTATCCTATCCATATAATTATCTTAAATACAGTGCTCCATTTATGGTAATAGATTTCACAGGAAGCAACTCCCTTCTGGTATTGAAATAACAGAGGAGAAATAACAGAGAGGTGAAGATGAGGACAACATCTGGCTGCCTTGAGCAACCCCAACTGAACAGGGGAATAGATTTCAAATCTTTTCCCAATCGAGACACTGAAACATATAAGGGATGAGATATAAAACGTTCTCCAACCTTCTATTAGTCTCACACTTGCTCTTTTTTGGATGGCATCACATCACTCTTGAGGGCCAAGGATTTTGCTTATCAATAAAATTTTATGATACTCGCATTATATAGTAGTCTATATAATGGAATAATAGTCTAAAATCCTAGCAATATACTGATCATCAGTTCTTTTAAAAATATTTTATCGGGGCACCTGGGTGGCGCAGTCGGTTAAGCGTCCGACTTCAGCCAGGTCACGATCTCACGGTCCGTGAGTTCGAGCCCCGCGTCAGGCTCTGGGCTGATGGCTCGGAGCCTGGAGCCTGTTTCCGATTCTGTGTCTCCCTCTCTCTCTGCCCCTCCCCCGTTCATGCTCTGTCTCTCTCTGTCCCAAAAAAATAAAATAAACGTTGAAAAAAATATTTTATCAATATCTATATATTTTTTGTTTCCCTATCCTCAGAAATATCTTGTTAGAAATTTAAGAAAGGCCAAGAGAATGACAAGCAGCAACCATTATTTAAAAGCCTTTATGTTTAAATTTCTAATCCTGCTCCTGGCACCAAATTTAGGACATGTTAGTGGCCATGACTAAGCTTACATGTAGATATAATCATATAAAAAGTACTCAACAAATATAGCAGCCAAGACTAATAATATCTCCTCTTGCCAATTCTATTCACATCATAATATGTGGTTATTTTTTTTACACAGATTAGTGAAAAATTAACCTCCTTAAATATAAGCTGTCAAACTTCATCAACCATATAAGGTTTATAGGTCACTAGTGTTATGAATATATTCAAGTAAGATCTCAGGTGGTAATGTTAGAAATAATTCTCCAGTGTTATAGCAATCTGAATGTAAACAAAATATATGCATTAATATTCACCTCCACTCACTTTCAGACCTAGTAGGCACAGACTATATCTGTAGCCAAGAGATCTGCAAAATAAGCAGATGTTGGTCTATTTTTCCAATTTCTATTAAATTTCAAATTTATGCAAACCAAAAGATAAATGTGGAAGCAAGTGTAATGTATTCCCACTCGCATAAAGTTATATTTCTTTAAGATATAATTACTTTGATGTTTTTAAACAAATATATATTCAAATTTTGAGGAAAGCACAGATATCCATCTTTAGAATTCAGAATTTTCAACTTATATAATTATTTTTCCATTATACTCTCCTTTGTCACCCAGGCAGAGCACCATAAAGTAGAAGCAAAATGATTGATTTTAAAAAGAAAAAAAAAAAGTAGGAATTTAAATATACCAGAAAATTTTAAATGCATGCTGGGGGCACAGTTCAGAAGCCTAGGAAAGAAGAAATTTGTAGCTCTGAGAGAAGAGGCCCAGATATGATATTTGTTGTCTATATTTTAGAAGTTTCATTAATGTACTAGAAAACGGGAGCTGCCACAGACTAGAGACACTGTTCTGTTTCTTTGACTTCCCCTTTTCTGCTTGATAACTATCCCTGGGAATTTAAGGACTGACTGTGTCTAAACTACAACATACTAACCTTGGTAAAATCAAGAACATGCTTTAAATTAATCCAAATGTGTACTATATCCAGGCAAATATAATAAATCCATGAAAGATAAAAAATAATTTAAAGCTGTAACGTTCAACCATCCCCAAATTAAAGTGAGTTATGTCTTGGGAAATATGTAGGTATACATGATTAAATTGGGTGGTGGCTCACAGAAAGAGGGGAATATGGCCGTTGTGGTAGAGAAGGTAAAGAGGAAAGACAGCCAGATCAGTGAGACACCTGTAGAGAGACAAGTGCGAGAAGATGGTACTCCCAAGGATGCAGATATAATGATGATCACAATCATCTCAATAAACCTGAAGAACATATAGTTTAATAACTTGTCCAAGGTCACACAGCTAGTGAGTGACCTGGTGCTAGAATGTGACCGAATAGACACTCTGACTCCAGACCTCATACTATCAGCAGCCAGACTACGTTTGCATATGTTGAAGGACACTTATCTAGAATATTTCTCCACACTTTTCTCCTTATCAGCTGAACAGAGAGGGGAAAAAAACACCTTCTGCATTTTCTATTCTCTTAGCCTTTTTTTTCTTTTTTAAACCCAATAGAGCAAAAATATGTAAGTTTCACCAATAAAGACTAGGTGTTACATATGACACCCTGGAGTTTTAAATGTTGATTTTTTTTTCATAGGTAAAATCCAATTTACCTAGAAGCACTAATTTTAGGGACATCTTTTTTCTTATAAGGAATACCAAAGAAAAGCATCAGTAATTGAAATTATTTTCTCACTGGAGAATAATAATATTAAAAAAAACGATAGTGGTGATTCATATTTCAGTTCCATCATATAAAAATATTGAAAGTCACCAGTCTTTTCTTAAAATAAGAAAAAGCTGGGCAAACTAAAAATTAATGACTTTTTTTAGCATCAGCAGAGAACTGAGATCATAGGGCAAACCAGACTCCCCAATTTGGGGACATAGGCACAGGCAGAGACAGGCAGCGACTGAGATAACCTGGAACAGAGGCCCCTGGAGCCGGAATAGGAAGAAACCAGTGGTAACTTGAACACTCACTGGAGGCTCTGCATGGACTAACATGTGAGTGAGACGGTCCTGGGAAGCCAAAGTCTAGCAAGGCCACAAGAACATTTTGGATCTTTCTCTCCAGGAAACCTGCAAGTTTCTCATAGTGAGCATAGAGTAAGGATTCTCTTAAGGCCCTGATAGTAGTACAGTTGCTTCATATATTTTGTATTATTTTTTTTAATTTTTAAAATTTTTTAAAAAATTATTTTTATTTTTATTTTTATTTAATTTTTACTGGGAGGGTAAATCTTATCCTAGTTATACTGTTTCACCTGCATTTGGATTTTCATGCATTTTAATGAACTACTATGTAAACTTAGTTATTATCTCTTCTCACCATAAATTAAGTGTTGCAGGCCAGATTGGTTGGAAAGCAGTCTCCGATACGTAGTTCAGTATAATGCATGTGTATCAGGGTTGACGCTTGTGGGGAAGGAAAGAAGCAGGATTAGACAATGGGAGAATTTTGGTTGCTTTCAAACCTTGGCAAAGACCTCAGGCCACCTCACAGAGAGCCATGAGTCTGGGATGGCCTTACATAATTCTCCATAGGTGGTGGGAGAGGTCAGGATTTTGCACCCATGAATTAAGCAGTCCTTGAGACCAAGTTGCTCCTAGGGGGTGTGCTTGGCAAAATAGGCTCTTTGGCCAAGAACAATCAAGATGTGGGTTAACAGCTGAGTACTGTCAATTTGCATTACTCCCCAAATAAAGGGGATCAGATGGCATAATAGAGAGACTAGTTCAGAATTGTAGATTATAAGTCATTTAGAATGAAAGAGTGATATGAAAACAATAAAGTCAAATTATCACCATTATATTGTAGACTCACACAACAAATAACATGAAAAGCATACAACTTACTATTTATCCGTTTTGGGAATGCAAAATTGTTCAAGTTGTAATTGGAAACATATCTTCCAAACCCTGACTATTTAAAATATTTTGTGGTTGGGGCGGCTGGGTGGCTCAGTCGGTTAAGCGTCCGACTTCGGCTCAGGTCACGATCTCGCGGTATGTGAGTTCGAGCCCCGCCTCGGGCTCTGTGCTGACTGCTCAGAGCCTGGAGCCTGTTTCAGATTCTCTGTCTCCCCCTCTCTCTCTGACCCTCCCCCGTTCGTGCTCTGTCTCTCTCTGTCTCAAAAATAAATAAACGTTAAAAAAAAAATTAAAAAAAAATATTTTGTGGTTAAGAATAAATAATATTATTTATTTAAAAATTTACAAGCAATAGGGTGTCTGGGTGGCTCAGTTGGTTAAACCTCCGACTTCAGCTCAGGTCATGATCTTCTAGTTCTTTGCGATTTTGAGCCCTGCGTGGGGCTCTGTGCTGACAGCTCGGAGCCTGGAACCTGCTTCGGATTCTGTGTCTCCCCCTCTCTCTGCCCCTCCCATGCTCATGCTCTGTCTCTCTCTGTCTCTCAATAATAAATAAATGTTACAAAAAATTTACAAGCAAGATTCAGCCTAAAACCACTTTTTTAAATGTTTATTTATTTATTTTTGAGAGAGAGAGAGACAGAGAGATAGCAAGGGAGAGGCAGAGAAAGAGAGAGAGAGACAGAGAATTCCAAGCAGACTCCACAGCTGTCACACAGAGCCGGATGTGAGGCTCTAACCCATAACCAAACCATGAATGAGGTCCATGACCTGAGCTGAAACCAGGAGTCAGACGCCTAACCAAATGAGCCACCCAGGTGCCCCTAAAACCACTTTTTAACAAAGTATCAGCAAGTTTCAAAACATGATATCAATAATGGTTTTCTTGGAGTAATGTGAAATCAATACATAGAAACAGACTCATCTTTAACCAAAAAATTATTTAAAATTGTTCTAGTACTCAAAATGCAGACTATGCCAGAGAAAGAGGAGATGATCTGATTCAAATAGCGTGTAAATTATTCATAACCATCATCTGTTCTACACTTAGAAGTGTCTGATGGGAGAAGCAGAGAAAACATTCCTTCAACACTCAACAAGAAATCATGTTTCTTTTCACTTGACACAGTAGCTGTATCATTGTTAAAGAGCACATCACGACTTTTGACATCATGTGCTCTGCCAGATTCAGGTGTTCTTTAATTGCTCAGAATGCAAGTGGGATGACAGCCATTAGCAACATCCCACCAATGAATACAGAGAAAGTGTAGAAGCAGGGAAGTGTCATTCTATGTCCCCCAAACCTTGAAATGAGCGTTTTAATAATTTTTACTTTTGTATTCTGAACCTTCTGATGATGTGTACTAAGTAAGTAGATGTGAAGAAATTGACATGCTACTGCATATATTAAAGTGTTTATCATTTCCGTGACTCAACAAATTATTTTGACATTGTAAGTAGAAAATATGGATTAAAACTTACAGTAACTCCGAGCTGTCAGCACAGGGCCCGAAGCAGGTATTGAACCCAAGAATCGTGACCATCCCCTGAGCTGAAGTCAAATGCTCAGCCGACTGAGCCACCCAGGCACCACTATAGCATAAGGCTCTTTGAATACCAATATGTCTGTTACTTCATAGCCATCTTAGAAACTCAGTGTCTTAATAAAGTAGCAGTTCTTATCATTTATTTTCCTATTAAAACTCAGCTACGTTAATGCCATTTTCTCTTTCTCTGTATGGAAAATATCTCTATAGATAGCAAAGGGGAAAAAATCCAAAATTCTGGACAAGTTGTATCCAGAAACATAACCCATTGAGTTAACTTCTATAGGGAGCTTCAGATGAAAGTGAGTACAAATAAATTTAAGGCTGACCTAATTTGTATGCAGATTTATGTTCCACAAATTTTAATGTCAGTGGGTGGCTCCATATTAGTATAAGTTTTTCAATAAATAGTAGCAATTTCTTACTTGACACATCCCCAAAGGCAAGGGAATTAAAAGCAAAAATGAACTATTGGGACCTCATGAAGATAAAAAGCTTGTGCACAGCAAAGGAAACAACCAACAAAACTAAAAGGCAACCAACAGAATGGGAAAAGATATTTTGCAAATGATATATCGGACAAAGGGCTAGTATCCAAAATCTATAAAGAGCTCACCAAACTCCACACCCGAAAAACAAATAATCCAGTGAAGAAATGGGCAGAAAACATGAATAGACACTTCTCTAAAGAAGACATCCGGATGGCCAACAGGCACATGAAAAGATGCTCAACGTCGCTCCTCATCAGGGAAATACAAATCAAAACCATACTCAGATATCACCTCACGCCAGTCAGAGTGGCCAAAATAAATAGTATATTTGAAATTTACTTGTGTGGATCTGATTAGGTATTCACCTACAGCATTGAGATGGTGGCATTGAGTGCAAGGATCTAAGACATCATATGGAATTGATTTTTGTATTACTCTACTCTTGTTCCCTTTGAGGGAAAGTGCTCAAATTATAAGTGACAACATACAGTTTAAGCAATTAGGCAATATATCTCACTAGAGTTCTTCCCAGTGGGCCAGGGATGAAAAATTTCAGAAACTTCTCACAAACCACTGATTGTTCAGGAACACTTACATTGTTAGTCTAGGCATCAGGGCATCTGGGTGGCTCAGTCTGTAAAGGGTCCCACTCTTGATTTCAGCTCAGGTCATTGTCTCACAGTTCCTGGGATTGACCCCTGCATGGCGTTTTGCACTGACAGCGCAGAGCCTGCTTGGGATTCTCTCTCCCTTTTCCTCTTGCCCCTCTCCTGCTCACACTGTTTCTCTCTCTCTCTAAAAAATAAACATGAAAAACATTATTTAAAAAAATTGTTAGTCTAGGCTTAGAATCCATAAGCTTTGTAAAACAGAATTTAAATGTAGTCCCAATCTGTTTCAAACATAGACCTGTTTGAATTCCAGGAGCTAAGAGGTTGGAAAGGGCTCCAAGGAAGGTTGCACTGGAAGGAGCAATGGTAAGTCTCTGAAAAAACTACCATGAGTGGAGAAAGAAGTTCAGCATGAGACCTAACTAAGCAAGAGGCCACAATGGAAAAAGGAGCATTGCTTCCATGTGCTGTGTGAGAGACACTGAAATATATGGAGGGACAAAGGGCTGTGTTTGAAAGAAAGAAACATGTCAGTGAGACTGTAAAGGCAAGAGGAGCCCCTAATCTGGAGAGCTGTTCTTTAGAAGTTCTTCATATTGTACACATACACATGCACACATACACACACTCATATGCATATATTAAATGCATTCTATCTAGAATTTTCAGGTCTTTAGGTAACTCAGGATCTGGCCCTCAGGTCTGGCTAGCAAAGCCTATGGCCATCAATATCTACCTTAAAAATTATTGCATTTCAGTCAAACAGGGAGTTGATTTTTCTCAATTGTTGGTTTTGACATAAAAACAAGAGGCAATTATGTCAAATATGGAGAGCTTTGTGGCTTGTGCCATGGAGTGAACATCACAGACACTGTGTTGGAGTTCAGGGAGGACTTGAGCAGCGCAGGTGTTTAGAAATAGAAGTGACAAATGATAAACATGTCAAATCTTCACCCTTAGGTCACATTAAAGCAAAAGATTTATGCATTCTAAAGCATTCTTTCTAAGGAGTGGCAAGGGCCTCTTTTCTTGTCCTTTGTTCTCCAATACATGGTTCTGGTGAAATACACAAATTAACAACATTTCCAACAGCTGCACATAGTAACTGAAGATCAAAGTTCATGTTTACATTTCATTCTGTTTATTTGTTCTGAAAGCATATTTTCCTGATTACTAGGGGTGAAAACATTTTCTTTAAGTTCATTTTCTGGTTTTTAGCTTTAAAATATTCAAGTATGGGTATGTGATCCTACATTTGTATTCACATGCCACAAATATGAGAGGCTGGTCTGGACTACTGGCCCAATAGCATAGCCATGAGAAACTATCCAATAATAAGAGTAAAGCATTTTTCTAGTAACTTGTGAGATAGAAGAAAATTATTAAAAGATATGAGAAGACTCAACATCAGATAGGATGGGCAACAGAAGTGTCATAATTGCAAATAAATCATTCAGGCACTCAGGCTGATTATATATGAGACAATCTTGTCTATTACAATCCCTTAAAAAAGAAGTGACTTCACCCAGGACCTAAAAGCTTTTAGACAGTAGAGTACTTTGGGATATTGCATATAAGCATTTCTGGGATTTCTTTAAAACAATTTAGGGGGCGCCTGGGTTACTCAGTTAGTTAAGTGCCCTACTTCGGTTCACATCATGATCTTATGGTTTGTGAGTTTGAGACCCACATTGGGATCTCTGCTGTCTGCACGGAGCCCACTTCAGATCCTCTGGCCCTCTCTCCCTCTGATCCTCCTCTGCTCTCTTACTTTCTTTCTCAAAAATAAATAAAACATTTAAAAAATAACTTAGGAGATTCTAGGGAAAGTCTATAAATTCTGAAAATGCAATAGGTGAAGAAAACTTAGAATAACATAATTTAGATCTTGTAATCTGAACATACTTTTCACCATCAGTGGATGAAAATGGAGGCATACCAGTCAAGGTAGTTGGTCAGGATAATAGTGAAAATATCTATACTGCATATTTTGTACAAGGAAATATAAACACTTCACATAAAGTTTTAATTATGTCTTAGTGTTTATGTGAAATAATGTGAAGGAAAAAAACGACATATTTTTGATAGAAAGCAAAACAGTACATAATGAAATGGAAAAACCCATCCAAGAGAACCCAATTACTTAGTGATTCCTAAATTTCAAACCATTTTTCCATTATCATAAAGTATTCCCCATAACAAATAATGCATTAATAAGCTTTTCATCTTTTATGATTCTTAAAACTAAAATATGGCAAACCATATATGTGAAATAGATTTAAAATCCTTAGGTGTTATAGACATGTAAAGAATTATCATATTATTATTTATACTTAAGTTGTAAATAGTGTGCCCATTTCAAGCCTACTGATGCTAAGATTGTTTTCTTATTGATGTTTAATCTTTATTTCTTAAGACTGCAAAATATATACAAAAAGATGGCACTGTTTCCCTGATTTACTTCCACTCCAAACCCAAGCAAACTAGAGACTATTTATTGAAATGAAAGGTGTAAGCTGGTTCTTCTCTTACTACTAACCGATACTATTTCAGCAAGATAGCATACAAGGAACAATAAACTGTAAGGGTCTGTGTTTAGTACTAACTTGTGTTCCTAGGAAAGAAAATAACTCATATTTAACCCAAGTGTAATCTGACTACATTGAACAGAATATAATGGGAGTGACTTTTCACTCTGAGTCACTTTTTTTGCAGGAAATACTCATCATCCCACTATAGCACAGTTATTGACTAGTTTCAGACAATCCATGGTTTCTAAGAACCCTTCTTGGTATTGGCTTGCAGATGCAAAATTTAAATCCAAAATATTTTATTTTATTTTATTTTATTTTATTTTATTTTATTTTACTATTTTATTTTATTTTACTATTTTATTTTATTTTATTTTATTTTATTTTATTTTATTTTGAGAGAGACACAGAGAAAGCACCAGTGAGGGAGAGGGCAGAGGGAGAGAGAGGACTTAAGCAGGCTCCATGCTCAGCATGGAACCGCCCCCACCTTTCCACACTCCACACCCACAGCCCCCCATTTCTGGTTGCAGGGCTTGAGCCATGACCATGGGATCATGACAAGAGCTGAAATAAAGAGTCGTCAGACACAACTGATTGAGCCACCCGGGTGCCCCTAAATCAACCTGAAATTTTATTACCATGTAACAAATTGCTAGATTCTGTAAAAAATAAGATTTAAATTTCATTCAAAGAGAGGCTCAGTTGAATTGGCTTGTTCTAGTCAAATGTCTATTTTTATTGAACACCTAAAAATCCACGTATACTCTCTGCCATGAAAATTGCATTTTCAGTAGCAATGATATCACCTTAGTAGTTCCAAATTGCTTCAATGAAAAGTCTATTAACTTCTAGAGTCTTGTTTTGTTTTGCTTTGTCACCCTTACTAGTAACAGACTGTTTCTATCAAAAGAGAAAATTACTAACTGCTATGCATAACCCTAAACTTTGCATTTGGGTCAGAAGAAATTTAAAAGATATGCAATAGAAAATAAAAGTTAAAATTCACCCCCAATGACCGTGGCTGACACAAGTACAACTGACTGCCAGTTTAAATGATATTAGCACCTTTCTTATTGTGAGATTTAATTCTCTTTTATATGCTAGAAATGTCTTGTCCCATTTCTTATAAACTGGTCAGAACTTGGCACTGAACATGGTGAGAAACAGGCTGAAGTCGACTACAGTGAAGAAAAAGTGAGCCAACTCTCTACAGTATATCAATACCAAGAGACCTTATTCTCTGCCATCAATAGGTCAAAAAGTAAGTAGATAGTGTCATGTCTATGTAGTCATGAGAATCACACTTTCATTTCCTGAGGCAAAGGATAAAGTATTTGTTGAAATTTATGCAGTTAAGAAATACCGGACTGCAAAATATAGCAGGAGCTTTTATATTATTATGCCCATCAATTTTATGTAAATGTGACTTTAGATTAATATGAGCATTTACAAAACCTAATATGTTCCATCTTCAATAGTCCATTCCTTACCAAGTCACTTCCTTATTCTCCACCAAAGATAAATTCCACGACAGAAGGAAATTGTGTTGATTTGTTTTCACTGATGAATTCACAGTAACTAGAAGAATGGCTGACTATATGTAGTAGGCAGTAGGTAGATAACGATCAAATGAATGAGTGAATGAATGCATGAACAACATGGTGTCAGTCAAAATGCCAGTTATGAAGAAAGCCCTAGTTAAACAACAGTGAAATACTCAGAAAACTAAGCATCTTTATTTAAAAACATCATAAATTGGGGCACCTGGGTGGCTCAGTTGGTTAAGAGTCTGATTCTTGATTTCAGCTCAGGCCATGAGATCATAGTTTGTGAGATCGAGCCCCATATTGGCCTCTGTGCTGACAGCATAGAGCCTGCTTGGGATTCTCTCTCTCTCTCTCTCTCTCTCTCTCTCTCTCTCGTTCTCTCTCTCTTATTCGTCTATTTATCCACAGGAACCCATATACATAGTACACTATAGCTTCTTAAAAGCAATTGTTGAAATACATAATAAATTTATAGATTCATATAATATTTTAAAGTATTTATGCTATTACAGAAAGCTTGCTAAATGCTTTTGACATACAAATGAAAAGACACACTCCTATGCTCAAAGAATTTAGAATCTAGTTAGAAGATTCATATGTAAATAACTATTATAATACCATATTATATTTGCAGAAATACAGAAAGATATTTAGTTTGTAGAATCATCTTTTGAATCTGTCTTGGGAAAAAAAAAAGATTTATACTGATAATAGCATTAAAATTTAATCTTGAAGAAGATGCCTTGCTGGTTCAGTTGGTAGAGCATACAATTCTTGATCTTGGGGTTGTGAGTTCAAGCCCCACATTGGGCCTAGAACTTACTTTAAAAATACATACAGGGGTGCCTGAGTGGCTCAGTCAGTTGAGCATTCTGCTTCAGCTCAGGTCATGATCTCATGGTCTGTGGGTTTGAGCCCCGTGTCAGGCTCTGTGCTGACAGCTCAGAGCCTGGAGCCTGGTTTAGATTCTGTGTCTCCCTCTCTCTGCCCCTCCCCTGGTCATGCTCTATCTCTGTCTCTCAAAAAATGGATAAACATTGAAAAAAATCCATACATACATGCATACACAGATATATACATAAATTTAAAAAAATTGAGACTTGAAGAATAAAGGAGTTTACCTATCAACCAAGAAAAAAATTCCATGTAGAACATTTAATACCCAAAAGATGAAGGTAAACTAGAGTAGCTTTTAGTTAGTCAAACACTAAGTGAATTAGGTTGACCTTCCATAACTTTACTAAAAGGTGATTGGCAAAATCTAGGAAAACTACTATCTGCTATGCACAAGTTCTGGCATTAGGGCCAGGACAAATTGAAAAGAGGAATTCTCTTTGAAGGAAGATCAATGGGAGCCTCAAAAATGTCACTAACATTTTTCATAAACTATGTCCAAAATACAGTGAAAAAATTATATGAAAGATCAGGAAAAAAAGAACAAATGGCTGAAATAAGAGAAAGAAATAGCAGAAAACAGACTGTGAAAGTCCGTGTAACTGAGGTATTTAATATAGACTGTACAATAAGCATAATTTATAGGCTCAAGAATTATAACAAATTTAAGCAGAGAATTATAAATTGTAAAATATTAAACTAAAATTCTAGAGATGAGATACAAAATAATTAAAATTAGCTGCTCAGTGAATGAGTGTAAGAGCTAATTAAATAGAAAAAATATTAATTCATTAGAAGAAAAGTTAAAAAAAAAATTACCAGGTAAAATCTTAAATAGAAATACAAAGGATATGGGGCACCTGTGTGGCCTCAGTTGGTTGAGCTTCTGATTCTTGATTTCAACTAAGGTCATGATCCCAAGGTTGTGGGATCTAACCCTGTGTCAGGCTCCAGGCTGAGTGTGGAGCTTGCTTAAGATTCTCTCTCTCCCTCCCTCTGCCCCTCTCCCCCACTTGCGCTCTCTCTCTCTCTCTCTAAAATATATATACTCTAAATATACATATTTATACACACATGCACACACACACACACACACACACACACACAGGGTAACTTCAAAATCATAGAGAAACTGCTAAAACTAAAATATAGGAGAAATTCCTAAAACAAGTCATAGAAAAAAGCACATTAAATACATAGGAACAACAGTAAAATTGACAGATAATCCATCAACATAAACAATTAAAGACAGAAAACAATGAAAACTATTTTGAAAGTGAAGATTTCTTTCTCTGAAAGAACTCAAAGGAGAAAATCTTCTTACATGCAAATATTTTGTAGACAAAATACAAAAGTAAGAAAACATAGCAGAAAAAGAAATAATAAAATAAGCATCATAAAAAGTACTCTTCAAAAGACCCATCAACAAAAAATAAACAAATGATATATAAAAATAAATACACAAAGATCAGCACAGACTAAGTGCATAAATTCACGATAGATTTACCTGACCGAAAATTTGCTTTCAAATTATATCAGAACTGTTATAACTTAATAATAATAAAAAAAATAATCCAATAAAATATAGTCAAATAATTTGAACAGAAACTTCAAAAAAGACAAGGTTCACAACTATATAAAGAAGACAATGTACAAATAAAAGGATTTTCATCAATATTAACCATCAGGAAAATGATCATTATAACTACAATAGAAACCACTATACAAACTTAAAAAGATTTAAATTTAATAGTCTAAGCTCTTATTTTATGGATATGCTTGCTTCATACAGAAATGTAGCTACATGTTAACTAGTATGCTTCTGTAACTGTCATAGAAAATCTGAATTATGCTGTTTCTATTTACTGCAAATTTTAAAAGTTTCACATACTAAAAGCATTACATTATTATTTAAATGAACATACCTTACAGTTTTTCATTAACTTAATGGTTAAAAAACAAAATGGATATCATATGTTTTAATACAGTTTTTTAAAAATGTTTTCATATATTTTTAAGACAGAGAGAGACAGAGCATGAATGGGGATGGGGCAGAGAGAGAGGGAGACACAGAATCTGAAGCAGGCTCCAGGCTCTGAGCTGTTAGCACAGAGCCTGATGTGGGGCTCGAACTCACCAACTGTGAGATCATGAGCTGAGCTGAAGTTGGACGCTTAACCAACTGAGCCACCCAGGCGCCCCTGTTTTAATACAGTTTTATGTTTTTAATTATTAGTCAGTTGCTTAATAAAAATGCTATACACATACCCCCACCCAAAAAATGTAAATCCTCTATTTCTCCATAAAAGGAAAAGCCAAGAAAAATCTTGGCACAATTCCCAGAACAATTTTTTTTGTGTGTGCTTCAATTCTTATTTCAATGTAAGGGGTTAGATATTTGAGATATGTGGTTTTATACTGATATCCTTACACTCCAAATTATTTCATACTGAGCATATATCAGAGATCATCATTTACAACATAATGAGTTTCAACAATGCCACTTATGATATAAATTACTAAGCACCAGTCTCTTAAGCTTTTAGGCTCCATTAATTTGCTGTGAAATAATTAGTTTTCCTGTAAGTACTGATTAGCTTGGTTATAACTAAGAAATTTGACATATATACTTAGGAATGCTAAAGTGTAAGTGTAGTATTAATTATTTATCAGGTAGTCATACATTATGAACATATATCAACTAACAAATTTAGACTTGATATTTGAATTTTACACTAAAAAGTATCGACTCAGAAAAATTAATGGCACATTGCAGAGTAATCATGATTCAAGTGCTTGATACATTTGATATCTAAGATGAATTTCGGTTAGCTTTTTAAATGTTTATTTACTTTAAGAGGTTGGGGGAGGGATAAAGAGAGTGGAGGGGAGAGAGAATCCTAATCAGCCTCCCTGCACTGTCAGTGCAGAACCTGACACAGGGATCAAACCCATCAAGCGTGAGATCGTGACCTAAGCCGAAACCAAGAGTTGGCTGCTTAACTGACTGAGCCACCCAGGTGCTCCTACGTTAGTTTTATGTCCCCTTCCTACCAGTTTTCTCAATTTTCTGAAAAATGAAAATATTCAAAAATACATTTTATTTTTTTTAATTTTTTTAATGTTTATTTATTTTTGACAGAGAGAGACAGAGCATGAGCGGGGGAGGGGCAGAGAGAGAGGGAGACACAGAATCAGAAGCAGGCTCCAGGTTCCAAACTGTCAGCACAGAGCCCAACGAGGGGCTGGATCTCACGGACCGCGAGATCATGACCTGAGGTGAAGTTGGACGCTCAACCGACTGAGCCACCCAGGCGCCCCTCAAAAATACATTTTAAAGCAATAACCTCAAATTTTTTTCTATGACACTTTAGAAAATTTTAAAAGTTGCCTAGAAATCCGAATTCTTCATTATTCTCCAAAGCCTATTTCCAGTTATATCTCTATTCCTGTGATATTTTAATAACCTGCATTTCCCCTTGCCAGCAGAGGCATTTTGGAATTATGGTCTCCTAAAATAAAATGAGAAAGCACTCATTCTGTCCTTTTTTCATTCCCAAGTTTAGACCTTACTGAAATAGTGAATTTTCTCTATGTCAACCATACCTTCTTGTAGAAGAGAATTTCTTGGAATCAAAAGAATAAGAGGATCAGAAACAATTATAATTCAGGTTCTCTCTATATTTTATCTAGAGAAGTCCAGGCAATGATTCCTTCAGAGCAATAACTCTCTTCCCTTCCATCCCTGGGCTCCTGTGGAAGAGGAGCAAGGCCAGATCCTCACAGAACACTAGGCAAAATATATGCCCAAGTTGCCCCATTCTTGCTCTGTCAACAAAAAAGTTAAGAAGAAATGAGAGAAAAAAATGCAGTAGTGAATTGAGACTTAAAAAAAAAAAAGTGCTATCAGAAGTTTGAGGAAAACTTAGACAATAGCTTTACGGAACTCACGGGCCAAAGAATTTTTTAAAAATGTCTCTGTAGGGGTGCCTGGGTGGCTCAGTCAGTTAAGCATCTGACTCTCGGTTTCAGCTCAGGTCACCATCTCATGGTTTTGTGGGTTCAAGCACCACATTGGGCTCTGCACTGGCAGCATGGAGCCTGCTTGAGATTCTTTGTCTCTCTCCCTCTCTCTGCTACTCCCTCACTCACACTGTCTCTGTCTCTCTCAAAAATAAATAAATAAACTTAAAAAAAGACATATGTTAAAAAAAAATGTCTCTATAAAGAGAAGACTTAGCGAGTAGTATGCATGGAAGAAGAGAAAAAAATAGGATTGATATTTAGGGTTAATCATTGATAACCCCTGTGTGGGAGAGTGAAAGAGAAAGGGAGGTTTCACTGAGGGGAAAGTTAAAGAGTGGAGAATTGAACACATATTTTACTCTTCTTCCCAGGACCTGAAATCTTTCTCACCTAGGTAGCTAGGTAGCTGGTAGTAGGTATCTATTTTACCTACTTGCCCATCTATCTACACATCTATGTATCGATGCATGTATGTATGTATATATGTATGTATCTATCATTTATTATATATCTGCTTATCTATGTATCTATCTTTCTCTCCATCTATCTAATCTATCTGCCTCCCTATAGAGAGACAGGCAGAGAGAGAATACTAGAGAAGAGATGACAGCAGGGGAGAGGTGAGGTTTCAACATATTTTGGGGATGTGTGAAGCAGGTGGATAAGTAGTAAATGACCTGTAACACAGAGAAAGCTGAAAACCCGGTGTCTGCAGGGGAGGATGACAAGATGAAACAAGTTGTCTGTGCAGCAGAAAGAACTGATGAAAAAATTCCTAAAAGCAGGGCGAGGGGTGGACCTAGTTAACAGTCTGCATGAATAAAGAGTTAAAATGCCCAGATTTCTCCTCATCATACCCTTCAGACAGGTGAATATCTCTCCATAATTAGGCAAAGATGAATGATTTATTTATCTTCTGGGAAAACTGAGTGAGAGCAAACCAAGGTTCAGGAGTGACAAGGATACCCAAGGATGAGGGTGAAAAATGATCCTGACAACAAAGGAATTAAATGGGATTCTAAAAATTAACCCTGCAATTTCAGTCCCACTTCTCTAACCAGCTACAGTTGTGAGGACACTCAGATTATAGCCCTAAACAAGGGATTAGAAAATTTACCTCTGAAGAAACCAACCAGCCTGAAGGTCAAAACAAAACAAAACAAAAGCTACAGACATGGACAGTTTGCAGCCCAAATAAAAATGACAAAACAAAACAAAACAAAACAAAAGCTACAGACATGGACAGTTTGCAGCCCAAATAAAAATGACAAAACAAAACAAAACAAAACAAAACAAAAGCTACAGACATGGACAGTTTGCAGCCCAAATAAAATAAAATAAAATAAAATAAAATAAAATAAAATGACTAGAGAGTAAACCCATCTCCCAGTAAGACCCCTTCATACACAAGCACACACAGCATTTCAATAGGCTGTTTTATTGTGCTTTAACTGCCTTGTTGAGACATAATTTACATACCATAAAACTCACCCATTACAGTGTCCAATTCAATGATTTTTATGTATGTGAATCCTTGATGTATTCACAGAGTTGTGAAACAATCACCACAACCAGCTTTTAGAATATTTTCTTTACCCCAGAGGAAGCACTATCCTCATTAGCCTTCCATCTCCACTTTCTTCAATTCCTGCAACCCTACACAACTATTAATCTACTTTTGTCTCCACAGAGTTGCCTATTCTGGACATGTCACATAAATGGAAGCATACATTATGTGACTTTTTGTGGTTAGCGTCTTTGACTAGGTATAAAGTTTCCAAGGTTCACAAATAACCTTTTAAAATATACATAATAATTTTATTAAAATATGATTCATGTGTCTTACAATTCACCCATTTAAAGTATACAACTCAATGTTTTTTAGTATATTCACAGAATTTTATATCCATCATCATCATCATCATCATCATCATCATCATCATCAATTTTAGAACACTTCATTACTCTAAAAAATTATTTCTATTAGCAGTCACACTGTATTTCTGTCTAACACCTTCAGGCCTAGGAAATCACTAAACTAATTTATGTCTTTATAAAGTTACCTATTCTCAACATTTTATATTGAATCATACAATATATGGTCTTTTGTGACTATCTTCTTTTACTTAGCATAATGTTTTCAAAGTTTGTTCCTGTTGTATGTACCAACACCTGAGTTCTTTTTTTGCTCGTTTTCATCACTAAGCTTTTTAGTACATTACTCTTAGTTATCAATAACAGACAATGTTCAATAAATATTTGATGAAATCTCATAATATGATAATGTTGAAGAAAACTACCAGAAATTAGGGGAAAAAGGAAAAGAGAGAAAATAGAAAAGAAGAATAAAGTATTATATAAAACGTTCAAGGAACAGGAATGAAAGATTGAACCAACAAAAAATAGGAGGCAGTTATTGAATAGATGTTTAAAATAAATCACATCAAGATAATGTTAAAATATTACAATTGCTCCTCATCACAATTGGAAAAATGATCTTTCAAAGGATGATCATCCAGTAATTTAGAATACAGGGATATGAGGGAAAGAAATCCTACGGAGAAAAAAAGTTAAAACCAGTTATATACAATACAATAGACAAAATCATTAGACTGTTCAGTAGGAATCTGAAGACAGTGGTGCATGCCTTCAGAAGGCTGAGAAAAATGGATTTACTATCCAAACTATCCAAAACTTTATATCCAAATACTAATTAGGGTTTAGGCTGCTATAAAGCTATTTTCAGACTTTTAAGTACTTAAACTTATTTCTCATGTATCCCTTCCCCGGAAACTTGTGCTATGAGTAGCTTCCCCAAAAGAGTGGGTCAGGAAAGAGTATGGTACAGGTCCAGGAATTTGTGATTGGACACAAGAGAGAAGTCAAGGACAGGAGAGGGATTGTAGTGAAAGGACACCCTAGGACTATGGCTGTAGCTAGCAAGAGATCACACAGAACAGATAGGTAAGGAAAGAGATTAGAAAGATTCCTTGATGGGTTTTACTGTAAGGAGAAGAGTTTCAGAGTTCCTTTGGATACACTGTTAGAATGAAGGAAATAGAACCATGTTGGTGGGTGAGGGATAGGGAATCTAAGACAATTTTCATCCTGCATAATGTAAAATAAATCAATGATTTTGAAAAGTGAGAAAATAAATGTTTGTTAGTTTATCAGTATCAGTTTATTTAGCAATAAATGCTGTAATAAGGAGATAATTTACAAGAGATTGCCTTTGGGATTCAGAACTCAGTAGAGGATGGGATAAAGTGTATTCTGCAATTTTCTTTTCCTTCCTCCCTTCCTCTCTCCCTTCCTCCCTTCCTTCCTTCCTTCCTTCCTTCCTTCCTTCCTTCCTTCCTTCATCCTTGTCCACATCTTTGTTTTACTCTTTCTCTTCCTCCTTCTCCTCATCTGTTTCTTCCCTTTTTTTGTTTTGATTGTTATGTACTTTTAATTATTTGAATGAAAAACATATTATTTTGATAAAAAACACTTTGCAATTATTTCATTTTTTAAAATTTTATTCTTAAGTAATCTCTACACCTAACATGGGGTTCAAACTTACAACTCCAACCCCGAGAATAAAAGTTGCATGTTCTTCTGACTAACCAGCCAGGCACCCCTATAATTCTTTTAAAGTGGTGGGTAGAAAGAAAGTGATTTATATACAAATTTCTGTTATTATAAGTTAACTTAATAACTTTAACAGGTAAGAAAGAGCACAATAGCTTGCAGTAGGTAGCAATGTTTTTTGTTTTTATTTTTTGCTAATTGTTTATTTTAAAAATATAGACTTTTTATTTGCTTGGTTTTGTTTGCTTGCACCAGGATGAATGAAATGAGGTTATGTATGCAGTTTGAAAGTTAAATTCCAGTGGGTAAGAATAAATTGACCAAAGAAATGAAAAGAGATATAACTGATCGAGAATTGTCTGGGAAAGATGGGAGAGAATGGGCCCAAAATCTTGGGTAGGGCAGCTAGGTCTCATCACAGTAACTACTCTTTACTAAATGCTCATTTTTTGAGCAGGGAAAGGGGCAAAGATAGAGAGGGGATCCCAAGCAGACTCCAGGACGCTCCACGAGGCCCCGTGCTTCGTGCAGAGCCTGACGCGGCACTAGATCGCATGACCCCGGGATCATGACCTGAGCTGAAGTCGAGTCAGATGCTCAGCTGAATGAGCTACCCAGCACCCCTTGTATCAGTCCTGGATTACCTCATTTCAATGTCACCATAATCATATGATGTAGGCATTATTATTCCTATTTTATAATCAATAATCCTGGATTTTATTTATTTATTTATTTATTTATTTATTTATTTATTATTTTTTAATGTTTATTTATTTTTTAGACAGAGAGAGACAGAGCATGAATGGGGGAGGGTCAGAGAGAGGGAGACACAGAATCTGAAGCAGGCTCCAGGCTCTGAGCTGTCAGCACAGAGCCTGGAGCAGGGCTCAAACTCACAGACTGTGAGATCATGACCTGAGCCGAAGTCGGAAGCTCACCCGACTGAGCCACCCAGATGCCCCAATAATCCTGAATTTTAAATATGTTACTAGTTTGCTCAAGACAACACAGTTAGTAAATGGAAGAGCAAGGATTTGAACTGATGTCCTACTCTTAAGCTTATGAACCTGCACCCCAGAGCCCCAGTTTCTTTTTTTTTTTTTTAATTTTTTTTTGTCAACATTTTTTATTTATTTTTGGGACAGAGAGAGACAGAGCATGAACGGGGGAGGGGCAGAGAGAGAGGGAGACACAGAATCGGAAACAGGCTCCAGGCTCCAAGCCATCAGCCCAGAGCCTGACGCGGGGCTCGAACTCACGGACCGCGAGATCGTGACCTGGCTGAAGTCGGACGCTTAACCGACTGCGCCACCCAGGTGCCCCGAGCCCCAGTTTCTTTATGTGTAAAATATGGCAATAGTGCCTTCTTCATCTGATTAACAACTGAAATAAGGCAGATAAAGAGCATAATATCGTAACTGACGAAGAATACAGATGTCATTAAGTGCCATCATCATTACTATAACAGCTACTAAGAGGCGAATAAGAAAGATAAGATTAATGAATAAAAGGAAATAATATTTGAACCTTATTTTGTGAGGCTAAATTCTCTTCGCATGTTTGCTTTTTGATGGCTAAGCACAATTGCTAATGTAATGACTTACTCTAATATCGTGCCAGACATAAATGACCAGAAAACCTATTATTTAAAAAAAAGAAACAGGAAGAAAGAAGATAAGACACCTTTTTCAGATAAAAAAAAAAAAGTTTTATAGATTGAAGTGATAAAAAAAACATTTTCACACATTCACCAAAGAGCTCTAAGAGTTTTATGTAAATCCAATTACAGCCATAAAAATAGACTTCTAAAAATTAGCGTAACTTCCAACTTAAAATACTCTATTGGAATGAATACTTTAAATGATTATGTATATATATGCATACACCCACACATATATACTTGTGTGTATATACAAGTATATATGTGTATATAAGAATCACTGGTAAATAAGAACTCACAATATCACTGCTGCATATTAATATAGTTTTGCCTAACTGTAATTTAAAAAAGGCCACACAGCATATTACGCTGCCATGACCTCTACAAAAACAAGACTACACTTGTTGAAATTGTTCTTGATTATTGGGTTCTTTATTATTGTGCAGTATTTTCCACTTCTGTTTGTCAGTTATCAAAGACTCAAGAACACTTTTTTTTTTTTTTTTGGTAAGTTTATTTATCTATTTTGAGAGAGACAGAGACAGCGCCAGTAAGGGAGGGGCAGAGAGGGAGACAGAGAATCCCAAGCAGGTTCTTCATTGTCATTGCAGAGCCCAACATGGGGCTCAAACCCACAAAACCATGAGATCATGACCTGAGCTGAACCCAAGAATCAGACATTTAACTGACTGAGCCACCCAGGTGCCCCAAGACTCAAGAACACTTTAGTGTTCAGAGGATTCATTCCTATTTCCTCTGAATTTCAAATGGGAGAAATCAAGCATTACAGTTAAATACATCCTCCCAAACAGGAAGAAAAGTTGGAACAGAAACAAAGAAAAATTAAGCTCAACTGCTATATGACAGCATAGCTGTACACCTGTGATTGCAATCAGATGATATGTAATAAGCATGTGTTTCCCCCATGTGGCAGTCATGTGACCACATTCCTCCTTTTGTATCTCTGAAGTCATACCTCGGTGCTCTTTCTAATTCTACTAGGTGTGCTTCACTGCCATTCACATCTTAATTTCTTTCTCAGCTGTCAATGTGTCAATGTAATGAAGAATGAGTCTACGCAGCCATTACAGAACAATGTGATAAGAAGAATTACTGATAAGTGACTTGATATCTGTAACCAGCAGCTTCAACTTTAGCTTATTTAGTATGTAGATTGAATTCACCTTCTATTGATGAATTAGCAACATTTATAAATGCATGGGTAGACACAAGATGCTAAATTAAAATGACTAGGCTGCAAAAAATAAAGCTGGCAAAGCCAAAACTAAATGGATTTTTCTGTAATTGAAAAAAACACAACAAACTGAATTAGTCACATTAATGTAATTCAATCTTAATTATTGCCCTAAGAGTCCATTTAAATATTTATGAACAATTCTTTCCAAATGCCTTGTCAGCTCTATTCAATTAAAGAACATGCTGTCAGTTGTACTTTTCCAAAATGACTTTGATTTCTTCATTACACTGTGACCCTTACACTTAAAATTTTGTACCTGGGAGCCATAAGCATCTAAAGCAGTGTTCATTTAGGAGCCCAGATCCTGGCAGTTTCTGAGACAGTGGCTCTTAGTTTGGAGTAAGTACCTTGCAAAGGAAACTAGGAACATATATATAAACTATTTGGCTTGACAGTGTTTGTGCCTAGGTATTAAGAGTTGCTTTTCTCTCTGCTCAGCTGAAGGTCATTTGTCTGTCTCACAACAGAAAGTCAATAAATTCATGGAGAAGTTAGAACCAGCACATCATTGTGCTTCCTATGGAAGGGATGCTGAGCTAATACATTTGCCCTTTAAAATGTAATATTACTTCTATGCTGTCACACTTTTGGAAGAAAATGGGGGAGATGCTGGCTCTCAGGTTTTGGATTTAACCCATTCACTTATCAAGATATATAATATATACTTAATTATTTTTCCCTTCCTGAAATAACCTATATCATATGCAACTCCTTGAAACATATCAGCCATCCTTGTCCTAAAGATCATATTTCATTTTTGTTAATATTATCTGCAATCAACACTTCCCAGTGTGTCTGTACATTTTCATTTACTATCTTTATCTTAAAAGTTCACTTCCAAAATTCACAATAAAAGAGTTCCATTCATTATACAAAGCAGGAAAACAATCTTTGGTAGAGTAACAACTCAGTGTGCATTTTGTTCACTAATCATTAACCAGTGCCTTGGATTTACAGATACAAAAAAAGGTAAATGCTCCATTAAAAAGAAATTTTGGAAATATCTGCCTGTCATAAGGAAATGATGAGAGCTTTAAAAAAAAACAGTTTTTAATGAGTTATAGATTATCAGGAAATTCTAATCCTGCTCTTATCCAATGTGTTTTAGCAAGTGAGGGAGCAAGTTTTTATTTGTAGTCTAAATGAGTAATTACAAGTTTAGGTCTGAATCTGTTCCTTAGTATGTAAAATAATAGGATGCAAATGAAGGAACCATGTTCACTGCTTTTCTCCTACCCTGACTTATTTTTTCAGAGTAATTCTCCTTTATTCAACATTAGAATTAGCTAAAAATAAAAATTATTCGACGAGGAAATCAAAACATTTTTTAAATCCTACCCTGAAAAAAGGAATTCCTCCTTTGCCTACTGTTTGACTCTAAAGCAAGAGTGGAAAATCCATTTGGTCAAGTACATTTTCCTATTTTCATGCCAGGTGAGTAGTTAGAAAATCATCGTCAAACTCTTCAGTGGACTCATTCTGACATGATTCTGACACATGTCTACCAGTGATTCAGGCTTGGTCCATAAAAACCTCCATGTATAAATAGATTTATGTCAGCTTGGTTATGCCAAGAACACAAGAGTTCCAAGCAAAGCAACAGTGATACTTTTCCTCTTCTGTATATGTTGAATATTTGGAATGTAGGTAGGGGAAATATGTCTTGCTTAGCTTTCTTTAATTCATTAAAATTTTATTTCAGTTACGTAAATTATAAGTAATCCAATTATTGCAATACAGTTAAATAAGTACTTAAAGAGATATAAATACAGAACATATAGAGAAGTATGTTTTATTTATCATACACACAATGCACCACAAGAAAGCATCCAGATTATAATTGTCTGATTTCAGTCCAGGGTTGTCAAACTGTCTTTTGGAATGAAGCAATCTTAACATGTCTTCGGATTCATAAAACTTCTCATTTTGTGAAAATCTTTATCCACCTTTTTGCCCAAAAGTTATTGCCTATACACAAATGTAGCCAAACTCTATTATACCATACAATGAGATGTTAAAAATGTCGTGACATTGTTCCACATTTACTTTCATAGATTTCCTATATCAACATTTTTAAAGCTCAACTTATTTTCTATACATTCAACATTTGTTACCAACAATAAATATTATCTAACAAAGCTAATTTGGCTTGGAAATTTTTTTGGAATGACATGAGGCAGATTTGAATCAGCCTCAAATCTCAGATACATTAATTCATATGGCTGTGATTTGTGGAGATTTGTTTTATCAGTAATAAACAGAAGTGACCTAGAAAACAAAATTCATAAATATATATATTTATATATTATATTCTTAAATAGTCAATTTTCTGCCCATAAACAGTATATTTTAAACAGGTGTATAAAAGTACAGACAAAAGAAAAGGCAGTACTGATATGTGAAGTGGAATTTGAATTAAGACTTTTTAATAGTTGAACAAATTAAGTTATCACAATAGTCAATTATGAAAGAATTAAATATTTTTAAAGTGGAAAATAGTATTAATTATAAAATCTCTAGTATATACCCCTTACATGGATGTGATTGCTGTTTTAATTATATATTCTAATTTTTACCTGTATTATGTACTTCAGTTTACAAAGAAAGTTTACACACCTTAGTTAAACCAACTATTTCACACTAATTCAGGCTTTATCATGTAGACAGGGAAACTGGTTGAAATGTTAAATCCAAGACAACAAACTCAAGAATCCGTAATGTCTACATTCAGATTAATATTAGAATAAATGATAATAAAGTTTTTATTCTTACTCTTAGAAATTGATAAAAGTTTAAACATGCTAACCTGTAGAACAGATTTCCAGTGGGAACTAGAAATACAGGTTTGGAGCACAGAGCAGTGATCAGGACTGATCACATAGATTTTGTACTTATTTGAAACTTATTTTGATGTAATCATGACTCATATCAGTAAATTCCAGAAAAGATAGATATTAGTCATTTCTGCATATAACATACAGAAACAGGGTTTATGTTTAAGATTTACTTTTGGATGCTCAGATTAAACAGCTTAGAAGAAAATTTCTAAAGGCATTAGTCATATCTCCTTCCCTTAATACATATGTGAAGGAGATTTAAAACAAACTGAAAGAAAGGCTAAAGCAAGAATGCAAGAAAAAGTAAGGAAGCATGTGAATACTGTACACCTTTAAAGCATTAACAGAAACATGTAGGTTTTTTATAATTTGAATTGATATGAATTGATAGAAGAAACACCCATTTTTAATGGTGTTTTCAACCTTCAATTTCTTTTTTTTTTTTAATTTTTTTTTTTTCAACGTTTTTTATTTATTTTTGGGACAGAGAGAGACAGAGCATGAACGGGGGAGGGGCAGAGAGAGAGGGAGACACAGAATCGGAAACAGGCTCCAGGCTCCGAGCCATCAGCCCAGAGCCTGACGCGGGGCTCGAACTCACAGACCGCGAGATCGTGACCTGGCTGAAGTCGGACGCTTAACCGACTGCGCCACCCAGGCGCCCTCAACCTTCAATTTCTTTAATGTTATTTTTAGTCTGTTGGTATGTCAAAAAAGACATTGTACTTTTAAATTTTAAAAGTTCAGTTCATATTATTTATACGGTTGAACTTTTTCACATTACATATTCCTAGTACATTGAATGAGAATAAGATATTGAAAATCTACCATAGCCACGGCTCCAAAATTGAATTTCAGATATAAATTAAGTATATAACTAGCTGTTATCCCAAATGACCATGTACCTTGAAAACTCTCTGATAATTTTGCTCTTTAAATAACATAATTATATAATGAAATATATGTTTAAAATGCTTCCTTGTTGGTGGACAGTCGCTATCTGTCTCCAACCTCTAGGTATTCCTTTGAACCAGGGATACAATCTTGCAACTGGGATGATCTTGCTCATGTCCTGATTGCCAGGATCTGAAACAGCATATGGCACATGATTGCAGTTATTAATACTTTTTTTATTAAATCAAGTGGAATTAAGGGATGCAGTGAGAGGTTAGAGAAAGGGTCTTCTGAGACAATTTCTATATTAAGAACTTAAGTGGCCTAGTTTTGTGACCATTTTTTCCCCAGAAGAATAGAATTCCAAATAACTTGTGTAGACACTGCCTCTTCAAAGAGATGATATAACCTTCCATTCTTTTTTTTTAATTTTTTAATGTTTTATTTATTTTTTAAGACAGAGAGAGAGCATGAGTGGGGATGGGGCAGAGAGACAGGGAGACACAGAATCTGAAACAGGCTCCAGGCTCTGAGCTGTCAGCACAGAGCCTGACCCAGGGCTCAAACTCACGAACTATGAGATCATGACCTGAGCCGAAGTCGGACGCTTAACCAACTGAGCCACCCAGGCACCCCTTAACCTTCCACTCTTTAATTGTGGGCTGCACATGCTGACTTCTTTTCCAAGAGTACAATAACAAAACATTAAACACAGTGACTTTGCAGTAGAGAAGCTGAGTACCTCAGCCAATTGATTGACCAAAAGTATCCATAGTGATATATCATGAAGTATATTAATTGTTGCATGTATGTAAAGACAATTTTAAAATCATTTAAATAAAAATGTTTGCTGGAGAAATATAACTATGACAGAAATTTTCAACTCCTCTGTTTCTAATATTGCCTCAAAGTCAAGTAATACTAGAAATTTGTAAATTTTTCTATCTATGTTTTTTATAACACAGGTTTTTTTCCTCCTTTATGAAAAGTAGGACAGGTTTGTCCATTTTAGATGTTTTTACATATTGCCATTCTCAATAATTTTTATGGAAGATAAAAAAAGGTAGCTCTGCTATCTATCCAAAGATCAGCATTTTAATTATAGAATTGCATGAGTTTCTTTGCTCCTTAATCTCTCAGCAGCCTTTGATAATGATGATACCGCATTGTAGTGTAATGAGAACCAGCAAGAACTTTTCATTGCAGTCGTACTCACAGACATCTAAAACCTTTTTTTTTTTTTTTTGCCAACAATGAAATATAGCAGGCTTCAGTTGAAGAGAACACATTAAGCGAACTTCTGTAGTATCTTTAAGAGCATCTATTTTAAGAAAATCTATAGTAAGAGTCTCTTTAGATATAAAGCTTGTATATCTTCTGCTGTTTTCAAAAATTATTGTGCCATTTCTTAAAATATTTAAAGAAGCTAAATGAGTGAAATCTATAAAAATCAGTTCAATAGTGTAACACATTCTTCCCAGCTTAACAATCTTAGAAATTAACTTGTGATAAATGGAGCTTTATTTACAAGTCATCTTTTCAAATATAAGCAACTGTTTCTAGCCCCATCTGGCCAAGAGGTTAACTGGTAAGACAAACCCTTTTCACATAAAACTACTCAATCAGTCGTATCTTTACTGTAAAAGACATACATAGTTTATCTGCCCTAGGGATAATAGACCCATCACCGATGTGACCAGTGAGCTGAGGTTATCAAAAGAAGAGAGGTATTCCTGTCCTACTTCTTGGCCCAGTTTCTCTTTAAAAGGAGCTACAAAAATTTTGGTTTTATCATCAACTTCACAAAGCACTTTCAGTATTTATTCTATAAAGTATTATAAATATACTATTGATAACACAATAGAGCAAAAGGCATTATCTCCATTCACATAGCACAATTTCTATGAATAAATAACAAATACGATAAGGTTGAAATTGGTAATAATTGGGTCACTAAATATATGTAGCACCAGGTTTTTCTCTGCCCAGGACAAAAAGCAAAATTAGACATGTCATTAAACCATGATAGTAAATTAAAGGATAACAATCACTCTCACCAAGTACAATTTATATCTTATAGCTTTTAAAGATTTGAATACCTTGACAGAAAATAGTAAACAAATTTATAAATCTGTTCTTGATATCAAATCTGCAAAGCTTTTCCAAGAACATTTATAAACGTTTTACATAAACCAATACTACAGCTGTGTAAACATAGATAAAGGTGAACTAAATTTATTTTTCTATGGAGAATTATACACTGAAAAAAAACATCCCTTGCAAATTGAAAAGAACATAACTAGAACCTTGAAATTAAAAAGAAAATTCTCCTTTTTTCCCCCCACAAAATAAGATTTCTAAAAGCAGCATGCCCTACTAAATGTCAAGATAGTGTCACTGTGCCAATATATGGAATTACTTAGATCTGCTTTTCTAAAAAGATGAAATTTTATTAGGCAAATCACAAAGGTCTATTTTTCACTCCCCTTCCAAGTCGTAAAGAAAGCAAAATGAATGTATTGGAGACAGTATATTTTACTTACAGTCTGTTGTGTTATTTATATCAGTAGCATATGAAATTATTCTCTGATAACATCAGAAGTTTGCTAAAAGGATAGATTGACTTAACATGTTTTTTAATATCTGATATTAAATTTAATGTCCTAAATCAGATTCCTCTCTTAATTTTGGATGTGTAAGTTTCCCTTCATAAGCTCTTTTTATCCACCATCATTAGTAAAAATAAAACACATCCAAGTCTCCAATAAATCCTCTGCTGTTCCAACTACAGATTTTAAAATTGTTCTTTCTGAGCCTGATACGCATAGTAAAAGATAAATCCACTTCCATAAGAACTATTGCACTTTGAAGAATCTATATATTTACTCAGAGTTGAGTACTATTGAGATTCTTTAATTAAATTATGCCGTTTGAGAGAGTAAGTTGAGGACAGTAATAGAACTTAAAGAGAAATAAGGAAACCAAGGTATAGCATAGCTGTGCTTGTATAAATACTGCCTATTTTAGTATTGCCAGCCAGTGTTCTAGAGAATCACCAAACACAAAATCTGTATTAAATGCCAATAATGTTCCCACCTGTTTGGAAGACTTTGTGAGATAATATAAAGATCTAAAATTGTAGAACCATAAAGGGAAAAGAAGTGAGTAAAAATGAGCTCGTGATAAAGAACTTAAAAGAATAATTTTTAAAAAGCCTTTATTAGGTAATAACATTTCAAATTCAAAGGTCTAGGGGTTTTTCTTCACTTTTTGGTATTTAGTTCTAATCTCTGTTAAGTTCCAAATAATTTATTAATTTTATTACAAAATAACTTCAAACTAACAGGGAATTTACAAGAATCATACAGAGAAACTCCATAACATTTCTTATATTCTTGGTTTATAATAATTTGTCTTCTTTGCTGTATCATTTTCTCTCTTATTGTGGATTTCAACACACAGCACACTCTTTCTTATCTTCATAGTTATTTTCACTGTATCTTTTTTTTTAAATTTTTTTTAACGTTTATTTATTTTTGAGACAGAGAGAGACAGAGCATGAACGGGGGGAGGAGCAGAGAGAGAGGGAGACACAGAATCGGAAGCAGGCTCCAGGCTCTGGGCCATCAGCCCAGAGCCCGACGCGGGGCTCGAACTCACGGACCGTCAGATCGTGACCTGAGCTGAAGTCGGACACTCAACCGACTGAGCCACACAGGCGCCCCTCACTGTATCTTTTTTGTTTGAAAAGACCTCTCTTCTATTCTTCACTTGGATAACTACTACTTATGCTTCAACACTCACCTCATTTATTCAGCAAAATCTACTTACTCATTAACATCTGCTTAAGTATTATTAGCTCTGATCATTAAATGGTAGAAAAGTAGACCTTAAAATAAGTTTTCAAGAGACTTACAATTTTCTGCAAAATATAGTCAGTCAAGTTATAATTATTACTTTATTACATTGAGAAGAGTAGTTTGAAAAGGGAAGCATCAGGTCCTCAGTACATCATACGTGACCACCTCTAATTCAGATCTTGGTGTTAGGAAGCTTAATCCATAGGAATTCTATATGAACTAAGATTTGATAAGAGGAATTAACTAGAAAAATTGAGGTAAGAAGAAGAACATTCAAGGAGAGTGGACAGTATATATAAGTAATGTGATATGAGGAAAGAAGTATATTATATAAGAACACAAAATAGTTTCATCTCTCTGGAACATAGACTGTGGAAGGGAAAAATGAAAAAAAGATGATTGGGAAGCTAATGCCACAATTTCTATTTTTAGGAATTTGGATGTTATCCTTCATCTAATGGGGAGCTACTGATGGGTTTTATCAAAGTCCATTTTTAAAAAAACAACCTGCTGCCATTAGAAAAAGTCAGAAATAATATACCTTACCTATGTTATCCTCAAATGGTAATATTTTTGAAAATTGTTTAATATCTCATTGAGATATAGTTATTTATAGTAATTGCTTACTAAGTATTGACTGCTTTCATTAAATTGATGAAGTGCATTATTTATTAAATATATGAATTTGTCCAACCAATAGACTATTCTTTGTTGCTAAGTAATCCTTTTCTAATAAAATTAGAGTATTGGAGAAGCAGAAACATTGTTTAATATGGTAATGATTTTGATTTATTTGTCAATTATTAAATAAAAATTTTTAGATGAATTTGTATCAGCATTCATTTTTCTTTTGTTTTGTATCTTTGAAAATAGTTCCAAACATGGGCACCTGGGTGGCACATTTAGTTGGGAATCCGACTCATAATTTCAGTTTGGGTCATGATTACAGAATCATGGGATAGAGCCCCACAACAGGCTCTGTGCTGAGCATGTAGTCTGCTTGGGATTCTCTCTCCCCCACCCCTCCCTACCTCTCTTTCTTATAAAAAGGGATAATAGTTACAGACATACGTTGATACGCAGAGTTCAAAAGAAACCTGTACTGGTTTTCTTTGCTTCCATAATAAATTAACACAAAAAGAGCAGCTTAAAATAAGACACATTTATATCCTGGGTATAAAATCAATGAGCAGAAATTTGTTGCATTTCCATACACCAAAAACGAAGCAGCAGAAAAAGAAATCAAGGAATCAATCCCATTTACAATTGCACCCAAAACCATAAGAGACCTAGGAATAAACCTAACTAAAGAAGGAAAAGATTTGTACTCCGAAAACTATAGAACACTTATGAAAGAAAATGAAGAAGACACAAAGAAATGGAAAAACATTCCATGCTCATGGATTGGAAGAAAAAATATTATTGAAATGTCTACACTACCCAAAGAAATCTACACATTTAATGAAATCGCTATCAAAATACCACCAGTATTTTTCACAGAGCTAGATCAAGCAATCCTAAAATTTGTACGGAACCACAAAAGACCCTGAATAGCCAAAGCAATCCTGAAAGAGAAAAATGAAACTGGAGGCATCACAATTCTGGAATTAAAACTATATTACAAAGCTGCAGCCATTAAGATAGTATGATACTGGCACAAAAATAGACACATAGATCAATGGAACAGAATAGAAAACTCAGAAATGTGCCCACAACCGTATGGTCAATTCACCTTTGACAAAGCAGGAAAGAATATCCAATCAAAAAAGGCAGTCTTTTCAATAAATGATGTTGGGGAAACTGGACAGTGACATGCAGAAGAATGAAAATGGACCACTTTCTTCCACCTTACACAACAATAAATTCAAAATAGATGAAAGACCAAAATGTGTGTAGGAAACCATCAAAATCCTAGAGGAGAACATAGACAGCAACCTCTTCACCCTCAGCTGGAGCAACTTCTTACTAGACACATCACAGAAGGCAAAGGAAACAAAAACAAAAATGAACTATTGGGACTTCATCAAAATAAAAAGCTTCTACACAAAAGAAACAATCAGAAAAACTAAAAGACAGCCTACAGAATGGGTGAAGATATTTGCAAATGACATATCTGATGAAGGGTTAGCATCCAAATCTATAAAGAAGGAATCAAACTCAACACCCAAAAAACAACCCAATTAAGAAATGGGTAGAAGAGGGGCGCCTGGGTGGCTTGGTCGGTTAAGCGTCCGACTTCGGCTCAGGTCATGATCTCACGGTCCGTGAGTTTGAGCCCCGCGTCGGGCTCTGTGCTGACAGCTCAGAGCCTGGAGCCTGCTTCCGATTCTGTGTCTCCCTCTCTCTCTGACCCTCCCCCATTCATGCTCTGTCTCTCTCTGTCTCAAAAATAAATAAATGTTAAAAAAAAAAAAAATTAAAAAAAAAAAAAAAAGAAATGGGTAGAAGACACGAGTAGACACTTTTCCAAAGACATCCAGATGGCTAACAAATACATGAAAAGATGTTCAACATCACTCATCCTCAGGGAAATACAAATCAAAACCACAGTGAGATACCACCTCACACATGTCAGAATGGCTAAAATTAACACAAGAAAAAACAGGTGTTGGTGAAGGATACAGAGGAAGGGGAACCCTCTTGCACTTTTGGTGAGAATGAACACTGGTGTAGCCACTCTAAAGAACAGTATGGAGGTTCCTCAAGACACTAAAAGTAAGAACTAACCTATATTCCAGCAATTTTACCATTAAGTATTTACCCAAAGGATAAAAAAAAAACAGATTTGAAGGGATACATGCACCCCAACATTTATAACAGTATTATCAACAGTACCCAAACTATGGAGAGAGACCAACACTGACTGATGAATGGATAAAGAAGATGTGTTATAGATATACAATTAAATATTGCTCAGACATCAAGAAGAATGGAATCTTGCGATTTGCAATGACATGGATGGTGCTAGAATGTATTATGCTAAGCAAAATAAGTCAGTCAGAGAAAGACAGATACTATATGATTTTACTCATATGTGGAACTTGAGATGAACAACTGGGAAAGAGGGGAAAAAAGAGAACAGATAGAAACAAACCACAAGAGACTCTTAATGATAGAAAACAAATTGATGGGTTGAAAGAGAGTGGTGAGTGGGAGATAAGCTAGATAGATGATGGGGATTAAGGAGAGCACTTGTGATTAGCACTGGGTGTTGTATGTACGTGATGAATCACTGAATTCTACTCCTGAAACCTATATTGCACTGTATGGTAACTAACTAAAATTTGAAATTGAAAATAAACAAAAAAAATGTATTAGTTCACCATTCTATTAAATCAGAAGTCCAGGCAAACTAGATTCTTTACTTTGAGTACCACAACGCCAAAATCAAGTATTAGCAAGGTGGGGTTCTTATTTGGGGGAACAGGGGCAGAATCCTCATCTGAGCTTATTGAGATTGTTGGAATAATGCAGTTCCTTATAGTTGTAGAATGAAGGTCTCTTTTCCTTTCTGGCTGTCAGTCAAGGGTTACCCCGAGTTTTCTGAAGCTGTTTCCAGGTCCTTTCTATGTGGTTCCCTCCATGTTCAAAGGTAGGGCAGTGTACCAATCCTGATCACGTTTGGAAAACCTCTGTTTTCCTTCTTGTTGTTAATCAGAGAAAATGTTGTTTTAAAATGGCTTATAATTAGATTGCACCTAGTAAGTCACTGTTCATTTAACTTAAAGTCTACCCCCAAAAAGTATCTTTCCATGAAACAAAACATAATCACCTAATGATATTTTATAATCATAGTCCGGGGTTTAGGGCAGGATATCTCGAAGGGCCATTTTATAAATCTGACTAGCACAGAAAGCAAAAATTAAAATTAAACCAGCTGACTTCACATATTCAGTGATATCAGACAGCTTATGAGAAAGCATAAATGATGACACAAATTTATCCCTGAATTTTCATATGAGTCAAAGACCTCAGACAGGAACTGAAGTAAAAATAGTTCAGATTCTACTTTAAATAAAATCATTAATATTCTTTAATACAAGCCTCTTACTTGATTGAGCTTTCTCTTAAAATTAACATTTCCATTTACTGACTCAAGTAGGTGGATTGATGAAGGAAAGAATGCCGTAATTAATATGATAGCTTCATCAGAATATTTCCTGAAAATATAACTGCATTTGTGCAATAACCACCAGGAACTCAGAGAAATGCTCCTGTAGAAGCTTTAATCATATCCAAACCAGTGGTCTATTGACAAAGCTTTTGTTATTTTTTGCATATTGTAAGGACTTACAAAAGTTAAAATGCATTTATTTCAATACCTGGCATGTAAATGTGCTCAATGCAAAAGGGATACACAGGGGAAGGGACCAAGGACAGGGGGCCTGGGTGGCTCATTAGGGTAAGCATCAGGCTTGATTTCAGCTCAGGTCATGATCTCACAGTTCATGAGATGAAGCCACGCACGGGGCTCTGTGCTGACAGTATGGAGCCTGCTTGAGATTCTCTCTCTCCTTCCCTCTATACCCCTTCCCCACTTGTGTTCTCTCTCTCTCTCTCTCCCTCTCTCAAAATAAATAAACTTAAACAAATAGAAAGGGAAAGAAAAGAGAAGGGAAGAGTGAGAAAAGACAAAAATGGCAGGAAAGAAAAAGAAAAGGAAACAAGAGGGAAATAAAGAGGAAAGAACTATGGAAGGAAAGACGGAAGAAACAAAGGATGAAGAAATAGAGTAAGAAAGAAACATTTTTTAAGTCTTTAGAGGTTAAATAAATGCTGTTAAATGCCTTTTTCACTCCCATGGTGGGGTAACCTGAAGCCTGCTGGAGATAAACACACATGCACAGCTTAATGCCCCTCTATTTTCATGTCTTCTGACTCCTGAGTCTCCAATGTCCTCCATTCTTACATTTGCCAACTTCCATAACTACTTCTAGCTTTTGCTTTCCTTCAGCCACCTGCTTATCTCCTCTAACAACTGACTGGGCTTATAGTTGAAGTCACAAAACTATTTAGACCCCTGGGTGGGATTTTTCTTAAATTCACAAACTTTTTCCTATAAATTAACCTACTTATATCATAAGTATTTAAATGTAGGCCCGGAAATTTATGTGTTTCTCAAGCTAACCAGATTCATTTGTGCTTTAATTTTTTTTTAACTTCATGTCCTGTAAATTTCTTATAGACAGCACATCATTAGGCCTTGCTCTTGTTTTTTTTTTTTTTTTTTAATCTGAAGTTCTCTACCTTTAATTGGGGTGTTTAACACCATTTACTTTTTTTTAAAGTTTATTCATCTTTGAGAGAGAGAGAGAAAGAGAGAGCATAGGCAGGAGAAGGGCAGAGAGAGAGGGAGACACAGAATCAGAAGGAGGCTCCAGGCTCTGAGCTTTCAGCACAGAGTCTGACTCAGGGCTCAAACCCACAAACCGTGAGATCATGACCCGAGCCGAAGTCGGACACTTAACCGACTGAGCCACCCAGGTGCCCCTAACACCATTTACTTTCAATATGATATTGATTTGGTAGTGTTAAAGCTTATCATTTAGGCATTGTTTTCTATTTGTTTTATCTCTTCTTTATTTTTTGCCTTCCTTTGGACTGAGTTTTTTTCATTATTTCATTTTCTTTACCGTGTTGGTTTATGGCTAATTTTTTTGGACTTGTTTTAGGGATTACTTTAGAAAATTTATAGTATGCATTTTTAACCTATCATTGTCCTAGTTTAATTGATATACAACTTTGTGTATATTATGAGATCCTTTCAATATTATACATTTATTTCTCCCTCTCTATCTCTTGTCTGTTTCTTATGAATTTTACATATACATTAGTATAGACTGCATAATGTATCATTATTCTGTTTGAACAGTCAATTATCTTTTAAAGATATTTAAATAATAAGCAAAACACATTATGCATACCCATATAATTACCATCTCTGGTGCCCTTTATTTCCGTGTTACAATCTATATTTGTATCTAGTGTCATAATTCTTTTCTGTGACAGTTTTTCTTTATTTCTTATACTGTAGACTTAATATTGATGAATTATTTCAACTTTTGCATGCCTAAAAAGTCTTTATTAGGCATTCATTATTTTTATTTTACTGGGCATAGAAACACAGGTTGATATTTTTCTTACTCTTTTTCTATTTTAAGGATATGTTTGCACTATCTCTTCTGAAATTGTTTTCGATAAGGAACATGTTGTCATTCTAATCTTTGTTCCTCTGTGCACTGTCTTTTCTTTCTATTTTTAATATTTTCTGTTTATCACCTTTTTTGAGCTACTTAAATTATGATATTGTAAAGTGTCTTGGTATAATTTTCCTCACCTGTATATTACTTGAACATCTTGGATCTATGAGCTTATACTTTTTGACACATTTTTAAAATACTCCACCATTATTTCTTTAAATATCTACTTTTGTATTTTTTGAAGAATACAGTTACATACATGCACATTAGAGTATTGCAGTTTACCCATAGCCCACTCACATGATATTTATTATTATAATATTTTTTTCTTTCTGTGATTTGTTTTGGATAGTTTATATTGATTTGTCTTCATGGTCACTGCAATTTATTTGTCATTTATCCCAACAAGCACATTTTACATCTCACATATTGTAGGTTTCATCTTGACAAGTTTGATACTGGTCTCTTACATATCTTGCATATTTCTACCTACTTTTTTTGAGCATGTACTATAGAATCATAATTACATTTGAGATTCTTGTATGTTAATTCTAGCGTGTGTATCAGTCCTGGGTTTGTTTACATTGGTTGCTTTTTATTGCTTTTCCTTTTTACTATAGGCTTATTTTCCAGCCTCTGCTGCCTGCTAATCTTTGACTGGATTCCAGACATCATAAATTTTGCCTCATTTGGTACCAAACGTTGTCTGGCATGCAGTTATATTACCTGGAAATAATCTGATACTTTTGGTCTTGTTTTTAATACATATGAGTTAGAACCAATATGGTTAAAGATTTGTGATCCTATGTGCAGATGATTGTTACATTTTTTTGTTTGTTTGTTTTACTAAGATTGGTATAATGGGAGAGTATGGATATATGAATGCACACTTATTTTATAACATACTCTAGGAAGTTATTCTAGCTTTTTTTTTCCCCCATGTAATCTTTCCATTTGATTCATTAACCTCCCTGAATTAACTTATTTGAAAAGAACCATGTGGAATTCTGAACTGGTAACATGAAAAGATCTGCGTTCTCATTCACCAGCAAAACAACAATTGGTGAAAATTATAAACAACATCAAAAACTACAAAAGCATTTAAAGTCCCTGGAAATTCTCCTTAGAGCATATAGGAAATAAAGACACATTTGCTCAGGGAAATATACTAAATTCTGGAATGAACAGCAAGAGTCTGTGGTGCTTCAGTCAATGCTTACTCCCTGAGCTCTCAGCAGTGTGAAAGCTCTACTCTTCTCAGGACTAAACAGGAAAATGCTGTTCCCATGTCCCAGCTATCAGTCAAGGGTGATGCTATGTTCCTCTTCCAGAGGGAAAGTCCAGCAGAATTTCTCATGCTCCCCACCCCCCCCCCCCCCATTCCAGTTCTGTGGTACAGAGGTTAAATTCCAGATGAGTGCTATTAAGGAAGAGCTCCCTTCCTCCACTCAGGCCCATTCACCACGTGAAGACCTACCTCTGGCATGGCAGGCTGAGAATACTAAAGTCCTGATTGCTCTTGCTGCAGTGTGCTTTCAGAGCAGAAGTTCTATGCTAAGAGAGTTGAGCTAAGAAGACCAGAGCCAGCTGCCCCCACTCAGCTTGCTATTTATAAAGCAGGGATTCTACTTTAAGAAATATAGGCTACAGTCCCCAACCCCAGCTCAAGAGGGGTAGCTAAGATATTTTGCCAAGGGAGGATGCACGAAATAAGAATGAAGGGCTTTGTGCTCTCCTCACAGTAACTGACTATGAAACAGAAGCTGAGGAGGTTCCAGTCTGATGGTACTCTCAAAACTAATAGAGATTTTTGTGGCAAACATTTAAGAGGATGGTAGGTCCATAAGAGCAGCAAACTAAATTATAGGCTCACTAGTGTATCAGAGTGAACAGGAAAATGTACAATTAAAAAGAACCTTCCTGGTGTCAAAACATACATCAAAGGCTAGCTTCATAAATTATCTCTGAAAAGAAGCCTAAATTTAATTGAATCATTCCATGAAGGAATTTATGCCCCAGGACATTGTCCCACATAAAGCAAGAAGCCACATGTGGTAAAGTCTAACAGCTGGGTGTAACCAACCCAGGCTGAAAGTTTAACAGAAATATTAGGGGGAGAGCCCAAACAGAACCACTGTCATCTCAAGGTGACTTGTGTGCAAACCTTGTCTGCCCCCTCTGAAGAATGACATCATAGGCTTCACACTGTGTGGAAAATATACTTAAAAAATAGTCCAACTAAGTCACTACACAAATGGGCAAACAACCCAGAATAATCCCCCAAGTGGGTGACAGTATCCAGAGTTGCTACAATGTATTGATTCAGATTTCCAATGCAAAATGTTATTAGACATTCAAAGAAAGAGGAAAGTGTGACAGACAGAAAAAAAAAGGCAGATGACAGAAACTGCTTATAAGAGGGCCCAAAGGTCAGACTTATTAGACAAAGTCTTTAAAGGAGCCATTATAAATATATTACGTGGTTAAAGAAAAGTATGCTATAAAAAGTAAAGGAAGGGGGCGCCTGGGTGGCTCAGTAGGTTGAGTGTCCGACTTTGGCTCAGGTCATGATCTCGCAGTCCGTGAGTACAAGACCTGCATTGGGCTCTGTGCTGACAGCTCAGAGCCTGGAGCCTGCTTCAGATTCTGTGTCTTCCGATCTCTCTCACCCTCCCCTGTTCACGCTTTGTCTCTCTCTGTCTCAAAAATAAATAAAACGTTAGAAAAATAAAAAAAATAAAAAGTAAAGGAAGGTACAATGATGATGTCTCATCAACTAGAGAATATCAATAAGGAGGTACAAATTATATAAAAAAGCCAACTGAAAAATCAGTAGTTGGAATGTAAAATAACTGAAATGAAAAGGTCACTAGAGGTACTCTACTGTAGATTTAAATTGGCAGAAGAAATAGTGAACTTGAAGATAGGTCAAAACAGTTTATGCAGTCAGAATAGAGTGGGGGGTGGTAGGGAATGTAAAGAAAAATAGATAAAACCTCGGAGAAGTGTGGGACAACAATATATGTTTCAACATACACATGATACTACCCTGAGAGGAGAGAGAAAGGAAAAGAAAAAAGAAAAAAAATATATATATATATCTTTTAATAATTAATGGCTGAAAACTTCACCAATCTGATGAAAAACATGAGCTGCACATCAAGAACTTCAATAAATTCCAGGTAGGAGAAACACCAAGAGATCTGCACCTGGACACATCATAGTAAAAATGTTGAAAGATAAATGTAAAGGGAAGATTTTTGAATGCAGCAAGGCAAACCGATTATGTATGAGAAAACCCCAATAATATTTCTGGCAGACTTCTCATCAGAAACAATAAAGACCAGAAAATGAGGAGTTACATATTCAAAGTGCTGAAAGAAATCTTATCTACGACAGAGAAAGAATAACATTTTATCATTTTGGTTATTAAAACAAGAATGTTAGTTTAGAATTCAAAGGCATATGAAAGTTTCAGTGTTTGCAGAAATGTATTTTCTATATTTTAGCTTCCCTTTAATTAGCATGGAAACCATATTGCCATCTAAAGTATAAAGGTAAATAAATGGCTTGATTAATAAAACATGGTCTGTGAACACATTTAATTGGTAATGCCTAAGCTTATGGGGGAGTAAAGAGGTTTGTAATGAGACATAATGTGGTTGTGAGAAAAGACATCACAGACAGTTTCTTGACAGAAAGACTTAAGATTTAATCACGCAAAGCTGCTTTTGCAGCCACTGCCAAAGCATGTTAGCTTCACCATCAGGGAGCGGGATGCCTGTCAAGTCTGCAGAAAAGCAAAGGGAATCGCTGCCATCACGCTGCCTACAGACAACAGATGATCCTGGTCCGCCATTTATTTTACTTCTGCACATTCTGATCTCGTGTTGTGGTATCTATAGAACATATTGAGCCTGTACATCACTACAAAAGGACTTTTAGTGGGAAAAGAATGCTGCTAAGTTAGGAAAACAGAAAATGCTTATTCAGAGTTGATTTAAGCTATTAGAATATTGCTTCTGATATTCATAAAGCAGATATCAATTTTGATCATAATATCAAAAGGTGTTAAACTTTAAAGGAACATAAAGAAAATATTTTGATTTGAAAATGGGTAGCTGGTAAAAAAGGTTTCCATAGTCTATATCCAATCCTACCTAGTTTCCTAACTTCTAATTATTTATCATCATGGTTATTCAATAATTATTTAATTTATTTATTAACTTAATCTATGAACGATTGTGTGTTCTAATGCCTATCCATGCTGCAAGAACGCAATGCTAGAGACAGAATTGATAAACTATGAGGACAAAAGAGGGAGATTTTTCTCAATATTGGAGAAAATGGCTTAAGATTTGCTAAGGGATTCATCTTGATTCATTTTGGTACCTACAGGAGTGGAACTATGTGAAGTTTTGGGTATTAGAGTAATTGCTATAGTTATCTATTATCCATTATTAATTTATAAACTAGTAATTATAACAATAGTTACTTAATATTAGCAGTTACAATGTGTTCATTACAATAGACAATTGATACATTATTTCATTTAATTCTCATAGTGATCGTAAGAAGGAGATATCACTATTCCATTTTTTATGTTAAGGAACTCTGACTCAGAGGAAAATAACTTACTCAGCATCACATAGCTAGTAAGTGACTGAGCCAGTATTTATACACATATCTCTCCATTCTTTAAGTTTATGATTTTTTCTTTATACATCTCACATTTTTCTAGCCTTTTGGCAGAAACCATCTCTTTGACTGCTCTCTTTCCACTTTCCCACCATGTTTTAGAAAAAAAAAAATGAGTAAGTTCATGTTACCCATACAATAAATACATTAGGGCTTAATTCATTGCTTTAGGTCTCTGAAGTGGGTTGATTGGGGACAAAACATTGAAGATCTGTTTCATTAATGAATGAAGCACTATAAGGTCATTCTTATAGTTTACTTAGCATCCCAGAGTATAGAAATACTGCTGGCTGACTTTCTGTGGTAAGTACTGAACCTGAGCAGTATATTAAACCCCCTACTTGTGGTTTTTTGTTTTTGTTTTTGGAGTTGGAGTTGGAGTTGGAGTTGGAGTTGGAGTTGAGGAAGACGCTTTTGGATTCCTAGACAATAGCTCCCAAGGATCTAGGGGTTGCCAGATCATCTTTGAGACAACTCTGACTGGTTCCACTAGGAATAACTTGCTTTGTAGAAATAGTGATTGCCAGGGGATTTCCCCCAAACAAAGTCAGACCTGGAGTCAGCTCCAGCCCGGGGCATCCATGACCTCTTGAAGGCAGTCAATTGTCACAGATTATTTACAAAAATGAGTCTCCTAGGACTCTCTCTTTATCCCATTTTTTTAAGTCATTTCCTCCTTCTTACTAACTTATTTGTCTTGTGTATTTCATTGTTCTTTCTCTTCTTCCTTCTGTTGGTATCCTTAAGTCCTTCATTCTCTTTCCCATTCAACATTATCTAGAAATAAAGTAGAGAATGATCAGGAAAAGAGGAACTTTCCATGAAATTCATTATGAGGTGAAAATTTTAAAATATTAATCTCTCTGATTTCACCAGGGAAAATAAAGAGGAAAAAAAAACATAATATATGATGTAAAATATTAATGTTTTAAACTTTCAGTTAAGGTTGAATCATTATATTGATTGATAATTCTGTTCAAGGAAACCACAGATCAAAATCAAATAGGATCTCTGCTTAAATATTTACCTTAAGTGCAAATGAGTGTTTGATAAGACAGTGGCTTATCACTGAAATAACTGCCAGCAGGGAGAAAAAAAATAAATCACTGTATTACTGACCCCCATAGACCAGAATCAAATTTATTATATTTCTCTAATTTATCAAAAGTCTACCACAAACAAATTTTTTACTACCCACTGTTTCAGTGACCTCTATATATCTAATCATTTTGCAGCCTCTGCAATTTGATAACTAGCAAGTAAACCAGTTCTTAGCTGAAAAAAAAAATGGTCACTTAAGATATTTTAAAATATTAAGATGTATTTTAAGGTATTAAGGTATTTTAGGTGAATCCATTCAAATACTCATTTTGGAAATATGTTACAACATCCAGTGTTAAAAGTTACTGGACTTTGGCAAAGAATATGTATTTGATTCAGTGGTGTTTCTAGTGTTTTTGTTGTTTTGTTTTGTTTTCTTTTGTTGTGTTTTTGCCTGGAGAATTTGGATTTGGTTCCAGGCTCCAGTCCTTATGACCTATATGATTCAGGCCACATCTCTTAACTTCTCTGAGCCCTAGTAACTTCATCTGTAAAATGTAGAAAGCAACCATTAATGAAAACACTAATTACTGTTTAAATGAGATACTTGCATATGCAGGGCTTTCACATAGTATGTGTTTCACACATATTGATCTTCTTGCTGCTTTCAATCAACATCTTCCCAGCAATAATTAATTACACAATACAGTATACAAGCACCATAATTTTTACAAACTCTTTATTAAAATATTTGTGTAAAAATCAAAAAAATATTGTCATGTAACAGAAGCATACAGGCATATATTTCTTATTTCACATATATGAAATCTAAAAATTATCTAATGTGAATTAGTGAGGGAAATTTCATAGTACTATTATGTTAAACCTTACTTGAGGGGTACCTGAGTAGCTCAGGTTGAGTAGCTCAGGTAGTAGTTTGAGGATCCACCTCCGGCTCAGGTCACAATCTCACAGTTTGTGAGTTTGAGCCCCATGTCAGGCTCTGTGCTGACAACTCAGAGCCTGGAGCCTGCTTCAGATTCTGTGTCTCCCTCTCTCTCTGCTCTTCCCCTGACATGCTCTGTCTCTCCTTCAAAAATAAGTAAACATTAAAAAAATTAAAAACAAAACTTACTTGAATAATTACACACACACACACACACACACACACACACACACACACACTCACTCACACAAGATACCAATTTACCTAGCGGAAGACACAAAAAGTTAAAGAAGAATGTAAGACCATAAGTGTGGTAGCAGAATAGTAGCTCCCAAATTATATACATACTAATTCCTAGAATCTGAGAATATGTTTCCATATATGGCAAAAGGACTTTCACATTTGGTTAAATCAAGGACCTTGAGATGGAGAGATTATCCTTCACTATATGGGTGGGACCAATCTAATCACATGAGGAGTCCTTTTTAAATTGTAATATCATTTGGGACAAATTTTACCTTCCAGGTAGTATAAATAATATTATCTTACAATTTACAATGTAGATAGATGTCCCTGCTTTGGGGGAGCTGTACAATACATTGAACATCTTATTCACTAATTCTGCAAGTAAAAATTTAAAAAAGTACTTCATAATGAGTGACAGAGACAGTCAAACATGATGGGTCAGGGATAACACTTTTCATTCTTTCTTCAGAGGATCCAGGGACTCAGTGTTTGGGGTGAGTGCCGCGTGGTTATTGCAAATACAGTTGACACTGGAGGATTCAAAATGCTTGAAATACACTGTTTAGTGCTTAAACACTAAATGTCTTTAGTGTTTAAAAAAGAAAATGTCTTTTTTATCCAAGGATTCCTTAAGGAATTATATCTCTAGTGAGGAGAAAAGGAGCTAGAAGGAATAAAAACAATGGCCAGACCTGGGATTTAATAAAGCACTGTCTTTTATTAAGAAGTAAAAGAAGTATGGGGCTTCTGGGTGGCTCAGTCAGTTAAGTATCCAACTGGGTTTCAGCTCAGGTCATGATCTCATGGTTCCTGAGTCTAAGCCCTGACTAGGGCTCTGTGATGACAGCACAGAGCCTACCTGGGGTTCTCTCTTTCCTCTTCTCTCTCTCTCTCTCTCTCTCTCTCTCTCTCTCTCTGTCTCTCAAAATAAATAAACTTTAAAATAAAAAGAAGTAAAGAAAGTAAAGAAATGCTGAAATGTATAGTTGACTGTTTATTTGTTAACCTTAACTTAGAAGTTACATGCACTGAGGTAATTTGTAGAGAGACTTTTCTGTGAGGATGGCCTTTCTTACTATGTTTCTCAAGCAGTAGATTCCAGATGGTTTTTTGTGCACTTAAAAAATAAGAACCTGGCAGTTATATGAGAGCACCTTATTCTCACATGGCCTCCCAGGTTTCATTTGATGGATTTTCTTCATCCAAAGGGTCTTTTCATGGGACATTGACACTGAGCATTCAAGGTGTAACTAAGTAAAATGAAAAAGATGCCCAAGAAAGTAAGAAGAGAGATGGAAACCTACACTGGGGAATGTTTATGAACAGCCATGTGTACTTTTTACATTTTTTTATGATACATAATATCATCAATCTTTTATGCTTCACAAAAGTCTTACCAATCTTATACTCTTCAATTTTCAGTGATTTCCAGTGATAAAGTATATAGTATGCATAAAGATAATTTTATTATGTGTGTCCTAAATATCAGTTAACTTCATCTTTCACCTCATGCATCTCGTCTTAAATGCTGAAGAAATTTAAAGTCATCTGTAGTTCACTAACAATTCTTTTATCATTTGCATGTACTGTTGCCTCTGCCTAGGAATTCCCCTTCTCCTCACCGTCTGGAAATCATTTAATCTTCCTTTATAACAGGTTTCACTTCCTGTGGGAGATCCTCCCTGGCTACTCTAAGCTGAATAAAGCTTCCATTTCTCTATATGACTTTTTAACTCTGTAAATACAGCCATTAAACTTTTTGCAATATTGTATCATATTATGGTTGTCAATATGTTTCTTGGCTTCCTACTAAAAACCACTGTAGGTATAAATACTATAACTTTATGTGGTACTTATTAAATGCTTGTTGCTAGAAGCCAAGTAAATATATAATTGAAGAATGAATGAAAAAAAGTGTTTACTAATGGGAGGGGGGGAGATAAGTAGTGAGTCTTGACCAAACTAAAAGTCAAAGCAGAATCATTGATTTTTAGTCAGAATTAGATAATAGTAAACTCATTGTCCTTAGGATTCAGGCTATGGAGGCAGATAGGAGTCACTAATAATAACACAAATAACTTGCTCATGTCCCCAGTTATCTGAGGAAATTCTCCAGTTTTTTCATGGTATCATGTATTTCTCAGTAATTCCTAGGGATGGCCTACATGAGCTCTCAAAACTTATTTAAGCCATAATACCCTGAAATGTCTGCTGACCTTCCTGTCTTGCCCCAGCTTCCTCTTGGCAATATGTCCTGCTCATCAGTGTGCAAAACAATGCCTCACTGCCACCATTCCTGATGGCACCTACCATGTGAAGTCACCAGAGATGCTCGCTCCAAAGGTCCACAATCCTCAAACTTCAAAAATGCAGTAGTAAAAATGAGAATGAACTCAGTTTCAATTTGTATGCATTTTTTCAGTTTAAGCATCCTGGACAGTACTATTGTTCATATCCCTCCGCGTACCTCAAAGAGTTCTCCAGGAAACAGTGCTTTTGGGCTCTGCTCTTCTCCACATGGGCTCACAGAATCAGAAAAAAAGTAGTTCAGAAAGATGAAGGAAGTTCAGACTCTGTTGGTCTCTTTTCTTGCTCCATAAAGACCTTGTGTACTGTATTAGTTTCCTAGGACTACTGTAATAAAGTGTCACGGAGTGGGTGACTTAAAGCAGCAGCTTTTATTGTCTCATGTCTCCACCCAGAGGCCAGAAGTCCGAAATCAAGATGACAGCAGGAACTTGCTCCCTATGAAGACACTAAAGAAAGAGGTATTCCAGGCCTCTTTCTAACTTCTGATAGCCTCACACATTCCTTGATTTGTAGATGCTTCATTCCAATTCTCCTTCACAAGGTATTCTTTACGTGTGTTTTCACAATATGTTCCCTCTGTGTTTGTGCACCGAATTCCCTTTTATTAAGGACACCAGTCATAGTGGATTAAGGCCCATTCTAATGACCTCATCTTAACCTACTTAAATCTGTGAAAACCCTGTTTTCAAATAAGGTCACATTCTAAGGTGTTGGGGGTTAGATCTTCAACATACTTTTCTTGGGGGACTCAGTTTGACTCACAATGTTTTCCAAACATTCTCACCTTCCCCTGAAATCACAAAGACCTTCTCAACTGTAGATCACAGGGGGCCTACAACCAGAGTCCCCAGATAGATATAAAGGAATCTGAATCTTCCTTGGCCTCAGCCAAGTATTAGGTTGTTGGAAAATTTTGGAAATATTAAAGAGAAAAAAAGTAATCTCACTCTTTCAAACATTCTATGTGTGAGGGAAAATTAACTACTGTTATATATCACCAATATCTACATTTGATATGCACTGGAAAATCTACATAACATGGGAAAGCAGAAATCACTTAGAATGAGAATGTGAGCAGCAGGGGCCATTCAAAATGGGGGAATACTTTCCAAAGACTAAAGTTTACCATGTGTAATGAAATGCTTAGGATTCCTCCAGAGATATGTGAAAGGTATTTCACATTATTTTATTTCTGGAAGAATATTTTTATTTTTCTCAACATTTTACTATATCTAAAAACTTTGCATTAATTTTCCATTGGAAATTATACCATTTTACACTCCTTGATTTATTCTAATAATTTTATGGTTAAATATCATCAATTTAATATCTTATTCATCCGGAATTGATTTGGTAGGATTTTCGCGTGGTATAGCTACTCAATTTCCTGACAAAAAAATATCAAGTAATTCACATTTTGCCACTCATTTAAAATGCCATCCAGAAGTAGAATGAATTCTTATATATCTGGGTATCTATTTCTGAATGCTATTATATCCCTTTAACCTGTTTGCCGAGTTGCTCCACAACACTCACCCTTTTCTTATCACCGAGGATCTTCGTGCACATTTTTCTATATGAATTTTTGAATCATTTAGAGCACACACACACTTGTGTGTAATTCTATTGATATTTTTAATGAGACCTCATTAAATGTATGGTATAAAATAAATGGGATTGGCAACTTTATAATTTCATATACTCCAAAACAGGTTTCCCCCCTCTTCAAAGTAACAATAATCTTCATATATATATATATATATATATATATATATATATATGTCATTTATATATTTTTCTAACTATTTTAACTCTTTTGTTTCCTATGTAGGTAGATCATTCGTTTCAATTTCCTCACTGGTTGTTTATATGCTTTCCTTGTTTTGTGTTCCTTTTTTCACCCTATAATTCACTCCTAAAGTAAACACAAGGAAGGCATCCATGAAAAGAGGATCCAGGACCCATGCAGGACCAGGCACGGGATCATACCCGGGGCTGGCCTGACATGAGAAGTTGGAACCAAAGCAGGGCGAGTGTTCTTTGGGGCTGGATGTAGAGAGGACTTGAAAAGGCAACAATCCAAGTACAAGCTGCCTCTGGAATACATGATGATCCTGAAAGCCAGGAGGTGCTCAAAGCATGAGGAGCACTTATCAGTCAGCTTCGGCCAACTTGAATGGGTTCTGTGGGCAAACTGGGGCTTATCTGAGTCTGTTTGGAAATACCATGTATTTAATAACATGGTTTAATCTTAACTGAAGAGAACTCGACCTACACGGAAACTGAAGACAGCACTTGTCATGTGAGGGTATTTATTTTGGCAAAAATTCTTTAAATTGGTTAACATAAACTTTTATTTTGGGTCATTTCTCTAGGTATGGAAATTATTTTATTGTATTGATAACCAGAAATCTTTCATAAAGATGTATCAAAAGTTTGTGAAGAAAGCATAAAGGCAGAAAAAATGTGCATTCTGCAAGATACAGTGGCATCAATGGCAGTTCCAGTTACTGTCAGAGTTGGCCTCCTGAGCGGGGAGCATAGAGGACATGTCTTAAAATCTCTTTGTACCGGGGGGCGCCTGGTGTCTCAGTCAGTTAAGTGTCTGGCTTCGGCTCAGGTCATGATCTCATGGTCCGTGAGTTTGAGCCCTGCGTTGGGCTCGGTACTCACAGCTTGGAGCCTGGAGCCTGGAGCCTGCTTCAGATTCTGTGTCTCCTTCTCTCTCTGCCCCTCCCCTGCTCACTCTCTGTCTTCTCAAAAATAAATAAACATTTAAAAAATATCTCTTTGCACCTCAAACACCCTCATGTAGAGTGAATGTTTTGGATGCCTTAATGGGGGTTATGTAAGAGAAAAATCCTCCACTCAGGTCTTATTCTAAATGAATAGCATTTATCAAAAGTTACCAATGCAAAATCATGCAGTATTTTTCTTCCAAACCACTTTCTTTGTGTCCTGCACATTCCAGTTCTTTGCCCATAGCCATTGTTCACCAGATGTTTACAGATTAACCATGGACCCAGTTAAAAAAAAAAAAATTAATGTTTATTTATTTTTGAGAGAGAGAAAGTGACAGAGTGTGAGCAGGGGAGGGGCAGAGAGAGAGGGAGATACATAATTAGAAGCAGGCTCCAGGCTCTGAGTTGTCAGCACAGAGCCCGATGAAGGGCTCGAACTCACGAGCAGATCATGACCTGAGCCAAAGTCAGATGCTTAACCGACTGAGCCACCCAGGTGCCCTGACTCAAAATTTTTAACAGTACACAAAATACATTTCTTGTAGTTGAAGAAAAGAATAAAGAAAGGAGAAACTCTCAGGGCATAGTCAGGCAAAATATTTTTACCAGCAAATGGTTCGGGGGATCATAAAGTAAATGAAGAGACTTAGCTAATAAGATCAGTGGCTACAAGAAAACTAGAATCCCAATATCAGTCATGTAACCACCATTGCTAAAGCAACATGAAACATTTTGCTCTTTAAAAAAGTTAGTATCAAGTACATTTTAAGAAAAACATTCCCATATTTATTTTTATCTAATCTAATAGTCCTGAACTAACCTTATATATAGAGATTATGTTTTATCACCAACATCTTTGTGTTGCATGCATCAACACACCAATATACCCTATTCTTCCTATATCAAGGTTTCCACCATTTGCAAAACTGGATTAGTAGCTTTTTTTTTTGTAACAATGGTATGTACTTCGTGCTATTTTTATACTGTTTGTCTGAAGTCAATTATGAAACAGGCAAAAGAGTATAAATTTGCAAGTGGAGGTTGAGATCAGTATAATATATACTAGGACTGTTTAGATTATTTTAGAGTAAGCAAATATTTGAATGGGACTTCTAAGTGCAATGAGAGAACATCACTTAGACCTCTGTCTTTCCTTTCCTTTTCATAACCATAGGAAAAAGGTCAGCATCTAGTCTTATATTTCATAATTTTTGCAGCCCTGGAAAAGCTCACTGTTTCTGTTCAAACACAGGCCAAAGGGTGGGTAGATGTGATGCCTGTGCAAACATCCTGTAACTTTCACAAAACAGTGCAAGAACAATAGTAATTTGATATGAAAACTTATGCTCAAACTTAACTGATTTAGTAAGTTTTACATGGCCCTGAGTTCAAAGAAAATAGAACAAGAAAAAAGGAATACACTATAGATTTTAATTGTTTCTCTGTCAACCACACCATACAAAAGAACTATAAAAGTTTATTACCTGTTAAGTTTTTCCCTTTCATTGTAGTGTATAACCCAGCTCTGTATGACATCACGTTCCAAGTCATTGGCTCCAAAGTGTTTGAAGTTGAAGGAAGTGTAGCGAGGGGCACAACATTTTGCATATGGCGCAACCTGTGTGTTTCAACAGCTTTGACTTTGCCAAGAGCCATCCTCAAGTGGCTGGCAATGCTTAAATGCACACAGACTGAGAACATCTGTAACTTCCATCCTAACACTTCCTATGATAGAATCAAACAAAGTTGTATCTGTAAAAACAGAATCTAAAGAAAAGAAAGCTGGCATTTAAAAGTCAGGACATGGGTAAATCCGAAGTTTAATTAAAATATCACTCACTAGGATAAGCTGTTCTGTTTTCTTTTTCCATTGGTGATGACAGATGCACATGGATTCCTGGATGCATGGAGTACATATTTGAGAACAATTTTGTTAAACTTAAGGACTCATCCAGCCATTGACAAAAATTTAAACAGTGTGTTATGGAATAAAGCATAATGTTATGTATTGTAGGCTATCTGCTGGTGCGGTGCTCCGTGGAATGGAAGAAAAATGCCCTAGGTGGCTCCAAGGTTAAACATTGAAATAAAATACAATCAAAGCCTGGCTGAGGTAAAACTGCGGTCGTAATGGTAGTAATAGTCATAATAATAATAACTATGTTTACAACCATTCATTAACTATCATAACCCTAATATTATAATGTGTCATTTAATTTATCTCATTTAATTATTAAATGAGTATGTATGTCCACCTTCCTCAGCTTGGGGTATATATAATCAATGTCATTCCAAAGTGGTACCCCAGATGGTCGGTGTGCCCAGATAAGCATCAAGAATTTCTCATGGCTCAGTCCTCCAGTATGGCACGGACTATATCCTCGTATTTAAGCAGGCATGCAGGTAGGTGCCCTTCATTCTCCTAGCTTCCAGGGATGCAGGAAGTTGCAAAATGTCTGAGGATTTCTCACCCAGGCTCTGGAAAACACAGAAAGGGGTTGCAACACCATCACCTCCCCTAAAGAAGGAAATTATCAGGCTTATGAATATTGTGACAGAAACTTGAACTGCCCCAAAGAGGCAGTCATATCAAGTCAAGGTCAGACTTCAAGGATGAAGCCCTAGGTCTGGCCAAGAGCTACAGGCCCTGCTACATGCCATGACAATCCCTCAGAGATGGGTTCCATTGGGATCTCTCTTTCCTCTACTGATCCTGAAGTCTTATTGACACAAAGGGCCAAGGTTCAAGGTCACCCCTATTTTCTCCACTTCTTGTTTTCTCCAACTCTTGCAGCTGCCATCCTTGAAACCTGGGCACGAACTGCAGCTGTGAGGGCAGGGGATGGATATAGAAGGATTAGTTAAGTGAAATGTCCTCTATATTCTGGAAAAACACAAAAATGATCTTCAGACCTAGTTACTGCTTTCTTGCATAAACATTTGCTTCTCAGGTTAATACTGATGTCTAACACACTACAATATTGTTTTCATTTTTAGAAACTAAAACTTAATGGTATTTTCCCCAATTTTATTCACTTTAAAATAACTTATATAATAATAAAAATACAATACCTGAGCAATAGCACTACCATGTTTTGCATGCCAATAAAGAAAAAAAATAATGAAATATACCCTAATTCTTTACCAGAGTCATAAATTATCAATTCAATGTTTTTTAAATGCCCTTGAGGCTGCATAGCATATGACTTTCTTTTTCTTTTTAGACAGATATCTTTCAAATAATTTTCAGAGTTTCTCATTTTGATCTCAGTCAGGGACAGACTTATAGCAAGGTAGAGTGGATCACCTGGTTCTTGCAGTTTAAAAAGTGTCACAAACAGCACACTAATACTGGCTCCATCCAGAAATGTCTTGCCTATTAAGTAAAACTCTTTTTTTTCGGGATCAGAAATCCAACTCAAACTAGCATGCAAAAGGGAAGGCAATTTATTGTATCATTAACTGGAAAGTTCAGGGATGCATCAGGCACACCATCCAGATTCACGAACACGCCATTGATCCTTCTCTCTCTCTCCCTGGCACACATGAACAGCACACACATACATAAGGCACAGATAGAAACACACAGACAGACATATATAACTTAATCCTAGCAATGTTTTGGTGTGCTTTTCTTATTCAATTCTGCAGACAGGCTTACTTACCACAGCCAGGCAAGGTAAGACAGCTTGAGAAATCAGCTCCTTCCAAGGTTATAAATCTCTCTGGGGAAAAATAATCTCTTTAATGCCCGTTTATGTTTCTTACAAGATACTGAATTTAAACAGGCTTCCTTCTACATGATCTACAATTTGAGAAACTGTAGAGAACAAATGAGAGAAAGCTGTGAGACAACCCTTTGGGGGTAAAAGGTTGTTTGAACTGTTGTGTGTTGGGCTGTGGGTAGCTGCAGCCTGAGACAAGGGTGCATTTAAAACACAGTAAGGAAGGGGCACCTGGCTGGCTTAGTGGGCTAAGCATCTGACTTTTGATTTCAGCTCAGGGCATGATGTCACTGCTCCTGCATTTGAGATCGAGCCCCACGTTGGGCTCTGTGCTGGCAGCATGGAACCTGCTTGGGATTCTCTGTCTCCCTCACTATCTGCCCCTCCTTTTCTCATGTTCTCTCTCAAAATAAATTAAAAAAAAAAATAGAAAGTCAGTTGGAGAGTTGCTTTTAGTTCTCCTGGTAGTTGCCTTTTGATATGCAATGCCTGACTATTCTGGTGGGGTTTGGTGCCAGCACTCAAACTGATAGGACACCTAATAGAGTTGATCAGGGAAGCAGAGAAACCTTGGTTGCCAGAGGTTTGAGGTAAACTTTTTCCAGAGAGATCCACTCCAACCCCTACTCCCCATACCCCCACCTCAGAAAGAAAAAAAAGGTGGAGGATTTTAGTAAAGGGAGGACTTCCTTCTAGTATTATTTTTCCAGGACTATTCTACATACATGGCATTACATTTTGAAATTTTAAATAAAAGCTTCTTAATTTCTACCAAACTCTACTGGGGCTTTGAATGGTATTGCATTGACTCTATAAATTAATTTGGAAGAATAAAGCTCTGTCCTTGCCTGAGATCAAAATGAGAAACTTTGAAAATTATTTGAAAGATAAATGAAAAAGAAAGAAAGAAAGAAAGAAAGAAAGAAAGGAAGAAAGAAAGGATTCTCAAGGGCATCTGCAAAGGTTGAATTAATTTAATAATAGTGGGTCCTTGATCCCATGAACAAGGTAAATTTAGGTGTTTTTTGATTTTTATCTGTAATATTTTGCATTTTTTAGTGTAGAATTCTTAGACAACTTTTGCCATATTTACTATTTCAAATTGTAATGTTATACTACATGGTAAGGTTTTCAAATCTCAAGTTTCTAATTATCTATAGCTACTATACATAAAGGCAACAGAATTTTGTACATTGGTCTTCTCTTCTGAAAATTTAAAACTCATTTGTTAATTCAGGTAGCTTTTTTGTAGGTTCCATCAAGTTTTCTAGATAAAAAAACTATATTGTCTGTAAATAAAAGCATATGTAATTTTATTCCATCATCTCTAAAATTATAACTTATCCCTAAGTTAAACACACAAACAATTAAAAAAAACTTTTTTTTTTTAATTTTTTCTGATTGGTCTCTGAACACCAGACCTCTGAGTTTCATCCTTCTTTGGAACTTCCTAGTGTTTTTTTTTTTTTTTTAATGTTTATTTACTTTTGAGAGAGAGAGAGTGTGTGAGCATGGGAGGGCCAGAGACAGTGGGGGCAGAGGATCTGAAATGGGCTTTGTGCTGATAGCAGTGAGCCCGATGATGGGCATGAGCCATGAGATCATGACCTGAGCTGAAATGGGATGCTCAATTGACTGAGCCACCCAGGCGCCCCAGAACTTCCTAGTGTATTTGGCCTGAAAGGGATACTAACTCCTTTGTTACATAGGGTGCCTCACCCAGGCCAAGGATCCCTTCACTAGCGTATCCTGGCACTGGTGTTCTCTTCTTTCCCCACTTTTATAAAGAATCTCTAGGATCATATCAAGTATTCCTCAGAGTTATTCCAATAGGCTTTGGGATCACACAGGAAATATCCTGAGAAAATCCAGGTGTAAATGCCAGAAATGCCACTTTTATTTCAAATAGTTGTGATACCTGTCCTCACAAATATAGCTCTCACTACTTGTAGTTATGAGTCATTTGGAAATAATTTGCTCCTTAGGGGCTTGAGTTGTCAGTAACAAAGTGGTATTGTTTGACTCAGATTTCACTGAGGTAAGCAATAAATTTAAAATAAGCTATTCCACCCCATTACCTGTGAATAGCTCACAATCACATGTTAGAGTCTTGAAAAATGATATCCCTCTTTCAGTTATTTCAGTTTTTCTATAAATAAATAGTATCCAGTTGGTAAAATTAAAAAAAAAAAGTTTAATTTAAATTTCATTCAATAAGATCAACTTCTATGGATATACACATTAAAAAAGAAAAAAAGTCTCTTTAAAAATTGAAAGTGACATGGAGTACCTGGGTGGCTCAGTCAGTTGGGCATCTGACTTTGACTCAGGTCATGATCTCGCAGTCCGTGGGTTCGAGCCCCACATCAGGCTCTGTGCTGACGGCTCAGGGACCAGAGCCTGCTTCAGATTCTGTCTCCCTCTCTCTGTCCCTCTCCTGCTCATGCTCTGTCTCTGTCTCAAAAATAAATAAGCATTAAATTTTTTTAAATTGAAAGTGACAAAGTTACTTAAACACTAAAGGGAATTTACTGGTGTACATAACTGAAAGCCCAGAAATGGCTAATTTCAGACAAAGCTTGATACCATAACATATAATGTCATAAGAGTCCCATTTTCTTTCTTTCTTTCTTTCTTTCTTTCTTTCTTTCTTTCTTTCTTTCTTTCTTTCTTTCTGCCTTCCTTTTCCCTTTCTTCCTTCCTTCCTTCCTTCCTTCCTTCCTTCCTTCCTTCCTTCCTTCTCTCTTTTGTGTCAGGAGTAAAATTCAGCGATTCATCACTTGCATATAACCCCCAGTGCTCATCACAAGTGCCCTCCTTAATACCTATCACCCATTTAGCCCATCCCCCCCACCCAACACCCCTCCAGCAAACCCTCAGCTTCTCTATCAAGAATCTCTCTCATGGTTTGCTTCTCTCTCTCTCTCTCTCTCCTTCCTCCCCCTATGTTCATCTACTTTGTTTCTTAAATTCCACATATGAGTGAAAGAGTCATATTTTTTTTTCTCCAGGTCTCCGTGCTGTCTTCTGTAGTGTAAGTGTGACCCATAATTTTCACACAAAGTCTCCAGTTTGTATGATCATATACCAATAAAAATTTCCTTTTATCTCCTGAGATGTGGCTGGGTTATATGTTCATCCCGGAATTCATCACTACTGCCAGTATGATGGGTCATCCCTGCAGTCAGATCCTACTTATGTGAAGAACATTTTTCAGGCTGCAGATGATGTCTTAATAGTGGGTCAAAATCAATACATCAATTTCTACATCATTTTTAAAAATAAAATACTAGAATAGAATTCAAGGGTAATTATCACAATGCATCATGGTTAATAGCAGTAATTGATATTTTCTGAACTTTTTTGTTTTGTGTGTATGTGGGAGTATTTGCATGACAGTTTATTGTTCTTCCATAAGTATATGACACAGAAAGTTTGAACATTTTGGACTGAGAAAGGATGGAATCAGAGAACTGTCTGAAAGGTGAAATGAATATTATGTGAAACAATCAGATATCCAATCCACAATATATTTATTTATCACCTATTGCATTTATAATATTTACTAAAAACAGTAGTGACAGCTCAACAAATATTTACTCTTTTGAATCTAATAATTTTACTGTTATATCTGAAACCAATATTCTGAAAACAGTTTAATGCTTTTCTCTGTATTAAATAAAATACTATGTATAAAACATCCAGTGTATTGTTTGGGTAAGCAAGGAGACTAAAAGACCAGACAGAAACTACCAATGTCCTTAAGGGAATGGCTGTTTTTACCAACAAGACAAAAATCTAATTACCTGCCTTGGGCTAGAGTGAGACTGACATAAAGGAGGTCTGCGACCTGAATGGAGGGCATGATTTATCTCAGAACCGCAGGCACTGCTCAGCCTAGATGTAGAGGTTTAAAGGGCCCAGATGTATAGATTGGACATCCAAAAGCAGGGATTAAGGGAGATTGTTATATCACAGAAATCAATAGGGAATAAGGAACTTGACTTGTATTTACAATATATGAGTGAAATGGAGTTTTGCATTTTAGAAATGACTATGAACATTAATGGGATTTATTTTTTCCGTTTTGAATTATTTTCAGTTCCAATATGATCTAAAATGTATTCACCAGGGAAACAACCAAGTAGAGCAGAACATTCCCATTAGAATATTGACGGACTTCCAGAGCATTTGTTTGTTTATCAGATTGTATTGAATGCATTTCATACTTAAGCAGAAATTGTCATAAATATATATGTGTATATATATATATATATATATATATATAGTATGTATATGTATATATGTATATACGTATATATTTTTATTTATTTTATGCGTATAATTTATTGTCAAATTGGCTTATGTACAACACCCAGGGCTCATCTCAACAAGGCCCTCCTCAGTGCCCATCACCCGTTTCCCTCTCCCCCACCCCCCACCAAACCTCAGTTCATTATCTGTATTTAAGAGTCTCTTGTGGTTTGCCTCCCTCCCTCTCTCTTTGTAACTATTCTTTCCCCTTCCCTTCCCCCCATGGTCTTCTGTTCAGTTTTTCAATATCCACATATAAGTGAAAACATATACCTGTTCTTCTCTGACTGAATTATTTCACTAAGAATAATACCTTCCAGTTCCATCCACATTGCTGCAAATGGCAGGATTTCATTCTTTCTCATTGCCAAGTTGTATTCCGTTGAATATATAAACCACATCTTCTTTATCCATTCATCAGTTGATGGACCTATTTTTAATAAAATAAAATAAATTACCAATTCAAAAACTTACTAATATTGGTTATCAACATTGCTCAGGAAACAATCCTGGTTCTCCTGAGATGCCAAGAAATGTTGAAAATCAGCAATGGGTTGCTTGAGACATTAAACATTATTTTTAGGCTCAACATTCTGTTATAAAATATTTTCTTATAAGAAATTATTTTAAAATATTTTAAGTATCAATAAGTGAGGAGAATGATAATCATCAAGCTAAATCAATATACAGAAAAGGAATGAATTAAGCTAGGAATATTTCAGAAAAAAAATGGAGCGAAGGCAGAGTTTTAATTCAGCCTTGGAGAATGAATGGGATCTGTGAATGAGGATATAATATCTTATTCTCCATACTTGGATGTGAAAAAGATGTAAAGTTATTATATTCAAATTAAATGTAATTCAGTGCATTCAAGACTGTAGTCCCTTGAATGCAGCTGACTACTACTTTCATGCCACATTGAACAGAATAATCTTTGCTTGTCTGGGAAACATGGCACCATGTTTCTCCTTCCCAGATGTAGCTGGAATCAAGTCATTGTCATCTGAGATTTTTGTACCTGTCCTAAGACTGTATCCAGGAGTGTGCTAGCTAACTGCCAGTCTTTCCCCTCCAACTCATGAGCTTCCCCTCTCTTTTACTCTTTTTCTTCCATCCCAGGATAGTATTTTCCCTTCTCTCCCCTTAGCCAAATCACAAAACCCACCAGGACATTTGCCTTCTTGAAAAACAAAAACAAAAACAAACAAAACAAAACAAAACAAAAACAAAAAACACAGCCAGGAAAATAAGAAGTCTATGAACAACTTTCTACTTTCTGTCTGGGAAAAACAAATTTCCTTGTGTTAAGGAAAAATAAAGGCCTTTGCTTACAATAATGAGGGGGAAAATACCCATATTTAAAAAGAAAAATTAGTATTTGCCAATATGACCTTGTTTAATGTGAAAAAGTATTTGTCAAGAACTCTAGAGAGTGAAACAAGTATCTAAAAGATTGGACAAATAAGGTTAAGATACAATTAATAGTTTCTATTTATAGTTTCTATATTCTATAGTTTTTATATTCTAAATATAGTTTCTATAATTTTCATTTTAATAGAGAAAGCATAGAGAATATTCTGAATTAAAACTAAGGTTGAGACAATTTTAAGAAAAGTTTGTAGATAGAATTCTAGGTAATGAGGAGCGTCTTGGGTTTTAAGCAGAGGAATGACCTAATCAAAGCAGTGTTTGGGGAAGAATCATTCCAGGTAGAATGTGGAATAGACTGGAGAAAAGAAATGCAAAAATAGGACAACTCAGTGGACAGTCAAGAGGACCCATAGTCAAGGGGTTTATTTTTCTGAGTCTTTCCTTTATGATAATGTTTTAGCATATGTGGAAATTTATTATAAATAAATATGCCATTGAATTACCTGGCATGCTTAGAAGTGTTAAGATAGCAAAGGAAAGGAGGTAATAGAAAGAAAGATGACATTGAGAAGGCATTCAGAATGCAAGCAAAATCTCAGAGTTAGGCTGGAGGATATGATCAATTATACATAAAGAATTTGAAAGTAAAAATGATATTGTACATCATTTATTATTTTGACAACTGCAGGAAAACACGGATGTCAACATTCTGAAATCCACTGCTTAGAATACACATTTGATAAATAAGCTATGCAGCACACAAATCTCCATGTAAATAATTGTCCTCAAATGCCAACACCATTTGGGATGTAGAAAGGTGGATACATTTCCACTTCTTTCTGATTTCGGCTTTTGAGAGAATAATCTGTTGTAATACAAATGGAATTCTCCATACTCAGAATTATTTTGTCCTTTTTTACAAAAAGTGGAGGTTTAGGAGATTCCATTAAAAATGAGCTTTAGAATTTTCAGATATTCTAGAATTACTAAATATCCAGAGAATAAAATATTTTCTGTTTGGCAGATCCAAATGCCCAGAAATATTTATAGGCTATTATATTATACTCAGGCAATAATTAAAATATATTTTTTTAAAAAATAAGCATGTAAAGAATGTTTTCATTAGTATTAATGGGTGTATATGTGTGCTTATGTGTGTGTGTGTGTGTGCTTGCGTGTGTGTGTTTAAGGAATGATGGATGAACCCTCTTTGCTATTGCCAGCTTTGTGACAAATTAGCTGTGATTCATTTTACAAGAATTATATCTTTTCTGAGGTGCCTGGGGGGCTGAGTTGGTTAAGTGTCTGCCTTCAGCTCAGGTCATGATCTCTCAGTCTGTGAGTTCGAGCCCTGCATCAGGCTCTGTGCTGACAGCTCAGAGCCTGAAGCCTGCTTTGGCTTCTGTGTCTCCCTTTCTCTCTGCCCCTCCATTCCCCCCACATTTCAAAAAATAAACATTTATAAATTAAAAAAACAAAAACAAAAAACATTTCTTATTAAAAAAACGAATTGTATCTTTTGTAAAATAATATAACTACATCCAGAAGTCAGCAGAGGCTGACATCAGATATGATCTGCAAATTTGTTTTCCTTGGGTCATATTGTTATTTGTTTTATAATAATTTCCAACGTTAAAAAATTAAGAGACTTCACATAACCATGTTGATGTCTGGTCTCTTGAACCTTCTCTTGAAAATTGTAGTTATGCATGAGTTATTTTGTGTGTGTTCCATTTGTATCATACATGCTTGGATATAAGTACCTTGAGCAGCATTTATATCAATGATAGGAAATATTATAGCAGTTAGACAAAGAAAAGTAAGTATACTTTTGTCAAAGGTTTATACTTCACTTCTACTAATTTATTATTCAGAACAAGATTCAAATGGCTGAGTTACAAAAATGGAAAAATAATATAACAAGAAAATTTGTGTTAAAAACATTCCTAATATTAGCATACTATATGCCTGGCTAACATAATGAAACAAAATTGTTTCAATCTTTTAGTGTCTAAATTTACCACCAGTAATATTTTTATCAGGCAGTGTAACAGAACTGACACATTAAATCACTCATTTTCAGTGGCATAAAAGTTTCAATTCCTTTTCTGCATATCTTACACTATCAACAGATTGTACGTTGATTGCTTCTTGTCACTAATAATCTATTTTAGGAATGGTTTCAGTGTCTCTCATTGATTTCACTTTTATTTTCTATTACTATACTTCTCTCGATGGGTCAGGATACTCCTTGAAGTTCTGTTTTCAAAGATATTTTGACAAAATGTAGAAGAAAATTCACTGGTGAAATAACATGTAATACAGTAGTGTGTGTCTAATAAAGAAGTCACATAGATTGGCACTTAAAAAAAAGACATTCATGGCTGCATGAAGTGATACTGGACAACGTTAAGGGAATAGAAATGCAGAGTACTAGAAAAGTTTAGGAGAAACACAAAAACGAGCACACAAAGACAAACATTTCCCCTTTCAGCCTTTGTATGTTACTGCGAGAAGACATGAGGCTAAGTGCTGCCACAATTTTGTTACCATTCTAAGAAGAAACCAGAAAGAAAAACTGGGGGGTCAATGGAACTGAACACAGTGCAAACTTACTCAGTTACATTTTCATTTGCAAATAAAATAACTTGACAGTTTTACTAACTGGACAGGAGAATCTAAGAGTCATTTTATATAATTTGATAAATATAAATATTTATTTATATCTATATCCTTGGTACCACACCAAAGTCAGAAAATAGGACTAAAACGGGCAGATCAAAGTGAGAATCTACCCTTTACCAATCTAGTTCATCCTAAAATTTCACTGTAAGTGATTCACTTCCTTAAAAAAAAACTTTTTTTAGAAATTTAGAAATATTTCCACAATGCTATTGTTTTTGTTTTTTGTTTTTTGTTTTTGTTTTCAGTCTTCCTGGGTTCTGAAAAATCTTGGGCATTTTTGTATACACACTTCAGGCAGTCTTTCCTCTAAAAAAGCATCCTCCCATCATGTCTTTTCTTTTATTACCGGGACATTAGAAATTCTTTTTCTATTTGAAATATTTATTTCATACACTAATATTTCAGCACTGGATGCCAAAATGTTCTCATGTGTGTGCTATATTTGAGTTAAAAGTCACCATTGTAATAAGCATTTAGGAGACACATGAGATGATTTTTCCCAGAGATGGAAATTATGAAGTACAGCTAGGGTCTTCTATCTAAACTAAAATCATTTTTGTAACTCAGACCAGTGGAAGAGTATCATTATAGTGATAAATAAAATGTTGGACTGAACCCAATGCTTTTTAAGATGTGATCTCTTCATATAAATGACATTACTCATTTAGGCAAAAGTGAATAAAGTGTTTCTTCTCATTTCTGATAAAAAAATTCCTCTCCCATAAGTCCCTGTTTTATTTCTTTTCTTTAATCTTATATTTATAGAATCTTAAAGCTGATTATTCACCTCTATAAAAATTTGGGCAGGACGTAAGGGGAGGATTACCCATAGTACCCTCAGATGTCCCAGATCTCAAACACCATCTCACATTGTCTTATCCAGAATTCTTGATTTCTACTCTACATAAAACTTTCTTCCTTTGAATTAAAAAAATTGAGGTTCCTGGGTGGCTCAGTCAGTTCAGCTTCTGACTCTTGATCTTGGTTCAGGTCATGATCTCACAGTTTGTGGGATCAAGCCCCACATTGGGGTCTGTGCTGACAGTGTGGAGCCTGCTTGAGATTCTCTCTCTCCCTCTTTCTCTGCCCCTCTTCTCTCTCTCTCTCTCTCTCTCTCTCCACTCTTTGCCTCTTTCTTCTTTCCTTCTCTCTTGCAAAATAAATAAACATTAAAAAATTTTAAATATAGATAGATAGATAAGTTTTCAACTGTATTTTCTTCATGTGTGCAAAGAAATTAGGCATGTTTACTCTGCTGTTGAGAGTAAGCACAATGTGCTGTTATGAAGTGGTATACATTTAAAACTCAAGCTAAATTCATACTCAGGGGCATTTTGTAAGAATCTGCTGTTTTGATGAAGGATCTGGAGAATCTTCATCTCCAAATGTCTCTTTATCCAGGAAAGTCATTTGAGAAACAGGGACTTCAACAGAAGGAGACCCATCATTCCAAGCTTCAGGCTTTTTCCACTTTACCACAAAGTTCCTACAGTATAATGGGTATATGATAAGTGAATTATAGATTAGTTCAGAGTTCATAGTAATTCTTGATCATAGATTATTAACATCGTTAGCTAGAAATGTCACTCTTTATTCTTGGGAGTACTTGGCTTTACCTACCAAGCTACACAGCAGTCATTTTGGCTATTTTCATATTATTGTGGTTGTGGCTACAGAGAAGGATAATTAAGATCTGATATGTGGTTACCTTAAACCACATATCAGATCTTAATTAAGGTATAGCTGGGAATAAAAAATAAGACCTTTGGGTCATGAATTTACAGAGAGTTTTCAAGGAACATTCCTTGCAAGACATATTTGGCAGCAATTTGCCATTAATAAATGAACATTAGTATGGAAAAAAATCACTACTCCTTAATTCTGAGATGTAAATTATTCACAAAATGACAAATTATTGAAATATTTGATTTTATATAAAAACTCAGAGTATACAATACATCAAAATGCATTCTAGAGTTTCTATACCAAAAATATTAAGTGACTTGCCAATGAAAGGGAGAACAATAATAGAAATTTCCCTTTTCATCGGCTTTGTACTTCACCATGTGTAGGCAGATTCATCAACTGATTAGCTCTTGCTTAAACATGAAAGAAATTGTATCTAAAAATGTATCAATTACAAACAACATTCTATTTATACTTTTTTTTCTTTCAGGGAAAGAAAAAAAATGAGATATTGTAAAAGCTTTGTTGGACTGTTTGAAAACAATAATCTGCTTTCAGAAATTTATGTGAGAAAAAATTATTCTTTTTATCACTTTTGTTTTTCTACTTCCTCCCAGTTCAGTTTTGGAAAACTATATTTCTAGGAATTTATCCATTTGTTGACATATAACTTTTTATAGTATTCTTTTATAATCTTTTTTACTAGAAATTTTTATTCCTTAGATATCTGGGATGGTTATTATAACACCTTGCCACCACTATAGAAGTGCCCTTCCCCCGCTCCCGATTTGTGGGTTTATTTTTAGTCAGAAGAGAAATTTTGAGTCAAAAGAATAGACTTGAGGCTTCTCTCTGTAACTGACTTACAGGTTGAACAAGTTAATATATTCACTTCTAAGATTTATAATAATGCAGCAATCTCAGTGTTTAATGAGATGAAAATCATTAAATATTTAAAAAGTATGATGTCACCTCATTGATATTAGTTGTTCTTTGGTTTTCCCAGTAGAAAATCAAATCAGTTACAAACAAAATTTTATTAGGTAGAAGTTATCAAATACAAATATTTTACAGCTATGTCTTTATATACCCTAAATATGCACATCTCGATCCTTGTTCCTACAGGCTTGTAGTATCAAAAAGTTGGTATAAACTTGATAAAAATTTCCAAAAAGGGAACAGTTCAGTTTATCTTTTATTTGTTTTTATTTTAACTTTGTGGAATGCCTCTTAAATGTAACAGCTTTTGAGTACAAATAATTATTTTCACCTTGAATTGGAGAGTGATACTTTATAACAATGCACCCTCCATAAAATACTATCTTTTCTTCCTCTTTGCATGTAATGCATGCATATTTCATTCATTTTTTGTTTATTGAGGATACAGTACAATTAAATGTACAAGATTTATTCAATTCAGAACAATGTATACTAAAGACAATGATAATCAGCCAACCTGTTTAGGGCAAAAGGTATTTCTATTAAGAATTTTTTTAAGTCTATATATTTATTTTGAGAGAGACAGAGACAGCATGAGGAGGAGAGGGACACAAAGAGAGGGACAGAGAGAGAATCCCAAGCAGACTCCACACTGCCAGGGCAGAGCCCAACGCAGGGTTCAAACTCATGAAGCCACAAGATCACGGCTTGAGCTGAAACCAAGAGTCAGACACTTAACTGAGCCACCCAGACGCCCTCTGTTAAGAAGTTTTTATGTGTTAAAAGGCTGTGTTTGTCAACCAACTGTCTAGCAAATCACATAATAAATATCTATCATGCAGATCAGTAAATGAATAATAGGATGGAAAAGTTCACTCAGGGAGATTCTGTTAGGGAGTCAGGGATGTAAGGAAGTAGCAAGTGTGTAATGCCCTCTAAAATGTATATACCAGTAGTTCTTTAACCTGGTTTCTAATTGGAATCACTAGGAGAGTTAAAAAAAAAAAAAAGAAAAAAAAAAGAAAAAAAAATGATGTCTAAGTCCCTTCTGAGAAATTCTGATTGAACTGCATGGCCTCAGCAGCAGGCTGTTTACTCTCCTCAGGTGATTCTAAAGTGCCAAAAAGAGCATCACTAGCATAGACAGAATATGCTATGACATGAGAGGAGAACGGTGATCTTATTAATCCAGGAGACAATCCCTGGAGAAGTTGAGAGTTAAATAAACTGTGCAGAAAGGATAGCATTTGGATTTTATTAGCATTTTAATAAAATATCTCCCAAAGAATGACTTAGCAAATTTTCAACCTTTAAAAAGCTTATGCCAAGGAAGCGGTAAATTTGTGCTGTCATAACTTTTTTTTTTTTTTTTTTTGAGAGAGAGAGAGAGAGAGCATGTGCATGCAAGCAAGCACAGTGGGAGAGGCAGAGGGAGAGAGAGAATCTTAAGGAGGATCCATGGTCAGTGTGGAATTTGACATGGGGCTCCATCCCACAACCATGATATCATGACCTGAGCTGAAATCAAAAGTCAGACCTTTGACTGACTGAGCCACCCAGGTGCCCCAGGGATGTCATAACTTTTATTAGCACTTTACAATATTAATGAAAATGACAGTTTGTATTTATTACTGTGAAATTTAAGACTTGAATGATTATCTGAGATCCCTATGAGGAAAAAAGCTCTGAATAATTTTCGTTAAAAACGATGAACATAAAGGAAGGGAAACAAAAATAATATAAAAACAGGGAGAGAAACAAAACAGAAGAGACCCATAAATATGGAGAACAAACTGAGGGTTACTGGAGGGGTTGTAGGAGGGGGGATGGGCTAAATGGGTAAGGGGCACTAAGGAATCTACTCCTGAAATCATTGTTGCACTATATGCTAACTAATTTGGATGTAAATTTTAAAAAAGAAAAAAATAAGAAAAAAAAATCCTTGGTATCAGTATCAGCAGCTTGGGTTTGAATAACTCTAAATGGCATCTTTTCCCACTTAAACCTCTAGTTCCACAGGATTTACTAGGATTAAACACTGCACTGCAGCCCAAACTTACTACAGTATTTTCCTGCTCTTGTCCCCACACAGCTGGTGACATTTATGGTTACCTGATGTATTGGTCAAAGCAGTATTCCCAAACATGGAATATGTGGCTTCCAGAATTCAAAAAGGCATACCAGGCATTCAGCTTCCTTTTTAGCAGTGAGAGGTACAAGATGTAGTAGTTCTTCCTTTACTTTGAAGGGATATCTTAACACGTCCCAGACCTTAGGACTTCTAAAAGTTTTTTTGATATGTATCTTTGTAGGATTTATGTACCACCTTCTAGAGTCCATGTGTTTTACCAAGGCTTCCAAGATACTAGTCACTTCTTGTCCATCCAGTTTGCTTAGCAAAAGATTATTATGTGGACCACTGTTACATTCTGTCGGATGTCCAGCTGGTTTGTATTTTTTCAGATTCCATTACAAAGGGGGGCTGGAGAGTTAAAAGAGGCTGGAGAATTAACATAGATGTGGAGTGTGAATGTATACTCTTGTCCAATCCAAGTGAATGCAAAAATTCTGATAGGGATAGCTATCTTTTTTTGTCTCTGGGGAGCTTGATTTCTACCACAATCATCTCTGAAACAGTATCTACATTGTGGGGCGGGGGGTGGGGGTACAATGACATCAGTGCAAGTCTATATCATATCACCTGAGGTCAGGTCAGGAATTTGTATAGGGTGATGGAAATGGAGAAACGGCTCCTCTTTGTTTTCGGTTACCAGAAGCAAAAGGGCTGGTGGAGGTGGGGGTGCCTCAGCCCCCTAATCAAATGCTGATTCTGGAAAACAAAACAACAAAAATAGTATTAAATTGGTGGTCTTGTGTTTGCCTGCTAAAGCCTGGGCAAAATGGTCATTTAGAAAGGGAAATACCCGTTTTCCTCTCTGCATCAGTTCATTCTGTACATGCAACAAAACCATCTGTTACCATGTGCCTACTATGTTCAGGGAATTTGTGCTGGATCCTGAGCACAGAAAAGCAACATCTCAGCCTTTTCCTTGGGGCTCTCTGTCATTTTTAGCGTCAGGAACATACAATCCTAAAGACACTTGCTGAGAGTCCGACGAAACCCAACGGAGACATGTGATCTGGACTCATTCACTGTCAGGCCAAAATGACAGTCACCTGTTTTGATAATAAGTTTATATTATGAGGCGAATATATTATGAGGCCTCTTCCCACCCACCGTTTTAGGATTGGGGAGTAAACGATCCTCTGTGCCTGCGTCCTTCTTCGGGCTCTCTGAGCAATTCACTCCTTGGCACAGCCCATGGAGGGGCCTCCAGTCGGGGTGTCCCGCCGGGTTCCTATCCTCCTCTCCGGGCGGGGGCGCTCTCGGGCCGGGAGCCGGGACGCGGCGGCGCGGCCGGGCGGTTCCCGGGACGCGGTGCGCGTCGGGGTGAGCGCGCGAGTCCTCGGCGCGCCCGCCACGCTCGCCCGGCAGCGGCTCCCTTCCCCGCGCCGCCTGCGCTCGGGACCAGCCCGAGTGGCCCGCGCGCCGAGCTCCCTCCACCGCGTCGCCTCCGGACGCCGCCCGGACCGCGGGGCCACCCCGGGAAGGAGGATCCCGCAGACGGCTGCAGCCCGAGGTAATCGCCAGATGACGGACGGGGCCGGTCCTCGCGCAGACACCCGACCCGGGCGACTTGCGATGCGGACTCCGGAGGTGGCACCGTCGGTCCGAACAAGTTTCTCGCGGTTTGAAGGGGTCCTGAACTGTCACTCGTTTTATTTAACCAGTTTTTCTTTTCCTGTTAGCAAGTTTATTTAGGTAACAACAAGGTAGTGTCTTGGTGACGGTCCAGTTCCGAACCTAACCCTGGAAGTTTTGCTTGCTGTGGTAATTTACATGTGCAGACTTACCTACTTGTTATTTTCCTAGTCGGAAAATTGGCATTTTTTTGAAGACACATCTTAACTTGACATTGTGTTTGCAAGAGCTGTTATTTTCCATAACTATTAGCATCCCTCTTACTACAGTAGTACCAAAACTAGTCCTTCAGGAAAGGTTTAGCATGAAACATCTCCCCTTCAGTGACCTTCCCCAGTTTGACAAACTTCTGATGGCTAATATTAAATAAGGTGTCAGATAACAAGAAGGTGACAGGCTACGGCTGTTCCTTCTGACCCTTGTGAAGCCTTTGTCCCAAGGTGGTCGGATACTGCAGTGCTTGGTTGGTTCGCATATCTTGTTTGTTAAAACTTTCTCAAACTCTTTTGTCTTTAATCCAGGTAAGTGTTTCTATGTCTCAGTCATAAATGTGGGAACTTTTAAAGGAGAAAGATCAACTCTGTTTTCTCTTAGTCAACTCAAATTCCAGGTTGAGAGAGTGTTGAAATCTGTTCTATTAGGTACAAGAAAGGTTTTTACTTAAATTGTATTAAAAAAAAAAAAAAGAAAAAGAAAAGAAAAGACAACTTCTTTTTACTCTGATGCACTTTTAAACACTCTCTTTTGTAAGAAGAGGACCCTCCCCTTAAAATTGTTCAAGATTGCCATCAATTGGTAATTGTTAATTTTCTCTTGACTGGTGCATAGAATAACATCAAAAGTTTCCATTCCTTTCTAGTGCTTAAGTACAAATCAATACAAGTAAATATAAATATAAATATAAATACCAAGTAGATTATTGCCCTGAAATAGAAATTCCTGTTCCATTTAATAAATCAGGCCTAGACAATGTCTCAGAGTACATTTCTCCTGCCCTCTGTCTTGAAAGGTTCTAGAGGTAGTTTTCTTGATTGTACTCCATGCAACATTCATTTAATTAGCGTGTTACAATTTCACACATTTTTCCCTCTGAGAAAAACATGTTTTATACTGTATTCTAATATTACTGAATTACTTTTAGCAATTTTATATAATATAGTTTAAGGCCTCTAAATATGTATTTTTAAATCTGTATAGTTAATTTTTGAAAGATATTGTCAAGAACTAATTAATATATTTTAATTATTGGAAAGAACCTGATGTTCCTTATTTACTAATAAGTATATTCCAGGTAACATTCTTTTTTTCCCCTCCTTTCTCATTGTTTGTGTCACTAATTTCAGGATGACTTTGTTTGACTTATGAAATTTTTTACATCCAGGCATAATTTCAGATTTTGGAGGAACCAAAATACATAGGTTGAAACTCTTTGCTGATTTTACAAAATCTTGTAATCAATACTTTGCAAAACTTTGCAGAATGTACTTTTGCAGGAATTTGGTTGTATCATTGTGTAGATGATAATGGCTTGTACTTCCAAAAAGTAATTGGTAACTCTAGTTGTTTTTTTTAAAAAAATGGTGGCAGATGTTTTCTTTTTTTTTAAACATTATTATTTTTTTAAACATTATTTTTTTTAACTTTTTTTAAATTTATTTTTGAGACAGGGAGAGACAGAGCATGAACAGGGGAGGGTCAGAGAGAGGGAGACACAGAATCTGAAACAGGCTCCAGGCTCTGAGCTGTCAGCACAGAGCCCGACGTGGGGCTCGAACTCACGGACCACGAGATCATGACCTGAGCTGAAGTTGGCCGCTTAACTGATTGAGCCACCCAGGCGCCCCAGCAGATGTTTTCTTTAGCAAGTTTTGAGGGTAGTGCACACGCACACACACACAATAATAATATATTGTGGGAAAAATACAAATACATAATGATATTATATACATATATATGTGTGTGTGTGTGTGTATATACACACACACGCACAAACACACACACACACACACACACACACACACATAATTCCCACTACATTCTAGAAATCCTAAAATAGAAAAATGAGATCCTCAAGTTGGATTCAGTGAAAGGTACACTCTGCATCTAAATATGCCAGATTCATGATGGTTCAGTTACTACCATTCTGTGTTGATATTATCACCATCATAGTTTGAATATGATTTATGGAAGTGTCCATTGACTGAAAATGGCTTGACTTCAAGACTATGCTAGGGGCTGAACTCCTATTTGTGAATTTTAGTGGTGGCTCATATTTACTTAACAGGATAAATAAACAGCCCATGACATGGGCTGCTGTCATGTCAAGCTGTGTTATGTCATGCCCTGTCATACTGTTATGCTATTTACTATTTAAGAGCATAGAGAGGTGAACAAACCTTCCTGTAGAAACTTTCCACAGTACATGGGTAATCACACAGCTTCTTAGTTAAATAGAACTGAAATACATGCTGTGGATGGAAAGTAATGATTGAGGTGTATAGCAGAGAGAATTGACTGATCTGGGAAACCGGCGATTTTCTGAGGCAGGAACATTTAAATGTAGAGCCAAAGGATTGAGAAGATGAAGCCAAACAAAGTATAGGAGAAAGGGTGTAGACGAAGGAAGTGGCTGTCACAATGCAGAGTCAGAAAAGAGTGGCTCATTTGGAGAATTAATTGAGAAAGTACCCCTTTGCCTAGAACTTAAACTTAGTAGAGGGTGCATCACATATTCGGGCGGAAGCACAATGCCCTGGGACTTATGGGACGTGTTAAAGATTTCAGTTAGTAAGTACAGTAAGACAATTGTGAGAAAAAACACAAAGGAACTAGGAAATGACTGCTGGGTCTTAACCAAATTTGGAAAGCTAGAGAAGACTTCATAGAGGAACTGTGTGGAGGAACATAACTTTCCACATGCACCTGCTCTCCTAGTGATGTCCCACCAGTAAGAGGGGTCATGAGGAGGTGAGACCTTTGCCTCTGCCTGCTGCTGCAGTGCCATGACCTGCAGGAGTGACTACAGCATATCAGTCTCTTCTACAGTTTTCAGAGCTAATAAAGAGCAGAGATGAGTAGGAGCTATTGCAGGACCAGTCTCAGTGGAGACAGTATTTTCTGAGAGTCATATCAAAGATTAAATTAGACCACGGAAAAGTGCAGGTGAATAAAACAATTGTAGAAAGTCTTGATTTGGGGTGAATTTTTTTTTAATTTTTTTTGACGTTTATTTATTTTTGAGACAGAGAGAGACACAGCATGAACGGGGGAGGGTCAGAGAGAGGGAGACACAGAATCTGAAACAGGCTCCAGGCTCTGAGCTGTCAGCACAGAACCCGACGCAGGGCTCGAACTCACAGACCACGAGATCATGACCTGAGCTGCCGCTTAACCTACTGAGCCACCCAGGCGCCCCTATTTGGGGTGAATCTTAATGTATTGTTGTATACATTGGGGCAAACTGTATACTTTGTATACATTTATACATGTATACATTGGACCAAATCTCACCCTCAGTATACTAATAAATGTTTAACCACCTGCTTTCCAAAACAAACAAAATTACCTCATTTAATGTATGTGCTCATTTAATTTAAATACTCCCACCTTGGTATTCCAAGCTATCAGTGTAGAGTCACTGAATGTAGATTTGGGAAGCTGTGGGACATTCATTTTTCTTGAGCTTCAGTACCCTACTGCACTACCTTTGGCTTCAGAAGGGAACATGGAGCGTTTAATTAAAAAGAATAGGGGCGCCTGGGTGGCTCAGTCGGTTAAGCATCAGACTTCGGCTCAGGTCATGATCTCACAGTTCATGGGTTCGAGCCCTGCGTCAGGCTCTGTGCTGACAGCTCAGAGCCTGGAGCCTGCTTCACATTCTGTGTCTCCCTCTCTCTCTGCTCCTTGCCCACTCAGGTTCTGTTTCTCTGTCTCTCAAAACTAAAAAACATTAAAAAGATAAAAATTAAAAAAAAAATATGTTACTCAGTATTTTAACGTCTTCCAAAATGAAAAAAATGTCCTTGATGGTTTTGTAATATCATCCATAAATGTTGAGAGCAAATGGTTTTCTGCATAATCACAGATAATAATTGTAAAAGTGGCGTGCCTTTCACTTCTGACATTAAGAAATGCTGGCATCTGAGATGTAAAATGTTGAAATATATTTCATATCCAGCCCAAAACACTTGACAAAGACATTAAAAAACTAAAATTGTAATATAGTCATAGAAAGATGTAAGATATTTTACCCTGCAGTTATAACCCATGATATAATATAATAATCTACGTAATATTAAAGTGCAATAAAGTTAACTATCATTCATAGGAAGAAACTTCAGTTTCAATTAGGTCTTTCATTTGGCTATTTATATTTATTTTAATCACACATAGGTAAATACAGAGCTATGACATAGAACATGTCCCTCACATACATCGCTTCCCCTCACTGTTTCTTTCCTTATCTAAATCTTACTCCCCTTTTATGGCTCTACCAGCTGGAACATCACACTAATTACCCTGGTGTCCCTGGTCTTTTCTTTAACCCCATGACAGTTATTTATCTCCACCATCCTAGTCACTATCTTTGCTTTGTAGCTGAAAACTCTCTATAGAATTTATATGGACACACACACGCATCCGTACACATACACCTATACATACATTTTGTATATACAAACATACATATATACACATAAGCGTATCTGTATATATCCATGGAAATGTTCATGTATTAAATATATTTTATATATATATATATATATACATTATTCAATAAGTGAATTTAAACATATGTACTTCATAAGATTAATAAGATAATTCATTGTGATAGACATGATATTGTTTCAGTTATCTCTTGCTGTGTAACAAACTATTCTGAAACTTAGTGGTTGGGACAGTACCATTATTAATAACTCTCATGGTTCTGTTGATTATCTGGGATTAACTGGGCAGTTCTCTTTCTGGTCTCACTTGGGTCTCATGTAGTTGCAGTCAGATGGCATCTGGAGCTGGGTCAATGGCACTGCTGGACTGCTTTCCCTCTCCATGTAACCTTCAGAGCCTCCTCTCCCCACCTGAGATCTCTGTGTGTTCTCTTTAGCTAACAACTGAACTGCTGATATGGAACATAGAAGCTGCCCATAGTTCTTAAGGTTTAGTCTGAAAGTGGCCATGTTGCTTTCTCCACCTCCTGTGGTTTAAGCAGTTACAGGGACAGCTCTGATTCCAGGAGAGGGGAAATAAATACTACATCTTGACTGGGGAAATGACAAAACATTTGTGGCCATATTTAATTCACCACAGTATTCTTACTAATAATCTTGTAAGTAAAGATCACAGGATTTTAGAGCCATAAGTTTCCTAGCAATAATTTAATCAAATGCCATGCATTTACAAGAGTAGGCACAGAAGATATAAAGATAAGGGACAAATTTGGGTCAATGACCCTGACTTAAAATTTTTATATTTCATAGCACTTACCAAACTGCCTAGCATTTAGGAGTACGTTAATCTGGGTTTTTAAGCCAGGTAGCATAGATAAGCAGAAATCAATATGGGATTAAATTAATCAGATTTATCAGGGGGAACACTAGTGAGAGAAAATTGGGGAAGGGGAGGTGAGATCGGCTGAGAGAGCCATCTGACCCACCATGTAGGTCTTATCCTGAGTGAAGGAGAGAGAGAAAGAAGGAAAGGTGGTTTGTGGAAGCACCTATGGTGCAGTACTAAGGAAAGGTCAGTGAAGATTGGAAGAATTCTTGGGGAGGCCTTAAATTAAAATCGTCATCAGAAGACCTCTGCGCCTCCCAGGAATGCTCTGCCACATTTGGTCATTGGCTGGGAGCGGCCTGTGGGAAGTGTGGCCTCCGTACAAACATGGTGATGAGTTATAGAGCTCAGCAGTTGGAGCTGTCAGGCAGTTATGCTTCAAGCATTTGGAGACTGGAGAACTGTATTCTCATGGCCAACACATACAGCAAGAAATACTTGATAACAGGGATTTGTTAACATGAAGAATGCAACATTCTAAGGTCTTTTCCTTTAAGAAATACCAAATTTCGTGTTAGAAGCTTAGGGTTTAAAAGTCACCAAAATTTAAAGGAGATCTTAAAGTATAGTATACAACAGACACTTCATGAAATATTAACTATTTCTGGCAAATAAAATTTAAGTACTTTTTTATACAATATTGTACATTCCTCGGGAAAACAGAAATAGAGTATTACAGAGAATGATTGTACTAGTAAATATTTTCTTTGACATACATGCCAGCCTCGTGGTCTGTAATCAGAGTTCATTTTGTCTTAAGAAGTATTTCATTTTTTACAGCCACAAGATATCTTGGTGTAAGATAAATACACCTGTATAAATACACATTTCTAAAACAATAAATTAGATTCTGGAACCACATTTGCATTGCAAAATGACCACAAATTTGTTGTGCTACTGAATTAAAATGCAAATGTACTGACAAAAGACATTGTACATAAAACTTTGCAGAAAAATATCTATTGCATTAAATGAGGTACTTAGTTAAATATTTCAAAACTTTCCAGACTGTTCAGTATGTGTAATCAAATATCAATAGCTAAGATGTACATGCTGCCTACCTCCATGAAAAAAATGGTAGTATACTGTGCAGGTGGTATCCTTGGGGTCTTAAATCTGTATTAGGTACAGGATTTCATGCTCAGTGCAGTGAGATGAAGAAAATTCCTTACAGGTCAGTCCCAAGTATTATCTATAGTTTTTTAATGTTTGTTTTTGAGAGACAGACTGCACGCGGGGGAGGAACAGAGAGAGAGAGGGAGACACAGAATCCAAAGCAGGCTCCAGGCTCCAGGCTCTGAGCTGTCAGCACATAGCCCAATGCGGGGTTTGAACCCACAAACCATGAGATCAGGACATGAGCTGAAGTCAGACGCTTAACCGAGCTACCCAGGTGCCCCAATCCCAAGGGTTTTCTATATAGGGAACTGAGACCCCAAAAAGGGGTCAATCTCTACACTATTCATTGGAGCTATGAGTGTTCTCATCCAACTTTCCCACCAGAAACTTTTTTTCTTCTGCCCCTTCTAAGTACACATCCAGATCTGGGAGAAATAGAGTTTCCTACTTACCATAAGTAATTCATTTTTCGAATAGTCTTCCATTTATGCAAGCTAACAGGATTAGTATTTCAGACTGAATTTTGTATAATATAGTCTACTGTACAGAATGTATTTTACTTGAGGTATACCACTTTGGGTATACTGAACATTATTATATTATTTACTATTTTGGTCTTCCACTTGTACTGTCTAGTGCAAGAAAATTAACTGTCTGAGATGGATTCACAGGTAGACTGTGGTGATTTCTGACACTTGATAGGGGCTAGTGACAATGACACCTTTTGGTTCCTGGAGAACAAACCCCATTGTTTGGGTGTTTGGGGACAGCCAGAAGTCATCCTTTTTTCAAGTCAAAATTTTGGTTTTGAAATTGGACAGATTCCAGCATCAATTAAAATTGCTCTGGGAAAGGAGGATCTCCCAGCAATTAAAGGCATATTACATAAACACATACTCAGTATTTATGCGATTATCTTAATGCATGTAAATTTGGATCCTTGAGATCAAGACCTTTTAAATAATCATATTTAGAACACATTATAGATGTCATTGGATTCCACAAAACCAATACAAAATCTATAATCTTTCAACTGAAATCTTTCCCTTTTTCCATTTATGTGCACCTTGCTATAACTAAGGATTGTATTCATTCTCATTTTCTGTTGCTCCTGGTGACCAAATCTTCTGTGTTTGATGACAGTGCTTTACTTAAAATGCCTGGAAAGTTTTTATCAGCTGAATCATTAACCAATCATCAGCTAATCAATAAACAATATTTCCCAGAGTAAAGACCCCAGAAGTCCCTCATCTCCCATCTCTAAAGACATTCTGTCTGCAGGGTGCCTATGTGGCTCAGTTGGTCAAGCCTCTGACTTTGCCTTAGCTCATGATCTGATGGTTCATAGGTTCGAGCCCCACGTTGGGCTCTGTGTTGACAACTTAGAGCCTGGAGCCTGCTTCGGATTCTGTGTCTCTCTCTCTGCCCCTCTCCTGCTCACACTCTCTCTGTCTCTCCAAAAATAAATAAACGTTAAAAAATCAAAAATAAAAACATTTTGTTTGCTACCATCACACACATGGGTTTTATGTTGAAATTGAATTTTTTTTTCATCAACTTGAAATGTACTGGAAAATAACTTCTTCCTAGATGTCATTGCCTCCTCAGAGAAGTGGCTGGCACTGTCTTTGTATTAGCCATTGTTGTGAATATTGATGATCATTGAAAGGAAGGAGGAGGAAGAGAAGGAAAAAAAAAAAAAAAGAAGAAAGGAAGGAGGAATGTTATAAAACATTCTATGCGTATACATAGACCACTATGCTGTGTTTAAATTACATTACATTTCTCATTTTGGAAAACTATGACATGCTAATAAATAATTATTTGAAGATGTTTAATATTTTGAATGCATTTTTTTGCATAATGGCCCATGGTTTATCAATAAGGTATAAATAAAAGCTACCTTCAATCACTTTAGTTTTCAATTACATAATTGGATTATCTTTTCTGTTTTACATTAAATACTGATTACTCACAAATAAAAGCAGAAATATTTGATTCCTAATCTTTTTTCTGACAGGTGTGTCAATTTTAGAGGCTAGGCTCAATGTAAGGGCAAAATTATAATGCTAGCTATGGAATACATCCCAAATATTAGTGGTGTTAATTACCCTTGTGAAATAAGCAAATAATACACTAAATGTTACCAGGTGAGTGAAGACTGAAAAAAAAAAAAAACACTCTATATATTATGGCAATATTTTAGTCTTTCTCCTTTAACATAATAGAAAATAATCAATAATGAGGTAAAATTGAGTTTTTATGCATCTTTTTGAAATTCTGCATTGTATGAGCAGCCAAAATAAAGGTTCAAATGCATTCCATGCTTTAAAACCATATATTCATAATTTTTGACCAGTATATTTCAGTTCTAAGATATAATGTTGAAAGTTTTCAAAATTTTAGTCATATGCTAATATTTACTGCAGTTTTAGCATTGGCAGTGTGGCCATTAATACGTTTTTATGAAAACACAGTTGTATTCAAAGCAGACAACTCCTTTGTGCTCCCTAGATAAAGCCATTTCCTAATAGTATGCAGTGTAAGAAGCCCATCAAATACATTCTGGAGGCATTGAACAAATGTAAAATATTTTATCACCTGCTCATAATTATCACCTGCTCATCAACATTATGCAGCAATGGAAAATATATATTTTGATTATTTAATCTTCAGTATAATTCTTAATTCTGTTACTTGAAATAATTTTAATTATTCTAATTCCAAATCACACATTTGATTCTATCTTAAAGAAAAAATCCATAAACAGGGAACCTCCAGTAACATTTGAGAACTTCATGATCCTGAACTCAGTGTTCAAATTTTTAGCAACCGTTGTTGTCAATTTATGGGCCAAGAACAGGTAATTGACATGATACAATAATTAGTAGGGTTGGCTTTCACTTAATGTGCCTAATAGGGGAGATGTATCGATGGGTAGGTGAAAATAGATAAATTGAGTGATTGATTGAATGTATAGTAATAAAGATGTTCTTCAGTTTTAAGCATAGAAGGTTTTTGGAGGAGGCTACAGAAAAAAGTGTGTCTTTTGCTGTGTTCTGGAAACTATATATGTGAAGGATAGAATGTGAATACAAGACTACAGTAATATGTTGAGTGAGAAATCTATCATGGATTCAGACAAAATGGTCACTGCTTAAAATTAAAAGGGGGGCCATATGAATAGAAAGGAAAGAAATGAAAAAAAAAATGGGTGGTAACATTGGGGAAATGTTTTGGTGATTGTGTAGATGGTGTTTGTAATAAAGAATTGAACTTTTTTATTTTTATTATTACTTTTAAATGCTTAATTTGTTTTTGAGAGAGAGAGAGACAGAGGATCTGAAGTGGGCTCTGTGCTGACAGCAGGAGCCCAATGTGGGGCTCAAACTTGCAGACTGCGAGATCATGACCTGAGCTGAAGTCGGATGCTCAACTGACTGAGCCACCCAGGTGCTCCTAAACTCTCTTTTTGAAAAAAATAAAATGTTTATTTATTTTTGAGAGAGAGAGCACAAGTGGGGGAGGTGCAGCTAGAGAGCGGGGGACAGAGGATCTGAAGTGGGCCCATGCTGACAGCAGAGAGCCTGATGAGATTGAACTCCTGAACCATGAGATCAGTTCTAACAACTTTTTGGTGTTTTTTCAGGTTTTCTACATACAGTATCACATTGTCTGCAAATAGGGAAAGTTTGGCTTCTTCCTTGCCAATTTGGATGCCTTTTATTTCTTTTTGTTGTCTGAATGCTGAGGCTAGGACTTCCATTACTATGTTAAATGACAATGGTGAGAGTGGACATCCTGTCTTGTTCTTGACCATAGAGGAAAAGGTCTCAGTTTTTCCCTGCTGAGGATGATATTAGACTGGGTTTTTAGGCTCACATATATGACCTTTATGATGGTGAAGTATGTTCCCTCTATCCCTACTTTGTTGAGGTTTTTATCAAGAATCAATGCTATATTTTGTCAGACACTTTTTCTGCATTTGAGAGGATAATGTAACATTGGAAGAACGTTATCCTTTCAGGATATTAATGTGGTGCATTTCCTTTATTAATGTGGTGTATCATGTTGATTGGTTTGTGAATATTGAACCACCCTGCAACCCAGGAATAAATCCCACTTGATCGTGGTGAACAATTCTTTTAATGTACTTTTGGATTCAAGTGACTAGTATCTTGTTGTATCCATGTTCATCAGAGATATTGGCCTACAATTCTCCTATATACTTACTTATATTTATTTCTGAGAGAGAGAGACAAAGTACAAGTAGGGGAGGGGCAGAAAGAGAGAGGGAGACACAGAAACAGGATCCAGGCTCTGACCTGTCAGCACAGCTCAGGGCTTGAACTCAGGAACCATGAAATCATGACCTGAGCCAAAGTCAGACACTTAACTGACTGAGCCACCCAGGTGCCCCTATAATTCTCCTTTTTAGTGGGTACTTTATCTTTGGAGTAAAGGTAATGCTGGCCTCATAGAATGAATTTGGAAGTTTTCCTTTCATTTCTAGTTTTTGGAACAGTTTAAGAAGCATAGTTAGAAGAATAGTTATTAACACTTCTTTAAATGTCTGATAGACATTTGTTTGTTGTTGTTGTTCATAGACTTGTTTGTTCAGAGATTTTTGATTACTCATTCAATTTGTTTGCTGGGTATGGATGTGTTTAAATTTTCTGTTTCTTTCAGTTTTAGTTTCGGTAGTTTATATATTTCTAGGAATTTATCCATTGCTTCCATATTGCCCAGTTTTTTATCATATATTTTTCATAATGTTCTTTTATAATTGTATTTCTGTGGTTTTGGTTCTGATCTCTTTTTATTCATAATTTTATTTATTTGGGTCTTTTCTCCTTTCTTTTTGAATGACTAACTATTGGGTTATTGATTTTATTAATTCTTTTAAAGAACCACCTCTTGGAGCACTTGGGTGGCTCAGTCAGTTAAGCGTCTGACTTCAGCTCAGGTTATGATCTTGCGATTCATGAGTTTGAACCCCACATCAGGCTCTGTGCTGACAGCCTAGAGCCTGGAGCTGCCTTTGGATTCTGTGTCTCTGTCTCTCCCTGTCCCTTCCCTGCTCATGCTGCCTCTCTCTTTCTCTCTCAAAAAGAAATAAACATAAGAAAAAGAAAGAAAGAAAGAAAGAAAGAAAGAAAGAAAGAAAGAAAGAAAGAAAGAAAGAAAGAAAGAAAGGAAGAAAGAACCAACTGTTGGTTTTGTTATCTGTTCTGTTTTTGTTTGTTTCTATATCTTTTATTCCTGCTCTAATCTTTATTATTTCCCTTATTCTGCTGTCTTTAGGCCTTATTTGCTATTCCATTTCTAGCTACTTTAGATGTAAAGTTGGGTTGTGTATTTGAGACTTTCCTTGCTTCTTGATGTAGACCTGTAATGCTATACACTTCCCTCTTATGATCACCTTTGCTGCATTGTGAAGGTTCTGGACTTTGTGCTTTCATTTTCATTTGCTCCCATGTATTTTTTTTTTTTTTAACTCTGTCAACCCATTCATTCTTTAGTAGGATGTTCTTTAATTTCCACGTGTTTGTGGTCTGTCCAATTTTTTTCTTGTGGTTGGCTCCAAGTTTCATAGTGTTGTGGTCTGAAAATATGCATGATATGATCTCGGTGTTTTTGTACTTGTGGTACGGAAACAGGCTGGAATGCTGGCAGAAAAACCAAGCGGCACTCAGAGATCTTGGTGGATCAGAGATTTATTTAACACCAGCTGGCTCAGAGGAGACCATTTCTCCAAATATCTGAGTGCCGAATGCAAGTGGGAAGGGTAATTTATAGTTGTCAGCTTCCATATCTGTGGCAGGTTTTCGCGCGTGCGACAAGCAGGGCAAGAAGAACCTGGAAGAGGGGTCTCTAAGCTAGAGAAGAGAGCTTGTTTTAGTCCTGTCGGCCATCTTTGGCTCAGTACTTTCTTCATTTCTCCCAACATTCCCCGCTTTGATGCCTTTTAAAAAAAAACTTTTAGTACCCATCACCTTTCAGTTTTACAGGGTGGTACTCGCAGAAGGCTAAGATACGTGCTGTAGTTTGGCAAGCAACAGTGTTTTCAATAAAAGGTACCTCGGCATTCAGTATACAGGAGTCGATGGATACAAGTAAAATTATGGAGAGGAGGAGCAGGAAGCCAGAATGCCCAGTCCGTGAGATCCCATCCTTTCCATTGATTGATACTTTCCTGTTGTCTACATTGAATTCTTTCCTTGAGTTCCTTAACCTTAGTTGTAAGTATTCCTGACTGGTTTACAAAAGAGCAACATTTCTCCCCCAGAAAGATGCAAGTCCCTCCTTTTTCTGAAGTGAGGAGGTCGAGGGCTCGCCTATTTTGGAGGGTCACTGCCGCCAGAGAGTTTATTTGGCTTTGTAAGGTTACCAGAGAATCTGCCACCCGTTCCATGTCTTCATTTAGCTCTTGAAATAGTCTATGGTATAGTCCTATGGATGAACCTATGCTGCCTATTCCAGTTCTTATTCCTGTCACAATTCCTGCTCCTATCAGAATGGGTAGCAGGATTGCCAGTTTAGCCCTGGACTTGGGGCTAAAGGCTGTTAGGAACTGATCTTCAGTGTATACGGATATCTCTGGGGTTAGGAGGATGGATAACATATCTGAGTCCAGTTGGCCTCTAAGCATCACCGGTAGGCCAAATTAGAACACAGGTAGAACACCCCAGGGATTAAATGTAGGGTTGTATTCCTTTTTAAGGTTATATTTCTTCTGCATAGAGAGGTACTGTTCATACCTTCAGGGACTGTACAGATTAGATTGTCGGCATTTGTGAGACAGATCCCAGTGGCCAGGGTCACTTAAGACAGAGGTGTTGGTTTCAAGATTTTCAGAAGCCTCCTAGGTCAAAGAGATGGGAGTGGCTAAGTAAGCCCTCTGGCTGAAGGGCAAACACATCCAGCAGGTTTGGGTGTGATTATCTATTTTATGGAGGACTTGTAGAGTAGTGTTGGCCCAATGCTGGAGTGGGGAATTGGTAAGCATATGATTGAGGGCTGAAAGGTTCAAACCTTGGTAGGCTGCCAGGGGAGTGGTTGCCTTAATGGCTTGTATTACCCTATCCTGGGTATCCTTTATAGCTTTTTGAAGGGACCTGTCTTGCACCCCTCCCCTGTCTGAGATCCCTCATTGAAGAAGGTAAGTGTAGCAAGCTCACTTCCCTTTCTGGAGGCCCTTGTTGTAATATGGGTTCCTGATATTTTCGGTTTTCTCTATGGCCCAATACTTAGTCCTTGGGGCACTGGGTGACTGACAGAGAGTGGGTGTTTTTTCCTTGTAGCAATCTTTGCAGAGTGAGGTGAAGGGGCTGAATGCCCTTGAACCCCTTATTGTCATATAACAATCCTGGGGGCAAAGTGGGTAAGTGGCAGTTGTGAGGGTGAGAGAGGTTATCATAATATACAGGCAATACTTAATAATCTTCCCTTCCAGAGGAGGTATCTGAGACCCAGCATGCATCTTTTGCCCCATGTCCAGCTTGTTGGTGCAATCTTTATCAGCCCACCAGAAAGATGTAAGATCAGGGCTGTGACACCAGTTAAGGGGCAAGGGCTGGCAGAGTTGCATCCAACCCCCTGGGCTCGGTTCACATGTTGATTCCTCAAGCTTCTGCCATGCGGAGACCAGCCAGCTTCCAGGGTGTGGCTGGAGGAGGGCTGGAGGTCTCAGGGGCCAGTGTCTTTTTGAGGGTCAGTTTAAGCGGATTGACTGGATCTGGATCACTTCACCAGGTTGAGGGTTCCTCTGAGTTGGCCTTCTTAGCTCTGGAGTGAGGGACCCATGGGTTGATACCTGAAACTGAATCCTCTATTTGGTTGTATATCTGTAAAGTCCACCTCCAAGTTTTCAAAAGGGGGGGGGGGGTTTCTGGTAACTGTCAGATCAGGTTTAGGGAAGATATGGTTTGCATATTTAGAGATCCATCCTGTTTTCCAGTTGTTTAAATAATCATATGCCCATGAGGTCTTATTATTATCCCCATAGTATAACAAGCACAGAAGATTGCCTATATATGAAATACTATGACAGTTTTCTGAAGTTTATCTCAAGTTGTCCAGTTTAGGCAAACAACAAACATTTAAAGGCAATCATAACTAGAATTTAACATCCATAATGGTGCATTATTGAAACATAGTTGTTCTCTCTAAAAACCCCCCTTTCCAGAGATAGCCAAATTGAGACCAATGCATTTGTAGAAAAAGTCCAGTCTTAACAAACTTGGCCCAATTATTTACATAAGCTCAACAAGAATAGTGATTGATCATGAGGATCTTTTAAAGTTTGCTTTGGGGCGCCTGGGTGGCGCAGTCGGTTAAGCGTCCGACTTCAGCCAGGTCACGATCTCGCGGTCTGTGAGTTCGAGCCCCGCGTCAGGCTCTGGGCTGATGGCTCGGAGCCTGGAGCCTGTTTCCGATTCTGTGTCTCCCTCTCTCTCTGCCCCTCCCCCGTTCATGCTCAGTCTCTCTCTGTCCCAAAAATAAAAATAAAAAAAAACGTTGAAAAAAAAAATTTAAAAAAAAAAAAAAAAAAAAAAAGAATTGTTTAAAGTTTGCTTTGCTGGAACCTTTTATAAGGAAACTTTTAGTAGCCTGTCCAGGCCAGAAGCCAAGCCAAATACTTTCCATCAGACAGGCATGCAATACCTGTAGAACTGGACGAATTCCTCTTCATGAGGTCCCCAAGATATCCTGAGGTTCCTGCACCTGCCAGGAAGTGACCTTTACTCACTTGGTGAGGCTGCTGGGAACTCTGTAAGCAAGGTATCAGGCCAACATTTCTAAGGGACTTTATGGCTCCATGTTTCATAAAGCCAACCTTAGTTCCTTAAAGCTGTCTGGCCATATCTGAGTCTATGAATGTCACTCTCAAATATGACATTCCAGTCAAAACCTTGGTAAAATAACCAGTATTTCCAATGGTGACCTGTTACAAGATGAACAGATTCTTATTGAACTTATGCAAACAATTGTAGTTGCCATTAAAGAAAGAATACTCACTGAGAGTTTTTGAATTTCAGGGGAGTTATGTAGAGAGAAAAGATAAATGCTTTAGTTTACAAATAAATACTTTATGCCATTTCTGTATATGATAGATATCTTAAGAGAAAGTGTCCTTAATCTAGAAGAGCAAACATTAGAGAACCAACAATATTTTCAACAAGAATCACAAAACTATAATATTCCTCTGTTCATTTAATCCCATGTTCCTAATTCTTGTTCAATTCGAATAAAGCTTTTTAGTTCTGGAAATTCTTACCCATTTTAGTATTAATCTTAAAGATGTTGAATACCTGTATTTGTCCCCAAAGTCCTCTTTATAAATTTCTTTGAAGAAGAAACACATTTTGTGAAAGAATAAGAGCAATTATAAATGACAAAATCTCAGAAATAGACATTGTTAAAGATCTGATGAGAGTTCATTATGATGCAGTTGACAAAGAAATTCGGTTATTTCTGCAACACATAACACTTCGAGTAATCAGAATATTAAGTGATGACCTTATACCAAAACATTCAAACTTTAGGAATTGCATATATATTTGGGCAGTTACAGCATTTACTTATGCAGTACAACCTAAGGTTTACCGTTGTACAACAGTGGTTTTCCAAGTAACTTAGCATCCCAGATAAAAGGGCCTAATTGGTCAAAAAGACTTCATTTACCATTTAAATCCTGGGAAGTTTGTTAAAACCTTAGGAAGTTATAAGTGCATCCTAAATAGGATTACAGATTACTACAAATATTAAAACTTTATTTATTCAACCAAGGTGGCAATAAAAGATCCTAAAGATGAATGTATAGCATTATATAGTTGTTACCAAAACCTAGCTCCTTTAACATTGAGACGTTTAAAAAATTTTTTTTTAATGTTTATTTATTTTTTTTGAGAGAGAGACAGAGTATGAGCAGGGGAGAGGCAGAGAGAGAGGGGGAGACACAGAATCCAAAGCAGGCTCCAGGCTCCGAGCTGTCAGCACAGAGTCCAACACGGGGCTGAAACTCACAAGCCATGAGATCATGACCTGAGCCGAAGTCAGACGATTAACTGACTGAGCCACCCAGGGGCCCCTAACATTGAGAAGTTTTAACTAAGTAATCAAAGACCTGATAAAGATGAAACCTAAAACTTTGGTTTTCCTGGAAGACAAACCTTTGTTTGCATTGTCTTGTCAAGAGCAGATCAATAGTCCAAGAAAACTTTGTCATTTGAGCAGAGAGAAAAGCAGAATTTCAACTTTATACCAGTGTACTTTTAAAATTCCATTCATCTCAACCTTAGTCCATCCTGAACACACATAATATCCCTTTTCAGAGATTTCCTTTCATGAACCTTTTACAACATTCCTTTGCCTTCAAACTTTGTCCCAAAGCCATTTCTCTCCAAATAACCAGTCTCATTTAGGACAAAATTACCTTCTACCCTCAACAAAAATGTATTTCCATTTCTTATATCTTTTTACATACCTTCTACTTTCCTACATACAGGGTTGCTTTCCTTATTTACATCTGTTTTAAGTACACTTAGCAGAATTTTAAATCTTAGGGAACCTTAGTCTCCAATTAAGGACTTAGTAACCAACTGAGAGGTGTTTACACCAGAATTTTTTAGATGGTAAATTCATGAACCAATTAAGTACAAAGCATGTTTTCCAATAGGTCCAAATAGCCTTAATTTCTCTGCAATAAGAAGTTAAAAACACAAACCTATGTTCAGTAATCAAAGCTTTAGCAATTCATTCTATTTGGAAAAGACCTAGATGTCCAGGGGGGTGCATTTTACTCCTTGACCTTGAGGATTGAAGGAGGAGCCAATGGTGCCTGAGGCACTGAGGAGGGTATAGGAACCAATTGTGTAGACCACACCCAAGTTGGTGCAGAAAGAGCAGGGGGAGGGGAAGACAGAAGAGGCAAGGTGCCAGTAGAAGGCAGAGAAGGACAACCTAATTCAAAACCTTAACTCAGACAGAGGAGCAGACACCATGGTTTTTTTCCACCAAAGTGGAAATATGGAGTCCACATCAGGCCAGAGAAGACCCGGGTATTTCCCCAAAACAAGTGGAGTTCAAAAATAGAACATATTAGGAGCGCCTGGGTGGCTCAGTCGTTTGAGCGTCCGACTTCAGCTCAGGTCACAATCTCGTGGTCTGTGAGTTCGAGCTCCGCGTCGGGCTCTCTGCTGACAGCTCAGAGCCTGGAGCCCACTTCAGATTCTGTGTCTCCCTCTCTCTCTGCCCCTCCCCCACTCATGCTCTGTCTCTCTCTGTCTCAGAAATAAATAAACATTAAAAAAAAAAATAGAACATATTTACAGAGGGAAAACAACTGCCTAAAATAACTTGTCTAGATCACTCAAACTTACAACTATATTGTGACCTTCCACTCTGAAACATTAAAGACTGAAAGTGAGTCCCATAGTTCTTTTACATTTAGGTTTGCCTAATCAGTGTATTATTCCTGTGCTGATCTTGTGGAAATAGGAGTCAGCAAACCTGGAGGGCCCTGTAAGATCCGGTCATGACCAGAGGGGTTCCCACTCTGACTCAAGACCCTTTCCTTGGAACCAGACAATTTCATCCATCAATGGAGACAGAGGTTCTCTCCATGTTTTGGCTTTTGTAAATAATGCTGCTATGAATGTGTGGGTGCAAAAAAATATTTTCAAGTTAGTGTTTTCCCTTTCTTTGGATATATTCCCAGAGGAGGAATTGTTGGATAATATGGTAATTCTTTGAAGTTTTTGAGGATCCTCCATGTTTTTTTCCATGGTGCCTGGTGCCATCAACAGTGCAAAAAGGTTCACTTTTCTCCATATACACACTAGCATTTGTTATCTTTTGTCTTCCAGATCATGGCTCTTCTAACAGGTGTGAAGTGATATCTCTTTGCAGATTTAATTTGAATTTCCCTGATGACTAGTGATGGTGAGCATCTTTTTAAGGTACATATTGTCCTTTAATGTCTAATCTGGCCCTTTGCCTATTTTTTAGTTAGGTTATTTGTCTTTTGGCAATTGAATTGTTTGAGTTCTTTATATATTTTGGAAATGAACCTTGATCAGATAAATTTTTGCAAATATCTTTTTTCCCATTTCACTGGTACTTTTTCAGTGTGTTGATGCTTTACTTTACTGTGCAGATAGTTTTTAGTTTGATATAGTTCCAATTACTTACTTTTTTTTTTTGTTGCCTGTGGTTTTGGTGTCCTATGAAAAAAATTATCACTAAGACCCATGGCAAAGACTTTCTATTCCTTTATTTTTTTTCCAGGTGTTTCATGGTTTCAGGTCTTACATTTAAGTATTTAACTGCAGCTAATTATTGTTAGTGGTGTAAGAAATGGGTCCAGTTTCATTCTTTTACAAGTGAGAATCCAATTCTGTGGCACTATTTATTGAAAGCACCTTTTTCTCCATTGAGTAGTGTTGGCTCCCTTGTCAAATATTAGTGGACTGTATGTGTGGGTTACTTTCTGAGTTCTCAATTCTGTTGCTCTTTTGTCAGATTTTATGCAGTGCCATATTGTTTTGATGACTAAAACTTTATAATATATCTGAATCAGGCAGATCTGCACCAAACACATTCCATGGCCAGAGTGCTCCTCTGACTGTGTAGATGAACAAAACTGCTGGTTGGGATTACTACTTTGAGCACTGTAGGTATGAACTTGATCTTCTAAGATATGTGTGCTGGTTGTCGCAAGCCCCTCCCCTCTTCTCCATCACAGTCACATTCCTAGTGGTTGGGTTCTTCAAATTCCCCTGTAATTCTCATAGTATAAGATCAGAGTAAGGACTTCAGCAAAGCAACTCCCAATGCTGGGTGAGGGCTTGTTGTTCCTGTGGGCTCTGTTTTCCCACTGGAGAAATGGAAGACTCAGGGGAAACTTTTTAGTGTGGTGCTGCTCTGGCCAGTGGGAGGGATGATGTAGTTAATTCATAGCCACTGCTTTTATTCTTCTAATGCAGTTGGCCTTGTCCTTGTCTCTATGGTTCAGGGAGGTGCTTCAGCCGCACCTCCATGTTCTAGAATTCTCTCAATGATGTCTTTTTTTTTTTTTTTTTTTTTTTTTTTAAATCAGTTTCTCTTGTGAGGGAGGGTGAACTTAGGAACAATCTATGTCAATCTGTGTTACCATCTTGGTGATGTTAACAGACTAATGACTTTTATTCTATGATTCCTCTACCCTGTGCTCCTCCACTACCTGCTTCCCTCTCTTTCTGATCAGCCTTATTTCCCTCTTTGTCAGGCAGAAAGCCCAAAGTTCAATTGCTTATTTATATTAAACCTTTTCAGAAAAGGAAACATTTTTAGAGTTAATTTTAAATTGTGATCATATGAGTTAAAAGTCATTGTTTTAGACTTTCCTAAACCTAGGCAAATAGACAAACATATTCAGAGGAACTTAGAATAATTTTATAAGAAAAGACAACCTCTAGCTCTGCATCAGTTATTTCCTATGTTAGTAGAAAATTCAGATACTAATTAGGGAAGGTTAAAACAATGCAGGAAGATCCCCAGAGGTGGCTTAAGAAAGAGAAAATTTCACAGAAAACCAGAGAGAATTAGAAAAACTATAGATGTGGGGGTGCCTGGGTGGCTCAGTCGGTTAAATGTCCGACTTTGGCTCAGGTCATGATCTCGTGGTCTGGTCTGTGGGTTCGATCTTATGTCAGGCTCTGTGCTGACAGCTCAGAGCCTGGAGCCTGATTCGGATTTTGTGTCTCTCTCCATCTCTGCCCTACCCTGCTCATGCTCTGTCTCTCTCTCTCAAAAATGGATAAACGTTAAAATTTTTTTTTAAAAAGAAATAGACACTTAAATATAGAGAACAACCTGGTGGTTGGTTGACCGGAGGTAGGTGGGGGGGGATGGGTTAAATGGGTGATGAGGATTAAGGAAAGCATATGTGATGAGCCCTGAGTATTGCATGTAAGTGATGAATTGGCTAAATTCTACTACTGAAACTAATATTACACTATATGTGAGTTAACTGAATTTAAATAAAAACTTGAAAGAAAAAAAAAACTATAGATGGGTGACAAGATCTTTTAGAGACTATTTCCAAAGCCTTATCTTTTTATTATTATTTTCTAATGTGTATTTATTGTTGACAGAGAGAGGGAGACAGAGCATGAGTGGGGGAGGGGTAGAGAGAAGGAGACACAGAATCTGAAGCAGGCTACAGGCTCTGAGTTGTCAGCACAGAGCCTGGCATGGGGCTTGAACTCATGAACTATAAGATCATGACCTGAGATGAAGTCAGAGGCTTAACTGACTGAGCCACCCAGGTGCCCCAAAAGCCTTTTCTTCAAAAATAGATTTTCCCAGTCCAGAAAGGGCAGGAATGGTGGGAATGAATCCTTTGACATTATCAGGAATAGGTTCTTAATGCTTGATATAGTACACAGCTATAGATCCTAATGAAAGTGTGAGTTCAGTGCTCTCCTCACTTGTATACATGACCTTATCCACAAATGGGAACTTCAAAAATAAGAAATAAAGTGGAAAGGTGCTCCATTGTAAGCTCACCAACTCACTGGTATGCATATGCAAAATGTCTTGGAACAAAATAAGACGTATAATAAACTGATGATCTCACAGTTTAAGACCTTAGTCTGGATGGGACGTCTGGGTGGCTCAGTCGTTTAAGTGTCCGACTTTGGCTCAGGTCATGATCTCACAGTTTGTGAGTTTGAACCCCATGTTGGGCTCTGTGCCGACAGCTCAGAGCCTGGAGCTTGCTTCGGATTCTGGGTTTCCCTCTCTCTCTACACCTCCCCTGGCTCACAATCTGTCTCTCTCTCTCTCTCTCATTCAAAAAATAAACATTAAGAAAAAAAAAAAAAGACTTTAGTCTGGAGATACCTAACAAGGATTCTTATAGATAATTTAAGCAGAACAAATACTATAGAAATAATTGAGGTATGCTAGCTAAGAAACTGAAGAAAAACTAAAAAAGATATTCAAAGAAAATGCTCTAAGAAATGAGGACCCAATTTTTGATTTTACATTTATATTCACAAGGAAAAAATAAATAGCAAACATATTTTTCTAACACAAATGTATCAATCCTGTCAAATCCTACAACCTTTCACTTTTATCATGCTATATAGATAGGGAATTTTTGACAATTATGGAAATAGCCACTATCTCTTAGTCAATAAACTTTATCTTGGGATCTAAACAAACAACAAGAAATATTCTCTTCTCCTTCACTAACTTTTCTACTAGTTGAAGGGCTAGTAGAGAAAGAACTCATTATAGTGTTATCAGTTCTTAAAATTCTCGTATGCTCTCAGTCAAAAAATCCAGTGAAAAATATAGAGACATGTTCAGAAGCTCAGAGGCATGATGTGGGAGATTTCTGAGACTGCTCTTATTGTCAAACTACTATAAGCTCTTCCTGCCAATAAAGATTTCAAGGAAAACAAAGTATTAATTAAGTTATAACTCTGGTTAATTTCAAAATCAGTCTTTTCCCAATGAATTTTTTATGTCAACATAAAGCTGTTATGAATTTGCAGTGCAAGTCCAGTTTAAACAAACAAAAATACTATGAACTTATGTAATAGATGTTTTTCAACTTCTTGTTTGGATGAGTTCTTTCTGAACTATCCTGAGTCAACATCTCAAATTTAAAAATTTTAAATTTTATTAAATTTACTTTAAAAAATTAATATGAGGGGCGCCTGGGTGGCTCAGTTGGTTAAGGATCTGACTTCAGCTCAGGCCATGATCTTGCGTTTCGTGGGTTTGAGTCCCACATCAGGCTTTGTGCTGACGGCTCAGAGCCTGGAGCCTGCTTCAGATTCTGTGTCTCCCTCTCTCTCTACCCCTACCCCACTCATGCTCTGTCTCTCTCTCTCTCTCCAAAATGAATAAACATTTAAAAAATATTTAAAAATGTTTATATGATTTGACAGACCCAATTAGTTTCAACCTTCTTATAGCTTAATTGTGCATTTTTTTGGTGTGTAATTTAATGGTTCCTGAAAAACCATACTTGGATTTCTCACAAATGTCATATTGTCATAAATATTTTTGAAAGAGAGCTGAAATTCACAAGTCATAATCATATAAGCAGTGAAGTAATAAAAAAATGTTGACATAGCTTCTGCATTTGTCAATAAAGATATAGTAGTGCTCAAACCTTGATCATAGTGGACATCACTGGTAGGAAACCTAAACAACAGCCTTAATGTTCTATTCTCAGGTAAGAGAAAGCCCTGAAATGGCATTGCAAAAGCATTGTCGCCAACAGTAACAAAGGCAGAAGGCAGATTTAAATTTTTTTTTAAGTTTCTTTGTTTTTGAAAGAAAGAGAGCGAGAGCAAGAGCACAAGTGGGGGAGGGGCAGAGAGAGAGGGAGACAGAGAATCTTAAGCAGACTGCCTTGTCAGCATGGAGACCTATGTGGGCTTGAACTTACAAAACCAGTGAGATCATGACCTGAGCCAAAAGCAAGAGTCAGACGCTTAAATGACTGAGCTACCCAGGTGCCCCACAAAAGGAAGATCTTTAAAATCCTGAATGCTTAGCCAGTCTCCAAAAATAGAGTAGATTTGGAGCATAATAGCATTGAGTTATTAACTCACCATTAACATTATCGCCATCATCCTCATCATCTTTCTCTGGATTCAGATTTGAGTCAGATCCAGGTTTGATTCATGGCCATTCCAGCTATCACTTTTGTAACCTTGGGGTGAGGTACAAACTTTACTCCATGCCAAATTCTGTGCTAAGCTCTCAACCTACGTCCTTTCATTTGGTCAACTCACAACTTCCACTTTACAGATGGAAAAACAGAGGCACAAAAGCGAATATGATTTTCATGTTCTAAATAACTGAATTTTCAATTTAAAAATAAAGGGGAAATTCAGGGTATTGTGTGTACCTAGTAATATGTTAACAGTTCTTTAAGGCTGTATATTAAACAATATTCACCTGTTAGACATTCCTTAGAAAACAAGCTTTGGTAACATAAAGGAAACCGCAAATAGCCATAAATACCAAAAGACACACTTTGGGATACTATATAAAGCAATGATATAAGGACATAATGATATAGGCAATTGGTAATTATCATAACTGGCACTTATTGATGTACCATGTTGATTTTGTGATAGCAAGTGTGTGTGTGTGTGTGTGTGTGAGTGAAGAGAGGGATATACAAAGAGGAGAAAGAGAAGTAAACATATTGCTTTAAACCATGGAAAACTAATAAATAAACATAACTGTAAACAGCATTCTGAAGACAGGTGCTGAACATGATTTAGTTATTTTGCTCCTGGCTTGAAAATGAACCTCAGCATTGGATTCACAGAAGCTGTTGGATTCTCTTGGGGTTTAGCACTGCAGGAAAATGCTTTACAACTTAATTGCATGCTCAGAAAGCCAATTGGCTGGTTTGCAAATTTATGCAACATTTATGCCTGGTGAGTTGCATAAGTGCAGGTATGGAAGGGAGGAAAGAAAGTTTCATTTGCTCAGATACAACTCATGGTTAATAAATTGTAACAAGCATTTGTAAAGGAAACAGAGGCTGAACAAGGCCAGAGGCAAAGTGGCATTATGTTTTTGCATTTTAAATGTACATAATTAGCAGAGTCCATCCTCCTGGGACAGAAAACCATGAGATCATGTCAGCCTTTGCCTGAATGCCAATATAAGCAACAAATTAATACAAGTGTAAGATATCCATTCTTTACATGTCAAAAATCAAGTGATGACATAAAAGCATTCTCAGAGAAAAGACAAAATAAAAATGTATTTTTAAGGCTTTATTTTTTGAAAGAAGTTTTAGGTTCACAACAGACTTGAGAGGAAGGTACACAGACCGGCCATACAAACCCTTCCCCAACAAATGCACAGCCTCCCCCATTAATGACATACCCTACCACATTTGATACATCTGTTAGAACTGATGAACCTATATTGACAAGTCATAATCATCCAATGTCTATAGCTTACTATAGTTCTCTCTTGGTGTTGCACATTCTATGCATTTGGACACATGTATAATGTAACTTATGTCCACCACTATCATATTGTACAGAGTAGTTTTACTACCCTAAAAATACTCTATGTATCACCTACTCAACGTCCTCACAACTCCTGGAAGTCACTGATCTTTTTAACTGCCATAGATTTGCCTTTTCCAGAATGTCCCATGGTTGAAATTTTACAATGCGCAAAATATTCAGCTTAGCTTCTATCACTGAACATGTACTGAAGGTTTCTCCATGTCTTTTTATGGGTCAATGGCTCCTTTCTTTTTAGTGCTGAATAATAGCACTAATCCATTGCTTGGATGTATCACAGTTTATTTATCCATTCACTTACTGAAGGACATCTTTGTTGCTTCCAAGTTTTGACAATTGTGAATAAAGCTGATATAAACATCTGTGTGCAGGTTATTGTGTGGACGTATATTTTCAACTCCTTTGGGAGTTATCAAGGAATGCATTTGCTGGATCATATGATAAGAGTGTGTTTAGTTTTGTAAGAAACTGCCAAATTCTTGTATTCCCACCAGCAAAGAATAGTAAAATTTGTAGAGTTTCTATTGCTTCCACACTCTCCCCAATATCTGGTGTTGTCAGTCTTTCAGGATTTGGTCATTCTAATAGGTTTATAGTGAGTGATAAATTATTGTCTTAATTTGTACTTCCCTGATAACCTAGGATGTAGATCATTATTTCATATGCTTATTTGCCATCTATAATCTCTGGTGAGGTGTCTGTTAAGGTTTTGACCCATGTTCTAATTCAGGTGTGTTTTGTTTTTGTTTTTGTTTTTTTATATTTCTTCATATATTTTGGTTAATGATCCTTTATCAGAGGTGTCTCTTGCAAATATTTTCTCCCAATCTTTTCCTGGCCTGTCATTCCCTGGTTATTGACTTTTGCAGAATAAAAGTTTAAATTTTAATGAAGTCAAGCTTATCAATTATTTTATGAGTCATGCCTTTGATGTTGTATCTAAAATGTTATACCTAGATCTTCTCCTGTGTTTTATTTTAGGAATTTTATAGTTTTGTGTTTTAGGCCTATGATCAAATCCGTAGTGAGTTAATTTTTGTGAAGGTTATGAAGGTTCATTTTCTTGACATTTGGATGTCTGACGGTTCCAGTACCAATTATTGAAGAGCCTATTTTTGCTCCATTATATCGCCTTTGCTCTTTTGTCAATGATCAGTTGGCTGTATTTATGGGTGCCTATTTGGTTTATTTATTTATTTATTTATTTATTTATTTATCTATTTAACGTTTATTTATTTTTGAGACAGAGAGAGACAGAGCATGAATGGGAGAGGGTCAGAGAGAGAGGGAGACATAGAATCTGAAATAGGCTCCAGGCTCTGAGCTGTCAGCACAGAGCCCCAGGCGGGGCTCCAACCCACAGACCACGAGCTCATGACCTGAGCCGAAGTCGGACGCCCAACCGACTGAGCCACCCAGGCGCCATGGGCGCCTATTAGTGAGCTCTCTGCTCTGTTCCATGGATCTGTCTCTCTTATTTTTCTTTGATTTTGTGTAGTTAGAAAATAATATACCTTTGTATAGATTTTTTTGGATTTTATGCTGTTTGGTTTTCTGATTTTCCTAGACCTGTGGTTTGATGTCTCATGTTAAATTGGGAAAATTCTCCACCATTGTTTCAAATATTTCTTAAATTCCTTTTTCTCTTTTTCCTTCTGGTATTCTCATTATGTGTATGATGTACCATTATGTGTAGTTGTCCTACATGGTCCCATAAAACTTAGAAATCTGAAGATTTTCCCCCTCAATCTTTGTTCTCTTTGCTTTTCAGTATTGAAGATCTATACTAATACATCCTCTAGCTCAGAGATTCTTTCTTTTCTCAGCCATGTCCAGTGTACCATTAAACCCATCAAAATCATTCTTCATTATTATTGCAGTGTTTTTTTCTACTATTCCTTTTTTTATTCTTTCTTAAGATTTCTATCTCTCTGTTTACATCTCCCTTTTATTCTTATGTCAGCCACTTTTTCCATTACATCCGTTTAATCATGGAGCCTATTAATCGTAGTTTTTCTAAATTCCTGGTCTGACAGTTACTACATCACTGTCACATTTGGTTCTGATTCTTGCTGTGAGTCTTCAAATTGTGTGTGTATGTGTGTGTTTCCTTTGGTATACCTTGTAATCATTTCTTGATGACAGGATGTGATTTGGTGGGGTAAAAGGAACTGCTGTGAATTGGCGTTTAGTAACATAATGGTGAGGTATGGGAGGAAGGGAAGTGTTCTATAGTCTTGGGATTTCTTCAGTCGTTTAGTAAGCCTGAACCTCTGTTCTGTGAACTTCAGAAGTGTTTCTTGAAGTGTTTTTTATTCTTTTTCCTTATGTGGGACAGGATGGCTAGAGTGGACTGAAGCTAAATATTTCCCTTCCTAGGTTAGTTAGGCTTTGATAATACCCTAGCATGTTAGGCTCTGGTTAACTAGTGTTTACTGAGGGCAAGGCCTTGTTAAGAACAGAGTGCTCTGGTATATTTCAAAATGGTGTATTTCAAAATTTCAAAATATTTCAAAATATTTCCCCCTCTTTCTGATGGAAGCCAAAGGGTATTTTTTCTAATATTTACTGTGGGAGTCTGGTTGAGTTCCTGGGGGTAAATCTTATAATACCATGGGGTCTCCTTATGACTAGGTGCCCCTGGACTTCTAGCTCTCAGAAGTGTCAGCACAAGCTTTAAGCAATTAATCACTTAGAGTTCAGATTTACGATCATGACACTGGTTCCAGGGTGACTTCCTCTCCTGAGTCTCTGTTCCTATAAGTTGTGACTCCCTCTGTTCATTTGTCTGTCTCCCCAGTCATGGGGGCAGTCTTCTCCCCTACCATATGGATCCTGTAAGAGTTGATTTTTTTTTCACTTTATTAGGAGGTTGTTAGGTTGTTAGGAGGAAGAGGCAACTTTCAAGCTTCTTGCATGTAGAACTGGAAAATGGAACTATCCTGATAAATTTTCTTTTTAATATTCAGAAAGATGATGAGGCAATGTGGAGGTCATGTGTACCTTCACAAGTTTTTGTCTCAGAATGCAGGGCCCCATGGTGTATTGATAATTTGATAAAGTACTCATAGTTTCCTTTACCTACCATATAGATTTTCTTATCCTATACAGATAAAAAAATAAGAAAAAAAATAAAACCACTTTTGTATGACCCTTCAATATTATATTTTTTAGGTAAGAAGAACCTTTATAGATTTAGGCCTTGCAAAGGGTCAAAACAACAACAATTTGCAATTTGACTCTTTACAGTATTTCATCTTTATTTTTAAAACACCATGGGAAAAATTTAGCTGCTATAAAATCTATAAAAATGTTTACTCATGATAAATTAAGTCATTAGATTTTTTCTTTTTCCCCTCAAGGTACATGGGCAAAACAAGTAGTGATTTCTCTTTTGCATTCTTTGGCTCTTTTAATACATGACCAATTAAAGTCTCTTTACTTCTAATTTTATTAGAATGATCTAACAAGAAAATGGATTTTACATAGTATGACGTGACTTAGATTTATTTGTAGATACCATGGGCCTTTTTCTTTTTAGTATTCGTACCCTTATTATTATTGCTTTGAAAATTCAAAAAGGTTCAATTTTAAGTCCTAGTTTTGGATTTTTTTTTCTTTTTACAATCTTTTCTCCAGCTTATCTTTTAAATTGGTGGAAGATAAAACATATTTGATAATTTTTATGACAACTAATTTATTATGTTATTATGCTACCCTCTGTATTTTAAATTTGGATAATTTATTTCAAGCAATACCATTGCACTATGCAAATGAACTTAAAGTTCATGGGGAAAGATTGAGAGGATAAGTGAAAGGGAAAAAACAAATACCAGCTGTTCTGTTACATATATTGCCAGGATCCCAAAACTTGATAATGACTTTATAAGGTCACAGAGAATTGTACAGGATTAGGAAATATCAGAAAAGCTAATGATATTAAAAGGAGAACAAGAAAAGACTTCATTCCAATGTTATCTTGTTTTCTAAAATAAAATAATTTTTTAAAGACGATAAGTTTTAGGTTTATAACACAATTGAAAAGAAGATCTAGGGATATCCCCTATACCTCCTTTTGCCACCCATGAATATAGCCTCTCATATTATCATCTAGATGATTATATGTCAATTCAGGTTCATACTTTGTAAAATAATAATAATAATAATAATAATAATAATAATAATATACCATTTGATGAGTAATGCTGGTAATGTGAGAGATTATTCATGTGTGGAGAAAGAAGGTATATGGGAAATCTCCATACCTTTAACAACAAAAATTTGTTTTTCATGGTTCTGAAGGCTAGAAATCCACCATCAAAGTGGCATCCATGTTGGTGTTTGGTGAGTCCTCTCTTCCTGGCCTGAAGACAGCTGCTTTCTTACTTTTTATTTTCACCTGGACTTTACTCTGTGTGAACACACACACACACACACACACACACACACACACAGAGAGAGAGAGAGAGAGAGAGAGAGAGAGAGAGCGCTATCCCTTAGTTCCTTATCTCTTCTAAGGGCACCAGCTCTGCTCTATGACCTCATTCAACTTTAATTACCTCTCTAAAATTCCTGTTTCCAAATACAATCAAATATGAATTTTGGGAGGACACAATTCAGTTCATAACATACATCTTATGGCAGACTAGTACATGCTCATATGCAAGCCTCTTGTCCAAAATATAACATAAGGCCCATTTAATTCCTTGTACTCAGATGAAGATCCCCCATGCCATGGCATCAGCTTTCCCTACATAACCTTGTGGTGCCATCAGAGGCACTTACAATTTCATGTCCAGGTCAATTGCCACTGTGCAATTGGGACTGTCTTTTACATGGGGTCTGGTATGTGAGGTGAAGTCTGAGATTAGAGTATTAAAAAAACAAAAGCAAACAAACCTATTTCCATATGTTTTTTTTTTCCTTTTGTGAGATAAAAAGTTTGTTTCAAGTCTATATGAACTATTACCAGGGAGTCTGCCAGATATTCCTCTAAGTTCATGCAAAGTTGCCATCATGATTATATTAGAGCTTCCTTACTTTTACTTATTTTTAAATGAATGCCATCTCTGAAGATCAGATGAAATTGATAGTAAACAGACCAAACCTTTCTTCCTATAATTAATCCATGGTCCCTATAGAAAGTATTGAATTATATGAGTACTATTTGTTCTTCAAAACTATTGATTATTTTCCCGCTTGTCTCAGAAATCCCAGGAATTTTGTTCATTTCAACAAATACTTGCTGAATATCTACAGTGTTGGTGCTTTCTTCTGGGCACTTAATTTTCCTTGTACTTAGGATTCTTTTATTATAGGTGGAAGGGAAAGCAACCATAACTGGCTTTCATATATAGGGACACTTGAGCAATAAAATGTGGCCCAAGACCAGGAAAAAATTGAACAAAGTCACAAAATTCTGCCTCACATCTGCTTCTCAAGAAAACATCTTTTTTTTTTTTTTTGGTCCAATTATTCTCCAAAACTCCAGGGTTAATATATCACAGCTTAAACCTCCAGATATATACACTAACTCAATTCAGTTCGTGATTTCCCATTGTATCCTGTCTTCATCACTTCTGTCAGAGTACATCTGGACTAGTGATCTCTAAACAAGTACTGGGTCTGGTAACAGAGCTCTGATTGCCCCAAGAGAGACTATCCTCCTGAGGAGGACAAGAACACTGGACTGAAAGAGTAAGGCTATTTTATATATTAGAAATGGAGTGGAGAGAATGGTCACAGAAAAGCATGACTGAGGCTGATCAAACAACATATCCTCCGTACAGCCCAGCCTGAGGTTATAGCTAGCAGCTCATATGTTATAAGCTCTATGGTAGAGATGGTCATGGATCTGTCTTCTCAGCATTATTTTCTGGATCCTGACATCAACCAGAGCTAAGATGTAATATATTATTTAAAATTGTCATTATCTACCACCCTAGGTTCCATCTCATCCTGCTATTGACTAGGCTTTGCTATTACTTAATCTATTAACACTATGAACTTTACCATTGTCTTGATTTTCTTGCAAAAGCTTTTAAGAAATATTCTGCCTTTACCAGAAGGCTGTCGTTTTCCAGAGAGAACAAGCCACCTAGATAGCTTCTGAGCCACGACCTGAAAGTTATATATGCACTGAATTCCAGCAATGATCATTAGTTGCAGGGGCGAAATGGTATTACAGTTAAATTCCCAATACTCTGCCACCCCAGATTTATAGATGAAGAGCCATAAGAGCTTATACCTAAGCTCCTTGAGAGAAATGCCTTATGAAACAGTTTTGTATCCCCAATCCTGGCATATATATATATATATATATGCCAGACTATATATATATAGTCTGTTGAAGGAACATGTTATTTTTCAAAACAAATTGTATCAAAATATAACTCCAAAATTAGTTGTTAGAATGATTGTTAATCTTAAAAGGCTTTTGAGGAAATGGTGTTGTTTCTCAGCAGTACAATATGTATATTTCAGTCAATTTTTTATTTTTTATGTATTTCTGAATCAGACATTTAAGTTTCTATAGTTTAAGTATTTTGAAGTGAAGCATTTCTAAGTAAAAAACTTAACATTTTGGAGGAATGCTTACCAAAATAACGTAAAAATATATCTTCTGAATTTTTCACTTCAGTGTTTCCCTTATATTCACATTTCCTTCAAAAACTGAAGATATGTCCCCAATAGAATTTCTTTAAGATATTTTTATCAGATAAAAATAAGATGAGGTTTTCACAGTGGACAGACTAAATCTTTAAAAAATGGAACACTAAATGCTTAAAAGAAGATATTAACAGCATATTATGTGGTTTTCCCCCAAAACTTTTAATTTGTTTTTGTGGTAAGAGTTAAATTTTGTCATTAATTATTCATTTATCAATTACAGTTTGAAATTGTAGCCTTGAGAATTCAGGAGACATACTAGACATTTACAAGAAACATCTACTGTAAACTTCACATCTGGACCATCAAGTGTTGATTATAAGGTAGACCATATGCTAATGGGAAAAGGAGAATAAAGCCTTTAAGACTGTGTGTCAAGAGAACACCTGTCAGCATGGTATGACAAATGTTAATTATTCATCAACAATTCAAAGAAATATTACTGCTTAAGTTTTACAAAAAGGATGCAGCTTTTTTTTTTTTTTTCAACGTTTTTTATTTATTTTTGGGACAGAGAGAGACAGAGCATGAACGGGGGAGGGGCAGAGAGAGAGGGAGACACAGAATCGGAAGCAGGCTCCAGGCTCTGAGCCATCAGCCCAGAGCCCGACGCGGGGCTCGAACTCACGGACCGCGAGATCGTGACCTGGCTGAAGTCGGACGCTTAACCGACTGCGCCACCCAGGCGCCCCAAAAGGATGCAGCTTTGACATTTAAACATGAAATAAGAGCATTAGGAATATTGTGAAATTCAGAAATGTCCATACGATGAGTCCCATTTCAGCTTTGAATCAGTTAAATTTTATTTCCAGCAGCAATAAATAGTTGCTCATGACTCAGGTCAACTAAAACAGTTACACTGAAAAAAATAATGATTAGCTAAAGGGGTCATTCAAAAATTAACTCCTGGAGGACTTGGGTGGCTCAGTCGGTTAAGCATCCGACTTCAGCTCAGGTTATGATCCCACAGTTTGTGCGTTTGAGTCCCACATTGGGCTCTGTGCTGACATCTGGGAGCCTAGAGCCTACTTCAGATTCTGTGTCTCCTTCTCTCTAGCCCTCCTGCGCTCGTGCTCTGTCTCTGTCTCTCAAAAATAAATAAACATTAAAAAAAAGCACAAGAAAACAAAAATTAACTCCCCAGGAATGTTGATTATTATAAACTGTTTACTCTTATTTTGTTTAAGTTTAATTGAAAAACTACAATTTTAAGAAATATTTGATAATATAAATCCAAATTAAATATAAATATCACATAAACAAATACAAAAACATTCAACCCCAAACTCTGGTCTTGTAGTTCCTGAGTTTCAACTCTCCAGTGATGTTTTTCTCTAACCTACCCTGGTCTGCAACGACTATTGTGATTCCCAAAACTTGATCAGTAGCAATAACCACATCACCTTTACAATATTGATTTTGAAGCTTCGTGTTCTGTTCCTACCACTTTCTATCTTTCCAGCTCACTTATTTAGGCATTATTCATCTCAAAGTCTATAAACCTATAAGATTTTTAATCCAACTTTCACCTTGCTCTTTATCACCCTTTCCCATTTTACCTAATTTAGATTCCACAATGGCTGGAATCTATCTGCTTGACATTCTTTCCACCTTCTTGCCTTTCTGGGAAAAGCAAACAACCCAATTAGTCCTCACTCTCCATATTGTTGTAGTTATTGTGGTTTTCAGCCACACAATGAAGGTGACTGGAGAAAAGTTTAGAATTTTGCTAACTGCAACTTATTCTCAGTTTAGGATATTGCATCTTAGATTGTCCCTAAGCATTGTCTCCTGCATTTCCCTGCTCACTGCCCTGCTGACACAAAGCTATAACACACTTTCACACCCTGTCAAATCTTCAAAACCCTTTCCCCACCTCCCATTCTAAGCAGATGCCTCGCTCCTTATTTCACAAGAAAAGAAAAGTAATCAGGATAAAACTACCCAGTTGGCTTGTTACAAAAACTTTTAACCTATCTGCATCTATATATAGATTCTTTGCCTTCTCTCTGTTACACCGGAGTAAATGTCTCTGTTCCATATTATCCTTCACCAACACTTTTTATTTCAGTTGTCAAAGTGCCCAGTCATCTCTATAGCAAATAACCATCTTAACCAACATCTCCACAGCACAAGCCCAGTGGATTATTTCTTTGAAATGATTTCCTCTAAGAGGATTCCATCCTGTTCTACTTTTACTAATCTACTGAAGTTCACCCCACTTATATCTTCTTTTTTACATTCAATGTGTGCTTTTTAGAATGATTGGAACTCAGTCGCCATCTTCATCTATGACTTAACTTCATTCCATAGTTTTACTTAACCAGTCCTTCAATACCAACAGTATTTTATTGACATAAGTTTATACATAAGATTCATAACCGATTGCCTAAATCTCCAATTGGACATATAACAAATTATTAAAAACATGTTTAAGAACATCACAGTTCAGTCCAATCTGAAAATATGAACTGAATTCAAAATCCTTGTTCATGCAGAGAAACCAACATGAGAATGTAGCCTTAGCTAGTAAAAGAGAGAGACTATGTTGGATTTTGGGGGAAAGGACTGAGTTTCAGCTAGATTTAAATGAAATTGAATGTTTTTGTTTGTTTTGGAACACAGTATAGGGAAGCTAATTACTGACTGAGTAGATTTCTCAGAAGAATCTCTGGGTAAGGACTTTGCTGATTCTGAGGCAGCAATAAGCCTGTGTGCCTGTAGACATAATCCTTCTTAATAGAATAATGAAATATTTAGCTTCCTAACTTATTGCCACCATGGTCTTTTAAGAGAGAGAGCAGGATTTAAGATTCTCCAGTTTTATACTTTTAAAGCTAAGCTTTTGAAATCGACCACACTTCAAATTCATCCCTTTTCAGTAATTAATCCTGACTCATCTTGTTATATTCGTTCTGACAAGTTTAGGATCATGCATTAACCCTTTTTCTTCAATACACACACACACACACACACACACACACACACACACACACACACACACAAATGGTACCCATTTTAAATGGTTCAACTTACAATTTTTTGACTTTGTAATGAAGCAAAAAGGATGTATTCAGTAGAAACTGTACTTTGCTATTTGATATTTTCCCAGGCTAGCAATATGTGGTAGGAAACTCTGTCCCTCTGTACAGCTCTCCCTTCTTCTGTACCTCAAAATGTGGACTTAATTGCGCAGATGTAATTAGTTAAGATAAAGTCATAGTGGACTATGGTGGGCCCCTAATCTACTATGAATGACGCCTTGATAAAAAGGGAGAAATTTGGACACATGCACACACAAAGATAGAATTCCATATGCAGATGAAGGCAGATATAGGGATGGTCCAGAAGCCTAGGGACACTGAAGACCATTAGTCAACCCCTAGAAGGTAGGAGAGAGATCTAGAACAGATTATCCCTCACAGCTCTGAGACAAAAGCAATCATTGATCATTGACTTCTGGTTCCAAATTGCAAGAATATATTTCTGTTGTTTAAGCCATCCAGTTTATGATACTTTGTTATAGCATCCCTAGCAAAGTAATAGAGCAGAGATTGGTAAAAATAAGATTGCCAAGCAAATTAGGTCTCCTGATGAGGCAGGTGGTGGCGATATGAAAGTTCAGTATAAATTGTCCATGGCAGTAGTCTCTATCTTCCCAAAAGGACTCTTGCCTCCATGAGAATATGAGAATGTGCATAGAAAGATTCTGGAGATTAGATTTATTTCTTTCTTTGTTGACCCTACACTTTAAAATTACATCACAATTTGTCTAATATTAAATAATATGGTAGTAGAGATATGCTTGTTTTATTTCTGGTTTTGAAAGAAGTGTTTCTAAGTTTTTGCCATTGCACACTTCTTTGTTTTTAAGTTTGTTTATTTATTTTGTGTGTGAGAGACAGTGTGCATGGGAGAGGCAGAGAGAGAAGGGAAAACAGAGAATCCCAAGCACATTCCGCACTGTCAGCACAGAACCCCATGTGGAGCTCAGATTTAAGAACCATGAGATGATATGTCCTGAGCCAAAATCAAGAATCAGATGCTTAACTGACTGAGCCACCCAGGTGCCCCTGCATGCAACTTTTGATTAAACTTAAATAATATCCATTAAGCCCACAAAGTGTTAGGTAAATATGAGGAATGCACTGTCAGCTTACCTCTATACAGAGTTAGTTGAAAATGAGTTCTTAACTATAAGTTTGGAAAATGTATAACAGAAAAGAAAGGTGATATCTAAGTCAAAATAACAGGGGGCAAAACCAAGAGCCTTTGTAAAACTGGATTAAATTCTCAGTACCAGAAGTCAGAATACAGCTCTACTAAAGGAAAATTCTCTGTTCCCAGGCTTGCGGAACTGGCAACATGAGCCTGGCTGCATTTCAGAACTGCCATCAACTAATGATCCTATGAGCTTCTCTTTCTTTTCTCTTTAAAATGAGATTGTGATAAATATTCATGATAATCAGTTAATCATTGTATATAGGGCGGGTGGAAGGTAGACAGTTAACTTAGTCTTACTTGATACGTCTCCAGATCAAGAGGAATAGTTCCTAGGAGACTTATACATACCTGTATCTGATTTAGATGATTAGATCCTGATACCATGATTAAATGATACTTTGGGGGCATTGGAAGAAAGTAGGTATGCTTTGAATGTGGGATATATGTAAGTTATGGTAGGCAAACAATGGTGGTAGGTTTTCTCCAAAGTTGGCTACCTGCAGTTTTTCCTATTACCATCCTTCTGTGGATCATATTGTCTTAGTGAGTCAATAGAGTACATTGTATAGCACACCAGCTGTTAAATATTTTAGAGTCCCATAATTCAGTAAAAATATGCATATATGTTATACTTCAGATAGGCAAGCTATATTAAAGCATGGATTGAGCCATTTTCCCTTTCCTTATCCAAAAGAAAATGTATTTCAGTTAGAATCAAAAATATTGTATCACTTAAACAACCCTAGACAAAACTATAAAACTTGATTTATTAGGAATGTGATCTTTGTTTTCATCGTCTAATTCACAGTATCTATTCTATCTTCCTCATTGTATGCATTTATTTTATCAATTAACATTCCATTCCTGACTGAGAAAGTTACTAACGTCTGAGAACTGCCAGATCAGCCCCATTTACTTTCCATAAAAATACACTTTTTAAAAATAGCCTTAGACTTTAGAATTTGAAAATAAAAATTAGCGAGTTTACTTATACCCTAAATGCAGTTTCCCCATTATTAACATCTTATAAGATACATTTGTTATAATTAATAAACTAGTGTTGATCACTATTTTCAACTAAAGTCCATATATCACTCAAATTTCTGTTCCAAGATACCACATTACATTTAAGTTCTCATGTCTCCTTAGGGTCCTCTTGAGTGTAACGCTTTCCTAGATTTTCCTTGTTCCTATAGACCTTGACCATTTTGAGTATTGGCTAGGTATATCATAGGATGCCCTCTGTTAGAATTAGTATGATGTTTTTCCCATAATTAGATGGTAAGAGCTTTGAGGAGGAAGATCATGGGGATAAAGCATCTTATGATATTATACAATATCAAGGGGGCTAATACTACCAACATGACTTATTTTTTTAAATTTCTTTTTAATGTTTATTTTTGAGAGAGACAAGAGTGTGTGTGTGTGTGGGGGGGGGAGGTTGGGGAGGGCAGAGAGAGAGGGAGACACAGAATCTGAAGCAGGCTCCAGGCTCTGAGCTGTCAGCACAGAGCAGGAGGCCAGGCTTGAACCCTTGGAATCATGAGATCTTGACCTGAGCCATAGTCAGATGCTTAACCGGCTGAGCCACTCAGATGCCCCTACCAACATGACTTATTAAAGTTCATGTTGACCTATATTACCTGGGTGGAATGCTTATCAGGCATCTTTCTTATAGAGTTACTTGTCTTTTCCTTTTTCCATACTGCATTGTTTGGTGGAAAGACACTAAGTGTAGCTAACTTTTAGGGAGTTAGTAGGAGTTCTGCTTCCACTTATTGAGTGTAGAATATTCCATTATTTGAAATTTTTTAGCATAGATTTATATTTTCTCCACTTACATAATGGCTTATCTATATAAGTAAACACTGATGAGTCCTTCTGGGAGGATTAAAGCCTATCCATTCTATGGAGTTCCATCAAAATGAATGGTTCTTGGGATTACTCTGGATAACATGTCATGTATCTGATGAAATCTGTGCAAAGGAAAAGGATAGGGGAAAAATAAATATAAGCAAAATGGTTTAAGCAATATATTCCAAACACATTATAGATAAAATCCCAAAGCTTAATTACACTTTCATATCTCACACTTTTCAGTTTATTTGAAGTCTCCAGAAATTCTTAGTGTGTACCTACCAGAATTTCTTTCCCAACATGTTGATATACCAAAAAATTGAACATTAGAATTAAGTTCTCCTAGCTGGTTGCTTTTCAAGCCATGCTCTTTTACATTTCAGACCTTCAAAATAGATTTTTGCTTGCCTTATGTAAACCTAAACAAAGATGAAATTGACATATAACATACCACATTAATAAAAATGGTTTTGTGGCTTTTTTAAAGGAAATTTAAACCTGTGATTAACATGATCCTATCTTATGGAAAACTGAGAGCTATAAAAAGCATATGTCTAGCAAAGACTTTAAAGAAGTTTATATAAGTTTACATATGGTGAACATGTGTCTTCAGTGAACATCTGCTGAAACCTGAGAAGTGAGCAGATTTGAGAGGGAAATATGGAGGTAAAGACCAAGAGGGATGAGGGAAGTAGGAAAGCACCCTACATAGATGTAGTTATTTCAAACCACTACTTGTGCTCCAAGCCATGTATCACAACACATTCTACACATGCTTATTTTTTCAGGGATTTAATTGAAGAAGAAACAATATAAAGGGAAGAATGAAAATGAAAATATGTAACGTATTAATGATAGTCAACCTAGAGAAGCACAGTATTCCATGATAGAAAATTAGAAAATATTACCCAAAGATATTTAGGAAAATATTACCTAAGGACATTTAACTTACTAAATGTGAAACATAGGCAAAATTTATTATCAATAATAATAATCCATTTAAAATGGATTGCATTTCTCTTTAGAATATTTAAAGTAGCACATAAAATGTTTGAAATATAGTATATGCTTTACATAGAACATAGGTTTTATATTGATAGTACAGATTTGTATTTTATAGATGTACATATGTATATATATACATATGTATAGTACAATATATTATAGTACGATGTATTATAAACAAATAGATAGTATTGCTTTTTTCTTGCCATAGGAACTGTTGCTTAGATAAATATTGAAGCTGATACATCTATTCTTACTGTCTGGTATTTTCAGAGATTAATTGTCCCATGTTAATTGCTGAGACATATGCTAAGAATATAAACACTGAATAAGATTTTATATTGAATACAAAATGAGGACTGCATTTAGAAAATAAAACATTGAATGTGTTTTTAAAATTGGCATTGTATAATGCTACTTTTTTTTTTCCTCTGAGGAAGTCATTAGTCATGCTGTTTCCTTCTAGTAAAGTTACATTAACATTGACCCTTCTGTTGTAGGCACATGTTCTGCAGATGCAGAGGAAGATTTAGGATGTGTACTAGTTAAGCAGCCCAGAAATTACTCTCTCACAGATGAATGAGCACCAATGCACATATCATTGTGACCAGCCTCATATTTCCGTAGTAATAATTTGCCAAGGAGACAACCCAGCATTCTGTTGTCTCTGTATCTAGAAAAAAAAAAAAAAGTATTAGTTTTTCTTAATAGGATTCATTCATTCTTTTTGCCATGACTGAAATCTTTTTAAAATCTGTAAACATCTACTCAAAAGTAGGTTATTACAATTATAAACATATCGGTTCATGGGGGAAAGTAGGATTCCATTTCAACCCAAATAAAAACAAGGCATATTTTGATTCAAATTTGTTGAACTTAGATTTAGCTTATTTCTAGCGTATGTGTGTGTGTATTTATGTATGTGTAAGTGTAACACAACACACATATACATCCATTTATTAATGTGCTATTTTTTATTCACTATTCTCATTATCAGGATATATAGAAGAATCATATAAGTAATCTCATTGAAGGATATTTTCATTTTATAAGAGAGATACTACTACAGCTGCAACTAGAAAATGTGTATACGCAGAAATCAGGAAATTTACATTTGTAGGCATGACAGTAAAACGTTTCCGGATAGTAGAGTGACTGAGTAGAAATTGGAGAGAAAACTACTGAAGCACAATATATTACTAGAAGAAAAATGATAAATAACATAAGAAAGATGAATGGATGGAAAGTTTGAGGAAATCCCTGTGAGCCAAAGAATAGGGAAGAATGGAAGAATGGCATACCTTACCATGTAGTATATGTTGAGAAATCATATATATATATACATATATATATATGTATATATGTATATGTATATAGTTATGTAGTTTAATAATTCATCCAAAAATTATATATGGAGAAATTTGTACCAACAGTATACCTAATCTAACAAGATTAGTGTGTAGTTATGTAATAGAGTATTTACAGCAAGATCAGTAGAACCATATTTAACAAATAAATTACTGTAAAGATAGTAAAGATTGTAATCATGAGAGTTTACATAAATTATTTTATATTAATTTATATTTATTTGCATATAATTTAGACATCATGCCTCACTTTTAAGTTTTTTTTAAATGGATTTGACCGTTTTGCATTTATAACAACACACTTTTGAATTACAGGTTATTACTATGCTTATTTGAAAGTCAATAAGCTGAGGTATTAACTGAACTTGAACTGAGGTATTAACTGACCTAGTAGCATGTTAACAAATTGCCAAAATCTTTGTTTCAGAATTTGGCTTAGAGCTATGTTTGAGCTTAGAGAAGCGTCTGGAAAGAATATGTTTCCCATCTTTGCAGTTTATCTGTATTGTTTTTCTTTATTGTAAATTAATGGCAACACTTGGAAATAATTTTCCAGTTTTTCTTTTAGAGTTATATTTAGGATTTTCAGTGTGTGTGTGTGTGTGTGTGTGTGTGTGTGTGTGTGTGTCCTTTTCCAAGTTCTATGATTGAAGATGCCTTTTGAGATCATATTTAATGTAATAACTTTGCGTATATGGTTGATTTTGTAAAGTATATTAAAACATTTGTGCATCCATTAGAAATGAATTTTCTTTCATGCTTTTCATAATCCTGGTTATGTAGTTATGAAGTGCATGCATATTAAATAACAGTAGATCATATTTGTGAGGTCCTCCTTGTGTGCTATATTCAAAGTGTTTTGAATGTATTATTTTATTCTCAAAGCCATCTGTGAAGGTAGGAATTATCATATCCTTCATTTATAGATGAAGAAAGAGAGACATAGGGGATAAACTGCCAAATATCACCTATTTAGGTGGAGATAAGGTTTGACCTCAGATGGCCGCAGAATTCAAAGCCCTTGAAGTATTACACCACACATAAGCCAAATCCAGTTAGAAAAAAGGCCTTTGTTCATAATATATAACTGTACATAGATTTCCGTAATTATAGCAAAAGTCACATATGATGAAAACCCCTATTCTTGAATACATCAAACACTGTTAGTCTGCATGTGATATCTACATGTTTCCTGATTATTTAATATATCAATTTTCTTCCAGGTGTTATGTTTTTTAACTGTAACTAACACTGAATATTCAAGTAATACTGAGGACACTGGGTAAAATATTTTTTAAAATATTTTTCAGGGGGCCAAAAAAAGGGAAAAGTGTCATTTCCCATTCTCATTTCATTGGGGGGCTTATCTGGTGGGTTTATTTTACAAATCCTTATTAATGTGGACCACAGTTTTACTAATTATAATAACTTCATTTTTAGAATAAATTTTGCTAAATACATCATAAGATCTATGTTCCATTACTTTACTTATGTTATCTTCAATGTCTCACCATTTAGTATTCTTTTACTTAAGTACTATAAAAATTTTACTTTGTTTATTCTTAAGATTGTCTATTATTAATTGCAATATAGTTCACATACAGTGTTATATTAGTTTTAAGTGTACAATAGTGATTGAACAGTTCCATACGCACCTAGCGCTCATCACAAGTGCCCTCCTAATCCCCATCACCTATTTTGCCCAACCCCCTACACACCTCCATTCTGATAACCTCAGTTTGTTCTCCATAGTTAAGAGTCCATTTCTTGCTTTCTCTGTGTCTTTTTTTTCTTTACTGTTCTTATTTTGTTTCATATATTTCACATATGAATGAAATAATATATTTTTCTTTATCTGATTGACATTTCACTTAGTATTATATACCCTGTAGCTCCATCCATGTGCTTGAAAATGGCGAGATCTCATTCTTTGTTGTGGTTGAATAATATGCTAGTGTGTGTGTGTGTGTGTGTGTGTGTGTGTGTGTGTGTGTGTGTACACATGCCATATCTTCTTTATCCATTCATCTGTTGAACTCTTGGGCTGCTTCCATAATCAGGCTATTGCAAATAATGCTGCTATAAACATCAGGGTTCATGTATTCTTTTGAAGTAGTGTTTTTGTATTTTGGGAGTAAATACTCAGTGGTGTGATCACTGGATCATAGAGTCGCTCTATTTTTAACTTTTTGAGGAACCTCCATACTATTTTCCAGAGTGGCTGTACCAGTATGATGCATTCTCATCAATAATACAAAAGGGTTCCTTTTTCTCCACATCTACAGCAACACTTGTTTCTTATGTTTTTTTATTTTTTTTATTTTTTTTATTTTTTATTTTAGCCATTCTGAAAGGTGGGGGGTGATCTCTCATTGTAATTTTGATTTGCGTTTCCCTGATGAGGAGTGATACTGAGCATCTTTACATGCATCTATTGGCCATCTGTCTGTCCTTTTTAGAGAAATGTCTATTCATGACTTTTGCTCATATTTAGATTATTTGGTTTTGGGGCATTGAGTTTTATAAGTTCCTTATATATTTTGGATACTAACCCTTTATCTGATATGTCATTTGCAAATATCTTCTCCCAGTCCATAGGTTGCCTTTTAATTTTGTTGATTGTTTCCTTCACTGTGTGAAAGCTTTTTATTTTGATGAAGTTCTAATAGTTTATTTTTGCTTTTGTTTCCCTTGCCTCAGGAGACATATCTTATATCTCATTATATCTCTTGAAATTGCTAGGGTTGATGTCAGAGAAGTTATTGCCTGTGTTCTCTTCTAGGAATTTTAGTGTTTCAGATCTCACATTTAGGTATTTAATCCATTCTGAATTTACTTTTGTGTATGGTGCACTTTTAATTAGGTGGCACTGGTGGGACATACAACTGCAGCAGAGACTGAAGCTGTGGGGGTGGGGTGGTACCTCAAATTGTGCGTACTGGTCCTCCTCCACAGGGGATGGGTAGCCGCTTAGGGGACTGGGACCAGCTGGGGCTGCTCTTCAAACCACATGTGTGTTGGGGGGTACATGTTTAGGTTGGGAGAGGCTCTGCTGGTAAGATTTGTAAGGGTCTTCTGGGGAAGGAGATCTGTAGCACCTGGACTGAGGCAGGCTTAGCGGGAGGGGGTGGGGTAGAGTGTAAGCAAGTTTAGATAGTGAGTGCTGGTGCGGGGCTGGTTCCCACGGGTGGCTGCCAGTTTATGATGAGGAGCTAGGGAGGGAAATGGCACCTGGCAGCTTCATTCCTGGAAAAGTCCCTCCATGAACTGACATTAGTAATTAACTCTCCTTCCCTTAAGTCCCAGACACCTTTGTAAACTGCTGCTTCCAAGGTGTATCTTCATGGGCTGCTTGCTGTGCTGTCTCTTTAAGGCCAGGGGCTGAGCTTCCTCTGCCCCCAGAGGCAAACCCAGTGATTTTTAAAGCTGCAGGCTTTAAGTCCCACTGGTTGTAAACATTCACAAAATTTGGCCCCTCTGATCTTCAAAGCCAAATTCTATAGGGATTCCTCTTCTCCTTGTAGGCTCCCCTATAGACTCTCTCTGTGCCTGAGGCTCCCTCCCTCTTTCAGACCCCCTGGGTCACACAACATCCTGACCCTCCCTATCTTCTTCAGTGCTTCCTCTTCTCTACATGTAGTTATAGAGTTTGTTTGGCCAATCTTTGGGTCATGTTCTGGGTTGTTTGCACTGATGAGAGTGTTATCTAGTTGTACCTGTGGGGTGAGGTAAGTTTAGGATCCTCCTACTCTGCCATCTTGCCCAGAGTTAATGAGCATTCTTATGTAGGTGCTTACAGTTAAAATTCTATAACCATCTCAGGCATTTGACTTACATAATGAACTTTATCCATACTATTGTCACAATTTATTAAGGAAACTAATGATTATTTTTGTTCAGATCCATTTTTGGTAATGGTATTTATTTTATAACATAGTTCACGTAGCCATTGAATATATGTTTATCCAAACCATTATTTTCTTCATGAAATATTTATTCAATATGGTTCAAATGATAATATATTTTACTTGCTATGTTTAAGGTGTATTTCCATAAAATATAGTGCAAAACAATATTTGGAAAACAAAATCACTTTATATTTTCTTTAAGTAAAACTTGCAACAAATATAAGCAAACACTTGGAAAAGTTCATGAAATCATGTCATTATTTCAGAAGATTTTTCATAAAATTAGTATAACTTTGTTTCAAGCACACATATCTAAAAGTCAGTGTTGCCAGAACGACAGTTCCCCCTTTTAAGCACCTTCCTCCTTACCAAACCAATACTCTTTCTATAGAAACTGCTTTCCTGAAATTTAGATCATAGATTAGCTTCTTATTTTTAGGATTTACAGATATAAAATCATACATTCATATATGCTCTTAAGTATATACATGCTTATGTAAGATTACCTGTAAACATGATTGTGTGTGCATCTGCACATTCTTGTTTGGCTCCACTCAGTATTCACGAATTCTCCCATACTGTGGTATGTGGCACTAATCCTGCATAACAGAAAGTTCAATAACTCTATGATATCACAATTACTGATCCATTGAACTACTGGTGTTTCCATCTGGGGCTTTTATTTATACTGCTATTATAAATATTCTTGGGTTTTTTTGGAGGAAACAGACATATGAACAAATTTGTTTGATTAGATGTCTATGCAGGCGATGACTGAGTCATAGGGTTTGCTATGTCTAGTTTTAGTAGGTAGTATCAATTTCCTCATCAGCTATGAAGTAAACTCCTATTGTTCCACATTCTTGCTAATGCTTGGTATTATGTAACTTTTTATTGTAAACAATCTGGTAGTTGGTAGCAACATTTGATGGTGATGCTTAACCTACCTTTGCTTGATGACTAATAAATTTAGCATATATTTATGTATCATGATCATTTTAATACCTTCATTTTTGAAAGTAGATCCCAACTATGGCAAATTATTACTTCTGCCTTTAGTTGTTGACTTATAGTCAGATCCATCAAAGGACCCATGTGCAGATCTATCAGTTTGATAACTAATGGTAGGTATCATATATACATATTAATGTATATTCTAGTATGGGTTACGTTTTCTATCTGTCTTTTGTAAAGCACTTTCTTACTGTTAATACAGTTCACTATATCACAGTTTTACATTTGTGCTTTTTTGTGTGTCATATAAGACTCTGTTGCTTCCTTCATTAAGTCAGAGAGATTTCTCCCAATTTCCATTGAAATTTGCATTATTTTATCCCTTAACTTTAGATCAACTACAATCCATCTATAATTTATTATGTATATGTGTGTATCTGTGTGTGGGTTATGGATACACAGTAAAGATTCTTTTTTTTCCCTCATAGAGATATTAAATTGACTTACCAGGATCTTTAAAAAATAGTGTTTATCTAGTATACTGAAGAATCATAGAAATCAGGACACATAAGTATTTATCTGAGTACCTTTGTGAGTATCTTACTTGTAAACCATTGGGCCAACATCTCACTGCTTCATTAGTAATACTCCATTAGTAATAGGATAAGGTAATAGATGTTTTGTTTCAATTTTTGGTATAAACCTGCTTTGGTTATTTTTAGTGTTTCATATTTTCTTATGTATTTTAGAATTAACTTACCCCAAATAATTCCCCATTTTTTATTCAAGTTGTATTGCATCAACAGATCATTTTGGGAATTACTGACATGTCTGTGCTAATAAGTATTTCAATCCATGATAGCATATTAATTCAAACAGTCTTGCTTAATTTCTCTCACTAGTGTTTTATAGTTTTTAGTGGAGAGATCTCACAAATATTTTGCCAAATTTATTTTCAGACATTTGAGTTTTGAAGCAATTAATTTCATTTCCTAGTTGTATGTTTTTGATAAGTAGAAATACAACTTATTTTTTATATTGACTTTATATGAAACAACTTTGTGAAATTCACCTATTCTAAATAATTGAAATTCTCTTGGATTTTCATAGGAAATACCTTGGTCTTCTGTTAATTATAATTTTTATACATTTAAATTTTTATAAATTTCTTTGTCCGTTATATCTTATTTCAAAGGCTATATAGCACATCAAGTGAAGATTAAGTAGAACTGAAAATGGTCATTCTTGTATTTTTTTCATTATAAGTGAAGAAATTCAACAATTTCCCATTAATTAGCATTAATGATACTGGTAGCTATAGGTCTTGAAGATATTTTCAGCCAATAGAGGATTATCTTTTCTTTCTTTGCTAAGTGTATTTTTTTTTAATCTACAAATAAATAATAGAACTTGATCAAAGGCTCTATCTGCATGCCCTAAGAAAATGTTTTCTTTCTCATTTTTTTCCTGCTAATTTTGTGAATAATATAGATTTTTACATGCTAAAACTATCATTCTCCCATTTCTTTTTTGGTTTTATTTCTGTATTAACTGACAGTGCAGAGGCTGCTTGGGATTCTTTCTCTGCCTCTCTCTCCGCCTCTCCCCTGCTCGCTCTCTGTCTCTCTCAAAATAAAAATAAGCTTTAAAAAAGTCCAATATTGTAATTTTTGTTTTGTTTTGGGATGAACAATTATGCAGCAACTATAACTGGAATACGCTTTGGTGTCTTTTCAACAAATGACTTCTGCAAATCAGGAGTCAACAAACTATTGCCCAATCTAGCCTGCCGTCAGTTCGTTGTTGTTTTTCTTTAAATAGACTTTAAGAAAAGTTTTAGCTTTACAGCAAAGCTAAGTGGAAGTAAAAACATTTCCTTTTCCCTGTATCCAAAGTGGTACATCTGTTGTAATCAATTAACCTGCATTTACATATCATTAACAACCAAAGTCCATAGATGACAATTGAATTCACTCTTGGTGGTGTACATTCTCTGTTTTTGACAAATGTGTAACGCCACATTGTCTACTACTATAGTATCATACAGAGTATTTTCACTATCCTAGAAATCACTGTATTACACGTATTCATTCTTATCTTCCTGCTACGCCCTGACAACCACTGATCCTTTAACTGTCCATAGTTGTACTTTCTCCAGAATGTTATATATGTGGAATCCTATTTAAGGATTTAAGGAGTCTCCGTGTCTTTTCATGGTTTTACAGTCCATTTCTCTTTAGTGCTGAATAACATTCCATTGTCTGAATGCACCGAAGTTTATTTATCCATGTACCTACTGAAGAGCATCTTTGTTTCTGCCAAGATTTGACAACTATGAATAAAGCTGCCATAAACACACATGTGTAGGTTTTGTGTGGACATAAGTTTTCAACTCCTTTGAGTAAAGACTAAGATGTGAAATTTCTGAGTTATATGGTAAGCGTATGTTTAGTTTTCTCAGAAACTGCTAAACCGTAAGTGGCTGTACTATTTTCCATTTCTATCAGCAATGTATAAGAGTTTCTGTTGCTTCTTACTCTTGTCAGCATTTCATGTTATCAGTGTTCCAGCTTTTGGCCATTCTAATAGGTGAGTAGTAGTATCTCAATATTGTGTTAAATATTATATGTAATTTTGAGCATCGTTTCATGTGCTTATGTGACATTTTCTGTCTTCTTTGGTGAGATACTGTTCAGGTTCTTTGACTACTTTTAAATCAGGTTAGTGTTTTTCTTATTGTTGAGCTATAAATGTTTCTTGTATATTTGGATAACAGTTTTTCAGATAAGCCTTTTGAAAATATTTTTATTGCCGTCTGTAACTTGTCTTTTTTTCTCAAGTGTATTTCATAAATCAGAAGTTTTTAATTTTAATGAACTCAAGCTTATCGACTCTTTTGTTTTTTATGGGTCATGCCTTTGGTATTATATCTGAGTCATTGTCATATCCAAAGTCATCTAGGGCATTTCATATGTTCTAGGAGTTTTACACATTATATACAATTTAATTATAATTTTAATTTAATATATTATTGTAATATATATTATAATTTTGCAAGTGGGAATCTAGTTTTTCAGCACTGTGTGTTGAAAAGACTACCTTTGTTTCATTTATTGCCTTAACACCTCTTTGTCAAAAATTCGTTGATATATTTATGTGGACTCAGTTCTGGGCTCTATTCTGTTTCATTGTTCTGTATGTCTGTTATTTCACTAATACCACTTTCTTGATTACTGTACCTGTATAGTAAGTCTTCAAATCAAGTAGTGTTAGTCCTTTGATTTTACTCCTCTTAAATGTTATGTTGTCAATTTTTTTTAATGTTTATTTGTTTTTGAGAGAGACAGAGAGAGAGAGACCAAGCATGAGCCCAGGAGGAACAGAGACAGAGAGGGAGACACAGAATCCTAAGCATGCTCCAGGCTCTGAGCTGTCAGCACAGAGCCTGACATGGGGCTTGAACTCATGTATGTGAATACAATGAGACCATGACCTGAGTAGAAGTTGGACACTCAACCAACTGAGCCACCTCGGTGCCCCTTGTGTTGACAATTCTTAGTCTTTTCCTTCTTCATATAAACTTTAGAATCAGCATGTCAATATCCACAAAATAACTTGCTTGAATTTCGTTTAGCATTGCATTGAATCTGTACACCAATTTGGAAAATACTGATGTCTCGACAATATTGAATCTTCCTGTCCATGATCATGGACTTACTTAGTTTTCTTTGACTATTTTTATCAGAGTTTTTTAGTTTTTCTAAAGTAGATATTGTACATACTTTGTCATATTTATATTTAAACTTTCTGGGTGCTAATATAAATGATACTGTGTTTTTTGACATAAGAAAGTGATTGACTTTATATGTTAACCTTATATCCTAAAAACTTCTCATAATCACTCATGAGTTCCTGGACGTTTTTGTTTTTGTTTTGTTTTTCCTCTTGATTCTTTGGATTTTCTACTTACACAATCATGCCATCTGCAAACAAAGTCAGTTTTATTTTTTTTTTCTTTGCAATCTGTATATTTTTTTATTTCTTAGGGCATTAGCTATGACTTCAGGTATGATGTTGAAAAGGAAGAGTGAGAGTAGGCATCTTTGTCTTCTACCTAATCTTACTCGGGAAGCTTCAAATTGCTTACCATTAAGTATGATCTTAGATGTAGGTTTTTGTAATACTCAAGTTGAAGAAGTTCTTCCCATTCCTAGTTTACTGAGAGTTGTTCTTTGTTTTTTCTTTTTCCCCATGATGAGTAGTGGATTTTGTCAATTTTTTTATGTATCTTTTGATAGTAGTATTATGTGATCTTTCCTGAATCTGTTGATATAATGGATTGCCTTATTTGATTTTCAAATGTTGAACCAGACTTTCATACCTGGGATAAGTTCTCACATGAGTATAATTCCTTTTGTACATTGTTAGGTTCAGTACTGTTGCAAATTTTGTCCAGGAAAATTCTGCTCTATCATTGCAGACTATATCTTGAAATATAGTCATTTCTTCATTCTTTTTATTTATAAACATGTTTCCACTTTTGTTTCTTTATAACACATTAATGTCATTCTACTTCATACATTTTACACCCTTTCCTTTAGTAGCTTCCTTACTTCTATCTGAATTACATCAATAGATCCTAAATTTCTGTAATTTTAAATATAGGTTTTTCTTATCTAATCAATTCTGAAAATTATGAAATCCCACACTGCTTAAAATAAGAATATAACACAAATTCATTTACGGAAGAAAAAAAAAAACTTCAGAGAAAACACACAGTGTATGAATTTTTAAGTTAGGTAGTAAAACATATAGGAATAAACTATAAATATGGTTCTGATTTAACCCAATTGAAGAGTAAATAAGAAATAGGAAATTACAACATGGATATTGGTAGTATTAAAAAGTTTTATTTGTTTTTAAATAACATTTTTGTTGTAACTCTCACAGCCTAAATATTCTTCACTGCTCCAACTCTTACTGTTTCTCACTATACCACTGAAAACATAAATATTCTATAGAGCATATTTTTATTGAAGGAATGGGGTCCTAATGGAAGGAAAGTACAACAGAACACAAAAGAAATAACAGCTTTATGATATAAAACCTATTACTGTTCTTAAAGGCTTTTCTTCCATGTATCTTTTTTTTAATTTTTGATTTTTTTGAGAGACAGCATGTGAGTGGGGGAGAAGAGCAGAGAGAGAGAGAGAGAGAAAGAGAGAGAGAGACAGAGAGAGAAAATCCCAAGCAGGCTCCATGCTCTGCACAGACACCCATGCAGGGCTTGGTCGCACCACCCTGGGATCATGACCTGAGCTGAAATCAAGAGTAGGACGCTCCACTGACTGAGCCACAGAGGCATCCCATCTTCCATGTATCTTGACTCCACACAGCTACTCCAAGAACCTTCACCCACCTATCCTGTTTTCAGGTTGTGATCTCAAAATGCTTATTGCTCTTTTGTGCATTGATACTTAGTTATCCCCCTCTGCCTTAAAATGCGATCTTGACCTGCTTTTGTATTTAGAATGTGCATTAAGTCAAACTGCTGAAACAAGGCAATAGGCATATACTTTATATCAATAATCCTAGGAACATAAGGAAATTTGCAACAGTTTTTAAATTTGTACTTTGTATCTATCATATCCTAATTCGAAGTATTGATAAACTCCATGGAATGGGATTTCTTCCTATTATATATGTGGATACATATTTCTTAGATTTTAAAACTCAAAAACAGAAGGTTCTTTAAAACTCTTTACATTAAAAAAATGCAGAGTTAAAATTTTCTCAACGTTTTCAAAGGCAAATAACTACTACTTTAGAGGAATTTGTTCATTATAATTTGCTGCACACTAAGATTGTATAATGCATATAAATTTGGGGGTAAAGAATTGGACAGTTGGTTACATTTTCAATTCAGACGAAATGGGTCATAAAAATAAAGTGGAATTTCACATTGCATTACTTCTCCAGTATAGGCTTCAGATGTTCCACAATATCGTAAAAAATATAAAACCATTAGAATGTTTGTTTTGGCTCGTATCTGCTGTAAGCATCAGCCATTCATATAAAAATAAAGTCCTTTTTCTTATTTATATCTGATTTCAAGAAATTGAAATTAATGCATATATGCTTTTTCAGTGGGAGTAGAAATCACAAGGAAAAAAATTTTAAAAATCAGTTCCCTAGTAGGTTAAAAACAAAAAACAAATACAATTAAACAAGAAAATCATTTGTATTATTAAAACTAATATGTTGGGAAAAAATAAGCATCGTGGTTTTACAAAAGTATTCAAATGCAATTAACTTATAAATAACAACTATATTCTGTGTGAGTTTTCATCTCAAATCTTAAAAGAAAAGTCAGTAATAATATTAACTTGGTACATTGACTTAACCTGTTTGCCTCACCTCATCCTAAATGAAAGCAAAGTTTCATATTTTAAATGTCTTAGTTTACATTGAATTAACATTTTCATACAAAAACTGTATAGGACAGATATAGTTCTATATTGAGCTGTACTTAAAATCACTTGCTTGTGTTTGATCTTCAGGGATACTGATGATATAATTTTCCCACAATACAACAGGCTAAAGCCTATGGAGCCAATGTGTGAGGTTTACTTTGCAGTTTGACAAAAATATATTAAGTTTGGTGATCAGGTAGCACACCTTTGTAAGTTAAACACGTTATTACAGACATACACGTATATCCAATACAGTATAGAGATACTGAACTGATATGTGCACATTTTCAAACATGGATAAAATTATAAACTTCATAAAAATAAACAAATATTTCTAAAGATTTTCTTTTATTAATGCATAGAAACCTTTGTTCTATGTTTCTATGTTCTATGTTTCTAAAATAAGAGAAACAAGATTGAATATGTTCATCATTAACGAGACTCTTCATGTGGTGGTTTGAATATCTGGTACTAAGTTTATCTCTATTATTACAGAATTTTAATGGTTGCCCTTGAGAAAAAAATAGCACGCCATTGGCGTGTTTCTTGGTATACTTCTTGGTATAACCAAGAAGTGGTGATTATTTGTAAATCCTATGAAATTGTGTTATACATTTTCAATAATCTCTATAAGTTAAAATTATGTTGTTGCATTTGTTGAAATTCAGCTAGTAAATATCCATCTTTCTGAACATCAGCTAATATAAAAAATTACATTTTAAAAATTATAACATTTTACTTCTAAAATTGTATATACATGCATTATACAAAAAAATTAATATACTAATTGAGAATTTCTGAATTTTCATTTGAAAAATTTTTTATTTAGCCTGATTCTATTTTGAATAGCAGTGACTTTTTCACATATTGTTAAAGGTTAGCCTTATTGTGAAAGGGAGTTAAGTAGTTTTGTTTGTGTTGTTTTGTTTTTAAGCTGTCTGCAGAGTAGGGAGCTTGTAAGCAATAGCAATTTTTTGACACAGGAAAGATTGATAAATTCACAAGTCATCTAAAAATATTTCCAAAATAGTGATCCATGGACCTTTGGTTTACAAAAGATTTCCCTGGTTACTTCCCAATGTGACTACATTTTAGAGTCTCAGTTTTAGAAAAGTAGCCACGTAAATGGCATCCTGTAACATAATTTACACTTCTGTTTTTGTTTATTTATTTATTTTGAGAGAGAGACAGAGACAGTGAGCAGAGGAGAGTCAGAGAAAGAGGGAGGGAGACAATCCCAAACAGGCTTCCTGCTGTCAGTATGGAGCCTGATGCAGGGCTAGAGCCCACAAACAGTGAGATCATGATCTGAGCTGAAAGGCCTAATGGACTGAGCCACCCAGGTGTTCCCATAATTTATACTTCTGACTTTAACTTCTTTGCTTCAATAACTGGCATAGTAACATAGTAAAGAAACTTCCTGGGCTCTGATGTCTTCCAGCTTTATTCTAGAATCCTTCTTTGCAAAAATTCCAATCTGAACTGTTGTTCTACTGGTGATGAATGTTTATACATTTGCCATAGGCAAATTATTTCTATTTGGAGGAAGAAAATTGCTTCTCAAAATGTAAATTCCCTAGAAAATTTTCAGTGGCTTACCAAACTACACATCTTTATTTCAGGGTCTGTAAAACATTGTCTTTAAAGGAAAAGATAGTATATTTTTTAGAGTTTATTGAGCCAAGAGGTACCATGTGATGTATTATGTATATACTTACATAACAAGAGAAATAAAACTTGCATAAATTCTTAAAATTTAAAATATATAAATGACTGTATTTTTATAAAATAAGTCTATTAAATGAAAATAATTACATTTTTCTATTAATCAAAATAATGGAGTAGCACTTTGCTTAATTGAAAACACCCTTTTAAAATTATGCAGGTATTAAGATGACATAATGGCTTAAGTAAAATTAATGATCTAAGCAAAGTGGGTCACCGAAAATCAGATAATGTATCAGTGATGAATAGTTATTTTGAGGAAAAAATACCACCATGGTTTTATATAGAAACATAAATTCTAAAAATATATGCATGTATTGATATAATTTGTTCCATAAATGCATAAAATTAGTGATACACATGTATATCCTCCCCCAGACATTAATGCCAGTATCTATAATAAAGGTTTAATTCTTAAGAAAGAAGGGTAGTAATTTTCAATGGCAAATGCAACAATCCATCCATCTATGACCCAAACTAAATTCCAGAACTGTTTTCTTTTTATAAAAAGTATTGTCCCTAAAGATGCTAAAATTACTTTATATTATATACCTTATAGTTTTCAGACATTCGGATAACCTAAATAATGTGAGGAATTAAAATATATGGTAACTACTATATTAGGGTTTCTCAACTTCTGTACTTTAACATTTTGGGCTGGAAAATCTTTTGTGTGTTGGTGTTTCTAATACATTGTGGTGACATGTTTAGCAGCTTTCCTGGTTTCTGTCCACTAGATGCCAGTAGTGACATCCTGCTGTGACAAACAAACCGTCTCTCTACATAGATATTGCCAAAAGTTCTCTGGGGACCAAATCTCTCGGGGTGAGAACTATAGAATTATGGCTAAGCAAAATCTACAAATCAGGATTGGTGGACATATAAAAAACAATAGACTGACAGTTATTTTTTCAATAAACCGAAGCTGGAAGCCAGGAGAAAATAGTGACATATTTGAAATTCAGGAAAAACAGTTTTTATCCTAGAATGCTGTATCTTGTCAATATATCCCTCAAAAATGAAGAGAAATGAAAACATTGAAAATTTAAAATTTAAAATTGACACAATATATCACTAATAAATGTTCTTATATAATAAAGATAATCTTTAGGCAGAATGTAAATGATCCCAGGGGAAAAAGTGAATTCCAATGTGGAATAAAGGTCAAAAATGCGGACAAATATTTGGGTAGTTTTTTTTTTTTTTTTTTTTTTTTTTTTTTTTTTTTTTAAATTTTTTTTTCAACGTTTTTTATTTATTTTTGGGACAGAGAGAGACAGAGCATGAACGGGGGAGGGGCAGAGAGAGAGGGAGACACAGAATCGGAAACAGGCTCCAGGCTCCGAGCCATCAGCCCAGAGCCTGACGCGGGGCTCGAACTCACGGACCGCGAGATCGTGACCTGGCTGAAGTCGGACGCTTAACCGACTGCGCCACCCAGGCGCCCCATATTTGGGTAGTTTTTAATGAATATTGGGGGAATATTAACCATACAAAACAACAATAGCATGTCTTCAATAATCAAAATCCATAAACTGACATACATCAAATTATACTCAGTAAATGAATACTCAAGATGAGAGATTGTCCCATATGAGTGTTTTAACTATATATTGTATAAAGGATACATTAAATAAAGGAACATAAATATATTAAAAGTAAGATGATAGTAAAATTATCTCCCCAAACACTAAAAGACAGCTAGTGTATCTATGCTAATACCAGGCAGAGAGTTCTGCAAAGCAAGAAATATTACTACGCAAAGATAAATCTATTTTATAGTGATAACAGATATATACTACAGGATTTTTCAGACCTTAATTTGTGTGCACCAAAAGCATAGTTCTAAAACATGAAAAGTTCTAAAACATTAAAAAGCAGATAAAAAATTAGAATCATAATTATAGACTTTAATATACTCTAAATAGCTGATACAACAGACCAAAAAAATGCCAAGGATAAAGATCTGAACAATGCAGTTAAAGAAATTTTCTTCCAGCATCCTTATAAGTCAACTTGTTAAATACACAAAAAGCTTCTATCAGGTGAAAAAGTAACATACCCCTTTTCTTCTCATCCCTTTACCAAGCAAACAAACAAACAAACAAACAAACAAACAAGAAATCCCTCAACATAAAGAGAAAATACAGATAAGAACCAATCTATAAAATGTTTCATATCATAGGCATAAAATAGAGCAAGAAGTATTTTTCCCAAATCTTTTGAAGTAGATTGTCTTATCAGGTCTCTAGAAAAAGAATTGATTTTTAATTTGAGTACATAGGGGAAAAAAAAAAAAAACTAAAGAGAAAAGAAAATTGTTGTGAGTATTAGAAAAGCTGAATTCAAACTTTACCATCAAAAGCATAACTAAAATATTACATGTCAATGCTATAAAATCTCCATGTGTTAAAAAGAATCTAAATATCAATTACTATAGTCAAATAAGGTAAATAAACCTGCAACTTGACTATTGATAAACTACAATATGGGGGATAGAAAAGTATTTTGTCTCTCACTGTCCCATTAAAAATTTACTAAGGGATGCTTTTTCTATGCCACCGGTAGAGCACTGAATCATTCCTATACATTATTTAACCCTTAAAGCACAGCTTCTAATAGAAATTGAAATGGTCTAATAATCCAAGACATAACTTAACTCCCATTATTTTATTCAACCAACTTTCCCATCTGTAGTTGGGGTCACTTAACTGTAGATGGCAGCTGCCTAGCTCCTAAGGAAGATGATGCAGAGGGTTCCTGCTTCCTACACTCCTCATCCTTCATTAAAGAGATGACTTTTCATCTGACTAGGGTCCAAAAGGGGAAATGAGAAGAACCCAAAGAGTAGTCTTGAGAAATTCTGACTGGGCTGGTGATACAGGATTGTAAGAAAGTTTAGTGCTTTGGCAGGCTTATTAGGGACCCCTACCAGAACATCTCATAATAAAGTTTTCAGGTGCCTTCTCTACATGTCCAGAGCATGCAATCTTTCTCACCGTTGGAGTTCCCAAGCTCTCCTTCTGGCATAAATGGTTCTAGACTGACACTCTCCCCCATGTGACCCACACATTCCCTGGAGAATACTTGTGTCCTATGATCTGACACTGGTAGGCATGTAATTGTTTTCTAACCATAGGGACTATTCTGTATGGTGTATTCTGTATGGTGTCTCTGCAGTTGTGACAACCCTCTTTATATACATATACTAAATATAATGCATGTATTCAGCCATTCTCACATGTGCTATTTACTATAACTGAATGATAAGAAGATGACTGAATGGGTCAATGGATGGATGAATGCTATTTAAAAAGCTTTCCAGGGGCACCTGGGTGGCTTAGTCGGTTAAACATCTGACTTCAGCTCAGGTCATGATTTCATGGCTCGTGAGTTCTAGCCCCACGACGGTCTCTGTGATGATAGCTCAGAGCTTGGAGCCTGCTTCAGATTCTGTGTCTCCCTCTTTCTGCTCCTGCCCTGCTCATGCTCTCTCTCCTTCTCTCTTAAAGAATAAATAAACATTAAAAAAAATAAAAAGCCTTTCCAATAGTTGTAAAGAAAAGCTTGCCAGAGGGTGCCCAAATAAAGTGAAAAGGAGCCAATGATGTATGTGCAAAGAGAAAATGCAAGGCAATTGGTGGAGAGAAAGTGAGAAGTAGACATTGTACCTTTGTTACTTGATCACTATTGGCCTCAGTTTCCTCCTTCTTAAAATGAGGATTACAATAATATCTGCTTTACAGAGGTGACTGAATCAATCACTAAGACATCAAGTTGTGCTCTGTATGTAATTTAACCCAGGTTTGTTGCTTATTTTCCTTTCTACCTTTAAGGAATTTGTTTCCAGCTCATTTAATAACAGTTTTGCTTGGGGGAACAGAATCTAAAAGTAGAATGATGTAAAATATTTCCAGATACTGGATTTAATGGAAGCTCTATTAAACAGCATTGCTGTTTTAAAAGTTTTAAACCTGATAACTGTGTAGGAGCACCTGGGTGGCTCAGTCTCTTAAGCTTCTAACTCGTGGTTTCACCTCAGGTCGTGATCTTACAATTTGTGAGTTCGAGACCCACATCGGGCTCTGAGCTACCAGTGCTGAGCCTGCTTCGGATTTCTCTCTCCCTCTCTCTCTGCCCCTCCCTGGCTTGCTCTCTCATTCTCTCTCAAAAAATAAATAAACATTAAAAAAAATTATTTATGTAAAACTACTGACAGTGCTAAACCAGAGATATATGTGCTGGGTTTTTTTTTATACACAGATTTTTTTGTATGCAGAGGAGAAAACCCATGAAGCCATCATACTTTGTTACTTGAGTATGGTTCCTTCACTCTGTCAGTTCACTGAGGAGAGCTCTGGGTTACTCAGCTGCTCTAGGAGGCTCATAACAGAGTGGGCTTATCTTTGTCATTCAGGACGTTGAGAGTACCAAGGAATCAGCAAGCCAGGAAGCACACAGTTTCACTGATTTTACCACTGATCTTTTTTTTCAATAATTGCCTAAATAATTCCCTTCATTTATGCTGTTCTGAGTACTTAGGAACCCAATGCTTCTTCAGCCTACACACTATAAACAGACAAAAAATGCCTGAAACTTCAGAAAAAAAAAATGGAACTGCTGCCTCAGATTTGCTTTTATGTACCTTAAACTCATTTTCCTTACCATATTTGAACTATGTTATATAGGTGATAAAGTAGCAAACATTATATATAAAATTCTTAAGAAGGGCAATATCTTTTAAAAATAATTTATAAGTGGGGATGAAAACATAAATGTGTTGTGGCTGAGGTCGAGCTGACCTTGACTACAGATGTATACGAGCTAGACAAGGAGTTCATATGAAAGAATGGAATTTTGTGCACACCATTTTAATTTTATCCATTATCGGAAAAAAAACCCCAAAAACCTCCCTCTAAAAGAAAAGAAGTATAAAAAACCTGAAAAGAGAAGATTCAAATACTACAAGATCAGAGGGTTTCTCTTTGCATAAATCATAAGATACCTATAAAATTTTTGAAAATCTCAGGGGTGCCTGGGTGGCTCAGTTGGTTAAGTGTCCAACTTTGGCTCAGGTCATGATCTTACCATTCCCGAGTTTGAGCCCCACATCAGGCTCTGTGCTGACAGCTTAGAGCCTGGAGCCTGCTTCGGATTCTGTGTCTCTCTCCCTCCTCTCTCTTTCTTTCTCTCTCTGTCCCTCCCCAACTCATGCTCTGTCTCTCTCTATCTCAAAAGCAAACATTAAAAAAAAATTTTAAAAAAAGAAATCTAGATTTTAATCATAAAGGCTAAACAGAAACAGATGTTAATTTGCTGATTAGTCATAATAAAATGAAAATATCTATTTAGCATGAAAATGCTGTAGCAGAGCATTATTTTCTCTAAAAATACTATAGCTTAAAGGTTTAGATATATAACATTAGATTGTTAATTTGGAAAAAATATTTTTACATAATGAAAATGAAAAGTGATAGTGGGGGATTTTTGGGTTAGCTGTTTTGTCTTGACTCCTGAAAAGCTTTGTTTTACTTGATTATTCCTGTCTTGTATGCTCAATGTGGATGGGTTTTAACTTCAATGAATTATCTTGTCTTTAGTAAAACTAACTGAATGTTGGTTATCTACTACAGCAGGGAAAATATCACTAATGCAAAGAATCACCACAATTTATTTTATTCATTAGTTTTTCAGGTGTTTCAGAGCACCTATTATGTGCTGGAAATGTATTAACTATTAGGGATACTACAGTAAATAATATAGTCTGGGTACCTGATCTCACAAAACATACTATACCTCATATCTAGATATTCTATCTATCTATCTAATCTATCTATCCAGAAAGATGTTTGATAAGTATACACACACACACACACATTTTTGATGCTATTGTTGTGGCCTCAAAGATAACATGCTTATTATAAACATTAATGATTTCTGGTTGCACTATTTCTTTTTTTTTTTATAATTTTCTTTAATGTTTATTTTTGAGACAGAGAGAGACAGAGCATGAATGGGGGAGGGGTAGAGAGAGAGAGAGGGAGAGGGAGACACAGAATCCAAAGCAGGCTCCAGGCTCTGAGCTGTCAGCACAGAGTCCCATGCTGGGCTCAAACCCAGGAGCAGTGAAATCATCACCTGAGCCTAAGCCAACGCTTAAGCCACTGAGCCACCCAGGCACCCTGTCAATTTACTTTTTAAATGCAATCTTTTTAAAGCTGCTTATATCCACAATTATTCTTATGATGTTTTATGGATATAAGCTTCAATAATTAGAACATATCTTCCACCATTTTTTTTATTTAAAACTTAGAGAAAATAGGATAATTAACCCCACAGCCATTTATTGATTCCTAGACATTCTTGTTATACCTCCACATAATTCCCCTGCTTCCAGAAGACTTAGTAATTTGCTTTCTTTAATGATAATATGTTCCAGGTCCTTCTTGTGTTTTCTTGCCTGTGCCCTGGATTTAACAATTTCTCCAAGAACATCTAATATATTTTATGGTAAAAGGTATTTAGAGACCATAATCTAGGTGTTGGTGAACATCTCCTTTTTTGCTGGGTCATTGTTCATAGGCCTTTTAAGTGTACAGATAAAGGTTTTAGTGGAAATAAAACATGAATTCCAACTGATATTTCTAAAATAAGAAATACAAGATTTTATTCCTTTTCATGTTGAAATTTTCACTTCTATGTTGAAAATACTGGTTCCCAATAACATTAGAAAAATCGTCCTGCATTCTGCATATAATTTTTGAATAGCAATATTAAGAATAGTCACTGAAACCGTTTTATAACTTAGATTATGTGTTATATTAAAATATTCTAGTTTATATATATTTACATATATGTGATATATTTTATTGTTCTTATGTACATTTAGGATTGTAGAAGCTAATTACTGTAATTTAAAATCATTTGAAAAGTGTTGCTGCTAATTCAATAGAAAATTTCTTTGCATTAAAAAAATCTTGAGGTGCCTGGCTGGCTCAGTGGGTAGAGCATATGACTCTTGATCACGAGGTTGTGAGTTTGAGCCTCATGTGAGAGGTAGAGTTTACTTTAAAAAAATCTAATGCTTATTTAATTTTATAATTTAGTTAAGCCATTTATAAGTTCTGTAGTAAAACTTAAAAAGAGTTGCCTTACAGAGGTTCTGTTTCTATCATGTCTTCTGGACAGTGTTTCTATATTGTACCTGTTAGGTTTTAGAAACACTGCAATATATTATACACGCAGATTTACACATTACTCTTTGCCTGATACATTCTTAAAATAATTCTGTAGAAATATAAAGAAATACTATGCATTGCTCTATAAAGCTGTGCTGTAATGTAATATAATATAAATATGACCTTTGCAGAAAAGTCTTCAACTAGAAATCTAAAAAAAACTAGCATGCATTTCTTTTTGGCATTCAAGTGGTAATTCATGCAAAATCATGTAATTATTATGAGCACTCAGATGATTCACAAAATCGTGCATAATGTGGAAAGAAAAATAGAATTAGCATAATCTTTTTAATGAGAGTTTTAAAAGAAATAAAAAGTGTAAGAAATGTAAAATCCCCAAACCATACATGATCATCTTTGAGCTTACTTTTCTTTGTATACTGGGGAAGGAGAATACTGGAGAGTTTGGGGAGCTAACAAGTGCACTCCTGGGAATAGAAATCAATGATTCTGTAATAATAGTCTTTTTTATCGTGGAAAAATTCAGTATTTTCTGGATATAATGGTGTGGTTCTTATATTTCCTCTTAGCTATGAATAAAGTGTAGTCACATTGATTAGAGATAACTCTTTGCCATTAGTTCCAAGTATACTTGATTGATTATATTTCATTGAATTTTGATACCTGTCTAATTTAAGTTTCATTTTCAGATATAAATAATCACCCTTGGCATATTTATTTTGGGCACGTGGGTTGGAACTAGTCTTTCTGTAGCTCTGGGGAGAAGTCCAGCACTTCTTATCAAGTTTATTATTAGACTATATGTAACCACCTTCTTACCTACATAAGTATACTTATTTATTTCCTAGTGATTGTAGTGGCAATCACTAAATATACACCCTTTATCTCAATCACACTAAGGCTAAATCAAAGGCAACAACAATGCTTCTCTCCTTCAAGGAATCTCAATTTTCCTTGAAAGGATAATTAATACACATGCAAAGAATGGGGAAGAAAGAATCATGAAATAGATACAAATATAACAAATACATTAAAATAAAAACAAGATAAATATCTTGGAATTACAAACCAAGCAATAATTAAAAATAGAATGACATTAAGAGGCATTGGAAAAAAAACTATGCATCAAAATTTAAGTGAGCCAGTTTTTCAAAACAGGTATACTATGGTCAAACAAAAGGGGAAATTTAATTCATGGTCAAAATTTGCTTTTTTTTTAAATCACAAATTAAGGTGTTTTTTTTTTAACTTCTGAAAATCTAGCTATTAATGCATTGCTTCATCTGATTTGACATATTTCAAATAAAAAGTAATCCTATAGATGAATTTTAAGATCTTAATCAGTTTTGCCAAGGCTCTTAGTTCCCTAATATAGCCTGTTGCTGATCAAGAGCAATAAATTGCACCTTCATGTTGTAGCAATTTAAACCTGGATCCAGAAAGATATAACTGATTCTGACTATAACATCCAAGTTAATTAGAGCTTGTTTAGTAGTTGCAAAATGTTAGGCAGTTAACCAAACTAGAGAAGACAAGGGTACTTAAAGCTGTAAGAAATGTAACTCTTCCTGACTGATCTTATTACCCGTTAAGAACATGTTATCCAAACTAGCACCCAAAGTAATCAAATGCAAGGTTATACACTAATGAAGTACATGTTCTGATTTGAGAAAGGACAGATAGTTTTATGTCCAGAAGTTATGCCTGACAACAGGTCAACAGATTTGCAGTGTTCAAGGAGTATGCGTGTGGTGGGGGTGAGGAGAGGGACACGGAGGGATTGAGTCAGATTTGTAGTAACGGAGAAAACCCCATAACTATTTGCACCATGGCAATCAGTGTAAGTTGTCAGCTTGTTTTCTGGCTACCAGTTTATCTAATAAAAATATGCAGGTACCACTTCTTATTTGCAGCATATCAAATCATTTTACCATTTTGCTATTATTGTATGAAACATGGATACACGCACACGCGCACACACACACTTACATACACTTAAACTTTAGCATTGTTTATTTCTCACAATATTCAAATTCATGACAGAAATTAAGCTGGTTATCATAAAAATGTTTTGTCACATACTTCTCAGTTTTCAAAAGTCCAGTATAAAACAAGATAATTACTTGTAATAAATTTAGGGTCAACCCTCCCCCCCCAATCCAGGCTCACTGTCACCGAAACACTTAAGGGTTCTGGGTGTCTGATTTCCTTCCAACTATGCCTATCCTCAAAAGAATGTGTTAAGAGGCACTTGGGTGGCTCAGTCCATTAAGCGTCCTACTCCTGATTTGGGCTCAGGTAATGATCTCATGGTTCATGAGTTCAAGTCCCATATTGGGCTCTATGCCCACAGCACAGAGTCTGCTTGATATTCTGTCTCCCTGTCTCTCTGCCCCTCCCTGCTGTCTGTTTCTCTTTCTCTCTCAAAATAAATCAGTAAATTTAAAAAAAAGAATGTGTTAAATATTTTTGACAGACTTAAGTTAACATTTATGCTTGTGATTTATATATTTGTTTAGTAATCTAGTAACATTTCTTATGAAACAAAGTATTTTTAAATAAAGACAAAGATCTGAAATAAAATCAGACATGAATATAGAATGAAAGGAAAATCTTTTTATAAAAGAATCAATCTTGAAAGTCTTTAAGACTTCTGTGTCAAGCCACATAACCTTGGGTAATTTCTCTAATCTATGCAGACCTGGTGTTCCTATATGTAAAATGAAAACAATAGTAGCCCATGTCTTATAGAATTATTCCAAGGAACAAAAATAATTCATGTAAATCTCTTAGCATTGTGTCTGATATATAGAAGTATGTAAAAGGTAGCCAGTTACGCTGTACAGAAGAGTGAGGAACTTCTTTAGATAAGATGAATACATTCAATAAGACTTAATTATTGTTGGATGCATCAAGTGAGAAGTGGTAGTTAATTCTTTTTCTTTAATCTTTGTAGAAATTTTTGCATTCTCCTAAATTTCACACTTTACCCTCTTTTTCTGAGAGTTTCAAATAAATGAGAGTGGTTACAAAAGAAGTAGAACAAGAGATGGGATTATGTGTTTGATTATAATGATACAATTAATTTCTGGAAGTTAAATTGGGAAAATAGCGGTGCCTGGGTGGCTCAGTCCGCGTTCAGCTCAGGTCATGATCTCACAGTTCCTGGCTTCGAGCCCCACATGTGGCTCTGTGCTGACAGCTCAGAGCCTGAAGCCTGCTTTGGATTCTGTGTCTCCCTCTCTCTCTGCCCATCTCCCTCTTGTGCTCTGCGCTCTCTCTCTCTCTCTCAAAAATAAATAAACATTAATTTTTTTAATGTTTTAAAAATTTTTTAAAATGGGAAAATAATTTTTATCAGAAACCCTTAATCAGTTACAGCTTAGAGAAAATACAGAATCTATTTAGGGACATTTGGTTCTGGGGAAGACAGAAAATATAGTTCTTTCTGCTCCTCTTTCCTCCTCCTCTGTTTCAGTATTTTGTCATTGAGGTTTTGTAGTGGTGTTTATTTCACTACACCTCATTAGTATCTCTGTTTCATCACTCCAGGAGATGGGGTTCAAACCAAGTAAGCTATCCTCTCAGGAATTCTTGGGAAATTCATGATCTTGCTACATACTAACGGACCACATTTTTTTCTTGAGCATTGTATGTGACTGCTAGCACTGATTCCTTTTTTGTTACTATCCTTACCTTTTCTAGATTTGATGAGATTACTCTAAGTATCATTTCTGAAAAGCTGGAAAAAAGAAAAAAAATCCACTTTATATAATTTATAGACATTTACCAGTTTAATGGAAAAACAGAGTCCCCCTGCATACTTACAAACAAACAAACAAACAAACAAACAAACAAACAAATGGCTGCCTTTTTAGGCAGATATGATACCCAACAGAGGAACATCAATCTCCATACATGTCAGCAGAGAGCATCTGAAAATTAGAAATATGAAAAGAATGGGTAGCACAGGTGAGTTATTGATATTACTTGTTCAGAATGTATCTCAGACTCTAAGGAAAACAAAGCAGATTTAGGACAACATCTATCAACTCATTATTCTTGCTTATTGAGAGATTGGGTACTATATTTAGAAATCTGTCCAAGTTTTATACACCTTATATAGTCCTTCAAAGTAGAACAATTAATATTGTTCTATTAAGTTTAGTTATGCTTAGAAGCCTGGAAAACCTGGAGCAATTTTAAAAAGTCAGCTTGCTTCCTAAGTGGATTTTCTCAGCTTCTCACAAATCTTAGTTACCTCAAAAGCATCAGTGCAGACGATTTTCAAAAAGAAAATAAGAAAGCCACAAAAATGTTTAAGGTGCTTTAGTTTATGTTACAATAAACTATTTTAGGGAGTAAGAGAAATATAAAATCAGTTCTATCTTCTATTCTCAATATAGAATTACATTCAATCATGAACTACAAGGATTTTATCAATAAAATCAATACCTTGTAAAGTGACAACAGAATTGTTCAATGATAGTGGTGACAAAACTGTTACTTTAAAAAAATATGTAACTTTAACTACTGGAAAATAAATTTCTCTTGAGAAACACATTTTACTCCCTGGGTGAAGTTGATTGTGATTTTTTATTTTACTTGCATATTATGGATGCATATATAAATTTCTTCCTGATCCTCCATTTTTTCCTAATGACTTTACGTTAAATTAAAAAATTATAAAACAGTATAGATATGCTCTTTTTATAATTAGCACCTTTGTTTCTCCTAGAAATCACATCTTTTTTGCATGTGTGTTATGAATAATCATATATTGTATGATTTGGGAACTAATTAAAGGATAGGCTATATGTGGTAAGAAATATTTTACTTTCTACCAATTAACTGAGGTTTTCATATTTAGCTAGCTTCACTCTGCATTGTTTGCAGTGTTTGAAGTACTTATGGGGTGACTTAGTTCACTAAATAAGAAAATCTCTGGCATTTGGTAGAAATGAAATCTCTTGTCTTTCTTTATATATGTTATCCCTTACTTAGTTTCCAAATTATTTTATGACCTTTACTAAGTACTTAATCTGAAGTTTATAATTAACTCCAGAGTCATTTCTAGATATTCACACGTTTTTTTTTTTTTTTTTTTTTTTTTTTTTTTTTTTTTCAACGTTTTTTATTTATTTTTGGGACAGAGAGAGACAGAGCATGAACGGGGGAGGGGCAGAGAGAGAGGGAGACACAGAATCAGAAACAGGCTCCAGGCTCCGAGCCATCAGCCCAGAGCCTGACGCGGGGCTCGAACTCACGGACCGCGAGATCGTGACCTGGCTGAAGTCGGACGCTTAACCGACTGCGCCACCCAGGCGCCCCATCACACGTTTTATATATAAATATATCAGGAGAGTATAGTGATTTAGAACATGAGTTCTTTTTAATTTTTTTAACGTTTATTTTATTTTTGGGAGAGAAAGACAAAGTGTGAGCTGGGGAGGGGCAGAGAGAGAGAAGGAGACACAGAATCTGAAGCAGGCTCCAGGCCCTGAGCTGTCAGCACAGAGCCTGATGCAAGGCTCGAACTCGTGAACCCCGATACCATGACCTGAGCTGAAGTCAGACGCTTAATCAACTGAGCTACCCAGGCACCCCAGAACATGAGTTCTAATAAATACTACAATATATTAAGTATGGTTACTTCATATAGGCGAATCATTCTTTTAAAAAAATCATTCAATGTGGGAAAATAATAGTTTTTTTCCAACCAATAGTGTCAGGAAAATTATTTTTATGTGTCAAATAAGAGAACTGGACTCTTACCATGAACAAAAATTAACTTGAAATGGATCATAGAAGGCCTAATTTTATGTGCTAAAATTATAAAAATTCTATAAGAAAATAAGACTAAATCTTCATGATCATAGATTAAGCTATCGTTTCTTAGATATCACACTAAAATCATAAGCAGCATTCAAATAGCCAAAAAGTAGAAATAATCCAAATTTCTGTCAGCTGATGAATGAACAAATGTGTCAATACCCATACAATACAATATTATTCATTCATAAAAATGATGCACTTATGTGCTACAAAATGGATGAACCTTAAAAATATGCTAAGTGAAAGATGCCAGGCACAAAATGCCATATAATGGTGCCATTCTACTTCCACAAAATTCTCAGAAGAGCCAAATCTATAGATACCAAAAGTAAATTAGTGGCTACCAGGAGCTGGATAGAGAAAGAATGAAAAATGATTGTTCTTGGGCATGAGGTTTCTTTTTGGGGTAATGAAAATATTCTGGAACTAGATAATGGTGATATTTGCAAAATTTGGTAAATATATTTTATGTGAATTAAATCTTAAAAATTGTATGAAAAATAAATGAGGGCAAAATTTTCATTAAAAAACAGCACATCAGAGTATATTACTGAAGAAGAAATTTAATAACAAACTATATTTTATTTGTTTTTGTTTATATTTCAATTTTAAAGAAATTCCAGTTTTCCTATGTATGATTTATTATCATATTTACAATGAGTAAATATTATAAAAATATAATGCTAATAACTATTCAAGATAAATATCAGATATGTAATTCCCTGGGAAGTTAAATCTGAAAATAGATTTTTTTGGTAGACAAAATTAAATGCAGTTACAGCCCTTTTTTATAATATAGTACTTGTTATGCATTTTTTTCAAATAAACGTACTATATCATAATTGATAAAATTGGCCATTTTAAAATGGGTTTGCATGTATTAACACAAGATAGGAATCTAAAATCTCAGGTTTCTGTTCTTATCTCATATTTTTGCACAATCCCTACCAATTTGCTATTTCATATGATAATATATACATGATTTATGCATTTGTCAAAGCCTAAAGAACCATTTAGCGGAGTGATCCTTAATGTAAATCATTGGCTTTAGTCAATAATGCATCTATATTGGTTGATTAATTTTAACTGCTGTACCACATAAGGTAAGTCAGTAATAGAGGATATCGTGTTACATGTGTGTGTGAATTCTGTACTGTGCGCTCAAAATTTCTATAAATCTATACCTCTTAAAAAATGAAGTCTATTAATAGAAAAATACTGTGCTCATTGCTTAGGCATAACTTATAAATATTAATGATAAGTTTCAACACTAATTTTTTTCCTAAGACAAAATAAACTTCTTTATAAGCCGTTATAAGTACTTAAAAAACATGCTGTATAAAATAAATATATTAAGAAATCAGAAAAAAATGGCCTTGGAGTTTTTCAATGCCAAAATGTTTTTTTATATTATTAAATGCAATTTTATTTAATATATTTTGGTAAACATCTCCATTTCATTTAATACTCCTATATGCTACATGCAATTGATATTATGAAGCTTAGATTGCTTTCTTTTCCAAAACCAAACTGGTATCAAATGTAGTCACAGTGATTCTATATACAGAAATAAGAATATGATGATTGTTAGTGATACTGTTAAGAACCTATAACCCTATAGTGTTTTACCTCCTAATCCAATTTTTATTGAGTGTTGATAGAACAGAATTAAGTATTAAAGACATCTACTTTCCACTGTAATGGGATTGCAGTATAACATTATGGTATATGGGCTTTAAATTAAAATGCTACACTTTTTTTCTTTAATTCCATCCCTTTTAGATTTAGTTGGCCAAATCTTTGTGTGCATGATTGCTTCTAGTTAAGATTTAAAAGTTTGCAAAAGGTCACTGGGAGCCTGGGTGGCTCAGTCAGTTGGGCATCAGCCTCTTGATTTCCACTCAGATCATGATCTCAGGTTCGTGGGATCCAGCACTGCATCTAGCTTTGTGCTGACAGCGTGGAGCCTGATTGGGATACTCTCTCTCTCTCTCTCTCTCTCTCTCTCTCTCTCTCTCTCTCTCATTTTGATTTTGATTTTGATTTTGATTTACATTTTCATTGTCATTAGTGATGTTCAGCACCTTTGCTTGTACTTGTTGGTCATTTGGATGTTGTCTTTGCAAAAATATCTATTCAAGTCTTTTGCCCATTTTTTAAATTGGATTAGTTGTGTTGTTTTTGTTGTTGTTGTTGTTGTTGTTTTTATTTGATATTGAGTTGTATGAGTTCTTTATATACTTTGGATGTTAACTTCTTATCTAATACATGATTTTCAAAAATTTTCTCCCTTTTTTTTTTTAATTTTTTTTTCAACGTTTTTTTTAATTTATTTTTGGGACAGAGAGAGACAGAGCATGAACGGGGAGGGGCAAAGAGAGAGGGAGGCACAGAATCGGAAACAGGCTCCAGGCTCCGAGCCATCAGCCCAGAGCCTGACGCGGGGCTTGAACTCACGGAGTGCGAGATCGTGACCTGGCTGAAGTCGGGCGCTTAACCGACTACGCCACCCAGGCGCCCCTATTTTCTCCCATTTTTAAGTCACCATTTCATTTTGTTAATTGTTTCTTTTGCTGTGCAGAGGACTTTATGTTTGATGTAATCACAATTGCTGTTTTTGCTTTTGTTGTTTGTACTTTTGTTATTATATCCAAAAAAGGAAAAAAAAAATCATTGCCAAAGACCAATATCAAGGAGCTTCTTCCCTATTTTCATCTAGGAGCTTTAGAGTAACAGGTCTTGTTTTTAAGTCTTTGATGCATTTAAATCTAATTTTTATGAGGAGTATACGATTGGGGTCTAATTTCTTTGTTCTGAATGTGTTTATCCAATTTTCTTAACACCATTGTGTGTTTTAAGCATCTTTGTCAAATATTAGTTGGCCATAGATGCATGGATTTATTTCTGCCCTCTCTATCCTGTTTAATTGGTCTATGTGCCTATTCTTGTGCTGGTACTATACTATTTTTATTACCATAGTTTTGTAATGTAGTTTGAAAACAGGAAGTGTGAAACCTCCAACTTTGTCATTTTTCCTTAAGATTGCTTCAGTGACTTGGTGTCTTTTTTGGTTCCATATAAATTTAAGATTGTGGTTTTTTTCTCTCTATTGTGAAGAATGTCATTTTGACAGGGATTGTATTTTGAATTTAAAGATGGCTTTGATGGTACAGACATTTTAACAATATTAATTATTCTGATCCAAGAACACAGGATGCCTTTTCATTTTTTTGTCATCCTGTGTTTGAACAAAGTCCTTGTAGATTTTGTTTTCTAGATTTTTAACTCCCTTGGATAAATGTATTCCTAGGTTTGGTCGGGGGGAGGGTGTTTGATGCTATTGTAAAGGGAATAATTGTGTTTATTTTTCAGATGTATCATCATTAGTGTATAGAAATGCAACTAATTTTTGTATGTTGATTTTCCCTCCAGCTTTACTGAAATTGATTAGTTTCAACAGTTTTTTGGTTGAATCTTTGTGATTTTTTATGTACAAAAACTATCATCAAATGGTCTGCATGTGGTGACATATGCTGCATATGGTGACATTTTTACTTCTTTCTTTCTGACTTGGATGCCTTTTATTTCGTTGTCTTGCCTAACTGCTCTAGCTAGAAATTCCAGTACTGTATTGAATAAGAGTGATGAGAGTGGGTATCCTTGCCTTGTTCCTGATCTTAGAGGAAGAGCTTTTAATTTTTCTGTATTGTGTATAAGGTTTTGGGTTTGTCATGTTTGGTCTTTATTATGTTAAGGTATGTTTCTTCTATACCCAGTCTGTTGAGGGATTTTACCATGAAAGAGTGTTGTATTTTGTCAAAAAGTTTTTTTCTGCATGTATTGAGATATAATCATGTGGTTTTATCTTTTATTAATGTATATTACTTTTTTTGATTTGTGTATGTTGAACCATTCTTGCATGCCAGGGATAAGTCCCATTTGGTATACAATCCTTTTAATGTATTCTTGAATTTGGTTTGCTAATATTTTGTTGAGAATTTTGATCTACATTCATTAGGGATATTGGTCTATAGTTATCTTTTTTGCTGATGTCCTTCTCTGACTTTGGTACCAGGGTAATGCTGTTCTTGTAGAGTAAGTTTGAAAGTGTTCCCGCCTCAATTTCTGTAAGCATTTGAGAAGGATTGATGTTAATTCTTTTTTAAATGTTTGATAGAATTTACCAATAAAATCATCTTGTCCTAGAGTTCTCTGTGTTGAGGTGTTTTGTTTTGTTTTGTTTTGTTTTGTTTTTTGTTTTTTGTGGGGTTTTTTTGTATTACTGATTCAATTGCTTTCCTAATTATTGGTCTATTCACATTTTCCATTTCTTTCCAATACAATCTTAGTAGGTTGTGTGTTTCTAGAAATTTATCCATTTCTTCTATGTTATCTATTTTGTTGACATGTAATTGTTCAGAGTAGTCTCTTATGATTCTATGCTTATCTGTAGTATTAGTTGCAATCTCTTCTTCACCTCTAGTTTTTTTATTTTATTTATTTATTTTTTTTAATTTTTTTTTTCAACGTTTTTTATTTATTTTTGGGACAGAGAGAGACATAGCATGAACGGGGGAGGGGCAGAGAGAGAGGGAGACACAGAATCGGAAACAGGCTCCAGGCTCTGAGCCATCAGCCCAGAGCCTGACGCGGGGCTCGAACTCACGGACCGCGAGATCGTGACCTGGCTGAAGTCGGACGCTTAACCGACTGCGCCACCCAGGCGCCCCCTTCACCTCTAGTTTTATTTATTAAATAGCCTTTTCTCTTTTTTCTTAGGTAGTGTAACTAAAAGTTTGTACATTTTGTTCATCTTTTTGAAGAACGAGCTCTTAGTTTTGTTGATCCTTTCTAGTTCTTTGTCTTTATTTTATTTATTTCTACTTTGATCTTTATTATCTTTTCCTTCCACTAACTTTGGGCTTAATTTGTTCTTCTTTTTCTGGTTCCTTGAGGTATAAATTTAGGTTGTTAGAGATATTTCTAATTTCCTGGTATATGTATTTATCACTATATACTTGCTTGTCAGAACTGCTTTTACTATGTCCCATAAGTTTGATACATTGTATTTTGATTTTCATTTGTTTTAAGGATTATTTGCTTTTTGCTTTCTTTTTTGATCCATTGTTTCATAAGGGTGCTGTTTTCCATATATTTGTAGCTTTCTACTTGTTGATTTCTAGTTTTATACCATTGTGGTGAGAAAATATATTTGATATGTTTCCAGTCTTCTTAAATATTTTAAGATTTGTTTTGTGTCTTATCATATGATCTGTCTTGGAGAATGTGCTGTGTGCACTTGAGAAGAATGTGTATTGTGTTGCTATTGCATGGAACGTTCTATGTACATTTATTAAGTCTATTTGTTGTGAACTGTGGCTCAATTACAACATTTTCTTATTGATACTCTGTCCAGATGATCTATCCATTGCTGATGACGGGGTACCTAATTCTCCTTCTACTATTGTGTTGTCTATTTCTCCCTTTAGATCTGTTGGTGTTTCTTCAATATAGCTTAATATTTTGATATTGGGTGCATATTTATTGACAATTGTTAAATTTCCTTGATATATCAATCCCTTTATTATATAAAGACCTTCCTTGTCTTTTGTTACCAATTTTAACTTGAAATCTATTTTGTCTGATACAGGGATGGCTACCCCCACTTTGTTTTGTTTTTCATTTGCCTGGAATATCTCCTTCATCCCTTCATCTTGTGCCTATGTATCTTTAGAGGTAAAATGAGTTTCCTGTAGGCAGCATATAATTGGGTCTTGTTTTTTTAATCCATTCACTCACTCTGTGCCTTTTGATTGGTGAACTCAAGCAATTTACATTTAGAGTGACTATTGACATGCAAGGACTTATGACTACAATCTCATCATTTGCCTTCTGATTGTTTTGTATCTCCACTGATTCCTTTTCCCTCTGCTTCAGTCTACATTTGTAAATTGGTGGTTTTCCATGGTGATATTCTCAGTCTCCCCTTTTTTATGTTTCATGACTCTGCATTTTTGCTTTGCAGTTACTGTAAGGCTTACATAAAACATCTCATAGATAAAATAGTCCATTTTATGCTAATAGTCACTTATCTTTGTTTGCCTATAAAGTTACCATCTTTCTTTTCCTCTCCTTTTACATTTTTAATGTCACAATTTGCCTCTTTTTATGCTAATCCATTAACAAATTATAGTAGCTATAGTTATTGTTTTAAAAAAAATTTTAAGGTTTCTTTATTTTTGAAGGAGAGAGAGAGAGAGAGACAGAGCATGTGTGTGTGTGGGGGGGGAGGGGCAGAGAGAGAAGGAGACACAGAATCCAAAGCAGGCTCCAGGCTCTGAGCTGTCTTCAGCACGTGGCCCAACATGGGACTTGAAATCACGATCTGCAAGATCATGACCTGAGCCTGTCAGATGCTTAACCGACTAAGCCACCCAGGTGCCCCATATAGTTATTATAAAAGTTTACTTATTTTGAGGGGTGGGGGCAGAGAGAGAGGGAGAAAGAGAATTCCAAGTAGGTTCCACCTGTTAGCCCAGAGCTGGACTCCACTAGGGGCTCAATCTCATGAACCTTGAGATCATGACCTGAGGGGAAATCAAGAGTCAGACAACCAACTGAGTCACCCAGGTGCCCTCTGGTCAAGAACTCAAGTTTATGATTCATTGCTGAGTTCATTGAATTGCCTTTCTGTGTTTTCTTGTAGCTCTTGAATTTATTCATAACAGTTATTTTGAATTATTTACCAGATGGCAATATTCCATGCCTTTGAGTATCATTGTTAAAGAATTATCATTTTCTCTTTGTGATACCATATTTCTTTAATTTTATAGTGTTTGACGATTCGTGCTTCTGCTTTCACATTTGACTAGCAGACCTCTTCCTAGTCAAGGCTTTGTTTACTTGAGTTCTTTCAGTTCAGGAAGCTGGAAATTAGAAAGCCTTCTTTCACGTTCCAGAAGGTGGTGCTATAGCTCAAGTTTTTAGTTTCTTTCACTGGAGCTGTCTGTGGCGGCTGCACTTGTGAGTGGGCACAAGAAGCTGGCAGCAGGGTGGGGGAGGTGTGGGTTTAGCACCTGGGGTTTGAGGGTACCCACAGGCCACATAGGGGGATCCTTGACTGGGGGGACTCCCAGAAGTCCATGGGTGCACCTCCTGCTGAAATCTCAATGAAGATAGTAGGAAATGTGTTCTTTAATGTCTTTTGATATTTTTGACTGCCTCCTTCCATTCTCTCTCCTCCCAGTCATAGAGGTCCCTCCTCAGAAACTGGGATACAGCTGGAGAAAAACACATTCCTCCAGCTGCAGCCCAATATGCTCCTCACTCCATAGCACCTTTTTTTTTTTTTTTTTTTTTTTTTTTAATCACTGGTCCACATGAGGCTACTCCATTTATTATGGTGTTACATTAAAAATTCAAATTGTTACTTTATGCATTTTTCTCATTGATGATTAGTTTGAGTATATTTTAATTTACTACCTCTTAGATGTAAAATTCCTAATCATAACCATAGCTTATTTTAAAATTGATTTGGGGTCAGTTTTTTGGTTCACATTTCTTGCATTTTCAAAACCTATGAAATGAACATTGTGCATGATATGTTATAGATATTTTGAATTCTGTCGACTTACTCTGGACAGAGTGATTTTTGTAAAGTAGGCATTTAGAGTATTTGCTGTTCTACATTACCTTGTGCAATAATGATTTTAGACCTTTATTAAGGGACATTTGTTTTTGTTTTGTCTTTAGTATAGGCATAAATTAAGTCCACCTAAAATGAATATAATAATAAATGAACAATATATGAGCATATATGGAAGCTAGTGAAGTTTCTCATTTGAGGAACTAAGGGAGGCTTAACAATAAATAGTAGTTTTCAGATCAGCATATCTATGACAAGGTACTAAAATGGAGCAAATATAGTTTTCAATAAATAATGCTGAATAATGTGTAAAATGCACAACTATGAAATTCCTAGAAGATAACATTGAAGAAAACCTAAATCATGTTGTGTATGGTGATGACTTTTTAGATACACACTGAAGTCATGATCCATGAAAGAAAAAAATTGACATGCCGGACTTCATTACAGTTAATTTTCTTTATTTGCCATGCCATAGCCTCCACTTCTAGGGCACTGCTTTTTCTGTGACAAGGATTTTGTGCACTTTCTTTCTGCGATAGATCACCTTACAAAGTTTATCTGGGCTTTTCACAGCTTATCCAGCTGTTCTATTTATGTAAACAGACAACTGTTTTGGAGATTACTTAACCTCCTTCATGTACTTATTAGCAAAATTAGGGATCCTTTTTCAAGGAAGATCTGTGGACTGATCCTCAATATTATTACAAAAGTTTCATTTTTTGTTTGTTTTGCTTTTAATTTTTTTAACTTTATTTATTTTGTGAGAGAGGAGGGGGAGAGCACGAATGAGTTGGGGCAAAGGGAGAGGAAGAGACAACTCCAAGCAGACTCCACACTGTCAGTGCAGAGCAGGACACGGGGCTTGAACTTACCAACTGTGAGATCATAACCTGAGCCTAGATCAAGAGTCAGACGCTTAACCCACTGAGCCATCCAGGCACCCTAAAAGTTTCATTTTTGAACATTGTGGGCTTCAGATGCCATAATCTCTTAAATACTGGGGCCTCATGGTACCTCGACGCCTCAGTCCAGCCCTGGTGCTGATGAGCTGCGCCCCATGACTTGGAAGATCCCTCAGCTCTCTTGGGCTGAGCCCAACTCTGAGCCACTCAAATGTGGTGGCCGTGCGCACTGCCTACTGGGATAGCCTGGTTTATGGTTTTCTGCATTTAGGTGTATAATCTATTTTAAGCTCATTTTTGTGAGTAGTGTAAGATAGGGTATAGTTTTATTAATTTACATGAGAATATCCAATTTTCTAGCACTATTTATTGAAAAAACTGTCTTTCTCCATTCGGTATTCTTGGCTCCCTTGTCAAATACAAGTTGATTTGATCGATTATGGATGGATTATTTTCTGAGCTCTCAGTTCTGTTTCATTGGTCTTTGTGTCTGATTTTTATGCCTGTACTATACTGCTTCGATTACCATTGCTTTATAAAATAGTTTGAAATCAGGAATGTGATGTGTTCTGCTTTGTTCTTTCTTAGAATTACTTTATCTGTTCAGGGTTTTTTGTGGTTCCATAAAATTTTAGCAGTGTTTTTTCTACTGTAAAAAATTCCATTGAAATCTTGATAGGGGTTGCATCGATGATTTTGGGTAGTATGAACATCTTAACAATACTAATTCTTCCAATCCCAATGAATATGAAATATCTCATATTTGTGTCTTTTATTCCTTTCGTCAGTGTCTTATACTTTTTAGTGTAGAGATTTTCAGTTTCTTGGTTAAATTTATCCCTAAGTATTTTATTGCTTTTGATGATATTGTAAATGGGATTGTTTTCTTTAACTATTTATTTTGAGAGAGAGAGAGAGAGAGAGCGAGCAGGGGAGGGACAGAGCGAGAGGGAGACAGAAAATCCCAAGCAGGCTCTGCACTGCCAGCACGGAGACACCAGGCTCAAACCACAAACTGTGAGGTCATGACTTGACCCATCACCAATAGTCTGAGCCACCCAGGTGCCCCTGTTTTCTTTAACTTTTAAGTTAATTTATTGTTAGTGACAACATTAATATTACTATAGAAATGCTACTGATTTTTGTATGTTAATTTTGCATTCTGGAAATTAACACATTCGTTGATTAGATCTAACAATTTTTAGAGTCTTTAGGATTTTCTAGGTATAAAGTCATGTGATCTGCAAATAGAATACAATATGAAGTATTGTATTGGTTTATATTATAGTGAACTAAACAAAGGGGGATAATGAATGAGGTAAAGTCTAGGAAGTATGTGGCACAAGCTTCAAGGTGTCCCTTCCCAGTGGATTTGCATGGAGTTATTCTTACTGATCCCAGCAATGATATATAACAACACATGTGAACATTCTCAAGCAGGGAAGCTTGCCTGTGGCTTGGTGTCCAGGGTTTTGATTTGGAGTCAGTCACGTAGGCATATAGTACCCACATGACTCAGCTACTCACATTCCAGCCCACCCTACAGAAAGAAGACATTTGTTCACTGTGAATCACATTTTAGGATAAACTTGTCAATTGGTACAATATGGTCAGACATATTAAAAAAAAGAAAAAGTCTCATCAGTCAAAATGCTACAATCCATCAGTTCCAAATGTTCCAAATGTTCCAAGCTCCAGTCTGTTGAGCTCAAAGTTTATCTCCTAGAACTGAAGGAGCCATCTTTGGAATGAGCTGGGTTTGAGTAATTGCCTGCTGAGTTAAACCTTTTCATCCAGAAACCCTAGCAAATTATATTATTTCTATATACCACTGTCTCTAATTTTTATTTTTATTTTTTTTAGTTTATTTATTTTGAGAGAGTGCACAGGAGAAGTTTATGGGTTTAGCGGTTTAGAGAGAGAGTGAGAGCGAGAATCCCAAGCAGAGTCCATGCCATCAGCACAGAACCTGACACAGCGCTCCATCACACAATGGACCTCAGCCAAAAGCAAGAGTCAGACACTTAGCTGACTGAGACACCCAGGTGCTCCCTGTTTCTCATTTTTACAAATGGGAGCAGTGCACCTGGGTGGCTCAGTCTGTTCAGCATCCGACTTGGGCTCAGGTCATGATCTCGCGGTTCCTGAGTTTGAGCCCCGCGTTAGGCTCTGTGTTGACAGTGCAGAGCCTGGAGCCTGCTTTGGATTCTGTGTTTACCTCTCTCTCTTTCTCTGCCCCACCCTTGCTCATGCTCTGTCTCTCTCTCTAAAAAATGAATAAACAATTTTTTTTAAATGGGAGCATTAACTATATTATACACATAAAATTATGTGTCAGTGAGGTGGTTCATGTAATACAGTTTGTAAAATACCCTGACACAGTTTAAACCACAACAGCCATTACATAGTATTATTAGTATTATTATAGCTATTATTATTGCCACTATTTTTTTTATTAAATTATGGAATTTTTATGAATTATGGAATCACGTAAAATCCTAATGGAGTCTTCTTTATTCAAAATCATTTGTGGGAAATATAGCAGTACTTAACTATGAGTATTTATGAGAATATTGTGCTTGTATATCAGAACAACTCTAGTATACACATTACTATGAATGTCTCAACTCATGTGAGTGAAATTAAATCCAAACTATTTAGGAATACATTTAGTGCATACATTTAGGCATTAAAATACCTACAGTGTTTAACAAAAATAATCCTAAAATGGATTTGTTTCTAAAAGCAAGTTAATTTTGTATAGTAAATTTCAAATTGTAAAAATGGGGCTTCTTTAACACAAGGTGCCATGTTTTAAAAAATATTACACAAAGAAGTGTAATTTTATGAACAGAAGAAAGGAATACATTACGTGCAGCATTTTTGTGGTATTTAGCTTATTAATGCACTCAAGTCCAGAAACATTTGGCAATACAGACATATGTAAATTAATATGAGGTCATCTCACTTGATCATTGTAATACATTTCCTAGAATATCTCAAGATTCACTTTTTAAGATTCCCTTTTTATTATAATCAAATCAACTGATGAGAGCTCACAAGGTGCCCTCGCTTCCCCTTTTCTAATATGAAAAATAATCTGTGGTAGGAATTAGGTTCTGAGAGCCCAATCTAGTTTGTAAGGCAATTGAGCTATGATTTCTCAATTGGTGAGCTGACATTTCTCATTAATTCGAACATATTTTCTGAATCTGATTTTAGGATGTTGGCAAGTATATCAAATATATTTTAACTCATTTGCTACTTCTAGCTGAATGTTACATCCTATCATTTTTGTGCTGAGAAAAATTTTAGAGCTGCTCACAATGAGATTATTTAAATGCTTTATTATAAGCACTTAGGAATATTTTTAATTCAGACACAATATTCTAACACCATATGATGCCCTAAATAGCTTCATCTTCATATTTAAAAAAAAAGATAGTAAGGTTTTGGGGGTTTTTATGCTATCGAAATCAAACTTATAACATCATCTATATTCCAGAGTGTCAAAAAGTATCAAACCAAATGTCACATGCTGGGCTATCTTTTTGAGATACAGGTAACACACAATTGCATTAAAAATGAAGCAATTGATACAAATTCATTCACGTTTACATTGCACAGCAATACATTCCCCAACATTCCTTTCATATTGAGTTCTATTTCAGCATCATTATAACTGACAGATAGTGTTAAACAAGGCAGTACCAGCTTTCAGGAACACATTATACATTACTAATCCATTATTTACAACTCCAGAGAAGGCAAAATGACTCTTCTAAAGGCATACAGAGTTCATCAAAGTTTTAGCTATGGAGGTTGCTTTAAAAGAAGTCAAGCAGAACATAATTTTAATGCTATTATAAACCTAAATTATAGGTTTGCCTTTCTAAATTGGAAGAATCTTGACTTCTTTTTAACATGTTTTTAAAATTAAACTAAATGTTATCCTTTAAAATTTAATTAATCAATTTAGGGAGCAATGGCCAGTAGTAAAGAAAATTAAAAATATTTATATCTAGCTCTGAGGTATTCTCACTCAAGATTTTTTTTTGACTTGTTACCCAAACCAATTATCTAAGAAGATAATTAATTTTTCCATATATAATATGTAGGCTGTTATTCTAATATTCCCCCTCATTAAGAAATTTTTCCAAGTAATTAAAGAAGGCTAACAAATTTCCTTTTTCCCTTTTTCATTGTTGAGGTAGTATCTTCTCTTATGTGGAAAAAAAAATTCCAGTAACTCAGGCCTTGCTGAGAAAGAAAAAAAAAATTGGGTATAGTGGATACACAATGTTATATCAGTTTCAGGTGTACAACTTAGTGATTTGACAAGTTCATACATTGAGCTATCTTTACCACAAGTGTAGCTACCATCTGTCCTGTTTCATTGCTATTATAATATCATTACCTATATTCCTTATGGTGTGTCTTTTATTCCCATGAGTTATTCATTCCATTTGAAGCCTATATCTCCCACGCCCCTTCACTCATTTTGCTCAACCCCCCACTCACTTCCCTCCTCTCTGGCAACCATCAGTTCTCTGTACTTTTAGCTCTGATTTTCTTTTTTTTTTCTTTCTTTTTTTCTTTCTTTTTTTCTTTCTTTTTTCTTTCTTTCTTTCTTTCTTTTCCTTCCTTCCTTCCTTCCTTCTTTCTTTTCTTTCTTTTCTTTCCTTTCTTTCTTTCTTTCTTTCTTTCTTTCTTTCTTTTCTTTCTTTTCCTTCCTTCCTTCCTTCCTTCCTTCCTTCCTTCCTTCCTTCCTTCCTTCTTTCTTTCTTTCTTTTCTTTCTTTCTTTCTCTTTCTTTCTTTCTTTCTTTCTTTCTTTCCCTCTTTCTTTATTTCTTTCTTTCCTTTCTCTTTCTTTCTTTCTTTCCTTTCTCTTCTTTCTTTCTTTCTTTCTTTCTTTCTTTCTTTCTTTCTTTCTTTTGTAGATTCCACTTATGAATGGAATTATACGGAATCTGTCATTCTCTGTCTGACTTATTTTACTTAGCATAATACATTCTAGATCCATCAGTGTTCTCTCAAATGGCACAATCTCATCCTTTTTATTGTGTAATACCCGTGTGTGTGTGTGTGTGTGTGTGTTTATTTGCCTTATCCATTCATCTATTGATGGACACCTAGGTTACTTCCACATCTTGGCTATTACAAATAATGCTGCAATAGACATAGGAATGTATATATTTTCTCAAATTACTGCTTTTGTTTTCTTTAGTTAAATAGTGGAATTATTGGAGTATATGGTATTTCTATTTTTAATTTTTTCAGTAACCTTTATACTGTTTACCACAGTGGCTGTACTAATGTACATTCCCACCAATAATGAACAAGAGTTCCCTTTTCTTCACGTCACCAAAAATTGTTATTTCTTGTCATTTTTGTTTTAGCCATTCTAATTGGTATTGTGATACCTCATTGTGGTTTTAATTTGCATTTCCCTGATGATGAGTGATGTTGAGCATCTTCTCACATGTGTGTTTGCCATCTATTATGTCTTCTTTGGAAACATATCTATTTGTGTCCTGTGCCCAATTTTTGGTTGTTTTCTTTGGTGTTGAGTTGTAGGAGTTATTTATATATTTTGGATATTAACCCCTTATTGGACATATCATTGGCAAATATCTGCTCCCATTTAGTAGGTTGCCTTTTTGTTTCACTGTGGAAAATCTTTTTATTTTGATGTAGTCCCAATAGTTAATTTTTGCTTTTATTTCCATTGTCTCAGAAGACATATATAGTAAAATGTTACTACAGCTGACACCAGAGGAGTTACTGTTGTGCTCTCTTCTAGTTTTTTTGTTTTGTTTTGTTTTGTTTTTTATGATTTCAGGTCTTATACTTAGATCTTTAATCCATTTCGAGTTTATTTTTGTGTATTGTGTTAGTATGTGATCCAGTTTCATTCTTTCACATGTAGCTAGTCCTGTTTTCCCAGCACCATTTATTGAATGGCTGTTTTTCCCCAATCTATACTATTGCCTCATTTGTCATAGATTAATTAACCCTATTATCTTGGGTTTAATTTTAGGGTCTCTTTTCTGTTTCTTGAAGATGACACAAATAAATGGAAAAAATGTGCTCATGCATTGGAATAATTAATATTGTTGAATGTCTATATTACCCAAGGCAACGTCTAGATTCAATGCAATACTTATCGAAATATCAACAGCAATTTTCACAAAACTCTAACAAATAATATTAAAATTTATGTGGAACTACAGAAGACCAGAATAGCCAAAGCAATCCTGAGAAAGAAGAACAAAGCTGGAGGTACAATAATACTGGATTTTAAGATATACTACAAATCTTTAGTAATCAAATTAGTATGGTACTGGCACAAAAATAGACAGATAGACCAATGAAATGGAATAGACACGTCAGAAATAAAAAGAATAAAATGCATAAGCAAAAACAGGCCAAAGTAGCCTAAATTGTGTCCAGGAATAGGAAGGTGTATTAAAGTATATACCATCAGATAAGTGACTTTATCAGTTTTAATCAATAAAGTCCCGGATTAAGATACCAAATACAGGGGCGCCTGGGTGGCTCAGTCGGTTAAGCGGCCGACTTCGGCTCAGGTCAGGATCTCACAGTTCATGAGTTCGAGCCCCGTGTCGGGCTCTGGGCTGACAGCTCAGAGCCTGGAGCCTGCTTCACATTCTGTGTCTCCCTCTCTCTCTGCCCCTTCCTGCTCATGCGCTGTCTCTCTCTGTCTCAAAAATAAATAAACATTAAAAAAAAAAGATACCAAATACAAATGAGTTTATATAGTATTTGTCTTTCACTGACTTACTTCACTTAGTATAATGTCCTCACACTCCATCCATGTTGTAACAAGTGGCAAGACTTCCTTCTTTTATATGGCATAATAACAGATATTCTTTAAGAAAATATGCAACAAACACTATGAATAAATCAAGTTTCCCAAACTAGCACTTACATTTTACTATTTGTAAGAATACTAAACAGTTATTTACTGGGTTTTAGAAAGTATAATTATGATTCAGTTTTCATCAAAATAATAACTCACTCAAGAAAGTATGATGTTGGCCTAAGTTCAAAAGCCACCAAGCTTCCTACCCTTTTGCAGAAGATGTCAATGTAATTATGATTTATTAACCACCGTGGCACACTATAAGAATTTGATATCTCAAGGGCTCTTGCTGACACTGAGTATTATCCCCAAGTGGAGAAGTGAAAAAGATGAAGATGAGCGAAGAATAAAACAAAGTTCAAGAAATAATCAGGAGAGGGTTAAATTTCAATCTTGAAATATATGAATGCCTTTCCCCTTTCTTTCTGTTAACCCATTTCTTCATTTGAAAATAAAAATAGAAGACATCCTCAAGTCTGCTCATGTGTGAGTTGTAAGTGTCCTGTAAAAAAGAAAAAAAAAAGTGTGTTCTAAACCTCTTTCAGTTAGAAGAGTCAGCCCTTTCACACATTCCATTCCATTTTAAAACTTAAAATCTATAAAATGAACATTTAATTTTAAATAGGGTTTTTAAGATAATAGTTGAACCCTTGATAATATTTATTACTAGATAAGATAGTTTTAGAGTATATTGTGAAGTTATCTAAATTCAATTGCAATTCATTAGAAATTATTATGTATGAACAATGCTACATTATGTACATATGACTGGTTAAATTTGTTACTATAATTTGTATATAGAAAAGAAACAAGATTCATTACATTCAAAGTATTACTGATTCTTTATATTTTAGGGATTCTATACCATGTTTTGGGAATACACTAGAATTGAAAGGTAAAGAGAAATTATACCAGTAGTATTATCATACCATTCAAAGTATTAACATTAAATGCGTCTTCTCAACAGTAACAGATAAATCAAGCTTTTCTACATAATTTTCAAGAAGTCAAAACACTGAAAGGTGTTTTATATCTGTTACTGCATGTTGGTTAATTGACCACATCCCAACAGGCAGTGTTTTAAGCAGTGAAACAAATTATTTTACTTATTTAATGCTGGGTATTTTTAAATTTTCTCAAAGGAGCAGTGTATCCAGGTTCAGCATTTTCAATAAGACACATCTAGTGACGTTATCTCATGTGATGGGTATGGTTCTCCATTGACTTTCTTAAAGATAATGAATGTGTGCCCAAGGTTTCTCCCAGGATGGGTAAAATCAAAGGTGTGTTATGTAGACTTTCAATTCCACTGAACTTAAATTCTGTTTTATTTGATATAGTAGGACTATAGCGTGTATTTTTTTTTAATTCACAAAGGCATAAGATGGCTTTTCAAAAAAGTATTCTCAAAAACATAATGCATAATTAGCTAGGTGAGCATTTCAAGTTTTTAGTACTTCATAATTGAAACACTAAAATAAGTTTCAAAGAGGTAATAGGGCAATTTCCAAATTCTCCCTTGCTTTATACTTTATCTTAGGAAGCTTGCTTCAGAAACTATCAGAAAAAGTGCAAAAAAGAATGTCAATAACAAGCCAAAGATGTTTATTTGGTATTATTAGAATGAAATACTGCGAATTCTGAGGATTTTCATATTTTCAGAAGAAATATCTTCTTCTAGCATCAGCAGACTATTGTTCTATGTTTTCTATGTAGGGGAATAGTTTAAAAGCAAGATTTAATGCACAGTGAAGAATACAAAACCACAAAGTGTGCATTGGCTTTAATAACCTATAAATCATTGAGGATGCTTTTAAGAGCCATTTCAGTAGAAACATCTCAGATTTAAGCTTATGCTGTGTTTTCTGTAATGTCAGCTTTTGTCTTAAGCGTTAATGCTTAAGTCTGAAAGCACTACTTTGCTATCCGGTAGGGTAAACTATGAATGCTAATTTTTTTGTTGTTTACAGCAAAGGAAATGAGTTTTTTTGGTTTAAAAATATTACTTTTAGGGAAAGTATTAATAAAATAATCGCTTTACTATAAATTTGATAATTTAGTTCTTAAGCTAGACTATATATACATACATATATATACATACATAAAAGTGTGTGTGTGTGTGTGTATATACATACATATATATACATACATATATGTATGTATATATATGTATGTATGTATACACACACACACACACACACACTTTTTTGAGAGAGAGTAAGCATCAATGGAAGATTAGCTCAGCTACTTTAAGATGTGCAAAATTTATTATGTTTAAGTATACACTCGGGGCATGTGGGTGACTCAGTTAAGCGTCCAACTCTTGATTTTGGCTCTGGTCATGAACTCATGGTTCATGAGATTGAGTCCTCTATCAGACTCTGTGCTGACAACATGGAGCCTTCTTGAAATTCTCTCTCTCTCTCTCTCTCTCTCTCTCTCTCTCTCTCTCTCTCTCCCCCAACCCCTGTCTCTCTCTCTTGTCTCTCTCCCAAAATAAATAAACATTTATATATATATATAGGCTTAATAAAATGCATATATATCTATATCTATATATAGGCTTAATTTCATTAGTATCCTAATGTTCCAAGACAGACTGTAGATAATGGAATCTCAATTGTGTCTTGAAAGATCAAAAACAAAACAAAATTCAGTACGTTTTCCAACACTGATATCTTTACAGAAAAGAGTTGTTCTTTTTTTATCTTTTTTTAAATTTATTTTTGAGACAGAGAGAGACAGAGCATGAAAAGGGGAGGGCAGAGAGAGAGGGAGACACAGAATCCGAAGCAGGCCCCAGGCTCTGAGCTGTCAGCACAGAGCTCAACGTGGGGCTCGAACTCACAGACCATGAGATCATGGCCTGAGCTGAAGTCAGATGCTTAACTGACTGAGCTACCCAGGTGCCCCTATAGAAAAGAGTTTTGTATTAACTAAACATCTCCCTTTTACCCATTCTACCTCTCAGCTATTAACAAATTTTATATTCAATATAAGATGATAGCCAAATTATCCAACATTAACTTTTTCCAAAGAAAGTTGTTTAAATAATAAGAGATACCATATTGCAAGAGATTTAGAAATGTAACATTACACAAATTATTTATTGAACACTAATGATAGATCTGCTATTACTAAAAACTACTGGGAATTTTTTTAAGTTTGTTTGTTGTTTGTTTATTTATTTGTTTATTTATTTATTTATTTGAGAGTGGGGAGGGCAGAGAGAGAGACAGGGAGGGAGAGAGAGACAGACTCCCAAACAGATTCCACACTGTCAGCGCAAAGCCCACTGCAGGGCTCGAACTCACAAACTGCAAAATCATAACCAGAGCTGAAATCAAGAATCAGATGCTTAACCTACTAAGCCACCCACCCACCCCCATTTTTTTAATCCTTGCCTTTCTGCAGTGTTTTTGCTTTTCAAAGACTCCTCAGAAGTACCATCTTATTGGAATTATCACTATACATCAAGGTGGTATGGATATGATTATCTCTAATAAATTAAAACCCAAGATATGTTACATTTAGAATTATAAGAGAAAAAATAATCATGAAATGCTTCCAATGAAAGTATTTAATTGTCAAATCAGATTTGTTGCTTTTAATTATCATTCTTCTCTCCTTGATGGGAGACCAGGATAGAAACCATTTCCTGTCTTCCCAGTGAGTATTCTTTTTGAAGGATATAGGATTCATGGGGTCTAAAAAAAAAAAATGCATCTTTACAGTATTGATATTTAGAATAGAGCTCTTTAATGCCCAGAAAGATTGAGTCCATTTTAGGGTTAAAAAATAGGACTGTATTATCAATATCATTGATACTACATAGAGTTGAGCTACTGTCTCTCCACCAGGCAGAACTGACATAGAAAATGACCCTGGAGCTTAAAAGGAATCTTTCACAGTGTCATCTGATCACTGTCTTCTGCAGTCATGGGCATAAAGCAGTAGATGGCCACTGGGTCTTCCTCCAGTATGTAAAGATGCTCCTCAATAAAGTAGGTATCAGCTGCTTGGATGCACACATGAGATGCACTTTGCAAAACTCCAATTAGAGGGCCTGAAATGAAACCATATCTAGTTGCTGCCACTTATTTCTGATGTAGAAATACTTTCTGGTAATGATGATAACCAAAAAGTTAGCAGCACCACAACCAAAATACTGATTCCAGCATAGAGTCCCTTAGTGCAGATCATTCATGAATTTTGTGCCAGACACTTGAGTTTGATCGTTTTGCCAAAGGCTATTTGAAAAACTCAGTCACCCTGCCATTCCCATTTGTTGGACTGCAATCCTGAGCTGATGGAGTTCTTCTTGTTTCCCCCAGTGTCTTCGGCAGGGTTTCTGGCGTCTCTGTTGAGGAAGGTGGTGTAGCTGCTGGTTTGTAATTTTCTAAGGGAGCTGGCATTACAGGAGCAGAGATAGATACCCTAGGTGACACTGGAGCACTGATGTTCCTAGCTGGCCTAAGTTTGTGTTTCATATCATAAACCACCAATGATAGGATGTGCTTCATATCATAAACCACCTCTTGTTGTTCAATATGGCAACGATGCAGGCCACTGTCTACTTTGGCCTTATTCTCCCATGTGTCACAGGCACACTCCCTCTGCCTTATAATGCCTATGCTTCTGAAAGTGACATGGGATCATGATATCAGCAGGTTAAGAGAGAGATTCTCAGCTTTTTGTTTACCATCTGTCCTCGTGGTCTTTGTTAAAAAAATGATTTTTAAAAATCACTATGTGTGATTCTTTGTGTTTCACAATTAAAATTGATAGCCTGCGGTGACTGTCAAGTTGCACACAAATCCTGGTCTCATTTTATATTAGTTGTGTGGCTTGTGTTGTTTTCCTTCTGAAACTTCATATATTAACAGCAGATAATAATGGCATTTTCTTGGTAAAGTTGTGAGAAAAACATGTTACTGTATATAGAAGAGTGAAAAAATGTTTGAAGCATATAAGTGGAAATTATAAATTATAATTTACATTTAAAACAAAAATATTACCATAATTAGTAGTAATCGTGTCATTGTCTTCTAGACTTGCAAGTTTATCCCACATCCTCATTTATGTTGTATGCCATGCTGTTTGTTACATGACAAAATGTGTCATTACTTTATTATCTCTATCATTGTTTTATGATAGATTCTTACAATGCTGCTAGTGTCATTTAATTTCTATCAAACTTCATTCGTTTCTATTTTGGAGCACTTTGAGAAGCATTAAACTCTTTTACACAAATGCTTAAGTGAGTCATTAAATAATATTGTTATTGTTGCAATTTATAGACAACATAATGCTGTAACGTGTTTATAAAATTTTGCCAAACTTCAATATAGAATTCTTTAGGCAAACACTAATATTTGACCTGGAAGTCAAGAGTTATATATTTAGGGTGAAGGTTATATCATTTTATATCTTGTGACTCAGGAATAAATAAAAATACATACATATCAAATTGTCATCCCTACTTTGGAATATGTGATTTAAAAGTGGTATATGAAGGGGGCGCCTGGGTGGCTCAGTCTGTTGAGTGTCCGACTTCAGCTCACATCATGATCTCGCAGTCTGTGAGTTCGAGCCCTGCATCGGGCTCTGTGCTGACAGCTCAGAGCCTGGAGCCTGCTTCAGATTCTGTGTCTCCCTCTCTCTCTGCCCCTCCCCCGCTCATGCTCTGTGTGTCTCTTTCTCTCTCTCTAAAATAAATAAACATTACATTTTTTTAAATGGTATATGAAGTAACCTATTTGAAAAAGTTAAAGTCTTCCACAGTCATATAATTTCCCAGAATCTGTATTCTGTTCTCTAAAGGATACTGTTTTCATATACCTCTTACTTATAGATAATTTCTTGTGACATGTGTTAATCATAAAAATCTTTAATATTTTCATTTTCCTATGTAAAAATACTTTCAGCTACCAAAAATATAGGAAAATAAATGACCAGTTCCAAGGCTCTGAGAATGTTTATAATTTTCAGTTTTGTATATTTGGAAATCATATCCAATTCTTATGTAAAATCAAACTTCCTAAATTTTGCTAAAAATATTATTTTAAAATCAATTTAAAAATATCAAGCAAAGATTGAGGCAGCTGCTGCTGGAGAAGCTGTCTCCCCATCAACAGAACATTAACAATTCCATCTTCTGTTCAAAAATAAAATTGGCTGTATAGAAGTGATTGCATTTGAAATTATTGGTATGTTTGAATGCAACTACCAAACCATGAAAAATGAGGCTTTCATTTGCTGTAAAAATAAATTAGGAAGGGATGCTTTGCTAACAAAGCCATTTGAGCACCACAGTTCATATGTATTCATGGTACTATTAACAGATGTCTTTGCTTATACTGTAAGCTGTTTTATGATGTTATGGAATTCAGCATTACTTTATATCTACAGTAAGCACAGGCAACATGTTCTAGGATATAATAAAAATGTATCAAATTAGAGATCATATGGAAAAGTATACAATAATCTTATAAAACTAATTTCTTCTTATGAAGTCATGTTTCCCACTGCACTTGTAGAGTATTGTTTAACAGCACTCTTTCCCTGTTAATATTTCAGTACATCACAGAAATATAAAACAGTATAGAATGTAAGACCTTCTGTTGGGAAAATGTTTTTGCTTCTATAATAAACATAATATAAAGTAAGTATTAAACGTGCTCTATGTTACTTGTTGACCCTAAAAATGATTTTCTTTTTTAAAGTTTTTTTGTTTGTATTCCAGTTAGTTAACATACAGTATATCAGTTGCAAGCATGCAGTATAGTAATTCAATTTGTATACAACACCCAAACTCATCACAGCAAGCACACTCCTTAATCCCCATCACCTGTTCCTCCATCCCTCCCCTGGGGTAACCATCAGTTTGCTCTCTGTAGTTAAGGGTCTTTTCTAAAAGGATTAATTTATCTATGATAATGACATGATGCTAGTCACCAGAACACTGTAAGATTTGCTAATAATCATCTATTGGTATCAACTTTCTAAGAAACATTTAAGAATTCATATGTAGTACCTTCAGTGAAGCAGTCCTGAATTTGAATATATACCCATACTTGTGAACATGCCCATTGGAAATAGAGTATATAGCTGAAAAAATTTCTACAACTGTTTGAGCTTAGGCAATTCCTTTCATCCTGAAAGGCAATTCCTTTCAACCCATTGTGAAATGGGACTGATAGCTACCTTGCATTGTTGTGAGAATTTAACTTTAAGAGAATTTAGATAAGGACTAAAACATGTCTAGTTCAATTTCCCATATGTACCACATTCTAAACATTGGTGATATATTCTATTCATTGTTTCGACATGTGTTCCTCTAAGGGGTGAAAAAAGACCTATAAATGATACTAGAAACCTTTAAAAATATGCAGCCTTGTGAAAATTAAAACCAAAATGATTGATTAAATATCCCTTTCTGTGCTTGCCTCAATATCTTATTATAAAAGCAGTAGTTGGTAATAATTATTCATTATTTAGAGTTCCTAGCCCATATTTCTCAAACTGTGAGCAAACCAAAAACACCCCAAAATTATGTAAACTTTAGGCATAGAAATCCAATTCTTGCCTCTTTCCCATTATTTTGCCTAAGATATGAATTTACTTTATATAAACTCAGACTACTTTCATTAAATGCTATCAGTAATATGTCACATTTTATTCACTAAATACTGTTGGAATCTTTTTCTCTTGTAGATATTTCACATAATACTATTCTTCATCTTGGAATTTGACATTCCTGTCTGTTGATAAAGTTTTAGGAAATGTATCTATGTGAATTCTGTCTCCATATATACAATAAGCCCTTTCTTATGTGCTTACACAGAAGTGTCATGGTTGGTGTTGTTAAGGACAGCTGGCAATACAGTATATGAGATACAGGAAATTCACATGATGTAATTATGCCGTGAGACAAAACATACAACCTGTAAGAGAAAGATCCTGAGTAATTAAGAACTGTAAATACGGGACTCCAAACCAGAAGAATATGTTATAAAATAACTTCAAAGAAAATGCAGAGGAATCTGACTTTAGGTGAAATATCCCAAGAGTACTTCTAAAATTTGATAAAATTGAACCTAAAATCTTACTATCATGAAAATTAAATTAAAATCTTTTTTTTTCAAAAAATACTTTTTATTCTTTTCAACAAAGCTTATTTTAATATAAAAATATGATTCAAAAATTTATAGATCAAAAGAAACTCCTGAATTGTTATAAGCCTGTTGTGATTTTAATTATAAAATTTATGCTTTTCTTTTTTTCTCACCCATTGACTATTGGATCTAAAAGTTTAAGCAGAAACATCTGGGTAACTATTATAAAAAAAGTACATATCACTTGGACATCTCATAGAATAAAGCTTGCAACTCTAAAAGCATTTTAAAATACTTAAAATTACTTTTTTATCTGACAAAGTCATATATTTTCAGAGCTGGAAAGAAACTTAGCCCTCTAACTGAACTTTCAAATTATACATATGAAAAATCTCAAGTGCAGGAAACAAATATTTTGCCCCATTCTGTGTTTGTAAGGTAGTGGTGGAATTATAATTAGAACTCACACCATCTCGGTCAGTCTAGAATATTTACATTGCATTTTATTCATCAATCAATAAGATTTTAATTTTTAGTAATAAAAGTATTAATAAGACACACATAATAAATTTGGAATGTAGTTAGTGTATTTCTTGCACTACGTTAAATATCTAATAGTCTAGTGCAACTCATTTTACTTTATATCATACTTCTTAATATTTCTTAATGATACATTTATTTTATCATTCAAAACCCCAAAACAATTATATATAAGTAAACCAAGCTCAGTTTAATTTGGCACTGCATATTAAAATATTTAAAATTAAAAAGTAGAAATTTTAATCTATTTTCCTTTCTTTATAAATATTACCTCAACAATAACAACAATACCCACAAGCATTCACAACAGCCCATTGTGTTTTATGATGAAGTTAAGGTGTCTAATGCAGGTATTTATTTTTTAATCTTATTCTTTTTATATACATGTTTGTATATGCCTTATGATGTAGCAGGTGAATACATTTCCATATTATGTAAGTTCAGTTATTTACTTATTCATACATCCAGTAATTATTTATGAATGTGTAAGCACTCTTCTGTGCACTTAGAATCTACTAGTGAAAAGAACTTCAAACGATCTCTGCATTCAACATTCTGGAAAGGCAGGAATGAAAATAGTATTATAAATAATACAGTATATTATAAATACGAAATCATTTGTTATATAACAAAGTATAAGGTTATAAATGTCATGGAAAAATTAGGGTAAATAGCATCAAATGAGTTGGGGAGATTAAAATCCAAAGTAGCTGGTATTTGAGTGGTATTTGAGTAGAAATATCAAGGAGGTGAAATTGGAGAAAGTTATATGGAGGAAGAACATTCCAGATGGAGGCAACAGACAGAACAAAGATTATATGGCAGGTTAATGCCTGGTGTGTTCTAGAATCAGCAAAACCCAACATTGCTATAGCAGAGGGAATCTGTAAGAGAGGAAGGAGATAAGGTTAGAGATGGGTTAGAGGTAGGTAGTATTCAACCATGTGGATTTGGCCTTTGTCCTAAAGAAAATGGGAAACCATGGGGGAATTTGGAACAGATGTGGAATGATTCGCATGTTATAAGAATAATTCTTGTTAGGAGTATGAAGAATAAGATGGAATCTGAAACATCAGTTAAAAGGCTACTGATGTAAATCCATATGGCATAGAGTGAGGTATCACAGTTAAGGTGATTGAACTGTGACCTTGAAAACAATTCATATAGGGGTGCCTGGCTGGCTCAGGCCATGGAGCATGAGACTCTTCATGTTGGGGTTGTGAGTTCAAGTCTCACATTGGGTGTACAGATTACTTAAAAATATTTTTTAAAAAAGAAAACAATTTATGTGTTGGGGGTAGCAAATGATTTCAAGCTTTCAACTGAACAACTGGAAGGAAGGGTGAAGTTAGCATTGATTATGAAGGGGTAAACTGAAGACTGGGTGAGGATGAGGTCAGGATGGAATAACATAAGAAATTCAGCTTTATACATGTTAATTTTGAGATGTTAATTGTACCCCCATGTTTCTATGCTAAGTATGTTTTGTGATATAAAATTTCAGAAGTCAGGACATAGGCTAGGGCTTAAAGATACAAGTTTGGGGAACTCAATATATAGATGATATTTAAATACAAGAGGCAGGATGAAATCCCCAGAGGAGAGGGTAAAGAAAGAGATAAAGAAAGGAACGAATACTAAATCTTGGAATTTTCCAATCATAACAGGTTGGAGAGAAATTGAAAAGATGAGATGGGAGAACAGTGTGGGGTGCTGGAATAAAATGGGAAAAGTGTAGGGGCTCCTGGGTGGCTCACTCGGTTGGGCGTCCGACTTCGGCTCAGGTCATGATCTCGCGGTCTGTGAGTTCGAGCCCCGCATCGGGCTCTGGGCTGACAGCTCAGAGCCTGGAGCCTGTTTCGGATTCTGTGTCTCTCTCTCTCTCTGACCCTCCCCTGCTCATGCTCTGTCTCTCTCTGTCTCAAAAATAAATAAAAAATGTTAAAAAAAATTTAAAAAAAATAAAATGGGAAAAGTGTGTAAAATGAGTGGGGTGAATTTATGTGACATATAATGGTCTTTAATGACCGTGACAATAACAGTTTGGGTGAAGCCATGTGGATAAAGGTGGATTAGACCAGAGAATGTAAAAAGAAGTATTGGAAACAGAAGGTAGAGCCAGTTCTTTCAAGGATTTTTAATGGAGTGGGGAGCAGAGTGGTATCTAGAAGATAAATGAAATCAGGTAAATGATTATTATTAAAATGGTGGAACCAACATGTATTTATGTGCTAATAATGGAAATGATTCAGTTGAGGAAAATAAATGATGTAGAACAGTAATGGGATATTTGTGAGACTGATGACCCTCAGTAAAATAAAAATAATGAATTGATATATATCTTTGAAAGGACCTGACTGAGATAGTAACATAAACAGTTAACATATTGTAGCAGATCTGGAAGCAGAAAATAAAGTTCTGGAAACTAGTAGGTGAGTCATTGAGTGCTTAGAACATGTGGAGTTCCCTTGTAATTACTCCATTTCCTCAGTGAAGTAGGAGCAACAGGGTAACTTAAGAAGGTGCACAGAGAGAGGTGCCTGGGTGGCCTAGTCAGTTATGCATCTGACTTCTGATGTCAGCTCAAGTCTAGATATCAGGGTCTTGTTCAAGCCCCACAATGGGCTCCGCACTAGGTATGGAGTCTACTTAAGGTTTAAAAAAAGAGGGGTGGTGACCCTAGTGGCTCAGTCGGTTAAGCATTCGACTTCGCTTAGGTCATGACGTCATGGTTGCTGGGTTTGAGCCACATGTCAGGCTGTGTGTTGACAGCTCAGAGCCTAGACCCTGCTTCGGATTCTGTGTCTCCCTCTCTCTCTCTGCCCCTCCACCACTCATGCTCTGTCTCTCAAATATAAATAAACGTTAAAAAAAAATTAAAAACAAAAAGAAAGCAGGTGCACAGAGAAAAGAGTACAAGTTTGAAGAGACAGAATGGGTGAAGTAGTTGTCAAGAAGGGTAGAGTAAAAAGCAAAGGAATCAGTTAAATTGGTCAATAGCAGTACAAAATTAATAGTGATTAATTTAAAATATAACTTGTATGCTTAATCCTCTTTATTTAGGGTTTTCCTTCAAAAGTGTTAAACAGTACCACATATTTGGCAATTACCAACCTAAATCATCTAGCATTTGCTTTCTCTTATGTTAAGTGTCTTTCATAGCATCTGTCATTTCAGTTGATTTTTTTTTTTTTTAATTTTTTTTTCAACGTTTTTTATTTATTTTTGGGACAGAGAGAGAGACAGAGCATGAACGGGGGAGGGGCAGAGAGAGAGGGAGACACAGAATCGGAAACAGGCTCCAGGCTCCGAGCCATCAGCCCAGAGCCTGACGCGGGGCTCGAACTCACGGACCGCGAGATCGTGACCTGGCTGAAGTCGGACGCTTAACCGACTGCGCCACCCAGGCGCCCCAACAGTTGATTTTTAATATACAGTAAAGATCCCCCTTCCTTTCTTGAGAAAGGAAAAATCTCCAAATGTAACTAATTAATTCCTGTCAATATTTAAGACACAAGTGCAGGCTAATAGAAAGCTCACACAAATGCTACAACTTAACTGATGGAAACATTTCAACCAATGCCTAGTGACAGTAATTTTATATTTCATAAAAATTAAATTATTTCTAGATTTGAAAATAAAGATTAAAAAAATATAAAATAATTCTAGAAGTAACATGTAGTATAATATTATTTTGAAATAGCCTAAATTTATGTTAGTGTTTAACTTTTGTTATTTTAATTATTGCTGAATAAATTTCCATCACCCAAGCTATCAAAAGTGTTTATCAGGATCATATCTACCATGATTTTGTGTTTCCTCCATACAACTCTACCTCACCCTATACATACATATTTTCTTTACTAATTGAATATGATTAATTTCATCAGAGGAAAATATTTATCATTTAAGTATAAAAATTCTAAATCTTTAGATCTTGCTAGTGCTATGAGAAGCTATATTTGAAGAACATTGTCATTTACTCTTTATTAAGCAATATATTTGACAATCTGTGTTTCAGTCACTACAGTAATTAGAGAAAAAGAGGCTGTTCAATTATTAATGATTTTTAGAAGGAACAGCAACATTTTTTATTATTTGAAATACTAATAATATCAATTACTGGTAGGAAAAAAATCCAATGTGTTTCTAATGAGTTTTAATCAATAAACGTACATTTTAGTCAACAAAGTAAAATACTTTTCTTACAAGATACTTTTTCTTATAAAGTAAATTTAATAAGATACCCAAAGTTGCTAAATAATTACTTAATAAGACTAATTTATGAACTATATTTTTAAATGCTATTAGAAAATATAGACATATTGGGGCACCTGGGTAGCTCAGTTGGGTAAGCATCTTACTTCAGCTCAGATCATGATCTCATGGCTTGTGAGTTCTAGCCCATGTCAGTCTCTGTGCTGATAGCTCAGAGCCTGGAGCCTGCTTCAGATTCTGTGTCTCCCTCTTTCTCTGTCCCTCCCTTGCTCGCACTCTGTGTCTGCCTCTCTCTCAAAATAAATAAACATTAAAAATTTTTTTAAAATATATAGACTTATTAAAAAGGAAAATATTAAATGCAAGCTATTTTGCTTCATGCTAATGGATGCTATGGCCTTTTAAAATTTATATAGAATACACGAAGTCTATTATATGAATGTATACAGTTAAGAGAATTAAATATCTGATCATATAATAAAATCTGTATTACTAATATAGTACCTAGGAAATTGATCTTTCTATTCCTACCAATCAACTTTCAATTTGTCTGACTTTTCAATTTTTACATATTCCTTGCCTATATATAGTCTAAGAACATCTCTCTTCTTACTATTTGCACCAAAAATAAATGTAGCAAATTTTATTTGGAATTTTTCTAGAGAATGAAATGACGTAACATTTTTAACATCCTTAGGGTCAATTTGCAGTTATAAAGTCCTTAAAAATCACGTTAGTTAACACACTTTCATGCTAAAAACACTCAACAAACCAGGAATCGAAGGAATATACCATGACATAATAGCCCATAGAAGAAAAACCCTTAGCTGATAGTTTAGTTTACTCATTGGTGAGATTGAAAGCTTTTCCTTTAAGATCAGGCACAAGACAAGGAACACCACTTTTACCACTTCTATTCAAGATGATACTAGAAGTTCTCCACAGACCAATTAAGTAAGAAAAAGAAATAAAAGTCAGCTAAATTGGAAAAGAAGAAATAATTTTTTCTCTATTTGCACATGACATAATCTTATATGTAGAAAATCTTAAAGATCCTACAAAAAAATGTTAGAAGTAATAAATGAATTTAGCAGTCAAAGGATATAAAACACACCATACTTCCATTTTATATACTAGTGAAAAATCCCAAAAGGAAATTACAAAAAAAAAATATTTACAACAACATTGAAAAGAATAACTGCTTAGAAATCAACCTAACCAAGGAGATGAAAAGGATTTTATGTTAAAACCTACATTATATAGCTGGAAGAGGCTAAAGATGACACAAATAAATTGAAAGACACCCTGTTTTCATGGATTAAAAATAATACTGTTAAGATGTCAATATTATACAAAGGAACCTGCAGAGTCAATGCAATTCATTTTTTTTATTAATATAATTTAGTGTCAAATTGGCTAACATACAGTGTATACAGTGTGCTCTTCATTTTGGGGGTAGATTCCTGTGATTCATCACTTACATACAACACCCAGTGCTCATCACAACAAGTGCCCTGCTCAATGCCCATCACCCATTTTCCCCTTTCCCTCATTCCCCATCAACCCTCAGTTTGCTCTCTGTATTTAAGAGTCCCTTATGGTTTGCCTCCCTCCCTCAGTTTGTAACTATTTTTCCCCCTTCTCTTCCTCCATGGTCTTCTGTTAAGTTTCTCAAGTTCTGCATATGAGTGAAAACATATGACATCTGTCTTTCTCTGACTGTCTTATTTCACTTAGCATAATACCCTCCAGTTCCATCCATCCATGTTGCTGCAAATGGCCAATAAATGAAGCAACAGAAAGAGAAATAAAGAAATCGATCCCATTTACAATTGCACCAAGAAGCATAAAATACCTAGGAGTAAACCTAACCAAAGATGTAACATATCTGTTTGCTGAAAACTAGAGTCAATGAAATTCCTATCAAAATACTGTTGAGAGTTTAAACTACTCCATGATTTTTCTTCCTCAGAATTCATTTTATGGGCTAACTGGCTGGTTGAATGAACACTAGCCCGTCTCCCAAGTGCATGCCCTCGATAACATCCTGGAGAGTCACAAGAAAGTTTAAGTTCCTGGTATGTCTCCCCCAATACCCCTGATTATAATCTCTTCTGCCTTAGCTCCTTTCTACCTATGTGTCTTTTAAATAAGACCCCTGCTTATTTTACCAACCCCCCATTATTTTGGGTTTGAATTGACCAATCCAGCCTTAGCCCAGGAAACCCTAAAAACACTGCCCCCTGTGAACACTAATAAAAACACATTCCCCAGGTCCTACCCCTCACACTCTGCCTTTACTTCCCCATGCAGTGGACTCAAGACATGCTGTGTACCTATGCATAATAAACTTCTCTATTTCACCTTCCCTTGAGGTCTTTGTTGAGCTTTGTTGATCTTTCACCTAGGGCTCTATTTAACACGTTAATTTAACAAAATCATTACAAATCATAATAATGTTTCAAGTAGAAAAAAAATCCATTCAAAAATTCATATGGAATCTTAAGGGACCTCAAATAACCAAAACAAGTCTTGACAAAGAACAAAGTTGGAAGTCTTAACACTTTCTAACTTCAAAATTTACACTGTTTTGATTTCTACATTGTTGTGGTATTACTGACATAAACACAGACATATACACCATTAGAGTAGAATAGACAGGTGAGAAATAAACCCTCATACATATGGGTGAATGGTTTTGACAAGGGTGCAAAGACCATCCAACAATGAAAAGACAATGTTTTCAAAAATGATTGTAGGAAAACTGCATGTCTACAGGCCAAGAAATAAACTTGGACTCTTCAACACATTAAAAAATATAGCTGAAATTCATTGATTACAATGCAAGAACTAAAATTATAAAACTCTTTTTTTTTTTTTTTAATTTTTTTTCAACGTTTTTTATTTATTTTTGGGACAGAGAGAGACAGAGCATGAACGGGGGAGGGGCAGAAAGAGAGGGAGACACAGAATCGGAAGCAGGCTCCAGGCTCCGAGCCATCAGCCCAGAGCCTGATGCGGGGCTCGAACTCACGGACCGTGAGATCGTGACCTGGCTGAAGTCGGACGCTTAACCGACTGCGCCACCCAGGCGCCCCTAAAATTATAAAACTCTTAGAAAATAGGAAAAGCTTCATAGCATTTGGTTTTGGAAATGACAGCATTGGTAATGCTAAAGTATGAGCAACCAAACAAACAAATAAATTGCACCACATTAAAATTAAAAACTCATGAATCAAAGAACACAATCAATAGAATAAAAGGACAGCCCACAGAGTAGACGGAAATATTTGCAAATTATACATCTGATAAAAGATTATCAAAATGAGATAAAAAAAAAAAAACAACTTCCTATAACTCAATAGCAACAACCCAATTAAAAAGTGAGCAAGGGACTTTATTTTTGGTTTGAATTGACGAATCTAGTCTTAGCCTGGGAACCCAGGAAACACTCCCTCTGGGATCACTAATAAATTTGGTATATAGATAAAATATTTTATGCTTTGTTTCTTTTCTATAGTATTTAAATAGAAACATTTGTGTTTCATAATGGAAAGATACAATCAAAGTTGTATAGTTAAAATTGGAGTCTTCCATGGAAATAGTAGAATTATCATGTATCACTAAACTAAGATTCATTTCTAGTATTCAATATAATTACAAAAGTTAAGAGTTACCACCCTCATGTACTCCCTCTATTGTAATATTAAAAAAATCTTGATTCCATTAAAAATAATGGCAATAACATTAACTAACAATGAAGTTTTTACCATATGTCAGGCACTGTATGTACTCATTTAATCTTCACAACAACCACAGGAGGTAGGTATTATTACTATCCTCATTTGCAGATAAGAAAATTGAATCTCATATATAACTTGTCCTAGGAATGAATGGAGCTGAAATTTGAATTCAATAATGTACTTCCTGATTTATCATTACTGTCTTACCTTTATCCTAGGACTATCCTCTGATATGACCTCTTCTAGTTACATGCAAGAGTTTGTTCAGTAAGAGGTTATATTAGATGTTTAATAGAACATATGTATCTTGCAAATGTCATTTTTATGTAGCTATGTTTTGTACTAGTGATAAAATCAATGTTTGTAGATATCAACTGCTTATCAGAATTCACTTGCTTTCTTTCAGAAACTACTGATATTGAGTCTTTTGGCTTTCAATTCAGAGGAGACCCAGGTGCAGCTCTCTTTAGTCCTCCAGAATCATGCAACACCATCCGCCTCTACCATGTCACCTAAGTTTGACCCCAGTGAGATCAAAGTCCTGTACCTGAGGTTCCCCGTTGGGGAAGTTGGTGCGTGTCTGCCCTGGCCCAGAAGATCAACCCCTGAGTCTGTTTCCAAAAAAGGTTGGTGATGACTTTACCAAGGCAAACGGTGATTAGAAGGTCTGAGAATTACAGTGAAACTAACCATTCAGAGCAGACAGGTCCAGATTGAAGTGGGACCTTCTGCTTCTGCCCTGATCAAAGCCTTTAAGGAACCACCAAGAGACAGAAAGAAGCAGAAAAACATTAAGCACAGTGGAAGTATCACTTTTGATGATATTGTCAACATTGCCCAATCAAATGTGGCACCAATCTTTAGCCAGAGGAGGGAACCATTAAAGAGATCCTGGGGACTTCCCAGTCTGTGGGCTCCAATGTTGATGGCTGCCACCCACATGACATCATAGATGACATCAGTAGTGGTGCAGTAGAATGCCCAGCTAGTTAAGAACTACAAAGGAAGGGGCGCCTGGGTGGCGCAGTCGGTTAAGCGTCCGACTTCAGCCAGGTCACGATCTCGCGGTCTGTGAGTTCGAGCCCCGCGTCAGGCTCTGGGCTGATGGCTCGGAGCCTGGAGCCTGTTTCCGATTCTGTGTCTCCCTCTCTCTCTGCCCCTCCCCCGTTCATGCTCTGTCTCTCTCTGTCCCAAAAATAAATAAAAAACGTTGAAAAAAAAATTTTAAAAAAAAGAACTACAAAGGAAAATATTTCAATAAAGGATCATTTGACAAACTCCCCATTGATATTATATCATATTAAAAAAATAATTCTCCAAAGATTAAAATGTTTCTAAAAGACCAAATTAGTAACATATGTTGCAATCCTGAATCACAGTTGCCCAATGGCATTTTATTTGCAAATACCAACTTTAACCAACTTGTCAGTGTTATTATTTTAATAGAGAGTGAATTTTATTGATGAACGTAGAATTCTTTAATCCCACACATAATTAGGTCATTCTGGTACATTCTACAGATCGTCAAAAATTATAAAATAACAGGTCTTCAGATATTCCCTTGTCTGTTATTTTGAAAGTAACTAAAATATATTTAAATAAAGTAACTAGGATCTCAAACACTTTCTCTTAGAAATAATGCATATACCAATTTATTTCCTAATTTGGAAAAATAATTCCTATCTTTATTTTTCTAGTTTATAGATATTCTGCTCTAGAAGTCTGGAATTCTAGTTGAAAACAAAATATACAGGAAGGACATGTAATCTGTAGAATCTTTTATTCACTCATTTATCATGACAGATTGGATAAGATACATGGGATACAATATTTATAAAAATTAATATTGAAATTTAATTTTGCTTTTATCTTTCTGACAATTAAAGACAAACATGGCTAGCAACATAATTTGTACTACCCATAAGTAAAAGAGCACACTGCTTTGTATATCATACTTTGAGTTTACATTTTTACCATGAGTCTTCCATCATAGTACAGAAAAAGGTAAGTGATTAATGGTATAAGCCATCAGACTTCCAGCTGAGATAAGCTTATCTGTAGGAGTAACACGAACACATTAAAGGTAACTGAGCAAAGAATTTTAAGGAGATAAATTTTTAGATATTCAACTTTCATATACATTGCATTCTGCTACAATGCATGCTTCTAAAACAACTTAGTGATTGGAAAACAGGAAAATTATGTACAATATAATTGACATGTTGGAGTATGAACTATTTTCTGCAGTAAAGGCAGCCAGAATATCATTAATAGAATTATAATCTTCAGCAAGAAAGGAACAAGCATGGATATTGCCCAGGGAAAAATGCTACTGGCTTTACATTTTTGTTGTTGTTTTAATGATAAAGGAAATACTTGCAGATTGTTCTTTCATGAAGATGTAAATCCTGAGCCTTATACAGTTCTAGGTTCCTGGCATGTTTTACCTCCCCCTAATGCTTAGAGGTCCAGTTCCATCTGCCTTATCATAGGGTCAACAAGCCAGTATTTTCACTTTATTTTCATTTTTGGGGGTGTAATCTTATTAGCACTACAGGAAAGTCTAGAGCCATAATAAGCTGCCTGCCTTCACTAATGAAGTTACTTCTCAATGTCCCAAGGATTTTGTTGTCGCATGTGTGCATTCCTGTTATAGAATTACACTAGTTTCGAGTGCACTAGCTCAACCTTATTTCTCTAATTAGCCCTGAGGATTTTAAGATTTTTCAAAATTCAAGGTCTACATGGAATGCATATATTCTGTCATAGCAAAAATCCCTGTGCTTATGGTACCCAAATTGGTCTGCATCTCAGCATCAAGGTGGTCTGGAAGATTTGATGCTTCCCTTTTCCCAATCCTGATGTCATCACTTAAGGGAAAGGCATACCTCCCATCCATCTTGTATTCATTATTGTTTTTCAATGACATTAAAACACATTTAGAAAAAAATAAACAAACACATATTTGAAACAGACTTGCAATTGTCTGAAATATTGGTGACAGGGATAGTACTTACCAATCCTTAGTAAATGACATTACAGAAGACATTACTGAGCAGGTTGTGGCAATGATAGAAGGTATTCCTTATAGATTGTTAAATCCACAGGTTCTTCTTATAAGGCCAGGTAATAATTTTTGCTGTTAGAGCCAATGAATGGATCTCACTGATAAAATTGTTGTTTAAACACTTGACTAGAAATGAAAGCAGGGGAGAAATCTTCATTTTTGAGTAATTGTATTCCATTTTGTTGTTTGTTGTTGTTTTTTTATTTTTTTTTAATGTTTATTTTTAAGAGAGAGAGAGAGAGAGAGAGAGAGAGAGAGACAGAGTGTGAGCCAGGGATGCGCAGAGAGAGAGAGGGAGACACAGAACCTGAAGCAGGCTCCAGGCTCTGAGCTGTCAGCACAGAGCCCAATGTGAGGCTCAAACCCACTAACCGTGAGATCATGACCTGAGCAGAAGTCAGTTGCTTAACCGACTGAGCCACCAAGGCGCCCCAACTGTATTCTATTTTGTATTAGTGTCCAGGCAGGGGTCAGAAAACACAACAAAATGAAAAACAACAAAAGCTTAAGGTGAAAATTAACTAGTAAAAGGGAATTGCGATGCAAAGAAGTAAAGAAAATTTTAAGGAATAAGAAAACAATAAATGTCATCAACAGCCACTACCCAGGGCAGATGGAGAGTAAAGAAAAAAAAAAAAAATAGGTTAAACACAGAAGGAACCCCACCAAGCCTAACAATCAGACCCCACTGAAGAGTGAGGGGGTGGGGTCACTGGATGGTGATGAAGTTTTACAGTGGGGTGCTGGCAGGGATGTCTGGAGTGTGGGCAGCACTGGACCACCTGCACGCTTTTGGCCAGGCATCTGCCTACAGCCAGTGATCTTGCTGTGAAACCTCCTGCTTGGTTACTGCCAAATGTATTTGTATTAAGCAAGGACAGTCTGAGAAAACCTGAGGGGAGGGGAATATGCTGAAAATTACTCTGAAAACCTGGCAGGAAAATTTAGGCTGAATGAGGAAATACTCAACTGTCCTGGTACGTGAGAGCACTGAGTACAAAAAAGGGCTAGGAAGCACATAGGATTTATATGAAATATATTTAATGGGAACTTTTTTTTCCCTTTATGATATGAAAGTAGTTTACTTAATGGTTTGATTACACTTTTCGTCTCTGAAAAACCAGTACAGGTATAATTTTATAAAACCCATTTATAATTTTTAGGATCCATGAATACACTATCTATTCATACTACAAGGAATGGTGCTGTTCTTTCTAGAGCAATGTTTCTTCAACTGTCCCTCTATATTTTTATATGTGAATATGTTTGTGTGTAGGTATACACATATTTTAAAGGTTCTGAGATGATCTTTAAAAAATAAAAATATATATTCACCAAATTCTTAAATAATTATGATTGTAAATAATTAATTATGCAAGATTAAACTTTACAGTTCCCATCCTGTTGCTCCCATCAGTTACCAGTATGAAAACAGCCAGGTGTGTAGCACCAGGCGAGAGATTTGAAAATTCATCTCTGAAGAAATTAGCCTAAAAAGATTCAAACAAGCAAGCAAACAAACATTAATCACAACAAAACTACAGACATAAGCAATTTGAGATTCCATGGTAGAACTTTATTCTGAAGTCCTTCATTCAAAAGCACCCTCATCAAACACATATGTAGAGTCTCAATAAGCTTTTTAGTATCTCACTTTAAATCATGATTCGATAGCCAAAGATCACTAGACATTTCATGAAAGCTTATAATAATGTTGAGATTATCTCCCAGAAAATAGGAAAAAAGGCAGAGATAGAAAATAGAAAAGCAAAATGGGATATTATAGTACGGTGTCCAGTTTTCAAGTGATGTGTATTTTAGTAAAAGTGAACAGGAAAAAACAAGTGGAAGAAGATTATAAAAAAGAAAAAGAAATATTTCCAAATAATGAAGATGTGTGTCCGGACAAAAAGATCCCAACAACTGCTTATCATCACAAATGAAGATAAAATGATTCTATCACAAGCTGTTCTAAAATTTGAGAACAAAGAGAACTTTTTTTATCCTAAAAGTAGCAAAGAAGAAAAACAAAACAAAGGAAAAAAACAAAACAAAGCAAAAACAACCAAAAAAAAAAAAACAAAACCCGAAAGAAACAAAAAACAAAGGAGTCCACATATCACAGAGGAGAAATAAGATTGTTACTATACTATTCAAGAGTATCACTGAGACACAGTATATGGTTGTTCATGCCTTCAGAGACTGAGAAGTATTGATTGCTGATCTGAAACTTTATATCCAAGTGTGCACCAGGGTCAAGACGACAATTAAAATCTATTTCTTGCATGCAACACCTCACAGATATCTTATTTTGCAGGAGAGTTCTTCACAAAACTACTGCAGGGTAAGTAGCCTGCAAAAGAAAGAATAAGTTATAAATGGTCAAAACATAAGACTCTGGAAACTGGGAATGCAACACCGGAGAGGGGTGGAGGACAGAAGGCAGATGGGGTAAAGCGATATTCTAGATCTATAGCTACGCAGTTGGCTAGCAGTCATCCAGTACAGATTGGAGTTACTTCAGAAGAAGGATTAGGAAACAAATAGATTATTTGATTTCTTTAACTGTAGTGAGAAGGATTTTGCAGTTCCTTCTAATATATTGAGACAATAATGGAAGGTGAACCGCTGGTGGGTTGGGCAGGATTAGATAACTATATCCTCAGAACACAATAGTAAATAAATAGGTCATTTATGAGAGACGTATCAATAATGACGATATATACATATTATTGAGCAACTTGCTGGTGAATACCAGAATAAGCCAGTCAATAATTTAAATGAGTTCACATCTGTGGCAGTTTGCCTCAGTAAGCTGGGACTTGAAGTAGTCTGGCTAGTGGATTTTGTTATTATAATAATAATTATTATTATTACTACCTTAGTATCATTTGATTTTAAGACATGCATCACTTAGATAAAATCATCATTTATTTTTTAGTGTTAAGTGGGTAGTGAGAAAGTAATATATCTCTTATGATATGTTACTTTCATAAGACACTTTTGTAAGTTAGCAGTTTAGAAGGAGCAGAGTAACTAGGGGTAATGGGTTCAGGATTGCCTTGCCAATGCAGATGTTTTCATGATACATTTGTATCACGAGAGTAAAATTCAGTGAATGAATTTGAATTGATGATTTGAGTGAAAGAAGACATAAATGATGGAGCTACATTCTGGAAGAAATGGAAGAAAGTGGGCTCAAAAGTCATGGGTAGAGGAGTTCTACCCTATAATAGTAACCACAAATGAAAAAATAAAAATTATATTGAAAAACCCCCCAAAATGTGTGACAGCTTAATTCTGCATCAGTGATAATAATCAGGTGATACATGCATGTATCTCAACCTCCTGACATGAAGTTGACATACCTGTTTCAATGCCTCTGAAATCATAATATTGTTATTCTTTCTAATTCTATCATATATGTTTAATTTCCTTTCACTTCTTAATTTTTCTGAAGTGTCAATGTAGTAAATAATGAACCCACACGATTTACCAAGTTATAGCAAGTTAAACATAACTACATAGGTTAAACATAGCTACTAATAAGGTACATGATGTGTTCAATCAGCTACTGCTTTGTCTCCAATTCATTTGTTATGTAAATTGTGTCCACCTTCTTTTGATGAATGGACACCTTCATAAGTGTACAGGTGGAAAAGACATGCTAAATCAGAACTACTTGACAGAAATAAGGCCAAAATTATTTTGTACAGTAAGTAAAATTTGCTTTCATTGCAAATAAACTAAATGTTACCTTACTGTGATACAATATTTGTTATTGGCTTGCCAGTCCACTTCAGTATTTAAGAAGGACTCTTTCCAAATCCTCTCTCTCTCGCACAATATGCTGCATTAGCTATTCAATTAAAGAATGAATGTGCTGTCGGTTTCACTTTTAATAAGTGGTTTTAGTTTCTTGGATACTCATTAACCTGTGCCACTGTTACAAATATTAATAACAGAGAGTCACATTTGGAATCCAAATTCTGGCATTTGCCAGGCAATGACTCTTGGCTTAAGATTTACATCCTCAAAAGAAAACTAAAACCATATGTATAAGCCACTTGGTTCAAGAGTAGTTGGACCTGGAAATCAGGAGTCTCCGTTCTATCTATGCAGGAAGAGCCTGCCTTACGAAGCTGAACTATTTGTCTGGCAAAGTCAAGTCAGTATCCTCATGGGGAAGTTAGAACCAACTCAACATTGTGCTTCCTGTGGAAAAGAGGCTGAGTTGGAACATCTGATAGCTAGCTATATGTCAATTTGCTGCATTGGAAACAGATGTTATTATTTCTTCTCCCTTCTCATTCTGAAGGAAATGAGAGATAAAGAACTGCCAGACATTTAAGACAGCCATCATTAGGCAAGAAGTGTTCTATCAGTTAGGTGATTTTGTTCTCCCAAAGTGACCTGCCGCCTGAGCAATCACCAAGGAAGGTGCCATCTATTCCTTTCCCACCTTGTTTAACACGAAGGCCAGGTTTCATTATTATGACTCATATGTGCACTCAGGACGTACCTCTCTGAGTGTGCATGCTTGTCTGCATGTGTGGGTACCGTTTTAGAAACTGTAAATGTTAGTAGAGATGTTCCAGTGGTAACTGAAAAATTAATTTTGGAGCACAGATAAGTGATCAGGTTCTTTTCATTTGAATTGTATGAATTCTCTGAACACTAGAAATACCCATTCATGACATAAACAGTTATATTGCACTTTTAATGCCCTTAGTTTTCGTTTATAACACTCTTAACTCTCTATTGCTATACATAAACACAGAAACTGATTATATTTTTTAAACAAGAAAAAATTTTAATTATCATTATTTATGTATATATATATATATAAATGTTTTTTTAAATTATTACTAAAAACAGTCTATCAAAAATGATACATTTAATACCATTCTCTAGACAAGGCCCCAGAACTGAATCACAAGAAGAAGAAACCTACTACTTTCAGTGAAACTGTTGCTTGAGAAGATAGCACTGTACTAACCATGAAGACATGGGAGTTGGACGTGATAAGTGTTCTTTACCACACCTCTCCCAAAGAAAAAGCCATGAGGAAAGTTCAGAAAGAAAAAAAAAAAAGTAAAATATCTGAATGTAGTATATTCAGTGTATTGAAAACAAAGAATTTAGCCAGGAAGTTAACTATGACAAAATCATAAAATATGGAAGCTAAATAGACATTTAATGCATAAATCAAATGTGCTTATATGGAAAAATGCTAGAATTGTCAAAATCTAACTGTTACTCCTTGGAGAAATCAAGAAAGTAAGTCACTACAATTACACGTGTCCTCATGACTTATTTCTGTAGCATAGCAAAGTCTATGTATCTTTAAACCATGAGTGGTGTATATAAAAGGAATATTTATCCCTAAGTTGTTATAATAATTAATACTTCAAGGGAAGGAAAAATATACTTTTAGTCATATGGTTAATAGTAATATGAGTTTAACAGAAAAGATGTAATGATGCTTTATATGAAGTTCATAAATGAATATAAATAATCAAATATGTTTTCAATTTAATCAGATATATGAGATTATTCAGGAAAGGAAAGGATAGAAAAGTTTAAAAACACTCTCATCCCCATAGTAGCAAAATAAGGGAAAATTAAATTAATTGTTGATCTTCATGACATTTTTAAAATTTAAAATAACAGCAAACTTCCTAAGTTTTTATCGCTTCCAAGTCTAAACTTATTTTCCTTTTGGTAAAGTAGATGAGTAGAAATCCTTCTAGGAGTGTTGACAGTTTCTATTACCATAGTTGTCAAATTTTCTCTATAAACACTTGGATAGTTTTTCAAAATTGGTATTCTAGAATACCAAGGAGGCAATGTTCTTGAGATTGTCTTAGGAGTAATGTAAGATGGCATTTAAAATAGAAAATTCAATGGACATCAATTTATGACTTAGAGCTGAAATTAAGATTTATTATCTTTGTGTGGGTAATATGAAAATAACTAAGTTCCAACCTGAGGAGCACATCATGTTTAAATAAAATAACAGTGTATAGATGGAACTTGTCATTCCAATGGATGGACTCTGTGAAAACTGTTCATAAAGTAAATTGAAATCTAAATATGTAGTCTAAACACAGATCATTTATTATTGAGAAAATGACTGTCAATTACTATGCAAGGCAGACAGAGGCTTCACCCATTTGCAGTGATATTGTACTGAAAGCAAGATTAAGAGTTGCACTTGTTCCCTTAGTTATAAAGTACCACAGAGAAATTACAGCAGAGATGTGGGCTGGATGTGAATTAAAGAGACACTATTCAGAAAGTCTCCATCATTCCTCAGAAGTCTTCTGTTGCCAAGCAAAATGAACAAGGACATCTGTACTTAGAGGAAAGCTCTTGTAATCCCACCCAGCCATTTGTCTCTTCCTTAAAGCTTCATGTGACTACACGAGACAATGAGGTTTTTCTCCTTTGCACGCTATATTCCACTTAAATGTGTTTGTCTCTTTCACCATCAGGGATAGTTTTGGGAAGAAAGTGCAGAAGAAAGACACATTGATGAAATTACTTTGGCACATATAACATCATCTAAAAGGCAACAGTTCCCATTCTTTCAAGAGCCCTTATCCTTTAAAATAGATAAACAACAATGTAACATCCCAAACATCAGATGAAAAATTTAGTAGAGCTTAGACTATTTTAATTTAAAAAAAAACATGTTATTTCTTTTGAAAGCCTATGTTAAAAGTTATTCTCAAAGTGCATCCTACTGCCTCACTGTAATTTAGAACACGTCTTCTGAATCACTCATTTTCACATAAGTAAAATAGAGAACTTTATTTAAACAAAGATGTTAAAAATCTTTTTATACAGAATGATGCTTGTTGAGGTAATAACTTGCTGAAATAATGTAAAATTTTTAAAAAAATTTTAATCTTTATTTATTTTTGAGAGAGAGAGAGAGAGAGACTGGGGGAGGGGCAGAGAGAGAGGGGTTCACAGAATTTGAAGCAGGCTCCAGGCTCTGAGCTGTCAGCACAGAGCCCCAGGTGGGGCTCCAACTCAGGAACCGCAAGTTCATGACCTGGGCCAAAGTCTGATGCTTAGCCAACAGAACCACCCAGGCACCCCAAAATCATATATATTTTTAAAAGACCTCTGTAAGTTGTAGAGAGCACTGAGATCTTCAAGAGAATTATAGAATGTTTAAAATTTTAAGGTATGGTGACTATGTTTAAGACAGTAGTCCTTGGGACACGTGGGTGGCTCGGTTGAGCGTCTGATTTCGTTCAGCTCAGGTCATGATCTCACAGTTTGTAAGTTCAAGCCCTGCACAGGCTCCTCACAGAGCCTGCTTAAGATCCTCTGTCTCTCTCTCTCTCTCTGTCCCTCCCCCTCTTGCACAGGTTTTGTCTCTCTCTCTCTCTCTCTCTCTCTCTCTCTCTCTCTCTCAAAAATAAGTAAACATTAAAAAAAAAAACAGTATTCCTTTAGCTGTAAGTTGACAGAAAAATACTAACTTGAATAAACCTCATATTATAAAAGTGGGTAAAAATCATCCCCAGTTGTTAGAGAAATACAGGTCCATCTCCTTGTATGTCCTATGATTAAGTGAGAGAAACAAGAATGAAGTAAAAATTAGAAAGTACATTTAACATAGTGCTAAAATATAGAATATAATGCTCATTGCTGGGCTATTTGTTCTCTCTCCTTCACCTTCTCTATCTCCCTCGCTTTTGTGTGGATTTAGCATTCTTTCTGAACTTAGCACCTCACTCACCTGCAGGAATCCTTCCCTTCATCATGAGACACCTGAATATCTCAGACATTTATGAAGTTCATAGCATATTATCACATCATTTTGTACTCTGTAGTATATTGAAATCTATATATCTCCACATATATACATGTGTATATGTCCATTGCTATATAGATTTATTCACTCTCCAAAAAGACTTATAAGGCCATGTTTTATCTCATTTAACCCCACTGTAGAATGTCACAAATGAATAATACATTTGCGCATACAAACAAAACAATCCATGAATTGACTATGTGATTATTTAACTCTCTAACAGAGTGACATGGCTGATATCAAAAAGAAGTGATAGAAATAATCTGTTTTTAGTAGAATTATTTTTGTTTTTATTGTATATAAATGCATCATCAGAGTGAGAATCAAATAAGAGAAATTGGCTTAAGCCCATTCTACAGCAAAGAATATTTTGTTTGCTATTAATAACAAAATTTTCCTTAGAATAAAACCATATTTATGGAAAACCTATAGCATGATTAGACTTATAATCCCCTCCATCTGTGTAGTTAACTTACTATACATTTATACACACTGAAAAATGGAAATAACTGTTAAAAACTGAGATACAGCAACAAATAAATAGTAACAAGTATGGCAGATATTAATGTAACTGTATCAGTAATCTCATCGGTGCATTTAGACCACTGATGTTGAAATCCAACAATGAAAAAAGAATTCTACATCACAACCATAGATTCAATGAAATACCAATCAAAATCACAGTAAGTTGTTTTACAGGTTTTTAAAACTGATTCTAAAATGTACATGTGCAGAGGCAAAAACCCCAGAACACCCATCACAATATTGACAGAGAAGAGCAATGTTGGGGCACTAACACTCAAACTTCAGACTTACTAACTGATCTTTGATAAAAGAGCAAAAGCAATACAGTGAAGGAAAGATAGTATTTTCAACACAACTGGTGCTGGAAAAAAAGGACATCTACATTAAAACAAAACAAAACAAACAAAAAAGCAAAACAAAAAACCTAGGGGCACTTGGGTGGCTTTAGCTGGTTAGGCATCGGACTGCAGCTCAGGTTATGATCTCACAATTTGTGAGATCGAGCCCTGCGTCGGGCTCTGTGCTGACAGCTCAGAGCCTGGAGCCTGCTTCTGATTCTTTGTCTCCTTCTCTCTCTTTGCCCCTCCTCCTTGTCTCTGTCTCTTTAAAAAATAAACATTAAAAAATTAAAAAAACAAGCAAACATCTAGACACAGACCTTACTTACACTCTTCACACACACACACACACACACACACACACACACACACACACACACACAATAACTCAAAATGGATCATAGACCTAAATGTAAAACTCAGAACTGCAAAACTCTTAGGAAAGACCATCATTAAATAATCCCAGATAACCTTGGATATGATGATAAATTCTAGACACTACACCAAAGAAACAATCCATGAAAGAAAGAATGAGCAAATTGGACTTCACTAAAATTATTACTGTTATTGGTTTTGCTCTGCAAATGAAGTGTCAAGAGAAAGAAAAGATAAGCCACAAACTGAAAGAAAATACTTGCAAAGATACATCTGATAAAGTAGATTCATGCAAAATACACAAATGCTTAAAACTAGATGGTAAGAAAACAACCTGATTAAAAATAGGTCAAAGATCTTAACAGAGTCTTCACTAAAGAAGGTAGACAGATGCAATGATCATATAAAAGATGCCCCACATATTATATTATCAGTGAAACAAAAATTAAAACTGCAATGTCATAGTACACCTTTTAAATGGCCTTTTAAATGGCCAAAATGTAGAACACTGACCACACTAAATGCTAGTGAGGATGTGGAACAACAGAACTTTTGTTCATTGCTGGTCAAAGTGCAAAATGGTACAGCTACTATAGTTTTGGATTCCTTACCAAACTAACCTCATACTTTTACAATACTGTCCAGCTACCATGCTTCTTGACACGTACCTCAAAGAGGGGAATATTTATGTTCACACAAAAACCTTCACATGCAGGTTTATAGCAGTCTTATTCATAACTGACAATGAATTTAGAAGCAAGGAATAAATTTTTGTAGGTGAATGGATAAACTGTGATACATCCAAGAAATGGAATAATATTGACCACGAAAAATAAATAAGTTCTCAAGCCATGAAAAGACATGGAGGAATCTTGGGTGAATTTTATTAAGTGAAAGATACCAAATGAAAAAGCTGCATACTTCATGATTCCAACTATATAACATTCTTGAAAAGGCAAAACGATGGAGGTAATAAAAAGATCTGTGGTTGCCTGGAGTTGGTGGAGGTGTAGTGAATAGACAGAGCACAGAGGATCTTTAGGGTGGTGAGAACTAGTCTGGATGCTATTGTAATGTTGGATGTATGTCATCATACAATTTTCCAAATTGTAGGATGGATAACCCAAGAGTGATCCCTAGTGTAAGCTCTCAACTTTAGGTGATAATGATGTATACACACTGATACATAAATTTTAACAAACTTACAACTGTGGTGTGAGATGTTGATAATCAAGGAATCTATATGCATGTATAGAAGCATGGAATAGATAGGAAATTGCTGTCCCTACCTTTTTTGTTTTGTTTTGTGAACCTAAAACTTTTCTTAAAAAATAGTCTACAAAATGATTGATATACTTCTGGATTTTTTTTTCTTGAGACTCTCAGTATTTCAGTAGGGAATCTTTAAACTGTTGATTCTTATTGATAGAATACATTTTCACTGGAATATACTGACAGATATTACCAGGTAAGTATCAAGGATAGGAAAATAAAATGTCTTAAAAATTACATCCTCACTTTTACTATATAAATATATGCTTCTGAGTACCCAATTTGTTGTTCACATAAAAATCAAGTACTAGGGGGCGCGTGAATGGCTCACTCAGTTGAACATAGCAGTTCTTGATTTTGGCTCAGGTTATGATCCCAGGGTGGTGGAATCCTGTCCCACTCTACACTGAAAATAGAGCTTGCTTGAGATTCTCTCCCTTTCTCTTCCGTCTCCCTCACTCACACTGTCTCTCTGAAATAAGAAAAATAATAATAATAAATAATAATAATAAAACATTAGATGAAGAAACACTAATATGTAGCAATTTTCCAAAATGTTTTTAAAATAATAGAGGTTGAATAAGAAACAATACAACTGAAGTAAATTAACATGTTTTCCTTGTTTAATACTCTTTACAGGTGGTCATTTGCCTTCCTAATATCAAAGAATCAATCTATGATCAAGAAAGATTGATTGATAAGGTATGATTTTTAGTACTTGCATTTTTAAAAAGAAAAACTTCTAAAAATTTATTTATTTTCAATTTATTTTGGGAGAGATAGAGAGTGAGTGAGCGGGAGAGAGGTAGAGAGAAAGAGAGACAGAATCTGATGTGGGGCTCAAACTCATGAGCCCATGAGTTAATGACCTGAGCCGAAATTAAGAGTCAGACACTTAACCAACTGAGCCACTCAGATGCCCCTGATTTTTAGTACTTGCACTTTTAAGGATTTCAGTCAACTGAACATTTCCATTCATTCTGATGTGATCATTTGATGGCTGCACACATCAGTGCCTAAATACATATTGGAAATTACTAAGGGAGGAATGATACCATTGATGGTTTTATTTTCCTGCCATTTCTTCCCCTGTAAACTTCCACTTTTCTTCGTTGTTAGAGATAAGATGCTTTGTGTCTCAAATGAGAATAAAGTGATTTTTTTGGAAAGATACAGTTGTAGTTCACAGAAAACAAGAAACCATTAAACCAGGAACCTTAGTCCTAAGGGTTTGCCTCCTATCTCTAGTATGTTGCCATTTACCTACCTTGATGCAAATTATAAGAGAGCAAAGCTGATTGACCTGATATGGCTCAGGCAAACCACTTATATGGACAGCATGTCTTTGAATAAATGTCGCCTCTGGGTACTCATACCTACATATTGATTGATTATAATCATTATAAGATCCTTATAAAATAATTACCGTCAATCAAGTAATGAAACGAATCCATGTATAAATTGAATGACACCTTTTGCACACTTACTTTATTATAATTAGTCTAACTGGATAAATGGTAAGAAATAAAAATAATTTAAACCAGCAGAAAATTTCAACCTTGCATCCCGTCTAAAGCATTTACAGCTCTAGAATGAGCATATTGACATTCTTTGTTTAAACAATGATGAAGATAAGTTAATACTATGTTGCCAAACAGAAACAAAAACTGATAAAACAGGGACACCTGGGAGGCTCAGTCGGTTAAGCCTCTGACCTCAGCTCAGGTCATGATCAAACAGATGGTGGGTTTGAGCCCCACGTCAGGCTCTGTGCTAACAGCTCAGAGCCTGGAGCCTGCTTCGGATTATGTCTTCCTCTCTCTCTGCCACTCCCCCACTAATTGTCTGTCTTTCTCTCTCTCTCTCTCTCTCTCTCAAAAATGAATAAAACTTATATTAAAAAAAACTGACAAAACAAAAAATCCAATATATTTTATGTATAAATATGTACATATGGGGGCTTTATTCCTTGCCTAAAGAGTATCCATCCTTTCTCCTTCCTAACTGGGCATCTATTTTGTTCTGTGTTCATACTTTCCTTTATTTAACTCATATGCACCATGAGAAGATGACATGATCCCCCAACACTATCAGGTGACAAGACTTAGGACATCTTCATTTTTTGCTACCAGTGATGAGGTTAGAATGGGCATATGTTAAAATTCAGGTCAATGGGAAGGCTTCAGGGAAGGTTTCCTGGGAGTGACATGAGGGAGTGACATAACCTGAATTATCACTGCCATCTTGCTACATGGAAAGGAAAGACAAGAAGACAATGGGAAATGTATCATGGCTCGCACCCTTTGGAAGTCTGTCATACCTCAGATGATCATTTATGTAAGCCATCATATTTCCTTGTTACTTAATTCTGTTTGACTTGAGTATGTGATTACTTGCTGATGACAGAATTCTGATATGTTGTTGCACTTTATCTTTTTTTTTTTTTTTTAGATAATGTATCTGTATAAGGACATGGAGATAATGCAAGGTTATTACCTTAGTAACAAATATAAATATTCCTTTTTAGGGAAAGATCCATTTTTGTTGAGACCAGCTTTTGGCTTCATGTAGAAAATGAAGTTACTCTAAATACCAAGGGGTAAAAGGAAGGAGTAAGACGCAGTGTGTCATGGGAAACAAGTAGGAATGTAGTCTAGCAGTTTGGGGGCTGAAGAAGCAGCTTGGTCAGAGATATTCCAGTGAGAATTTCCCCAGTGTACTGTGTGCAGTAAATGATGTGACACTTCTTTATAATTCCACAAACCTATGACAATAAAAGAAAGAAAAGAAAAGAACAGAAAGAAAAGATAAATACAATAGGTTTGGTTATATTAAAAACCTGTGGAAGACAGGAGTGCTTGGCTGGTTCAGTCAGTAGAGCATGTGATTCTTGATCTCGGGATTATGAGTTTGAGCCCCACATTGGGTGTAGAGATTACTTAAATAAATAAAACTTAAACAAACAAACAAACAAAAAACTTGTGGAAAACAGTCAGTGAAATAAAGTCCTGTGAGGATTCTCACTGAGATTTGAAATGATTGAGACAGGGGTGCCTGGCTGGTTTAGTCAGTAGAGCAAGTGACTCTTACTCACTGGCATGAGTTCAAGCTTCACATTGGGCATGGAGCCGCTTAAAAAAAAAAAAAAAAAGATTGAGAGAGTTAGCCCTTATTGACAGGAAACAGTAATGACATCTGTGCTATTAGTAGATATTGGGATGACATACCCCAAGATGTTAATGATGGTCATCACTTTGTTGAATTTCCCTTGTATTTTTTTTTCTCTCTGCTATCCAAGTTTGTGTTCTTTTCACTCTAGAGGAAGTAACTTGTCATACGAGAAAATAATCTCAATGTTGTAATAATATCTGTTAAGAAAGCTGTTTCCCAAAAGAGGGCCACTAGTAAATCTTAGAGAAAGTGGGGAATTTCAGTGATGTTTATCAAAATGCAGATGATGGAGTCAGACACCAAGTAGTGTTTTACAAAGTGATAAGTCAAATGTATCGGATCTGTGAAAAGAGTAGGAGCAAACCTCAGAGGCACCCAGATGATGAGGGAGAGTAGTAAAAGGATTTGATGATTGGATAACAGTAAAAAAGCACATGACTGAAATTGGGAATAAGATAGAGCTAATGGCATGTTGAAGTAAAAGCCATTTACCTACCCCTCCACAGTGTGAATCACCCTTCAGTGGAAAAGATAGATCAACTCTCATAACTCTTCATGGTATCCTGTAATCCCACTAGGAGAGAAAAAATATATATACTCATTATTTTCCTACCAGCATATGTAAATCTACTCCTCTAATAACTGTTTTTTAATGAATAAACAACTTTTATTTTTTAAATGGCAGGGAATTACTTTTTTAAAGACATTTTTAGAACAGTTTTAGATTTAAAACAACATTCAGAGGAAGGTACAGAGATTTTCCATATACTTCCTACAACACACATACACAGCCTACCCAACATCAACATAATTTACTAGAATGGTACATTTTTTTATCAAGGATGAACCTATCTATGCAGGAGCATTGTAATCGCCCAAAGCTCAGAGTTCGCACCACAACTATGGGTCTTGGTGTTGTATAATCTGTGGGTTTGGAAAAATGTATAAGGACATGTATCCTTGATGTTTTTCATATTTTTCTCCCTTTTACACAAATAATAAAAAGAATTTTGGGGGGCACCTGGGTGGCTCAGTTGGTTAAGCATCTGACTCTTGATCTCGGCTCAGGTCAAGATCTCATAGTTTGTGAGTTCGAGCCCCACAATATATAAAATATATAAATATACATAAAAATATATAATGACCTACTAAGCATAAACCCAATGCTTTTTTGCAAGGCCACTGAATTAATTAAATCTGCTTTGTTAGGGGTTTTACTAAATAAGTTACAGAGTTTTATTTTTCATTTTCTCACCACGTTGTGTATCCTATTTACACCTATAATGTAATAAGTAATTAGTGGTCAGAATACATGAAATTATCCTAATTGAGTGAGAAGTTGGATGGGAAGAAAAAAGATAATTGATTAATATCTTTCTTGAGTATCTGATATTTAGTGTAATGTTCTAGATATGAATAAAACCAGTCGTATATATTTGCAAGTTACAAGACTTAAAGCATTTTATTTTAAATACTACCATTACTAAAAGAAAAAAAAAAAACTACAGTCAAGGCACCATTAAATATTTTGCTCATCCAATTACACACTTTGTAATTGTTCTTTGTGAACTTGATGCATCACAGAAGAAAAATAAAAATAAATCCTTCTTGATAATGTATTTGTATTTAGGAGGAAGTTTTAATTTGCTGACCATTTAGCACTGCTATGATTATTTCACTAAGTCTTTCTTTGTTCTTGGAAAACTAGGAAAGTAATAAAGTTTTAGTTTTTAATTGGAAAACTGAGATGTAGCTCAACTGTAGTTTTCTAAATATTATCTGAGTTTCTGATCAGTGTTGTTAGCTACTAATCAATCACAAAATACTTATTAAACACCCCTCATAAAAGGTGTAGATGTGAAAAAAATGAAACCTACTTCAAAGTATTTCGATAGTTAACAATTCTGAGATGTCAGAGACTAGAAGACAGCTGGCAGATACAGATGAGTTTTAGGTAAGTACCTGAAAAGCAGAAACAGGTCTTATTACCTTAAAAGTAACTGATGAACTTTTACACAAAGATATAAGTCCATAGGCTTTTCTTTACTTTTTGTCATTTAGATCCAACTTTATGTTTCAAATTTTCAAAGACCTTATTAATGCATTCTTATAGACATTATAATTATAGACATAAATATGGTACTATAAAGAAATTAAAATATTGTACCAGAAGTTAATGATATTACCGTGATAGGCAGAAAAATTACCCCATACATGTAACCCGGAACTTTTGAATATGTCATTTTACATGACAAAGGGGGTTAAGATTATAGATGAAATTAAGTTTGCTAATCAAATAATGTTAAAAAGGGGAGATTATTTTAGATTCTCTGGCTTGTATTTATTATAAGACTACTTAAAAAAGCAGAAGAGGGAGGTAGGAAAAGGCCAGAATGATGTACGATGACAAAGACTTCACCTGCTTTTGCTGGTTTTGAAGATGGAGTAAGTGGACCACAAACCAAGGAATGGGTGCAGCCTCAAGAGGCTCAAAAAGGTAAAGAAATGGCTATGACTCTTGAGCCTTCAGAAGGGGACACTGTTCCTTGATTTTAGCCCAATCAGACCTATGCTACAGAACTGTAGGATAATACATTTGCATCATTGTAAGCTGTTAAGTTTGTGGTAATATTACAATGACAAAAGAAAAGCAATAGACTTTAATGCTGAAGGTGGGGATCTGCAATAATAAACACTTAAAAATGTGGAACTATCTTTTTGGAATTGGGCAGTGGAGAGAGGCAGAAAGAATTTTGAGATGCATGATAGAAAAAGGCTAGATTGCTTTGAACAGATTGCTAAAATAAATATGGATATTAACATTTCTGCAATCAAGGATTCAAATGAAAGTGAAGATCATGGTAGAAAAACCTAAAAGATCTCAGAAAATACCTATATTATTGTGAACAATCTGCTAGTAGAAAGATCGGTGTTCATGGTGATGCTACTAATACTAAGGGCTCAGAAAGAAATGAGAGGTATGTTGTTGGAAATCAGAGAAAGGCAATCCTCGTAATATCAGCAGAAAGCTTGGCGGCTTGTTCTCTTATAGTTACGTGGAAAGCCAAATTTGTAAGAGAAGGTGGATGACATTGAGGTTGCTAATCAACTGGCCTTGACACAGAAAGATTATCCTGGATTATTCAGGTGAACACAAGGTAATCACAAGAGCCTCTGTTAGAGGAAAAGAGAATCTGTTAGAGGTCAAAATGATTTGATGTGAGAAGGATGCAACTCACTATTGCTGGCTTTGAACATGGAAGAAGGAGGTCATGAGCCAAAAAATGTAGGTAATGTCTAAAAGCAGTAAAACCCAAAGGAATTTTCCCAGATCTTCCAGAAAACAACATAGCCTTGCTGACACCTTGATTTTGGCTCAGACTATTGCACTACGGACCCACAGAATTATAATATAATAAATGTGTGTTGTTTTAAGCCACTAAACTTGTGGCATTTTGTTGCAGCAGTGATAGAACATAAATACAATTATTAGTGTAGGTCTCAAGGTTTCTCTCCTCCTTTGTTTTTTTGTGCAACTAATATATCTGAAATAACTTCAAACTTAGAGAAAATGTGTAAGAATTGCACACAGAAATCTGTTTACTCAAATTCACAAATTTTTACATTTACACAATTTCTTTTTGTTTCATGATTCATCTCATCTCTTGTCTCTCCCTCTGCAAACTGCCCCCCACACACACCTCAAATTTGAGTATACGTTGCATACACCTTATATCATTATTGCTTTGCTTGGGGTATGTATTCCCAAAGAAATAACATATTTTTCCTTATATAACCACAGTAAAATTACAAAATGTAAAAAAGAAATGTTACATTGAGCAGGGGAGAAACTTTGCCTCATAAATTGACCAAGATCAGCCACAGAAATGCCAGAATTTTCGCTATAGTTGAAATTAATTTGCGAGAGAAAGTAGGAGCCCTGATTGGTGGTTTTTGAAGTGTGGTGCCTGAAACAACAGTATCAACATCACTTAGGTACTTACTAGTAAAGTGAATTCTCATCTTATCTTACTACCAAACATGTTACTCAGTCAGAAACTATATTACTTGGGCCCAGAAATCTGTTTTATTAACAAACCCTCAAAGTTAGTCTGACACATTTTAAAATTTGAGTATCATAGGTCTACAGGCTACAGGCTACTAAATTCTTTGTGTAAGGAAATGTGTGCATTGGACACAAAAAAAGTTATTGACCTGTCTGTACATCCTGTCAACTTAAAAAACACAGCTGGGAGACCCAAAAGTTAACCTATATTTCCATTGTGCTAAATCATAACTAAATCTTCAATTGCAGGCAATAAGCCTACGTTGCTGCCTTGGCTGGGAAGAATGCTTAAAAGTAACAGCACTTTTAGTGCTGAATGGGGGACCTTGTTTCATGCCATAATTCATTATGTGTGAAATACATTAGGTGTGGAATACATGGTACAGTAGGGTCTCAGTTTTTCCCAACCTCTGAGGTCCTTAGTAAATAGTGTATATGCTCGTGTGATGCTTTCAAAAACCCTTCCAACAGTTTATGTCCCAAAGAGAAACAAAAAAGAAGACATATGCTATGTCAAAAGCCCCATGACTCTGGATTATAGGACTTGTAAATTGCCTCATGTTTTCACCGTGTAAGGTGCAGAGCGAATTAACCATCCCAGAGGTGACGAGAAAACTGAAGTGTGAGGTGACTATATCTCAAAATACTATTGTGCTTTTAAATGTATGTTTTGCTCATTTAGTTCTCATATAGACATCCTGATGGCAACTCTGGTTTATAACAAAAGAAAAATAAGAATACCAAAAAACATTTGCATTTGCTGTAAGATCCATATAATCTGATGCTGCTAAAAGAACTGCTGTTCATCCTCCCAAAGAAGAGCTAATGCTGGGTGTGGAGGAGGACTGGAGGACGTGAAGGAGCTTCTGAAATAAAAGTGGAAGATGTGCAGGGAGTAGAGTCTTCGAAGTGGGGAAAAGCAGGCAATATAAATAACAAGACATCCTTAATGATGGAAATACCTTTCAGCCTATCACTGGATAGTACTCTTCTAGATGACTTGTAAACCCCTACAATGAGAGGAGTTGGATTCCTTATTTGGGATTGGAGTCAAAAAAGGAAAACCTCAGCTTCTGAGCATGGTGGCTTGTAACGGGATAAAGAGACAAGTTTCTTTTCAGCCAAGGATCTATAATCAAATATCCTTTGTCAAATAAGCAAATGTTCCAAATTAGCATTAGCTAGCATTGTTTAAGATCTCTGAAAATAGACTTCTGTGTGTTTAACATTTATATCTAAGGCAATGTTTAAAATACAGTTACTTTGTAATGAAGTATAATTTGTAAACATTTTTTAATTTTTATTGATTTTGTATTTATGTGCATTACAATGTATGATCCTGTAACAACACTTTAATAAATGTTCTATGTATGCACCTGTGTAATAGCCACACCTATAAAGATATAAAACATTTTAACCATGTCAGAGAGTTTCTTCACTCACTTATGCCTGTCAGTGTCCTTTGTTCTGACTTCTATCACCATAGATATTAGTGACTTGTTCTTGAAATTTATATAAATTTGAATAATACAAGATAGACTCATTTTATATGATTTCTTTGCTCAGCATATTGTCTCTGAGATTCAGGCAGGTTATTGTGCATATAAGTCCATATAAATTTTTTGGGGGGGTATAAGATAGCATTCTATGCATATGCCAGAAATTATTCATCCATTCGTCTCACATTTGTATTGGTTTCAGTTTACATTTTCCTTTTGGAAGCAATTAGTTGCTTTCACTTTGGTGCTATTAGGACAAGAGCTGCAGTGAACAATATTTTATGTATCTTTGCTAGCCAAATGCAAGAATTTCTCTTTGGACAGCGAAATTACTGGTTCATGAAATAGAAAAATGCTTAGTTTTAGTAAGTATCATCTAAGAGGTTTCCAAAGATTTTTTTTTTAAGCTTATTGAATTTTGAGAGAGAGAGAGAGCATGAACAGGGGAAGGGCATAGAGAGAGGGAGACACAGAACTCAAAGCAGGCTCCAGGCTCTGTGTTGTCGTCACAGAGTCCAAAGCGGGGCTCAAATCTAGGAACCATGAGATCATGACCTGAGGCAAAGTTGGAAGCTTAACCAACTGAGTGACCCAGGCACCCCATCCAGAGTTTTTTTTTTTTTCTTTTTAAGTCAATTTGCACTTCCTCCCACAAATTAGAATATTGAAAGTGGCTCTACATCCTTCCTAATACTTGAAACTGTCAACTTTTAAAATTTTATCCATTCTGACATTTGTAGTGCTATTTTACTGTGGTTTTCATTTTCATTTCCCCCAAATTCATGGTACCAAGCATGAGTTTTTAGGTGTATTGGCTATTTTGAGGTTCTCTTTAGTTAAGTGTATTTTTAAATCTTGTGCCCAATATATAAAGTAGATGCTTTCTTCCTTGTTTGTGGTGGTAATTTATAATTTCTGGATATTAATCTTTTTTCATATATAAATTTGAAATAACTTCTTTCAGTCTGTGACTTGCTTATTTGCTTCTGAGAACTATATTTTGATGAATTGAAGTTCATAATATCAGTGAAGTCCTGCTTATCAATTTTTGTCTAGTACTCTTTATGATTTGCATAACATGTTTTGGACTATACAATATCGTAAAGATATGTCCTATGTTTACTTCTATAATCTTTATAATCTTTAACTTCTATATCTATAATTTATATTGTTTTAGCTTTCATGTTTCTGTCAATGATCGATTTATTGAACGGATACTTTCCCCAAATGAATTGCAATGTCTCTTTTGCCATATATTAAGTGAACACACTTGAGTGTCTCTTTATTTGTTCCATTGGTCGATTTTGGTTCTTGTCGTGTGCTAAAAATGCACTGTCTTACAAAAGATTTAAAGGAAACCTTGAAATATCATAATATAATTTCTCCAATATTATTCTTATTTTTCAAATTTGCATTACCTATTCTAGGTCTGTTGCTTTCTGTATAAATTCTAGGTTTTTGCATTCTTTAAGTTTTTTATTAAAATACCAGTGAGGTTATCAGACCTTAAAGATTTTACTTTTAGTGAGGGAGGGTAATTACATGATTAACATTCTTAATATGTAGAGGACCCTCCAATTTTCTATGTTTTCTCAAATTAGAGTAGTAATCTTATGTGTTAATTTCCATTTAAATAGTGCTTAAAACATTACTTGGATTATTTTCAATCTATATATTAATTTGAGAATAATAGCAACATAGTAAATGGATCTTAATAATATGGAATAAATCAATTAACAAGGTAAAGGTTTCCAATTTTAGGCTTACATTTTCTGAGAAATATAGTGCAATTTAAATTTTAGCAATCTCTGACTCTTCTTGAGATATGTGTCTTTGTATTTAATAGTTTTGAATTATTATGTTATGTGCAATTGTATATGTATGGAATTTTTATATTTAATTTTATATTTTTTATTTGTTTTATCTTATGATATAACTTTATATTTTTTGCTGGTTTTGATGTCATTGAGTTTGAGAAACTTAACAAAAATTTACACTTAAATTCTGATTTTTTTTGTAGAAACAAATAATTTATGGATAAAGACAGGTCCCACCATTCCTTTCCAATGTTTATGCCATTTTTTCCTCGTGTTATTTTATTAGCAGTGGTTTTGGTACAACATTTCCTTCTGCCATCAAAAGACATGCATTAAAATTTTGCTATTGACTTTAGTGTTGTCTGTACTTTTTTTTTTTTTAATGTGTATTTATTTATTTTGAGAGAGGGAATGAGTGGGGAAGAGGCAGAGAGAGAATCCCAAGCGGGCTCTGTGCTGTCAACACAGAGCCTGACGCAAGGCTCCAACTCAGGAACCGTGAAATCATGACCTGACCCAAAATCAGGAGTCAGTAGCTTAACTCACTGAGCCACCCAGGTGCCTTGATAATGCTGTGTATAGTTTTTAAAAGATTCATGGGTAGCAAAATGTAGAGATGGATATTAAGTAAATGTAGATATACATATACCCTTTATCTGACTGAACTAGTCTCTCTACTATAAGTTAATCAAGAATAAGTATCATATATAGGTGCTGAATTAATAAACTATATTTCCAGCATCTATAAGACAATTATGTTTCTTTCCCTTTATCCTGTAAATGTGGTGCATTATAATGATTGATCCTCCTATGGTGAAGTCCACTAACACTCCTGTAATTATCTGCTCTTGGACATAATTAATCATCCTTTGTATATATTGTTAGATCCTGTTTGTTACTACTTAGGGTTTTTACATCTATGTCTGTGGGAGTTAGCTTGTACTTAATCATATCATTTCTTATAACGTGTTTTTTGAATTTTAGTATCCAGTTTTGTTGGTCTCATGAACTAAGTTTCTAAACTAACTTTTTCTATTTACAGAAAGAATTTGTGTAAGATTAGCATTATTTCTTCTTTGAATATTTGTAAGGACTTATGAGAGAAGTGGGCCATCTTGCCTTTGATGTGTTTGTTTTGTTTTATTTGATTTTGGGGTGACAGGGTAATTTTCTAGTACCGATTAAATGTCCCAAAGAGATATAGGGATATTATACATTTTTATTTCTCATGGTAGTTTTGGCAAATTTCATAGAAAATTATCCATTTCTTGTACTATATATTTATTGTCATAAACATATGTCCATAATATCATCCTATTAATTTTAATATTTTATGTTACCTCCCTGCACAGTCCTTCCTGCTCTTCAGGAAAGAATAGCGATGTAATAGGAGCATGTCCTGAAACATTCATATAATTCATCATTCAAATCTAAGTAAACAAAATGCCTCTTGGAACTTACAGGACACTCTAATAAGAAGTGGCACTTATTGGTTTAGAGAAATTGTATATGTTTATATCTTTGATGTTGAAAGAATCTCAGGTAACATCTCATATTCTGCCCTGCTTTCAGCCAGAATATTTCAGAAAAAAATCTGTCATATTTTATGTAAATGAGTTTAGAGTTACTTGTATCACAATATACTCATGTATCTTTTAAAAATATGTTTAGGGGTCCTGCATAGCTCAGTTGGTTAAGCATCCAACTTTGGCTCTGGTCATGATCTCGTGGTTCCTGAGTTCAAGCCCCACTTTGGGCTCTGTGCTGACAGCTCAGAGCCTGGAGTCTGCTTTGGATTCTGTGTCTCCATCTGTCTCTGCATCTCCCTTGCTCACTCTCTGTCTCTCTCTCTCAAAACTAAATAAAACATTAAAAAATTAAAAATATATTTAAATATCTACAATTTTGAATATACACTTTTAAACTAATAGTAAAAATTCATACTGTAGAAAAATTCCAGGGCAGATATTCAAGTCCAGAAAATTATTACATCATAGTTTTTTTTAATTTAATACTTTAAACTGAAAATATTTTTATTAAATTCAGAATGTATCCTAAGGGTTTTTTGGGAAGGGGAAACTTTGGAACTTGAGATAATAATAATAACAAAGTAGTAGTTAACAATAACAAAGGAACAGGATTTTCTAACATTTATTTAACACTTTCAATGTGCCAAGTATTGGTTAAACATTTTACGTAAATCATCACATTTAAAAATTTCAGACTAGTTAGGAGTAAATGATGTTAATACTTAATGTCTACACATGAGAAAACCTAGCTAGTCAAGTTCTTTAGCTTATTGAAAGTCTCAAAGCTAGTAAGTGCTGGAGTGTTTGCAATACAAACATCATTCCCTAGTATCTCTGTACTGTGGTCATAACTCTTACAAACAAGCAACAGCAGAACTGGACAGGCATGCTTTCTAGACTGATGTACTCTTTAGTCAATTAATTCCTCACAGTGGAAAAATTTATGATCTTCCTGGATCAGTTCCTCAGGAAACAGAGAGACTAAGTGAGGAATCAGTTAGCTATAAAAGAACAGTAACATTCTATAACTGATGAGAGTGAAAAGGACCATTAATTTAAAGATATCAGTTAAACAGAATTTAGCAAAAGCATTATTTTAGGAATAAGAGAGTCTTAAATTTGTTATTTGAGTTATATGGGTATGTTTCCCAATAGAAAAGACATCCAACTGATGGTATGGAAGAAAGGGAAATGAATTCAGAGCCTCAAATGATTTTTTTTAATTTTTATTTATTTTTGAGAGAGAGAGACAGAGACAGAGAGAGAGACAGAGCGTGAGTGGGGAGTGGGTAGAGAGAGAGGGAGACATAGAATCCGAAGCAGGCTTCAGGCTCTGAGCTGTCAGCACAGAGCCTGATGAGGGGCTCAAACGTACAAACAGCGAGTTCATGACCTGAGTTGATGTTGGCCACTTAACTAACGAGCCACACAGGCACCCCATGATTTTTTTTTTAATCCTAGAATGTTCAAGTTAATGCTAGTGTCAAAGCCTGTCTGTAATAAGATTTTAGAAATAACCAATTTGGGGTTTTGTTTTTGTTTTTGTTGTGTGTGTTTAGAATTGAACCTGATAAGGCAAGGATCAGAGAGAGTGAGACCATTTTCACTCATAAAGGGAAGATGGAGCCTCTAATCTTTATTTATTTTATTTTTTTTTTTTAAAAAAAAACTTAAAATAAATAAAGATTAAAAAATTAAAAAAAAAAAAAATAAAAAAAAAAAAATAAAGGGAAGATGGAATTAAGGTCAGCAGAATTAAGGCCATTCAATAGGATTTTAGTAGGTGACTCCACTTTAAGCTGTATCTGTAGTATTCCAACTTACCTATGTTGAAATGCAAAACCCACTCTTCAATATATACTTTTTTATGTTATTAATAAAATCAGTTCTATGTGATTATTGTACTATCTAAATTTTCATGTATTCTACTCCTATTCTGTGACTATTTTTGCAAATGTTACTTTCCACACACAAATCTCCAAAAGCTCAAAAGAAATCAATAATATCAATGGTTGCACTGTATTAGTTACAAAAAAAGCCTGCTCTCTTACAGGCCACAGTTTGCAGGGCATGTCGCTCAGATAAGTGACAATGCCAAAATTACTGTGATACCAAATCATCCTGTCCTTTACAAGACTGTACCTGGAAAATTTCAGCTCTGCGAAGAGATGTCAGGTGGGTTGGAGTACTAACAAAGATGAAGGAAAAAAAATCATTGACATTTTCATACAGAAAACTGCCAGATGCCTATCTCCCAATCATAGTGGAGATTCCAGGCAAGTACAAAGAAATCTAGGATCTGCCTCTTCTCTGTTTTTTCCATTTCTCTCGTCAACAGAAATAACAGCATAAGCTTGCAAAATACTGGAAAGGAGAAGAATGTTAGAAACACAACTGTTTAATTTTTTTTTTTTTTGTATTCTGCTTTAACTCAATCTGTCAAAGGAGGGATATTGTGCTTAATATGAGATCCAATACAAAATTATAGAAGGAGAATTTGGTTTTGAATTTAAATAGGACTGAGTTTGAATTCCAACTTACCAAATTTTGAATTATAAGACCTGGGACCAGTTACATGCTTTCAACAATGTGATTTTTATCCCCTGCAGAACTGATGGGTGGGGGGATGGGCTAAATAGATGATGGGCATTAAGGAGGGCAAGTGTTGGGAGGAGCTCTGGGTGTGATATGTAAATGATGAATCACTAGGTTCTACTCCTGAAACCAATACTACACTGTATGTTAACTAACTTGAATTTAAATAAATAAATTAAAAAATAAACATTACTACAGATGTACTTTGTAAGATTAAGAAGTAAACTATGTTAAGTAACTGCAGATATCATTATTATGTTTGAAATTTATTTTATTGATTTTTAAAAATAATTGATCATTTTAAAATAATTCTCCCAAATTAGGATAGTTGGAATCAGTAAGGTTATTTCTTAGACTGTAAGCCTTTCTGGAGATGTTTTCCAAAATATAAAAAAAGACAATCTTCTTTCCTATTTTAGGCTAAAACACCAATAAATTGGTGTTCCTGAAATTCAAAAATCATAAAAAACTTTTAAAAAGGCAAAACCATAAGCTCCAAATATAACAAAGTCTTCCTAGGTCTCTTCTTTAAAAAAATTTTAAAAAGTTTTTAGAAAATACTTAATGGACAATAACAAACACTGTATTTCTGCAACCACTTGTTGGCACCCTATAAAGCTTGGAATCACAGGATGTCTGCTTTGAAATTCAACAAAATCACATCCCATTCTTGTGAGAAAAACTTTTAAGTAATGAGTTTCAACTTCAAAATAACATTTGAATGAGAACGTGAACTTTTAATGGAACTTTTATAACTTGCTTGCATATATTGTGTTTATCTGTATTTTGTGTGAAAATTTAATCAGAGATGTCTGAATAAAAGAACAGATGGAAGCTTTATTTAAATTCCCGAGAATGAATACCACATGCTGAGCTCAATAAAGCAATTTAAATAAGTTTTCCATCTTATATAAATTTTATTTAATGATGTATTCAACTGAGGAATTCTAAAATAGCAAAAACACTAACTATAAAACAACTAACCCTACCAATGTTTCTCACATGTAGCAAGCATAAAAATACGTTCTGAGAACATAGAAAATTTCACAGTGTTGCCTAAAGAATATTAAACTTCCATTATTGATTGATTAGGTCTACCTTTTCTTTTTTTTAAGTCCAACCTATCCCACAAAAGAAAAAAAACAAATCACTAATGATTTCACTAGTGAAGGTTTATGGTTGAATACAAAGATGAGAATGTATTTTAAATAGGTTCCCAGTGGAGTTGACATGGGATCTAGCAGGCTTAGAGGATTAAATGTCAGATTTTCTTCAACTACTACCTTCTGACATTTTTTGGTTTCATGATTTAAACAAAAATCATTTTTTTGCTTTCCCTGTCCTTTTTAATACTATAAAGATAAAGAATATAATATTTTTCTCTTTTATTTGTCTTTATTACAATATATATCCCCATATGGCATAACAGAGGTAAAAGAATATAAAATATTTACAGAACTAAATAAATATAAAATACATTAGTGTTAGTCATCACTATCATTAATGTTAATTGTTTGAAGGTTAATAAATAGAATTTATCCACATCAGGAAATATTAGGTAAGGAGAAGGATTTTGATAATACCAGAGGGTTGGTATTAGACCAACCTTTGCAGAAGAAACAATTATATACTCTACACAATAAATAAAAAGAAACATTTGAGAGCACTAGGAAATGACAAAACACAGGCAGAAACTTGAGAGCATTTGACCCTTGACAAACGGAACTACACTGAGTGAGCTTAATAATATATGATCTTTCTGAGAGCATTCCACAATCCAAGTTGCTCAGTACACCTAGAACCCAAGCAAAAAAAGCCTCAGAATTTGGCTTAAGGTGTCAGAAGATGGAGCTCAGAGATGAGCAGAGTGGCAAGGAGTTGAGCAGGGAATCCACAAAGGAATGAGTTGTAACAGAAGGAGCCCCCAAATGTCCATATGAACCCTGCCCAAATTGTTAGGTTACATCGAAACTCTGCATGCATGTGGAAACTTCAAGGTTCTCAGTAGGAAGCCACAGCAAAAGGCTGAAAGGACTGTACAGGTATAGCTTATGTGCACAATACTCTTTGGGGTTTTAAGTTCAATAAGTTCTTTGACTATTATATATACCAAAGGAAAATATCACAATAATCCACTTAAGGTGGAATCTATAGAAGTAGCAAAACGAAACAAAAATGGAAACTCTAGAACCAAAATGTATAATAATTAAAATGAAAAATTACCTAACAGGTGTATCACAAATCAGAGATAGCAAAATAAATTTGAAATTAGAGATCTATTGAAAGGATTCAATCTGAAGAATAAAAAGAAAACAGTTTATGGAAAAAGCAGAACACTGACTTTTGCGTAATACCAAGCAGTAAGTTAAATATAATTGGCTTCTTCATAAATGAAGAGAGAAAGAATAGTGCAGGAAATTAGATTGAAGAATTAATGGCAACATTTTTTTCCCAATTGGAGTGCTGTTTTCAGGTGTTTTTTACAGCCGTACGCTGGACAGCCTGACTCGGAGAAGTAAGCATACACAATTTTGCTACTTGTCCTTTCACAGGTATCCACCACGTACCCAGGATTCTCATACTGCTTTGGGGCTAGCCGAAGCTTCTCCGTATGGTTTATTTCAGTCTCTATTTATCAAGCACAATTAAATTTTTGTTTTTAATATTCCACTAACGCACATTTTCCTCAACTGAAATCACCTGCTTAAGGAAATAGCAATCTGTTACTCAGTGCTAAGGTGAGAAGCTGACGTGTAACCCACCAGCACGGTATCAGCATTATAAAGGATAAATGGATTTGCTCAGAAGAATTAATATAGAACAGGAAAATTTTACATATTTGAGGACACATAGTCCTTCTTAATCAAATTATCACTTAATAGCCACAATTCCCCCTAGGTTCTGGGTGTGTAGGTGTGAGCACACAAATTATTTTCTTTCATAGCCTCTAGTTAGGTGGACGAGCTTCTTTTTTCCAGAGTCGTTTCACACGTGTTTCTATTAATATCCCAGAGGCAATTCATTTGAGAAGAAGCACAGATTCATTTATCAATGGAAAGAGGGCAGAGTAGGGACACTGAAAAAAATGAGGGGGAGATGCATGTTAAAATTTATGTGACCTAGTGTTTCTTTAAATTAATGCACCCCGTCCTACTCTATCTCTGTTTCCTTATCTAGAATCATGATGCTTCAGGCCTGGAAAAGCTTCCCCCTAGAACTAACATATCTGAATATTATCCAGTCTTCACATCTTTTTAACACTCCATCTTCATCCAGACAACCTGTACTTATGACCCAAATAAATGCACTCAGATTTTTACACTTTTTTTTGTCTATGCTTATGTAAATTAGATTTCAAGTTTAAGAAATTCTACGCGGTTTGATCTACATTGCACAACCCACAGCAATACACATGCTAAGAAGCTACTTGAAATAAATTATTTGTTTAGAAAATATCAGTGAAAACAGAGCAATGCAATTTAGAAATGCTCAAGAATATATATTCGGATTCCAAGGCATGTGCAATCGTCAACGTTTTCAGAAATATATTTGCTCTCTTTCCTCCTTCTTTGTTAATGAGTTTATCAACATTTTTAAATCCAAATATAAAGGTAAGGAACTTGAACAGCAGAACGTGCCATGTGAGCATTTTTTTTTTCCTTTGCAATGCCAGATTTGAATCTACAGAGAAGAAAGAAGGCTTTTAATGAGACATAAGTAGTTGTGAGAAAAGACATCACAGGCAGTTTCCTGACTGAAAGACTGAGATTTAATCGCTGGAAGCTGCTTTTGCAGCCACTACCAAAGCTCACTAGCTGCACCATCAGGGAGCGGGACGCCTGTCAAGTCTGCAGTAAAGCAAAGGAAGTGCTGCCATCACGCTGCCTACAGACAACAGATGATCCTCGTCCGCCATTTATTTTACTTCTGCACATTCTGATCTCGTGTTTGTTATCTATAAAAGAAATACCACGCCTGTACATCACTAGAAAAGGACATCAAGGGAGAAAAGACTGCTATTAAATCTATGAAAAGGAAGAAAATGCTCCTTCAGGGTTTAAGCTACTGGTCAGAATCTTTCTGCTGAGTAAAGCAAAGACCTGTGTTGATCATACCTCCAAAATCTTTACACTTTAGAGGAACACAATTAAAACATATTTATTTGTAAAGAGAGAGGCGGTAATAAGAATTACATAGTCTATATACTATTGTAATACTTCCAAATATAAACAAGCCTCGTAAGCTGGTTAAGTCACACGGCTTGTATGACCTTGAATGGGTAACTTAACCTCTTAACTGGTTGCCTTATCTAGAAAGTGAGAAAACTACTCTCACTGCTTAATAGAGAAGTAAATGAGATAATCTTTGTAAAAGTCCTAGCATATGATAGATATTTAAGAGAAATGATCTTCCATCTATTCTACAGAATTAGAGTGAAATTCTAACAGATCCATTCTTATGCAAGGCATCAACATCAGTTTGTTATAATCTTCATAGTTGTTCAATAAATATTTGCAGGATTAAGTGAACATACGAACAATTTTGTGTTCTAATGCTCATTTCTGCTAGGGAAACGTGACATCTGAGTCATGACAAAAGAGGACAGCAGCAGGAGACTGTACACAGCAAAGGAAAGAAGGCCAAATAAATTTAGGATTTCACTAATATCTCAGTTTATCTTCAAAGATACATTATAAGCCTTTAGAAGTGAAATTTTGTGGAATTGCCAGTTTCTAGAATCACCCAAACTGTTATATTTTAGCCTTTATAAATTCATAAAATTATATAATGCTCATAATATTACCTAACAGGTATAAGAATTACAATGTGCTCACTAAAAAGGGTACTTGAATATACTTTAATATATTATCTCGCTTATTTTTCATAACTAATAGATACAGGTCTCTCTGAGCATACGTGTGTGTGTGTGTGTGTGTGTGTGTGTGTGTGTGTGTATGCCGTCTGACTTACTTGTGAGCCGTGTTACGGAGCCAAGAATTAAACTCAATTATGTTCATCTTAAAAGCCCATGCTATTTCTTTTACACTGTACTGCAAACATTGTAAATGTGAATGGGGCTGGTGATTAAAACAGAATAAGTGCATTAAGGCTGTCTGTGCAGAATTTGATATAATTACTGAAATTAATTGATCCCCTTTCCTAATTTAGTGTGAAAAACTGTCACTATTTAATCATCTGTCCTAGCATATTTGCAAGCACAAGAAAAAATCATTTATGTATTTCTAAACACTCACTGCCATAAAAATGATCTCCATTTCCATTCAAACATATAAAACAGGACTATGAAAAACACCTGCCCAAGATAGGTAGACATGGTACCTTTAGAAATATTCTATAACTCTCCCAAGAAAGTGAAAAGATAATTATAATGATTCTATAATTATAATAATATATGCTATAATTATAATAATTGTATAATTATAATAACATACAATATTATAATTATAAAAATATTAAAATTAAATTTTTGTACCCATCTCTGACTGATTTAGACTTTATGTGGCCTGGAAAAAAAGAAAGTAGAATGACAGAAAGGGATTTTCCATAGATTTTTAATTGTTTCTCTACTAAACATACCATGAACAGGAACTGTAAATGTTTATCATCTGTTGAATTTTCTCATTTCACTGAAATGTATTTCCAGTTTTACAACGCATTGTGTTCTAATCTGCTGGCTGAAGTCTGTCACGATGGTATGAAAGTGTACTCGGAGGCACAACATTTTGCGTATGGTGAAACTTATGTGGTACTGTAGCTCTGTAATGATCAAAAGCCACCCTCAAGCAACCAGCAATGCTAAATTAAGCACTGACCAAAAACATCTGTAATTCTCCTCCTAATGCTTCCTATGACAGAATCAAAGCCCTACCTTCAAGTAGAGGGTCTATGAAAATGAGAGCTAGCATTCATAAGTCAAGGACTGGCAAATAAGTTTAATTAAAATGACACTAGTTAGGAATGCTTCTGCTTCTATCCATGAAGAGTTAACTGGAGAGAATTACCTTCTGATGGATAAAAAGAAAAAAAAAGAACTAGAAAAACTGACAAATATATGAAAACAAGATTTCATATTTTGTCAACATGCAAGGGAGGACTATGACAAAGGAAAGGAGAAAAGCAAAGAATTGAGGCTGCATTTGCCCCACCTTAGAGCCTGGAGACAGTTTCTGAACCACAGGGTAGGAAGTAGAAACTAAACCCAGTGTGCAGTGGTCTCACTCTCTTGAGGAGACAGGGACTGGAGTTTAAGAAGGCCTTTTCTTCATGTTTATGCCCCTATAAAACATAACTGCTCTCCTGGCTCTGAACAGGATGGAGTATACACATTTGACCTCAGTCTTCCTACTACTTACACCAAAAACCCTGGGTACAATGAATAAAGCAACTGACAGAAGACTCCGAAAGGTAGAGAAAAGGCAACTAGCTGGAGAACTTGGCACTTGAGACACAACACAGTGATGAGACCCTGTTTCACTTTGTTTTGTCTCTGTTTGGCTCTAATAAAAGTAAAATTTCAATAATCCATAATGGCAGCTATTATATTTATCAATCAATCATATGATTTCTCTGTGATTTTTCCACAAAGAATAATTCCTCCCTAAATAAGGGAGAGAGAAGAAAGCTGTGGGGCAGGGTATCTAACCTAGAAACATATTTAAAAGAATCCAAGTCAGTGAACATAAAAATGCCCTCCCGGCATCAACTGACGAACTGGATAAAAAGATGTGCTTTATATATACAATGGAATGCTACTCGGCAATGAGAAAGAATGAAATCTGGCCATTTGCAGCAACATGGATGGAACTGGAGGGTATTATGCTAAGTGAAATAAGTCAGAGAAAGACAGATACCATGTTTTCAATCATATGTGGATCCTGAGAAACTTAACAGAAGACCATGGGAGAGGGGAAGGGGAAAAAATAGTTGCAAACAGAGAGGGAGGGAGGCGAACCATAAGAGACTCTTAAGTACAGAGAACGAACTGAGGGTTGATGAGGGGTGGGGAGAGGGGAAAGTGGGTGATGAGCATTAAGGAGGGCACTTGTTGGGATGAGCACTGGGTGTAATACGGAAAGCAATTTGACAATAAATTATAATAAAATAAAATGCCCTCTAGGACTCAACGTGCCTCACTTCCATTTATACCAAACATGCTTTCCAATTCAACAAAACAAAATAGTCTTCCCCACCACCCCCACTCCCAAACTTTTACTCTAATACCATCCACCCTTCAAATAACAATTTACTGTAGAAAATACCATTGTATCCTACACTTGTTAATTAGCTCAAAACCAAGATTCATGACCAAGGAATGTGCAAATCTTTTTAAATCCCATGACCCAGCTGGGTAGATAACTTAATAGTTCACCACAGATGGCAAAACCTAGGCCTGGGGATCCAACTCCCCCACTGAGGAAATAGTAATGCGTACTACGCTGACTTGGAATCTTGGGGGTAGCACACTATCCAAAGAAGATGGCTGACTATGGTGGCAGCCTGAATAAAACATGCGGGCATTTTGCACACAATAGATACTTCCTGGAGCTTTTACTCTGGCTTTCTGAACTGATTCCAAATATGTCCAACTCTCTGTTGTATACTTCAGCCTTACACTGTTTCCTTTTGAACTACTTTCTGATGAAGTTCCAAAGACAGCAGAAACACTTGGGTCATAAACACCAGAGAGAAAGCACTCAAACATAAGGATTCTGAAACCACCAAAAGATTCTTGACTTTTCATGCCAGGTTGGCAAGCTCATAGGTCATAGTGGCACTGATGGAAAAACTACCTACAGAAGAAAACACATTTATGAGACCTTCAAGGGAGGATCACAGCAGTTGTGGCATCTTGTTTTTGACAGACGTTGGACCCCCACATATGATTTCATTTCTTCATCTGTTATGAGGGGGCTCTGTGGGTCTCACGCAGTCTCTGGCCAAGTAAAAGGACAAATGAACATTGTAAAAGCTGGTGGAGTTTTGGTGCCTAGAATGCAAGCACCCCCTGGAAGATCACCATTGCTTCAGTGTGGGATGGTGCTGTGCCCACCCATGACTTTTGTATCTGGGAATAGCTCTTGCTGCCCCTGGTGTCTTCTCGTATCCTGTTACCTCTGTGCTTTTCCTCTCCTTTCTTTAGTTTACCTTTCCCTTAACTTCTTAAATTCAGCTGGACTGCGGGGTAAAGTTTGCAACTAAAAATAAGTGATAACAGTTGTTTTTTTTTTTTTTTTTTAATTTGCTACATAAGAAACAGAGAACCATGGGTAAGTGGCCTGAGATTCAAGTATTGAGGGGACAGAGATCTAGGAAGAAGGTAACTTCAGTGTACATGAAAAACGGTTAGGGGTCAGTGTGGCATTGTGGGGGAATCAAAAAAAGGAAGCTAAAGGCCAGGCAAGTGATGGAGGCAGAAGGCACTTACTAAAACCATGGCACTCAGAGACAAAACTGTTCTTTATATATATATTCTAAGCTGATGTATTTATTTTGAGAGAGAAAGAGAAATCAGGGGAGGGGCAGAGAGAGGGAGAGAGAGAGAATCCCAAGAAGGCTCTGCACTATCAATGCGGAGCCTGATGTGGGGCTCAAATCTGCAAAGCGTGAGATCACGACCTGAGCCAAAATCAAGAGTCAGACGATCAACCAACTGAGCCACACAGGCACCCCAAAGCTGTTCTTATCAACAAGACAAACACCTTCCTACCTGCTGTGAGACACCTGAATACTGAGCTAAGTACCTGGAAGAACACCTAAGTACTAAATTAAGTACTAATTTATTGCAGAGCCTGGGGAGATTAGTACTCTAACAATAGAGGCTTGAAGGACCCAGCAATAAAACTGGACATCCAGAGGGGCGCCTGGGTGGCGCAGTCGGTTAAGCGTCCGACTTCAGCCAGGTCACGATCTCGCGGTCCGTGAGTTCGAGCCCCGCGTCAGGCTCTGGGCTGATGGCTCGGAGCCTGGAGCCTGTTTCCGATTCTGTGTCTCCCTCTCTCTCTGCCCCTCCCCCGTTCATGCTCTGTCTCTCTCTGTCCCAAAAATAAATAAATAAAAAAAAAGTTGAAAAAAAAAAAAAACTGGACATCCAGAGGAAGGAATTAAAGGAAGGTATCACATTGTAAAAATCAACTAAACTTGCAAAAATTGATTTGTATTTGTAATCAGGTTGTACATTAGGATTTTGAAAATATGCTTAAAAAAAAAAAAGAAAATATGCTTGCTTCTTTTGGTAATATTAAATGTATGTGGTAAGAATATATGGTGTTTTTTCTTTAGGACTTAAGACATTTTCAAAGTGACTATTTTATATCAGAATAGTTAAAAAAGAATTTAGTATTCACTTCTACCTCTTTACTTTCACTGATTTAAACAAGATATATCCACCTCAAGTCTAAGATCCTGTCAGATCTGAATTCTGATAAACTTCCCAAAGAACAGAGTTAGTCAACATTATGGGATGATGCAGAACTGAGGAAAACTTTCATTGACATAGGAGTTTCATTTTTGCTGAAGTCTGTCATTTTTTCTGCTCAGACAGAAGAAAATGACACGCTCCTCAGTCCCCAAATGAAAAAAAAAATGCATTTTCTTTGAAAAATGATAGCGAAATTTCATTTGAGTTTTCCCTAAGTTTGTACTTTTACTTCCAGTTCCAACATAACAAAAATTTGGTACACCAAGGAAACTAAACCAAATGGAACACAACATCCCTGTAAGAATATCAGCTGAGTCACAGAGGATTTATTTGTATATAAGATTGTGACATATCGCATACTTAGAGGTCACTTCTGGTAAAACATACTAAATTATGAAAGCCGGAAACTGCCAAGGTTAGCTAGTGACATTGCTCAACATAATTGCAAGCAATCTTGGTGCACTTGAGACTCTGAGGGATTAGAGAACAAAACCTACACCTCTCACTTGTCATTTATCTCAGAAGAAGATTGAAATACTATTGGGGTTGTTGAAATCATAATTACTATTTGAGAGCTGAACACTCTCTTTTAAAACTCAAGTAATCTGATTGCATTGGAAAGGTACTACAGAATCTTTTGTAAAATATATACATGTTCTAAATGTCAAAGAGGAAATGGGGGAAAATATGACCACCAGGAACAAAAATTAAATATGAATAAATTATTAAATTCAATATTGCGTGTTTTCTAGATGCAAAGCATCTATAGATGTAGAAGAGAAGGAATCTCATCAATATAGAAGAGAAGGAATGATTCAAACTGTGAGGATTTCAGGAAAAACTTATAACAATGTGAATTTAAATTAAGTCTTGGAAGATGGATGATTTGGGGGTATATCTTACTTTATATGTTAGATATACAAAAATTTATAATCATTTTATTCAAATCAGATGTGGTACATTGACTGCAGATAAATACTTCTATCTCAAGTTCGCACACAAGAATCTTTGCTTCTGGTGGAACTCTGTACGTCAGCTCTCTCTTCTGAGGGTACCAGAATTCAAATTCAAGTCAGTGCCCTCTGCTGTGTGGCCACCTGTTCTGGGTACTAGGGAGTAAGCAGAGTTCTGCCATACTCTTGTTACCTGCTAATCTGCTTCCTGTCACATATAAGAACTTCTTCTTCTTTCCCCCCTACCCCTCTCCCCACCTGCTCTATTCTTGTTTGGCCTTCTGAAAAAAAAATACAAACTAGGAAAACATTTCTATGACAAGTTCCCCTTTCTCTTTGGAAAAATAAATTTCCTTTTAGTCAAGAATGTGTATGTTTGGGAACGAGTTTGGAATAGTGAAGTGAAAATAAACACATAGCAAAATGTAAATTCATGTGTCAACAAATTATCCTGCCCCATGACAAAGGACATGCTGGGAAGTCCAGGTTGGGGAATAAATACCTAAAGGAGCACCTTGGACAATGAGATTTAAAAGATAATAAATAAAATGGTCTAATATATGGAAATAATTGATTCTAATTCTCTAAAAGAGACTCCAAAATAGGAAAATGGTTCTCTAGATATTCTAAATTAGCATTTAAGTGAAGTGTGGGCAAAATTTAAAGAACATTGACTGTAAGAATAAAGGACTTACAGATGTCACTCTAACTAATGAGGATTATTGCTTTCTTTTTAAGCAGAGAATGAGTTAATCAAACGATATTTCAAAAATCCTTGAAAGATTATAAAACAGGCTGCAAAAGGGAAAGCCTAAAAGAAGGAAAAGGGAGTAGACAATCAGGCGGACACAAATAAAGGATCTATCTTTTTAGCATATTTTGCTTATGATAGCGGTGTCATTAGTGAAAATCTTGACAAATTAAAGTACCACTGAGTTGATTGGCAAAATTCAGGGCAATAAGTTAATAAAAGGGAGTTAGGAATTAAAAAAAAAAGATGATGTTGAAAAGAATTCAGAATGCAAGTGCTGTTTTAGGGTTGGCATGGAGAATGTGACCAATTATTCATAAGAAAATTTTAAATATAGATGATATTGCAAATCATTTATTATTCTGAGAACTCCAAGAGACACCGAGGTCGACATTTTGAAATCCCACTGCTTGGAGGCGACATTTGAAAAATGAGCAAAGCAGAACAAAAAGCTTTATTTAAATAAATTGTTTCAAATACCAACGCTATCAGGGTGTTAAAGGATGGCAAAGTTTCCACATTTGCATGCAAAATGCAAATCAACTGGGCAAAATTAATTTCCATTTTAATTAATTGTAATTAAAAAAAAGTCTTCGCTTTAATACTGGCAGAATGCCTCACACTTTTTTTTGTTGTTGAATCCTTAAAAGAAATTGGGGTTTAAGAGATTGCATTTAGAAAGTTTTAGATGCCTAGTAGGAGAATCTGCAATATTTCCAAGAGACCAATAATCTGTATATTCTGTACACCTGAATGTTAAGGCATCCTAAAAGTTTTTTTTTTTTAATTCTAATATTCACATAGAAATTAAAACTTCATTTGCTTTTTTCAACTTGGCATGATAAAGAATTTTTAATTAGTAGACAAATATATTGTATGGAATTGACAATCCAGGATCTTTGGGTACCTACCATCGCTGCTCTGTGAGACCAGTTAACTCTGTGGTCTCAGCTCTTAGGTTTTAGCTTCTTGGAGCTTAACTTATTTCATAAGCTTTATATCTAAATTTCTGAAGTAAAGGAATGTGAACTAGAATCAGAGATCACAGACTAGATATGGTGGTATCTTAGTCCACTCAAGCTGCTATAACAAAATACCACAGTGGGGAGGGGGCACTTGTGTGGCTCAGTGGTTGAGCATCTGACTTTGGCTGAGGTCATGATCTCATGGTTCACAGGATCGAGCTCTACATCAGGCTCTGTGCTGACAGCCTGGAGTCTGCTTCAGATTTTGTGTGTCCCTCTTTCTCTGCCTCTTCCCTGCTCACACTCTGTTTCTGTCTCTGTCTCTCTCTCAAAATAAATAAATAAATACACTAAAAAACAAATTTAAAAGCAAAGCAAAAAACCAAAAAAACACAGACTGGATACCTTGTAAACAACAGAAATTTGTTCCTCACAGTTCTAGAGGCTAAAGGTTCTAGGTTAAGGTACCAGCATGGTTGCATGAATAACCTCTTCTGGATTGCAGACTTCTTGTATCAGCAATACAAACACAAGGGCTGAGAGATATCGGTGGGGTCTCTTTTACAGAAACATTAATCCCATTCATGAGGGCTTCATCTTCATGACCTAAACACCTTCCAAATCTAAACCTCCTAATGCCCTTTGGAGGGTTAAGATTCAACATATGGAATGGGGTGACTGAGCCACCCAGAATCCCACGGTGTTCATTTTTTTAAACTTTCCAATGTCAGATAAAGAAAATTTTATATCAAAACCTGGCTTCTTTTGTGCCCTGGGTCTCACTCAGTTGCTATTATCCTTGTTAAACTGGTTGCAGACTATATGTGAAAACTCATCAGCTTTATTTATGTTATTGGCCTGGTCCTTGTACATATTGAAGTTAAAAATCCCTTATCTAATTTTTAAGTTAGTTTTATAAATAATTAATTTATTATTTTCATTGTGTATTTCCCTTTTTCAAACATTACAAAATTACAAATAATTTTTTAAAGATTTTAACTAACTTTATTATTGTGTATATTATTCCTTGCCGGGAGCCACAGATACTATTGGAAATATGAATGAATTATGTCTCTATTACTACCTATACATATACCTACATATATACACTCCACACACATATAATATAAATATTCATATACATTACATGTGTGGGGGAGGGTATGGAGAGAGTCAGAGAGAGACAGAGACAGATAGAAAGTATATATTTGTTTATGTTTGTGTGTGCATGGGCAGCAAGAGAGAGAGAAAACAAGAGAGAATGTATCTGATCATCTGATTTTAAGTGATATGCTGTATTTTTACATATGTATAGTTTAGATTCACAAAAACTATCCCATCTTTCAACTACTAGACATAACACTGAATGGTGCTAAGGCATTCAAACAGCAAATATGAAGTCAGCAAGACATAAAACTATGAACAACACAAAGAAATTATTTTTTCTCTAACATATTTTAATAATCAGTAAATAAAACATTAACTATTTCAACACTAAATATAATGTAAGCATGAAAACATTAACATTTTAAAAGAGAAAAAATATTTTTTCATCGAGATATGTTCATATTACACTTGGTCTTGCAAATATTTGAGAACATAGTCTGCACCAAGTTTTACTTTTCATGTTTTTACAATCTAGCATTATATAAGATATACTTTTTAATGTTGAAATCATATTTAGGATTATTTTAATGGAAACATAATATTCCTTCAAATGGTAGTATTTTAGTTTGCTTAATTATTTCAATATATTATATATTAATTGTATCTATATGTTTCTTTGTTATACTTATTGCTGCCATATGCTTCTCTGCACTTCGTTTCTCTCTTTTTCTGTCTTTTCTCTTTCTCCTCTTCTTCCTCTTCTCCCTACTTTATCTAATTTTTTTTCTTCTTCTTTTAAAGTGTTTCCATAAAGTACTTTCCCAAGAGTGGAATTATTGAGTTAGATCAAAAAGATTTTTCCATAATTTAAAATATGCATTGTCACCTTCTTTTTTTAAGTAGGCTGCACACCCAGCACGGGGCCCAATGTGGTCATATGTCAAGACCTACACTGAGATCAAGAGTTGTATGCTTAACCTACTGAGCCACCCAGGCACCCCGTCTTGTTATTTTCTTTTTTTTCTCTTCTCTTCTTTTTTCTTTTCTTTTCTTTTCTTTTCTTTTCTTTTCTTTTCTTTTCTTTTCTTTTCTTTTCTTTTCTTTTCTTTTCTTTTTTCTTTTCTCTTCTCTTCTCTTCTCTTCTCTTCTCTTCTCTTCTCTTCTCTTCTCTTCTCTTCTCTTCTCTTCTCTTCTAGAGAGGGAGACAGAGAGAGAGAGAGCAAGCTCATGACTGGGAAGGGCAGAGGGAGAGGGAGAGAGAGATCCCAAGCAGGCTCCACACCCAGGACAGAGCAGGATGCAGGGATCAATCCCACAACTGTGATTTCATGACCTGAGCTGAAATCAAGAATCAGAAACTTAACTGACTGAGCCACCCAGGGGGGTTCTTGTCATGTTCTTTTCTAAATGGAAGTATGAATTTGTACTGCCACATGGGCCAGTTTTGCTTGGAAATTTACAACACTTGGCTATTATTTTTTTTTAATTTCATGCTAATTAAAACACCTCATACTTAAAATTTGTTAATACTAATAATGAATATTTTATTATGAAACTTATGATTATACAAAAAAACAGTGAACTTGTAGGATGCTATACATTCAAGACAGGCATCTATTTTTGAAGAGATTTTTCTTTCTACCTTTATTCTACTTTTATTTTTTCCACAATTTTGAGATAGCATATTGCAAGAAGTTGAGTTTCTATTTGAAGTGTAGTTATATGCTGTTAAGAAATGAGACTACAGATACAAAATGGTATGAATTTCTTCTCAAGAAAATTTGTGTATTTTATCACAAGTTAAATCTCAAAACCATAATACATTGTTTATTTTTTTAAGTTTTTTAATGTTTACTTATTTTTGACAGAGAGAGAGACATAGAGCATGAGTGGGGGAGGGGAAAAGAGAGAGGGAGAGAGAGAGGGAGACACAGAATCCGAAGCAGGCTCCAGGCTCTGAGCTATCAGTACGACAGCGTGAGTACGACACGGACCTTGAATTCACAGACCACAAGATCATGGCCTGAGCCAAAGTAGGATGCTCAACCGACTGAGCCACCCAGGTGCCCCCATAATATATTTTTTAAAGTTTATTTGTTAATTTTGAGAGAGAGGGAGAGAGAGACAGAGAGAGAGAGAGAGAGAGAGAATCCCAAGCAAGCTCCTTGTTGTCAGTGAGTACCGAGCCCAATGTGGGACTTGACCCCACATACCAGAAGATCAGGACCTGAGCTGAAATCAAGTCGGACACTTAATTGAGTGAGCCACCCAGGCACCCCCAGAATACATTGTTTTTATAGTTTTGACAAAATTGGGAATTCTTCCCACTTTTGAAATTGTGATAGTCATGGATGATTTTCAAGGGACGTAATTTCTATAGATATATTTTTTACTAATAGTTTCATTCAACCAAAGTCAAAGAGTTTGCAGTATAAGAAGTCTAGCTGAGTGATGATGATAATCTTTTCATGCATGAGGTAATTAAATAAGACGAACTACAGGGAGCTGTTTAGTTAATGGTATTTCTATGTATCTAATTGATGCAGAGGGCATGCTGGCTACAATGGTTTAGAAGAATACCATGTTCTTCATACCCCATGATATATCCCCCGTCATCAAGTTCATACTCCCAAGTCTGTTGGGAATTCAAGTACATGGATCCCAGTGCCAGAAGAAAAGTTGTAACAGCATTTCTTTTTTTTTTTTTTTTTTTTTAAATTTTTTTTTCAACGTTTTTTATTTATTTTTGGGACAGAGAGAGACAGAGCATGAATGGGGGAGGGGCAGAGAGAGAGGGAGACACAGAATCGGAAACAGGCTCCAGGCTCCGAGCCATCAGCCCAGAGCCTGACGCAGGGCTCGAACTCACGGACCGCGAGATCGTGACCTGGCTGAAGTCGGACGCTTAACCGACTGCGCCACCCAGGCGCCCCATGTAACAGCATTTCTGAATTGCCAGCTTCCTGGGAAATAAATTGCACACTTGAATCATGCCTTTTTATTTCAGTGACTTCCTTTCCATCTCCTGCTTTCCCATTATTCACAACCCCAAGGTTCACAACCTTTTTCTGGTTGTGGCTATTACCTAGAACCCATAATGGCTGTTGATCTCTTCTCTTCTTAACACCATGGTCTATTTACAATCTCAACTCCCTGTGTGTCAAACCTTTTTGACTGCCCTCTGACCTTGGGGGTCTTTATGATGATTGCAGCTTCCTGCCTCTTGGTGATTAAATGTTACCTCCTTGGCCTCATGGCTGAATCATTATCTTCATGGATATCATTGAGCCCAGCTTTGTGAACATCTCTCCTGCTATTAATTCATGTCCCCAGAGGAGAATCTCCACTACACATCTTAGTGATGTCCCTGGTATTGGTGTCCCTCTCACCAGTACATTCCTGATGACCTTCATTGAACAGTGTTTCCTCTGGCCTTCCAGTGACATATAATCCACTGACTGGCATTTTGCCCTCAAATAGTATATTCACCACAGCAATCTCACCTCCTTCAGCTCCTTTAGTGCCTTTTCTGCTGTCTTCCAGAGCAGCTAACACATATCCATTTGATTTAGGCTTAGCTATCTCTTTTGGAGAGCCATGCTAGCAGTGAGTTCACCTATTCCCTTGGGGTCCTTCCTAGGGTATTGCATCTCATGTCCAAAGAAAGTTGCCCCAAGTCAATGAATTCATGCTTATTCAGTCTGAAAGGTTTTGGTTACTTTGATCAAGCACTTGCCAAACTTCATCGCAGGAGTACTGGCCTGGCTCCTGTCTGTAGATCCTGAATCTTTCAACCCCTCTTTCCACTCATGTCAAGTTTAGCATGTCCCCAGTCAAATCATGCTGGGATTTATCCCTAGATAAGGGACTTAACAACCAAAAGAGTAGATGGGTGAAATTTCTGACGGGGGTACGTGTTCACTTGTGGAGGAGAAATCTCTATAGCATTTTTCAGCACAGGAGACGTACTATCTCTTACTTGGAAGTGCAGGGGGAGCACCTCTGCAAGGTATGAGGAACCAGGTGCCTTATAAAGTCAGTATCTTCAGAAGCATCCCTCTACATATCAGCATCCATTTTTCAGCATCCCATATTTCTTTCCTCACAGGGGCTCTAAGCTTAGCATAAACAGACCTGCAGTGGCTGAGCATTACACAATCTCTAGAGCTAGGTGACTCTAATTTGCAAGAGTCACAAAGTTCCAGAACTATGTCTTTTTGTCTCTGAGAGGCCTGCTTTGGAGCACAGGACATATTTCTGAAATAAACCCTGTTACCAGAGGAATAAATAACTACCATAGAGCAGGTTAGGGTTATGCACTGAATCAGGTCAAGAGTTGCCATCACCTGAGGCAAATGGACTAAGAGTGGATGATTCATCATTTACAAGCAAAATTCGGATAGTGTTCCCACAAAAGGGAGGGGCTGCTAGGCAGCAAACCTGCAAATATCTGTTTAAAAAAAATACTAAAAATTGCTTCCTATATAATATATAAATTATATAAGTTATTTATACGTTCTGAGCTGCTTGGAACCAAAATGGGAATTTATTAAAGTGTAAGGACGTCTAATAAAACAGATTTTTAGACAGCAAAACGTCACATCTGAGATGTGAAAACGTTCATCAGTCATCGGTTCGCGTATTCATTCATTGAAGGAACTCATCGACTTTTAGCCTACTTTGCAATAGGCACGTGGAGCTGTATCTGCAGATCGAGACTCAAAATCTCAGTTCTATTCTTAGCAGAACGGTAGGTCTGTCCAGTAGGATGTGGATTAGAGAAGTAAAAGAAACCCCAGAAAGGCAGTGACAGCACGCGGGGAACAGCAGTTATGGCAGGTACATTATGTGGAAGCCAAATGGCAGAGTAGCTATACTCTACTAATAATTAGTATTATTATATGAAGCATACAAGTAACTGGGCCTCTTCCCACAAACCGTCCTGGGAGTGGGAAGCGAACTCCCTTAAGTAGGACTTTACTTGACTTTGAGTTTTCCCAACAGTCGCCCAGCTCGCGTCCCTCACACACTCTGCCAGGTTGGCGCTACCACGCTCCTCCTTGGCAGCCTCCACCCTCGGCCAGCAGGGGCCGTCAGAACGGGCCGCCCGGGGTCACCTCGAGGAGGCCAAGGCAGGCGGATCCGCAGGGCCGACCTGGACGCAAGGCGGGCGGACGGAGTTGCCTCCAACCCCAGCTCACGCCCCCACCCCCAACTTTCCCCGGGCGAGCGCGCGCTCGGGTCGGGAGCGGGGACGCGGTGCGCGTCGGAGCGAGCGCGCTAGTCCCCGGCGCGCCCGCCACTCTCGCCCGGCAGCGGCTCCCTTCCCCGCGCCGCCTGCGCTCGGGACCAGCCCGAGTGGCCCGCGCGCCGAACTCCCTCCACCGCGTCGCCTCCGGACGCCGCCCGGACCGCGGGGCCACCCCGGGAAGGAGGATCCCGCGGACGGCTGCAGCCCGAGGTAATCGCCAGATGACGGACGGGGCCGGTCCTCGCGCAGACACCCGACCCGGGCGACTTGCGATGCGGACTCCGGAGGTGGCACCGTCGGTCCGAACAAGTTTCTCGAGGCTTTGAAATGATATGGTTGAAAATGACATTTTATTTAGCCATCTTTTGTCTTCTGTTTTAATTAAGTTTATTTAGACCAAGAGGTGAGACTTCCGTGGTGTACTTTGGGTTGAAAACATTATTCTGAAAGTTTATTTATGTTGTGGTTATTTGCATATGTATGTTGGCTTTAGCTAATTTGAAACCATTAAGTTAAAATATTCAAGAAACCTTACTGGATCGCTGTGGCACTTAGGCATCATCTTATCAGCTTAGTTAGCATCTGTCTTGTGCGAATGGTACTTAAAGCCAGTCCCTTGGGTGAAGGGTTTTGCTTTTTACACTCTGTTGCACTGAGTCTCACCAGGTTCACAGACCTTGTATGGCTAATTGTAGTAACATATTAGATAATCACAAAGTTATGGGGCCACTACCAATTTGGCCTTTTCTTGTGAAGCCTCTTTCCAAAGGGCCTAAACAGATGGGAGTGGATACTGCGGTTTTCTGTTTCTTTCACACCTGTCTTAAAATTTTCTGAAGTGCTGACTTCAGCTTTTTGAAATTTAACTTTAGTTAATTGTGTCCTAGGATTTGGTGAATCCAATAAAAATAACCCACTTGTGGGGCGCCTGGGTGGCGCAGTCGGTTAAGCGTCCGACTTCAGCCAGGTCACGATCTCGCGGTCCGTGAGTTCGAGCCCCGCGTCAGGCTCTGGGCCGATGGCTCGGAGCCTGGAGCCTGTTTCCGATTCTGTGTCTCCCTCTCTCTCTGCCCCTCCCCCGTTCATGCTCTGTCTCTCTCTGTCCCAAAAAAATAAAAAAAAAAAAAAAAAAAAACGTTGAAAAAAAAAATAACCCACTTGTGTAGTATAGTAACTTCTAAAATAAATTAAGCAACTTTGTTTCTCTTAAATTTAATTACTGAGATACAGAATTGACCAAGGACTGATTTTGTTCTGTTAGTTGAAATCATATCAATTAAATTAAATCAAGTAAAACAAAACTTAAAGAAAAAACCCCACAGTTTTCCTTCTAAGTTATTTGTAATTTTCTCTTTCGAGACATTCCAGCATTGAAAGAGTCACTGTCCTCCCCCTTGTAATTGCTTAAGATCTCTGTCAAAATTTGTAATTGTCTCTTTGATAAGTTTGTTGAGCTAGTACCCTCTGTTGGGTGAGCCACTAGACTAGAATCCTGTAACAGATAGTAGGGATTCCTGTTTGACACAGTGCATTTCAACTTCAATTAGTTACTCTGAGAACCATTTGGATTTTAAATTTAGTTAGGACTGAAGTTTTTCTTCCCTTTTTATAAACAGATTTAATATAGCAACAATGTTATGTGGAAGGATTTCGAGAACAACACTCTTTAACAGTGGAAATGTCTTTATTAAAACACTAATACGTAAGTACTGAGACACAAGTGAAACCAATCTTAAACACTCAGGCATCCATACTTTGTCCTTAAAAAGAAATATTAGAACAGAATGTTGCTTAATTTCTCCATTGTATATATAAACCACATCTCCTGTATCCGTTCATCAGTTGATGGACATTTAAGCTCTTTTTGTAATTGGGCTATTGTTGAAAGCACTGCTATAAACATTGGGGTACAAGTGCCCCTATGAATCAGCACTCCTGTATCCTTTGGATACATTCCTAGTAGTGCTATTGCAGGGTCATAGAGTAGTTCTATTTTTAATTTTTTGAGGAACCTCCACACTGTTTTCCAGTGTGGCTGCACCAGTTTGCATTCCTACCAACAGTGCAAGAGCATTCCCGTTTCTCCACATTCTCACCAACACCTGTTGTTTCCTGATTTGTTCATTTTAGCCACTCTGACTGGTGTGAGGTGGTATCTCATCGTGGCTTTGATTTGTGTTTCCCTGATGATGAGTGACATTGAGCATCGTTTTATGTGTCTGTTGGCCATTGGGATGGAATACTAGTTGGCAATGAGAAAGAATGAAATTTTGCCATTTGCAGCAATGTGGATGGAACTGGAGGGTATCATGCTAAGTGAAATAAGTCAGAGAAAGACAGATATATGTTTTTACTCCTATGTGGATCTTGAGAAACTTAACAGAAGACCATGGGGGAAGAAAGGAGGGAAAAAGTTACAAACAGGGAGGGAGGCAAACCATAAGAGACTCCTAAATACAGAGAACAAACAGGGTTGGTAGCGGGGTGGGAGAGAGGGAAAAGTAGGTCATGGGCACTGAGGAGGTTACTTGTTGGGATGAACACTGGGTGTTGTATGTAAGCCAATTTGACAATGAATTATATTAAAAAAAAAATTCTCAAAAGTTTACATAGAACATACATTTTTTTTTTTTCCTTTCCAGGACTACACTAATAGAAACTCTTAAAAACAGGACTATAGGGGCGCCTGGGTGGCGCAGTCGGTTAAGCGTCCGACTTCAGCCAGGTCACGATCTCGCGGTCCGTGAGTTCGAGCCCCGCGTCAGGCTCTGGGCTGATGGCTCGGAGCCTGGAGCCTGTTTCCGATTCTGTGTCTCCCTCTCTCTCTGCCCCTCCCCCGTTCATGCTCTGTCTCTCTCTGTCCCAAAAATTAAAAAAAAAAAAAAAAAAAAAAAGTTTAAAAAAAAAAAAAACAGGACTATAAATGTCAAGAGGCTTACTCTAATAGAATTTACCTCTTTTTTGTTCTCACCCTCTCCCAGTTACCACAGTATCTACCATCCCTGTGATATGCTAATTATTTTTATGCTAATTATTTTTCAATTTAAATTAGTTTAATGGGAAAAATGGGAGACTGTCTCCTCAAATATGTAAAGTCTTGATTCTAAATGGTTCTCATCATTTAAACATTTTCTTTAGCATCTTTAAAATGAAAGAATTTCAAAATATTAAAATATCTTAGAAGAACACTTGCATTTTTGTGAAGAGATTTATTAATTTGTTGATGTATAATATGACATTTTCTTTTAGCTGTTTTTTTAGAAAGTAGTATTTTTGAAAATTATAGCCAATATCTGAGTAATTTTGGTGAAATTAAAAGTTAGTTTTAATGATAGTAGGGATGCTGTCTTAATTTTTTTTACCTGGACTATATCTCATGCATGTAAAGTATATTATGACCTAAAGCTGAAATATGCAATGGTTAATATGGGTTTGGGGAAATTGCAAATTTAGTATATGTATATTTTTAATTAAGGGAATGTTTAATGTTTGACTATCTAACTTCCTTCCAGTCAAGCTGTGCCTTAGCTGCCCTTCGGTGCTGAAGACCAATTCACAATAACTCACAACTCTCCTGACACCCACTCCTCGAGTGACCTTCGGGCCTTTTCGGAGGTAAAGTACCATATTCATTGTAATATTTATGTATTTGTTGATCATTTAATATGTGCAAAACTGTGCTGCCATGTTAGTAGGTTCCTAGATTTATTTTTTAGTTTCTGAGTTATATGTGCTCAACACCATTTTACATAGGCTTTGTGGTTTATATTCCGAGATTTTGCACAATTTGGTGATTTTTTTTAGCACTGCTTAGGTCAGATTATAATAGAATTGACTTTATATGTATGCATATATAGGTACTTTATTATGTATAGTCTGAAATATATACCTTAGAGGATAAGTAATGTAATTATGTTTACTGTAATGCTGAGATATATAATCTATTTCAGTTATATATTGCTATAGAACAAATCATCCTGGAACTTAGTATCTTAAATTAAAATTAAAAAATTAAAAGCTAGTAGCTTTTAGGGGTGCCTGGGTGGCTCAGTTGGTTATGCGTCCGACTTCAGCGCAGGTCATAATCTCGTGGTTTGTGGGTTTAAGCCCCATGTGAGGCTCTGTGCTGAAAGCTCAGAGCCTAGAGCCTGCTTCAGACTCTGTGTCTCCCTCTCTCTCTGCCCCTCCTCTCTCTCTCTCTCTCTCTCTCTCTCTCTGTCTCTGTCTCTCTCAAAAATAAGTAAACATTAAAAAATTTTAAAAAAGCTAGTAGCTTTTGATATCTCTCATGGTTCTGTGACTTGAATGGGCTCAGCTGGGCAGTTCTCCTGATCTCATTTGGATTCTTATAGTGTGACAATAAGGTGGCAGCTGGGACTGGGAGCATCTGAGGTCAATTGGCAGGCTATGATGGCCACGCTTCCCTCTCTCTCCAAGTAGCCCGAAGCCTCTTCTCTCCACTTGGAAGCCTCTTCTCTCCACACCTAAACACAGGGAAATGGAATAATATGAGACAGTGAATCTAAGGTAAATCCTAAGGAATCATGACACCATCATGGTCTAATACCAAATTGTGCCATAGGAAATGCTTGACTCCTCACATTCATCTTAAGAGAAATCTGTGTAAATATGCAGTTCTCAAACAATAAATCAGGATGGGGAACCTTATTTTTATTACTAAAAGGTTGCCTTCTAATAAAAAAATTAAAAATGATTTTGTTTTGAGGCTAAATTAAAAAATACAGGTATTAACAAAATTCATTGTAAATACAACAACATAATGAGGGGGGAAAGTTCATTCTTTCTTTTTTTTGAAATGTAATTGAGGTAAAATATCCCATTAGTTTCAGGTATGTGTCATAGTGATTTGATATTTTTATGAATTATGAACTGATCCACATGATAAGTCTATTTACCATCCGTCCCATACAAAGTTATTCAAATGTTATTGACTCTATTTCTTGTGCTGTACATTACATCCCCATGATTCATTTATTTTATCACTGGAAGTTTGTACCTCTAAATGCCCTTCATCTATTTCACCAACCTCTCAACGTCCTCCCTCCTCTTGTTTATTTCCTGTATCTATGAGTCTGTTTTTTCCTTTTCTGTATTTTTGAGATCTCACATATAAGTGAAATCATACAATATTTATCTTTGATTTATTTCACTTAGCAAAATATGCTCTAGGTTCATCCACATTATAAGATTTCATTTTTTATGGCTGAATAATATTCCATTATGTCTGTCTCTCTGTATATGTATATTATATACTACTCTTCTTTATTCATTCATCTGTTAACAGACACTTATGTTGCTTCCATATCTCACTATTGTAAGTGATGCTGTTATAAGAAAATGGTATATATATGTTTTGAATTAGTGCTTTTGTTTTCTTTGGATCAATACTCAAGAAGTGGAATTGCTGGATCATATGGAAGTAGTACTTTCAATTTTTTTTTTAACGTTTATTTATTTTTGAGACAGAGAGAGACACAGCATGAATGGGGGAGGGGCAGAGAGAGAGGGAGACACAGAATCAGAAGCAGGCTCCAGGCTCTGAGCCATCAGCCCAGAGCCCGACGCGGGGCTCGAACTCGCGGACCGCTAGATCGTGACCTGAGCCGAAGTCAGACGCTCAACCGACTGAGCCACCCAGGCGCCCCATGAGGAACCTCTATATTGTTTTCCATAATGGCAGCAGCAATTTATATTCCTACCAACAATGCATAAGAGTTCCTTTTTTTCTGCATTCTCTCCAACACTTGTTATTTTTGGTCTTTTGATATCTAATCTGACCAGGGTGAGTTACTGTTTCATTAGGTTTTGATTGCATTTTGCTGATTAGTGAAGCTGAGCATCTTTCATGGGTCCATTGGCCATCTGTATGTCTTTGGAAAAAAGTCTATTCAAGTCCTATGCCTTGTTTTTAATTGGGTTGTATGTTTTTTGGTGTTGAGTTGTATGAGTTCTTTATATAGTTTGGATATTAACCCCTTATTGGATATATCATTTGCAAGTACCTTCTCTCATTCAGTAGGTTGCCTTTTAATTTTGTTGATGGTTTCCTCTGCTGTGCAAATGCTTTTTAGTTTCATGTAATCTCATTTGTTTATTTTAACTGTTGTTGCCCTTGATTAAGGGACTAGTTCAAAAAAATATTGCTAAGACCAGTGTCACAGAGCATACTGCCCATGTTTGTTTTCATGAATTTTGTGGTTTCAGGTCTTACATTCAGGTCTTTCAATCCTTTTGAATTTATTTTTGTTTATAGTATAAGATAGAGGTCCAGTTTCATTCTTTTGCATGTAGCTATCCAGGTTCCCCAATGCCATTTAAGAGACTCTCTTTTCCCCATTGTATATTCTTGCCTCCTTTGTCATAGTTTATTTTTTATTTTATTTTTTTAAATGTAACTTATTGTCAAATTGGTTTCCATACAACAGCTAGTGCTCATCCCAACATCCTTTGTCATAGTTTCATTGCCCATATATGCATGGGTTTTTTTTCTGAGTTCTCTATTTTGTTTCATTGATTTATGTCTGTTTTTGTGCAAGTGCGATGCTGTTTTGATTATCATAGCTCTGTAGTATAGTTCAAAATCAGGGAGTGTGATACCTCCAGCTTTATTCTTCTTTCTCAGAATTTCTTTGACTATTTGGGGTCTTATGTGGATCCATACACATTTTAGAATTCTTTGTCTAGTTCTGTGAAAAATTCCACTGCTATTTTGATAAGGATTGGATTGAATCTGTAGATTACTTTAGGTTGTATGGACATTTTAACAATATTAACCCATACAATACATTACCATGATATATCTTTCCACTTATTTGTGTAATTTTCAATTTCTTTCATCAGTGTCTTACTGAATTCAGAATACAGGTCTGTCACCTTCTTGGTTAAATTTATTCTTAGATATTTTAATATTTTTGAGAAAAATGTAAATGTGATTGTTGTCTTAATTTCTCTTCCTGGTAGTTTGTTATTACTGTACAGAAACACAACTAATTTCTGTATATTAATTTGTATGCTGTGACTTTACTAAATATATTTACCAATTCTAATAGCTCTTTGGTAGAGTCTTAAGGGTTTTCTATGTATAATATGTCAGCAGCAATCAGTGACAGTTTTACTTATTGCTTTTTAATTTGAATGCTTTTTATTTCTCTTTCTTGTCTGATTGTTATGGCTAGGATTTCCAATACTATGTTAAATAATAATGGCAAGAGTGGGCATCCTTGTCTTGTTCTTGATATTAGAGGACAAAATTTCAGCATTTCATCATTGACCATGATGTTAGCTGTGGGTTTATTGTATATGGCCTTTATTATATTGAGATTTTATCTTTTATATCCACTTTGTAGAGAGGGTTTTTTTTAATCAGAAATAGATGTTGATTTTATCAAATGCTTTTTCAGCATCTATTGAGATGATCTTATGATTTTTACCTTTGTTTATTATATGGTGTATGATACTGATGAATTTGCTGATGTTGACTATGCTTGCATCCCTGGAATAATTCCCCCTTGATCATAGTAGGATACTTTTTAATGTATTGTTGAATTCCATTTGCTAATATTTTGTTGACAATTTTTGCATCTATGTTCATTATGGATAATAGCCTGTATTTTTTTTTTTTTTTTGGTGTCTTTATCTGGTTTTTGTATCAGGATAATGCCAGACTTCTAAAATGAGTTTGGAAGCATTCCTTCCTCTTCAGTTTTTGAAATAATTTGGGAAGAATTGGTACTAACTCTTTTAGTGTTCAGTAGAATTTACCAGTGAAGCTGTCAAGTCCTGTACTTTGGTATGTTGGGAGTTTTTAAATTACTGATTTAATTTCTTTTCGTGTAATTGGTCTATTACGTTTTCTATTCCTTCGTGTTTCAGTCTTGGATAATGTATCTTTCTAAGAATTTATCCATTACCTCTTTGTTTTCCAATTTATTGGTGTATAATTGCTTGTAGTACTATCTTATGATCCTTTGTATTTCTGTGATGTCAGTTGTAACTTCTCTGTCATTTCTGATTTTATTTATTTGGGCTCTCATCTTTGTTTAATGGGACTGGCTAAAGGTAAATAAGTTTTGTGTATCTTTCCTAAGAACCAGCTCTTAGTGCCCTTGATATGTATATATGTAGATATATATGTATATGTATATATGTAGATATGTATATACATACGTATATATGGATATGTAGATATGTATAGATATATTTGTATATATATGTATGTATATACATATGTATATATATATATATATATATTTGATTTCATTTATTTCCTTTCTAGTCTTATTTCCTTTCTTCTACTAACTTTGGTCTTTGTTCTCTTTTTTGAGAGGTGGTACCTGTAGGTATAAACTTACAATATTTAATTGTGATTTTTCTTATTTCTTGAAATAAGCCTATATTGCTGTGAATTTCCCTCTTGGGACTGCTTTTGCAGTGTCCCATTGATTTTGGAAGGTTGTGTTTCTATTTTCCTGTGTCTCAAAGTATTTTTTTTTTAATTTCCCCTTTGATTTCTTTGTTGACCCATTTATTGTTTAGTAGCATGTTGTTTAGCATCTGCATGTTTTGTTTCTCTTTTTTCTCAGTTTTGTTCTTGTAATTGATTTCTAGTTTCATATTGTTGGTTGGCAAAGACGCTTGATAGGTTTTCAGTTTCTTTAAATTATTGAGTCATGTTTTGTGACCTAACATGTGATCCATTCTGAAGAATGTTTCACGTGCACTTGAAAAGAATATGTATTCACTACAATGAGATATCACCTTACACCTATGAGGATGTGGAGGAGAAGGAACCCTGTTGCACTGTTGGTGGGAATGCAAAATGGTACAACCACTGTGGGAACGATGTCGAGATTGTTCAAAAAGTTGAAAAAAGAAGTACCCTAAGACCCAGTAATCACACTACTGGGTATTTTCCCAAAGAATACAAAAAAACAAAAAACAAAAACAAAAACAAAAACAAAAAAAAACTAATTCAAAGGGATATATGCACCCTTATGTTTATTTCAGCATTATTTTTAATAGCCAAAATATGGAAGCAGCCCAAATGTCCATTGATTGATGAATGGATAAAGAAGTGTGTGTGTGTGTGTGTGTGTGTGTGTGTGTGTGTGTGATGGAATATTATTCAGTCATAAAAAAGAATGAAATATTGCCATTTACAATTACATGGATGGATCTAGTGAGTATAATCCTAAGCGAAATAAGTCAGAGAAAGACAAATAGCATATGATTTCACTCATATGTGGAATTTTAAAATCTAAACAAATGAGCAAAACAGACAAGAGAGGTGGGGAGTGAGAAACAAAGAAATATACTCTTAACTACAGAGAACAAACTGATGGTTGGAGTGGATAGGAGGATGCATTAATTAGGTGATGGAGATAAAGGAGTACAATTGTCATGATGATCACTGGGTGATGTATGGAATTGTTGAATCATTATACTGTACACCTGAAACTAATATAACACTGTTTATTAATTATACTGGAGTTAAAATAAAAACTAAGGAAGGAAGGGAGGAGTGAGGGAGGGAAGGAAGGTCCCTATTCTGAATCAAAAAGGAAAGAATGTGTATTCAGAATTTGGATAAAATGTTCCATATATATGAAGTCCATATGGTTTAATATACCACTTAAGGCCAGTATTCACTTACTGATTTTCTGTTTGGATGATCCACCCATTGATTTAAGTGGTATGTTATAGTTCCTTAATATTATTGTATTACTATCAATTTCTCCCTTCATGTCTGTTAGTGTTTGCTTTATACATTTAGATTCTCCTATTTTGTTCATAAATATTTGTGAATATTGAATCTTCTTGTTGGATTGAACCTGTCATCATTATGTAATGCCTCCAGCAATTTGTCAATGACAGTTCAGGTTTTTCTGCCCTTTCACTGGTTGCTGAAGTGGTTTTAGCTTGAATCCCCACTTTGGAGAGGTCCAAGTTGTTGGTGTAGGAAGACCCTGAATCCACCTCCTTCCATGGATACAGTGAATCCACAGTTACATATACAGCAGTTTGTCATGAAGGGTAACTGAAGACCGATTGAGTAACTCCTACACAACAAACAGCAGAGTGCCACATAGAGAAGGGTAGGTGAAATGGAGACATGGTAGTGATGAGAAAGTGACCTTCAGTAGGAAGCGATATCACTGAGGGGGCCTGTGTTCAGGCTCACCTGCTGTTGGGCACAGCAAAAATCAGGGGCTTAAAGGACAAGTATATTATAAGTGCAGAAATCCGTTTATAAACCCTAGAACATCTGCCACGTCTATGGGAAACTTTTGGGACTCTCTCCAAAGTTGGAGTTGACAGCAAGCACTGATTTTTTTTTGTTCTCCCTCCACCTTAATAGTACCCCCAGGCATTCTTGCCTCCTTGTTAGGGCTACCCAAGCACAATTAGGCCCCTTACCCATACCAACTCCAACCATCCTCCCAAGGTGGCTCCAGCATGAAGCATCTCAGGACCCCTCAGCACTTACCCACTCCAGCTCCAGTTGTCCCAACTCTTGGGACCCCTGGCCCATGTTGCTCCAGCTCCAGATGTCTGACCAGAGTGGTTGTGTGAGGCACACCTCAGGACCCCCCATTCTACACCCACTCCAGCTCTGGCCATCCTGACACATGGGTCCTGACACAGCGTGCCCCAGAAATGCCCCAGCCTCTGCCCACTCCAGATATGGCTAGCCTGCCACCAACCACACACAATCTGCACAGGAGACGCTTTTACACAAGGCCACCTCTTCAAGACTCTCTCATTTTGAGATAGGTGGCTCTTTTGCTTAATTCCTAGAAGCAAACACAGAAATCTAACAAAATGAAGAGACAGAGGATTATGTTCCAAATGAACAAGATATAATAAAAAAAAACCCAGAAGAAAGTCACAATGAAATGGAGATAAATAATTTACCTGATAAAGGATTCAAAGTAATGGTCATAAAGGTGCTTACCAAACTTGGGATTAGAATGGAGGAACATGGTAAGAACTTCAACAAAGAGTTAGAAAATATAAGAAAAAACTACTCAGAGCTGAAGAATACAATAAATGAAATGAAAAAATAAACTATAGAGAATCATCAGCAGATTAGATGATACAGAAAAATGCATAAATGATCTGGAAAATGGAATAGTGGCAATCACCCAATAGAAAAAGAAAAAGGGGGAAAATAATTTTAAAAAATAGTTTAAGGGAACTCTGGGACAATTTCAAGCATGATAGCATTTGTATCACAGGGGTTGCAGAAAACAAGGAGAGGGAAAGGGACAGAGAACTTATTTGAAGAAATAATAGCTGAAAACTTCCCTAACCTGGGGAAAGAAACAGACATCCAGGTGCAGGAAGCACAGGGAGTCACAAAAAGAGAGGAGTCCAAAGAAATGTACACTGAGACGTGTTATAATTAACATAGCAAAAGTTAAAAACAAAGAGAGAATCTTAAAGGCAGCAAGAGAAAAGCAAATAGATGCATATAAAGGAAACCGCGTAAAACTATTTGCTGATATTTCTGCGGAAACTTTGCAGGCCAGACAGGAGTGGCAGGATATATTTAAAGTGCTGGAGGGAAAAACCTTACAACCAAGAACACTCTGCCCCATGAGATTATCATTCACAATTGAAGGAGCGATATGGAGTTTTCTAGACAACCAAAAACTAAAGGAGTTCATCACCACTGAACTGGCCTTAGAAAAAATATTAAAGGGTCTTTAAGTGGAATAGAAAAGGCCATAACTAGAAATAAGAAAATAACAGGAAAAAAATCTCACAGAAAGACAAATATATGGTAAAGTCAGTGATCATACAGTTAAAAACTAGTATAACAGTTAAAAGACAAAAGTAATAAAGTCAGCTATAGCCACCATAAGTAGGTAAAGGGTATACACACAAAAGATGTAAAATGTAATGTCAAAAATAAAATATGTGGTGAGTTGTAAAAATATATTGCTTTTAGAATGTGTTCAAAAAGTGACTATCAGCTTAAAACAGACTGCTGTAAAAATAGGCTGATATGTATGAACCTCTTGGTGAGTGTAAATCAAAAACCTACAATAGTTACACAACAAAAGGAAGATAAAGGAACTGAAGCATAAAACTAAAAACAATCAAACCACAAGGGAAGAGAGCAAGTGAAGAAAGGAACAGAGAAGAGCTACAAAACCAACAAGAAAACAATAAAAGAGCAATGAGTACATACCTATTACTAATAATTACTTTAAATGTAATGGACCGCTTCAATCAAAAGACCTAATAGGATGTCCGAATGCATTAAAAAAGAACCCACAATACCTACCTATATACTGTCTACAAGACACTCACTTCAGATTTGAGACTGAAAGTGAAGAAATTGAAAAGTGTCCCTACAAATATAAACAAAATTAAAGCTGGGATAGCAATACTCAATGTCAGACAAAATAGACTTTAAAACAAAGATTGTAGGGGTGTCTGGGTGGCTCAGTCGGTTAAGCATCCACTTTGGCTCAGGGCATGATGTTGCGATCCCTGAGTGAGTTTGAGCCCCACATCAGGCTCTGTGCTGACAGTTCGGAGCCTGGAGGCTGCTTCAGATTCTGTGTCTCTCTCTCTGCACCTCCCCTGCTCGCTCTCTCTCTCTCTCTCTCGCTCTCTCTCTCTCTCTCAAAAATAAATAAATGTTAATTAAAAAAAAATTAAAAACCCACAGATTGTAGCAAAAGACATAGAAGCACTGTTGGTTTAAGTGAGGCACATAATGAAATGTTTCTGTCAAAAGTTCAGAATAGTGAAATTCAAATAGTGAATCAGTGAAGTAGCAGTTAGCAAACATTTATTATGCACACACCAAAAAACAAACAAACAAACAAACAAAAAAACACGGTTTGCAAACTGACAACATTCAAACCAAAACACTGAATGAGGCTCAGAGATATATTGTAAGGCCACTTACATTAGTGAGAAAGCATGACTGTTCATTCTTCACAGTGATTGGTCATAATATTAGAATTTTTTTCAGTGGTAGGCAATTCTTCAGTGGTTATGTCATATCAGCCTAGGGAAGCGGTTCATGTTTTGCTTATGATTTGCAGAGGCAAAAAAAGAAATGACCCAGGTTAAATTAGTCTTACAAAATACGCTAAATTAAGCTTTGTTCAGATAATTTTTAATGGTCTCTGTTTTTGATGAACATTTTCAAGCTTTTCTAACCTTTCAGTATGTCTATCCATTTCAGTTTAGCTCTTTCTTTCTCTCTCTTTTTTTAATTGGTGTTTTCATCTTAAAATATCTACTGCCAGTTACCCCAATTTGAAAACCCCTGTGCAATTCTACTGCTCATTAGCAATCGTTTTTCGCTCCTTTTTTAACAGAAAATTTTTACAGAGTTTTTTAATTTTTATTAAAATATTTTAATTTTTTAATTTTAATTTTTTAACAGAAATTGTTCTTTCCTCTCTGCATAGGCTTAATTTCCTTATTAATAAATCTAGTTCTGTATCCCATTTTTATCTGAACTAAACTATATATTGTCTTCTTTTAGTTTTAGAATTTCTAATTGTCTATTTTCTATTGGGGTCTTTCTTTTTCTTATTTATTTATTAGCATTCCTTAACAAGGAAGAAATATGTATTAACCGGGAAAAATAGTATTTGCTTGCTAGAAAATTTTAAAAAATAGTACTTGCTTGCTTTTCCTAGTATTTTTCTTCATTCTTATAACTAAAGGAAGGGATTAATTTTCTTTATTTTTTTAATATTTATTTATTTTTGAGAGAGAGGGAGAGAGACAGAGTGCAAGCTGAGGGGCAGAGAGAGAGGGAGACACAGAACCTAAAGCAGGCTCTAGGCTCCGAGCTGTCAGCACAGAGCCCGACGTGGGGCTTGAACTCATGGACTGTGAGATCATGACCTGAATTGAAGTTAGACGCTTAACTTACTGAGCCACCCAGGTGCACCAAGGAATTACTTTTCTTATAAATTTAAGTCTCTCTAGTCAATATTGTCAATATTTTCAGTATTGGCATATACCAATATTGGTATGTTTCCTAGTTAGTAAATGAATCTCTTAATGTCTCTGTTTCCAGAGAAATACATAAAGCTTCCAGTACATTAGACTTAAAAAAAAAATCTCACTCATATTATAGACAAAAGGCTTATGCATCCTCTTTAAGAAATACCAACTCTCTGTTTCTTTTCTGTTTTTATTCCTGTACTGCAGGAGCCCTGTTGACGTCAGGTTAGTGTCCATGTCACTTTTCCCTTCCAGTCCCAACACTGGGCCTAAATCATCTGTAAAACTGGGAATGAAAATAGCCATACCTTTTAGTTCAAATGGCTATTAATAAAATGTAATACACGTGTGGATATGAAAACCCTTTACAAATTATAATTTTTTATTTATCTCCATTTCAGTTTAAGTGTTTATAAGAGTTGAAAATTAGATTTGATCATTTCTAAAGTCTGCTGGTTCGAACTATGTGAGATACTCTAAAACTTACTAGGGCAAATCCAGCGGCCACTGATGTGAACATAATAATTATATGGTAAAATTGAGTAGGCAGAACACCCTTGTTGAGAATTAAAATCCCTGTCATCTATCCACATGGTAAACTTTCTCCAACATCTCTGCAAAGGGCTTGAAAGAGAAAGGTATGGTTGGCCTCCCTGACTTCAGCCTCTTTGGGTGAGGGATATAATTTTAAGACACCCTGGTTCCCCTGAATAGCTTAGTATCCATCTGTAATATAACTTATTTAAAATATTTGAAGATATTTATATAATTACACTCTAACATCTGTTACTGTAAGATTTCCAAGAGCTTACTTATTGTATTAAATTAATTTACTGGGCACTCACCTTAACCAAATAAGTCATTATTCTGTTTGTACACTTAAAGAACTGAACTATTTTCCTCTTGATTTCTTATATTTGTGTTTTTATTTTTTCCTCAGTTTCTCTTTTTTTTTTTTATCATTTATTTACCTGAATCAGATGCATAACTGGATAAGCTTAAAGAGCTTGACATTTACAATATACATTTGAGGGAGAGAGAGAGAGCACAAGCTGGGGAGAGGGGCAGAGGGAGAGAAAGAAAATCTTAAGCAAGCTCTATGCTCAGCAAGTAGCCTGATGTGGGGCTCAATCGCATGACCCTGGGATGGTGACTTGAGCTGAAATCAAGAGTTGGACATTCAGCTAACTCAGCTACCCAGGCACCCCCAAAGATTTTGACATTTAGAATGAGATAAACCTTCATTTAAAGCCCAGCCTTGATAGTTTATGTCTGTGGTCCTTAGCAAGTTCTTTAACTTTTGTTGGTATCAGTTTTATTTCTGTGAAATGAGAACACAGACCTCATTGGTTATATAGATTATCCATGAGAATTAAAACTAATATAAAATGCTTAGCACAGTAAATCCTTAATAAATTTATACTGTTTAATTAGACAAGTAAGGATAGTATAATTGAAAAACATGTAAGTGAAATTCTAAAATGAGTAAAATGAGTTTCCTTAAAAAATACCAGAAGTATAAGAGATATAAACTCAGAGAGTAGGATAATTCTTGGCATTCATTTATTCAAAAAATATTTGAATGCTTGCTGTGAGCCATGCACACTTCCGGGCGCTGACCGTAAAGTGATGGACAACAGGCAGTCCCTGCCCTCCTGTAGCCTTCCTTCTAGTTAGCAAAAACTGAAAATTAACATACAAATAAATGTATGTGGTGATTTCAGATACAAACTATGCAGAAAACAAAACAGGTTATGACCTCAAGCGTGACAAGTGTGCTCAGGAGGGAGGGCTGCTTCGGTGTTGGTGACATTTGAGCTAGGACCTGTAAGATCGGCAGAGCCTGCACTCTGGATATCCAGGCTAAGAAACTCTAAAATGGAGTGCACTTTGTGTCATCCAGGGAGAGAAGGAAGACCAGTGTGACTGGAGCAAGTACAGTGGATGCAAGGGTACCCAGAGTAACATTCTGTGGGATATGTTCAGCCCTGGTGAGGAGTTTGGATTTTATTCTAATTTCAGGAGCCATGGTCCTTAGAAATGTAGGGACATGGCCTCATTTGGTTTTAAAATGACCACTCATCATAAGGATATAAGGCTGATATAAGGGGAATGGACTTTAGGATATGTGGAATGTGCTATTGATGTACATCAGGAGCTTAAAAATGGTGGAATGTAAGAGGATAATGACAGTGAAGATGGAGAGAAGTAATCAGGTTTGAGTTATATGGTGAAGGTAGTGCTGAAATGACATGCTTAACAACTGCATGTTGGGAATAACTGAACTGGCCAAAGGGTAAAAATCAGAGATAAGTCCTAGGGACTTGGCTTGCCTATCACTTGGCTAGAAGTGCATTCCTGGGGCAGGGAAGAGCAGGAGAAGACGAGGTGTATAGTGTAGCGATTGAGACAATGTGGTTGCTGGAGACAGAAAAGGTTGCTTCCACCTACCTCACTTACTGTCCATTGGAAAGTTTTTAAAATTCTCTGTGCCTTAGTTTCTCCATTTATAAAATGAGAAATTTAATACCTGTCTTGTTACTTGCTCTAAGGATAGAAGGAGATGTGAACGAGATTATGCATTAAAATTGTTTATAACGGTGCTTGACATATGGCACATTTTATCACTGAAGGAAGAGCAAAAGAAAAAAAAAAATTAACCTGTACAGTTTGAATACCTGTTGGACATCTGAACAGAGATACATGTGTATGCTACAGGGTGATGGTAGGCAAGACCCAGAACAGCGATCCCATTTGAATGGATGTTGGAGGTAGATCTGAAGAGATGTGGCGATAGTGTCATGGTTGATTGGATGGACTCTGGAGGAAGACAAGTTTGCAAATTATCTTCACCACTTACCAGCTATGGGCGTGTTGTACCCTGGCTGCCTCGGTTTCCTCAGTTTGAAATGAGAAGCCTAATGGAAACTATCTCATAGTTTTAAGGATTAAACATCTAATATACGGTATGTGCCAGTTATTAAGGGAGAATGATCACAAGTCATATTTCGACAAGGTAAGTTTGAAATGGGTTTCCAACACACAAGTGGAGTTGAATAAGCAAGTCTAGAGTTCAGAAAGGCTCAAAGCTCAAGGTATAAATTGGGCATTCATCAGCACAGTGGTGGTAATTAAATCTTCAGGACTAGGTGAAACCTCATGGGTTTACTCTAAGGATTCAAAAGCTAATACATGTTACCTCCTAATTATTGTTAGGGGGGAAATGAACAAGCAAAGTAGAAAAGAGAACAAGGTTGGGACGATTTCACCATGATTTCATATGATTTCAGGTATACGCACAGCAGAAGTAGCGGGGAGTGGGAAATAATTCTGTGCCTCACTAACTTTTAGGGAAAGTCTTATTCCTAAATTAACCCACGAGACAGTCTCATTTGAAGTTTTAGATCACAAATATTCTCCATTTAACATTTCACTTAATGCCTTCGAATTGCATTGTTGGCTTCCGGTGAATCACATAATGTAGTTTATTTCTTTTGGTTTGTCACTGCCCCTAACATAGTATAATGTAAACAGAAAGTGCTCTTTAATTTATCATTGAGTGTGGTGATTAAAACATTTTTTTTCCTTAGGACCACATTGTAGACTAGCTACAGGGGCCCTGAATCATTTTGTTCTGTTTTAAAAAATGTTTATTTATTTTGAGAGAGAGTGAGAGGGGGTGGCAGGGAGAGGCAGAGAGAGGGGTAGCGGGAGAGAGAGAATCCCAAATAGGCTCTGTTCTGTCAGCACAGAGCTTGACATGGGGCTCAGTCTCATGAACCGCGAGATCATGACCTGAGCCAAAATCAGACTGAGCCACCCAGGCACCCCTGAATCATTCTCTTCTAAGGAGGAAATTCATGTTGGTAGCTCACTTTATTGCCACATCCCACCTCCCCACCTGCAATGACTTATTTTGGAAAACTAATGAAACTTAGTGGTCAGGGCTCAAAATACTTTAATTTATGCAAGTGGGATCCAGAAATTATCTTTCTCCAACTCTAAAAGCCTATACGGAAAGTCAGAAGACAATGTGTTTTGGGCCTGAGCAAGCCAATGCAGAAATTTCAGATACACACTACAGCAAGACTGTGACGATTTCTTAACCTCCTGAACCATAGTCGGCTGATATATAAAATGGAAATAATGTTAACCTCATAATGTTTAAATGGGCTGAACAAAAGTGCATCCTCAAGTCATTATCTTTCCTATGAAATATACTTCATCTCAGAAAGTGTTTTGGGTGTTCAGAAATTCCCATTTTACTGTGCACACCAGCTACAAATACACTCTTTTGTATGCTTAAAAAATTCAACCTATTTTGAAAAGGATGTATATAGCCTAAGTAGTAAGTATATGTGTGCATATAAATTAGTGGCTATAAAATTACACAGAGTTGTGGAAATGTCCTTTTTACTTTTACAGATGTAAATTACTTATCATTTCTAAATGATTCTTCACATGTAATAGGAGGGACTTTTTACAGTTGTAGTAGTTTTATTTATGTTTGTTTGTTCGTTTGTTTTTAAATAGATTTGGCAGCATTCACAGTCAAGGGCTGTCATGGTCTCATTATTTCTTGGCCCTTGGAGAACTGTGCTAATGAAGTACATTTAGTGGGGAAGATTACTGCTTCTTTGCCTATGTTCTCCTTAAGCAACTATTTCTTTACTTACTAGTGCTTGTTACAATTTATTAACCATGATGTATATACATCCAAGTAAATGAAACCTTCCTTCTTCTCTGCTCCCTGCCTCATACTGAATTTACTAGGTAGAAAATTTGCGTAAAGTTACAAACCAGTCAGCTTCTTGAGAAAAAAGTTGTTACTGACAATTTCCTGTAGTGCTAAACCTCAGAAAAATACAACAGCTTTTGTGGATCCAATGCTGATTTTAATTTTCAAGCCAGGAGTTAAATATATAAATCATGTTGAACACAGTGTACCTGTCGTTAGAATGCTGTTTATAGTCATGTATATATATTAGTTTTCTTGGTAGAGAGCTACATTTCCCTGCCCTCCTGTTCTTTGTATCAAGCAAACAACACACACACACACACACACACACACGCACGCACGCACGCACACGCACATACACATACTCTTCCCTATTAAAAATGTGGTGCATTTATGACATTTTATTGTGTGATTAGTTTCTTCACCTATATCCTCATACCACTGCTTCACTGGTACTTTAAATAAATAAGTGGATTTTTTGCTTTCGATGGCTGTTTTACAAGTTTTCATTTTGCCACTAAAGTTTTTACTTTCATTTCTTTTTAACTTTTTTCATGTTTATTTTATTTTTGAGAGAGAGAGACAAAGTGTGAGTGGGGGGTGGGGGCAGAGAGTGAGGAAGACAGGGGATCCGAAGCACGCTCCAGGCTCTGAGCTGTCAGCACAGAGCCTGATGTGGGTTTCGAACACATGAACAGTTAGAGCATGACCTGAGCTGAAGTCAGCGCCACCCAGGCTCCCCAAGAGTTTTTACTTTTAATATATTGTGTTACAGATTAATACTCTTATCTATACATGTATTTTGAAATTTGCATTGATTTATATGTGGAATCTTTAAATCATGTTTCTCTTTCAAAGAGATACTGCTAAACTCCTTGTGTTTTTTGGTTGTGTTTTTAATGAGTTATTTTTTTTTGAGGCTTGCCCAATTTACTTAACCTCTATCTGTGTGTACCTTGATTTTTTTTATCTATGAAATGCATTGTTTGGGTGAATTAAAGGAGATAATCTGTGTATAGTATTTGGCCCATGGCTTAGTTTACCTCTTGTTACTGGTAGTGTCAGTTACCTCATGAAAATATGAGATTATTGTCCTGTCTCTTTGTGTCTTGATGAGCTCTATAATGGCTTTTGCTAATAAAAATGATTCTCTATCATTTTCCTTGCTCAGGCAATTTTCACCTGTTGTCTCTTGATATACTATTTTTGGGAGTTCTGAGTTGGCATGCAAATTTTCTGATTGCTCTTTAGACTGTCATTTTGGAAAGGCCATGTGTAGGCTGTGTATTCCACAGCCTTAGCTGAGCCCAGGGTTATAGCCATTTCCATCAAGACTTCAGACATGTGGATAAATTGGTCTTGAATGTTCCAGATTAGTCCATCTACCAGCAGAACACCACAGAAACTGTTGTTGATGTTCTGCACAACAGATTAATTTCCTAGCCAAGTTCTACCTGAATTCCTGACCCACAAAACCTTGGGATTTAAGAAAATGGTTGTTTCTATATGAGCCAGTAAGTTTGGGGCAGCACTAAACAACTGGAACACTGATATATGGAAATAAAATGGCTTTTGTAACCTGTGATATAACTGAAATCACTTATTAACTTCTAATATTTTTCTGTATATACCTCTTATATATATTCCAATATACATATATATACATATATAACTTATATATATTCCATTCCTTATATATATATTTTAATGTTTTTATTTATTTTTGAGAGGGAGAGAGAGAGAGAGAGAGAGAGAGCGAGCATGAGTGGGGGAGGGGCAGAGAGAGGGAGTCGCAGAATTAGAAGCAAGCTCCAGGCTCTGAGCTGTCAGCACAAGCCCAACTTGGGGCTTGAACTCATGGGCTGTGAGATCATGACCTGAGCTTAAGTCAGATGCTTAACTGACTGAGCCACCCAGGTGCCCACATATGATTTTTAAAATATGTAATCATTTGCTTGAGAATAATGAGTTTTATTCCTAAGTATCCAATGTTCATTCATTGCTATACCTTTTTTCAATGACTAGGGCCTTTGTTACATTATTGAATAAAAGAGATAACAGCACAAGAGTCATACTCTTTTTTACTTCAAGGGGAAAGCTATTAAGAATACACTGTTCCAGGATGGCTCAGTTGGTTAAGCAGCCGACTTTGGCTCAGGTCATGATCTCATGGACTGTGAGTTCAAGCCCCGTGTCAGGCTCTGTGGTGACAGCTCAGAGCCTGAAGCCTGCTTCAGATTCTGTGTTTCCCTCTCTCTCTGTCCCTTCCCCACTTTTTGATACTATTGTGCACTGACAGATTGTTTTACTGCTCAGTGCTAGTACAGTTGACTCTTGAACAAGAATTTGAACTGTGAGGGTTCACACACACACACACACACACACACTCTCTCTCTCTCAAATATAAATAAGCATTAAAAAAAACCAGAATACTCCATTCAGTATGATGTTTTCTTTAGGTTTTTTGTAGATACTTCTATCAGATTAAGAAAGTTCCTGACCATTTCTGTTTTCCTGAGAGTTATTATTTTTTAAGCAACAATGATTCTTGAAGCTATTTAATTATTTGTATATTACTTTTCTCCTGTCTCTTAACAGAAAACATATTTGAGCATATGAAAGTTAAAACTTTATTTACTAGTATTAGTATGTCTACAGAAAAATGAATCAATTAAATTTGAAGATGTGAAAAATAATGGAGGGAAAGCTACTGTAAATATTAAGATGGGTAAAATCTCTTACATTTTAAAGGCAGTTAACACCATCAAACTTTATAAGTCTGAGGGTGATACAGTTTCATAATTGAGTCGATCAACATGTATTATTTTCCACCAGCTTTGTTGAGATATAATTGACATACAATACTGTATAAGGAAGAAAAACAAAACAAGGTACAATATAGTGATTAGGACATAATGTAATTTATATATAAAGAGAATATTTACCTAGTTTAAGATTCTCCCACCATTTTATAGCTTAGGAAACTGAGTTGTGGACTTATAATGTAACTTGTCCATGGTCACATAGCTAGATAATTTTGTTCTCTGAAAATATTCATAACTTAGTGAGACTAGGCATCTCTGGAGAAGGAAGTTGGGAAGTGGAAGGTGAAGGACAGGAATGAAAAGGACTTTATTTTATTGTTTTTCATACATTTGAATTTGTGTCATATACACATGTATTATCTACACATGTATATTGCATTACCTATTCTATTAAATAAATACATAAATAATTTTTGACACTGCTGCTATATTTACATAGGTTTATTGTGACAATTTTCTGCAATTCCACATGTTTTAAGATTTTTCAGTTCAGGGATGCCTGGGTGGCTAAATGTCTGACTCTTGATTTCAGCTCAGGTCACGATCTCCCAGTTTAGTAGTTTCGAGCCCTATGTTGGACTCTGTGTGCTGACAGCATGGAGCCTGCCTGGGATTCTCTGTCTCCCTCTCTTTCTGTCCCTCTCTGCTCATGCTGCCTCTGTCATCTCAAAATAAATAAATAAACTCAAAAAATGTTTGTTTAGTTCTAATATTATCAAGTTTTTCTATTTGTATTTTTTGAGACTCTTCAAGGGTTTAATAAGCATAAAGATTAATAAAGTTTTGTTTATATACTAATAACATTGTTAAAACCTCCATGTGCATATGAAACATGCAAATATATAGTTTTAGAAAAGTAAGGTCACATTTGTTTCCATGAAATTTAATGAAACATGGGCTTTGATTCTACTACAGTTATATTACGTTTTAATGAAAGGTTGTGTTCTCAATTTAAGATTTTGAAGGTTATAATATGTAATTTTAAGAGGTCCTGAGGCTTTATTCCTGTAAGTGCCTTAATCGAAGTGAATGCAATAGTATCCAGAAGCATCACAAAAATGCTATCCCTATAGTTCAGGTTTTATAATTATGTGATAATTCACTATCCTTTACCTCCTAATAATGAAAAATGCAATGAATATACAACCCACAGAATGATGAGTGATTTGTTTTTTAAGAATACCTCATGCCGGGGCACATGGGTGGCTTAATTAAGGTCTGACTCTTGATTTCAGCTTGGGTCATGATCTCACAGTTCGTGAGTTTGAGCCCTGCATCGGGCTCTGTGCTGAGAGCACAGAATCCTGAATCCTGCTTGGGATTCTCTCTCCCTCTCTCTCTCTCTCTCTCTGTTTCTCCCCCTCTTGTGCGTCTCTCAAAATAAATAAGCTTAAAAAAAAGAATACCTCATACTGGATTTTAATGGGCGTAAAAATTTGTTTGCTATTCTTGAATATGCTTTCCCAGCAACAAATGTTCCTTTGCTTGCAAAAGTGTTTTCCTTGAAAGTAGTTAAATTTGGAAACATATTTACCTCCTTTAGCCTACACACATGGCTACCTTGCCCAGAAGAGATAAACACCTGCTGTATTCCAAAATTATGAGCACATGTTGAAAAGTATGAAAAGTTCTTGAATACATTGATAAGGAAAAGAATTACTTGTAAATAAGTTATAATCAATTATGTAAGGTTTTATATTACTTTGGATGTAATTTATGTTCAAAAAGAATATTGTTCTGACACTAGTTAAAATGATAAGGAAGACTTTATTCAGGAGTGTTGTGATAGGTGTCAAGACTATGACAAGAGTGGAGAGAGATATCAGGCTCGACTCTGAATATAGTCAGCAGTTGGGAGGGTATAGCCTAAGAGCAGAGTGGGTGGTGAGTTGGGAGTTGGTGGGTGGAAATTTACTAAGAGAAGACATCAGGGGTAGAGGGATTCTTTGCTAACCCAACTTAATGAGATTCTTAGTGAAGGCATATCAGGATAATCAGCTGTTGAGACAAGAAAAAGGAATTTCATAAGATATTGAGGGTAGTAAGGTATCAAGGGTGAGGGGAGTGTCATTTAACTTACCAAGTAGAATTCTCGCTACAACTGACCGAGGCCAGTGGATGAGGCCTAGACAAAGATTAAAAAAACAAAACAAACAAACAAACAAAAAAAACTCAGAGGAACCTGTTTGAATTTTGGTCATTGAGAGAGTCTTTGTCACTGGTCAGAATATGGCATATGCAACTACAAATCCATAGAATATGAGGCATATCCAGAACATCCAGGCTCCCATTAGCAAATAGAGCTGTGTGGCCTTCCTGACATGGTGAGCATTAACATTGACTTCCTGTATCTTTCTTTTTTTTTTTTTTTTTTTTTTTTGATTTTGGATTTTTCAGAAAGAGAGAATACATGCACAAGCGGGGGAGGGGGAGAGACAGAGGGAGACACAGAGTCCAAAGCAGGCTCCAGGCTCTGAGCTGTCAGAGCCCCAACGCAGGGCTCGAACCCATGAACCATGAGATCATGACCTGAGCAGAAGTTGGACGCTTAACCGACAGAGCCACCCAGATGCCCCAACCGTCATCTTTCTTGAGTAGGCTGAGCTGGTTTTGGTATGCCATGTGCTGACCAGGAGGGGACACCTGACCTTCAGAAAATAGGAAAGAGATCTACAAGAAGAGATCACTAGACATGGCAGCCGAGAGTAAGCAGTGGCCAAGGCAATTAGAGAGACTGGTCTGCATAGTTAGTGCACATCATCCACCCCATCACCTCCTCCTTGCTCTCAGTTGGTACTTAGTTGATTGAAGCAAATAAAGAAGTGGAGGTCTTTAAACCAAATCATGTTGTTATGAAATTTCTCTTGAATATAGTAGATATTCTAAATATTAGAATAATCTAAATATTAGAATCCTCTAATCTTCTTCACCGTGGTCCTTGTTTTGACTTTGAAGTATAGTTATTCAGAATAAAAGAGATATGTGCCCTCAATGAACTTCCTTCGGATTCCTTTCTTATAGGGTTGCTTTGCCATCTTTGCAGATATTCATGAGGTGAGAGCTTTTCATTTGTGCATAATAGTTCTGTAAACGGCCCTAACAAAATTATAACCATAGCACTACTGAAGTCACTGTATAGGGAACACCATGACATTAAAGAGTATAAAATCTTTAATATTTTAACCCTGGACTAATCACAAGATGATTATCTCGGATGCCTTGGCATTCTTTGTGTGTGTGGAGTGAGGGAGGAGGTGATGGATGAATTACTAATAGAGGAATGACCTGAACATGCATTCTGGACACTTGGACCATGTCGGATCTGTGCATCAGTGGGAGAGAGCGAGAGGAAATTATGGGAAGAACAATACAAACAAACCCTTGAATATCTAAATTTATTCAGGAAACATTACATGCAACTGAATTTTTCTGTTCAGTTCTAAGTCTTAAGAAATGAAGCCATCTTCATTTCTTGTTTTGTCATCACAAACATCAATCTCTCTGCTTTTTTTCTCATCTTCCAGGATATCTGGGAGACTCCAAGAGTTCACATGATAATGTTCTTGATCTGGACAGGAGAACAAGGAACACTGAGGTGTGCCAAGGGCGGTGGAGGCGGGGGGGCTGTCTTTCTTTGATATCTGTGTAAGTTATGTGGCTGCCTCAATTCCATAGTTGGTATTTTCTGAGAACAGAAAAAAAATATTGCAGTGAAAATTGTTAATAAATTGTAATAGCAACTCTGAAATATTTGAAACTGGGAGATTTCCAGCTTTGAAAGTAAAAGAAATACTTTTTTTTTTACCTATTGAAAATGTCATCCATTTAAACAGCTTAGAATGGAGGGAGAAAGATAGCTTTGTCAAAATAGTGTTTTTGAAGAGTTTTCAGTGTGCTACATTTTAATTTTTTCTATTAAATTATCAAAGTTGGCCTAATTTGTGAGAAATATAAAAATGAGATGATAATAAAAAATGCTGGGGCGCCTGGGTGACTCAGTCGGTTGAGCGTCCGACTTCGGCTCAGGTCATGGTCTCACGGTTTGTGGGTTAGAGCCCCATGTCGGGCTCTGGGCTGCCAGCTCAGAGCCTGGAGTCTGCTTCGGATTCTATGCTCCCCTCTCTCTCTGCTCCTCCCCTGCTCATGCTCTGTCACTCTCTCTCTCAAAAATAAATAAACATGAAAAAAAATTTAAAACAAAATAATGCTTTCCCTCTGTTAAACACTCACCATATTCCAGGCACTATACTAAGTGATTTTCTTGCACTGTCTCATCAAATTCTAGGAGGCAGAGACCATGTCTAGATAACTAGCTTAAAGTTGCTCAAGATTATACCATTGAAGAATAGTCTTAACTCTCATTTCATTTTGAGCCCATCTGGTCATGTAGGAAATTGATTTTTTAAAAACTTTTGCTATCATTTGGAAGGCAATCTGTGGCTAAAGAAGCTGAAATACAAGAAGTTGATACCCTTTGTTTATGTGTTTGTCTGTCTAAGGCTGGGAATGCCTGGGATCCTTACTTAGGTCCCTGCTATTTGAGGTGAGCTCCCATGAGTATTTCCCCCTTTCAGAGCTATTCTTGTGTCTAGACTGGCTTTTGTGGTTCTTTTTATGATTTAAAGATGCACCTCAGCAACAACCATCAGGAATTTTGAGAAAACACGGTTTGTTACTAACAAGTCTTATAGGGTACGCCTGGCACCTCAGAGACCACATAGAGAGGCTGCTGTAGAGAGAGAGGAAGACTGAGGAGAAGGAGGAGAGGGGGAGGGAGCCTGGGCTTCAGTCTTTATTGGGGTTAAGGGTGGGGTGCCTACGGTCTTTTGAGTTTCTCTTTACTGGTGTATTTAAAACGTAAAAACAAGAATTAGGGCACAGGAAGGGAAAAGCAGGATCACTCAGTGGTCAATTATCTAGGTCACAGAGGGCTTTCTAAAAAGGGCCACTTTGTGGGTGGAGTGGCATGGTTCTTATCTAGTTGTTTTACTAGTAGCTTTGTTATACAGCCGGCAATATGTTTATTCGAGATGGATGTCTGTGAAGCGGGTGCCTCAGGGATGTCAGGCACTCACACTATAGCCTTACCTATGTATTTTTTAGATTTACCAGTTTTTATAAGTCAGTAAGTTACAATAGCATTTGCAAATTCCAGATTCATAGAATTAATTGCAGATTTAAGTAAAATCACATTAATTTTTAAAAGCAAACATATTTCTAAACTCTGTCATATAAAGTGTACAATTTTAGAGTTGTTCAAGCTTGATTTTAATTCAGATTCTTCCCCATAAATTCTGTTGACTTGGGGCAAATTATCTCTGCTTTGTGAGTCTCATCAGTCTCATCTGTAAAATGGGGCTAATAGTGAATAACCACCTGGGTTATTTATGAGAATTAAATTAGATAATCTTACCAAGCACTTAGCATGATATTTGTAAGTTCACAATCAGTGATAGTTTTCATATAAGAATAGAAAATTCTATGGATTAAATACTAGAGAATTCTAAGTCATAAAAATAGTTCCGTAATGTTAATAAGTGATAATTTACATTAATACAAGTAACATAGTCTTTTGATAACTGAGATGAAATTGCTTAATTGAGGACTTCCAAGTTCTAGCCCTTCTTTCTGTACTTCTGATAAACATGGGCAAAATGGGAAGCTATAGGGACCACAAGGGACCAGGATAATTCACCCATGACCAACTAAATTCCAACTTTTTTTTTTTTTAATTAATGGATGAAGTAACAAGCAACAGACACTTATAGATAATCAAATCAATTCTTATGTAAATAAAAACAGCCCTAACTTGAGATTTCAGGAAATCAAATAAGATAAAGCCATGGAGAATAAAGGAGGGCAGACATCATTTGTTTAACTCCTGTATGATTCAAAGAAATAGATATTTTATCTCAGCTTTAAGTGTGATATTCAGGGAAGGGCAGCAGGTCCCTGGGTCATCCCCCCCCCCCCCCCGAAATCAAATACGTTAAGATCTGTTTCTCTGCCTTGATAAATAAAGTCTGTGCAGAGGACAACTAGAAAAATGAGTGAAGGAGAGAAGGAGGAAGTATGCAGGAACAGGTGTGAGCTGAGTTGATGGGACCCAGAACATTAGGGGGCAGGTAACCGTTCGTTAATCTCAGCTCTCATTAATCACACTCACATAGCTAGGAGCTGCAGAATCACAAAGAAGTGATTAGACTATCTGGTTACTGCTGGAACTCCAGCCAGAGATTCCTGCCAGTTCTTAGTTTTGGAAGGAAAAACAACAGGAAGTGGCTGATTTTCACACTGGCTGCTGTGTTTGGAGGGAAAGAAAAAAAAATTCAGCAGCTGGAGAATAGCCTGATAAAAGTAGAGATACTCAATTACGAGGAAACTAAACACCCCCCTCATGTCACTCTGTCTCTACCACCAACCACGTCTACAAAACACATATTTACCAGGCCCTTCTTCTTTTACCCTGCAAAGGTAGCAAAGCCCAAAACCTTGCCTGGATTGAGCTTTGCAAAGATACTGCAAACTTTCTTTTGCATCTTCCTTTTCCTTGGCATTCCACACTGGGTGGCTTCCCTGAGCTGCAAAGTAAACATTCCAAAGTCCCAGGAATGTGAGAATGGGTTACACATTCATCCATTGTGGCATTTGGAGTCATCGTGATGATTTTGGTCAGTGAACCATTGTCTCCTCTGCCACATAACACTCAGATGGTATCTTCTCACCCCAGTGGTGTGGGTGAAGTGACAAGAACACAGGGAGATTTGGAACATGAGGAAAATGAGTGGTGGAACCCACATGGCATTAGGAATACCTTATTTCTTTTTGAATACGTGTGATTTCTAATCAATCAGTATTATTCTTCATTAAACAAAAAGTGGCAGAACTACATATGAGCTGAAATGTTCCAATTCCAATTGCTGTACATTTCCACTATACTGTGGCACCAAATGTATTTGGTGACAAGGGAAAAACAAGGGGGAAAACACATTAGATTTGAGAATGCCCCTTATAACGTTTCTTATTTATAGTTTTTTTTGTTTGTTCTATTGAGGTATAAGCGACATATAACATTATATTAGTTTCAGGTGTACACCATGATGATTAAATATTTTTTATATTTATACATTTTATACATTTTATTTTATACATATACAATTTTATACATTGTGAAATGATCACCTTATTAAGTTTACTTAATATCCATTGCCACGCATAGTTACAAATTTATTTTCTTGTGATGAGAACTTTTAAGAGCTAATCTCTTAGCAACTTTCAAATATACAATATAGTGCTGTATTATTAACGATAATCACTATGTTGTACATTGTAAATTACATCCCTATGGCTTATTTATTTTATATAACGTTTCCTTAAGGAACTTGTTCCAAAACGGACAAGTCACATCTTCCAGTCAAATCCTACAGACTTAGTCCAGAACTCAATAAACTGAAGTATTTTCTGCTGATTGATTGGGACACAATTTGGAGACAACAAACATTAATGTTTCCTTGATAGATAGAAAGTGATTTACTTGAGATTTAAGTTCTCCCCTATAGCCTGTTGCCATTTCCTCAGAGATGACTGATTTGAAGTCTGCTCTGTTTGAGTACGTGGAGATAACGTTCATGATATATATGCTTTTCCCCTGATAGAGTCAAATTTTCAAATGCACCCTTTCTTCACAAATTTGTTCTTAATCCATTTTACTCTGAACAAGACAGGACTTTTGCTTTGTTAACCTGTGGAAATATCAGCCATACTTCAGATAGCCCATGGCTGCCTGGCTGTATAAACTATGTTTTGGGTTGTGTTTCTTTGTTGCTTTTAGCTAATCGGAGTTTTACAGAACAGTGATCCTCACTTAAGTGTGGTGGCATTCTGCCTGAAACTGCAGGACCTGGCCTGTTTGGGCAGCTGACATACATGGTCCCTTACTCAAAATGATAATAAATATAGTTAGAATTTACAAAGTTTATTTTTTTTCTCGTAGAAACAGAAAACTATTACTTTATGGTAATATCAAGAGCCCTAGCTTCACTCTAGCCTCAAATACAGAGATACAGTTTCAAGTGCACCTTTGACAAACATTGCCAAACCCTCTGACACTAAGAGCAAGGGTTTTTTTTTTTCCTTAATAATAAGTGTAATCCACAAGTATCAGTTCTCTAAATTGTAAACTTGGTTAGCATTGACAGGGATTGTAACATGGAGCATTAAAATTCCCACCTAGATCCGGAAAGCTTTCATATTCCTCCTTCTGAGGTCTCAGATGGATGCTATTGGTCATGATGACAATCCGAGGGTGTAGAGAAAATGATTTTGTGTTTAATTCTCAAATCTGTGGAGGAAAGAAAGAATTTGGGGAGAAAAATCTATATAAATAAATACACTAGGGATCAAAATGAAAAGTGAGAGTAAAGAATGCTTTTGGGCTTTTTAGCCACTAACAGTGTATCGTATAAAGGCTGGTAGGATGAAATAAATGGTATTCCCTGCTGTGTTCCCACAGGGGGAAGAGGGCCTGCAAGAGTGGGCTTTCAGTGTACTGTTTACTTGTCAAATGAATTAATAATGAGTGAATAAAGGAATAAAAAGCCCTTTTTATATTTAGAAAATTACAGGAATTTCAAAACACACTGAAAAATTTTATGTTGAGCTATACCAATTTAAAAAAAAAACTAACCTCTTTTGTGACTTTAAATTTTCTTTTTAATGTTTATTCATTTTTGAGAGAGAGTGCAGGCTGGGTAGGGGGGCAGAGAGAGACGGAGACAGAGGATCTGAAGTGGGCTCTGTGCTGACAGACCAGGGCTCGAACTCAAGAAACATGAGATCATGACCTGTGTAGAAGTCTGATGCTCAACCAACTGAGCCACCCAGGCACCGCCCCCTATTTTGTGAGTTTATTTTATTTTTACTTTTTTTATGTTTTTTTTTTCTTTTATTTTTTATATTTGAGACAGAGACAGAGACAGAGAGTAAGCAGGGGAGGGGCGAGAGATGGAGACAGAATCTGAAACAGGCTCCAGGCTCAAGCTGTCAGCACAGAGCTTGGCACAGGGCTCAAACTCACAAGCAGAGAGATCATGACCTGAGCTGAAGTAGGACACTTAACGGACTGAGCCACCCAGGCCCCCCCATATTCTGAGACTTTAAATGAGGGAGACTGTTGGGGCGCCTGGGTGGCTCAGTCCATTAAGCGTCCGACTTTGGCTCAGTTCATGATCTTACAGACTGAGTTCAAGCCCTGTGTCAGGCTCTGAGCTGACAGCTCAGAGCCTGGAGCCTGCTTCAGATTCTGTGTCTCCCTCTCTCTCTGCCCCTCCCCTGCTCATGCTCTGTCTCTCTCTGCCTCGAAAATAAATAAAAACATTAAAAAAAGTTTAAAATAAAAAATAAAAAAAATGAGGGAGACTATCACTAGGAAAACAAAATAACGTTAGATTTAAATATCAATCAGTATCATCTGTAAAATGTATTCAATTGAAAAATTATGCCTATATTTTGGCAAATAAATTTGAGTTTTTTATCATAAAACAACTGCAGATATCAAGGGATAAACTTTAGTAACAACACTATTACATTACTAGTAGCAATAAAACAATGTTTGTCAAAATATAAAATTTTACTGAAGGTTCCACTCTTTGATTTAAATACTATAATGTCTTTTCTTGTTCTTTCCCATGTGTGGCAAAACATGGTAATATGCACTAGCTGGAATATCTATTGTCCGTTTGCAATTTTTTTCGATACTGAGCACATTTACTTTTCTAATATAGGGGAAAAACAGGGGTACCTTGGTGGCTGATGTAAGGAATGTATGATAATATTTGAGTTGGTTTGCTTGCCAGCTAGAGATTTTTAGGTAAATGAATCCTGTCATTTTTAATTTAGTAAAGCGCTTTTGATAAAGCATGCTAGATATACTTGAAATTAATGACCAACTATTCAGGATTCAATGAAAATTGGACATGGCATTAAAAAAAATAATTTTTCCTTGGAGGTTACAAGTTAAAACTACGACTAAAAAATAGTAGCATCAGAAAGTAGGTACCGCATCAGAGGTTTAATCACCAAGTCTGTGCACTGTTCTTTATGCCTTCCCTGGCTTTGTCCTAAGATATACTCCAGTTCTTCCTGGTGCCCTGGTACATCCTGGAAGAATTATATAATATGTCCTCTTTCAGCATTAGAATGTTTTCATATTTCTGAGTATCATCCATGGAAAAAGATTATAGAGAGAAATTTAGTTTAAGATGATCGATATAAGATCATTTATTTAAAAAATTTTAATGAGACACATTTCATCCATTTTGTAAGCAAGTAAAATCTATTCCTCCTTAAAATTTTCAGAGACCCTGGATACCTGGGTGGCTTAGTTGGTTGAACGGCCGACACTTGTTTTCAGCTCAAGTCATGCTCTCATGGCTCGTGGGACTGAGCCCCATGTAGGGCTGCACTGATAGTGTGGAGCCTACCTGGTTTTCTCTCTCTCCCTCCCTCTCTCTCTGCCCCTCCCCGCCCATGCTCTTTCTCTCTTAAAATAAATAAATAAACTTAAAAAAAAAAAAAACTTTTGGAGACCTTTTACAATTTAATATATAATTTGATTTTTGATACATACAGTGCCTTCATCTTACATATAAGTTATTTAAATGTTATATTAAGATAATTTTAAATAAAATTTTAATCTGTACTTCCCTAACATCTGTTTCAACACCAGTGTCACATTTTAAACTAATATTACAATTTTTGCATTTCTGAAGAATTTGTGCTGCATAGGATTTCTGACATTTTATTTAGATAATTCAGCTGTTAATGTATTTTGTGTTCTGAAGTAACAATTTGCATGTATGTAATAAAAATGACAGTTTCACTCATCAAATTTCTATTACCCTTGTAGTTTATAAACTCATCTTTCTGTTTTGTTGCAGATGAAGATCAGTCTCTGTTGTCTAATGACATGTATATCTGGTGACCTTGCCAGGCAGTCACTACAATTTCTTATATACCCCCAAACACAGCAGCTGCTCTCGTACTCTTCCTTCACCAGGTATCAGAGTTTCCACATTCTCCTATAAAATGAAATATGTGTGTAATCAATCGGAATTTCACCTTAGGAAACACTCTGAAGAAACGCAGTGTCTTAAAATATGCTTTCATGAATTGATTTTTTCCTCAAAAATAGTTCTCTAGATTGTGTGTTTGCACTTGCGTGTGCACGTGCACACACACATACACACACACACACACACACACACACACACACGGTCATCTTCTGGAGAAATGTATTTTCTTACATATGTAGTTCTTAAATAAGAAATAATGATTCAAATGTCATTGCTATTGGAGAAGACCCATTGAAAATCAAAGCAAAATTACTTTTATCTAGGTATAACCCCACATGTATCACAATATGCACACATTTAGACAATTTATTTTGCATTCATGTAATTGTAAAGGTAAATTCTCCGTATTATGAGATTGTTAACCAAAGCATGAATTTCACTTTCTCCTATTTTTAAGAACTGGAGCATTCTAACCAAAGTGATTTGTTTCCCTTTTATAGTTCAGTGAATCTGCTTAACTTCCTATCGCTTGCAGACTTTCTTATATACAAAATAATGAAACATTTAATAGGTGTTCTTTTCATCAGTAGAAATTTAAAAGGCTTTTTCTTCTTCAAAAAGTATGTAATGAAAAAATCTGTTAAAGTAAAATAATATTCTTAATTACTAGGATGAATTTAAATCAGCCCTCCCGCCCCCTAAATGATTAAGGATAGTGACTAAAATGACTTATTTAGTAATGAGGCTCAATGTGTTGCTCTTAACAGATGAACATCACTTTTTTTTCTGTTGTGGAATATTAATAAAATACATTTTAGAAAAAACAGCTCTGTCTTTTGCTTCTTAAAATTGTATTGGCCGTACATTATCTCTTCAGAAAATATTTGATGTATCATCTAGAAAAAATGTGGTGTTTAATTTTGTAAAGTAGTTTAAATATGTAAATGCTTAAAATTAATTATCATTTATGTGGTAAAAATAAATGAAAAAATCAACTATAGGGTCAAATTCATTATCTACATATTCATTATACAAGTATTAAAATTTCTCTGTAAGTTACCCAGTATCTATTCTGCATACAAATTGATAGTTTAATTTTACTGACAATTGAATAAAGGAAGAATAGAACAGAGGATGGAGGCTATGAAATCAGTTTTGTTCAGAAGTATTTAGTGCTTGCTATTAACTAAGAACTGAGGTTATAACAACAAACAAAACAAATGCACTCTGAAGTTTCATGGATCCTACCGTTTAGTGAGAAAATCAAATAATTATGCAAAGAAATATCAATTTACAGATTATACTGCATACTTGAAAGACAAGAATGACATAAGTTGAATGACAGGGGGCGGGTCCTAGAATGGGGTTGTGTTTTTTAAATGTTTACTTATTTATTTTGAGAGCAAGAGCGCAAGCAGGGGAGGGGCAGAGAGGGAGGGAGAAAGAGAATCCCAAGCTGGCTCCACACTCAGCATGGAGCCTGATGCAGGGCTAGATTCCACGACTGTCAGATCAAGACCTGAGCCTATATCAAGGTCAGATGCTTAACCGACTGAGCCACCCAGGCACCCTAGAATGGGGTTGGGTTTTATGTAGAGATGCAGAAAGATTAAAAACTCTTTCAGGACAACTACTTTCATAGAAACCTTTTAGGATTAACTCTTTGATAATGCATATTTCCTACTATTTTGTATTTTTCCTCTTACAGAATAAGCATTTATTGTTAAACTCAAAACAGAAATAAACTAAATATATATGAATACACACACACACACACACACACACACACACACCACACATCCCTTATAAAACATAATAATCAGGGCACCTGGGTGGCTCAGTTGGTTGAGGGTCTGACTTCAGCTTAGGTCATGATCTCATGGTTTGTGAGTTTGAACCCTGTATGGTCTCATTGCTGTCAGTGTAGAGCCCACTTCACATCTTATGTCTCCCTCTCTCTGTGCCTTGCCCCTGCTCACACACTCTGTCTCTCAAAAATAAAAAAAAAATTAAAAAAAAAACATTAAAAAAAAACCACGACAATCTTGTAGAATAAACTTCAATTTAGTTTAACTTCTTCTGATGAGGTGGGATTTCAGGTAATTATCTTTGGTACTGGATGCAAATCTTGAACTAATTTGTGCATTCATTAACTAAAACTCATGTTAAAAATGGCTTCCTGTTGGGGACGCCTGGTTGGCTCAGTCCCTTAAGTGTCAGATGGCTCAGGTCATGATCTCATAGTTGGTGAGTTGGAGCCAGACATCAGGCTCTGTGCTGTCAGTGCAGAGCCCGCTTGGGATAGTCCACCCTCCTCTCTCTTTGCCCCTCCTCCACCTGCATTCTCTCTCAAAAATAAATAAATATTAAAAATAAAAAAAAAAGTAGCTTCCTATTAACATTCTATTTTGACAGCCTGAGACCTGATGTTACCAATGGAAGCAGTGGGGTCTGAGCGGAGTGTAGCAAACCAAGGGAATGGCCAGAGAAATAGGGGAAGACTCATGTCTTGTCAAGAAAATGGACTAGGAATAATGGAATATCCTCCCCATAGTGGAGAGCTAACACATTTTTAAGATATTAATGAAAAAAAAGCAATGAAACATAGAAATAATGACAATAATAGGCAACATTTATTGATATTTATCGTGTCAAGAATTGCACTTATTGGGGCGCCTGGGTGGCTCAGTCGGTTAAGCCTCCGACTTCGGCTCAGGTCATGATCTCGCCGTTCGTGAGTTCAAGCCCCGCGTCGGGCTCTGTGCTGACAGCTCAGAGCCTGGAGCCTGTTTCCGATTCTGTGTCTCCCTCTCTCTCTCTGACCCTCCCCCGTTCATGCTCTGTCTCTCTCTGTCTCAAAAATAAATAAACGTTAAAAAAAAAATTTAAAAAAAAAGAATTGCACTTATTGCTTTATATTATTTTATTAGTCATCAATATAAATACTTTTATTTTTGTCACTCTACAGAGAAAGACACCAAGATTTAGAGAGTTTGAGTAGCTAACCAAAGGTGACTAAGGTGGCTAGTGGATGTGGTGGGCTGAAAAGCACCCCTGCAAAAGATACCCACCTCTCAATCCCTGGAATCTGTGGATGCTACTTTAAATGGCAAAAAAGAAGGGTCTTTGGAGATGTAATTAAGTTAAGGATGTTGACATGGAGATTATCCTTGATTATACAAGTACAATCACATGTATCCTTATAAGAGGAAGGCAGATTGATAGTTTACACACACACACAGACACACACACACACACACAGAAGCAGAGATTAAAGCTATGTGGCCACAGGTCAAGGAATGCTAGCAGCCCCTGGAAACTGGAAGATGCAAGGAACAGAGTCTCCCTTAGAATGTCCCCAGGGAGCGTAGCCCTGTCAACACATTGATTTCAGCCCAGTGATAGTCATTTTGTACTTACATTCTTCAGAACTGTGTGTGTGTGTGGGAAACGTTGTTTTCTGGTAAGAATGTTGTAGTAATTTGTTGCCATAGCTATAGGAAACTGGTAAGATACAGTAGTGAAATAAACCAGATTTGTCTCCAGAAAGAGAGCTTTTAACTACTTGCCAGATCATGCATGTACCATATAAGCATAAACATCAGTTTTTCCTTAGCACTGAAAGCCAGAAGGCAAATAATTAAGTAGAAGAGGTGTGTATGTGTGTGTGTGTGTGAACTGTATATATGTATATGTACATATATGAGATGATATTGTATTATATACATGATAATTTATAAAATTTTAAGGTCTTAAAGGTAACATCTTAGTTTTATAATTTATACATACACATCTGTTCACAAATCCAAAGTAAGGGAAATGTCTATACAATACAATATTATGCTATATTCCTGAAGATACAGTTAACTTTTATAAATAATTAAAACTAGCTTGAATATTAATAATTCCTTAAAGATACTTTCCTCCAAAATTGGATTTGTATTTGCAAGAATTTTAAAATTTATCTTTAGTCTTCTCACTTTAAATCTTCCATAGTCCTTTAAAAGATTAATTAACCTGATAATTAGATTTTTTTTCATTCGTCTTCCATGGCTTAAGTCTACTTCCTTTCATCCATTTTATCATTGCACCACATAGTGTAACCTTGGTAGACAAATCCTGCACTGAACTTTTCCTAAACGCATTGTGTGTTTGTGCAACTAAGTTTGGTTCTTGGATAAATACAATTAACCCTGCTTTTTATCTCTCACTCCGCAGAAACAGTTGTGGTGTTCTCCCCTCTAATACTACGCAGCTCTTTTCTCCTAGCAGCATTGGTTGTGGTTGGTTTTTCCAGGATTATCAGCTATGACTAACTAAATGAATAGAGTTACCTAAACATGAGGGAAATAACATTTCAAATAAAGGGAATAATAGGTGCAGTAGCTGAAGCATAGACAGGAAAACATTTCTTAGAAACTGAGGGTGTGGTAGTTGCTGATGAGAGTGACACATAGGTTGAGATCATATTTTGAGAGACCTTACTGTTATGTGAAAATGTCTGGATTGTAAGTATCATCCGTTTTCCTGTATGTCCAAGTGCTCATACACTTTCCTCTATTCCTGGTATCGGTTAGCTTCGAAAATAAAGCCAGCCATATTCTTCCAATATTCTGCATCAGTTTGTACAGTTTCTGCAATCCAGTGATTTTAACAGCAAGACACCTCAGTGGTCTGTATATAAAATGACTCTCTTGATGCACTAAAACCAATATGAGTTGGGCTTTTCATGTCAATAAAACAATATAAAAGTAAAGGCTGAAAAATAAGAGACATCATTCTGAAGAAAAAAAAAGTATTCGTAGAATGCTGATAACCATGGGAGTACTTCTTATGAAAAACTTGTTCTTTCTCTTTTGCCTGTGTGTTTTGTTGTTGCACCGAAGAGGATATATGATGGAGCATCTTGAGGAAAGAATCAATCAAAAATTATATGAAACTGTTTCACCACTACCATAACAACAACAACTACAACAGCAACTCATTTTTAAAACTTTTAGGTAGCACCCAGATTTGTTATCTGGAGTGATAGGACCTGATAGAGGTCATATGAATAGAAGAAGCGTCATGACATCTGATAATTTATGAGCTTAGTGTGTGTGTAGTTTGGAATTCTTATCAACTGTAATAGTTTTATGGCCACTTTTTTTTCCAAACTAACTAAATTCACAGGTTATTTGGCACTTCCAGAAACTGCTACTTTCATTGTGAGAAGGACATATCATTCAAAGAAAATTACTCTACCAAATCTGACCACACTACTAGTTTAAAATTTGTGCTTCTCGTGAGCGAGGCAGCATTATTACTGGTCCATATGCTAAATGACTAACAGAAATGTGACAAATTTGATGGCAATGGGGAGATGGGCAAAATAAAATTCCATCAGAAAGCCTAGCGTACTTGAGGTGTATTCTGATTCTCTGATAGCCACTTGTTTAATTTTGTGAGGGATGCTGAGGTTGCTTGCAGCAGGTGTTTGCCATTTATTCCACTAAGATTATGAGTGGTAGAAAGGATGTGGACACTAAGACAAGGATGTGCTGAATGGGAGATACATAATTCTCTGAAATTACTGGTCTTGTCTCTAGCTCTCAAATTTTCCAACATCAAGCATGTTGGAATAGCTAAGGTATTTCGTGAAGTCTACAAGTCTTAAAAGTAACACCTTAAATTTACCATGTAATTATAGTAATAATAAATTTAACTAGGTGTAACAATGCATTTAGATGTATTTACAGTACATTTGAAAATCGTGGGGTAAAGCTAGGATTACCCTTTGGCTCATGCTGTTCTGTGTTCTGTGTGGCCTCACTTACCTGTGGCCCTGAAATGTAGTACCACATATGTGGTAACAGGGTCCTGCGTGCGCAGGGCGGGGGAAGGGATTTTGCTGGTGTCATAACCTGGGTAAGGTGTGTCTGATGGGAAATTGCCCAGAGGAGCCTAAAGGGTAGGTACTTGGTGCAACCTGTTGCAAGCCTTTCGGATGTTTTAAAAAATAAACTGAGGCTAAATAGAACATTTCAGTAGTTTATCTGAACATGCATCAGTTGAAATTGAGTAGTGTCAAACTGAAAGTGGTTAGTAGTGCTGCATAGACAGCGAGGGGAGAGGATTTTATAGAGAAAGTAAAGAAGCAAAACAAGGGCATTGTTTCATTGGTTATAGCTTTAGTGGTTGTCTTATTTGGAAAAGCTTAGTTGGCTGTGGTGGGTTGTTCCTTAGTTTCACTTTCTTGATTCGAGTGCACTGACTCTGACTTAGGGTTTGGTTTGCTTAGGAAAGGTACCAAGGCATTAGAGCCACCCAGTCTAATGGCCTCCCTGTTTAATTACTTTAGCAGTAATTTCCTATCCTGGATGGAAGCCCTCCTGGTGACCATATTTGCACCTGAGTACATTTGCTGCTGATGGTTCAGTCTTACGTCTCAGCAGAATTACAGTGCTTCCTGAAGGTCCCATGATAACTGCCTTCAGGGGTGGTGGAGAGACAGATAAATGGATAATTATGCTTTCCAGTTTCTAGAGTTGGCCACATCTTCCCCTTCAAACCAGTGAACCCTGTGTTAGGGAGGGCTTGTTGGTAATTTTCTGTGTGTTAGGAGCTCATAGCCAGATTTGGGGTCAACAGTGTACATTCCAGGGAGGGGGTGGGCAGAAGAAGGACATGCTCACTTTGACTCTCCTGCCGCATGATAATGCAGGACCTCTTGTTAGGAATTAGATCATTAACAGAATTCAAGGTTTCACAGAGTATTATCAGTATGAGAATTGTACCATACTTTTGCAAGATGTTACCCCTGGGGAAAACTAGCTTAAGCGTATAGGAAATCTCTCTGTACTATTTCTTTCAACTGCGTGTCCACTGACAATAATCTCAATAAAATTAAAAACGTATTATCAGACCACCTGAATGCCTCTTGATGGCATCGATAAAATAAACAGACTCCACTCTATCTGTAGTGAATCTGAAAAGCAAGCAGGACAGCCAAAACCCAGGGAGGATTTGCTGGATGTCTTTTGTAGTAAAATCATAGTTCTGAGATTGCCTTTTTCCAACTTGGCAAAGCCTTAAAAATGTTTATGTCCTATAATACCACAATTCAATTAAATAATTTATCTCAAGGAAAAAGAAGACAGAATATGGGGAATGGGGAACCTATAAAACATAAATACTAAGTGTTAATTATAACAATACCTTGTAACTAAAATGGAAAAAGAAAACGGAACATTCACCTGTAGGTAACTCCTTAACTATGTTGTGTTTGTGAAAGGTGGAATCAAATAGAGCTGGGAGGCCATTAAGGAGATGGACATTATGTATGTCTTCACCAGTTGGAACCAGGAACTTCTGAACTGGGCCAAGTCACAAAAATTCCAAGGATCCTATAAGAACACGTGCAGCTTGCTCTGGTAAGAGACTTTTGCTTAATGTTAGCCTTAGGAACCGATTATGTTCAGCCAAGATTAGCTCTGAGACACCATTACCAATCAAAAGTCTTTGTAAGCAACGTCTATAAAAGGTTCCTTATTTGTTTTAAAACTTCTGACTTCTGTTCCCTGGTGGCATACTGATCATTTTGCTGCCCAAATCTTCCCAAAATTGCAATTCTTTGATCTTGAATAAACATTTTTGCTCAATTATTGCCTCTTTACAATTTTTGATTGACACTTGATACATTTGGTGGAATATTATGCAGAATTTAAAATTTTATGGCTAATAATGATTTCGTAATAACATGAGGTAATTGTATATATTAAATGAAAAAAATCTAAAATTGTACATAGAGCAGTATCAAAGTTTTCTCTAAAAATATACATACACTGAATGCTAGAAAGAAAATCACTAAAAAAAAAAAAATGCCAGGGATTATCTGTGGAAGATGGCAGTTGGGCAAATTCTTCTTCTGCTTTTATGTATGTTACAATGCTTTTAAATGAGTTTTAATCACATGTATTATAGGAAAGATACAAACTCAAAATCATTACACCAAATATCGTGATTAGCAAAGTATGACCAACCCATGACAATTATGAATTACTATTTTTCATATAATACAGTATAATATTTCCATACAGCATAATAAAGGCTTTAGTTCAACAATAATTTTAATACTTAGAATATACTCTCAAAATATTTACTCATTCTAAAATTCAACTTAAAAAATAAATTAGTAATATTACCTCCTCTATATAAAATTCTATTTTTCAATTATCATTAATATTACCTCATCTATCTTTAATTCTTATTTTTGTTGTTTTGTTTAATTATATTTAAATTCAAGTTAGTTAACATATAGTGTAATAATGGTTTCATAGAATTTAGTGATTCACCATTTACATATAACACACAGTGTTCATAGCAACAAGTGCCCTCCTTCTCCTTAATGCCCATCACCCATTTAGCCCATCCCCCCACCCACTTCCCTCCAGCAACCCTGTTTGTTCTCTGTTTTGTTTTTGTTTTTTTTTTAATTATTTTTTTTAACGTTTATTTATTTCTGGGACAGAGAGAGACAGAGCATGAACGGGGGAGGGGCAGAGAGAGAGGGAGACACAGAATCGGAAGCAGGCTCCAGGCTCCGAGCCATCAGCCCAGAGCCTGACGCGGGGCTCGAACCCACGGGCCGCGAGATCGTGACCTGAGCCGAAGTCGGACGCTCAACCGACTGAGCCACCCAGGCGCCCCTGTTCTCTGTTTTTTTTTGTTTTTTTTTGTTTTTTTTTATTATTTTATTTTTGGGACAGAGAGAGACAGAGCATGAACGGGGGAGGGGCAGAGAGAGAGGGAGACACAGAATCGGAAACAGGCTCCAGGCTCTGAGCCATCGGCCCAGAGCCTGACGCGGGGCTCGAACTCACGGACCGCGAGATCGTGACCTGGCTGAAGTCGGACGCTTAACCGACTGCGCCACCCAGGCGCCCCTCTGTTCTCTGTTTTTAAGAGTCACTTATGGTTTGTCTTCCTCTGTGTTTTTATCTTATTTTTCCTTCCCTTCCCCTATGTTAATCTGTTTCGTTTCTTAATTTCCACATGTGAGTGAAATCATATGATATTTGTCTTTCTCTGACTGACTTATTTTGCTTAGCATAATACTTTCTAGCTCCATCCATGTTACTGCAGATGGCAAGTCTTCATTCTTTTTGATCATCGAGTAAAATTCCATTGTATATAAATACCACATCTTCTTTATCCATTTGTCAGTCGATGGACATTTGGGTTCTTTCCATAATTTGGCTATTGTTGATAGTGCTGCTGTAAACTCTGGGGTGCATGTGCCCCTTCAAATCAGCATTTTTGTGTTCTTTGGAATACCTAGTAATGAAATTACTGGATTGTAGGGTAGCTGTATTTGTAATTTTTTGAGGAGACTCCATACCGTTTTCCAGAGTGATTGCACCAGTTTGCATTCCCACCAACAGTGCAAAAGTGTTCCCCTTTCTCTGCATCCTCGCCAACATCTGTCATTGCCTGAGTTATTAATGCTAGCCATTCTGAAGAGGTGAGGTGGTATCTTGTGGTTTTGATCTGTATTTCCCTGATGATGAGTGATGTTGAGCATCTTTTGTGTGTCTGTTAGCCATGTCGATGTCTTCTTTGGAAAAGTGTCTGCTCATGTCTTTTGCCCATTTCTTCACTGGATTGTTTTTGGTTTTGTTTTGTTTTGTTTTTTTGGGGTTTTTTTTTTTTGGAGGGCGGGTGTTGAGTTTTGTAAGTTCTTTATAGATTTTGGATATCTATAATTCTATTTTTTAGTTACCATTAGCAACTGTATGAGATGCAACCTAACCTGATAAATAAACAAGAAATACCTCTTAGAGAAAGGAGGGAAGGAGGAAGGAAAAAGAGAACCTATCATGTATCTTGCAGTGTGCTAGTCACTTTATACTTATTTTTTACTCTAATTGAAACAACTCTACCAGCTGATATAACCTGGCTCTCATCCAGAATCTGTGAAATTTTCCTCTTTGAAAGAACTCAATCCCACTTAGTTTTTGGTTTCTACCAGAAAATATATTAAAAGGAGAAAATTAAAAAGTAGATGTTTAAGGAAGAGGGAAATGGAAACTCACATAAAAAATAATAAAGATGGTCTCAAAAATTCAAAAATTATTTCAGTTTAGAATTAATGAGAGATGCAACTCTGAGGTTGTCTTTATATCTAGTAAATATAATGATATTCATTTAAATAGTAATTTCTTTTCTTTTTACTTTGTAAGAGTAAAGTTTATAATAGATAAGTTTAATGTTAAATGGAGATTTTTTACCCACATGAACATATTCCTGGCTTTCTCCTCTCAAGGTTTGGAAGGAGATTTTAGTTGCTGTTCTTTAGCCTCCAAGAGATACTAAAAATTCAGGCGTGTTTCTTAACTGAAGCCTTCGCTGGAGGCAGGCTGCAAGTCATTGTACTTGCTTTTTGTCTGCCTTCCTGTCTAGGAGCCAAAGATATATGGCTTTACAGGTATATGGATTTTAAAATTCCTTTTAGGTGTATGTTAAAAAAAACTTAACAAGTTGCAGCATTAACTGGAATTTTTCTTGTGACTAAGGTTTAAATGACTAAGATCCCTATAAGATGCACTTTTTGTGATTTATTACAAGATGATTTTTGTGGTTCTCTCATGCAGTGGGAAGACAGCATGGCCTTGGTTGTTTTTGTTTTTGTTTTTGTTTTTTGTCTTTTGTTTTTTGTTGTTTTTTAGTTTTGCTTTAACTGCAAAGTTAAAATATTAACTGTAATGTTTGGAGACATTCCTTGAAGGATATCTATCTAGTTCAGTTTTCTGGAGAAGAGGAATGGAAATTCTTCAGATTTTATTTATTAAGAACACATATCTACTTAGAAAAACTTACACTGCTACTTTGTAAATCCTTTATGCTACATTTACAAGGATAATTGTGTTTTCTACATTATATACACTATTTTTGTTAGTCTCTGAATGAATGAAATTGATGTACCTGATTCTATCTCTGTCTGGTTTCTAAACTTTCTTTAAGTGATCTCAAAAGTGCTGTCAACTTGTTCATAAATAATTTATATTTTCAATTAAAATGAGGCAGACTATTTTGATAGCATTACACTAACCTAAACATTTATAGTAAATGCATTTTGTGTGTGTGTTGAAATGTACCTCATTTCTTATTGAGACAATATTGTGAGAATTTGTATCTTTTAGCTTCTATTTTATTCTAATTTCTGACTTCTCATTGACCTTCAAAAAGAGTAAAGTGTAGATTTGGAAAGAAAATGGATGAGAAATTTCAAAATCTGATAAAAGCCACAGCTAAAAGAAGAGCAATGATTCCCTCGAGCAGAGAATCTCTCATTGTCTCTGTTTTTGTCTCTGTCTCTGTCTCTCTGTCTCTATCTCTGTCTCTCTGTCTCTTTCTCTCTCTCTCTCTGTCTCTCTCTCTCTCACACACACACATACACACACACACAGCCTCACCTGAGCATGCATGTTATACAGAGGTATTGAATCACTATATTGTACATCTGAAACAAATATTATACTGTATGTTAACTGAATTGAATTTAAATAAAAACCTAAAAATATTATTATAAAAAGAAACAATCTAAGTAAGGAAATTCAAAAGACAATGAAATTATATATAAATAGCACTGAAGAAAATACGAACCAACCTAGAATTCTCCTACAGGAAAATAAATGTTTCTAAAATGAAGAAGAAATAAAGGCATTCCCACAAATACATAAACCTAACAGGATTTGTCACCGTGAGATTCATCTTATAAAAAAAAAGCATTCTTTTGTAGAAGGAAAATGATTTTTATTCAGAAATGTTGATATGAAAACATTTAAAGCAACCAACAGGGTAATTGTTGTATAAATATAGATAATATAACCTGTCCAAAAACAAAACATAGCAATAAGGTTTTCTGGGATCAAAGGAATTCATAAAGAGATCATTACATTTAATAACAGTTCAGCAAGGTAGCTGGATACAAAATTGATATGTACAAAACAACTATATTATATTTTACCAGGAACATACAGTTTGAAATGAAATAAAATAAGCCACCATATACATTAATATAAAATATGAGGTCATTTGAATCAATCTAGCAAAGGTTGTGTAATGTCCTACATGAGAAAAGTTGTAAAAGTTTTATCAAGATTCACTTTAAAAAGACCTAACTTAGTAGAAAGATATAACACATTGATGATTTTGAAAACATTCTATAAAAATATAAATTCTTCCCAAATTCAGGTGTAGATTCAGTGTAATTCTGAGTGTTTTTGTGTGTATGAACAGGTGTGTAACATATGACAAGCTGACTCCAAAACTTACATGGAAATGTAAAGGTTAAAAATGGCCAAGAGACACTTAAATAACAAGCTCTCAAAACTTGGTTTGTCAGTATAGATGAATAGAAGGATAGATAAGTCAACATGGAAAGACATATGATAAGACAAAGACACAGGGATAACTGTGCTGAATATGGAAAACATATTCATGGAGCATAATGCAAAGCCCAGAAACAGTCTCACATACTTATATACATTTGATTTATGATCATCTCTTTGATTGTTGGTTTTTTCATGTGAATAAATAATTTGTGCTGAGTAAAAATTTATGAGGGCATATGAATCCAGATTTTAGATTATTCTCATTTTATTGCTCAATTCAAGGTATATTTTGGTGTTTTTTGGTGAATCCATTAATATACAACATCAATAAAATAATTTCAGGGGTGCTTGGTGGCTCAATAGGGTAAGTGTCCAACTCTTGGTTCGGCTTAGGCCATGATCTCGTCGTTTGTGATTTGGAGTCCCCCCATTGGCCTCTGCGCTGACTGCACAGAGCTTGCTTGGGATTCACTCTCTCTCCCTCTCTTCACTCTCTTCTCTCTCTCTTTCTTTCTGTCTCTCAAAATAAATACATATACTTAAAAAAAAAAGACGTGTATAAATAAAATAAAAAATAAAATAATTTCAGCTGCTGTGGGAAAGAAACTGTAAAATTGATATTTATTTAATTGTTACCTGTCAAAGAGGGCTAGGATTCTTTACAGTTACAAAATTAAATTTTATTTATAAAAGTTTTATTACTTTATTAATAATGCCTTTGTGTTTGAAAATGGTTTAAGTGAGAACTATGAGGACACAGTTATGCTCCTTCAAAATAAAGAAATTCAAATAAATTAATTTAGACTTTTCAACTAAAACACCTTATTAGGCACATGGTGGCCAGATACAAGAATCTAGACTGTAAAGAAGAGAATAAATTAAAAGCCACTAGGACACTTATCCACATGAATTATAAGTGAGGGAGGCTGAGAATATGTGCTGTGAGGTGTAATAGGTAAACTAGTAAGACACTTGTTTCCTATTTCCAGCTCATAAAAGTTGATGGAAAATGCACACACATTAACAGTTAAAGTAAAAATTTCTAAGCATTGCATAAAGCCAAATAAAAAGTACTTTTTACTGTATATTGTTAATTTACTTAGTATCCAGAAGCACAGAATTGACTTGATTGAATTCATGGCTTCATGGTACTATACATATTATTTACTCATGATTTTCGTTGTTAATTTATTGTGTTTTTATCTTTACCCTTCATCGTTCAACCCCAGTACCATTTCCTCCTCCACATAAACATCCTTTCTTATTTAACTGTTTTTTTCAATGCACTGCCATGTTTTTTTCTTATATGTGTATTTATAAGACCATATGGACTATTAATTTATGTTTTTGATAAGTTTACAAACACATCTTGCTATAAATCTGTTTCTTTTTAAATTCAAAATTATGTTATTTTTTTCACATGTTTACATTCAATATCTACATATAGTTCATTTCTTCTCATCACTGTGTAGTATCCTATTACACATATAGCAACCACTATTTTAATATTGTCCCCATGATAAACATCTAGGTAGCCTTCTTCTATTTGCTTAAAAAGAAGAAGAAGAAGAAGAAGAAGAAGAAGAAGAAGAAGAAGAAGAATATTGCAGTAGACATCCTTACGCATGTCTCCTATTCCCCTCTGAGTTTTCTAGCCACTTTGCTTAATTTTATCTTTTTGAAAGCATGCCAACATTTACACAGCTGAATACCTCTTCACTGAAAGTTAAGATGTATTCAAACAAAGGTAGAATTAGTGAAAAGTAAGAACAAATGAGAAAAAAAAAGATCATGTAGACACACATAATGAGAAAATAGTAAGATAAAACAAGTTGCTAATACACTATTTGGAGTTATCTAGAAAGAAGGACAAGAGTAAGTGAGTAAACAGTAAGTATATAAACAGAAAACATATACACACACATATAAAAGAAAAATGAGGGAGAGATGTTAAAGGATATCTATATATGCAAAATAGTGAATATGATGAGAGAGTGAAACAATTAGAATACAACAAAAATTCAAATCATAAAATAACTCTAAGGGAATGTATTTTTTCTTTCTAAAGTATTTGACATCAAAACAATAAAAATCCCATAGGTTAAATCTAATAATACCCGAGAACCAGAGTGGCAGGTTCTCTTGGGAAAAAAAATGCTGGTGGGGAAGAAAAAGACCTCATAATCAAATAAGCTGTTATAGAAGATTTTATTGCTACTTACATTCAGATATAGTGTTTAAAAGTCAAAGTGGTCAAAGTTTGTTTAATTTTGCTGAAAGAATACAATTTTTAAAAACTCATACTCAAGGACAGAATTTTAAAATGAAATGTTAAAATGAACATTGGCAAAAAAAGATTCCATTAAACTAAAATGAAATAATTAAATAATAAAAATGAATTCAATTGTAGTTATGTGTGTATATATATATACATATATATGTATATATATATATATATGATTTTGGGCAGTCAAATTAATAGTATGCTCAATGTATAATATATCTACTATAATACAATTATATATTCTATAATGTGTTATTATTAAATTATGGGGTTAAATTAGCATTATAAATATGTGTAATATATACTATATATTATGATTGATGAAAAAAAATGATTTCTTACAAAATGAAAACATAAATTGAAAATTAAAATAGGAAATGCACCACTTGTTTATATGTATGTTTTCTAAACTATGGTACATGGTCTACTTAAAGCCTACCAAAATAGTGAAATTAGAAAATTTATCATAGCTAAGAATTATTGGGGACATACAGTGTTTTAAAAAATCTCCTTCCAACCCAGAATACCTCTTGACAAATGTACAGAAAGAAGAAAGAAGGTAATTTAAAAATTGCAAAAGCAGTGTACCAGAATGTCAAGCACATCACTGGCAATCTCTAAGGTATTGCAAGGACAGAAAGAAATCTCACTCCTGAATGTAGCCAAGCATACCAACCCATTACATATATATTCTCAAGATAACCAATAATTACTTATCAACTAAGAGGATTTGACAGCACCATTTGTCACACACAGTTCATCCTAAATTCACTTGGTAATTGGGGTGAACCTCTATGTTAGCTGGTCGGCTTTATCTAAAAGAACAAAAAACTCTCATATCTTTATGACAGGAGGTAATTTTGCAGTCTAGAATGAGTGCCCACTGAAGTTAGGTTCCTACCCTTCCAGAGAAACTTGGAGAGAGGGACATTATTTTCTTTGATGTTTACACTTCAAAGAGACAGTTGCTAGTGTTAGAGAAAGTTATTCTGAAGTCTGAAAGCTGATAAGAGAGAGACTTATTTAACTTTTAAAACAGGCTTGCATACATATGAAACAGAAAAAAGAACTTTCAATTACAAGTTTTCTAAAGTAAATAAGAAAAGGAAGGGAAGAAAAGTCTCTTTCCTTATTTTCAACAGAAGTAATTAAGCTTCTTATTTTTAATTTTTATTTGCTTTTATAGAATCTATATCAAATAGAAAATTCAGGGTTTTTTGAAGATTACACATTTAAGCTTTATATGGAAGAAATCTTACTAGGTCTTCCTATATATATGTAAATTTTCTGATCAAAACCTGGTAAAATCAAATAGTATCACAGGAAAGCCATTAAAAATAATTATTTAAAAATTTAGCAAAATGTATTAATTAAAACAGCCTTATATTTATATAAGACAATACATATTTATTATTCACATTATATATGTGTGACTAAAAATATATGGGAAACAAAATATTAAAGTCACATTCTGTTTTCCTGAAAGAAAACTATCATAATTCAAATTTACTTGGAAATTCATATGCTTCAGGAAATCAGTGTGCTTCAAGAAACCAGAACTAGTGTTTCTAATTCAAAATATGAATTAAGATTAACATAGACTTACTATAATAGAATTAAGACTAAAATAGACTTATAATCTTCATTCCTTTTTATTCAGAGAAAATTTTCAAGTTAAAAAATTACAAATTTACTAGGTTATACTACTGGTTGCCTAAAATTTTCAACTCATTGTGTATTCTAGCACCTTACCAGTAATGGTACTGTTAAAAATAGTCTTGGATTTTGATGTCTATAGAGTTTTATGACAAGCACAGACTGTGCAACTTCTGTTGATGATTTATGTTAATAGGGAGGGACAGTTATTGTATGCAGGCCTGAATTTTTTTAAGTTGTACAATTGGAAATACTCTGAATTTTCACTGAAACCATTTAATAAGTGGTTGTTTCTCTGGGATTGGGAAGAATAAGGTCAAAATTGTGACATAGACTTATCTTTTTCTTTTTTTTTTAAATGAAACTTACTTTTATTAAGGTATTATTCACATACAATAAAATTGACCCATTGTAAATGTACAGTTTGACGGATTTGGGAAACTCTCTATAAACATGTAGCCACCAACATCACAACTAAGATGTAGACAAGTTCCATTTCCCTAAAAAGCTTTCTCCTTCTCCTTTGCAGTGGATACCAACTTGTGCCCATCATACCAGAGAAGATGAATCTGCTCTCTATCACTATAGTTTTCCCTTTATATAAATTGACTTACATAATATTTTATATTTTACTACTCAGCGTAATGTCTAAGATTTATCCAGGTTGTTGTACGTATCATTTTTTTCTTTCTTTCCTTTTGATCACCGTGTAATATTCTACAGTATGCTTAGCCACAATTTGCTTTCCATTCACTAGTAGATGGACATATGGGTTGCTTTGAGCTTTAAGTTGTTATGAATAAAGCAGCTGGGAGTATTCACATACACATCTGTGTAAACATATATTTTATCTGCCTTTGATAAGTACCAAAGAGTAGAATTACTGGTTTGTAAGGGTAAGTGTATGTTTTACTCTATATAATACAGCTATATTGTTTTTTAAAGTGCCTAACATTTTGGACACCGACCAGTGTGTGAAAGTTTCACTTACTCCCCATACTCACCAAACCTGAGTATTTTCACTTTAGCTATTTTAGTATATGTATGTGTAGTTGTTTTTCATTGTCATTCTGATTTGTATTTTTCTGACGGCTAGCGATGTTTAGCATCTTTTCACATGAAAATTTTCCAGTGTTTGTCTTCCTTTGTGAAGTGTCTGTATATATCTTTGATTTTTTAATTAGGCCATCTTATTATTTTTGAGTTGTAAGAGCTCTCTACATATTTTATACAGAAACCCATTGTTGGATTTGAAAAGAAAACTTCCCACAGTCTGTAATTTGCTTTGTTTTTTCCTTAGTTTTGTCTTTCAAAAAGCAAAACTTTTTAAAGATGAAATTTATTCTATCAATTTTTGTACATTTTGTTTTTTCTGTTTTTTAAAAAAAATCTCAGCCTAATCTAATTCTCAGATATTTTCTCCTATTTTTTTACCTTGTACATTGATGTCTGTATATGAGAGTAAAGATACACATGCCTTTTTATGTTAACAGTTTTCTATTTCAGAATTTTTAGGTAAATCCAAAGAAATTTTAGTCGAATTATTTTAGGAAAAGGCAGTGTATTGAATTATACATATTGCCAGTAAGTCTAATCAAAAGTGCCATTTTTGCCTGTTTATTTTCTTAAAGTAGGTTTTGGCCATTTATGTTCTCATAATTACAAGAAATATATATTCTAATATAGTTCCCTTTGGGGATTGTGTTAGCCAAAGTAAATTGATGAGAACTACAATAATGTAGAAAGATTGATAATAACATAAAATCACATAGAATTAATTCATGTGGAAAAATAGACAATAAAACGGTAGGGATCGTTGAGTACTACCTCTAGATTACCTCTTCTAAGTTTTTCAATAAATTTTCTGTAGTGCTAGCATATGTTCCTAAAGGTGTCTTTATAAATAAGCTCTAATTTAAAGAAGTATCTAGGGGTGCCTGCATTGCTCAGTCAGTTAAACATCTGACTCTTGATTTCAGCTCAGGTCATGATCTTACGGTTTGTGAGATCAAGCCTCAAGCTGGGCTTTGTGCTGACAGTGCAGAGCCTGATTGGGGTTCTTTTTCTCCCTCTCTCTCAAAATAAATAAACATTAAAAAAAACATAAAGAAATATCCTTACCACTGTGTCACAACTATGATATTATGTAAGGCCATTATCACTGAGAAGTTATTTGGTAGTTTCTTTTTCCTACATTTATTGTGATTTAGATCTTTCAAGAAATGGTGGCTTAATTTTCTTCCAAATGCATTTATGATCCCTAAGTAGAGATGACAGTACATCTCATAACAAGATAGCTTACAGACTTGTTAAATAATATGATTTAAACATCAACGCAAATTGAGTTTTTTTTTAAATTAGGTATTTATTCATAAAATGTAGAGATTTTATTATTGTCAAGTTTTATAATACCTACCTATTCCTTATAATTAGAAAAGTGATTTAGTATATAGGAAATTTCTTAATTAATTGTTTGTGAATATCTAATGATAAAGGATGAAGAAAAGAGAAGTAAATGAAGAAGTTTCTCCTCTTTGGTGAATTGTAAATTCATAACCTTGTTTGTAGCATATTGTAATTTCCAGAGATGGCCACATATCCCTTTCACATGTTGTTCTTGCCATGTGACTGGCATTCTTGAATCCATGATCTATGTTCCCTCCTCTTGAATCTGGGTTTGAATAGTATTTGTCTCCATAGAAAATGGTGAAAATAAATTCTATGTGATTTAAATGCTAGAGCTTAATGTTACAGGTTCCATCTGGCTTTTTCTCTGCTAGGACACATGGAGATGGAATCCAGTTACTGTGCTGAGAGGAAGCCTGAACCAACCTATCTGAAGAGACCACATGGACAGGCACAATGGATAGAAACTGAGGTTCTTAGATGACTGTCACTATCAACCATTAGATTTGTGAATAAATTATCCTTCAACAGATTTTAGGTTCCAGTCTTTGGGTTTCATGCATGAGGCTACAGACATTGTAGAGGAAAGACAAACTATGCTGTGCTGATGTGAAATTCCAGCCACAGAATCAATGGTTGCTTTTTGCCATTGAATTTTATAGTAATTTTCATTTATTTATTTTTATTTTTAAAAATTTTTAAAAAATGTTTGTTTATTTTTGAGAGAGAGACAGTGTGTGAGTGGGGTAGGAGCAGAGGGAGAGGGAGACGCAGAATCAGAAACAGGCTCCAGGCTCTGAGCTGTCAGCACATAGCCCGATGCAGGGCTTGAACTCAAGAACCATGAGATCATGACCTGAGCTGAAGTCAGACTCCCACTGACAGAGCCACCCAGGCACCCCAATAATTTTTATATAGCATTAAGTAACTGGATAATGTTTAATATTTTTAAAGAAGTGAGTATATTTTAGAATAATAGAGTACATAATATATCAGAGATTGCTTTTTATCATTTATGAGGCTTGGCCATAAAAGTAATTTATATCTATATATTAGTAGGCTTCGCCTCACTAATAATCCATGTAAGCTAATTTTATTAGGTTTCGATTTTTTCTAAATTGGTCTTAGTAGTAAAGTTAACAATATGAAAGCACCCCCTATACCTTATAGAAGAGAATTGGACATTAGAACCACCAAGGGTTTACCCATCTCTATCTATATGAGCTGATAAATGGGACCAGTTAAAGATCTTAGCCCTTGTTGTAGATTATAGTTGTTCTGGTTGGCACATGTTTCCCATTTCAGTGTTTTGCTAATATCACCAATTCCCTCTGATTCTGATTAGTAGAAATTAATTGCAGTACAGTCATAGTCCAGGATCTTGAAATCATAACTTTCCTGGGAGGGAATGGCTGCTTATGAAAGCAAATTTCCTGTAACCAAAAAGGGGAAAGGAAAGAATGGGTGGTTGATACTGCTTTTGTCTTTCAACGGGTAGACTTCTTTTGTTTTTAATGTACCTTGTGTGGGAAAGTGAAGACATACAACCTAGTTCACAAATTTTCCTGTACAGATTATAGTGGAAAAGTGTGAATCTTTGAAGCCACAGAGAAACAATCTTTCATGTTATAGTTGTGTTATTTAGGGCTATTTAACATATCTGATAGTTTGCATATTTGTTCAATGTGGTAATAAACCTATTGTAGAGAGATGTTGCTGACTAATAAATGGCATTGTAACTATAAAATTCTTGCATTGTACAGAAAGAGACACCCCTCCCCATATGTGTGTGTATATAATTTATATAATATAGAATAATTACAAATTATAACCCAAAATGCACTCCTTTTCTCTTCTTTTTGCATTTTTCCCTTTCCTTAGGAGACCTCATCTAGTCCTTTGTATTCAGCTTTAATTTATATGGTAAATTTATATCTGCATCTCAGAATTACCAGCCAAAAATAAGAGTGTTTTGGGAACAAGGATTATATATCCAAGTTAAAGAGGTAAAAGAATGAAGAGAAAGAGAAACTTGGATATAAAAATGAATCTATTGTTTCAGTGAGCCTTTGGAAAGGCAAAAAACTGAAGAAGAAAAAGAGTCTTTTAAATTATGGAACAGGAGTTCCAAAGGGCATGGGCAATGGGTTTGTGTTGGAAAAGAGAAGCATGGTATTAGGGTAGGGAAAAGAAACAGAACACTGTAAATATGAGAATGCAAGAGGGAAAATTCTTGGCAAGGGGAAATGATGCTGAAGTAAACAGGGATGTGACACTTGGTGGATTTACAACTGGTCATCACCTGGAGACTGGGGAGCATTCCTGGTTCACAATGCTCAGCTAGTGCTCAGCTATGGAGGATATTGGATGATTCGCTAGTGTGGCCTTGGTGTTCCTTTCCACTTGGCTTACAGTGGTGGGTACTCATGACAGTAGGCAGAAACCAGAGTATGGCCATAAGAACCTTGTGAATTGGCACAGAGTTTAGGTGCTAGCGTGCGGAAGCTGTGTTGTGTGCCACATGCAGACGAGTGGGAGTAGAGTGGTCTTACTTGAAGAGAAGCCAGAGGTAGGACAATTTAGCACAGTATTTAACTTGAATGTATAGTTGGTTTTGCAGAAAGAATAAACACAGTTGTTCTGTGTGGCTTGATTTCTAGGTAGCACAGGTATGATTGCTGACGGCCGTGCAAGATGGCAGAATTTGACAGTGCATAGTCATTAACATAAATGGCCTCAGAATCCTATTATAGAGAGTTAATATAGAAAAGGGAACAAATGACAGCTGTAATGAGTAGATTATATAGTTGGTCATACCTGATAACTGTTGGTGGTGAGGGAAGGGGGAAAAAAAAGGACACAAGGGAGACATTGCATGAGACACTTTTAGACCTTGCATGAGACAGTGAAGCAAGAACTTTAAAAATACCACCATTCTTTGTTGTCGTTGTTGTTAATCTTAGGCTTGTGTGGAGTCAGAATTATGGGGCACATCAGTAACTATTTGAGTCTCCAGTTTATTCTTAACAAGATTTACAATCCATTTTATAGTTTCTGTTTATGTATTTTTTTCATTCTTGTTTCTTCCCTTTGTGTAATCATTCTTTTCCTATTAAGCTTTGTCTACAATACAAGATGACACATTTTCCTTTTGCAGTGAAGAACTAAATGCAGTTGGTTTTCTTTTTATTCAAAGCTTTATTGAAATTCTCCCATTCTAACTATGTACCCAATTTGTATTTTAATTAATTTCCTTTAATTTTTCATAGCTAATATTTTGGGTTGTTTTAACTTATTTTCAAAATAATTCCTAGACTGGGTTTTGTTTGTTTGTTTTTTCTATAAAGCAGTAATTTCTCAACTCTGGCTGTATATTGGAAGTCCTAGGGAGAGTACCTCTGAGTGATACCCAACCTCACCCTCATATATATAATTTATTTAGTAGATTTCATTTCTAAAAGTTTTCAAAGCTCCACTAAGTGGTTTTAATGTATAGACAAGGATGAGAATCATTGATTTTCATATTTTTATATCAGAGTTTTTATAGTCCCCCTAAGTGATTTTAATATGGCTTTAACGTACAAATATGAATAAGGATCATAGAATTAGAATATTTAAAGGGGAATATTCAGTGAGAAATTTAAAATTATCATGATTTATTCTTCTCTCCTTTACTACACAGTTTTTATACAAATGAAAAATCCTACATTGGAATTTGGTCAGCACTACTGCAGGTTTCATTGAAGGAGGTATCCTGAGCATGCCAGCATAGACAGTAATACTTGTCTTTAACACAGCATTTCATATATAAAGCCACTTCACAGCAGTCAGAGCTGTATATGGTCTCTAACATTTTGAAAATTCTTTTCTACCTTAGTCAACATGGGCATATTTTGAGTGATGAATTACCAGCAACTTCTTCATGATCTTTTCCTTTCCAAATGCAGGTTCTCTTTTCCAAACAAACAAAAATGAATCTCTTACAGTAAGGCACTGATAGACCTGATGAAAATCTTGGTTATTTTTGTTTATATTTAGCTATTAAAGTAGATTTTGTATATAAAGAGTCACAGTGGCCACATTTATTCTGTTTTTAAACACTTGGAAAAGTTGCTAGGAAAATCTCATGTATAACTTGATTTATTTCTGGATTTCTTTTATATGCCATCTGCTAATTGATAACATTAATAGAGTTTTTACTTACAATGTTTTGTTTCAGAATAATCAGTTTACTATGCCCAGCAAAAGCAATTCTAAAAAAATATGAATTTACTGCTTTTGAGTGCTTGCTTAAAAATGTTACAAATCTGTTCATTCATTCAGGGTTATAATTCCTGTTTTGTTTGTTTTGTTTTGTTCAGATTATCTTTGTAATGATTCATTGCCTAAATTACTTAGTTTATACTCACTGTACAGACAAAGCCTTGCAGGGAACTCTGAAACATTCCTCTGATAACTCAAAAACGTGAGATCTTTTCTGCCAGAATAGTATTTGCAGATTTTACCCCTACTGTCCCAGACTGGCAAACTGCAACCTAAGAAAGTTACTATAGAAAGATACTAGTTGTGTTCATGACAGCCTGATATTCCTTGAGTTGATGTCCAGACACTAAATTATTGGTTAGTTACTGAGATGTTGTGCATACCCAAGGAAAGTTGTACAAAGGAAAGAGAACAAAAAGGAATGTTTTTTGACTCTTAATGATAGAGAATAAACAGGGTTGATGGAGGAAGGTGGGTGGGGGATGGGCTAGATGGGTGATTGGGTATTAAGGAATGCACTTGTCACTGGGTGTTGTATGTAAGTGATGAGTCACTGAATTCTACTCCTGAAACCAATATTGCACTGTATGTTAGCTGACTAGAATTTAAATAAAAATTTGAAAAAAAAAAAAAAAAACAAAGTTTGTAGTCAGGTAAATCGGAAGCAAGAATCAGTTGTTATGTTTAATATGGTAAATGGCAATTGATGTTGAATTAATTCTTCCTCAACCTAATAGTAGAGTCGTTTTGAGGATTAGGTCTGACAAACTATTGAAATTTTCCAGCACAGTGCTTAAAAGCATCAAATAGTTAGTGATAACTCCTGGTGGGGTTATTTGTATTAAATATCAAAAGATAATCTAGGTACTTTTTCTCCTTTAAATGTTTCTCCTCACAATAAATTTCTTGTCCTCTACCTTGCTGAACTAAATGGGGCATCTGTCTTGTTTTCTTTCTCACCCTAGACTTAAAGTACAGTAGTGCAAGTCTGCACTCCAATCTCCATCTTCTTTACTCTGGGTTCAGCATTATATCTGCTTGATTTTCAGACTTTGACTCTAGATTTGGGAGAAGGAAGGAAAGGAGAATCTCATACTCCTATTGAACATTTTTAATTTCAACTATATTTAGACCTTCCATGAAAATCATGTTCCTCTGTAGATTCAAAAACCTGTCCTTCTATTTGCTTTTATATTTTATTTTATTTTATTTTATTTTATTCTATTTTATTTTATATTTGCTATTTGCAAAATATAAATATGACTTATGCCTCACTACCACCTTCTGAGTAAATTAAGGTGCCATGTTAAGACGAGAACTGTTTTCACAGCACATGAATCTCATACTATAAAAGCAGTGGTCTACCAAACTTACGCAGGTTAATTTAATGTGACCATAAATATGAACATATAATCCAGTTTTCAAAAAAAAGAAAAAGAAAGGAAAAGGAGAACTATTGTCAGTTTAGGGTGTGGGCATGATCTCTGCCCACAGGGGTGAGACATACTGTTTGGCAGAAGTGTAAGGGAAATTGTATTTTTGAGAAAATCAAATTTGGAGAGAAAAATAGAACAGTTTCCATTAGTTGGCTCATCACCTACTCAATATTGAACTCCTCTTACAGGTTTCCATGGTAACTCTACAGTCAAGCTTTGGAATCTGTAAGATCCTTAGTGATGTCTTATCTCATAGTACTCTACCTTTAGTGTGGTGGTCTTGAAGTAAGTTTTCTAGTATACGGTCTAACTTCTAACCAAAAACCCTCCACAATAAATGGAAATCGTAAGGAAAGAGAAGCTGGGAGATCCTTGCTTTAGGTTTGAGTTTTGACCAATCCTTGAATAACCAAGATTCCAGGGATGATGTTAGGTGTCTAAAGATAAAATTAAAAATTCATGAGTCTTGTTCTCATGGCCTTTATAAACTAATAGGAATAGTTGGACACTAAATACAAATGTAAATCAAAGTGCAAGTATAAATATTTTCAAGTCATGTGAAAATAATATTTAAAAAACCAAGATGTTGAATAATTACAAAGGCTATCCTACTTAAGCTAGGAATCTATTTATAGAATGCTTTTCATAGGAAATTTCATTTTTGACAATTCTTGAAAGATCTTTAAGTTTAGTAGCTACAAGCATATGGGGCACATTTAAACAAATCTTGACAATCTCTGTGATGAACTTTTTTTACTATGAAAAATCATGTCGTAGAATAATACTTAATATTTTATTCAGCTTTGTTGATAAGTAGCTTAAATTAAGAAATACATCAGTTTAAAGAATAAATTTTGATGAAATTTGGTAATTGAATACAGTCATATAAATACCACCATAGTAAAATGTACAACAATATCATCATCCTAGAAGGATTTCTCATGTCTATTTTCAATTGATCCCATCTCTTAACAACTGGATCCAGACAATACCTATCTTACTGTCACTATAGAAATTTCATTTCCTAGGCTTTCATATAAAGATAGCTAAAAATAACATAGCTTTTCATGTCCCCCATTTTTTTAACTTAGCGTAGGTTTTAAGATTCTTATATGTTATGTTAGTTATTTTATTCATGTTATTGCTTATTAGTATTTCTTAGTAGAAGAAAATAATATCTACTTACAACATCTGATATTTGTGAAATATTATCTACATTCACAACACTTGTTAATATCATGTCAAATTTTTTCTCAAATTTTAGTATTGAGAAGCCATCAAGCTCACTTACTATGCTTTCTCAGATAGAAATTGGGAAGCGCCATATAAGATGTAGATTTTATCTTTTTTGCAAACTAATAGGCTACTGTAGTACATGGATGATAGAAGACACAAGACTCTTGGGTCAGAGACAGGAGGTATAGCATTTTACTGACAATGATAAGAGTTTCAGCATATGTGTCATCTCCCCAGATTCCAGTTCCCACAGAGCAAAGAGGTACAGATGATACCAGCACATGCAGTCAGGGATGTTACAGGAAAAGAATTCCAAGTATTAGAAACTTGAATCTTATAAGAGAGCTAAATCTCCTTGACCTTGCTTCAGTGAAAGACATTTTCTTTATTAGTGCAGTGAAAGAAACTTTTCCACTGACTCAGAAAAAGACACAATCTTTATCTTCTAAGGCTATTTCTAAGAAAAGGGAAATTGAAATGTTTTATGATAAGATATCCAGAAATATGAGATATCTATGGAAAATTGTCTATCAGTGGGGCTCCAAGAAGTAGCATAAGACCAATTTGTATAATTGAACCCAACTTTACCACCAAAATCCCAGACCCAACCAGTTTAACAAATCTCATAAATCATTGTTGTGTGCCTTAGAAATCTAGGCATCTTTCTCTATAATTTTGGTTGGCTTTTTTACTTGGAATAAGGCATTAATACAGAGGCAGAAATATATATTAGACATTATAGAGACTTTTTCTTGGCTTTTAGGGAGGGCATTTAGGGCAATTCCATTATTCATAACAACGCTGGCTAGTTAATTGAGGCTCATGTGAATGTCTTAAGGGCTGAAGTGGTGTCATGATCAGATAAAGTCAGGAGAAATTTTACACCAGTTCTAATTATATGGCTCTCAACATAGGGATCACTATACACATAATGTTATTCCTCTGGAAAGCTTCTCAGTTAACCAAGGGAAGCCTCTATTTGGAGACATTTCTGCAGTCATCAAGATGTTACACATAACACCTTGTCATCAACTGGTGATATCTCATTAAAATTATTAGGGTGTTTTATGGAAGCTCCTAAAATGCAAGTCATAATGTTTCTTCAGTGGAGGTCCATTGAAACTTTGCTTTCACATAAGAAATACAATGCTTTGGAGGTCATTAGTGATCCTGAAAGTAAAATCTTGTTTACAATTTTTGGGAGTCCCAAATATGATCTATATCAATTGGGGGTATAGGTTGACAGCACTTCCAACTTGCGTCCTGACTAGTTGGTAGATCTTAGGGTTACCAGATAGTTCAAATAATTGAGCACAGTTCGTATTTTGGGAGGGAGTTGTTTGGGGAGGGGATAATGGTAAACCTGAGAGTCAATTAAATTTGAGGTGTTTGCAATACCTTGGAGAGATCACCAGGGCTTTTTTTCTTCTTGAAGAAGGCACTAGCGGTGGTAGTGAAAGAGATAATTAATGTTCATTTCCCCTTGTACTTTCCGGTGTGTTAAGTTCTTCCCCATCAAGTGCTTGGGTTATTTCTACTCCTACTGACAGAAATCAGAGTGTCCCCTTTCAATAACTACAATTCTACCATTTTTGCATTTTTCTTTACTTGCACCCAGACTTAATCATAGAAAGAAGGGTCAGGTGCAAGAGGAACAAGGATACTGTTATAAAACTTATGGAGAACCACATATCCCTTACTTTAGCCGCCTTAGCCAGTGTAGGTGTAATATCTGGGGTATAATCAACCAAGTGGTCATTTGCTAATTTTTTTTTTTTTTTGGTTATTGGTTTTTGTTTTCTTGGGTTTTTGTTGTTGTTGTTTTGTGTTTTTTTGTTTTGTTTTTGAGAGAGAGAGAGAGAGAGAGAGAGAGAGAGAGAATGAGTCTGCACGCATGCATACACACGTGAGGAGGGTAGGGACAGAGGGAATAAGAATCTTAATCTTAATCAGGCTCCATGCCTAGTTTAGAGCCCGACGACTGTGGGGCTCTGTCTCACAATCATGAGATCATGACCAGAGCCCAAAGCAAGAGTTGGATACTTAACCAACTGAGCCACCCAGGTGCCCCTCGTTTTTTTAAATTATTATCCAGGAACGTGTCAACCCAAGACAATAATCCAAGTAGACAACCAAGATTTTTTGAATCCCCCAAGCCCCTGCTTGGAAAGATAGCTATTCAGAAAGGGGGAGGAAAAAAATGCCAAGGAGTGTCCAGGGAAGAATCCAGACTTTTCTAAAAAGGTTTGTATATAAAAAAAAAAAAAAAAAAAAAAAAAAAAAAGGCTTGTATAACTCTTTACCACTGTGACCCTGATCATTATTGAGGAAGTGGCACAGAGGAGATAATTCCTTTCTGGGAACAACTGCATTCAGTGACTAACTAAATTTCATTGCTGAGGAGTATGAAGCAGGAAAAAAAAATATGTCAATAATGCGTTGAGTTAATTTTTGAGCTATTCCGGTGCTCAACAATATTAGATGACTGGATTGTAGATAGCATGAAATATACATTGAACACACTGATTAGGAGTTCATTTTTGAGTGATTTTTACAACAAACAGTATATTGTCATCAGACTACAAATGTTCTGGAAAGCCAAACATATAACACAGGTTAGCTTTAAGGGCTATGAGAGTGGGTCCACAGTCAGTTGCCTGTGCTAGAACAACAGCATAATTGGAAATGTGTTGACAACAGTGAAGAACCATCAATGGGGACAAATGTCTGCAGTAGTCAAACCATTGGGAACAGGCAGAGAGAGGACAAGGAGGGCATGTAATAGGTCTCTTTCACTTAGACAAATGAGTTAAATTTTGACAGGAATAACAAGTCTGGCATGCAATGGTACCTCTGAATCATAAATAAAGTCTTTACATTGTGCCTAGTATTTTTATTGGTGGATGTGTTATATATGGTATGATAATGGATCTAGGCAGCAATGGTGGCAATCCATATCTCTCATCAGAGAATTGTCCTTATTCTTGGCATCTGTATAGTGACACAAACAGTTGAATCAGCAGCCATAATTTGTTTCCACAGTCCAGATAGATTTACTTTTTATCTGCCAGTCTATAGATTTCCAAATGGCAGTCCAAACAGCTAGGCCATTGGCAACAGTCCAAGAGTCAATAAAACTATAACAAGGTTTATCAAGGGGAATATTGGTCAAAGTTATGAGAACAGCCCTGATTTCTGCCTACATACTTTAACAATTGTGTCTACTTTCATTTCTGGATTGCTGCTGATAAGCCACAATGGCCCAGTGACACCATTTGTTTCCAGATTAGCTGAGACTTCAGTAAACTAACAAGGCCCAGCTAATCAGGGAAACCTCTATGAATCAGAGTCCCCAGTGAGTGGTCAGTGTTGTTGCAAACAGCAGAATGTGAATAAATTTATTTCAGAAATACCTATTCAGTGTTCTTATTTAAAACTGAGGTGCTATAGGATACGTGTCAGCTCTTAAATATACCATTTCCATTTGATAAGTGAGGCTTTTGAGGCACTTTCAGTCTTGTTATAGTTACTGACTCTGAGTTGACTCACACAAAATGAGAATATCAGATGGGTGAATTACATAGGTTTCATGAATAAGACATTAAATTTCAGAAAGAGTCCAGTAGCAATGTGCTCTTCAAATGGGTTTTTCCTGGTAGCTGTGTCAGAGAGGTGATGCATACCATCCCCCAAAGGATTCTTCTGAGTAGGGCTGCATCCCTTCCCCAGAGGCTCCAAATATGAAAGCATCAGTCACAGAGGAATTTGACTCAAAAGAATCTTAAAGTTGTGTGGACTGAAAAGTAGTAGTACTTTACCTATACCTCTTTCCAACCTATAGATTCCCCCCTAGCATGGAGGGGACAGAGGTGTACAAGGATATAACAAATGTATTCCAGTTACACTTTCAGATGTAGATTCAACAACAGCACACCATTTGGCCCGAAAGAAGTTACCCACTAGGTCATGTCAGTGTCCCTTTCCCAATGTAAACTTTGTCCAACTCAGTCAGTTTATGGTCATTAGGAAAGAAAAGAAAAAGACTCTCAATAGGTTAGTAATAATGGTATTTAGAATTTGAAATAATTGATAATTGTTTATATTTTAGTAAATTATATTAGAGAATTACTTTTTAAAATAAAAAGTAATCAAATTTCAGGATGCCTGGGTGGCTCAGTCGGTTAAGCATCCGACTTCGGGTCAGGTCATGATCTCACGGTTCATGAGTTTGAGCCCCACATTGGGCTCTGTGCTGACAGCTCAGAGCCTGGAGCCTGCTTTGGATTCTGTCTCTCTCTCTCCCTCTCTCTCTCTCTCTCTGCCCCTCCCATTCTCTCTCTCTCTCTCAAAAATAAAATAAACATTAAAAATTTTTTAAATAAAATCAAGTTGCATATAAAATATATGAATAGACTAAACAGCAAATTTTAAAAAGAGAATGAATTCTACAATAAGTGTTTTACAAACTGCTATTTTTAGAGACAGCACTGTTTTTCAATTCTAAGGAGGGAAATATTAAAAGAGCATGTAAATGTACTTGTAATAATCTACTTGTATAAAGTACATGTAATGTACTTTATAATGATAGGTATAATATATCAAATCTACAGATAACTTGGTGGAATTTTAGTTGTTTCTTCTGGTCCTTATCTTCTAACCATATTAGTTTTCTTTATTATTTTCTTTCTTTTTTTTAAATTTTTTTTAACGTTTATTTATTTTTGAGACAGGGAGAGACACAGCATGAACGGGGAAGGTCAGAGAGAGGGAGACACAGAATCTGAAGCAGGCTCCAGGCTCCGAGCTGTCAGCACAGAGCCCGACGCGGGGCTAAAACTCACGGACCGCGAGATCATGACCTGAGCCAAAGTCGGCCACTTAACCGACTGAGCCACCCAGGCGCCCCTCTTTATTATTTTCATACTAAAAATAGTGTACCAAAGGAGAACTTTGATATTGTCAATATTGGGAATATTGTCAAAAAAATTAGAGAAAAAGGTAAAAGCAATTAATTATTCTCTAGAATTTGAGAGAGAATAGTCATGGCTTTAATAATCACAGAGATAATTTGTCATAAATATTTCCTATTCTTTGAGTATTCACTTGGTATGTTTCATAAACCATTTTCAAATGTTACTCAATTATTTGTTCTTTCCCTTAATACTCATTTTACTCTCCAATATGAGGTGTAGAAATAATCTTTAAGTTCTCAAATTTAATATTCAAGACTCTAAATAGAGGGTTTTGAAGCAAACATTAAATAAGGATTGATAATTCGTGACAAGTATAAAATTATTTTTCTTTCAAATTAAGCAGTTTGTAATCTGTGCAAATATTAATTTAATAAGACCTAACTTTACAATGTGGTAATGTTTTGCTTTTTTTTTTTTCCACAATAAAAAATCTGTAAGACTTAGTTTAGTGTTTAGTGGTTTGGTTAAAAATTTCATTTAGGAATTTGAGTACATAGTTAAAATTAGCCAGCAGTGTAAATGCATAAATTAGTACAAGGAGCTTACATTAAATAAATGCAAATTCTATTCAGAACAAGGGACTATTTCTTTGTCCCTATTATTTCTTACTGAAGAATACAAAAAATAAAAAGCATTCCAAACCTGGGGTGTCTGTCTGGCTCAGTCAGTGGAACATGTGACTCTTGATCTCAGGGTTGTGAGTTCAATCCCCGTGTGGGGTGTGGAGATTTCTTAGTTAGAAAAATAAAAATTTTCTTAAAAAGCACTCCAAACTTAATGGCTTAAAACAATTTTATCTTACTTTGTATGATTCTGGGGACTTACAGTTTCAGCAAAGGATTCTTGCTCCAAATTCTTCATCTAACTGTATCAGGTGGTGTTGAGGCTGCAGTCATTAATGACCCAGGCAGGGTAGATTTCCAAGTAGTTTCATGCTCACAGATATAGCTGACAGTTGATACCAGATATTACTGGGAGTTTAGCTGGAGTTTTCAAAAAGAACACCTACACGTGGTTGTTTCTTCATGTGGCTTGGGTTTCTTCAGCATAGCAGTGAAGTTTTGAGAGGGAACATTCCACTAAGGAGCATCCTAAGGAACATCCTAAGAAGAGCATTCTGAGGGGCTTGAGTAGAAACTATCACGTTTCTTAGGATCTGTTATCAGAAGTTCCAGAATATCACTTCTGTACAGTATGTAAGTAAAGAAAATCAGTAAGGATGGCCAAAATTCAATGGGAATTAACCTCCACATCCTGCTGGGAGGAATAGTAAGGGATGTGTAGACATCTTGATCTCTTACAATCTCCAGTGATTTTTCAGAAAATGTTTTCAGTACTGATTCTGCTAAACTAATTTTCAAAAAGTTCAATATGAAAATGAGAAAGGAATACCTTACAGTTCTTGGGATTATATTATATATTAGTTCTTTCACTTGGGGGAAATATGAATACAATATTTTCATTATATTCATCATATAAGGTTCTTCTGTGGAGGAAGATTAACATATTTGTTTTGTTTTATTCTGGAATTCAGGGAGGAGCTAAAATTTAAATTTACAGTAATTATACCTCATTTAGCTAAGAAGAAATGATAATAATTAGAGCTTTCCAAACTGTTTCAGGATTTGTCTTTTATTAATACTTGCAAGTATCCAAATAAAATTTGAGTTTTCATCTGTTAATAAGATAATGGAAGTTTATTAGATAACTTTACAAATGTATATTATTCATATGTACTCATAACTACAGTAAAATGGTGAACTGCAGATATATATATATATATATATATATATGTATACCACTTTTTTTCACTTAAGATTTGTTTTTTTATAAAGTTAGACATTTTAAAAACATTAAAAATGTTTCCCCAAGTTTCTTTGATACATTTTGGGAAACAAGTTGTAATAATCTCTCTGGGTAATTTTAGATTTGAATTAGTGAACAGTAGATAATCTAATTTTAAGTTGATATAACAGAGGAGTACTAATGTTTATCATTGGAACAATTACTTCTTACAGCTAGATGATTTTGCCTTGGGACTTTTAAAAACCCATTTTATTATTAAAGAAGATTTTAACACGTGAATTTGATAGCTAATATGACAGAAAACGTGCCCTTAAAAATTGGAACAGATAAATTAATCACTTGTGTAGATTCACTTTTATGCCTTATTAAAAATTAATAGTCATTAAGATAGTTCTAGATGGTTTATAGGGATGACCTCCACAAAGACCTTCAAAAATTCTAACTTCTATAAAAGAAATGAGAAAAATAGCCAAACCTTTTTAAAAAGCCAAAATCAGTTTTTTTAGACCTCTATAAATTAGCCAAAGGCATGCAAGAATCTGGTGAGCATTTATTCAAGAAAAACAAAAATAAATTGAAAAAGGTACACTAAAAGTATCTGTTTAATGCAAAAGAAAGCAGTAATATAAAAACAGAGGACCCAAAAAAAGTAATACAAATACAAAACAAACTGTAAATTCAGAGACATAACTCCTACCATATCAGCTATTATGCTTAATGAAAGTGGATTCGAAATTTCACTCAACAGGGAAAGATTGATATAAATGTCTAAAAAATTGTAATTCAGCTATGTGCTGTCTATAAGAGACACCCTTTAGATTCAAAGACACAAGTTGGTTGGAGTAAATGTAAAATGAATAGGAAGAAAATGGATCGATTCTTTTGGAATGGATTGGAAAGATATACATGCAAACAGTAATCAAAAGAGAGCGGGACTGGATATACTAATGTCAGATAAAGAAGACTTTAGTACAAAATTATAACTGGAAACAAAAGGACATTTTCTAAAGTTATGAAGGTATTAATGTATCAGGAAGACATAAAATTTTAAATATACATGCACCTAACAGCAATACAAAAGCAGGAATTAATAGAATAGAAAAATAAATACTATAGTAATAATAGTTGGAGAACTCAATGCCCCACTTTCCATACTGACTGGAACAAACTAATCAAAAGATCAATAAAGAAACAGAGGATTTAAATAATACCATAAGCCAATGGCCTACAACTGTAAAACACTCAACCTTTAACAGCAAAATGTACATTCTTCTCAAGTGCACATGTATTTCCAGGCTAGACCATATGCTAGACTATAAAACATATTTTAATATTTTAGAAGTGTTTGAATCATACAAAATATCTTCTCCAACTATAATATAATGAAATCAGTAAACAATAATGAAAAATAATTTGGGAAATTAAAAACAGGGTGAAATATATATATATATATATATATATATATATACTCCTAAATAACCAATGAATCAAAAAAGAAATCACAAGAGAATTTAAATAATACTTAGAGATAAGTGAAAAATGAAAGACAACATACCACAATTTATGGAGTACAGCATTAAAGGTTTATATTACTTGTAAAACTCTATATTTACAAAGGGAAAAATATCAAATACCAACCAAAGTTTCTATTTTGAGAAACTAGGGGGAAAAAAATTGAAATCAAAACAAGCAGAAAGAAGGAAATAATAAAGAGTAGGACAGAAATAAATGAAATAGAGGGTAGACACAATAGACACAATATTGTTCTCTAAACAATAGAGAAAAACCAATGAAACCAAAAGCATGCTCCTTGAAAAGATCAACACAATTGACAAATATTAGTTGACAATCCAAAAGAAAAATTAGAGAACAAATTACTAAGAACAAGGTTGAAAGAACATTATTACAGATCTTACAGAAATATAAAGATGATGACAAGGGAATGAATGCCATGAAAAATTTAATACAAAATTAGATAACCTTAATGAGATGAACAGATGCCTATTAAGACTACCAACACTTAAGAAGAAATTGAAAATATGAATAGACCTGTAAATTAAAAGAGATTGAATTAGTAACACAGAAGGAAATCTTTAAAAACAGAGTAGCCTAGGACAAGATATCTTCACGGTGAATTTTAAAAATGTTTAATGAAGAATTAATACCAACCTTTCACAAACCTTTCCAAAAAGTTTCCAAACAGGAAACATTTTCCAACTAAGTCTATGAAGACTATATTATGCTGATACCAAAACCAGACAAAGATATCCAAAGAAAAAAAATACAGAAATCAATAATGTAATGAATACTGTATAAATGTTTTGTTCATGTAAGAATCTTAACCCATTCAAGTCTATCAGCACTTATTTCACCTAAAAGGTTATAAGGATAGCCTTTTAATACCATATATGTGTTATTTATGTGTATGTGTATATGTATATATAGTACTACATACATATAGTATTATATATATATATATAGTATTTATACAAATATATATATAAAATAAATAGTAATATATTATTATATTTATTTTATAAATATATTAAATATGTTACAATTTATTAAATTTAATAAATGATAAATACATTAGTGTATATACATATATAAATACAGTATTTTATGCTATTTTCCACAGTTTTCTTGACCTTGAAATATAGGTTAATAGTTTAAAAATGACTTTAAAAACAAGAGACCTATTTAAATTCAGATATCACTAAGTTTCTCCAGTGATTCCTTCTATATTTAATGTCTGTTCATCAGACAATCTCTTTCTGAATATATACACATAATGGCAATATTTATAGTAGCCTTAATTTACTATTTGGTTATTTTAACACTCTTAAGACCTGAAGAATCAAAGTAAAATATTAGGGCATTTAGATAAGAAATGATCATTACCTTTGAAGTCAGACATACCAGGATTACTTCCTGGTTTTATTCCTTGATATCTGTGTGATTGAGTTAATTATTTAAATTTTTTCACTGCAGTTTCTACACCTGTAACATGGGTATAAGAATATTTACTTCATATGATTGTTTTGAGCAGTAAAATAAATGAGATTGAGAGGTACTTGCATGCCTGTCAAAGGTGAAGACTTAATAAGCAATAGTGTACCAACATAAAAATGTTTTGTTGGTAAATGGTTTATTTTACAGAATTACTTTGAGAACCACTTATTTAGGCAGTTTCTTGGCTTGCTAAAAATCCTCATTCTTATCCCAACCTATGGAAATTCTGATTCAAATAGAAAAGGAGTAAAATAGGGGTGCCTGGGTGGCTCAGTTGGGTATGCCTCCAACTCTTGATTTCAGCTCAGGTCATGATCTCACAGTTGCTGCGTTCAAGCCCTGTATTGGACTTTGTGCTGACAGTGAGGGGCCTGCTTGGGATTCTCTTTCTCTCTGCCTCTTTCTGCCCCTCCCCTGCTCACGCTGTGTCTGTCTCTCTCAAAATAAACAAACCTAAAAAAAAAGAAAAGGAATAGAAAAGAAACCTATATATTTTGAAGAAGTATCTCTGAAATTATTTGTATGTTAATGGTAACACAATTCTTATTTTTTTGTGGACTAAAAATTATCTTTCTAGAGAGCCATAAAATAACTTTGGTTCAAGTCATGATCTTGTGGTTCATTTAGTTCTAGCCCTGTGTCAGGCTCTCTGCTGACAGCTCAGAGCCTGGAGCCTGCTAGAATTCTGTGTTTCCCTCTCTTCTGCCCCTCTCCCACTCGTGCTCTGTCTCTCTGTCTCAAAAATAAATAAACATTTAAAAAATTAAAAAAAAGAAAATGTTATATCACAGTGCTTCATTCAGCTGTTATATGGAAAAGGACCACTATTTTATAGTATTGAATATATTCATTTACATGACTTGATCATCAGTGAATTCCTTTAGAATGGTAGTTCAGAAATCCTGGAGCACCTAGCTTTTACTTAGCAGTACAAAGTTATCAACATGATTCTTTGGGCATCTGAATTTTTAATAAACTGTCCACTGAATTTTTTTGAACACACCAATATTTACAAACCACAAACTTAGATATGACACCATCTCAACAATATTTATAAAATAAGGTCATGTTTACCTTGCATATATGTGAAACTATACTAAATCTTGCTCTTCACAAATTAAAGAGAACTAGCAAATCTTTAAATCAAGAATAATCAGATTGAAATTTATTTTGTTGCCAAGAAATTGACTGACACAGAACTTTGCATTGGTATTTTAAGATCATAAGACAGTTGTCATCTTTTTAAAATTAGCATAAGAAGCTCAGCAATATACTGTAGTTCTTTATAAGCAATTTCAAGGGGATTACTATCAAAATTCAATTTTAAAATGACTCTGTTAACATATTAATGAAAGGATTTCAATTTATTCCACCTAACTAGGTCAGAAACAGTAGTAGGATATTAAATTCAGGAATTGTAATAATATTTTATAATGCTTTATTTTTCAAAGCACTGTGTGCCAAATTAAACCTTGGAAGAAAGTTGATGAACCATTTGATTCTATAATTATTGACTTGGCCATGGGCAAGCTGCTTACTGTAGATAGTTATGACAGAAAGTTGATTGCCCAGCTGTTGCTGGCACATAAAGGGACTATTTAACTGAGCAATAGTTTTAACCCTCACCCCAGGTTCTTTATTCTCAACATTTATGATAGTTTGATGATTTTTTTTTTTGCTTTTTTTTTCAAGATGTCCATCAGGAAATCCTTAAATAGTGAATGCAACTACTTCAAAATGAGAAGTACAGATTATGTAAGACCTGTTATTATAATAATTTATATTTTTAAAGTATCAAATTATCAAAAATGATTGACTCGTATGTCCAGGAGCTGATAAGCAATCATGATATAAGTAATTGAAGTAAATAAGTGTTACTTGAATTTTATTTATTTTCATGAGTAAACTATCAATGTGATATAATAGTAATCATACTAATATGCTTATATTCTCAAGTAACATTAAATTTTGATGAAATAGGAATTAAATCTGAAATATTATATCTAATAGAGGAGGCTGACAATTGTGTAGCATTATTGAATGTAAAAGTCTACTTTATGTTATATTATGACTTATTTATCATGAAATTATTAATTTAGGATACCTTTTATATTTGATTGTTTTAGTTAACTTTCTGTGTAACTAAATTATCCCAAATCTACTAGTTTTAAACAGTGTATTTGACTTTACATTTTGTGAGTTGGTAATTTGCTTTGGAACAGCTGGATAGTTCTACACATCTCAGCTGGATCACCTCTGTCAGCTGAGGAAGAAGGCACTGGTTGTTCTAGGAAAACCTCAGCATATTCAGAATCATTTTTGTTCCATGATGTTTCCCATTGGCCAGCTGGCTAGCTTCTTCATATGGTGCCATATTTCCCAAGATCAACAAGTGAACCTTCCCTAAAGCACAAGCATTTTTAAGCCTCTACTTATGTTACATTTGCTTATTACCCTATTGGTAAAGCGTGCAACATGGCCAGTCTTAAAGTCATTATTACTGAAGGGCATGAACAAGGGAGAGGAAACTTTTGTAGCCATCTTTACAAACTTCTAAACAGTCTACCTTCTGGCCATCAGTTATTCACAATATTTACACATAAAATATCCTCAGTGCCATTCTAGAATCTCCACAGATTGAATATAATCATTGTATCAGCCTCGAAGTCCAGGATTTCATGAGCTTTAATTATATATTGAGGAAGTTTCTTTTTTTTTAATTTTTTTAAATGTTTATTTATTTTTGACAGAGAGATAGACAGAGCATGAGCAGGGGAGGAGCAGAGAGAGAGGGAGACACAGAATCCAAAGCAGGCTCCAGGCTCTGAGCTGTCAGCCCAGAGCCCGACACGGGGCTCGAACTCACAGACCACAAGATCATGACCTGAGCCAAAGTCAGACGCTCAACCGACTGAGCCACCCAGGTGCCCCTATATTGAGGAAGTTTCTTGAATTCAGAAACTGCTGAACTAAAAAGATGTTTTCTGCCTCTGACTTGCCCAACATACAATGTTGAGACAGAAGATTACCTGCTGTGGCCATTTCTATTCCCATAACTGTTGCTGAGCCTTAGCATTCTGAAATCGAGCTGGACACAAATCTGAAAGGCTACCTTCTCTGGTAGTAAATGATAAATCTTCATTAGGCCCAGATTTTGCTACCTGGAAGTAGCTCGTCTATCAGGTTTTCTCCAGTTTTCTCTAGGGATATTCCCCCATTCAACATTCTTTGAGTCTCTTGGCTTTGCCCTCAGATTTATTGCCTCTTTCTTCTAAGGCTCCCTTTATGTTCTCTAAATGCTCCATATTTGTAGCTAGATAGGTCTGTGCAGCTAGATAGCTCTGCCACTGTGCTTTCTGCTTATACACAGTTGGGGGCCTGATAGCCTCTTCATAGCTTAACTCATACCCTTTTAGCTCAAGCTGTTGGTCCTTTTGCTAATTCAACTTATATTTAAATCAATAAATTAACATTGCATGGCTTAAAATTTTGTTCAGCAGCCCTTCAATTTTAAGTGTCACTTTTTTAGGTTATCTCTTCTGTGTAATAAAATGCCACAAAATGACGTTTTTTTTGTTTGTTTTTAAATAACAACTACTAATTACATCATAAATCACAGGTTAGCAGTTTGGGGTGGGCTCAGCTGGGTGATTCTTCTGTTCATCTCAGCTGGGATCACTCATACGTCTTTAATCAGTTAACCAGTTGGCTAGTGTGCTGGTTGATCCAATGGAGACCTCAGCTGATGTAGCTCATATATTCTCCAGATGTTATCTTCCCTTCCAGCACACTAACCCAGGCTTGTTTACAAGGTAATGGAATTTTCTGTCTCAAATTTAGTTTTTCAGATCAAATCTGGAGATGAACTGTGAGGTACAAGATATTTATTTGTGACCACCACCTGTAAAAAGAAGCCAAAATAAACATATTTGGAAAAAGAAGTCAAACTGTGAAACAACTCTAGTGAATCCTTGTTCCCATCCATCTTGGAATTCTAGAGTGAATATCAGAAAGGCTTTACCTCCAGCAATATGAATCTTTGAGGCAGACTCTGAGGGAGGTGATAACTGTAGGTTTTCCGCTAACTGCACTTCCTGAAGTTGGGCAGTGAGTTCTTTCTCGAAGGAGGGTCTGGGAGATATTTCTCTAACTAAAGAAACCAGGAAACCAGTCCCAGCATTTCACTTTTGCTAATGTCTCATTGATCAAAGAAAATAATATAACCAAGTGATGCACTAACAAAGGATATGGCCACAAAGAAAGGATGGATTTGCGGCAGTTTTTGCATCTACCATATTATGATTCTAGTATAGTGATGCTCTTGTAGTAGCAGCATAAAAAAAGCAACAAACATATTTCTGCCTCTTCCTGTTGAAAATTAACTAATTCTCCCTTAAACATCACTTTAAAATAAACCTGGAAGTAAGAAATACAGTTGAAAAAGTGGAAGAGTAAATTATAAAGAACAAAAAAACAGGTTACTCATAACAGTATTTTCGTGTAGCAGGAGAATAATACGATACTTTCTCACAGAATTTAAAGAGCTTAGGAGAATATGCCTCACTAACATATGTTTTAGATGTTCAAATATTTTGGATTAGCAATTACAATGTTTTTTTTTTCTTATGATGTGAAGATCATTTAGAGTTGAATATGACCTAAATGTATTTTCCTTCTCAGGATTGACATTTTCAATTTGGCTTCTATTTATTTTTCTCTTTCCAAACAAGAGAGCTTCTAAATTCTTGACAGAAGGCTCTGAAGGCAGAAGCAGCTTATCTTCCCTTCTGTTTATGAAACTTTTTGAGAAATGTATTCATGAGTTGGCAGAGACAGAGCCCACACAACCTGGCATAGCTGATTATCATGTCTTAGCAAATGAAGAGGGCCCTAAGGCATTAAGAACCTTCAACCATTAATAGTGGTTTTCCCACAGGGTAGTTACATAAAATGACAGTCTGGCAAAGGTGGCACATCTTGCTTATCCCTCCACTGATTGCTTCTGAAATTTCATTAAATGTACAAAGTATTCTCATTTACTCACCGTTACATTGAAAGTTCCAGGATTTCATTTTATATATAAAAATTATAGTTTGGGCTGATGATAACATGTTTTTCATTCTAACACAAGTAATAAAATTATATCCTTTGGTTTCTAGCTTGTGAAAATATTGTGAAATGGGTGACATTGTTCCCTGAAAGTATCAGCCATTCGGATGACTGTAATTTTTCTTACAATAATGTCCTATAACTAATATAAATGTTATCATTCATCAATAACATAGGGCATTGATTGCAAATTGTTTGCAGCCTCATTGTGTAGAGACTGCAGATATTTCTGATTTTTGTATATGATTCTCATGGAAAATGAAACTATTGCATGAGAAGCAACATAATGACTCTGATATAGAAACTGGTGTTTGAGTGTTAGCCAATTTAGGAAAACTGTTACAGGGTTTGCGTGACATATCATCTTTAAATGTTTTGATTCAGTAGCATTTTTGGACAGACCTAATATTCTTATGAGTTGCCTCAGACATATGAACATATCCTAATGCATTCATCCATCATATCTTTATAAGTACAAACTCTTTTGGAATGGCTTTAGGCATAGAAACCAAAGAGAACTAATGAAATCATTACCAGAGTTGGTTGGGTAGGTTGGATAACAGAATCTGGTTTCAAGTTGTCTTTTGCTTAGATAAATTAAAGACAGGCCCCAAACATAAAATACTTATGTACAAAGTGGGAGAAGTACAGCATTTTGTAGCAGATATAAAATAGATGCATTTGATATATTAAAATACTCCGTGTATTAACTGAAATGTAAAATAAAACTGTAAGGTAGAAATAAGAACACGATCTGAATATCTATGAGCTGAACATCTGTTGTATGAGCTCTTTATATATTTTTGATTTTAACCCCTGATCAGATACGTGACTTGCCAATATTGTCTCCCATTCAGTAGGTTGCATTTTCTTGTGCTATGCAGAAACTTTAGTATTACATAGTCCCACCTGTTTATTTTTGCTTTTGTTCCCTTTGCTTTTGGAGTCAGATCCAAAAATCTGCCAAGACTTTTACCAAGGAGATTATAGCCTATGTTTTCATCTATCTAGGTTTTCAGCAGGTCTTACATTCAAGTTTTTAATCCAATGTGAGTTAGTTTTTGTGTCTTGTGTAAGATAGTGGTTTAGCTTCATTTTTTTTGCATGTGACTGTCCATTTTTCTTCGCATCTTTATTGAAGAGACCATCGTTTCCCAATTGGCTATATATTTGGCTCCTGTGCATAAATAAATAAATTATTTACACATGGATTTATTTCCAGGCTTTCTGTAGTGTTCCATTGATCTATGTCTCTGTTTTTATGTCAATCCCATACTGTTTTGATTATTAGGCCTTTGTAATACCGTTTGAAGTCAGAGAGAGTCATGCCTTCACCTTTTTTTTTTTTTTTCCAAGGTTGCTTTGGATATTCAGGGTAATTTGTGGTCCATACAAATGTTAGGGCTGTGTGTTCTATTTCTTTGAAAAGTGCCATTGTCATTTTGATAGAGAGTCCATCAAATCTGTAGATTGCTCTGGGTAGGATGTGCAGTTTAACAATATAAATTCTTCCATTCCTTGAGCATGAAATATCTTATCATTTATTTTGTCATCTTCAAATTCTTTCATCAGTGAGCTACAGCTTTTAGAGTACAGGTTGTTCACCTCTTTGTAAATGTATTTCCAGATATTTTATTCCTTTTTATGCAATTGTAAATGAGATTGTTTACGTAATTTCTGTTTCTGGTAGTTAATTGTTAGCATATAGAAATACAACCAATTTTTGTATATTTTGGGCCCTGAAAATTTACTGTATTTATCAATTCTAAGAGCTTTTTGGTGGAGCTGTTAGGGTTTTCTATATATAAAATTATGTTATGAGCAAATAGTGAGAATTTTACCTCTTCCTTTCCAGTTTGGGTATTTTGTTTGTTTGTTTTGTTTGTTTTCTAATTGCTTTGACTAGGACTTCAAACACTATGTTGAATAAAAGTGGCCATAGTGGCCATTCTTGTCTTATTTCTAACCTTAGAGGAAAAAGTATTCAGTTTTTTTCACTATTGAGTATGGTGTTAGGTGTGGGCTTGTTATATATGGTATTCATCATGTTGAGATATACACCCTCTAAGAACTGGCTTTGTTGAGAGTTTTAACATGAATGGGTATTGTATTTTGTCAAATGCATTTTCAGTGTTTTCTGAGAGGATTATATGATTTTTATTCTTCTTTGTTATTTTAATTTGTTACATTGATTTGCAAATATGGAATCATCCTTGCATCTCTGAAATAGATCCACTTGATTGTGGTGACTGATGTTTTAATGTATTGGTGAATTCAGTTTGCTAATATTTTGTTGATATTTTTATACATCTAAATTTATCAGGACTATTGGACTGTAATTTTCCTTCTTTGTAATGTCTTTATCTGGTTTGGTATCAGGGTAATGATGATCTCACAGAATGAATCTGGAAGTTTTCCTTCCTCTTCCCCTCCTCCCCATCCTCTGTCATCATTGTCATTGTCACCATCCTCATCATCTTCTTCTTTCCTCCTTCTCTTCCCCCTCCTCCTCCCCATTCCCTTCTGCCCCCCTCCCCCTCCTCCTTTTCCTCCTCCTCCTCTTTCTTCTACTTCTTCAGAATAGGTTGAAAAAATAGGAATCAGCTATTCATATGTTGAGTAGAATTTACCTCTGAAGCAATCTGGTCCTGGACTTTTGTTTGTTGGGATTACTGATTTAATTTCATTACTGATAATCAGGCTGTTCAAATTTTCTATTTCTTCTTGATTCAGTTTTGAAATATGGTATGTTTCTAGGGATTTACCTGTTTCTTCTAGGTTCTCCAATTTGTTGGTATATAATTTTTTATTATGTTACGATCCTTTGTATTTCTGTGGACTCAGATGTGATTTCTCTTCTTTCATTTCTGATTTTATTTATTTAGTTCTTCTCTTTTTTTCGTGATGAGCTTTCATAAATTTTGTTTATTGTTTCAAAGAACCAGCTCTTGGTTTCATTGATCTTTACTATTGTTTTTTTAAGTCTGTATTTTATTTATTTCTACTCTAGTCTTTCTTATTTTCTTCCCTCCACTAATTTTGAGCTTTGTTTGTTCCTCTTTTTGTATTTCCTTTGGGTATAAGATTAAACTGTTTAAGATTTTTATAGTATTCTGAGGTAGGCCTACATTTCTATATACTTCCCTATCAGAACTGCTTTTGCTTGGTTCCTCACTCCTCAGGGGGAAGCTCCATATTTGTGAGTTCCCTCTATATCATAGATTACCATACCAGGGGTGAGATTTTTTACAAGACTGTATCTCTGTCTCTCCTACCATTTTCATGTGACTCTTTTGCCCTTTGTTTTGGAGGAGCTGTTCAGCTAATTTTCAGGTCTTATTTAGGAGGAAGTGTTCTGTATGTGTGCCCATGAGAAGAAATAAGTTCAATATTTTCCCACGCTGGCATCTCGAATCCCAGCCTGTCATCCAGAGTTCTTAAAATGTGTTTGGTATTTGCAGTGTGTATGTGTGTGTGTGTGTGTGTGTGTGTATTTATACAATTTCCGAACATGTTTTAAGAACTTTAGAAGAGAATAGTTAATATATGCATACACACATACAGTAAATGTATATACACACACATATATAATGCAATGATAGGGTTTTCAATGTATGTAGATGTAATATATAATTTAAATATAGCTTAAAGTGACGGAGGGTAAAGGGAACTGTAAAATTCATAAAATTTCACTTGAAGTACAAAATTGTTGATTTTAAATGGCTTATGAAAAATTAAGTATGAATTTTAAATCCTGGGGTGACAACTAAAACATTATTCAAAGAGGTATCGTCAAAATCACAAAAGCTAAATTAAACTTCAACATAAAAATATTCAAATAACCCAAAATAAAAGGGAAAAATAGAAACAAAGGAACTACCAAGAAGGAAAAATAAGAAAAAACATACAACAAGAAAAAAATAGTACTTATCAATACTAATCAATAATTACATTAGTGTAAATGATCTAAAAGCACCAATTTTAAACGACATGAATTGTCAAAGCATGTTAAGAAAATATGACTCAACTATATGCTATCTTCAAGAAACTTCAAAAATAATGATAGAGGTACATTAAGATTAAAAACAACGGAAACAGTTACGTCATACAGAATCTAATCAAAGCTTGAGTAGCTATATTAATATCTGAAGTAGATCTCAAAAGAAGGAAAATTTCTGACAATGAAAAGATGAGGATATTGATAAAAGGGTCAGTTCACCAAAGCAAAATAACAAGCTTTAATATTTATATGTCTAAAGATAGAACTTCAAAATACACAAAGCATAAACTGAAAGAAATATAAGAAGAAATATATGAATCCACACTTATAGTTGAAGTCCTTAACATTTTCCTGTTATTAATAGAATTAGTAAATGAACAATCAAAAAGGATAGAGAGGATTGAATAAAACACCATCAAGCAGCTGGATCCAGTTGACATTTATAAAACACTCCATCTAATAATAGACAACACATATTCTTTTCTTTTCAAGTGTACTTGGAACACTTATATTAGTCCATGAAATAAAATTTAAACACATTTAAAACGTTTGTAGTAATACAAACTATTTTCTTTTACCCCAATGAAATTAAAATAGGAACCAATAATAAAATATAACAGGAAACTCAAGGAATACTTCAAAATATACAAAGCAAAACTGAAAGAACTGGAAGGAGAAATGTATGTGTCCACAATTACATTGGGTCTTCAACATTTCTCTATAAATAATAGAGCTAGTAAAGAGAAAATCAGATTGTTCTGCTTGATGTAAGCATTGGAGCACAGGAAGCCTACACATCCATGCCTGTATCTGCCACCTCTCATTATGTCACATCATTTTTTTAAAGACTTTAAATTCTATAAGAAAGAAAGAAAGAAAGAATAAAATAAATAAAAACATTTATTTCCATCATTATCCAGATATGCCGTATTATTCCCATCTCAGTTAAAAAAAAATACTTGCTTGTCCTCACCTCACTCTAGAAACTACTACATTTTCCCCTTTTCCAGTAAAACCCCAGAAAGAGTTGTCTGTGTTCTCCGTCTTCAGTAGTACTCCTGATGTTACATATTGAACACACTTTAATCAGACTTAAATCCCCATAATTCCACAAAAATTGCAGTTCTCAAGGTCAACATAGACCTCCAATCACTTAATCCAACTGTGATTCTTACTTGCTGCTCATCTCCCTTTCCTGTTGGCAGCATTTGACAATGCTGACCATTCTCTCCTGAAGTGTTTTCTAATTCTGCATTTTATATCCCATCTCACTGGCTGCTTCTTCTTTTCCCCCATTTCTAGTCCATGTCAGATGACTAACCTGTGAACAAGGAAAGACTCTCCTCCCCCAATATCTGATGTTTTTAAATTTTCTCCATTTGCACATATTCTAATTGCTCTGGCCAGCAAACCAACAACAAGAAACATGGTTCTATCTTGAATGTCTCTGGCTCAGCTTTCAAGTGAAATTCGTTAACAAATCCAGTTTGAAATTCATTCCGATTCAGATAACATTTGAATAACTACTGTTCAGCCTGTGTTCATGGCACTATCATCTTCACTTAGATTTTTGCATTAGCCTCCTTTGAGTTCCTTCCTTTTATCTTTGTTTTTGCATCCACCCACTACATTTTCCTCATTTTACCCTGAGAGTGAGCTTTCTTTTTTTTTTAACTTTTATTTTTGAGAGAGACAGAGACAGAGTGTAAGCAGGGGTGGGGCAGAGAGAAAGGGAGACAGAATCCAGAACAGGCTTCAGGCTCTGAGCTGTCAGCACAGGGCCCAACGCGGGGCTCGAACTCACAGACCGTGAATTCATGACCTGAGCTGAAGTCAGACGCTTAGCCGACTGAGCCACCCAGGTGCCCCATATCCTGAGAGTGATCTTTCAAAAATTGAAGCTAGATTGTATCATGTCACTGTGGTTCTCTTCTAACAATAAAAGCTAAAGAACTTCCATGTCCAGTCAAGGCTCTACATGATCTTCCCCATCCTGATAAGCTATCCACAGTTCCTTCTCCTAGCTCACTCACCAGTACCGTTTCAGCTACACTGGTCATACTCTTCTTTCAATGCATCAAGAATGTTCCTGCCTCACATCCTTTGTAACTGCTTATCTTTCATCCCACTGAGCTTTATTTCACTTGCAGTCCTATTAAAAACACTATCTGTCATCACTCTATGACCCTTAACCTTAACCTGTTTTTCCCCCTCATTCTTAGTACTTTATACCACTTACCATTCTATTTATTTATTTATTTATTTATTTATTTATTTATTTATCTGTTTTCTTCCAGTAGAACTGAAGCATTATAAAAATAAGAACTTTTTCGTTTTTTCTGTTTTATTTATTTTTTTGAGATAGAATTGACATACAACATTATATTAAATTCAGGTGTACAACATAATTCCATATTTGTATATATTACAAAATGATCTCAATAAATCTGGTTAACATTCATCACCATACATAGTTACATTTTTTTTCCTTGTGATAACTTAGCATCTTTCAAATATACAATTCAGTACTATATTATCAACTGCAATCACTATGCTGCACATTATATTTCTGGGGCTTATTTATTTTATAACTAGAAGTTTATACTTTGACCATATCTCTTTTTTGTTGTTGTTGTTATCTATAGTATCCCTATTATTGAAAGTATAGACTGGCATGTAATAGGTATTCAGTGGATATTTGACAAGTGAATAGCAGTGTATAAAGGTAACCAAAGTGCCTGAAACTTAGCGAATGATCAGAAGCAATAGCAGATGATATACAGAAGAAGAACAAAGGCAATAAGAAGCCACTCATGATTTGAAGAAGACACATGACATTAACTGTGTTAAAGTGGTAAGTGATCATTTTGTATGCTGTGGGAAGAATGGATTTTAGGAGAAACAGGTTGGAAAAAAGTGAAGAGCCTAGTGAAGGGTCTAACTAGGTCTAACTAGCAAGAGAATATTGGCCTAGATACGCATAATAATAGATTCCACCATTGACAACACAGTGGATAGCAGTGCAATTCACTGAAAACAGAGATGTCCTCAAGCATCTGAGAAGGCAGTTTAACAAGGGCATAAAGATCAATGCTGGAGATATCCATGTGGGAAGCTACAGTGTGGTGTCTAAAAGAATCAGATGAGATTATTTAAAGAGTATAGATAAGTACATGAAACAATACAACAAATAAATTTAGGTATTTGAAAAGGGCCCAAAAAACCACAACAGCAAGAACAAAAGGACTAGCCAACAGTATAAAAATGTAAGCCAGTGGTATGACGGCATTAGCTAGAGGTATTGAAGAGGAGAGTGAGGAGAGTGACAAGTCAGTAGAAGCCAGTAGAATAGAAAGTGTTTCAAGATGGAGAAGAGTAGTTCCAGAGACAAAATATGTTGGTTAAGAACATTGAAGCAGCTATTAGATAAGCAATGTGAAATTTCATAAAGTTTGTAGAATTCATTCCATAATAGCAGCAATGACATGGTCCAAACCAGTGTATTATACTTTGGAATGCATTCACTTTTATGAAAGAAAATAAAGTAACCAAGCTAATATATTCTGGTGGTCAACACAGATATTAAGTAATTGATTGCAAATAAATCATTTTATAATTTCTATTTTTCAAAGATGTCATTATACAATCATTTGACCTGGCAATCTTCATTCAAGGAATGGATTCTACAGATACATTTGTACATAGAAAATATATACAAGGTTATTTCTTGCACCCTCATTGATTGTATCACTATGTCTGATAGCAAAATAATATTGAAACAAGATGTTCATCCACTGGAGACTGGGTGAATAAGTTATGTTATGTCAGTAAAGCTTCTATGTATAAAATATGAATGAGGAGTATGTTTATGCACAGATGTTAACTGGCCAATATGATACACAGATATAACTTTATTAAATATATATGATATAGAAAAGCAGAGTACTGAATATTGTTAATAATAAAACATCATTAGTGTAAAAAGCAGAAAAAAGAGTACATGTTTTGATTTGAATATGTGTAACATTTTTTAGAATTTTCATCAAAACGCTGTTCTTTTTTCTTTTTTTGATTACATCTGGTTACAAGACTAATTATTCGAGGGCACAAAGATGGAGACTAGCCTTTTACAGTATATTGTTTTATAAATTTTAATTTTGAAAACATAAGACATATCACAATATATATTATACAAAATAAACTTTTTAAAATTATAATTTTGAGAAGGAGGTGCAGAGTACTTTGTATTCATTTCCTTTTGTTGTTGTTTATTTTGTTTTTATTTCTTCCATCAGCGATCTAAAATATTGGAGACAATACGAGGCAGTACACCCTTGTGGAAGGTAGACAGAAACCCCCTGTCATGAATCCTTCTAATTATATCCTCTTCCCCTACCTCATCATTACAGATTGTTTGTAGTGAATCTCTGGTCACTGATACTGATGGAAGTGTATCATACCCTTAAGGGGGAAAAATACAATAGATAGGGTCAGAAACATGTTTAGAATAAAATACAAATCGCTTCCTAGAGAGAAGTCAGTATTAGTTACTGTTAAATAAATTATATATTCTGAAGATTATTATTTTGCTTTGTATTGAACTCTGTCCTTAGGCAGTGTTAAGTCTTAGAATTCATTTTGCCTGTGGATAATTTAAGTACCTCACATTGCTTAGTTTGTTGTTATGTAAATATGTAGATAAATAAATTCAGAAGCATTAAGTGCAACATAAACCTAGTAGCTCTACACATTTAGCAAATTTTAAATGTTGTCTGAAGGATTCAGAAAACTATATCTTACATTTAAAGTATGTATTTTCTAAATGAGTATAGATTTTCTACTTGATATATGAGCAATCAATAGTTGATAGCTCTCTTCACAGAGTGGTTGGAAGAAACGTAAGATTGAGTTTTGAGCTTCTGGGTGTGGAAGTGGTCCGTTAGGACAAAGACCCCCAAATGAAAGTATCAATCAAATCTTCATTCATTTACCGTAGTCGTGTAAGCAAGAACAACAATGTTTTATTTTTCCCCATGGACCACTATTAGGAGAGTGTCAATCATATGACATGTAGTACAAATGGGAGTAATCTCACTGCTGAAGAGCCTTGAATGAGAAGCTCCTGCCATTTCATAGACATAGGGTCTCTCAAGGAAGGAAAGAGAAAAGGGCTAGTAGTAGAAAAGCACTGAGTCAGAGTGGAGAAATATCTTAGTGAAAACCCTGCCCAAAAGGTCTAAGGAGGAGCTCCTAAAAAGGGTTTCAGCCTGACTTCCATCCCCTCCACCAGGAAGCCTCTGAGTGGAGAAGCTTGGGCTAGGGATAGAGACATGTTTGTGAACATGGGAGGCCATGGAGGAGGAGGGGATTGGGGCTGGGTCCTAGTCTGCACTTCCTTCTAAAAAACTGTAATGCCCTGGATGGGCACTAAGTCTTGTGTGGGGAAGGCTGCTTTCTGCTTTAAGACTTGCTAGGCAAAACCTTGTGATCTTCTATAGTTGGGCTTGAAAGATTTGTACGTAGGACTTGGGCCTGGAACTGGACTCTTTAATAAGCTATATAACCATATTTCTGAAACTATAAAACATTATTTTTATTTCAGTCATACATATTAGTAATGCAATTAAAAACATAATACCCAACTAATATTTCCTTATACAGAGAAAATAACCCTACAAAATATTTAAACCTAAGAAAAATGTTATTTTACCCTTGCTTTAACCTCCTTTTATAAGTGACTACTAGAAAGATTTTAATAGTACCCAGCAAATAAATTGTCAATACGATAATAATGTTAAAGAGTTAGACATGATAATTTTATACTGATTAAAATGCAGAGGAAACTTTTCTCAGTTGGGAACAATGAGGTTTGGTTGGTGATTTGACATCCAAATTTTCTGGGAAATTTGAAGTGACTCTATGAGCAGGTGTATATTATGGCATTTAAGATTTTAAGTACTTTTAATATAATTTTGTTTTGATTGACTTAATCTTCACTGTATTATGGAGGTCTGATTCTAGTTGGAAATAGTGTTTGGCCTCCTCAAACAGCAGCAGATGCACTATTTGCATAAGTAGGATGCTTTATGTGGGCTTGTATTTTTTGATGCCTCTAGATTTATGACACCAAATAATGTATGCAGATGGCGGAAAATCTGATGATGTAATGGATGTCAGTTAAAAAAAGAAAAGATTTAGTTTCCTTTAAAAATAGTAAATGTTTTTACAGTTGTTCTGGTATACTTTTGGATATATGAATTGATCGTTTCATTCATGGATATATAAATCTCAAGTAGAAAAAATTTTAAATAAATAAGTGTCTTTAATATTTGGAAATAGTTTGCTTCCTTATTCCTAATTTTATTCCATTTCAATAATATGTTTGAACTCTTTAGTAAATATGTATTACTTTTTACTAAGGTTATGAATATTATCTGTCAACCCTATAATTATATATCAATTTAAATAATTTAAAGTAAGCATAATGACATACTTAAAAATTTTAGAATGTATAATAATTATATACTTTTTGGTATGAAAATGCTTTCAGTGTAAAAAAAAGTTGGGGAGTGAGCTCCCATTTTAAATATGATAGCCATTTATTTTATGAATGTTCAACTCATTTAATTCTAATATTTCAGTTGGAAACATGAAACATAGTGCAATGAGCATTAGTGTTCACTCAGGTATTATTGGGTTCAAATCTGTGTCCTATACATATATTGCTAGACAGACACAAATTAATAAGCTCATTTTCCTCAGTGACATTTAAGTGAGTAATAAAACCACCACAAAGCAATGATGAACTATTTTAATTATATATTTATTTATATATGTGTATGCATTTATATGCAGTAATATATGTATATTATATTCACATATTAAACACACACACACACACACACACACACACACACGTGTATGTATCCCTGGTACTGAATGTGCAAATAAAACTGACAACCCTTCTTCAAGAAGGTAATGGAGACAAAGACAAAGTAGGTGGACATGTAGGGTATTATGGAGAACAGATGAGAGGCAATCTGAGCTGAGTGAAGTATTTGGGGGAAACATGAGGATTGGATATAGCTAAAATCCAGTAGAATTTATACAAATTTCTGGAACAAGTAGAATTTCTGGAAACAGGTAACAAGTTAGGAATAAAATTTAAAATATTTTTTCTTCCTATTCAGGAGCATGGAATATTTTTCTTTTTTTGTGTCTTCTTCAATTTCTTTTGTAAACTTTCTATAAACTTTCATAAACTTTCTATAGTTTTCAGTGTATAGATTGAAAAAGCCAAAGAGGTATCTTTGGTTAGATTTATTCTTAAGTATTTTATGGGTTTTGGTGCAATTGTAAATGGTATCGATTCCTTGATTTCTCTTTCTGCTGCTTCATTATTGGTGTATAGGAATGCAACCGATTTCTGTGCATTGATTTTGTATCCTGCCACTTTGCTAAATTCATGGATCAGTTCTAGCAGTTTTCTGGTGGAATCTTTGGGTTTTCCATATAGAGTATCACTACATCTGTGAAGAGTGAAAGTTTGACCTCCTCCTGGCCAGTTTGGATACCTTTTATTTCTTTGTCTTGTCTGATTGCTGAGGCTAAGACTTCCAATACTATGTTGAATAACAGTGGTGAGTGTGGGCATCCCTGTCTTGTTCCTGATCTTAGGGGAAAAGCTCTCAGTATATACTGGATACCAGTATATTCTTTTCAGTATATTCACACACACACACACGATGGAGTGTTACTCAGCAATCAAAAAGAATGAAATCTTGCCATTTGCAACTACGTGGATGGAATTAGAGGGTATTATGCTAAGTGAAATTAGTCAGAGAAAGACAAATATCATATGACTTCACTCATATTGAGCACTCTCGTATACAAAACAGATGAACAAAAGGGAAGGGAAGCAAAAATAATATAAAAACAGGGAGGGGGACAAAACATAAGAGACTCTTAAACAAACAGAGGGTTACTGGAGGGGTTGTGGGAGTGGAGATGGGCTCAATGGGTAAGGGGCATTAAGGAATCTACTCCTGAAATCATTGTTGCACTATATGCTAACTAACTTGAATGTAAGTTAAAAAAAGAAAAGAAACAGAAAAAAACATGCTCTTGCAATTTAACAACAACAAAAAGAATAAATTAAAAATAAAGACTATGGCAAAAGGGAATATAGCCCACTTATACAGGAAGCATAAAGACACAGAAGAATGAAACAAGATTGTATAATGGGAAAGCAGTTTCTCTTTATTGTTGATGATGATTAAGCAAGCAATAAAGAGGTAAGATGAAGGTATAGATGAGGGACTGATTTAGAGTGTCATGCAAGGGACTTTGGACTTTGTTTGGCAGGACAATTACTATATTACTCAAATGATTATTTTTTCTTAAAAAGTTACTTCCAGAAGCTAGGTGGGTAATGGATTTGATGGGTTAAGTTTGGAAGCAGGAAAATGGATTTGTTGATTATTATCATTTTTAGCAAAGGGGTGATAGAATTCTGAACAAAATATAATGCAGAAGGAAGGTAGATAGAAAAAGAAAAGCATAAAAATATAAATTATCTTAAAGTTGTTTTTTAAATGTATCTCAGTACATTTTAAAATCTCACATTCTATATATTTTTATACTCTAAACAGCAAATGCAGTGATGTTTTGCATTTCTACACTGAATAATTAAGATTTAAAATATATTTTATATACATTTGTCTCTTATAATCTGGCCAAATATGTCAGATTTTAGATAAACCCATTATATCTCTACTCATCTATTTTTGTGTTTGTGTGTCTTATCATTTCTCTCTGTGTGTCAATTCTCTCTCTGCTGGAAAATCTAAATGAAAATGTTCATAATTTTTCTGAAATGCATTTTGAACAAAGTCTATTCAGGCATTCTACCCATTTTCTTAGTTGTTTTGTTTGTTTTGTGGGTTTGTTTGTTCGTTTGTTTTGGTGCTGAGTTGTGTTAGTTTTATAATTTGGGTATTAACCACTTATAAGATATATCATTTGCAAATATGTTCTCCCATTCAGTAGGTTACCATTTTGTTTTATTGATAGCTCTCTTTGCTGTGTCAAAACTTTTATTTTGGTGTAGTTGCAGTTCTTTATTTTTGCTTTGGTTTCTCTTTCCTAAGGAGACATATTGAAATATGTTGCTAAAATCAGTGTCCAAGAATTATTGCCGATGTTCTCTTTTAGAAGTTTTATGGTTTCAGGTCTTAAATTTAGGTCATATTCAGTTTATTTTTGTGTATGGGGTAAGAAAATGATCCAGTTTCATACTTTTGTGTGTAGCTGTCCAGCTTTCCCAACACTATTTATTGAAGAGACTGGGTTTTCCCCATTGTGTATTCTTGCCTCCTTTGTCATAGGTTAATTGACCATGTAAGTGCGAATTTATTTCTGGGCTCTCAATCTTATTTCATTGATCTTTGTGTCTGTTTTTGTGCCAGTACCATATTGTTTTGATTACTATAACTTTGTAGTGTACCTTAAAATCTGAGACTGTGATACCTCTAATTTTGTTCTTCATTCTTAGGAATTTTTTGGCTAATTGGAGTCTTTTTTTATTCCATACAGATTTTAGGATTATCTTTTCTAGTCCTGTGCAAAATGCTATTGGTATTTTGAAAGCAAGAACATTGAATCTGTAGTTCACTTTGGGTAGTATAGACATTTTGACTATATTAATTTTTCCAATCCATGAGCATGGAATATCTTTCCACTTGCACATGTCATCTTAAGTTTCTTTTATCAAGGTTTTAAAGTTTTCAGAGTACATATCTTTTCCCTCCTTGGTTAAATTTATTCCTAGATATTTTATTCCTTTTGGTGAAAATGTAAATGGCATTTTCTTAATATCTCTTTCTTTTTTTTTTCCTTTTTTTTAAATACAATTTTTGCCAAATTTGCAAACATACAGTGTGTAAAGTGTGCTCTTGGTGTTTGGGGTAGATTCCCATGGTTCATCACTTACATACAACACCCAGTGCTCATCCCAACAACTGCCCTCCTCAATGCTCATCTCCTATTTTCCCCTCTCCCCCACCTCCCCATTATTGGTGTATAGAAATGCAAAAGACTTCTGTATATAAATTTTGTATCCTGTAAGTTTACTGAATTTATTTATTAGTCTAACAGTTGTATGGTGGGGTCTTTAGGGCTTTCTATATATAGTATCATACAAATAGTGATGCTTTTACTTCTTTCTTTCTATTTTGGATGCCTTTTATTTCTTTTTATTGTCTGATTGTTGAAGCTAGGGCTTCCAGTACTATGTTGAATAAAAGTGGTGAGAATGGACATCCTTCTTTGTTCCTCATCTTAGAAGAAAAGAAGAAAAGCTGTTTTTTAGCCATTATGTATGATGTTGGCTATGGGTTTTTATATATGGCTTTTATTATGTTGAGGTATGTTCCCTCTAAATCCACTTTTTTGAGAGGTTTTGTCATGAATGGATCGAATTTTGTCACGTTTTTCCTGGATCTATCGAGATGATCATATGATTTTTATCTTTTGTTTTGTTAATGCAATATATCATATTGATTGATTTCTGAATATTGAACCATTCTTGCATCCCTGGAAATAGTCCCATGTGATCATACCTTTTAATATATTGTTGAATTCAGCTTGCTTATATTTTGTTGAGGATTTTTGCATTTATGTTCATCAGGGATATTGGCCTGTAGTTCCCTTTTTCTGTAGTGTCCTATCTAGTTTTGGTATTGAGGTAATGCTGGCCTTATAAAGTGAACTTGGAAATTTTCCTTCTGTTTTTAGAATAGTTTGAAAATCGGTATTAACTCTTTTTTCAATGTTTGGTAGAATTCATTTGTGAGTCTGTCTGGTCCTGAAATTATGTCTGGTGTTTTTTTTTGTTTGTTTGTTTTTTGTTTTTTTGTTTTTGTTTGTTTACTGATTCATTTTGTCACTAGTCATCTTTTCAGATTTTCTATTTCTTTCTGATTCAGTTTTGGAAGATTATATGTGTCTGGGAATTATACATTTCTTCTAGGTTTTCCAATTTGTTGACATATAATTTTTCATAGAGGGACACCTGGGTGGCTCAGTCAGTTAAGCATCCGACTCTTGGTTTCAGCTCAGGTCATGATCTCAGTTTGTGAGTTTGAGCCCCGCATTGGGCACCACACTGACAGTGTGGAGCCTGATTAGGATTCTCTCTCTCCCCCCTCTCTCTGCCCCTTTTCTACTTGCTCTCTCTGTCTCTCTCAAAATAAATAAATAAACTTGTAAAGAATTTAAAAAATTTTTTCATAGTAGTCTCTAAAATATTTTGTACTTCTGTGTTGTTAGTTGTTGCTTCTCCTCTTTCATTTCTGATTTTATTTATTTAGACTGTTTTTCCTGATGGTTCTGGCTAAAGGTTTATCAATTTTGTTTCTTTTAAAAATCAGCCCTTGGTTTCATTGATCTTTTCTATTTCTTTTATTCTCAATTTATTTCTTCTCTGATCTTTATTATTTCATTCCTTCTACTGCGTTTTTTAATACTACTTTTGACTTTCTTTTTTTAGTTTCTTTTGGTGTAAGTTAAGATTGTTTATTTGAGATTTTTGTTGTTTATTGATGTAGGTATGTTATGTTATTATGTTATAACCTTCCCTCTTAAAAACTGCTTTCTCTGCATCCCAAATATTTTGGACTGTTGTGTTTTCATTTTCATTAGTTTCCTTGTTTTTTTGATTGCCTCTTTGTTTTCTTCACTGACCCATCAGTTGCTTAGAGGACTGTTTTTTAGCCTTTATATGTTTGTGTTTTCCCCATTTTTTTTCTTGTAGTTGATTTCTTTTCTTATAGTTAGTTGATTGCTAGTTTCACATATTTGTGGTCAGCAAAGATGCCTGATACCATTCCAGTCTTGTGAAATCTGTTGTGATCTCTCCTGGTTAATGTTTCATGTGCACTTTGAAAGAATGTGTATTCTGCTCTTTTTTAATGGAATGTTTTGGACATATGTGTTTAAGTCCATCCAGTCTACTGTGTTGTTTAAAACCACTGTTTTCTTGCTGATTTTCTGTCTGGGTGATCTATACATTGATGTAACCAGAGACTTAAAGTCTCCTATTATTACTGTATTACTATCAATTTCTCCCTTTATGTCTGTTAATGTTTGTATTAACATGTATTATGTATTTTGGTGCTCCTATTTTGAGTACATAGATATTCATAATTGTTATATCTTCTTGTTGGATTGATCTCTGTCATTATATAGTGCCCTTCTTTGTCTCTACTACAGTCCTTGTTTTAAAGTATATTTTGTCTAATATAAGTATTCCTACTCCAGCTGCCACCGTTGCTGCTTCTCCTACTTCTCCTCCCCCCCCCTTCCTCCTCCTTCCTTTTTGCTTCCATTTGTATGGAATATCTTCTTCCATTTCTTCACTTTTAGTTTGTATTTGTCTATATGTCCAAGTGATTCTCTTATAGGCAGCATGTATTTGGTCTTGGTTTTTATTATTTTTTTAATCCATTCCATTAACCTGTGTACTTAGTCCTTTTACACTTAAGGTAATTATTGATAGTTACGTACTTATTGCCATTTTTGTTAATTACTTTATGATTATTTTATAATTCTCAGTTCCTTTCTTCATATCTTGGCTCTCTTTCATTGTAATGGATGACTTCCTTTAATGTTATACTTGGGCTTCTTTCTCTTTATTTTTTTCTATGTTTATCATGTTTTTGGTTTGTGGTTACATGAGGTTGATATATAATATCATATGTGTAGTATGGCAGTTTATATTAAGTTGATGGTCATTTTACTTTGAGCACATTCCGGTAGAGCTTCATTTTTACTTCCACACTCCATTTTTTATGTATGTCTTTTCATATTTTATGTCTGTTTATTTTATGAAGCCCTTTAACTAATTTTTTAGATATAATTGATTTTATTACATTTGTTGTTTAGCCTTCATACTAGCTTTATAAGGTTTGATCTGTTACTTTTACTGTATGTTTGCCTTTACTTGTGCATTTTTTTCTTTCATAATTTTCTTCTTTTTATGGCCTTTTCTTTTCCATTTGAAGAAGTATCCTTAACATTTCTTTTAAGGATGGTTTAGTGGTGATGAGTTTCTTTAACTTTGTTTGCCTGAGAAACTTTATCTCTCCTTCAATTCTGAATAATTGCTTGGTAGAGTATTCTTGGTTGTAGTTTTTTTGTTTTTTGTGTTTTTTGTTTGTTTGTTTAATTTCCACACATTGGATCATGCCACTGCCTTCTGGCCTATAAAGTTTCTGCTGAAAAAATCAGTTGATGGCCTTTTATGTAGCTAGTTATTTCTCTCTTGTTGCTTTTAAAATTCTCTTTATCTTTAATCATTGTCTTTTTAATTATTATGTGTCTTGCTGTAGACATCCTTGGGTTCACCTTGTTTGGGGCTCTCTGTAATTCCTGGAAATGAGTGTTCATTTTCTTTCTCAGGTTAGGGAATTTTTAGCTATTATTTCTTCTGATACATTTTTGTTTGTTTGTTTTTGCCCCTTTCTCTTCTCTCTATGGGACTCGTAGTGTGAATGTTCATTTCCTTGATGTTTTCCAAGAGATCTTTTTACCTATTATCATTTTAATTCTTTTTTCTTTTTGCTGTTCAGCTTGGGTGCCTTGCATTACACTGTCTTCCAGATCACTAATCTGTTCTGCATCCTCTAATATCCTGTTGCTTCCTCTACGGTATTTTTCATTCCAGTTTTTATGTTCCTTAATTTTTTTTTAAATCTCTTTGTTAAAGTTCTCACTGAGTACATCCACTCTTTTGCCTAGTCTGGTGATCCTCTTTGTGACCATTACTTTGAACTCTTTATCAAATAGATTTCTTATCTCTATTTCATTTGATATTTCTGAAGTCTGGTCTTATTTTGGTTTGTTTGTTTGTTTGTTTCTTTGTTTTTAGCATATTACTCTATCTCCTCATTTTGTTTGACTTTCTCTGTTTGTGTCTATGAATTAAGCAGAACAATGTCTTCTCCTAAACTTGAAGGAATAGACTTGTGTAGGAAATCCCTTTTGTAGACTGTGTTTGCTTGGCAGTTTTGGCTGACTGGAGCTGTAGTGAGCATAGGCTGGGAGTCCCTTTGTACTCCTAGCTTGGGCTACCCCGGTCAGAGAGCTGAAACTGAAGTGAATACAGCTAGTGCAGGAGTCCTGAGGCTCACTACACAGAAGGAACCCTGGCAGATCAGTTAGAGTTAAAGTGGTTGAAAGTTGGGGTGTTCTGGGTATTTTTGAACAAGGGGCACCCTGCAGTAATGGTTGGAGCCAAATTAGGCATAGGCCAGGGGTGCCTTGGGTGTTCCACACTGAGGTTGTTTGGAGCAAGGGCTGGAGCTGAATTGAGCATAGGCTAGTGAATCCTGGGGTTCTTTGTGCAGGGGTCCTCTGGTAGCACAGGTGGTACTGAAGCAGTTATGGTGGGAAGTCCTAGGGTACTCCACACAGGAGGTACCCTAGAGAGTCATCTGGAGCTGAATGGGTACAAGCCTGGGGTGTCCCAGGGTGTTTGTGCCTGTGTCACCAGGTGAGATGATTAGAACTGTAGTGGATACTGTCCAGGGATGTCCCAGTGTGATCTGTACTGAGGCTGCCTTAAGGGGATGGCTGTGGACTAGGAGCTTGGCATTCAATGGGGTAGCAGGCCAGCTATGGCATCCAGACCCTGTTCCTATCAGTGTTATCAAGATGTAAAGGAAGTGAGAAACATGGTAGTCACCATCCCCTCCAACCCTGGATTGAGTTTCAGCAGTTCCCCTGCCATTTGGCAGAGGGCTAGTTCCATAATATTCTAGTTGCCCTTTTAAAAATGACTTTTTTGTGTGTCTGTGTCCCCCAGACAAATCTGCTCCCAGGAGCTCAGTATTATTCTCCCCACTGCATTTTGCGGTGTTGAGGTTGGGGGTTCCCCTAGTTACTGTGCCTCTGTCTCTCCTGCTGTTGTCTGTGTGATCTCTCTATACTTTGTTGTTCAGAAAAAGCTTTTCAGTCCACCCTTATTCTTCAGGAGAAGTTGCTCTGTACACAGGTGTTGATTCAGTGTGTTTGTGGAGAAGGTGAGTTCAAGCAGACATCTGTATCCTTAACAGCCTTGCCAGACAATTTTGAAGCACAGATTGAGAATTACCACTCAAAGCAACCTACCTGATCTTACTGTGCCTCTGTTGCTTGTCATCATATAAACATATTATTACTGATAACCACTGAACATTTTCTGTTTATTTTTTAAAAGATCTTTGAGACATAATTGACATATAACATTGTGTAAGTTTAAGGTGTATGTACAATGTGTTGATTTGACACATTTGTATTTTGCAAAATGATTATCACTACAACATTAGCTAATACCTCTATCATGTGACATTGTTTCATTTTTTGGTGAAAACATTTAAGATTTAGCAGTCAATACTACAACATTGTTGACTATAATCACGATGCTGCACATTAGGTCTCCAGAACATAGTCATCTTCTAACTGCAAGTTTTTATCCTTGACCAACAACTCCCCAATTTCTCCACTCCTTAACCTCTGGTAACCACCATTCCATTCTCTGTTTCTATGAGTTTGACTATTTTAGATTCTGCATATATATTATAACATACAGGATTTGTATTTCTCTGATTTATCTCACTCAGCATAATGCCTGCAAAGTCCATCTATGTTGTCACAAATGCCAAGTAATCCTTCTTTCTCATTTTCTTTATAACTTCTTGGGGATACAAGGCTTGGATGTATTATGATAGAGTTCTGCAAATGATTTTAAAATATTACAAAATTAAAGATTATTTTTTCATAATTTTGTTTTAATTGTTAGGATATACAATTTATTATTTTCAAAGCTAGATATTTTTTGAGAGTCTCAGTTAAATCCACTATTGGATTTGGTAGGCTTTTTATGTTATTCTGAGTAATTTTGAAGGTTTTCTGTGTTCTGAGAATCAGAAGATATTTAGAAATATTCTTTCTAATGTTTAATCTTTTCTTACAACATAAGTGATGAAGTGGGAAATTGTACAGCAAATTATGGATATGGACAGACAGATATACATATTTTTATTTGAGTATAGTTACACACAATGTTACATTAGTTTCAAGTATACTGGGCAGGTAGATTTTCATTACATACAATAATAACCACATATTTATATAACGAGTGATGAATTAAGTCCTTCCAGAAATTGGTGGGCAAACCAGTTCTCTGTAAGAGAATCACTTGTCACCAAATAGTAGCAAAATAAGGGTTAATAATAACATTTTAATAAATAAAATTTACTGTGATATTAAGAAGTGAGTACTTTTACATGGAACCAAAATAATTTCACTGTATGTGTGCATTTATTTTTCACATTTAGTATTTGTTTTTAAAATTCATGGTTTTTAGAGATTCAAATTAATTAAAATGACCTAAAGCAAGCCATGTAATATTCATGATATAAAATGTTATATAAGATTATGAAGATTATGAAGATTCTATACATATTTTACACTTTATTTTTGGAAAGGATTTAATCTTTTAAATTTAAATTATAAAAATTTAAAGGATATACACCATTTTGCATTTCAAAGTATTTGACCCTGGGGCACTTGAGTGGCTCAGTGGGCTAAGTACCTGACTTCAGCTCAGGTCATGACCTCAGAGCTCTTGAGTTCGAGGCCTACATCAGGCTGTATGCTGACAGCTCAGACCTGGAGCCTGTTTCAGATTTCTGTGTGTGTGTGTGTCTCTCCCCCTCCTCAACTCGTGCTCTGTTGCTCTCTCTCTCTCAAAAATAAATAAACATTAATTTTTTTTAAGTATTTGACCCCAAGTCTAGCCTACAATTTTTTCTACAAACATTTTAATACTACATGTCTCATTTTTAGAGATTTGAGTATGGTATACATTTATTTTTATATTTTTGTACAGATGTTTTGGAACATTTTTTTCCAGCTTCAAACATTTTCACCCCAACGGTTAAAAATGGGATGGATTTATAACTGACATATTTTTACATCTTGCACACACACACTCACACACATACACACAAATGGTTCAAAAAGCAATCTCACCGTTGATACATGCCACTCAGATATGAAGTGATTTTGTTGCTGTGTTTTACCAGACATATAAACAGTCTTCATTTAGCTCTCTGAGAGCTGCTTCCATTAGAGCTGATGTGTAATTGGCAAGAGTAATTTTCCTCTTTGAAACCCTAATTGTAACAACTTCTAATAAGCATATGAAATACAAAATATTCTGGGCCAGTGCACACAGTATCTTTATGAGGTCCATCTAGTTCCACTTGATGAAGCAATTATCAAAAGGCAAATCTTATGCCAAAGATTTATATATATTAGTGTGTTTAAAACATATTTTGTCCTTAAATCATTTCAAAGAGTATCACACTTCTATACCTACAAAGTTTTTGTTTAAGTTAACATTTTTGTATTGTAATTAACTTCCATGCTAAAAAAAATATAATACCAACTTCAGTTAATTGGTTTATTTTTTCCAAGTGCCTCTAGCAGAAATGTATGCTAGATGATTATCAGGCAAACACAATTATTTGCAATTGATTACTTTCACTTCTCTTACATTGTTCTTACATTGTTCACTTCTCTTATTTGTTCTTACATCCATACATGGTTGGTTATCACACTGACCCCTTCAACAATTGCTGAAGGCTCAAAAAGATTCTTTGCTGATCCATTGTAATTCTGGAATTCATATGAGCAAAATCTTAGTTCATTAACCTTTTAGATAAACGTTGGAATTTTGATCTTAGCATGTTTATCTTGAATATCATAAAATAATGAACTTATTATTATTCCATAGTTTAATTCTATACTCAAACAAGCAATTCTAAGACAATTAGCATTGAAAAAATATATCATTTTTATACAAATGCACACCTAAATGCATAAAGCACTTCAGTTCTGCTAAATTTTCTAAAATACAAGTTTTTCTTGTAACAATTTGTTGTGGTTTTATCGATGAAAGTCCATTTTCATTTGAAAGCAGAATAATGAGGCTGGTCAAAACTACATTTTTGCTGTGTTAAAGAAATAGTGTCTAATTATACATGATATACTAATGAAATATGAATTCTGTAGAAATGCAAAGAGTATTAATCCTTATTTTATTATAGATTACCTTTAAACAACACAGCACATTTTACTTCAGTCTATGCAATGCCAATTATAATATCAAAATTAACCTCAAGATCATAAGCTTAAATGAAATTTTCTGTAGAGATTTCCAGATTCCTTTGATGGAAAGTTACATATGTTAAAGATTTTTAAAGTCAGTTTTCACCACAATAGTTTTCAATTAAATATTTATATGTTGTAAATTAAGCATGAATATTTGATTCCATAAAATGGCTCAGACTTATTGAAATACACATACAGACAAGGCTAATGTTTTGAAAAAAATAATTAAAACATTCTAAAAAAATATTTCTAAATAATTCCAAAGCATGGATGTTTAATCTACAGCCTTCTTTATTTGTCTACTTAACTAAATACCCTTATATTCATGAATAAATATAATCACATATGACCAATGGAAATTTTTTTTAAATGATAAATTTATTTGTTCTTACTTTGAGGAAATCCTTTCTCTCTCTCTCTCTCTCTCTCCCTCCCTCCCTCCCTCCCTCCCTCTCTCTCTCTCCCTAAATCACTAGACACATGGATTAGAATTGTAAGGAACTTTTGAGTCTCCACACTCTATCGTTTGCATTAAGCCCTACTTACCTATTATTAGTCTTTTTTTCACTAATGATTCAAAGTCAGAAATTAATTTCAGATTGCCTAATGGAGAGAACAAAATAATGAGTTACTCATATAACCTGATTAATTCTGGAAAATCCCCTAATATGGCTATAGAAGTAGCTAAAAAGTTTGACAAAATTCACCTTTTAAAAAAGTTGGAATGTGGTTTTATGATTAAAGAAATAAACCTTTCAAAGGAATAGAATTAAATTCACCTCTCATGTCCCTTTAGTGTGATACATTCACTGATATTGATGTATTTTTAAAGATTCTTCTGGCATGACTGTGAGACCAGTTCCAGTGAAAAATTTTGCTTGCAGTGTAGCGTCCATTTCTCCTACAATTTTGGAGTTTTAATATCTATAATATTACTTCTAACTCTATCCATTGACTGGCAAATTAAATAGTGCATGAAAAAAAATGTGTTATCAAATAGTCTCAGCAGGGAGCTGTTTGTTTTCCTAAAGGATGACTCTGCATTCAAACAAAATGTTAAGTTCCATAACTGTTTTTACTAGATTAAAATTAGAAATGATAAATGTTGAGCAATGCTATTAATACACTCTCATATCAAGAACAAAATTAAAAAGACAGTTTTAAAATCTACTGTACTCCTTCCAAATGCAGGATACAAGTGGTAAAGTTTTAGAGTAGAATATCTACTGTGTCAGCAGTTATTAAACTAGACTCCTGAAAAGTGTATTCTAAATATTACCATACTCACACATAATGCTTAATTAGAATAGGAAGCCATTTTTTTCTGTTTAAACTGTGATATGCCGTAATAAAAAGTTCAAGTCTCACTCCTATAAAGACTCATGTTTAATGCTGGGCATGGGATAGTGTAGTATCTTCTGGATCCTTAGTCTTCACCTTCTATCATTACCACCACCATTATCCCTAAGAGTTACCAACTGTATGATCTTGTGTCTTCAGAAAAGCCAAGTGAGTAAGTATTATGATTTACATATTATATGTGATGAGTCTCCGAGAAATTATGCTATCAGTTATCTTCCAGATGGAACTTATCCCCAGAATACACAATCTTCAAGGTAAGCAAGCTTTGACCAGTTGAACATTCTTTGCAGCTGCAGAAAGAAGAATGAAGAACATACTTTTTTATGGCCACACTTGTTTAAGAAGAAAAGAAAATATGCCAAATAGCTTCATATAAATATGAAAGGCTGGATATTGAGCTAGTGTTAATGAGTCCCTGTGAATGGATTTGTGGGAGGAAGAGAATGTTCTTCGGGAATTATCTCCTGCTATGGAAGTGAGACGAATGCATACCAACCAGCTCTTTAGAAACATGAGGGCTATATGGAAGTCCATCAACACTTGAGGATGTCCAAGAAACATGAATAAAATTCAGTGACAGTTCATTTTTCCTCAGTACTGAAAACAGACTACTCTTTATAAATAAGTATTATCAGAAGTTACACCCACTTTTATTTCAGACCAAGACTTCTCAGTGAATATAATGGCTCAAGACCTTTTGTAAAGGTTGCAAGGAATTTAGCAGGAGGGGTAAAAGACTAAATATTGTTGCTAGGTTACAAATAATATGACTGGGTCTGAATGAAATACACATCTAGAAGCTGAATCTCAGTAATAACAGAAACCCATTTAAAAATGTCATCCAAAATTAAGGTATTAAGCTACATCCAAACACTGTCTAGTTCAATTTGAGTCTTTAACAGTAACCCACACATGGGCCTATGGTGTGGCCAGAATTACCACAGTCCTTATTAGCTTAGAGGAATAAGTTCTTAGCCTACATTTGGTTATCTTTTTTGGAAGCAACTTGATTTTTGGTTGGGAAAGAGTGTCTTTCTTTACTGATGTCCATCTCCCTTTCAGGGAAGGGCTAGCACTGGCTTTGTGTAAGCCCATTGTTGTAAATACTGATGATCTTTTAAGGGAAGGAGGAAGCAATCATGATCACCAATGATACTTGTTAGGTATCTATTACATTGAAATTTCAAATTTTTTCTTCCTCAGACCGAACAACTATATCATATATTGAAACTTGAACTATGAAAATGAAGGCAATATGAAAGCATACTACTTGTCTTGATCTTTAAATTGTTCTCTATGTGAATCCACAGTTACCAAGTGGATACCATTTTCTAAAACATCTCTTTGAAAAAAAACTATCTACCTTTAAGGCATATAACTAGTTTAATAAACTTAAATATGAAATTAAGATGAATATATCTTGATAATAATTAAATAGTTTTTATGAATTAAAATTCATGTATACGGAAAATTCAGATTTTTTGGAAAGCCAAATATGCTACTTGTTTTATGTACTATTATTTTAGATCTCTGAAAATTAACGTAAGTAGGGAGAAACATGCACAAACTGTAATCATACTCATAAAAAAATGAAGATTTGAATTGACTTTCCAGGGGTGCCTGGGTGGCTCAGTTGGTTAAGCAGCCAACTCTTTGTTTCAGCTCAGGTCATGATCTCATCGTTCATCTTTCAAGCCCCACATAGGGCTCTGGGCTCCCACTGACAGTGCAGAGTCTACTTGGAATTCTCTCTCCCTCTCTTTCTGCCCCTCCTCAGCTCACTCATGCACACACTGTCTCTCAAAATAAAAAAATAAACTTTAAAAAATAACATAAAATAAATTGACTTTCCAAATTTATGAAACACAAATGGATACACATATGAAGACCATTATGCTGTGTTTAAATTACATTTAGGAGCACTTGGGTGGCTCAGTCAGTTAGGCATCTGACTTCAGCTCAGGTCATGATCTCTTGGTTCCTGGATTCGAGCCCCACATCGGACTCTGTGCTGCCAGCTCAGAGCCTGGAGCCTGCTTCGGATTCTGTGTCTCCCTCTCTCTCTGCCCTTCCCCTGCTCGCACGCTGTCTCTCTCTCTCTCAAAAATGAATAAATGTTTTTTTTTTTTAAATTACATTTCAAATTGTGTAAAACTCCTGCTTGTAAATAAAGAAAAATAATTATTTGAAGATGTCTAATATTTTGAATGTATTGTGTTACATAACAACTTGTAGTTTATTAATAAAATATAAACAAAAGTGACATATAATTATTTTAGTTTTCAACCAAATCTCTGGATGATCTTATCTCTTTTATGTTGTGTACTGAGTACTCACAAATGAAAGCAGAGCATTTGATTCCTAATCTTTATTCTGTAAAGCAGTGTCAGTTTTGAATAATATCTAGGATAATATCAGAGAGTAAACTTACATCTTGTTAAAGATGCGTTTTTCCCCTCTGGGTATTAATATCTTCCAACTATTAGTAATGTTAATTACCCTTATTAAATAAGCTAAGAATGCACTAAATGTTATCAGGTAAGTGTGTGAAGACAAAATAAAACAACACTTCATATATTCTGACATTTAATCTCTCCCCTTTAACATAATACAAAAATAATTATAAAGTTTTATTTAAGTTTTCAGCTAGTTAATTTTGAGATCTGGTGTTGTTTGTGCAGCTGAATTAATGGTCCAAATGTATTGCATGCTGGGAAAAAATAGGATATACATAAATTTCTCTAATGTTTCCATTTTGAAATATGTTGAAAACCTTTCAATTTTTTATCGAATGCTAATATACTGCTGGTTTATAATATGGTAGTCTGGCCATTAATGAGTTTTAATGCAGACACACTTTTATTCAAAGCAGGGAGTGCCTTTCTGTTCTTTAGGTGAATCCATTTCCTAAGAGAAAGCAATGTAAGAAGCCTACTAAACCTATTTGGGAGGAATTGACCAAATATAAAATACTTTATCAGGTGCTCATCATTAGGTAGAAACATATTTATAAATTACATAAAGACTGAAAAGATGTATTTTAAATTCTTTGAGATTTGCTCTAATTCCTAATTCTGTGCATTTAAATAATTTGAATTATTTGATCTAATTCTAAGTCACACATTCGATTTCATCTCAGAAAACTAACTCCATGGCAGGGAGTCTCTAATCAAGATTAGGATCTTCATGGTTCTGAGCCCTAAATGTTCTAATTTTCAGAAGCTCTTATTGCTATTCCATGTGCGAGGCACAGGTAATTAACATGATACAGTAATAGGGAGGCATGGCTTCTCTTTAAAATGCTTATTGAGGGAGATGGGTTGATGGATACATAAAAACATAGGTAAAGAGGTTGCATGTATAACAGTAAAGATGTCCTTCACTTTTATTTAAACACAAAAGGTTTTTGGAGGAAGTAATGCTATGGGGAACACTAGTTCTTACTGTGTTCTAGAAACTATATGTGTGAAAAATAGAATGTGAATGAAAAACTACAGTTATAATATGATGAGTCAGAAATCTATCATAGAGATCCAGCAAAGATGATAACTTCTTAAAAAGGGATCATGAAAGCGGAGAGGGAAATAAAATTTGGGTGGTAAACTGTAAGAACATGTTAGTGATTTTATTGGTAATAGAGTTAAATTCTATTTTGATGTTTGACTGTAAACAGCTTTCAAACCTCATGGTTTCTGCCTCTTGAGCCCCACACCTGGGCAAGGTGGTAGGGGAGCCCAAGTGTTTCCCCTTTAGCACCTGCAGGAGATTCAGACCACCCAATTTCCTGCCTTCCTATGAGAATCCTCACCCAGCGCCCCTCCCCCCGCCCTCCCCACCCTGCCCCTGACCACAATATAAGCCCCAGCCCAAATGCTTTCCTTGCTTTTACTCAAGTTTTGTGGACTTTCTTGAGACTGCTCATCTCTGAGACCTCAATTATTTAAGGATGGTAAATATTTTTGTATCTTTTCAATGTGTTTAGCATCATGTGTCTTTATATTCAAACCAAAGTTGGGTGGAGGTTCCTCCTGTTTTTAAAAGAGGGCAGGGGGTGCCTGGGTGGCTCTGTCAGTTAAGTGTCCAAATTCCACTCAGACCCCTATCTCGCGCCTTCATGAGTTTGAACCTCACGTCTGGATTTCTGCTGACAGCTCAGAGCCTGATGGGGATTCTTTCTCTCTCTCTTCCTCCATCCTTCTCCCTCTCTCTCCCCAAATAAATAAAACTTAAAAAAAAAATCAGGCCACAACAGTGTTGAAGAGCATTTAATTGAGCATGATTTCCAGGTATTTGCTGTAAGTTGCAAGGTGTTGGTAGAAGGGTCCAAGGCATAATGAAATGCATTAGAGGTCATGATGACTTTTCAGTTTTATACATACTGAATTTATGGTGCCTATATAGATCCTTAGTCCATTTTCAGCTTATGAAATCAGAAGAGGGAACACAGAATTCAAGGCCAGTTTAATAAAAAGCATATGAGACTAAAGAAAAGTGTTCAGCCAAGAAAAGTGTTCTTGCGGTAAAAGAACAAATCCTCCATAACTCATAACTTAGTTTTTATATGAAATGTACTTCATAAAAATAACAGTGAAAGCCAATTGTCCACTTTTACATATTAACTTCAGCTGGCATTACCATCCAGTGTTAGATTAAATGAAATAAAAAGTCCTAGTAACAAATGCTCATAATATATACATATATATGCATTTTAAGTTTCTTTAAGAAAACTTTAGAACTAAACCAATAACTTCTGGTAATTTCTGAAGCTAATTTCTACAGCATATACTAATTACAAATAAATATTCTTTGGCATTTAAAATGTCTAATAGCATGGATTTATGCAGAACTAGATACTGGTTTCTTCTAAAATGCATGTATGTGTATACCTATTGTTGACCTCTAATAAAAAAATCTTCGAGAACTGTTCCCTGATTCATGGCATACCTAGCCTTTATTTTACCAACCATGTGGAAAAATTCAAAATAAAAATTGAGGTAAAACTTTGTTTCCTGACCTTGCACTGCTGTATAAGACTATATCTGGAATAGAGAGCCCTTCTCCATGTTGAATGAACCTCTACTCAGCTAATCTGATTCTCCTTTTTTTGTTTTGTTTTGTTTCAGTTACCATTATTTGAGTATTTCTGTATCTGAGTATATCGTCTTCAGACATTCCTCTGTTTGTGTGTCCGAAATTCTATCCTCTAACTTATTCAGATGGACAGGTAATTCAATTTTATTTGGGAACCAAGGTTATTTCAGTAACCCAGGGAAGCACAAAACCACAATCGAAAATGAATGTATCATTTTAATCTTGTTACTTAAGACAAATATTTCTAAAAAACTATAAATATAAAATTGGCTTACTCTAGGAAGGGAACAAATCTTAAACAGTTCCTGTCAATTATTATAAATCTTTAGATAACTAATAAAATTCTTAGCCTTATAACTAACAATACATTTTCCTATATTTAAAATGTTAGTCCTATTTCTCTATTTATATGAGATTATGTTGAAGTTAAGAGAATTCAAATGAACTATTCTTTTCTCTTCCTTGGACTTACATCTTAATTTTTATAAACCCATTGCCTCTAATTGTTTTAATCTGAAACACTTAGAATGAGCTTTTCACAAATAAAATCATATACAGCAATTAAGCTAGTAGATTGGAATACTGAACTCTGATCTAATCAAAGTAACTATTTTCACCTGGAGTTGCATAATCTGATAGTAAGGGCTTATATATGGAATGTTTCACTCCATTGGTATGAGAAAAGGTACTTGAGTTTAATTAAGACAATGCACCTGTTACTAATTACTGAACATGATTACCAGTTGATATGGGAAGCTGGTCCATGTATCCTGTATGAATTGAGATTAAAGTCTATTGAAAAAAACAACTTTGGGAACTATTGTATTAGAACTAAAATCATCTGGTAATATAGTCAAGAGAAACAGTATAACGAAAACATCATACAGATGTAGTGGTTTTGTTCTGGATAATTAGTTTCTCCTGAGGGCTGGACTTGTTAAGAACAACAGAGTGCTCTGCTGTATTTCAGAATGGTTGCTTTCCCCTTTTGCCTGCTGGAAGCACAAAGGACCTTACTCTGTTACTCCGGGAACCTGGTAGAGGTCCTGGAAATAAAACTCACAAACGTGTGGGGACTCCCCGTCACTGTGTACCCTTTGTATTTTGAGTTGTCCATCCTGCGTCACCAGCAATTTGTCATCGTTCGGGTTTTCTTATCCTGGCACGGATTACCTACCTCCCAGGCTCTCCACCACGTTCTTACTAAATGTCAGGAAAGTTCCCTTGTGCTTCCAGCAGGGGGAGGGGAAGAAAAGGAACCATTTTGAGATATACCAGAACACTCTGCTCTCCTTAACAAGTTCTGTCCAAAGTACAAACTAACCAGAGCCTAGCCTTTGAGGGTTCTGTCAGTCTAACTGAACTGGGAGAAGTGATCCGACCAATTCCAGCCTCCTGTAGCAATCCTGTCTCACCTAACGGAGGAAAGAGAAAAATGAGGCTTGTGGTCACAGGTCAGAGATATAAACTCATTAAAAGACTAAGATAATTATAGGACTATTGTATGTTTCCCCTCCCACAACCCCCCCACCCCCACCACCACATTATTAAAAGCCTATTTAAAGCAGTTCTTTTTACCTGATACATCAGGTCTGGCTATTAGGAAAAAAGATTGCAAGGCCTAACAAAAGGAAAAAACAAATCACAATTTGGATAGACAGAGCAAGCATTAGAGCCAGATAGGTCAGGGAAGTTGTAATTATCAGACTGGGCATTAAAAAAAAAAAGATTAATAGGCTCTATGATAGAATTCCAAAGGATAAAGTAAACATACAAGAATAGGAGGGTAGTGTAAACAGATCAAAATCCTTAGAATGAAAACAAAACCACAACAACAAAAATAGAGGTAAAATACACCAATGAAGAATGGCCTTGGGTTTAATAATACACTAGTCTTGGCTGAGGAAAGAATCTCTGAGCTTGAAGGTCTATCCGTAAAGCTCTCCAATACTGGAAACAAAAGAACCTCTGATGGGGGCAGGAAGACTGTGGAATATCTATGGAAGTTGTAACATAGGCCTAATGGGAATATCAGAAGGGGAAAGAGAAAAAGGAACATAAATACTTGAAACAACGACTGAGTTACCCCAATTTAACATCAGATACCAAACCACAGGTCCAGAAGTAGCAGGGAAAAAAAGTTACACTTGGGCATGTCATCTTCTACCTACTAAAAAATAAAACTTTAAAAGTCAGAGCAGGAAAAATAACCTGTAGAGAAACAATAGGAATTACATCTGACTTCAGAAACCATACAAGAGCGAAAAATGGTCAGAGGTGAAGTCCACTAACCTAGAATTTTGTATGCTCTAAGATTATACTTCAAAGTAAAGGAGAAATGAAGGTGGTCTTAAACACTGAGGGAATTTAACTGTGGACATTCCTTGCTAGGTAGTTAAAAGCAACTCTTTAAAGAGGAAATATAGGTCATACTCTAGATAAGAAAGCAAGAATATCAAAGAAGGAATAAGTAGAGGTAACAGACTTTTTGTTGATTGATCTAACAGAAGCTTGCTTAAAAATAATAGTTTACGATGTACTTGGTGACAGGTTGATACATCTGTCTATAAATGACAGCAATAATATAAGGGCTTGTAGAAAGATTATTTTGTAATAAGGTACATTTACTACTCTTGAAGTGATACGGTGTTCTATGAAATTGGACTTGAATTATCCATTAACATTTATTGCAAATACTAGGTTAACCATTTTTTTAAATAAGTAGAATCAAAGTATAATTTATATGCTAAAATGAAATTATATAATCAATAAAAATCACAAAACACAGTGGAAGGTAAAAGGAACCAAGAACAAGGGCAGCCAAAGAGAAAACTAATACAACTGTGATAATCTAGCTGTACGAATAATTTTGAATATCAATAGTCTAGAAGAACCACATGCTCTTCTGACTGAACCAGCGAGTGCACCTGTGAGCAATATTTTTTTTAATTCCCTACTGAAGAAAAATTAAGTTTATTTCCCAACATTTTAAGAATATGCTCTTTTCTGTGTATATCACTAATATGTTCAAGGCAGAGAGAGAGTACCCCTCAAGCAGATCACCACCAAGCAAGCCTTCTCTCAAGTCTATGTCCATTCCATCACATACATGCCTGTAAAGATGAAAAAAACAAAAAAAATTCCCATCTGTCAGTAAATGAACCAGTCCCGCAAATCCAACCTATGTAAGTGGTTTGTAAACTGTGTTGAGAAAAAGTTTTCTTTTAGCCAAGCAAAGGATCAATTTGGTAACACAGATGGGATCTTACTTAATTGGAGGGCCTTAGTTTAATTAACAATGACACACATAGACCTATTGAATGTTTGTGGCTGGAAAGTATAAAGCTAGCTTACCTCATGGTCCTGTTCATCTGGGTTAAAAAGTCTTTTTTTTTTTTTTCACTTTTACTGTGTATGTCAAAACTTTGGTTTACTTTCCAACCAATTTACATTGAAAATTATACATTTTCAGAGGATGTTGACCCTGCTTCTAATCTATACAATGCCTTGCACTTGCAAACTAAGCACAAAGTGGCATTGAAAAAATAGTCCTAGGATGAATCAGTGGATCAAAGTGCAAAATAAGCACACTAATGACTAGTAGATTGAATGAAAAAGGACAAATTGAGACTACATGTTTCATTTGGAATATACAGACTTAAGAGCTTTGGCTGAAACAGACAATAGAAAGACTGATTAATTATAAGAAAGTAAAACTAATGGATAGCTTAAGGGAAGATTTGTACCCCCACCCCCACACACAACATGTTTTTGTCTTTTTCTTTTTAACACTTACATTTTTTTCTCTGAAACGTAAAACTTCCTTAACATGTTTTTATTTGAATATCCAATGAAAAAGGTCAACTTATTTACTGTCCTTTTATTTTTATTTTTTCAAATTGCTTTGCATTAGAAATGTGTTTTCCCTACTCTTAGTGTTCAGGTTTTCCCTGAGGATGTTCTTAGATTCTCTTCTCCTTTACCCACTTTATCCTGGCTTACCCGGTAACCTGAGAAGAGCATTCGGACATGCCAGGCTCACACCCTCCCTCTAGAGCCATCCTGCTTCACAGAGTAGTCTCCTCCTCCAAGCCAGGCATTTGTTTGTGCAGGAGCTCCACCCTTGTGAGGGTAAGTCCTGCAGCTTTAAAATGTCTGTATCCTTCTGAGTAAGTCGGCCTGATTTCTGGGTTCAGTATGAGACTGCCTTGACAGGCAGCTCTGAAGGCTTAATATCCAATGGCTTCTAAAAGGAAGAAAGTGGAAATTTTAGAATAAGTGTCCCTGTTTAGATTCCTCTCGACTTATTCAAAACACAACAGGGATGGAGTGTGTATTTTATCAAGTTGTGTGTTTCCTTCAGTAGCCAGGCACTTAACTAAATCTTATTCTCTTCCTTTAGGTGATTAAGCTATATATTATGCCAAGATTTCTGTTGGTTTCTCATCTGAATTCTAACAGGATTATCAACTTTCAATTTCAATATAGTTTTGATGATTTTCTTAAAACCCTACTCTAATTTATATTTTCTTTCTAGTTAAGCATGTGAAAAAGATTTTTAAAGTTACAGATGTCAAGCTTCTATACTTTCAGGTAGGATAGAGTCTCCATAAGTACTAGACATTAAATATCCACCAGACATATAGCCTAACAAGGCAAAGTCTAGTCCCTGACAAAGCCTGGTGTGCACCAATCCACCCCGGTACTGTTTTAAATAATACTTGAGGAAATGCTTTGGACACTTAAAACTATCCAGTTTTATATCCAATACATGTGGTCCCAAAATGATCCTCTCCCGTTGTGTTTTGTCTCCCACACTATCATCCCATCTAAGCCTGTGGTTACTTGGCTTTACCCAAAGTCCTCTCTTCCATTCCCAAATCATATCACTGCACTCTGGGAACTTTGTTTTTGGTATGTGTATTGGGAAAGCAGATTCTCATTCTAACTTATCTCTTCCACATTCCCTTTGTCTGAAATTGGAAACTTCTTCTGCTATTCTCTCTGTTAAATATTGTTTGTTCTCCATTATCCTTGGCTCTAAAAACAAGAAGGTGGGAACTGAGACCTGTGTGATGGTGTTTATCTGCTGCTTGTAAACACCCCCAACCCTGACTTATGGTCTTCTTCCACTGAGGATAAAAACCATAAGCTACACTACTCTCTAGATCTTCTTATTTACAAGTAAGCATAAGTTCATTTAGTGTTGATTTTACAACATAGAACACACTTAAGATTTTTGCTGATGTCGGTTTTGTTTCTTATATCCAAGATCATCTAGTAATTTGGTTGCTTGATACCCTCCTATCCATTGAGTTCCTTTGCTTAACTATTTCAAGGATATATTGTGTTCTTTTTTTTTAATATGACATTTATTGTCAAATTGGTTTCCATACAACACCCAGTGCTCATCCTAAAAGATGCCCTCCTCAATACCCATCACCCACCCTCCTGTCCCTCCAAACCCCCATCAACCCTCAGTTTGTTCTCAGTTTTTAAGAGTCTCTTATGTTTTGGCTCCCTCCCTCTCTAACTTCTTTTTTTTTCTTCCCCTCCTCCATGAATTTCTGTTAAGCTTCTCAAGATCCACATAAGAGTGAAAACATATGGTATCTGTCGTTCTCTGTATGACTTATTTCACTTAGCATAACACTCTCCAGTTCCATCCACGTTGCTACAAAAGGCCATATTTCGTTCTTTCTCATTGCCACATAGTATTCCATTGTGTATACAAACCACAATTTCTTTATCCATTTGTCAGTTGATGGACATTTAGGCTCTTTCCATAATTTGGCTATTGTTGAAAGTGCTGCTATAAACATTGGAGTACAAGTGCCCCCATGCATCAGCACCCCTGTATCCCTTGGGTAAATTCCTAGCAGTGCTATTGCTGGGTCATAGGGTAGATCTATTTAATTTTTTGAGGAACCTCCACACTGTTTTCCAGAGCAGATGCACCAGTTTGCATTCCCACCAACAGTACAAGAGAGTTCCTCTTTCTCCACATCTTCACCAGCATCTATAGTCTCCTGATTTGTTCATTTTAGCCCTCTGACTGGCGTGAGGTGGTATCTGAGTGTGGTTTTGATTTGTATTTCCCTGATGAGGAGTGACATTGAGCATCTTTTCATGTGCCTATTGGCCATCTGGATGTCTTCTTTAGGGAAGTGTCTATTCATGTTTTCTGCCCATTTCTTCCCTGGGTTATTTTTTTTTCTGGAGTGGAGTTTGGTGAGCTCTTTATAGATTTTGGATACTAGCCCTTTGTCTGATATGTCATTTGCAAATACCTTTCCCCATTCCGTTGGTTGCCTTTTAGTTTTGTTGATTGTTTCCTTTCTAGTGCAGAAGCTTTTTATCTTGATGAGGTCCCAATAGTTCATTTTTGCTTTTAATTCCCTTGCCTTTGGGGATTTGTCAAGTAAGAAATTCTGCAGCTGAGGTCAGAGAGGTTTTTTCCTGCTTTCTCCTCTAGGGTTTGGATGGTTTCCTGTCTCACATTCAGGTTCTTTGTCTATTTTGAGTTTGTTTTTTGAATGGTGTGAGAAAGTGGTCTAGTTTCAACCTTCTGCATGTTGCGGTACAGTTCTCCCAGCACCATTTGTTAAAGAGACTGTCTTTTTCCATTGGATATTCTTTCCTGCTTTGTCAAAGATTAGTTGGCCATACTTTTGTGGGTCTAGTTCTGGGGTTTCTATTCTATTCCATTGCTCTATGTGTCTGTTGTGGTGCCAATATCATGCTATCTTGATGATTACAGCATTGCATTAGAGGCTAAAGTCTGGGATTGTGATGCTTCCTGCTTTGGTCTTCTTCTTCAAAATTACTTTGTCTATTCGGAGCCTTTTGTGGTTCCATACAAATTTTAGGACTCCTTGTTCTAGCTTTGAGAAGAATGCTGGTGCAATTTTGATTGGGATTGCATTAAATCTGTAGATAGCTTTGGGTAGTATTGACATTTTGACAATATTTATTCTTCCAAACCATGAGCAAGGAATGTTTTTCCATTTCTTTATATCTTCTTCAATTTCCTTCATAAGCTTTCTATACTTTTCAGCATACAGATCTTTTACATCTTTGTTTAGGTTTATTCCTAGGTATTTTATGCTTCTTGGTGCAATTATGAACGGGATCAGTTTAGTTGTCTTTCTGTTGCTTCATTATTAGTGTATAAGAATGCAACTGATTTCTGTACATTGATTGTGTATCCTGCGACTTTGCTGAATTCATGTATCAGTTCTAGCAGACTTTTGGTGGAGTCTATCGGATTTTCCATGTATAATATCATGTCATCTGCAAAAAGTGAAAGCTTGACTTCATCTTTGCCAATTTGGATGCCTTTGATTTCCTTTTGTTGTCTGATTGCTGATGCTAGCACTTCCAGCACTATGTTAAACAACAGCGGTGAGAGTGGACATCCCTGTCGTGTTCCTGATCTCAGGGAAAAAGCTCTCAGTTTTTCCCCTTTGAGGATATTAGCTGTGGGCTTTTCCTAAATGGCTTTTATGATATTTAAGTATGTTCCTACTATCCCGACTTTCTCGAGGGTTTTTCTTAAGAAAGGATGCTGAATTTTGTCAAATGCTTTTTCTTCATCAATTGACAGGATCATATGGTTCTTCTCTTTTTTTTTTATTAATGTGATGTATCACATTGATTGATTTGTGAATGTTGAACCAGCCCTGCAGCCCAGGAATGAATCCCACTTGATCATGGTATATAATTCTTTTTATCTGCTGTTGAATTTGATTTGCTAGTATCTTATTGAGAATTTTTGCATCTATATTCATCACAGATATTGGCCTATAGTTCTCTCTTTTTTTTTTTTTTTGCTAGGTCTCTGTCTGGTTTAGGAATCAAAGTAATACTGGCTTCATAGAATGAGTCTGGAAGTTTTCCTTTCCTTTCTATTTCTTGGAATAGGTTGAGAAGGAAAGGTATTATTTATGCTTTAAACATCTGGTAGAACTCCCCTGGGAAGCCATTTGGTTCTGGACTCTTATTTTTTGGGAAATTTTTGATAACTGATTCAATTTCTTCACTGGTTATGGGTCTGTTCAAGCTTTCTATTTCCTCCTGTTTGAGTTGTAGAAGTGTGTGGGTGCTTAGGAATTTGTCCATTTCTTCCAGGTTGTCCAGTTTGTTGGCATATAATTTTTCATAGTATTCCGTGATAATTGCTTGTATCTCTGAGAGATTGGTTGTCACAATTCCATTTTCATTCATGATTTTATCTATTTGGGTCATCTCCCTTTTCTTTTTGAGAAGCCTGGCTAGAGATTTGTCAATTTTGTTTATTTTTTCAAAAAACCAACTCTTGGTTTCGTTGATCTGCTCTACCGTTTTTTTAGATTCTATATTGTTTATTTCTGCTCTGATCTTTATGATTTCTCTTCTTCTGCTGGGTTTAGGCTGCCTTTGCTGTTCTGCTTCTATTTCCTTTAGGTGTGCTGTTAGATTTTGTATTTGGGATTTTTCTTGTTTATTGACATAGGCCTGGATTGCAATGTATTTTTCTCTCAGGACTGCCATCTCTGCATCCCAAAGCGTTTGGATTGTTGTATTTTCATTTTTGTTTGTTTCCATATATTTTTTAATTTCTTCTCTAATTGCCTGGTTGACCCATTCATTCTTTAGTAGGGTGTTCTTTCACCTCCATGCTTTTGGAGGTTTTCCATACTTTTTCCTGTGGTTGATTTCAAGCTTCATAGCATTGTGGTCTGAAAGTATGAATGGTGTGATCTCAATTCTTGTATACTTATGAAAGGCTGTTTTGTGACCCAGTATGTGATCTATCTGGGAGAATGTTCCATGTGCACTCGAGAAGAAAGTATATTCTGTTGCTTTGGGATGCAGAGTTCTAAATATATCTGTCAAGTCCATCTGATCCAATGTATCATTCAGGGCCCTTGTTTCTTTATTGACCATGTGTCTAGATGATCTATCCATTACTGTAAGAGGAGTGTTAAAGTCCCCTGCAATTACCACATTCTTATCAATAAGGTTGCTTTTGTTTGTGAGTAGTTGTTTTATATATTTGGGGGCTCCCATATTCGGCGCATAGACATTTATAATTGTTAGCTCTTCCTGGTGGATAGACCCTGTAATTATCATATAATGCCTTTCTTCATCTCTTGTTACAGCCTTTAATTTAAAGTCTAGTTTGTCTAATATAAGTATAGCTACTCCAGCTTTCTTTTGACTTCCAGTAGCATGATAGATAGTTCTCCATCCCCTCACTTTCAATCTGAAGGTGTCCTCAGGTCTAAAATGAGTCTATTGTAGGTAGCAAATAGATGGGTCTTGTTCTTTTATCCATTCTGATACCCTGTGTCTTTTGGAGCATTTAGTCCATTTACATTCAGTGTTAATATAGAAAGATGTGGGTTTAGAGTCATTGTGATGTCTGTTGGTTTCATGCTTGTAGTGATGTCTCTGGCACTTTGTGGTCTTTGCAACATTTCACTCACAGAATCCCCCTTAGGATCTCTTGTAGGGCTGGGTTAGTGGTAATGAATTCCTTCAGTTTTTGTTTGTTTGGGAAGACCTTTGTCTCTCCTTCTATTCTAAATGACAGACTTGCTGGATAAAGGATTCTTGGCTGCATATTTTTTTTTCTGTTCATCACATTGAAGATTTCCTGCCATTCCTTTCTGGCCTGCCAAGTTTCGGTAGATAGATCCATCACTAGTCTTATCAGCCTCCCTTTTGTATGTTAGAGCATGTTTATCCCTTGCTGCTTTCAGAATTTTCTCTTTATCCTTGTATTTTGCCAGTTTGACTATGATTTGTCGTGCAGAAGATCGATTCAAGTTATGTCTGAAGGGAGTTCTCTGTGCCTCTTGGATTTCAATGCCTTTTTCCTTCCCCAGATCAGGGAATTTCTCTGCTATGATTTCTTCAAGTACACCTTCAGCCCCTTTCTCTCTCTCTTCCTCCTCTGGAAGTCCTATTTTACGTATATTGTTGCGTTTCATTGCATCACTTCATTCTCTAATTCTCCCCTCATACTCCTGGATTTTTTTTATCTCTCTTTTTCTCAGCTTCTTCTTTTTGCATAATTTTATCTTCTAATTCACCTGTTCTCTCCTCTGCCTCTTCAGTCTGAGCTGTGGTCGCCTCCATTTTATTTTGTACCTCATTTATAGCATTTTTTAGCTCCTCCTGTTTCTTAGTCCCTTGATCTCTGTAGCAATAGATTCTCTGCTGTCCTCTGTACTTTTTTCAAGCCCAGGGATTAATTTTATGACTCTTATTTTAAATTCATGTTCTGTTATAGTGCTTAAATTGTTTTTTATCAATTTGTTAGCTGTTGCTGCTTCCTGGAGTTTCTTTTGAGGAGAGTTCTTCCATTTCATCATTTTGGGTAGTCCCTGGGGTGGCTCCCAAGTTCAGGGCACTTCCCCTGTGCTGTCTGGAGTAACTTGTGTTTGTGGGCAGGGCCACAGGCAGACCTGATGTCTGTCCCCAGCCCACTTCTGGGGCCACAGTCAGACTGGTGTGTACATTATCTTCCCTTCTCCCAGGGGCAGGACTCACTGTGGAGTGGTGTGGCCCCTGTCTGGGCTACTTGCACACTGCCAGGCTTGTGGTGCTGCTTTGATGGGATCTGGTGTATTAGCCAGGGTGGATCTGCAAGGTGCACAGTGGCAGAGGGGCAGGCTTGGCTGGCTTTGCCTTCGGTGGTCCCCTGCAGGAGGGGCCCTGCAGCACCAGGAGGGAGGCAAACCCATGGGAGGGATGGATCCACAGAAGCACAGTGTTGGGTGTTTGTGCAGTGCAAGCAATTTTGGTGACAGGAACTGGTTCCCTTTGGGATTTTGGCTGGAGGGATGGGAGAGGGAAATTGCACTTGCTAGCACCTTTGTTCCCCGCCGAGCTGAGCTCTGTCTTCCGGGGCTCAACACTCTCCCTCCAGGTATCCTCTCGCCCTCCGCTCTCCAAGAGCAGAGCTGCTGACTTTTAACATTCCAGATTTTAAGTCCCGCTGGCTGTCAGAACTCACACAGTCTGGCCCCTATGCTTTTGCAAGTCAGACTCATGGGCTCTGCCTTGCCAGGTGGGCTGGCTGCCCCTCCACCGCCCCAGCTCCCTCCTGCCAGTCCGTGTAGCGTGCACCACCTCTTGGCCCTTCCTACCCTCTTCCGTGGGCCTCTTGTCTATGCTTGGCTCCAGAGAGTCCATTCTGCTAGTCTTCTGGTGGTTTTCTGTGTTATTTAGGTAGGTGTGGGTGGAATATAAGTGATCAGCAGTACGCAGGGAGCTCAGTGTCCTCCTATGCCACCATCTTCCTTCTAACCTCTCTATTCTTTTTAATAACATGGACTTACTACATCTTGGGCATCTCAAGTTCCAGTTGCACATTTTGGGTCCTTTTTTACCATTCAGTTATCGTCACTATATTCTTTGGCTTTATTGAAAACCTGAATCTTGTAACCTCTAAGTTTTAGAGTTCTTTTAAAATGAGCTTTTTTCATTTGTCCTATCAGCTGTCCAGAAAGGTTTTATGGCATATTATTTCAACTCCTTTTTCCTAACATTCTTTAAACTTCTGTAGGAAAACTGTAGTCTGAGAAACTCCAACTACTCCTTCCTATGCTAAATCTGAGGTGGCTGAATACTTCTGTATGAAACTGTAAGAACTCTGTGTTTCTGCTACTAATATAGAGCGTTCAACTCCATTGTGCCTTCACTGTTGCAGGACAGCCTTTCATCTGTCTCCTATTTTCACATCAGCTACTTCAAAAATTTTCCACCCCCCCCAACCCTGAAATATTTAGCCATCTAACTCTCATCATAAGAGCTCACAATTTCTTCAGGGAAAAGGAAGTCAACATCTTGCCTTACACTGATACTTTGAATATATTGTGATACTGTGATGGTAGTGTACAGAGTGAGAAAAGTTGCAACACTTCAAATCTGTTCAGATCACTTTTTAACCTAGCAACATGTAAAATAGAAAGGCCTCATTTAGGGAAGATTTTTGATAGGTAAAATTTTCAGATATCTATCAAAGTTTAACTTTTATTCCATTACTCATTGTATTTATTATTTTTTTTAATTTTTTTTAACATTTATTCATTTTTTGAGACAGAGACAGAGCATGAGCAGGGGAGGGGCAGAGAGAGAGGAAGACACAGAATCCAAAGCAGGCTCCAGGCTCTGAGCTGTCAGCACAGATGGTCAATAAAAATTAAGGTGTAGAAAACATTTGTTTAATATGGAAGTCAATTTTCCTTCCAAATGATAAACTACTCTTAAAATGACATTTTCTTAAAGTCCATTCCAATATATTTAAATTTCTTGTCTCTTTTGGAATCTTGGTTTTTTAGTTTAATTTTTGCACTAAATGTCAACTTTATTTTAAATTTTGATTTCTACAAGAATGTGCTCCTCTACCAAGCTTATGTACTTTCTTAGGATTTCTTAAATTCTTACTTATTCATTCATTCATTCATTCATTTATTCATTTATTGCATAACACTCTTCTAGATTCATACCATATATTACAGGCTTAAATTTTAAAAATATCATATAGCTTGTTTTGCTTTATTGTTTTTTCTAGACTGTATTTCTTGTGAGCAGAAAATGAACCAGCACCAATAACGGAACTTGGGTGACTAAATGCTCTGGAACGTGTAGTTGAATACACGACTACAAGGTATGGAATCTAATTAGTAACCAACTTGATGTTAAACAACATTCACTAACCTCTTGTCCCAATTTTTGCCAAGCAGGACATTGAATGTCCTTACAAATAGTAGCCAGAATTTCCTCTTTGTCCTTTCCCAATGAAATAGTGAATAATAGACATGAATATTCATAATATTGAAAGCTTATTTTGATTTTTCTTTTGCTAACATAATTTCACTTCTATTATGCAAACACTCTTCATAAAATTATTTTCCTCGCCCTGGGTAAGATTATTTTGCTTATTATAAAGATAGAAGCTTCTCAATTTTTTCTAAATACAATTTATTGTCAAGTTAGCTAATATACACTGTATACAGTGTGCTCTTGGCTTTGGGAGTAGATTCCCATGATTCATTGCTTACATACAACAGCCATTGCTCATCCCAATAAGTGCCCTCCTCAAAACCCATCACCCATTTCCCCTTCTCCCCTTAGTTCTCTGTATTTAAGAGTCTCTTACAGGTTTGCCTTCCTGTCTATTTGAAATTATTTTTTCCCCTTCCCTTCCCCTATGGTCTTCTGTTAAGTTTCTCAAACTCCACATATGAATGAAAACATATGATATCTGTCTTTCTCTGACTGACTTATTTCACTCAGCATAATGCCCTCCAGTTCCATCCACATTGTAGCAAATGGCAAAATTTCATTCTTCTTTCATTCCAACTAGTATTTTATTAGATATATAATAAATATATTTATATTTATTACAAATATATAATTATATATTTATATATAATATATAATATAAATATATAATATAATATATTATCTATTATATATATTGTATATATATAATCTTCTTTATCCATTCATCAGTTGATGGACATTTGGGCTCTTTCCATAATTTGGCTACTATTGAAAGAGCTGCTATAAACATTGTGGTACATGTGCCCCTATGAATCAGCACCCCTGTATCCTTTGGATAAATTCATAGTAATACTATTGCTGGGTCATAGGGTAATTCTATCCTTAGTTTTTTGAGGAACCTCCACACCTGCACACTGTTTTCCAGAGTGGCTGCACCAGTTTGCATTCCCATGTGACAGTGCAAGAGTGTTCCCGTATCTCCACATCTTTGCCAACATCTGTTGTTTCCAGGGTTGTTAGTTTTAGCCACTCTTAATGGTGTGAGGTGGTATCTCAGTGTGGTTTTGATTTGTATTTCCCTGATGCTGAGCATCTTTTCATGTGTCTATTTGCCATCTGGATGTCTTCTTTGGAAAATTGTCTATTCATGTCCTCTGCCCATTTCTTCACTGGATTATTTGATTTTGGGTTGTTGAGTTTGGTAAGTTCTTTATAAATTTTGGATACTAACCCTTTATCCAATATGTCATTTGCAAATATCTTCTCTCATTCTATCAGTTTCCTTTTAGTTTTTTTTTTTTTGACTGTTTCCTTTGCAGTGCATAAGCTTTTTATCTTGATGAGGTCCCAGTAGTTCATTTTTGCTTTTATTTCCCTTGCTTTCAGAGACGTGTCAAGTAAGAAGTTGCTGTGGCTGAGGTCAAAGAGGTTGTTGCCTGTTTTCACCTCTAGGGTTTTGATGGTTTTTCTGTCTCAAATTTAGGTCTTTCATCCATTTTGAGTTTATTTTTGTGTATGGTATAAGAAAGTGGCCCAGTTTCATTATTCTGCATGTTGCTGTCCAGTTCTCCCAGCACCATTTCCATTGGATACTCTTTCCTGCCTTGTTAAAGATTAGTTGGCATTACATTTGTGGGTCCAATTCTGGGTTCTCTATTCTATTCCCATGGTCTATGTGTCTGTTTTGTACCAGTACCACTGTCTTGATGATTACAGCTTTGTAGTAGAGGATAAAGTCTGGGATTGTGATGTCTCCCATATATTGGTTTTCTTTTTCAACATTACTTTGGCTATTTGGGGTCTTTTGTAGTTCCATAAAATTTTAGGATTGTTTGTTCTAAGTCTGAGAATACTGGTGCAATTTTCATTGGGATTGCATTCATGTGTGGATTGCTTTGGGTAGTTTTGACATTTTAACAATATTAGTTCTTTCAATTATGAGCATGGAATGTTTTTCCATTTCTTTGTATCTTCTTCAATTTCTTGCATAAGTTTCCATAGTTTTCAGCATACAGATCTTTTACATCTTTTTAGGTTTATTCGTAGGATTTTATGGTTCTTTGTGCAATTGTAAATGGGATTGATTTCTTGATTTCTCTTTCTGTTGCTTCATTATTGGTGTATAGAAATGCAACCAATATGTATCCTGCAACATTGCTGACATGTATCAGTTCTAGTAGCTTTTTGGTAGAATGTTTCGGGTTTTCCAGGTTTGGTAAAATGTCTTCTGCGAAAAGTGAAAGTTCAACTTCTTTGTCAATTTGGATGCCTTTTATTTCATCTTGTTGTCTGATTGCTGAAGCTAGGACTTCCAACACTATATTAAACAACAGTGGTGAGAGTGGACATCCTTGTTGCATTCCTGATCTCGGGGAAATTGCTCAGTTTTTCCCCATTGAAGATGATATTAGCTTGTCAGCTTTTGATATATAGCTTTTATGGCGTTAAGGTATGTTCCTTTTATTCCAACATTCTTGAGAGTTTTTATTAAGAAAGGATGCTATATTTTGTCAAATGCTTTTTCTGCATCTATTGACAGGATAATATGGTTCTTATCCTTTCTTCTATTAATGTGATGTATTATATTGATTTATTTGCAAATACTGAACCAGCCCTGCAGCCCAGGAATGAATCCCACTTGATCATGGTGAATAATTATTTTAATATACTGGTGAATTTGATCTACTAGTATCCTGTTGAGAATTTTTGCATCCATGTTCATCAAGGATATTGGCCTGTAATTCTCTTTTTTAGTAGAGTCTTTGTCTGGTTTGGGAATCAAGGTAATGCTGGCTTCATAGAAAGAGTTTGGAAGTTTTCCTTCCATTTCTTTTTTTTTTTTTTTGGAACATCTTGAGAAGGATGGGTATTAACTCTGCTTCAAATGTCTGCTAGAATTTCCCCTGGGAAGCCAAGTGTCCCAGGACTCTTATTGTTGGAGATTTTTGATAACTGATTCAATTTCTTTGCTGGTTATGGGTTTGTTCAAATTTTCTATTTCTTCCTGTTTGAGTTTGGTAGTGTGCAGGTGTCTAGGAATTTGCCCATTTCTTCCAGGTTGTCCAAATTTTTGACATATAATTTTTCATTGTATTTTCTATTAATTATTTGTATTTCTGTGTTGTTGGTTGTGATATGTCCTTTTCTGTTCATGATTTTACCTATTTGGGTCCTGTCTCTTTTCTCTTTGAGAAGTCTGACTAGGAATTTATCACCTTGGCTTATTTTTTAAAAAATAACTGCTCTTAGATTCATTGATCTATTCTACTGTGTTCTTTTTTTTTATTCTATATTGTTTATTTCTGGTCTAATCTTTATTATTTTCTTTTGCTGGCTTTGGGTTTCTTTGCTGTTCTGCTTCTAGTTCTTTTACGTGTGCAGTTAGGTTTTGTATTTAGGATTTTTCTTGTTCTTGAGATAGGCCTGGATTGCGATGTATTTTCCTTTGAGGACTGCCTTTGCTCCATCCCAAAGGGTTTGGACTGTTGTGTTTTAATTTTCACTGCTTCCATATATTTTTAAATTTCTTCTTTAATTTCCTTGTTGACCCATTCATTCTTTAGTAGGATGTTCTTTAACCTCCAGGCATTTGGAGGTTTTCCAAATGTTTTTCTTCTGGTTGATTTCAAGTTTCATAGTGTTGTGATCTGAAAATATGCATGGTATAATCTCAATCTTTTATATTTATTGAGGTATATTTGTTTGACCCAGTATATGATCTATCTTTGAGAATGTTCCATGTGCGATCAAGAAGAATGTGTTTTCTCCTGCTTTTGGATGAGAAGTTCTGAATATATCTGTCAAGTCCATCTGGTCCAGTGTATCATTCAAGGCCATTGTTTCTTTATTGATTTTCTGTCTAGATCACCTGTCCATTGCTGTCATTGGAATGTTAAAGTCCCCTGAAATTAATGTATTATTATCAATAAGATTGCTTATGTTTGTGATTAGTGTGTGTGTGTGTATATATATATATATATATATATATATATATATATATGTATGTATATATGTGTATATATATATATTTGGCTGTCTATTTATATATAATAATTTATTGGTTCTCCAAGTTGGGGAATAAATATAATTGTTAGCTCTTCTTGATGGATATACCCCATAGTTATGATATAATGCCCTTCTTCATTTCTTGTTACAGCCTTTAGTTTAAAATCTAGTTTGTCTGATATGTTTGGCTACTCCAGCTTTCTTTTGACTTCCAGTAGCATGATGGATGGTTCTCCATCCCATCAGTTCCAATATGAAGATGTTCCTAGGTCTAAAATGCATCTCTTGTAGACAGCATATAGATGGATCTTGGGTTTTTGTTTTGTTTTTTGTTTTTTCTGTGTGTGTGTGTGTTTGCTTTTATCCATTCTGATACCCTCTGTCTTTTGTTTGGGGTACCTAGTTCATTTACATTCAGAGTTATTATTGAAAAATATGGGTTTAGTGTCATTGTGTTATCTGTAGGTTTCATGGTTGTGGTGATGTCTCTGTTCCTTTGTAGTTTTTGCATAATTTCATTCACAGAGCCCCCCTTAAGACCTCTTTCAGGGCTGGTTTATTGGTCATGAACTCCTTCAGTTTTTGTCTGGGAAAGCCTTTATCTCTCCTTCTATTCTTAATAACAGCCCTGCTGGCTAAAGGTTTCTTGGCTGCATATTTTTCCTTTTCAACACATTGAAGATTTCCTGCCTCTCCCTTCTGGTCAGCAAGTTTTAGTGGACAGGTCTGCTACTACCCTTATGTGTCTACACACATAAGGCCATTGTAGGTTAAGGCCCATTTGTCCCTAGCATCTTTCAGAATTCTCTATTTTTGTATTTTGCCAGTTTCACTATGATATGCTGTGGGGAAGGACTATTGTTGTTGAATCTGAAGGGAGTTATCTGTGCCTCCTGGATTTGGATGTCTGCATCCTTCCCCAAATTAGGGAAGTTCTCAGCTATCATTTGTTCAAATAAACCTTCTGCCCCTTTCTCTCTCTCTTCTTCTTCTTCTGGAACTCCTATGATACGGATATTATTAAGTTTCATTGAATCACTTAGTTTTCTAATTCTGCCCTTGTGGTCTTGTATTTTCTTATCTCTCTTTTTCTCAGCTTCATTTTATCTTCTATTTCACTTATTCTCTCCTCTGATTTCTCCATTCTTGCTGTCACTTGATCTAGTTTATTTTGCATCTCATTTACGGAATTTCTTAATTCATTGTGACTGTTTCTTAGTTCCTTGATCTCTGTAGCAATAGATTCTCTCCTGTCTTCTAGGATTTTTTCAAGCCCAACTATTAACCTTATGACTATTATTCTAAATTCTTGATCAGATATATTATTTATATATTTTTTGAGCAATTCTTTTGCTGCCATTTCTTCCTGTAATTTCCTTTGAAGAGAATTCTTCCATGTCATCATTTTGGCTAGTTTTCTGCCCTTGTTTTGATATTGTTATGTGTTCTTCACCTGTGAGCACTACTATATTAAAAAGGGGTCATATACTGTCCAGGGCCTGGGTCATCAGAAGGTGTTTTTGGAGTGTGTTGCATGCTCTCTGTTGTTGTGATGCTGGCTGCTTTATCTCCCTACTATTAGTGGTGGTTTGGACTTCCACTAGGTGTGCTTTGAGTTGTTCATTGAAGTAACTCTGGAAAAAAATTAGAAAAGGTGGGGGGAGCGGTAGAAGAAGCCTTATCCCATACAAAGAGAGAAATTACAGGGGTGGGGGAAAAGAAAAGAAAAGAAAAAGAAAAAGAAAGAAAAAGAATTGATCAATCAGAGAATCAAAGGAACTCTATGACTTAATTCAGGGCGTGGTTTGATATAGGTGGTTCCCTCCTTCACTGTGGGCTGGCTATTCCCTGAAGCCCCACCTTGTTGGTGATAGGGAGAAAAATGGTGACACCTCAGTCTCTCCTCTCCAGACCAGGTGTCCCAGATCATTCTGTTCAGGCCATCCTCACAGTGCTGCGCAGGCGTGAGTGGCCAGTTTGTCCCACTCCACAGTCTCCCATGCCTCCCAGATGCTTGACTGGGATTCAAACCCTGACGTCTTAAAGGATCCTGCTATACGCACCCTGGTTTCAGGATAGTGCCACTCCACCCAGCAGACCAAAGGCCTCTGGCTGGCAGGCACCTACATGGTCTTTTGTCCTTGGAGCGAGAATATTCCTTCTTCCCACAGCACTTGAGGGAGGGGACTGCTCTCTCTGACTGTGCCTCTGAGCTCACTACTTACCCTAGGGCTGGCTCCTCTCCTCCCCAGGCATTTGCACAGGATGGCCATCTGTAGTCCAGAGAAAGCCCTGAAACCCTGGATCCTCACTCTTAAGACTATTTGCAAGTTATAAATTGGTTCTTTCTCTTTTTTTTTTCCATTACCCTGTCTGGTCTGTGGTCTGGTGAGGTTTTGCTCTTGTCCAAGTACAATCCTACATAGCCTCTCTTTCTCTACCTTTTGTCTCTCCACAGAAGGGGATCTCTCCCCTCTATGTCTACACTGCCCAATTTTATCTCTCCTAATTCACAGTCATGCACCTATGGCCTGCCAAGTTGTCCCCATGGGCCCCTTGAGATGTTTCTGTTGCTCTGTAGCCTGTTTCCTGGAATTCCAAGTCTTGTGGCCTCTATACTGCTGTGTTTGAGGGATGAGGGAACTTCAGGTCCCCTGACTTCTCTTCCCTGTTGACTGCCTTCTCAGAAGTTTCTTAATTTTTAGAATGAGAAATTTTACATTTTATATGACTGTTTAAAATTTTTAAGTTTGTTTATTTTGAGAGAGAGAGAAAGAGAGTGGGGCAAGGGTGGAGAGAGAGGGAGAGAGAATCCCAAGCAGGCTTCGTACTATCTCTGCAGAGCCTAATGTTGGACTCAATCTCACTGTGAGATCATGAACTGAGCTGAGATCAAGAGTCTGACATTTAACTGACTGAGCCACTAGGCACCCCTATATTACTGTTTAGTATCTATTTTTAAGCCAAGCAATGACCTAAACAGTTTTGAAATACTATATTAAAGTTGTACATATTTTATAAATCAGTATATTTATCACATGCAATTTAAATTTAAAAAAAAAAAAAAAAAATATATATATATATATATATATATATATAGGGAAGCCAAGACTACCTATAATGAACTGTGTATGCTTGCTAATGACTCAATTATTTAGCCTTTTTAATTTATAATCATTTTCTACAAAACTATTATGATAAAAGCTATATATCAAATGTGTAAATAGCAGGTGCTATGACAGACTGAAACTTCACTCCCCCTTTAACTAAAACTAGATACTCAAATCCAATATATTCAAATAAGGGTAAAGAAATATGTTTGCTTTGATACCTTTGAATTATGTTCTACAATTATAATATATAAAGCATTAACAATATAGGAGTTAAATGTGTTGTATCTAAGTTTTCTTGATATGGAGGATTCACATAATCTCTATCACTCACAGCAACAAATGGCAAATTTGTTTACATGATCACTTCATAACTTCACATACGGATAATGATCATCATCTTAATGAATTTCCAAATGGCTAAATGCCGATGTAGAATTTCTTTACCCAAAAGTTGGAGATACAAAGAATACATAAAATAATAAAGATATTTATTTTCTTATTTTTATAATTTTTATTTAAATTCCATTTAGTTAACAAACAGTGTAATATTAGCTTCAGGTATAGAATTGAGTGATTTATCACTTACATACAGCACCCAGTGCTCATCACAAGTCCCCTTCCTCATGCCCATCACCCATTTAACCCACCCCCACAATCACCTCCCTTCCTGTAACTCTCAGTTATTTTTGATCTCAGTTCTATTTTATCCCTATGTTAATCTGTTTTGTTTCTTAAATTCCACATATGAGTGTGGAAATTCCACGTTTGGTATTTGTCTTTCTCTAACTTATTTCACTTAGCATAATCTTCTCTAGTTCCATCAATGTCACTGCAAATGGCGAGATTCCATTCTTTCTCATGACTAATATTCCATTGTGTGTGTGTGTGTGTGTGTGTGTGTACACAAACTAAAAGGCAGTCTTTGGAATGGGATAAAATATTTGCAAATGACATTTCTGATCAAGAGTTGGTATCTGAATTATAACTAACTTGTAAAACTCAACTCCCAAAAATGAAATAATTCAATTAAAAAAGGACAGAAGACATGAGTAGATATTTTTTCCAAAGAAGACATCCTGATGTCCAGCAGACACATGAAAATATTCTTACACACACACACACACACACACACACCCCACTTCTTTTTTATCCATTCTTCAGTCAGTGGGCATTTGGGCTCTTCTCATAATTTTACTATTGTAGACAATGCTCTAAAACTCAGGGTGCATGTCTCCCTTCCAATTAGTATTTTTGTGTCCTTTGGGTAAATACCTAGAAGTGCAATTTCTGAATCACAGGGGAGTTCTAATTTTAAATTTTTGACGAACCTCCATACTGTGTTCCAGAGTGGTTGCACCAGTTTGAATTCACATCAACAGTGTCCAAGGATTCCCCTTTCTTACAGCCCTTGCCAATTCTTCTTGTTTCCTGTGTTGTTGATTTTAGCGATTCTGATTGATGTGAGGTGCTAGCTCATTTTAGTTTTTTCATTTCCCTGATGATCAGTGATGTTGAACATATTTTCATGTGCCTGCTGGACATCTGGATGTCTTCTTTGGAAAAATATCTATTTATGTCTTCTGCTCATTTTTTAATTGGATTATTTGGTTTTTGGGTGTTGAGTTTTATAAGTTCTTCATAATTTAGATACCAACCTGTTATCAGATATGTCATTTGCAAATATTTTATGCCATTCTAAAGGTTGCCTTTTAGTTTTGTTGATTGTTTCCTTCACTGTACAGAAGATTTTTATCTGATGAAGTCCCAGCATTTATTTTTTTCTCGTTTCCCCTGCTTCAGGAGATCTATCTAGAAACAAGCTGCTATGGACAATGTCAAAGAGATTACTACCTGTAATCTCATATAGGATTTTTATGGCTTTATGTCTCACATTTAGGTCTTTAATCTGTTTTAAAGTTATTTATTTATTTTTTATGTTAGAAAGTGATCCAGTTTCATTCTTTTGCATGTTGCTATCCAGTTTTCCCAACACCATTTATTGAAGAAACTATCTTTTTCCTAATGGATATAAAAAATTGGACTATTAGTCATAAGGCAAATTCTTATCTAAAAGTATCAGTGTTAATGGAACATATGACAATATATACACATTAGTATAACTGAAAGGAAAAAAATCATGATTCTAACATGGATCTAAGATCTTATTTGACTTATTAACTTAGATAATATTATATACACACATAAAATTAGTTGAATTGTAAGCAGTGTGTGTGTGTATACACACACAAATTAAGATGAATGCAGGCATTTTCTGAGTTTTTATATTTACTACATGAAAATGCTTTCTCTTGTTGTCTGTATGTATGTGTCTTTCTCTCTATATTATACATATATTTATAACATTTATATATTAATATATAATACATTATATATAATATTTAAATATATATAATATATATGTATGTAAAACACAGTATATAAATAGGTTATTTTTTATAAAGTTTTAAAGTCTTTTGGAGTTTCATTTACCTAAAAGTTCATCCTTCAGGGATGGCATGCCACTATTTTGCTGTGAAGGAAACTTTAAAGATACATTGATGAAGTAATATGAAGTGATATTGTGCATATGTTTTTTTTTTCAAAAAAGCATGCTTCTACACATTGCTAAATGGGATCTGAAAAAAGAGATCAGATAAGTAAACTATATCACTAGACAGATTTTGAAACATGTGTGGCCTATGCTGTCTTTGAGTGACAATATTAATAATAAGTGCACTTCAAATATGTAGTAAATATAAAAACTCAGAAAATGCCTGGGTTCATCTCAATTTGAATACTGCCATAGATAAAAGTTGATTTTCTGGATTAAAATATATCAGTTTCACATATAGTTAAATGACAAATACTTGGCAAAAACTATTTTTGGTCCTAATTTAGAAATCAAAGTGATGAATTTGCATCATCTAAAATAATGTGAGGCCGAGTTTATCTCAAATATTGATATTTCTGGTGTTTTCTACCTTGTTTTTCTCTCAAGGGTCACTGTCTCTTTTTCATACCAATGTATAAACATATTCCAAGAATATTCTGACCTAAGTGCCAGACCAGGAGATTTGCTTGTAAAAATAATTTCTCTTTTGATAAGCTAGATAGGAGTGAGTCTAGGAGAAGGAGACTGAGGAGTAACTGAATAAAAATGGAAGAGCAGTTATGGTTGTCTGGTTTGCAGAAAGAGGATCTTGTAATGGATCAGGGAGCAGAATTTAAAACAAAACAGATACACCAAAAAAGCGTGAGATTTACTTTTGCATATGATGTAACTTAGGCATCCATGCATCTTCTAGTTAGGTAATAATGCCAATACTTTTTGTTCAAATAATTCATTCACTGTCCCTGAATTTGGCCAACATCTTTATAATAGTTGAATTCTCTTACTTATATCTGCTTGATTTCCCATATGTATCCTGTGATCCAGGCCCTTAGGTCCTATTGAGCATACAGATGTTACCATGTATTCTGCTAGCTGGTAAGGGGAGATCTCTATGTAGTTAACATACAGTGTAATAGTTTCAGGTGTTCAATATAGTGATTCAACACTTCTTCACAACACCAAGTGTTCATCACAAGTGTACTTTAGATTTTAAGGTTTATTTCCAAGACCAACAGACAAATTCTAATTAGATTAAATTTAGATGAACAAAATGCACATAGAATACATAAATATGGTGTATCTCCCTCCTTGTTCAGACCTTGTTTTATGTTTGAATATCACTTCATATTCTTCCTATAGGTCCTGATAAATTCTACTTACATTTCTTAGTATTTATACTTATTCTCATTTTCATTTCTAAGTACTAGTTTTTCAAGTAGACACACCTCTTTTTTGTAGAATGTGTTTGTATCCAGCCACCTTATCATATTTGAAAAATGTTGTGTTTTGTGTGTGTTTTGCATAAATTTGCCAGAAACTTAGACTTTGTTAAATGATGGTAACACAATATCTATCCCAAGTGAAATGGTTTCATTAATTTTTCTTTCAGTATTTAGTAACCTTTCAAGTTTCAAATTATACGTAGGATTTTACTTATTCTTTATATAACATGATTCATATTTTTCAAATGCTGCTAGATATTTAACACATTGATGTTATTAAAAGTCGCATCAATTTGGAATGATGTATTGTCTTCATTATTGCTTTTATTTTACTTATTGTTGTATAAGATCTTATTTTTCAGTTAAAACATTTTTGCTTACGTTGTATTTGTGTTAGCATTAATCCTCTCAATTTCCTCTATAATCAGAAGAAACTTTTATACCCTAAAGTAAAATTGACTGTGTCACCATCCTGGATGACCCCATAGTCTGCAGGGTCCCGGTACCTGAGCACCCAAGGAGGAGCTCCAGTCTCTTCATTACTCCAGACAATACAAAGGCCTTAATCTGAGATTTTTTTTTAATTAGCTCTCCATTTTCCTACACAAAAATTAGGCTCAGTCCTTGAATCTCAATCTGCTTTTCTGGAATCTCAATGCATCAGAACTTGAGTTTGCTTGTGCCTCCTCCCAGGAAGCTGTGGTTTAAATCCTCAATCCATAAACTATTACTTTATTTTATATAGTCAATTATCAGATCTAAAGCCTTTAGTAAACCTCCTCATATTCTGCCTCAACCTGATAATGAGAGCACTATCTGTTCTCCATCTTCATCAAGACTTACAGATGATAAACCTTTTTTTTACCTGTCATAGGAATAGAAAATTACCAGTTTGGAGGTTCTGTTTACTTAACCCAATTCATCTAGTCTTCTTTGACTTTTCCAGTAAAAATGTTTTTGAAGTTTCCAAAGGTTATATGTTGACAATGAGTTTCTGTGAAAAGAAATGAAGGATTCTGAAGATTAAAAAAATGCATAGACTTGTTTTACCTAAACAGAATAGTAAAGAACTCTGCCTCAAATATGTTTAAAAAACAGATTCTAACTCATGATTTACACATATTAATGCCTTGTATTAAGCACCTACCATGGGTCTTGCACTATTATTTCCTAGCAACTGATGTTACAACAGTGAATATCTGCTTTCATGATACCTAAATTGGGAGAGAAAGACATATTAGACATATCCATAGATAAACTGACATTTCAGATAGTGATGAATACCATGAGGACATAAAAATTTGGAAAATGATAGAGTGATGATGGAGATTTTTAGTTGGTCTACTTAAGGTTGGTTTCTACAAAGAAGTGACATTAGAACTCATACCAAGAAGCAGCCAAATGCATGTAGATATGAGAACAAAGAACTCTAGGAAGAGAGAGATCCAAGTTTAGAAGCAATCTAATAAGCATATTGCATATGAAAAACAAAATGACCAGGGCTAGAGTGTAGAAAAGAAGACGAAACAGACCCACCCCCTTCAGGACACACAGGTCACAGCAGAGAATTTCAGTGTTAAAGGTATTCTTTTTTTTTTTTCAATTTTCATTAAAATCCAAATTAGTTAGCATATGGTATAATAATGGTTTCAGGAGTAGAATTTAGTGACTTATTACTTACTTGTATATAACACCCAGTGCCCATCCCAACAAGTGCCCTCCTTAGTGCCTATAGCCCAGTTAGCCCATCCCCCAACCCTACACCCCTCCAGCAACCTTCAGTTTGTTCTCTGTATTTAAGAGTCTCTTATGGTTGCCTCCCTGTCTGTTTTTTATCTTATTTTCCTTGCCTTTCCCTATGTTCATCTGTTGTTTCTTAAATTCTACATATGAGTGAGATCATATGATATTTATCTTTATCTGACTTATTTTGGTTAGCATAATACATTCTAGTTCCATTCATGTCATTGCAAAGGGCAAGATTTCATTCTTTTTTGATCGCCGAGTAATATATCACCATTATGTGTGTGTGTGTGTGTGTGTGTGTGTGTGTGTGTGTATACCACATCTTCTATAAAGTTCTATAAAGAACTTATCAAACTCAACACCCAGCAGTGTTGTTTCCTGTGTTAACTTTTGCCATTCTGACAGGTGTGAGGTGGTATTTCATTGTGGTTTTGATTTGTATTTCCCTGATGATGAGTGATGTTGAGCATCTTTTCATGTGTCTGTTTGCCATCTGGATGTCTTTTTTGGAAAAGTGTCTGTTCCTGTCTTCTGACATTTCTTCACTGGGTTATTTACTTGTTTTTTGGGTGTTGAGTTTGATAAATTCTTTATAGATTTTGGATATTAACCCTTTATATGATATGTCATTTGCAAATATCTTCTATCATTTCATCAGTTGTCTTTTAGTTTTGCTGATTGTTTTCTTCACTGTACAGAAGACTTTTTATCTTGATGAAGTCCCAATACTTCATTTTTGCTTTGGTTTTCCTGTCTTCCAGAGACATGTCTAATAAGTTGCTGCAGCTGAGGTCAGAGAGGTTGTTGCCTATTTTTTCCTCTAGGATTTTCAAGGTTTCCTATCTTAGATTTAGGTCTTTAATCCATTTTGAGTTTATTTTTGTGTTATGGTGTAAGAAAGTAGTCTAGGTTCATTCTTCATGCCACTGTCCAGTTTTTCCAACACCATTTGCTGAGGAGATTTTCCCATTGGATACTCTTTCCTGCTTTGTCAAAGATTAGTTGGCCATACGTTTGTGGGTCCATTTCTGGGTTCTCTATTCTGTTCCATTGATCTATCTCTGTGTCTTTTTTTGTGCCAGTACAATACTGTCTTGATGATTAAAAAGCTTTGTAAAACAGCTTTAAGTCCAGAATTGTGCTTCCTCCACTTTTTCAGGATTGCTTTGGCTATTTGAGATCTTTTCTGGTTCCATACAAATTTTAGAATTATTTGCTTTACCTCTGTGAAAAATGCAGGTGGTATTTTGATAGGGATTGCATTGAATATGTAGATTGCTTTGGGCAGTATAGACATTTTAGCAATATTTACTCTCCTAATCCATGAGTATGGAATGTTTTTTCCATTTGTTTGTGTCTTCTTCAATTTCTTTCATAAATGTTTTATAGTTTTCACAGTACAGATCTTTTACCTCTTTGGCTAGGTATCTTCTTGATCTCCCCAAAAGAAAGATCAAGAAGAAATCACAGCCAGGGATTTACTCAAAATAGGTATAAGCAATATATCTGAACAAGGATTTAGAACAACAGTCATAAGAACAGTAAATGGGCTTGAAAATATCATCCTATGCTTAAATCAGAGTATATTGATGTTTGCTTAAGCTCACACCCATTTTAAAAGCACATTTTTTTTACTTTCCACTCTTTTATATTATGTATATCATGCCATTTTTTAAAATTTTATGTATCACTTGACTAACTTTTGTAAATATAATTGATTTTACTCTTTGTGTTTTAACCTGCATACTGGCCCTATAAATAATTATTCTAAAAAAAAATAATAATAATAATTATTCTACTACCTTTACTACGTGTTTGCATTTACCTGTGAATTTTTCCTTTTATAATTTTCTTCAAGTTATGGACTTTTCATTCTACTTTTAAAATTCCTTTAACACTTCTTGGGGCACCTGGGTAGCTCAGACTGGTAAGTTCGGCTGAGGTCATGATCTTGTGATTCATGATTTCAAACTCCACATCAGGCTTGCTGTGGTCAGCAAGGATCCTGCTTCCGATCCTCTGTACCCCTCTCTCAAAAAAAAAAAAAAAATAAGGAAATTAAATTAAATTAAATTAAATTAACATTTCTTGTAGGGCTGGCTTGGTGGTAATGAACTATTTTAACATCTGTTTGTCTGGAAAACTTTTTCTCTCCTTTGTTTCTGAATAATAATCTTGCCATTGTAGTGTATTCTTGTTTCTAGGTTGTATTTTTCTCCCATCACTTTAAATATATCTTGCCATACCCTTCTGGCCTGCAAAGTTTCTGCTGAGACATAAGCTGGTGGCTTTATGAGGTTTCCCTTATATTTAACTAGTTGTTTCTCTCTTACTAGTTCTAAGATTGTCTTTATTTTTAATATTTGGCATTTTAAGACATTATTATAACACAATATAATTATATAATTCTATGTCTTGGTATGGGATTCCTCTGGTTTATTATGTTTGGGGTCCTGTCTGCCTCCCGGACCTGGATATCTGTTTTCTTCCACAGGTAAGAAAAGTATTCAGCTATTATTTCTTCAAGTGCATTTTCTGCCGCCTCCTCTATGTCTTCTAGGACCTCTATAATGTGAATGTTAGTTTGGTTGATGTTGTTCCAGAGATCCTTTAATTTAGTCTCACTTTTTAAAATTCCTTTTTCTTGGGCACCTGGGTAGCTCAGCTGGTTAAGCATCTGACTCTTGGTTTTGGCTCAGGTCATGATCTCATGGTTTTGTGGGTTTGACCCATACGTCAGGCTTTGTGCTGACAGCATGAGCCTGCTTGGGATTCTTTCTCCCACTCTCTTTTCCACTCGCCCTGCTCATGCTGTCTCTGTCTCTCTAAAAATAAATAAATAAAGTTAAAAAAATTAAAATTCATTTTTCTTTTTCCTGTTCAACTTGAATGCTTTACATTGTTATGCCTCCCAGATTGCTGATCTATTCTTCTGCTTTTTATAATCTGTTTTGATTCTGTCTAATGCATTTTTCATTTCAGTTGTATATTTCAACTCTTATTGGTTCTTTTTTTAAAGTATTCTGTATATCTTTATTAAAGTTTTCACTGAGTTTTTCCTCTCTTTTCAAGTCTGCTGAGTATCTTTATGACCATTACTTTGAACTCTTCATCAGGCATATTGATTATCTCTTTCATTTGGCTCTTTTTCCATGATTTTTCTTCTTCTTGCATTTGGGACACACTCCTCTGTCTCCTCATTTTGTTGAACTTTCTGTGTTTGTTTCTAACTATTTGGTAGGCCAGCTACGTCTCCTGGTCTTGAAAGTAGGACCTTGTGTAGAAGAAGTCTTGTGGCGCCCATAGCACGATCCCTCCTGGTCACCAGAACCAGGCATTCCTGGGGTGTCCACCATGTGAGCTGTATGTGCCCTCCTGTTGTGGTGAGCCACCATTGCCTTCAGCCCAACTCACTACAATAACCTGTTTTGCCTGCTGTGGGTGCACTAGGCAAGGTTTGCCCCTGTCTTCTTGAGAGTCCTGGGTGTGGTGGCCACTGGCCTCTTGGGGAATGGGGCTGGCATTCAGCCTAGCTGTCTACAATTTGCTCCTGACACAGTTGGAGGCATACGGAAGGGTAGGGCTTTCTCCCTGTGCAGCCAGCTAAGAAACCCAGCTGCAGGACTTCCAGGTGTGCTGGTATGTGGAGATCTCCACCAGTCTCCTCTCCAAGGCAGGAGTCTCCTTGTAGTGCTGCAGGTCATGACTGAGGCTGCCTGCTGGGTATGTATCTGGGCAGGAGCTGCTTTGAAAGGATGCCTGCTGCGGTGATCACTTTGAGTGGGGCAGGTCTGCAGGGGAATGCCTGGTGGGGCACATAGTGCTAGCAAAATATTTTCAGAGTGTTAGAACTGGCTTCTATATGCATCCAGCTGGCTAGCCTGAAGGATAGTAAGAAACTGAAACCAGTCAGCACTTTTCTCCCAGAGATATCTTCTGCAAATCCATGCCTCTCCAGCATAGGTTCTAAGATTTTTCTATAAGTCTCCTTCATGTATACCCCAGATAATTTTCAAATTTCTGCTTCTGTGTTGGTTTTAGCTATTTAGTTTGCTGGATTTTTATGGGAAAGTACTAAGTTTTCTATCACTCTGGATCTCTAGGAGTTAAGTGCCACTGATTTTCAAATCTAGACATAATAGAGACTTGAGTTACCAGTGATAGTCCCTGTGCTATCAGGGTCCACACCAAGGGTGCTTGGTGTGGAGCATGATTCCCTCACTCCTCTGTTCTTGGGATGTCCCTCCAGTTTGTGGTCAGGAGTATAGATTCTGACCACTTCTCTGCCCCTCCTATCCTTTTCAGCATGGCCTTTTATCTATAACTAGCCATGGAAAATCTGTTTTGCATTCTTCAGGTCATTTTCAGAGTTGCTTACATAGATGTAGTTGTTGCCTCAGTGTGTCCATGGGAGCAGTGAGCTTATGACTCTTCTATTCCACCAGCTTCTCTAGCTTTATTAAGGATGGCATTTTTGAACAAATTGTTTTTTATTTTTAATAAATGAATAAATTTAACAATATTTATTATTGTGAATATCAATTGTGTACTAAAAGTAAAATGTAACTAACCCAGAGGAGGGGGGCGGCACTCTTCTATAGCACTATCAAACCAAAACGAGTACTATTGTAATCAACACGTTGTTATAAAAATTCAGAGGGAAATTTCCTATTAGTGGTTTCTGTAACATGTTTTAAAAGTTGAGACTTATCAAAACCATTCAGATAGTATTCCATAAATCTACCAGTAGGCTGTAAAATTAGTCATAATGAACTCACTATATGGAAATTTATTCTTTACTGTGCCAGCTAGAAAAATCTCACAATCCTGGTGTAGAATAAGTTTTCTGCCAGAAATGATTTCCTGTTACCTGTGAATAAAAATTAATCTCCTGGATAACTTAAACAAAGTATATGTTTAATAATATTAAATTCTAGCTAGAAATATTAAATACATTTGGGTTTCATCTATATCAATGTACATAGTTAATGTTTTCTCTATGATTTTAGAAGGTGCCTATTGTACATAATGCAGTGTGTCAGATCACTGAGCAGGTAGGCAGATTTGGGGGAAGAAATATGTATACTGATAATTTTCAAATTTTTAAAAATGTCTCACTAATAATTTTTAGGGTTAAATCCTAATTTAATACCAGGGCCTCTTATCAACATTCATCTAGAAATAGTGTTCCTTTCACAAATGCCTAATGTATAGGTCATTTTTGGCCAGCTATGTGGTTGAAACTTGCTTGTATTCATAAGTGAAATATGGATGGGGTGCCTGGCTGGCCGAGTCAGTAGAGCATGTGACTCTTGATCTCGTGGTCGTGAGTTCAAAACCCACATTGGGTGTAGAGCTTATTAAAAAAAAAAAAAAGGAAGCAGAAAGAGATTTTACTTTGGTTATACTAAATATAATATTAGAATTAGGGAGCATATATCAATTAGCTTAAAAACTGAATTATTTTGATTGCAGTTGTGAATTAGATAAAATATAATTGTGAACTTTTAAATAAAGAAGCTTATAATAGCAAGATAGTTCATATTTTAAAAGCCTGTAAAAAGGAAGAACCAGAAAAATAGAAAAAACAAAAGAACTTTCAAAGGGTCTTTGTTGTGACAAAAGAGGCTATATACAGATTTTGTACAAATAAGGAGCTCTTATCACTTCACTTTCTCATCATTAAGCCATAATAAAATAAGAAGGATTTTTGTGTGTATGTATGCAGCTGCCCACCTACCTATACATGGACATGGAGAAATAAACATACCTGAATACATATGTGGGTATATGTGGCCAGTATAAATTCCCACACCTGAACAGCAAAATCTGTAAGCTTTCCCATCTACCAGCACTCTTTATGCTACAAAATAAAGAGGTAAAGTTCAGAGAAGGAATGAAGGAAAAAATTTCTATGTGAATCTAATCAGATTATCCTAATGCTGGGAAGATAATGGATACCAGAAATCAGAAACTCTGGCCTTTATTTGCAATAGCAGGAGAAAAAGTCTTAAAGATTAAGTCCATAGTTTAAAGCTAGATCAGCCTTCTTCTGGTATAAAACAATTAATTAATTCAACCTCTGTTATTGATGTTGTGCTAAACACTGCAGACAGACAATTAAGACAGAGGCTTTGCCCTCAAGAAACTCTCCTTTAGCATTTTAAAAACACTGTAGCTTCCTGGAATAATAGTGTACCTTACTACTTTTCTTCCAGAAAATAAACTCTAGAATTTTCCTTGGGAAACCACCCCTTGCTGTTACCTCATTTCTTTTGAGTGGAATTGATCACTTCCTCCTTATTTCTAAGTATATCTATTATTTTCTTAATAAATGTTACATACACTGAGTCATGGTGGGTGATTTACAGATACACATGTGTGAAATAATCTGTTTTGAGTGAGGTTAAAGAATTTTCATTATAAAAGGTACAAGTTACATCTTCCCTTTGGAATTGTTGGCATAAAGTTGTGAAGAAAGGAGTCAGCTTCAAGGATAAAGAGCTGCTGATGACTTTGGTGTTACAAAGTGAGTCCTATTGCCTCTGCTAAAGGTATTGCCTTTCCCGTGTAATATTAATTCCTTGAACAAACAATTTTTTGTTTAAGCCACTAGATGGATTTTTATCATGTACATCTAAAAGAACACTGACAATAAATTTTTAGCTGGTAGCCTGAAGTTAAACATGCATAAAATAAGCAATTGAGTCACCCCACCTAGTAAAAAGTAGGGGACAGGATCATTGAACAAATGGAAAATATCTGCTGATCTATAATAAACTGAAAATTTAGATAGAAAACACTATCTAAACTGTAATGATAATTTTTAGGCCCCTATTAAAAAACAAAAGTCAGCTGAGTAGATTTTAAAGATTGTATTAGATTTATTTAATGATTTATTAATTGGGCAGCAACCCATTAGCAGATGGAAAGGAGCCCTGGAAAGCTATACAAAATGAAAGGCTTACAGGCAGAAGAGAATGACACAAGGAAGTTACTAGAAAAAAGTGGATTGTTTTGGAAGGTCAACTTCCTCTAGGAGACAGCAGGAGGCTATCAGGCAGATTGTTTTACTAGTGCTTACCAGGTAGAGTTGAAACCATAAGTTAGGTATTAAGTTTTGATTTAGTGATGTGGGCTTAACATAAATGACTCTATTTTGTGTTTGTTGTCTCTTTTTACTTTTTAATTTTTTTTTTAAGTTTATTTATTTTGAGAGGGAGAAAGAGAAAGGGGCAGGGAGAAAATCCCAAGTAGGCTCCATACTTTCAGCACTGATGTACGGCTTGATCTCACTAACCATGAGATCATGACCTGAACTGAAATCAAGAGTCAGACACTTAAACTACTGAGCCACCCAGGTATTCCTGTTGTCTCTTTTTTAACACACCAACATAGAACTGGATAGAGAGTGGAAAAAACAACGAAAGAATTCCTACCACTGGTGCTGTAAATACAACAAGAAAGGAATGATGGGAAATACAAAAAAAATCAAGAAATAGATCACGTCTAAGTAGATCTACTAGTGCTCAATGCACAAGTAGATTTTGTTATTGAAATATAGTACAATATCAGTGAGATAATTTCAAATTTGGAAAATTGTGGAAAACACTGAGATTGGTAATATACATGGAAGAGGAAAATAATGTTTCCTCTAACTTTCTAGGTTCTTAGCTGAGACCGACCTTCTTTCCCCCATTATAAAACACAGATTTATGGGGAAGAATTTTAATAGCATGTGTACCTCCTTATATATATGCAGGATGCCATTTATGGAAGGTTACCAAGAAAAGCACAGTAAAAGTCAAAAGTGTAGCTGAGGTATTTATATATAAGCTACAGTTTGTTTTTTAGGAAAGGTGTCATGAATACTATTATTAAAGTATTTAATGCAAGAGTTTTGAAGAGCTTGCACAGTCTTTAAGAGGAGATAGGCTTATATGGTTGTACAGGACAAAAACTTAGGAAACAGACACAAATTCTGTGTGTCTGTGTTTGTATTTATAGGAATTGTTATCATTTAGAGGGGTGAGATTTTAACTATGGGTAGAGTGCAGGAAAAAAATGAAAGATAAGCATAAAATGCTGCTCTGAAAGACACTAACACTGAAAAGACATATAGAAAAAAAAAGACCTGTAAATAAAAATAGGAAATATCAAAACTTAGGAAGAAATATAGCTGTGATGTTTCAAGCAGATGTTGGTTAATATATTTCTTACTGAATTTCAAAACATGGGAACACAATGCAAATATGTGACTATAACATAATTGTCAATGTACTTGTTTATGAACCACCTAACTCTAAAATACCTTTTCAGACAACTCTATAGGCAACTCTGTAGAGAAAGGTTCTAGTATGTCATATATTACTATTAACTGAGATCATAGGGATAATTATAATTCAGATATAAAATCTCTCCTAGAATTTTAGGAAAATTTAATTGGAAAATTGTGAAGATTAAGAGATTTATCAAATTCGTTATATTTGCAAAATATCACATGGACATTGCATAATACTTAATGCAAGGAGTCTGGATTCTGATTATTAGTTATAATAGCACTATGTTCACTACCATCCAGAGAATAATTTTGATCTGACTTTTTATGATAAGGCACTTAAAATGAAATACACTCTCACAATGCTGTATTATGCACTCAATATTTTAACTATATGCACAATGTTGTAACACAGATCACTAAAAGGGATGCATCTTATATAACTTTAACTTTATACCCTTTGTAAAGCAACTCCTCATTTCTTTCTAGGCCCTAGCAACCACTATTCTATTCTCCGCTTCTATGAGCTTAACTATTTTAGATAACTAATGCAAGTTTCTCTTTCTGTGACTTTTTGTTTTTCACTTAGCATGATGTCCTCCAGGTTTAACCATGCTGTCACATATCACAAAATATCCTTTCTTTTTAAGGCTGAATAGTCCATTGTATGTATTTATCACATTTTCTTTATCCATTCATTTGTTGATGAGTATTTAGGTTTTCTCACTACTTTGGCAATTCATATAATGCTTCAGTGAACACAGATACACAAATATTATCTTCAAAATCTAGTTTTCATTTTTTTAAGTGGGATTGCTGGACCATGTGGTAGGTTTACTTAATTTTGAGGAATCTCCATATTGTTTTCATAGTGGATGGAATGTTAATCCAACAAACAGTCCAATGTCTGCTTATTTCAGTTACTAATTTTCATTTTTCAGAGATTTTTTGACATTCTGTTCCTTGATTTCTATTTTTTCATCTTTTATTCTTTGATTCATCTTCCCTTCTTTCTTTCCTTTCAATTCCAGTATAATTAATATACATTGTTATATTGGTTTCAGGTATACAAGTTAGAGATTCAACAGTTCTATACATTACATAATACTCATCAGATAAGTATACTCTTAATGCCCTTCACCTATTTCACCCACAACCCCACCCACTTAACCTCTGGTAAACATTAGCTTTAAACATCCTTTCTTGAACCAAAACATTCAATAAAAGTTGCTCATGAAAAATTAACTTTTCAGATACTTTTGCAACTTATATTCAGATGCGTGTTATTCAACAGGGACTCTGTATGTAAAAACCAAATGTAGTTTTAATTTCTTCTTATAAACAAATAAATCCTAGTGCAGTTCTTTGCTACAAAACATTTTTGGCAATCAGAGTAATGCAGACATCTTCTAGTGCAGGCCAGCACAATAAGCTTCAAAGATAGCTCAAGACCCTGTTGGCTTGATGGCTTTACTCATGATAACCAGTTGTGATGTTTACCATTCACAGAATGTCTTATTTGACAGCTTTTAGAAGACCAATTAGCCAGGCTTATATATGGTAACAAATACTGATTTCATGGAAACGTCTGATCCTCTTTATAGCTTTCCTCCTTCCAAAGAACATGTTGTGGAAATTAACAGGATGAAGTTTAACTACGGTAGAAATGGACTGCCAGTCTTTTTCTGGTGTACCATGAAAAATAAAAAATACAGGTATATAACACTAGCAAAAGATTATGTCTTGATTACATTCCAAAAGGCAGATATGCTGCAAACCTGCAGATATTTCATGTATTATGTTTGGCACATGAAAACTAAATTTTGTCCCTAACTGTGTATTGCAATTGGCTGTGCAGATTTTCATCCTATTTTATTTATGGCAAGGGATATACATTTTGCAGGGCTGGATCTATCCATTTCTGCCTGTAACAAACACCCAAACATCCTAAAATTTTAATTATAAGACAGAAAAGTGTGAAGTAAAACTCTAGAGAACATCAAAGGAAAATGGTCATGCATCTGCTCTTTAATGTTTTCCTATGATATATTAAAATAAAAACAAAGTTTAAGTCTCTTCACAAGTAGTAATGTATATTCTTTGGATTTTTTTCAGCCACAACAACTGGATTCTCTTTTCTGATTTTTGCTTCATCTTTTGCTTTGTAATCATATGGACAGTTGTGCTTCTCGGAGTAATGGTGAAGTCCACAAAACAAATTTCCACATCAGCAGTCAAACCCTGTAAGGCCAAACTTTCTTTCTGCACATAAAACATATCTTCTTTGGTTTCAGCAACCCAGGAGCTTTTCCTTCACTTTGAGAAGTACTGGACTGAGAAACTGATGGACTGGGCTGAGTGACAACTGGGTCTGATACCTCTGTTTTGGAGGTATTTATTTCGTCCTCTCTAAATGCTCATTTCTGTCATTTGGTGAGTTACAGGCAAGGCAGCCACCGCCCATTCCTTGATTTTTCAGATAAGCTGCCAGCAGCACCTTCGCAGTTGTTTAAACTAGTCTCTGCTTTCTGTACAGTAGCAGAATCTGAGGTAGGACTGTTGGAACCACTAGACTTACTGGGCTCATTCTGCCACTATTTCTGCTGTCTCTGATGATTTTCTTTGTAGCAAATGGAATCTTGTTTTTTTATTATTATTATTTTAGCCATCCTGACAAGTATTAAGTAATATATCATGGTGGTTTTGATTTGTGTTTCCCTGATTATCATTTATTTGAGCATCTTTTCATGTATCTGTTGGCCATCTGTATATCTTCTTTGGAGAAATGTTTATTCATGTCTTCTGCCCATTTTTTAATTGGATTACTTGTAGTTTTTGGTGTTCAGTTGTGTAAGTTCTTTATATATTTTGGATACTAAACCATTATCCAATACTACTCATTATCATTTGCAAATATCTTCTCCCATTCTGCAGGTTGTCTTTTAGTTTTGTTCATTATGGTTTTTGTTTTTGTTGTTGTTGATTACTTTCTTTGCTTTTCAGAAGCTTTTTATTTTGATGTAGTCCCAACAGTTTATTTTTGCTTTTGTTTCTCTTGCTTCAGGAGACTTCTCTAGAAAGATGTTGCTACAACCAATGTCAGAGAAATTACTGCCAGTGCTGTCTTCTGGGATTTTTGTGGTTTGAGCTTTCAAATTTAGGTCCTTAACTCATTTTGAATTTATATTTTGTCTATACTAAGAGAAAATGGCCTAGAAAATGAAACTAGAAAACTGCATGTTACTGTCCAGTTTTCCCAATACCATTTGCTGAAGAGACTGTCTTTTTCCCATTGGATAATCTTTCTTGCTTTGTCAAAGGTTAATTGACCATATAGTTGTGGATTTATTTCTGTATTTTTTAATTTTGTTCCATTGATCTAATTTTTATGCCAGTACCATACTGTTTTGATAACTACTGCTTTGCAATATAACTTGAAGTCCAGAATTGTGATGCCTCCAGCTTTGCTATTCTTTTCCAAAATTGCTTTGGCTATTTGCAGTCTTCCATAGTTCCATACAAATTTTAGAATTATTTATTCTAGGTCTGAGAAAAATGTTGGTATTTTGATAGGGATTGCATTACATGTGTAGATTGTTTTGGGTAATATAGACATTTTAATAATATTCTTCCAATCCATGGGCATAGAATGTCTTTCCAATTCTTTATGTCTTCTAAAATATCTTTTATTAGTGGTTTATAATGTTCGGAGTATAGGTCTTTCACCTTGTTAGGGATGCTTATTCCTAAGTATTTTATTACTTTGGTGTAACTGTAAATGGGATTGTTTTCTAAATTTCTCTTTCTGCCACTTCATTATTGATGTATAGAAATGTAACAGATTTCTATGCATTGATTTGGTATCCTGCAACTTTACTGAATTCATTGATCAGTTCTAGCAGGTTTTTGGTGGAGTTTTTTGGGTTTTCTATATATAGTACCACATCATCTGCAAATAGTAAAATTTTACTTCTTCCTTACCAATTTGGGTGTGTTTTATTTATTTTTTTATTTTCTGATTGCTATGGCTGGGATTTTTGGTACTATGTTGAATAAAAGTGGTGAGAGTGTACATTCTTGTCTTCTTCCTGACATTAGGGGAAAAGCTCTCAGTACTTCCCTATTAAGGATGAGGTTAGCTCTGGGTTTTTCATATATGACCTTTATTATGTGGAGGTATGTTAACTAATAGTATGTTAACTATTAACCTAACTTTTTGAGGGTTTTTGTCATGAATGGATGTTGTACTTTTTCAACATGCTTTTTCTGTATCTATTGAAATAATCATATGTTTTATCCTTTCTTTTATTGATGTGATGTATCACGTTGATTTATTTGTGAATAATGAACTGTTCTCTGATTCTGGGAATAAAACCAACTTGATCATGGGGAATGTATTGTTTTAATGTACTGTCTTAATGTAAGTTTTAATGTATTGCTGGATCCAGTTTGCTAATATTTTGTTGAGGATTTTTGAAATCTGTGTTCATCAGAGATTTTGACCTGTAGTTCTCCTTTTTTCTGTGGTGTCTTTATCTGGTTTTGGTATCAGCATAATGCTGCTTCATAGAATGAATTTGGAAACTTTCCATCCTCTTCTATTTTCTGGAATAGTTTGAAAAAAAAAAGGGTATTGACTTTAAATGCTTGGATTAATTCACCTGTAAAGCCATCTGGTCCTGTACTTTTGTTGGGAGTTTTTTATTATTGATTTCATTTCATTTTTGATAGTTGGTCCATTCAAAATGTCTATTTTGTTTTGATTTAGTTTTGGTAGGTTATTGTTTTAAGAATTTATCTATTTCTTCTAGGTTGTCCAATTTATTGGCATATAATTTTCATAATATTCTCTTATAGTTCATTGTATTTCTGTGGTGTTATTTCTCTTCCATTTCAGATTTTGAGTATTTTTTTTTTATGGGTATGGCTAAACATTTATCAATTTTGTTGATCTTTTCAAAGAACCAGCTCCTGGTTTCATTGATCTGTTCTTTTGTGTTTCTAGTTTCTTTTTCATTTATTTCTATTCTAATCTTTATAATTTCCTTCCTTCTGCTGGTTTTGGGTTTTGTTTGTTCTTGTCTTAGCTGTCTTAGTTTGTTTATCTGAATTTTTTTCTTGCTGTTTGAATTAGACCTGTATTGTTATAAACTTCCCTTTTAGAGCTGCTTTTACTGCATCCCAAATATTTTGAACCATTGTTTTTTTTCATTTGTCTCTCTTTTTTTAAATTTCTCTTCTTATCCATTCATTGTTTAATAGCATGTTTTTAATTTCCATGTAATTGTGCTCTTTCCAGATATTTTCATGTGATGGATTGCTAGTTTCATAGTGTTATGGTCAGAAAAGATGCATAGTAGGACTTCAGTCTTTATCAATTTTTTGATACTTGTTTTGTGGCCTAATATGTAATCTATTATGGAGAATGTTCCATGTACACTTAAAGAGAATGTGTATTCTGTTTTAGGATGGAATGTTCTGAATATATCTGTTATCTGTCTGGTCTAATGTGTCTTTCAAAGCCACTGTTTCCTTGTTGATTTTCTGTTTGCATGATCTGTCTATTAATGTAAGTGAGTTGTTAAAGTCCCCTTAGTATTATATTACTATTGATTACTTCTTTTATGTTTATTGTTAATTTTTATGTATCTGGATGCTCTCATGTTGGGTGCATAAATATTTACAATCGTTACATATTGTTGTATTTTCCCCTTTATTATTATAGTGTCTTTCTTTGTCTCTTGTTATAGTCTTTATTTTAAAGTCTATTTTGTCCATACTTATATTGCTACCTTGGGTTTCTTTTGACATCCATTTGCAGGATAAATGTTTCTCCATCTCCTCATTTTCAATCTGTAAGTGTCGTTAGGTCTGAAATAAGTCTCCCACAGGCAGCATATAAGTGGGTCATGTTTTTTATCTACTCTGTCACCCTATGTCTTTTGACTGGAGCATTTAATCCACTTATATCCAAAGTAATTATCGATAGGTATGCAGTTATTGCCACTTGGTTTCTTGTTTCATTGTTATTTTTTTGAAGTTCTTCCCTATTTCTTTTTTCTCTTGTTCTCTCATGTTTAGTTGACCTTCTTTAGTGATATACTTGAATTCCTTTCTATTAATTTTTTGTCTGTCTAACACTAGTTTTTTATTTGTGGCTACATCTTCTGCATATAGCAGTCTATATTAAGTTTATGGTCGCTTAAGTTTGAATGCATTCTTTACTCCTCTTTGCCCCCATGTTTTAAGTATATGGTGCGAACTCCACATTCTTTTTGCTTTTTGAGTCCTTTGACTGATTTTTATAGATGTACTTGTTTTTATCACTTTTGTGCTTTCTACTTTTATTACTCTTACTGTCTTTCCTTTCCACTCAAAGAGTCCCCTTTAATTTCTTGTAGGGCTCATTTAGTGGTCATGAATTCCTTTAGCTTTTGTTTATCTGGAAAACTTTATCTCTCCTATTCTGAATGCTTTCCATTACTCTGTCCTCCAGGTTGCTGATCTGAGCCTTGTAAATTGAATATTCTTGGCTGCAGATTTTTCTCTTTCAACACTTGAATATATCATGCCACTCCTTCCTGCCCTGCAAATTTCTGCTGAAAAATCAATTCATATCTTTATAGGTTTCCCTTGTATATGGCTGTTTTCTTGTCTCTTGCTGCTTTTAAAATTCCCTCTTTATCACTACCTTTTGCCATTTTAATTACTATGAGTCCTTGTGTAGACCTTCTTGGGTTGATTTTTTGGGGGGCTCTCTGTGACTCCTGGATCTGGATTTCTGTTTTCTTCCCCAGATTTGGGAAGTTTTCAGTTATTACCTATTCAAGTAAATTTTCTGCCAGCTTTTCCCTCTCTCTTTTTTTTTTTTTCTGGGATCTCTATAATGCAAATGTTATTACACCTGATGGTGTTGCTGAGTTCCCTAAGTCTATTTTCACTTTGTATTGTTTTTTCTTCTTACCTGTTCAACTTGATTGCTTTCCATTACTCTGTACTCTAGGTTTTTGATCCGTTCTTCCTTTACTCTAGTATTTATTTCATCTAGTGTATCTTTAGTTTCATTTATTGAGTTCTTCATCTCTGATTGGTTCTGTTTTATGTGTTATCTTCTTACCAGTGTCACTGAGATCCTCTATTCTTTTCTCAAGTCCAATGAATATCTTTCTGATTATTACTTTAAAGTCTCCATCAGGCATATTGCTTTTCTCTGTTTCACTTAGGTCTCTTGCTGGGATTTTTGTCCTGTTCTTTCATTTGGGACATATTCCTCTGTCTTCTCATATTGTCTAACTCTCTGTGTCTATTTCTGTCTGTTAGTAAAGTCAGCTAGATCTCCTTTATTTGAAAGTAATGTCTTTATGAAGAAGAAGTCCTGTAGTGTCCTGCAGGACAGTGTCCCCTGTTCACTTGAACCTGGAAATTTAGGGTTGTCGCCTATGTGTATTGTATGCACCCTGATATTGTGGCCAAGCCACTTTTTCCTTTAGTCCATTGGTTTGTAATGGCCCTCTTTACCTGTTGTAGGTAGTGCTTAGTCCTTATGTTGTTACTGGGCCAGCCTGGGGCCACCCTGGGCTTGAGTTGAGTCACACCAGATAGGTGCAGAGATACAATATCACCAAATTACTGCCCCCCACCGAAACTCTTATTTTTGTGGGTGGGGCATGTACTCAGACCAGCAGTCTGTACCCAACCCACTTCTGGGACTGCAGCCTGACTTGTGTATGGTTATCTTCCCATCTGCCAGGGGAGTGGGAGGGGGAGCCACTTTGGATAATGCTGACTCCTATTGGGGCTGCATGCACACTGCCAGGCTTGTACTGCTTTTGATGGACTCTGACCAAGAGTTTATTGAAAGGGGAAGATTTACAGAAGCTTATGAAAATAGGATGTGATATTAGCAAAGTTTGTGTGCCAGTCCTCTGTTGAGAGGATCACCATTCACAGAGACTGAGGAAAGGTGGTCTGGAATTTGGCGATTTGGAACCCCCAAGCCCCAGAGGCAGGATGTGTAGTGCTAGCAAGTTTTGTGTGCTACCTATCCTCTATGTGAGTGGACCTGTAGCCAACAGGACTAGTGCCAGCTGAATTGGTGCTTGATTTATATTTTTAAACATGACCTCAATGTGACTTTCATCAATCTCCACCATAGACTCTTTCAAGGTAAAGTTATATTTTCTTCTCTGAGTTATTTATGTATTTTTTAAACCTCAAATCTCCTCTATAGTCAGTCCTTTAGATATGGTACATTAAACACATATATTCCCATATTTTATTTCTATTATTAACCATAAAAATAAAACTGTCAGTTATTTTACTACTGAAAATTAGTTTATTTAGGAATAGTGGAGAACTGCAATTCAGGACAAGCAAGCTACAGCAAAACCATAGACAATCTGAAGAACAAAGGAGAGGAGTGCTCTTTTATAGAAGAAAGGGGAGTTGAGAGAAACTCATAAATAAAAAGTCTATTGGAGGGAGTGAACTGGCAGTTTGAAGTATAGTGGCTTTTCATTGGTTGAGTTGTGACACATTCATTTGCTATTACTGCACAAAGGGGAATCTTTCTTCCTTCTTCTTAGGTAGTAAAGTGCAGGCTTATTCCTGTTAAGAATGTAAGGTACCTCTCTTCCCTGCAGTAGACAAGGAGGGGTAGTGTGTGAGAGCTCCCCCTACTGTCCCCATATCTAATGTGGTTTACTTTTATCACTTTCACACTATTAATTTGCCTTTTAATCATATTTACTACTTCCCTATAACTTGTCTGAACTTCTGAATCCCACCTTTGTATCCAAGTAATTAAAAGGAATACAAGTATTCAGTCCCAAGTTTCCTACATATGAATCTATTTAGCAAAATATTTTTTTTCTCTATACAAGGTCTTTAAAAAATAATATCCAAATGGCTTCAAGCTGTTTCTTTTCTTTTTATTGAGATATAATTGACATATAATATTATATTCAGATGCACAAGTAATTATTTGATATTTGTATACATTGCAGCATGATTATAATAGTATAGTTAGCATCTATTACTGTACAAAGTTGAACTTTTTTTCTTGTGATCAGAAAATTTAAGATCTATCCTCTTAGCAATTTTCAATATGCAATACAATATTAACTATAGTTATCATGCTGTATATTACATCCTCATGACTTATTTTTTAACTGTACGTTTGTATCTTTTGAACCTCTTGACATATTTTGCCCATCTTCCATGCACAGCATCTAGCAACCAAAAATCTATTCTCAGTATCTGTGAGTTTGTTTGTTATATTTCACATGTAAGTAAAATATATATTAGTGTTCTCTTACTTAATTTTGCATAATGCCCTTAATGTCCACCCACACTGCCAGTGTGGAGCCTGACACAGGGCTTGAACCCACGAACCATAAAATCATGACCTGAGCCAAAATCAAATCAGATGCTTAACTGAGTGAGTGCAGGTGCCCCAGTTTTTGTTTTTTTTGTTTATTTTTTTAAGAGAGAGGGAGTGAGTCCTAAGCAGTCTCCACGCTGTCAGTGCAGAGCCTGTTGCAGGGCTTGGACTCATGAACCATGAGATCATGATCGGAGCCGAAATCAAGATTTGAACACTTAACCAACTGAGCCGCCCAGATGCCCCAGATTTAATTCTCTTTTATGGCTAATATTCCATTGTGTGCATATAGCATATATTTTTTATCCATCCACTGATGGACAATTAGGTTGTGTTCATATATTGGTTATTGTGAGATATGTTTTTGAGTTAGTGTTTTTGTTTCGTTCAGATAACTACCAAGAAGAGAATTGCTGGATCATATAAATACTTGTATTTTTAACTTTTTGAGGAACATTCATGCTGTTTTTCATAATGGCTGCAACCATTGGGAATTTACCTTCCCAATAGCATACAAGGGTTTCTTCTTGTCCAAATCTTTGCCTACACTTGTCTCTTGATTAGTTGATAATAGCCAATCAAACAGATGTGATCTATTCAGACCTATTCAGATCTTCCCATTTTTTAAATCATTTTTTTATTTGCCGTTGAGTTGGATGAGTTCTTTATATAATTTGGATAATAACCCTTTATTAGATGTACAATTCGCGACTGTTTTTCCCCATTCATTAGTTGCCTTTGTATTTTCTTGATAGATTTCTTTGCTGTGCAGAAGCTTTTTAGTATGATGTAGTCCCACTTAGTTGTTTTTTTGCTTTTGTTGCTTTTGTTTTTAGTGTCCAAGCCAAAAAATCACTGCCAAGAATAACGTAAAAGAGTTTTCTATATGTTATAAGATAGTGATCTAGTTCCTTTGTTTTTCAGATGGCTGTCCAATTTCCCTATCACTATATATTGAAGAGACTGTCTTTTCCCCATTGTAAATTCTTATCTCCTTTGTTGTAAATTAATTGGCCATGAATGGGTAGGCTTGTTTCTTATCTCTGTTCTGTTCCAAGATCTATGTGTCTGTTTTTATGTCAATATCATACTGGTTTTGATTAGCTTTGTAATATACTTTAAAGTCATGGTATGTGATGCTTCTAGCTTTGTTCTTCTTTCTCAAGGTTCTTTTATCTATTTGGGGTCTTTTGTGGTTTCATACAAATTTTAGAATTGCCACTGGCATTTTGGTAGAGGTTGCACTGGATCTCTAAATTTCTTTGGGTAATATAGACAATTAACAATATTCTTCCAATCCATGAGTATGGAATTTTTTCCATTTATTTGTTTCATCTTTAATTTATTTCATTAATGTCTTTAAGTTTTTAGCATACAGGTATTTTGTGATGGTTAAATTTATTCCTAGGTATTTTATTCTTTTTGATGGAAATGTAAATAGATTCTTAACTTTTTTCTAATAGTTTGTCATTAGTGTTTAGATACACAACAGAATTTCGTATATTGATTTTTTATACTGCGTTTTTACTGAATTCATTCATTAGTTCTAACAAATTTTTTTGGTGGAGTCTTCAGAATTTTCTATATGTAGTGTCACTATCATCAGCAAATAATGACTGTTTTACTTCTTTCCCAATTTGTATGCTTTTATCTCTTTTTGTTGCCTGATTGTTCTGGCTAGGACCTCCAATACTATGTTAATTAAAAGTGGCGAGAATAGACATCCTTGTCTTCCCGATTTTAAAGGAAAAGCTTTTAAACTTTTTACCATTGACTATGATGTTAGTTGTGAGCCTGTCAAATATGGATTTTATTATGTTGAGACATGATCCTTCTATACCCACTTAGAATTTTTACCAAAGACAAGCATTAAGTCAAATGCTTTTCTGCATCTATTAAGATGATCAAATAATTTTTAACCTTTGTTACTGTGATGTATCACATTGATCAGGTTCAGGATGTTGAACAATCCCTGCATCCCTAGAATGAATCCCACTTGATCCTGGTGTACGATCATTTTAGTGTACTATTGAATTCAGTTTGTTAAGGTTTGTTGAGGTTTTATTTTTTTAATTCTGTGTTCACAAGGATATTTTCCTGTAATATTCTTGTGATGTGCTCATTTGGTTTTGTTATCAGGGTAATGCTGGCTTCCTCATAAAATGAGTGTGGAAGTGTTTCCTTCTCTTGCATTTCCCCCCCTCCCCCTTGGAAGAGTTTGAGAAGGATTAGTATTAATTCTCTGAATATTTGGTAGAATTCACAAGGGAAGCATTTTGGTTCTGGACTTCTGTTGATGGGAAGTTTTCAGTTATGGATTCATTTTCCTTATTGGTAATCAGTATATTCTCATACTCTATTTCTTCATGATTCATTCTTGACAGGTTTTAGGTTGCTAGGAAGTTATTCATTTCTTCTAGGTTGTCCAATTTGTTGGCATATATTCGTTAATAGTAGTAATCTCTTCTGTTTTGTATTTCTGTGATGTCACTTATAATGTCATCTATTTCATTTCTAATTGTGAGTTCTCTTTTTCTATGTGAGTCCAGCTAAAGATTTGTCAATTTTTCAATCCTTTCAAAGAACAAACTCCTTATATCATCTTTTCAATTTTATTATGTGTTTATTTATGTATTTATGTATTTATGTATGTATTTATTTATTTATTTATTTATTTATTTATTTATAAATTTCCACTATGATCTTTGTTATTTCCTTCCTTCTACTGACTATGGGCTTTGTTTTTGCTTTTTATCTAGTTCTTTGAAATATTGAGTTAGGTTTTTTAGTTTCAGTTTTTCTTGATTCCTGAGGTAGGCATTTATTGCATGTCCCTTTTAGGACAGCCTTTTCCATCCCGTAATGTTTGGTATTTTGTATTTCCATTTTAATTTGTCTGAAGGTATTTTTACTTTTCTCTTTTGATATTTTCTTTGCCTCGTTGGTTGTTCATTGTTTTTGTTTTTGGTTATTGAATTATAGTTCTTTATATATTCTGGATATTAACCTCTTAACTAATATATAACCTGGAAAGAGTTTCTTTCCATAGGTTGCCTTTTTACACTATTGATGTTGTCTTTGCTGCAGTGAAGTTTTTAAGTTTGAAGTGGTCCCCTTGTTTATTTTTGCTTCTGTTCCCTGTGTTTTTTTTGTGTTATATCCAAGAAATCCTTTCCTATTATGGTGTTGTGAAATTGTTTCCTTGTATTTTATTCCAGGACTTTTATACCTTCAGGTCTATCTTTAGATCTTGATTCTATTTTGAGTTAATTTTTTGTTGTAGAAAAAAAAGACCACTTTAATTCTTTTTCATGTGTATATCTGGTTTTCCTATCACAATTTGTTGAAACTATTCATTTTCCATTGTCTTTTCACCTTTTCTGAAGATCATTTAACTATATAAATGTGGGTTTATTTCTAGACTCTTTATTCTGTTTCATTGCTCTGTATATCTGTGTTTATTCAAATAACATTCTTTTTTGATTAATGTAGCTTATGTAACTTTACTAATTAGGAAGTATAGACCTTCAACTTTGGTTTTTCTCAAGATTATTTTGGCTACTGGGGTCCTTTGAGATTCCTAGTTAATTTTACAATGAGTTTTTCTTTTGTGCAAAAATTGTCATGAAGTTTGATAGGGATCATTTTGAACATGTACATTTCTTTACATAGAATGGACATTTTACCAATATTGTCTTGCAATTCATAAACATGAGGTATCTTCACTAATTTATGTCATGTTTAATCTCTATCAACAGTGTTTTGCAGTTTTCAGTATACTAGATCTTGCCTTCTTCGTTACATTTATACCTAAGTATTTTATTTTTATTTATATTATTATAAATAGCATTAGTTTTTTTAAATTTCCCTTTGGTTTGTTCATTGTTCATATAGAAAAATGTAATTGATTTGTGTGTGTGTGTGTGTGTGTATTTGATGTTTTATTCTGCAAATTTGCTGAATTCATTTTTTAGGTCTACCTTTTGTTTTTGGAATATTTAGCATTTTCTTGTAGATCTTGTCATCTGTGAATAGAGATAATTTTACTTTTATTCCCAATTTGGATAAGCTTATTTCTTGTTTTTGCCTAATTTCCACAGCTAGCACTTCCATAATGTGTTGAATTAGAAGTAACAGGAGGGGGAATCCTTGCCATGTTTGTATTGGAGGAAAATCATTTTTCACCATTAATTGTGGAATATTCATATATGAACTTTATTATGCTAATGTATTTTTTTTAATTTATAGTCTGTTTTTTTATTATGAAAGTGTATATTCTGTCAAGTGCTTTTTCTGCATCAGTTGAGATGATCATGTGATTTTGTCTTTAGTTCTGTTAATGCGGTGTGTTATTTACATTATAAATGTTCATACATTGAACTACCTTACCTTTCAAGAATAAATCCCTCTTGGTCATAGTGTATAGTCTTTTTATGTGCTGTTGAATTTGGTTTGCTAGTATTTTGTTGATCTTTTCAACAATACTCATCTAAGATACTGGTCTGTTGTTTCATTTCTTGTGGTGTCTTTAGCTTTAGTATCAGGGTAATACCAGTCTCATAAAATGCATTTGGAAATATTCTCTCTTCCTCATTTTTTGATAAGAATTTGAGAAGCATTGGTGTTAGTTCTTCTTAAAATGTTTAATATAATTCTTCGCTGAAGCCATCTATTTGGTTCTGGACTTTTCTGTGGGTTAGTTTTGGATTACTGATTCAAATTATATATTTGTTACAAGTCTGTTCACATTTTTTATTTCTTTGTTATTCAGTCTTTGCAGATTGCATATTTCCAGAAATTTATAATTTGTTTCTTCTAGGTTCTACAACTTGTTGACATAATTATTCATAATATTCATATATATATATATATATATATATATATATACACACATACATATATATATTTAATTTTATTATAGTGTAATGGGCATAAAATCTTATATTAGTTTCAGATATACTACATATTGGACAATTCTATACATTATTAAATGTCTATCACAATAAGGGTAGTCACCATAAAACATTATGATGATATTGACTACATTCTCTATACTGTACTGTACTGGAAGTTTGCACCCCTTAATCCTTTTTATCCATTTTACCCATCTTCCTGTGTAGACTTGAGTCTGGACTTGAGTCTGTTTCTCTGGACTTGAGTCTGTTTGTTTTACTCTGTGGATTCCACATATAACTAAAATTGTATGGTATTTGTCTTTCTCTGTCTGACTTATTTCTCTGTCTGACTTATTATATGAGCATAATATACTCTAGGTCTCTCTATGTCCCAAATAGCAATATCTTATTTTTTACCATTAACTAATATTCCATTATGTATATGTAACTCCTCTTTAAATCCCATCTATAGAGGAACATGGGTTGCCATGTCAATATTGCTTTGGCTATTCAAGTTATTCGTGATTCCATAGAAATTTTAGGATTATTCTAGTTCTGTGAAAAATAATATTGTATTTTGATGGGTAGTGCATTGAATTTATAGATTGCTTCGTGTAGAATAGGTATTTTTACAATATTAATTCTTATACTTAATGAACAGGATATATATTTCAGTTTGTTTCTGTCATCCTCAATTTCTGTCATCACTGTCTTACACATTTTAGTGTAGAGGTCTTTCACCTCCTTGGTTAAATCTATTCCTAGACATCCAATTCTTTTTGGTGCAGTTGTAAATGTGGCTGTTTGTTTACTTTGGGTTTCTGATACATTGTTATTAGCACAAAGAAATGCAACTAATTTCTGTATATTTTATATTCTGCAACTTTACTGATTTCATTAATCAGTTCTCATATATTTTTGGTAGATTCTTTAGGGTTAGTACACTGTCTTCTGCAAATAGTGACACTTCATTCTTTGCCAAACTGAATGATTTTGTCTGGTTTGACTGCTGTACCTAGATTTCCAGTACAATATTGAATGAAAGTAGTAAAAGTAGACATGTGTGTCTTGTTTCTGATCTCAGAGGAAAAGCTTTCGGTTTTTCACCATGAAGTATGATGTTAGCTGTTTGTTTTTCATATATGGTCTTTGTTATGTTAAAGTATGTTCACTCTAAACCCATTTTTTGAGATTTTTTTTTTTATCATGAACAGATACTGGATTTCGTCAAATGCTTTTACTGCATGTATTGAGATGATCATGATTTTGCCTTTGTTGTGTTAATGTGGCATGTCCTGTTGATGTTGATTGATTTGCAAATATTGAATCACCCTTGTGTCCCTGAAATACATCCCTTTTGATCCTGATGAATGATCCTTTTAATGTATTGAATGAAGTTTTCCAACATTTTTTTTGAGGATTTTTGCGTCTGCTTTCATCAGATATATTGGCCCATGATTTCCCTTTTTTTGTGATGTCTTTGTCTGGTTTTGGCATCAGGTTAATACTGGCATCATAGAATGAATTTGGGGTTTTCTTCCTCTATTTGTTTTTTGGAATTGTTTGAAGAGAATAGATATTAACTCTTCTTTAAATGTTTATTAGATTTGCTTGTGAAGCCAACTGGTCCTGGACTTCTGTCTGTTGGTAGTTTTTTTTTTTTTTTCTGATTTAATTTCATTACCATTGATCAGTCTATTCATATTTTCTATTTCTTTCCAATTCAGCTTTAGAAGACTGTATGTTTCTAGGGATTTTTCCATTTCTTATAGGTTATCCAATTCATTGGTATATAGCTTTTTATAATATTGACTTTTAATCCTTTTCAGTTCTTTGGGGTTGGTTATTTCTCCTCCTTCATTTCTGATTTTGAGTTTTCTGGATGGATCTGACCTTATTAATTTTATCTTTTCAAAGAAACAGCTCTTGCTTTTATTGATCATTTCTATTGATCTCGCAATTTCTTCTCTAATCTTCATTATTTCCTTCCTTCTACTAGCTTTGGACTTTATTCTCTTTTTTTAGCTCCTTTGGGTTTAAGGTGAGATTGTTGGAGATTATTCCTTTTTCTTGAGATACGCTAATATCACTATAAACTCCCCTCTTAGAATTCTGTTGCTGAATTCCAAAGATTTTGGACCATTGTGCTTTTATTTTCATATATATTCATGTATTTTTTATTTCCTCTTTGGTTTTTTGGTTGACTCATTCATTGTTTAAGTTCCATTTATTTGGGTTTTTCCAGATACTTTTCTTGTAATTTCTAGTTTTGTGATCAGAAAGGATACTTGATATGTTTTTAGTAATCTTAAATATATTGAGGTTTGTTTTGTGGAAAAACATATGATATATCTCAGAGAGTGTTCCACATACACTTGAAAAAAATGTGCATTCCATTCTTTTTGTTTGGAATGTTCTGTGTATATTTGTAATGTCCATGTTGTCTAAGATGTTATTCAAAGCTACTCTCTCCTTGTTGATTTGTTATCTTGATGGTCAATCCATTGATGTAAGTGGGGTAATAAAGTCCTTTACTATTATTGTATTACTGTCTATTTCTCTCTTTATGTATGTTAATATTTGCTTTATGTATGTATGTGTTCCTATGTTGGATTCCTAGATTTTACTATTGTTATGGATTGATTGGTGGCTTTATTATTATGTAGTGCCCTTCTTTGACTCTTATTATTGTCATTATTTTAAAGCATAATTTGTATGATATAAGCATTGTTATCCTGGCTTTTTTTTTTTAATTTCCATTTGCATGGTACCTATTTTTCCATCCCTTCACTTTGAGGCTATATGTGCCTTAAGGTCTTAAGTGAGTCTCTTGCAGGCAGCATATCAATGGTCCTGGTTTTAGTATCTGTTTAGTCCTAATTTCTTTAGATTAGGGCACTTACTCCATTTATATTTACAATAATTATCAGTAGATTAATGGTTCATCCTGGATGGCTGGTGTGTACATGTCCACCCTGAATGCCCTTGTCAATCATTATCTTGAAAATGTACGGATCTGTCTTCTTTCTGCGTTCCCATCAAGCAGGGTATGTAGAGAAACCTATGGTTCAGCATTCAAGGTCAGGGGCTCGGGTGGTGGCCAACTGGAATATCTCCTTTGTAATGAAGAATGTCTGGATGAGGGGACTTGATCTTGGAACTCTGGCCAAAAAGGAGGTAAAAGGCTACAGATAGTTACTAGGCCAGTTACTACACAATAAATGCCTGCTATGTAGGTTACAGCAGTGGATGCTTTGTCCAGACTGCCACTCCTCAGCTCCCTGCATATAACTTCTCCTAATAAATCTATGTCTCAGTTGCTGTCCCAGGTCATTTCTTTTGGCCCTGCTGAGTTATTGCCCACTCTTGGCTTTGAGTCTTACGCAACAGGTATGTACTTACTGCCATTTTTTTTTTTTTCATTTCTAGGTTTGTTTGTTTGTTTGTAGTTCTTCTCTGTTCTTTTCTTCTTCTCTTGCTTTTTTCCTCTGTGGTTTGATGGCTGCTTTTAGTATAATGCTTGGATTTCTGTGTCTATATTACATGAAGTTTTTTGATTTGCAGTTATTTTGGGGTTAATACATCTATGTGTATAGCAGTCTATGTTAGGTGGATGGTCACTTAGATTTGAACACATTCTAAAACAGTACATTTTTATTCCTCGATGTATTATATATATGATGTCATATTGTAATTACATGTTTTATTTTATGTATCCCTTGATTAGTTTTTGTATTCATTTTATTACTTGTTGGGTTTTAACCTCAATACTGGCTTTTCAAGTGATTAACCTACCTTTATTATATATTTGGTTTCACCAGTGAAATGTTTTCCTCTCATAATTTTTTCTAGATTTGGCTTATTCTTTACACTTGACGAATTCTTTATAACATTTCTTGTAATGCTGGCTTGGTGATAATGAACTCCTTTAACTTGGGGAAATTTTTTATCCCTTCTTTAATTCACAATGATGACTTTTCTAGGTAGAATATTTTTGGTTGTACAATTTTTCTCTTTCAGCATTTAGAATATGTCCTGCCATTCCCTTCTGGGCTTGCAGGGTTTCTGCTGAAAAATAAACTGATAGGGATTTCCTTTATAACTGTTTTCTTTTAGTGCTTATAAAATTCTCTTTTGATCACTACTTTTTTTTTTTTCCATTTTAATCATCACGTAGCTCAGTGTGGACCTCCTTGGGTTTATCTTGTTTGGGACTCAAACTCATAAACCACAAGACCATGACCTGAGCTGAAATTGGAAGCTTAACCAACTGAACCATCCAGGAGCCCCTGCCCATGTTTAGTAAGGTGTGTGTGTGTGTGTGTGTGTGTGTGTGTGTGTGTGTGTGTGTGTTGAGTTATATAAGTTCTTCATGTATTTTGGATATTAACCCCTTATGGGATATATCATTTACAAATATCTTCTCCCATTCTGTAGGTTGCCTTTTTGTTTTATTGATTGTTTCCTTTCTGTGGCACAGCTTTTTTGGTTTTATCCCCCCATAGTATATTTTTGCTTTTGTTTCCCTTGCTTGAGGAGACTTATCTTAGAGAGGTGTTGTTAAAGCCTATGTCCAAGAGACTACTGCCTATGTTTCCTTCTATTCATTTTATGGTTTCAGATCTCACATTGATCCATTTCAAGTTTATTTTTGTGTGCGGTGCAACAAAGTGCTCCAGTTTAATGTTTCTAAATGTAGCTTTCTAGTTCTCTTAGCACCATTTATTGAAGAGAAAATCTTTTCTGCATTGTATTTTTGCCTCTTTTATCATAGATTAATTGATTACATAGGCATGAGTTATTTCTGGGCTCTCTATTCTGTTCCAGTGACTTATGTGTCCATTTTTTTTTTGCCACTACCATAGTGTTTTTTTGTTTTGTTTTGTTTTTATAATTTTTTTAATGTTTGTTTCTGAGAGAGACAGAGTGCAAGTGGGGGAGGGGCAGAGGGAGAGGGAGACACAGAATCCGAAGCAGGCTCCAGGCTCTGAGTGGTCGGTCCAGAACCCAATGTGGGGCCCAAACTCACTAACTGTGTGAGATCATGACCTGAGCTGAAGTTGGACACTAAACCAATTGAGCCACCCAGGCGCCCCACTACCATAGTGCTTTTATTACTACACCTTTGTAGTGTGTCTCAAAATTGGGATTCTGATACCTCCAGCTTTGTTCTTTTTTGTTTGTTTCAAGTTTGTTTTGGCTTTATGAGGTCTTTTGTGATTCCATACATCTTTTAAGATTATTTTAGTTCTGTGAAATATTCTTGTGGTATTTTGACAAGGATTGAACTTAATCTGTAGATTGCTTTCAGTGGAATGGACATTTTAATAATATATTTCCAATCCATGAGTGAGGACTGTTGTTATATTTGTGTTGTCTTCAATTTCATTCATCAGTGTTTATGGTTTTGAGACTACAGGTTTTTCACCTTTTTGGATAAGTTTATGTTTTGTATTTTTTTCTTTTTGGTGCAATTATAAATGCATTTTTTTCTTAATTTCTCTGCTACTTGAGTATTTTTTTAAGTTTATTCATGTTTGAGACAGAGAGACAGAGCGTGAACAGGAGAGGGGCAGAGAGAGAGAGAGGGAGACACAGAATTCAAAGCAGGCTCCAGACTCTGAGCTGTCAGCACAGAGCCCGAAGCAGGACGTGAACCCACGAACTGGGAGATCATGACCTGAGCTGAAGTCAGATGCTTGACCAAGTGAGCCACCCAGGTACCCCTGTAGTAAATTAAAATACAACCAATCTGAATATTTTGCATTAATTTTACGGAATTTATTCATTACTGCTAATAGTTATTTGGTTCAGTCTTTAGTATTTTCTGTGTATAGTATAATTCCTTCTGCCGGTAGTATCAGTTTAAATTTTTTCATACCAATTTGGATGCTTTTTATTTCTAGTCTCATTGCTGTGGCTAGGACTTCCAGTAGTATACTGAATAAAACTGCTGAGAGTGGAAATCCTTGTCTTATTCCTGATCTTAGAGGAAAAATTTTCAGTTTTTCATCATTAAGTATGATTCATGTTAGCTGTGGGTTTTTCATATATGGTTTGTATTATAATGAGATATGTTCCCTCTAAATCTATTTTGTTGAGAGTTTTTTTAATCATGAGAAGATGTTGACTTTTTCAGCTACTCTTTCTGGATCTATTGAGATAAAAATGATTTTTATCAATGTTGTGTTAGTGTGGCATATCATATTGATTAATTTGTAAATATGGTTCAATATCCCAAGCAGGCTCCACAATGTCAGCATGGAGCCTGACATGGAGCTCGCACTCTCAACCAAGATATCATGATGTGAGCCGAAGTCAAGAATAGGACCCTTAACCAACTGAGCCACCCAGGTGTCCCACTGGCAAATAAATTTTTGTAGTAGTCTTTAATAATCCTTTGTATTCTGTGGTGTCATTTGTTACTTCTTTTTTATTTCTGATTTTATTTGTATCTTGTCTTTTACTTGACAAGTCTGGCTAAAGATTTACTAATTTTGTTTATCTTAAAAAAACAGATCTTGGTTTCATTTATCTTTACTATTTTCTATTCTTAATTTCATTTATTTCTGGTCTTTATTATTTCTTTCCTTCTACTAACCTTGAGCTTTGTTCTCCTAGGAGCAGCCCTGCAGCCCAGGAATGAATCCCACTTGATCATGGTGAATAATTCTCTTTATATGCTGTAGAATTCGATTTGCTAGTATCTTATTGAGAATTTTTGCATCCATATTCATCAGGGATATTGGTTTGTAGTTCTCTTTTTTTTGCTGGGTCTCTGTCTGGTTTAGGAATCAAAGTAATGCTGGCTTCATAGAATGAGTCTGGAAGTTTTCCTTCCCTTTCTATGGTTTGGAATAGCTTGAGAAGGATAGGTATTAACTCTGCTTTTAATGTCTGGTAGAATTCCCCTGGGAAGCCATCTGGTCCTGGACTCGTATTTGTTAGGAGATTGTTGATGACTGATTCAATTTCTTCACTGGTTATGGGTCTATTCAAGCTTTCTATTTCCTCCTGATTGAGTTTTGGGAGTGTGTGGGTGTTTAGGAATTTGTCCATTTCTTCCAAGTTGTCCAGTTTGTTGGCATATAATTTTTCATTGTATTCCCTGATAATGGCTTGTATTTCTGAGAGATTGGTTGTCATAATTCCATTTTCATTCATGATTTTATCTATTTGGGTCATCTCCCTTTTCTTTTTGACAAGCCTGGCTAGAGGTTTATCAATTTTGTTTACTTTTTCAAAAAACCAACTCTTGGTTTCATTGACCTGCTCTACAGTTTTTTTAGATTCTATATTGTTTATTTCTGCTCTGATCTTTATTATTTCTCTTCTTCTGCTGGGTTTGGGGTGTCTTTGCTGTTCTGCTTCTATTTCCTTTAGGTGTGCTGTTAGATTTTGTATTTGGGATTTTTCTTGTTTATTGACATAGGCCTGGATTGCAATGTATTTTCCTCCCAGGACTGCCTTCGCTGCATCCCAAAGCGTTTGGATGGTTGTATTTTCATTTTCATTTGTTTCCATATATTTCTTACTTTCTTCTCTAATGTCTGGTTGACCCATTCATTCTTTAGTAGGGTGTTCTTTAACCTCCACGCTTTTGGAGGTTTTCCAGACTTTTTCCTGTGGTTGATTTCAAGCTTCATAGCATTGTGGTCTGAAAGTGTGCATGGTATGATTTCAATTCTTGTATACTTATGAAAGGCTGTTTTGTGACCCAGTATGTGATCTATCTTGGAGAATGTTCCATGTGCACTCAAGAAGAAAGTATATTCTGTTGCTTTGGGATGCAGAGTTCTAAATATATCTGTCAAGTCCATCTAATCCAATGTATCATTCAGGGCCCTTGTTTCTTTATTGGCTGTGTGTCTAGATGATCTATCCATTTCTGTAAGTGGAGTGTCAAAGTCCCCTGCAATGACCACATTCTTATCAATAAGGTTGCTTATGCTTGTGATTAATTGTTTTATATATTTGGGAGCTTCCGTATTCGGCACATAGACATTTATAATTGTTATCTCTTCCTGATGGATAGACCCTGTAATTATCATATAATGCCTTTCTTCATCTCTTGTTACAGCCTTTAATTTAAAGTCTAGTTTGTCTGATATAAGTATGGCTACTCCAGCTTTCTTCTGACTTACAGTAGCATGATAGATAGTTCTCCATCCCCTCACTTTCAACCTGAAGGTGTCCTCAGGTCTAAAATGAGTCTCTTGTAAACAGCAAATAGATAGGTCTTGTTTTTTTTTAATCCATTCTGATACACTATGTCTTTTGGTTGGCGCATTTAGTCCATTTACATTCAGTGTTATTATAGAAAAATATGGGTTTAGAGTCATTGTGATGTCTGTTGGTTTCATGCTTGTAGTGATGTCTCTGGCACTTTGTGGTCTTTGCAACATTTCACTCACAGAATCCCCCTTAGGATCTCTTGTAGGTCTGGTTTAGTGGTGACGAATTCCTTCAGTTTTTGTTTGTTTGGGAAGACCTTTATCTCTCCTATTCTAAATGACAGATTTGCTGGATAAAGGATTCTTGGCTGCATATTTTTTTCTGTTCATCACATTGAAGATTTCCTGCCATTCCTTTCTGGCCTGCCAAGTTTCAGTAGATAGATCTGTCACTAGTCTTATCAGTCTCCCTTTATATGTTAGAGTGTGTTTATCCCTAGCTGCTTTCAGAATTTTCTCTTTACCCTTGTATTTTGCCAGTTTCACTATGATATGTCATGAAGAAGATGGATTCAAGTTATGTGTGAAGGGAGTTCTCTGTGCCTCTTGGATTTCAATGCCTTTTTCCTTCCCCAGATCAGGGAATTTCTCTGCTATGATTTCTTCAAGTACATCTTCAGCCCCTTTCTCTCTCTCTTTCTCCTCTGGAATTCCTATTATACGGATATTGTTGAGTTTCATTGCATCACTTCATTCTCTAATTTTCCCCTCATACTCCTGTTTTTTTTTTATCTCTTTTCCTCAGCTTCTTCTTTTTCCATAATTTTATTGTCTAATTCACCTATTCTCTCCTCTACCTCTTCAATCTGAGCTGTGGTCGCCTCCATTTTATTTTGCACCTCATTTATAGCATTTTTTATCTCCTCCTGTTTCTTAGTCCCTTGATCCCTGTAGTAATAGATTCTCTGCTGTTCTCTATACTTTTTTCAAGCCCAGCAATTAATTTTATGACTATTATTTTAAATTCATTTTGTTACATTGCTTAAATCGTTTTTGATCAGTTCGTTAGCTGTCGCTACTTCCTGGAGTTTCTTTTGAGGAGAATTCTTCCGTTTTGTCATTTTGGATAGTCCCTGGAGTGGCACAGAACTGCATGGCTCTTCCTCTGTGCTGTCAGAAGTAACTTGCGTTGGTGGGCGGGGATGCAGTCAGACCTGATGTCTGGCCCCAGCCCACCACTGGGGCCACAGTCAGACTGGAGTGTACCTTATCTTCCCCTCTCCCAGGGGCAGGACTCACTGTGGAGTGGTGTGGCCCCTGTCTGGGCTATTTGCACACTGCCAGGTTGTGGTGCTACTTCCATGGTATCTGGCGTATTAGCCAGGGTGGATCTGCTAGGTGACCAGGGCGGGAGGGGCAGACTCAGCTTGCTTTGCCTTTGGTGGTCCCCTGCAGGGGGGGCCCTGCAGCACCAGGAGGGAGGCAGACCCTCAGAGGGATGGATCCGCAGAAGCACAGCTTTGGGTGTTTGAGCGGTGCAAGCGAGTTCGGTGAAGGGAACTAGTTCGCTTTGGGATTTTGATGGGGGGTTGGGTGAGGGAGATGGCGCTTCCCAGCACCTTCGTTCCCCACTGAGCTGAGCTTTGTCCTCCGGGACTCAACAACTCTCCCTCCCATTGTCCTCTCGCCCTCCCGCTCTAGGAGCAGAGTTGGTGACTTATAACTTTCCAGATGTTAAGTCCTGCTGGCTGTCAGAACACACCCTGTCCGGCCCCTCCACTTTTGCCAGCCAGACTCGGGGGGCTCTGCCTTGCCGGGTGGGCTGGCTGCCCATCCGCCACCCTGGCTCCCTCCCGCCAGTCTGTGTAGCAGGCACCACCTCTCCGCCCTTCCTACCCTCTTCCGTGGCCCTCTCATCTACGCTTGGCTCCGGACAGTCCACTCTGCTAGTCTTCTGGCAGTTTTCTGGGTTATTTACGCAGATGTGGATGGAATCTAAGTGGTCAGCAGGAGTGGTGAGCCCAGAGTCCTCCTACACTGCCATCTTCCTCTGAAAATCTCTCATTCTGTAATTTCTTTAGGTCTGAGATAAGTCTCTTGTAGGTAGCCTATAGATGGGTCTTGGGTTTTTTTTCTTTATTTTTTATTTTTTTTAATGCTTATTTATTTTTGAGAGAGAGTGACAGATAGTGAGCATGGGAGGGGCAGAGAGAGAGGGAGACACAGTCTCCGATGCAGGCTGTCAGCACAGAGCCTGACGCAAGACTCAAACTCAAGAACCGTGAGATCATGACCTGAGTTGAAGTCAGAGACTTAACCGACTGAGCCACCCAGGTAGCCCAGGTCTATTTTTTATTCATTCTTTCACTCTATGTCTTTTGATTGGAGCATTTAGACCATTTACGTTTAATTATTGACAGGTATGTGCTTATTGACATTTTATTACATGTTTATTGGTTGTTTTTGTAGTTCCTCACTGTTCCTTTAGTTCTCTCTTGCTTTCTTTCCTTAAAATTGATGACTTGATTTCTCTTTAGATCATTGAGCTCCTTTAAAAATATTGAATTTTTTGCTTCGGATTCTGTGTATCTCTCTCTCTCTCTCTCTCTCTTCCCCTCCTCTGCTTGTGCTCTGTCTGTCCCTCTCAAAATAAACATTTAAAAATATTTTTTTGAAAAGGGTTCCCGGGTGGCTCAGTTGGTTAAACATCTGACTTTGGCTCAGATCATAATCTTGTGGTCCATGAGTTCGAGCCCCATGTCGGGCTCTGTGCTGACAGCTCAGAGCCTGGAGCCTGCTTTGGATTCTGTGTCTCCCTTTTTCTCTCCCCTTCCCCTGCTCATGCTCTGTCTCTCTGTCTCAAAAATAAACATTTAAAAAAATCTTTTTAAATATTGAATTTTTCATGGAATCATAGATCTCCATTTCTTTAGAGTTAATTACTGGATTATTTTTCCACTTTGTTTGGGCCATGTTTACCTGTTTTTTCATTTGTGGTGTGTGTGTGTGTCTGTGTGTGTGTGTGTATTGTGTTTAGTTTTATGCATTTGTAAAAATAATCACCTTTTCCAGTTTTTATGGACTGACTTTTTAAAAAAATTTTAATGTTTATTTATTTCTGAGACAGAGAGAGATAGATCATGAGTGTGGGAGGGGCAGAGAGAGAGGGAGACACAGGATCCAAAGCAGGGTTCAGGCTCTGGGCTGACAGCCCAGAGCCCGATGTGGGGCTCAAACTCACGAACTGTGAGATCATGACCTGAGCCGAAGTCAGGCACTCAGCCAACTGAGCCACCCAGGCACCCTTTATGGACTGACTGAATGCAGGGTAAGAACTTTACTAATATCTTGACTAGAAATTATGGTGGCCTATGAAACCTTTTTTTAGGGGAGAGATGAGAGTTCTCTGGGCTCATGCATATAATTTCCCAAATAGAGAGTTCTGCCAGTTACTTTTTTCAGGAGCTCACAGCCTGTTGCTAAGTCTGATACCTGTCTGTGGTATTGCTGATTTTCTGATGATATAGCTGCAAGTTGCCATGCTTTTCTTCGCACCAGCCCCCAAATATCCAAAGTAGGCTAGCTCCCCATCAACACAAGTGAGACAAATACCATTCTTTGGGAAGCTTTCTGAAAAATTGAAATACAAGATGTTCACTTCACTCTTCTCTTTCCCTTCTGATGTTGAAGCCAAGCGTTGAATGCCTTCTCCTGTTCATGTGAAAATCCATCAGCCTTTATTTGTGGCACCACAGCCCTCTCAACCTACAGCAAGGTGTCCCTGCTTTTCTCTGTGTGTGTGTGTTTGTGTGTGTGTTTGTGTGTGTGTGTATGTGTGTGTGTGTGTGTGTGTGTGAAGGCTACATTATTTTTGCCATTATTTTTGAAATCTTATGCCACTGAAATTTCATTTTGTGTTATTAATAACTCTTTAAATGCTATTCTTTAGATAGCAGAGCATTGGGAACACTATCGATGTTGAACAAAGCATGCAGCAACAAAATGCATGAAATCGAAGTTTATTTAGGGAACAACTGTTAGTCAAAATTTAGCATTTTGATCTTGATTCAGTGTTAAATTAAAAAGTAAAAATGAGGAGCGCCTGAGTGGCTGAGTCAGTTAAGCATCCGACTTTGGCTCAGGTCATGATCTCAGAGTTCATGGGTTAAAGCCCCGCATCAGGCTCTGTGCTGACAGCTCAGAGCCAGGAGCCTGTTTTGGATTTTGTTTCTTCCTCTCTCACTCTGCCCCTCCCCCACTGGCACACTGTCTCACTCTGCCCCTCAAAAATAAATAAACATTAAAAAAAATAAAAAGTGAAGATGAATGTAAAGATGCTGATACCATTTTGTTCACAAAATAATTCACCAATTTTGTAAATGAGAGATGAGAAATGTCAAAGTAAGATAACTGATATATTTCTGTGACTGTGTGTGGTTGCTCAAATATCAGGAATATTGCTAGTATTTGAGTACATTGACCTATCACTTTGGGGTCAATATATAATATTTTTGTCTTTGAGAATAATATTACTCTTTTTCAATATATGAAATTCATTCTCAAATTGGTTTCCATACAACACCCAGTGCTCATTCCAAAAGGTGCCCTCCTCAATATCCATCACCCACCCTCCCCGCCCTCCCTCCCCCCATCAACCCTCAGTTTGTTCTCAGTTTTTAAGAGTCTCTTATGCTTTGGCTCTCTTCCAATCTAACCTCTTTTTTTTTTCCTTCCCCTCCCCCATGGGTTTCTGTTAAGTTTCCCAAGATCCACATAAGAGTAAAAACATATGGTATCTGTCTTTCTCTGTATGGCTTATTTCACTTAGCATAACACTCTCCAGTTCCATCCACGTTGCTACAAAGGGCCATATTTCATTCTTTCTCATTGCCACGTAGTACTCCATTGTGTATCTAAACCACAATTTCTTTATCCATTCATCAGTTGATGGGCATTTAGACTCTTTCCATAATTGGGCTATTGTTGAGAGTGCTGCTATAAACATTGGGGTACACGTGCCCCTATGCATCAGTACTCCTGTATCCCTTGGGTAAATTCCTAGCAGTGCTATTGCTGGGTCATAGGGTAGATCTATTTTTAATTTTTTGAGGAATCTCCACACTGCTTTGCAGAGCGGCTGCACCAATTTGCATTCCCACCAACAGTGCAAGAGGGTTCCCATTTCTCCACATCCTCTCCAGCATCTATAGTCTCCTGATTTGTTCATTTTGGCCACTCTGACTGGCGTGAGGTGATATCTGAGTGTGGTTTTGATTTGTATTTCCCTGATAAGGAGCGACATCGAGCATCTTTTCATGTGCCTGTTGGCCATCTGGATGTCTTCTTTAGAGAAGTGTCTATTCATGTTTTCTGCCCATTTCTTCACTGGGTTATTTATTTTGGGGTGTGGAATTTGGTGAGTCCTTTATAGATTTTGGATACTAGCCCTTTGTCTGATATGTCATTTGCAAATATCTTTTCTCATTCCATTGGTTGCCTTTTAGTTTTGTTGGTTGTTTCCTTTGCTATGCAGAAGCTTTTTATCTTCATAAGGTCCCAGTAGTTCATTTTTGCTTCTAATTCCCTTGCCTTTGGGGATGTGTCAATTAAGAAATTGCTATGACTGAGGTCAGAGAGGTATTTTCCTGCTTTCTCCTCTAGGGTTTTAATGGTTTCCTGTCTCACATTCAGGTCCTTTATCCATTTTGAGTTTATTTTTGTGAATGGTGTGAGAAAGTGGTCTAGTTTCAACCTTCTGCATGTTGCTGTCCAGTTCTCCCAGCACCATTTGTTAAAGAGACTGTCTTTTTTCCATTGGATGTTCTTTCCTGCTTTGTCAAAGTTGAGTTGGCCATACGTTTGTGGGTCTAGTTCTGTGGTTTCTATTCTATTCTATTGGTCTGTGTGTCCGTTTTTGTGCCAATACCATGCTGTCTTGATGATTACAGCTTTGTAGTAAAGGCTAAAGTCTGGGATTGTGATGCTTCCTACTTTGCTCTTCTTCAAAATTACTTGGTTATTCGGGGCCTTTTGTGGTTCCATATGAATTTTAGGATTGCTTGTTCTAGCTTCGAGAAGGATGCTGGTGCAATTTTGATTGGGATTGCATTGAATGTGTAGATGGCTTTGGGTAGTATTGATATTTTGACAGTATTCTTCCAATCCATGAGGACGTAATGTTTTTCCTTTTCTTTATATCTTCTTCAATTTCCTTCATAAGCTTTCTATAGTTTTCAGCATACAGATCTTTTACATCTTTGGTTAGATTTATTCCTAGGTATTTTATGCTTCTTGTTGCAGTTGTGAATGGGATCAGTTTCTTTGTCTTTCTGTTGCTTCATTATTAGTGTATAAGAATGCAACTGATTTCTGTACGTTGATTTTGTATCCTGCAACTTTGCTAAATTCATGTATCAGTTGTAGCAGACTTTTGGTGGAGTCTATCAGATTTTCCATGTATAATATATCAACTGCAGAAAGTGAAAGCTTAACTTCATCTTTGCCCTTTTGATGCCTTTGAATTCCTTTTGTTATATGATTGCTGACGCTAGAACTTCCAACACTATGTTAAACAACAGCGGTGAGAGTGGACATCCCTGTCGTGTTCCTGATCTTAGGGAAAAAGCTCTCAGTTTTTCCCCATTGAGGATGATGTTAGTTGTGGGCTTTTCATAAATGCCTTTTATGATCGTTAAGTATGTTTCTTCTATCCCGACTTTCTCAAGGGTTTTTATTAAGAAAGGGTGCTGAATTTTGTCAAAGGCCTTTTCTGCATCGATTGACAGGATCATATGGTTCTTATCTTTTCTTTTATTAATGTGATGTATCACGTTGATTGATTTGCGAATGTTGAACCAGCCCTGCATCCCAGGAATGAATCCCACTTGATCATGGTGAATAATTCTTTTTATATGCTGTTGAATTCAATTTGCTAGTATCTCATTGAGGATTTTTGCATCCATATTCATCAGGGATATTGGCCTATAGTTCTCCTTTTTACTGGGTATCTGTCTGGTTTAGGAATCAAAGTAATACAGGCTTCATAGAATGAGTCTGGAAGTTTTCCATCCCTTTCTATTTTTTGGAATAGCTTGAGAAGGATAGGCATTATCTCTGCTTTAAACGTCTGGTAGAACTCCTCTGGGAAGCCATCTGGTCCTGGACTCTTATTTGTTGGGAGATTGTTGATGACTAATTCAGTTTCTTCGCTGGTTATGTGTCTGTTCAAACTTTCTATTTCCTCCTGATTGAGTTTTGGAAGCATGTGGGTGTTTAGGAATTTGTCCATTTCTTCCAGGTTGTCCAATTTGTTGGCATATAATTTTTCATAGTATTCCCTGATAATCGTTTGTACCTCTGAGGGATTGGTTGTAATAATTCCATTTTCATTCATGATTTTATCTATTTGGGTCATCTCCCTTTTCTTTTTGACAAGCCTGGCTAGAGGTTTATCAATTTTGTTTATTTTTTCAAAAAACCAACTTTTGGTTTCTTTGATCTGCTCTACATTTTTTTTAGATTCTATATTGTTTATTTCTGCTCTGATCTTTATTATTTCTCTTCTTCTGCTGGATTGAGGCTGTCTTTTCTGTTCTGCTTCTATTTCCTTTAGGTGTGCTGTTAGAGTTTGTGTTTGGGATATTTCTTGTTTATTGACATAGGCCTGGATTGCAATGTATTTTCCTCCCGGGACTGCCTTCGCTGCATCCCAAAGCATTTGGATGGTTGTATTTTCATTTTTGTTTGTTTCCATATATTTCTTACTTTCTTCTCTAATGTCTGGTTGACCCATTCATTCTTTAGTAGGGTGTTCTTTAACCTCCATGCTTTTGGAGGTTTTCCAGACTTTTTCCTGTGGTTGATTTCAAGCTTCATAGCATTGTGGTCTGAAAGTGTGCATGGTATGATTTCAATTCTTGTATACTTATGAAAGGCTGTTTTGTGACCCAGTATGTGATCTATCTTGGAGAATATTCCATGTGCACTCAAGAAGAAAGTATATTCTGTTGCTTTGGGATGCAGAGTTCTAAATATATCTGTCAAGTCCATCTGATCCAATGTATCATTCAGGGCCCTTGTTTCTTTATTGACTGTGTGTCTAGATGATCTATCCATTTCTGTAAGTGGGGTGTTAAAGTCCCCTGCAATGACCACATTCTTATCAATAAGGTTGCTTATGCTTGTGATTAATTGTTTTATATATTTGGGGGCTGCCATATTCGGCGCATAAACATTTATAATTGTTATCTCTTCCTGATGGATAGACCCTGTGATTATTATATAATGCCCTTCTTCATCTCATTTTACAGCCTTTAATTTAAAGTCTAGTTTGTCTGATATAAGTATGGCTACTCCAGCTTTATTTTGACTTCCAGTAGCATGATAAATAGTTCTCCATCCCCTCACTTTCAATCTGAAGGTATCCTCAGTTCTAAAATGAGTGGTTGTAGACACCAAATAGATGGGTCTTCTTTTTTTTTCCATTCTGATACGCTATGTCTTTTGGTTGGCACATTTAGTCCATTTACATTCAGTGTTATTATAGAAAGCTATGGGTTTAGAGTCATTGTGATGTCTGTTGGTTTCATGCTTGTAGTGGTGTCTCTGGTACTTTGTCTCACAGGATCCTCCTTAGGATCTCTTGTAGGGCTGGTTTAGTGGTGACGAATTCCTTCAGTTTTTGTTTGTGTGGGAAGACCTTTATCTCTCCTTCTATTCTGAATGACAGACTTGCTGGATAAAGGATTCTTGGCTGCATATTTTTCTGTTCATCACATTGAAGATTTCCTGCCATTCCTTTCTGGCCTGCCAAGTTTCAGTAGAGAGATCTATCACAAGTCTTATAGGTCTCCCTTTATATGTTAGAGCGTGTTTATCCCTAGCTGCTTTCAGAATTTTCTCTTTATCCTTGTATTTTGCCAGTTTCGCTATGATATGTCATGCAGAAGATCGATTCAAGTTATGTGTGAAGGGAGTTCTCTGTGCCTCTTGGATTTCAATGCCTTTTTCCTTCCCCAGATCAGGGAAGTTCTCAGCTATTATTTTTCAAGTATACCTTCAGCACCTTTCCCTCTCTTTTCCTCCTCTAGAATACCAATTATGCATAGATTATTTCTCTTTAGTGCATCACTTAGTTGTCTGATTCTCCGCTCATAATCCTGGATTTTTTATCTCTCTTTTTCTCAGCTTCCTCTTTTTCCATAATTTTCTTCTAGTTCACCTATTCTTTCCTCTGCCTCTTTAATCCAAGCTGTCGTTTCCATTTTATTTTGCAGCTCATTTATATCATTTTTTAGCTCCTCCGGACTGTTCCTTAGTCCCTTGATCTATGTAACAATAGATTCTCTGCTGTCCTCTATACTGTTTTCAAGCCCAGCAATTAATTTTATGAGTATTATTCTAAATTCATTTTTTGTTGTTTAAATTCTTTCTCATCAGTTCGTTAGCTGTTGTTATTTCTTGGAGTTTCTTTTGAGGGGAATTCTTCCGTTTCGTCCATTTGGATAGTCCCTGGAGTGTTGCGGAACTGCAAGGCACTTCCACTCTGCTGTCTTGAATAACTTGCGTTGGTGGGCGGGGCCGCAATCAGACCTGATGTCTGGCCCCAGCCCACCGCTGGGATCACAGTCAGACTGGTGTGTGCCTTCTCTTCCCCTCTCCTAGGGGCGGGATTCACTGTGCGGTGGCGTGGCCCGTCTGGGCTATTTGCACACTGCCAGGCTTGTGGTGCTGAGGATGTGGCGTAATAGCTCGGGTGGACTGGCAAGGTGCAGAGGGGCCAGAGTGGTAGGCTCAGCTTGCTTATCCTTAGGTGATCCACTTTGGGAGGGGCCCTGCAGCACCGGGAGGGAATCAGATCCCCTGCCGGAGGGTTGGATCCTCAAACGCACAGCTTTGGGTGTTTGTGCAGTGCAAGCAAATTCCCTGGCAGGAACTGGTTCCCTTTGGGATTTTGGCTGGGGGATGGGTGAGGGAGATGGCGCTGGCTAGCGCCTTTGTTCCCCGCCAGGCTGACCTCTATCATCCAGGGCTCAACAACTCTCCCTTCCGTTGTCCTCCAGCCTTTCTGCTCTCTGAGCAGAGCTGTTAACTTATAACCTTCCAGAAGTTAATTCCCGCTTGCTGTCAGAACACACTCCGTCCGGCCCCTCTGCTTTTGCAAGCCAGCCTCGGAGCCTCTGCTTGGCTGACGGACTGTCCCTCTGCCCCGGCTCCCTCCTGCCAGTCTGTGCAGTGCACACTGCCTCTCCACCCTTCCTACCCTCTTCCATGGGCCGCTTGTCTGCACTTGGCTCCGGAGACTCCATTCTGCTAGTCTTCTGGCGGTTTTCTGGGTTATTTAGGCAGGTGTAGGTGGAATCTCAGTGATCAGCAGGACACGATGAGCCCAGCGTCCTCCTATGCTGCCATCTTCCCTCCCACGGCTTCCTAGTATTACTTCTTAAAGCAAAATTGTGTAAATAGCTCTAATACTGAGGTTTCAAAATATGGCTCCCAGTACTTGATGATTGGTTTTAATATATGAGGGATATAAAATGATGATGTTTGGGGTTTATTTTAACAAACATTTCCAAAATATTCTAATGGATATGGAAAAATACATTGCAAGCTCCATGTTAGAAAAGATTATAAAGATAATTCATTTGGCACTGCCTCTCAGAATAAAACAATCCTGTTTTTCAACTCATGAGAACGATGGGCTTATTAACTTAACTTCTAAGTATAGTGTTAAAAGTAGTCCTCAGAAAAAACTTTCCCATAATTTCTGGATCTGTATTTAATTCACACATATAGAATTCATAAGTTGTCAAACATTTGCCCAAATTCTTATTGTACATACTTTTAAGTTAGAATATTACAATTTAATAGAAATAAATTATTGGAAAAAAACAACTAATGGTTATGGAGCCTTCCTTATAACTTATTTTTTAAATCATAAACAAGATTTCTTGTCTAGTCATTGAAAACAACTCTTTCTCTTATTTATACAGCTTAGGTTTATTTTGCCAATTGGTTTGAATCTTTATAAAATTTCATGAAATTATTAGCCTGTGGGTACATGAATTCAAATTGAGTATTCTGTGAATGCCAAAAGGTAAAGAAATAACACATTACTTTTTGAACTATGTTACCTTAGGATAACAGGGTTCATTTTGTTCACCTTTGCAAAAAGCTGACAATATATTTTGGGTGGTAGTACTTTTTAAGTGTTGTTTGAAATAAATCTCATTGGTTTAACTGGAAATCTAATGACATAATGAAAGTCTGAGGAATTTTTCCAAGAGGATAAATTTAAAAGAATGCTTTAGTAATATAAAATATGTGTTGCTATACATGAGATGTTAAAATTTATGTCATCATGCATGAAAAAAACTTTCAATTAACTTTAGGCAAAGTTGCCTACATTGTCAAACTAAAGCAGATATGTATTGACAAGTAATGGAATTATTTATTGGAAACATATAATCTCATATAGGCTAGCCTGAATGATGTTCTACAAAGGCTTATCTTGGTATATAAAAAAAGTTATAGCTAAAAAGTAAGCATTTATTTTTGAAAAAAAAATCCAATTCAGGCATTAAAACCCCACCATGATGGTTCTCACTGCAAGAGAGTGGGGGTCAGGTCAGTAAAAGATTTTTGGCAGACAAAGACTTTGGCATCCTCATATCTATATTTGACTAATATTTTAAGCTAGTATATCCATGTTGGTGGTGGAATTAGGTATCCAAATCTTGGATGTTTACTTACGACAACACCATAAGGTAGTGATTATACCGACCATTCTCAGAAGAAATGTTGAAAGAATAATCCATAAGATTTATCTAACACTGAATAGGTCATAAAGATAAATATTTTCTTAAATTTTTTTTTAATGTTTTATTTATTTTTGAGACAGAGAGAGAGCATGAGCAGGGGAGGGACAGAGAGAGAGAGGGAGACACAGAATCTGAAGCAGAACCAGCTCTGAGCTGTCAGCACAGAGTCCGAAGCGGGGCTTGAACTCACAAATGGCAAGATCATGGCCTGAGCCAAAGTCAGACGCTCAGCCAACCAAGCCACCCAGGTGCCCCGAAAGATAAATATTTTCAATGGAGTACTTCAATAAAGCAGTAGAATGATCTAGGAATACTTTGGATTCTTAAATTATTTGAATAAATATGTATTTTATAAATAAAAAATAGAATTTAGCAATATAAATTACTTATATCATGTAAAACAAGAATTGTGATTCTTTAATTTTTAATTCTAAAAAGTAACATGCTCACTACAAAACAAAATGAAATGCAGAGGTAGATGAAGAAAATGTGTAATAACAACCACTCATCATTATGCAATGTCATCCTCTCCAACATCTTCTACGTATCAAATAAATAAGAAATATTGAACACAAACAAATGATGATAAAGCAAAAAAAGCAAAAAAAGAAATTTGCCTAACATGCAGTTAGCAGAATAGTTGTGTGAATCTGGGCAGTTTGCTTCTAGAGTGATTTCTTTTCATTATTCTTTTTTTAAGAGAAGTGTGGGCTGTTTTTTGTTTTGTTTTAAATTCCGGTATAGTTAGCATACAGTTTTATTATTAGTTTCAGGTGTACAGTATAGTGATTCAACAACTGCCTACATCACCCAGTGCAGCAAATGTACTCCTTATTCCCAATCATCTATTTCACTCATCCCTCCACCTATCTCCTCTCTGGTAACCATCTGTTTTTTTTTTTCTCCATAGCTAAGAGTTGTTTATTAGTTTGTCTCTATCTCCTTTTCTTCCTTTGCTTATTTTGTTGTTGTTTCTTAAATCCCATATGAGTGAAATCACATACCATTTGTCTTTGACTTATTTCACTTGGCATTATACACTCTAGCTCAATGTTCTTGCAAAGGGCAAGATTGCATTCTGTTTGTGGCTGAGTCATGTTCCAATTTACATATATATATATATATATATATATATATATATATCACATCTTTTTATCCATTCATCTACTGGAGGACAGGTGGGCTGCTTCTATAATTAGGCTATTGTAAACAATGCTTCAATAAACATAGGGGTGCATGAATCCATTCGAATCAGAGTTTTTGTAATTTGAGGGTAAATATCCACTCGTGTGATTGCTGGACCATAGGGCACTTGTATTTTTAACTTTTTTGAGGGACCTCTGTACTGTTTGCCATAGATGATGCACCAATTCTCTTCCCATCAACAACGCAAGAGGGTTCCTTTTCCTCCACATCCTTGCCAATATTTGTTCTTGTGTTTTTGATTTTGGCCATTCTGACAGATACATAGGTTTTTTATGAACATTACAAAACTAAAACCTAACCATATATGTATGTGTGTGTGTGTGTGTGTGTACACACACACACATATACATGTATACATATATACACACATATATATATGTGAATTAAAAACATTATGTTTTTACATAATGTTTTTCATACATTTATATGACATTAAAAACATAATGTTATATATATAACAGATTAGGGTTTTTTTTCCTAATGTTATATCTAGGCCAAACATAAGGCCTAAGTATTAATACTTATAAGTGCACCAAAATCCCAACTAAACGTTAGCTACAGATACCAGTATTACACTTCCATCACAGCTATCTGTAGACAGGCAACCTTGAGTTCTAATTTGTCCCGATTGAGCAGTATTTTCCCACAACCAACTAACTAATCCAACACTCCTTGTTAATGTAGCTTAAACACACAAAGCAAGGCAGTGAAAATGCCTAGATGAGTCACCAGACTCCATAAACACAAAGGTTTGGTCCAAGCCTTTCATTAGCTATTAATAGGATTACACATGCAAGCCTCTGCACCCCAGTGAAAATGCCCTCTAAGTCATTAATGATCTAAAGGAGCGGGTGTCAAGCACACAACTATTGTAGCTCATGATGCCTTAGCCACACCCCCACGGGATACAGCAGTGATAAAAATTAAGTTATGGCTGAAAGTTCGACTAGCCATATTAAATAAGGGTTGGCAAATTTTGTGCCAGCCACCGCGGTCATACGATTAACCCAAACTAATAGACTTACAGTGTAAAACGTGTTGCAGAAAAACCCACACTAAAGTTAAACTTTAGGCTATAAAAAGCTACAGTTAAGGCAAAAATACAACACAAAAGTAACTTTAATATCTCCGACCACACGATAGCTAAGACCCAAACTGGGATTAGATACCCCATTATGTTTAGCCTTAAATTTAGATAATTAACCAAACAAATTTATCTGCCAGAGAACTACTAGCAACAGCTTAAAACTCACAGGACTTGGTGGTGTTTTATATCCCTCTAGTGGAGCCTGTTCTATAATCTATCAACCCCTATACACCTCACCACCTCTTGCTAATCCAGTCTATATACCGCCATCTTCAGCAAACCCTAAAAAGGAAGAAAAGTAAGCACAAGTATCTCAACAACAACAACAAAAAACTTAGGTCAAGGTATAGCTCATGAGGTGGGAAGTAATGAGCTACATTTTCTATATTAGAACATTCCCCCACCAAAGTCCCTATGAAACTAAGGACTAAAGTCCCTATGAAACTACTAAGGAGGATTTAGTAGTAAATTGAGAACAGAGACCTCAATTGAATTGGGCCATGAAGCACGCACACACCACCAGTCACCCTCCTCAAGTGACAAAACCCAAAGACAACCTATTCAAACTACAAAAACCATAAGAGGAGACAAGTTGTAATAAGGTAAGCATACTGGAAAGTGTGCTTGGATAAACAAGATGTAGCTTAAACAAAACATCTGGCTTACACCCAGAAGATTTCATATCAAACTGACCATCTTGAGCCAAAACTAGCCCAAACGACTATAAGTTCAACTAATACAAGACAATAAATCAAAACATTTAGTCAATTCTTAAAAGTATAGGAGATAGAAATTTAACTTGGCACTATAGAGAGAGTACCGTAAGGGAAAGATGAAAGAAAAATTAGAAGCGCTACACAACAAAGATTACCCCTTGTACCTTTTGCATAATGAATTAGCTAGAACAACCTAACAAAGAGAACTTAAGATAGGCCCCCCGAAACCAGATGAGCTACCTATGAACAATATTTACAGGATAAACTCATCTATGTTGCAAAATAGTGAGAAGATTTGTAGGTAGAGGTGAAAAGCCTAACGAGCCTGGTGATAGCTGGTCACCCAGAACAGAATTTTAGTTCAACTTTAAACTTACCCAAAAACCTCAAAATTCTAATGCAAGTTTAAAATATAATCTAAAAAGGTACAGGTTTTTAGAACTAGGATACAGCCGTTTTTAGAGAGTAAGCCAAAACACCAACCATAGTTGCCTTAAAAGCAGCCATCAATTAAGAAGGTGTTCAAGCTCAACAATTAAAATATCTTAGTACCAAAAATATGCAACCAACTCCTAACCTAGTACTGGGTTAATCTATTTCATAATAGAAGCAATAATGCTAATATGAGTAATATGTAATATTATATATATATATATCATATATATATCATATATATAATATATATATGATATATATATGATATATATATATATATATTATATATATCACTTAGATATAACACCCAGTGCCCATCACATAGTACTGTCTATAATAACCATCACCCATTTAGCCCATCTCCCACCCACCTTTAAACAACCCTTAGTTTGGTCGCTGTAGTTAAGAATCTATTATGGTTTGCTTTCCTTTTTCCCCCTTTCTTTATGTTTATATGTTTTGTTTCTTAAATTCTACATATGAGTGAAATTTTGTCTTTCTCTGACTTATTTCGCTTAGCATAATACATTCTATATCCAGTCATGTAATTGCAAATGGGAAGATTCCATTCTTTTTCATAGCTGAGGATTAGTCTCCTGTGTGTGTGTGTGTGTGTGTGTGTGTGTGTGTGTGTGTATACCACATCTTTATCCATTCATAAGTTGATGGACATTTGGGCTTTTCCCACAATTTGGCTACTGCTGATAATGCTGCTATAGACCCTGGGGTGTATGTGCCCCTTCAAATCAGTATCTATGTATCCTTTGGGTATATACCTAGTAGTCCAATTGCTGGATCATAGGCTAGTTCTATTCTTTAGTTTTTTGAGGAAACTCCACACTGTTCTTCAGGGTGGCTGCACCAGTTTGCATATGCACTAACAGTGCAAGAGGGTCCCTCCTTTGTCGGCATCCTTGACAACATCTTTTGTTTCCTGTGTTGTTACGTTTAGCCTCTCTGGCTGGTGTGAGGTGGTATCTCATTGAGGTTTTGAATTATATTTTTCTGATATTTAGTGATGTTGAGCATCTTTTCATGTGTCTGTTGGCCATCTCTATGTCTTCTTTGGAAAAACATGTCTGTTCATCTCTTCTGCCCATTTCTTCACTGGATTATTTGTTCTTTGAGTGTTGAGTTTGGTAAGTGTTTTATAGATTTTGGATACTAGCTATTTGTCATAGATATCATTTGCAAGTGTATTCTCCCATTATGTAGGCTGCCTTTTACTTTTGTTCATTGTTTATTCACTGTGCAGAAGCTTTTTATCTTGATGAAATCCCAATAGTTCACTTGTACTTGTGTTTCCCTTGCCTCCATAGATGTGTCTAGTAAGAAGTTGATATGGCTCATGTCAAAGAGGTAACTGCCTGTGTTCTCCTCTATGATTTTTATGGCTTCAGGTCTCACATTTAGGCTTTTCATCCATTTTGAATTTATTTTTGTGTATGATATAAAAAGTGGCCCAGTTTTTGTAATATCATTTGTTGAAGAGACCATCTTTTTTCCATTGGATATTCTTTACTCACTTGTTCAAAATTGGTTTACCATAGAGTTGTGGGTTCATTTCTGGATCTTATATTCTGTTCCATTGGGTTTTGTGTCTGTTGTTGTGCCAGTACCATACTGTCTTGTTGACTACAGCTTTGTAATACAGCTTGAAGTTCAGAATCATGATGCCTCCAATTTTACTTTTCTTTTTCAAGATAACTTCAAATATTTGGAGCCTTTTGTTGTTTCATACAAATTTTAGGATTGCTTGCTCTAGCTCTGTGAAAAATGCTGTGGTATTTTGATAGGGATTGCATTAAATGTGTAGATTGATTTGGGTAGTATACATATTTTGACAATATTTGTTCTTCTAGTCCATGAGCATGGGATATTTTTCCATTTCCTGGTGTCTTCTTCAATTTCTTTGATAAGTTTTCTACAGTTTTCAGAGTACAGATCTTTTACTTCTTTGGGTAGGTTTATTCCTAGGTATTTTATGGGTTTGGTGCAATTTTAAATGCGATAAATTTCTTGACTTCTCTTACTGCTGCTTCAATTTTGGTTTATAGAAATGCAGCAGATTTATGTACCTTGATTTTATATCCTGTGACTTTCCTGAATTTGTGCATTAGTTCTAGCAATTTTTTGATGGAGTCTTTCACATTTTCTACATAGAATATCATGTTGTCTTCATATAATGAAAGTTTGACTTCTTTCTTGCTGATTTGGATGTCCATGTATATCTTTTTCTTGTCTGATGGCTGAATCTAGGACTTATATGTTAAAGGACATACTATGTCAAAGAACAGTGGTGAAAGTGGACATCCCTGTCTTGTTCCTGACCATAGAGAAAAAGTTCTTAGTTTTTCCCCACTGAGGATAATATTCACTGTGGGTTTTTCCTATATGGCCTTTATGATGTTGAGGTATGTTTCTTTTGCCCCTATTGGGTTGAGAGCTTTTATCAAGAATGGATGTTGTATTTTGTCAAATGCTTCTTATCCTTTCTTTTATTAATGTAGTGTCTCACATTGATTCATTTGTGAATACTGAACCACCGCTGGAACCCAGAATAAATCCCACTTGATCATGGTGAATAATTATCTTAATGTACTATTGGATTTGATTTGCTGATATCTTGTTGAGAATTTTTGTATCCATATTCATTAGGGATATTGGCCTGTAATTGTCCTTTTTTAGTGGGGTTTTAGTTTTGGAATGAAGGTAATGATGGATTCATAGAATGAATTTGGAAGTTTTGCTTCCATTTCTATTTTGGGAACAATTTGAGAATAGAAATTAACTTTTCTCTAAGCGACTGGTAGACTTCCCCTAGGAAGCCACCTGGCTCTGGACTTTAGTTTATTCAGAGATTTTTTATTACTGATTCAGTTTCTTTGCTGGTCATATGTCTGTTCAAATTTTCTATTTATTTCTATTTAAGTTTTGGTAGTTTGTTTCTAAGAATTTATACATTTCTTCCAGTTTTCCCAGTTGTTGATATATAATTGTTCATAGCATTCTCTGAAAATTTTTGTATTTTTATGTTATTAGTTGTGATCTCTCCTGTTTCATTTGTGATTTAATTTATTTGGGTCATTTCTGTTTTCTTTTTGAGAATTCCAGCTAGGGGGTAATCTTTTTTATTCTTTCAAAAACTAGCTCTTAGGTATGTTGCCGTGTTCTGTTTGGTTTGTTTGTTTGTTTGTTTGTATATTATTTATTTCTGCTCTAATCTTTATGATTTCTCTTCTGCTGGCTTTAGGCTTTATTTGATGCTTCTTTGTAGCTCCTTTAGGTGTAAGGTTAGATTATGCGTTTGAGACTTTTTTTACTTCAGGTAGGCCTGAATTACTATATACTTCTCTCTTAGTATTGCTTTTGCTTCATCCGAAAGCTTTTGACCTGTAATGCACGCACTTTCATTTGCTACCATGTCTTTTTTAAATTTATTCTTTAATTTCTTGGTTAACCCTTTCATTGTTTAGTGTATGTTCTTTTACCTCCATGTATTTGTCATTTTTCCAATTTTTTCTTGTAGTGGACTTTAAGTTTTGTAGCATTGCAGTATGATAACATGTGTGATATGATCTCAATATTTTTGTACTTTATGAAGCCTGATTTGTGACCAGGTATATGATCTATTCTAGAGAATGTTCCATGTGCACTGGAAAAGAATGTGTTTTCTGCTGCTTTAGGATGAAATATTCTGAATATGTCTGTTAAGTCCATCTGGTCCAGGGTGTCATTCAAAGCCATCATTTCCTTGCTGATTTTCTGTTTTAATGATGTTTGTTGCTGTAAGTGGAGTGTTAAAGTCCCCTGCTATTATTGTATTATTATGAATGCATTTCTTTATGTTTGTTATTAACTGATTTATATATTTGGGTGCTACTAAGTAGGGGAATAAATATTCACAACTGTTAGATCTTGTTGAATAGACCGCTTTATTATTATATAGTGCCCATCATCTTCTCTTGTTACAATCTTCAGTTTAAATTTTAGTTTGTCTGATATAAGTATGGCTACTCCAGCTGTCTTTTTTTTAGTGTTTATTTTAGAGAGAGAGATTGAGAGAGAGAGAGAGCATGAGCAGGGGAGGGGAAAAGAAGGAGACACAGAATCTGAAGCAGGCTCCAGGCTCTGGGCTATTAGCACATAGCCCAACACAGGGCTTGGACCCATGAGCTGTGAGATCATGACCTAAGCTGAATTCAGATGCTTAACTGACTGAGACAACAGGGAGCCCCTACTCAGGCTTTCTTTTGATGTCCATTAGCATGATAGATGGTTCTCCATCCCCTCACTTTCAATCTGCAGGTATCTTTAAGTCTAAAAATTAATCTCTTGTAGGCAACATATAGATGGCTCTTGTTTTTGTTTTTGTTTTTTTTAATCCAGTCTGATACCCTATGTCTTTGGATTGGAAGCATTTACTTCATTCACATTTAGAGTGATTATTGATAGATATGAATTTAGTGCCACACTCTGTTACCCATAAATTTGTTGTTTCTTGGAGATATTCTCTGTTCCTTTTTTAGTCTTTGATACTTTGCTCTTTCTTTTCCAAAGAGTCCTCTATAATATTTACTGCAGGACTTGTACAGTGGTCATGAACTCCTTTAGTTTTTGTTCATCTGGAAAGCTCTTTATGTATCCTTCTATTCTGAATGACAGCTTTTTTGAATAAAGTAATTTGGGCTGTGTATGTTTCCTTTTCAGCACATTTAATATATCATGCCTCTTCCTTCTCTCCTGCCCAGTTACTGTGGAGATATCTGCTACTAACCTGATCTGTCTTTCCTTGTTGGTTAAGAGATTTCTTTTCCCTTACTTCTTTCAGGATTCTTTCCTTACCTCTGTATTTTGCCAATTGAACTACAATATGTCTTGGCGTTGGCCCACTTTGGTCGATTTTGATGGGAGTTTTCTGTGTCTCTTGGATTTGTATGTCTGTTCCTTTACCCAAATTAGGGAAGTTTTCAACTCTAATTTATGCAAATATACCCTTTTCTGTCTCTTCTTCCGGGACTTCTCTGACATGAATGTTATTATGCTTTATGGAGTCACTGAGTTCCTTAAGTCTGTGTATGATCTAATACTTTTCTTTCCCTCTTCAGCTTCATTATTTTCCATAATTTTAGCTTCTATATCACTCATTCATTCCTCTACTTCCTCCATCCTTGCGGTCATTACACCAGTCAGTTTTGCATCTCACTTATAACATTTTTTATTCTGACCTGACTAGTTTTTAGGTCTTTTATCTCTGTGGTAAGGGTCTCTCTGGTTTTGTCTATGCTTTTCAAAGGCCTGGCTAGAATCCTTATGATTGTATTAAATTCTTATTCAGGCATATTACTTGTATCTATTTTGATTGGCTCCCTGGCTGTGATATCTTCTTGTTCTTTCTTTTGGATTGAATCCTCCATCTTGGCATTTTGTCTAGGTCTTGGTCTTTTGTGTGTTAGGAAAGCTTGTACCTGGTCCTATTTCCACTAAAGCTGAAGTTTTGCAGCACTCTTAGGTCAGTATACGTGGTACATGTGGGGGTTTGTGCTGGTAATCAGGTTGCTGCTGGTCCTCTGGCTCTCAATTAGACTTGTCTCATTAAAAAAGTCAGAGTATATTGGGGCGGGGGCTTGGTATAAGCAGATCAAGTCTCCAATGCGTGCTGTGTCACTCACTTAAGTCCATATGTGCTGATGAGGGATGAAAATGGTATAGGCCTGCTCTGTCCCCTGAAGAGGGGAATTCAAACCCACACTATCAGGAAGCCCCCACAGTAGAGCAAACAATGTACCCTCTTGTGTCTCAGGGTTCTGTAAAATCCCTGGCTTCACCTTGTCTGTGTCCAGGCCATCTGTCCACCTGGAAGTGCAGTGTTCTTGTTTTACCTCAGGTACACGGGTTTCAAAACTCCAAATTTTAGGAAATCAGCACAATGGGGACTTGCCTTGATCCTCTGGAAGAGCATCTTGCTGTGCTGTTGTTGGTACCAGTGTGTCCCAGAAATAGTAGGAGCATGTCCACGCAGGGGCTTGGATTTTATGGTAAAGTACAGAAAAAGCCTGGTTAGCTGCCCTCAGCAGGCATCTCTGCTTATATGCTAATAAATGGGGCATCTCAATGGTACAACAGCTTCTTGTGCCCAGAGAGACAGGGCTACCTCTCCTAAATGTGCTCTAAGAAGCGGCACCACTTCTCCCAGCTCGACCCGGGGTATCCTCAGAGCATGTTATCTATTCCTGGGCTTCTGTGCTCTTTCTCCACAGGAGCACCTCTCTGGACACCAGGCTTGACACTGGAGATGGTGCAGGCTTCTAAAACCTAAGACTTTCAGCTCTGCTGCTTAACCAACCTCTCTTGTTTTCCCAGTCATGGTTTCAGGAAAGTGTTTTTCTTGTGTAATCTCCTGTACACAATTTTCTCTTTCTCTCTGTCTCTGTTTCCATGTCTCTCTCTCTCTCTCTCTCTCTCTCTCTCCCTCTCTCCTCCCCCCCTCCCCTTCTCTCCCCCTCTCTCCTTTCTCTGTGATCAGGGATCCTTCCCGACTGCAGCACCTGTGATTCTTTTCTCCCCCAAATCACATCACTACACCTCCTACTTTCTGCAGTGTGGTCTTTTTTCTCCCTCTAGTTGTGCAATTTGTTTTCTCAGTCCTCAGACCAATTTCCTATGTGTTCTGGATGATTTATAATTATCTAGCTAATTTCAAGGGACAAGGAAAGCATGAGGTCCTCCTCCTCCTACTGCCATCTTAACTCCTCCAAGTTCTCTAGAATCATGCTTTTTATATAAACCTAACTCATTTTCTTTTTGAAGGACTGAAAAGTTTGTATGAAAATTTTCACATCAAGTCTCTTCCAAAATCAAGATTCTGTTTGTGTTTAATATTAGTTAGATGTAAATCTGATTATTTTATTAAAGTTACACAAATGTGTGAGTCTGGTTTAATCTACCTTGGGTCTGTATTCACGTTTCAAAGTAGTGGTTTTACTGAAATATGGGGAGTGGAGATGATAGGCATAAGGATTGCAGCTCATAATTTCTCCTGATTTGTCTCTTAAATATTTCACTTATCAGAAAAGTATGTGGAATATGCATATTGTTTCACAGTTTGCAAGTAAATATCATTCCTTTAATAGGCCTCTCATTGATGTCCTAGTAACTTTAATCCCAGGGAGTCTTCACTTGGAGTTAAGGCACTGTGTAATAATAAACTAATAACAATTAAAATCTAAGTAATATAAGGATAGACATTTGCATTTTCTTAGCTATGGTTATAATGTGCTTCCATCATTATTTCACTTATAACTGTGAACAATTTAAAAATATATGTATTTTTAACATAGCTGACCTGAGAAAACAATAAGCAAAAGCAATGAAATACTCTCTAAGCTTTCTTAGAAGGACTTTTCAGAATCTAGTCACTATTTAAAGTTTAACTTGGGTCTTAAGTTCTCAAATCAAGACCAAAACTGAAAGGAAATCAAATCCATACTTCATTGAAAAAATATCAACAAATAACAGGACTTTTAGGAAAACTTTTAGATGCATAAAGTGAATGATAGTAATTTTTCCCTTTGAATCAATACAAAATCTGACAATAAAAATTTATTACTCCATTTGGAAATGCAGAAATCTGGGTTTTATTTTCAAATAAGATTATTTTAATTTCAGAAAGCTAAAATACATATAAAGTTAGCTAGCTTGTAATCTAAAAATATTTATGAATAAATTGTCATCCTTCATTAAAATAAATTTTATTAGTAGTCCCACAATTGTATCCAAGATTTTTTAATTTTAAAAAATTTCAAAAAGTATTAAATTAAAACCCCTTAAAATTTCCAAGGTATACGTCACTAAAAACAATTGGTACTTTTGATATTCCATAAATAACAAGGATCTAAATATTTGAATTGATTTTTTATCATAGTATCTGGCTGTTAATACTGCTACATGATATTGGCCCCATCAATTAACATTTGGCACATTTGGTAACCTTCAAATATCGTAATGACCTGGAACATTCTATACGTTTTGGGGTACATTGGGCCATCTGTTTCCACACACTGATCTTGGGTTGGCCTTATTATAATCTAAATTTTTGAAAGTCGCTTTCTATGTGTTTAGAATTTTCCTCCGAGCTCTTAAGATTTCTTTTTGGTGTCCTCTGCCAGCTGCTTATTATCTATTATCTATTTATTTCATAAATATCTATATTCTGCTAAGTTTGATTCTGGGTCATTGTCTTCTAATTCTACATGGACTTCTTGGATCATATAACCCTTTCCAATGGATTCAGTTTCCTTCTATGTGCTAAAAATTTTCAAATTTCCATTTCTACTGTATAATTGTTTCCTGAGTCCTGGACTCCAGATCCTTATGTCTTACTGCCACCTAAGCACATACGCTGTGGGATTACACAGGAAGATGTCTAAAATACCATCTTTATTATCCTGTTTTCTCAACCTCTATACTCTTTTCTTAGAAATGTGAATTGATTCGCATGAAACCAAAGCCACTAGTCTTGCTGTCATCCTTGACCACTTATTTCCCGCCCCCGTACCTAGTATTTAGCAGTGTTTACCAAGTACAGTATTCCAAAATGTGGAGTTACTTTGAGAAGTACTGCCACTGCCATCATCCATATTCTGTGCCTATCCTTTCGCAAAAATGTGATGGGAGAAAAACATGAAGCCACACTAATAATTCTTATTTTAATTTCTTGCCTACAAACATCAAGTGGACCCTTTAAACTGCAACAGACATACAGAAAGTTGCTAGTGCACTCTACCCCTCTCCTGCATGATCGTTTTATACTTCCTCCTCTCCATTCAAACCACTTTAGCTGTTTAACCATTGTCACTCACCAATTGCTTTTCTTTCTACTCCACTGAAAAAAAAATAGAAGTCATAAGAAATTTAGACTCTAATAACTACACCTAATTACCAACATAGGCAACCGTGCTCTCTGCCTTACAGCCCTTGACTGTACATGCAATTACCATTCTCCAATGGAAAAATATATATCTCAACTTGTACATAAGAGTCAGTTTTCTCTCACTTAAGGGCAATGCTTTAGGACTTGTTCCTTTTCTTTAATACAATATGAAATTTTCACTTTCTACCATATCTTTTTCATAAGCACACCAGCATATATAAGCTCTCGATAACATTCTCCTGTCAGTTACTGTGCTGTTTTTGGCTCTTTTTCTCAAGTGATTTTCTTCAAGTGATTTTTTTTTTTATATATATTGTTTCTCTAATTCCTCTCATCTCATGCTCTCAAACCTAATTTATTCATCAATCTACAGAGATTGTTGAGGTCAACAATTATCTCTATTTTGGAAAATCAAATAGTAAATTATCACAGATGGTTTGAACTATAGGCAGCACTTAAAATAGTTAGGCATTCCCTCCTCTTTCATCCATTTTTCTACTTGGCTTCACTTTGTCTAACTGTTCACTCTACCTCCACTTTCTTTATGGATTCCCCCCTTTACCTAGATATATTTCATTTTTATGTGTTTCCTACAAATATATTTTTCTGAGATGATAATATCATTTTCATGAAGTATCCTGTGAATATGTGTATAATTAATGGGTCAAAAGTAACAGTCATTTATTGAATGAAAACATGCCGAGATTTATGAGTTAAAAAACTAAATGTTATCTTAGAAAAGGAATTTCTATGACTTTCTGTCATTTCCCTAAATAAAAAGTTAATTTTGTAACATTATAATCATGGAGTTACTCATATTTGTTCCATTAACACATCAAAGTCATTCAATCAAATGCCAGAACTATTTCCAGTATAACCTGTGTTGAATTGATAAATTAGGGCTTGAATGCTTTGCTTTTTAATATCAAATCAATGACTTTTCCCATGCTTCATCAACAATAAAATAATGTTCTCAAAACATTATATGAGTGGGAAATATATTTGCCTTTTACCCACTCATAACATGCTTTGTCTGTATGACACTGGACATCATTTACTGGTATTTATATAATTCACTTAAAAATACATTCTATCTTAACATCCATATTTAAAAATGAAACAGGAAACTTAGTCAAGTCTTGACTATTTATAAAATATTTCAGTGATATGATCCATCCATGAAAATTAAAAGTCATTGGTTGGCAACTGTGTTCAGCAATTTACTACCAAAATGCTGGAACATTCTGTGCAGTGGAATTCCATGTGTCAAATTTAGTCATAACTTCCCATTAGTCAGGAACACCTCCCATGGTGAAATAGTCTCCATTTTGAAAAATTCTTAAGGGAAATGTTGAAAAATATTTCAGTTATCTTGGCATAGTATCATTTCTACAGGCTAACAACCTTCTGAAGAAAAATCCTATTAAGATCTTTGACTGCCTTTTTATATTCTTTACTTGTAGGATTTACAAGTTTTATATCTGAAGTCTCCAGATATTTCTCATACAATGCAGAAATCTAATATTTTCTGAGGTTTTGTAGCAACACTCCAGTAACTAGATTCCTGTAGATAAGTGGGGATTCAACAGACTGTACCTCACACACCTCAGAGGGTCAGGCCTGGCATGAACAGCCTCTAGAACAGGCTCTAGAACAGCCTGCTATCCCACCTCCTTCCTGCCTTTTAAAGGTGACTACTGGCAGAGAAACCTTAGATATTCATAATCTTTAAACACTGAGGTACCTTATGTCTCAGTATTTCTCAATTCTCGTGGTAGATCTCAACCAGCCCCATATCTTTAATATGTGTGCTGCCAGACTCCTAAATTTATATCCTTTGCCAAGATATCTCTCTTGAAGTTCATACTCATGTCAAACTGACTACTTGACATCTCTTCTAGAATGTGAAATGAAGATTTAAATTGATCATATCTAAACATACTCCACATGGCCCCTTACCTCCATTGGGATCTATCGTTTCCAACTGCACAGGAAAATAGAGCCATCCTGAACTACTCTTTTCCAAACCACTTACCCAGTACATCAGAAATATTTATTGTCCCTAACTTCAAAATAGATGCATTATCTGATCACTGTATACTACCTTAATTGTTGTCACCCCAGTCTACTCTGGGGATCCTGTACTAGTTTCTTAACAGATCTTCCCGCTATTACATCTGTCCTCTCAGTTTCTTCACAAAATAGTAGGGTGTTGTTTTGTTTGTTTGCTTTGTTTTTTGTTTTATTTGCTTTTTTTATAATAAAAGTTTGTCAGTCCATTGCTCAAAACTGCAATGATTCTTTTTTTTTTTTTTTTCCACTGAGACTAAAAGCCAAAGTCCATAGAGTGGCCTATGGGCTCATACTGTCTGCTTCAACCATAGACCTTCTAGTCTCTCCTTTCACTCAGTCATTGCAGCCTCCTATCTTGCTTGCTCTTCCTTGAGCACTTTAGGCAAACTCTCACCTTATAGCCTTGCTCTAGCTGTTTGTTCTTATTCTTTTGATAATGCTTGTGTCTTTACAACAGAATATGCAATTTATCAGTTAATTTTATCTCTGAAAATTCCTGAAGAAATGGATGGCAAACCTTCTCACCTAGCTAATATGTAAGATTTGCACTTTTTGAATATTGGGTCCATACTAGTTTCTTATCCAGCAGATATAATTAATTATCTCTTGGTTGATTAGCTTTTCATTATATTACTTAAAATATAGTCTCAAGATTCAGAAATCATTTAAAGTAGACTGATATAAAATGGGACATGTATTCTTCTAATCATTAAAAGCTATTGTTTGAGTAATGTTTCTTCCATTTCATTTATTACTAAACAACTCTGTTACTCTCAGTGTTAGCGTTATGCACTTTAATCAGTAACTTTATCTTTTTGGGTCTTACTAAGAACATTTAAAGAAGCCCATATGAGAAAATAATTTGAAATATTTACATTTACACCAGAAATGTATTAATCCAAAAATATTTATAAAAACTCAATATTTCATATCAATGCCTTGAATAATTTTTTATGAAAGTGACTTTATTTTTATTAATTTTTTTTTTAATTATTGAGGGAGAGAGAGACAGAGAGACAGGGAGAGAGAATGAGTGAGAGAGAAGCAGAGAGAGAGGGAGACACAGAATCTGAAGCAGGCTCCAAGCTCCAGCTGTCTGTCAGCACAGAGCCCGTCAGGGGCCGTGAGATCAAGACCTGAGCCGAAGTTGGACGTTCAACCAACTGAGCCACCCAGGCGCCCCGAAAGTGACTTTATTTTCTTAGAAAACTGAATAATGATACCAAGGAAAGGAATGGCTCATATACTTTACTATGCAACTATTCTCGGGAAACATGTCATCCTATCACAAAACACATTGAAGAGCTTTTAATATTTACATTTTTCTTAAAATAATTCTCCACTTATTTTTGTTCACCCAGAATACATTTTAACTTATTTAGCATGTGAATAGTTAATAATAGTAGTATTACCTTGTATAACTTATCTCTTAGGTGAGTGACTGTATTTATACAAGTAAGATATAGCATTACTTGGTGTTTCTCTCAGCTCTTACCCTCTTCAGAGTCCTTTTATTAATCCAATTTCAAAGTAAAATACTCTATTGTAATTGAATTTTTTATATACAGACTTTTAGATGGCATTGCTTTATCACTCAGGATGAAGGGATATTTTAAAATGTATAAAAAAAAGGTAAGCCTATGTGGGGGGGGCAAGGGGGGATTGCAGAGAAAACAGTTACAAGTTAGTACAAGTCAGCACAAAGTGCTCCTTTTTTTCTCTCTCTCAAGTAATGTAACTTAAAATTTTGAGAAAATAAAATCTGATAAATAAAATATGAGAAAATAAATTCTTTAAGATTTTCATGAGGAGGGGAGCCTGGGTGGCTCAGTCGGTTAAGCGTCCTACTTCAGCTCAGGTCGTGATCTCACAGTTTGTGAGTTCGAGCCCCGCATAGGGCTCTGTGCTGACAGCTCGGAGCCTGGAGCGTGCTTAGGATTCTGTGTCTCATTCTCTCTCTGCCCCCTACCCTTGTGCTCTGCCTCTGTCTCTCAAAAATAAATAAAAATGTAAAAAAAAAATAATTTAAAAAAAAGATTTTCATGAGGAAAATGTTCTCAGTTCTTTTTTTTTTTTTTTTCCTACCATAAGCTAAACCTTCTCTTGATATATTAGAGGGAGAGAAGAGATTTATCACTAAGGACTTTTAAATATAATTTATATTGCTTTTTAAAGGAACAGTACTAAGTTAAATTACAAAATAGAAGTAGAAGATTATTTTCTTTATACTCTTCCCCTGTATGGAAAAATATTTATGAAGACCTCACCATTCTTTTACATATATATTTAAATTTACAGTATATCAGAACATTATAAGTGAAATATCTACATAGTGTCGTAAATCACAGGAGAAGGATTTATTTGAGTTAAAATATCATATCCTCAAAATGACCTTCCTCACTCACTAGCTTGCTTAAACCCGTACCTGTTGGTACATTAAAGGTTTTTATTGGCTCTCTTTTCTTGCTATTTTATATATTTTTGGTTTCCTTTATAACCAGCAGCTCCTCAGTAACTCTCTAAGGCTTTACTTTCTTTCTGATCCTTAATAGGAACAAAAATTACCATATTTTATCCCTTTGTTAATTTTTTTTATTACTCTCTACTAGATTTTGAGCTCCAAAGGGTACTCCCTTGTTTGTCTTAACAAAAAACTCTCTCCATGACCAAACTGTAGTCAGTGTCTTCTGAGTGTGCTTTTTGACTAGACCTAATCTTGAGAATTTGCCTTCACCTATATCCTCCAGTTTTAGTAAGAATTACGCTAGGTCAGCCTAGCAAGAATCCCCCACCTTGATATCTTACCACTATTCTAATAGTCTTAAATAAATTCTATGTTATAATTCTAACAAGAGTTAGAATAATTTTTCTCTTTAACAACCTTCTGTATCATTTTATCCTTAGCATCTATAATAGCCTCGGGTATGCAGGAAGACACAGTATATATTTCTTAAAGGAATGAATGATTCCACGATTAATAGTGATATCACTATTAATTATACTTTTGTATAATTAAGTGTACAAGAAAGTTAAAGTTTATACGTTTATGTGTAATATATAACACACTGAAGAGACTCATACTTGTAAGATGGTATAAAAGACACCAGAGGCTCTGGCTCAGGCCCAGTTTCATGAGATTGACTCATGATAGGGTCACTGATTAGTTGCATGACTTTAGATAAGTCATCAATCTTGTGGAGGCTCAGTTTCCTCAGTTGTAGCATATGGTTAATAAAAATACCTGAAGAAGGGGTGCCTGGGTGGCTTAGTTGGTTAAGCAACTCTTGATTTCAGCTTAGGTCATGATCTCATCGTTCATGAGTTTGATCCCCACTTCAGGATTTGTACTTTCAGCACAAAGCCTGCTTGGGATTCTTTCTCTGTCTCTCTCCAGCTCTCTCCCACTTGTGCATGCTCACTCTCTCTCTCTCTCTATGTCTCAAAATAAATATTATTTTTTTTTTAATTTTAAAAAGCCCCTGAGTAATGGAGTTATTAAGGCAATAATGAGTTAATACATTTGAATTCTTAAACAATAACAATAAAATATGCAGTCAATAAACAGTGGCTCTCATTAAAGACTGTACTAGCATTAGTAATACCACTGACTCAGTATGTATTGTACACATTAAAGGGACTATCCCATTATACCTATTTTAAGAGATTTAGTCTGGAAAAAAAAGAAAGCGCCATCTATTCACTTGAAGTGTTGTTACATTACAGGTTTTTATTTGCTCTCTTTTCTTGCTATTTTATATACTTTTTGCTTCCATTATAACCAAAATTTCAAGACCTCATCATTCTGTGACTATAGAACCTTAAACCTGGGTGAACACAACAACCCCCTTTTTCATGCTCAATCATGTTTCACATTGTAGTCAGTAATCATGATTTTCCCCCAGTTTTATTGAGATATAACTGACATAGAACACTATAGCAGTGTAAGGTGTTTAATCTAACCAGTTTAATTTAGCATAACACTGGCTTATGTTATAAAGAGATTTTAGCCATTAGTTTAGTTAGTATAAATCATCTCCTATAGATACATAAAATATTTTTTTTTCTTTGTGATGAGGACTCAGGATTTACCCTAACAACTTTCACATCTACTATACAGCAATGTTAACCATAGTCATTGTGTTATACATTACATCCCTAGTACTTATTTATCCTTTAAATGAAGTTTTGTACCTTTTTATCACCTTCCTCCAATTCCTTCTCTCCCAAACCTTATGCCTCAGGTAAACACAAATCTGATCTTTTTTATGAGTTCAGGTTTTGTTTTGTTTTGTTTTTTAATCTACATATAAGTGAAATGACAAAGTATTTGTCTTTCTCTTACTTCACTTAGCATGCCTTCAAGGTCCATCTATGTCACAAATGTGCCTCTTTTAATGGCTGAATAATATCCCATTTTATGTAAATACAGCTTAATTTAGTCATCTGTTGATAGACTCTTAGGTTGCTTCCATGTTTTGACTATTCTAAATAATGCTGCTATAAACATGGGGACAGAAACAGCTCTAGAAATATTCCCAGATGTGGAATTGCTGTGTCAGATGGTAGTTCTACTTTTAATATTTTGAGAATTTTCCACATATATTTCCATAGTGACTATACCATATTATAATTCCACTAACAGTGCACAAGAATAACATTTTCTTCACATCCTTACCACTATTTATTTTTTGCCTTTTTGATGATAACCATTTTTAAAAAGCATAAGGTAACATCTCATTGTGGTTGATTTGCATTTCTTTCATAACTAGTAATGTTGAGCATCTTATACACTTGTGGGAATTTCATATATCTCCTTTGAAAAATGTCTATTCAGGTCCTTTGCCTATTTTTTTAATTGGATTGTTTGGGGTTTTTTGTTTGTTTGTTTGCTTGGATATTGAGTTGTATGAGTTATTTATATATTTTTGACATTAACCCCTTTTCAGATATAAAGTTCGAAAATACTTTTCTTATTCTATAGGTGGCCTTTCCACTTTGTTGATTTTTTTTTTTCTGTGTAGTCCCACTTGTAGTCATGCTATTTTTTTAAATTTATTGCTTGTGTTTTAGGTGTCATATCAAAAAAAAAATCATTGCCAAGACCCATGTTAAGGAGATTTTTTATTAGGTTTTTATCTAGGAATTTCATGGTTTCAGGTCTTAAATTTAAGTTTTTAATCCATTTTAAGTTAATTTTTCTGAGGTGTAAGATGTGGGTCTATTTTCATTCTTTTTCTTGTGAATATCCAATTTTTCAAGCACTGTTTATTGAAGAAACAATCTTTATGCCATTGAGTATTCTTAGCTCACTTGTCAACTACTAGTTGACCAAATGTACGTGAGTTAATTTCTGTGGTCTCAATTCTGTTTCATTGATCCATTTTGTTGCCTTTATGTGAGGACCATATTGTTTTGAATACTATAGTGCAATAGTAGCTTGAAAAGCAGGAAGTGTAATACCTTCTGCTTTGTTTTCCTTAGGATTCCTTTGGCAATTCAAGGTCTTTTGTGGTTCCATATAAATTTTTAGGATTGTTTTCTCTACTTTTGTAAAAAAAATGTTTTGGAACCTTGATAGGGATTGCATTGAATCTAGAGATGGCTTTGGGTAGTATTAACATTTAATAACACAGACTCTTCCCCTCCATGAACATGGGGTAACTTTCCATTTATTTGTGTCTTCTTTGACATATTTCATTAGTGTTTTGTAGTTTTCAGAGTAAAAAAATTTCACCTCCTTGGTTAAGTTTATTCCTAAGTACTTTATTGTTTTTGATGCTACTGTAAATGGTATTATTTTATTTGTACATAAATGCTACTTATTTCTGTATGTTAACTTTTTACCTTGTAACTTCACTAATTTAATTGATTAGGTCTAACAGTTTTTGGTGTAGTCTTTAGGATTTTCTCTATATAAAATCATGTCATCTGCAAACAGATATTTTTATTTCTCCCTCTCCATTTCTGATGCCTTTTATCTGTTTTTTGCCTGATTGCTCTGAGAAGGACTTCCAATACTATGTCGAAACAAATGGTGAGAAGTGGGCACCCTTGTCTTATTCCTGATCTTAGAAGAAAAGTTTTCAACCTTTTATCATTGAATAGTATATATTGGCTTGTCCTATATAGCCTTTATTATGTTAAGTTCCTTCTGTTCATAATTTTTTTTTTATTATAAATGAATGTTGAATTTTGTCAAATACTTTTCCTGTGTACATTGAGATATCCTGTTTTATTTTCCTTTTTATTAATGTGATGTACTATATTAATTCATATATTGAACTATCCTTTCATCCCAGGTATAAATACCACTTGATCATGGTGAGTGATTCTTTTAATGTGCTGAATTAAGTTTGCTAGTATTTTGAGAACTGCATATATTCATCAGATATATTGACCTTTCTTTTCTGATAGTGTCCTTTACTTGTTTTGATATTAGGACAATGCTGGCCTCACAAAGTGAATTTGGGAGTTTTTCTCCTTTTTGATTTCTTGGAAGAGTTTGTGAAATATTGGTATTAATCCTTCTTTAAATGTTCAGTAAAATTAATCAGTGAAGCCATCTGTAGCGGGCTTTTCTTCATTGGAAGATTTTTGATTATGGATTGAATCTCCTTACTAGTAATTGGTCTATTTGAACCTTCTTGATTCAGTTTTAGTAAATTGTATGTTTCTAAGAACTTTTTCACCTCTTCTACATTATAGTTTATTGGAGTATAGTTGTTTATAGTAGTCTGTTCTAATCCTTTGTATTTCTGTGGTATCAATTGTAATGTTCCCTATTTCATTTATAATTTTATTGATATGGCTCCTCTTTTCTTCTTTAGTCTAGGTACAGTTTTGTCAATTTTGTTGCCTTTAAGAACCAGCTCTAAGTTTGGTTAATTTTTTTATTGTTTTCTTATTCTCTGTTTTATTTACTTCTGCTCTAATCTTTCTTATTCCCCTCCTTCTGCTAACCTTTGGCTCAGTTTATTCTTTTTCTAGTTCCTTAAAGGGTAGAGTTAGGTTATTTATTTGGGATCTTTCTGCTTTTTAATGTAGGTGTTTATTACTATGAATCTCCCCTTTGATTTTTGCTGTCTCAATATACTTCTTTAATTTTTCCTTTAATTTCTTCCTTGACACATAGGTTGTTTTGCAGAGTGCTTAGCATTCATGAATTTTCCAGTTCCCTCTTGCTATTTTTAGTTTCATACTGTTGTGGTGAGAACTGACACTTCATATAATCTCAGTCTTCTTGAATTTATTGACTTGTTTTGTGGCCTAACAAATGTTTTGTCCTAGAAAATGTTTCATGTGCACTTTAGAAGAATTTTTATTTTGGTTTTGTCAGATAGAATGTTCTGTATATGTGTGTTTAGTCCATTTAAGTCATTTGTGTTGTTCAAATCTCCTATTTCTTTGAATGTCTGGATGAGCTCTATCCAGAGAGTGAAATATTAGAGTTCCCAACTATTGTATTACTTAGTATTGTATTGTTTAGGTCTCCTTTTAGTTTCATTATTTTTTGCTTTATATATTTAGGTGTTCCAATGTTGGGCATAAAATTATATAAAATTGGTAAATCTTGGTGTATTGATCCCTTTGTCATAATATAATAAGATTCTTTGTTTCTTTTCACCAGTTTTAATTTAAAGTCTATTGTATCTAAGTTAAGTATAACTATATTTTTTTATCATTTTCTTGAAATGGATATTTCATCCCTTCACTCTGTTTATTTGTGTCTCTAAGGCTTATCTGAGTCTCTTATAGGTAGCAGATTGTTGGATCTCATTTTGTGTCTATTTATCCATTCTGTGTCTTTTGGAGAATTTAGTTCATATATGTTTGAAGTAATTGATACTTAAGGACTTACTATTGCTATTTTTATCATTGTTTTCTGGTTGTTTGTAGATCTATTGTTCCTTATTTCTAACCCTCTCTTTTATTTGTGTTTTGATGTATGTTAGTATCATTATGCTCTGACTTCTTTATCATGTCCTTTTAGAAATTACTACAGGTTTTTCCATGTGGTTACCACGAGGCTTACATAAAATATCTTAAACTTATAACACTCTATTTTATTTTATTATTTAGATTTTTTTTAACATTTATTAATTTTTGAGAGACAGAGCACGATCAGAGGCAGGGGAGGGCAGAGAGAGGGAGACACAGAATTGGAAGTAACCTTCAGGCTCTGAGTTGTCAGCACAGAGCCCATGTGGGGCTCAAACCCGTGAACCCATGAGATCATAACTTGAGCCGAAGTCAGACACTTACACAACTGAGACACCCAGGTGTCCCTGTAACACTCTATTTTAAAATAATAACTAAATTTAATAGAATTCCTAAGCTTTACACTTCTCCTTCTCACATTATAAGTTATTGATGTTACCATTTACAATGTTGGTTTATGCAACTAATAACAGATTATTATAGTTATGGATATTTTACATTTGTTTTTTAACTCTAAAACTAGAGTTGTAAAAGAATTATGTACCACCATTACCATATTACAGAATCTAGCTTTGGCTACATATTTATCATTACTAATAACATTTGTGTTACCTTTTTTTTTAATGATAATTAGCAACCTTTTGTTTCTACCCAAAGAAGTTCCTGTAGCATATCCTATAAGACTGGTCTAGTGGCAGTTAACTTTCTAAGTTTTTGTTTATTTGGGAGAGTACCTTCATTTTTGAAGGGTAGTTTCATCAAGTGTAGTATTTTTTGCTTGAAATTTCTTTCTTTTAATATTTTAGATATGTCAATCCCATTTTCTCCTGGTGTAAAGTTTCTGTTAAGAAATCTGACTGTCCTGTGGGGGTCCCCTTGCATATAAATTCTCTTCTTCCACCGCTCTTAAAAATTCTGTCTTTGACTTTTGACAATTTAATAATATTGCGTGTTGATGTAGTCTTATTCAGGATCAATCTATTTGGGGTCCTTTGGGCCTCTTGGATCTGGATGTCTGTTTCTTTGCCCTGGTCTGGGGAGTTTTCACCCATTATTGCTTTAAAGATACTTTGCATCTTTTTACTATTCCTCTTCTCCTTTTATAATTTCCATAATGTGAACATTGTTTCTTTTCACTGTGTCTCATAAGCACTATAGACTTTCCTCACTCTTTAGTTGTCATTTGCTCCTCTGACAGGATAATATCAAATGTCCCATCTTCCAGTTTGCTGCTTTATTATTCTACGTGGCTGAGGGTGCTTTTGAAGTTCTCTGTTGAACTCTTCAGTTGTGGTATTTTTCAGTTTTAGAATTTTCTTTTTATGCTATACCTTTGTTGAACTTCTGTTTTCCTAGTTTCACTCAGTTGTCGGTATGTTCTTGTAGTTCACTAAACTTGTTTAAGAGGATTATTCTGAATTCTTGGATGACTCATAGATCTTTACTTCTCTAGGGTCAGTTGTAGCCTTGTTAGTTTCCCATGCTGATATCGTATTCACTTGATTTTTTTGTGAACCTTGATTCCTCATCTTGGAACCTGTACATGTGAGTAATAGGGCTTCTCTTTCAGACCCTGCAGGTTTATTTTGGCAGACGGTTCATCATCAGTCAGCCCAGTTTGTATTTTTGCACATGTATGCTGGTAATGTCATTGGGCAGGTTGGGCTGGCTTTTAAGACCTATTTTTAAATGAGGCAACTGTTCAAGGTAACAGCTAAGTGTGGGGGGGAGGCAGGATTGTAAAACTGGCTGAGAACAGTTGGATAGGACTGCTAGCTCGGATCTCTGTCCAACTGAAGCAGTAGGATTGGTTCCATAGTTCCCTGGAGTCTCTGGTTCTGCTTACTAGATGATCAGGGCTGGGTACCATACTGAAGGATAGTTGGAGCTCAGAATTAGTTTTCCTTCTCTGACAGGGCAGCATGATGAGTGCTAGGGCCTGTCCAGCTCATTGTTTAAAGACCTGAATCAGGCAAGAGTGTGCACTGAATATCCTGGTTAGGTGAGGCCATCATTTTTGCTCTGCAGACAAAAGCAATGGGCTGTATTCTCTTTTCAAGTGCCAATCTAAACAGGGTTCTTGGATGGGTTATACGGCTTCCCCTGTGCTCTGGTAAAGTTTTCTGGTTGGGCAGGCTGAAGGCTGTATTCCACCATGAGTGGGGCTTCAAATTAGTTTTCCCTCCCTAGGTGGAATAAAAACTGCTCCAAGATCAGGAAGGCTTATTGTATGTGGTCTTGATTCAAGCTGACCTGTGCCTCAAGTTCCCTTGAAGAATAGGGCCACTGCTTTGTTTGGGGAGCAATTAAGTATGCCTATCCACCTTTCAGCATAAGAATTGCTGAGTTATGCAGCAGCTTCCAGGTGTTCTCTTCAGCTCTCCTTGTCAGATGAATCTCAGAGCTATGTTCCCCAGCTCAAGGGGTTAAGACTCCACTCTCCTGCCTGGGTAGGACTGTCAGAGCCCACTTCAGACAACTCCCAAATTTTTCAGAATAGGCTTTCTGGCTAGTAATTGCTAGGTGCTACACTCATGAAGTGAATGTCTAAATTAACTCCACTCACTCGAGGTGGAAGAGAAACCCTGTACACCTGCTATTGGCTCTACTCTGTCCACTCGGTGCTGAGTTATGCAGTTTCCAGGTGTTCTTGTAGTCCTTCCTGTAAAATGTAGCCGGGATCCATGGTCCACAGTAGGTGAAGCTATGTCTCAGTTTCTCTGCCTGGACAGACAACATTTCAGGAGCAGAAAAACTCCCCATTTGGGGACCCAAAAGAGGCAGCACTGTACCCTGTCAAATTCCCTGGTCAGACTGTGTTATCACCTTGGTTCCACAGATGTGCAAAGCCACTGGTTGGGACCACTACTTGGGCTTTGAAGATAGGAATTTGGTCTACCAAGATCCAAGTGAGGATTAATGGAAGCCCCTTTCCATTCTCCATCACAATCTTATTCCCAGTGGTTGAGCCCTACAGATTTTTACGTAATGTCCATCAGATTAGATCAGAGTAGGGGCTCCCACAGAGTGATCCATGATACTAAAGTAGGGCTGGATGTCACCCTTGGTTCTCATTCTTAATAGAGGAAATTTAAGTTCAGAGGAGATGTATGTGGTTCTGCACCCAGAGCAAATGTCCCCCCAGAGAAAGGCCAATACCAGCCTGGGGGAGGGACAATATGGTTAACACACAGTTGTTCCTCTTACCCTTCCAATGCAGCCTGTGTTGATCTCTACTAGTGCAGAGATTTGTTTCAGCCTCACATCCATGTTCTAGGATTCTCTCAGTTGTGCCTTGTCCATGAATAGTTGTGAGGGGGAGTGTGTTTAAGAATGACCTGTGTCATCATCTTAGTGACATCATTCTCCATGACTTTCTCATATGGTAGTTCATGGCAATGAAGTTTAATTTTTTTTTGAATTTATTCAATTTTGAGAGAAAGAGAGGGACAGAGCGCAAGCAGAGGAGGGGCAGAGAGAGGGAGACACAGAATCTGAAGCAGGCTCCAGGCTCTCACCTGTCAGCACAGAGACCAACACGGAGCTCAAACTCACAAGCCATGAGACATGACCAGAGCCGAAGTCAGACACTTAACTGACTGAGCCAACCAGGTGCCCCTTTAATGAAGTTTAAAAGTGCTTTGGTATATTAGGAAATAATTCAAATACATAGAATGTTTTCATAAATAATAAAAGAAAAATAATTGTGCCAATCCAGCTTAGTCTGCATATTACATGGCATACCATGCATTTATCAATGAGTGTGAGTTAATATATTCCAGGAATTGCACTATGTGATAGAAACACAGCAGTGAATGAGCCTCAGCTCAAACAGACATCTTCACTGAGCCAAGTATCTGAAATAGAATGATTTTTCAAACATTCTCTGACTTTTTATTTTGTCTCATTTGTATTCACAGATGTGATAACTAAGTATAAATACATTTAACTGTTTTTTTCTCACATACCAAACTCTACAGGCAGGGATTCAGGTTGTTTTATTCATTCATTCTTCCCACAGTTTAAATTGGATCCTAGAATTAACTCATTTAGAAATCATACTAAAATTATTACCAGATATTATTGATCGGAATGAAAAAATCACTTAGTGATTTAGTTATACAATACTACAAAATGAAGAATAGGTTTTAGAAATGAAAATAGGTGCAGGTTTAATTAAGATGTTAAATTGAAGAAATAAGTCATAATCAAAATTTAATCAAAGACTAAGTTATACTGTACTGTAATGTTTATTTCATTTTATTTTTTTAATTTTTAAAAATTTTTTTTTAATTACATCCAAATTAGTTACAATATAGTGAAACAATGATTTCAGGAGTAGATTCCTCAATGCTCCTTACCCATTTAGCCTATCCCCCCTCCCACAACCCCTCCTGTAACCCTCAGTTTGTTCTCCATATTTATGAGTCTCTTCTGTTTTGTCCCCTTCCCTGTTTTTATATTATTTTTGTTTCCCTTCCCTTATGTTCATCTGTTTTGTGTCTTAAAGTCCTCATATGAGTGAAGTCATATGATTTTTCTCTTTCTCTGACAAATTTCACTTGGCATAATACCCTCCAGTTCCATCCATTAGTTGCAAATGGCAAGATTTAATTCTTTTTGATTGCCGAGTAATACTCCATTGTATATATATACCACATCTTCTTTATCCATTCATCCATTGATGGACATTTGGGCTCTTTCCATACTTTGGCTATTGTTGATAGTGCTGCTATAAACATGGGGGTGCATGTGTCCCTTTGAAATAGCACACCTGTATCCCTTGGATAAATGCCTAGTAGTGCAATTGCTGGATCTTAGGGTAGTTCTATTTTTAGTTTTTTGAGGAACCTCCATACTGTTTTCCAGAGTGGCTGCACCAGCTTGCATTCCCACCAACAATGCAGAAGAGATCCTCTTTCTCCGCATCCTTGCCAACATCTGTTGCTTGAGTTGTTAATGTTAGCCATTCTGATAGTGTAAGGTGTAAGGTGGTATCTCATTGTGAATTTGATTTGTATTTCCCTGATGATGAGTGATGGTGAGAATTTTTTTCATGTGTTAGTTGGCCATCTGGATGTCTTCCTTGGAGAAGTGTCTATTCATGTATCTTGCCCATTTCTTCACTGGATTGTTTTTTGGGTGTTGAGTTTGATAAGTTCTTTATAGATTTTGGATACTAACCCTTTATCTGATATGTTATTTGCAAATATCTTCTCCCATTCTGTCAGTTGCTTTTAGTTTTGCTGATTGTTTTGTTTGCTCTGAAGAAGCTTTTGATTTTGATGAGGTCCCAGTAGTTCATTTATGCTTTTGTTTCCCTTGCCTCCAGAGACGTGTTCAGTAGGAAGTTGCTGCGGCCAAGATCAAAGAGGTTTTTGCCTGCTTTCTCCTCGAGGATTTTGATGGCTTCCTGTCTTACATTTAGGTCTTTCATCCATTTTGAGTTTATTTTTGGGTATGGTATAAGAAAGTGGTCCAGATTCATTCTTCTGCATGTCGCTGTCCAGTTTTCCCAGTACTACTTACTGAAGAGACTGTCTTTATTCCACTGGATATTCTTTCCTGCTTTGTCAAAGATTAGTTGGCCATACGTTTGTGGGTCCATTTCTGGGTTCTTTATTCTGTTCCATTGATCTGAGTGTCTGTTCTTGTGCCAGTACCATACTGTCTGGATGATTACAGCTTTCTAGTATAGCTTGAAGTCTGGGATTGTGATGCCTCCTGCTTTGGTTTTCTTTCTCAAGATTTCTTTGGCTATTCAGGGTCTTTTGTGGTTCCATACAAATTTTAGGATTATTTTTCTAGCTCTGTGAAGAATGCTGGTGTTATTTTGATAGAGATTGCATTGAATATGTTGATTGCTTTGGGTAGTATTGACATTTTAACAATATTTGTTCTTCCTATCCAGGAGCATGTAATATTTTTTCCATTTTTTTGTGTTTTCTTCAATTTCTTTCATAAGCTTTCTATAGTTTTCAGTGTATACAAAGTGTATATAACCTCTTTGGTTAGATTTCTTCCTAGGTATTTTGTGGTTTTTTGTGCAGCTGTAAATGGGATCGATTCCTTGATTTCTGTCGCTTCATTGTTGGTGTGTAGGAATGCAACAGATTTCTGTGCATTGATTTTATATCCTGAAACTTTGCTGAATTCATGAATCAATTCTTGCAGTTTTTTGGTGGAATCTTTTGGGTTTTCCATATAGAGTATCATGTCATCTGTGAAGAGTGAAAATTTGACCACCTCCTAGCCGATTTGGATGCTTTTTATATCTTTGTGTTGTCTGATTGTAGAGGCTAAGACTTCCAATACTATGTTGAATAATAGTGGTGAGAGTGGACATCCCTGTCTTGATCCTGACCTTAGAAGGAAAGCTGTCAGTTTTTCCCCATTGAGGATGATATTAGCATTGGGCCATTCATATATGGCTTTTATGATCTTGAGGTATTCTCCATCTATCCCTACTTTCTTGAGAGTTTTTATCGAGAAAGGATGCTGTATTTTGTCAAATGCTTTCTCTGCATCTACTGAGAGGATCATATGGTCTTGCCCTTTCTTTTACTGACGTGATGAATCATGTTAATTGTTTTGTGGGTATTGAACCATCCCTGCATCCCAGGTATGAATCCCATTTGGTTGTGGTGAATATTTTTTTTAATGTATTGTTAGATCCAGTTGGCTAATATCTTCTTGAGTATTTTTGCATCCATATTCATCAGGGAAATTGGTCTATAGTTCTCCTTGTTAGTGGGGTCTCTGTCTGGTTTTGGAATCAAAGTAACGCTGGCTTCATGGAAAAAGTTTGGAAGTTTTCCTTCCATTTCTATTTTTTGGAACAACTTCAGGAGAATAGGTGTTAACTCTTCCTTAAATGTTTGGTAGAATTCCCATGGAAAGCCATCTGGCCCTGGACTCTTGTTTTTTGTCAGATTTGTGATTACTAATTCGATTTTGCTTACTGGTTATGGGTCTGTTCAAATTTTCTATTTCTTCCTGTTTCAGTTTTGGTAGTGTATATGTTTCTAGGAATTTGTCCTTTTCTTCCAGATTGCCCATTTTATTGGCATATAATTGCTCATAATATTCTCTTATTGTTTTTACTTCTGTGTTGGTTGTGATCTCTCCTCTTTCATTCTTGATTTTATTTATCTGGGTCCTTTCTGTTTTCTTTTTGATCAAACTGACTAGTGGTTCATCAATTTTGTTAATTCTTTCAAAGAACCAGCTTCTGGTTTCATTGATCTGTTCTGGGTTTTTTTTGGTTTCAATAGCATTAATTTCTGCTCTAATCTTTATTATTTCCTGTCTTCCGCTGGTTTTGGGCTTTATTTGCTGTTCCTTTTCCAGCTCCTTAAGGTGTAAGGTTAGGTTGTGTATCTGAGATCCTTCTTCCTTCTTTAGGAAGGCCTGGAGTGCTATATACTTTCTTCTTATGACCGCCTTTGCTGCATCCCAGAGGTTTTGGGTTGTGGTGTTATCATTTTCATTGACTTCCATGTACTTTTTAATTTCCTCTTTAACTTCTTACTTAGCCCATTCATTCTTTAGTAGGATGTTCAAGTATTTATTACTTTTCCAAATTTTTTCTGGTGGTTGATTTCGAGTTTCATAGTGTTGTGGTCTGAACATATGCACGGTATGATCTCAATCTTTTTGTACTTACTTAGGGCTGATTTGTGTCCCAGTATATGGTCTATTCTGGAGAACGTTCCATGTGCACTGGAGAAGAATGTATATTCTGCTTCAGGATGAAATGTTCTGAATATATCTGTTAAGTCCATCTGGTCCAGTGTGTCATTCAAAGCAATTGTTTTCTTGGTGATTTTTTGATTAGATGATCTGTCCATTGCTGTGAGTGGGGTGTTGAAGTCTCCTACTATTATGGTATTACTATCGATGAGTTTCTTTATGTTTGTGATTAACTGATTTATATATTTGGGTGCTCTCACATTTGGTGCATAAATGTTTACAATTGTTAGGTCCTCTTGGTGGATATACCCTTTGATTATGATATAATGCCCTTCTGCATCTCTTGATACAGTCTTTATTTTAAAGTCTAGATTGTCTGGTATAAGTATGGCTACTCTGGCTTTCTTTTGTTGACCATTAGCATGATAGATGGTTCTCGATCCCCTTATTTTCAATCTGAATGTGTCTTTAGGTCTAAAGTGTGTATTCTACAAACAGCATATAGATAGATCTTGTTTTCTTATCCATTCTGTTACCCTATATCTTTTGATTGGAGCATTGAGTCCATTGATATTTAGAGTGAGTACTGAAAGATATGACTTTATTGCCATTATGATGCTTGTAGAGTTGGAGTTTCTGGTGGTGTTCTCTGGTGCTTTCTAATCTTTGTTACTTTTAGCATTTATTTATGTATTTATTTCTATATGTATATATAGAAATATTTTCATCTTTTCTCCCCTCAGAGAGTCCCCCTTAACATTTCTTGCAGGGCTGGTTTAGTGGTCACAAATGCCTTTAATTTTTGTTTGTTTGATAAACTTTTTATCTTTCCTTCTATTTTGAATGACAGTCTTGCTGGATAAAGAATTCTTGGCTGCATATTTTTCTGATTCAGCACACTGAATATATCCTGCCACTCTTTCCTGGCCTGCGAAGTTTCTGTGGATAGGTCTGCTGCAGACCTGATCTGTCTTCCCTTGTAGGTTAGGGACTTTTTTTCCCTTGCTGCTTTCATGATTCTCTTTGCCTGAGTAGTTTGTGAATTTGACTATGATATGCCTTGTTGATGGTCGGTTTTTGTTAAATCTAACGGGGAACCTCTGTGCTTCTTGGATTTTGATGTCTGTGTCTTTCCCCAGGTTAGGAAAGTTTTCCACTATGATTTGCTCACATAACCCTTCTACCCCTATTTCTTCTCAGATCCCTATGATTCTGATGTTGTTCCTTTTTAATGAGTCACTGATTTCTCTAATTCTTTTTTTTTTTTAATTTTTTTAATGTTTATTTTTGACAGAGAGAGATAGAGTGGGGGAGGCGCTGAGAGAGAGGTGGACACAGAATCTGAAGCAGGCTCCAGCCTCTAAGCTGTCAGCACAGAGCCCTATGCGGGGCTCGAACTCACAGACTGTGAGATCATGACCTGAGCTGAAGTCGGATGCTCAACCGACTAAGCCACCCAGGCGCCCCTACTGATTTCTCTAATCCTTAAGTCGTGCTCTTTTGCCTTAATCTCCCTCTTTTTTTCTTGCTTTATTATTCTCTATAATTTGTGCTCTATATCTCTGATTCTCTGTTCTGCCTCATCCATCTTTGCCGCCGCTGCATCCATCTGTGATTTCAGCTCAGTTACAGCATTTTTAACTTCTTTTATCTCTGCAGAAAGGGATTCTAATCTATTTTTGACTCCACCTAGAATTCTTATTATCGTGATTCTAAATTCTGGTCCAGACATCTTGGTTGTATCTGTGTTGGTTAAAAAGCTGGCTGTCATTTCTTCATGCTCTTGCTTTTGGGGTGAATTCCTGCTGAATTCTGTGGTTCATGTTGTGAAGATTGTTGTGTTAATCCTCCAATCAGTTTTCTAGGTGTGTAGGATGGTTTAGTGTTGGTCTGGCTGTATTTCATGGACGTGAGACACACAAAAAACTTCCATGTTGCTCCTCCATGTTTATTTCATTTTAAATTGTATAGTGCATATCTGCCATTTAAGGGAAAATAGGTATCACTTCATTTGTAATTTATATGTAATGAAACATCTTCCAAACTCCTTATTAGTCACTGTAGCATTTTTTTAAGGAGAATTTTTCGGTTAATTCAGTGTTCATGCTTAGTGTATTAAAATGTTTTACATTATCAACTATTCTTTTTATCACTAGCTTATAAGATAATTTTTCAGAGCCTTATTAAATTTCTCATCATGTATGTGACTTGTAGGTGCTAGTCTCGTTGTATCTTAGAAGACGCACAGAATGTGCATTTGAGAGCTAGGGCCTAGGTGTCTGATGCTGTCCCTGTTACACCTCCGGGATGAGGAAGGAAACATAGTGTAAGGGAAAAAAAGTGTTTCATTGGGAAACTCAAATAATCTGTTAGCTTCATGTTTCTGAAAAGAAATCAGCAAACCTCTCTCAGCTATAGTTTTCACATTGATAAAAGACTAATGGTCATTATCGATCTTTAAATTTTACTTTTTCTGAGTAGTACAAGATATCAGAGGAATTGCGAAATTACTCTTCCTTCCTTTGTATTTTGGCATTGATAAAAATAATTATTTTTTCCATAATAATTTTTTCCACTTTCTACCATTAGTAGATTTGAGACCAGATGCTTACACAATGTCTTTGAGAAAACTAGGATATTTGAGTATTAATATATTTTAAAACTTTGGTACTCAGGATAGAAATTTTGAGTTTGGAAGGATAGAACTCATGGGAATAATGATGAAATTACTACCAGAAGTTTGAAAATTATTTATATATCCAATAGATATATCAATTTTTAAATATTTTGATAATTTACAATTGCTGTGAATACTGAGTTGACTTCATTCTAAAATACTTGCTGCATATTGTGCTGAGCAATAATTGAACTGCTTCTCCTCTCTTAAAGCAAATATATGTCTAGCTCTATTCCCAAAATTCAAACATTTTCTGGGGACATTTTTGCTATATTAGATGTTTTTGACTAACCTTACATATCAGAAAGAAAAAGGTATGTGTGGAAAGGGTCATTTCAGTTTACTTTTGATGCCAAAACACCAAAGATGTATCATATTAATGAATAGCTCATAGTACTGTTAAGGTTTTCTTCCATATTAATTTTCCCCATGGAATTATTGTGAATAAGTATATTTCAGCCTTTTAGTAAAAAAGCTTACTGTTTGATCATAGTTTTTCTTATGCTAAAATATATGGCATTTTAAATGCTTATTTTTTTCAAGTTGTACTTTTTGTAAGAGTAATTCTGTTTCTGGGTTAATTGTGCCTGTTATGAAAAGAAGATCCTTAAATTGTAAAGTATCAGTCTCACAACTTTCATAAATAAGTCATATTAAATAACATACATTAGTATGAGAGAGCATCCACTAAAATGGGCTGAAAACCCAGAAATGAAGGAATCAGATTAATATTGTATGTAAATCTGAAAACATATTCCTATTAAAACTCTAAATCCTATATTCCTATTCTGTTCATTTGTTTTTTCTCACCTGTTATTAGGAATCCCATAACTTTTAGAAAATATGTAAATTTTATGAAGAAAATGCAGTGCAGACCTCATTACTCTTTGAAATGCATGATTCTTGGGGCGCCTGGGTGGCTCAGTCGGTTGAGCCTCCGACTTTGGCTCAGGTCATGATCTGGCTGCTTGTGAGTTCGAGCCCCGCGTAGGGCTCTGTGCTGACGGCTCAGGGCCTGGAGCCTCTTCAGGTTCTGTGTCTTTCTCTCTCTCTGTCCCTCCCTCACTCACACTCTTTCTCTCAAAAATAAATAAACATTAAAAAAAAATTTTTTTTTAATGAAATGCATGATTCTTAATAAATTGTATTACATGCACAGTGTAACGTTCTAAAAGTAGCTGGATGGTATACTTCCTCATTTCTACATAGTAATGAGTATTTACATCTCTTTATTTCATATTTGTAAGTATCCAAAACTGGAAGGAGAAGCAAAACATCATTGGGAGTGTAAAATTGATGATTTTAATTAAAACATTTTTCAACCTTTATACATAATCTTATTATGATTATAACTAACATTTACAAATAAAAGTGTTGGTGCTAATTCTAAAACCATTTTTTAAAATGAGATTATATATCTGCATATTAGAAAAAGATGATGGAAACAAAGAGACATTGCATGTTTAAACTAATATAGAAAATTAGTAAAGCAGAAATACCAGAAGCATATTTTGTATGACAATGTCTGTGAAAACACAGAAGAGCCTATCTCCCTTCTGATTATAAATACATATACTGAAAATTAAGGTAGGTTATGTGGGAAGAAGAAAAAAAAAAGCCCTTGAAACTTAGTTTTATCTGTAAAACCTTAGGTCTTTATGGCACTAGTCATGATTTATATCCATTTATCTCTATGAAAAAAAAGATGTTAACTGACAAATTGTTATATTCTAAACTTCCATCAGTCAGATGTCAGTTTCTCTTCATTTCCCCACACAAATGATTCGTGGGCTAACAATACTTCTATATATAACTGTATATATAATGAGGAAATAAGGTGCATTTGTAAAAGAGAACTTGGTTAATCTAATGTTTTTGATACACAGTAACTTGGGAATATTCAGTATTATACAGTATTTATAATCTTACCTAAAACAATCTATCTTGATACTATTCTTTCTCATTTTCTAAAGCTGTGCAGACTTCAAAACACTACCTCAGAACACTCAGAAGACTAAATATAAGAATGAAACTTCACAGGTAACTAACTATTATTCTGCTGGTTGTCTCATTAAAGATTTAAATTTTTGGGGTGTCTGGATGGCTCAGTCGGTTGGGTGCCTGACTTGATTTTGGCTCAGGTCATGACCTCAAAGTTCGTGGGTTTGAGCCCTGAGTCCAGCTCCACACTTAGTGTGGAGCCTACTTGGGATTCTTTTTCTCCCCCTCTCTCTGCCCCTCCCAAAAAAATAAACCTTAAAAGGTTTAAATTTTTGATACATGCATATATTAATGTTATGACAGTCATATTTTTTAAATTTGTAAAATTATTTTTTCCAGTTTTAAAATATTTATCAACATATCTGACTGGATCATCTTTGAGAATCAATTAAATCATAGTATAAATCATAGTATATTGCCTGAGTAACATACATTATAAGCTACTTAAGTCCAGGTACCTCATTGTTTCTGAAGTGAATTTCAAATTTAAACAGAACAAGAACATAATAAATTAATGTGTGTTTATCTGTCTTTCAGTCCCATGCCTATAACGTACAACTTACATATTTCTTCGTTTTTAAATATTATTTCTGCTTCTCCCACAAGCTTTCTTTTTTAGAAAGCCCTTTACCTCAGGAGTTAAGATGGCAGGGTAGTAGGAGGACCCTATGTTTGCCTCATCCCTCGAACACAGCCAGGTAAATATAAAGTCATTCTGAACACCAGTGAACTTGATCTGAGGACTGAGAGAACAAGCTGCATATTTAGATGAAGAAAAATGACCACATTGTGGAAGGTAGGAGGAGCTGTGGAGAGTTGATTAGGGTGAGACAAGAATTGCAGGTGCTGTGGAGGGGAGAGATCCCTGATCACAACGAGAGGGAGAGAGAGAAAGCACCACTCAGGGTATTGTACAAGAAAAACTCTTCCCCAACTATTGACTGGGAAAAGGAGAGGGCTTAACTATTGCAAGTTCTTATAAGCAGAAGAGCTCAAAGTCTGGAGTATTAGAAGTGCCGGCCATTGTCTGGGTTGTGCTTGGGGGGCTTAATGATGCTCCTTTGGGGAAGGGAGGCAGAACCTGTGAGCAAACAGCTTGCTCTGACAATTCCCTGGGTCACATGGGGAGAAAAATTTCTCTTTCTTGGAGTGCATTTGGGAGAGATGGCACTGCCTCTCAGGACAAGAAAAGTCAGGCACCATTGAGGGGCCTTAAATAGCATAGCAGCTGAAGCACCAGCGGAAGGCTGCTAACCTGCACTTGGTTGTGCTTTCCTGTAAGCTCCTAGCCCCGCAGAATCCTGCAACTCCTTTTCTAGGACAAACCTGCATCAGCCATAGCATGGTGAGACTCTCCCCCAGAGGATCAGCATAGGCCTGTGTAAGAGGCCTGAGAAAAAGGCCTGAGAAAACTGAAACTTAAAAGCTTAAGTTACAGGAAACTGAAACCTAACCAAGCCTAACCAGCTTGTTCCGCTTCTGTACAATTGCTTGGTGCGCCCGCGTATTCCTGATCAATCATTGTGATACCCGTACCCCCGGTTGTGGTCTGACCTAAAGGCAGGAACCAATCCAATACTGCTAAGTGTCCAACTTTAAACATCAACCAATCGCAGCTCTGTAACTGTGGAAAATCCTTGATTTCCCCATGACTTGTTTGTACCTGTCTATAAAAGGGGTGTAAAAACCTCTCTCGGGGCCTCTTAGCATCACCGGCAACGAGTGAGCAGAGGTTCAGGTTCGAACCTGCAATAAATGATCCTTGCTGCTTAGCTTTGACTCTGGACTCTGGTGGTTTGTTTTTGGGGTCTCTTGGACTCTGGGCGTTGCACTGGGGGCTCGTCCGGGATAACCCCCAAACCCACCAGACCCCAAGTCAACGGGTCATTTCTGAGACCGATCGGTAAGTGAGCCGGCTCTGTTTCTGTTTGTCTGTTCGTTTCTGGCTCTCCCACGTGGGATCTGTATCAGTGACTGACCTAGCCCTGGCAGATGCGCTATAGGGCAGTCAATCGGGACCAGTAGGAGACATCCTCTGGCACCCGTCTGGGGCACTATTTTGGCCCATCAGAACTCTTTGTTCGGGTTACGGACACCCGTTCTGTATCTGGTCTCTTCTCCAAGGCACTTTCTGTTTGCCGCTGCGCTTGCGATTTAACTTGTCACCTCTCCTCTACAGGTATATCCGGCTCGCTCCCGGAGCATAAACTAACTTGGCCCATTTATTTTTTTCTATACAGACTATGGGACAGAACCAGAGTACACCTCTCTCCCTTCTTCTAGCTAATTTCAAGGATGTCCAGGCTAGAGGCCATAACCTAAGCCTGGACATCCGCCAGTCGAGACTCATCATTTTCTGCTGGTCTGAGAGGCCCACTTTCAGGGTGGGCTGCCCTGCTGAGGGCACTTTTTGTTTGCCTACAGTTGCCAAGGTCAGGGCCACCCAGACCAGGTTCCCTACATCCTCGTCTGGCAAGATCTTGTTGAAAACCCTCCACCCTATCTTCCCCCTCCCCTTGCACCCCAGGCCCTGCCCACAGCGGCCCCGCCCCACCTGTTGCCCTGCTGGTTGCCCCTCAAGGGGAACGGGGGGGGGGGGGGGAAGGGGCAGCTGTGCCAGAACCAGGGAGGCTACAGGCAGCAGCCGTGCCAAGCCCTATTGAAAATGAAACCAACCGTGAAGGGCCAGCCGGCCGAACTCGCGGGCGCATCCAGCGTGAGCCAAGCTCTTGCCTCCCCGACTCCACTGTAGCCCTACCCCTGCGGGAAATAGGACCCCCCGATGAAACGGGCAATCCCCGACTCCAGTATTGGCCCTTCTCCACCAGTGACCTATATAATTGAAAAACCCAAAATGCTCGGTTTTCTGATAACCCTAGAGATCTTATAGCCCTCCTAGAGAGCATAATGTTCACCCACCAGCCTACCTGGGATGACTGCCAACAGCTTTTGCGAATCCTGTTCACCACAGAAGAAAGGGAGAGAATTCAACTTGAAGCACGGAAGCTGGTCCCTGGGGAAGATGGTCGACCTACTGTTAACCCTGACCTCATTAATGCTGTGTTTCCCCTGACTTGGCCTAATTGGGACTACAACGCGGCAGAAGGTAGGGGACGACAGCTCATTTATCGCCAGACTCTAATGGCGGTTCTCCGGGCTGCAGCACTCAAGCCCACCAATTTGGCCAAGGTGTACTCGGTAATACAAGGTAAGACAGAGAGCCCTGCCAACTTTTTAGAAAGATTAATGGAAGCCTTTAGGCAGTACACTCCCATGGACCCTGAGACCCCTGAAAATCTGTCTTTTGTAAACCAGGCTGCCCCTGACATCAAAAAGAAACTCCAAAAATTAGAGGATTTAGAAGGAAAACAGATCCAGGATTTACTCCACATTGCTCAGTGGGTATATAATAATCGGGACGCTCCAGAGGATAAGCAGCTCAAAGCTACCAGGGAAATGACTAAAGTCTTAGCCGCTATAGTTCAGAAAAATCAAGGGCCCACAGGAGAACAGAAAACTCGCCCCCCCTAGGCGCCCCCTAGACAAAGACCAATGCGCCTACTGTAAAGAAAAAGGACATTGGATTCGTGACTGTCCCAAAAAGAAGCAACTGCGCTCGGGGTCAGAGCCATGGCAAACCAAAGCGGCCCCCATCCTATTTACCCAGAACTCAGGAATTCCTGGGGTCTGCGGGATTCTGCCAGTTGTGGATCCCAGGTTTTGCTGAAATGGCCAAACCCCTTTACGCAGTCTCTAAAAACCAACCATCATTTGAATGGTTTGCGGAAGCTGAGCAGGCATTCCAACAGATGAAGAGAGCTCTCCTATCGGCCCCAGCTCTAGGACTGCCCGATATCTCTAAGCCTTTCCGCTTATATGTGGATGAACATAAAGGCATAGCAAAGGCAGTGCTAACCCAGCATCTAGGTCCGTGGCCCAGACCAGTGGCCTATCTCTCAAAAAAACTGGTCCCTGTAGCCACAGGATGGCCCCCTTGTCTCCGGATAATAGCGGCTACAGCCGATAAGCTGTCCCTGGGTCAAGAGTTACATGTCACCACACCCCACGCCATTGAAGGAGTACTCAAGCAGCCCCCCGATAGTTGGATGAGCAATGCTCGGATGGTCCACTATCAGGGACTCCTGTTAAAGCCCTTGCGGATCACATACACCCCTCCCCGAACTTTAAACCCGGCCTCGCTGCTACCCGACCCTGACCTGGACTCCCCGCTCCATGACTGTGCCGACATCCTAGCACAGATCCATGGAACAAGAGAAGACCTACAGGACCGGCCGTTACCTGATGCTGAGGTCACCTGGTTCACTGACGGAAGCAGCTTCGTCCATCAAGGACAGAGGTATGTGGGGGCAGCAGTGACATCTGAGACTGAAGTGATATGGGCAGAGGCTCTGCCCCCAGGGACTTCTGCCCAAAGGGCAGAACTAATTGCATTGACTCAAGCATTAAGAATGGGGTGGGACCGCAAAGTGATTATATATACAGACAGCCAGTATGCCTTTGCTAAGGCCCACATACATGGGGCAATATACCATGAGAGGGGGCTACTCACTGCTGAAGGCAAAGACATCAAAAATAAAGATGAAATTCTGGCCCTATTGGCCGCTATTTGGGCCCCTAAGAAACTGGCCATAGTACATTGCCCGGGTCACCAAAAAATAATTGATCCAATCTCTCGAGGAAATAACCTCGCTGACCAAACTGCACACCAGGTAGCGCAAAAACCCATCCAAGTACTACCTGCACAGCTACCAGACCCAGGGCCCTGAGATTTACCCCCACAGCCTGCATACTCAGAAGATGATCTTATCTGGATGCGCAAGCTCCCCATGACACAAGTTACAGATGGATGGTGGAGGGACTCCAGAGACCGCCTTATCCTTCCCGAAAAATTGGGCCACGCAATCCTGACAAAAATACACCACTCTACCCATTTGGGGCCCCTAAGTCTTCAGGATCTCCTCAGACACTCCAAACTGGTATTAAGAAACATCTCTGACCAGACGGAAAGGGTTGTGACAGCCTGTTCTGCATGTCAACTCCAAAACGCGCACCCACACGCCACAGCCCAAGGCCACTGAAAAAGAGGAACCATACCAGGAGCCCACTGGGAAGTGGACTTCACCGAGGTAAAGCCCGGCAAATACGGCTATAAATACTTACTAGTGTTCGTAGATACTTTTTCAGGATGGACTGAAGCCTTGCCAACCAAGAAGGAAATGGGGCAGATAGTAGCCAAAAAATCCTAGAAGAAATCCTGCCCAGGTATGGTTTTCCAGTCATGATAGGGTCAGACAATGGACCTGCATTCGTCTCTAAGGTAAGTCAGGGATTGGCTTCCGTACTTGGGGCAGATTGGAAATTACATTGTGCCTACTGGCCCCAAAGCTCAGGACAAGTAGAAAGAATGAATAGAACATTAAAAGAGACTCTTACTAAATTGACTATGGAGACTGGCGCTAATTGGGTAGAGTTGCTCCCCTACGCTCTGTACAGGGTTCGTAACTCCCCATACAAGTTGGGCCTTATACCCTATGAAATCATGTTTGGCAGACCCATACCTATCATACCTAATCTTAAGTCAAACGTCATTCAATTAGACCAAGGTAACAGCCTCTTGTCTTCTCTCAGGGCTCTACAGCGGGTTCACGAGGCCGTGTGGCCTAAACTGAAAGAACTGTATGAGACGGGGCCCCCACCCACTCCTCATCAGTATTATCCAGGAGACTGGATCCTCGTCAAGCGACACCAGCAGGAGAACCTTGAACCCAGGTGGAAAGGACCTTACCAAATCATCCTGACGACTCCCACCGCCATCAAGGTAGATAACCTCCTGGATTCACCACACCCACGTGAAACCTGTCGACCCGCTGTCTGACCTCGTGGGACACACTGATAAAAATACTACTTGGACTGTAAACCAGAGTAAGAAAAACCCCCTCAAACTAACCTTGCGCCATGCCTCCCCTAAACATGTTCAGGATAGTGACCCTTGTCCTACTAGCCCTCAACCTCAAACTCCTGGAGGGAGGACTAAATGCCCCCGTTGACAAACAGAAATTGTACGAAGCTCTGTATGGAAGGCCCTGTGATTGCAGAGGTGGCATAATTAGAACCCTTACCCTGCCACATGGTAAAAGACTAGTAGCCGGCTCTGTGGGAAGGGGTGGTCACTATCAGCGAAGATACACTCAAACCCAAGACTGTGGGACCACAATTGCTCACTTAACCCAGACCTATGACAGCACAGGACTCCACAAACAGCAGTGGTTATGTGTTGACAAACCTAAGCCCCTGCCCCCCACAGCAGAATGCCCTTGCTCTACTTTCCAGGAGTCGATGCATAGCTCTTGTTATGACTCCTATCAGCAATGTATAGGGCCAGACAACTCCACTACCTACTTTACAGCTATCCTACAGAGTAACAGGGCAGCAAAAGCTAGTGATGATAATATGCAACTTCAAGCTGGCTGCCGTGGCTCAGTTGGAGAAGCCGTCTGCTGGAACCCTCGAGCCCCCATACATGTGTCTGACGGCGGAGGACCCCAAGACACTGTCAGACAGATAGAAACACAAGCGAAGCTTAAAGAAATTGCAAACCTCCCAGAATAACAGCATAGATGTAGGAATCATATCCCTTGCCCAATGCCACCAGTATGTCATTATCAACTCCTCTTTATGCAGTACCAACACCACCGTTTTCGTCTGTGGAAATAACCTAGCCTACACTTATCTACCTCATAATTGGACTGGAGTATGTATCCTGGCCGCCTTACTGCCAGATATTGACTTAGTTGCAGGAAAAACCCCCATGCCCATCCCTAGTCTAGATTTTGCCACTGGCAGATCCAAACAAGCTGTGGCTGTTATCCCCCTCCTGGCAGGCCTAGGAATTACAGGCACATTAACTACCAGGACAGCAGGATTAGGAGTCTCCATACACTCCTATCTGCGACTCTCTCGTCAACTCATTAACGATGTCAAAGCTTTGTCAGGGACCATCCAAGATTTACAAGATCAGCTAGATTCCCTAGCAGAAGTGGTGTAACAGAATAGAAGAGGGTTAGATCTACTAACTGCAGAACAAGGTGGCATATGCTTAGCCCTACAGGAAAAATGTTGCTTTTATGCCAATAAATCAGGAATAGTTCGGACCAAAATTAAACAGCTCCAAGAAGATCTTGCACGCCGACGCAAAGAACTAGCCGAAAACCCACTGTGGTCAGCACTCCATGGGTTTCTCCCTTACCTTCTCCCCCTTTTGGGCCCCCTACTATGCCTCCTCCTCCTTTTTACCTTTGGTCCTATTATAATCAACAAAATAATGAGCTTTATCAGGGACAGACTAAACACCATTCAGGTTATGGTCCTTAGGCCACAGTATCAGCTCCTAGACATGGAAAGCGGGCTTGATTAGGTAACACTGTAGGACCCAAGATTGGTTCCTCAGGTACTTGAGAAAGGGGGGAATGAGAGGCCTGAGAAAAAGGCCTGAGAAAACTGAAATTTAAAAGCTTAAGTTACGGGAAACTGAAACCTAACCAAGCCTAACCAGCTTGTTCTGCTTCTGTACAATTGCTTGGTGCGCCCGCGTATTCCTGATCAATCATTGTGATACCCGTACCCCCGGTTGTGGTCTGACCTAAAGGCAGGAACCAATCCAATACTGCTAAGTGTCCAACTTTAAACATCAACCAATCGCAGCTCTGTGACTGTGGAAAATCCTTGATTTCCCCATGACTTGTTTGTACCTGTCTATAAAAGGGGTGTAAAAACCTCTCTCGGGGCCTCTTAGCATCACCGGCAACAAGTGCGCAGAGGTCCAGGTTCGAACCTGCAATAAATGACCCTTGCTGCTTAGCTTTGACTCTGGACTCTGGGTTTGTTTTTGGGGTCTCTTGGACTCTGGGCGTTGCATATGTAGCACTAGGTCCCTAAAATCTGGAGCTTCATGCCTGAGATAAAACACAGGAGTTCTGTGCTCGAAGGCAGACAAATGGTTTGGACACAGAGTGAAGGCAGGGTTCTGATGGAAGCCTGGGACAAAAGAGGGGAGAGTGTTTGCTTTTCTGTGAGAGCTTCCTGACAACAGTGGACATGAACTCCTCTCTCTGGGGATGAGAGAGTGGGGTGACACTGTTTTCCCTCTGCCTATCAGCCTAGCCAGAATTCAGTGAGCAACACAGAACCCTCAGTAGAAGCTGTAATGACTTACACCAAACCCCACCATCCTGCTGGTGAATCTTTCCTAGGCAAGTCCCCCTGAGAATCAATGCAGCCAGCCCCTCCCCTAGAAGACCGCACAAACCCATCCACCCCCTTGCACACATCAAGTTTACTGACCATAGAGGGCTACAATGCTTCAACTCTAGGGGAAATAGGATCTAGCCTTTTAAAACAAGGAGGCCTAGTAAAAATTTGGCTCACATGCTAGACCAGCCCAAACATTTGACACTGCAGGAAAGAGAAACTCTGCAGAGGACTCATCTGAGGAAAAGAGCAGCCAAAACAGAGTGTTCATCCTGAAGCATCAGGCCTAGACAGCATATGAACTCTTCTTAATATAGCCATTACTCTCAGAAGCAGGAAACAGGACAGGTTTTCCTAACACACAGTCCACTGAGTTCTAGGCAAAATGCCAAGATGGATGCCTAAAAGAAAGAATTGGAAGATGTCATGAACCTGGATCTAATCAGAATAGACATAAATCTGAACCAGAATTTAAAACAACAATCACAAGGATGTTTGCTGGGCTTGAGAAAAACATAGAAGACATGGGAGAATCACTTTCTGCTGAGATAAAAGAACTAAAAACTTGTCATGCTGAAATAAAAAAATGCTATAATGGAGATGCAAAACTGGGGCAATGACAACAAGGATGGAAGAATAGGAGGAACAAATCAATGATATAAAAGATAAAATTATGGGAAATCATGAAGCTGAAAAGAAGAGGAGAAGAAAAGTATTACATCGTACATGTAGACATAGTGAACTAAGCAACTCCATAAAATGTAACAATATTCTTATCATAGGAATCCCAGAAGAAGTCAGGGAAAAAAGGGAGAGAGGCTTTATTTGAGCAAATTCTAGCTGAAGACTTTTCTAACCTGGGGAAGGAAACAGACAGATCTTAATAAAATTTTCAAATACAGAGATAAGAAAAGTATCATGAAAGCAGCAGGAAAAAAGAAATCCCTAACCTATAAGGGAAGACAACTCAGGTTAGCAGTAGATCTCTCCATAGAAACCTGGCAGTCCAGAAGGAAGTGGCATAACATATTCAACAGTCTGAAGGAGAAAAATATGCAGCCTAAAATAAAACATCCATTCTTAATTTTAAAAAATGCATTTTACAAAATACAACATCCATTCTTGACAAAAACCATGAACAAAGTAGGGATAGAGGGAATATATCTCAACATAATAAAGGCTATGTATGAAAGACCCAAGCCTAATATCTTCAATGGCAAAAAGTTGAGAGCTTTTCCTCAGTGGTCAGGAACAAGACAGGGATATCCACTCTCAACATTGTTATTTTACATAGGTCTGGACGTCCTAGCCTCAGCAATAAGACAGCAACAACAATACAAATAAATAAAAGGCATCCAAATTGGCAAGGAAGAAATCAAATTTTCATTATTCACAGACAACATGATACCCTATATGTAGAAAGACTTCACCAAAAAATTGTTAGAACTGATACGCAAATTTAGCAAAGTTGCAGGATATAAAATCAGTGTACAGAAATATGTTGCATTTCTGTATACCAATATTGAAGCAGCAAAAAGAGAAATGAAGGAATGGAATCCATTTATAATTTTACCGAAACTCATAAGTTACCTAGGAATAAACCTAACCAAAGAGGTAAAAGATCTATATTATGAAAACTATAAAGATATTATGAAAGAAATTGAAAAAAACACAAAGAAATGGAAAAACATTCCATGTTCATGAACTAGAAGAATATTGTCAAAATGTCTATACTGCCCAAAGTAATCTACACATTTAATGCAGTTCCTATCAAAATATCACTAGCATTTTTTCACAGAGCTAGAGAAAGCAATCCTAAAACTTGTATGGAACCACAAAAATCCTGAATAATCAAAACAATCTTGGAAAAGAAAAAGATGAAGACATCACAATTCTGGACTTCAAACTATATTACAAGGCTATAGTCATCAAGACAGTATGGTACTGGCACAAAAACGGACACAGATCAGTGGAAGGGAATAGAAAGCTAGAAATGTACCCATAGTTTTATGCTCACCTAGTCTTGGACAAAGCAGGAAAGAGTGTCCAGTGGAAAAAAAGACAGTCTCTTCAACAAATGGTGTTGGGAAAATAGGACAGCAGCATGTAGAAGTATTAAACTGGACCACTTTCTTATATCATACACAAAAATAAATTAAAAATGGATGAGAGACTAAAATGAGATGGGAAACCATTAAAACCCTAGAGGAGAACACAGGCAGCAACCTCTTTGACCTCAGCATTAGCCAATTCTATCAGACACAACTTTGAAGGCAAGAGTAATAGAAGTAAAATGATCTGTTGGTACTTCATCAAGATAAAGGGCTTCTGCACAGCAAAGGAAACAATCAACAAAACTAAAAGGCAGCCTATGTAGTGAGAGAGGTAATTGAAAATTACATACTGCATAAAGGGCTAGTGTCCAAAACATATAAGGAACTTATCAAACTCACACCCCAAAATTAAATAATCCAGCTAAGAAATGGGCAGAAGACATGAACAGACATTCCTCCAAAGAAAACCTACAAATGACTAACAGACATGGAAAAAAAAAATGCTGAACATCACTCATCATCAGGGAAATACAAATCAAAACCACAATGAGATGCCACTTCACATCTGTCAGAATGGCTAAAATTAACTTAGGAAACAACAGATATTGCCAAGGATGCAGAGAAAGAGGAACCCTCTCAGACTATTGGTGGGAATGCAGACTGGTGGAGCCACTTTGGAAAATAGTATGGAGGTTCCTTAAAAAGTTAAAAATAGAACTACCCTATGACCCAGGTATTGTACTACTATTCACACAAAGGATAAAAAAATACCGATTTTAAGGGTCACTTGTACCTCAATATTTATAGCAGCCTTATCAACAGTAGCCAAACTATGGAAAGAGCCCAAATAACCACCAACTGATAAATGTATATGGAAGAGATGGTATATATACACACTGGAATATAATTCAGCCATCAAAAAGAATGAAATCTTGCTATTTGAAATGATGTGGATGGAGCTAGAGTGTATTATGCTAAGTGAAATATGTCAGAGAAAGACAAATGCTGTATGATTTCACTCAAATGTGGAACTTAAGAAACAAAACAGATGAATATAGAGAAAGGGATTTAAAAAAATAGGAAGGAAACTGTAAGAGACTCTTAAATACAGAGAACAAACTGAGGGCTGATGGAGGGAGTTGAGTGGGAGATGGGCTCAAAGGGTGAAGAGTATTGAGGAGGGCACTTGTGAGGAGCACTTCATGTTATATATAAGTGATAAATCACTACATTCTACACCTGAAACCAATTTTATCATGTGTTACTAAATAAAATTTAATAAAAACTTTAAAAAGAAAATCTCTACCTCATTCTCTTCAGAATGTAGAATTTCCCTTATCTGCTACCATTTTTCACTTATCATTTGTTTTTAATTTAACCGCTTATAATCCTCATATTACCTCTTAATAAAAATGATACCAAGTATACTACCTTTCAATTCATTGCAGCAATAATATCTAATATATCTCTTAGTGTATATAGATTATTATATTGATACTATTAAAGATCCTAAACAATATAAACTGAAAAATCAGTTTTCAAATTTAGTTATATTCATAATATTCTGAACTTCTAAAAACTGTGTTTACAACAGTATTTGCTATGATTGAGGCATTTGTATTCTATTGTTCCCATAAAAAAAATCACGAGTTTGATGTCATACACAGTAAAAATTTATCCTTTTATAGATCTATACGTGAAAAATGAAAAATAAGTCTCCCTAGGCTAAAACCTTGGTGTTTCCTTTGCTCCATTCCTGTCTAGAGGCTTTTGAGGAGTGTCATTTCATTGCGTATTGTAGCTTTTTGAGTCTGGCCATATTCCTAAAGTCTTCATCCCTTCCTCCATTTTTAAAGCCAGCAATGCAAGATCTTTATGACTATCCTGCCATAGCCACATGCTCTTTGTTATAGCCAGGGACATTCCTTTAAATGATCTATGTAATTAGATCATCTTCCAAATAAGAGAAACCATTCACAAGTTCCTGGCATTAGGGAGTGGATATCTTCAGGAGGGTATAATTTGTCTACCACAAGATTTACTCACCATATATCATTTGATGAACAGCTAACTAACAAAGAACTATTTGGAAAACAAAACAAAACATGCAAAACCCTGAAAATTATAATATTTTTAAAACCCTGAAGGAATTCATCAAGAGGTATTCTGCAGCATGAAGCTTTTTATTTTAATGGGGTAGCGTGTGAGCCATAAATCAGATAAATACATACTTTGATTCCAAATAGTGAAAAGTGGTATAAAAATATACAACTGTGTCAGAATACAGAGAATGTTGTATGTAAAGGGGGAACTAATTTGGGTACTTATGTAAGGTGTTCATGAGCAATTGAACTTTAAAGAGAAAACGCAATCAAGTCAGGCATCAGATGAGCCTTCAGAAGATATGAACAAAAATATTCTATAAGTTGAAATAAAGAAGCAGTTTTTTAAGGAATTCCAAAAAGAGCAGTGTACCTAAAACAGGGTAAGCAAGAAGGGAAAATTTTGGACATGTTAAATTTGAGATGTATTTATAAATGTAAATAAATATGTCAGATTTGAAACAGATATAACAAGTCGGGGATAGAGTTGGTGAGGTCTCTAGCAAATGGTTGTTAGTGTAAGCACTGAGATTTAGTGCTCCAGGAGGATCCACAAGTGGAGGCCAATATGGAGGAAAAAGGAGGTAAAATAATAAACAGGACAGTGTTCTATCTATAAAGCCAATTTCAAGAAGTGATCAACTGTAATTACATAGGTGATTAACCAAAAGTTAAAATAAGGGATTCTAAAAATTGATATGAACATACTTTAAACATTTTAGTTTTATTTAAATATTCAGTGATGTGGTAAACAAGACGATTTATTTCCACCCAATTAATTTATAAAAGTGCAATGTAAACGGAGAATTATTTTTTTTTCAAAGAGCTTCCTCCCATTTACAGTTGTCATGTTGACACCTAATGCTATAATGTATATTTTCAAGTAGCTTTTCTAAACAATTTTCATTAATGCCAAAACCCTTTTCTTTACAGCTATATTTTACCACTTTATGTAGTAAATATAATTGACACATTTAAAAACAGGTTTGGAAATAAACAGCATAGTTGGAAGAAGACTTTTAAGGATATTAGATGTTAAATTATAGCCTAGTAATGCCATAAGAGCTGTTGTCAGAAGATTGGAGAGTGTCAGGTAATGAATTGAGTAAGAAAGTGAAGATTAAGAAGACTTCTAAAACATACCATATGTTAAATATTAAGTGAATAAAATGATCATTGCAGGGTGCTTTAAAAAAAAATATACGTAGTCATCACCTAAAACTAGTAAAGTCAATCAGATTACTGTTAAAAAATAAAAACAAAAAACAAAGTGTTCAGCAGAAGGATTAAGTACATTGCCAAAGTCAAATTTGGCATAGTAGTGACATGGCCATTATTTGAAAACACAAATGTGGAGCCCAAATTCCAACATTTTTCCTATGAAATATCTATGTAAAATACAATTTTTCCTTAACTTGAAATATTTTAAAGAACAGTTTTTTCTGATTTGATCTTACTTTGAATCAAATGTAAACAGTTTAACAAATTTTCAAAGTATATATTAAATGACACAATATTTTTTGATGGGTTCCATCTAAGATGTTGCAATGTTCTACAGGCAATAAAGTCAAATATTTGGCATGTTTAATGATTTATACTATTACCTGTCTGAAGATAATTTAATGAAAATAGTTTTATTTTTTAAATTTACAAAAATGTAATTGAATGATTTTTTTTTAGTTGGCACTTCTTATGAAACTGCTGTGCCCTTCTCATTTGATAAAGTTTTAACTGCAGACTAAAATGAATTGATAGCAGTTAGCAAGAAGAAAATCAATGAAGTAGAAAAAAGGAATTTTAATCATGGGAGAACAGATTTTCATTAAAAAAAAGTCATTATTTTATATGGAATACTTTTAATTTTCCTCAGCAAGCTTTTCAAAGAATGTTGAAGGTCATATAAAAATGTATATGTTCTTACATCTTTTTGTTAATAAAAAATTCATTTAAAACCCACTTTAAAAAATACTTTGTTCTTTCTAATACTGCTCACATTTGTCCTGTAATTCTCCTTTTCTCATTTTTTCCTGTGTTCTAATGCTCTTTTTACTCTTTTCATTTGATAACTACTGTGACCTAGTGTTGAAGTATTGATGCAATCCATAAAAATCTATGATGTTTTAAGAATTTATTTATAATCTACTGTATTTTGTATTTTCATTGATATGAAAAATTATAAACTGCATATATACCTGTGAAGCCACCACCAGAATCAAGATAATTAGCATACCCTTCATTCTCAAAAGTTTCTTGTTCCAGAGGAAAGTTGGAAGATGATGGCAGAATAGGAGGACCTTAGGTTCACCTCATCACATGACTATAACTAGGCAACTATCAAATCATCATAAATACCCCAGAAATTAATCTGATGACTAGCAGAACAAAGTCCACAACCAAATGGAGAGAAGAAGCCACATGGAAGAAGGTAAGAAGTTGGAAATGGGTCATGGCCACTGCTGTGAGGGGCAGGGAGCCACAATTGCAGAGAAGCATGTGACATACACTAACACAGATGGGAATGCACACGAAAAACAAATCCCTGCAGTAGTTGGTTTGGAAAGTGAGAGGTGCCAAATTTTGTGAGTTCTTATAACCAAAGGGGCTTAACGTCAGAAATTTTAAAAGTCCGTGTGCTTGGCTGTGGGAAAACTGAGAGGACTCTGAGGCTGCTCTTGGAGAAAAATGGCAAACAGCCTGGGAACATACAGCATGGAAACAGTGATCTGAAGAGCTCTCAGGGCACACAGGTGGGAGGTTATTCACTCATCCGGGAGCATATCCCAGAGACAGTGTTAATGGAGAGATGTCTCTGGGATCAAAGGAACTTGGCCGTGTCATTCTTCTCCTTTACCCTTGTGTATAAGCACAGGGCCACCTGAAGGAACTACCACAGTACCCACACTTGTAATTTAAATTGCTTATTCCAAGACCCCCCAAGAAGAACCACCGTTCCTAGTCACACTTGCCTCAGTCCCAGCTCTGTGGGCCCCAACCCCAGAAGAATGACCCATACCCCTGCTCATACCATGTCTCCCAACAGAGGAGTTTTGTGGAGCCTCAGTTCCCGTGAGGGTGGCAAACAGTCTCATTTCACAAATAGGCCAGAGGACACATAATTAAAATGTGCTACATTCAGGCCACAGACCAAACTGCCAACAGCAGGCAAAGAGAGCCTCTGTGGACAACTGGCCTGAAGGATAAAGCAGCCAGGACAAAACAGCAGAGCCCACACAGCACTCCATGGAGATACTACAGGAATACCAGGCCCTAAGGAACAGGGAAACACTACACCGCAGAGCACTACAGGACCTCTTTTTCATAAGGCCATTACTCTCAAGCACAGGAGACATAGTTGACTTTCCTAACACAGAGAAACAGACACAGAGCATTTGGCAAAATTAGAAAGCCAAGGAATTTATCCCAAATGAAAGAACAGGACAGATCATGGCCAGAGATCTAAGTTTAACAGATATAAGTAACATTCTAGATAGAGAATTGAAACTAATGAGCATAAGGATACTCAAACTTGCGAAAAGAGTGAAAGACATGAGACAGACCCTTAACACCCAGATAAGGAATAACATAGCAGAGATAAAGGGCTCAATAAATGAAATGAGAAGCACACTTGTGGAATGAATAGCAGGATAGGAGAAACAGAGGAACAGATTAATGACCTAGAACACAGAGTAAAGGAAAATAAACTGAATAAAAAAGAAAAAAGAATTACATAAAATGCCATAAGACTTAGGAAACTCAGTGAATCCATAAAACATAACAACATATTATAGGAATCCTAGAAGAAAAGAGAGAAAAGTGGGTACAGAATTAGAAGAAATAATAGCTAACAGCTTCCTGACCCTGGGGAAGGAAACATATCCGTATCTAGGAGGCACAGAGAACTATCAAAATCAACAAAAGCAGAACCACACCAAAACACATTGTAATTCAATTGACAAAATATAGTGATAAAGAAAAAAAATTAAAGCAGCAAGACAGAAGTCATTAACTTATGGGTTTTCCCTTGGAAAACTTGCTGGAGATTTTCTAACAGAAACTTTGCAAGCCAGAATGGTGTGGCATGATATATTCAATTTGCTGAAAGGGAAGAAAAAATGCAGTGAAGAATACTCTCTCCAGCAAGACTATCATTAAGAGTAGAAGAAGAGATGAAGAGTTTCCCAGACAAAAACTAAAGGAGTTCATGACCACTAAACCATCTCTGTAAGAAATACTACAGGGGAGTTAAAAAAATTTTTTTTAATGTTTATTTTTATTTTTGAGACAGAGAAAGAGCATGAATGGAGGAGGGTCAGAGAGAGGGAGACACAGAATCTGAAGCAGGCTCCAGGCTCTGAGCTGTCAGCACAGAGCCTGCTGCAGGGCTTGAACTCACAGACTGTGAGATCATGACCTGAGCCGAAGTCAGATGCTTAACCGACTGAGATATCCAGGCACCCCACAAAGGAGACTTTTGAGTGGAAAGGAGAGACCCAGAGTGACAGTATAAAGGTAGGAAACACAAAACGAGTAAAAATGATTATTTCTGTAAAAAATGAGTGAAGAAAGGAACAAAATAAAAGGCTATAAAATATGACAGCATGGGGCACCTGGGTGACTCAGTCGGTTGAGCATCCAGCTTCAGCTCAGGTCATGATCTCACAGTTTGTGGGTTCGAGCCCCACATCCGGCTCTGTGCTGATAGCTCAGAGCCTGGAGCCTACTTTGGATTCTGTGTCTCCCTCTCTCTCTGCCCCTCCTCCCCACTCATGTTCTCTCTCTCTCTCTCTCTCTCTCTCTCTCTCTCTCTCTCTAAATATATGTTAAAAAAATTGAAATATAACAGTGTGTTCCTACAATGTGAGGGAGGAGAAAAGAATGGGTTCAAGCCTAAATGATCATCAACTTAATGTAGACAGCTATATGCAGAAGTTATATACAAACCTAATGGTGATTGTATATCTAAAACCACTAATAAATATGCAAAAATAAAGAGAAAATTCCAAATATATCAATAATAAAAATCAGAACATCAAACAGGATCAGAGAAATTCTTCAGAAATAACCACAACACAAAAAAATGACAGTAAATACAATCTATCAATAACTACTTTGAATGTAAATAGACTACTCCAATCAAAAGTCATAGGGTGACAGGATGGGTAAAAAAGCAAGACCTAGGGGCGCCTGGGTGGCGCAGTCGGTTAAGCGGCCGACTTCAGCCAGGTCACGATCTCGCGGTCCGTGAGTTCGAGCCCCGCGTCGGGCTCTGTGCTGACGGCTCGGAGCCTGGAGCCTGTTTCTGATTCTGTGTCTCCCTCTCTCTCTCTGCCCCTCCCTGTTCATGCTCTCTCTCTGTCCCAAAAATAAATAAAAAACGTTGAAAAAAAATTAAAAAAAAAAAAAGCAAGACCTATCTATAATATGCTGCTTTCAAGAGACATTTTTCAGACCTACAGACACTTGTAGATTGAAGGTAAGGAGGAGAAACATCTATCATTCAGATGGATGTCAAAAGAAAGCCAGAGTATCAATACTTACACAGAAAAAGTAGACTTTAAAACAGAAACTGTAACAAGACAAAGACACTATATAATAATAAAGGGGATAATCCAACAATATGGTATAAAAATTGTAACTATTTATGTACCCAACATGAAAGAATTCAAATACCTGAAAGCAGTAAGAAACATAAGAGAAGTAATCAATAGTAATACAATAATAGTAAGGGACATTAACTGCCAAGTTACATCAATGGACAAATCTAGGAAACAGTGGCTTTGAATAACACACTGGAAAAGATGTATATAACATATTCAGAATATTCTATCCTAAAAAATTAGAATACACATTCTTTTCAAGTGCACATGAGACATTCTCCAGAGTAGGTCACATATTAGCCACAAAGTAAACCTCAGTGAATTCAAGAAGATCGAAACATACCATGCATCTCTTCTGATGACAACATTATGAAACTAGAAGTCGACAACAATAAAAAATTAGGAGAGAACAAAATACTTGGAGGTTAAATAACGTATTACTAAACAATAAATGGCTCAACCAGAATATTAAAAAGTACATGGAAACAAATGAAAACAGTCCAAACCTTTGGGATGCAGCAAAAACAGTTCTAAGAAGTTTAGAGTAATATAGGCCTAACTCAAAAAGAATGAAAAATCTCAAACAGCCTAACCCTACAACTAAAGGAGCTAAAAAATAACAACAAAACCCAAAAACATCAGAAAGAAGGAAATTATAAAGATTAAAGCAGAAATAAATGATATAGGAACTAAAAAATTAATAGAACAGATGAATGAAACCTAGTTGATTCTTTGAAAAAAATAAAATAAAACTAATAAACCTCTAGGCAGACATATGAACAAAAAAGAGACAAGAATCAAAATCATAAATGAGAGAGGATAAATAACAACCAATACCACCAAATAACTAGAATATTATGAAAAATTATGCCAACAAATTGGACTATCTAGAAGAAATGAACTCTTAGAAACATGTAAACTACCAAAACTGAAACAGGAAGAAATGGGAAATTTCAACAAACTGATAACCAACAAAGAAATTTACTCAGTAATCAAAAAACCCTCAGCAAACTCCAGAACCAGATAACTTTACAGATAAGTTCTACCAGATCTATAAAGAAGAGTTAACACCTGTTCTTCTAAAAATATTCCAAATAATGGAAGAAGAAGGAAGACTTCCAAATTCATTCTATGAAGCCTGTTTTACACTGATACCAAAACCAGATAAAGACACCACTAAAAAAGAGAACTACAGGCCAATATCCTTAATGAACATAGATACAGAAATTCTCAACAAAATACTAGTAAACAAAATTCAACAATACATTAAAAAAAAATCATTCACCACAATCGAGATTGATTCCTGGGTTGCAAAGGTTGTTCAATATTCACAAATCAACATGATAAATCACATAATTTAGATAAAGGATAAAAAAAACATGTGATCATTTCAACATATGCAGAAAGAAGGATCTGACAAAGCACAAAACCCATTCATGATAAAAGCCCTCAACAAAGTAGGTTAAGAGGGAGCATAACATAATAAAGACCATATATGAAAAACCCATAGCTGACATCATCCTAAGTAGGGGGAAAATGGGCTTTTCCCCTAAGGTCAGGAACAAGACAAGGATGGCCACTCTCACAACATTTTTTAACATTGTACTGGAAATCCTAGCCACAGCAATCAGAAAACAAAAGAAATAAAAAGCATCCAAATCAGCAAGAAACTAGTAAAATTTTCACTATTTGCAAAGGACATGATGATGTATATAAAACCCGAAAGACTCTATCAAAAAACTACTAGAACTGATTTTACAAAGTTGCAGGTTACCAAAATCAATGTACAAAAATATGTTGCAGTTATACACCATAATGAGGCAACAGGAAGAGAAATTAAGAAAATAATCACATTTAAAACTTCACTAAAAGTAATGATACCTAGGAATAAACCTAATCAAAGAGGTGAAAGAAGTATATTCTAAAACTATAAAACACTGATAAAAGAAATCAAAGATACAAAGGAATGGAAAGACATTCCATGTTCATGAATTGGAAGAAAAAATATTGTTAAAATGTCTGTACTACCCAAAGCAATCTGCACATTTAATGCAATCCCTATCAAAATACCAACAGCATTTTTCACAGACCTAGAACAAACAATTCTAAAATTTGTATGGAACTACAAAAGATACCAAATAACCAAAGCAACCTTTAAAAAGAAAAGCAAAGCTAGAGGCATCACAATTCTGGACTTCAAGTTATGTTACAAAGGTGTAGTAATCAAAACAGTATGATACTGGCACAAAAATAGATCAGTGGAACAAAATAGAAAACCCAGAAATAAACCCACAATTATATGGTCAATTAATCTTTGATAATACAGGAAAGAATATCCAGTGGGAAAAAGACAGTCTCTTCAACAAATGGTGCTGGGAAAACTGGACAGCAATATGCAAAATAATGAAGCTGAACCACTTTCTTATACCATACAAAAAAATAAACTCAAAATGGATGAAAGACCTAAATGTGAGACTTGAAACCCTAAAAATCCTAGAAAAGATCACAGGCAAAAACTTCTTTGACACGAGCTATAGCAACTTCTTACTAGATATGTCTCCTGAGGCAAGAGAAACAAAAGCAAAAATAAATTACTTGAACTACATCAAGTAGCTTATGCACAGTGAAGGAAAACAATCAACAAAACTAAAAGGCAACTGGGACACCTGGGTGGCTCAGCTGGTTAAGCGTCTGACTTAGGCTTAGGTCATGATCTCATAGCTCGTGAGTTCAAGCCCCACATCGGGTTCTGTGATGACAGCTCAGAAACTAGAGCCTGCTTCAGATTCTGTGTCTCCCTCTCTCTGCCCCTCCCCAGCTCACTCTTTCTCTCTCTCTTCCTCCCTCCCTCTCCCTCTCTACCTCTGTCTCTCTCTCTCTCTCAAAAATAAATAAAGGTTAAAAAAAAAAAAAACTAAAAGGTAACCTACTGAATAGAAGATATTTGCAAATGACATATCCAGTAAGGGGTTAGTATCCAAAATATGTAAATCACTTATAAAACTCAACACCCCAAAATGAATATCAAATTAATAGATGAGCAGAGTGAGCAGACATTTCTCCAGAGAAGACAGCCAGATGGCCAAAGGATAAATGTAAAGATGTTCAAGATCACTCATCATCCGGGAAATGCAAATTAAAACTACAATTAGAAATGACCTCACACCTGTCAGAATGGCTAAAATCAACACATAAGAAACAATAGATGTTGGCGAGGATTACATAGAAAAAGGAATCCTTGTGCAATGCAAAGGGAATGCAAACTGGTGCAGCCATTCTGGAAAACAGTACTGAGGTTCCTAAAACGATTAAAAATAGAACTACCATATGATCCAGGAATACCACTACTGGGTATTTACCCAAAGAATATGAGAACACTAATTTGAAAGTATCTATCCACCCTGTTTATTGCATTGTTATTTATAATAGCCAAATTATGTAAGTAGTCCAAGTGCCCATCAATTTACGAATGGATGAAGAAGATGTGGTGTATATATAAGTGATACACACACACACACACACACACACACACACACACACTGGAATATTACTCAGCCATAAGGAAGATTGCAGCACTGCCATTTTCAACAACATATATGGAGCTAGAGAGTATAATGCCTACTAAAGTAAGTCAAAGACAAATACTGTATGATTTCACTCATATGTGGAATTTAAGAAACAAAACAGATGAACATAGGGAAAAAGAGAAACAAGAGTCAAGAAACAGATTCAATTATAGAAAACAAACTGATGGTTATCAGAGGGGAGTGCGTGGGGAAATGGGTTAAATTGGTGATGGGGATTAAGGAGGGCACTTGTGGAGTGTACCAAGTAATGTTTAGAAGGGTTGAATCACTGTATTGTTCACCTGAAACTAATATTACACTGTTAACTGGAATTTGAGTAAAGTTTCTTGTTCCATTTTAAATATATTTTCCTGCTTTCTTTCTATCTCTCCAGACAACTACTGACCTGTTTTGTCATATTAGCTTTCATGTTCCAGAATTTATGTAAGTGGAATACAAGCATACCTCATTTTATTGTATTTTCCCGATAGTGCATTTCTGACAAATTGAAGGTCTTTGACAATCCTGCATCAAGCAAGTTGCTTGGTGTCATTTTCGAACAGCATTTGTCATTTCATCACATTCTAGTAATTTTTGCAATATTTAAAAATGTTTCATTCCATTTGTTATGGTGATCTGTATGATTTGCTAAAAGCTCAGATGATTATTAGCATTTATTAGTAATATTTTAAATTAAGGTACATACTTTTTTTAGACAAGATGCTATTGTATACTTATTAAAATACAATATAATATAAACATACACTGGAGTTCTGGGTATATGTGCAAATTGTAAAAACATTGTACAATTAGCAGGCAATTGGAAAGCAGTTTGGCATTCACTTACACAGGTGAATATTTGAATATACTATGTATCAAACACCTCAATCCTAGAAAGAAATCCCAAAAAACCTCTATGTTAACATTGAAATAGGGGCGCCTGGGTGGCGCAGTCGGTTAAGCGTCCGGCTTCAGCCAGGTCACGATCTCGCGGTCCGTGAGTTCGAGCCCCGCGTCAGGCTCTGGGCTGATGGCTCGGAGCCTGGAGCCTGTTTCCGATTCTGTGTCTCCCTCTCTCTGTCCCTCCCCCGTTCATGCTCTGTCTCTCTCTGCCCCAAAAATAAATAAACGTTGAAAAAAAAAAAAAAAAAAATTAAAAAAAAAAAAAAAAAAAAAAAAAAAAAAAAAAAACAAAAAAACATTGAAATATTATAAGAATGTGCATCACAGCATTGTGCACCATGGCACTAAAAAGAAACTTTTAATTTTAATAATGCAAAAATATTAAATAATCATATAATGTTGGAAGGACAGTCCAAAGGAACTTTCCCACTTAACTGTTCCCTGGAGCTACTTGAGAGTTAGTTACAGACTGATACTTAATTACCCTAGAATTCTTAGTCTTATTTCCTACAACCATGACATTCTGCTGCATTAGAAAAAAAAAGGGTGAAATTTTAAAAGCTAATTCCTACCTATGGAAAACTAGTTGGACAGAATGTGGGGTTTTTATAGAACAGTGAACTCGATGAACTAAGATTTAATCTGTACCTCTCTGTATTGTTCACTAACATAATGTTGATTGAAAAAACAAATTCTTAGATAACATACTCCATAATTGGCTCCTTTGTTTCAAAACAAAAACCTCAACATACTGTGTAGCTATACATATATGTACGATATAGGTTTAAAAAATTATTTTTCGAAATATCAGGATAATGTTCAATCTAAGGGTGATGTTTGGATGAGATTGATAGGAAGAGAAGTAAAGTTTGGTATTGGCAATACTCTGGTTTGGGAGTTAAATGGTAGCTATTATAATTATATCCAATTATTTGATAACATATTTAAGAATATAAGTAAATGCATGACCAATTTTGCCAATACGGTACAAAATGAATTTAGTCTAATCCTAATGTCTATAAAATATTATGAAAATAACAAATATAGGTAATTTAATAGAAGCTGATATTAGAAAACTAGTTTTATATGCGGAGTTCATCTCAAACAGTGGCATTATGGTCAGGTAAATAAATATGATTCTAAAGTTGTATGTAGGTGTACATATGTGTGTGTATATAGGTAGGTATGTATATGTGTGTATGAAAATGATATCCTGAAGGAATATATATATATATATATATATATATATATATATATAGTTAAAACTAGTCTGACATAGACAATACATGGCAGGATCTTATAATTCTATCAACATTTTTTACATATATGTTTATAAAAATATATTACATGTGTAAAATTATATATAGATAGATATTATGTCGAAATACCTCACATAAGCAGACAATTTGCAGCAAAGAAAATTCTGAAAGGCTAACTAATAGGAGTTAATAGTCAATCCCATTATAATTAAAAAGGGAAAAATGAAAAATAAAAGCTAATTATTCACATATAGACATGAAAACTCACGCTCGTCAGAGTTTAGATCAATACAACTGTCATGGAAGATAATTTAATATGTTCTCAAATTTATACACTCTCATGCCACAATCTGCTATTGAATATATAGCCCAGAAAAGTCTCACTAAAGTACTTGAGGAAATATTAATGGAGATATTCACCTTTGTGCTAGGGTGATAGTGATATGTTCAAAGCAAAATTAAGTTCAATGAATGGGAAAACGTTAAAGGAAAATATGGTTCATGCTTCAGGTGACAAGTAATAAAATAAGCAAGAGTGCCCTTATTTAGTTCAAAGGAAGCACTTTTGATAGTAGAAAATGAGGGGTTAAACAAACCGGAACAGTAGGCTTGCATAAAACTGGCAAATACTGGAAGGGGTCAAGATGGTGGAACAGCATGGAAGTTATTTTGCATCTCTCATCCCTGAAATGCAGCCAGATCAACACTAAACCATCTTGCATGCCTAGAAAACTGATCTGAGGATTAACGCAACAATCTGAAACATAGAAATTGGCAGGTATGCAGTGCAGAGAGGTGAACTGGGGGAGAGAGACATCAGGGAGGGCAGGGAGCTATTTTTGCTTGTGGAGCCAGGACAGAGGTGGGGGAGAGTCCAGGAAAAGCACTCCCCCATAAGCAGCTGGAGAGAAATTGGGAAAGTGGAAACAGCTGCAAGGACTGAACAAAAAAAGGCAGAAAGGAGAAAGGAGAGGGTTTAAATTCCATCAAGACTCTATAAACGGGGAGCACAGAGTCTGAAACTCCACAGCTCCATACCTGGTGGTGCTCTGGTGGGAAGGGCAAATCCCCAAGAGTGGAGAGCAAGGTCCATGGGCCACATGGGGAGTGGCAGTTCCTCTGCAGAGAGGACATTTGGGAGAGGCCATGAGGCCACCCCACAGGCAAAGGTCCCCGCAGACCCCAGAGAACAACCACATTCACTGGTGTTGGAACAAGGACGTGAAGGGGGAAGACTGGTGCTAGATGTGTGTTGTGATTTTCCATAAACCCTGAAATGCTGCTGCTACAAGATCGTTCAAACTTTTTCTGGGGCAGGCTGGCACCCAGCCACAGTCTCTGTGCACTGGTAGCAGCATGGTCTCGTGAACATTCTGAGGACGGGCCAGCACCTGGCCATTGCTCAGTGAGATCCTCCCACAGAGGATCTGAGTGAGTCAAACCACAGTTGCTTGGAAGGGAAGGGCTGGAGGGGGGCCAACATGGCAAAGTAGAGGGGTCCAAAGTTCCCTCCTCTCTCAAACAAAGCGGTGTTGAGGCCAAAGGACTTTGAACCCCACGAGTCCAGGAGAAAGGCAGAAAAGCTTCCAGAGACCCACCAGGACAACTTGACAGGCCATAGGTGGGGCGCTTCAGGGAACAGACAGCATGCCCAGAGTGGAGGTGGTACTTGCCTACACCAAACCATGCCCCTCCACGCCCGGTAACTGTGTATCTACTAGAGCAGTATTGACAATGATGAACCAGATAGCCCTCATCCAGACCGGCTCTGTTGCATTGCCTGGTTTAATTCTTGGACAATTCTTACCATACATATATATTCTTCCTTTTCTTCTTATCTCTTCCCTCCTCTGGTCTGGTTAGTCTGATTGTTGATCTGTTTAAACAGACATATTTAATCCATTCTCTTGACACATGTTCTACACCTCCTTCCTTATTTTCCTTTCTCTCTCTCTGGATTAAGCCATATAGTTTCTTTGATCAATTTTATTTTTCTCTTCCTTTTCCCTGTCCCATTCTTTATTTTCATTTCTCTCTCTCTGGATTAAGCTGTGTAGTTTCTCTGGGAAAATTTATCTTATTTTCTTTTTCCCTGTTTCCTTCTTTATTTTCCTTTCTCTCTCTCTCTGGGTTAAGCCTATAGTTTTTCTGCCTGGTCAGTTTTTATTTTTTTCTTTTTCCCTGCCCTGTCATTTCTCTCTTTGTATGGGATAAGGCCTCTTCCATCAGCACTGCCTCTCCCTGTTGTTTATTTCTAGCTCGTGTTTCTGGTTTTTGGTTTTGGTTTTTTTGTGTGTTTGCCTGTTTTTAGTTTTATGTTTGTTTTTTGTTTGTATATTTTCCTTTCCAGGACTACTTCAATGAACAAATCAAAGCACACCTGGTGGAGGGTCCAAAATATCACTACGAGTAGGGAGATAAAGTAACCAAAGTCACAACAACAGAGAGCAAGTAACACTCTCCACATAACACCTCCTGAAGGGCCAGGCCCTGGAAAGTGTATGACCCATCTTTAATATAGTAGTGTTCACAGAAACAGGGTACATAACAAGCTTTGGGACATAAGGGACAGAAGAGTAACCAAAATGATGAAATGGAAGAATTCTTCTCCAAAGAGATTCCAGGAAGAAATGACAGCTAAAGAATTGTTCAAAACAGATATAAACAATGTAACTGAACAAGAATTTAGAATAATAGTCATAAGAGTGATCGCTGGGCTTGAAAAAAGCAAAGAAGATAGCAGAGATTCTATTGCTGCAGACATCAAGGAACTGAAAAATAGTCATGATGAATTAAAAAATGTTGTAAATGAGGTGCAAAATAAAGACAGTGACAGCAAGATTGAAGAGAAAGGGGAGATTGGTGAAATAGAAGATAAAATTATGGAAAAAGATGAAGCTGAGAATAATAGAGATAAAAAAATTCTAGATCACAAGGGGAGAATTAGACAACTAAGTGATACAATGAAACGGAACAATATCCGTATCATAGGAGTTCCAGAAAAAGAAAGAGAAAGGGGCTGAAGGTGTACGTGAACAAATCATAGCTGAGAACTTTCCCAATCTGGGGAAGCAAACAGGCATTGAAATTTAGGAGGCACAGAGAACTCCCTTCAGATGTAACTTTAATTGATCTGCATGACATATCATAGTGAAACTGGCAAAATACAAAGATAAAGAGAGAATTCTGAAAGCATCCAGGGATAAACAGGACTTAACCTACAAGAATAGATACATTAGGGTAGTAGCAGACCTATATACTGAAACTTGGCAGGCCAGAAAGGAGTGGCAGGAAATTTTCAACATGATGAAGAACAGGAAAAATAGGCAGCCAAGAATCCTTTATCCAGCAAACTTGTTATTCAGAATAGGAGAGATAAAGTTTTTCCCAAACAAACAAAAAGTGAAGGAACTCATCACTACTAAATCAGCCCTACAAGAGCCTAAGAGGGCCTCTGTGAGTGAAATGTTGCAAGGACCACAAAGGATCAGAGACAACACTACAAGCATGAAACCTACAGATAACACAATGATTCTAAACCCATATCCTTCAGTAATAACACTGAATGTAAATGGACTAAATGCACCAATCAAAAGACATAGGGTATCAGAATGGATAAAAAAACAAGACCCATCTAGTCACTGTATACAAGAGACCCATTTTGGACCTGAGAAAACCTTCAGATTGAAAGTGAGGGAAGGAGAACCATCTATCATGCTATTGGAGGTCAAAAGAAAGCTGGAGTAGCCATACTTATATCAGACAAACTAGATTTTAAAAACTATAACAAGAGATGAAGAAGGGCATTACAAAATAATTATGGCGTCTATCCATCAAGAAAAACTAACAATTGTAAATGTCTATGCACAAAATTTGGTAGCACCCAAATATATAAAACAATCACAAACAAACAATCCTGTTGGTAAGAATGTGGTAATTGCAGGGGACTTTAATACTCCACTTCAACAATGGACAGATCATCTAGGCAGAAAATCAATAAAGAAACAATGACCCTGAATGATACACTGGACCAAATGGACGTGACAGCTATATTTACAACTTTTCATCCTAAAGCAGCAGATTATACATTCTTCTCAAGTGCACATGGAACATTCTCCAAGATAGATCATATACTGGGTCACAAAACAGTCCTCAGTAAACATAAAGGAATTGAGATCATACCATGTACACTTTCAGATCATGATGCTATAAAACTTGAAATCAACCACAGGAAAAAAGTTTGGAAAGCCTGCAAATGCATGGAGGTTAAAGAACATCTTACTAAAGAATGAATGGGTCAACCAAACAATTAAAGAAGAAATTTAAAAAACTATATGACAACAAATGAAAAAGAAAACACAACAATCGCAACCCTTTGAGATGTAGCAAAGGCAGTCCTAAGAGGAAAATACAATGCAATCCACGCCTGTCTCAAGAAACAAGAAAAATCCCAAATACAAAAGTTAACAGCACACCTAAAGGAACTAGAAGCAGACCAGCAAAGAAACCCCAAACCCAACAGAACAAGATAAATTTAATAAAGATCAAAGAAGAAATAAACAATATAGAATAAAAAAAAACACAAAAAAAACAGATCAATGAAATGGAGAGTTGGTTTTTTGAAAAAAATAAACAAAATTAATAAACCTCTAGCCAGACTTCTCAAAAAGAAAAGAGAGGGTACCCAAATTGATAAAATCACAAATGAAAATGGATTTATCACAACACAACCAATCCCTTAGAAATACAAGCAATTATCAGAGAATACTATGAAAAATTATATGCCAACATACTGGACAACCTGGAAGAAATGGACAAGTTCCTACACACCCACACTCTACTGAAACCCAAACAGGAAGAAACAGAAAATTTGAACAGACTCCTAACTGATGAAGTAATTGAATCAGTTATCAAAAATCTCCCAACAAATAAGAGTCCTGAACCAGATGACTTCCCTGGGTAATTCTACCAGACATTTAAAGCAGAGTTAATACCTATATTTCTCAAGCTATTCCAAAAAGCATAAATGGAAGGAAAACTTCTGGACTCCTTCTATGAAGCCAGTATTACCTTAATTACCAAACCAGATAGAGACCCCTGTAAAAAGGAGAATTATAGGCCAATATCCCTGATGAACATAGATGCAAAAATTCTCAACAAGAATTAGCAAATTGAATTCAACAGCATATAAAAGAAATTATTCACCATGATCAAGTGGGATTCATTCCTGGACTGCAGGGCTGATTCAATATTTGGAATCAATCAATGTGATAAATCACATTAATGAAATAAAATATAAGAACCATATGATCCTGTCAATAGATGAAGAAAAAGCATTAGACAAAATACATCATCCTTTCTTAATAAAATCCCTCTAGAAAGTCAGGATAGAAAGAACATACTTAAACATCATAAAAGCCATATATGAAAAGCCCACAGAATATCATCCTCACTGGGGAAAAACTGAGCATTGCCTCTAAGATCAGGAACTCAACAGGGATGCCCACACTTACCACTGCTGTTTAACATAGTGCTGGAAATCCTTGTCTCGGAAATCAGACAACAAAATGAGGTAAAATGCATCCAAATTGTCAAAGAAGAAGTCAAACTTTCACTTTTTTGCAGATAGCATAATAGCGTACATGGAAAACCTGAAAGACTCCACCAAGAGACTGCTAAAACTGATACATGAATTCAGCGAAGTCACAAGGTACAAAATCAATGTACAGAAATCAGTTACATTTTTATACAGTAATAATAAAGCAACAGAAAGAGAATTAAATAAAATGATCCCATTTACAATTGCACCAAGAACCATAAAATACCTAGGAATAAACCTAACCAAAGTTGTAAGAGATCTGTATGCTGAAAACTATAGAAAACTTATGAAGGAAATTGAAGAAGAAACAAAGAAATGGGAAAACATTCCATGCTCAAGGACTGGAAGAGTAAATATTGTTAAAATGTCAATACTACCCAAAGCAATCTACACATTCAGTGCAATCCCAATCAAAATTGTACCGATACTCTTCTCAAAGCTAGAACAAACAATCCTAAAATTTGTATGGAACTATAAAAGACCCCAAATAGTCAAAGTGATATTGAACAAGAAAACCAAAGCGGGAGGCATCACAACCCCAGACTTTAGCCTCTACTACAAAGCTGTAATCATCAAGACGGTATGGTACTGGCACAGAAACAGACACATAGACCAATGGAATAGAATAGAGAACCCAGAATTGGACCCACAAATGTAGGGCCAACTAATCTCTGACACAGCAGGAAAGAGCATCCAATAGAAAAAAGACAGTCTCTTTAGCAAATGGTTCTGGGAGAACTGGACAGCAAAATTCAGCAGAATGAAACTAGACCACTTTCTTACACCATACACAAAGTAATCTCAAAATGAATGAAAGACCAAAATGTGAGACAGAAAACCATCATAACCCTACAGGAGAAAGTAGGTAACAACCTCTTTGACCTCAGCCACAGCAATTTCTTACTTGACACATTTCCAAAGGCACGTGAATTAAAAGAAAAAATGAACTATTGGGACCTCATCAAGATAAAATGCTTCTGTGCTGCAAAGGAAATAATCAACAAAACTAAAATGCAACTAATGGAATGGGAGAATATATTTGCAAATGAGATATTGAATAAAGGGTTAGTATCCAAAATTTATAAAAACACTTACTAAACTCAACACCTGAAAAACAAATAATCCAGGGAAGAAATGGGCAGAAGACATGAATAGACACTTTTCCAAAGAAGACATTCAGATGGCCAACAGACACATTAAAAGATGCTCAGTGCCACTCCTCATCAGGGAAATACAAATCAAAACCACACTTAGATATCACCTCACACTGGTCAGAGTGGCTAAAATGAACAACTCAGGAAACTACAGATGCTGGCAAGGATGTGGAGAAACTGGAACCCTCTTGCACTTTTGGTGGGAATACAAACTGGTGCAGCCACTCTGGAAACCAGTGTGGAGGTTCCTCAAAAAATTAAAAATAGTACTACCCTACGACCCAGCAATAGCACTAGTAGGAATTTACCCAAGGGATACAGGAGTGCTGATTCATAGGGGCATATGTACCCCAATGTTGATAGCAGCACTTTCAACAATAGCCAAATCATGGAGAGAGCCTACATGTCCATCGACTGATGAATGGATAAAGAAGATGTGGTTTATATATACAACGGAATACTACTTGGCAGTGAGAAAGAATGAAATCGTGCCATTTCCAGTAATGTAGATGGAACTGGAAGGTACTGTGCTAAGTGAAATAAGTCAGTCAGAGAAGGACAGATATCATATGTTTCACTCATATGTGGATCTTGATAAACTTAATAGAGGACCATGGGGTGAGGGAGGGGTAAAAAATAGATACGGAGAACAAACTGAAGGTGGATAGTGGGGTGGGGGAGAGGGAAAATGGGTGATGGGCATTGAGGAAGGCACTTGTTGGGATGAGCACTAGGTGTTGTATGTAAGCCAATTTGACAATAAAGTATATTAAAAAATAAGAATAAAAGTGCACCAATAAAAAAAAAAAACTTGGCAATTACTCCTTCAATTAGAAGATGTTATTGTGTAGCTAACAGCTAGTATAGTTTTTCTAGTGATGCTCCTTCAAGGAAAGATGAAGCATGAAAATTTTTCTCCTCAGTAGAATAGATTTTTAGTTATTTATAATATGTATTGCTAATAACTAATATCTTTGGGCACTCCCTTATTCAAGGTACCAATCTATGATGTTTACATTTATTATACCATTAAATTTTATTACAGCACAATGAGAAGATATTATTCTTCTTAATCTTATTAGAAATATTATTTTACAAACTTTAACTTGCTCACACTCATGCAGAATGAAACCTAATTCTTAATTTCAAGGCTGTGCTATTATCTATCAAATGAAAAAATTCATATTGGAAATTCAAAGATAAAAAGTTATGGCAATACTTGTTTGAAAAATAAACTTTCGTTACCAGATGAGTGCCCATCAAAAAGGAATCCTTTCTATTTTTTTCTCCTTATCATTTGAATATCTAGCATTTTCCCACCTTACCCTTTAACTTCTATCAATTTGGAAATAAGATTTTTATTTCTATAATATGTTATGATATCCGCAGTTTCTTATTAAATCATCTTGTTCAGTCTTTACTTAACCATGTGAAAGGGTTATCAACCTTTTTTTATTCCTACAGCTCAAAGAATTTTAAACCAAGATCATACTACTAATAAATGGTAATGTACCAAAACTAGAAATTCTTTTGATAGTTCAAAGTGCACTCATATTATCCTAATTTTTAAATACTAAGCCAGCAGTTTAAAGAGCTCTTATGCTTAGAAGCAACTTTCTCCTTTTGAAAACTGAAGAAACAATGTAACATTGAGGCTACAAAATATGCATGTACTATTTCATTTTAACAGGAAAATTTTGTTCTACAAATTACAATACAAGACTCATGTCCACAGGAGCTTGAAACATTCCTGATATCAATCCAATATAAGGATAAATTAAATGTATACAAATATTTGTTCAATTCTCAGAATTTCTAAATAAAGCAAATTAAGAGAAACTTTGTAGACTGTAAAGATAATTTTAATCAGTTGAAGTGAATCTGCAATGGACGTTTTTGACATTGATTTTATGTGGTAGAAGATTCAGAGATAGTTTATAAGCATACATAAGCCCAGAACAGTAGACATGTTGAAATCTAATTAAATCATATTAATACGTGTAATTGAAAATGAAAACTACTAAAAGTTTACTCATTTTCATTTATATAATAACTTTAATTTTTGTGATATTAAATGACTGTTTTACTAATGATATTAACTAGAGTCAATATAGAAGAATAAAAGTTCCAACCAGTCTTGGGGCGCCTGGGTGGCGCAGTCGGTTAAGCGTCCGACTTCAGCCAGGTCACGATCTCGCGGTCCGTGAGTTCGAGCCCCGCGTCAGGCTCTGGGCTGACGGCTCGGAGCCTGGAGCCTGTTTCCGAGTCTGTGTCTCCCTCTCTCTCTGCCCCTCCCCCGTTCATGCTCTGTCTCTCTCTGTCCCAAAAATAAATAAAAAACGTTGAAAAAAAAAAATTAAAAAAAAAAAGTTCCAACCAGTCTCAAAACAGAGACTTTTCATTTTCTGGATTTTTCAGGTACACACTAGAAGGGATGAAAAGAGTACAAACACAGGGCTATGTGCTCAACAGCCAGTTAAATGATACTGATAATTCTTTTGTCATGAAAATATAAATGACAAGTATTTCTATATTTTAAATATAATTCAACACAGGGGCTCCTGGGTGGCTCAGTCAGTTAAGCATCCAACTTTGGCTCCGGTCATGATTTCACAGTTCATGAGTTCGAGCCCCGTATCAGGCTCTGTGCTGACAGTTCAGAGCCTGGAGCCTGCTTTGGGTTCTGTGTCTCCCTCTCTCTCTGCTCCTCCCCCATTGATGTTCTGTCTCTCAAAAATAAATAAACATTATTTTTTTTAATAATACATATAATTCAAGAAAATAACACTAAAATTCATTAAAGTTTATAGCCTAATTTGATATCCCTCTAAAAGTACGTTACATTTTTGATTCATAAGTGACACAAATTGCTTAATTAGTTTAAATAGGGGTCCTTTTCTCTGTTAAATGTTGCATTGTCCCATAGGCAGCACTTTAAATTCAATAGAGGAAAAAGTATATTTTCTGAATTGCATACAGCATATTGTTACTAATTACAGAATCTTAATGTGAAGTGTAAAGTATTAAGTTCTTTGCATAAAATTTAGGGACTAAAAGGCTAAATAAGAATTTCATGGTTATGAATTAGTAAGCTAAATAACAACTTAATCACAGTAAAGATAGACATTTAAGCACACGCTTTATAAGGAATATAACTGAGAGGAGAGAGTGAAAATTCACCTATTTCCTGTATTCTAATTGAATTAGAAGTATTCCTAAAAATGAGGCACTGATTTTAAGTTATCATTAAATTGCCTAATTCAATACTTAAATATTAAATGTTATTGGAAATATCTTTTAAACTACAAAAATGTTACAAGAGCAGTACAAAAAATTCTGCACCTTCCACACAGATCCACAGATTTTTAATTTTTCTACTTTTGCATTACTACTTATCTGTCTGCTTTATTTATATATACTTTTAAACATTTGGGCACATATCTATATATCCTTTTCTATGTGCTTTGAAGAGATACATCGAAAATTTTTTTTTTTTTAATTTTTTTTTTCAACGTTTTTTATTTATTTTTGGGACAGAGAGAGACAGAGCATGAATGGGGGAGGGGCAGAGAGAGATAGGGAGACACAGAATCGGAAACAGGCTCCAGGCTCTGAGCCATCAGCCCAGAGCCTGACGCGGGGCTCGAACTCACTGACCGCGAGATCGTGACCTGGCTGAAGTTGGACGCTTAACCGACTGCGCCACCCAGGCGCCCCATCGAAAATATTATTAATTACTCAACATGAAATGTGAAGTTTAAGTAACCCACAGCAATGCAAAAACAATTATAACAACGAGATCTAGAACAAGAGAAACCTTGATATTGTTTTCTTTGGTGGCTGCACTAATTAACATCCCCACTAGGAGTTCATAAGTGCTCCTTTTTCCACACATCCTTGTCAACATTTGTATTTGATAATGGTTATGACAGGTGAGGTGACACACTACATGGTATCTCATTGTGGTTTTTATTTGGACTTCCTGATAGTGATCTTTCATATGTCTGTTGACCATCTGTATGTCTTCTTTGGGGAAAAAATGTATATTCAGGTCTTCTTCCCATTTATTAATTGGATTGTTGTTGTTGAGCTGTATGAGTTCTTTATATATTTTAGATATCAACCCCTTATTGAAGATATCATTGCAAGTATCTTCTCTCATACAGTAGGTTGCCTTTTTATTTTGGTTTCTTTTGTTGTGCTAAAAGGTTTTTGTTTATTTTTACTTTTGTTGCCCTTGCCTGAGGAGATATAGCAATATATATACCAAGATAATATATCTTACGTAAGACTGATGTTAAAGAATTTACTGCCTATATTTTCATCTAGAAGTTGTATGGTTTCAAGTATTAGGTATTTAATACATTTGAGGTAAGTTTTTTGTGTATGGTGTAAGAAAGTGGTCCAATTTACCCAGAATCATTTACTGAAGAGACTGTCCTTTCCCTATTGGATGTTCTTGTCTCCTTTGTTGTAGATTAACCATATAAGTATGGATTTATGTCTGGGCTATCTGTTCCATTGATCTATTTGTCTTTTTATGTTCCAGTACCATAGTGTTTTGATAACCATAGCCTTGTAGTATAGTTTGAAATCAGGGAGCATGATGCCTCCAGCTTTATTTTTCTTTCTCAAGAGTGCTTTGGCAATTCAGTCTTTTGTGGTTCCATTTAAATTTAATTTGATTTAAATTCTTTGAGAGATTCTATTGCTATTTTGATAAGGATTGTCTTGAATCTGTAGATTGCATTGGGTAGTGTGGACATTTTAGCAATATTTTTCCAAATCATGAGCATGGTATTATTTTCCATTTGTTTGTTTCATCCTCAATTTCTTAATATCTCCTTTTTCATAATATAGGTATTTCATATTTTTGGTTAAATTTATTCCTAGATATTTTACTTTTTTGATGCAATGGTAAATAAGATTATTTTCTTAATTTCTCTTCCTGAAATTTTGTTACTACAGTGCAGAAATGCAATATATATCTGTATGTTGATTTTGTATCTTTCAACTTAACTGAATTTTTTTATTCTAATATTTTTGGTAGAGTCTTTAGTGTTTTCTCTATATTATCACATAATCTGCAAATATTAACAGTTTTACTTTTCCCTTTCACTTCTTTTTATTGCTCTACCTAGAGCTTTCAATACTATGTTAAGTAAAAGTGGTGAGAGTAAGCAACTTTTTTCTTATTCCTGATCTTAGAGAAAATACTTTCAGTTTTTCACCATTGAGTATGATGTTAGTTGTGGGTATGTTATATATGGTCTTTATTATGTTGAAGTATGTTCCCTGTATGCTGACTTTGTTGTGAGTTTTTATCATAAGTAAATGTTGAATTCTGTCAAATGCTTTTTCTGCACATATTGAGATGATGTGATTTTTGTCCATGTATCATGGACATACTTTTGTCCATGCATACATGGAAAAGGTCTAAATATATGAAAGTAAAGAATACACTTCTAAATAACCCATGTGTTAAATAGGACATCTCAAAAATAAATAAAAATATATAAAATAACAAAAATTAAAATATAAAATATAAAATATGTCAATACAACTAAAGAAGTAATTAGAAAAACTTCTGCTCTTATGTTGGAAAAGGAGGAAGTTCTCAAATACAAATCAGATTTCCTTACCATGTTATCCAGGAAAAGAGAATCAAAATGGAAAAAGAAAAAAAAAAAAAAGCAAGATGGAAATAATCATTAAAACAACAGAGCATAAATCAGTGAAATGGAAAACAATGATGTGTAAAGCTCTTTAAAAAAATCAAAGCTGATTAACCATTAACATGGCTGTCAAAAATAGAAGACACAAATCTCCAATTTCATGAATAAAAGAACCTATATCACAATAGATCCTGCAGTTCTCAAAAAGACATAAGGGAATACTATGAATCATACTTTAAAAATAGATAATTTCAAAAATGGAATAATTTCCTAAAAAAAGGATGTGACTCAGCTAAGATGAAATAGAAAAATCTGTAGTATATACAAAGTAATTCATAGCAATTGTACACAGTTTCTTCCAAATATTGAAGATGAAAGGATGAATTCTGATCCATTGTATGAGTACATTCCCTAATACCAAAACCATGCAAAATCACAGCACAAAACAAACTGCAGAATATCACTCATATAGAAACAAATATTTTAGCAAACTGTTATCAAGTCGAATTTAGCAATATATTAATTTGTACACCACAACCAAGAGCGATTTATTCTAGGTATGTAAAGCTACTAGAACATTTTTAAAAAGCAACATACCATATCAACAAGATACTGAAGAAAATTCATATGATTACATGATACATGTAATATAAAACATCATTGGAGATAATTCAATGCCCATTAATGATAAAAGATAAATTTTTGAATAAAATAATAGTGCTAGAATGCATGATATTCCACTAAAAGTAAGAAAACATGAAGGGCATCTGATCTTATTACTCTTATTTAGTATAGTCCTGGAAGACCTAGCTAGTGAAACAGGTAAGGAAAAGAAATAAAAGGCATACCGATTGGAAGGAAGGTGTACAATATATCTATTTCCAGAAGTCATGATTTTCTCTATAATAGAATCTAAAACTAAAACAAAGTGAGTTCAAGAAATTTTCAGGATAAATATTAATGGAAAAAGATTTAAGAGCAAAGTTTTGTATATTAAAATTGCATCTGCAGAAATAAAACTTTTGAATACCATTTACAATTGTTTCAAAGAATAAGAAATGCTTAGACATATACTTAAACTATGCATAGGACTTATGTGTTATGACTGCAAAATGCTGATAAAAGAAATCAAATAAGACAAACAAATGGAAGGACAAACTGTATACATTGATGAGAAAACAACATTATAAAGATGTCAATTCTTCCTAACATGATCTTTCAATTAAAAAAATAATAATGTTTATTTTTGAGAGAGAGCACAAGCAGGGGAGGAGCAGAGAGAGAGAGGGAGACTCAGAATCTGAAGTAGGCTCCAGGCTCTGAGCTGTCAGCACAGACCTCAATTCAGGGCTTGAACTCACAAACTGTAAGATCATAACCTGAGCTGAAGTCAGACGCTTAACAGACTGAGCCACCCAGGTGCCCCCTGACTTGATCTTTAGCTTTACCGAGATTCTCACAAAAATATCACCAAGATATTTTGGGCATAGAAGAGCTAAATTCATCTTGACAAAAACATCAATTTATTATCAAGGCTTTCTATATAGCTACAGTAATCACAAATGTTTGCTATTAGTAAAGACATAGACAAAGATCAATGAGATAATAACAAATAGACCCACACAACTATAATCAATTAATGTTTTTTATAATGATGAACAGGCAATTCAAAAGAAGAAAAATAGCTTCTCCACTTGAACCAATAAGATGTAAACCAAAAAATTAAATTTTATCTAAACTCAAGTTTTTGGAATATTAACTCAAGATGAATAGACTTACATGTACATATACAACTATAAAATTTACACAACAAATGGAAAATCTCTGAGATCCAGGTGTATGCACAGTGTTCTTAGAGCTCAATCAAAAGCACAATCTATAAAGATGAAAATTGGCAAATTTTATTTCATCAAAATGAAAATACTTTTCTATAAATGTCCATATGTAAGTACTTTTCTATAAATGTCCAAATGTCCATATGTACAAGCTTAAGACTGGAGAAAATACTTTCAAACCACATGTCTACTAAAGGACTGGTATCAAGAATATACAAAAAACATTCAAAACATAGTGAAAGAAAAACCCAGCAGTCCATTTAGAGAATTGAGTGAAAGACATAGATAGTTTTTTCAGTAAAGAAAATATACAGATGGCAAATAGGCCCATAAAAAGATAATCTATGTCACTCATCACAATTGTGATGATTGTGGTTCACAATCACAAGTGAAAACCACAATCTGACTACCTACCTATCATAATGGCTAAAGAAAGGTGATAACAACAAAGATGGGAGAGGGGATGTGAAGAAACTAGATCACTCACATATTGCAGGTTGGAGAGGAAAGTGGTGTATACACTCTGAAAAATAGATTGCCCATTTATTTAAAACAAAACAAAGCAAAACACCTAAAAACAGCATTATAAAACTGAGGAACTAAGCACCTGGGCATTTATTCCAGAGGAAAAAAATGGAATATATTCACACGAATGTGTATAGCAGCTTCATTAGCAATATTCGTAACCTCCAAACAACCCAGATTTCATTTTACTGAGTAAATGGTTAAACTGTTGTGCATATACATCATGAAAGGACAAGAGTGGTCCTTAAGGTGATAGAATATTCAGTATCTTGACTATATCAAAGTCAACATTCTCCTTGTAATATTGTTTTGCAGTGTCTGCCTATTGGGAGAAACTGGGTAAAAGAGAAATGTGATATTAGTGTTTCTTACAACTCCATGTCTATATACATTATCTCAAAATGCAATTTTGTTCATAAGTTAAATGAAGTCCAAAGTTCACTTCTTCAGCCACAGTATCTGTATTTCAAATACTCAGTAGCCACATTTGGCTAGTAGCTATCATATTGAACAGAGTAGAATGTTTCTATAAACTTTACTAGAAGCTACTAGTTATACTATTGAACAGAAATATTTATAATAACCTTATTTAACCTATTTTTTCTTTTTTTTTTTTTTTACGTTTATTTATTTTTGAGACAGAGAGAGACAAAGCATGAACGGGGGAGGGTCAGAGAGAGAGGGAGACACAGAATCCGAAACAGGCTCCAGGCTCTGAGCTGTCAGCACGGAGCCCGACGCAGGGCTTGAACTCACAGACCGCGAGATCATGACCTGAGCCGAAGTCGGCCGCTTAACCGACTGAGCCACCCAGGCACCCCGAACCTATTTTCTAGGTAATGGGAGTTTCCAGTTTACTGAAGTCTCATGCTACTTAAAATTCTTAATACCATAAATCCTGTTCATTTTCATTTAGAACATATGCCTCCTGAACTCACAGGAATTTTCTATTATATTGACCTTATTTTTCAACTTTTGCTTTACCAGGGATGAATTTTTGATTAATTAAGCAATTGGACAGAACATTTTCCAAAAGAAAATATGAATACTAATTTAATTATTAAATAAGTAACTAGGGTTAAACTTTATAAGCAATGGAGAATCATTATCTACATTATTTACATGTATAAATAAAAATTATAGTGTTCTCATACATAATTTAATGTAAATCTATAATTTATGTGTCTAAGTTAACTAAAACTGTATGATTTCATATAAAATGTAAAAGCTCTAAATTCAGCGACCTCAAGGGGGAATATCCAAAACAACTGAATAAATTAAAATTCAGTGTTTTTTTTCCAACTAAACAACAACTTGAAAAGTAAAAAATGAGGAACTTAGAGTTATCTCTAAAACTAAATAAAGTCATTTATAAAAAAACAAGCTGTCTCAACACATTTTCAAATTTTTAAAAATATAAAATGTAGTTTGGCTTCAAATTGTTTCATACTCCAAGTTAACTTAGTTTGAATCTAGGCTGAATAATCTTCACCCTTGGTTGATTACATTTTGATATTTCATAGTAAAACGAGGTTGCAGGGGATTTTTTTTATTTGGAACTCCATTTCTGCCTTTACGTGCACATCGTCAGTCATCTAGCTAGTAAAGTCAATTTCCTGCTTCCATTCCTTTTACCTTTGCTTATAGGTATGTGTTGTCAAGGAGATGAGGATTAATACCAAAACAAAGAGGAAACATGCTGTGAAGTTTAAATTCACCACAATGTTAGAATTGCTTTGAGGCAACATTTATAATCATAAAGTTTACTTTTATAAAAACAGTCTAAAATATATAATGTCTAGGAATTATAGAAAGTTTTATTGAAAACGATTAAATTCTAGGTAACGTCTGACTGATAAAAAAATGTCCAGCATTTTAATGTTGCAATTGAGAGACGATTAAGTTACACACTGGCTATATTTACCCCAGAACTAAAAAAAAATATCCCAGAACTTGAGTGAGATTGCTGAGTAGGATGATCCTGAGATCACTTCCTCCCATGGACACACCAAGTCTACAACTACTTAGAAATTGTCTCTGAGAAGTACCTGAGACTAGCAGAACCGTTCTTGCACAGCTAAAGATATAAGGAAAAAGCCATATGGAGAGGAGTAGGAAAGGCCCTGGTCCTGCAAGCAGAAGGGTTATCATAGGCAATGAGGCCCTCCCTGAGAAATGCGGGGTTCTAGCCCCAGAGCAGGGAATGCCCTCCCAGCGTACCTGCACTGTGTGCCAGAGGGTAATAAACTATATGTTATCTCTACTAGTCATCTTAATAACTAGGGAAGATCACAGCAAGCCTTCTCACATTCTTTTTTTTTTTTTTTTTTTTTTTTTTTTTTAATAGAGAAATGATCTTTTTTTTTTTTTTAATTTTTTTTTTTTTCAACGTTTTTTATTTATTTTTGGGACAGAGAGAGACAGAGCATGAACGGGGGAGGGGCAGAGAGATGAGGGAGACACAGAATCGGAAGCAGGCTCCAGGCTCCGAGCCATCGGCCCAGAGCCTGACGCGGGGCTCGAACTCACGGACCGCGAGATCGTGACCTGGCTGAAGTCGGACGCTTAACCGACTGCGCCACCCAGGCGCCCCTTCACATTCTGGTAAGAGCATACATTAACCTCCATTGGGCCTGGAACTCATCCCCAAGGAAGTTCACTGTATGGGCATGAACAAGATGGAGGACCAAAGATGGAGTCAGTGTTGTCAACATTCTTATAATTTCCTAACACCAGGCTTTGAAAATAAGCAGGGATTAAATCCAGGAAAGCTGGGGGGACTATAGGAACTGAGACTCTGCTCTCCATATGCCTTTCTAGCACCACACATCTTAGCATTCCCCTGAAGTCTGAACCTATCCACCCCAGCAAGCATCCATCTAAAGCAGCTCCTTCCCCTCATACCCACTGGGTAGACTTGGACAAGAATAATGCACAGGTAAATAGTCCTGCCTGGGCCTCACAGCCAGTCACAACAAGGGTATCCTTATCCACCAACATGCCTGTAGCTAAGCCTCTCAAACTTCTAAACTGGAGGCCAATCCCACTTCCCAGTGTGCTAGACAGCTGTGGCCAGGAATCCCAGCCAACCAAACAGGGGTTCAGCTCTACCCACTAGTGTGCCCAAAGCAGTCATGGTGCAGCCATAACAGGGAAATGCCACACATGGTGGGGGGATGCCGCTGAAGCACCTTGTTCTAATAAACAGAAGTATTATACTTATGGGCCCTACAGGACACTTTCTACATAAAGCCATTCTTTAAAGACCAAAAGATATAGCTAACCCACCTAATATATAGGAATAAACACAGAGAGTCACGCAAAATGAGGGACAGAGGAATACATTCTCAATGGAGACAAAAAAAAAAACAAACAAAAAAAGAAAATAAATGAAAAATAAAACAGAAAATGCTCTACCAGGTAAAGTTCAAAGTAATGGTGAAAAAGATGCTCACCAAACTCCAAGGAATAAATGAATACATTGAGAACTTCATCAAAGAAATAGAATATCTGAAAAAATAATGAATCAGAACTAAAAAATAAAATGAATAAAAGGAAAAATACACTACAGGGAACTAATAACTGATGACGTGGAAGAACAGATCAGCAATCTGAGAAAGAGGGTATGGAAATCATCCAAGCTGAATAGCAGAAACAAAAAAATATTAAAAGTAAGGATGGCTTAAGGGATATCTGGGACAAATTTGTATTATCTGGATCCCAGAATGTGGAGAGAGAGAAAAAGCAGTAGAAAAGTAAAGAAATAATTGTTAAAAACTTTCTTAATCTGGAGAAGAAAACAGACATCCATTTCCAAAAAGCAAAGACAGCCCCAAACAAGATAAACCCAAATAGGTAGGAAGGGCAGAGATACACTTGGGTATCAAACCCTTGTGAGATTAACCAGAAATGGAAGCACAGAGAAGCAAGAAAATCAGACCTCCACTAGGTACCCCAGGCATGTGGATTCACACTGGGAAAACAAAGCCCCTAATGTTTGACTTTGAAAACCAGTAGGGTTTAATTTTGCAAACTTTTGGGATCAGGGAGGTTTAACTCCAGATAGTTCAAAAATCAGTGGGCTTAGCTGTGGGAGACCAAGAGGGTGATAGGAAATGGAGTCCCTGCCTTTAAAGAGCCAGTATGATAAATAACCAGGACAAAACATAGCATAGAAGGTTCAGTTTGAAAAGTGCCTGGGGTATACATGAAGGAGAGTTTATTTACTAATCTCAGAAAGTGTATTGGAGGTATAGTGATCTTTAGGAGAAAAAAGTGCTGGTGGGCACCATTTCTTTTCCTGTTCCCCCAGCTTAGATAGCCAGAGATTTATGGGAAAAGTACAAAGACCTTCTACCTATCTTGTCAGCACTGTGTGTTGCATCCATACATTCCCTTTAGGCTGACATCATCTAACCTATCTACCTTGGCAAGTATCCCTCCAAAACAACTTCTACCTAACACCCTACAAGCAGCCCCTGCAAAGACTGGTGTAACTTCATAATGACTCCTGCTATGGGAAGATAACCTCACACACCAGTGGGCTCACAGATATAGCAGCTGAGACTTTCAGCTGGCTGTGCGGGGAAAGAACCATGACTTTTGGTAAATTTTCAGCTATGGCAGATACTGGGAGGACATGTACTGTGACTGCCATGCCTACACACTAACAAAAGCTACCCGGGGGACTGTGCATCTTAGGGCCCTGTCCTTTGATGTGCATGTAACTACAGCTGAGTGAAAACATCAAGTCTGAAGGTGGGCTGCATCCACCAAAAAAGCACCTCAGGAGCCTGTGCAAGAAGAAAGCCCCACCATTCAGCAGACAGTGAAGACTGCTAAACTGACTACTGATACCACCAACCTATTAGCTGCTGGAAAAGTCAGATAGGCCTCTTAACAGTACATGGACAAAATTCCCCCTGATGAGCCCATAGCAGAGAAGATCATTGAAGCTGACTGAACTTATGGCAAATGTGCCTTAGTCACAACAGTGGGATGCACATCCCACATAGGAGACACCACTAAGTACCTGATTCTGTAACTAGGGGACATTGTGCTATAGGGCACCATAGGACCTATTCAAAAGGTGGCTACTTTCAAAAAAAGGAGACAAAATTGACCTTCCTAATACATAGAAACAAACACAGAGATTTAGACAAAATGAGGGGACAGAGGAATATGTCCCAAATGGAAGAATAAGAAAATATCACAGAAAAAGAGATAAAGAAGACAGTGATAAGCAATATGCTTAAGAATTCAAACAATAGGCATAAAGATACTCACTGGACTTGAGGAAAGAGGGGAGGATCTCAATGAGAACTTCAACAGATACAAATTAAAAAAAAAAAAAGATTAAGAACTCAATGACTGAAATGAAAAATACACTAGAGGGAATCAACAACAGATTAGAAGATACAGAAGAACAGATGGGTGAACTGGAAGACAACGTAATGGAAAGCAACCAAGCCTGTCTGCAAAAAAGAAAATAAAAATTGAAAATAGGTTAAGGAAACTAAGTGATATCAAGCAGAACAGAATTTGCATTATAGAGATCCCAGAATAAGAAAGAGAAAGAGATGGAAAACATATTTGATGAGATTGCTGAAAACTTCCCTATTCTGGGAAAGAAAATAGACATCCATATCCAGGAAGTACAGAAAACTCCTAATAAGATGAACTCAAAGAAGTCCATACCAAGACAGATACTAATTAAAATGGCAAAATACAATAATGGAGAATTTTAAAAGCAGCAACAGTTATAAACAAGGGCAACTCCATAAAGTTATCAGCTGATTTGTCAGAAATTTTGTAGACTAGAAGGGAGTAGCATGATATATTCAGTTCTGAAAGGATAAAATACCCACAAAACTCTGCAACCAAGAATATTCTACATAGCAAGTTTATCATTCAGAATAGTATGTGAGCTACACTCCCAAACAAAAGCTAGAGGAGTTCATCACATCTAACCCACCCTTTCAAGAAATGTTAAAGGGAATTATTTAAAGAAAAGGAAATAACAGGCCATAGGTAAAAGTAATAAGATTTTGAAAGAAAAAAAATTTATGGTTAAATAGAAACATATAATAAAGATAGTAAAGTAATCACTTTTAAACCTTTTATACAGGTTAAAACTTAAAAATATAGCAAAATCAATTATACCTACAAAAATAGTCAAGGGACTCACAAAATGAAAATATGTAAAATAAGACATATACTGAAATATACTGGGGGGAGTAAAATTTTTAGTGCATTTAAAATGTGTTCACACATAAATTACCAACAACGTAATATAAATTACTACCCACAGGAGATGTTACATATGAAGCTAATGGTACTACAAATAAAAAAACCTATGAGAGATATACACAGAAAGAAAAAGGAATCCAAGCATAATACCCAACAAAGCAATCATTTCACAAGTGAAGAAAGCAAGAGAAGAAAGGAACAGAGAGGAAGTACAAAAACAGGAAGCAAATAATAAAATGGCAACAATTACATATCTATCAATAATTCCCTAAATGTAAATGGACTAAATGCTCTAATCAAAACTCATAATGTGACCAAATTGATAAAAAAGCAAGAAACATCTATATGCTCTTTATAAAGGATTCATTCAGACCTAAAAACACCTGCAGATTGAAAGTGAAGGAATGAAAAAAAGTCTACCGTGCAAAAGGAGCAACAGAAAAAAAAAAGCAATATTAATGTCATACAAAATACATTTTACAAAAGGACTCTAGCAAGAGAAAAAGAATACTACATAATTATAAGAGGAACAAGAGAAAGAAGTTGGTATTGCTGATATCAAAGAAGTTACTGCCTGTTCTCTTCTAGGAGTTTTATGGTTTCAGAGCTCACACTTAGGTCTTTTATCCATTTTAAATTTAGTTTTGTGTATGGTAGAAGAAAGTGGTCCAGCTTCATTCTTTTATAGGTTGCTGTCCAGTTTTCCAACACCATTTGTAGAAGACAATATCTTAATGATACAGAGCAAACTGATGATTACGAGAAGGGAGGTGGCTGAGGGTATAGGTTAAATAGGTGATGGGAACTAAGGAGTGCAATTGTTGTGATGAACACGGGTGATGTATGGAATTGTTGAATATATTGTACACCTGAAACTAATATCACACTGTATATTAACTAACTGGAATGTAAATAAAAACTAAAAAAAAATTCTATCTACCATTTAATATGTGTTTTAAATTTAATTATTTTTTAGATACTTTTAATGGTTATTTATTTTTTAGAGAAAGAGAGAAGAGCACGAGCAGGGGAGGGGCAGAAAGAGAGGGAGTCATAGAATCTGAAGCAGGCTCCAGGCTCTGAGCTGTCAGCACAGAGCCCAACACAAGGCTCGAACCCATGAACTGTGAGATCATGACGTGAGCTGAAGTCAGATGCTTAACTAACTGAGCCACTCAGGTGCCCCAAATTTAATTCCTTTTTTTAACTTCTTTCTGAGGAAAAAAGGAGAAGAAGAAAACACAATGGTCTAAAATCTTTAGGATAAAGAAAAGCAGTTTTAAGAGGGAAGTTTATAGCAATATAGGTCTACCTCAAGAAAGAATAAAATCTCAAACAATTTAACCTTATACCTAAAGGAAAAGAAAAAATGTCCAGAGGTAGTAGAAGGAAGGAAATAATAAAGATCAGAGTAAAAATAGAGACTAAACAAAAAACAACCAAAAACAAAAGAAAAGGAAAAGATCAATGAACCTGGGAGCTGGCTCTTTGAAAAGATAAACCAAATTGGTAAACTTTTAGCCAGATTTATCAAGATAAAAAGAGAAGACTAAAATAAATAAAATAAGAAATGAAGGAAAAACAAAAATGCTATGGAAATACAAAGTTCAGGTGAAAAGAGAATATTATGAACAATTATATGCCAACAAATTAGACAAACTTTAAAAACTAAATACCTAAACACATACAACTTTGTAAAACTGAATCCAAAAGAAATAGAGAACTTGAACAGATTGATTACCAGCAATGAAACTGAATCAGTAATCAAATACTCCCAACAAACAAAAGTCCAGGACCAAATAGCTTCACAAGTAAATTGTACCAAACATTTAAAAAATGGTTAATAGAAGAGGAAGGAAAACTTCCAAATTCATTCCAAGAGACCATTATTACTCTGATACCAAAACCAGACAGAAAAACTACAAAAAACAAAAACAAAAAAGTCAAAAAATCTACAGTCCAAAAGTTCTGATAAACATACATGCACAAACTTGCAACAAAATATTAGAAAACCTAATTAAACAATACAGTTTTATTTTTTATTTTTTTTTCAACGTTTTTTTATTTATTTTTGGGACAGAGAGAGACAGAGCATGAACGGGGGAGGGGCAGAGAGAGAGGGAGACACAGAATCGGAAACAGGCTCCAGGCTCCGAGCCATCGGCCCAGAGCCCGACGCGGGGCTCGAACTCACAGACCGCGAGATCGTGACCTGGCTGAAGTCGGACGCTTAACCGACTGCGCCACCCAGGCGCCCCAACAATACAGTTTTAAAAAATCATTCACCATGTTCAAGTAGGATTTATCACAGGAATGAATAGTGATTCAATCAATGTGATACATCTCATTAACAAAGGATAAAAATCATATGACCATCTCAATATATACAAAAAAAAGCTTTGCCAAACTCCAACATCTGTTCAAAAACTCTCAACAAAGTAGGTTTGGATGGAACATACCTCAATATAATCGAGGTCATATACAAGAAATCCACAACTAACACCATACTCAATGGTGAAAAACTGAGAGATTCTTCTATAAGTTCAAGAATAAGACAAGGATGTCCACTTTTTTCATTTTCATTCAACATAGTACTGGAAGTCCTGGCTGTAGCAATCAGACAAAAGGGAGGGAGGGAGAGAAGAAGGAAGGAAGGAAGGAAGGAAGGAAGGAAGGAAGGAAGGAAGGAAGGAAGGAAGGAAGGAAGGAAGGAAGGAAGGAAGGAAAGAAAAGAAAGGGAAAAGGAAGGGAAAGGAGCAAGGAAGGGAAGGGAGGAAAAAAGAAAGGGCATCCAAACTGGTAAAGTACAAGTGAAAGTGTCACTATTTGCAAATGACATGATACTACATACAGAAAACCTTAAATATGCCACCAAAAAACTATTCTAATTGACAAATAAATTCAGTAAAATGCAGGATACAAAATCAATACACAAAAACTGGTTGCATTTCTATATACTAACAACAAACTAGAAGAAGTAATTTTTTAAATAATTACATTTAAATTGCACAATCAATAAAAATACCCAGGAATAAGTTTAACAGAAGAGGTGTAAGATATGTATTCTAAAAACTACAAAATATTAATGAAAGATATTGTAAACAACACAATGGAAAGAAAGCCCATGCTCATGGATTGGAAGAACAAATATTGTTAATTTACAATACCCAAGACATGGAAGCAACCCAAGTATTGGATGGATGAATGGATAGATGGATGGATAAAGAAGTGTAACACACACACTCTCACACACACACACACACACACACACTGGCATATTAGTCATAAAGAACGAGATCTTGCCATTTGCAGTAACATCAGTGGGCCTAGCAGCTATAATGCTAAGTGAAATAAGACAAACACAAATATCATATGATTTCACTTATATAGGGAATATAAAAAACAAAACAAAGAAACAAACAAAAAACAAACTCTTTAATACAGAATACTTGTGGTTATCAGAAGGAGGATGGGGTGTGGTGGGATGGGTGAAACCGATAAAGGGAATGAAGTACAAACTTCCAGCTATAAAATAAGTAAGTCACAAAGATAAAAAGTAACATAGTTTGGAGTCAGATGTTCACTATGCTTATCATTATGAGCACTGAGTAACTATAGAACTGGTGTATCATGTAGTACACCTGAAACTAATAACACTGTATGTTAATTATACTTCAATAAAAAGTAAGTCATCAGGTAACAAGGGAAGAGAGCAAGGGAAGAAGAACAAAGAGCTATAAAAACAACCAGAAAACGACAAGATGCAATAAATAATTATCAAAATTATAAACAAAATGTTCTAATTGATCCTTTCAAAAGACATATGGTGACTGCATGGACAAAACAAAACAAAACAAAACCATCTCTGTGCTGCCTACAAGACATTCACTTAGTACTAAGGACCCGTACAGACTAAAAGTGAAGGCATATACATTTACCTTTAAGTTAATGTGTTCTTGATTGCATGTGGCAGAAAACTACCCTGGCTCATCAATAAAGAGGGAAAACTGGCATATTTAATTGAAAAAGTCCACATGTTTGGGCACCTTGGTGGCTCAGTCGATTAAGCATCCTATTTCAGCTCAGGTCATGATCTCGCAGTGCACAAATTCAAGCCCCGCGTCAGACTCTATGCTGATAGCTCAGAGCCTGGAGCCTGCTTCAGATTTTTTGTCTCCCTCTCTCTCTGCCCCTTCCCCACCTGTGCTCTCCCTCTCCCTCTCTCTCAAAAATCAATAAAAACATTAAAAAAAAAAGAAAAAGAAAAAGAAAAAGTCCACATCTTGAAGAGGTGGCCTACCAGTGTTCAGTCAGTTAAGGCTTCAGCTCCTTTTTCTGCAAATCTCTCAGCTCTGTCCTTGGTTCCTTTGCAGTTTCAGTCTTGGCCAGTAGTAAAATGTTTGCCATTTTTCACACAAATATATGACATACAGAGAACAAGCTCTCTCTTTGAGTATTCAGCAACAATCTCTTAACAGAAAATAAATCAAGAATCTGAGATCTCCCTAGAATACTTCTATCTAATTGGCCTGATTGGAGCACATAATCTTCTGAAATAGTCCCTGTTGAGTGTGATGCCATGCTCCAACTCTTAATTCTGGGTCCTTAAATTAATCACTAGCAAAGGAAAAGGATAATCCTTAATAATTAGTTCTGTCTCTGGATATGGTGCAGAAACCTGCTTTTTAGAAGGACATGGAGTGTGTGGCCAGAAAGTATGTAACAGAATGGAAAATGAGAAACTATCATTGAAATGGGAACTGGACACTTTGCAGGCAGTGGAAGTGTCTTTTATCAATTCAAAAATTAAAATCATTGATGAGTTATCAGAATATGTTTTGAAACATCAACATTTTTTGACTTAGAATTATTCCTAGAAATTCAGTGATGAGTTGCAAGTGCTTTGATGGGTATTACTATAGTAAAAACTATATGCATAACTAATGAATATAAACAGAAAATGCATAGGGGCGCCTGGGTGGCGCAGTCGGTTAAGCGTCCGACTTCAGCCAGGTCACGATCTCGCGGTCTGTGAGTTCGAGCCCCGCGTCAGGCTCTGGGCTGATGGCTCGGAGCCTGGAGCCTGTTTCCGATTCTGTGTCTCCCTCTCTCTCTGCCCCACCCCCGTTCATGCTGTGTCTCTCTCTGTCCCAAAAATAAATAAAAAACGTTGAAAAAAATTAAAAAAAAATAAACAGAAAATGCATAGATTATTATAAAACTGGAAAGGGTCACAGGTACTATCTTTAAAAGAAGCATAGTATCTCATTAGAAAATATATTTTAATCTTGGAGCTAGTAAACCTGAATTTTTGTCCTGTAATAAGGATGCTAGACTTCAACTTCAAAGAAGTACAACAAAGAAGTCTCAATTGGGGCACCTGGGTAGCTCAGTGGGTTAAAGTGTCTGACTCTTGATTTCAGGTCAGGTCATGATTTCAGGGTTTGTGGGATCCAGTCCAACTTCAGGCTCTGTGCTGAGCATGGATCCTGCTTGGGATTCTCTCTCTTCTCTCTGTCCCTTGCCTGCTTTCTCTTTCAATAAATAAATAAATAAATAACATTAAAAAATTTCTCAATCAGTTGAACATTCTGAAACTACAAACAAGGAGAACGAGAAAATAAAATCCCATATATCTGATAAAATATTATGTAAAATGTAAACAACATATATAAAGGTTTCTAAGACCATTGCAATTTGGCTATTAAGGAAAGAGAGTGCTGATTATTAGTGATCTAGGAGAAGTTAACGAAGACATGAGTTTTATTGAATAGACTGCATACTCAGGAAAAATAAATGCTTCCTGTTTGGTATAATGTAAGCAGAGTGTTTGGGCTGGCTACAGGAGTTTCCCTGAAACTATCTGCCATTGCAAATGACAGCACATATGGCACTAAAAGAAGATATATGTATATACACATGGCAAAGTGGTAGTGTATATGTTTCTAGTGAAGACACAGAATACTCATTTTTTTTTTCAAGTAACAGCTTTTGGTATGACTGGAAAAGGGGAAAACATAAAAGACAATCAGCTTTATAACAACCATAGTCTATCAGCTGAAGATAAGTAAAGGCAAATTAACACACACTCTCAGGAAATGTTTTTGGCAACAGAAAAAAGATCTATACCTAAAATCAGAATAGTGATTAGAGAATTTCCCACAGACACAATGATCCCTATTTTTGAAGCACATAAAATCATTTCAAGAGGATAAGAGCTGATAATTAATTGCTGGGAAATAACCACAAGTGAAAAAGTTGAATTCTGAATTAAAAAATGAATAGAATAAAACAAGAGGATCTAATTTTATTGCATCAGTGTAGAATATAGCAGTAACGAAATGAGAAAATGTATTAATGGCAGTTTATATATGCAGTATAAATAATGTATATATACTTATGCATATATATTTGTACATGTATATGTATGTATCTGATGAACAACTGAGGCTACAAGTGACATCCAAGTAAATCCCACAGGTATAAATGTTTAAGTATTTTAAGCCATGGTTTAATAAAATTAAAAATTAATAAAACATAAACTAAAAATCTTAACTATTTAAATATGGTGAGGTGCTCATGAACAACTTAAGTTCATATTAAATCAAAATAGCAATGCTATAATGTTTTAACATGATAATGAGAAATAAACTTATTGTTATTTATGAGATTTATAAAGAATATTAAATACTTACAGTATATAAAATGAAAAAAAAAAAGAAACCTGCATCTAATTCATGAAAATAAGAACAACAAAATCTTTGGAAAGCTATAAGAAGGACCTTATACACAGTAGTAAACAAAACTGTATTATAAAAAGAACAGTACTGAAAATTATTTCAAGTAGTTTAAATATACTATAGTTTATGAATGTAACAAATGAAAAAAGAGATACAGTTATATATCTGAGAAAACTAAACCATGGAAAATATAAAATTATATGTTAAAAAGTTGAAAATTTAAAAATGAATAATTCTCTATGAAAACACAAGTGCTAATATACACCAACACCAAAAAGTATTTTTTTATGCCTCCCCAAGTATTTCCCAAATTATCCTGAACACAGGAATCTTCAGGGATACTTGCTGCAAATCTTCTCCTGGAGATTCTGACCTATGAAGGACATTGGGATCTTGGACCAGTGTTTTCAACAAGCACTGGCGAATATGCTAATCAGGAATGTTTGTGTATGTTGCCTAAAGCAAGTTTCCAGGTCAAGAGTTTATTACAGATAAATTATAAATTTTTCATAACTGCATATTTTACATGCTAAATAAACTTTTTCACAGGCTGCAAAAAAGGGAAAACTTCCACTTTTTTGTGAAACTATAACCCTGTTATCAAAATATGTCAGCCCTGCAAAGAGAATATAAAGCAAACTAGAAAACACAAAGGCTTACTGACTTTCATTAGTAGCTTAAGACTGGGCAAAACCTCTTCTGACATTATTGTTCAGAAATATTAAAATATATTGCTTAATATAAGCCTGGCCCCAAAAGTAAACACCAAAGAAAGAAGAGGAAGGGATTAATAAAACCAGAAAATAATATCCAGAAACTGTTCTTTAAACAAGATGGCCTTATGCTGCAGTGACTGGAGTTTGCATTTTCTAAGAAAATCAGGGAAAAGGATTATACACCAAACTGGAACATTCCTATCAGCTTCAGTGAGATCCCTTGATATCAATAAAGGAAGATATTAATGTAAAGACAGAACAAAACACTTTTCCTATCATTTTTGAAATATGTGTAAAATATTAAAGGTTTTTTCTGGAGCATAGATGCATCAGACTATTTACATATTTTAATGAGTAAATATATTTTGATTTTCTTTTTTTTAATTTTTTTTAATGTTTATTTATTTCTGAGAGAGTGCAACCTGGGGAGGAGCAGAGAAAGAGACACACCCAGAATCGGAAGCAGGCTCCAGGCTCTGAGCTATCAGCACACAGACCCACGCGGGGCTCGAACTCACTAACTGTGAGATCATGACCTGAGCTGAAGTCTGACGCTTAACAGACTGAGCCACCCAGGCGTCCCCGTTTTGATTTTCACAGTACAGAGAAACAGATGCAAAGGATTAATTTTAAAAGCAGATTTAGCATCTATTGTGGAAGAGGTATAAACCCTTTATGACTTCAAATTGTTTTTGATGTTTAAAATTAGATCAATATTAATGGCAAATAGATCATTACTGTGCATGTATGGGCACTCAAGATAAAACATTTTTCTCTGTTTATTACATAAAACACACAAATGCAACCCGCAAATGCCCTGACTTGCCTGTTTGTTGTGACCATTCTCTCCAGCTTTTAAAAAATTTATTTGATTTATTTCTGGCATCAGGACACCTTTTTACCTCATCTTCCTTCTCTGGGGACGTGTTAGCCTGGGTATTCATTTGTTCACTTCCTTTCATCAAATCCTGATCATTCTCTCAGATTCAGATATAGCTACATATAGAGGATTCATGTGATATTTATTATTTACGTTTATATGTAGCATGAAGTGATGTAATATGTTAGTGCTCTTAGATAAACAAGCCATAACTTGGTTAAAAGAAATATGTATTCAGAATTCAGTGAAGAGGGTTTTTACTGATGGTGTTTTTATATATTGTATCATCCAATAAGGATGAAGTTTTATATAACATGCCCCTAAAACTACATTATATAGAATAATTTTATGTAACACAGTGTACATACAATTTACTAGATCTCTAAAAGATGAAATAGAATATTAGAAATGACTTAGAAATTTATATTTTTTCTAGAATAGGAAGCATATTGTATGTATTCATATTTTCATAAACTGGTTTGTTAATGCCAGGATTTTGTAGCCATCAACAAAAAGATTTGGGAAGGGGGCAAGGTTTATGACAGCACATCTATTATCTAGCCATGTGTCAGATATTTATTCATATATCTGTACTACAGTAAACACATCTTTATCATTTCTTACTTTTGCTTGTTATTTCTATTGCCTTATTGGGACTCTCTGTGCTCACTTTGAACATTATTTAAAAAGAAAAGTCATTTATAAATTTCCAGTTATATATACATATATATATCATTCTCTAAAAAAGGATCACTTTAATGATATTATAATTATATTCTATTTATTCAAAGCTCTTAAAGCATTGTTATCATAATAGCTTGACTAATATGAATACCCTTTTATTACATGAGCATAAATAGACTAGTTTTATGAAGAAATGCTTAAACATTATTTTATACAAAATAGCATATGTAATTACATGTATTGTGTTATATATTGTTATTATAATTCATTTTGTGATTACCCTATCTCTCTCTATGAAAATAAACAGTGAAAAAAATTTTGGCCTTTGTGATTGTGAATAACAATCATTTTAACAACTATTTTAAAACTTCTTGTATTATAAGTCTTCCTTGGGATATATTCTTTGTCTAATTTGAGCTCAGTTAATGAAGATGCTCTCATTAACCTTCAAGAGACATTACGTAAACACGTTTATAACAACAATAACAACAACATACCAGAATTCTATCAGTGTTGTTATAAGAATAACATGTCACATTTCTTTAATACATTATAAAATAATGTTAAGAAGAGCTTATTAACATTTCCTCACAATTGTTTAGTTTGACAAGCTTGTCACAATTGCTCTGTCACCTGCTCACTTGCTGTTCATGACAAGTCTCTGACATTAATTCATAATTGCTTGGGAAAAATTAGCATTTGGCCTTTAGCAGCCAAACTCAACTAGACGTATAAAAGCTGTATTTTTTCTACCTTTGGATAAATAAGACCTGATAAAAAATTAGATTATACATGGAATTCATGAATGTATACATACCTGCAATTTAACCAAAAGTCATAAAGGGAACACATCAAGTATACTTACAGATTATATAATTAACAGAACATGATGATTTATAAATTGGCCACAACGGATAATTTGATATGTTTGGTTTATAATATTCCATTTGCAAACTGCACATCCAATTGCCACTTCAAAACTCTGTCTTCCATTGTGAACATTTTTTACACGTGATATACACCTATACTGCTAATTTTATTTTCTGTTGTTCACATCCTAAATTAAATATTTACTTCTTTAAACATGGAATTCTCATTTTCAAACTTCTGCCTCTGTACAAACTTTAATATAATATCATAATTAAAATCAATATATGTCGTATTCAGTGAGATTGAAATTAATACAGCAAAAGACAAAACTTAAGACAGAGGTAGAGGCCTAAGAAATGTTATGGGAACAAAAGAATACTAAATTAAGTTTTTCCTCCTTAAAAAAAGAATGGAATTCAGAAAACAATTTGATTTTAAGCTTCCTAGTCTCAATGAAAATCAGGAAAAATTTGATTTGCATAGTTCTCACTCTCTATGTACTTTGAATTTATTTCTCTATCGAAGATACTAATACAGTTTACATAAAATTTTAGTTACCATAAATTTGCTTTGAGATCATATTTATACAGGAAAGTTAAGCTGGTTTCATTTTAAGTATAATTTTAAAATAATGTCAGAGTTGTGTTTTCTTTGCAATGTTAACAACTTTTATTTATTTATTTTTCTTTTTTGTTATACTAGCTATTATCTCCAGGCCAATGAAGAAAAGAGTGATCACTTAGTGGGAACCTTTGTTTTTCTGATAAAGAAAGACTTCTCTTCTTTGACAAAGAAAACTTTTGTCTCCTCTCTTTACCTTTCATTTATTATTATACTAAATTATACTGATTCATCTTATATTAATGGAACTAAAACTATTCCTTACATAAATTCAACTTGGTCACACTGTATTATCCTTTTATCCTATTGTCTCTAGAATCAGGTTAGGTTAGTGGTATTTTCTGCAACATAAAATATTATTAGCATAATGTTATCCATAAGATTTTTAATCACCTGCTTAAGCTCACCAGCATCAGCGGCTCTGTTCTTTTTCTTATCCTTAACATTTCCAGTTTTATATTTTATTAATTCATATTTCCAGGTGCTTGCTCTTTTATTAGCTAAAAAGACAAAAAAAATTTATCTAGCTTATGTTTCTCACTCATTATTTTTATATTTTCCTTTTTCCTTCCTTCTTTCCTTCCTTCCTTCCTTCCTTCCTTCCTTCCTTCCTTCCTTCCTTCCTTCCTTCCTTCCTTCCTTCCTTCCTTCTTTCCTTCCATTAAATTACCTTAACTCTAAAATTGGATGTTTAGATTATTATATAGTAGCCATTCTTTAAATATACATATTATCCTCTAGTTTCCACTCACTTTAGTTTCAACCTATAATTTTTTTAAGTAAGCTCTATGCCCAACATGGAACTTGGTTTCAACGAACCCCAACTCAAGAATCACATCCTTTACTGATTAAGCCAGCCAGGCACCTCTTAACCCATAATTTTTGATATTAAGTATTCTCATCAGGTATCATACATTATGCCTTCTTCCTTTTTTTTTTTTAGTTGTAGGATTTCTTTTATTTTGATATAATGGGTATTCAATATATTTATAAATATTCTGTACATTATTTGTGCTCAGAGAAAGGATTAGGTTTACTAATACTTTTCACTTTGATGGAATCTTGATGTTTGACCTTGAAGATGGCCAAATTTCATAAATGTGATATTTATCTAGAAAACAATAGGCATTTTTCTATTTTGGAATAAAAGCATCTGTGCACACAAAACTTTAAACCTACTTTTTATCAATGTAATATACCACATTAACAAAATAAAGAATAAAAATCATATTATCATTTCAATAGACACAGAAAAAGCATTTGTCTAAAATCACCATCCATTATGATAGACACTCTCAACAAAGAAAATATAGAGGAAATATACCTCAACTTAATAAATGCTGTATGTGACAAGCCCATAGCTAACATCATACTCGATGGTGAAAGCTAAGACCAGAAACAAGACAAGGATGCCTCCTCTGGCTATATTCATTTAACATTGTACTAGAAGTCCTAGGCTATATAATCATAAAAGAAAAAGCAATAAAAGGCACACAAGTTGGTAAGGACAAAATAAAAATCTCACTGCAGATGACATGATGCTATATGTGGAAAACACTAAATTCCATGAAAAAAAAACTATTAAAATTAATAAATGAATTTAGTAAAGTTGCAGGATACAAAATTAAAATACATAAATTTCTTATACATCTATACACCAATAACAAAGTAGCAGAAAGAGAAATTAAGAAAACCCCATTTACAATTGCATCAAAAACAATCAAGAAGGTGTAAAACATGGACTCTGGAAACTGTGAGACTTTAATACAAATTGAAGATGTAACAAATAAAGGGAAAGGTATACCTTACTTATGAAATGGAAGGATATTTTTAAATGTCCACACTATCATTATAGTGTATTTGGATTATAATACCAAAATCATTTTTCACAGAACTAGAACAATCCTAAAATTTGTATGAGACCACAAAAGACCTCAGATAACCAAAGCAGTCTTGAGAAAGAAGAACAAAACTGAAGGTATCATGATCCTAGATTCAAAACTACACTACAAAGTACTAGTAATCAAAAGAGTATGGTACTGGCACAGAAAGAGGTAATAGATCACTGGAATAGAATAGTGAGCCCACAAATAAACCCACACTTAAATGGTCAATGAATATATGACAAAGGAGGGAAGAATATACTAGGGGGAAGAATAGTCTCTTCAATAAATGGTAATAGGAAAATTGGATAGCTACACGCAAAATAATAAAACTGGGCCAGTTTGTTACATCCCCCTACAAAAATAGACTCAAGATATATTAAAAACTTAAATGTGAGGCCTGAAACCATGAAACTCCTGAAAGAACATTGGCACTAATCTCTTGGACATCAACCTTAGCAACACATTCATAAATCTGTCTCTTCAGGCAAGGGAAACACAAGCAAAACTAAACAATTGAGACTACATCAAACTAAAAGTCTTCTGCATAGCAAAGCAAACCATCAACAAACCAAAAATACAATCTACTGAATGGGAGAAGATATTTGCAAATAATGTACCCAATAGGGGATTAATATCCAAAATATATAAAGAATTCCTACAACTCAACATCAAAAACAAAACAAAACAAAACAAAAAAACCGCACACATGATCCAATTAAAAATTGGGCAGAGGACCCAAACAGGCAATTTTCCAAGGAAGACATGCAGATGATATGTTCTATATCATTAATCATCAGGGAAAAGAAGATCAAAACTATAGCAAGATATCACCTTACACCAGTCAGAATGGCCAGTATCAAAAAGACAACAAATGACAAGTGCTTAGAGGATGTGGATAAAAAGGAACCCTCATGCACTATTGGTAGAAATGTAAATTGGTATAGTCATTAGGAAAAATAGTATGGAGGCTCCTCAAACGATTGAAAATAGAACTGCCATACTATCTAGCAATTCCATTTCTGGGTATTTGAAGAAATAGAAAATGCTCATTTAAAAAGATTTATGCACCCCTATGTTTGTTACAACATTATTTACAATAGGCAAGATATGGAAGCAACCTTAGTGTTTATAAATACATAAACAGATAAAGGAAACTATATATATGTGTATATATATATACATATATATACATATATATACATATATATACATATATATACATGTTATACATATATATGTACATATATATGTATATATATATACATATATACATATTATACATATATATATGTATAATTCTGTATCTATATAAATCTATCTATAAATCTATATAATATATATATATTCTATATCTATATATCTATATCTATATCATCTCTCTCTATATATATATCTATATCATCTCTATATCTATCTATCTATCTATCTATCTATCTATCTATCTATCTATCAATCATCTATCTATCTGTAATGGTAGAATATAGGCATAAAAATGAAGAAAATCTTTCTTTCTTGAACCTAGAGGGTGTTATGCTAAGTGTCAGACATAGAAATACAAATAGCATATGATTTCACCCATATGTGGAATCTAAAAACTAAACAAAGGAAACAATTCAGAAATAGACTAATACATACAAGGAACAATGATGGTTGTCAGAAGGTATGAAAGGTGTGTAGATAGGCATTATAGGTGAAGGGAATCAATATGTACAAAACATAATAAATAAGCCACAGGAATATAAAGTACAGCATAGGGAATGTAGTCAGTGATATTAGACTAATTATGTATGATGACAAATGAGAACTAGATTTATTGTTGTGGTCATTTTGTAATGTACATAAATGTCGAATCACTTTGCTGTACATCTGAAAAATAAAGTATGTCAACTATAGTTCAATAAAAAAAGGAAAGTCTACCTTTTTTTTTTTTTGGTTGCAATGGAAATGTGCCTTTCTCTTTTCTTACTCTGGGAAGGGCGTTGATTGACAGCCATTGACTGACTGCCCCTCTGCTGCCCTCCTTGATCCACTGCTGCATTCCTGCCAAGGCCACACTTCCCCCAAGATGCTTGTAGGCAATGACTGAGCACAGTAGCATACTAGTGCAGATCCATTCCTGTATTATATGGACCTTCTCAACTGTAAAACCCTGGCTTGAGAACTATATTTGTTGCCAAGTCTATAATAATGGCCAGACACTTGTGGCTATAAACAACCAAAATTCTTTCCCAATCAGTTCTAGATGTCAGAATTCTGAAATCAGTAGCACTGGACTGAAATCAAGTAATCTTCATTTGAGTGTTTTCTCTGGATGTTCTAGAAAGGAGTCCATTCTTTGCTTCTTCCAGCTTCTGGTGACTTGTTGGCATTTTGGCACTACAGCTACATCACTCCAATCTGTCTTTGTGGTCACACTGCCAACTCCTCTTCTGTGTGTGTGTGTGTGTGTGTGTGTGTATATCTTCTTTTCTATGTGAAATCTCCCTCTGTCACTCTTATGAAGACACATCTGATTGCATTTTTCAAGATAACGTCCACAGCTCAAGATCCTTAATTTTATCATATCTTTTACCATATAATGTGGCATCCATAAGTTCCAGGATCTAGGGCCTGATATTTGGGGAGGAAGGGGTATTCTCAGCATACCACAAAGGCTCTCTTTTAGCCTGGCCAAAATTTTCTTGGAGGTGTAAGACGTGTCCTATCCGGTTGTCCTTTACTACCTCACTAATTTCACAGTTGGCAGATATGCACTGCTATCTGAAGATTCATTCTGCACACTCCTACTTCCTATTTTTTACCCTCCACTTTAGATTGCCTGTCTAAATCTACTTGGTCTTTACCATTGGTCAGCAGAACTAGCACATGAGCATATTAATAGAGTAGCCAAAGTAGCAGAGACAATGCTATATATACTACTATATATAGATGATATATGGTCCCAAAAGCATAGATTTCCACGAATGAAGTTCAATCTAGCCATGGACACTTCTGAATATCCAAAAATTCTCCAACAAAGATCAATGCCAAGAAACTGATATGACACTACTACTTGGATAGACAAAAAATCCACTTGGTGACAAAAGGAATACATTGGAAAGTTTTCATCATGGAAGATCCAGTATTTTGTTCTCACAAGGACAGATACCTATTCTGAATTTAGATTTGCATTTTAGTCCACAAAGGCTCACGTATAATCTATGGGTTTATGAAGTGCCCAATCCATAAGCACAAAATCCCAGGCAACATAGCATCTGACCAGTGATCCACTGGACTGTGAAAGCGATGCAGTATGGTGCATTGCACAGTACCTGGAATAATACACATTCAATAAATATTATGTAAGTTAATAAATTGAGTTATATGTTTTATATTCACATAAAGTAATGGAGAATGTTGATTAAAATAGATAGTAATAACAGTTAACCTTTACTTAGTCCATGATTTATAATCATTATGTCATTTAATTCTCACACTACTAAAAATGGTTCCCCAGTTTATAAATGAGGAAAATTAGGCACAAATAGAGTATATCAATTCCGTAATTCACACAGCTATTAGGTACAAGAATTAGTTCATACCATAAGTTGTTTGACTGCAGGGCCTTTCTTTACCATCACTTTAGAGAAAATATGATAAGCTTTTATCAGGTCAAAATGCAGATCACAAAGTAACCTATACATTTTGTAGTGAATAATCTCAATATGAGGATATTCTTTGAAAATTCAGGCTGCATCATGACACTAGGAAAAGTTATAAATGATAGAACTGATAGCAGTAATGCTCTTAACATCAAAAAAGATGCAATCTTTAAATGACAATGAAAAATTGAAGAATATATAACTATAAAATATTAAATTATAAAGTTCTAGAAATTTAGCCCAAATTCCTTAGTCTTAGGCCAATATTCTGTACAAGTAAACTTTAACTATATTAAAGAAATATTCACTTCAGTACAATTTTCAAACTAAAATTTAATGCAGCAGAGAAAACAAATGTGAAGTTCCAATTTGACAAATTGCACTTTTGACAAAGACTAAGAACAACCTACTTTTTCAAATAATTACATTATTTTATCTAAGATTCTGTCAGGTAGTAAATGTATATTTACTATACATTTAGATATCTAGATATCAGATAATCTTGCATAATTAATTAGGATCATAATTATTTAAGAGTTTGGTTAATGTATGTACATTTTAAAGTTTATTTATTTTGAGAGAGAGAGAAAAAGAGAACGTGGGCAGAGAAGGAGAGAGAGAGAATCCCGAGCAGGCTCCGCACAGAGGCTGATGTGGGGCTCCAGCCCACAAGCCATGAGCTCATGACCTGAGCTGAAATCGAGTCAGATGCCCAACCGACTGAGCCACCCAGGTGACCCACTCTTTTTTTAAGTTTATTTATTTATTTTGAGAGAGAGCTGGCTCTAGTTTTGTTTTTTAAAGGTCATTTCAGAACCTTTAAAATATGTGTCTATACATACACACAAACACATGCACATATAAAAATATAGAGAGACAGTTGAAGAAACATTGCTACAGAAGCACTAAAAACTGGACACCCTACTATAATATCCCATTTTGCTTTTCTACTTTCTATCTATGCCTTTTTCCCTATTTTCTGTGAGAGAATCTCAACATTATTATAAGCTTTCATGAAATGTCTAGTGATCTTTGGCTATCGAATCATGATTTAAAGTGAGATACTAAAAAGCTTATTGAGACTCTACATATATGTTTGATGAGGGTGCTTTTGAACGAAGGACTTCAGAATAAAGTTCTACAATGGAATCTCAAATTGCTTATGTTTATAGTTTTGTTGTGATTAATGTTTGTTTGCTTGCTTATTTGAATCTTTTTAGGCTAATTTCTTCAGAGATGAGTCTTCAAATCTTTCACCTGGTGCTACAGACCTGGCTGTTTCCATACTGGTAACTGATTGGAGGAACAGGATGGGAACTGTAAAGTTTAATTAACAATTTCATTTATTTTCCTCATTGTCAGGGCACTTTTTCACCCTCATCCTCACCACCAGCTATCCCTGGTTTTTCTGAGACTGGGATCACATCATCTCAGTTTTTCCTAAGAAGAAGCATGCATCTGTGGCTGTGTTCAGGAAGGGCTGTTCAGATGCCTGTACTGGGTTGGGGAGGGTCTTGGACATTCTAACTCCTCTTTGGTCAACTATGAGAAACTCTTACGCCTACCGCATTGAGATACCATGTGCCTCCATTACAGGAAGCTACAGTGGTAGTTCCATAGCATAATTTGCTTCTTTGTGGCCACCCTTCCATGCAGGCTCTTAGCTCTCGGCTTTATCTTGCTGTCATTTACCTCTTATTGATTGTTCCACTTCCCATCTCCAGAGAAAGTATTGATACCTCTTACCTGCTGTCATCTCCTTCCTAGTACTCTATTATATAGTTAATGGGTTCAAACATTTTCTTTACTTTCTTTACTGTCATTTCAAATTTCAGGAGGAGCTAGAGAAAAGCACACATGTTCAAATCTTTGTGCTAAAGATATTCTTCAACTCTTGACCTTTGCCTTGGTAAAATCCCCTTTCATTCTGTCACATAATCAGTATCAATAAACAAATCTAACAATCCTCTGTAAGCTTATTTCTTCTTGATCTAATCACATTTAGAAAAACTTTTCATTCATCTCTTTACTGAAATTCTTTTATCCCTTAGTTTCTATGACTCTATTCTCCAAGTTTCTCTCAAACATCTCTATAATATTTTAGACTCCTTCATGCCTCTGTTTTTCTGATTACATCTGAAATGTGACAGGACAGGGATGGGGAGAATTCAGAATATTTGTAATCCCAGCATTCCTATGCTATGTTACTTCTATAAAACTCCACGAGGTTTTGCACTGCTATCCTTCAATAGCAGCCCAGTCATAGAAGGGAAGAGATTCTTGCTCCAAATGCATTGTTGCCCAGACTCTGCCAGATAAAACATAAAGAGAACTTTCATAATATTTTTTCTATAGTTCTCTCATTTCTTTGATTCTAAAATAGCCATATCTCATTTGTAATGTTGCTGACAGTGAGGAAATTTTCCATTTCAGTATGATCCAAACTAGGAAAAAAAAAAAAAAAGACTGAATAAGTCTTCCCATTCTCCTTCATAAGAGCAAAATTTTAGAGCTGCCCTGACCTAGAAAGAGAAAATCAAGTCTATTACAATATCACAAGAATAGTACAATAACTGGAAAAAGTGCACTGAGAAATATTAAAGAATTTGGTTACCTAAACAACTTTGCCTGGTGCTTCATTGAAAAATGTTTGGTGGCATTCGCCTTAAAAATTCATCCTCTCAGTACTTTTCATAGTCAGCAAATTGAGAAATCAGTGGAGAGTGGGCATAAAACAAAGCTAAAATAACCTTGCAATACTGGGCCAAATTTTGAATCAGGATTGCTTTGCTTTGCAATATGCTCTTGAGGTTTCCTACACAGACAGTTATGTCATCTGGAGGCAGAAATAGTTTTATTTCTCCCATCCCAGTCTTCATACCTTTTACTTCCTTTCCCTGTGTCATGGCATTACCTAGGATTTACAATATCATATTGAATAGGAACAGGGACAGAGGATGTCCTGTCTTCCTCCTGATTTTACAGGGTAAGCTTTGAGTTTTGTGCCATTACATATGATATTAATTATATATAGTTTTTTGAAGACATTATTTTTCAAGTCAAGAAAGTTTCCCTCTATTATGGATGGTATTTAAATGTCATTCCCCTCATGTAGTTTTTGATAATGGAATTTTAACTACTCTATGAGAATAGAAATCTTAGGAAAACACTGTCACTTTTTGGTTCTAATTAATGATATTACTATTGTTAATGCATAACTCTGTTTTTGGCTTAAATTAAAATCTAAGTAAATCTATGCACTGCTTCCCCTAAGCAATTGTACTTTTTATGTGAAGCTTAATAGGAAGCTGAAAATGGATTAATTTTGTAGAAACTGTAAATCTCATGTGAGGTATTGTTTACATTCTTACCCCCTTAAAAGAGGCAGTGAAAGCTGAATGCAGTGAAGCTTCTGGGAAAGTGACAGAGAAATGTGCTTAGGGAATACATTTTAAAATAGTATTTAATGAGCCACTGTTGTTTTCTCTATGAAAAGGCAGAAATGGAAGTCATTTTGAAAACTCATTTGCCTCAATAAGGGAAGGTTTCCTCTTCTCTGTGTATATGTAGGGAATAAGGATATTCATACATGCACAGTCCTTAGGGCTGGAAAATGTTATTCTTCTGACTACTCATACTGAGCACTATTGAAATACTGTCATACACTAAATGTTTCCATTCATTTACAGTCTATAAAATTACATTAAATACAGCCCAAAAACGAGTCAAAAGCTTTTATTGTAAATTTTAAGTAATTTAAATTATTATAATGATGTATTTAGTAGTGATTCTTGATTTTCATACCTCCAATGATATGATTTTCCCTGAAATAATTTATTATTCTATTATTGCTTTTCATGCGAAATTGTTATTCTCCATTGATTTTGCATTACATTAGACTTAGTTCTTTGTCACCCAGTTTTAATCTCAAACTTTTTATTTCTATCAAACGCTCATCATTGAACCTATCAATGGTTTCATTTTATCACAGCAGAACTAGTTTTTTTCCCAATTCTATAGCCTTTAACACTGATGAGACATGGCATAAAATAAAGCGTCTCTGTGTTGCTGAGGATTATTATTGTGCAAATAAAACACACCCAGCCTAAGCTGTTGTCTCACACTGGTGAGGTGGGTTGGAGGAGGTTGGGAAATCTAGATGGAAAATTTTAAATGATGACACCAGCTTTTGTGCACTGCCAGGCTCTGTCTTGATCCCTCAGTCCCTCACTCCCCTTTCTCTCCATTTATTCACTTACTTATCTAATTTTATTCTAAGATGGACTCATCTATGTGTTGGGCAAGGTGACTATTATTCCAAGGAAAGAAAGATGGTCGTTTTCAGTAGCTCTCCCAAAATTTCCAGGGAAGAACTTGACTTGCTGCCTTTAATCATGTATCAGGTAAGGGACTGAATTACTTGAAATACTCTGATTTGAGTCAGAGGAACCCTGGGTCATTTGTCGTGGACCAAGATGGGGCTGATTCAAATCAAAAGGGCAGAGAAGAACTAATATGTAGTGGGAAAGACACTTCTTCCAAGGAAGATGCATCCATCACTACTACCCCAGGGCTTAGTCTGCTTCTCTTGTCAGTCTTTGCCATCTCATCCTTGACTGAATGAATATGGACATAATTTGCATGGGGTTCTATGTTTATAAGTTCACTCGTTTACACACACACACACACACACACACACACACACACACACACTTCCATTTAGGCATTTATTTTATAATTGGAGTTTACTATGAAAGCAATCTAAAGGAATATATATATTTTCCTTGGCATCTGCTATTAAATTTGGAAAAAAAAAAAAGAGAATGAGAGAGAGAGAGAGAGGGTATAGGATGAAGATGGAAAGGAGAGAAAGTTAACAAACTGTCATATAAATACTATTAAGAATTGGGTATAGAATTGGCTCCCAAGCCTGTATTTATCTTTGCCTTTTTTTTTTTTTTTTTTGCTAGAGGGATTGGTACCTGAGATCCAATTGAATATTTTGAGAGATATTCTTGACCTAAACATTTATGTATCAATAAATTTTTATATATAATCCTTTTAGTCAAATTCTATTCATATAATTTCTTTAAAAACATTTACCTCGGGGGCACCTGGGTGGCTCGGTCGGTTGGGCATCCGACTTCGGCTCAGGTCATGATCTCACGGTTCCTGGGTTCGAGCCCCGCGTCGGGCTCTGTGCTGACAGCTCAGAGCCTGGAGCCTGCTTCAGATTCTGTGTCTCCCTCTCTCTCTGGCCCTCCCCCACTCATGCTCTGTCTCTCTCTGTCTCAAAAATAAAAAATAAACGTTAAAAAAAAATTAAAAACATTTACCTCGCACTTATGGTTTTATTAATATTGCAGTTTGTTTCTCCTTTCTAGATATTTTGTTGATTTTAATCGTCCAACATGGCTTAATTTTCAGGAATGTATTACTAGAAACATACATACAACGAGCAAAGTATTTGTACATCTACGTTTGTATATAGTACTAATACACATTCTGGATCATAGCGGCATTCTTTCCTAATGTTCCTAACATTCCTTAATGTTTCTGCTAGAACAAATTACCACAAAAATAGTGATTCAAATGACACTGATTATCTTATGGTTCTGGAGGTCAGAAGTCTTAAATGAGTCATAAGGGGCTAAATCCCAGTGTCAGCAGAGGTGTGTTCTTTTTAGAGGCTCTGGGGAACAAATCTGCTCCTTGCCTTTCCAGCTTCAGATTGCCCACATTTCTTGGCTTGTAGCCACATCACTCCTACCTCTGCCAGTGTCATCACATCTGCTCTTACCCCGATCCTCCTGCCTCTCTCAATGTGATTACATCAGCCCCACATACAATCCAGGATGACCCCTGTCTCATAGTCCTTAACCTTAATTATACTCTCAGAATCCCCTTAGCCATTTAAGGCAGGATATTCACAGGTTCTGGGATGAGGACTTAGACATCTGTAAGGGTCATATTTCTGCTTAACATAATAGCTCAGACAACTCAAGGGGTCCTTGGTTGCCTTAAAGTTGTAGATATAAATCTCATAAGCAGACTGAAGTTTCAGTTTTATACATGCTGACAGCATAAACTTGACACTATACCCTGGAACACCAAAGCAGAAATCAAATTCCATTTGATAAGTATTTATTAGCACCATTGTTCACCATCCAATATATTATGGCTGCTGCACCTGCCCTCAGAGTTACTGATTCTGGGGGATCAAGGAGCCTGGGACAGAGGGAGAGAGAGAGAATCCCAAGAAGTCTCCATGTTCAGCATAGAGCCTCACATGGGGCTCTATCTCATGACCATGAGATTATGACCTGATCAAGACCAAAATCAAGAGTCAGAATCTTAACTGACTAAACTACCCAGGTGCCCAAACTTTGTCTACCTTTGTGATCATGTGATTGATTGGGATGTGAGGCTCATTGCTGCTGCCCAGAATCACTGATCACTGGATAGTAGCATACTATACATTGCTAGCCTGGAAAAAGATAAAAATCCAAAATTCAAAGTACAGTTTTTACTGAATGCTTACTTAACTGAATGCTTTCATACCGTGGTAAAGTAAAAAAAAAAAGAAAAAAAGAAAAAAAGAAAAGAAAAAGAAAAGTTGAACTTCCATAAATTGGAGACAGTTTACTTCTGGGGCTTCCCTGGTTACTTTTGACACCTTTGTGACAGTTGAAAATTTAGAAGTGAGAATTTCTAGAAAATTCAGATAAAATATTCCTACCGAATCAAAGCAAAAGAGCTGAAGTTCCTAAACCTTTGGTCTCACTGGCCTCCCAAAGTATGAGCTGTCTATTGTCTTGCTATATATCATCTAAACCATCTTATTTAGATTTTTGAGGGGAAGGGAGTGCTAATTCTTTTCAACCATGATTTGTCCTATGAATTCCTGTGACACGTACAGATCTCCTTTTCAAAACCAAGAATTGGAAATGTTATCAGTGTCATAGTCAGCATTTAAACACTGATTGACATATGGACCATCATCCCTAGTTCTTGCTGCATACCATTTAAGAGTAAACAAATAGTTTATGAAATTAAAACTGTCTACAGAGTTGGGATGAATTTATTTATTATGTCCTGTAGCATAACTGTCAGCTCTAATTAGTGACTTTCCATGGCTGTAACTTTGCGTGGCTTTTTTTTCCCCTTTGGTGCCCATAATGAATAGAACGACTCCAAAAAAATATTGTGTAAGAGACCAGATATGAATATGACCAAACAGCAGCTGCATAAACATGCTTTTCTTAATGTGGTCTGTGGCCCGGAACATAATGGGGCTTGAGAAAGCTGTGGTTACAGAAGCCTCACTAGTTAGAAGTATGTGTGTTATACCTTGCTAACAGATCTTAATAACTTATATACTATTATATGCTGTTGCATGCCTAGTTGAGTGTATGGGAAGTTTGATAAGTTTTTCATCAGTTAATAATTATTTTTTTACTGTGAGTTACAGTCATTTTTGAAGCTACAACCATATTTATTATATATAAGCTGTAAATACTTATCGTTTTGTAGAATTGTAGAAGTTTGATCTGTATGTAAGAATGAATACATGTTTGATTTAATGTAAAGTCTATTTACTTTTGGCTGTCATTCACATATATGCACTCGTTATCAAGGAAAAGTTTTATAAGTGAATTAGTAAAGTGATTGACATGTTCTATTAATAATCTTTAAGCATACACATACACAAGATAAGACACTAACAAAATATATTTTGAATAGAGCTTACATTTATTGATTTTTTTGTTACCATGCCTAGCTACTTGGATGCTAGCTGCATATTAGCAGGTTTCCCCAAATACGCTGCATATTAGTAAATCCTTAAGAATAACTAAAGGCTTTGAAATGGTGAGCTCTGGTATGAGCTGCCCCTTAAACATCTGCCCCTTAAACTGCCCCTTAAACATCTGCAATTACTTGAGGAGTTACTACATCTTTTGCTCTTCATTACCACATCATGTTTGTCACATTAGGATAAGAGAGTTATTTCTTAATAACATTTCTATAGTGTACTAAATAGAACCAGAGATTAGCTGGTATGAAATGATAAATTATAATAACCTTGATCAAAAAAGATTTCTAAATATTGAACAATTATGAATAAAATGGTATTTAATTATATGAAATGGAACCATTTCTCCATTATCTTTCTGTTATTTTTTAATGTTTATTAATATGTACAACTCATATAAGTAATTCATTTCTGTAGCTTTTCTATTATAGAGATTTAATTAAATGTTTTTTATAAATATACCATGTCTATAGCTATTATTGGAGAAATTAATTCATAGCTACACATTAAAATTATGAAAAATATTGGGTTATATGGTGTTTGCAGCCTTACACTATGTAAATATTATGTTTTATTTGATATATCTTTATATTTATAGGTTACCTATCATTTCATTATAAGCTAATAATTTAGTAATTCAAAGACTTTTTATAAAATTATGTTTTACAATTATAAAGTAACATATGCTCAGTAGGAGGAAATAAATCATATTACAAAAAGAATTACAATGAAAATAAAATTCTTAGGGGTGACAAGGTGGCTCGGTTGAGCATCTGATTTCGGCTCAGGTCACGATCTCTCAGTTCTTGAGTTCAAGCTCGCATGGGGCTCTGTGCTGACAGCGCAGAGCCTGGAACCTGCTTTGGATTCTGTGCCTCCCCCTCTCTCTGTCCTTCCCCCCACATACTATCTCTAAAAATAAATAAATTTTTTTTAATTTTAAAAATAAATAAAATTCTTATACATTTTGATCACTTATGGATAATATTAAAGTTTGCTATGTAACTTTCTATGTAACTTTACATATAGTATATATGTGTAATATGTACTGTATTAATATATGTGAATGTATAATAGTATATGTATACAGTATGTAATTCTCTCTATATAATGTACAAACTTAAACATTATAAGATCAATTCACAGTATAAAGAATGTTCATTATTATATATTGGTATAGTAAAAAATCACTTTTAATTGTAGCATATGTTTCATTGAACAAATCAAATTTATTTAATAAATTATCTAATACTGAGTATTAAGTTATTCTCAATTTTTTATTGTAAACATATGGTGATAGAGATTCTTGTAAGCACACCTTTATGTGTATCTATATTTGTAGAGGATAAATTATTAGGAATGTAATTCTTGGGTCAGAGAGTATGTGCATTTTTTTTAAAGTTTGTTTATCTATTTTGAGAGAGAGACAGCACATATAGGGGAGGGGCAGAGAGAAAGGGAGAGAGAATCCCAAGCAGGCTCTGCACTGTCAGCTCAGGGCCTGATGCAGGGCTCAAACCCACAACCATGAGATCATGACCTGAGCCAAAACCAAGAGTCAGATGCTTAACTGACTGAGCCACCCAGATGCAACTAGACAGTATGTGCATTTTTAGTAATTGTTATCCTTATTATCAAATTAACTTTATGAAAATCTGTAGAATCTGATACTGTAGTTCCTCCCTTCTACGTTAAACATAATTCATTTAAATATTTGACATTGTGATCAGCAAAACATAGTACCTTGTTCAATTTTCATTACAAGTGAGGTTATTTTTTTCTGATGTATTGATAAAATCCAGATTCTGTATGTTTTAATTAATTATATCATATTTTAATACCTGGTAGTACTCAATATTATTTTTATTTTTCAGAATATTTTGGGGCTATTTTCTTCTGTTGATAATGTATCTCAACCCTTTCTGAGATGGTGCATTTTTTTATTTATACATAAATTTGCAGAGGCAATGCCATTTCTGTTATTCACGTACATTTAATAAATAAAATATTCAATTCAATTCTCTTTTGGTTTTATTATAATTTTAGAATAAGTTGTATGTTTGTATCAAAAAAGTTTCTCTTCTCCATATGCTAGATATATCTGTGTGGATTTACACATATTATTATTATTATTAATCAAAGACTTCCCATGTAAATCTTTGGCCAAGCTCTCTCCTGAAAAAGACAAATAAATTAACTTGGTAAAGAGAAGGAGGGCTTCTCATTGATGTTGGGTAGACAATGTCCCCACAATATAAAATATAGATGTTGATGAAGATAATTTAGAGTAGCCATATGATTTGTCATCCAAAGCTTACATTGTTGAGAGGAAAGGTGGAGACAATATTGAAAATTAAGCCCTATGGCAGACAAGTGTGCACTGGAACTATTTTTAGAGAGATGTGCAATCATCCTAGCCAAGGAGAGTGCCCTGACTGAATAAGGGAAGTAAGGCTCCTCAGAGGTTACAGAAAACAAGGACTGGGAGGGAAGCTGAGCAGTGCTTAAGCACACACACTATTGACTCACATAATCTGTTTTCTTTATCAGCCTCAGTATCCCCACTAATAGGATCCAGGATACTGGCAGATCTTTTAGAGTAATGTTAAAATATTAAATGAGGGGCCCCTGGGTGGCTCAGTCGATTCAGCTCAGGTCATGATCTCATGGTTCATGGGTTCAAGCCCCTCATCAGGCTCTGTGCTGATAGCTCAGAACCTGGAGCCTGCTTCAGATTCTGTGTCACCCCCTCTCTGCCCCTCCCCTGCTTTCTCTCTCTCTCTGTCTCTCTCTCTCTCTCTCTCTCAAAAATGAATATTAAAAAAAAAAAACATTAAATGAGATAATGCCCCTAGTCATTTGCACAACACCTAGCCCCAAACAAGTGTTCAGCAAAAGTCACATTTTCTTTTCCCTCCTTAATAGAAATAATAAATGTGCCTCAGATAAATAAATGTGATAAAAAATAGAATAAAAATTTAGACTAGGTGGTAAATCTGATTAGTGGTAGCTCTTAAGCATCAGGTAGTCAATATGACAGTCTGATAGTCATGTATCTGATAGTCAAAATGTTGTCTTCCAAAGTTGCTTAGGTAAATTCTTTTCTTCTTCACCACTTACAAATGCTATAGTCCTAAGTCAGAAAAGTCACTTTTTTTTTTTTAACAATTGCAGGTAGATAAGATTTTCTCATATAAAATTAATGTTGCCACACAAAGCTCTGAAAAACTTCAACTTCTATGTCTTTGACCTCATTGCTCTTCTGTTTCCTCTGATTTCTGATTTTGGATTCTATTTCTTTTCTTGATGAAATAGGAAAATTCACCCCCACTTCTTATTAAAAGGTTTTTCAAAAGCTGATCTTTTGGAGCAGTATTGCAAACCTGTTTCTGATATTTGCAGGGTCATTATTACAGATGGACTCTAAAGACCATATGCCTAAATATTTAACAGTTAAGACTCGGCCAGCCAACTTAAATGAAATTTTCATTTAAGCTGTAATCCTTAGCCACTTGTGCAACTGTTACAAAGAGTTTGCTAATTTGTGAATATCTCTAGAATATGAGTCAGAATGAAAGCTGTATCTGAACACAAAAGGAAACAGGGAATAGATCTTCAGCACTACTCAGATGTGATGCGTCAGCATAACACTATCTTTTGCATTTGTGTTAGGCGGAGGAATTTCACATGCTAGTAATTTGCTTTTTTATTCCCTTAAGAATCTGGGGCGCCTGGGTGGCGCAGTCGGTTAAGCGTCCGACTTCAGCCAGGTCACGATCTCGCGGTCCGTGAGTTCGAGCCCCGCGTCAGGTTCTGGGCTGATGGCTCAGAGCCTGGAGCCTGTTTCCGATTCTGTGTCTCCCTCTCTCTCTGCCCCTCCCCCGTTCATGCTCTGTCTCTCTCTGTCCCAAAAATAAATAAAAAACGTTGAAAAAAAAAAAATTAAAAAAAAAAAAGAATCTGATTCCCAAGTCCTTCTTCTACTCCAGAAAAGTATCTATTTGTGAATACTGACAGTGGCATAAACCCAAAACCAACTTCACATTTGAACATAGCTAACTTTTATTTAAATGCTATCCTACAAGAGATGTGTCCTGACTCCCAAATAGAATAGTTTTCAAGCGAGGCCCTCACAATGTGCCAGCACTGAAGGCCAGACCCTGAGTGACAGAGGTGCCATATGCAAGTTTTAGAATAAATTTACTTTTCTTTTTTTTTTTTTCCTAACATTTATTTGTTTTTGAGACAGAGAGAGACAGAGCATGAACGGGGGAGGGTCAGAGAGAGGGAGACACAGAATCTGAAACAGGCTCCAGGCTCTGAGCTGTCAGCACAGAGCCCGACACGGGGCTCGAACTCACCGACCGCGAGATCATGACCTGAGCTGAAGTCGGCCGCTTAACCGACTGAGCCACTCAGGCGCCCCTACTTTTCTTTTTTTAATGTTTACTTATGTATTTATGGAGAGAAAGAGACCGTGAGACACCATGAGAGGCTGAGGGGCAGAGAGAGAGAATCTTAGGCAGGCTCCACGCCTGCCATATTAACATGGCATAGTTGATTGGCCTGACATGGGGTTTGATCTCACAACTGTGAGATCTCCACCTGAGCTGAAATCAAGAGCCAGATGCTCAACTGAGTCAACCAGGTGCCCTAGAATAAATTTATTTTTAAATAAATGTGCATGTGTATGTATGATACAAAGGCTCTCTACATCCTAAAACCATTACTGATCGGATTCTTTTAAATGTAGCCTTTTTCTCCTCTATGGAAGAAAACCTCGCTCAGCCTTTTCATAAACATTTTCCCAGGGCGCCTGGGTGGCGCAGTCAGTTGGGCATTGGACTTCAGCTCAGGTCATGATCTCATAGTTTGTGAGTTTGAGCCCCGCATCGGGCTCTCTGCTGACAGCTCAGAGCTTGGAGCCTCCTTCGGATTCTGTGTCTCCCTCTCTCTGTGCCCCTCCCCCACTCATTCATTTTCTCTCTCTCTCTCTCTCTTTCTCTCTCTCAAAAATAAAGATTAAAAACAATAATAAAATAAAAAAAAACATTTTCCCTACTGATGGTGGTTTTCCAGAAATGTAATATTCCCATTCTAATGTAATATTCCCATTCTAATGTAGCTTTCCTTAAAGCTTCCCAGTTTTTCAAACAAAGACAAGTTTGAAACTTAATTAAGATGGTAGTAGACAAATAATGCTCCTCCCCACCTCCCTTCCAAGATGTCCATGTCCAGGAGTCTGGAATCTGTAAATATTTTACCTTACATGACAAAAGAGGAATTAAGATTACAGATGGAATTAAAATTGCTAATGAGTTGATTTTAAAATAGGGAAGTTCTCCTGGATTATTCATTTGGGTCCACTGAAATCACAAGAATCCTCAAAAGTAGAAGGGGGATGCAGAAGAAAGTTATGATGTGAATCTGGTTTTGCAGAGGCACCCCTGAGCTGAGGAATGCAGGTGGCCTCTGGAAGCCAGACAAGGAAGGAAGCATTCTCCCTTAGAGCCTCCAGAAAGGCAATCAGCCCTGCAGACACCTTGATTTTAATCTAGTGAGTCCTATGCCAAACTTTAGACCTAATAATCAGAACTCTAAAATAAGAAATTTGCGTTGTTTTAGGCCTCTAGATTTTTGGTCATTTGTTATGGTATCATCAGGAAACTAATACAGAGTCTAATTTCAAATTCTTCCCCACAGAGTTTCTAGAACCTATTGTGGAAAAAATAAAGGAAACTTGATATAAACTTGAGTCAGGAAGCTCTACAACTATATTTGTTGTGTTGCCTAATTCCCCAAACTGTTAGGTCTTTCTTCTCTTGGTCCCTATAAAAATGTTAGGGAGAAGCTAGACCTGAGCAGTGGAAGAACACCTGAGGCAGAGTCCCAAGTCCTTGAAGGGGAACTATAGAGACATTAGCTAGAGGCAAGGATCGTGATAAATAAGCTACCCATTAAAACCCCAGGGGCACAACTCTTGACATTGTGGCTTCTAAGATCTTGGGGTGGACAGATCAAGAGCCACAGGTGCAGAGCTTGAGTTTTCTTCTTCAACCTCTGCCCCTGGGCTAAGACTGACCCCTAGACTCCTTATAATACCTTTGTATTGTGGGTAGAGCCTCCTCCACCTTCAAGGAGAAAGGCTGCCGAGAGGGTTCTGGTGCAAACCTTGTAGGGTCAAAAACTCCCCATGTTGGCCTGTGGGAAGAATTTCCCAAGTGATAGGAAACAGCCTCCATGAGAAACAACCCCACTGTGCCTCACAGCTTCTCCCAGGCCAGAGAGACCCTATAATACCCAGTCCCCAAACAACCCAGCTCTGGTTCCACCTCTCAGAACCTGCCTTCTCTCCTACATTGAGAGAGCACTTTCACTTTAGTAAAGTGCTTTGTGCTCGCTGCTTTCCTTCTGGCTGTCTTTATTGGAGCGCCGATCCCTGACGGAGAACTCCATTCACACAAAGTAGATCCCATACTTTTGGTATTTTTGTTACTAGTGAGAAATTTTTAAAAAGTACAATTTGAGAACTTTACAAGAGAATAAGTGTAGTGCACTATAAGATAAAATTTTATGTCATTTTCATAGCAGTAAAACATCAGATACCTGTTACTGCAATATCAATATGGCATAGTTGATTGGCCTTGAACTTTTAAAGATAGAGATTTAAGATTAGCTTTTTGTTTTTTGTACTTTTTGTGTTTACACTTATAAAAGAAATTTTATATAAATATATAATAAATTATATATATATAAATATATAAATTTTATATAAATATAAATATAAATAAGAAATTTTATATAAATATTTTATATAAATATATAAAAATGTTTTATATAAATATATTTATATAAATTATATAAAAATTTATATAAATATAAATATAAATAAAAGAATATATGTATATAAGAGACTTTTAAATGCAGAAAACAAACTGAGGGTGGAAGGGGGTGGGACAGGGAAAATTCATGACAGGCATTGAGGAAGCACTGGCATTTGTTGGGATGAGCACTGGGTGTTTTATGTAAGTGATGAATCACAGGAATCTACTCCCAAAGCCAAGGGACAATAAATTATACATTAAAAATATATATTAAAAATAAATATATATTTATTTAATATATATTAAAAATAAATAAAATACAACACACACACACAAGAATATATGTATATATTCAAAGGAAAGAGAAATAGCATTCAGTGAGATGAAAGTTAATAGGAAAGGAATGATAAGAAATGTATTATCACAAGACTGAGTGTCTAAGGTTCCTCTAAGATTAGAACCAGTATTATAATATGAAAAAAGCATTATGTAGTAATTATCCTACAGGAAAAATCATTCTAAAAAAGGATTTACTGCAAGTGTAACAGATTTGTAATGTCTATTACATCAAAATAATTTGCTGAGTCATGGACTCAGTTCTAGTTTCAATTTCTTAACAATGACTCATTTTATAAAAGATGCATATACACCAATCAATGGTGTATGAATGGTAAATGACCTTTCTTTCTTTTTTTTTTTTCCTGGAAGAATTGGTTGAATCCTCCTACTGTCTTCCCAGTTTCACTCTTAGAAATTAAGGGGCACAGGATGCCTACGGAGCATATGGTGTCAAAAGCGATAGTGTGCTTTCTAAATAAATGACCCAGACACTTTGTCCAGTGAAGAAGAAAATAGTTGCTGGCTTCTGATAGACATTTTCTCTGCTTCTCCCATTTGACAACTCTGCCAGTATAGGCCAGACAATGAATGTGCATGTTGCCCAAATCTGATCACTGTTATCCCTCGGAATGAAAGGTACTTAGAAAATATGATAACGATTATGGCCACTTCCTGCATTTTTTTGAAATCTATGATAATCTAAAATTATTTTCAGTTAATTTTATTAACTGAAATTTGAAATTTCTATACTTTATAATAATCACAATACTTTAATCAAGCTGTATAGAGACTATTTGTCTTTTAATTTGGTAACATTTTTGATAAATTCCTCTCATAAAGAATCTTAATGGGGAATTTTCATTTTAATTTTAACTATCCAAGATTAGGAAAGTTTATTGCAAGTAAGTATTTGGAAACATTTGTGCCATCAGGACATCAAACACTCAAGTCCCACCTGGCCCAGTCTTGGGCCAGGCAACCTCACCTCCCCAGACTGGCCCTGCCTCCGGGGAAGGAGAACCCTGCTCATCCCTTGGCTGCACAGACTATGACCTGGCAGTTTCTTCCAAGTTGTTCTTCCAGTAAATGTGAAGTAAGACAGACATTCAGTTCTTTAACACTGAACTTTGGTGGAAAAAGAATTCAGCAAGAACCCAAACGCCCTTATTGGAAAAGTAGATAGATTTATTAAGTAATAAATTTAGAGACAAACTGCAGTTCATATTGCACAAGAATGTTTCCATAAGAATCAATATACATTCACTATGCTTATTTTACAATTAACCCACAGGTGTGAATCCTGATATTCATTACTATCTGGCACACTAACCTTTATTTTAGGGTCCACTTCCTGGGGAGCCTGACTTGCAATACATACTTTATGGTGAAGATATTTTAAAAGATAGAATTTGATTAACAGGCATTAGATTCTTTCATTTTTCTTTGAACTTTCCGACGTCTTACAAAAAATGTGTTTGAAATTTTAAGAACATGAAAATCTGTCTCCATGGAATTGCGGATTAAAGGTATTCGAAATTTGTGAAGTCTTGACTGTGGAAATCTATGACCCTATATACTGGCCTGCTAGCCATCTTCAGAGTAAATACTGCACCAGTCTGTTAAAACTTCCCTTATGCCCATTTATTCATTCACAAAATACTGCTCATTTTCTCTTGCAAGCTGCAATCCCTTTAAAAACTTATCTTTCTTTTTTTCTACAACCAGGGGCATGATTTTTCACCTTGCCATGTGCTCAGAGAATATCTTCTTCATGAATTAAATTAAATCCAGAAATTTAAAAACTCCTAACAGAGAGTTTATGAGTGCAATTGTATCATTAAATTGTTACAATTAAGTGTTTGGTAACAGAACACTGTTACTTGCAAGTTTGATCTCTGCCCCAGGCTATTCCACAAATAGGAGATATATGAAATTCATTCTTTAGTCACACTGAATCCAACCATCAATTAAATGTAATATATTCTGTGTGCCTTCTATGTCAAAATTGCCATTGTCTCTTTAACATTAATTTTAAGTATTGAGGAAAGTTTCCAATAAAGATTATATTTCTTTTATCAGGATTTTACTTTGTTCAGGAGAGATGAGCAGGCTCTATAATTATAAGCTCTAAGTAATTTGTATTATATATTAGCTATATATGAAAAGAATGAAATGTAAAAATTAGAGTTTTATCCAACCAAGAGTCATTGAAGGGGGATCCTCAATACTTTTGAAAATAATTATGGGAAAAGAGAATGCTGAAAATGAGCTTTCTCTTTTTCTCCTGAAGCTAATAATAGGGGGAAAAATGAGAAGAGACTGTTTGCATAAATGTCATTAAACACATGCAATATAGTCTGGCTGCTTAGAGCATGACATCTGGAGTCAGATGGCCTCTTTTGTCATTTTCTGGCTCTGTCACTCACCAGCTGTATGACCTTGAGCGAGCTATTAAGTTGCTTCTGCTTTGGGTTATTATCCTAAAAATGGGGATGATGATGATAGTAATATTACTGACTTCAAAGCATTTTTCTGAAGGTTCACTGAGGTAATACACAAAGTACTTAGCTTAGTGCTGTAGGCCAGCAGATAGTAAACATGTGATAAAATAGGAATTTTTATTATTGCCTCTTTTTCTCTCATGATGATCATATTTTGGTCTCACTTGGATTTCCTTTCCAAACTGAAGGTGAATATCAAGTCCTCATCTTTTGGATGCTTCAGTATAGATGCTTCTCTTCAGTTACAAGGGACAAAAACCAATCAATTTTTCCTGACAGCCTCTGAGACAAAACTGTGGGAAAGTTAAATGGCTACAATAGCCGTGCTTCAGGAACTTGATTGGAAGCCATTTCTATATTGTACCTTATTTATGTGCACCTGTTCCAAAATTGGCAGCTTGAAATGACACATCTGCCAAGAGTTTAGATCTTCATATGATGTTGCCTTTATCCTGACATATAATGCCATGCTGTCTGAGCTTTCCATTCTGTAAAACAGAACTTCTCTTAGTATCATCAACATTATCTGACCATATTTTCAACCATTATCATTAGCATCATGATAATTTTCCTATAAAGAATAGTTTCCCATTGCATCCTGGGGACCACCACCCCCCACCCACCTCAGCCCATGACAGTCTCAACTCCAGCTCTCTCACCAGAACATGCTCTGCGTGGAACACCCCAGAACACTTCAGCTTCCTCTGTCTTCCCAGGGTATCCTCAATGCAGAGAGCCATGGGATACCCCACCCCCGAGCTTTACCCACTTCAGCTTTAGCTTTCTACCAGGGCACCCTCTGCACAGAGAGAGCCCCAGGACTACCCAGGCCTTCATCCACTTCAGTTCTGGCCATGCCACCTGGGAGGTCCCAGCGCAGAGTGCCATAGGACCCCTAGTCTATGCCAGCCACAGCTCTAGCCAGCCATGCCCATGTAGTCTACATAGGGGACAACCATACACAAGACTATTGCTACAAGTTTATTAGTGGCTGTTCCACCTTATTCATAGAAACAAACACAGAAAGTCAAGCAAAATGAAAAGATAGAAGAATATGCTCTAATCGAAAAGAACAAGAGAAAACTACCAAAAAAGAATTCAATGAAACAAAGATAACTAATTTATTTGACACAGAGTTCAAAGTAATAGTCATAAAGATGCTCACCAGACTGGAGAGAAGAGTTGATAAACTCAGTGTGAACTTTAAACAGTGAAACTATAAAAAAAGAGCGAATCAGAGTTGAAGAATCTAGTAACCAGAATGAAAAATACACTAGAGGGGTCAACAGCAGATTAGAAGATACAGAATAATGGATCAGTGATCAGGAAGATGGGGTCATAGAGAGCATCCAAACTGAACAGCAAAAATTAATTAAGTAAGTAATTAAATTTAAAAGAACAATAAAAACAAATGAGGATAGGTTAAAGAATCTCTTGGACCACATTAAGTAAACAAACATTTGCATTGTAGGGGTTCCAGAAGGAGAAGAAAGAGATAAAGGGGCAGAAAATTATTTGAAGAAAAATAGCTAAAAAAATAATAGTTAAAAATTTCCCTAACCTGGGGAAAGAAATAGACACCCAGGTTCAGGAGGCGCATAGAGTTCCAGACAAGATGAATCCAAGGAAGTCCACACTAAGACATACACTAATTAATATGTCAAAGATTAAAAATAAAGATGTTTATTCTTCACCTAGAACCATAATTATGAAATTAAAACCTCTGAGAATGGCATGAAAATCCACATTGCATTACAAGCCCTCTAAATGGAGGAAAAAAAGAGAATATTTTCCCATTTATATGAAATGTACATATTTATAGAATCTCTAGCATCTAAGATTAAAGGACTTTGGACTTCTGAAAAACATTTTAAGAATCCTAAATATACTATGTCTGGGAGTATTGTCATCGACTAAATGGCTTTTTTTTTCTTTAATTTTTTTTTTTAACGTTTATTCTTGAGACAGAGAGAGACACAGCATGAATGAGGGAGGGTCAGAGAGAGAGGGAGACACAGAATCCGAAACAGGTTCCAGGCTCTGAGCTGGCAGCACAGAGCCTGACGCGGGGCTAGAACTCACATACCGTGAGATCATGACCTGAGCCAAAGTCGGACGCCCAACCAACTGAGCTACCCAGGCACCCACTAAATGGCTTTTTGTAGTATTTATACCTATTTGAATGTCTATGGACTGTTAGCACCATGGCAGAATATAGCACAAAATATTTTATCAAAGGGAATATAAAATCAAATTATGTAATATGAAATTCTTGTTGAACAGAGCCTTGTGAGTGAAGGGGGTGGGGATGAGAGGGACAAGGGCAGAGTTTCTGTGAGCTTGGGGATGGCCAGACCTGGCCAGTTATGACATCAGACCCTTAAGAGATCCCACTCTATTTATAATCTAATAATATCAACTCCTCTATGTTTCTCTATAGAACCAGTATGGTTTGGGGAACATAAGTTTTCTGTATTTTCTTTTTTCTTTTTTAATTTTATTCATTTTTCAGAGAGGGAGAGAGGATCTCATGCAGGCTCCATGCTCAGCATGGAGCCCCATGCAGGGCTTGATCTCACAACTGTGAGATCATGACCTGAGCCAAAATCAAGAGTTGGATGCTTAACTGATTGAGCCACTCAGGTTCCCCTCTTTTCTTTTTTTTAAAATTATTAGTCCTTTATACCCTTTTAAGGAGCTTACCGTCATACTTCAGAATATGAAACAAGTAACCATGTCTCTAATCATACTTGAAAAGTTCCCCAATGATCTTATTTATCTACATGCTATCAGTATTTCCGTTTACTGCATGTAAATCACAATCTATAAAAATGCCTTTCTTGCTTAATACTTGTGTGTATTTACTTTCGGTCACTTGATTTGTGTCCTTGGTTCTAATTGCCTTCATTTAAATTTTTCTTGTTTTGTTTGTATACTTAAATGCTTATACATTTTCCTTCACCTAGTTTAGAAATTGGCCTAAATTGGAGTTGATGAGTAGGAAGAATTTTATCTTTATATTATTTTTTTTTGGCTGGGCCTGAGAATTAAATTGGTATTAGACAGATAAAAGGAGAAAAACATACAAATATATTTGATATAAAGTAATACATGACACAGGAGCCCTCGTAATAAATGAAAATCCAAAGAAATGGCAAAACTTACTTGCTTTTATATTAGGTTGAACAAAGAGAGGCAATTTGGAAAAGTAAGCCATGTGAGGAAGTGAAAGGAAAATAAGACTTATTTTAACAATGTCTGTTTGTATGGAATTCTCTAGGTCTCACTCAGTGTCTTGCCCTGATGATGAGAATGTTACTTTCCTTCTGGCATACAGAGGACATCTTTCATGTGAGAGGAGCATCTCCTGATTTTAGAAAAAAAAAGGTCAGAAAGTCAGAAGAAAAGAAGGAAGATGTTTCTTATATTTGTTATTTTCAAGCACCTATAACTCAAAACAGTCAATATGCCAGAGAGGCAGATTTTGGTGTTTTCTGAATTCCCTCAGAGTTGACAGTATTAACCATTCAGTAAAGAGGGACTGAAGTAGTTATTGCAAAATTGACTTCATTTTGTATTCCAATCTGTTGGTAGTGACTATGTATAAATTCATTACAGTTTCTTACTAAGGACCTCCATTCTAGACAAGTTGGAGCATCGAGAGTTTAGAAATAAAACACAAACTGTGCAGACACATATGGAGGAATTTTCCACTTAAAAAAATATATACAAGAAAATCTTTAAAAATCAAATTATTTTATAGTCAACAATTACTTTGAACACAACTTTTAAAGGGTTATATATTTTAAAAAATTAAACCCTTGGGGCACCTGGATGGCTCAGTCTGTGAAGTGTCCAACTTCGGTTCAGGTCATGATCTCACCGTTCATTGGTTCGAACTGTGCTGACAGCTCAGAGCCCGGAGGATGCTTTGGATTCTGTGTCTCTTCTCTCTGCCCCTGCCTCGCTCATGCTCTGTGTCTCTCTGTCTCAAAAATAAACGTTAAAAAATTTTTAAAATAAACAAAACCCTTTATTGAGGTTTGATTGACACATAAATATCTGTACACATTTCCTGTACACAAGTTGGTGAGTTTGGAAGTAAGCCATGCAATATCACCATAATCTGCACCATAAAGAGTCCTCACCTCCAAAAGTTTCCTTCACCTTCTTTGTTATTATTATTAATTTTATGATAGGAACACTTATGATCTACCCTCTTAACATGTTTTTAAGTAACAATACGATAGTATTAACTTGAGGCACTATGCTGTATAGCAAATCCTTAGGACTGATTCATCTTGCATAACGGAAGCTTTGCATCCTTGGACTAACACCTCACTCCTATATAAATCTTTGTACCTTATAATTCTAAAAAGGAATTCCTCATTTAAGCTTACCTTTCTCTATAAAATCTCCACTAAATAATTGAGGCAACTGAGTAATTCACATTGTTTTAATGATACAAGTCACAAACTATTATAAAATTGCTACATTACTAAGAATGGAGGACTAACGTTCTCCAAGCTCCCTTTGTGTCCTGCAAACTTTACTCACTTCCCCATCCCCGATCTTCACTGAAATTATAATCACCTGTCCTTATTTGTCCAAGGCCACACTCCTCATGCTTTTCAGAGCAGCAAGGATATAATCTAATAAGTGAATGTTTCAGAGCAGCAATGATCTAATCTAATAAATGAGTCTAATAAATGGATCTTCATCAGTGGATGGGTGGAATAGAGGAGACATATAGATTTTCTCTATATACCTGGCAGGAATGGAGTTTCTTTATTTTGGAATGCTCACTTACAGTTTACTTAGATGGTTCTACTTTAGTGGGCCTTCTGGGAAGATGATTTATTATTAGAGGAAGACTGTCTTTCTTGTTGTAGGAAAAATGTTGAAGCCTCTTTGTCTAAAAATGCAGTTTGAATTCTGTCCAAGCAGAACAGATCATGCACATTCTGCTCACTAGGGTAGTAGCTGTAAATAAGGATAATGATTTCATTATGCTGCCAAGTGGTTAAATTTAGACCAAGAGAGTTTATGGGACTATTTTGGTTTAGTTATGAGCATCTATTTTCTCCCCAGCTCAGAATAAGCTATCAATTTTCTCTATAGGTTGACAGCCTTACTGTTGCACAGATTTCAACAATAGATGATAGAAACTATGCTACTATGAACAGTTAATGCCAGGAGCATAGTGGCCATGCATACGGGTTTCCTAGTTTTGTGCTCACTGGAAGATCATAGGAAATTCTGTTAAATTCTCTAAAATCTATTTTTGGAAGAATCTTTCCAGGATTAATAACATATTACTGAAAAGTTATTTTATTCTATGACACAGATAAATAGAATGACTTTAACTTCTTCCTCCCTACAATCAGTTCCTCTAAAGCATCAAATGCTGATGCCCAGTACACCGTGTGGCATTCACTGCCCTGTGTCTGTCCTTGGACTTTAGGATCATTTTACATGCAGAATCAATTTTAAATTAGAGTCACAAATGCCATACCTTTTCTTTGTTACTAGAAGATTGAAGCAGAATATCAGGTAATACAGATACTTCTGCTGTCTAAGGGATCAGATTATCCTTCTTGGTTTGGTTGGCCTGAGGGTGTTTAATCTCTCAAGTACTGCAGCTGAGCATGTAGGTACCAAAGGAAAAGCTAGCAAGGAATGTTTGAATTTCCACCTTTACATTGTTTTTCTGCCTATCAACAGACATATTGCTTTTTTGTGTCCTTAATAAGACTTAATAAATAGCTTTCTTTGTGACCTCTCCAAATTCATGTTTCAATGTTTTTATTTATTTTGAGAGAGAGAGAGAGAGAGAGAGAGAGAGAGAGAGAGAGAGAGAGAGAGCGCGCTTGCAGGAGAGTGGCAGAGAGAGAGAGAGGGAGACACAGAAACTGAAGCAGGCTCCAGGCTCTGAACTATCAACACAGAGCCTGACACAGGGCTTGAACTCATGAGCCGTGAGATCATGACCTGAGCCAAAGTCGGACACTCAACGGACTGAGCACCCAGGTGCTGCAAATTCGTATTTGAATTGTCAGTTAATTATTTGTACTACACATTTATCCTTAGCCAAAAATAAGCAAAAATGTAATATTTTATGTCTCAGACATACATTTGATTTTATTTTTTATATTCTCAGTGAATTACTAGGAATCTTGATATGAAGAATAGTTTTTAAAATCAGAAAAACTTGATTTTTAAAAATAAAACTAAAATTCAATCTTGCATTTAGATTTATCACATCAAACTCTCAAAAATAAAACAAAAAATTGAAATCATTACTCCAGGACTAAGTTTATCTCTCTGGGTTCTTTGGATATTTTTCTCTGGAAGAAAGTGTATGAAGAAACAAGTATAGATTCCATGGGTGTGGTAGGTAGGAGAGTAGGGATTGGGCATAAGGAAAAACTTAATTGGGGGGTGTTTGCATATGTGAATTGCTTTTATGGGTAATCAATAATAAAACTTTTTGCTTTATTAGGCAAAGCATTAATCATTTTCTTCATGAAACTTGGTAGTAATTTGAAGACCTGAATTAAACTAAATAGCTATTTCTTATAGTTGAATTCTTTAAAAACATGACAGTAGTACTCCCTGTCTTGTTCCTTAGAAAAATAAGGATAATGACTCTCCCTATGGAAGCTCCTGGTAAAACTACTGGTCAAGTGAAAGTTGGAATCAGCAGAAATGGAGTGGGGTGAATGAAACATTGTAGTTGTAGCACTTCATGCCATTTGTAGTGGTTTTAGTGTTCGGGAGGGTGGTGGGGTTTAGATCAAATCTGAATTTCAAAAGCTGGGGTCAAAGCAGAAAAGGAAAACATCTGACATAAAAGCCAAAACCTGAGCAGATTGTAAAGAAGAGGGAAAGTTTTAGGGAAATTACATAAATACCAAAGATGTTTTAAGTTTGAATTTAATTGCCAGATAGAGTCCTGTGGTGAGAATGCCTGCATTCAAATCCTGGCTGAACCATTTGCAAGCTCTTTGGTATCTGGCAGGTTAACCCTTGCATATCTATACTTTCTCATATGTAAATCGAGGGTCACAGTATTACCAATGTTATAAGGCTGCTGTGAGGACTAGAAAAATCATTAATGATAAAATGCTTAGAATAATGCATGGAACATTCATGTAGGTTTCAATACTTTTTGAGAAGGTCTGATGCATTCACCAGCTTTCAGTGTATTTTAGTTTTTAATATAATTATTTTTCTTATTATTAAATACATGACAAAAAATCTTAACTTATGTTTTATGTTCTATGCTAGATTGTTTTTACGTTTATTCATTAATTTGACAGAGAGAGAGAGAGCACTAGCAGGGGTAGAAGGGGCAGAGAGAAATGGAGAGAGAGAGAATCCCAAGAAGAGGGACTGACTCTGTCAGCGCAGAGCCTGATGTGAGGCCCAAACTCATGAACCGTGAGATCATGCCCATAGCCAAAATCAAGAGTTGGACACTTAACCAACTGAGCCGCCCAGGTGCCCCTGTTCTATAATAAATTGAATCTAACTACCTCTAAAAGATATAATTTTCTTGTATACAGAAGAAGATACCTGTTTCCAAGTGGATAAACGCTTTCACCAATGTCATATCACTATAAAGTAAGGGAGTGGGATTGAAAGTTCTTAGGAAAAGTCAGATATCCTAATGATCTTTTCAGTATACTTCACAGCTTTTGAAACTATCCCAAAATAATTTTAGATGAGAAAATTAAGATATAGGAGGTGAGCAGCATTTGGGGAAAATTTTTCAGAAAAATTGTTAGCTTTTTTTTTTTTTTTTTTTTTACTGAGTCTTGGATAAAGAATGAATAAACTTTCATAAGCAAAGAATAGTAAAGAGATATCATTTAGCATACAGATTGTGTACTCCCAGGTGTGGGGATGGTAGTGATCGGGGGTCATCTGGTATGGCTGGGACATAGGATGGGTGAAGGAAATAACTGTCAAGGAAGCTGGGGAAGTTTGGTGGTCCACACTGCAATGGTCTTACATTCTAAAATTATATTATAATACGGGAGGAGGGAAAATTAAGCTTTAATTATATGAAAGGCACAATCAGATCTGTGCTGGGAAAGTAACTGGCAGCAATTTGAAGACTACAGTTACTAGGAAAGAAACTGGAGCAAGGAGAGCTGCAGACTATCAAAATAGCTATGGTGATAAATGATCATTACCCTGGGAGAGTAGAAATGGAGAGGGTGAGATCGTCTCAAAAATAATTAGAAAGCAAAACCCACAAGTCTTATTTATCATTAGGGTTAGGACGAATAAAAACTAAGTCTGGAAGTGACTTCATGAATGATGCTGTCTTTAAGTTATATGGAGCCTCAGGTGAAGAAGAAGATTGCAGAGGAAAGATTATGAATCTAATTTGGGCAGGATGACTCTGAAATGCTCAGGATGTTCAGGTGGAAATATATCATTGGCAGTTGGTAAAAGGTCTCTGATTCTCAGGATAACTTCACTTAATACATGAAGTTATATAAACCATAAGATCACTATATATAAGAGGACAGGAGAAATAGATGGATTGGGATAGAAAGTAATATTTTTCCTTACTCTTCATTTCTTTCTGCATTTCTGTTTTTGCATGTTTTTTTTTTCCTATATGAAGAATTTTTAGTGTGAGTATAGCCACATTTGCTTATTTCTTTGTGGCCTATCTTCTTATCTAAGGGACAGTTAAGGTGAAGGCCCAGGAGGAAGAGTAGACTGGTGATCACAAAGCCTACTGGGGAAGTCATAAAGAAATTTCCATTTGCTTCTGATAATATGGACTGTTACCTAGCACAGGTGCTTGCATAAGGGGCCGTGGGCAAAGAAAATGCACACCAAGGCAGCAATACCATGGAGTAGCTTAAGTGAACTCTAAACACACACTCACACACACACACACGCACACACACTTCACCCCCCCTGCACACTTTTCCAGTTGCTTTAGAAGGAAGGTTTTCTGCTTCAAACTGTTCTATCTTAGAATATAGAAGTCTCAAGAGAAAATATGTTTTCCAAAAATTATTAGAAGTTTTATGGGGAAAATGTAGCTGTGTATGGCTTAACTTAATCCAAATCTATTTCAGACAAAATTTTGAAAGTATAGGTGAAATATAGGCTTATGATGGGGATACTTATAAAATTCCTGAATTTGGAGTCAATTTTCACTTAGCTTTGCCTAAAATCTCTTACTGAACTTCACACAATGTACTGTTTAAAATTATTATGTACACTGCATTCCTTCCTTGCTCTCTCTCCTTTTCGGTCAAGGCATCAATCATCTTATTTCTCACCATCTGCTACTATTGGCCGGTGGTCTCCATTTTCTCTTCACAAGGCCTTATAGATAGACCTGTCCCAGGATTAGTTTTCAATCCCAAGATATCAGATGTATGTGACACTCTTATGAAATTTTATCATGCTTTCCCACAATTCCTAAATCATCTTGGCATATTTAATTTATCCTCAAATTATAGTTTTCCACTCTCGCACATTCCAATAACATGAAGTTGCTGAACACTTGAACACTTTTCACAAATCTAATCTCAGCAATTGTATCAGGATTGTTTTAATAGCTTTGAGTAGGAAAGGTAGAAGTATCAAGATAAGGGTTGAAATTACTATTTCTTATGAGTCAAGGCTGACATTGCAAGTGGGCTTCTTAGAAGTTATTTATAACTAGAAAGATTGTGCCAGTGTTAAAAGTTTTTGTTTCTGTTTTTGCTTTTTTTTTTTTTTTTAACAGTTTAATTAGTGCTCTGTTCAGTTAATTGATAACAGGGCTTAACTAGGGATTTCAGCACGCCCCCCTTTGCAAGATTTAAACTTTAGTTGTAAGATACACAGAAAGCATATATACCCTTTATCGTCTAATCTTCAGGAATGATATTATTTAATAGATTTGTTAAATTTAATTTCACATAAACTATATTACATTTCGGTTACCATAACTATGTTTCTATTTCATGCTTATATTTATTTCGTTTAAATGTATTTTAAAGGTATTTTATTATGCTTGATAATATAACATAACAATCAATCATGTCATATATATTTCTCAAAAATTTGGTAACATTGATTTTTGTACTTAATAATACTATAGGTACACAAAATATATCATTTCACCTTAAAAATAAAAACCAAACTTAAAATTGAATTCCTAAATTTAATATTTTATAAGCTTGATACATGGGTCATCAAAAACCTATATCCATGTCTTACATATGCATGAATAATCAAAATTAACATCAAGAAATTCCTATATAGATTTTTTTTACATTGGGGGGCAGAGGAGTTTTATAAAAATAGGACATGCTTTGATTAGTTACATTATCTGTCCCTTTTTCATCAGACACATTTTAGTAATAGAAACATAACATAGGATAGTTTCTATGAGGGACTGTATATTGTAATGGCTATAAGGAACAAGTTTGGAACTAAAGTGCCAATGTTTGCATTTTGGCTCCATCATGTATTGGCACTCTGACCTTGAGCAAGGTACACAGCTTTTCTGTCTCAGTTTCTCTCAGCGGTAAAATATATACCATGTATATAACACAAAGAAACACAATTCCTTTGTAGATCACTGTCTGATGAGATAAAACAATTAATATTAAAAAGTCAAATAATGAATCAAGATGAGTATAAAAGAATAGTGATAGACATTTGGGGAAGATGGAGGAGTAGGAAGATCCTAAGCTGACTGTGTCCCATGGATACAACTAGAAAACACTAACATCAGTGTAAGTAACCCAGAAAATGACCCGAAGAAGGACAGAATAAACTCCACAATTAAATGTAGAGAAGAGGCCACATCCAAGAGGCTAGGAAGGGCAGACATGCGGTTAAGAACAAAATGGACTTGTGGGACTGTATTCAGGGAGGGAGGCATGTCTTGAGCATGGAGAGAGGAGAGGAAAAAGATTACCACAGTGGGGATCCTGCACAGGGAAGATAAATTCCCCTAACATTTGACTTTGAAAACCAGATGAGCCAAATTTCATGAGTTCTTACAACCAGCAGGACTTAAAACATCAGTGAGGCTCCCAACAGGAGATTAAAAAAAAAGAGCCAATCAGAGATGAAGAACATAATAAATGATACTAAAAATACACTAAATGGAATAAATAGACTAGACAAAGCCAAAGAAAGAATCAGTGACCCAGACACTTTTGCTGCATCCCTAAGATTTTGGACCATTGTGTTTTCATTTTCATTTGTCTCCATATACTATTGATTTATTCTTTGATTTCTTGGTTGACCCATTCAGTAGCATGTCATTTAAACTCCATGTATTTGTGCTCTTTCCAGATTTTTTCTTGTGGTTGATTTCTAATTTCATAGCATTGTAGCCAGAAAAAAATGCATGGAATGACCTGTCTTTTTGAGAGAGAGAGAATTCTTCTAAGAATAAGAGGGAAATTTATAGCAATACAGGCTTACCTCCAGAAGCAAGAAAAATCTCAATAAACAACCTAACCATACACCTAAAGGAGCTAGGAAAAGAACAAACAAAACCCCAAAACAATAGAAAGAAGGAAATAATAAAAATCAGAGCAGAAATAAATGAAATAGAAGCAAACAAACAAAAAAATAGACTGCTGCAACCAGGAGCTGGTTCTTTAAAAAGATCTACAAAATTATAAACCTTTAGCCAAATTCATTACATAAATAAATAAATAAATAAATAAATAAAACCAAAAACAGAGAGGATTCAACCAAAATCAGAAATGAGAGAGGAGAAATAGTAGCCAATAATGGAAATACAAAGTATTATGAGAATCTTATAAAAAATTATATTCCAACAAATTAGACAACCTAGAAGAAATGGATACATTCCTACAGACATATAACCTACCAAAAATGAAGCAAGAAGAAATAGAAATTTTGAATAAACCAATTACCAGCAATGAAATTGAATCAGTAATCAAAAAATTCCCAGCAAATTCCAGGACCAGATGGCTTTATGGGTGAATTGTACCAAACATTTAAAAAAGAGTTAATACTTAATCTTCTCAAACTCGTCCAAAAAAATAGAAAAAGAAGGAAACCTTCCAAATTCATTCTATGAGGCCAGTATCACCCTGGTACCAAAACCAGTTAAATACACCACACACGCGTGCGCGCGCGCACACACACACACACACACACACACACACACACACACACACACAGAACTATTGGCCAATATCCTTGAGAAACATAGATGAGAAATTCGTCAACAAAATATTAGTAAACTGATTCCAAAAATACATCAAATGATTATTCAACACGATCAAGTGGGATTTAATCCAATGATACAAAAGTGGCTCAATATTTACCTATCAATCAACATGATACATCATATCAATAACAGAAAGGATAAAAACCATATGAGCGTTTTAATAGATGTAGAAAAAGCATTTGACTAAATACAGCATCCATTCGTGATAAAAATTCTTTAAAAAGTAGGTTTAGAGGCAACATAACTCAACATAATAAAGGTCATAAATTAAAAACCCACAGCAAACATGCTCAATGTTGAAAAACTGAAAGCTTCCCCTCCAAGATCAGGAACAAAGCAAGGATATCTAGCTCACCACTTTTATTCATCAGAGCACTTGAAGTCCTAGCCTCAGTAATCAGAAATAAATAAATAAATAAATAAATAAATAGTAAAAAATAAATGGCATCCAAACTGGTAAGAAAGAAGTAAAATTTTGCAAGTTGAGATGACATGATACTATGTATAGAGAAACCCTAAAGCCTCCCCCAAAAAACTACTAGAATTGATACATTAATTTAGTAATGTTCCAGGATACAAAATCAGTGTACAGAAATCCACTGTATTTTATACAATTATAATGAAACAACAAAAAGATTAATTAAGAAAGCAAGTCCACCTACAATTGCACCAAAAATAACAAAATATCTAGAAATAAATTTAACTAAGAAGGTGAAAAAACTGTTCTCTGAAAATTGTAAAACACTGATGAAAGAAATTGAAATGACTTTAACAAATGTTGATATATTTCATGCTTATGGATTGGAACAAAAAAATATTGTTAAAATGTCCAAAGCAATCATCCAAAGCAATCTACAGATGTACTGCAATCCTTATCAAATACCAACTGCATTTTTCAAAAAAAACTAGAATAATCTTAAAATTCATATGAAACTGCAAAAGACTCCAAATAGCCCAAACAATCTTGAAAAAAAAAAAAAAACAGGGGCACATGGGTGGCTCAGTTGGTTTAGCATCTGGCTCTTGGTTTTGGCTCAGGTCATGATCTCACAGTTCTTGAGATGGAGAGCCCCATGTCAGGCTCTGCACTGACAGTGCACAGCCTGCTTGGGATTCTCTCTCTCCTTCTCTCACTTCCTCTTCCCCTCTCTCTGCCCCTCATGTGTAATATAAATAAATAAATAAATAAATAAATAAATAAATAAATAAATACATATTTAAAAAGACTAAAAAATATGAAAGAAAGAAAAAGGAAAAGAAAGCTGGATATATCACCATTTCACACTTCAAGTTATACTACAAAGCTGTATTAATCAAAACAGTATGGTACTGGCACAAAAATAGACATATAGATCAAAAGAACAGGATAGAAAACCCAGAAACAAACCCATGATTATACGGTCAATTGATCTTTGACAAAGCAGGAAAGAATATCCAATAGGAAAAAGACAGTTTCTTTAATAAATGGCTTTGGGAAATCTGGACAGTCTCATGCAAAAGAAAGAAACTGGACCACTTTCTTACTCCATTCACAAAAATAAGCTCAGTAGGGATTAAAGGCCTACATGTGAGACAGGAAGCCACAAAAATCCTAGAAAAGAATACAGACAGTAATTTTTCTGACATCCACTAAAGCAATTTTTTTCTACATATGTCACCTGATGCAAGGGAAACAAAAACAAAAATAAACTATTGAGACTATATCAAAATAAAAAGCTTCTACACAGTGAGGGAAGAAATCAAGAAAACTAAAATGCAACCTACAGAATGAGAGAAGATATTTGCAAATGACATATCTAATCAATGGTCAGTATCTGAAATATATAATGAACTTATACAACACCACCAAAAGAACAAATAATTCCATTAAAAATGTGTGGAAGACATGAAGAGACATTTCTCCAAAGAAGACACTCAGATGACCAACAGACACATGAAAAGTTGCTCAACACAATTGGCCACCAGGGAAATGCAGATCAAAACTACAATGAGATATCACATCACACCTGTCAAAATGACTAAAATTAAAACACAAGAAACAAGTGTTGGCTAGGATGTGAGAAAAAGGAACCTTTCTTGCACTGTTGATGGGAATGTAAGCTAGTGAATCCACTATGGAAAACAGTATGGATATTCCTCTAAAAATTAAAAATGGAATACCCAGGGCACCTAGGTGGCTCAGTCAGTTAAGTCTGACTCTTGATTTTAGTTTAGGCCATGATTAAACAGTCATGGGATTGAGCTCCTTGTTGGGCTCTGTGTTCAACATGGAGCCTGCTTGGGATTCTTTCTCTCCCTTTCGCTGCCCCTCCCCCTTCTCATGCTGTCTCTCAAAATAAATAAACATTTAAAAAAAGTAGAACTACCATAAATCCAGTAATTGCACTACTGGGTATTTATCCAAAGTATATGAAAACACTAATTTAAAAGGATATTCACACCCCTATGTTAACTGCAGCATTATTTTAAAATAGCCAAATTATGGAAGCAGCACAAATGTCCATCAATAAATAGAGAAGGAAGATGTACACAGACAAGAATATTATACAGTCATAAAAAAGAATGAAGTCTTGACATTTGCAATGACATGATAGAGCTACAGGGTGTAATGCTAAGTGAAATAAATCAGTCAGAGAAAGACAAATGCTAAATGATTTCACTCATTTGTGGAATTTAAGAAACAAAACAAAAGAGAAAAGAAAGAGAGAGAGACAAAGTAAGAAAAAGACTCTTAACTCTAGAGAACAAACTGATGGCTACCAGAGGGGAGATCAGTGGAGAAATCATGAACAATACTTAAATCCCCACCCCCCCCCCCAAAAAAAAAAAGAGTGGTAATAACTCAGTTACTATATTTTGTTAAAATGTGGGCTGGTTAAATCCAAGGAGACATCTCTAAACTAATTATGGCTTGCAAATCACAAGTCTACTTAAAATTTTAAATTGTATACATGAGTGAAATCATTTTGCTGTTAATATTGTCCAGTATTTTATTTATGTCACAGATAATTAGGACATGATTATAAAGGCTGTCACTTAAATAATCAATTAAATGAATTTTTGTGAATTACTTACAGAGGTATATAAGAGTGCTTTACAATTACTCAGTCTTAAATACTTATGCTGTTAATTTCAGAATCATATACACATTTTTGTATATTGCACAGGAGTGGGAGCCTGTGTGTAGGTTGGTAGACTTTTAGCATAGGTCCATTTTTTTATCACAAATTAGATATATGAATTATATTCAAGTATGACATAAATATATATATATATTTTTACCTTTTATAACTACAGTGTAACTTTCAACTTATTTATGAGCTGAATCTTTTCATAAACTCCAAAATTTTAGATTTTTTTGCTGGGAACGTGTGTTTTAATTGAGCACTCACCCAAATAGTACCATGATTTAATATTATACTTGCTCACATATTCCCATAAATGAAGATTTCTTAGAAAAGACTACATAGAAATAAAACATATCATGTGTGCTTATTGTGAGAATGGAAAATAGAATGTGGAGGACATTTCTGAGGAGTCTAATTGGTCTATAAGTAATACTTCAAATCTGATCTAGCTGACAGATTTAAGTATCCTTTTGTACCAGACTAAAAGAGTCTCTAATTGTTTGAAGAACACTTAGTAATTTATGGTGCCATTGTCCTTGGACAGTTCATTTTCAGATCAATATTTGCAGCAGAGTCAAAGATTGGGAAGACACAAGAGTAACCACAGTGACTTGTAATAGATAAAGCCCACAACAATAACTGTGAACATGGAAACTCAAAAGATTGTGATACTTCCACAAACAAGTATCAACTGCACCATTTCAGGAACTGTCAGAAAACTTTAATTAATATCAGCACTAAAAAATAAAATTTGTTCTTCACCTACAACTAATAAATATTTTTTCTATAATTTGATAATTATTAAAAGTAATATGTATTTAAAAATGTTTAATGTCTTGTCTAACCCCATCAGAATGTTTAATAAATTTTCTCATTGTTGAAATGTATTTTATAAAACCTTTCACAGGCTTTTTAAAGCAATACTATTTGAAAATCCAGTCAGTTATGTAGCAGAAACATACAGAAGGGATTGCCTCTGCTCCCTCCAATATTTGTTCGTATACTCTTTAATCTCTTCAGGCTAGATCTTGGTCTAAAATAATTAAGTCAAGTTGGAAATTATGTATACAAATTCAATATCCTGTACAATTACTAAGTTTAATCATCTTAAAATAATTTCTAAATAACTATGTTTCAGATTTCATACAGTTTAGATAGATTTGTTTCTAGGAAAACTTTTCACAGCTAATGGTACTGCTTAAAATAAGCAAATTCAGATAATTTGAAATACAATAAAATGGAAAAAGCAATTTAAAGATTGTTTTGTCATAGGTAAGAGTATTTATGTATAATACCGGATGAGAAAGGGGTGAACTAAAATTTCTTTCATTTGGAACCATAACCAAATTAAGCTTTTAAAAGAGAAAATTACAACATTTTCTAGGAAAAAAACAATACTTTTTATTCTTCTCTTACTAACACAGACAAATGTATGCTGTTCTACATAGCTGAATTGAAAATAATTTCAGGTTATTAATTTTTAATTAAAGGGATATTTCGACAATGTTATTTTATACATGCTGGATCATAATTTAGTTAGAAAAGCCAAACTTTTCAAACATATAATCATTCAGATTCCATATATTCATGTACGGAAAAAAAGTGCTTTTCTAAACAAATTAACTAAAATCTCCAGTTTCCCTACATTTTATATGAGTTCAAATTTCTTTTTAAAAGCATGGCTATGAAGCTTATAGACTTCACTGGGAAGTTTTATTAGAATTAAATTGGAAGTGTTTTGAAGTTGTTTATCAGTCACCATTTTAAAACTCAAGAAATTAAAATATGTATTACATAAGCATCCAAATAGTAAAGAGAAATTAAATATTCTCAAAACATGTTTAGGAAAGGATACACAAATCAGTTTTCAAAGTTAGATTTTCACTTCTTACTTATCACTGTACTTGCTGATTTTATGCTCTCTTTTCTGTTGAAGCATAAAAATTCAAGTAGGTAGACTATATAAGAATGATGGAAAGTTTTCATTTTGAACAGTTTTCTACTGAGTTGTTTTTTCATCCATAGTGTGATTTTTTTTATGGGTCTCTGATCCAGCCCAGTGGCTGTCAAAAAGATTGATGAGGCTGGTGCTTAGAAATGTTCAAGAGATTGGGTCCCTGGGTATTTGGACAAAAGAGCAATTAAAAGTTTTGTGAACATTATTGGTTAATAGTCTGATGGGTCAAGAAGCATATAGTAGAAAGTAAGTTATTTTTAGCAGAAAACATTCACTTTTGAACTAAATTGGAAGTGATTAAATTAGTGGTTATCTTGACTGTTTCATGGTGAGTTTTATTTGAATCACTTTTGCATACTCAGTCTCCAGTCATCTAAAGATCACATAATCAAGTGCTTAGCCAGACTAATGCTTAACTCTACCATATATCCTCCATAAGTGACTGTAAAGGTTGGTTTAAATTCATATAAATTTCAGTTATGCTTAGAAATGTATCAGTCATATTCTTGCATCAACTTTCTTATTTTGTATGGCTTATGTATGCAAAAAAGATGCTGCTTTTCTCTAATAACTTGTCCATATTCAACTTTGTGTGATAAAGTTGATAAACTAGGACATCAAACCAGGGACCTATTGTTACTGCCATTTACCAACTTAGTCGTTAATTTTATTTTTAAATGATGCTAATATACAGCAGAGCTCCCATGTTGCCATGGGCATTTCAAGGCATTAAATTGTCAAACAGTAGGGGCTTAAAAAAGTTTAATTTTTCCCCTTCTCCTTTCCTTTCAGCTGAAGATATACTAAGCTTGATGAAAAATACCAATGCTTAGAAAAAAGTAGTTGTCAGTCAATAAAGACTGCCAAAAATCTAACCTTGGAAACAAGAGATGTCCTAAGAATTACTCAAATTGCTGATCATTAACCTAGTACATAAAACAGTTGTAAGGCTAAGAATAAAGAAAAAAGAAGAAAAAGTTATAGAAAATAATATAAACAGATTCACAATATTCTAAAAGAATAATTAAAAATCAATAATTAAAATCTTATAATGAGAAGTTTTTCACTTTGTTAAAAATAAATATTTTACTCCAATTCACTTTGTTGAAATCTACTAGTTTGAATTCCCAATTACTAAAGAAATGTCATATTTCTTCACAAACAGAACACTTAAAGCTTGTAAACTTGTTCTCTTTTTGCTTTTTCTGTGACTTAACATGTTTAGCTGATTTTACAGTTTATTGTTTTTCACTAATGTTTCAAAATGCACCAAATAGGGGCGCCTGGGTGGCGCAGTCGGTTAAGCGTCCGACTTCAGCCAGGTCACGATCTCGCGGTCCGTGAGTTCGAGCCCCGCGTCAGGCTCTGGGCTGATGGCTCAGAGCCTGGAGCCTGCTTCCGATTCTGTGTCTCCCTCTCTCTCTGCCCCTCCCCCGTTCATGCTCTGTCTCTCCCTGTCCCAAAAATAAATAAAAAACGTTGAAAAAAAAATTAAAAAAAAAATGCACCAAATAGATTTAACATAGACGGATTCAGAAATATTTTTAAATGATGAATGAATAAATAAATGAATGAGCAATTTAGATAATATCCAAAAACAATCTATACTTTGCTAGTCCATTGAAACCCAAATGAGTGTCATCCCTAAAAGGAGTTAGGTATTATTAACCCTTTTTTACATAGAGGAGAAAAGATTGTCAGGAGTTAAATTAACTTCCCAAAGACATATAGCTAGTAAGTGGTACAGGCAAAATAAAATCCCATATGGCTTCCCAAGCCATATGACTTCAGCTCTTAATTTTACCCTGGAAATATATATCGGTGCTTAAGATTTAAGGTGGACATAATTTAACTTGGGGGGAGGAGGGTGTTGTAGACTGCATTTTTAACATTGATACAAAATATTTCTAATGGCGTTATTTTCAGAAGAGAAAAATATGGTCATATGTCTAACAGGTTAAAAAACAGTAGTTCATGCAAATACTGTAACACAGTATTCTTCAGAAAATATCACAATACAGAGATTGTTAAGTAAAAATTGAGAATAATATTAGCAGTTTCTAGCACCAAAATCTGCTTGGAAATGCTAATGCTAATGCCAAAACCCACTAACAATTGTTTTAAGTTTCCATTCTTTTAAATAAAATAAATTACTACTTTAAAATATTTAACATGTAATTCATTTTAATGTCCACAAATGCTTCAGATTTACCAAACTTTAAAATATTTATTTTCTTCCATAATAAGTATACATTTTACTTTACTTTGAGACCTGTGGCAAGAAGAAAGAACAATACTATGGGTTAAACTTTCTCCCCTCTATTTTAATGATGGACTTTTTCTTTTCCTACCCTTCCATTCATGGTTGTATTACACATTATACACTTGTAAGCAAATGTTAACAAATCAGGAATTATGAAAGTTTGGTCTATCTTTGAGAATAATTCTGAACTTTCCAAGAGCTAAGTCTTTTTTTTTTTCAACTTCAATCATTTATTTCTTAATTATATTTCCCTGTAGATCACTTTTTAGATGTTTTGAGATTAACTTTCTGAGCTTCTGTGAATGTTCCATGAATATTTGATATGACCATGTGTTCTGTTTTCTTTTTCAGGATATAAATCTCTAAGTGTACATATGTCAGCCACGTGAAGTTTTATCATTACAGCAGTCATATTAATCTTACATTCATTATCTACTTTCATGGTTTCTACTTTTATTTATTGTAAGTTTTTGGACATTTGCTTTATGCACTTTGATATTTTATCCTCTCTTACTTGGAATATATTAAGAAGTAATAATAAATTTAAAAATTAAAATATTTTGAATGTTCTTTAATGATTAATGACAAGGATTAAATATAACATTGCACATCTTTATATAAAGTGATATGCTTGTTTCTCTTTTCCATTTACCCTTCATTCTCTACATATTTCTCAGTTTCAAGTACAATATTAAAATGTACATTCATATAATTAAGCTGAATGTATGTTTCCATATTATCTTTTATTTGATGTTTAGCATTTTGTTATCCAAAACATACTTATTTATAATTAACTTTGCTTCATCTTTTTTTAACACTGTTAATTCTTTATATAGTTGACACTTAACAGCATAATTATGATCTGTGTGGGTCCACTTATATGTGAATTTTTATAGTACAGTACTGCAAATATATTTTCTCTTCCTCATGATTTTCTCACCATTATCTTTTCTTTGGCTTGCTTTATTGTAAGAATACAGTATGTAATACATATAACATACAAAATACATGTTAATTGACTATGTTATTGGTAAGGCTTCTGGTCAACAGTAGGCTATTAGCTGCGTTTCTCAGGAGTCAAAACTTATATGTGGATTTTCAAGTGTGTGGCAGGGGGTGGGGTGGGTTGCTACCCCTAATCCTCACATTGTTCAAGGGTCAACTGTATTTTTATTTCCCTTTTCATGGTTTTTCTCATTAGTTTTTCTCTTAGTTTGCCAGAAGAAATATATCCAAATAGTTTTCATAACTAGAGGGAATATCTTCATTTCTGAATATGTTCTTATTTTTTAAGTCCCACTTTCTGCAGATAGTTGCATGGGACTGACAGAAACTTTTTTTTTATCGTGGTTTCAAAAATTTTTTTGCAGATTTTTTGGTAGCAAAGAAAACAGGGAATGATATTTTAGACTGTATTTTTAAAGACTCTATAGTCTTTTTTAATGAAATGGAATCATTCTACATTCTACTTGCTATTAAATATGTTTTGAAATATTGTAATCAATAGCATAGAGTATAATATTAATGAAACAAGCATCCATCACTTTAAAGTTTTAAGTATAAAGTTGAAATCCTGCTGCTTTTCTATATTTTATCTTTTACATAAGTTATGTACTCTGCTAGTTTATTATTTTTCCTTCTTTGGATTTCAGAAAGTAGAAACTTCAACATGTACTGATGATTTTTAAATTCACATTCATACTGCATGACATCTTTGCTTCAGCCATACTCTCCCATCTCAACACTGAACAATAGCTCATGGATATTTTCATTTAAAGACATCTCATAATCAAGACTGCCTCATAATCAAACTGAACATTTTATCTTCCATGTCAAACTGATTTCATCCATTAGTTTTCATATATATCTCAATATACTGCAGAAAACAACTTCCATTGTTTGGTAAATAAGCTTATTTGGATGATCTATCTAAGCAGTCCAGCATTTTTTTCTGCTCACTAAAAATTGTGGGCTGTTTCTAAGCTTACAAGTAAAAAACATTTGTGTCACCAATTTTATGAAATTGAAATCAAAATAATAAATTCATGAACTCAATTTTTTCCTATTTCTATCACACTCAAGCTTTCTTCCTATAACAATTTTTAAATGTCCATATTATACTGCAAGACCTACAAAGGCAGGGAGGAGGTCTACCTTGTTGATCACCATTCAAAATATATCATGATGCCTTTAAGTCAACAGAGGCTGAATATTTGGCAAAAGATTAAAAGAAATGAAAAGGCAATCTTGTGGTATTTAATAGCATTTAAAATATTTGCAAACATTTCATGTAAATATTAATCCCCTATATGGATGAAGATGTACTGAGGAACTTTAAAAAATGTAATACATATACATAAAATTTTACTATCTGATATTTCCAATAAATTTTATTTTTCTGTACATTGATGAAAATAAATATTTCCTATTCTTACTAACAATTTAAATTTGTATGAAATGTTATCCAAGAGTTTACTGTTGAATCATGCAGTGATTTTCCTATGTATATGATACCCAATGCTTGAGGCTTATGGCCTGTTCTTGGATGTTTGTGATGATGAGTTTTTTTTATATTCTCTCAGCATTGATCAATGAATCTGTCTCAAGGCCATTAAGGAATATATGGCCTTCTGCAAAGTTTTTGTGTGGACCACATGTCTTCATTTTTCTTTAAAGGGCTTTCTTTTAACAAATACCATGCAATGCCTAGGCAAAGCTTAATATCCAGGAAAATGTGAGATAAATATATAAAAGTATCACAGTCAGCTGAAGGGGATGAGGGTTAAGAGCTAAAAGGCAGTTATGTGACAGTAACAAGTCAGGCCAATTTTTCAGTTGACTCCAGCAAATTCTAAATATTGTATTGCATGGAATGTGCAGTTCACTTCAAAGTGTTTTTTTTAATTTTCTTACATTAAAAAAGTCCAATAGTATAGAGAGAAAAGAATAAAAATTTGGTAATTGTAAGAAAAGTTGACTACAGCTGACAAATTCTATTAACATATTCATTTTTTTTAAATGTCTATTTATTTATTTAGAGACAGCATGTACGTGTGCATGTTGGGCAGGGCAGGGGGAGAGAAAGAATCTCAGGCAGGCTCCCTGCTGTCAGCGTGAAGCCTGATGCAGAGATTGAACTCATTGTGAGATCATGACCTGAGCCTAAATCAAGGGTCAGATGCTCAACCCACTGAGCTACCTAGGCTCGCCACTCGTATTTATTTTTAATTTTAAAGATATTGTCAATGTAAAAATCCCTATACACGCAGGGTAGGCAGTAACTTTACCAATTTTGGTAGAAATACAAGGTTCCAACTCATTACAACTCAAGTGTGTGTGTGTGTGTGTGTGTGTGTGTGTGTGTGTGTATGTGTGTGTTTTCCATGAAAAATACAATGAATGGCAGGGACTTGAAACAAGCATGCAAGCATTTAAGATAACTGAAGGAAATCCAATATTCTTTTCCTACAGGTTTGTGAGTCATTTGGTTTCTTCTGTTTAAGCTTAGATTTATATGACATTACTTAGTATCAATAGTGATTATTAAATAGTTTTGTACATGCCTCTAGGGAAACCCACAAACTTAGATTTCTGAAAAAAATTAAAATCTGAAGAAAAAAGCAAATGTACTTTATATGGTTTTTTTGCATTTTTGATTTTATATGAAATATTGTTAAGTGCATAAAGCCATACTACAAGAATATTAAATTCAAGAGTGCCTAGGTGGCTCAGTCAGTTGAGTGTCTGACATTGGCTTATGTCATGATCTCACAATTCCTGAGTTTGAGCCCTGCATTAGGCTCCATGCTGGCAGTGTGGAGCCTGTTTAGAATTTTCTTTCTTTCTCCCTCTCTGTGTGCCCCTCCCCATCTCTTGCTTTCTCTCTCAAAGTAAATAAGCAAACTTAAATAAAAGAATACTAAATTCATAGAAATTTGAGAAAAAATATGTGATAGTATCATTACCTAGTCACTATGGGTAGCATTTGATTTGGAATTTAAATATTTTTTGGTTGAGTTATTTGGATGAGTTGCTAAAGAATAGGTTTTTTTTTTTTAAAAATATATGCAGGAACCAACGGACACTGTTATTTGGTGATTATTTTTAACGTATCATTTAAATATTTGTGAAAAAATCCAAGATAATTTCTGACGTTTACTAATTTACATCCATTGGACACATTACAATAGCTTGAATGACTAAAATTCTAACATTTCCTGCTGGCAAGAGTGAGCATCCAAAAAAGAAATTAGTTTTCCATAGATTTGGTGTTAGCATACGGAGAAAACTTGAAAAAGTAAGCTTTTAGTTTCTTTCTTTCTTCCTTCCTTTCCTTCCTTCCTTTCCTTCCTTCTTTCCTTCCCTCTTTCCTTCCTTCCCTCTTTCCTTCCTTCCCTCTTTCCTTCCTTCCCTCTTTCCTTCCTTCCCTCTTTCCTTCCTTCCCTCTTTCCTTCCTTCCCTCTTTCCTTCCTTCCCTCTTTCCTTCCTTCCCTCTTTCCTTCCCTCTTTCTTTCCTTCCCTCTTTCTTTCCTTCCCTCTTTCTTTCCTTCCCTCTTTCTTTCCTTCCCTCTTTCCTTCCTTCCCTCTTTCCTTCCCTCTTTCTTTCCTTCCCTCTTTCCTTCCCTCTTTCCTTCCCTCTTTCCTTCCCTCTTTCCTTCCCTCTTTCCTTCCCTCTTTCCTTCCCTCTTTCCTTCCCTCTTTCCTTCCCTCTTTCCTTCCCTTCCTTCCTTCCCTTCCTTCCTTCCCTTCCTTCCTTCCTTCCTTCCCTTCCTTCCTTCCCTTCCCTTCCTTCCTTCCTTCCCTTCCTTCCCTTCCTTCCTTCCCTTCCTTCCCTCCTTCCCTTCCTTCCCTCCTTCCTTCCTTCCCTTCCTTCCCTCCTTCCTTCCCTTCCTTCCCTCCTTCCTTCCTTCCCTTCCTTCCTTCCCTTCCTTCCTTCCGTTCCTTCCCTTCCGTTCCTTCCCTTCCTTCCTTCCTTCCCTTCCTTCCTTCCTTCCCTTCCTTCCTTCCCTTCCTTCCTTCCCTCCTTCCTTCCTTCCCTTCCTTCCTTCCCTTCCTTCCTTCCCTTCCTTCCTTCCCTTCCTTCCTTCCCTTCCTTCCTTCCCTTCCTTCCTTCCTTCCCTTCCTTCCTTCCTTCCCTCCTTCTTTTTTTCTTTCTTTTTTTTAGAACAGGAAAAACTTAGGTAAGGGAAGGGAAATATTTTATCCTTTCTAGACTTAGAAACCATAATGAACTGTCTCAAAAAAAATTAATAGCTTTCTATTTCCATAATTTCTCCCTTTCCTTATCTTTCATCCTATTACCATTTAGATTACCATCTAGTTTGCTGTTGTCAATACATATCTAGATATTTGCCTTAGTCTCCTGTTTCAAAAGTTCATCAGTCTTTTTTCCTTTTTAATTATTTTAACATACCAGATTAATCTTTCCCAAATATGCATGTTATTCATCTATGCAGTATTCAATGTATTTAACATTACTATTTGTCAGGAATTATGCTGAGTTTTAGAGACATGAAGTAATAATAAAACATATTCCCTGCAAAGAGGTCAATCAGTGTCTCCAATGAGAACCATGGGAATGATTTGAGAATTACAAAGTAATGAGTGTGAGAGATAGCTACAAGGAATGATAGTACCTCACAGTTCTATTCATATTAATTATACCCCTTGGTTAAACTCCTGATATTACCTAATTTACAGGAAAAAAAGATAGTTTACTCTTTTTCCACAAGATAAATTTCCTAAAACCTCATCATAAGTCCAATATAATAAAACATACTTGTGCTATCCAGTGATTTCATTATCCTCAACTTATTTGTCACTGGAGATAGACAAGTTTTACTTCTCCAGGCTTATGCTATTTGTTTTGTTTTATTTGGATTTGTTCTTCTGGTTCATTAAATTCTCCTATAATCATTTTTTGCTCAAGCTAATCATGATCTTTATGTTATGACTACCTTCAAAGGAGTTTTCATTACTTTGCTTTATAGTAGTTGCAATTTCCTCCCATTTAAAAAAAAATTAAGTCTTTGTTTTTGTTTTGTTTTGTTGTTTTTTTAGAACAGTTTTAGGTTCACAACGAAATTAAGGAAAAGGTATAGAGATTTCTCATAAACTCCATACCACTACACATGCATAGCCTTCCCTATTATCTACATCTCCAACAAGCATGGTACATTTGGTACAATTGATGAATCTACATTGACACATCATAATCACCCAATGTCTATAGTTTACCTTAGGGTTCATTCTTGGTGTACATTCTATGAATTTAGCCAAACGTATGACATTTATTCATCATTATGGCATCATGCAAAATATTTTCATTGCCCTAAAACCCCTCCTTGATCCAATGATTTATTTTCCCACTCAAAAACTAAGGATGTTTATTAAAATATGCTTAATTATATTAAACATAGTAAAGACATAAATCAGTTTTTCATGGAGCAAAATCAATTATTCATTTATAATAAGAAAATATATGTTCTATTAAAAACACTAAATATTAGGGGTGCCTGGGTGGCTCAGTCAGTGAAGCGTCTGATGTTGCTTCAGGTCATGATCTCACACTTTGTGAGTTTGAGGCCCGCGTCAGGCTCTGCGCTGACAGCTCAGAGCCTGGAGCCTGCTTTGGATTCTGTGTCTCCCTCTCTGTCTGCCCCTCCCCCACTCACGCTCTGTCTCTGAAAAATAAATAAGTGTTAAAAAAATGAAAAAAACCCTAAATATTATTTTTCCCCAAGTGCATATTAGCATATTTAAACCAACCAGTTTGTTTTCTGCAAGGATGCATCCATGTGGAACATGTGTGAGTGCATGTGAGTGTGTGCATGTGTGTGTGTGTGTGTGTGTGTGCATGCACATGCATAATTACAAAAATCTTTTAACTATTCAAATACACACACACACACACACACACACACATATATATATATATATATATTGGAAAATTCTCTTGTGAAATTATCCTCTTGTGAAATTACAAAATACATTGACTAAATATTTCTAGGTTTCAGTAAATTAACTTTTTTTTTTCAGAAAGAGACATTAAAATTAAAATCAATAAATAATAAAATGGGGAGGAGAGGGCAAGAACTAATACTAAAACAAAACTCCTATCTGGAAAAAAGCAATTTAGCTTTGTGTACAGCTGCACCCCAGAGAGTCAGGCATATGAGCAATTAAAATTAAAGATGCTGATTTTAATATACCTTAGTAACTGTGATTGATCTTATAGAGCTTCTGTTTACTATACATCAGGAAACAATTTAGGAAGCAGTTTAAAACAAAGTTCATAATCCTTGTTTAATGGATTTTGGTACCTCAGGCAACACAATACTGTGAAAATGATTAAAATGTGCCCTGTCTCTGTATAATCAATAAAACCTCTCTAAAATTAGTAAGGTTCCAAAGACTCCTCAGCAGACTTGGCAGTGTCACGTCTGTAGAATTCCAAGTTCCATCTAATGCTACTTTCATACACAAAGTTCATTAGACATCTCATCCGATCTTAGCACTAATGACAGCTAAATAGTCAAATTAAAGGGTCACTTTGTAACATTCTGTGGTTATATTGAAGCAAATATCAAAACCTCAACAGAAATACACCAAAATTGGGTATTAAAAATATTGGAACACATAAATATGTATAAATTTAAGATAATAATTACAACATTCTATAGTGATAGATTTTATTTTTTTCAATATATGAAGTTTATTGTCAAATTGGTTTCCATACAACACCCAGTGCTCATCCCAAAAGGTGCCCTCCTCAATACCCATCACCCACCCTCCCTGCCCTCCCACCCCCCATCAACCCTCAGTTTGTTCTCAGTTTTTAAGAGTCTCTTATGCTTTGGCTCTCTTCCACTCTAACCTCTTTTTTTTTCTCTTCCCCTCCCCCATGGGTTTCTGTTAAGTTTCTCAGGATCCACATAAGAGTGAAACCATATGGTACCTGTCTTTCTCTGTATGGCTTATTTCATTTAGCATAACACTCTCCAGTTCCATCCATGTTGCTACAAAGGGCCATATTTCATTCTTTCTCATTGCCACGTAGTACTCCATTGTGTATATAAACCACAATTTCTTTATATAGTGATAGATTTTAAAGAAGGAGTTGAACCAATTGCTAAAATTGAAAAAATATTCTTTTTGTATTTTTTAAGGTTTTAAATCTTGATAATGAAATATGATATCTAGACTCTTGAAATGAAAGAACGGACAAAATTCTGATTTTGGAAATAAAATTTAATTCCCAGTAGATTTTCAGAAATCTATCATATATATTTACTAATAATATCATGAAAATTTCTTAATTAAAGTTTTTAAATTTTTAATCTTCTTTCACCAGTGTAAAAAATGGGGTACCATTATTTATATCACAGTTTGAATACATGGATGTATGTAGATTTTTTTATTGCATGGAAACTTTATCACTGTGTTCTCACTATTTTATGATTTATACAGCAAAAGAACATGGAGTTCAACTTTCATACACATCTTATTTTTATAAAAGGACTACACTTTGGTAAATTTCCATTTTTTTTAATCTAAGGAGAAAGGAAAACTACATATATCTTTTAGAAATATGGTAACTTAAACACTCCTTGTATCTCGTGAAAATAAATACCTAAATTAACTTATCACCTTGGTAGATATTTAGGACTCACCACGTAATCAACTATTTCTCTTGACTATAATCATAATTACTAAGATTAACTTAACATTTATATTATCTTGGGCTTCTACAACAAATTACCATAGACTGGATAGTTGGAACAACGATTTATCTCTCACAGTTCTGGAGACTGGAAGTCCCGCATTGGGGTGCCAGCTTGGTCAGGTTCTCCTGACAGTACTCTTCCTGGGTATATCCTCACTTAGCCTTTCAAAAAGAGGGAGAGGTCTCATGTCTCTTTCTCTTTTTATAAAGGCACTACTCACGGGGTTCCACATTCATGATCTAATCTAATCCTAATCACCTCACAAAAGTTCCACATCCAAGTACTATCACAATGGGGATTAGACTTTCAATATATGAATGGGGAGACACAAATATCCAGTCCCAACTAGTGTTAAGTGGCTATTACATTTTATGTTGTATATGCATACGTATGGGTGTAGATGTCTACTTATTAGACTCTGATGTAATTTTAACTTTTCCGAATCTAATTGCCTACTATATGAATGAAAATATGACCACCTGTTTTGTATCTACTTGAGGTCCATCATAGAATTTGTTTATAATTCTTAAACAGAGATGAAGATAAACATGTCTCATTGAGTTACTATTATTCTACTAAATGTTTTAGCATCACTCTATATATGATAAATTAAAATGATTTACTGAATACACACTATTCTAAGAACTTCATATGGATTACAAAATTTAACACTCCTAACAGTCCTGTTAGGTTTATTATCCTTATTTTACTGATGAAGAAGCTGAGGAACAGAGGATTACAAGTAATTTGCCCAAGGAAGTACAGCTAATAAGTAGTCAAATCCAAGCTGCAAAACTGACCCCAGTGTTTGTGACTTATCTCATGAGGTTCTGCCCTGGGATATCCTAAATCACCTCATGGTATCCTGAAAATCATAAAAGCCATGAATACATAAACTGGGAAGTCTTGAATTTTTTATTGCCAGTAAGGTGAATTGAACAGAGTAGGGTGAAACACTAAAATATTAGCTGGCATACCCCTATGGCCTGTGTTGCTGCACATATAAAACCACTTCTGGGACTGTGCTCTTCATACTTTTTTTTTTCTCCCTCAAAATCCTTCAAGAGCTGTGGCAAGCCTCTCAGTTTAGATGTGATTACAATGTAATAAAATAATTAAACCTTTATATTTTTTCAATTCCTAGCTTAGGATGAGATCCACTACTCAAACTAAATTGAGGATGATGTAGAAGTTTTAATCTAACATTTTGCTAATGAAGTGTAGATGTGACTTATGGCACCTGGATGGCTCAGTAGGTTGAGCATCCTACTCTTGATTTCGGCTCAGATCATGATCCCAGCGTCATGGGATCGAGCCCTACATCATGCTCCATGGTGGGCATGGTGGGCGTGTTCTCTCTCTCTTAAAAAAGAGTGTAGATGTGATCTTTTAAATATAAAATCAGAAGTTGCATTTCAAGTCAAGTAAAGTTATCGATCTGACTTTATGCATAAAACACATAAGTAACAACCTATGCTCATTAGGACACTAGTCTATTTTTCTTTTTCCTTTTAAAAATATGTTTATTTTGAGAGAGAGCATGCATGTGCATATAAGCAGGAGAGGGGCAGAAAAAGAAGGATGTTCTGCACTGTTAGCACAGAGCCCAACTGGGGCTTGATCTCACAAACCTTGAGATCATGACCTGAACTAAAATCAAGAGTTAGTCACTTAACCAACCGAGACACGCAGGTACCCTTATTTTTATTTTCAATTTGTTCTTTTATGTTTAAAAAGACCAAGAAAACCAGTAATGTATTTAAAATTTAAAACAAAAAAGTAAATTTAAATTATGATAAATAGTAGGATTCATGCTCTCATTCATGAAGAAATCATCCTATTCATCTTGAAGAAACTATGGAATTAAAAATTACATATTTCAGAGTTGATATTGGCAAACTTTTCTATCTGTGAGATGCACTTACATGAGATTTTGATGATAGACTCGCCTTATGCTTAGCTGTTTGCTGCCAACAAGCACAGTTGTGGAGATGTTGTGATGATGTAGGATCTTACTGAGTAACTTTACAGAGGCTGGATCCTAGCAGGAGGGGGAGGCCCCAAGAGGCACTTGGTCTGAAAGATTCTATAGTCCACTCCTCATGGCAGAGTCAGAAAAAGCAGCTCTACTGGTAAGACACTGTCCTGGCATTCTAGGAGTCATTCTTAGAGACTCCCACCTAGAGCCAATTCTTCTATTCAACAATTAATTATCAATATTAAATCAATTTCTGTTTAAAATACCAAGACACTATGTTGTAATTAAGTTCTAAAGTCATGAAATGATAAAAGTCCAATGTTCATGCTAGCATAGAAAAAAAATAATTTTCAAAGAAATACAAAAAACATAAAATAGATTACATAGTATTCATTTTGTTCTCTACCTCCTATCTCCACGCCATGAAGTAGATAATTTACAGAAGTTTATTAATAATTGGATTAAATTTTTATAATACATTAGAAGTGTTTTTTTTTAATTTTCAATGTATTTTTTTGAGAGAGAGAGACAGAGTGTGAGGGGCAGAGAGAGAAGGAGAAAGAATTCAAAGCAGGCTCCAGGCTTTGAGCTGTCAGCACAGCATCCGATGTGGGACTCGAACTCATGAACAGTGAGATCATGACCTGAGCTGACGCTGGACACTCAAACAACTGAGCCACCCAGGCACCCTAGAAGTGGTATTTTTAAAATAAAATTCTATTCAAAGTTAATTATTGACACCACTTTAGTAATCTGAGTAAATATCTTCTTACATTTAAGAAGAAACTTGCTTTACTAACTAGCACAACTCCCTCTAATAAAATAAGTGTATAATCTCCAACATGAATTTCCTTTCAAGTCTCATTCAATCAGGTGGATGAATATTCACATGATATTAATACTTGTCAAATGACAGATTAATTCGAGTCACAATAAAAACATGTATGTGTCTCAGGAAACCACTAAGAATAAACAAGATATTGTTAGTAGTTAGCATACTCAGATAGTGTAATATATTTTCACTAGCATTTAACATTTATGCCTACTATTGTATAACTTACTCAAATTCCAAATGACTTGATGTTGGAATACCACTAAAAAATATAGATCAGTATGTGTTGAAATCTATCCTTCTGAAGTATACTTAGAGAGTTTATTATGAATCATATGGTGTTACTGATATGCTATCCAATCATGAATAGCTCATGCGTTGGGATTTACCATTGGTGAACACTAAGAATACAGATTCTCTCCCTGGCATTTTGTGAGGACTTCTATTTAAAAAAATAGTTTTGTAGAATATATGTATGCATACAAATAAAAATGTGAATATGGCTTAATTATAGTCAATAAGAAATTCCTTTTTGCAATGAGATAGAATCATTAATTTCCCTTCCTCCCATTCTTTCACCCGGACCTATTTGTTCCTCACCAGCCTATAATGGTATCAAATCAGGTGTGTGCTATCATGAGTTACTATAAATAGTTTGATTTTTCACTTTACTGAAGACAATAGCACTACTAAACATTGATCTGGCTTGCCTGAAGAAAAAGTAAGTCACTCTGGTGCAATGTCCATTTATAAAACTGTATAACATTTTAACTCCTTAATTTATACTCTAATAGTAAAAAATGTTTTAGTAACTTGAGCAAAAACTGATTTATCATTCTTTTCATCCTTTGAAAATGCACTGTTTGATTTACCCTTGCTCAAGAGATATGTAAGAAATAATTATAAAGGTGCCATTGTCTTCAAGTGAATGCATGACCTCTAAATATTACTACTGGCATGAATCTATTGTGGGACATCTCCAATGTTAACATTATTTTGTCTTAATAGGGTCCCATTCTTATAACCTCATTTAACATTAGTTGCCTCCATCTACAAACACAGCAACATTGGGGACTAAGGCTTCAAATATGAATTTTAGGGAGAGACAATTCAATCCATAGCAATACAATTGCTTCTTATTCCATTATATAATTTTGAAATGTAAAGCCAAAAACCCATATTAGACCAAATTCTGAGGAAACCTAAGATGATGTTTGATAACTTCATACCATTATTCTCCAAATTCCCTCTCTAACCTGCTCATTTGGTGCATTTTTTCCCTTTCTACGTTTGTGGCCCTCGATATCTGTATGAGTTCCCCAAACATCTAGGACTATTTTCCCTGTCTCAGGATGGAGATTTAATTTTTTTAGTCAATAAACTGGTAGATGAGAATTTTAAATGTATTCACTAAATCTACCTGGGTACTAAAACCACAGACTAATTTGTTCTAAGTTTCACACAGTCTGAATCTAACTTGAAGCCAGAGGAAAAGTGCCATTAGTAATTTAGTCCAGCACATTGGTTCTCAAAGGAAATAACTAGGTAAAGCAAGATATACAATGATTCTGAGAAAGGCAAATGGAAGGTATCTGGCATGTCACTGAGTACTCATAACAGCAGATGATATGGGGTTGCAAGTTAGGGTGAAATTTATGGAGGGTGAATCATCTGAATAATCAATCTTAGTTTTAATTTCACTTTGCTTCTACCACTGAAACATCACACAAAGCTAGCAAGAGATATCGTAACATGAAATTTATTACATGATCAATTGAAGATTTGTCTTAAATTGTAAAACATCAATGTTGAACTTTAAAATAAATCATTCTAATCCAATTTTCTCTAATCAGTCATGAAGAAAAAAAGTAAAACAAACTTTCTAACAAAAAAAAAAATACATGATAGTAAAAGGGAATAAAATCCAGGTAGATTGGAAAGGAAGAAATAAAATTGCCTTTGTTGTCAGGTGACATGATTTTCTAAGCATAAAATTTCAAAGAATCAACAACAGCAACCAAAAAGACCTCCAGTAACTGATTATAGAAAGACCAGAGTATACCAGATGATACAATAATCAATTGCTTTCCTGTATACTAGCAATGAACACTTGAAATTTAAAATTGAAAATATAATACCATTTATAATAGAGTGTCCCCTAATACGTATAAAGCCTATATGCAGAAAACTGTAAAACTCAGATGAAAGAAACCAAGTAAGATCTAAATAAATTAAAAAAAAAAAAATTCTTGAAGCAGAAGAAAATATAGCAAAGATGTTAATTATCCTCAAATTGAAGTGGCAGTAATAGAACTTCTTAAAAAATAACTAATGACATAATTTTCTTTATTAGAAAATGAGACTTTATTTTTTTTAAAGTTTATTTATCTATTTATTTTGAAAGAGACAGAGACAGCATGAGCAGGGGAGAGGCAGAGAGAATCCCAAGCAGACTTTACCTGCCAGCACATAGATCAACATCAGGCTTGAACTCATGAAACCGTAATATAATGACCTGAGCCAAAACCAAGAGTCAGATGCTTAACCAACTGAGCCACGCAGACACTCCAGACTTTTTAAATCAGAGTGCCTCTATTAAACACTTTTTTTGCATTATATTTAGAAATATGGTCTATATTGTCTCTGCATGACAGGCAATAACTGTGTGTGTGTATGTGTGTACGTGTGTGCATATGTAGATTTCTAACAAACTCTTAGAAAAAAATGTATCTCTTAAACTACAGACGACTTTCATTGTCTAAGAAAAACCTGTTAACACTAATTTTCTTCTCCTTGTTTTTAAAACCATCCATCAGTCCTTACATGCAATCATACATTCTGCAGGGTTATTTATTGCTGTTCCAACTCTTCTCCTTATGAAGATAAATGAAATGACTTTTAACCACACCATTGTCCTTGGGGCCCTCATGTGCAGTGTCTATTGCAGCTGTGACTTTTTTATTTTTTTTAATTTATTTTTTTTTATAATTTTTTAAATATTTATTTATTTATTTTGGGAGGGTGGGGGAAGGGGCAGAAGAGAGGAGAATGAGAATCCCAAGCAGGCTTTGTGCTGTAGGCACAGAGACCAATGTGAGACTCAAACTCATGAACCATGAGATCATGACTTGAGCCAAAAGCAAGAGTCAGATGCTTAACCAACTAAGACACCCAGACACCCCAGCTGTGACTCCATTAGTTAATGAAGAGTCCTAAGAAAGGAGAACAGTGCAGCAAGCCCATAGGGTGGTCTTAAGACAAAGAATAGGACAGGGGTAACTTAGAGAACATATTTCAGTCCAACTTCTAGGTTCAACTTCAGTGTCAGACACTTTTGACAATGAATATATTGATATTTTCTTCTTGGCTACACGAGTGTGGTCTGTCATCACTGGAATCCAGTGATTTCAGAAGTGGATGCTGCAAAGTAGAAACTGAAAACGTTCTGTCTCTGGAGCAAATTTCAGTTGAAAGTAAAGATCAAGTAGTTTCAAACTAAAAAGGAATTTGCTTATAAATATCTAAGAAGACAAATGGAGATGTTGACTAGGCATATGTAGAGGACTGTAGAAATAAATCACATTATTGCAAACTATATGCTTTGTAGAGTCTCTTTCAATCTTCAATAATAATCTGAGTTATAAATTCAAATAATTGTGGATGATTTTGAGATGGATATTTCAAACATAGAAGATGGCATTCCTGTCTAACTTATTTGTCAGAAAGGCTATGTGCAATATTATATCCATATTACTCACCTTGGCAGTTGGGTGAATTTGGATAGGTCCTATAGCTGCTAGTGCTTGAACTTCATAATCTATAGATTGGGCATAACGATATTACCCTCAAATTAGATGAACAGCATTGAATGAGATAAATCCATTGTAAGTAAGGAATTTAGAAAGTACCTGTCATATAATTGCTCAATAGATTTGAATTACTTTTATTATAAGTCAAAACATGTTTCCATGGTAACTATAGTGGCATAGTTTGCATGAAATAATTTGTTTTCAGATTGATGATGGGCAAAAGATAATATGACTCTTCGTGTTGATTTTGAGCAGTTATTTTCATATCAGATTTTAGTTCTAAGCTGCCAAAGTTTATGAATATTATATGATGACAAATATATAAAGTCAAATGTAGGAAATGTGATTTTTAAATTGAATGTATGTATGTATATGTAGTCTAATGTATATAATCATACAAAGCTTCAGGACTTTAGGAGATGGGAACAGTAAAAACAAGGAAGGATTGAAGAATCTTATTCTTTCACTACTTTTCTCCCTAGTGTGGTTACTACAAAAGAAGTCACATAAAATTCTATGAGGAATCGTGGCCAAAATTTAGCAGATTAACATATAGGGTGATAGATTAAGGCACCATGAATAGACATTTTAATAGAAGAAACAGAAAAAAAGGAATTCTATGCTACTATAGAGCAAGCTGAATAAAACTGACACTCAAGCAAAGCTATAGCAATCGAGTTTGCAGAAGATTCATTGAAAGCCCCGTAAAAGAGCACCTGGGCTATATTCTGATATTTTCTCAAGTTTTGCTTCCAGGCAAGTACCATATAGATTGTGTATCAGATAAGGTTTTGTCTGTAACATGTCCTGATGTCAATGCCCAGATAATTTATATAATTTATAATTTATTGCATCATTCCATAGATAGAATTCTTCATGTAACTGAGAATAATTTTAAACTTCTACATATCTGAATCAACAAAAATGGCATGAGAATCCACTGGTGCTAGCAGATCAGTTTTTGTGGTTGCTTGGTTTGGTTTAGCGCATTTGATCATCTGACCAAGGAGTTATAATTCTAAGTATTTAATAGCATTGCATTCCGTGCATAATTGAAAAATAATCTCAATTATCAACATCAGTTGCAAAAGAAATGCATATTTATTGCCTGGAAAGTGACAGAACCAAATGGAATTGATTCTGGCATATTATATGATAGCCCTCATCCATTTATTTAGGACCTGATGGAGAGATCAATGTACTACTCGCCTGGGGAAATGCAAGGCTGTCTCTCCATTTAGATAATAGGGACTCCACATTGCAGAGGTTATTAAAGAATAATCAACAACTTTTCAGAAACTTTATTTTATAACATAGTGTGCACAGAAAGTTTTTCCCTCAAAGAATTTTTGCTGATCAAACCTTGTTTTTTAGTTTGTTGTTCCAATTCTTCAAATTCTATTGTAAACAGTTCTAGGCTTGTATCCTTTGAGACTCCCAGCTGAGTCCAATAATGGGCATGTGCTGACTGGTTTAAGATCTAGCACTAGTATAATGTGACACTTCTTAAAATATCAATAAATATTTATGACATGTTATTTCAATATAGTTAGAAAAGTATGCTATGACCTTTTTTTTGAGAAGCAGTTTATTGGTTGTTTTAAACAACTTTTATAGATCTTGAGATTGTTTCAAACGTACATTTGTTGATAAAAAAATTTCTTTCATAACTAAAACTATTTAAATTCCAAAGTAAGTTTTTGACTATTAAAAAATGTATTAGCTAAACTAATTAACTAAAACTAATTAGCTAACTCATTTATAAACTAAATTTTATGTTTACCATTGTTAAAACCTGAAACAAATAGTTCTTCATCAATTAAAAAACTTCACATAAAATAAGAAAATATTTTGTTCCAAGTAAAAAAGTAATTAAAAGCTTAAAGTGAGCAAAAGCAGTGCTAACTTCATAACATGATATGTATGATGTGAAAGCATAATGGTTTTTATCTTCCCCTCTGATCTGAGTAGATGTTAATAACGTGACTCTTCTGAATGAGGGAGAGGGGTACCTGGGTGGCTCAGTCGGTTGGGCATCTGGCTTTGGCTCAGGTCAGGATCTCACGTTCCATGGGTTGAAGCCGTGAATCGGGCTCTGTGCTGACCGCTCAGAGCCTGGAGCCTGCTTCAGATTCTGAGTCTCCCTCTTTCTCTCTGCCCCTCCCCCATTCATGCTCTGTCTGTCTCTCTCTCTCAGAAACGAATAAACATTAAAAAACAAAAAAAAGAAGGAAGGAGACAATAACTTTCTTTTAAGTTTACTTATTAATTTTGAAGAGGGAGGGGCAGAGAGAGAAGAAGAGAATCCTAAGCAGGCTCCATGCTGTCAGTGGGGAGCCCAACGTGGGGCTCAATCCCAGGAACCATGAGATCTTGATGTGAGCTGAAAGCAGGAGTAGGATGCTTAACCAACTGAGCCACCCAAGTGCCCCAGAAGACATTAACTCTTGAAGTCCCTTCCCCATTTATGTGTTATCAGTGACAAAAGATAGCATTGTGGTAAACAGGCAAAATCAATTACTAGAAGACATATTAGTTAATTTTAATATGTATTATGAAAAAGTGAGTGGAAGTTTGTGTGGTAATAAATGGTAATCTAAAGAAAAAGTAAAAACCTGTCCACTATATAGAGATTTATCAAAAGTAAATCATCTGTTTAACTTAATATTTATTCTATCTTCATTGTCATTAACACCACTATAACCCCTGGAATTAAGAAACTCAGAGCATAAATATTCAGAAAGCATGTTTTCTTTCGGTGGAAGGCAGGGAGGAGTAATTAAATAGGTGACTAGCTAAATCTTCTCTCCTTTTCTCCCCCTAATTTTCTTCTCTCTCCCACCTTCTCCCTTTCCCTTTTTCCTTCCAGTCTATTTTTTCTTTCATTATATATCAGTGCTTCTCACAAAGTATATTTTTAATTGTGCATCTGACAAACAACAAAAAGTTCCGATACAGCTATTCGGAATGGCAATCAAATAGAGATAACAAAAGCCCTCCTTTTTATATTTTATTTTTAATGATTCCAAGGGATTAAGTTTGAGGCAAGTTACCTATAAGGTAGAATATATATTTTTAGCAAGTTTGCTCATTTCTGCCACGTTTCTGGATCTCTCTCCACAGATTCTAGTTTTATTATTGGGCACCCTATTGATCTCAGCAAAAAGTTACAAAGATCACGAGATCATTGTATAGAGTTTCATTCAAAACATCTAAGACTGTCAAGGACAGATCATGCAGCACACAGGTTTCAACACTTAACTTGCCACTCCAAATCTAGAAAGATAGTGAATTAAATTTGTTATCTTAGGGGAGTAAATAGCATGAGATGTGTTGTGCTGTCTACCCTGTTCATAGTGATAGATGGAAGGAAGTTAAAAGACATTTTATGAAGATTTACCTAAAAACTGAAGATACAAGGCAATCAGCAAAAGGCCTCCTTTATATAAGCCAACACTTAAATCGGAAGGGAAGCGTGTTGAATTTTATCAGAGAATTGTAAATTGACTTTGAGGCAGTGTGGGGATAAGTTTAGGAATTCCCTGAGCCTGCACTGATGGGTTAACAAGGCATAAAGAATTACAAAGCCATAGGATGTTCACACCCAAATTTGGGTAAACAAGACTAGGTAAATAGGTATAAAGAGAGTGGGGCAAAGGCCCCAGTATAGAGAGGGTGAGGCAAAGGCCCCAATACAAAGGTATAGGAGGTAAATAAGATTAGGTATTCAGGGTGGATATGCTCCCCCCACCCAATTTAGTACTATAGCAGAAAGCTGCTTTCACAAGAAGGAAGAACCAAATTAGGTAAACAGGTAAATAGGGCTATAGGCCTCTGTGGGGTCAAGTTGCCCAGAGCAAAGCTAATTAGCAAAAGAAAAGTGCCCTGTTGACCCTGAGGTAGCATGCTCTGTCTGTCTTATGCCCTAGGCTAGCTAAGATAAGAAGACACAGCCCCTCAAGTCTGCCATTAACAACCATAAGCCTGGCACCAGGATTTTGTTTTATATTGACCCAAACCCTGAACACCATATATTTTCAAAACCCCCTTTCCCTCAAGCCCATGAGTTAATGTTCACAGATTTATTATCTCTTTGTGCACATCCATCACCATGTTTGTAAGCCTTCTGATCCTAATAAAAATGAAGCAAGGACCCTTAACTGGGGCTCTTGTCTTCTCCCAGACATTAGCCATCTCTCACATTTTAATCCCGCATCCTGCTTTCTTGATAGACAAGAAAGAAATCTAGACCCAGAATCTACAACAGGGCAGAATTTGTGTATATATATATAAAATATAGATTTGAAAATATCATACAGATTTGAATATGTGTATTCAAATAGGTTAGTAACAGCAAAATAAAATTCTATAAATATTGTAATATTTATGTTAATAAAAAAGGTATGAAATACTATCTTCTGGGTTGCTGGATTCAGAAACTGGATTTATGAACTTAATATTATTGCTTTCATAAGTCTTGGATTATTTATATAGTAATTACTTATTTTGGTGTGTCAAAGCAAAATTGCACTAGACAAAGTTAAACCAGCAAGAACGTATCTCTTCAAAGCTATTGCAGTAGAGGAGAGATGAGAGAACTCAGTCTGAGCTCAATTTCACAGAAACAAAAGATGTAGGTTTTAAAGTGTTAAGATGAGGGGGAGATCTTGAAGCAACTTTTGTTTGCTAATTGGCTGTATCCAAAGAAAATAAACTTTCTGGTACCCTCATGAGAAGAGGTAGTTAGTTTCACAATTTGGAGCAAGGTGCTCAAAGAAGTTAGCTCCTACCTTCCCACAGAAACTAGGAGAGAGGGGGCTACTATTTTTCTTTGATGATTCCATTTGAAGGGAAAGGCTTCTGGGTCTTTGAGAAAGAGTCCTACTGACAAGATTATTAAACCAATTATAAACCTGTTAAAAGACCTACATCTGAAGGGAATAGGAAAATAATTTATAATTACAATTTTTCTAAAGTAAATTCTCTAAGATAAGGAAGGATAGGGCCATAGAGTCAGGAAGAAGTCTAACATTCAGTCAGGCTGAAGAGAACACTAGGGCAGCTCTTAGTGATGTACTTAGGGGAAAAAGATCTGTTTAGGTAAATACAGTGATTGACTTAGCATGTTGACTATGTATAGATAACCCAATTTCTTTTTTTTTTAATTCTTTTTAATGTTTGTTTTTGAGAGACAGAGTGTGAGCGGGGGAGGGGCAGAGAGAGGAAGAAAGACACAGAATCTGAAGAGGCTCCAGGCTCTGAGCTGTCAGCACAGAGCCCAACATGGGGTTCTAACTCACAAGCCATGAGATCATGACCTGAGCTGAAGTCAAAAGCTCAACTGACTGAGCCACCCAGGTGTCCCAGATAATGCAATTTCAATATAAATATTATAAACTAAAATTTCTAGTACATAATTTAATGCATAGGATAAAATGATACATGGGAAAATTCTTGGAACTTTTTCGTGATCTTAGAATTACAAAGTAACCCAAACAGCAAAAGTTACTATTATGTAATATCTAATCCTGATAACACCAAATAGAATTTTCAGCTCTCCAGTACAAGGAATTATTCAAATATAATTTGTACTTATAGTATAAATGAGGAGAATCACAAAGATTATAAGAATGACTATAAGGCTATTCTTCTAAGCTATAATTTTGAGAAAAGATAACCCAAGTTTAAAATGTTATAATATAAAGGATGTCACATTATGTTACAACAAAATAAATCCTATTGAGTCTGCAGGTATAATCTTTTGAGAGCAAAAGTATCAAAGAAGGTATTTTTATTTTTAGGTGATAGAATTGGCAACAGTAACCAGTTTCTCTGAGCTAAAGTATTATCCTTTTCTTAAATTTTTGAGCTGAACATTCATAAATAACTTTTCTTAGATTGTCTTCTCTGTTACCTAGTTTGGAAGAATGATTCTGTTTAGGAAACTTCAAATTCTAGACACAATACCCACTTTCAAATTCTTGGTGATGTTAGGGGCTTGTATAATAGAAATATTGGCAATTCAAATTTAGGATTATCTTATGGAGGTCCTATAGCCATCCTCTCTTCAATTGCTAAAATGTAGGATTTAGTGAATTGGATAATTATGTAAAAGGCATTTCTGATCTAGTGGAGAGTTGAAGATAAAGCTTTCCAAAACTGGGCAGCTCAAGTTCAGTTTGATCAAACTGAAAAGAAAAAAAAATGTTCTAGCAAGAATTCTGATTTTTGCTTAGAAGGTAAAGTTTGAAAAAGGCATTGTTCCCACTGTTATAGCAATAACAATAGAAAAGTCAGACCATCTCAAAATTCATGAACTTTAAACTCAGAGAGCTGATGTCGCAGAACAACCAACTAACCTGAAATTTAATACAAAAAAAAAAAAAAAACAGGTGCCTACAAGTCAAGACAGGATATGAATACTTGCTTATCTGTGGCAGATGTCTCTGGAGACCAATAAGAAGAAAAGAGAATAAATTGTTAATAAATCGGTAAAGGGAAAATATGGACTGGCAAGAAAATATAGAATCTCTGGGGGCTCTAAATACAAGGGGAATGTTCATATAGTATGCAGGCATCTCTCCATGGATTGTGCAAGACCCTTAAAGAAAAATCACTATGTGCACAGCAAAGGAAATCAGCAATAAAACAAAAAGGCAACCTACTGAGTGGGAGAAGATGTTTGAAAATGATAAGGGGTTAATATCCAAAATTTAAGGAACTTATACAACTGAATTCCAAAAAAAAATCCAATTAAAAAAGTGCAGAGGATATAAATAGATATTTTTCCAAATAAGACATCCAGATAGCCAACAGACACATTAAAAGATGCTCACCATCACCAAACATCAGGGAAATGCAAATCAAAACCACCTGATACATCATCTCACACCTTTTAGAATAGCTAGTATCAAAAAGATAAGAAATGACAAGTGTTGGTGAGGATGTGGAGAAAAAGGGACCCTTGTGCACTGTTGGTAGGAATATAAATTAGGGGAATCAATTGTGGAAAAATCATGGAGTTTCTTCAAAAATTTAAAATAGAAATAACATATGACCCAGAAATTCCACTACTGGGTATTTACCTAAAGGAAACAAAACCTTAATTAAAAAAGATATATCCATCCTTAAGTTTACTACAGCATTATTTGAAATAGCCAAGATATGGAAGTAGCCCAAGTTCCATGAATAGATGCATAGATAAAGGAGATGTGGAATATTTCTACAATGAAATATTATTCAGCAATAAAAAAGTATGCAATCTTATTTTGTGACAACACGGATGGACCAAGAGGATATAGGGTCAAGTAAAGTAAGACAGAGAAAAATACCATGTGATTTCACTTATATGTGGAACCTAAAAAAAGAGTATTTCTGAAAACAGAAATAGACTCAAATACAGAGAACTGGTGGTTGCTAGAGGTGAGGTGGGTGGAGGGGATGGGTGAAAGGGAGTTAAGAGGTCCAAACTTCCAGTTATAAAACAAATAAGTCACAGAAATGAAAAGCACAGCATAGGAAATACAATCAACAATGTAATAATGTTGTATTGTGACAGGTGGGGACTACATTTGTGGTAGCATTAAGTAATGTAGTGAATTGTTGAATCAACGTGCTATACACCAGAAACTAATATAACATTGTATGTCAAATATACTTTAGTAATAGTATAAAAAAAAAAAATCACTGTGAAACCTGAGAAAGATTACCTTGTAATCTTGGGGAGGAAATAGCAGTGGCTACAATAAAGTACAGAATCTGTCCAGATCTATTCCCCAATCTATTGTACTAAATAAACAAACCAACCCCTTACATGACTAGGAGAGGGGCAGTAACTATTGTTGCCTTAGGCACTGGTGAAAACCCACTGCAGTTAAGCAGAGGACAAAGAAAAAGAAAATCTCTACTAGGACAGAGCAAGAATATGTGCTTGGCTCAAAGCTAGCACTGGCGAAGAGGAAGGTTTTTAAGTATTCCCCACAGGGGTGATTGGGTGGCTCATTTTGTTGAGCATCTGATTTCAGCTCAGGTCATGTTGTCATGGTTTGTGAGTTTGAGCCCCATATTAGGCTCTCCACTCTTAGCACAGAGCTTGCTTTGGATCATCTGTCTTCCTCTCTCTTTGCCCCTCCCCCACTCGTGCTCTCTGTCAAAAATAAGCATTAAAAACAAACAAACAAACAACAACAACAACAACAACAAACCAAAGAATTCCCTACAAGAACATAGTTATTGCTTCATATAGAGGCTGATTCAGAATACTAGAACACTTCCTACAGTTATCACACAGAGCTCATAAAGTAAAAAGTATCATTGAAACAATACTGAAAGGCATACAAGAGCCCGTTTCTGAGGCACAGCACAAATGGATGTCTGAAAATAGATAAAATGGATAGAATCAAGAGTGTTAAAACACTGGTAAACCAATCTCTATCTTTAACTCAACTGACTTTACAGAACTTTGAACCCTATGATACACGGTGGGCAAGCAACAACAAATCCAAACTGAGCTCACCTGTTCACAGGACTGACTCAACTATCACTCTGAAGGTGAAGAAGTAGAGGAAAATACCTGAAGATAAATTTTAATGAAAAATAACCAATAATTTTCAATATTAATAGACACCAAACCACAGATCCAAGAAGTTCAGAAAACAGCATACACACAACACACACATACATCATACTCAAACTGCCAAAACAGTCACATGTATTATGTTATGGAAGAGTCTTATATCTGTATCCACAATTATCCTTTAAGTAATATACCTTCAAAGTATTTTTCATTCATTTCTTTATAGATTCAAATTTCAGAGTTCAGAGACAGTAGAGATAATTGTATCCACTTCAGGGATAAGAAAATTGAAGTCCACAGAAGGAATTGACTTGCTCAAATTGAAAATGGATTGATATTCTTTGACTAATCTGTGGTAATGCTGTATTAATTATTCAAATTACTAGAAATAGACAAGGATAACATATATAAATATTTTGTAGTGACAGAAAACACAGTTTAAAATAGTTTAGAGATAGAATGTAATGCGACATTAAATTTTCCATTTTGAAAAAGTAAAAATTGGAAGAATATAAAAATTATGTTTGAAGTATTAAATAAAGTGTTGGAGTATGGATTATATACTGTTAGAAGACAGTTGACAAAAGAACCAGAATTCATCCCTCACTGGCCCCTCTTAACTTTGGTCATTTCCTTTTATCTAGCTGTTATTTTTACTTTGTTGTATTTATGTAACTACAAAATAATTCCATCTCTCAGCTGTAAGGAAGCTTTAAATATACATTTTGACCAACATATTACAGTTCTCCAGAGAAACAGAACTAATAAGATATTTTGTCCTCAAGGTACTGGATGATGCCAACCCACACTGGAGAGGGCAATTTGCATTTCTCAGTCTACTGATTCAAATGCTAACCTCATCCAGAAACATCCTCACAGACACACTTAGAACAAATGTTTCACCAAATATTTGGGCACTCTGTATCCTGGTCAAGTTGATACACAAAATTGCCATTAAAGTCCACCCTTTGTCAACTTAATGCCCATACAAATCTCCTTAAGTCATACTTAATCTCCACATGAAGACAATAATGCAGTCATAAATCTGCCTAATCCAATACAACTATTATGTGTAAAACTGAAAATGCACAAAACCCCTTTTCAGGAGGAAAGTTACTGAATGACGTTTACTCTTTTTCTTGATATCCTATAACCCAAACATTACGGTGTAAAATTAACAAAACTGAAATACTATAATATAACCTCAATACATTTTATGTTACATGGTAAGTGAATAACAGAGGAAACAAAACAAAAATATTTTCTCACACATATGTATTCATAGCAGAATAAGGAGAAACTAATCAGGACAATTTTAGTCCTCATTTTAGTAGTAACATGGTCACATTGTTGTAGTAGGTATTTATCACTACCTTATTCCACTACTCATTCTGTATTCCTTTTGCCTTCAGCAAACACCTCAGCTGGTTATGGTTCTTTACCTAACAGGGTAAACCAAACCTTTATTCCTGAAGGGTCGGTGCCATTAATAGTGCTTCCTGGATTGAATTATTATAGTTCTCCATTGATATTCATCACAAAGGATGGTAATACTAAGGGTTGCCCCAAGGAATCTCCTATATTCCAGAATATTGTTCCTTGTTTGTGGAATAACAGTTCAATTTCCCTTTGGTAGACCCGATCAATCACCCCACCCAGCACAGTAAATCCTTTCTTCAGCTGTTGATTCAGAGGCATGAAGAGTCCAAATTGGTTGTGTGGCAGTTTTAACTATCAGTTCAGTGGAATCATTGTTGGTCTCCTGATGAAAGTTTTCCTTTCTCTGGAAATAAAACTTTTAGTCCAGGAGAGTACAGGGTCATGGGAACAGGAAGCAAACATCTTGCTAGTGGGCAATTAGGAGTAATAGTTAGTAGTTCCTCTCTAACTTCTATTCCTTGATTCCTGGACCCATGAATTTTGGCTATGGGAGAAGGAGTACCATAATTGGACGCTGATTCAGAGGACATATGACTTTCTTGAGAACCTTGCTCCAGCTCTACAAGCTATTACCACCAAGCTGAGGCTGTAACTGAGCCTTCAAAAGTCCATTCCACTGTTCTATCAAACCAGCCATTTCAGAATGGTGGAGGACATGGTAAGCGAGTGAATTACATGAGCATGGGCCCATTGCTGTACTTCTTTGCTGTGAAGCTAATTCCTTAATCAGAAGCAATGCTATGTGGAATAAAAATACCATGATAATGGACAAGGCATTCTGTAAGTCTAGATGGTAGTTTTAGTGGAAACATTCCATGTAGGGAAAACAAATCCATATCCAGACTCAGTGTCTATTCCAGAAAAAACAAAATGCAACCCCTTCCATGATGGGAGTAGTTCAACTTAGTCAACCTGACACCAGATAGCTGGCTGACTACCCTGGGGAATGATGCCATATATGTAATTCAGTATTGGTCTCTGACTCTGCCAGATTGAGCATTCAGCTTTGGCTATAGCCAGATCAGCCTTGATGAGTAGAGCCCATGTAAAACCTCCATCCTTGCCACTATAGCCACTTTGTTCATGAACCCTTGGGTGATAATGGGGGTGCTGGGGAAAGAAGCTGACTGGTATCCATCCAAGAGGTCATCTTATCCACTTGATGTTTAAATGCTTCTCTGCTGAGTTCAACCTTTGATGAGCATTCACATAAGATGCAAATATGTTTGTGGTTTTTGTTGTTGTTGTTGTTGTTGTTGTTGTTTGCCCATTCAGAGAGATCTATACACATATCTCTTCTCCAAATCTCCTTATCATCAATTGTCCAATTATGTTCAAGTCCTTGATCATTCAGCCAAATCATGAACCACAGTCTATGAATCAAGCACAGAGTTATCCTGACCTGGTATTCACAAGTTTTAGTTGTCTTTATAATTTGTCTTCCTTTCTTCACTGAAGTATTGTTATTTCAGTTTTTATGCTATTCTAATTTTTGTTTCTCTTACTTTCTAAATATGGTCACAAGAATCCATGTTAATAATTTTCATATTAGCATTCAATGATATTTATTACATTCTTTATCACCAAATGATAGTAATGTAACGATTATAAAGGATTTTCCTTTGAAACTGATACTATTTAAACAATGAAAATGGCAATGTAAGCTCTTAGAATTTTAAACTATTCATACGAAGATTTTGCTTTGTTGTGCAGGGATGTTCTTAGGGCATATAGTATTTGTAATTTTTAAAATTATTTTTTAAATTTTATTTTGAAAGAGAGAGAGAGAAAGAAAAAGAGGGCATGTGTGCATGCATGAGCTGGGGAGGGGGAGAGGGAGAGAATCCTAAACAGACTCCATGCTCAGCGGAGAGCCTGATGTGAGCTCGATCCCATGACCCTAGGCTCAGGGCCTGAGCCAAAATCAAGAAGTCAGACACCCCACCCAGGTGTCCCAGGGAACATAGTATTTCTAAATGCATTTTTATAATTCAAGTACTACAACCCACCTTATGACTAGTAGGAGGGGAAAAAGAATGGAAAGGAAGAGAAGAAGGAGGAGGAAGAGGGAAAGGATGGGGAAGAAGAGATGAGGAAAAAGAGAAGGGGAGAGTTTACAGTATAGGAGGAAAAATGGTTTTTATTCAGTATTATTTAATCACAAGTCCCCCCTTAATTTGAAGCTTTGCATGTCCTACTGGAATAAGTGAATAAGAAAATTTATCAGTTTCACTGGAAATCTTGTCTTTTTAAATTTGCTACCCGACATCTTATTTTATAAATATCACAGTAAGTTATGCGTTATATGAGGAGGTGAACAAACATTTACCAGAAAGTTAATTCATGTTTTGGGGGTATTTTTAAAAATTCAATATGAAGACAGAAAAAAAGAGGTTTTAGAATAAACATTTCAATAAACATGGATATAATAATCTCTTGCTAACACAGGGAAATGAATATTAGTTTTTCTCTAGCTTTCCTGTTCATAGGAAATTAAACGTCTGAATATGATGAAAGTTTATATTGTATAAATTATATGTGTTCTGAGATACTGCTGTGCCATATACTTAATGGATAAGAAAAAAAATAATTTTATGAGTAGTTATGCAGGGCATTTTATTTCCTAGTAACTTTGCAATTCAGGACTGACACTAGAATTACTGTTTTTGGATATAGGTAAAATAATTGTAAATCACTAGTTTATTTGGGGCACCTGTGTGGCTCAGTCAGTTAGGCATCAGATGTTGGCTCAAGTCATTATCTCATAGTTTATGAGTTCAAGCTCCACACTGAGCTCTCTGCTGTCAGCACAGAGCTCCTTTCAGAGAAGCTCCCCTCCTTAGCTCCCCCCCTCTGTCCCTCCCCCACTCTCCCTCTCTCTCTCCCTCTCTCTTTTTCTCTCAAGATAAATAAACATTTTTTAAAAACACTAGTTGATTTGATACATTGATCATAAAGACAAATTGTTCAAAATGATACTTTGATCACAAGTTACTACTTCAAAAACACAGGTTTCAAATTATCTATAATTTTTGCATCAAGAAGTGATTTTGCAAATTTCATGCAACTTTAAGTTTTTCCCATCCTTTTATCATTTTTGTTTGTTTTTGTCTGTTTTTGGTAACCTGAGGATGGAGGTGCTTTCAAAATTTGTACATGTTCTTTCTTAGCATTTGGTTCAATTTTCTACACCTAACCATGTTGCTGAGATTACACATACTTCTTTCAATAGCTTCAATCGTGAAAGCAAAAATGGTTTTGAATTGCAGCACTAATGAAATGGAGTGCTAGAAATTAAACTTAAAACAATATGCAAAATAGCTCTATAATTATAGGATAAAAATGCATAGATTGCTGAAAACATGTTTAAATATATAATGTAAAAATAATTGATGGAATATAAATTTTATCTTAAAAAGAAAATGCCTAAGAAAACATAAATAATTCCTTAAATAGTTTTAAAATACTTTAAATGACAGTGGAAACGAATATAAATATATTTGAAGAATAGTTTCTAAACATTTTTTGTCAATTTGGTTTCAGACTCTGAGACAAAAACAAAATATTAAAATCCACATGAAATAGTAGAGGAAATATAATTCAGTAAAAATTAAATAGAATCTTCCAGAAAAGACAAATGCTTACCCATTGAAAAATCTCCCCCTAAGTGAATAAAATACATAATATGTGAAAACCATGAGTGACTGGAAATACACTTATAATTTAAATCAATTTGTTTTGACCTTGTATTGACTAGACCCAAATGAACATAACTATCTTTGATGTTTCTTTGGAAATATCAGGATCCTATTAATATATGCACAATATACATAAAAATAAAAGGGATACATTTAAATGTCCATAAGATAACTGGTCAACTTTTGCTGTGAGCATACAGCAAAAAAATAAATAAAATAAAATTTCCTTATTTAGGACTTAGGGGTTTTATTACACATTTAAAGACATATTGATCTAATAGAATTAATTAAATAAAATGAATCCCTTGAAAATTCATCAGATCTTTTGATCTCAATGATTGGGTTCATCTCACATTGATAGCTGTGTACATTATCTGTCTGATAGCTGGTACATTATCACATACTCCCATTATATATTTTTATGTATTTTATTCTTTATAGTTTTTGGTTGTTGACAGCACATGATAGAACATGCTCAAACAAAAAACATGGTAACACTTTCCAAGTATGCTTCTTTATAAAAAGTTATGAATTGTTCAATTTTATAGAAACTAAAGTGTTTTGTTCATATTAGACAGTTGTTTCTTTTTTTGTTTGTTTTTGAGAGAGAACACAAGTGGGGGACGGGGGAAAAGAAGCAAAGGGAGAGAGAGAGAGACAATCTTAAGCAGACTCCATGGTCAGTACAGAGCTTGGCATGGGACTCAATCCCATGACCCCGGGGATCATGACCTAAGCTGAAATTAAGAGTTGGTCACACGACCGACTGAGCCACCCAGGTGCTCCCATACAGAGAGGTTTGTTGTTGTTGTTTTTTTTAATGTTTTATGTACTTATTTTTTATTTTTGAGAGAGTGTGTGCAAGCAGGGGAGGGGCAGAGAGAGAGGGGGACAGAAGATCTGAAGTGGGCTCTGTGCTGACAGCAGAAAGCCTGATACAGGGCTCAAACTCGTTAACAGAGAGATCACGACCCAAGCCAAAGTCTGAAGCTTAATCGACTGAGCCATCTGTGAGCCCCTCTCCATATTAAACAGTTTTAAGGGGAAAATGGTCTTCTTTTAAATATTCAAATTATTTTGCAATATCTCTATTTAAATGAGACTCAAATAATAAGTTTATCAATGAGCGGGGTGCCTGGGTGGCTTGGTCGGGTAAGCGTCTGACTTCGCCTCAGGGCATGATCTCACCCCACCTCGGGCTCTGTGCTGACAGCTCAGAGCCTGGAGCCTGTTTCAGATTCTGTGTCTCCCTCTCTCTCTGCCCCTCCCCTGTTCATGCTCTGTCTCTCTCTGTCTCAAAAATAAATAAACGTTAAAAAAATTAAAAAAAATAAGTTTATCAATGAGATATCATCTTCAGAAAAAAAGTATTGGAATACAGACATGGACTTCCTATATTCTTGTAACAATAGTAATCTACTTTTATATCACGCATCAAATTCATTCGAATTCATCCAGTCAGGGTACATAACATACAGAAAGGCAGAGTTCATGTGTGTGTGTGTGTGTTTCTCCCTTTTGATTTACTCTGATAAGCCTGTATAATAATAATAACTACCCTAGGAAACCTTAAGGGATAGAGAAATGTACTTAATCAGTGAGTCTTGGCATCATCTTCTCACTTTATAAATAGAGAATGTTTTTACTTCCTAGGAGTCCAACTATCTCCCCCTTTTCCTTTAAATCTGGTCATGATAATACAGGAGAATTATTTATTCTGGAGAATAAAGGAAAATTATTTTCTTTATTAAGTAAATCTTTCTTGCAATCAATATCAATTTGAACTATCATCTTTGGGGGTTTTGTAAGAGTCTGTTCCCAAAAACTCTGTCTTGAAAGGCAAAACTCAATGTTTCTTTTCTTTGTTGACTTCTACCTTCATTGAGCCTCAGGGAGAGGACTCTTAGGATGCAGAAATTACATGTAAATAAATAAATAAATAAATAAACAAATTACATAAGTTAGAGTTTTTGAAATGTAAATTGTCTTAGTCTATTAGGGTTGCTATAACAAAAATATTGTGGCTTATAAGCAAGAGTAATTTATTTCTTACTGTTCTGAAGTCTGGGAGGTCCAAGATCAAGGTGCCAGCACATTCTGTGTTTGGAGAAACCACTTCCTGGTTTGTAGTCAGCCCCTCCTCCATGTCCTCACATAACCTAATGCATGAGCTAACTCTCTGAGGTCTTATTTATAAGGGCACTTTTCCTAATCATAAGAGTCCCGCCCCCCGTGACCTAACAACTGCCTAAAGGCTCCACCTCCTAATACTATTACCTTAAGGATTAGAATTTCAACATATGAAATTAATTTGGGGGCAGGGAGGGGTGGGACATACAAGGATACAGATCATAGGATAAACCTACTTCCCTTATTTCATTCACATCACTATGAGAACTACCAATGTTAAATCCAATAAATGGCTATCATTTTGGAGGAATAGAGTTACCCCTTAAAGGACAGGAATTCCCAATTGTCTTCCTTTTTACAAACACAAACTCTGACAGTACTTTGAAGATTAGGGTATAAGATGACTTAAAGAACTGAGAAATTTCCATCATTACCACCCTCCTCTACATCTCTCAAGGCACAGACCCAGTTGTTTTCTCCTATGATGATAAAGCCAAATTGCTCAAGGGCTGTGAGCTGGAAGAATAATTGCTCCAGCTGTGAGCTAGAAGACCGCTTTCGACCAACTATTCCTGAAACTACTAATTAAGGCTCTTATTAATGCCACCTGTCTTTAAGGCAGACATGGGCTTAGAGTCTTCTAACAGTGATATTAAGAGAGAAGTCTCAATTGGTTAAGTTTCTCCCAAAGGGACTTCTTTCCACACTAAAATGGTTCTTGAAGTTACATTATAATTGTTTACATTCCCACCAATGAGTCTTCTAGAGCTATCACTATGATTACATATTTCTTGAGGAAAATAAGAATATAAATCACAACTTAAAATATAAAAGCATGAGTTTAATTTGTTTTTAAGGTTTATTTATTTTTGAGAGAGAGACAGAGTGCAAGTGGGGGAGGGGAAGACAGAGGGAGGGAGACATAGAATCCAAAACAGGCCCCAGGCTCTGAGCTGTCAGCACAGACCCCAACACAGGGCTCAAACCCACTAATGATGAGATCATGACCTGAGCTGAAGTAGGACGCTTAACTGACTGAGCCACCCAGCGCCCCTAAAAGCATGAGTTTAGAGGATTTATTTTTTTGGATCATTTTAAAAAATCACTTTCCTTTAAATCATGATTTTTCTAATATTGTATGGCAAGTTTGGATATTCTGAAAAAAAACACACATATACGGTAATTACAACCTTGATCCTTGATGGCTGCTACAAACTTGTTTATTTCAAAGTCAACATATGGTGGATTTATGGTCATGCTGTGTGTGTATGTGTGTGTGTGTGTGTGTGTGTGTGTGTGTGTAATGGAATACTGCTCAGCCATTAAAAAGGATGAAATCTTGCCATTTGCAACAACGTGGATAGATATAGAGGGAATAATGCTAAATGAAATAAGCCTATTGGAGAAAGATAATCCATATGATAAATTCATTTTACTCAATATGAATCAAATTCCAGTATGAATTCATATGTGGAATTTAAGAAACAAAACAAATGAACAAAGAAAAGGAGACCAAAAAACAGACTCTTAAATATAGAGAACTGGTAGTTGCCAGAAGGGTGGTGGGTGGGCGGATGGATGACATAGGTGAAGGGGATTAAGAGTGTACTTATGGTGATGAGCACTGAGTAATGTATAGGATTGTTGAATCACTATATTGTACACCTGAAACTAATATAACACTGTATATTAATTATACTTGAATTAAAAAAAATAATCTCCATGGGAAATGTTCATACAATTTTGAACTCAGGCAGATAATAGATGCACAAACAAGTTGCATGACCAGATGTTTTACCTCCCAGTTCATTCCTGTTGCACAATCATTTCATAATCTGTATGTTTAGCCTCTGAGACATGCCACTATGATAGATTTATCCAAAATACACATATGGAGCTTAGGATCTTGAATGTTTAAAATTTATGAGCTTCCTTTGTCAGTAGAAAGAGTACTTCCTCCTCCATTAAGGTGCTTGTTTTCATTTGTCTAACTTTCCTCCTGTGGTTTGGTTTTTTGCATGCAATTCCTCGTCAGAAGCTAACTCCAAACATTTCTCATTGCTTCTAAAGTAGACACAAGTCTTGCATCCCCCAAGGAATCAAGTGCAAAATTTGGCCTGTAGAGAGTTGCATATACACTAAAAGAATGTCAAGATATTGGTAATTTACATTGCATAACCTAGAGAACATGTGGGAAAAGGCCCCTACAAGTTGGATCCGGGTGGAATACAAATGTTGGAAAAGCTTGTTTGCTCTGGGTTTACAGTACACTAATGACAGATTCCATATTCAGTGTGTCAGCTTAAGCAAGTTGAGAGTGTCCCCTTCAGTTTCCTTGGTTGGATGACTGAAACTGGACACAAAGATAGATGTCATAGAACGAAAATAAAATATCAGAGTTTCAGAATTTCTTTTTAGGTTATAAACAAAGATATCTACAGATACAGATAAAAGGATTGGAGTGGATTTCTTATGTAAGAGCTTCTCACATGTTTCCTTACTATGGACACTCCCCTGTCAGTAATATTTGAAAAACACATTAGTAAAGGGATTCCTAACATCCTTTAGAGCTCTGTGACATCATCATGGCAAAATGGTAATTGTTATTAAACGTGGGTTCCTGAATTCAATGGAAGCAGGATTCTGGGATTATATGGGCAAAGTGGTGGCCCTTAAATACCACAGACAAGGTGAGCATAGTTACATAATTAAAAAAATATTCAAAGTTATCAGATGTTTTTACCTTCCAAGATCTTTGTCATTGACAAAGATATAGGTATCATAGTATCTGTAGAGCTGAAATAGATGAGCATTTTACTAAAATCTTACTTGATTTCTAAAAGCAGAAAAGTTGGACAGAATTTTAAGTTTTTAGGTTTTTTTTTTAATTTTTAATGTTTATTTACTATTGAGAGACAGAGAAAGAGGCAGAGCATGAGCATGGGATGGGCAGAGAGGTGGGGGAGACACAGAATCTGAAGTAGGCTCCAGGCTCTGAGCTGTCAGCACAGAGCCTGACATGGAGCTTGAAGTCAACAAACTGCGAGATCATGACCTGAGCTGAACCAACTGAACCACCCTGGCACCCCATAGTTTTTAATGATAGAGATGTTGCTTCTCAAAAAATTCCTAGATGAGACAGTTCACAAACTCAGAGCCATGAATAAAATGAGTCCCTTTTTGCTTCTGAAAATATTGTTACTCAGTCAAAAATGCATACTGTAAATCTTTCTCCTACCCTTTTTTAAGGAAGCTTAAAGTCATTTATCAGGGTGTATTAGAAATAAATAAGATAAAATAACGAAAATATGTGTGGATTGACAGTAACTCTGAAATGGCACTAATTCTAGATAATCAAAATGCCATGATAGTCAACCAGTCATACTAAGAGCTTATAGTGGCCAAGGGATTAAATGGAGCTTGTCTTGGTTCTCTCAATCTATTAGCACAATATGCCATTCTTGAGGTATTGCAGAGATTAATGCCACACTCAAGGATTTGAAAGATTTAAGCGGTGGTCATGACTAAAACATCTCCATTTAACTTGTCTATTTGGCTGGTGTGGAAAAAGAACTGATCTTGAAAACTGGCTATGAATTATTATAATTTACTTATGGGGTGACTCTACTTAACAGCTACAGTTCCATATATGAATACAACATGGACTCTCACAGGTGGTATTCAGCTATGGGACTGATAAGTGGTTTTTCTCCATAGGAAGCAGGACCAGAAGCCATTTCCTTTTACCTGGCAAACAACAGTACATCTTCATAGTCAGTTCTCCTGATCTGTGCCATATTAAGATCTTCAAAGATTTCCACCATCTGAACACTTCACAGAACATCACACTGGAATTTCACATAACACTAGTCTTGTCTGTAATACTGATGACATTAAGCTAATTGAATCTGATGAGTAAAACCTTGCAATTAGATGCCTTGTCAAGATACCTATGAACCAGAAAGTAGAAGATAAATGCTACAAAATTCAGAGGACTGTTATCTTAGTGAAATTTCTGGGGATCCAGTAGTCTAGAACATGATGAGACAAGACAAGGTACTATAAAACCTTGGTGAAAAGTTTTGGATACTGAAGGGAAAGACATGACAAATTTGAGTGTCGTACTCTGATTCATTTACCAAGTAGGCCATGACACTTCTATTTGTGAATGCAGCCCACAATAAGACAAGAGTCTGCAGCAATCTCATGATGCATTAAGCAAATGTTACATATCCACATTAATCTGGATTTATTCAAATTGTCTGTGGGAAATAGGAATTTTCTATGGAGCCTCTGGAAAATCCTAATACAAATATACTGAAGACCTCTCAGGTTCAGAATTCAAAATATGAGCTCTTGTCCAATTAATTGTTTGGATTTTAAGCAACAATATCTGACTTGCTCTTAGGCCCTGGTGGAAACTGAATACTTAATCATGAATACCTATGTCTCATGGGGAATTCCTAATGATCTGCTGACTTGGAAGAAAAATAATAATAATTTTGTCTGGTAAACAGATATTAAAACTAAAATCAGGAGGGCCACAATTTCAAATGAATTGATTTTATTTAATGGGCTTGAATAAATAGTGATAATTAAAATGAGCATCTTTTGTTATTCATAACAAGCCTCTTTTATGAGTTTATGTTAATGAAGTGACTATTGGAAAGTCCCTAAGGATGGGTGCTGGTTGTAAGGGCAATAGCCATGTGATTAGAGAGTTGGAACTTTTAGTCCCACCTCCTCCCCTAACTTCTGGGGAGAAGGTTGGGGCTGAAGATTGCTTTCAATCACAAATGCCAGTGATTTAGTCAATCATGCCTACATAATGAAGTCTTCATAAAACCCAAAAGGGTTTTGGGTCAGAGAGCTCTTGGGTTGGTGAACTCATGGAGGTGGGGGTGAGAGTGTCTCCCCTGGAGAGGGCATGGAAGCTCTGTGCTCCTCTTCACATAACTTACCTATGCATATCTTACATCTGGCTCTTCCTTTTATTCTTTTATAATGAACTGGTATTCTAGTAAGTAAACTGTTTTCTTGAGTTCTTTAGGCTGCTCTAGCATATTAATTGAACCTGGGGAGAAGGTTATAGGAATCTTTGATTTATAGCTGGCAGTCAGAAGCACAGGTAACAACCTGGATTTAGGTTTAGTGTGTGAATTTGGAGGAGAGGAACAGTCTGGTGGGACTGAGCCCATAACATATGGATTCTGATGGGAACTCCAGGTACAAAGTGTCAGAACTGAATTGAATTATAGTACACCCACCTGGTGTCCTAAAATTGCTTCATGTGGGGAAAATCTGATACATTTGGTGACCAGAAGTGGAATATTGAGATTAAAGGAAACCCACAGGAATGTCTTTCTCAGAGTACACAACTCTGGTATGTTTCTCAGCTCTCTGGCAGTTATATGGGACCAACTGATTTCCAACTAGTGAAGTGAACAGACTGAATGTACAACTTCCATCTCTCTTGATCCTCCCCACTCTCTGCCTTCCCTCACCAACCAGTGCAAGCAGGCAGCAAATCCTGCCAGGAACCCAAAGCCTGAAAGGATCCCAGGTGTTTGTGTTGCCCTAAGGTAGCCCATTGTATCCACAATGGCACCACACTGTGAATGAAACAATTGTTGTTGGTTTAATGAATGGGATTTCAGGATTGTTTTTGAATAGGGTTAATTTTTCTTAGTCAATACGTCTTCCATGTGCAGACTTATTCTGGCCTTCTGAGGGGAGTGTAGCATTGACTCTGTTTTATTCTATTCCCACTCTCACTTTATCCAGAGTAACTTTAGTTTCCTCACTATTTCTTAATCTGTTCCATGGCAGTAACTTTCACTTTATTTTTCTTCAGTAAACCATGCCTCAGGCCACAGGCAGGATTTATTATCTCCCTGAAGTGAACTATTAATTTAAAAATCCGTCTTCTGATAACAAACACTTACCTCCACTAAATACATTTTTTTTCATTCACTTCAGTCTTTAAGTTCCTCCATATATTTTTAGATTATCAGTTGCTTCTTGACTTTATTTTCCTAACTAAATTCATATCATGACTAGCCATTCAGGTCACACTTATCTTCAATTCTCTTTTTCTCCTGCTATCTGCTTTCATTTAAACATACTCCCAAACTGGATCTCTCTAATCAAAAGCTTTTTCCCTCTCCTATGCTTTGCTGGAGAGAACTACATAACTCTGCCAGGTGGGGCAGATTTATGGTTTCCAATTTCAGTTGGGTCTTCAAAATTGCCTGGCAATTCCATTACTTGTTCACTCAAATGACTCTTGGTTTGATGGCTCTGACCTATGTAATGGCATAAGCAAGCTCTCCCCTTCAGTGTCCTGTACTTATTTCTGGTGTCTCAGAGGAGCTCTTCACACATACCCATTTGTGAATTTATGGACTGCAGTTCTCAAGCGGTGTTACTCTGGTATTGCTCTCTTACTTCAGCTTCTTCTTGCCTACACCTCTTCCCTGGCTGCTTATAAAAGTTTTACTGCACCACTTGCCATCCCGAAATGCCATCAGGAAAGTGGCCTCTCAGTGCTCTGAGGACGTTCCCTCCTTGGAATGTCAGAATGAAGCAGAATTGTCAGTGGAGAAGGCTTCTTGACAAGCTATGGTCATAGACAGCTGAACACCTTGCATTAGAGATTCATATTGTCTTCTTTATGAAGCTCATTTTGGAGCCCTCGTTCCTCAATCTAAGCTTCTCAAATTTAATTTTTGCTGAGACAAAATTACCATCTTTTTTCCCCTATTTCTCCAAACATGTCTTTAACCCAAATCTCTTCTCTATTGCTAGGTATAAAACAGAAAATTTCTTGGATTTTAGTGAAGGCAAAACATATGCAGGTATGTAAACGAATATTAATAGAGGTATTTTATCTAATCCATACTACTATAAATAGCACACATTCTTTGTTATACTTGTCTATTTTAATTTCCCCTGAATTTGTTTTATAAATGTAAAGCATTCTATCTAAGCCTTCATATAGATAGATAGATAGATGTTCATATCTATTCTGCTAACTGTAAGCTGAAATTATTGCTTTCACCTGACATGAAAAAAAATTATTCATCTCTTCATTCATTTATTCAACATACATTTCATCATTTATTCAACATAAAGTGCACCAGTTATGTTAATAAATGCTTTAAGGCTTATCTTCTGTATCCAAGAGATATATAGTATAAAAGCATGTATTAATAAACTAAGTTAAATAAAGGATGAAAATTGCTATAATGAAAGTCTTTGTAATATATTGTAAAGTCACATGAAGACAGGGAACAATCTGATCTGGAATGTAAAACAAAGGTTTCTTTGAAGAAATGATATTAACAGGACTTGATTATATAAGGAGTGGCTATCTCTCCTACATAAGATTATTGTAGTCATCAAAATGAATAAAACAGAATCATTTGTCATGTGAGAAATAGTAAAGGCATATAGTTTCAACATACAAATATGTAAATGTGAGTTTATGTGTTACCATAATAAGAAGACTTATTCTCGGTCTCCTTTCCACTGGGGATAAAAATATGTGTCCATCTGTTCTCCTTACTACAATGCCAGGGACTCTCCTAGTAAATCTACAAGTGGCTATCTGTTATTCAAATTTGCTATACACACATTTTGACATTCTGCCTAAGGTCTCACTCTCCTACTCTTCTTTAAATTTTAATAATTTACTTATAAATATTTACAGAGCAATTACTTATGTGCAAAATATTGTGGTATAAATTATGGTTGGGAGAACTGAAGGGGATTATATTAATGATTAAGTTTTGCTCTTTGCCCTCAAAATGGTTTGCTGAGCATGATAAGGATCAGGCTCAGTTTTCAGAAATGGAACATAATTGTTTATGGTTCCTTATTTTTTTTATTTTACTCTCAAATACAAAATTTTAAAGTTATTTCTCAGTCAAAAAGTAATATATATATTTTTTTCTATCTGGAGTGCTTATTTGACATCACGTACATGTGAAAGCCCTCAAAACCCATTACGATGTTATAGTCTCTTTTAAATATTTTACAGAGGTATAATTGACGTGTGAAAAGCTATACAAATTTCATGTATACAAATCCCTGAGTTTGAGAATAAGTATGCAACAGTGAAATCATCACCACTATACAGGAAGAAAAATAATTCTTCTTCTACCCTTCTAAGTTTTTAGCTGAGACTCCTGCCATAAAAGTTTAATAAGAGAATAACAAACTGCAGTTTATTAACATGTATACCTCATGTATATGTGGGAGGTACCCAGAGGAAAATTAGTAACTTCCCTGAGGTAGCTTAAAACTCAGGATTAAATTCCACATTCATAGGTAAAGCAGGAGTTGGGGGGCGGGTAGGCTTCTTTGGGGAGAGTAAATGATTTCTAGGGAAGATGAATGGATCCGCTGAGGAACAGATGGGAGGTACGATGGTTTGTGATAGTTTGAGTGTGCTGTCAATGTCTAGTCTCCTCTCATGTGACAAGGGCCAATTTTTCCTGGTTGATGAAACTTCCAGGGAAGGGATTTATGAGAACTGAGTTCTTTTTGGAGGGTCTGTCATTAGGCAGATAAGGTGAGTTCAGAAAAAGCTTTTTCCTGCATTTGCTGTTTTTCAAGTGCCACAGCTGAAAATAGTCAATATGCTAAAGTGGTATGTTCTGGTGAAGCATGTCCTGAACTCATACAGTCATATTTTGGGGTGACGTATTCTGCTATCCTTTGCCACCACTAAGGCCATAAATATATTCATCACATCAAAAAGTTTCCTCCTGCCCCCTTTTTTATAATTACCATTTTTGTGTGTGTGCAGTAAGACACTTAAAACATCTACCTGCTTAGAAAATTTTAAGTGTACAATGAGGATTATTAGCTATAGGCACTGTGTTCTATAGGAGATCTCAAGAATGTATTTATCTTGTATAACTAAAATTTGTGCTTTTTGATTATCTTCTCATTTTCCCCTTGCTGGAGCCCCCTGGGAACCAACGTTCTACTCTGCTTCTTATTAGTTTGCCCATTTTAGAGTTCGCATACAAGTAAAGCCATAGAGTATTTGTCTTTTTGTGTCTACATATTTCACCATGATTTTCTTCTTTTTCAAGGTTGAATACTATTCCATTATACATATATGCCAAATTTTCTTTATCCATTTATCTGTCAATGGGAATTTATTTTGTTTACATATCTTGGCTATTGTCAGTCATGCTGCCTTGAGCATGAGAGTGTATCTTTATGAAATCTGATTACAATTCTTTTAAATAAATACTCAGAAGTGGGATTGCTAGAAAATATGATAATTCCATTTGTCATTTTTTCAGGACCTTCCATGCTATTTTCCATGATGATTACCAATTTACATTCCTACCAATAATATACCAGAATTCCCTTTGCTCTATATCCTCATCAACATTTCTTAACTTTTGACTTTTTAATTATAGCCTTCTAGCAAGTCCAAGGTGGTATCTCATTGTGGTTTTGATTTACATTTCTCTGGTTATTAGTAATGATGAGCATGTTTTCATATAGCTATTGGCCATTTGTATGTCTTCTTTGAAGATATTCAAGTGTCCATTTTTAAATATGGTTATTTATTGTTTTTTTTTAATTTTTAATGTTTTTATTATTTTTGAGAGACAGAGAGAGACAGACAGACAGACAGAATGTGAGCGGGGGAGGGGCAGAGGGTGAGAGAGAGACACAGAATTCAAAGCAGGCTCCAGGCTCTGAGCTGTCAGCACAGAGCCCGATGTGGGGCTCAAACCCACAAACTGTGAGATCATGACCTGAGCCAAAGTCAGGAGCTTAACTGAGTGAGCCACCCAAGCGCCCTTATTGCTTGTTACTAAATTAGAGGAATTCCTTATATATTTTAGATATTGACCCGTTATTAGATAGTTTGTAAATATTTTCTCCCATTTCATAAGTTGTCTTTTCATTTTATTGTTTCTTTTGCTGTACAGAAGCCAGTTACTTTGATGAAGTCCCACGTGTTTATTTTTGTGCTTTTAGTGTCATAAAATTCATTGCCAAGACCAATGTCAAAAAGTTTTTCCTTATTTTTCTTATAGGAATTTTATGATTTAAAGTCTTACATTTAAATATTTAACCAATTTAAGTTGATTTTTATATAAGGTACGATATAAGAGTTCAATTTCATTCTTTTGCATGTGGTTATCCAGTTTTCCCACCATGATTTATTGAAGAGTCTGTCCTTGCCCCATTTTGTATTCTTGGCACTTTTGTCAAAGATCAAATACATGGGTGGGTTTATGTTGGGGCTGTTTCTTTTGTTCGATCTATGTGTTTGTTTCTATGTCAGTACCACACTGTTTTTTTTTTTTTTTGATTTTTTTAACGTTTATTTTTGAGACAGAGAAAGACAGAGCATGAACAGGGGAGGGGCAGAGAGAGAGGGAGACACAGAATCTGAAACAGGCTCCAGGCTCTGAGCTGTCAGCACAGAGCCTGACGCGGGGCTTGAACTCACGGACTGTGAGATCATGACCTGAGCCGAAGTCGGACGCTTAACCGATCAAGCCACCCAGGCGCCCTTAGTACCATACTGTTTTGATTACTCTAGCTTTGTAATACAATTTAAAATTAGAAAGTGTGATGCTCCAGCTTTTTTCTTCTTGCATAAGCTTGTTTTGGCTGCTCAGAGTCTTTTGCACATATGGTTCCATATGAATTTTAGGACCGTTTCATCTACCTTTGTGGAAAATGCCATTGGAATTTTGATAAGAACTGTACTGACTCTGTAGATCATTCTGGGTAGAATGGACATTTTAATACTATTAATTCTTTCAATCTATGAGCACAAAATATTTTTCCACTTACTCGTGTCATCTTCTATTTGTTTTGCATTAATGCTTTATACTTTTTAGTGGTGATATATTTCATCTCCTTGGTTAAATTTATTCCCAACTGTTTTATCTTTTTGATGCTACTATAAAAAAATGATTGTTTTCCCTCTTTTTCATTAATATTTATTGTTAGTGTATAGAAATGCAACTGATACTTGATACTTAAATGTTGACTATATTATGAAACTTTAGTGAAATTAATACAATGGATAGAAAGAAAATATTTTAGTGGCATTTGGTGAAAGATTCTGATTGATGAAAAATTTCCAGTGACTCTACCAAGGTGTTAGCTTTAACCTTTTCTTTCTTATCTTCTTGCTAAACCCAAATTGGCCAAACAATGGTTATTCATTCACATTTTCAACAAATATTTATTAGTTGTTATAGGCTAAATGACAGCCTCAGTCTTAATTATATTGCACCCATCCCTGTGATTAACACAATCTCAGTTTTCCCATGCCTTTCAAGAATTTCATTACTGAACAATTTTCAGAATAAAACAAAACCAAACTTTATTGACCTCCTTCGATGTATCCTACAAATATGTAAGCTTCCTGCTCAAACAGAGGAGTCCCTTTTAGCTGTTCTAACATTGTAGAAGTATAATAAATGTTTCAGTTAATGACTCTGATTGTTTCTTCTCCTTCCACAACTTTAGCTTTAGGATAGTTTCTCATAAACTAATTTGGAATTGAATAGATACTTAAAAGTGTCTTTTCATTCTTAATTTCCTTAGAAAATATAATACTGAACAGCATTATATTAAGAAAATATATATACTGGAATTCTTTTATTTAATTAATTTCAAGGGGGTTTTGTTTGTTTCGTTTTTGAGAGAGAGAATGAGTGGGGGAAGGGCAAAGGAGAGGGAGGACAGAGGATCTGAGGCATGCTCTGTGCTGACAACAGAGAGCCTAATTGGGGGCTTGAACTCATGAACTGTGAGATCATGACCTGAGCCAAAGTCAGACTCTTAACCACTGAGCCACACAAGTGCCCCAATATAGCAGTCAGAATTCTGTATTTATAGCAATTTCCTCTGTTTCTTTATCTAATTGTTATTATTTTCTGTACTGACAAGACACGCCAATCCTAAATTAGTGTTAGTATGTGATTTCTAAACCTGTTAGGATTCATGGATGTAAAGCCATAATATATTTCTTACAAAAAAGTCTGCCTTCTGGACATCAGGAGTTTGGGTTCAGGTAAGACAACACTAATTTTGTAAGAGTTGTTTATATGGGTATATGTGTGTGTGTGTGTGTGTGTGTGTGTGTGAGAGAGAGAGAGAGAGAGAGAGAGAAAGAATAAGTGAATCTATGTTAAAATATCTTTCAAACTAAATGTCAAATTCCACTTAGCACTGGAAATAGTCTATGCTTATGTTTGTTTGAGGAGTGGCTGTCAGCTTTTATTTTGTCCTGTCAAACTGCCAGCTGCTGTGATATGATTACTTTCAGTCAAAGGATCAAAGAACTCCGTATCAAAAGTGGCTCAGTAAAATCAGGAGAATTGTGAGGTAGCCTGTTAATTTTTGGCAATTGGATTTCAACTTTTAATTATTTAGTGATATTTTAGTCACTTTCTCTGTAGATAAGTCAAAAAGTCAGAAATCCCTTTCAGGTTTAGCCATAAAAAAAGACCCGAAATCTATCAGAGTAGTGATTTCAGTGAAAAATTGTATGTTTTTAGTCTCGTTGTATTGGAAATTTTTGTTCTGTTATTTGCAAAAGCAAATTTTTATTTTTATATTTCTTTTTTTTTGTTTGTTTTGGAATGTTCTCTTCAAATATCCATTTAGATAATTTTATCTATTATCTATCTATCTATCATCTACCATCTATCTATTTATCTATTATCTATCCATCTATCTAGCTATCATCTATCTTTCTACTCTATCATCTGTCTATCTACATCATCTATCTATTATCTATCTATCTAACTAACTATCATCTATTACCTATCATCATCTTCATCATCATCTCTCTATCTATCATCTATCATCTGTCTATCCAGCATCTATCCATCTAGTGTCTATTTCTAGACAGAAAGGAATTGGTAACTAGGACTCATAGACTCCATTTTCAGACGACAGGGAAGGTGTGTGATTCATTGCCCATAGCAGATCCTCTAGAAATGTGAGGGTTCCAGTGGTGTCAGCAGCTGATCCAGCAGCACTGTCAGTGTCCAGCTGCTCCAGCTGTGTCCCCATGGCACTGCAACCCAGCTTCCTTGCATTATAATCTTGATTGTAGTAGAGTTTAGCTTCATTGCCTTTGTTTCTGTTTTCCTACTTTCCCCAACTCTCTGCTGGCCTTATGAGCTAATTGGTAGCTTTCCAACATTTTCTTTGTCCTTGAGTTAAAGTTTATTTCTCTTGCTTGAAATAACAGAAACCATGCTTTCACAGAAGCTTTGCATCTCTAGCTTTAGGTGCAAACTAAATTAAATTTGTGATATTTTTTCTGACGTAATTATAGTCATCCTAAAATGACAATAATTTTAGTTAGTATCACTTTGTCTTTTCCTTAAAGTCTATTTTGTTAGATATTCGCATAGCTACAACCACTTTTTTCTTGTGCTTTATTTAAAATTTGCATGGTATTGTTTTTTCCATTCTTGACTTTCTTCATGTCCGTGTCCTTCTGTTTTAGATGTGCTTCTCATAAACCACATAGAACTGTCAGCAAATGAGGTAGGCTGCAACCTCACCAGAGATCCACAATCATTCCCAGTGACTGGGGTAGTGCTATCCACCATGACCCTCTTCATATTTAAAATCCAGTAGCAAGCCCCGGAGAGAAAATCATGTCAGCTGTCACCATCATAAACTGCTTTTCATTCACAGCAACGCATGTGATCCTTGCAGCAACCTTTCTTAAGTTGTTCAAGACAGGTATTATTGTCTCCATTTTATTGTGGAGTACAGGTGAAATAAATTTCCAAAAGAGACACGAGAAGAAAAACAGGGTTTGACTCCAATAGCTTCTGATTTTATAATATGTTATTTTTCTAAAGCATTATACTATTTCCACATATATATTTAAATTAAGTTAAATGTCCAGCATCTTGCAGTCTCTTTTGTATCCATTTACTTTTCTACACTTTTATCTTCATATCTGTTTTGATATATAATTCAAATTAGCATATTTTTCCTAAAAAGCAAATGTATAAATTTGGGGAGGGAGGAAGATACAGAGAGGATATTTAAAAATATCCTTCAAAGGAAAAAAACACAGTGTTGTGTGCCCTAAAATATATATGTGTGTATGTATGTATGTATGTATGCATATATTTATATACTATTTGCCAGGCTCTTTTCTACAGGCTTTTACATGCATTGATTTATTAAAACCCCTTAACAGGCATACGAAGTAGTGATTTGTATTATTCTTATTTTGCGGATGTGGGAACTGAGGCAGAGAGAGATAAATTATCTTTTTGCAAGGCTTTATAACTAGGGTTTTAACCTGAGGCTTTCTGTTTCAGAGTCCATGTTCTTAACCACCACTCTAAATGACTTTTTATCTCACAGGGGATTTTGAATAGAAAGCATTTGTGAAGATACTATTTATTTCAGAAAATATATTAATGATTTCAGAGAACAATATTAGTTCCCAAAAGGTTTCTCATGAAACAAAAACTGATTTATTGGAATATAAGCTCCCTAAATCTTTTTTTTTCTGGTTTATATGTTTAAAAATGTATTTAATAGACTAAAGATAACACAGTATTTATGAAATATAAATATGTTAATTAGTATTTCTTATGTCAAGACACTATATTTAAACTTGTGGCTAACAATAATTCTTTCTTTTTAATATTTTTTAATGTTTTATTTATTTTTGAGACAGAGAGAGACAGAGCATGAGCAGGGGAAGGGCAAAGAAAGAGCGAGACACAGAATCTAAAGCAGGCTCCAGGCTCTGAGCTGTCAGCACAGAGCCTGACGCGGGGCTCAAACTCATGAACCATGAGATTGTGACCTGAGCCAAAGTTGGATGCTCTACCGACTGAGCCACACAGGTGCCCCAGCTAACAATAATTCTTTAACTCTCTTTTGTAATCAGTAAATTTGAGTCCTAATAATAAAAACAATATATTTTTTCAACACATATGCATTTACCATTCAACAAATCATTGTCTGAACTCTAGAGATATAGTAGTGAGCAAACCATTCAATAAAATTTGTAATCTAAAGGGATCACATACTAGAGTGGATAAATAGTAAACAAATAAAGAAGAAAGATATATCATATATTAGATGGTTACTAGTATGTAGAAAAATAAGGAAGGTAAGTAGTGTAGATAGAACTAAAGGATGGAAATGGAGCTGAAATTTTAAGTAAAGGTGATCAGGGAAGCTTATAGCGAAGGCAGTATTTGAAAATCAACATAAAGACATAAGAGAGAAACGTTTGTGTAATGGGGGGAAGAATTCCAGACAGAGGAAATCACAAGGCAAGAGTCCGGATGTAAACAGCTGCATGGTGTGCTGACAGAGATTAAGAAGGTTGATAGGGCTCATACAGAACCTGTATATGTGTTTCTTCTCTCATGTGTCTCAAGATTGACAAATTGCAGTTCCCACAGACTTAAAAGAAAACAGTGAGTATTATCATTTTCTTTTTTTAAGTTTATTTATTCTGCCTCTCCCCCCTCAAAATAAATAAATAAGTTTTTTTAAAATACTAAAAATCATGAGCACATGACATAAAGTTTTGTAAAGATGTGGGTGAAAGATACGTTTTTAGGTGAATAATTTTTAATGTTTCCCATTCTTACCTTGGAATGGTATTTCTTATACATGGGACATAAGGTTCTTTGACAAGAACTGGTTGGTTTTACTGCTTGTCTCAAGCTTTTACCTAGAATGGTTTGGTAAGGGCCAGACACAAGTTGGTCAAACACAATACTATTTCATTGAACTTTACAAAAGAATTATGGTTATTTGTACTAAAGTTGTATCACCACAAATAGAACAGGACAGATTCAGGCAATACTTACAAGATAACCTTACTTAATAAGACTTGGTTCTTGTACATGGGCATATTAGGGGAAAGGGATGTTATATTAAGGATCTATCATCCTTTAGCTTTCTACTTCAGCAACTTTGGAGATATTGGTGACATTCTCTAAGATAGAAAACAGAAGAAGAAATTTGTGGGGTAAAATATTTTTTGAGTTTTGAATATACTAAATTTGAGATGCTTTTGAGCTATTAAATGCAGGTAATTCATGGCATATATGTCTTGAGATGGGGATGAAGATCTCAACTGGAAACTCTTTGGGGTAGTAATCACAATACACAGATGATAATTAAAACCAGAGGTAAGAAATCTCTAAGAAGATCTAGATCTAGAGTCCTTCTCTCTAACTATGCAAACAAAGAAAGACCAAGTCCTATTAAAACTATGTTGTTCCTAGTGCCTGAATCTGTCTTGCTTTCTCCATTCTTGATGATACTATTTTAGTACAGACAGCCATAATTCCTTTGTGAAGTTCTATGAAACAGCCTTGTATTTGACCAACTTTTGTCTGACTCTCACCAAACAATTATCTAAAATACTGCCAATGATTTTCTTTTTGTTTTTAATTTTTATTTTTTTAATATGAAATTTATAATCAAATTGGTTTCCATACAACACCCAGTGCTCATCCCAAAATGTTTTCGTTTTTTTTAATATTAAATTCATTGTCAAATTGGTTTCCATTTGATTTTCTATTAAATACAAAGCTGATCTTGTCATTCTTTTGTCAAAAGTTTTCCATGAACTCCTCTCTTCATCTAGAAAACTCTTATCAATTATTTAAAGCATGTAATTCATCACTGTTCCTTAGTTCACAACATAGATACTAGTTTTTTGAAGAATATTTATACCAATATTTTATACAAAAGCTTTGTTTTGCATCTGAATTTTCTTTTCTTTTTTCTTTTTCAATCTTTTTAGGCTATTAAGTGAATATATATTGACCAGAAATTAAATATTGAATGGGAAAACTAATAATTTTAGTGATTTAAAGCTCTCCTAATTACTATGCAGAGATGGTGAGACTTTCAGTTTATTTTTTTTTTAATTTTTTTTTTTTAAATTTTTTTTTTTCAACGTTTTTTATTTATTTTTGGGACAGAGAGAGACATAGCATGAATGGGGGAGGGGCAGAGAGAGAGGGAGACACAGAACCGGAAACAGGCTCCAGGCTCCGAGCCATCAGCCCAGAGCCTGACGCGGGGCTCGAACTCACGGACCGCGAGATCGTGACCTGGCTGAAGTCGGACGCTTAACCGACTGCGCCACCCAGGCGCCCCAGAGACTTTCAGTTTATAAGCAGAATTGTTAGGAAAAGAAAAACTTTTAGTAATGAAACTGATCTTATGAATTTTTCAATATTGTAAAATCACTTTTAAAAGCACAAATACATGGAGTTAACTGAAGAGGCAAGGTTTTTTCTCCTTGCTGTTTTAGTACTTTGAACTTACAGCAATTAGTTTAAGTTAGTTTTCATTCAATATTGAAGTTGCCAATTTATGTAAAACAATCCCAGATTTGTGCCAATTATCCCCCTTTGAGGCATAATTAGGAAAAAAACCTTATTCGACAGTTAATGTCAACATATATAAAAAAATGAGTAATGTCATCTGCTCAAGAAAGGCATACTTCACAGAGGCTCATGGAGGCATTGAGAAAGTGTTTTCTTTCTTGATAACCTTGAAAACAGATGTGAATAAGTAGTATTTCCCCAGGAAGCAAAACCAATGTGTGGGAACTTCACAAGATCACACGGCCAGCCAGCAGCACTGCAGATTTGAAATGCTGCTGAGTGAGGGGTCACTCTGATACCAGTACCCCTGTGGAGAGGGCTATGGCACAATGATATAGATTTTCCTGCCAAAACCAATTACTGTTTAACACCTTCCATGACCCAGGGACAATTTCTTCTCTCTAAAGATTAAAACCTGGGATCCAATACATTGTTTTAATAATATTAAATTCCAAAGAGTGAGACTCAGATGAGGGAGCTATTGAAAGGTTTAGTTACATAAGAATCATCTTGTAGCAAGTTAGTAAAGTAATATAATAAAAAAGATATTTCCCTCAAGGGACACCAGGATTAATTCAGACAGCTTTCTTGATATTTCGTATAAAATGTGTATAGATATCTGTGACTCCATTTATACTTTGCAAGATTGTCATGTTGACCATTATTTTAAAGCAATTGTATATTAAATCATAAGCCTACTTACATTTTGGTTAATTATACACAATTTCTGTATTTATTTTTTTAGCATTTATTTTCAAGAGACGGAGAGAGACAGAGTGTGAGCAGGGGAGGGGCAGAGAGAGGGGGACACAGAATCTGAAGCAGGTTCCAGGCTCTGAGCTGTCAGCACAGAGCCCAACGTGGGGCTCGAACTCACAAACATGAGATCATTACCTGAGCCGAAGTCGGATGCTTAACTGACTGAGCCATCCAGGTGCCCCACAATTTCTGTATTTAAAAAAAAAATGTTTATTTATTTTGAGAGAGGGAGCAAGAACATGAGTCAATGGGGGGCAGAGAGAGAGGGAGAGACAGAATCCCAAGCAGGCCCTGTGCTGTCAGTGCAGAGCCCAACGCGGGATTCGATCTCACGAACTGTGAGATCATGACCTGAGCCGAAATCAAGAGTCAGATGCTTAACCGACTGAGCCAGCCAGATGCCCCACATTTTCTATACTTTTCAAAGTGGTCTCCATGTGACAAAACTAAGTGCATCAATTGCCTTGATTGTTCTCCTCAGGCGTCATCAGCTTGAAGATGTGTCCTTCCCACAGAAATTTTGTTAAAGGTTTGATTCCCCACCAATGTGATTTCAAGAGTTGTCAAATCTTGTTTCCCCTCTCCTTATAGTATCTTATATATATGTACTCATGAAGAAATCTGAGGATTTCTTTCCTCTGCCAATTCCACTCTGCTATAGGTCAGCACATAACGTTCCCCTTTTCAAGGTTTTGTGCTCTTTCTACCACCACCCTTTCTTTCAGTCCACTGATTCCTCTGACAGCTGTGGAACTCTGGCTATCCAGCTACCTTCAGCACCGCCCCTCCTGTCCACACTGCAGCTGGGGACTCATGGCAGCATTGCCCACATCACCTTCATTCTTTTGAACGACTAGTCAAGGCTCTGCCATTGTCAGGTTGTATGCTATTTGCACCAGAACCAGTCACCCCTGAATTGCCTTCAGAGCATTTACAGAAGTCAACGTACACTCTGTATTTGAGTTTCTGACATCACTCGACTCTGTTTTTCTGAGAAGCTTCTGAATATTACAGTGCTGCTGAATCTTAAGTGGTAGATGCCACTTGACTACAAATTGCCACCGGGCATATTATTTATTACTATATCTCCATGTCAGGAATACACTAAGCACCCAATAAATATTTCAGGAATTGAACTTAATTTATTTCATCTGCTAAAACTCACTTTTCTTCTGAAAGTGGGGGGATAATTTCCTGATCTTTATTGGATACTGTTTTATAAAGATATTAGAATCAAAGTGTTATAGCCCAAAGAGGTTAGTCCCTTAACACAGGGCCATCTTATCACCAAGTCATTCAACTTCCACAAGGTTAAATGGGTTAGGTTTTGTATTGCAATATAGGTTTTAAGTTAGTTTAATGGAAGGGTATAAATTATTTTGAAGGGTTTAACATATATACAACTACTGGGGTAGGAAATACACAAGATGAACCTGAAGCCTCCTGGAGCACCAGAAAAGCAAGAAAGCACTCAAAAATAAAAACAAACAGCCCAACTCACAATGATGAGTGCATGTCAAAGGGATATGGGAGCCAACTGAAAGAGCCCCCAATGGCCAAACCTGGAACAATTTGAGCAGAAATAAAGCAGTATTGGATTATAACCCAGGTTTAAAATAAATAATCTTAAGTTCATACTGATATAAATAAATGTTTGAATATATAAATAGGGGGAAAAGACACAAATCTCTCATATAGAAGGATCCCAAATAACTTAAGTAGATACACCACTCTCAGGATATTGGAGCATAACTTCCAAGTCTTTAAGTGTGGGCTGTGTAGAATATTTTCCTTCCAAAGAGTATGTTATAAAAGGGGTTGGGGCCGGGGAGATGGGGGAGAAACTTTACATTGGAGAGGCCTGAAAAACACTGCTTTAGCCAGATGATCAAGATCAACATCAATGGCAAGTCATGTTCATAACATGATATCATGTGATGAAAATGGCAGTTTATCTCTGTGCTCTCCTTCATACCTCTAGCTTCTTTCTTGACCATTGATTTGGCCAAGCTTTGGTAGGCTTCGTGCATACTTCATAGTAGTATTTACATCTAGTCTCTCTCTCTTTTTTTTTTTTTTATCATTTCAGAGAGAGAGAGAAATAGAGGGAGAGAGAGCATAAGTGTGGGAGAGGGGCAGAGGGAGAGAGACCCAGAGAGAGAGAGAGATTGAGAGAGAGAGAGAGAGAGAGAGAGAGAGAGAGAGAGAGTATCTTAAGCAGGCTCTGCTGGGTGTGGATCCTGACACAGGGCTCTATTTCACATTCCTGGGATCATGACCTGAGCTGAAATCAAGAATTGAATGCTCAACCAACTGAACCATCTAGGCCCCCCACATCCAGTCTCTTTAGTTCTTACAAGTGTTTCCAAATATGGCCTAGTAAGAGCCAGCTATTCAGATAATAACATTTTTAAACTATTTAAATTGTATCGATATTAATAAAATAGAATTTGCCTCATGTTTCATACCTAAACTAAATGACCATGGATATTCAAATGGTAGCTATCAATAACTCTTTTTGTCTATTTTAATTTACTTTTTTTCTTGCAATCTTACTTCATGGGGCCTCCAGTCTATGCACAGGAAAGAAGGAATTGTTAACATAACATGGTTCTTTTAAAATATTTGCAGTATATATTTTTTTTAAAAAATATGTAGATTTCTTACCACAGTGCTTTAGTAATAGTCTGCTGGTGCTTTAAAATTATAGCTTAATGTAAGAATTATAGGTATAAAAATTAGAAATATCCTTTAATATCCTCCCAATGGCAATTTTTTTTCTTATTTGTTAACAGGGATAAGCCTAGCTCTCTTAAAATCATAGGAGAAAGCATGGTTCCTGAACACAGAAACTTGTTTCAGTGTAGTATGAATTTGAAATTTATATTGAATGATATGAAAGGTTTTTATTCCTGATTTTCAATGTATCATAAGTGCCCAGTGCTCACTGGGTGCTTTCTAACCAGCATTTTACTTATTTTTTTTCTGTTTTATTTTATGCAGCTACAATTTATTATTTTCTCCTATGAAAATCACTTCTTTAAATGAATCTTGGGAGCCCATCCTTATTTTGTTTGCCTTTTCAATGGTCATGATCAGAGCCCAAAGTTCCCTCTGTTTTCAAAACACTCTGTTTGGCTGCTAAGTGGAATGCTAAACACGCTAAAAGCTGTTTACTTAAAAGATACTAATATTTAGCTACATCATATTTAAATAAGAACCTTGTGTGATACTGGAAAGGAAGCTGCCAAAATAAATTCTCAAAGGAGGATTTTTCTATTCCATTTTCATATGCATGACATCTGGGAACACATCATGGAGAATGTTAACATTGGAAGCACTATTAACGTTCTCCATGATAAGCAAAAGAGCAAATTGTCATGAAAAGGTCATCTTTAGTCCTATTGTGACTTCTGTAAAATGTGGGACCAAGTAATTTTTTATAAATGAACAATGACCATGACTGGACACAAGTTCAACTTTAAGTAGGAGTTTTTTTGTGTAAGATTTTAACCTTTCCAAAGTCTGGGGAAAACATTTTTTAAAAATATATATGGCACTTTAACAAAGAACTTGAATCAAACTATGAAAAATGCAGTGAATTATATATTCTGGTGTTTGAATTGGTAATTTTTTATTATTTTGTTTTTCATCACCTTTGCTGTTGCAAAGACCAACCCAGTGTCTTCACCTGCTGAATGATAGGACCTCAGTGTATTCCTAAGGATTTATTGTCCATTAAGTGAAGGCAATAGTCAGGATTGGAGTCATCATTCTATATGATCTTAGGTTACTTAATTTTTTTAAACTCAGAATCCTCACTTAAAAATAAAAATGAATATGTTACACACAGCAAAGGTTATTGGGAGAATTGGAACAAGCAAAATTTTCTAATAGTACATTTTTACTTGTACTCAATTCTATAACTACTTCAGAGGGAATCTGGAATGTATAAATAAAGTAACATGAGTGAAAATATTATTTATATTAATAATTTGTAATTAATAAGCCATTAATAAAGTTATTTCCATTAATAATCAAGAGGAGGCAGGATCAAACTCTATTCTTACTGGAATAACAATAGTAAAAAAAACAAGAGCATAGCTAATAATAATAATAATTATAGTAAACACTCAGTGCTTACTCTTCACCTGGTGCTTTTCTCAACAGTTTATAGATAGTAATTAATTTAACTTTTCCAGAAAACCATAAGCATTAGTTACTATTATAATTTACACTTTTTTCAGACACAGTAGGTGCTGTTAACTCTTGTGTTAAATGGTTGCTCCTGGAAGTCAATCATATCTAGGGATGTATCATGAGAACAGCAATGCAGCATTTTAGGAAATAATTTCTCCTATTAGAAAACTAACTATCCACCAAAATACTATTGTGTCATTGAAACTTTCATTTTCTAAGATTAGCTGGTGATTGGTAAACAGTTTTGCTGTGGCGTGCAAAATTGACTTTTCTTGTTGTTCTGGCAGATACGAATCTCATGCTTATACTTCATTAATATGGCTTTACATATCATATCCTGAATCCAAATATTACAAAGATAGCTTTTTTGAAATTGCTAATGGCCTGGTTAATTAAAATTCAGTCCATTTTCAAATTTGTCTTTGAACCTGGGGCAATTTTTTTCATTCTCCTGTGTCTCATGAAACCATAATAATTAGTGATATAGTTATGGTTTGAAGTTTGAGGTATTCCTTTCAGAAAAAAAAAAAGTTGTACATGATTTAAAAGATGAAGCTTACATACAAATTGCCTTATTATGACTGTGTCTGCATAATATGTATTGAACAACAATGCAATCCAACTTGCCTAATTATCTGTAAGACACTGAACAATTTGCTATGAATACCAGACAGCATGCCGGCATTTCCCAGAGCATCCAAACAATTACGTGTGGAATTTGATCATGCAAAGTGCTTCTGAGTTAGGTAAAACACCAAACCATTGTTCTCCTACAATAAATCTCTATTCCTGGAGGGATTCCCCATTCATCTTTCCACTCTTTTTCTCTGCTGCCACTGTCTGCTTTGCTTTGTTTTGTATTCCCAACTGCAATTCAGTTCTTGGCTCTGACAGCTGGATTATGAGTGGTATTTGAGGTTAATTAAATCCGTGATGAATTTTAAATAGAAGTACAAAATTAGGGCAGCAAGACCTAGAAAAAGTCAAATTTACTGAGAGTTGTCTAGGGGAAAATGAATATGATGCCTCAGAGAGAGGAGCAGGGTCTATCATAATTGTCCAGTACCTTCAGAGAAGTGGATGTCTACCTTAAATGGAGAATCTGTCACACAGCTTACTATCATAGACAAATGATACCAGGTTATTGAAATCATTGGGGCCACACAAAGTATTAAAAAAATACTGATGTAATTTCTGAACTTTTGTTTCTGTATGCTTTGAGCATTATTTTTGACAGGACGTAGGAGGCCACCTGTGCAAGCATAATAAAATTTTCTTCGGAAAGGCGCATATCAAAATGAAAAGCACAAAGCCTTATTGACACAGTGCAGTGTTGTTTTATTCATAAAGGAAGACAAGATGTTTAGGAGTGGTTTAAAATTATCTACAGGCTTTTCAAAAAGCACCATTTACTCAATCTGTTTTTTCAACTAGAAAATCTTTAACATAGCATCTTTTCCTTTTTGATTCTGCACAACAAATGCTGCTCCATAATCTAACCTTTTGATCTTTCAGTTTAGATTTCTCATTAAATGTACTCTAAAGTTTAAATGTTAAATTTAGATTTTACATTAACTTCATCACTCTTACCAAATAAATGAAAATGCCAAATCTCTGCAACTGTTGACATCTGCAGGACATTGTAGTAATGTTGTCTAACACAATGCTTCCTTGTTAGCAGTTTATCGAGTCTTATTTGAAAAGAATAATATGTACGTGACAATATGTTTGGGACAATGATTATTATTTATTTGAACAGATTTTCATTTAATAAATAAGATTTAACGGGTTATTTTATGTATCCACACTACACGCTCAACTCCATGTTTGTAAAATTGGTGATTACTATAATTCAAGTAGGAAATTCTGCTTTCAGCTGTGAGTGATTACAACTGAACTCCACTCCCACAGCAAACACACAGAAAGATGGAAGACATGTATAAAACCACCCTGTTCAGAAAAAGGACAAAAGGCAGAGCAGGGCTGCAATCCTTACATAAACAGTAAAAAAAGAAAATGAGCCCTGTGATTATCCTTTCCAAAATCTGGTGCACAAAGAGGGAGCCAAGAACAGAATAATAATTTTGTAGAGTTAAGGGAGGAGTTAGGAATTCAGGGATGCTGAGTTAGTTGAAATCGGGAAAGAGCTCTGGAGTCAAGGGAGCTAGGCCAAGAAAGATTTCAAGAAACCTGTGTAGTGTCTTTTAGAATATGATACATCACACAAGCATTGGCTGAAATTGCAGAGAGCAAGCAAAGAAGGATAGGTAATGAAGTAGCAAGTTTTTAAGAGTTCTTACATGGGTAGCAGACTCTCAAATTCTATAAAACATGAATGGAGTTCTCACTGAACACTTGTGACTTTTAAGAGAGACTCCATCAGGTCCACCATGGTAGTAACAGGATTAATCTGGCTCTATGGTGAAAGTTCAATGAGATCTACAATAACAATGCTGGCAAGCCTCAAAAATCTGGTGAATTCACAGGGAACTTACATGCCTACCAAACCAAGTCCAACCCTCTTTAAAGGAAGACAACAAAAACTACCAGTCAATAATATGACATTTTCATTGACCAGCATCCAATCAAAAACTACAAGAAATGTGAAAAAAATAGGAAAATGTGAATGATAACTAGGGGAAAATAAGGCAATAAAAACATATGAGGAAGTTCCAGAAATTATAGAATTAGCAAGCATGACTTTAATTTTTTTTTTTAATGTTTATTTTTGAGACAGAGAGAGACAGAGCATGAACGGGGGAGAGTCACAGAGAGAGGGAGACACAGAATCTGAAACAGGCTCCAGGCTCTGAGCTGTCAGCACAGAGCCTGACGCGGGGCTCGAACCCACGGACCGTGAGATCATGACCTGAGCCGAAGTCGGACGCTTAACCGACCAAGCCACCCAGGCGCCCCAGCATGACTTTAAATTGCATCCACAATACATTTTTTCATCATTTTATTAAAAATAAACAAAAGACAAATAAGGAAAGGAGACTAAGAGATACAGGTTTCCGATTAGTAAATGAATAAATCATGGGCATAAAATGCACAGCACAAGGAATATAGTCAATGATATTGTAATAGCATTGTATGGTGACAGGTGGTAACTACACTTGGGGGGAGCATAGCATAACATGTAAACTTGTTGAATCACTGTATTGTACACCTGAAACTAATGTAGTGTGTCAACTATACCCACAAAAATAATAAATTAATTAAATTCCTTTTTAAGGCCATTTACACTGAGTTTTTCCCCCATTTGCTCCACACAATGAAAGAGGATGGAAAAAAGAGCAACAGTAAAGGACTTGGGCGTTTTTGTTTTTGTTTTTTTTTTGTTTGTTTGTTTAGTTTTTTGTTCATTTTCTTTGTTTTTTTAAAGATTTGTATGGATATGGGACACCTGGGTGGCACAGTTGGTTAAATGGCCAACTCTTGGTTTTGGCTCAAGTGAGGATCTCACAGTTCATGAGTTTGAGTCCCATGTTGGGCTCTGCACTGACAGTTCAGAGCTTACATGGGATTCTTTCTCTCTCTCCATCTCTCTCTCTCAATAAATAAATAAACTTAAAAAAAGAATTGTATGGATATTTCTGCTTCTGTAACAGGTTTTTAATTCAGGTTTGTGGCTGAAATGGCCACATCAAATTGAAGACATATAGTTGTTGCTTTTAAATGTATCCTTTATTGTTAAATCTTATTTTATTTTATTTTTTAAGTTTAATTATTTTGAGAGAGAGAAAGAAAGAAAGAGAGAACAAGCAAGTGAGGGACAGAGAGAAGGAGGGAGGGAGAGAGAGAGAGAGAGAGAGAGAGAGAGAGAATTCCAAGCAGGGTCTTTGCCATCAGCACAGAGCCCCATGCAGGGCTTGAACCCATGAACCGTGAGGTCATGACCTGAGCTGAGATCAAGAGTCGGATGCTCAACTGCATGAGCCACCCAGGTGCCCCTAAATATTATTTTATACCCTAATTTCAAACGTTTATAATTTATAATCACTTGGCTGTACATTAACAATGCATTGTTTTGTTCAGTGTTGAATGTGTGATGATAGATAATGATGTCTGTGATACATGCTTCAAAAGTATATAGACACTAATAGGTTATGTATCATAGATCAAAATGAGCTCTTATGGTTTATTTCTAAGATCCTACACATTAAAAAATTGAGTTTAGAATCTGGTTGTCTTTTTGAATTACATATGCTTCAGTCTAGCAGCTGAAAGCAGCATTACACATATTTAGCCTTTGTTTTCATGCTTAGTCTTGAAAATTTAGCTTTCAGCTGGAAACACATTTCCTATTTAAATCCAGGATTTAGCACACTTCTTGTCTACAAATGGTCACTAGCCTCTTAATCCAGATAACATCTCCTCTTTACTTTGGTCCTTTGTTTTTTACATGCTGAAGTTCAATGCTGATAGCAAAACCAAATATAAAACCATCTGTCAGGACCCAGGAGAGTTCATTATTATTCACTGCATCCTCGCGGTGTAAGGTCAATACTACAACAAGATATGATTGAGTAAATAGGAAGAGAAATTGTCTCAAAGTAGAAACTACCAGCTGTCAATACAATCGGTAACAAAAAAAAAGCAGGGAAAGAGCCTCAAGAGGCTGTGTTGCCACATGGGAATTGATTCCTTTCCATGCTGAGGAGGTGTTTTAACCAAAGAGCAACATTCATTAGAAGTGTCATTGTTTAATGATATCTTTCCAGATATAGCTGATTGCATCTCAAATACTTTTGTCAGCATAGGTGGCAAATTATATTCAAAAGGAAGGGAACATAAAAAGATTTGTCTTCATCTATATGTGGTACTTACTGTAGGTTTAGGGTCTAACCAGTAGATCATTGGCTCATGAGATCATTAATCTAAGTGGAACAAAGTTAAATGTTAAAGATTTCCAAGACTCAGGAAGCAGGGTAAGGCATGACATAAACTATAATAAATATTATTTTCTTTGTCCAAAAGTACAATAACTTATTGCAATATTTTAAGACAGCTTTCTAAGAAGAAATAATAAAATCTACCCAATATGTTTTTTAAAAACATCATGCTAAATATTATGTATATAAAATCTCATATTTTATTTATACTTTCTTTTTTAAGTTTATTTATTTTGAGAGAGAGAGAGAGAGAGAGAGAATGAAAGCAGGGGAGGAACAGAGAGGGAGAGAGAATCTCAATCAGGCTCCACACTGTTAGTGCATAATCTGATGAGGGGCTCAATCTCACGAACTGTGAGATCATGACCTGAGCCGAAATCAAGAGTTGGATGCTTAACCTACTGAGCCACCCAGGCGCCCCTCTTTATACTTTCTTAAAGTATTTCTGGAGCATTTCCTGGTTCAATCACATTAATTTCATTTTTCAGGGTGAAACATAAGTGCATATTTTCTTTCTCCATATGTTTTTCTACATGTAATTGATCATTTTCATTTCAATGAGAAATATTTTAATGGAAATGAACAACATGTTCCAGTGTAGTTGTAGTGAATATCCAATCTTCTTAGGCTACATTTTCTGTTAAGTCTCACAGTGGCTAGCGGTTTTTAGGACAGGGTTGTATACCACATGACATCTCTTTATTTATAAAACTGCCATTTGTGCATTTTTGTTGGCACATGCCTACCAGTAAGTCAGTCTTGAATATTTTAAGTCAACAATATTGTTAGATTAGATCCTCGCACCTCTTCACGAACCCAGATTCAGCAATCTCTCTCTCATTTCTGCATTAACAGTTATTCTTGTATGCTACATCTGTTTTTTCTCCCATCTGAAAACACAAACAAACCCAAACCAAGAGCTAAACCTCTCCAGACTTTCCCACTAGCAACCACACATAAGTGTGTTGAAAGAGTTCTCCATATCAGTGATGTCAACTGCTCTACTCTTCCTCTTTCTGGAAACTATTTATCCTTTCTTACCTCTTTTTCTACTTTTTACTCCATAAAAATGCTATCACAATGTAATAGACTGAAATTTTTAACTTCTTTTCCTTATCGTTTCTCCTTGTTCTTTCCCATTTCTACACTACGCCATGAAACATGCATGATGGTAGGCATTTAAGGATGTTTTTGTCACTGTTGTGTTTTCCACTTTTACAATATTACCTGAGAGATAATACACCCTTTAACGATATGTTGAGTAATTAAGTGAAAGTTTAGACAATCTGAAAATGAAATTTGACATATTAGAGGAAGGTTTTCTTTTTTCTTTTTCAATTTGAGAGAGAGAGAGCATGAGCAGGGGAAAGAGGACACACACAGAGAGAGAGAGAGAGAGAGAGAGAGAGAGAGAGTCTTAAGCAGGCTCCATGCTAAGTGGGGCTAGAACCCGTAACCCTGGGATCATGAGCTGAGCTGATATCAAGAGTCAGACGTTCAACCAACTGAGCCACCCAGGCACCACAAGGAAGTTTAATAGAACAGTTTACAGTCTAAAATAATAATGTAATGAAGGTACATGCAAACAAGAAATTTTGATCCTTATTGCATGCAAAACACCAAATTTAACTTTAGATGAATTAGTTCAAAAACCAAAAAGAACATAAGAAAATAGAGAAATGTTCTTAAAATCTCTAGCTAGAGATAGTTTTGCATTCGAGAAGGCAAATGTAGGCAGTTGAAAAAGTTATAAAGAGATTTAAAATAGCATAATTGAACATATTGATAGATTTGATTCCATGAAATATGTACTATACATGTGTATATGTGAATATCTGTAATATACACATATTTATTCATAATTAAAATTGAAACCAAATAAAAATTCAATAACCTAAGGAAGACGCTAAATGCCAAGAGATAAATTGGTAATGGACATTAATAAACAGGTTAGAAGTACATTTATAAAATAATCTTGCTTATAAAGGAGTTGGTCAGGATGCAAAATTTTTGGAATGCCTTTTTGAAAAATGATCTATACTTACTATAAGGCTGTTTCACAGTATTCTTACTAGGACTAAATTCTTCCAGAAAAACAAAGCAGAGTCACAAGTAAACACACAAGCACATATTCTCACACACACACACACACACAGACTTTTTCTGAAAGTAGAATAAAATATCCTATTATTTTAATTATTTCAATTATTACAGGAATATATATTTTCTATTTGTTATTCATTTATGTTTTCTATTTTGCAAATTATCTTCTTCATATACATGATTGTCAAACTCTACCTTGAGTGGGCTTGGTATCCTTCCTCGAAGGGGCACATGGCATCTCAAACTGAAGTCACTGTTTTCTGTCAATGTCGTTTGCCCTATTTTTGAAACTTAGCTTAATTAGATCATCATTTTTAGTTATTTTTGTTCACAACCTGGAGTGGTATTTCTTCTACATAAATCAGCTAGTGTCTATCCCTTCTACTTCTATATGTGATTTCATCTGCCCACATACCTGCCTCAGCTCTTATGCAGCTTCTCATTACCTTGAGAGTTTCATAGTTCCTTGAAAGCTCTTCCTTATTCATAATTTCTCTAGTTCTGATTTGTCCTACATACATTTGCCAGAGTATTGCTTCTGAAGGGCACATTTGATCATTTCCTCCTCTTGTTCATAAACCTCCAAAATTGTTTTGTTCCCCAACTCTAACCCTCAATGTGCCATACTTGTGATAGGAGTTGCCAACCTCAAACCTCAACAACATACCAGATTCTACTCTCAGATACAGGTAATTGGTAGTAGAGGAGTGTGTGTGTGTGTGTGTGTGTGTGTGTGTGCACGTGTGTGGTTTGTTTTTTTTATTGTTTGGTGATCTCAACAAAAATCTTAAAATATTAGGGTCACAGTTAGGGTTTGTGTTAGGTTGGGTTAGGATTCTCCAAGTGCATTCGCGTGTGCTTACCGTTTGGAGGTCTCTCTGTTAGGAACCCAGCCTCCTTTGTTAGATTTACTTTCTGCTCTTTCTCTTCCCAAACCAGCCTTCTCCCTGGAACTTTCATATTTATACATGTATAAGAATCTCTGACTTTGGCAGAAATTTAGAAATGCTATTTTCAGGGTCTATATTTTTAAATGTTAAAAACTCTTTGATGGCTATTATGCATTCTGCTCTCGAATCTTAATTGGCTCAGCAGGCAGCCCTGGGGCCACAGGAACCAGGCGGTCTTCCTGTGGAGAACTGACCCCATCAACATTCTGAGGAAAATGGAACTCAGCCTGCCCCTTAACACTTCAGAACACTTCAGAACGCAGGGTACAAGTCCACATGGAAGTTCACATACATTCCTATGGCCCTGATTACCAATTTGGATCACAAATTTCATGTGGGTCTTGCTCTTTAAAGATTCTCTAATTTCCTCATTTAAGATTTTTCCCCCTTTGAATTGTACTTTCATATTTTCTGCTAGAAGCATTATTCTTTCACGACTTAGTTACAATGATAGAGAGGCTTGAAAATAACATATGTGTTCAACATTTCAACTTTGAACACATTCTTATAAAAATGTAAGTTAAAGTAAATAAAAAAAAAATATATATATATATATATAATTAAAAGTATTTTATTTGTAGTTTCAGTTGCCCTTTCCTTTTAAATTATTAAAATTACCTGTTAAATTAAAAAGCACAATATAATAAAATTAAAAAGCCCCAAATTTTACATAAAGCTATTTTTATTTTATACACTTGATTAAATATCATAAAGATGTCATAAAAGTAGAACTACTTCCAATTCTATGCTCTAAAGTTATCTATTATAAAAAATGGTGATACACTTCACGAAGGTTATGTTTACAGCACATATACAATTTCAAGAGGAAGATGAATTGTTTAATATCATAAATGTACATCAGCTACCATTTGCTAGTGTTGTGAAAATCATTTCTAATCCATGAGTTTCTCTATCACAAATCACAAATGGGACCATCAAGATAAGCAAGGAAACAGATGTTTAGAACTACCAGGAATCAATACCTAATTATGAAAGAATCTATTGCATTCTTGCTGTCTGAGAAGAAGGATTTGGCAGGTTAATTAATTTGTCTTTCCTCTTATCTAAGCACATCCATCACTCAAACCCTACATACATTCTGTATCAATATCTATCTCGAACATTGGCAGGAATACAATATACAGACTTCATGGCACCCAGATGGCAGTTGTATTTTATTTTGAGGTCATAGGGCTCTTGTCCTATGTGGAGGACTGTTTCCTTATGACCTAAAAGGTATTATCACTAGATTGGATGTTTAGATTTTAGAGATGGTGCTCTGCAAAGTGCTGAGTGCTGGACTCTGAATGAGGCTCCTGTGTATTCTTTTAAAAATGTATTTTTCTGGTTGTGTTTGTGAAACGTGCCCCCAAAATGCTGGTCCTCTCTGGGATGTGAAAGCAGAATCAATACAATCCATAGGTTTCACATAATCTTTGGATAATATGCTAATTTTTCATGATAACTTCATGAATTCTAAATTATATAAGAAACAAATCTTTACTTTAAAATAAATCTTGGCAGAAATAGGTAAAAAGTAGCCTTAACTTTCCCTGGTAAAGATCCAGTGTTATTATTAAGGCCAACATCATCAGAAAATATGTATGTATGTATGATCAGTTACCTAAGTTTCCACTGATTTGAATTTCTTTAACTCTTATACTCAGTAAATCTAATCCCCCTAAATTCTAACTTCTATCTTGACCTTATTTAGCATCCATGGTCCATAACCCATTATCAAAAGTAAATCTTGTTAGCATTTTAATTCCTTTGCTTTTGTCTCCATCAGTCTTATCCCTGAGAAAAACCAACTGATTTTCTCCTCCAAGTATACTTGTAAGTAGTAAATACCTAGAAAAACAACAACAGTAACCACATGGAATGTTGACCACGCTTACTTTAATGACCAGAAATATCAAATCAGCAAATAGCATTGCCCAGTAATGTTCCACATTTCCCTTATATGCTTGCTTCCTCACTCTTCAAGGCAACTGGTTCACATTTCCTCTTTCCTCAGCTATTACACACACACACACACACACACACACAACACTCCCTACTCTTCTACTCAAAAGATGGTAGTATCTTATATTTCAATGACAGTAGAAACATTATAAGAAGCCAATACCTCATCTCACTGACAGCAAACAAGTTTTATGTCTCATATGTCAACATACTTTATGGTCTTTTGCCATGCAAAAAAAGAAATTTTCCTGTTGCCCTATATCTCCTTTAAATTACAACTTTCTAATAGGTATCCTTCAGAACAAAAGTTAAAGAAAAACGTTCTCTTCTGTTATCTACACTTCTGCCACTCCTAAATTTGGTATTAGTTTCCCTTCACTCCTCAGTCTCCTAGGTAATTTCATCTAATGCTCTGTTTTATATAACAGCTTTATGTTAATAATCTCTCCCTATCACTTCAGAGGTCTATACTATCTTATTAATTACTTCACATGTACACTTGCATATATTATAAGCTCAAACTTATTCTTAAATAGAATACTTAATTCCCACCTTCACCTGCATACACAGAAGCTGCTTTTTCCCCCCTCTTTCCTATTTCAAAGAACTGTGCTATAATCTAGTTTATGAAACAATGATTTTTCTTTATGCATTTTGTGATACTGTAGTTATAAGAAATATGTATTTGGTCTTTCTGCCCATTCCTGGAACAGAGCTCCTAAAATCATTGGAATTTCCTACGTGATGAGAGCAATAAAAGTATCTCTTGTTCTGTTAGATGAGGTGACTTTTGGAACATACCTAAGGATGGGTCTGGTTGACAGAGAAATCAACCACATGATTAGAGGCAGAACTTTCACTTCCTCCCTGCTCCCCTCTCCACACACGTCCAGGCAGGGAAGAGGGGTTAGAGATTGAGTTCACCTTTAGCCAATAATTTAATCAATATTACCTATGTAATGAAGCCTCCATAAAACGCCAAAAGGACAGGCTTCAGAGAACTTCCATTTTGGTGACATGTGGAGAGGAGGGGAAAGTGGTACACTCTGAGAGAGCTTGGAAGTTCCTTCTATTTTCCCCAAGCCTTGCCCTGTTTATCTCTTCCATTGTTCCTGAGTTATATCCTCATATAATCCAATAATCCACTACATAAATATTTCTGTGAGTTCTGTGGGCTGCTCTAGAAAACTACTCAAACCCAAGGAGGGGGCTTTGCAGAAGTTCAGATGATAACCTGGCTTTGCAATTGGCATCTGAAAGTAGGCAGGAGGCAGTCTAGTAGGAGTGATACCTTAATCTGTAGGATCTGACACCATTTTAGGATAGATAGTATTAGAATTGAATTTAATTGAATGACATCCAGCTGGTGTCAAAGCATTTTTTGGTGCTGTAGTATTCCTTGACACACACACACACACACATCAGGATTGGGTGCTCAGAATCCTTGTCCCTTTTGCTTTCTGTATCCTTTCCATCAGTATCACTATTTTCTGAATCAGTTTAATTGTGTCTATCTCTATTAATACCAGACTGTTTTCAAACACAATCATTTCTCATGTGAACATTGCAAAACATTCTACAACTTTGCTATTCAGATCTATAGAATTGGCAGGCATCTCCTGGGAGCATTTCAGAAATGCAGAATTTTAGACCCTGATTCAGATCTATTTAATCAGAATCTGATTTTTAACAATATCCATCCTGTATGCAATTTGTGTGCACATTTAATTCTGAGAAGCCCTGATGTATGTAATCTAACTCCTGCCTATCTGTCTGTGCTCATTTACTAGACCTCACCAGTGGATTTTGATGACCTTTCTTTCCCTTAAATAATCACATTCTTTCTCTACATCGAATCTTTGTAGTCTTTGCATTCACTGTCTGATAGCTTTCCCCATCAATGGCTAGATCCTTCTTGCCATTCAGGTGTTTGGCTCAGTGTTACATCCTGAGAGTGCTGGGATACAATTTTTAATGGGTCTCTCGGGGTTCTGCAATTCTTGTCTTAAATTTTCTTCCTCACCACCTTTTCAAGAATGTTTCCATAGTAAACAACTGTGCAATTACAGAGAGTGTGCTCTGTTATGGAGCCGAAGACAAGTTTGTTCGCTGTCCAGGAAGAAAATAAAAGTAATGTCTCCTTTTGTGCAGAAGTTGGGAAGATTCAGTAGCATCCCACTTTAAAAACTGGGGTTTCCCTAGCTTGAATTTCTTCATCCATGCCACAAACATACTGTCAGCATAGCAACCCATTGGGCATGGCTACACATCACCCTTCGAGGGGCAAAGGAACTGATTAAACATGGAGCACATGCAGGCTATTATTCTATGAGTAATAAAACCCTCTGTCTTCCCCCATTATCCATGCAACTGTGGAATGAAGCAAATGGACTTTGAGAGACAAGAAGGACTGACGGGATTCATAGGTTCTGTGAAGCAAGTGGAGCTCTGGAACTAAAGTGACCAGTGACAAAGTGGAACATCATTTCCCCATAGCAATACTAATGTAACAACCTGCACGAAAAAAATAAGATAGGGTACTTAGGAGTTACCTTTTCCTTTAGAACATCTCAATTGGTTTTGAACAGTCAAACCATACTGTTTTGATTATTCTTTTGGCTCTTTCTCCACTACCAATCTTTTGGTTCTTTCTACACTATTGACACTAAAGTAAAAGAGTTAGGTAAACCACTTCGGACTATGAAATGTGCAAAAACACAAAACCATTTTTACTTCACTATCGCTGCCTGAGCAACTTCATGGTTCTGAGAGAAAAAAATGAAACTGTAAGTCTTTATTCTTTAATGGGTTCTAAGTGCTTGCAAGAAAAATTTATAATGAATTTGTGTTCCTCTGCATGACCAAACTCTACTGAACTTTTGGATATGAAAACCTCATTATTTCAATATCTTTATTAATAGCATTTTTCAAGTGTAAATAGCAACTGTTATTAAATATGTATTGTTATTCAATTACTGCAATATAATTTGAGATATATTTCTTTAGCATTTCTGACAAATTTATTATATTTATTAGGTCTCTAAAGAATTGTTGTGGAAAGACAATGTGAGACTCACATCAGAAAATCTATTCATAGAGACCTACTAGACAATAAATATGAAAAGGGTTGTTGGTTATTATGTTAAACTTAATGTTCCTTGTTAATATGATATCAAATTACGTATTGATATTTTATGTCTTATACATTGGCCACCGTTAAAAATAAAGTCATTGCAAGAAAAAAATAATTTAGCTAAACCTATAAATAAAGAGGAGAAAATGGTTTACTAGCATTATTTAGGTACTTAAATTTCCAATATTCTCAATGTGAGTCATTAGTAAGATATATCTAACAAACATGCTACTAAAATCTCAAAGTGCTGTGACAGAAATCGAGCATTTAGAGTGAGGGAGGTGATAGTTCAGTTCTGCTCTTTACTGGCCAGACCACACACACTAATTTATTCTGTTTTGGACCTATATTTTAAGTAAGATGACAATTTAGAGAATAATAGGAAAGGTAAGAATATTCAAAATCATCAAGATTGAGTAATGGAATTAATCTTGTATCTTATACAAGAGAATGCTCACAGAATCTTCAACCATGTGAATAATTATCACGAGGAAGCTGACTTGTTCTGTACTCCTGGCTTGAGTTTTTGAATTGTTAGTAGGACAGTTGACTGGACAGGGAAAAATAAATACTGAAACAGTAACATATTAACAGAGACTTTAAATAAGATGATGTAGTAAGCCCTAGAAAGAAATGGATGCTAAGAACACTACAGGATAAAGGAACAGCAACTGCAGAGCCTTGAGGCTAAAATGAGAATTAGGAAGTAAGAAAAAGCAAGATTTTATATGCAAAATATATGCTATGCATATATGTATATGTCAATGTTGCATCAAATAACTATGAATTTATGCTCTTAAAATCCCTTTGTCAAAGGAACATTCCAGGTAGTTATATATCATTTATACAATGGTTAATGATGCTAAATGTAACTTTTTTAAATGTTGGTTTAATTAGAAAAACTAATTCTTCTGATTTATTTCCAAACTACATTATTGTCAATAAACAGTAATCAGTTTAACTAAAATATATATGGAATAACACCCATATTTTTTTCCATAACCATTTAAACAAAATAACTGTGACATAAATTTAGGTTCTGTGTACATAAGTAGGACTTTGAAAAACGTAACAGTAAAATTTTCAACTGACTTTTCAAAGGCAAGTTATCTGCAAAAGGAAACCAATAAAAAATTATATTTTTTCTGAAAAAATCTATCTAAAATTATATGATATTTACAAAGTATATTTAAAATAGTACCAATCTGCTTCTCATAAATTGATAAAGAGAATAAGTATTACCAAATTTTGAAAAACCATGAAACACATTGTACAACTTGTAAAAGTTGAGTAGAAGAGTAAGATTTGGATCTAAAGTCTTCTAGCTTGAGGTTATTTACCCTTTTACACAACTACCTTTCCTAAAAGGTTTTACTGCCAAGGTGAAGAACTGGTCAATTAATAATGATAAGTCCAACAAATTACATTAAATTATGCCAACATATACAGCCTTATACACTCCTCCTCAGATTTTCAGTAGTATTTGACAACGTAACTTTATCTTGCATCTGAAATTATGCTCTATTTTCAAGGTCTTAGATAGTCACCTGTCTTTTTTGGATTCTTTTTTGTTTCCAATTTCTCTTACTGTTTTTATCTTTTTACTCTCCCATTGGAGAGTTCTAGACTTGCTTCCCAGAATGCCTCCACTTCCTTATTTTATAACTATTTTAAGTTTATTTATTTATTTTTGAGAGGCCCCGAGAGAGAGAGAAAGAAAGGGAGAGAGCAAGCGAGCAAGGGTGGGACAGAGAGAGAGAGTGTGTGAATCCCAAGCAGGCTCCACACTGTCAGCAAGGAGCCCCACCTGGTCTCAAACTCACAAAGCATGAGATCATGACCTGAGCTGAAATCAAGAGTCAGACGCTTAACTGACTGAGCCACCCAGATGCCCAACATCCACTTCTTTAAAATGCATTTTTCTCGTGGGAAAATTGTCCAATATTTATTTCCAAGACAGACTGACTTTCCACAACTCAGACTTTATTCTGATTAAGACAGGTCTTTTGGAAAGGTGTGTGTAGGTATGTGTGGATGGAAACTAGAGAAGCCTGGAAACATTTGTAAAATCAATGTTGAAAAATGTGATAAGTGAAACAAAGTTGATTTTTAAAAATGTGTATCAGAATTGAAGAACTAACTTTGTTTACTAGTATGGCTCTGCTTAAAGCTATTTCTGCTTCAAGACTTTTTATTTCAATTATTTTTAAAATTTCAAGATTTTTTCAAGGATTTTCATATGCCTTTTTAAAATACTAAGATAAGGAGAATAGAGTAAATAAGACATTAGCAGGAGATGAAGAAGTAAGGGTTATGGTCACCAATAAGGAGGGACAAAAGAACAGCAATATATAAGATCCATAAAAGCAGCAAAGTGGTCTATGTGCTTTATTTCCGTAAAACCCCAGCTCCTACAACAATGTCTATTGCACTATAGTTGTTCAAAAAACTTTTTTTATTTTTAAAGTTTATTTATTTGCTTTGAGAGACTGAGAGATATAACGGGGGAGGGGCAGAGAGAGAGAGAGACAGAACATCAAACAGGCTCTACATTGCAGCACAGAACCCAAGGCAGGGCTGGATCTCAAGAACTGAGATCAGGTCACGATCTGAGCCCAGATCAAGACTCAGATGCTTAACTGACTGAGCCATCCAGGTGCCCCAATAAACCTATGTTTAAATCAATCTTGATTTCAGCTCACGTCATGATCTAACATTTTTGTGAGTTCCAGCCCCATGTCTGCCTCTGCACTGACAGTGCAGAGACTGCTTAGGATTGTCTCTCTCTCCCTCTCTCTCTCTCTGCCCCTCCTCAGCTCCTGTTCTCACTGCCTCTCTCAGAATAAATAAATACACTTAAAAAAAACTATCAAAAAAAAATGAATGAACTATCCAGTAAAGTGTAAAGGAGTTTTACTAACATAGAAAATGTGGATTATATATTCCTACTCTTTAGAACAGTGGTTCTCAACCTTTGCAGGCTTAACACTCTTAATTTTTGTTGTTGTTGTTGTTGTTGTTTGTTTATTTTTGACGGAGAGGGAGACCGAATGCCAGCAGGGGAGGGGCAGAGAGAGAGGGAGACACAGAATCTGAAGCAGGCTCCAGACTCTGAGCTGTCAGCACAGAACCTGATGCGGGGCTCAAACTCATGAATTGTGAGATCGTGACCTGAGCCAAAGTCGGACGCTCAACCGAGTCACCCAAAACTCTTTTAAACTTAAAAAACTTTTGAGGACCCAAATGAGGTAATTAGTTGTATGCAATATGAGGTTATTTACTATCATGTAAAGAATGATATTAAGAATATGTATAATTTAAGAGGGCATTTTTTGGGATGAGCACTGGGTGTTGTATGGAAACCAATTTGACAATAAATGTCATTAAAAAAAAGAATATGTATATATTAAATATTTTTTAAATAACAATAATGAACCTGTTATAACTGACATAAATATGTTTATGGAAAATACTATTTCAATGCAAAAAATAGTGAGGAAATTGGATTATTTTATATTTTCCAATATTTTTAATGTGTATCTTTCCATATAATTGTAGGTATTTTTCTTCGATGCTATGCCAAAACATAACAAGTAGTAATTTCTTAAAAGTCTGTTTCAATGTGGAATTTGGACCTTATCACTGAGCTTTTTGTAGTGTGTGCATTAAAACCCACTGGACATACTTGCATTTTGAATGGACATTTTATCCACAAATGATTTTTTAACACAACACATTGGTCACTTGGAAAGTGTTAATTTTTTAGATTATGAAAAACATGTCTGAAAGTTGACACATTTTATTATAAAAATTAAAAATAAATGCATTTGTTAATGTTCTCATCAGAAAAATATTTAAGCACTCAAAATTGCAAGCTCAGAGTGGTAGATACAGGTTTTCCAAAATTCTAATATTTGTTCTTTTTTTTTTTTTTTTTAATTTTTTTTTTCAACGTTTTTTATTTATTTTTGGGACAGAGAGAGACAGAGCATGAACGGGGGAGGGGCAGAGAGAGAGGGAGACACAGAATCGGAAACAGGCTCCAGGCTCCGAGCCATCAGCCCAGAGCCCGACGCGGGGCTCGAACTCACGGACCGCGAGATCGTGACCTGGCTGAAGTCGGACGCTTAACCGACTGCGCCACCCAGGCGCCCCTCTAATATTTGTTCTTAAGCTCAAATTTGAAGTTATCCTCTTAAATTTCAGGCTAAATTAGTTTATTTAGCCAAATACCTAAGCCTGTATAAATCCTGTCTCTCTTGGTCATTTTTCAAGCATAATTATGATTAATTTGAAAAAGTAACTAGCTCAGTTCTCAAATTAAACAATCACACAGGTACTTTCACTGAAAGCAATAATTGTACTTAGATCACATACTTGATGTATATTTTCACTTTACATATTTCACTCATAATATTAAATATGCACACCTACTATTGCCAATATTTAATATTTTTACATCTTCATTGAAAATGAGAACTATTTTTTTTTTTTTTTTTTTTTACCATGAGCACTTGGTGATGAAAAACACATTGATTACTAGAAGAGATTGGTGTCTCTGTCTTGATTCAGGCTAAGGCACCATCAGTTTCACTCACCATTGAGTTTGCAACTTTAGCACACACGTTAACACAGTGAAATAAAAGCAAATAACATTTTGTATTATTATGGAGTTATTTTTGATCTCATGGACTTCCTGAAAGCATTGTGGGGGGTCCCTACACAAACATATGAATCTCGCTTTGGAAACTGCTGTTCTACAAGGTCATTACATTAACTTTCATTTCTTCCAAATACAGTCCAACACAATATAGTTTCTGAATATATTTTTTCTACATGGTACTTTCTACAATGTTAATTGTTGTGACTGTCAAATACCTTTCAAATTCTATGAATACAAATGAAACAAAACAGCATCTGGAAAAAAGCTTAAATTTGTAAAAGAACATGTGTTTTCAGCTCCTTGACCAGATTGGACGATATTGATTCCTATCTGTTTATGTCTAAGGCAATGTTTTATGCTACTTTGGATTTATTATTTCAGGCTCATTTATTGTGCCATCCATTATTTTGTTATAGCACTGACCTCTTGTTATCAGCTATAATTCTAGTATTGACAGGAAAATAAACTATCTATAAGGCATTAGTTAATATATCTGCCAGGGGAATATGCAGTCTTGGTCTTTATGAAGCATTATATTTTTAAAATATTTTAATGTTTATTTATTTTTTGAAAGAGAGAAAGAGAGAGAGAGGGACAGCAGGGGAGGGGCAGAGAGAGAGAGAGGGAGACACAGAATTGGAAGTAGTCTCCAGCTCTGAGCTGTCAGCACAGAGCCTCATACAGGGCTTAAACTTTGGAGCTATAAGATGATGACATGAGCATAAGTCAGATGCTTAACCAACAGAGCCACCCAGGAATCCTGCATCATTTATATATTAAGTAATATCACTGATCTCTTATTAACTATTGTTAATTAATATCCATTCATTAGTTGTCTTCATGATAGATTATTTTTTGAATTATCATATTGTGATTGGCCTAGTTTGAGCTATAGGACTTTCCTTTAATTAGAAAAAGGCACATTATCTGATACATTTTATCCAATGGAGAATGCACAAGTCTCTAAGAAATGGTAGTACTGTTATAAAAAGAAAATATTTGTTTTTGAGTTACTAAATAGGTGACTCCACTCTGTAGTTCACAAGCTTTGGATATCTGGTCCCTGATACCTTGTATATTGTGTTCAGTGAGTCAGGAAACAAGAATTCCAAGAAGGGTCCCATAGGAACCTAACTCTGTGTATTATAAATTACTAGTCAAGTGACAAAGAAAATGGAAAAGTTGGAGCACAGTCACCTTTGTGGGGCTTTTATGAGGATATATAAAAACATAAACTTTATTTCAGAAAAATTATAAACTCATGTTACTGTAATTATAACTAAAAATTTAGAATATGAATTTTTGAATGAATTAACACAATTCAAGAAATATTGCATCTCCAGTATTCCAAACAATTCATTTAAAATTGAAATATTCATTCATGTAAGTGGATTATCTGTGTATGGCAATTAAAAAACTAAAAAAAAAGTACAGTCTACTTTTCTGATATCAACTTATGGATATAGCCTAGAATATTGTTCACAAACTAATTTCTGTGAAAATTGGAGAAATTCATCAATGATATTTTTGATGGCTTTGCAATGTGTCAACATGGAGAAGTGAGACAACATTTCCTAGAATCTTTATCAATTCATTTCCTGTTAGCCTTGGCTTTGAGAGATTCTTATTGGAGATTTAAAGGGCAAAAGTGAAACAGCAGCCATTTTCTGTACTCTGTAAAGGTTGTTTTTCTGATGCAACAGATAAACATACAACTATTTCATATTCCCTGCATCCTCCTTTAGTTTCTTTGAATCCTGGGCCACGTATATGTGTTTTCCCTCATACTGAAGGTCCCTCTTATCTTCTATCAAGGTCAGAGACAATAAGAACTAGCACGGATTTCTGTCTCCCGTCTCTATCTTCCTTTCCTGACTTCCTGCTCCTGTTCTCTGGCTTCAAGCTCTCACATCAGGTATGACAATAGTTTTACAGAAACTGCCTAACCTGCTGCCTTGTGTAAGGTCAAATCCCTGTAAGGTACAGTGACAGTTACTTTCACGTATAACCAAAATTTGGGGGAGTATAAAATAAAAGCTAAATTTACGTTATCCCTAGCATGCCAAGAGAAACTTTTTATAAAGTGTTTTCTGAAAGTTTTCAGGTTTGTATATATGGAAGTCAACAATGGATTTGAAAAAATTGCAGAATTTGCACCTTTTTTTTTAGAAAATGGGTTAACCTATGTTAAATTCACTTTGGAAGTTTTAGAGAGAAGGACTTCACACTCAGTAGCAACCATCTGTTGAAGAGAAAAAGTGACAACATTGGGAAAACTTTCCCTCTAGAGAGAAGTTGATTTATTTTATCCTGTCAGGCCAGAAAAAGCACAGCAACAGAAGGAGTCTTTTATCTATTGTTCTCACCAGCTTTTAACTTACTGCATAACTGACACTCTCATCATACTGTTCTCCCTCCCTCTGACAGAGCATAAGTTTTATGAGGACAGACATCTTTCACTGTTTTGTTAATTAAATACCTAGGCATGAATTAAATGCTCATTTAAGTATTAGAATTAGTATTAGAAATGCTCAAGTAAGTATTAGAATGATGAAGGAATAAGTGAATGAGTAAATGTATGAATGGTTGGAGTCCCTTCTTTTCTTGAGATTGTTTGTGATCCAACAGGAAAGAAATTCCATGTGATTAAAATAAAAATAAGCCTTGGTGCTCTTAACTTCCTAGAATCTGTTTTAACATATGAACACAACACAAAGGTGTTCAAGAACATGACTGAGGAAAAACAGAACAATAAAAAAAAATTTATCCCTTTATTCCTGTAGACTCATTGTTGATATTACCCAAAATTCATATTTTTAAACCTAATGTCCCATGTGAAGGAATTAAGAGGTGAACCTTTGGAGAGTGCCTAGGTCATGAGAATGGAACCCTCAAGACTGAAATTAGTGCTTTTATAAATGAGAACCTGGAGAACACCCTCACCCTTTCTGCCATGTTAGGATACGATGAGAAGTATAAAACAGGGAAGAGAGCCCTCACTAGAATCATGCTAGCATCATGATCTTGGACTTTTAGTCTCCAGATCTGTATGAAATACATATTTGTTGTTTATGAGCCACCTAGTCTGTGATATTTTGTTCTCGCAGTGCAAAGAAATTAAGAAATTGTTTTCCTCTAAAGCTTATGTAATCTAGGTGGCTTCTCTCTTTTTTTTTTTTTTTCTTATTTTCCACTAATAGGCAGTGATATTCTTCTTCCTCACATACTACCCTCCATTTGACTTATTAACTAAACCTCTGGTCTTTTATTTCATCATACAATTCTAGTTCCATTTAATCCATCTCTTCTTTTAGCTTTTATGAAGCTGAATCCAGGTAAGTGGGCAGCATATTAAAAATCTATATTGGAGGAATAAGAATTTTTACAAAAATTAAATCAAAATAGATTAAAGACTTAAATGTAAGATCTGAAACTGTAAAAGTCCTAGAAAAGAACATGGGTAAAAGCCCTTTGACATTGGTCTTGGCAAAAACTCTTTGGATATGACACAAAAAGCACAAGCAATAAAAGCAAAAGGTAACTGGAACTACATCAATTAAACAGCTTCTGCACAGCAAAGGAAGCAACCAACAAAATAAAAAGGTAACCTATGGAATGACAAAATATTTGCTGACCCTTTATCTGACAATAATTTAATATGTGAAATATCTATACAACTCATAACTCAATAGAACAAAACACAAAACCAATTTTAAAAATGAGTAAAAAGCTTGGGGCATCTGGCTGACTCAGTTAAGTGTCTGACTCTTGATTTCAGCTCAGGTCATGATCTCACAATGGTTCAGGCCCTGCTTCTGGCTCTGTGCTGACAGTGTTAGCCCTGCTTGGGATTCTCTGTCTCCCTTTCTCTCTGCCCCTCCCCCCATGCGCTTTGTCTCTCTAAAAAATAATCATTTAAAAAAATGACCAAAGAACTTGAATAGACATTTTTTCTAAAGAAGATATCAAGTGGTCAACAATTATATGAAAGATGACAACATCACTAATCATCAGGGAAATGTAAATCTAAACAATGAGATATCATCTCATACCAATTAGGATGGCTAGTCTCAAAAAGACAAGGACAAGTGCTGATGAGGATGTGAAGAAAATTAGGATTAAAATAGAGCTATCATATGATCTGGCAATTCTACTCACTGGTATATAGCTGAAGAAATAAAAAAATATATAACTTTGAAGAGATATCTGCCCTCCCATATTCACTGAAGAATTATTCACAATAACCAAGATATGGAAACTACCTAGGTGTCCACCAACAGATAAATGGGAAAACAAAAATGTGACATATAACTGCAATGGAAGAGTATTTACCCATGAAAAAGTACGAAATCTTGCCAGCTGTGACAACATGGATATACTTTGAGAGCATTATGCTAAGTAATATAAGCCAGACGGAGAAAGACAAATACTGTATGGTATCACATCTATGTAGAATCTTACAAAAAAAGAATAAAAAGGTCAAACTCTAGACACAAAGAGTAGAATGGTGATTGTCAGGGACTGGGTGGGGTTAAAGGAAATGGGGACATGTTGATGTCAAGAGTTTACCTACACTACTCCATGGTATTGCTGTCTCAGCATTCATTTTGTTTGGCCAAGTGGCCTGAGAAGGACCTTAAAATGACTTTAGGCCCTCATGCAAACACATGTCCTACATAATAGCTCACAGATTCACAGGTAAATAAAAGTTTCTGATACGACTCGGCCAATAGCTATTGTGATAAAGAGTCTCTACCATCACTTGTGCACCTCTTAAGTAAGACCCCTGTGGATCTTACCCAAACCCCATTCTTTTGGTCTGAATTGATCAACCTGTCCTTAACCAAGGACCTCCAAAGCACTCACTAGCAGAGACTAATAAAGCCATGTACCTCAAGTCCTAGAACGCTCTCTCTGCCTGCACCTTGCTTGAATCTCCTCATGTTCCCCTTAAAAGGACATGTGTACTTCCTCCAGGACCTGTGAGTAATAAATATTGAGATACCTTTTAAGATATCTCTATGTCAGTTCCTCTTGTGATCTTTCACTGAACTGTGGCTCACCAACCGGCACCCTGGGGTCCTACTTAACAAATGTTGATTTATCAAAATCATAACAGCTAGTCAAAGAGTATAAGCTTTCAGTTACAAGATGAATAAGTTTTGAAAATATGATGTACAGCATGGTGACTGTACTTAGTAATACTGTATTGATATTGAAATTTGCTGAGAGTAGACTTTAAACATTCTCAAAAGAAAATATAACTATGTGAGGTGATAGATATATTAATTAACTTGTTTTTTGGTAACATTTAACAATGTATACATATATCAAATCATCATGCTGTACACTTTAAACACATATAATTTTATTTATTAATTATACCTCAATAAAAATTAACTGCTGGTGGGAACAGAAGTTGGTATTGCCACTACAAAAACAGTGTGGAACTTCCTCCAAAAATTAAGTATAGAAATACCATATGATCCAGTTATTCCACTCCTGGTTATTTATTCAAAGAAAATGAAAACACTAACTTGAAAAGATAGATGCACCCCCATGTTTATTGCATCATCACTTACAATAATCAAGATATGGAAGCAATCGAAATGTCCATTAATAGATGAATGGATAAAGAAGATGCCAAATGTGCACCCCCCCCCACACACACACCCCCCACAGTAGGAACATTATTCAACCATAAAGAGGGATGAAATCTTGCCATGTGTAGCAACACAGATGGACCTGGAGGGTATTTTGCTAAGTGAAATAAGTCAGACTGAGAAAGATAAATACCATAGGATTCCATTCATATATGGAATCTAAAAAGCAAAACAAAAGTCAGAATCAGACCTATAAATATAGAAAACAAACCGATGGATTCCAGAGGGAAAGTGGAGATGAGGAAAATGCATGCAGGTAAATGATAAATACAGGCTTCCAGTTATGGAATGAATAAGTCACAGGAATAAAAGGCACAGCAGAAGGAATATTGTTGATGTATTATAGTATCAGTGTATGGTGACAGATGGTAGCTACAGTTGGGGTGGGCATATAGCATAATACATACTGAAGTTAAATCACTATGTTGTACACCCAAAACTAATGTAGCATTGTTTGTCAACTCTACTCAAATAAAAATGTATGTATGTATGTATGTATGTGTGTATGTATGTATTATTTAAAAAATAAAGTAAAGTAAACTTCTAAAAATTTTTTTACTGTTGGGATTCTTGGGTGGCTCAGTCAGTGAGCATCAACTGGATTTTGGCTCAAACCATGATCCCAGGTTCATGGGATCAAGCTCAGCAGCAGGTTCCAGAATCTCTCTCTCTCCCTTTGTCCCTCTCCCCTGCTTGTGCTCTCTCTCTCTTTCTAAAGTAAAAAAAAATAAACAAATTACTGTGATCACACACACAAACATACATTTTGGAAATAATGTATACAATAATATTGCAACACAAAGGATACCATAAAATTGGGAAGAGAGATATTAACCAGATGCAATAGGGGCACATAGTAACCAAAAGCCCTGATTAAAATATCTGGGAACACTCCTAAGACGGAGATAGTATTTAAATTAGGACTGGATAGTTAAGTATGAATTCCAAACACAATATTTTGGTCAATATAATTATGATCAATATGATAGACTGAATAAAATGAAAAACGATTCATTACAATATCAAATTTACAAATGCAAAATAAAATAACAAAAACCTAAACTATCACATAGATGAGCTATAATTTAAGTAGTTGCAGAAGGATATAAAGATATGCTCAGAAACTACAATCATACATTCAGGAATAAAGATGTGTGTATGTGTGTGTGTGTGTGTGAGAGAGAGAGAGAGAGAGAGAGAGAGGGTCAGATTAGTAATGGGTAGATGGAACACTTCATATATATATGAAATATTTTATTTTTAGGTAGGTTGGCATATGGATTTTTAAATTAATTGAATTTACCACCTTTCACTATTATTTTCTCTTATATACCACTTTCTTTCTTACTGATCCCAAACTAATTGCATATCTCCTTATATCTTCGGCCTCTCCCATCATAACCTGTGTCTTTCAAAACTCCAGTCTGCTTACATCTGTTTTTTCATACCTGGAACTGAGCATCTGAATAAGTTTGCATCCAATCACTGAGTCACACTACATAGTATTACTTTAAATATATTATTTCAATATTAGGGGACACTAAATCTTTCTGGTTATTTCAAATATATTTCACTTACCAATTCATTTTACTATTCTGAAAAATGATGACATAATGCCTCTTCTTCCCAATCTCAACTGATAATTATGTTTACTATGAGAAAATGAAGGAAATATGAAGGAAGTTCTACATTTCTTGACCACAAAATTTACTTTTCTACTGCCTCTGCTAAAAAGGGTGAATATTTATTACTTTATCCAGTCTAAAATCAATCATTCCATTTATGTACTAGAGTTAAATTAGGCCATTTTCCTTGTATTCATTCTTTTTTAAAAAAGATTTTATTTATTTATTTATTTTTGAGAGAGAGAGAGAGAGAGAGAGAGAGAGAGAGAGAGAGAGGTGGGGGAGAGGCAGAGAGAGGAGGAGACAGAAAATAAATGTGGGACTAGAACTCATAAACGGTGAGATCAAGACCTGAGCCGAAATCAAGAGTTGGATGCTTAACTGACTGAGTCACCCAGGGGCCCTGTAATCATTCTTTACATCTTCTGTATGTTGTCTGTATTCTCTTGTTTCTTAGACTCTCCCGTTAGCATAAAATACAATAAAATGAATCTCATCTTAAACAAAAACAAAAACGAATTTAAAAATTTCCCTTGACAGCACAGGCATCTCCAAGAACTGATTTATTTCTTACTCTGCATTATGGAGATTGCAAGATTGTTATCTATTTTTGCCACCTTCACTTTCTTTTTTCCAGTGCTCTATGGAACAACCCAAAAGAGTTCTCTTCCATTCTCTAAAGAGAATTCCCATTGGTAAGGTCAGTAATGAACTCTACATTACCACATGTCAGCTCCTGTTTCTAATCTAACTTTGCTTAAGCAATGCCTAATTCAGGTGATTGTTCTTTCCGTTCTATATTTAATTTCCTGATTTTTGATGCATCACACCCTCCTGGATTTCCTCTAAACTCAAGGACCATTTCTTGTTAAGTCTTATATGTTATATATTTCTAATTTTCCTACCAATAAATGATGAGTTCTTATAGGTTTTTTTCTCTCCTTTTCTTCCTTTTCAAATACTTATTGTTAAGGTTATTCTTGAGTCACTTGTCTTAATAAACTATGTCTAATCTAATGATCCCCCAAATTTATGTCATCATTCCTGACCTTTCCTCTGAATTTTAGATTCATATCATGGCTAAGATGTTAAGAGACATTACAAATGACCCACCTCTATGAATGAAATCCTAATCCATCTCAAATGTCTACTTCTCCCCTGTGCTGCCCTATTACAGTAAATGGCACAACCATTTAATCAATAGCATTTAATTCTATATTCTTGCTGTCTTCTTGGCTTCTCTATTCTGATCCCAATATAATGCATGAGACAATGCTGTTTCTATTTCCAAAAATTATGTCCCAACTGGAAATGCTGCATTTGAGAGAATAGATTAACTCACTAAGAACTCTCCAGTCAATCTAAGCAACATATAGAGTGGAATAATCACATATTCATCATGTGCTTCAAGAAATGGTGTACTAAAAACTGTACAGCATAACTGATGTTATGCTGTCACTCCCATCTCAAAAAAAATGGTGTTTAGTGGGGCTCCTGGGTGGCTCAGTGGGTTAAGCATCCGACTCTTGATTTCTGCTCAGGTCATGATCTCACAGTCCTGAGATCAAGCCCCTCATCAAGCTCCATGCTAAGCATGGAGCGTGCTTGGGACTTTCTTTCTCCCTCTCTCTCTGCCACTCCCCCTGCTCACACTCTCTTGCTCTACCCCTCAAAAGAAATAAACACTAAAAAAATGGTGGTTAGAATGAGCTACATGAATCAAGCTTAACAAAATGTTTTTAATTTTTGAAAGTGAGTGCTGAGTACACCTGGGTTCAATATACTCTTCTTTCCAGTTATATATACAAATGAAATTTTCTATAACAAAATTACTTATATGTACCATATACATACATTATATACATACAGATGTATATAATGTACATACACACATATTCACAAAGCCATATATATGATACCTGGCTACATTTTAGACCTTCATCCCTACAATCTCCTCCTTACTACCCTGTATCAGGTATATAACTATCTTTTTTGTAGTTCCTCAAATTTACCAATCCCATTGTCATTTGAGTGTTTTACATCGACTGTTCCCTTGCCTGGAATACTTTTCCCCTGATATCCACATGACTCATTATCACACTTTATGTAGTGTTCAAAAGTTTCCTCTCTGAAAAAGCTTTGTATTACCACCCTATCTAAAATACCACTCTGTTTTATTCCATCTTCCCTCTGTGGATCTATCCCATTAAAATGCTGGTTTCATAAGAGCAGAAGACAAACATTGTGTGGTCATCAGTGTATCCTCTGTGCCTTGCACAGTACCTGCTATATAGTAGTTGGGAAATGTTTGCAAATAGAATAAATAAATTAATTTACTTGAATTTCATTTCTTTTTTGACCCAAGGGTTAACAGTGTTTTTGAAATATTCTTGATACTGGTATTTTTCTACCTTTTTTTTAAAAAACAGATTTATAGTTTTATTACATCCAGATCAGAAAAAAAATTATTATTTCTACTTTTGGAACTTTTTTCATTTCCTAATGTATTAACAATTTTTATGATAATTTCATAGACTCTTGATGGCATAATCTCTGTAAAGAGATTATGGTGAGTAATTGCACTATATATATACTTGAAATTAGTCCATTTTATTTTTAATTAGATTTCTTTATTCATATTTTTGAAGTTTCATGTGAGCATTTGCAAATTAAGACCAGTAATTTTTTTCAGTATACCTCTAGTGAAATAATTTGATCTTTATCGTGGTTTATGTCTCTCTCTCTCTCTCTCTCTCTCTCCCTATTTATTTATTTTTGAAAGAGAGAGACAGAGCATGAACAGGGGAGGGACAGAGGGAGGGAGACACAGAATCTGAAGCAGGCTCTAGGTTCCGAGCTGTCAGCACAGGGCCCAATGTGGGGCTCAAACTCATGAACCGCATGATGACCCGAGCTAAAGTCAGATGCTTAACCGACTGAGCCACCCACACGCCCCTATATATTTCATATTTTTATTCATTGTCTTATTTCATCATTCGATACTACGTTTTTGGCAACTGACATTTTACATGTGTGAATATCACCTAATTCTGGCCAGAGAGTAAAGAGAGATCTTGTGCTGTGAGGCCACCATGAAACTATTCCACCTTAGTGAACAGTTAGGAGTAAGAGTAATCTTTTTCTGAGTCTCAGCATTGTCTTGTTCTGATATAGTGCCTGGAGATACTGCAGCTATTTACCAAAGGACAGAGCTGACATAGACAGGGTGACAGGGTAGAAAACACTGTGAAATCTGACTTGATGATAAATATCCTTATTGTTCAAACAAATGAAATGGAGCAGACAGTATCTCATCTGATACAGTACTCTAAAAGATTCTCCAAGAAAAATCCTGGTGATTGTGCACTCCAAGTTTTTAAAATATTTTAAGTGTTTGGCTCTGTTCACTTTATGTTTCAATGACAGTTTGCTTGTGAAAATATTGGTTCACCCTTCTTTACTTGAATACTTCATAGTATATGCTTTCTTTAAAAAGTGCAACATAAGAATTTGGAGAAGCCTCAGGAGAATTAATTTCCTTCTTTTTAGGTTGACTTTTATAACATGGACGTCATATTCTGCCTTTTCTCTATGAGGTGCATTGAATTTACTGGAGTATGTCTTATTGCTTATTATTTTGGGCGGAGGGAGTAGAGAGCAGTTTGCATATTTAGTCTATACACGTTTTTTGTTTTCTTTCTCAAATATTATCCTGTATTCCATCTTTAAATTGTTATCTTTTACTTGTTCAGTTCCCTTCTTTTTGGATCTAAGACTTAAACATATTTGTGTAACACATTATGTGTAAACTATACCTTATATTTCTATAAGAGCATCATTTTCCTCTCTTTTAAAAAATGTCCATCTGTGTATGTCTTTGTGTGTTTGGGTGGAAGATCATTTTAAATTCTTCCTAAACTATGGCTTAGCAATTCAGCTGTTTGCAGTGCTTTCGATTTTTTTTGTTGTTGTTGACAACCACATAGATTCTAAAACATTGACTAAGGACACAAGTATCGACTATGGTTCTTTCTCTTTCTCTCTCTCTCATGGTTAACAATGTGACGATGATTTCTGTGGTTTAATCTTTCCTTATTTCTTTTTAGCTTCCTCATATGATTCACCTCCTGTTTTCTTTTAATCAAAGATGTACAAAGCAGTCACTTGAGGAGCATTACCACTGAAGAATATGTTCTATGCTACAGAGATTCTGACTTTATTATAATTATAATTTGGCCACTGATATTTGTAAAACAAAAATTCCCCCAAAAGTTCTAATGTGCAGCCATTGAGAAATCCTGATCTATTTTAATTTTTTGGTTACTTATACTTTGAGATTAATTTTTAAAATCCACAATTTGCTTGTAATTCACCTATGTTTTCATGTTTACTCAGATTGGATTAAGAAAATTATTTTATACTTTTGATTTCATTATAGTTTATGAATATTATTTCATTTTAATTTCTTTTTTAAATTACTTGAATTTTTTCTTAACTACATTAGCTAAGCGTTGATTTTTCTATTGTTTTATATGAAAAGAGTCAGCTCTTTCATTCATTCAGTCATTTCATCAATTTTGTTTTCTACTTCATTTTTGTATATTTATATACATTCTTCTATTTTCTCTTAAATTAATGCTGTATTCCCTACTTAAATTTTGAACTGGGTAATTATTAAGTTTATTTTCACCATCTTTTTCATAAATATATTTAGTTAATTTCTGGGTATTTCTCTAAACATACTTTAGCTGTACCCCATAGTTTCTGGTAAGTCAGGGCATTAGGATAGTCTGTTCCAAGATTGAAAGTTGATGAAAATAATGATTTGCCCTTTGTTTGATGCTGCTTTCCTTGGGCTCACTCTTCAATCAGCTACAAAGCATGCAAAGTTTTAAATCGGATAAAGATACAAGGATATGAATATGGTGTCATGTTGGCCTTCAAATAGTCTCACAGGGATTCATGTGATAGTTGAGATTCTTGGCAGCTATCCCAGAGTGAAATATCTGCCCAATTAAAAGATTGGTGGGCCTGTTGCCCTTTATATTTGCAGATTTGTAGGAATGTCAAACAAGCTGACATTAAAGTATAGAGAATAATGTTTCTACTGAGTAACCCAGATATACTGGCAATATTATTCTAATATTCTGAAGTAATTCTGGGACAATCCTTCATTATCTTCTTATGGAGTATAAGATCTACATATTTTCTACTTATTCTATTAATATTTTCCAAGCTCAAACATGGCCATCACCTGCATAATAGTAAATGTCTTAATTTAATGTATCACTTAGAAAAAAAACCTTAAGGACTCACATTTTAGACTTTACCTACTTAGCATTGAACTTTGTCATTTAGTAAACTATTCTGACTGAGAAGCAGAGGAAAGAATAGGAGATTTGAAGTAAAAAGATTAGAGTCCAGGTTTCAGATTTATTAATTAAGAAAATTAAAAAAAAAATATTCTAAAGAGCCTAATTCATAGATTTCTCATTTGTAAAAGGGTATAAGTAGAATTTTTTGAGAATTAAATGTGATAATATATGAAATCCAACTTATAGAAAAGAATAGTTACTATAGTTGTTTTCATGATAACAATATTATATGTTGCTAATTTTTAATGTTATAATATTTATCAATATAATAAGGTGAGAAATAATTTTACATTTTTTATTTTGATCAAGAGATTTGATCTATTTGAGCTAATTTCCTCTCATTAAAAAATGTAAGAAATTTAAGAGTAATAAGTAAGAAAATATAGATAATTAAAGGACATATTTGTACATAGTAGATATCTAAACTTCTGGTCATGTTTGGTTTTGTAAGTTTGTTTTAATTATTTAACCAGCTGACTCTTGGTTGGTTTTTTACTTTGGAATGACTGCTGTGACATTTGAAGAAACAGAAGATTAAAATATAGCTATCTCATAGCAATTCTTCATTTATTTATGTGTAATAGTTCTTGTATTTGAGAAGTTTGAACTACATTTGAGAATTATTAATAAGATTGGCATGGTTAATGTCATCCACAGCTGATTTCTATTAGGAAATGACCAGTTAAATTTTCATTTCAAATGGTTAATGGTATGTTCATTTTTTATTCTTTTCAAAAATATTTTCTTTGATTATCTGTGTGTTTGCAAGAGCATTAACAATTTTTATTTGAATTAAATTAGTGTGAAATGTGCAAATGTACTATAATCAGTAGATTCAATTAACTCTTACTGATAATTTAACCTTGTGCAAACACTTTATCACAAAAGATAAGCAAAGTAAGAAATACAGCCTTGCGTTAAACATGAGATTGACTTCACTTGGCAATTTTCACTTCACATTTATTTTACATCCAGCCTCCTACTTCCCATATTGATGACACATCAAACTTAACGAAGTGGGTGGTTAGTGAACTCTACTTGGACTCTCAGATGAAGAACGTGCTCAGTTTGTCTCATTAAGATTGCGTTCTGAATATAACAAGGCTGCTTACGTTTTTTAAAATATCTTAGTGATAAACCAATCCACTGATTATTTTTTTTTTTTCAACGTTTTTATTTTATTTTTTGGGACAGAGAGAGACAGAGCATGAATGGGGGAGGGGCAGAGAGAGAGGGAGACACAGAATCGGAAACAGGCTCCAGGCTCCGAGCCATCAGCCCAGAGCCTGACGCGGGGCTCGAACTCACGGACCGCGAGATCGTGACCTGGCTGAAGTCGGACGCTTAACCGACTGCGCCACCCAGGCGCCCCTGATTATTTTTTTTTAAAGTTCAAGTAATACATTTTTAAATGAACATGTAAAATATCTGACAAAATATTTCAGAGGCCCATAATTTTTACTTACATGATTAAGCTAACCTTAATTTAAGCTAGCTAATTTAGAATACTACTCAACTTTAGTGTAGCTAAAATGCAGAAATTATATTCAAAGTAAGGCTATATTCCCAAAATGGGCCATAAATTGATGAAATTTGGCCTATTATGACTATAATTGGGATGAAAATAATGAGACTTACTTGCTTTTTATTATTTACAGGACATTTAAAATACAGTAGGATACCAAAGAGTTGGAATTTGCTGTAGGTAATTGGCATCAGTAAGGGAGTGAAAAATGTTTCACACAAACACAGGTACAAGTAGCTACTGAAAAGTCTAATGAAGATATAAATAATCTTCATTGGTCTATATTAGTAAACAGCAAAGACATAACTTAGTAGGAATATACTTATATAATATGTATTATTATATTTTATTATATATATTTATTAAAGTTGGTGATAAATGCAGATTGTGTTTTGCTGAATTGTTAATAAATATATAAGTAGAAATGTCTTATAGGCAAATTACAATTTCTGTATTATCCTATAATGAAAGTGTCAGGAGGGGAATGTGGAGTTAAGATTAAATTATATTTTATTTTTGTATTAGAGAGATTTTACATTGATTAACTCTAGATGGACTTAACAGGTGACGGAGTATGGAATTATCCAGCCATTAAGCCCAGCTCATCACAGAGTATTATTAAACATTTGAGAACTTTCCAGTTAAGTACAAAGAAAGAAAGAAAGAAAGAACAACCTTACAGTAGGTAGCACAATTCTCTATTTAGTCCACTATTCTAAACGTTTAGATTTAAAGAAAAGAAACCATAATAAATACTTAACATAGGCCTAAATCATTAAATCATTTTGATGTCTTGATTAACAGGATGAAATTAATTGTTGGCATGTTTCCTTTCATTGTTTTAAATTGTTTTAAATTTTTTTTAAATTTTTGTTAACGTTTATTTATTTTTGGGACAGAGAGAGACAGAGCATGAACGGGGGAGGGGCAGAGAGAGAGGGAGACACAGAATCCGAAGCAGGCTCCAGGCTCTGAGCCATCAGCCCAGAGCCTGATGCAGGGCTCGAACTCACGGATCGCGAGATCGTGACCTGAGCTGAAGTCGGATGCTTAACCGACTGAGCCACCCAGGCGCCCCTGTTTCCTTTCATTTTTTATGACCAACATGAGATACATATATAGCCACACATGAACACACAAACACACATCACAAGTTGATGAAATGAAAACAACACAAATTTGGGGAGGAAGAAAAATTTTGTATACTGAATGGACATCTAATTACATCTTATAAAACTCATATGAAAGTAGAAAGTGCAAGTTAATATTATGCTTGATACAACTTTCCAAAACTGAAATTAAAATTCTGGTTTTGACATTTAATTACAACACCTATAGTGCATGAGTTTTGCATTATTTTCCACACTCATCCAGTTTACTGTGTCTTTGCTCCTTGCCATTATGACCTGCCTAATTTACAATTCAAGCAACTACCAAAACGTTCCAGAATGTGCAACTGATGTCACTTTTACTGAGCTTGTCAGTCTGCAAAACATAGGTACTGTGATGTCACCTCAAAACAATTCCAGATATCCAATCATACAACTGAGGCTAGACTATGACAGCTTTATTTGGTTGTGAGTGTAAAATCCAATTTTCCATTGTTTGAATGAAAAGTGAGTACTGATACAGCTGCACCAAAAAACAATAAGAGACCTAGGAATAAACCTAACCAAAGAGGTGAAATACCTGTACTCTGAAAACTCTACAACAATGATGAAAGAAGATGAAGATGATACAAAGAAATACACATTCCATGGTCATGGATTGGACAAATATTGTTAAAATGTCTATACTACCCAAATCAGTCTACACATGTAATGCAATACCTATCAAATTACCAACAGCATTTTTCACAGAACTAGAACAAACAATTCTAAAATTTGTATGAAACTACAAATAGCTAAAGCAATCTTGAAAAGAAAAAGTTAAGCTGGAGGCATCATAATTCTGGAGTTCAAATTATATTATAAAGCTGTAGTAATTAAAACAGTATGGCCCTGGGGCGCCTGGGTGGCGCAGTCAGTTAAGCGTCCGACTTCAGCCAGGTCACGATCTCGCGGTCCGGTCCGTGAGTTCGAGCCCCGCGTCAGGCTCTGGGCTGATGGCTCGGAGCCTGGAGCCTGTTTCCGATTCTGTGTCTCCCTTTCTCTCTGCCCCTCCCCCGTTCATGCTCTGTCTCTCTCTGTCCCAAAAACAAAAATAAAAAACGTTGAAAAAAAAAAAACAACAGTATGGCCCTGACACAAAAATAGACACATAGATCAATGTAACAGAATAGAAAATCCATAAATAAACTCACAACTCTATGGTCAATTAATCTTTACAAGGCAGGAAAGAATATCCCATGGGAAAAAGACAGTCTCTTCAACAAATGATGTTGGGAAACTGGACAGCTACAGGCAAAAGAAAGAAACTGGACCCCTTTATCACACCACACACAAACATAAATTCAAGATAGAGTATGGACCTAAATGCGAGTTCCAACACCAAAAAGATTCTAAAAGAGAACACAGGCAGTAACCTCTTTGACATCAAAAATAGCAACTTCTTTCTAGATATGTCTCCTAAGACAAGGGAAACAAAAGCAAAACTATTGGGACTACGTCAAAACAAAACTTCTTCACAATCAATAAAACTAAAAGGCAATCTACAGGGGCTCCTGGGTGGCTCAGTCAGTTAAGCATCCAACTTTGGCTCAGGTCATGATCTTTCAGTTCATGGGTTTGAACCTGGCATCAGGCTCTGTGCTGACAGTGCAGAGCCTGCCTGGGATTTTCTATCTTGCTCTCTCTGACCCTCCCCCACTCATGCTTTCTCTGTCTCTCTCTCAAAATACATAAACTTTTATTAAAAAGGCAATCTACAAAATGGGAGAAGATCTTTGCAAATGACATATCCAATAAAGGGATAGTATCCAAAATATATGAAGAATTTATACAACACCAAAAGAACAAATAATTCAATTAAAATTGGTCAGAAGCCCTCCCCCATTCATGCTCTGTCTCTCTCTGTCTGAAAAATAAATAAACGTTAAAAAAATTAAAAAAAAAATAATAAAATTGGTCAGAACTTGAACAGACATTTCTCCAAAAAAGGCATCTAGATGGCTAACAGACACAGGAAGAGATATTCAGCATCACTTATCATCAGGGAAATGCAAATCAAAAGTACAGTAAGATATTACCTCACACCTGTCAGAATGGTAAAATCAATAACACAAGGAACAACAGGTGTTGGTGAGGATGTGGAGTATAAGAAACCCTCTTGTACAGTTGGCAGAAATGCAAACTGGTGCAGCCATTGTGTGAAACAGCATGGGAATTCCTCAAAAAAATGAAAATAGAACTACCATATGATTCAGGAATTCCACTAGTAGGTACATACCCAAAGAATACAAGAACACTAATTCAAGGGATATATTCACCCCTATTTTCATTATTATTATTTACAGTAGCCAAATTATGGAAGCAGCTCAAGTGTCCATCTATTGATGAGTGGATAAAGATGTGGGGGGGTGTTTGTGTGAATATGTGTATGTGTATGTATATGTATATATATGTATAAATGTGTTATAAATATTATGTATGTATATATGTGAATATTATTCAGCTATAGAAAAGAAAGAAATCTTTCCATTTGCAATGACATAAATGGAGCTAGTGAGTATAATGCTAAGTGAAATAAGTCAGTCAGAGAAAGACAAATACCGTATGATTTCACTTATGTGCAATTTAAGAAACCAAAAAACTCAGCGAGGGGAGGGGGGAGAGAGAGACAAGTCAGGAAACAGACTCTTAATTTTAGAGGACAAACTGAAGGTTACCAGAGGGGAGGTGGGTGAGGGCATGGATTAGATAGGTGATGGCGATTAAGGAGTGCACTTGTGATGAACACTGTCTGATGTATGGAATTGTGGAATAATTATACTGTATACCTGAAACTGATGTAACACTGTATATTAACTAACTGGAATTAAAATAAAAGCTTTAAAAAAAGAATAGTGATTAATACACTTGTAGAGTGATGAGTCATCTAAAGAAGGGATGACATATTCTAACATACTGGTAGGGGAAACACTGTCATAAATGCTCTGTTTCTATTTACCTTTTATCATGAAATCAAAGCAAATAGGCTGAATTTTTGTGTGTGAAATCATCATTAACATGGACCATGGGCAGCTTGCTTGTTTTCTCTACAATACTAAAGTGAAAATAGAGATATGTTCATATTTATTTATTCGTATACTGGGTGAACATCTGTTAAGGTAATGGTAACAGTTCTGTTTGCAAATTATGCAAACCATTTTCTGATGTTCAAATTAGTTTATTTTTGGCAGTGTCATCCTGAAATTAAGCGACATGGAGCTGTTCCAGCTTTTGGTTAAATCCTACAGGAACTGTAGGATGCATCTAAAAGTAAGAGTTTGGACCTTAATTGGGTGGTGTGGGTGATGTGGTTTCATAGGAAATCAATTACTAATCTCTATTTCACCCTGTGTAATACCTACGTTTATTGGAATTGTTTTCAAGATTTTTAAAAAGTGTTCTTTGTTTGTTTTTAATGCAGGACAATAAAAGATTTATGTCCTGAAAACTGAAGTTTGCAAAATGTCCGCAAGGGCAAAGAATGTGCTGAATTTATTTTTGACAAGAAAAATGGTTTAATATTCTTAACATACCTTTCTCACAAATCCCTTTATACAGAATGCATCAATCCATGAATGTCACTTTTGTCACAGACATCATTGGTATTCCTTCTAGTAGCTCGATTACTATATAGGCACTAAAGTAGGTTCTGTGATAGCCTACAAGAACAGGAGAACTGAAAGCTTTCCTATATTCATTTCCTTAGCTCATCCCAGAGTTATTGCTTTTCTGAGTATTTACCATCAAATAATTCTTGACAATGTTATAAAATGAACCAATAAGAACTGCACTCTTTCAAGGAAAAATTTAGGACCACACTTGTGAGAAAAAGTTTAGAAAAATGTATGTGAAAGGTACCAATGCCAACAAAAAAAAGTTTAAGTTTCTACTATATCAGTTTGTAGGTTTTATCTTGAACTAATACATTTTTTAAATGAGTACAGATAAAATGATTCTGGTTATGCAACGGATATTATTTTTATTTGTTTGTTTCCAGTTTTTATTTAAATTCTAGTTAATTAACATATAGTGCAATTTTGGTGTCCGGAGTAGTATTTAGTGACTCATAACTTACATATAACATCCAGTGTTCCTTGAACAAGTGTCCTCCTTAATACCCATCACCCATTTAGCTCATCACCCACCCACCTCCCTCAATCAGCCCTCAGCTTGTTCTCTATAGTTAAAAGTCTCCAGAGGGCACATGGATGGTTCAGTCACTTAAGCATCAGACTTTGGCTCAGGTCATGATCTTGGGCTCCATAAGATCAAGCACCCTGTCAGGCTCTGTGCTGACAGCTTGGAGCCTGGGTCCTGCTTCAGATTCTGTATCTTCCTCTCTCTTTGCCCTTCCCTGCTCTCTCTCGCTCTCTCAAAAATAAACAAACATTAAAAAAAAGAGTCTCTTATGGTTGTCTCCTCTTTTTTTCCCTTTCCCCTATATTCATCTGTTTCTTAAATGTCTTAAATTCCATGAGTGAAATTATATGATATTTTTCTTTCTCTGACTGACTTGTTTCACTTACCACAATACACCCTAGCTCCATCCATGTCATTGCAAATGGCAAGATTTAATTCTTTTTGATGGCTGATTAATATTTTATTATATATGTATTATATGTTATATATATATATAAACATACACCACATTTTGTTTATCCACTCATCAGTCAATAGACATTTGGGCTCTTTCCATAATTTGGCTATTTTCGATAATGCTGCAATAAATATTGGTGTGCATGTGTCCAAAAGTAAATTATTTTTAAAAGTCAGCTTGTAATTGGGCATCTGGGTGGCTCAGTCAAGTGTCCAACTCTTGATTTCAGCTCAGGTCATGATCTCATGGTCCGTGGATACAAACCCCATGGGATGGTCTCTCCCTCTCTTTCTCTGTCCCTATCCTGCTCACGCTCTCTCTCTCTCTCTCTCTCTCTCAAAAATAAATAAATAACATTTTTAAAAAGTCAGTTTGTCTTCTTCCCAAATGAGTTCTTTCTCACAACTAACTATATTGCCATACAATTTGATGGAATAATGAGCCTATTTAATATTTGCTATTACAAAATAAGATACACGTGACCATCATTTTTTTTACCTTTATTTTTTTCATTTTATTTTTTGACCCCTTTTATGCATTTTTCCCAACCCTCATTCTGGCAACTAACAATCTATTCTCTGTATCAGTAAGCTTGGGGTTTTGTTTGTTTTGTTTTTATTTTAAACAATTTTTAAATATATTATTTTGTTTTAATATGTTTTAGATTCTGTATTCATACAGCATTTGTTTTTCTCTCTGGCTTATTTCATATAGCATAATGCTCTCAAGGTCCATCAATGTTGCAAATGGCAAGATTTCATTCTTTTTGTGACTGAATAATATCCAGTGTGTGTGTGTGTGTGTGTGTGTGTGTAGACACATCACATTTTTTATCCACTCATCCATTGATTGACACTTTGGTTGTTTTCATATCTTGGCTATTGTAAATAATGCTGCAGTGAAAATGGAAGTGCATATAGCTTTTTGAGTTCGTGTTTTTGTTTTCTTGGATAAATCCCCATAAGTGGAATTGGCAAATTAGATTGCAGTTTTATTTTTCATTTCCTGAGGTCATACTGTTTTCCATAGAAGGTATACCAATTTACATTTACACCAGCCATGCATAAGGATTCCCTTTTCTCCACATCCTCACCAGCACTTAATTCCCCTCTTTGTTAATAGCCATTCTATTAGGTATGAGCTGGTATCTCCTTGTGGCTTTGATTTGCATTTACCTGATGATTAGTTATGTTGAGCATCTCTTCATATACTTGTTGGTCATCTGTACATCTTCTTTGGAAAAACTGTGTGTTCAGTTCATATTGTTAGGGGGGTTATTTTGCTATTGGGTTGTATGAGTTCTTTATATATTTGGGGTATTAACCCCTTACTAGATATGTGATTTGCAAAAATCAGTAGGTTACCTTTTCATTTTGTTGATGGTTTTCTTTAGTATGCAAAAGCTTTTTAGTCTGATGTAGTCCCATTTATTTATTTTTCCTTTTGTTGCTTTTGCATTTATGTCAGATTAAAAAAATTATCACCAAGACCTATGTCAAGTTGCTTACCATCTATGTTTTCTTCTAGGAGTGTTACGGTTTCAGATCTTTATTCAAATATTTAATTCATAAGTTAATTTTTGTGTTTGGTATATATAGTGATCCAGTTTTGCTCATTTTGTGTACTTGTCTAGTTTTTCCAACACCATTTATTGGAGAACCTGTTTTTTCCTAATGTATATTGTTTTCTCCTTTGTCATAAATTAAAATAATTGATCGTGTAAGTATGGGTTTCTTTATAGTCTGTCTAGTCTGTTCCATTAATCTATGTGTCAGTTTTTATGCCATACCATACTGTTTTAATTACTGTAATTTGTAATATAGTTTGAAATCAGGAAGCATGAAACCTCCAGCTTTGTTCTTATTTCCCAAGATTGCTTTATTTTGAGCTCTGTGGGGTTCCCTACAAATTGTATTATTTATTTATTTATTTGAAAACTGCTATCAGAATTTTGATAAGGATTGAACTGAATCTGTAGATTGCTTTGGGTGGTATAAACATTTCAACAATATTGATTCTTCCAATCCGTGAGCACATATCTTTTCATCTATTTATGTCTTTTTCAATCTCTTTCATTAATATAGTTTTTAATGTACAGGTCCTGCACTCACTTGGTTAAATTTATTCCTAGGTAATTTAATCTTTTCATGCAATTGAAAATGGCATTTTTTTCTTAATTTCTCTTTCTGGTAGTTTGTTATTAGTTCATAGAAACACAACAGACTTGTGTATTGATTTTGTATCTTACACTCTTAATTTATTCTGTTTATTGATGGAGTGCTTTGGGTTTTCTACATACAAAATCATGTCATCTGCAGGTAATGACAGTTATTTCTTCCTTTCCAATTTGAATGGCTGAGCATTACTTTTTGTTACCATTCTTGCAAGATACAATTCTTATCTGAATCAGAATATGCTGTTATTTGTGGTTATATATTGGTATAAGTAATTGTAAGATAAACATATTCATTTCCTAGGACTGCCATAACAAATTACAACCAACTGGTAGCTTAAAACAACAATGTGTTCTTTCACCATTCTGGGGGATAGAGTCTAAACTCAAGTTGTGGACATGGATCTGCAACCTTGGAGACTCTGGATAAAATTCCCCTCATACTAGCTCCCAATGCCAGCTGTCAATCCCGGTGTTCCTTGGCTTGCAACTGCCTCATTCCAATCTCTGTCTCTTTTGAGCATCATGTTATTCTAGGTGTCTCTGTGTCTAAATTTCCTTTTACTCTTAAGGACAGAAGTCACATTGGGTTTTAAAACCTACCCTAATGACATCATCTTAACATGATTATATCTATAAAGACCTTATTTCCCAACAGGGTCAAATTCACCAGTACTGGGGGCTATAACCTCTAAATATTTGTTTTTAGGGCACAATTCAACCCATAACAATAAGTTTCATGATAGGCCAATGCTGTGTGATGACAGCCATTCAGGTTGCATATGTAGCAATCTGATCAGAGATATATGTTAGCAGGCAGAATTTTCTAGCAACTCAGCTGAGGGTCATAAATAATAATTTCAAACTTTGTGTGAGAGAAAGACAAGATAGATGCAGGCTCCCAATCTTACTGGGGCTCTATTGAAACATGGATCCTGTAACATGGATAAAAAGAATGTGCTTTCTAGGTGAGATTAAAAATTCAAGGATTAGACTGCCAGCAATAATCAAGGATCTAGCTTAACATAATTTAAGGGGTGCATTGGTTGCACAGTCTGATGTGCATCAGTCTCTTGATTTTGGCTCAGGTCATGATCCCAGGGTTGTGGAAATAAGGCCCGCATTGGGTTCCACACTGAGCTTGGCACCTGCTTCAGATTCTCCATCTATCTCCCTCTGACTCTCCTCCTTGCACTCTCTCTCTCTAAAAACAAACAAACAAATAAGCATAATTTAAGAACAGAATTTCTGGGGCACCTGGGTGGCTGAGTCAGTTAAGCGTCCATCTCTTGATTTTGGCTTAGATCATGATCCCAGGGGTTTGGGGATCAGCCCCATGTTGGCTTCCATGGGGATTCCTTTTCTTCTCTCTCTCTCTCTCTCTGCCCCCTCCCCCCTGCATGCCTGTTCTCTCTCCAAAATAAATAAATAAACTTTAAAAAATAAGTAAATAAAAGTTTTTAAAAAAAGAACAGAATTTCTTCTGCATGATATTAGGATAGGTAAGACACTAAAAGAAGTGTGATCTGAAGTTTGGGAATCAGATGGAATTTCAGAGGGGAGAGGAGAACTGCAAGTTAGAAACTGGGTATTAAAAAGCACACACCAAGTGTGCGTGGGTGGCTCAACAGGTTAAGCATCTGCCCTCCGCTCAGGTCATTATCTGATGGTTTGTGAGTTTGAGCCCCGTGTCGGGCTCTGTGCGGACCACTCAGAACCTAGAGCCTGCTTTGGATTCTGTGTCTCCCTCTCTCTCTGCCCCTTCCCTGCCCACTATCTCTCTCTCTCTCTCTCAAAAATAAATAAGCATTTAAAAAAAGCACACACCAGTATATTTTCTAGCATTATTATTTATTTATTATTATATCTGACTTAGTCATGTAGGTCTTAAATCCTAAAATTTCAACAGATTGCCTTATTTTTATAATATTTTATGTTGAAATCTTTAAAGGTAAATTAATCATCAATAATAATACACAGTTGTTTATAAAAATAAGAAAACTAACCATTTACAACAGGAGTGCTCTCTGACAAGTTCAGCATTTTATTTCTGATCAAATAATATTTAGGTTAACTCCACTGCACATTTCTTCTATTTTCTCTAATTGGGCAGAAGTCTCTGCTATGTCATTAGGTACTTAACTACATGGTTAAATTAAAAGAGTGTGAAGTAAAGCCTCACCCATTTCTACAAATTCAGTTTTTAATTACATTAACTTATTAATTGCATTTGCCCATCACATATGTAATATGTTAGTTCACATTTACAATTTTGCATTATGCATATAATGGGCTTTTATAAGAATATTTTCTTTTTAGTTGTGAGAATAAAATAATTGGAATTAATCGTTATTAAAATTCATGAGTACTCATCTGATAACTAGTAATGAATATTAAAAGTATTTAGCCAAGCAATTTAAAAAGATATTCTATCTATTTTGACTTTGTTAGTGCTCATAACAACCGTATGGATTAGCTAATATTAACCTCCTCATTTTTAAGATGAGAGAATAGATGTTTATGTTTCTAAACGCCTTAGAAGAGGTGTGTCCTCACACCTTAGAGTAAAACACCAATATTGTTTGAGGATGTTTTAAGGCACAGTGAAGGTTACAAAAGAAGTAGCTTTGGATAAATGCCTAGTAGTGCAATTGCTGGGTCATGGGGTAGTTCTATTTTTAGTTTTTTGAGGAACGTACATACTGTTTTCCAGAGTGGCTGCACCAGTTTTCATTCCCACCAGCAATGCAAAAGAGATCCTCTTTCTCCGCATCCTCGCCAACATCTGTTGTTGCCTGAGTTGTTAATGTTAGCCACTCGTATGAGGACTTTAAGAGACAAAACAGATCAACATAAGAGAAGAGAAACAAAAATAATATAAAAACAGGGAGGGGGACAAAACATAAGAGACTCTTAAATATGGAGAACAAACTGAGGGTTACTGGAGGGGTTATGGGAGGGGGGATGGGCTAAAAGGGTAAGGGGCTCTAAGGAATCTAGTCCTGAAATCATTGTTGCACTATATGCTAACTAATTTGGATGTAAATTTTAAAATATTAAATTAAAAAAAAAAGTAGCTTTGAAGGAAATCCAAGTTTATTGAAAGTCAAGATGGATATAAGACCATTTGTGTAGACACTAAGAGTGTGGCCAGATTTATTCATGATAGAATGGTGGCCCCATTTTCCACCATGTTGCAGGTTCTGGGAATGTTAGCAGCTAAGTGATGAATTCAGGGTTCAGTATTATAGAGCACTATGAGACAGAGCAGAACAGGAAAAAATATAGCCTCTAATAGCCCGCCTTTTTAGTAGAAACAAAGACAACATGTATGTAGGATTATATCTAACTGGTGACCTATCTACCCTAAGTTTCCAAATATGCTGTGACAAGTGTTAAATACTGAAGCATCTTTTATGCCTTTGAATTTTAAATATTCACATCATTTTCCCTTACTCTAGCCTAGTTTCTTAAAGTTTTGAAAAACATGTATACGTGTGTGCATATCTGTGCCAGTCAGTTTATATCATTCTAAAGAATTTTCATTCCTTCCTGTGTCGGAACTTATAGAGTGAGTAATATATCATCTTTATAAATTTGATGGTCACAAAAATAATTAAAAATCCCAGGAAATAATTTAAAAAGGGAGTGATGGGCAAAGATTTTCTCTACAAACTTGAAGTGTTTCTCTAATTTTTTTTAAATGCTTATTTATTTTTGAGAGAGAGAGAGAGAGAGAGAGAGAACAAGACAGGGGCAGAGAGAGAGGGAGACACAGGATCTTAAGGGCACTCTGCACTGACAGCAGAAAGCCGGATGTGGGGCTCGAACCCAGGAAACTTTAGACCATGACTGGAGCCGAAGGCAGAGGCTTAACCAACTAAGCTACCCAGGCACCCCCAAATTTGAAGTGTTTTTAAAGCTATTTCATTAAAGTCATCTTCTCCCTTATATATCATACATAGGTTTACAAATGCCTATGAAAGAAAATAAATTATGCTATCTTAATAATGTACTTGTGCATTAAGTTTCATTTTGATTCATAAAGATAGCAAGATGTTAATTATTATTTTTACATTTCATTCTGGTTGTATCTAATTTTTAAACAAACTTGGTGAATCCTGCCATATGTTATTCCTACATGAGGTCTCCTTTTGACAGGTCTTGCTGTTTGTAGAGAAGGTGAATTTATTGAATATTAGCCAAAATGAAATATGCTGCAAAGTATGAAGTGCAAACATTACAGTTCTTTTAAAAATATTTTTCTAAAAACATTTGGATTAAAAACTTTTATTATTTATGGCATTATTTCTTTCTTTCTCTAATTTGAATAGTTTGACGTCAACGAAAGCTAAATATTTGGAGAATATTATCCTTACCCATTCCTGTACTTTGTCAGTATTGACAGCAAAGTTACAGCTACTTTCAAAAAATACCCCAAAGCAACATTTGAAGGAAAAAAGCCATAATTTTGCCTTATGATATGAGGGTAGAATATGACACTCATAAAATGTAATCCTCTAAGTCAGTTGGGATCAGTCAAGAGAAGAGATACCAATATATATAAATGTATTTTTAAATAAGAAAAGTTTTCAAGGGACTAAGATTTTACACATTTGTGGGAGAAGCTTAGATAATAAAGACACCAAAAGGGAGGAATTAGAGAAAAACCCTCTGGAGCAGAGATTTCTGGAAGCCAGCCGTGTCTGGATTTTGCATGGGCCTGAAGAGAGGCCTATGTAAGTCTGTTGTCCCTTGTCACGGATGTTTCTATGAATTTGCATCCAAACATCTGAAGGCAGCCCAGGCTTGCAGTTGGTTAGCAGTGACCAAGTTTGGAAAGAGCTCAATGCACAGCAGGAAAGGAGAGGACAAAGGAACCTGCTGGATGTCCTCCTTCAAGGGCTCTAACCACAGTGACCTTCAGAAAGTAACACCTACACCTACAACTCAACTTCCTCCTCCAAAGTTTTCTGAATTATTTTTCTTTGGAGTCCTATAGGCAAAGGTGTTCTCTGAAATGTAGTGTTATCATTTCAGATTCTTTTATTTATTTTTTTTAAGGATGATGGTGATGATGATGATGACGATATGATTGTTTCTGCCATTGTATAACTCCATTAAAAGAGAAAATAACATGAATTAACATAAACACTGTGAAGCACTAAAATATATATTAATTTTACACTGCCTGGTTGCAATATATTATTCTGTTTCAGTATTTGAAGAAGCTCAAGTATCAGACAAGTGTTTTGGATTTTGAACATATCAATTAGGTGTTTTCAGTTTTATTCTTTAACTTATTGCTATTTCTTCCAGTTTCCATGAAATGCATTTGATAATTTATAGGCAGTGTCACTCCTCTTCTCTTCAGAATTGGGGAAATCAGAAACAGAACTATTCATTTCATTATGGGTGAGAACTATTCATTTCATTTATCCAAAAATCAACGTGAATCATTCTTAGGGAAGTATTAGAGCTGTATATAAATACACCTAGCTATGATCCCCATTTCCTGTAGATATTACAGAGAAGAAAATACATACACAGTGCTCACAAATACATTCCTAATAAAATGACAGTAGACAAAATTATTACATGAATTGGAAGATGAACAGTTTAGAAAAATGACCACATAATTTAGTGAAACTATGCTATTAAGTTACCATTAATTTTTGAGTTGCTGCCTTTCAGTCTTTCTTTTGTTTTGTGTTTTTTAACATGTGGTAAATATAAAGCATCAGTTTTTCTGTATATATAGAAAAAAAAATATATATATATATATATTTTCTGTAAATATAAAGCATTCAGTTTCAAGGGAGAAGACAGTTCCTCCCTTAACTTATTTTAAAGCAGTTTCCAGATTCAATTGGAATTTTCTAACAGCTTATTTATTAATATATTATAAATATTTACCCAATATTCTTGTATTTTTAGTTAAGCCTGTGCAAGAACTTTCTCTCCTGTGCATAAATTGTTTTTATTTTTTTTAAGTTTATTTATTTATTTTTAGAGAGAGAGGAGGGAACAGCAGAGAGAGGGAGAGAATCCCACGTAGGCTCTATGCTGTCAGCACAGAGCCCAACACGGGGTTGGAACCCATAAAAAGTGAGATCATGACCCGAACCAAAACCAAGAGTCAGAGGCGTAGCCAAGTGGGCCGCCCAGAAGCCCCTTCATTTTAGTTTGTTACAGCATATTTCAACAATTTAGCCATACTTAGCCTTCAACATACCTATGTGGTCTATAACCAAATGTATAGCATTTCAAACTTCTTTACCCAGACTTCCTTTTTTCTCACATTACACTGTATATTAGCTCATCATGGATAACCCAATAATATCAAAGACAGTTTCTATTTGAACTAATTAACTCATTTTAAAAAAGACAAAATAATGACTTTATAATAGTAACTATATAGGGCCCAGAATAATAGTTATGATAATGCTAAATGTTACCTACCAATAGAAAGTTATGTTTTTTCCAACAAAATAGAATACTAGATTTTTATTATTTTCTGTTGTAAACTCTAAAACAGTGCTTCTGATAAAAAGCCAGCATTCCTATGATTGGTGATTCATCAAGAATCATAAATTCAAGGGGCACCTGTCTGACTCAGTCATTTAAGCATCCGAGTTTGGCTCAGGTCATGATCTCTCAGTTCAGGAGTTCGAGCCCCACGTTGGGCCCTGTGCTGACAGCTCAGAGCCTGCAACCTGCTTCAGATTCTGTGTCTCCATCTCTCTTAGTCCCTCCCCCACTTGTGCTCTGTCTCTGTCTCTCTCAAAAATAAATAAACATTTAATTTTTTAAAAAAAAATCATAAATTCATCCATTATGCATTGTAATTCACAAAGCACTAGACCCTTCTAATTTGTGGCTTGGCCATCCCAAGATGGCTTTACTCATCTATTCCTATACAAAAATAAAAAGAGCATAGAGGTTTAGATGTGATGTGTTTTAAAAAGTCTTTCATCACATTGGATTTAAAACAGTCATGTGGCCATGACTGTTTACCAGGAGCCTGGAAAACTCAGTTTGACTGTAAGACTAGCCAGTCTCTTTCAAGCAAAGTAAGTTATTGGAAAATTTTATTGAGACTTATTTTAGGGAAATATTTTGCCTCAGAAAAAAGAATCAATTGGGAGTAAGAGTATTTCAGCATTTGCTACAACGTATGTCTTTTTCTCACTCTTATATGTCACGTGCTTCCTGGTTGACTTATGATACTGTGGAAATATTCAAGGTCTAAGAGCTGTGTACTCTTTACCCTATTTCCTGGAATGGTACATCTTGCAGAGTATAGTTCAATATCACAACCATGATATTGACATTGACACAATAAAGATAATAAACTAAGGAGATATATTTTGTTTGAATTATCAGAATGGCAGGAAATTGTGATAGGAGACCAAGGGGGTGAATCATGAAATCCCTGTATAAATTCTCCTTAAAATGATAACTGACTACAATACTTACCTGCACAGGAGTAAGTGGACACTCCAAGGAACACAAATAAAACCAAGAAATGTGATATTTAAAAGCTGAGTAAATATTTCAGGAGCTCCTTAGTGCTACAGAAGTCAAGTTTTTTTAATAAATTAGAATATCTAGATGTGTCAACTAAATGCAATATGTGATCCTGTTAAGAGACAAAGAGAATAAAATGAGAAAATCTAGAATATTTTTTGTTGACATTCAAGAAATTATGAAGGAATGACTGGGGTAGAAAAATATTTACAAATATAATGACTGGGAATTTTCTGATGTTAATGATACAGCTAAAATCAGGAAGCTCATGAACTACAGGAATATAAATAAAATCATATTGAGGAACATAATAATAAAACTTTAAAATATCAAAGTAAAGATCAAACTCTTGAGGCAGCCAAAGAAAAAGGGGAGGTTACCTTCTAAGAGAGACAACAGATGAAAAAAATATGTCTCAGAAAATGCAGAACAAAAGACAATGGGATATTATTTTCAAAGACCTTAAAGAAAATCCATGCCGATTTATAATTTTGTGTCCCTGGGGCGCTTGGGTGGCTCAGTCGGTTAGGCGTCCGACTTCAGCTCAGGTCAAGATCTCACACTCCATGAGTTTGAGCCCCGCATGGGGCTCTGTGCTGTTAGCTCAGAGCCTGGAGCCTCCTTTGGATTCTGTGTCTCCCCCTCTCTCTGCCTCTCCCCTGCTCATGCTCTGTCTCTCTCTGTCTCAAAAATAAATAAATAAATAAATAAAACATTAAAAAAATTATAATTTTGTGTCCCTAGATAGCATCTTTTAAGAATGAAACATACTGAAAGAATTTTACCAGAATAGTGCTAGAACTGCAAAATATAAAAAAATTCTTCAGAAAAATAGAAAATAAACTCAAAAGGAAACTCACTTTGGATGAAGGAATTAAGAGAAATAGACTAAATACGAGGGTAAATCTAAATAAATACTGAGATATAAAACACTGGTATCTTAGGGGATTTAAAATACTTAGCAACACTAGTATGCAAGTCAGATAAGTAGAAGGTAGTTAAAATGTTAGAAAGTCTTCGCAATTTTACTGGTAGGTGAAGAATACTAGTTTCCATTATGAACATAAACTTTAAAAATAATGAAAAGGGTTTAGGTGCACCTGGGTGGTTCCATCAGTTAAGCATTCGACTCGATTTTGGTTCAGGTCATGATCTCACTGTTTGTGAGATCAAGCCCTCCTTCTGGCTTTGTGCCCACAGCATGGAGCCTGGTTGGGATTCTCTCTCTCCCTCTTTCTCTGCTCCTTCCCTGCTCGTGCACATGTGCACTTGCTCTCTCTCTCTCTCTTTTAATAAATAAACATTAAAAAAATAAATTAAGGGGCACCTGGGTGGCTCAGTCGGTTGAGCAACTGACTCGATTTCAGCTGAGTTCATGATCTCACAGTTTCTTCAGTTGGAGTCCCATGTCAGGCTCTGTGCCAGACATGGAGTTTGCTTGGGATTCTCTCTCTTTCCCTTTCTTTGCCTCTCCCCTGCTCTCTCACTCTCTCTCGCTCTCTCTTCCTCAAAAATAAATAAGTTAACTTTAAAAAATGTAAAAAAAAAATTAAAAAATAAAAAATGTATAACCAACAAACCAATAGACAGGAAAAATTGAGCCATACAAAACATTCAGTACAGATTAAATGAAAGAATGAAAGGGAGAAAGTAGACGCACACGTATATGGTCAATGTATTTCAATAGAAATTCTAAGGGAAATTTATTAGGGAAAAGAAATTACTTTCAATAAATAGCACTAGAAATTTTCTAAATGGGTGCCTACAAGAAGAAAATATATTCATCAGTGTCAAAATTATTCGTATGTTAAATACGGTTTGATTAACAAATTGCTCTTTTTGTTTCCATTTAATTGTATTCACTCTTGAAACACAGGGAGTATTTCCATTACAGATGAAGGGTAGGAAAAAAAATTTAGCTCCAAATTATGAACCATTGTTTTTTCCTTGCTCATAGAACATGATGTGGAAATGAAGGTGAGAACAAGGAGACATGTATTAGTTAAGTCCAAAGAGACAACATCTTCTAAGCAGTTTTCTCATGAAAATGTTGCAGATATATTTGTAATGGCAATATAGTTTTTAATTTCTAAATGACAATAAATTTATTCCTTAGGTTATTTCTGTTATTTCTTAAAGTAGCATATTAAATATGACAAATATAAACTTAAATATACATAAGTACACATTTCAATTTATTTACTTTAATACTTACTACATATGACTATATTTCCCAAAGGAATTTCTACTTCTAATATCATTTCCTCATCCATCTTTTCAAGATTAATCAATTACCTAAAATTATAATTAACATTTTCCTACTGTATCTTGTTGCACATAACAGCAAATAATATATTTTTATCAACTTTAGTATATTCTATATTTGCCATTTCCTCCAAAGAAATTATTTTTAATGGAATTAAATCCAAAAAATACATATGGATGTGCATTCATACATGGACTATACAGATAAATGTAAATTCACAAGCATGTTGAATTTTAGTAAAATGATAATGAGGGAAACCATTTCAGGAAAATTGGCTTCAGGAAGTTTAAAGACATAAACCTTACTACTTCCAAATTCTTACAGCAATTTGAACTACTTATGAAATATTTCTAACAATTAAGCTGATCACTTTAGGTAAATGTATAATCTTTAAATTGTATTATCTATTTATAAGATAAATTATTACTAAAAATAATAAAATATAATAATATTATTTCTGTACTATTAATACATGCCAATCGCTTTGCTAAACATTTTAAATAAATTATCCCTATTAATTTTCATAACCACATTTCATAGGATAGCACAGTTACTATATTTCTTTTTCAAATAACAAGACAGAAATAAAGCGACCTGCTCTTATTATTCAGTTAATAATATAAATTAAAATTCAAAACTAGTCTCTGCTATGTTGAAATCTGGCTCCTCTATATTCTCTATGATATATTGTTAAAAATCCTCCAAATATCTTACTTTTGTGGTTAGGTCAACATACAGCCACGCGAGTTTGCAATATTTTGTAAAGTGTTTCTTTGAAAAATTTTATTTTTCAACTTTTGAAAAATTAAGTGTCAATCCAAACTTTCCAAATGATTAGATCTTTATATTAATGGAATCATTAATGGAATCTGTTTAATGAGATGTGCTTTACTGATATCAGCAAATAGAGGAAAGCGTTAATGAAGTTCCTCTACTTTGATCGTCAAAGATAATGACCATAACGCCAACATACTCTGTATTGAGTAGAACAACAATAGTGACATACTAGTAATAGCCTTAATACTGGATTAAGTTAAATAAGACATTGAAAATCACCAACTTTTTACAAATACGGTGTGGTTTCACTCATATGTGGAATTTAAGAAACAAAATTAATGATCATAGAAAAAAAAAAAGAGAGGCAAACCAAGAAACAGACTATTAACTATAGGGGAACAAACTGATGGTTACCAGAAAAGAGGTGGGTGGGAGATGGGTTAAATAGTTGATAGGAACCAAGTACTGCACTTGTGTGATGAGCACTGGGTGTTGTATATAAATGTTAAATCACTAATGTAACACTGTATATTGACTAACTGAACTTTAAATTAAAACTTTAAAAAAATAAAAGAAGGATTGCACGCAGAATTTTAAAAAATAAAAGAAAATCCTCAACTTTTTGTTACTTAATGCAGCACAAATGTATTTCTCCCATAAGTATAGTTAAAAGCAGGTGCTCCTTATCTTTAGCAGGAGTGACAGAGTCTTACAGACTGTACTTTACAGTTATTTGGACATGGAATATTTCGGAATTTCTGATATATTCAGTAAGTTGTTTTCAATTTTTTCATCAATTTTTAGTGAACACAAAGGAAATAGCATGTAGAAGAAAAGTCACACCTTACCATCTTAAGATAAAAGATTGACATTTCTGATGCTTACTTTTTAAATTGTGAGGATACTCTACTTGGAAAAAAAGAATAAGAAATATAGTACTTCGTTGGTTCAATAGTTTGAGGCAAAGTTCTATACTATGGAAGAGGACAGACACACATCTTTTCTCAACATCTAGTTGCCTCGACCACAAGGAGAATTCTGAGACTTAAGAATGTGTGTTTGAGAATTTTGACACCTGTATTTTCTGAAGCAATGAGTAATCAAAGAGAGATGAAGATGCTTATAATGAAAACGTACTAACTTGGCTTGACACTGGCTTTTGTTCAAAAGACAAAACATTGGCGGGACATAGAATTTGACAATGCAAACGTTGTGTAAACTGTTTAGTCCAAGACTTGAAATAGAGGATTTGCCTGACTTATCCAGTCACAGCAGTGGTATTCATAATTTTCTTGTTACAGGAAAAAAAAATGTAGTAACAGTACTCAAGGGAACAGGTTTACAATCCTAAGTCCTTGTTATTTCACTCATTGATCTCCAGTGGCTGCCTGACTTGAAACATACATTACAGGAAGCTGATGGAATTGCCAAAGTGATGGAGAAGTAAGGTGCTCAGGGTTTCCAATGGCATAATGAAGATATATACAGCCGAAAGGGAATTAGGTAGCTCCTAAATAATCAATAATATAAATCAAATAATTAAAAACATTTTCATTCTATAAAGCATGAGGCTCTATTTTACATCACTACTCTTTTGCAGGATTAAATTCTCAAAGTATTGTAAGGATTTCAAACTTCTTTAGGCTAATTTGGATGAAATTAAACACATACATCATTCTAACAAATATCTCCCAAACGATTGTGAACTTTGGAAATGAGAAAGAGATTAATGGTAATGTATTTCATATTTGTGTTCTCTCTGTAATGGTTCAATTATTTTCCCATGAAGAATTTATTATTTCTACCCAACAGACATCGGTCAGACTTTTAATAGACATTGCTGAAAGTCATATAAAAAATGACTTCCAAGTACAATAAATTTAACAGCTATTATTTTTCTCATTGTCTAAGTGACAGACCTAATAACCCATGTCAAAATAACAGGAAAAAAATAGAGAGGCAGTACACAAGTCTTGTAGTGGCTCAAAAGTTATGTTTAACAGTTAGTGACAAATGAAAGCAAGAAAGAAGTTATAACAAAAGAAAGTGTAAGATCACCAGAAGTAAGTTCATTAAACATGTGGCAATCATTTTCATTAGGAAATCAGTGTGCATCAAAGACAGTCCACAATGGAAAAGATAGTAACTTAGCAAATATTTTCTTGCCAATCTAATCTATTAATAATCAAAGCAGTGATAGACTGAACTAAAATTATTTAATTTCTTTTTTAAAAAGTTTATTTATTTTGAGAGGCAGATAGAGTGAATGGGACAGAGAGAGAGAGGGAGACAGAAAATCCCAAGCAGACTCCGCACCGTCAATTCAAAGCCCCATGTGAGGCTCGAACTCACGAACCACAAAATGAAGTCCCATGCTTAACCAACTGAGCCACCCAGGTGCTCCTCAAATATTTAATTTCTGATACTGATGTATTTTTAAAGTTGGATAAAAAAGCAAAACACGTGCATAAAAAGTGAAGTCATTGTCAGATATTTTCCTTTTGATTTTTTAAGTAAACATTTTGATTTAAAAATAGTTTACTGTTGGGGCGCCTGGGTGGCGCAGTCGGTTAAGCGTCCGACTTCAGCCAGGTCACGATCTCGCGGTCTGTGAGTTCGAGCCCCGCGTCGGGCTCTGGGCTGATGGCTCGGAGCCTGGAGCCTGTTTCCGATTCTGTGTCTCCCTCTCTCTCTCTGCCCCTCCCCCGTTCATGCTCTGTCTCTCTCTGTCCCAAAAATAAATAAAAAACGTTGAAAAAAAAATTAAAAAAAAAAATAGTTTACTGTCATTAGGACAATTGCTCAATGACTGTGAAATTTTTATATCAAGTAATGTGACAAGCTTCATTAATTGTAATTCCATAATCATAATTATGTTTATGTGTAGAGTCTACAATGACAAAAATATTATTATTAGTTAAAAACTACATTCCACAGCATATGTCTAAAGTAATTTTCATGAGGATGGTTTAATTATTGTACCCATCAAATTACTTCAATTCAACAAAATATGTCTTTTTCTTATCTCTTTTTCCAGGAATATCATTCACTGTGTCCATCATGTATGGACTTCCAAGTTGGAGACACCTTTTAATCCAAAGACTTAGAAATTTATATTACCTCAATTTTTCAGGATTGTTTTTTTTTTTCAATTTTAAGCATATAAGTCAGACCAATCAGCTCCCTCTTTTTTCCCCCCTTTTTAAAAGACAGCTTTATTGAGATATGTTTGAGTTACAAAAATCAGCATGTATTTAATGTATACAATTTGATGAGTTTGCATAGACCTGTGAAACTATCACTGCAATCTAGGTAATTAATAAATCAATCACCTCCAAGAGTTTCCTAGAGCCTTTTTGGTTTTTAGTTTGTTTGTGTGTTTTTGTGTGTGAATCTGGTAAGAACACTTAAGAGGAGATCTACACTTTTAACAAATGTTTTAAGTGCTCAATAGAGTATTGTTAACTATAGGCACTATATCATATAGCAGACCTCTGGAATATATTTATCTGTAAAACTAAAGCTTTATACCCATTGAACAACATCTCCCAATTTTCCCTTGCCCCCATCCTCAAGCAGTCACCGTTCTACTTTCTGCTTCTTAAATCATTTTTCTTCTGTACTGTTTTTCTTTTCCAAAGAATAGTCTTTATTATATTATCTTACTTTGTCTAGTACTGTATTATACATTAATTATAATTATTTTTATTATTCTAAACAATTTTTAAATTGATGCTAGAACAGCCTTATCAACAGTTAATGAAAACTTCTTTTATAGCTTATGATAAATTCATAGAAATAAAGTAATTCATCCACATCCATTCAGTGAATTCCAGAATTATAGGAACATCTTAGATTTGGCTTTCATTTTATATTTAAAATCAACTTCATTTAAATATGATTTACATAGAAACTGTAAACCATATAAATCTACAGTTGAATGCACTTTTATAAGTATATATATTCAATAATCACCAATCCAATCAAGACACAGACTTATCCATCGATAAAAAATTTTCTGTTCTGTAGTTTCCTAGTCAGTGTTATCAAGTTCCTTACCCCACACAACAATGGATTTGGTTCTGTCACTGTAGATTAAATTTACATTTTCTAGAGTTACATATACATGGAATCCTATAAATCACACAATGACAAATGCATGAAATTCATATTTGGGTGTTTTAGAGGTCCCTTCCTTTTAGTTGCTAAGTAGTGTTTGAATGTATGGATATACCACAGTTTGGTCCAGTATTGGATTTTCTAAAAAATTCTATGAATATGTATTTGTGTAAAAGCTCTTTTGTGGTCATGTGTTTTTGTTTCTTTTCATTAAATACCTCAGTGTGAGATTTCTCAAAATAATAAATGTATGTTGAATTTTACAAGAGAATGTCAAAGATTTTCTAAACTTCTTATACCTTTTAATATTTTCCTTAACAGTATATGAAAAAAATTATTACTCCACCTGTTTGTTAACATTGATATTGCCAACATTTTACTTTTAGTCATTCTACTGGGAGTATAGTGGTTTTGGATTGTAGTTCTAATCTGTAATATCAGATAATTAAATGTGATGGTGACCTTTTCTTGTCCATATCAACCATCTGAATATCTTTCAACCATTTTTACTGGGTGTTTTTCTTATTTGGGGCTTGTAATAGTTTTTATATATTCTGGATCCAAGTACTTTGTCAGATAATAGAATTGAGAATACTTTCCATCAGTCTGGCTTGCCATGTGTGTTTGTATTAGTCTCTTAAGAACAGAAAGTTCTAATTTTTATAGACTTCAATTCATCAACTTCTTTCATGGTTCACGCAATTTTGTTACATCTAAGAAATCTTTACATATCTAAATATCACAGGTAGTTTTCTTTCTATGCATTTTCTAGATGATTTATCATTTTAGCCTTTACATGTAAGTCAACAGTTTATTATTAATTTTTGTGTGGTATAGAAATAGCAGTGGTTCTTTTCCTTTCCTTACTTTTTTAAAAACTAAAGATATAAATTGTCCAGAATCCTTTGATTAAATCCACTGAATATTTTGTCATACTTAAAATTGATCACATATATGTCAGTCCTTGTCAATACCAGAAGGTTGTACACTTTTCCTATAAAGAGCCAATTGTATAAATCAGCCTTGAGAACATATGGTTTCTATTGCAAATATCTACTCTACTGTTTTAGCATGGAAGTGGCCATAGGCATACTTGAACAAAAGGCTGTAGATGTTTTACAATAAAACTTTATTTACTGGGGTGCCTGGTTGGCTCAGTTGGTTAAGCATCCAACTCTTGGTTTCAGCTTCGATCATGATCTCACAGTGCATGTGCTTGAGCCCTACATTGGGCTCTGTGCTAGTGACCTGCAACGAGCCTACTTGGGATTCTCTCTCCCTCCTTCTCTCTGTCCCTCACCCCCTTCTACACAAACCTTAAAAAAAAAAGAGAAAAGAAGTCTGTTTACAAAAACAGACCACCAGTCAGTTTTAGAAACTATTCCATTGATCTTTATTGTCTTTATGTCAATTTCAGAGAATGGATGAGTTAATAATATTATCTTCTAATCCATGAATTAGTATTCATTCTTTCATTTCTCTCAGTAATATTTGTAGTTTACAGTATTCTTCTCTTGCAGTATGTTGTTAACTTTAACCACAATTATTTCAGACTTTCTGATACCATTTTAAATAACATATTATTTCATTTTCTGGATATTTGTTGCTAATAAATAAAAACACAAAATTATTGTGCTTGCATCCCAGGATAGGTTAACAATCTTATTATTTCTGACAGTTTCTTTGTAGATTCCTTAGGTTTCTCTACCAAAACACATTGTCCATGAATAAAGACAGATTTACTTATTCTTTGCCCATCTTTGTATTGAATAGAGTGGGAAATATTTCATCCTTCATTGTTACATATGATATGACAGACGTATTTTTAATAAATTCTTTTTATCAGGCTAAGGGAGTTCTTTTCTATTTCTAGTTTCTGAGAGTAAAAGTGCTTTTTCTATGTTATTTGAGATTATCATATTGCTTTTCCTTTTTTCTCCTATAAGATGGTCAGTTACATTGATACATATTAGAATATAAAACTAACATACAATCCTATGATAAACCCCACTTGCTGTATTATCATTTTATATATTGCTGAATTTTATCAGCTAATATCATATTCATAAGAAATATTCAAGGAGATTTCTTTCTTTGTGATATCTCTATTTTTTCTTCTGGTTTTGGTATAAGGGTAATCCTGGCCTCATATAAAATATTGGGAAAGATTTCTTTCGTCCTCTATTTTATAAAAAAATGTTGGCAAGATTTGCATAATTTCTTTCTTAAGTGTTTTATAGAATTTGGTAGGGAAGCTGCCAATACTTGGATTTTTCTTTGTGGCAAAATTTCTAGTTATGAATTGAATTTCTTTTTTTTTTTTTAATGTTTTATTTATTTATTTATTTATTTATTTATTTTTAATTTTTTTTTAACGTTTATTTATTTTTAAGACAGAGAGAGACAGAGCATGAACAGGGGAGGGGCAGAGAGAGAGGGAGACACAGAATCAGAAGCAGGCTCCAGGCTCTGAGCCATTGGCCCAGAGCCCGACGCGGGGCTTGAACTCACGGAGTGTGAGATCGTGACCTGAGCTGAAGTCGGACGCTCAACCGACTGAGCCACCTAGGCGCCCCTGTTTTATTTATTTTTGAGAGAGACAGAGAGAGAGAGACAGAGAGAGCAAGCTGGGGAGGGGCAGAGAGAGAGGGAGACACAGAATCTGAAGCAGGTTCCAGGCTATGAGCTGTCAGCCCAGAGCCCAATGCAGGGCTTGAACCCACAAACCGTGAGATCATGACCTGAGCCGAAGTCGGACACTTAACCGACTGAGCAACCCAGGAGCCCCAAATTTCTATATTAGATTTAGAACTAACCAGATTTTCTCTTTCTTAAGTTAGAGAGTGTAATTTGTATCCTTTTGAGAATTTATTAATTTCATCTAAGTTGTAGAATTTCTTGATGTTCTTGATATTTCCCTGTTTCCTTGTAATATCTATAGTGATAGCGACATAGCAATAATATTTTTTTTTATATTTTTTATGTAACTGGCTTTTATTTCTCCAGATTTTAAGGCTTAGGCTTGGTAACTTATCATTACTTTCCTTCTTTTCTAATGTAAGAATTTAATCTTGTAACATTTAATCTAAGCACTGCTTTGCTACATTCCACAAATTTTAATAAATTTTATATTCATTTTAATTTAATTTAAATCATTTGCTAATTTACCTGGTGATGTCTTATCTGAACTATAATACTCAAAATTTTAAACTTCTAAATATTTGGTGTTTTTCAAGTATTTTTATATTTTAATTTCAATTTATTTTAATTTGTGTTATTTCAATCCATTTAAATATATGAGACTTTTATCACTTCCCATCATTTATAATTAATTGATTAATTAATTTTTTCCCATGTGAACTTGGAAAGCATGTGCATTCTGTTATTGTGGATTGAATTACTTCAAAAAAGTGAGTTATATCAAGTTGATTGATAATGTCTTTCAATTTTTCTATATCTTTACTGATTTTATGTCTGTTAATTTACTAAGACTTGCATTATATCCTAATAGCTGGCCAATTTTGGTGAATATTTTATGTACATTTTTAAAGTACTTTCTGTACACTAAACACTATAAAGCATTGATGACAGAAATTTTAAAAAGACACATAAATAGAAAGACATTCACTGTTCATAGATTGGAAGAATTAATATTGTTAAAATGTCCATACAACTTAAACTGATCTAAAGCTTCAATCCCTTCCAATCAGTATCTCAATGGCATTCTTTACAAAAATAGAAAAAAAAAATCCTAAAATTCATCTAGAAACACAAGAGATCCTCTATAGCCAAAGCAATCTTGAACAAGAACAAACTGGAGGCATCACATTCTTTGATTTCAAAATATATTATAAATCTATAGAAATCAGAACAGTGTGACACTGGCATAAAAGCATACTTATATATCAGTGAAACAGAATATAGAGCTGAGAAATAAATCCACACATTTATGGTCAAATGTTCTTTGACAAGGTTGCCAAGAGAACACAGTAGAGAAAACAGTCTCTTTAATAAATGGTATTTGGAAAATTGGATATACCCATACAAAAGAATGAAATCAGATCCTTATCTTACACCATACACAAAAATTAACTCAAAATGGATTAAAGACTAGAACATAAGATTTGAAAGTGTAAAACTACTAGAAGAAAACTTAGAGGGTAAGCTCCTTAACATTGGTCTTGTCCAAGAGTTTTCGAATATGACACCAAAATCACAAGCAGCAAGAGGAAAAATAAACAAGAGGGAAAATGTGCACAGCAATGAAAATATTGAACCAAGTGAAAAGGCAAATTACAGGATGAGAGAAAATATTCCCAACCCAAATATCTGATAAGGGGTTAATATCCAAAGATAGAAGGAACTCCTACAACTCAATAGCAAAAATATCCCAAATAACTCAATTTAAAAATGGACATTTGTAAAGACATTCCTTCAAATAAAACATATACGTGGTCAACAGATATATGAAAAGGGGTTCAATATTACCAATTATCAGGGAAATGCAAACCAAAGCCATAATGAGATATCACCTCATACTTGTTAGGATAACTATTAAGAGAAAGGGAAAAGACAAGTGTCGGCAAGGATGTGGGAGAAAAGGGATCCCTGGTACAATGCTGGTGGGCATATAAATTAGTGTAGCCACTTTCGAAAAGAGAGAAATGTGCCTCAAAAAAATTAAAAATTGGAACTCTCATAATCCAGCAGTCTCATTTCTGGATGTGATCCAAATGAAATAAAATCAGTAGAGAAATATCTTCACTCCCCTGTTTATTGCAGCATTGTTCATAAATGCCAAAAGTGGAAATAAATTAAATGTCCACTAACAAATAAAAAAAAGAAATTGTGGCAAACATATTCAATGGAATATTTTTCAGACTTAAAAAAGAAAAAATATCCAGCAATTTCTGATAACATGGAAGAGCCTGGATGACATGCTAAGTGAAATAAACCAGACCCAGAAAGGTAAGTGCTACATGCTCTCATTTATATGTGGAACCTAAAGTAGTAAAACTCACAGAAGCAGAGAATTGAATGATGGTCAGCAGAGGTAGATGTGTAAGGGGAGGAGGAAATGGGAAGATGTTGGTCAAAGGAAACAAATTTTCAGTTATTCAAGATAAATTCTGGAGATCTAATGCACAGTGTGGTGATGGTAGTCAACAATATTGTATTGCACACTTAAAATTTGCTAAGATGATGCCCTTCGATTAAAACTTCACACATATACATAATGAGGTCTATATAGAGGTGATGAATAAATGATCTAGCTTGATTGAGCTAATCTTTTCACAATGTATACATATATCAAAACATCAAGTTGTACAAAGATATCTCAAACAAGTTTTTTACATAACCAAATAAAATAACTATATTTATAAACAAGACAAAAAGGAGCATGTGGATGGCTCATTTGGTTCAACTTCAGATTCTTGGTTTTGGCTTGGGTCATGATTTCACACTTTGTGAGTTTGAGCCCCACATCAGTATCTGTGCTGACAGTGCAGATCCTGCTTGGGATTTTTTCTCTCTCTTTTCTTCTCTCTCTCCCTCTGTCTCTGCTTCTCTCTCTCTCTCTCTCTCTCTCTCTCTCTCTCTCTTTCTCTCTCTCAAAGTAAATAAATAAACTTAAAAAAATAAACTAAACAAAACAAAAATGATGTTCCTTCTGCTGTTGTCTATTGGGCTATGTAATAAATGTCCAATTAGGTCAAGTTTTTTGATAATGTGGCTAAAGTTTGTAAAAAAGGCAAAATATAAAAATGTAAAATCAAAATGAAACCAGTTGAGAAAAATATGAAGCAACAAAAATAAAACATAGAGAATCTTAAAAATCTTAAAATAGAAGTAGCGGATTGAAGCATGAATTAAACTTCATTAATGCCAAAGTGGAAGAGAAAGTAAGAGAAACAGCATTATAAAGAGAATCAAAAAGACTATTTGGGTCCTTAAATTTTTAAAAAAGAAAACTTGATATGAAATAAAGAGCTAACTGAAAACCTTAATATGAAAAGAATTTAATGAGAAGATATCACAGACAAAACAAATCTGCTCAGAGTAAACGGACGTAAAAAAAATAATCTGCATCACTTCTAGGTAAGGAAATTAATTAAGATGAAAATATGAGGCCGAACAAGATGCTCATTGAGATATAAAAGAGAAGATCAGGAAATATCAAGAAAAAAAAAAGAAATCCGTCTTGATCTGAATACTAAAGTAAGGACTTTAAAAGGGTTTAGTATGTAACTAAAATAAATAATGACCCATAGATACAAAACACACTAGCAGTTTAGATGTTTGACTTTATGATGCAAATTGTACTTTGTCAGCTTATTATCTTAGTCAGCCTATTGTGGAAAAATTAATTTTGATCATAAAAATGAAACTCTTAACTATTTGAGATTAGCCTGGAGCAGGGGTGGGGGCGGGAGCTCCTTTCAATAGCATGACAACCTCATGTAGAAGTGATGAGCCTTTCTTGTCCATGGTTTGCGTCATTCTTTCTCTGGGTCCATTGCTGAATTTCCTTTCAGATACCCCTATCAATTTGCTATCTACATACGATTAATAGGAGAAATGCAATGGACATGATATTGGTTTATGCCAGATTCCTAAAGTTTTAGACAATTCATTCTTGCTTGTTCCTCAAGTCATGAAATTCATTTCCTTCAAATAAACTGATTAGAATTCTTGGAATACCTGACCCTGAAAAGGGACAAACTATGTTGCCTTTCCAATCTGTGACTCAAGAGGAAGAAGAACATTAAAGTTGATTTCAAACTTAATATGTTCTCACACTGAAAGATTTGTAAAGGGAAAAAAAATCAGGACTATTCTATGAAATATAATAAAACTAAAGATATTTCTAAAATAAAAGAAACTCCTTTATATATCTGTCAACAATAATGTGTAAATAAGCCTAGAAAATCAACTACAGGCAGCAATTATAAATTGCTATTACTTTACATTGAGAAAATCAATTTCACAGTACTGATATTAGGTCTTTTTATTTTTTTCTAAACCATCTACTTTTATAGATTCTTTTTCAGAAGGGAAATTTTGTACATGTCTTTGTAGTTCTAATTAATTTTGACAGTATTTTGAAAGAATTAAAATAAAAGCTTGAGCATCTGACAAAAATAGAGTGGTTTTCTATTGGTTCTGTCAATTACTGAGAAGAGTCCTAAAATCTCCAACTATAATCATGCATTTTCCGACTTTTACTTCAAGTTCTATCACTATTTTTGCTTCATCTTTTGGGAGTTTGTTGTTAACGTACACATTTAAAACCACTATGGTTTGTTAATGAATTTATCCCTTCACTGCGATGTGATGTCTTATTTCTTTTCTGGTAATATTCTTTGTTCCTAAGCCTAGGTGTTTTTTTTGGTATTGATGTAGGTATTCTGGGTTTTTCTTAGTGTTAAGATGGTATATATATATATTTTTTTATTTTTACCTTTTATTCCTTGATATTCCAAGTGGGTTTAGGATCACTGTTCTTAATTTTTATGTATCTGATTAATTCTGACTTTTAATATAATTATCAACATGGTTTTGTTTAACAGCACCATCTTAATATTTGTTTCCCATGTTTTTCCACTCATAATTTATAGGTTAAGTGTCCCCTGCGAGAAATAAAATTAAATTTTAACAGTTGCTCAGTTAATATATTGGAACATCATTATTTTTGTTTATCTCTTTTATATATTTGGATATCTAGTCTTCCACTCTTAGAAATTTCTGACATGAAGCAAGACCCCAAATGAACCTATATTATGGGCATAAAAAGGAATCCCTGGAGTCATAGCCAATTGCAAATATTTAAAAAATAAAACAAAATAATTTTTATAAAATAACCAAGTAGGTCTAAAACTTTTCAAAACATTTCTTATAGGCAGCACATTAGTTCTTGATATTGTTGCTATACCAGTAGCCTCCACAGAGAATGGGAATAAATTGATCCATTATTTTTCAAGGCAGTGACTTAAATGGATTCCATGATATTGTTTCTATCTTCTTCCCTTTTTCATAAAAGATTTTTTAAAAGTTAGGTAATATTGATGTATTCCAAAAGAGAGTCTTTAAGAAAGATATTTTAAAAAGCTGGTACTTTCTACTGGGTCATTCAATAAGTGACCCAGTAGAAAGGTCTTTTTGTGCTCAGAGTTCTAAGAAGTCTGCCATCCCTGAAGGAGTTCATGAACTCTTACCTTTCCTCATTTGAGTGAACAGTATACAAAGAGCTTATTTTCCTTATCTATAACCTAATTACAATAATTTTCATCAAGTACACTTCCTAGAAAATATATAGTATATAATTAATTTTTTAATAAAATTTTATTCTAATTACAAATTAAGAAGGTAAATTTTCAAAAGCCTTTGGAAAATAAATAAAAATGAGAGATTTTTTAAATCTTAAACTAGCTAAATCCATAACCCAAGTTAACCATGGTTAATTTTTGGTATATATCATTTTGGTCTCTGTTTTTGTCTGCCCATTTCTCCATTTCATATTACACAATCAATCCCACACCCACACCATTATTTCTTGAGCAGAACTGATGATAATAAGTAATATGTAATGCACAGTTATTATATGTCAGAAAGTGCATTAAATGCTGTACAAATTTAATTCATACACAAACAACTTATTAATATAGAACCTATTCTTATCCCTATTCCAGAGACAATAAAATTATACCTTGAAGAAATTATGTGTCAGCCATATTTACATATTAATAAATCACTGAGCCATGATACAAAACTAGCTCTCTGTATCTCTTAATAATATTTGTTTGGGGTATTAGAAATTATTATTACCATCCAAGTGAGGTAGCCATTTTTGAGAACAAAACTTAGCTTATTTGTCCTTTTAATATGCACTTACATTTTCCTTGTATTATTATTATTATTATTATTTTATATCACTTGCCAATAAACCTCATAAAAGGGCATTTCTGAATATTTCATTTGATTATAACTTTGTAACAAATTAATATAACTCAGAGATCACATATAATTTTATACACAGTGCTATTCTGTTTAACAGAAAATGCATACTATTTCCATTAATGTCAATACAAGCCGATTCCAGTTTTCAAATCTTACTTGATGACTAACCCAAATAAGGATAATATACTACCATATGTTTGAAATAGAAGCTTTAAGCACACACATAATATTATTAGTCTCCTCCCTTGCCTCTACACATGAATATCCTAAAAATCTTCATGCTTTTGCTTATTTAGATTACATTAAAATGTATTTGAGGTAATTAAAAATCTCAGCATTGACAGGGGTTAAAGAAAGGCCTGGTGTGAAACGAATTGTGTGTAACTATAAAAAAGAAACATGAAGATCCTTGTACTGACCAATATAGTGATACAATATTCTCCAATAAGTTCATATTCTGAGGTTCTGAGTGGATATGATGTCTGAGGGGAAGGAGCATTATTCAATCCTTTGCATGTAGTCTGTCTCTTTTCTTGTCAGGATTCTATACCCTACTGGTTCTGCCACATGGTTGCTCTCCAGTGCCTTCAAAGAATTGTTTTTATATTATACATTTTTGTTATTGTTTTAAGGTTGAATAATAAGTCTAATAATACAAGCTACTTTTCCATGAACAGAATTGGACCTACCACCCCATTCTTTTTCAAAAGCTCTTGTGAGCTACCTGGCGGTTGCAATCATCTATCCGCTAACATTTCTGAGTATGTGGTGCAATGGAATGCATGTGACTATAGGTCAAATAGTGTTAGATTAGTTGCATCCATGCATGTATCCATTACTAAATGAAAATATTACAGCACACCATTGCCATGGTGTGTTTGCATCTTTGCCACAAAACTGAGAGTATTTTTGTATAAACAGTGCCTTATTCAGCATCTGGTTTATAACAGGAGTTTTAAAGTATTTATGTAATAAATGAGTTTATAGTCAGATGAATGAATACAGAGAAAAGGAAAGAATTATAATGAATTCTATATTACCAGGATGTAAGAAACCTACTCAGATTTGCAAAAGCCAGAAGAAAGCAAAGAATGGGATTTGAGTCTGATTCTAATATACCTAATTATGTTAATAAAAATAGCCAAATTTAATAAAAACCAACTATGTGCCAGACAATATGATAATTAGAGAGTTACATTGTACATGCTGTATGTTTAAAATTTCAAATTAATTTTCTGTGGTATTACTCCTAGGACTTTGTTCTGTTGATTGACAGGCTCCTGGAGAGATCATCCTGGCTGTGGTGATGCAGCTATCTGCTACTTGGAACTCTTACTGTAGAAAGTAAACTCAGGTTCCTCCAGGGTGTTGTGAATTTTTCTTGACATCAGTTTAACTCTCTCAACCATTTTAATACACAAAACCTAAGTCTGGGAGCAACTGATTCACTGAATTGATAAAACTGACCTAATTTACAGGTGAGAAACTAGGCTTGTAAAGAACACTAGTTTTTGTTGTCTGAAGATATGAAGAAGCCTGAGAGGTTTTACAATCTAGATATATTAAATTGACTGTTCCGTTCAATGTAAAAGACAGAATAGATATGCAAAAACTGGACTAAATGGGAGAGAGCTAATCAAACAGGTGGCAGAGCAGTGATTAAGGCAATAAGTCAAAATGAAAGTAATAGTCAAGCCTCTATCATTTACAGTAAGAGAATTTTCGCAATGTTCTATTTTTCCCAATGGAAGGGTGCCAAGTGAGGGTTAAATGTAACAGTACAAGTGGGCTGGGTGGCATGGTTTCAATGCTGAAGGAGTTCTAAACAAAAGACTCCTGCCACTTTATGGACCCAGAGGCTGGGGGAGGGTAAAGGGAAAGAACTGGGAACAGAGAAGTGATAAGTGCAGAATCAGAATGGGGAAAGGTGTCCTTAAATTTCCTACCTTCCGAATAATATCCATGATAGGGATGCCCTGGTGTCTCAACCAACCGTCCATCAGGTCATGATCTCATGGTTCATGAATTTGCGCCCCCCCCCCCATCAGGCTCTCTTCTGTCAGTACGGAGCCCACTTTGTATCTTCTGTCCCCCTCTGTCTCTGCACCTCCCCCACTCACTCTCACAAAAATACATAATAAAACATAAAAAAATATCCATTATAATGGGTGTGAGGTGATATCTCATTGCGGTTTTGATTCACATTTCCTTAATCATTAGTGATATTCAGCATCTTTTCATGCATCTTGGCAATCTGACTATAGTGAACAATACTACATTGCATATTTGCAAGGTACTAAGAGATATCAAAAGTTCTCATCACAAGAAAAAAAATTGTAACTATGTAAGGTGATGGGCATTAACTAGAATTATTGTGGCAATCATTTTGCAAGGTGTCCAAATATCAAATCATTATGTTGTACACCTGACACTAATATAATATTACGTGTCAATTACACTACAATTATACCACAATTTTAAAGAATCTCCCTCCCTCCCCATCTATAAGGAGATTCAGCAGAGGCATTTAGGAAGCCGTCGGGAGAGGGTCCCTGATAGAGGCCTCGAAGTAGAGGCCCCTGGGCTATGGATCCAACTATGCACTAGAGTATGACCTGAGCCCTTGACTGTAACTCCTTTCAGAGACCATAATACATTGTCTGTGTATCATGCTTGGTGTGAGGAGTGTGGCCTGTCAGGTAAACTCTTTGTAATTGCCTATGGTCAGTCCTGAATGATCAACTATAGGATTTGGCCTGGAGCCAGACTTCTCAATTCAGCTATCATTTATTAATACATTAGAGGCAAGTAATCTACAACTATGTTAATTTTTATTTATACTATAGGGAATGTATTCTTTAATCAATACCATGAGTTGTACATTCAGAATGTCAACTAAAACAGTTCAGCAGGTATTCACACATTTTGGGTTGCAAAGACAATTTAACCGGAACAATGGAATAGCTGCAGTGAAAAAGTTATTTTAAACTTCACATACAACCATAATCACAATGCACACCTCTGCAAACTTTGGATTTATAAAATGATATATGCATTTTAGATAAATCTCAATAAACTTTTCTGTTTTCTGTCAATCAATTGATGATAATATCTTGTCACTTTTGTTTAAGACAGTGAAAGTGGTTTCCAATGAATACTTGTGTGACAAAGCGGACTGTTAAACTGTCCACTGAGTCATACCCTTTGGCCATTAATTATGTAAATGTGGAACAAAACATTTAAGATTCATGTTTTTAAATTTAATGAATGCTAGTCTACCAAAATGCCATTCTATATTCGGTAATACACACAAAAGTAAACAAGGGATTATTTTGGCTCCATGGAAGGGTTTAGTCACATTTTTCACTAGTGAATCCAATTTTGGATCACTTTCTGGGACTTTATGTTTCATCTTCAGTTTCTCACCCTCCCTACTTTGTTCACAGAAAGGCCTGCCAATAGTGACCATGGATTTCCCACCAATCAAAGCCTCACCCATGAGTCATAACTTCTAGCCTACTTTTAGAATGTATCTTTTCTTTTTATGATTGAAACAATGGGTTTGCTATATATTTTTATATTCTATATGGATATACAATGGGTTTAACTATATATTTTCTAGGCCAATTTACATTAAATTTAAAAACATATATCTCCATGCCTGTAATATGATGTGATATTTCTTTATTCATAAGTGATAAGAAAAGGTGTTATAGTAAAAACAAAATAAAATCATATTTTAATATTATATAAAATTTTCTGTTCTTTTAATCTGGAAAAAGATATTCCTTTGCTCTTTTAATGCAACTCTGTCAGAATCATGGATTGTTTTTTTATTCTATAGGTGGGAAATGAAAAGGTATTTTAACTTATTGCAATCTTTAATTTTCAACTTTCTCCAGAATAAAAAATAGGTGCTGGTTAGGTGAAAAACTGCTGTCATTAAATAGTCCTCCATTGGTGAAGCTGAAATAGGCAAACTATATGAAAAAATAACTTATAAACAGTCACTTTCTAAAAACATTCAGCAAAGAATGTAGTACTCCAAATTTAAACCTAAATCGGAAAGAAATACACCAACTGCATCTCAACAAGATATTCAGTTAGTAGCTTATATATTAAATGAGCTCTCTTGCTCTTATTTCACACATCCCATTCCACAGATATAAATTTTTAGATATTTAGATATACATATAAGTGTATAATGCTATGCACATATGTATGTATATGTACATGTGATGATTTACTATTATTTGTATGACAGTTCAGAAGCAGAAAGACTGTATAAAGAGAAACCATTTATTACATGGGTTTTTATGTTTGTGCTCCTAACTCTAAAATGTGATATAAATTGTCAGTGATATTTCCATTTTAAATTTACCTTCTTATTTATTGAACTAATTAAATATATTTAAGTCTTTCATAGCATAACCATTATAAGAATTCTTAAATACCTCAAGATATGATGATAATAGGTATTGATTATGTTTGACTATACAATAATGGGACTGATTTCCAGTATTCACAAAAGACATCAAACTCCTGTCACTTAATGTTACTATAAAGATTTCTCAATACGATTTTGTCAAATGGTGAGGAATCAAATAATCTGCCTTTATTTACTCTTAAAAAATTGAAGGACCTACAATATAAGGTAACTTTCTAGGGAATATATTGTAGGAGTTTTTTATTACAAAAATTTTGAATCACTGTAAATCCCAGTGGAAAGAAAAGTGTTTTGTTATCTACAATATTTCATAAAAGAAGCAGGGAAATAATTTCCCTCAGGGTACTCCAATGAAATAACTGAAATTTCATCTGAATTCTTTCCAAACAGGTATCAGCCTCTATGATGTGGTAAGCAGGAACAAAGTATATAAAAATTAACATGTGATAGTATCTGTTGTGTGTGTATTTGTGTGTCTATTTATATACAAATGTGTGAGAGAAATAGAGACATTGACATAAAAATTTTTGTAAAATAAAATGTTTTAAAACATATTCTATTTTCACTATATCTGATTTATCTCAGCATTTGTTATTAAAATCACAGAAGATAGCAAATCGTTTATGAGTCATTTTCTTTTGTCAAGAAAATATTTGGTTTACACATGTAAAAACATAAAGTGTTAAACTGTCAAATCATATTCACGTGAATCTAATGCACTACCATTTGAATTAATGATTCAAGAAATATAGGCTTACAATGTAGAGGTAAACCATTCTTTGACTGGAGAAATTTAATCTTGGTAGACAGGGATCCCTATAAAAGTCCCTTCCTTTCTTGCATTAGGCCAATGCCTCATTTCAAATTTAATGCAAATCGTATCTGGTAGTGGGATAACTCTATTTTATTTTCCCATAAATTGCACAGTTTTAAAATTTATTCCAATAAATGTGTAAGAAGTATTTGATAAAATCCAATACTCTTTTATGAAAAAAGTCAACAAACTGAGATTTGAAGGGAACTTTTTCAATCTGATTAAGGATCATTATAAAACTCCACAATTAATATCATACTTGATGGTGAAAGGCTCAATGTTTTCCCCCTCAATTAGGAACAGGTCAATGTATCTTCTCTCATCACGTCTTTTTTTAAAAACACTTATTTATTTTGAGAGTGAGAGAGCGCATACAAGGGGGAAGAAGGGCAGAGAGAAGTGAGAGAGAATAACAAGCAGGCTCCATATTATCAGCTCAGAGCCCAACATGAGGCACGATCTTAGAGCCCAACGTGAGGCACAATCTCACAAAACATGAGATCATGATCAAAATCAAGAGTCAAAACCAATAAGTTGAAATCAAGAGACATATACTTAACTTACTGAGCCACGCAGGTGCCTTCTCATCACTTCTAATCAACATTGTTCTGGAAGTTTTAGCCAGGGCAATTAGACAAGAAAAAGAAATAAAAAGCATTCGAGTTAGGAAAGAACTAAGACTGTGTCTATTTGCAGATTATATGATCTTACATGTAGAAAATCCTAGTGAATTCACATTGGAAAACTAGTCAAACTAATAAACAAGTTCAGCAAAGTTTCAGAATACAAGGTCAATATACAAAAATTAATTGTATCCTCTGTACTAGAAATATACAATACAAAAATAAAAACTTAAAAATTATTTACAATGACATTAAGAAGAATAAAATACTTATAAAAATTATAAAGTAATAAAAAATTAGCACAATAAGTTCAAAACTTGGGCGCTAACACCTACAAAATATTGTTGAAAGAAAATTAAAGAAGTCCTACAAGGGGCACCTGGGTGGCTCAGTCAGTTACACGTCCGACTTCAGCTCGGGTCACGATCTCGCGGTCCGTGAGTTCGAGCCCTGCGTCGGGCTCTGGGCTGATGGCTCAGAGCCTGGAGCCTGCTTCCGATTCTGTGTCTCCCTCTCTCTCTGACCCTCCCCCATTCATACTCTGTCTCTCTCTGTCTCAAAAATAAGTAAAACTTAAAAAAAAAAAAAAAATTAAAAAAAAAAAAAGAAGTCCTACAAAAATGTAATGATATTGCATGTTCCTGGATTGTTAAACTTATTGTGATTAAGATAGAAATACATCTCAAATTAATCTATGGATGTAATGTAACCCCTAACAAAATCAGTTGGCTATTTATTTTTTGCACATATTAAAGAGTGGATGCTAATATTTATGTGGAATTTTAAGGGATCTAGGATAGGCAAAGCAAGCTTGGAAAAGACAAAAGTTGGAAAGATTCACACTTCAAATTTCAAATTTTACAACAAAGTCAGAGTAACCAAACCAGTACAAGACTGCTATAATGTTAGAAGTATGGATCAATGGAATATAATTGATAGTCCAGAAATAAGCCATCATACTTATAATCAATTGATTTTTGGTAAGAGTACCAAAACAATTCAAAAAGAAGGAATAGTCTCTTCATCAAATGGCAGTGGGATAACTGGATGACAAAAAAAAACAAAAAAACAAAAAACAAAAAAAAAACCGCAAAATGGATTACAGATCTAAATGTAGAAGCTAAAACTATAAAACTCTTAGATGAAAATATAGGAGTGTATCTTTGTAACCAGAGGTTCAGGAAAGGCTTCTTAGACATGACCGCAGAAAAGAAGTGACAAAAGGATTACATGCACATACATACAGGGCACTTCATCAAAATTAAAAATTCTGTGCCTCAAAGGATACCAACAAGAAAGTGAGAGGAAAGAATGGATGGACATATTTGTAAATTGTATATCTGATAGGAGACTTGAATCCATAATACTTATGTGATAGAAATATATCTATATATATCTATATCTACATACATATATAGATATAGATATGTGAAGACCTCTGACAATAAAGTAATAACAAGACAAATAATACAACTTTCTTAAGTGGGCATATGATCTTTGTGGACATTTCTGAAATACAACAATAAGTACATGACAAGATAGTCAACGTTATCAGTAATCAGGGAAATAAAATTCAAAAGCATAAGGATTATGACAGAATGTCTTATACTTGGGTGAAGGTGGCTAATTATAGGAATGGACTAGGAAAATGAAAAAGAAAAAAACACATAATGACACAGCACTTCTCACCACTAGGAAGGTTGTAATCAAGAAGACAGATAATAACAAGTGTTCCTAGGATATGGAAAATTTTGAATTTTTACACATTACTAAGTGGAAGTGTTGCTTTTGACAACAGTCTCTAGTTCTTCAAAAGGTTAAAGTTAGTTATCTTTTTGGGTGACGAAAATGTTCTAAAATTAATTGCAATGATGGTTATATACATCTGTAAATACACTAAAACTCACTGAATTGTGCACTTTAAATACGTGATTTCTATGTTAAGCACATTATATCTCAAAGTTATTGTTTAAAAAATATAATACACACCCAATGCTCAAAACACTAAAGAAAAATAGGAAGCGGGGCGCCTGGGTGGCTCAGTTGGTTGAGCGTCCGACTTCGGCTCAGGTCACGATTTCGCGGTCCGTGAGTTCGAGCCCCGTGTCGGGCTCTGGGCTGATGGCTCAGAGCCTGGAGCCTGTTTCCGATTCTGTGTCTCCCTCTCTCTCTGCCCCTCCCCTGTTCATGCTCTGTCTCTCTCTGTCTCAAAAATAAATAAACGTTAAAAAAAAATTAAACAAAAGAAAAATAGGAAGCAAGTTCAATTTAAAAAAAAATTTAATGTTTATTTATTTTTGACAGAGAGAGAGAGACAGAGCATGAGCGGGGGAGGGGCAGATAGAGAGAGGGAGACACAGAATCAGAAGCAGGCTCCAGGCTCTGAGTTGTCAGCACAGAGCCAGACTCAGGATGCAGGGCTCGAACTCACAGACTGAGAGATCATGACCAGAGCCAAAGTCAGACACTCAACCAAGTGAGCCACCCAGGCACCCTGGAAGCAAGTTCAATTTTAATGAAGGAACAACTGCTTTCATGTTTATAAATGTAACAGTTTGCCTTGTTTTGACAAACATGGCCAGAAGGGAGGAATCAAAGATATATAAAGAACTGCATATTTCTAAAGGAACTGAAACCTTTTAAAGATAGACAACCATCAGAATTTATCACTAGGCAACTAAGCTACAACTATCATCAACATGAGTCTACTCCCTCCTCCAAGACACACTCAGTGGAATTAATGAAGTCATAATTCTTCTGCCTAGTTGGAAGTTGTTGTTTTTTTTTTCACTTTCTTTGTAGAAAGTCAAGATGTTTCCTTATTCCCCATGTCATGTATGAGGACTCCAAAAGACTCCATTATAGCTGTCAGAAGACACTGCAAGAAGGCGAATTGTGCGTGTCTTTTTTCCAGGTAGCATCTGCTTATGTGTGAAATATTCTCTTCACCCACCTCTCTATTTGAAGAAAATAAGAATTGGCAAAATAAAAATGCTTGATTTTCCTAGACTATATGGAAGGTGCTCAGGCATGAGACCTCTTCTACATAAAGAAGTTGCCTTTAGAAAAACAACTTTGGGTATACTACTGCAGCCAAGAGTAAACCAGAGTGCTGAGAGACTTTCACATGAAAGGAATTTCCAACTTTCAAGTCTCTTAAAAATCTCCCTATTGTTCCACACCATTGAAATATGTTAGTACTTTGAAATCTGACTTTACAAATGACAATAACAGTCTTAGCCAGGGGAACCCATAGAGGACACACAGCACCGAGGAAATAAGTATTCATTTCTTCACTTTCTACAGTCACCCCAGTGCTTTTCCCAAAGTGGGAGGAAGTCATGCTGTCAAGAGAAGGTAGGGGTAGATTTGGCCACTTTCCCATTCAAGTTCTGCTTAAAGTTTGGGAAAGGATGAGTGTTGAATTACAAACACAACTAAAGGTTTAACTGTATTGAATTTATTACACTTAGGGCTTCGGAGTCTGCCTAAGACATGTGTAAGGAACTGAACAGTTCAGGGGAAATGATCTAAGATAGTGATAGGAGAAAAATAGAGAGTGTTCATTCTGAAATAATATTTGTAAAAAGAAGAAACTTGTTGGGATGAGCACTGGGTGCTGTACATAGGGCATGAATCACTGGAATCTACTCCTGAAATCATTATTGCACTATATGCTAACCTGGATGCCAAATAAATAAATAAATAAAATTAAAATAAATAAACAATAAAGTAAAAAGAAACAAAATACAAAACAAAGGAAATATATTAAGATTCAGAAAGCATAGATTCAGTAAATATATCAGATTATCTCAAATTACATTGTAACTTCAGTATCTTAATTTGTTTAGAGATATTGGAGGGTAGAGGTGGGGCTGGTTAGAGGAATACACAATGCTTATAATACTTAAATGGGAATTCCAGAATGCTTAATAAAATAATTCATGAAGGCTTAATTAAACTTATAATGTATACATTTTAGAAGAAGTCTTAATATTCAGCTGATTCTCTCCACTGGTTTAAATGGAAGTAAAGAGAGGTATTTTCAGAATTTATTTATCTTTTAATGACAAAATTTTCTTCTAAGTAAAAAATATTCCCGATGCTGTGTCAGACTTTAGGTGCGAAATGGAAAATCCTCCAGATGTTATTCTTTCAGGAACTTATGATACAGTAAAGGTATGTAAATAAATACATTAAATACTAATAAATTTTGCAGAACACAATGAAGAGAGCAAATACTGACTGTGAAAATCAAAGAAAAACAAGTATATGTTTGACTGACTTACTTTTTTGGGGCTGTCAAAAATGCTTTATTAGAACATAAGATTTAAACTGTGATTCAAAGACTAGTGGTGAGTTACTATTTGTAAAGGTGAATCAGGGTTAACAACATTTGCTGAGTGTTAAAGTAGGAAAGAGCTCGATATATGATAGCTATGAACTTAAGTGAGTAAGAAGTGTGTAGTGTGAAAGGAATGTGTGCAAGACATCAGGGGGAATGCACATTGATGGTGCAAGATTAGGGACCAGAATACTTGAGGTCTTTGAAAGGTTTTAGGTGAGCAGTTATGTGATTGCCTTTCATTTTTATCATAATTTGGTACTGCATGGAGTATTCAGAATTCAGGGAGAAAACAAGAAAGAATAGTCAGGAGGCCATTTCAATAAAGAATGTAGGTAAAGAATGTCTTTACCCATGTGGACACAATGGAAATGGACAAAAATGGACAGAATCTGAAATACATTTGGATGTAAATCATGTATGGATTAAGATAACAATGACTAAGATAACAACTCCTAGATTTCTGCCTTGACCACTTGTGGGCTTAGTGGAGACATTTTTCATGGTAAGGAAGAAATGAAGGAGGGAACACAGCAAGGTTAGGGGTGGGAATAAAACATTTAGTTTTGGATATGTTAATTGAAATATACCTTTTTATGTGACTCAAACTGAAATATAAAGTATATAATTGAATAGAGGAAACCACTGATTATGGTTATAAATGTAAAAGCATAGCCATGGCCTTGAGAAGAAGACATAAATACAAGAGATTCTAAAAGATTAGTGAATAGATTGTTCACAATTCTTATCTTGGCATTGAAGGATTATAGGGAGAGAAATAAAGGATAGAAGAATAATATAAAATCTAGGAATGAAAAAAAAATCATTAAAGGCAATTCATAATTAAAACTCAAGTGTGAGAATGAGAGAAGAATAAAAGAGAAAAAAAAAAGATTTCAGTCAGATATTTGAGATTTGGGTTCTTCAAAAGAAATAAAATACAGAGGAGTGATAATGCCTGAGTCATAAAATACAGTTGGGGATTGAGGTGAAAGAAATAAACAAACCAAAATAATAAAAATAAGGAAGATTAGTGGAGTCAATTAAGTGTGAGAATCTACTTATTGCTTTTTTTAAGAATAATTTTGTCCACTTAATCCGTCATTTTTCTTCACCTATTATAAAACAAAATCCAAAAATAATAAAATATCTAAGAATAAAGTTAACCAAGGAGGTTAAAGACTTGTACTCTGAAAACCACAAAATATTGATGAAAGAAATTGAAGATGACAGGGGCACCTGAGTGGCTCAATTGGTTGAGTGTCCGACTTTGGCTCAGGTCATGATCTCAGTTCATGAATTCGAGCCCCACGTTGGGCTCTGTACTGACGGTTCAGAGCCTGGAGCCTGCTTCAGATTCTATGTCTCCCTCTCTCTCTGCCTCTCCCCACTCATTCATTCTCTCTCTCTCTCTCTCTCTCTCTCAAAAATAAATATCTTCATTGAAAAAAATTTTTAAAATTGAAAAGAAAGATGGATTGGAAGAACAAGTATTGTTACGTGTCCACACTATAGATTTAACACAATCCCTATGAAAATACCAACAGCATTTTTCACAAAACTAGAACAAACAATCCTAAAATTTGTATGGAAGCACAAAAGACCTCAAAAAGCCAAAGCAACCCTAAAAGGAAAAACAAAATGAAGGCATCACAGTTTACATTACAAAGCTGTAGTAATCAAAACAGTATTACCTCACAAGTCAGAATGGCTAAAATTAACAACACAGGATACAACAGATGTTGGTGAATATGCAGATAAAGGGGAGCCCTCTTACACTGTTTGTTGGAATGCAAACTGGCATAGTTACTCTGGAAACAGTATGGAGGTTCCTCAAAAGCTTAAAAATAGAACTATCCTACAATTCAGCTATTGCACTACTAGATATTTACACAAAGGATACAAAAATACTAAGTCAAAGGGATACATGCAACTTGATGTTTATAGCAGCATTATCAATAATAGCCAAATTACGGAAAGAGCTGAAATGTCCATCGGCTAATAAATGAATATGTGAACACACACACATACATATGACATATATATATATATATATATATATATATATACACATACATATATATATGTATGTATATACATATGTATGTATATATATGTATATATATATGTATATATATATGTATGTATATACATATTTATGTATATATATATGTATGTATATATATATACGTATGTATATATACACCTACAATGAGATATTAGCCATGACAAAGAATGAAATCTTGCATTTGCAATTATGTGGATAGAGCTGGAGAGACTTATGCTAAAATAAGTCCATCAGAGAAAGAGAAATACCATTTGATTTCACTCATATATGGGGTTTAATAACAAAACCATTTGATTTCACTTATATATGGGATTTAAGTAACAAAACAAATGAACATGTGTAGAAAAAAAAGAGAGGCAGACCAAGAAACAGACTCTGAACTATAGAAAACAAATTGATGGTTACTGGAGGGAGATGGGTGGGGGGATTGGTTAAATAGGAGATGGAAATTAAGGAGGGCACTTGTGATGAGCACCGGGTGTTGTGTGTAAGTGAAGAATCACTAAATACAACACCTGAAAATAATATTACACTGCATGTTAACTAACTGGAATTTAAATAAAAACTTTAAAAAGAAAAGAGTATGGTACTGGCACAAAACTAGAACATAGGTCAAAAGAACAGAATAGAAAACCCAGAAATAAACCCACAACTATATCATCAATTAATTTTTGGCAAAGCAGGAAAGAATATTCAATGGGAAAAAGACAGTCTCTTCAATAATGGTACTGGGTAACCTAGACACCAACATGCAAAAGAAAGAAACTGAAGCACTTTCCTTCACCATACACAAAAATAAATTTAAAATAGATTAAAAACCTAAATGTGAAACCTGAAACCATAAAAATCCCAGAAGAGAACACAAAGAGTGACCTCTTTGATGTCAAATGTAGCAACTTTTTTCTAGATATATCTCCTGAGGCAAGGGAAACAAAAGCAAAAATAAACTATTGGGGTTACATCAATATACAAAGCTTCTGAACAATGAGAGAAACAATCAACAAAAGTAAAAAGCAATCTACAGAATGGGACATGATTCTGCAAATGAAGTATCTGATAAAAGATTAATATCCTAAACATATAAAGAACTTATACAACAACACCAAAAGAACAAATAATCCAATTAAAAATGAGCAGAAGACATGAACAGATGTTTCTTCAGAGATGGACAACTGAGACATGAAAACATGTTCATCAGCACTTGCATTAGGGAAATGCAGATCAAAACCACAATGAGATATGACCTCACGTCTGCCAGAATGGCAAAAGTCAATAACACAAGAAACAACAGCTATTGGAGAGGATGTGTAGAAAAAGGAAAACTTGTGCACTGTTGGTGGAAATGCAAACTGGTGCAGCCACAATGGAAAACTGTTGAATTTCTTCAAAAGATTAAAAATAGAACTATCTTATCATCCAGGAACTATACTACTGGTTTTTTACCCAAAGGATACAAAAACACTAATTCAAAGGAATATGTGAAGCCCTATGTTTACAGAAGCATTATTTATAATAGCCAAATTATGGAAGCAGCGCAAGTGTCACTGATAGATGAATGGACACAGAAGATGTGGATACATACATACGATGGAGTATTATTCATCCATAAAAGAGAATCAGATCTTGCCACGTGTAATGACATGGGTGGAGATAGAGTATTATGCTAAGCAAAATAAGTCAGGAAAGACAAATACCATATGATTTTGCTTATATGTGGAATTTAAGAAACAAAACAAATGAACAAAGGGAAAAGAGAGAGAAGAGGGAGAGGCAAACCAAGAAGCAAACTCCTTATTATAGAGAACAAACTGAAGGTCACCAGACAGGAGGGGGGTGAGAAGATGGGTTACATAGGTGAGGGGATTAAGGAGGGCACTTGTGATGAGAGCACTGGGTGATCTGTACAAGTGCTGAATCACTATATTGTACACCTGAAACTAATATAACACTGTATGTTATGTATGTTAACTAAATGAAACTAAGATCTTAAGAAAACAAACAAAAACAAAACAAAACAGAACAAAAACGTCCCATGTATTACTGATCCAGTGAAGAACCCTTTAATGTATTAACCAAGCAAGGGAAACTGAGCTTTCATCGCTGCCTTTGCTTCACAGGGGATTTGATCTTGCTATAACAATTTCTGCTCCAGAGAGATTACTCCGTGGTTCCTGGTTATTTTTAACAAAATCAAATTAGCGCAGTCTGAGTTACATGTTGTTGCCCTCTTTTGCAAGAGAAGCTTGGAAAATGAACATCTAGTAGTTTCAGCTTCATTAGTGGGAAGCTAGATGTGCTTCCCTCTGAGAGTCACAATAGAGTCAATTCTCTAAACAAAAAAAGGAGTCCAGATGCTACACACACACACACACATACACACAACATCATAAATATTCAGGACAAAACATCCCAATTTTCTGTCCAAAATATATTGGACTTGTGATATACAAATTGCCCTAACCCCTAAAAATGCCATGCATAATGAATCTATCCACTATACAATCAATAACGAAAGCAGCTCATTCTCACAAGAGAGCAAATAAAAAATCACCGGATCCTGCATCCGCTGTATCAAAATATTTGATAATAACCATTCCTTCTTCTGTTTTTTCATGTTCCCTTTTTAAAATTCTTTTATCTATGGCTTAAATTGTAAGGTTACCAACTAATAACATATCATGTGAAATTGTGGGGGGAAAAGAGGGTATCATTTATTTTAAATAAAAAAGAAATTAAGGAAATACAGAAAGTGGGGTGCCTGGGTGGCTCAGTCAGTTAAGTGTCCAACTTTGGCTCAGGTCATGATCTCACAGGTCATGAGTTCCAGCCCTGCATCAGGCTCTGTGCTGATGACTCAGATCCTGGAGCTTCCTTCAGATTCTGTGTCTCTCTCACTCTCTGCTTCTCCCCTGTTCATATTGTGTCTCTCTCTCAAAAAGAAATAATTGTTACAAAAAAAAAAGAAAATACAGAAAGAAATTTGTACCAATGTTGTATGTGGTGAATATGGCTTTCCTCATCCAAAACCAGTTCATGTTTCCTTTTACATTCTGCTGGCATTTAACTGGTCATGTTTCTTTACTTGATGACATGACTCAGTCATTCCTGAGGGTTCTGATTACTTGGAACTCCTTCCTGTATAAGATTTCATTAGCTTTTATTACCTTTTAATGGTGGACAATGACAGTACTGAAGGTAGTCCAGAGAACCACTTTTACTCAATCCACACTTCTCCCATCTCCTTTTACAGGTGAAGGTGAACACCCTAGCCAATGCAAAACACATTTTGGTCACAATAAATACCCCAAATATTCAGAGGGCACTCTCAGCCTCCAGTCTAATATAAACTTTGCTTTGTTCTTAATGGAGGCAGTAGTAATTATATATAGAAATCTAAAAGTTGAGAATTCAGAGTCAATAGGATAGTAAAGAATAATTTTTTCATGCGTGATTAAGCACAGTATTGGGAAACACCAATTGTTTCAAACTCTCTGAATCCAAAATACAAACATTTAAATATTGAAAAAAGTGCCCTAGTTTTGCTTGCTTGGTCAGAGCATTAATAAGAATCTGTGATTTTAGGGATATTTTATCAAGTTAGAGTATGGCAAATTTTTGAACACTAAACTCAATATTATAATCAGAAAACATTTAACATTTACAAATTGTTGAAAAGATCAACTTGAGGAATATTTCTCTATGGTCAAATTGGCATCAAAGCGCACTATTACTTTACATCAGTGTGTATCTGTGCCTGTGTGTGCAAAACCCATAGAATGTCTTACAACTTTTGATTCTTATGGTAAATTTATATATCCAAACATATTTGATGATACTTACCGGAACAGCAAATTTATAACATAATGGCATAGACTTCTTCCTTATCTTTCAAGGATCTCATTGTTAAAACTTATTTTCAATTTCAGTAACAAGCATCTGCCAAGTTGCCATTACTCAATTTTTTCTTTTCTCCAATAGTTTCTGCAACTCCCTTTTATCATATACTTGTCCCCAACCTGCTTAGCACTGCCGAGACTTCCACTATACATCCCACAGCTTATAATTGGTTGTACTATGTAGATTCTAAGTTTCCACTGTCACCTGGACACTCAAATCTGCTTTGAGATCTTTCTAATCAACACTCTATCCACTGTTAATATCATTAATTCACTTTTTCAGTTTCACAAATCTCTTTAGTACTTAGAAAACAAGCTCAAATCCTACTTCTGGGACAAACCATCATACATGAATAGCTTTCCTTCTCTCTCGCTAATGAATACATGCAAAATATCAAATGCTTCTTAAAATCTACTCTATTCTTGGCCCTGACTGGCTAGATATAGCTTATTGACACATGTGTAAAACTTGGAATTAGAAGCAAGTGAAAAGCAAAATAATTTTTCTGATTTTGGCACAAGTGAAATAAAGAACAGAGGAATCTCACTTGTAACTAAGAAACAGCAACCACAGCTGTTAATAACATGGGTCAATGGGGCTCTCAGACCCTATCAAATTAAAGTAGCTGGACGAGGGAAGAAGCTTGAGGATGAAGACTAATAAGAAAGATGGGCCACGGAGAAAAATAAAGGAAAGGAGTATAAATGTTACCCTTCTAATCATCATTCATTAAATCATAAGAAAGGAGATTTGAATATTAACAGATGATTTTTATGCACACTAGCACTTGAGAACCAGTGATCTGAAAGAATATATAATTAGCAAGCCCTTTAGACTGTCTCCTTCAAATAGTAATTATCTCAGTCATGCTTTTGTCATATAGTGGAAAGCAACCAATTTATTGTCAAATTATGAGATGAGTGTCTTATGTGCATATTTCATGTAAATGATTCAAGATAAATTTTAATGATTCAGAACCTGGATGCTAATATTAACATTCTGTTGTTGAAAACTTTGAGATCCTGAAAAAATTTTTTTCTAACGTAGATGAACAGTATTTCCATATTATGTTAAATTTATGGATGATATATTTTGACACTCACTTTAAAGGTGTTGCATGGCACTAGGTGTCTTATTAGACATGCAAAAATATCTGGTTTAATTGAATTGTAAAACAATTATAGGTAGAAACAAGTGGGCAATAGCATACATAATTTTATATAGGCATTATGCAAAAGATGATGACATAATTGCTTTTAATGATAAAGTATCCTTCAGGTATAAGACATTAAAATGTGTTCCTTGGGAAATATTATTTAAATCAAACAAAAATAACATGTTTTTGTGTTTTTTTCTTTCATTTTCTTTGAGATTTTCTTATTTGAAAAGATAAGAATTACACTTCTTTTCTTATTTGAAAAGATAAGAATTACACTTGTTTATATGAATGACTGGTTTTCATTAATGATTTACATAAATTTTTTGACTTATAGGAACATTACTTCCTATAACTCTTACATTCTTCTTGAAATACATTTTAGAAGGATTTTTTTACAATCCCAATGTGATTTTCCAAAATGACTAAATTAGAATTTGAATAAAATAAGTGCATAATCTACATAAAGCAAAACATATCAGCATCCTGATAAGTAAGAATAAGAACTTTAGGAGTTAATCTTCAATTTTGAAATACTAACAGGAGAAATGTCCACTTCTTGCTGAAGAGCTAAATACATCTTAGCTATCTTTGGACTATTGACAATTCTATGTTTGAGGGGGAATAAAATTTCAACTATAGAACCACTAAAGGCATATTTCACAGATGAGTGTCTGCCCTGGACAATTAAGTTCCTGCAACACACAGTCTGGACAGAGCACTTTCACTGCTCAATGTCTGCTTCAAAGAACAAACGCTGTGATAAAAATTTTGAGAAGCAAAAGAGCTGCTCCAGGAGAAAGTTATTTGATTCCATAGAAGGTTTTCACTTTTTAAGGGGAATAAGGAATAGCCAATTTTTTCCACTAATGCTTAGTGTTGAAAGAGAGATGGTAAATAAAATTTAATTTATATGCTAGCTGAGAATTGTCTAAATTGATTCCAACATGTTCTAGAAAGTTTGTATATTGCAGAAAAGGTTCCTGGCCATAAGAGTTGAATTAAAGAAGCATGTCTTTAATGTGGGGAAGAAATAATCATTATCCAACATTTTATTTCTTGGCATAGATCTTGAGGAACAATGATTAAAGCCTCCTCAAACAGGAATTTAATATACAGTAAAACTTGGTTTGTGAGCATAATCCATTCTGGAAACATGCTTGTGATCCAAAGCACTTGTATATCAAAGCGAATTTCAAGAACCATTGGGTCAGCTGTGATCAGGTGATATTCAGTGTCACATACCACTCATATTGCAAGGCATCGCTTGCTTATCCAGTTAAAATTTATTAGAAATACTTGCTCGTCTTGCAGAACACCCTCAGAACAACTTACTCACAATCCAAGGTTTTACTGTAATTTTAAACTTTTATAGCACTGTGGAAAAAATAATATATTATGGTAAGTGCTTCAATAAATCTGAGATCGCATAAAGCTTGTAAAAAAAAAGGAGATATGCTAACAGTTAACTGCTTATGTTTGTCTGTGTAACAGCTAATACTATTTTTCAAATTTTCATTAAAACATAAACTAATTCAATGTTTTAATAATGAACATATAATGGATTTGGACTTATTAATTCCATCATATGATATTTCTTATTCAGATTGTTGGTATGCATTTCTGGTAATACAGTCTGCACATATTCAAAATATTGCTATAGTGCCAGATTTCCTAAATTTATTCTATTTTTTCCTGTTATCTTTTATGTTTCTTATTATTTATATATGTATTACGAAGCATCTCATTTTCTAGTTTATATTTTTCTTTATTTCAGTATACAGTTTACTTTCTCCAGTTTACATTTTTTTTATTTTTTAAAGTTTATTTATTTATATTTTCAATATATGAAATTTATTGTCAAGTTGGTTTCCATACAACAAGCAGTGCTCATCCCAAAAGGTGCCCTCCTCAATACCCATCACCCACCTTACCCCCCTCCCACCCCACCATCAACCTTCAGTTTGTTCTCAGTTTTCAAGAGTCTCTTATGCTTTAGCTCTCTCCCACTCTAATCTCTTATTTTTTTCCTTCCCCTCCCCCATGGGTTTCTGTTAAGTTTCTCAGGATCCACATAAGAGTGAAAACATACGGTATCTGTCTTTCTTGGTATGGCTTATTTCACTTAGCATCACACTCTCCAGTTCCATCCACGTTGCTACAAAGGGCCATATTTCATTCTTTCTCATTGCCACATAGTACTCCATTGTGTATATAAACGACAATTTCTTTATCCATTCATCAGTTGATGGACATTTGGGCTCTTTCCATAATTTGGCTATTGTTGAAAGTGCTGCTATAAACATTGGGGTATAAGTGCCCCTATGCATCAGCACTCCTGTATCCCTTGGGTAAATTCCTAGCAATGCTATTGCTGGGTCATAGGGTAGGTCTATTTTTAATTTTTTGAGGAACCTCCACACTGTTTTCCAGAGTGGCTGCACCAATTTGCACTCCCACCAACAGTGAAAGAGGGTTCCCATTTCTCCACATCCTCTCCAGCGTCTCTAGTCTCCTGATTTGTTCCTTTTGGCCACTCTGACTGGCGTGAGGTGATACCTGAGTGTGGTTTTGATTTGTATTTCCCTGATGAGGAGTGACGTTGAGCATCTTTTCATGTGCCTGTTGGCCATCCAGATGTCTTCCTTAGAGAAGTGTCTATTCATGTTTCCTGCCCATTTCTTCACTGGATTATTTGTTTTTCACGTGTGGAGTTTGGCAAGCTCTTTATAGATTTTGGATACTAGCCCTTTGTCCGATATGTCATTTGCAAATATCTTTTCCCATTCCATTGGTTGCCTTTTGGTTTTGTTGGTTTCTTCCTTTGCTGTGCAGAAGCTTTTTATCTTGTTGATGTCCCAATAGTTCATTTTTGCTTTTAATTCCCTTGCCTTTGGGGATGTGTCAAGTAAGAAATTGCTATGACTGAGGTCAGAGAGGTCTTTTCCTGCTTTCTCCTTTAGGGTTTTGATGGTTTCCTGTCTCACATTCAGGTCCTTTATCCATTTTGAGTTTATTTTTGTGAATGGTGTGAGAAAGTGGTCTAGTTTCATCCTTCTGCATGTTGCTGTCCAGTTCTCCCAGCACCATTTGTTAAAGAGGCTGTCTTTTTTCCATTGGATGTTCTTTCCTGCTTTGTCAAAGATGAGTTGGCCATACGTTTGTGGGTCTAGTTCTGGGGTTTCTATTCTATTCCATTGGTCTATGTGTCTGTTTTTGTGCCAATACCATGCTGTCTTGATGATGACAGCTTTGTAGTAGAGGCTAAAGTCTGGGATAGTGATGCCTCCTGCTTTGTTCTTCTTCTTCAAAATTACTTTGGCTATTCGGGGCCTTTTGTGGTTCCATATGAATTTTAGGATTGCTTGTTCTAGCTTTGAGAAGAATGCTGGTGCAATTTTGATTGGGATTGCATTGAATGTGTGGTTAGCTTTGGGTAATATTGACATTTTGACAATATTTATTCTTCCAATACATGAGCACGGAATGTTTTCCCATTTCTTTATATCTTCTTCAATTTCCTTCATAAGCTTTCTATAGTTCTCAGCATAGAGATCTTTTACATCTTTGGTTAGATTTATTCCTAGGTATTTTATGCTTCTTGGTGCAATTGTGAATGGGATCAGTTTCTTTATTTGTCTTTCTGTTGCTTCATTGTTAGTGTATAAGAATGCAACTGATTTCTGTACATTGATTTTGTATCCTGCAACTTTGCTGAATTCATGTATCAGTTCTAGCAGACTTTTGGTGGAGTCTATCAGATTTTCCACGTATAATATCATGTTATCTGCAAAAAGTGAAAGCTTAACTTCATCTTTGCCAATTTTGATGCCTTTGATTTCCTTTTGTTGTCTGATTGCTGATGCTAGAACTTCCAACACTATGTTAAACAACAGCGGTGAGAGTGGGCATCCCTGTTGTGTTCCTGATCTCAGGAAAAGGCTCTCAGTTTTTCCCCATTGAAGATGATGTTAGCTATTGTCTTTTCATAAATGGCTCTAATGATGTTTATGTATGTTCCTTCTATCCCGACTTTCTCGAGGGTTTTTATTCAGAAAGTTTGCTGAATTTTGTCAAATGCCTTTTCTGCATCGATTGACAGGATCATATGGTTCTTATCTTTCTTTTATTAATGTGATGTATCACGTTGATTGATTTGTGAATGTTGAACCAGCCCTGCATCCCAGGAATGAATCCCACTTGATCATGGTGAATAATTCTTTTTATATGCCGTTGAATTCAGTTTGCTAGTACCTTGTTGAGAATTTTTGCATCCATATTCATCAGGGATATTGGCCTGTAGTTCTCTTTTTTTACTGGGTCTCTGTCTGGTTTAGGAATCAAAGTAATACTGGCTTCATAGAATGAGTCTGGAAGTTTTCCTTCCCTTTCTATTTCTTGGAATAGCTTGAGAAGGATAGGTATTATCTCTGCTTTAAACGTCTGGTAGAACTCCCCTGGGAAGCCATCTGGTCCTGGACTCTTATTTGTTGGGAGATTTTTGATAACCGATTCAATTTCTTCACTGGTTATGGGTCTGTTCAAGCTTTCTATTTCCTCCTGATTGAGTTTTGGAAGAGTGTGGGTGTTTAGGAATTTGTCCATTTCTTCCAGGTTGTCCAATTTGTTGGCATATAATTTTTCATAGTATTCCCTGATAATTGTTTGTATCTCTGAGGGACTGGTTGTAATAATTCCATTTTCATTCATGATTTTATCTATTTGGATCCTCTCCCTTTTCTTTTTGACAAGCCTGGCTAGAGGTTTGTCAATTTTGTTTATTTTTTCAAAAAACCAACTATTGTTTTCATTGATCTGCTCTACAGTTTTTTTAGATTCTATACTGTTTATTTCTGCTCTGATCTTTATTATTTCTCTTCTTCTGCTGGGTTTGGGGTGTCTTTGCTGTTCTGCTTCTATTTCCTTTAGGTGTGCTGTTAGAATTTGTATTTGGGATTATTCTTGTTTCTTGAGATAGGCCTGGTTTGCAATGTATTTTCCTCTCAGGACTGCCTTCACTGCATCCCAAAGCATTTGGATTGTTGTATTTTCATTTTCAATTGTTTCCATATATTTTTAAATTTCTTCTCTAATTGCCTGGTTGACCCATTCATTCTTTAGTAGGGTGTTCTTTAACCTCCATGCCTTAGGAGGTTTTCCAGACTTTTTCCTGTGGTTGATTTCAAGTTTCATAGCATTGTGGTCTGAAAGTATGCATGATATGATCTCAATTCTTGTATACTTATGAAGCGCTGTTTTGTGACCCAGTATGTGATCTTTCTTGGAGAATGTTCTATGTGCACTCGAGAAGAAAGTATATTCTTTTGCTTTGGGATGCAGAGTTCTAAATATATCTGTCAAGTCCATCGGATCCAATGTATCATTCAGGGCCCTTGTTTCTTTATTGACCGTGTGTCTAGATGATCTATCCATTACTGTAAGAGGAGTGTTAAAGTCCCCTGCAATTACCACATTCTTATCAATAAGGTTGCTTTTGTTTGTGAGTTTTATATATTTGGGGGCTCCCGTATTTGGCGCATAGACATTTATAATTGTTCGCTCTTCCTGATAGATAGACCCTGTAATTATTATATAATACCCTTCTTCATCTCTTGTTACAGCCTTTAATTTAAAGTCTAGTTTGTATGATATAAGTATGGCTACTCTAGCTTTCTTTTGACTTCCAGTAGCATGATAAATAGTTCTCCATCCCCTCACTTTCAAACTAAAGGTGTCCTCAGGTCTAAAATGAGTCTCTTGTAGACAGCAAATAGATGGGTCTTGTTTTTTTATCCATTCTGATACCCTATGTCTTTTGGTTGGCACTTTTAGTCCATTTACGTTCAGTGTTATTATAGAAAGATATGGGTTTGGAGTCATTGTGATGTCTGTATGTTTTATGCTTGTAGTGATGTCTCTGGTACTTTGTCTCACAGGATCCCCCTTAGGATCTCTTGTAGGGCTCGTTTAGTGGTGACGAATTCCTTCAGTTTTTGTTTGTGTGGGAAGACCTTTATCTCTCCTTCTATTCTAAATGACAGACTTGCTGGGTAAAGAATTCTCGGCTGCATTTTTTTTCCTGTTCAACACATTGAAGATCTCCTGCCAATCCTTTCTGGCCTGCCAAGTTTCAAAAGAGAGATCAGTCACAAGTCTTATTGGTCTCCCTTTATATGTTAGAGCACGTTTATCTCTTGCTGCTTTCAGAATTTTCTCTTTATCCTTGTATTTTGCCAGTTTCACTCTGATATGTTGTGCAGAAGATCGATTCAAGTTACGTCTGAAGGGAGGTCTCTGTGCCTCTTGGATTTCAATGCCTTTTTCCTTCCCCAGATCAGGGAAGTTCTCAGCTATAATTTCTTCAAGTACACCTTCAGCTCCTTTCCCTCTCTCTTCCTCCTCTGGAATACCAATTATGTGTAGATTATTTCTCTTTAGTGGATCACTTAGTTCTCTAATTTTCCCCTCATACTCCTGGATTTTTCTTATCTCTCTTTTTCTCAGCTTCCTTTTTCTCCATAATTTTATCTTCTAGTTCACCTATTCTCTGCTCTGCTTCTTCAATCCAAACCGTGGTCGTTTCCATTTTATTTTGCATCTCGTTTAAAGCGTTTTTCAGCTCCTCGTGACTGTTCCTTAGTCCCTTGATCTCTGTGGCAAGAGATTCTCTGCTGTCCTGTATACTGTTTTCAAGCCCAGCGATTAATTTTATGACTATTATTCTAAATTCACTTTCTGTTATATTGTTTAAATCCTTTTTGATCAGTTTGTTAACTGTTGTTATTTCCTGGAGATTCTTTTGAGGGAAATTCTTCCGTTTCATCATTTTGGATAGTCTCTGGAGTGGTGCAGAACTGCAGGGCACTTCCCCTGTGCTGTAGTGTATAACTTCCATCAGTGGGCGGCGCCACAGTCAGACCTGATGTCTGCCCCCAGCCCACCGCTGGGGCCACAGTCAGACTGGTGTGTAGCTTCTCTTCCTTTCTCCTAGGCTCAGGATTCACTGTGGGGTGGCGTGGCCCGTCTGGGCTACTTGCACACTGCCAGGCTTGTGGTGCTGGGGATCTGGCGTATTAGCTGGGGTGGATCACAATGTGCACGGGGGCAGAGGGGCAGGCTCAGCTGGCTTATCCTTTGGTGATCCGCTTTGGGAGGGGCCCTGCGGCACTGGGAGGGAGTCAGTACAACCGCTGGAGTGATGGATCCGCAGAAGCACAGTGTTGGGTGTTTGTGTGGTGCAAGCAAGTTACCTGACAGGAACTGGTTCCCTTTGGGATTTTGGCTGGGGGATGGACAAGGGAGATGGTGCTGGTGAGCGCCTTTGTTCCCCGCCAAGCTGAGCTCTGTCATCCAGGGCTCAACAACTATCCCTTCCGTTGTCCTCCAGCTCTCCTGCTCTCAGAGCAGAGCTGTTAACTTATAACCTTCCAGATGTCAAGTCCCTCTTGCTGTCTGAACACACTCCGTCCAGCCCCTCCGCTTTTGCAAGCCAGACTCGGAGCCTCTGCTTTGCCGTGGGCTGCCTCTCTGCCCCGGCTCCCGCCCATCAGTCTGTGTAGCGCGCACCACCTCTCTACCCTTCCTACCCTCTTCCATTGGTCTCTCGTCTATGCTTGGCTCCAGAGAATCCATTCTGCTAGTCGTCTGGCAGTTTTCTGGGTTATTTAGGCAGATGTAGGTGGAATCTGAGTGATCAGCAGGACGCGGTGAGCCCAGCATCCTCCTATGCCGCCATCGTCAGTCCCACCAAGTTTATTTATTTTTGAGAGAGAGAGAGCAAGGAGGAGGGCAGAGAGAGAGGGTGCGAGAGAATCACAAGCAATGTCTGAACTGTCAGAGCTAAGCCCAACATGGGGCTCAATCTCACTAACCCAACTGTGAGATCTGACCTGAGCTGAGATCAAGAGTTGGATGTTTAAGCAAATGAGCCAGCCAGGCACCCTTCCAATTCACATTTAATGTAATAATTGCTTTTGTGATTAATTCTACAATTTATGTTAACTTTTCTATGCTGTGACTATTTACTTTGTCTCACGCCTCTTGAATAGCTGAATAGCAAATGAGCTACACCACAGAACAATAAAGAAATAACATTTTGTTACGTTCTTAACCGTATACACTGGCATACAAATAAGAAAATTGAGACACGAGAAGTTAAAGTAATTACTAATAAGAGACAGATTTTAGAGCTTTTGGTGCTTCACTCCACATATACCAAATTTAGTCATGTGATTTTATTGTTAGAATATAATCCTTTGTCCCAATGTTTTCATATTCTAGATTATCATTATTATAACAAATTATAACTATTGTTATCGAATTTTAGCTACTATTTAATTCAGGAAGAGTGCTGTTATTCTATTCATTTATTTAAGACATTCAGAGAAAACAGTTTATACATTATCTTCTACTACCAAAATAAAAATATTGTTTTTGTTGTTTTAAGGCATTGGTATATAGTGTTTTAAGTTGTATAGCTTAAAATAAGTTTTAAAGTAGAAAAGTATTTTCTTAGCTTTAATGAACTTCCCAAGTCTTCAGAACTAATTCTGCTAAACATATTATAAGAGATTTGCTTCTCATTTAAATTATCTACAGTGAGAGACCATTTAATAAGGCTAGTTATGCAGGTACTGACAGTTATAATTCTGTATTACCACCACAGACATTTTTAATTTGACTAACATAATAAATCTTAATCATATCAATGTCACCATCTATTAGAGATATTAATAAGCCATCAACACCGTAAACATGGCATTGGTGTTATTATTCCTTAACATTTTTTCATTTGTTTATTGTCCATGTTGCCAAACCAGCTTTTGTTTATGATATCAATAGTTACTTCCTGGAATGTATTCAAGTGATTTTTATTTCATAGTTTGGTTCTACTTTAGGTTATATTTATAGGCAAATATATTTTTAACAAAATAATCTTTTGACATAATTTTTTACTTGCTATTTTTTAGAAAAAGTTATTAAGATTTATAAATATAGAAAAGAGTACACAAAACACAGATTACACATAGTCTACCATTAGACACTGAGTTCCCAAGTAAACCTAAAAATATACAAGCCCATGACTTGCACACATCATTGCAATACTCACATATGTCTGTCTTTTTTTTTTTTTTTTAGATATTTTGGTGCATGTGTGGTGGCATTTTATAAACATTTTAATATTAATACCATATGGTGTGAAAGCATTGTTTCCTATGTTCGTAAATTAGAATTATAGTATTTTTCTTCATTATGATTATAGGGGATTATAAATTTCATTAATATTTTCAAAGAACCACACCATAGATTTACAGATTTTCTCAATTTTATGTTCAATTTCAATTTCATTTTATTCAATTCTTATCTTTATTATATCCATTTCCTACTTTCATTGAACAGATTGCCACATTTCCAACCTTCATGAGATAAAATCTTACCACTGTGTTTTCAATCTTTCTCCTTCCAAATCTATTTACATAGATACAAATACAGGAAGATATAAATAATATTAGTTGTATGTGTGATATATAAAGCCTCTTACTATTATGTAGGCATATGTATATTTTGAAGTATTTAACTCAAAAATAAACACAAAAACAAAATATTTATTAGCATTTATCTTGATATTATAAGAAAGCGTGTTCTGGCAGAAATTAAGGAATTTTTTTAACCTTGTCACAGATTTAATTTAGCGGCAAATAGAGGATATAATTTTCTATATGCTAAGACAGTATTTAGTGTATAATTATTTGAAAAATTAAATACCTTTGTATATTTTCAATCCATATTAAATCAGTTGCAACATGACATGAATATTTAATCTCATGCACATGACTTTATCTAGTGAGTGATACATTAGACCATATTATATCATTTGCTTTGCCCTTTATCTTCCAGAAACCCTGCCATATATTCTAAAATAAATATAAATACATATACACATATATCTGTGTATACATATAAGTACACATATATATACATATATATTTTTACACATATATACATATATGCACATATATACATATTTATATATATGCACATATACACATATGAATACATATATATATTCTCATTCTAAGACATTAATGTTTCATAACACAGATATACAACAGACAGTGATGAAACAAAACATTCATAACCACAATAAAAATAATTTCCCAACTAGGTTGTAAAGAAATAACAAATACAATTAAATAAGAAAACCTTACTGTATTAATACTGATATACTACAAAAAATGATTTCAGACTACTAAAGTTTGTCCACTATACTAACTTAGAGTATATTTTCTATTGTTTAACATATTGTCTTGAACTTTTATTTCATAAGATAGCAAATAAAATCTCAGATATGTTAGATAAAGTGACAGCAAATTATGTTGCATATGTTTACTGCATATTAACTGGATCATATTGTTAATTGATTTTACTGTTAGCTTATACTGAACTAAAATTCATACAAAATTATATAACTCTAACAATGCTACTTAACAAGATGATTTCAAGTAGAGTCAACTTTTCATGCTCAGAAACATTGAAAATATAATTTTCCTACATTGTATAAGGCTAGGAACTAGGTATTCAGCTTGACTTTTCATATGGATGTTTACTTTGACACAAAATAAAAATGAAATGATACATCTAAATATAGAGTTCTGTGGTTACACTAAGACTTATTAAAAAATAAAAATTATTTAGTAAAATGAGTATAATTTCAAACATGGGTGAAAAATAGAAACTTTACAAATATGAGTGATTTGAAGCTCTGGTTTTAACTTTAATGTGTTCTATTCCATGAGCTTAATTGCTGCTCTAGATTATTAAAAAAATGAGGTAATTTAAAAAGTAAACTTTGGTGGCAATTCTTTCCAAAATATAATCAATTAAGTTATATTAACCAATTATTCATGAGAGGTTTTTGTTCTGTTTTATTTTATTTTTTTGGTGATAGTTGAAATTAAGCTGGTATATTTTCATCTTTCTGGATTTCAGACAAATCTACAAAACTAATTAGAACCTTTTTTATTTTTTCCCCAAGAAATTAATTATTTTGTAGATTTTTAACAAGTTAGAAAATATATGTCAAATTTTTACAGATACTCATATTTTCAATGAATATATTATAATGAGGAAAATGTTTCCATATAATCATTATGAAGATCTCTAACCACACGATTTGATATAGATAAGCAGTGACATTCACACATTATATTAAAACATTTAGTGCAATTGTGGAGAGACCAAACTGTTGATGCATTTATTTGCTTTTAATTACCTATAAAGTAGGTAGCATCTACTGACAATGATTTAATAATACAGTAAATGTTGACAAATTATAAATATTTATCTTTGCAAAGTAATAATTCACAGGCCATTTGGTGAATTTTTTAGAGTGTTTTTAAGTAAGATAATCCATGATTGGTTTTATAAAATATTTCCTTGTTTATATTCTAAGACAACCAGATTCTTGTTTTCCAGAAAATTTGCCCTTTGTGTAATGTTTTGTGCATTTGGCTCAAAATTCCATGTTTTATTAGGTTGTCCATAAATAACCCAGGGAAGAAATTGTACATGTTTGAAATATTTGTACCCATTTCACAGATTCCTGGTTTTGTTTGTTTGTTTGTTTGCCTCCCCAAATCAAATTGTCTACCACTGGCAATTTTTTTTCACTCATAAAGTACTTATAATAATAAATAAGATTGCAATTACATATTCTCCAGTGTATTTTTCCTTTACTACTTATAAAAATGTAAAAAGTCTTGTTGGCCATTAGTTATATAAAAAATAGAAACTATCATAAGTCTCAATTTTCATCTAACTATAGAGGAACTCACCACTTGTGTAATATGTTCTAAAATAATTTAACAAAACATGGACAATATTTTCTGAGTATCTAATATAACAATACGAGATCAGAATGTATTTCTGCTTATAATGGTTTTTGGTTGTATGCATCATTAACCATCATTACCACAAAAGGCCAGGATGTGTTTTCTCAGTACTATGGAACTTTCTGAATTGTGCTATTCAGTATAAAATACTCAAGGTGTTTCTAAACACTTGTTAATAATTTTAATCAAATTTATGAAACATAAATACTTGAAACATACTTGAAAAATGTAGCTATTTGATTTCATATTCAGAAGTTTTACACTCTACATTTTTTGTACAATTTTTCTGGGAATGGTTTCATGTAATTGTTATTTAAAATCTCATGACAATGCGCAAACTTGACCCATGTTTCATTATTAAGGAGAGTAAATCAAATTATCTGTTTCTATAATGTTTCTGACAATGTTGAATATTCTAGGCCCAAGTCCAAGAATATGTTAGAAAATCATTCATTTTTATTTCTTTTGAAAAGTATTCAGACAGAATGAAAGTGTCATGATGACCATTTTTCTTGCTATTTACATGTGCTGTTAGTATTAACTTAGATCTCTGTGTGTGACTTTATTCAAGAGTTTTTAAGTGATACACCGTATAGTGAGAATGATTTTGTTAAAATTATATTTCATTTTTAATGGAAACTGGAAAATTAAGTATGTCACACTGTACTGTGAATTAATGAAAATGTGAGAGTACCATTATCTGATCCTTATTCTCAAGAGTGCCACATGAAGTTGTGCAGACTGAAACATTGTCACACCCAAGGGGCCACCATGCACAGCATAGACATCCTTATCATATTTAAAAGCATTCTATTATTTAAGCTTTTTTTCTCATTCAAGATTATAATATTTACACATGAATAAAACAGTCGATCTAATAGAGTCTACATATACAATGTACATTACTTCCATTTAGGAAAAGGAAAACATGAATGCTTTGTTCATTAAAAAATGATGTAACTTAGCCCAGGTTTCTAACAAGACATTGTTTTTGCAATGTAACTTGAGGATCATAAAACATCCACGATTTTGTTTATATTCATGCAATGGCTAAATTTATCACTTAAATTTTTTTTAACATTTATTCAATTTTTTGAGACAGGGCACAACCAGGAGAGGGGCAAAAAGAGAGGGAGACACAGATCTGGAAGCAGACCTCAAGGTCTGAGCTGTCAGGACAGAACCCAATGCAGGGCTCGAACTCACGGACCACATGATCATGACCTGAGCTGAAGTCAAATGCTTAACCAACTAAGCTACCTAGGCGCCCCTAAATTTATCATTTTATATTTCATATTATTTCATCTAGCATTTTTAAGGTAACAGAAGTCATAGCTGGGTTTCAAATTTACAAATAAAATATTTTAATAGGGAAAAATATTCTAAGTAGTAACAACTATTCAGCTATCAATAACACATCACACAATATTACATAAACCTAAATGACCTGGTTATATAATATTCCTTAGTTGTATCTTAGCACTCATTTCTTTCTTGTATGTACAGTAATTTAGTCAGCACAAAAGGAACTTCTTGAAAAACTAAATAGACATTTTTTTCCCAAAAAAGACATCTCTATGACCAATGGCTACATGAAAAGATACACAATATCACTAATCATCAGGGGAAATGCAAATCAAAACCACAATGATATATTACCCCATACCTATAATAATGGCTATCTTCAAAAAGACAAAAGATAACAAGTGTTGGTAAAGATGTGGAGAGAAAGGAACCCTTGTGAACTGTTGGTAGGGTTGCAAATTTGTTCAACCACTATGGAAAGCAGTATGGAGGTTCCTCAAAAAATTAAAAATACAACTGCCACATGGTCCAGCAATTTTACCTTTGAGTATTTATCTGAAAAATAAAATACCCTAGTTCATAAAGATATCTGCACCCCCATGCTGTTCAATGCAGCATTATTCATTATCACCAAGATACAGAAATAATCCAACTGTTTGCCCATTGATAAATGGATAAAAAGATGTGAGATATATACATGAATACTATTTAGCCATTGGAGGAATAGAAGTCCTGATATTTGCAGAGACATGGATGGACCTTGAGGACATTATCCTATGTGAGATAAGTCTGGCAGAGACAGACAAATGCTGTGTGACATTTCTTGTATGTGGAATCAAAAAGAAAGAAAGAAAGAAAGAAAGAAAGAAAGAAAGAAAGAAAGAAAGAAAAGAAAGAAAGGAAGGAAGAAAGAAAAAAAGAAAAGAAAAGAAAAGAAAAGAAAAGAAAAGAAAAGAAAAGAAAACTTGATACCAAATTCAAAAAAAACAGAGTAGATTTACAGTTACCTGGGACTGGATAGTGTGGGAATGAGAGGGTTTTTTAAGGGTACATAATTGCAATAACTATATAAATAAGTCATGGAGATCTAATAAATAGTACAGTGATTATAGACAATAAAACTATATTATGAGCATTAAACTTGCTGAGAGACTACAACTTAATTGCTTCCACCACTAGAAGAAGTAATAATTATGTGACAGGATAGGGGTATTAGTTAACATTACAGTGGTAATCATATTGCAATATAAATGTATATAATCAACACATTGTACTCCTTAAACTTATACACTGAGAAATGCCAATTATAGTTCAGTAAAAATTTCAAGTATATATAATGTCAATTATAGTTCAGTAAAAAAAAAAACTGTTAATGACTATTTTGTACATATAATGTAAAGTATATTAACACATATTAAATAATAGCTATTAGGTTTTCTTTCCAGATATGAAAAAAGAAGTTAAACAAAATACAAAGTTTTTGGAAGAGTAAATAATATCTACCAAATAATCCAATATAGTATTTCTAGAAATGATGTATATCTATTCATCCCTCTGAATAACATATAGCTTATAGTTATATTTAATCTTTTTGTATACCAGTTGCCAGTGGACTAAGTAGTTTCTTAAAAATACTACTATAATTTTAAATCAAATTTCATAAAATAAAATTTGTGAACATTTTAATAGAAACTATAAAATTTGATCAAGTAAGCATTCAAAAATAATAAAATGTTATTTCAATGAAACAAATTTGTCTATTTTATTTTATTACATATCAATTGCTTTAAATTCTAAATTATATCAGTTAAAATTTAAAATATAAAATTTAAAATCCCATTAATTGTTTTCAGTTTATTATTTATTTTGAAAGAATGAGAGAGTGAGTGGGGGAGAGACAGAGACAGAGGGAGAGAGAGAGAGCGAAAGAGAGAGAGAGAGAGAGAGAATCCCAACCAGGCTCCACGCTGTTAGTGCAGAGCCCGATTCAGGGCTTGAACTCATGAAGCATGAGATGATGACCTGATCCGAAGCTGGACGCTTAACTGACTGAGCCACCCAGGCTTATTAGTTTGGATGAATAACATGATTAAGATAATGTATACATCATGACATTTTATTTGCTATTTATCAAAACAGTATTCTAATATTAGCATTTCATTTGAGGAAATGATGCCTCTTTTAAAAATATTCTCAATGTCACCCTGTGGCCAGCATTGCTCATTCTTTTCCTAGGATATATTGCACATTGTTTGTCTGTGATCTAGTGGAAGAACCAGATGATTTCTTATAATAAAGTTATTCAAGCTTAAAAGAACAAGATTTTATTATTTCTTGTATTTGCTAACCCATGCTGAACTCAGAAGTCTCACTTATGTATCTATGGTCAGCATTTGTCTAGATAAATGGCTTTGTCAGTCTTGACTGAGCTCTATCAACCAAGACATTCAGAGCCTCGGCTGAAACAACTTCGCTGTCCTGGCAAAGATCTCTATGTGTTATTATCCAATCATCTCAGGCATGTTGCCATGACAAAAGAAGAGGAAAAAGAGGGTACCAAGACTCATTAGGCCCATTTCTTGTTTTTTTAAGCTGCTAAGTTATGTGGTTGTTTGTTACACAGCTCTACCTTACTGATAAACCCTGGAGTGATTTTACACAGACAATAAATATGTTTAATGTTTATAAAATGATGTATTGAGTACTATGGATAAAAACAGCAATTAAGTTACTTGGAATATTCTGTATGAGTATTCTACAACCTGTATGAGAAATTATGAGTTTTTTTACTAGATCGGTGACCATAAATATAAAGATAAAAAAATGATTCAATATATAGTCTTCTGTTACAATCAATAAGACTTGCTGAAGAAGTAGTTACAGGTGTATGGGAAAGACAGTATAAAAGCTTCACTTCTAGAGCACTCTCATGAGTAATTGAATATGTTATGGTGTTAATTTTTAGGTTAGAAAACACAATAGCAAGACTAACAAGCTTTGGGGCAAGGGGTGGGGACATTTCTGATTATTATATATTTGTGTCTGTGAGACTGGAAGGCACCTGCTCCAGCAGGATTAGCTGTGGCTTACTAATGTCAGGGCTGTAAGGATATTCACCATGGTTGGAAAGAGAATCCATGAATCTTGAGAATATTTGATATTGTATGACTTCTTTGGAATCATAGGGACCAAATGCCAAGGGAAGTGTTATTTCTAGGTTTAGATCTATTACCATATGCTGCTTAAAGACTTCTAGGGATAAGAAATTTTTATCACATAACAGCCCAGATGTTTTCAGACTATTGAAGTTGTTGGATCTTTACAAAAAACATTCTATTCATTTTTTGACAACAGCCTGCATACTTGTATCATATAATAAAATCCACGGGGTTTTTTTGTTTGTTTTAATCTTGCTTTGACCATTTGAGACAAAAGGAAACAAAAGATATAGCATAAAAATGATCAGGTCTGATGTCATTACTTACATGTGACAGACATATGCTTCTCCCTGTCCCCTCAAATACATTTGCCAGATTTCCTTGCCTGCCTGCCTTCCTTCCTTTGAGGTCTGAAAGGAGGAGACATTCACATGAGATTATTGGGTAGAAAACATGTGCTTGTGGCAATGATTCGTGCAAGGCCTGTCCCAGGGGCTCCTTCAAAGTGGCAATCTGAACTCTGGATGTCTGGCTAACACATTCTTCATTCTTTTGCTCTTCCAGTCCTATGACTAGTTTTGATACCAATTTTCTGGATTAAATCTCTTTCTGCTTGGAATATTTACAGTGATATCTAATTTCTTGAGTTGATATTCAAAGTATTTGGATGAATGATGATATAAAAACCGTTCCTCATCACATTGATAGTGGCAAATTAATGTTGAGTATGAACTCAAATGGCTGCTTGAGTGGTAAGTCTCAAGAGTGAGTATATACTTCTCAGAAGTACATGTTGTATAAGTAATAGCTAAAAATATCATACTTATAGAGGATATTAGTATTATTTAATTAAAAATTGTGAAACAAAGTTTATAATAGGATTTTTGACATTTTTCAAACGCTTCATTTTATATAGAGGTACAGTAATAGCAAATTATTGGACATATTTAAAAATCACACCCACAATGAAAGGTATTTTCTAGAACTAAAAGTAACTTAAGGCTTATTCAGGAATACATTTGTTATCGTGGAAATATTCAACCTATCTGTACATGTAAAAAATTAAACTTGAGGAATGTATTTTATTTCATGCAGTAAGCTTGCCTCATAGGATACTAAGCATATGAAATGGAATTCAGTTAAATACTTAGGCTGAATTTCTATCATTGTGTTTGAAGCATGTATGAGAAGTGGCAAAGAGTAACTCCTAGTCCACTTCTTTTTACCATCCAGACAAGACACTCCCTTGAATTTCAAATCAAAAATGCAGTTTTAAATTTTCCCCTTCTTCAGTTTTCACATGAGTACAGTGGGAAAATTCCAATTTAAAAGTCTAAAATAATAGCAAGACTTCTGGAATGGCAGAGTGAGCACTTCTATAAGTGTATGCTTCTATAGAAGGAGAAAAGGGAGCAAAATTTATCAAAATCAATTTTTTTTAGAAATCTGGAAACCTACCAAAAGCCTGCAATAATATGACAAATATTTATTCAAGAAACTCTGCTGAAATTTGGAAATGATTTCTGGGTTTGTTACATATTTCCATTTTCCTCTACTCAGGTCTTCCACAGCCTTGAAAGCCAGAAGCCTCACAATTATAGTAGCAATGAAGAACCAAAGCCTTGCAAGCTCAGGAGAAGGAAGACCAGATGTGGAGCTCCTCAAAAAGCTCCAATTCTGTAGAATTGTCACTGTATGATCTGTCTCCCAACAGCCTGGAAAAGTCCCATTGACAGAAACACTCTGTAGGTGACAAGTGTACAAGCTGTTGCTATTGAAAACAATGTGTCCTGCATATTTACAACTGCTTGTGTCCAATAGCAAAACAGGAACTATGGTGTAAAATAAAGGGAAATATGTTATTTTTAATTTTTTAATGTTTATTTACTTTTTGAGAGAGAGAGAGAAAGAGAGAGAGAGAGAGAGAGAGAGAGAGAGAGAGAGAGAGATGCAGATCATGAGCAGGGGAGGGGCAGAGAGAGAGACGGAGACACAGTATCTGAAAGCAGGCTCCAGGCTCTAAGCTGTCAGAACAAAGCTCGACGCAGGGCTTGAACTCATGAACTGTGAGATCATGACCTGAGCTGAAGTCAGAGGCTTAACTGACTAAGCCACCCAGATGACCCAAAGGAAACATGGTATTAAAATATGAGTGATAGCCAAGGCTATGAAGAAAAAGTTAATGACTAGAATTAGGAAACTAATATATCTGAGACTGAATTATAAAAGCCATTTGCTAAAACAAACCAACAAACAAAAGAGCAAAAATCACTGAGAATCCCATATTTATAAAATAATTAAAACTTTTAGGAAGGCATTTTCTTTCATAAGGAGATTAAAATTAAATAGAAAAATATCAAATGAATATTTTCTTAAGAAAATAAAAATAACACAGAAATCAAAAATTTTGTTAGAGGATAAAGCCAAAGCAACTCTCTGATAAAACTTAATAATCAACCCACTACAAAACTACTAATTATGCACAAATAAAAGGTTGTTATAATGCCAATTATGTGCAGTTATAAATTTCACTGCTCTGATTCGATTTGCTCTCATTATCCTTTACTGAATTCTACTCAGCTTTTGTTTAGCTAGGTGCAAAGAATTTTCTACCCACATAAAGTCATTATATTTTATGAGAATGAATGTAATTATCACCTAGCTAGAAGCTAAGGGGATTTTTTTTAACCTAGCTGGAGTGAAGTGACCCAATTAACACCTTGCAAGAATACTCTGAATATTGTACATTTTACAAGGTGTTTTTAAGCTTAGAATAGTTTTGATTGATGGGTTTCTCTTCTTGAGAAGTTTTTATTTCTTTCTCCTGGTCTGAAATTTTGTTTTAGAATCTCAGCTCAAAAATTGCAATTTTTTAAAATTTATAATCATTCCAAGTGCTCCTTTACCAACTTGAAGCAACTTAGTTTTCTTATATATTTTTGTCATAGAAACATGTCTATACGCCACAAAGCAGATTAGAACTACCTTTTTAATCTTTATCTTCTATAGGAATAGAAGACTAACATATTTGTTCATCCTAGGATACATGACTATATTTGGTCTCCCTATAAAGTCTCTCTCCATTTGTATAAGTATCTTTAAAGTCCATTCTATAAATGAGAAGGAAGCTGCTTGGCTCATGCAATATATTCAGTAAGAGATTCTAGTAGAATACTCTTATCAATACTAATAACATTCATATTTTTAAAAAATAAAATTAGTTTTGATTTTAAAATCCATAGGTATTAAAACTGACTTTTTTTATTTATTTATCTTGAGAGAGATAAAGAGCAAACACAAGCAGGGGTATGGGGAGAGAAGCGGAGAGAGAGCGAGAAAGAGAGAGAGAGAATCCCAAGCAGGTTTTGTGCTGGCAGCAAAGAGCTCCACGTGGGGCTTGAAACCACAAACAATGAGATCATGACCTGAGCTGAAATCAATAGTCCGACTCTGAACCGACTGCCCCCTATAACTGACTTTTCTATTGCTAGAAATTTTATAGATAAAAAAATGTGTAAGATTTCTGTTGAATGTATGTCAGTACTTACAATAAGTATTTATTTTTATCCAGAAGTTTGTATCAAAATTGTGTGGCCAGACTTACACTTCTACACTTTTTAATTGTTACATTTTTCTCATTGCTTTATGAGCATTGGTCAACCTACAAATAACTCAACGTGTCACTGTCTTCTGATTTCTTTCCATGTCTCTGGCAGCTCCTTCTCATTCCTTTTGCTGTTTTGTGTGTGTGTGTGTGTGTGTGTGTGTGTGTGTGTATGTGTGTGGTGTTGTTGTTGTTGTTGTTGTTGCTGTTGTTGCTGTTATTGTTATTTTCTGCCTCTGTGAGTCTAAATGTCAGTGCTCCCCTAGGTTCCATTTTGGTCATCTTCTGTTCTTACTCCAGCTTTCCCTTGACTTTACCTTCATAATGATTTCCATTAAGTATCTTCAGCTGTATCATTAGAGAGTCTCTGATTATTGTTTCATAATAATGTCAATTATTCCTTAAGAGTCAGACACTAGTTCTCATAACATTAATGATAAAAAAGTCCATTTATAACTACAAACTATGTCAAATGTGAATTATCAATCACCTGGTTAGCACTGAACAATTCTCTAGAAATAGACATAACCAACAGCCTATTCTAGTGGCCACACCTGAATTCAGACACCTCAGTCCCTGTGCTCACCTTAATTTAACCTCACATTTCATGGAGACTCTTGACTGAAAGACTTTGTTTTCCTCAGCCTGGGATTTTATCACCTAGATATCTTCAGATTCATTTCCTCATTTCTTTTAGTTCTTGCCTCAAAGGCCAGCTTTCATAGTTAGCTTTCTCTGCTTTTTTTGTAAGCATGAAGAAAAATAGACTTTTAAACAAAAATTTATATATGAGATTATGTTACATTATCTGTGGTGTTGGTAACACTGACACAGGAAATTTAGGTATGTGCCATCATAGTCTAATTAATGTCTAATTAATAAACTCCTAAAAACTTATGGGGAGTCAACCAGAGCTACACATTAACCATAAATTGAAGCATTTTATTCTAAATACTTTTTAAGTTTAATCATTCCATAAATACTTCTAGAACACCAAGACATGCAAGAAATTAAGCTACTAGTATGAAGGAAACATGCAAGTTTTGCTGCACTCAAAGGATTCATCACAGAATTAAACACACATACATATGCACCAATAGCTATGTAAACTTATAAATACAAGGGGTATAATAGATATTAGAAAAATTTTATGAAATTGGAATGTAGAGAGTCCTCATTTTAAGAGGAATCTGTAGAATTGTTTACATAAAGGAACAGAAAATACCTATTTTACGCTTTGTAGGATTTATGGTTTCTGAAGCAACCACTCAACTCTGCCTCTATAATGCATAAGCGGCCAAAGAAATATATAAATGAGTGGGCATGTATATGAGTTTCCCATCACTGCTGTAATAAATTACCACAATCAACACAACTTTATGCACTTACTTTTGCAGAGGTCCAAAGTCTGAAATCAAAGCATCAGCAGATTTGTATTCCTATTCCAGTCTTCAAGGGAGAATCTTTTTCCTTACACTCTCAGCTTCTAGAGTCCACCCACATTTCCGAGCTGAGGACCCTTCCTCACATCACTCCACCCTTTTGTTTCTATGGAAATATTTCCTGCTATATAATCTCATTTCCCTGCCTCACTCTTATAGAGTCTTGTGATTACATTGGATTGGGGATAATCTCTCAATCTTAAAATTATTCATCTCAACTGCAAATTCCCATTTACTATGCAAGGCAGATTATTCACAGGATCTAGAGAGTAGGATATGGACATTTGGGGAAGGCACTAGAGGGTGGGGAGCTTTTATCTAGCCTCCCACAGCATTGGCTCTGACCCAATAAAACTTCATTTACAAAAACTAGCAGCGGGCTTGATTTGGTCTATGGGCCAAAAGTCCCTTAAAAAGGGTCCCCTTGATCCCTTAAAAGAGAAAGTGGCAAACTTATTTTTTTCTATTTTACATGGTCCCAGAATTTACCTAAAAGAAATTAAAATATATGTCTTGTAAGGACTTATTCAAGAATACTAACATAGGTTTGATTCCTAATAGCCCCAAACTGTATATCATCCAAATATCATCAATTGTAAATGGAGAAACATTGTCAAACATTGTAATATAGTACTGACTACTACTCAACAGTAAAAGAAGTACCCTTACATTAAAAAACATGGATACACCTCGAAAGCATTCTATTAAGTAAAGAAAACTATACATGTGAGTTGTATGCTGCATTTTATTTTATTTGTATGCATTTATTTATTTATTATTTATTTATTTTTTATTTATCATGTATTTTTATTTGTTCACTCTGGAAAAGGCAAAGATATGAAGGGCGGATATAAGATCAGTGGTTGCCAAAGATCATTGGTGGAGTAAATTGAATAAATGGGGTTTGTTGGAACTTTATATATGACTTCCATCCAGACTATTCTTTTGTTACATGACTGTATACATAAGGGGCGAATCTCACTATATGCAAAATGTGCATCAATAAACAAGACTTAAAAAATAGAACTTTAGTTAGAGAAAGAGTAAATATGTGATCTAGACTATATGACTTTGATTAACTCTGTAAGTTGTAGACAGGTTAATTTGAAAGATGTGGAATTAAAGAAGACAGTGCATGAAGTATGGATTATGAAGCATAATATAATTTATCAGGTTTCCTTTTTCCAGGAATTAATTCACTATCCATTTTAAGGAGATACAGCCATTTTAGATTTTTTAAGTTATGCTCACTCACCTTTATGGAAGCTTATTGATTATTCACATGCACTATTTGTATTTGTTTGATGCAACGGCATTTTATTCTTCTATTTCTCAATATATTCTTTTTAACAAGATTTTCTACCTATATTTTTCTTTTTTTAAGGCTTTTAAAGTAGTTTTAGGCTTGGGGCGCCTGGGTGGCTCAGTCGGTTGAGGGCCGACTTCGGCTCAGGTCATGATCTCGCGGTCCGTGAGTTCGAGCCCCACATCGGGCCCCCGTGCTGACAGCTCAGAGCCCGGAGCCTGTTTCAGATGCTGTGTCTCCCTCTCTCTGAACCTCCCCCATTCATGCTCTGTCTCTCTCTGTCTCAAAAATAAATAAACGTTATAAAAAATTTTTTTAAGTAGTTTTAGGCTTATAACAAATTTGAGAGAAAGGTACAAAGATTTCCCCTATACTCTCTGGCCCCACACATGCATAGCCTCTTCCATTATTTACATCACTCAGCTAAATTGTACAGTTTTTACTAAGGATGATCACACAAAGTCCATAGTTTCCCTTGGTGTTCACTCTTGTGGTAAATTCTACTGGGTTGGACAAATGTATAATGGCATATATCCATCATAATAATATCATACAGAGTATTTTCACTGTCCTAAAAATCCCATCCTAGAATTAAAAAAAATAATAATTCAGTTTTAACTTTGTAAAAGGGAAGCTACAATCTCTATGAATTTTATAAGACTGATGATAAACTGCTCCAAGACAAAAGTAGATTCAGTTTTGTACTACTTAATTCAAAATACAATTGTTTTTAGGACAGTGACATACATCCCCTATTCAAGATATATTTCTAATTGTTTTTTAAAAAACTTACTTTTTTCTAAAAAGAAAATCTTCCTTTTTAAGGAAATAATTATGAGCAAGCTGACAGGAGTAGCTGTATAACATAAAACATTATTATCTTTATTTTAAAATTTGTAATGTTTATTTTTGAGAGAGAGAGAGAGAGAGAGAGAGAGAGTGAATGGGGGACGGGCAGAGAGAATGAGAGGGAGACACAGAATCTGAAGCAGGCTCCAGGCTCTGAGCTGTGAGCACAGAGCCAGAAGTGGGGCTCGAACTCACGAAGTGTGAGATCATGACCTGAGCCGAAGTCAGGCACCTAACCAACTGAGCCACTCAGGCTCCCCAAAACATGATTATCTTTAAGTTATGTGAGTTAATATAACCTTATCATCCATATATTGCTCACACTAATATCTAAGTAAATAACAAATACAAGATGAACAAGATCTTTTCGATCAATCATAATAACAATAATAACAACTTACAAAAGAATGACTAGCCAAAGATAAAGAAAGAATTAATACTGGAGCTATACATAAAAGAATGCAATCTGAAATGAATTCTGGAGGTAATTGAAAAAGTAGGATTTTTTAAAAAAAATATTCCAAAACAATGCTAAGTTGGAATGAGATCTGGCAGACAGAACAAGGGAGGTTTGTTTGGGGTAACAAAATAGCGGCACTGTATTTTTGTTTACAAAGCTTTAATAACAAAGTGTGATCTCTCTGCAAGGTTTTAATTTTTTTCTTACATTTATTTATTTTTGAGAGACAGAGTGAGACAGAGCGCGAGCTGGGGAGGGCCAGAGAGAGAAGGAGACACAGAATCTGAAGCAGGCTCCAGTCTCTGAGCAAGAATTTAGCACAGAGCCCGATACATCCCTTGAACCCACAAACTATGATATCGCGACCTGAGCAGAAGTGGGAAGCTCAATTGGCTGAGCCACCCAGGTGCCCCAGCAAGGTTTTAATCAGGAAAGAATTCCCAATACTTGGCTTATTGCTTCAGTTCTTGGAATTAGACCCCATTAATTGGGATCTTGGCTCTGGCTCTTATTAGCTGAATCACTAGGTTGTGTAACTTGAGGGTTTTTCTGACATTTAAAAGAATCAGCTAAGTTCTGATTAGTGCCTACTGTACAGAGTTGATCTGACAATGAAATGGGGTAAAATATGTGTATCAGATACTGTTAGATAGTCATTGTGAATTCTTATTCCCCTTTTTCTTTTTAAAAAGACTCCTAATTCTACTGTGGCCAGATAAAAACTACATCTTCTAGTCTCCTCACAGACATGGGTGGTCATGCGTGCTGGTTCTTGTTAACAATATGTTCTGATGCAGAAGTCATGAATGGGAATTCTCCTAAAATGCTCTGAAAGAAGGACAGAGTCAGCTGACATGCATCTGTCATTGATTCCTATCCCCATTTTCAAATGCAGCATATTTTTGTGATACATGTAGGCTTGAGCCTAAAACCAAAATTCAAGCCTTAAGCATTATGGATCAAAAAAATGAGATTTTCTAGAATATTAATGAGATAATAGAACTCTGTGCACTAGCCTTAGAATGCCTACCTCTGGACTAATTTATTTGATTTCATTTTTTGAAGAAACTATACCTCAATTTGCCTATTGTATGATCTGTTATGTGCAACCAAACTTTTCTCCCCTGCACAATATGCAAAACTCTTAGAAGATTCTCTGCATTTACACTTTATCAATATCAACTATTAATAAATTTTAGAAAAGTCCAAGAAATGAATAGAGAGCAGTCCATGAATGATTTTCTTCATTAACCAGACTAAATAAAATGATAGAAGTAATGTGTATTACATGGTAGAAAATTAAATATCTAATCTTGAAAGAGAGAAATACAAGCCCATGAAGAAATAATTTCAAGTGGATTCCATATTTCTCAATGACAAACAATAATGCTAAATGATAGAAAAATCAAACTACAAGCAAACAAAATTCTAATGATCTACAGCAAAGTTTTATGTATTTGCAAACGCACGTGCTGTATCAAATTGTGCTGTGTCATGTATAGAAATGCAACTAGTTCTTGAATGTATTTTTGTTACATATATATACTATATATGTATGTATAATATGTGAAACACTCATGAGCATAAGCATCCTGTTAACTCAAAATACTTGTGATAAATTCCATGATACAACTTCCCTGCTAGGCCTTCTTTGTATGGAGAAGTCTGTGCTTCTGGCAAAATTGACTTATGCATATCAACCTTTTCCATGATTGATAGAAATTATCCCAGCTAAAATGTTTAAGGTGATCTGAATTTATCAAGACAAGATACTTGTGTTTTATCCATATTCTATATACCTTATAACACAGTTTTACCCCTTTTACTCAATTCAGTATCATCCAACTAATTTATAAAAGAAAAAGCTTTGCTTTTAGTAGTAGTTATTCAGGACTGATTGGCAAATGTATTAAATGGCATTGATATTTTATTTCAGAAATAAGTGTACCAATAAGATAATTATTTATACAAACAATACCGAGGAAGCTAAAACAGTGTTATATATAATGAATTATTTTGAAACTGATTTTATTGTCCTGGTGAGGAAAATCTATAAAGCCTTCATATACTTATTTACTTCACTAGTTATTAAAATAAGAACAGACTGAATTTCTAAATGGCTTCTTGCAGCACAGTGCAGAGATGGGGTTATCTTTGTAATGCAGGCAGTCAGAAGTGCAGACTAATCAAGCAGGTACAGAAGCACACACTTTTGCCTAATTTCACCACTAATCCTTTTCTAATAATCTGAATAATCTCCTTTATTTCTCTGCTTTAAGTACTTGGGGCATTTAGCTTATAAACAGCCACATATGCCGCACTTTAGAAAATGGAGTTTCAGATGAGCTTTTATGTTTCCTAAAACTAATTTTCCTTACAATAGTTGTACTAAGTAATGCAGGTGAAAAATAAGCAAAATGTTTGCGTAACAAATTGCAAACGATCTAAAAGTGCAATGTTATTAGAAAGACTAGGAGGAAACGTGGAAGAAAATAAGAATTAGCTTTTGTTGCTGAGGTAAATATGATCTTGAACATATATGTGTAGAGACTAGTCCAGGATTTCAGATTAAAAAGTGGAATTTGTGCAGATCATTTTATGTGTCTTATAACATTTATTTAGAAAAAAATCAAATTAAACTATCATGGTTCACAAATTACAACTTTAGAGGCTTTCCTTATGCATAAATGCACAGTACAGCTATGGAATAATTTTGCTTTATAAAGAGACTTTAGAGTTGACTCTCAGAAGCTAAACTGAACAGCAAAACAGATGTTACTTTGCTGACTAGAGATAATGAGATGAAATTGTTATATTTTGCTCTAAGTTCTATAACAAAGCATTTAACTTAAAATTTTAGCTTAGTACAGTAATTTTAGATGTACAGAAAAGAATTCTTATACAGAAAGGAGTCTTTAAAATTTTTTTTCTGAACAATATTATTATAGTTGGTTATTCCATTTTCATTTCATTTTTTGATACCTTAATTGCCCTTGTTATCCACATAGTAATAAAAGTAAAAATTTTATTTGTAGTTGCATAAAAATAGATTGGATAAAATAATGAGAATTATTTGTGTGGAATTAAAGGTGGTAGTGATTTTCTCTTTTACAGATAACAGTCAAGATTGTTTTGTCATGACCCATACACTGAACATTCTTTATTATGGGTAGACTTGACTATTCTCCAAAAGTGTGGGCATTTTATTTTTCTAGTCCACTTCCAATAATTTGAAGGGTATCTTGTCTCCAAGGGACAAAATGGCAGAATTATGATGCTGGCAGGGTAAAAGCGCAGCTCCCATGATAAAAGCGATGAGCCTGGTCATGACGGCTACCACACCTGCTTCTGGAAATACCCTTCCTATCTAGCATGTGTCTGCTCCAAAGAGAAAAATAGAAGTGAATAATGATGAGAAGAGGGTTGCAGTGATTCATCTTCCTCCAAGAAGGCCTTAGTTGCATACAGATTGTCCAGGAGAGCAGGCAAAATAGCAATGATGGAAATGTTTCAAATAAATGAAGGTTTTTATTTGCTCAAGAATTTAGCCATTCTTTAGTACATATTATATTAGTGCTTTAAATACTGTAAGAATTCAGCGAATAAGTCAGTCTTTGTATCTACTCTTATACATTATGTTGTAACTCAAATATAGATTTACAAAGCCATGTAATATAGTGTTGCTTTCATTGTTTATCCAAATGTCTTTATGTTTTTTATATCTAAAATGTTTTTTACATCTAAAAAAATACAAATTACACACACACACACACACACACACACACACACAAAGCATGTGTGGCAAGTCCTGTTACCTACCACTAATTCTTGAGTTGTGTTGGGTGTAGTTCACAGACTTACTCCTGGGGAATTGTGCCTTGCTATGGACCTTCATGAACTGAAGTTGCTGAAGTTGTTCTAAATGTCCTTCATTATTTGAATATTTTTTAATCTCTTTTTTTAATGCTTATTTATTTTGATAGAGAAAGAGAGAGAGAGAGAGGGAGAGAAAGATGTGCATGGGTATGAGTATGAACAGGGGAGGGACAGAGAGAGAGAGGGAGAGAAAGAATCCCAAGCAGGCTCTGCACTGTCAGCGCAGAACCTGATGCGGAGCTTGAACACATGGACCCTGAGATCATGACCTGAGCCAAAATCAAGAGATGGACACTTAACCAACTGAGCCACTTATGCACCCCAAATACTTTTATTTCTATATATTAAGTTTTATATTTTGAAAACCTGCTGTTGGAAAAAAGATACCACATTTATGTAGGGAAATTAATATTAACACTAAAAGATTGTACATGCTTAAAACAATCTCAAAATTTTTGCTGCATTCACACCAAGTATATTAAGACATGGGGCTAGGTGTTCTAACACCCCCAAATCTCAGTAACATAACAAGGCAAAAATAACTCTTTTTTTGTTTTGCTTACATCTTAGCTCATATCTGAGTGACACCTACTGATACAAAATTCTATTATATTAAGAATATTTTTGGGGTGCCTGGGTGGCTCAGTCGGTTAAGCGGCCGACTTTGGCTCAGGTCATGATCTCACGGTTGGTGAGTTCGAGCCCTGCGTTGGGCTCTGTGCTGACAGCTCAGAGCCTGGAGCCTGCTTCGAATTCTGTGTCTCCTTCTCTCTCTGCCCTTTCCCAACTTGTGTGCTGTCTCTATGTCTCTCAAAAAATAAATAAATGTAAAAAAAAAAAAAAAGTTTAAAAAATAAAAAAATAAAAAATAAATTTAAAAAAAAGAATATTATCTTTAGGGGTACCTCGGTGGCTCAGTTGGTTGAGCATCTAACTCTTGATTTAGGCTCAGGTCATTATCCCAGGATCATGGGATGCAGCCCCACATTAGGCTCTGTGCTGAACACTGAATCTGCTTAAGATTCTCTCTCTCTTTCCCTCTGCCCCTCTTCCCCACTCACTTTCTCTTTCTTTAAAAGAAATATATTAAATTGAAATATATTTTATTATATTAATGAAATAGGCATCATATGTACTGTTGTACTGAAGTTTTCTCCAATATTTAGTCCATGAAATTCTTTAATATGACATGGAGATATGGTAACAGAGACAGGGATATACCATTGTTGAAAGTACATTGTACATCGTATGATTTTTCCTCAACAAAAAATATGATAAAAATAAGTATTTTCACACTATAATGAAAAAAAATGATGGTAGGATGGAAAACTATAAGTTTCTCAAGAACAATTTTAAATTGGTCTGCATGGCAATTCAGTAGCACGAGATGGTTGTCTTTTGGGGTTTTTTTTAAGAAAAAAAATAGTTATTGTAAGTGTGAGAACCATGTTGAAAATGTAACTTTTTAAAAATTTATTTATTTTGAGAGAGAGAAAGAGAAAACGAATAGGAGAGGGACAGAGAGAGAGAGAGAGAGAGAGAGAAACCCGAGCAGAATTTCTGCTGTCAGCAGAGTCCCACATAGAGCTCAAACTCATGGAACTGTGAGATCATGGTCTGAGCCAAAATCAAGAGGTGGAAGCTTAACCAACTGAGCCACCCAGGTGCCCCGAAAATGTAATTTTTTAATCTTGTTAGAAAATTTTATTCTGTCAATAAGACTACCTATTAATAATATGGAAATGTATTCTACAGGTGAATACAGGTATGCTTAATTTATATACAGATTATGTATGATGTAAAATTTTCAAACTGAATAAACTAATATGTATAATCAATATTGCATAAAATTTTATAAGCTAAAGTAAAACATTTTATTACAAAAAAATAATTACTTCTTGTTAAGTCGTCTAAAGGTTCACATTTTCATAACTGATTACTTTTAAAAATCTCAGAAATCATATTATCCTCAAAGTAAACATTCATAGTCTTCTACACATTTTAATTTTTTTTGACATTTATTTATTTTTGAGAGACAGAGACAGAGCACTAGTGGGGGAGGGGCAGAGAGAGGGAGACAGAATCTGAAGCAGGTTCCAGGCTCTGAGTTGTCAGCACAGAGCCTGATGCAGGGCTTGAACCTCTGAGCTGTGAGATCACGACCTGAGCTGAAGTCAGACACTCAACAGACTGAGCCACCCAGTCGTCCCAGAAACCTACACATTTTAAAAGTAAAGTACTGAAGCCAAATCACACACAGAAAAAGCTAACATGACATTTTATGCAGAGCATTTCAAAAAAATTTATCTTTAGAGTGAGAATTATATATATATATAATATATATTTATAATATATATATAAAATATATATAATATATATTTATTAATATTTTTGTTTTCCATAATGATGTTTCTTTTTTCACATGGGATTTAGATAGGAGTATGAAAAATATATTTATTTTAAAAATAAATTTCAGCATAACATAATAATGCATCTGCATTATTACTCCTTCTAATAAGTAAGGTCTGTTTACTTACCTAAAGTTCTATATGCATAGTGAGTAATTAATTCTCAGCCCTGTATTGATGGTTTGTGATAATATGATAATATTGAGTTTTTTACAGAAATGATCATTTTTCATTTAAGTAATTGAAATAAGTTTCCAGCAACCTAGATTAAAAGTAATTAATATCATTTGGGTGTTTTGGTAATGTATCTCTAAAAATGTCTCACATATTGTTCCTTCCTTTCTCAGGTTTTAGTATATTACATTTAAGATTCAAATATGGAAAAAAATGCAAATGCACAAAACTTGAGAGGTTAGTAAAAAAAAAACAACATACATTCATTCTCAAATTTAAAAAATTTTTGAGCCTTAGCCAATAACTTCAATTTATATCCCTATGTACTTGACTTTTGCCCTGTACTGAATTAGTTTAAGATAATGCTAAATATTCTATTATTTCATCTGTAAATATTTTAGAAAGCATGTCTAGAAGATAAAGATATATTTAACAACTACAAGTTATCACACCGAAAATTAAAAATAATTCCTCATCAATGTTTAAATTTCCCCTATTGACATTGTTTATTCAATCAGAATCTAAACACAAATATCACTATAATTGCCTTTAAGTCTCTTACAATTCTTTAATATGTAAATTACCCATTTCTGTTTTTTTTTTCCTTGCAATTCATTTTGTTTTTTTGTTTGTTTGTTTGTTTGATGAAACTTGATTGCTCTGAAGAGTTTCCCAAATTGTCACATCCTTGGCTAATGCGAAACTCTTGAAGTTGATTTCTCCATCCTTTTGAAGAGTTCCTGACAGGCTTAGGTAATTTTGTATTCTAGTAAAACAAGAGTTCTCAGATTTTACACTTGAAATCATCCCTTTGTGACTTAACAGAAATTGTATACAGGTAGACTAATTTATGTCATTCTCCCTTTTGTATTTAGAAATTTTTAAAATTTAATTTTATATTTATGTAAAAGATTACTGATGTTTAGTCTATAACACAAGTTGTATTCAGAGAACCTAGCTTTTATCCCTGTCTATTCCATTCAGTTCCTTTATTGCATATACTGACAAACTCAGCCTATTAGTTCAGGGATTTTTCATCCATGCTTTTCTGTATCAGTGTATATGACCACACAGTTTTTCTTATTTATCCTGTTGAAGTGTATATTACATTGACTGACTTTTCAAATATTGAACCACTTTATTCAGCTTCTTGGAATAATTCCATCTGGTCATAGTGTACATTGCTGAATTCTATTTGCTGATGTTTTTGTTATAGATTTTTGAGTTGAGAGTCATGAAAGATACTGTGTAGATTCTCTCTTTTCTCTTTGTCTTCTGTCCTCCTCCCCCTCTTCCTCCTCCTCCTTCCTCTTCTTCCTTTTTTTCTTCTTCCTCCTCTTCCTTATCCTCCCCTCCTTCTCCCCTCCCCCTCCCCCTCCTTCCTCCTCTTCCTCTGTTGTTTACCATATACCAATTTAGAATTTCTATGTTTTCTTGGCTAGGTGAATTGACCCTTAGCATTATTTACTCTCTCATAATATTCTTTCCTCTGAAGCCTAATTTACCTCATATCACTATAGATTTTCTTGCTTTCTTTTGATTAATGTTTTCATGATTCATCTTTTTCCATTCAACCTGCCTATAAGATTATATTTAAAATGAGTTTCTTGTAGAAAGACTATAGCTGGGTGATACTTGTTTTTTTTGTTTGTTTGTTTGTTTTTTGTTTTTTGTTTTTATTCTTAATCTACACTGCCCTCCTCTGTCTTTTAATTGATGTACTTGAACCATTTAAAGTAATTACTGATATGTTAGGCCTTCCTCCTGTTTGTTTCCTTTTATTCTCACTGATTTTCTGTCTTCCTTTCCTACTGTACTATGGGTTACTTGAACATTTTTTATAATTGCATTTTGATTTTTCTATAGTGTTTGGAGTGTATTTCCTTGTACACTTTTTAGTGGCTTCTCTTGGTATTATACTATATATATATATATATATATATATTACCATATGCTAATGATTTAGTCATTTCATCACTTTAAGTAAAGCATAAAACATTACCATGTTTCATATTCCTTTACTGTCCCCTTATTTTTATTATAAGCACCTTAAATATATATTTTATGTACATTTAGAAACATACCACCCAGTGTTACAATTTTGCCTTCATCAGTCAAACATAATTTAGAAAACTCAAAAGGAGAAAGAAAGTTATTATATTTACCCATATATTTGCTCATTATGACCTTTCTTCCTTTCTGATATTCTAAATTTCCTTTTTTTTTTTTTTTAATCATTCCCTTTCTAGTTAGAGAACTTCCTTTAGCCATTTTTCTAGGATACATCTGCTGGTGACAAATTTTCCAAGTTGTCCTTTATCTGAGAATATCTTAATATCTTAATTCACCTTCATTCTTCAAGAATAATTTCACTTAAAATAGTGTCCTGGGCTGAGAGTTCTTTATCTTCAACATTTGTAAATGTTCTGTCACTTCTTTCTGGCCTCTATGGTTTTTGATGAAAACTACCCTTTCAGTCAAATTGGTTTTTCCTGATGCATAAGATGTCATTAATTTTGTAGTGTTTTGAAGAGGTTTTTTTTTTTTTTTTTTTTGCTTTCAGTTTTCAGAAGTTTGACTATGATGTGTTTTTGTTTGTGTTTTTTTTTTCTTTTTTTGATTTAGCCTGCACCAAGTTAGTTTGACTTCTTAAAAACATAGGTTTATATACCTTTAGCCAAAATTGATTCCCCATTTCTGCACCTCTGGTTCTAGAGACTCTGTCAAAGCGGTATGTTAGGATAATCACCATTTTTTGTTTGTTGTTGTTGTTTTTCCTTTATTTTCCTTTAGTCAGTCATCACTCCATCATTGCCTGATGCTCAGTGTCAGGAAAACCATCATTTTATATTTTTCCCGTGTTATGGGGAATGTAAATTTGATCCCTAGTTGTCCATCCTGATTGAAATATGTGTCTCATAAACTTTTTATTAATTATAATGACTCCATTAAGTCATTTGTGTATCAGATATGAAAGTTTGATACTTCTTATATTTATTTTACCTATACATAAAATGTTTCAAATTGAGTTAAAGATGAAGCTTTTTAACTCACAAACATGGGATTATGTTGCTTTTGGTTAATATTACATCACATTTCCAATGCTAATATCACAAACTACTTTAAGTTTTATTTTCAATTATAAATATTAATTAGATTATGATCCACGTGTTTATGTTGAACATGTATAGTAATTGAGAGATTTTTATTTTTTCCCCCAGGAGAGAATTTGACACCCTGCTTCTCAAATCTATTCCACTTTTCCATGTGACAGAAAGATTGATTTCTAGATAAATTATGTTTGCTCTTGCATATATCCCTTTGACAGGTATAATAATCATGGCACAGCCATTACATAATATCTATCACACTAATATCACACACACACACACACACACATATATATATATATATATGTAGAGAGAGAGAGAGAAAGAGAGCAAGCGTGCCAGGAGCAAGGCAATGCTGCAATCCCTTCCCTCTGAATCATACACCTAAAAGAATGAAAAATAAATATGGAGAGTGAAGAGGAACATCAAGAGGAGAATATAACAAACTTATTATGAGTATAGCAAAATAAAATTATTGCAATTATAAAATAATGTTAGCTTGAAAAGTAGAAAGGCATAAGGGATCAAGAACACGTTTTTTAAAGCTACATTTGTGGGAGAAACCTGGGAAGATGGCAGCGTAGGAGGATGCTGGGCTCACCTTGCCCTGATGATCCCTTAGATTCCACCCACATCTGACTACATAACCCAGAAAACCACCAGAAGTCTAGCAGAACAGACTCTCTGGAACCAAGCATAGAGGAGAGGTTCACAAGAGGGTAGGAAGGGTGGAGAGGCAGTGCGTGCTACGTGGACTGGTGGGAGGGAGCTGCGGAGTATAATAGGTCAACTTGTATCAGAAAGCTTATTGTATATAAGTTCGGCTTAAACTCACCTTTCATGAATAATTGAGATAAAAGCTTATGTAGTTCCCTATTAGGGTTATCGGAAATTACTAACCACCCTAGCTCGCTTCTGTAACTTCACCTGCTTGCTAAATAGATAACTTAGGTTGCAAAACGCTCCCCCACCCCTTCTACCAAGATCTGGCCTAGGCAAGACCAACATGTAAAAAGTCACAAACTCGCTGGCCCACAGTATCTTAGGTGTCGAACTATGGTCATTTTAAACCCTCTTAGGACAAAGAACTTTAAATTGATAAGTTCCCGCCAAAACTAATGTCTGTGTGTCACAATATAATTGGCTACCATGAAATGTTGTAAATTGTAATTGGTTAACTAAATAATGACGTTTCCTGACTTGCTAAAATCCATATAATCTCATTGCTACCTTTGTACAGGGCCATTCTCTGCACTTTTCTCCTTCAGATCAGGAGATCATGTTTGGCCTGGCCGTGAATAAAATCTTGCCTCACTTCTATTCAGCATCTGGCGGGTTTTTTTGACAGCACCCTGTTTCAGGGAGGTGGAGGGGCAAGCAGACCCCCGAGGTCTGGCTTGCAAAAGTGGAGGGGCCGGACTCCAAGAGTTCTGACAGCCAACAGGTCTTAACCTCTGGAATGTTAAAGTAAACAGCTCTGCTCTCAGAGAGTGCGAAGGGCGAGAAGACTCCAGGAGGGAGAGTTGTTGAGCCCTGGAAGACAAAACTCAGCTCGGCCAGGGAACAAAGGCACTGGCAAGCGCCATCTCCCTCTCCCATTCCCCAGCTGAAATTCCAATGGGAACCAATTCGCATCACTGAATTTGCTTGCACTGCACAAATGCCCAATGCTGTGCTTCTGTGGATCCTTCCCTCCAACAGGCCTGCCTCCCCCCCGGTGCTGCAGGGGACCACAGACTGCAAAGCGAACTAAGCCTGCCCTTCCCACCACTGTGCACCTTGCAGATCCACCCCAGCTAATATGCCAGATCCATTGAAGCAGCACCACAAGCCTGGCAGTGTGCACGTAACACAGACAGGGGCCACACCACTCCACAGTGAGTCCTGCCCCTGGGAGAGGGGAAGATAAGGTACACACCAGTCTGAATTTGGTCCCAGTGGTGGGCTTGGAAAGACATTGGGTCTAACTGCAGCCCTGCCCACCAACACAAGTTACTCCCAACCAGGGGAAGTGCCCTGCAGTTTGGAGCTACAGCAGGGACTACCCAAAATGACAAAACAGAAGAATTTTCCCCAAAGGAAACTCCAGGAAGTAATGACAGCTAACAAATTGATCAAAAACTATGTAAGCAATATAACGGAACAAGAATTTAGAATAGTCATAAAATTAATCGCTGGGCTTGAAAAAGCATAGAAGACAGCAAAGAATCTATTGCTACAGAGATCAAGGGACTAGGAAATAGTCATGAGGAGCTATAAAATGCTATAAATGAGGTGCAAAATAAAAAAGGAGGTGGCCATAGCACGGGATGAAGAGGCAGAGGAGAGAACAGGTGAATTAGAAGATAAAATAATGGAAAAAGAGGAAGCTGAGAAAGAGAGAGATAAAACAATATAGTGGTATGAGGGGAAAATTAGAGAACTAAGTGATGCAAACAAACAGAACAATATCCATATAATAGGAATTCCAGAGGAAGAGAGAAAGGGCTGAAGGTGTACTTGAACAAATCATAGCTGAGATCTGGGGAAGGAAAAAGGCTTTGAAATCCAAGAGACACAGAGAACTCCCTTCAGACGTAACTTGAATCGATCTTCTGCATGACATATCATAGTGAAACTCAAAATACAATGATAAAGAGAAAATTTTGAAAGCAGCTAGGGATAAACAGGCTCTAACTTACAAAGGTTAACAGATAAGAGTAGTAGCAGACCTATGTACTGAAACTTGGCAGGCCAGAAAGGAATGGCAGGAAATCTTCAATGTGATAAACAGAAAAAATATGCAGCCGAGTATCCTTTACCCAGCAAATCTGTCATTCACAATAGAAGGAGAGATAAAGGTTTTTGCAAAACACAAAAACTGAAGGAATTCATCACCACTAAACCAGCCCTACAAGAGATCCTAAGGGGGATAATATGAGTGAGATGTTGCAAGGACCACAAAGACATCACTACAAACATGAAACCTACAGACATCACAAAGACCCTACCCCATAACTTTCAATAATAACACTGAATGTAAATGGACCAAGTGCTCCAGCCTAAAGACATAGGGTGTCAGAATGGATCAAAAAACAAGACCCACCTATTTTGTGTCTACAAGAGACTCATTTTATTTTTTTTATTTTTAAAAAAAATTTTTTTTTCAAAGTTTTTTATTTATTTTTGGGACAGAGAGAGACAGAGCATGAATGGGGAAGGGGCAGAGAGAGAAGGAGACACAGAATCGGAAACAGGCTCCAGGCTCTGAGCCATCAGCCCAGAGCCTGACGCGGGGCTCGAACTCACGGACCGCGAGATCGTGACCTGGCTGAAGTCGGACGCTTAACCGACTGCGCCACCCAGGCGCCCCGAGACTCATTTTAGACCTGAGAACACCTTCAGATTGGAAGTGAGGGGATGGAGAACTATGTATCATGCTACTGGAAGTCAAAACAAAGCTGGAGTAGCCATACTTATATCAGACAAACTAGACCTTAAATTAAAGGCTGTAACAAGAGATGAAGAAGGCCATTATATAATAATTACAGGGTCTATCTATCAAGAACAGCTAACAATCATAAATGTCTATGTGCCGAATATGGGAGCCCCCAAATATATAAAACAATTAATCACAAACATGAGCAACTTTATGGATAAGAATGTGGTAACTGCAGGGGGCTTTAATACCCCACTTACAACAATGGATTGATCATCTAGACTCGGGATCAAAAAGAAACAAGGGCCCTGAATGATACAGTGGGTCAGATGGATTTCACAGATATATTTAGAACTCTACATCCCAAAGCAACAGACTATACTTTCTTCTCAAATGCACATGAAACATTCTCCAAGATAGATCACATACTGGGTCACAAAACAGCCCTTCATAAGTATACAAGAATTGAGATCATGTCATCCATACTTTCAGACCACAATGCTATGAAACTTGAAATCAAACACAGGAAAAAGTCTGGAAAACCTCCAAAAGAATGGAGGTTAAAGAACACCCTACTAAAGAATGAATGGGCCAACCAGTCAATTAGAGAAGAAATTAAAAATTATATGGAAACAAATGAAAATGAAAATACAACAATCCAAATGCTTGGGGATGCAGCAAAGGCAGTCCTGAGGGAAAATACATTGCAATCCAGGCCTATATCAAGAAACAAGAAAAATCCCAAATACAAACTCTAACAGCACACCTAAAGGAAATAGAAGAAGAACAGCAAAGACAGCCTAAATATAGTACAATTAGAGAAATAATAAAGATCAGAGCAGAAATAAACAATATAGAATCTAAAAAAACTATAGAGCAGATCAATGAAACCAAGTTATTTTTTGAAAAAATAAACAAAATTGATAAACCTCTAGCCAGGCTACTCAAAAAGAAAAGGGAGAGGATCCAAATAGATAAAATCATGAATGAAAATGGAATTATTACAACCAGTCCCTCAGAAATACAAGCAATTATCAGGGAATATTATGAAAAATTATATGCCAACAAACTGGACAACCTGGAAGAAATGGACAAATTCCTAAGCACCCACACACTTCCAAAACTCAAACAGGAAGAAATAGAAAAGTTGAACAAACCCATAACCAGCGAAGAAATTGAATCAGTTATCAAAAATCTCCCAACAAATAAGAGTCCAGGACCAGATGCTTCCCTGCGGAATTCTACCAGACATTTAAAGCAAAGAGAATACCTATCCTTCTCAAATTATTCCAAAAAATAGAAAGGGAAGGAAAACTTCCAGACTCATTCTATGAAGCCAGCATTACTTTGATTCCTAAACCAGACAGAGACCCAGCCAAAAAAAAAAAAAAAAAAGAGAACTACAGGTCAATATCCCTGATGAATATGGATGCAAAAATTCTCAACAAGGTACTAGCAAATCGAATTCAACAGCATATAAAAAGAATTATTCACCATGATCAAGTGGGATTCATTCCTGGGCTGTAGGGCTGGTTCAACATTCACCAATCAATCAATATGATACATCATATTAATAAAAGAGAAGATAAGAACCATATGATCCTGTCAATCGATGCAGAAAAAAGCATTTGACAAAATGCAGCATCCTTTCTTAATAAAAACCCTTGAGAAAGTTGGGGTAGAAGGAACATATTTACACATCATAAAAGCCATCTATGAAAAGCCCACAGCTAATGTCATCCTCAATCGGGAAAAACTGAAAGCTTTCCCCCTGAGATCAGGAACAAGACAGGGATGTCCACTCTCATTGCTGTTGCTTAACATAGTGTTGGAAGTGCTAGCATCAGCAATCAGACAACAAAAGGAAATCAAAGGCATCAAAATTGGCAAAGATGAAGTCAAGCTTTCACTCTTTGCAGATGACATGATATTATACGTGGAAAACCCTGTAGACTCCACCAAAAGTCTGCTAGAACTGATACATGAATTCAGCAAAGTCAGAGTACAAAATCAATGTACAGAAATCGGTTGCATTCTCATACACTAATAATGAAGCAACAGAAAGACAAATAAAGAAACTGATCCCATTCACAATTGCACCAAGAAGCATAAAATACCTAGGAATAAACCTAACCAAAGATGTAAAAGATCTGTATGCTGAAAACTATAGACAGCTTATGAAGGAAATTGAAGAAGATATGAAGAAATGGAAAATCATTCTGTGCCCATTGATTAGAAGAATAAATATTGTTAAAATACCAAGACTACCCAAAGCTATCTACACACTCAATGCAATCCCAATCAAAATTGCACCAGCATTCTTCTCAAAGCTAGAACAAGCAATCCTAAAATTTGTATGGAACCACAAAAGGCCCCAAATAGCCAAAGTAATTTTGAAGGAGACCAAAGCAGGAAGCATCATAATCCCAGACTTTAGGCTCTACTACAAAGTTGTAATCCTCAAGACAGCATGGTATTGAAACAAAAACAGACACATAGACCAAAGGAATAGAATAGAGACTTTAGAATTAGAATTGAACCTTCAAAAGTGTGGCCAACTAATCTTTGACAAAGCAGGAAAGAATAATCAATGGAAAAAAGTCTCTTTAACAAATGGTGATGGGAGAACTGGACAGCAACATGCAGAAGAATGAAACTAGACCACTTTATACCATTCACCAAAGTAAACTCAAAATGGATAAAGGACCTGAATGTGAGACAGGAAACCATCAAAACCCTAGAGGAGAAAGCAGGAAAAGACCTCTCTGACCTCAGCCGCAGCAATCTCTTACTTGACACATCCCCAAAGACAAGGGAATTAAAAGCAAAAATGAACTACTGGGACCTTATGAAGATAAAAAGCCTCTGCACAGCAAAGGAAACAACCAACAAAACTAAAAGGCAACCAACGGAATGGGAAAAGATATTTGCAAAAGACATATCGGACAAAGGGCTAGTATCCAAAATCTATAAAGAGCTCACCAAACTTCACACCTGAAAAACAAATAACCCAGTGAAGAAATGGGCAGAAAACATGAATAGACACTTCTCTAAAGAAGACATCCGGATGGCCAACAGGCACATTAAAAGATGCTCAATGTCGCTCCTTATCAGGGAAATACAAATCAAAACCACACTCAGATATCACCTCACGCTAGTCAGAGGGGCCGAAATGAACAAATCAGGAGACTATAGATGCTGGAGAGGATGTGGAGAGACGGGAAGCCTCTTGCACTGTTGGTGGGAATGCAAATTGGTGCAGCCACTCTGGAAAACAGTGTGGAGGTTCCTCAAAAAATTAAAAATAGACCTACCCTATGACCCAGCAATAGCACTGCTAGGAATTTACCCAAGGGATACAGGAGTACTGATGCATAGGGGCACTTGTACCCCAATGTTTATAGCAGCACTCTCAACAATAGCCAAATTATGGAAAGAGCCTAAATGTCCATCAACTGATGAATGGATAAAGAAATTGTGGTTTATATACACAATGGAGTAGTACGTGGCAATGAGAAAGAATGAAATATGGCCCTTTGTAGCAACGTGGATGGAACTGGAGAGTGTGATGCTAAGTGAAATAAGCCATACAGAGAAAGACAGATACCATATGGTTTCACTCTTATGTGGATCCTGAAAAACTTAACAGAAACCCATGGGGGAGGGGAAGGAAAAAAAAAAAAGGTTAGAGTGGGAGAGAGCCAAAGCATAAGAGACTGTTAAAAACTGAGAACAAACTGAGGGTTGATGGGGGGTGGGAGGGAGTGGAGGGTGGGTGATGGGTATTGAGGAGGGCACCTTTTGGGATGAGCACTGGGTGTTGTATGAAAACCAATTTGACAATAGATTTCGTAATAAAAAAAGAAGAAAAAGAAAAAATAAAATAAAGCTACATTTGTGGTAAATTTACCAAATTTTTTGTCAATTATATTTAAATATAAAATGCTTAATTGGTTAGCAATTTCACTTTTAGGTAAATTTTAACTTTTTCATTTTGTTTTTCTATACAATATAATATTTCTTCCGTTTTTTATAATTGATTATCGAACAATTAATATATAGATTCATTTCACTAAGAAATTTCCATTGAAAAGATGCTATAAATATATGTTAGATCATTAGGCAGTTATCTCAGTCTGTTACTGATTAAGGATTTCATCTTATGCCATGGAAATCCAGCTTCAAAAGTTTAACTTATTCTGACTGCCATTTAGGTCAACTTGAGTTTGTTAAGTTTTTGCAAAATGTTGGACAGTTTTCCAAATGGGGTAAGACAAGGTACTTAATGCTGAGTAGAAATATAACTTGTCTAGGACAAGTCTTTATTTATTTACTTATTTTTAATTTTTTTTACTGTTTATTCATCTTTGGGAGACAGAGAGAGACAGAGCATGAGTGGGGATGAGACAGAGAGAGAGGGAGACACAGAAACTGAAGCAGGCTCCAGGCTCTGAGCTGTCAGCACAGAGCCCAACATGGAGCTCTAACTCATGAACTGCGAGATCATGCTCTGAGCAGAAGTCAGACACTCAACCTAGTGAGCCACCCAGGCACTCCACAATTCTTTATTTATTAAGCCCACATTATCTAAAGTAGCAGGCAAGATATTATGTACAGGTTTTTAAACTATTGAACTAAAGTACCTCTCATTTGAAATTTGCCTTAATATGTTATATGCCCAGAATTTTATGTGAAACCTCCACAGATTTATTTCTTAGAAGGAAAAAAAAGGTAATTTTAACAGAAAAATATTCAGGCTTCCTAACAAAAACAAGCAAACAAATAAACACAAAAACCCAAAACAAAACAAACACAAAAAACCCCAAAGCATATATTTTTGTTTCCACTATCATTATAAATATTTGTGTTTCCTTATAAAAATTTTAATTATAGAAAGCAAGCACATAGAATTGAATATAATAATAGTACTATATAGGTCCTTTGCACTGCACATCTCATATAAATATATTTTATAGCATTTTGGCTATAAAATATACTTACTAATATATATTTCTAATAAATATACTTGTATATTTATTATATATATATTATTGGATATATATATATATATATCCATTTGATATGGATACAAATATATATATCCAATATATATATTGGAGTACCTCTCCAATGTGTATTTTACATAAATTGACATGTATGTAACAAAAAATTAATTTGGGTTATTTTATAATTGTTTTTACCAAAATAGAGTTCAGTTCTCAAAAACTTAGTACAATCAATAGAATATAATAAAGTTTAAGAAATAAAACTATTTTTTAAAATATTTATTTTTTTACTTTAGAGAGAGAGAGAGAGCACAAGAAGGGGAGAGGGGCAGAAGAAAAGAGAGAGAATCTTAAGCAGGCTCCATGCTCAGCATGGAGTTCAATGCAGGGTTCAATCCACGACCCTGGGATCATGACCTGAATGGAAATCAGTAGTCGGGTGCTCAATTGACTGAGCCACCCAGGCACCTCAGAAATAAAACTATTTTTATTGTTAATTTTTCCAGAACCAGTTACCAGGGTTATTAAATCTGTTAAGGTTTTAAATATTTCTTTCCATTATGGTTATATCTGATAGAAGGTGGTCAAAATTGTTGATAGGCTTCTAAAGCTATGCAATGTCTGTGTGTGTGCATGTGTGTGTGTGTGTGTGTGTGTGTGTGTGTGTGTGCGTGTGCGTGCGCGTGGTGTTATAGTAGCATTCTTAGGTTTAAATGTAAGATTAGGAAAAATTCCAAATTTCACACAAAAAAAGAAAAAAATATATGTGTACTCAGAGTGAGGAGAAATAACTTTATTGAGGCATAGAAGAAAAATGTTTTCATAAAAGAAGCAATCTAAAGGAAACAGCAATCTCTAAGAATCCTGTGACATAGTCTATAAATCTTTACAGTTCATTTCTTCCATCTTAAAAAAAGGAAACCTTCACTAAGAATAAAAAATGAAAAAAACAGTGTGATGTGAAAAACTCAAAAGAAGGGCTCGAATTTTAAAGAGTTTAAATCTTTGTAAATTATTTTCAGAATCTTTAATCTATAAATTCATTTCAAAAAGCATGTATAACTGTTATAGAACAATGTAGAAAATTATTTTTATTTGTTGCCTGCTTGTTTCTAGGACACTATATATTATATGTATTACTCTCAGATTCCTGACCTATTTTGTGTTAACATGAATATTGATATATAATTGTTCTTTATAAGATAGTTTTCTGTAGTTAATTTTTTCAATAATTAGGTTCCCATTGCACTCACAAACAATAGCCAATGTGAGTGTGTGATTACAGATTAACGGTAGATTTTCTGGGGAACTGGAAAGGGAGGACAGTGCAGGGAAAGAGGACTTTCAGATTACTTTTTAAAAAATATTTATTTATTTTTGAGGAGAGGGCAGTGGTAGAGAGAGAGGGAGACAGAGAATTAGGCAGTCTATACCAATATATTTTTGTGAGAATAGAGTGTGGTTAACTTTATCTGTTACTGGTTTTAAATAGCATCTCCAAAGCTTCTCACCTTTTGATGGTGGATAATGCAGTTAACTGACCCTAATTTTTCCCTTTAGTTATAGTCAAATAATCTGTAACCAATATACACCAAACCAAGGACAATTTACTTAAATATATCTTATTTTCTTACATCCAACATTTGGGGGAAAAAACAGCACTTACCTCCAATGGTTGTTAGGACCATTAAATATGGTTTTCTTTGTTTTGTTCCTCACCATTTCAGCCTGGGAGGCCATTGTTTAGGTGATGGAGTGTATTTGAGTGTATTTCTCTGTTTGAATAGCTTCTTTCTGCCCCTCTACATGTGGTCTGATGTTGTAACACTTTCCTATTTCATTTAGGTGCCTACTGCAAGGGCTTCCCACTTTCCTAAGAGAGTCAGCCTTAGGGGGTCTCTTTTCTCACTGAGATTTTAAGTTCCTAATCATCTTCATAACTACTTTTTTTTTTTTTTTTTTGGCTTTTGTATGTTTTGAGTTTGGGCAGGCATTTCTCTGAATCTCCCATTATCTTCACTTTGGCCTTTTCCTGCAGCGTATTGATTGCACTGAGTTTGCTTCCACTTTTGTCATTATGACTTCTGTCTGCTTTCTCTCTACCAGGCATTCATTCCCCCATAATTTCTGGTCTCTAGATGGCATGCATTCTTTTTCCCACTATATATATATATATATATTTTAACTTTAAGGGATTTTGTTAGACTTTATATTTAGATAGATCCAATCTCTTGCCTTATTTTGTTTCATTCTTTATTTACTCTGTGGTATACCTATTTTATTTTTTTTTAATGCTTAGAAATAGGTCAGTGAAATATTAAGTCTCCAGGCTACTAAATCATGCTATTTAATGGTGTCTTATGAAATTAATTAGTTAATATACCTTGACACTCAGAACACTATCTTTGTAACTTGTAAGAGCAGTGAGAAAAAAATCGTTGATACAGACATTGAAAAGTGAAATCTCTTTTTAAATAATTTATTTATAAAGATAATATTACTATGTAATAAAATTTCAGGAGAAAATACAAAATTAAATTATGGTTTTGAAGAAAATTGTTTAGGAGGTCCTGGCCTTTGTACTTTGCTTTCTGGTCATTCTTCAATATTGATTTTGTTGCATTTCTCTACTTCAGTGTCAAAAACCAAGTGGCACGTATCTATCAGCTTCACCTTCAACTGATTTCAGTGCTGTTTCATTTAATAACATCTACACATTAAAAAACTGTTTTGATAGACACAATTTCTTAACTTTTAAGTGTGTTGGTGACAGTAGCATATTGTACTTTTTATTCTTTAATCCTTAAGCAAGGTTGAAAAATTATAACAAAATGTGTCTCATTAAAAAACTTTTGGGGCACCTGTGTGGCTCAGTCGGTTGAGTGACTGACTTCAGCTCAGGTCATGATCTTGTAGTTCCCAAGTTTTAGCCCCATGCCTGGCTCTGTGATGACAGCTAGGAGCCTGCAGCTTGCTTCAGATTCTGTGTCTCCCTTGCTCTTGCCCCTCCCCTGCTCATGCTCTCTCTCTCCCTCAAAAGTAAACATTAAAAAAATTAAAAAAAAACAAACTTTCAAAATATTTCTCCCACTGTCTTTGTATTGCCTTGGACTTTTATTATTCCAGCTGAAGTAGACAAGCTGAGGGGTCTCCATTTTAGAAAGGTTCTGTCTCTGGTATTTTTCTGCTAGGCTTTATTTACTCATGTTCCATATTTTGCCTCTGAATAAGCCAAGGAAGCTATGTTCCCACTTCAAGGAGGAAGCAAGAAAGGTAATCATTCTCTGAGTTTTGTCCTAGGCCCCAAATACCTGACAACACCTAAGAAGAGCCAGATTCTGAACATATATCAGGACATCACTTCCGGACCAACCTTGGCAGACCCTCGCATCAATTCCCCTTAGGTAATTTATGGGATAACATCTACTCTTCACTTGACACTCACCTTTGATTGGAGCTACACTGGATTCCTGGAGGAAAGTGTACCCTAGAACCTTTTTTAATATAAATCCTTAATGCCCCAAGCAACCACAAGACTTATTCTTCTCTCCTTCCTGAGTCTTCCAGATACCCCATCTGTGATCTCTGTCACTCACACTACTCAATACACTCTGCTTTCATTTTCTCCTGCTCACATTTGAATTCTATCCTACATGAAGCCAAGGACTCTTGTGGCTGGACCTGTGGAATTTCCTCTAGGTTATCAGACCCAGCCTGCCTGCATCACATCTACTTCCTCCAAATAATTGGGCTTTGCATACTCAGACTACAATGAACACAAACTAAAATATTTTGATAAGTTTTAGTAAGGAGCACTGTTGTTTCTTTTCATTTATTATTCATTTACTAGTGGCATCTGTATACTTCCTTTTTAAGTACATCCTTATTTTGTAAAATAACTAAGATTCTGAAGGCCAAGCAAGTGACATTTCTATGAATAAATCTTACATATAGCAAGTTACTATTGCAACAACTTGTCTGTTGAAATTTCTCTAATTTCTACTGGTATTTTCATGCAATATAAAAAAGAAAAATACATTACTACAGCTTAATTTGAGGTCATGTGACATTAAAATGTATATGTTTACCACCAAACAATCTCAACATGAGCAGCTTGATAATATTCTTATTCTTATAATGATGCATTAACTTTTTGTTAATATTTCTTCTGACATGATATTGTAAGTCCAAAAAAATTTTTTAAAAGTGTGCACTCTGTAATATATATTGTATATTTAATATGTATCAACATTTTATCTATTTAAAATATATGCATATATAGAATTATTTATGTTCTGATATATAAATATATGCATTATTTTTCCCACCATATTTAATTTTTATATATAAATAAATATATAGTATATATGATTAAGTATGTATTACTTAATTAATATATAATATAAAACGTATTTAATTATACAATCTGTGAGGAACTATACCAGCTATTGCAATGTATATTTTAGGTTTGAATTAAATTTTCTTACGCTCCATTGCTAACTCTTAAGTCAATTTGTAAAGAAATATAATTCAAATATCAATTAATTTTGGAAAAAATTCTTTAGATATTTGTTAATTAGATTGAAATAAATATTTAATGGTATCACTGATTGGATTCCCACTGAGTTTATTTATTTGCATCTGTTTCACCTTTTCCATGACACATTAGTTCCTTGAATGCAAAGAATGATAATTTGCTTATTAATTTATCTCTAAAAGCAAGAATCATGTCTAACACATATTTGACACTCAATAAATATTTTTCAAACAAACTTAATCCTTGAAAAGCCCATTCAAATATTTCAATTTAATTGAGCAATTTTAAAAACTCCAGAGGAGTTCTACTGCACATAGGAAAGAACAAAGGAAATGATAACTATTCCCCAGAACTACCCTATAACATTCTATTTCTTTGGTGCCAGGAAAGATAAATTGATGGGTCAGACATATATTTCTCAAGATAAATAAAACTTGTGTGGTATAGAATGTTAATGACTCCTTCTAGATGACAATCAGCTATGTGGATAATCTTGTCTGACTGGTGGAAACAGACATGTAAAATTATGACTCAGATACTATCTGAATAGGATAGATGTAACAATCAGAACAAGAGTAACCTCCTGACTGTTCTTTTATTTATAATTATTTTCCCTCCTTTCTGTCTGTTATTATGTCCATTTGAAGCAAGACTGCTAACAATTTAATGATCCCTCAGCTCCTAGGCAATTATATCAGAAGGCAGGTCACTCATTCATTCATTCCGTAATTATTTTTGAGAATCCAAACTGCATTACACACCTACTATATCTTAGGTTTAGTAATACCAAGAAAAGCGTAATTACCAAACCCTTTCCTTCAAGTAGCTTCAAATTTATTAGTGAGATAAAACAATCATAAAGAAGTAACATACAAAAACAATTATATTTAGTTCTAAGGAAAAAAAAAGATAAAGTGTTGAAGGGACATATGCATATGGTATTGGCTCTGATTTGGACGTTCATTTTCATTGATTTATTTTTTAAGACTTATTTGGAGAGTATTTGATTATTATAATCTTGATTTAGTAAGTTTAGAGAGACAGAAATAAGATATTTTGAAATCCAAATCATGCTGATTAACAAAATATTATCTCTAGTCATGACATACTATGAAAGTGAAACACATTAATATTTGAACCACAAGCAAGGTTACCTTTTACTCTCCAGAGGAAAGAAATTATAACTACATTCTAAAGGATATTCCCCAGCATATAGGCTTACATATGCATTATCTTCTTGCAACTTTCTTATGGATATATTCCATAAAAAAATATACCTGCCATAAAAGTATTTCTCAATTCCTTATTTAAGTTAAAATAATTGAAAATGCCATGAAATGAGGTAAAGTCTTTCTACTGACTGACCTAACTTAAGCTAGAGAAAGGTTCATAATGATATATATACTATAATACATTAGATATATCAATATTATATATATATATGTGTGTAATATTTCTTGAGATTTGGAGGATATTTTTGACAGACAGAATAGGGAAACTTACCATCATACAATTTGAGGTATTTCAGTTTTCACTGAATCATTTACATTGAAAGTAAAGATATAGAGAATGTTTCTCACAGATATTTTTAAAAGAGTAGCAATAACACATTAAAATAAAGGTGTTAGTAAAAACAGCAAGAAAATACATAGTTAAAGATAAATGTAAGATTGAAAATGAGGGTAAGAACAAAGAAAAGAGGTTAAAGATGTTGAACTTTTAACAGCGATACAATATTGTTTCAGTTTTTTCTGTTTGAGAAATTTTATTCTGTAGTATTATAGACTTTTTTTTTTGCCTCAATATTAAATTATCTCCAAGTCATAGGTACTTATTGTGTACATTATATTGGACCAATTTGGTGTTTATCTAACACAGATAAAAATATTTGAAAAAGTGTGATGCTGAAATTCTCCTAAGTTATCTTGCATCAATCATTAGTTTACTGTACAGAAATGGAAATGGGACAACTAGTGTGGAGGCCAAAGGAATCAATAAATCAAATGTAACTATATTTTTTTCCAGGAACTGAATATACAATGGTGAATAATGTACATAATTCTCCTGTTTTCATGGTCTTACATTCTCAAAGAGACTCAAACATGTCTGTTGAGATTTCAATGATACAAAAATGTTCCAATATGAATTGTAAAATACTCTAACACTGTATTGTTTAGATTTCAACCAAAGTAATTATTGGGCCATAAAGGAAAGTCAAACAAATTTGGGCACTATATACTGGATTAGAAGATTGTATTTATCATTTTTCTCCCTGTGGAGGACTCTTTAGCATTTTTAGTCTATTAAATTCGGAGAATCAGTCTTCTACCTGTCCAATGAGTTTGTATCTGTTTAGTGTAAAAATAAGTACCAGTTTAAACAGTAAATTTCAAAGCACTACAAATATCAGTAAACAAAATCCTTTTATTATTGAAGGCAAACATGCACCATATATGTGGTCCAATCCTAGGCCATTCAGTAAGACAGAGTAGTGCATACAACTCATACTAAGGAGCCTGATTACCCGTGCCTCTTCTGAACAAGCCCTGCTAAAAGTCTTGTGAGCATTTGTATTTGCATAAGATAATTTCCCTAAGTTGATCAATGCAGTAGAAAATCCATACTGAATTTAGTTACCATATGTTATTATAAGTTCATTTTCTTAAATGATTCTCTTTAAAATAGATTCAAACAGATGGACAGAATTCCTCTGGACAGATGTCAGATGGGCAATTGAGCCATGGACTTACTTAGCAAACACATGGAAAAATACTAATTAACACAAATATCATAGAAATCATTTTGTTATTTTCTTTAATAGTTTCTTAATGCTGAAAATTGGAAAATGAATATTTCAATGACTACCACAAAAGTAATGGCCACTTGACTCTTTATAATTAGTGATCTGAGAATTCAGTCGTCTCAAACCATCTGTTTTCTTTTGTTTGATATAGATTGTGCAAATAAGTTGTCTCTCTGTTCAAGGACAATAGTAAGAAGAGAAAAATAATAAGAATAAAGTGAGAGTTGGTTTATGTATTGGAGAAATTTTAAATTGTTTGAAGTAGTACAATCCAAACTACAAAGTTTTACAAATCTACACATTGCTATTAATCACTAAACTAGAGAAAAAAGACATAATGAAATATTCAGTTATAAAGTGAAATGCCTCATGGTTGTTTGTTTTGTTTTGTTTTGCAGCATGGTAGTAAAGCATTGATGTGTAAGGAACACAGATCTGTGACTCAAGAAATCTTAGTTCTCATCTGCATTGCCTTTTCCTGGACCACAGTCATCCTCTCTGAAAGGAACTGACTGGGAACTTCCAGCTTCAGTGTATCCAGTGTTGGCTCGGGAATTTCAGAATATAGGTGTTTTTGTTTTTGTTTTTAGGTAAAATATTAAGATAATTAACTTATTTTTTAATCTAAGAGCTTAGAAATTTAATATTTTATAAACCATTATTTTGACAGATTTGTGAAACAGATTCCTGGAAATAGCAAAATATTGGAATATACATCTAAAGACATAACAATAATCCTATATATTAGCTCTGTTAAAATGGCATTAAGCTGTTTTGTTTTGTATTTCCCTAATGATGAGCGATGTTGAGCACCTTTTCATGTGTCAGTTGGCAATCTGGATGTCTTCTTTGGAAAAGTGTCTCCTCATGTCTTCGGCCCACTTCTTCACAGGATTATTTGTTTTTTGGGTGTTGAGTTTGATAAATTCTTTACAGATTTTGGATGCTAACCCTTTTTCCAATATGTCATTTGCAAATATCTTCTCCCATTCTCTCAGTTGCCTTTTTGTATTGTTGATTGTTTCCTTTGCGGTGTAGAAGCTTTGTATGTTGATGAGGTCGCAATAGTTCATTTTTGCTTTTATTTCCCTTGTCTTAGGAGACATGTCAAGTAAGAAGTTGCTGTGGTCGAGATCAAATGGGCTGTTGCCTGTTTTCTCCTCTAGGATTTTGATGGTTTCCAGAGAAATACAAATATAAGTCTGTAACACTTCAGACACTGAGATTCCACCTCACACAGGTCAGAGTAGCTGAAATTAACAACATCGGAAACAAGAGATGCTGGCAAGGATGTAGGGAAAAGGGAACCCTCTTGCACTGTTGGTAGGAATGTAAACTGGTACAGCCACTCTAGAAAACAGTGTGGAGGTTCCTCAAAAATTAAAAATAGAACTACCCTATGACCCAGCAATAGCATTACAAGGAATTTATCCAAAGGATACAGGAGTGCTGATACATAGGGGCACTTGTACCCCAATGTTTATAGCAGTGCTTTCAACAATAGCCAAATCATGGAAAGAGCCCAAATGTCCATCAACTGATGAATGGATAAAGAAGTTGTGGTTTATATATACAATGGAATATTACTTGGCAATGAGGAAGAATGAAATCCTGCCATTTGCAACGACATGGATGGAACTGGAGGGTATTATGCTGAGTGAAATAAGTCAGTCAGGGAAAGGCAGATATCATATGTTTTCACTCATATGTGGGACTTGAGAAACTTAACAGAAGACCATGGGGGAAAGGAAGGGGAAAAAATAGTTTCAAACAGAGAGGGAGGCAAACCATAAAAGACTCTTAAATACAGAAAACAAACTGAGGGTTGATGGGGAGAGTGCAGGGGAGAGAGGAAAATGGTCAATGGGCATTCAGGAGGACACTTGTTGGGATGAGCACTGGGTGTTGTATGTAAGTGATGAATCACAGGAATCTACCCCCACAACCAAGAGCACACTGCACACACTGTATGTTAGCTAACTTGACAATAAATTATATTTTAAAAAATAATCACAAAATAAATATTTAAAAAAAATTTTAAAAATGGCATTAAGCTACATAGTTACTTTTAAAATATCCAGATGAGTAACTTACAATGTAATTTTTATTTACTTTTGAATTGCCAGACCAAACTGTGACCAAAAGTTAAATTTATGAATTTCACACAGAAGACTACAAGGCAGAGTATAGAACTGGAAGTATGACTACCACAATTCTCTTATTTAATAATTTTGGAAGATAAAAAATTATCCCTGTAAACACTAGATGGCTTCCCTGCATTTCAGACAAGAAATGAGTAGCATTTCAGGGAAATTCCCTACCTTTCAGGGAAAAAAATGAGTAGCATTCAGTGGTTTCTCAGAGTTACATGAAGTGGGAGAAATGCAGAATTGATCAAATGTAACTTCATGTGTTTTAAAGGCATCATAAAATAATCAGATTACAAAATACACAGTATAAAAGGTAGAATAGGAAAAAAGGGAACATGGCACTTATTTACAAAGAGATGGTTCTTTAAGAAGTTTGTACTTAGGATATAGTAAACAACCATATTTGTTAGTTATTTTTAACATTTATTAATAATGCTACTTAGAGCTACCTTAAAAGAAATACATATTTAGGCATACAATGATACATCTTATAATCTTACCACTTATTAAGTATAGCTTAGTCTTATTTACATAATCATATTTCTTAATATCTCAAAGACTATTGAAATTAAATATGCTTACATATGTGATATTACAGACTTGATGGGATATTTTAAAAGGGCAGAGCTCCATTCAAAAGCTAAATTTGTTAAAAATGAACTTATATTGGTATTATTGTCATTAATAATTTGTATTCTTTAGAGAATACTATAAATATTATATTTTATTCTCACTGTATATTTGGTGATGATAGTAAGTTGCTTTCTTGTAAATACTGATGTAGATCTCTATTTAGATTTATAACTAAAGCCATATATGCTCAAATTTATGCAAAGCCGTATATGCTGAAAAAGATTTCACTTGCTTTTTAGAAGTAATAGAAAATTTGAATATTTATTTGCCCTAAGTAATATATATCAGCAAGATAATTAATTGGTACTACTAGCAGGAAAAGCATGATTTATAAAACCCTGGGACTTTGTAAGTTTTAGTTGATATAGTCACTTAAAAATAAGGTAAAAGTTATTTTTTTCTTCCTACTGTTTTCAAAATATTATTTTGAACAAAGTAGATGATGGCCACTACTACTGAGAGCCTTCCTAGCACAAACCCCATTCCCTCACTTTGTTGATAGTATATTTATTTATTATGTGGTAATATTTTATATGCAATGTGTGGAAATTGCTATGAATATGCTTCTTAATATTTCACATTAGAATCTAAAAGGTTTTGGTGTAGTTTTTCCCATTTACTTTGTTTTAATCAACCTTTTCATTTCATCTCCTGTAAAAGAGTGATAAGAAATTTTCTTACATGCCATTACACATTGGTTTCTATAGTGCTCAATAATATTTATGATTTTAAACCTAGAATGACTTTAAAATTTTGCAAACTACTGTGTGAAATGGTTGTGGAATAATTAAAAAATAACAATTTCAGTAAGAAAAAAAATTCTGAAATAATGCAGAAAGTTTTGTGAGTAGGAGTTGATAATTCTGGTTCTATGATCACTCATTTTAATATGTATAAAACTTTTTTTTGCATCCCTACCATCTATAGATTATTTTTACTAAACCACTTGATTCCAAGTATGTTTTTCTTTCTAGTATAGAATAATAGTATCATATAATATATACCATAGAATCATAGAATCATCTAGGAACATATAATATAGATATATGCTAGATATAATATAGATAGATAATAGATATATGGCAATATATATGTTATTGTTCATACTGTAATATATAGTAATAGAATAGAATATAGATCACAGAATCATATAGAGTCAAAGAATCAGAAAGAATCATAAAATATAAATACTTAGGATAAATGATAAATTGAATTATAAGTTGTATCACAAAATAGGGCAAATGAAGCATTCCTATTGCTCAGATGCTGTCATCAGCTTGACCTTTACTCCCCACCTGCATATACTCGTTGACCTTTGTCCCGTATCTTTCCTTAAGCTCTTCTTTCCAGCTTTTTGTCTTAACTCAAGCAAATGGAAAACAAAACTGCCCCTGGGGCAGTAGCAACTGTCTTAATAAGACCTCCAGCTGGGCCAGACCACCTAGACCAGTTTGAGCTTAATCCCTGACTTCCACCTGTGCAGATGGATGATGGAACATCCTCTAGAATGACTGACAAGAACCTTTAACTCATTATAATATTAAAATTTTCACCCAAGGAGAAGCACAAACCTCTTTTACATAACACATAATGTGTGTATAGGCATATTTCCTTAAGGTACATATGCGGCCATATGTCTGCCTCTACCTACAAGGACAAGGCTTCCCTATCTACATATATTCATGAGTATAAATATTCATCCTAACCCTAAATAAAAGCAATCCATTCACTTGTGCTCTGGGAGTCATGGCTTTGGAAGCCATTCCTGGTGATCTCTTTGTGCAACAATTCTACCTGGTGCAGTTTCTGATTCACCAAGGAGCAAACTTATGTTGGTTTGGTTGCAGTGCCACTTTGAAAGAGTATCTCAGGTAGAATTGGTTTAGGGAAACGGATTGTTGAGCATCCACAAAATGCTCATATGCAAAGAACCATATGCAAAGAAAAACTCCCTCTGCTATTCTATAAGTACAGATTACATAAACCAATCTAATTATTCTTAGATATTCTTTTGATACTATGAAAGCCCTGTTCTCCAACATTTGGAAGTTGATTATCTTTTATCTTATTCTTTATGTTTATTTCAGCATTTCATTCTAGCCTGAGATTTCTTTTTTTTTTTTTTTTGTCATGTTTGGATACTGAAGACATAAGAACTTCTTCATTGACTCAGTCATGGCAACCTCGATATTTAGTTGAAAACTTCACATGTCTTTTCCTCGTGGTATGGATGTTGTTGAGCTTTCTTTAATGTTTACATGGAGAAATGTATTGTTTGGATTACTCAGTTCTTATATTTAACCCAATATTTATATTTCTCTGATCTGTCTCCAATTATCTTTACATCTATTTCTTCACTTCATCATACAGAGCTTAGAATTTCTCTCACACACTGTTAGCTTTTCTGACTTTCTCTCTGCCTAAAATGCAATATAATTTAACAAGCTAATGTATAAAAAAAAAGGCATGACACATGAAAGAAGTTACAGTTCATGTCTGGCTATTTAAATTTTGACATTTGTTACCATAGAGTTATAATATCTCTATAAATGTTAAAATTAGGCCTTCAAACAATTTGAATATCAAAATAGTTACATAAGATTTATGAATGATAGAAAAATGAAATAAACTGTAATATTTTATGTAGATTAATACATTGTAGTGTTTCATGAAATTCATTAGGATGATAAAAAAGCATTTATATTTAGAATGTCTGACTTTGATGAACGGTAATTTGTTTTAAAAGCTAAAAGTTGAGCACACGGATTTCCATTTCTATTGGTAACCAAAAGCTAGATGTTCATTATTGGCCCTAAGGTGAATTGTCACTTGCTGGGCTGGTGAATTTGCAGATCAATAACAACATTTGTAATTCCATTACTTTCTATGGATGTGGCAAAACACCTTACCAAGTGTAAATTGGCTAATGTCATTTTTGGCAAGATGATCTTTGGACATATTACCTTTAGCTTTGTAATAATATTAAGAGTAATCTAATCATATGGGGAGAGTTTACCATCCAGAATAAAAGTTCATTCTTCTATTCAATCTATTTATGATTAATATGCAATAACACTAGATTCTCTTTGTTTAAATTAGCTTTAGTGATGATTTTATAATTACATCTTTGTGTCTATCACATTAAATGCTACAGACAAAAAGAAAATATAAAAACTAAAATTTTGATACACTGCTTCCCATTCCTATTTCATCCTTATCCTGGTTGCTGAATTTAATATAAGTAAAGGCAACTACAAGCAAAGACAAGAGAATGTAATACATGGAGAAAATGCAAAACTGCTATGTTAATGGAAAATACATTCTCTATTAAATTTATTTGTAATCTAATGATATGAATATACTTTTTCTTATGGCCTGTGACAAATTTAGACATCATATATATTGACTACATTTGAATAAGCATTCAATGAAATATAATAATCTTATTTAGTTAGAATTGATCAAAGCTATTGTCATTTAAAAATTGCAGGTTATTTTTATGCCTTTATTTGTTGTACTCAATTGCTATGTTTGGCATGCTTCCTGACATGGTTGTATTTAGCACATTGACATTTGAAAACTCCATTGTGAGCATACTAAAATTTCAGAGATTGGTACTAGTGGTTGTTTAAAATACATGTGTCAGTTTTTTGAAAGCAATGAACAATAATATGAAAACTATTCACTATGCTGTAGCTTGGAAGCAAGTGTTTGCTTTTGTGCTGATAACACTAGTATATACCATTCAAAGAACTTATTTTATCTAAAAATACATTTTTTTGTCTCCACAAATAGCTTTTGTAACCATCACATTGGAATGACAGCCAGGAACTGAGAGAATTAAAAAAGAAAATAAGAAATTGAAAACTTAACTTTTGAAACATAATAGATGATTATATGAAGGGTACCAAAGATTTTTGTTCCACTTAGATTCAAGACACAGCAAGACTTTTCTAAGGTAATAACCAATAAGCAAAAAAGAGAGGACTAAATATAATGATTAAAAAAAAAAAAACAGAACGGAAGGTTTGAGCAGAACATACCAGAAAATGTAAATAACAGGAAAGAAGGGATTGGGGTCTCTCAGGGATTTGGTTGTTAAACCAAAGAAAGACACTATGTTAAAATCCACAATACACAATTAAAATATAATAGTCATGACTATATATACACTAAATAACTAATGATTTACATAAACAGAAAGTTATGGAGATAAAGGAGTCCTATAAAATATGTTGATGATTAGAGAATGTAACACACTGCTCTCAGTTCAAGAGAGGTCAAGTGGATAAACAGGCATAGCTAGCTTGCTAGAGGTCCTTTTTTCAGGTGCAATCTGGCAATAGAGCATGCTTATGCATGTGAGCTGTGGAAACATGAGGTTCTAGATTCAAATTCTGTCATTTTTAGCAAAATAGTGTGGGAGGTAACTGAAATCTTTAAGCTTTTTTTTTCTTCTCATATAAAAGGAAACCATAAAAGAATCAATTTTATGATGCACTATAAAGAATACTTGTGATAATCCCAGTAAAGGAGACTGTGGCACACAGGAATTTTTCAGAAGCATTAGCTGTTATTTTTCAAATAGGAGTATTTTTTTAAGTTTTTATTACAGAAATTTTCAAACATATTCAAGAGGAGGAAATTTTTCCTATGCCTCAAAATTCCAGTGACAATTAGGAACTTTAAAATTATTTTTAAAAAGCCATGTCCAAAAGCCAACCAAAGGGAACAACAACAACAACAACAACAACAAAAAAAACCAGCTATAGGTAATATATAAAAACAAATGCCAAACTTTAAGAAATATGTGCAATACATATAGTCTATGCACTTAAAATTTATTTAAGAGAAATATCCCTTTAGGTGGCTCATTTTAATTAGTTCTTCCTATAAAGCTCACATAAGCCTAATTTTTTTAAAATCTTGTATTTACCACAACTCTCAAACATGCCAGTTCTCATTTTTTTTTAACAAATTACAACTAATTCTGAGGTTTAACTATTAACAAAGGGCAAAATATATTTCTCTTATGTTCTCAAATATTCTGCTTAATTGGAATTTCTTCCCATCAAGGGGAAAAATAATCAGTAATTCAGGTTTTGCTGAAAAACAGATTAAAAAGATACAGTTGAAAGAGAGAAACTGGGGACAGACAATGGAGAAATGTGTGAAAGAATCATACATTCTAGTTACCAGAACAGTTGTCTGTTTTTACCAACTTGATTCCGACAATATTTAGAGTTGCCTAAATTCCTTATTTTTACTGTTAATCAATATTAACTCAGTTCAAATTTAAAAATGCTGCCATTGACAGAATGTTTTAAATCATTTGGAAACTTCACTGCAAGCCTACCACTCTGCTGTCTAGTCGACGGTCGTCATTATTAATATCTTTATATTATCTATTCATTATAAGAGTTAATTAACATGAACTAATTTTGTTCTGACTTAACAAAATGGCAATTGAAATTCTGCAAACATACTGACTAATCATTAAAATCAAAATAAGACTATTTTATGTTGTGCTTTTCCTTTTGATAACAGTTAATAAAATCTATTTATTCTGAGCACATGCAGTTGCAAGCTGGATGTATTGATAAGAAGTTTTAGAATTTTAAAACATCACACCCTACAAGTTGGAAATTAAGAACAGTGTTCACTAATAAAATTACTGAAAAATGGACTTTAAATACTCTGACTGGATTTAGACAAAATTAAAATAGTTTAAATAGATATTTATCAGTAGAAAAGTAATTAATAAAAAAATGTCCTGCTTCCTCATAGATGGAAAGCTTATGTTTCTTATTATCTTTCCACACATCTAAATGGAAAATACTCAAGTAATTCAGTTTTTCTTTCCAATTAAAATCACTTTTAAGAACAAGAGTATTCAGAGTATTGGGTGGCTCAGTTGGTTAAGTGACTGACTCTTAGTTTCTGCTTAGGTCATGATGTCACAGTTCCGTGAGTTCCTGAGTTTGAGCCTCATGTCTGTGCCGTGAGCCCAGAGCCTGTTTGGAATTCTCTCTGCCTCTCCCTCACTTGTGCTGTCTCTGGCTCTCTCAAAATAAATAAATAAACTAAAAAAAAAAAAAGAACAAGAGTATTAAAATGAACATACTGACATTATCAACTAAAAGGCAAAATTGAAAAGAAAATTCCCAACTATATTCAGAATCTCTAAACCTACTTTATGAAATTATTACATGAATTAATTACCATAAAGTTTTTAAATTTATTTTACTGTTTTCATTTGTATATTTCACTTAAATATTTGTGTACATGTTTATGTATGTTTTTCAAAGTCCTAAGATTTTTCTATTTTTTTAAATTTTTTTTAATGTTTATTTATTTCTCAAAGAGAGACAGAACAAGAGTAGGAGCAGCAGGGGAGGGGCAGAGAGACAGGGAGACAGAATCCAAAGCAGGCTCCAGGCTCTGAGCTGTCAGCACAGAGCCGGATACAGGGCTCAAAGTTAGGAACTCTGAGATCATGACCTGAGCCAAATTGGATGCTTAACCAACTGAGCCACCCAGGGGCCCCAGTCATAAGATTTTTCACTGTAGAATTCACAGCTTTCTAAATGTGATAAATCTATGATTGTAGTAAGAGCTCAATAAATATTTGGTGATTTAAATACATCTCCATAAAATGTAAGGAAATAGGAATTGTTATAGTGCCTTTTGTCACTTATCTTACAATTACTAAACTTTATATTCATTAGCCCTTGGGATAGGATGACTGTAAATCTCACACGATCTTCATCAACATAAGAACATACTGGGGAATGACAAAGACTCATTTAGACCTAGAACTCAGTTTGGAAACTACTAAAGATACCTTCTTTTGTGCCAAAAGTGTCTATTTAGCTAAATGTCCTTACTTCTGACAAGAATGTGACAATTTTACATTACAATTGTTGACGTGTTCACCAGCTATGATTATCAGATGCAGGGACTATAAAGGCAGGATGTGAGACGTAGAAGACAAAAGGAGCAACATCAAAAGGTGATAGGGATGCGATTAAACCAATAAAAGGCATCTTTAACTACAATCCTTTGTGAGTTTTAAGTGTCCTGTTAATTAAGACTGCTTTCAATAAGAACAAATTTTCAAGATGATTGTGTTTATTTGCACCCCTCACAGTACTTCAAATCTACAAATTTAAAGCTGGCTTTTTAAATAATGTTTGTGTCAATAAGCTCTTTATATATTTATGTTATATCAATAAACAAAATATGAGGTAAAATGGTGTACTTTTAAATGTTTATTTATTTTTGAGAGAAATAGAGTGTGAGCAGGAGAGGGACAGAGACAGAAGGAGACAAAGAATCCAAAGCAGGTTCCAGACTCTAAGCTGTCAGCACAGAGCCGACATGGGACTAAAACTCATGAACTGCAAGAGCATGACCGGAGCCAAAGTCAGACACTTAACAGACAGAGCCAACCAGGCGGCCCAAAATGGTGCAATTTTAATATCATTTTATTGAGATGAAAATATCAATATGTATTATTTGTATTTAACATCATAATCATGTGAAAAATAATAGCAAATAATGTAAATTGTCCACAAACTATTACTTACATACATACAACTTGCTATTCATATTACTTAGCTGTTATATGCATAAAATAAGCAATATTAGTTAACATTTCTGATACTAGTAAGTTACTTCATTTCATAAATTCCATGCTATGTTTTAAGTGTATATGGAGAGTTGAATAAAAATTATATGGTCACATTGTACTAATAAAATAATTATGAATAACTTCTTTTCTTTTTTTAATATTGTTTAAAGTTTATGTATTTATTTTGAGAAAGAGAGAGAGAGCAGGTAGGGGAAGCACAGAGAGAGTGGGACAGAGAGAATTCCAAGCAGGCTCTACAGCGTCAGCACAGAGCCCAAAACTAGGCTTGAGCCCATAAACCATTAGACCCTGTGCTGAACAGAAATCAAGAGTTAGCATAGAGCTCAAAGCAGGGCTCAAACCCGTGAACCATTAGATCATGACCTGAGCCGAAATCAAGAGTAGGCAGCTCAACCCACTGAGCCACCCAGGCACCCTTGAATAACTATTTTTAACCACATTAGGCAACTTAAAAGTCAGTAAAACAAATCCACATAAAAGGCAAGAACTTAACATGACTTTAAAATAGTGCAAAATTCAATGGATTCTGTGAACTTTAACAGATTGCTAAATTAGTCACATACTAAGTAGCAGTTTCCTTAGTATTGAATTATCTAGATTAGTCTGTCTATGTGGTTTTCTCAATATATCATCAGAAGCATTAAGTCTGGTCAGTATCCTTCATAATGTAATAGTTTTACCTTAGACAAAGATAAATACATTTGTTCAATATATAATCATAACAACAATAATAATACAACTAGTTATGATAATAATGACAGGAATGATATATGAAGTCATAACATAGATAGTTGATTAAGCTATCAAACTGATAGAATTATGAAGTGCCTTGCAAATTCCTTAGACTCCTTTTTTATTAGGAGAAATGTCTTTCTTCTTTTTTTTTAAATTTATTAATTTTTGAGAGACAGAGAGAAGACAGAGAACAAGTGGGTAAGGGGCAGAGAGAGAGGGAGACACAGAATTCGAAGCAGGCTCCAGGCTCTGAGCAGTCAGCACAGAGCCCGACATGGGGCTCTAACTCATGAACTGCGAGATCACGGCCTGAGCTGAAGTCTGACGCTTAACTGACTGAGCCACCCAGGTGCCCCTCTTTATTTCTAAAAATAACATTCTATGGGCTATATTCTGTTCGAAAACTAGATTTTTTTTTTTTTTAATTTTTTTTTTTCAACGTTTTTTATTTATTTTTGGGACAGAGAGAGACAGAGCGTGAACGGGGGAGGGGCAGAGAGAGAGGGAGACATAGAATCGGAAACAGGCTCCAGGCTCCGAGCCATCAGCCCAGAGCCCGACGCGGGGCTCAAACTCGCGGACCGCGAGATCGTGACCTGGCTGAAGTCGGACGCTTAACCGACTGCGCCACCCAGGCGCCCCTAGATTTGATTTTATACTGCTTCTAATTAAGTACACCAAATAAAGAGTTAAGTGGAACAGTGAACATTAACATTAATCACGTAATTGAGCCCATCTAATTTGTTTATGTATGTATTCAACATAGGATTACAAAAGTTTATTAAGATAAAATATGTAGACTTTAATTTTGGTGCCATTCCTATACTGAAAATCATGTCTATTGTACATATTTTCTATCAAATACATGTATTGTTGCAGAGGAGCATATCTAGGGATGATCAAAACCTATTTAAATAATGGAAAGGTAAAGGACAGCAATTGGGCCTCCCTGTGTTCTATTAGTCTCTTTTCTTATTTGTGTACCTCCTATCCAGCCAAATGACCACATCATGAGTCTTACTCAGAATCACATTAACTAAAGCAAATGCCCATATATTTATCTCTGGACATTTATACATTTTATTTAGTGTGTCCTTATCAAAGTCAGTAAGAGAGACAATAATCTATAAAAACCCAGAAGCTGTCAAACACAAATCCAAGTGTTGGACAAAGGTTATGCTTTTACCACTTTGAAATAGCATATAATTTCAACGCAGAGAATCATATAATAATTGGGAATACATAGTGTTCTGCAGGATTATTGGTCGGGATCCCCAAAATAGATTTCTTTTCATGAAAATTTTATAAACACAAAGTATATATCTGCTATGGTGAAATATGAAAGCTTGTTCTTTAGACATGATAAGAAACATAAATTTCTTAATTTATAAATATTATTTTAAAAGAGAATGAAAAATTATTAATACTGATATTTTATATATGAAATAATGTAGCACTTATACCAATATTCCCAGATATTAAAAATAGCTTTATATTAGTACAATCCAGTAGATCTAGACATTATGAAGTAATGAAGTAATTTTTGTTACTGAATTCATTTTTGTAAATGTAAGAATTAAGTAATATGATTCTTTCTGTGAAGATTTAGCAGCTTACCAAATAGTTTTCTAAATATTCCTGATACATATTGAAGGAAATATACTTAAGGCAAATATTAATTTTATTGTATTCCTATATTGCTAAGTGACACTTCTAAAAATGATCACTTAAAAACAATATTTTCTCATGATTCTAAGAAAGTATTTTATTTTAGTAATTTCTATAGGATAATTATACAGAACCTGAATGGAAAAAAAATCATCTCAACGTTGTGTTCAAAGAGGTAGAAAAGAAAATAGGCAATAAGTAAAAATGAGGGAAGAGAATGTGGTGATTTTAGTTGTATTTTTTTGTCTTAACCACTTTGGCACTCTTTTTCCCAGAATTCCTTTCTCTGTCATACATGTTTTAAATTAGCCACAAGATAATTTTGCAAGGTATTTGGAAGGTAGGAGTAAAGCAGTTTTATGCTCTGTAGGTCAATTTATAGCATTAAGCACCACTGAAATTCATGTACATTGTTACTATCTGGTGATTCACTTTATTAATGAGGGCAGCAACCACACCTTTACTTATCCTGCTCTCCTCCCTATACAAAATGTACAAACTCCACAAGATGTTCTACTTTGTCCTAATGGGCTCCAATTTTCCCTCATGTTCCAGATTTTTAGGCCCAGTTTTTTTCTGACTACCAGTTGTCTTTTAGAGATCCAGGCCTGTCACCAGAGTCAGAAGCAACAGCCGTTCATATATATTTTAACCAATTCCTCAGATTAATTAAAATCCAACCCCTATAATATAACCATACTCTATAGCGCTGTTAGTAGTTCTACTTCCCTAACTGAACCTTAACTATGGGTATTGCTTTTCTTTCAAACCCCAGTTTTCTCACCTGCTATATGTAGAAATTAAGTTCTATTTCTCAAATCTCTAATAAACAATCTAACCTTACAGGTAAAGGAATTATATATATAAAAAAAACAAATCCAGAAGAAGTAAGGAAATAGCAGAGATTAGAGCATAAATAATTGAAGTAGAAACTAAACAACAACAAAAACAACAGAATGGATCGGTGAAACCAGAGCTGGTTCTTTGAAAAGATCAATAAAATTGATAAATCTCTAGCAAGACTCATAAAAAAAATAAAAAGAAAGAAAAAGGGGGAAAAAAAACAAGGAGAGAGAGAGAGAGAGAGAAAGAGAGAGAGAGAAGGATCCAAATAAACAAAATCACATATGAAACAGGAGTAATAATAACCAATACCACAGAAATACAATAATAATAGAATATTATGAAAAATTATATGCTAACAAATTGGACAACCTACAAGAAATAGATAAATTCCTAGAAACATAACCAACCAAATTGAGAACAGAAATAGGAAATTTGAACAGACCAGTTACAAGTGAAGAGATTAAATCAGTAATCAAAAAAATCCCAGCAAACAAAAGTCCACCACCAGATGGATTCACATGCAAATTATCTCAAATATTTAAAGATTTAATACCTATCTTCTCAAACTATTCCAAAAAATAGAAGAACGAAGAAAACTTCCAAATTCATTCTATGAGGCCAGTATCCTCTTGATACCAAAACCACACAAAAAAGAGAACTACAGGCCAAAATCTCTTAATAACATAGATGGAAAAACACTCAACAAAACACTAGCAAACTGAATCCAATAATACATTTAAAAAATCATACACCATGATCAGTGGGATTTATTCTTGGGACACAAGGGTCGTTCAGTATTTGCAAAACAATCAACATGATGTGTCACATCAATAAGAGAAAGTATAAAAACCATATGATCTTTTCAGTAGATACAGAAAGAAAACATTTGACAAAGTACAACATTCATTCATGATACATACTGTCAACAAAGTAGGTCTAAAGGGAACATACCTCAGCATAATAAAGGCCATATATAAAAAAGCCACAGTAAATATCATACTCAATAGGAAATAAATGAGAGCTTTCCCCTAAGGTCACGAACAAGACAATGGAGAGATGTCCATTCTATTTTAATCAACATGGTTCTGGAAATCTTAATCACAGCAATTAGAAAAAAGAAAGAAAGAAAGAAAATAGAGACAAGCAAAGAAAGGAAGAAAATAAAAGGAAAGAAAAGGAAAGAAATAAAAGCATCCAAATTGATAAAGAAGTAAAACTTTCATTATTTGCAGATGACATGATACTACATATAGAAAACTCTAAAGACTCTGCCAAAAAACTACCAGAACTGATAAACAAATTCAGTAAAGTTGCAGAATACAAAATCAATGTACAGAAATCTGTTGCTTTCCTATATACTAATAATGAAGCAGCAAAAAAAAGAAAAAAAATTATAAAAATAATCCCATTTATAATTGCACCAAAACTAATATAATATCTAAGAATGAACTTAACTAGAGAGGTAAAATCCTATGCTCTGAAAGCTATAAAACATTGATGAAAAAAATTGAAGACAACAGAAAGAAATGGAAAAACATTCCATGCTTATATAAGAATTGGAAGAAATAGTATTATTAAAATGCCTGTATAACTCAATATAATCTACAGATTTATTGCAACCCATATCAAAATACAACAGTATTTTTCACAGAACCAGAATAAACAATCCTAAAATTTGTAAGGAACTACAAAAGACCCCAAATAGCCAAAGCAATCTTGAAAAATGAAAACAAAACTGGAAGTATCATAATTCCAGGCTTCAATTTATATTACAAAATTAAGGTGATCAAAGCAGTTTGGTCCAGGCACAAAAATAGACACACAGATCAATAGAACAGAATAGAAAATCCAGAAATGAATCCACCAGTATATGGTCAGTTAATCTTCAACAGAGGAAGAAAGAATACACAATACAAAAAATATATATATATACAGTCTTTTCAACAAATGATGTTGGGAAAACTGGACAGCAACATGCCAAAGTATAAAACTGGACTGCTTTCTTTCACCATATATAAAAATAAACTCAAAATGAATTAAATACCTAAATGTGGGACCTAAAACCATAGAACTCCTAGAAGAGAGCAGAGCTAGTAATATCTCAGACATCAGCTGTAGCAATATTTTCCTAGATATGTCTCCTGAGGCAAGGGAAATAAAAGCAAAAATAAACGATTGGGGCTTCATCAAAATAAAACCCTTCTGCACAACAAAGGAAACAGTCAACAAAACTAAAAGACAATGTACTGAATGGGAGAAGATAGTTGCAAATGACACCTGATAAAAGGTTAGTATCCAAAATATATAAAGAACTGATACAATTCAACATCCCCCAAAATAATCCAATTAAAAAAATGAACAGAAGACATGAATGGACATTTCTCCAAAGAGGACATGCAAATAGCCAACAGATACATGAAAAAATGCTCAACAACACTCATTATCAGGGAAATGCAAATCAACACTACATTGAGATATCACCTCACTCCTGTCAGCATAGCTAAAATAAAAAACACCAGAAGCAACAAGTGTTGGCAAGGATGTGGAGAAAAAAGAACACTCTTGCACAGTTGGTGGGAATACAAAATGGTGCAGCCACCAGGGAAAACAGTATGGAAGTTCCTCAAAAAATTAAAAGTAGAACTACCCTTTGATCGAGTAATCACACTACTGGGTGATTTACGCAAAGAATAGAAAAATAGTAATTCAAAAGGATACATGCACCCCTATGTTTATCACAGCATTATTTACAATAGCCAAGATAGGAAAGCAACCCAGTGTCCACCAAAAGAAATAGTATGTGTATATACAATGGAATATTATTCAGCCATAAAAAAGAATGAAATCTCGCCATTTTCAAGAACATGGATGGGGCTAGAGTGCAAAATGCTAAGTGAAACAAGTCAGAGAAAAACAAATACAATATGATTTCTCTCAGAGGGGAGGGAGGTGGGGGGATGGGTGAGATGGGTAAAGGGGATTAAGGGTACACTTATCTTGATGAGCACTGAGTAATGTATAGAGTTGTTGAATCACTGTATTGTACATCTGAAATGAATATAACACTGTATGTTAACTCTACTAGAAATAAAGTTTAAAAAACTTAATGAAAAAGTTCTCACATTCTCATAGATGTGTTATATTAAATGCAATAAAATATGTATAGTACTAAGGATGGTATCTGCCAGAATAAGTGCCATATATATGCTCTATAATAAGAACAATAACAATAAACATATACTTGGCCAGCTGAATTTCATATTACTTTTTTTCCTTAAAATTAATACCAGCTTTTGCATATTGAAGCACAAGTATCTCATTTCTATCACTGCTTTATTATGCTTCTATTATAGTAGTGATAAGTCTGTTACATTTAGTTTTAATAAATCCACTTCCATTAATATAGAGAGCAATTTTGAAGTGGACGAATAGCACATTTATAATCATAATTAAAGAAATACAAAACAATATTTATACATTTTAGATGAGATAACTCAGTTTTTTTTTTCAACGTTTTTTATTTATTTTTTTTTGGGACAGAGAGAGACAGAGCATGAACGGGGGAGGGTCAGAGAGAGAGGGAGACACAGAATCGGAAACAGGCTCCAGGCTCCGAGCCATCAGCCCAGAGCCTGACGCGGGGCTCGAACTCAGGGACCGCGAGATCGTGACCTGGCTGAAGTCGGACGCTTAACCGACTGCGCCACCCAGGCGCCCCAGTTATGTTTTTTTAAAAGGTTTATAAATACTTAAAATAGAATTATTTATGTAACCAAATAGCATTTGACATAAATGTTATATGTTCATAGAGTTGAACATATTTTATTTTCTGTTTCCTGGACATAAAGATAAATAGAAACATTCATGTAAAGTTATAGTTTCTGCTTTATGAAATATAAAATAATTATTGTTTTGAAATTTAAATTGCATGTCTGGAAATATAATACTTGACTTCTATTGTTACATTTAATCAGTGAAACAGTCATCGTCACAAGTACCTTATTCATAGAAAATTTTCTCTCTGTTAAGTTTTAATAATCCAAATTTTTAATAGATGGAGTTTCTCTTTTCCTTTGTTGAAAAAAATAATCCTTCAAGAAAAGCTTCAGATCCAGCACCCCACAAAGAACTGGCAGAATTCCAAGATTCCTACAGAGAACATTCATATTTGCTTTTTCGATTTTACACGTTAAAATCTCATTAGCTTCAGATTCATTAAATTTTGCTCTAAAGAAATAAATCCTAATTTCCATATTAGATGCAAAAAATATAATAAGATAAAACTCTTGATGAAAAGATGACTGCCCAACAAGAGACCATTAGCGATCCCATCTTCACGTTCTACAATAAAACATGCTGTGTAGAAGTGATTGCATTTGAAGTTATTGGTACATTTGAATGCAAACTACCCAACCATGAAAAATGAAGTTTCCATTGGCTATAAAAATAAATTAGGAGGCGATGTTTTGCTGGGAAAGCCATTTGAACACCTCAGTTCATAACTATTCATACTAATATAAACACATGTCTTTGCTCATACTGTGAACTGCTGTATGATATTGTTTTATTCAACATTACTTTATACCTAAAGTGAATGTTGGTGACTTATGTTAGGATTTAATAAAACAAATGCTATTGTAGAGATCCTGTGGGAAATTATACAATAATGTTACCTACATAACTAATTTTCTTCTTATGAAATCATGATCCCAGTACAATTTTAGAGCTATAGAATGTATTGTTTAACATCACCATTTCTGTGTTAATATCTAAGTATATCCAAAAATTATGTTTTTTATAAAAAGATACTCTATATAAAGGCAGTCCTTTGGGAAAATAAGTTTTCATTTCTAAATAAGGTATTATGAATACTGAACATGTCACCTACTGCTCTTGAAACTAAAATGACTATTTTTATTTAGAAAACTATTTTCTTCTGAGAAAATATCATGATGTTAGTGCTCAGTACATTTTAAATAAGAGAGTTTATTCTAGAAAAAAGTCAAAGATCAATTCTAATTATGTGCTTGTTTGAAATACCTGAGATACATTTAATAATGCATAGATACTATCTGAAATACAGCAGTCTTATCTGATCAAATACATGTACTCACATTCATATATTAACTTGTCCATTGGAAACAGTATTACATAATGGTAAGATAAAAAAATTTGCAGTTAAAAATAAACTTATTTCTGATCTGAGTTCAAGTGGATGTATGAGCTTTTCATTTAACCCTCAACATCTGTTTCCTCATCTATAAAATGGGAGTAATAATAACCACCCCGTACTTTTGTGAGGATTGCATTTTAAAAAATTGATTTAGAGAAGGATTATGAAATTTTTGATTCAGTGCTATACACATTGCATTATTAAGTTTGCATTTTAAGTGTTTCTTGGTATTTAATAGCACTTGAGTCAATCCTGTGCCTTTACATTGGGCCCCCCAAAAATAAGACCCTCAGTTAAATAATCCTGAAGACATCTCCCAAAATACTGACTTATGAAAATAAAACTATAAAATGATTATAAATGTCCTGGCTTCCTTTTGCCTCAATGATATATTAATAGGGGAAGTTATTGACAGTTGTTTGGTGGTAAGTGCTTCTACGATTTGTTTTTCTCCAGAAGGAAAGATAATTTGTGAAAAATATTAAATGAATTTTGGACATGAGGAAAAACATAGCCTTCTTCCCATTATATTGTGCAAGACACTAAAGCCTTTCTGTGTGATTTTAGTTCACTTATACTAAATGTATCAATAATCTACTTCTTTGACAAATTATCTTATACAGCTTAAATTTTTATCTCTTTTAAAGATGCCATTTAATATTGTTGCCCAGGTTAACTCTCTTTGACATTTCATGATAATGTTTTAAGTGATGCATCATGTATATTTATTCTATGTAACTATCAAGATTCTGTCTATCTAGCTACGTAGAGGTGTAGAAAAATTTCAGTGCCCTCAAAGATCATATAATTTAGCTACTGAAATAAGAAAGATTCACATAGAGTAATTACCTAATAGTACGAGTATATACTACCTGCGTGATGGGAGTCATGAGTGGTAAAATGTGTAAATTTACATTGCATCCCCAGATGAATAAAAGATAATATTAATTGAAAAGATAAAAATAATAACAGAGAACTTTTCTGAAATGCTGAAGAAATGTAAGAAAGCTGAACATAGTTTGCTATCATGACAATTTAAAATATGAGAATATCTATGTATTTATTTTTATTACATTGCCTTATAATTATATTTTTGTACGTATCATAATATAGTTGAGAAGTAACCCTGTATTATTTCTAAATAGAATGCATTTCTTCATTAAAAATATTGATTGATGTGATAACACTTTCCTTGATTTAGAATATAGATCAAAACTAATGATGATTAGTGCCATTTAAATTCTGATGGAACAAATAAATATAAATAACAAATCATGAAATATATTAGAAGACAATAAATATGCAAAAGAAATTATCAAAAGATGAATAATGTGTGTCTGTTAGGTTAAATGTGTTAGGTTAAAAGCAGGGAGGCCAGATGCTAGTTTCCTCCTCCTGCTCCTCCTTCTCCTCCTGCTCCTTCCTTCCTCCTCTTCCTCTCCTTCCTCTTCTTCCTCTTTCTCTTCTTTGTCTTGTCTTCATCTTATTCCTCTTTTTAAGCTTTATTTATTTTGACAGAGAGAGAGAGAGAGAGAGTGCAGAAATGAGGGGAGGAGGGGCAGAGAGAAGGAGAGAGAGAACCCCAAGCAGGCTCCATGTTGTCAGTGCAGAGTCTGACATGGGGCTCAATCTTACAAACCATGAGATCATGACCTGAGCTGAAGTCAAGAGTCAGACACCCAACTGACTAAGCCACCCAGGCACCCCTGTTTTTTTTTTTTTAATTACTTTATTGAGGTAAATTTTATATTAAAATTCAATCATTTTAGTAGTCAATTCAACAACTTTTAGTAAATTTATAGTTTTGCCCAAACATCACAAAAATCCAACTTTAGAACAATTTGTGACCTCAAAAAAGAACTATTGGGCCTATAGGTAGCCATTTCCTTTTCCTACTATCTTGCCAAGGCATCCACAGATCTTTTTGTCTCTATGGGATTTCTTTTTTTAGAAATTTCATATAAAGGAATCATACAAACTATAGTATTTTTTTTCTGACTTCTTTCATTAGGATAACTTCTCAGGGTTCATCAATGACATTGCATATATAATTATATCATTACTCATTCTTTTTATAGTATGGGTATACCACATTTGGCTTATTCACCATTTAATAAATGTTTATTTTTTCTATTTTTTTACTATATAAATAATGCTTCTATAGATATTTATGCATGAGTCTTTGTATGAAATATTTCTTTTTTTTCCCCTTGAGTAGAAACTTAGGAGTAAAATTACTTAGTCATGTGATAAATTTTTGTTCTACTTTTGAAGAAACTACCCAACTGTTTTCCAAAGAGGCTGTCATATTAAATATCCACCACTTAGGTGAGAGGCATGGGACATATCCTTCCTTAGAGACTTCAGGGCCATCATAGCCCTGTGACACCAGGATTTTGAACTTCCATCTCCAAAACTGTGAGAAATAAATGTCTACAGTTTTAAGTGACTCAGTCCTGTAGTTATTAAGTAAGCCTTAGGAAACTAACACAAAAGGGTAGAACAAAATGGGTCAGGAGAAAGGTTTATTAAATTGTAGAATCAAGAGCATATTTGTATGCTAAAGAAAGTGACACAGGAGAAAGGGAAAAATGATGATATATAAAAAAGGGATTTCAGGTTCAGCTCTGCCACATAGAGAGCCTGGAGATCTTCACCCTTCTTCTTACCCAAAAAAAGAAAGAAAAAAAAAAAAGATGAACACACTGAAAATCAAAAACTTTCTTGGAATTGTTATAGAGAATTCAGGTCACAGAACAAAGGACCACTCTGACACCTGGAGAGATGGGCTAGTCAAGTCATGACAAGATCTGCTTACCTGGACCAGAAACCACTGGAGGCATAAGCTGGTAGGAGCATTAACTGGTAATGCTTATGAATCATGGAAGGCTGATATGGACTGCAATGTGAGTTAGAAACTCATGGGTACCATAGTCCTAGGGGGTGACCCTATTGTTACATTCAAGAACATGGATGGTTGAGGCTGGGGGGAGGCACAGAGAGAGAGAGAGAGAGAGAGAGAATTCTGAGTGAAAAAAAAAAAAACAGGCAGAAAAGAGTATAGACAATATAAGTCCATATAAAATTTGAGCAAATGTGAATTAATCTATGAGGAAAGAAAACAAATATATCACTGCCTGGGAATGAAGGCAGAAGAATTAATGGATCGCAAAGAAGCACAAGGAAACTTTTGCAGGTGAGGGAAATTTTTGTTATGTGAGTTGGTGATGGTTTCACGAGTATAGACATGTCACATATCATGGGGGGCTCGATCCCACGACCCTGGGATCACGACCTGAGCCGAAATCCAAAGTCTGATGCTCAACCAACTGAGCCACCCAGGTGTCACTCAAATTATACACTTTAAGTATTACTATTTTGTTGTGTAGAAGAGGTTTTTTCTTTCATGTCCAACCTCTTTTTAAAACAAAGTAAGCAGCATAGTATGAAATTTATAATCTATGTAGAAATAAAGTATAATGTATACAGAAGTAAAATGTAAGACAAGAACCAAAGGACAGGAGAGAAAAATGGAAATTTTTTGTTAGCCATATCACGCTATTGACTCTAACAGAATTTATAGCCATCAAGCTTTCCTCATACAAAGTGTTATGGAGTTGGTATTTGTAAGTAGTTACAATTGTAATTATTCTCTATATTTTTTCTTTAACAAGAAAATAATTACATGAACCTATAGGGAGATTATATGTAAAGTATGACAAACAGTTGTGCTGTATGATATTTAAATAGGTGTCCATAAAAATCAACTGAGGAAGTAAGATGAGGGAAAGAGAGAGGTTACTGATAATTAACATGTGTACTATGCATATCTGTCTGTGTGGTGAGTGTGTGTGTAATCATAGTTTTGTGTGTTAAACATTCATTCTCAGTCTTGAAAACTCTTGCGGGGAGATATAATTTTGACTATAATAATAATTACCTTTTTAGTTTATATTAATTCCCACGAAGTGTCTTCATTTGCATCTCCGTGGCTCAAAGCAGTCTAGTTTAACCTCAATTTTATTTTTATTTCATTCTCATTAAAAATATAGCTACACATTGTAGAGATATTTAATTACACATTATGATATATTTAATGTTGACATAATTAAAATATTTGGCCGATAGTGTCTATAGCAGTTGGTTACAAAGAAATATTATAGAATCATTTGTAATTTGTTAGGGATTATGATTATTCTCCCTTTGTGAAGTGTTCCATGATTGTGTCCACTTGCAGAAAAGTGACCTTTTAGTATCTTTATAAAAGCAACTCTATCCCTACTGTTTAGTAACTTGTGAACATTTGTGATTGATTTGTAATCCATGGATTTCACAAAATATGTAAAGTAGTAATATTTAACATCACTGAGGACTAAGAATCCTGTATTCATTATTATTTCATTAGTCATTAAAAATCACTTGCTGAGGAAGACAGCATGCTCATTTTGCCGAGGAGAATGCAGACGCTGGGTGTGGATGTTATTTTACCAAGTCCTTCTCTAGTAAGGGTATGGATGGCTTGAAAGCTTGTGTTTTTACTCATTGAGCTATACTACTGCCCTACATTGATACGTTATTTTTCTAGTTTTTTTCACAAATTTTAATTTTGTAGCTCCCAGGACTTAATAAATATCTCACTTTCTCTCTTTTTATAAACTTGGAATTGCAGCCGAGAACAAAAAACAATTTATTAAAATCTATTGCTAGAATAGTAAATTTAAAAAAAAAGAACATACAACTTCTGTTTTGATACTATTTACAACTTACTCTAGGTTGAAACAAACTGGTTCACATGAAATCAGTTGTAAATAATATTTCATTTCATTTTCACCACAACTAGTCTGTTGCTTTGAAGACTGAATTTAAATATGTACCTTCATGGAAAATTGCAAGACATATGTACAAATTTATATACATTGTACTTTTAATAAAAGACAGTTATTTGCAATATAATTAATGCTATATCAGTAATCAGCAAACTGATGAAGACACTAATTGATTGATAATTGAAACATTTGTACCAAATAGTCATAGATTGATTTTCATTCCCTCTCTTTTTAAAAACTTAATGCCCAAGTCAGCTTATTTCTGGGTTTCCTAAAATTCCTTAACCATCTGAAACATAGTTTCATTATTCTTCAGGAATCCTTTGCATTCCAGTTTATATTTTCAGCAACAATTTTCCGCGACTCATTTATCACATCAAGACTTTGCATTTCAGTTCAGTAAATAGAACTGCAGAGGAAAGAAGACAGTACTTAAATAGAGCTATTACAGATTTCTGTATTTGTCAGAGTCCAGCTCCAGCAGCTCTAGGGGTTCCCGAAGGATGAACGGCGTTGGCGAAAAAGTGAAAATAAAACAAAACTAAAATAAAAAACAAAAATAAAAATGGATACAGACAACAGCAGTGTGTTGAACTGGCCGCTTTATTGTGGTAAACGTGGCATTATATTTGCTAGCAATTTCCTTGTAGCGTACGTCATCTATGTTTTCTAGCATTACCTAATTATAAAAATGTTCCTATGTGTAACCACCCTTTAAGGAATAACATGGTTATTTTCTCATAATCATAACGTTCCCTCCTGCCCTTTGCTTATTGATTAACTTCTTACATTATTTTCATTATGTATCTACATTTATCTATAATCTATAGAGCATTTGCTTTGCTGTTTTCATGAAAGGCCATCTATCTCTCAACACCTCAGGTGGAACAGTTACAGGGACATGAGCTCTTAGTTGTTTCCCAGAACCATTTGTGGTTTGAGGAACAAAAGTGTCCGCCTGGGTTCAAGGTGCCAGGAGGGGGCCAAAAGAGCGCTTAGAAACCCATGCCTCATACATTCCCAGAGAGAAACAATGCACCTAGGAACTAATGAACCATTTTGTACTTTAACCCACTAGGTTCAATCATCTGTAATGCCTCCTGGGGGCCAAGTGGGCCTAGGGGTTGGAGTAACTTGTGCCCATAGATATACTCCTTAGTTGCTGGAGTGGGGCTTTCAAATCCATTTGTCCCTCTGGGCTTGCAAAGGTATGAGCCTATCCTTCCTTTAGGTAGAGGAGTCTTTATAGGGGGTGGCAAGGGCTAAATGTAGGGCCGCACAATTTCCTTTCAGAACCTTATTTCTTTCCCCAATTGTTCCTTGCCCAGGGGGCCTGTCGAGGGCAATTCCCCAACAGACAATTCCCCAGGTACTTTATTAAGGTCAATTTACCTAAAAGTGGGAGTACAAGAAGCTCCGCTGTGGTGGGCCGCCTTGCAGTCACCAATCCAACCACAGCAAGGGCCTTGCCATCAGGCTGGGATAGCTCGGCTTCCGGCATATACTGTCATGTCGGTAACTGATAGTGTTAATTAATTTGATACTGTTTTATTCTCAGGAAACGTAGAGTGCTCAGATACTCTGTAATATAACATCGTCTGGTATAGTTTTTAGTCATTTCTTCCATTTAAGACCTAAATCTTGATTATTTTTGGAAGACTTGATAAAGATATATCAGTACGAATACAGCTCATTATTCAGATGTGAGCATCTTGACATTCATTATTCAGTATTTAAGGGGGTTATGGAGGTGGAAGGAGCCAAGAAATACAAAGTTTTAGTTGAAAAAACTATTAACCTTAATGTAGATTTTAGAGTTTTGCCTTGTAATGATTTTTCCCAACTGACAATCTACTTATCCCCAGGAGGCTTGATTAGATCTTTAATTAACTCAATCTGGAAGTGCAATGACCTCTAATTAAATTAAATTTTGTTTCTTCTCGCAGCAAAATAATGAACGTATTCAAATGAGTTTCACAGCTATGCAAAATCAAAACCAATTAGAAGCTAATAGTGAAGTATGTCAATAGCTATACAACAAACTCTAAAAAGAGAGGGAAGTTGTGTTTACTAAAATTATAAGGGCTAAACATTTGATTATTATAAATGAAGAAAATGTAAGCATGCATATGTAGTGAATATGAATAACTAAAATATATCTTTGCAAAAGTACATCAGGAAAACATTAAAAAATCTTAATTATTTTTCTGAGTGGTTTCCCTCAGTATTAATTTAGTTTGCTGTTACTTGAAACACTTGAATAAGTGCTAATTTTGAACTGCCTGAAAAATCAGTATGAGTCACATTTGAAACTCAACTACCCTTGTTACTGTAGGATTTAAAAACAAATGTGTAAGGTAAAATGAAATGCTATGTTCTCTGGTGGATCTATTACTCAAAATTGTTAGTCATATAAGGTCCATTAATCAACCTGTATGTAAAATTACATCAATGGAAATACAAAGGTCTGCTGGTCTCCAATCATTAAACAAAACATTTTGTCCTATGGTTTATGAACTTAAAATATTAACTAATACTTTATTATAAATACATTTTATTCATACTAATCTAATAAATAAGAACTTTCTGGGAGTAGTTTATTATTTCTTCAATATTTTCAATATTTTAATATGTTTTGTTTGGCCTTTGATTGCAAAAATCACTTTGAACATTTAATGAGATACAAAACAAAGAAATATATAAAAAGAGTCTTTTAATGTCACAACCAGATACACTCTGTCTTTTTATTTAATACTTTTTTATGCTTAGTTTTATTTACAGAACTTTTTCTTTTGGTAAAATCCACATGAGGGGAAATGCACATACTTTACATGTACACTTTAGTGAGTTTTGAAAAAAGCATACATCCATGTCTATTCTATCAAATGAGAACATTTGCATCATCCAGAATTTTCTCTAGCTCTTCTTTCCTATCCAATCCCACAATGCCATCTACTGACAACCACTCCATACTTTTTTTTAAGACATTGTTTTGCTGACTCTAGAACTTCATGTAAATGTATGTATATATTGTATGTATATTATATATTCATGTAAATGTATATTATATATTCATGTAAATGTATATATACTTCATGTAAATGAAAACATTTACATGTTCTGTGAGGGCAATTCATTTATATTACTGTGTGCATCAGTATTTAAAAAGATTTCTGATTAATGGCTCATTCTATATGTATAGCAAAATTTGCTTATATACTGTCAAATTGATAAACATTTAAATTTTTTCCTGGTTTTAATTATGAATAAAGCTGTGATAGACTTCTTATGCAAATTGGTTAAGTGAATATATATTTTATGTCTCTTAAATATCTAGGCACATAATATATGAATTATTCCGTAAGTAGAGATATTTTTCTAAAGTGGATGTACCATTTTATACTCTCACCAACAATTTAATTGTCCCAATTTCTCAAAGTCCTCATCAATATTCACAGTTGATGATCTTTACATTTTAGCCTTTCTCATTAATCATTAGTCATTGTTAATTTATTGTATATTACTCTGATAAATAGTAATTCAGTATTCTTTTTCATGAGATTATTTCCTATATATTTAAGACATATGTTATACATACTTATATATGAAAGTTTAACTTTTTCAGATAATACCGGGTTTTCCCTTTTTCTTAACATAAGCACAGTTTACTTTGATATATTTGTTTTATTTTACTTTATTTTTTTTATTAAAAAAAATTTTTTTTTCAACGTTTTTTATTTATTTTTGGGACAGAGAGAGACAGAGCATGAACGGGGGAGGGGCAGAGAGGGAGACACAGAATCGGAAACAGGCTCCAGGCTCTGAGCCATCAGCCCAGAGCCTGACGGGGCTCGAACTCACGGACCGCGAGATCGTGACCTGGCTGAAGTCGGACGCTTAACTGACTGCGCCACCCAGGCACCCCTATTTGTTTTATTTTACATGATTATTGATAAGGCATTTGGTATATTAATTTTTTATTTTTATTTCTTTTCTTTTTTTTTGTTTTTTGAAAGAGAGAATGAGTTGGGGGGTGGGCAGAGGGACAGGGAAAGACAGACAGAATCCCAAGTAGACTCCACTCCCAGTACAGAGGCTGACTCAGGGCTCAATACCACGACCATCAGATCATAACCTGAGCTGACATCAAGAATCAGACATTTAATCAACTGAGCCACCCAGGCGCACTGGCATTTGGTATATTAAATAACAAGTTGCTATCTTCAGATATTTGGCATATTAGGAAATACGTTACTTGTTCTTAAGAAAAAATATAAAAATAAAGAAATCAAATAAATCATGGTAAAGGAATTCCTGTGCAAGCCAAAAAGTTATATTTATCATTAAGTATCAGGTTTTAAAAAGGATAAAGATAAATTTCAATTTGAATCTTAGTAAGTTTGTTACATGGACATCACAATCCCTATAAAGTGGACTGAAAAAGTTCTACTTCCCTTCTTAGACATAATGATATTTAAAAAATTATGAACTGTAGAAGATTTTTTCTAAAACTTATTTCTTTGAACATTAACTATCCATCATGCTAACATACTGACCAGCAGCCTTATACTTGTGTGAAATGATAACTCTCTTAAAAAGAAGTAAGCATACTAAAAAGATTCATTCTGCTGAATTTCAAAGCAAAATACATGCAGTGTATAAAGACCTCATACACTTTAGGATGCATTAAAAATCCATTTTACCTAAAACCTACCTATTTAAGAATGATCATGGTGTTTGAACACACCATCACTAGCAATTCCCCCACACAGTGCTCTGAACAGATTTCCCATTTTATGAGTTGTATATAGCCTTCTTATCTAAGAACACTAAACACTGCATTGACTAACAGCATTAACATCTCCCTAGTAAATATCATATGCATTTGATTCTTATGTAGCTCAGACTAGATCTAAAGACATGATTAGTATTTGAGAAAACTATGAGGAAAAAAAACCCACAAAGTTTCAGAAATAAAAATACCCGGGGAAAGTTAAATTAAGTGAAAAGTATAATGTGGGCACAAGATCATTCCTACTAAATGTTAACACTAAAGACCATTAGGGAGGCTTGAGGGATCTTTGCCAGAAACATTTTTGAGCATGTTTCCGTATGTAATTGTGTAATTGAGTGAACATGATTGATTTGGGCACCCTACAGAGACATAAGAATACCTACTGAGATAAAACTTTACAAGTGATTTCTTAAAAGATAAAAACTAGATAAACATTTTAAAATATTGTTATTGCTTCAGTTTTTCTGTTCTTAGAAAACAGGCATAATCAGATTTTTAAACTTAAAAAGAAAAAGAAATATGTAAAAAATAAATATTCTATGATACTTGCTTGGTCAAGTCCACTTAAAGCATTAGAGCGATTTTAAAAATAGTAAGAGAAACTACCTTAATGTTTTCTACTTTAGTAGTTTGCCGTCTTAAGTATAGGGTGTCTAACTATAGTCAGTGGAAGGATTTGCCGATATGTCATGGAAATCTAGATTCCAGTTTTCTTTGGAGCTCTACCTTCTGGGTGTCAGTAGTTGACCTTGATCAAGGCTGGAGATACAGGTTTCAGGCAAATGACAATCCTAAAGACCTTGAATTTTATTTTGAAGGGTGAGTCCAGGAGATGCCCTTAATTTTTCTGATTGCTTAATTACTCAAATTGTCAATCAAGAACTGTCAAGTTTTGTTTCAAACATATCCCTTTTTGTTCACCTCTGCCCAGCTACAGTTTTCTAATGCAAAATTCTAGACACATAAAGACATGAAAAATCAGCAATTAGTAAGGTCACTTTCTTTTAGTTTTTAAAATTTTGTTGTATCACATGTATTATTTTCTTCAACAAATATTGATCAAGTGTGTAATATTGTAACAGCACTCTAGCGGGTCTTGTTAACTTGAACAAGTTAACACACTCCTTGTTTGATGACTTAAGGCCCTTGATCTGTAACAGAATTATTTGCTTTCTTTGAGATTTGCAGACCACTGGCCTCGGGGAATAAGGGACCAGAACTTTCCCAGGCCACAGAGGTTAACTAGTCTGCTTGAAGCCACCTCAGCTTTCTGATTAGCCCAGCAATCTTTCAGCAAGATGTTTTTTTTTTTTCTTGATGATTTATTGGGGGAATAACCTTGGTTAGAGGTTCTCTGAAATCTAGTACTTTAATGTTTTTTAATCTATAAAATGTGGGCCATTCCTGTCTGATCTATCTCATATGTTTATAAAGACCCAACATGATGATACAGGAAAGAGCTTTAAAAATTGTAAGGTGTTACAGAATTTAAAATGTTATTAAGGCATTGGTTGAAGTTAGAGTAGGTAGAGATTGTGACATAAAGATATTTAAATGTTGTAAGGAGAAAATGAGAAAGGCCATAGAGATTATAAAATTGATCTTTCAAAAATTTCAAAATCCAGATGAATGACTTCTGATCTTTGAGTTTCTAGTGCCATTTTTTAAAAATGTTTATTTTTTGAGAGAAAGAGAGAAAGAGAGAGAGAACGTCATCAGGGGAGGGGCAGAGAGAGAAAGAGACTAAGGATGGAAACCAGGCTCTGCACTGACAGCAGAGACCCTGCTGAGGGGCTAGAATCCACAAACCAAGAGGTCAGACACCTACTGAAGTGAACCACCGGGGCACCCCAAGTTTCTAGTGTCATTTCACACCATACCCTTTACAAGGCAGGCACCGGCATTTCTCTTGGGTAGATACCTAGCAGTGAAATAGCCAGATCTTGTGGTAACTTTATGTTTAACGTTTTAAGAAACTGCCAAAATATTTTCCAAAGAGCCTGTACCATTTTATACTTCCTCTAGCATCATATGACTTTTCCGTTTCTCCACACATTGGCCAATACTGGTTATTATCTTTCTTTTTAAGATGACCATTCTAGTGTAAGTAGTATCTCATTGTGATTTTAATCTGTACTTAATTACTAAGAATGCTGAGCATCTTTCCATATGCTTAGTCATTCAACTTGCCTTAAAGAAATGTCAATTTGGGGCGCCTGGGGGGCTCAGTGGGTTGGGCATCCGGCTTCGGCTCAGGTCATGATCTCACGGTTTGTGGGTTCGGAGCCCCATGTCGGGCTCTGTGCTGACAGCTCAGAGCCTGGAGCCTGCTTCAGATTCTGTGTCTCCCTCACTCTCTGCCCCTTCCCCACTTTTTGATACTATTGTGCACTGACAGATTGTTTTACTGCTCAGTGCTAGTATAGTTGACTCTTGAAGAAGAATTTGAACTGTGAGGGTTCACTTATACCTGGGTCCACTTACAGCTGGACCTCAATAAAAATGGTATTGTAAATGTATTATTTCTTCCTTATGATTTTCTTAATAATGTTTTCTTTTCTCTAACTTACTTTATTATAAAAATACAGTATGTAACACATATAACATACAAAATATGCATTAATCAACTGCTTATGTTATTGGTAAGTCTTCTGGTCACCAGTAGGCTACAAATAGTTAAGTTTTGGGGGAGTCAAAAGTTATACTTGGATATTTTACTGTGCAGGGTGGGTGGGGTCAGTGCTCCTAACTCCAGCATTGTTCAAGGGTCAAGTGTATAAACTAATGCAATTGATCTTGTATATGGATACTATATCCTGCAACTTTGGTCAGGTTGTTTGTTTTAGTAGACTTTTATTATTTTTTTGTGGGAGAGGGCAGTTGTTTCCTTACTATATTCCTTACTATATATATCCTTACTATAAGGTTGTCTGCAAATAAGAAGTTTATTTCTTTCTGGGGCGCCTGGGTGGCGCAGTCGGTTAAGCGTCCGACTTCAGCCAGGTCAGGATCTCGCGGTCCGTGAGTTCGAGCCCCGCGTCAGGCTCTGGGCTGATGGCTCGGAGCCTGGAGCCTGTTTCCGATTCTGTGTCTCCCTCTCTCTCTGCCCCTCCCCCGTTCATGCTCTGTCTCTCTCTGTCTCTAAATTAAAAAAAAAAAATTTAAAAAAAAAAAGAAGTTTAATTCTTTCTAACATGAATGACTTTTTTTTTTGCCTTTTTTTTCTTTGTTTTTCTTTACTGAACTGAATAGAACTTTCAATGTTGAACTGAAGTGGAGAGAGAAAATATCTTTGCCTTTATCTCTATTGTAAGAGAAAGTATTTAATCTTCCACCAATTAGTACGCTATTATCTGCAGGCTTTTTGCTGATGCTCATTATCAGATATTGGGAACATATGCTTACTTAGAAGTCCTTGCTTATTCTAATATCTGGGCTTCTTTGAAATAGTCTCTACCCTCTGCTGCACATGGATAACCTTTTATTTTTCCTACATTTTAATATTTTGTCTAAAATTGAACATTTTAGATAATAAAGCAACTATGGACCCAGATATCCCCTAGGCTTGTTATTGCTGTTTTGTGTGTTTGTGTTTTTTAGGGACTTTCCTTGTTTGATTCTCTAATATCTATCTCCACCACCGGGTGCTCTGCTGATTTCTCTGCTTATTTGTCTGTCTTCCCTCCTTCTTCCTTCCTTCTCTTCCTCCCTTTCTTTCTTTCATCTTTATTTCTATGCCAGCTATATCGTGTCTGGGGCAGCACAGCTTACAGTCAGCCAGTGACTGATCAATGTTTGTGCTCAAACACTGTGAGCCAGTAAGATTTTCACTCATTTCTGATAGATCTGTGCATGTATTGGGGAATGCATTCAAAGTTCAGGCTGTTTGAAGAGGCATCTGGGCGGTTCAGTTGGTTAAGCATCCGATGTTGACTCAGGTCATGATTTCACACTTGGTGGGTTTGAGCCCCGTGTTGGACTCTGTGCTGACAGCTTGGAGCCTGGAGCCTGCTTTGGATTCTGTGTCTCCCTCTCTCTCTGCCCCTCACCTGTGTGCACTCTCTCTCTTTCTCAAAAATAAATAAACGTTAAAAAAAATCAAAGTTTAGGCTGTTGGCAAATCTGCACAAACCTTTACTCTCTGCTGAGAACCTTCTTGCGCTAAAAACTCTTCCTGCACAGGCTTCACATTTCATCATTATGTATTGATTTGGGCAGACATATATTTAGCTAGATGGTTTTAAGATAATTAAATTCTTTTCTGGCTATTGTGATATGAACATATTTTGGCTGTCGTAATTGTCTTAGTCCATTTGGGCTTTTATAACACAATGCCATAGACTTGGTTTATACAAAACACATTCATTTCTCACAGTTCTGCAGGCTGGGAAGTCCAAAGGCACCAGCAAATTTAGAGTCTGAGGAGGGCCTGTTGTAACCTCCATAGTAAAGGGGCAGGGACCTCTTTGGAGTCTCTTGAAAAGGGCACTAATTCCATTTATGAGTGCTCCGCCCTCATAACTTAATCACCTCCTCAAAACTACTTCGAGATACTATCACACCGTAGAGTAGGTTTCAACATATGAATTTTGGGGAAACACAAGTATTTCGTCTGTAGCAGTAACTTCTCAAATTGTCATTATATGCCCATGTAGCTAAAACATAGTGCAGTGCCAATATATTAAAATAAATCATCTCTCTTCCAAAGTACCAAATAGTTAAGCAAAAATTTTTACTGATTTTTTTAAGCAATATAATCCAACTTCTTTTTCTGTGTATAGATTTATTAATGATATGGTCCATAGATACGACATCTAGAAAATTAAAAAAATTATAAAAAGTGATATTTTAAAAAATTATGGATTACATATAGATATGCACTGTTTAATATGGGAGAAATTGTACTTCTAACTCTTCAAATGTGTTACATTTGTGAATGAATAGACATAGTGAGGAAAAGCTCTATCTTAGTAAAAGAATTCAATTTTTGTAATTAAGACTGTGAGAGAGTTAGAAAAATTGTTTACATTAAGACTTACTTGGTGTACAACAAAAGAAGCCATCTAATGGTCAAACTGTGAGATTAAGAAAGGCAGAGAGGAGTGAAAAATATTTAACAGCAAAAAGCTTGTATTTTTGTCATCAAATTTTCCTATAAAAATGTAGAAGTAGACCACTTTTCTTTTGTATTTATTGTCTTTCCCTCGGTTAAATTATTTAACCACAGGGTTTTAACATCAGTGTCATACTGGCTCCTAAATTAATTTCCAGCCCAACTTTTCTGATGTTTTAATCAAACTATCAAGGTCATTCATGTAGGTAGATGCCCATGGTAGTATTCTTTGGTGAAACCAACTGGAATCAAAATGCTAATCCAGTCTGCATCATCTAGTGAATGCATACTTTATGTTTGGGAAGCAAAAGCTACTACTGCATGCCAGACTTGGGACTCCTGACAAGATCTAACGTGTTTCTCTCTCATGTGTGAATATACAATATATATGACATTGCCCCAAACCAAATCTAGAAGATAAACTATGCTGGACTTTTGCCCTCTTGAGTCCCAAATGGACCAAGAAAATTACTATAGCCAAAATATGCCCATATCACAACAGTCAGAAAAGAATTTAACTACCTTAAAATAACGTCAATAAATATATGTCTGCCAAAACCAATACATAAATACCAATACCTGCCAATTTCTTTCACTTAAATATGACCACTGAAACAAATCTCTGTCACCTGTTTGGTTTCTCAGACCATTTTCCATCTGACATGTATGCCTAATGTCACACACAAAAAAACACTCAACAATTGACTATTAGTCAAGATATAACATGAACACACTACAGTCCCATTCAAAAGGAAGCACCTGACATTTCTGAGAGTTGGTATGGCCTCCTCAAAATTCTACTCAAAAGGACCTCTAGCCCTTCTGTCCTCACTTCTTTCTATTCCACACACCTTAGTCATGTCCAATTGTATTTCACTTCATGTTGCTGTCCCAGAAAGAGATCATTACCTCTCAGGTAATGATAGGATGAAAGAGGTAGGGGCTTATATGGACTATTTTGAAAATTCAGGGTTTCATCCTGGCTATTACTAGACATGATGCATTTTTGTTTCTTCTGACTTAAACCACTGGCCATCCTGCTGAGCCAAAAGGAAGCATAGAGGATTCAAACTTCATCTGGATACATTTTCTAAAAATCCAGCTACAACTCTTACACTTCCCTCATCTCTATGAAAAGTCTGAGTGTGAACAGAGGATAATTGAAAGGCAGGTGTAATTTATAGGTAATAAATAAGAAGCAGGCTTTCTGGTGGTTGAATGGTGTAAAGGAAAATATGAGTTAAAAATGGTAAAGAAATAATTCTCCCTGTTGAAAATAAGAGATCTTTCTCCTTAAGGCAGCTAGTTAGAAAACTTGCCATTGCAAGTTCTTTCTCTCTGAAATGTTTGTAAATCTTTTCAAAAGGTAAGTAGGATTCTTGCTGGCTTTATGACGCAGGTGTGTCTTTCTCTAGGATCTGGGTTCCATCTCTTTGAAATGCAATCAGCAAGGAAGATACGGTCCCTATCTCCCAGTCTGTGGGAGGTTAGGAGCCTATCTTTAAGTTCCTTGTTCCAATTTGCAAAACAAATTTTCTGACAGCAATGAAGTTTATTTTTCCTTTGGATAAAGTCAACTAGCTAACACAATGGTCACCCCTAATTACCAACTGGATTTAAGATCAATGTGTTCTGTCAATTCCTCTTATAGATACATTCTCAAGATCAGCAATAACTGGTCATCAAGTAAGTGGACTTGAATCTTTTACAAAAGGGTGAGAGGTATTTGTCATTGCAATCTCTCTGTGGATTGACTGTGATGTGCATCCCATTCTGGTTTAACACTTACTCAACAATAAAACAATTTTATTTCAATTCTACCTTTGAAGAGAGGTTTTCCAGTTTGGAAGGAGATTTTAATCTTTATTATATTTACCCAATGGCAGAAGTCAAAATCCTGGCACACAGGGAAGAAATAATATGTTATGTATGTCCTGGGTGGTAAGGGAGGAGGAGGGACGTTAATTACCTCTTTCTTTCAGAACAGCTCCTGGAGCCTTCCTCACAAAGGAAAACACTCTGGTGTGGCTCTGTCAAACCACTACAGGAATCTTAACTTTAATGGAGTGCTGGTCTGTTATTCCTTCCAATTGGCTTTGACAATGATTTGCTCACTATTTGCCTTAACTTTATCAAGAATTCTGTTGGAAACAGCAGCAAACTCTGTGTCTCTCACACAAAGCACTTGTCGACACCACCGGGTGTCTTCCCTACTCCTGTTTGTCAGTCTGTTTCTCAGTCACTTTGTGGAATAGATGAGTGGCATGAACACACAGGACAAATTTAACTGACTGAAATTAGGCAGTTCCAAAACAAGAAAAAGATTCAATAGTTTAAAGTAAATTGTGGCTACTAAGACTTACCAGCAGCTAGGAAGTCACACTGGATATATTGGCATAATATGCTCCCCAACAAATATTAACCTCATTGTGGTTCCCCGTGATCTATAAATAACTACTGATTCCTATGGCATGATGTATGTATATGGAACTCTACGCTATGTATTTAAGCCATATGTTAACTTGTTTCCTCCTCAAAACACTAAGACTGACACTGTCGGGGAGGCATAAAAGAACTTGTGTTTAATTTTTTTTAACGTTTATCTGTTTTTGAGACACAGAGAGACAGAGCATGAATGGGGGAGGGTCAGAGAGGAGGAGACACAGAATCTGAAACAGGGTCCAGGCTCTGAGCTCTCAGCACAGAGACTGATGCAGGGCTCGAACTCACGAACTGCAAAATCATGACCTGAGCCGAAGAGGGCCGCTTAACCGACTGAGCCACCCAGGCACCCCAAGAACTTGTGTTTAAGAAAACCAGTGGATCATGTAACCCTTAGGTTATAATGACATCATCTCTAAAATTAGGCCACCCTTGATATTTGGGAAGATTAATGAAGAGATAATGATTGTGTTATATGTCCACCCTGAGGGCAGTTTTACCTAAAATAAGAATCATCCATTTAGAAAAGAGAATTAAAGTTCATCTCTGACTTTACCTAAAGTCATTAATGACAGCAGTTCAGCACTAGATGAATCCAGATCAACCTGAATTCACTGGCTAGTATCATTAGGAATGAAATAATTGATCTAGATTTTCTCCACTGGGCCAAAATTTTATTTGTTCAATTGACAATACATCCTTCTGAATTAACATCTCAAGCCTAAGATAAGAATTAATCAAGAAATTTAAGGTTAAAGCTATGTGGCCTTCTAAGGTAAATCCTAATGGCTTATGGCATTTGTTCTGTGACATTGGGATGCACTGCTATAGTCAAAACTGGAAGCTGGCTTGGAGTACTATTGAGAGAAGCTTTAATTAAATTTTGTGGGTCAGATGAATCAAAGTGGCCAAGAGAGGAGCATACTCATGGGAAAATTTGTCATAAACAAGATACTACAGAAATGAAAGTAAATATTATTGGGAGAAAATCCTATGGATCTCCTGCATGCTGATATATTTTGCAAATGAGGCACTCCTGTCCTTTTGTTCTTTTAGGAATCCTGTCCTTGGATTCTTTTAAAAATATAATTATAGGGGGCATGTATTTTTTACTATCTAGTGTAATAAGGATAACGTCTCCTTCTGGGAAATTGGCCAAATTTGCTTGCAGCACATTATAAAATATTTGCATTTTTTCAGCTCATATTTCCTCAATTGTGATGCAAGCCCATTGCATGTATAGCATCTACTTGGGCTGCTCCCCATTGCTACCTGTAGAACTTTGGGGCAAGGGTACCCTGAATGAGCAGGAAGCTCATACTCCTTGCTATGCCATAAGTGGTAAAGTTCTTGGTCTACAACCTAAGTCTCCCAGCCTTCACCAACGGTTGCAAATTTACTCTTTGGATTGAAGTAGATTGAAGCTCAGATGCTTCACAATTTTCACCAACTATCTGAGGTTAAGATTAGAAAGGACTATTGAATAGATTAAATTTTAAAATTAAATTTTAAATGCCATATCGAAATATTATATTCCATTACTTAGGCAGGAAATCATCATTGCCTGTTTCTGAAGGGGAACCAATCAACCTGGAATTCTGCTCTCAGAAGATTTATGTAATAATGGTAACTCAAAGGGTGTGAGAGTAAAGAGACTCACATCATGAATAACTCTTAGAGAAGATAGTTTCTATAATCCAGGATAGAGTTAACAATGGTCAGTAAAAATCTTTATCCTAGACAAAGTAAGCTCCCCTTCTATTTACTATACCTTTTGTTATATTATATACAGCATGCTGTAATAAGATGATAATTGATTTTGAAATGAACTCTTAGTTGTCTTATTCATACTTAGTTCAAATTCCTAATAAAAGGTGGTGTCTTTTTATGTACATTAGAATGATTGATATAGTTTATTAAATTAAACTAAAACATTTCATCACAAAATAAAAATATATCATTTGGTGAAGTAATATTTATATCTGTTGTTTTGGATATTTTATGTCCCTTGTGATAAATTTATACTATCAGATAGTGACTTTTTTGTTTGTTTGTTTCAGTTGACCATCAATTTTATTAAGTCCAAACTATGTTTAAGTATTGAAAGATATGACATGCCCAAACTAACAAATAAGTACAATTAGTCACAGCAAAAAAGAACACATATATTTTAATGTCTATGAGTAGTGGCCTAGTTTCAACTTATTGGTAAAAAGAATAAAATAAAATGTGTTTTGTGTAAGAAAAACTGGGCATGTCAAAAATAGGTAAAACACAGCTATGATTTATTTTTATTTTATTTTTTTATTTTTGAGAGAGTGTAAGCAGGGGTGGGGCAGAGAGAGAGAGAGAGGGAGACACAAAATCTGAAGCAGTCTCCAGGCTCTGAGCTGTCAGTACAGAGCCCGATGCGGGGCTCAAACCCACAAGCTGTGACCTGAGCCAAGGTCGGACGTCCAACCAGCTGAGTCACCCAGGTACCCCAAAACACAGCCATGATTAAAGAATAATAAACTTTAACAGCAATAATAGCATTTATGGCATCACTAATTTAATTATTTCTCATGCATTTGCACTACATGAAAAACATTATACATTAGTAAAGATATATTTAAAATCCCTAATCTGTTAGTATTAGTTTTTAATGTATTTTGCTAGGCTTTTGGAAAAATAATTTGAGTCCTGGTAAGCATATTTTTGCCCTTTAAATTCTGTGTAATTTTTAATTATAAAAAATAATGCTTTCTTGGGGGATTCCTGGGTGACTCAGTCAGTTGAGCATCCAGCTTCAGCTGGGGTCATGATCTTATGGTTCTAAGTCTGAGTCCCACATCCCTACACTGGGCTCACTCTTGTCAGCATGGAGCTAGCTTCGGATTTTCTATGCCCCCCTCTCCCAACCTCTCCCCACCTCGTGCTTTCTCTCTCAATTTATATTTAATATTTAAATATTAAAAAAAATAAGTGATATCTCATATATCCAATCATTAAAAAATTACTAATAATGCTTGAGGCACCTGAGTGACTCAGTCAGTTAAGCCTCAGACTCTTGATTTCAGTTCAGGTCATGATCTCATGGTTTGAGAGTTGGAGCCCTGCGTTGGACTCTGTGCTGGTAGTGCAGAGACTACTTGGATTTCTTTCTCTCTCTCTCCCTCCCTCTCTGCCACTCCCCTGCTCGCACTCTCTCTCTCTCTCTCAAAAAAAAAAAAAAAAAAAGATAAACATTAAAAAAAATAAACATAAAATTAAGTAATGCTTTTTTAGTCCCTAACATATAGTGTCGAATGGTATGCTTCATATATGTAAAACAAAATAAGTAAACTAGGAATAGAGGACTACTTTTTCAACTTAATAAAGACTATCAACACAAAAACCCTCCATTTAACTTCTTTCTTAATGTGAGAAACTAAAGGCTATTCCACTTAAATCAAGTACACGACAAGGATTCCACTCTGACCCATTCCTTTTTAACAACAAAATGGAAGTCCTTCCTAATGCAATTATGTAAAAAGGAAATAAAAGTTACACAAATTGGGAATAATGAACTAAAACTGTCTTTGCTCACAGATGACTCAACTGTCTATGTAGAACATCGCAAGAAAAAAGAAAGTGATTCCCCCCCTCACCCGCCAAAAAAAAGCCATAACCCTCCAGGAACCAATAAGTAATTATACTAAGTTTGCAGTATGTAAGGTTCATATACAAAAATCAATCAATTTCCTATATGCCAGCAGTGAATAAATGGATTTTGAAATTAAAACACAGTACCATTTACATTAACACACCCAAAAATGAAATAGGTATAAATTTAACAAATTATGTACAAAATCTATATAAGGAAAACTACAAAATTCTGATGAGGAAAATCAAAGAAGATCTAAATGAAGAAGAGATATCCCATTTTCAAGAATAGAAAGACTCAATATTGTCAAGATGAAAGTTCTTTCCAACTTTATCTATAGATTCAATACAATCCCAATCAAAATCCCAGCATGTTATTTTATGAATACCAACAAACTGATTCTAAAAGCTTTTTTGGAGAATCATGTGACCCTAAATAGCCAAGAACAAAATAAGAGGTATCATTTTACCCAGATTCAGGACTTATTATAAAGCTATAATAATTAAGACATTATGATATTATTATGAAAGAATAAGAGATCAATGGAATAGAATAGAGGACCCAGAAATAGAATACCACATATATAATTAACTGATCTCCAACAAAGGAGTAAAGTCAATATAATGGAGCAAAGATAATACTTTCAACAATTTGCACTAGAACAACTGGACATTTGTATGTAAAAGAAAATGAATCTAGATATCTTACATGCTTTACAAAAATTAACACAAAATGGATCACAGACCTAAATGTAAATGGAAAACTATAAAATCTCTAGAAGATAACAGGAGAAATTCTAGATGCACTTGGGTATGACAATGACTCTTTAGATAGAACACCAAAGACATGATCCATAAAGGAAATAATTGATAAACTGCACTCCATAATTAAAAACTTCTACTCTGCCAAAAAAAAAAAACAAAGAAAAAACCAAAACAAAACAAAAAGACCCCAAAAAATAAAAAACAAAACAAACAAACAAAAAAAACAATGTCAGGAAAATAAGCCAACAAGCCACAGACTGGGAGAAAATATTTTCAAAAGACACATATGATAAAGAACAGTTATGTCACATACACTAAAAACAAAACAAAACTGTTAAAACTCAACAGTGAAAAAGCAAATAACCCAATTAAAAATGGGACAAAGACCTTAATAGATACCTCTTCAAAGAAGATATACAAATGGCTAATAATCCCATGAAAAGATGCCCAACATCTCATGTCATCCAGGAAATGCAAATTAAACAATGAGATACCACTACACACATATTAAAATGGCCAAACTTTGGAACATTTACACCAATAAGTACTGGTGAGGATGTGAAGCAATGGGAACTCTTTCTTACACATTGCTAGTGGGAATGAAAAATAGTATAACTATCTTGAAAGACAGTTTGGCAGTTTCTTACAAGAGCAAACATACTCTACCTTATGATCCAGCAATTGTCCTCCTTGATATTTACTTAAAGCAGTTGAAAACTTCAGTTCACAGAAAAAAATGGACACTGATGTTTATAGCAGGTTTAATTAGAATTACTTAAACTTGAGGGGCGCCTGGGTGGCTCAGTTGGTTAAGCGTCCAACTTCAGCTCAGGTCATGATTTTGCAGTTTGTGAATTCAAGCCACATGTTGGTCTCTGTGCTGAAAGCTCAGGGCCTGGAGCCTGCTTCAGATTCTGTGTCTCCCTACTCTCTGCCCCTCCCCTGCTTTCTCTCTATCTCTCTCTCTCTCTCTCTCTCTCTCAAAAACAAATAAACATTAAAAACATTTTTTAAATAAAAAAAATTGCTAAAACTTGAAAGCAACCAACCTGTCCTGTAGTTGTGTGGATTAACTATGGTACATTTAAACAAAATAATATTATTCAGTGCTAAAAAGAAGTAAACAATAAAGCCACAAAAAACACGAAGCAACCTTAGATGCATATGATGAAGTGAAGGAAGCCAATCATATTACATGATTCCAACTTTATGACATTTTACAAAGGCAAAACTACAGAGAAAAGAAAAACCTCAATGGTTGCCAATCCTGCTATATATTATGGACTTTGGGTGATCATGATGTACCAGTGTGGCTTTACCAATTGCATCAAATATGGCATTCCACTGTGAAGTGTTAAAGACAGGGAAGACTCTTCAAGTGTGCAGGAAGGGGGTGTATTAGAAATCTCTGTACCTTCCTCTCAAATTTATTGTAAACCTAAAAAATCCTCTACAAAAATAAAGGCTTAGGGAAAAAATAATTTCTTCACTAAAAGAAATAAATTTAAAATAACCTATTTAATCCTTTGTGCAAGGCTTGGTGCCTCACATTCAGTGTCCTCAGAGAAGGGCTATAGTAATATTTACATCACCAGGGCTTACCCGATCTCAAACAGCAGAATATAAACTTGATGTGTGTATGTGTTTGTGTCTGTAGGAATCACACATAGGACGGTTATTTTATATCAGAAATAGTACTTAATAGCCCTCTACAAAGATGCATGTTTGAATCATTAAGTTGAATTTTTTTTTTCCAAACTAGGAAGAAGAAAAAACTTGACTATGTGATAGGGTATCTACAAAAAGAAAAAGAAAAAAAAGAAATTGGCAAGCATCATAAAACATCGTCATTCAAATAAAAATATTAAAATATTCACTTCTAAATTTAGGAACAAGAACAAAATGCCAAACTATTATATTTCAATTAATAATACTAGAGGTCCCTGTTACAACATTAAAAGAAAATAATTATAATTTTTGAAGATTAAAAATATAACTATATTTTAATGAATATGCTTATTTACATTGAAACCAAAAGGTAGCCATGGAAATATTATTGAAATGAATAAGATATTTAGCAATATTATGATTAAAATAATATAAAAATTTTAATTGCATTTCTATATATGAGACAGTTTAAAATGAAATGAAAAAGAATCTTTGAAAAAATAGCAACACAAAATACAGTTGATTGAGAAAAAGTTTAATGAAAGTATTAAAAAAATAAATATGGAAAAATATAAAAATACTATTCAATGAAGTTAAAAATAAGAGAGTAATGATTTCTTATTCATGGATAAGAAAACTATGATAAGAAAAGATAGGGTTCAGTAGGCAGAGAGAGAAAGGTTAGGACCTGAGGTCCCTGGGTGGGGAAAAACATATTTTGGAACAATGTTGAGAGGGTCTGACTACAGCAAAGCCCCTCGGGCATAAAGTTGCTCTTAAGAATATAACCAGACACCACCTACTGCTCCTCAGGATTGGCTCAGGAATTGGATAAAAGACCTAACCAAAAATAAGGACTAGACCATAACACTGTATGACCCACAAGGAATGATACGGCCATAGACCACCCCTCATACAATGGAATCAAGCCATCAGGAATGGACAACTCAGGACCTACAGCTATCAAGCCAGTAAGGGTAAGACCTGAGAAGGAACAAGGGGGAAGGAGGCGAGGGTGGACCAGAACCTTACAAAACAAGAACACTTGCCTATGGTCATGGCATTCACTTCTGAATGCCCCATCTCTGTAAAGAGAAATTTCATACTATTCTTCCTTTCTGATCTTACACACTCTAATAAACTTTTGCCTCCTGCTCATTTTATTTTGTGTCCACCTCTTCATTCTGCAAAGCAGCGGGACACAAACCTCGGGTGTTGAAGTAAAAAATCTGACAACAAAACACTGTATCATAAAAATACAAATTGTCGGGGCGCCTGGGTGGCGCAGTCGGTTAAGCGTCCGACTTCAGCCAGGTCACGATCTCGCGGTCCGTGAGTTCGAGCCCCGCGTCAGGCTCTGGGCTGATGGCTCGGAGCCTGGAGCCTGTTTCCGATTCTGTGTCTCCCTCTCTCTCTGCCCCTCCCCCGTTCATGCTCTGTCTCTCTCTGTCCCAAAAATAAATAAAAAAAAAATGTTAAAAAAAAAAAAATACAAATTGTCCCTAAATTAAATAGTAAATTCAATACAATTCTCCATCATACTTCAGATAGTTTTTTTTCTTTTTTGTAGAACTCACAATATTTTCAATTTTAAATAAAAATGATGGGACAACATATATAAAGCCAGAATTAAAGTTGGTTTAATGTTTGCTTCAAAAGGGCAAATCTAAAATCTGGCTTTTGTCCAGACTCTCAGAAGGTAACCTCTAAAACCTTGAAGGGTTGAAGTTTCCCTAGTGATATGTGTCTTTGTTATTCACAATGAATCCTTCAGGCTCAACTGATAGCTGATAGCTGCCCTAATGAGAGGGCTTACTGTTAATGAAGGCCTGTTTCATCATTTCAGAAATTGGCATGAATTAAATAAGACTAAGCTATCTGTTAAAACTTTTAGACACATAAGGATGCTGCTCTACAATATGCACCCACATTGTAAGATTCATTAAGGCAGGTGGTTATGATGACAATGAAATATTTAATGTTGATTAAAATATCTTTTTGGAAGGCAGCCTTATTAAGAACTTGTATGATAAAAGACATAAGATTGTGAAGTGGCATAAAGGAGTTAAAGATATATTAACTCTTACTAGGAGGCACTGCAGAAGGTGACTTTAAATTAAAACCTGTGCTGATCTTTCAATCTTTCTGAGAATCCCAGGGCATTAGCAAATGATGACAAAGCATCCCTAGGCTTGCAAATAATTGTCATATATTATATAATAGGCCTTCAACACTGGTTTCAATTGGATTTTTGTCCAGAGGTAGAAAGATACATAGATGAATACTTAAAATTTTTAGGATACACATAAAATAATAATTTTATTATGTTTATTCATAGTTTTTGAATATGTACTTTTTCTAGAGATTCTTCTTTTAATGGAAATCAAAGAATTTTGCTCATCTTGAACTTTCTCTGATTTCTGAGGCAATGTTGGAAAGTATTTATGTAAGAGAGCTAATTTTTCACTAATGACTTGATCCTCATTGATTTCCTCTTTCAAAGGTTCCTTTTGTAACTTTTATCTGAACCATAAAATTAGCAACTGATTACACATTTTCTGTTCAAAGATAGCTCAAAGCAAAACTGTGGGTTTAAAAAGATTGAGATCTTCCTCACCTTTTTTTTTTTTTTGTATATGTCCCTCATTTATAGGAACTTCTGACTCAGAAATACTAAAATTTCAAGAAAATGGTTCATCATGAGTGAGAATATAAAACAGTGGTCTTCTTCTGTATTTACAGTTTTAACTTTTCTGCTTATTTGGGTAAAAAAAAAAACCTTTGTTGTCTGTTACTCCTCCATAAACCAGATATGTCAATAAGTTTATTCATATCAAAGTTTAGGTGTTGGTTATACAAATCACCTCCATAAATTTACTTAGGAGTACCTTTTTTTTTTTTTAACGTTTATTTATTTTTGGGACAGAGAGAGACAGAGCATGAATGGGGGAGGGGCAGAAAGAGAGGGAGACACAGAATTGGAAGCAGGCTCCAGGCTCTGAGCCATCAGCCCAGAGCCTGATGTGGGTCTCGAACCCACGGACCACGAGATCGTGACCTGAGCTGAAGTGGGACGCTTAACCGACTGAGCCACCCAGGCGCCCTTACCTAGGAGTACCTTTTGTTAGAGTACTATTCATAGTGTGTTCTGAGAACGAACACTGATCTAAATATTACCATAAGTTTTGCAATAGACTGAGCTGATGGCTAAAATTTTGGGCTGGGGATGGTACTAATAACCCCAAATGGGATTTGTTAAAGACTGGTAAACTACCATGAGGATTCATTTCTCTGTGACCTCGGTGACCTTTGAAGGGAAGCAGGAGATGTATTGGAAGTTGCCTGAAGAGATTCCACATACTAATATCTTTGAGGCCCAAGCCTCTGACCTTTGGTGTACTGTAGTATATATATTCTGAACCAGAAAGTAACTCAGAGGAATTTATTCTACCGACTGTGATCAGAGTTTCTCCTCTAACATCCCTTATCCTAATACACTTGCGTGGCAAGTTCTGAAGGACCTCTGAAGTCCAGGTCAGTGTGACTCAGGTAGTTATGGTCTCCAGATCTCAAACATTAAAATCAACGTTTCTTCAGGGCCGTGCTCCTTTCTACTGTTTAGGGCAGAATCTGCTTCCAAGATTCTAGTTTGTGGTTAAATTTGGTTCTTTCACACTGTAAGAATGAGATTCCTGTTCCCGCATGGATTATTAGCCTAGGATTCTGGTCAGCTTCCAGAGGCAATCCTCATTTTGTTAAATATAATCTATTGTCAAATTGGCTAACATACAGCATATAAAGTGTGCTCTTGGTTTTGGGGGTAGCTTCCCATGGTTCATCGCTTATACAACACCCAGTGCTTATCCCAACAAGGCCCTCCTCAATGCCCATCACCTATATCCCCCTCTACCCCACCCCCATCAACCCTCAGTTTGTTTTCTGTATTTAAGAGTCTCTTATGGTTTTCCTCCCTCCCTCTCTGTTTGTAACTTTTTTTTCCCCCTTCTCTTCCCCCATGGTCTTCTGTTAAGTTTCTCAAGATCCACATATGAGTGAAAACATATGATATCTGTCTTTCTCTGACTGACTTATTTCACTCAGTATAATACTCTTCAGTTCCATCCACGTTGCTGCACATGGCATGATTTCATTCTTTCTCAGTCAATCCTCATTTTCTAGTCTGGTACTCCTTCCAGGTTCAGACCCAGTAAGGAAGGACTGAGTTCTCTACTTTCTTCCTTCCCACATCTTTATCATCCCAACCATTTCAAGTTTAAAGCACTACTACTGTGAGGTAATGTTTTGTGTCACCCTGATTCCCCTCAGGCCTTGAATGAAAATATGAAAATGTGTTTTTTACACCAAGTACAACTCTTAACCTTGCCAATGGACCAAGGAGTTATTTCAACTTTTGAAAGCATTCATCTTAGACATTCACATAGGTTATTGATATCACAATTGAAGATCATGCAATAGGGGGAGTAACCTCAGGGTTGACAAGACACCTTTTCTTTCGTTAATCATCTCCGATCTGGGCTGCTTTGCCTGAAGCACAGTCCATAGTTCCATTCACCAATTTACCTAACCTGAGCCTATTCTCCTATAAAAGCAGCTTTTTGCTATAGTACTAAATTTGGGGTGCTTCCACCCTGAACATCTAATCTTGTTTATTTCATATACCTGCGTATTGGGCACCTTTGTGCCATACCTATTTTAGGCCTTTGCCTCTCCCTATTTTGGGGGCTCTTCACCCTCTCTCTTTTTTGGGGTGCATTTACACCTCCTTAAACCTGGCACCTTTGTGCCTCCCTATTCTCAGGGTGTCTTTGCACCCTCCTATTCTTGGGGTGCCAATCTGGTTTACCCAAACTCGGGTGTGAGCATTTTATGATCTTGTATTTCTTTATGCCTTGTCAACCCATTGGTGTAAGCCCAGGGGATTCCTAAGCTTATCCCCCATAATAAGATTTTTGTTTTTGTTTTGTAATGATTAGCGATGAACGTGTCCTTTCTTCTTCTAGGCTTTGGGTGTTAAATCAGAATTTGAGCTTGGTTAAATTTTGTTGTTTTATTTGCTCCCCCGAGTGCACCACCTCTTCAAATTCTTCAGAAAATAACTTGTGCTGAAGAGAAACATACTTCGCAGGAGTATTTCTCAGTGTCTGCTTCTCTCTTGGCTTTGGATCCTAGCTTGTACAGCTCGCAGACTCTAGTAGTTCTCCTTGACACTTGCGACAAGGCGGGGTGTCAGTGGTTTGGACAGACATTCTCTGACACTCTGATTAAGTCATTCTCTTAAGCAGGCATGGTGGTACTGGGTTTTGAGAGTGTGGACTTCACAAACATCCTGTCCTTCCTTAAGCAGTAAAAAGAGCCTATCATCTGTTGCCGCCATCCTCCAGGAGTGGACCTGTTTTCCCCTTGTTCTCCTCCCCAAGCTGTAGCAGGTTTCCCCCGGTAACCTCAGAGAATTCTTTCTGTTGCTTCTCCTCTGTAGGTTCAGCCTCTTGATTCTTAAGGAGGCAGGGAAAATGGGTAAGGGTGGAGTTCCTGTGGGGGCGGGTGTTTCTCTCACCCCAGGCACTGACTGGGGCAAGTGGCATTCTCAGGATGCTACCTACTTTCCTGTGAAAACCTGAAGGAAAATCCTGCAAATAGATGTGAGAGCCCCTATAGCTATGATCTCCAGCAGTTTCAGACTATCATACTAGTGTATAGCTCGCATTTTGCAATTTATTAAAAATTTCATGTTGAGGGCACCTCAATTGCTCAGTCAGTTGAGCATCCAACTCTTGATTTGAGCTCAGGTCATGATTTCATGGTTCTGAGAATAAGCCCTACATTGGGTCTCTGCTAACAGCATGGAGCCTGCTTGGGAAACTTTCTCCCTTTCTCTCTGTCCCTGAGAATGCTTGCTCTCTCTCTCTCTCTCAAAATAAATAAATGAACTCAAAATAAATAAATATATTTCATATATATATATATATATATATATGTCTATATATATATATATATATATCAGGATGAATCTTCTCTCACAATTACATGGTATTCTTTGAATCTTCTCCAGGTAATCAAATCCATAGATTCTGTTTTTTCCTGAACTGGACTGTTATTCTCATGATAGCAAATTAGTCATTTGTCTTATACCCCCAAAGAGTCAAGAGTCATTATAATTTACAATTTCTCCAAGCAATTTCTCTTACAAATGTGATAGGATGCTTGCTTTTGCTTTCTACATTACTAAGCTTGCATAGCTTTTTAAATGAAAACTAATATTCTTTTCAATTCCAAAACTGATTACTTTTTCCTATTTCTCAATCTAGTTTTGAACCATCAATAAGTAAAAATTAAATAAGGTAATTTAAACTTATTATCTTACCATGTGAAAATATGAACCAGTAACAAACACCTAATGTTAAAGCATTACAGTTTGAATCAAGTGTAATCTAGTAGGAAAAATGGATTTTAAAGAGCAACTAAAACTACTTTTCAGTTTTCTCATAGGAATGATACACTGGCATAATCCAAAATAGACATAGTTGGACTTTTAAAAGCATAAATTAAGAAAATAATTAGTAAAAATAATCTCTTCATTGGTTTGATATTACTAAATTATTAGTAAATATTAAAATTATTAAAGTAAAATACAATTATTAAAATTATTAAAGTAAAATACAATTATTAAAATTATTAAAGTAAAATACAATTATTAAAATTATTAAAGTAACATACAATTATTAAAATTATTAAAGTAACATACAATTATTAAAATTATTAAAGTAAAATACAATTATTAAAATTATTAAAGTAACATACAATTTTGATCAGAAACCTAAATTTTTAGAATTTGTGCATTTCACTTAGTGTTGTTTTTTCCTCTCATGACTTGGTAAGAAATAGGCTATAGTTCATATAAATAATACTTGAAATATTTTTAACATTTTATTTAATATCCGTTTTAAAATGCACCAGTTATCACTAAAAACTGAATGCTTTTAAATTTTTTTTTTTTCAACGTTTTTTTATTTATTTTTGGGACAGAGAGAGACAGAGCATGAACGGGGGAGGGGCAGAGAGAGAGGGAGACACAGAATCGGAAACAGGCTCCAGGCTCCGAGCCATCAGCCCAGAGCCTGACGCGGGGCTCGAACTCACGGACCACGAGATCGTGACCTGGCTGAAGTCGGACGCTTAACCGACTGCGCCACCCAGGCGCCCCAAAAACTGAATGCTTTTAACAAATGAAAGAGGGATAGTTGAAAGTCAATGTTCTTGAAAACACACATTTCTCATTAAAGAATTCTGCAATCAGAAAATGCACATAATGTTACTGGTCCTGGTAAATCTGTAGTAAAAATAAAGAATTAATCACTTAGTAATCTGGTATGAAGGGTGAGAAAAGTAGTGAAAATAACTATGATAACTAGCTAAGGGAATTATAAGATGAAAATAGATAAAATATGATATAAAACATGAGAAGAGAGGGTAAAAATGTTGAGCTTTATAATGCATTCAAATTTAAATTGTTATCAATTTAAAATATACTGTCATAAGTAAAGATTGTCATATGTAAGCCTCATGGTAACCGCAAAGCAAAAACCTATACTAGATATACCAAAGATGATGAGAAAGGAATTTACAAACGCCACTGAAGAAAGTCATCCAACCACACAGGAAGAGAGAAAGAAAAGAAGAAAAGAGTTGAACTACAAAACTGCCAGAGAACAGTTAACAAAAGAGTAATAATACATACCAATCAATAATTATTTTAAGTGTAGATGGTCTAAGGTCTCCAAGCAAAATACATAGAATGAATAAATAAAAAACTAAAGACACATACAACAATGACAAAAACAAAACCCCTCCATATGCAGACTATAAGAGAGTCACTATAGACTGAAGGTAAAGATAGGGAAAAATATGGTCCATGCAAATAGAAACCAAAAGAATGCTGGGGTAGCTATACTTACATAAGACAAAGTGTACTTTAAAACAAAGGCTATAATAAGAGACAAAGAATGGCATTACTGATACAGTATGGAAGTTTCTCAAAAAGTTATAACTACCATACGATCTGGCAACGCCACTTCTAATTACTTACCTGAAGAAAACAAAAACACTAAATTGGGAAAAAAAAATCTGCAGTGCCAAGTTCATTGCAGCAGTATTTACAATAGCAAGCCTGGAAACAACCTAAATGCCTATCGATGAATGAATGGAAAAAGAAATTCTGGTATATATATGCAATGGGATACTATTCCCATAAAAAAATAATAAAAAAAAGAATGAAATCTTGCCATTTGCAACAACATACATGGGCCTTCAAGTCATTATACTAAGTGAAATAAGTAAGGCAGAGAAAAACAAATACCATATTGTTTTATTTATATGTGGAATTAAAAAATCAAGCAAGCAAGCAGGCAAACAAAAATTCATAGATAACAGAGAACAACGGACTGATAGTTGGCAGAAGCAGAAGGTGGAAGGTGGGTGAAATGGAGAAGGGGTCAAAAAGTATAAAATGCCAGTTGTAAAGTAAATAAGTTATGGGAATAAAATGTATAGCATTGTAAGTCTAGTTAATATTATATGAAAAAAAAGAAAATGCACACTGTTATTAAGAGCCACACCTAAAATTTCCTGCAGTTTAGCTCCACAAAGTAAAAGGTTTTGAATTAAATAACATATATTTCTTTTTTGTTGAAGCAATACAAATAAAATAACTCCTGTATTCCTTCTAATTCATAAGAGTGGAATGAATCTTTTTTTCTTTGTTTATTTATTTTTGAGAGAGAGAGACAGAGCCTGAGTGGGGGAGGGGCAGAAAGGGAGGGAGATACAGAATCCAAAGCCAGCTCCAGGCTCTGAGCTGTCAGCACAGAGTCCAACTGGGCTCAAACTCACAGACCTCCAGATCATGACCTGACCTGAAATTGTAGGCTTAACTGACTGAGCCACCCAGGAGCCTTGATGAATGAATCTTAATCATCATTTCTCATGTAAATTAACATCAGAGAACCCTGAAAATGTCTTACAGTTCAACAAATTTACATGTAAATACAGATATGAGTTTAGAAAAACAGCAACTCAAGGACTGTCCATTGCAAAAGACAGAAACTGCTTAATGATAAATTTGCATCTCTGTAATTAAAACAATTCTAACATATCAAAGTATTCTTCACTTAGCATAAAATACCAATACAAACATTAAACAATGTGAAAGAAGGAATGAATAATTTTCAATCTCTTCTCCTTTATTGTTTTCATCATGGTGTGTGTTATTTTTTTTCCCAACTTGCCATTATGCACACTTAAAATATATTTAACTATAAATCTGCTTGTCTCTCTCTAGGCTATAATTCATTGTGTGTACTTACACCCTAAAAAAACTTCCTCCTGCTTGAGTTACAAACTTTCATTGGCAGAAATTAGAGACAAAAATTATTTTGCCTAATATGAAGATCATGTAAGTCTTCTGCTCTTCTGACTCCCTACAACTTCTGTTTTTGTTTATTTGTTGTTTTACAGATTGTAAAAGTTATACTTAAATCCTAAAGTTTATTATCACTTCCCTTATTTGACAAATGAGAAGACTTTGGAGACTTAATGATATTCTTCTAGAATTATACAACTAATAGAAGTCTCAAAATTGTCAAAATACACTATATCCTCTCCTCTTTGACACCAAAATGTGTAGTTGCAATACCATTAGTGATCCCAGGAACTGAAACTGGGTGCATATTTTACTTATAGCTTCATACTGATAGTATTATATGATGATATATATCTTTGAATATACAATAAAGTTCCTACATGTATGATAAGTGACGGAGATTAGCAGACATTTTAAAAAGATCTACTTTTTTTTTTTAAATTTTTTTTCAACTTTTTTTATTTATTTTTGGGACAGAGAGAGACATAGCATGAACGGGGGAGGGGCAGAGAGAGAGGGAGACACAGAACCGGAAACAGGCTCCAGGCTCTGAGCCATCAGCCCAGAGCCCAACGCGGGGCTTGAACTCACGGACCGTGAGATCGTGACCTGGCTGAAGTCGGACACTTAACCGACTGTGCCACCCAGGCGCCCCAAAAAGATCTACTTTTTAGAATGGTTATAAAAGGACACTTTGATAATGTGAGGAAAATTTAATTGTACTGGTTCCCATCACTCTATTAGCCCACAATAACACAAAAATTATTGTTAAATTACTAGAGTACAGATTAAAGACAGTAGACTAAAGCTGTAGAGAGATATGATGAATTTTTAAAAACCAAGCTTTTTAATGTATAAAAATTCTTATCTTCCCAGTTTGTTCATCACAAAAAATATTCATTCTATATTTTATTCTCAAATATGCAATATATACTTTGAAATGGAAATAATACCTTGGGGTAAGTGATAATGAACTCCTTTCAATTACATTTTATGGTTATGACCTTTATTCTGACAATAATTTAACATTTTAATTAAATCTGAAGTCATTATCTTTTCTAAAAATTTGTCCTTCATCCCTCTTGATATAATTTAATGAAGTAATTTTCCATCCCAATCTGCAATATCTGGTTATGAATCTTAATACCATTTTTCAATGAAATATTTCTCTGTTATTTATCTTAAGACAATCTTTGAATGACTGGAAAATTAAGAAATACTTTGACTTATCAAATAGTTGAATAATATAAAGTTGTGGTAAATGTATATAATTAGTCCATAAGTGTAAATGTGTTTTAAACTGACCTGACATGCAAATAAATTATGTGCAAGTAAAATTCTTTAAACTTTATGACTCCAGAACTTCACATCATCTTAGAGAAAAAAAATGGTGAGAGAGAGAGAGAGAGAACGAGGGACCAAAATCAGACTCTTTAACTATAGGGAACAAACTGATGGTGATGGCAGGGGAGGTGAGTGGGGGGGAAGGGAGAAATCAGTGACTGGGATGAAAGAGTACACTTACCATGATGAGCACTGTGTAATGTATAGATTGCTGAATCAGTATATTATGCACCTGAAACTAATATAACACTACATGTATACACTAAAATTAAAACTAAAAAACTTAATAAAAATAATATCTAAGGTCAAAAAACTGAATTATTTGAAGTCTATAGCCTAAAAATGGAAATTTATTTATTCATGTATTTACTTGAATTAATTACCCACTAGGTACAAGAGTACATTTTGTCAAAAAAAAAAAAAAACATTCATTGAAAAAAAATCTGTGACTCTATGTATGAGTACTATAGTGGTTGTTTGGATTGTAGCATTCATGCTATAATGCAAAGATGTGCTTGAAAGTGTAACACTGAATAGAGACAGTAAAAAAAAAATCTTTATCTAGTCACATAATAGGGAAACCACAGAAAAACTCATGTCTTATTTTCTATTCTTTTACTTTCAACTTTATGCCCTATGTCCCCTGTACATAGCATAAGATTATTGATAATATATGGTAATGGATAAATTCATAGGCTTTGTAGTTAAATGCTAGAACTTAAATTATAGCTTACTGTCTTATAAAATTTAACTTTTTCCTACCAGTTTTCTCTCTATAACTTTAGACATATATTAATATAATTCACATTGATATATTAAAGGTGAAAAGTATATGATTATCTCAATAAAAATAGAAATATATTTATTATAAATCGAAACCTATTTGAGATTAAAATAAAAAAAATTATCAAATACTATCTTATTAAAAAATCCTGAAAGCTAATATCATACATTATGCTGAAATAGGACAATCATATCACTTAAAATCAGGAATGAGATTAAAATGCTTGCTATCTCCAATTTTACTAAATAATGTGTTGAAGGAACTTATCAAAGAAATAGGACAGAAAAAGAATTTGAATATATTTAAGGATACACAACACATATTCCAAGCAATCCTTTTCTGCAAGATAAGATCATTTAAAGACATTATTCAAATATTAGATTGCATCATATTCTCTATTTATAAGCAATATTTTAAAAGTAGAATCCATTATAATAGAGATAGCTTAATAAATTGTTTGACAATATCAACAGTTATTTCTTATGTAGTGGTCTGGGTGAAAACTTTGGAGTAGTTTTAAGAGATCATGGAGACATGGTGGGTTTGCTGTAGAAGACCACTGGCCTTGTGTGTTTGGCTATATGTGAGGGTCCACACAAATGGCTAAGCATATTGTACACAAAGATTCTTGACGTTCTTGAACAAATTCCTAAAAATGCAGCATATTAAGAGTATACAAAACAGATTGTGAATGAGAAACTGAACATGGTTAAATGGAATCAGATGTTAAGAGATTAGAAGACCATCTTCAGGGTGGCCAATTAGGAGAGGTGATTCTTCAGGCTGAAAATGAACTAAGTCTGGCAAGAAAAATGATTCAGTGGAAATTTTAACTGGAAGAGCCTCCTGCCAACCAATGGCAATGGCCAATATAATAATCATTAAATGACTAGTGTGTTCATGGGAAACAGATGCAATTAAATGTACTTTCATGTTAAAGATGTTTCTATATTATTGACAACTTATAATCAAGAAAACTAATGCAGAAAATATTTAGGAAACTTGTTAATATTGATGAGTATGGTAATGGGGACTTGTAAGTCCAATTTTGATGTGTAAAGCATTAATTTAAGTTATTTAAAAAATAGAGAGATCATGGAATAAAAGGAATAGAGAAAGTAACAGTAACTCATAAGCAGCAGAGTTTTCAAGCAAAAGAGAACACTTATTTTTGCTTTATCTTGTTTGGTTTGTTCTATGCTGATGGAAAAGACATAGATTTAAGCATATTTTAATTAATTTGAGAGAGAGAGAGAGAGAGAGAGAGAGCAGGGGAGAAGGGCAGAGGAAGGGAGAGAGAATCTCAGTCTCCATACTCAGCATAGAGCCCAGCGTGGGCTCCATCCCACAACCCTGAGAGCATGACCTGAAGCTAAAATCAAGAGTCAGACACTCAACCAACTGAGCCACCCAGTAACCCCTAGAAATGATGTAGTCTTGAATGAAAACCTTTTAGTGTAGAAAAGACAAAGGAGAGTTGGTAGAATGATGTTCTGAAGTAGAGAAGCAGAATGGACCCTACTGCACAAGTGAATGAATTGGTATCATATAGGATAGTGGAAAGTGCATCTGTGCTCAAAGTGGAAAGGAAAAACATGTACTGAGTATTTGTGGTAGGACATTAGGTGAAAAACCCCTTAATGATTACATCAATTTCCTCAGTAAAGAAGGAAATGAGATTATCTTCTGAGACTAGCAATGCAGCTGTTTGGCAGCTTTAAAGACCCACTAAATGTCTGTGGAAATAAGATAAAGGTAAAATTTTCAGCATGATTTTTACCTTATCTCTGTCCATGTTCTATATTCAGGTTATGGATTATGGTTCAAAACAGTGATACTGGGTATGAGAAGAACTGCCCAAGTTTGTGTACTGCTGTCATTTATAAGAAAAAAAAAAAAGTATTCTCTGGTTTACATTTAGATATTGGCCCTGAGAAAGAAAGAAGAACCAAGAATAATACCAGAGTCATTATCTTGGACTCAAGGGCAAATCAACTAATATAACTAGAAAATTGGGTGGAGAGGTTTGTGCAGGGGTTGGGGATGAAGAAAACCAATTCTATCAGCTTTGGCTTTTTGTGTGAGATTTTATTTTGTGAATTCAGAGTAAAAACATTTAGTTGCTTATAGGATATAAATGTTTGGAGTTTAATAAATCCTTGTAGGGGTGCCTGGGTGGCTCACTCGGTTGAGCGACCAACTTTGGTTCAGGTCAAGATCTCATGATTCATTAGTTCAAGTCCCACGTCAATCTCTGCACTGACAGTGTGGAGCCTGATTAAGGTTCTCTCTCTCCCTCTCCACACCCCCCTTTCTCTCTTAAAATAAATAAGTAAACTTAAAAAAAAAAACTAAAATAAGCAGAAGGAATTACATCAAACTAAAAACTTATGTCCAATGAAGGATACCATCAACAAAACAAAAATGCAATCTACTAAATGGGAGCTAGACTGGAAAATCGTATACCTCATGGTGGTTAATATCCAAAATATATAAAACACTTATATGAGTTCATGTCAAGAGAATAAATCACCTGATTTAAAAATGAGCAGAGGATTTGAATAGACATTTTTTTCAAAAAAGATATACAGATGGCCAACAGGCACATGAAAAGATGCTTGACATCACTAATCTTTACGGAAATAGAAATCAAAACCACAATGAGATATCACCTCACACAAGTCTGACTGGCTATTATCAAAAAGACAAAAAAATAACAAGCATGTGAAGAAAAGAGAACCCTCATTCACTGTTGGTGAGAATGTAAATCAGTGCAGAGTGTGGAGATTTTGCAAAAAAAAAACGCACAAAAAACAGACAAACAAACAAAAAACAGAATTGTCATATGATCCAGTAATTCCACTTATCGGTATTTAACCAAACCAAACCAAACCAAACCAAACCAAACAACAACAACAACAACAACAACAAAGTAAAACACCAGTCCAGAGGGATATAGGCACCCCTATGTTCATTGCAGGATTATAATAGCCAAGATATGGAAGCAACATAAGTGTCCATCAATAGATGAGTTAATAAAGAAAATGTGGTACACACACACACACACACAAACACAATAGAATATTATCCATAAAAAAAGAAGAAAATATTGCCTTTGGCAACAACATGGATGGACATGAAGGGTGTCATGCTAAGTGAACTAAGTCAGACAGAAAAAGACAAATATGATTTCACTTGTATGTGTAATGTAAAAAACAAGTGAATAAACATAAAACAGAAACAAACTCAGACACATGAATCAATCTTTTGGTTAAGAGAGTGGGGAGGGATTGGTGCCCAGGCAAAATAAGAAAAGGCAATTAACAGGTATAATCTTCTATTTATGAAATAAATAAGTCATAGGGATGTAATGTAGAGCACAGGTAATATAGTCAGTAACACTGTAATAACTTTGTGCAGTGACAAATGATAACTATGGTGGGAATCATTTTATAATACATAAACATATTAAATCACTATTATGTACACCTGAAACTAATAGGATATTGTGTGTCAATAAAACTTCAATTGATTCAGTGTCTCTCAGGTGATTACATGTCTGTCCACTGAATTTCAATAAAATTTTTTTTTAATGTTTATTTATTTCTGAGACAGAGAGAGAGCATGAGTGGGGGAAGGGCAGAGAGAGAGGGAGACACAGAATCAGAAGCAGGCTCTAGGCTCTGAGCTGTCAGCACAGAGTCCTACATGGGGCTCAAATTCACAAACCGTGAGATCATGACCTGAGCCTAAGTCGGTTGCTCAACTGACTTACTCACCCAGGCGTCCCACCACTGAATTTAAATAAAAAAAAAAATCTCTTAAAATGGTAGGAAGAAATGCAGGAGAGACTAGAGGAGGAGGAGGAGGAGGAGGGGGAGGAAGAGGGGGAGGAGGAGGGGGGAATTTCACGAACTCCCTCTAACTTCTTCTCCAACATCAATATTACATGCCATTTTACCTAGAGTTAACTCCAAGTAACTCAAAACATGAAAAATGCTCATATTACTTGTTCCAAATCAAACTATAACCATTAAGTTTAAGTTTGAGCAGCATTATTTATTAAGTTAACATTACAATTTTATGATAAGTTAAAAGATACATAGGAAAAAAGAGTTATCACATTAGAGTCTATCTTCAAAATGTAGCTAATTAATGCTGAAGTTTTAGAGTTATTTTAGATATTTCTGACTTCCTACTACCTCCAACATGTTTATTAAAATTATAATATTTCTATAAATATAAAAGCAATTAAATGTACACAAGAATAATTTCAGAGTATTTTTCTGACAGATTTGGGGATTAAAAAAGCAGGTTCTATAAGAAGAAAGTAGTGGTTATGAAGAATCTGTAACGGATCTTAGTTCATAACAGTAATATCAGAAGAACAAAACTTTTATTCACATTGTTGCCCTCATTCTAATCCAACATGATTTTTGTTTTTGTTTTCTGTTTTAACTCTAGAATCTCAATTTGAAAAATTGTGTCATAAATCAAGATGAAGAGGAGGATTTAGGAACATTAGAGTCTTTTATAATGACTTGTGACGTTTAAAGGGCCAGGTTTTTTTGTTGTTGTTGTTGTTTGCTTAAGAAGCTAATATTTTAATTTAATATTTTTTTCAAGAATTAGTCCTACCTAGTAAGTTATATGCCAATTAAAATGTGGTAGAAATAATTGGAAAATCTCCTTTCTCCAACAGTAAAATGTTAGTATAACAAAATAACACCACAATAATATCTACCTACTATATTTAAAATATGTTTTTGAAAGCATGGAAACTAATTCATTCCAGACATGAAAAGAGATTTCAAAACAATAGTATTGATTTTTTTCTTTTATTTGTATTTATGATAAATAAGGTAGATCTATTGCTTGAAGCTACAGTTAATACTAAATATTTGATGAATTATATTAAGCTAACCCTTTCTGAATTTAATCATTCCTCCTTTAAGTAGTGTAGCAATGACTTGACAGTATATTCTTAGAAAAGGAACTAAAATCAACATGCAACTTGAGCTCATTTTTAAGGAAAAAAATTCCATTTGTGGGTGAATGCAGGTGTCCCTGTATCTCTCCCTCAAGATTTTATTGGCTATTACTTTGCTTGGAACTTAAGCATATGAATAGACACAATTGTTGAAAAGGCATAAATAAATGGATATGCCTGTGAGAGGCAGTGTTTAATTACCTATATTGTCTCTTTACATATGTTTTATCAAAAGTGTTTTACTCTTTGGGGCGCCTGGGTGGCGCAGTCGGTTGAGCGTCCGACTTCAGCCAGGTCACGATCTCGCGGTCCGTGAGTTCGAGCCCCGCGTCAGGCTCTGGGCTGATGGCTCGGAGCCTGGAGCCTGTTTCCGATTCTGTGTCTCCCTCTCTCTCTCTGCCCCTCCCCCGTTCATGCTCTGTCTCTCTCTGTCCCAAAAATAAATAAAAAACGTTGAAAAAAAAAAAAAGTGTTTTACTCTTTAAATACATATCACTTTTCTTCTGATTTTTAAATTATGCACATTATATATAATATGGGGAAAGAAAAAAATCCCAAGAACTATGTTTTTAAATGATGCAAATTTAGAAGAGATTCAAACTATATTCTTAGTCTTTTTGATGTTTACACATGCAATTATATTGCATATGTATAATATATATTTGATTTTTACATACTGCCTTACATATAAATATATATACTTGATGTTTATCTATGATCACCTAGTTCATATTCTTCATAATGTTTCCTTCAAAAAAAGGTGAAATGGACTATATCAGAAATAAATTTAATGCAAAGATAAACTCACTGGGGAGAATATTTAAAACATATTGGGCCTCCTGGGTGGCTCAGTCAGTTAAGTGTCCAACTTCGGCTCAGGTCATGATTTCATGGTTCGTGAGTTCCTGCCCCGTATCAGGCTCTGTGTTGACAGCTCAGAGCCTGGAACCTGCTTCAGATTCTGTCTCCCTCTCTCTGCCCTTCCCCAGCTCGTGCTCTGTCTGTCTGTCTCTCTCAGAAATAAACATGAAAAAAACAAAAGTAAAAAAAAAAAGTAAATAGCAGCCAGAAAATTAACGAAGAAGATTGAAACTGCAATGAGTCTACACCTGCGGAATTTGAAGTATCACAGAAACTTCAGTAAATTTACCATTTACCCCTACTGGATTCTTCAGACTGAACTTAATGGGAATAAGGAAATAATTTATTTAAAAAGTACAAAATTATATAATAACAAGGAGAGAAGGATATTTAATATGAATGAAAGAGGACATTAAAAATTCATAAAATGATACTGAAGATTGTAAAATCTTTTTGAACAAATGGGAAGAAGGCTGTGTTCTTAAGTGGAATATTTAACAACATTAAAAATTTCAAAACTTATCCCCAGTTTTTTTTTAATTTGATAACCTGATTTCATTTTTATTTATTTATTTATTTATTTATTTAATTTAAATCCAAGTTTGTTAACATATAGTGTAGTAATGGTTTCAGGAGTAGAATTCAGTGATTCATCACTTACATGTAACTCCTGGTGCTCATCCCAAGTGCCTTCCTTGACACCCATCCCTCCCACCTGCCTTCCTTCCAGCAGCCCTCAGTTTGTTCTCCTTATTTAAGAGTGGTTACCTTATGGTTTGCCTCCCTCTCTTTTTATCTGGGTTTTCCTTCCCTTCCCCTATGTTCATCTCTTGTGTTTCTTAAAGTTTCTGTGAAAGAGTAAATATTTCATTGAAACAAAACAAAAACCCATGAAAAACTCTCAGGAAACAGGAAAGGAAAGGAAAATTTCCTCAGAAAATACCACATTACTGTAAACAATTTAATATCATTGTAGGGTAAAAGTAGTAATTAGACACATGCAGAAAAATAAATAAAGCCTCCAGAAGTAGTTTTGTAATATATTACTCTGAATTTCCATTTTTCCAATATCCTCAGGGTTTGTATATACGCATCTAACTCTTTTAAATAACATAAAAGGCCAAAATGTGGATGTATTTTCATTGTGATAAATATTTCCAGATTATTTTTAAAACTTTTGTAGCAATGTACAGTTCTGCAACAGTGTTTTGTTTTAATAAGTTAGATTCTAAAAGCAGAATACTTGAGTTTGAATTCTAACTCTACCGTACACTTGCTGCCTGAACTTGTACAGATTAGTTTACCTAATTATGCCTCAATTTTATCATCTGTAAAGTTAATAGTAGCCAGCTTTGGGGTTATTTTGAGGATTAAATGACTCGATATTTATAAATAAATTTACATAAGTGCTTGACAAAAGCACAATATAAAACAATACTAAATTAAGAATAGTGATGTGATGGGATGCCATGATAAGGCTATATGAATTAAACAAAATACAAAATAATTAGCTTATTAAAATTATACATTTTTCCTGGGCTCCTGAGTGGTTCAGTCTGTTAAGGGAACGACTTTTGCTCTCAGCTCAGATCCTAGTCTCACTTACAATTTGTGATTTCGAGCCACACACTGGGCTCTGTGCTAGCAGCACGGGGCCTGCTTGGGATTCTCTCTATCCTTCTCTCTTTTTCCCTCCCCACTTTGCACATTCTCCTACTCTCTAAGTAAATAAATAAATTAATTAATTAAATCAACATGTTGTGCACCTTATACCTACATAATGTTATATGTTGATTATATCTCAATGAAGCTAGAGAAAGTAAAATTGCACATTTAAGAACATAACACAAACCACAATAGTAATAACTCCATAATTTGTAAATTTTACCCAAAGATGCGAAGGATATGCTTCAACCTTATAATGTTGCTTTTTTTTTTCTATTTTGTCCTTTGTTTCATTTAATCATTTGCTTAAGTTACCATAGTGGGTAGAATGACATTAAAATGAAAGGAAAGTATTAAAATTTTTCTTCATCAATCATGGTGGTATGTTTTTGTAGTTAGCATATTAATCGTACAATATGGGAAGTGCTGTCATGCTGAAATTATACATTACTTATATCGCTGTTTTGTGTTTTATGCTCTTATTTTGATGAGTATTATTATTTACATGTTAAAATACAATATTTTTAAGTTACCCATACTAATTATAGAATTTCACATATATTCTAGGCTATTCCCTTGCTTTATTGAAGCTTTGGAAACATTTGTCTTTATCCACTACTAAAAGCTTACTATTCATTCACCTCAAAATGCCTCCTGGTAATTGGGAGTACATTCAGGGACTTTACCAGTAGAACTTGATATTCCCAAACTCTAGGTGCTAATTTCACCAGCACTTGAGACATAACTCAGCCCCAACTTGGGTATTAGAATCTTTATTTGAGATGCAATTTTATTTGATAGAAATTATTTTAAAGTTTCTGGGAGTCTTCTTTACTGGTCTTTAATGCTTGCTTAATATAGAAAGAAACTTTACTTTTAAACCCTGTTGATGTCTTTATAGGGAAATAATACACAGAAATAGCCGATAGGCTAGCTTATATGAGCTTATGTACTTTCAGCAAATAATTCCCTTGCTTCTCTATCTAGTTATGCTTCTGTGGTAATTTATAAGTTTAGCAACTTTGTTGAACATAATAGAACATATAATATACCTTGGCATCTTATGACGTTGCCCGTCCCGCTTGATTTTTTTAATTTTTATTTTTTACATTTTGTTCTACTCCATTATTCTGCATAAACTACAAAGAGAAATTTCTTTGCAATCCCTCCTTTCATTGTCTATTTGATTTATACTTAATTCAATTAGATTCATTTAAACCAAAATATGCCATACAAGTGTTATGTGGCAAAATTATAATTGGCATAAGGGATGCATTGATGAACAAAATAGAAAAGTTGTCTACACATAGTGTGAATTACAAAATAATGAAACAATTCAGTATCACTTGGCACCCACTGAGTTCTTAATGAATATTTATGTAATGTGTATATACGAGGCTTCATATAAGCCACCCATTTTTTAACATTTAAAACCAAGTTGAAGAATAAAACTTGCCATTTAAAATGAACAGTTTTCAATCAGAGAAGTAATGTTTGCAATTCCCTAGGAGAGCGTAGTAGTATACCCTGAATCAAGAAGAGGAGGCAAAAGTCACCAACAGGACTTCACAATTTCTGCCTTTCACTTTTTATCATTTATTTCTCTGAAGTTAGCCTACAAGTATATATCATTGAAAATAGCAGCAAATGTTTGTAAACCATCCTAATTTTGTATATTTGTATTGAATACTGACTGAGAATTTACAGATTTCTAACTGCAGACTTCTTCCAGCATCATTTTTAGAAGCCCAATCAATAAATGTATGTTGGAATGTTAAATGTTACAATTTATTTTAAGTAAGCTCTACATCCAACATGGGGCTTGACTCAAGGCCCCAAGATCAGGAGTCACATGCTCTACCAACTGAGACAGCCAAGAGCTCCACTACTGAAAACTCTTAAAGAGTATGATTTATACTTTCAAGAGTATTTCAGAGTATGCTGTTTGCAGTATCAAAAAATTCTAAAGAGAGGCACTGACAAACAGTTTTCTACTTCAGTCTTTGTCTCTTTATTGTTACTTCATTAATAAGCTGTGGCAATATTTACACATATTTTTTAAATAAGCCCCAATACCATGAAGTTATCTTTCTTAAGATAAAGGTAAAATCATCTAGTATTGAGAAAAAATTGAATTTGGTTTTTAATTGAATTTGAATTGAACTATTTGAACCATTACACATAATAATGTCTTAAGAAATTATGTATCTTACTTTCAACAATGATATAATTTTGACATGAAAGCTATACATTTCCTACCATGATTGCTCAAATCCTGATTATATACCAAAATGTACTATTTTAGCAAATAATTAAAAGGATATGCCTATACTGGCAATATCCTGGGCAGAAAGGGATACTTGTGTTTTATTTAATGAGGGTATTCTCTACCACTTTAGTCTCTGTGAATAAAGTTTCCAATACATGATTAATGCATACTGAATCCCCCAAATCCTGAAAATATTCCATCATGCCAAATAAAATAGTTATTAATAAATGCAACAAATCTGAAACATGGTATTTCAGGAATAATTAGAATTATCGTCTATCATGTTGCCTTCACCTATGTCAAAATCTGTTTCTTAGAATGCAGGTTATTGGTTTAATTCTTTATAAAATTATACATCTTTTAGACTATCCACTTGATGCTCATTAACAGTGTATACCCTTGACAATATGTGATACCCAAAAATGTGATAAAAAATGTGTTGCTAATAAATCAGCTTTCTAAGCTATCATATTTACTATTAATTTTATAGCTGAATTTATATGTCAAATAACAGAACAGCAAAATATAAGAAGCAAAAACTGTTAATAGTACAGGACACACATGAGATAAACAATTGAAATTAGAAACTTTACTATCATTTTAGGAAAGATTAATTATACCTTAGACTGTTTCCTTTTAGACGTATGGTTCACCTGTGACTGACTTTCCATTTTATTTTCAAACAGTTTTATACAAATGAGGGAATCTAATTATCTTATACTTAAAATTTCATGACCTAAAGTTTAATTCTCTTGAATTTAAATGGGGTCATTGTGTTCCTGTTTGCTAGTAGTCAGCTATGAAACCATGAAGACATCCCCCACTTTCTAAACCCTGGATACTGCTCTACACTTGTGCTACATATATATTTTTATTACTTAAAAAATTTCTCAATTTCAGCTTTAAGCACCCCAGACTACCCTGTATTATTGCAAGTAGAGTTCTACCGTTTCTGAGAAAAACTGAGATATTCAGTAAAATGAAGTTTCTTTTAAAATCACATTCAGTAGTACTAATAGAAATTACTAAATTCAATAAAGTAATCACTTTATATAGTTTTATTGGAAAATTGAAAACTAACAACATTTCACATTTAAGCCTTTTCTACTCATTAGTTCAATTACTTCAAAAGGCACATGAAAAATAAAGGTCAACATTTTCACTAATTAACAGTTTTTATAAGTCAGAGTGTAAATTTAAAAAAATATATATGCTTGGGATGTTCTGTTTTGTAAGCATATTTGTGATGAACTTGAAAATAAAGTGAAATTTTCAAATACACTTTGTCTAATATATTTTCTTGGTTTGGTGAAAGTAACACTGTGCTTGGAATGCAGTGCAGAATAATCATTCATTATGTTCTTTTACAATGTTAGGTTTTCTTTAAATTCAGCTTAACATATCTTTTTAATTGAGACAGTCCAACATGTATTGCTATTTGGGTTTTTTCCTTCCCTGTAGAATAAGAAATGTTATATTAAAAAATAATTTTTTTTGATACAGAGAACAATTTTATGTTGCCAGAGGGAAAGGAGGTTGCAGTAGGGCAAAATGAGTAAAGGGAATTAAAAAGCAGAAACTTACAATTATAAAGTAAATAAGTAATGGGCATGAAATGTATAACTTAGGGATTATAGTCAATAATATTGTATTAACTTTGTAAGAGGACAGATGGTAAATAGACTTACTGTGATTACAATTTTACGATGTATAGAAATGTGAATCACTAAGCTGTACACCTGAAAACTAATGTAATATTGTATGTCAATTACACCTAAATAAAGAAAAATTATTTAAAAATAAGAAAATTTTAATTCTTTAATTTCAGGATTCTTTAAATTTCCATTTTGAGCTCAATAACACATCTATAGACTTCATAGTTTTTGAGCCTTAAAGAACTATTTTATATCTATAAGTATTAAAAACCCTAAATATCCTAAGAGAGTTACAATTCCATCATCCACTGGACAGAATAATACCAGCATCATGATTAACCAATTAAAATATAGCACATTTTTATCTATCTTAATGTCTGGGCCAGGACATACATTTAATATTGTTTGTATAAAAAAATATAAACAATTTCCTTTAACCAATAAGGAAATAGAGGACTTAGAGTTTACAGCATTTATCAAAATTCTCTGGTAAATGACAGCGCTGGAATAAGAGTGTAAGCAATTGACCACTGAGTCTGCTGTCTTATCTACTACCTACATGCAGACCCTATTCTAAGTCTCAGTTACTTTATCTATAATATGGGGAATGATAATGGCCACATCAGAGTTTTGCGAAGATTAAATGAAAAGCAAAGCATTTGGAACAGTGTTCCATAAATGTCAACTTCTATAAATACTGTTTGTAATCATATGCTACATTGTCAGTGATAATGAAGAGGTTAGCAATAAGACGAAAATATAATGATCAACAAAACAGATTAGGCAATAGGTGATATATTTCTATGAAGATCTATTTCATCAAACACGTCAAATAATTCTTTAGGAATAAGCATAAAGAATTTGTTTTTTTACACATATGATTTAATTGAAGAGTTACTGCTCATAGTTTAAAAAATAACAAATTTCCAGCTTATTAGCTTTGAAGATCTATTTTATCAAACACGTCAGAGAATTTTTTATGAAAAGGAAAAGGAAATTTTTTTGCACATATCATTTAACTGATGTTAACATTCATAGACTAAAAATAACAAATTTCTAGCACACTGCTTATTATCATTTAAATATTCTCAGAAGTCCTTCCATAATATTTAGAAAAAATAATAAGGTAGGGAGAAAAAGATTTTACTTTATATGTTTTTAGTAATATTAAACTATGAACTCTTACTTTAATATTTGATTTCCATGACAATCTTATGTAGTAACCCCCATAATGCATAATACCTTGGAAAGTTAGTTTTGAGGTGGTCAGGTTTGAATACACTAAAACCACTTTATGGGAAAGAGAATTAAAAGCCTGTCTTATAATGCATTTTCATTTATGCTTCCAAGAAAAACAAAACACTGAGGACATAATTATTGTGTGTGTGTGTGTGTGTGTGTGTGTGTATAGGATATGATAGAGATAGACATATTAATATAAATACTATATTTTTTAATAAAAAAAGGATTCCTTTGCAATTAACATTCATGAAATTTTGACCTATCTTTAAAAACAAATAAATTTATATTTGATATATTGTTTTCCATCTCTCCACCAACTTTATGGAAAATGCAAATTTTATATTGGCATTTATTTATTTGCAAATGTTTATAAAAGAGCAAACTAATCACCACCCTTATTTACAGATATGAAAACTGGGCAGTTTGCAATTACATATACACATGTAAACGTTTATTATATATTATATATAAAGTATTAATAAATATATATATTTATAACAGGTAGTCCCAAAATTTGAGGATTCAGATTCAACAATTTACATTTAATAGAAAGATTAAAAGCAGTTTTTGGAGTTCTTAGTGCTTGCTTAATATTTGCCCAATAGATGTATAGCATTTTAGGCTGATGAACATTGGTAATGCCAGTCACATGTGTATTTAGACTCATGAGGAAGCTTTTTATCTACAGTAACATTAAGAAATACATATTTTCTCATCATAGTCCAACAGTTTTTCAGAAAATGATTATAATGCAAATTAACACTGCTGAATCACTAATTTCTTCATCATATCATAGTCACTAATTTGTTTTATTTACCCTAGACTCCAAGATCTGCATTCCAAATGATTAACAATTACAATTGTGCATTACAAATTAATGCTATATATGTGTAATTGTAAAAGATGGTATTTCACAATTGGTTTACTCCTCAAACGTCTTAAAAATTTAGATACCCAGTATTAGCAGGTTTTTGTTTTTGTTTTTTTGCTATACACAGACACATTTACACTCACACCCCCATTACAAATAAAGACTTATAGGAAGAAAGTCAATATATTTTTATAAAATATGTTCCCTGAGGAAATTATTTAAAAACAAAAGAAAATTCAAAGTTTTTTTTTTTTTTTAATTTTTTTTTAACGTTTATTTATTTTTGAGACAGAGAGAGACAGAGCATGAATTGGGGAGGGGCAGAGAGAGAGGGAGACACAGAATCAGAAGCAGGCTCCAGGCTCTGAGCCATCAGCACAGAGCCCGACGCGGGGCTCGAACTCACAGACCGCGAGATCGTGACCTGAGCTGAAGTCGGACGCTTAACCGACTGCGCCACCCAGGCGCCCCGAAAATTCAAAGTTTTAAATGCATATAACTATTACAGAGCCTATTGATGGGAATCTCATGTTTTATTTAGGTCCTTAAAGACAGCTATTTTCTGGACCATATCCCTCAATCTTTAGCTAATGCTTCAATGAAGACAGAAAGAAGGACTCAAGATTGCTGTTGGTAAAATATCACTGAACAATTATAAGGGCTGAAGTTTTATAGTTTAGGGTTTCATGAAGGGAAAAAGAAATAATCAATAGACTTTGGAGTGTGGATTACAGTTACTTGGAGTGATGTAAGTTCAGCATCTCTATAGTTTCTAATAACGGTTGTGCATTATTTAAACTAAATTTGAACTTTTTCATTGAGATATATAAAACACATAACAGAAAAATATGTGTATGTGCTGACTACATATTTATATTGGACACTATTGAACAAACAATTATTTTTAAAAAGAAAGCTAAAAAGTGGTGCCTGGGTAGCTCAGTCAGTTAAGCATCTGACTTTGGCTCAGGTCATGGTCTAGTTTGTGAGTTTGAGCCCCAGGTCAGGCTCTATAATGACAGCTCAGAGCCTGGAGCCTGCTTCAGATTCTGTGTGTCCATCTTTCTGTGTCCCTCCCCTGCTCATGCTCTTTCTCTGTCTCTCCCTCAAAAATAAATAACATTTAAAAAAATTTTAAAAAGCTAAATGGAAAGTCAGGAATATGCATGCAATTCATTCTCCCATCTCATGCAAACATTTGGTCTTTAATCATAAGACATACAGTTAAAGTGTATTATACACAAGCTTGGTAGGTTTAAATTATCATTTCTAAACTATAAATTAACAAAACAATATTATTATATAGTTAAATTATTACTTGATTATTTACCAATAAAACTGACCAATCCATAAAGGTAATTCTCAGTTATCTTTATATGTAGTCTCATACAAAATTAATCAGTATTTCTATAGCTTAATTCTTAGCCTTGATTGTGTACCTGGAAGAATTGCTTATATCATAATGTAAGACTACTAGTGATATTGAGAATCAGTCTAGGCACTAATCAGGTTGAAAGATTGTAATAATTAAGGTCAAACAGGAAACCGGTTAGAGTAGATCATCCCCAGGGCATACAGATCTTCTTCAACTCAGGATGGGGTTCTATACCAATAAACCCATCAGAGGTTGAAAATATCACAACTCACAAGTGAATTTAATACAGACATACCTTGGAGATACTGTGTCTTTGGTTCCAGACCACTACAAAAAAATGAGTATTGCGATAAAGTAAATCACATGATATTTTTAATTTCCCAGTGCATATAAAGTTATGTTTACACTATATTGTAGTCTATTAGCATTAGGTATATTAAAAACAATGCATATATCTTAATTAAAAAATACTTTATTGCTAAAAAATACTAACCATCATCTGAGCTTTCAGCAAGTCCTCTTTTTGCTGGTAGAGGTTCTTTGGCATGATGTTCATGGCTACTGACTGATCAGGGTAATGTTTGCTGAAGGTTGGGTTGGCTGTGGCAATTTCTTATAATGAGACAATGAAGTTTGCCACATTGATTGACTCTTCCTTTCATGAAGGATTTCTCTGTAACATATTTGTGACATATAACATACATTTCTCTGTAACATATTTGATAGCATTTAATCACAGTAGACCTTTCAAAATTGGAAACAATCCTCTTACTTCTGCTTTCTCCACTAAGTTAGTGTAATATTCTAAATCCTTTGCCATCATTTCAATAGTCTTCACAGTATCTTCACCAGGAGTAGATTTTATCTCAAGAAGCCATTTTCATTAATCATTCTTAAGAAGCATCTCCTAATCCATTGAAGTTTTACATGAGATTGCAGAAATTCAGTTACATTATCAGGTTCTACTTCTAATTCTAGTTCTCCTGCTATTTCTACCATGTCTGTAGTTACTTCCTCCACTGAAGTCTTGAGCCCCTCAAAGTCATCCATGAGGGTTGGAATAAACTTTCAGCCTTGTTAATGTTGCTATTTTGACCTTTTCACATGAATCATGACTATTCTTAATGGCATCTAGAATGGTGAATATTTTTCAGAAGATTTTCAATTTACTATGCCCACATCCATCAGAGGAATCACTATCTATGAAAGCTATAGCCTTATAAAATATATTTTTCCAATTATAATCTTTAAAGTCAAAATTACTCCTTAATCCATGGGCTGCAGAATGGATATTGTGTTAGCAGGCATGAAAACAATATGAATTACATTGTACATCATCAGAGCACTTGGGTGACCAGATGGATTGTGAATGAGTTATTTTTATAACTTGGTTATAACTTTGGTTCCAATAAAGTTATTTGTCAATAACTTCCTCACCTTTGTCAGCATTCATAGAATTGAAGAGAGTTTGGACTTTCCTCTGGATGAAGCCCTAGCTTGAGGGAATGTTGTTGCTGGTTTGATCTTCTACCCAGACCACTAAAACATTCTCCATAACAGCAATTAGGCTGTTTCACTTTCTTGTCCTTTGTGTGTTCGTTGGAGTAACACTTTTAATTTCCTTCAAGAATTTTTCCTTTGGTTCCACAACTTCACTGTTTGGTACAAGAGGCCTATATTTTAGCCTATCTTGGCTTTCAATATGCCTTCTGCATTAAGCTTAATTATTTCTAGCTTTTGATTTAAAGTGAGAAATGTGCAACCCTTCCTTTTACTTAAGTACTTGGAGGCCTAGCGTTATTAATTGGCCTACTTTTACAATCATTGTGTCTCAGGGAATATGGAGGCTTGAGGAGAGGAAACAGATGAGGGAATAGCTAGTGGGTAGAGCAGTCAGAACACACACAGAATTTATTATGTTTGCTGATTTATATGGATGCGGTTTGTGGTACCCCCCACCATTACAACAGTAACCTCAACGATTACTGATCACAGATCATAACAAACATAATGATAATGAAAGAGTCTGAAATGTTGCTAGAATTACCAAATGTGACACAGAGACACAAAGTGAGAAAATAATATTGGGAAAATGTACAGAAATATTTCTTCAACACAGGATACCATAAACCTTAAATTTGTTGAAAACACAACATCTATGAAGCTCAATAAAGCAAAGGGCAGTAAAAGGATGTCTTTCCATTTACCTAATCTACAGAACATTATAGTTTAGTCTAGCCTATCTTAAAAGTTATGAAATACTTTTAAAGATAGGCTAGACTAAAACCATGACATTAGCCTACACTTGGCCAATAAAGTTTTGAATATTTCATGCAATTTATTCAATGCTATTCTGAAAGTGAAAAACAGAATGGTTGTATGGGGATAGAATGGTTGTAAGTATATTAGTGGTTTATCCTTGTGATCATGTGGCTGACTGTTAGCTGTCCTCATTGTCCCTTCCCAGCATCATGAGAGAGTAACATATCCCATATTGTAGCCTAAGAAAAGACCCAAATTTAAAATCTGATGTATGGTTTCCACTGAATGTGTATCACTTTTGCACCATCATAAAGTCAAAAAATCGTAAGTCAAATCATTATAAGTTAGGTACCACCCGTACTTGAAGATTTGTTTTAAGAATGTATTAATCCAATTTTCAGGAGAAGTTATCCTAGTGTCAAAATAGTAAAATCAAACCCAAATTCCTAGTTTGTGGGAAGGGATATGTAATACGTGTAATATGTAATATACATATGTGTATATGTAATGTATGCAATCGATAGAGGGAACTTGAGAAAGTTTTTGCTGTTATGAATGCAACACTAAAGAAGTATCAGAATCAAACAAAAAGAAACAAGACTTGCAAATTCCCTGAGCAGATAAAACCAATTGAGTCATATAAACAGAGCTTAATTTAGCTTATTTTGCAAGGCACACCAGACTAACTTGACTGGGTCACTTCTCACTTGTGTCTCTGAAAATCACCAGCAAAACTTAAGCTTTTCTCTTAAATTGATATAAGGTGACCACTAACTAATTTCTTATCATGTAAGAAAATTCTAATATTGTAAACAACACTGTGAAGAAAAAACAACCACTGTTTCCTCATGTAAGCTGTTTATAACAGTATACCTTCAAGTCTCATTCCACGTTTGCTTTGAGTGCTCCTGGTTGGCAAACTGTCTTTTTGGCATATGCACAATAAAATTTTACTAATTACTACTTGGGTGATTCATTGGTTTTACTTCTACTATTTCTGAAATTTTGACAGGAAAAAGGAGAAGGGAGAGAAGCAGAATGTATTTCAGTATGACTCCAGTTTTAATATCATTTATATTCGTTGGAAAAAAGTAAGTTGGGCAAAGAGAAATAAGAGAAAGAAAAAGAATTCCAATGAGAGAAATGAAATGTAAATATATTGTTTAAAGTTTAATAAAAGTTAAACTTTAAAAAACGTTTAATTTTAGAATGAAATGATCCACAAATATGCAAGTAATGGTAATGAATTGTTAAGCTCTAATTATTTACTAAGAATGAAAAATTTTCTCCGAATGGCCCTGAGATCTCTCTCATTGTCTTTTCTAATGATGTATAAAATCTCTGGACTGGCCAGCTCTTTGCTTATCTCCAGGGACATGTCAAAGATTCTGTTGTTGACTTGTGGCTAAAATGAGGCTAAATATAACAGTAAAATTTGAACAATTAAAGTCAAAACTCCACTGCCGCACAGCTGGTTTTAGGATGTGTACACTGATGATGGAAGCCACAAAGAAATACTCAGAAGCACTTATCTTTGAAAGAGGACAGGGAGATTTCACTTATTCTTTCAAGCTATAGAGATTGATCAGTAACTAGCCAACAGTCAAGAGATGCAAGGGAAAACGTGAGGTTTCTGTAACAGAGGCAGATAGAAGTACTATGAAGGCTTGTAAGTAGGAGTGGTTTACAATTGTATTAGACTAGTGAACTTCACATTGAAATCTTAGCAAATCCCAACTTTTAATAATTATATTTCATTCTCTAATATGAAAGTTTGCAAGATCAATGAGCACAGGGTAATTATATTCAGAAAACAGAACAATACTAGAGATGAGGTGGTTTGCAACATTTAAATTCTCTAATATTGATTTGTTTATTCAGGATTTCATCTAGACCTCTCTGGTCGACAAAAAATATTTAACTCCTTATGAAATGGCAACTTTCAGTATTTGTTCCTAAGATAATATTTGCCCACTTAAAAATGCTATTAGGAAAATATCAACCCTGTTCTTTCTTACATATACCAAATATCTAAAAATCATCAATGGATAATGTATTATGTTAGGTGATACAAATATCATTATTACTACTAATTTAAATACTATATCATATACCATTAGTTTACACAATGATAATATTAAATTGCAATTAAATATTTGATCAGAATTAAATGAAAGGCACAATTTTTGATTCATTAGTTAAATCAAAAATAGTCATTGAGTTGAACAGATCCTGTTTACCTAATGTCCAAACAAAATTCACTACGTTAACTACAGAGAAATAGAATTTATCTTGAAAAGCTAATTGACATTTAATTAACTAAAACTAACTGTTTACATGTAAATTACTTATCTGAGCAACCTAATTGGAAGTGTTTCTCTGGTGCTTTTATTGATTTGACTAACAACTCTAATTTAGTATTTCATCAGATTTAGCTCTCTAGAGTAACACCAACAAGCTTTATTATAACCAAATCACATAGCAAGTGCCTCAAATAATACTTTCTGCATAGGCAAATATTAGTCTTATCCAAATTCACAAATGGTTTCATATTATACTAGTACTATCCCTCTAGTTGAACTCATTCAAAAACAGTGACTAAAGCTAGAAAAATGTTAATTTTTAAAGACTTATAAATAATAATTAGCAGTATTAAATTTTGGTCATGGAAGTAGGGTTACTAACTATATTTTATATTTCAAATCTACTGAAAAGCCAGTATATTTTTTTCTCAGTGCCCAAACATTGAAGCTATTTAAACTGTAAATTTTAAGCTCAATTATTACAAAGAATGGCAACTTACAGCTAAAATATAGTTTAGCATAGAAACAGCTATTGGGACTAAAAGTTTTACCATCCATCTTTGTGTGACATTTCATAAAGAGCAGAGTCTAGTCAACTAATCATTCATATATCATCAGAATTTGAAATTAAATACTTCAATTATAGAAATAAAGATTTTTAAAAAAAAAAAAGAAAGAAAGCATAAACTTTGTTGGACATCTTTAAACCCCTTACTTACTATTAAATATGTATTTTCCACATTTTTACTGCTAAGTTAAAAAATGATCTTCACCTAGCTGTAATTGTTCAATTTCTTCCAAGGTTATTATGTACCTACTGTTAGAATACATCATTCCTCTGGTTAAAGATTCTTGCTTTCCTGCCTATGAAAATGTTACTTAAACACATTAAACTGATGTAATGAATTAATTTAATATGTACATACGCACCATTATTTCAGGTAGCCTATTATAACTTCATTAGAATCGATTACGGAATGAATGTGTGCCCCCCCCCCCAATTCATATGTTGAAATCCTAACACTTAACATGATGATATTTAGGAGGCAAGGCCTTTGGAAGGTCATTATATAATGAGGATGGAGCCCTCTTGAATGGGATTATTACTATAAGTGTTCTCTAGCCCTCTTTCTGCTGTGTGAGCATACAGAGAGACGGCAGTCTGCAGGTGGGAAGAGGGACATCACCACGACCCAATCATTCAAGTGCCTTGATCATGGATTTCACAACATGAAAACTATTTTTTTGTTTGTTTATGAGATACTCAGTCTATGGTACTTTGTTATAGCTAAGATAGGGATGAAGCATTCATTTTAAAAAAAGGTAAGCTTGGGGCGCCTGGGTGGCTCAGTCGGTTGAGCGCCGACTTCGGCTCAGGTCACGATCTCGCGGTCCGTGAGTTCGAGCCCCGCATCGGGCCCCTGTGCTGACAGCTCAGAGCTCAGAGCCCGGAGCCTGTTTCAGATTCTGTGTCTCCCTCTCTCTGACCCTCCCCCATTCATGCTCTGTCTCTCTCTGTCTCAAAAATGAAATAAACGTTAAAAAAAAATTAAAAAAAAAAAAGGTAAGCTTATCTTTCATTTCATAAATGGGAATCAAATGAAAGAAAAAGTTATTCTACTTGATTTATTTTCAATATTATTTGATACCATATAGTACATACATTTTTTCCTACCAGACAAGTAAAATGTTGCTTATTTTCATTCATTGAACTCAGATGTAAAATTATATTTACCGGTAATCCTGGCAATATGAAAACCCTCACAAGTTTAGTCAAATAAGGAAATATAAGTCTGCTTATTCAGGGTTGTTAATTATAGGATTCATAAAAGAAATGCCAGGAGTTTAACAAACAAACAAAAAGCAAAATCAAATCTATGAATACAGAGAATAAACCAATGGTTGTCAGAGGAAAGGGGTTGGGGGATGGACAAAATGGGTGAAGGATAGTGGGAGAAAAAGGCTCTCAGTTATAGAATGAATAATTTGATATTTATGGGAATTAAGGGCACAGTACAGAGAATGTAGTCAATGATATTATAATAGATATGGTGACATACTAGCTACATTTGAGGTGAGCATAGCATAAAGTATAGACAAGTTGAATAATTATGCTGTACACTTGACACTCAGGTAATATTATGTGTTGACTGTACTCAAAATAATAACAATAATAATTAAAATAATAATTAATAATGAGAATAATACTAGAAGAAAAGCTAGGAGCCTGGATTCGATGAGGATGCAAATACATATTGAATTCACTTTCATCCCTTCAAACCTTTCTAAAATAAAATAATTTTCACATGAAATAGGATTTGGAAGTTAATGTCTATGATGATTAATTCTATTTGTCACCTTGGCTAGGCTAAGGTGCCCAGATGTTTGGGCAAGCAGGAATCTGAATGTTGCTGTGAAGGTATTTTTTATTTGTTTTAAATGTTTATTTATTTTGAGAGAGAGAGACAGCGAGTGTGCGTGAGCTCATGAGTGGGGGAGGAGAAGAGAGAGAGACAGAGAGAGAGAGAGAGAGAGAGAGAGAGAGAGAATGAATCCCAAGCAGGCTCTGTGCTGTCAGCACAAAGCCCCACGTGGGCTTTGTGGGGCTCGGACCCACAAATAATGAGATTATGTCCTGAGCAGAAACCAAGAGTTGGACGCTTAACCAACTGTGCCACCCAGGCACCGTGAAGGTATTTTTCTTAGATGCGAATCAACAGTTCAATCAATAGACTTTGAGTAAAGCAAATGACCCTCTATAAAGTGGGTGGGCCTAGTCCTCATCCTTAAGTTTAACGCCTTAAGAGAAAAAGACTATAGTCCTCTGAGGAAGAAGCAATTATGCCTCTAAACTGCCACTGGACTTGAGACCACATATCAACTCTTTCTTAGTCTCCAGCCTGTGAGCCTGCCCCGTAGATTCTTTCTCCCTCAATAAATAGAAACACACACACACACATACATACACATCCTATTGGTTCTGTTTCTCTGGAGAATCCTAACTAATATAGATTTCTTCAGCTATATCATACCATTAAAGAATAAAATAAAATAAAATAAAATAAAATAAAATAAAATAAAATAAAATAAAAATATATAACATAATATAATAAATAAAATAATATAATATAATTACATAATATAATCATATAATATAATATAATAATAAATAAAATAAAATAAAATAAAATAAAATAAACATGCTTTCCTCATGGCTGAAGTTGCAAAACTGGAATTTCACCACTTCTTATCCAATCTGTTCTTATAATCAACCTGTAGATTGGATAAGAATCAAAACAATCTACATCAATAAGGAAAGGATTGCTAAATTTCAGTGGACCCCTGGGGTTGGAATCTATATTATAATGACAGTGAGAAGTAAGGACAAGGAGAAGTAAGTATTAAATAAGGAATGTAGATAAACCTCTTATTATGTCTGACTGTGATGGAGAAGAGAGAAAACAGGGGTCAAGAGCATATTTCACACATTTTTATTTTTAAAAAATATAAAATGTATACAGGACTGCTAAAAATGGTCAGAATATCTTTATAACCTTCATCCAGATTTATCAATTATTAGCATCTTCAGCCATAAAAACTTCAGTGTATTTTGCCTAATAAAAAAGACACTCTCCTAAATAACTGCCATGCAATCATCAAACTCATATGGCCCAGATTCCTAAATATGTGATCTTGAGCAAATTAATTAATCTCATCAATATTTAGGTTTCTCACCTTTAAACTTACCCTAAAAAAATTAGATTCTTTGGCTTTAAGATTATAGTAAAAATCTATACAAATATAAAGAATTTTCATATGACTAAGCTAATATAAACCCTGGAGTACCTCCAAAATTAGTAATGCTTAATTAAACATAGATGAAGAGGGGCGCCTGGGTGGCGCAGTCGGTTAAGCGTCCGACTTCAGCCAGGTCACGATCTCACGGTCCGTGAGTTCGAGCCCCGCGTCGGGCTCTGGGCTGATGGCTCGGAGCCTGGAGCCTGTTTCCGATTCTGTGTCTCCCTCTCTCTCTGCCCCTCCCCCGTTCATGCTCTGTCTCTCTCTGTCCCAAAAATAAATAAAAAAAAAAAAATAAACATAGATGAAGATAGTAATGACATAAGACAAAAATAATTTTTAGAAAGAAAGACAGAAATAAAGAAAGAAAGGAGAATAGAAAGAAAGAGAAAAGAGCTGACATCCTTGATGATGAAGAAATTTTTTGATAGGACGGGTTCAGCAAAACTTAGTAGCTATTACCTGCTCTCACACAGCCAGAAGAACTGGCCACCAGATTTCTCAATTATGGCTGCTAGCACTGAGTCTAACTAATTTCTCAGTAGCACTTTTCCACATGGAGAAGTTCAAACAGCATCAACAAATCCTTTATCAAAATCAAGACCTTGTAACATTGAGAAAATTACAAGTGTTGCAATAAAAAGCAAGCAAACAAACAAGACAGAAAAATTCAGGGATCTTATTGCTGATATTAACTGATATACAGTCCATAAGCAAATTTCCCTAACGGTCTCAAACATGTCTTTCATGCCATTTTTTTTCCCAATCTGGAATTTAATCCAGAAGCATCGATTGCATTTAGTTGCAATGGAGAACAATTTGTGTGTGTGCTCACGCTTACATCGTAAGAGGTAGTAACTTAAAATGAAAGAAAGAAATGGGGGAATTAAACATTAGAATTCCTTAAATTGCTAGAAGGATGGCATCTAGCACCTGTGTGCATGATCAGCAACATAAAGTAGATTTACCCAGTGCCAATACAAGTAAGTTTTAGTCCTCCTTACAGGAAACTGGTGCCTATTTTCTCAGTAAGTAGAATGTGTATTTATATACTGAATGTTAGGGGAGAGTTTGTAGGGTCATATGGTTTAAAAGTGTTTGGAAGATATTGACAAAGAAGGAAAGAATATCCAATGGGAAAAGGACAGTCTCTTCGACAAATGGTGTTGGGAAAACTAGACAGCAACGTGCAAAAGAAAGAAAACAGACCACTAAATTAAACCGTACACAAAAATAAATTCAAAGTGGATTAAATACCTAAATATGAGACTTGAAACCATAAAAACCCTAGAGGAGCAGACAGACAATAACCACTTTGGTACCAGCCATAGCAACTGTTTTTTAAATATGTCTCCATGAGTGAAACAAAAGCAAAAATAAACTACTGGCACTTCATCAAAATAAAAAGCTTCTGCACAGTAAAGGAAACAATCAACAAAACTAAAAGGCAGCCTGCAGAATGGGAGAAGATATTTGCAAATGACATATACAGTAAAGGACTAGTATCCAATATATACAAAGAATTTATAAAACCCCAAAAAATGAATAATACAATTAAAAATGAGCAGAGGACATGAACAGACATTTCTCTAAATCAGACATCTAGATGGCCGACAGACACATATAAAGATGTTCATTTTCACTTACCATCAAAGAAATGCATACCAAAACTACAATGAGATACCACCTTACACCTGTCAGAATGGCTAAAACCAAAAACACAAAAATAGCAGGTGTTGGTGAGGATGTGGAAGGAAAGGAACCTCTTGCACTGTTGGTGGGAATGGAAACTAGTGCAGCAACTGTGGAAAACAGTATGGAGTTTCCTCAAAAAGTTAAAAATAGAACTACCCTGTGTTCCAGCAATCACACTACTGGATATTAACCCAAAGAATTCAAAAAGATACATGCACTCCTATATTTATAACAGCAGTAACAACAATAGCCAAGATATGGAAGCATCCCAAGTGTCCACCAACTGATGAATGGATAAAGAAGATCTGGTGTGTGTGTGTGTGTGTGTGTGTGTGTGTGTGTGTGTAATGGAATATTATTGTCATAAAAAAACAAGTGACATGTTGTCATGTGAAATAGCATGGCTGGAGATAAGAAGTGTAATGCTAAATGAAATAAGTCAGTAAGAGAAAGACAAATACCATGTGATTTCACTTATATGCAGAATTTAAGAAACAGAACAATTAAGGGGAAAAAAATAAGAGAGAAAGAGAGAGACAAACCAAGAAACAGACTCTTAATTATAGAAAACAAACTGGTGGTTACCAGAAGGGAGGGGAGTGGGGGGATAGGTGAAATAGGTGATGGAAATTAAAAAGGGCACTTGTCATAATGAGCACAGGGTGATGTATGGAAGTTGAGTTACTATATTGTATACTTGAAACTAATATAGCACTGTATATTAACTAACTGGAATTAAAATAAAAACTTAAAAAAATAAAGTGTTTGGAAACTTTTGAAATAGTTGTGAAAAAATGAGAAAGATAGCTTGTGAGGAAAATGAAAGTCTGTCCTATAATATTAGGGAAAACATAAAGTTGAATATTTGAAATTTCATGGTGGCAACAGTCTTTTAAGGTTGTATGGTTTATAGTGATAGACTAAATACATAAAAGGTGGGAACTAAGGTATAAGCTAGAAAAGAAGTAAGTGTGGAATAAATTTAAAAAATAATAGTCTAAGATGTCAAAATTAGAATTGAAATTATCCATAGGCCAAATAAAATATACAGTGAGGTAACTGAATAAGAAAGGTGGGATGCAAAGAGAACAAGATATTGCAGAGATATGATACAGAGGCTTGTGTTATCAAAATAAGAACAGATGTAGCTGTGAGAATGGACATGAGTGACATTCAGTGAATATGATACTGACCAGTCACTATGTAGCTGTGTGTTACTGGAAATTCCACATGGAATTTGAAGTCAGCCAAATGATAGCAAGTATTTAAGTACAGAGAGACATAATATGATTTCCAAATTCTGCAATCATGAAAGCAGTTCACTTGGCAATAATGAGAAGGTAAAGAAGTGTGCTCTAACTTCAGATGTGAATCTTAAAGAAACAATGCTACTTTACAAAAGACGGAAGAGGCTAGATGTAAAAGGCAGCATTTGGACATCAAGTACATCTGAAACTCCAATTTGCATCTAAAGGAGCATGTGAAAAAAAATAGCCTTTCCCTGAGGATTCAGGAAAGGAAGAACCTAATTGCCATTATCACAATGAGATGAAGAGTATGTAGAGGAAAAAAATAGGAATGAGAGTTTGTTTATCAAGGGATAGAGGGTCCAAAATGTGTAGTGAAATGAATGAGGAAAGAAGACATGGTGGGGAGCTGGGTTAGCAAAAAATAAAAACAAAAACAAACTCAAACAAAAAACACAACCATGTTTAGAAAAAAGTATGATTGTGGAAAAGACAACAATGGTAACTCGTAGTATGATTTTCCAAAGCATTAGCTAAGACAGGTGGATTAGCATTCACTTAGTTTTTAGAAGAGTCAGCAGGGCTGTTTATGAGCTGTAGTCCTGATGGTGTTATATTCTCTACTTAGTGACGGGACACCAACATAATTTGAAAGAAAGTAGTTGAGGTTCAGATCTGCTCTATGTTTTGTTTTGTTTTTTAATTGAAGTATAATTAATGTACAGTGCTATATTAGTTTCAGGTGTACGATACAATGATTTAAAATTTCTATATATATATTCATCAAGATAGGTATCCTCTTGATTCTCTTCATCTATTTCACCCATTCCCCCCCCCCCCCAACCACTTTCCCTTTGGTAGCCACCTGTTTGTTCTCTGTTATTTAAGAGTCTGGCTTTTGTTTTTGTTTTTTGTCCTTTTTCTTTGTTTGCTCATTTGTTTTGTTTCTAGATTCCACATATGAGTGAAATCATGTGGTATTTGTCTTTGAATCCACTATAAGTCTCATATGTGTTCTGAGCTTCTAGATCCAGGCTCAGAGTTTACTGCTACTTGCATTTACACTCATAGTTTCAGAATATTGAAAATTTGACTTTCAGAAAAGTTAGAAGTTATGTAAAAAGAAAATGGAGGCCTCTGTCTGCTCAGTGTGACATGTTATAGTCTAAGTGACGGGGTAAGGGGCATGGTGAGGATATTCACAAAGACTGGGGATGGATGTAATAGGGGCAGCCCAGAAAAGGTTTTCAGAGCCTGAACACAGATATTCAGAACCTCGAAATAGAAAGAGGGCAGCAGAAGTGATAGGACATTGTTTATACACAGTGGGGTTGATCAAATACCTAAACTTATAATAGTCAAACAATAATAATAAATAGATTTCTCACTGTCAGAGAATAGAGTTGCAGATAAGTTTCTACTACATGTGGTAATATTATCTTTATTGATCTAGGTGCTGGTTTCATTGATATTCAAGTTTCTGTGTAAATTTATGTTTTCATTTCTCTGAGATAAATACCCAAGAGTGTAATTGCTTGATCTTCTGATAAGTGCATGTATAGTTTAATAAGAAATTATCAAACATTTTACAGAATAGCTATAACACTATACATTCCCACAATCAATGTATGAATTATCAGTTTCTCCATATCCTTGCCAGTATTTGCTATTATAATTATTCTTCTTCCTTAATTTCAGTTGTTTCAATAGATTTAGTGATATCTTACTATGGTTTTAATTTATATTTTCCTAGCAGCTAATGACATAAAATACATTTTATATTTGCGATCTGATGTCCTACTGGGAAAAACCTGTTGATTGCCTTTTGCCTGCTTGCTTTTATTTCAGCTTTTCTCATTATTGCCAAGTGAACTGCTTTCATGATTGCAGAATTTGGAAATCATATTTGGAAATCAGAGTTTCGGGAGTTTTTCAGATATCCTAGTAACAATACTTTTCTCCAATATTTGGTTTGCCAATATAGTGGAATATATTTACATTTTACATTTAAATTCATGATCCATTTTCAATTAATTTTTGTATACAGGGTGAATGATAGGGTAAGGTTTTTGTTTCATTTTTTTTTGTTTGTTTTTGTTTTTGTTTTTGCCTAAGTGTGCCTAATACTCGTGAATCACTTATGTGGTTGATATTTGCCAAAACTCTTTGGGAAAAGAGTACACATTTTTCAAATGAAATAAACTTGACATTTAAAAATTATATAATTGTATCTCTAATCTGTGTATCATCAGTTTATTTTTTCCTCATTTATTCACCCTAAAGATATTTGTTACTTTATACTACTTAGTTTGAAAGTTGTTTTTCTTTTTTCTTTTTTCTTTCTTTATTTAGTTTTTTTCAAGAGAGAGAGACAGAGCTCCAGTGGGGGAGGGACAGAGAGAGAGGGAGACACAGATTCAAAAGCAGGCTCTAGGCTCTGAGCTGTCAGCACAGAACCTGATGCAGGACTCGAATCCACAAACCATGAGATCATGACCTGAGCTGAAGTCAGACGGTTAACCAACTGAGCTATCCAGGTGCCCTGAAAGTTTTAAGGACACAGAGATTTTTAAAAACGGATCTACCAAAAAATGTCACTGTCAAGTTAATTTGAGAAAAAGTAATCATTAATTTCATTATTGTTTAAAAATCGATATACATAATTATTAGGGATCTACAATCCTTGACAGTTGAAGAATACCAAGAAAGGGCTTCTAGAGAACTTTAGCTTTTTGGTTTTAGCCTTTCATTCTAAAAAGGTGTATGTACTTTTTGTTAACTAATTAAGACTCTCACACTAAACCAGATTTCACATCATTATTATCACAGGCAGCCTTTATTTTCAAAGAGGAAATCTTTTCCCTATTATAGTTATTACAATCCACTCACAAAGTCCAATTTTGTTCCATTATATAGTTTTCAATTCTCCCCCTTCCCATCTCACCTTCAAAACTGTCATGTGATGGAATACACTAAAAAGAAGGAGGAAGCTAGCTTGCCCTTGTAATTCTGTTTGAAGCATACACTCACATTCTCCATTGTGGATAATTTAGTGATGCACACACACAAACACACAAAGACTCATGATTCTCTAAATTTTGGGATTTAATTCATACTGACTCAGATAATACAGATCTATACTAGCTGAATAGATCAAAAGCTATGTGTATTGTTAAAGCAATCCTCTTTTCTTCTACTATAGATCTAAAATAGATCTTGCCAACATTTTATTGGTGCATTGCATTAGTATCTTCCAGTGTTACAAAATCTCATGCTTATACAGCTCAAAAGAGAAGATTAAATACAACTCTGCTTTGTCTTTATAAGGAATTCTGTAGCTAACTCTGGTATAAATTGGGCATGAAATGAATGTATTACTGCAAAAGTGTGAAAATAAAACCCATCATAAACTAGAAATTAATCGTTGCAATGGCAAATCATTTTGTAAGCTACAGGGTTTTCTTTGAGACTGTTTTGCTTTATATTTTTAAAACTTTTGCTGAAAAGCAATCATATCTTTTTACTTTTATTACTTATAACTTTCACATTAATGTTTACCTCATGTATTTGGCATATCTTTGAAAAACTAATTGGTTTTTAAAGATCTCTTGATTTGGTGTCTATGCTCTGTATTCACCTTTTATATATCTTTTTAAAATGTCTATCCTACAACATGGAGTTCTCATAAATAAAATATCTAGTAAAGCATAATCATGCAAAATTAAATTTTCTCTCCTTGATATATAAAATAGAATGGATCAATGCTCTATAACTATTGAAGCAAATTCCTGTTAGTTTTACCCTATAATCTAAAATTTCCTTGTGCATAGCATGTGGTTAGGGTATGGGAAAGTAGCCAGCCAGTGCATTTATTGTCTATTAAGTGAGTTTACGTACATTTAGTAAATTTGGGAGGCCATAATTTGTTATTCTGAAAAAATTATCAAGTTAGAGATTAATGTGTATATGTAATGTCCCTCTTTTGAAATTTTAAAGCTATTTTATATATTTCTTTAATAAAATTTGACTTGTGAAATATGTTTCATGGCTTTTAAATCTATCATATTAAAATTTTATAAAAGAAAGAAGTTTCTACTTGAACATCATGCATGCATTTGTGTAAAATAATGTCCAGTAAAAAACATATTTGTGAATAAAAATAGGAATTGGGGCCAATCATACTATATAACCAAAATACATGCACATGAAAGTACACAAATAAAATCTAACACATTAAAACATCTAACACATGGGGTGTCTGGGTGGCTCAGTCTATTGAGCATCTGACTTTGATTTCAGCTAAGATCATGATCTCACAATTCATGGGTTCATTCCCCATGCTGGGCTTTGCACTGTGCATGGAACCTCCTTGGGATTCCCTCTCTCCCTCTCTCTCTGTCCCTCCACCCCCCTCCCCAAATAAATGAGTAAACTTAAAAATTACAAATAAAATAAAATATCTAACACATTTAGAAATATTATAGTTGGGATGCCTGAGTGCCTCGGTTGGTTAAGCCTCCCACTCTGGATTTCAGCTCAGGTTATGATCTCATAGGTCATGATCTCCCAGATCTCACATCAGGCTCAGTGTGGAATGTGGAGCCTGCTTGGGATTCTCTCTTTCCCTCTGTCTCTGCCCCTCCCCTACACACTCTCTCTCAAAATAAATGAATAAACATTTTAAATTAAAAAAATAATATTTCTGATAGCTTTCCCAAATTTACTGACCTGATGACAAACTTTCTGCAGAGTTGGATATTAACCTAGAATTCTTAGACTAAAAGTAAAACTTAAGAAAGTCTGTGGAACAATTTTGGGAAAATAAAACCTGCATCTTATAGCAATATCTTTTCATATCTCTGGAAAAAAAAAACCTCATGACCCTAAAATATTGTGAGGGATTAATCCATATTTAAGACCTTATTGTGTGTGGAAATTCCATTTAAAAGACGATCCATTGAGGATTCCCTCCCACCCACCCATACACAACAAATCAAAATGTGGTATTATCATTGGGTTCTACTGTGGTTGTATAAAATGATCTGTATCCTCCAATAAAAATCAGCATGGAGCTCAATGCAGGGCTCAGACTCATGAACCATGAGATCATGACCTGAACCGAAACCTAGAATGGGATGCTTAACCAACTGAGGCACCCAGGCTCCCCTCAGAAATGTTCTTAATAGGTGCACCAGGGTGGCTCAGTCGGTTAAGTGTCTCACTCTTGATTTTGGTTCAGGTCATGATCTCATAATCAGGGGGGTTCGATCCCCACATCAGTTTCTGTTGACAGCATGGAGCCTGCTTGGGATTATCTCCCTCCCTCTCACTCTGCCCCTCCTCCCACCCTTACTCCCTTCCCCATTTGCTCTCTCTCTCAAAATAAATAAATAATCTTAAAAAAAAGAAATTTTCTCAATAAATATTTATTGAAAGCCATCTAAAGGAAAATAAAAGTCAATACTAAAATTTGGAATTGAATATAGGCACAACTTATGTCTCAAATAATTGTATATTCTAATAAGAAATTTCAGTCATGGAATTGAACAAAATCAAAACAGTGGATTAATGCTTATCTAAAATAGGAACAACATATGGGAGCATAGAGGAGGGAAATTTAGAGTAAATTACAGGTTAAGTGAAGGCTTTCAGATAGCTAAAATACTTAAAATGGGTTTGAAAACAATAAGTATACATTCAATAGTTTAAAAAGGGTCATGTATCCTTTTTGAAAATAATAAAATGACATTGGAGGATGGCATTATATTCCACCCAAAACATGCCACTTTGACATAAGGACTATTTTCAGCTGAAGTCACTTGAAAAACAGCAGATGCATGAAGGGCATTCTAATCTCCCTTCTTCTTTGTGAAAACAGGAGATAAAAACTCCCATGTAAGAGATGCCTTCCCTATAGCAGAAAAAAAAAAAAAATCTTCAATGGGAACCACAGTTGAGAGAAGTCTGTACAAAAAGACCTTGTTAAAATTATTCAATGTTATCTTCCTTTGGACTCCCCACATAGCTTAGTTACTTTTCCACATTTACCTCTTTTTGTTCAATCTAGTGTAAAAAACAGTTAGCTTTTGCCACTTCTTTGAGTCTTCATTCCTTATGAAGTCTCTAGTGTCACATAAAACTTATGTTAAATGACTTTGTATACTTTTCTCCTATTAATCTGTTTTATGTCAATTAAATCCTCAGGCCAAGCTCAAGAACCAAGAGTGTAAAACTAAAAGAACAACAATAATATTAGCCTTTAAACCATTTACAAAAGATGGAAAAAAATATCATCTAAAGTTAGTTAAAAATATGTGAATGTTAACTAGGATATTTAAATTAGACATAGAAAAAAGGGATTTAGAATCCATTTATCTTGGGGCACCTGGATGGCTCAGTCTATTAAGCGTCCAACTTCAGCTCAGGTCATGATCTCACAGTTTGTGAGTTCGAGCCCCGCGTTGGGCTCTGTGCTGACAGCTCAGAGCCTGGAGCCTACTTTTGATTCTGTGTCTCCATCTCTATCTGCCCCTCTCTCACTCCCGCTGTCTCTCTCTCTCTCAAAAGTAAACATTAATTTTTTTTAATAATCCATTTATCTTGATGAGCCCTGAGAAATATGTAGAATTATTGAATCATTCTATTGCACACCTGAAACTAATAGAACAGTATGTTACTTATACTTGACTTTTAAAAAAAGGTTACAAATAAAATAAAAACAAATAGAATTTCACATTTTTTATTTCAATAATGGCATCTTACAAAAAGTCCCATAAGAAGAGTGACTCAGAACAAAATGACAATTAAATATAGCAGCCAAACACACTCAGAAACTAAAATAACATTTAAAATAAATAGAAAAATTAGAAGTTAGAGTGGATAAGGTAAAGTAGAGCATATATTGAAATTTTCTGGGCCTAAAAACAATGTTTCAATTTCATTTATTTTAAATCACCCAAGAAACAAGAATAATGAAGAATCCAGTTATCTGCCTTAGTTTATTTTATTCATTTTCTGGAAGTATGTATGCTTCTCTTGGTTTAAGAAAGAATTTTTTGAGTTCTTAAAAATTCAAAATATTGCAATTGCTTGTATATCTTAGTGAAAATTTAGACTACTAAACTCTAATACATTCATAATTTATTCTAAAACATAGAAAATTAGAGCTTTTCCATTGTTTTCCATAAACTTAGCATAAAGTTAAATTTAAAAAAATACTTTAAATTATACTTTATTTAAAAATATCTTAGATAATAAACAATTATTTTTGTGCTATCATTTAAAAAAGCAGCTCTTTTGGCATGAATTTTAATAAAAAATACTCTGGATTACAATCACAGAGAGAATGCTACATATAGGTGCATATTCTGAATTGCTCACACCTTGCCATGTAGAAAGTTTTCACAAAGAGCTACAGGTGATGATCATAGTTCATTCAGAGTTGACAAGCTTACATATTGGTTACACACTTAATAGAAAGATATATCATAAAATCTGTTCAACTTTGCTAGAATAAAGAGATGTCAGAACTATGTCAAACAGATAATTTTGAAAAACAGGGGTGCCTAGGGGGCTCAGTTGGTTAAGTGGCCAACTTCAGCTCAGGTCTTGATCTTGCAGTTTGTAGGTTTTATAGCCCAGCATCGGGCTCTGTGCTGACAACTCAGAGCCTGGATCCTGCTGCATATTCTCTGTCTCCCTCTCTCTGCCCTTACCCCACTTGTGCTCTCTGTCTCTCAAAAAGGAATGAATGTTAAATAAATAAATACATACATACATACATACATACATAAGAAAAAGAAATAGATGTACTTAAACTTGTCCAAGTAACTGCTTGTAAAAAAAAAAAAAATCAAACATATATTTGGAAGCAGTTATTTGGAAAAGTTTCTAGCATCTAGAAGAGACTCAAACATTCCTAGAGCCTCAGCGTACTAAGAAGTGGCATGTAACTAACCTTTGATTCATACTTTATGCTGGCCAGGATGTGTTTACATTGTTTTAGGAATTTGCAGGGAGTGGCTCTGTAAAGTAGGTGGGAGGAGTCTAATGGAAAGCCATAGGGTCTTCTCCATCAGGGGCATCATGAGCAATGAAGTACCAGCAAAATTTGCAACTTAGATTGGGGGTGTTCTTGTCTTATGTGGTGTTCATTTTATGGCAACTGTGTGCTAAAGTATCCTTGCTTCCTTAGTATCTCTCTGTTAATCACACACTATAATTCTGCTACCAATATAGCATAAATACCTCACCTACAAAACTCTTATGACACTTTATAAAACTTCAAAAAGAAATATTCTAATCTTCTAAGTCAATTTCCATATGAAGAATTTCAATGCAATTTGAAAAGGTAATCAAAATCATTAAAATATAATATGCACTGATTAGGCTTTAAAAACAACTGATTGATATCAGTGAAGATAAAAATTTTGAGCTGAATTTTTTAAAAAATGAACATTGTGATTGAAAATGAAATACAATTTAGTTCATACAACCCAAAATTTATTTTTTTCCTTTTAGATCATCATATTTTGGTAATGTATAATTTTCTTCCATGTAACCATTAAAATCAAGCATTGAAAATCAGCATGTATATACATTTATTTAAATCACTATATTACAAAGTATTACTCCAGAAATATAAAAAGAATACTAGACATGTTAAATTATATTTTTCCACTATACAAAATATACATTTTAACTTCTATCATTTCCTATTTTGTGTTTTACATGTATAGAAACCATAAGGAAATATTTATTTCTGAAAGTTTACACTAAAATATATTGATATAGGTGAATGCTCAGAAAAGGCTTGAGAACACTGTTATAGGTATTAGACTAGATGTTGAATTTGACTAACAGTATTTAGGTTAATTAAGACACGTTTGCCTTCTTCACACAAACATAATGGATACTTCAACAGAGGTTTAAGATAGAAGTGAAAGGCCAATCTTAGAAACAATTCTGAGATTGAACTAATACGAGGTGATATTGAAAATATAAGTATAAAGGCTTTGGCTTTGTTATGCTGTTAACTACAAAATGAAATATAAGAAATAGGTCAAATTATAGGGGATTGAATATAGGAAAATATATATGGCAGTATAAGGCCTGAGAGTAGATAAGGTCACCCAAAAATTGGATTTAGAGTATAAAAGTTGTCTCTAAAATTATACCAGATTGTATTTCACATATAGTCACAGAATTATTTATTCACCAAATTAAATCAGCAAAACCCATAAACTAATAAGAGGGAAAAATTACAGTGGCGCATTTTAGCTTTCCTGACAACATACTGTAATGCGTAAATAAAATATCTCTAGAATCAGAACTTATTTCCAAATAATTAACTTTGTTAATCAGTGAATTTGTGACCAGAATGAATTATTAAACCTCACTATGCTTCTATCATCCATTGTGTACATGGGAATATTAATAAGATTTAATAAGATTAATAAGGATAAAACTTCTAGTCTTGCACCCTTCACAACTTTTCATTTTTAAGTTTACACTGTTACTTTACATTAGAGATATATGTTCATGTAAATTAAAGTATTCATTAAATAAAGACTTTCAAATACATTGAAACAAATATTTAAAAAATTATGTATTATGGTGAACAAATGTATATGTGTGTATATATTTAAATATTATTTTTTATTGTGACAGGATAAATGTTATGCTTTAAGGGTTGTGTTTTCTGTGGAAAATCATGATCTGGAATCAATTTTTTTGGTTCTATTATGTTGTGGGATAAGTTTGCTCTTAAGGCAAACTTTTGTCGGCAAATGAATACTTCGGTTTGGTGAAAATACATTAAACATTAAATAAGACATCACAGTGGTTGCAGAAGCAACCTCAAATATACAATTCTCTATTTTCAAGTTAGAAATTATTTTAAAAATATTTCCAGAGAAGAAATACATGTATCATGATCATATGATCAAACCTGAAACCATATAGGTAATTTATATCAGTAGAAGAAAGTCCTTTAATCCTTGATTCTTTTACTGTAAGTATCATGTAAGGGCAAATATAAAGATATGAATGATGTCTATGACCCCAGAAAATACAGGCATACCCCAGAGATTTTGCAGATTTGGTTCCAGACCACCGCAATAAAGCCCATCAAAAGAATTTCTTGGTTTCTCAGTGCATAAAAGTTATGTTTGCACTATACTGTTGTCCATTAAGTGTGAAATACCATTACGTCAAAAAAATGTATATACCTTAATTAAAAATAGTTTATATCTAAAAAATCCTAATCATTATCTAAGCTTTCAGCAAGTAGTAATCACTGATCACATATCACCATAACAAATATAATGATAATGAAAAAGTTTAAAATATCCTAAGAATTACCAAAATGTGACACAGAGACACAAAATGAGCAAATGCTGTTGGAAAATGATATCAATACACTTACTTGATACAGGATTGATGAAAAACTTCAATATGTAAAAAACACAGTATCTGCCAAGTACAATAAAGTCAAGCGCAATAAAACGAGCAGTGCCTATAGAAATTTTCAAGTGACCTCTGTCTTCATCCTGAACTACATTTTAAATCACTGCTTAAAGTTATGAGTTGTTTTTACAGACACACAATCTTTTGTAAGATTATAAATAAGTAATGAAAATTATGGTCCAAGTAGCACATACTATCTCTTCCTTATTAATAATTCTCTATTGTATACAGCCACATTGCCATATTTCCCTATACACTTCTTTATAAAAGTGTATTATAGCTAAAGGTATATATTCTTATATGATTATTTGCCTTACCTATATTTTTTCAATAACTGAATTATCCAGGAAAGCAATAATATATCTATTTGGCTCTGTGCTTTATTATTCTAACACCTGACACATAGAATGCCCTGCATTTTGTTAAATTTATAAGATCACATATATGAGAGGAAAAATCTAGAAGATAGTACGTTCTCAATACTTATGATTACAGATTTTTTCCCTTTGTTATAGCTAAGGGCAGCAAGTTGTTTAGTTATATATACTTTTGAATACTTTAGGTGTACTTAAGAAAAATCATCTCATGAAAATATCAGTTGGTCTATTGACTACCTGCCAAATATCCTGTTGTTCTTGTCATGATTAGTTACCATATTGTTTTGGTTTCCTGAATTATATTAAATTTAAATTCTATATACACACAGAAAGTTATATACAGAAAAAGGACAAAAGTTTGGAAGACACAGAATATATTGACTAAAATTTCACCTATAAAATATATGACATTAATGTTCAACTAGAACTACTAGAAGATATACGTGAAGGTGGGGAGTGTACATGCATATACATATATATGTACATAAATACATATGTACATATACATGTATATATATGATTTACCATTATATTTTTACCATTATATTTTTATTTTTATTGTTATTTTTTAGTGTTTATTTATTTTTGACAGAGAGAGAGAGACAGAGCCTGAGCAGGGGAGGGGCAGAGAGAGAGGGAGACACAGATTGCAAAGCAGGCTCCAGGCTCTGAGCTGTCAGCACAAACCCGATGCGGGGCTCGAACTCACAGACTGTGAGATCATGAGCCAAAGTCGGAAACTCAACCGAATGAGCCACCCAGGCGTCCCTGATTTACCATTATATTTTTAAAGTCCGCTGTTATAAAATAACTTTTTTTAGTTGAACAGGAAAATTATAAAGAATGTGAGTCATTAGGGTTGGATAAATACTTTACATAATTCATCTATATATTTTTAAATAAGTAATTGGTTGTAAATAAAAATTAACATGGAATGAATGTTAAAAGCCTTATTTTCTTTATTTTTATCATTTAATATAATTTTTAAATGTTCAGAGAGTACGTATAAGAAAATAAATTATCTAAAGCAATAATTTTAATACATATATAAAAAATATCCAGAAAAATGACAAAGGTTTATTCAGAGAGATAGGAGTTCTCTTCCACTTACATATTGTTGCCAACATCTTAAAAGCTACAGAAGAAATATCTAAAATAGCTATGACTAAGTAAACTAAGCAACTCTTTCCTTTTGAAAGAGAACAACTACTATGTCTCAGCTGATCACCAATGCATGTTAATTAGTCATTTTACCAGTTTTATAGTTTGGTTCATACATTATTATAATAAATGGTATATGTCATTTTGTATTAAATTTTTGAAACTTATGGTTCTGTTTGCTTATTTCATCCAAGTAATTTATATTATCCTTGAGTAACATTAAATTTACCTTGCAGAATTGTTTTACCCCATGTGGTTTAAGGGCTATTGGCCCCAGAATCAATAGTGTCTTGCTGAGGCAGTAATGTATTCTGTGCATCCAATCTTATTCTTTCCACTTGAAAAGACTTTGTTATTTATCACAGGAAGAAAGAAAAAGACTGGCTTTTTGTTTTGTTTTGTTTTTCACTTGACAAGGCAAACAAAGGTGGAGCATATTTGAAGAAAGTTGCTTCCTGAGAAGAAAGCTGGCCTTGAGGAGAAGCTGGCCCTTTAGAGTCAGATGATGACTTTCAGTGAACTGGCTGAATCTAAAGACACCACGAAAATTGTGTGACATTGCTTTTTCAAAAGCTTTTAAGCTTCACTTTGGCTACAAACTGCAGGCTTAATGTAACTGTTCTCTCTCCCAGCTAGTGGGGACAAAGGCAATAATACTAGTACTTTAGGGCATAGTGCAAATCACTCTTACAGAATCTAAATGTAGAAAAACGACAATGGACACAACTTACTATTCTCCGTTGTAATTTAAAAAAAAAAAAGGGAAAAAGAAAAAAATGCAAAAAGCAAAGTTTCTTTTTAACCTCAAATTAACAATGAAATGAGTGTTTTTTTTCAAGTCTATGCACATTTAGATCCTATCGGGCAATTTTTGCTGTGCTATTATTATTCCTTCAGAAACATGTGCTGATAAAGCTAGCTTTTGTCATAAAAGTGAGTTTTACCTACTGAGATTGTTTAATGATATTATTTACTGAATAGACCGCTTTATCCTAAAAAAGCGAATGGTCACTGAATTCAGTCACGGCTCTAGTTTATCCTCCACGATGTTGGTGAGCATTCTGACGTGAGCATGTATCCAACCCACATCTGGAGGGAAATCGCTTAAAGGCACATCAGTGCCTGTTTTTCTTTCCCTCTGCCATATACACATACATAGTTGGTAATTCATGACAGTGAGAGTTTGCAATCTGTGAACAAAATTTTATGTCTTCTTTCTATAATCTTGAGCTGAAAAGAGCCTGTTTGCAAAAGTGACTGGTGTTCTTCTCTTTGTTCTGGCTACTACTCAGAAAGCTCTGCTTTCACGCAAAAAGCTGCCCTAACTTGCATGCGAAATGTGCCATCCTGCAACTCTAAATATTTCTATTTATCAGGGAAGGAATGAGAAATTTCTCTGAGATTTAGAATAACACCCAAATCTATAACATGGCACTTTAGATTAAAAAAAAATTATTTTAAATTTTATAGGAGATAGGAAAGCTTGGAGAATCATTTGGAAAATCTAAATATTTACTTTGCCTGTTCAAGAAATAGGCAGATTTTATTTCATATAATATATCAGTGTTGTCTCTCTTTTATAATAATGGGAGTAGAGAGCATGAGATTCAATGCTGATATGATTAATATTTGGAAGTTCTGGCTTTTCTTGCAGCTGGCAAGAAGAAAAGAAAGGCAAAGAAAAGGAAAAGGAAAGATAAGTAAAGAAAAGAAAGGAAAAGGAAAGAAAGGAAAGGAAAGGAAAGAAAGGGAAGGAAGGAAGGAAGGAAGGAAGGAAGGAAGGAAGGAAGAGAGAGGAGGAGAGAAGGAGGGAAGAAGGAAGAAAATCAAAGAAAAAAGAATTATGTAGATAGAAGAATGTAAAATAAATATCAAAATTAAGTTTGAAATTACAGGGAAGAATAAGACAACTTATCTACTATCTTTGTGAGAATTTTATCTTTGCCCCTGATGGGAGAATGATTTCTAAACATTACAAGTGTTCAAAATCTGTTGTAAGAATGAGTGCCTGAATCTCTTAGTGTCTTGCACAAAATTTCACATGTCTTTCATATTACACATTCAAGGGACAATTTAAGGAACATAAATTCAAGCCCATTAGAAAGGAAGAGGAAAGTAATATTTTGTATCTTCTACATGCCAGGCGCTGTGATGGTAATTTTACACAACCATTTCATTCAGTGTTTCAATACTATAGTCAATATTTCCAAGAAGCCTCTTACCATGCTAGTCCTTCTGTGGCCTTACCTGTCACTACTCTGACTAATATACATCCCTAGTATCAGAACACTAGTAAGTAGGCTGTTTATAATCCATATTTCCTATCTGAAACAATGTTGTTTCTTACTCCTCAGGTTTAGTGAATAAATGTTCAATTGTTACTAACATAAAGCCAGTAGGTATTTTTTTTTGCTAAAAAGCAAATAATTAAATAAGCAAAGAGATAGGAAATAAAACCATTCTCACAAGCTAAATAACACCAACCATACCATTATTGTATTTGACACTTGAAAAATAGAAAAAAATAATACATGATATTTTTTTTCTAATTCTACCAACATTATATTGGCATCAATGGTTGGCTCACTAACATGGAAGACAGTACACTGGGATGCAAAAAACAGAGGTTGAAATATGTTAAAAGATTCATTCATCTCTACTTCTATTTCTGGTTTCAGTACCTTTAACAGTAAAGAGAATAATACAGATAATAGACATATGTAAATTTATATATAAATATATGTATAAAATATAATGTAAAATATAAAGAGGTAGTCTTTTTTACATAAAGAATAAAGATTTTAAAATATAAAGGTGTAGTCTTCTTTTTCCCTGAAAGAAATGGAATAGATATCTATTTTTTCTTTCCATTTCCTTCAGGGAAGCCAATTTGTTGAACACACATTTGTTCACCATGTTCTTACGTCTAACTAAATCAAAGATTATTAATTGCCTGCATACTGTTTGTATATTCTGTGCTTCTCCTATATTTAAATCTTTTATGTTAAAATTTGGATAACTATAAATATATGAGATCTTCCAAGTTATATTATCTCCTATAAGTTAGAATTTCTTATTTCTTTATTCTTCAAACTGTAAATCATTATTTATATTCACTTGGTCTTAAATTATTTTAAAAAGCCAATCACTGAAATCTGAATATTTTCTAATTGGTGAAGTAAATATTACTTGCATTTTAATAATTTGAATTACATTCTTTTGGGGGGATTATAAATAGATACCAATAATTTACTTGAGGACTCTATTATTCCCTGGAAATGTTTTGTTTTAATCTACTTGGTCGTTACGGCCATTTTGAAAATATGTAGGACTGTTGAAATATAATTTAAAAATTTTTTTTCATAATTTATTTATTTTTGAGACAGAGAGAGAGAGACAGAGACAGAGCATGAGTCATGGAGAGAGAGAGAGAAAAAGACACAGATTCCAAAGCAGGCTCCAGGCTCCAAGCTGTCAGCACAGAACCTGATGCAGGGCTCAAACTCATAAACTGTGAGATCATGACCAGAGCCAAAGTCAGACACTTAACCAACTAAGCCACCCAGGCACCCCAAAATATAATTTTTCTTAAAGTATATATTCAACAGCAACAGTGTATTAACTGATCAAATTGACTAGTTTCTTCTCACATAATTAAAAAAATTTTGTATGTGTGTTTTGATTAGATATTGAAAAACTATGGATCTTTTTAAGAAAAATGTTATTCTTTACTATCAACCACAAAAAGTTGGATCCAGCTTTATATAATCTTAACTATAGATTTATTATCAGCCAAATTCCATTAATGGTGTGCAAATCCAAACATAAATGCATTTATTAACTAAGTGGCACAATCAGGTCTGTCTCCAGGAACACCTCCAGTTTTTCCTAAAGTATTTATTTTTACATTCTATGAAAAATACATGTCATATTATGTTCTTGATAATCGTGAAATGGGGGTTTGTTGCACGGGCTTTATGTCACACCACACTTTTTGCAAGATATACACCATATTTTGTGCTTGATTCCTGGCTCTATCCTGTGACCCTCTGAGTCAAGGTGTAATTCTCACCTAGTTGTGCTTTATTTATTTATTTTTTGGCAGGTATTAAAAAAAAATTTTTTATGTTTACAGGGGCTAAGGTTAATCTTCCTACATCCACGACATGAAATAGAAGAGAATTACGTGCGCTAAGGCCAAGTGTTAAAAATCATAACTGAGAAATCCATACTGAGAAATGCTAAACTTGCCACACCTTGTATTAATTTTTATTGTTACTAAATCCAAGGGGTAAGCACTGCAGGAGATGTTAAATTCCATAGAATCAGGAATTCAAACAGTTTTCTCTTTAGAAGATCTTTTGAAATTCATGATGCCTTAGAAAGATTCATCTTTAACTCTCTTTCCGGGTCCTAAAACAGTAATTTGCCAATCAAATTAAAGAATAATCTCCTTGCTGTCACTCCATTCTGTCTTTAAATTTCATCTCTCTGATTACTTTCCCTCTATTTAATATTCTCACTGAACTAGTACTCTGGTCTTGAATGTTTCATGGATGAGAAATATCTTTAAGGGATCAGATATATCATTTCCCAAGACATACTCTAGAAATATATTAATTTTCTGTTGCCATGTAACAAATTACCACAACCTTAATGACTTAAAGCACATTTCCTATAGTTCAGAAATATGGCATAGCGAGCTTCAGATTCTGTGGTCAGAATCTCACTGGGTTGCAATCTAGTCATTGGCCCTGGATGCAGTTCACAACAGGTCTTCCACGTTTACTCATAGCTGACAGTTAATTTCTCTGTGGTTGTGACTTGGGTACTAGTGTTCTTGCTAGTTGCTGACCAATGGCTGTTCTCTCTTCAAAAGTTTACCCACATTCCTTTCCATACGCCCCTTCCTTTTCAGCCCAGCAACTGCAAGTCAAATCCTCTTATGTTTCAAATCTCTGAATTCTTTTCTGCTGCCAACCTGAGAAAACTCTGCTTTGAAAGGGCTCATATAATCAGGTTCACAGTGTAATTTCTCACTGGTCATATACTTTACCATAATCCAGGAACTGATGTCTCATCATATTCACAGGTTACACACACACACACACACACACACACACACACACACAAAGGGAGGGATTTACACAAGGGTGAAGGTCATTGGGGATCATCTTAGGATTCTGTCTTCCACAAGTGGTGAAGTGAAGGACATAGAAGTCGACGTTACTATATACCCTTAGTGTCTATATTTGAGAGTGATCTCTAACTTCTATGATGCTTTCAAACATTTGTACTCAAATCATTCATATTACAATGGTTTGAACCATAAATCTCTTTTAATTTTAAATCACAAATTTAACATTTAGCATCTCTTAAACAGACAAAACAAAGAAAGCATGTATCACCATTCTAATGGCTATAAATCTTACTACTTATTATTATATATATACTGAATCTAGTTTAAAAACCTAATATTATGGATCAAATATTTTTCTGCAACACATTTATTTTAGTATTTAATGCTATTTTGTATATCTTCCCCAGATTGCCCGTTCTAAAAAAGAAACAGTACCATCACAAATAATTCTAAGTTTAGAGTTCTGGAAAATCAATAAATTGATTCATAATCAGCGCAGGTGGCACATTTCACCAAAAAACCTGACTTAACAACAAGTGGTATAACACTTGACTGGGTCTCTTTTAGTGGGGAGGTACTGTTTGCCATGATAAAGACCTTCAAATAATACTCCAAGGAACTGAACAATTTAATTAGTTTAATTTCTCACCATGTTCTAGATATTTTCCAGATACAATGCTTGCTTTTCACATTTTTTTAAATTTATTTCTTCACTATATAATCCAATTTTGGAACCTCCATAAAGAATTTGTCTTGTTGGTAAATCAGAAAACTTTGAAAAGTTTTTTTCACTATATTCAAATTTTCTCTGTCATCTTCCATTCAAACTACCGAATTATGTTTTGCCCAATAAAAACCTTAATTCCACTATTCTACACCCTTGGAGAGTATTGTCTTTGACAGTTTTTTTTTTTTTTTTACTTTATTTTAAATTCTGATCTTGCACTTTATATTATGTTGTGTTACTTTGCAATTTAGTCACTGTCTTCTGTTTTAAACTCAATTTATTTTTACCTATTTTCCCCTGTGCTTTTTAGAGGGCATAGAGACCCACAGTAAATATTTACTAATATTTTTCTATCTGGTCAAAACAAGGAATTTTCCTAGAGATGAATGCTTTTATGCATACTGAATGCAATACTTCACTTCCCATGTGGTACAATTTAGTTTTAGAAGTGCACCATTTATTTTGGCTTCATTTTCTCATGTTTGAGTATCTATCTGTCCAAGCATTCATTGAGAAAAAAATACAGAGTGAATGGAAGGTCTTTACTGCTGTCACTGTTCTTCACTTGTGTACTTTCAGCTTCCCACCTCAGCTCTAGATCTGAAGCGCACTTTGAAAATAAATAAATAACCTATCTTGAGAAAAATTTTCCTGGTGTTGGTCTATTCCATTGAGTTGTAATCTTCTGCTGGTATGGCTATAATGTTTTTTTGACATTTTGAGAGTACGATATAATTAACATTTTCATACAACAAAGAATACTTTTCCAACGTGTGCGGAGTTTTGTAATCTTCTACACTTTGCCCTTACACTGATTTTCCTAACTGGTTATGCTTTCCATGTTTTTCCAAACCATATGTCTCGATTTCATGCCGGGTCATCATATAGCAAGACAATAAATGGAAAAGTTGAATAGAACATGACACAATAAAGTAGCATGGTTCATGTTGGGATGAGCACTGGGTGTTGTATGGAAACCAAGTTGACAATAAATTTCATTAAAAAAATAAAAAATAAAAAAGTATTATGGTTCATTTTGGGATGAGCACTGGGTGTTGTATGGAAACCAACTTGACAATAAATTTCATAAAAAAAATAAAAAATAAAAAAAAAGTAACATGCTTCATTCTAAAATAGTTGTCATGCAGCTGGGTGCTATGTTAGCTTGCCAGGGCTGCCATAACAAAATACCACAGATTGTGTAACTGAAACATTATTAATTTTTTTTTCTCATAGTTCTGCAGGCTAAAAGTTCAAAATCAAGGTGTTGGCAGTTCTCATTTTTATGAGGCTTCTTACTTTGACTTGCAAATACCCATGGTTTTAATGTGTCCGCACATGGTTTTTCCTCTATGTTTGTGTGCATTCTTGGTGCCTACCTGTGTCTAAATTTTCTCTTCTTACAAGGACACCAGTCACACTGGGTAAGAGCTTACCCTAACAGCCTCATTTAAGTTAATCATCTTGTCGAAGGCCCTATCTCCCAATATGGTTATATTTTGAAATGCTGGATGTTGGGATTTCAAGATACGAACTATTTTTTTTTTTGGGGGGGGGGCAATTCAGTCCATAGCACTTGGGTAATACTTTATTTCTGTTTTATTTTATTTTTTAATTTAGAGATACTGTACATGTTTAAATAAATAACAAAGACAAAAAAATTGAGATATATTATCTTTAACAACGTAGCAATTATTGTAAATTTTCTCTAGACATTGGCCGTTGGTCCACCTTAGCCTTTAAAATATGAGAGTGGTATCTACATTAGAAATTCAACAGTGGTTTTAGAAGTGCTATGTGAGGGGCGCCTGGGTGGCACAGTCGGTTAAGCGTCCGACTTCAGCCAGGTCACGATCTCGCGGTCTGTGAGTTCGAGCCCCGCATCAGACTCTGGGCTGACGGCTCGGAGCCTGGAGCCTGTTTCCGATTCTGTGTCTCCCTCTCTCTCTGCCCCCCCCCCCCCCCCGTTCATGCTCTGTCTCTCTCTGTCCCAAAAATAAATAAAAAACGTTGAAAAAAAAATTAAAAAAAAAAAAAAAAAAAAGAAGTGCTATGTGAGACAGTACTGCCAGATATTGAGTTCAATGAGAAATCTTATTCATAAGATATTTAAAATTTATGTATTTTTGAGAGAGAGAGAGACAGAGAGAGAGAGAAAGAACATGAGTGGGGAAGGAGCAGAGAAAGAGGAAGACACGGAATCCAAAGCAGGCTTCAGGCTCTGAGCTGTCAGCACAGAGCCTGACTCAGAGCTCAAACCCATGAGTCCTGAGATCATGACCTGAACTGAAGTTGGACACTTAACCCACTGAGTTACCCAGGTGCCCCTTTTAAGGCACTTTTTTATTTTTTTTTATTTTTTTAATGTTTATTTTTGAGAGAGAGAGAGAGAGAGAGAGAGCACGAGCACGAGTGGAGGAGCAGAGAAAGCAGGAGACACAGAATCCAAAGCAGGCTCCAGGCTTTGAGCTGTCAGCCACAGAAATGTGGGGCTCAAATCCACGAACCGCGAGATCATGATCTGGGCCAAAGTTGGGCACTTAATCGATTGAGCCACCCAGGTGACCCTTTTAAGGTATTTTAAATTGGAATTTAATCCTATTTCCTACTCACTCTGGGTATCTATTTATCTCCGCTCAAAATTTTTACACTATGGATGTGTCAGAATTCTCTCCTTGACAGAGTAGTAGCTTTATTGGCTTATGCAAGTAATCTAATTGAAGATATATTATCAGTTTCCTGTAGGGTTTCAAACCATACACAGTTGAGACAGTCTTCCCAGCATAGCATAGCACATTCTTTAGAACCAGGATTTCTGGGCTTGAATCCCTGGTCCACCACTTACAGTGCTTTCTGTTTTGTAACAGGGTGACAACAGTAGTACTTATAGAAATTTTATAATGATTAAGAGTCAATATACAGAACACATATAATCGTGTTTGACAATAAAAATCTACATGAGAATTTTAAAAATAAATGTTGAACGCGTAGTTTTCCCACTATGATCTACAAAGGTATTAGGCTGTGCATATTCAAAAATATTTCTACAATTGCTGACAGCATTATCCTCTCCCTGTATATTAATATGTATTCCTAATTTTCCTTGCTTTCTTCATTCACAATTCCCCTAGGCCCCTAATCATCAGGTGAATTTTGGATTCTGATGAGTTTTATCTCAAATTCATAAATTGTGTAACTCCTCTTGTCTCCTGCTTTCTAACTTCCCCTCTGTTAAATTCCATCTAAATTCAGTCATCTACATCAGAGCCAGATGAAAACATTTAGAGGCATGAACTAAAGATTTTATGGTGCTTCTCATATATAATTCAAACCAATGCATAACTAATCATAAAAAAGGGAAAGTCACCAAAATTCTACTTTAATAATATTATGAAATAAAATATTAGTTTTATCATAACTACACCCTGGCTTTTATGGTTCCTTAAATTAATGCTTAGGAAGCTTATTTGGTAATTTAGTCATGACTTATCTCTTTTATGGGTCTCTTTCTTTCCCATTTCTCCACACCTTATGCATTCTTTGTCTCCATAAAGTCAGAATGTCCTTGAATATATTCTGAGTTGTTTTCTCCCCTCATTTATTCAATCCATGGATAGATGGAATGATTTGTCTGATGAGCAAATATTTTGAAGTCGAAATGCATAGCTCAGCTCCACCTGTTTTCTCTGCACTTCGTCTGGGGATTAAGTCCTCCTTAGCATTTAATAATAACTTAATCTATATGAATTTCAGAAGTAGATATACTTCCCATTCCACATGGGAGTAGATACAGATTCCAGTGCTGTCTGTGACTAGATGATTAGCCTGGGAAACATAAGGACCTCCAATTAAGTAACAGCATCTAATGTAGTATGCCAGGATTACAGGTGATATTTTGATTTCTATTTTTGTTCTGTATTTCATCAACCAATTTTTAAAAGATGAAAGCATGAAAGAAGAATGTGTTTATTAGGGGTCCTTTTTATGATCCTCAGAATTTTTTTTATTTCATTTTGCTTTTCATTTTCTATTTCCTTTTAAAATCTTGTGCTCTTTTTAACATCATTTTTGACGTATTATTATACATCTAGAGCTGTACTCATTTCTGGGATAGAATAGTAAACAATATAAGATCTTTTACCTAAAAGAAATTTATTTTAAGAGATACAAATATTTTTAAGAAACAGTTGTTACTTAGCTCCTATATAAGGGGTATTTACAAAGCACAAAAATTAGGGCAGATAGCAACCAAAGCTAAGTAGTAAGTAAATATAGTTTTGGGGAAATATGGAGGGACATATTTATTCCAAATATTTCTTAATGTGCAATTGATGGTTTACAACTATGTCCAGAAAAAAAAATGTGACTTGAGCCACAGTGAATAATGCAGCGTCAATGCTATGTAAAAAAGGAAAGAATACAAGTTTAATGCATAACCGTGGAAACTGGCAGGAGTTATTTAAATGATTACAAGATTTGAACTACCCTGGTTGTAAGGTAGTGCATCTAAAATATACAAAAGTTAGTGTCTTTTTCCTGTACCTTTGGGTAGAGCAACTGTCCTTAAATTATGTGGCTTCTCTTTAAAACAGAAAATCATCTGTCCTGGTTATTCCATAGCAATAAATCAACAAAAATTTGTGTTCCCATTCAGATGCCCTCTTTCTGAAGAAATCTAAGTGATGGTACCAATACTTCAAGCTAGAAGCAAAGAATCGAGTTTCTTGGAATGCTTATGTGACCTGGACTTGATTTTCCTATTATAGTTGTGTAGACAGTTGTAGGGAAAAAACCTTTCTACATAATATATGCCCACCACATCACATGTCCTGAGTTCGGAATTATGAGTTGTTAGTTGATGTCACTAAACAGTCACTGAGTAAGATTTTTTTTTTTTCACATGAATGTCTGAGTGTCAGAGTTCAGTACAGAAAGTACTTCTAAAGCCATGAATGTTTTTAGCAACATCTAACCGTATAAAAGAAATGAAATTTCATATTTTATGCCATTCACAAAAATCAATTCAAGACAGATAACTAATTTCATAGTGAATGCCATGTTTTAAGAAACCTAAAAAAGTACTATACTATTGTTATGATATTGCAGAATGAAAATATTAGGGCAAAGAAAGACAAAATTTATACTAAAACTACATAAAATTAAGAATTTCTTTTCAAAATATAACTTGAAGGTATTGAAACGACAAACCAGAACTAGAAGACATCTACAATATTTGTACAAGGCAAATGATTGCTACGCAATATATAAAACTCCTAAGAATCAATAAAAGACAGCAACACATTAGGAAAATGAGCAAAAATGCATTAGCAGGCATTACACAGAAGAAGAAACACAAATGATCAATAATGTATGGAAAATTGTTCAACCTTATTTGTAATTAGAGACTGCAAGTTAAAGACAAACATAATGAGGTAACATTTCACTCCCAGCAAATTGACAGAAAAATATAAAGTCTGTGATAGAAAGGTTCATCATAATGCTCTAGGAATGAAAATTGTTATAAGCACTTTAGAAAATACTTTTGCACTAACTACTGAATTTGAAGATATGTGTACTAGTTGACCTATTCCCCAGAACATACCTGTGTAATGCTCTTTTCCATGTGCTTCAGGATGAACGTTCAAGAGTACTCAAAGCATCATTTCCTGTAATAAGAAATAAAGAATCATAACCCCTTTATCATTCAATAGTGTAATGTATAAATGCATTGTAGTATACTCACATATATTAAAAAGTGGATTACTTTACAGATGTAAATGCAGTGAATTAAATCTTAATGTTGCTATTGATTTTATATTGATAGTAATGTTGATTCCATAATCATAGTGTTAAAAAAAGCCACATATTTATATCCCCTAAGATGCTACTTAGAGTTCAAGAATAGACACAAATAAATAGAAAACTATAAAAATTGGCAACATATAACAGTAATTTCAGGTTATTGAGTTCTTGAGAGTGAGGGAAATATGAAATTGAAAGGCACACAGTAACAGTCAAGGTACTGGTAACATTCAGAAATTGCATGGTGGATACTCAGATGTTATTTGGTTATTATTCCTAAAACTGTATATAAAATCAAAATATATTTTGTATGTAAGATTTTAATTAGAACAAATATAAGGATATATACAATATAGTTTTATACATCAACTTACTGAAGTAATGTGGAATTTTATAACATTTTTACCATTGTATATCACGTTAAATATTATAGTGAATCATATATAGTTATTCTTAAGAGATTTATGTTAACTATTAATAATTTTTAAATATAGTAGATGAATTATTCTGAGGACCAAATACATCTATGATATGTGTGTTATAAATTAATTATACACTTTATTTCTCTCTAGCTTCTAGAAAAAATTTCTAGTGGCTTTCAGAGATGGAAAAATGCTGAGATTATTTGGTTTATATTTGATGAAAGAAAACAAGTTAGTGATATGGAATCTCAACTATGGCTTACTGAAAATAAAGTTGTTTCCTATACAGCCTTGACATCAAGTTGTAAAATAAACTTTTTGGTTTTTGAAAGGTAATGACATAATGATGTATAATTAAGGCTAATAGGAAATATTACTGATCAAAATATGCCATAAATATTTATAATTGGATTTTTCAACTTTATTTTACCAAGACATATTAAATCACAAAACCTATTCTATTTAGAGGTTTGTGTGTGTGTGGTGTGTGTGTGTTTTGGAAGTTATATTTGTCATATCAGTTGACATCACAATACCAGTATTTTTCAAGGCTGCTATTATCTTGGGCATCATACACATAAGATACGGTCTGAAAAACTTAGATGCAGCTATGTGTACAAATGTAAAAATTAAGCATATATGCACATTAATATAAATCAAGACAAAGGAGTAGTTATAATTTAGATGGAGTTCTGAGTAGTATCATGTTCATTGTCTAATTTTAATTGAATAAATTTGCATTGAATAAACTTAAAAAAGAAAACCTGTTCGACAGATATGGTGCAGGGAGAGTTAATAAAGTTTAGAGGGTGACATAGGGCTTGGATTGGAATCTAGATAGGACTCACTACAAACCTGAGTGAAACAGCTCTAAGAAAAATTTTTCATAATCTTAAAAATCTACAAGCCTCACAAAACCAGTAACTATACAACTATTTTCATGAAGTTTCACAATCACTAGATACATTTAGTTGAAAGTTACCATAGTTTTGAAAAATAAATGTAGAAGAGAAGAAAGAGAATAAAACTATACTAATAAAGGGACACAAGATAAATTAAGAAGTGAAAATGAATAAAGGGCGCCTGGATGGCCCAGTCTGTTAAGCGTCTGACTTAGGCTCAGGTCATGATCTCCCGGCTCATGAGTTTGAGCCCTGTGTAGGGCTCTGTGCTAACAGCTCAGAGCCTGGAGCCTACTTCAGATTCAGTGTCTCCATCACCATCTGTCCCTCCCGCCACTCACGCTGTCTCTGTCTCTCTCTGTCTGTCTCTCTCTCAAAAATAAATACATATTTAAAAAAAATTTTTAAAAGAAGTGAAAATGAATGAATGACAATAAGAGACAATGTCAAAACACTACAAGGGAAGAGGGAATAAGACAAAAGAATTCCATTTTGGGATTTAAATGTGTTTTAAATCAATACATTATTCATATCTGAATATATTTTAGCTCATGGCTAGAGTGGAATGTCATAGATAGGTTCCTGAGAAAGTTATCCTTAAAGGTTGATTTTTTTTATGTTTGGGCCAACACAAATATTTTTAAACTCAAATAATCAACTGTAGATTTTCTTTCTTTTTTTTTTTTTAGTCCTCTGATTAGCTGATTTTATTTATTTATTTATTTATTTATTTATTCATTTATTTATTTATTTTTAATATATGAAATTTATTGTCAAATTGTTTTCCATACAACACCCAGAATCAACTATACATTAAGAGCTAGAAAACTAAAATATTATTGAAAATATAAGAATAATTTTAATGAGGTAAGACAAAAGTCCAACAGAAAGGGCATATATAGAATGGGTCATCAGTTAAAATTCTAGTCAGGACTTAATGTATCTGGGACAAGTCATTTAACTGATACATTTCAGGTGTTTTATCTTAAAGTGGTTAATGAATTTGGAGGGGGCTCCTGGGGGGCTCAGTCAGTTAAGTGTTTGACTCTTGGTTTCAGCTCAGGTCATAATCTCACGGTTCATGGGTGCAAGCCTCACATGGGGCTATGTGCTGACAGTGCAGAACCTACTTGGGATTCTCTCTCCCTCTCTGCCCTCTCTTCCTGCTCACAATCTCTCTCTCTCTCTCTCTCTCAAAAATAAACATTAAAAAATAAAATAAAATAAAGTTAAAATAAAATAAAATAATTTGGAGGTTTAAAAATTATAAACAAAGATTATATTCATAACCTACATAGCATGCTGTATCAGAGTAGGTTTTCCTTAAATGTCTGTTTCTCAATTACTTTTCCATCTGTATTTTCAAAATAGAGACATAAAACAAGTTTCATCCAACACATATATATACTGAAATCAAGAACTCAAATATCAGGAAAGATTACTTAGGCACTGTTATATGAAAAAGAAACTAATCTCTAATCTAGCGTATGCAGAGTTTAAGATAAGTAGATATTGAAGATAATACAGTGGAAACTCAGGGTTCTCACAAATTTTTCTACAAAATGAATTGGCTCATTTTAAAACCAAAGCATTTTTTTACAACTAAATCATTTTTATAGATATTATCAAATTCAGAAATATATTTTCCTTCAAAGCAAAATGAAATAATTAAGTTTCTTTATAAATATTATCATGAATTATAAGAATTATTTTGTGAAATACTCATTTAAACTAAAAGTCTTTAAAATTCTATTGCAGTTTGAAGTAATAAACACAAGAAAGCTATATATTTTATTCTACTTTCAAGAGCAGAGGAAGAAGAGAGAACCATCAACTTTCTCTATTTCAACAAAGTTATTGTGCAAGGATTCATACTTTTCAGAAGTCAATAGTTGTCAATTTAAAATTTATGAACACTATAATAGATTATCAGGCAAGGCACATAGTTTATAATTTCCATAAATCAAATTTGAATGCTCCTATTTACAGAAAATATAATTCTCTGAATTTTAAGTTTATAAAAATATCTTGATAAAATCATAGTTTCAAGGGCAATTTTGCAATAATAAAAATGGAATAATATTGCATATTTTTTAACATGCCTCCATACTGAATAAGATATTAGATTGGAGAATGCATAATATTCTCAATTTCACACTCTATCAAATTTACCTTTTTGAAGGTTATATAACTTCAAGGCATATCCCTCTTCAGCTTCCAGCAAGGGAATACTTTACTTATCTTAACTTTCATTGTATCCCCTAGAGACAGTCTCAAGGCTAAACCATGGGGCTCATTATTTAGCACTAAATAAAGCATTAAAAAAAGGGGGGAGGCTCAATTCCTAAATTATGGAAAACAAAATGGTCAAAAAATAACTATTTTTTAAAAATTTTTAATGTTTATTCATTTTTTGAGAGACAGAGAGAGACAGAGCTGAGAAACGGGGGGGGGGGGGGGGGTGCGGGGGGTGCAGAGAGAGAAGGAGACACAGAATCCCAAGCAGGCTCCAGGCTCTGAATCTACAGCACAGAGCCTGACTCAGGGCTCGAAGTCACAAACTGTGAGATCATGACCTGAGCCGAAGTCAAATGTTTAACCGACTGAGCCACCCAGGTGCCCCCAAAAATAACTTTTTAGAAAAGGAATATAAAATATTTTATGTTTGCCTCTACGTCTGGAATCATTAAGAAAAACAGACACGTCCAAACTAGCTTTATATAGGGAAGTTTATTATAAGGAAAATGATACTTTTTTTTTTTTTTTTTTTTTTAAGAAACTTAAATACCATAGCAAGGTCTAACAACCAAAAACACCTGAAAACTACCAGGAAAAATATGTTCCATTTTCTAATCACTAGTCTCCATTTCCTTTGGAATATTTGTTTATTTATCTTTCCCATTTTTGCAATCCAGCTTTTTCTATTTACCTTCTTGATCATTAGGGCCCCAAAATCCTTCAACATGGAAACTCTAGATCCAATATTCTTCATGTTCCAACTCCTAATTTTTGTGAGATGGCACCTGTTTGGTTGTATTAGGTCACATACTCATCCCTGAGACTTCATGTGTGGCTAGGAGGGTGGTGTTGGAGGGGAGTTGCAGATGACCTGATTTTATACAAATAAGTATTGCAAAAGCCAAGTGTCTCAGAGGGAGGCATGGTCTGAGTTATGGAAGATGGAAAGTCCTCAGGAAAGCGGACATTTGGTAAGACACTCGAAGGGCTGTATGGGTATAAACACTGACAAAAACTGTTGAATATATTAAAGTAACTTGGCTTCTTGAGGCTTCTTAGAAAACAATTTATATTGCTTATTTCCTAATGATTCTGTTATCATTTTTCCACCTGTTAGTCGTGTATTCATTTTGTTGAAAAGGAAACTGTTGTATAAAATTTCATTGTCTTGTGCAAAATGCCATAAAACCTAAGATTAGAGTGATAGCAGGATCATTGGGATAGAAACAGAGGAATAAAAATCATAAGGAAACTGGAAACATCACTTTCATTTATTTTGCTATCTTGCTAAAATTAACTAAAAACAAAACAAAACAAAATAAAATGGTTAACTGCCTTTTTTTGCATTTAAAATTTTTTTTCTTTATATTCTACTTTAGGTAATTTGTTGTTGTTATACACTAGTATTTCCTTCTGATACCAGACAAAAGAAAAAATTAGTACTATAAATGAAAAATTCGATGCGGCATTTGAATAAGAAAGTGTTATCAGAAAGCAGATATTGAAATGCCAAATGCCTTATGCCTTGCTCAGTCTCCTTTTTATATAGGTAAATGTAGCAGTTTCAATTCACAAACGGCATTTGAAGTCAAGAGAGAAAATGTACAGCCTTCATGAAGAGCCGCCATGTTCTCTGTCAGTATTTCTGTGTTTTTCTCTAGCACTTTCAATTTTGCTAAGAATAGTTTTCCAATATTATGCCTTAGTACCCTTTTACATCTGTTAAGAAGTAAGTATAACCATTTCCTTTAAAGATAGAGAAAATGAAGAATAAACATATTTTATGACAGCATAAATAAGAGATTCATATTCTAAGGAATATTGCTTCTTGCCGGTGCTCATATTTTATAGTTCAAGGGAAAGTAAAAATATACCATGTACAGTAATGTACAAAGATATCGGAAAGAATATCATTTCTATTATAAGTATATCCTTGGATATATATGTTCTTTTAGCAATTGACTTGTATCAAATAGAACAATAAAATTTTGCACCTTAACAATTTTTACTTTAGGCTTGGTTTAGTTATTTCCAGGTTTTCAAAACAGTGTGTAGAGGACAAAAAGGTTATCATGAAATAAGTGGAGTATACTATCTCATTAAGGATATATTTTATTTTTAAGTAAATATTTGGCAATGTGATAAATTAAAAATAAAAATGGATTAGAAGATAGATCTTGGCCCAAAGTTTGATTTCAGTACTTTCTTGCCTAATGACTAAAGAAGACCCTTTACCTCTGAATCTCACTGGTTCATCTGTAACATAACACTGATACCATATTTTCTCAACTCAAATCTACAGATTCTTTTTATGTCTCTGATATTTGATTAAAATGCTTAATTCTCCCACATTACTGCCTCACTGACATGCAAAGGATGAAGCATGAATTTACTGCCTTTGCTTAGGTGAATTGAGCCAAAGATCAGAGGTATCTGCTTGTTTTATTCTTAACTCAGTTTGATGTACTTCCTTCCATTAGTATGAAAATTGTCAATGTTTTAGAAGAGGTCAGAGGGAGGAAAGATAATGTGTGAATGATTTTGAAAGACTGGTAATTAGGTGCTGAATCTCTGTCACAAACAGGCCTACAAGTTGACCTTCAAGAGAAGGTAATCATCAACAACCTGTAACTAAAGGAGAAATTAAATTAAAAATCTTAAATAACAGGTTTGTCCAAATAGGAAATGGAAATAAGTCACATGTATTCTCCAACATGCTAATCTCTAATGTTTCCTGTCAATTCTAATGTTTCCATGTTAGGATTTACCAAGAGCCTCTCACACACACAAAAAAAAAAACTTGTCCAATTGTTAGCAGTCTTCCTAGCTAAGGAAGGCTTTAGAAGCCTTCGCAGAGTAGGAACCTTATTAAAGACGGCACAAAATTAAACATTGATACTGAATACGAAAATGAATATGTGGCTATTTATCTTATTATTATTTAAATGGTATTTTAAAATCAGGCTTTTTCAGGCTTAATTTAAACAAAGTAAAATCCACCATTTTTTAAGTATACAATTAGATAAGTGTTAAAAAATATTACAGATGTGTGAACATCACCACATTCAAGCTATGTAACATTTCCATCAACCCCCTAATTATTCCCCTGCCACTGTGCTATCACATCACCACCCAGACCCTGACCAATGATTTGTTTTTCCCCTCTGTAGTTTTGACTTTTGTAGAATTTAAAATAAAGTCATACAGTATGAAATATTTTATGTCGGACTTCTTTTGCAAATGTATCTATAACACTGTGTATATCAGCAAAAGTTTCTTTTATTTCTGAACAATAATTTACATTAAACCAAATACATATAAACCAAAATTTGTTCATCCACTTAACAGTCTATAGATAATTCAGTCATTTTCAGGTTTTTTAAGTTTCATTGAGAGATACTTTACATACCATAAAATCCACCCATTTCAATGACTTTTAGTATATTCACAGAACTATGTCACCACAATTTAAAATATTTATTTTATTTTATTATTTTATTTTACTTTATTATTTTTTTTTTTTTTTTTGAGAGAGAGAGCATGAGCATGTGCATGCACACATTCACAATGAGCAGGGAAGGGGCAGAGGCGGGAAGAGAGAATTTTCAGCAGGCTCCACGTCCAGCTTGGAGCTCTAAGCAGGGCTCAAGCTCTGGACTGTGAGATCATGACCTGAGCTAAAGTCAAGAATGGGATGCTTAACCAACTGAGCCACCCAGGCACCCCTTAAAATATTTAATTAGCCCAAAAAGAAATCCCTCATTTTAAGCAATCACCTCCAACCCCCTTTCAAACTAGCCCATCTTCAGCAACTGCCAATCTATTTCCTATCTTTATAAATTTGCCTATTATTCACATTTTATATAAATAGAGCCACACAGTATGTAGTCTTTTGTTTCTTTTTTAATGTTTCAGGGTTTTTTTAAATAGCTGGTTAACATATAGTTTAATATTGGTTTCAGGAGTAGAATATAGTGACTCAGCACTCACATATAACACCTAGTGCTCATCATAAGTGCCCTCTCATCTCATGGTTCGTGAGTTTGAACCCCACATTGGGCTCTGTGATACCAGCTCAGAGCCTGGAGCCTACTTCAGATTCTGTGTATCCCTCTCTCTCTGCCTTTCTCCTGCTCCTGCTCACGCTCCATCTCTGTCTTTCTCTTTCAAAAATAAATAAACATTAATTTTTTTAAAAAGGGCCCTCCTAAATGTCTATCACCCATTTAGTCCATCTCCTGCCCAACCCTCAGTTTGTTCTATATAGTTAAGAGGCTCTTTTATGGCTTGTCTCCCTCTCTTTTTTTTCTTTTTTACTTTCCCCTATGTGTTTTGTTTCTGAAATTCCACATGTGAGTGAAATCATATGGTGTTTGTCTTTCTCTGACTGACTTATTTTGCTTAGCATAATACACTCAAACTCCATCCACATCATTGCAAATGGCAAGATTTCATTCTTTTTGATGGCTATTCTATTCTATTACTCAGCCATCAAAAAGAATGAAATGTTTATAATATATCCTATATATATAGAATAGAATATTATAGAATACAGTAAAGAATAGAATATATGTATAAATGTATAAACACACACACCACCACCACCACCAATACCACTTTTTTATCTATTCATCAGTCAATGGACATTTATGCTCTTTCCATGGTTTGGCTACTGTTGACAATGTTGCTATAAACACCTGGGTGCATGTGTCCCTTCAAAGCATTTTTGTATCCTTTTGGGTCAATATCTAGTAGTACAATTTCTGGGTCATAGGTTACTTCTATTTTTAACTTTTTGAGAAACCTCCATACTGTTTTCTAGAGTGGCTGCACCAGTTTGTTTTCCCACCAACAGTGTAAGAGTGTTCGCCTTTCTCTACGTCTTCACCAACACCTGTTGTTTCCTGTGTGGTTAAATTTAGCCATTCTGTCACATGTGAGATGATGTCTTATCGTGGTTTTGATTTGTATTTCCCCGATGGTGAATGATGTTGAGCATCTTTTCCTGTGTGATTAGCTTCTTTCATTTAGTATGAGATTTCTAAGGTTCATCCATGTTGTAGCGCATATCAGTACCTTATTTATTTTCATTGTCAAGTGTATAAATATATTTTATTTATCCATTCATCAGTTGATGGACTTTAGGTTTCTATCCACTTTTTAACTTTTATGAATAACACTCTTACAAACATTTATGTAGAAGTTTATTTTGTAGATGTGTGTTTTTACTTCTTTTGGGTACATATCTAGAATTGGAATTGCTGGATTACTTGATGACTCTACTTACCTATTTGTTTCCAGTTTGTTTTTTGTTATTTGTTTTGCCTCCACAAATACAGATACAATGAGATTCAATTAATAGTCTCTTTTCAGAAATAGTAATAGTTGGGGGTTTTGTTTGTAAATATCACAAGTGGAATTTCTATGTTGTATAAAGTTAATATTTGATTTTTTGGGAAATTATTTAGCCAAACTGTTGTCCAAAATGATTGCAACATTTTATACTCCCACCATAAATAGTTCTAGATTATATTTATTCTTTCTACAATTTTGAAAAGAAATGATTGCTTTTGTTTCCCTTGCTTTCAGCAATGTGTCTAATAAGAAGTTGCTGTGGCTGAGGTCAAATGTTGCTGTCTGTGTTCATCTCTAGGATTTTGATAATTTCCTCTCTCATATTTAGGTCTGTAATCCATTTTGCATTTAGTTTTGTGTCTGTTGAAAGCAAGTGGTCCAGTTTATTCTTCTTCATGTCACCATCCAGTTTTCCCAACATCATTTGTTGAAGAGACTGCCTTTTTTTCCATTGGGTATTCTTTCCTGCTTTGTCGAAGATGAGTTGACCATATAGTTGTGGGTCTATTTCTGGGGTTTCTATTCTGTTCCATTGATCTATGTGTCTGTTTTTGTGCCAGTACCATACTGTCTTCATGACTACAGCTTTGTAGTATATTTTGAATTCTAGAATCAAGATGCCTCCAATTTTGCTTTTCTTTTTCAAGATTACTTGGGCTATTCAGGGTCTTTTGTGGTCCATACAAATTTTAGGAGTGTTTGTTCTAGCTCTGTGAAAAATGCTGGTGGTATTTTTATAGGGATTGCATTAAATGGGTAGATTGCTTTGTACAGTATAGACATTTAACAATGATTTTTTTTTTCTTCCAATCCATGAGCATGGAATGCTTTTCTATTTCTTTGTGTCCTCTTCAATTTCTTTCATGAGTGTTCTATAGTTTTCAAAGTATAGATCTTTTTCCTCTTTAGTTAGGTTTACTAATAGGTATCTTATTGTTAATGGTACAATTGCAAATGGGATCAAAGCCCTGATATCTTTTTCTGTTGCTTTGTTATTGATGAATAGAAATACAACAGAATTCCACAAATACATTTTATAACCTGCAACTTTGCTGAATTCATGTATTATTTCCAGCAATTCTTTGGTGGAGTCTTTCAGATTTTCTAGATAGAGTATCATGCCATACTGCAAATACTGAAAGTTTGACTTCTTCCTTGCTGATTTGGCTTGCCTTTTATTTCTTGTTGCTGTCTGCTTGCTAAGGCTAAGACTTTCATTACTATATTGAATAATAATGGTGAGGGGGGCATCCTCATCATACCCTGACTGTAGGGGAAAGCCTCTAAGTTTTCCCCCATTGAGGATGATACTAGCTGTGGGTCTTTCTATGTATGGCCTTTATGATGTTGAGTTATGTTCCATCTGTCCCTACTTTGATGAGGGTTTTTACCAAGAATGGATACTGTATTGTGTCAAATTCTTTTTCTGCATCTATTGACAGGATCATATGTTTCTTATTCTTTCTTTTATTAATGTGGTGTATGACGTTGATTGATTTCTGAATCTTGAGCCACCCCTGCAGACCAGGTATAAATCCCACTTGATTGTGGCAAATAATTCTTTTAATGTAATGTTGGATTCAATTTTCTAATATCTTCTAGAAATTTTTTGCATCCATGTTCATCCGAGATATCGGCCTGTAATTCTTTTAAGTCAGATCTTTGCTTTCAGAATCAAGGTAATGCTGGCCTTGTATAATGAGCTTGGGAATTTTCCTTCCATTTCTATTTTTTGGCACAGTTTGAGAGAAATAGGTATTAATTATTCTTAAATGTCTGATAGAATTCCACTGGAAAGCCATCTGGCCCAGGACTCCTGTTAGTTTTGAGTACTAATTCAATTTCTTTACTGTTCATATTTTCTATTTTGTTCTGTTTCAGTTTTGGTAGTTTTCAAGTTTCTAGGAACTTATCCACTCATTCCAGATTGCCCAATTTTTTGGCATAAAATTTATCACAGTATTTTATTATAATTGTGTGTATTTCTGTGATGTTGGTTGTGATCTCTCCTCTTTTATTCATGATTTTATCTATTTGGGTCCTTCCCTTTCCTTTTTATAAGTCTGTATAGGTGTTTATCAATTTTGTTAATTCTTTCAAAGAACCAGCTCTTAGTTTTGCTGATCGTTTCTATTCTTTGTGTTTATTTCCATACCATTTATTTCTGCTCTAATCTTTATTATTTACCTTCTTCTGATGGCTTTAGACTTTATTTGCTGTTCCTTTAGATGTAAGGTTAGGTTGTGTATTTGAGAATTTTCTTGCTTCTTGAGATAGGCCTGCATTGTTGCTATATACTTCCCTTTGATGACTGCCTGGAGTGCATCCCAAAGGTTCTGGACTGCTGTGTTTTCATTTTCATTTGCTTCCATGTATTTTTTTTTTATTTCTACTTTAATTTCCAGGTTAACCCATTCATTCTTTTTAGTAGGATGTCCTTTGACCTCCTTGTATTTGTGGTCTTTGCAAATTTTTTCTTGTGCTTGACTTCAAGTTTCATAGTGTTGTGGTCTGAAAATATGCATAGTGTGATATCAGTCTCTTTTGTACTTGTTGAGGTCTGATTTGTGATCCAGTATGTGATCTATTCTGGAGAATGTTCCAGGTGTACTTGAAAAGAATGTGTGTTTGCTGCTTTAGGGTAAAATGTTCTGAATATGTCTGTTAAGTCCATCTGGTCCAATGTGTCATTCAGAGCCATTGGTTCCTTATTGATTTTCTGGTTAGGTGATCTGTCCATTGTTGTAAGTGGGGTGTTAAAGTTCCCTACTATTATTGTATTTTTATTGGTGGGTTTATGTTTTTTTAACTGACTTATATAATTGATGACTATCAAGTTGGGGGCTAGAATGCTTTCAATTGTTAGATTTTTTTTCCCTAGATGAATGGACCCCTTAATTTTGATATAATACCCTTTTTTATCTCTGGTACAGTCTTTGGTTTAAAATCTAGTTCATCTGATATTAAGTATGACTACTCCATCTTCCTTTTGACATCCATTAGCATGATGGTTCTTCATCCCCTCACTTTCAATCTGGGGTTATCTTTAGGTCTAAATTGAATCTCTTGTAGGTAGCATGCAGATCTTGTTTTTTGTTTTTGTTTTTTGTTTGTTTGCTTTTTGTTTTTTTCTTTTTCATCCATTCTGATACCCTGTGTCTTCTGATTGGAGTATTTGGTCCATTGACATTCAGAATGATTACTGATAGATATGAATTTAGTGTCATTGTATTACCTGTGAATTCATTGTTTCTGGAGAATAACTGTTTCTTTCTATTCTTTCTTGTTTTTTGTCTTTCTTTCCCACACAAAGAGTCCCCTTTGGTATTCCTTGCAGGGTTGGTTTAGTGGTCATGAACTCCTTTAGTTTTAGTTTGTCTGGGGAACTCTTAAACTCTCCTATTCCTAACAACAGCTTTACTGGTTAAAGTACTCTTGGCTGCATATTTTTCCTTTTCACTGTGTTAAATATATCATGTTACTCCCTCCTGGCCTGCCAGGATTCTTTGAAAAGATCTGCTGCTGACCTCATTTATTCCACCTTGTATGTTAGGAATTTATTTTCCCTTGCAGCTTTCAGGATTCTTTTGTTATCTCTGTACTTTGCAAAGTTTACTATGATATGTCTTGGTGTTGACCAGCTTTTTTTGAGTTTTATGGGAGTTCTCTGTGGCTCTTGGATTTGAATGTCTGTTTCTTTCCCCAGATTAGGGCAGTTTTCAGATAAAATTTGTTCAAATAAACCTTGTGCCCCTTTTTCCATCTCTTCTTCTTCTGGGACTCCTATGACACAAATGTTGTTATGCTTCATGGAGTTGCTGAGTTGCCTAAGTCTACATTTGTGATCCAATATTTTTCTTTCCCGCTTCTTTTCAGCTTCATTATTTTCCATAATTTTATCTTCTGTATCATTTATTCATTTCCTCTGCATCATCCAGCTAGTATCCTTATGATTGCTGTTTTAAATTCTGGTGCAACTGCTCTGGAAAACAATGTGGAAGTTCCTCAAAAAATTAAAAGTAGATCTACCCTATGACCCAGCAATAGCACTGCTAGGAATTTCCCCAAGGGATAAAGGAGTGCTGATCCATAGGGGCATTTGTACCCCAATGTTTATAGCAGCACTTTCAACAATAGCCAAATTATGGAAAGAGCCTAAATGTCCATCAACTGATGAATGGACAAAGAATTTGTGGTTTATACATTCAATGGAATAATATTTGGTGATGAGAAAGCATGAAATATGGCCTTTTGTAGCAACATGGATGGAATTGGAGAAGGTTATGCTAAGTGAAATAAGATATACAGAGAAATACAGATACCATATGTTTTCACTCTTATGTGGATCCTGAGAAACTTAACAGAAGACCATGGGGGAGGGGGAGGGGAAAAGAAAAGTTACAGAGAGGGAAGGAGGCAAACCATAAGAGACTCTTAAAAACTGAGAATAAACTGAGGGTTGATGGGGGTGGGAGGGAGGGGAAAGTGAGTGATGGGCATTGAGGAGGGCACCTGTTGGGATGAGCACTGGGTGTTGTATGGAAACCAATGTGACAATAAATTTCATATTAAAAAATAAATAAATTCTGGTTCAGGCACATTACTTCTATTTATTTTGATTGGCTCCTTGGCCATGACCTCTTCTTGTTCTTTATTTTAGGATGAATTCCTCCATCTGGGCATTTTGTCTAGGTCTCTGTCTTTTGTGTGTTAGGAAAGCCTATGCCAGGTGCTTTTCCAAGAAAGCACTCTGTGGTCAGCAGACCTGGTGCATACAGGGGTGGGGATGTTGTGCTGGTCTTTGGGACAGGAGCCTGATGCTGCTCTGACTGTCAATCACACTTGCCCTATTAAAAAAAAGCACCTGCAGAGTGTAGGGGGCATCACACAGTGTAAGGGGCTCAGGCTTACATTGTGTGTGTTGTGCTGCTCACTGAAGTACATTGGTGCTGATGGAAGGGGCAAAAAATGGTTTTGGCCCACTCTCTTCCTTGAAGGGGGGAGTTTTCACCTGCTGTTGTTCAGGAAGCCCTCAAGGATGAGGGAACGATCTTCCCTCTTGTGTCCCAGGCTTCCATCAGATGCCTGCCTTCACCCTGTCTGAGTCTGAGCCCTCTGCACCCATGGCGGTGGTGCAGTGCTCGTGTGTTTTATCTCAGGTGCATGGCTTGATTCAAAACTTCAAATATTAGGGATCTAATACTTCATGGACCTGCAGTGATCCTCTGAGGGAGTGTCTTGCCGTGCTGTGGCTGGTACTGGTTTGTCCCAGAAAAGCAGTAGTACAACCAAGTAGAGGCTTGGATTTTATGGTAAAGGTTAGCAAAATGCCCTAGTCTTGGTTAGCTGCCCTCAGCAGGTGTCTGTGCTGGAATGCTAATTAACATGGCAATTCAATGGTGACTACAGTCTCTTTTGTCCCCTGGAGCAGTGCCACCTCTCCCAAATGTATTCCAAGATGGGGAAGTGTCTCTCCCAGTGCGACCCAGGTGATCCTCAGATCATGGTGTCTCCTCCGGTGCCTCTGCTCTCCTTCTCCTCTGGAGCACCACTATGCCTGCCAGACTCCACCCTGGTGATGGTACCGACTTCTAAAACTTCAGACTTTCTGTTCTGCTGCTTATAAAAACTTGAGATAATCAGCCCTTCTGGTTTTCCCAGTAAAAGGTTTTAGGGAAATGTTTTTCTCCTGCAATTTCCTGAATGCTGCTTTCTCTCTCTCCCCCCACCACTCTCTTTCTATCTCTCCTCTCTGTTCTTTGGCCATGATCAGGGCTCCCTCCCCTTTGCAGCACCCGAGATTCTTTTCTCCCTGAAATGACATCACTGCACCTCCTACCTTCCATGATGTGGCCTCTTTTCTCCCTCTAGTTGTGCAGTTTGTTCTCAGTCCTCAGATCAATGTTTCCTCAGTGTTCAAAATGGTTTGATAATTATCTAGCCATGTTTGAGGGACAAGGCAAGCATAAGACCCTACTCTGCCATTTTAACTCCCAAGTTGTAGTTATTTTAAAAAATGATGTTCAATGTCATTTTCCTTTAACTGTTTGAAATATTTAATGTATATTTAATGTATATTTAATACATATATATATACATATATATGTATACGTATACATATATATATGTATACGTATACATATACATATATATATAAACACTTTGAGATATAGGATGGTATTTTCTTCCTCTACAGAAAACTTATGATTGCTTCTGTCAACATCTAGGTATAATAACCGTCCCAGATCATCTTAGTACAATTTCAAAGATTTATATGTTTTATTTCTGGCATGACCCATGTTGTTTCATTTCATCCTTGGTCCTAGTATGCCATTTGGGGCTCTAATCTTTCTTTGTTTTCTGTTTTGTTTTGTTTCAATTTAATTTTAGTGAGTTAACATATAGTGTAATATTGGTTTCAGGAATAGAATTCATTGATTCATCACTTACATATAACAAACAGTGCTCAACACAAGCGTTTAGGGTCCTAATCTAAAACTTGGAGTTTTACTAAGAAAGCCATTCCATATTGGCTCTAGACTCCAGATTTTTTTTTTCCTCTTCACTTTAGGAAGTTTTGAAAAATATTGCTAGCTGCTTGGTTTCTGTCACTCAGCTAATCTTTTTGAATTAGCAGACTACCCCAGGAAAAGAAAGATTCTAAATGCAGGATTCACAACTCTATTTGTTCTCTGTCTCTTAAAATTTGGTCCTGCAAATGTTTGCTACATTAGTAGGTCTCGAATTTCCTTCCTTTCTACCTTCCTTCCTTCCTTCCATTCTTTCCCCCTTCCTACCATTTATCCATCGTTCCTTTTATCTCTCTATAGGCTTTCGTGTTGTTTTCATTAGTAGTTAGTCCAAATTTCTTAACTACTATTAAGTATTAAATCCTTTGATTAAATGACTTTTCAAAATTATTCACATTTGATGATCTTATAAAAATACATCTCAAAACTAATAAGAATAAATTTAGAACACAAAATTTGGAGGATTTACATTTTAGATACTTATTGGCAAATACAATAAGATTTAATTTTTAATCAAAACAAGTTATTTATCAAGATGACTGCATTCGTGTAGTGTAAATAACAATTTTAGGAACTTGAAAAATATAAATTAAATGATTGCTTCTAGGATTAATTTTCCTCTCTGTATTATGACCCAAGTAAATTTGAACATTAATTTTCTGATAATAAACAAAGTATACCCGACCCCAGAACTTGACAGGTGTTGTAATTATAATGTGTGCCTAGGTATTCTTCTAAAAAAACATGAAATTTATTGTCAAATTGGTTTCCATACAACACCCAGTGCACATCCCAACAGGTGCCCTCCACAACACCCATCACCCTCCCTCCAGTCCCTCCCACCCCCCATCAACCCTCAGTTGTTCTCAGTTTCTAAGAGTCTCTTATGTTTTGGCTCCCTCCCTCTCTAACCTTCCTTTTCTTTTTTTTTCTTTCCCCTCCCCCATGGTCTTCTGGTAAGTTTCTCAGGACCCACATAAGAGTGAAAACATATAATATCTGTCTTTCTCTGTATGACTAATTTCACTTAGCATAACACTCTCCAATTCCATCCACGTTGCTACAAAAGGCCATAGTTCATTCTTTCTCAATGCCAAGTAGTATTTCATTGTGTATATAAACCAAAATTTCTTTATCCATTCGTCAGTTGATAGACATTTAGGCTCTTTCCATAATTTGGCTATTGTTGAAAGTGCTGCTATAAATATTGGGGTACAAGTGCCCCTATGCATCAGTACTCCTGTATCCCTTGGAGAAATTCCTAGCAGTGCTATTGCTGGGTCATAGGGTAGATCTATTTTTAATTTTTTGAGGAACCTCCACACTGTTTTACAGAGCGGCTACACCAGTTTGCGTTCCCACCAACAGTGCAAGAGGGTTCCCGTTTCTCCACATCCTCTCCAGCATCTATAGTCTCCTGATTTGTTAATTTTAGCCACTCTGACTGGTGTGACGTGATATCTGAGTGTGGTTTTGATTTGTATTTCCCTGATGAGGAGCGACATTGAACATCTTTTCATGTGCTGTTGGCCACCTGGATGTCATCTTTAGAGAAGTGTCTATTTATGTCTTCTGCCCGTTTCTTCACTGGATTATTTGTTTTTCGGGTGTGGAGTTTGGTGAGTTCTTTATAGATTTTGGATACTAACCCTTTGTCTGATATGTCATTTGCAAATATCCTTTCCCATTCCATTGGTTGCCTTTTAGTTTTTTTGATTCTTTCCTTTGCAGAGCAGAAGCTTTTAACCTTCATGAGGTCCCAATAGTTCATTTTTGCTTCTAATTCCCTTGCCTTTGGGGATGTGTCAAGTAAGAAGTTGCTACGGATGAGGTCAGAGAGGTTTTTCCTGCTTTCTCCTCTAGGGTTTTAATGGTTTCCTGTCTCACATTCAGGTCCTTTATCCATTTTGAGTCTCTTTTTGTGAATGGTGCAAGAAAGTGGTCTAATTCCATTCTTCTTCATTTTGGTGTCCAGTTCTCCCAGCGCCATTTGTTAAACAGACTATCTTTTTTCCATTGGATATTCTTTCCTGGTTTGTCAAAGATTAGTTGGCCATACTTCTGTGGGTCTAGTTCTGGGGTTTCTATTCTATTCCATTGGTCTATGTGTCTGTTTTTCTGCCAATACCATGCTGTCTTGATGATTACAGCTTTGTAGTAGAGGCTAAAGTCTGGGGTAGTGACACTTCCTGTTTTGGTCTTCTTCGAAATTACTTTGGCTTTTCAGGACCATTTGTGGTTCGATACAAATTTTAGGATTGCTTGTTGTAGTTTCGAGAAGAATGCTGGTGCAATTTTGATTGGGATTACATTGAATGTGTAGATAGCTTTGGGTAGTATTGAGATTTTAACAATATTTATTCTTCCAATCCAAGAGCACGGAATGTTTTTCCATTTCTTTATATCTTCTTCAATTTCCTTCATAAGCTTTCTATAGTTTTCAGCATACAGATCTTTTACATCTTTGGTTAGATTTATCCGTAGGTATTTTATGCTTCTTGGTGCAATTGTGAATGGGATCAGTTTCTTGATTTGTCTTTCTGTTGCTTCATTATTAGTGTTTAAGAATGCAACTGATTTCTGTACATTGATTTTGTATCCTGCGACTTTGCTGAATTCATGTATCAGTTCTAGCAGACTTTTGGTGGAGTCTATCGGATTTTCCATGTATAATATCATGTCATCTGCAAAAAGCGAAAGCTTGACTTCATCTTTGCCAATTTTGATGCCTTTGATTTCCTTTTGTTGTCTGATTGCTGATGCTAGCACTTCCAACATTATGTTAAACCACAGCAGTGAGAGTGGACATCCCTGTCGTGTTCCTGATCTCAGGGAAAAAGCTCTCAGTTTTTCCCCTTGAGGATGATAATTGCCGGGCTTTTCATAAATGGCTTTTATGATGTTTAAGTATGTTCCTTCTATCCTGACTTTATCGAGGGTTTTTATTAAGAAAGGATGCTGAATTTTGTCAAAGCTTTTTCTGCATCGATTGACAGGATCATATGGTTCTTATCTTTTATTAGTGTGATGAATCGCATTGATTGATTTGCGAATGTTGAACCAGCCCTTCATCCCAGGAATGAATCCCACTTGACCATGGTGAATAATTCTTTTTATATGCTGTTGAGTTCAATTTGCTAGTATTTTGTTGAGAATTTTTGCATCCATATTCATCAGTGATATTGGCCTGTAGTTCTCTTTTTTTCTGGGTCTCTGTCTGCTTTAGGAATCAAAGTAATTCTGGCTTCACAGAATGAGTCTGGAAGTTTTCCTTCCCTTTCTATTTTTTGGAACAGCTTCAGAAGGATAGGTATTATCTCTGCTTTAAATGTCTGGGAGAATTCCCCAAGGAAGTCATCTGGTCCTGGACTCTTATTAGTTGGGAGATTTTTGATAACTGATTCAATTCCTTTGCTGGTTATGGGTCTGTTTAATTTTTCTACTTCTTCCTGTTTGAGTTTTGGGAGTGTGTGGGTGTTTAGGAATTTGTCCATTTCTTCCAGGTTGTCCAGTTTGTTGGCATGTAATTTTTCATAGTATTCCCTGATAATTGCTTGTATTTCTGGGGGATTGGTTATCATAATTCCGTTTTCATTCATGATTTTATCTATTTGGGTCATCTCCCTTTTCTTTTTGAGAAGCCTGGCTAGAGGTTTATCAATTTTGTTTATTTTTTTCAAAAAAACAACTCTTGGTTTCATTGATCTGCTCTACAGTTTTTTTTTTTAGATTCTATATTGTTTATTTCTGCTCTGATCTTTATTATTTCTCTTCTTCTGCTGGGTTTGGGGTGTCTTTGCTGTTCTGCTTCTATTTCCTTTAGGTGTGCTGTTAGATTTTGTATTTGGGATTTTTCTTGTTTCTGGAGATAGGCCTGGATTGCAATGTATTTTCCTCTCAGGACTGCCTTTGCTGCATCCCAAAGCATTTGGATGGTTGTATTTTCATTTTCGTTTGTTTCCATACATTTTTTAATTTCTTTTCTACTTGCCTGGTTGATCCATTCATTCTTTAGTAGGGTGTCCTTTAACCTCCATGCTTTTGGTGGTTTTCCAGATTTTTCCTGTGGTTGATTTCAAGCTTCATAGCATTGTGGTCTGAAAGTGTGCATGGTATGATCTCAATTCTTTCATACTTATGAAGGGCTGTTTTGTGACCCAGTATGTGATCTATCTTGGGGAATGTTCCATGTGCACTCTAGAAGAAAATATATTCTGTTGCTTTGGGATGCAGAGTTCTAAATATATCTGTCAAGTCCATCTGATCCACTGTATCATTCAGGGCCCTTGTCTCTTCATTGTTCCTGTGTCTAGATTATCTATCCATTACTGTAAGTGGAGTATTAAAGTCCCGTGTAACTACCATATTATTATCAATAAGGTTGCTTTTGTTTGTGAGTAATTGTTTTATATATTTGGGGGCTCCCATATTCAACACATAGACATTTATAATTGTTAGCTCTTTCTGATGAATAGACCCTGCAATTACTATATAATGGCCTTCTTCGTCTCTTGTTACAGCCTTTAATTTAAAGTCTAGTTTGCCTGATATAAGTATGGCTACTCCAGCTTTCTTCTGACTTCTAGGAGCATGATAGGTAGTTCTCCATCCCCTCACTTTCGATCTGAAAGTGTCCTCAGGTCTAAAATGAGTCTCTTGTAGACAGCAAATAGATGGGTCTTGTTTTTTTTATCCATTCTGATACCCTATGTCTTTTGGTTGGAGCATTTAGTCCATTTACATTCAGTGTTACTATAGAAAGATATGGGTTTAGAGTTATTGTGATGTCTGTTGGTTTCATGCTTGCAGTGATGTCTCTGGTACTTTATCTCACAGGATCCCTCTTAGGATCTCTTGTAGGGCTGGTTTAGTGGTGATGAATTCCTTCAGTTTTAGTTTGTTTGGGAAGACCTTTATCTCTCCTTCTATTCTGAATGACAGACTTGCTGGATATAAGATTCTTGGTTGCATATTTTTTTCTGTTCATCACATTGAACATTTCCTACCATTCCTTTCTGGTCTGCCAAGTTTCAGTAGATAAATCTGTCAGTAGACTTATCTGTCTCCCTTTATTTGTTAGGGCATTTTTATCCCTAGCTGCTTTCAGAATTTTCTCTTTATCCTTGTATTTTGCGAGTTTGACTATGATATGTGGTGCAGAAGATCGATTCAAGTTATGTCTGAAGGGAGTTCTCTATGCCTCTTGGATTTCAATGCCTTTTTCCTTCCCCAGATCTCAGCTATGATTTGTTCAAGTACACCTTCAGCCCCTTTCTCTCTCTCTTCCTCTTCTGGAATTCCTGTTATATGGATATTGTTCCATTTGATTGCATCACTTAGTTCTCTAATTCTCCCCTCATACTCCTGGATTTGTTTATCTTTTTTCTCAGCTTCCTCTTTTTCCATAATTTTATCTTCTAGTTCACCTATTCTCTCCTCTGCCTCTTTAATCCGAACTGTGGTCACCTCCATTTTATTTTGCACTTCATTTATAGCATTTTTTAGCTCCTCCTGACTATTTCTTAGTCCCTTGATCTCTATAGCAATAGATTCTCTGCTGTTGTCTATACTTCTTTCAAGCCCAGCAATTAATTTTATGACTGTTATTCTAAATTCTTGTTCTGTTATATTGCTTAAATCGTTTTTGATCAATTCATTAGCTGTCACTACTTCCTGGAGTTTCTTTTGAGAATTCTTCCATTTCGTCATTTTGGATTGCCACTGGGGGTCGCAGAACTGCAGGGCACTTCCCCTGTGCTGTCTGGAGTAACTCGTGTTGGTGGGTGGGGCCACAGCCAGACCTGCTGTCTGTCCCCAGCCCACCTCTGGGGCCATAGTCAGACTGGTGTCTCCCCTCTCCCAGAGTTGGGACTCACTGTGGAGTGGTGTGGCCCCTGTCTGGGCTACTTGCACACTTCCAGGCTTGTGGTGCTGCATATTACCCAGGGTGGATCCACAAAGTGCACAGGGGCAGGAGGTGCAGGCTCAGCTCCATTAGCCATTGGTGGTTCCCTGCAGGAGGGGCCCTGCAGCACTGGGAGGGAGGCAGGCCCGTTGGAGGGATGGATCCACAGAAGCACAGCATTGGGTATTTGTCTGCTACAAGCAGGTTTGGTGAATTGGTTCCTTTTTGGGGTTTCTGCTGGGGGATGGGAGAGGGAGATGGTGCTGGCCAGCCCCTTTGTTCCCTGCTGAGCTGAGCTCTGTCTTCCAGGGCTCAACACTTCTCCTTCCAGGTGTCCTCTTGCCCTCCAGCTCTCTGAGGGGAGCTGTTGACTTATAACATTCCAGATGTTAAGTCCCACTGGCTGTCAGAACTCATGCAGTCTGGCCCCTCCGCTTTTGCAAGCCAGACTTCAGGGGCTCTGCCTTCCCTGGAGGGCTGCCCCGCCACTGCCATGGCTCCCTCCTGTCAGTCTGTGTAGCACGCACTGCCTCTCCCCCCTTCCTACCCTCCTCGTGGGCCTCTTGTCTACTTGGCTCCGGAAAGTCCATTCTGCTAGTCTTCTGGTGGTTTTCTGGGTTATTTAGGCAGATGTAGGTGAAATCTAAGTGATCAGCAGGATGCGGTGAGCCCAGTGTCCTCCTATGCTTCCATCTTCTATTTTACTATCGCCCTACGCATTCTTGAAACATCCTTCCTGGAATGTTTAAGTGAATGTATCTATATCACATATTAAGTTTAAATATTTGATGCAATCTTAAAAATATTTTAACACCTAATTTTAAAAATAATATGACTATAAATCTAAATTCCATATTTTTGAGAATATAATAAAAAAGTTTTATGTGCAAGATGATATATTTTTTTAATGTTTATTTATTTTTGAGATAGAGACACAGAGTATGAGTGGGAGAGGAGCAGAGAGAGAGGGAGACACAGAATTTGAAGCAGGCTTCAGGCTCTGAGCTGTCAGCACAGAGCCTGACACGGGGCTCGAACTCATGGACTGTGAGATCATGACCTGAGCCAAAGTCATATGCTTAACTGACTGAGACACCCAGGCGCCCCTTTGCAAGATGACATTTTTAAACATTTAAATATTTATTTAATTTTACTTAAAATCTTACTTGATATTTTGGAACTATTACTTTTTTAGGCCTCAAATAATTTTATTTCAATGTTAAAAAAGAGTACATAACCTCAAAAGTTAATGGGAATATATTTTCTTGATTTTAATCTAGTAGCTGCTCTAAGTTTTAGTTTTCTCAGGAGAAAAATGATCCCGAAGGGAAAAATCTGTCAGAAAAATTATATCTCACACATTTTTCTACAAGTGACATATGCCAATCATTCAGGTTTCTAGTACTTTTACTGTTGTTTTACCTGTGTTACAGAGAGTTTTTACCTCAGAATGACTTTGTTATAACTGAAATATGATTGACAGTAGTTATGATCCTCTTTTTAGATTCTTAATTCTAGCAAACATTTTTTTTTTTTAATTTTTTTTTTTTTCAACGTTTTTTATTTATTTTTGGGACAGAGAGAGACAGAGCATGAACAGGGGAGGGGCAGAGAGAGAGGGAGACACAGAATCGGAAACAGGCTCCAGGCTCCGAGCCATCAGCCCAGAGCCTGACGCGGGGCTCGAACTCACAGACCGCGAGATCGTGACCTGGCTGAAGTCGGACGCTTAACCGACTGCGCCACCCAGGCGCCCCAAGCAAACATTTTTAATAAGCATCTAAACATAAAACATACATACTGAGTCAGTGATCCCAATAAATTGCATCAGAGTTGACTCATAACATTTGATGGTTCTGATTAAGAGAAGACATTTAATTGGGGTGAAAAAGGAACTTAAGTGTTGGACAATCTAAACCAGATGGTAAAGAAACCCATTTCAAAAATATAAAATATTTATTTTTAAATGTTTTAAAAAGGAATTAGTCCTCTGGTAATGAAATTAAGTTTCAAGTATAGAAATCAAATTATGTTTCATGGACATTAATTTGCTTTATTTTGTAATGACAATAATTGAGATAAAAGGTAGGGGCTGATGATGGTGTTAACACAATATTTGAAATTGATTATTTAACTTTCTCTATGTTGTACGTGTCTGAATGATATCTAAACATGTCCATCTTTGGTACTATAAAATAGTCAAAAGCTCATTGATGTTACTATTTCATAGTAAATCTAGCTCTCCTAGGTGTATCTAGGAAATTTATTTTTTCCAAAATGTAGGCATTTTTATCCATTTGTATACATGCACATACACATTAGTGTGTGACTTCTAATGTTTTCAATGTTTTTAAATATATTTTATAATAAATTTGTGTGATTTTTTTTCCATGGAAGGACATTTTTAATATCAAGGCAAAATCACTATTTTGTAACATTACAGGTATAATTTACATTTTTACTCTATAAAGTATTATTGATATGCTCTATATTGTAGAGTGATTAAAAAAGAAAGAACGAGTGGGGTGCCTTGGTGGATCAGTAGATTAAGCGTCTGACTTCAGCTCAGGTCATGATCTCACAGTGCACGAGTTTGAGCCCCGTGTCGGGCTCTGTGCTGACAGTTCAGAGCCTGGAGCCTGCTTCAGATTCTAGGTCTCCCTCTCTCTCTGCCCCTCCCCTGTTCACGTGCTGTCTCTCTCTATCAAAAATAAATAAACATTAAAAAAATTTTTAAAGAAACATTGAGAGATCAGAAGATATCAATCATATTTTTAAACTAAAGTTATACCCCAAAGTAATATCATTTTCATCTATATCGCTATGTCAATTGTTATTTTTCAATGGCTTTTTGAGTTATTAAGCTTAAATTTAAACTTTTTATACAGATTTCTATATTCCTATGGTGACAATTTGAAAGTGTTCTTACATCCCTGCCAATGTAAAAAATAAAAGATGTATATTAACATGTAAGGTGACATTTTTCCTTTTCTTAAATGTATGTTTTATATCAGACATTACCTTTCACACTAGAAAAATCACTAAAGAAGTTTTTGGAATACTCATACAAAAAGATGTTGAAGTTTTAAAATATTTATGTGAAAATTGAAAACAAATAACATACTTCCAAAATATGGATGTTTAGAATTAAGTAATTTTAGTCTAGATACTTGCCTATATTGTATTTATTTATATAATATAAATGTAATCAAATATTAGCAGTAGCTTATTAAATTTATTCATAATAAATTAAATAATAAATTAACCCAATGTAATCAAATATTAGCAGTAGCTTATTGAATTTATTCATAATTTTATTCAAGGGCTTATTTTGTTCATACTTTGTTCAGCAGATGGGTTGCTATTATAAAGAATTATTAAATCTATACAATCTTACTGAATTCAGTACACTTGAGTTGCTATTAATCTTATATCTACAGTGCTTCAAAATATGAAATGGACTGTATGGATTTCAAGTTACCTAGGCAGTGAAATAACCAGTCACTCATATAACCTGATTAATCTTGGATAATTACCCCAAATGGCTATAATACTAATTAAAAATTAACTTCAGTTCACTTATATTTTTTTTTATAAATTGGAGAACACTTTCAAGATTAACAGAAAGTACCTTTCAAAGCAAAATAATCACCTCCATCTATTTTGTCATTTTGATGCAATTTATTCACTGATGCTGATAAATTAAAATAAAAAAAAAAGAAACTGCCAGCATGACTGTGAGATCAATGCAAGTGAAATACTTTGTTTACAATTTAACCTCCATTTCCCCTAGACTTTGCAGTTTTAATACCTATGGCAGTCGCATCTGACTCTATTGATCTAGTTGAAAATTAAAGGGCAAATAAAAAGCAATGAAACATTCTCATCCAGGGTTTGCTTGATTAATTAAAGCATGGTATGTTCCATTAAAACAAAACTTCATATATTTGTTTTTATTTAAATTAGAATCACAGCTGAGAAGTATTAATAAATCTTAATAACTGCTTATATTGTTTAATGTTATATGGTTTTCACAGTACTCTGATATGTAAATTATTGAATTTGCTAATAATTTAGCAAAAGACTCATTTAGAGAATTACAGTTCACTGTAGCCCTTCTAAATGCAAGACACTAATATTAAATTCTCCATAGAAAGAAGTTTACTCTAACAGTCTATATTATATTTGCTGTCTTACAAAGGTATTAAATGCATCCTGAATATTATCATACAAAAAGAAAACCCAAAGTTAACAAGAAAATATATTTTCTATTTAAACTTTGATATTTCTTAAAACAATCAATTTCCATTCTATGAATATTTAAATGTAATCATAAAACAGATCAGATCATAGAACAGGATTGGTAATCATGCTTAATATGAATTACCATTTAATGAGCACCTATTATGTACAAAGTGTGCCAAGCACTTTATACATTGTCTTTTATTTTCAAAATGTTGCAGCAACAGGTATTATGATTTGTACTGTATAGCTGAGAAAATTAGAAAGATTATGCGGAGTGTCCCAATTTACAGAAGAATAAATGAATACATTGGAATTCATATAAATGTTGGCTGGTTGGTCCCTAAGCTCACAATATCTCTATAGGATCTACCTGCCAACAAATTATTTTCATATTATTCACTTTTCCTTTGAATACAAGACTACTCAGATGATAGAAAGTAGTTGCTAGATACAATTTTCCTATATTTTCCAGATAATTAACGGTTGAGAATTTCTGTCCTTTTAGTATGAAAGTTGCATGATCAAAGAAGCAAAACAGAATTTCCTCTTTTTTTCTTTCTTTTTTTTTAACCTGCTCGAAAGGTAAACTTAAATAATTTTATTTAAATGTATTAAATGTATAACTGAGTACAGTTTTAAAATACAACAAAAAATTTATCTAAAGTGGTTTCTTTGAACATATAGATTATTTTTTGTCCAGATTATCTGAAGTATTATATAATGTTCTCTTTAAGAAGAAGTTTACTATAAATACCATTTTAGACCCATTATGCCTTCTATATTTCCTTAATTCCACTTCCCTCAAAAGCTCCAATAAATTCTTGTCATACTCTCACATCTTGCAATGTATTGGCAACTGCCACAGCCAAGTTGTAGGCAGGCAAGTTGCATAGCTTTGAAATACGACCATCAAGACATTGAGTCACTAGGAGATGAATGTTCAGATTGGAGAAATAAATAGCTTAATTTTTATTTTTGTCAATATTGTATATTTCACTTATCAGCCAAATATGTATTTGATTGATTTTTGTACAAAGAATCAAAGTACTTAATTGTATGAATGAGATAGCTTTTACAATAAATGTTGTATAAACATTATACGTTTACATGGGAAAAAGTAAATGTCCACGCTCACCTAAAAATATATGTATAAATTAACCTAAAGACACTTTCAGGTCGAAAGGGAAGGGATGGACAGCCATCATGCTAGTAGATGTCAAAAGGAAGATGGAGAAGCCATACTTACATTAGACAAACTAGATTTTAAACCAAAGACTGTAATAAGAGATGAAGAAGGGCATTATTTCATAATTAAGCATTCTATCCATCAAGAAGATCTAACAATTGTAAACATTCTTGCCCCCGAGTTGGTAGCCACCAATTATATAAATCAATTAAAAACAAATGTAAAGAAACTCACCAATAAAAATACAATAATAGTAGGGGACTTTAACACCCCACTTACAGCAAAGGACAGACCATCTAAGCAAAAAATCAACAAGGAAACAATGGCTCTGAATGACACACTGGACCAGATGGACTTAACAGACATATTCAGAACATTTCATCCTAAAGCAGCAAATACATTCTTTTCAAGTGTACCTGGAACATTCTCCAGAATAGATCACATACTGGATCACAAACCAGACCTCAACAAGTACAAAAAGACTGATATCATAGCATGCATATTTTCAGACCACAACACTATGAAACTTGAAGTCAAGCACAAGAAAAATTTGCAAAGACCACAAATACAAGGAAGTCAAAGGACATCCTACTAAAGAATGAATGGGTTAACCAGTAAATTAAAGTAGAAATAAAAAAAAAATACATGGAAGTAAATTAAAATGAAAACACGACAGTGTAGAACCTTTGGGATGCACCCCAGGCAGTCATCAGAGGGAAGTATAAAGTAGCAATACAGACCTGTCTCAAAAAGCAAGAAGGGTCTCAAATACACCACTGAACCTTATATCTAAAGGAGCTAGAAAAGGAAAAGGAAATAAAACCTAAAGGCATCAGAAGAAGGTAAATAAAAAAGATTATAGCAGAAACAAATGATATGGAAACAAACAAACAAACAAAAAACAGAAAAGATCAGTGAAACTAGAGCTGGTTCTTTGTTTTCAACGTTTTTTTTTTTTTTTTTTTTTTTTTTATAATTTTTTTTTTATTTTTTTGGGACAGAGAGAGACAGAGCATGAACGGGGGAGGGGCAGAGAGAGAGGGAGACACAGAATCGGAAACAGGCTCCAGGCTCCGAGCCATCAGCCCAGAGCCTGACGCGGGGCTCGAACTCACGGACCACGAGATCGTGACCTGGCTGAAGTCGGACGCTTAACCGACTGCGCCACCCAGGCGCCCCTAGAGCTGGTTCTTTGAAAGAATTAACAAAATTGATAAACCCCTAGCCAGACTTATAAAAAAGAAAAGAGAAAGGACCCAAATAGATAGAATCACAAATGAAAGGACATATCACAACTAATACTATAGAAATACAAGTAATTATAAGAGAATATTACAAAAAATTATATGCCAACCAGTTGGGCAATCTGGAAGGAATAAACAAGTTCTTAGAAACATAGAAACTACCAAAACTGAAACAGGACAAAACAGAAAATTTGAACAGACCCATAACCAGTGAAGAAATTGAATCAGTAACCAAAACTCTCCCAACAAATAAGAATCCTGGGCTGGGTGTCTTCCCAGGAGAATTCTACCAGATATTTAAAGAAAAGTTAGGGGCACCTGGGTGGCTCAGTCGGTTAAGCATCTGACTTCAGCTCAGGTCATGATCTCGTAGTTTGTGAGTTCGAGCTCCGCGTCAGGCTCTGTGCTGACAGCTCGAGCCTGGAGCCTGCTTCTGATTCTGTTTCTCCCTCTCTCTCTGCCCCTCTCCCGCTTGCACTCTGTCTCTGTCTCTGTCTCTCTCTCAAAAATAAATAAAATATTAAAAAAAAGAAAAGTTAATACCTATTCTTTCTCAAACTGTTCCAAAAAATAGAAATGGAAGGAAAATTTCCAATCTCATTCTACAAGACCAGCATTACCTTGATTCCAAAACAAAAGACCCCACCTAAAAGTAAAATTACAGACCAATATCCCTGATGAACATGGATGCAAAACTCCTCAACAAAATGCTATCAAATTGAATCCAACTGTACATTAAAAAAAAATTCTTCAATAGGAACAAGTGATCTGCAGGGGTGGTTCAATATTCACAAATCAATCGTGTTACACCACATTAATAAAATAAAATATAAGAATCATATGATCTCCTTGATAGATGCAGAAAAAGCATTTGACACAATATAGCATCATTCTTGGTAAAAACACTCAATAAGGTAGGGATAAAAATGGAACATACCTTAATAACATAATAACTAGCCATATTCAAAGGCTAGTATCATCCTCAATAGGGAAAAACTGACAGCTTTTCCTCTACAGTCAGGAACAAGACAGGGATATCTATCCTCACCATTATTATTTATATAGTACTGGAAGTATTAGCCCCAGCAAGCAGACAACAAAAAGAAATAAAAGGCATCTAAATCGGCAAGGAAGAAGTCAATCTTTCACTATCTGCAGAGAGCATGATACTCTATGTAGAAAACCTGAAAGATTCCACAAAAATTTACTAGAACGGATACATGAATTCAGGCAAGTTACAGCATGTAAAATCAATGTACAGAAATCTGTTGTATTTCTATACACCAATAATGAAGAAATAGAGAAATCAAAGAATTGATTCCATTTACAATTGTACCCAAAACCATAATATAAAAATATTGTTAAAATGATTATACTACCCAAAGCAATATACATATTTAATGCAATCCCTAGCATTTTCACAGAGCTAGAACAAACAATCCTAAAATTTATATGGGACCACAAGGTACCCTAAATAGCCAAAGCAATCTTAAAAACAAAGAGCACTCAGCCATGTAAAAGAATGAAATCTTGCCATTTGCAATGACATGGATGGAGCCAGTGTGTATTATGCTAAGTGAAATAAGTCATAGAAAGACAAATATCTTATGTTTTCACACATGTGGAATTTAAGAAACAAAACAGACAAACATGAGGGAAGGGTAAAAAAAGAGGGAAGCAAATCGTAAGAAACCCTTAACTATAGAGAACAAACTGAGGGTTGACGGAGGGGGGGTGGGCTGGAGATGGGTTAAAATGGGTAATGCATATTAAGGAGGGCACTTTCTGTGTTGAGCACTGGGTGCTATAATGAATGGTAATTAATGATGAATCACTAAATTCTTCTGAAATCAATATTACACTTTGTTAATTAACTAGAATTCAAATCAAAATTTGAAAAATAAAATAAAAGAACTACAACTTTATGAGGTATAAATGCAATACAATAAATTGCATATTTGAAGTGTACAGTTTAGTCATTTTTGACAAATTATACATCCTGGAACCATCACCATGATGAAGACAACATTCATTTCTATTGCCTCCAAAACTTTCCTTGTGCCCCATTATAATCACCCCTGTTCCACCTCCCATTCTCAGGCAGTCACTGATCTGGTTTCTTTCACAACTGAATTTTATTCAATTAAATTCATTTTATATATTCTTTTGTCTAGTTTCTTATATTTAGGCATAGTTATTTCAAAATCCTCAGGGCACCTGGGTGGCTCAGTCGGTTGAGCAGCCGACTTTGGCTCAGGTCATGATCTCGCGGGCCGTGAGTTCCAGCCCCGCGTCGGGCTCTGTGCTGACAGCTCGGAGCCTGGAACCTGTTTCGGATTCTGTGTCTCCCTCTCTCTGACCCTCCCCCGTTCATGCTCTGTCTCTCTCTGTCTCAAAAATAAATAAATGTTAAAAAAAATTTTCAAAATCCTTACATATTATTTTCTGCATCAATAATTCACTCATTTTATTGCTAAGTAGTGCACCATCAAATGCATAGAACAAGTTTTCCATTCATTTGTTGACATTTGATTTGTTTCAAGTTAGGGTTTTTGTAAATTAAGTTTTCATATACACTAATATAAAATGCTTGGGCATGTTTTTGTTTAATTTGAGTAAACACTTAGGGGCACAATGCCTGGGTTGCCTGGTAGGTGTATGTATATTTGTAGTTTCCCCACGTCCTTACCATCAGTAGTTTTGTCAGTAATATTTTAATTTTACTCTTTCAAATAAATGTATCAAACATCAAAAATATGTATTTTGCTAAATATACCACTTAAATATAATGCTCTGTCCAAGAAAACTTCACTTGCAAGACCTGAGGAGATCCGTTCTGAAAACAATCTTGAAGTAATATTTTTGAAAGAATACCAATAAAGCCAGAAGGAAATGTGTAGATAATAAGAATAGATGATTAACAAAAATTAATTGACTGAAAGAAGAATTTAAGGAAATAAAAAACATAGTGAATGATTTCCGCAGTATGCAATGGCAATGGTGATGATGTTAAATATCCAAAGGTTGAGAGGCACCAACAGAATCCTATCCCTTCTTTATGGTGAGGCTGAAATGTAATCATTTGTGAGAAGCCTTTTCTTGTTCACATTTAAGGTTTACTTCTGCTTTCTATTGCAGAGTGATTTCCTCTATAATTAATCCCATAACACTCTGTCTTTTGATTTATCATTTTAAGTCTTCTAATAAAGGGGAAAAACATGCTGAAGATCCTGATTTCACACTTACTTAGATGGCTAGACAATCACCCAACTATATTTCTCTTCTATAAAATGGAGATAACTAACCATTTCAAGGATTGTTACAAGGGTTAGACTGTTGAAGCATTGTGGATATTTCCACTATAGTTCCTTATTTTTTCTGATGACAAGGTTATAATGTCCTCACAACACTGAACAGATTTATGTTTTATTGTATAGACGCAAAAAGTGAATATTTGAGTTTTGAACACACACACACGCACACACACACACACACACTTCTTTGGTATATACTCTCATGAGTGGAAGTGATTTTTCATCCAGTAGACCAGTAAAATATTCATATACTGTTGGGATTAAACCTATTTTGTGATACTCCATGGGTTATACTCTTTCCAGTAAACATAATTCACAACAGCAAAATAAGACTTGAACCATATTCTGCAGTGGGTGACAAATGACACCTGCCAAACTATAATGCCAGTATCTCCCTTAATAGAACAATTTTCAATAATTTGCTTTAAATCTGACAGAAGGCTTACTGTTGGGAAGACAGTGATAGGCACTTTATAATGAAATCAGCTGGTACTCATAAGTGGTTGAATTCAACCCAATATCTACCCCAGCCATTTACTCTTATAAGACTGCATGTCAGGTACAATTCGCTATTCCTATACATCCAGAGTCCAAAGGAGAAGCCAGTTATATCCATGTAATCCTACCCATGGAGTGACATAAAGCATGCTACCCCAATTAGCAATACATCTTTTTCTGCTTTTCATGAGAGATAGTCAAATTCAGTTTTAATCAAAAATTCATAATAGATGTTCACCCAGTATGATTCCAAAGTCTGCATGGCAACATCTGAAATACAAATCCAACAGCTGAACACATTACAATAGCATAATCTCCTTTTAATGACACATTCTTGCTTTTTGTTTACTTTTATTTTTGTGGCAAATAATTTATCTGTTTGCTCCACAGAAATCCAAATTCTTATTTTAATAAAAATAGGTTTTTTTTCCTACTTAAAACAATCTGCAGCCTTATCTTTCTCTGAAGTTAATGTGGTTTGACATTGATGGATATGGAAATAGCTAAAATCATTGGCAATGTGTTAAGAAATATTTTGGTGGGGGTGGGGACCTGAGTGGCTCAGTGAGTTAAGCATTTGATTCTTGATTTCAGTTCAGGTCATGATCACATAGTCATGAGATTGAGTTCCTCAATGGGCTTTGCGTTGGGCATGGAACCTGATTAAGTTCTCTTTCCCTCTCTCTCTCTGCTCCTCCCCTGTTCACATACTCTCTCTCTCTCCTCTCTCTCTCTCTCTCTCTCTCTCTCTCTATCAAAAATAAAGAAATATTTTTGAAGTCTTATGATAATTTATAGATAACCAACATCACTGTTTGTGGTCAAATATAGTTATTTTGAAATATGACCATATGAAATATCCTTTATCTATTTAATGGGCTGGAATTGTTTAAAATTTGTGAACATTTTACTTTGTATCCCAATGGTTCATTGCTGTTTATACATTTATCTAGCTTTCTTGTATTTTATCCCTGTTCCATTACTATTTCTCCCAATAGTTGTTAAAAAATGATACTGCTTGGCACAGAAACTGATCTGTATAGTTATGCTATAAAAATATGGTTCTGCTTGTTGCTGAAGAATTATGACTTTTCCCCACCTGTGCTCTTTTGTGTGGCTGAAATGGGAGCCAGATACCAAATTCTTTACTGAAAACATTGAAAACTATTTCTAGACCCATTGTGTTCATTTTGGATTGCTGCTATAACAAATTACCACAAACTCTGTGACCTAAAACAATACAAATGTATTATTTCATGTTTTAGAGATCAGAGGCCTAAATGTGCTCTCAGGGCTGCATTCTTTTTGGAGCCTCTAGAAGAAAAACAAAACAAAACAAAAACAAAAACAAACCTATTTCTTGTCTTTTCCAGCTTCTAAAGTCTGCCTCCCTCTAACATCCAAGATAGCAGTTTATATCTTTCACTCTCCCCACACTCTTCCCAACATTTGACTTCCTGCTCTCTAAGGATCATTGTGATTACATCAGGCCCAATGGGATAATGCAGGATAATTTTTCCACCTTAAGAACCTTAACTTAATCACATTTATAAAGGCTTTTTTTTTCCATATAAGACAATATAATCACAGGGTTTTGAGGGTTACGACTTGGATATATTTGAGGGATATTATGCAGTCTACCACAACTATGAAGTCGTAACTAGTTTAGGGAAGTTGGGCTGGTGAGGATTTTCTAGCCTTACCTTAATGAAAAGCATTATTTTAATGATGTTATAAGCTGATAGAGATGTACAAATACTTTTGTTTCCTTCGATTAATGATGTCTCTTGTTTATGGAGGGGCACACCGAGGGGTTAATTAAATCTAGTCTAGTTTTGTTAGACTAACTTAATTTTACCAGTTTCTTTGGTTAGTTCAGTATTTTGGAGACAAACTATATATAGAGGCAAATACTCAATCTTTCAGGTTTCTGCCACCCTCCCTTTCCCTTCTAATTCAAACTGGCTTATACAACCATATGATGCAGAGGAAGACTGATTCTACAGATCCTATACAAGACCTCTACATCTTCTCTCAACTTCTAAGGAGTTAGCATGGCACTCAGTTCCAGACACTGGTCACTGTTGAGGTATATCTAATGTTCTCTGGCTCTTTGGGTGGCTTATTTATAACATAGAGTTCCGGTCATATGCCTCCAAACTCAATATTGCAACTGCAGATGTCTTATTTTCCCAATCCCATACTTGTTCTCCCAGGCCTCATGAAATCTAAATAACTCCATGTCTTTTATTGGAAAGGAAACTTTACATAAGTTTATAAAGCCATGATTATCCTATAAAATTCCTTAAATTCACCTATTTAGCTACTTCCCAATAATAATTCATTATCTCCACCTTGTACCACTTTTGGAGTGCTCCCTACAAATGTCTTGATGGCCCAAAGCTTTTCTTATACACGCCTAGAAAATGCAACACCATTCTTGATTCCTCAGTGTCAAGCCAAAGTTGTGGGAAGTTTCTAACCCCGCTCTAGCCAACAGGTATGGACTATACAGGTAAAAACCTAGCACATGACATTCTTTTTGTGAATCTAACATGTTTCATTCTTATTACAAAACACCATGGTGTTGACAAGGGAAACACTTTTGCGTTCTAGTTTTCTACATCTTGTGTCAATTCTTCATGAGTAAGAAAGCCTCTTAATGTAGTTATCAATGGCAGAAGTAGTACTAACCTATAACGTGGAAGAACTTATTGTAATCCCTCATTTTAACATCTGCATATATATTTTAGTCAAAAAGGTTGCATGTAAGTTCCATTTTGTATTTTTTGTTTGTTTTTCTTATCTTAAAATGTATTTTAAATTTGAATTTTGATATGAATTTGTTTTATTTTGTTTTTCTTTTGCTAATAATTAAGAGAATGAAACCTAACAACACTTTCTTACTGATAAAGTAATTTTAAAGCATTTGAATCATTAAAACTATTTTCTTGAAGTTTAATTTAAAAACTATGTTGATGATGTAATGTATTACTTTAATGAAATAACTGTTATTCATGAAATTAGCAAATATTTAGTGAGTGAAAGATATTTTGCTAGGCAGAAAAAGAGAGAATGACTATATTATAGCCTGAGTTCCCAAGTGGTAATCTAGCACTAATATTTTAATGAATAAATTAAAATCATAGGGAAGTTATTCATGCTTAAGGAAACAAAAGATGATCAGTTATTAAGGCAAGAACTCATCTTTTACATATTTTAAACAGTAATAATTTTTGTTGAGTTGAAACATAGTTTAAATAAAGGGCAGACAGTTGATATTAAACTTGGACACTTTGGTGGTATATTAAGAGCTATAACTTCAAATGCATAAAGAGCCAATGAAGGTTTTGAACAGGTGGATGATAAAAACCTTCTTTAGAAAGGTTTAGAAAGGTTTAGAAAGATGGTTCTAGGTTCAGTATTGAAGATGTACTTTAGGTAGGAGAAGACTGTAGGAAGAATTAAAAATATAAAGTTTTGAGGTGGCCATTATGTAAAAATATTTGGGGACATTTGAAAGAGATATTGCCCAGGTAGAATCAGCAGAATATATCCATTCATAGAAAATGGCAGGAAGTCGTTTCATCCTCTGTGGTTGGCAGAACTGTGTTATGAAGAAAAGAGAGTAGTAGTGAAAAGTTCCTACTATGTAGGCTCAGAAGAAAACTACTTCCAGAAACAGTTTTCTGATTGCTTCTTTCCTTTCCTAGGAAACTTCATGTAGTCTGTTAAACAACTAGATTGATGATCACTCCTAGATTGTGGGAAACTAAAATGAAAGTGTCTTTCCACACATGGAACAAAGTTGCACATTAGACATCAGTGTTCTTTTCCCTCAAGGCCAGTGTGATTTATTGTCTGTGGTCATTGTAAGAGCAGCTGTGGCTGATGCTGGGATCACTCATAGGTGATATAGCAGCTTCTCTGGGTACTTGCATTTCACAGAAGCAAAGCACCATTGGAACTGGGCCACAGAAGATAGATTTTCTTCCTTAACTGAGATCCTGTTACAGTAATCAATTCCCCTTATATGAACCTTTCTAGAATACTCTCAAACGGGCTTAATTTCATCTTGATGAAAATTCCCACATTCCCATGTTCTTGTGGAGTTTCTGGGGATGGGGGAGATTAAATTGTATGAAATTATAGTGTAATGCATTATTATCAGTATATCTTGGGCTAGTGCCCTATGTGTAGGGCAACATTATTCAAGATCATTTTTGTAAAAATGTCCTGCATGATTTTTTCTTATTTTTATTACTTTTAGTTCCAATTCTCAAGTTCATGATTTATATAGAATCTACCTCAATAGCACTCTCAAATATTCAAGAAAGAACAATCATTTAATTATGTGTTACTCAAAGAGCTGATAGCTGTATGCCAGATTTGCATAGATTACGAGAAACATACTGCTTTACTTCGTTTCCCAAGGCTACAATGTGTGTTTCTGTGGGATTCGAAGTTAGGTAATCTTGGAGATATCATTTTACCAGAAGCTAAAGAAATTATTTTTAGTTATTATGCCAGGGTCCTAAGAAAATGACTTTTATCCACTCAGAACATACAATGCATATGCTATTGGAAGACCTTTTCAAAGAGTGCAGTGTGGCCATATATGAATGAGATTCTACAGGGCCTAACACTTAATGTTATCCTTGGGAAGTAGATTTACACATCCCAAGAAAGATTGCTTTAAAATCCAAATCACCAAATGTTAAAGAAAATAGTGGCTACAATACATACACTGAATTCATAATACCAGTATACTGAGGAAAAATATGCTATTTGCATATTAGATGAACTACTCTTTTCTTCCAGGATTGGTAGAACAGTGGCTTCAAGAATTAGAAATGACCAATTCCAGATATGAATGATACATAGTCAACAATGATTGATAATCAAGGTTCTGTAGTCAGTAGTGATTGATTTAGCTACAACCTAACAGGAATTAATAACATTTTAATATAATAAAAATAGACTATTATGAGAGTTCACCAAATGAGAGATAAATTAATGAAACCCCAGATCTGAGAAGGGAATGGTTTTGGTATGACAGAACTCAGAAATCCTATTGAATGGTGGTAACCTTTCTTTGCTTCTTTACAGAGGTCTCTAAAATACAATCTCTTGGGGTGCCTGGGTGGCTCAGTTGATTGAGCATTGACTCCTGGTTTTGGCTCAGGTCATGATCTCACATTTTGGTGACTTCAAGCCCCACAATGGGCTCTGCACTGGCAGCATGGATCCTGCTTGGGATTCTCTCTCTCTCTCTCTCTCTCTCTCTCTCTCTCTCCCTCTCTCTCTCTCTCTCTCTCTCTCTCTCTTTCTCTCCCTCTCTCTCTCTCTCCCTTTCTCTCTGCCCCTCCCCCACACTTGCCGTCTCTCTCAAAATAAATGAACTAAAATAAAATAATAAAATAAAATAAAATAAAATAAAATAAAATAAAATAAAATCTCTTTCTTAGTTTGGCAGTTGGAACTATTACTTAATTTCCAGCAGGTCAAATTTGATTATCAAGCTAATATTTTAGCTACATATATCAAAGCATTGTTTTAAACCTAGGGAACTAGGGAGAATCTCACACTTGTTTTAGTAAGTAATATTTGTGCTCAATTTTCACAACAAGGGGAAAAGAAAACAACACTGAGAAAAAAAGGCTGGTCATATTCCTGGAATTACCAGAGATGCAAATTGTAACATTGTATACCAATTTTTACCTGTCCTCAGCAACTCAAGATTAGAAGAAGTATATTTCCTTGGATACTGGTATCCTAAAAGAAGAATGAGTCTGGAAAATCCTTCCAAGTCTTCTGAGAGAAACTGCATTCTCCTCAGTATAATTGAGAGAAGTGTGTTGGGCTAGGGGAGTGTGTAAAACTGTTCCAGGTTTGCTCCTAACACATTTTAAGCTTCAAAATCAGAAGAATAAGTATTAAAAAAAAGGAATGGAAAGACAATATTTTTTTTTCAGAATCTTCTCTGCTGTTGGTATCCAGATAGTAGACTAAGTAGAAGAGAAAAACAAAAAACACAGGGATACTAAATTGAGTGGGATGAATGTGGAGACAAAGAAACTAGAAAGAGTGGGGGAAATGCTGGAGTTTCACAGAGAATTTAAGGCTCTGGTAAGATGTTATTAATCGGGCTCTCTATATTATTCATTAATAGACAAACAGATAAGCCAACACATGTGGTGCTGATGAGAGACTACTGGCCTAAATTAAGTGCAGAAACAGGTTTCTGATGTATTTAAGTATTTCCAGTTAAATATGTAAATGCTCTGGGCTAAGAAAGTTTCCAAGTGATTTGCCTTAATAATATTAGGGATATTGCATATTAGGGACTCACTTGTAATGAGTCCATTTTTGTTATATCTATACTAGAATTGTGTGGTAGTTATACAATAATTTGTCCAAAATAGTTTCTTTTATATACTGTTGTCTTCATTGGAATATAACCAATAACCACTAATTTTAGGATTATACAAGCTAGGTTCTTATCATGATTTTCCATTTTAACTTCATGTCTATATAATAGCTTTGAATTCTCCTATTAATCAGATAGCAGTTGGACTGTACCCATCTTTCTTGCAATGGGGCAATAGTAATAAGTTGCTGACCATAACAGATTCATTTTTCAAAATAAATACAAATGGGAAATTTTTTGTCAGTATTATATACGAAAATTCCTTTCGATCACTTTTGATGGATAGACTTGCCATCAAAATATCTTTTTGAAAATATTGGTACACATGGTCCTTACAATTTGTATAGTTAAATAACTGAGTATGTAGTAAACATCAACACCTCTAAATTGGAAAAGAGCTTAATGATGGTGGTACAGTTGGTCAAATATGATAAAATTTCAAAAGCAAGGAAAATGTGGGAGAAAAAAAGTCATGTATAACCATGAATTCCAGCTAACAGAAAAATATTCACATAAAGATTCAAATTGATTTAATGTAAATATTTTTTATTTAAAATATATCTGAACCTATACTCTATACATGTCCTACATAAACATAAAGATAAAAGAAATAATAGTTTAACAACATAAACTCATGTGAATTGTACTACTTCCCTGCTAACCAGGCAAGTCTATGGCCATTGAATCGATACATCTAGGACATGACCAATATTAATGACAATCTCTTTGAAGACTGGTAGTGTATACGTAAATTTGCATAAATGAGTTAGTTTTTTAGATTATTTTGCCTTTTCAATTAATTTCTAGATAGTTTCCTATATCTTCTATAATGATACTCCATATTATTAAATAATTTAATAATGTGTAATTTAAGGGTTAATGACAACATTTCTTTTTTCTCTACATGGAAGAAGGAAGAGTCAAGATTATAATTTATGGACTGTTAATATAAAACATTCCAAAAGTGAAGCAAATATAAGTAAATAGAGGAGACAATCTGTATAGAATAAAAATAGTACAAATGAAACTCAAATTGTCTTCTTACTGTGGTAAGAAACTAGCATTTAATATCATCATTTATAATAAGAGAAAACAAGTTTATCCATTTTATTATTCTACTTAGTTCAATTTGAATAGTAAAATACAGTATACTGGTTTATAATTTCCCAGGTAAGTATTAAAAAATTAATGGTAGCATATTACTAAAGTGCTTCTTCATCAAATTCTCCAAATTCATATAAACTAAAAACAATTCCAAGGTTGATTCCATTTCTACTCTTTACAGTGCTTCCCAGAATTCTTCCATGACTTTTTTTTTTTTTTATACAAGTGTTCATATTCCTAAACCACTACTTTCAATCTTCTTCTCAGGTTCTTTCATACTCTCCTTGAGTGAAATAATCCATAATTATAGCTTCATCTAAAATCCCACAGTTAGGTCATCCCACTTCCTAGGTCCATTTTATTTTCCCTTGTAAACTATTAGAAAGTTTCATATCTACCCTCTCAAATCTTAAGTTATCATCCTCACCTTTAGACTTGTCCAACAACCTGCATTCCTTATTGTGGTGAATATTAGCACAGTCTGTAAATAGCTTTATAGAAAACTTACGAATGGGCCACAAAACACCATTTAAAATTTTTTTCTTTCTTTTGAACATAAAGTTCACTTTATTAAAGTGTCTACCTTCTTTACCAGGACCATATACTTTAGGGAGGCTGGCCTCAGCTCCAACCCCCATAGGGTGGGTACAAATGGATTTAACTCAATCACAGGAGAAATACTTAACTTACCAGGAACTGAGTTTGTTATTGAAATAAAGGCACATTAATAAATGAAGAGAATCTGTTAAGAGTCTTCAGGGCAATGATTTTTTTTTTCTGGGAAAGACATACAGGGCTGATAATCTTTTGTCCCCTCGTTAGTTTTTGATGTGATGTCTAAAATGTAGAGGTTTTCTAACATGAAGATAAATTTATTTAACAAAGTTGACAAAGAAGTAAAAGTGATAAGCTGAGTATTTAATGACATCACTAGGCCACTGAATTAACTAACCATAGGCTTATCATATACTGGGACTTCTTATATGTATTATAATTTCCAGTGTCATTATTTATGTAATTATAAGTAATTTTCTTTTGTAAGTTTAATTGAAAACATCCTGATATAAATGTCTATGATGGAAAAGTGGGCATTGTCCTGCACACCATCTTAAAACAGTTCTCCTATTGTTTCTAAATGATACATTCTACGCATCATTTGAATGAGATATTTCCTCTTTGTCAAAATCTGTGCTACTTCAGTTTTTAAAAGAAATCTCCTGCAATTGAAGCATCTTCTGAAATCCATAGACCTAACCCACATAAAAAAAAAAATCAGGTTGTTTAATATGATAAACACTTGAGGGTTTTATTTATCTTTTTTTTTCAAATTAGTAAACATCATTAGTAATCCTTAGTACAATCTTGGAAAATAATAGATATCTACTTTCTTGAATGAATGAATGATTATATAATAAGTTATGTTAAATATTATGAAGAAGATTGATTTGTATCTCCTGGCTTTAATGGTAATAGATATTAGAAAAAAAAACACTTCTATTTTGCAGATACTTTTGTGGTAACCCAAGAAAAATGTTTTAACATTTGTATCTTGTTTATATGCAAGTGTAAACTAAATTCTTGAAGTAATACACCTAGTAGAGTAGAGAGCAAGATGAAGTAAAAGATCTTATGTTTAATTTATGACTCTTCTGCATTGGATATAGAGTGTTCAACTCTAAACAGTATAAACTTCAGTCTCCATGTAAGTATAATAATGATAATTATACCACATATTGTTTCATAGCACAATAAAATGAGATGAATTATATTGAACTCCTCAGAAAATGGATAAAGTCTATAAAAATTTGTGTATTAAGTGTGCATATTCTATTATAAAAAATCAATGTAAATTGCTAAAAACTGCTATGTCAATGGATGACATTATCATTTGAAGTAATCCAGCACATTTAAAGAAAAGTAAAAAAAAAAAAATGATAATTTATATTGACCAAACTCAATCAAAACTTTCAAAAGCTCTCTCTACCAACCCTTTGGACGTCCTCCTCTTCTCCCCAAGCATAAATGAAGTATGTGATTTTATAAAGTGCTAAACTATAAAGAGGCTGCTTGGTGATCTTCAGAATTGTATTGTAATGAGAACAGATCAATTTTCCATCATCTTTCTCCTGGGAAGTCATGAATCAATAATAAACTCACTTCTACAGAAAATAACAAATCATTGTTTAAAGGCCAGTTCTTCAGATAGCTCATGAATCATCTATAAAGTGTCATAATAAAAACAGCAAAAGTGATAGCATTAAAAACATCGCTTGATAAAGTTTTTACACAATGCAATTAAAAACATGTATGGACTTTGTGTGGTATGTCCCAGAGACTTAACTCAGGGAATGAAGAACAAGTCCTTTCAGCTTGAGAATATTACATGCTACCCATCATGTCCCATCCAGTTCCTACCGAAGACAATTGGAAAGTTGTCCAACCAATTTAGAGGTACCAGGACTACCTTAGAATTTGTCAAAGCAAGTTGGGGACGTGTCTATATAATATTTGAAATGTATGTGTTTGAAAGTAAAAAAGAAATTTGAAGGTAGAGCGTGACTAAAATTGATCAAACAGAGGGTAAGGGAAGAAAAATACACTAACAACAGGAAAAATGGAAACAGACATGTAGAATGTTGAATGCGAAACTGTATATAATGTTAATCAAAGCATCACAAATCTTGCAAGGAAGGAAGGAAGTGTAGTAAAATGATAGCCCAGAGGTTGGAGATCATGCTATTCCCATGCATGAGAAAATATATTTAAAAAACTAAATGTCAGTGGAGAATGTCAGTGGAGGTGGAATGGAGCCGTGTTAACCACAACCACCGTGTGGTCGCAAGGTTGTACCCTGCAAAGGGTCACTCGGATGAGGATGGCTTTTCGAACAAGTGTGGGGCTGCATCAGCCCTGAGGAAGAGGCCTTTCTATAATCAGTTCTGCCCAAAGAAGGACACTTATCTACTATACCCAAAGAACAGTGCTTCCTCCTCCTCCTCCCCTTCCTCCTCCTCCTTTTCTTTTTTTCTTCCTCTTTCATTTCTTCCTTCTCCTTTACACAAAGGAACAAAATATGCTTGATGTAGCCCTCTCCCTCCTCCCCTGAAAAATGGAAATAAGGTTATAAGAAAGAATGACAAAATGTTTAAAAGTCAAAAAGTCTAATCGGAACTGTGAGAAAATATGTATTTTTTGTGGTAATGGTCAAGGGTGGATATAAGATGACTTAAGTATTTCAGTGGATAATTAACAAAGGCAGCAGCCAGAATGGAAACTGACAAAGTGTGCAAGAGACATGTTCATGTATAACGAAGTTTAATTTGGTTACTACTTCAATGTGGTGATTATAGAGAAACAAAGTCTTTGATATATAAAATACTTAACCAGAAAGACTAGTCAATATACTAATGTATGTTGTACTAATGTACAATGGTACTATTAGTCACCAAAAGAAGGGAGAGAGAGGTACTTTGTGGGTAATAGCACATTACTAAATATCTTATGTTTAAAGAACATATTAAAATACAAGATGAAAACTAAAGTGTAGATTGTGAAGCCATCTGCATACATTTGGGGATAAACCACCTAATATAACCTTGATTAAATCATTCACTAATATTTTATCCTTGTTTCATTTATAAACAACAACAACAACACATTTTCTCAGGTCCTGTTCTATATCAGTCACCTAATAACACTGTAGAAATACAAACAAGAACATTAAAATGCTACTCCATAGATACAAACACCCCAAACCTGCAAACTCACACAAAAGTTCATTAAGTCTCTAACAGAGAATCTACATACATACTGCAACATACAGTAGCATCCTGAGATTCAACTCAAAGTATTTTTGGCTTTAACATTTATTTATTAAAATCAATATGAAAAATAATGGGCATTGTTAAATTGAGAAAAATTTTAATGAAAATGCTCTTAGGGGTATAACGTATGTCATGCTCATTAAAGCATTAAAAAGCAGTATGTTTTTGAGATGGCCTCGCCCCTTCTGACACCTTCAACCCAGTTTCTAAGAGTAAATGCAGTGTTACCTGTGAAATCATTACTCACAGAATCGTTACTTATGAATCACAGATTTTTAACTGAAAATTCATAAATTGGGGTCTGCCTACAATGGTTTTAAAATACTCTAAGACTATGAAACTTTTAAGGAAATGCAGATGTTGTCAATTTACAATCATTTGACTGATTTTATTTTTTTTTTACTTTATGATGGTGTGAAAGTGATAAGCATTTAGTAGAAACTGTACTCCACATTTTGAATTTTGATCTTTTCTCAAGCTAGTGATAGGTAGCAGGACACTCTCATGATGTGGAGCAATGGCAGCAAGATGCAGCTCCCAGTCAGCCACATGATCATGAGGGTGATCAACTGCTACGCTTATGATAATTCTGTACCCACATAACCATTCCATTTTCTTCACTTTCAGAACAATATTCAGTAAATTACATACGATATTCAACACTTCGTTATAAATTAGTCTTTATGTTAGAAAATTTTGCCCAAGTATGTGCTATGTATGCGCTCTGAGCACATTTAAAGTAGGCTAGGCTAAGCTATGATGTTTGATAAGTTAGGGTATTAAATGCATTAAATTTTTTTCATGTTTTTTATTTATTTGTGAAATAGGGAGAGAGAAAGAGAGAGAGAGCAAGCGAGCTATCAGGGGAGGGGCAAAGAGACAGGGAGGGAGAGAATCCCAAGCAGGCTTCACGCTGTCAGCACTGAGCCTGGGGTTCAAACCTGTGTACCGTGAGATCATGACCTGAGCTGAAATCAAGAGTTGGACACAATGAACTGAGCCACCCAGGCGCCCTTTAAAGAATTTTTGACTAATGACATTCTCAGCTTATTTTTAAATTTTTATTTATTTATTTATTTTGAGAGAGAGAGAGAGAGAGAGCATGCATGTGCTCATGCAAGTGCGGGAGGGACAGAGAGGGAGAGAATCCCAAGAAGGTTCCATGCTGTCAGCACAGAGCCCCAGGATGAGATCATGACCTGAGTTCAAATCAAGAGTCAGACACTTAACTGAGCACCTGGTGCTCCACAACATTCTCAACTTATGATGAGTTTATCTGGATGTAACCACATTATAAGTGGAAGGATATCTGTATATAACAATAAAATAATTAATATTTGCATGAAAACCTCCTGTATTTCTTCTAAGGTAATTTTGTGTTTTGTACATTGTATTTGAAAATTGATTTAAAACAAACATTTAATAAAATATCATTCCATTCAGTTATGGTTTTCAGTGATGCTAATAGATTACAAATAGAAAGGAAAATATATATCCAAATGTGCAAAAGTATCTCAATGGCACCAGCAGATTTATAATCTATGACTATGTCTGTGTCCTTCAATGTGATGATCATGCCATGCCTTACAAACACAGGTATGAATGAACATAAAGAGATTCTGTCAGGAAATCATTATATGACTTGTTAGTATACTCTCTCTCACAGTGGAGTAGAGTGAAAATTGCTTGGGTGAGAGCTTGCCAAGTTGATGGACAAGAAAAAGTCTATACCCAATTTGTAAACATACTGTAAATTGTACCTATCTAGAACTATTTAAGAATTCATACTAATGATAATACTGTATTCATGTGTGTTTTTAATTTTTTTTAATGTTTATTTTTGACAGAGAGAGAGAGACAGAGTATGAGTGGGGGAGGGGCAGAGAGAGAGGGAGACACAGAATCCAAAGCAAGCTCCAGGCTCTGAGCTTTCAGCACAGAGCCCAACACGGGGCTCAAACTCACAGACCGCGAGATCACGACCTGAGCTGAAGGCAGATGCTCAACTGACTGAGCCACCCAGGCACCCCTCATGTGTGTTTTTAAAGTGGGAAGTACAATTGTTTAATCAATCTGAGCTTGTATTTTATAATGATTAAGGCAAAATTTCTCTAGTTCATCCCTGGAAAAAAAAAAGCAGTTCCTTAAATATCTGAAGTTATTTCATCTATTTCCTTGATGATAATAATATTCACATTCTTAAGTGATTTCTATCCTATATGTTTAAAATTGAACGATATTGAAGCAATGAAAACAAAAGAGATACGAGTATCCTCTTTGAACATGGTACCGAAATGATTTGGAAGTCAACTTGTAGTTTTGCTTATTTGCTTGTTTGCTTTTTTGTTGTTGTTGCAACACATTACTTATTATAAGATTAGGAATTGGGTCTATTTCAGTTTTGTAATTCTTGTTTAATAATGGGTTAGCTTATCTCAATTTCACATTTCTCAGTCAGTTAGGCGGCTGATTCTTGATCTCAGCCCTGCTCAGTATCTCCAGGTTCATGAGATGGAGCCCCACATCAGGCTCTGTGCTGACAGTGAGGAGTCTGCTTGGGATTTTCTGTCTCCTACTCTCTCTGCTCCTCCCTTTGTCTCTCTTTCTCTACCTAAATAAATATACTTTAAAAATAAATAAATTTCACATCAATCCCACTGGTAATTTACTTATCTCTTGTAGATATCTTTTAATATTTTTAAATTTTAGTTAACATACAGTGAAATATTGGTTTCAGGAATAGAATTTAGTGATTCATCACTTACACACAACACCCAGGGCTCATCACAAGTGCCCTCCTTAATACCCATCATCCATCTAGCCCATTCCCACACCCACCTCCCTCTACTGTCCCTCAGTTTGTTCTCTATTGTTAAGAGTCTCTTATGGTTTGTTTCCCTTCTCTTATCTATTCCCTTCCTTCCCTTATGTTCATCTGTTTTGTTTCTTAAATCCCACATATGAGTGAAATCAGAGAAAGATCTCTTACAGATTTTAATAACAAAAAAGTCATAAACTTGAAGTAAAAAAAAAAAAAAGCTGTACTTCTTTAAACTATTTGCAAGCACTGACAAATTTTCTTTTGGGAACATGTTAACTAAATCTTATTTTGAAAAATATACTCTCCAAGCATAATAAGTTTTCTGGGATAATATTGTACATTGATTTTAAATTGCTAGCAATATGGTTTCACATTAACAATGTTTGGTTCAATTGCAAGTCACATTCAAAATCTAAGATGTTTTATTCTGCCCATTTAATGTCTGCCAACTAGAAACTTTCAGTTTAATGATGATAAATGGACAGGAACTTAATTACAAATTCTAAAGAAATATCTTGTATTATATCCAGAATAAAATGCAGTGTTTAGAATAAGGTTGAGAGTAAATATTGGTGGATAAGATAACTAAATTCTCTCATATAAAATAGAAATAATGTGTCAAATTTAAGTAAACTATGTTAATCTGTGAGGAGAATATCAGTCAGTTGTCAAGTTGAGTAATAGATATATGTCTGTTTTAGAATAAATTTTATTGTTCATTTCTAAAAATATTTCATTAATGATGCTTGATTAATCAGCTGTACTGTTGCTTGAAACAAAAAAAATATTTGGATAATAAGCATTACTTCTCAAACACATAAACATGAAAATATCCTAGAACTTTATCACTTTTTTAAAATTCATACATCACTTTTACTTTCAAAATGGCAAGTCAAAAATATTTCTGAATAAAGTGATGAAAGATACCTCTAACATGTTGTCCTTTTTAAAATGAGTTGAACATAACAAAAATAACATAATTAAGCCTTAAGGTATGCCTGTGTTTTGAGCCAAATAAGGTTAGGATCCTGGAGGGACAAATATTTTTAAAGACCTTGTGCTTGTGCAAATCTTATAGAAGCCATGTAACACAGCCACCGATTTCTTACAGGTGATAACATGTAAAATTATATCATTCTAAGCCATCTCAGAAGTATATTATACATTGAAATATTGGGAGAGGGTCATATTAAAATGATGAACCAGACAAATCTACCATATTTACAATTATCAGAAAAGCAGAAACCGCTCCAGATATCTCCCAACTTTTGGAAAGGCTGGAAATAAAACATGAAAAACCAAACCAAATCAAACCAAAAAAATCTTTAGTCAATTACAATGAAGAAGTGTTTAAAAGAAAGGAAATTTTAGAATTTACTAAATTATGCAGTTAAAACAATATGAATACATGATGAGTTTAGTAACTAAAGATAGTATAGTTGCCTTTAATGACATTAGCTGGATTAATCACAAGTGCAAATAACTAAATTATTAGTTCAACTTGCAAAGTAGAATATAAGGAGTTTTATGACCCCCAGTAGACCTTGATAGCTAAATAAAAAAAACTCATTCATGTGATACTTCTGAGTTCAGAATATTAAGTGAGTTGATGATCTCACCCATTTGCATCTGTGAAATTGGTTTATTGTATTGATTAGGAAGCATACAGTTCCAAGCATTTACTACGTAAGAGAATTTGGGTTCCTCAGAGTCTTTAAATTCCCCAGCTTCCATCTCCACTGAGCTCATTTTGCAAAAAGCAGCAGCAGTGCTTCCCTTGAAAGATGAAGATTTCCTGGCTTTAATAATTCATAATTTCCTCACCTAAGGAAGCTTCTTTGCAGTGTAAAGTTGGTTCTCCTCATGCTCTACTCCTCACTGCTTCTAGGATACTCCTTACAATCTGATATATGCCTGTTTCTAGGAGAGGTATGAACAGAGGAAGCTAAAAAAAAAAAAAAACCCAAACTTTAGAAAAGTACTGTGTACCTAAACTCTACGGATGCTAGAAAAAAAGAGAGACTATTATAATTTTATCCCGAGGTTAATTTTTAAAAATGAGGGCCTTTTTGGACCAACTAGATTCAGTGGACTACATGAAACACAAGACTGTGGTTTCAGTTGCTCCATTATTTACTTGATTAGTCACCTGGAACGTGGTCTCACAGACTAAAGTGAGAAAATTAAAGAAAGCAAAGATTTGGGGGATACTGTCACCTGTGCCCAAGCTATGTTTGTGGAGAGAGCTCAGAGCTCATCAGTCTTGAGGAACATATTCTTAAGGAGAACACTAGCTTCTATATGTAGAAGTTTATGATGATAGGGTTTATTATCCTGTTGGGAGATGGTGTAATTGAAATTTGTTCCCAGATTTTAGTAAGAAAATATGCCCTGGGGCAACAAAGATCACATACTTGTACTATAATGCTAGAAGCAGTAGGCTGCAAAAGAGGTAGTGTTGGTTAATCAGAAGGATTATGTCAGAAAAAATCTTTTATGATGCTTAATTGTGCACAGAGTTCCTGGACTAAAATAAATGGGCCGCTCACTTGATATTCTTTTAACTGGTATCACTAAAATTATTCCACCCCTATTAACAGAAGCCTAACCTTGAATCAAAGACTGGAGTTATATATAGCCTCTTACACACTTTTTAGAATTAAGTGAGTTCATATATTCAGGATCCACTGAAAGAAGTAAATATTTGGTATACTTGAAATTTTGTCTTAAAATAGTCATAAAAGTATTCTAAGAAGTTTCATCTTGTATTCCAGATTTACATAAATACATAGTGAAAGATTATGCAACTAGGGTACTCAGAATGAAATCTCCTCTCCAACACAGAACATAATAATAAATTTAGCTATAGAATTTCTCCCTGATTCTCCTGAGCTATATAGTCCAACTTTCAACTAGGGTCAAGAAAAGGTTGTCAAGGTTGCGATGGGTACACAATGTATGTCTATTTTCTGATCTAGTGATAGAGTCACTGAGGAGAGTTAAAATAGTGTGGTATTTTTATACAAAGAAAATTGGGGTCAAATGAAAATCTCTGGAAAAGAAAAATCGTCTTAGCCAAAATAGATCTTTTAACAATCTTCCTCTTTCTTCTCAGAAAAAAAGAGGAACAGAAGACACCAATATTGAGAGGGAGGTTCTATATACATGTAACATATATATTGGAAATTCTAACGTCAATAGAGAACAGTACAGCCAATGGTAATCTTTTATTTTTAATTTATTTTTAATTTTTTTTTAATGTTTACTTATTTTTGAGAGTGAGAGATGCAGAGCACAAGCAGGGGAGGGGCAGAGAGAGAGGGAGACACAGAATCGAAGCAGGTTTCAGGCTCTGAGTTGCCAGCACAGAGTCCAACACGGGGTTCAAACCCACGAACTGTGAGATCATGACCTGAGCTAAAGTCAGACGCTTAACCAACTGAACCACCCAGGCACCCCAGCCAATGATAATCTTAAACTGTGTTGCTTATGGAAATATTTTTCATTCTGAGGATGGTAAAATATTAGTGACTATAAAAAATTTATTTTATCCTACCATGTGATTATGCACGGAATTAGGGAAGTAGATTAAAATTGAATAGAATAAATTCAATAGAATCACTGTGGCATATTTGATATTTTAAATATTCATTGGGATATTAGAAATAAAAGCTATTATTAATTATGACTATGAAAAAATAAAAATTTTCCTCAAAGTTATGAAAGCAATTCCTACTGTACTTTAAAAAATAATTTAGATTTTTTTTAATGTAAAGTATTTTACCCTGCACATGTTAATTTGGTTCCAGGACTAAATAGGGACAACTAATCAATGAAAAAAATAAATTAATATTGATGTGGTAAGACTTTTTCAATGTTTTATTCATAGCACCCTTAAAACAAGCTAGACATTGCATATAAGGAATCAATTTGGTGATATGGAAATTGTAAGGCTATTATCTTATACTTTAAAGTTTTATTGTAATGAATGGTTGTTAAATATTTATTCCTTGATGATTTACTTCCTTGATTAGTTTGTAAAACTTACTCCACTTTAAAAAATGAGCAAACTGAAATTATTGATTTCTTTTACATTGGATTATATAGACATTCACTAATGCTGGGGTGGAGGAGGAGAAAAAAAGTCATCTAGAAAAAAAATAGAAGGAGTCCGCATGTTTAATCTATTGTTTCATAAATTTTGAGGTGGTATAGGATAAAAGAATACTAGAAGAAAATACTAGCAGCCTTTCTTTTAAATGTTCAATTATTTGATATTTAACATCTTTTACAGTGTTCTCTGATTTAATCACACATTTGTAAATATATAACTTTCTTTTATGCCTTGAACAACTTTCATCTTTTCCCATTCTCTTTCACATTAAAATATGCAATATTTTCTTTCAAGTATGTAAATTATAGAAAGATTCAAAGGAGACATTTTAGAGACTATACTTTATACATAGAAATATCCCTAAAGATCATGTAGTCTTCCTGGCTTTGTTTTTGTTTCCCTAGGACACAGACTACAGAAATGACTCCAGTTTCCCTATGACCCTTGAGGTTCTTTCCTTCTGACCACATATAAGGAGAAAAAAAAATAAATCTTATGTGTGTAACTCATTTTATTTTCAAGAATAAATATAATCTGCATCTGTTATCTGAAAGAAAGAGGATGATAATGAACAGCTGAGGCTTTGGGAAATTCTGAGGAAACCATGCAGAAGCTCTAAGAAAACAGAGGTGTGACCTTAAACAGATGTCAGCATTCACCGAATGCTTTTTTGCCTATAGCCCCTGAGGTACATTAGAATTTATTTTAACAAATAAATTAAAATATTAGTTTGAGAAAGGATCAAACTGATTTGGGAAAGGAGAAAATCTGGTACTTCTTATCCAAATTAACCTAGTAGCTGAAACCTAAAAAAAAAAAAAAAAAGTCATTCACAATGGTGAAAAGATTTGATGCAACTTACGTTCTTAAAAATGGTCTCAAGAAATGTTTTAAAAAAAAAACTGTCTTCATTTTTTGAAAACAATATCCCAATTAAAGCTTATTTTCTTATTTGGTCAGAAACTTATTTCTGAAAACTTATCCATATTACACTTTATACTTCTACTTTTTATTTCCATGTTTCAATATTCTAGCCTTAAGTTTATTAACATATTGAAGCTGTAAAACTTCCAAGCAATTCTGACACTAACTACCTGGAGTTAAGTGGAACCCACAAGTTAAAGGCATAATCCCCAAAAAGACTGCCCTCACTTAGAATGTCAGCTAAAGATTTGAGAGTCCCCAGGTCACCTGCTCTTCTAAACAACTCGGGGTGTTTCCATCTCCTCAGTTTTAACAATCTGATAGAAAGATACCAAACTCAGGAAAGCACTATATTAATGACCATATTTTTATTATAAAGGATACAAATCAGGAGCTGGCAAATGAAGAGATATAAAGGGCATGATTTGTAAGGGTTCCAGATAAGGAGCTTCTGTATCTCCTCCCGATGGAATCAGGGCATATTCGGAAACAGAACATGGGATCAAGCTGCAATTATGAACAGCCATTCCTTTGGTGAGAAGATAAACCACTTTTCCTGTGGAAAATTGATTTTAAGGTAGCTACTCCTGCTGGGGTGGGAACTCCTTTCCTCAGATGGTAATTTCCAGGTAAACCAGAAAAGACCGCTTTCAAATTTACTCTACAATCCTATTGGCTACCACACATAACATAATATGTTCATTTTTTTCTCAAATAGTCAAATGAACACCTTTGAGTTGCCCTGCTTATTCAAGCCATTCAAAAACCCAGGTTAAAGAAAGCTTTGAACTCTTTGACAGGTGGTTTCCACTGTAAGTCTGGATATTGACATCCAGATGGCAAATGGGTTTAAGAGATAGAATGAAAGATTTTAAGCCAGATTTAGAAGTGTTGTACATTACACATACTGACCCTTCATTGTTATGAAACAAGGAAACAGGTTTGATTAAAGAGGAAGCCTCTGTGAATTAGTTATCTAATGCTACATATCAAATTACTCTTAAAGGAAGCAGCTTAAAAAACATAAATATCTGTTATATCACGGTTTCTGTGGGTTTAGGGATATGGGACTACCTTAGCTGGGCCCTCTGGCTCATACTCTTTCATCAGGCTTCAATTAACTAGTCATCCAGAACAGCAGTCATCTCAAGAATTCATGGGAAATATTCACTTATAGGTCATGATATCTGCCTATGAGTATACACACATGGACCTCTCCAAAGGGCTGTTGCAAAACAAAGCACCTGACTTCTTCCAGTAGAAGCAACTTAAGAGATGAATAGAGTGACTAATGTAGGAGGAAGCCAGTCTTTATATGATCTAATTTCAGAGGGGAAAAAACATTCCCACCACTTTTACCATATTATATTCATTAGAAGCATGTTGAAATGTCCAGCTCACATTCAAGAAGAGGGGATTTCACATGTTCTGAAACGTAAAACCTTTCAAGAAGTATTTGCAGAGTACCTGTTATGTATATAACAGTGGGCCAGTTGAGGAAAAGGATGTGATTAAATAAAAGGAGAAAGAAGAGGAAGAGGAAGAGAAGAAATAACTACAAATAAGCATGAATAATAAAGAGAATTAAGTCCTCATCAGATCTAAAAATTTGCTTCATGTTTAGATTTTGGAATTTCCAGCAGACAATTTTCAAATTTTGCCTACCAAATTTTCCACAAAAAAGGAAGAGATACATTACAATATAAAAAATACAATGAAAACCAAATTTTAGTCCATAATGTTGGGTGGGTTCATGTATGGGTTTTGTATTCTGTTTCACTGATCTTTGACAAAGCAGGAAAGAATATCCAGTGGGAAAAAGACAGTTTCTTCAACAAATGGTGTTAGGGAAACTGGACAGCAACATGCAGAAGAATGAAACTGGACCACTTTCTCACACCAAACATAAAAAATAAACTCAAAGTGGATGAAAGACTTAAATTTAAGACAGGAAACCATCAAAATCCTAGAGGAGAAAACAGGCAGAAACTTCTTTGACATTGGTTTTAGCAATTTCTTTCTAGGTATGCCTCCTGAGGCAGGGGAAACAAAAGCAAAAATAAGCTATTAGGACTTCATCAAAATAAAAGGCCTCCGCATAGTGAAGAAAAACAATCAACAAAACTAAAAGGCAACCTACAAAATGGGAGAAAATATTTTAAAATGACATATCTGATAGTTTACAAAACTCAACCCCCCCAAAATGAATAATCCAATTAAAAAATGGGCAGAAGACATGAATGGACATTTCTTCAGGAACACATGCAGATGGCCAAAAGATATATGAAAAGATGCTCAACATCACTGATAATCAGGGAAAAACATTTCAAAACTATAATAAGATATCATCTCACATCTGTCAGAATGGCTAAAATCAACAATACAGGAAACAACAGATGTTGGCAAGGATGCAGAGAAAGGGGAACCCTCTTATACTATTGGTGGGAATGCAATCTGGTATAGCCACTCTGGAAAACAGTATAAAAGGTCCTCAAAATGTTAAAAATAGAACTACCCTAAGATCCAGAATCACACTACTAAGTATTTACCCAAAGGATACAAAAATACTGATTTGAAGGGATATAGGCACCCTGATGTTTAAAGCAGCATTATCAACAATAGCCAAATTACAGAAATAGCCCAAGTGTCCATCGACTGATGAATGGATAAAGAAGAGGAGGTATGTGTATACACACACACACACACACACACACACACACACACAATGGGATGTTACTCAGCCATAAAAAGAATGAAATCTTGCCATTTGCACAACAGGGATGGAGTAGAAGGCAAACTTCTAAGCAAAATAAGTCAGCCAGAGAAAAACAAACGCCATATGACTTCACTCATATGTGGAATTTAAAAAAAAAATAAAATAAATGAGCATGTGGTAAAAAAGAGAGAGAGAGAGAGAGAGAGAGAGAGAGAATGGCAAATCAAGAAATAGACTTTTAATGTTATAGAACAGACTGATGGTTACCAGAGGGAAAGTCGGGGGTGGGGGGGATGGGTTAAACAGGTAATGGGGATTAAGGAGGGCACTTGTGACGAGCACTGCGTGCTCTATGAAAGTGTTGAATCACTATATTGTACAACTGATACTAATATTACACTGTATGTTAACTAGAATTTAAAAAAATCTTTAAAAACTGTTGTATGGAGTTTTCTTAGGTCTAAAATGTTGTTTTACATTTAAGTTTTGCAATTTCCAGGATTGAACTTTACTTTTTAATTATAAACCACTGCAGGCAGTTTGAAAAACAAAATGAAGTCACAAAGAGTTTTGTAATATTGTTGAAACAAGGATATTTGGTTTAAAAATAGAAAAAGTTTAGCAATAATAAATCTAGAAATAAGTTTATCTTAAATTCTATTCTAATGTGTAGTAATTAGTAAGTATAATTTATAAACTGTTTCCATATCTTATATCATTTTGCTTTACAATGTTTCTCAATTAAAATTAAAATCAATTCAAATTTTAGATTAATTCAATTACAAGAAAAGCTTATGTATTTTTGTCTTTTTTTTAATTATTTTTTATGTTTATTATTATTTTTTTTAGAGAGAGAGAGAGAGCACAAGTTGGGGAGGGGCAGAGATAGAGGGAGACAGAATCCAAAGCAGGCTGCAGGCTCTGAGCTGTCAGTACAGAGACCGATCTGGGGCTCAAACTCACAAACTGTGAGATCATTACCTGACTGAGTTGAACTCTCAACCAACTGACCCACCCAGGTGTCCTTAATCCATCTTACTATCTCACAGACAATAAATTCATTTTACCCAGAACCCCAATAAACTAAATACTTCTATATTTAAGTGTTCTGCTTTATATTTTTCTTTAATTAATGAGTATATACCTAAAAGGATAAACATATTTCTAATGATATGCTTGCATTTTCTAAGATAGGGCTCAATTATATGTTTCACAACTCAAAGATGTAAATGCACAGGCATTAATTAATGGATTTTTCCTGTGACTTGAGTACATTACAAAAAAGAAAAGATGAGAAGACCCATGAGTTATGAGACAACATTTTGAGTAGACAAAAAGTCTGACTGAATAGTGAGTGTGATTTATGAGGTACAGAAACATTTACCCCAAAAGCAAATACTTAATCAAACAATTTCAATGCAGACAATTCTACTTGAAGTTATGCATGCATTTTTAAATTTCCTTTGGTTAGTGGCATGCTGGTAAATGTTTAACAATTAGTTATCCTGAGAACAAAAACCGCTCATAATTTCAACCTCTGACACTTGTCAATTTCTGTAGTATAAATATCCTCGCTATAGTTTATTTCAAGATACTAACAAGAGGTCACTGAATGCAGAGTTGAGAAGAAATGTTAAGTAGCTCACCATTATATAGCATTTCCAACACAAATATATATGTATACACCCTCAAGAATATAACTGGTAAAATGTAGTAAGATAATTGGAATTTTGGAATATTTGTTCTGTTTTAATGTAATTAATTATCTCTTTATAATCTAGTTTTTGACAATGACTAACTTCAAAAATCAGCTTGCAAAGTTCTTAAAAATATTAGCAATCCACACATCTGAGCAAGTATGCGCCAGTTCAAGCTCACTAGTGACTGTAATTCATTTTGAGATATTCATTTGCAAGAGGAGACAATGATAACAAGTCTGTGAAATCACAGTCTGTGAAATGGTCAAAAAAGGAAATTTATTTGGTGATAATAATGAGGTTAGCAGAAATTAATTGTCTGGTTAGAATATTTCATAGAATTGCTTAACATGGCAAATTGGAATGGGCACTATTTACAGTGGTAATCTAAATAACCCATTCTTGCATAAATTTAATGTTAGCATTTTAATCCATCAATCCAGCAAGTAAAATTTATACAAAATGAGTTCTCATATGTATCTCCATTTTCTAACTCTTTGTTATTATTAAACATTAACATATCTTGACATCCCCTTTTATCAATGGCTAAATCCAATTATTTATAAATTTATGCAAATTAACAATATCCCTAATATATATTTATTTTTCCTTTTTGTTCTAAGGCTCAATAACAGGTTTATATTGTTTTAGAATGAAGGATTGCAAATATGTTTTTTCTGTTCTAAATATAAATTTCTATTATTAATGTAGATCTTAGAAAACTAAAGTGACCAATAGATTTCTTGTTAATGTTTCAAAAAATTTTTTTTACTGTTTATTTATATTTGAGAGAGAGAGAGAGAGACAGAGACAGAGAGAAAGAATCCAAAGCAGGCTCCAGGCTCCAAGCTGTCAGCCCAGAGCCCAACACAGGGCTCAAACTCACAAGCCATGAGATCATGATCTGAGCTGAAGTTGGATGCTTAACCAACTGAGCCACGCAGGTGCCCCTTGTTAATGTTTTTTTTTTTTTTTTTAATACATGATCATCAGTCACAGATTCTCTTAATTTAAAATTTGATAGAGCCAAATAGAAAATCATTAAATTCTAATCACCTTGAACTTTGTGCTTAAGTATATTGTAGAGAAAATAATTGTGAAATTAAACTAATTTGGTTCCATTTCTTGATGTTTTACTAATTTCCCAAAATTTTTAAGACATGAGTTTAGTGACTGGGAGGGGTTCAAGATGGCAACATAGGAAGATCCTGAACTCACTTTCTCCCATGAACTGTGCTCACAGCTCAGAGCCTGGAGCCTGCTTCAGATTCTGTATCTCAATCTGTCCCTCCCCCTCTCCATCTGTCCCAAAAGGAAATTAAAAAAAAAATTAAAAAAAAAACTGCCTATGGAAGTAAGTTCTTCTGGAAAAAACTTGAAAACTAGATGAACCTAGAGCCTCCACAACAACATATGAAAGGGCAGCATCAAAAGTAGGAGAGGCAGGAATAGAATTCTGGGAAGATGGCGGCATAGGGGGATGCTGGGCTCATCTCATCCTGCTGATCACTTAGATTCCACCCACATCTGCCTAAATAACCCAGAAAACCACCAGAAGACTAGCAGCATGAACTCTCTGGAGCCAAGCGTAGACAGGAGGCCCACAGAAGAGGGTAGGAAGGGTGGAGAGGCGATGTGCACTACACGGACTGGTGGGAGGGAGCCGAGGCGGTGGAGGGGCAGCCCTCCTGGCGAGGCAGAATCCCTGACTCTGGCTTGCAAAAGCAGAGCGGCCGGGCTGTGTGAGTTCTGACAGCCAGGGGGACATAACATCTGGAATGTTAAAATTCAACAGGTCCGCTCGCTCTCGGAGAGCAGGAGGGCGAGAGGACACCTGGAAGGAGAGTTGTTGAGCCCCGGAAGACAGAGCTCAGCTCAACAGGGAATAAAGTTGCTGGCAAGCACCATTTCCATGTCCCATCCCCAAGCCAAAATCCCAAAGGGAACCAGTTCCTGTCACCGAAAGTGCTTACATAGCACAAACACCCAATACTGTGCTTCTGTGGGTCCATCCCTCCCATGGGTCTGCCTCCCTCCCAGTGCCACAGGGCCCCTCATGCGGGGGACCACTGATGGCAAATCCAGCTAAGCCTGCCCCTCTGCCACTGTGCACCTTGCAGATCCACCACAGCTAATATGCCAGATCCCATCGAAGCAGCACCACAAGCCTGGCAGTGTGCAAGTAACCCAGAGAGGGGCCACACCACTCGACAGCGAGTCCTGCCCCTGGGAGAGAGGAAGACAAGGTACACACCAGTCTGACTGTGGCCCCAGAGGTGGGCTGAGAACAGACAGCAGGTCTGACTGTGGACCTGCCCACCAATACAAGTTACTCCAGACAGCACAGGGGAAGTGCCCTGCAGTTGGGAGCCACCCCAGGGACTACCCACAATGATGAAACAGAAGAACAATCCTCAAAAGAAACTCCAGGAAGTAGTGACAGCTAATGAATTGGTCAAAAACGATTTAAGCAATATAACAGAACAAGAATTTAGAATAATAGTCATAAAATTAATTGCTGAGCTTGAAAAAAGTATACAGGACAGCAGAGAATCTATTGCTATAGAGATCAAGGGAATAAGAAATAGTCAGGAGGAGCTAAAAAATGCTATAATGAGGTGCAAAATAAAATGGAGGTGACCACACCTCAGTTTGAAGAAGCAGAGGAGAGAATAGGTGAATTAGAAGATAAAATTATGGAAAAAGAAGAAGCTAAGAAAAAGAGATAAAAAAATCCAGGAGTTTGAGGGGAGAATTAGAGAACTAAGTGATTCAATGAAATGGAACAATATCTGTAAAATAGGAATTCCAGAAGAGGAAGAGAGAGAGAAAGGGGCTGAAGGTGGACTTGAACAAATCATAGCTGAGAACTTCCCTGATCTGGGGAAGGAAAAAGGCATTGAAATCCAAGAGGCACAGAAAACTCCCTTCAGACGTAACTTGAATCGATCTTCTGCACAACATATCATAGTCAAACTGGCAAAATACAAGGAAAAGGAGAAAATTCTGTAAGCAGCTAGGGATAAACATGCTCTAATATAAAGGGAGACCAGTAAGATTAGTAGATAGACAGATTTATCTACTGAAACTTGGCAGGCCAGAATGGAATGGCAGGAAATCTTCAATGTGATGAACAGAAAAAAATATACAGCCAAGAATCCTTTATCCAGCAAGTCTGTCATTCACAATAGAAGGAGAGATAAAGGTCTTCCCAAACAAACAAAAACTGAAGGAATTCGTCACCACTGAACGAGGCCTACAAGAGATCCTCAGGGGGACCCTGTGAGACAAGGAAACAGAGACATCACTACAAGCATGAAACCAACAGATATCACAATGACTCTAAACCCATAGCTTTCTATAATAACACTGAATGTAAATGGACTAAATGCTCCAACCAAAAGACATAGGGTATCAGAATGGATAAAAAAACAAGACCCATCTATTTGCTGTCTACAAGACACTGATTTTAGGCCTGAGGACACCTTCAGATTGAAAGTGAGGGGATGGAGAACTGTCTATCATGCTACGGGAAGTCAAAAGAAAACTGGAGTAGCCATACTTAGACAAACTAGACTTTAAAGGCTGTAAGAAGAGATGAAGAAGGGCATTATATGATAATTACAGGGTCTATCCATCAGGAAGAGCTAACAATTATATATGTCTATGCGCCAAATACAGGAGCCCCCAAACATATAAAACAATTACTCACAAACATAAGCAACCTTATTGATAAGAATGTGGTAGTTGCAAGGGGCTTTAATACTCCACTTACAACAATAGATCATCTAGACACAGGATCAATAAAGAAACAAGGGCCTTGAATGATACATTGGATCAGATGGACTTGACAGATATATTTAGAACTCTGCACCCCAAAGCAACAGAATATATTTTCTTCTCGATTGCACATGGAACGTTCTCCAGGATAGATCACATACTGGGTCACTAAACAGCCCTTAAGATGTTTAAACAATTGAGATCATACCATGCACACTTTCAGACCACAATGCTATGAAGCTTGAAATCAACCACAGGAAAAAGTCTGGAAAACCTCCAAAGGCATGGAGGTTAAAGAACACCCTACTAACGAATGAGTGGGTCAACCAGGCAAGCAGAGAAGAAATTTCAAAATATATGGAAACAAATGAAAATGAAAATACAACAATCTAAACGCTTTGAGATGCGGCTAAGGCAGTCCTGAGAGGAAAATACATTGCAATCCAGGCCTATCTCAAGAAACAAGAAAAATCCCAAATACAAAATCTAACAGCACACCTACAGGAAATAGAAGCAGAACAGCAAAGACACCCCAAACCCAGCAGAAGAAAAGAAATAATACAGATCAGAGCAGAAATAAACAATATAGAATCTAAAAAAAAACTGTAGAGCAGATCAATGAAACCAAGAGTTCGTTTTTTGAAAAAATAAACAAAATTGACAAACGTCTAGCCAGGCTTCTCAAAAAGAAAAGGGAGATGACCCAAATAGATAAAACCATGAATGAAAACGGAATTATGACAACCAATCCCTCAGAAATACAAACAATTATCAGGGAATACTATGAAAAATTATATGCCAACTAACTGGACAACCTGGAAGACACAGACAAATTCCTAAGCACCCAAAAACTCCCAAAACTCAAACAGAAAGAAATAGAAAACTTGAATAGACCCATAACCAGAGAAGAAATTGAATCAGTTATCAAAAATCTCCCAACAAATAAGAGTCCAGGACCAGATGGCTTCCCTGGGGTATTCTACCAGACATTTAAAGCAGAGATAATACCTATCCTTCTCAAGCTGTTCCAAAAAATAGATAGGGAAGGAAAACTTCCAGACTCATTCTATGAAGCCAGCATTACTTTGATTCCTAAACCAGAAAGAGACCCAGCAAAACCAGAGAACTCTAGGCCAATATTCCTGATGAATATGGATGCAAAAAATTCTCAACAAGATACTAGCAAATTGAATTCAACTGCATATAAAAAGAAGTATTCACCATGATCAAGTGGGATTCATTCCTGGGCTGCAGGACTGGTTCAACTTTCACAAATCAATCAATGTGATTTATCACGTTAATAAAAGAAAAGATAAGAACCATATGATATTGTCAATAGATGCAGAAAAAGCATTTCACAAAATGCAGCATCTCTTCTTAATAAAAACCCTCAAGAAAGTTGGAATAGAAGTAACATACTTAAACATCATAAAAGCCATTTATGAAAAGCCCACAGCTAACATCATCCTCAATGGGGAAAAACTGAGAGCTTTTTCCCTGAGATCAGGAACACGACAGGGATGCCCACTCTCACCGCTGTTGTTTAACAGAGTGTTGGAAGTTCTAGCATCAGCAATCAGACAACAAAAGGAAATCAAAGGCATCAAAATTGGCAAAGATGAAGTCAAGCTTTCGCTTTTTGCAAATGACATGATATTATACATGGAAAACCCGATAGACTCCACCAAATGTCTGTAGAACTGATACATGAATTCAGCAAAGTCGCAGGATACACAATCAATGTACAGAAATCAGTTGCATTCTTATACACTAATAATGAAGCAACAGAAAAACAAATCAAGAAACTGATCCCATTCACAATCACACCAAGAAGCATAAAATACCTAGGAATAAGCCTAACCAGGGGCGCCTGGGTGGCTCAGTAGGTTAAGCAGCCAACTTCGGCTCAGGTCATGATCTCACGGTCAGTGAGTTCAAGCCCCGCGTCAGGCTCTGTGCTGACAGCTCAGAGCCTGGAGCCTGTTTCAGATCTGTGTCTCCCTCTCTCCGACCCTCCCCTGTTCATGCTCTGTCTCTCTCTGTCTCAAAAATAAATAAACGTTAAAAAAAAAAAACCTAACCAAAGATGTAAAAGATCTGTATGCTGAAAACTATAGAAAGCTTATGAAGGAAATTGAAGAAGATATAAAGAAATGGAAAAACATTGCGTGTTCATGGATTGGAAGAATAAATATTGTTAAAATCTCAATACTACCCAAAGCTATCTACACATCCAATGCAATCCCAATCAAAATTGCACCAGCATTCTTCTCAAAGCTAGAACAAGGAACCCTAAAATTTGTATGGAACCACAAAAGGCCCCAGATAGCCAAAGTAATTTTGAAGAAGAAGAACAAAGCGGGAGGTATCACAATCCCAGACTTTAGCCTCTACTACAAAGTTGTAACCATCAAGAGAGCATGGTATGGCATGAAAACAGACACATAGACCAATGGAATAGAATAGAAACCCCAGAACTAGACCCACTAAAGTATGGCCAACTAATCTTTGACAAAGCACGAAAGAACATCCAATGGAAAAAAGTCTCTTTAACAAATGGTGCTGGGAGAACTGGACAGCAACATGCAGGAGAATGGAACTAGACCACTTTCCTACACCATTCACAAAAATAAACTCAAAATGGATAAAGGACCTGAATGTGAGAAAGGAAACCATCAAAACCCTAGAGGAGAAAGCAGGGAAAAAAACCTCTCTGACCTCAGTCGTGTCAATTTCTTACTTGACACATCCCCAAAGGCAAGTGAATTAGAAGCAAAAATGAACTATTGGGGCCTCATGAAGATCAAAAACTTCTGCACTTCAAAGGAAACAATCAACAAAATAAAAGGCAACCAACGGAATGGGAAAAGATATTTGCAAATGACATATCAGACAAAGGGCTAGTATCCAAAATCTATAAAGAACTCACAAAACTCCACATCCAAAAAACAAATAATCCAGTGAAGAAATGGGCAGAAGACATGAATACACACTTCTCTAAAGAAGACATCCAGATGGCCAACAGGCACATGAAAAGATGCTCAACATCAATCCTCATCAGGGAAATATGAATCAAAACCACACTCAGATACCACCTCACGCCAGTCAGAGTGGCTAAAATGAACAAATCAGGAGACTATAGATGCTGGAGAAGATGTGGAGAAATGAGAACTTTCTTGCACTGTTGGTGGGAATGCAAACTGGTGCAGCCGCTCTGGAAAATTGTGTGGAGGTTCCTCAAAAAATTAAAAATAGATCTACCCTATGACCCAGCAATAGCACTGCTAGGAATTTCCTCAAGGGATACAGAAGTGCTGATGCATAGGGGCACTTGTACCCAACATTTATAGCAGCACTTTCAACAATAGCCAAATTATGGAAAGAGCCTAATGTCCATCAACTGATGAATGGATAAAGAAATTGTGGTTTATATACACAATGAAATATTACATGATAATGAGAAAGAATCTAATATGGCCTTTTGTAGCAACGTGGACCTGGAGAATGTGATGCTAAGTGAAATAAGTCATACAGAGAAAGACAGATACCATATGTTTTCACTTTTATGTGGATCCTGAGAAACTTAACAGAAGACCAAGGGGGGGGGGGGAAGGTTAGAGAGGAAGGAGCCAAAACATAAGAGACTTTTAAAAACTGAGAACACACTGAGGGTTGATGGGGGTGGGTGGGAGGGGAGTGTGGGTGATGGGTATTGAGGAGGGCACCTGTTGGGATGAGCAATGAGTGTTGTATGGAAACCAATTTGACAATAAATTTCATATTAATAAATAAATAAATAAATACATAGACAATAAAAAAAAGAAACCAGGTGAACAAAGTATTCAAAGCAAAAAGTAGGAAAAAAAAAAGTAGGAGAGGCAGATGCGTGGTCCCACAAAATAAATCAAAATAAGATGGTGAGCCACAAGTGGGAAGATATCAAAAATGCAGAACTTTTCCTTGGGAATTGAAGGGTCTGTGTTCCACATCAAGCAGGTCAACCTCTAGATCCTGCACAGGAGAGACAAAGCCCCAAAATGCATGGCTTTGAAAACAATGGGGATTATATTCAGAAAAACAAACAAACAAATGACAACAACAACAACAACAAAACCCAGAACTGTAGGGAAAGGAGAGTCAATTCCTAACGGCTCACAGAAAGATTCACTTGCCCCAGGACCCAGCACCAGCTTGAAAAGTATGTGAACCGTATACAAGGGAGGCCTAATTAACTAATCTTAAAGTATCTGCCAGAGAGGCAGTTAAGATTCTTTAAGAATGGAGACACTGGCAAGGGCCATTTCTTCAGTCTCATTCTAACTTACAAGTGCCAGCACTGGTGGGTACCATTTTGGGGCTCTCTTTCTAACCTGTTAGCACTGGTGGTCATGCCTTCATAAGTGTCCAGACCTAACCTACACCAGAGCCCTATGTCACAGCTGAGTTGGGTGAGAGTCCTGCCCAACCCTCCTGCTGCCTGCAAGAGACTCACTTCAGAAGGAAAGACACACAAATTGAAAGTGAAGGAATGGAGAAAGATGCAAGTTGTAATAAAGAGAAAGTTAGTATAGCTTTGTTCATATAATACAAAATACACTTTAAAACAATGACTGTAATAAGAGACAAAGAAATGCAAGAGTGTCACAGGGGAAGATGGTAGAGCACAAGGATCCTTAGTTCACTTTCTCCTGTGGACTCACCAAGGCCACAACTACATATAATGCAACTCATTCTGAAAACAACCTGGAAGCCAGTAAAGAAGGTCTTCTACAGCTAAAGATATACAGAAGGGTACACACTGAAACGGGTAAAAGAGGCAGAGATGTGGTCAGGAACCAAGCCTCCAATGTGGCAAGCCATAAGTCCGAGGCACATGGGGTTCCTTCCTACACTAAAGGTGTGGAGTTCCTTCCCTGAAGAGGGAATCAAGCCCCACATCAAGCACCCATGCCCTAAAGGCCTAGACCAGGAATACAAGCCCCCATAAAGTCTTACTCTGAAAATAAGCAGACTTTAACTCCAGGAGCTTTAAAGCGCAGTGAGACTTAACTCCAGGAGAGCTGGAGAGAGAGCTATAGGAATTGGAAATGCTCCTAAATGGCAGGCACATTATATCACTTGGTCCCAGACCCAGCATAGAGGCAGCAGTTTGAAAATGCTTGGCTTATACATGGCTGGCTGGGGACACAAGCTGAAGAAGTAGAAATCTGTGGGAACTTTCTCCAGAAACAAAAGTGCTGGCAGGAACCACTTTTCTTGCCCCCTGCCACCTCACCCTACTTTACCCTGGATAGCTGGATGGTGGTTGAAGCCAGTTCTGGTACGCTCCATCTACCTTGCTAGCACTGCTCACCCAGCACTGGCATTCACATGTAGTGCTACCCCACCTAATGCGCCTTCTCTAATGTGTGTCCTCCAAAGCGGGTCCTGACCCGCCATACATGGCAGACAGACCTGCCCAACCAGTGCCTTTTCAAAGCTAGTCCTCCACCAATGAGGGGAGCAATCCTAACTACCAGCATGTCCATAGCAGCTTCATCTGGGCCTCTCAGTCAGCTCCACTGGGTGTCAGCCCTACTCACCAGTGCACAAGAAGTAGTCATGGCCAGTCACTGCAGCCAAATGGGCTGAATGCCAGCTCCAACCACGAGCATGCTCACAGCAGTCATGGCCCAGCCACAACAGGGTGAGGAATGCATAAAATTAAATCATCAAATCATAAGGGGAGAAAGCACAAGAAGAAAGGGACAAAGAAGGAATACAAAACACCCAGAAAATAATTAATGAAAAGGCATTAAGTCCCCATCTATTAATAATTACTTTAAAGATAAATGGGCTACATGTTCCAATCAAAACACATGAGGTGAGGAGGTTCCGAAGATGGCAGCTTAGGAGGACGCTAGGCTCACCGCGTATCCTGCTGATCACTTAGATTCCACCTACACCTGCCCAACTAACCCAGAAAACCACCAGAAGACTAGCAGAAGGGAGTCTCCGGAGCGAAGCGCAGACGAGAGCTCACGGAAGAGGGTAGGAAGGGTGGCAAGGGGGTACGCGCTCCATGGACTGACGGGAGGGAGCCGGGGCGGAGGGGCAGCACGCCGGCCAAGCAGAGCCCCCGAGTCTGGCTTGCAAAAGCAGAGGGGCCTGATGGAGTGTGTTCCGACAGCAAGCAGGACTTGACATCTGGAGGTTATAAGCTAACAGCTCTGCTCGGAGAACGGGAGGGCTGGAAGACAACAGGAGGGAGAGTTGTTGAGCTCCAGACGACAGAGCTCAGGTTGGCGGGGAACAAAGGAGCTCGCCAGCGCCATCTCCCTCACCAATCCCCCAGCCAAAATCCCAAAGGGAACCAGGTCCTGCCAGGGAATTTGCTTGCTCCGCTCAAACACCCAACGCTGTGCTTCTGTGGAGCCAACCCTCCGGCAGTGGGTCTGACTCCCTCCTGCTGCCACAGGGCCCCTCCTGAAGTGGATCACCTAAGGAGAAGCGAGCTAAGCCTGCCCCTCCTGCCCCCATTCACCTTGCCTACCCACCCCAGCTAATACGCCAGATCCCCAGCACCACAAGCCTGGCAGTGTGCAAGTAGCCCAGACGGGCCACGCCACCCCACAGTGAATCCCGCCCCTAGGAGAGGGGAAGAGAAGGCACACACCAGTCTGACTGTGGCCCCAGCGGTGGGCTGGGGGCAGACATCAGGTCGGACTGCGGCCCCGCCCACCATCTCCAGTTATACACCACAGCACAGGGGAAGTGCCCTGCAGGTCCTCACCACTCCAGGGACTATCCAAAATGACCAAACGGAAGAATTCCCCTCAGAAGAATCTCCAGGAAATAACAACAGCCAATGAACTGATCAAAAAGGATTTAAATAATATAACAGAAAGTGAATTTAGGATAATAGTCATAAAATTAATCGCTGGGCTTGAAAACAGTATAGAGGACAGCAGAGAATCTCTTGCTACAGAGATCAAGGGACTAAGGAACAGTCACGAGGAGCTGAAAAGCGCTTTAAACGAAATGCAAAACAAAATGGAAACCACAACGGCTCGGATTGAAGAGGCAGAGGAGAGAATAGGTGAACTGGAAGATAAAGTTATGGAAAAAGAGGAAGCTGAGAAAAAGAGAGATAAAAAAAATCCAGGAGTATGAGGGGAAAATTAGAGGACTAAGTGACACACTAAAAAGAAATAATATATGCATAATTGGTATCCCAGAGGCGGAAGAGAGAGGGAAAGGTGCTGAAGGGGTACTTGAAGAAATTATAGCTGAGAACTTCCCTGAACTGGGGAAGGAAAAAGGCATTGAAATCCAAGAGGCACAGAGAACTCCCTTCAGACGGAACTTGAATCGATCTTCTGCACAACATATCATAGTGAAACTGGCAAAATACAAGGATAAAGAGAAAATTCTGAAAGAAGCAAGGGATAAACGTGCCCTAACATATAAAGGGAGACCTATAAGACTCGTGACTGATCTCTCTTTTGAAACTTGGCAGGCCAGAAAGGATTGGCATGAGATATTCAATGTATTGAACAGAAAAAAATATGCAGCCGAGAATCCTTTATCCAGCAAGAGTGTCATTCAAAATAGAAGGAGAGATAAAGGTCTTCCCAAACAAACAAAAACTGAAGGAATTCGTCACCACTCAACCGGCCCTACAAGAGATCCTAAGGGGGATCCTGTGAGACAAAGTACCAGAGACATCGCTACAAGCATAAAACATACAGACATCACAATGACTCTAAACCCATATCTTTCTATAATAACACTGAATGTAAATGGATTAAATGCGCCAACCAAAACACATAGGCTATCAGAATGGATAAAAAAACAAGACCCATCTATTTGCTGTCTACAAGAGACTCATTTGAGATCTGAGGACACCTTTAGATTGAGAGTGAGGGGATGGAGAACTATTTATCATGCTACTGGAAGCCAAAAGAAAGCTGGAGTAGCCATACTTATATCAGACAAACTAGACTTTAATTTAAAGGCTGTAACAAGAGATGAAGAAGGCCACTATATAGTAATTACAGGGTCTATCCATCAGGAAGAGCTAACAATTATAAATGTCTATGCGCTGAATACCAGAGCCCCCAAATATATAAAACATTCACTCACAAACATAAGCAACCTTATTGATGAGAATGTGGTAATTGCAGGGCATTTTAACACTCCACTTACAGAAATGGATAGATCATCTAGACACAGGATCAATAAAGAAACAAGGGCCCTGAATGACACATTGGATCAGATGGACTTGACAGATATATTTAGAACTCTGCATCCCAAAGCAAAAGAATATACTTTCTTCTCGAGTGCACATGGAACATTCTCCAAGATAGATCACATACTGGGTCACAAAACAGCCCTTCATAAGTATATAAGAATTGAAATTATACCATGCAAACTTTCAGACCACAATGTTATGAACTTGAAATCAACCACAGGAAAAAGTCTGGAAAACCTCCAAAAGCATGGAGGTTAAAGAACACCCTACTAACGAATGAGTGGGTCAACCAGGCAATTAGAGAAGAAATTAAAAAATATATGGAAACAAACGAAAATGAAAATACAACAATCCAAACGCTTTGGGACGCAGCGAAGGCAGTACTGAGAGGAAAATACATTGCAATCCAGGCCTATCTCAAGAAACAAGAAAAATCCCAAATACAAAATCTAACAGCACACCTAAAGGAAATAGAAGCAGAACAGCAAAGGCAGCCTAAACCCAGCAGAAGAAGAGAAATCATAAAGATCAGAGCAGAAATAAACAATATAGAATCTAAAAAAACTGTAGAGCAGATCAACGAAACCAAGAGTTGGTTTTTTGAAAAAATAAACAAAATTGACAAACCTCTAGCCAGGCTTCTCAAAAAGAAAAGGGAGATGACCCAAATAGATAAAATCATGAATGAAAATGGAATGATTACAACCAATCCCTCAGAGATACAAACAATTATCAGGGAATACTATGAAAAATTATATGCCAACTAACTGGACAACCTGGAAGAAATGGACAAATTCCTAAACACCCACACTCTTCCAAAACTCAATCAGGAGGAAATAGAAAGCTTGAACAGACCCATAACCAGTGAAGAAATTGAATCGGTTATCAAAAATCAACAAATAACAAATAACAGTCCAAGACCAGATGGCTTCCCAGGGGAGTTCTATCAGACGTTTAAAGCAGAGATAATACCTATCCTTCTCAAGCTATTCCAAGAAATAGAAAGGGAAGGAAAACTTCCAGACTCATTCTATGAAGCCAGTATTACTTTGATTCCTAAACCAGACAGAGACCTAGTAAAAAAAGAGAACTACAGGCCAATATCCCTGATGAATATGGATGCAAAAATTCTCAATAAGATACTAGCAAATCGAATTCAACGGCATATAAAAAGAATTATTCACCATGATCAAGTGGGATTCATTCCTGGGATGCAGGGCTGGTTCAACATTCGCAAATCAATCAACGTGATACATCACATTAATAAAAGAAAAGATAAGAACCATATGATCCTGTCAATCGATGCAGAAAAGGCCTTTGACAAAATCCAGCACCCTTTCTTAATAAAAACCCTTGAGAAAGTCGGGATAGAAAGAACACACTTAAACATCATAAAAGCCATTTATGAAAAGCCCACAGCTAACATCATCCTCAATGGGGAAACACTGAGAGCTTTTTCCCTGAGATCACGAACACGACAGGGATGCCCACTCTCACTGCTGTGGTTTAACATAGTGTTGGAAGTTCTAGCATCAGCAATCAGACAACAAAAGGAAATCAAAGACATCAAAATTGGCAAAGATGAAGTCAAGCTTTCGCTTTTTGCAGATCACATGATATTATACATGGAAAGCCCGATAGACTCCACCAAAAGTCTGCTAGAACTGATACATGAATTCAGCATAGTTGCAGGATACAAAATCAATGTACAGAAATCAATTGCATTCTTATACACTAACAATGAAGCAACAGAAAGACAAATCAAGAAACTGATCCCATTCACAATTGCACCAAGAAGCATAAAATACCTAGGAATAAATCTAACCAAAGATGTAAAAGATCTGTATGCTGAAAACTATAGAAAGCTTATGCAGGTAATTGAAGAAGATATAAAGAAATGGAAAAAACATTCCGTGCTCATGGATTGAAGAATAAATATTGTCAAAATGTCAATACTACCCAAAGGTATCTACACATCCAATGAATTCCCCATCAAAATTGCACCAGCATTCTTCTTGAAGCTAGAACAAGCAATTCTAAAACTCATATGGAAACACAAGAGGCCCTGAATAGCCAAAGTAATTTTGAAGAAGAAGACCAAAGCAGGAGGCATCACCATCCCAGACTTTAGCCTCTACTACAAAGCTGTCATCATCAAGACAGCATGGTATTGGCACAAAAACAGACACATAGACCAATGGAATAGAATAGAAACCCCAGAACTAGACCCACAAACGTATGGCCAACTAATCTTTGACAAACCAGGAAAAAACATCCAATGGAAAAAAGACAGTCTCTTTAACAAATGGTGCTGGGAGAACTGGACAGCAACATGCAGAAGGTTGAAACTAGACCACTTTCTCACACCATTCACAAAAATAAACTCAAAATGGATAAAGGACCTGAATGTGAGACTGGAAACCATCAAAACCCTAGAGGAGAATGCAGGAAAAGATCTCTCTGACCTCAGCCGTAGCAATCTCTGACTCCACACATCCCCTAAGGCAAGGGAATTAAAAGCAAAAATGAATTACTGGGGCCTTATGAAGATAAAAACTTCTACACAGCAAAGGAAACAGCCAACAAAACTAAAAGGCAACCAACGGAATGGGAAAAGATATTTGCAAATGACATATCAGACAAAGGGCTAGTATCCAAAATCTATAAAGAGCTCACCAAACTACACACCCGAAAAACAAATAACCCAGTGAAGAAATGGGCAGAAAACATGAATAGACACTTCTCTGAAGAAGACATCCGGATGGCCAACAGGCACATGAAATGATGCTCAATGTCGCTCCTCATCAGGGAAATACAAATCAAAACCACACTCAGATATCACCTCACACCAGTCAGAGTGGCCAAAATGAACAATTCAGGAGACTATAGATGCTGGAGAGGATGTGGAGAAACGGGAACCCTCTTGCACTGTGGTGGGAATGCAAACTGGTGCAGCCACTCTGGAAAACAGTGTGGAGGTTCCTCAGAAAATTAAAAATAGACCTACCCTATGACCCAGCAATAGCACTGCTAGGAATTTACCCAAGGGATACAGAAGTGCTGATGCATAGGGGCACTTGTACCCCAATGTTTATAGCAAAACTCTCAACAATAGCCAAATTATGGAAAGAGCCTAAATGTCCATCAATTGATGAATGGATAAAGAAATTGTGGTTTATATACACAATGGAGTACTACATGGCAATGAGAAAGAATGAAATATTGCCCTTTGTAGCAACGTGGGTGGAACTGGAGAGTGTGATGGTAAGTGAAATAAGCCATACAGAGAAAGACAGATACCATATGTTTTCACTCCTATGTGGATCCTGAGAAACTTAACAGAAACCCATGGGGGAGGGGAAGGAAAAAAAAAAAAGAGGTTAGAGTGGGAGAGAGCCAAAGCATAAGAGACTGTTAAAAACTGAGAACAAACTGAGGGTTGATGGGGGGTGGGAGGAAGGGGAGGGTGGGTGATGGGTATTGAGGAGGGCACCTTTTGGGATGAGCACTGGGTGTTGTATGGAAACCAATTTGACAATAAATTTCATATATTGAAAAAAAACACATGAGGTGACTGAATGGGTAAAAAAATAAGGTACATGTATATACTTTTAGAAGATACTCATTTCAGACTTACAGACACATAGGGATTGAAAGTAAAGGGAAGACAATGATATTCCTTGCAAACAAAAGCAGAAATAAAAAGCTGTGGTAGTAATACTTATATCAGACAACATATATTTTGAAACAAAGACTGTTATAAAAGATCAAAAAAGGGCATTACATAATGATTAAGAGATGAATCCAAGAAGAATATATAACAATTATAAACATCCATATTCCCAACATAGGAACACCTGAATTGTCTTATGGAGAAATTAATAGCAATAAGATAAGAGTAGGCTCCTTCAATGCCCCACTTACATCAATGAATAGATGATCCACAGAGAAAAACAATCAGGAAATAGTGGGTTTGAACAACACATTAGACCAGATGAACATAGCAATTATATGCGGAATGTTCCATCCCAAAACAACAGAATACACATTCTTTTCAAGTGCACATAGAATATTCTCTAGGGCAGATCACATATTAGGCCACAAAACAACTCTCAATAAATTAAAAAGATTTAAATCATGTCAACCATCTTTTCCAACCACAATGGTATCAAAGTAGAAATCAATTACAAGAAAAGGAACCCTGGAAAACACTTGGAGGCTAAACAGCATGCTAGTAAACAATGAACAGCTCAATGAAGAAATCAGAGGGAAAATTAAAAAAAAAAAAACACTGAAATAAAGAGTATCATGAAAGTCTACCATAAACAATTATACATCAACAAATTGGACAACCTAGAAGAAATGGTAAATTTCTGGAAACATACAATCTTCTGATACTGAATCATGAAGAAATAGAAAATCTGAACAGACCAATTACTAGTAATAAAACTGAATCAAAAAATATGGAAAACTACCACCATTTTCAGATAACATGATACTATATATAGGAAACCCTTAAAATCTCCACCATAAAGCTTTTAGAATACATGAATTCAAGTAAAGTTGCAGGATATAAACTCATATACAGAAATCTTTGGCATATAGACCAACAACAATCAGAAAGAGAAATTAAGAAATCAATACAATTTACAATTGCATCAAAAGTATACAATACCTAGTACTAAATTAAGCCAAGGAGGTGAGAAAACTGTACACTGAAATCTCTAAGACACTGATAAAAAGATGTTGAAGAAGACATAAATAATTGGGAAGATATACCATGTATATGGATTGGAAGAATTAATATTGTTAAAATATCCATATAACCCAAAGCAATCTACAGACTCAATGTAATCTCTATCAAATTCCAATGGCATCAGCAGGGAAATACAAATCAAAACTATAATGAGATATCACCTCACACCTGTCATAATGGCTAAAATCAACAACCCAGGAACAACAGATGTTGATGAGGATGAGGAGAAAGGGGAATCCTCTTACACTGTTGGTGGGAATGCAAACTGGTACAGCCATGTGGAAAAAATTATGAAGTGTCCTCAAAAAGTTAAAAATGGAACTACCCTAAGATCTAGCAATTTCACTACAGGTACTTACCTAAAGGATACAAAAATCCTGATTTAAAGGGATATATGCACCCCAATGTTTATAGCAGCATTATCATTTGCTATTGGCAAAATTATGGACAGAATCCAAATGTCCATCAACTGATGAATGGATAAAGAAGAGGAGGTATATATGTACACAATAAAATTTTACTCAGCCATAAAAAAGAATGAAATCTTGCCATTTGCACCAACACGAATAGAGTTAGAGGGTATTACGCTAAGTGAAATACGCCAGTCAGAGAAAGACAAATACCATATGATTTCACTCATATGTGAAATTTAAGAAACAAAACAGATGATGATAGGAAAGATAAACCATAAAAGTGGGCACTTGTTTTGATGAGCACTGGCTGTTATATGTAATTGCTGAATCACTGAATTCTATCCCTGAAACTAACATTATACTATATGCTAAATAAATGGAATTTAAATAAAATTTGAAAGAAGCAAACAAAAATTCAAAGGGTACTTTTCACAAAGTTAGAACCAATAATTCTAAAATTTATATAGATCCATAGAAGACCCCAAATAGTCAAGAAAAGTCTTGAGAAAAAAGAACAAAGGTGGAGGAATCACATCTCAGGATTTTAAACTGTATTACAAAGGTACAGTAAGTAGTCAAAACAGTATGGTACTGGCATAAGTCAGATATACAGATCAATGGTATAGAAATGTAAGCCCACAAACAAACCCAGCACACAATTATTTTCTCACATGGGAGCCAAGAACATGCAATGGAGAAAGGACATTTTATTTTATAAATGGTGCTTGGAAAACTGGACAATTGCATGTAAAAGACTGAAACTGGACTATTATCTTAAATCATACACAAAAATTAAGTCAAAATGCATTAAAGACCTAAAGGTAAAACCTGAAACCATAAAATTCTTAGAAGAAAACAAAGATGCTTAAATTCTTTGGCATTGGCCTTAGCAATGAGTTTGTGAGTCTGATGTCAAAGGCATGAAAAACAAAAACAAAAAGAATCAAATGGGACCACATCAAACTAAAAATCTTCTGCATAGCAAAGAGTACCATCACTAGAGCAAAAAACAAGCTACTGGGAGAGGATATCTGCAAATCACATCTCTGATAAGGGTTAATGTCCAAAATAGACAAAGAACCCATACAACCTGACACCAAAAAAATTAAAAAATAAAAATGGGCAGAGGATCTGAATACACATTTTTCCAAAGGTATGCAGAGGGCCAACAGGCATCTGAAAAGATGTTCAACTTTACTAATCATCAGGGTAATGCAAATCAAAGCCATAATCACATATTATCTTCTACCTATTAGAATGTCTATTATCAAAAAGACAAGAAACGTCAGCTTTTGCCTTATGCTAGATGAAATAAGTCAAATGAGTAAAGACATAGTACTATATGAATTCACTCACTCATAAGTGGAATCTAGAAAAAATAAAAACAAAATTCAATGAACAAACAAAACAATCAAAAAACATAGATACAGAGAACAGATTGATGGTTACCAGAGGAGAAGGAGAATGGGAGATGGGCAGAATGGATGAAGGGGGTCAATGCTATGGTGATGGAAGGTAATTGGATTTTTTTATGGTGATCATTTGGTAGAGTATACAGATATCAAATTACAAAGTTGTACATCTGAAATGTATATAATATATACCAATTTTACCACAATACAATAAAAATGAGTTTAGTTATTCCAGTGCTTTAAATAATTTATATATAATTTTAATTCAAATATGCTATTAATATATTCACATAAACTTTATTTTCATTCTGAAATGGAATTGTCTCATAAAGTAGGTGCTTGTTCTCAAATATGAAGGACTGGGTGGACTGAGAGCACAGCACACACCTACTAGGGACTGTTAAGAATGCAGAGCACTTACAGTAATATTTTCTTAGAAAAGTTCATAGTAGTTCATAGTTTAACTTAATCTAAGCCCCATAATATTCAGAGCTAAATGCTTCAGGACACCTAGGCACTGAATAACAAATGTTTCCTTCTAGAAAGTGATTTTGAAAGGTTCAGAGTTACTGTTTTGTTATCAAAACCATCAAATGTCTGATTCTGTTTCCTCTATTTACGCCAAATTAATTTTTTTGCTTCATAATTATTTGAAACGGGTCACTTTTGTCAATCAGAATAATTTTTTCCTTGATATTTTGTACTTCAGCTACTTGAAAATCCAAATGAAACATTTCCAAGAATTCTTTCATGAGGGAGTGTAAATGTATCAATGGATACCCACTCAGTATAAATGTATTATTTATTCGAATATTTGTGATACTTAATCTACATTTTTGTACCTGTGCTCTTCAGTTGTTGTCGTAATCTGTGTTTCTGTTTGTGAATATGCATTTATGATTTATTTTTATTTGTATTTTTTATTTTAAAAACTTTTTAATGTTTATTTTAGAGGAGGGGGCAGAGATAGAGGGAGACACAGAATTGGAAGCAGGCTCCAGGCTCCAAGCTGTCAGCACACAGACCAATGTGGGGCTTGAACTCACAAACTGTGGAATCATGACCTGAGCTGAAGTTGGACATTTAACCAACTGAGCCACCCAGGCATTCCTATTTTTTTTTTTTATTTTAAAGAGAGAGTGAGAGTGGGAGACAAGAGCAGAGGGAGAGAGGGGGAATCCTTCATGGTCAGCTCAGAGTTGGACGCGTGGCTCATTGTCATGATCCTGGGACCATGACCTGAGCCAAAATCAAGAGTCAGATGTTAAATCTACTGAGCCACCCAGGTGGCTGCATTTATGATATTTATACTACTTGAAAAATTAATCCCTATATTGTTTAAATAGTGGGTATTTGAAAAATGAGGTTGACACTCACGTACTTACTCCTTCTTTGCCTTTATAAAATAGGTCATATTATCCTAATGTTTCACATACTTGAGAAGTTGTTCCTGCTCCAATAAATGTTTCTGATACCCATTGTAGTTTGGTATCTCACAACGCCCTACTTTACATGCCATGCAACTCATCTCCTGGCCTTTCCTAGGGAGTTTCTGTTACCATGTTGCTGGATCAACTCAATGCCCTATACCATGAAGGATTTAAGTAACCATGTCTTCAAGACTGCAGACTGCAGGATGTCAGGAAGGGAGTGCCAATGTCCCTCAGTTGTCATTGACTCTTCTGCATTCTTTGGCTCCTGCCATAAATGCTTGCCTCTGCTATTGGGGATTTAGTTTCAGCAGAGGCCTCATGAAGGGACCACTTTATACAATCTGGAAGGTATGAGGGACTTAAATTCCTAAAGAGGAAGTGTTGGCTCACAAGAGACAGAAGATGGGAAGAAACAAAAAGATGTTTATTTTTTAAATCATTCATTCCCCCTAACGAAATAGTCCACATGCAGTTTTTCCAAATGCCTCTTGCAAGTACTCCTGCATTATACAGCAAGTGATGATATTTTGTGTAAAGATGTGCCCTGCTCTGTAATTAGACATCTTGCCTGCTTCCTGGACATACCTTTTATTTCTTCATTCATTCTTTCCTGAGATTGTGGACCCCAGTTTTCTGGGCAGGCCCAGCTAAGACATTCTTGAGTAGAACTGAATTATACTTCTCTATATCTATTTAGGAAATTAAAAGAAAACAAAAAGAGAAATATGGATAATTATATCAGTTTCTATTAATTAGTTCCAAACATATGTCAAATCCTTACCCTCATGAGATGAACTGTACATATAGCTCTCTTGCAGAAATTCCCTGTTTAGAAGACAAACATGCATCTGTAGTTCAGCAAGTTCAAAGGAGAGTTCAGCTTTTCACTTAACCTGATCCCCCATTTTTATTTCATATTGTGCTGAGAACTTTGTTAAAATACGTTTAGATTTGTCTCCAATACCCTATCTCATGTCTGTAAGGAAGATACAATCTTGCATTCATACCAGTACAAAGAAGTGTACATTTTCATTGTTATATTTGTACCAGAATTCTGCCTAATTACCTGTCACCATTAAACTGCCACTCTCATATCATTTAGTTCTGATCTCAATCATGTTCCTTGGAGCTGTTCTAATCCTCTGTCTTCCAAATACCCTGATATTGGAAAACAGTTCGTTTCTTTAATTTGCTCCAAATTCCAGTTGGATACTTGGAATATATTTTACTCCAATATATTTTAAGTTTTTTATAGATGTAAAATACATTTGAAAAATCTTAATTGTCGATGTAAAGAACTGAGTATAGTTGGTCCTACTGTTTAGATTGTCAGCCACTTGTGTTTCAGGGAATCTAATTTTCTAGACGTCTCAAAAAGCTCCAACTTCATTCTAGTCAACATTTCTTATGCGGTTGTTTTAACCAGACACTATTTTCAATGAGCGTTCTGCTTATATCACTTCCTTACTTCTGGCAAAATACAACACTGAAGCACTTTCACTGTCTTCATCTTACTGGTGAGAAAGCTGCGGGTTTTCCCCAAGCCGTAGCAGCAGTAAGGGGAGAAGGTGGGCTTTGTGCCCAGGCAGTCTGGCTCTTGAAAGCTCTCTTAGTCATTAGACCGAGTGGGTTTTTCGTTTGGTTGGTCGTTTGCTTGGCTAATATAAAGCTACTCAGCATCAGGACTGGATTTCTTCATCAGCAAAACTGAGGTCAATAAAAGCTTCCTTACAGGATTTTTGAGACAATGAAATGGAATGATACTCATAAAAGTGTCCAATCTTACAGCACACTGGCAATTGCAGTATTTATTATTAATGGTAGTTGTAGTATTTATTATTACTGATAGTTGTAGTATGAAGTCATTCTAAAGAAATAACGTGAGATACAAAGAAAGATTTATATAGAATGAAATTAAAGAAGGTTTTATTATTATAGTGAAAATGAGAAACAGTCTAAATATAACCTAAGAAAATGTCTATAGGTTATGGTACATAAAAGGAAAATTATGCAGCCAGTAATATTATCTTTAAAAAAATTACTACCTTGGAAATGTTTATAATGAAGGAAGTGGAAAAAAGAATAAAAATAGTATGGAAGCAATCATATACCAACACACTCAAATATATGACTTTAAGGAACTGTTAAATGTTACCACTTTTTATTTTTGGCCTATGGATTTTTTTTGTACCTTTTGTGTTTTTCAGATTCTCTACAATGAATACTTATCAATTTTACGTTATAAACGACAGATTTATTTATATGTTAATTTAAATTTTGATGTCTGCACATTAGAAGAAAAGTGGCATTTTATATCCTGATATGGCATTTAAAATTTTATGTTATTATGCATTATAAAACTATTATTCAACTACGTTTTAAAAATCTATTTATTTGTTAATAATGTCATTAGTTCTTTTCAAAAGTATACTCATCAGAAACCCAAATTATAGCACTGCATGAAAATTTCCTTTAGTAATTTTCATTAAGTAGACCATTCTTTTATTTTTAAGTATATGTATTTGTTTTGAGAGAGAGAGTGGGGGAGGGGCATGGGCACAGAGAGTGGGGAGAGAGAATCCCAAGCAGGCTCCACATTCAGAGCAGAGCCAGAGGGAGGGCTCAATCCCACAAACCATGAGATCATGACCTGAACCAAAATCAAGAGTCGCATGCTTAACCAACTGAGCCACCCAGGTGCCCCTTAAGTAGATCATTCTGATTATGTCTTATTATCTGTCCTAAGCACTGCTACATTTTTTTTTCTGACAGAAATATTATAAAGCTCAATGAATAATTTTAAAGTACATAATCTCTCTAAAATGCACGCAAGACTTCTAAGAATTGTAATCAACATGTGAATCCAAATAAAGTATTAACATAAGTAAACACATTAAATAATTACGTTCTTGTCTCTATTACATGACAAAATTGTGAATCCTGTTATTTAGCAACGCTTCCTCTGTTCAATCTCATGAAATAGTTCTCCTGTCCCTTGGCACTAGCTGCGAGCCCAGGAAGGAACCTCAATTCCTCCACTTGGCCTCTCATCCACCAGTAGAATAGTGAGCTTCTTCACAACATGGTGGGTCAGGGATCCAAAACAGTGGAAATGAGCAAATGCTCCAAGGCTTAAGCCCTAACCTCAGAAATCAAATTGTATCATTCTGCCAAAATGCAGTTACAAGGCCTGACCAGGTTCAAGGAGTTGAGCAATTGACTCTGCCTCTTGAAATGAGAAGTAGCAAAGTCATATTTCAAAGGAGCTGAGGAGGAATTATTGTGGCTGTCTTAGAAAATATTTTCTCATTGTATCCTATATTTCCTAAGCAGTCTACGGGGAGGTTGGGGGCCAACCCAGAAATAACATGGAACACTACATTTTCAAATGTTTTTTTGTGAGATCTCTATCTGTTATGTATATTTGCCTGGCACCTACCATTCCCAGTGAGAAGGGAACTCTGGAAACAATAAATAATAACCTTTCATACAGGAAAGGTTCAGGTAGAATTTCCCCCATGCATCTTCCTATGAAAAAGAGTCAAAAAGTAGCTGAGTTTTTCTATTATTCAGGAGGCAAAGTGCATAGACATTAAAAAGGTGAAAGTACAACAATGAATATTTACTAAGATACTATATTTAATATTAATAAAACTATTATAAAATATTTTTAAAAATCTTGTCATGTTCTTTGCCCTCAGGAAGTTTCCTATCTGGTTGACAAACGTAACATACACATTTAAATTATAAAACAATTGATTATATAATAGATACAAAAATATGCATACAATTTACAAAAATTATGGTTTGGGTAATGTCAATCACTAAGAGTTAGTTTTTGTTTTATTTTTTCTTCATTTTGTGGACAAAGTGGAACTTGAATGTGAAAGGTGATTTGGATTTGAATAGTTTGTAAAGAACATAAAATAAATTTCATATGAGAATAGCCAGAGTTACATAAGATAAAGAGGATTATTTTATAAAATAAAATTATATTTGAGTAGATATGTAAGACCACATTAACAATTTTGAATTGAGATGATAATAATAACAACTGATGAAATCATCCCACTATTTACCTGGTTGTTCAGTCTAGAAAGGTAATGCCTATCTCTAATTCATATCTTTCAAACACCTCCCTCCCACATGTATCTAAGAGCAATAACCAACACTTAACTGAAAAAATTCTACTCTCCTTTTCAAATCATTAAATGTCCCTGTCTAATAATGGAAACAACAGTACATTTGTTGTAAGCACAAATGAATGGTTACAGGTAAGGCCCTTAGAATATGATCTGGAATTTTGTAACATTTAAATAAATGTTAACTATTGTTATTATTATTAATATTTATATTATTATTACCATTATACTTCTGTATCAAATTCATCCACTTATCTCCATCTTTATAGCAACTATCTTATTCTAAAATACTATCTTTTTTCCTAATTCGTTTATAATGGCCCCTTCTCTCAGATTCCACTTTCGACTTTTAACATACATTTTCCAAAAATAAGTGGGATAAATTTTTGTTAGTATAATAGACTTTATGTCGATTGTAAAAAGTCATACTTTATGTGTATCATTGTCTTGCATATAATGTGTATTTTAGCTTTGGCTGTTTTTTAAGATTTCCAACTCATCTTTAGTTTCCAGAATTTGTTGTCTATGTGTGTGGTGGACAGACCCTAAGATTACCCCAATGATTTCTGGCCTCCTGGTGTTCATATTGTTGTGAATTCTTATCCCCATGTGTCTGAGCAGGATCTCTGACTTGCTTCTAAACAAAAGAATATGGAAAACATGATTAAATGGCACTCTCAATGAAATTTGATTGGGTTACACTATATGGCAAAGGTAATGGGATGCCATGTCTATGCTATCATGTTAGAAAAGACTCTATATTAGCAAACTAGGGCTGGACAGTCTCCTGAAAGGTTTTATGCAGGAAGGGTAAGCAGCCATGTTGAGGGAGTCCATAGGAAGCAATTGTAGATTGCCTTTATTAGCTGCAGGCAGCCCATAACTGGCTACAAAGATCTGGGGTTCATTTTCCCAGCCACAGAAAATGAATTCTGCCAAAAACCTATATGAGCTTTGCAGTAGGTTATTCCCCAGTCAAGCTTCCAGTAGAAAATGTAGCCTGGCTGTCACATTGATTGCAGTCCTGTAAGACCCTTAACAGAGGACCTAGTTAGGTCAGGCTGGCACTCTTGACCCATAGAAATTGTGAGATAATTAATGTCTGCTTTCTAAGCTGATAAGGCTGCGGTATTGTGTGTGTGTGTGCATCAATATCTATCCCCGTAACTGCCTTGACTTTAGTACTTTATTTTGATTATGATCTACCTTGTTCATCCTTTAAGAAGGAACAAGAACCAATGCTGACTATATAATCTCTAAATATATTAGGAACTCAGATATTATCTGTTTAATTTCCTCTTATTCCCATTTATTTTATTACATTCCACAAAACCTCCTGAAGCTACATGACAGAAATCACACTTCAACTGCAGCACACATTTTTATCTCCTTGTTTTTAACCTTTTTCACTATGCTGAGAATAATTAGTCATGTCATGCAAATTGATAATGTCATGAGAAAAAAAGCAGTAAGTATTTTTTTCTCCTATATCACATCCAGAAGCAGGTGGAGATTGTCTCTATGAGCCCCACATATTTAATTCAAACTTCATATTAGTTAGCAGATTGCAATGTTTATAATGGGGGAATTGAATACAAAACCTAGAATAGGACACATGGAATGATGATACACATATATATGTGGTTCCTTGACTTCTGGATCTGTAATGAATTTGCGTTAGAACTCTATTTTAAACCTTTAAAATTTTGGAAAATGAACCCTTTTTATAACCCCACTCAAAGCTCATGACTTAAGTAATTCAAATATCTAAGAATTCTAATTTTATTAAATGTTCAACAAGAATAAACATATATAAAAATTTTTAAATGTTCCACAAGAGGAATGAATAAATATAAAAATAAAATTAAACTTGGTGTCATATCAAAGGTTTTTAACTTTTTATCCTCATATTAAATTTTGTTGAATACCTTTAACTTTCTCACCTCTCAGAAAATAATTGCTCCCGTTTTTGCTGAAAAAATAGCTATCTCAAAATAGAGTACCCTCCAATATCTAGAAAAACCGCATCATTACTGCAGTTCTTATAAATGGATAGTCCATTACTTTAGTAAATGATAACTGCATCTGTCCATTTCAGCAATCTCCTCTGGTGATCTTCTGTGAATGCTGCCCAGTATCCCAATTTCCTCTCTGTCATTTACGGCATAATAAAGAATTAAGTATTGGAAACTCCATTTCTTTCCTTTTTTTTCTCTAATTACAAGGGAATAAGAAGACATTACAAGCAGGTCAGGGGTATCTAAATAGCCTACAGCAGTTAATTTTTTATTTAAATAAAGCTTTTTAAAAATCAGTTCCAATTTTTTGAATTTTTATTTCATTTTCATATTCTTGTCATTCTTATATGTTCTTGTATAAGTATTAAGTAATACTTGTAATAACTATAGATCTTATGAAGGTAATTCATATGAAGAGTCACATCTTCTGTAGTATTACCTCCCCTTCCATATAAAGCCAACTGAAGATTCCCAGGCATATCTGAAAGTTTAAGAGCAGCCACATGGATGAATGTCAAAATAAGCAAACTTCTCACATGTTTCCACATACCACTCTCAAGATTCTCACAGAAGGATCTGAGAAGTATCTTTCATAAATGACCATTTCATAAAAACCTGAGATGGAAGGCAATTAATATACTAGATGATTTTAAAGTTACAGCATTCACATCAGATTTGGGGTACAGCTCACCTAATAGTTTTCACTTGCATTTTTCATGAGGAAGATTTTGGGAGCTGGAACATTTGGTCATAAAAATTAGCACTCATGTTTTCAAATATAAATCTTAAGCTTAATAAAAGTTCATTCCTTACACGAATTTATCCGAATTCATCATTAATAACTTCAGCTAGACAGAAAAGTTTAAAGTAACAATTAAATTTTTATATTATGCCATTCTCTGGATTCAGTTGTATTCACTCCTAAGATCTCAAATCATGCTATTGAAATAGCCCTAAAATACAGGAGCTATAAATAAATATAAATTAATCAAAGTAAATTATGCAGGTATGAAATGGAGGGTTTCAAACCGCAGATTTTCAAAATCTATTATTCTGAAAGATATGAATAACTAGAAACATATGGGGATGAAGTATAATACCAAATAGTTGATTTAAATGTGATTCTAGAATATGCATTTTCCCCATAAAACAGTTAAATTTGGAAATCAGAATTAGTGGAATATAAAAATTTGTGTATTCTACATATATAAATTTTCCATGGTAAATAAGGTAAGACATAAGAAATTTATAATGAAATTACACTTAGGAAGATTCAGTATGATTGAAGTATAGAAAACAACTATAAAAAGATATTAACATGAATAGGCTGGCTTCTTGAATGATAGACCAGTGCAGTTAAACAGTGCCTCTTGCTCCAGAGGGCTCCACTTTTGGGTTTAATTCTCTGTAGTAGTCATCTTGAAATTCTTAATTTTATTTTTAAATTCCTAAGTGAAGAATTTTTAAGGTGAAGTTCTAATGAGACAATGGATCATGTACCAAGGGCCTAGAACTTTAGCCCACATACCATATCACAACTTCCCAACTGTCCATTTCCCTAAAATAGGTTCTTAGCCACCTGCCCCCTGTCTCCCCGGACCCCACTCTCACCTGATCTCTCTCACACAATCTCTTTCCCACAATGGCTGCTGCCCTCCACTTGTGGTGGTAACTGGATCACATCAGCACGTGGGAGAAAACCTTCATTTTTCCATTTTGTTGTGCACTCCTGGTGGGGGTCTGGGAACAGTCCTGGGAAGAATCAGGACTCCGCACACCCCATGGACTCTGCTATAGGTCAAGGTGACAGCTGTCCTCTCTCTGGGCTACAAGACCTATGTTGTGTTTAGCAGGCAAGTCTGCAAGGGTCTCTTGCTCAGTAATGATCCTGGTACCAACCGCATTCTGGCATAAATTCCCTGCCACTTGCAAAAACCACACATTTTAATTTTTCACTGACCCTGCAAATTATGCAGTCCAATATGGTTATGAATTTGAGTATAAATGCATTAAGCAGTTTGAATATGAAAAAAATTTTCTACTACATTATTATTATTATTATTATTACTACTACTATTTTGGCCTGATAGTTTTTCACTAGCTTGATTATTTTGAATTTCAAACTCAATGCTCAATGATGTTAGTCATTATTGGATTATTAGAAGTTCATCTCACACTCCTTTCTCCCCACCCCTCCAAAAACACACACACACACTTATCTCTTTACCCTAAGCCCTTTCTCAGTAATTTCTGTTCAACCTAGTATCTACAGTCAAGCCTTCAATCCAGAGTACATCATACACTTTATTGCCTATAATTTATCTCACATAGCTATTCTCAGGTTATTTTTTTTATTTTACCCTAATTTGATTCTGCCATTGCTCACCTTTATTATCTTCATTCATCATTCAGGTTTTGACATAAATGTCTCTTTTTTTTCTAGTAATCATTATGTGTTACCCCATGTTATGGCCCCTTCCCACTCTGTTATAAACATTTTCTTATCTCTCTGATAACCATGCACCAAACTATTAAATCCTCAGATTCTCCTATCTTTTATCTTATAATGTTTACTGTTATATTTTCAAACACTGGAAAAATGTCTTGTCTCACTATGTATGTTGAACGCTATCTGGTGGAAACTTTTTTGTACATAATAATGTACCCATACCACCTCAAAAATGCCAAGTAAACTCATAACATTTCCATACACATTTCTTAATATATATTTTCCTAAGGTAATTGAGAGTGTATATCCTAGAATCAAAATGCCTGAGTTTGAAAATGACCTTCACCTCTTAAACTGTGTGATGTTGTGCAATTGGCTATTCTCTGCATGTTTCTTTTATAAACTATAAAATGAAGATTAAACAGATTATGTATCCCATGAGTTTGCTATGGGAATTAAATGAGATTATGTGTGTGAAGTCCTTACAACTACATCTTCAATGTTAGATATTGGGATTTTACTATGTGTGAAACAATAATCTGGGCATCAAAAATGAAAAAGATGAAAAAATATAATCCTATATGCTTACATTTTTGTAACTCACAATAAATGATGGATATACACCCCACTGTGATTCTGAAATAAGGGAAATTGTAATGCTACAGAAGAGGTAAAATTACACAGTATAAAAGGGAGTTTAAATTAAATAAGAGTGGTTTTGAAACACTCTTTGGAATAAAGAAAATTTGAATACTTCTTTAAAAAATGTAGAATAGAAGAATTCTCCCATTCCAAACTACTAGAGAAATTGTCGGACTCAAGAATAATGGCAAGGACAGGGACTTTACTAAAAACACTAATGGGACAGGTCTCCTAATGTTACCAGAAAAATAAAAATAATGAGCAACAGGCAAGAGCGTGTTCTCTCAGTACCATACCTTTGTGGAGAAACTAGCCATCTATCCATTTACCACGGTCCAAATGTTCTTCAGATACTCTGAAGAATGTATATGTCCTAATCCCCTTTATGTGTGCATTCATCAATATCATTCATTTATTCATTTATTTATTTATTATTAGAGTGTTTTCACCTTTTCGCAAAAAGTCTGCTCATGTACATCGTGTACATAGTGCAAGTTTCTTTCAGGACTAAGTAGAATTGTCGCATCCCTGTTTTCTCAGTATCTCTTTTTCTTTTTTCCCTGTAACTGTTTGTTTTTATCTCTGTAAGCATAAATTATAACAACAAAAACCTCATACCAGAAAAAATTCTATACGTTCTTTTAAATAAAAACTACACTGTATACATCCTTCACTGTTAGAACTGTATATATACTGAACTGAAAATAATAGGATTTTATTTCTAAAACGTTATCTTTGGGGTGTCTGTGTGGCTCAGTCAGTTAAATGACCAAGTCTTGATTTCCACCCAGGTCATGATCTCATAGTTCGTGAGTTTAAGCCCCTCATCAAGCTCCACACTAGTATGGAGCCTACTTGGAAGTCTCTGACTCTCCCCTGCTCTCTCTCTTCTCTCTCTCAAAATAGATGAATAAACTTTAATCAAGAATAAAAAACTAAATAAAATGTATCTTTGAGCTTTCAAAGATTAAAATACAATACACAAATCTTTACCACTCTAGCCTTCTTGCCTGTACAGGAAACAACCAAGTTGCGACAGCATTTATAATGAATGGACACATCAGCGTTAAATTGTATACATCCTTCATTTATATAATTATGTATATGTACATATAAATGTAAATATTATATGTAAGTATATTATATATTAATTTCTAATCTTTTTAATGTATTATATTCCAAATTTGATAGGCTAAATGACTATCCCATAAACTCATTTTTCAATTCAAAGTGTACGTATTCATTTGATAGTAACCATAAAACAATAATAAAGAGAAAAATTTGTTTAATGAAATATTTTTTAAAAAAATAAACCACCAAAAATAAAATAAACTGCCAATAAGATATAGTTTTCCTCATAAAAGTTTATAACTAGAAGGGACCTGTAGAGATAATATGATCCAAATTAATCTTACGTAATAAGGAAAACATCTAAAGCTGGAAAAGATTTTAAAATTTCAAAAATGGTAAGAAAAATAAGAACTCCACTGCAAAAAGGTAAGATTAAAAAGATAAAGGAGGTAATTGAGAGAAGAAAAGGCAGGTAACCAGCAAATGTGTATCAATGCTTAATCATTATGTCATGCAACATCTTCTTCAGTAATTATTCAAACTCCCTACTTGTAGTATATAACAATAAACTTTGTACTACTAGCTTTTATTTGTAACTTTTTATTTATTTTTTTAAATGTTTATTCAGTTTTGAGAAGATAGGGAGAGATCGAGCCCAAGCAGGGGAGGGGCAGAGAGAGGGTTACAGAAGATCTGAAAGGGTCTCCACAATGATAGCGGAAAGCCTGATGCAGGCTCCAACTCACAAACCCCGAATCATGACCAGAGCCAAAGTGCAGGCTTAACCCAACTGAATCACCCAGGCGCCCCATTTTTAACTTTTTAAATTTGCTTTTGCCCTTGCAAAAAAAAAGCTTTCTTTTTTTTCTTTCTCTCTCTCTTTCTTTGCATCAAAATACTTGCAAGATCTTGGGAAATTTTCAGCTGAGATACTGTTCACACAATCTACTGTAAATTTATAGACATTCAATAATGTATACAAATTACAAAAAATATTTGAAGTATCGGCTATCATTCCATAAATTTAAAGGCTAAAAAGTGGTTCTTCTATCACTCTATACAATAAAAATAGCCTGTAATACTGTAATTATCTAATGCACAAAACTCTGGCATTCAGTTAATTATGTACTCATTCAACCTTAGTAAAACATAAGCCTTTCTAAATTAAATTGAAGAATTACATTAAATATAAAAAGCAAGCTTTTCTGGGAATCAGCAAACATTGTATTGAAACATTATTTCCAAGCTTGAAATTATAATTATTGAAGCTAATCTTTACATCATGCCTTAAAAATCTGACTTTCACACATATAAAATACTGAAAAGAGGACTTGTTCTCAACAAACAATATTATTCTTAATACCAAGCAATGGGTCTCTAGTTGACATATTACACTTACTATAATTAAATATATACTTTTAAACTGCACTAACTACTGAAAGATTTCAACATGTTAATAGCACAAAAATTCATCCAGAGTCCTCAAATTTAGTTGGTATTAAATTTTTCTGGCAGTGAAAGACATAATGTATATTTAGAGCTGATTGTCTACACAAATCTATTGATTGTATTATTAAAACCCTGCTTCCCAAACACAGTCACAAAACCACTGGAAAATGTCAAATAAATATAATAGGTTAAAATAGAGTTTTAAAAGGAATATTAAACATGTTTTGATAATATGTGTATAATATTTAACACATTTATATTTTCTAAAGGAGAAAAATTTCAAATATCTAAACATTTCTCCATATTTTTTTCTTCTATAAATTCCTTCTTCTATAAACTATATATTGTACTACACAGATATACATACTGAGTCATACAGTTCTATAAAAGATGAAGTCAAAGAGTGTCTAGTAAAAGACTAATCAAAATAAGATGACAGATATTTCATTATACAAAATCGGCACAAGTGATCGACAAAGAATTGATGTTAAAATATTTTACTTTCTGAAGTGCAATCAAAATTAAGGAAGAATTTCAATCTTTAGCTTGGAGGAACATTCAGGAATGAAAGATGTATTGCTAAAGCATGCTCAGTGGAATTTGGTAATGGTAGTTGAAATTAACTGAGAGTAAATTTAGAGGAGAATATGATTTTTCCTTAAGGTGTACATCAGCTAGTAAGTACTTCATTCAAGTCAATCATCATAATCATTAAATTAAAATCTATCATATAAACTCAGGGAAATGGAAAATAAAATATGTATGGATAGAGAACAGGTATAGATAACAAAAAATAGAAAAAATGACAAATACGGTACAAATGATAAAATTTGTCACCTTTGGATTATTTAATGATGTTTTTTAAGATTAGGTTATGGTTTACTTCAGTTAAACCAGGTTAAGTCCATTTTAAATTATCAATACACAGTCACAAAAATTGTGGGATGTGGGATACAGAAATATCATATGTAACAAATATTACTAATTTCCCCACTTTAATACAAAAACTTTCTGAATATAGGAGAAATAAAAATGTCCAAATTAACATGTCAAACTCTTATTAAATAAGACAAGTGCAATGAATACACATCATTTTCATAAAAATTTAATTTAACTTTCCTCAATATCTGCACCTAAAATTAAAACAATCAGAAGAGCAAGCTCATTTCTAAGTCAGGCAAAACTCCTCATGATCAAGAATAAAATATATTTACAATTTAACTGTACTTGTATGTTATTGCCCTGCTTATTATTTTTTTCCACAGCAGAAATAAGTTAAAATAATCATATCTCTGGACCCTAATAGGCACCTGCAGCTGAGTCTAAGAGACTCATTCTCACATTGCTGAATGTCTCTCCAGACTAGTGTCTTTCAATGAAATTTTCATGTCACAAAGTAGTTTTGAAAGATTAATAACTAAAACTTCTACATGACCAAAAATTATTCCTCATCTAAACTGAGATCACTCTTAAAGTCTAAAAAGTAAATAAGTTGATACAACAGTTACAATATAACACTGTTCTGTTTCACATAGCAGCCAAAGACAATATAATGGAATAAAGGCTGTCTCTTCAATAAGTGGTACTAAAAAGAATTATATATATATATATATATATATATATATATATATATATATATACACACACACACATATACACACATATATATACATATATATGTATATATGTATATATACATGTATACATATACATATATATACGTATATATGTATATATATACATGTATATATGTGTATATACATGTATACATATATAACTTCTGTAGCATTACAATTTCCCTTACTTCAGTATCACAATTGGGTCTATATCCATCATTTATTGTGAATTCCAAAAATGTAGGTGTATAGGATTGTATTTTTTCATCTTTTTTCATTTTCAATACCCAGATTATTGTTTCACAGATAGTATAATCATAATATCTGACACTGAAGATGTAGTTCGAAGGACTTCACACACATAATCTCAATATTTTTGTTTTGTTTTTTATATCCTAGCATTCTAAGACATTAACCTGTCATAACTTTGGAAAATTTTATTGGACTCATTATATTGATGTAAGGCAGTGGTTCTCAACTAGACTGATTTTCCTCCCAGAGGGCATTTGGTGCTGTCTGGAGACATTTTTGGTTGTAACAAAGGGGGAGGAGGCTGTTACTGATGTGTAGTGGGTAGAGGTCAGTGATGCTGCTGAACATCTGAGAATGCACAGAACAGCCCATCAGTAAAGAATTATACAGACCAAAATATTAATAATGCCAAGTTTGAGATAGTCTGATTTAAAGAAATAATTTTTCATTTATCACCTACTACTAGTGATATAAATGTATTTTATATATTCAAAGATAGGAAATACATCTTTAATAGACTTATCAATTATAGTTGATCAATTTCATAAACTATCCAACCAATTTAGAACAAAGGCTTATATGTATATTATCTAAAAATATAAAGTGAAAGGTGACAATAATGAAAGAACATGTAATAGAAGTCAAAAGTCAAGCATAGATATAAGATGACTTCAAGGGCTATCGAAATTATATTTTTACTTTGATATTAATGAAGCTCACATTTTTAAGATAACCAATTTTGTTGAAAACATCTGGGCTCTGTGAATTGAGTCATTGTCCTTAAATATATTTACCCAGTTTTCTGTTTACGTTTTTAAAAGACCTAAAAATTAAGAATTTCATTGTAAAAAAAATCTGTGAAAGCCAACAAAGAAGTTCATATAAAGCATTCATTGTAAATACAATTAAGATATATGTCAGATTTTTGAAAGATTAAATGCTAACATATATTAGTAATGATACTTGGGTGAATTAAGAATCTAATTTTTTAGGGACTCCTGAATGGCTCATCTTACTGTTTCAGAGACTGAGCCCAACATTGAGCCCTAAGTCATGCCCTGGGCTCTGTGCTGACAGCATAGAGCCTGCTTGGGATTCTTTTCCTCGCTCTCTGACCCTCCCCCACTCACATGCACACACACTCTCTCTCTAAATAAATAAAAAACAAATAAACTTTAGAAAAAATAATCTTAATTTTTAAAATCAAATTTGTGACATCGATTTGTGGGTTATTTATTATAATAAAATAGTTTGTAGAGAGAACACAGTGAAGATTAAAATAGGCTAAACACATTTAAGCATTATATTTATATAAAATATTCACTGTGATTTAAATTCTTAGCTTCCTTGTGTTTATCTTACACTTGAATTCAATATTACGAAAAATGCTATGACTCAATTGATTCCATAATTAATATTAATTCTTCAGAAATCATTTCCTAAATGTGTTCATGTTTGATTGTTTTTATAGAAAACCAAAGGTGCCTATTAATATTCTCAAATTGTTTTCGGATTACACAATGTTTACACTGCGAAGATCTTAGAAATAGTTAAATCCTATACCAAATTTTTGAGGTAAAGAAAGAGGAATGCAAAAATCACTTCGATTATGTACCAGTTTCATCAGCATCACCTCGATAAATCATAATATAATTATGAGAATTAAATTCCAAAGTCAAATAAAGAACAATAGGTATGTGAAATTTGTGGATTCCTGGTTATTCTGACACCTTAACTTTTTGATTTTTTTATTCTTTTTGAAAGACAGAGAGTGCATGAGAGATGTGGGACTCTATCTTCCGATCCTGGGGTCATGACCTGAGTCGAAATCAGGAGTTGGAAGCCACCAGGTGCTCCCTGACAACTTAACTTTAAAGCATAGGACCAAATATATGCCAAACAGTTAGCTAATTTTAGTTAATTTCGTCACGTTAGTTAATTTTAAAATTAAAATGATCTTTAATTTATCAGTAAACTGCCAAACTATATTGTCATTGAAAATAATCATGAGAAGGAAGGTGACACAAGTTGAACAATTTTATTATGCCCCAGATTACTTTGCAGGCAGTGTCCTTGAACTTTTCCCTCTGTCATTGCTAATCAGATAATTCATTATTAAAATGGGACTCTGAAAAGTTTGTAAGTAATAAATTTCAATTTTTTTGGTGCCAAAATCTATTAATTCATTTAATTACTAGTTAGAGGCATTGATTTTGTGGTAACAATTTACATTAAAAGCAAAGCGCTTTTCAGTAATCAGTAATTAGGGACACTGAACTACTCTAGTCACTGGCTCATTACTCAAATACTGTAAGGCAACATAGAATGGGATAATTAATAATTATGGATTCAAATAACATTTTTATAGATTAACATGGAATATAAAGCTTTACATTGAGCTACAACTGTGACAACTCTAATTTCAAATATTATATGTACAAAAAATACTACAAATTAAATAAATATTTCATGGAGTTCATTTAAAAATATAAAAAAAAATTGCATGAGTTATTGTCAGATCATACACTATTTTACAAAAGAGGTTTGTCCAAAGTCACAAACCTAAGCTGTCATATGTTTTCTCTATTTCCCCAGAAAGATCTTAAACTGAACACCACCTTCTATCTAATTATGCTTCAGGGTTTAAAGTATGTCACAATATCCAGGAGAAATCATAAGACAAATACGTTTAAATTAATGATACAAACTTTGTATGTAGACATGATACTTATCAGAATTCAAATGGAAGGAGATTTTACTGTTGCTTTTTAAAAGCATGTTCTTGAAGCATTAACTCATTTAGCAACTAGTCAGTCATAGTTGCTATGATGAAGAGTCTGTTAGTATATATTTAATCTTTTTAAAGTTCCATGTTTACTTTTTAAAATATAAGACAAAACTCTTAATTTTTTTACTTTTTCATTTTTGAGAGAGAGAGAGAGCACAAGTGAGGGAGGGACAGAGAGAGACCCAGGGGCAATACAGAATCCAAAGCAGACTCCAAGCTCTGAGCTGTCAGTGCAGAGCCTGACGTGGGGCTCAAACCCATGAACCATGAGGTCATGACCTGAGCCGAAGTCAAGAGCCAGACAGTTAACAGACTGAGTCACCCAAGTGCCCCTAAAAAGCTAAATTTTAAAGTATTGTGTAGAATGTGATAAGCACCACTAAAAAAGAAACAGGAAATCAGGTTAAAAAGGATAGAGATGAAGTCTCCATTACCAAGAAGATGACTAGATGAACTCCGTTAAGAAAGTGACATTTGTATAAAACATGAAGGAAATGAAGGAGTAGCTCTTGTGAGCGAGCATCTGGAGAAAGAGGGAAATAAGCCAAGGAATCAACCGGCGTGAAGGTCCTCAGCGTCATGGATTGAGAAATGAAATGGAGGACTGTCCGGTTGCAGCAGAGTGAGTGACAGCTGTTATAGTAGCTAAGTTAGGAAAAGATGAGGACAGAGAAGTCAGAGGATGAGGAGAAGTATGTATGTCACAGAAGTCCTTAGGAGCTTTTGCAACAAGCACAAGGGTGCATTTTGCTGGATTTTGAATAGAATGGTATAATCTGATTTAGACTTTCAAAAAATTGTTCTAGACTCTAAAATGACAATGATGGAAGCAGAGAAAGGAGATTATTGTGTCCATCTAAGGATAATAGTGAGGAGTGCCTGGGTGACTCAATTGGTTGAATGTCCGACTTCAGCTCAGGTCATGATTGCATGATTCTTGAGTTTGAGCCCCACATCAGGCTCTCTGCTGTTAAAGTAGATCCCACTTCAGATCCTTTCTCCCTCTCTCTGCCTCTGCTTGCGCTCTCTCTCTCTCTCTCTGCCCCTGTTTGCGCACTCTGTGTGTGTGTGTGTGTGTATACACACACACACACACACACACACACACGCACGCACATATTAAACATTTATTTAAAAAAATAAAGAGATAATAGTGCTTCAAACCAAGAAAGTAGAAGAGGCTGTGAAAAGTGGTTGATTTCAGATATAATTTGAAGGTAGAGCCAGCAGAAATACCTGATGGCATAAATGCAGTATTTGAAAGAGAGGTATCAACGACTCCTGAAGGATACTAATCATTGTTTCCTTTAATTTTCTATTCATCCATTAATTTTTGTTAATTTATACTTTTTTACTTTTTTGTTTCCTTCCTATCTTAGCACTTGTGGTTTGTGTCCTTTGAAATTTTTTTCTGTGTTCAAATGCTTTCTTCTTTCAGATTCTCTAAAGGCTCCTCCCTGATATGTGAGCCACAGTTATCATGCATCCATGAATTCAGATGGCCTCCACACACATGCGTCTAACCATTCCCTTGTAACTATGACAGTCTTAGTGGCCGTCTTCAAGATACATCTTAGGGTGCCTGGGAGACTCAGTCAGTTAAGCGACCGACTCTTGTTTTCAGCTCAGGTCATGATGTCATGGTTCATTAGACCAGCCTTGCATTGGGCACTGTGCTGACAGCATGGAGCCTGCTTAGGATTCTCTCCCTCCCTTTCTCTTCCCCTCCCCTGCTCACATGCTCTCTCTCAAAATAAATAAATAACCTTAAAAAAAAGATGCATCTAAATGTACCCTTTTTTACAGTTTTTCCTGAACTACCCTCCAATTTCAAATGTTTTTGTTTTGTTTTGTTTTACTTTATAATGTTATCTATTCCCTTCATCTATTATCTCTGTAAGACAATTATCTGAAGGCAGATAATTTGTTTTATTTTGCTTGTAAGACATGTATTTTTATTTTTACCTTTGTTCATCACAAAGATGTAATAAAAACATTTTGTCTTTGACAAAAGAGGCATTGTGTTAGCTGTTCAAAACATGCACACAAATACATAACTCCTCTCAGAATAAATGGGTATGTGATATTATAAAATGAAGACACATCCTTGAACTTTAATAAAAGAACTGTTTTAAAACAAAATGTTAATATTTAGCATTAAATTTAACATTAAATTACTTAGATCAAGATAATAGTATCAACATTTAAACATTAGTTATATCCATGTATAATGATATCAATATTTAAAGTGTACATACCTAATAGATGCATGTACAATTTACACTGTTTTTTCTCAAAAGCCATATTTAATTAGAAAATACACATTCCTATGTTGAATATAAATCAAAATATAAACATCTTTTTAAAATTGACATAAAACTGTGGTAACATGAGTATTAATGTTAACATATCAAGTCACTACCAACCAAAACATCATTTGCAGTGAAATAAAATTTAAATTTTGCTGTAGATGCAAAGTTCTAAAACATTAAAACGCACGAACTTTCATTTATACAAAATTGCTAAAGAATGCTCTCACCAACCTCTACATCTGCTCTGAATATGAGGTATTCAAATACACACAGTAATGAATATGCTAAACTAAACAATACTCAGAGACTGAATGTAGTGATAGGTAGATTCTATTCTGCTAACAATTGTTGATAGGCATGTCAGTGTGCAAAACAATGTGACTTCATTTGCATTTTAACTGACTTTTGAGAAAGTTTAGATAATGTATTATCCTGACAGAATTCTAATGACACATATTCTATGCTTAATGTGTGTGTGTGTGTGTGTGTGTGTATAAATTTTTAAGACTATTTGTATGACATGAATTAAATTATATCATTGACTATATTGTAATTAAAATAATTTCCACATAAGGAAATTATGAAGTTATTAAACGTAGTTAACCTTAAATCAGGCATCCATCTATTTATTCATGTGTTAATTAATTTATTCATACATTGAATAATGAAAATATGTATTATTGAAATTATGTATTAAGTATCACCTATGAATCAGACATTATCCCAGGAATGAAAAAAGAAGAAAAGCGCAATGCACACAGCATCCAAACCTTAGAACAAAACTGTGAATAGTTAAATAAGAGGATGAGAGAGACTAGAAGAAAAAGATTTATAACAATATCATTTACATACTATCCTTAACATCTGCAATACCATGGGCAGCACTTTTGTCAATTACTTAACATAAATACTTTGCAAAATGCATGATTTGTTCATCCTCTGAGAACTATTAGTTGAAGTTTTGGGCGGGGGAAGGCATTATTCTTCAATACATAGTTAAAATGGTGAACAATTTAATAGGATGCATATGCTTATGGAATTTACACTTTCCTTCAGGAAAAAGAAAATAAACAGTGAATATAAAAGAAAGCAAAAAATGTGATTAATTATAATATTCAGTCATAAAAAATGTGATGTTGACTCAAAGACACATTTCAATACATCTAAATTACACCCTGTATAAAAATTTTAGAATTTTGTTTACTTATTTTTTTTTAAGTTTATTTTGAGAGAGAGAGTGAGAGTGAGAGCGGGAGAGGGGCAGAGAGAGAGGGAGAATCCCACGCACTGAGAGTGCAAAGCCTCATAAGGGCTCCAACTCACAAACCATTAGATCACGACCTGAACCAAAATCAAATCATGCACTTAATCAACTGAGCCACCCGGGTGCCCCCAATTGTTTCTACTCTCTACAACACATCTTATAATTGAAAACTGTGCTTTCATTTTACATAATAATTTTTTTTAATTTAAAATGAATATAGGGGCGCCTGGGTGGCTCAGTTGGTTAGGTGACTGATTTCAGCTCAGGTCATGATCTCGCAGTTTGTGAGTTCAAACCCCACGTTGGGCTCTGTGCTGACAGCTCAGAGCCTGGAGCCTACTTCAGATTCTGTGTCTCCCCCTCTACCCCTTCCCTGCTCACACTCTGTGTCTCTCTGTCTCTCAATAATAAATAAATGTTAAAACAAATTGTTAATGAATATAAAATTCATATTTCGTAGATAATTTAAAGCTTACTGAACTGGATAAATTTTTTTTTCGGTAAGATGTTTAAATTTAAAATCTATCATAACTATAAATAAATAAATAAATAAATAAATAAATAAATAAAATCTATCCTAATTTAACATAAAACTACTTTTTTTAAAAAAATTTTAAATGTTTATTTATTTTTGAGACAGAGAGAGACAGAGCATGAGCAGGGGAGGGGCAGAGAGAGAGGGAGACACAGAATCTGAAATAGGCTCCAGGCTCTGAGCTGTCAGCACAGAGCCCGACGCGGGGCTCGAACTCACAGACTGTGAGATCGTGACCTGAGCTGAAGTCGGACGCTTAACCGACTGAACCACCCAGGCGCCCCAACATACAACTACTTTTTATAATTTTCTATATAATTTGCTTATTAAATTGCTATATAGGTGTATTTTACCAGTCAGCCTACATATGTTATATTTTACAAGTCAGTATGCATACAGACACACATTTGAACTTTTGTAACTTCACACGCACACGCGCACACACACACACACACACACATATACACACAAAACTATACAATGAACATTTATAACTTTGCACACACACACACACACACACATATACACAATACTATACTATAAACATAGGTATTGGATTATTTAACTTGCCTGATGATATGACTAGTTACATATGTTATGATTATAAATCAACATGTTCCAAACAGAAGTCATTATCTGTCCTTTTTTAAAGTCTCATCTCATATCTGCCTCTGTTTTTTTTTTTTTACATTCCAACAACCCTAGTCAGTATTCCCTGAAAGTTCTATATATTTTATGTACTGGCATCTCTATCAAATATCTGTAATTCTCTACACTATTTCAATAGCCATTGACATTATACTCACCTTTGCAGACTAAGATATGAGAATTTTCAGCAACAAATGTAAGGAGAAATGTTTCTTTTCTGTGATCTTATAGGGGAAAATTATTGCTCCTAGAGACAGTTATTCATATGTGAAATATCATTCTCCACTTTTCGAGATGCAACACTTCAAATTTAATTTTGAAACCCACTCTTTTTCAGTTTCGGTTTCTGTGATTTGGGGTCGGCCTGTTCCACACCCAGCTGTAAGGATGGCCTGACTCAGTCTGGTCAGTCAGGACACTAGTCTGGTGACAGGGATCAGTCAGGGATAAATTTATAACCAACTGGCAAATAGGCATTTATAATTCCAAGATTTTTTTTTTCCTCTGGTGAGTTCAGGAGAGGTATTCCATTTCTTTCTGCTCAACTTGTAATATGAGGTTTAAGCCTCATAGGACCCTGTGGAGCAGCCTACTAGTAAATAAAGTAAAACCAGAGTACAGAGACAAGGTGGCATCCTTTGAATTCTTTCCATTTCCACCCACAGACGTTGCAGATAAGTGGAACAATATATATCCACTTACATTGAATTTTTATTGACCTTCATCTAGCCACTTTAAAATATAAACATATTTTGTATACATTATATATATATGATATATATTGTAAATATAAATATACATATATATTCATGTTTACCTTTGGTATGATATTCAACCATGTATTATTTCCATATATATTTTAGCTCGTCTAAAATGTATTTTAATGGCACTTGTACATTAGAATCTAATAATATGCATTGATATAATGCCTATTTACCAATAATCTGGTGAGTGTAATATGAACAGTTAATTAAATTTATACTCTAAATACTGACTTTTCAAATGTGTACCCATAGAATTAAATGCAGAATTTTTGGGTGCACATATGTGATACACAGAGAAACCATTCATATATTTGTTCAATAATTTAGCTATCTTAACCAATTATGCACCTGCTACCATGCCAAATAAACAAACAAGCAAGCAAGCAAATAAATAAATAAATAAATAAATTGTTCTTGTCCACAAAGACAATGTAGGCTAGTAGAAAAGAAGATAGTTATAATACAATGCAAAAAATGTTTTATGACAGTACAAAAGGCATAGAGAAATACATTGTTTAAAACAATGGTGAGATCTAGCATGTTTATTTGAATTACTTTATGAGAGCAATTCATGTATGGTTTCTGTGAAAACTCAACCAACTGGGGGAGAAAAAGAAATATGAAATCAATGGATGTTTTGGGAACCAGTTGGTCTCATGAGAATGGAGTGGGTAGGAAGGAGACATAGAGTTATAAAAATGTTCTTGTTATCTGAGCATCTTTTTTCTTACTCGTTTCTTTTTTTTTACTGTTTACTTATTTTTGAGAGAGAGAGAGAGAGAGAGAGAGAGAGAGAGAGAGAGAGAGCTAGCAGGGGAGGGGCAGAGAGAAAGGGAGACACAGAATCCAAAGCAGGCTCCAGGCTTTGAACTGTCAGTACAGAGCCAGATGTGGGATGCGAACCATGAATCGTGAGATCATGACCTGAGCCGAAGTTGGGCACCCAACCAACTGAGCCACCCAGGGACCCAACTAGCTTCTTACTAATTTCTAATGTACAACGGGAACAATATAGGGGGAATTTCAGGTCCTTTGCCAGCTTTTAGTAAAAATATGTATAATACCTATAGCTGCCTAAAATTCTAGAACTAAAACCTATGCCCAAATTAGCTTAACATTAATAGTTAGGCTTTGGTCAACTGTATTTTTTCCATGGCTTTTAGTTTTTTACTTACAAATCATATAACTTATCATTTCAAAAATAGGCTGCCTCAATTTATTTTGTTATATACATGGGAAAATTAGAAATAAATAAAAGTAGAACACAGTTTTGAAAGACAAGTTCAGGAATAAACAAATTCAGTGTTTCATATTTTTATTGATTTACCATTACTTGCTGACTGATGAAAGGTATGCTAACTAGATTACTAAACCTTTTATTGCCAGATATTTAGAACAAATTTCTCGGGTCTGTCTAGATACATCAGGTAGGTGTGTTCTTCCATATTCTGTGAAAAGTTTGTTTTTTGTTTCAATTTTTAAATCTGTTTTGCCTTAGCCCGGCGTTAGCATGCCATTACTATTATTTATCCTTGTTTGTGTTAGGTTTATGTCTCTAAATTGGTCTCAGCATCTTTTGTTTTTGTTTTTATTTTCTGCATGTACAATTGCATTGCTTATAGACAATAATATAGAAGCTTAGATTGAATATAGTGATTATAATGCTTTAAAGTTTACAATTAATGGTTTTCAAGCTTTCAGCAGATTTTTAGTTAAACAAAAATATGTTAAGAGTTCTTCATGTACCCAACTGTATAGAGAAGTTAGAATTTTGAGGAACTTTTAACCAGTTAAATAAAAAATATACATATACACATGGAATAAAAAAAAAATAAAAGATAATGAATAATTATTCCTGGTATATAAAGTACATATGCAATTAGGAATTAACTAAGTTGGCATATTAGAGAAAGAGATGGCATCATGGAAGGACTTTAGAAAAGGTCGTGAATATTTTGTCGTGAAGAATAAATTTAACCTATCAGAAAAAGTGCATAAGGGGATAGAAAATATAAAGATAAATGCCACTATAAGAACCTGCAAATGGCCTAGTGAAGTATAAATTAAAAATGGTGGTGGGAGAAAGTGAGATTTCTCCTACTTGGTGGGAGAAAGTGAGATTAAAATGTGCAGCTTACATGACATTATATATAGTAAACCCTAAAGACTCCACAAAAATCTATTAGAATAAATGAATTTAGCAAATGTATAGCATACAAAATCAATACACAAAAATCTGTTGTGTTTCTACGTACAAATAATGAACTACCATAAACAGAAATAAGGAAAGCAATCCCATTTACAAATGCATCAAAAAATAAAATAAAATACCTAGGGATACATTTAACCAAGGAGGTGAAAGACTCATATACTGAAAACTATAAGGTATTGAGGGAAAAAAAACTGAAGAAGACACAAATAAATGGAAACTTATTCCATGCTCATGGATTGGAATAATTAATGTGGTCACATGTCTACACAACCAAAAACAATGTACTGATTCAATCAATGCAAACCCTATCAAAATTCCAATGGCATTTTTCTCAGAAATAGAACAAATAATCCTAAAATGTCTATGGAAGCATAAAAGACCCGGATAACCAGAGAAATTTTGAGAAAGAACAAAGCTGAAGGCATCAAAATAGTATGGTATTAGCATTAAAAGAGACACACAGATCAATGAAATATAACTGAGAACGCAGAAATGAACCCATATATATATGGTCAAATTATCTTATGATAAAGGAGACAATGATATACAACTGAGCCACTATCTTACACCATACACAAACAAAATCAACTTGGAATGGATTACCTAAACATAAGGCTTAAACTTTTAGAAGAAAACATAGTGGCTGGCTCTTTGCCATCAGTCTTGGCAATGATGTTTTGGATTTTACATCAAAAGCAAAGGCAACAAAAGTAAAAATAAACACATAGAACTACATTGAACTAAACAGCTCTTCACAGCAAAGGAAAAAATGAAAAGGTAACTTCAAAATAGGAAAAATATTTTAAAATAATATATCTGATAAGGGGCTAATATCCAAAATATAAAAAGAACTTCTACAAATCGATAGAAAAAAAAACAAAACAATCTGATTAAAAAATGGGCAGAGGACGAGAATAGACACTTTTCCATAGAAGACATTCAAATGGCCAATAGATACAAGAAAAGATGCTCAACATTGCTGATCATCAGGGAAATACAAATCCTAAGCACAATGAGATATTACTTCACATTATGGGAATGGTTATTATCCAAATGACAAGAAATTACAAGTGTTGGAGAGGATGTGGAGAAAAGGGAACCTTTGTGTACTGTTGATAGGAATGTAAGTTAGTACAGCCATTGCAGAAAACAGTATTGAAGTTTCTCAAAAAATTAGAAATAAAACTACCATATGATCTAAAAATCCACTTCTGAGTACTCATTGGAAGAAAACAAAATCAATATCTCAAAAAAATATCAGTGCCCCATGTTCATTACAGAATTATTTATAATAACCAAGACCTGGAAACACCAAAGTATCCAAGAATGGATGAATGGATAAAGAAAATTGTGATATATATAATATAAAATGTGATATATATATATATATATATATATATATATATATATATATAATTTAGACACACAAAACGGAAATCCTGCCATTTGCAACAATATGGATGGACCTTGAGAACATTACACTAAATGAAGTCAGAAAGAGAAAGAAAAATACTATATAATCTCACTTATTAGTGGAATCTAATAAAAAATTCCACAAAAACTGAATCCATAGGTACAGTGAACAGACTGCTGGCTGCCATAGTCAGGGGGATGAGGGATGTACAAAAAGGGTGAAGGAGGGTAAAAGGCGTGAACTTCCAGTGATAAGATGAATAAGTCTTGAGGATGTAATGTACAGCATGGTGACTACAGTAAACAATACTGTATTGTATATTTGAAAGTTGCTCAGAGAGTATATTTTTAAAATTCTGATTACAAAAAAAATTATAATTATGTGTGGTGATGGATGTTAGACTTATTGTGGTAATCATTTTGCAAAATATACATTTTTCGAATCATTATGTTCTATAACTAAAACTAATACAATATGTCACGATAAAAAATGGGTTACTGAATAGAAAAACGAAATTAAAATTTAGCTGCAACCAAAGGATCTTTTATACCCTACAAATATAGTTGTACTTTATTCTGCAGGAAAGAGAAATTTTAAATAGTAGAGTGGTTAAGTCTATAAACACATAACAAATACAATTTCCCTGATATAATTTAAATGTAGGAATGGGAGAGATAACAATATGGAGAACTGGAGACAAGTCAAGCAATAATTTGCAAAATATACCTGAGAAATGCAAAACTCCAAGACTTAGTCAGGGGTTCTTGATGAAGGTGAGGAAGGAGTTAATTATTTTTGGTACGAAATATTTGGGGAAATGGTTTTTATTTGAAGGAAGAAAGTTTAAACCTCGAGTCAGACTGCTTAACTGGAATTCAAATTTACCATTACTTACAGGAAGATTTTTAGAATCTAATTACATATTTGACTCTCAATTTCCCATTTATATATGAGATCTAACAATTTAATAGACACTTATGGTTTTACCCTATAGTTGTTCCTGTCACTTCTAGCTGTATGACTTTCTATATTTTTCAACAAAAGAATAGTTATGCGGGGGCACCAGGGTGGCTCAGTTGGTTAAGCCACCAACTTGATTTCAGTTCAGGTCACGATCTTACAGTTATGAGATCAAGCTTTGCATCAGAGTCTGCACTGGGCATGGTGCCCGCTTAAAATTCTCTCTCTCCCTCTCTCTCTGCCCCTTCCCTGCTTGCATGGTTGCAGCACTAGACTAGGGAAATTTGGTCTTACAAATAAATTTTTTAAACAGAAACAAATTATATATAATAAACAGAATTTGTAGCATGAGGAAAAATATCTCAGAAAAAGATGACTGCTGTTTTCATTTATCTTGCAAGACATCGCACTATGGGTTTTCTGACCACCTATGTGGTCTCTAAACAGATATGTATTTTTTCTTATTCTTCCTTTTTTTGGCAAAACAAATAATTATTGAATAAATAATTTTGAAGAACTCTTGACACTTGATTCTCTTCTCTACTTACAGTCAGTCTTAGTAATCCCATTTAGTCTCATGGCTTTTACAAGCCATTGCATACCAACTCCAAGTTAGTATTAACTTTTAGGTTCAATATATATCTCTGTCTAACCAGAGACAGAAGTTATCTAACTGCTTACTCAACACCTCTGCTTGACTCATAAAAACTTCAAATGAAATTTCTGGTACTTGTTCCACAAACCTACTAGGTCTACGATCTCTCATATACCATTTCATGGTCTCCTTAGACCATTAAAAAAAATTTCCTCAACTCCATCAAGTCTTTGTTCAAATATTACCTTTACCTTGAAGTCTACCCTCTTTCCCCTATTTAAAATGGTGAACCTATATTCCTTAACCCCCTTAACACGTTTTAATAATTTTTTTCCATGATACTTATCAACTTCCACTGCACTCTATCATTTCTTTATTTGCCATGTTTTTGTTTATGGTTTATATCTCTCCTGTTTGAATATAATCTTCAGAAGAGTTCATATATTTTTATTGTTGTTTACTGATATGAGACACATCGGAAAAGTATTTGACAATTACTAAGTAAATAACATTGAAATATACACCCAGTTTGCAGAATAATGAAGTGTCCATTTGATGGTATTGCCTTCATTGGTCTATAATGAGATAAAAATAAAAATGTATGACAGAAGAATAAAAAAAGACATTAAAAAACAAAATGAGACAAATAGAAAGTTGTTCTGAGTGAAGAAAAGGAAAAGAGAAAAACTCTGCAAGAAAAACTGTTCCTTTCTGTGTTCTCTAATATGCATGGGAAAAAACAAGTTCTCTGAGAGCTAAGTCCTGTAATGGAACTAAGGCTAACCTGACTCATATAGCTCGCTCTAGACTTGTTACTAGAGAATAAGTAATACAAATAATAATTATGTACATACAATAAATAAATAAAAATATGTCCTCAGTGATTATCTGTTGAAGCTTACATAATAATACACGAAAGTTGCATAGGAAAATGTTTATTGCAGAGTGTTAAATAAATCCCACTTATATTTTATTTTATGTTAATAAAACCTGGGTTATGATGCTGTAGGGTTAAGAGAGTGGAAAGATTCTATGATGATGTGATGATTTCTGTCTCACCCAATGGAATTTTATGAATTTTATATTGTCATTCAGCTGTCTTATTTCCATATTACATGTAAATGTTTGCAGGTGTATATCTAAAAGATAAAGACCTTTAAAAAATAATTCCACACATATATGTTCATACATGTAGCAGTTACAGCTGTTATAAAGTGAATATATAGAAAATATATGTAAGTATAAAAATATAAAGAAAAAAATGGCAAAGTCAAATGGCCTAGGCAAACATTGGCTCCTTGTGTTGGAGATGACCAGAGATTGTTAGAAACTATGTTGAAGAGTTACTGCATTCATTGAAATTCTTATTGATAGGAAAAGATATCGTAAGTGAATTATATCAGGCCAAGTATTCCAAAACACAAAGCCAAAAGGATATATATTCTCTCTCTCATAGAAAGATAGACAGACAGACATATGTGACCTGGAGACCCAAGAAATCTAGTAATACAGTTCTGAGGAACAGAAGGCTGATAAGGTAAATGCCAGTCTGAAGGCAGGAGAGGACTTCCAGGTCACGCAATCAGGCTGAGAGAGAAAATTCTTTCTTACGCTGACTTGTTTTATTCAGGTTGTCAGTGGATTAAATGATTACTACTCACAGTGGTGAAAGCAATCTGCTCTCCTCAATTTACCAATTGAAATGCTAATTGCATCCAGAAATCCCCTCAAACATACCCAGAAATAATGTCTAGTCAAATTATCTGAGAACCCAGTAATTCAATAAAGTTGACACATATTATGAACCATTATATGAATGATTAAAGATTTTAGTGGTCACCACTGGGTAATAATACAGTAGTTACAAATTGGGGTTAGAATCAGTAACACCTAATTATGACATTGTTCGGCTTTATTATTTTGGGGGTCATCAGAATTAGTTCAGGATGGGGGCGCCTGGGTGCCTCAGTCGGTTAAGCGGCGGACTTGGGCTCAGGTCATGATCTCGCGGTCCGTGAGTTCGAGCCCCGCGTCGGGCTCTGTGCTGACAGCTCAGAGCCCGGAGCCCGTTTCAGATTCTGTGTCTCCCTCTCTCTGACCCTCCCCCGTTCATGCTCTGTCTCTCTCTGTCTCAAAAATAAATAAATGTTAAAAAAAAAAATTAAAAAAAAAAAATTAGTTCAGGATGGATTAACATGCAAGTGGGAAAAAAGAAAAAAAAAAAAAAAAAAAAAAAAGAAACCCAACCAGAAGAGTACTTAGGCAAAGGAAATGAAGTGAGAATAATTCACACCACTATTCATCAACATTCTGCTAATACTTATTTTTAGACTTGTTTGAATTCAGTGACTCCTTTTAAAGTATATCAACAATATGTATTAAACTACTATCTTTATATCTCTATATATAAACGAATCAGGATACATACTCAATATTGTAAGTTCACACAAAAATACAAAAGTGTCTTCTAGAATATCACATTAGTACAAGAGTTTGGATCAGAGAAAATTTATTTAGCTCGAATCCCTTTACCATGGTACAAACACCACAGAGCTGGGATAGAAGGTAATATGAATTGTCACAAGTAAAATCTAGCGAGTTACAGGTCAAGATGTTATCAGGACTGAATAGATTTAAAATCAGTTGCACTAGCTTCAAGTCAATTAAGTCAAGTTGGGTCATAATAACAGTAAGGTTAAGCTGATTTTAACAGAAAGGTAGGGATCCAAGTAAAGAGATTTGCCATAGAAAAAATAGAACTTTAACATGAGGCATACAAAAGTCTTCCTTAGATAAAAAGTATACTAGAATCAGCCCGAACTCTAGGTAAAAGTTTTATTTACTTCCAGGTGCTTGACGATTTGGTACAAGTCTGACTTTTCTATGAGGAAGAGATTGTATTTAAACTTGAATATCTCTGTGCAAAAGAAACACTATGACCAAGAGTGGCAAAAATATCACTGATTCCCATAAACTTTGTGTTATACCCGAACCAACATATTTGATTCAGTATTGAGGGAAAGATCCATATCATTTAGTCATAAGATGTATGCATGATTACACTACCAATGTTAAACCAATTACAAATAAAGTTCAAAGTTCTACATTTTCATATAATACAATTAAAGTAATTGAATATCTAAAAATGTCATACATCCTGAAAAAATCCTATGTTTAAAATAGCAATAAATTTTCCTTTGTTCTTTATTATTTACCTTGCTTTATACCTGTCATTTGAATACAATTTAATAAAATAGAAAATATTAAGTTAAATGATAGAATGTTTGGAAGAACATCAATAGTTCTAACTTAGCTCCTTCACTATAGATGACTGGTTGGAATCTACTAGTATAAATCCATGTTGACAGTATGATCACTCTTTGCAATCTATGAGGAAAAGAATTACCTCTGTAACTATATAAATAAACCAGTACTTTGTAATTCCAAAGAAAACATTCATTTTCATCCCAAACTGATTATTATGTAGTCACTTCTGAAGAAAATCTTTGAAAACCAATTCAAAGGTTAACTAGTACAGCTGAATAAATTAATTTTTTATGAAAAAAACTTAGAAGTTCTGCATTAATGACGTATTTAAAATATATTATATATCCTTAAATTTAAATGGTCCATTAAGTAGATCATTACAAGGAAGGAATTCATTAATATGGATATAGGTAATAAGATCATTACCACAGATGAAAAGAATTAAAATTGCATGATTAAAGTGCTCATTAATGTACTAAATAGTATAGTATTAAAGAGATTACTGAACATTTCTGAAAAGTACATTTCATTTTAAGGAAATATCATATGAGAAAATCTAGGGATTTTAGGCAATTCTCTAAAAATAGTTAAAATAGCCACCAAGATTAAATAGCACAGATTTTTTTTTTCCTCACAGAGAATAATTTACATCACTTCTCTACTGGAATGAAGCTAAGAGAAAATACAATAATGTAGATAGACCACAGACCTGGAAGTCAGAAATGTGAAAGCAAATTCTAAATATCAAAATTTAGGTCTATAACCTTGTCCCAGGATGCCTAATCTTTTATTGCTTAACTTCTTTATCTTCCCATATTGTAATATATGAGGAATATATTATATATTTTAAATACTTGGAAGTTTTAAAAGTGATATATCAATGCATGTGAAAACAGCTTGGAGTTTTTCAATAAAATCTATAAAAATTACCTTTTTACCAATATTCCTAGTATAGATCCATCAACAATTATTTAGGAGAATAGTGATATATAAAAAAATGAATGGTCTTATGAACTTAACTTATAAAAATACATTTTATTTGTTAACATTCTTCTCTATTTGTCAGAGAAATAGAACAGGATATAGATATAAATGAAGATTTATTTTAAGCAACTGTCTCACATGATTATGGGGGCTGGCAAGACAAAAATGTGCAATTTACATCTAAAGACTATAAGGCTAGAGATTCAGGGATGAGCCTATGTTGCAGTTAAATTCTGAAGGCCATCTGTCAGCAGAATTCCCCCTTGCTCAGGGGAGGTAAATCTTTTGTTTTTTTCAGGACTTCAGCCTATTGGATGAGGGCTTCCCTGATCACTGAGGACACTCTGCTTTACTCAAAGTCCCTGAAATGAATTTTTCTTTTTGAGTTGTGTAGCCCTTTATATTAGCAACTCAAATAGAAGGTGTCTATTGTACAACACAGTAGTAATTGAAGATAACTGGGGATTTATTACATTCTAATACAGATCATTTACAAATGCAATTTCTTTATTAAAAAGCTTCCACTTTTTTTTTTTGTTTGTGTACAATTTGCAAAACTATTCTGAGCGCGGAATTATGTGCACCAGTGTGCAAAGAGTGCAGATTTAGGATATGGTAATGGGGGCACCTGGATGGCTTAGTCAGTTAAGCATCCAATTCTTTAATTTCAGCTCAGGTCATAATCTCACGGTTGGTGAGTTCCAGCCCTGCGTTGGGCTCCATGTTAACAGCTCAGAGCCTGCTACGGATTCTCTGTCTCTTCCTCTCTTTCTGTCCCTCTCCCACTTGTATTCTCTCTCTCTCAAAAATAAATAAATTAATTTAATAATAGGGCAAATGATTTACAAGTCACTTTCAAAAAACTATCACAATTGGGCCTTTACATTGTCATTTTTGTTTGTTTTTAAGTTTATTTATTTATTGGGGGGGAGAGACAGATGGAGAGGGAGAGAGAGAATCTCAAGCAGGCTCTACACTGTCAGCATGGAGCCCCATGTGGGTCCTGATCTCACAAACCTTGAGATCATGAACTGCACTTAAATAAAGAGTAGGACACTTAACCATCTGAGCCACCCAGGTGCCCCATCATCTTTTTTGATCAAAATATTTTTATGCCAGCCTTCCTTCCACTGCCCTAAACTATAAAGCATTTTTTAATGAGTTGAAATTAAGGAAGGACTACAGCTACTAGAAAAGAAGAAAGTTCTATTAGTTTGAGATTCTAGAATCCCCCCAAAACCAGAACCAGTATCTTGGTTAGGGCTAGGCTGGGACTCCAGACAGAGAATGAGTATGCGCAGGCGGCATCTCTGGGGATTCAGAGTTTGAGTGGACCACGAGTGTTGCCACTGCAAAATTCACTGAACTGTCTTGGCAGATTCTACACTGGCTTGACTGGGCATAATTCAAAAAGGAACAGGTCATATTCATTCCATTTTTCTGGAGCTCTGTGATAGCATTTAATAACACTCCAGTGATATCTTCCACATATAGTATTATGCTATTTCTTCAAGTAATTGCTAATATAGTGTCTAACTGGTCTCTAATACTCATGCCCATTTTATCTAGATATTCAATGGATCTATAAATCTTCTCCTGGGATTCATCATAGTAACTGTAACAGAATCTTTGGCTCCGTGGAAGAAATCAGAAGAAACCACAAAGAGATTACTAGGATCTGCTGGGTATTTGCTGAAGAGTTTTCCAAATTCCTGTTCTTTTGATTCACTCAAAGCTCCAACTAGTATAGGAATAATAGTAAACTCATCCTCCTGACTTTCCATGGCTTTACCCGTATAAGGCAAATGCATTTCAACACTGTGTTCATTTTCATGTGTCTACAGAGACATGTGTTCAAACATTCCTATCTTCCATAGCTCTCAAAAATCTTTTGGTCAATATGAAGGTCATACAGAGGTGTTCTCTGTATATCCACACTGGAAAGTACACATCACAAGAGAGGCACAGGATGAGAAGGCATCGGGGTGAAAATTCTCCGGGTAGTAGATGGATCCACTTGTTTGTAAGCATGAGCAGCACAAGACCCACAGTACTGCATATCCTGCATGGGGTGCAATAATGGCTCTCGCGGCTCTTTCCGTAGACTGTGCTTGTGAAAGCTAACCTCGCTGTTGCAGTCAACTGCGGTCCTGAGGCTGTGTACTAGTTTCTGGCATGACAAGCTTCCCTGACCACCACTCGGTTGGACATATTGGTGCCTGTGTCGCCTACGGTGCAAAGGTGCAGGAGCATGAATGAGGAGTCGGTAGTAGCAGGGAACAACTCCGGGAGCGGACAAGACACCAGGAGCTCAGCACAGGAAGTGCCCACAGCATGAAGGAGAGCATCCCCGCTCAGGAGAAGGAAAAAAAGGAGAAGGCTGCAGCCCAACGGGAGGAGATGGCAGCTGGGGTGGTGGGGGAGGCAAGCAACAGTCACCACAAACTCCAGTGACCTCCAGAAAATGGGACCCCGGACTTGGGGCTGATCTCCAGCCATGGGTGATTCCGCCGAGCAACCTCCACGGCCCCCACGCATTTAAATATTAATCTCATCCGAAAGACCTCACAGAAAAATCCAAAATACTGTTTGACCACAGACGTGAGCACCGTGGCCCAGCCAAGAGGATACAAAATATTATCCATCACATAAATTAAATATGATTATTAATTATGATTCCAACATACTATTTCTTCTTTTTTAGTTCCTAAGTTGTCTTGAAATTAATATTAGGCAAACAGTGACCAAGTAAATAGTAGGAGATTCCCAGAGTGTCTTTTGTCCTCATTAGTTTAAAGTTCCTATAAACGTCTTCACACAAATAGAACACTTCAGCTTTCCCCAAGTTTTCTCTTGAACCACTCCCATCCCACATGCTTACATTTTATGACATCTTTTGGCTCCCATGCGTGTAGAACTTTCATTCAGGCCAACTAATGTGACCTAGTTTTTTGTTTTTTGTTTGTTTGTTTTTTAATGCAAGGTTTTCCCTCCCTTGTTGAACAAGTACATCCATCCCTCACTGCCCACCAATAATAAAAATTCAATAAAGCCCCCTCCTGTTTAGCAGGGAGCCAAAATAATTATTACATTTATGTTGAAAGAAGAATGATATTTACTGTTTACAAATTTATAGTAACAAATCACATGTGAGAAACTATATTACAAAACTAATACTTGCAGTCAGTCCATCACTGGAGTGCATGTTCTGTATAAGAAACCCCTTTCCTTTTCCCAATATGAATGAATAGGACCCTGACTTGTTCAAATTAAGTATATAGTTCAACAACAACAAAAGAAACTTATGAAATTACCTGGAAACATGAACCCAAACAGATTGGAACAGATTGGTACAGAACAATGCACTTCTTAGATATGTTCCAGATATGTTAAACATATTGTTAAACTAACATATATAGTTCCATATTTTATATATATATGTTTAGCATATATTATCTATATTTTATAGATAGTATATGCGACATATATATTGTTTTAACTAAACATCTTTTTAGTCATAATTTGTGAATTAAAACACATTAATACATTTTGCTTTGTCTAATTACTTGATGTTTAAATAAATGCATGTGTGTATTTATATACATAAAAATACTATAATGATGGCTAGAATACATTTAATCATTCTACTGCCCCTCTTCAATTAACTGCCATGGCTCAAATGTTAAAAGTGTAGCTGATATCTTATATTAAATAAAGAGATTTTCCCCCAAGCAACTTTATTTGCCAAAATGATCATTTTCTTCTAATCAGCTTAGATTGCTCCTTAACGTATATTCTCATATGCATTTTTATTTATTTCACAAACACCACACCATTGTTTTTCTAATAAAAACATGTTTTATTCACAACTTTACACTTACCATATTTAGCACTTCGATGCCAATTTATCCTGTGGCTATTTGAATATCAGGATGTGGTGACTTATTTAACTCTAATCACTGGCCAGAGGTGACCTGCATGATGTCTGAAGAGAGTCCTTTGAGAGTATAAATTATAGCATCTTTTTTAAACTGCCTGTATTGATAGGATGGATTTCAGAGAAACTTATAGGTGTGCTCCTTTTGCAAGTCTCTAATTATGCAATGATTAAATTGAAGCACAGGAAGCATAGGAAATCTGGTGGTTTTTCTATAATCAGAACAATTTACTCTGAAAAATCTAGACTGTTCCCTGTCTCCTGACCTTTAATTCAATTTTCTTTTTTTAAAAAAGTAATTCATACCACCTAACAACAAATTTTGTCTCTCTCACTCACTTGTTGTTTTTCTATTATTTTAATTAACCTATAGAAATAAAGAAACAAAAAGAGCAATTTTAAGTCATATTTTTATTATACTATACATGAATATCATCTGAAATGTCCAGTAATATGAAATTACATAAAATTATAACAAAATCAACATTATGGAGTGTAGGAAACTATTGAATTTCTTAAAGGCTTTAATTGGAGATCTAAAGTTACATATATAGTTCAAATAAACTCAAAATAAATGTCATGCCTTGCAGTTGTTACATTATAAAAAATATTTATGAGACCAGCTGTTTTTCATTTAGAACTGAATCATTGTATATGATAGTATTTTATATATATAGTAATACAAATGTGAAAATATCCTCTCAATTTGAAAAAATTTTGTGAGTTTTAAGGAGACCTTTTGTCTTCCTTTTTTTAGATATAAGAAAATGAAGTTGGATCCTAACCTAATACTATATACAAATACTAACTCAAAATGAATCTATGACTTTAATGTAAGATCTAAAATAATAAAATCTTAGAAGGCAGGAGGACAAAACTGCATGACATTGGATTTGACAGTTGTTTCTAGGATATGACACCAAAAACATAGACAATAGAAAATAGACAAAACAGACTTCATGAATAACAAAAAAAAAAAGTACGTCAAAAGATACTATCAGCACAGTAAAAAGGCAACACACAAAAACAGTAAAAATATTTGAAAATCACATATTTGGTAAAGGATCAATTCTAGAATATATAAGAAAATCCTAAAATTCAACAATAAAAATAATCCAATTTAAAAATGGGCAAAGGCTTGGACAGACATTTCTCCAAAAAAGATATACAAATAGCCATAGGCACAGAAAAAGATGCTCATCAAGATAAATTAAAACTCCAATGAGAAACTAATTCATACCCACTAGGATGGATACTATCAAAAAAAAGTGGAAAACAAAAAATAGTGGTGAGATATGGAGAAATTGGAACACTTGTGCATTGGTAGTGGGAATATAAACTAGTACAGCTACTATGTAAAATAGTATGGCTGTTCCTCAAAAATTTAAAAATAGAATTACCATATGAGCCAACAATTATACTCCTGAGTATATATACTCTAAACAATTGAAAGCACAGTCTCAAAGAGATGTCTGTACACCCATGTTCATGGCCACATTATTACAATAGCTAAAAGGTAGAAGCAACTCAAGTGTCTATTGACAGATGAACAGATAAGCGAAATGTGCATATACATGTGATGGAATATTATTCAGCCTTAAAAAGGAATATGGTGCAACATGGATGAACCTTGAGGACATTATGCTAAGCCAAACAATCCACTCCCAAAAAGGTAAATACTATATGATTCTACCTATATGAAATACTCAAAGAGTCAAAATCATAGAGACAGAAAGTAGAATGATGGCTAGACCAAGGACTAGAGAGAGGAGGGAAATGAGTTACTGTTTAATGAATACAGAGTTTTCATTTAAAAGACGAAAAGAGTTATGGAGATGGATGTTGGTAACAGCTGCACATTATAAATGTATTTAATACCACTAAACCGAACACTTAAAAATGGTTAAGATGGTAAATCTTATGTTATATGTATTTTACATGAATTGGAAAACTGGAAACAAATAAAATTATATATGGTCATATCAAAATGATTTGTCATGAAACTTACAAAGAACCTAAGCTAGAAGAAAATAGAAGCCCTAAGCAAAAGCTTGACACTTGAATTTGGATGTTAACATTCATACAGAGAAGTTCACAAATAAGTATACAACTTGGTGAGTTGTCACAAACTGAACACACTCAGATAACTACCAGCCAGATGAAGAGACAGATGCTTCCCAGCAATTGCCAGAACCCAAGGACACCTTTCTTTATTCCCGCATATGCCACCACCTTTGTCCCCAGTCTTGGTGTCTCAGCCACTCCTGTGCCTGGCACTTCACTCCCATTTCCTGCAGAGTAGAACTGTTACAGCAGTCAAGCACACAACTGCAGGACATGCTGAGTTAGTAGGCAAGATGAATTCACTTTCTGAGAAGTGACCAAATGAAAGTCTATTGTCTTTAATTCACTCATGGCAGTATATCCAATAGCAAAGTACTCATTGCTGATGTTGTTTATTGAAACACTGTGAATTCCTTAGCCACAGCTATAATACCTTCAGCTGGGGCCACAGAACTTGCTGCCCTCTTGTCATGACATCTTTTCTCTGCCTACCTAGAGGACGGTGAGCAACAGCCAAGGTACACTTGAGTAGATTATTGCAGTCCCCCCTTTGCTGCTCAGCTTCTCAATATTAACCTAACTCCTCTATTAACAGGTAGGATAGTTTGATTCCCATCTGACAATGAAAGAGCAAAGACTGAATCAGATATTTTAAAAGTACATAAGTGATAAAAAAATAAAACCTAATACACAGTTAAGCAGTACTCAGTATTTAAAGAAAAATTGTTTTAATGTTTATTTTAGAGAAACAGAGCATGAGTGGGGGAGGGGCAGAGAGAGGGAGACGCAGAATCACAAGCAGGATCCAGGCTCTGAGCTGTCAACACAGAGCTTGACGTGGGCTGAAACTCAGGAACTGTGAGTGAGATCATGACCTGAACTGAAGTCGGATGCTCAACCAACTGAGCCACCTAAGATCCCCTAAACACTATTCAGTACTAACATGTAGAGTGATTATGAAAGCCAGAATTGCAAACAACTTTTTGGCAGTAGTTGCACAACAATCAAATTCTTGTAAAGCTCCCAAGATTGTTTGTATGTTCACACATTTGCCCTAATCACAGGCCAGTCTTAAAGAATTCCACCTTTCATTGACTTTATTCTTCTGAGTTATTGTAAAGGAGTGAAAAATATCTGTTATGAATCTCTAGCTGGCACAGATAGTTCTTAGGGGAAGAAAAAATCTTGGAAGCAATCCCTTGGATATGCATTTTGGATAGGCAGCATATTGGTTGAATATTGGCTCTCAAAAGATACGTCTATTTCCTGGTCCTCAGAATCCATGGATAGGACTTTGTTTGGAAAAAGAAATATTTGAAGGTCTAATTAAGTTACAAATCTTAAGATCATCCTGGATTACCCAAGTACCCTAAATCCTATGATTTTACAGCCATGAGTGGGATAATAAGTGTTTTATAAGAGATAAAAGAGAGAAGACACAAGACACAGGAAGAAGAGAAGGTCACGTGAAGACAGAAGAAACTATTGGAGTTATGCAACTACAAGTCAATGAATTCCTGAAGCCATCAGAAACTGCAAGAGACAGGGAAGAAATATCCCTTAGAGCATTCAGAGGAAGCATGGCTGTGCAAACACCTTGATTTGGGATTTCTAGTCTCCAGACTGTGAGAGAATAATTTACATTGCCTTAAGCCATCAGGTTATGGTGATTTGTTATGGCAGCCCTGGGAAACTAATACGGGAGGAAAGACAGGAAGATTTAAATAGATGCAACAGTCAAGGGAATTGAGAAGAATGGCTAAACTGATGATCAAGACAAATGAGGGAAAATATATTTTATGCATCTTTTGAAGGTGGAAAAGGAAAGAAAGAAAAACACAGAAGGGAGGAAGAAGCAGAACAAGAAGAAATGTACACAGATGAAGGGTCAATGACAGATGTTATAGGATGGAGACCAAAAGTCTTCATTAGCCACATGTTTCCAGAGAAATCTGTCTTCCTTACTTTGCTATCTATCCCCTCTGAATTTTAGTAAATATTATTACATTCAATATAAAAATTTAAAGTTGTATGTATGTGTGAATTTGGGGTAGATTGGAAAAGGAGCTCTGACATCTGAATTAACAGGAATCAAGGCAGAGACCAGTGTAATAGAAACAGATACCCAGAGTGTAAGGAGAATTTAAAGATACAAAATCTGTGAGAATTCACAGAAATATTAGGGAGTTTTTCAGACTTCCTATGATTTGAAATCACGCCGGTTTAACATTCACAATGTTAAATTCTCCTCCTGGTGCTTGTAGATTATGGTTTTATGACTGGCTAGCTACTGTCTCCAAATCAGATCTATGGTTACCAACTACACTTGTTTGCCAACTCACTCCGCTAGGAAGGTGAAATTTTACAAGACAGGGCAAATGTTCCACACCTATTACTTTCAGCGATATTCTACTCAATAGAAGGTAGGTGAGAATAAGAAAAAAATTATAGGGGCGCCTGGGTGGCTCAGTTGGTTGAGCGTCCAACTTTGCTTCAGGTCATGATCTCGCAGTTCATGAGTGTGAGCTCCACATGGGACTCTGTGCTGACAGCGCAGAGCCTGGAGACTGCTTCACATTCTGTGTTTCCATCTCTCTCTCTCTGCCCCTCCCCTGCTCACACTCTGTCTCTCTCATTGTCAAAAATAAATTTAAAAAACATTAAAAATTAAAAAAATAAAAAGAAAAAATTCTAGCAGTTAATCATATTACACCTGTTTAAATTCATATCTTCCCTTGTGGCACTTCTGAGTATATAAAACATTCAATTGCTATAGTAAAGATCTGATAACCAGGTCTCACAAGGAACCATTTACTCTCAGTCAAATTAATTGTTGCTGACAGCAATTGTTTTAGCATTAACACCCCAAAACAACTTTATACACCCAGATGAAAAACTGTAATTAAGAACACTCCCTAGAATCCTATTTATTTAACTTTACATTCAAATGGAAAAGCATCCTCCTTTAAAAGTTTGTCTTATGTATTTGGAAATGATATTTGGGGAAAAGTATGATATAGAAAATTGGAAATTTGAAAATTTTGTAACATGTTTTACTCAAATAAATAAGGTCAATTTTAGTATAATAAAACATGACAACAATCCTATAATACAACCTAGCTTTTATCTCAAAATGTATCTTAAGTTTGCATATGAATAGGGATGTTTTTAAACTGTTGAACAGTAATGTAGATTTTCTTTAATTCAAGGTAAGAAATAGTATTTTCAACGATTTGCCTACTCAGTTGGTGCAATAAGTGCTGTAATTTTCTACAGGAAAAACAAATACAGAATGTGACATCTTTAAACCCAATTAATACTATTGTCTAGTGAAGTTATGCTGAAGTATTTTGTGATTTGAGACATTTTTCCAACTATGTTAGTGGTTTTCTTTTATTAGCTAAGAAAATATATCTCTTTAGTTACTTATACAGTAGGTCTTGCCACACTGGTCAAGAAGGAAGAACGAAACAGTATTATGTGTTGAACATAAAACTATATTTGTACATATTACAAAATTAAACATCTTAGAGACATAAAAATAAGCTTTATTGACATAGTTTAGATAATTCCTTTATATGGTCATTAAACCAAGCTACAGATTAGGATGCTTAGTGTGGTTACTTATGAATGGTTGGGAAGAGATTTTAGAACTATAGGAATATGGCTTCACAATAAATTTATGTTTTGCCTTTTTGAATGCATGGTAATAATTATTTGATTCATGGGGAAGTTTGATTCACAAGTCATATCATTTAGAAATAGTCCTTTATTCTTTGTAATTTGAATTTATTTGAATTTATTTTTTATTCTTAGTTCTTTGACCTTTTTTTTTGAACCTCTTCTTTATTACTAATGTATTTCCTTCAACTCCCCTGCAGCCAACCACCATTCTAAACACCTTTGAATCCATCATCACCCAAATTTTATTACACAAAACACTCAAACTTCATCCTCCCACACTGAAACAAAAAACATTTTTTCTATCTCAACTTCTCAAATATGTTAACCACAACTTTTCAAATCTTTTCTTAATCCCCCAATACATTAAGCTCTCAAGTTTCTAATAACTTTTTCCATATTTATTCCTCACTTAGTCTTCAGTGTACCATAAATAAAATCATCCCTTTGAAAATACATTTAATTTGACCCCTTTTCCTCCATTTTATTCACCTGACAACATCTTGTATGAACTCAACCATGAATACATATACATATCAAAATATTTTGGAAGAAGCTGACAAAGCTGAAGAAACTCCTTTCAATATAAGATACTCAATGAGATTACTCAAAACATAACAGCTTTCAAGTCTTCTTAAATAATTTGCTATAGTTTTATAATAATCTAAATATGAAATCTATACCTTTCTCTTTGAAAACTTTTTTTTCCCATTAAATACTTGAGTTAGTCAATCGCAACAGATTTTCTTCATATTTCACTAGAAATATAGAAACTATCCAATGGTCCTTCTGCCTCCAACCCTAGAAAAATGCGGGAATATGCATTCATCTTTACTCTCATACTGGCTATCACCGTCTGTTTCTCTATCAACTTCCACAATGGTACTTTCTTTTGCCTTTTTACCACATTGACTTCTTTAAATACACTCTTTCTCTTCCATGAGCCATCTTTCACTCCCTATGAAATAATTCCTTAGAGCTTATAAACTTGCTCCAGGTTTCACTTTATCTTCAATCTTCTTTTATCTACTCCTACTCTATTTGTAATCCATTTGTCTACTCCTTTTCACAACAAAGATTTAAAAAGCTAACTATACAAATTTGAACACTCTACTCTGTACAACTCCTTGAATAAAAAAAGATTTCTGTGTGTGTGTGTGTCTTTTTTTTCATTATCTTCAACTATTATTGCTCAAAACTAAAACAACGTGCTTAGCTTTTATCATTTTTCCATAAAGGACTATGGCTTTTTTTCCCTACCGTTTAATACAAAGGCACTTAATACTTATTTGTTGGGACACCTGGATGGCTCAGTCAGTTAAGCATCAACTTGAGCTCAGGTCACTATCTTGCCGTTTGTGAGTGCAAGCCCCAAGTCAGGCTCTGTGCTTACAGCTGGGAGCCTGGAGCCTGCTTTGGATTCTGTGTCTCTTTCTCTCTCTGCCCCTCCCCCACTTGTGCTCTGTCTCTCTCTAAATCTAAAAGAAAATAAAAATAAAAATAATTATTTATTGAATGAGTAAGTGAATGAATCAGTGTGTTTTGCTTTTTTAAAAATATTTTAGGGGCGCCTGGGTGGCTCAGTCGGTTAAGCGTCTGACTTCAGCCAGGTCACGATCTCGCGGTCCGTGAGTTCGAGCCCCGCGTCGGGCTCTGGGCTGATGGCTCAGAGCCTGGAGCCTGCTTCCGATTCTGTGTCTCCCTCTCTCTCTGCCCCTCCCCCATTCATGCTCTGTCTCTCTGTCTCAAAAATAAACATTAAAAAAAATATTTTATACTGAAATGTATTAAAATAAGATATTTAAAGATTAAAATTAGTTTTTAAAGTTTTATACCTCAATCACTTAAAAAAATTCATGAACCTGTACTCTTTATTTCATGATCTTCTGAGAAAATTTAAACAATAATACATTAACCATTCCAAAATTTGTGGGATTTTTTTTTAAGTTTATTTATGTTGAGAGAGAGAGATAGTGAGCTGGGAGGGGCAAAGAGAGAGAGAAAGAGAGAGGGATAATCCCAAGCAGGTGTGCAGCGTGGAGCCTGATGTGAGTCTCCAACTTATGAACCATGAGATTATGACCTGAGCCGATATCCAGACTCAATCGCTTAACCTACTGAGACATCCGCCACCCAAAAAATTGTGTTTTGACTTTGTTATAAGGAAATTTCATAAAATGAATTTATTTATCATGCTTCTCTTCTAGACTTTAACACCTTAAGGTTACAATTTTAAATGTTTTCAACATGAAAATAATTTGTAAAATTTTATTTAATAATAAATTTATAGTTCTTTTAATAAAAATTTGAGAGTATATTTCCAGGAAAAAACTATTGATATAGAAAATATATTTTTAGGGGCGCCTGGGTGGCTCAGTCGGTTAAGCGGCCGACTTCGGCTCAGGTCATGATCTCGCGGTCTGTGAGTTCGAGCCCCGCATCGGGCTCTGTGCTGACAGCTCAGAGCCTGGAGCCTGTTTCCGATTCTGTGTCTCCCTCTCTCTGACCCTCCCCCATTCATGCTCTGTCTCTCTCTGTCTCAAAAATAAATAAACGTTAAAAAAAAAAAATGGAATATCCCACTTTAAAAAAAAAAAAAAAAAAAAGAAAATATATTTTTAAAGAATGAAAACAAAGTTCGAATTAAATCATCGATCTTTACATTTTCTAAAACCCAGATAACTTTCATGATATTCATCCAGTTAATGAGCAATTAGCCTAAATCAATCATACTTCATATTTTTTCAAAATGCAAATTTTATTAAGAGAAATGCATTAACATTACAGATATAGCTAAAGTTGGTGGTGCCCTTCCCATTCTCATATATACTGATGACTTCCTTTTTTTTTTTTTTTTTTTTTAAATTTTTTTTTTTCAACATTTATTTATTTTTGGGACAGAGAGAGACAGAGCATGAACGGGGGAGGGGCAGAGAGAGAGGGAGACACAGAATCGGAAACAGGCTCCAGGCTCCGAGCCATCAGCCCAGAGCCTGACGCGGGGCTCAAACTCACGGACCGCGAGATCGTGACCTGGCTGAAGTCGGACGCCCAACCGACTGCGCCACCCAGGCGCCCCTATACTGATGACTTCCTAAGAAAGGCATCTGTAAACTTAGCCGTTGATATAAGGCAGGTAAGGTACCTTTAACTGATAATGGACAGAAACAGGGATATAGTACTATCTTCCCCTTAAGACAACACTGAATCTTGTTCTTTACTGTGTTCCAGAGATTCCTAACAAAACAGAGACCCATTATCCCATATGGTTAGGATGCTCATTAATATATCTTGAATTTATTGTCTTCATTTCCCTTTTACATTGCTCCATTCTCCTACTGGTGACTCCTGCAGCTACTTCTCAAAAAGAATGCTTTTACTTGAGTCCTTGTTGTAAAGTCTGTGTTGGGGGAGAACCCAGACCAAGGCACTTGGTATTAAATACTACTACCAGTATACCCTCAGGATGGGATAGTGACAGTGCTGACCACATGTCAACAACTTTATTGAGGCTAAGTACAGTGTGTTGGTGTCTGGCATTTTTATGATAAAAATTAATAAGACTTTCACCTGTGGTGGGTTGTCATTAAGTACAAGCAGAGGGGCTATACTGGACTAAGTAGTGACTCACATGCTTGAAAGATGGAGACAATGTTTATTTGTATGATTATGAAATGTGTTGGCCGTTATTAATAGCCACAGAAACCCAATGGTGTGAAAACATCAGACTAAATTCAACAAACTAACCATTTAGAACAAAACTTAAATGCCAGAAGATTTCAAAGCAGTATTTAAATAACTCTTAATGTTCTGCAGAGGAAGGGCTGACTCTATTCTCAATTAGTCCTGAGAACTGATTATAAGTATGAAAGAGTTAAAATGGAAACCAAGTACGCATTTTCTGTAAGTCTCCTATACTGAAGTGAAGACATTAAAAGGAAAGGAGCAGACCTGAAGCAAGGAACTAAAATATTTTTTCTGTATGTGTTTAAGAAACTATTCTCAATATTCCTTGAGCCTTTGGGTTTGTAGGACCAGCCCCCTCACAATTCTAGAAGAGAACCTTCTTGCAATATCTGCACAACATTCAGTTGGTTTCACCTGAAAAAATTACCTTACAAGATGATGTCTGTCTGATGGTCCCCCCCTACCATTTCCCTACTTATTGCTCCTAAAACAGCTTCAGTATGGCTTAAGTAGCTATAACCCCATCAGAGCAGAAGCATGATTATTCACCAGAAAGTCTATAAGGTATAGCTAATACATTCCATAAAGAACAGTGAGGATGTGCTTGGGAATTGATTTTGAAACTACTGGATGTGAACTCTAAAGCCAGATAAGTGAGCTTTTATTGATACACGGACATTATTAATTCAAGTAAATGTCTTTATATAGTTTTATATTCTGTTAGAATTGCTGCCTGAAACTTGAAAGCAATAATGGCATATGAGAAAAGAGATGATGAGAGAAATGGTGGCATCATCCATCCATCAGCAGTAAGGCAGACAAAATCACTACTATGATCAGCAAGACTGAAAGAGCAAATAGAGACCCTTGATTTACAGGGATCTGTGGTAATGGCTAATAGGGCATAGTATTCCTAAGGATCAAAAAGGTGTACAACCAAATATGTTTTTTGCTTCTTTTACTCATGTAGCCACAAAATATTAAGAGCAGGTGAGCCAATGGCTAATGGTTACTACTGTAATAGAAACCCATGATGCCTAACTCAATCTCTAGACCTGAGCCAATTCTCAAGTTCAAAGTCAGTTGATTGAATAAAAGGACAATCCTTTTTAGCAAGGATGCTGCAGTGCTTCAGGAAGAATATTTGGTAGCTATTCCACAAAAGAGACCAGGGTAATGCATATTGAGGGCAGTGGATTAAACAGAAACCTCTATAAGTATCTCAGGTAAAACTTGGTTCACCAGTTGAACCAAAATGAAATTCATTATCCTTCAGTAGAATGGACGTATATGAACGTTAGGATCAATATAGTCTTGGCCCAAACTGCAGCTGCTCTATAAGTGAATCATTACTACAACACATGTAATGATGCCATGTTTTGAACTAGTGAACATGCTCCTTCTAATTTTTGTCAAAATGGAACATGAAGTAGTTTTCACTAACAAAAAAATCTTTCTCCAGGACAAAGTAAGACTTCTTTACCCCTATCAAAATACAAAACAAATGAAATTTGGCCATCTTGACTTAATGATGAACAAGACACTGGTCCATTCTAATGAGGGTATTTTGTAATTGAATTTAAGAGGACAAAGAGGTAAATATTTGGGGTGTCTTAGTAAGGTGCAAAAAGACAGTGAGAGCCAATATCTACAAGCTTTCATGGGTCTGCCACAACAAAAAGTTTTAAGGGACCCAGATTTTTGGCATATGCTGAGGCATGTCTGCCCTCCAGGGTGAAAGAAAGTTAATGTATACTGCACTTTTTATCAATAAGAAAGAGCCACAGTACTTGATAGATTTCTTTGGAAAGTGAAAAAAGAAAATACTACACTTGTGAAATAGCTTGTATTTGGAAGGTGTGTGGTTTTAAGTGGAGCCCTCACAAGAGAAGATTCTGCTCTAGATACAGTCTACAGTTCAATTATCCCTGACAGGTGGACAATGTGACCTGGTAGAGGCCATATGATACTACCTGTGTCATAAGGATGTTGTATAGAATCTCTGGATATCCTCAATATGGAAGTCATAGCATAAGATTTTAAAGTGTGTAATATTCAACAGAAAATAATTTGTAGTTTAGAAAGCAACTTCCAGCATGATATTAATGCTAGTAGAGACTGAGTGCCTGACTCTGTGACTTCAAGTGACTATGTTTCTTCTAGAAGCTGCCTGACATGTGTTGAGTGTTCACAGGCCCACTAAGCTAAAAGTGTAGGTACAGCGTAAATCCTTCACATGATGAAAATGGCATATTCAGTATTGGGTCTGAACAGATTCAAGGCAAAGGAAATATAGGACATGCTGGTGTAGAATTGGACTCACTAGTCTCAGCTGGAATTATTAGATTTGAAAATGATAGAATTCCTCCTCCCTCCACTAATGCATATATCTGTCTTGCTCTAATTCCTTTTCTTCACCTAATACCTGCAGCATGAGAATGATTCCCTCTGAGCTTATAGTGAAGGATGCACTTGATACATTAGTGCCTGTGATGATTACTTTATTTATCAAATTGGCAGGACACAGTTCCCAGATATTTGGTCAAATATTATTCTAGATATTTCTGTGAAGGTGGTTTGGGGAGAGATTAACATTTAAATTTATGGACTTTGAGTAAAGCATTGGGGACTGTTCTCCAGAATGTGGCTGGACCTCATTTAATCAGTGGAAGGTCTTGATAAAACGAAGACTGCCTTCTCTAAGCAAGAAGGAATTCTGACAGCAGATGGGTTTTGGATTCAAGCTACAATTCTTCCTTGAGTCTCCAGCCTCCCTGTCTATGTAGATATTGAACTTATCAAGTTTCCACAATTATGTGAGCCAATTTTCTCTTTCTCTCTTTTTCAAAAAATATATTTAAATATATAAATATATAAGTATATTTATATTAAATTATAATTTAAGTTATATGAAATGTATATGTGTATACACACACATATAGGTATATTATGTTTCTTAGGATATTTGACCAGTAAGAGCCTTCTTACAGTCTTTTTCAGAGCAGCTCTAAAAGGCACTTATGAAGAAAGATGTTACCACTGGATGGAACTTGGAACATCTGGGTAATCAACCCAGCTATAAGAAGAAGTGATAAGAAATAAGTATATAAACTTATAAATAGGTATAAAGTTCATAAGTATATAAGGATGTTTGGATGTTTTATAGGAGCACATAGCTTGCTTGGATGGACAATAAGGGGCCTGAAAAACTCAGGACTGGAAGAGGGGATACAAATAAACCCAGATAAAAGGTAGTTGGATGGATCTCTGAGGGCACCCAGCATTCAGATCTTTGTTTTTTACATCATAGCTCACCAGATAGCATCTGTTGCAGAAAAAACACTGAACAAATCAAGACAGAGCCTGTAAGAAGGACAGACTAATCAACTTCTTAGACACCATAACTGTTTATATCTAGGATGAGACACCAGGAAAACAATGAGATGGATGGAAATGCTGGCCAAGTGTGAGACAAGTCTAGAATGAGTGCTGAGGAAGAAGATGATAAATGCTAGTAGTGGTTTGGGAACGAGCTGTGGCAGTGAGGACAGTAAGTTATCTAATTTTTTACTGCCCTTATCTTTAGAAGTTATTATTTTAGAAATTGTAAACAGACCCCATTTTGTGTAACCGCGTGTCCTCAGAATAAAGTCTACATAAGTCATCACCAGTATATCTTAGTGGTTTAAGGAGTGGCTCGTAACAGACACCATCAGTGTCACGCGTCCACCACTTCATGCATACTTTTTTTTCCCCAAATACACAAAGGGCTTCTTATTTCAGGACTGGGTTATTATTTCCCTCAGCATCTTCATGCTTAAGGAGAGGAAGCAGTGAGACTTGTATATACGGTCCCTGGTGTCCTCAGCATAAGCAAGCTTAGATGACACCATGCTCATAAATGTAGCCTGTTTTAGCTTACGTCCCCTCCCTGTTGCAGTTCTAGACTCCACTCTCAGATTTTCTGAGGATCACTTTTGGAGTAAATTACTTCCACTTAAAGTCTCAGAGTATGAGAGGGATTCTGGGAGATCTCATCAAATAGTAATATAAATATTTTAATGAAACTGAGAATAGGGTTACTTTTGGAAGACAGCCTATACTTTCAGTACTCTGTGTACTACAATGAAAGTTAAATTAAGCAACACATTCTATTTAAATAGCAAAATCCTCATTGATTCCATAACAAATAAAGATTCTCTACCCAATTAATTGTATCTGGAGTAAGAAAGTACACTTTGAAACATATAACCAATAGGTTTAAGACATTTTCATCTAAAAATTATCTATAGATTTTGTTTTTTCCATTTTAGGTAAAACGAGAGTAAAGAATATATACTTATAAGAGGTAAATATATAGTTGCATTTCTGCATGAGCCAGTTGTTTAGGAAGTAAAAGATAATTTCATATGCATGCAACTGTTAATTATTTTATTCCCAGGATTACTAACTTATAAACTTGAAACTATGTAATTTTGTTAAAATTAATTTCATGTTTAGTGTTTTTTTTTAAAAACTACTTGAATTTGTTTAAATGGTAAACGAGTTCATTTTAAAAGTTTGAATTACTAATCTTGTGATAATTAACCTGTTAACTATATGTTTATTATAATTATACTTTGATTACAATTAACCAACCATTATACACAATCTGTACTTCCCTTGTTAAGGACATTGTTTCAAATCGTTTCTATTTCCGTAAGTTCTTTCTAAGGAGTAAATAAATTTAACTAATTTGTTTATTTTTAAACTCATCAAATAATTTTATTCTTCCATGTTTTTGGCTCGTTACTCACAGCCTTTCATACACTCACTCTCATCTATATTTCTAACAATGTGCACTATTAATCTTGTTGCACATTCTAGGTTCCAGTTAATTGCAGCTACCCTGTGATTTGCTCTCTGGTTTCTTACACAAAGGAGCCCCACAATATCTTACTTAAGTGTATAGAAAACGTATTATTCTCTCAGTTGCAGCTATAATATAAAACTTTTAAAAATCCTTTAATAAAATGTCATACTGATTGTTTGTATTCTTTCCAACTGAAAACTGTAAGTGATCCAAAGTACTCAAAGACTACTTGTTGATGAATAAAATCGGTAAACCTCTAGCTATGCTAACCAAGGAAGAAAAAAAGAAAACAAAAAACTAATATCAGAATTGGAGGAAAGGCCCACAGTTCCCATGGACATTAAAAGGATAATAAAGGTATATTATGAAATACTCCATGCCTCAAAATTTGATAAATGTACCAATATCTCAAAAAACACAATGTACCAAAATCCACACAATGATCAGAGATCATTTGAATAGTCCCCCATCTATTAAAGAAATTTAAACAATGATAACTTTCCAAAACAAGAACAATCAGGTCCAGAGGTTTTCACTTGTAAATTCAACCAAATATTCATAGAAGAAATTATACCAATTTTCTATAATCTGTTCCAGAAAACAGAAGCAGAGGAAACAATGCCTAATTCTGTGAGGTCAGCATTGCTGGAATTACTAAAACCGGAAAAAGGCATTACAAGAGGGGAAAGCTACAGACCAATATCTCTCATGAACACGGATGCAAATGTCCTCAACAAAATATAAGCATATCAAATCCACTATTGTATAAAACAATTATATACTAAGACCAAGTGAGATTTATTCTAGTTACCCATGAATTGTTCAAATTTTGGAAATCAACTAATGTAATTCATCACATTAATAGGTTAAAGAGGAAAACTCATATGATCATATCAATAGATACAGAAAAAGCACCTCACACATTCATGATAAATGCTCTTATCAATCTAGTACTAGAGAACTTCCTCAACTTGATAAAAACAACTCCGGAAAAACCTATAGCTAACATTATCATACATAAGGGTAAGAAACTAGAAGCCTTCCCACTGAGATAAGAAACAATGCAAAGATGTACATTCCCTCCATTCCTATTCAACATTATACTGCAACAAGGAGGGAAAAAAAGATACACAGACTAGGCAAGAAAAAAATATTTTTTTGGCTGATGACATGATTTTCTATGTGAAAAAGCCCAAAGAATCAATGAAAAAATTCCTAGAACTAAGAATTTATAACAAGTTTGCAGTATACAAGGTTAAAATACATAATAGTTTTCTTGCACGTCAGCAAGGAACAACTGAAATCTGAAACTAAAACACAACACAATTTACATTAGCACAAAATAATGAACTAATAGTTATAAATCTAATAAAATATACACCCAGTCTCTGTGTGGAAAACGACAACATTCTGGTAAAAAAATCAAAAAATACCAAATACACAGAAGGCTACACTAATGTGAGATGTTAATAATAGGAGAAATTGGGGCTGTGTGAGAGGGAGTTTATGGGAACTCTGGGTAAATTTACATAATTTTCTGTAAAACTACAATTTCTCAAAAATAGCATTAGTCTATTAATTTTTAAAAATGGAACAAGGAGGGGTGTCTTGGTGTCCCAGTTGGTTAAGCATCCGACTTTGGCTCAGGTCATGATGTTGTGGTTCATGGGTTCAAGCCCCACACTGGGCTCTGCACTTTCAGAGCCTGGGATTCCCCCTGCCCTCCCTCTCTGCCCTTCCCCAACTTGTGCAGCATGAGCTTGCTCACTCTTTCTCAAAATAAATAAATAAACTAAAAAACATAAAAATGAACAAGGCAGCTTTGGGGAGGGATGGATATGCTATTCATCTTGATGGTGGTGATATAGCTTCATGAGTATATAAATATGTCTAAATTCAGTTATTAAAAAGAAATGACCTAGTAAGCCATGAAAAGACATGGAGGAAACTTAAATACATATTGCAAAGTGAAAGAACCCAATCTGAAAAGGCTTCAGATTGTACGATTGCAGGTATGGAATCGTACTATAGGACATTCTGGGAAAGGCAAAGCTATAAAGACAGTAAAAATATCAGCAGTTGTTGAAGACTGAGGGGGCTAAGAGGAGCTGATTTATAGGTAGAGTGCAGGGCACTTTCAAAGCAGTGACACTATTCTGTATGATAATGTAATGGTGGCTGTATGACATTATGCATTTGGCAAATCCCATAGATGTATACAACACAAAGAATGAAATATAATGTTTGCTATAAATGTTAATAATAATATGTCAATATTGGTTCAATTCTAACATATATACCACATCGATGCAAGATATTAATAATAGGGGACACTAAGGGCAGGGAGAAAGACAGTATATGGGAACTCCCTGTACTTTCTGTTCAATTTTTACATAAACCTAGAAGTTCTATGAAAAATAAAACTTTTTTTTAAGAGTAAAAGAGTTTACTGAGAATAAGCCATGTTTTCTTTTGGGTGAAAATTAGAAGTTTTGTGTTTCATCATGAACTGCAAAGTGCATTTTCCTTAACTGATTTTTTTCAAGGTACTTGGAGACTCCTTTATTTCAAATATTACAGAAAAAGTGAACTGTGATAAGAGACACTGTCTGTTATTTCATTTTTAAATATAGTGAAATCAAAGAGTATATTGGGTTGTGCTCTTGGCAAATTACTGCAATGGACAGATGGTTTTTCATTATTTGCTACACAGTAATACAAGGCCGGTAACAGTGTGTTTGGTATGGATGCTTACTCATCTGTGAGAGTAATTTCTGCTGCTTGGCCACAGCACATCTTAAATCTTCCTCCACATCTGGGACAACATCTGCCTAAAACAACATGTTAATATCTGTATTTTTGCCAAGAAGATACATTCTATCTTATGTCTTCCCAAAGGCAAAATGACGCCAGTGTAAAGTAGGATTTTTAAAATGACTTCAAGACATTATTCTCTAAATGTATTCTTCTTTTGCATAAAATGTAAAATTTTATTCAGAACTTCTTTTTGCTTCACTAGCATATGTTCCTAACAATTAACTTGGAAAAACTAATTTCTCTTTAAAACAGCTTTGAAATGCAGAATCAGTGTACCAGCATGGTAATTTATTTAAATATTATATTTTATGGATAGAAGAAATCTAAAGTAAATGGTAGAATTTCATTCTGTAAACATTTAAGAAGATGCGCACATATTGTGCTTATTCTAAAGAGAAATGCAATGTATTATGCTTAATACTTTCTTTGATAAATGCTGATTTGTACAATGTTTACAACTCAGTAAGTTGAATTCATTCAAATAATACATTGAGAATTTTTGTTTTCTTATGCAACAATGTTCTCCTCTGGGTTGAATATAATCATGTGGACGTTCAATTTGTTGTTTTTATTCTTCCTCTATATTAGTCTTCCTTAAGTAGTAATTATTGAAGCAGCAGACATATACATGTGACACAATGCTTGAAATAGATGTAGCGACTTGATAAGAAATGACTACAAGAATTATTTGCTCACTTTTTTTCTCTGTCCCCAATTAATCTAGGGTTATTTTTCTTTTTTCTGGTGTTTCAAGATGTTTTCTGTTTTTCAAGATTACAAAATTGGCTTTTTGAAGTCAGATGTATAGCAAAGGCCACTCTTCATGTTCACTTTTACAAGTATATGCCCTATCAAAGAAAGAAACCTACTCACTCAAATCTCTCAAAAAATTTCAAATAATTTTTTATGTGACAATTTCTAGAAATTTGACTTAGCATAGTAAATTACCCTGGAAATATTCTAATTCATAAAAAATTGTAATTCATGTTAAACTGCTTAACACCTAACATTTGTCTACCATTGTTTTTGCACAGAAATTGTTCATATACCAATATTATCATTATAGGCACATCAGAGAAAGGCAAATATGCTACCTGAATGTTTTAATTAACTTTTTGTCAGGAAATAGTCAAAGGCTTTCCAATAATGACAGATCATTTCCCCAATTTGTTTCTGTTAAATTCATGGCCTAGATAAATTTTAACCTCTTCAACTCTTTAAACATGCCCAGATGGTGATTTTGAAACTAAAGGAATCTCATTTTACCAAGACATAACATTTTAGAGTCATCATCAACTGCAACCCTTGTTATGTAGAAATGTTTTTTCTTGGATCAGTGGAAGCCTGAGGTCACTGAGAAGTTGAGTTAGGGGGTGCCTGGGTGGCTCAGTCAGGTAAGCCTCTGAATCTTGGTTTTCGGCTCAGGTCATGATCTCAAGTTTTGTGATTTTTGAGGCCCACGTCAAGGTCTCTGCTGATGGTGCAAAGCCTGCTTGGGTTTCTCTCACCCTCTCTCTGCTCCTCCCCCATTTGTACTGTCTTTGTCTCTCTCAAATAAAATTTAAAACACATTAAAATTAAAAAAAAAGATGTTGAGTTACTAGCTACCAGATATTTGAGTACTCTCCTGGTAATAAACATTAAGGCAAATTCTTATCTTGAGTCATAATGAAATTAGTTTGATTCTATGGAAGGATTGGAGAAGAACCAATTGTAAAAATGAATAAATAGTAGTAGAAAATAAAAATCCAGTGTAAGAGAATATTCTTTGTTATTTATTTATAGTCAGATTATATTATCAGACATATAAGATTTTGCATTATATAATCTGATTTTTTTTTAAATTTTTTTAACGTTTTTATTTATTTTTGAGACAGAGAGAGACAGAGCGTGAACGGGGGAGTGGCAGAGAGAGAGGGAGACACAGAATCGGAAGCAGGCTCCAGGCTCTGAGCCATCAGTCCAGAGCCCGACGCGGGGCTCGAACTCACAGACCGCGAGATCGTGACCTGAGCCGAAGTCAGACGCTTAACTGACTGAGCCACCCAGGCGCCCCTCTGATGTTTCTTTTAATGTTCATTTCACTGTATTAAAAATGTAAGTACTGATTAAGAAAGGAATTATAATTTCTTACAAATGTAGTATCCTTATTAATTCCAGCAGCCCCCCAGAATTATTTGAATCCCAAGGTTTGCATTTTACTTTTGCATTAATGTATATTGCATTAATGTAAGAACATTAGATGTCTGGACAAGTATCTTTTTTACTATTTATTTTTTTTTAATTTTTAATTTTTTGAAACATTTATTTGAGAGAGAGAGACAGAGTGCAAGCGGGGAAGAGACAGAGAGAGAGAGAGAGAGAGAAAGAGAGAGAGAGAGACAGAGTGTGAGCAAAGGAAAGGCAGAGACAGAGGGAGACACAGAATCTGAAGCAAGCTCCAGCCCCTGAGCTGTCAGCACAGAGCCCGACATGGGAACCAAACACACAAACCCATGAAATCATGACCAGAGCTGAAGTCAGACGCTTAACCAACTGAGCCACCCAGGGACCCCTGAACAAGTATCTTAATAGGACTCAATATTGAGTATGAGTTTCTGTGGTAAATGTCCATATTAAAATTAGGTTTCTGTCATGATGCCAAACTTGTATAAATTCAAATCTCAAATTTTCTATTAAATCTTCTCTTCTACTTCATTCTCTGATCTCTGTTATGGTATTATTTACTACACTAGATACAGTCAGAAATTTTCAAGTTATCACTTACCTTCTTCCTTGCTTATACCACATAATTAAAGTCCTATACATTTTAGTTCCTCTGTTTTTCAAATTTACCTTTAAGTTTATTTATTTATTTTGAGAGAGAGAGCACGAGCAGGGTAGGGGCAGAAAGAAAGAGGGAGAATTTCAAGAATACTCTGCATGATCAGCACAGAGCCTGATGCAGGGCTCAAATCCATGGAACTGTGAGATCATAACCTGAGCCAAAATCAAGAGACAGACGATTACCTGACTGAACCACCCAGGTACCCCTCAAATTTATCTTTTTATTGTCAAGTCAAAAATTGTTTTATTTCAAATGCATGTCATCAATTTTCTAAATGCTTGCTGAAGCCTAGAGAAACTTTTAAGATTGAACTATGTAGGCTTAAGAAAAAGGTATTCAATATTCAGTAGCAATATTTTTAATAATACCAATTAAATACTGTGACCATGAAAGACAGTATTAGCATTTTCTTTTTAAGTTGTAAGGTAATTTCATGTGATTAAATAAAAACTCTCATTTCCATGCCAAATATTTACAATTTCCATACAATGGTCCAATTATTTTACATGTGTTAATGTAATTCACATAAAACCCTATTAAATTTGTAAGATTATCTCAACTTTATAATCTGAAACACACATTATATTCTATAATTTTAAAGTAATGAATTATCACAATTAATGATTTTATGCCTAGTCGCCATATTTCATCAAATAATGGTTTTCAACACACACTAGCAAGTAATAGCTTACTTATTTTGCTTTGCTGAAAATCATCTTTTCCCACAGTTACAGCTATATGATACCACAAATGCTGTGGCTAAATTACTTTACAATGAGTGTGTATGTGTATTTGTGTATATAACTGAACTATTGAAACAAAGAGAATATATATAATGGTAGCTTTTTAAGCAGATACATTTTTGACATTATCCTGAAATTTCTTAATAGTTTATGTATGTATCTATTTATGGTATAAATTGATATATTGATATAAATAACATATATAACATACACAAATAAATGACACAGCTTCCTCCAAGGGAAGAGTAGGCTTCCTTCTTACATGAATGATAAGCTTGGCCATATGACTTGGTTTGGCCAATGGCAAGGGAGCAGAGGTTTTAGAGCCATTGCATGATTCTGCCTGCTCTCTTGCTTTTTTACTTTGTTACACATATAACTGCTAATTCTTTAGTAAGGTCCTAAGAAGAAAGAAGACCATGGATCAGCTGAACATAGCACAGGAGAGCTACAGCTTATTCCTAGCTGCCAAAAGGTGACATAAGTGAAAAATGTCATTATTCTTGTAAAGCCAATGAGATGTGTGAGGTTTTGTTATTCAGCCTTACTGAGGGAGAAGTACAAATGTACTTAGCTCTTTTCATAGATTGCCTTAAAATGAATAGTTCTTACATGCTAGCATGCTGTAATCTACTTAGAGTAGAATAATTTGGAATTTTAATACACAGCAAAATAAACTGGGGTGTTAATGCACAGGCTAGGAAGCACTATAAACCCATATAAGTGATTAAAGCTAATATCATAGAAATGTGCTATTTTATTTACTTATTTATATAAATTTTATTTTATTTATTTAAAATAAATTAATAATAATTTATAATTAATAAAAATTAAATTAAAATAAAATTTATGTATTTATTTATATAAATTTTTAACATTTATTCACTTTTGAGAGACAGAGCATGAGCAGGGGAGGGGCAGAGAGAGGGAGACACAGAATCTTAAGCAGGCTCCAGGGTCTGAGTTGTGAGCACAGAGCCCAACACAGGGCTGGAACCCACAAACTGTGAGATCATGACCTGAGCTGAAGTCAGACACCCAGCCAACTGAGCCACCCAGGTGCCCCAGAAATGTGCTATTTTATAAAAATTTTTTTAACGTTTATTTATTTTTGAGACAGAGAGAGACAGAGCATGAACAGGGGAGGGTCAGAGAGAGAGGGAGACACAGAATCTGAAACAGGCTCCAGGCTCTGAGCGGTCAGCACAGAGCCCCATGCGGGGCTCGAACTCACGGACCGCGAGATCGTGACCTGAGCCGAAGTCGGATGCTTAACAGACTGAGCCACCCAGGTGCCCCAGAAATGTGCTATTTTATACAGAAGCCATGAAAAGGGAAATCTTATGTGTAAGTCTAACCTATGCCCAGGGCAGTGCCTAGAGAACACCTAATATCCATATCCTCCCCTTCATTCTAACAGTCCTCCATGTGCTTGCCTGGGCCAACTGCTACAACACGATGTCCTTTCACATCAACTTTCCTTTCTTTAAAAGAAAATAGACCCACACTAAGTTCTTTTTCATGCCTTACCCACTCCCAAGAAATGACTGGAAAATGATAAAGTTATGTTTTTCAAATGAGACATTGATTTTATGAACAATGTAGAATAAAACATCACTGGGATAGACATGGCAGAAGAGATAAGGCATTAAGACAGTTTCTGCAAGGGGCACCTGGGGTGAAGGGGCTCAGTGGGTTAAGCGCTGGCTCTTGACTTCAGCTCAGGTAATTATCTCACAGGTTGTGAGTTTGAGCCCCACGTTGGGCTCCACGCTGACAGCACATCACGGAGCCTGATTGGAATTCTCTCTATCCCTCTCTCTGTGTCCCTCTCCTGCTTGTGCACACACTCTCTCTCAAAATAAATAAATAAACTTAAAAAAAAAGACTGCAAGCTTACTCCTCTTCTCCTCTTCTTAAAGAAGTATTCTCTGCTGCCCTTCCAAACTTCAGCTCCACTGACAGGTGAATGAATGGATGAAGAAAATGTGGTAAACACACACACACACACATACACACACACGCGTGCGCGAGCACACACACACGCACACACACACACACATACACACACAGGAATATTATTTAGCCATTAGAAAGAAGGTCAACATGGATGGATCTTGAAGGCATTATGTCAGGTGAAATAAGCCAGAAAGAGAAAAACAAATACTTCATAGTTTCACTTACATGAAGAAACTAAAAAAGCAAAACTCAGTGAAACAGAGAATAAAAAGGTGGTTGTCAGGGTTTGAGAGGTAATGGAAAATAGGAAATTTTGTCAAGGAAAACTTCTAGTTGTAAGAGGAATAAATATATAAATATATATATATATATGAGGAATAATATTATATATATATATATAATGTTGGAAAAATAAATAATGGAAGTATATATTTATATATTTTATTTATTTATATATAAATAAATAATAATTTATTTATTATAATATATATGAATATATACATTTATATATTTTTTTCTATATAAATAAATAATGGAAAAAATATATAGACATATAATGTTGGGGAAAAATTATATCATATATATATATATATATATATATATATACATATATATATATATAAAATGTTTGAAAAAATAATTAACTAAATGTGAATTTAAAAGCTTAACACATAGACCGAGCTTATAAGAATGTTATTTAAAAATAATAATGGGGGTGGAGGGGAGAGAGGAAAATGGGTGATGGGCGTTGAGGAGAGCCCTTGTTGGGATAAGCACTGGTTGTTGTATGTAAGTGATGAATTACAGGAATCTACCCTCAAAACCAAGAGCACACTGTATATACTGTATGTTAGTTAACTTTACAATAAATTATATTAATATATGTATATGTAATAAGAAAACCTAAAAAAAAATAATAATAATGAGATCTAACAAGACCCATCTATATGCTCCCTACAAGAGACTCATTTCAGACCTAAAGATACCTATAGATTGAAAGGGAGGGAATGGAGAAACATTTACCATGCAAATAAATTTCAAAAGAAAGACAAGTTAAGGTAACAATACTTAGAATGGAGTTTAAGACAAATACTGTAACAAAAAACAAAGAAAGAGACTATATAACATTAAAGAGACCATCAGACAAGATGATGTAACAATTGAAAATGTTTATGTAACCAACATAAAAGCACCAAAATACATAAAACAGTTAATAAGAAACATAAGAAAATAATCAGCAGGGGTACCTGGGTGGCTCAGTAGGTTAAGCATCTGATTTCCGCTCAAGTCATGATCTCAAGACTTATGAGTTTGAGCCCTAAGTCAGTCTCTGTGTTGACAGCATAAAGCATGGAGCCTGCTTTGGATTTTTTGTCTCCTTCTCTCTCTGCCCACCCCTCTCCCCTCACACTCTGTCTCTCTTTCCTTCAAAAGTAAGTAAACATTAAAAAACTTAAAAAAAAAAAGAAGAAAATAATCAACAGTAATACAATAATAGTAGGGGAGTTTAACACCGTATTTATATCGATGGATAGATCATCAAAACAGAAAATTGGGGTACCTGGGTGGCTCAGTTGGTTAAGCATCCGACTTTAGCTCAGGTCATGATCTCATGGTTATGAGTTTGAGCCCTGCTGCGGGCTCTGCACTAACACTGTAGAGCCTGCTTTGGATTCTCTCTCTCTCCCTCTCTGTCCCTCCTCTATTCTCTCTCTCTCTCTCTCTCAAAATAAATAAATTAATTTAAAAAAGAACCCAGAAAATCAATAAGGGAAGAGTGGCTATAAATGACACTAAACCAGATGGATTTAAAAGATATATCCAGAACATACCATCCTAAAACAGAATACACATTATTTTCAAATGCATATGGTACATTCTCCAGGATAGATTACATATTAGGCCATAAAGCAATCTCAACAAATTAAAAAAAAAAAAATGAAGTCATACGATGCATTTTTTTCTGACCACAGTACTATGAAACCAGAAATCAATCACACACAAAATATCTGGAAAGACCACAAACACATGGAGGTTAAATAACATGCTACTAAACAATTAATGGGTCTACTAAGAAATCAAAGAACAAATAAAAAATTACATGGAAACAAATAAAAATGAAAACTCAATGGTCCCAAATCTTTGGGATGCAGCGAAAGTGGTTCTAGAGTAAAGTTTATAGCAATAGAGGTCTACCTCAAGAGGCAAGAAAGGTTTCAAATAAACAACCTAACTTTACACCTAAAGGAGCTAGAAAAAATAAGAATAAAACTCAAACTCAGCAAAAAGAAGGAAATAATAAAGATTTTTGCAGAAATATGATATAGAAACTAAAAAATTAATAAAACAGAACAATGAAACCAGGAGCTTGTTCTTTGGAAAAATCAATAAAATTGATAAATATCTAGCAAGACTCATCAAAAGGGAGAGAGAGAGAGAGAGAGAGAGAGAGAGAGAGAGAGAGGATGCAAATAAACAATATAACTAATGAAAGAGGAAAAATAACAACCAACATAATAGAAATATAAATAATTGTAAGAGAATATTATTAAGACCTATAAGCCAACAAATCAGACAACTTAGAAGAAATGGATAAATTTCTAGAAACATATAATCTACCAAAACTAAAACAAGGAGAAAAAGAAAATTTGAACAGACCAATCACCAGTTGGGAAATTGAATCCATTTAAAAAAAAAAAAAAAAAAAGTCCAGGACCACAGGGCTTCACAAGCAAATTCTTCCAAACATTAAAACAAGAGTTAATACCTACTACTCTTCTTAAACTATTACAAAAAATACAAGAGGAAGGAAAATTTCCAAATTCATTCTGTGAGGCCAGTCACCGATACCAAAACCACATAAAAACACCACAAAAAAAGAAAGAACTATAGGCTAATATCTCTCATGAATATACACACAAAAATTCTCAACAAAATATTAGCAAACCAAATCTAATGATATATTTAAAAAATCATAAACCATAATCAAGTGGGATTTATTCCTGAGATTCAAGGGTGGTTCAATATTTGCAAAACAACCAATGTATACATCACATCAATAACAGAAAGAATGAAAACCATATGATCATTTCAATAGATACAGAAAAAGCATTTGGCAAAGTAAAACATCCATTCATTATAAAAATCCTCTGTGAAGTAGGTCTAAAGGGAATATACCTCAACATAAAAAAGTCCTTATATGAAAAAACCTACATCCAATATCATGCTCAATGGTGATAAACTGAGAGCTTTTCCCCTAAGATCAGGAATAAGACAAGGATGTGCACTCTCACCACTTTTATTTAACATAATACTGAAAGTCCTAGCTATAGCAATCAGACAACAGAAACCAATAAAAAGCATCTAAATGGGTAAGGAACAGGTAAAACTTTCACTTATATACTATATCGAAAATTCTATATATACTATATATAGAAATTTCTAAAGACTCCACCAGAGAAATACTATAACCAATATATGCATTCAGTAAAGTCTCAGGATACAAAATCAATATACAAAAATCTGTTGTATACTTATACACTAATAATGAAGCAGCAGAAATTGAAATTAATAAAACAATCCCATTTACAATTGCACCAAAAATAATAAAATATCTAGGAATAAACTTAACCAAAGAAGTGAAAGATTTGTACTATGGAAATTATAAAATGACAATGCAAGAAATTTAAGGTGAAGCAAAGAAATGGGAAGACATGCCATGTTAATGGGTTGGAAGAACAAATGCTGTTAAAATGTCTACACTACCCAAAGCAGTCTACATATTTAATGCAACTCCTATAAAATACCAAACCCATTTTTCACAAAACTAGAACAAACAACCCTAAAATTTGTATAGAACCACAAAAAACTTTGAATAGCCAAAGCAATCTTGAAAAAGAAAAACAAAACTGGAGGCATCACAATTCCGGATTTCAAGTTATATTACAAAGTGGTAATAATTAGAACAGTATGGTACTGGCATAAAATGGACACATAGATCAAGAGAATAGAACATAAAACTCAGAAATAAACCCACAATCATATCATCAATTAATCTGCAGCAAAACAAGAACTATCCAATGGAAAAAAGACAGGGCTCTTCAACAAATGGTACTGGGAAAGCTGGTCAGGTACATGCAAAAGAATGAAACTGGACCATTGTCTTTCACCATATACATAGATAAATTCAAAATGGATTAAGGACCTACAAATGAGACCTGACACCATAAAAATTATGAAAGAGAGGACAGGCTCTTTGACATTGGCTGTAGTAACATGTTTCTAGATGTGTCTCCTGAGGCAAGGGGGAAAAAAAAAACTATTGGGACTACATCAAAATAAAGTTTCTTCACAGAGATGGACACAATCAACAAAACTAAAAGGCAACCTACTGAATGGGAGAAGACATTTGCAAATGACATATTTGATAAAGAGTTATGATCCAAATATTTAAAGAACTGATACAACTCAGTACCCAAAAAACAGATAATCCAATTAAAAAATGGGCAGAACATGAATAGATATTTCTCCAAATCAGACATCCAGATGGCCAAGATACACATAAAAAGATGCTCAACATCACTCATCATTATAGAAATGCAAGTCAAAACTGCAATGAGAACCCACTTCATATCTGTCAGAATGGCAAGGATGTGAAGAAAAAAGAACCCTCTTGCCCTGTTGGTGGGAATGCAAATTGGTACAGTCACTGTGGAAAACAAAATAGAAAACAAAATAAAAACTAGGACTACTCTATAAATTCAGGAATTGCACTAATGGGTACTTACTCAAAAATACAAAAACATTAATTCAAAGTGGTACATCCTCCTCTATGTTTACTGTAGCATTATTTATAAAAGCCAAACGATGGAGGCAGCTCCGTGTACATCAATAGATGAATGGATACAGATCAAGTGATATATGCAATGGGATACTATTCAACCATTAAACAGAATGAAATCTTGGCATTTCAACATGGATGATACATATACCATTTTCAACAACATGGATGATATATATGTATACTATATATACATATAGTGTATATATACATATAGTATTCCATTGCATAGATATATCACTTATGCAATGGAATACTATTCAGCCATTAAACAGAATGGAATATGGAATCTTGGCATTTTCAACAACATGGATAGAGGTAGAGAGTGTAATGCTAAGAGGAATAAGTCTGCCAGAAAAGACAATATATCATCTCACTCATATACGGAATTTAAGAAACAAAACAAATGAGCAAAGGAAAAAGAGCAAGAGACACAAGCCAAGAAACAGACTCTTAATTGTAGAGAACAAACTAATTATTACCAGAGGGGAGGTACATGGGAGGATGGGGGAAACAGGGGATGGGGATTAAAGCATACATTTATCATGATGGAAAAGAAAAAAAATTAAAAATTAAAAAATAATAAAAATGATTAGACCTAATACCTCTAGGTTATGAAGTAAATGAATATTTTTAAATTCTTGAAATCATAAAAATTGCTTATCTTACTGAAAATATTCTATTTTCAATATATATTTTTGCTTATAACTGTATTCTAGGACAAATCTATTAATAGTGTATTTCACTATTAATAGTTACCTTTCATATAGCTGATAAATTCACATAAAATGTTTCAATATGTTTTAAGACACCAGTAAAATTATTTGACTCATTATTAAAATGATACAACAGGAATATTAATTCTACATAATTATAATTTATGCCTTTTTTCTGGTTCATTATGAAATGGTAATTCTTAAAAGATGAATATAATAAGCATATGAATTGTTTCCATCTGAGCATTCCCATACCATTACACAAGTTCCTGTCACTATTTTACCCATCAATAACACATCTAGATGCAATGACATTCAGTATAGATTATTAGTAAGTTTATTTGATAAATGGAAAGAAAATAGAATATTTTATGCAAAGACCAAATTCCCCACAATAAAGTATAGATAAAAGTACAAAATAGGAAACTTCAACACCCTTTCTCTGCCCATGACACACAAAAATTAAAAACTAAGTAGAAGTGTTTACAAACAATGTTGTGTAACAAATAATATATGGAGATCATATAAACTTACTCTTCAAAAAATCTAACTTTTTAAATTTATCATAGAAATATTTTGAAAAGTGTTATATATATGAGATTGCAAAGCATAAAAAATTTTATCCAGAAATTAACGGTAATACAGAAAAACAGGCTTTCAAACCTGAAAAAGAAATAAAAAGCAAAATAATCTTTTTAACTTGCAACCTAATATAGAAACTTTATGTCAAATAACTTGTGAATTAAAGGCAATATCAATTTGAATGCAAAATTATGTTGAAACATTACTGTAATGAAAATTATGTATATATAAATTTATGCAATATAATTAACCAAGCTGGAATACATTTGCATAAATATTTAATATGTTAAAAAAATAAATGAAATAGACATATAACTCAAAAAGTTGGACAAAGTTGTTAGAAAAATCAATGTTTTTAACCTACAAAAGGTATTATCTACATAAATATGTTAATGAATTAGGATAGATAAAAATTAATGATTTTAGGAATGCCTGGGTGGCTCAGTCAGTTAAGGGACTCACTTGTGATTTCGTCTCAGGTCATGACCTCACGGTTATGAGTTCAAGCTCCGTGTCAGGCTCTGCGCTTGGTGTGTCAGGCTCTTGTTTGGGATTCTCTCTCTCCCTCTGTCTCCCTGTGTCCCTCTCCCTCACTTGCTCTTTCTCAAAATAAATAAAGTTTTAAAAATGAATGATTTTATAATAAATCCAACAGCAAGCTCTTTGAAAATAAAGGAAAGGTTAGTTACACTGTCCAAACAACAAAACATGTAATCCATCAAACACAAGTTTAGAGAGTAAATCGGAAATTCACTCTAAATATGCCATATGTATTTTATAAGGTGTAATATATTTTACATTTTATGTGTATCTTAAGAGAATTATTTAATTTTTCATGTATGTGATAATTTAATTATCACACTACTAATGGACATGAAATTATATTTATACTTAGCTATTACACCATTTATATGTGGAATACTTCTCTAAAATACATTTCTAGATGTAGGATTACTGAGTCTTAAGCTATGAGCATTTAAAGAACTGGTAGCTAGTGACTAGTATTCTCATTATCACAATTAAAACAAAATATATCCCAGGGTGCCTGGGGAGCTCAGTCAGTTGAGTGTCTTTGGCTCAGGTCATGATCTGGCAGTTTGTGGATTAGAGCCCTATGTCAGGCTCTGTGCCGACAGCTCAGAGCCTGGAACCTGCTTTGGATTCTGTGTCTCCCTGTCTCTCTGTCCTTCCCCTGCTTGCACTCTGACTCTCTCTTTCTCACAAATAAACATTTAAAAAATTAAAAAATAAATAAATGAAACAAAATATAGCCCTAAAGTGTGTTGAATTGCCTACTTTCTCCACCTTTCTGTTCAACTTTCCATATTTTGCTAATCTCATTAGAAAAGTGGCTTATTCATTACAGATTTAATTTGTGATAATTTTATTATCCTATTTGTTATTTTTTGATCTCTGAGGTAAATTTCCATGTCACTGTAATAATTCATCAAACTACATATTTATGACTTATATATTGTCCCTACAAATGTTCATGACATTTATCCATGTTGTGAATATAGCTATAGTTTACTCACCGCATTGCTGCCTAGTATTCCACAATTTACTTCTCCATTCTGCTATTTATGAAGTCATAATCTTCACTAAGATGTATTAGTGCAAATGCATTATTTCTTCTCCCACTCCCTCTTCAAATAGTGAAGGTTATTAAAATAACATTTTATTTACTATTTTTTCCTCTCAACTATTAGTATTAAGTATCTCTTTTTTACATTTGTGGTTATTGCAGTGACAATAGTGTCGTGTTAATATTATACTGATGTGGAATGGGAGAAAGAGCAGTGGTTAGGGAACAGAGTGCTGCTGGCTTATGCAAGGGGGACTATCTTAAGGCTTTATATAATAATCACACCAGCAAAAGGATTCTTCCTGAAGACTTTCAAAAAATGTTCTATAAAGATGGAGTAAGAGCTATTATTAAATGAGAATAAAAGCATAATGGTTTTGATTATACCTGATGTCCTATCAAATGTTGGATATGTATTCTTCATTTTATTGACCACAAGACCTATGAGTATTTTGGTGATGATGGTTTCCTCTTCTTCTTTCTCTCACAGAGACTGCTAGGTTATTTAGTTATTACTTTTCCTCTAATAAAGATCAAAATGTCATAAGATTAGTCACATCTTATTTATTTGTACTATCCTACTGACACACACTACTATGTGTGTGTGCATGTGTATATATTATCAACTAGTGTATCACCTCTAAGACATGATTTAAAACACTGAAACACTATCTTCTTCCACTTATCAAAATTACTTACTCCAGTATTCTGTATTCTTTCTCCAGAAGTATTCTATCACTACTTTGGGTCAATGACACTACCATCTTTTAAATGTTATTACACCTATCATCTCTTCCTTTTCTCTTTACATAACATAAAGACAGTGGTTCATCATTCTCTTATACTTGATTGTCGAATTGCTAACTCTGATTGAACCAGATCATTTCATATTCATTGACTGCATTCAAGGAGAAGAACCTGATTAGAGAAAAAGTAAAACAGGTACGCTCCCTGTTTTCATTCTAAGTGAACTGCGATGTCCATACATCTTCAATGGTGTATAATTTCTATTAGGCAAACCTGTATTTTCCCCAGTTGATAAATTCTAAAGAAATCCCAGGGTGGCCATTTTCTCTCATCCAATCTCTAACATCTCCTCCACTCTTTTATCAAGCTGCCATCTATTTTACAGAAAACAGACTAAGAAAAGAAAACAACTCATTTTCTTTCAAAAAATATTCCAATTTACCTGAATCCATCCTCCCATTCTGCCTGCACTCCCCTTACATAATCTCCCTCACTGCATCGTTCTTCAGCTCAACTCAACACTAGTTTTAACGCCTTCATGATTCATTGTATAGTGGGCATAACATCCTCCCAGACATTTATGGTGATGCTCTTTGCAAGGCCAAAATAAAGTATCAATCCTGCTTAACTTTCAGGATAGTACTTCCCTGCTAATAACAGAGCAGAAGTCAGACACCATATAAACCAGTGAAAAAACTTATTGCCAGTAATAGAACAAATAAAAACTATGCTCATCCTGCAATCATGCTAAAAAAAGGACAAAACATTGTATTTTTGATATTTCTGAATATGTAATCTGAATAATACCTAATCTGAATCTAATCAGGATGAGACAGCAGACATATATAAATTGAAGGACATCTTACAAACTATCAATAGCATCAAAGGCAAAGGGAAAAAAAAGACTAAGGAAATATCAGATTAAGAGAGATTAAAGAAAATTAAAGAAATTAAAGAAAAATAGTTGGGTGAAAGGTAAAAACTTGGATTAAGTTCAGGACCAGATTTTTTTTTCTTTTTCTGTAAGTGACATCAGTGGGACAATGAGAAAAATTTGAAAAAGATCATTGCATTAGATACTAGTATTGTTTCAATGTTAATTTCTTAGTTTGTATAATTGCACTATAATTAAAAGAACATCTTTGTTTTCCCCACCTCTTATCCATAAATAAGGAAGAACATTTTAGACATTTTATAACAGACTTAGAATATTTTAAGACAGTCATGGAATATTCAACAGGTTTTCAACTTGTTTGCAGCAGCATGTAAAGGTTGCCCTGATTCTGCACAACAAAGACACATACAGAAAATCACCATTCTGAATTCTCTTGTAGTTCATTTTAAAGCCATTTACTGAAAGTTTCAAACATATGGTTTTACATATGCATATTTTATATAGAAAATTGCTTGAAGCATTTCCATGTTCCTTGAATAACCATTATGTTTATATGCATAAACCAGGAAAGGTCTAATTGCTATTTGCATGGATTATTTACAGCTAAGTGGTCTATGAAGAAATGAGAGTCCATAAAAATGCTATTGTGTATGAAAACCAATCTGTGTTGCACATTTTAATTGGGTATGAGAATATTGGTTTATAGATTTTCAAAACAGCCATATATATGTTTCTCACCAACAGAACAAAGGTTGTAGAAGTAATCTGTCAACTAAATGCTTTAATAAACTTTTTGAACTGAATGTTTCATTTTCACAGAAAAATGGGTTTCATGTTTCCAATAGGTCTATCACTGAAAATATAAACAGGAATTTTTAAAATCACTAAGATGCCACTTTTATTCTGTAGAATTTACTTGCCGTTTTATCTGATACTGCTGTAGTAATTAAACTCATCTAATGTTGGTGGCCACCAGGGAGTGATATTTGGGTTTTGTTTGTTTTTTTTCTGGACAAAATATTTGACATAGTTAAAAATACAGAAAAGACTAATGTACAGTTAGTCATCCCAGGATATTCACACTCAAGGAGAGCAGAGGACAAAATAACTACACTTTCTTCCCTTTCAATTTTTTTTTGTTTCAATGATAAAAGCAAATAATTCTATTCTACACTTTGACCTGAGCACCAAAAGTTGTAACGGCATCATGTGTATAAATTATGGGAGTCCTTTATTGCATAAGGGGCATAAAATCCTAGTCTAGTTGTGATTTGTTGACAGAATTTTATACTCTGCTTTTCTTTCAGAGACAAAGTAAATAATGTTCTCTGGAATAGGAAGTTTCTCACTGTTTCACAGGGACTAACAATGGACACCACCCATAAGGATGTTGAATCCCAAAACAGGAGCCTGCGATGTTAATCTGTGAACAATGTCATACGAAGGGACATCTGAGTGGCCCAGTTGGTTAAGCGTCTGACTTTGGCCCATGTCATGATCCCAGGGTTTGTGGGTTTGAACCCTGCCACAGGCTCTGTGCTGACAGCTCAGAGCCTGGAGCCTGCTTTGGATTCTGTTTCCGTCTTTCTCTGCCCCTACCCCACCTGCTCGCCAGTGTGTGCTTCCCCACTCTCTTTCTCTTTCCCTCTTACAAATAAATAAACATTATTTGTTTTCCAATTTAGAGAAACTGCCATACAGAAAAAGACAATCAAATGCAGATAATGTGAATACAGAATAATATACAAGAAGACGACTAAAATTTTGGTGATTTCTGATGCACAATGAAACAGCATTCAGAGGACTATCTTAATTTATGTTTGATTTTACCATTAATGTTTCTAATTGTTGGTAGCCTTTGGTTAGCATGTTTCCCTTTTTGAATAAAACTACATACACATTTTATTTTATTTCATTTTTGAAACTATATTTTAGATATCTATTCATACTTTATATTAAGAAATTATTTTTGCCCAATTGTATGACTTATAATTTCATTTCACATGTAATGTGATACACAATGAAAGTTAAGATCGCTTCCCCAAATCACATTTTTAATCAAAGTCTCTAATCATCTGGGGCTCTTGCTAAAAAAGCAGATTTCTAGGGCTTTTCAAAGGCTTACTAAGTAAATTCCTTGAAAACTGTTCGTCTACATTTCCAACTATTTGCCAACTCTCTAGTATTATTTGATGTGGGGTACACCAATATACTTTGTGTGTACACATAATTTTGAGTCCTGTTTTTCATTTATTAGTTGGTGTAGGCTTTTCTATATTTCAACATAATTCATCAATTTAATCATTTAATTCATTAATTCCTTAATTCCTTAATTCATCATTTAATTCATTTAAAAATTTTGGCAGAAGGAAGAGAAACTTGAATATTTGTGTTCTTTAAGGCAGAATCAAGCTTTAATAAAGTATTAAATTATTAAGGCAGGTGCAATTTTCTAGGAGTAATCATTTATGAGGCTTAAAAATTCTGCCTTCAGGAAATAAAAAGCTTAGGATTCGATTTACACTTAATTGTTGGATAAATATTGAATATTTTGGCTTGTTTTTAGGGACATAGAATTAATGATTAAAACTATATTCCATCTGTTCTAAGATACCATCACTATGGGACGTCTTATTAGCCTCCCTAACATTCATTTTAAAGATTAGATATATTCTAACTTTATTAACAGCTAATATTTGTCTGACTCAGAAAATTGTCTATGTCACTTTTTAAAAACACCTATATTTATGCTACCATCATGATTTCCTTAGTTTTTCTAATTTTTACATGTTATATGAGATACTATGATGGGCAGATTTTTAAAAAGTGCTTCACTGGTCCAGGTTTTCTTATATCTGTGGCTTTCATAATTTTCTAATTCTACTATGTTCCTTTTTGACCTTGCCTTTTTCAGACAGGAGAATGCCAACATACATGGTATCTCTTTATAATAGCCCCATAATTAAACAAATCCCAACTACTGGATGGTATAGTTACACTTTTAACTTCTAATTTTATCATAGGTCTTTTATGTAACAATAGTTTAACTAAATATTGTTATTTGATTAACCAGACAGAGAGATTTAATGGAAAACTGTTTTTTTTTTTTAACGTTTATTTTTGAGACAGAGAGACAGAGCATGAACAGGGGAGGCACAGAGAGAGAGGGAGACACAGAATCGGAAGCAGGCCCCAGGCTCGGAGCCATTAGCCCAGAGCCCCACACGGGGCTGGAACTCACGGACCGGGAGATCGTGACCTGAGCCGAAGTCGGACGCTCAACCGACTGAGCCACCCAGGCGCCCCTGGAAAACTGTTATAGCTGGAACTCAAGACCAAATTTCTCATTCAATGACTTTTAGCTCTCTGGGCCCCATTCATCTGTAGAAAAGAAATTATTTTACCTCTTCCTAGGTGGACAGTTTTGAGGAAATAGTAATAAAATTGTTTTAAATATTATTTTTGAGTGGTGCTATATACATGTAAAAATTAGTAAATTTGAGCTTGAAGTTGGCACAAATTACATCATCTCCTAATACTGTGCTATGGACAACTGTGGACATTGTAAAAAGGTGTTCACATCCATGGGAAAAGCACTGAATGAAGATATGCCCAAATCGAGTCCTACCATTCATGACTGGTCCGTTCATTTCATTTATTGTAACGCCAGCTTCATTATGAAAGTGGAGAGACTATGATGATGAGCACATGGAGGTAATAGTTCTTTTAAACTCTGAAGCTATCTTTAGAGACTGAAGTTATAAATTTTTTTTTAAAAATAGCAGAAGACATGACAAATGTCCAGGACTAGAAAGAATAAGACACTAAAAATCAGATAGCTTAGAAGGCTGTAACACATTGCCAACACCAGCAAACCCCTCCTAGAATAAGTTCTAGGCAGAAAACTAGTCAAGGGGATGTCGTATTTGAACAGAGGACTGAAGGGTGAGAAGGAGCCAGCCACAGAAAAAGAAGGAGAAAGGACATTTCTGAAATAAAGAAAGCAGGCAGTGTGAAGGCTCTGGAGTGGGGAAAAAAAAAATCTTATCTTATTCCCACTTCAGAAGGAAGCCCATGACTCAAACTTCCTGAACAGGAAGGTTGGGAGGAGATGAGGTGGCTTTGTAACATGAAACCACTGGAACAGTAAGCAGGGGAAATATTTGAAGACTTAAAGACAGGACACCTCACACACACACACACACACACACACACACACACACACAAATGGTAACAATGTGAGGTGATGACTATATTAATTATCTTAGCTGTGGTAATTATTTCACAATGCATACATGTATTAAAACATTGAATTGCATACTTAAATAATGTACAAGTTTTCTCAATTATACCTCAATAAAGCTAGAAACAGTTTTAAAAATATTAGCCTCAGCACCCTCTATTTTCTCTTAACTGTTTTTTATTATTTACTTATTAAACAAACATTACTGAGCTCTTGCACAACACATAACGTACTGTGGTAGGCCATGGCAATACAACTGTGAATGAGGTATGCCCGCAACCCCGTAAGAAATATAGAGGCTGTTAGAGAAGGTAAATAAGCAAACAGGATATTTGAATACAGGTGTAAACAGAGGGTCAACTAAGCATAGAGCTGAGGACACTTTTGAACCCTGTTTTTTAGTTTCACCCTTGTTTCAAATGTCATTCCAGAAGTCCATATGTATCTTTACTATCAAGGAATGAAAAGAACCAAAACTAGGTAACTCATGTGAAGATAGATGCTAGGGGAAAAAACAAACTGAGCCAATGTTGGACTGATCCTTTTATCATTTTTCGAAATGATACTGCTACTGTCGCTGGTATAAAAAATGTATAATTAGACCAGTATAATTACAGTATAAAAGTAGTGTAATTAAGGAACAAAAGGTAATATTTGACTATGCAGAGAAAAATATGTAAGGAAAGAAAGCAGATGATAAATTTGGAATTAAGATCTAAGGTTTCTGAAATACAATGTGTCTGTTTTGATATTTAATGAGAGGTTCAACTGGAATAATATTAGGTAGGAAACATCATACCTATTATTGAAAGTTAAATCTAAACTAGTCAAATTTGTTAGATTATTTAGAGAGAATTAACATATATGTCATAAAATTCCCACACTCAATGTGTATTTCATAAACTGTGTGCAAAGAGAGATAAATGTTTTAAAAATTTATTTTTTAGTGTTTATTTTTGAGAGAGACAGAGAGACAGAACACAAGCAGGGGAAGAGCAGAGAGAGAGGGAGACACAGAATCTGAAGCAGACTCCAGGCTTCAAGCTGTCATCACAGAGGCCAATATGGGGCTTGAACTCACAAACCGTGAGATCATGACCTGAGCCGAAGTCAGACACTCAACCGACTGAGCCACCCAGGTGCCCCCAAAAGAGATAACTATTAAAGTATTTTTCTTAAACTGTTGCATAATATAAAACTGTTATGAATTGAAAGTACCTACAAACTGCTTCCATGTGCAGAATTAGCTCTCTATTCAGTCAGCTACTCTCAGTGAGCATTGCTTATATCTGTATGATGCAAATCCTTATGAAATAGGTAGATTAGCTTCAATGAGAGTGTTATGTTATATAGTAATTTTCTTCTCTAAGAAGATGAATTTAAGTTTCTTTTTTTAATTGGAAAGGTTAAATTTATGCATCGTGCATATGTAGCATATATGTAAATATAATATCTTGCAACATCATATATTAACATCTTTATAAATTTAACTGACTAAAATAATTCCTAAGTTTTAACAGAACAGATTATAAAGGAGATTTGGTACAAAGACTCAGTGGTTAATAGGAATGGATTCTTTGAGCTGCATAATAAAATTTATATTAAATTTTGATTACTTATTAAGAATAAACAGAATTCAGGCAACTAAAATTATACAATATACACAGAAACTGTATAAATCTACACGTGATGGGAAAGATTTTAGGATAAAAATCTAAGCTCTATTTAAATTAAAATTGGAAAATTTACGTTTGGGAGTCATAGGGATGGTAGTTAAAAACATAAAATGGGATAAGGTCACAACAACAAATTGAGATCACTTTCTCAGGTCTTAGACTATGGATTAGTTCTTTTCTTTCATATAAACATCTATCAAGATGTTTAACAATGGCTTTTAAGCAAATACTAAAATGTTTTACTTTGTTGCCTGGCCATTTTCCATAATATTTTGTACATCTTGAGATAGCATTTGTCCTGCACTTTATTTTCAAGGATGTCTCTATGGGAAACATGCTTGCAATGTATAGATAGGATGCACCTTCAGGGAAAATAATTTTTTCCTGACCAGGAAAATAAAGATAATGTCTCCTTATAGGGCAAAGTTCAGACAGCTTTGCTGGCAACCTTTTATAAGATGGGAAGTTTTCTGTGTGTACAATTAAACTCAGCTGAAACACAAACTTACTGTGTGGAGAGAATTCAGTAGGTTCATCCAGTGTTACTTCTTGTGGGACTTAGATTGCAGAGGAAATCCATGTGAACTTAAAGATCATGCTGCTTGCTGTACAATGAGTAATAATTACTTTATCTCTGACCCAGGAGCTTCATGTCTTCTGCCAACATCTATGAAACTGTTGCAAGCCAACTTGTTAGTTTCCAAATACTCACACCCATCACAGTTCTTGATATACATGACACTTTGTTCTCTGGAAGCTTAATAATTAACTTTCTCTGAGGTGAAAATAAACAAAACTCTTATCCACATCCCTCAGGATACTCTCCTCAACTATGCTACTCCAAATACAAAACACCACACCTACACACCACCCCCCAGGAAATTTAAACACATCTAGACATTAAGTTATTTTATTTGCTTGGCAAGAGGCAAAAATACACATATAATTTTCTACTATAGAATATGTATTTATACACTAACATTATAGAACATTCATATCATTTTTGAATCATTTAATATAAGATTGCTTAATTATGCATGATGTTTATCTTTATGTCATATAGCTTTTAGTTTTAAAATTCTTATGATGCTTTTCAATGAAAAGTCATATTGATAATCTCTTTTAATCATGCCATTGTACACCCATCCTCAGGGCTGTGTGTAACAGTTGTCATATCATTTTCCATATTCTATAATATGTCCAAAAGAACCTTAGTTGCGGAAATTAGAATTATAAAGTTACAGCATATAGAACAAGGTCTTTCTTATCAAATACTCTCACATTATAGTTGTTATGGGAAATCACTGGAGAGTTTCAACAAGGGACTGACATACTCTGAATTCAATATTGAAAGAAACTTTTGTCCCTTTTTGTGAGATAAACTATAGAAAACAAGAGTACAAAAATGAGGACTAAAATACTCGTGAACTTATTTAGGTTAAAGATTTAGAAGTAGGGTATTAAAGTTGAAGGTAATTTGAAATAAATGGATGTAGGGTGTATTTTGGAGGTGGAATCAATAGGATGTATGGACTAGATGCTGAATGCGAAAGAAAAAGTCAAAAGTTTAATATTTTGGTCTGAGAAACTGAGTGCTGTTTACAAGTCTAAAACAGACTGGGAAACAGCAACTGAGGTGACAGAATAAATTATTTAGTTTTTGACATATTTTGATATGTAAATATTACCCAAAAGTAGTTAGGTAAGTGTTTCTAAGACTATAAGGTACAGAACACAGATCTGACAATAAAATATTCATTTTGAATAGAACATGTAATTTAAATGGAACTAATTGACATTTATCAAGAGATGATTCTGTGCATACCAAGATTAAGATGCCCACATGTTAACTCATTCTCAGAATTCTCCTATTTACATAATGCCACAAAAACTTCTATTTACAATGGCTCATTGTAATGAGCCATTACCTTAAGCACTTAATTGCCTTAAATGTAAGAAAAGCTATAAAGTTAATTAAGATAGAAAAATAGCTTTAATTTTGAGATTGCCCTCAAGAAGAAATAAATAATAGATGATCTGCAAACTATCTATTCCTTCTTGTTTTCCTTAGACGCTTCCTTTCCCATTATTCACTATTTCATCAATGCAGGGTTGGCTTAGATTGTGTGTGTGTGTGTGTGTGTGTGTGTGTGTGTGTGTGTTTCTCCTCTACACAGTAGTTTCCTATGCATCCATCCACTCTTTCCATTATTACCAGACATATAGCTTTTCACCCAGAATAATGTAGAATTTGCAGTGTGTGGTCACTTCATATTTTCTGTCTTTCTCCTTAATCTACTCTAAAATGAGCATCAAATTTAAATTCTTAAAACATAGGGGCACCTGGATGGTTCACTTGGTTAAGCATCCAACTCTTAATTTTAGCTCAGGTCATGATCTCACAGTTTGTGAGCGCAAGCCCTGCATAGGGCTCTGTACTGGCAGCGCACAGCCTGTTTGGGATTCTCTCTCCTCCCCTGCCTCTCAAAATAAATAAACATTAAAAAAATAAATTATTAAAAGACATTTCTTTTGAATTGAAATTATAACAAAAGCAAACAAAAGCCTCAAAATTACCCTTCATTCCCTCTGCAATTAAATACATTTCTCTTACTCTGATAATTGCTGTTCCTTCACAAATTCTTATTCTGTATTTGCTACCAATGCCTTGTAGGATATCCAAAATGGATATTGAAATCATATTATTTGATTTGCAATAATAGTATCAAAAATGGCTAATATTTTAAGAGCTTTCTATGTACCAGACATCATCTAATAATTTTCCATGATTATAAAGCTAAATTATGGTAACATTAATGTTCTACATTAATGTTCTGTAGTTAGTAAAGGACAGTACTGAGATTTGATTCACTTTTTTCCATTACCAAATCCTACCTTATTTCGTAGTTTTTCATTTATATATTATTAATATTTTGTTATTTTTAATATTTTATTTATAGAGATTAATGTGTCCGCGCCTACTCCCCCATCACATTGTTAGTTAAAGTAAGAAGGCACTGTCTGCCTGTCTTCAAATCCCACACTGTCAGTATTTGAATATTTATTAAATTGATTAGACTAACACAACCGTGTAAATATATGGAATACAAGTGAGATAAAACCTCATGTGTAAACGTTTGCATTAATACTAATAATTGTCATTATGTTAATTAAACACAACTTTGTAATGCAAAAAAATATTTCTAAGTGTCACAAATTATCTTGGTTTTATTCTTTACATGAATAACTCCTCAAGATCTGAATTTCCCAAAAGCATTTATTTATAATACAACAGATATTAACTAATCTTCTACAATAATTGTGAAAATATGAGCATGTCAATAAATGTGATAGCTTATTGAACTATTATAATGAGCAAACTGAACTCTGTTCAATCAATTTTTAAATCCCATTAGGCTTTAACTAAAATGACACTTTTGTTGAGAATTATGAGGAATGCTTTCACTTATTTACACTAGCCATTTTTGAGAAAATTATGAAAATTAGTTATTCCCAATGGAACTACAAATACCATAGTGTACAATTCTGAATCAAAGACTATCAGACCAATTATCAATATATTTTCTCATATGTTTTAAATTGAATATATTATGTAAAAAACTCAGGCAGTGATGAGTTCATAATACTGTGACTAATATCAGGGAGGATTTCAAGTAAGAATTAACCCAAATTTGGGGGGTATCCTTTCTCATTATCCTTTCAAATGCTGTAGGAATTTGAGTATAAAGGATTCCAACTTGAAGACACCACAAGAAAGCATTAGGGCTACCATCAGTTACAAAAGACCCCGATTTTTCAGATTTTCTCCTCAAATGTATCCTGTAACAAAAATGCCATCTCTGGAATGCAACATCAATGGCATGTTATATCTCAATTATCTTTTGGGAATTTGTTAGCATGTTACACAGGATGGAAAATTTTATAGTAAATAAAGCTTTTTACTTTTCAATAAACTAATACTTAAGGCATTTTGACTACATAACACTTCTTTTCTTGTAGCGTATACAATAACATTCCATAGAATAGGGTTCTGTTGAATAAAATCTTGATGAAGCAGAGATAACAGGTTTTGCCCCAGGAACTATTCTCTACTTTAATATAATGTTGACAACAACTTTGGTATTTTATTTAGGTCCACAGCTCCCAGAATAAAAAACTATACTTCTACGTTTAAATTCCTCATGAATGTGGTTATATTCTAATTTCTATTTTTTGCTGGAGAAAGTCTAACAAGTGGTTAAAATTGATATTAATTTTTTGAGTAGCTTATAATAAATGCATTAAACAATTACTAATTCAAAATGATGTTTTAAAAGACACAATAGCATACATAATTCTTTTGTTCATATGAGGCATTTTTGTAAGTTTAAGTTCATGCTTTTGTACCTAATATTATAGTTATTTATTATTATTACAAAATAATCAACACATTGGCAATGTTTATAATGGTTTATGAGAGTACATTGCTGCATTTTAATGATAGAATACTATCTGCAGTTTTCTTTTTAACTTGAAATGTTTCTTTATGGCTCAACTTAAGAGAAATATTTGGAACTATTTCATTGAAGTAAAACTTTAACATATTTGATTAATTCAAAAATATTAATTTTACTTCTATTATCTGGCTTCATATTTTTTGTCTGATATATACTGACAGTTGTCCTTAAAATACAAATACTTTCATCTTTTTTTAAAAAAATTTCTTTGTTATTTCTTTCTTTTTCTTAGCACTTAGTATGTTTTAGTACATCTTCATTCATCAGATAATAAATATTTCCAAAGATACATTTCTACGTAATGAATAGACAATATAGTGGGAACAAAAAGACAATAAAAATTCTGCCTTTAAACTTGCATTCTATTTTTTTAAGTTTATTTACTTATTTTGAGAAAGAGAGACAGAGTGCATGCTCTGTGTTGGGGGTTGGGGTTGGGGAGCAGAAAGAGAGAAGAGAGAGAATCCCAAGCAGGCTCCCCACTGTCAGCATAGAGCCTGTCCTGAGACTCAGTCTTACACAATATCATGACCTGAGCCAAAATCAAGGGTTGGATATTAAATGACTGAGCCACCTGGGTGTCCCTATACTTGAATTCTACAGATAATTATTGAGAAGAGTGATTGAGCCAAAAAGCAAACAATAGGCAAAATATCTGTCAAATTGTAGCAAGTGCTACAGGGAAAATAGAGGGATGTAAAAATATGAGGTGGGTGTGGGGGATATTGTGATTGAAAATAAAGGATTCAGGGAAAGCATCACTGGAAAAGTGGCTTTTGTGGAAATTTCTAAAATACCTGATGGAACAAGCACCTAAAGAAAGCATATTTTAAGAAAATTATCAGTAAGGGAGTCGATCTTAAAACTTCTCATCATAATAAAAAAAAATGTAACTATGTGAGGTGATGGATAGTCACTAAACTAATTAGGGTGATCATTTCACAATATATGCACACATCAAGTCATGTTGTAGGCCTAAAGATAATACAGTGTTATATGTCAATTATATCTCAATATAACTAGAGGAAGAAAAGAATTGAGGAAAACAAAAGCAGAACTAGAAAGTGCTATTTTCGCCTTTTTATTACTATTGTTCTTGTTGTTTTCAGCCACTGTTGGGTTGGGATCATTTCCTTCATTATGGTTGAGAGTAAGCCACCTGATGCTACTTTTAGTATTGGCTACCTTGAATTTTTTCAAATGCATATTTATATCCATAGATATTTGGGGACCAAAATTAGTGACATGAGAAATCTTTATCCTTTGACATGGAAGGTGACAGTTTTAGAATATTTTAACTCATATCTCTTTTTTTTCATATCTGTTGTTATTTTGAAGCTGTAAATTCATTTACTGGGATTTTGGTAGAAAATTAATTGGATTTTCTTTCTAATAACAAAAGTAGTATGTATCCAATATGAAATATTCAGAAAATTTAAAAATTATAGAGAATGAAAGAGCAAGCTCTATAAAGCATTTCACCAGAAAATAAACATGGTCCCTAGTTTTTTTCTACTCTTTTTCTGGTATTGTCTGGTATTGTCTGGTATTGTCTATAATATAAATAATATTAAATTTCATATTTTGTTGATACTATCTTTATATTTTATTACATGGTATCACCCAGTCTGACAATTATATGGTCTTTTATTCCCTTACAAATAAAAGATACAAGTATGATCAGCACCCAAATTAAGAAGAACATTACCATAACTCCAGACACTACACTCTTGTGTATCCCGACTTCCAGGCACTAATCTGCTAAAAATATAACCAATGGCCAATTTCAATATCATAAATTAGATTTTCTCCTTTCTGAAATTTGCATAAACTGAATCATGTATTCTTGTTGGCTTTCATTCAACATTGTTTGTGAAATTCATCCAGGTTGCTGTAGATCCTTATAATATATTCATTTTCATTGCAATTTACCAAGTCTATCCTTGTCAGACTTTGTTGTTCTTCCCCATCCTGGGTTGTTTTTATTACATTACGACTACTGGCGCATGACATAGTCATTACTATTGGGTAAATACCTGGAAGTCAGACAACAGAGTCTGCAAGTTGTAATGAAATGTGTGTTCATTATGTTATTTAAGAGTATTTAATTCTGTCATGAAAATAACTGAAACTGACATCTGAAACAAAAGTGAAACAAAACATAAGAAGTTGGGTGAATTGAAGTCTAGAAAAAACTAATTTGTGAATTAAATCACACATAAAGTAAGAACTGAATTTCAGTGGTCCGCACAAAAAGGAATAATGAAAGAATCAATACTCATGAAGTATTTGAGGAATTTTGACACAGTAAACTAGGCACCTGAAGTACCAACTATTCGTGATACATTGAATATGCAAGAGGTGCACAAACCAGTCAATATTCGTGAAGTTTTTAACCATCATGTGTCAATGACCAACTATCCCCCATTTGTCCTCTTCCATATGAAACCCATAACTGCTCATCTGGCTAACTGGTGAGGCTCAGCTTCAGGCTAGTAGTTTTCAAGCCTCTTCAAAACAACTAGAATGTTTTGGCTCCAGGAACCTTCTGTTGCTGACTTACCTTGTTTAAACTATAACTCTGCTTCTTGTATCCTCACCATTAGTAAAAAATTCTGATACCGCAGAGGAAAACAGAGAATATATGTGCACTGCATAGAACAAGAATCAGTTAGTCTTGTCTTTTTTTTTTTTACTTTATTTATTTATTTATTTGTGAGAGAGAGATAGAGAGAGAGAGAGAGAGAGAGAGAGAGCACACAAGTGAGCAAGTGAGCAGGTAAGGGGCAGAGACAGAGGGAGAGAGCAAGAATCCCAACCAGGCTCTATTCTGTCAGAGCCTGATGCAGGGTTTGAACTCACAAACTGTGAGATCATGACCTAAGCTGAAACCAAGAGTTGGTGGCTTAACCCACTGAGCCATCCAGAAGCTCCTTAATGCTTCTGGATGGAGCAGTCTTAATGCTTTATCTCTTCTCCCATGTCTTTCCCAGTTAGGTTTTATTCTCCATTGTTTAAAATATCAGTGTTTCATTTGAAAAAAAAACATAACTTTATCATTTTTCCAGGCATTTCTTGGGAGAGGGTAAGGCATAACCTCATTTGCAACAACATGGATAGACTATTTTGCTAAGTGAAATAAATAAGACTGGGAAAGGTGAATGCCATATGATGTCCCTTTATGTGGAATCTTAAAAACAAAACAAATAAAAAGCAAATTAAAATAATGCCCCCTTTTTTTTAAGGAATCAATGGCTCTTGAGATTATACATGTTATGAAATACAAAATTAGCATGAGTAAAATTTACTCTATATTAAGCAAAACACTATCAATGCCATACACTGTAAATGTATAACTGTGGCCAATTAAAATAATCATGGCTGTTACAATTTCACTGTTACCTCTTCTCTCTAGTATTTGATTCAATTCATGAACATAATGATCTGATACTGGACTAAATTACATTGAACAAATGAACTATGCTCTAGAAACAAAGTTAGAGATAATATTATATTTTTATGATAAACAATGCATTTCCTATATTAAAAGATCTTATGTAAATTGCATCATATTTGATCTGGAATTCAACACTGGGAAATTTTCTTGAACTCTTGGTTGATTAAATTTTGTCCAGAGACAGGGTTGAAAAACCTACAGCTTCTCAGGCAATTAGTCCTTGGAGTGTTAGCATATCACTTCTATCAGTAAATCAGATTTTTGGTGTTCAAGTTCCAAAGGCCTTCCCCTAAGTAAAGCAATGGGAGTTGCCTTTGGAAATTTACCAGCCTCTGGCAAGCTTAGTTTTGAAAGATCATGCTCATCTAGGTATTGTACATTCTATGATGTGCATGTTGTACGTATAAAATCAACAACCTTGACAATTAAGAAAGTAGCACTCATTCTTTTAAAGTAACCTCTAAAGAAACTTTTTTTCTCTTTTTTTAAAAAAAATAATTACATTTATGAGAAATCTGGTTATAAATTTATGTAAAAGTCAGACCTTTTTTCCAAATGACTTGGAGATCATTTCTAATTAAAAAAAGTTTTACGAAGAGATTTAAAGCTATTTTTTCACTTATATATAGTCCTTGAGACATTGTTTTAAGTGTTTATTTTTTGAGAGAGAGAGAGAGCACATATGCTCAAGTTGGGGAGGAGCAGAGGGGACAGAGGATCTGAAGCAGGCTCTGCACTGACGGCAGAGAACCCACTGCAGGGTTCGGTCCCATGAACTGTGAGATCATGAACTGAGCCAAAGTCGGACACTTCACTGGCTGAGCCACCCAGGCACCCCAGTCCTTGAAACACTTTAAATGTATTTGTATAGTGAGGTTAAGATGTAAATTAAACATTTTATGTAAATTTAATTTACACAAATTTGTTAATTTAAAAAATATATAAATGACTGTAGTGTGTAGGCCATCTCTATTCTGCTCTGCTTTCTTCTTGCCTTGGTAATCTTCTAGTTCAGTTAAGGTCTGGAAAATGCCCTTACCCCATATTTTTTCTTTTAATCTATATCATTAACATATAGTACCAGTATTCAACCAATTTCCTTGGCTAAAATTTAGGAGTCTAGTTAGTCAATATATTTAACTTCTTTCCCCAGTGCTTTCGTGGTGGTATTTGTATAATGCCACTGATCACTATTTGTTTTCATATCTGACCTCCTAGCTAGACTTTTTAACATCAGAAAACAAGTTATCCATTTTTGTTATCCAACATTTATAGACTCTCACTAGATTGTGAAATTCCTCCAAACCAATATGGTTTCATGGGGTATATGCTGGATGAAAGCATTCATTAATTAAATGATCAATTAGTTGATTGATTGATTGATTGATTGATTGCTAAATAATAAGATTAGGAAGGGAATATATCAAGGATAAAATAAGTTTAGGATCTTGATGATAGAAAGGAACAGGCATATTTTAAAGGCCATGAAGATATAGTCTTAATTATAGAAAGTACATTGTAAATGAGAATGAACACACAAATTCAGATACTATGTGAAAGTTATCATGGCAGAGAATTTTAAACCATTACAAATAAGCTTAACTTACTAAACCTTACTGGGTGCAAAAGGTAATATATTCCATGAGTTTGCCTAAACAATTTTAAGACAACACATCATCCAAATTAGTTAAGAATAACACATAGCCAGCTGTAAAACAAGCAATAATCTCTGCAATGCATGGTGGAATACAGCAGGTAACCTATCAGGGTCAAATGGGGATCGAAGGCAACAGATGTGTCTTCTATAGAACAGGATTTTGATACAGGGTTGTTTGTTTAAAGGTTACTTAAGGCCATTGACTGTATCCAGATTTCCAGTAAAAGGCAATAATTGAATATAGTATACAAACAATTGGCTTTTTTTGTTTGTTTATTTTTGAGAGAGAAAAAGACAGAGTGTGAGCAGGTGATGGGCAGAGAGAGGGAGAAACAGAAACCGAACAGCTTCTAGGCTCTGAGCTGCCAGCACAGAGCCTGACGCAGGGCTCGAACTCACAAGCTGTGAAATCATGACTTGAACTAAAGTCAGATGCCCAACCAACTGAGCCACCCAGGTGCCCCACAAACAGTTTGCTTATCAAAAAGTGAAAAGAGCAATTCACTGTAGGTTGGTGGAGACAGAGAGCAATAATTGCATTCAGGTTCTGATTGCAATCATGTTTTATATTCTTAGGCAACGACTTGATAATTGTTTCTAAAATACTTAAAAAACATGGAAGAAAAGACTGAATACGTTCATAAAATATGTCCATGCTGATTATGCCATCCCTAAAAGAAAAAGTAGTGGTGCATATTTTAGCCCAACTATGCAAGGAGAAAAATTAGTATCTATTGCAAGAGCACCATCTGCTGGAAGGTAGTGAATAAACAAATTAGCATGGAGAACAGTCCATCTATTCAGTGTTATAATGTCAATATCCTTCTGGTTTAAACTGCAGGCTACTATAAATATATTTAAATGTTTAATTGTCCCTCTGAGGCAGTTTAAGAACACTAGAGCTAATTGTATGATTCAAACAACTACTAAATAACTAGATTGAGTCTCTTGAGAGGTACATAAAGTTGTGCTCTGCATTCCTGAAAAATGTTCCTTTCACACAACATAAGCATACACATAAATACTACTGATTATGAAGTGTTATGCAACTACATCCCAAAAGATAGATTGAATAGTCCGTACAAATTTTGGTAATGAAATTTCTGTTTCGGTGGTACAAAATGGGGTATTATATATATTATTATGTAGCATATAGATATATACATTACATATATTCTCTTCAATAAGTTATTATACATATTTACATATTTATAAACTTTAAAATATGTAGGCAAACACTAGAATGATTTTCTAGTTTTTCATAACTTTATTTAACCAGATTTTGCATGTTTTCCTTTCATTTGATTTCTTACCTATCAATTTCACATAGGTAATCATATATTTAATCATTCTTTCCTCTTTATGTTCAGGATTGAATTACTTAAAGTTGATTTCTTTGATAGTATTGGCTTTTTAGAGTTTCAGTAAGACTCCCCCACTTACATTTGAAATCATGGTTTCAATCCTGTTTCCAACTCTCTCTAATCTTTAATCTTTCTTCCCAGATGTGGGTAGTCTTTCCTCTACTCAAGCCCATGTGTTGTCACCATCACGCTGGTCTGTTCCCTTTACCACACACTTCACTACTACATTTCTATCCAAAAAAGGGATATCAATTATTCACCAGAACTCCACTATGGTAAACATTATTTTGTATTTGGAAAAGACTCGAAGTGACTGGGTGGCTCAGTTGGTTAAGCGTCCAACTTCAGATCAGGTCATGATCTGGAGGTTTGTGGGTTCGAGCCCACATCAGGCTCTGTGCTGACAGCTCAGAGCCTGGAGCCTGCTTCAGATTCTGTGTCTCCTTCTCTCTCTCTGCCTCTCCCCTGCTCATGCTCTCTCTCTCTCTCTCTCTCTCAATAATAAATAAACATTTAAAAACATTTTAAAAAGAACATTCAAGCTGAGTAGTTTGGAATGGGAAACACAAAAATCATGTACAACAAAATCTGATTAGGAGTATGCTTTTTAAAACAAGGAGACACTGTTATTTACAGGATGATTTGCTTTTGCTGACCAACAATATGAATCGGTACATACGCATTTTTAATATAAATGGAAGCAGAACTAATGTGATTTTTAAGGTACAAAAGAGAGAAATCTGTTCTATGTAATGGATGACCATGAAGGGATGTTAGAAGACAATGTCTGATACTAATTTTGGATTTCTCTGCTGTGAAGTAGGTTTTGTTAAAACAGAAACAAACAAAGAAAAACAAATAAAAAGCTCCTTTGTCTTTGCTATGTGTTATTGTGATGAAAAATCTAAATTGCTCACTAAACATTGCGTTTGATGATAGTATTTGGAAAGCCCGCATAACAGCAACTTCTGCACCTAGGTTCAAATAGGGCATAAAAAGAGAAAAAAAAAAAAAAAACAAAGCAAAACATGCTCTAATAGTCCTGTCCTTTGTGCTAAAAGAGTAAACACTTGGCATACACAAGATATAAAGTGATCATTTCAAAGACACATTCCATGACCTGCAAAGAGTTTAATTTTATTTAATATTCATATTTAAAACAAAACTTTTAGTGTTCATTGATTTTTGAGAGAGAGAGAGAGCAGGGGAGTAGCACAGCACCGAATGTGGGACTCGAACTCACAAACTGCGAGATCATGACCTGAGCCAAAGTCAGACACTTAACTGACAGAGCCACCCAGGTGCCCCTAATCTTTGTCTTTAAATACTGTCTTTTCTCAAGTTGATGCATTAATTTTACGAGACTAAAATAAAATTGTATAACCAAAGCCTTGTAGAAAAGTAAAAATCTACCACCTATACATACACAAACACACAATCTATGATTATTTATTACAATTCATTATGCTTTTAAGGCCGTTCTTATTTCACTGAAGGCTTACATGTCTCATTATGGCAGCATTCAATCATCTGTTCCTTTGTAAACAATACTGAAAATTATCAGTTCAGTTGGCACTAAGCCAGCTATTGAGTCTATTGGGATGAGCAGCAAAGCAAGCACAGGTTCTCATAAAATATATTGAGAAATACAGCCATTGAGTAGTTAATAAAAATAGAAAATTATGCATTAAAATACATCATTACAAAGTATAACAAGGATTCTCTGAAGGTGGAAAAACACACAAAACATGTAGATGACAGAATTTGGGATCAGGAAGAATCTCTCAGCAAGATAAAATTGAAGTCAGTGTTTAAGATTGCTGTGGTAATTTGTTTGTAAAAATGGCTGTAATAATGCTATCTGTACATGTACATCTCTTTGTGGTGTGATTTTGCCACTACTTCTATGAAGCCCCCGTCTTATTTTGAATAATTAATTTATTCTATTAATTAAAAAAAGTAAGCAAAGCAAGCTAATGCTAGAATCTTTTGAGCTGAAGGACCAGAACATGGCAAGTCTAGAATTGAGCATGTTCTCAGCAATTATGGAAAACAGCATGGAGATTCCTCAAAAAATAAAAAGAGAACTACCATATGATCCAGAAATTCCACTTCTGGATATATATTCAAAGAAAATAAAATCACTATCTCAAAGACCTATCTTTACTCCCATATTAATTGCAGCATTATTTACAGTGTTTCCATCAATAGATGGATGAATAGGGGCGCCTGGGTGGCTCAGTCGGTGAAGCGTCCAGTCTCAGCTCAGGTCATGAACTCATGGTTTGTGAGTTCGAGCCCTGCATCGGGCTCTGTGCTGACAGCTTGGAGCCTGGAGCCTGCTTCGGATTCTGTGTCTCCCTCTCTCTCTGGCCCTTCCTCCCTCTCTCTTTCTCTCTCTCTCTCTCAAAAATAAATAAACATTAAAAAAATTTTTTTAAATGCATGGATATAGAAAATGTGATATATATATATATATATGTATATATGTGTGTGTGTGTGTGTGTGTGTGTGTGTGTGTGTGTGGAGAGAGAGAGAGAATCATTACATATATTATACATAATATTCCATTATCTCTTCATCCTTAAAATAGAAGGAGAGCCTTCCATTTACAATATGATTGAACCTGGAATACACTATGCTAAGTGAAATAGCTATGCTATTGTGAAAATATTTGCCAGAGTGAATATAGTGAAATAGCCAGACTCAAAAAGATAAATATTGTATAATGTCACTTGTACGTGAAATCCAAAAAATTCAACTAATGGAAGAAGAGCATACAGTAGTTGTCAGGGGCTGAGAGCTGGGGAAGTGGAGAGATGTTGGTCACAGGGTATAAACTTTCGGTTATGAGTAAATTCTGGGGAGCTAATATACAATATGGTGATTATAGTTAATAATGTGCTGTGTACTTGAAACTTTATAAAAGAATATACCTTAAGTGTTCTCACAACAACAAAAAAGGTAACTATGTGAGGTGATGGATATATTAATTAGCTTGTGATAATCATTTCACAATGTATATATGTAAATATATATATAGACATATATATAAATAAATGTTATGCTGTACATCTTATATACAACCTTTATTTGTCAATTATACCTAAATGAAGCTAGAAAAAAATTTAATATATAAAAAGTATTCCAAGCATTTTAATAACAAATAACAGTAAACTTTGAGAGTTAAGAAAATCCAGGTGATATCATTACTAATAGGCCATTTGTAAAAAGTTAAGCTTCATAAAACCTTGAATGAGAAGGCACTGAAAAATCTTACAATGGGATGCAGTAAAACCTTTGATAGAGATGTCAAAGTCAGAACAAAGAGCAAAGGCCAATATTGTAGTAATACCAGGAGAGCATAATTGCTGTTTCAAAAAAGGTATCAACAGTGAAGTGAGAGTATAAACAGTTTTATTTTTCTTTTTTCCACCTTGCTGGAGATATGAAAAGTTTTGATAATCTTCAAGGTTGAAGAACATAACTAATCTGTTGTCACTGAAATACTATGACATTTTCTACTAAATTAATGGTGTAGCTTTTAGAATTATAGCATTCTGCCTTATTCCAGAAGTTATAGAGTTGCTTATAAATAAACTGGCAGTTTTGAATTATTTCACTTTAATGTACCTATTTGTCAAAACTCTCCTCTATAATAGGTAAGAGTCCCTCAGCTCAAGGTGTGAAATTGATTAGTATCTACAGAAAAATAACAAATGTAGGAAGCTTGGCATGAGAACAATATCCCCTGAAGCATAATGTATTAAGTACCTTTATTAGTATGCATAAAGCTAGACATTGTAAAAATACAACTTTACCTTGATTTGGAGTGTACTTAAAATGACAAATATTTGATTCTCCCTTGTAGATTATAGTACTTACAAAACAAAGTAAAGTTGACTTAGTCAAAAGTATTATTTAAAAAAAATCATGCTGATTATTGATTATATTGAAATGTATAAAATTATTTGGTTGATCATTTGTCAATGAAGAATATAAAACTAGGCATATATTAAGTTCTTAAAATATATTTCCAAAGAAAATTAATATTTATCCTTTCAAAAGAGTTTGACATAATAGAACTGATATATATAATTCATGTTCTGAAATTATATTTACTAATGAACAATACATTTAACATAAAATCAACACTCAGGAACTTCATATTGATATAATTAATAATAATAAAATAGAACACCATGAGGAATAGTAACAGAATGATTTAACACATAATTTAGTAAATATCACAAATACATGCCAAATTTATTTGGTAGCAAATGTACCATTTCAAGATATATAAATAAGTGAGCAAGGAATTTTGCAGGTGACTTTAGAATAAAGAAAAGTGAAAATTGAGTTGCCTGGGTGGCATAGCCAGTTAAATGACTGGCTCAGGTTATGTTCTCACAATCGTGAGTTCAAGCCCCATGTCAGGTTCTGCAATGATGGCATGGAACCTGCTTAGGATTCTGTCTCTCCTTCTCTCTGCCCCTTCCCTGTCTGTGTCCTTTCTTTCTCTCTCTCTCTCTCTCTCTCTCTCTCTCTCTCTCTCAAAATAAATAAATAAACTTAAAAAAATTTTTTAAAGAAAGTGAAAATTAAAGTGGTAAGTGACTATCAAATATTTTATCACATTGCTTAACTTCTGTAGGAAGGAGAAAATGATTTTTAAAAAATTGTTGGGGACTTACAGTTCTATAAAGAGCTTTAAAGTCATCTCTACTGTACTGACAAAGAAAAAGGGAAAAGAGGCTAAACAAACTAAAATTATTGACTTTTCATAAATTTATCAGAGAATTGAGGTCATAGGGCAAACCACCACCCTGGATACCAGAGAGCAACAAATACAGAGAATCACAGCTGAGATCAGCCTATTGGGAGCAGAAGGCACTGGAGCCAGTAATTGATAAAAATACTTAAATCTGTATTAACAAACTTCTGGAGACCGAGTGTGGACTATCTTGTGAATTAATTATTTCTGAGGGCCCAGTTTGTGTACTTCTTACCACTTTTATAGGTTTTCCTTCCAGGAAACTCACAAGGTTCTGTAGCTTTAGGATGGACAGAAACTATTTTGTTTTTCAAGTAAGGAGAGCAGAAAAGTAATCATTTAAAAATATGCTCAGAATATTTGCCAGAACAAAGGCCTATCCTCAGGGGAATCTACGAGAGCTTTACGTGACCTGGGAAAAAGGCAAGTAGACAACTCCAGTTCCTTATAGTCTTTTAGTCATACCTGGGGGTAGGAATGGGTAACTAAGAAACAATGCTGAATATCACAGCTCAAGGATTCAAGCTCACCAAGAAAACTGAAATTTTATCCTAAGATTATAGAATGCTTTTCCCCAACATCTCACCACCACATCAACAGGACTTCAGAAGATTGATTATAATCCAGAAAGCTGTTACACACAGACTCTATGTAAGGAGTTCTTTAGGAAATCCAAAGAAAAGGAGAAAGCAAATGAATAAGGAAATAGTAGGAAACTGAAGTCTTTGGCATTTATACAGACTGTGGCAAACGCAGTCCATTACTGGCCAGAGTGACATAAAATTTCATGCCAAAACCCTGACTACTTTAATTCTTATTACCAGATACATTCATCCAATGTTCAACAACAACAATAATTGCTAGGCATACAAAAAGATAAGAATAAACATATTGAGAAGAAACAAAGCATGCATTAGACCAGCGTGGATATGATACAGATTTTTATATTATCAAATAGGGAATATAAAATAAAAATAGTAGTCTATGTGAAGTACTCTAATGGAGAAAAGTAAAAAAAAAATGTAAGAATAAGTGGGTAATATAAGCAAAGAGATGGAAAGTCTAAAAGAATAACAATGAAAAGGAATGCTGAAAATGAAAAACACCATAATGAAAACAGAAAGTATCTTTGATGAGACCATCAGTTAATTAGACATGATTGATGAAAGAATCAGTGACCCAGAAAATATTCCAGTTGTATTTTTCCAAACCGAAAAGCAAAGGAAAAAAACAAAAACATGAAAAAATGGAAGAGAATATACAAGAACTGTGGGAAAATAACCAAAGGTGCAAGATGTGCATAATAAGATTAACAGAAGAAAAAGAGAAAGGGACAGAAGAAACATTCAAAGTAATAATGGCAGGGGTTCCTTGGTGGCTCAGTCCATTAAGCATCTGACTCTTGATATCCACTCAGGTCATGATCTCAGGGTCATAGGATTGAGCCTTGTGCTGGGCTCTGTGCTGACAGCACAGAGCCTGCTTGGGATTCTCTCTCTCCCTCTCTCTCTCTGCCCCTACCCCATTCAAATGTATAAAGAAATTGTAAAAAAATAAAATAGATAAACTGTAAAAAAAAAAAAAAGTAATAATGGTAGAGAATTTTTCAAAACGAAGGATACAGATCCAGGAAGCTCAGAAAATATAAAGTAAAATAAATTAACAAGATATCTACACCTGTGTATATTGTATTCAAACTACAAAAACCCAAAGTCAAAGACAAATTTTTGAAACAACCTGGTGATAGAGAGTCGGGAACAAACAGAGCCAAAATTACAGAAGAAGAAAGATAAGAATTACATTGGACTTCTCTTCAGAAATCATGTAAGCAAGAAGGGAGTGAAGCTTGTAAAATGTTGAAGGAAACAAAAACAACCTAGAATTCTGTTTTCAATGAAGTTATCTTTTGAAAGTGAAAAATGAATGACTTTTTCAGACAAATGAAAACTGGGAGAATTTTCCTCCAGAAGACCTCCTTTGCAAGAAATATTAAGTTATTTTAAGAGAAAGAAAATGTTATAGGTCAGAAGATCAGGCATACATAAAGAAAGGAAGAGCACCAGAGAATGAATAAATGAAGGTAAAATAGATCTTTTCTTTTTCTTAGTCATAATTGATCTAATAAGCAACTGCTTGTTCAAAGAAATAGTAGAACCAATATATTTGGTGATGATAGCTTATAGGTTAGTAAAATGAATGATGCTATCATTATAAGATATGGAGGAAGAAATTTAGAATAGTTTTATAAGATAGCTGCACTACCTGTGAAGTGATTTAATGTGATATGAAAATGAACTTGGATTATTTTGAATGTATATTGCAAGCTCTAGGGTAACCACCAAAAATGTTTTTGAAAGATATTTACTTGATGTTCTAAGGAGAGAAAATAGAATAATATAAAATAATCAATTAAAAACAAGAAGGCAGAAAAAGAGTGAGTTAAAAAGAAAAAAGCAAGCACAGTAAAAATACTTATGTTTACAGATAATAATACAACTGTATCAATAATTACTTTAAATGAATGGTCAAAATATTCCAATTAAAAGAGACTTTCAAAGTGGATTGAAAAACAATAAACTATATGTTACCTAAAAGAAATCCACTTTATTATTTTTTTTAATTTTTAATTTTTTGGTATTAGAGTATAATTAACATACAATGTTATATTAGTTTCAGGTGAACAATACAATGATTTAACAATTCTATATATTACTCAGTGCTCATACTATAAATTTCTTTTAATCTACTTTATCTATTTCACCTATCCTCCCACAAATCTTCCTTCTGTCAACTACCAGTTTGTTCTCTATATTTAAGAGTCTGTATTTTTGTTTGTCTCTGTTTTGTTTCTTAAATTCCACATATGATTGAAATCATATGGTAGGTGTCTCACTCTCTGACTTATTTCATTTAGCATACTCTCTAGGTCCATCTGTGTTGTGTTATTGCATATGGAAAGATCATTCTTTTTATGGCTGGGTAATATACCATTGTGTGTGTATATATGTGTGTATGTATATATATGCACACCACACCGTCTTTTTCCATTCACCTATGGATGGACACTGGTTGTAAATAATGCTGCAATAAACATGGAGGTGCATATATCTTTTTAAATTTGTATTTGTATTTTCTTGGGTAAATTTCTAATAGTGGAATTATTGGATCATGTAGTAATTCTACTCAAATTTTCTGAGGAACTTCCACACTGTTTTCCACAGTGAGTACACCAATTTATAACCCCACCGACAGGACAAAATATTCCTTTTTCTCCACATTCGTACCAACACATGCTATTTCTTTTTTTAATATATGTTTTATCACATAGAGACGATATTTATTTTTTTAATTTTCATTAGATATTTGATCAGGAACACAATCCCATTAGAATATGGAGACTTAAGATCTGCTCAAGAGTGAATCCCTTTTTTTTTATATGAAATTTATTGTCAAATGGTTTCCCTACAACACCCAGTGCTCATCCCAACACCTGCCCTCTTCAATGCCCATCACCCACTTTCCCCTCCCTCCCATCCCGCAACAATCTTCAGTTTATTCTCAGGTTTTAAGAGTCTCTTACGGTTTGGCTCCCTCCCTCTCTAACTTTTTTTTTTCCCCTTCCTCTCCCCCATGGTCTTCTGTTAAGTTTCTCAGGATCCACATAAGAGTGAAAACATATGGTATATGGCCTTTTGTAGCAACGTGGATGGAACTGGAGAGTGTTACGCTAAGTGAAATAAGTATTACAGAGAAAGTGAATCACTTTGTAACAGTGCATTCAGGGCACATCAAGGAGAAAACGGAGCAGCATTTACTGGGAGAAATATGTAATTGTTTCAGTTTATATATAGTAGAATGTAAGATGATGGTATTCATTTCAAAGACTGCTATAATCAATTTCTGCTGAGTGGGTGCAGGACAACTGCAATGTACTTAGTCTGGTGATGAGCTTTTATATATAATGCCTAAAGCATGATCCACAAAAATGATTAGGTGGGATTTATCAAAATTTATTGTTTAAATTTATCAAAACGTCTGCTCTGCTAAATATATTATCAAAAGAATTAGAATACAAACCACAGACTAGGAGAAAATATTTGCAGAAGACACATCTAATAAAAAACTTTTACCTAAAATGCACAAAGAACTTTCAAAACTCAACAATAAGAAAGTAATACAATTAAAGAATGGTCAAAAAATCAGAACAGATACTTCACCAAAGAAGATATACAGATGAAAAATAAGCATAGAAAAGATACTGGATATTATACACCATTAAGAAATTATAAATTTAAAAATGTTATGTGTATTAACTCTACTTCATTAAAAAATAATGCAATCCCACTATACAGATATTAGAATTGTTAGAATAAAAATACCTGACAAATCCAAATACTAGGGAGAATGCTTAGAAACAGGAATTCTTATTATTGTTTTTGGAAATACAAAATGGTACAGGCACTTTGGAAGACAATTTCACAATTTCTTACAAAGGTGTTCTCTCACCATATAATCCAAGGATCTTCTTCCTAGGAGTGGTTCAATTCAATTGCAAACTTATTTAAACACAAATACCTGTACATCAATGTTTATAGTTGGCAAAACTTATTTATAATGTCAAAAACTGGAAGCAATCAAATATCTTCTTTCAATAGATAAATGGTTAACAAACTATTGTAGGTCTATACAATGGAATATTATTCAGGGATAAAAAGAAATGGCATCTCCAAAAAGACATGGAGAAATACTAAATGAATTGCTACATAAAAAAAGCCAGTCTGAAAATGCTACATACAGTATGATTCCAACTGTATGACATTCTAGAAAAGGCAAAACTATGGAGACAGTAAAAAGATCAGTGATTGCTAAAAAGCTTGGGGGAAAATAAGTGATAAATGGGGGAAGCATGGGATTTTTGGTGATAAAATTATTCTGTATGATACCATAGTCGTGAATGTATGTCATTAGGCATTTGTCATAACCCACAGAACTGTGCAACAGAGTGAATCATGATGCAAACAATAAAATTTAGTTAATAAATACTTAATGATACTGGTTCAATAATAATAACAGATGCATCGTGCAAATACAAGATGCAATAATAGGGAAACTCTATGTAGGAAAGGGGTATATAGGCACCCTCTCATTATCTGCTCAATTATTCTGTAAATTTAAAGCTATTCTAAAATTAAAACCTTTAATTAAAAATTTACTCTTACAACCTGTCCATTGTTATCTCTACTTAGTTAACCATTCACTTTATTTGAGGCTAGGAAGAACCTGGAATCACAGCCAGAGCATTGTTTAATGTTTTCTCTATCATTCAGGTCAAAACCAGCAAAGTTTAAAAATTATGTCTACCTATAGCTCCCCACTCTCTCAGTCTCTCTCTTCCCCTCTCTTTCTCTCTTTTCTTCTCTTCTCTTCTCTTCTCTTCTCTTCTCTTCTCTTCTCTTCAGGCACACACACACACACACACACCTTTGAGAACCTAAGGAACTGAAAACTCCTTTTTCAGGAGTTTCTATTTCTCACTCAGAGTCCTCCAAATGGGCATGGAATTTGTCCTTTATTAAATGATTTGGTGAGTTTTTTTTTTAATTCTAAATTCTTTGAGCAATGTTTGCTTTTTTAATGAAGGAATTTAAATGTTTTTTTTTCTCTTGAATAGAACTATTAGAAGAATGAATGATAAATATAGAGCTACAGAATGAGTAGGGTTGAGAACGGCAAGTCAAACACCAGTAATACTTCTTGGTTGTATTTTTAAAACATTTAGACTTTTTCTCATTTCTAATAAAAGATTAGCATTAAAGTAGTCATACAATCTATTGATTCTGAGATATATGAAGACACAGATATCTTATAATATTGTTTGTAACATTTTAGCAGCAATGGCAGCTCTCTCAAATTTCAGTTTTATTCATTCGGTGCATTGAATTCTTATTTAATACAATTGGATACCTGATACAATGCGTTGTTTTCTTTATGCCGCAGCAGTGATGACCCTAAACTGTTCTGACACTCAGTCTCAGGTACTGAATTTAGCCTCACACTGACATCTCTAGATCAGAGATTTAGTCACATGCTACCTATGAATGTTATCTACCTGTTTTTTCATGGTTCTGAGATATAATGCTGTCTGTGATGGAAAGATGACATGAGTGGTCACATTGCATTTGATACTAACAAAAGTGAACCAAGGGTCAAATGATTGGATGCTCAGCCACAAAATAGAGGACTTCAGGTTTAAGTGGTGTGGTAAGGATATACTAAAATAGCAATACTAGATTCCTGTGACATGCTAAAATCTACAGAAGGAAGATCAGAACTATACAATAGACTTTGACAACATCCCTACATATAACAAACCAAACTTACAGGAAAATCATGTAAACAACAATCCTTGCATTCACCTGAGCAAATATGCCTAGAGCATTAGGATTGATGACAACTGACAGGATTCCAAAGGTAGATCAGTAAAGGAATGAATTTTCATAACATGCAAGCAAAATCTCTGAGAGTCTGTAAAGACATACAAGAGAAGCTCTAAAAATAAAATAATTTTGTTCAGATAACATTTAATTAATTCATTAATTACAATATAATTGTAAACCAAAAAATAATTTGAAAAAAATTCTGATGACAATCTGGTGAATCTGATTGGATATAAATAAACAAAAAAAATGTCACCAATATGACTTTCAAAAGAACATTATTAAATATATTTTATTGTGGAAACTCCATTATTCAGATTTATTATCCAAGACTTTCTCTCCGCATATTAACAGAAAGATATTTTCAGTGTTCAGAGAACTTATCCCCTCTTTTTCTCCTTACATAAAATATATTCCTTGGCATATTGAACATAGGTCTAAATATATCTGCTTCCTCTGAGGCTATAATAAAATCATAAACACACAAGAATGGATATATGGCAAGAATGTGCTTCTTGAATCTCCTTCCAGAAAAGAACTTCTCTTTGAACTTTGAAAAGTGTATTTAGCTGACCGCAGTCAGCTGTAGTGCTTTTAGATTTCCCTCTGATTTTGAGCTGTGATCATCCTTTTTTTTTAATTTTTTTTAATGTTTACTTATTTTTGAGAGAGACAGAGACAGAATGCGAGTGAGTTAGGGGCAGAGAAAGAGAGACAGAGACAGATCTGAAGTAGGATCCAGGCTCCAAGCTGTCAGCACAGAGCCCAATGTAGGGCTCAAACTCATGAGCCATGAGATCATGATCTGAGCTGAAGTCGGACACTCAACCAACTGAGCCACCCAGGTGCCCCTGTGGTCATCCTTTACTCAGGCATTTGCCCAGTGGGAAAAATAAAATTTGGCTATTTCTTTACTCCAGAGTTTCGTTTGGTTGGTTGGGACATTGTCAGAAGCACAACAAGGTCTGAGACCTTCTCTGCTTACCTCTGCTTCCATCTCCATTTCCCTTCATTGATGTTATTTTTGCTTCACAGTCAGGAGTCTTCCTTACTAGTCCTGTTTCTTTCTCCCTTTTCTTTCACAACATTAATAAATTAATAAAACTTTTGCACTGTACACTCCGTACAGCATCTGTCTCTAATAGGTCCTGAATTAGCACAGCTGGGGTATAGTCCAATGGAGTAGGTTGGTGGGATGGAATTTGGGATGGGGACACCTGTGTCATTGGCAATTAAGACCTTATCTGAGGTAGTATGTGGGGCATGGATAGTCTCAGCACAATGTGAAAGCCTTATCATTAAAATATCCATCAGGTGACTTGGAAGAATGTTCTAGTAGAGGTGAGTGTCCTGCATTTTGTATAAATAAGGCTTTGAAAAATAGGAGAACAATGTATACAAAGACAATGGAACTAACTGGTTGTTTCTAAGATGAAGTGATGTTCTCAAAGGGATAATGAAAAACTGAAGGTTGTTAATAAACAATGAAAATTGGGTAAGAAGAGCAGAGTAACTTTCTGGTTAATAACAGGAAGTAGAAAAACTAAAGGCTAAACTCAGGATTTCATAGATTTATTAAGTTCAGAAAGGATATCTTATGAAGAGATTTCATTGTACCTAAGATGAAAATATCTGGGTAGATACTGCCAAATAATTTTTTTTCTCTCCTGACTCCTTTTTACCCTTAAGGCCTTCATAAGAGGCCAAACTCTCCCTATTAAGAGGGTGGAATCCTCAGCGTGGGAAGAAATTTTAGAAATCTTATGCCTGCAAAGCAGCAGTGTCCCTCCTTAGGGTGTCTGTCCTCACTTCCTCTCCAAATGTCAGGCTGCTAGCTGGGGTTAATTTGCGTGCGCGCGCATGCACACACACACACACACACACACACACACACACACACGGAGGTAATGAAGGGTAGAGTTTATAACTCAATGAACCTCCAAGAATTATCTTGTATTGGCAGTAGCATGGGCTGGATTTTGAGAGTGTTTGTTCAAAGGACACAGAACATAATATTTGATACTGAAGAATTCTGATTTGTGGATAACTCCTTGGGATGTGATATTTATTACACTGACAAAGACCTTGGGTGTTTGGGTAGAGGGGTACATTTGCAAGAGCAGATTGACAAAGACTTAGGTACATGCTATATGGTCACTGATTTGTAAAGACCACAGATGATAAAGCAAACTCACTGGTGCCATAGCAAATGGCACTATGGTCTGAAAATGTATGCCCCCCAAAATTCATATGTTGAAATTTCAACTCCCAATGTGATTGTATTAAGAGGTAGGCACGTTGGGGAGGTTTTAAGGGCAGATTGCTCACATTTGCTATTAGTGCCCTTATAAAAGTGGTCCCAGAAATGTTGCTCAATCCTTCTACCATGTGAGGGTACAACAAGAAGTCTGAAACCCAGAGTAAGTCCTTTATCCAACCATGCTAACACCCTGATCTTGGACTTCCAGCCTCCAGAATTGGGAAGTAAAATGTTTCTCGTTTATAAGCCAGCCAATCTGTGGTATTTTGTTATAGCAGTCTAAACAGACTAAAACAAGTGTCTCTGAGAAGTGACACCCATCCACAGAAGTGACAATACCTGAACTACTGTGGCAGATAGGAAAGGATAAAAATGTAGGTGGTGTGCTAGAATGGACATACTGTGTGAATGAAGCCTGAAGATCCTTCAAGTATGCTTCAGGGAATGAACCAGAAGATGCACCCTTCACCTAGCCCATCAGAAATTCACTCATGAAAGGGATACCAGCATTTATAAGTTCCCTGGTAGTTTCTCTCTGCAAGTCAGAGATGATAGGAGAAGTTATCACCAAGTGACGTTTGTTAATATACTTGGGGATGACGAGACCTGGAAGAGTGGAGACCAGGTATTAGTGCTTGGCCAACAGTAGCCATCCAGGGTGTCACAATTATCATCGCAGTCAAGATAGCCTGACCAGCACAAAGCTGTGGAAATGCATCCCTCAGCAAAATAGATGGTCAGACAATAACGATAATGGCATACAAGTGTGGGTGTGTAAGCTGAGCATCTTTCAAAACCACCTGGAGGTCTTGTGAAATAAAGATTGCTGAGATCTATCCTACGGTTTCTAACTCAATAGATTCTTTTAGTCTCACACACTTCACACACAGAGGCAGTCCTCAATTAACATGGTTCTGAAATGATACATTTCAGTTACCAGAGTTTAGCTAAAGAATCCTGCTCCCCACCTGCACCACCATTCAAATTTCAGGCACACAGTTCTATAGAGGGTAATTATAAACAGTATAGCTTTACTCTAAGTCTTCAGTCCACAAAAGTCACTCAAATGAATAACAAATGCATACCATTATCAGTGACTGATCACTTTATTCCTTTCAAAGTCTGTGGATGCACATTTGTTGCTCAATTCACACACAGAACAATGTGTGTAAGTGTGCTATCTGCTTATCTCCCACCAAACAGCCCATATGACACTCTATAACAACGCATCATCAAAGAGGGAAGTAGCCAACAATGGTAAAAACAAACAAACAAAAGTGATCATGCTGGAAATGAAAATCAAATCAGATGAAGTGAAGTCCTAGAAGAAATGAATGATTCTGGGAATGTTGAAATGGTGAAATTGAAAACCCTCTAGATATGCAGCCAGAGGAATTTAGTGAAGATGAATTTATCAGCATAAATAAGATCTATGGTTTTAATGAAAAAGATACAGATGTGTAGAGGAAATGACACTGGCCAAAAAAACTTTTCACTAGAGGAACTCTATATTTCACGACAATGAAAGTGCAAAGACTAAGATGCTAGAAGCTTGTTCAGACTTAGAAAGGAGTATGCCAATTCCCCATGGCATAGAAAAAGTTTTGTTCCAAATTGTAAGTTATACAGTAAGAAAGTGGTAACCATGGCTCAAAGTATTCTTGGGGATTTTTCTACAAAAAAATAAGGCACTTTAACTCTCCGTAACTCTAATTCTTAAAATCACAATGCACTAAATATTAGTTTTATCGTTTTTCAGTAGGATAATTTTTAATGTTTTACAAACAATTTGGAAGTCATGGAGAAAAACAATTTTCCCTATATTATTAAGAATGATTTGTATGATGTCAGCTTGTAAGGTCATTTTTATGATCTTGCATAACTGTAAAAAGAAAGGACTCTGTGTGTATGCATGCGTGTGTATGTGTGCATGTGTGTGTTTTGTAAAACAGCAAAAATTAGCACTTAGTTTTCATCTAAGTGACATTATTGCACAATAAATTTCCTATATCAACACTTTTTCTTTTGCTTTGTAATTTTAGGTTGAATTCATTTAAAGAATATTATCAAGTCTACAGCAAAAGCTAATTTCCAAAGTCATTCAATGTTTGATAATAGTAGTGGAGGGCAGTTCTCTTTCATAAAAAATTCAATTTCAGCCATGAGCCCAAAAAGTTGCTATAAAACTTTACAAATTCTACTCCATCAAACAGATTAGTACCAGGACAGGTCCAAATATTTAATTTCTATTTTTGACAGAAATGTATGCAACTGATGATAATTAAATCCATAAGATCAAATAAGGCTCAGCATTGACTCTCATGGTTTAATTACAAATGAGAGCCAAATAATTTCCTCATATTCCTTGCTGATAACATAATAGATAAACATAGGTGTTAAACTTCTTAAATTCTTGCCAGCTTTTATCATTTGTCCAATTTTTCCTCTTTCTGTTCCACACATCTGTTCTCCCCCATCAATTATAATGTGTCTTAACAAATTCCAACTCAGGTGGTACTTAATTTATGTTTTCTCAGTGTCTCGTCTGTAGTTGTTCCTTACAGGCTATTCACAGAGGCTAATTATGCAGTCACTTCAGTTTTAGCACTGACTTCTCAAACCAAACAACTGGATGGACTTGGTAACATTTATCAACTCATCAAGAATCAAACTTCAAATTCTACTTGTCTTTTAATTGCCTATTGATGTTGCTTCTGATGTCTCCAACCAGTAAAGCCACTGTTCTAACTGAAGGTCAATGGTCTTAAACCATCTTATTTTTTCTGAATACATTTCTTCAGCATTTGCAATTAAACATTATTTAATTAAGTCAGCATAGGTAAACAGCTCTCTTCGCTTGGCTAAAAAGGAGTCACTTGGAAATGTACTTTGGTTTCAGTTTCATGTTGACCCTGTGTGTATGTGTGTGTATAGGAATTCTACTACAATAAAATATTTTGTTTTAACTTTTCTAATTTTTTGGCTCATTTTTTTGTGAATTGGGAATATTGTGATAAATGCCTATTCCTATAATGTCAGCGTATATTTCATTATTTTAGCCTAGCTAGAGGATATTTGTATAACAACTAAAATACTTTGCCATATAATGATAAGACAAAATAACCTATATTCCATTGTACCTAAAAACGTGGTATTGTGAACTCCACTTTTTCTTCTTACATGATAGATGTGCAATAACAATAAATGCAAGAAAAATTTGTGTTATGATATGTGTGACATTCAAAATGCTGTTAAGTTATAACTACAACACGGTGATTTATAGGAAGCCCAGCATCAGTGTGAAGCAATGAGAGCTCAAATACAATCTCAGTCACAACTACTCAACTAGTAAAAACTGATGTTATAGGGCAAAAGCTGCCACAGGCAATATATAAACAAGTTTGGTCAATAAAATTTGATTTATAGACAAAAATATCTGAATTTCATATAATTTGCATCTGTCCAAAAGAATCTTTTGAGTTTTTTAGTCATTAAAAGATATTAAAACCATTCTTAGCTTATGGTCAGTAAAAAAATATGTCACGGGCAGTATTTGCCCCATGGGTCATCATTTGCTGACCTCTGATCTATACAATGTAAAAATGAAATGCTTCATCCCCTTCTGACGCTCAGCAGCACTTATGCTTATAACTTTCATGCAGAAATTTAAACTCTTTCTCTCTGGAACAGTTTCTTTTCTTTACATTTTGGCACTTGGAGAATTTCTCTAGTCAAATATTTCAGTTTGTTCCTAGGACTCTTCATAACCACATGATACATAAACAAACCCAGAGCAAACATCCAGTCACCATTTTATAAATGAGCAACGAAGAGACACCAGATGTGCAAGCCTCTGATATGAAAAACAATAAGAAATAATAATCAGAAAGCATGTATTCAGAGGAAACATGCACTTAAAATCTCACAGAATGTGGGATAAAATAGTGGGAAAAAAATTCCAAGAACAGAATCATTTCAAGAGGTCCATTATTCAACCAACAACAGTTTGAGAACTAAAAAACAGAATTTTGAGTGATAAAGTATACAAAAAATAAAATTTAAAATCTATCAAAATCAAATTTGTTAGGTTTTTGGTTTAACAAGACCCACTGCATGTCTAATGTGATAATAATTTTAAATCCTAATGTATACATTATAGAATAATAAACATCAATCAATAATAAACATGCAATCTAAAGACTGCAATGTGAAAACTAGGAAAATAACAAAAACAAAAATCTTTATAAGAATAAAATGGGAAATAAAATACTAAAAATATTTTATCTTTCTGAGGAAAAATTATTTCTAACCAGGAAATATGTAATAAAAGAACTTTACAATATGTAAGTTCTTAAAATATATATCTCCCATGCTTCCTTGAATAAAACAATAGGATGGTATGCTCGAAAAAATGAGTAAACAAACCAACAAAAATTTTAAAATAAGATATTGGATCCAGTAAATAAAGGATTCAAATAGAAAAAAAATGGTAGAGAGAATTTCCTTGAAGATGGTGAAAAGAATATTTCAGATGCTCCTGTGCAGATCTAGTGAGCAAAAGTCCAGATAGAAGAAAGGTAGAGGGATCCTTGAAAGATGCTGCCAAGAAGAATATATTGGAATTAATCACTTAATTTACATATTTAGCTTTATTGAAAGAAGTTACAGTTGAAAAAGTTTAAGTCATACTTGTATAAGAAGAATTAAATACTAAATAACAGCAATAAACAAGCACATATTAATCCAAAGAGTTTGGAGAAGGAGAAAACCCAACAGATAATAAAAATAATTATAACATTGAATGATACTTATAAAACAATATTTACATAGTCATTAAATCTAGATATCAAATTATGGTATAATTTTCAGTAGCCTTGGTAGTGCTCTTGGAGAGGAGAGAAAGTCGGCTGGATCAGGCAAGGGTTTGTGAAATAGATTACATAGCTGGAAATCACTAAACGATGTGTAAAATTGGAAAAAAGGAAATAAAGAACCAACAGAATACACGCATGCACACACACACACACACACACACACGGCACTATGTAAGTAAATATTAAAATAAATATGGAAAGACTTTAAAGTGGTTGCCTGTGGAGAGTAAGGTGCCAAGTTGGGGACTTTGAAAACTATATTCTGCATTAATTTGCATCTCCTAGGAAATCTTTAATTCAGGACTGTGATCAGGCTGAGCTCCCTGGCAATCAGTCAGCTTCTTGTCATATCCGAGGCATAATGAATTTGGATCAAAGTTGAGTAATAGCATCTCAGCCATTTAAAGAAATATTTATTGAGCGCCATCTACATCCAGGTGCAGTACTAACAAGCTTTAGATCATGAAGAGCAAGAAGCCCCAAAACCTGCTTCCAAAGAGTCTACAATTTCATATGAGAGATAAGAAGAACACAGGGGAAAGGGGAAAAAAAGGGTTGGAGAGGGAGGGAGCCAAAACATAAGAGACTCTTAAAAACTGAGAACAAACTGAGGGTTGATGGGGGGTGGGAGGCAGGGGTGGGTGGGTGATGGGCATTGAGGAGGGCACCTGTTGGGATGAGCACTGGGTGTCGTATGGAAACCAATTTGACAATAAATTTCATATTAAAAAAATAAAGAAGAAGAACACAGGCAGAATAATAATTTCAACAATAATGGCATTATTAATAAAAGTAATTATCAAAAAGTACTTGGTCACTTCCATGTGTCCAGATCAATCCTAAGTATTTTATTTATGTTAACTTCCTTATTTACTCTTAAGCACTAACCTGAGGAAGTAGGCATTATCATTAGAACCACTCTACAAACAATAAAACCAAGATATTAAAAAAAATTAAATTTTTTATCCAGTTAAAAGTTAGCCAACATACATATTCTGAATCATGTTTCAGTTTTAACCACTCAATGATACTGTTTTCTCAAGAGGGACAAATAAGTTTTGGTAGAAACTCAGTGGAAATAAGTAGGTGCCAGGGTGACATTTAAACAAGACTTACATGACATATCTATAAAAAATACTTAAACAAGCATAAAATAGTAGGACAAGAATGTTCGTGACAGCATTGTAAAAGCAAATGTTGAAAACATAATCAAATTAATAGATTATTTGATTATATGCTTACATTCTATGTAAATATTAAATTAAATATTTACCAAAATAAAATACAATATTATATCCAATAAAACACATATCAAATAAAATGTTATAAAAATAAAATATATTAATGTATACACATAACAAAAAATAGAAAAAATAATATATTTAACAAAAAATAATTTAAAGAGAGGCAGGTAGCACTCTTAAGTTATATTTTTTTTTGTTTCAGTGTGAAGAGTTATCACATTTTCCCTTTATTTTCTAATAGTACAGAATGTAACATTAAAGTTTTTCCTCACTATTTAAAAAAAAAAAATCATTCCATTTCATTTACCCGTGGGAAAAAAGAACAGATAAAATGAGTCTAATTTTGGTTATCATTATGTATTTGAAATCACTGTGACAAACAGAAAAGTGAACAGTGGTATTCAATACCATTTTTAGGAAAATTACCCATTCTTCACATACATTAAAATAAGCACTCAAAACTGTGAGCTGGTTTTCTAACATGATTCACCCTTTTGCAACATGATTGCAACTCTTGATTTCAGCTCAGGTAAAGCCTTGCCTCAGGCGCTGCACTGTCAGCACAGGTGCAGAGCCTGCTTAGAATTACCTCTCTCCCTCCTTCTCTCTCTCTCTCTCTCTCCCCCTCCCCCCCCCCCAGCTTGCACTCACTCTCTCTCAAAATAAATAAAAAGCTAAGAAAAAAAGAACTGTATCTTTTACTAGCTAGGATCTATGCTAATTGAAACATATAAAATAAAGTTATATTCATTAGTGAGAAGATTATCTTTGCATTAGGTTACCATCTAAGTTAAACAATAACAAACAGTAAAAAAAAGTGGAGGACTGAATGCTTAACCATTTAAAGGAGGGCAAGATCGAAAATAAACTGATAATGCATGAAAATACAATAAAAACTCATAAAGGTTACTTGGTATTTGGAAAGCTCTGTAGAAATTGGATATACACGTTAGGAAATAAACCACATTTTCTTTGTACACATTACTGAAATTCTATTTTGAATATTTTTGTATCACCATATTAACTAAAGAAGCAAAGTTAATTAAGTTTACAATGGGAACTCCATATATGAACTTAGTATTTTAGCAAACACATAAAATAAGTTAGGTAAAAAATATTAAAGCCTTGGGGCACCTGGCTTAGTTGGTTGAGTATGGGACTCTATACTGGCTCAGGTTTTGATCCCAGGGTTGTGGGATCGAGCCCTGCTTCAGTTTCCATGATGAGTGTGGAGACTCTCTCTCTCTCTGCCCCTCTACCCCTCTCATGCTCTTGCTTTCTCTTTCAAACAAAAACATAAACAAAAACAAATATTAAAGCCTTACTTAGGTTAAAGGAAAAAAATCACGTATCTTGTATATTTCTATGTCTTTAAAGAACTGTATTTACTCCACTTGGAAATTAAAGGTGTTATGGGGTCTGCAATATCTATGGACCATATTTATCTACCTAGTTAATGCATCATATCCAGTACACAAAAGGTACAACCGAGGCTACCATTTGGTTAAGCTTAAATTAACTCACTATTATCTGTCATAATGCATCCAATTTTCCCTGAGGCAATATGAATGGATTGAAGGAAGACATGATAATGATCACTACCACTACCCATACATCATTTATGATGTAATAATTCCTGCAATTATTCCTGCCAAAAAATGTGTTGCATTTGCTTTACTATCTGGGCATGGGGCAATTTCAGAAGCTTACATTTGGCCATTTTTATCACAATGTCTATCTGTAGGTCAGGAAACCAATATCAGACCTTTGTCAGCTGCTAAGAGTATTTTAATTATCCACTTGGGAATAAAGGAAATGAGGACACTGTTTTCAGCACTTTCACTGGTCTCACTGAGAGCACAATCTGGGCCAAGGATTTATTTATCACTTGATCTTTTATAAGCCTACACTCAGAAGATACATTATGATAATTCAGGGCCTGGATAGCTAGGGAATTCCTCTGAGTCTTGCTGACAAATATATTTTTTTTAACAAATTGTTATTCACAAGAAGAATGAGAACAAAAGTGTGGCATATTTAAATCCCTTCCTCAGTCCTTTGAGTAAATTTCTAATTTTAACGTCCCAATAATAGGACAAAAAGTCTAAAGACTACCAACATAAACTTTTACAAACAAGGTGTGTGTGTGTGTGTATTAGAGTTTATTTATTCTGACAGAGAAAGAGAGAGAAAGGGAGAGCTGGGGAGGGGCAGAGACAGAGTGGGGGATGGGAAGAGAATCCAAAGCAGGCTCTATTCTGAGAGGGGCTCAAACTCACAAACAATGAGATCATAACCTAAGCCAAAATCAAAAGTTGGGACACTCAACCAACTGAGCCACCCAGGTTCCCCTGAACAAGATATATATTATGCCATTTATTTAATCTTCCAACTATTTGATTTGGGTATTTATTACTAAAAGCTCCTCATTAAGAAATGCATGAGTAGTTTTTGGAAAACAATTTGTCATTCCTGTACTGAATAAGCCTAGCACTGTACTATTCCTGTACTGAATAGCAAGGTAGGAAGACCCTAAACTCACCTTCTCCATGGAACACACCAAATTACAACTGTTTATACTGTAATTCCTCCTGAAGAACTGAAGGCTCACTGAACAGCTTCAACACAACAAGAGATAAAATGCAAGAGAGAACACCAAGAAAGACAGAGACACAGTAATGAACAAACACTACATCCTCAATATTGAAAATTGCTGTGGGAAGGGATAGTACTCAGGGACCTGAAGCAGATTAGTCTGTCCTTGGACACACAAAAAAAATTAGTGGTTTAAAAGAACAACTGGCTCTAAAAGACCCAGCCCTAGAGCTCCACCAAAGTCCGGGGAACACTCTCTGGGTGGAAAAGACTTGCACACATGGTCTAAGCTCCCCCTTCACTTGGAAAGCACAGACCAGTGCAGGGTACAGATGCCCTAACTGGAGGCCTGGACTTCTATTCAAACCAGCTCCAGTCATCCCACCAAAATTGCCACAAGGAGGTACATACCAGAACACCCCTGGTTTACACGCACAGTCGTTCCAGCTTACACAAAAGTGACACAGGTGCAAAGCACCCAAGAATACTCCAGTCCTACACCACTTTGGCATGATATATTCAAAGTGCTCAAAGGAAAGAAAAAAACAAAAACAAAAACAAAAACCTACAATCAAGAATACTCCACCAAAGTATCACTCAGAATCGGAGAGATCAAAACAAACAAACAAACAAAGAAAAAAAGAAAAACAAAAGTTAAAGAAGTTTATCACCACTACAGCTTTGTAAGAAATGTTAAAGGGACTTCTCTAGGTGGAAAATAAAATACCATAATTAGACATAAAAGTATATAAATAAAAAGATGTACAATATGATAGAATATACATAAAACATGGAGGAGGGAGTTAAAAATTTTTCAAAAAGTATTTTTTTTCTAGCATATGTTTGAGCTTAATTGACCATCAATTTAATATAGACTGCTACATATTTGGGGTGCCATATATGAACCTCATGGTAACCACAAACCAAAAAACTGTAAAAGATACACAAAATATAAACAGAAAATAAGTCAAGCATAATGTCATAGAACTCATGAATTGCAAAAAGAGAAAACAGGAAAGTGACAGAGTTAACTACAAAAATAAGCAAAAACAATCATCAAAATTGCATAAGTACATAACTATCAGTAATTGCTTTAAATGTAAATGCCCTTAATGCTCCAATCAAAAGACATAGGGTGGTAGAATGGACCAAAAAAGCAAGACCCATCTATATGCTGTCTACAAGAAACTGATCTCACACCTAAAGACATATGCAGACTAAAAGTGAAAAGATGGAAAAACACTGATCATGCAAATGGAAGAGAAAAAAAGTCAGGGTAGCATACTTATTCCATTCAAAATAGACTTTTAAGCAAAGACTGTAACAAAAGACAAATGATAAAGAGATCAATCTAATAAGACAATATAACAATGATAAATATTTTTGCATCTAATATTAAAGCACCTAAATACATAAAATTAATATTAACACACACAAAGGGATAAATTCATAGCACTACAGTAATAGTATGGGACTGTAACACTCTACTTACATCAATGGATAGATTGTTCAGGCAGAAAACAAATAAGAAAAGAGTGTCTATGAATAACATATTAGACCAAATGGACATAACAGATATATACAAAACATTTCATCCAAAACCAACAAAATACATATTATTTTCAACTTCACATGGAATATTCTCCAGAATAGATTACATCTTAGGCCACAAAATAAGATTTAACAAGACTGAAATCATACTATGCACCTTTTCTGACCACAACAGTATGAAATAGAAATCAATTACAAGGAAAAAATCTTTAGAAAGCACAAATGTGAAGGCTAAATGACATGCTATTGTTAAACAACCAATGGGCTAACAAAGAAATCAAAGAAAAAAAATTGAAAAACACATGGAGACAAATGAAAATGAAAACACAATCTAGTCCAAAATCTATAGGAGTCCAAAAATAGTACTAAGGGGGAAATATGTAGCAATACAAGAATAAACACAAATAAACAGTCGATCCTTACACCTAGAAGAATTAGTAAAAGAGGAACAACAAAAACCTATGGTGAGTAGAAAGAAAAAATAATTAAGATGAGAGCAGGAAAAAACCTACATAGAGACTTTAAAAGAAGAGAAAGAGAGAAATAAAAATGCAATCAAGAGCTATTTCAGCAGGTTCTTTAACAAGATAAACAAATTTGATTTACCACACTTATCCAGAAAAAAAGAAGAGAGAGAAACCAAATAAATAAAATCAGACACAAAATTATCAACTGACACCACAGAAATTTAAAAAAAAATATTATGAGGGAATACTACAAAAAAATTATGGCAACAAATTGGACAACCTAGAAGAAATGGATAAATTCCTAGAAACATATACTCTTCCAAAACTAAGTCAAGAAAAAATAGAAAATCTAAACAATTACTAGTAACAAAGTGGAATCAATAATTAAAAATCTACCAAAAAACTCAAAGTCCAGGACCATATGGATTAACAGGTGAATTCTACCAAACATTTAAAGAAAATATAATACCAATTATTCTCCTCTCCCCCCAACAACAACAACAAAATAGAAGAGGAAGGAAAGTTTCCAAACATATTCTATAAGGCCAACATTATCCTGATACCAAAACCAGAGAAATACACAAAAATAGAAAACTACAGGCCAATATCCCTCATGAACATAGATACAAAAATCCTTAAAAAAAATAGTAGCAAACCACACTCAACAATACATTGAAAGGACCACTCAACACAATCAAGTGGGATTTACTCTAAGGACACAAGATTGGCTCCATATTCACAAATCAATCAAAGCAACACAGTGTATTTACAAAGTGAAGAATAAAAATCATGTGATTGTTTCCATAGATGCAGAAAAAATATTTGACAAAATTCAACATTTGTTCATGATAAAAACTCTCAACAAAGTGGGTTTACAGAGAACATACGTCAACATAATCAATTCCATATATAAAAAAAACTCATATCTAGCATCATACTCAATGGTAAAAAACTGAACGGTTTTCCTACAAGATGAGGAACAAGACAAGGATGTCTAGTCTTGAAACTTTCATTCAACACAGTACTGGATCTCCAAGCTGCAGCAATCAGATAAGAAAAATAAATAAGAAATTGGTAAGGAAGACGTTGAATTCTCACTATTTGCAGATGATTTACTACATGTAGAAAACCTTAAAGACTCCACCAAAAATTATTTGAAGTAATAAAAAAGCTCAGTGAAGTTTCAAGATAAAAAATAAATACCCAGAAATCTATCGCAATTCTATACACCAATAAGAAAGTATCAGAAAGACAAATTGAGAGAATAACTCCATAACAATTGCACCAAAAAGAATTAAAAACCTAGAAATAAATTTAACCAAGGAGGTAAAAACAAAAACAAAAACAAAAATATAGTCTGAAAACTATAAAACGATGAAAGAAATTGAAGATAACAAAAATAAATGAAAGATATCCTATACTCATGGATTGGAAGAATTAATATTGTTATATGTCCATACTACCCAAAGCAATCTACAGATTCAATGCAATCCCTATCAAAATACCAATAGCATTTTTCATAGAACTATAACAAATAATACAAAAACTTATATGGAATCATGAAAGACCTCAAATAGCCAAAGACCTCAACAAAGAACAAAGCTGGAGGTATGTCAATTCCAGATTTGAAGATATGCTACACAGCTGTAGTAATTGAAACATTTGCTGGGAAAACTGGACAGCTACATCCAAGAGAATAAAACTAGACCACTTTCTTACACCATCCACAAAAATAAATCAAAATGGATTAAAGACCTGTGAGACTTAAAACAATAAAAGTCCTAGAAAAGAACACAAGCAGTAAGCTGTGTTCTGACATCAGCTAAAGCACCATTTTTCTAGATATGTAAGATAAGGGAAATAAAAGCAAAAATAAATTATTGGGACAACATCAAAATAAAAAGCTTTGCACTGCAAAGGAAAGCATCAAAAAAACAAAAAGTCAATCTAATGGGAGAAAAAGTACCTGCAAATGATTTATCTGATACGATTTTAATATCTACAACATATAAAGATTTTATACAACTCAACACCAAAAACCAAACAACCCAATTAAAAATGGTCAGGGGACTTGAATAGACATTTTTCCAAAGAAGACAGACACACAGATGTCAACCAGACATATGAAAAAATGTTTGACGTCACTAATCATCAGAGCATTGTAAATCAAAGCCACAAGGATATATCACCAGATACCTGTAAGCATGGTTAAAATAAAAATGAAGTAACAAGTGATCGTGAGAATGTATAGGAAAAAGGAGCCCTCATTTACTATTGGTGGGAATGCAAACTGATGCAGCCATTGTGGGAAGTAGTATGGAGGCTCCTCAATTGAAGAAAATAAATAAACCAATTTAAAAAAATATGTTCCCCTATGTTTATTGCAACATTATTTACAATAGCCAAGATATAGAAACAACCTAAGTGCCACATCAATAAATGAGTGGATAAAGAAGATACACACACAGGAATATTATTCAGATATAAAGGAGAGTGATTTCTTGTCATTTTCAACAAAACGGATAGACCTAAAGGTAAGTCACACTGAGAAAGACAAGTACCATATGGCTTCACTCATATGTGGAATCTAAAAAAGACAAAACAAAAAAATTAATAAACAAAAAGCAGAATTAGACCACTAAATACAGAGTGCTGATGGTTGCCAAAGGGAAAGGATTGGAGGGCAAAATAAATGAAGATGAGTGGATACATAGGCTTCCACTTATGGAATGAATAACTTATGGAAATAAAAGGTGGGGCATAGGGAGTACAGTCAGTGATAGTGAGATAGTGTAGTATGGTAATAGATGTTAGCTACACTTGTGATGAGTGTAACATAATACACAGAGATATTGAATCATTATATTGTACACATGAAACTAATGTAACATTGTGGGTCACCTGTACTCAAATTAAAAAAAAAATTAAAGAATTTGTTAAATTATGAAAAGATCATCTTTTGAAAAAATTAGAAATATGCTTTTTTAAAAATGCATTTTCCAACAAGAATAGATTTTTTACAATTTTTTAAGCCTGAGAAAAGTCAGTCTATTAATTAAAAGAACCAAAGTTCTTTTTCTGTGAATATGTAAAATATCAAATTTTTTTCATTGAGTTATAAAACTTAACTTGGAGACTTCTTATAACATACTAGATACTAACATTTCAACAGCAGCTCTCTCTAACGAACAAAATGCACAGTTATTTGCTCATGTCAAATCGGTAGGCTTTAATAAGCACATTTTTATTCACATTTAGTCGTGTAATGTTTCTGCCATCATTCTTTGTTATTTCTTTATTGATAACAGTGATAATCTGAAATTTGTATTGTATTGTGCATAATTTATGCATGTCACAAATATTCTTCTTTATTTAGTGGTTTCTTTTTGTTGCATTCAACTATCTCAAATTAATAGTTATTACCTTAGGACTAACTCCAATGAGAAACTTCAGTGGTAAACCACGTAGTTAATGTTTTTTTAGTGCTGATTTTTCTCATCTGGTTGTTTTTTGAGAAAACTTAGTAATAATCTGTCAGATAATATATAAGTAATAAATTAGTGTTGGTGATCACAAGTGTGCCATTGATGTGAAGTGTCAGGGAATATTTGAGTGCTAATTAACTTTTGACATTCTATTGAAATCTATGATTCTATAAAAATTTTGTGAAGTGAGAAAATCCTTGAAACTTTTTTTATCAGTCATTTTTACTTATAGTGAAAATTCTTTGTAACAAATATTAACGGAGTTGTCATTTTAAAAAATGAGAAAAATTAATTATTGTTTAATATCTAAATACATACATTGTTGTATACACATATTCTACCATGGTGTCTGGGAATTGAAAGGTGTTTGATGAATCTGCATAGAATAAAAAAATGCAGGGATACATTCAAAAGACATTAAATAGGATGTAATGTTTTCTTCATTTAGAATAATAACTCAATGTAACACAATAGTTTCATAATTAAAGGTCGCTACTATGTATCTATCTATCTATCTACTTATGGACTATTGATTAAAATAAGCTTGGCTTGGGGCGCCTGGGTGGCTCAGTCGGTTGAGCGTCCGACTTCGCTCGGGTCACGATCTCACCGTCCGTGAGTTCGAGCCCCGCATCAGGCTCTGTGCTGACAGCTCAGAGCTTGGAGCCTGCTTCTGATTCTGTGTCTCCCTCTCTCTCTGGCCCTCCCGCCGTTCATGCTCTGTCTCTCTCTGTCTCAAAAATAAATAAAAATGTTAAAAAATAAAAAAAAAATAAAAAAAAATAAAATAAGCTTGGCAAATGTCAGTCTGTATGTAGAACTTGACATTTACAAATAAAGTTTTACTGAAACAGAGCCACACAGATTAGTTTCCATATTGTCTCCACATCCTTTCTCACTATAGGGACAGAACAGAGATCATAAAACCCACAAAGCCTAAACCACTTGCTGTTTGGCTATTAACAGAAAAGTTTGCTGGTATCTAAATTAAAAGAACTAAAATATTTGTTTAAAGATTGTGTTTCCTAAAATTTCTTAATATACATGTAAAAAGTTGAAATAAATGCTAATAAATTACTAGCTACTTTAGAACATGAATGACAGCAATAACAACAAAAAGTTTTGATCTGATGTCTACTAGGGTATATACTGTCCATTTTATAACAATTAATTAGTAATGAAATAATCATATGTAGAAATATATATCATATGTTAACCTGTAGGAGAGATCTTTTAAAAAAAATTTTCAACACTTATTTAATTTTGAGAGACAGAGACAGAATGTGATCAGGGAAGGAGCAGAGAGAGGGAGACAAAGAGCTGTCAGCATAGAGCCCAATGTAGGGCTCAAACTCATGGACCCTGAGATCATGACCTGAGCTGAAGTCAGATGCCCAACCGACTGAGCCACCCAGGTGCCCCAGGAAGAGATCATTGATTCTACTTTGCTGATTTTCATGTTTAAAAATGTTTTTAGTGATAAATTCAAATAAAAAATTTAAAATGAAAAATATTGTTTTTAATTTACCTCTTAGCCATCATTTAATTTTTATTGAAAGAACTATGTAAGCCTCAATAAATCTAGGGTTGCTCTCAGAATTTAGAGTACTTCATACCTGACAATAAAACAGTTCTGTTAGTAAATATGTCTAAACTTAAATATAAGTTTTGGTCTCTAAATTTTGTGTCATTGTTATGAGGTGTTTAAATCAAAAAGAAAAAATGAAGTTAATTTTGTTCCTAAGCTACCAAACTGGGTTACCCCAAAGATAGTACATTTTTGTTTTATTTGAAATTTCTTACATTGTTATTTAAATTATAAGATTAAAATAAATTGAATCACGAAGAAGTGGTCTATAGAGGAAGGAAGAGCCAAGAAAAGTACTTTACGCAAAACATTTAATTAATGCTGAAAAAACTGAAAACAAGTGGGTCTAGATTGTTCTACTCACTTTTATTTTCATCAAGAGATAGGACTTGTTTCTAAGTATATTAAAATTTGCTCAATAAATACAGTTATAAGTTAAATATATATTGCTTTTAAATTTTTTAATATAACTTTTAACTCAGAAATTTTATTTAGTTACTAACCCTACATTGAAAAAAATAAATAATCTTGTTTTTAATTGTATCCTATTGAAATTTATTTAATTGCTTTGTATTAAGAGAACAAACTCATCTTGGGAATTGCAATGTTTTCATGGTTTCTAAGACATGTAAGCCTCATCTACCCTTTTTTTTCTTTCTCCAAATTTTTAAATTCCAGTTAGTATACCATATACTATTAGTTTCAGGTATAGAATTTAATGATTGATCACATAAATAAGATACCCATTGCTCAACACAATAAGTGTCCTCCTTAATACCCATTACCTATTTAATCCACCTTGCACCCAGCTCCCCTCCCATAACCCTCAAATTGTTCACTATAGTTAAGAGTCTTTTCCTTGGTTTGTCTCTTTTTCTCTCAATGTTCATTTGTTTTGTTTCTTAAATTCCACATATGAGTGAAATCATATGGTATTTGTCTTTCTCTGACTGACTTATTTCACTTAGCATCATACTTTCTAGCTCCATCTAAGTCATTGCAAATGACAAGATTTCATTTTTTTAATGACTGAGTAGTATTCCATTGTATGCATACGTGTGTGTGTGTGTGTGTCTCTGTGTGTGTGTGTGTGTGTGTGTGTAATATTTTTTTTACCCATTCATCAGTCAATGGGCATTTATGCTATTTCCCTAATTAGGCTATTATTGATAATATGGCTATAAACATCAGGGTATATGTATACCTTAAAATCAGCATTTTTGTATTGTTTGGGTAAATACCTAGTAGTGCAATTGCTGGATCAGAGGAAATTCTATTTTAACTTTTTGAAGAAACTCCATACTGTTTTCCAGAGCAGCTGCACCAGTTTGCATTCCCAACAGTGTAAGAGGGTTCCTCTCTCCCTGCTATCCTTGCTAATGCCTGTTGTTTCCTACTTTTAATTTTAGCCATTTTGACTGGTATGATGTGATATCTCATTGGAGTTATGATTTGTATTTACCTGATGATGAGTGATGTTGAGCATCTCTTCATTTGTCTGTTAGCCATTTGTATGTCCTCTTTGGAAAAATGTCTATTCATGTCTTTTGCCCTTTTTTTATTTTTTTAAATATTTATTTATTTTGAAGGAGAGAGAAAGCATGAGCAGGGGAAGGATCTTCTGCCCATTTTCTAACTGGTTATTCATTTTTTGGGTGTTGAGCTTTATAAGTTCTTTATATTTTGGATACTAAGCTTTTATCAGATATATCATTTGCAAATATCTTCTCATATTCTGTAGAATGTCTTTTAGTTTGGTTGTTTCCTTTGCTGTGCAGAAGCTTTTTATTTGATGAAGTCCCAATAGTTTATTTTTGCTTTTGTTTCCCTTGCCTCAAGAGAAATATATAGTAAGAAGTTGCTATGGCCGACATCAATGGGGTTACTGCCTATGTTCTTCTCTAGGATTTTGATTGTTTCCTGTCTCACATTTAGGTCTTTCATCCATTTTGAAATTATTTTTGCGTATATGTAATAAAATGGTCCAACTTCATTCTATTTCATGTCATTGTCCAGTTTTCCTAACACCATGTACTGAAGAAACTGTCCTTTTTCCTGTATTCTTTCCTCCTTTGTCAAAGATTAGTTGACCACATAGCTGTGGGTTCCACTCTGTTCTTTGGATCTATGTGTCTGTTTTTTGTGCTAGTACCATACTGTCTTGATCACTACACTTTATAATATAGTTAGAAGTCTGGAATTGGGATAACTCCAGTTTCAGTCTCCTTTTCAAGACTGCTTTGGCTATTCAGAGTCTTAGGCAGTTCCATACAAATTTTAGGATTGTTTGTTATAGTTCTGTAAAACTGTTGGTGGCTTTTTGATAGGGATTGCATTAAATGTGTAGACTGCTTTGGGTAGTATAAACATGTTAAGAACATTTGCTCTTTCAATCTATGAGCATGAAATGTTTTTTCTATTTCTTTGTGTCATCTTCAATTTCTTTCATCAGTCTTTTATAGTTTTCAAAGTACAGAACTTTTACTTCTTTTTTTTTTTTTTAATTTTTTTTTTCAACATTTTTTTTATTTATTTTTGGGACAGAGAGAGACAGAGCATGAACGGGGGAGGGGCAGAGAGAGAGGGAGACACAGAATCGGAAACAGGCTCCAGGCTCCGAGCCATCGGCCCAGAGCCCGACGCGGGGCTCGAACTCACGGACCGCGAGATCGTGACCTGGCTGAAGTCGGACGCTTAACCGACTGCGCCACCCAGGCGCCCCATGAACTTTTACTTCTTTAGTTAGATTTATTCCTAGGTATTTTATGGATTTTCTAGTTTTAAATTGGAGTCTTTGATTTCTCTTTCTGCTGCTTCACTATTGGTACCCAGAAGTGTAACAACAGATTTCTATACAGTAACTTTGTATTCTGTGATTTTACTGAATTCCTGTATCAGCTGGATTTATTTGAGAGTTGTTTTGCTTCTCAGGGTAGGCCTGTATTGCTATACACTTCATCTTATGATCACTTTTTTTGCATCCCAAAGGTTTTGCACCATCCTGCTTTCATTTTCATTTGTTTCCATGTATATTTTTTTTCTGCTTTAATTTTCTGGTTGACCCATTCATTCTTTTTTTTAAATTTTTTTAACGTTTATTTATTTATTTATTTATTTATTTATTTTAATTTTTTTTTAACATTTATTTATTTTTGAGACAGAGAGAGACAGAGCATGAACGGGGGAGGGTCAGAGAGAGGGAGACACAGAATCTGAAACAGGCTCCAGGCTCTGAGCTGTCAGCACAGAGCCCGACGCGGGGCTCGAACCCACGGACCGTGAGATCATGACCTGAGCCGAAGTCGGCCGCTTAACCAACTGAGCCACCCAGACGCCCCAACGTTTATTTATTTTTGAGACAGAGAGAGACAGAGCATGAATGGGAAAGGGTCAGAGAGAGAGGGAGACACAGAATCTGAAATAGGCTCCAGGCTCTGAGCTGTCAGCACAGAGCCCAATGCAGGGCTTGAACTCACAGACAGCGAGATCATGACCTCAGCAGAAGTCTGACGCTTAACCAACTGAGCCACCCAGGCGCCCCAACCCATTCATTCTTTACTAGGATGTTCTTTAACCTCCATGTATTTGTGGTCTTTCTGAATGTTTTCTTGTGGTTGACTTCAAGTTTCATAGCACTGTAGTCTAAAAATATGCATGGTATGATCTCAGTGTTTTGTACTTGTTTGAAGTTGATTTATGGCCTAGTATGTGATCTGTTCTGGAGAATGTCCCATGTGCACTTGAAAAGAATGTGTATTTGTTGCTTTAGGATAAAATGTTCCATATACATCTGTTAAGTCCATCTGTCCCAGTTTTTCATTCAAAGTCATTGTTTCCTTACTGATTTTTGCTTACACTATCTATTGAAATAAGTAGGGTATTCAAATTCCCTTCTATTATTGTATTATTATCAATGAGTTGCTTTACATTGTTATTGTTTTATATATTTGGGTACTCTCATGTTGGGGGCATAAATATTTACAACTGTTTATCTTCTTGGATAGTTTCCTTTATTATGATGTAATGCTCTTCTTCATCTCTTGCTGTAGTCTAAAACCTAGTTTAAAAATCTAGTTTTAAACCTAGTTTAAAATCTAGTTTGTCTAAGTATTGCTACTCCAGCTTTCTTTAGACATCCATTAGCATGATAAATGGCTCCCTATCCCCTCACTTTCAATCTACCAGTGTCTTTAAGTCTAAATTAAGTTTCTTGTAGACAGCATTTAGTTGTTGTTGTTGTTGTTGTTGTTGTTGTTGTTGTTTTTAAATTCATTCTGACATCCTCTGTCTTTTGATTGGAGCACTTAGTTTATTTATATTCAGAGTAAGTATGGATAGAAATATATTTAGTGCCATTGTATTACCTGTAAAGTCATTGTTCTGGATATTTTCTCTGTTCATTTCTAGTCTTCATCACTTTTGGTTTTTCTTTCCACTAAAAAAGTCCCCTTTAATATTTCTTGCAGGGCTGATTGAGTGGTGGTGAACTCCTTTAGTTTTTGTTTGTCTGGGAAACTCATGATCTCTCCTTCTATTCCTAATGATAGCCTTCCTGGATAGTATTTTTGGCTGAAGATTTTTCCCATTCAGCACATTGAATATATCATGCCACTCTCTCCTGGCTTGTCAAGTTTCTTCAGAAAGATCTGCAGCTAGTCTTATAGGTCTGCCCTTTTAAGTTAGAGACTTTTTTCCTTTCTGTTTTTAGTACTTTATCACTATATTTTGCAAATTTATTTATAATATTATCTTGGTATTGGTCTGCTTTTGTTGATTTTGATGGGAGTTTTCTGTGCCTCATGGATTTGGATGTCTGTTTTCTTCCCCAGATTAGGGAAGTTTGCAGCTATTATTTCCTCAAATAAATTTTCTGCCCCCTTTTCTCTCTCTTCTATGTGAATCCTAAGATATGAATGTTGCTACATTTGATGGAATTACTGAGTTCCCTAAGTCTATTCTCTGATCTATAATTCTTTCTCTTTTGTTCAGCTTCATTATTTTCCATTTTTCTTTCTTCTTTATCACTTATTCGTTCCTTTGCTTCTTCCATCCCATGTCATCACATCCAGTCTGTTTCAAATCTCAGTTTTGCATTTCCATTTCTGTTTTTTAACTCTTATCTCTATAGTCAGAGCCTCCCTGAAGTCGTCCATCCTTTTCTCAAGCCTAGTTAGTATTCTTATGATTGATGTTTTAAATTCTCCATCAGTCATATTACTTATATAGATTCCAATTAGATCTCTAGCCATGACCTTCTTTTGTTTTATTTGGGATGAATTCCTCCATCTTGGCATTTTGTCTAAGTCTCTGCCTTCTTCTCTGTGTTAAAAAAGCCTGTGGTGTTTCCTGCTCCTGAGAGTAATGGCTTTATGAAGAGGGCATATAATGTCCAGGGCCTGGCACTTCAGGGAGTGTCTCTGTTGTGTGCTGCATGTATGCTGCCACTGTGTTTTGGTTGCGCTATCCTTCCGACCAGTCATCTACACAGGCTCTCCTTGCCTACTGTGGGTGTTGTTTGGACTTTGGCCACACTGTGGCAAGTTTTAACTAGGTGTGCTCTGGTCTTCTTAAATGAGACCTAATGCTACTTCCACTAGAACTGAAGCCTTGCAGAACTCTCTGGTCAGTAGATGTGGTATGAGTAGGGGTTTCTGCTGGTCTTCTGGGGAAGGAGCCCACGGCACTGGGCCTTAAGCACGCTTAGGCACATAGAAAAGCAATACCAGCAGAGTGTAACAGAGTGGGATTGGTGTAAGCAGGTTAGGCATCCAGTATTGGTGCTGTGCGGTTTACTGAAGTTGGTTTATGCTGAGAGGTGGAGGATGGAAATGATACCACCAGCTGCTTTGTCCCCAGAAAGGGGCTTCCACACTTGCTGCTCTCAGGGAAGAACTTCTAGAAGAGCAAACGACTTCCCCTCATGTGTCCCAGACCATTTTCAGATTGCTGCTTCCATGCTGTATTCAGGTTGCTTGCCTGTCTGGAGCAGCACAGTGCACTTTCTGCTCTATTGCAGCCAAGTCTTGACTTTTAAAACTACAAATTTTAGGGACCTTGTGTGGTGGGGACCTGCACTGGTCTTCTGGGGGAGGGTCTTGCCACACTGGGACTGATGCAGGTTTGACCAAGAAGGGCAGCTGTGCCAGAGCACAGGCAAGGGTGTGTGCTTTGGAGCAAGCAAGCTAAGTAGCTTTTGTCCAGATTAGCTGCCCTTAGCAGGCATCGCTATTCCTATACTGAGGGGTGGGGGAGGGAAATGGAGCCCGTCCAACAGTTTTGCCTTGGAGAGGCATCTCTTTGAATACCACTCTCATTGATGCCTTCAAAAAGAGCAAACAATCTGTTCCTGTGAACCTTAGGTGATCCACAGATTGAGCTATCTGTCCTGGGGATGTTTGCCTATAGGGCAGCACCCGCAATGCCCTACGCCAGCCAAGCCCATGAACCTCTAAACTCCAGTCTTTACACCCTGCTGGTTGTAAAAACTCATGAAAAGCAGCCCTTCTCATTTTCCCAGCTAATGGCTATAGGTAGGTGTTCTCCTTGTGCATATCCATGTACACTCCATTCTCTCACCTTTCTCCATAGCACTGTGTCCATTTCTTCCCCAAATCATGTCTCCACACTTCTTACCTTCCTCAATGTGGCCTCTTCTCTCTCTCTAGTTGTACAGTTTGTTCTGTCAGTATTCAGGTTGATTTCTGGGTATTCAGAATGATTTGATAATTATCTAGCTGTGTTCAAGGGATGAGACAGGCCTAGAGTCCTCCTACTATGCCACAATCTTAGCTCCTCCCCCCCAAAATAAGTAATCTTTATAACTTCTCTTTTATATATAAAGTACAAATCTATATATATTAAATAAACAGATATAGCATTAGGGGAAAACATTTTTTTAATGATTATTTATTATTGAGAGACAGAGAGACACAGAGCATGAGCAGGGGAGGGGCAAAGAGAGGGGGAGACACAGAATCCGAAGCAAGCTCCAGGCTCTGAGTTGTCAGCACAGAGCCTGACGGGGGGCTCGAACCCACAAACTGTGAGATCGTGACCTGAGCTGAAGTTGGTTGCCTAACCAACTGAGCCACCCAGGCGCCCCAGGGGAAAACATTTGTAAAAGACTTTTAAGGAGAAGAGAAATTAAGGAAAGATTAAAAAACACTGAACTGGAAAAAAAATCACAAATTCCCATGGAAATGCAAAATGAAATATGAGAATGATAAGGCATCTTTGACTTCCCAAAGTGTGAGATGCATATTAAAGCAATATTTCTCATGATTTATAGAAGCAGCTTTTCATAAAAATTTGAGATATTTTAAGTCTTCTTATTTAGTGAATGTAGTAAGAACATTCTAATTTCTAATCATATTTATCTTTGCATATAATCAAATTCTGGACTTTATTTTCAGTGACTTTGCTGAAATTATTATTGCCCTGCATAAGCAGAAAAATATTTTTAAATTTTTTTTTTTCAACGTTTTTTATTTATTTTTTGGGACAGAGAGAGACAGAGCATGAATGGGGGAGGGGCAGAGAGAGGGAGACACAGAATCAGAAACAGGCTCCAGGCTCCGAGCCATCAGCCCAGAGCCTGACGCGGGGCTCGAACTCACGGACCGCGAGATCGTGACCTGGCTGAAGTCGGACGCTTAACCGACTGCGCCACCCAGGCGCCCCAGAAAAATATTTTTAAAAGTGTTCATAACAGTCATCTGGTCTTCCAAGATTTTCTTGAGATTAGTTATCTTCCTTGAGCCTATCACTTTTCTTCAAAGATTCCAATGGCTTGAAATTCATCTCATCCTTCAATATTTATAATTATTTTTTGTTTCCTATCACGAAAGTAGCACCACCACTCTTTACTCCAATTAATCCTCTATCACATGCATTGTCAAGATATACCATATTTGGGGTCTTAAAGCACATCTTACTGAATTTAAATGCTTTAAAAGTAAAGTTAAACTTGTAATCAGTAACAAAGGCATCAGGAAAATTTTAGATATTTGGAAGTCAAATAATATTGTTCCAAAATTAATTGGTAAAATGGAACTTATTTATGAAAAAGAACAAAGTTGAAAATTCACATGATCTGTTTCAAAATTTATTATAAAGGAATATGTTATTTTAGAGAAAAGACGACATATAAATCATTGGAATATCATAGAATCCAGATAAAGCACAACATGCATATGGTCAATACTCTCTGATGAAGAATAAAACTATTCAGTAGAGAAAGCTTTTTTTTTTTCAAATGGTACTAAATAATGAAGATCTAAGGAAAAAATAACTTTACCTATAATCAGACTTTTAAAAATTAACCCAAAATGCACCAAAGACATGACTATAAAATGCAAAATTATAAAAATTCCAGAGAAAAATATAGGATACAATTTTTTTTATGGCTGTGTGTTTAGCAAACTAATTCTGAGGAAAACACTACTAGGAAAGAGTATCAATAGAAACAAAACAGCATAATAAGCATTTTTTGGATTTAGATGTTGGTACTATCTATTGTTCTAAATCACTTCTTATTTTCCAGGACAAGATTATTTCAACAGTGGATTAATATAATTTTAATTTAAACTACTCAAGAGATTACAGTTAGATGAATCCAGTGCTGACATATTCTTGGGCTAGAAAATAAGAAGTGACTTGAGACAATAGGGTTGAAAATGACAACAGCAAACTAGTTAAAGAATGAGAAGGAGGATGATACATTTTAGGTTAAACAGGGATAAACAGAACAAGGCATTACAAGAGACATGTTGTTAAAGTTAACAAGTATATCCTAGTGAGTGGAACAGAAAGAAAAAAATAGAAATAAAAGGATTAAGATTTGTGACTATATTGTTAGATTTCATGATTTTTAAAATTTAGTCCTCCACATAATGAGAAATTTCAAAATTTAGAGTATGGTAAAAATGAATGAATGAATGAATGAATGAATAGGTAAAGACAAGGAGGATTCCCTTCTGACCCCCTCTGACATTCCCAGTGCTTATATTAGTTTCCAGATAGATCTCATAGTTTCTCTATTATTGAATTTTAGAAGAAATCCAGCACCCCTTGGCTATTCAATAATCTTTTGTGAAAAGGTGTTATTTATATTAAAGTGTTTTTTTTGCTAACCTCATTGTTAATTATTAAAAAGAACTTTTAGTTAACAAAGAATATAAGAAAAATATTTATAATAATATATATATTTAACTATTAAAATGTGTTCACTTAGAAATAAACAATATTTTTAAATTTTTTTAATGTTTATTTATTTTTGAGAGAGAGAGAGAGAGACAGAGCACGAGTAGGGAGGAGAAGAGAAAGAGAGAGACACAGAATCCGAAGTAGGCTCCAGGCTCTGAGCTGTCAGCACAAAGCCCAATGCAGGGCTTGAACCCACAAATTGTGAGATCATGACCTGAGCTGAAGTCAGATCCTTAACCAACTGCATGACCCAAACGCCCCAATAACATGTATTCATTTTCTTTTCCTAACAAAGTACCTGTGTTTGCCTTGGAATTAATTATATTGATAGTACATCCAGTGAAATCTAATTTAACCTTTAATTAAAAGATCATTTACAATATTTACCATTTTAATGAAATAGCTAAAATTAATTCAAGTGAAATAAATATCTATACTTTAAGATAGATTATAATTTAAAATCTATGCCAAATATTATGTATGAATTTAAAGTACATGTTATTTCAATTATAACCTGAAGTCATTATCTTATTGTAGGACATGATTACTATAGAAGTAGTTTCTATATCTCACTGCAGATATTAACAGCATATTAAAAACTACAACCATTCTGGAAGTCCTATCCTCATTCATTTTTTTTTCCCATTAATGTGCTTGGTGTGTTGTTTTGTTTTGTTTTTAAACACAAGTACAACTTAATATATCCTGCAAGTGGCTCCAATTTTGTTTTCCAGAAAGTTTAAAATTTGTGAAAATTTTCATAATGCTTTACTGCCTGATCTTTAAATTTTTTTTTAAACGTTTATTTATTTTTGAGACAGAGAGAGACAGAGCATGAACAGGGGAGGGTCAGAGAGAGAGGGAGACACAGAATCTGAAACAGGCTCCAGGCTCTGAGCTGTCAGCACAGAGCCCGACGCGGGGCTTGAACTCACGGACTGTGAGATCATGACCTGAGCCGAAGTCGGACGCTTAACCTACCAAGCCACCCAGGCGCCCCCTTTACTGCCTGATCTTAAACAAATTTCATATCCAATCCTTTCCTCCCAAACAGCCCAAGCAACTGACACACAATTTCTGAAACAGATTCTGCAATTGGATATTTCTGTTAGTCAATCATACGATCTCATCTAATATACAGTGCTTTTTTTTCCCCCTCTGACAAGGTCAGATCACTTACTAAATCAGCAGTGAAAAGTTCTGATTACTCATGCCTCGAATTCTGTCTTTTGGTCAGTAGGAATAATGTTCCTTCTTCTGGATTCCCCATCTCATTATTCATTCAGTGAATTCACACCTCATGTTAGCTAGATGTGATATCTCTTTTCATTCACACTCTGAATTTCATAATGGCTACAATATTTTACAAACTATGTGATTATAATGTTTCAGAAACATTTTAAGAGCATTATATATATTGTCACAATTACTCTCAGTTATTCATTTGAGGCAATCAAAATGAGATAAGTAACTTTCTGAGGGTGCCTGGATGGCTCAGTCAGTTAAGTGTCCGATTTCAGCTCAGGTCATGATCTTGCAGTTTGTGGGTTGGAGCCCCCCATCAGGCTCTGTGCTGACAGCTCAGAGCCCAGAGCCTACTTCAGCTTCTGTGTCTCCCTTTCTCTCTGCCCCTCCCCTGCTCACATGCTGCCTCTCTCTCAAAAATAAATAAAAATGTTAACATTTTTTAAAATTTATTTGAAAAAGTTGAATAAATGGAAGAAAGCCCTCAATAATTTTTTCTTGAGGTATCACATTAATTCAATTTACCTCCTCTTTCTTCTAATTCATTTTTTCATCACTCTGAATTCTACATCTACAATTTGCAAAGGACACGTGAATATAAAAAGCAAAGTATGTGCTTTATCTGGATCAGTAACTGGTGGCACTGTTAAAGTATTACTATGCCATTTACAGAGTCTAACTTACTCTTGAGAAATGTTAATTTCCAGGAAGTCCTACAGTGACATAATTTACTAATTATAAAATATTACAAATACTTTAGAATTCTAGTGCAAACTATATAATAGACTCTTAACTATAGAGAACAAACTGAGGGTTGCTGAGGGAAAGATGGGCAGGGGGATGGGTTAAATGGATGATGAGTATGAAGAAGGGCACTTACTGCAATGAGCACTGGGTATTATATATAAGTAATGAGTCACTAAATTCTACTCCTGAAACTAAAATTATACTAAATGTTAAAGAACTGAAATTTAAGTAAAAACTACAATAAATAGATGATAGATGGATGAATGGATGGATGGATGGATGGATGATAGGTAGGTAGGTAGATAGATAGATGATAATGATGCCTGGTTATATCATGTCATAGTTGATCATTTCAATAACCATTTTAATTGTTTTATTTATAAGACCAAAAAAAAAAAAAACCCCACAACCACCAGTACCCATTTTGAATTAGAAAATAATATATTGCGCCTAAAAAATGTAGGTTTTATATTGTGTTCTGTATACTGTAGATATTTTCTTTATTCCTTTTGTTGAACTCAGGGATGTATGTAGTCACATGGTGCTACAACACCTTTCAGCGCTGTTTACACAGCCCTAGACTGAGTCAGTAGCCCTTGGCAATAATTAGCATAACTTTGGTAAGTCAATGTACCTTTTTTTATCTCCTTGTTCTAGTCTGTGAAATGCTTCATTTAAACTAAATGCACTTTAATGTCTTTTATAAAGGTAAAATATAATGAAGGTAGAGGTCTACCCATAAGGATCATTATTAATATCATCACTATAAAAATGTGATTAAGGTATTCAGACAAGTATGATTAAATACTGTGCTTAAAATTAACACCAAGGCTATATATTAATGTATCGTTCTGTCAATAGAGCATTTCCTCATATACAATATTGTAAACTAATTGCCTAGAAGAGCAATGAAGTGATAAAATATTTAAATAAAACAATTTTTAAAGCGGATTCATTTATTTCTTAATTTTGTAACCTTGGGTAATTTATAAAAATTATTTAAGTTTCAAACTATTTAGGCATCATTCCAAAATGATTAATAGGTAATGCACTCAAAGTTCCCTTAGGGATTTATATTCCCCCAATATATAACTGTTATAATAATAGTACTAATAATGTTACCGATCCTAGTGGCAATAAAGCTTATTCTGTTTTATCTGTTATTATTATGAACAACCCAATCAGTTTAGCAGAGGAAAGATGTTCACAAAAAATATCAGTCCCTGTCTTTTGGGATTGAGGGTATATAGAAAATCTTGATTCTTTAATTATGACTCAGGTGATCATCTAAAATATTAACCTCCACTTGAGGGCTACATTATCCTGGAACTAGACTTTGAATCTGGCAAAGAATCTTGAAAGTGATAGTTAACATGCACTGTCAAGTATTAATCAGATTAAACCACTTGATCTCAAAAATAAAATTTGACTATTCAGGGTCTTTTGTGAGTCCATACAAATTTTAGGATTGTTCTAGCTCTGAGAAGAATGAGCAAGATTGGGATTGGTAATTTTTTTGACTGAGATTACACTAAATGTGTAGATTGCTTTGGGTAGTATTGACATTTGTTCCAATCCAGGAACATGGAATGTTTTTCTACTTCTTTGTGTCTTCTTCAATTTCTTGCATAGGCTTTCTATACTTTTCAGCATACACATCTTTTACCTCTTTGGTTAGGTTTATTCCTAGGTAGTTTATGGTTCTTGGTGCAATTGTAAATGAGATAAATTCCTTGATATCTCTTTCTGTTGCTTCATTATTGGTGTATAGAAATGCAACCGATTTTTGTACATTGATTTTGTATCCTGTAACTTCGCTGGTGTATCAGTCCTAGTAGTTTTTTGGTAGAGTCTTTCGATTTTCCATGTAGAGTATCATGTCATATGCTAAGAGTGAAAATTTAACTTCTCCTTTGCCAATTGGGATACGTTTTATTTCATTTAGTTGTCTGATTGCTGAGGCTAGGACTTCCAACACTATGTTAAACAACAGTGCTCAGAGTGGACATCCCTGTCGTATTCCTGATCTCAGGGGGAAAGCTTTCAGTTCTTCCCCATTCAGGATGACATTAGCTGTGGGCCTTTCATATACTGTTTTTATGATGTTAAGCTATGTTGCTTCTATTCTGATTTCCTTGAGGGTTTTTATTAAGGATGCTGTATTTTGTCAAATGCTTTTTCTAAACCAAAGCTGGAGACATCACAATCTTGGACTTCAGCCTGTTATCACAAAGCTGTAATCATCAAGACAGCATGGTACTGGCACAAAATCAGACATATAGACCAATGGAACAGAATAGAGAACCCATAATTGGACCCACAAATGTATGGCCAACTAATCTTTAATGGAAAAAAGTCTCTAGCAAATGGTACTGGGAAAACTGGACAGCAACATGCAGAAGAATGAAACTGGACCACTTTCTTACACCATACACAAAAATAAATTCAAAATGGATGAAAGACCTAAATGTGAGACAAGAAACCATCAGAATTCTAGAGGACACAACAGGTAACAACCTCTTTGACCTCAGCTGCAGCAATTACTTACTTGACATGTCTCTGAAGGCAAGGGAAACAAAAGCAAAAATTAACTCTTAGGATCTCATCAAGATAAGAAGCTTTTGCATAGTGAAGAAAACAATTAACAAAACTAAAAGGAAACCAACAGAATGAGAGAAGATATTTGCAAATGCCATATTGGATAAAAGGTTAGTATCCAAAATCTATAAAGAACTTACCAAACTCAACACCCAAAAAACAAATATTTCAGTGAAGAAATGGGCATAAGACATGAATAGGCACTTTTCCAAAAAAGGCATCCAGATGGCTAACAGAAACATGGAAAGATGCTCAACATCGCTCATCATCAGGGAAATACAAATCAAAGTCACAGTGACATATCACCTCACACCAGTAAGAGTGGCTAAAATTAACAACTCAGGAAACAACAGATGTTGGCAAGGATGTAGAGAAATGGGAACCCTCTTGCACTGCTGGTGAGAATGCAAACTGGTGCAGCCATTCTAGAAAATAGTGTGGAGGTTTCTCAAAAAATTAAAAAATAGAGTTTTCCTATGACCCAGCAATAGTAATGCTAGGAATTTAGACAAAAGATACAGGAGTGCTGATTCATAGGGCACATGTACCCCAATGTATATAGCAGTGCTATCAAGAGTAGCCAAATTATGGAAAGAGCCCAAATGTCCATCAATTGATGAATGGATAAAGAAGATGTGGTTTATATATACAATTCAATCAATTCAGCAATGACAAAGAATGAAATCTTGCCATTTGTATCAATATGGATGGAACTGGAGGGTATTATGCTAAGAAAATGAGTTAGTCAGATATCATACGTTTTCACTCATATGTGGAATTTGAGAAACTTAACAGAAGACCATGGGGGAAGGGAAGGAAAGTAAAATAGTTTCAGAGAGGGAGGCAAACCATAAATGACTCTTAAATACAGAGAACTGAGGGCTAATAGGGGGGTATAAGGGGGAAGGGGAAAATTGGTGAAGGACATTGAGGAGGACACTTCTCAGGATGAGTACTGGGTGTTGTATGTAAGTATTGAATCATGGGAATCTATTTTTGAAGCCAAGAGCACACTATATACACTGTATGTTAGCTAACTTGACAATAAATTATAGAAAAAAATTTTTAAGACCAACAAAAAAATAAATAATAAATAAAATTTAAAATTCTGTGTTATCTATATTATGTCTCCCAAATAGGAAAATTATCAAAGATTTTTGACATTTCCACTTTATATTTTATATATAAATATGGCCACAAAAGTCTGTAGACTATTTGATTTTTATTCTTAGGGAAATTGTTAAGCTTTGCATTAAAGAGTAACTTGCTTTTTCAGCTTAATTAAAGATAACTCAAAATTTAGATGATAATTTTACACTGCAAACATTTTAAAACCAGTGTAGTTTGTCTTCTTCCCTAAATTACTGTGTATATGTTAGTATAGAGAATAACTGAGGTTGAATAAAAATCAATGCATTAATTTATATTTGAAATTTTAAATCATAAAATATATTAAATATCATCAATGTACTTAATATTATAGAAGTATTTGGTACAATTTATATCTATAGTAAGAAAAATGCATTAAGCTGCTCTTTGAATCTTTAACATAAATTAGAATTATTTTTAAATAAAATATTTTATGATTATGTATAAAGATACATAATCAACAGAACATTACTATGCTTGGTAATTTTCTATGAGAAAGGTATAAAATGAAAAAAAAAATAGTCCCTAATTTCTCATGTTTAATCTAAAAGTGAATGTAAGGGCACCTGGGTGGCTCAGTCAGTTGAGCAACTGACTCTTGATTTCTGCTAAGGTCATGATCGCTGGTTCATGGGATCTAGCCCCGCTTGGGATCATCTCTCTCCTTCTCCCTCTGCCCTTCCTCCATTCTTTCTCTCTCAAAATAAATAAGTAAACTTAAAAAAATAATAATGAGGATATAGTTCTTAAGTATTCTAATATATGACTAATATTACTTTATTGCACTTTTTATTTCACTTATTCATCTTCAATATTCTAAATAATAGCACCATGCTTCCTTTTATCAAACAGTTCAAGATATAATTTCATTAACAGAACCATATTGAAAATATAACAAAGTATTTTATTAAGTACATATGCCTCCAAAAACTATAATTTAATTGAAACATGTTGGGTTTATGAAATCAACATGTGATTTCATTTATATTTTGGTGATGCGGTCAGATGCATTTTGTAAGACTATATTATTATCATGTAATATGAGGAATGAAAGGATATGAAGATCAAGTTTATCTACCATCCAATGATTAAAGCTTCTTATGTCTGATCTGGGGCCTCTCCTTGAATGCCACTTGATATAAGTAATTCATTACCATTTAATGCACCTATGCAATTTTTTAAAAACCACTCCATTAGAAATAACCTTTTTATATTAAAATAAAATACCTTGCTAATGCTGTTAGCCATACAAAGGGAATCAGCAGAAAAAATCTAATCCTCTTTTAATGAATACTTTCTGGATACTGTGGCATAAATAGTATGCTCTTCCAAATGGTCTCTTCTCAGGCAAAATATAATATTAGATACAAGGTTACATAACATATATCAATTTCTTTTATATGCCTCATTACTCTTGCAAAATAATTTGATTTAATGAATATTTACTGGGAATCTACTACTGTGTACCAGGTTCCAGAGATAAAATAGTGTACAAACCAGAGGGTGCCTGGGTGGCTCTGATGGTTAAGCATCTGACACTTGATTTCAGCTTGGGTCATAATCTCATGGTTTGTGAGTTTGAGCCCCACATTGGGCTCTGCATTGTCAGCATGAAGGGATTGAGCACTACTTGGGATTCTCTCTCTCCCCTCTCTCTCTCTCTGCGCCTCCTGTGCTCGCTCTCTCTGTCAAAATAACAAAAAACTTAAAAAATGTAAAATTACAACTCTAAATAATATATGATGAAAGGTAGATGAGGTAAAGATATCTTGAATAGCACAAATGCAGGAGTTTAGAAAAATCAAATTGAATATATACAAATGTATGCTAACCTTTAAATTCTATTTCATTGGGAGATAACAGGGGTTCATAGCTAGCAATATGCATTATAAAAATGTACACATTTTTATTTCACTTTAAAAATATATATACACATTTTTAAACGTGAATTTCTCAGGGCGCTTGGGTGGCTCAGTCAGTTAAGCCTCTGACTTCAGCTCAGGTCCTGATCTCACAGCTTGTGAGTTTGAGCCTGGTGTTGGGCTCTGTGCTGACAGTGCAGATCCTGGAGCCTGCTTCAGATTCTGTGTTTCCCTCTCTCTGCCCCTCCCCTGCTCATGCTCTGTCTCTCAAAAACAAACATAAAAAAATTATTTAAAAAAATAATAATAAATAAAAGTGAATTTCTCAGTTCAAGCCATCAAACAAACCACAACATGGTTCTTCTTTATCCCATGTCCATTATTTGTACACATAAGAGGATAAAGTAATTTATAAAAATGAATTAATATGGATTTCTTTTAAAATAAATGCCATAAGCTTATTTTTTATAAATTTTAATAGTAAATCTTATCCTTGCAACATTATGAATGCCACTTCAGGTGAAAAATAATTATTTTGTGTCATCAAAGAGGTGATACTCAGGGCAGCTGGGTGACTCAGTTGGTTAAATGTCCAACTTCAGCTCAGGTCATGATCTAGCAGTTCATGAGTTCAAGCCCCACATCAGGCTCTGTGCTGACAGCTCAGAGCCTAGAACCTGCTTCAGATTCTATGTCCCCTTCTCTCTCTGCCTCTCCCCCACTTACATTGTCTCTCTCAAAACAAATAAATAAACATTAAAAATATTTTTTAAAAAAAGAGAGGTGATACTAAATGAGACTGCTAAGCACAAAACAAACTGGCTACAGGGATCAATTTTTATCATGCATTGGGCACAATCCACAAGATTAATATCACTTTTTACCAGTCTATTCAGTGAATCACAGATAAATATTCCATTTTGTGATATTATGAACTATACTACTTCATTAACCGCAAGTTGCTTATTTTGCTTATATAAAATGTATCAGATTGATGTTTGTGAGAAAATTGATTAGAGATTTTTCTACAAATAAACTCAAAATAAAACAAAGAACACCAAATCCTACAGGTGGCAGATACTAGCAAATCTCCAAAAAAAAAAAAAAAACCACAAAAAAAAAACAAAAACAAAAACACAAAAATACACTAGAGTATTATTCATAACGGACTACATCATGTTAACATAAAATGCCAGGGAATACAGTGAAATTAAATTAATATCACCAGTGGTAATTTGGGTCCCTAACACTCTTTTTAAATGCCATATAAATCAGAATAAGTTATTTCATGCTTTTGAGATAAAGACATCTGATCATCCAAAAATAATCTCAACTAATGTAAATAATGACTGTGAATACTCCACAGAATTTTATGGTTATGATTATATTGACAATTTCCAAGATATTCCTGTCTCCCTAAGTGCATACTCTTTTATCTCTATATTAAGATTCAATATGTTAAAGCCTTTATAATTTTTATGTATATAATTATAAAATTACAACACTACAAAACAGGGGTGGAGAATGGCTGCGGAGTGAGCAGGAGAGGAGTGAGCAGGAGAAGAGTAAAAATGCATGGTTCTGAAGTTCTGAGAGGACAGCATGAACTGTCAAGGGAGTACAGAGATCTGAAGAGAAAGAGGAAACTCCTCCAGGTACAAAACTCTACGCTAAAAGCTGTGAATGATATAATGATGGTTTAGACATGATCCAAACCCATTGAAGAGACAAACGTCCAACTCTAAAAAAGTGTTTCACTGACAGGTTCAAGATGGAGGCATAGGAAGACCCTGAGCTCACCTCCACCCACAAATACACCAAAATCTACACCCACATATAGAGCAATTCGTCCTGAAGAACTAAGGGCTGATTAAACAGCTTCCCTACAACAAATATAGGAGGACCACAAGGAGAAAAGTAAGAGAGACAGAGACATGGTAACACAGCAACTCCACTCCCAATACTAAGACCTGTGGTAAGGAGAGAAAGCACTGAGGGGCCCACACACAGATTTGCTACACCGAGGTACAGCAGAAAAACAGCAGTTTAAAAAACAATTTATAAGTGATGGAAACCCATTTATTCACCCTCAAGCATCCACCAAAAATTGGGGAACTGTTGGAACTCTCTCTGGGGTTGGAGGTGCTGGCAAGCACCACTGTTTATGTTCCCCCTATACTTTAACAGTTCAGATGGAAGTAGCATCTGGGCATTCTCTGCAGCTGGCCACCTCAGCAAGTCCCAGCCTGCTAGCCTACACCAGCTCAAATCAAAACCAACCAGGATGGTTAGTCTCACCTCACACCACCCAGGATGGTTAGTATCAAAAAGACAAAGAAAATAACACGTGTTGGCAAAGCCCTGGAGAAAAGGGAACCCTCATGTACCGGGAATGTCAATTGGTGTGGCCACTGCGTAGAACGATATGGCAGCTCCTCAAAAACTCAAAGATAAAAGTACCGCATGACCCAGTAATTCCACTAGTGGGTATTTACCCAAAGAAATGAAAACACTACTTCAAAAAGATATAGATAGATAGATAGATAGATAGATAGATAGATAGATAGATAGATATAGATATATAGAGAGATAGATATAGATATAGATATATATCCCTATGTTTATTGCAGCATTATTTACAATAGCCAGGATGTGAAGGCAAACTAAGTGCCCATCTATAGATGAATGGATAAAAAAGACATGGTGTATGTATGTACGTGTGTGTGTGTGTGTGTATACACACACATACATACACATAAAGTATTACTCAACTATAAAAAAGTATCAGATCTTGCCATTGTGACAACATGGATGGATCTACATGGTATCATGCTAAGTGAAATAAGTTAAACAGAATGAGACAAACACTATGTGATTTGACTTGTATGTGGAATCTAAAAAAGAAACAGAACAAAGGAACACACTTCTTGAAAGAGAAACAGACTCAAATACAGAGAACTGATGGCTGCTCATGGGTAGGGGGTGAGGCATGGGCAAATGTTGGCAAAGGAGATTCAAAGGTATAAATTTCTAGTTATAAAATAAGTCATGGGTATGAAAAGTAAGCATAGGAAATATTGTCAATACTATTGTAATAACATTATATAGTAACATATATATACATATATGTAACATATATAACATATATAGTATAGATGGTAACTACACTTATGGTAAACATTTCATAATGTATATAACTGTATTACTATGCTATGCACCTGCAATTAATATAATATTGTATGTCAACTATACTTTAATTAAACAAACAAACAAAAAACACTACAGGGGCGGTTGGGTGCCTCAGTCGGTTAAGCAGCCGACTTCAGCTCAGGTCATGATCTCACGGTTGGTGGGTTCGAGCTCTGTGTCAGGCTCTTTGCTGACAACTCGGAGCCTGGAGTCTGCTTCAGATTCTGTGTCTCCCTTGCTCTCTGCCCCTTCCCCACTCACACTCTCTCTCTCTCTCAAGAAATAAACATTAAAAAAAAAATAAAAAAAACAAAAGATATACATTCTATTCTTGCATGTTGCAAAAATTTTCCATTAGAACCCTTACTTTCCATATTAATCGTAAGTAAATTCCTTATCTGATAATGTTAAAAATCTTTGTTATATAGAGTCTCATTCTCATCCTTGCATTGTCTCTTTGGATTATGTTTTTTCTTACTGTTTTATAGGACTTGTAAGTTTTTGTTAAAATCTGGATATGAAGCATTAGGTACTGGGAACTGAGGCACATAGACCATCAATGTAAAGTTTTATGTTTACTTAGCTAGGAGATAATCTGTGTCTACTGTTTGATGTAACTGTATTTGTCTATTTCTTCCATTTCTTCTAGCATCTTTCCCACTCCCCCCCCCCTCTTCTGTTGTGTCTGGGTTTCCCTAAAAACTCCTTAGTGAGTGTCCCTTGTAGGTCTTTTAACTGTGGTTGACTGTTATTTTATAGGAGCCCTGTGGATATGATTGTAATGAATGGGGTGGGGGGTGAGAAGGAATTGTACAGTCCTCTGATAAGGTCTTAGCTTGTCTGTAGCTGTGATCTTCACAAGAGCTTCTCGGCTTTTTTTTTTTTTTTTTCCCTAGTCTTAGAGGAGGAAAAAAAGGATGGAGTTGATTAATTTTCTACTCCCAAATCCAGTAAGACTCATGATGTCTTTGAAATCTTACTGAGTAGGAATTTGTTGCAGAGAATTCTTTGAGATTACTCAAAAATAACTATTTTTTTTTCTCCTGGGAATATTTCAAAATGGTTATTTTTGCCCTAGGCATAAAACTGTTACTATTCCATTTTCCTGGTCAGACATGAGGGGATTTTTCTCTTCATATTTGTGAGAAGCTGGTAGATCTTCTGAAAGTAAATCCATGAAAATATGATGGCCACTTAGAATAGACCCCCAAGAGTTTTTAACTCTCAAATTTGTCCACACTTACCCACCAGGGATTTCGTCAAGTACCATTTAAGTGTTTCTACTATTTACTGGTGCCAATAGATTATGCTTCAGGTAAACTCAGCTGTCTTTTCTGCATTTGCCTGTCTCTCCAGTTTCTAGGGTGGTGCGTGGCCCTGTGACTTCAATTCACAGAGGATCCACAAGAAAGTTGTTGATTTTCAGATTGTTCAGCTTTTATCTTGTGAGGATCGGATTCTTTTTACTTTTGTTATTTGTACTTACAACCAGTTCCTCCAAGGATATATTATCAATCATAGAAAGAAGATATATTTTACAAGTTTAGTGGATACTTATTATTTTATATACTATTTTTAACAAGAATATAATTTTAGTAACAATTTTTCAATGGGCCTTTACCTTAATGAATATGAAACATACTTTGGCAGAGACCCCAGAGGGATAATTTTATTGCTACTTTTATTTGTAAAGTAACAGTTATATTACGGATCAAACTTCTTCTTTTGAATTGTGCATTGTTTTATCTTCACTGAAAAACAATTACCAATGACGTCAGAAAATAATTTGATATGTAAAGAGAAGCTATGTTCTCACTTGAGATGATTATGAGAAATAATCAAAGAATCAAAAAAATTTCTAAGATTCTAATTGAAGAACATTTTAATAATTAAGTATTTATGAGTATAAAATGAGAGATGCCACAATTTTTATATTAAGGAAACGTAATAGTCAATTTACCTAAATGATTAGAGAATCTAGTTTAACGATTATTACATGAATTTTCAACCTTACAACATATTTGATCCTTTTCTTTAAATCCTTTTTATTATTACAACTGTAATTTTCCATTACTCAAATTATTTATAAAAGAAGTCTTTATTTCTTTAAGTTTATTTATTTATTTGAAAGAGACAGAGACAGCACGAGTGCCAGAGGGGCAAAGAGAGAAAGGGAAGGAGACAGAGAATCCCAACAGGGCCCCACACTGTCAGCGCAAAGCCTGATGTGGGGCTCAAACTCAGGAAACCATGAGAGACTGACCTGAAGTGAAACCAAGAGTCAGACGCTTAACCAACTGAGCCACCCAGGTGTCCCAAAAGTACTCTTTATTTTTTTTTAATAGAAGGTCTATCATCTCATTGTTGACTTCTAATGTTATTGCTTTATAGTTGAGAATATTATAACTTTGGAAATGGTTGAAAAACCTTGAGCTATGGTATGATCATACTTGAAAGAGTAAAAGTTTTGTTGAAAATATTATGCATTTCCACAATATATAATTGTTTGAAGGGATACAGAGTTTCCTATGAATTAGCTAGATCAAATTTTATCACTGGGCATTTCAAAGCATCCATAGATTTAGACATTTTCTACTACTTGAAACAGGATAGTTTGAAAGATATAATGACTAATATAAGTTGGTAATTGTCAGCTTAAGGTTTCTATTTTATAGAATCATATGGTTCAAATTGTTAAACTCTTATTATTAATTTTTAAAGAATTCTTTATATCAATTCCTATCAATCTCTCATCCTCGATTATATTTTGTCTGAAATTGTAACAGCAGTTTTCTTCCTTTAGTTTACTGCATTTCCTTACTTTGTTTGCAATATATATGTCATTTTGGTTATATTCCTTAATAACAATGAATCTACTCTAATTATTTGTCTTTAATAGGTGTTCCTAAGTAGTTTTCATTGATCAAAATGTTAAATATAATTAGTTGCATTTCCAATAACTTACTTCAGGCTAATTATTTACATGCTTTATTTCTATTTTTTTCCTCTATTTCTGTCTTCTGCTTTGTTAGTTCAATTTTTTTCTAAATGTTTTTCCTGTTAGGTAGTTTATGGAAGATTATGTTTGTATTTATATTTGCTTGGAGTTATTTCCACATTTTAACAATTGTACTTTACATCATCAAAAAAGTGGGGCACCTGGGGGGGCTCAGTTGGTTGAGCATCCAACTTTGAGTCAGGTCATGATCTCATGGTTTGTGAGTTTGAGCCCCACATTAGGCCCTGTGTTGACAGCTCAGAGCCTGGAGCCTGCTTCAGATTCTGTGTCTCTCTCTCTGCCCCTCCCCCACTCACTCTCTGTCTCTCTGTCTCTCAAAAATGAATAAATATTAAAAAAATTTAAAAACAATTTATATTATTGAAAAGTTGTAAAAGCATTTATTAAATGGGCAGGGGATGATGAGGTTGATTTGTGTAGGAAAACATAGCATCTACTATCAGGTTGTAGAGTGCTCTGCAAATGGAGACAAGTTTTTCTGATTTTTCTATTTTTGACACAACTGGATCAACTCACAGTCTTGGGAAGAAAGGTGGCTGGAAATTATACTTTTTAGACTTCTAGTTTCTTTACTACAAGAGGACTTACATAAGGGCAAGAAACACTTACTTAAGGACATCAGGCATCTGTGTTCAATTACAATATAGGGTGAAATTCTCCACACCTTCCTGTATTCTGCTCTTTCACTATTCATGGTCCCTTTCACTATGTTGGTGGCATGTGTTACCCTATTTCTTGATTTGAGATTGGTCATGTGACTAGATTTGGTCTATAGATTAAGACAAAAATAACAGCATGCCAATTCTAAGCCAAGAAATCAAGAGTAACTGCATATTTTAAGTTGTGTATCTTAAGCTTCTGTTATCCCCATAAGAATAGTAGACTTAAGCCAGCCATCTGGTCCTAGCAGAAGGATGAAAATGAAAGAAGGTGAAGCACAGTTTAGATCAGCTGATATCTAGTTCAAGCTATATTATTATTTATTGTTTTATGCCTCTGGGGTTTTTTTTTTTTTTTGGCTAATATTACTTTTGTTTTTTGAATAGCTGACATATGGTAGTTTATAGAATCTCTGGGGTACTCCTTAGCCAGAATTCACTACTACATTGTGTGTTTATGGTTAAAGTTAAGAACGGCAGCAACCAGGAAAAACAGCCAACGATTCTCCAGATTTTGTAGTGAAAATTCTATTCTAGGAGCTCCTGCTACTCAGTGAGTTGCATGTCTAGAAACTGCAGGATCGGGGCGCCTGGGTGGCTCAGTCGGTTAAGCGTCCGACTTCAGCTCAGGTCACCATCTCACGGTCCGTGAGTTCGAGCCCCGCGTCGGGCTCTGGGCTGATGGCTCAGAGCCTGGAGCCTGCTTCCGATTCTGTGTCTCCCTCTCTCTCTGCCCCTCCCCCATTCATGCTCTGTCTTTCTCTGTCTCAAAAATAAATAAAAACGTCAAAAAAAAAAAAAAGAAACTGCAGGATCAAACGAAACTTCCCCCGAAGAACCCGGTGCCTTCTCCATTGTGCTTACAAGAAGAATTTACATCTTTCTTCCAACTGTCTGTCAGTGTTCTCCTCTTGGCAGAACTGTGTTACATCTTAAGCTTGAGATACACATCAGTCAGCAAAATGTAATTTTCAGAATTTTTCTTCTACATTACAGGAACACTTATAATAACAGTCTTATTATCAGGGCTGAGAGAGCCATCTTACAAAAACGTTTATATTTTTGAACTTACATTAAGAATTATTAACGTTTTATGCTTACTTCTCTGAAAGTAAAACCCTTTCAATCTTTAGTCTAATTGATTCCCTTTAAAGAATATGTAATTTCACTAAATTAATTGTAGAGTTGCTACGTGTGTATGTGTGTTCAGCAATTATACTGTCACTGGGCTACATTGTCTGAGGCCTATTCTTCCAAAAGTTAACATAACAAAATTTATCATCTAAGCACTGTCTTCCTCCAGAAACTGAGCTTGCCAAGGCCATTGTTAGTACAAGAACACCATTTTGGACATTTTGACCCTATCCCCTGACTATTGGTCTTGTGTGGACACAGAACTCAGTTGATCATGTTTTCTTCTCAGATAAATCTGAAATGAAAATTTTGGAGGAAAAAGTATTTATCAGCATGCGAATGAATCTCTGAGACAAAAAGGTCAGGAGCATGAAACCTACAGACATCACAATGACTCTAAACACATATCTTTCTATAATAACACTGAGTGTAAATGGACCAAATGCTCCAACCAAAAGACATAGGGTGTCAGAATGGATCAAAACACAAGACCCACCTATTTTGTGTCTACAAGAGACTCATTTTAGACCTGAGGACACCACAGATTGAATGTGAGGAAATGGAAGACTATCATGCTACCGGAAGTCAAAAGAAAGCTGGAGTAGCCATACTTATATCAGACAAACTAGACTTAAAGTCTGTAACAAGAGATAAAGAAGGATGCTGCATAATAATTAGAGGTTCTGTGCATCAGGAAGAGCTAACAATTATAAATGTCTATGCACCGAATACGGGAGCCCCCAAATATATAAAACAATTACTCACAAACATAAGCAACCTTATTGATAAGAATATCGTAATTGCATTGGTATCCCAGAGGAGGAAGAGAGAGGGAAAGGTGCTGAAGGGGTACTTGAAGAAATTATAGCTGAAAACTTCCCTGAACTGGGGAAGGAAAAAGGCATTGAAATCCAAGAGGCACAGAGAACTCCCTTCAGACGTAACTTGAATCGATCTTCTGCACAACATATCATAGTGAAACTGGCAAAATACAAGGATAAAGAGAAAATTCTGAAAGCAGCAAGGGATAAATGTGCCCTCACATATAAAGGGAGACCTATAAGACTCGTGACTGATCTCTCCTTTGAAACTTGGCAGGCCAGAAAGGCTTGGCACGATATCTTCAGTGTGCTAAACAGAAAAAATATGCAGCCGAGAATCCTTTATCCAGCAAGTCTGTCATTTAGAATAGAAGGAGAGATAAAGGTCTTCCCAAATAAACAAAAACTGAAGGAATTTGTCACCACGAAACCAGCCCTACAAGAGATCCTAAGGGGGATCCTGTGAGACAAAGTACCAGAGACATCACTACAAGCATAAAACATACAGACATCACAATGACTCTAAACCCGTATCTTTCTATAATAACACTGAATGTAAATGGATTAAATGCGCCAACCAAAAGACATAGGCTATCAGAATGGATAAAAAAACAAGACCCATCTATTTGCTGTCTACAAGAGACTCATTTGAGATCTGAGGACACCTTTAGATTGAGAGTGAGGGGATGGAGAACTATTTATCATGCTACTGGAAGCCAAAAGAAAGCTGGAGTAGCCATACTTATATCAGACAAACTAGACTTTAAATTAAAGGCTGTAACAAGAGATGAAGAAGGGCATTATATAATAATTACAGGGTCTATCCATCAGGAAGAGCTAACAATTATAAATGTCTATGCGCCAAATACCGGAGCCCCCAGATATATAAAACAGTTACTCATAAACATAAGCAACCTTATTGATAAGAATGTGGTCATTGCAGGGGACTTTAACACCCCACTTACAGAAATGGATAGATCATCTAGACACACAGTCAATAAAGAAACAAGGGCCCTGAATGATACATTGGATCAGATGGACTTGACAGATATATTTAGAACTCTGCATCCCAAAGCAACAGAATATACTTTCTTCTCGAGTGCACATGGAACATTCTCCAAGATAGATCATATACTGGGTCACAAAACAGCCCTTCATAAGTTTACAAGAATTGAAATTATACCATGCATACTTTCAGACCACAATGCTATGAAGCTTGAAATCAACCACAGGAAAAAGTCTGGAAAACCTCCAAAAGCATGGAGGTTAAAGAACACCCTACTAACGAATGAGTGGGTCAACCAGGCAATTAGAGAAGAAATTAAAAAATATATGGAAACAAACGAAAACGAAAATACAACAATCCAAACTCTTTGGGACGCAGCGAAGGCAGTCCTGAGAGGAAAATACATTGCAATCCAGGCCTATCTCAAGAAACAAGAAAAATCCCAAATACAAAATCTAACAGCACACCTAAAGGAAATAGAAGCAGAACAGCAAAGGTGGCCTAAACCCAGCAGAAGAAGAGAAATCATAAAGATCAGAGCAGAAATAAACAATATAGAATCTAAAAAAACTGTAGAGCAGATCAACGAAACCAAGAGTTGGTTTTTTGAAAAAATAAACAAAATTGACAAACCTCTAGCCAGGCTTCTCAAAAAGAAAAGGGAGATGACCCAAATAGATAAAATCATGAATGAAAATGGAATTATTACAACCAATCCCTCAGAGATACAAACAATTATCACGGAATACTATGAAAAATTATATGCCAACAAATTGGACAACCTGGAAGAAATGGACAAATTCCTAAACACCCACACTCTTCCAAAACTCAATCAGGAGGAAATAGAAAGCTTGAACAGACCCATAACCAGCGAAGAAATTGAATCGGTTATCAAAAATCTCCCAACAAATAAGAGTCCAGGACCAGATGGCTTCCCAGGGGAGTTCTACCAGACGTTTAAAGCAGAGATAATACCTATCCTTCTCAAGCTATTCCAAGAAATAGAAAGGGAAGGAAAACTTCCAGACTCATTCTATGAAGCCAGTATTACTTTGATTCCTAAACCAGACAGAGACCCAGTAAAAAAAGAGAACTACAGGCCAATATCCCTGATGAATATGGATGCAAAAATTCTCAATAAGATACTAGCAAATCGAATTCAACAGCATATAAAAAGAATTATTCACCATGATCAAGTGGGATTCATTCCTGGGATGCAGGGCTGGTTCAACATTCGCAAATCGATCAACGTGATACATCACATTAACAAAAAAAAAGAGAAGAACCATATGATCCTGTCAATCGATGCAGAAAAGGCCTTTGACAAAATCCAGCACCCTTTCTTAATAAAAACCCTTGAGAAAGTCGGGATAGAAGGAACATACTTAAAGATCATAAAAGCCATTTATGAAAAGCCCACAGCTAACATCATCCTCAATGGGGAAACACTGAGAGCTTTTTCCCTGAGATCAGGAACACGACAGGGATGCCCACTCTCACCGCTGTTGTTTAATATAGTGCTGGAAGTTCTAGCATCAGCAATCAGACAACAAAAGGAAATCAAAGGCATCAAAATTGGCAAGGATGAAGTCAAGCTTTCGCTTTTTGCAGATGACATGATATTATACATGGAAAATCCGATAGACTCCACCAAAAGTCTGCTAGAACTGATACATGAATTCAGCAAAGTTGCAGGATACAAAATCAATGTACAGAAATCAGTTGCATTCTTATACACTAACAATGAAGCAACAGAAAGACAAATAAAGAAACTGATCCCATTCACAATTGCACGAAGAAGCATAAAATACCTAGGAATAAATCTAACCAAAGATGTAAAAGATCTGTATGCTGAAAACTATAGAAAGCTTATGCAGGTAATTGAAGAAGATATAAAGAAATGGAAAGACATTCCCTGCTCATGGATTGGAAGAATAAATATTGTCAAAATGTCAATACTACCCAAAGCTATCTACACATTCAATGCAATCCCAATCAAAATTGCACCAGCATTCTTCTTGAAACTAGAACAAGCAATCCTAAAATTCATATGGAACCACAAAAGGCCCCGAATAGCCAAAGTAATTTTGAAGAAGAAGACCAAAGCAGGAGGCATCACAATCCCAGACTTTAGCCTCTACTACAAAGCTGTAACCATCAAGACAACATGGTATTGGCATAAAAACAGACACATAGACCAATGGAATCGAATAGAAACCCCAGAACTAGACCCACAAACGTATGGCCAACTCATTTTTGACAAAGCAGGAAAGAACATCCAAAGGAAAAAAGACAGTCTCTTTAACAAATGGTGCTGGGAGAACTGGACAGCAACATGCAGAAGGTTGAAACTAGACCACTTTCTCACACCATTCACAAAAATAAACTCAAAATGGATAAAGGACCTGAATGTGAGACAGGAAACCATCAAAACCTTAGAGGAGAAAGCAGGAAAAGACCTCTCTGACCTCAGCCGTAGCAATCTCTTACTCGGCACATCCCCAAAGGCAAGGGAATTAAAAGCAAAAGTGAATTACTGGGACCTTATGAAGATAAAAAGCTTCTGCACAGCAAAGGAAACAACCAACAAAACTAAAAGGCAACCAACGGAATGGGAAAAGATATTTGCAAATGACACATCGGACAAAGGGCTAGTATCCAAAATCTATAAAGAGCTCATCAAACTCCACACCCGAAAAACAAATAACCCAGTGAAGAAATGGGCAGAAAACATGAATAGACACTTCTCTAAAGAAGACATCCGGATGGCCAACAGGCACATGAAAAGATGTTCAACGTCGCTCCTCATCAGGGAAATACAAATCAAAACCACACTCAGATACCACCTCACGCCAGTCAGAGTGGCCAAAATGAACAAATCAGGAGACTATAGATGCTGGAGAGGATGTGGAGAGACGGGAACCCTCTTGCACTGTTGGTGGGAATGCAAATTGGTGCAGCCGCTCTGGAAAGCAGTGTGGAGGTTCCTCAGAAAATTAAAAATAGACCTACCCTATGACCCAGCAATAGCACTGCTAGGAATTTATCCAAGGGATACAGGAGTACTGATGCATAGGGGCACTTCTACCCCAATGTTTATAGCAGCACTCTCAACAATAGCCAAATTATGGAAAGAGCCTAAATGTCCATCAACTGATGAATGGATAAAGAAATTGTGGTTTATATACACAATGGAATACTACGTGGCAATGAGAAAAAATGAAATATGGCCTTTTGTAGCAACGTGGATGGAACTGGAGAGTGTGATGCTAAGTGAAATAAGCCATACAGAGAAAGACAGATACCATATGGTTTCACTCTTATGTGGATCCTGAGAAACGTAACAGAAACCCATGGGGGAGGGGAAGGGAAAAAAAAAAAAAAGAGGTTAGAGTGGGAGAGAGCCAAAGCATAAGAGACTGTTAAAAACTGAGAACAAACTGAGGGTTGATGGGGGGTGGGAGGGAGGGCAGGGTGGGTGATGGGTATTGAGGAGGGCACCTTTTGGGATGAGCACTGGGTGTTGTATGGAAACCAATTTGACAGTAAATTTCATATATTAAAAAATAAATAAATAAAAAATAAATTAAAAAAAAAAAAAAAGAATATCGTAATTGCAGGGGACTTTAATACCCCACTTACAACAATGGATAGATCATCTAGACACATGGTCAATAAAGAAACAAGGGCCCTGAATGATACATTGGATCAGATGGATTTCACAGATATATTTAGACCTTTGCATCCCAAAGCAACAGAATATACTTTCTTCTCAAGTGCACATGGAACCTTCTCCAAGATAGATCATATACTGGGTCACAAAACAGCCCTTCATAGGTATAAAGGAATTGAGATCATACCATGCACACTTTCAGACCACAATGCTATGAAGCTTGAAATCAACCACAGGAAAAAGTCTGGAAAACCTCCAAAAGCATGGAGGTTAAAGAACACCCTACTAAAGAATGAATGGGTCAACCAGGCAATTAGAGAAGCAATTAAAAAATATATGGAAACAAATGAAAATGAAAATACAACAATCCAAATACTTTGGCATGCAGCAAAGGCGGTCCTGAGTGGAAAATACATTGCAATCCAGGCCTATCTCCAGAAACAAGAAAAATCCCAAATACAAAATCTAACAGCACACCTAAAGGAAATAGAAGCAGAACAGTAAAGACACCCCAACCCCAGCAGAACAAGAGAAATAATAGAGATCAGAGCAGAAATAAACAACATAGAAGCTAAAAAAAACTATAGAGCAAATCAACGAAACCAAGAGTTGGTTTTTTGAAAAAATAAACAAAATTGATAAACCTCTATCCAGGCTTCTCAAAAAGAAAAGGGAGAGGACCCAAATAGATAAAACCATGAATGAAAATGGAATTATGACAACCAATCCCTCAGAAATACAAGCAATTATCAGGGAATACTATGAAAAATTATATGCCAACAAACTGGACAACCTGGAAGAAATGAACAAATTCCTAAACACCCACACACTTCCAAAACACAAACAGAAAGAAATAGAAAACTTGAACAAACCCATAACCAGCGAAGAAGTTGAATCAGTTATCAAATATCTCCCAACAAATAAGAGTCCAGGACCAGATGGCTTCCCAGGGGAGTTCTATCAGACATTTAAAGCAGAGATAATACCTAACCTTCTCAAGCTGTTCCAAAATAGAAAGGGAAGGAAAACTTCCAGACTCATTCTATGAAGCCAGCATTACTTTGATTTCTAAACCAGACAGAGACCCAGAAAAAAGTAGAACTACAAGCCAATATCCCTGATGAATATGGATGCAAAAATTCTCAATAACATACTAGCAAATCGAATTCAACAGCATATAAAAAGAATTATTCGCCATGATCAAGTGGGATTCATTCCTGGGATAGAGGGCTACTTCAACATTCGCAAAACAATCAGTGTGATACATCACATTAATAAAAGAAAAGAACCATATGATCCTGTCAATTGATGCAGAAAAAGCATTTGACAAAATTCAGCATCCTTTCTTAATAAAAACCTCAAGAAAGTTGGGATAGAAGGAACATACTTAAACATCATAAAAGCCATTTATGAAAAGCCCACAGCAATTATCATCCTCAATGAGAAAAACCTGAGAGCTTTCCCCCCTATGATCAGGAACACAACAGGGATGTCCACTCTCACCGCTGTGGTTTAACGTAGTGTTGGAAGTTCTAGCATCAGCAATCAGACAACAAAAGGAAATCAAAGGCATCCAAATTGGCAAAGATGAAGTCAAGCTTTTACTTTTTGCAGATGACATAATATTATACATGGAAAACCCGATAGACTCCACCAAAAGGCTGCTAGAACTGATTCATGAATTCAGCAAAGTCGCAGGATACAAAATCAATGTACAGCAATCAGTTGCATTCTTATACACTAATAATGAAGCAACAGAAAGACAAATCAAGAAACTGATCCCATCCACAATTGCACCAAGAAGCATAAAACACCTAGGAATAAACCTAACAAAAGATGTAAAAGATCTGTATGCTGAAAACTATAGAAAGCTTATGAAGGAAATTGAAGAAGATATAAAGAAATGGAAAAACATTCTGTGCTCACGGACTGGAAGAATAAATATTGTTAAAATGTCAATACTACCCAAAGCTATCCACACATTCAATGCAATCCCAATCAAAATTGCACCAGCATTCTTCTCGAAGCTAGAACAAGAAATCCTAAAATTTGTATGGAACCACAAAAGGCCCCAAATAGCCAAAGTAATTTTGAAGAAGACCAAAGCAGGAGGCATCACAATCCCAGACTTTAGCCTCTACTACAAAGCTGTAATCATCAAGACAGCATGGTATTGGCACAAAAACAGACACATAGACCAATGGAATAGAATAGAGACTCCAGATTTGGACCCACAAAAGAATGGCCAACTCATCTTTGACAAAGCAGGAAAGAATATCCAATGGAAAAAAGACAGTCTCTTTAACAAATGGTGCTGGGAGAACTGGAGAGCAACATGCAGAAGAATGAAACTAGACCACTTTACACCATTCACCAAAATAAACTCAAAATGGATAAAGGACCTGAATGTGAAACAGGAAACCATCAAAACCCTAGAGGAGAAAGCAGGAAAAATCCTCTCTGACCTCAGCTGCAGTAATTTCTTACTTGACACATCTCCAAAGGCAAGGGAATTAAAAGCAAAAATGAACTACTGGGACCTCATGAAGATAAAAGCTTCTGCACTGCAAAGGAAACAATCAACAAAACTAAAAGGCAACCAACGGAATGGGAAAAGATATTTGCAAATGACATATCGGACAAAGGGCTAGTGTCCAAAATCTATAAAGAACTCACCATACTCCACACCTGAAAAACAAATAATCCAGTGAAGAAATGGGCAGAAAACATGAATAGACACTTTTGTAAAGAAGACATCCAGGTGGCCAACAGATACCTAAAAAGATGCTCAATGTCACTCCTCATCAGGGAAATACAAATCAAAACCACACTCAGATACCACCTCATGCCAGTCAGAGTGGCCAAAATGAACAAATCAGGAGACTATAGATGCTGGAGAGGATGTGGAGAAACGGGAACCCTCTTGTACTGTTGGTGGGAATGCAAACCAGTGGAGCCATCCTGGAAAACAGTGTGGAGGTTCCTCAAAAAATTAAAAATAGATCTACCCTATGACCTAGCAATAGCACTGCTAGGAATTTATCCAAGGGATACAGGAGTGCTGATGCCTGGGGGCACTTGTACCCCAATGTTTATAGCAACACTTTCAACAATAGCCAAATGATTGAAAGAGCCTAAATTTCCATTAACTCATGAATGGATAAAGATGATGTGGTATATATATACAATGGAATACTACTTGGCATGAGAAAGAATGAAATCTGGCCATTTGTAGCAACATGGATGGAACCGGAGAGTGTTATGCTAAGTGAAATAAGTCAGGCAGAGAAAGAAAGATACCATATGTTTTCACTCATATGTTGATCCTGAGAAACTCAACAGAAGACCAGAGGTGAGGGGAAGGGGGGAAAAAAAGTTACAGACAGGGAAGGAGACAAACCATAAGAGACTCTTAAATACTGAGAACAAACTTAGGGTTGATGGGGGGTGGGAAGGAGGGGAAAGTGGGTGATGGGCACTGAAGAGGGCACCTGTTGGGATGAGCACTTGGTGTTGTATGGAAACCAATTTGACAATAAATTTCATTTAAAAAAATAAATGAAAAAAAAAAAGATTTTCTATCAAGAGTTTCTATCACAAAGTGATCTAACCAACTCACAGAGGAAAAAAAAAAGTGTTGACTAATATTGTTAATGTTAGCTATATTCAATTTAAACATTTACCAAAATACTAGTCCCAATTCATGTTAGGGTCAGAAATGTATTTAATATAGCTAAGAAAAAAAATTATACACACACACACACACACACACATATGTATATATATAAGCTGAATGTAATTAGATATCCTAAATAAAATGTAATGAAAATATTTCAAAATATATACAAAAATTACCTGAAATTAGGTAAAAATAATGAAGATTATTTTAATTATATTAAAAACTTAGCAAAAATATCTTGAGATATCCAAAAAAAATGATCCATGGATGACAAAAAAAATATTGAGCTGAACACATTTCTATCCTATGTTTTGATCGCAGTAGAGAGCAAGCTTAAATGTACACACATGAATCAGGAGAAGAGAGAAGTCCTAGTTAATGGAAACTAACCAAATTTGCATTTTAATTACTTTTTTCTTTATACGCTCAATAAATATTTATATAAAGAAAAAAGTATTAGCTACCATTATTTACATCAATGCTATTTGCCTAATTTTATCCTATTTAAGTTAATTTTACAAGCACATTACAATGTAGACATTATCATTTTCCACAATTTACAGAAAAGGGAATTTATGCTTAGAGGTAGAAAGTTATCCTAGTGCCAAGTAATCTTAATAAAGCATTATCAGTGATTTTAGAAATTACCAAGCATTAACCAGCTATCTTATAAGAATACGAATTTCCTAGCAAATGAAAAGTGGAATATTGAGTTAATCTTGTAGAAAAGGAGAATATCAACTAAGTGTCAGCAGTATAGTCCTGAATAACTTCATTGCCAAGGCAGCTAAGTAAGGCTTAGAATGTATGCTATAATGGTTTACTGAGAAGGATGCCTTTCCTCAACAGGAAAAACCACTGAGTGCATGAATATACCATCATACCTAATGAGGACCCAGAGTATCAATAACAAAAGATGCACACCAATTGGAAGAATTAGCTTTTCTTATAGGAATAAAATCATGAGAGATAGTAACTCTCCTCAATACTGTAATGGGAAATACTATTTGAGGAAGCATTCAGAAATGCTTTTTGCATGCACTATAATCCGTTATAGATTCCACTGATGCTTGATTATTTGTGTTGGTTCTTAACTTAAAACTAAGTACTTTCAAGTATTCTCGATAAGTTTAGTTACTGAACAAGCAACTATTAGGAAGCACTATTCTAGCTGAGAACTCAAAGCTTAATATATATACAATTGCTAACAGGATCTCTATAACATAAGGGTGTATAAAAGCATATGAAGAAAATAGTATTTCAAAGGCTAAAAGTTAATAGGATTTTGAACCAACCAATCTAGTATTGTTTCATCATCTATTCATGCAGCTCTACTGATTTCCGCTTTTAAAAAGTGAAATATAGAGGCATCTGGGTGGCTTAGTTGGCTGAGAAAGGGATTCTTGATTTCAGCTCCAGTCATGATCCCAGGGTCATGGATGGAGCCCTGTGTTCAGCTGCCTGCTGAGCGTGGAGCCTCCTGATTCCCTCTTTCTCTCTCTTTCTCCCTCTCTCCCTCTCTCTCTGCCACTCTCCCCGATCTTTGTGTCTTTCTCTCTTAAATAAGTAAATAAAATAGTGAAATATTAATAATGCAAATTGCTATTACTTTTACCAAATTAGGTGAGTAGCATCATTAGGGTTGGTGTCCTCAGACCATTTTTTTTCAAAGTACATTTTATTTTTAATATATATATATAATTTTTTAAAAAGAAATCTCTACACCCCATGTGGTGCTCAGCTCACAACCCTGAGATCAAGGGTCACATGCTCTATGGAGTGAGTCAGTCAGGGGCCCCCAAATAGTTTTAAAGCATTCAAACCATCTTTGAAGACTTTGGCTGAAACCAAATTCTGCTCTCCGATGCCTCACATGATTGAACAACTATAGGAACCCATTAAAGATCAGAGAGTAGGAACAATATAAATATAGTCCAGCAAATCCACTCCTTTTTGATTCAAGGAAGTTGTATACAAGAAAAAAATAAGTGAATCCTAGAAAGCACAAAGACTTGCTGATGTCCAACAAGAAATTTATAGAATGTCATTACTATGTATTAATCCCAAAGTAAAATAAATATTTTAAGGTACATTACATGATATTATAACTTTAGATATGACAATTTATAAATAAACACATCTGCATTTGGAGCACATGTCAAAATGTTTTACTAATAGGGTGCATGATTAAAAATATTTAAAGCATGTTGCTATGACCCAGCAATAGCACTGCTAGGAATTTACCCAAGGGATACAGGAGTGCTGATGCATAGGGGCACTTCTACCCCAATGTTTATAGCATCACTCTCAACAATAGCCAAATTATGGAATGAGCCTAAATGTCCATCAACTGATGAATGGATAAAGAAATTGTGGTTTATATACACAATGGAGTACTACGTGGCAATGAGAAAGAATGAAATATGGCCCTTTGTAGCAACATGGATGGAACTGGAGAGTGTTATGCTAAGTGAAATAAGCCATACAGAGAAAGACAGATACCATATGGTTTCACTCTTATGTGGATCCTGAGAAACTAACAGAAACCCATGGGGGAGGGGAAGGGAAAAAAAAAAAAAAGAGGTTAGAGTGGAAGAGAGCCAAAGCACAAGAGACTCTTAAAAACTGAGAACAAACTGAGGGTTGATGGGGGGTGGGAGGAAGGGGAGGGTGGGTGATGGGTATTGAGGAGGGCACCTTTTGGGATGAGCACTGGGTGTTGTATGGAAACCAATTTGACAATAAACTTCATATATTGAAAAAAAAATATTTAAAGCATTATAATAAAAAAATCAATTGAACTTAAGGGAGAATTTGTGGAGAAACTTATTTTTTTTTTGAGTCTCAAATAGAGAAAAGAAAAAGTTAACCACAACTCTGGATCCAAGTTGACGCTTGTGACAAATCTGGAGCCATTCCTTGTTTAATGTAGAGGAAAACAGAGATCTTACTCTGTCAACTTTACCTATGTGCTAAGTGTATGTTAGTGTAGGTACCTCATGCAGATCAAAAAATTAATAGTAATTCATAGTCAGTGTAATCCAATTTTACTTGTGAACTCTCAGCACTACAAAGGGAGAATAAGAATACTGATAGGTTAAGTGGTTGATGGCCATGTAAACATAAATACTTAAGAGGAACACCTCATTCCTAGATTTCTAGGAACATAGAGAACTAAGTGGAAATTTCATGCCTATGAACCTCTGTTCACCCTATATAAAATGTTTATAAGACCTACTCCTATTTAAATCACATACTATTTTGAAGTTAAGTAAGTTAACAGCACTTAGTAAAATATAAATGTATTATCACACATGAGGTATGGTAATTATCATGAAAATATAACCAGAGAAAATAGTCTTTTTAGCTTTAGGATCCCTGGGTCTCTCAGAAGACTACATGTCTCTTCTGGGATCTAGGAATAGGAATATGTTAAGCCAAAATATAACTCCCATCTACTGGTATAAATTTTACTCTGATTTTTTGATCACTGATAATGGCTACTATTGATTATTATGATGGTGATGATGATTATTATTGTGATGATAGTAAGTAACATTCACGAGGCACATGCAATCTATAATATGCAATATCAACTCACATGGTAAGTTATATATTATCATCTTCATTTTATAAGTGATTATCATTAGTATAAGTGAGAATATGAGATTTACTAAAAGTAGCCCAACTGGCAAGAGGTAGATCCGTTTTGGTCTTTCTCCACAACCTGTGCCTGCTATATTACATCATGTTGGCTCTGTATATATTTGGCAAATATATATTGGGTATGCACTTAATAATTCAGAGAATAAGCGTTACTGACTATAAAGAACTTATTAAAGATTCATATCAGTGGGTAGCTTTGAGGTAGAGAAACATTTTAATTTCTGCTATTGAGAACAAATTATTTTTGAAAGATTTAATGGCAAAATTAGGTTAAAATGCAAACAAAAGTGTGTGTCAGTCTAGAGACTGTCTATATCTATACATGCACATTTGCTTGCATGATACTGCCTATGGGATTCCATATGAGAAGACTGTATATGCATTTTGACAACATGTGTTCTCTTGGGCCCCACAGTGTTATGGAAAGCCAAATATATGCTCACTCAGTCAGACCAATTTATTAATTGTATAACGTTGGAAAAGTTACTTACATGCTCTGAGCCATAATTTCTTCATATATAAAATAAGGAAAATATCACCTACACGACAGAATTTATTTTTCAAGTGTGAATAAGAGAATCAAATGTGAATAAGAGAAACACGCATGTGCTGTTTTTTCCAACTTCATTTGCTTTGTAGTATTAAAACCCCAACATCACGCACACTTGAGAAATAAAGTAGTACACTACATTTCCTATGTAGGTGCTGTTTATCATTTAAATTATTGTTATTCTAAAATTTAAAAAAAACTAATAAATCTTAATGAAAAACTATCTTTGTACATTTAAAAATAAGGTGATAAATACAATGTATGTTTCCCTTATATGTGTCGTTGTCAATATCAACTTTACATTCTGTTGTAGTCCTAGTGCAATACCCAATTCAACAATGAAGGTATTATTTATTTTGCCTTGACAAGGGAAAATAAAGCTAAATATTTTTAACTTCTACAACAGAGTACATAAAAACAGTATTTTAAAGATACTTTCAATATGGAAGACTTTTTATTTTTAAACATTTATTCATTTTTGAGAGACAGAGTGTGAGTGTGGGAGGGGACAGAGAGAGAGGGAGACACGGAATCTGAAGCAGGCTCCAGGCTCTGAGCTGTCAGCACAGAACCCGACTCAGGGCAAGAACTCACGAACCACAAGATCATGACCTGAGCTGAAGTCGGACACTTAACCGACTGAGCCACCCAGACACTCGAGGGAGACTTCTTTTTTTAATGTTTAAAATTAATGTTTAATGTTTACTTATTTATTTTGAGAAAGAGAGAGCAGGGGGACAGGCAGAGAGACGGGAAAGAGAATCCCAAGCAGTCTCTGCATTGTCAGTGCTGAGCCCAACATGGAGCTCAAACTCACAAAATTTCAAGGCTATGACCTCAGCTGAAATCAAGAGTAGGAGAGTTAACCAACTGAGGCACCCAGTATGGATACTTTTAATCAAAGTACCTGACAGCATGACTATTATACCTTCTGAGAAAAATAAAAAAGCAAAACATATTTTTGAGTACTGTATATGAAGAAGAATAAGCCAAATTCATTTGCAAATGTGAACTTTAATGCTTGGTGATGAGACAATAAATAAATAAATAAATAAATAAATAAATAAATAAATAAGCTAGATTTTCATAGAAGTAGTTAGTAGACATAGAAAATTATCCTGACAATATCAGATAAATAATTGTTTGAAGGCATGTGTGTGTGTGAGTGTGTGTCATGCTTTAAAGTTGCTGAAAATTTAAGTAAATTTTGAAGGTTTTATAAAATACTTTCAAACTAAATTTTCAGATTTTTCTGTTATTATTATGGCTTACTGATCGAAGATCATACTATAAATTTAATTTTAGTACTAATATACTAAATGTCCATATAAATATTTGTCCATATCTGCACCTTCAGAATTATACTAAAAGGCAGTGCAGTGGTAATAAAACTACTCAAAGGCAATCACAAGGTAAACACAAGAAAGTTGCGTTTGTATATATGTGTGTATGTATATATTTAAATATTTTCTTGTTCTTCATTCCACTATTTCAATTTATTAATTTAGAAATTCTCAGATTATGAAAATAATTAATAGGAATTACCAGAAAAACTGATTTCTATATAAGCATTATTCTTATCTTAATGTTTTATAAAGTCGTTGTTCATTAGTTGATATCCCTAAAATTTTACTGATTGTCAAATATGTTTTTCACATGAAAGTCAGTAATTTTGTGATGAAACACTTGCATAATTGGAAGCTGTTCAGCAAACATTTATGTTTCTGCCTCAGTGAAGCATTTTATCAGCAGACACTTATTCAGACACATATGTTTGGTAATAGTTCCTGGGTTTTTGAAGAAATGCTTTATTTTTAACATAATATGTGTTCATTTTACCCTGTTTTCTTAAACATACTGGTAAGAAATCCTTTTTTTTAAGCTTGTTCCATGTTAAAAGAAATGATTTTATATTTTGCCCAAATACAGTTGTTGCTTTTTTTTTTTTTCACTTCAGACTGGCTATGTGGAAGTCAGCTTCAGAAACCACCTAACATGGGGCTTGGAGGGAAGATGGCGGTGTAGGAGGATACTGGGCTCACCGCGCGTCCTGCTGATCACATAGATTCCACCTACACTTGCCTAAATAACCCAGAAAACCGCCAGAGGATTAGCAGAACGGAGTCTCTGGAGCCAAGCGCAGACGAGAGGCCCACGGAAGAGGGTAGGAAGGGCGGCGAAGCGGTGCGCACTCCATGGACTGGCAGGAGGGAGCCGGGGCGGAGGGGCGGCTCCCCGGCCAAGCAGAGCCCCCGAGTCTGGGTGGCAAAAGCCTAGGGGCCATTGGGACTGTGTTCCAACAGCAAGCTTGACTTAGCGTCTGGGAGGTCATAAGTTAACAGCTCTGCTCAGAAAGCGGGAAGGCTGGAGGACAAAGGGAGGGAGAGTTGCTGAGCCCCCGGACAACAGAGCTCAGCTTGGCGGGGATCAAAGGCGCTCGCCAGCGCCATCTCCCCCGCCCATCCCCCAGCCAAAATCCCAAAGGGAACCAGTTCCTGCCAGGGAACTTGCTCGCTCCGCGCAAACACCCAACTCTGTGCTTCTGCGGAGCCAAACCTCTGGCAGCGGGTCTGACTCCCTCCCGCTGCCACAGGGCCCCTCCTGAAGTGGATCACCTAAGGAGAAGCGAGCCAAGACTGCCCCTCCTGCCCCCGTGCACCTTGCCTACCCACCCCAGCTAATGCGCCAGATCCCCAGCACCACAAGCCTGGCAGTGTGCAAGTAGCCCAGATGGCCACACCACCCCACAGTGAATCCCGCCCCTAAGAGAGGGGAAGAGAAGGCACACACCAGTCTGACTGTGGCCCCAGCGGTGGGCTGGGGGCAGACATCAGGTCGGACTGCGGCCCCGCCCACCAACTCCAGTTATACACCACAGCACAGGGGAAGTGCCCTGCAGGTCCTCACCACTCCAGGGACTATCCAAAATGACCAAACGGAAGAATTCCCCTCAGAAGAATCTCCAGGAAATAACAACAGCTAATGAACTGATCAAAAAGGATTTAAATAATATAACAGAAAGTGAATTTAGAATAATAGTCATAAAATTAATCACTGGGCTTGAAAACAGTATAGAGGACAGCAGAGAATCTCTTGCCACAGAGATCAAGGGACTAAGGAACAGTCATGAGGAGCTGAAAAGCGCTTTAAATGAAATGCAAAACAAAATGGAAACCACAACGGCTCGGATTGAAGAGGCAGAGGAGAGAATAGGTGAACTAGAAGATAAAATTATGGAAAAAGAGGAAGCTGAGAGAAAGAGAGATAAAAAAATCCAGGAGTATGAGGGGAAAATTAGAGAACTAAGTGACACACTACAAAGAAATAATATATGCATAATTGGTATCCCAGAGGCGGAAGAGAGAGGGAAAGGTGCTGAAGGGGTACTTGAAGAAATTATAGCTGAGAACTTCCCTGAACTGGGGAAGGAAAAAGGCATTGAAATCCAAGAGGCACAGAGAACTCCCTTCAGACGTAACTTGAATCGATCTTCTGCACGACATATCAGAGTGAAACTGGCAAAATACAAGGATAAAGAGAAAATTCTGAAAGCAGCAAGGGATAAACGTGCCCTCACATATAAAGGGAGACCTATAAGACTCGTGACTGATCTCTCTTTTGAAACTTGGCAGGCCAGAAAGGCTTGGCACGAGATCTTCAGTGTGCTAAACAGAAAAAATATGCAGCCGAGAATCCTTTATCCAGCAAGTCTGTCATTTAGAATAGAAGGAGAGATAAAGGTCTTCCCAAACAAACAAAAACTGAAGGAATTTGTCACCACGAAACCAGCCCTACAAGAGATCCTAAGGGGGATCCTGTGAGACAAAGTACCAGAGACATCACTACAAGCATAAAGCATACAGACATCACAATGACTCTAAACCTGTATCTTTCTATAATAACACTGAATGTAAATGGATTAAATGCGCCAACCAAAAGACATAGGCTATCAGAATGGATAAAAAAACAAGACCCATCTATTTGCTGTCTACAAGAGACTCATTTTAGATCTGAGGACACCTTTAGATTGAGAGTGAGGGGATGGAGAACTATTTATCATGCTACTGGAAGCCAAAAGAAAGCTGGAGTAGCCATACTTATATCAGACAAACTAGACTTTAAAGGCTGTAACAAGAGATGAAGAAGGGCATTATATAATAATTACAGGGTCTATCCATCAGAAGAGCTAACAATTATAAATGTCTATGCGCCGAATACCGGAGCCCCCAGATATATAAAACAGTTACTCACAAACATAAGCAACCTTATTGATAAGAATGTGGTCATTGCAGGGGACTTTAACACCCCACTTACAGAAATGGATAGATCATCTAGACACACAGTCAATAAAGAAACAAGGGCCCTGAATGATACGTTGGATCAGATGGACTTGACAGATATATTTAGAACTCTGCATCCCAAAGCAACAGAATATACTTTCTTCTCGAGTGCACATGGAACATTCTCCAAGATAGATCATATACTGGGTCACAAAACAGCCCTTCATAAGTTCACAAGAATTGAAATTATACCATGCATACTTTCAAACCACAATGCTATGAAGCTTGAAATCAACCACAGGAAAAAGTCTGGAAAACCTCCAAAAGCATGGAGGTTAAAGAACACCCTGCTAAAGAATGAGTGGGTCAACCAGGCAATTAGAGAAGAAATTAAAAAATATATGGAAACAAACGAAAATGAAAATACAACAATCCAAACGCTTTGGGATGCAGCGAAGGCAGTCCTGAGAGGAAAATACATTGCAATCCAGGCCTATCTCAAGAAACAAGAAAAATCCCAAATACAAAATCTAACAGCACACCTAAAGGAAATAGAAGCAGAACAGCAAAGGTGGCCTAAACCCAGCAGAAGAAGAGAAATCATAAAGATCAGAGCAGAAATAAACAATATAGAATCTAAAAAAACTGTAGAGCAGATCAACGAAACCAAGAGTTGGTTTTTTGAAAAAATAAACAAAATTGACAAACCTCTAGCCAGGCTTCTCAAAAAGAAAAGGGAGATGACCCAAATAGATAAAATCATGAATGAAAATGGAATTATTACAACCAATCCCTCAGAGATACAAACAATTATCACGGAATACTATGAAAAATTATATGCCAACAAATTGGACAACCTGGAAGAAATGGACAAATTCCTAAACACCCACACCTTCCAAAACTCAATCAGGAGGAAATAGAAAGCTTGAACAGACCCATAACCAGCGAAGAAATTGAATCGGTTATCAAAAATCTCCCAACAAATAAGAGTCCAGGACCAGATGGCTTCCCAGGGGAGTTCTACCAGACATTTAAAGCAGAGATAATACCTATCCTTCTCAAGCTATTCCAAGAGATAGAAAGGGAAGGAAAACTTCCAGACTCATTCTATGAAGCCAGTATTACTTTGATTCCTAAACCAGACAGAGACCCAGTAAAAAAAGAGAACTACAGGCCAATATCCCTAATGTATATGGATGCAAAAATTCTCAATAAGATACTAGCAAATCGAATTCAACGACATATAAAAAGAATTATTCACCATGATCAAGTGGGATTCATTCCTGGGATGCAGGGCTGGTTCAACATTCGCAAATCGATCAACGTGATACATCACATTAACAAAAAAAAAGAAAAGAACCATATGATCCTGTCAATCGATGCAGAAAAGGCCTTTGACAAAATCCAGCACCCTTTCTTAATAAAAACCCTTGAGAAAGTCGGGATAGAAGGAACATACTTAAACATCATAAAAGCCATTTATGAAAAGCCCACAGCTAACATCATCCTCAATGGGGAAAAACTGAGAGCTTTTTCCCTGAGATCAGGAACACGACAGGGATGTCCACTCTCACCGCTGTTGTTTAACATAGTGCTGGAAGTTGTAGCATCAACAATCAGACAACAAAAGGAAATCAAAGGCATCAAAATTGGCAAAGATGAAGTCAAGCTTTCGCTTTTTGCAGATGACATGCTACTATACATGGAAAATCCAATAGACTCCACCAAAAGTCTGCTAGAACTGATACATGAATTCAGCAAAGTTGCAGGATACAAAATCAATGTACAGAAATCAGTTGCATTCTTATACACTAATAATGAAGCAACAGAAAGACAAATCAAGAAACTGATCCCATTCACAATTGCACCAAGAAGCATAAAATACCTAGGAATAAATCTAACCAAAGATGTAAAAGATCTGTATGCTGAAAACTATAGAAAGCTCATGAAGGTAATTGAAGAAGATAAAAAGAAATGGAAAGACATTCCCTGCTCATGGATTGGAAGAATAAATATTGTCAAAATGTCAATACTACCCAAAGCTATCTACACATTCAATGCAATCCCAATCAAAATTGCACCAGCATTCTTCTCGAAACTAGAACAAGCAATCCTAAAATTCATATGGAACCACAAAAGACCCCGAATAGCCAAAGTAATTTTGAAGAAGCCCAAAGCAGGAGGCATCACAATCCCAGACTTTAGCCTCTACTACAAAGCTGTCATCATCAAGACAGAATGGTATTGGCACAAAAACAGACACATAGACCAATGGAATAGAATAGAAACCCCAGAACTAGACCCACAAACGTATGGCCAACTCATCTTTGACAAAGCAGGAAAGAACATCCAAAGGAAAAAAGACAGTCTCTTTAACAAATGGTGCTGGGAGAACTGGACAGCAACATGCAGAAGGTTGAAACTAGACCACTTTCTCACACGATTCACAAAAATAAACTCAAAATGGATAAAGGACCTGAATGTGAGACAGGAAACCATCAAAACCCTAGAGGAGAAAGCAGGAAAAGACCTCTCTGACCTCAGCCGTAGCAATCTCTTTCTCGACACATCCCCAAAGGCAAGGGAATTAAAAGCAAAAGTGAATTACTGGGACCTTATAAAGATAAAAAGCTTCTGCACAGCAAAGGAAACAACCAACAAAACTAAAAGGCAACCAACGGAATGGGAAAAGATATTTGCAAATGACATATTGGACAAAGGGCTAGTATCCAAAATCTATAAAGAGCTCATCAAACTCCACACCCAAAAAACAAATAACCCAGTGAAGAAATGGGCAGACAACATGAATAGACACTTCTCTAAAGAAGACATCTGGATGGCCAACAGGCACATTAAAAGATGTTCAACGTCGCTCCTCATCAGGGAAATACAAATCAAGACCACACTCAGATATCACCTCACACCAGTCAGAGTGGCCAAAATGAACAAATCAGGAGACTATAGATGCTGGAGAGGATGTGGAGAAACAGGAACCCTCTTGCACTGTTGGTGGGAATGCAAATTGGTGCAGCCGCTCTGGAAAGCAGTGTGGAGGTTCCTCAGAAAATTAAAAATAGACCTACCCTATGACCCAGCAATAGCACTGCTAGGAATTTACCCAAGGGATACAGGGGTACTTATGCATAGGGGCACTTGTACCCCAATATTTATAGCAGCACTCTCAACAATAGCCAAATTATGGAAAGAGCCTAAATGTCCATCAACTGATGAATGGATAAAGAAATTGTGGTTTATATACACAATGGAATACTACATGGCAATGAGAAAGAATGAAATATGGCCTTTTGTAGCAACGTGGATGGAACTGGAGAGTGTGATGCTAAGTGAAATAAGCCATACAGAGAAAGACAGATACTATATGGTTTTACTCTTATGTGGATCCTGAGAAACTTAACAGAAACCCATGGGGGAGGGGAAGAAAAAAAAAAAAAGAGGTTAGAGTGGGAGAGAGCCAAAGCATAAGAGACTGTTAAAAACTGAGAACAAACTGAGGGTTGATGGGGGGTGGGAGGGAGGGGGGGGTCGGTGATGGGTATTGAGGAGGGCACCTTTTGGGATGAGCACCAGGTGTTGTATGGAAAGCAATTTGACAATAAAATTCATATATTAAAGAAAAAAAAAAAAAGAAACCACCTAATATGGTAATGAATTTAACTGAAAAGTTTTCTGTAAGATTTTCAATTATAATTAAATTTTTAAAAATATACTTATAATAAGATATAGAAATATGTACATGTTTATTACGAATTGGACAGTAAGTTTATTAAAAATATTACATGAATAAAATATAGAAATAGTTAAAACCTAGTAATTTTACATAAACACTGTTAAGTAGATTGGGCTTGACTGTCTTTATACTTTCTAATTTTAATTTATATACTTGATGTTACATATAAATAGTGATTGTCCATATTTTTCTTATGAGTATTCATAGGAGGAACTTGAATGCACAGAAATATAGATCATGTAGATTCCTTAACATCTATTTCTAATGTGAATTTCTCCTGCATTAATTCTTTTATAATAGATTTAAAATTTATTTGAAGAAAACGTAAGGTTATTTGACAGTTAAGTCCGATGGCTGAATCTAGTGAATGCCCACAATGCCCTCTGAACTAGAAATACTGAAAATGGAATTTGTTTAGGGAGCAAACAGATACTTTGTGACTGGGACTATATGGAAAGTTATGTTTTATACCATAGGAAGCCACATAGTAAAAATTAAATTCTTGAGGACACCTATCAGCTATGCATCTTAAATCCAGCAAACTTATTTTCTGACACATACTAAGTATTCCATTTGATTATTTTATGATTGGGTAAGTACAAGAAAACAATATAAAGCTTTGGATTTAAGTATTCAGTTTTGAAAAATGTAAGTGTAACTTATTCACATATCTAAGCATTCTTGCCATGATTATCTTTTTACATGTACCAAGTTTTTGCCATAATATTCAAAGTACATATGCACGAGTATGCTAGCATTTTTGATCCCTCCTATTTCTGTCATTTTCACAACTGCTATCAATTGTACTGTAGATTATCACATTGTGTTGCAGATACTGTGCTAGAAGGATCGTAGTGACTTACTTTCCTTTGTTACAATGCAAACCTTTGTTGGTTTGGACTGGAGTCTTATTCTAATATTATTCCATGAATTGGCTTGACAGCATTATATACCACTCTAAACTGACATGACTGTACTTTGCCTCTTTAATTATAGTACCTTTCAAATCCCTTGTTAAGGACTCATTCATTCTAAAAGCCATTAGAACTACCTGAATTCACAACAATAAAGATTGAAGGCAAATGATAATTTATTACTAAATTTCATTATTCCAAAGAGCAGTGCATTTTCTTAAAGTAGTGAGAATATTAGTTCTCCATTTTTGACTTGAGCTTTAAAGTACACTCTATTTCTTTTTAAATGATAGAAATATTCTTAACCTACTATTCTGACAGTAATTAAAGTAAAATAACCACTTAATACAAATGACAATCTAATATACATGGTCATATTTCATTGATTTTATTAAACTTCCTTCTTTTATAATTTATGAATATATATTTCTACCATAAACTATAAAGCTATTAATATAATTCCATCCTCTTCTTGAGGACCATTGTCACTAAGCACCTTTATTCGCATTATACAATGGGAAGAGAATTTTGCAGGTATTGGCTGGCATATAGTGAAGTAAAAGAGATTCTATAATCAAGGACTGTTGTGCTAGAGAGGCCCAATACAAAGTATATCCTTAATGGATGGCTTAAGGCAGGGATCAATCCTTGTCAAGCCAGTGATTAGAAGTCAGGTAGCTTGAAAATCCATATTGTAAATTAATTATTGAATATATGTTTGCTTACTCTTTGATTAATAAGTATTTATCTTACCTATTATTTCATCAAGTTTTGATTACATGGTCATGACTTTCAACATTCAGGCTTTTAAAATAACATTAACAAGTTAAATCTTTGGAAGGAATTCCTCCCAATTATTATTGAATTTTCTTATCATTAACAAAATCACAAATGGCTAGAGTCATTTTCATATTTTGTCAGTGATAGAAAAACAATATTTGATATAGTAATGTTGTTTGGACAAAAGAGAAAAAAAAATTAACTGAGAAAATTAACATTCTAACACAGACAAAATGTACATTTGTGATACAGAGCTCTGCCCTATCAATTGTTACAAAATTATAATAGTTCAAACTACTAAATTTAATTCATACTTCAAATAATACAATTCACATAGAATATAGGAAAGAAAACCAAATAAATAAAATTTCTTGACAATATTTTATCTACTTATCATCATGTTTATACCCAATTAGGTTAAATATAAGCAATTTATTTCAAAAACAAGGGAATGAATCAGGCTGGAATTGCATAGACACATCAAAGGTAAAAATGTATTAGGGCTATCCATTTTCAAAAATTATAAAAAGCAATACAGTCTTCCAAAGGCGAATCATGAATAAAAATCGAATAGTCCAATTACTAATAGTGAAATAGAATTGGTAATCAAAAAGCTCCCAGCAAACACAAGGCCAAGTCCAGATGGCTTTACAGGTGAATTCCACCAAACATTTAAATAAGAGTTTATACCTATTATCAAACTATTCCAAAAACTTGGAAGAGGAAGAAAAACTACCAAATTCATTCTATGAGGTCAGCATTACTGTAATACCAAAACAAAACAAAGACACTAAAAACCAAACAAGCCAATATCCCTGAAGAACATAGATGCAAACATCCTTAAAAATGAGCAAACTGAATTCAACAATGCATTAAAATAATCATTCTCCACAATCAAGTGGGATTTATCTCAGGGGTACAAGTTCGGCTCAATATTACAAATCCATCAATATGATACATCACATTCACAAGAGGAAAGATAAAAATAAAGCAAATGATCATCTCAACACATACAGAAAAAGCTTTTGACAAAATACAACATTCATTCATGATAACAACGCTCAACAACATGGGCTTAGAGGAAATGTATCATAACATAATAAAAGCCATATATATGAAAAACACACACCTAAAATCATGCTTAATACAAAACTGAAAACATTTGCTCCAAGATCAGAAACAAAACAAGGATAGCCAGGCTGGCCACTTCAGTTCAGGATAGAACTGGAAGTACTAGAATGCAGTAATCAGACAAGAAAAAGAAAAACAAGGTATCCAAATGAGGAAGAAGTAAAACTGTAACTATTTGCAGAAGACATAATACTACATATAGAAAACCCTGAAGACTTCACTAAAAACTATTAGAAATAATAAACAAATTCAGTAAAGTCATAGGATACAAAATTAATATACAGAAATCTGTTGCACTTATATATAGTAATAACAAAATATCAAAAAGAGAAACTAAGAAAAAAATCCCATTTAAAATTGCACCCAAAATAATACCTAGTAGCAAATTTAACCAAGGACGCAAAAGTGATTTTTTTTTTTTTTTGAGAGAGACAGAGAGACAGAGCACAAGCAGGTGAGGGGCAGAGAGAGAGAGGGAGACACAGAATCTGAAGCAGCACCAAGCTCTGAGCTGTCAGCACAGAGACCTATGCGGTGCTCTAACCCACAAGCCATGAGATCATGACCTGAGCCAAAGTCGGACACCTAACCGACTGAACCACCCAGGCTTCCCAAGTGCTATAATCTTAACACTCTAGGACACTAAGGAATAAAGCTGAAGATGATGCAAACAAATGGATAGATGTACCATGATCATGAACTGGAAAAAAAAACTGCTAAAATGCCCATACTACCCAAAGCATCTACAGAATCATTGCAGTCTCTATCAAAATACCAATAGTATTTTCATGGAACTGGAACAAATAATCCTAAAATTTGTATGGAACCACAGAAGACCCTGAAGAGTCAAAGCAATCTTGAAAAAGAAAAACAAAGCTGGAGATACTACAATCCCAGATTTCAAAATATACTACACAAAATTATAGTAATCAAAACATTATGATGCTGGCACAAAAATGGACATGTAGATCACTGAAACAGGATAGAAAGCCCAGAAATAAACCCCTGATTATACAGTTAACTAAACAGTGACAAAGGATTCAAGAAAAGACAGTCTCTTCAATAAATGATGTTGAGAACACTGGATAGCTACATGCAAAAGAATGAAAGTAGACCACTTTATTATATCATCCCCAAAAATAAACTAAAAATGGATTAAAGACCTAAATGTGAGACCTGAAACCATAAAATTCCTAAAAGAAAATATGGTCAGTAATCTCTTGGACATCGGTCTTAGCAACATATTTATGGATATGTCTTCTCAGGCAAAGGAAACAAAAGCAAAAACAAGCTATTGGGGCTATACCAAAACTAAAAACTGTTGCATAGCAAAAAAAAAAAAAAAAAAAAAAAAAAAAAATCAACAAAACAAAAGCCAACATACTGAATGGTAGAAGACTTTGCAAGAGCTCATACAACTCAACACACACACATACAAATCAATCTTATTAAAAAATGGGTGGAGGACCTGAGTGGACATATGTTTTTTTTAAAGAAGACATACAGACGGCCAACAGACATCTCTAATTATCAGGAAAATGCAAATCAAAACAACAGTGAGATATCACCTAAAATAGTTAGTATTAAAAGTACAAGAAATAACAGGTGTTTGCCATGATATAGACAAAAAAAAAGAATCCTTGTACACTATTTATGGGAATTTAAATTGGTGCAACCACTGTGGAAAACAGTATGGAAGTTCCTCAAGAAATCAAAACTATAAATACCATACAGTAATTCCATAATTCCACTACTGAGTACTTACTTGAGGAAAATGAAAACAGCAACTTGAAAAGATATATGCACCCTATGTTTATTGCAGCATTATTTATAATAACCAAGATATGAAAGCAATCTAAGTGTCCATTTATAAGTGAATGGATAAAGAAGGTGTGGTGTATATGGTTGTATGTACATATGTAAATACATACATATACATATATACACACATACACACACACACACACATATATATATATATATATATATATATATATATATATATATATCTCAGCCATAAAAAGAACGGAATCTTGTAATTTTGAATACCATGAGTTGACCTAAAGGGTATCATGCTAAGTGAAGTAAGTTAAAGAATAACAAATACCATATGATTTCACTTACTTCACTACTTATTTCACTACTTCAACATTTTTAAATTACAAAAAATATTAAAATAAAAAAGTAATAGGTAAAATATGTAAATAAATTACAAGAATGTATTTGGGATGAAAAAAGTATGTTTGTAGGTATAGGCATACCTATATGCCTATCCATTATTGTCCATCCATTATTTTGTCCATTATGTCCATCCATTATTTTATTATCATTATTAAGAAATAATATCCAATACTGAAAACAGTTTAAGACATACAGAAAATAGTAAAAAGGTATAAAAATTAAACAGTCTAGAATACTACAGAAGAAAACTCCAAATTCTATCACTTCAACTTCTGGAGTGCTGCCTATCCAAAACCCTATAGATATTTACTCTTCTAAAAGTAGATATTAATACAGCCCTAGGGATAAAGACACATAGATAAAACATTATTATATTTACATATACGTTGATGTATTTGTTTACATATATGTATGTAAATTCTATGTTTATCAAGCAAGAGTTACAGGCCATCATATGACAAAACTATTTTTGTTCTTATGATGACTTATAATTCGTGTTCTGTGATTTACATTTTTTCCTCTAACCCCAGGATGAAGATTGACTCATATCATATATTAATTACTGTCAGGAATGCAAAACTACTATAGTCATTTAAAAGAAAAAAACAAGTCAGTAATGAGAATATCCAGTTTCATACAGTTATGTATTATCTCCATTCCCTTGCCTTGTAACTGTTATGAACAGTAAGGTTATTGTTGACATAGTGAAAGTTCAGGCTTCCTCTGTCTCCTCTGCCTCCTCTACTTTCCAAGTCATGTATTTTGACTTTAGAGGATGAAACAGGGTAGAGGAAATAAAGGATCACTGCTTTCTGGACTTGGTACAAGTTTGACTTCCACCTTTTCTCCTTTAGGGACTCTCTTGCCTTGAGATTCTTGGCTAATGCCTCTCACCTCTAACTGGTAATCCTTAACATTCCTTTGCCCACTGCCAACTGCCCTGTATGGAAGTCTTATTGCCTCTCAGGGTGGACAGATAGGGTATGATATGGCCAAAAGTGACAGTGAGGGGGAAAAAAAATTCCCTTTTCCCTCCCTTGATGATTATTCCCTGTGATTTAATACACTGTGATGATATGTTTGTTTAAATTCTGGGACCTTATTCATATTTACCAAGACATTAGACATAGAAATATATTTGAGTAAAATTTGGAAGTTATATGTATGCTTAGAGGTACAAAACTTTAGTACCTCTACTAAACTTTGTTTTGTGAGTGACTAAGTTTGACTTTAGAAAAATAAAGTATAAGAATGAGAAATACAAATTAAGATATATGTCTATCAGAAGTCATCCAGAGTTGTAGAGCATACTACAGCTATATTTTAGTCTATAAATTGTACAAATTATTTTCATATGTGCTGATAAATACGATATATTCTGAAGTCCGAAGACAAGATTTTTTTGTAATTCTGTTTTAAATCGAATTACTTATATAAACAATCATGTATCATTTAGAATTATTGGCACACTGCTGTTTTACTGATGCTCTGGAGAAAATATATTTATAACTAAAAAATCAAATGTATTCTCATATATCAGTTTATAATAATTGTATAATCTTTAGATAAACTATATATTTTTAAATTGCTATACATAATATGATTTTAGAGCTTGTTATCATTCATTCAGTAAACGTTATTAAAATTATCCTATGCAAAGTACTCACAACATTCCATTATATATTATTGTGATTGTGTTTGTCTTCTCATAAAGTCTTTTCAGTATTACAATGAAAATATAACATCTTGTTAATTTATATTTACCATGGTCATAAACATAATTCATAAATGTTATATTTATGTTTATAACTCATAATTTGCAATATCTCCCAAATGTCCATCCATTATTTCATTAAAGCTTGAACTACCCAATAGTCTACAATTGTAAGGTTCTTTCACTTACAACACTTCATTAGCTGCACAATCCTGTAAAGTAAGTGGAGGGGATAAAAAGAAAATAATCATTTTAGAGGCAAAGAAATGGAGCGACCAAAAACATACAGTGTGGAAAGTACAGTTTCTTTAATAGTATTGGGAAAACTGGACAACATGCAAAAGGATGAAACAAGACCACTATGCTATGTCATACATAAAAATTAACCTAGAATGGATTAAAGACTTTTATGCAAGACCTGAATCCATAGAGGCCCTAAAAGAAGTAAGCTGTTAAAGACAGTAAGCTTCTTAACTTAGTCATGGTGATAGATTTTTGAATCTGAATCCTAACGCAAAGGCAACAAAAGCAAAAATAAACAAGTGGGACTACATCAAACTAAAAAGCTTACGAACAGCAAAGAAGATTATCAAAAAGTCCTTAAAATCAACGTACCAAATAGGAGAAAATATTTGCAAATTTTACATCTGATAAGGAGTTAATATTGAAAACATATCTATGATAACTCAACAGCAAAAAAAAAAAAAAAAACTCCCAAAACAAATAATCCAATTAAAAATGAGCAGAGCATATGAATGAACATTTTCCAAAGAAGACATACAGATGGCCAACAAGTTGCTCATCACCATTAATCATCAAGAAAACAATCAAAACTGTAATGAGTTATCACCTCACACCAGTTGGGGTGTCTATTAGCAAGAAGACAAGAGACAACAAGTGTTGGCAAAGATGTGGAGAAAAGAGAACCCTCAACCTACTGTTGTTGATAACATGAATTGGTGTAGCCACTATAGAAAATAGTATGGTGGTTCCTAAAAAAATTAAAAATATGGGTGCCTGGATGCCTCAGTCGGTTAAGCGTCCTGCTTTGGTTCAGGTCATGATCTCACAGTGTGTGGGTTCAAGCCCGCCTCGGGCTCTGTGCTGACAGCTCAGAGCCTGGAGCCTACTTCAGACTCTGTGTCTCCCTCTCTCTCTGCCCTTCCCCTGCTCGCACTCTCTCTCTCTCTCTCAAAAATAAAATAAAAATATTAAAAAAATTAATTAAAAATAGGACTATTATACAATCCAGCAATTCTAATTTTAGGTATATATCTGAAGAAAATAAAACTACTAACTTGAAAAGATATATGACCCTCTGTTGTAATAATCAAGATATGAAAATAACCTAAATGTCTACTGATGGATGAATAAAGAAGATGTAATATGTATATACAATGGAATATTATTCAGTCATAAAGAGTGAGATCTTGCCATCTGTGAAAACATAGTTGGAACCTGATGGCATTACGCTAAATGAAATAAGTCAGACAGAAAAAAGAAATACTGCACAATCTCACTTACATGTGGGATTTAAACAAAAAACAAAGGTGGATGGGGATATGGGAGAAATAAGTAAAAGAGGTCAAAAGGTACAAATCTCCAGTTATAAAATAAATAAGTCATGCAAATGTTATGTATGGCATAGTGACTAGAGTTAATAATACTGTATTGAATATTTGTAATGTACTAAGATAGTAGATCTTAAAAGTTCTTATCACAAGAAGAATAAATTATTTTGTAACTGTATATAATATTGGATATTAACAAGACATATTGTGGTCATTTGGCAACATCTACAAATACTGTCACTATGTACTATGTTGTACACCTGAAACTAACAAAATGTATTACTATACCATAGTATAACTGTATATCTCAAAAAGAAAAAAAAAAGAAACAAGCTTTATAAATCCAAAAAAAAAAAAAAAGAAAAGAAAAAAGAAACAAAACCATGATCAATATGAAATATGTGAGTTTCACTTGCAACATATCCTTTGGTAGAACATCTAGGGATAAATATTACACTGAAAATAAAGCAAAACAAAATAACTCAGTCATAAAGACAAATACCATACAATTTCACGTATATGTGGAATTCAAGAAACAAGACAAATGAGCAGAGGAAGAAAAAGAGAGACAAATCAAGAACCAGACTGTTAACTATAGAGAACAATCTGATGGTTACTAGAGGGGAGATGGGTAGGGGATGGGGAAAATAGGTGATGGGGATTAAGGAGTGCACTTGCTGTGATGAGCACTGGGTGATGTATGCAATTTTGAATCACTATATTGTGAAGCTAATATTACACTGTATGTTAACTACACAAGAATCAAAGTAAAAAACTTTATGCAAATTGTGTGACATGATTGGGGTGTCAGCTAACTCTACCATAATGATCATAATGCAATATATAAATGTATCAAACACATTATATACCTCAAAAGTATATGCCAATTATATATCAAAAATAAATTTTAAGGTAAATTCAAAATTTAAAAATTAAAGCAAATTATTTAAAGTAAATTTTTAAAAAGATACACTAAAAATAAAATGGTAGTTTGGGAGTAGTATTAAGGTAGTGAGAAAGATAAGAAATAATTAAAGTGTTACTTTTTTAGATATTTGAAAGAGCTTTTGGACTCACAGAGGTTTTAGTTCATATCAATTGTGAAAAACTTATGATATTGAAGGGAAAAATAGTAATGAAAAGTAAAAATTTTATTATGTATGTGAATAAGTTTATTTTTCTCATAAATAACATCCTGTTTTGTTACCTGGTTCACAAATCTTATTCAAAAAAAAAAAAAAATGGCCAAACCACTTGTTAGAATTTAATTAAGATCAAGTGAAGCACATAATTGTACCATAATAGCATACACCAACATTTTGTAGAAGAGAAAAACATAAAAACATAGTCTTTGTAATATTAACATTAGACAAATATATTTGAAAAAGATGTGTTGATTCAGGGAAAGCACTGTTTCAAAATCATTCCTAAAGGAGATGATACTTGATTTGAAAATCAAAGAAGGATCTTTAATTATTCACGAAAGTCATTTTAGAAAAATATCATAAATTTGAAGTTATTTGAATTTTTGAACATCTATTTTTTCATCTACCAATTTCCTTGTCACAAAGATTATTCAAAATTTACTTCAAACTTCATGTTGATTTCTGCTTCCACAAAGTTAGAATAGCCTCTTTACTCTCAGATCCCCGCCTATACAATTAAAAACTCTAGATATAACCAAATGAACAAAAGTAGAAAGAAGAAGCCAACTGTCTATGGAACTCATGACTTGGGGTAACACACAACATTCCAATGAGTTCTCTGGGTTTCTAGACTGCTTCCCATATATCCAGAAAAGAGCCTTCAAACTGGAACGAGCACAGACCATACATAAAACGACCACCACCACCACCACCACCAAGAAAAGTTTACCCAAGCCAAAGGCCTTGAGAAAAGGGTGGCAAAAAAACAGAATATCCTTTGACTAACACCCATCCTTTCCAGCCTAACACCAATAGAACAAATGCACTCCACACTCCAAGGCTTCAGCAGCACTGAGGGAGAAGCTGATCTTCCACAACACCACCCTCTTCCAAGGAAACAATTGGTACTTTCCAGATGTCCCCAGGGTAGTATTAACATGATCCAAAAGTAAGAGGGGCCTTGACTCCCATCGAGCAGCCAATAAAAATTGACATGGCAAGGTTATGTGGGAGCAATCGTCACATAGTATCACAACCACAACGTATTAAGTAAAACTATAAATCGAAAAAAAAGGAGGAGGAGAAGGAGGAGGAGGAAGAAACAATAGAAAATCAAATAGAATAATGGGAGAGATAAACTGGCTCTTCACAAAAGAGAATAGTTAACAACTATTAAAAATATCAGTATCCAATTGACCTACCATCATTAATTGAAAAAAATCTCCCACTAAATGACAATAAAAGTAGACCTTAAATAAATTATAAACTGAATATATTCCAAGTATGAGTCTATTTTTCTTTTTTTTCTTCAGCCTTACTGAGGGATAACTGACAAAATTATATAGGTCTAAGGGTTACAACTAGATAGATAGATATATAGATAGATAGATATAGATATAGATATAGATATAGATATAGATATAGATATATACACATACACATATCTTTACATACATATACATATTATGTATACATACATATACATATTATATATATATATAATATATATATATAAAACATGTATATATATCACACATTAGTGTAGTATTCAGCTTTTAAAAAGTGGATGTTTCTTAATTCTCTTCTATGTTCTGCTTGTGTATTTTTTTTATACCAGCTGCATTAATGTATCCACCTTTATCAAAAACATCTCGGGGCGCCTGGGTGGCTCAGTCAGTTAAACGGTCGACTTCAGCTCAGGTCATGATTTCATGGTCCGTGAGTTTGAGCCCCACGTCAGGCTCTGTGCTGACAGCTCAGAGCCTGGAGCCTCTTTCAGATTCTGTGTCTCCCTCTCTCTGACCCTCCCCTGTTCATGCTCTGTCTCTCCCTGTCTCAAAAATAAATAAAACGTTAAAAAATTTTTTTTAAAAATCTCATGTTTTTAATAGATGTGTAGATCCCCCAAATTCATCCCTTTGCAAGACTGTCTTCTTGAGTATTCTTCACTAATATTGAGTACTGTGTTTTCAAAAGATGCTTTACACCCATGGGTCACTCTGTACCCACTCTAATGTACAGAGAACTTTCGCACCCTCTCGTTTTAGGAGTATCTCTCTATTCAGGATTCTGCCTGGGAATTCTTGTTGCCATGGCCTCTGGCTCCATCTCCTCAACTCAAGGGACCTATCAAGCTTTGCCTGAGTTCCCTCAACCAACATGCCCCAGGCATCATTTCCTAGAAACTCTGTCAAGGCAGTAAACTGGGACAATTATAGGGTTTTATTCAATTGCCTCTCTTCTCAGTAATCAGTTTCCTTTATTACCCGATGTCCAGTGTCTTAACTGCTGTTGTCTCACATATTTTATCCATCTTGGAACTATTTCACACAGTAGTAAATCTAGTTCCTGTTACTTTATCTTAGAAGTAAAAGCCTTATTTATTTTCTTTTTAAAAAGAGTTTATCTTGAAATAATTACAGATGCACAGAAAGTTGCAAAGATAATAAAGAGAGATCCTGCCCCTTCACTCAGTTTCCCCCAAGGCTTACATCTTACATTAATACAATATAAAAACCAGGAAACTGGTGTGTTCACAATTTGTGTGTATTTATCTGTGTAATAATCATCACAATCAAGATAGAGAACAATTCTGTCACTATTCCAGCTCCTTTTTAGTCATACAATACACTTCAACTCCACCACCCTACCCAGTAACAATAACCTGATCTCCATGTTAAGAATTTTGCCATTCTAAGAATGTTATATAAATTATATAGCATATGATCTTTTGATATTTATTTTATTCGCTCGGTATAATGGCTGTAAGATCAATCCAAACTATTGAGTGAATAGCTTGTTCTTTTTTGTTGGCTGAATAGCATTCCATGATCTGAATATATAATTTGTTTAACCATCACCTAATGGGAAACATCCTACTTGTTCCACTGAAATGTCCCTTCATGTCTTTTGCTTATTTTCTAACTGGATTGTTGGATTTTTACTATTCTTTATATATTATAGGTACATGTTTGTGTTTAATCATGGTTTATAAATATCTCCATGCAGTTTGTAGTCTTTTTATTCTCTTAAAAGTATCTTTGGCAAAAAAAGTTAATTTTGATGGTTTAAGTTATAGTTTTTTTCTTCTCTTATTCATGCATTTCTACCACGTTAAGATATGATCCTCACCAATTCATAAGTCCAGAAAGTTTTCTCCCATATTATCTTCTAAAAGTTTTACAGTTTTATATTTTCATTGAATCTGTTTTAAATTAATTTTTTATTAAGATGTAAGCAGCAGTTGTTTTGTTATTGAACCATTAATATCCAATTGCTCCAATACCATTTGTTGAACAGGTATAATTCCTCCATTGCATTTCTTTTCAACCTTTATCAAAATCAGTTGGCAAATTTGTGTGAGTCTATTCCTGACTTTTCTATTTTTTTTTCAATTAATCTATCTATCCCTCCACCAATACCACTGGGTATGTATTACTGTGAATGCATAGTAGTTTTTAATATTAGGTAGTGTAATTCCTTTTAGTTTATTCTTCTTTTACTGAAAAAAAAAACCACCTCCATAAACATGGAGTTTTTCTCCATTTATTTAGATCTTCTTTGGTTTCTTCTATTAGTGTTATGTGAATTTCAGCATACAGATTCTATGCATATTCTTCTAGATTCTCATCTAAGTATTTCAACCTCTTGATAGGTTGTAAAAAATATTGAAATTTTATAATTTTTTTAGGTTTATTTATTTTTAATAGAAAGAGAGACAGAGCGTGAGCAGGGCAGGGGCAGAGAGAGAAGGAGACACAGAATCCAATGCAGGCTCCAAGCTCTGAGCTGTCAGCACAGAACCGGACATCAGCCCAGAGGTTCAAACTCATGGAACATGAGATAGTGATCTGAGCCGAAGTCAGACGAGCCACCCAGGCACCCCATGAAATTTTATTTTATTTTATTTTATTTTATTTTATTTTATTTTACTTTTTTAAATTTTGTTGATGTTTATTTATTTTTGAAGGAGAAAGAGACAGAGCAAGAGTGGGGGAGGGGCAGAGAGACAGGAAGACACAGAATCCAAAGCAGGCCCCAGGCGCTGAGCTGCCAGCACAGAGTCCCACGAGGGGCTCCAACCCATAAACCACGAGAACATGACTTGAGCTGAATTCAGAGGCTTAACGAACTGAGCCACCCAGGCACTCCCCCCCAACCCCGTGATATTTTAATTTTAAAAAATCATGAGTTAATTGTAAGGATATAAATATAATTGATTTTTATATGTTTATATTGTATCCTGTGGCCTTGCTAAACTCAATAATTCCAGGATTTTTTAAATTATTTAGGATAACTTAAGTAGACCATATCATCTGCACATATGAAAATTATATTTTTTCCTTTCTAATACATATGGCTCTTCTGTTTTTCCTGATTGTGTTGCCTAGAACTTCCAGTATTATTTTGATTAACAGCATGGAGAGTAAGCACTCTTGTCTTATTTTTGACTATCAGGGAAAGCATTCAGTGTTTCAACGTTACATATGTTAGTTGTAGGTATTTGATATTTAGCAAATTGATTTTCCTTTTAATACATTAAAGAACTAAATAACTATATTGATTATTCATGGAATGCAAAGCGCTTAGTGTTTTATTTTTCTAATTTGTTCAGATGCCACATTTTTGCCTCCGATAATGTTAAAAGTTTGATAATGTCAAATTTTTATAAGATTACCAATATTGTATATTATAGCTAATTCTTCTAACATCAGTAATAGAACTTAAATTATTTAATTATAAGATATTGAATCATAAGTAACAAATTATAACAAAGCATAGGTAACAAAGATGATATAGGCTTAGCTATCTTGTACCTTAGCCTATGTAAATGAATTTGTGTGAAATAATTTTGTTTTCTACAGTTTTTATCTCAAGGATTATTTATATTAGTAGAATAATCGATTTTGAATTATGAACTACAATATTGTAAAGTTAGTGTTTTCTCTCTCACCACTTACCAGGAAGACTATTGACCGAAAGAGAGAGAGACAGAGACAGAGAGATTAACCTAATTGCTTTGGCTACCATATAATACTTCTACTCAAAGTAGTAAGACAACCTCAGAGTTGGAGACTTTTAGAGCTTACATTTTAATATAAATATGCTATGTTTGGTGTCTTATGTCACTATTATTGACAGTGTAATACAGTGATATTAATATATGCTAATTTCTAATACACATTGGATTAATTCTTTAAGCTAACTCTTCGTTCCTATAGTACACAATGTGATATGACACCCAGGAGATTACCTTCCCTTCTAGAACTAAAATGTGCATCCTTCATTTGTTTAAAGTCTTGGCAGAAAAAAACCCTCAGTTAATTCCTTCTCTGGATCTTGCTTTAGCTAAAAACAGATCCCTTGTCCAAAGAAGATCACAGATAATAATTCTTCTGTGCAGGGACTAATGGTTGAGTTGGCTTGCCTAAATTCAAGATACTGCTTATTCAGCTCCTGAGCTCCTCATAGTATCTGCTGAATCACTAGTGTGACTACACCTCCATTGAACTTCCTCTGCCCAATCCTGCTTCCTTTATCACCCCACTGGAGTTGACATAAAGAACAATCATAACAAACTTTATACACACAGAGAGAATCTTACCATCACATATGTGAATTATTCTTTACAAAATGAAATCTATCATCTTCTTCCTATGGCAATTAAAACTTATACATGAAAAAACTAACAAAAGGTCAAATATCTCCTAAGACTTAGTTCAGCCATGACCCATATATAAAGACGATAGAAGAGAAATAATGTGAAGTATCAAGAAATGAGAGGGTATCAAGAATCAAGTATCAAAGTATCAAGAAAAAATATAGTATTATTTTGTCACAGGCAAATATATTTCATTAACCTCAAATGATGTGTTAATTTTTTTTTCAGAAGCGTAGGTAACTTAAATTTATTAATTTGTTTGTTTGTTGAGAGAGAGAGAGAGAGAGATAGTGCAGGCAAGCAGGGGGGAGGCAGAGTAAGAGGGAGAGAGAGAATCCAAAGTAGGTTCTGTGCTGACAGCTCAGAGTAGGGCTCCATTGCATAAACCATGAGATCATGACCTGAGCCAAAATCAAGAATCAGTCACTTAACTGACTCAGCCACCCAGGTGCCCCCTATGTGTTAATTTTTAAAATTCATTAGCAATTCCTATTCTGAACCATGTAGTGTGTTATCTACATAATGGCCACCAATAATTGCTCCCATACCTGTGTACTTGTGCTGCTTGCCCTATCAAGAACAAAAATTCACTCCTGTTGAATCTGAGCTATCCTAGAGACTTCTTTTGATCAACAGAATGTGTGAAAATGACAATGTGTGACTTCAGTTCTTAGGTGTTAAAATGGTTGAAGTTTCCCGTCTTACATGAGAAGTGAGCTGTAATGTAAAGAATTCTAATTACCTACTGGAGAGCAAGACCACTTGTAGAGACCACAGGTTGAAAGACGGTTTAGGTAAAGACAAAAGCACAAACTATTCCAGCCATCCAGCAATCTAGGTGAGATGTCAGATGTGTGAGTGAAGGCACATGTCCTCCAGGACCAAATGAGCTGGCCTAGTCAACATCATAACATCAGAGGGAGCATAAACCACCCATCTCTGATAAGCCAGACCTAAGTGAAAATTCATGAAGAAACAAATCACTATTGTTCTGAACCAGTGAGTTTGGGGTAGTTTTTTATGCATCATTAGGTAATTGAAACACCCACATGATCACATGAAAATTGTCTTGAATGTCCCAGCTTAATAATTAACTGAATAACTTTTACATTAAATGCAATCCTATAAACATAATTAATGGGTTTTCTTAACAAATACAAGAATTTATTTCAGGGAAGGAAAAATTCATAGTTAATCTATCTAGTTAACATATATTTTCCCCTTAAAATAAACTATAGGGGAAGGGCATATATCCCATTTATAAAAGTTACAGGTTATAACTGAAAAACATTACTTTTCCATCAATAATATCCATAAAGAATATATGAAGAACATATATTTCCTGTTTTACACATGGTAACAGATATTTTTATTATTTTTCATTATAAGTGAAAAACTTCATAAGGTCCTGACATACTCTATAAAAACCTATTTTACTTTTTAACTCTGTTAACTTATGAAAGCGACCCTAAGAAGAGAGAAGGGAGTCTCTATCACAAATCAGGATAAAGTTAGGGGTGCCTGGGTGGCTCAGTAAATTAAGAGTCTGACTTTTGGTTTCCGAGGTCAGGTCATGATCTCATGATTCATGGATTGAGCCCTGCTGTCAGCACAGAGCCTGCTTGGGATTCTCTCTCCCTCTCTCTCTGCCCCTCCTCTCAATAAATAAATAAATAAACAAGCAAATAAACAAACTTTTTTAAAAAGCTGGATAAAGTTGAAAAAAGTAAGAGCAAATACAATAATTAGGAGAGAAATAGTGCTTGCTTGGGAGAATATCACTAACCTTAGTCAATCTGCTTTTGATCCTATTTTGAAACCTCAAATTCATCTTCTCAGTCCCTCCCTCCCTCCCTATTCTGCCTCACCTCACTATTCCTAGTTGATAGTTTCCACCTAACATTATTTTTTACATCAGAGTGGATACATTAAGCCAAATTCTACTAGATTACAGCCAAAATTACAGACTCCTGGAGTATCATTAATAGAAGCACATGCAGACAAACAGATGAGTTTCAGAAAATAATGCCATAAGGCTGGTTGGCTGTGGGTCATATTCAACTTTAGCTAGTTGCTACCTATCTTCAAGTCTTTGAATTTAAGAGTTATGCATGGAGGGAAACATATCTTAGGCTAAAAAAAAAAGTTAATTTTAAAGAATATGAGAATCCTGCAACTAGGATTTATTTCTGTTCTCTTTTTAATATCTTTTCTTCCTCATATTTTCCTAATTCCTCACCATCTGCTATGACCTTTTTCCCTCATCAACTACAGGGATCTTGGCATCAATGACACAGCATATTTTTCCTATATTTCTTTTGTTCCCTTTTTCTGCTTTGTTCTTTCCCAACCTTTCAATTTATTTATGTAGAACAATCATATTAACTGAACTACTGAAAACACTTTGAAATTTAAGAGGGTAGCATAAAAGATTTTAAATGGTCGTCATAATCAGCAACTGCTTATTTTTTCCACCAATTTAAAATCTTAAAAATAAATCATTTTGAAGGGACGCCTTTGTGGCTCAGTCAGTTAAGCATCCAACTTCAGTTCAGGTCATGATTTCACGGTTTATGGGTTTGAGCCTCACATTGGGCTCTGTGCTAAAAGCTCAGAGCCTAGAGCCTGCTTTGGATACTGTGTCTCCCTCTCTTCTGCCCCTCCCCTGCTCATGCTCTCTCTCTCTCTCTCTCTCTCTCTCTCGCTCTCAAAAATAAATAAACATTAAATTTTTTTTAATAAATCATCTTGTGAACAAAAATATTACCCTTCAAACTTATATTCTTTTAGCATCTTTATGTTACTAGGAGTTGTTATATTGAACATAAGGCTCATGTTTTAAAAAGAAGGTAAATAATATTATATTACATCATATTCATTTAGGAAGGATTTTGCATTCTTTTAGTGGGATGGGAAAGGCAGGCATGATGAATGTCCCTAAATATAACTGAAGCCTAAGATAAAAGTATAAAGAAAAATAGCTATTTGATCAAGCAATGAAATGTAAAAAGAACAAAAAAAGATTGTCACTTGTACTGGCCCCAAATATATCTTTTATAGGTTACACAGTCACTGAATGTTTACTGTATATTTTCCCTCAGGAAACCCCCATGGCATTTTTAATATCTGTTGTATCTTTTTTGTTCTGTTAAGAGTATCCAAAAGACTGTATCCATTAGGATCTGGCATATTTTCTAACTTTTCTAAAAATGCAAAGAGGAAGGTAAATGTAGTTTTCTCTCCAACTTATCCCACTTTACTTTTTAGACATACACATTTAGTTTAAAATGTTTACAAGAGATTAAGACAATGTCAAGACATTCTCAATATTTTTATCATGATGCACTCTATTCTAAACATGTAGTTTGGCAAAATAACTCAAATGTTAACATTGTTTATACTCTCAATAAGTGAGAATTTTTTTATGATGGGAGCTATATTCTGCACATATTTTATCTGGTAAATTCATATAAGAATCCAACAAAGTAAATTTATTATCCCCGTTTTGGAAATGTGGAGTATGTAGTTCAAATGGTTAGATAACATACCCGGGACCAACAACTAGTTAGTATTAAAGCCCAAACTTTGTCTAGTGGGGGAAAACAAAACCAAAACAAAACAAAACAAAACAACAAAAAACCCTCTAATTGGGAAACATTTTGCTTAGTGTCTTTCATCTCACATTTGATCTTCTGACTTCTAAGAAAGTATTATGTTCACGCTTCAATCTAGATATTTTGAAGCTAATTGTAGCTGTTACCCTGAAACTAATGCTGGGGTGGTCTGAAAAAAATCATATGAAACATTTTTAAGCAGTAAAAATTTCTCTTAAGCTGCCCATCTAAAAATAGGACAAGAGGGGCGCCTGGGTGGCTCAGTCTGTTAAGCGTCCGACTTCAGCTCAGGTCACGATCTTGCGATCTCGCGGTCCGTGAGTTCAAGCCCCGCGTCAGGCTCTAGGCTGATGGCTCGGAGCCTGGAGCCTGCTTCCGATTCTGTGTCTCCCTCTCTCTCTGCCCCTCCCCTGTTCATGCTCTCTCTCTGTCTCAAAAATAAATTAAAAAAAACGTTAAAAAAAAAATAGGACAAGAATGTGCTGATGATAATCATTTAGATCATATCCTTGTTCTTGGTTTCTTTATCTTCTATGTCTCTGGGTGGGTCCTTCAAACCATCAGTTGATGACTGACCGTCCATTCAAGTTTGAGAGGCAGGCGCCAAATTGCTATTTGGCAAGAGTATGTGTGTGTGTGTCGCACGTATGCCAGTGTGTGATCACTGACTTGCAGAATTCATGTTGCAGTAAAAGATCATAAAGGGGAGCCGGTGTGTCTCAGTAAGTTAAGTGACTCTTGATTTCGGCTCAGGTCTTTTTTTCTTTTTAATTTCTAAGGCTTTTATTTATTTTTGAGAGACAGAGTATGAGAGGGGAAGGGGCAGAGAGAGGGAGACAGAATCTGAGCAGGCTCTGGGCTCTGAGCTGTCACCACAAAGCCCAACGCAGGGCTAGAACTCACGAACCAGGAGATCATGACCTGAGCCGAAGTTGGAAGCTTAACTGACTGAGCCACCAGATGCCCCCCTGGTTCAGGTCTTGATCTCACTGATGGTGCAGAGCCTGCTTGTGTTTCTCTATCTCCCTCTCTCTCTGCCCCTCCCCTGCTCTCTCTCTCTCTCTCCCCCTCTCCCAAAAATAAACATTAAAAAAATAAAAAATAAAAGGATGATAAAACTTCTTGCTTTTGACCTCCCTCTCTTTATCACCCATTCGTTCTCTTGATCTCTATCTCCTTTTGTCTGCCTCTTACATGGGCAGATTACCAGGAGTATGAAGATTCTAATTTGTGAAATGGTGTAAAGAGGATACTTATTCCTTCTGCTTCATAGGCGATTGGTGAGGGTAAATTTGGGGTAGAAAAAAATCAGGGAAGGAATCCTAGACATAATATTTTTAACACTCAATTGTAGTGGCCTCAGAAGGGGTACATTTACAAAACTAAGAATCAAACAAATGACATGTGTACTGTTTCACAAGATTCTAAAAATCCATATTATAGAATGTAATTGCTGCTCCAAAAATAATTTTAAACATTTTTTATATAGCAGAGTATGAGCCTATAAATTGTTACAGATCTTGTAGTATTCACCACTGTATAGACACATTATAGTATCTTTCATTGAAAACAACAGTATATTTAATTTTATACTCTTGTATTCAACATGTTAAATAAATTTAAGCAGCTTTTTATGACATTTCCATAATTACTACCATGTAAAATTATGATAATAATATACCACTCTCCTTTTTCATTGTTGATTTTGTCAGAATTTCAGTGAATGACTCATGGGATTTGTCCCTTGGATTAATTACTAGAAAAGATTATATCAGTTTTAATATATTATGTGTGGCATTTTGCTTTATCAATTAGTAGCTGAGTAATGCATGGCAAATTACTTACCATCTCTGAGAATTTACTTTATCAGTAAAATGAAGATAACAATATCTACTTTATGAGAATCCTTTGAGAATGAACTGAGATAATGTAACATGCTTTGCACTTTGCCTGATACACAAAAAAGGCTTACCAAATATTAGCTATAATTTTTATTACTAAGATTCATATTGATATCTCTATAATATTATGATGACTTTTAGGAACTAGGTTTTTAACACCTGTGCATTTTTTATATGAACTTTATTTTCTATATCTATTTATACTTATTTATATTTATATTACAAACTAAATTTCCCGTTTCATGCCTATATCTATTATTATAACTATTTACATAGTAATATTTAATTATTTCAACAAAATTAGACACTGTGTAAATAGGTGGAATATCAATAAATATCCATTAACTTTGGATATCTACTTTCACTTATATGTTGTTATATATTCAGAATTATAAACACAAAACTTTATTAAAAGAGGCATTTTAGGGTAAGATCAAGAATACATTATATTATAAAACACTCATTCCTTTTCCTTATTACATTATAAAAAATTCTTTTATCTTGGTAATTAGCTCTATTTTGGTAAGTAAATCCATGGGAAAACAGGGTTTTTAACCTATAAAATTTCAATTTAAATTGAGTATGTCAAAATTTAATATATATTAAATAAGAAAATTAAATAAGAATATTAAATAAGAAAATATAGCATATTCCATTTCATTCAAAAAATAATTTGTAAACATAATTAGAGGTCAATTTTAGAACATTCATCAGTAATATATTTAGATGTAATTTAAAGATTAATTTTTACTTTGTTGAGTCTGAAATTTTCAAATCTGTAACTAATGTACTGAGAATTAAAATGCACTACCAATGATATTATTAAAAATATTTAATAAATATTTTAATTAACTTCCAAAACATTTGAAAAATGTTCCTCTATAAGGTAATACATTGTATTAGCTAAATATTATATTTATGTTTTTGACAGTACAGATATTAAACATTTCTTTTAAACAGGCATGAATTAGGTGAATCCTAATTAAACACTGCATAGCTATTGATTCTTACCATGTATATGTTGCAAAAATAGGTGATTTGGAGAAGAAAGGAGTATAAGACGAGGTTCATAGTTTCAGGAGCTTTATAATCTATTTTGTGTTCAAACTTACATATCTAAAAATTGAGGCACCATAAGAGACATTTGAAATGTGAAAAAAATAAAGGTGGTTGGAGTACATAGGTTTGCTGGTTTCTCAAATACTAGATAACAATTTTTAAAAATGAATTTTACATTAAGGCCTGGGTAGAAGCATTTTTATTTAACCCAGGGGAGCCCTATAAGATAATTACATTATTCCCATTTTATAGTTGAAAGAGATAAGTTAGTCTAAAAGTGGTTGAGAAAACACAATGATATAAATCATCCTTGCAGTCTAAATTAAGATCTCATACCCTGAATATTATACTGTACTATGCAAATAAAAATTAAGACTAAAAGCAGCAACTCATTTGTTCTTGTTATAATTGTTCATTATAATTCTTTTTTTTTATAAAGGTTAAAGAAGTGACTTGTTATTTTCTCTAACATCTATCACCACAACTCCTAGAAAATTAGATGAAAATTACTCCAGGTAAAAATTATTCTTTGCTTTATCTTCATTTTATTGTCCATTATACAAAATATCTGGAATATAATCAAACACAGATTAAATATACAAATTAAGTCCAATATATTCTCGTTTCTATTTAATTCCAAGAAAACCATGTCTTGCTTGAGCTACAGTGACATCTTGTGGCCCAAAGTGTTTTCTTTAGTTTTTATATGTAAATTGTTGCTGCTTTTGCTTCTCTTCAGTTCCAGGATTTAAAGGAGGCAGCTTTCATTAGCATAGATTCTGAATGATCACTAAACATTATATAAGAAAATATTAAATAGGGAAAAAAAAGAAAATTCAACAGTAAGCATGTCCTAGGACCACTGCTGACCTAATTTTTCTCAGAAGAGTTTGGATTACTTAAAGCGTATTTCTAAATATTGAAAAAATTATGTGGAAAAGTTGATGTCAACTTCATTCTAAATATAATGTCATGTAGTCCCAATGATTTTGTCCTCTTCCATGTAATTAAAAAAGAATCAACTAATTAATCAAAATTATTTTTTAAATGTTTGAATTTGATCTCAATATCTACATTAAAAAATATCTTCTATGGTGTATACATTATCTTTGCAATTTAGAAGCTTCAGTTTGTTTCCTTGGGTGCATACTGATAAACATATTGAAGTCATATTTTCTCAAGCCTCTCTTTTCTTCAATTCTTTCAATATTTGCCAGATGGCTTCTGATTATTTTTAGAGTTCCCCAGGGTTCCATATTGAATGCACTGCATCACATCTTCAGATTTTTAACAGAAAGCTCAAAAGCTCCTACTGCACATCTTATGGAAATATAATCATGAATTGAACAATATTTTTTGACCTGAATGCACAGATGACTGTAGTTTGTAAAACTAATTTGTTAAGAAATAAAATGCTGGTGATATATATAGTACCTGATATTCAAGTTTAATCTAATGTAATATTCAAGTAATTTTAGGTATAATAAAATAAAGAATAATCTAGTAATGTGCATTTAAACCTATTTCTGCTATATAGTCATTTCAGTGTTAGAAATAATTGATTCATGGGGCACCTGGATGGCTCAGTCAGTTAATCATCCGACTTCCACTCAGGTCATGATCTCACAGCTCTTGAGTTTGAGCCCCATGTCATACATTGCAAAAACAAAACATTAAATAATGATGATAATAATAATAATAATAATAATAGTCATATTGCTGTTTTTTACTATACTGTTATTATTCTTTAGTTCAAGATTTCGTTAATTTAGGATATAAAATGAGTACCTGTTTTAATAACTAACTTGATAGAAATGAAGGTGGTCAGTTTTACATTTATGGACTCTCACTGCAAAGATAAATATGGAAACACCAAGATTCTTATAAATGAACACTGCACAAGAAGAGTCACTATTTGGTTGGTTACTGATAATTTTGGTACCTCTGATAACTGAAGAAGGGCTTTTACCTTAGGATTTTCTAGATAATGTATAAGTATTAACAAAAATAACTGTCCTTGTTCCATGGGATGTTATTAATTTTTTAAATTTCTTTGTTTTGAGAGAGAGTATGTGAGCAGGAAGGGGCAAAGAGACACATGGAGACACAGAATCCGAAGCAGGCCCTGCACATTGCAGAGCCTAATATGGGGCTTGAACCCACAAACCGTGAGGTGATGACCTGAGCCAAAATCAAGAGTTGGATACTTAACTGACTAAGCCACCCAGGGGCCCCAGGATGTTATGAATTTTAACATAAATCTAGGTTAAATTATAAATGTCAAGCAGATATAATATTGTTCTGAATGTATCTATTCATTTCTCTTTGCTAGAATATTGGTAAAATCTGCATGCATGTTGGCTAAGGTTTAGATAAGAAGCTAGCATTCTTTATTTTTTTGTCCCTAAACATTTTTATTAATGTTTTTTTTTTTTAATTTTTTTTTCAACGTTTTTTTTTTTTAATTTATTTTTGGGACAGAGAGAGACAGAGCATGAACGGGGGAGGGGCAGAGAGAGAGGGAGACACAGAATCGGAAACAGGCTCCAGGCTCCGAGCCATCAGCCCAGAGCCTGACGCGGGGCTCGAACTCATGGACCGCAAGATCGTGACCTGGCTGAAGTCGGACGCTTAACCGACTGCGCCACCCAGGCGCCCCAACATTTTTATTAATGTTTTTAGTGCTGCCTACATTCATTTTGTGAATCAAGAGTTGTTCTTTATACGACTTCTGAAAAAAATCTACAACCATTTTTAAAATAATTTTTACAACATATTTGAAGATGCATTTTAAACAAATCTTATAAATCCCTTCTGATAATGTGAAGAGAAATAGAAAAATCAAAGTTACGTGTTTATTAGTAAATGGTTTATTTGAGGACTATTTTCATATAGTAAAACCATTTTGAGAGAAATAATATTTTATGGTCCCCATGCTTTGAAAAGCTTTAGAAATATTATACTTTTTTATTTAAAGATCTACATATATTATTAAAATCCTCTTTTAATAGATGAGGAAACTGAAGTTAAGAGATGTTACCTTGCTTAAAGTCACAAAGACTACATTTTTAAAGACAGGATTCATTCAACATGTTCCACCACAGAAGCTCATATTCTTCATTATATATTGGTCACCTTCCTCTCATCATAAAGCCTCTTGAATATATTTAAATTTATAAAGTTAATTAAAAAATTTTTTTAATGTTTATTTATTTTTGACAGAAAGAGAGAGACAGAGCATGAGCGGGGCAGAGGCAGAGAGAGGGAGACACAGAATCTGAAACAGGCTCCAGGCTCTGAGCTGTCAGCACAGAGCCCGACGCGGGGCTCCATCTCACGAACCTCGAGATCATGACCTGAGCCCAAGTCAGATGCTTAGCCAACTGAGCCACCCAGGTGCCCCAAAATTGATAAAGTTAATTAAGGGAAATTCAGGTATGCCAATTATCATACAGGTAATAATACCCTCACTTAAACAGGCTTTGGTGTGAACATTCACCTATTTAGCCTTTTAAGATCTCCTTTCTGATGTCTCTGATGTGGCTAGATACTGAAGAATATTACTTAATGTCGTATATTGGACATAGATGTGTGCATTTATTAAGAGGCTTTAAGGATATCTTTATTTCATAAAAGTAATTTCCAATTACATGAATGCCATATAAGTCATTATCTTAATCTTTTTTGCAAATATTCTGTTTACATATATATTTGATTTATCCTGTACCTCATAAGAAGCTTTCCACTTTCTCCTGTTACATAGAGTTGCTTTTATTCGATTCTACTCAAGTATACAGTCAATTTTTGTGTATATAATAACATTATAACTTAAAATTTAGATTAATTACAGAACAAAATGACTGCATTTTTTTTCTCCTCTTTATCCCTATCCTTTGAAATATGGGATGGCAAGCAACTCTCTTCTTAGGGAATATATGCATACACATATCTGTGTGTGTGTGTGTTTGTGTGTGTGTGTGAGAGAGAGAGAGAGAGAGAGAGAGAGAGAGAGAGATAGGAGGAGGAGGGAAGGAGGGGGAGAGAATGGTGATAAGAAGAAAATAATAAGACAAATGTGAAAATACATTAAAAATTAGTGAATCTGGCTACATGTAATATTTACACTCATGGAAAAAAAGTCAAACATATCAATGAAAAGATTTTGCTTTTAAACTTCATGGAAATTATATCTTCGAAAATACATCTGGAATTTTTAAGAACATATTTAGATATTAGTATTTAACTTATATTCTTATGGTGATGCTCATGATCACAGATGTGAGAAGTAAATATTATAATGGAAAAAGAAATGATTTTATGGTAAAAAATAAATAAATGCTTAAATCCAGTATGTTTTTTACAAATACATTTCCTCTTGTAATCAAAAAAGAATCACCTATGTAACAGAATGTGTAATAGTTTGTATGCAAATAAGAAAGCACTATTGAGCTGATGAAAACATCTGTTAATTGATTTTATGGTCCAGTACACACAGCTCTAAGTGCCATGATAATTTGGGGCAAAGACTTGTTTTTTCTTGTAGCATCTGGGTATTTCAGGCAAAAGTGATAAGTAGTGTTCTGTCTGAATAATTTAGGAATTGGCATCAGTACAAACCTGGCTAGTACTGAATTTTAGAGATTTAGAAATAAAATGGTTGGGTCGCTAGGTGGCTCAGTCAGTTGAGCATCCTCCTCTTGATTTCAGCTCAGGTCATGGTCCCAGGGTCATGGGATGGAGCCCCATGTCTGGCTCTGCACTGATCGTAGAGCTTGCTTAAGATTCTCTCTCTTTCTCTTTCTCTCTCTCTCTCTCTCTCCCTCTGCCTTTTCCCCATCCCCTCTCACTCTCTTTCTCTCTCTCAGGGAAAAAAAAAAACCTGCCACATTTAGGTTTATGATTTCAAATTCATTAATTCTGACATATTTTGAAAATGAAAGACACTTGTTTGTACCTGTTTATATTCTAAAGCATATTAGTATAAAGCATATTTCCCTTTCTGTATTGTATGCTATAATATACTGGAAATAGCACTGCATTAACCTAAAAGGACTCTGGTTTTACTTTGCCTCCAGTGTTACTTATTTGGATCTTTAAGTCTTTTTATATATGATCACATAAGGTGATGTCAGTGAAATAATTTTTTTAAAAAAGTTAGCGCTCAATTTATATGGGTTAAACCAAAAGAAGTACAAGAGGAAAAAAAATACTGTAACTTGACTTAGATACAAAACTAACTTGAATCCAAACACCAAATGTGGATATATTTTGTTAGAACATTGTGGGTGTTTAGGCAGAGGAGGATGTAAAAACAAATTGTTATTTTTTATTATAAAAATATTGTAAGATCTAAGAAAAAACATACATGAGAACATAAGAAGAAATAAACAAGAGGTAATAATATATATACATATAGGGGCGCCTGGGTGGCTCAGTCGGTTAAGGGTCCGACTTCAGCTCAGGTCACCATCTCGCGGTCTGTGAGTTTGAGCCCCGCGTCAGGCTCTGGGCTGGTGGCTCAGAGCCTGGAGCCTACTTCCAATTCTGTGTCTCCCTCTCTCTCTGCCCCTCCCCCATTCATGCTCTGTCTCTGTCTCAAAAATAAATAAACATTAAAAATAATAATAATAATAATATTATATATATATATAGAGAGAGAGAGGGAAATTAAAAAGAAACACTATTTTCTAAATTTGAAAATCTTGATAAATGAATGGATGAATTTCTAGAAAAAAATTAGACTTATCCAAAATTTTGTGAATAAAATAAATTTAACAAGGTAATAATTGTGAACAAAATGAAATAATATATGAAAGAATTATATAAAAATTTCCAAACTCAGATTATTTTTAGTGTAAATGATTTCAACATTCCTAAATACATTATCATAACTTCCTTATACAATTTATTCTGGAGAGTAAAACGCATTGTATTGAATAAATCTAGCAAAATATCTTTGTTTTGTTTTGTTTTTTTTAGGATCCACATATAAATGAAATCATGTGATACCTATCTCTGACTTATTTCATTTAGCATACATAATACTCTCTAGGTCTGTCCATGTTGTTGCAAATGGCAACATTCATCATTTTTTTATGTCTGAGTAATATTTCATTGTTTGTGTATGTGTGTGTAACATATTCTTTATCATATATGTACATATCATATATGTACTGTGTATTCTTTATTCATTCATCTTGGGTTACTTCCCTATTTGGCTATTATAAATAATGTTGCAATAAACACAAGGGTGCATTTATTTTTTTGAATTAGTGTTTTCATTTTCTTTGGGAAAATACCCAGAAATGGAATTACTGGGTCATATGGTATTTCTATTTTTAATTTTTTGAGGAACCTTCACACTGTTTACCATAGTGGCTTCCCCACTTTACATTCTCACCAACAGTGCATGAGGTGTCCCTTTTTCCCACATCTTAACTAAGAATGATTTCTTGTTTTTCTGAGAGTAGCCATTCTGACTTGTGTGAAGTGATCTCACTATGGTTTTGATTTGTTTTCCTGACATTTGGTAATGTTGAACATCTTAAGTCTGCTGGACACTTGTACATCTTTGGAAAAAAATGTCTCGTCAGGTCTCTACCCATGTTTTAATTGAATCGTTATTTTTTTGCTGTTGAATTATATAAGTTCTTTTTATATTTTAAATTTTAACCCCTTATCAGATCTATCAATTAAAATATCCTCTCCCATTCAGTGGGTGATGGGCATTGAGGAAGGCACCTGTTGGGATGAGCACTGGGTGTTGTATGGAAACCAATTTGACAATAAATTTCATATCAAAAATTTTTTTCCTTAAGAATATAAATATAAAACCTAAACATTTAAAAAATAAATCAATAAAAAAAAATATCTTCTCCCATTCAGTAGGTTGGCTTTTTGTTTTGTTTTGTTTTGTTTTTGTTTTTGTTGTTTTTTTTTTTTTTTGGTTTATTTTGTTGTGCAAAAGCTTTTTATTTTGGTGTAGTTTAAATACAGAGAACAAACTGGTGGCTGTCTGAGGGGATGTGGGGGGGGGGGTAAAATAGGTATAGGAAATTATGGGTACAAACTTCCAGTTATAATGTAAATAAGTCACAGAGATGAAATATACAGGATAGGAAATATAACCAACATTATAATAACCTCATATGGTAATAAATGGTGACTATACTTACTGTGGTGAGCATTAACTGTATAGAATTGTCAAATCACTATGCTATACACCTGAAACGAATATACTATTGAGTATCAATTATACCTTAAAAAATTCTATCAAATTCTTGATTTTTGTTTTGATTAAATTACTTTAAAAAATTGAAAACCTTTCTTGTAAGCCTCATATGAATGGCTATTGATACAATATTGACAGACAAAATACCAGCTATTTAGTTGAATGTTATATAATGTGATTAATCCACTAAATCAAAAGTTATATAAATAATGCAAAATAGACTATTGCTAAGAAGGAGATGAAATCAGTAATCAAAACACAAATCCCAACAAACAAAGAATTCTACCAAATATTCAAAGAAGAATTGTTATTAACTCAAACTCTTCCAAAAAATAAAGAGAACACTTCCAAACTCATTTTTCAAGGCCAGCTTTACCCTGAACCAAAACCAGACAAGGACACCACAAGAAAAGAAAATTACAGGCCAATATCTCTGAACATCATCAACAAAATGTTAGCAAACCTAATCAACAATACATTACAAGGATCATTACCACAATCAAATGGATTTATTCCAGAGATGTAAGGATGGTTCAACATCTGTAAACCAATCAACATGTACACCATATTAACCAAATAAAGGATAACAATCGTATGATCATCTCTAGAGACGTAGATAAAACACTTGACAATATTTAACATCCACTTAAATAAAAACTCTCAACAAAATGGGCAGAAAGGGAATGTACCTCAACATTTTAAAGGCCATATGTCACTGTAAAGAGTTATTTAGTAGTAGAGGAACAAAGGAAATTTTAAGGAAAGAAGGCTGGAAAGATATTCATTAAAATATAACACCCACTTCTTATTAAGGTACATCGTGGGTCATAATATATACATTTTAATAATAGAGGGATTTAAATAAGGAATTTAAGAATGCTTCACTCAATATGATAAAAAATATCTCAAAACAATTCACAGATAATTTTATGTCTTATAATATGTATTTTCATTTAAAAATTAAGGAAATTGTTTATCTTACTATAATCACTAAATAATTTTTAGAAAATTCTAGTCAATAAAGTGGAAAAGAAAGTATCAATATTTGAAATTTTGTAGGAAGTCAGACTTATAAACACAGGAATAAAACAAAATCATTAGCAATATAAACATTTACAAGATAAAAGTCTAAGGGATAATAAACATTTAAGCAATAGCTTATTTAAAAATATAAGATGAAATAATCTCATGGAAAATGAGGCAAAAAAAAAAAAAAAATACCAAACTATTTAAAAATGTGTCTGCTAGGGGTGCCTGGGTGGCTCAGTCAGTTAAGCATCCACTTTGGGCTTAGGTCATAATCTCAAAGTTTCATGAGTTGGAGCCCCTAATTGGGCTCTGCACTGACAGTGCAGAGCCAGCTTGGGATTCTCTCTCTGTCTCTCTCTCTCTGCCCCTCCCCTACTCACACTGTCTCTCTCAAAATAAATAAATACACTTAAAAAAATGTTTAATGTGTCTGCTATATGAAGAACACAAAGCAATTTACCAAAATATTTAAACAAAGAGTTGAGAAAATATTTGCAAACCAAAGGAAGGATGCATTATGGTCCTAAGACACTTAAAAAGATATTAACTACCCAAGATTATTGTATGTATATATAAAGTATTTCAGGAATCCTTTAAGTAATTTTTGTAATAAAGTACAGGAAGGGAGAAAAAAGAAATAGGGTATTATGTGTGCAGCAATGTGCACCCCAATTCAAGGAACAAGGTGGAAAATCCATGTGAAAGCGCATTTTTTTGGCAGATATCTTGAATGGAAACAAGCACATTCTTCTTAATTTAATCCTCTTCATCTCACCTACCTCAAAATCAAATTGTGGTGAGCATCTGAAAATAGAAGAAGCCTAGGAATATTCAGCAAATAAAGGAAAGGGAATGGCAAAGGGTAGAGGGAGAGGGAGAAGAGGGAAATTAAAACTGGAGAAATTTAGTGAAACGGATTGTTTTCATTAATTTCAAATGACACTAAGAGCAAAGACAAGAGTGAGTAAGGAGTTAAGGAATCAGGAAATTGATGGGGCGCCTGGGTGTCTCAGTCGGTTAAGCGGCCGACTTCGGCTCAGGTTATGATCTTGCAGTTTGTGAGTTTGAGCCCTGTGTTGGGCTCTGTACTGACAGCTCGGAGCCTGGAGCCTGTTTCGGATTCTGTGTCTCCCTCTCTCTGACCCTTCCCCATTCATGCTCTGTCTCTCTCTGTCTCAAAAATAAATAAACATTAAAAAAAAATTAAAAAATAAAAAGAATCAGGAAATTGCAAGAAAAAAAATAGTTCTATGAAATTCCTCAATAAAAGACTGTCAGCCTGAGAAAAGTTACCAATTTCTTCCTGAAGTTCTAAAAAGGAAATGGAGAAAACTTTGTAAATGTAAAAGGAAATAAACACAGAAAATTAAGATGAGTTGAGAATTGTCAATGCAATGGAAATTGGTAGAATGAAAATAATGGGGGGAAAAGTAAATAAAAATAAACAGAAACTGAAAAATTGCCAAGAGAGCATGTTTGTCCTAGAAAAGAGGAAAACACACGTATTTTCTCAAAAGACTAAATAAAAGGTGAATGCTAAAGAAGTGTAAGAGAGACCAAGTAGAACTTTATCTCACACACATTTATGAATATGTTTTTATGAATATGAATATTGATGGGGCACCTGAGTGGCTCAGTTGGTTAAGCATCTGACTTCAGCTCAGGTCATGATCAGGCTGTACTTGAGTTCAAGCCCCGTGTCGGGCTCTCTGCTGACAGCTCAGAGCCTGGAGCCTGTTTCAGATTTTGTCTCCCTCTCTCTGCCCATTCCCCACTTACACTCTGTCTCTCTCTCTCTCTCAAAAATAAATAAACATTATTTAAAAAAAAAGAATTGTGGAATTGAGTGGTTGCTGAAAGTACATCTTTGTGATAAAGAAAATGATAGGTTCAACTAAGCCAAAATCTAAATTAAATGTGTTAGTCAGAAGACCTCCGTCTTATGCTCCCATAAGCTAGACTGTGAAGACCAGTTCTAGGGTTTGAATGTAAAAAGAGAATTTTTGGAAGGCTAAATTCACAATTCATATCTTGACAAAAATTCCACACCAGCATTAGAGCTCTAATAGGAAAGAAGCATGACCCTGAGTTTTGGGACTTTGGATATCTTGGTTGATGTGTTTGAGAATATTAAACCAAGATTTTGTTAAATTCTTTTAGCCTGCAGAAATGATTCTCTCACAGTCTGGAGAATAGCAACAATCCTCCCATTTCCAACTTTTGCCTTAAGTTATTATAAAGGCATTAAAGAAGCCAGATTCATTGTAAGAAAATATTTCCCTTCTTTGAGATGTGCATTGTTCTTAGCTCTTAGCCATTCTCCAATAAATAAGGTCAAACACCAATATGAATCAACTGGTGAAATCCTGGGTCTGGTAAAATAAAAAAGAGATTATTCATTAATATGTCCCTTATAATATATTTCTGGAAACTGGTAGAGTATGACTGGGAATAGACCTTAGTCAATAGACCAGAGAGGGGGAATGGGTAGGATCCTCTAAGGCTGAGTAAAAGAGTTGTTGGTAGGACACTTTTCCATTATTCAAGTATTTAACAATCTAGTATGGACATGCAAAGTAGCTATAAAATTGCTTTAGAGAGGACTCTCCAGAGAGTGAAAAAAATGAAGGACAATTATAAATTAAGTGAAGATGACAACTATTTTCTTAGTGTTGAGCTAAGGATCAAAAATCTTACAAGTAGAAATGGTAACATGGACCTATTAAATAAGACCCAATAACCCAAAAGATGGAGGGCATGGAAGATTCATTTACTAAGGAAACAAGAGAAAGGCTATTGGTTTGGTATGGAGGAGAATAGTCATCACTGAGAATCTGACTCAGTATTGTCAACTGCTGTTTGGGATTTATAGTAAGAAATACTGTGAACAATTTTTCCTAATACCAGTGTGGGTAATAGGTCTCAGGTTTCATTATCTAATTTATCAAAAACAAGGCAATGAAATTTCTATATAACCTGCAGTATCCTAATGGCAAGTAGAGGAGCATGATCTACAGGGTTATATTAATACAGCTAATCATGGTCTTTTTGGTACAAGATAGTGGGTCAGTTCAAAAGACTACTGCTTTTTTTTTACATAATAAACAAATCAAGTGTGGAATAGCATAAGGGTCCTATCAGCTGCCCCAAAGGAAAGTAAAAATCTTTCACCCACCTTTGATCCTTAGCCAGTTCTGAGACACAAAACACATAAATAAAGAAAAGGTCATTTCCCTCTGGAGAAGTATGTAATGTCAGAACAAGTGTAGCAACTGCCTTTTCCAGAGGGTGATTTGCCCACTTTATGTTGGAAAAATGGGAATTCTAAGATTTTTTTTACAACTATTAAATAAAGTATCTGAGCTAACACTGGACCTTGTATTAGAGTGCAGCATAGAGAAGAAATAGGAGTCCTGGCCCTGGATGTCTATAGTGGATCAAATAGGTACAAACACACCCAGTGTTCATTCTTTTCTTAAAAGCATAAATTGAGTTGGAAATACTTAGGTGTGACTGAAGTCTTGTATTGGTTTTTTATCTTCTGGAGTAAGAAACTATCATGGTAGCAAAGGCAAAGTGGAAGAGCCTAAAGCAGCCCACTTGCAACAGCACATACACGAAAATAATCAACAAACTACACTACATTGTAGGATTTATTCCATTCACCAATGGAATAAATCAACATAACCTATGGTAAGGTTTTTGGTGTGATACTACTGATCCAATCAAATCACCATATAGTCTTCAGGAAGGAAGATCAAAAACAGTGAGTATTCTCCTGAGATGAACAAATTTATTTATTTATTCTGGTTACTGTCATAGTGGTTTATCTGTGATAGAATTGCTGTTAACAAGTCCAAAAGGACAACTTAAGAAGGTGACCTATATTCCCTTATCACTCTGTCAGCAGATGCCCTCCCTCAGAATGCACTGATGGATGTGTCCTTATGACCAGTTGATGGGGGGGGGGGGGGGGGGCATGGAGAATCCTGTACTTTCCTCATAAGTAAATTTTGTATGTTGGTACGAACAAAAACTTTATTGTTTTATTCTTGTTTTTTTTTTAAATTTATCTATTTATTTTGAGTGAGAGAGGGAGAGAAAGTGCACAGAGAGAATAAGAATCCCAAGCAGGATCTACACTGTCAGTGCAGAGCCCAATGTAGAGCTTGAACCCATGAACCATGAGATCATGACCTGAGCCAAACCAAGAGTCAGATGCTTAACCCACTGAGCCACCCAGGCACCCTTGATTGTTAATATTCTACAGCTCTATTCAAGGGCAACATTTAAAGACAATGGTTACAAGAAAAAGAAAAAAAAGAAAAAAGAAAAGAGTTATGATTGCAGAAAACTTTAGTGGCCATTTACTTTGTGGAGAGGCCAGTGATCCAAGGGCAGTGATCAATGAGTTTTGCTTAAGGCTTTGCACAAAGTAAGGTTGGAGGCATTTTTAACACTTTTCCTAATGTCTCTTAGTAATTATTGACAGTTTCAAAATTATTTTATAATTTACAAAATTCTCTTGCCTACTTTTTGGACAGTTCTGAGCTATAATTTATGCTCCACATTTCTTCTATGGAATCCAAATAAAACTATCCATTAAAGAATTTTGTCCCATACTACACTCTTATTGGTTCCTTCACCTTTCTTGTCCAGTTTTCTCTAGTCCGAAAGTGTTTTCTCCTGGGAACAGTTCCTTAATGGTTCAGATGTATGGGAATCTTCATTAAGTAATCGTTTCTGAAACTAACTCTAGCTTGAAATATTACCCATTTAGACTGGTAAATAGGACAATAACAAAGTTAAAAACTTCGTTTTATCAAACACTACTGACAGAGTGAAAGGCATCCAACAAAATGGAAGAAGAAAATAATCACAGTACATCTATCTGACAAATGACTTTTGATAGGGAAAAAATACACTGTTTAAATCAACAAGAAGACAGAACATCCTATGAAAATATGCCATAAAATTAGACAGTACAAAGGAGCTCTCAGAATGCCCAATTAAAATAGAAAGAATGCTCAATATATTCAGGGTAATATAAATTAAATTCATAACGAGATGCTCTTGTATTTTCACTACATTTCACTCTAAGTGGAAAATTGTAGAATATACTGAAGTTTTGCAAGAACATGAAAAAACAGAAATTTTATACTCTGCACATAAAATTGGTACACTCATTTGGAAAAGTGGAAATATTTACTAAAGCAATAATAAAAATTCTGAAATTAATGAAAAATAGTAAGTTGGTAAGAAAAAAAATGTTTGACCACACAAATTTATCCCAACAAAGATTGCTCTACTGATTTTGTACTGTGTTAAGTTCAAAGGGAGAATTAAATTACTGATAATAATAGCATATAAGGAAGGAGTTAAAATTTTTTGAATATTCTAAATTATCAGGAAGACATGTGAGTGAAAAATCGATGTTTTAATGTAAATTTAAATGTAAATGGTAAAACTTTCTTATTGTTTATTTAAATTCAAGTTAGTTAACATACAGTGTAGTCTTGGCTTCAGGAGTAGAACCCAGTGTGATTCATCTCTTACCTGACACCAAGTGCTCATCCCAAAAAGGGATGGCCTCCTTAACACCCATCACCCATTTAACCCATTCCCTCACCCTCCGCCCCTCCAGGAATTTTCAGTTTGTTATCTATATTTAAAGAAAAATTATAAAATTTATTAATTAGGGGGAAATAACAAGAAAGTAAAATAAAAATTAACTTTCATTTAGTCTCATTGATAGCAAGAACAAGAAAAAAACTAGATAAAATAAATATATAATGATAGTAAGAGTCCATGTATATCAATAATCACAATATTATAAATGGAATAAATTTATAATTTAAGAGACAGATGGTAAGATGTTTCAAAATATAGTCTAACAGTATATAATATTAAAAGAAACATACATTAGGAAACCAACAAAACAAAAAGGCAATCTAATTGAATGGGAAAAAAATATTTGCAAATAATGTCATCAATAAGGGTCTACTATCTAAAATAAATGAAGAGCTCACACAGCCGAATATCATAAAGACAGACAATCCAATTTAAAAATGGGCAGAGGGCCTGAATTGACATTTTGCCAAAAAAGACATACCAATGGCCAACGACACATGAAAATATGCCCAATATCAGTAATGCAAAACAAAACTACAACTGGATATCACCTCATACCTGTCAGAATGGCTAGTATCAAAAAGACAAAAAATAAGTGTTGGCAAGGATGTGGAGAAAAGTGAATCCCTGTACAGTGCTGGTGGAAATGCAAAATGCTGCAACCCTTATAGAAAACAGTTTGAAAGTTTCTGAAAAGATTAGAAATATAATCAATTATATGATCCAGCAATTAAACTCCTGGGTATTTATCTGAAGAAAGCAAAAACATGAAGTTGAAAAGATATATGCACCCCTATAATTATTGCAGCATTATTTACAATAACCAAGAAATGGAGGCAGGTCAAGTATCTATTGATAGATGAATGAATTAAGAAGATGTGGAATATATGTACAATAAAATATTACTCAGCAATGAAAAATAAAGAAATCTCATTTGTGACAAAATAGTAGACCTAGAGGGTATTATGTTAAGTGAAATAAGTCAGAGAAAGACTAATATTGTATAATTTCACTTAAGTGTGAAATCTAAAAACAAAAGGGCAAAATAAAACAGACACATAGATATAGAAAACAATCTGGTACTTGCCAGAGCAGAGGGGGATGAGGGGATAGGCAAAAAAAGGAAAGGAAATTAAAAGGCAGAAACTTACTATTATAAAAGAAAGGTGACATGGGGTTGCAATGTACAGCATAGCTAATATAGTTAATAACATTGTAACTATTTTCTACAGTGACAACTGGTAAGTGGATTTATCATGGCGATCACTTTATAATGTATATAAATGTTGAATCACCGTATTCTACATCTAAAACTAATATAATATTGTATCTCAACTTCAACAATAAAAAGACAAATGCTAAATATAAGAATAGAGAATACTTGGAAAAACCAACCAAAAGAGAAACCAAGATGCCTATATAAAACCTTTTTAAAAAATATTTTGGATAAATAGATTGAAAGGATCATTTCAAAAAGAATAATTTTAAACTTGTGTGTAATAAATATGACTTATCTCTTGAATTAAATGCCAACAAACACCTAAAGAATTACTCAGATATCGTAGAAAATAAATGATAAAATTCATGTGTTCGTGCAAGAGCCTTTTTCCTAAAGAAGAAATGAGAGAGCACATTCCTAACAGCATGATTTTTATTACATCTCTGTTAATAAGTTAAGTGTGGTATTGATGCATGGAAAGAGCCCGGAAGCAAATTAGCAGTATATGAAAAAATCATGTAACACAGTGCTTTTGAATAACAGTGAGACAAGAATAGTGATTCAATAAATGGTGTATAACAGAAAAATATATAGGCAAGAGTTTAAAATGTTTAGAAAAAAAAAAAAAAACAGAAGCTCTAGACTCATGAAAGATAATGCTCAAGTACAAACAGCAAAAACCACAAATAGGAAATATTGATAAATTAGCTTACTCTTCTATTATACACTACGAGAGAGAAGACATGAGGATCATAGAGTTAAGATGTTTGCCACATATGAAATATATATGTAAATACATAAACATATATAGGTATCAGGACAAACAACATAAGCATACCTATATGCTAACAATTCTAAAACTCAAATGGAAAACACACAAATCAGGCTTAAGCTATGAATAAATAACACAAAAAGAAATTTGGATAAATGATAACTTTAAATATGTGTTAAGCCTCTCTAGTAAGAAGTAAACTGAAAATTAAAACTAAAGTGAGACAATATTTTACACTTATAAAACTGACAAACTTAATGTCTGAAAACATTAAGACACAATTTAGCAAAATGTACTAAAATTTAACATGTGCATAAATACACATATATTAAATACAAAAATCAGTCTTCAATTTACATACCCACCATAATTCTCATAAAGCATAAATGAGGAGATACAATATTATAGTATTAATGGCATTGTTTCAAATTGAAAAAAAAACATTTTTTTTGAACCAAGATGGTGAAGTAGAAAATCCTGCACTCGCTTCTCCCATAGACACACCAAAACTACAACTACACATGGAACAACTCTCTCTGAGAACAACCTAAAGACTAGCAGAACAGCTCAACCACTAATAAAGTCATAAAGAAAAAGCCTCATTGAAACAGGTAGGAGGAGCAAAGAAGCAGTCTGGTCAGGACCCACATCCCCAGTGCTGTGAGCCACAAATGAGAGGGATGGCACAAATGTGAAGGTCCTTCTTGAGCAGTTAGAGGTTTAAGCTCTACCTCAGGCATCCACACCCTGGGGCCCTGCACCAAGACAAGCCCTCATAATGTCTAGTTTTGAAAAATCAGTCTGGTTTAACTCTAGGAAAGCTGGAGGACTAAGGGAAACTGAAACTTTGCTCTTACAGAGTAGATGCATAAACTCACTTTCTCTGAGACCCAGAACAAAGGCAGCAGGCTGAAAAGCACCAGGGCCATATATGGAAACTCACTGACTTATTTTAGGGCTTGTACTAGAGGGGCAGGGATCTAGAGGAACTTTCTCCAGGGCTGGAAGTGCTGGAGAGTGTCATTTTTCTTACTTTCCCTCTACCTATTTTGTCCTGCACTGATGGGCTCCATTTCTGGTACTCTCCACCCACCTTGCTAGCAACTGCTCACCCCCACCCCACTCTGATGTTCCCCTGCAGACCCACCCAGGCCAATCTGCCTATTCTAGCAGATACTCCTCAACAGTGTCTCCTAGCATGCCACACCGGTCAAAACTGGTACACCATCAAAGTGGCCCCTACCCAAGGGGTACCAGCCCCAACTGCCAGTGCACCTATGATAGTCACAGCCAGGTCACACAGCCATTCACACCAGGGCCTGGCCCTGCCCACCAGAACATTCACAGAAGTCACTGCCCAGCCACAAGAGGGAGACAGAGGCAACCAACAGAGTGTATACCCTACAAGACTATGGTAATTAAAACAGTACTGCCACAGAAACAAACACATATATCAATGAAATAGAACTGAAAACCCAAAACTAAATTCATACTTATATGGAATTGGACCACTTTATTATACCATATACAAAATAAATTCAAAATGAATTTAACACCTAAATATGAAATCTGAAACCATAAAACTCTTAAAAGAAAGTATCTTAGCAATATTGTCTTGGATCTGTCTCCTCAAGCAAGAGCAACAAAAGCAAATACATACAATTGGAACTATGTTAAACTATAAAATTTTGCACAACAAAGGTAACTATCAACAAACTGAAAAGACAACCAACTAAGTGGAAGAATATTTGAACATGAAATATATGGGGTTAATATCCAAAATATATGAAGAAGTCACACAACTCAACACCCAAAAGCCAAACAATTCAATTTGAAAAATGGGAAGAGGACCTGAGTTGACATTTTCCCAAGATGAAATAGAGATGGCCAACAGACACATGGAAAGATGCTCAACGTCACTCATCATCAGGGAAATGCAAATCAAAACCACAATAAGATGCCACTTCACACCTGTCAGAATGGCTAGTATCAAAAGACAAGACATTACAAGTGCTGGTGAGGATGTGGAGGAAAGGGATCCCTTGTGCCCTTTCCGTGGGAATGTAAAGTGGTATAGCTCCTATGAAAAACAGTATGGAGGATTCTCAAAAAATTAAAAATAGAGGTGCCATTGGTCCGGCAATTTCACTTTGGGTATTTTTCTGAAGAAAACAAAACACTTATTCAAAAGATACATGCATTCCTATGTTCACTGCAGTATTACTTATAATAGCTAAAATATGAAAGCAACCTGTGTTCAATGATCAATGAATGGATAGATACGGTATATTTATATAAAAAGGAATATTACTCAACTACTAAAAATAAAGACTGCCATTCATAACAACCTCTAGGATGTACCTAGAGAGTATTATGCTAAGTAAAATTTGTCAGATAGAAAAAGACAAATACTGTATGATTTCACTTATATGTGGAATCTAAAAAACAAAACAAATGAACAAACAAGAAAGGAACAGATTTTTAAATACAGAGAACAAACTGGTGGTTGCCAGCAGGGAAAGGGGTGGGGAAATGGGTGAAATACATGAAGGGAATTAAGAGGTACAAACTCAGTTATGAAATCAATAACTCACAGGGATGTTAAGTTACAGCATAGGGAACATGATCAGTAATATTGTAATAAATTTATAGTGATAGATGGTAACTAAACTTATGATGATCATTTTGTAATGTATATAAATATCAAATTGCTGTGTTTTACACTAGAAACTAATATAATATTGTATGTCACCTGTACTTCAATAAAAAATAAAAATGAAAAAGAAATGAGGTAAATTATGAAAAAAAGTCAAATAAATTATACCAAGATAAAATGGAATTATACTATTTATCATTAAAAATAATCAATATTATCACCAAGTCACATGATTTACCTAAATATGATTTTTTTTAAATGTTAAAGGAAAATTCATATGAAGTAACAGTTATAAAGAAATTAGGGGCACCTGGGTGGCTCGGTCAGTTAAGCGTCTGACTTCAGCTCAGGTCACGATCTCACAATCCGTGAGTTTGAGCCCCGCCTCGGGCTCTGTGCTGACAGCTGAGAGCCTGGAACCCGCTTCAGATTCTGTGTCTCCCTCTCTCTGCCCCTCCCCTGCTCATGCTCTGTCTCTCTCTGTCTCAAAAATAAAATAAAAACATTAAAAAAAATTTTTTTAAAGAATTTAGAACATGAAAAATGATAGCATATATTAATAGGAATTATTCAGCCTGGAATAGGAATTATTACTGAGCTTAGGTGGCTCAGTCAGTGACTCTTGATTTCTGCTCAGGTCATAATCTCCCAGTTCATAAATTCAAGCCCCACATTGGGCTCAATTCTGTCAGGGCAGAGATTGCTTGGAATTCTCTCTCTCTCCCTCTCTTCCTGCCCTTCTCACATGCTCTCACAGGTGCTCTCTTTCCCTCTCTCAAAATAAATAATCACTAAAAAAAGAATAATAAAAATAAGAACTATAATTTAAAATATTTTAGGTGAAGTTTAATGTTTACTTATTTATTTTGAGAGAGAGAGAAAGAGAGATCACATGTGTGAGCAGGATAAAGGCAGAGCCAGAGGGCAAGAGAGAATCCCAAACAGGCTACAAGCTCAGCATGGAGTCCAATGAGAGGCCAATCCCACAACCATGAGATCATGACCTGAGCTGAAATCAAGGGTTGGCAGCTCAACTGACTAAGCCACCAAGCACCCCTAGAAATTATTCTTTATGTAGTTAAACAAAAGCATTTAATATGGAGGCAAAGATGGAAAGGTAATACATAAGGATGATATGTGGAGATTTTAACTATAAAAAGTGCCATATTTTTACTTGGGTAGTATATATAACATTAATTACAATATTCTTTAATTTCATGTGTTTGAAATTTTTCATGAGTTCAAAATAAATAACTATAGAGTGATGATAAAAAATTCAAATAATTTAATAGGTATACAATTTATAAACATAGGATTGAAGAGATATTAACCTTTATATTACCACTGAATTAATAGGTATATGTTGCAATTTATGTATCATTTACTTATAGATTATACCTATAAGACAAAAATTTACTCAGATATTTTGTGGGGAAGGGTAAGATAAACTGCTTTAAATATTTATTTTTTTAATTATTTTTATTTTTTTTTCAATATATGAAATTTATTGTCAACTTGGTTTCCATACAACACCCAGTGCTCATCCCAAAATGTTCCCTCCTCAATACCCAACACCTACCCTCCCCTCCCTCCCACCCCCCATCAACCCTCCGTTTTTTCTCAGTTTTTAACAGTCTCTTATGCTTTGGCTCTCTCCCACTCTACCCTCTTTTTTTTTTTTCCTTCCCCTCCCCCATGGGTTTCTGTTAAGTTTCTCAGGATCTACATAAGAGTGAAACCATATGGTATCTGTCTTTCTCTGTATGGCTTATTTCACTTAGCATCACACTCTCCAGTTCCATCCACGTTGCTACAAAAGGCCCATATTTCATTCTTTCTCATTGCCACGTAGTACTCCATTGTGTATATAAACCACAATTTCTTTATCCATTCATCAGTTGATGGATATTTAGGTTCTTTCCATAATTTGGCTATTGTTGAGAGTTTTGCTATAAACATTCGGGTACAAGTGCCCCTATGCATCAGTACTCCTGTATCCCTTGGGTAAATCCCTAGCATTGCTATTGCTGGGTCATAGGGTAGGTCTATTTTTAATTTTCTGAGGAACCTCCACACTGCTTTCCAGAGCGGATGCACCAATTTGCATTCCCATCAACAGTGCAAGAGGGTTCCCATTTCTCCACATCCTCTCCAGCATCTAAAGTCTCCTGATTTGTTCATTTTCGCCACTCTGACTGGCATGAGGTGATATCTGAGTGTGGTTTTGATTTGTATTTCCCTGATGAGGAGCGACGTTGAGCATCTTTTCATGTGCCTGTTGGACATCTGGATATCTTCTTTAGAGAAGTATCTATTCATGTTTTCTGCCCATTTCTTCATGGGTTATTTGTTTTTCGCGTGTGGAGTTTGGTGAGCTCTTTGTAGATTTTGGATACTAGCCCTTTGTCCAATATGTCATTTGCAAATATCTTTTCCCATTCTGTTGGTTGCCTTTTAGTTTTGTTGGTTGTTTCCTTTGCTGTGCAGAAGCTTTTTATCTTCATAAGGTCCCAGTAATTCACTTTTGCTTTTAATTCCCTTGCCTTTGGGGATGTGTCGAGAAAGAGATTGCTACGGCTGAGGTCAGAGAGGTCTTTTCCTCTTTTCTCCTCTAGGGTTTTGATGGTTTCCTGTCTCACATTCAGGTCCTTTATCCATTTTGAGTTTATTTTTGTGAATCGTGTGAGAAAGTGGTCTAGTTTCAACCTTCTGCATGTTGCTGTCCAGTTCTCCCAGCACCATTTGTTAAAGAGACTGTCTTTTTTCCTTTGGATGTTCTTTACTGCTTTGTCAGAGATTAGTTGGCCATACATTTGTGGGTCTAGTTCTGGGGTTTCTATTCTATTCCATTGGTCTATGTGTCTGTTTTTGTGCCAATACCATGCTGTCTTGAGGATTACAACTTTGTAGTAGAGGCTAAAGTCTGGGATTGTGATGCCTCCTGCTTTGGTCTTCTTCTTCAAAATTACTTTGGCTATTCAGGGCCTTTTGTGGTTCCATATGAATTTTAGGATTGCTTGTTCTAGTTTCGAGAAGAATGCTGGTGCAATTTTGATTGGGATTGCATTGAATGTGTAGATAGCTTTGGGTAGTATTGACATTTTGACAATATTTATTCTTCCAATCCATGAGCTCGGAATGTTTTTCCATCTCTTTATATCTTCTTCAATTTCCTTCATAAGCTTTCTATAGTTTTCAGCATACAGATCTTTTACATCTTTAGTTAGATTTATTGCTAGGTATTTTATGCTTCTTGGTGCAATTGTGAATGGGATCAGTTTCTTTATTTGTCTTTCTGTTGCTTCATTGTTAGTGTATAAGAATGCAATTGATTTCTGTACATTGATTTTGTATCCTGCAACTTTGCTGAATTCATGTATCAGTTCTAGCAGACTTTTGGTGGAGTCTGTCGGATTTTCCATGTATAGTATCATGTCATCTGCAAAAAGCGAAAGCTTGACTTCATCTTTGCCAATTTTGATGCCTTTGATTTCCTTTTGTTGTCTGATTGCTGATGCTAGAACTTCCAATACTATGTTAAACAACAGCGGTGAGAGTGGGCATCCCTGTCGTGTTCCTGATCTCAGGGAAAAAGCTGTCAGTGTTTCCCCGTTGAGGATGATGTTAGCTGTGGGCTTTTCATAAATGGCTTTTATGATGTTTAAGAATGTTCCTTCTATCCCAACTTTCTCAAGGGTTTTTATTAAGAAAGGGTGAATTTTGTTAAAGGCCTTTTCTGCATTGATTGATAGGATCATATGGTTCTTCTCTTTTCTTTTATTAATGTGATGTATCATGTTGATTGATTTGTGAATGTTGAACCAGCCCTGCATTCCAGGAATGAATCCCACTTGATCATGGTGAATAATTCTTTTTATATGCTGTTGAATTAGATTTGCTAGTATCTTATTGAGAATTTTTGCATCCATACTCATCAGGGATATTGGCCTGTAGTTCTCTTTTTTTACTGGGTCTCTGTCTGGTTTAGGAATCAAAGCAATACTGGCTTCATAGAATGAGTCAGGAAGTTTTCCTTCCCTTTCTATTTCTTGGAATAGCTTGAGAAGGATAGGTATTACCTCTTTAAATATCTGGTAGATGTTTTAAACATCTGGTAGAACTCTCCTGGGAAGCCATCTGGTCCTGGACTCTTATTTGTTGGGAGATTTTTGATAACCGATTCAATTTCTTCGCTGGTTATGGGTCTGTTCAAGCTTTCTATTTCCTCCTGATTGAGTTTTGGAAGCATGTGGGTGTTTAGGAATTTGTCCATTTCTTCCAGGTAGTCCAGTTTGTTGGCATAAAATTTTTCATAGTATTCCCTGATAATTGTTTGTATCTCTGAGGGATTGGTTGTAATAATCCCATTTTCATTCATGATTTTATCTATTTGGGTCATCTCCCTTTTCTTTTTGAGAAGCCTGGCTAGAGGTTTGTCAATTTTGTTTATTTTTTCAAAAAACCAACTCTTGGTTTCGTTGATCTGCTCTACAGTTTTTTTAGATTCTATATTGTTTATTTCTGCTCTGATCTTTATTATTTCTCTTCTTCTGCTGGGTTTAGGCTGCCTATGCTGTTCTGCTTCTATTTCCTTTAGGTGTGCTGTTAGATTTTGTATTTGGGATTTTTCTTGTTTCTGGAGATAGGCCTGGATTGCAATGTATTTTCCTCTCAGGACTGCCTTTGTTGCATCCCAAAGCGTTTGGATTGTTGTATTTTCATTTTTGTTTGTTTCCATATATTTTTTAATTTCTTCTTTAATTGCCTGGTTGACCCACTAATTCTTTAGTAGGGTGTTCTTTAACCTCCATGCTTTTGGAGGTTTTCCAGACTTTTTCCTGTGGTTGATTTCAAGCTTCATAGCATTGTGGTCTGAAAGTATGCATGGTATGATCTCAATTCTTGTATACTTATGAAGTGCTGTTTTGTGACCCAGTATATGATCTATCTTGGAGAATGTTCCATGTGCACTCGAGAAGAAAGTATATTCTGTTGCTTTGGGATGCAGAGTTCTAAATATATCTGTCAAGTCCATCTGATCCAATGTGTCATTCAGGGCCCTTGTTTCTTTATTGACCGTGTGTCTAGATGATCTATCCATTTCTGTAAGTGGAGTGTTAAACTCCCCTGCAATTACCACATTCTTATCAATAAGGTTGCTTATGTTATGAGTAATTGTTTTATATATTTGGGGGCTCCCGTATTCGGCGCATAGACATTTATAATTGTTAGCTCTTCCTGATAGATAGACCCCGTAATTATTATATAATGCCCTTCTTCATCTCTTGTTACAGCCTTCAATTTAAAGTCTAGTTTGTCTGATATAAGTATGGCTACTCCAGCTTTCTTTTGGCTTCCAGTAGCATGATAAATAGTTCTCCATCCCCTCACTCTCAATCTGAAGGTGTCCTCAGGTCTAAAATGAATCTCTTGTAGACAGCAAATAGATGGGTCTTGTTTTTTTATCCATTCTGATACCCTATGTCTTTTGGTTGGCGCATTTAATCCATTTACATTCAGTGTTATTATAGAAAGATACGGGTTTAGAGTCATTGTGATGTCTGTATGTTTTATGCTTGTAGCAATGTCTCTGGTACTTTGTCTCACAGGATCCCCCTTAGGATCTCTTGTAGGGCTGGTTTAGTGGTGATGAATTCCTTCAGTTTTTGTTTGTTTGGGAAGACCTTTATCTCTCCTTCTATTCTAAATGACAGACTTACTGGATAAAGGATTCTTGGCTGCATATCTTTTTCTGTTCAACACATTGAAGGTCTCCTACCAATCCTTTCTGGCCTGTCAAGTTTCAAAAGAGAGATCAGTCACGAGTCTTATAGGTCTCCCTTTATATGTGAGGGCACGTTTATCCCTTGCTGCTTTCAGAATTTTCTCCTTATCCTTGTATTTTGCCAGTTTCACTATGATATGTTGTGCAGAAGATCGATTCAAGTTCCGTCTGAAGGGAGTTCTCTGTGTCTCTTGGATTTCAATGCCTTTTTCCTTCCCCAGTTCAGGGAAGTTCTCAGCTATTATTCCTTCAAGTACCCCTTCAGCACCTTTCCCTTTCTCTTCCTCCTCTGGGATACCAATTATGCGTATATTATTTCTTTGTAGTGTATCACTTAGTTCTCTAATTTTCTCCTCATACTCCTGGATTTGTTTATCTTTTTCTCAGCTTCCTCTTTTTCCATAATTTTATCTTCTAGTTCACCTATTCTCTCCTCTGCCTCTTCAATCCGAGCCGTGGTCATTTCCATTTTATTTTGCATCTCGTTTAAAGCGTTTTTCAGCTCCACCTGACCATTCCTTAGTCCCTTGATCTCTGTAGCAAGAGATTCTCTGCTGTCCTCTATACTGTTTTCAAGCCCAGTGATTAATTTTATGACTATTATTCTAAATTCACTTTCTGTTATATTATTTAAATCCTTTTTGATCAGTTCATTAGCTGTTGTTATTTCCTGGAGATTCTTCTGAGGGGAATTCTTCTGTTTGGTCATTTTGGATAGTCCCTGGAGTGGTGAGGACCTGCAGGGCACTTCCCCTCTGCTGTGGTGTATAACTGGAGTTGGTGGGCGGGCCACAGTCAGACCTGATGTCTGCCCCCAGCCCACAGCTGGGGCCACAGTCAGAGTGGTGTGTGCCTTCTCTTCCCCTCTCCTAGGGGCGGGATTCACTGTGGGGTGGCGTGGCCCATCTGGACTACTCGCACACTGCCAAGGTTGTGGTGCTGGGGATCTGGTTGGGGTGGGTAGGCAAGGTGCACGGGGGCAGGAGGGGCAGGCTTAGCTCGCTTCTCCTTAGGTGATCCACTTCAGGAGGGGCCCTGTGGCAGCAGGAGTGAGTCAGACCCCAGCAGGGCTGGATCCGCAGAAGCACAGCATTGGGTGTTTGCTCAGAGCAAGCAATTTCCCTGGCAGGAACTGGTTCCCTTTGGGATTTTGGCTGGGGGATGGGCGAGGGAGATGGCGCTGGTGAGCGCCTTTGTTCCCCTCCAAACTGAGCTCTGTCATCCAGGGGCTCAGCAACTCTCCCTGCCATTTTCCTCCAGCCCTCCTATTGTCTGAGCAGAGCTGTTAGCTTCCAGAAGTCAAGTCCCTCTTGCTGATGGAACACACTCCGTCTGGCCCCTCCACTTTTGCAAGCCAGACTCAGGGGCTCTGCTTGGCCAGCGGGCCGCCCCTCCGCCCCAGCTCCCTCCCGCCAGTCTGTGCAGTGCCACCACCTCTCCGCCCTTCCTACCCTCTTCCGTGGGCCTCTTTTCTGTGCTTGGCCTTAAATATTTAAATAAAAGAATATTGCAGGCTATACCAAAGAGAAATTTAAAAGTAAATGAGACATTCTGCTATGTCCTAACTCTAGAAATGAAAGGTATGTATTAAGATGTACATAAATGCAATAAAAATAAGAAAATAGCACACACGTACATGTAATAGAATGACCACAAGTACACCATAAATATTCATTAAAAACTTGCCCAGATATCTAATTTTTGTGCTCTCAAATAACAATGTAAGTTACTGAAGAAATAAAAGTAGGAAAATTCCTGCATATGCCTCTCACAATGTACAGTTTTAATGATTTCTGCTGGCCTGTGCATATTAAAGACAGACACCAAGACTTACTACAGAATATCCCCCCATCAGAAATAATATTGAACCATGGAAATTTAATAAAATAACCCTGAAAAGAATCCTCTAACTCCCAGTTTGGAGGAGCTCAGGGTCCAGCTTGGAAAGCAGATGTAAAGAAGTACACTTGGAAACTCTTCCTTTACTGTGGTCAACCTCTTGGCCAGCTGCCCCCAGAAAAGCACCATGCATGCACAGTACTAGCAAACAGAGAGGCACGGCCTAGTCAGCGTCTATTTGGCTTTGTGTAACTTCTCTCCCCATGAAGGAGGCCAGGCACATCCACACTCTGTGTCTGACTTTCAGCAAGGAGAAACAGAAAAATGAATACGCAGACCTGGTTTCAATCCTACTTGCTTCTGTACACACCCAAAAGCATCTGCAGAGATGCTCCAGTTCTATATTCATAGGGTTTGGGCCACTGTAAAGTAAATACACATCAAGTAGCCTACTGGGACTTTACGTCTTAGCATAAAATAATCTGAGTGTTAAAGTAGCCAGAAGAACCAAGGCATATCTGCCCAAGTGGTGTTTGGGAAAATAACTTGCCTGGAGAAATGGAGAGAATCCTCATGGGGGGAGGGGGGAGGGGGGAATCTCTAGCTAGAATCTTATCAAAGTTACCTACTTTATATATAGTATATTCACACACACACATATATATATATATACACAATATGTATATACAATTATTATTACAGTTTCAGTTATATTTGTTACAAATAAACACCTTATTATTGGTAAAATCAAAATTACTGTTATAGTTCTAGTTTTATAATATACAACGAAACATGAAATGACTCAAACATAAACATAACACACCTCATAGCACTCCTTCCAAAAGTCTTATTGAATTGACAATGAAAATATAAATAAAGTAACAGTTCTAAAGAAGGAAAAAAAAACTGTAAGTAAATTGGGGAGCCTCAGTGGCTCAGTCGGGTAAGCCTCTGACTTTGGCTCAGGTCATGATCTCATAATTCATGAGTTCGAGCCCCACATTGGGATCTGTGCTGACAGCTCGGAGCCTGGAGGCTGCTTTGGACTCTGCCTCCCTCTCTCTGCCCCTCCCCGACTCATGTTCTGTCTCTCTCTCTCTCAAAAACAAATAAACATTAATTTAAAAAAAAAAAAAAAGAAACCTATCAATTAGTCAATTATTTGGGCTTTTCCTAGAAAGCAGGGATTAGATTGCCATAAAAGGTAGAGTAGAGGTACCGTATTTTAAGTTTCTGAAATGGTAAGAGCAGGGTTTTTCCTCATGCAAATCTCATGCAAATCTCCATGTTACAAAAGCTGACATGGACCTAAGGCCCTTAGGATAATTATCATTGTCAAATGATAAAGTCAATTATTTCCTAATGAACAAATTTCCAGTGTTGTTTTGGTCCTTCCTTCTCCCAATGAATATACAACATCTGTCAGAAATGATGTGCCATTTAATAAAAGCTTAAATAACTATTTTCTTAAGAAAGTAAACACTGTCCATTATAATGTTGCCAGAAGGAAAACCAGCAAAAAGTGTCTATCAATGGAGGAAGTGGGATAAAAGTAAAGTGGCTTTGCCAAAAATAAAGGGCAGCCAGCTCCTCTAATTTCCAGAGAATATTAATAAATATTTACACAGACCCCAAAATCAGTACTGTTATTCATCAACAGGAGGCAGTCAAAGAAAGAGGCATATAAAACTGCAGAGAAAACTTACCTGTCTATTCAGTGACCCTCAACTTTGGCCGAAACCTTGGAGTCAAGTGGAAGAATTATGAAATTACTGATGCCTGGAGATTGTGATTTACCTTGTGTTACATGCAGCTTGGGCATTGCTTTTTTTTTTTTTAAATGCTCCAAGTGATTCTAATTTACAGTCACTTTTTTGATAAAGGTTGGCCTATTAATGTACCTATTAGAATCATTTCATCTATAACAGAAAATGCAAATAATAAGTGTATTGTATCCAAAAAAAAAAAAAAAAAAACCAGGATATTCCTAAGTAGAGCAGGGTTTGGTCAATTCAGTGATTCAAAGGTGTCTTCAAATACTGCCTGCTTTGTCCCTTTACCATCTTCCATAATGCCATCTCCTTTTATGGTCAGAGGAGAGTTTAGCTGCTGCATTCCCACATATCATGCCCAAATATAGAAAATGCTTCCTTCCTCTGATTTCATTTCTTCTTTAAGGGTGACATAATGTTTTCCAAAAGCTAAAATTGGGTCACTGCTTACTTCTGAACTAACCACTAACGAGGTAACTCATTCTAATTACTCTCCACCAAACAGGATTTACTTAAAGCATTTGGGACTAAAGTGACAGAAGAACAACTGCTCACACACTGTAAACTGCTTTTTTAAAATCTCCTAGGGGCACCTGGGTGGCTCAGTCAGTTAAGCATCTGACTTCGGCTCAGGTCATGATCTCGTGGTTTGTGAGTTCTAGCCCCATTGGGCTCTCTGCTGTCAGCACAGAGGCTGCTTCGGATCCTCTGTCCCCCTCTCTCTCTCTACCCCTCTCCCATTCATTCTCTGTCTCAAATAAATTTTTTAAAAAGGTGAATCTCTATGCAATGATTTGAACCCTGTTTGCACCTTGAAAAAGAATAAAAACAAAATAAAACTCGTCCTAACTTTTATGATTTCTTTTCAAACTTTTATAGCTACCTTTCCTACACCATAAACTTTCTTTTAGTAACTCACATTTGAGGATTTTTAATAAGCATTACGTATAGTTTTAAAAATGGAATTCTTTTTGTTGAAATGTCTGCAGGTGAAAAAGTGTAACTGACTCTAGTTATTCATAGAATTAAACTGATGGAGGCTGAAATTCCAAGGCATATGTAATACTTGATTACTGGCTTGCTCCCCCACCTACTTCAAATTTTCCCTAATCAATATATATCACTCTTTTAACCAGTTAGAACCATTTCAAAGAGAATCAGGTGACATCTTCAGGGAAAACAAACTTATGAAATTCTTGTTCCCTCAGAAAGTAGCTTTCAGTTGTAGTATGTTTGATACTTTTAGAATGCATCATTATCGTTATCTGGGGACAGGGTTGCTATTAAAATAACATAAATTGCAATAATATAAACAGCCTGGGGTGACTGGGTACCTCAGTTGGTTAAGCATCCCGCTCTTGATTTCCACTCAGGTCACAATCTCATATCGCTGAGACCGAGCCCTTCATCAGACTCTGCACTGTGCATGGAGCCTGCTTAGGTTCACACTCTCCCTCTGCCCCTCCTCTGCAGTCAATCAATCAAGCAAGCAAGCAATAAGCAGGCAAGCCCAAAGTGTTAATGCACACTTTTATGTTCTTAAAGTTACCATGGTTCATGAAATAACTAAATGTCTATGTTTCTATATGCAGCTTTGTAATAGAACACCAGCTCTTTGATACAAAGATTAGTGGGATACAGACTACAAAAACCTAGGAGCAGTTTTTGGCAGAACCTCCCCCACCCCTGATACCACCACTGCAGAAACATTAGGTAAGAGCCTATAAGTTTTCCTGATTGTTTGGAAGCAGGGGTTCTTTAGAGAGCTTCTCTAAGGAGAGAAATGTATCAGATGCATTTGGCAGGAATGTAAGACCAGTCGACAGAACTATGTCCTCAGATTAAACAGGGTTAAGTAGGATCAACAAGATACTCAGACACACTGATCCAAATAGATCAAAGGCTCACATCTTTGTTTTTAAAGGACCTTAGTTTAGAACAATTTGGCATAGTTAAGAGTATTAGTTCCTTTCAGTGTTAAACTTACTTCACTGAGATCAGCAAACACAAGATGAAGACAATTGTAACTACAAAAGTTGATTTGATATTGAAGTCCCCTTGTATGTTGTGTTCCATGATTCATATGACAGTAAAGTCCCTAGCATTTCCTGGTTTTTGCCTCCAGGCTCTCGTTTCTAGTGTTTGGTTTTTGCTGGTTTGTTTGTTTGGTTGGTTGGTTTGGCTTTTTTTTCCCTTTTCCAGTTTCCAGAGAAATAATTTCTGGGTCTAACAGGAAGGTCATGCATGAGGATGTTTCAAAAAGAAGTTTCATATCAATATTTCTTGATCACTTGACCATTAATTTTAATAGTCATCTTTTGTGAAAATTAGAAAGGGAAATGTGCCCATCCTCCTGAAAGTATAAAAATAAATGTGATTAAATTTCCTGAAACACTGTTTTATTTTCCTTTTCCTGCAGTTGTAGGATTTTTAAAATTTCATTGTTATTATGTGTGTTTGTAAGAAAGTATTTTATATTATAGTGATTTGTTTGTTTTCATTTTTCCTTTTAATTGTAAGAATAAGATAGGACTACTTTATCATTAAGAGATTCAAACTGTGACACTGAAATAGAGAAAAATGTGTCAGCAAATATAAATGCAAAATCTCACCTCTCTTCTCCCACCAGTTTAGTACCTCCCATGCATTTTCATACGTATCACTTTCTGACATATAGGTTGTTATCTGCTTTAAGTATTTGCTTAGCTACATGATTTGAATATCTTTTCATGTGACAACATATAGGCATAACATGTTTCCAGTTTGTGTGTGTGTGTGTGTGTGTGGTAAAATATACACAAATTTTAACATTTAACCATTTTTAAGTGTGCAATTCAGTGGCATTGAGTACATTAACATTGTTGCCTGACCATCATCACAATCCATCTCCAGAAATGTTTTGTTTTCTTAAACTGAAATTTTGCAGCCATTAAACTCTAACTTCTTAATCCTCCCTCCCACCCTCCCTCCCTCAGTCCCTGGCAACCACTATTTTATTTTCTGTTTCTATGAATTTGACTACATAAGGTATGTTATCTAAGTGGAACCCTACAACATGTGTCCTTGTGAAGAGGAACAATACAATATTGGTCCGTATACATCTTGGTTGTTTTACTTAGCATAATGTCTTCAGATTCTTAAATATTGTTGCATGAGTTCAAATTTCATCCTTTTTAAAGCTGAATTCCACTTTCTATGCTTACTATATTTAGTTTATCTTTTCATCCACTGATGAACATTTAGGTTGCTTCTATTTTTTGGCTATTGTGAATAATGCTATGAACATAGGTGTACAAATATGTGTTATAGCCTCTGCTTTCGATTCACTTGGGTGTAACCCCAAAAGTAGAATTGCTGTGGATTACAAGGATTCTATGTTTACTTTTTGAAGAACGACCACACTGTTTTCCACAGCAGCTGTACCACTTTTCACCCCTCTTAGCACTCACTGCTATTTGGCATCAAAACACATTGGTGACCCAAGCAAGAACTGCCCTGTGGAACCCAGTTTATTCACAGAACCCTGAGAGACAAAATGTTTCTTTTTTAGGTCACTAAGTATTGGACTGTTTTGTTACAAAGCAATAGGTAACTCCAACAGAAGTTAGTGACCCTAGTTAGATGACGGGACAATTTATATACATGACTTTAGGGAATGAGCAGTAATAAAAACTGGAAGCTTCTCAAGGAGATCATTGGCAAACTACTGAAGGACACTGAGTAAATTATTGATAGAGTGTGTCATGGTTCCCCTACTCTGCAGGGTTCTCTGAAGTGAGGGGTTTTGAAACACAACACTATCTGAGATAAAACTCTGGAGGGAGGTGCCACCTGGCTGGCTGGTGGCTTGAACATGGACAGGGTAGAGGCAGGGAGTAGACAAAGGCCTGAGACAAAGGAGGGGTGCTTGATTACAGGTGAGTGAGAGGGCAACATTCCTATGCCAGAGACTAGGGAGCCGGGTAGAACCTTTTCCACCTCTCCCACACACACGCACACATGTGCACGTGCATGTGCGCCGCACTGATCCACCCCAGTAAGCTAAGCAGTGCCACCAAGTGGAGAACCAAGCCACTACACCAAACCCTACCCAACCATGTGCTGCAAGCACATCCCCTAGGAGAACAGCACACGTCTCTCTGCCTACTTAGTGTATGGACTATAGAGTGCTTCATAGTTTGAGTTCTAGGGGAAACTGGATATAACCTCATTTGGGTTTCATTTGTTTGCCGGTTCATTTATTCTTTTATTTTGTTTTGTTTTGCTTATGTCTTTAAATTATTTTTTTGTCCCTTCTTTCTTTTTCTTGTATACAGAAAGATAAAATTGTATTTTTCTTTTTAAATTTTTAAAAAATTTTTTAAATCTTTTTGCTATGTTTATTTTTTTTGCAATTTTTTAATTCTATTTCACTTTCTATATTTCATTTTATTCTAATTTATTACATAATTTGTTTTAATTTTGAAATTTATTCTTGCCTTTGTTTTTTTCTTTTCTTTCTTTCCCTTTTTTCTTACAACAAACAGACCAAAACACACCTATGATCTAGCTTCCTTTATTTGATTTTTTGTTTGCTTTCTAATTTTTAATTTTCATTTTTAATTTAATTTTTTTTCTTCCTCCAAAAGGAAAAAATGAAGGTTAATTCATTTCAGGAAGAAATGACAGCCAGGGGCTTAATCAACAGAGATATAAGCAAGATTCCTGAACTAAAATTTAGAACCACGATACTAAGAATACTATCTGGGGTTGAGTAAAGCATAGAATCTCTTTCTGTGGAGATAAAAGAAGTAAAATTTAGTCAGGATAAAATTTAAAATTTTATAACTGAGATGCAATCTTAAATGGATGCCACGGTGGCCAGGATGGACAAAGTAGAGCAGCACATGAGCAATAAAGAAGACAAAATTATGGAGAACAATGAAACAGGTAAAAAAAAAAAAAAAAAAAAAGGAAACAGGAAAAAGAGCATGATACCAGATTTAGAGAACTCAGTGACTTATTAAAAAGGAGTAATATCCATGGGGTGCCTGGGTGGCTCAGTCGGTTAAGTGTCTGACTTTGGCTCAGGTCATGATCTCATGGTTTGTGAGTTTGAGCCCCGCGTTGGGCTCTGTGCTGACAACTCAGAGCCTGGAGCCTGGAGCCTCCTTCTGATTCCATGTCTCCTCCTCTCTATGCCCTTCCCATTCTCATGCTCTCTCTCTCTCAATAATAAATAAATGTTAAAAAAAATTTTTAAAGCAGTTATACCCAAATCATAGGAGTCCCAGAAGATGCAGAGAGAGAAAAAGGGGCAGAAGGCTTATGTGAGCAAATTATACCAAAAACTTTTCTAATTTGGTGAATGACACAGGTATCAAAATCTAAAAAACACAGAGAACTCCCAGTTGAATCAACAAAAACTGACCATCACTGAGGCATATCATAGTCAAATTCACAAAATACACAGACAAGGGAAAAAAATATGAAAGCAGCAAGGGAAAAAAAAGTCCTTAACCTACTAGGGAAGACAGATCAGGTTTGCAGCAGACCTATCCACAGAAACTTGGCAGGCCAGGATGGAGTGGCAGGATATATACAACATAGTGAATTGAAAAAATATGCAGCCAAGAAATCTCTATCCAGCAAGGCTGTCATTCAAAACAGAAGGAGAGATAAAGAGTTTCCCAAACAAATGAAAACTAAAGGAGTTAGTGACCACTAAACCAGCCCTGCAAGAGATTTTAAGGGGCACACTTTGAGAAAGTGGAGAAAAGATGAAACAAAATAAAAAAGACCAAAGCAACAAGACTAGAAAGGACATGACCAGAAACTCCATCTCTACAGGCAACACAGTGGCACTAAATTCATATCTTTCAGTACTCACTCTAAATGTCAATGGACGAAACGCTATAATCAAAAGACATAGAGTATCATAGTGGGTAAGAAAACAAGACCCATCTGTATGCTGCTTACAAGAGACCCGTTTTAGATATAAAGACACCTAAAGATTGAAAGTAAAGGGATGGAGAACCATCTATCATGCTAATGGTTGCCAAAAGAAAGCTGGAGTAGCCATATTTATATCAGACAATCTAGATTTTAAAATAAAGACTGTAACAAGAGACAAAGAAGGGCATTATATTATAATTAAGGGGTCTATCCATCAAGATATCTGACGATTACAAACATTTATGCCCCCAATGTGAGTGGAAGCACCCAAATATATAAATTGATTAATCACAAACACAAAGAAACTCATAGATAATAGTACCTTAATAGTAGGGGACTTTAATACCCTAATTATAGCATGGACAGATCATGTAAGCAGAAAATCAACAAGGAAATGGTGGCTTTGAATGACATTAGAATAGATGGACTTAACAGAGGTATTCAGAACACTGCATCTTAAAGCAGCAGAATACATATTCTATTAAAGTGCACATGTAACATTCTCCAGAAGAGATCTGGGACCAGCCCAGATCAGCCCTCAACAAGTACAAAAAGATCAAGATCAAACCTTGAATATTTTCAGACCACAATGCTAAGAAACTCAAAATCAACCACAAGAATGGGTGCCTGAGTGGCTCAGTCAGTTAAGCGTCAGACTTCAGCTCATGGTTCATGGGTTTGAGCCCAGCATCAGGCTCTGAGCTGATAACTCAGAGCCGGAAGCCCACTTCAGATTCTGTGTCTCCCTCTCTTTCTCTGTTCCTCCCCTGCTCAAACTCTGTCAAAAATAAATAAACATTTTTTTTAAATCAGCCACAAGAATAAAATTGGAAAGTCCATGAATACTCTGAGATTAAAGAACATCCTACTAAGGAATGAATGAGTTAATTAAAAAATTAAAGAGGAAATTAAAAAGTACATAGAAGCCAAAGAAAATAAAAACACAACAGCCCAAAACCTCTGGGATGCAGCAAAGGCTGTCATAAGAAGGAAGTACATAGCAATCCAGGCCTTCCTAAAGAAGGAAGAAAGGTCTCAAATGCACAACCTAACCTTACACCTAAAAGAGCTGGAAAAATAACAGAAAATTAAGCCTAAAACCAGCAGAAAATGGGAGATAATAAAGATTAGAACAGAAATCAATTATATCTAAAAAACAAATAAACAAACAAAAAACAGTAGAACAGATCAATGAAACCAGGGGCTGGGTCTTTGAAAGAATTAACAAAATTGATAAACCCTTAGCCAGATTGATCAAAAAGAAAAAGGACACAAATAAATAAAATCATAAAGGAAAAAGGAAAGATCACAAGTAACACTGCAGAAATACAAACAATAATAAAAGAATATTAGGAGCCATTATAAGCCAACAAATTGGGCAATCTGGAAGAAATGGACAGATTCCTAGAGGCATAAAAACTACCAAAACTGAAACAGAAAGAAATAGAAAATTTGAATAGATCCATAACCAGTAAAGAAATTGAATCTGTAATCAAAAATCTCCCAATAAATGAGACTCCTGGGCCAGATGGTTTCCTTTGAGAATTCTACCAGACATTTAAAGAAGAGTTGATGCTTATTCTTTTAAAGCTGTTCTAAAAAATAGAAATGGAAGGAAAACTTCCAAATTCATTTTACAAGACCACATTACTTTGATTCCAAAACCAGACAAAAACCCCACTAAAAAGGGGAACTACAGACCAATTTCCCTGATGAATATGGATGCAAAAATTCTCAACAAGATACTAGCCACCCAGATCCAAAAATACATTAAGAGAATTATTCACCACAATCAAGTGAGATTTAGTCCTGGGATACAGGGATAGTTCGATATCTGAAAATCAATCAATGTGATACATTACCTAAATAAAAGAAAGGATAAGAACCATATTATCTTCTCAATAGATGCAGAGAAAGCATTTAACAAAATACAGTATCCTTTCTTGATAAAAGCCCTCAAGAAAGTAGGGATAGAAGGATCATACCTAAAGATCATAAAAACCATATACAAAAGACCCACTGCTAATATCATCCTCAATGGGGAAAAACTGAGAGCTTTCCCCCTAAGGTCAGGAACAAAACCAGGATGTCCACTCTTGTCACAGTTATTCAACATAGTGTTGGAAGTCTGAGCTTCAGCAATCAGACAACACAAAGAAATAATAGGTATCCAAATCACCAAGAAGGAAGTCAAACTGTCACTCTTGCAGAAGACATGATACTCTATGTGGAAAACCCAGAAGACTCCACCAAAAAACTTCTATAACTGATACGTGAATTCAGCAAAGTCACAGCATATAAAATCAATGTACAGAAATCTGTGGCATTTCTAAACACCAATAAAGAAGCAGCAGAAAGAGAAATCAAGAAATTGATCCCATTTACAATTGCACCAAAAACCATAAAACACCTAGGAATAAACCTAACCAAAGACGTGAAAAATCTATACACTGAAAACTATAGAAAACTTATTAAAAAAATTGAAGAAGACACCAAAAAATGGAAAAACATTCCATGCTCATGGATTGGAAGAAAAAATATTGTTAAAATCTCAATAGTACCCAAAGCAATCTACATATTCAATGTAATCCCTATCAAAATAATGCCAGTATTCTTCACAGAGCTAGAAAAAACAATCTTAAAACTTGTATGGAATCAGAAAAGACCCAAATAGCCAAAAAACTCCTAAACAGAAAACCAAATCTGGAGGCATCACAATCCCAGACTTCAAGCTGTATTACAAAGCTGTAATCACCAAGACACTATGGACTGGCACAAAAACGGACACATAGACCAATGGAATGAAATAGACAACCCAATAATGAACCCACAAATGTATGGCCAACTAATCTTTGACAAAGCATGGAAAAACGTCCAGTGGATAAAAATCTCTTCAGCAAATGATGTTTGGAAAACTGGCCAGCGACATGCAGAAGAATAAACCTGGACCACTTTCTTACACCATACACAAAAATAAATCCAAAATGGATGAAAGACCTAAATCTAAGACAGGTAGCCATCAAAACCCTAGAGGAGAAAACAGGCAACAACCTCTTTGGTCTCAGCCGCAGCAACTTCTTACTTGACATGTCTCCAGACACAAGGGAAACAAAAGCAAATATGAACTATTGGGACCTCATCAAAACAAAAAGTTTCTGCCCAGTGAAGGTAACAATCAGCAAAACTAAAAGACAACCAATGGAATGGGAGAAAATATTAGCAAATGACATATCAGAGAAAGGGTTAGTATCCAAAACCTGTAAAGAACTTACCAAACTCCACATCCAAAAAACAAAGAATCCAGTGAAGAAATGGGCAAAAGACATGAATAGACACTTATCCAAAGAAGACATCCAGATGGCTACCAGACACATGAAAAAATGCTCAACAACACTCACCATCAGGTAAATACAAATCACAACCACAATGAGATACCACTTCATACCAGTCAGAATGTCTAAAATTAACAACTCAGGCAACAACAGATGTTGGTGAGGATGCAGAGACAGAAGAACCCTTTTGCACTGCTTGAGGGAATGCAAACTGGTGCAGCAGCCACTCTGGAAAACAGTAGGAGTTTCCTCAAAGAATTAAAAGTAGAACTACCCTATGACCAGCAATTGCACACCAGGTATTTATCTAAAAGATACAGAAGTGCTGTTTCAAAAGTGCACATTCACCCCAATGTTCATAGCAGTGCTATGGACAATAGCCAAAGTATGAAAAAAACCCTAATGTCCATCGGCTGATGAATGGATAAAGAAGATGTGGTATATAATACAATGGAATATTACTTAGTGATCAAAAAGAATGAAATCTTGCCATTTGCAACAATGTGGATGGAACTAGAGTGTATATGCTAAGCGAAATAAGTCAGGGAAAAACAATTATCATATGACTTCACTCATTTGAGGAATTTAAGATATAAAACCGATGAACATAAAGGAAGGGAAGCAAAAATAATATAAAAACAGAGAGGGAGACAAACCATAAGAGACTCTTAAATACAGAAAACAAACTGAGGGTTGCTTGTGGGGTGTTGGGTGCGGGGATGGGCTAAAGGGGTGAGGGACATTAAGGAGGACACTTGTTGGGATGAGCACTGATGTTTATGTAAGTTATAAATCACTAAATTCTATTCATGAAATCATTATTATACTATATGTTAACTAACTTGGATATAAATTAACAATAGTAGTAGTAGTAGTAATAATAATAATAATAATAATAATAATGGTAAAAGAGTAAAATACACCCAGGTATACAGATAGAAGACCCTTCTTGAGACCTCAGAATGATTTAACAAATATATCTTAGACCCATCGTGTCAGATAAAAAAAATTTTAAAAATATTGCAAGGGCAGCACCTGTGTGGCTCAGTCGGTTAAGCAGCCGACTTGGGCTCAGGTTGCGGTCTGCGAGTTCGAGCCCCGCGTCGGGCTCTGTGCTGACGGCTCAGAGCCTGGAGCCTGTTTCAGATTCGGTGTCTCCCTCTCTCTGACCCTCCCCCGTTCGTGCTCTGTCTCTCTCTGTCTCAAAAATAAATAAACGTTAAAAAAAATTAAAAAAAAATATTGTAAGGAATGTCTCACAGCATTTTGACTATAAGTATAAGGTGGAGAGAAGACTGGCTGAGAGATATTTAGGAGCATTTTTTTGTCTATTTTAGTGAACTCTATTAAGTTTTATAGATAAGTTGTTTAGAATCTGGAATATTAGAAAAATTTCAGTTAACATGCTGTTTGACTCAATAACTTTACATATTCTAATTGCATTGTTTTATTGATAACACCTGACAATAAAGTTGTATTTCTTGTATTATTTATATAATAGCTATAATAGCTTTCTCATTTTTTCTTTTCATTTCAGTCAACTGAAATTATGCATAGGTATTAAGGAGATAACAAGGGTGCCTGGGTGTCTCAGTCGGTTAAGTGTCCGACTTCAGCTCAGGTCATGATCTTGCAGTTTGTGAGTTTGAGCCCTGTGTTGGGCTCTGTGCTGACAACTCGGAGCCTGGAGCCACTTCAGATTCTCTCTCTCTACCCCTCTCCTACTTGCACTCTGTCTCTATCTATGTCAAAAATAAACATTTAAAAACAATAAAAAATTAAGGAGATAAAGGTACTTTGAGAGTATTAAAATTAATAAAGATAATGCCATTTTTAGTTTTGTTTTTTTTTTTACTTCTACCATTTCTCCTTAGGAATATTTTAGTGAATCACATTAATCAGATTCAGTACAATGTGATTTTATGTTTTATGTTCTTTTAATTACAAATTAAAAACACTTGTTTAATAATTTGGTTTTTTAGAAATTTAGTTTTACTTAACATTTTGATAACATAAATCATAGATTTTGCTCTATTGCATATAATTTTTAAAGGATTTGATTACAGAATATTTTTTGCTTTTACTTTTCTTACTAATGGGAATACCTAGGGTTCACGTGAACAATACCTATGTGGTTGGGAAAAATAACCTATTTTTGCTTCAATGTTGTTTCCATCTGTAGAAACAATCTTGCATGGAACTGAAATTATTGTCTCAATTTGCTAAAAAGCAATCTTAATCACTTTCCAAGCTTTGACTTCTATATTTGCATTCTCATGAATGTATATTAACTTATTGTTGTGTATAAAAGTACATATTTGTGGATTAACTTTATCAAATTTAAGTGTTTGTGATGTCCCAGTGAGCATAAAACCTAGTAACTTGGTTGCATCTGTTCACATAATTGATTTCTGTATTCATAGGGATTCTGAAACACTAAGCACATGAACAGTTATCATTAAGGCAGTCTCACAGACCTCTGAATGTTGTGTTCCAATGACCCATAAACTGTTAAAAGAGAATATGAAGAAAGACCTACCAGTGGCTTTGAATATCATGAATAGCTGTTCTGTTTTTTTTTTCTCTGAGCCATAGAAATGAATCACTGTATATTTGCATCAGAGCATTCACTTCCATTGAAAAATTATGTATTTTATCAAGGGGGAAAATATTATTTGAAGATTTAAAATTCACATTTATTTTAGCAACTGTTCACACACTTCAATAAATGATAGTTTCATTAAGTATAAATATTAAATATATGTATAATTTTTTTTATAACCCAGCTTTCACCTTTGTATTTATATAATCACACTCATTTGTGCTGGGGCATGGGCAAAGGCAATTTTCTACAAATTATTCTAATAAACCACTGGATTGATATCCACTGGTATCAAATACCAGATGGATAATTGCTTACAGGTGTTTCCTCATAGAATAATTCTACATAGCAATAAAAATATCCATTTCTGTTATTCTATATTTCCCAAAGTGTCTCAAAGTTAGTAGTTATACATTAATAGGAATTTCAGTGATAAAAGTTTTTATGCCCTCATAAATTTTCCAAATTAAAAAAGGATTAAGGCCATATGGAGTGATTCCTGACTTCAGGCTATTCAAAATTTTCCACTTATTTTTCTGTTCAGGTATAGAGGAAGAGAAAGGATGATGGGATTATTTAGGTTGGGCATTGTGTCCTAGATTTCCTGTGACAATCTTTTGGAGATCTTAGAAGAAGAGTACTGTTGCCAGTTTTTACTGGAGCCCAAAGCAAGAGAACATTCTTCAGCAGGCCCAGATAGCAATGCAGAACTCTGTCAAGCTGACTTAATAACTCAACAGATACAATGTCCCTTGTATTTTCTGTAGTACGTATGTTTGGTGCGCAGAGCTTCTGGAAAGCTACAATAAAATAGAATTCTCCAGATAACTATTCTCTTCCTGAGAGTCCCACGCTTGATGTTGAGCCAGGTAAAAACTAAGCTTCTGAACTTGTGTTGCCAAAAAGCCATGCAATCTGAGCTTCACCCCATGAACTGACTCATCAACCTAAAATATGGAGTATATACAGCAGCACTCCAATACTATGTGAAAGTAAAACACAGATTAAAGTAGATTCTGTTGGCATAGTCAAGTGCCTGAAGCACAGATAATACCCACTGCCCTTGGATTGCCACCTTTCCCTCAACCATCCCTATTGGCCTCGTGTGGCTTTCTATGTACAAATATCTGAGGAATGCTGACACCATGCATGTAGACTTCAGGAACATTATCCCCCTACTCAGTGATGATCCTAAAGCAGAATGAGCAGGACTGTGAAATATATACCTGGTTGTTTATAATTAGAGTTGACCAGAACTATGGATCCACTTAAATCCATGGACAGTCACTAATGTTTAGCCTAGAAGGCAAGGGTGTTGGAAGAACAAGACTGAGGGAACAGTGACAATAGGCACTGAGAAAGAAGGGTAAAGATGGGCTTTTACTAATGGGAACAAGGTATAAGGATGACCAGCAAAGGACATGCCCTGCAGATGAGGCTCTTAATAATAATAAGGTGAGAAATATGATTCAAACTCTTTGATATCAGTTGGTCTCTTTCCCCACCCCAGTGTTCCTCAATATGATCATTGACAAAGTGGTGACGGTGGCAGGACTGAAATTGAAATAATGCATGGGCTAACAATACAGGCTTCTGCACATCATGATTTCTGGTCCTTTGATTGCTAGGGCCAAACTTTCAAAAAACAGAAACCAAAAGTAATCATCTTGTATGACACAATTTACCAGAGCCTAGCAATAGGCTAATTACATTGGACTCCATCTTGGAGGGTGTTGAAGGAAATGCTTCATAGCATGGCAACTGTTCTTCAAGAATATCTTTCAAGGATATTTCCACAGCAAATACCCTTGAAAGCTAAAGATAGCATTTTCTTCTGGGTCAGAGGGCAGACTTGTTTCCTAGCCAACAAAACAAATATAAAAGATTTCCTCCAGGGCAAATATTGGGCTGTTTTTCTCAGTCCCCTTTAAAGCTCATTGTTCTCTGGATTTAACAAAGATCTCTGTGCATAGCATTCAAGTGGGCTCATTCTGATTCAAATGTGTGAGACTTGAGGGGCAAGGGAAAAGGATATAAACATGAAGCCTTTGCTCCCATTCATGCTAAGAGTAATAAACTGTCTAAATCTATCTAGACTCAGATTGTTTATTGATAGAGTCTCTAGAGATGTGGCAAGAAAATCTACAATCTCCCAGCTGCTTGGAGATAGTTTCGATAGATAGAGAACATCTTCTCACTGAAATAAACTTTTGTTATGCACTGCTTACAATTCTTCTCCCAGCACTATTCCTGCAATTACTGAGTCCATCCATTATTTGTCATCATGCTTCTCTGTGATACTGCTTCTAAAGAGTATAGCCAAAGAAAGAGGCTCATACGCACCAATGGTCCGTCACCTTTTTAAAAAATGGCAGCTAAAATTATGCAATTAGCTACTACAGATTCAGAAACAGAATTAGTTGAATGACATTTTACCAAAGCACATCCTGGGTACTATAAAAGCCCTGAACTAGCAACCAATATATGGTACTATTTGTCCCATAAAAGCCCGAACACAGGTCTGGGAGCCAAAGGCTTGGAAGAAGACATGGCTTCTTTTCCCTAGTACCCAAAATTCTCTCTTTTTCATTTTACTCCTAAAAACTTAGGGCTTTGTTGGGTTAGAGGTCCTTTTTACTGAGGAAGAAAAATTTCTACTTCAAGACAAAACATTGTTTGCATTAAACTGAAAATTAAGAATTCCACCTAGGGGCACTTGGGCGACTCATTTGGTTGAGCATCTGACTTTGGCTCAGGTCATGATCTCTTGGTTCCTGAGTTGGAACCCCACAATGAGCTCACTGCTGTCAGTGCAGAGCCCACTTAGAATCTCTGCCCCCTCTCTCTGCCCTTCCCCTGCTTGTGTTCTCTCTCAAAAATTAAATATAAACATTTAGGGGTGCCTGGGTGGCTCAGACATTTTAAGTGTTCAACTTCGGCTCAGGGCAGATCTTGCGGTTCGTGAGTTTAAGCCCCATGTCAGGATCTCTGCTGACATCTCAGAGCCTGGAGCTTGCTTTGGATCCTGTGTCTCCCTCTCTCTCTGCCCCTCCCCTGCTCATTCTCTCTCTCTCTCCCTCTCTCCCAATAAATACATAAATACATAAATATATTTTTTTAATTAAAAAAAATAATAATTCCACCCAGCCACTTTAAACTAATCTACTGAATCAAGATAAGAACGGGATTTTTTCAGGGGATGATCATTTCTTAATATTTCATTTCCTAGAGTAAAAATTATAGCAGATTGTATTAACTGCTTATGGCTAGCTTTTATCTTTAGTCACTTCTTCAAAAGGGGAAAAGTGATGAGTGGAATAAATTCTTAGCTTCCAGCAAATCAATAGACTCATGAGACCATCTCCTCCTCTGACCAGGATTCTTTCAGTGCTTTCTCTGCAGATAGTAGAAGTTGGGCATGTTTTGCTGATCTAAGTCTTCCAGTATTCTTAAATAAGAAGCAATCCTATTTCTCAATGGTTTATTTATTATTAAGGTCTATTTGACAGAAATTTGGATGTATTTTTTTATTGTTTTTTTTTAAATTTTTTTTTAACATTTATTCATTTATGAGAGACAGAGAGCACAAGCAGGGTAGGGGCAGAGAGAGAGGGAGACAGAGAATTGAAGCAGGCTCCAGGCTCCAAGCTGTCAGCACAGAGCCTGACGCGGGGCTCGAACTCACAAGCTGTGAGATCATGACCTGAGCCCAAGTTGGATGCTTAACCAACTGAGCCACCCAGGTGCCCCATAGTTTTTTATTGGTTTAACTGATTTGAATTATTTGGGGTTTCCCCAGGAGAAGACTGTGATATGAGGATTTTCATAAAATTGGTTTATTTATAAGGTGTTCCCAGGAAATATTAGGAGGAAACAGGAGAAATGAAGGAATAGAAGCCAATACAGGGTGCCTTATTAAGCAAGTTACTAATGTGAACAAACGCTTTGTTCACAAATCCTGCTTTGAAACTAAGGTACTCTGTTTAGAGCACACAGATGAGTTAAGTCATGCAAGGGGCCTGTGATATATGCTGTCAATTCCTATTAGTCACTGATTGAGAGCTGCTACCAGGGGCATTATAATTCATTGGCACTTCCATGTGACATGGGCATACCAGATTGCAGAGGCAGAGAACACCCTCAGGGAAAGAGGCACTGAAAGGGGGTAGTTTTAAGTCAGTCTGAAAGGGACAAAAAAGTGAAATGCTGACAGGACATTCGCAGTGCAGAAACAACATGTCCCACACACTATTTGCTTAGTGAGACAAAATTTATTAATGCTAACATATACTCTGTTTAATAATTCCAGATCAGAACAAAATGACTGTTTTTTGTTGTTGTTGTTTTGTTTCCTCAAACTTCTTTCTATCCTCATCATTTATGGTAAAATAGTAAAAAAAAAAAAATTCAAAATTCTCCCATGAAGGTTACAAGAGCTAGATTACTATATCATATCAAATAAGGTCAATGAGATAATTATATGGGAAAGTGCTCTATAATGTTTGAGTGCAATAATGATTTCAGTTAATTAATTCCACAAATTCACTCACATTTAAAGATCAAATAGCACCGAATTTCTTAACAGAAAAGAGCTAGAAAATTAAACAAGTAAACGGATTTATTTTTATATATAATGTTTTAAGACAAAAAGTATTTCTTGAATAAACCCATCCATAATATGGAACATATTTTATTTCATTCTCAAACATATTTAAATTTTTAATACCTCACATTTCACACCAGAATATAAGATAAAACCCATTCTTCCATGTTGAGTGTACCTTATGAATATGTAAGGACATTTAGCAGTGCTTTAAATGTAGTATAAATGTTGCATAATTTAGCCTAAATAAATTATATAACTTGAAATGTAATGAAATTTTGCAGAAGAGAAAGTTTTTGCATCATGAAAGAATAATAATGAGGAAATATAGCAGAAGTAAAATTAATTGGCAATGAATACTTATTTAAAAAATATACCTGGTTAATACAAATACATAATAAAATGATTGTAAAAGGTTTAGGTATTATGGATTATCTATAATAGTTGCAGTTTTGCTGAATTATGTCTTTAATAATCAATGTATTTGCTATAACATGGACACCAATGATTATATACAGTAGCAGGAGCTATACATTCCAAAGGTTCTATCCTTTCCAATAAATATATATTTCATTCTTATTGTATTAACCTTAATTAACTTAAACTTAATATTAACCATACCATTTAAAATATGCCTGTAATTTATCTTTCACTGGCCTTTTTACTACTTAAAATATAGTTATAAACTTCAGAGATCAGTGACTACAAACTTATGATGAGAAAAATAATCATGATGAGTACACTGCTCAATCAAATTGAAAAATAGAAAATAGCTTTATGAATTTGTATTGAAAATAAAATACATATTCTGAAAATTGAAACTTTTAATGTAGATTTAAAAACTGGATAACTTGTCTCAAATTTTATTTTCTTAAATTTTTTTTAATGTTTATTTGTTTTTGAGCGAGCGAGAGAGAGAGAGAGAGAGAGTAAGCGAGCAGGGAAGGGGCAGGGAGAGAGGAAGACATAGAATCTGAAGCAGGCTCCAGGCTCCACACTGTCAGCACAGAGCCCGACGCGGCGTTCAAACCCACGAACTGTGAGATTATGACCTGAGCTGAAGTTGGATGTTTAATCAACTGAGCCACACAGGCACCCCTAAAATTTTATTTTCTAAAATTGCAACTTAAGATATGTGTGTGTATGACTATATACAGTTAATATAAATATAATATATATTATCTATTATATAAATTATAAATTATATACAAATGTATATTTAATAACATCATTAAATCTCCCTGCATGTGAGGCATATGTAAAAGATTGCATGGACATCTTTAAAACAACTTTATGATGGCCAAAATGAAGTTTAAATGCTACAGGGCTATTTTTTTCTTTTTAATGCTTGTTTATTTTTGAGAAAGGCAGAGCAGGAGCTGGGGAGGACCAGAGAGAGGGAGACAAAGGATCTGAAGTGGGCTCTGTGCTGACAGCAGAAAGCCCAACATGGGGCTTGAACTCAAGAACCGTGACATCATGACCTGAGCTGAAGTCAGATGCTTAACCAATTATCCACCCAGGCACCTCTACAATGCTTTTTTTTTTTTTTAATGTACATCAAAATAACAACAAAATATTGATTTTATACTAAATATCTTTATATTTGAATAACTTAATTTTCTAAATATCTCCAATTTCTACATTTTGCATACATTTCTATAAAAATATATTGATTATAAAAGTAAATAGTTATAAAAAGGATTTTTTGGCATCAAAGTTGAAAACCTTAAAAATTTCATTAAAATAGGGGTGCGTGGGTGGCTCAGTCAGATAAGGTCTGACTTCAGCCCAGGTCAAGGTCTCATGGTTCATAAGTTGGAGCCCCTCACTGGGGCTCTGTGCTGGCAGCTCAGAGCCTGGAGCCTGCTTCGGATTCTGTACCTTCCTCTCTCTCTGCCCCACCCCCATTTGTGTTCTCTTTCTGTCTCTCAAAAATGAATAAACACTAAATTTTTTTCAATTTCACCAAAATATGAAATGTTTTACTATAAATAAAACCTAATGAATTCTAAGTAAAAAATACTTGGCTCTTACCTGCTGCAATTTTTATCATTAATGCATTCCATAAATTCTCAATAACACTGCTCTGTGATATCAGTAATGCTGTTTGGGGAATTCTTATTGAAAAGAGAAAGGATATACAAAAGAAGAAAAATATAAGGGAAAAAATCTATTAATGCTCAAACCAGGTAATGGAGAAATATACCTTCCAAATAATCACAGAAATATTTGCAATATACAGAGCAGTTAAAAAAGGGAGAAAGTGAAAGGTTCCATGGTTAGTGATTCACAGCAAACGAGGGAAAAGCCAAAAGCCAATGTAAGAAAATGTAATTACAAAATCTCAAACAGAACATCTTAATATCCTTCCTCCGCCCCATGCACACCACCACCACCCCTACCAGGTAAGAATGGTTTTAAATAGAGATTAGGGAGAGCTGTGGATGTTTATTTTGTTCCATAATGACCAAAGACATGATATTTTGAACAAGGCTTCAAGCCAAGATCTATTAGGCATATAAAACAAGGGAACATCTGCACTGTACATAAGATAAATTCATGCCACCCTATGCTAATGAAATTCACAGGCCAGTAAATGAAACCTTGAAACTCTGTCTGGTGACCTTCAGTAAAAAAGTTTGCTAGTATTAGTGAAAGTGTTTTCACTAGGGAACATCTAGCATTTAAAAAAAAAAAATCACATGGGGGTACCTGGGTGGCTCAGTTGGTTAAGTTCCAACTGTTGGTTTGAGCTTAGGTCATGATCTCATGGTTTGTGAGTTCGAGCCCTACATCAGGCTCCGTGCTCACAGGGCAGAGCCCGCTTGGGACTCTCTGTCTCCATCTCTCTCTCTCTCTCTCTCTCTCTCGGTCTCTCTCTCTCTCTGCCCCTCCCTCACTCACTTTCTGTCTTTCCCTCAAAGATAAAAACAAAAAACTTAAAAAAAAAATTTTAATCACCAAATTTTCTAGTCACGAGATAACCTTTAAATCATTCTATGTGTCTCAAATATAGAATAATTACAGATAATATTTCAATAGTATAAAGTGATGACTTGGCTCAAAAATGTAAAGAACATAAATTGAAAAGCAAGCAATAATTATAAACAAATTTTAAATATTAAAAGGAGTTACTTGGGTTAAAAACAAGTAAGTTTTATAAAAGGAAATCCAATAAAAATAGTTTAGGGAAGTAAAACCATGGGCTGTGGGGGCTGGTGTCTGGTTCTGAATGTAGGCAGAGGAGCTCTGGAAGGGTGACAAGAACTAACTTTCATCCAATCGGGAAGAGACCAAGAACTGCTACTGGGAAATCAGGTGCTCCTCCACATAGGACAGTAACCATAAAAGATAGCTCTCATTTTTGTCTTTCAGAATCTGAGCTACATTCTTATATATTGGGGAAATCTCCAAGGATGACTGTGGAAGATCAAATACCACTTCCTATCCTGGAAGCTGGAAATGCAAAATAATTGGGTTCTCAGTATAGCTTGCAGGTCTAGTAAAGATTTGTTGACCTGGACTCTTCCAATCACACACACTCATGACAGATTTGAGATTAATGTTCAACCTACCTGCATCTTTGCGCATAAATTCTGCTATTTTTTTCTTCCCTGTCTCTATACATGAACTGTTGGCTCTAACCAAGTTCTCACCTTCTATTTTTACACCAGGTCACACACATAGTTGCTAACACAAGAATACTGCTCCAGCAATGCTAACACAGATCCCCTGTATCACCAATTTTTGTCTCCTAATTGGATCATTATTACATGAAATGAGAGCCTTATTTAATTACGTATCACCTTTTCAAGCTTCAGTCTTGATTCTCGACTACGAAGTCATTGATTAATTTGCTTGAACACAAGGACTATAAATTCTCTCCAATTTCTCTTGACTCGGTTTCAATCAGGATTTTTTTCTCATGCCACTCCACTGAAACCATTCTTGTTCAAGGCCTTTGGATCTCATCTCTAGCTACATTTTCTTACTTGGTTACTTCATTTAGTTCCTTGGCTTTTACATCTACCTATATGCTGTTCTTTCCCAAGCCTGGATCTCCATCCACCCTTTGTGACAGAAATGGGTACACACACTCTTATTAAATCTCTCTACTTGTACATCAAATAGGCATCACACATTTAACGAGCCCAAGATTGAACCTCTTAAAATCACTCTTCATAATTTAGAGCAACTGCATCTTTCCAGTTCCTCAGTACACATGCTTCAGAATCATCTGACTCTTCAATACAGATATTACACCTCATTCAGCAGCAAATGCTGACAATTCTACCTTCAAAATATATTTTTGACCTGAATACTTCTCTCCCTCTATTGTACTGGAATGGCCACTTCACCACTTTCACTCTTGTTTCCTCTCAGTATTCTTTATTTGGCAGCCAGAGGGATTGTGCTAAACACACGTCTTTTCACTCCTCTGATTAAAACCCTCAAATACTGTCCTAGCTCTTTCAAGGAAAGAGCCAAATCTTTAACATGGCCTACAATTCCTCAAGCAGTCTAGACTCTCTACATGGGTAACTTCATTTCTCCTTTATTTTCTCATGAAAATTTTATCCAATATCATCTCACAGGAAGACTAAAGTTTTCGCTGCAGCAGCCTAACAGTCACACTCCTGGATTTATTTACCTGTATGGCAGTTATCTATGTACCTAAGTTTGCTTATGGTCTATTTCTCCCTTTTAGAATGCAAGTTCCAGAAGATCAGAGGTCGTTGTTTTGATCGGTCATATTCCTAATATTCAAAAACATTCTGTAATATAGTAATTTGTTGATACACTTATATTAAACAAATGAAGTAATGACTGGGATTAAGAATGAAAGCTAAGAACACAAAGATTCTTCTCAGTGTTAATGTGCCTGTAGGTTAAGCGGAGTAGCAGGAGTGGTGGCTGTGGTAGTTAAAAGAAGATGTAGTTTTCACCAGAGCAGTGACAGTCCATAATCCATTGGGTAATTGTGAATAGCCTGAGTCCTTGTGGAAGCAAACCTAGGTGGACAAGCTGCGGTCTCTGGTATGCAACCTGGTTTCTATTCCTGCACCTGGATTTTAAATCTCCCTACAATTTTAAGCTACGTGTATATTCTAATATAATTGTGATAGTCCATTTGTCTTGTCAGCTTGTCTAGGCCATGACCCTTAGTTTTTGGTCAAATGCCAATCTAGATGTTGCTGAGAAGGTATTCTTTTTAGATGTGGTGAATGTTTAAATCAGTACACTGAGTCAAGCAGCTTATCCTCCAAATGTGGATGGGTCTCACCCAATCAATTGAAGGCCTTAAGAGCAAAGCCCGAGGCTTCTTGAGGAAGAAGGAATTTTGCCTTCAGACTAGAGCTACATCAGCAGCACCCCTACCTGTATATCCAGTCAGCTTGTTTCCCCTACAGATTTCAGAGTAGCCAGGCAGCACTCACAAATAAGAGAGAGAGTGTGTGTGTGCATAGATACGCTTTACATTTTGTTTGCCTGGAGAATTCTATGTTTTTGTTTTTCTGCATACTTTTTAAAATTTGTTTTATTTAAATTCGCATTAGTTAACACAGAGTGCAGTCTCAGTTTCAGGAATAGAACGTAGTGATTCATCTCTTGCATATGTTCCCCAGTGCTTACCCCAAAAAGTGCCCTCCTTAACGCGCATCACCCATTTAACCTATCCCCCTACCCACCTCCCCTCCAGCAACCATCAGCTTGTTCTCTGTATTTAAGAGTCTCATGGCTTGCCTCCCTCTGTGTTTTTATTTTTCCTTCCCTTCTCCTATGTTCTATTCTATTGGTGCTATTTCCCTCAAGAATTCTAATACAATATTCCTTCCCAGAAGTCAGGTAGCATTGGTTTCAGTTGTTTACCTATAAAAGGCTTGATATAAAAATTAGTACAGACAAGTGTCAGGAACTAGAACCAGAGAGAATTCAAGAAGAGGGAATTGGTGATCAAGCAGTTTGGTTTGGCTCAAATGCCACGATATTATATGTCTAATTGTGTGGGGGGTGGGGAGGATTTTTTTCAGTAAATGTCATCAAGTAGCTAAACAGTTAACTATAATGTCATCAGTGACCACTATTTATGAAATGCCTATTATAGGCACTTTGGGAACCAAGTGACCACTACCACAGATTACTATCAAGGCCATGAAGAGTTAGAAGACTGTTGCAGGAAAAGAATATTTATAAAAGTGCTTTTGAGTTAAAGAGAATGACAAACTCAGGTGTCTAAATGTTTGCCTCAGGCACTAGTGTTTAAAAGAACATCAAAATAAATTCTTCTCCTCACACCTGGAATACTGAGACAGAATTTAGCATCAGATGAATTCACATCATTTAAAACTTTAGGAAATAAAGAATAAGCCAGTGATTTAGAAACACCAGAACTCCATAAATTGAGATGGAAATACATGAGGGTATTCAAAAACCAAAGACATACATGATTAAGGAGATTTTCTTACCAGTTTTTTTTTTTTTTTCCCTACTGCATAATGATGGTGCCTTAGCCTCAGTAATCATTCTGCCTAATTGTCTATTGAGTGTGTTGGGTTGCAAAAAGTTAAGTTCACCTCCACTACTTCTCATGTATACAGATCTGTAACTAAACTTTGATATCAGCATAGATCAGTGTGTAAATTACAAGTTAAAATTTAATAAAGGAAAAAAATTTACCAAAAAATGAAAACATTTTGGGGCTCCCGGGTGGCTCAGTTGGTTAAGCGTCCGACTTCGGCTCAGGTCATGATCTCATAGTTCGTGGGTTTGAGCCCCACATTGGGCTCTGTGTTAACAGCTCAGAGCCTGGAGCCTGTTTCAGATTCTGTGTCTCCCTCTCTCTCTGACCCTCCCCCACTCATGCTCTGTCTCTCTCTGTCTCAAAAATAAATAAACATTAAAAAAATTTTTTTTTTAAATGAAAACACTTAATAAAGAGGAAAAATGTGGGCAACACAACTACATATTGATTCTGAGACTGAGAACTTAGGAGGAAAATACTTTTATCTGTTATATGTATCAGTATGAGTTTACTTTTCTGAAAATTGGAATTTAATATGCTGGTATTGTAAGGAAGGCAAGGATTTCGTATTTGCTGGATTAGTTCTGTAAATGTGGGATCATGACTGCCCCTGTACATAAAGTTAACAGAAATTCCTTAGAAATTTGTGAAGGAAGGATGTTAATGCCTCAGGGAGGTTAGGCTGTTACAGTAAATGTATCATTTTAAAATTGCTACAGTACCCTCTACTGTTATCTGTATATAAAGATCTGCAGGGGGTATATGAAAATGTTTCAATTTTTCTGTAAACTTAAAAACATTCAGAAACCATAAAGTATATTAATGTTTTTAAAAACATGAGTTGTCACTACACACCCATCAGAATGGCTAAAGTAAATAGGAACAACATCAAATGCCGGCAAGTTTGTTGACAAAATGGATCCCTCATACATTGCTCTCGGGAATGTAAAATGGTAGAGCTTTCCTGAAAAACAGTTTGGAGTTTCTTTTAAAAAATTAAACTTGCAAATACCATGCATCTCAGTTATTGAGCTCTTAGACATTCATTCTAGAGAAACAAAGTCAGTCACACAAAGTCCTCTACTTGAGTGTTTATAGCAGCTTTCTTCATAGTAACCCCAGGCTGGCAACAGCCAGATATGCTTCTCTGGGTGGCTAGTTAAACTGTGGTATATCTACTCATGGAATACTACTCAGTGGTGATACACAAAACAACTTGAATAGGAAAAAGTCAAATCCAAAAGGCTCCATATGTTGCTTCTGGAGACAAATCAAAGAGACATTCATAAAGGCTTTGGAATGCCAAACTGTCCTCTCCTTAGTCCTGATGTCCATGTGGAAGAAGTCATAACAAAATTTCTAAACCTTCCCAAGATAGCTGGGGAGTGGTAATGGAAACAAGGTGAAGACCAATTGAATATGGTCTACGTCTACTCCTTACTTATTTAACCTCTCCTTTGTTCCTCAATTCCAACTACACCTGACTCTTCACTGTTTCTCAAACACGCCACTAAAGTCTTAGTTCAGGGTGTTGGCATTTGTCATTTTATTTCTCACCCCTCCCCTACACGCACAGTCTCATTTCCCACATGGCTTTCTTTCTCACCTCTTCAAGTCTTGCTTTAAATGCCAAATTTTCAGTGAGATCTTCCCTGTACATCTTATTTAAAATTACACCACACGCTCCCTATATTTCTCACCACCTTCTTTGGGTTTGTTTTTTGTTTGTTTTATTTTCAAAGCATATATAGTAACTTTCTGATATGCTCTGGATTTTACTCTTTTTTTGAGTTCTTCAAAAGGAACGTGAACTCTATGAGAACAGGCTTTTTGTCTATTTTGTTCACTATTGAATGTGTCTAGAATAGAGCCTGGCATATACTAGCATTCAATAAATAATTAATAAATTAATTTTTAAAAATCTAGAGAACATTGAAAATCATACCATGAGATAGCTTCATCATCTCTGAATAGCACTTTGTGGCTGTGAGGCTGGTATGGGATAGCCAGTTGAAATGAGCCCTTTTCCGTGAAGATAGCTGAGTTCAGAGTGGCAAATGTCAGATAGAAACAATGCCATTAGAGAAAAGGTAAAATTACCATAACAGACAGCTCTTTAGTACTATCAGAGTGATTCAACCTACTGATACTACAGGGCAAAAATAGATGGAAGCCAATTTGTGAACAACAAACAACAAAATTAACAACCATAAACCACTCAAGATAATGTAAACACAGGTTTGACCTGAGCCAATACAGTAGATAATCCTGTCCCACCATTTGAATTATTTACTGAGTTAATCCTCAGTCCCAGAGAGAGCCCAGGTAAAGCTGAAACACTTGAGGAAGGGCCCTATAATAGTAATGTAAAAACAATATGCTGTATGTCACTGCAAAGCTTCAGCCAAATATCCTGAGGCTATTTAGCTAGGTGTTTATGTTTTAACATTAAGGAAACACCCTAATTTTTCAGAGATTATGAAAAAATACTCTTAAATCAATGTTAGTTTCTGGATACTTGAAATTCCTCTGTGATTTACTAGATAGAAGTAACTTTCTAAAAGTGTTAGAGTTTTGACCCAAGTCCATCTCATAGTAGGCTTGGTAGTCTGTAGAAGCCAGTCACAGGATACACCTCCTCTGCAATGTGCGTAGTCAGAGTAGACAGATTTAGGAAGTAGCAAAATCCCTACAATGGTTACCTTTGTACCTAATGATGCTAAGATTTTAAAGTAGGAATCACTAAGTGGAAACTCCCAGTTCTCCATTACTACCAAAAAGGCAAATCAATGTGATGGAACCAGTAATTCTGCAAAGATACCAGTGGTGCAAATTATCACATTTCACTGCTCTCCAACTTGGCTGATACATAACATATATAAACAATGGAGGATAAGGGAGGGTTATTTTAATGTGTTCAAGTGTTTACTTTCATCTCATTTTTATTCAGATATTATCTCTTACTGTTATCTTTACTTGAATTGTAAATGCTCAGTCTCACTTGACCACATTCCATCCTCTCTATCTCACACACTTTTTTTTTTAATTTTTAATGTTTATTTATTTTTGAGAGAGACAGAGCACTAGCAGTGGAGGGGCAGAGATGGAGACACAGAATCTGAAGCAGACTCTAGGCTCTGAGCTGTCAGCACAGAGCCGGACACGGTGCTCTAACTCACCAGTCATGAGATAATGACCTGAGCCGATACTGGACGTCCAACCAACTGAGCCACACAGGTGCCCCTCACACACTGACTTTTTAACCAAGTATTTTACTGAATGTACCTGTCAAGATCAATAATGGACTCTAAGTTGCTAAAAGGAATGGTCACTTTTCAGTAGTATTTATAATTGTTGATCACTGCAACCTTGAAACATATTTACTTATTTTTCCTGATACTACAGTTTCTTGATTTTCTACTACCCTATTGGAAATTCTCTTTGTCTCCCCCTAGGCCGCTGAAATTTGGTGTGTTCCTAGAATAAGTCCTTAAACATCTGTCTATACTTCGACCTAAGTGACATTATCTACTTTGATTAATTATTCTTGCATATTCTGGTAATTCCTAAATTTGTAATCCCAATTCTAATCTCAAATTAGGCATGTACAAAACTAATTCATAGCAACTCAAAATAAGAAGAAATGAACATTGTTTAGAGATCTTGGAGTTTCAACCACCAGCAGTTTATTAACTTTGTCTCTTCTCTCTTTTGAGAAACAATTAAATGTGATTTTGGTTTATGTGATATAATTACATTTGTTGGATAGAAGAATCAAACATGATGTTTAAACAGAAAATGGGTGGGTATGACACTGGAGAGAGAGAGAGCTCAAGTGTAATGGCCATCATTTTTTTGACCAACAGAGTTTGTCATATTTTTACAACATCAATTGACTGTTTTTCCTCTGGTAAAAAAGATCTTCTAAGCAGTTTTAATATGACACCTAAGGGTGGGAAAGAGAATCATATTATATCCTTAAAATTATTTAATGGTTCAATGGGATATTGATATAAGTGATATAAAGAAAAGCTTTTAAAACAAATTCTGATGTAGTATTCTGAAATCTCTCCAAAATTCTCAGAATGCTGGAGATACTTTTGCTCCTTTTCATCTCAAAAGCAAGCTGTTGTTTTATTCTTTAACCACGTAATCATTTTTGTATATGTTCATGTGTGGTTATTTGTGGGCATTTTTAAAGAAAATATTCTATACAAATACAACATATAATGTGCATAATCGATTGTACAACTTAAACTTTGTTAAAGTCAATACATCCATATCACCAGCACCATTTAGTGACAGAAAATTCCCCAAACCTCAAGGGTTCTCCTTGTGGCCTCTATAATTGTAATGGGTTATGGAGGGGTTCAATAAAGAATTCTTCCACTCAGGGTTAACACTTCCCTTGATAAACCATGGGTAAGTTTTCTCTGGTTTTCAAATTTAAATGGAATCATATTACATGTCCGGCTTCTTTGCTCAACATTTTGTGATAGTGAATTTGTTGTACAGTTCTGTTAAACTATTATTGAATTTTTATTACATATTTAACTTATTCAGTATATTAGTTTCCTATTATGATTGTGGATTTGTCCATTTATTTTATTAACTCTCTAAGTTTTATTATTTGAAACCGCTATTCAGGGGGTGCCTGGGTGGCTCAGTCAGTTAAGCATCTGACCCTGGATTTTGGCTCAGGTCATGATCTCACAGTTAGTGAGATAGAGCACAGCTTTGGGCTGTGCACTGACAGCATGGAGCCTGCTTGCGATTCTCTCTCTTCCTCTCAAAATAAACTTAATAAAGTAAAATATTTTTACATATTTAAATATTTAATAAACATGTTTTTAAATATCCCTTATAACAATCCAGACTTTTAAGTGGTATGTTTAATCCCATTATTTTTATAATTCATTTACTGACAAGTCTGTTTTTATATCCTATTACATCAATTTTTATTTTAATTTTTCAGTAATTTTTGTTTTTTGCTCCTTCATTGCCTTCTTTTGACTTGAGAATATATGTTATGATTTTTCTCCACTAACTTATTAGAGTATTTTATTGTTTTTTCAATGGTGACCTTGGACTTACAACATAAATTTTTGACCTATACAGTATAACAAAAACATTTACTTTTATGACTTCTCTAATACTATTAAAACCATGAAAACAAAAATCCAATTGCCTTTCTCTTCCAGTTTATGTTATTGTTTCCATATATGTATGTATTTCTACATATATTTTAAACCAGCACTTATATATATCACAGGTGTGAGATAATATGTTTATTTATGTATACAGTCATTTTTATCTCACATAATTACCTTTTCTTTGTTCTTCATTCTTTGTCTCTCCCTCAATCCTTCTATCATTTTATCTCTTCCTGTACATTTCTTTTTAGTATAATGTATATGTTTAGTGTTCTGTTGGTCTGCTTGTTACAGATTATTTCAAAGTTTGTTTACATGAAATTATTTCATCTTCCATTTTGAAAGGGATTTTAAAAGATATTTTGAGGACTATAAAAAGGTCATGCTATTTATTCATATTAATACCTTTCTTGTTTAGATATCAGTCTTACTGTCACCTTTCAGAACATATTATGCATTGTTTCTCCTGCTGTTTTAGAATTTTTCTCTATTTGATCAAATTGGTCTAAGCAATTTCATTAAGTAGTGCTCAAGCATGGGCTATTTTTTATTTTTATTTCAGCCTGGAAAATAATTTCTTCCAATAAGCCTTCTAATTATTCTTTCCCTTTCCAGTCTGTGCCTAATTCTGATTCTACTATGTTAGAACTGTTAAATATATTCTCTATTTTCTGGTTTTTTTCTTTCCGTTTAGACATTTCTAGCAACCTAAATTCTAGTTTGCTATCCTGAGACTCTGGTATTCCTAACCCCTTTATTGAGTTATTCAACTGCAGTTATTTTTCAGTTTTAAAGATTTTTATTTCCATTATTATTTCTAGAATCCAATTCTCTGGTAAAATTATCCTTTTGCCTATTTTCTACAAATTTTCCTATATTATCCTGAAAGTGTTCATCAAAGTTATATAAAGTTTTTATCTGCTTATGCAAATGTCTACATCACCTCTAGGTCTACTTCTATTATAAGTTTTTACTTGAGGGACACCTACCTGGGTGGCTCAGTTGGTTAAGCGTCTGACTTCGGCTCAGGTCATGATCTCTCAGTTCACGAGTTCAAGCCCTGCGTCAGTCTCTGTGCTGACAGATCAGGGCCTGCAGCTTGCTTTGGATTCTGTCTCCCTCTCTCTTCCCCTCCTCTGCTAGCACTCTGTCTCTCTCTGTCTCAAAACTGAATAAACATTAATTTTTTTTAATAAAAAAATTAAAAAATAGGTTTTCACTTGGAATCGCATAATCCTGTCTTTGGCATAGCTAGTGAGTTTTGATTGAACAGCTTGAGTAATGGAAGTCATACATACAAAGTGTTAAGGATCTAGATAATGATCTTTAAAAAGGAGTAACACTGGCAGAAATACTGGGTGTGTTTAACTTAATCCTATCAGAGATGGATGGGATTCAGAACAGCTTTATCAGGGTAGAGTCTATATTTCATTTTTACTTCTAAGTGTAAGCCCTGAAAAAATTTTGACTCTTTTCCACATATATTTTTCTTGCACATCACCCCTCAGTTTGCAAATCTTCGATCTACTTGAATCAACAAAACAAAACTACTAAAACTCTTTTTTTTTTACAGAGGCTGTTTGGTTTATCCCAGGACCTCCTTCAGGAAAAGCAACTTTAGAAGATATTTCAACTCTCTACAGGTCTTTTCTTTCTAAAATATTTGCCTTTCTATTCCCCTTTGTTTCTGAAACTCCTAGCTGTCTTTATGTATTAAATCTGTATTTTAGATGGGGCACCTGGGTAGCCTAGTCAGTTAGGCATCTGACTCTTGCTTTTGGCTCAGGTCATGATCTCATGGTTTGAGCCGCCTCATTGGGCTCTGTGCTGACATCATGGAGGCTGCTTGGGATTCTCTTTCTCTCTGTCTCTCTCCTCTCTCCCTCCCACCCTCTCCCTGTACCTCACCCACTCATGCACATGCACAGTCTCTCTCAAAATAAACTTAAAAAAATAAGTCTATACTATATAATATAGATTTTATATATTATATATTTATTTTTCCAAATATGAAATTGAATTTGGTTTCTCTTTCCAAATACATGAAAGGTTGATTTTCTTCTCTAAAATATTTGCTAATAATACTGTCCACTGTTTACTGGGCTCTTATTGTTGACTGTGTAAATAATATTAATATTCATAACACTGAATTTGATCTCTTATTACTTTTGTGAGGACACTGAGCCTTGGAGAAATTAAATAATCTCTCTGGAGTTTAATAATGATTACATTTCAAAGTGGCGGCTAGAAAATCCTGGCAAGAGGCTTTTAAAAAGATTTGTTACTTTTTTTTTTTAAGATTTACATTTCAAAAGGATAGAGAAAAAATGTATAATTATAAGTTTTATAAAATAAATGCTGTAAGAAACAAGAAGGAGTCCTAGAGTCAGGAAGGAGCATGGTTGTAATTCAACCAGGTTGAGGGGGATTTAAGGCCACCTTACTCAGAGCCTTCCCTAGCACTTCTGTCCCTTCCCCAGTGATACAGTATGGTTTTTGTCTGTTTGTTTTGTTGTTTTCTGTTGTTTTTGTTTTTTTGTCTCCTGCCCCCTTTTATTTCCCTTGCTGTAGCATTTCCAGTCTATTTCCTTGAAGCCATTCCTTGTTGATTAGGTGCTTTTCCACTCTAAGTGAGACATGGAGGCTATAGGGATAATGTGTGAAGGATTCCACTTTCTAAGCACAAAGTCCTTCCCTTGGAATTGTGGAGAAAACAAAACAAAACAAAACAAAACAAAACAAAACAAACAAACAAAAACAAGAAAAACCAAGATGCTTCACAGCGGTCTCTCTTCATTCTCCTTGCCAGAGCCCTGAAGGACCCTTTCTCAGATGCTCACTGTGAGGAGCTTGGTAGAGTTCTTGGAGGTAAAGTCCGTAAAAGTTTGTGGCTCCTTTCAGGCTGTGGCTCCAGGGATATCTCCATCTCCTGTTGAACTGTAATGAGCCTCCAGAAATTTGTCAATTTAAGTGTTCCATTTTGTGGTTTGTTGCAACTTCTGTTCCAGGTAAGCAGGTCTTTGTCTCTCTGGATGTGCAATTCTCTCCAGATTTTAGAGTGGTAGTTTGCTCTATGTTTACTTTTCTATGGAGTCCTAGTTATTAATTTTCGATTTGTTCATCCTTTTCTATTCTAACGATTCCCAAGTTGTTTATATGTCTAAATTACAATCAGAAGCCCTGCAATATTTTCCTGATTATAAAATTATCACTGAAGAAAATTTATAAAATACAGGAAAAAGATGATTTATTTGAAAACAACAATAAGACAAACAACAAAAAAACTTTCAATGGTTTCCAGTTGGAATGAAAATAAAAGTCAAATATTTTATAAGGCTCTTTTAAGGCCATGCATGGTTCAACTGTATCCCATGTCATGCCTTCCCCAATGACCTTGCTATAGCCACACCAGTCACAAAGCCTTTTTAGATAGGTTATTTCTGAATGAAATGCCTTTTCCTATTCTCATAGCCATTTCTTACTTTTGTCCTTAAAATTTCATTTTAAACAGTTCTGCTTAGAGACACGTCTTGCATCTCCTTAATCACACTATGTCAAATAAACCCCACCTAAAATGTTATATATCCTGACTTACAATAAACTTCCTTAGTACTACCTATGTAAACTTTTTGCTTGGTTTTGTCTGATGCCCCATCAGAATGCAGGCTCCACGAGTGAGGTAGCCATATTTTATCATATTCATCACTATACTCTAACGACTAGCACCTTGTTTGAACACAGCAGGTCAATCTTTCCTTATCAATAATTCCAACAGACTCTTCTTGAAGCCAATGATTAAAATACTCAAGCAGAATGTAAACTTAAAATAGAAATGATCCTCATAGACTCTGGTGCTTACATTTCAATAAGTACTGCTTCCTGTGTGTTAGTGGACAGCATATAGTTCTTTCCTTGTATGAATTTCCTTATCTGTAAAGTGCTGCTGCTAATAGTGTCTGTTTTATAGAATTTTAATGAAAAACCTAAGAGAACAAATGAAAAACCTTAGAAGAATCCACAGGATATAAATGTTTAAAAAATATTTTCAAATAAAAATTAAACATGAATAATGACCCTGTACGTCACAAAAGGAAATGTACTTAATAGTGTGTACTATTTTCTAACATTTCTTTGAAGTGTGTTTCAAAGCATTGTAAAAGCATAATCCAATGTATTTCCATAACAATCTCACAACTTCTACAGCACTGTTAATAGCCAATTGCCTTGTAGAGTCGAAGTTAAAGACCTAACAAGAGCACTTATCTTTCACAAGGTCAAAAAATATATTTTTCAGGATAAAGTTTGAGATGAACTGATCTAAGAAAACATGTTTCTATTATAGTTTCTCTTCACTCTAATCCCAGTCAGGGCTAACACTGCATAAATTGTACGTAAACTTGTAATATTGCAGAGTAGCTTAGGAAAAGTGCCTCATGTTACAGAAAGAGAACTATAGAGAAAAAAAAAAAATCCCAGAAGCCATAATTTGGCCACCCCGAACAGGCATTCATAGCACCGCTCTTCTTTCTCTCACATAAAGTGGCAAATGGGTCCAAATTTCCAAAGTCACTTTGTGAGGTGTTAGTATTTCAAACACATGGTTTCTGGTCTTCAAGTCTACCATTCTTTCTACACTATCCTGTTGATTGAAGCTTATTGCAAGCATTTATAACATTCTTTGTTGAGTATCAAACACATTTGTCAGCTTGGGGCAAGTGGAGTGAATATACATCACTCTTCCCTGCTGTTCTTACCCAACTTGGGGCACTGTGATATATTCTGATTAACTCACCAAAAGAACACCCTTAAATAAATGTATCCAGAAAAAAGCAAATGGAAAATTGAAAAGACATGAAATTCTATAATAATGTAAAATATATGAAGGTACAAAGAGTTATAAATGTGACAAAAGAGAGCCTAATACCACATTTTATTCATTTTTGAATAACTGAAACACTCATGAATAAAGATCACATTTGACATTGTGCCCACTTGTCTGACACTTCTTCCATTCTATATTTTAGTGCAACTCAAATAGTTTACTAGTTCTTTTTTTTTAATTTTCACTTAAAAAAAAATTCTGTTAGCTGAGTAGTTATAAAAATTAGCTTTACATTGCACATTGGGATCATTTGAGGGACAATTAAAAAGTTATTCATGCCTAATCTCTAAAAAGAGATTCAGATTTAATTGATCTTAGTTGCTATCTGGACAGTAGAGTTTTCAAAACTCTCCCAAGTAATTCTAATATTCATCCAAGGTTGAAAATTACAACTTTAAGTAACATTGTTGTTTCTTCCCCACCCCCACACATTTTACCTTCCTCACCTAATTATAACTCATTTATTTATATCTCAACTGAATTGTCATTTTCTCAGAGTAGCCTAATCCAGTATCCCTAGATAGACTAAATTTATACTCAAATACTATCTTGATATCTCCTTGACCAAAATATTCATAAAGTTTTATTGACAGAATATGTTTAAAGTTTGTCTTTGGTGTTTGGTGTTTTGTTTATTTTTTCATTTATTTACTTTTTTTTTTTTTTTTTTTTTTTTTTTTGCTAGAAAGGGCCTGAGAACAGGAGGAATTTATTCATGTTTTCATTCTGATATTCTAAGTTCTTTTCTTCTTCAAGCACTCACTGGTCCCCTAAAAACAGAAGAATTCAGACCAAAAGATAGGAGTTTAACATTAATAGGTTTCATATTATCATATACACTATAATTTAATTATCTATAATTTAATGAACACTCAGGACATTGCAAGGGATTTACAAGCAATAGCTGTAATTCTCAATAGCCTTTTTAGATATGATACAAATGAAACAATAAATTAAAGAGGTTAATAAAATCTCCCAAGGTCACAAGCTAGGCAATAGAAGAACTTGAACTAAACTCAGTTGGGTTGACAATACTACCCGTATACCTTCCACCATATATTTTACCTCAATAATATAAGAAAACAATGCTCTGAAGTTATTAGATACATCCCAGACTAAGTGAGGTTATGTCAACTTTCAAGTTTTTATCATTGGTAGTATTCAGGTGGATTCTTTATAGAGAACTTCAACACAAATGGTATATATCCCTGTATCATGAATCTCAGGATTGTTTTTTAAGGTTCTTCTATACCTTCTCATCCTTCTATGCAGTGCGTGAGAGAATGTAATTTGGAGGTATAGCTTTGGTATCTTGATGATGAAGGTTTTAAAAAAAAATTATAATAAAAATTTAAAGATAACAAATTAGGAAACTTTCTTGTACAATTTATATAAATACCTGTTTAGAATATAGTGGATTGCCTTTTAATTTTTATCTGAAGCATCAGTATCAATGGTCATTTATGAGAGACAAGTGGATCTTCTACTAGGCATAGAGCACAAAATACAGATTACAGCATGCCTACATTCGTTAAGAGTACTATATAATAATGCAAATTTAAAGGTTTTTTTTTCACTTTTCCAGGCTAGACTATTAAGCTCATGTTAATTTATAATATTTAATACCTAATATATTTCCCCTGCAAACATACAGAATGGATAAATATATGTACAATAACTGCCTATAGAAATGTATTCTCATCCCCATGACTTAATCTCAATATCAAAAACAAATACAATGTTTGCATTTCCAGGATAGAGAAATATGTTAAAAACCAAAGGAAAATGAATGTTCAATATTAGCAGAGAATAACTTAGCTGGCAAAATGACCTTTCTATACGAATGTACTATTCCATCCCTTTTTGAAATCAGGTTTATGGAGTCTTTATCATATTGATCACGATGCATTTTTCAGGTTAAAGCTAACTCATAGATAAATTTATTAAAAAGTTTTTGTAATCATTTGATTTATACATTTTCTAAAAGATACTGCCACAATGGGAACATTTTCATTAGCTGTCAGGACTATAAAGCTTTTATGCTGTGGCCATTTTGACTTTAGGGTATGTCAGAAATTGTTGTTCATCAGGATTTCCCCCACCCCAACCAAATTTAGACCTTCACATTCTATATATGAGAGAAACCAAACATGATAAATCAGTTGTTCAATAGTAAACCCTGATTTTAAAGTTGACTTTACCACATTCAAAATGGCTTTTTTGGATAAAGTTTTGTTGCTATAATGCCCTTTAAGCTCAGGGAAGATTGACAGAAAATAAAAGGCAGGGTAATTATATTTGATCATGCAATTGTCATTTGTTGCTGATTTTAAACAATCTGTGAGTTATTTTTTTCTTGTTATCAATTAGATTTGAGAATATTGAAATTATACAAAACAAATTTATTTGAAACTTGGGATATGGAAATGAAGTGTATCAGGTCTAACTGCCAATTCTACCATTATAAACTCATGTAGAAATGGAGTTCTTCATGGATGTTATCCACTGGGAAAAATTTCATCTAAAGATAAATATTTTTACTTGATCACTTGTATTAGCATACGTAATTGATTTTCCATGTGATCAGTTCAATATCTGCTTTGGTTTGAGTGTAAAAATTCAATCTAGAATGTTTAAATAACGAAACAAAAATATCATCAATAAGAGTAAAATGTGAATTATGATTTCAACTGTGTCTAAATGGCTAAATTACTTTGGTAAGGCAATTTAACATTTCCAACTACCAATTTCTGTTATTTTGATAACTAGACTAGAAAGTCTTTTAGATCCAAATGTCTGCATTCATGAAAATGGATATATCTCATCACATAAAATACTCCGTGCTCACTGATGCTTGAACTTGTTCCCCTGAAAAAGTTGACAAACCAATATAGTATTTATTAGGTCCCTTCATGAATACTGTTTCATTGATCTCAACTTCATGTCACTACTATTTTATTCTAAATTTCTGGATTTTAACACTATGTCTGAGGCTCTTTGGTCACCGTATTTTTTCTAGTTATTAAAATAAATTGTATATTGTTCTCCATAATAGACTATAAAGCACTGCTTATAAAACTTGCATTATGATTCAGACAATGTGATCTGTATTTTTGGTATGTTACCAAATATATCTCCAAAAATCTGCAAATAGTTATTATTCCAAATCTGCAGGTGTCATAAATTTTAAATATTCAATTTCAGAATTTCAACTTTAGAACAGAAAATGATTTAAATGATTTTACTAATATTTCTTTGTTAAAAGATTTCTACCATCCACTGGTTGTTACAGCTAGATTTTTTTGTTGTTTGACAATTTCTATATGCATCCAGTTTAAAGGATTCATATAGCTATTCAAATACATTGATTTATTTAATCTGCTCCAATATTTTTGACTACAAGCTTTATTAATGCTCTAAATGCAGTGTCATAGATGAGATCTAAAATCTAGGCCATGGTGTAGATATTCTATTTACACTTTGTCAGAGTAGTCCACAATGCACTCTCTCCTCTGGTTATGACTACCACTTGAAGTTCCACAACACTCTGACCATGTTCAGTGCAAGAAAAGTTAATGTAGGACCCTTAGATGACATGATAAGAGTTTGAAATAATCCTACACATGCCTATATATCAGTCTACTGATTCTGAAATTGAGAAAGTGGAAAATCATTCACAGTAAATTTTATTTGGTAATTCAGACTTTTATCTATCATCTTCAAAGTCTATCATATTAAAACAGGAAAAAAAGAAACGTTTGCAGATTTACTATAAATTTCATTAGGAAAATATTTCTTTTTGGAGACAGGGACACTGGGTCAATAGGCACAGTGATCATTCTTTAAAAGAAATATGAATGTTCATCATATATACCCAGAAATTCCCTTGATAAAAGCATGCTTTTCATTCAAAATCACAGAATAAGCTACATTCATTTTGTCACCATTTACCCTTAAAAATTCAGATACACAGATAAATATAATGACATGTCTAACCAACTTAAGCTTGTTTTTTAGTGAGTAAGTTGGGAAAAAAAATCCTCTGGCAAATTGAATATAATATTTTGCAGTTTATCTCATGAAAAGATGAAATTTTTTCCACCTCTTGAATTTGGTCTTGCCAGTGTGACTTGTTTTGTCTAACAGTCCTTAGCAATTATGAAGCTAGCAGATATGTGACAAGTGCTTACATTCTGGGGCTTGCTCTTTTTTCCTATTCTACACCCTTCTACCACCATGTGAATAATCCAGGGATGACCTGTTTTGGATAATATCTGCCAACCTGTGCAGTCCCAAGTTAATACACACTGGATCCCAGCCTATAGCCCTGCCCCAAATGCTGAACATAGCCTGTGGCCTTGCCCAGGCAGGGGACCCAGAGAGTAACCCCATTTGACAATGGAGAACAGTATCTAGCCCCACACAATTGTGGGATAAATGTAGAGGTCCCTTCCAACCAGAGAGTCCAACCAGTAACCTTCCTAACAGTGGAACACAGACAGCAAAATGACTGATTGTGAGGCCCATCCTTTGGCCTTCAGAGTACTTCCTTCACCTTGACCTGAAGAGTTCACCTATGGCCCTCCCTGAACATACAAAGTCCAGCCAGTGGCACCATCTGGTAAGGGAGCAAAGCATGAATTCTACTTAACAAGGAATGATTGCAGACCCCAGCCTGTGACCCTACCAAATCATAGATTCAAATCAGTGTCACCTCTCTACTCTGGAACACAGTTTGCAAAATTACCTGACCAGAAATGATTGCAGAGTACAGCCAATGTCTCCACCTGACTGTCAGCCATAGCCAGCAGCCATATTTGGCCAGGGAGTTCATCTAGTGATTCTACTTGAACATTCTTCCAAGCCAATGGCACCCTCATGATCTGACAGCATGGGCAGTGGCTTTGCTCAACTAGGAATCCCAATAGCAGGCTCTACCTGCTCATGGAATCTATCAACTAACCCATCTATTACCCTTCAAATGAGTTGACTTGTGAGGGTCTTCCCTGCCCAGGTGAACCTGTAAAGTCTGCAGGAAGAGACCACTTTTCCATGTGTTCAAAATCAACGTAAGGAATCAAGGTTCACAAAGAATCAAGTAAATATAACATTACCGAAAGAAACTAATAAAGTTCCAGTAACCCTGCAGACGTGGAAATCTATCAACTACCAGACAAAGAATTCAGAATAATCTTCTTAAAGAATTTCAATGAAATATAAGGAACAGATGACTAAAAATTAGTAAAACAATACATTGGAAAACGAGTTCAAAAAACAAATAGAAATCAAAATAAATCCTGGAGCTGAAGAATATGACTAAACCAAAGAATCAACATATTCAGAGATTCAGATTCAACAACAATTCTAATCCAACAGAAGAAAAATCAATGAACTAGAGGATAGGTCATTTGAAATTACCCAGTCACAGGAACAAGAATGAAAAAGAACGGGGGAGGGGGCTGGGGGGGAGGGAGGAAAGCTCATGAGACTTATGGGAAATGATATACACATGAGAATCCAATAAAGAAAAAGGGAAAGTTTTATTAAAGCAATAATAGTTGAAAATTTCCTAATCTTGGGCTGAGAAATAAGCATCCAGATTCATGAGGACAAAAAGAAGCCAAATAGCTTGAACCTAAAAAGGACTACACCAAGACACATTATAATTAAATAGAAGACCCGAAATAGGGAAAAGCTCCTCAACATTGTTCTTGGCAGCATTTCTTTCCTTTCTTTCCTTTCTTTCCTTTCTTTCTTTCTTTCTTTCTTTCTTTCAATATGGCACCAAAAGCACAAACAACAAAAGCAAAAACAAATACACAAATGAAATGACATTGATCTAAAACATTTGGAGAAAGAAATATCATCAAAATAAAAAGACAACCTATAAAATGGGAGAAAATATTTGCAACGCCCATATCTGATAAAAGGTTAATATCTAAAATACATAAAAAATTCATACAACTCAATAGCAAAACAAAAAACACATACACAAAATAATCCTATTAAAAAGGATCAAGAATCTAAATAGACATTTTTCCAAAGAAAATATTCAGATAGTCTATCTTTTCTGTTTATGATCTGCACTTTTAAAACTTGCCTATCAATTGAAATATCAAGTTTTATATAAAAAATATTTTTTACTAATAGGCTTAAGGTTATTGTCATTAAATCTTATTTAATGCAATTTTAATATTCATTTTTATATCTATAATTTTTGGTAGGGATTCTGGAAATTTTTTTTTTTTTAATATGAAATTTGTTGTCAAACTGGTTTCCATACAATACCCGGTGCTCATCCCAACAGGTGCCCTCCTCAATACCCATCACCCACCCTCCCCTTCCCCCCACCCTCCCCTCCCCCCGACCCCCCATCAACCTTCAGTTTGCTCTTGGTTTTTAACAGTCTCTTATGCTTTGGCTCCCTCCCTCTCTAACCATTTTTTTTCTTCCCCTCCCCCATGGTCTTCTGTTAAGTTTCTCAGAATCCACATAAGAATGACAACATATGATATCTGTCTTTCTCTGTATGACTTATTTCACTTAGCATACCACTCTCCAGTTCCATCCACGTTGCTACAAAAGGCCATACTTCATTCTTTCTCATTGCCAAGTAGTATTCTATTGTATATATAAACCACAGTTTCTTTATCCATTCATCAGTTGATGGACATTTAGGCTCTTTCCATAATTTGGCTATTGTTGAGAGTGCTGCTATCAACATTTGGGTACAAGTGCCCCTATGCATCAGTACTCCTGTATCCCTTGGGTAAATTCCTAGCAGTGCTACTGCTGGGTCATAGGGTAGGTCTATTTTTAATTTTTTGAGGAACCTCCACACTGTTTTCCAGAGCAGCTGCACCAGTTTGCATTCCCACCAACAGTGCAAGAGGGTTCCCGTTTCTCCACATCCTCTCCAGCATCTATAGTCTCCTGACTTGTTCATTTTAGCCACTCTGACAGGCGTGAGGTGATATCTGAGTGTGGTTTTGATTTGTATTTCCCTGATGAGGACCGACATTGAGCATCTCTTCATGTGTCTGTTGGCCATCCGGATGTCTTCTTTAGAGAAGTGTCTATTCATGTTTTCTGCCCATTTCTTCACTGGATTATTTGTTTTTCGGGTGTGGAGTTTTGTGAGCTCTTTATAGATTTTGGATACTAGCCCTTTGTCTGATATGTCATTTGCAAATATCTTTTCCCATTCCGTTGGTTGCCTTTTAGTCTTGTTGATTGTTTCCTTTGCTGTGCAGAAGATTTTTATCTTCATGAGGTCCCAATAGTCCATTTTTTGCTTTTAATTCCTTTGCCTTTGGGGATGTGTCAAGTAAGAAATTGCTGCGGCTGAGGTCAGAGAGGATTTTTTTCCTGCTTTCTCCTCAAGGATTTTGATGTCTGACATCAAAGACTGTCACATCAAAGACAGGAGACATGATTTCCTGTCTCACATTCAGGTCCTTTATCCATTTTGAGTTTGTTTTTGTGAATGGTGTGAGAAAGTGGTCTAGTTTCATCCTTCTGCATGTTGCTGTCCAGTTCTCCCAACACTATTTGTTAAACAGACTGTCTTTTTTCCATTGGATATTCTTTCCTGCTTTGTCAAAGATTAGTTGGCCATACGTTTGTGGGTCTAGTTCTGGGGTTTCTATTCTATTCCATTGGTCTATGTGTCTGTTTTTGGGCCAATACCATGCTGTCTTGATGATGACAGCTTTGTAGTAGAGACTAAAGCCTGGGATTGTGATGCCTCCTGCTTTGGTTTTCTTCTTCAAAATTACTTTGGCTATTCGGGGTCTTTTGTGGTTCCATACAAATTTTAGGATTACTTGTTCTAGCTTCGAGAAGAATGCTGGTGCAATTTTGATTGGGATTGCATTGAATGTGTGGATAGCTTTGGGTAGTATTGACATTTTAACAATATTTATTCTTCCAATCCATGAGCAGGGAATGTCTTTCCATTTCTTTATATCTTCTTCAATTTCCTTCATTAGCTTTCTATAGTTTTCAGCATACAGATCTTTTACATCTTTGGTTAGGTTTATTCCTAGGTATTTTATGCTTCTTGGTGCAATTGTGAATGGGATCAGTTTCTTTATTTGTCTTTCTGTTGCTTCATTGTTAGTGTATAAGAATGCAACTGATTTCTGTACATTGATTTTGTATCCTGTGACTTTGCTGAATTCATGAATCAGTTCTAGCAGACTTTTGGTGGAGTCTATTGGATTTTCCATGTATAGTAGCATGTCATCTGCAAAAAGCGAAAGCTTGACTTCATCTTTGCCAATTTTGATGCCTTTGATTTCCTTTTGTTGTCTGAGTGCTGATGCTAGAACTTCCAACACTATGTTAAACAACAGCGGTGAGAGTGGACATCCCTGTTGTGTTCCTGATCTCAGGGAAAAAGCTCTCGGTTTTTCCCCATTGAGGATGATGTTAGCTGTGGGCTTTTCATAAATGGCTTTTATGATCTTTAAGTATGTTCCTTCTATCCCGACTTTCTCGAGGGTTTTTATTAAGAAATGATGCTGAATTTTGTCAAAGGCCTTTTCTGCGTCGATTGACAGGATCATATGGTTATCTTTTTTTTTTTTTTATTAATGTGATGTATCACATTGATTGATTTGCAAATGTTGAACCAGCCTTGAAGCCCAGGAATGAGGGATTCTCAAAATTTCTGAAATATTTTTCACTAATAGGCTTAGGTTATTGCCATTGTCTTATTTAAAGTGATTTTAATATTCATTTTTACATGAATATTAAAATTCATGTAAAATTTTACATTACAAAATTGGTAGGGATTCTGGAAATTTCTGGAACATACATAGTTACCATGCTAGCAATGTCATAATAAGAAAAGTTGACACAAATCTTAAAGTTCATAAAGGAATGTTTCACATTATTAGTCATTAGGGAACTGTGAATCAAATCCACAGTTAGACACTATCTGAGACACTATCTGCTAGTATGGCTACAATTTTTAAGAAAGGAAAATAAAAGAAGTTGGAGAAGGTATAGACAAGTTGAAACTCTTTGTGTATTGCTGGTTGGAACATGAAATGGTGTAGATGCCATGGAAATTTGGTAGCTTCTCAAAAAGTTAAATACAAGATTATCATGTGACTCAACAATTTCACTTCTTGGTATAAACCCAAAATAACTGAATACAAGTATTCAAACGTATACATGTATGTGCAATAGCACTGTTCACAATATCCAAAAAGTAAAAGCAATCCAAATGTCCATTAACAAATTGGATAAAGAAAATATGATATATATGCAGAATGGAATACTATTTAGATAAAGAAGAAATGAGGTAGTGACACATAGTACAAAGAAGACAAACTTAAAAACATGCCAAGTGAAAAACTCCAGACAAAGGCCACTTATTTATGATGCCATTTATAGGAAATATCTAGGATAATTAAATCCATAGAAGCAGAAAACAAAATGGTGGTTGGTATGGACTATGGGGATAAGAGAATGGGACTGATTGTGTAATAGCTACTGGATTTTCTTCTGGGGCGATTAAAATGTTTTGAAACTAAATATCTTGAATGTACTAACTGTAAATAAGCATATACTTTAAAATAGTGAATTTTATATTTTGTGAATTTAACAATTAAACAATTTTGTTTATAAATTTATGTCACAGATAGTTGGTTGCCAAAAAATTCCTAAAAAAATTGACCTGAAAATATGACTTACTATATGGTGTACATTTTTGTACTAGTATATGATGTGAGTTCGTATTTTTAATTGGTTGAGACCATGATTTGTTTTAATGGTTTGTCAATAATGTTTTAGCACATAAGGAATCAGAGTTGAATCTAGTAATGCTGTGGAGTTTTAAAAATTTAGCCTTAATTATATGTTGATATATTATGTGTAATGGTCTGTACTATATCCCCAAATACATTTTAAGTGGTTTTATATAATTTTATATCTTCAGATAGTTGGTAAATATTTTACTAATTGTCAGCAAAATTACATATATGCTTTTAATATATTACTTTAAAATATATAATATTTGTAATCTTTAAAATCTTTAAAAATATTTAATCTATATTATTTAAGAATACCTGTAGCTAATTTTGAAGATTATCATTTTAACTTTCAGATTTAATTACCTCTATATCCCCTGTGAATCTCACTTCGAGGTCAGGTGATTTTGATGCTTCACCTCAGTATTTAAGAAAGTGCCTGGATAAAATGCAAGCTTTGAACTTTAAATGAATTTGCCCTTGGTTATCGAATAAGATAGCTGAGCCTTCATGACTTTGGTATTTCAAGGTCCAAAATATATGGCTTACTTTTTAAGAACTACACAGTTCTCATTATTTCAATGGTTGTTTCCTGCTTTTATTCTGCTCTATGTAATTATACTCAAAATTACTATCATCAGGTTTAAAATGGCAACTACATGACTGTACCAAATGGGTCCCCTCTCTGAATTCTCGACTAAGTTACCCATGAAGCCACACACAAAGTACATGATGCACAAATTACATCATTTGATGTATGATTTTTTTTTTTTTTTAAATCTCAGCTCTGGAATTGGAGGCATGGACAAAATTCAATCAATTTTTAGGTCAATGGATCTGTGCAGGGGCATGTTAGGAGAGGAAAAGTGGTATTTTCTTTAAATATTGGCACATTATGTGCTCTCTTATCTAATGAGCAAAAACATAATAATGTTAAAATATTAAAAAGAAAACAAAAATCATCAGCAACACCCAAAGGACGTAACTACAGTGATCAGAGGAGCCTCACTGTATTGATTTAATTTGGTTCTGAAAAGGATAATCTTTTGCAAAGTTTAAAAGTTGAAAGTACAAATAAGCAAAAGACAAATATTAGTTATAAGGTCCTTTCAACAGAGTTTGTTCATTTCCCACATGACATAAATTGTAATCAGAAACAGCCCATTTTCTTTTTCTCAGGCTTCAGGTAGGAGTAACCTTTTGCAACAGTATGAAAAGCTAAAGGTTCTTTTTGTCAAAGAGATTTTAAACATATATACAAAACCTCACCACTGTTTCTGTACCTTATAAGTGACTGGCTTCAGTTTTTTATACCTATGATGACTGACTGTGAAGATAGCCAAATGCATCTCCTTTCTCTCATTTGGAACACTGAGTGGTAGGAATCCATTATTTTCTCATAATTTATATTAGTATATTGTGCACTATGTAAAGACTGACAACAATTTATACTTTGGCTTTCTTACTTCATGCTAGCATTGATTTTTACCAGCAACTAGCTGTGTGACTATGTTGCTTAAATTAGCTGTGTTCCATTCCCCTTATCTAAGATGGACATCAAAAGAGTATTCTTCTTATATATGGTTCTTGAGATTAAATAAGTTCATATATTTAAATGACCTGAATAAATGACTGTATAAGAACTACAAAATTTTTGCATTATTATTTCATGGGAATAAACTATTCTTAGTTTTGTTGCTTCTTGTTCTTCTACTAAAAATTCATCAAAAGTTTTGGAAATGAACCCCATATAAATTACCCAAAGATCTGGCTTTCCAAGGTTAAGGGTTGTATAAGACTTTGGAATGTGCAAACTTCCAAAAGAATCTTTGATGATGGTACCAATTTTTTTTTCTATTTTAGGTTTTTATTTAGAATACCTTACTCTTATGCCAGAATTTTTTATATGAGGCTGCTTTTTTGTTAAAGTGGAAGGACTAACATTAGGACCAGAATATTTAAAAAAAAAAATATTCTTGAGTTTTAGCAATTTCACATTAAGTTATTTTGATAAAGAAAATAGAATACTTTCCGCACTTTTTATCCCCATGCACATTGTGCTTCTCTAAAATATCCTGTAGGTCATTTTCCAAACTAAAGAAAATAGTTGGAAAGAATATGAGAGGTTTTGATTTAGTGGTAATGACTGCACCTAACCCTACTTGTAGGCCTAGACCTGCATGGATACAAGATGCAGTTCTCAGGCAAGGCTGGTAATTCCAACACTGAGAACAAATGAACTCACCTTCAAGGTGAGATCTTGAAGGTAAGGCATTCCCCTGCACCTAATCATAATGAGATTGAGTCAGTAGAACTCAGACAGTGGCTTATGATTTTAGGTAGAATGAGTCACATAGAACCAGCCTTTACACCAATTTTCCTACACTGTCAAAGTTACAGGAATGATCCAAATTTTCAGACAGGCCAGAGAAGAAACAAAGCTGTTTGAAAAACACAGCAGATCCATGATTGCCCCCATGTCTAGAAGAGAGTAATTTGGTCAACCTAGACCATTAGAGAAAATAATGGGACCACAGAAAATCTCAGTGAATAAAGTCAGGGCTAGAAGGAGATGATGCATAGTGAGGAGTTAACAAAGAGACTAGGTGTCTACTCCTGAATCTGTGGTGCTACATTTACCCAAGACATCAGATGCTCTCAGAGGTTGGGGACCATATCCATTATGATTCAAGCATGCGAATGTTTAAATGAAAAGGAATTATAATAAGTATTGCATATAATAGGTTTACAATAGCAGCTGTTCTAGAATAATAACCAAATATATATGATCATTCAGTCCACAGGAAAAAAGAAGTAGAGGGTGCTTTCTGAACTGACTAACTGTAAATCTTAAGTGAATAAGTAATCTAGTTTAAGAAAAGGTTTTCTGACTTTATGTAGAATTATTGGAAATGGCATTCAAATTGATCTGTGTGTGTGTGTGTGTGTGTGTGTATGACATATTTTAGTATGCAGTAATTTGTATTTAAAAAAAAACAGTCCTAATGAAAATTAAACAAAATTTTGAAATGTATATTCTTTATACAGACATATATGTGTATAATTCTGATATACAAATGCACATAATTATATGTGTATAATTCTGATATAAATAAGTATATACACACCCATGCATATGTAATTCTGGTAGGCGTATACACAGTGTCATATTTAACCCACCCTCTAAAATTAGCACTGCTGATCTGTTAAAAACTTAAAATGAGTAATAACCTCTAATTGGATTATAAATTAAATGAGAAGGGATTCCTGAATTTTTTTAAAGAGATAAAACAAGAATCTTTAAAAAAAGAAAAAAGGATACTTAAAGTAAATTACAGAAACTCTCCCACTTTGATAAACAGAACCACTGCTCCATTATCAAATAGAAATTCACCTCAGAGTGGAAGATGTCAAGTTCAAAAACACAGGCAATGAGTGTTCTCTCAGTCTTTCATAGTATAAATCATATCTGATCAATGGGGCATAACTTAATCATGATGTATATAAGGACTGAGATCATGACAAATGTAAAAATATACTAACTTTAAGCTAAAAACAGTAACAAGAGATGATTAGGTCTTACATAATGATAACGGAATCAATCCAGCAAGAAGATATATCATAAATACACATGCACCCAATATCACAGCACCTAAATATATTAGGCAAATACTAACAGATGTGAAGGGAGAAATAGACAATAATACAGTAATAGTAGAGGACTTTAATACCCCACTTCCATCAAAGGATTAATCTAAATAAAAACAAGAAATGGACTTGAACCACACATTAGACTAAAGGGACTTAACATTCTTCTCTAGAGCATATGGAACATTCTAAAATATAGATCAAATTATAGGGCACCAAACAATCTTAGCAAATTTAAGGAGATTAAAATTGCATCAAATATCTTTTGTGACCATACTGGTATCAAACTAGAAATCAACTTCATGAGGAAAATTGGAATATCTACAGATATGTAGAAACTAAACAACATACTCCTGAGCAACCAGTAGATCAAGAAAGAAATCAAAATGGAATCAAAGATTATCTTGAAATCAATGAAAATGGAATCACAACATACTAAAACTTATAGGATGCTGCAAAAACAGGTTTCAGAGGGAAATTTATAGCAATCAAGGCACATATTATATTAAAAAATCTCAAAGAACCCAACTTTAAATCTCAAGAAACTAGGAAAAAACAAAAATAAAAACAAAAACAAAACCAAAAACAAATTAAGCCCAAAGTTAGTGTATATAAAGAAATCAAGATCAGGGTGAAAATAAGTGAAATCAACATCAGAAAAGTAATAGAAAAGATCAACAAAACTAACAACTGGTTTTTCAAAAAGAAAAAACAAATTGAAAATGCTAGTGACACTCAAATAGATTCAAATCAGAAATGAAAGAAATTACAACTGACCCTACTGAAAAACAAAAACAAATTCTATCACCTAGAAGAAATAGATAATTTCTTGGAATCATACAACCTAATAAGACTGAGCCAGGAACAAATATGAACTCTAACAGACCAATTACTAGTAAGGACTTGAATCAGTCATAAAAACCTCCTCGACAAAAGTCCAGGACCAGATCACTGGCGAATTCTACCAAAAATTCAAAGAATACCAATCCTTCGTAAACTCTTCCAAAACAATTGAAGAGGAGGGAACTCTTTCAAATTCAGTTTAAAAGGCTAGCATTATACTGATACTAAAATAAACAAGGACACTATCAGAAAAATTACAGTTCATCCTTGATGAACATAGATGCAAATATTCTTAACAAAATATTAGCAAATCTAAATTCAAGAACTCATTAAAAGTATCATACAACATGATCAAGTGGGATTTATCTGAGATGCAAAAAATTGTTGAACATGCACACGCATATGTTTACACAAAAATCAACACAATATGCCATGTTAACAAAATGAAGTTTAAGAATTATATGAGCATTTCAATAGATTATTTTTCTGCATATGACAAAATTCAACATAATTTTCATGATAAAAACACAACAGACTGGACATAGAGGGAATGTATGTCAACATAATAAAGGTCATACATATGACAAACTGACAGCCAGCATTATATACTCAGAGAGAAAAATTGAAAGCTTTTCATATAAGATCAGGAATAAGACAGAGATACATACTCTCACCACTTTTATTTAACATAGTACTGAGGTCCTAGCCATAGAAATAAAGCATTACAAAGAAATAAAAGATATCCAAATTAGAAGGTAAAATGGTCATTATTTTCAGATGATATGATCTTGTATAATGACCATTCCAAAGAAACTAAAAAACTGTTGAATACAATCAATGAAGTCAGTAAAGTTGCAGGATATAAAGTCAAAACACTGAATTCAGTTGCATTTCTATCTACTAGCAATAAAATATGTGGAAAAAAAACTATGCTGTTCCCAATAGTAGCAAAAACAAAAGGTGTCTGTGAATAAATTTAACTAAGCAAAGAATCTGTACAATGAAAACTACAAAACTGAAAGAAATTGAAGACATGCACAAATGGAGGGACATCCTGTGTTCATGGATTGACAGTTAATATTTTTTTAATGTCCATACTACTCAAAACCATCCTCAGATTCAACACAATTCTTACCAAAATTCCAATGGCATTTCTAATAGAAATAGAAAAACAATTCTAAAATTTGTAGGGAACCACAAAAGACTCTAAATAGCTAACACAATCATAAGAAAGAACAAAAACAGAAGCATCATACTTCCTGATTTCAAACTATACCAGAAAGCTATAATAATAAAAGTATACTATTTTATACTGGTATAAGAAAAAGACACATAAAGCAATAAAATATAGATCCCAGAATAAAATCCCACATATGCTGTCATACAATATTTGATAAAAGAGCCACGAACCTTCACCAGGGAAAGGATATTTTCCACAAATGATGTTGAGAACTGATGTTGAGAAAACTACATGCAGAAGAATGACACTGGACCCCCATCTTATACCCCTCACAAATATTAACTTGAAATGGATCAAAAAATTAAACTAAGACCTGATACCATGAAACTCTATAAGAAAATATAGGAAAGAAGCTCCTCAACATAGCTCTTAACAATGATTTTTTTGATATGACACCAAAAGCACAAACAACAACAAAAGTGGAACTACATCAAACTTAAAAACCTCTGCACTGCAAAAGAAATAATTAAGAAGATGAAAAGGTGGGGCACCTGGGTGGCTTAGTTACTTTAAGCACCTAACTCTTGATTTGGGTTCGGGTCATGATCTGATGGTCATGAGATCGGGCTCTGTGCTGGGTGTGGAGCCTGTTTAAGATTCTCTCTCTCTCTCTCTCTCTCTCTCTCTCTCTCTCTCTCTCTCTCTCTCTACCTCTGCCCATCCCCTGCTCATGCTCTCTCTCAAAAACAAAACAAACAAACAAACAAAAAGGTTGAAAAGGCAATGTACGGAACAGAAGATATTTGCATGCTATGCATTAGACAAAGCGTTAATATCTAAAATTTATAAAGAACTCCTACAACTCAATAAGAACAACCCAATTTTAAAAGATGAGCAGAGGCACTAAACTTTTTCCCCCCAAAGACATACAGATGAACACAGGTACATAAAAAGATGCCCAACTCCACAAATTATCAGGGAAATGCAAATACAAATAAAAACTACAATGAATATCACTTCATATCTGTAAGAATGGCTATCATGAAGAATATGAGAGATAAGTGTTAGCAAAGATATGAAAAAAGGGAACCCTTTTGCACTGTTTGTGGGATTGTAAACTGGTTCAGCCACAATGGAAAACAATTTGGAGGTTCTTCAAAAGATTTAAATAGAACTACCATATGATCAGCAATCCCCTTCTACATATATACTCAAAGGCTATTGAAGAAATATATCGACTCCCATGTTTATTGCAAAATTATTTTCAGTAACTACAATATGCTAACAACCTATGTCCACCAATGGATAAGGAAGATGAATGATGAGTGGAATACTATTCAGCCATGAGAAATACTATTCTGCCATTTGTGACATGGATGGACCTTGAGGACATTATCCTAAGTGACATATGTCAGAGAAAGACAAATACTGTATGATCTCTCTCACATATAGAATCTAAAAAACCTAAACCTGACAAAATTTAGTGGAAGGGTGGTTACCAGGAGCTGGGTGGTAGGGAAATCAGAGAGATGTTTAAGGTCACATACTGGATCCAGGAGATAAATAAGTTCTGCAGATATAATACAAAGTACAGTGAGTAGAGACAACAAAACTGTATTAGAAACATTAAACTTGCTAGGAGACTAGATCTTCATTGTTTCCATCACTAGAAAAAATGATAATTGTGTGACACAATAGAGGTGTAGCTAATGCTACAATGGCCTCATATAGATGTATCAATATACTATACACTTACAAAGTTATATGCCAATTATATATCAAAAATAAAGTAATTAAAAAAGATTGACTGCGGATGAGAGTAAGGGGAATTAGCTGAAGAATAGGAGAAAGACTCTACACTTGCAAAAAACAAAAACCAAGCAGTATGTACAACATGAAGTTATACGTGTGAATATTTGTATACCTAACATCCCAGCAGTTATTTTGAAATTAAACTGAGATAACCTGTAAAATCACTTTAATTAAAACATTGTACAAATAGATGAGATTATTGTGCTGGTTAATATTTCCATAACAGTATTTTACATTAATATTTTAATAACTCCATTACCCAGAAGATAAACTGAGGATTCTTTAGAAATATAGATAGCCTAATGTAAATTTGTTCTATAATGAAAAATATTTTGTGAAAGAAACTGATTTAATAGTAAGATAGTGTTTGGAATTGTCCTATAACTCACTATGAAAATTACTCCTTCCTGGCAGTGAGGGTATGAACTGTTTTTGTTTTGAATTGTACATTTCACTATTAACATCTTTGAAAAGTCATAATCACTCAGGATAGTTACTTTTGGAGATAACATTAACTGGGTAGATTTTTCAACCTCCCATTTATTTTCTTCAAGTGTAGAGCACAATAGCCAAGTCAAAAATTAACTGCTTGAGGTTATATTATTTTGCATATGAAATACATGCATGGCAATGAATATCTTAAGTGGTATGTGTGCTCATGAAGGAAGAATAGGAGTAGGATAAAAAAGAATATTCAAATGTAATCCTTTCAGCCCTCAAAGTGGTATTTTTGAAATAGATCAGGATAGAATAATTGTCTCTTTTAAACATCATTTGTACAGTGATAGTCAAGATTATACTTATCCTAAATATAGGGTGTTTGATTCTTCCTTTAAAAAATATATTCTTGGGTACAAAAGGGAGATGAGCTTTAATTTACACTATCTCTTTCCTGGTCCTATATTCCATATAAATAATATTCCACACAAGAATCCAGCCATGGAAACCTTGTTTTTAATTTTCCATTGTCCAGTTACTTTAAAAAGTTTTAGGGGCACTTGGGTGGCTCAGTCTGTTAAGCATCCGACTTCAGCTCAGGTCATGATCTCCTGGTTCATGATTTCAAGTCCCGCTCAGGCTCTGTGCTGACAGCTCAGAGCCCTGCAGCCTGCTTCGGATTCTGTGTCTCCCTCCACCCCTACCCCACTCACACTCTATCTCCCTCTCAAAAATAAATAAACATTAAAACAAAATTTTTTAAGTTTTAGAAAATTTTGTTTTGTTTTGAACAAACGTGGTTATAATCAGTTGCACGGATAAGTACCTGTGATACTTTTGTTCCTGCTGGAAAATTTATATATAGTTCCCTCTTTAATAGCACAGATTACCAAGTAAGATTTGTGGAATATTGCATGGGGCCACATTAAGTGTGTTATGACTCCCAAAATGAAATAGACTCCCAAAATAAATAGTACATAGACTCTATTCCAACCCAGACATGACATAAGCTTCAGTTTACTATTATTTGACATTTGTTCCTGATTATAGACAATACTTTATACTATTTTTAGTGGAAATATTACACAATGAAAATGTAAGTTTACTCAAATTTCCATTTAATATAGTAACAAGTACAAAAGATTAAACGTGGAAATATTTGATGTTGCTATATTCTCACTTTTTAATGTTTTTATTTTTGCCTAATCTTATTCATCTTAAAAAAGCACAAATACATAACATTTATCATATTTTAAATCATTATGATCTGAAGACAATGATCCCTATGCTAAATAACTCATTTGAAGACTTGAATGGCCCTGTTTATCTTTCCCTGACTGAATTTAGAATTATTTTTAACTTCCTGACTTCAATATATATGTTTTACAGTGAAAGCTGTATTTTTAAAGTTAAAATCTAGTATAGTTTGACCTTTCATTTTGACATTCAGTCGTCTGCAATTGAAGAAATCTGGCTTGATGATTGTTTTACTGAGGACATGCCTCATGGATTTCCAGATCAATTTAAATGTGATGTTATCCTGCATTTAATCACTTCAAATCTATTAAAGATATCAGCATAGTTCCTTAGATTGTCATTAAAATACTCTAAGATAGCTCATTACTGCAATATCTTCACATTGCTCTAGATAAACATTAAGCAACCATTACATTAAGCTTTGCCCATTAGATGAATATAGAATATGCTTCAAAGAGATCATTTATCTGCTCACCAGAGTTCATAAAAATCCTTGCTATAACTTTGATATTTGCTCTGTTTACTTTGCACTGTCTCCTACACCATTTCTCTCTCACCATTGACATTTCTTAATAATAAATAGAAGAGAATACAAAAGAATCATGCTCTTAACTTTTAAGTACTTTTAAAATAAACACAGATAAACAGTGTTTAAGTTCTCAGAACTTTTCATTTGGCAAACATTTTTCATATTACTTTGTTTTCTAACTAAATACTTTGCCACTTCTAAAATTATTCAATTATGTTCTCAGGTTATTCTAAATGTCAATCTATTTCAATCCCAATTAGCATAAAGAAATTTTTTTTACGTCTAGTTCAGAAGAAACAGCTACCCTCCTCAGCATACACCCATGCACCCACTGTCTCATCTCCCCCCCCCACCCCCGCCCCGCCCTGCCCATGACATTGGGCTGCCCAAGCTGTTCCTCTCTGCTACAGTAAACTTTTAGCCAGACTTCTGACTATAGGCCCCTGACCTCCCTTTTCTCAAAGCAAGTACTTTAGAAAACTTTTAACTGTAAATTCTTTCAGTGCTCCTTTGAGATGTAAATCTCCCAGACTTTGTCAGTTTTTAAAACCTAGGGAATGTCTTTCTTAAGGATCTGGGAGCCATCCCTTTGAAATGTAATAATCAAAGGAGATTGTGCCCTTATCTCCTGATTTCCCTGGAGCCTAACAGCAAAAAGTGACAAGTAGCAAACACAAATGGCCTAATGATATGGACCAACCTTCCCAGTAACAAGTTCCAGTGCTTGTCACTTAAGCCACCACAGCTTTAAATGCTTTGTTTCATCAAAGCCCAATCTTTCTCCCCTACTTTAAAGGCAAGTATTCCTTGCCTGTTTAACTCTATCCTGTTCTATTTTTTTTTGACAGGGCTTTACAAGATTTATATTTATTCCTGAAAAAGTGTGCAGGCTAAAACCTGAAACCATTTGACATGGGTGGGAGTCTACTAATAAAACAACACCAAAATTTACTGAGCAATTACTATATGCAGGGTATCATTTATATGCATTGATTCACTGAATCATTAAACCAACACACACAATACATGTCTTAACATATGGGAAAAATTAACATATGAAATAATTAACATAATTATATATAATTATTGTGAAATTATTAACATTGGAATTATTAATATATGAAATTAGTTAACATATGGTATAAATACCATACTCATCAATATAGAAAAATAACACATACTGGTATTTAAACAATTCTTATCAATTCTCTTGTCCAATCCCATTATTCAATTTTCCACATAAGTAGCATAAAACAAATATTACTAAACTGGCAATTTTAAGATACTTCTATTTTCTCAGAAAATTCCACCTCTAATCAGAATTCTAATTCTGCAAATGGAAAACACAGTAAATCCCATGACCTGGTGGGTGACTATGGAATAACATATGCTGATGCAGAGAGCCCTCAAGCCTTTCTTATGCCAATGGAGGGAAATGGGGTTCTCTCATGTAAATGTAGTCTTAATAATCTGCAAAAGAGGATTCAACTCATCCATGCTCTCTGGTCATTTTCCAATACACACTCTTTTATCCACTCATTTCTCAAGAATCAGCTCTCAGGCTTTGGCCCTAACTAATAACTCCCACTATTTTTCTTCCAACACCTTCTTTACCTTTTCACCAAAGACAATGAAATGCTGTTTTTATTTCATAATATACCCAGAGTCAAAATATTTTTAATGTGTTTTTTAAGGGCCGAAAGTCTCAAAATCCAATATTCCAACAAGCAAGATGAAAGACCAAGCCTACTCTTATCCCATCCCCCCAAATCAAACATAAGCAAATAAAATTGTTTCCACACTTACCATATTTAAAATGACAGGAACATTCATATTTTGCTACACATGTATTATGCACTGCTAATTTTATGCCAAACAGAGGAGATACAATCTTTTATAATAACGATTAGGTCCCTTTGGTATTATATATTTTCCCATTTTGCTTTTCTTTCTTAATATAAGATAAATAAGATTGTATATCATTCTAAAATAGTCATGAAATTGCTTAAATAAGGAAATGTTCACAATACAGGAAGGACATTTAGAATTTTTAAAACTCAGGAATGCTTTTCTACCATGTTCACAACACTGAATTATTGCCTCTGATGTAACATCACATTTGCTTAAAACACAAGTTTATAACGTAAGTCTCACTTACATGCTTTGGAAGATCTTTGAGGGCAGGGTGTGGTTCGATTTATGTTTCAATTACTCATTGAGCCTAGAATAAAAATGGAAAGAAAATCTGAGATCTATAAAATTCAGTAAGAATGAAAGTTTTCTTAAAAATAAGTTACATCTTTTTAAGTATTTTGTTTTTGTCTGTCAAATTTATTCACAGCTAACCTTCTACTAAAATGTAAGCACTTTCTGAATGTAAATACTCTTTATTTAAATATTTTAATATTTATTATATAAAACAGGGTGAACTCTGAGTACGAAACAAATGGAATTTGACACACACACACCCCCCCCCACCACAACCTATGCCAAAAGGAGCAAAAGAAATAAGAACATAGACAAATAGAACAAAAAAAACACAAAGCACACATTGCCAGACTTGGTGAGGAAACTGCATCACATTTGCCCCAATTAAGCCAGGGAAAATTAAAAGCACTTGAAGACCTATCAGGTTGTTATCACTACTAGGCTCCAGCGAGGTAGCAGATGCAAATACATTTCTGAAAAAAAGATTAAACTACTCCACCCCAAGTTTTCTATGCATTATATCTATGAAATAAAAGCTTTAAAGAGAATTAGTAAACTTATATTTGAGCCTAAAATAATGAAGCAGAATTCTATATAGAAATAAAAATGTGAAAATAGGGACATGTAAAGCGATGTGGAGAACAGAATGAGTTCTAATAAATGCCTAAGTGTGGTCCTGGAAAAACATATACAGAAAATAGGGTAAAGGAATTATTTGAGAGTCAGTGGCTGAGTGTTTTTTAAAACTAATAAAAACAAATGAACCAGAGAAATAGAAAGCACACTAGAAAAAATAAGTCGGGGAGGGAATTGTAGCCCCCCTCCAAAAAAAAAAGCAGAACATAAATCAAAGTGAAGATCTTAAAATCAGGCAGAGCAAAAACACTTTTGTCCTGAACAGTCAGTAGGCTACTATTTATATTTAAAGAGAAACCTATATTCAGAGAACAGAGAGAAAGTATTTGTCAAGTTAAGGGTTTATACCAAGCCGAAATATTTCTATTGGTTTTCTATTGCTGCTGTGACAAGTTACCACAAATGCAGTAGCTTAAGTAGCACAAATTAATCATCTTACAGTTCTGTAGTTCAGAAGTGTAACACAGGCTTCATGGAACTGAAATCCAAATGTCATGGACTCAAGAAGACTCAATGTTCTGTAGACTCAAGAAGAGGATCTGTTACATTGCTTTTTCCTACTTCTAGAAGCTTCTTGTGTTCTTTGGCTCATGCTTCATTTGCCTTCATCTTTAAAGCCAGTAACAGAACATCTAACTCTGCTTCCATCTATACAACTCTTTCTCTGACTCTCCTCTTGTTCTCCCTCCTTCTCTTAGAAAGACCCTAGTGATTACATTGGGCCTGCCTGGAAAATCCAGGTTGCTGTCCCTAGTTTATGGTCAGCTGGTTGGCAAAATTGATTTCACCTGCAAGCTTAATTGCCTTTTCCCTATAAACTAAACTAGTCATAGTTTTCAGGGAATAGGACGTAGATAGCTTTGGAGGGCATTACTGTGCCTATTATCTTTCAGGAAGAGTGACAATTTATCATTTTTAAATAAAAAATGAAAAATATTACCAACAACATGCATTCCATGAATTAATAAGGTAACTATTTCAAGAAGAAAGAAATAATCCAATAACAAAGATCTTTGAAATAAAGAACATTGAAGAAAGTGTTCGAACCAAATAAAATTTGAGGGGAAAAAAAAAACAAAAACAAACAATTTGTTTAAAATAATGATCACATTAGTGTTTATTTGGTGAAATTAATAATAAGCAAAATAAAATAATAGACAACAAAGTAATTTTATAATAAATGATTAAAATATTTAGATTATATTTTTGTGAGACTGGGTTAAGATAACACTTTAGACTTCTTATATTATTTATGCATGTTAAAAGATGAAGCATATCCATAAAATAATAAAGAATTGAATATAGTTCTCAAACTAGTGCAGCAAAGATTGGGAGAAAAATGAAAGACAACCTTGCAACAATAACATATATAAATAAAGAACCACCCCCCACAAAAACAAAACAAAACAAAACAAAAACAAAAAACAAAAAAACCCTACAGTTAAATCATAGATGAATAGAAAGTAAGTGAAAGGTAGTTAAATAAAACATGTCAATAATTACAACAAACATAAATAAAAGGTATTCAATTTAAAAGATGGTGGATTTTCTTTCAGATGTTCAAAAATTGAGGTATAATGTGTGCCTGGAATTGAAAAACACACCAAAACTCCAGGTCACACAATATATCATCAGCTTTTTGTGTGAGTCAAACAGTGGTTTAAAAACTAATAAAATAAATGGTGGGGATATTAACTTTTCATACGGTGATGATCATTTCACAATATATACACATATCAAATCATTACACTCTACACCTGAAATGAATATAATGTTATATGTCAGTTACACCTCAATTTAAAAAAGAAAGAGAAAAGAAAAATATCAACCACTTATACCTAAAAAATGGAAATGTATGAAGGAATGTTAAGGTTTGAATTGTGTTCCCCCAGAAATTATATGCTTATTAAGTCCTTCTCCCAGTATCTTAGAATGTGATCTTGTCCGGAAATAAGTTCAACTCAGATGTAATTAATTAAGACAAGTTCATACTGGAGTAGGGTGGGCCCCAATCTAATATGACTAATGTTCTTACAGAAAGAGGAAATTTAGAGACAAACACAGAAAATAAAAGCAGAGATTAAGGTGATATATCTACAAGCCAAGATTCCAGATTGCCAGAAAGCTACCAGGAGCTGTGAGAGCCATGTAGTATATTTTTTTTGTGCAGCCCTCAGAAGTAAACAACACGTCTGCCACCCTGATCTTAGACTTCTCACCTCCAAAACTATAAGACAGTAAATTTCTATTAATACTCATCTTATGGGATTTTGCTACAGAGGCCCCTTAATATAAGGACTGAGTTCTAAAACTCTATAATTTCAAACTCAAATTCAAGGAACAATATAAATTTGGTAATAGTCTCTGGTAAGTAAAAAAAAACAATAATCCTTAATTAATTTTCTTGTAAAAACACTAGGCCAAGATGATTTCATAAGCTGAATCACACTTCTAAGGAATAAAACATTTCCAAAGATACACAAAACCATACTGGAAATAACAAAAGAAAGAATCCTTTCCAACTTAAGTTATAAGGTGTCAAATTATGAGGTCTCAAAAACAGTGTTGTGATTGTGGAATTAAAACATTAACAAAACAAACTTCCTTTCATAAAGCCCAGGGGCAGTGAAAGAATAAACAGATGGGTCAGTGGAATAGAACAGAGAGCCTAGAGATAGACTCACACAAATATATTTGATATTTGACAAAGGGCTAAAGTCAATTAAGTAGAGAAAGAAGAGGTATGTCCATATGCAACAACAACAACAGCAAAAGTATTCAAAGACCTTACACAAAATGGACTGAAATGGATCATAAACCTTAATATAAAATGCAAAACTATAGACTTTCTAAAAGACAAGATAGGAAAGAAAACAATCTATATGATTTGGGGATACATGATGAGGTTTTAGATACCACACCCAAAGCATGATTCATGAAAACAATTAATAAGTTGAACTTGACTAAAATTAAATGTGTTTTTTTAAAGACATTATTTTTTTAACTTTATTTATTTTGAAACAGAAAGAGAGAGAGATCATACTCAAGTGGGGGAGGGGCAGAGAGAGAGGAAGAGAGAGAATCCCAAGCAGGCACTTGAGCAGGCAAGCCTCAAACTCACAAACCATGAGATCATGACCCCAGCTGAAATCAAGAGTCAGACACTCACCCAATTGAGCCACCAATGTACCCCCAATCATCAGTTATTTTATAAAGGTCATAATGAAGTAATTAAAATGTACTAGGAGAAGAAAGAAAGAAAGAAAGAAAGAAAGAAAGAAAGAAAGAAAGAAAGAAAGAAAGAAAGAAAGAAAGAAAGAAAGAAAGAACCAGTACACAACTACTAACCTGGCTGAAATCCAAAACCTGATGACACCAAACATTTGAGAGTATGTGGAGCAACAGAAATTCTCATTCATTGTGTATGGGAACATGAAAATGGTATATAAATTTGGAATTTGGTACTTTCTTACAAAACTATATATAGTTGTACATTTTGATTCAGCAGTCACTCTTCTAGACATTTATCAAATGAATTGAAAGACTAGGTCCATCCAAAAATCTCCATGTGAGTATTTATAGCATCTTCGTTCATAATCTCCAAAAATTGCAAGCAACAAAAATGACCTTCCAAAGGTGAATGGATAAACAAAGTCTGGTATAGCCATACACTGGAACACTATTCACTCATACAATAATGAGCTATCAAGCAATGCAAAAACATTGATGAAATTTAAATCCATATTGCTAAGTGAAAAAAGCTACTCCAAAATGCTATCGTCTGTTTGCTATCATTTACATGATACTATAGCAAAGGCAAGCTTAGATGATAAATAGATCAATGGTTTGGGGATTATGGTAAATTTAAGTAAGTCTATCAGAGAGCCGATTTCAGGAGGTGAAATTATTCTGTGTGATACTCTAACAGTAGTTATATGACACTATATGTTTAATGAAACCCATTAAAACTTCCAGCACAAAGAGTGAACCTATAATACATAAAAAAAAAAAAAAAAAAAATTAGGAGGTTGGGGCATCTCATGATGGAATACACAATGTGAAAAAAGAATCTAACCATATTAGGAATGTGTGAAATGATCTCATTGAGGAAGGTAGGAGAAAATTTACCAACTTAAATATTTTGGAAACAAGTGAAGAATGGAAAACTCACAAAAGGAACTGTACAGGAGCAGTTTACTATACTTGACAAAGTTGTTTCACATAAAAGCAAATGCTAAATTGTCATCAGTTCATGTGTACATGTGTACTATATTTATTTTGTATTTATTTTTATTGAGATATAATTTGCATAAAACATGATAGTTTTAGATGTACAACATAATGGTTTGGTATATGTATATATTGCAAACTGCTCACACAGTAAGTCAAGTTAACATCCATCACCAACATAGTTACATTATTTTTTCTTGTGAGGAGAACTTTAAAAAAAATTTTTTTTAATGTTTATTTATTTTTGAGAGAGAGAGAGAGAGACAGAGAGCAAGCAGGGGAGGGACAGAGACAGAGGGAGACACAGAATCCAAAGTAGGGTCTAGGCTCCGAGCTGTCAGCACAGAGCCTGACATGGGGCCCAGACTCACGAACCGTGAGATGCCTCTGAGCCAAAGTCAGATGCTTAACCGAATGAGCCACCCAGGCACCCCAAAATTATTGCCATATTGTTAAGTAGGTAAAAATTTAAGAGTAACTAACTAAATTCTTATTCATTATGGTATGACAAAAGACCATCCAATGGTATACCATAATAAAACGTAATATAAGTAGGCAAGTCAATAAATAAATAAAATTAAAATACTTGCTTTGATAATAAATACAATACATACAAATGACAGAGCCAATTTATTTTAACAAAATGAAATGTTATATAAAGCCATGATTTTTCTATGAATTTTGAAGTTAATATTTGGGCAGTAGTAATTTTAAAATATACACAACATAGTTTCTAATTTGTTTAATTTGGAGAAGTATAAAGTGAATCAGTAAATACAGATCCTTTTTTCACATTGTCAAGATGATCAGTCAGTTGTGTTAGTAAGAAACTGTTAGAGTTCCATCTTTTTTTTATTTTTAAAAATCACAATCAATAAAGCTAGTATTGGTATATCCATGAGGTTTCTAAACTAATCGAATTCATTTGCAGAGGCAAAATTAACTTTATAGGTGAATAAAGGTCTAAGCCTTTACATATCAGTAAGAATAAACAAGAAACAACCGTGTTTGAAAGAAACATTGACACCTATGATGCTTGACATAAACTTTAATGATACATAAGAACAATGGATCCAGAAAACATATATAAAATATTTACATCAACATGTTTTTAAACAGTTACAGTTTGATTGTTAAGGCACAGACATAGAATACTTGCTGTATTGGATAGATCTTGTTCAACATCTCTTTTTTCTACATGTAAATGTAACTTCTATTTATCTACCCCTAACTCCACCACCACAAAGGACAGCTAGTTCAAACTGTACTATGTAAGAAATAAACATCGTTCAAAGGAAAATTCTGTTTTATCCTTACACAAGGAGAAAAAAAAAATGCTTGAAATTTCATACTAAATTTGTCAATATAAAAATGATTCCTAGAATTTTAATTACAGAGACAAAATGTCACTAACAACATGTTTTAGATTTTAATCTTCCCTATTGAAGTAAATAACTCATTACTAAATTTCAACTGGTAGAAACATGGTAAAATATACAAATTCCCTAAAGAAAGTCATCAAGATAACATAACCATGACTTAGTATAGAAACACATTGTTTTGTGAATATTCCAGATCCTGACTTCACAGAAATATCAAAATGATTTGAAAATGTTTCTAACATTATAAAAGCAAACAATAGAGGGAACTTTAATTTGAAACTTGAGTATAGAATATTCATTATAAAATGCCTTATTAAAGAAAGAATAATTTATTTATTTTTAATGTTTATTTATTTTTGAGAGAAGGGGAGAGAGAGAGTGAGCCAGGAAGGGGCAGAGAGAAGGACAGACACAGAATCCGAAGCAGACTCTTAGTTCCAGACTCTGAGCTGTCAGCAGAGAGCCCTATGTGGGGATGGAACTCATGAATCCAGACATCATGACCTGGGCAGAAGTCGGACACTTGACTAACTGAGCCACCCAGGCACCCCAGGAAAGAATAATTTAAATCAATATCAACCAGACATTTGTGTGGCTGAGTTCAAATATATGCAACATATATTCATATTCATTTGCACAAGCTTGAACATAATTTTTAAATAATGTAATTAATACTATTTTAAATTTCTCCTTACATAAAGGTATTTATTTACAATTTAATTGTCATATATTGTTAACTGCAATCTCTATTAGTAGAGAAAAATAAACTAAATAGGTAATTAATTAAATTTATACTTTCACTTTAATACAACAAAATATTAAGAAGTCCCAATTAAGCTTCGTCTCATTCCGTGAAACCTATTCTCAACCATCTCAAAAACTATAACTTTTAAAAGTAATCTATACACTCTATTTAAAGGCATTCTGGGTAGGCAAAACAATTGTCATAGTTTTAGAAGTTTCTTTTTCAATCTTTCTTTGATTTTTTATCATATTTTTAGTCGTTTCTCCTGTCCTAATGGGATATATATTTACTAGCAGACTTTCATATTTTTACTGTTTCAGATAGTTTTACTAAAATACTATGATTTTATTTCCTTTTTAAAAATTTATTTTTCCAATATAAATTCCTGGTAACACTTTTTGAAAATCCATACCTATAGTAAAAATGTTAAATTGCTTATAAAAATTTATATGAGGATGTATGGGATTTTTTTTAATGGCTCCTTCATTGTTTGTCTTTGGGAATCTGCACTTCCTTTGTTTCTATAGTTAAGAAAACCAATAAAACAAAAAAAATATCTTACCATTTTATTATAATATATTACATATATCATCACTGCTTTGCTATGTAACTATTTCTTCCAATATCATGAGTCCTCTCAGACTGATAGGTGTTATTTGTTCTCCTTAAAGTTTCTTTTGATATTATTTTTTAAATATTTTGTATGTCTTCTTATTTTTCCGTTTGTGTGTTTGATGTTGTCGTGCACTCAGTGTTTTAAATATAAACCACATCACATTGGTTATTTTAAGCTTATATTCCCATACTGCCAGATAGCTTTTCCTTTTGATTTAATTAAAATATTTTAATGTTTATTTATTTTTGAGACAGAGAGAGACCTAGCATGAGCAAGGGAGGGGCAGAGAGAGAGACACACACACACACAGAATCCCAACCAGGCTCCAGGCTCCGAGCTGTCATCACAGAGCCCGGTGCAGAGCTCAAAGCCATGGATTGTGAGATCATGACCTGAGCCGAGGCCGGACGCTTAAACGACTGAGCCACCTAGGTACCCCATGATTTAATTTCTTAAATGAGATTGTGGCTCTTGGCTTATATTAATTTCTTCTTCAAAATAATTACAAATATTAATGATATGTATGAGTTTGTATATGTCTGCTTGTGTGTCCAATTGTTGTTTTATCTCGCCAGAATGCAAGCTCTGGGAAGATAATGTGCTTATCTGTTTTATTTGAATGACTAATGACTATGGTTTTACAAACCATTTCACATAACACATGAACCCATTAATCATGTTTCAAAACCTATTCTTGGCATCTCCCCATACATTTTGGTGCAACCAAGCTTATCTTTTTAATCTTTTATCCTATTTCAAAGATACACAATTTTCTGTGGTTTTTCATAGAATGGTTTGCCATATTTTCTACCTTGAACGTTTTATTTCAGAAGAATCAATGTAATGTTTTGTGGGGTAAAATTTATTGGTGGTATTAGTCTTAGCCAGTTTCTCACAAATGGTGTTCTTTGATGTAGTTGAAGCATTTTTAAAAATTTTTTAATGTTTATTTCTGAGAGAGAGACGGAGTGTGTTCGGGGGAGGGACAGAGAGAGAGAGGGAGACACAGAATCCAAAGCAGGATCCAGGCTCTGAGCTGTCAGCAGAGCCCCACATGGGGCTCAAACTGACAAACTGCGAGATCATAACCAGAGCCGAAGTAGGACTTAACTGACTGAGCCACCCAGGCCTCCCAATGTAGTTGAAGCATTTAATCCAGTTTCTTATTTTAATATGGCTGTTTTGTTGGGCACCAACTCTTAAATGGTTCTAGGAGCACCTAGGTAGTTCCTTTGTTGAAGCATATGACTCTTGATTTCAGCTCAGGTCATTATCTTTCAAACCATGAAATGGAGCCCTGAACTGGGCTCTGTGTTGACAGTGTGGAACCTGCTTGGGATTCTCTGTCTCCCTCTCTCCCTGCCCCTCCCCTGCTTGCACTCTTTCTTTCTCAAAATAAATAAATAAACTTTAAAAAAGAACCATTTATCTTTTTTTTTTAAGTTTATTTATTTATTTTGAGAAAGAGCTAGAGAGCAAGAAGGGGAGGGGCAGGGAGAGAGAGAGAGACAGGGAATCCCAAGCAGGCTGTTAGGTTAGAACCTGACAGGGCTCAGGCTCACAGACCATGAGATCATGACCTGAGCTGAAACCAAGAGTCAGACGCTTAACCGATTGAGCCACCACAGGTGCCCCAAAATAAATGAATCTACATGAGGAAAATATGAACACAACACTCATTGGTAAACCAAATCTGCCTCTATTATGCAGCAGCAACCCTATCTCCACGTGATAATTATGGTCAAACATCCTGACAGCACACTAACTTTGTTTTCTTTTTTTAATTTGCTGTTAGAAATTTTAAGCCTTTATAGAGGGATTCTTCTGAAAACATATTTCAGTAATGTTTCTTTGTCCTGTTCCTCCCCCCCACCCCCAACAACCTTGGATAAAAAGGTGGCTTTAAGAGAATTTTGCAATTTCATAGAAAGTTCCTCTGTGACTTGATTCTATGAAAACTTCCAGGAGTAACTTCTTACAATGGTTTTGGTGAAATTAAGTGTAGTAGAAATTTATCTGTAAATGTAAATATATAATATAGATACACATACATATGTATATAATCTGGATTGCAGAATATTAACACTTTGCTAGCATGTCATTAAAGATGGTATTTGTGGGGCGCCTGGATGGCTCAGTCGGTTAAGCGTCCAACTTAGGCTCAGGTCATGATCTCGCGGTCCGTGAGTTCAAGCCCCGCGTCGGGCTCTGTGCTGACAGCTCAGAGCCTGGAGCCTGTTTCAGATTCTGTGTCTCCCTCTCTCTGACCCTCCCCCGTTCATGCTCTGTCTCTCTCTGTCTCAAAAATAAATAAACGTTAAAAAAAAAAAAGATGGTATTTGTAATAACTTCATATGATAAAAAAAAGTGCATATATAGTGGATGTATTTCCAAATGCTTCAGTTCGGCTACATAAGATGCTTTCAATCAAATGTGTGTGAAGCCTTTATTCTACGTTTGATATGGTGGTAAGTTGAAGGCAAACACATAAATGTAGACAGATATAAAACTACTAGAAATAACTGCATTCTATACTATAGGTGCATAGACATCTATAAGCATGTCTATGTAGCTACAGTGTAGAATAAACAGTGCTGTATGTTATATTTCTTCCTTCTTTACCTTTGTATTGGATCTTCAATTTCAGCATCATCATTATGGTTTTCATCTTCCATGTCCTTGCCTTTGGAAACTAAAAGAAACATAAATTATGTCAAATTTTCCATTAATAAAGTCCTCACAAAATTTGAATTTTATCCTGTAGATTTGTATATTGTGGGATATTTTGTTCTGCCCACACATTTTATTATCACCGCATGGTTGTTGAACATTGATCATTTGAATTTAGATAGATAGGTAGGTAGGTAGACAGACAGATAAATTTTATCAAGTACCGTCAGCATTCTTCTTTTTTAAATATATATTCTATAAGGGCTGGTAAATACTTTGCTACTTCCATGCATTGGCTGATTTTTTATTGCTTTACCACTAAATGTGTTCCAGGTTTTGTAATAGTGTATGATGTCAGTATGTAACTTGAATGGGGCAAGGGTATTTTGCCAAATTAAGATGTATAAAGTTTATGTTAAGTTTATCCCAGTTTTTAGGTACCTAGTTGGTATTGCCGAGATATCATAATGAAAAATTTTGAGGTATTATTTTATTTGAAGAAGGGTAGTGTCTTTGTCTCATGTATATTTTAATCACCCAGTATCTATATATTTATTGAGTCCTTTATACTTAAATATTTGTTTGACTTTGTACTCTTAATGGACTCTTCCTAATTCTGTGTCATAATATTCCAATTTAATGGAATTCAATATCTACACTATCGTTATGACACATTTCTTTCACTGCATTTCCTTATCTGTGTTTAGAATTTACTATCCCAATATGACACATCAGTTCCTTAAATATGATGCTGTGTTTATAATCAGATAGGACTCTCTCATGATCACATCCAGTGTATTTAGATTTGTCAAGTAAATATTTGTCATGCAAATATCAAATCTGTCATTCCTCTTTCCTCTTAATAAACCACTAATGGTTGTCTTTCTAAAGGTGTATGGTCCCCAAAATGGTGGAATCAGGATTACCTGAGAACCTGTTAGAAATGCAGAATTTTGGCTCCACAGACCATTTGAATCTGAAATTCGGGACATGAAGCCCCACAAACAGCTTTATCAAGTTCTACAGGTGATTTTTATGAAAAACGTTTTTATGGATCACTGCTTCATCATAGCTTCTCCCATCTTTATGATACGTCACTCTGATTTATCTTATAGTCACAATATTTATTGCATAGAAAGTTGGACATCAGCCTTAAACATCAAGGAGGATTTTTTTTTAATGTTTTCATTTTTGAGACAGAGCATGAGCAGGGGAGGGGCAGAGAGAGAGGGAGACACAGAATCTGAAGCAGGCTCCAGGCTCTGAGCACAGAGCCTAACGCGGGGCTCGAACTCATAGACTGTGAGATCATGACCTGAGCTGAAGTCAGACGCCCAACTGACTGAGCCACCCAGGTGCCCCAAATATCAAGGAGTTTTAAGGAATGCCAGAACACAGTTATACTAGTAAAATTGTCTGTGAGGGATCCAACCCTTTTCCATCTTGGGTTGGGTCACTCAAAAACAGATTATGAGAATGAGAGTTGTGTGTAGGTGGTTTAATTATGACATGGCCTGAGGAACAACACCTGGGGGAAGTAGGATTGGGTGACAAGAAATCCAACAGAGTAGTCACAGCTGTGCTCAAAGACAATCCCAGCAAAGCCCTGGAGATGAGATGATCCTTTCAGAGGTGTATTAATTAGAAGCAAGAGGCTCAGTCCTTTCAATACTCTCCTACTCCAATCAGCTATTGAATGCCAGTTCTCCTCCCAAAAGACCAAAATATTGACAAGACAGGTCCCTTCATTTGAATCCTGTAAAGGAATTTAGCTACAAGCTGTGCAGCCATTCCCACAGCTGGAGATCTGGTTAGGGAGCCAGTGTCCATGGCATACATCTCACTTCCTAAGTTGCTGCAAGAATATACATTCCTTTTATACACACATGTTCCTTTTGGTTTTGTTTTTATTACAAAACAATTTTCTAAACATAATAGAAAAGGAAAACATATTTAGATGAGCAACTGGACAATTTAAATATAAAATGAGATGTTTATAATGTTTATTAAGTTCAAGTTAATCCCAATTATATACCTACATATACATATATATACATATGTATATATACATATATATATACAAAAATGCTTACAGCTTTCAATCATAAATAATATAAAACAAGATGAAATAAAAACTATTAGCTAAAACTAATACCATTATGAACAAATATTTATATGAAGCTTATTGACAGATTCTATCCATAAAAAGATGATTCTGATAGATGTCTCAGATTGTAGTGCTGGTTACTTGGATTAAAAAAAATAAAATAAAAATAGAAAATGTGATCAAGTTGAGAAGCAACTCTTTCCTAGAAAATATTAGAAAAATGGAACACTTCTTACATATGTAATCTATTTTGCTAAGTACAGAGATAGCATTAACTGACAATATTATATTTTGAACAATTTATTATTTTAGCATTTTACTAATGACATCTCTAATTGCATTCAGGATCTCTAATAAACTTTAACTTCCGATGCTTTCCACCTCTTCCTGGAATTTTTAGTTTCAATATTTTAATGAAGGATTGCTTTCTCGCACAATAACTTCAGCATATATTACATCTATATGTCAGTATAAAACAATATACAATGAAGATAAACCCAGCCACCTGGTAAGGTAGAATTAACATATATCAATGATTTGAATTATCACTAATTGAACCAAATCAATTTGTGAGTTCAGTCCTGAGAAACTAGAACAAGATCAATAAATCGGGCATCTATCGCTGAACAACAGAATATTTGGCTTTCACAGCAAATATGGGGCATATCTTGTTGAATCATTGTAAAAGTCTCTTTGTTTCAAGTTGTGTGGGTCTCAAAGGTATATTTCCTACACAAGAATGCTACCAAATCAAGTGACAAGAGAGATGTCACTAAAATGCTATAATGGTATTATAATATAATACACAGATGACACCTGAATTCCCAATCTTTATTTCACATTTATTATGGTGCTTCTGGGGCAAAAGTGCCATTTTCAAGAAGATCCATCTACATAATTACTTTGGAATAGGTACAATAGCTTTATAATGAGGTGAAAACCAATTTGTGATACAATTGATGAATATCAAAACTATTTTAATTGTAACATGAGAAATATCCCAATAGTAAAGTTCTTTTTTTTATTTATTTTTTTATGTTTATTCATTGTTGAGAGACAGAGCACAAGCAGGAGTAGGGCAGAGAGAGGGGGACACAGAATCTGAAGCAGGCTCCAGGCTCTGAGCTGTCAGCACAGAGCCCAATGTGGGGCTTAAACTCACAAACCGCAAGATCATGACCTGAGCCAAAGTCGGATGCTCAACTGACTGAGCCACCCAGGCACCCTTACATTAGTAAAGTTCTTAAAGAGGAACATGGTTTTCATTTCCTTTGTTTATTTCTTTATTATAACTTTCTATCATCATATAATTTGAAATTAAAGGAAAGTCTTAAGCACAAATTCCATAAACACATTAATACAGATTAACAATTGTTTACCTTTTGCTTCTCTCCCCTCTCCTAATACACATTTGTTCACACAAATGTGTGCATGCTCACACCAACACACACACCGAGAAGGCTCTTGCTTTATAGTGTTCATGAGAATAAATTTCAGTTACCATGTTTTAATTAAATATTACCAGTTCCTGAACAAAGCAGATCAGAGCAAGGGTGATGGTGAGATATCAACTTTCTGTAATTACACAAAATATAAACTTTGCTGCGAGCTCTCCAGTCCACACTAGGTAAATGACACATGCACATCATCATAAGTGACCAATCAAGTCATTTCTTCCAAGTCTGTCAGTATTTGTGGCTGTGTATCTGTTGTGCAGTTGATTCACAAAAAGAAAAATGGGAAATTGTTTCACTTTCTTATCTCCCAAGGACAAATCCATGTGACATTTTATAAACATGGATTTTCAAAAGAGGGAATTGAAAGTTGAAAGTGCAACAAATAAATGAAACATGATAATGCTAGAGTGAAGTTCAAATTGAACATGAATGGATTTATAGAGAAAGTAGCTGACCATGGGATGTTGACTCAACCAACAATTGACAGTCTAGATATGCGACCATAGGAGGTCAGTGAAGGCAAACTTACAGACATAAAGGAGACAAATGGTTGTGAGAAAAAGGATGATGATATTCCAGAAGGGATGCTGGTTAAAAAAAAAAAAAAGTCACATTAAAGGAACTCTCAGATTATTTCACAATATCGAAAGGGCAAAGGATAAAAAAAATTAGAATCTAGTCCTAACTTAGGAAGTAGAATAACAATTTGTAAAGGCATATAAAGGTGCTCGCATGTATTGTAAATCACGTGATGAGAAAAAGGCAAGCACCATTCAAATCTCTCTTATTTTTAATTGCCTGCCTCTATTTTTATTTATTTATTTTTTATTGAAGTAGGAGTTGACACACAATGTTACACTAGCTTCAGATGTACAACATAGTGATTCCACAGCTCTATACTATGTCGTGCTCACCACAAAGGTAACTACCATCTGTCACCATACATGCTATTACAGTATCATTGACTGTATTCCCTATGCTGTACCTTTCATCTCTTGATAAGTTTTAAACAAATAAATAAAATGATGTAATTGTAAATATTTCTAATAGTTTAAATTGCAGTACCTGAAATTAATACTAGTTTTACTAATTTTTATTTTCTTACATTGAGAATAAAATGATTTTTAATGTCTTGACAAAAATGTTTAATGGCCACAGAACATTAGTAACTTTTCTTGTTGATTGTTAAGGTTGCTTTGCATGCTTTCAGTTTACAGAATCATCTTTATAAACCAGCACGACTCAGCAAAGGGAAAAATGACATAAGAATAGGTTGGAAACATGCCATTTACCCCTAAATACTTTGCGTGTGTGGCCTCTTTTTTTTTTCCCTCAAAAGCAAGAACATTGGTCCAAATAGGCAATGCACTTATCACAGCACAGTTATAAAAATCAGAAAGTTTGACAATGATATGATCGAATCTATACCACATTTTAATTGTAACTGTCTCAAGTAAAATATAGAACTTTTTAATTTTTTTCCTCAAAGATCCATTCTTAGCTCATGAATTGTGTGTAGTTGCTATGTACTTGTAATCTCCTTTGACCTAAAACACTTCCTCGGCTTTCACTTTTTCTGATCTTGGCAATAATTTTAGAAAATGTACCTTTATGCTTAATTCAGTTTATTTATACACATTTTACAAAAATGAGATTGTCTTTCTTGGTTCATCATATAAGGAAGAATGATATTTGGTTTATCCCATTATTGGTGATGTTTAATTTAGCTTTTTGATTAAGGTATTATTCTCAGGGTTTTTCCACTGTCATGAAATTATTAAGCTCTTTGTAGTTAATAACTACGATTGGGGAATTCACTTTGAAACTATGGAAATATACTGTTTCTCATCAATCTTTCACCCACTGGTTTTAGATTTTTTTTTTTTTTGATTATATAGTTAGCATTCTACCTTAAAAGATTTTTTTCACTGGCATTTATCGCTGAAAGTATTTATCACTGACATATTTATAAAAATAAAAAGGGCTTTTCTTTTGGCTCAGTGGATTGCAGTCTCATTCTGTCATTATATATTTTGATATTCAAATTGCCTCAGATTAGGTCAGAGGAAGTCTGTTCAAGATGGTTTCTTTGTGCTTTTGACTTTTGAGCATTTCACTGCTTTCTAGAGCAAAAGGATGCTGCAGGTGCGCCTTGAACTTTTGTTTTCCAGTTCTGTGTTGGTGGAGTTCTTTATGAATTCTGAATGTGTCCGTCGTGTGTTTCACAAATATTCAGCATTTGTTTTTTTCCTACCTTATGCATGCATTTGGTAGTGTCTTTGATTAGCAGAAGTTTATTTTTTTAATTAATATACTTTCATATTTTAAAAGCAGTTTTAGATTCAAAGACAAATTGAGTAGAAAGTCGTCCCCCAACACCTCTCCCTACACCTCACACAAAGCCTCTCACCACCGACATCTTCCATCAGTGTGGGACATTTATCATATTCCTGCACTAACACGGACACCTCATTATCAACCCAAATCCATAATTTACATTAGGATTCACTCTTTGTGCTATATACATTTTATAGGTTTGGAAAAGTGTATAATGACTTCAATTCACCATTGTAGTATCATGCAAAATAGTTTCACTGCCCTAAAAATCCTCTGTGATCTGCCTGTCCATTCCTTCCTCTCCCCGTTAAATTCCTGGCAAACACAGGAATAGTGTCCACAGTTTTGCTTTTACAGAATGTCATATAGTTAAAATTGTACAGAATATACCCTTTTCAAATTCATTTCTTTCACTTAGCAATATGTGTTTCACATTCCTCCATGACTTTTCCTGGTTTGATAGCTCATTTCTTCTTGGTGCGGAATAATATTCCACTGTCTGAATGTACCCCAGTTTATTTTTTTACTCACCTATTGAAAGACATCTTGTTTACTTCTAACTTTTGATAATTACAAATAAACCTGCAATAAACATTTATGCTCAGGTTTTTGTGTGGAAAACAAAACAAATCTTTTGTGTGGAAGATTTCAAATCATTTGGGGTCCAATTGCTGGATTGTAAGTGTATGTTTAGTTTTGTAATTTTTAATATTGCTGCTTTCTGGGTTCAGTTTCAAAACTGTGTCTAATCAGGGGCGCCTGGATGGCGCAGTCGGTTAAGCGTCCGACTTCAGCCAGGTCACGATCTCGCGGTCCGTGAGTTCGAGCCCCGCGTCAGGCTCTGGGCTGATGGCTCGGAGCCTGGAGCCTGTTTCCGATTCTGTGTCTCCCTCTCTCTCTGCCCCTCCCCCGTTCATGCTCTGTCTCTCTCTGTCCCAAAAATAAATTAAAAAAAAAAAAAAAAAAAACGTTGAAAAAAAAAAAAACTGTGTCTAATCAGAGGCTTAAAAAAGAATCTCTACTTTCTTATAGAAGCTGCATAATTTTTTTTAAATGTTTCTTTATTTTTGAGAGAGAGACACACACACAGTGCAAACAGGAGAGAGGCAGAGAGAAAGGGAAACACAGAATCTGAAGTGGGCTTCAGGCTCTGAGCTGTCAGCACAGAGCTTGACATGGGGCTTGAACTCACGGAAATTATCCTTTTCTTATACCACACACAAATATTAATTTGAGCAAATACATAAACCTAAATTAAGAGTTTAAAATTATGCAGCTTCTAGGGGTGACTGGGTGGCTCGGTTGGTTGAATCTGACTTCAGCTCAGGTCTTGATCTCATGATTTCTAAACTATTCTTTCACATTAGCAATTTTTCACTGTCATAAAAATGTAGCATGTCAGTTTGGTAGAAAGTTTTGACATGCAGTAGTATAAGTCCTCCAACTTTATACTTCATGTGTATTTTAGAAGCTACTTTTAGAAATTCTAGGACTTATAATTTTAATATAAATGTAAGAAAATTATTTATTTCCATAAGAAAGACAAATTCAGTAATCAAAAACACTGATCATTCAGGGGAGAATGGATTTCTTAAATATATTAAATGTCTGATCCATGGACATGGTATAATTTCCCATTTATTTATGTCTTCATTAATTTCTCTCAGCAAGGCTTTGTAGTCTTGGTAATCTTGAAAATATTTTGTAAGATATGTTTTTTTTTTTAATATCCTATGCTTTCTGATACTATTTTCAAGAGATTTAGAAAATGTTTTTGATTTTAAATTGTTTAAAGCTAGTATATATAAATAAAATACATGTTTGTATAAGTTGACCTTTTACCTGGAACATTTCTAAATCACTAATTAGTTTTCTTGAAAGTCTTTGGGTATTTCTATGTGAGCAATCATTTCATTTTTGAAAAGAGAGTTTTACTTTGTCCACATGCATGTATATATCTTTCATTTATTTTCCTTGCTTTTATGCCATGAATAATTGCTCCAGTACGATGTTGAAAAGAAATGAACTGACATGATCGATTTGATGACTTTATTAGGGGAAACATTTAACATTTCACCATGCAAAATTATAACTGTAGGTGCTTCTGTTTTGTTTTGTTTTGGGGTTTTTTATTTGTTTTGTTTTGCTTTGAGAGAGACAGACAGAAGCTCAAGCAGGCTCCACCTCAGCTTGGAGACCAACATAAGACTTGATCCCACGACCCTGGGATCATGACCCGAGCTGAAACCAAGAGTTGGTTGCTCTACCAGTTGAGCTGCCCAGGTGCCCCAGCTGTATGCAGGTTTTTAATAGATGCATTTTATTGGATTGAAGAAGTTCATTTTCTTTCTAATTTGCTTAGAATTTTTTTTTATCATGAATAGGTGGTAAGTTTTATCAAATTCATCTTCTCCTATTGAGATAACCATGCTATTTAAATTTTTTTATTCATATGGCAAAATACATTAAGCATTTGTTTAGTGTTAAGCCAAATTTATGTTCCTAGGGAAAAGAGCATTTAGCTATGACGTATTATCCTGTTTAATTATTGCTTAATTTGATTTGTCTATAATTTGTTAAGAATTTACGCTTGTATTTGTGAAGGTAATTGATTATAAATAGTGTATACTGCTTTTATCCATTGTTTGTACAAAGTTAATGCAGACCTCATGAATGTAGTGTGTATGTGTTCCCTCCTTTCTTGGGACATTTTCCATATTATTTATTTTAGTAATTTATCAGGCAAACTATTCATCACGCCTATAGATTTTTGTAGGAATGTTTTTGATAATGAATTAAGTTTTCTTTGGCAAATGTAGGGTTTTTAAATTTTCTGTTTTATCTTAAATTCATATTCACTAAGTTATGAAATGTGTTGGTCACAAAGTGGTCCATTTATTCCTCTCTTTCTCTTCTTCTCAGAACTGTTGGCAGTTTATCATTTTCGTTGATCTTTTCAAGGAACCACCTTATGTCTTTGTTAATTTTCTTTACCACTTGTCTATTATCTATTTCTGCTCAATCTTCATTATTATGCTAATTATTACTTATTATTTACTCAGTTGGTGTGGCTGAAACCATGAGAATAGTTGGTGCCATTTTTCTGGAGTGGGATACTTATTGTCAAACTGGTTTTCTGTTATTAGGCTACTTTTTTTTTTTTTTTTTTAGTAACTTCGATAGAGCACAGATGCTATTACAAAGATGTTTTTCTCTTTTTGGCTTTTTTATTTCAGGGATGAAGGTGACTACAGAGCTTGTCTGCAGTATATGAAAGACATTAAGGAAACCTGGGAACCCTTTGCCATGTCTTTCTTCAAGTCCTGAGGTCCCTAGGCTGTCTACCTTCCTCTCTCCAACTTTCAGAGTCTTTCTATACTTGTTGCATTTTTGGTTATAAGAGGGAGGATCTGGAAGCAATGGGGCTACTTCATGTAGTGAAGCCACAGTCCCCTAACTTCTTTATATTTCCACATTTACTCTAATGTTCTATTATGAAAATTGTCAAACAAAAAGCAAAGATAAAAGAATTTAGAATGAACATCCAATCACTTTTTACTAATCTTTACTATATTTGTTTTATCACATTTTTATTGATCATCTTGCTATTCATTTGCCACTTCATCTTCCTATTCTGGTATTTTTCTAATAATTTTCAGAGAGTCATTAAATTTTTAGCATGCACAGTATTAAATACAATTCAATATTATTCCATAGAATTTTAAGTGAAATTTATATATAATGTCATGCACAAATCTTAAGGATACATCTTCACAGTTGCATATGCCTTTATAACTTAAATCCCTGACACAATAAAATAATATATCACCTGGAGAGTGTTATGCTAAGTGAAATAAGTCATACAGAGAAAGACAGATACATATGTTTTCACCTTTATGTGGATCCTGAGAAACTTAACAAAAGACCATGGGGGAGGGGAAGGGGAAAAAAAAAGTTGCAGAGAGGGAAGGAAGCAAACCAAAAGAGACCCTTAAAAACTGAGAATAAACTGAGGGTTGATGGGGGGTGGGAGGGAGGGGAAAGTGGGTGATGGACATTGAGGAGGGCACGTGTTGGGATGAGCACTGGGTGTTGTATGGAAACCAATTTGACAATAAATTTCATATTTAAAAAACTAATATATCACCTAAGAAAGCTCCTTAATGTCTCTTTCCACTGAATTACCATACTCAGTCCCCTTGAAACAATCATTATTTTGATTGTTTCTGCCATAGATGACTTTTGCTTGATTTCAAACCAATGCTTCCCTATTAAAGATTTTGTTTGCAGAACCAAGAAAAAATTAATATATAGTTTATTCCTTTCTATTTTTATTTTATTGTAAAAATATAGCACACCACAGGTTTAATTTATCCATTTATGGATGGACAATTAGCCAATCTCTAGTTTGGGATTTTATGAGTTATGCTGGTGTTTTGGTCATTATTTTTGTTTCTGATTTTTGTATGCATATTTTTATTTATCTTTATGGAAGTCTAGGAGTAAAATTGCTGGCTTATGGTGTTGTTGTATATTCAGTTTTACATATATTAAAAAAATTGCCAGAACTTTTTCCAAAGTGACTACAACATCTCATATCCTCAACAACAAATACGAAGTACCTCAGTTACTTCCTACATTTACCAGCGTTTTATCTGTTTATCATTTTAGTATTTTAAATTTGAACCATTATGGTGGCTGTGGTAACATTTAATTGTGGTTTCAATTTATAATGTTATAAAACTAAGAAGTTTAAGTGCTTTTTCATGTTTATTGGATATTAGTAAAATCCTTATGGATGTTATTTAAAATTGTTTCCCATGTGTTTTATTAGAAATTTTTGTTACTCTTTAATTTTTATCCATACGAGCTTTTTTTATGTTTGTGAACATTTACTCCCAACTTATGGCATGCTTATTTGCTTTCTTGCTGGTATATTTTGATAAACAGAAGTTTTTTTAATTATAAAGTCTAATTTATATTTTTTATAAATTTATACACATTGCTCACAAAACAAATATTTCAGGAATATATGATCACAAGTAATGAAGTGGGCAGAAAAACATAAATAAATAAGAAGCTTCCTTACATTCAAATATGGATATACCAAATAACATATAATTATTAAAATCTACTATGTAGCAGGCAGTATGTTTAGTTATTAAAAAAAAAAATTAGGGGCACCTGAGTGGCTCAGTAAGTTAAGCATCCAATTTCGGCTCAGGTCATGATCTCATGGTTTCTGGGTCTGAGCCCCGCATTAGGCTCTGTGTAGACAGCTCAGAGGCTGGAGCCTCCTTCTGATTCTGTGTCTTCCTCTCTCTCTGCCCTCTCCCTCTTGTCCTCTACTCTCTCTCTCAAAAATAAATAAACATTAAAATTTTTTTAAAAAAACCTTTTTAGATAAAAATTGAATTAGAAATGCACTTTCTGGCAGCAAAATTTTAAAAATGGCAACATTCGTTTTCTTTTAAATGTGTATTTGTTTTTGAGAGAGGGGAGGGACAGGAGAGAGGGAGACAGAGGATCCAAAGCTGGCTCTGCAGTAACAGCAGAGAGCCCAATGCAGTGTTCAAACTCATGAACATGAGATCATGACCGAGCCCAAGTCGGAGGCTCAACCAACTAAGCCACCTAGGAAGACCATGGGCCTATTCCTTAAAAAAGAAAAAAAAAGGATAACTATGAAAGAGCTAAGGGTAAAAACAGTAGTTTTTTGGGTGCCTGGGTAGCTCAGTCAGTTAAGCTTCCAACTCACGATTTTGGCTCAAGTCATGATCTCATGGTTCATGGGTTGGAGCCCTACATCTGTCTCCACACAGTGCAGAGCCTGCTTGGGAGTCTTTCTCTCTCTCTCTCTCTGTCTCTCTCTCTCTCTCTCTCTCTCTCTCTCTCTCTCTTTTGCCACTGCCATGCACAATTTCTCTCTCAAAATAAATAAATAAATAAACTTAAAAAACAACCTGTTCTACTTTAAAAAATATCATTTGCTATTGAACGGCTAATGTCTCTAGATTTTGGTTTGATCAAAGTTATTGAAGATGATATCCCTCAAATGTTACTAAGTTATTAATGAAGACTGCAAAGTACTGATAAAATGAATTAATTTTATCCAAATATAACTTAACATGAAACATAGTTTTAACCTGAAAAATACTATGAAATGAAAATGTTTTATTCAAATCCATTGTTAAAATAGATATTTTCACATATTCCTAGAAAATATTAAAAAATTCAAATAAAAGATTATGAATATCATAAACAATGGAAATTAAACCACTCATTTATGAATACATGGTTTATACATAAACCATGTATTCATAAATTATATAAACTATGTAAACCATGATTTTCTCCACCTAACAGGTTACTGCTGAGTTGTACTGAAATGTTCCTTGAAATTTCTGTCATTCTTGAGGGTGTTGTAAACCAGAAGAAAAATTTGCCATACGAAATATCTTTCCTCAAACATCTGCTGCCAAGAAAGTTTGTTTGGAGCCTGTGATGATGGATGAATTTTTGACAGGTAATTGCAATTCAGATCAGATGCAGACAGATTTAGTACCTAAAAGCTTCTAGTTTATTAAAATCACCATTGATTTATTTAGCACCCTTTCTCCCCTCCAAACTGTCTTGCATTTTAACACTCTTTGGGAATTAATAATTTATCTATGATACCTATAATTTATACAGTTGATTGAAACATTTTAGATTTTTCTTGGTTCTGCAAACAAAATCTTAAATAGGAAAGTACTTAAAAAATTAAACAATGTTCTTGCATTGTTATAAAAACAAAAAATCATGGCATATTTAAAACTGCACTTATCAATAATTCCTCATTAAACATTTCCAATTTGTTATACAAAGTTTCATCTAACAATTAAGTTTTTATTAACAGATAGTATAAGCATTAGCCATCACTCTCTTTTTCTCCTGTGATATTCTGGAAAATTGACACTGAAGTAGAAACTTGCATGCAGGAGATTTATTGGAGAGTGCCCTATGGATTAACTCCCGAGGGAAGAGAAGGAACTCTGGAACTATAATGACTTTCAGCAAAGGGGTCAAGGGCACCTGGGTGGCTCAGTCAGTTAAGCATCTGACTTCAGCTCAGGTCATGATCTTGATGTTCATGGGTTCAAGTCTTGCATTGTGCTCTGGGCTGGCAGCTCAGAGCCTGGAGCCTGCTTGGGATTCTGTGTTTTCCTCTCTCCCTGCCCCTCCCCTGCTCTTGCTCTCTCTCTCTCTCTCTCTCTCAAAAATAAATAAAACATTAAAAAAATTAATAAAATTTTTTAAAAAAGCAAAGGGCCAGATCCTTATACAATTTCCCTTTCTTCTTCATTGACCAGTCAGTGAATATGAATTCCCTTTGAGTAAAAAAGACATGTCCTTGTGTGGAGTAGCTATACAGAGAGCCACCCAACTAAGAGCCATCAGTCACACACTTACTCTGCTAGTGCAGCTCATGAAAAGAGTACCTCAGTCCTAAAGGAGGGAATCTGGACAGCAGTATACAGCAATACACATATTCATAATACAATACATATATATTTATAGTATGTGTGCATCTTCAATTAATTTATAAAATTAACATTTTATATGCCATTTGTACAAAAGTAAAAACATATATTCCATGTAAAATAATAGTAAAATTAATGGACCTGTATCCACTATATTACCAATACTTTAGAAACCATCTCTGTGGTCACATGACCTCTTCAAACATATCACCTACCATTTTTCTCCAAAACAAACAATTTCCTATATTTCACTAACCATCTCTTATTGTGGTACCAATAGCAATTTTTTATGATACCAGAAAAGCAAACTATATTGGGAATATTTTCCAGTCTAAGTAAACACTAATTGAAAATTTTTCCGTTGTATGGGATTTGATGTAATCAGTTTGCCACCAATGTTCTAGCTGATCTCCTTGAGAGATGGAATTATACTCTGGTTCAACACTGATCTCTGCTACTGATATATAAATACTCCACAGCAGTAATTAAATAGCCCTTGTTGAGAGGAAGCTTATGGTGTTGCACACATGCACGGTTATCTCTACGACCATGACTATGAAGATCTACTGCCATGCAAGGAGATCCACTACTATGCAAGGAAATATGTTAACTCATTGTGCAAAAACTAGAGTGGTTTAATACAGAGGCTGCTGAACATCTACTGGACCAATTTCTTCCTCTGGTTGATGTTTTCTGCAGGGGATGTTTTCTTTTCTTTTCCTTTTTTTAACAAATATTTTTATTTATGTTTGAGAGATAGAGAGAGACGGAGTGCAAGCAGGGGAGGTGCAAAGAGAGAGGGAGACACAGAATCCGAAGCAGGCTCCAGGCTCCGAGTTGTCAGCAAAGAGCCCCACACAGAGCTTAAACCCACAAACCCCGAGATAATGACCTGAGCTGATTTTCAAGGCTTAACTGACTGAGCCACCCAGGTGCCCCTGCAGGGATGTTTTCTAATGGTCATTAATGAGACATGCACAATGATTCAAATATAACACTTTATGACCGCTCCTAATGTTCATTTTCATACCTCTTCTCCATGTCCTCCATACATCCTCATCAAAATCTATCAATCTTTTTTTTTTCAAGCCCTAACCAAAGAGTCACACCATTCATCACAGTATAGGAGTCCATATGTAACCTAAACTCAAGTAATTCTTCCCCCACATGCAGTGGATTACCATTGCTGCACACTGAAAGAATTTACCCAGATCACATTCTTTTAGAGCCACCAGTGTGCCAGGCCGTAGCACAAAAGAAGTTGACTGTCAACTTGTACAAACATGGAACTGATCTACACATGAATCAGACTTGGTTTATCTTTCTTCTCTAACAGCTGGTCATTTTTATTCTCCATGAAATCATAGGTATAAATTGGTGGAAAGATAACTTTACCTACCACCGAGTTCTCCAGTAACATAAAATCATATCAAGTCATATTGACGTAGACTAGGACTGCTTATAGCATAGCCAGGACCTGCTATAGATCCATCTATTCCTCTCATACCTACTCAAAATGGCATTCTTTTACTCAATCTGTTAAGTACACTAGGATAGTAGTCTCAAGTGCAATATACCAGCGCGTCCGTAAGCCAAAGAGACCTGCCAATCATTGTTCATTCTTAGAGGTAAAAGATGTAAGGTACAGTAACTTGTCCCATAAGAACATCCCATGCATTAGTCCTGATCCTCTGTGAAGTAGATACCAAGATGATATTAGAAGAATAAGAGATTTACTGGGGAAAATGCTAACAAGAAAAAGATGGAGGGAAGAGAATTAGAGGAGCCTATAAGAGCCCTCATATTGAAAAAATGATTTGACCCCTGGTGCAGGTGAGGAGCAAGAAAGGGAAGGAAAAGAGGAAATAAATAAAAAAGTGAATCAAACTACAACAAAAATTTAGTAGCAGCTCAGCAACAGGTTGTATAATACCCTAATATAAAAGTACAGGAACATCAACTGGTATTATAACATCTAGTTTTTAATTGGTGATTGAGAGGAAGTAACTACCTAACACCTTTCAGAGAGACCTTCTCTCATTAAACAGAAACTTATAAATTAAGTGCCCAGAAAAAATAATCTGATATTAAGAAAGCCAGTGATGCAACTAAATAATCACTACATGAGTTCAACCTAGATTAATTAATTACAGATTAATTAATTGCATGTAACAATGATTTTAAAAGAAATTCCTTTAAGGTGACCAAAAAATAAGAAATAATGAAAAAGCCTTCATGAAGTAAAAACAAGTAAAAGTAAGAACAGTTATCTATGAAAAATAACTCATTGGAAACTTTAGAAGATATAATTATATATTTATACATGTTTATGTACTTGTTGATAATTATACTTATGTTTCTATCTTATCTATATCTTTTGCAAATTAAAAAATATGCACACACAACTTAGACACAAACACAAATTTAGAGATTATACATTTCAAAGGACATATAGACATCGAGTCCATTAGAAACATGGAAGACAGCTTAAGTTGTTCTAATTACTTGTCTTTTGAAAATGAAAAGAAGATGAACAAAGTACAAAGAGACTTTAAACACTTTGACTCTGGTCTTAGGGCTACTAAATGATCAATCCAGTCTTAGTGTAGACATGTGTTTTAAGTATGACTGTCACATCTAATGTTGTTCATTTTAAAACCCTCAAAATAAAATATTAACTGTATCTTTTAGTGAAAAGGAAACATAAATATTGAGAAGACACCTGAGATACTAGCAGCAAGCAATAGGGCACCCACAAATTGTTAAAACTGATCTGTTTTTTAATATTAATTAATTATAAAAGAAACTATGAAATTGTTAGATATTTAGAGTTAAAATATTTGTTTTAAAATTTAAGGATAATCAATAAAATAGAAATATAACCAATGATTCCAATGCAGTAAAGGAATTAATGAAATCATCAAAAACTTCCATTCCAATAGAAATCAAGGTGGGAGAAAAAATATATATATTTTTAAAATATTTAAGTGGTTTTAACCAGAAAATATAAATAAGTTGGTAAAAGTAAGTCCCTTCTCTACCTAATTCTTAATTTTTAATATTTATATATTTTAAGTCATCTAGTTAATTATTTTAAGTTTATATGATAAAGTTAAATATCTTTTATTTACTTTAACAAATACACATTTGTATTAATTTCTAAATTTAAAAAATGAGATTATTCCACTGACATTCCTTATCTCCTCTAACTTCCAAGCGTTAATTCTCAAATTGCTAATTTTATACTTGAGCATAGTGACTTTTATGTTTTTAGACAATTGTTTAGGCATAATTTTGATACATGAGACTTGATATTTTACTAAAGTTGTGTATTCATTCTCTCAGATGGTTAGATTTCATCATTCAGTAATTGTTTCATTTTAGAAATAATTTTAGGTGCTATGTTCCCTGAGTTCTTACATCCCTGAGAATACTCGCTCTATTTATACTTTAAAGCGAGTGTCACATGGAATAAAGTTGTGTATTTAATTTTTATGAATTTTGCTAAATATTGCTTTGTTTTCACCTACACTTGAATAGTGTTGTAAAGAAAAAAGTATCCATTTGACTTCCTCCATGATTGATGGAGAAACAGGAAGATTTATTTATTTCTTAGCTCCTTTCTCCCTCCTAGATGCCTTGATAGTACAAGTCAGAAAATACTGGGTGAAAAAAAGCCCATGAAAAAGTGTTCATATTGTAAAAAGAGTCCATCTATGCAAAATCAAGCACAGGCTAAAGACATCAATAGTTTGATGTCAGGATACTGGTTTAGGTTGCAGTAGTGACTCCAAGAGGTGGTGAGAAAGGCTTTGGGAAAAAATTAGCTCCATTTCAACACTCCATGAGAGTACTGGGTCTGTTTGTGATTTTTATTTGAATTTGGTTACATAGCTGATTACATGGGGGTTTGGTCAAAATATACTGAGCTTCAGTATTTTCAGAATAAATATCGTATTTCAATAAAAAAACTTCCTGTTAAAAAGCCATATGTAGATTTTACTTTTTTCCAAGAAGTGTATGTTAAGCACATTGAATGCTGAAGCACATTCGAACAAAAATTCTGTGTATGGGGGAATGTGCATGCGCACAAACACACACATGCATGCACACACACTGAGAGTTACAGTGGTAGAGCGACTTGCCCAATGTCACGAGTGAAAGAATCGCTCATCCGAAGTGAACCTATATTTCCTACCACTAGAGCCCAAGCTTGCTCCTATTGTGTTGTCTTTCAGGCCATTCCTATGCCAACAAGGGGCAACTTCACTGACCAGAATGTTCCAAAGTCCCTCAGCTTCTCCTCATTTGTATGTGCTTCAACTTAACATAATTCTTTCATTTATCACTAGATCCTGAATGCATTTTTTTTTTGTCTAAGGGGAAGAGGACACTAACTCCCCAAGGAAAGTTTCACTTGCCATCTCAGTAGTCAGTCTGTTTCTATGTTGCCCATTTTAAATTATCTTTTTAGAGAAGTATGCCCTTCTCTTTTTTAAGGACAATTGGATTTCAGATGGAATATAAACCAAAACAATTAAATCATTAGCCTCTAACAAAAATTATCATTCAAGAATAAAACAAAAGTTCTCACTTTCAAATTTTCAACTTTTGCAGAGAGAAAGCATGTGCTCGTCTCAATAGACAGAGTGTTCATGAGGGACAGTTTCTTAATGCAGATGAGACAATCTGTCTTTGCAAGCAGTGTTCTCTTTGGGGAAAAAAATAGGTTCCATTTCAACACTCCACAAGTGATAAGTGAAGCATTTCAAAAATAGAAGCTCCTAGATGTGTTGATGAGACAATATGTCATTGCTAAAAAAAAAAAAAATCTGCTTGAAAAGGCTAAATTTCACCCTGTCCCCACATGCCAGTTATTTAAATTTCTACAGCTGTGTAGAGTTAGCAAACCTTATGGTTCAGGAGATGGAAGAAGAGGTGTTCATTTTCATCTAGTTATTGATATTTACTGAAAAATATGCATTTCTAAAAACTACCTTTAATTAATATTTCCCTTTTAACAAAATAGTATAAGATCGTATTTCATCAAAAGGCTTTCATCTTAGAATCTCTAAAGGGAAAATCACTTAAGAAGTCATCTGTACACAGTTGTGCAAAACACAGGTCACCTGCTAATCTTTACCTTGGTGAAAATATTAGACTCGGAATCAAGAAACCTGAATGTAGTTATTGTTTTCCTGTTTTGTTTACGTGGTCTAAAGCAAAATTCTTGTCAATTTTCCAGGTAGGAAAATTAGGATATTCGAGTAAATTCTCCCAAGGTTTTTCTAGCTCTGAAAATTTCTGTTCTATGATATGTAATAATTTTGTACCGTAATCTCCTTTCTGTTTAAGGAAGTCCACCTGGCAGAGAGCTTTTGCCCAGGCTGTTCCCATTCCATTAAATACTTTGCTTGTACTCATGATCTAATTAATGTCTAGGTTTACTCCAAGTCACATTTATATGGAAATATTTCCCAAAATTAATGATTAGATCAATTAACTTTATATAAGTTCCCATTATTTTTATATTCACCTCTGCATCACTATGAAAACCGTTTTTAAAACAGGCTTCAGGTGACAAAGTTAGAGTAAAGCCAGTGAGCAAATGGGTCCATGTTCTGCAAATATGATGAGGGACATGAGGTTGCTAGCAAAAGGGTGATGGCCAAAATATCTGTTTCTATTCTCTTAGCCTAGGAAAACACTAGATCAGTCTGGAGTGTCCTTTGTTAATGACATCTGAACAAGAGAATGGAAAACAACAGATCTTTCAGCTTTGCTTTTATATTTTTCCTCAGCTGGAGTTTTTGTCCGTTTTCCATCTCTGTGTGTTATCATACTCAAAATCTGACCATTTAGATAAAACTTCAGTTGTAATATTTCCCCTTATACTCTTAGAATTTGCTCCGTGTTCATTCATTCATGTATTTTGGTAGAGAAACCCAAAACGCCTCTTAAGTATTATCACTTTGTAATAATTTTACACTTGCCACAGAAATTTTTATCTTTACTTGTGAGTTCTCACCAAAGCGCACTATTTGTCTATATTTTTATGTAAATGGATCTCAAGTGTTCCTCTCTCTCTGTTTTGAGTTTCTATTTGAATTATATTGGATGTCATGAATTTGCTGATAGTCCTTCAACTTAATGCCCTGTCTTTTGTGTTTTGTTTTGTTTTTAGTCAAATAGACCCTCACCACATCCAATTCTAATAGCTTACAGAAATAATTAGAAGTGGCAGTTCTGTGGGCAGCATTCTTCCCTAATTTCAAGATATAATACATATTTATTACTATTATTTTTCTTTGCTATTATGTTCCTTTGTTCTTTCCTTCAAACCTTTAGAAAAGTATGGGTGACACAATTCATCTGCTTGCATTATCGTCTTGAAATGGAAGCCTCTACTTGTACCCTTAAATCTCAAATGTGGAAAGTAGAACGCATTCATATAAATGACATATAAATCAGGTAAAATGCCACGTTTTAAATAAATAAATATGTCTCTCTCTTCATGAGACGATGATTTATTCCTGATTTTAAAGATGTTATAAAATCAATAGCTTTCTTATTTCTACTGTCACCCAGAGGTGATATATTAATATTGCTGTCATTGTTTTACTTGTCCTGACACCTCATGGCTAATGCAGAAAAACAACCTGTTTCTTGTCTAATGCATTACTGCCTGTGTGCGGCCACCCATTGGAGATCAATACACTGATAACAACAATGTCTCCATTTATTCCTGCTACTTAGGTACATATAAAAACAGTGGTTCACATGAAAATCTATAGATAGAAGTTCGCCTGAAATTTTTAGCAAAAAGCATGGGGAGGATTTAGTGTACATTCCTTTGTGATCTTGGTTAAGTCACTTAATATTTTGCAATATCAGTTTCTTAATCTATTTCCTACTAGGTCCCCTTACATTTTAGGTGTCCATTCCTATAAAAAGATATCTACTAGCGTATGTAATATTGTAATTTTAAAAGTCAAAGATTCAAGACTAGGTAAAAATCCTTGTCAAAAATTCAAATTTTACAGAATAAAGGACTTTCAAACATATATACAGCAACAGAATTATTAAATCAGTTCCCTTGGACAGTAGCTTAATTAACCCTTCAAGTGTACTAAATGCTCATGTATCTAGTTTTCTTTTCAAGTTTCCTTGATCTATTGGGCTCTCAAAAACATATATTTAGTTCAATATATTTGTTTGAAATTCAGACAACTTAAACTTGTCATTTATAAGTGCTTACATTTAGCACTTGGTAAGTGTCAATTACTTATTTGGCAACTGTGACGATACTGCATCAAAACTAAAAGAACCTTAGAGTTCATTTCTTTAAACATATTTCTTATGCAGATTAGGAGAAAGACGATTTGTGTCACTAAGTAACAACTTTCCAATCACACACTTTCACATCTCTCAGAGCTAATATTGAAAATGTAGGTCGTGGGGCGCCTGGGTGGCTCAGTCGGTTAAGCGGCGGACTTTGGCTCAGGTCATGATCTCGCGGTCCGTGAGTTCGAGCCCCGCGTCAGGCTCTGTGCTGACCGCTCAGAGCCTGGAGCCTGTTTCGGATTCTGTGTCTCCCTCTCTCTCTGACCCTCCCCCGTTCATGCTCGCTCTCTCTCTGTCTCAAAAATAAATTAAAAAAAAGTAAAAAAAAAAAAAAAAAAAGAAAATGTAGGTCGTTAGTTTGTGGTCACTCAGTGAATTGCTGCAACTTTGGGAAGAGGCTGTATCTTCTGAGTTTCTGACTGGCATGTTTTCATTTTAATCACAAAGCCTCCGATAAATTGCTACAAACTTTTTTATTCATCAAATTACCCTTTTTGTAATTGCTACACATCATCCTCATAGGGCACCTGGGTGGCTCAGTCTGTTAAGTGGCTGACTTCGGTTCCGGTCATGATCTCACAGTATGTGGGTTTGAGCCCCACGTTGGGCTCTGTGCTGAGATCTCAGAGCCTGGAACCTGCTTTGGATTCTATATTCTGTGTCTCCTTCTCTTTCTCCCCCTCCCCCACTCTTGCTCTGTCTCTCTCATTCTCAAAAATAAATAAACATTAAAAAAAACACATCATCTTTAGACCTAGGATAATGACATCTTTGTTTTCAATTTATGCCTATCTTTTTTAATGTTTATTTTTATTATTTATTTTGAGAGAGAGAAAGAGGGCACACGAGCAGGGGAGGGACAGAGAGAGGGAGAGAGAGAATCCCAAGCAGTCTCCACGTCATCAGCACAGACCCCAAAATGGGGCTAAATCTTACAAACTGAGATCATGACCTGAGCCAAAATCAAGAGCCGGATGCTTAACTGACTGGGTCACCCAAGTGCCCCTTAAATTTATGCCTATTAACTATAGTTGAAAAACAGACATTCAATAAATGGTAGCTGAGTAAATGACTATACATTTATTATGTGTCAGAAGCATGTTACGTGTTTCAAATACATTATGTCATATAATCTCAACAATCCCATGAGTGAAATAGGATTACTTGTTCTATTGAACCAGATGAGATAGCAAAGAATTTTCTAAGGTTCATACAGTGTTAAAGCCAGGATGCAAATGTTTAACGGTTTAAATGTTTTTTAAATATTCTGATTCCAGGGGCACCTGGATGGCTCAGTCTGTTAAGCTTCCAACTTCGGCTTAGGTCATGATCTCACAGTTGGTGGGTTCGAGCCCCGTGTCAGGCTCTGTGCTGACAGTTCAGAGCCTGGAGCCTGCTTCCAGTTCTGTGTCTCCATCTCTCTGCCTTTACCCTGTTATTGCTCTGTCTCTCTCTCTCTCTCTCTCTCTCAAAAATAAATAAACATTATTTTTTTTAATGTTTTGACTTCAGAGACAGTGATTTTTATTCCCTAAACTATGTCACTCTAGCTTAGCATTTTATTTTACATCACACATACAATCCACACACTTACATACCACATAAAATAGCGTTCTTAAATAAGACACATATTAAAAATATTTTTTGAATTTAGTACATACATACATAATGTACTACCCAATTTTTGTGAACACTAATTGATTCAGAATACCATATTTTTGCATGGTGATATTGTTATTTAGTACTTGAATTTATTCCAAACCATCTCTTTCATATTTTAGTTATCAATATTCTTCTAACTAGAAGGAAACTGTCAAATGTCATTATAGATGAACATAAATGCAAAGATCCTTAACAAAATATCAAATCAAATAGAGCAATACACAAAAGGATAAGACATAATGACCACTTGTGGTTTATTTCAAAAATGAGAGGCTTGGAGCACCTGGGTGGCTCAGTAGGTTAAGTGTCCGACTTCGGTTCAGGTCATGATCTTGCAATTTGTGAGTTCAAGCCCCACGTCAGGCTCTGTGCTGACAGCTGAGAGCCTGGAGCCTGCTTCAGATTCTGTGTCTCCTTCTCACTCTGTCCCTCCCCTGCTCAGGCTCTGTCTCTGACTTTCAGTAATAAATAAACATTAAAAAAATGTTTTTAAATAAAACAAAAATGAGATGCTGGATCAACATACATACATACATACATACATGTAATTCTTGATGTTAACAGATTTTATAGGAAAAATCATAAGATGTACAGAAAGCATTCAACTGAATGCAACACTATTTGTGATTAAAAGTTCCAAATACTAGATGAATAGAATGAAGCTTCTTTACCATAAAAAACAGTTTATACACAAAATCCTATGGAAATCTCATACTTAATGGTGAGAAACTACCCCTTTTCCTTCCAACTGGGAACTAGGTGAGGATGACTTCCTTCTCTATTCCAATTCAGCATTATACTACAAGACCTAACTGGTGAAATAAGCTGGGAGAGGGGAGGGAATATAGATAGGAAAGAAAGAATAACACAGTATTTATTTGCACATGAAACACTTTTCAGTGTAGAAAACACCACAGAATATACAAAACACAAACAACTAAACACAAACAGCAACAAAATACCTCTCTAAATACTCCAAAACATTGTATGGCAAGGTTGCAGAATACAAGGTTAATATGTAAAAGTACATTGCTTTCCTATACCTTAGTAATAAATAAATTTGAAATTAAAAAAAATGATAACATTCATTAAATGTAAAAAGTATGCATAGGATCTTCAGTAGAAAATGACAAATCACCGAAGAAAGAAAAGTTTTTAAAAGATCTATGTAAACGGAGGTATATTTTGCATAGATCAGAGCATAGATTGGAAGCAAGGATTAGAAAACTTGATATGTTTAAGATGTCAATTATTCCCAAATTTATCTATAAATTCAACACACTCTCAATAAAAATCCCAGAAAACTATTTTGTAAATATCCACAAACTTATTCTAAAGTGTGTATGGAGAGACAAAGGAGACAGTATAGCTAATACAATCAATAAAAGAAGAACAAAATTGGGTAATTTACTCTTCCCAATCTTAAAACTATACAGATATAGTAGTCAAAAGCACAAGACATTAGTGAAAGAATAAACAAATAGTGAATAGAACATGATACAGAGCCTGAATGTAAGCCCATATAAAAATAGTCAACAGATTTTTGACAAAAGGATGAAGGCAATTCAATGGAGACAAGAGAGTTTTCAACAAATGGGTCTGGAACAACTGGATGCCTATCTGTAAAAACTGAACCTAGATACAGACCTCTCACCTTAAATCAAAATTAACTCAAAATGTATTATAGTCCTAAATGTAAAATGTAAAACCATAACATGTCTGGACAGACAGAAACATTGGAGAAAAGCTTCAGGACATTAGATTAATTGCAGTTTTTGCACAATATCCAAAATACCATCCACGAAAGAAAAAAACTGATAGTTGTACCTCATTAAAATTAAAATAACATTAAGCCTTCTTTAGCAAACTGAAGATTATTTTTTTCATTCTTGAGGGTCTAGGCTAATAGTGGTCCTGTTAGAATGGAGTTGTAGTTATATATTCATTGACTTAATCACAAGGTGTGATAACCCTAAGAGACACCTTAGAAGATTTCATGTATACCAGACATACTCTCCTTTATGTCCATTTTTGAATAGCAGCCCAATTGCACCTTTGGAAGTGAATTACCCCAGCCTATACAGTAACTCCTTCCCTTGCCTAGTGATTCAGAAGCATTAGGAGTCCAAAATAGCCTGGTGCTAGTCTCAACTTTCACTTTAATGGAATCATTGCTCTGTCTCCTGGTAGAGATATTCCTCTTTGTAACTAAGACTTCTGTGCTAGCAGAACATAAGGCCACTGTGACAGGAAGCAAAAGTTTTACTAATGAGTCATTAGGGGTAATAGTGATTGGTGTCACTCTTATCTCCAGACCTTCATTCCTGGACCTGTAGATCCCGGCTATGAGAGAAACTACCATATATTGGATACTGATTCAGAGCCTATAGAGCCTCCTGGACAACCTTGTCCCAGCCTTGCAAGGCATTTTCCCCTAGCTAGCACTGTGACTGATCTTCACAAAGCCATTCCACAGTTCTATTAAGCCAGTCACTTCAGGATGATGGATAATGAGATCAATCCAGTGAATTCCATGAGCATGGGTCCATTTGCCACTCTTCATTTGCTGTGAAATGAGTTCCTTGTTCAGAAGAAATGCTGTATAGAATAACATGACAATGGATAGGACATTGTGTGAGTTCACAAATAGCAGTTTTTACAGAAGTATTGTATGTAGGGAAGCCAAATCTATATCCAGAGTAAATATCTATCCCATTAAGAACAAAAGACTGCCTCTTCCATGGCAGAAGTGGCCCAATGTAATCAACCCGCCACCAGGTAGTTGGCTGATCACCCAGGGGAATGGTGCCATATTGAAGATTCATTTTTGGTCTCTGCTGTTGGCAAATTGGGCACTTGGCAGTGATGGTAGCCAGGTGCATGGAAGTCTATGTTGCTGAGCCCATGCATAATGTCCATTCCTGACACCCATAGCCCATTGGAATATCTGCTATGTTATTATTAAAATCTTCCTCTGATGAGGTCACCATCTGGTGGACAATGACATGAGATACAAATGTCTTCATATATTGTTTTTTGCTATTTAAATAGAAAAGTCTATCCACACACTTCTTCCCCAGATTTCCTTGTCACCAATTCTCCAATCATGTTCCTTTCAAGTCCCTGTCCATCCAGACGAAACATTGGCCACAGCTCATGACATGGTAAAGAATCACACATCTGACCATTCTCCTTTCAAAGTGAACTGCTTGAAGCTCTGTCCACTTGCAGAATGCTCCTTCACCACTGTTGTTCAGGGATATTAGAGAAAGTGGTTATAGTGCTGAGGCTATTAACCTTTTGGTCATGTCTACACATCATGCAGAACCATCTTTTTTTTTTTTAATTTTTTTAACATTTATTTAGTTTTGAGAGACAGAGAGAGTCAGAGCATTAGCCGGGGAGGGGTAGAGACAGAGGGAGATACAGAATTCGAAGCAGGCTCCAGGCTCTAAGCTGTCAGCACAGAGCCCAATGTGGGGCTCCAATCCATGAACCATGAGATCATGACCTGAGCTGAAGTTGGAGGCTTAACCGACTGAGCCACACAGGCACCCCAGAACCATCTTTAAACCAAGCCCAAGTTTCTTTTCCCTGTCAACTGATGGAAAGAATTCCTCATGAGGCCATGGATGCAGACTGAGTGCTATGAACGGAATGTTCGTGTCACAATAAAATGCATAAATTAAAATCCTTAACCCCATTGTGGTGTTATAGGTGGGCCCTTTGGGAGGTAATCTGATCTTGAGAGAGAAGCCTTCATGAATAGGATTAGTTCACATGTAAGAAGAGACAGGACAGCTTGATTTTGCCTTTCATTCTCTGCCTTACGAGGATAAGTAGGCAGATATCTATCTGCAAACCCTGAAGCAGGCTCTCACCAGAACCAGATCTGCCTACACCTTGATTTTGGACATCCCAGTTTCCAGAACTGTGAAAACTATGTTTGTAGTTTAAATCACCCAGTCTATAATAATTTGTTACAATATCTGAGTTGAGTAAGAAACCGGGATAGAGAAGATACTATGTCAAGAATAGAGACCATGGGTATTTGAGCCACTTTTCCATAGAAGTTACTTGTGCGTATAGGACCTGGCATATAGGGCCAAATCCTATATATATTACTTGCATTGGAGTGCTGCCATGTTTGGCCAACTCTATGGTTTAGTGAGTCTGGTAACACCTAATATGTGATGAGCAGCTCAGGTCACATGTAACTTTGTGGCCCATGGTTAAGCACTCAGTCTCTGCTGAGGCCTGGTAGCAGGCCAAGAGTGTTTCTTTTTCTTCTTCTTCTTCTCCTTCTCTTCTTTTCTTCTCCTTCTTTTTTCTTTTCTTTTCTCTTTTCTTTTCTTTTCTTTTCTTTTCTTTTCTTTTCTTTTCTTTTCTTTTCTTTTAAGTAAGCTCCATATCAGCATGGGGCCCAACGCAGGGCTTGAACTCATAACCTTGAGATCAAGACCTGAGGGAAGATCAATAGTCAGATACTTAAATGACTGATCCACCCTGTGCCCTCTGCTGTTTCGAAAAGGAAGAATAGTTGATGGCACAGATTTTCTCCAAAATCCTAAGGGCTTGAACTCTGATTCACTTATAGGAGCCTGCCAAACTTCAAAGGGAATCCCTATCTGTCACTGCCACTTTAAGCATAATTGAATCCTCTATATCATATAATCCACATGACAAAGAAATTTATGAGGCAACCTGGACATTTTGCAGAGCCTTCTCATGTCCTGCATTCCACTCAAAACTAGAAGCTTTCACATCACTCAGTAGATAAGCCAATAACACTCCCAAATGAAGAATATGTTGCCTCTGAAACCCAAAGAGGCCTCCTAAAGGTGTTGTACCTCTTTTTTGGTTGTAAGAAGGCCAAATATAACTATTTATGCTTCATCTTAGAGGAGATGTCTTGACATACCCCACACGACTCAGACATCTAGATATTACAGTGAGGTAAAATGCTTCTGAATTTTTGTCAGATTTGTTTCCCACTTATTTGTCTTAATAAGTCTAGAGTAGTTGATATTTCTAGCTCAGTAAGTACAATCTGTATGTCATAAGTGTAATGGACCAGTGTGATATTGTATGGAAGGAAAAGTAATCAAGATCCCTGCAAATTAAATTATGATATAGGACTGGAAAGGTGATATACTTAAGATAGGACAGTGAATGTATATTGTTGACCTTGCCAGATGAAAGCAACTGCTTCTAGTGGTCTTTACTAGACTCGTTAGGGACTCAAGAAAGTCAGGGGTGCAGTAGTGTATATTTATGCCTGCCAGGCAGAGACTCAAGAGAGCTGATGGTACAAAGTCCAGAGTCAGTCTGCTGAAGAATTCCCTCTGGTTGAGGGAGGAAGATCTTGTTGCTTTTCATTCTATTCAGGCCTTTAACTGATTGGATGAAGGCCACCGTATTATAGAAGGCTACCTGCTTATGTCTAGCCAGTGATTTGTTATTCTATTTCAAAAATATCTTAAAGTTGGCACAAAATTAACCACCACATTGCTTCATGTCTCTCTCTCCTCTCCTTCACAGACTACAAGTACATGCATATTAGGTGTTTGGAATTTCCACAAAAACTCATTAATCATACTTTTAGTTTTTTTTTTTTTTTGTATATTTATGTTTTTACTGTGTGTTTGATTCTGGATAGTTTATACTATGTCTTCAATTTCAATCATCTTTTCTTCTAAAATATCTAATTTACTGTTAATTCTAATCAGTATATTTTTCATCTTTGACATTGTAGTTTTCAGGAGTGGGTGTTTGATCGGTGTGATTCTAATTACATTATGAAAGTAAGGTCAACAGGATTTGTTACAAAATTCAATAGGGGGTGTAAGAGAATGAGAAAATTAAATGGTTTTGTTGTTGTTGTTAGGAGGCTGATAATCAGAGTTTTTTGGACATTTTTTTCTCAGTAATCTACTAGACACCCAGATGAGAGAATCAAAACTCAAGAACACTCAAAAGGAAAAGTTTAAGTTTGGAATAATTACAGTGTTATTAGCATAAAAATAGTATTTGAAGCCATGAGACTAAATAACTTTACCAAGAGTATAAATGTATATAGAAAATAGCAGCAAAGATTTAATCATTATCTTGAAAAGAGGAGAAACCAGCAAGAATAAAGGATTACAGCCTGAAGTACGAAGAGAATAAGAAAATTGTGGTATTTTACAAGCAAAGATAGAACTCTATTATATAAAAGGGAGTGAATTGCCTTGTTAATTTCAGAAGTACATCAGGATTGAATTTTGGCACTAGATTTGGCAACACAGAAACCAATTGTTACCTTAACTTGTATTTCTATTGATTACCTGAAAGCCTGATTAGAATGGACTTCAGGGAAAGTAGGTGACAAGGAATTAGAGACAAACAGATATAATGATATAATGATAAAATTTAAAGAGTTTTCTCCCAAATAGGACCAAGGAAATAGAGTTGTCTCTAATGAGGAAACAGCACTTAAAACATTTTGAGATTATGAGAAAAAAATCTACTTTTATGTTGAGTGGGATGCTCTACCAGACTAAAAAAAACAAACTGATGTTGGTTAAAACAGAGAGAACAATTGCTGTTATGCTGTTATGATGATTTGATTTGTTAATAAGAGGTGGAATTGAATATGAACATGGAGATCCTGCTATTCATTTAAGAGATAGAACTGAATTCTTCACCTGTAACTGTTGTTCTTTTTTTCTGTTATAAAATTGTTTCCTTAAGTATTTTGAGACTATTTTGCCATGTTTATATTTGTTCTTTATTACAATATTGTGTGAGCTATTATTTTATAACAGAAAATGTGCCCCTTACCACCATTCGCACTGAGATTTTTTTCCTACCATTTCATTTTTACTTCTGATCTTAAAATTGATAACTTACCTTTCTTTTAGGTCATGTGTTCCTGTTATATCTTGTCCATTCCTTTATAGTTGAATGGTCCATATCCTTTAGGTCTGATTATTGCTGCAATAAATTCTTATACTATCTGTCTGAGATCCCTTTCTTTAAATAGTGAGTTTTAGGGGTACCTGGGTGGCTCAGTGGGTTAAGCATCCAACTTCAACTGAGGTCATGATCTCATGGTCCATGAGTTCAAGCCCTGCATTGGGTCTGTGCTGACAGCTTGGAGTCTGGAAACTGCTTTGGATTCTGTCTCCCTCTCTTTGTGTCCCTCCCCCACTTGCACTCTGTCTCTTTTTTTTCAAAAATAAATAAACATTAAATATTTTTAAATAAATAGTTTTATCCCATAAATCTTATAATTAAAATCAATTTAGGACTACATCAACCATCATGTTTTCTATTTCTTCCTTGGTTCCTCATTTCCTATCTTTCATTTGATAGACTAAATTTTCTTTTAAGTATCTAAATTTTATTATACATATATATTATATATATGTATATATATTATATATATAATTATAATATATATTATATATAATGTAATTATATATATAATATATATATTATATATGTATATATTATATATATTATTTTCTTCTTCTTTCTATATATTTTTCTTATATATTATCATTTTCTTCTTATATATATTATTATCTTCTTCTTGTTCTTCTACAACTTTTTAAGATCCACACTTATGTTTATTGTTTTTTATTAACTTCCCAAACGGATTAATGCCTCTATCTTACTCTGAAATATAATAATTCCCCTCTTTTCCAAGTTTTATACTTCTATATATTTGTATATTTGTATATTTGATAAAGTATAAGTTACATATTTTGTATTTATTTTGTAAATTATTCTGAATTCTGGATACTTTGATTTTGATTTCATGACAATAAATTTAGGGAAGAGAATTTGGTGCCTGGGGGATATGGTGGCTAAGAATTCATTTCACTTTATCAATTTTATTGTGCCATTTAAACTTTTACAATATGGGTTTTACTATTAATTCATAAATTACAGAAATTTGAAAAAACATATGAAATACCTAAAATATTTAAGAAGTTGTGACGTAATTACAGTTATTTTCTCATTTTAATTATAGAGACTTCATTTCTCCATTCTAGGTAGCATTGTATGTTTTTTATATATTTGTAACATAAAGAATACTGTCTTAGTGTAGCTAAATTAGAATTAATATTTTGAAACTTATGTTAGAAATTATTTCTATTTCTGTTGAATTTTATTTTTACTGAAACCTTATTTTTAGCGTTTTTCTTGGTGTAGATCTTACTATTGCTAAATAATTTAGTTATATATAATTTTTAGTTAATAGCATCAAAGTTGTTATTTTATACATTTTTTTTGAGGTTTAAAAATAGTTTGGGGGGCGCCTGGGTGGCGCAGTCGGTTAAGCGTCCGACTTCAGCCAGGTCACGATCTCGCGGTCCGTGAGTTCGAGCCCCACGTCAGGCTCTGGGCTGATGGCTCGGAGCCTGGAGCCTGTTTCCGATTCTGTGTCTCCCTCTCTCTCTGCCCCTCCCCCGTTCATGCTCTGTCTCTCTCTGTCCCAAAAATAAATAAAAAACGTTGAAAAAAAAATTTAAAAAAAAAATAAAATAAAAATAGTTTGGGAAAAGAAGTATGAATTCCATATTGTTATTCTTGTTCAGACACAGATTAATCTGCCAAGGAAAGGTGAACTTTCCAATATCAGATTATCAAAATTTAATAGGCAAATCTATTCTCCCTAAGACTTTATTTTAACACCTATTTCCATATTAATTTACATTATAACTAAAGCAAAAATAAATTTGTAAAGCTCTACTTAGTTCTACACACTAAGAACCATCATGTAGATTTCTCACCTCAAATACATACCCTGAGTTTCTCAAGAATTTTTTCCCATGGTTCCTAATTTAGCTAATTAAGTAACTTAACCTTATGTATTTCATTTTTATAAAATTAATTAAGCTATAAACCCAAATTATGTTACTGATAATCATTTTCCAATTTTTTTTATTTTTTACTTTAAGAAAGACCTTAGTTTGAAAAATTTTTTTTTTTTTTTTCAACGTTTTTTATTTATTTTTGGGACAGAGAGAGACATAGCATGAACGGGGGAGGGGCAGAGAGAGAGGGAGACACAGAATCGGAAACAGGCTCCAGGCTCTGAGCCATCAGCCCAGAGCCTGACGCGGGGCTCGAACTCACGGACCGCGAGATCGTGACCTGGCTGAAGTCGGACGCTTAACCGACTGCGCCACCCAGGCGCCCCAAGAAAGACCTTAGTTTGAATTGCAACTACATTTTTATGATTTAATTCACCATTTATAACTTTGCTAGTATTCAGAAGACTTCTATAATAAATAAAAGGATGAGCTATGAATCTCATATTATGGTTGTAAATTCTCACAATAGGCAACATTTCACTGTTGTATGGGCTGAATACCAGAAAGGTTTTTGTGTGATAAATTTATCAATGTCTAAACTCCCTGATGAAATATGGCTGTTTTTGCCCTTAAAAATGTGGATCAATCAATGTTATTGAGGACTTTTCATCACTGAAAAATTTTTCATTTATACTTGAGACTTTGATAAAGTTTCAAAATGATTTAGTCTTCTCAGACTATTGTTGCAGTCAAAATTGCTTTGTCTACTAAGTTTTAGAATTAAGAACTTCGATCCATATGTCACATTTGGTATATTATTTTCACCATCTTTGTTTTCTGCTTTGAATTTAGTAACATTAAAGAATCACTAAAGCAAATTCAAACCGTGATTGTTAAATAGCCAATATATGACGTATATTCTAATTAGCTCTCATTATGTGTAATCAATATTAAGATATAATTTTTTAATAGTGTGATGTGTAAAATAAATGTCCTGCTTGAATAATTTTAACCTTATCAGGAAGACATGTGTAGTGTATTGGAAAGTGTTTGTACAGACTCCACAACATATATCTGCGTGTAGTAGCAGAGCTAATTACTCTGAAAACTACATTTCTAAAATATAAGAATTTATAAAAATACTTAACATTTTTGAAGTAGATTTTAGACTCACTGGGATTGTTTCTATTTTCATAAAAGTGGTTAAAGAATGGAGCTTATGCTAATCTAGTGACTTTTCTGGTGATCATTTTTAGAGGATAAAGGCTCTGGAACAAAGCTGAAAGATACATTCAGCTGTAATATCACATCATCTTTGGGGAAAAGATCTTATCCAGATAATCCATAGCTCATGCATAAGATAAATTATCAACTTAAGTATTTTTATCATATATATATGTATATATGTATATATATATGTATTAGATTGGATTTTTATCATATATATATACATATATATATATTAGATTGGACTTACCATTTTAGCATTACATCTTTTTCTACCATTAATTATTTTTAGTTTTTCTAATACTGAATATAATCCTTTAGTAAATTATTTCTTGAAGATTGTATTAGTTTTTATTTTTATTTATTTATTTATTTATTTATTTTAATTTTTTTTTAATGTTTATTTATTTTTGAGACAGAGAGAGACAGAGCATGAACGGGGGAGGGTCACAGGGAGAAGGAGACACAGAATCTGAAACAGGCTCCAGGCTCTGAGCTGTCAGCACAGAGCCCGACGCGGGGCTCGAACACACGAACCGTGAGATCATGACCTGAGCCGAAGTCGGACGCTTAACCGACTGAGCCACCCAGGCGCCCCTGTATTAGTTTTTAGATCACTAATGTGTCACAACTATTTGTTTACATGCAAGTATTGTAGAAATGAGTTTAATTTCTATAAAATTCATTGGGTCATTCCTATAAAATATATGAATTCAAACATTAACTATTAATAAAATTTTATGGCAACTATCCTGTGCTATAAATATTATTATGAAAAATATATTATGATTCTGAAAAAATAAAATTAAGCAATATGTTGTGAAGAATAAAATATGAGGAAAATGTCCATATAAGAAACAAATTGAATTTTACCAAAAATGTCTCAAATATACTGTATTTAGAAAACATTTTTCCATAATTCTGTTTCATGTACCATAATATACATGGTATATTGTTAAAATTATGGTAGAAACAAATGCAAACACTAAACTTTGGTCCTTTTTCCACATTTTTATTTGTATATTAAATTTTTTCATAGTCTTAACAGGAAACGTTCACAAAAGTCTGTATGTCTTGAATCTATCTTTAATTAGGCAAATATTAAATGTCAGTATATATTATTATTCAAAATCATTTATCCTTTTTCATTTAAGGTCCAAATTTTACTTTGAAATTTTTATGTGGCTGTGATAATACTTAATAATACATAATAAAAATTCATATAAAATGGAATCAGTTATTTCATATAGGCATCATACTTCATTGCATGGATAGTTAAATGATGGCTATATTAGTTCAAAGGAGGGGAAAATATAAGAATTGCCCACTTTCACAGAAGAGTCCAGGATAATCTTTTAAATTATTTCCTCCTCCATTTATTAGGACATTTTTTTTTTTTTAGCATTGCATCTAAATTCATGTAGTAGCAGATTCCTTCAATGCCCAGCATCATGTCCTGCAATCTTTGATTTGAGCTGCAGCTGTGATGGACAGGTCCAATTCTTCTCTGACTGACAATGTCCCAGGTATTGCCATGCATCTTTCCACATTTTCCCCAAAACATTCTGTCCTCAAGAGAGCTATTTCTCCCTGGGTACAAGTGCAGCCCAAAAGTGTGGGATAGTTAACCCCATCTCCCCTACTGTAATTTTCAAAAATGGAAAATGAAATGGAGAATACATGATCCAACTTCCCATCTGTCAGAAAAAAATTCTGGAAAACTGATGAAATTTTTAGAGGTCCCAAATAACTGAGCCCCTGTTGCTTACAGCACCAATCTTGATTATTTATCCTTATATGGGCTATTTTGCCTTCTTTTCTACTGTGTTGTTGCTCTTTTATTGATTTATTTTAGTTCTTTATATATTCTGCATAGAATATGTTATTGGATATATATAATACACTTTCTTCTACTCTGTGGCATGCCAAATCACTCTCTTAATGGCAATTTTTAATGACATAAATTCCTGATTTTAATTATTTTTTAACGTTTATTTATTTTTGAGAAAGAGCACCAACTGGGGAAGGGCAGAGAAAGAGAGAGGGACAGAGGAACTGACGAGAGCTCTGTGTTGACAAAAGAGCGTGATATGGGGCTCAAACTCACAAAACCATTAAACCTAAAAATGATGCCCCAAAATTTAACACAATACCACAACCAATACCACCAGCCACAATTAAACCAAACCCACCATAAATAGGAGAAGGCTTTGAAGAAAAACTTACAAAGCTCACCACAAAAATTGTACTTAAAATAAATACTATGTATGTTATCATCATTCTCACATGGAATTTAACCATGACTAATGATATGAAAAACCATCGTTGTATTTCAACTACAAGAACTTAATGACCAACATTTGAAAATCACACCCCCTTATCAAAATTATTAACCATTCATTCATCGATCTGCCCGCCCCATCTAATATCTCAGCATGATGAAACTTCGGCTCCCTACTAGGAGTCTGCCTAATCCTACAAATTCTTACCGGTCTTTTCCTAGCCATACATTACACATCAGACACAATAACCGCCTTCTCATCAGTTACCCACATTTGCCGTGATGTTAACTACGGCTGAATTATCTGATATATACATGCTAACGGGGCCTCCATATTCTTTATCTGTCTATATATGCACGTAGGCCGAGGAATATATTATGGTTCCTACACTTTCTCAGAAACATGAAACATTGGAATTGTGCTACTATTTACAGTCACGGCTACAGCCTTCATAGGATATGTCCTACCATGAGGTCAAATATCCTTCTGAGGAGCTACCGTAATTACCAACCTCTTATCAGCAATTCCATATATTGGAACCAACCTAGTAGAATGAATCTGAGGGGGCTTCTCAGTAGACAAAGCTACCCTAACACGATTCTTCACCTTCCACTTTATCCTTCCATTCATCATCTCAGCCCTAGCAGCAGTACACCTCCTATTCCTCCATGAAACAGGATCTAATAACCCCTCAGGAGTAACATCTGACTCAGACAAAATTCCATTCCATCCCTTCTATACAATCAAAGACATCCTGGGCCTCCTAGAACTAATCCTAGTACTCATGCTACTCGTTTTGTTCTCACCAGACCTGTTAGGAGACCCAGACAATTACATCCCTGCCAACCCCTTAAACACCCCTCTCCACATTAAACCCGAATGATATTTCCTATTCGCATATGCAATTCTCCGATCATGAGATCATGACCTGAGCCAGAGTCAGACGTTCAACTGACTGAGCCACCCAGAAGTCCTGAGTTCTTGATTTTAATGTAGCTCAACTTATCAAAACTTTAAGACCAATATAGTTAATGTTACTGTTTACTGCTCAAAGTTAATAAAGGTATTGACCTATAATTATTTCTCAATACTTTATTGTTTTACCTTCACATTTAGGTCTATGACACATTTAGAATTGACGTTGTGTCTGTGGAGGGGTCAAGGTTCATTCCTTTCCTTATGGATAACCATTTGACCTAAATTCACATATTAAGAAAACCATCTTATCCTCACTATGTCACTGCCTGGTGGGAATGAAAGTCTCAACTCCCTGGCTCCCTCCTTAACTTGCTTTGATAGCCCCTAGGAGATGTAGCATACTTAATTACAGTCAGGTGAGGGTGAAGATCTGGGTTTTCTCAGTTGGTCTTTGCTGGCATGGATGGATGAGTATGGGATCAGAATTTGTGTGTGTGTGTGTGTGTGTGTGTGTTCCATTTACTTTCTCAGTTTTCTGTCTTGCTAGTTTTCTAAACTTCCTGTCTTTTGATTGGGTAAACTATGTTTTTGGTAAGGCCTTTTGTCTGTTTCTGTTGTCATTGCTGGCTTGGTGGGTTCTCCACACCAAGACAGATGAAAGAGGTAAAGAAAGTACTTAATCCTTGTATTTAAACTCAAGATTTTAAAAGTGATATGGCAGATATCTACAAAGGAAAAAACTTCCTTTAAACTTGCAATTTTTGCATTGCAGATATTGAAGTTTTATATGCTTATTACTCATTGGTGTGTTTCTGATAATTAAATTACATAACAGATGTATAAATGCATTACTACATGACAGAAGATGACTGATTAAAATGCAGGTACTAACTGGCAAATATGTATGTATTATTTATGAGTTGTCCCAGTGTTCAACAGAAGGAAACATTTCTTATTTCTGTGTTAATCTCAAAAGGACCTATCAGTAATTAAAATAAACACAATGATGTGTAACCACTGTTGGGATTCTGACTCAATTTGATAACTCCACACAGCTCTAATATCTTCTGCTGGAATTGTTATTAACTCATTTCTGTTTCCTGGAATATAATATGGTTTTACTAACAGTGATTTCTAAAGATGAATAAAACAATTTTGTCTTTAAAAATATCTCTAAGTAAAAGGGGCAAATTGTTGGAGTATTTTTAGTACAAAATTGAGACTTTCTTTTTTAAGGGATGCTAAGTTTAAACAAACTGAGAGGTAGCTGTGGTTAATGTGAGAACATACCTTATGAATTGGGAAGAAATTCCAAATAAATATCTTTCTTCACCACTAAAGAGGACAAATGGGAGGACTAAATGATCTCTAAATTTCATTCTACTCTAAAACAAACACTGAGTGTGTAAGACATATAAACAAGGTTTTATGATTTTTGCAAGCAGGTACACTTTTTCTTTTTTGTTTGTTTTTTTTTTGTTTCAGAAAGAGAAGATCATGAGAAAACTTCAGTCCATAATCATGATTTGTAGTACAATCTTCCAATCAGTTTTTGAAAATCCTTTTGGACTAGCACTGTTTTTCAAAATTTATAGCCACATGACATGATAAAAAATAAAGATGATCCATAATCTTCTCCAAATATGAAACCTCAAGCTAATGGAAAAAAAAAAAACAAAGGATATTGCATTATATCACAGTTAAAGACAAGAATGAATTTGTTGATATTCAGAGAATGTTCTTGCAAATAATACTTGCTTTAATATTTCTACTTTTCTTATTTTATTTTTTGCTGAATGTTTTGTGTTAAATTTTGATGGAAAATTCTTACCAGGTTTTATTTTTTAAGGAATTATATGTATAGGTGAAATTATTATTTACATATTATCTTTTAAAATGTGATTCAAAAATAAAGTATTTCTATGCAATTGATTGATTCAAGTAGGTTTGAGATGCTTAGTACTTATTAGGACTATTTGAATAAACTACAAAATAAATAATGGTTTATGATGTCTTCTTAGAAATGAATACAATTTTGCCATTCTCAACAATGGCATTGAAAAAAATGTAAATTTAACTTTGTATAGTTAAACCATCATCAAGTAGGATAAAATATCCAAATATTACCTATATTATTCAAAAGCATATACCTCTAATAATGGTCTTCAGAAGTATTAGTATTTTCTCAAAATATTTCAAATTCTTTAAATCATTTAATATACTGGATATTGTTTCTGTCTTCAAATCTTAATATTTTTATATATTTTCCTACTCTTTTTTATTTCCCTTCTGAGTATATCTTTTGTTTTTGAAGAGTAGTAATAGTATTGAAAGCAAACCACTCTCTAAATGTTAGGATTCTAATTATCATTGTATACTTCACTGTTTTCTCTTCTAACTTTGAATTCAAAATGTAGATTGGTATTCATTTAATTTACTTCATGATAGTTTTATGATCAAATCTTTACAATTATATTTTTCTGTCAGCTGAAAATTTATTAATTTATTCATTTAAAACATCCTGAGTTTCTACTATATGCCAAGAGATGTAGTGGAGAACAAAATAAAATCTCCACCCTCATGAAGCTTAAGTTATGAGAGTAGAGAAAGAGAGAATCTAAATAAGCTAATAAACATAAATTTAATATCATGTATTCAGGTGTTCTAGGAGTATAATGAGGCAAGATAAGGTAATCAAAATTGTAGAATAGTGCATTTTATTTTATTTTATTTTTGCAGGTTGAAATAATTTATTTTTATGAATTGTGTTTTTTTATATGAAATTTATTGTCAAATTGGTTTCCATACAACACCCAGTGCTCATCCCAACAGGTACCCTCCTCAATACCCATCACCCACCCGCCCCTCCCTCCCTCCCCCCATCATTTTAGACAGGAAAGCTAGCAAAGACTTCTTGAAAGGAGGTGACTTAGGGCACATGACAGAATATACAGACAAATATATCAGACAAATACTAGGAGATTATCAGGCTGAAGTAACAGCAAACACTGAGTCCCTGAGGGGGAAGTATGTGGAAAAGTTTGATGGATAAAAAAATATCCAGTAAGGCAAAGTACATTAGGAGAACAGTGATTAAAAAAAAAGTTGAAGAATTAGCCAAAAAAACCAGTATATTTTATATTCTTATTGGTAGGCCCCACTAAAGCCTTTTCTTTGGATCCTATTTAGGATGATTTATTTACACAAGCTGACTGCTGAGTGAAGAATATAGTTTAGAGTCAAGTGTAAAAACAGTGAAACCAATTGTGAGGCTATTGTAGGTGCATAAATGGCAGGATGATGGTGGCTTGAGCTAGCTTAATAGAGGTGGAGGTGATGGAAATAATTTTTAATAGCTATGTGTGTATGGATTAAATATTGAGTATAAGGGAAAATTAGAAATCAAGGAAAATTTTTAGGAATTTCTGCTTCCACATCAACATGAATGAAGATGCTTATTACTGATATTGGATTTAGGAATGTGGTTACATATTTCTGTTTGGATATATTAAATATGGGATTAAGACTTCCAAGTAGAGAGTAGAATACAGTGGCTGAGCCACATGAGTAAAAATATAAATGCAGACTTTTATCAACATGTGTGTATGACTTAAAATCATAAGGTGGTATAATATTAACTCAAGTGTGAGGAAAGATTAAAACCAGAAGGGGTTGGAAATTTCTGTACAAATGTTTTCTAGCCTCAATAATTGGGAAGAGAAACAGAATCTAGAAAAGGTGTCAGAGATGGAATAGTGAAGGATTTGGGAGGTCTCAGAAATCTACTAGATTGGGCAGAGTTCCTCTAAATTGAATTTTGGGTGCATCTGTTAGGTTTCCTTCATAGACTTTATCACAACAGCCATCAATGCAAGATTAGCTTAATGTTTATTTCCTTATAACTTATACTTATTATGAAAACAAGTATGATATCTATTTGGGTCCAACATTGTATGGAACAATGCCTAGGATGTATTAATTTTGAGTATGTTTTATGTGAACAAAAACATTGAATGCATAAGCATAAAACTTAAAATATTAGGTGGCCACATGATTTCAAATATATTTTTCTAACATTATTTGATATTGTACAAAATATACCTTGAAATCATTACTTTTTTTTCCACGTATGCATTTTGAAACATTACAGTTAATCTCATTCAGTAAAGGATCACAAGAAATGTGCATGTGTTTCCATGAGGTTAATCCAGAAGTAATAGTTATTAATGGACATTTTCAGAGTTATGGAAAGGCAAAAGAGTCTTAAACTAGCATAAATTTATAATTACTTTTACATTTTTCACTTTTATTGGTAGAGATAGTTTTTAGTAAAAAAGATAGACATCCCTATGTTACTTTTCTGTAGCACAAAAAATCTAGATTTCAAATATAATTTAGGGGCACCTGGGTCGCTCAGTCGGTTGAGTATCTGACTCCAGTTCAGGTCATGATCTCATGCCTCATGAGCTCCAGCCCGCGTCGGGCTCTGTGCTGGCAGCCAGAAGCCTGGAGCCCACTTCCAGTCTGGTGTCTCCCTCTCTCACTGCCCCTCCCCCGCTCAGGCTCTGTCTGTCTGTCTGTCTCTCTCTCTCTCCTTCAAAAATAAACATTAAAAAAATATGTAATTTAACTGGGCAAAATATATATACATACACTACAGACATGCCTCAAAATCTATTGACTAACAACATGCATATTTTTTATCTGGGCAGATTTTATTATCAGAAAATATATTACAAATATACTAAGAATTACTAAAAAGCTAAAATAAATGAAGTGAAAATACAAATATTAATATAATCTTCCTACAAGTGGTTGCAATGACACATATATATGTTATATATGTATATCATACATATACATATATATGTATATTGATATATGCACAATTGTGTGTGTGTGTATATACATATATACATATACACACATATGTATTTATACACATAAATATATACATGTTCATATCCACTGACCCCACTCTGCATCTTGGCTACAAGTCCCCACCTTTCCTTGTGCTTGGGGTTGAGCCAATTTTTCTTCCACACCACAAAACAAACTCATATATGTAATTACATATAAAAATATATTGTCATATACACATATATCTAATCAGTGACATTGGTGTAAATTATGACAGTTGAGTGTTGCTATTTAAAATGAAATGGCAGAAGACCAGATAATTTAATATATAATAACAATATATAATAACATTGGGAAGTTGACATATTTTTGAGCAGGAAAATTTGAAAATACGAGCTTATACATAAAGAAAAATAAAACAATCTTAAATTACCCCATATACCAGAGATGAGTTAAGTAAAAATATGAACAGGAAAAACTATAAGGTTAACTGAATATAAGATATGAGAATGTCATAATGGCCTACTTTTTGTGAATAACAATGTCTTCGACAAAAACTCAAAAACATAAGCATATAAAAAAGAAGATAAAGACTTCCTTTCATTAATTGAAGGACACTACAGACAAAGTTAGCAGAGAAACAATGATAAAAGATCTGACAGAGAGATAGGAAAGATTTAACAAGAAATATCGAAGGCTAACAAGCATTCAAAGAAATGCTGAAACTCATTATACATGATATGAAAATTAAAATATTAAAGACTACACAATTAAAATTGAACACATTATAAAGCTGGTTAATGCCAAAAATTTCCATGGATTTTAGTAGGCAGGAAAACAGTAGATTGGATGCTGCAATTTTACAAAGCAAACCTATAATCCATACATACAGTTCTTGAATATATAGCCAGAGAAATTATCTGAAGATCAGTGAGAATTTATATATATGAATGTGGAAAATAAACCTTTCCTGGATTACCCAGTGTTCCTCTAAAGTCTCAGCCTCCTAAGCCACAGAAATTGATATGCTAAGAAAATAAAGAAAGTTTGCTTTTACTTCCCCAGGAAAATTTTGCATTTCACATAAAAACAGAAGTTGATCTGTAACCATTGTTCTCCCTTTTAGTATAAATAATTGTTCCCATCCAAAAGATCATATCTATCTTTTATCTCTTCTGGAGTAAAACATTTCAGTTACTATAGACCCAGGTTAGTAAAGAGTGAATGAATAACAAGGAGAACTGGAGAGATTCAGAAGGTTATCTTTTTTTTTTTTTTTTTTTAATGTTTATTTATTTTTGAGAGAGAGAGAGAGCAAGAACAGGGAAGGGGCAGAGAGAAAGGGAGACACAGAATCTGAAGCAGGCTCCAGGCTCTGAACTGTCAGCACAGAGCCTGAGGTGGGACTTGAACTTTTGAACCATAACATCATGACCTGAGCAGAAGTGTCAACCCACTGAGCCACCCAGGAGCCCCCAGGTTATCTTAATAGGTATTTATATTTCAAAAGGGATGGACTTCTGGAAAAGTAATCTTATCTTTTCCATTAGAAATTTATTTACATACCAAAGCACAAGGGAAGAACCCAGGATATTACTTTCCATTACTTTCCCAAAGAGAACACTTCAGAAGGGAAACATTGACAGCTGCCTTTCCCCGCCATTAAGCAAAGAAAATGGATGTTTGTGGATTCCTTGCTAAAAATATGATCCTATGTATAGAGTGAAATCTAGATTTCATTGCATTGTCCCATGGGTAAGAACTGGGGTGCCAGGAAGCCCAATGCTTATTGTGTGTCATAAGTAAATAATAAGAGTTTACTCTCGTTTAATACTAGGTATGCATTCAAAATAATATTCATCAATACAGATTAAAAATATAACAATGAATTTTCATTGTAGTGTTGATTGTGTTAAAATTAAGTTGGAGGTTATCTAGGTGTCCACATCCAGGGAATTTATGAAGGTGACAGATTTCCTCCCTGACCAGACTCTACTCAGGCTATTCTGAGTTCTTTTTCAATTCGGCCTCAACTTTTAGACTTCTGAATTTGTCTGCATGGTCTAATTTTAGCAAGAATCATGATAAGTCAGTTTAGTCAGAATCTCCCATCCTCCATATCTACTCACCTTCAATATCTTACTGGGTTCCTTACTTTCCACAATTCTCAAGGTGATATCTGATCACTGTAGCCTGCCTTCAATAGGAAACCTCATAGGCAGGCTTAACTAGAATATCCCTTATTCATGATGCTTTTTCTTGGTAAGTTTATATCCACTGATCACCACTCTGCATCTTGGCTACAAGTTCTCATTTTCCTTGTGTTTGAGGTTGAGCCCAATTTCTCTTCCACACTTCAAGATCCCATTACAGTGCTCCCTATAAGCTGTTATAATAGTTCCCCTTGAATAAAATTTTCCTTACCATCTTTAACAAATATCCTAAATGTTTTTTCTTTAACAATGCTGTGAAATACTAACTGGAATCTTGAAAAAATAGACTTGAAAATAGACATAAAACTACCTACATGGACTTTAAAACAGAGCTGAGTGGGAAAACGCGTGCATGCGCACACACACACGCACATACACACACACTTTAAAAAATGAAGTCATTTCATGATTCCGTTTATATAATGATATATAGAGACAATAATAATACATGCTGTACAAAACACATAAATTCAGAAATACAGCTATTAAACATATTAGAATGGCTGCATAGCATGGTAGGGCAGGCAGGAAATAGTATTAAGGATATGTGTGTGTGTGTGTGTGTGTGTGTGTGTGTGTGTATTTAAGGTTGCAAATGGTATGTTGATGATACTATGGCATGAAGCAAGGGATACTGTTATTTCATTTTTCTGCCCTTGATGAGGGAAAAATGAGAATATGTCTTTCTAAAATACTTAAAATAATTACTTAGTATAATCACAATCATACATATTCAAATTATATTTTACATTTAGACTATCACAATTGTATATCCTTATATCCATTTTAGAACTGCAGGCTTTTAAAAATAGGATGACATTTATGGAGATGAAAATGAAATGTCATTAACATACTTTCCAAAGTCCTTATGGTTATTTGAATAATCTAAAAATTGCAATTAGCATTTTATCTGAACTTATAATTATTTATTAATGCTAATAGTGTTAAAAAAAAACAAGACAAATAGTCAAAATGGAGTCACTTATGGTAAGCCCATACCACCAAACCAAGATTTAATTACAGTTTTGGTTCTCTCGGGAATAAAATCTTAAACCAGTCAACCAGGAATCTCCTGATCAGCTCTAGTGAGGCAGTCTGCCTGGTAGACACCTGCCATTCCCAAAGAAAAGTAACCTTGCAATAATCAATCCACTTTTTTGCCTAGTATAACTTCCTTTTCTCACTCCCTTCTGGCTATAAAAGTCTTTCATTTTATACAGCTCCTCTGAATTCCTTTTTACCTGCTAGATGGGATGTTGCCTGATTCAAATTGATTTTTGCTCAGATAAACTCTTAAAATTTTAAATATCAGTTATCTGATATTAAAGATAATATTAGTTAATCTTTTTTAAAAAAATATCTTTAATGTTTATTTATTTTTGAGACAGAGAGAGAGAGAGAGCATGAATGGGGAAGGAGCAGAGAGAGAGAGGCACAGAATCCAAAACAGTCTCCAGGCTCTGAGCTGTCAGCACAGGGCTCGAATCTGCCAACTATGAGATCATGACCTGAGGTGAAGTCAGATGCTTAACCAGCTGAGCCACCCAGGCACTCCTGCCTCAGTTAATCTTTTAAGAGTTCTAGTATTAGAAGTGGGAATCAAAGGAGACTCTCATGGCCCCCAGAAGCAACAATCAGATAAAGATACCTGGGTGAGCCCTGTATGTTCACTGCTCTCTCACTGCCTCCAGAGGTGGTAGTTAATTTCCTCTCAGATTCTGGATCTGCACTTTTTTGCACTATAAACTTTCAGACTTTATTTGAACATTCATTTTTCTGCACTGGGTCCAGAAATTGGGCAGAGTCACACTGGGTCTGACTTAAGAACTGAACTGAGTCCAGGGTCATACTGTGTCCAACTTAGAAACAGGATCTAGTCTGGAAATGGGCTGGAGGCGAACTGGGTCTTACCTAGAGCTGGACTGGGTCCAGTGTGAAGCCTGACATTCAGAGCCTGATAAGAACTTTTTTTCAGTCTTTCTCTAGAAGCTAAAATGAAACTGTATACCCAGAGGAAAAGAAAAACATTCTGAAAACTTTGTAGAAGATTTACTAACATTCCAAAAGTAAACAGCTTGAAATCTAGAATACAGGAATTATTTGAATTCCATCTAGTTGAGGATCTTTGCCCTGATATAAAGAAGCAAACTAAATACTGTGTGCTTGGATGGGTGTGTAATCCTCTTGACATCATTCAGGTTGAACTCAATTCTTTGAGGAATTTAAAACCACTATACTTGTCTTACAAATCAAGTCTTTACAAGAACAGAAATGCATGCGACTGACACTAGAAATAATCCAAAACTCATCTATCCTTTTTACCAATCCCCAAACTTCCCCTATTAATCTCAAAAGGCTTGCAGATACTGTAAGAGTCAGACTTAGGGGAAAAAAAGGCCTTCTTGGCAGAACTTGCATTTTTTTTTTCTTTCTGTGCCTTTTGAAATATAAGCATTCTATCTGATCTTCTCTAGGAATCAAGGTACTCTAATTAGAAAATGGAAAAAGGGAAGGTTATTTTGAAAACTGAGGTTCATGAAAAATCTTAAAAGTTTTTCCCCCAAATATTTAGCTTTAGACATCTGAGCAGGTAACCTTAACTTATTCCAACTGCAATAACCACAATTTGGATTCAATTGTTCTTTAATAAACTAGCAAGTTTTGTATTTTCACACCTATCTCATGACTAAAATTTAAAATGAGAGCTATAAGAACTCCATGTCTATTGAGTAGGCTGTAGGCTGATGTATGTCTATGTGTTTGTTATAGAGGTGTAATATTTTTCTACCTCCAGATGGTATTGTTGAAATTATTTTGTAGAGAGTTCTATTTAATTGGCTTAAAGATGGGGCGCCTGGGTGGCTCAGTCGGTTGAGCGATCGACTTCAGCTCAGGTCACGATCTCGCAGTCCATAAGTTCGAGCCCCGCGTCGGCTCTGGGCTGATGGCTCAGAGCCTGGAGCCTGCTTCCGATTCTGTGTCTCCCTCTCTCTCTGCCCCTCCCCCATTCATGCTCTGTCTCTCTCTGTCTCAAAAATAAATAAACATTAAAAAAAATTAAAAAAAAATAATTGGCTTAAAGATAACCATAAGATAGTCTTAAAAACTGAGAATAAACTGAGGCTTGATGGGGGGTGGGAGGCAGGGGAAAGTGGGTGATGGGCATTGAGAAGGAAGGGCACCTGTTGGGATGAGCACTGGGTGTTGTATGGAAACCAATGTGACAATAAATTTCATATTAAAAAAAAAAGACAAGCATTATATAAATCAAGCCTACTCTCATAAATATAGAAAATGATTCAAATTTTTTCAAGTTCATGTGATCTAGGATAATCTTCAGAAATAAAAACTAGTTTATGTTTATTGGTTTAATTAAAACAGACATATCTTTAGAGATATTGATATTAAATGTAATACAGACATGCAACTTTTATTAAACCTAGGTTCACAAAAGATAAAATAAGGTCATGTTACCTTTGTTACATAATTTGTTAGCCAGAAAGAGAACTAAGATGATGGTAAGCTATTTAATATCATTATTTCATAAAGTAATTGTATAATGGGAAAATATACCCACATGCTTACCATTTATGCTGATCCACATTGCTTTTGTTTCATATATTGTCATTTTACTTTTGCCTGAAGAAATTATTTTAATTGTTTTAAATATTGTATTTATCTGGGGTGAAAAAATGCATTGTATTTGTCTGCTGGTGTTTGTCTCATTTTGTTTTTGCCTTATTATTGCAAGAATTTTTTTGCTGGGAATGGAATTCTAATTCAGCAGGGTTCTTTCTCCAGGGATAGACTCAACTTGTAGTTGAGGTTCTTTTTTATCTATAAAAAAAAGTTAAATATGTTACTCCATTGTGTTGTGGCTTTCACAGTTTTGGATGAGAAGATTGTGATATATTTTTTTTTTTAGTTTGAATACTTTTACAATTTTCTCCTTCTCATTGATTTTCACTGATTTAGGCTATATTGTCCCTTGCTGTAGATTTCTATCTAATTATCCTGTTTGGGTTTTGCTGCTATTTCAGACCTGTGGATCATAGTATTCATCTCATTCAAAATATTTCAAGCTATTCTATCTTAAATATTTTCCTAGTCATGACCATCTTTGGGGAAATTTATTATATGTGTCTACACTGCTCGATATTGTCCTTTGGGACATTTAAAAAAATTTTTTTTGATGTTTATTTATTCTTGAGACAGAGACAGAGCGTGAACAGGGGAGGGGCAGAGAGAGAGGGAGACACAGAATCTGAAACAGGCTCCAGGCTCTGAGCTGTCAGCACAGAGCCCGTCCCGGGGCTTGAACCCACTAACCGTGAGATCATGACCTAAGTCAAAGTCGGATGCCTAACCAACTGAGCCACCCAGGAGCCCCTTTTTTAATTTTTTTTTAATGTTTATTTATTTTTGACAGAGAGAGAGAGAGAAAGAGCATGAGCAGGGGAGGGCAGAGAGAGAGGGAGACACAGAATCTGAAACAGGCTCCAGGCTCTGAGCTGTCAGCACAGAGCCCAACGCGGGACTCGAACTCGCAGACCGCAGGATCATGACCTGAGCCCAAGTCGGATGCTCAACCGACTGAGCGTCCCTCAGGTGCCCCTGTCCTTTGGGACATTGAGACTCTGGTTTTATTTTTGCGTTAATTTAATTTGGACATATTCTTTCTATGTTTTATTTCAGATCAGCATTTTCCAATAGGACTCTCTGCAATGATAGTGTTTTGTAATATGCGGTATCCAAAGCAGTATCTCAAAACCATGTGTGACTATTGAATAGTTGAATGCTTCTTGCTGCCACTGACTCTATCACATTGGAAAGCTCATGTTAGGATGCTTTATAAAGCAGTGTCTTCATATTTTCTTTTATTTCCCAGTGTCCAATATGCTCTTTAGCCCATTAGTAATTTTTAAAATATAATTTATTGTGTTTTCCATCTCTAAAAGTTCCATTTGATCCTTTAAAAAAATCTTATAGTACTATCCTAATTTTTCATGTATTTTTTCTTTAAGTATTTGAACATATTTACGATAGCCTTTTAAAAATCATGGATTGTTGATTTGAAGATGACCATCTTTTCAAAATGTGTTTCTATTGATCAATATTTCCCTTAGAGTTACATTATTCTGATTTGGTATGTATCTAATAATCTTATTGGATGACAGATATTGCAAATTTTTCGGTTATGTTGTCTTACTTTCAGGAGTTCTGGAGTATATTTAGGCAGACAATTAAGCTATTTGAAGATTAGCTTGATACAGTTATGGCATAGTTTTAAATTTTGGGAAGCAGATGGGTTTTCATCTTTATGCCAGGACCAGTTCAACGCCTCTACTACTAAGCTGATCCTTCTGGAGGTCTTTCCTGAATGCTAAGAAGTTTATTCTTGCACATTGACACTTGAATATCTCTGAAAGTTATGTGACCTTTTAGAATTGTTTAGCTTACAGCTTTTCTGTGTATCCTTGCTGGTCTCAAGGAGTTTCAATTTAATGGTCAGTTGCTGCAGAGGCAAGGGATTACATATGCAGATTTGTGAAGCTCTATCTTTGTTATGCACTCTTCTATTATTTGGCCCTATAAATTCCAGTTGCTTCAGCCTTTCTAATATTCAAATTGCCTCCACAACTCAGTGCTCTGCTTGGTTTTCTCTGACCTTGCTGGCGTCCACCTGTGCTTCCAGGTAGACAGTAGTGTGGATCATCTGGGCACCTTGTTTGTTTCCTATTTTGCATGGAATCACAGTACTCTGCTGCCTGTTGTTTGAAACAATTGAACCTAGACTGTTACATCCATCTTCACTATGAAGCATGATAAAATATTATCTGCTATACAGACTGAGAAGACTGAAGATAGTTCTTGATATGGTATTCAAATAGGATGAGAACAAATCATTATACGCCATAAGAATAATGGACAGAGATAATTATTGATCCTGGTCAATGATACAGTCTATAGATAGTGATGCAGGGCAAGAATAAATTAGTGTCAGAAAGAAAAAAAAGCAGAAAATATTATGATTATTTATAGATGACACAATTACTTAGAGAATGGGATGAATGAACAAATTATTTACAAAGTATGGCACATATACTGGATAGAAGCTCAACCTTCAAAGTTAATAGAAATTTTCTTTTCATGTAATAAAATTAGAAAATTTAGGAAAAAATAATATGCAATAAAGATTGGTTTCCCAAATTCTCTTAGGCAATAATGTAAAATAATTCTATAGTATAACCTTTATAATTTAAAAATGTATATGGGAAAGTAACTGAATATATTAGGAAACATTCCACGATATTTATTTATAAATTTCATAAAATTATTCTAATATATAAATATAAACAACTTAATTCCATAAGTAACTGTTGATGTTTTAAAAAGAAGAATTAAGGGTAATATTTATCTTACAGTCACATATACACATGGCTGTATATACAGCTACGTACACATACACACACAGAGAGTTTATAAAGGCATAGAAACATAACCCAAAGCCATAATAATTGAACCAATGAAGTTTTCATGTGAGGAATAAATAGAATAATAAAGCAGAATATAAACTCAGAACCAGACTTGTCTATATTTGATAAAGTAGCATTACCAATCAATAGGAAAAGAGTGAATTATTTAAGGTAACATTAAAAAATAATTTGCTATATAGAAAAAATGCACATGAATCCTGACCTACTCTCATATACAAATATGGACTCACTGGCTTTATGTTTTGAACACTGTTAAACTAGGTTTCTAACTTTTCAACATGTAATTTTCTAAAATGTCATACCTAACAACTTAGAATAATCAGAGCTCAATTTATCTATAAGAAATTCCTTTATGACTTCTAGGTGTTTTGTTTTAAATTCAGATGGGAACCAGTATGCACCTAAATAAAAAATACATGGACATTTGTGATAGGAGTATAAAGAATTTTCATATCAGATAACATGCGCATTCTTTAAAACAATGCAGAAATATCAAAATTATTTTTTCTATTTTCATCTGATAAAGCATTAAGCCATGACACAACATACACAAACACAAAACATGTTATTCATCAAGATAAGTTACAACATCAATACAATTATGAAAACATATTTAATAAATAACTCATCTTCCTATTAAAATCTTCATATCCAATAACTTATATTAATTACTTACTGTTAACCTAAGAACTTCATTTTAAATTAAGAACAAAGAAAATAAAAAATGTGGAATTATCTTTTGTAGAGAATCAACAGTAAGTATAGTTTTAATAGGTTTACCTTTTCTATTTCTCTTTCTCTTACATTTATGTATATAATGCCTGTTAATGTTCTCTGTTGAATAATTTTCCAAGGTGGGAAACTAAATGTGGATCAAATGTGAAACACACTTTTCACAGAAAATTAAACACATAAGGCGTAAAATATAGAAAAAAAATTGAGTTTATGATGACAATAAAACTGCATCTGACATTTTTTCTAGTGGAAAGTATTTTAAGTTAAGTTCATAGATACAATAGGTACTAAGCTATCATTATGTCAAAATCAGTATCTTTAAATGAAAAGGCAATAAACAGGTCTTATAACACAGAGTTGACCTGAATTATTCACACACTTTTATTTGTGAAAAATTTGTTTTAATACAGAAATTTTTCTATTTTCCCTCGTCACTTACATTTGAACATTTAATATGTTTTCTCTGTGAATTACTTTTAAACTGCAAATATCTTTATAATAATTTTTCCATGAGAAAAATTAAAGGAAATATAAATAATGATAAGATTAGTAGATTATGTTTCAGATAAATACTATATAATGCAAAAAGAGATATACTGTTAACCAATATCATTCATTCAAAAAATACATTCAGAATCAAGCATATGCAAATCTCTATCACATTCTCTTACATCTGAGACTGACAATGGTCTGTGGATTAAATCCAGCCCACAATCTGCTTTTATAGATAAAGCTGTATTGGAACACAGCCACACTAATTTGTTTATAAGTTTTCTACAAACACAGAGATGAAGAGCTGTTACCTTATAGCTCACAGAGACTAAAATACTTACTATTTGGCCCTTTAAGGGAAAAGTTTGCTACCTCCAGCTTACATTATTCTTCCTTCCTTCCCTCCCTCCCTCCTTCCTTCCTTTTATCTCACTCTCTTCTTTCCTTACTTTCCTCTTTTCTTGTTTTTGTTTAGAGAAAAACTTCACGCTCTACTATGCTACTTGTCTCACTTATATCACTCTGCCAGAGAAAGATAACCTCTTTACAGAGTCTAGATATAAGGGTATTAGAAATCCAAACTGAAATAGATCTTAATGCATATTCAAATCTCAGTACTTAATGTTAAATTTGTAATTGCTAAATAGCAAATATTTTTCATTTCTTAAAAATAATATTCTCAATAAACAAAATGGTGTATTTGTGATAAATGCACTTGCTCATGTACCTTAAACACAGTATTTTTAGCATATTTAGCTAGAACAGTCTAGAAATTTTTGGAGATGTTTGCTATATTTAGAAGTGAGATTTTATTCTATTTTGGGGGGAGGATAATTTTTTCTCTTCGGGGGAGGATAATTTTTTTCTTTTTGGTACTGAACAGATTCTTTATGATGCAAAGAGAACCCAAAAGAATAGTGGAAATAAAAAATACATTTATATTATAGAAAGGACCTGAATTTTCAAGTTTTGAGCAGTGAATTTAAACCACAGTGTTGGCAGTTTGGCAAGAAATACAGAATATATTTTGGGTTAAAACTGATGCAAACAGACTGTTTCTGGATCATTGTTTTAACACACTGACCACAGAACAGTTTGTGTTTGTGGCAAAGACCCAGATATGAAATAGGCTGAAATAGAATTTGGCAGAATTAAGCAGCTTAGAAAGAAACATATTCCTGTTGGAAGAGTTGTGACTTTTGGAATAACTGACTTGGGACAATTTACAGAAATTTTAAAAAATCACCCTTTCCTTTTTCTTTTTGCCAGCATACAACCAACCACCTGTTCTTCCTATTACCCAGGGAAAAATTATAATAAGAGAGAACATCTGGGTGATTTAACTAAAATATAAGATTGCTCATTACACTTCTGATTTTTTTTTCTACAAAATGCTGACAGTAGGAACACAGAAAGATTGGCATGATGGCTTTTCTGCACAAATATGCAAATTTGGCGAAGTTGGAATTCAATGGGAGAAAATATTTATGTTTCAAATTTAGATTTTTTTCTTTATAGAGTTATTGTCTTTTCCTTTACTGAAGCTATGTGCAATTAAAACCAGTGTGACTATATTCAAGGAATCTCCAACAATTAGATGTGTTATTTAAGAAACACATTAATGTTTAATATCTTTTTTTAAGTTTTTTTAATCTTTATTTATTTTTGAGAGAGAGACAGAATGTGAGCAGGGGAGGAGCAGAGAGAGAGGGAGACACAGAATCCAAAGCAGGCTTCAGGCCCTGAGCTGTCAGCACACAGCCTGAAGCGGTGCTCAAACTCAGGAACAGTGAGATCATGACCTGAGCTGAAGTAAGATGTTCAACTGACTGAGCCACCCAGGTACCCCATTAATGTTTAATATCTTAAAACTCATGGATCTAAGTGAATATTTTCATCAAACCACTTCATGGATATTATTCCATGAAATCAGTTCCAATCAGTAAGACTTATTGTGAGACTTCTCTGGATTATTTGGCCCCTGATACAGAAATTGCTTTCAGAGTTTAATACATTGTTTAAATAAATTTAGAAGGCTGTATTTTATTTACTGTGTATTTTGGAAAAGATCAATAGTCATTTAGAAGTTAAATTCAGTACCTAATATATAGATCAAGTTAGGTAATATCTCAAAGAGAAATCTCAGTGGAAAATACAATACTTCAGAAGTAACCCTTATATACCAATTGAAACTGCCTTTGAGTGATATTTGTGGTAGATATTATTGGAAAGACACATTGATTCTCCCACACTAACCTACTTTACTATGCACAATATCCCTGCTTTTTTATATCCTAACAGTTCAGGCATTTCTATTTTCCTATATTTGGAATATAATTAATAGAATTGATCTTATTTCAGAAAGACATAAATTAATGCCTAGGCTTTTGAAACTCAATCATGTTACCTGCCTCCCTTTGTTTCAGTTTTAGCTATGGAAGTGTCCCAAGCATGAATGTGCTCAGAGTTGTATATGATTACAAATTCTAAGTAAATGTTTATTCCTGAAACATTGCAGCATAATAAAGGAGAATATTAAGATAAACAAATCATTGGCTTTACTATTTTTGTTCTATATTCTGTTTAATAGATGGGCTGTTTTTAGTTGCTACATACACAGTGACATGTACATATCTAACCAATTTTGCAATTACTTTGGCTTTTTTTTTTTTTTTTTGCTATAGAAAAGTGCAAACCACCATGAACATCTTGGTTACAGCATATAGATAAAACAATAGCAAGTGTATTGTAAATATTTTTTAAGAATTCTATACATATTTGATTTGAATGACAACTCTAACTAAAGAATTTAAAGGAGAGTTAAGGATTTTTTAATAAAACCCCTCATTTTAAGTTTTAGATAACTGAGGCTCAAAGAAGTTAAGTTTTAGACTGCTTTTATGAATAAAAGAAAAATAGTATAAAAATATTATATTCTCTTGAAGGAATATTTGACATCATATATGAATTCAAAATAGAGGAGCTGGTGATGATTGCAAATGAATTCAGAAATAATGATGTTTGTTTAACTGTAGTATACAGTCATCTAAGAAAATCCAAGGTATATTTAGATGTTGCTTAGATTTCACTTTGCAGTGTCAAAAACATTTTCCCCTTATTCATTATCATTAACACTTACAATAAAAAAATTTTTTTTTAAAAAGGCCAAAGAGAAAGAGGTAGATTAAAATGAAGGGAAAATGGCAAAGAGGAAATGAGGATAAGAAGAGATAGAGTAAAAATGTAGAACTGAAAACAACAAACTTGTTAAAAATGTTTATTCATTTTAAGAGAGAGAGAGTGAGAGAGAGAGAGAGAGAGCGTGCGCATGTGCATACCAATGGGAAAGGGGCAGAGAGAGGGAGAGATAGAATCCCAAACAGGCTCTGCACCATCAGCACAGAGCCCAACAGGGGGCTTAAACTCACAAACTGTGAGATATGACCTGAGCTGAAATCAAGAGTTGGATGCTCAACTGACTGAGTCACCCAGACACCCCAAAAACAACATTTTTTTTCAATTTGTAAACTATTTTTCATGCCGAATTCTTCCCTCATAGAAAAGTAAAGACACTGGCACAAAAATACATATATATACATACAGAAATGAATATTATTAGTTAAGGGTATAATTGAAAGACTAAATCCCTTTAAGATGTGAAATTATAAAGCTTGTTTTTAAAGTATATGTACTTAGAGAGGCATCAGCTTAGTGATGTAAGGTAGAATTCTCAACTCTACAAACTATATTACTATAGATGCACACATATATAATGTAATATTTATATTGTAAATATTCATATATTTTTTTTCATTTTTAGAAACAGAAAAAATGATAACATTTATAAGAATACAATTTTCTAAATATTGACAATATTCAAAGTACAAGAGGGATTTCTTCTTCCAGTAACAGCAGACTAGATTATCTGGGGTCATGGAATCACTAGGTTTTGTAGGACCAAACAATCGGAGAAAGGGAGTAACAGTGACAAGCTTATTGACACAGACCCACATTAATTCTTAAAGCACTTTCTTTAAAGTTGTGGCTATAATACTAAGAACTTGAGGGTAGTCAACAGGCTCTTGGAGCCAAAATATTAGCAACTGAGATTTAAGTGAGCCCTACCAAACGCCCAGATTTTAAGTTGGATCCAAAGCATGAGAGTGAACCAGAAATAAACCCAATCTTCACAAAATTACAGACTAGATTAAAATGATCTCACTCCCTACTTGTGCAATCTGGATGGCCTGTGTCAACCCTAATGTCTGGCCAGAAGGAGTAGAAAGAATTCACTGTAAGAATAAAGTATCCATTCAGAGGATATACAAAGTTCCTCTATACTTTTTCTTTTTGCTGTCTGCTACTCAACCAATCACAAGAGATACAAAGACAATCTAACTAAAACGCAAATTAAAACAAAAACAACAAAAAAACAAGAACATGAGATATTCAGATATTAGAGTTATCTAATAATAGAGAGTTAAAAAACTCATATATATATTCAGTAAGTTTTAATATATTGAGAAAGGTTGGATCTACAAAAAATAGAAAATAATGAAAATACATGAAAAAAAATGGAAAATTTCAACCAATCTTTGAATACTACAAAAATAATCAAATGGACATCCTGGAACAAAGCTATGTCTAAAATAAAGAACTTAATGTATGGGTATAGCACATTGAACATATAAGACCAAATTAGTAACCTGGAGGGCCAAATAATAGAAAAGTGACAGTTTAAAAAAGAAAATGGTGTCTCACTGCAAGAACTAAAAAATTTCATACTGGTATAATTGTATTAATGCATCCATAGTAGACTTTAAAGCAAGAGCATTCTAGTGACTATTAGTCATATTGGTGAAGTGTTTAATTTGACCAAAAATAAAATATATATATATATATATATATATATATATATATATATATATATGTAAAATGAGCCTAAATCTATACAAATAGAATAAGAAAATTGCTTTTACTAAATAGAGAGACAAATCTTAGACTAGAACAGCAAAACATAAATTAATTAAATGTATAAATATCTGAACAATACAAATAACAAAACTAATTTAATTAGTATAACTATTAGGCTTTATTATCAACATCTTCCTTATCAACTTGCCTGCCTCAAGCACAGTTATCTCTGAACCTTTTGCACATTAAGATTACTTGGTAGGCCATTTTAAAGTACTGATGACCTGAAACCACTCGCAAATATTATTATTCAAAGGGTTTGGGGCACATCTTGGATATGAGATTTCTTTTTTAACTCTTCTGACGATTCTAATGTGAAGTCAACGCTGAGCATTCTGCTCTAGCAATCAGTCAAATCCAAGCATTACTACACATTTGTCTTTTTCCTGTGGTAGATTGAGAACTTCTGAGGATAAGACTATATTTTTCATCTTTGTAGCCCACACATCTACAAGAGTGCCTGACACGAAGTCAGTGCTCAGAATTTCATTGGTAGGGGTGCCTGGGTGTCTTGGTCAGTTAAGCATCCAACTCTTGATTTGAGCTCACAGTTGTGAGATCAAGTCCTGCCTAGGGCTCTGTGCTGAGTGTAGAGCCTGCTTGTAATTCTCTCCTTCTCTCTTTGCCCCTCTCCCCTGCCCCTCTCTCTCAAAATAAAAAAATATACTCTTTTTTAAAAAAATTCACTGGTGAAAAAGACAGTTTCAAAAGATGGTTATTTCAATTCAATTTAACAGTCATTAGTCAAGTTTGTACCATGTGCTAGACTTTATACAAGATATTGGTGTACAAAGGTAGATAATTCCTTTAGGAAAATCATTACTCAGTTGGGTGTTCACAAATTAGCAATAACTATACTGATAACCGATAACTGAGAGTAGCATTAGGTCTTACAAATTTAATCTTCCACTCTCTCAATCTAATATAGCAAGTTGATTGTTTCCTTAAATAACATTCCATTATCTTAAGTAACTGAATAAAAAATAAAATAGTACGGGGGCCTAGATAGGTCAGTTGGTTAAGTGTCTGACTCTCGGTTTGGCTCAGGTCATGATCCTGTGGTTCATGAGTTCGAGCCCTGTTTTGGCTCTGTGCTAGCGGTGTGGAGCCTGCTTGGTATTCTCTATCTCTCCCTCTCTCTCTGACCCTCTTCTACTCACACCCTCTCTCTCAAAAAATATATGTTAACTTAAAAGAACATTAAAACATAATAAATACCACACACATCAATGACACAATATGCATTCTTTACCTGTATACACGAAAGAGATAGGAATAGTGATATATGCTAAGATGTAAAAATAAATTCAATATATTTCAAAAAAGTTAATTATGCAGAACAGCTTATGATCCCTCTAACAAGAACTAGAAAACAGTAACAAGAAAATATAAGTAGAAAAATCTCTATCTGTTTGGAAGTATGCAGTACATTTTTAAATAACACATTAGGAAGGAATAAGGTTTGAAATTAGAAAGGATTTTGAACTTAACAATAACAAATATATAATATATAACATCTTGATGATGTAGTTCAGTGTCTTTTGAGAGAAATTATAGATGTAAAGGCATATGTTACAAGAAGGAAAGTTGAAAATGAATAAGGTATGCATCATATAAATAATAAAGAACAGCAAAATAATGAAAGAAATAAGAAGGAATGAGATAATAAAGATAAGCTAAGAAATTAATGACGTAAAATATTTAATAGAGGAGATGAAATAGAATCATAAAAATATACTCAGTTAAGCTAAGAGAAGTCAGAAAAAGTGGAACTACATAGCAAATTATTCATATCAATTATCCCATTAAATTTGACTTATGCAAGCAAACCAATTAAAATATTGTCAGATTGGATTAGACAAAAATCGAACTATATGCTGCCTACTGGAAACCTACTTAAATATAAAGAAACAGACAGCTATAAAGTAAAAAGATAGGGGAAATTATACCATTCAAATATTAAACAAAATAAAGCTAGAGAACTATATGTATGTACTTAACAACAGTGTTTCAATATGCATGGTGCAAAAACTGACATAATTTAAAGAAAAGGAAACAAACCCAGAATCATCCCAGACTTTAAAACTCTTCTGTTGGTAATGGATGGAATATATAGGCAGACAACCACTATGGATGTATAATCCCTGAACAATACTATCAACCAACTTTGCCTAATTGACACACAATGGATCAACAACAAAATATACATTTATCCCAAGTGCACATACACCATTCACTAACAGTGATCATATCCTGCATCCTAAAACAAACATTAGCACATTTAAAAGAAATTACACAAAACTCAACTACAAATAATTTAAACTATGAATCAATAGAATGCTACGTACATACAATTTCTAAACATTTAGAAATAAAACAATTCACTTCTAATTAATTTATGGATCATAAAGAAAGTATAACAGAAACTTAAAAAATTATTTCAACTAAAAAAAACAACCAAACAACAGCAGAAAAACAAAAATGGGGTGCCTGGGTGGCTAAGTCGGTTAAGCATCTGAATCTTGAATTTAGCTCAGGTCATGACCCCAGGGTCATGGGATTGAGCTCCGTGTAGGCCTCCATGCTGTGTATGGAGCCTGCTTAAGATTCTCTCTCCCTGCCCCTCTCCCTGCTCACGCTCTCTCTCTCTAAAATAATAATAATAATAGTTATTATTATTTCAACTAAATAAAAATTAAAATATATCATATTGAAATTTATGGGATAAAGCAAATCTGTGATTTAAAAAAATGTAAGCACAAAATACTTAAGAAAAAAAAAAAAGGAAGGTCTCAAATCAATAATATAAGCTTTTACCTTAAGATTCTAGAAAAGAAGATCAAATTAAGCCCAAAACTAGCAGAAGAAAGAAAACAAGACTCACAACAAAATCAATGTGATTTTTGAATAATTGCAGGGGCGCCTGGGTGGTTCAGTCGGTTGAGCATCTGACTTCCGCTCAGGTCATGATCTCTCGGCTTGTGAGTTTGAGCCCGGCATCGGGCTCTGTGCTGACAGCTCAGAGCCTGGAGTCTGCTTCATGTTCTATGTTTCCCTCTCTCTCTCTCTCTGCCCCTCTGCCGCTCATTCTGTCTCTCAAAATAAATAAACATTAAAAAAATTTAGAATAGTTGCAGAATAAAATGTCAATATACAATAATTAATTCCATGTCCATGGAATTCACAGCAATAAAAACTGAAATTTAAAATAAAAATAACATATTAGCATAAAAAAGTAAAATACTTAGATAGATACAATTCCAACAAAAATATCTGCAAGATATGTATGATGAATCCTCAAAACACTGATGAAAGAAACCAGAAAACACCCAAACAAATAAAAAGACATATCATGCTTGTGGACTAGAAGATTCGATGTATCTGTAACAATTTTGAAAAAAAAAAAAAAAGGTACAAATGTGTAGGACTTATCCTAACTTTATTATAATTAATAAATAAAACTATGATATTCAAGAGAATATGGTATTGTTGAAATGTTAGACACAGAGATCAATGGAACACAATAGAGACTTCATAGATAGTCTCACACAAATATATTGAAGAGATTTGGACAAAGATGAAAATGCATTTCAACAAAGGATAGTATTTTCAAGACAATTTCCCTGGAACATTTGGACTTTAATATAGACAAAATAAAGGAAATTTTCACATATACTTCATGTCTTATATAAATTTGTCTTTAAATAAATCATTGCCTAGATATAAATAGCAAATTTTAAACTATACAACTTCTAGAAAAAAAGTTAGGTGAAAAGCTGAGTGACCTTGAATTTGGCAAAGAGTTTGTGACATCAAATGCATGATACTTAAAAAAAAAAAATATATATATATATATATATATATATATATGACAATTTAACTTCATTAAAGTTAAAAACTTTACTGCGTGAAAGACATTGTTAGAAAAATGCTAAAAAAAATAGGGCACAGATTAGGAGTAAATATTTCCAAAGCACCTGATAAAGAACTAATATCTATACTAGACAGAGAAGCAATTAAAACAAACTAATAAAAAAGCAAGCAAATTAAAAACATGCAGCAGATCTGAGCAAATTAATGATGAAAATATATTAATGGCAAATAAGCATATAAAATGGTGCTAAATACTTTTAAGCATCAGAGAAATACAAATTACAACCATAATGAGGTGTCACTGTGCATTCAATAGAATGAGTAAAATCATCAAATCTTACATTAAGAGGTACTTACTAAAAGAAAGGGGCTAAATGCATAAGAAAATTTATTGGATGATTACATTTATATGATATTCTGAAAAGGGCAAAAATACAGAAATGTAAAAGAAATCAAGTTTGCCGGAGGTTGGAAGTGGAGATAGAACTGGTTAAAAGAGACAGATTGAGGGAATGTGGGGGTCTACAAAACTATTCTGTTGTTATTGCAGTGGTAGAAAAATGACTATATACAGTTGTCAAAACCTATACAGTATCACAACACACAGAGTGAATTGTATTTGAAAAGTTTAATCAGGGTGTGCAGGGTATTCAAGATGGAACACAGACTGATCAGGGAATTTACTTGTGTTACAAAAGGATTGTATACTAGCACTTGAGGAGGTAGAGAAGAAAAGAGTTGACCTGAATAACTTCAGTACAGAATGTATGGTTAAAGACCCAAAGAACTGCACACAAACATCATGTTCTGGAAAGATTGTTTCTTACAGGTCTTAAGATGTCTCCCCAAAATATTCATTAATTACAAAAAGAAAAAAATTTTTAAGTGGAGAAAAATAGCAGACATCACCTTAATTAACTAAGTGACCTAGGTTTATGTCAGTTGGTGTTAAGAAATGATATATAAAAAGTACATATCATCTCTGATATTTCTGAAAATATATAACTTCAATTTAATCATGAGAAAACATCATATATTAAGGGACAATGTCAGTACAAAATACTTGACAAGTACTTTTGAAAAGTGCCAATGTCATAAAAGCCAAAAAAAAAATGTCTGAGGAACTATTATAGATTGGAGGGTATTAAAGAGATAGGACAACTGAAAACAAAGTGGAATACTGGATTGGATCTTGCAGTCTAGATCTTGCAATCCAACGTCAGAAAGATAACGTTAGTGAAGAAATTGGTGAAATCCTAACAACATCTCCAGTTTAGATAAAAGTATTCGACTGGAGTTAATCTCTCAGTTTTTAGTTTTTATAATTGTTCTGTTGTTGTATAAGATATTAACATTAGAGACACTGGTTGAGGTTTAAATGAAAACTTCCTTCTACTCTTTTATACTGTCTCTGCAAAGCCTACAATTATTTCAAAATAGCATATTTATAAACAGTATATGTAATTATTTTATTTTTTAAAGTTTATTTATTTTGAGAGAAAGAGCACATATGCATAAGCTCCTGTGAGAGAGAGTGGGGAAGAGGCAGAGAGAGAAAGAGAAAAAATTTCAAGCAGGCTCTGCACTGACAGCACAGAGCCCAACATGGGGCTGGATTCTGTGAGCTGCAAGATCATGATCTGAGATGAAATCAAGAGTGGGAGACTTAACCAACTGAGCCACCCAGGCACTCCATTATATGCAAACATTTTAAAACAACATTCCCAATTTATTAATTATCATTATGGCATTAAGTAGATTCCTTGTTACTAGGATGTAAGATAATTGTTGAGAAAATTCAGTAAAATTTTCCAGCACTACATTGAATATAAGTAATTCTTATTTTATGTTGCAGTTTTATTTCTCATCTCATTTCTGTAATTCTTTAATTTGATTTACCACTGAAATAACAGATGAGACAGTTTTATAAACTTTAACATTCGGTAGCTAATACACAAATCATATCTGCATAATGTATCAAATGCTCTAAAACAAGAACAAACATAATTAATTTTAAGGAAGTATGGGTGAAAAGTCAAAGATTTGTATAGACAACAAAATGTCATAAGCTCTCTCAAAAAACATATATTTTACTGTCATATGAAGATTATAAAATATGTTAAAGTTTTAGCAGAAAACATAATTTATATAACATTTAAACTATAAATTTAAAGTAATTACATTTTTATAATAATGAGGCTAATTTTACTCTAAACAATATATGGTCTAGACCTATCCACTCTTCTATGACTCAATATGATGTGACATCTTATATCTAATGATAAATTAATAATTTAAACCAATAGTAACATAGTTAACTACCTCTTTGAAATAAGCAAAAAGTGCCCATAATGTAAACCATGATTAATGATAATCTATTATGTGGCCAGAAATGGCTAATGCTCAATATGAAAAACAGCAAAAAATAGAAAATTTATTTATTATGCCTAAAAATTTGAGACTAAATACTGTGCATGGGGAACTGTATTGTACAAACCTGACTAGGACTTTGCAACATTTTTTTTCACCTCAAAATAATATGATCGAAATATTCTATCCAAAATGTATTTTTTAAATGTTTATTTATTTCTGAGAGAGAGACAGACAGAGCATGAGCAGGGGAGGGGAAAAGAGAGAGAAGGCGACACGGTATAGGAAGCAGGCTCCAGGCTCTGAGCTGTCAGCACAGAGCCTGACCTGGGGCTCAAACTCATGAACGGCAAGAATATGACCTGAGCCTAAGTCGGATGCCCAACTGACTGAGCCACCCTGGCACCCCTATCGAAAAAGTATTTTTAAAGTAAAGAATGCTTAATTTGAATAATATAACTCAACAAACATTTACTAAATTCTAGGTAGAGTGGATGTTTTAGTGAAGTAAACTGACAAAATTCCTACAGTCATGGAGCTTATTTTTAGAGAAGGCAAGACCCACTGACAATACACTAAGAAAATCAAGATGGCATGTTGTCAAGATGATATTTCTACACACAGAAAAAAATAAAGCAGAATAGCAAAATAGTGTTTGTGAAGAATGGGGTTGCAAATTATTCTGTTACGAAGGTTAATCGTTGATGATTGTTCTAAACTTTTATTTTGAAATAATTCTATGTTTACAAAAACCACTGAAAAGATAGTGCAGAGAGTACCCTTATGCCCTTCAGTCACTTTTCTGTAAGGCTAACATTTACATAACCATGGTGATTATAAACTCTATGAAATTAACACTGACATAATAATATTAAACAAAGCTTAAACTTTATTCATAGTTTACCAGTTTTTCTACTAATATCCTTTTTCTGATCCTGGGTCTAATCCAGGATACCAGAAATGTCATCCCTCTTTTTTTTTATTTATTTATTTATTTTTTTTTAATTTTTTTTTTTCAACGTTTTTTATTTATTTTTGGGACAGAGAGAGACAGAGCATGAACGGGGGAGGGGCAGAGAGAGAGGGAGACACAGAATCGGAAACAGGCTCCAGGCTCCGAGCCATCAGCCCAGAGCCTGACGCGGGGCTCGAACTCACGGACCGCGAGATCGTGACCTGGCTGAAGTCGGACGCTTAACCGACTGCGCCACCCAGGCGCCCCGATCCCTCTTTTTTTTTAATGTTTATTTATTTTTGAGAGAGAGAGAGAGAACAAGAGACAGAAGGAGCCAAAAAAGAGGGAGCTCGAGGATCCAAAGCAGGTTCTGCACTGACAGCAAGGAGTCTGATGTGGGGCTCCAACTCATGAAATGTGAGATCATGACCTGAGCTGAAGTCAGCCGCTTAAACAACTGAGCCATCCAGGCACCCCTCATCGTCATCCCTCCTCACTTTGTTACAGCTGATGGGTCTGTTCTTAATATTAATAACCTTGATATTTCTGAAGAGTACTAGCCAGGTATCTTGTAAATCTCCCTTATGGTTGATGTTATTTCATGATTAGTCTAGGGCTATGGATTTGGGGGCAGAATATTACAGAAGTGATGTGACTTTCTTGTCATATCACATCAAGAGGTATTAATATCAATATGACAGATCATTGGTGATGGTCACCTTGACCATTGGGTAAGGTAGTGTCTTTCAGCATTCTCCAAAGTAATTTCCCATGTTATGCTCTGTTCATTAGAAATGAGTCATTAGGTTCAACTCACACTCAGGAGAATTACACTCCACCATTTGAAACAAGAATTAGAGAATTTGAGAACATATGTTAAAACCACCACAGAAATTAGTGGATAGTTTGAAGAAATTATTTTAGATTATACAAGTTTTCTGTTTCCACTTAAAAAGTATCTCCCTCCTTTTATAATCCATCAGTTGTATTTTAATGGTGATTTTTTAATTCCCTTATTCATTCAACACTTACTATATTGAAATCTGCACTCCTCTTCTTACTTATTTGCTAAATCTACTTGTACTGGTAGGGATTCTTGGATATTCTTTTCAATATTTTTACCTATTTTATTACTTGTTCATCTATTTTGAGGCAACTCTCATTATAAGGATTAGGAGAACTGTCCATCCAGGAACTGATAGTCTATTTTGGTGAAACCTAACTGGAAGAGAGTAAAATCAGCTTCTTTCTTATTTTTCCCCAACCTCTTCTCCTCTTCTTTCTCTCTCTCTCTCTGTTTATTCCTTTTTGAGAGAGAGAAAGAGAGTTCAAACAAAAGAGGGGAAGAGAGAAGATCTGAAGTGGGCTCTGCACTGACAACAGAGAGCCTGATGGGGGCTCGACTCCAAGAACTGCGAGATCATGACCTGAGCTGAAGTTGGACACTTAACCAACTGAGCCACCCAAGTGCCCCTCTTTCTTTATTTTAAAGACTTCTAGCATTTAGCTCTGTTTCTTTAAGAGATCTGAATACTACTTCTGGAAAGATAGCTGTTATTTTATATGTTAAGACATCTTATTGTGCTTCTGTTTATACAAAAGCTTTGAGCCTGGCCTGGATGATCAGACCCAGCAACATGGCTGGAGATTTTGGGATTAAAGTCAGAGATGGTAATCAAGAAAGGAAATCCCTGTAATTATTCTTTTCTGAACAGTAATTCTCCTTCACCATCCTCCAAACCTCAGTAAAATCTATTAGCAAAATAATGTCAGTTTTTAGATGAATAAAATATATTGGGCTCAGCTGGTCAACTGTGAAATTTGAAGGAACATAGTTCAGTCAAGATTTTCCTCACTTCTGACACCAATTGCAAATCATTCATATGCTTGATATTTTGCTAGAAGTACTCACAGAACTCATTGGAAGCTGTTATAATTATAGCTGCAGTTTATTACTGAGAAAGGATACAGTTAAAAATCAGTTGAGGGAAAAGATGGTCAGGTCAGAGTCCAGGAGAGGTCCAAAAAGGGAGAGTTCAGATGTCTTCTCTCCAGGGAGCTATGGACGTGTTAACTCCTCTTGGAAACAATGTGACAATATGCATGGGGGTATTGCCAATCAAGGATGTTCACCCCAGCTTTGGTATCTAGAATTTTGAATGAGAATTGATCCCATACTGCCAATGTGGCTGACCTTTTTGTCTTCAGCCCTACCAGACCCTTCCAAGGCAGAACTGATACTGAATAGCCCCAAACCCCAATCACCAGTCATTTTATTAGACTGTCTTGTGGTCAAAGCCACCACACAAACAAAGGCACTCCTTACCATGTATGGCATTTTAAGAGCATAGAGATCAATTTCCAGTAATGGAGGGCAAGGGACAGAGATCTCTCTTTGGGGAAGGTTAATTCTTTACTAAGAGTTTGCATCCACATTTGGGAACAAATTGTACTGGAGAAAGTTCAAACTACCTATGAAACTGGTAGCGAGATTTGGGGTAGGCACTGACAAAATAAGAATATGATATAAAAGGCAAAGTCAGTACCTATTGTCTCAAGAACAATAGGTAGGCTTTTGGACATTCCATCCAAGTTATGCTGTGGACGTCTTCCAACCTTCCCCTTATTCTGCAAGTGGGCTTCAGTCAATTTATTTAAGGCAAAGAGTAAACTCAGGAGAGTAACTGCTCCAATTTTCACAAAGAAAAATAGCACTGGGGACCAATGACTACCTTGCATGAGCTTCCCAAATTTGAGAAGAGGCTGTCTTGCCTGAACTTTTTTTTTTTTTTTAAGTAGGCTTCATGCCCAGTGAAGATCCCGATTTGGGGTTCAATCCCAAGACCTGAGATCATGACCTGAGCCAAAATCGAGTTGGACGCTCAACTGACTGAGTCACCCAGGTGCCCCTTTAAGTGAAGTACTTACTTTCTCTTATGAGTAAGCATAACTGAATAATGTTTACTGATTTGAACATTATGAACTTTGTTTTGCTTCTCTCAAGAAAATAAGGCTGGTGGGTGGCAGCACTTTTGTTAACTATATGAGGACCACCAATAAATATAAAAAAAAATTTAATAGAATTTGTCACCAGTAGTTCTTTAGATAGGGAGAAAATGATCTAAATGGAATCAGAGTAATGTCAGAAAGAGTAAAAATGAGTAAAAAGAGCAAAGATGTAATTACAAATTTATAGGTACTCTAGCCAATAATAATGTCTTGTTGATTTCAAAATATATATACAATCAAATAAATAAAAAAATTGTAAGTAAATGGATTTAAGATTTTCAGTTCCCTGTATTAGAAATCAGTAAAAATGTATATATAAATTTGATTTAAATATTAATAGATCAAACACACATGCTATAATTTATTGGTTAGTTAATTAACAGGAAAAGAATATGTAACTTAAATATCTCTCTTTCTTCACTCTATTGTTTCTCTTAAAAAGCCCTCTTAGTTATCTGTTGTAATTCATAATCTATTTGCAACAGATTTTTTAATTTTTCTACAATATATCTTATATCATCTCATTGTGATATAAGTGATATAAGTGATACCAGGTTCTGTGACCTGGTTTTTTAGTTGTTCTATTCCAGTCTCAAGATTATTCCTAGACTTTGTCTATTTTGTTATGTAGCTCATATAATTATTTTATTTTAATAATACAATTTAATGAATTAAAAAAATTCATGTTTATTTTATTTATTTTGAGAGAGAGAGTACAGAAGCAAGCAGGGGAAAAGCAGAGAGAAGGAGAGAGAGAGGATTCCAAGCAGGATCCACACTGTCAGTGTAGAGCCTGACACAGGGCTCAAATTCATGAACTGTGAGATCATGACCTGAGCTGTAATCAAGAGTCAGACACTTAACCAATTGAGCCACCCAGGTGCTCCTATAATTTAATGAATTTTGACAAAGATATATTCCTATCTAACTGGAACACAAACAAGATATAGAACATTTCCATCAACTTAAAAATTTCTGTTGTACTACTTAATTTCTCTACATCCTTTTTTCTGTCTATATATTTTCATTACAAGAGTTTTGCATAAACAGAATCACATAGTATATCTTCTTTTGTACATCGTTTCTTTCTCTCAGAATAATGTACGCGAGTCTCTTTCATGTTGGGCACAACAGTATTTTTCCTTTTTATGATGGAGTCATATTCAGGATATAGATACAACACAATTTGCTTATCTAGACATTTAGCTAGTTTTCAGGTTTGAACTATAACTAATAAAATGACTATAAACATTTGTGTCCAAGCATGTATGCAGATATTTTTTCTTTCTTCTTGGGCAACTACCTAGTAAAACAATTGAAAGGTCAAATAATAGATCTGTTTAACTTTCTGAAGACTTGCCAAGCCATTAAGCATTAGAGTGTCAGTCCTGAGTACTCACTACCACACCTCTTTGTGACTGTTCCTCAAATTGATAACCACCTCCTTTGGAAATAGATCAAAGTATGATTTCTAGAATACGTCTGCAAACATACTGGTGTGTGATATCATGCTTGAAACCAAGCCTATTTTTTTTCTGTCATTTAGATATTTCTTATAATTTTCAGAAAAATACGATATCTAGTTATTTTATGCCATTATAATTTCCTGAATTTCTATTTTAAAATTCATGTCATTTCAAAGATTTGGCATAGGAATTTACAATTACATGTTCAGTCTTCATTAAATACATAAGTTATTTTTAGGGACAAAAAAAACTATGGAATAAGTAATCACATAATGCCAAAACTGAGACATTGCAATGGTGAAACCATTACAAATATAATTGCATTGAATAAAGTTTTAAAATATTTACTTGATGACTAGCACATTTGCTTTACTATATTGGTGAATTAAAATGATTTTAACATTAAAATGCATTCTAAGAAATAAAAGCAATATACATTTTAATATTAAAGACATTTTTTATAAATAACATTTATATTTGTTAGGTAAACCCTAAAGTATATCATGGGCAGAAAAATTAAAACAATAAATTTTACAATATAGTTTTTGAAAAACATAATAATACTATTTTTCTCTAGAAAATATTTGTCTAAAAAGATTATATTTTTATTCTTTAATGAAATACCTAATATTTTAAAGTTATTTTTTTGGATAGAATGTATCAAATTATTGACATCTTCAATTGGATCTACTCTTTGAACCATAATATTTTTCTGCATGAAAACACTATTACAGTACATAATAAAGTACTTGGTAAGCTCAGACTAAATTATTATAAATGGAGAATATTCTTAAATATATTTTTGACAAGTATAAAGCAATGATAACACATTGTTTAATACCAAAAAATCTGATATGAATGCTAAACAAGATGAAATGCTAAAACAACATGATGGTCTAGTAGTAATTTATGTTTTACATTTTTAATTTAAGCTTTATATCACTGAGAACCTACTAGCGTTACTCTCATACAAGAGCTTCATAAAGTGTTGTTCATAATTTCAACAGTCCAATTTTTCCTCCTTTTTGTTTATCGTATAGCTATAACATATTCCTTACATCTTGTAATTTAGTGTTACATCAAACTATGTATGCTCAGACTACAAAGCTGTTGAAAAATTTATAAACATTAACATTCAAATGCCAACATATGGTTGTTTCCTCCCATAAAATATTATAAGCATAATGCCAAGCACTCAATGTGTGCTACTTTGTTTTTGTGAATGAGCCTAATTTTTCAAGTCTACAAATTGTTCCTTCACTTTATTCAAGGCATATGTAAAAATTTTCATATCTGATGAAATCAGTGTTTTGGTAGCAATTCTAATTTCATCCAAAGTTCATTTTTCACTCTTGGATGAGATTGGAGTACACCCAAGCATAACATAAGGAAATATTCATGCACATATGCATGAAGACGCCATGACAGAACCTTCACCCATTTAAATTAGCATACAGAATCATTTTACACACAATAAATCCAATACAACAACATTATCGCACAGAATGAATAGCATTTAATGATTTCACAAAATCTGTTCCACCATAAATTCTAGTGTGCATTTTTGGCAGAATACCATATTCCTTACAGTATTAAACTATTCAGTCTTACTTCAGAACATGTATTTTTTACTAAAATTTATGGAAAGCCCAATAGCTGGTAATCGTTATTCACATTATTATTTTATAGATCACTTTAAAATATTTATATTCATATTTTGCATCTAAATATTTTGTAACTATGTAAGATTCACTGACATTGCCAGCATCAATAGGTTTTTAACCCCTTTATTGAAATATACTTGATATACAAAAAGCTGTATATATTTAATGTACACAACTTGATGAATTTGGATATAAGTGCACACCCATGAAACCATCGCCACAATCAATGACATAAATCCATTAACTCTAAACGTTTTCTTCCATCCTCTTTCATTGTTATTTGTGTGTATGTAGTGTGTGTGTGTGTGTGTGTGTGTGTGTGTGTGTAATAAGAACACAACATAAGGTCTACTTTCTTAGCAAATTTTATTTTATTTTATTTAAAAGTTTTAAGTTCATTTATTTATTTTGAGAGAGAGAGAGAGAGAGGGAGAGAGAGAGAGAGAGAACGTGCCAGAGGGATGGAGAGAGAGAATCCCAAGTAGGCTTCCACACTGTCAGTACAGGGCCTGAAGCAAGGCTTAACTGACTAAGCCATCCAGATGCCCCTTAGCAAATTTCAAAGTACGGGATACAGTATTATTAACTACAGTCACTATGTTATACAATCCCTAAAAGGTTTTCATTTTGCATAACTTAAACTTTGTACCCTTTGACCAATGTCTTCACATTTTCTCCTTCCTCTCTATCCTGGCAACCATTATTCAATTTTGTGCTTTTGAGTTTGACTATTTTATAGATTCCTCATATATATACAATTGTGTAGTATTTATGCTTCTGTGTCTGGCTTATTTCACTTACCATAATATTCTTCAAGTCAACCCGTGTTATCACAAATGAAGATTTCCTTTTTATAAGGATGAATAATATTACATTGTATGTATATACCACATTTTCTTTACTCACCCATTCATCAATGGATATTTAGGTTGATTCCATATCTTAGCTATAGAGACTAGTGTTGCAATGAACATAGGAGTGCAAATATTTCTTTGAGATACTGATTTAATTTCCTTCAGATATATTCCCAAAAGTGGGATTGCAGGATCATATGGTAGTTATATTTTTAATGGTTTGAGGATCCTCCATACAGTTTTCCATTGTGGCTACATCAATTTATATTCTCACCAACAATCTACAAAGGTTCCTTTTCTCCACATCCTCATCAAGATTATCTTTGTTTTTTGTTTGTTTTTTGTAATAACCATCCTAACAAGTATGAGGTGATATTTCATTGCGGTTTTCATTTGCATTTCTTTGATGATTAGTGATGTTGAACTCCTCTTCATATACCTTTTGGATATTTATATCTTCTTTGGAAAAAATATCTTTTCAGTTACTTTGCCCAGTTTTTAATTGGGTTATCTGTGTTTTAGCTATCGGGTTATAGAAGCTGGGGGTGCAGGCTGGCTGTTGAGATTTATGTTCTGGTTGTTAAGAGCCCCTGCCTCTGTTTTTAGTTACTCTTAAGGCAGTTTAGTGCTGCTGATTCCCTCCATTTATGGGGTGAGGTGCATTAGACACAGACTTCTTGGGTAGATCTCTGAAATGCTGGGGAGATCAGATGCTCAAGTTGCTCTCTTTCCTCCACTCCATTGTGATGCTTGGGGGAGAGGTGACTAAGGTAAAGTAATATTGTTTTTCTTACACTTCAACGCATCTAGTTTCCTTTCTATGCTCAGCTGAGGTGCTGTAATCTCTCATCTGGATTCTGGAACTATCATAAAGTTCTACCAATAAAGGTCTACCAATGCATAGATGATTGTTAAATTGGTGTTTTGGTTTGAGATGAGGACTGGGACCCCCCTCTTCCACCATTTTCCCAGTGTGACTCCCAACAGAATTTTTAACAAATTTATTTTTACCCTTTGATTATTTACAATCATAAACATTGACTATAGGGATATTTAAATTTTTCCACTGGATATAATGTATTTACAGGGATTGAACATTTTTCTATCAATATTTTTTACCAAATCTTACCATTTATCATATATTTTTAGGGCATCCTTCTGTCACTCTCAAAGAATACACACACATACACACACACGGACATGATGACCAGATTAAAGACCTTACTATAATTATTTAGCAAGACATCACATAACCTACATTTGCAAAACCAAAAGTCATCTCTAGGTTCAAACTATCTACTCACTAAAGTCAGACACATCAAAATTGTTCAAAAGATCTATGGAAATATGCGTACTGATTTCTTGTCATTTTAATAACCCTCATATAAAAAATAACAAGATACACAGTAATCAAAATTAAATTATAAATTTAATATAGTAGATAAAAATGTACATATTATTCATATCACTAAGTCAATTCATGTCTGAATACTGACAGACAGCTGGCACCTTGGGAAAGTTTTGTCGTTGTTATTGAATCAGAGTCAACATCCCTGAGATCCCTGTTAGACTTTTTCCACAAAGTCTTAAAAGTCAGGAGATTCCATAATTACCAGAGACCTCTATAGTCTGGTTTTCCATAATTTTTTAATGTTGCATCAACAAGAGGGAGCGTTAAGCACTTTCACGTGATCCTGAGAGGTAAAGTGAAACAAAGACTTACTAGGTCTACTTGGATTTGTCATGTTTGGTGAGCACTGCATGACTTGTTTCATTGCAATAATGAGAAGTGAGTACTGCACTGAAGTATGAAGGAAATGAATAAATAACAAAATAATCACAAATATATTTAGGGATATCTGATGTAAGTAGCACATAATTCAAACTATTTTTTTAATTTTAAAAAATGTATTATTTATTTTTGAGAGAGAAAGAGAATGGGGAGGGGCAGAGAGAAAGAGGAACACACAGAATCTAAAGCAGGCTCCAGGCTCTGAACTGTCAGCACAGAACCTGACATGGAGCTCGAACTCCCTCACCAACCATGAGATCATGACCTGAGCCAAAGTCGGATGCTTACCTGACTGAGCCACCTAGGTGCCCCAAATTCAAACTGGTTTTAAAGGCATTATCTATTAACTAACATCACTAAAAGTTTGGTGACAAATATTCTGGCAAAGTATAATTCAGGTCTTCAAATTATGAGATCAGATGCCTTTATTTCTCTACATTTGGCTCTACTCTTTTCTATTATGACTTGATTTCTATATAGTCAGAACCAGTGGTTCTAGGCTTACATTCTCTGAAGTTTAAGGTCTGGCAAGAAAACAGAAAGTGCTTCTCCTTTAACCCCAGCAAATGACCATTGTTAGTTTTGATTGTCTCTGTTGGAGATAGGAAGCCATTTTTTTACATTTATTCATTTTTGGGAGACAGAGAGAGACAGAGCACAAGCAGGGGTGGGGCAGAGAGAGAGGGAGACACATAATCCAAAGCAGGCTCCAGGCTCTGAGCTGTCAGCAGAGCCCAATGCCAGGCTCAAACTCATGAGCTGTGAGATCATAACCTGAGCCAAAGTCAGACGCTCAACCGACTGAGCCACCCAGGTGTTCTAGGAAGCCATCTTTAATCAAATACTGTGAAGAGTGTGTAATGCTTCGACTAGTCAGGCCATGTTCATACTTTCAGTTCTGAAGCCACAAAAATCTACTCCATGTGAACCACATTAATTAGGGTAGAGGAATGATGATTCCCCAAGGAATAATCCAGTGTTAGCAACAGTAGGGGAAATGAATATCAGTCAGGCAAATTAAAATGCCACTACAGTTACACAAACAACTCTTTCTGTACTTTTGGATGTAATGAGAAGGGAAGAGATGAATCAATGTTGAGATTCAAAGCAAATGGATATACACTTTTTAAATGTTGAATTCTTCAATAAGTACGATCTAACTGGAAGAATTGGCATCCAAAGATTGATGTAAGGACTGGCTTTTGGATGAGAGACCTATCATTTATTGCAAGAGAGGGAAAGAAGAAATAGAGTAAATCTAGTAAAAGTAATTTTGCACATTTGTGAACAGGGGTTTGGAAGTAGGTTAAACCTTCTCCTAAGTGGAGGTAGAGACAACAGTGAGGGTGATGGCTTTGTGGTTTATAGAATGTGATAAATACTTTGCATATTTGAAGATTGTAATTGAGTTAATTGCACACAGATAATAAAATAATATGTTTCCCAGAAGCTGTTGGAGTTTCAGTTAAGACACAATTATTATTTTAGAATTGTTTTCCTCTTGTATATTGCATAATTTTTTCAAAGAGAATGCTACTATTCAAAGTGCAAGTAGAGGAAAACAAAGAGACTCTTCTGAAGTGTAAAGGTTTGCACATATATGCAACAGAAGACAGCGGGAGGAGATAGCTTAGTTAATACATGAGTGGGAGATGGCAATTCTAGTTAAGAATATAAGGTGGATAAGCAGGCAAGTGAGCAAAATATTATGGCTACTTGTTAGATAGTCCTAATTCAGTGAATTGGAGTCTAGATTTTATAAATTATAAAAGCATTTGAAATTATTGGAGAAGAAAACCAGAAAGACAGAAAGTTGTTTTTAAGAAGTAATAAGCTTTGGGTAAGTGATCAAGTGATTTTGAGATTAGGACACTTTTTGATGATGACAAGCTTCCATGTGTTTCTGAGAGTTGATGGCTAAAGAGGATGGGGGAAACACTGAAGATGTGACAGTCAGGTTATAGAGACCTCAGGGCGGTGAGTGATTTTTTACTTTACATGGTAAAATCACATGGTATTGGATTAAAGACAACAGTGGACAAATTGCTTAAATCTTATATGAAAAAAGTAAATGGTCTGGATAACAAAGACAAAGAAGAGTAAATAGTTGGATGATAGCATCTCCTTTCCACGGTATTTGTTTATATTAATCAACTAAATTTTAACGGGGAAAACTAAAGTTTTGGAAGCAGCAGAGTGAAGTAAGGTATAAAATAAACCAATCTCGTTTCAAAAGTGAAGGTCATATGGGATAACACAGCACCTTCATTTAAAAGGGATGCTAAGAAGGGTGCCCTTTGGAAGAGCCAGGTTTTAGGTACTGCAAAGCAGAGTTTAAGAATTTAGGATAGTTTTCTGGTAATTTACCAGGAGGAGAAAATGGAAAGATTTGAGAGGTAAGAAAGAAGTGACAGATCGAATCAGACGCAAGTCAGTACTTATTGTGAAATTGATGATGAAGTAGAGCAGAGGTTGGCAAACTACAACCCTCAGGACAAGTGCAGCCTGGTACGTTTTTATAAATATGGTTTTACTGGGGGACGGGGATGTTCATTCATTTACAAGTTATCTATGGCTGCTTTCCTTTCCCACTAGAGTAGTAGAGTTGAATAGTTACGACATATACTGTATGGCCTATAACGTCGAAAGTAGTTCCTATATGGCCCTTTATAGAAAAGTTGGCAAAACTCTGAAGATCAATAAACTAAGGAGTTAAATTTGAGGGGATTTTTACTGATAAAGCAGTTTTGAGTTAACAATACCTTTAAATAGGGTGTGTGGTCGCCATGAGGTGATTTTCTTCCTCAGCTGCCGTCCCTGTTCCGCCTGATGGTTGAACTATCCAGTGAATGTTGTACGTACCTGGGTCTACTCTTGCCATGCCACCTAATGTAATGATGACTGCAGGGCCTGCAAATACATTTGAAAGAATAAGAGGGAAGTTTATTCCTGAGATTGCACACTCTACCTAAGCCTAGGGAAGTGGTGGTACTAAAGGTGTCAAGATTAATATAATTGCCCTAGGATAGTGGTGAGTCTTCTTGCTGAAAACTCTTATTTGTACAGTATGGTATGTTGATGGCATGAGCCCAGTAAACAAACAGCGAAGAGATCTGTCTGAAAACACTCTGTGTTTTCCATTTTATCATATTCTTTCACTATGTTCCCTTCCAGTTGTTCTTTTGTGCTTATGGGAAGTTTTGAGACCGAAAATTATCATGCATTAATTTCCTGACTCGGAGAACTAGAATAATAGAAATGAACCTGTATTTCTCATTTTATTCATTTATTCATCTAACATTTATTAACCATATACCATATGTGAGGTTCTGTTTCAGGCGATGAGGATTCAGTAAGAAGTTATGTAAATTTTCAGTCTTCTGAAGTCAATATTCTCATGAAACAGACAATACAATGTTAGCAAATAAATACATAATATTATACCGGGTTATATATTTAATGAAGAAAATAAAGCAATAAAAGACAGACAGTGTTAGGAACTGCCAAGCTCTTTCATGTAGTCATAGAAGACTGCTTTGACAGGATGGTAATTCAGCAAAGAGATGAATGAAGTAAGGAAGAAAACTATGTAAAGAGGTGGGAAAAAAATGTTCTGAGCAGAGGGTATAAAGATATTTAGATGTATGTGAGTTTTGTGTGTCTGTGGAACAGACTGCAGGCCCCTGTGGCTTGAGTGGGGTGATGAAGTCAGAGAGCAAAGCAAGGAGCATATAGAACCTGTATGTTATAATAAGGAGTTTGGATTATAATATAATTATGTTTAACAAATCTCCCTGGTTGCTTTTGGGAAAATGAATTATAGGAGTCAAAGGTGTAAGCAAGATCAGTTAGCAGGCCGAAGAGTCTGGCTTCAGGTGAAAATTGTTTGTGATCTTTCAGTCCTGACCATAGGCAGTTACCAAGCTTTGTCTGCCAGGCTTCACTGGTGGCTGTCTTCCCCTCAACAAGCTTGGTGTGTGGATAGTACTCTGCACTTTTCTGGAGGGATTTTCAGGAGAGGACTCTGGTTCCCTCTCTTCTAACTGGGCCGGCCATGCTCATTTGTATATCCGCATTCTTAGCGCATTCACATCCACTCAGAGGCCTCCTTACCTTCCCTAGAGCACTTCCCAGGTGCTTCTGCAAACAAAAACAAAAACAAAACAAAAAACAAACAAAAAAACCCGCAAAAAAAAAAAAACTCCTTATCAGAACCTTGGCCAATGTACTTTTTTCCCCTTTAAATTAGTACTTTTTCACTTAGCACGTCTGCCCACCTTTTCACTCCATATTCTACAAAATTACCTTTAAGAATATAGGAAAGTTATGACATTCTCAGATAAACAAAAGTTGAGAAAATAAGCAGATCTATTTATATGTAATACTAAAGAGCTTTGCAGGCTAAAGTAAAAGGATTCCAGAGAGTAACTCAAATCCACATTGAAGAAATACAGAACACTATAATTTAACAACAGTATAGATAAATATAAATAAATAAATATTATATGTGTGTATATACATAATATACATTTTTGAGAGAAAGAGCATGAGCAAGGGCGGGGCAGAGAGATAGCAGAACAGAGGACCCAAAGTGGGCTTTGAGCTGACAGCAGTAAGCCCAATATGGGGGCTCAACCTCACAAACCGTGAGATCTAGACCTGAGCCAACACTGGAAGCTTAACTGGCTGAGGCACAAAGGTTCCCCTATTTTTTAATGTTTCTAAAAGCTTATTTATTTATTTTTAAGGAGAGAGAGAGAGAGAGAGCAAGTGCACAAGTGAGCATGAGAGAGGGAGGAGCAGAGAGTGAGAATCCCAAACAGGTTCTATACTGTCAGCACAGAGCTCAATGCAGGGCTTGATCTCACGAACTGTGGGATCATGACCTGAGCCAAAATCAAGAGTCAGTTGCTTAACCAACTGAGTCACCCAGGCGCCCAAAAAGTATAAATATATTTTTGTCTGTAACTCTCTTCTTGTCTTACTTGAATAAAAAACATTGCATAAAGCAATAATTATAAATTGTATGGAGAGGACTATATTGCATAAAGATACGGTTTTTATGACAAAAAGCACAATGAAGGGGAGAGTAATGAGTCTATATGGGGCAAAATTTTAGTAACTATTGAAATTAGCAAGTATTAATCTGATTTAATACTTTTAAAGCTAAAATGTTACCTTTAATACCAATGAAGTTCACCCACTAAGAATATAAGCCCAAGAATAGAGTTAAAGGATCAGTAAAAAATAAAATGGTAAAATAGATAATATCTTTAACACAAAAAGAAGTCAGTAATATAGGAATAGACATAAGTCATATAGAAAACAAATAGTAAGAGAAGTAATAAATCCTATCTTATCATTAAATACATTAAAAGGTTAAATAAATTAATATACTCAAAAGCTGGAAATTTGCAGAATGGTTGAAATGAAAAAGATACAACTATATGCTGTCTTCAAGAGACATTTTAGATCAAAATTATAAATTAGTTGAAAATAAAAGATGAAAAGAGATTTGGCATGCGCTCAGTTAATATATGCTTAAGTAGCTAGAACAACATCAGAATAAATACTTCTGGGGAAACAAGGATGATGTTGTTATTAAAGACAAAAATTATATTTTATAAAGATAAAAGATTCAATCCATCAGAAAATACAAAAATTATAAATGTATTTATATAAGAGAACTCCAAATACACAACGTAAAAACTGACAGAGTTGAAGGGAGAAATAGACAATTATTGACTATGATTGCAGACTTGTAATAGATTATTTTTATGGATTAACAGTATTAGTTAGGGACGTTAATAGCTTATGTTCTAAATAGAACTAAGCAGAAGGTCAACAAGGAAATAGAAGGCTTGAAAAACATTATAAACCAACCATACCTAACAGACATATATATAGAGACTTTTCTAACCAACAACAACAGAAAACAAATTCTTTCAAGTGTACAGGAAATATGTTCTAAGATCATATTCTAAGGTGTAGGTCTCAATAAATTTAAAAGGCTTGAAACCATGCAAATGATGTTCTCTAACCACAATGGAATAAACTAAAAAAGACTGGAAAGACCACACTCTTAAATGATCAGTAGGTCAAAAAATTACAAGGAATATGAGAAAATACTTCTGAATGAATGAAACAAAATAAAACTGAACAAATAAGCCAACAAAGGGTACAAAGATATTATGGTGGCCAGGAAGCCACACAAACTATTTCAGAAAAGAGACAGGGATGGTTCTGGGAGATTAATTAATTTGACGCAAAAGTAGCGGACTTTCTATTGGCCAATGGACTTTCTATGGAGGTTGTCGGTAAACTTGATACATGGGCTTCAGTGGAATAACGGTTAAAAAAAATCCTGGATTAATGAAGAAAAACAAAGGTAAATAATGAGAAATGTTACAATGTACAATTCTTTGGAGGAGTTTTGTTACAAATAGACCGATGAGGAGGCACCTGAAGGTGGAAGTCTAATTCCAGGGAGATTTATTTATATGGTATGGAAATTACTAGACTGTAAGAATACAGGCATTTGGCAGAGAAAAGGCAAATATAACAAAGTAGAAGAATGCAAACACCATTATGAGAGCGGTGTTGTTCAAATCAAGAGTAAGATGGGATCCACTGCGAATCAGGGAGATGTGAGCAATTATAACAAGAGGGCAGATAGAGTCTGCATGCACAGTTTTCAGATGCATTGGAGGACCTGCCACTGAGGATGTCTTGTAAGTCTCTGGTTGGCTTATATTTGCTCAAAGAAATACAAAGAAAAGTCATGAGTCAAATGTAATACTAGAGTTTCAGGGGGAAAAAAGATAAAAAATATAATTCCCAGAGTTTTTAAAACAGATAGTTGATCAGAAATATGTAAAAGTATTGCAGTGTATTGCAAAGGATTTTTGCAAGATTTGTGGTCATTTATTTAAAGTAAGAATAATCAGGGAGTGCCTGGGTGGCTCAGTCTGTTAAGTGTCCGACTTCCGCTCAGGTCCTGATCTCAGGGTTCAAGAGTTGAAGCCGCGTGTTGGGCTCTGTGCCGATAGCTGGGAGCCTGGAGCCTGCTTCAGATTCTATGTCTCCCTCCGTCTCTCTGCCCCTCACCAACTTACACTTTCTCTCTCTCTCAAAAATAAATAAAAACATTTAAAAAAATAAAAAGTTAAAGTAAGAATGATCAGTACTATTAAGAGTCTCTTTTACATCCACTTGATTTTGTTCAATTTTAGGCATGGAGAATGTAACAGCAACAAAAGGTACATAGAATATAGGTATAATTATCCAACTAAAATTATTTCAAGGATTTAGAATTTAAATATGTAGGCAGATACATGTTGCAACCAGGTTGTTGAATGAGTGACTACCACTTAACTTTTTAAGAAATCTGATTTCTCAATTTAGTAAAGACAAAGTTCTGACCTACAAATAAGAAGCTATGGGGAAAAAAAACAACTTTCCCTGTAAAATATGAATATGTGTCTAAGATAAAATGTAGGTAAAAATATAGATTGGTCCCAAATTATTTATCCCAATATAGTCCTTGATCTTTTTGACAATTGTGGTAAACCATGTAACTAATTATTGTAAATTATAAATCATTTTGGCACTTAAATGATCACTTTTGAATACTAAGGTAAATTCCTCAGTTTTACTTTCTCACCAACATTTAAGCAGTATTAAATATTATTAGAATACTAACATTATATATAAAAATATCCTTAATGCAACAATTATAACATTAATATATATTGTTACAAAATACAATGCCCTTTGGTTTTAAAGCATCTTTTATGAAACATACTTTAATGTTTGAACAAGATTTACATCAATTAAAAATCTTAATGATCTCTAAGTTCAAATTCTTTTTGTGAAATACTTTATACGATTCTAAAATCTAATATTTAAAAACATAATCCACGTAATTATTAATTATAGATTTATTGTAACTATAGGCCATTTTCACAGGAAATACTATGGTCATTTGGGGTCAGTTATTTTCAGGGAAAAAACATACACATTTTAGTATATTTTCATTATTTTTGCTTAAAGTGTTCAACCTAATAAATTGAAGTGTACTAGACATCCTATTAGTATCAAGATAATCTGCTCATACTTTTTGTTTCCATAAAGTAAGGCTGACTTTTTAAATTGCACTGTAAGTAACTGAAAACTTAGAAATATTAATGATATTTCAGAGGTAATCAGTATATGAGTATGCAAGGAGTCATGCCTCTGCCAAACTGTCAGGTTATTTAACTGCCTTGTGGCAAAACCAATATTAATAGTTGAGAGTTCTTAATGCCCTAGGGCTCTCTTCATTTCCTAAGACATGATAATCAGTTATGCCAGGCTGTATGGCTGCACCTCTGCCAACTCATGAATACATCATTCAAATGAGTATCATAAACAGATAGAAGTGTAAGTTGCTTCTGTCTTCAGAGCCTTCTGTCAAGAATTAGAAGCTGGCTTGTAGGGACAGTGAAAGTTAAGTAGAAGACTTACTGAAAATGCAAGGATTTAATGATAAGACTTATTAGAAAACAACCAGTTGACCACAAATCAACTCCATGTAGTCCTAACATAATATGAAAAGAACATCACAATCTCTAATCCAAAATATTTTAAGACCTAAAACCACTTATAAGTGAGGCATATTCTTCTGAGCTCACTAAACTTCGAGAGAAAGTAATGTTGATTGCTCTGCTATTACAAAATAATAGCATAAATAGATTGTTTATTTCCTATTTTACCTTAGACTCTTTCACATTGTAACTCATATGCTTCTTGTAGATAATACCTAAATTTTGTATATAAAAATACATTTGTTTCAGTACTAGAGGCAGAAATACATTTTATTTTTTTCAGCTACAGCAAAATCGTTACCAATACTAGGATATAAATATACAAACTTATGCAAAATTAATTTCCAGACTTAAAGTCATGATATAATTTTAAATGTGTTTTAACTAATTAAGCCAGTCTACACCCGATACTGTTAAATATACATTGGGTATACTGACATTTCCGAATTTAATCGCTTCTCTAGCAAGGTTTAATTTCCACCCCGTGTTACAAAAAAGACCAGCGTATTCCTACAGTAAATACTAGGTTGCATTCACATGTTTTGTAAAAACAGATAGTATTAATGTAATTCTTAGTTTATGCTAATAAAACCATGTTTTATTTTGCTTTTAACTAGTTCCTGGGGGAAAGAGGTCATTCATTTTTAAGAATTTTCCACCAATTAAAATACAGATTTTTTTAATGATAAGCAAGAAAAATATAAGACTACCTGATAACTTCAATTTTGAAATAGCATGCTCAATGTGTAACTTTCAGTTAGTGGTGTTCAACCACAAACACATAAACAATTGCATTTACATAGCGAAATCTGTATAGTTATTATAAGAAAGTCTCAAAATGGCCAACAACTACCAATTATGCCTCATTCACTTAGAGAATCTTCGATAGGCAGCTGAAACTACTGCTTAATGTTCAGCCTCTCTACCTGCCAGCAACAGCTGGGCAATCATTCATAACTATCTTCAGTGAGTAGCAAGTCCATGGCCAAGTCAATAATTATAGAGTCAAATGGAACTTCAATTTCTATCCAAGATTTAATTTGGCAGTATAGTGCTGTGAAAAATAAGATCCTCATATATTATTGCTCCGATCTCTGAATTTACTATCTTACTACTATTTCTACAAGAATTATTTGAAATGATCATGTTTCCATTAGCATGGTAATATGATCATTTAAAAATTGAATTTTTAGAACAACCCCCTCGCTTAAAAAGAACTACTGAATATTGCCTAGTTGTTTATGGTAACTTTAAAAAAGTAATATTTAAACCTAAGGACCCTAAATCATACTCTAAAATTGTTTTACAAATTTCTATGTATGTACTTATTTGTTTTTAATTTATTTTGCTTTTTGGAGTTGGATCTGTTTATGTTTTCTGTATTTAGGTGTTTTTCTCAATTCTGGATTAATTCAAAAACAGTTTTTTTGGGGGCCAAAACTCTTCACTTTAAAAATGATGTACTTGTTTCAGTTTATGATTCTGTAAAACAAATGAACTGATGTTCACATGGCTTAATTCCAAGAATTTTAATGCTTTCTCTTGCTTCTGCTATCGTTGTTGGTAATTCTCCCAAAATGTAGATTTCTGAAGGATATCTGAAGGACAGACCACTTTGGATATATCTGAATTATTATGGTGACTATAGCCTCCTCCAATCTGAATAGGCTCTTCGTATTAATGCAGGTTTCTCATACTAATCTCTGCATTTTATTGTTTGTTACTCCAAATTCCTGGTCAAAGATTAAAAAAAAATTAACTAGACCACAAGAGTAATAAATTACAGAGCATTTTTCATTTTATATATTTTAAAAGATATAATAATAACATATCACCCTGTTCATTATGTAATATATTTGTAAAGAACATGCAAATGATATGCCATTATTAGAGAAAAAACTCTATAATATTTTCCTATGTCTTAAAAATGGGTAAGAGTTCCTTTGGAGGAAATAACACTCTAGTAAATATAATAAAAAGCCTAAAATATTATTTCGGAATAACCCATGCTAAGTAATATTTTTATTACCGTTTTTAAAAGAAATGACTATTCAGGGAAGGTAAATAACTGATTGTAGCAAACTATAAATAGCTTTCAAGGTGGCTGAAGTGACTATTAAAGAATGGAAAAGATGGGGGCAGATTTCTTATAATCTTACCCAACTTTGAGTATCATGAATTGATTTATTATCTTACCTACTTCCCCTTGCCAATTTTGGCTCCATGCTACCAGGCATCTCATAGCATCTTTCTTTGGGTATGTTGGTGTGAGGGGGCAGAATTCTAATAAGGCATTTCCAGATTTGATTATTAATAGAATCGCCCCAATATGCATATCATTTTAATATTAACAAAACCATATTGGAGTGTGAAAGAGTTGATTTTTAAATTAACAATACATGAAATAACTTCTTATAATAGACTAGTATTTTTGGTTGAATTAGCTTAGCAAGCTTGTATTTTATATGAAATTTGAGAATTTTACTCAAAATACTTTTTTTTTTAAATTTTTAGAAGAGAGAACACTAGCAGGGGAGGCGATAGAGAAGAGAGAAAGAATCTCAAGCAGGATTCACGCTCCACGCAGAGCCTAACACGGGTTGGGATCATGACCTGAACTGAAATCAAGAACTGGTTTGCTCAGCCAACTGAGCCACACAGGCGCTCCTCAAAATACTTTTCTAATACAATTTTTAAAGCTAAGTATCACCAAATTATTTACTTAACATTATTAAATAGTTTTAAAATTATGTTAATGTATTCTAAGTAGTAGATTTTAATATATTTAAAAACTTACATATATTTAATATATTAATTTCTTAAATATGTTTTAATAATATTATCAGCATATTTCTTGAAGAGTTTACATAAAATGGTTGATTAACCCAATTAATATACATAGGTAAGATTGGTGTCGCTACAAAAGGCTTCCTTTTAGGATTCTGTTAGGTTATAACAGCACCAACATAGGAAATTAAAATGAAATGAAAGAAATATATTGTTGTGGATGTGTCTTTACAATATTCTATAAAAAACTTAATTTTGATTTCTATCAGCAAAATTTATAGTTTGCAAGTTGGACTACTTATGAAACAAAATTGTTTCTATAAAGTTCCAAAGTGTCCAGCTATCTCACATTTTAAAATAGTGCTGACTTGGCAATGTTTCAATAATTCCACCCACAAAAAAATTATGAAATAAATATATTTAACTAATAAAAAATGTTCATCTCTAAAAACATGAAAAATTTAGAATGTGTTAATAAAACATCCCACTGATAAATTATTTAAAATTTAATTATAAATCTTTTTCACTATTTTTGTAAAAGCATTGTATTTATCAAGTAGAAACTGAGCTGGTTATTTCTTAGTTAAGTGTTCACAATATTGAGTATATTGTGGGATAAATACATTTTAATCATAATGATTGTCCGCATTAAGAACTGACTAGGGGCACCTGAGTGGCTTGGTTGGTTAAGCTTCCGACTCTTGACTTTGGCTCAGGTTATGACCTCATGGTTCTTGGGTTTGAGCCCTGCGTCAGGCTCTGAGCTGGCAGTGCAAATCCTGCTTGGCATTCTCTCTCTCCCTCTCTTTCTCTCGGTGCCTCCTCCTTACCTCTCTCAAAATATATAAATAAAATAAACAAAAACTGACTAAATCCCATATGAAACTTTTCTCTAATCCCAAGTTTTCATCCTTTTACTCCTTCTGTGTATCTTCTTTTCCTTCCCTTGTTCCTTCTCTTCCTTATTCTTTTCATTCTTCTTCTTATCTTTTCCTTCTATTTATTTTCTTTCTCCTTCTTTCCTCCTTATTCTTTTTATTTTTCATCTCCTTAATAGAAACATGTACAGGGGCGCCTGGGTGGCTCAGTCGGTTAAGCGGCCGACTTCGGCTCAGGTCATGATCTCGTGGTCCGTGAGTTCGAGCCCCACGTCGGGCTCTGTGCTGACAGCTCAGAGCCTGGAGCCTGTTTCAGATTCTGTGTCTCCCTCTCTCTGACCCTCCCCCGTTCATGCTCTGTCTCTCTCTGTCTCAAAAATAAATAAACGTTAAAAAAAAATTAAAAAAAAAATAGAAACATGTACATTTTTTAAAAGGTGATTAGCTACCTTGTTGACAGGAAGTTCTCTTAGTACATTAAAAGCAAGCTAAATGTTTTGCATGAATCACATAACAAGGGTAGGTGAATAAAGATGGTATATTGACCAGGAACATAAATGAAAAAAATAAAAGCTAATCAAAGAAGACATTTAAAAAAATTCCAGTGATATCTAGTAGATAGAATCAGAAGTTTCAACCATCACCAAGATATAGGCTATAAAAATTTGGACAGTTTTTGTGGCTTTTTCATTAAAGTTGTCAACAGTTTCTTTTTGAAACCCAGGCAACATACAGCATTTCAAATAAACATTTCAAATAATTTCAAAAATAATTAAGACAATTGTTTATTTGAACTAAATATCAATCAAATATGAAATGGTTATATATACTTGAAAGCAAGTAGGCAGAAATAAAGATGATATATGGAGAAGAATAAAACATGACACTCAATATCTTCAGAATAAAACATACTGCATTCACACAAAGAAGATGATGTATACAAAGACAATAAATGCTGGAAAAATAGATGTTTTGAGAGATAGATTAAACACATATTTAACCAAATAAAATAAAAAGAGTGAATATTGTACACTTAGAAGATAATTCTAGAAGTTACAGTAATAGACTAATAGAAATTCCATTATTCCAGAAACTAAAGCAGGTAAAACAGAAATGAGGAAATAATTATAAAGAGCAAGGGCAAAAAAATAAAATTTCAAAAAAAAGGGAATATACGTGAAGTTTCCATAACTGACAAAATTCAGTTTTCAGAATCTAAAGAACACTTAACAAAAGAAATATGAAATATTCTGCACAAAGTACATTAATGCAGAGTTTTGAAAGACAGAGAATAATAGAGTATTAAAATTATGTTCAAAGAAAAAATCCAAAAGTTAACCACAGACTTTGAGAAAATATTTGCTGAACACATACATTTTAACAGACTTGTATCTGAAATATATAAACAACACTTAAAACTTAGTAATAAGAAGACAAATAATTCAATCAAAAGTGGGCAAAAAATCTGAGCAGACTCTTCCAAAAGAAGATATAGAAATGGTACATAAGCATATGAAAACTTGTTCAACATAATTTGTCTTAGGAGGTTAAGATTAAAACAACAAGATACCCCTCACACCTATTAAAATGGCTAAACAACAACAACAACAAAATAGCTAGACAAACAAACCCCAAAAAATGGCTCTACCAATGGCTAGCAAGGATATGGAGCAACAGGAGCTCTCATTCACTGTCAGGGCAATGAAAAGTGGTACAACCACTTTGGAAAACAATTGGGTAGTTTCTTACAAAGCTAAACTTAATCCCACCATGCAATCCACTAATTGTACCTCTAGGTATTACATAACCAAATTGAAAACTTACTTCAACACAAAAATATTTGCACATAGATATTTAAATTAGCTTTATTTATAATCACCCAAAACTGGAAGAAGCCAAGATTATCCTTGAAAAAGTGAATACATAAAAACAAAAACTGGTACATCCATACACTGGGATTCTATTCAGTGGTTTAAAAAAGGAGCTATCGGGGCGCCTGGGTGGCTCAGTTGGTTAAGCGTCCGACTTTAGCTCAGGTCACGATCTCACTGTCCGTGAGTTCGAGCCCCGCGTCGGGCTCTGTGCTGACAGCTCAGAGCCTGGAGCCTGTTTCAGATTCTGTGTCTCCCTCTCTCTCTGACCCTCTCCCATTCATGCTCTGTCTCTCTCTGTCTCAAAAATAAATAAAAAAACGTTAAAAAAAATTAAAAAAAAAAAAATAAAATAAAATAAAATAAAATAAAAAAGGAGCTATCAAATTCTACAAAAACATGGGTGAATCTTTAATGCAGATTATTAAGTTACACAAACCAATCCTAAAAAGACTATTTACTACATGATCGCATTTATAGGATATTCTAGAAAAGGCCAACCTATAGAAACAGAAAAAAGATGGGTGGTTGCCATCAATTGGGTGGGAAGAGGAAGGGAGTGTTGAGTAGATAAAGTACCAGGTATTTTTAGGGTAGTTGAAACTATTTAGTATGATACTATAATTATGGATACTAAGCATATGTGACATGTATGTCATGTATAAGTGTATGTGTCACCATAGAACGTTACCTCACACCAAGTGACCGTTAATGTATGTGAATTAAACGAAATCATTTTGTAGGCCAGGAAATTACAGGATGGAATGCGCAATAAGAAAAAACCAATTTAACAATTAAGTGAATGGGTGGTAGATGAGAGTCTTATCTCCCCCTGTCAGAGTGGGAGTTCATATGAGGTCAAGAAAGAGCAAAAGTTGTTAATGATTACTAACATAAAAATTGTTATCTTTGGTATGATATCGACTAGGACGATGCATAAAGGAACTTAGTGGAGTGTTATACATGTTAAATGCCTTTATTAGGTGATGACTATACAGATGCTTACATATGTACAAATGTGTCATGCTCTAAATATTTAAATTTATTTAATTTCTTATTATACTTCAATTAAAGAAAATATGCAAAAATAAGTGGGGGAAAAGATAGAACCAAGGAAATAATTAACTTGAAGATATATCTGAAAAATAAATAAAACCTAGCTTAAGTTATAGAAATATAAAAGCATATAAAATGCACAGTTACAGATTCAAAAAGCCCTAAAACACTAAGCAGCAAATACTCATTTGTTAGGAAAAACTGATAAAAATGGAGACAATGTGGAAATTTAAAAATTAGTACAGGGTAGTTTGATTTCAAATAAATAACACTTGCATTGAAATCGGATTTCTTAGGTACAATGAAAGCCAGGGTCAATATAATTTTATTTTTCTTAGTAAAGAAAATACTTGCTAGCCTAGATTCCCTACTAAAGAAAATATTTTTCAAACAGAATAAAAGGAAGCTTTTCAGACAAATGTACAGAAATAATTCATGAATAGTACATCTGTACTTACAGAAATATAAAAGGCAGAGAGAAAATTATCCCACATGGTTATGAGAAACTTGAAATGAAAAGGGAATCACTTATAATAGAAAATGCATTAGTTAAGGGGCACCTGGGTGGCTCAGTTGGTTAGGTGTCCAACTCTTGTCTTGACTCAGGCCCTGCATCGGGCTCTGCACTGACAGCATGGGGCCTGCTTGGGATTCTTTCTCTCCTGCTCCTCCCCAGTGCTCACTCACTCTCTGCTCCTCCCCAGTGCTCCTCCCCAGTGCTCACTCACTCTCTCTTTCTCTCTCTCTCTCAAAATAAATAAATAAACGTTTAAAAAACAAAGAAAATATATTAGTAAATATATATGATCATGACTACATAGACAGCAATAATGTCTTATGTTCTCTATATAAACGATTATTTTATCATATTAATAGGAAGAAAAAATTACACTGTCCCAGTATCCTTTCATTACCTGGGAAGGGTATAAAGATGCCAGTAACATTATATTTTCTTACATCAAGAATACAATCTTATACACTTTTTCTCCAGGTCACCATAGTTTAAAACAGACTCTCTTCCACTACTGTAAAGCTGAAGATAATACATAAAGCGATGACAATGTTTTGGTCTTGTTTTAATTTATTAGAGTCAAGGAGTTAAGTAGTATACAACTTCAAAACTAAGAGGAATACACTTCTTCCTTCAAAGAATTTGCCAATCTTCATCCAGGGAAATAGAGACTGAATAGAAAGCAGTAGTTTGAGGACTATAGAAGGCTCTCATGGCTGGGGTGGCAGAGGCTGGAACTCTAGGCTGTAAAGAAGACTAGTAAAAGAGAGGAGAGAAAACTGCAGGTATGCAGGACCTTCCTGCTACATGCCCCTTCCATCAGGATGTGTGTTCTCCCAATTGCACATTGCTAGGATGAAACACCAAGAATACAAATAGAAAGCAGCAGCTGGGAGACTAAATGTGCCCACCTGTGATCTTCCATCTCCTGAAACTGGCAGTCTAGTCTAGTCCAATGGTACCTGGAGAATATGTAGCCTAGTAGCCACCTCAGAGAGCCTGGGCCTTTAGAAACTTCTGCAGTGTTTTAGGATGGTGTCAACTGGTCATGATTCGTTTGTATACAGTATTGTTGATGCATTTCAAAGTGCCTTGCCCCCTTGGCTTACCTTTGTAGTCTGTATCACTTTTGCTCTCCTGACCAAATTGCTGCTTATCTAGTCCTCAAGCAGTCTCTTTCAGTCCTATAATAGTCTTTATAAAAGCAGTTCTCTAACCACACTAAACTTTAGAATCACCTGGAGACCTTTCAAAAAACTCTGACTTTGTATCCATACTTACCTAATTAAATCAGACTTTCTGGAAAATGACCCCATACCTTGGCACTAAACACACAAACATCACTCCAGGGGTTTCTTTATATTTTTAATTGAGATACACACATTGAGTAAAATGCACTGATGTTACATATGTTGTATAGTTTGATAATATTTTACACATAAATATCCTTATGTGACCACTACCCATATCAAGATATAGGACATTTTCAATTCCAGAAAAGCTTCTCTCATGTCACATTTCTGTCTCTAAACCACCTGCAGAATTGCTGTTCAGAATTCTATCACCAGAGACTTAGTTTTTTTTTTTTTAATGTTTACTTGTTTATTGTCATGGAGAGAGAGCACAAACAGGGTGGGGGAGGGGGTGGAGAGAAAGAGACAGAGAGAGAAAGAGAGAGGGAGAGACAGAGAGAATCCTAAGTTGGTTGTATGTTGTCAGCACAGAACCTGATGTGGGGATTGATCCAAAGAACCAAGAGATCATGACCTGAGCTGAAAGTCAGATGTTTAACTGACTTAGCCATCCAGGTGCTCCTTACACTTGTTTTTAATTTCACATAGGTATGTACAATCCTATACTATATACTGTTTTCTGTAGGCCCTTTTTCTTCTATTTTTAGGTGGATCAACACATGTTGTATGTAGTAGTAATTTTTTTTATTGAGTTTAATGTTCCATTGTATAAATATATCACAGTTTATTTAACTTAGTGTTGTTGGAGATTTGGTTGTTTCACGTTTGAAACTATTGTAAATAAGTATTAAAAATAAACTGCAAGGGCTCCTAGCTGGCTTAGTGGTTGGCCATGGGACTCTTGATCTTGGGGGTTGTGAGTTTAAGCCCCATGTTGGGCCTGGAGCTTACTTAAAAATAAATAAATATTATGGGGCGCCTGGGTGGCGCAGTCGGTTAAGCGTCCGACTTCAGCCAGGTCACGATTTCGCGGTCCGTGAGTTCGAGCCCCGCGTCAGGCTCTGGGCTGATGGCTCGGAGCCTGGAGCCTGTTTCCGATTCTGTGTCTCCTTCTCTCTCTGCCCCTCCCCCGTTCATGCTCTGTCTCTCTCTGTCCCAAAAATAAATAAAAAACGTTGAAAAAAAAATTAAAATAAATAAAAATAAATAAATATTAAATAAAAATAAATTGCAAACTTTCTTCTTCATGTCTTTTGTGGATATAGATTCTTGTTTTTAATACATATATATCTAGGGTCATAAGAAAGGTGTATATTTAGCATTAGTATAAACTGCTGTATAGTTTTTCAAAGTTGCTGTACTGATTATCCAAGACCAGTCATTCCAAATTTTTATTAAAGTCAGTATTAAAACTTTTTAAAAATATTTATTTTTGAGAAAGTACAAGTGGGGGAGGGGCAGAGAGAGGGGGAGGGAGGGTCCGAAGTGGGTTGCATTCTGATAGGCTGACAGCAGTGAGCCTGATGTGGGGCTGGAACTCAAACTGAGAGATCACAACCTGAGCTGAAGTCAGATGCTCAACTGACTGAGGCACCTAGGGGCTCCATTTTTTAAAATTGAAATTAAATCTTGTAGCTGTATAGTATTGAGATTTTGATTTGCATTTCCCTCTGACTAATAACATTGAGAACCATTACAGATGTTTACAGATTTTTGTATTTATTCTTTGTGAAGTGAGCATTGAAGTATTTTACCTTTTTTTTTTTTTTTTCAATTGAGTTCTCGGACCACTTATAATTGATTTGTAGACATAACTTATATAATCTAGATATGAGCTTTAGCTTGCCTTCCAGTCACATAACAGTTTTCAGTGACCAAAATTCTTACTATTAATGAGAGGGGCACCTGTGTGGCTCAGTCAGTTAAGCGTTCGACTTCCGCTCAGGTCATGATCTCACAGTTGTTGTTTGATCCCGGCATGGCGGGGAGCCTGCTTCAGATTCTGTGTCTCCCTCTCTCTCTCTCTCTCTGCCCCTCCCCCACTCATGCTGTGTCTGTCTCTCAACAATGAATAAACATTGAAAATTTTAATATTAGTGAGAGAAAATTTATAAATGTTTTCTTTCATAGTCCTTTTTATACATTGCCAAAAACATATATGCTTACTCAATAGTAATTTAAAAATATTAATTACATGGCTTACCTTAACCCTAAATAAAAACATGTGTAATTTTTCAAATTTTGAATCAAATGGCTTTTGATATTTTTAGATGGATTTCATGTTCCATGGGCAATTTATTCAAAGTAGTGACTTCAAAAGATATTCACATTATAATCCTCAGAATTGCATATGTTAGCTTACATGGCAAAAGGGACTTTGCATTTAGAATTAAGTGTAAATACCTAAAGATGGGATATTACAATGGATATTCCATATGAGCCTAGTTTATCACAAGTCTTTAAAAAGCAAATACTCTTTTCTATTTACAGAGAACCAGAGAGACAATAGCATGAGAAAGACTCCACCTGACATTGCTGATTTTGAAGATATAAGAAAAATAGAAAGTCAAGGGGTGCAGCTGCCTCTACAAGCTGAAAATGGCCTCCAATTTGTGGTAATTTGCTACATGTGTGCCTGCGTACACATATATGCATATATAAATATTTATATATTTAACTTATCCATATTTTTATGTATATTGTGTTTTACTTACTCAAAGAGCATGTCATAGTGCCCCTAATTTGTCTCAACCTTTTGAGTAAAGAATTCATGGCTGATTACAGAATCGATTTTAATGTTTTCCAAAAATTTGAGGATTAATATTTGCAGAATAAATATGGGGATTGTTACTAATTTTTTTGTGACGTTTCATTGCACTCCTCCTGATTTTAGATAGTATGTAGCCTGGAATATAAGCTAAAACATGAACATTGTAAAATGTTTTGAAAACTGTTGAAAGTAATTTAGGATGCTGTGGTCATGGCAAGTGAGAACAGATGGCTGATGGAGGATCATCATCAATCTCAGTTACTTAGACTGAAATAAACTTCCAGAATAAAGAGGAGTAATTCATCAGGAAAGAGAAATATTCATTAAAACACTGTAGTTCCCTCGATCTGGTTTTCTGGTCAGAGGCTTACTACTGAGCTACAGTTGTGCCTATTGTGTGAGCCTGCCCCCAAACATAGAAGAATATCCTATGCAAGTAATTGGCCCTGGTTTTTCAGATATAAAATTTAGTTCAATTATTTGGGTCTACACTGCTATGCTGCTATTGAAATACATTCATAATCCAAGAAGTCAAATTTGTAAACTTATGAAACTACACTTATAAAATATCATGCAGTTGTATTAAAAAGAATAGTTTTATCAAAATAACTTGAAACAAAACTTCAAACATTTAAATTAACAGAGATTTATAGGTCTGTGTAGTATTTAGCAAAACTAGACAGTCAACTAACATCGATAATTATCAAATATACATTATGGACCATGGAAACACATACATGCACACATAGACCTTCACATGCTAGTGTAAACATGCAAAAATTTATATGCTGAAGAATACTACAAACGGAATGTTGGTATCAACTCTCATATCTCTATTCTCTGAGCACCTCTGAACATTTATAATTTTCTAAAGACCAAAAGAAATGCTCCAGCTTTGACTGACATGATTCCAATTTCCCTTGCATAATAGAATATGTTCATATTAACATAATGTGTCCCATTCTCTTGCTTCACAGTATTTGACGAAGATAGTCTTTCTTTGTTAGGGACAATTTTCTATAAACTCATTAATGTGCATTTGCAAATGGTTCAATGTTCATTTCAATTCAACTCCCATTGCCTTCATGGAAGGCCTATTGCCTGCATGGAAGATTTATTTTTCCTTGATTTTATTTTGCAAATGCTTGAAAAACCACCTTACCACACAGTGTTACTTTTCCTTTCTAGTCAATGGAGTTAGAATTTATAAAATCTTTACAAGTTTTTTTCTACACTCCCGATTACAACCACTGGAAAATAATATCACAACTGGATTAAAATAATTTATAGATATTTTAAAAACATTTTAGCCCTCTTTTGCATTTTAAAACTTATAATGTCAAAATTTCTAATTATGTGACCACACATTAAATATTTTGACAAGATTTTTGGACAGAGGAATCATAATCCACGATTTTAAAATAAAAATTTATTAAATATTTAACACACATGTTAAATAATTAGGTAAGTTATGATTACAAATAAAAAAACATCAATTAAAAAGTAAGCCTGATTAATAAACTGAGCATTAATGGCAATGCCAAAACCATATTGAGCCCACTTGTATGATCTATCCAGATAAATGCAATATTTCTAGAGTTAACTCATGTAAACAATAAATGGTCATGAGTGAAAACAGTGGTCATGAGTGCAAAGATCTCTTTGTTATTTCTACATTAATTTTGTTTTGAATATTTTATCTTATTTTATCTACAACATAATATTCTTTCTCTAGTTAAGACTAATTAATGGGTGTCTTCAGAGCGATTAGACTATTGTTGTGAAGAAAAAAATCAGAAAAGTTTGCCAAAGGCTCTACTGGTTTGGTATTACTTTGACTATAGATCTACAGATGATTAAATAAAAACAATTATAAAAACGAAATAAAAATTCTAAATGTCCATCAATTGATGAATGGATAAAGAAGATGTGGTTTATATATACAATGGAATGCTACTTGGCAATGAGAAAGAATGAAATCATGCCATTTGCAGCAATGTGGATGGAACTGGAAGGTATTATGCTGAGTGAAATAAGTCAGAGAAGGACAGATATCATATGTTTTCACTCATATGTGGATCTTGAGTAACTTAACTGAACACCATGGGGGGAAGGGAAGGAGAAAAAAGTAAGTACAAATAGAGAGGGAGGGAGGCAAACCATAAGAGAACAAACTGAGGGTGGATAGAGGGTGGGGGAAGAGGGGAAAATGGGTGATGGGCATTGAGGAGGGCACTTGTTGGCATGAGCACTGGGTGTTGTATATAAGTGATGAACCGCAGGAATCTACCCTAAAAACCAAGAGCACATTTTACACACTGTGTGTTAGCCAATTTGACAATAAATTATATTTAATAATGTTTTAATCTATATTTCAGGCAAAAAATAAAATATAATTTTAACATGTTATCAAATAATTAAAAATAAAAGCACTGTCAATTAAAAAAAAAACCGAGAACATTCTTAGGCAAAATCAAATGTAGTTATTTGGAGAAAAGAAAGAAAAATGTTGACATTTTGAAGCTAATTTTATAACTGTAGAAAGCATCAAGTTAAGTCCATCTGGCGCTCAAGTGCAATAGTTCCTGGAAGAATGGACCCTTTAGGACCTACGCTCCAATCCCAAATTTCTGACAATTGGTAGCCATATTATAATCTTAAATTTTCATCTCCAATACATTTAAACCACTTAGAAACACACAACTCCTCCTTTATTTAAATGGCATTATCCTCCAATATTCTTAATCACGATGTTTCACATAGGTTTCAGAGAACATTTCTTATATAAATTATTTCTCATGTTAAGAAAAAGAGGATATTAATTCTGATTTGAGGCAAAAATTACAACAGAATTGAATAAATTTAACAATTATTTTAATATATTTAATTTACTAGTTTGTAAAGTAATTTAAGTTATTTAGACAGTTTTTGTTCTTAGGGTATACATATCTGTCCTGTCAGTTATGTGGGAGGGTAGTATCACAAGTCATGGGAGGAGGAGATTATACTGTTGTCAGTTTCTTACATTTCACATTACATGGTATAATATTACTTAAAAGCAGACTATAATTAATTAAAAATATAAATTGAAAAATAAACCAATATTATATATTGAATAAAAAATTGCCAATGAATCAAAACATAGATGGAAAACTGAAAGGGAAGAAAGGACCAACAGCATATTAACTTCCAAGAAAATGTTATATTTACTATAATCATGAGTAATTACATGTCATGTAAATGATCTAAACATGCCAATTAAATGATTAGAGACTCAATTAAATGCGATCTAATAGAAACACAGCTTAAATACACTGATACATAAAATTTAAGAAAATTAAAAAGGTATATTTTTCAAAAACTTCAAAAACTATTTTAGAAGAAAACATGAGTAGTTATATTAGTATGAGTAATAACAGACAATATAAGGAATTATTATCAGAGATAAAAGAGTCATTACATTATGGAATGAATACGTTATAGGGATAAAAGGTACAGCATAGGAAATATAGTCAATGGTATTGAAATAGCTTTGCATGGTCACTGACAGTTACACTAGTGGGTGAGCAGAGCATAGTATATAGACTTGTTGAATCAATATGGTGTACAACTGAAATTAACATAATATTGTGTGTCAACTATATGTCAATAAAAAAGAAACAATTCACAACAATAACGTGATTGTTTCACCAAAAACACACAATAAAGCTGAATATTTATGCATTTAGTAAAATAGCCTCAAAGTAATGGAGCAAAAATAGAAATGATTAAGTCACAATATAGATAAACCCAAACTTATAGTTGAAGATTTCAACTTATATCTCTGCAATTGATGGAATGACTAGGCAGACCATCGGTAAGGATAAAGAAACTCTGCAGAAAGCTATTGACCAATTTTATGTAATGACATTTGCAGAAAGCTAAAGCCAATGACAGCAGAATACATTTTCCTTTTAAGTATACTTGCAACATTCACAAATATAGACCATACACTGGTCCATTAAACAAACCAACAACCATGTTGAGGTGGAATTAGAGGTGAAGCTTTTAGAATATGAGTAACTGCCAAGAAAGTCTCAAGATCTGTTCACAAAGAGGTGAAACTTAGAGGTGGTAGAGAAAAATGGAGAAAGGCCATTGAGACAATATCACATGATCACTTGGATGATAGATATTAGCTTAATTTAGATATTTGTGTGAGATGTAAATAAAGAACATAAACTTCACGTGGGTGATGATATAGGTACTTTAAGTTAGTAGTAGTTTGGCTGTGTTTATTATATGAAAGATTATGAGGACTGGTTAAACAGTTTGAGATGTGCAACTATGGTAGGCAGAATAATGGCCCCCAAAGTCCACATCCTAATCCTAAGAACCTACAAATATGTAAAAGTATAGGGGAAAGGAGAATTAAGGTTGTAGATGTAATTAAGTTTGCTCATCAGCTGACTTTAAAATAGGGAAATGAGGATGGCCCACGTAGCCTGACTGTAATTACAAGTGCCCTCAAAGTTCAGAAAGGAAGCAGAAAAGTCAGGATCAGAGAAAGGGGTGTGATGATGGAAGCAAGATCAGAGTGAGGGGGCGTAAAAAGGATTTGATCCCCTGTTGCTGGCTTTGAGGACCAAGGGAGGAGCTGAGAGTGACCAAGAAGATGGGCTTTCAATCCACCCAGCTCCTGGCTGAAAGCCACTGTGTCTCTGCAGGGGCAGGCCACCAGCATTTCTCCTGCAGATCAGCTTCATGTTTCAAAAACTCTAATCCATGCAAGGGTAGCTGAAAGTTTGCGTCTTCCACAGAGCACCTGATCATAAGGCAGACGTTCTGCCTTATGCAGAGAGTAGTTTATCTTTAGGTGCCCTTGCTCCAGGCTATTAATAAGGAACAGGTTCTATGTGGGAAACACTACCCAAGAAAACCAGACACTAGTGTCCCAGCACAATTCTCTACTTGTCAAGCTGGAGTGTCAATCTGGAAGAGAACCAGGAAAAGAGACAACTAATAAGAGCACTCCTGGGTTCTAAATAACATTTTTTTTAATATTAAAAGACAAAGACAGAAGAAAATTTAAAAGCAGCAAGAGAAATACCTTCACTACATATAAGAAAACCTTGATGAAAGTAACAGCTGATTTATCATTAGAAGTCAGAGGCCAAAGGTTGTAGAGTGACATTCAGAGTGCTCAAAGAAGGAAAACTATTGGTCCAGAGTATGATATCTAGCAAAATTATCTTCCAAAAATGAAGGCAAAGAAAAGACATTCTCAAATACACTAATACTGAGAGAATTCATTGCTTGCACAAGGCCTTACAGGAAATACTAAAGGATGTTCTTCAGGTTGAAAGCAAATAATTTGAATACACACACACACACACACACACACACAGAGGTCCCTTAAATATAATCATGTATATATAAAAGACAGTATACGTTCTCCTTTATTCTCTTAAGTGACTTATCAAGGGATTAAATTTTTAAAATAAGTATATAATTTAATTGTAGGGCCTATAACATACAGAAAAAAAAATTAACAATAGCAGAAGGCCATGAGTGGGGACAAAGTTGCACTGGAGTAAGGAAATAAAAGATGGCAATAACTCAGATCCACAGAACAAATGAAGAGAATCCAGAAATTGTAAATAAGAAGGTTAATATAACAAACTGTGACTATATATACTTGTTCTTCTTTCTTTTCTCATCTCTCAAAGACATACAATTACATAAGGTTATATTCCCAACAAAATATTTTTGGTTTATAGCATATATAGATGTATTATGTATATCAATAATAGCACAAAAGGTGGCAGGGATAATAAAGCCCTAAAGAAGAAATATTTTTATGTTCCCTGGAATTGAACTGTTTTAAATCTGAGGCATATTCTGATAAGTTATAATGTATATGGTAAGCCCCAAAACAACCATTAGGAAAACAACAAAGCTTAATATATTTAAAATTCTTTAGAGTAATTAAAATGGTATACGAAAAGAAACAGAAAGCAATCAAAGTTAAAAGAAAAAAAGATATGAGCCATATAGAGACAAAAAGTTAAATGGAAGATACAAATCCGACTATGTAAACAATATCCTTAAATGTGAAGTGACTACTCTAATTAAAAGGCAGAGGTCATCAGCTTCCATAATAAACCAAGATGCTACAAATGCAAGTCTAGAGGAGACACACTTTAGATTCAATATATCAATAGGGTGGAAATAAAAGGTTAAAAAAATAGATTCAAACAGTAACCTTAAGAAAGCTGAATGACTATAATGCTATCAAAGTAGATTTAAAACAAAAAAGTTGCTACAAAAGGCCATATTTCATTCTTTCTCATTGCCAAGTAGTATTCCATTGTGTATATAAACCATAATTTCTTTATCCATTCATCAGTTGATGGACATTTAGGCTCTTTCCATAATTTGGCTATTGTTGAAAGTGCTGCTATAAACATTGGGGTACAAGTGCCCTATGCATCAGCACTCTCGTATCCCTTGGGTAAATTCCTAGCAGTTAAAAACTGAGAATAAACTGAGGGTTGACGGGGAGTGGGAGGGAGGGGAAAATGGGTGATGGGCATTGAGGTGGGCACCTGTTGGGAGGAGCACTGGGTATTGTATGGAAACCAATTTGACAATAAATTTCATATTAAAAAAATTAAAAAATAAAAGATTATACGGAACTATTAAAAATTAAAGCAAAAAAAGGTATTAAAAATAAAGAAGATCATTAAAAATGATAAGAGACAATCCATCAGGAAGATTAACAATTACAAAAATATATGCACATAAAACCAAAGCCCCTAAATATAGGAATGAAGTCCTTAAAAATATGAATAAACATAAAATACACGGAAGAATTGAGGGAGACAGACAACCCAATAATAGTTGACTTCATATTCCACTTTAAATAGTTAATTGGATAACTAGGCAGAAGATCAACAAAGAAATAGAAGACATAACAACACTTTAAACTAACTATAAACTGTAAACTAGAATAGACATCAATAAAACTTTCTACACCAAAACAGAACAGAGGTTGGTCTCAAGTATACTTGGAACACAATACAGAATAGACCAAATCCTAGGCCATAAAACAAGTCTCAAGTAATTTAAAGGCACCTTAAGAATACAGTTTATATTCTTACACCACAACAGGATAGAATTAGAAATGCATACCAAAAAAATTAAAATTTAAAACTATGTGGTAATTACAAAACACATTTGTAAATAACCAATGGTTGACAAATCAAAACAAAAATTAGAATATACTTTGAGATGATACCAAAATTTGTGGGATGCAACTAAATCAGTGCTTACAGAAAAAAAAAATTGTAGCTGTAAGTGCATATATTAAAAAAGAAGATCTCAAAAAATACTCCTCCACATTATAGCAGGCCATCAGCAAATTGAGCTATTGAAATAATTTAGAAAATATGTAAACATTTGAATTAGATATGAAAATCCAGGACACTATTATAGCTCCATTATCAATAATATATAAAGTTATCTATTTGATATGTTGTGATTTAAATGATTATTTAAGGTAATCGCTCTTTTTCCCCCAACACATTTTACCCAATATATTAAGAATTGTTAAAGTAAAATTCAACATATAATTTAATTCTTGCAAATTCCTAATTAGAAAAAATTATTTGAAACATCAAAGTGAAGTAAATATATTTTCTAATTATAAGTATGTGGAATAAGTTGCATTTTACAAATATGTATTTCAGAAAACTCATAACTCCTTTTAAAAACAAGCTAAGAACAGGGGCTCCTGGGTGGTTTAGTCCGTCAAGCATCTGACATCAGCTCAGGTCATGGTCTCACAGTTTGTGAGTTTGAGCCCGGAGCTGGGCTCTTTGCTGACAGCTCAGAGCCTGAAGCCTGCTAGGGATTCTGTGTCTCTCTCCCTCTCTGCCCCTCCCCTGCTCAACCTGTCTCTCTCTCTTTCAAAAATAAATAAACGTTAAAAAAAAAAAAAAAAAAGCTAAAAACAGAAACATTTCAAAAACTATTTTGATTTTTGGAGAGAACAGATTTGTTGATCCACAACCTCAGGACTTTGGGAGAAATTCAAAACCAGCCCCTTTATATTGAGGGCAGGAAGAGACTGAGGGAAGAGGCCACTCCCAATTACGGGTTGCTAGTTTTAATAAGTAAGGAAACTTACTTATGAGGTGTGTTTTCTGTGGTCTCAAGGCAACTAGATCTCCACACCTGTATGGCAGAATCTTTGGTCTTTATATAGAGACCTTAATAAGGTTCAGCCACGTATCCTGCCCAGGTGGTCTCAATTACACATTGCTCTCTCAAAGCTGCATCCTTATGGAATGAAAATTGCTCCCTTATGGAATGAAGGGTGGATTGAATTTTCCTAGGAGATGGGAGAAGAGTAAGGAGCCTTTGATTGTACAAGACCAGCTCATGAGTCAACTAGAGGTTATGTCCTCATGATGACCTCCTCCAGCAAGATATTACATAAATAAATAGTTCTATTTTCATCATTCTGTGTTTATAAGTAACATTTTGAAGGGCACCTGGGTAGCTCAGTCCACTCTTGTTTTCAGCTGAGGTCCTGATCTCATGGTTCATGGGATGGAGTCCCACATTGGTCTCTAAGCTGATAACACAGAGCCTCTTTGGATTCCCTTCCTCCCTCTCTGCCCCTACCCTGCTTGTGCTCTCTTTCTCTCTGAAAATAAATAAACAAACATACATTTAAAAAAAATCTTTATTTTGTTTATTACACTAGTTTGAATTTCCTCTTAATGGTGACCAAAGAATGAATAAAAATACATATTTGTCTTTTATCTGTTTTGAGGAGAATGTGTTGGATAATTAACTATTAATTATAATATACCAATAGGTTATGTACAGGTAGTCTTCATACATTTGGAAAATTTCTAATTCTTCTAATCCTAAATTACTGGATATTTTATCATTATGTGTGTTGAATTGTATCACTTTAGTGTGATTTCAACAAATGATAAAAGATATTTGCATTCTAGAAATAAACTCCACTTGTCATGTCCTTACTGATCTTTGATTTTGTTCTACTACTATCTAAAAGAAGAAATGTCTTAAAATACCTAATTATCTGTGTTAAAATATCTGTTGTTAACTTATCTATTTCCCTTTCTCTCATGTTCCCTTTCTTAAAAAGTATGTTTTTGAATTCATATTATTAGTATAGTTTCTGCTGATTGACTTTTTCATGTGAAGTGTCCTTTTGTATCTTTAATACTTCTGGCATTTAAATCTACTTTTGTGATATTAGTAAAGATATTTAAATTTTCTTCTAGTTAGGATTTTCAGCTTTTTACTTTATAACTAGTTGTGTTCTTATTTTTAACACACGTATTCTATAAACAGAATTTGTTTATATCTAGTACGGCAAACTTTAGCTTTTAATTAAAGAATTAAATGCATTTATAATGACTGTAAATTGCTAAAATACTTGGGTTAAATCTATCATTTGCTATTTTTCCTTCTTTTTTGTCCTGCATGTACTTTGCTTCTACAGTCCTCATTTCTTAAGTTTGTTAACATGGTATATATTGTTTTACTTTAATTTTTAAGGCATATACCTTATATAAATATTTTATTCGTTCTTCTGGGGACTTCACTTATTATAATACAACTTTGTTTTAATTAGGATTTTTTTTAATTATGCCCAACATAGGGTTTGAAATCATGACCTCATGCATCAAGAGTCAGATGGTCTACCAAATGAACCAGGCAGATGCCCCATTATAGTACAACTTAAACATAGGTTAACTACACTTTCCCATAACATCTTTTTTCATTATTTTGTCATGAACTTTACTTCTATATATTTAAAAATTCCTACCAGATGTTCTGATTGCTGCTACACACTACTGTACTTTTAATTACATGTTTATATACATTAAATGTGTGATTCTATTTACAATTATATATTATAACTATATAATATACATTTATAAATATAATTATATGTTAATTAAATATTTGTAAATATATAATTATATTTAATTGTATGTTTGCCTATTCTGGCACATTTCATTCTTTTGTGCAATTTTCTGCTTCCATCTGGAATTACTGAATTTATCCTGAAGAAGTTCCTATACTCTCTCTTGTAATGTAGACCTATTGCCAAAAAAAACAAAAACAAAACAGATTTTTATTTTTGTTTATTAATATCTTCATTTACTTTTGAGAGCTATTTTGCTAGGTACCGAATTCTAGGTTGGTAATGTGCATGTGTTGTTGATGCTGCTGTTGTTATTGTCATTTTTTGTATTTTACATACATCCTTCCAGTCTCTACTGCCCTCAAATTTTCTGTAAAGAAAAGCCATCAATATTTCTATTGCCACTTGAAAGTTACTGTGTCTTTTAACTCTAGCTGCTTTTAAGGATTTCTTAGTGCATTTGATTTTCAGTATTCTTACTGTGATGTGACTAGATGTGATTTCCTGTCTGTTTATCTTATTTGATATTTACTAAGATTCTTGAATTTGTTGGGCATGATATTCATCATTTTTGGAACATTCCCTTTCATTAACTCTTCACATATGGTTTATGTCTCATTCTCTTCAACATATCCTTTTGAGATGCCAGTTACACACAGCTTAGACCTTTGAATTGGTACATATTATATGCATATTGACAAGGTACACCAGAAATGAAAATAAAATATTTAATGAACAAGAATACACTGGGGGGCTGACTGCAGTAGAGAAAATATTTAGAAAAATGTGTACAAAACATTCCAGAGATAACAGTTAAGATTACATTTATGAAACAGAACAGCAAAAGAACATCTAGGAGAAACATTGGACAAAGAGGAACAGGAAATATAAAAATAGGGAAACAAAGAACATTTTATATTTATGTAAGTATTTAAAAGTCTAGGTAGCCAGACATATGAGAATCTGAAAATAATAGTGCTGCTACATTATTAGGTAATTTTATTCGGTAATTTTAAGTTATAAAAGTTTAAAAAATCAGGAGATTTTAATAAGTGTTTATAAGAGAATAGAGTCAAAGCATCTCATCTAAGCAGACAATAAATGACCACATTCCAGATACAGTCAACATGGTATCCCATATTTAAACATTTCCCACTGGGTCAGAGAAAGTTCTTATGATTTTTTAGTGTAGCAAACAAATGTGGGAGCACAACAATGGGAAGAAAACAAATGCGGATTATGATAACTCAAGTTTCCTTTCAAAAAGTTTCTTCAGCACAGTGCTAATGAAGTTGAGGACAAAAGGTTTAGGTAATTAGAGAAATTGAACTTGAGAATATTTACCCTTTCACAGTGGTATATTGCACATTTTTAATATAATCTGATTTTTTAAAAGAAAAAGTTCTTAGTAGCTTAGAGACCATTTTTTACTTTTATATAGATCAAATTAAATAGTTTATACCAAACAATCAGGGAACAGCTTTAAGGAATACATGAAAATATAATGATTATCAAGACTTTGAACAAAAGTTGATATTTTAGGACAATTCATGCATCATTTCAAGATCAATTATCTAATTGTCATTACTTAATGCACTTTTCATGTAAGTTTGTTATTCTATTACTGACATCAAAGACATTAACCAAACTGTCTTAGTCATTTTGAGAAATTACTTTGTCCTAAATTTCATCTAGTTCATATAGTGTTATATGAGGCATATGGCATGCTGTAAACAGAGGAGAGTTCCTTACTCTGACTTATCCATAATTGTTCCTTGTCAACACTAACATCTGCACCATGCACTGATTGAACATATTTTTTTTCCAAAGAGAAGTGAAACAACAAATCCCACAAGATCAGCAATGTCTAATGAGAATATCACTATTCTTGCATTAAGATTTACCTCCAGGGGTGCCTGGGTTGCTCAGTCAGTTAAGGGTCCAGAGTCTTGATTTTGGCTTAGGACGTGATCTCAGAGTTCATGAGTTCAAGCCCTGTGTGAGGCTCTGGGCTGACAGTGTAGAGCCTGCTTGGAATTCTCTCCCTCTCTCACTGCCCTTCCTTTGTCTGCTCTCTCTCTTTCTCTCTCAAAATAAATAAACATTAAAAAAAATTACTTCCAATACAAATATCTTATATAATTTTTAAATATAATTTATTGACAAATTGGCTTCCATACAACCCCCAAATATCCTATATAATTGCAGTTCCTGGGGCGCCTGGGTGGCTCAGTCGGTTAAGCGTCCGACTTTGGCTCAGGTCATGATCTCACGGTCCGTGGGTTCGAGCCCCGCGTGGGGCTCTGTGCTGACAGCTCAGAGCCTGGAGCCTGTTTCAGATTCTGTGTCTCCCTCTTTCTCTGACCCTCCCCTGTTCATGCTCTCTCTCTGTCTCAAAAATAAATAAATGTTAAAAAAAATTAAAAAAAATAATTGCAGTTCCCCACAGTATGTTATAAATATCTTGTTATTGAAAAAACATACCATTTCCTTAATTGTATTTTAAATGAATTAATACTGCCTATAAAATGATATATTCTTTCACTAGGTTAGCATTCAAATTCATCACAACCTGTACTGTCTCCTCATACGGCCTACTTTTTGCCAACTGTATTTTAACCGGGACTGGAATTCTGTGTTGTAATTTAATATATGTGTACAGTTGCGCATGAGATTCATTTTCTCAAGGCTATTTTGTCAAACTTAAAATAAGGATAATACTGGTCTCTATTAGAATCGGGAGCCTTGTAAGAACATCCATCTTTATGTATTAAATATATATTAAATAAACCTTTTCATTGCTTGTAGAAATCTACATTTTTGTGGCTAAAATATCTTTTCTTGTACTAGTTTGTGTTCCCATAATAACTTTTACCTGTAGTACTTGTACCCATTTTTACAAATCAAATGACAGCAATAAACAAAAATGCTCCCCTTTTTTGTATTACCAGGAGGAAGCTCCTTTCACTCTTATATTACTCTATGCTGATGTCATAAATCAATACAGAGTTGCCAGTTTGCCTAGGTAAGTCCCAAATTGTGCCTGCTGTACCAGTGTAGTCATCAATAATATCACCTTCTACTCACACAAGTATCCAAATAAGATGAGTAGTGTTATGGACTCCTATTTTATATGACTCCAGAATACCTATATGCTCTGCTTTGGATAAGAGTTATGGTGCATTCATTTTGGCTTCTCTAGTTAAACTGAGGTCTGAGACTAGGTCTTCCCATTTAGTATATTATCCTCCTTCAGCGTCTGCACACTGCCTTGAACATAGGTGTGACAAATAGATATTTACTGAACTATATTTTAATTCTGCTATCATAACTGACATTATTTGGCATCACTCAAAATATTAAACAAACTTTTGTCATGACTTTCATACACATGAGGTTGGAATCTCCATATCAGAAAGCCCTCTGGGCTGGACAGATGATAATACCTGCCTGTGTTAGGGAATCTAATAGGTCTGTAAAAAGATAGGGTCACAAAAAGAAACATCTTCATTGTAAAATTGAAGAAAAAATAAATTCACTGTAAAAAAGATGTCTTAAAAAAGATCTTTCCTGCCCTGACTTTTGTATAAAGTAGAAGGATAAACAAACGGTATTTGATCTGTGGACAAGCCAACTCATAAAATATTATGGCTCAAACTAACTTGTCTTTTATTAGCTATTTAAAAATAAAATTCCTGGGGACGTTTTTATTTAAAGTTTTCTGATTTGCCAGTACACTTAGCCAACTGGAAGAAGCATTTTCAAATTCTCTCTATTCAAACCAGAACTTAATGTATATAGATTAATTTACCGAGCATTTGAGTTTATGTCAAAAATATATATTATGCAGGACGCCTGAATGGCTCAGTCAGTTGAACGTTCGACTTTGGCTCAGGTCATGATGTCATAGTTTGTGAGTTCAAGCCCCACGTCGGGCTCTGTGGTGACGACTCAGAGCCTGGAGCCTGCTTCGGATTCTGTGTCTCCCTCTCTCCCTGCCCCTCCCCTGCTCATACACTGTCTCTCTCTGTCTCTCAAAAATAAATAAATGTTAAAATATATTATGCATTAAAAATGCATATATTATGCATTAAAAAAGATGAGTAAAGGACAACAGGAAAACAAACAACACAAAAATTGTTTGCTTTTGGAAATTTTACAACAAATACAAAAGAGGTGAAATTTAGATAATTTATATCAAAATTAAAAGATTTTGAGATAGACTGAAAACAAGCATCACAAAAAAAGGCCAAGAGTATTTTAAAAATAAATAATTCTAGAAATAAAAAACATAATACAAGCTATAAAGCATAATAGACTCTTTAAAGGTACAGAAGATAAACCTGAAGAAAAACTATAAACTTGAAAAAAGATAACAAAGACATAAAGAAATACATTCTAGAAACGGAATAGAAAATCATGATATTATTCAGGTACAAGGAAGACAATGAGAAAAGGCTCATATACAGAATAACATTGTTCCAGTAAGAGATAAGAGAAATAATGCAGAAACATTATTTTCAAAAAGATATTAAGCTTTTTTACAATTGCCAAGAAATGTACAGCATAAAATACAAAACTTATACTGAAACTTAAAAACTTAAAAAACACCAAAATAGAGGATAAAACAGCAGCCAGAAAAAAATGATCACCTGAAAGTTAAAAATCAAATTAAAAGAGATCTTTTATTTCGTTTTATTTTTAAGTTTATTTATTTATTTTGAGAGAGAGGGAGGGGCAGAGACAGAGAGGAAGACAGCACAGAGCCTGACATGAAGCTCGAACTCACTAACCGTAAGGTCATGACTTGAGCCAAAACCAAGAGTCAGATGCTTAACCGACTGAACCACCCAGTGGCTCACCCCCAAAGTGATCTTTTCAATAACATTCATAGGAATCATGAAACACACACACACACACACACACACACACACACACACCTGAGAGGAAATACTGCCAGTTTAAAAGTCTAGATCCAAGGAAGTGAATTTAAAATTTTTTTAAATGTTTGTTTATTTTTGAGAGAGAGAGAGAGAGAGAGAGAGAGAAAGAGGCAGAGTGTGAGTGCGGGAGGGACAGAGAGAGGGAGACACAAAATCTGAAGCAGGCTGCAGGCTCTGAGCTGTCAGCATAGAGCCCTACGGGGGCTCACACTCACTAACTGCGAGATCATGCCCTGAGTCAAAGTTGGACGCTTAACCGAGCCACCCAGGCACCCCCAAAGAAGTGAGTTTTTAAAGACCAAGGGCAAAATTAATATATTTTCTGTTTAACAAAATATGAGATCATTTATCAATAATATACTTTAATAAAGAGAAAAATATTTCAGATGAGTGATGAAATGTAATAAATTTGATAAGAAGGTTAAAACCAGACACACATTGGCTATTTAAATAATTAATAATAATAATATGTTGGTTTAAAAATCAAATTTAAAAATTAGACAGAAATAATTTTGAGTGGCAGGTGATCAGGTTTAAAACATCTACAGACTTTGCATTATTTAGCACAGTGTAAGAATATTGATAACACTTCTACTGGCAAAATGTTATTTTTAATTATATACCATTAGAATATCAGACATATAGCATACACATTTTTAGAGTAGTACAGGGAATTAATTGAATGAGAAGTATAAAAAATAAAGGAAGTAATTCACTAGATGAGTTGGTAGGTGAACTAAAACGGGAAGAGAACATTTCATGTAAAGAGAACAGTTTATGTAACAGTCATATGGTGAAAGAAAGGTTATCTTTTATGAATAACCAAAAACTGCATATCAATCTTTTGGAAAAGCCTGTGCAATTGTTAATTTTATGTGTCAATTTAACTAGGCTAAGGAATGAACAGAAAGCTGGTAAATTATTGTTTCTGGGTGGGTCTGTGATAGTGTCCCCAATATAGATTAGCATTTCAATTAGTAAACTAAGCTTAGATCACCCTCCCAATGCAAGTGGACATCATCTAATCCAGCTGAAGTCCTGAATACAACAAAAACATTGAAGAAGGGTGAATTCACTCCCTCTGCTTGAGCAAAGATAGCCATCATTTGCTTTTGGACAGTGGGGCTCCTGGTTCTCCTGATTTTGGAGATGAACTGGGACTTATACCATAGGCCTTCAATTCTCAGGCCTTTGGACTCAGATTGAAAAACACCACTGGCTTCCCTGATTCTCTACAATGGGTAGATCATGGGACTTCTGGTTCTCCATAATCCTATAACCCAATTTTGATGATAAATCTCATATATCTGTCTCTATATATATCTCCTTCTAGTTTTGTTTCTCTAGAGAATCCTGACTAAAACAAACAGTTCAGCTTAATTCAGAATACCCCCTGTGGAAAACAGGTAGAAAAGCTGGACAAAATGCACACTCACACTCATGTGCTAGCACTTGTATGCACGCACATGCACACGCACTTACACACACACACACACACACACACACACACACAATCTATTTCAAGGCGTTTGAGAAACACAAGGCAACCAGAACACACGAGGCCAAGATTCTGGTGAAAAGGGAGATGCACTGACATGAACATTGCCAGTTTTGGATTCTATCCATTGAAATATTTGTTAATTCTTAACCATTCCAGATCCAAAAGGATAAAAAGGGAAATAGAAATCTGAAGCTAGCAGGCTGGGAACCTGAGTGGAATTTGGGGGTGGGGAGGCTACATGACATAATTGTGGGCATAAAACTTGGAGTTCGGAATTATTAAAGCAGCTAGGATTTGAGTTTTGGCAATAAGAAAAGAACACAGAGGTGAACCCAGTGGTCTGCATCAGTGTTTAATAAACAGGGCCAAGGGACTAAAAACTTAGCAGAAAAGGCTAGCTAAGAGGAGTCAATAATTAGAGTTCAAGGTTTGCCAGGTAATAGAAATATTGGTAAACACCACATCCCAGACTTCCTTTTAAAGTGGAACAAGCTATAATCCAATCTTCACAAAGACTGAAATCCAGCTTCAAAGTAGACCCAGATTCATAAATTGATATGCATGTACACTTTAATGTCATGCTGGAGAGCAAAATTAAATCTTTGGAGGAAGGTAACATTGGAAAGACCTTAAATTATCTCTACAACTTTCCATGCAAAGCATCTAGCTTTTAATAAAGAAATTTAAAAAATAATAATGAATTATGAATAAAATAGATGTTAAAATGAAGAATGGAGAATTTTGTCAAACATCAAACATTTGGGATAAGAAAAAGGGGATACAAACAGTGGATTGCTACCCTCTACCAACAAAAAAGAAAAAAAAAAGGAAAAATGAGAAAAGTAAAATAAAGACCCATAGCTAGTATCATCCTCAATGGGGAAAAACTGAGAGTTTTCCCCCTAATGTCAGGAACACAACAGGGATGTCCATTCTCACTACTGTTGTTCAACATAGTGTTGGAAGTCCTTGCCTCAGCAATCAGAAAACAAAAAGAAACAAAAGACATTCAAATTGGCAAGGAAGAAGTAAACCTTTCACTCTTTGCAGATGACATGATACTCTACAAGGAAAACCCAAAACACTCCACCAAAAAAAACCCTGCTAGAAGTGATACATGAATTCAGCAAAGCCTCAAGATATAAAATCAATGTACAGAAATCTGTGGCATTTCTATACACCAATAATGAAGCAGCAGAAAGAGAAATCAAGGGACTGATCCTATTTACAATTGCACCAAAACCCATAAAATACCTAGGAATAAACTTAACCAAAGAGGTAATACACTGAAAACTATACAAAACTTATGAAAGAAATTGAAGAAGACAAAGAAATGGAAAAACATGCCATGCTCATGGATTGGAAGAATAAGTATTGTTAATATGTCTATAGTACCCAAAGCAATCTACATATTCAATGCAATCCCTATCAAAATGACACCAACATCTTTCACAGAGCTAGAACAAACAATTCTAACATTTGTATGGAACCAGAAAAGACCCTAGATAGCCAAAGTAATGGAAAACAAACAAAAAGGCAAACAAATAAATAAACCAAAGCTGGAGGCATCACAATTCTGGACTTTAAGCTATATTTCAATTTACTATTTTAGTTTCATAGTGAGGACTGTTTTAGTCATTGAAATGGAAACCACTTGTATTCAATTGCAAGGTATGTATATGACAGAATAAAAACAGTGAAAACAGGCAAATGTTTTGAAAACGTTTGTTCCAAAGGAAGACTTACTTAGACTGGTAACAGGAGGGAGTGGGATTCAGAAAGTTTTGTTGTCATTGCTGTTGCTGCTGTTGTTGCTATTGATTTCTGGATGACGAAATTTGAGAACAGGTTTATAAAAATGAGAAAGAAGAATCCAAATTTGAGAATCTGATTGCATATTGAAGAGAAAGAATAGATAATAAGCAATAGGAGAGAAGATAGCCGAAAAGAGATCCAAAGCACAGATTGAGGCATTCTCCTTTCAAAGAGAAAGAGGTACTTGTCTGCTGTAGCAGGTGGTTGGATTCCAAATCAATGGGTTTCACAACTGGAAAAAAAAAAAGATGCTGCTATCCAAATATGTGATTTGGGGAATGAGTTTTAAATATATCATTTTGAATATAAAATTTATTTCTAAAGTTTGTATTCTAGAAAAACCTTGAGAAGAAAGTATACATATTCAGAAATGTTTAAAAAACATTAAGTGAATAAATTATTTAAAAAGCATTGTTGCCATATTTAGTTAGTACAAGTTATATTATATATATTATATATATATATATGTCATATTATATACTCTTCCATTTAAAGGTATTATTGATATTAGCATTTACATACAACTTAGTCATTTCAGACTTTAGGGGTGAAATTCTTGGTAATAAAACAGTTACAATCTCCAGGTTTATAGTTCTTATTGGAAAAACATGATGTAAATATTTGTTCTTCATGATTGTAATAGGATAAACCATATCCTTTAACTAAAGAGTGTTAAGATTGCATTTTATGGTAATAAGTATTAATTTACATAAAAATAAATGTAATTACACAAGTAGTTTTGTTTGTATCTCCATAACTCAACTTGTTTCTGATATTCCTTCAGCTTCATGATTTGAATATAACAAAACATATTCTAATTGCCTGAATTCTATGTTGGGAAGGCATGACACCACACAAGGAGTTATGTAATTCTTGCCTCTGCACTGATCAAGTTGTCAAAACAATGTAAGCACTACATTCTGACTTTAAAGTGCATCCCTTTGTCTTTGTTAAATTCAGATATTTTAATTTTTCAACAGTCAGGATGCATCTTGAAGTTAATATCATCAGAAACTTTACAGCTACAAGTTAGAACAAGAATGGTGATTTTAGCCCAACTTGTCTTAATGAATGGTAAGTTTTTGAAGTCTAAAACAGACAAGTGAGATCTATTTATTTTTCCAAATAATCACCAAAATCTTGAAGAAATATGTAATAAAATACGGAAATATAAGGGAAGAGGAAGGACTACACAAGTTTAACCAAATTTAAAAGCAATACACATGGAATCAATGCTCTATTAATATGCATTACAATTTCATTGCCTATTTCAAAGCTTTACTAAATTCAAGATTTCAAACAGGCTTTAGAAGGCAACATGTTATTATGATTGTATGGTATAAAACTGCTTATGAACTATTGCAATAACAAAGAGTCACTTTCTTAATGAAGAAAGTTTAGTATTATTTTTTATTGTAATGCTGAAAAAATAAGCAAGCATGAAACCCACAGATAACACAATGACACTAAATCCATATCTTTCAATAACTCTGAATGTAAATGGACTAAATGCTCCCATCAAACAACAGAGGGTATCAGAATGGATAAAATACAACATCCATCTATATACTGTATATGAGACTCATTTTAGACCTGAGGACACCTTCAGATTGAAAGTGAGGGGGTGGAGAACCATCTATCATGCTACTGGAAGTCAAAAGAAAGCTGGAGCAGCCATACTTACATCAGACAAAGAGGATTTTAAACTAAAGGCTGTAACAAGAGATGAAGAAGGGCATTATATCATAATTACAGGGTCTATCCATCAAGAAGGGCTGACAATTGTAAGTGTTTTTGTCTCCAACTTGAAAGAACCCAAATATATAAATCAATTAATCACAAACATAAGCAATTTTATTGATAATAATACTGTAATTGTAGGTGACTTTAATACTCCACTTACAACAATGGACAGATCATCTAGACAGGAAATCAATAAAGAAACAATGGCCTTGAATGAAACACTGGACCAGATGGACTTGACAGATATATTCAGAACTTTTCATCCAAAGCTGCAGAATACATTTTTCTCAAGTGCACATGGAACGTTCTCCAAGATAGCTCACATACTGAGTTACAAAATATCCCTCAATAAATATAAAAGAATTGAGATCATACCATGCATATTTTCAGATCACAATGCTATGAAACTTGAAATCAACCACAAGAAAAAATTTGGAAAGCCTCCAAGTGCATGGAGGTTAAAGAACATTCTACTAAAGAATGAATGGGTCAACCAGGCAATTAAAGAAGAAATTAAAAAAATATATATATATATACACATATGTGTGTGTGTGTGTGTATATATATATATATATATATATATATATATATATATATTGGGATGCAGTCCTAAGAGGAAAATACATTGTAATCCAGGCCTATGTCAAGAAACAAGAAAAATTCCAAACACAAAACCTAACCTCACACCTAAAGAAACTAGAGACAGAGCAGCAAAGAAACGCCAAAGCCAGTAGAAGAAGAGAAATAATAAAGATTAGAGCAGAAATAAACAATATAGGGGTGCCTGAGTGGCTCAGTCAGTTAAGTGTCCAAATCTTGGTTTCGGCTCAGGTCATGATCTCATGGCTTTGTGAGTTCGAGCCCTGTGTCGGGATCTATGTTGGCAGTGTGGAGCTGCTTGGGCTTCTCTCTCTCCCTCTCTCTGCCTTTCCCTCACTTGCACTGTCTCTGTCTTTCTCAAAAATGAATAAAAAATTTTTTTTTTAAATAAACAATGTAGAAAGAATCTCCCCCCAAAAAAGTAGTAGAATAGATCAATGAATCTCAGAGCTGGTTTTTTGAAAAAATAAACAAAATTGATAACCCCGTAGCCAGACTTCTCAAAAAGAAAAGAGAGAGAAACCAAATAGATAAAATCACAAATGAAAAAGGAGAGATCACAACCAACACCACAGAAATGCAAACAATTATCAGAGAATACTATGAAAAATTATATGCCAACATACTGGATAACCTGGAAGAAACGGACAAATTCCTAGACACCCACACACTAACAAAACTCAAATGGGAAGAAATAGAAAAGTTGAACAGACCCATAACCAGCAGAGAAATTGAATCAGTTATCAAAAATCTCCCAACAAATAAGAGTCCAGGGACAGAAGGCTTCCCAGGGGAATTCTACTAGACATTTAAAGAAGAGTTAATACCTATCCTTCTCAAGCTGTTTGAAAAATAGAAACCGAAGGAAAGCTTCTGGACTCATTCTCTGCTGATTCTATGAATCAGCATTCTCTTGATTCCCAACCCAGACTGAGACCCCACTAGAATGGAGAATTACAAGACAATATCCCTGATGAACATGGATGCAAAAATTCTCAATAAGATACTAGCAAGTCAAATTCAACAATATATTAAAAGAATTATTTACCGTGATCAAGTGGGATTCATTCCTGGGCTCCAGGGCTGGTTCAATATTCACATATCAATCAATGTGATACATCATATTAATAGAAGAAAGGATAAGAACCATATAATCCTGTCAATAGATGCAGAAAAAGCATTTGACAAGATACAATATTGTTTCTTAATAAAAACCCTCAAGAAAGTCGGGATAGAAGGAACATATCTTAGTATCATAAAAGCTATATATGAAAAGCCCACAGCTAATATCATACTCAATGGGGGAAAACTAAGAGCTTTACCCCTGAGAACAGGAATACAACAGGGATGTCCACTGTCGCCACTGTTGTTTAACATAGGGTTGGAAGTCCTAGCATCAGCAATCAGACAACAGAATGAAATAAAAGGCATCCAAGTTGGCAAAGAAGAAGTCAAACTTTCACTTTTCGCAGATGACATGAAAGTCTACATGGAAACCCAAAAGATTCCGCCAGAAAGCTGCTAGAAGTGATACATGAATTCAGCAAAGTTGCAGAATACGAAATCAATGTAGAGAAATTGTTTGCATTCCCATACACCAATAATGAAGCAACAGAAAGAGAAATCAAGAGATCGACCCCATTTACAATTGCACCAAGAACCATAAATACCTAGGCATAAACCTAACCAAAGATGTAGAAGATCCGATGCTGAAAACAATAGAAAACTTATGAAAGAAATTGAAAAAGACACAAAGAAATGGAAAAAACACTCCATGCTCGTGGATTGGAAGAACAAATATTGTTAAAATGTCAATACTACCCAAGCAATATACACATTCAATGCAATCCCAATCAAAATTGCAACCACATTCTCCTCAAAGTTAGAACAAACAATCCTATAATTTGTATGCAACGACAATGACCCCCGTATAGCCAAAGTAATGTTGAAAAGAAGACCAAAGTGGGAGGCATCCCAATCCCAGACTTTAGTCTTTACTACAAAGCTGTAATCATCAAGACAGTATGGTATTGGCACAAAAGCAGACACATAGACCAATGGTATAGAATAGAGAACCCAGAATCGGACCCACAAATGTATGGCCAACTAATCTTTGAAAAGCAGGAAAAAGTATCCAATGGAAAAAAGTCTCTTTAGCAAATGGTGCTGGACAGCAACATGCAGAATGAAACTGAATCACTTTCTTATACCATACACAAAAAATAAACTCAAAATGGATGAAAGACCTAAATGTAGGACAGAAAGCCATCAAAACCTAGAGGAGAAAACAGGCAACAATTTCTTTGACCTCAGCCGCAGCAATTTCTTGCTCGACAAGTCTCCAAAGGCAAGGGAAATAAAAGCAAAAATGAACTATTGGGACCTCATCAAGATAAAAAGCTTCTGCACAATGAAGGAAACAATCAACAAAACTAAAAGGCAACCAATGTAATGGGAGAAGATATTTGCAAATGACATATTTGATAGAGGGTTAGTATCCAAAATCTATAAAGAACTTACCAAACTCAATACCCAAAAAACAAATAGTCCAGTGAAGAAATGGGCAGAAGACACGAATAGACAATTTTCCAAGGAAGACATCCAGATGGCCAACAGACATATGAAAAGATGCTCATCACCACTCATCATTAAGGAAATACAAATCAAAACCACATTGAGATACTACCCCACACTGGTCAGAGTGACTAAAATTAACAACTCAGGAAACAACAGATATTGGCGAGGATGTGGAGAAACAGGAACCCTCTTGCACTGTTGGTGGGAATGCAAACTACTGCAGCCACTCTGGAAAATAGTGTGGAGGTTCTTCAAAACATTAAAAATAAAACTATCCTATGACCCAGCAATAGCACTACAAAGAATTTATCCAAAGGATACAGGAATGCTGATCCATAGAGGCACTTGTATCCCAATGCTTATAGCAGTGCTTTCAACCATAGCCAAATGTCCGTCAATTGACGAATGGATAGAGAAGATGTGGTTTATATATACAATGCAATACTACTTGGCAATGAAAAAGAATGAAATTCTGCCATTTGCAACAAAGTGGATGGAACTGGAGGGTATTACACTAAGTGAAATAAGTCAATCAGAGAAAGATATCATATGTTTTCACTCATATGTGGAATTTAAGAAACTTAACAGAAGACCATGGGGGAAGAGAAGGGGAAAAAATAGTTTCAAACTGAGAGGGAAGCAAACCATAAGAGACTCTTAAATACAGAGAACAAATTGAGAGTTGATGAGGTGGGGGTGGTGGTGAAATGGGTGATGGGAATTGAGGAGGGCCCTTGTCAGGATGAGTACTGGGTGTTGTATGTAAGCGATGACCCACGGGAATCTACACTGAAACCAAGAGCACACTGTATACACTGCATGTCACCTATCTTGACAATAAATTATATTAAAAAATAATAGATAAAAGGGTAAATATAAAAGCTTAGGACAATATCTTATGAATACTCAAAGAATAGTTTTCTACATGAAAAAGCAAGCAGCCACCTGAGGCAGCCACCTGAATCAAAGTACACATGGGCTTTAATAAGAAAATTTACTACTCACTTCCAAAGAAATGCCTGTTGTTTTCCTTTTGATTTTATGTACCAAATGTACAACCTGAGGTTTTTGAGTTTAAAACTACACACATATGCATGCAATCACACACAGCTATACAAATTGTTTTAGAAGGCCAAGATCATGCAAACTATTCTTTGAGTATTCATAGGTTGTTGCTCATAATTTTTTTTAAAAAGCACCTTTGGAAATTTTTCTATTCATAATGACCCCTCTAATACCGTTTTTACCACTAATATTTGTTTTTCCTATAGTGGAAGAATGGCAAGTAACCAAACTCAGAAATGTTACGAGGGGTGACTGTTGGTCTTAGGCATTAAATAGAACTTTGTTTAGTAAATAAACTGTCTCCAGGTGGAAAGATCCCATGCAGAACCCAGAGAAACCTTTGTGCGAGAGAAACCGCCAAATAGACTATCATGATCCATTCTTTCTTTGTTCTCATGCTTGGTCTTCCAGCTTCACTCCATCTCCTGGCCTCCCTTGCATGTGGCCATGTGACTAAGTTTAGGTTAATGGGGTGTGAGTAGAAATGATGGGTGCAACTTGTCATCTCCTTCCAGATGCTTCACCTGGGTTTGAACACACTCTCTGCTGGCTGGCAATGGTGATGCCATGAGCAACTTTGGAAGCACCTGTTACAACCATATTTCCCAGGTGTGATAGAATGATTATTTGTGTCCCCCTCCCCAGCTTCTTATGTTGAAGCCCAATCCCCAATATAATAGTATTTGAAGGCGGAGATTTGGGGAGGCAAATAGGTCATGAAGGTGGAGCCCTCATGAATGGGATTAATGTCGTCATAAAAGAGATGCCAGAAAGCACGTTCACCCCCTTCTGCCTTATGAGGACATGGGGAGAAGATAGCCAACTGTGAACTAGGAAGCCAGCCCTCACCAGACAGAAAATCTGTCAGTGCTCTGATCTTGGACTTCCCAGACTCCAGAACTGTGAGAAATAAATGTGTTTATAAGCAAAAAAAAAAAAAAAACAAAAACAAAAACAAAAACAAAAACAAAAAAACAAACAAAAAAACCCCACAGTTGTAAATAAATGCTATCACCAATTAACTGTAACCTCTCTAAAACTCCTATTAAATAAATTAAATTTAGCAGATAAGATCTAGGATGATATTTAGTATTTGATTTGCTCCTTTTGAAATATGAAATACTAGCCTCCAAGGAATTAATAGGCTAACTAAGAAAATTAAATTTTTTATAAGATTTGTTTATTTGTAAATTTAACATATTATACATGTATACAATTACTATTTAATGCTTATCTATGTTGCAGGAAAAAAAAACAGAGAATACAAACTAGACCAAGGAAAATTTTTTCTGTTTTCCTATTTTCAAAGAAATCTCAAAAAAGATTATGGTTTATCTACAAACTCACACACGAATTTCTTATTGACAGTAACCAAATGGTGGAAAGACAATGAAAAGAACGTATGTTAGAAAAACATTTCAAGTGTTGAGACAATATAGCTAAGCTCTACTCAACATACATCATTTTTATCAAAATTACATGAAAACTAAAATTCCAGTCTCTTTAAATGAGTTGTTTGTTTAAAAAAGTTTTTTTAATGTGTATTTATTTTGTAGAAAGAGAGAGAGACAGAGCACACGCAGGGGAGGGGCAGAGAGAGAGGGAGGCACAAAATCTGAAGCAGGCTCCAGGCTCCCAGTCGTTAACACAGGGCCTGATGTGGGGCTCAAACTCCTAAACCATGAGATCATGATCTGAGCTGAAATCAGACACTTAACTGACTGAGCCACCCAGGCACCCTAAGTTTATTTTTAAGGTATTGATATGATGGGAAAATTTTCTAAATTGAAAAAGAGTTGATAGAATTTCAATTGGCACCAAACATATTATTAGTGTACATTGTCAATTTTGCTTTTTACTTCTGTGATATTGGCTTCAAAAAATAAAAGTCTATAAACAAAGTAAATCTTTCATTGGTTTGCTTAACTTCTTCAGCATGGTTTTGCATGTGTATAACAGGAAATTCTACAATTCTAAATATAAACTCATCTTTTTTGAGAGGAAAAATGTACTTGGTATTTAAAATAATTTAGTCTGTTATGCTCACATATTTAAGTATTTATTTTAAATGTCACTATGAAATGTTAATTTTGATATTTTCCTTATATTTAATCTCTTGGTATATATATATATATATATATATATATATTTGTACTAGAAGATGAACAGTTCACAAATAAGATCAACACACTTCAATTTAAAACTTATCATCAGGGGCACCTGGGCGTCTGACTTCAGCTCAGGTCATGATCTTGCAGTTTGAGGGTTTGAGCCCCACATCAGGCTCTATGCTGATAGCTCGGAGCCTGGAGCCTGCTTCGGATTCTGTGTCTCCCCCTCGCTGTCCCTCCCATGCTCATGCTCTGTCTCTCTGTCTCTCAGTAATAGATAAATGTTAATTTTTTTTAAAGAAACTTATCATCAGTAGTAACTACCAAGTTGGGATTCTTTACAACCCAAAATGAAGATACTCGGTATTACATTGTAATCTGAGGACTGTGCTTGTAATGATGTTCCTGTACTTCAAACTTCTAAAAATTTTATTTGCAAAACATTATGACCTGTGTTTTGCAGCAAATGAAAATAAAATAAAGAAGGATTCAGTGTTTTATACCAAGCCTCACATCCAGTGGCAAATATGTAGTTGAAACTCAAAGGAAACATTTACTCAAATTTCATAGCAGAACTTTTTGTTATATAACCATATCATGGGCACAGTATTATGAACTTTAATTTCCCTTTTCTCAGTGAAGGTTTCTTGGTCCACATCTTGGATTCTAAAATCAGAGAAGCTAATTCAGATGTGTGATGAGGTAAGAGTTGCAGAATACTGGGTATCTCTTCTTCATTAAGTTAATATTTTAACAAGAACATTTTCAAGGTAATTTTCTCACTTGGGTTTCTTTATCCAACAGGAGGACTCTCATGGATGGGGTTTGGGGACAGACAGAAAGAATGACAACATTTCCACAGAATAGTAAGAGACCTAACTTTCATAAGGTCTAATTGACGATGTTCCATTAAAATGTTCCCAGTGGCTGTATATTTTGTTTGTATCCATATAAATCTTGCTCTGACTAAACACTATGACTATGTAGGCATTAATCTGATTTTAAATGCTTTTTGTAAAGTGCTAGAATTATTAGTTAAAAGTTAAAGTTAATTCAGTAGTGGGTCACCTGTGTGGCTCAGTCTGTTAAACATCTGACTCTTGGTTTCATCACAGGTCATGATCTCCTTGTTTCTGGGTTCAAGCCCCACATGGGACTCTGCGCTGACAGTGTGGAGCCTACTTGGGATTCTGTCTCCTCTTTCTGCCCCTCCTCTGCTCTCTCTCTCTCTCAAAAATAAATAAATAAATAAACTTTAAAAAATGTTAACTCAGTAGTGGGGGGAAACTAGCTCAGTAGATTCTGGTTTCCTCCCACTAGCTATAATATGTGATATATATCTGCATATATAAGTATATATCTATCTCTCTATATATAGATTGTATGCATATAAGTATATATACAGACTGTATGTATATAAATATCTATATATGGATATATAGATTGTATGTATATAAGTATATATATAGACTGTATGCATGTAAGTGTGTATATATATATATGGACTGTATTCATGTAAGTATATATATATATATATATATACACACACACACACATATATATATACAGACTGTATAGGTATGTATATATCTATGTATATATAGATATATAGCCTGTATGCATATAAGTGTATACATATATATATATATATAGTGTGTATAGATATATAGACTGTATGTACATAAGACTATATATATACATATATATACACATACACACATAAACACAAAGAATATACATACATATATACATATGAAATACATATATCACATATATACACATATGTGTGCATATATATTATATATGCATACATGTATTACACTACACTATATATACTATGTATTATAAAACATGAGTACTATTAATATTTTAATATTATATGTGAGGAAATTCAGGGTTCAAAAAGTCATTATCTTTATCAAAGTATATATGTGTGTATATATATATTTATACATACATATAAATTGAGTTTGACTCCAAATGACTCTGAATTCATATTCACTGGAGTCTACCAATTAAATTCTATATTTTCACTTTAGTTACTTACCTGTAAAACATCTCGGTCTCATTATGAAGACTTCTGGAATACTCTAATTTCCTCAGCAATAAAATTATAATTCCCAAATGGGTTGCATCACAAATGACTCATTGCTTTATATTGAGGTATCTCTATCCTCCTGAAAAATGCATTGGATCCAGCACCAGACTGCCAGGAACTGAGCCCTGCTCTGGCAGCTTGCAGCTGTACAATTTAGGGCAAAAGAATTAATATCTCTGTGGCTCAGTATCCTCATCATAAAAATGAAAATTGTACAGCATACTAACTCCATAAAGTTGTTGCTTAGGATTAAATTATATAAAGCACTTGGAATAATGCCATAGTTATTAATATTATTGCTTCTATGTCAGAGTAAATTTTCATGCTTTTTTCTTCTCTATCTTCAGAAAGTATGTTTTAGAAGACCTTGGTCCCTGTGGTTGATATTCATTTAGCTTGTCACTGTGTATTGTCAAAGAAGCAATTGAGTTAAATTTTGACTGAGCTTATCCTATTTAGTTTAATGTATTTCAATGATACTTGGCCCATGTGTATAAATAAAAGAAATGTAAAACTAACACTGAGTACCTTAACAATTCATAGGATCCTGAATTGATGAGATTAATAAAGACATTTGAGAAAAAATCTTACAAGATAGTTACCATTTGGAAAAATATTTTTATTTAAATAACAATAGCTTAGATACCTATTTTTGAGAATTATTATGCTATTTCCTAACCAAGAGAAGGTTATTCTGGTAGTTAATGCTAATCTTAGCATAGCTTTTAAACATATATTTCATGATGACTCTTTATACTATGATTATAGCTATAATAATTAATAGCTTATTTTATTGTTTATTTCTAGGATCACAATGAGCTTTGTCAACATAAAAGTGGGGATGTAACTGATATTTAATAGCTCAAAGCTTTACGCTAAGCATATAATAAATAAAAACTTTCATCTGTCCTTTATATTTCCCCTGCTGGAGAACAAACTACAGTTTGTATCCATCAAATAAGAATGAAATTCAACACCTTACCTTTCAATAATATTTATTCATGTATTCCACTCTCCCCTCAATAATACAGACTCCAGAGATTTAGGTATGTGCCATATTTTCTTAAGTTGACATATGTCCAAGGTGTCTATTAGGATATTAAGACACCAAATAGATTCAATAAAGTATAGATAGTGCATCCATATTTTGTTCCGTCTTTGTTTTGCCAATTTCAGAGAAAGAGAAAGAGGGAAGACTAACGAAAACACGTCTACTAAACAAATACGGCTTTGTTCCAGCACAGCGCCAAGTATAACTTTACCTACAAAATGATTTTAAAATGCACTTGACAAGAGGGTTTATTATGTCATTAATGTGCTTCCAGGCCTGTTTTATTTTTGCTGTTGGCAATTGCCATAGCAACTTTAGAAGTTCAGAACTTCCTGGTGCTTCCTTTCTGTACAGAGGTAAATATAATCTGTCTTCAAAATCTGTACATGAGTCAAGAGTAAATTTAATGATATATGACAGGGCCAGAGTAGAACAGCACTTGCAATGAGGGATTAATTATAGGTAAAGTGAAGAAATATCAAATGGAAGTGTGAAGAAGCTCCCTTTCCTCCTCTTCCTCCTCCTCCTCCTCCTCCTCCTCCTCCTCCTTCTTCTTCTCTCCTTCTTCTTCTTCTTCTTCTTCTTCTTCTTCTTCTTCTTCTTCTTCTTCTTTTAATTAAGGAATGAAAATATCTGAAAATCTAAGTAGGAATGATGCTGAGTCTAGAGAAAGAAAAGATTGAGTTTGAAGTGATCAATAAATTGAGATGGTAAAAATAATTGTTCAAGTTTCTGTATCACTTAACTCTGTTCATCAGGATGGACAATATAGATGAAATTATAATTTGGGGAGAATCATTTCTACCTTGTTCACTTTTTTTTTGCAGAGTTCTTTCTTGTATGTACTGAGTAATGAATGGCAAAGTGAAGAAAGGATGAAATGAATACATAAGGGAATGAAAGAACGACCAAAACAGCAATATTCACCTTATCTGGTTCCTCTGCTGGCACTAGTAAACTAGTCATAATGTTCTAACGCATGGTTTCCTAAGGAAAAATTCTATAAAAGCCTCGATCGCCAGGTGGTGTAAAATAAATTTTGAAATGATTCAAGGTTTTTCTGAAACTTTTCCAGAAACCTTTTGCAGGTGTTTTTAATAGAGAAAATGTGCCCATCTGTGAATGTTTACACACAAAAACTCTATCAACACATCCATAGATTCAAAACAGCCTGACATTCAGCAAGCTCCTATTATGTGCATAAGCATATGTGATTAATTTTATTTACAGTAGTTTATTACTGTGTGTATTTATTCATGAATGAAACAATGGGGAAGATATGGACGCAGCTGTCTGTGATTTAGCATTCAAGTTATTTGGACCAAGCGACTAAGCTATTATGTACTTCTTGAAAAAGGATTTTGAGAAAGTTATCGACCACCTAAAGCTCTCAATGCTGTTGCTGATTGCCTTTTGTACGGAGTTTTTCATTCATGAGAAGCCTTCCTACGTGCTGTGCTACGTGCAGCCATTTCTTTACTAAAGTACTGTAGAAACGAATCTGTAGTTCATATTTAATGTATAAAGGAGGAGGAAGTACACAGTAAACCTTCATAAGATAGTGCATTTGCATGGTACTCACCTGTAACTTCATGTTGCAAAACCAGTGAAGCAGATTTTAATGCATCCCAGCACTGAGCCTATCAATTAAAATACTGTCTGGGATGGGAGCAGGGCATCAGTCTTTATTTATTTTCATGTCTCCACAAATAATTCCTACATGAGGTCGGAGTTGACAAGTACTCCTATATATAAAAAAAGTATAAGCTAGTTTGAAAGACATAGAATGCACATTAAATACAAACATATGAATGTTAAGAAAAGTAAATGAGAATAATTCAAATTTGGTATAAAACTTAGGAAAGAACAACAATACTAAAGGAAGGTAACAAATTTGACACACTTTAATTAAAATGTAGGTTATAACAAGAAGAAAATTTTTCCCTAATGAGTATGAAATGAACACGTTTGAAATCCACAGCAGTTCAATACCAATGGAAGAGTTATTTTCCATTATTTCAATTTAATGGAAGACAGAAAGAATGAAAAAACAAAACCAAAAACAAAACCTGTATGGTATTTATAAGTTATATTGCAAATCTAGTTGATAATGATGAGGAAAATTACACTCAGTACTTCCGACAACTCTTTTAAGGCTCTTGACCTACCTATAAATCTAAAGCTCCACTTAAAATACCCTTATCTTCTAGCCAAGCCTATCCCTTCTCCATGAACTGTTTAATGGATTGTGTTCAGCAGTGTAATTCCCTCGACTTCCACATGGTGGCACGGATTTCCTCCTTTTCTACTTAACTCCCTGTGGTAATATAATAGCAAGACTCCCCCAATTAATGGAAATATTCTCAAATTTTGTTATCTCTGACTGTGTTCTTTAGAAATCACACCTGTTCTTCACAAGCATACAGACTTTTGTTACTCAAAGTGTAGTCGAGGGACTAAGAAGCACTGGCATCACTTAGAAACTTGGAACTTCAGTATCATGAGTCAAACCCATGATTTACTGAATGAGAATCATTAAATAAGGTTTAAGACCATTTGTATGCAAATTCAAATTAGTAGGCATTTATATAGAACATCTGTGTTGAGTCTTGCTGTAAAACCAAATTCACTTTTATATTAAACCATTAAATATTAAATCATTAAACAATTAGACTCTATGATGGACTACTCTTCTCAAAAGGTACCCCATTCTGCTATTCATTCATGTTTCAGACACCACTGTTCCTACTTGATTGCTCTCCAAACCTGAAGTTTTGTGTTAAAATCTCAGAGATCTTAGTGCCAATCTCTTGCATCTGCCTGTCATCATAAGTGCCTACCACAGTAGAGAGAGTAGAAAGAAAGACCTAATCACAAGGATTCACCTAATCACCTAACACACATTACAAGATTGCCCTTACAGGCCTTATTTAAATGTTATAAAAAGTAAATACCCACAAGTCTAAAAGAAAAGGTGACTAAAAAAAAATAAATAAAATAAAAATAAATAAATAAATAAATAAATAAATAACTCTAAGCCCACCATGCTTCAATTTCCTGTTTTAATCTATTACTTACCACTCCTCCACCATCATTTTTGGTATTTTATTCTCATTATGCTTTGTGCTTCTTTTACCTAACATTCTTCCCAAATCATGGACTTCCCTCTTTTGACTTTATGCCACATAGTTGTAAAACTCTTCTTTACTGTCAATTCCTTTCTGTTCTTTTCAAGTACACACTGTACTTGTACTTTCTATCCACTGCAACATTCTCAAGATGAGGAGGGTTAGTTCCCAGTATTTCACATACATCAGGGTCAGGAGATGGTTTCCTCTTTCTCCTCACTGAAAATAACAGATCACTATTACTCTGCCTTCTTGAAATAAACACTACTTGCTTAAGAGAGATGCAATTTTGTTTGCATCACTAGGTTTCCTTACTATTAGCTGCCTTCAGTGAAATGTTTGGAACTTTACCTAATCTTTCTCTCCAATCTTATGGCCTACTGTCATTTCAAATAACTTAAATAACAGCATAGACAATCTATCCAACATCAAAGCCACTTAATTTTTTGTATTGCTGAATGCCAAGAACCTTCTCCAGCAGAGCTCCCTACAAACTCCCTTGTTAGGTATGAATTTGGATACCCACTTTTGAACTTGGTACCTTCACTCTCAATGTTTTATCTTTTTAAGTTTCTTACCCACTAGCAAAACAACTACTCTTTGACTTCAACAATACCTTAATACAACTCATACAACTAACTTGGGTATGTTCACCACTTTTTCCTCTTCTCACTCTCCTTTTCTAGCCAAATTGCAAGTGCCAACTTTTAAACACTCTCTGTCACTGACATCTGGTTTGTCTGAGATTCAGGAGAAATTTAGAGATTATTTCCATATTAGGTGAAATCGCAGAACTTTGTGGAAAAAGAAAAGGTATTGAAAATCTCTCTTGAGTTAGCTTCTGCAATTAAGTCACTCAACATGACTTACAAGACTACTATGTACTTGTTGCTGTTCTAGGTAGTATACAAAGTTTTATACACAGGTCTGTCTGAACATGTTGGAAAATTGTATTTTCCGGGTCATGGTATATATAAATGCAGCCTTTAGAATCAAGTACATCAGGAAAAAAATAGATAAGTTCATAGACAGAAGAGATCAGTACTTATTACTACCACCTGACCCTTCTGTTTTCCCAACATGGTCCCAGGGCAGCTTGTTTCCACATAGGAGACATGCTTCTTGAGGGTAAAAGTGATTGTAAAATCTTGACTACACTTTGTTGCAATGAGTTGTTACTAAATCTTCTTTTATCCTAAAGTCAAGGGGAAGAGTTAGTCTCAGTGCATCACTGAACTTGGAAAGACTTGCCAATCACAGCAGCCAACTACCACAGCTATAGGGAGGGTTTAGAATGTTAGTAAGTACTGTCATTCCAAAAGGAATATACACCCAATAGAGAAACCCCCAGCAATTCTCTGTAAAACCTGTATTTAAAGTAGGAACATATTTTACATAAATTCAGGAGAGATTTGAGCTTAATGAAGATTGGCCCAACTGATATTCTACTTAGACAAAGCTAATTCTTGTTATTGAATTATTGATATGGCCAAGTCTCAGTGAAGAGTAAAACATTACCTCTGATTTATTGCATATTTAACTCATTACATGCTGACTATGTAAAAAATGTATTACATATAAATTTCAATTAGCCATTTGCTAATAAACGGAAAGACATTTTTCAATTCAAGAGTGTACAGTTTGCTATAATATGAAAAATATGACATGAATTTTGTAAGTTCTCTTCAGTTATACTGTTAGCATTTATTCACATAAACATGCACATCCACAAAACATACACAAAAAGGGCTAGGCCAATTTATTCAAAAGAAACAAAAAGGATAGAGAATCTTTTATTTTTTAGAAGATCTGACAGAAAATAAACATAGATGAAAATCTACACAATAGCTTCCCGCTGATTAAAACTATTGGTAACACTGTAGTTCTGATGGAGGTTTGGATGTTTTCTTTAAGCTACAACTCAGTCATAGGCTGGTATATTTAAAAGATATTACTTAGCTCCATAAAACTTACATAGAAAAAAACTACAAAAGATGACTTATGCACAATGCTCACCACTCCCCAGAGTCTTATTTTAGGTCTCTTTTTACACTTAAATTCTAAAAAAATGTATCTGTCATTACCAATGTATCTACATCATCATGTCTCTCATCAATTTTCTTTGGCTAACAAAATCCCCCTAAAGGGATATATACTGGAATATGTATTTTATGCAATTAGGAATACCATCAATTGCTAAAACTGTGTTTAAAATATAACAGCATAAAAAAATGTAACCTTATATTAAAATTATAGGTGACATGTCTAATTTAGTAAATTTTTTCTTTCAAGTAATATTTTAAGATTTGAGTAACAATTATTATAAAAGAGTTAATTTACATTCCAATATCTAAAATAGAGTTTTATATTAAGGAGAAGTACTGGAATTTTTTTTGTTTCCCCTTTTTATATCTTTAGCAACTTAACCCTAATGTAAAAAATCAGTGTAAAAGTAAAATACAAGACAGGTAAGCTACTCAATATGATTGACTTTGTTTTATGAACAGCACGAATTAAATAGCATTAAAATTGTTCTTGAATATTACTTTTTCAATGAACTAAACACGCCTGATTTACTGTCACAACTTTAAATAGACAATGAATACAAAAATGATATGATAACAATAAGATAAACCTTTGGCAGTATAAGCTCTTTCTTAAAAATTACATGGGCTAAAGGGAAGCAGAGAGGAAAAGATAACAATACTTTAAAAATTGTAGTATATTAATTTCCTAGGGTTTCCATAACGAAATACCATAAATTGGTAGCTTAAACAACAGAAATTTATTGTCCTCAGAATTACAGAAGCTAGAAATGTCAGATCAAGGTATCAGGAAGGCTGGTTCCTCCTAAGGATTGTTTGGAAGAATCTGTTCCATGCCTCTCTCCTAGCTTCTGGTGGTTTGCTAGAAATTTTTTTTTATGTTGGTTGGCTTGTAAAAGTATCACCTTGATTTCTGCCTTTCTTTTCACACAGTGTTCTTCCTGCTGTCCAAAATCTTCCCCTTTGATAAAGACACAAGTCAGATTGGATTATAGACCCAACCTGCTTCAGCATGATCTCAAATTAATTAATTATATATTCAATGACCTATTTTCAAATGAGTTTTCATTCTGAGGTGTTGAGGCTTAGGACTTTAATATATCTTTTCAAAAAAAAATTTTTTGGTGGACATAATTCAATTCATAATAAGTGGTTATGAAAGAAACTTCTTTTCCTTAATTTTTTAAAAATTTTTATTCATATTTGAGAGACAGAGACAGAGCCTGAACAGGGGATGGGCAGAGAGAGAGGGAGACACAGAATCCGAAGCAGGCTCCAGGCTCCAAGCTGTCAGCACAGAGCCTGATGCAGGGCTGGAACTCGTGAACAGCGAGATCATGACCTGAGCTGAAGTCGGCGCTTAACCGACTGAGCCACCCAGGCACCCCTAAAAGAAGCTTCTAAAGTGTAAATGGATGTAAGTATTTTTGTACAAATTTATAAAATGAACAAAGATATGGAATAAACATCCAGATAATCCCAAAGTAGGAAGTTCAGGGAATAGAGGAAGAAAAATGTGATATACTGCTTGTAAAAGTCAGATGCAAATATATGTATTTCTGTGTAATAAATCTTTCTGAGTTTGTTAAATCAGTGGAATGTAGTGTTAACATGCACAAATTCTAGAATGTTAGATGATGTGATGGGTACTGGAAAGAAGTTTGTGGATCATTCCAAAAATAAAACAAAAAAATAGGGCTGTCATAAATAATATATAAGTATATAATGCAGAAATTGTTTAAATCCTTCATTAAAAAGCAGAAGAAATTGAGTTAGATGAAAAAATACTTTGTGTTAGTTTAGGAGATATCTAAAAGAACAAGAAGAGTTAAAAATTAATGAATGGAAAATGATACATCAAGCAAATGTGATTATCAAGAAAACAAGTGAATTGATATTAATATCAGAGAAAACAATTAAAGATCTTACAATAACATCAATGGCAATATTTCATAATGATAAAATGTACAATTTAACAAGAATTACTTGTAAAGATACATGCTCATACATCAAAATGCATAGTATTAAAATATGTAAATTTAAAGGTAAGTAATGACAAATGCATTATAGTGGAATAAAATAAAATTTAAAAGGTTACCTTGCAGTAGAAAAATATTTAGGTATATAGCATGTTAGAATAATATAATTTTCTGGCTTGCTCAAATAAATCTATTGAATTTTACCAATAATCAGAGAATACATAATGTTCCTGCGGGTGCATGTTGCCTTGCGGGGGAAATTTTCAAATAAAGCAAAAGCACTAGCCATCAAAAAGCACTCGTGACAAAAAAGTGCAGGAGTCACTTGTTCAGGTTCATGATGTCCAAGAGAATCTGGAGATTCAAGATATCCAGGCATATCAATCCAGTTGTTATCATCTGGTGTCTTATTCTTTACTAATCGGAACTCTGACCTTGATAGATCAGGCTATTTTCATTGGGAGTTTACCTTTTTTAAACTTGTTACCATTCAGTCCTGAGCCTCATCTCCATCTTTCTCTTGGTATCAACACCTTGGAAATTATATTTAAAAAAAAAAAAAATCAGCATTAGGCAGAAAGAGAAAATGCAATCCCAATGAAGGTCTCATCCGCTATACTGAGAGGCTCCGGAAGTGAAATGACCCTTCAAAATTATTCAGAAATGAATTCCCATGTGAAACATCATTGGCTCCAAGCCAACCTGGGAAGGAGGTATAAATGGTGTCATGAGGAAGCACTGAGGACCACCTTAAAACTTCACACCTCTTCTGTGCAATGCTGTGTTTAACAAAAGTGGGTATCTTTTCAGGATCAATTTTGGGATAGAAGAAAATATCTACTTATATGAGTAAAACATGCCCAGAATTTCAAAGAGGGCTGAAACACAGACATTGGGATAAAGGAAAGAGTTGTCACATTTGCGATTTAGCATTTATAAATGTTATAATTAGCTAGCAAAATATTTTTGATGCTTTGTTTTCTTAAAAAATAATTCCTTACACTAAGATTTATAATTCTCTGATATAATGACAGTTCTATTTTCAAGATTAGACAATATAATTAAAATATCATCCTGTTAAACATTTTGATATCTGCAACAGTAAAATTCTGATAAATTTACCTAACATAAAAATTCTGATATTTTTAATAAAATAAAGAAGTAACAAAATCATTAATGCCTACAACTTTTAGGATGAAATCATTTATGATCCCAGAACATTTTTAAAAGAGATCAATAAAATTTTGACCATTTCCTATCGTGTCATTTAGAAAAGTGATGTCAAATTTAGACTTGGCAGGGAAAAGTTCTACCCATCTCACTTAACCCATAACCATCACTAATAGTAGTTCCCCAAGGTTTGCTTTGCTTTTCATGACTCAGCACAGATCAAATTTAAGGCTAGTTTAAGTAATGTTATTGAGTGATAGAAAATATGGTGGAAAAGCTAAATAACTAGTGACACATAGCTAACAAATGTACAAATTTAAATTGATGATTTTCTATGAAAAGAGAAAACAGAAAAATCAAATGATAGGTCTACGCTACCCTTTTTTGTTTGAACTAAAATCAGTAGATTCCAGCATCATAATCACATTTAACTTAAAAGTGAAACAAAAGTCAAGTGAGTATAAAAATAAAGGTTGTTCAATTGATTTTAATACATTTGTATGTAAGAATTTTTCAATAAAATATTGTCTTAAATTGTATACATATATGGTTTAATAGCACTTTATTTTTAATTCATGTGGTCACATAACTATTTTAAATAGAAATATTTATAGATTGCACAAAACACATATTTATTGCATTTATTATTCCTCTCTATCCAATTTACCTGTCATTTTCTTTTAAACCATTTTATTGTTTTCCTTTTTGTCCACGGAATGATAGTATGTAGTGATTATCATGAAAAACGATTGCTTAGCTATGAAACACTTTCATTTTTAATATTTGGAAAATATTCATATATAAGTATATGTATCTCAAACTTATAATTGTAATTCTTTTATATTTAATTATTATTTGACAATTATGTGTTATCTTCACAGACTATTATAAAATAAATATATAATGATGTATTTTAATGATAATTGTTTTAATGATAATTGAATTCCCATGAAATCCATAATCATTTTGTCAGAATGCATATTATTTAAAAATATTGTATTGTTTTTCAAAAAAATTTATTGTTTTTAATTTTTTTATTTTAATATAGTCAGATTTTTCTTAAGCTAGTGTTTATTTTAACATGTTTTTCATATTTTCAGAGTTCATTCCTAATTTTTGATTTTTAAAAATATCCCAGTCTTTAAGCTAAGTAGTCCAAACTATCTTCCTAACTTTTAAAACATCATACTTGTATCCAAATAGAAATACAATCTTCCAAAATTGCTAATTCAAAAATGTCTTATTATTTATTTCCTCCCAGAATGCTCTAAAGAAGTCATTCTTTTGAATTAGATTTAACATAAGAAGTTTTTGTTTTAATAATAATTTATTTTTATAAATGTATTTGACCTAGTTTTTCAATGCTTTTAAACTTTCTAATGCAATTTTAATTGTTTTTACCTCACATACTCATCATACTCTCTAATGTCTATTTCATATTTATATACGAAACACATATCCTTAAACATTTCTTCCCCCCATACTTTGCTTTACCTGTATGATTTTATCTGAAAGTTATTACCTTTCATTTATTTCTATTACCTTTTTAAAAAATGTCTATAGATAAAACACTAGTCTGTTTCATTATCTTATATTTTCTCATCACTCTGTCTTTAGTTACACTAACACTTTTCTTATTCACTTTGCTTTCATGCTATATTACCTTTTTTAAATTTCACATCTTTCAGTAATTCTTTAGCTTTGTATATGAAAGTACATTTTTTAAAATATGGAAATATATAACCACTTACAGAGAAATCTTTCAAAGGGGAATAAAAAGACATGCATTAGAATATTTATTGTCATATCATATGTATTAGCAAAAAGTTGAGGTTAACCTACTGCTTGTTGCAGATAATGGTGAGGTAATTTATATCTATGCTTTTGACAGGATATTATCTAGTAGTCAGAAGGAAGGAATGTTCATATAAAAATAAAAGCAGATATTAAAAATAAAATTCTGGATAAAAGTAAACAGTAAAATAATTTGTATCCAAGTATTACTTATAAAAATTTTAAGTACACAGGTCAATTTTTTGTGAATATATATGTACATGTGTATGTGTGTACGTATTAGCTGAGTGGGAGTGTATAGGTACATTTGCACATGAGCAGAGCTAAAGAACCAAAACAATAGTGTATTCAAAGAAAATACATCAAAAATAAAAGATAGGGTGCTGGTGGTGATTAAGGATTGGGACTATGGGACCCCTGGGTGCTCGGTCAATTAAGTGGCTGACTCTTGATCTCAGGTCAGATCTTGATTTCAGGGTGGTGAGTTGAAGATCTACATTGAGCTTTCCCTGGGCGTGGAGACTACTTAAAAAAAAAAAAAAAAAAAAAGGATTGATACTATTAGTAAAAATAAAACATTTTAAAAAAATGTTAGGGGCACATGGGTGGCTCAGCAGGTTGAGCATCTGACTCTTGATTGTGGCTCTGGTCATGATTGTAGGGTTGCGTGATCAAGCCCTGCATTGGCTTGATGTTGAGCTTAGAGTGGCTTAAGATTCTCAGTCTCTCTCCTTCTACTCCTCTCCCCTGCTCATGCTCTCTCTCTCTCTCTCTCTCTCTCTCTAAAACAAAAAAATGATTTTAAAAAGTTAGACAATATTAAGCCCAAGTGTTTGTTTAGGTCAATCCTTTACTTTTTTATTTACTAAAATAAATACATAAAAATTCCAAACTACGTTTCATTTTGGCTTTATGCTTTGCTTGGGAACCTCTCTTTAATTGCATGGTGGTTTCTTACAGATATCACAATTCCTTCCCAAACTTTCTCCCTCTTCTTCTTCCCTTATAGGCACTATTCTGAATTCAAAAAAAAAAAAAATCCCCCAATCTTGTGTTCCTTTTGTCCTTTCCATTGTGAATATTTGCATATGACCAAAAAATTTGCCAAATATTGACACATTCTTGAAAAGTCTGGGTCATTTTTAAATTAAATCTTGTATTTTATGATGATTATAGATTTGCATATGGTTCTAAGGAATACCATACCCTTTACCCAGTTTTCCCCAATGGTAATGTCTTGCAAAACCGCAGTACAGTATCACATCTAGAATATTGACATTGACGCAACTGAGATGTAGAAATTTCCATTACACAAGGATCCCTCCTAGGACCCTTTTATGGTCATACCCACTTTCCACCTACACCCTCTTTTTAATCTCTAACAACCATCAATCTAATCTTCATTGCTGTAAATTTTTCATTTCAGGAATGTTTTTTAAATGAAATCATACAGAGTTGCCTTTTTATTCACTTGGCATGATTCTCTGGAAATTCATCTGAATTATTTTGTATATCAGTATGTCATTCTCCTTCATTTCTGAGTAGTATTCCATGGTAGGGATATTTAACCACTCACTGACAGAGAAACATTTGGGTTGTTTTCAGCTTTTGGCTATTACCAAAACAAATGAAAAGTCATTTCCCAAGCAAATGAAAAAACTGTGTATAGAAGCTCTATAAACATTTACGTGCAGATTTTGTGCAAACCTACATCTCCATTTCTCTAGAATAAAGAAATGCCTAGGAGTGCTAGGAACAATTTAAAAAAATTTTTTTGATGTGATCTCTCCATTCTATTCACCCTCATTTTTTAGGTAATTTTATGGTTTCTATACTGCCTGAACAAGTATCTCTTACTCTGCTGTCTCCTCTTACCCATCATTTCTTAAAACATAAAGCTCTTTTTCTATTTTGGAAGAAACACAAGTATGTCCTTAAGCTTCAAAACTAAAACACTTGTCTGGCAGTACTTTTAATTATGTTGTCTCTGTGGCTTATCTGAGAATCCACTGTTTATCCACTAACACTTTTCTCTGTCATGAATGAAAGTTCTTCAGTGGGGAATTATCTTACTCCTTCATAACCAAATTCCATTTGGCAGTAACATTCAATTTTTACACCAAACTCATCTGATACTCTTCTTGAGCTGTTTTAAGGGCCTTTCAGCCAGATAATACCTGGCAAATTATTTTTTCTTCACGTGAGCAAAGAAAAAGAAATATCTTTCAGTCTCACCATTTAAATTCAATTTTTGAAAAATGTCCTCAAATAACCTTCACTTTATTCTGATGTTCTTTTAACCATGATTTAAGTCACAGTATCCTGCAGTCATTCCTATTGTAAATTATCTAAGGATCTCTTTTTGGACAAAAGCTCTCAGTGTTTGTAAAGTGGACCCCTACAAAATCTTACCTAGTGCTGGCATCGATGTTTTCCTCCCTGCTGTAAATGAGAAATACAGATTTATTTATTTTGTTTTGCCTCAATCTTCATGTTAAATAAGAGCAAAAAAGAAACTAATATGAATATTTTCCTTTGTTTTTATTAATTCTCCTAGTATCTATTTTTTAAATTCATTGTTCCAGAATTATTTAACATGTTTAGATCTTCTGTTCTCTCAATCATTCTAATTTGCCTTTGACCACTGTCATTTCTTTTTTTTTTATTTATTTATTTTTTTTTTAAATTTTTTTTTTCAACGTTTTTTATTTATTTTTGGGACAGAGAGAGACAGAGCATGAACGGGGGAGGGGCAGAGAGAGAGGGAGACACAGAATCGGAAACAGGCTCCAGGCTCCGAGCCATCAGCCCAGAGCCCGACGCGGGGCTCGAACTCACAGACCGCAAGATCGTGACCTGGCTGAAGTCGGATGCTTAACCGACTGCGCCACCCAGGCGCCCCATACCACTGTCATTTCTTAACACACTGTTTGAAAGGGATGAATTTGTTTCTTACTCTCAACTTGTTTCTCAAAGATTTTATTCTCATTTTTCACTGCATAGATTTTATCGTGCTGTATGATTATCCTCCTCCTCATTACTTTAACTGCCTAAATGGGGACGCATCAATAGCAACCCACATGTTGCAGGGCCGGTGTTTCCTCAAAATGCACCTGTCACAAATGAAATTGATTTGAGTCCCATAATACTCTTTGGAGACCTCTAGTTGAAATTTTATTACTGTACTTTCCCAATACGAAAATACATGGGAAAACATTTTTATTTAGTACTAAAATATATTAAACTTTTGTTAATTGGTTTTTGATAAAATTATCTCAATAAATTCTCATTAAACTTATAATATAATCAATTTTGTATGAGAAGAAAAAAATGGAGATATTTCTTTCTGAATATACCAGATTCAGGTTGTTTAAACTTAGAATCCTTCTTCAATCTGACTTACAAAGATCTATTTCAGTGTTAGCGTTTGATTTTAAAATGGTAGTTGAAAGTTAGGGAGGGAGGCAAACCATAAGAGACTCTTAAAAGCTGAGAATAAACTGAGGGTTGGTGGGGGGTGGGAGGGAGAGGAAAGTGGGTGATGGGCATTGAGGAGGGCACCTGTTGGGATGAGTACTGGGTGTTGTATGGAAACCAATTGGACAATAAATTTCATATGAAAAAAATAAAATGGTAGTTGAGCAAAAGCAACCCAAAACAGATCATTATTTCAACATAACTTAGAAATGTATACTGCTAAATATAGAGTACTATAATTATTCCATGTTTTAAAAAGCAATATTAAGGAGCAGATAGAAAAATGTAGGTAAAAGGTTATATAATCTCCTTCTTGAAGAATATCCAAGGTTTATTAGTAAGGTTAAGAAATTTACACAGATTCTCTGGATCCACATAAGAGTGAAAACATATGGTATCTGTCTTTCTCTGTATGACTTATTTCACTTAACAGAAGTCCATGGGGGAGGCGAAGGAAAAAAAAAAGAGGTTAGAGTGGGAGAGAGCCAAAGCATAAGAGACTCTTAAAAACTGAGAACAAACTGAGGGTTGATGGGGGGTGGGAGGGAGGGCAGGGTGGGTGATGGGTATTGGGGAGGGCACCTTTTGGGATGAGCACTGGGTGTTGTATGGAAACCAATTTGAGGATAAATTTCATATTTAAAAAAAAATTTACACAGATTAGTTATAGGTGTTATTGAATATATACTTTACTTAATGGATATTGTTTGTCAAAATGTATCTATAGATCATAGAATTGTCAATGGTATCATTCTTTTGTGAAAATCATCATAGATTGGTAAACAGCAAAACTTCCTTTGAGAAGAAACCATGCCATTTTCTTGTATTTATTTTTCAATTTCACTTTCAAACTACCCAATTACTAAGGGTAGGGTAAAGATTTAGTGGATTATGTTTGCTTCATTTGAAAATATGGAAATAGTAGATGTTAAGCTTTTCTGATGCTTATTTAAGTTTATAAATCATGATTTTCGTTACCCTACCAAAATAGACTATTTATGGAATATGAAGAATGATCTGGAATATCGACTCAAAAATAACACAAGTTATTATTAGTCCTCACTGATCAAGAATGATATTATAGAATTAAATTTAACAATGCTTCTTATATACATCTTGGATATGAAATTTTAGTGACACAAGAAACAGCATAAGCAATAAAAAACTGAGCCCCTGGAATTAGCCAGTCAATATTGTACTTTGGTCTTTTACTTTCTTATAATAACTGACAAGCTTTTCACTGCTTTCCATACTCAGAACAACCTTATTGTCACAACATGTTGACACGCACAGGTGGAAGAGATATGGACCTTGCGTGAAAAAGCAAGGTTCTCCAAGTGACATATGAAGGCAAAACATATTGTCTTTCGTGCACCAGGGTTTTGCAAGAACAAGCAATTAAACATTCTTAGACTGTGCACCTGTGGCAATGCCAGTTCCAAATTCATTAAGCAGGCATCTGTGTTCAGAAGAAGAAGGTCTGTTGATTTTGTATTTGCTAACATGAAAACCAAAGCTAATTTACACATTGCTACAGTAAATTATAAAAGAAAAGATTACCATTTAAAGCAGCTTTAGTTGATCGTGTTTTATTATTGTTGTCATGTTACTTTTGTTTTTCCATGGTCTATAGAGACCTCCGTAGGTTTAAATGATCGATATGTGAGAGGATTTCCATCTCCCAACATAATTTTCAAAGTGTTTTTAGCAACAATAACTAATCATACTGGGATCTTTAAAAATCTGATTGAAGTTATAAACTCTCTTCTCAAAAAGTCCAGGTAAACTCAGTATGTTTCTTATAATTTAACAAGTATTAGTTAAGATAATAAGCACTTTTTAAGTGCCAAAAAAAGGCCCAAATAAGGTAGAAGTTTATTTGCCTCCCACACAGTAGTCTAGTTGAAGAAGAGTATGGAATGTGCTTGAGATTCCATCCTCTGGTTCATTACTATAACCTAGGCTGTTGTTGCATATGGTCTAAACACAATCACCACAATGTTTGCATTTCAAATACAAAGAAGAGGGAGAAGATTTCATTCTTTTTTATGGCTGAGTACTATTCCATTGTGTATATATACCTCATATCTTCTTTATCCATTCATCTTTCAGTGGACACTTAGGCTGCTTCCATATCTCGGCTATTGTAAATAATTATGCGATAAACGTAGGGGTGCATGTATCTTTTCAAATTGGCACTTTCATTTCTTTGAATAAAAACCTAGTAGTGGAATTACTGGATCATATAGTATATTTATTTTTAATTTTTTGAGAACCCTAGAGAGTATTAGGCTAAGTGAAATAAGTCAGACTTTGGAAAAAGGCAAATTATTTCACTTATATGTGGAATCTAAAAAACAAAACATATTAACAAAAAAAGTAACAGAAACAGATTTATAAATACAGAGAACAAACTGGTGGTTACCAGGGTGGACGATGGGTAGACATGGGTGAATTAAGTAAAGAGGATTAAGATATACAAAAACTTTCAGTTAAAAATAAGTAAGTCATAGGGATGGGAGAAAAAAAGAGTGGGAGTGGGAGAAAACATGGGGCACAAGAAATCATACAAGATATTATACAAAAATTTGTATATTTTTTTAATCAGTAGGTGCACACATCATTTTCACTCAAACACAATTGATCATACTTCTGGCACAGTTGCCCCTACCCATTGGAGTAGCAAAGAAATACATTCAATGACTGAACAACCATTTACACAGCCAAACACAGTGAAAAGGAGCATTATTATTAATAGCTACGTGCCATAATTGTTTTCATTGAACTCTGGTTCTATGGAAAATTTTCAAGGACATAAATATTCTCTGTACACTTGATTCTTCTTGAAAATATGTTGAGATATCTGTGAAAAGTTTAATCTGATTCTTAAAGGAGACTTGTGCCTCCCCAATTTTTAAGAAGATACTCATTCCTCCATCATACCACTTCCATCCAGTCGTTAATATCAAAAAATTGGAAATAATTCTTGTTATTTCTTGCTTGTACCATCCCAATGTCCGGTTCACATATTCTCACACGTTTTTCCACTAAATATATTCCTAATTTAGTAACTTCCAGGAATTTCCACTGTTATGAATATAGTCAAAATTATCAAATTAAAGATATCTTCTCATGACTGGATTGTCTTATTTTAACTGGTCGCTGGTGTTCTTTTTTGTTACTTTTTCATCCTTTCCAAAGATAAAGCCAAATTTATCTTTTTAACATAAAAAATAGGATTTTACGACCTCAATCTTAAATGTTTAATGACTTTTCACCTTTTTAGGTTATATTTAAAGTTTATTAATATGACATGCAAGATCATGCACTCATGGACATTACATCTCTATTTTTTTTCTTTTTTTTTTAATATATGAAATTTATTGTCAAATTGGTTTTCATACAACACCCAGTGCTCATCCCAAAAGATACCCTTCTCAATACCCATCACCCACCCTCCTCTCCCTCCCACCCCCATCAACCCTCAGTTTGTTCTCAGTTTTTAAGAGTCTCTTATGGTTTGCCTCCCTCCCTCTCTAATCTTTTTTTTTTTTCTTCCCCTCCCCCATGGTCTTCTGTTAAGTTTCTCAGGATCCACATAAGAGTGAAACCATATGGTATCTGCCTTTCTCTGTATGGCTTATTTCACTTAGCATCACACTCTCCAGTTCCATTCACGACATTACATCTCTAATGTAATTTTGTACCAAACTCCTCTGTTCTTCTCCATCCTTCAGGCTCTGCCATCTCTGTTCTTCAAACACATCAACTTACCTCCTAGCTGAGAGCTGTTGAAATGCTTTTGTTTTTAACCTTACATGCTTTCCTCTCACTGCTTTCAAAATAGTTTAATAAAAAGTGCTCTGAAATGTTTCTGTTGGTAATTAGTATATATGTATTCAGACTTTCAAAAAAGACATTATGGATTTTTCTGGTTAAGCTAATTATGTGCATGTTATTTATCTACTTATTATCTTTCATTTGTACATAACATCTAGATTGCCTAACTAATCAAAATAAAGAAATGACTATTAATTTTCATTACCTAGATTGTAATGGGTTAAGCCCCTCTTGGCTTAATTGATAAATCCTTGCTTCTTCTCCAAACCAAACAGCCATCTCAAATGTTTTTTGAGGATGTATCAAGTAGAGACATCTGCAATGTTAAGTATTAAAAGTAACATTAAGTTACTTATGTTATGAAGAATAAGGCTGTATAGTTCTAAAATGATAATCTCAATAATTAGTGTCAAATCAATTGGATCCTTTGGAGGGGATATTGGATTCCTAAATCACAACATTCATAAATATCAATTTTAGTTGGATTGTGAATACAAATATAATAGATAAAGCAATAAACTTTCAGAAGCAAACATACAATAATATCTTTATGCCAAATGGTAAGCAAAGATTTCTCAAAAATAGCACAAAAACACTGACCATAAAAGGAAAAATTATAACATTGACTATATTTGTGATTAGATCTTCTGGTCATCAAATGTTCCACAGATGAAAAAACAAAAACAAACAAAAAACAACAACTCACAGAGAGAGAATGCAGGTATACGACAAAGGACTTATTTCTATAATATACAAAGAATGCTGGAACATTAATAAGATAAACCTACCCTATTCAGTAGCAAAAAAGGCTGAAAAACCAGGTGCTTCACATTAGAGAGTTTACTTAAATAGCTAACCGATACATAAAAAGATATTTCATTTCATTAGTCATTAGAGAGATACAAATTAAGGCCACAAGAATATAGAAGTACACACTTGTCACAATGGCTAATAATAATACCAAGTGTTACTGAGAACGTGCAACAATTTCAAGTCTCTGAGGGGAAATCATTACCTAATACACTATGATCCAGCATTTCTATCCCTAGTTATATATTCAGCAGAAATGCACAGATATTCACTAAAATCAAGTGTTAGAATTTTCATAGCAGGAATATTCAAAATTGACAAAAGCAATGAGAATGAACCAACTATAATAATTCCATACTGTGATACGGATATTACCTACAAATAAAATGTTGAACAAAAGAAACAAGATGAAAAGCATATCACTCAAAAATTCAAAAATCACTCAACCAAAGTCCTAAAATATAACACTAATCTATGATGCTAAATTAGGATAGTGGTTATCCTGGGGGACACAGTAACTATAAAAGGTACAAGGTGGTTTCTGAAATTCTGGTGAGGTTGACTTGTCAATCTGGGTGTTCATGACTTGTGTTCAGTTTGTGAAAATTCATCCAGCTGTATGTTTATGGTTTCTGTATTTTTATTTTGATAAAAAATTTACATAGAACATACTACAGTATTTTAAAGGTGACAAATAATAAAATGGTGTCATTAGTTGGGTTCTACATATGTTATTTAGATATAGCCATGATATTTTCAAACTGTGACCAAAATAATCTATCTTCCAACTCAAAGAAAGGAATCCAGAAAAATACCTTTGGATTTTAAACCAGATACTGTATAGTGGATACTATTATATTACCAATCTGTTCATGATATCATGTTAATCCATTTTTCCATAGTAGATTCAATTTGTTCTGCCAAGCTACAAAATAAGCTAATCAATGTCAAATAACCAGCAGCCAAATGGGATTATCTTTGATGGGTTTTGCCAAAAAAATAAAAACTATTAAAATTGGGCCAAAAATAATATTGTTACTAAATCAGAAATCCAAATTTTATACCACAGTAGACTGCAGATTAGCTCAGCTTAAGTGAGGTGTGAGAGAGACACAGAGCTTTGTTAAATTGACATGAAAAAAGGGTAAATTTAAGAAATCTCATGATTCAAATTAATTGATGTTGATTACTTCAGGAATTGAGCAAGAAAGAAAAGGAGGTAGGAAGGAGAGATGTTAAAAAAGTAAAATTATAAAAATTAAATCCTGGAGTTAGCCATATGCGTAACAAGTCTATAGGGAACAAAGTTCTTAAATGTAAGTAGGAGAATGTGAGAAATGTGCAGATTATTATATACCCTGTGAAAAAATTCAAAATAAACCAAAAACCTGTATCAGAAGTATATGAAGTAATAATACTATAGAACTAAGAACAATTAAAAATTTTCTGATAGAAATTGTAAGTCAAGAAAAGAAAGCATATCAGAATGTGGCATATTGGATATGAGGGATAAAGGTAATCAGACAATCACACAAAAATGGAAATCTAGTTGAGATAAAATCATAGATATATCATTTAGTATGCCAAGTAAAATGAAAATATCAGCAAAATGAAATACTTCAAAGAAAACTTTACTAGCAAGAGCTAGTTGTCCTATCTGCCAACTATGAACCAGACAAAAGATGGATACCTTTGAAATGTCATACTGAGGGGCGCCTGGGTGGCTCAGTCGGTTAAGCTCCCAACTCCTGATTTCAGCTTGGGTCATGATCTTGAGGTTCATGGGTTTGAGTCAGGTGCACTGTCAGTGCAGAGCCTGCTTGGGATTCTCTGTCTCCTTCTTATCTCCGTCCTTTCCCCGCTCACGATCTCTCTCTCTCAAAAATAAGTAAGTGAATATTAAAAGTAAAATAAAATAAATGTCTTACTGAATAAAAATCCCAGGGGGCACCTGGGTGGCTCAGTTAGTTGACATCCGATTTTAGCTCAGGTCATGATCTCATGGTTCTTGAGTTCCAGCCCCGCATGAGGCTCTGCGCTGACAAGTCAGATCCTGGAGCCTGTTTAGATTCTGTGTGTGTGTCTCTCCCTGGACTCCCCCTCTCCCCCTGCTCACACTCTGTGTCTCCATCAAAGATAAATAAACATTAAAAATTAAAAAAAAATACCAAATGCTTCTCAAAGCCTAATATGTGAATATGTAGCATAATTTTGGTAAAAACTAAGAAATGACAACAAGAATAGTGACAGATATACTTCTTTGCTTGAAGTATATTTATATCAATATGCAATTTGACTTATTTTTTTTTAACGTTTATTTATTTTTGAGACAGAGAGAGACAGAGCATGAGTGGGGTAGGGTCAGAGAGAGAGGGAGACACAGAATCTGAAACAAGCTCCAGTCTCTGAGACTCAGCACAGAGTCCGACGCCGGGCTTGAACTCACGGACTGAGAGATCATGACCTGAGCTGAAGTGGGACACTTAACTGACTGAGCCACCCAGGCACCCCATAATTTGACTTATTAATTCATTAATTAATGAAAAGATTGTGCTTAAATTCTATAGAGCTACTGATCAGTAAACATATTTCTATTTTTATATGAAATTTTCATATGCCATCTTAGAAGATATTTTCATTGAGTTTAAGGTGATATTCTGTATATTAAAGATTTTATTGTATTCAAATTAAACAAAGTAAAATGACAATTCAGGGGAAAAGTAGATTTTATTATATTAGATAGATCTGGGGAGTAGATACTTTTATTTCTGGAATCAGAAACACTAACTACCAACCCAAAGCATATTTGCATTGCAAGTATGCTAAACAGATGTCGAATATATTAATGAGTGTATTAGTAAAGGACCTTCATAAACATAGTAAAATTTCCATTTGAATATATTTTTAACAGAATAGATTGCATTAGTCTTTTACTAGATATATCAATTAGAAAAATAATTGTAATGTAATATAATATACATTACTTCATTGTAAAAATACATGCATATGTGCACGTACCCACATGAACAAATTGTGCATAGTAAGTGGGAGGGAAAAGAGAACGTATACTGAAAAAATACAGTTCTATAAGAATAAATATTTTCTTTCACTTTTGTTTTTTTGTATATATGTAATTTTTAGGTAAGTTAAATGCAGATGTTTAATACTTTTAGTAAATATTAAAATAAGCTTATTTTATTCACTTTTTAAATAAAGGGGGTCTGGGGAGAGCAAGAAGAGAGAGATGAACAGATTCAAAGAGAATCAAAAAAATATGCATCAATATAAAATAAACAGACTATAATGAGAGTTCCAAAGCACTGAACTGTAGGACAATTTATTGTCCTGCACATATTTTGCATAATACGTTCATCATGACTGTACGTGTAGTATAAATTAACAATTTCCAACATGTTTATGGTTAAGTAAATGAGAGTGATGGCCAAAAGTTAATACCCGTTTTATGTGATTTTTAAAGTTCATTCAACACCTTAACACTTCTACATTTTTAGCCATTTTAAAATAAAATGCCTAAACTTTCCTCAGGCAACATATCACTTTAAAGCTGTACGTTAATCACAACTGCTTTGAAATTATACCCTTTCCCAAAATTCATTAAACTTCAGCAACTTTTTATCTCCAAGAAAAGCTTGCAGAAACAATTCCCAACACTATTTCTCCTAACTCAGATTGTTCTCTGAGTAGACCATGTTAATGGTAAGCCAAGGTTTATCAAACATATTGAGGGGTTTGGGTACACAATTTGCAAGTAGGAGTCAAAGGTAATCAATTTTTTCTATATAATAGTGAGATAGGAACAAGAAGCTGGGGTATGAGGGTCAAAACTTATGAATACACTCATATACACACAAATGTGTTTATATACATACATATAAATATGTGTGTGTGTGTATATATATATATATTTGTAACACTATTATTTTTGGTCCCAATTTAACAGGTTTTATTATATATATATATATAGATAGATAGATATAGATATAGATATAGATATAGATATGAAAGACAGATTTTAAGATACTGATTCACATGACTGTGGAGGCTTAGTGATCACTGTGCACAATCTGATGGGGGGTTCAGTAGACTGGAGACTCAAGTAAGAGTTGAAGCTTAAATCCAAGGGCAATCTGCTTGCAGAATTCCTTTTTTTCTCCAGGGAAGTCAGTCTTTCTTCTGTTAAGGCTCTCAACTGTTTGGATGAGGGCCAGCCATATTATGGAGGGAAACATGCTTTACTCAAAGTCTACAGATTTAAATGTGAATTTCACACCAAAAATTTTTTCACAGAAGTATCCAGAATAGTGTTTGACCGACTATCTGGGGACCATGGCCTAGCAAAATTGCACATAAAATTAACCATTATGCTGATGGAGAGCTAACAGTCAGTGAGTCCAAGCACTGAAAGATAAGGGGTTAGAGAATGATACAGCCTATTGGCTAGGCAGCCCACAAAGAGTTTTAGAGAGATTAGACATATATCTAATCTAAGTCTTTTGGTTTTTAAGGATTTTCCTGAATACCTTCCTCTACTTCTTCAATGTAATCATGAGAATTAGTCACTTTATTCACTCATGTATTTGAGTGAATGGTGAAGAATCCAATCAGGGAGCACTATTATGTCAGTCATGGTGAAATGTGTGATGCTACAGGTGTCCACTAAAATTCTCCATGGTAATAAGTTGTAGCTGGAGTTGGCTGCCCATCTAGAATATATATCCTAGATTCTCACTGATAGATGTGGCCATGCATTTAGGTACTTAGGTACTTACCACAGTATGTAAACCAGTTGCAACTACCAGCTTTAAGAGAATGCGTGTAGGTGCCTGTGTGGTTCAGTTGGTTAAGCATCTGACTCTTGATTTTGGTTCAGGTCATAATCTCACAGTCATGAGATCAAGCCCCATGTTGGGCTTTGCACTGACAGCACAGAGCCTGCCTTGGATTCCCTCTTTCTCTACCCCTCCCCTACTTGCTGGTGCTCTCTCTATCTCAAAATAAATAAACAAACTTAAAAAAAAGAGAGAGAAGATGTATTTTACTTTGTGCTTTCTCCTTCATAATAGTAATCTGGTGCATGTGAGTCAGGTTCAACCACACAAATGACACCAATGCCTTCAAACTTTTTGGTTTCATTCACGCTTAAAAATCAGTGAGGGCATTGGGGCGCCTGGGTGGCTCAGTCGGTTGAGCGGCCGACTTTGGCTCAGGTCACGATCTCGCGGTCCGTGAGTTCGAGCCCCGCATCAGGCTCTGGGCTGACGGCTCAGAGCCTGGAGCCTGCTTCCAATTCTGTGTCTCCCTCTCTCTCTGCCCCTCCCCCGTTCATGCTCTGTCTCTCTCTGTCTCAAAAATAAATAAAACGTTAAAAAAAAAATTTAAAAAAATCAGTGAGGGCATTAAGAGCTTGTATTTATGTGGGTCATATATACCAACTTTTGTATTTTTAGAAATCAAAACTGAGAAACTTTTAAATTATGGATATATTCATTCATTTGAAATAACAATGAATCCATTACATGTTAAAGTAAATAGCACATTTTTATGAAGAACAATTATATTCTCAAACAAAAATATAGTAAAAAGAATAGCACTTTTCCATTTTTCAAATCTCGTTAATGCCATTAATAGGAGACCATTGAATTCTCATTTCTAATTCTTTATTCAACTTGTTATCACATTTATTGTTTTGATCAATTTGAAGAAATTTGGTTTTGCACAGATATGCAGTTGGAAAAAGATGAATATTTTAATAGCCTTTTCAGATAGTTGTGATTATTTTTGATAATTTATTAACACTTGATAAGTGCTAGTTTCATAAAAAATATTCGTGATGTGGAATTAGAAACCACATCAAAGGACTCCTCCCACGTTATTGCATTATGCTTCAAATATCTATGAACAATATCCATTGTTCTTTTTGAAATTTTGGCTTAGTGGTTTATGAAGATCTAACATTGACCCACATCCTTATGCGATACAAACTATTCATATTTGTTAATATCTCTACTAGTCTCATCAGAAAGGTATTTAAATGTCAGAAAGTTGGCAGGCTCACAGAGGCATATATGAGTTTTCCAAAACTCGAGGTGTTTTTTGTTTGTTTGTTTTTGTTTTTGCTTTAAAGCTCTAATTTTATTATTAGCAACAAACAATGTCATTTTTCCTTATAAAATGTTAATTTCAAAAGCTACATATCAAATACCCAGGCTATAATTAAGTCTGTCAATTGTTTTTTTCAAGTAAAAATGGTGTTCTATGTAAAGCACATACAGATACATACACACAATCACACAGGTGCTCTAACTAGAGTCAAACATCATATTTCAATACTTAGCAGAATTTTTTATATTTTTAATCATTTGTGACACACAATATTAAAAAGGTATATATACTCAATTATATTTAAATAATGAACACTTGTATTGCTTCATCAAGACATTATTAAGTATCACGAGGCATTTAAAACTTTTTTATTTAATTGCATGGCAGTGAAGAATACTTAATCCCTACATGCAAATATCTACACAGGAAAAAAAATCGAATAAAGTCTTTAAAAAACGTAATGTTTATTTACTTACTTTTGAGAGAGAGAGAGAGAGCACCAGCAGGGGAGCGGCTGAGAGAGAGGGAGACACAGAATCCAAAGCAGGCTTCAGGCTTTGAGCTGCCAGCACAGAGCCCTTTGCCGGGTTTGAACTCATGAACGTTGATATCATGACCTCAGCCGAAGTCAGACACTTAACCGACTGAGCCACCCAGGTGCCCTACAAATAATGTCTTAATACTATTATGAACTCGTTTTGATCTTAATTTCTCCTTAAAATGTCACAGAAACCCCCTGGGTTCTATGGACCACATGTAGGGGGTCCCTGACCTTAACAGTGCTGGCAACCTCAGATGAAAGAAGTATGGTTCCCTGAAACTAGGACTGTGAGATGACAGAGAAATAAAACTTTTATTCATTCAAATACTAATGTGCAGAGCTCTTTATTTTAGAAGTTATTCCTTCACTTTAACAGAGAAATTCAACCTAGAAGTCAGGTGATGTGACAAAAATAAATATTTGAAATTGGCTGAGAAGTTGTTGATAGTAAGGCAAAACATACTGCAAACTAGAATTAGACTTATAGACTTGATTAGACTTCTTATGCCATGGCAAACATATCTTCCTGGTTATGAATCAGTGGGTACCGTGGGCTAACTGAGCATGTAGCTACAGGGAAAGCATACAGAAAGAATTAGAATGTTAGCAGTAATTGTTTGCTCCTTGCTATTTTAACAAAGTAACAAAATAAAGAAATGAGCTCAGGCAAAAAGTTGCCAGTCAATAAACAGCAATAGAAGGAAACAGAATTTAGAGAGCCGTGGCCCAGAGTTTCAGAAAACCAAACATTCCTATTCTCAAGATACTTTCTCAAGTGCCTATTAAGACTAAAAAGAAAGGGAGGAACCCCTGTGGCAAATGTTAAATTACAGAGGTGCCTTCCCACATTCAGTCTAGTGTTTTGGATGGCATAAGATACCTTCCGTTGGAATGAGAGAGAAAAACAAGGTACAGAGTAGAACAACAACAAAAAAGTAAGCCTAAATGTCATATCCACTACTGCACAGAGTGCTGACTTAAAGAGAGCAGAAGTCTGCTGAATTTTGCAAACTGTATGCAAAAGAAATAATAAGCTTGGCCTACATAGCCCACCCCAAAGGTCATAAAGCAAGGAATTTTTCCAACACCTACTTCAAAAGAGGTCATAGAGAAGAGTAGACAAAGATGATTATATATTACTCTCACAAAAGACAAAAGCACAGTTCTCAAAATATAAAAGATGTTGTGTACCTCTAAAATTCATGTGTTGGAATCCTAACCCCCAATGTGATGGTACTATGAGGTGGGGCCATTGGGATTAAGTCATGAAGGTGAATCCCTCATGAATGGGATAATTGCCCTTTAAAAGAGATCCCAGAGAGGTCTCTGATCCTTTCCACCATATGAGGACACAGAAAAGATGACCATCAATGAACCAGAAGTGGGCCCTCAAAAACTTCCCAGCCTCCAGATCTGTGAGAAATAAATGTGCACTATTTAAGCCACTATTCCATGGTACTTTTTAAAAGTAGAAATCCTAATATACTATGGTGAGGAAGAATGAAATTATGCCAGATAGCAGAAAGAGGGGTGCCTAGATGGACTAAGAAATGAATTTATTTCGGGGGGCCTGTGGCTCAGTCAGTTGAGCATTGGACTTAGGTTCAGGTCATGATCTCACAGTTCATGAGTTCAAGCCCCGCGTCAGGGTCTGTGCTGACAGCTCTGAGCCTGGAGCCTGCTTCAGATTCTGTGTCTCCCTCTCTCTCTGCCCCTTCCCCACTCATGCTCTGTCTAATCTCTCAAAAATGAATAAATGTTAAAAAATTAATAATAGAAAAATAAAAAAAGAAATGAATTTATTTCACTGCTTTGGTAGGAAGTTTCATAATTCCTGCCCAGGTGAGTTTTCTAATTACTATAAATTAATGATTTTCAGTGTTCCCATTTTTTAAAGCTTATTTATTTATTTTGAGAGAGAGAAAGAGCAGGCACAAGAGGGGCAGAGAGAAAGGAAGAGAGAGAATCCCAAAAAGACTGTCCTATCAGTGCAGAGCCCAATGTGGGGGATCAATCTCATGACATGTGAGATCATGACTTGGGCTGAAATCAAGAGTCGGACGCTTAACTGACTGAGCCACCCAGATGTCTCCCCCAGTCTTTTCACTTTTAGTTAGCTGCTTGTTAAAGTTATCAGCACATTATATATTGGGAAGAATAACCAGTTTTAGGCTACTACATATTAAAAGTGTATTAAATTTGGGGATCATGAGAAGCCATATATAAACTAATAGACAGGTCTGCACATCATCAGATAATTGGAGTTTTAAGTGGATAGAGCAACCATATGGGATTTTGTTGTTCTCATTTCACGAGGGAGTAAATGTACTCTAACATGGGAAAAGGGGTAGCCAGAGGGGAAAACTATGGTGAGATCATTATCAATCCACACACACACACAATTTGTTTTCCTGTTCCTCTTTTGAATTTTAGTTGTTAGGGTACAAAGCTTTCCAGGAACAGTTGTTAGGGTACAAAGCTTACTACTCATTCTCCTTTGTTGTTAGGACAGTGGAATGCAACAATAAGTAATGTAAATGTACTAGTGATACCTCAGAATCTTAAGTCAGTGATTTACTTTCTTCTGTTTCTCCATCCAAACAGCAGGAATCTACATAGGATGATGTCATCTTTTGACCAGCCTGACCATAATAATGCCCTAGAGAGTGGTGGAGCCATGCAATAGAAGAAATGTGGGCCCTTGAGAGTTTGCACAAAATAGAGATGTAGACAGACCTGGAGCATTCACATCAAATCAGCTACCTAACAATCAAAAGTTATTCTTCAATAATCAATGAACTTGTGTCCATCTTTGTTAGAGTAGCTTAGCTCTTTCTCTAACTACTGCATGGTGGTATAAATACAACATTTGAAATTGCAGAAGTCAGAGTTGAAGAAATATAAAATTCAAGATTCAGGGAATTTGCAGAAATCTTTGAAAAACTTAAGACATGAAAACACTATGAAATCTGAGGTTGATGTTGGATAATGCCTAGATACAAAGAATGAGAGTCCCCTGGTAATAAATATGTCTTGCAAGAAAACGGCATGCTATCTTTTAACTCCCTACTTCATAAATGGGGTAAAGCTGGATGAGAAACAGAGACTGGGTTAGGTTTAGCAACTGAGTGAAATGCAGGAGTGAAGTGAAAGTGAGCGATGCAGTGCCGGTTATTTGGTAAAACCATGAATATAAATTTTTAAACATCTCTTAAATTATTGCTAAAATTCCGTTTGAAATTAAGATGGTTAGTTTTCTGACACCCCCATTTCAATCCTACATATATATCAGTCTCACCTCGATTTTTAAAACATAGAAAAAGGTCGGAGGGAAGATGGCGGCGTAGGAGGACGCTGGGCTCACCGCGCGTCCTGCTGATCACTTAGATTCCACCTACACCTGCCTAAATAACCCAGAAAACCACCAGAAGACTAGCAGAACGGAGTCTCCAGAGCCAAGCGCAGACAGGAGGCCCACGGAAGAGGGTAGGAAGGGCGGCAAGGCGGTGCACGCTCCACGGACTGGCGGGAGGGAGCCGGGGCGGAGGGGCGGCTCGCCGGCCAAGCAGAGCCCCCTAGTCTGGCTGGCAAAAGCGGAGGGGCCGGACAGACTGTGTTCCGACAGCAAGCGCGACTTATCGTCTGGGAGGTCATAAGTTAACAGCTCTGCTTGGAAAGCGGGAAGGCTGGAGGACAATGGGAGGGAGAGCTGCTGAGCTCCCGGACCGCAGAGCTCAGCTTGGTGGGGAACAAAGGCGCTCGCCAGCGCCATCTCCCCCGCCCATCCCCCAGCCAAAATCCCAAAGGGAACCAGTTCCTGCCAGGGAACTTGCTCGCTCCGCTCAAACACCCAACTCTGTGCTTCTGTGGAGCCAAACCTCCGGCAGCAGATCTGACTCCCTTCCGCTGCCACAGGGCCCCTCCTGAAGTGGATCACCTAAGGAGAAGCAAGCTAATAAGCCTGCCCCTCCTGCCCCCGTGCACCTTGCCTACCCACCCCAGCTAATACGCCAGATCCCCAGCACCACGAGCCTGGCAGTGTGCAAGTAGCCCAGATGGGCCACGCCACCCCACAGTGAATCCCGCCCCTAGGAGAGGGGAAGAGAAGGCACACACCAGTCTGACTGTGGCCCCAGCGGTGGGCTGGGGGCAGACATCAGGTCGGACTGCGGCCCCGCCCACCAACTCCAGTTATACACCACAGCACAGGGGAAGTGCCCTGCGGGTCCTCACCACTCCAGGGACTATCCAAAATGACCAAACGGAAGAATTCCCCTCAGAAGAATCTCCAGGAAATAACAACAGCTAATGAACTGATCAAAAAGGATTTAAATAATATAACAGAAAGTGAATTTAGAATAATAGTCATAAAATTAATCGCTGGGCTTGAAAACAGTATACAGGACAGCAGAGAATCTCTTGCCACAGAGATCAAGGGACTAAGGAACAGTCACGAGGAGATGAAAAGCGCTTTAAATGAAATGCAAAACAAAATGGAAACGACGATGGCTCGGATTGAAGAGGCAGAGGAGAGAATAGGTGAACTAGAAGATAAAGTTATGGAAAAAGAGGAAGCTGAGAGAAAGAGAGATAAAAAAATCCAGGAGTATGAAGGAAAAATTAGAGAACTAAGTGATACACTAAAAAGAAATAATATACGCATAATTGGTATCCCAGAGGAGGAAGAGAGAGGGAAAGGTGCTGAAGGGGTACTTGAAGAAATTATAGCTGAGAACTTCCCTGAACTGGGGAAGGAAAAAGGCATTGAAATCCAAGAGGCACAGAGAACTCCCTTCAGACGTAACTTGAATCGATCTTCTGCACGACATATCATAGTGAAACTGGCAAAATACAAGGATAAAGAGAAAATTCTGAAAGCAGCAAGGGATAAACGTGCCCTCACATATAAAGGGAGACCTATAAGACTCGTGACTGACCTCTCTTTTGAAACTTGGCAGGCCAGAAAGGATTGGCACGATATCTTCAGTGTGCTAAACAGAAAAAATATGCAGCCGAGAATCCTTTATCCAGCAAGAGTGTCATTCAAAATAGAAGGAGAGATAAAGGTCTTCCCAAACAAACAAAAACTGAAGGAATTCATCACCACTAAACTAGCTCTACAAGAGATCCTAAGGGGGATCCTGTGAGACAAAGTACCAGAGACATCACCACAAGCATAAAGCATACAGACATCACAATGACTCTAAACCAGTATCTTTCTATAATAACACTGAATGTAAATGGATTAAATGCACCAACCAAAGGCATAGGGTATCAGAATGGATAAAAAAAACAAGACCCATCTATTTGCTGTCTACAAGAGACTCATTTTAGATCTGAGGACACCTTTAGATTGAGAGTGAGGGGATGGAGAACTATTTATCATGCTACTGGAAGCCAAAAGAAAGCTGGAGTAGCCATACTTATATCAGACAAACTAGACTTTAAATTAAAGGCTGTAACAAGAGATGAAGAAGGGCATTATATAATAATTACAGGGTCTATCCATCAGGAAGAGCTAACAATTATAAATGTCTATGCGCCAAATACTGGAGGCCCAGATATATAAAACAATTACTCATAAACATAAGCAACCTTATTGATAAGAATGTGGTCATTGCAGGGGACTTTAACACCCCACTTACAGAAATGGATAGATCATCTAGACACACAGTCAATAAAGAAACAAGGGCCCGGAATGATACATTGGATCAGATGGACTTGACAGATACATTTAGAACTCTGCATCCCAAAGCAACAGAATATACTTTCTTCTCGAGTGCACATGGAACATTCTTCAAGATAGATCATATACTGGGTCACAAAACAGCCCTTCCTAAGTTTACAAGAATTGAAATTATACCATGCATAGTTTCAGACCACAATGCTATGAAGCTTGAAATCAACCACAGGAAAAAGTCTGGAAAACCTCCAAAAGCATGGAGGTTAAAGAACACCCTACTAACGAGTGAGTGGGTCAACCAGGCAATTAGAGAAGAAATTAAAAAATATATGGAAACAAACGAAAATGAAAATACAACAATCCAAACACTTTGGGACGCAGCGAAGGCAGTCCTGAGAGGAAAATACATTGCAATCCAGGCCTATCTCAAGAAACAAGAAAAATCCCAAATACAAAATCTAACAGCACACCTAAAGGAAATAGAAGCAGAACAGCAAAGGCAGCCTAAACCCAGCAGAAGAAGAGAAATCATAAAGATGAGAGCAGAAATAAACAACATAGAATCTAAAAAACTGTAGAGCAGATCAATGAAAACAAGAGTTGGTTTTTTGATAAAATAAACAAAATTGACAAACCTCTAGCCAGGCTTCTCAAAAAGAAAAGGGAGATGACCCAAATAGATAAAATCATGAATGAAAATGGAATTATTACAACCAATCCCTCAGAGATACAAAAATTATCAGGGAATACTATGAAAAATTATATGCCAACAAATTGGACAACCTGGAAGAAATGGACAAATTCCTAAACACCCACACTCTTCCAAAACTCAATCAGGAGGAAATAGAAAGCTTGAACAGACCCATAACCAGCGAAGAAATTGAATCGGTTATCAAAAATCTCCCAACAAATAAGAGTCCAGGACCAGATGGCTTCCCAGGGGAGTTCTACCAGACGTTTAAAGCAGAGATAATACCTATCCTTCTCAAGCTATTCCAAGAAATAGAAAGGGAAGGAAAACTTCCAGACTCATTCTATGAAGCCAGTATTACTTTGATTCCTAAACCAGACAGAGACCCAGTAAAAAAAGAGAACTACAGGCCAATATCCCTGATGAATATGGATGCAAAAATTCTCAATAAGATACTAGCAAATCGAATTCAACGACATATAAAAAGAATTATTCACCATGATCAAGTGGGATTCATTCCTGGGATGCAGGGCTGGTTCAACATTCGCAAATCGATCAACGTGATACATCACATTAACAAAAAAAAAGAGAAGAACCATATGATCCTGTCAATCGATGCTGAAAAGGCCTTTGACAAAATCCAGCACCGTTTCTTTTTTTTTATTTTTATTTTTTAATTTTTATTTTTTTTATTTTTTATTTTTTAATATATGAAATTTACTGTCAAATTGGTTTCCATACAACACCCAGTGCTCATCCCAAAAGGTGCCCTCCTCAATACCCATCACCCACCCTGCCCTCCCTCCCACCCCCATCAACCCTCAGTTTGTTCTCAGTTTTTAACAGTCTCTTATGCTTTGGCTCTCTCCCACTCTAACCTCTTTTTTTTTTTTTTTTCCTTCCCCTCCCCCATGGGTTTCTGTTACGTTTCTCAGGATCCACATAAGAGTGAAACCATATGGTATCTTTCTTTCTCTGTATGGCTTATTTCACTTAGCATCACACTCTCCAGCTCCATCCACGTTGCTACAAAAGGCCATATTTCATTCTTTCTCATTGCCACGTAGTATTCCATTGTGTATATAAACCACAATTTCTTTATCCATTCATCAGTTGATGGACATTTAGGCTCTTTCCATAATTTGGCTATTGTTGAGAGTGCTGCTATAAACATTGGGGTACAAGTGCCCCTATGCATCAGCACTCCTGTATCCCTTGGATAAATTCCTAGCAGTGCTATTGCTGGGTCATAGGGTAGGTCTATTTTTAATTTTCTGAGGAACCTCCACACTGCTTTCCAGAGCGGATGCACCAATTTGCATTCCCACCAACAGTGCAAGAGGGTTCCTGTTTCTCCACATCCTCTCCAGCATCTATAGTCTCCTGATTTGTTCATTTTGGCCACTCTGACTGGCGTGAGGTGGTATCTGAGTGTGGTTTTGATTTGTATTTCCCTGATGAGGAGCGACGTTGAACATCTTTTCATGTGCCTGTTGGCCATCCGGATGTCTTCTTTAGAGAAGTGTCTATTCATGTTTTCTGCCCATTTCTTCACTGGGTTATTTGTTTTTTGGGTGTGGAGTTTGATGAGCTCTTTATAGATTTTGGATACTAGCCCTTTGTCCCATGTGTCATTTGCAAATATCTTTTCCCATTCCGTTGGTTGCCTTTTAGTTTTGTTGGTTGTTTCCTTTGCTGTGCAGAAGCTTTTTATCTTCATAAGGTCCCAGTAATTCACTTTTGCTTTTAATTCCCTTGCCTTTGGGGATGTGTCGAGTCAGAGATTGCTACGGCTGAGGTCAGAGAGGTCTTTTCCTGCTTTCTCCTCTAAGGTTTTGATGGTTTCCTGTCTCACATTCAGGTCCTTTATCCATTTTGAGTTTATTTTTGTGAATGGTGAGAAAGTGGTCTAGTTTCAACCTTCTGCATGTTGCTGTCCAGTTCTCCCAGCACCATTTGTTAAAGAGACTGTCTTTTTTTCCATTGGATGTTCTTTCCTGCTTTGTCAAAGATGAGTTGGCCATACGTTTGTGGGTCTAGTTCTGGGGTTTCTATTCTATTCCATTGGTCTATGTGTCTGTGTTTATGCCAATACCATGCTGTCTTGATGATGACAGCTTTGTAGTAGAGGCTAAAGTCTGGGATTGTGATGCCTCCTGCTTTGGTCTTCTTCAAAATTACTTTGGGTATTCAGGGCCTTTTGTGGTTCCATATGAATTTTAGGATTGCTTGTTCTAGTTTCGAGAAGAATGCTGGTGCAATTTTGATTGGGATTGCATTGAATGTGTAGATAGCTTTGGGTAGTATTGACATTTGGACAATATTTATTCTTCCAATCCATGAGCACGGAATGTTTTTCCATCTCTTTATATCTTCTTCAATTACCTGCATAAGCTTTCTATAGTTTTCAGCATTCAGATCTTTTACATCTTTGGTTACATTTATTCCTAGGTATTTTATGCTTCTTGGTGCAATTGTGAATGGGATCAGTTTCTTTATTTGTCTTTCTGTTGCTTCATTGTTAGTGTATAAGAATGCAACTGATTTCTGTACATTGATTTTGTATCCTGTAACTTTGCTGAATTCATGTATCAGTTCTAGCAGACTTTTGGTGGAGTCTGTCGGATTTTCCATGTATAATATCATGTCATCTGCAAAAAGCGAAAGCTTGACTTCATCTTTGCCAATCTGGATGCCTTTGATTTCCTTTTGTTGTCTGATTGCTGATGCTAGAACTTCCAGCACTATATTAAACAACAGCGGTGAGAGTGGGCATCCCTGTCGTGTTCCTGATCTCAGGGAAAAAGCTCTCAGTTTTTCCCCGTTGAGGATGATGTTAGCTGTGGGCTTTTCATAAATGGCTTTTATGATCTTTAAGTATGTTCCTTCTATCCCGACTTTCTCGAGGGTTTTTATTAAGAAAGGGTGCTGGATTTTGTCAAAGGCCTTTTCTGCATCGATTGACAGGATCATATGGTTCTTCTCTTTTTTTTTGTTAATGTGATGTATCACGTTGATCAATTTGCGAATGTTGAACCAGCCCTGCATCCCAGGAATGAATCCCACTTGATCATTGTGAATAATTCTTTTTATATGCTGTTGAATTTGATTTGCTAGTATCTTATTGAGAATTTTTGCATCCATATTCATCAGAGATATTGGCCTGTAGTTCTCTTTTTTTACTGGGTCTCTGTCTGGTTTAGGAATCAAAGTAATACTGGCTTCATAGAATGAGTCTGGAAGTTTTCCTTCCCTTTCTATTTCTTGGAATAGCTTGAGAAGGATAGGTATTATCTCTGCTTTAAATGTCTGGTAGAACTCCCCTGGGAAGCCATCTGGTCCTGGACTCTTATTTGTTGGGAGATTTTTGATAACCGATTCAATTTCTTCGCTGGTTATGGGTCTGTTCAAGCTTTCTATTTCCTCCTGATTGAGTTTTGGAAGAGTGTGGGTGTTTAGGAATTTGTCCATTTCTTCCAGGTTGTCCAATTTGTTGGCATATAATTTTTCATAGTATTCCCTGATAATTGTTTGTATCTCTGAGGGATTGGTTGTAATAATTCCATTTTCATTCATGATTTTATCTATTTGGGTCATCTCCCTTTTCTTTTTGAGAAGCCTGGCTAGAGGTTTGTCAATTTTGTTTATTTTATCAAAAAACCAACTCTTGTTTTCATTGATCTGCTCTACAGTTTTTTTAGATTCTATATTGTTTATTTCTGCTCTGATCTTTATGATTTCTCTTCTTCTGCTGGGTTTAGGCTGCCTTTGCTGTTCTGCTTCTATTTCCTTTAGGTGTGCTGTTAGATTTTGTATTTGGGATTTTTCTTGTTTCTTGAGATAGGCCTGGATTGCAATGTATTTTCCTCTCAGGACTGCCTTCGCTGCGTCCCAAAGTGTTTGGATTGTTGTATTTTCATTTTCGTTTGTTTCCATATATTTTTTAATTTCTTCTCTAATTGCCTGGTTGACCCACTCACTCGTTAGTAGGGTGTTCTTTAACCTCCATGCTTTTGGAGGTTTTCCAGACTTTTTCCTGTGGTTGATTTCAAGCTTCATAGCATTGTGGTCTGAAACTATGCATGGTATAATTTCAATTCTTGTAAACTTAGGAAGGGCTGTTTTGTGACCCAGTATATGATCTATCTTGAAGAATGTTCCATGTGCACTCGAGAAGAAAGTATATTCTGTTGCTTTGGGATGCAGAGTTCTAAATGTATCTGTCAAGTCCATCTGATCCAATGTATCATTCCGGGCCCTTGTTTCTTTATTGACTGTGTGTCTAGATGATCTATCCATTTCTGTAAGTGGGGTGTTAAAGTCCCCTGCAATGACCACATTCTTATCAATAAGGTTGCTTATGTTTATGAGTAATTGTTTTATATATCTGGGCCTCCAGTATTTGGCGCATAGACATTTATAATTGTTAGCTCTTCCTGATGGATAGACCCTGTAATTATTATATAATGCCCTTCTTCATCTCTTGTTACAGCCTTTAATTTAAAGTCTAGTTTGTCTGATATAAGTATGGCTACTCCAGCTTTCTTTTGGCTTCCAGTAGCATGATAAATAGTTCTCCATCCCCTCACTCTCAATCTAAAGGTATCCTCAGATCTAAAATGAGTCTCTTGTAGACAGCAAATAGATGGGTCTTGTTTTTTTATCCACTCTGATACCCTATGTCTTTTGGTTGGCGCATTTAATCCATTTACATTCAGTGTTATTATAGAAAGATACAGGTTTAGAGTCATTGTGATGTCTGTATGTTTTATGCTTGTAGTGATGACTCTGGTACTTTGTCTCACAGGATCCCCCTTAGGATCTCTTGTAGGGCTGGTTTCGTGGTGACAAATTCCTTCAGTTTTTGTTTGTTTGGGAAGACCTTTATCTCTCCATCTATTCTAAATGACAGACTTGCTGGATAAAGGATTCTCGGCTGCATATTTTTTCCGTTTAGCACACTGAAGATATCGTGCCAATCCTTTCTGGCCTGCCAAGTTTCAAAGGAGAGATCAGTCACGAGTCTTATAGGTCTCCCTTTATCTGTGAGGGCACGTTTATCCCTTGCTGCTTTCAGAATTTTCTCTTTATCCTTGTATTTTGCCAGTTTCACTATGATATGTCGTGCAGAAGATCGATTCAAGTTACGTCTGAAGGGAGTTCTCTGTGCCTCTTGGATTTCAATGCCTTTTTCCTTCCCCAGTTCAGGGAAGTTCTCAGCTATAATTTCTTCAAGTACCCCTTCAGCACCTTTCCCTCTCTCTTCCTCCTCTGGGATACCAATTATGCGTATATTATTTCTATTTAGTGTATCACTTAGTTCTCTAATTTTTCCCTCATACTCCTGGATTTTTTTATCTCTCTTTCTCTCAGCTTCCTCTTTCTCCATAACTTTATCTTCTAGTTCACCTATTCTCTCCTCTGCCTCTTCAAGCCGAGGCGTCGTGGTTTCCATTTTGTTTTGCATTTCATTTAAAGCGCTTTTCAGCTCCTCGTGACTGTTCCTTAGTCCCTTGATCTCTGTGGCAAGAGATTCTCTGCTGTCCTGTATACTGTTTTCAAGCCCAGCAATTAATTTTATGACTATTATTCTAAATTCACTTTCTGTTATATTATTTAAATCCTTTTTGATCAGTTCATTAGCTGTTGTTATTTCCTGGAGATTCTTCTGAGGGGAATTCTTCCGTTTGGTCATTTTGGATAGTCCCTGGAGTGGTGAGGACCCGCAGGGCACTTCCCCTGTGCTGTGGTGTATAACTGGAGTTGGTGGGCGGGGCCGCAGTCCGACCTGATGTCTGCCCCCAGCCCACCGCTGGGGCCACAGTCAGAGTGGTGTGTGCCTTCTCTTCCCCTCTCCTAGGGGCGGGATTCACTGTGGGGTGGCGTGGCCCGTCTGGGCTACTTGCACACTGCCAGGCTCGTGGTGCTGGGGATCTGGTGTATTAGCTGGGGTGGGTAGGCAAGGTGCACGGGGGCGGGAGGGGCAGGCTTAGCTCGCTTCTCCTTAGGTGATCCACTTCAGGAGGGGCCCTGTGGCAGTGGGAGGGAGTCAGATCCGCTGCCGCGGAGGTTTGGTTCCGCAGAAGCACAGAGTTGGGTGTTTGCGCAGAGCGAGCAAGTTCCCTGGCAGGAACTGGTTCTCTTTGGGATTTTGGCTGGGGGATGGGCGGGGGAGATGGCGCTGGAGAGCGCCTTTGTTCGCCGCCAAACTGAGCTCTGCCGTCAGGGGGCTCAGCAGCTCTCCCTCCCTTTGTCCTCCAGCCTTCCCGCTTTCCGAGCAGAGCTGTTAACTTATGACCTCCCAGACGATAAGTCGCGCTTGCTGTCGGAACACAGTCCATCCGGCCCCTCCGCTTTTGCCAGCCAGACTCGGGGGCTCTGCTTGGCCGGCGAGCCGCCCCTCCGCCCCGGCTCCCTCCCGCCAGTCCGTGGAGCGCGCACCGCCTCGCCGCCCTTCTACCCTCTTCCGTGGGCCTCTCGTCTGCCTCCAGCACCGTTTCTTAATAAAAACCTTGAGAAAGTCAGGATAGAAGGAACATACTTAAAGATCATAAAAGCCATTTATGAAAAGCCCACAGCTAACATCATCCTCAATGGGGAAAAACTGAGATCTTTTTCCCTGAGATCAGGAACACGACAGGGATGCCCACTCTCACCGCTGCTGTTTGACATAGTGCTGGAAGTTCTAATCCGACAACAAAAGGAAATCAAAGGCATCAAAGTTGGCAAAGATGAAGTCAAGCTTTTGCTTTTTGCAGATGACATGATATTATACATGGAAAATCCGATAGACTCCACCAAAAGTCTGCTAGAACTGATACATGAATTCAGCAAAGTTACAGGATACAAAATCAATGTACAGAAATCAGTTGCATTCTTATACACTAACAATGAAGCAACAGAAAGACAAATAAAGAAACTGATCCCATTCACAATTGCACCAAGAAGCATAAAATACCTAGGAATAAATCTAACCAAAGATGTAAAAGATCTGAATGCTGAAAACTATAGAAAGCTTATGCAGGTAATTGAAGAAGATATAAAGAAATGGAAAGACATTCCGTGCTCATGGATTGGAAGAATAAATATTGTCCAAATGTCAATACTACCCAAAGCTATCTACACATTCAATGCAATCCCAATCAAAATTGCACCAGCATTCTTCTCGAAACTAGAACAAGCAATCCTAAAATTCATATGGAACCACAAAAGGCCCCGAATAGCCAAAGTAATTTTGAAGAAGAAGACCAAAGCAGGAAGCATCACAATCCCAGACTTTAGCCTCTACTACAAAGCTGTCATCATCAAGACAGCATGGTATTGGCACAAAAACAGACACATAGACCAATGGAATAGAATAGAAACCCCAGAACTAGACCCACAAACGTATGGCCAACTCATCTTTGACAAAGCAGGAAAGAACATCCAATGGAAAAAAAGACAGTCTCTTTAACAAATGGTGCTGGGAGAACTGGACAGCAACATGCAGAAGGTTGAAACTAGACCACTTTCTCACCATTCACAAAAATAAACTCAAAATGGATAAAGGACCTGAATGTGAGACAGGAAACCATCAAAACCTTAGAGGAGAAAGCAGGAAAAGACCTCTCTGACCTCAGCCGTAGCAATCTCTGACTCGACACATCCCCAAAGGCAAGGGAATTAAAAGCAAAAGTGAATTACTGGGACCTTATGAAGATAAAAAGCTTCTGCACAGCAAAGGAAACAACCAACAAAACTAAAAGGCAACCAACGGACTGGGAAAAGATATTTGCAAATGACACATCGGACAAAGGGCTAGTATCCAAAATCTATAAAGAGCTCATCAAACTCCACACCCGAAAAACAAATAACCCAGTGAAGAAATGGGCAGAAAACATGAATAGACACTTCTCTAAAGAAGACATCCGGATGGCCAACAGGCACATGAAAAGATGTTCAACGTCGCTCCTCATCAGGGAAATACAAATCAAAACCACACTCAGATATCACCTCATGCCAGTCAGAGTGGCCAAAATGAACAAATCAGGAGACTATAGATGCTGGAGAGGATGTGGAGAAACAGGAACCCTCTTGCACTGTTGGTGGGAATGCAAATTGGTGCAGCCGCTCTGGAAAGCAGTGTGGAGGTTCCTCAGAAAATTAAAAATAGACCTACCCTATGACCCAGCAATAGTACTGCTAGGAATTTATCCAAGGGATACAGGAGTACTGATGCATAGGGGCACTTGTACCCCAATGTTTATAGCAGCACTCTCAACAATAGCCAAATTATGAAAAGAGCCTAAATGTCCATCAACTGATGAATGGATAAAGAAATTGTGGTTTATATACACAATGGAATACTACGTGGCAATGAGAAAGAATGAAATATGGCCTTTTGTAGCAACGTGGATGGAGCTGGAGAGTGTGATGCTAAGTGAAATAAGCCATACAGAGAAAGACAGATACCATATGGTTTCACTCTTATGTGGATCCTGAGAAACTTTACAGAAACCCATGGGGGAGGGGAAGGGAAAAAAAAAAAAAAGAGGTTAGAGTGGGAGAGAGCCAAAACATAAGAGACTGTTAAAAACTGAGAACAAACTGAGGGTTGATGGGGGGTGGGAGGGAGGGCAGGGTGGGTGATGGGTATTGAGGAGGGCACCTTTTGGGATGAGCACTGGGTGTTGTATGGAAACCAATTTGACAGTAAATTTGATATATTAAATAAATAAATAAATAAATAAATAATAAAATATAGAAAAAAAGTATGCTACTGCCAAACATGTTAGTTAAAGTGTTCTGAGTGTTAAGAAACTCAATAGAAAATTTTGAGCTGAAGATTATATTGACACTAACCAAGAAAAGCTAATTCTTCCATGCCCTTCTAAATGTTAAATGTTAAAAAAAAAATGAAAAATAAAACTGAGAATCATACTCTACTGTTAGTTGACTTCATAATTTCAACGATAGCCATTTTTCTTTGTATGCTCACATAATGTAAAATTATGCTTTAATCCTGATCAAGAAAAAATAACACATATAGAAGCAATGACAAATGATCATAATGTTACATAGGACATGCTTAAAGAGTCTATTATTGAGTAACAAGGTCCTATCTGAACTTATACTAAATGCAGATAGGATCTGATTTCTACTAGGTACTAAGACTGTGATTGCTGGAATGGTTGTAGTTTTTTGTTTTTGTTTTTCTTTAAATACAAGAAGGCAATACTGATAAGATGTATTAGAGGAGATGAGTAGGATGTTATAATGCAAAGAAAGGCTAAAGTTGGGAGATATTCAGGAAGACTGCAGAAGGGTTTTGGAGCATGGGTGTTCTTACTACTTGATGTCAGGGAGGAGACAAAGGCAATTTAAATTGTCACAGTACAAGTTTCATTTAAAAAAAAATAGAAATTGAATCTCTGGCTGCTACATGAATAAATTCCTCCTCAAGTAAAACTGTCTATAAAATATATTGTGATAGAAAACTTTGGTATACGGTGTTGTGGCAATCCTGTAAATCATAGAAAACACAAACACAAGAACATTATTTTTATTCAATATATAGAACACATTTGGGGTATATTACTGTGCATGATATATGTGAAAGTGTTACAAGTCTTTTTTCTTAAGGTCTTTTGGTTGCTTAGTAACAGAGGAATGGAAGGAGTGGTAAAAATAGGTCACCATTAAGTGAGGGATTTTCTTGTTTTTTATATCAGAAAGTATTATTTGAAGATAATAATAGACATAAATCATGGATATGCTGTGCATTGCCCTGAGACAGCCCAAACTCTGTGAGCATTACTATTTTTTTCTATCATTCATCAACCCTTTTTTACCCTTCTGGGGAGATGTTAAACATAAAGTAAGTCATTTCTCTTGCTTCCATAAATGTTAACAATTTTTCTTAATATCCTATGAGTATTTCAAATTATATGTGAAATAAAATAACACTTATTACACATTTAGAGGTACTGCCAATGTTTTTCACAACAATGATAACTATTTTGGGACTTTCAAATTAAAATGAGTCATTCTTTACTTGCAAACAAAATAAAATATAATGTATTACTTCATTAAGTTTTGATATTATGTTAATGTTAAATGTAAGTATCTAAGACATTTAATTTAAACTGTTCAAGTGATCAGTTTGCAGGTGTGCTATATTAATTATAATCACATTAGTTTAGTGATATTCTAATTATGTTTGTTTACATAACACAATTTAGCCTGAAATCATTGAGGATTTCTTTTCTAAGATCTGAGAAGAGACAAAAGCACCATAAGGATTTATTTTCCAAAATAAAAAAGGATGACTTTGGGTTCTGCTTCCAGATACCCAGATAACAATTATATGTGAACAAAGTACATAAAGAAAAAACAAACAAATATCCAAAGGCACTGGAGAACAACCAAAAGGAAAAAAAAATAAACTAGAAATGAATAGGTGCTGAAAGGGAAACTGAACAATGGAATATTTGCATTGATATGACTTTCCACATGAAGGCATAGCCTAGTTGCACACTATAGGGCAAAGAGCAATCCTGCACAAAGCTATAGTGTTGCTGGTTCAAACTGAAAGCTGGTTGAAACAAACTGAAGAGCTTCCAGAGCTGTTGTGCAATGAGGGGAGAGATTCTAGTGAGAAGAATCATAAAAGGGAAAAGTCCCACATAAATGGGAGAGATATCAAGATTCTAAAGGGAAAAGGTGGAAGACTAAGCAAAGATTTCAGCAGTTGCCTACAACAGGAAAGACAATGTTTGGAATTTGAGTCTAGCCAAGGTAAATATCACGTGGAGAGAATATTAATCAATATACATTTGAAAGTAGCAATCAAAAGTTTCTAAAAATTAGACATCACAATGCACAGTCTGCAATGAGAAAACAAGCAAATATACTAAGCAATGGAAGAAATATTAAGCTATAGTTAAGATAAAAAGCAGCCAATAAAAACTGACCCTGATTTGGGGAATGGATTAGAATTAGCAGTTTAGAAATTAAAGTTAAATACGATTACAATGAATTTACAGGTTGGTAAGTGCAGTAGGGAAATGAAAACTATAAAAAAAAAACAATCAAATGTAAATTGTAGAACAAAATCGTAAGGTACCTGAAAAGAAAAATTCAATGGATGGAATTTCAAGCAATATTTGAAACTGGTGATGACTCATTGATTTCCAATGTAAAGGACAGATTTTTGAAAAGATTAAAAAATAACAGATCATCACTAAGATGTGTAATATCAAACATCTAACATATGTGTCATTAAAGTTACAGAACAATGGGGAATAAAACAATATATATTTAAAAAAAATAAAGGTTGGAAACTTCCCAAATTTTGTGATAAACATAAACTTTCACACATAAGAAAGCCAGGAAACCCAAAGCAAGATAAATACAAATAAAGAAATAGCAAGATAAATTGGTGCAACATATCAAACTGGTAAAAAAGAGAACATTTTGAAAACAGACAAAAACATAACAGTATATATGAAGGAACAATGATACAAAAGGTTACTCACTTTCATATATAAAAACAATTTGAAGACATGGGATGCCTGGGTGGTGCAGTTGGTTAAGCATCCAACTTTGACTCTGGTCATGATCCCACAGATCATGACCTCATATTTCGTGAGTTCGAGTCCCACGTTGGGCTTTCTGCTGTCAGCACAGAGCCTGGTTGGCCTTCTCTGTCTCCTTCTCTCTCTGCCTCTCTCCCACTCATGTGCGTGTGTGCACGTGCCCACATGCACACTCTCCTTTTCTCAAAAATAAACATTAAAAAAAAATTGAATACAGAAGACAATGGAATGGGATCATTAAAATTCTTAAGGAAAAATATGTAAATATACAATTACATTTCCATTTTAAAAACTGTCAAAAGAGAATCAAAATAATAAAAATTTTTTAATGTCTATCAAAGAATTAATCATTATCAAAACAGAGCTACAAGAAATTTGACAGAAAAGCCTCCAGGATGAATTAAAATACAAAGGATGGACACTTCCTTTTATAGGAAATAATGAATACAAAGAATGATACATGAGAATAACACATAAAAGGCTATAAAATTCTCCTAATTATTTAAAATATATATTATCCTTTAAATGAAATAATACTATCCTGTGTTGAGGAATTTATAAAGTAGGTAGATATATGACTCATGAAAGCTACAGAACAATTCATGGGTCTAACAGAACTGTACTGAATCAGACTTTTCATATTTACAGTGAAGTTGAAAATATTTATTCTAAATTGAACTTGATAAAGTGCATTTGTTTTTCTTAAAACTACTACAAGATATACTGCAAAAATAGTACAACTCTAATAGAATAATTAAAATGCCATACTAACTGTACTCACTTTAAATCCAAAGAAGACAGGAAAAGAGAAAAGAACAGAGGGACAAAAGACAATGCATCTTCTTCTAACTCAGATGGATTAATATGGACTGGGTTTACTTCCTCACCTGAAACAACTTAAAACACAGAAAAATTATATGAAACACAAGTTTTCAAGACACCGGACATCAAGAAAAAAAGAACAGCCATCTCTGAAAGACAGGAAACAAATAAAGTAAACCCAATGACTGTCCCATCTTACTGCCATGAAAGAATTTCCAGGTTGTGGTGCAGTAAGTGGGAATCTAGACTTGGCCCAGTGATTCTCTGGATAGAGAGAATGGAGATGAAAATCTAGGAAGACCAGGTGGCTAGACCATTCATAACAGAGCCTTCATGCCTGTGAGGAAAGTAACTATGGCTGGGGAAAGAACCACCTGAAAGCACTAGAGGAAATAGATTGGATTAAAAAAGACCCAACTAATTGTTGGTATATAAAAATTATATGATGGGGGTGCCTGGGTGGCTCAGTCGGTTAAGCGGCCGACTTCGGCTCAGGTCATGATCTCGCGGTCTGTGAGTTCGAGCCCCACGTCAGGCTCTGTGCTGACAGCTCAGAGCCTGGAGCCTGTTTCAGATTCTGTGTCTCCCTCTCTCTGACCCTCCCCCGTTCATGCTCTGTCTCTCTCTGTCTCAAAAATAAATAAACATTAAAAAAAAAATTAAAAAAAAAAAATAAAAATTATATGATGGTAACACTACTCAAGATAAAGCTGGCTTGGCTCTCTCAATATTGAAATAATTAGGTATCAGAACAAATAATATACCAGGGATAAGGAATGATTTATCAGGAAAACATAACAGTACCAAATGTTTATGGATCTAATAACAGAATTAAATAATACAAGCAAAATATCAAGAAATTTCAAGGAGCAATAAAAAATCCACTAATTGTGACCAATAATTTCAATAACTCTCAATAATTGAGAGGCAAAGTAAACAATTAGATATAGAAGAACAACACTACCAACAACACTACCAACCAACTTGACATTAAGTATCATTTATAGAAAACGTTACCCAATAATTGCAAAATACACATTTTTCAAATGAACATCAAACTTTTATCAAACTTAACAGAAACCCATGGGGGAGGGGAAGGAAAAAAAAATTAGAGTGGGAGAGAACCAAAGCATAAGAGACTCTTAAAAACTGAGAACAAACTGAGGGTTGATGGGGTGTAGGAGGGAGGAGAGGGTAGGTGATGGGCATTGAAGAGGGCATCTTTTGGGATGAGCACTGGGTGTTGTATGGAAACCAATATGACAATAAATTTCATTAAAAAAATGGAGAAAAAAAAGATATACCATATTCTGAAACATAAAATAAATTTCAGTAAGATGAAACAGATCCAAGTCATAAAAAGTATGCTTGTCAAACACCATGGAATTAAGTTCCAGAAATCTCTGGAAAAATCATTGTATTCAAGCTCATCAGAGAAGCAGAACCAATAGGACTGAGAGAAGAAGAAAGAGATAGAGACAGATTAATTATCATAAGGTTTATTATAAGATTTATTATAACAAATGGGCTCACATGATTGTAAGTCCCAACAATCTGTCATCAGGAAGTTGAGACCCAGGTGAGCCCATGACATTGTTCCAGCTGGAATGAGAAATGCTGTGAACCAGGAAAGCCAAGGGTGTAATTCATCTGAGAGCAGGAGAAGGCCCATGTTCCAGCTCAACAGTCAGAAAGAGAAAATTAATTCTCTCTTCTTCCACCTATTTGCTCTGTCCAGGTCCTCAATCTCATTTACTCAGTCTACTAAACCAAATCTAATCTCATCCGTAAATATCCTCACAAACTCTCAAAAATAATGTTTAAGCAAATATCTAGGTACCTGGTAGCCCAGGCAAATTGATATGTAAAATTAACAATCACAATATGCAAATACTGAAAACTAAATAATAGGCTTCAAAATAATCCACGGGTAAAAGAAGAAATAAAAATGGAAATTATAAAGCATTTTGAACATAATGAAAGTGCCCATATTGTAAAAGAAGGTCTCAAAACCATTATCTCATATTCCACCTTGAAAAAAGTAAAATAAAGGAAGGAGTGCCTGGGTAGCTCAGTTGGTTAAGGTCCAACTCTTGATTTTGGCTCAGGTCATGACCTTACAGCTCATGAGATTGAGTCCCATGTGCGCAGAGCCTGTTTGGGATTCTCTCTTCTTCCTCCCTTCTTTCTGTCCCTTCCAGGTTCACACGTGCTCACTCTCTTTCTCTCTCTCTCTCTCTCTCTAAATAAATAAATAAATAAATAAATAAACAAACATTAAAAAATTAAAATAGAAAGAACTAATGAAATCCAAAGTAAACAGAAAGAAGGAATTAATAACAAACAGATGACAATCAGTAAAATGGAAATAAGTAAAAGATCAATATAGAAAATTAATTAAATAAAAAAATACAAATGATAAACCTTTAGCCAGACAGATCAGGAAAAGACATAAGATACATATCATAAATATCAGGAATGAGAAAAATGATGTCATTTCAGATTGTGGAGGTATTAAAAGGATAGGAAAAGTATATTAGGCCAATTTGTGGGTATTTTGTGCTAATTTAGGTGAAATGATACATTTATGAAAAAACATAAATTACAAAAACTCATTCTAGAAAAAACAGATAAACTGAATGTCTTTGTATCTGTTCTGGCATTAATATTCATTGAAAATCTTTTCCTGAAAAGCCCGGATAGTCATGATAGTAAATTCTACCAAATATTTGTGGGATAAGTAATTCCAATTGTACACAAACTCTTGCAGAATATTAAACAAGGAATATCTCCAAACTCATTTCACTAGTCCTGCATTATTCTGATAAAAATAAAACTATAGACAAAATTTCTCCATGAACTTGGAGGTGAAAATTCTAAAGGAAAGTTTAGTAAATCATAGCGAGCAATATATTAAAATCGTAATACATTATAAGCAACTGGGATTTATCTAGAGAAAACAAAATTGGTTTAATATTTGAAGCTCAATCAATAAAATTCACCATATTTAGAAGTAAATATGAAATTTAGAAGTAAAAATGGTATGATAACATCCATAGACACAGAAAAATATTTGACAAAATCCAACATCTATCTATTCCTTAGAAGTTTTAGAAAGTTAGGAATTTATGGAAATACACATAAAAATAGGACATTATGAAAAACAAATATAGCCAACCATCTTTACATAGTTAATGGTAAAGATGGAAAACTTCTCCCCTGAGTTCAGAAACATAGCAAGGATGTTTATTTTCACCACTTCTAAACATTTTAATGGAGATTCCAATCAGTGCAATAAGCAAGAAAAATTAACCAGCAACCCGTCTGCAAAGAAAGAAGTAAAGTCCTCTTGACTTATTAATGACATATTTGTCTACATAGAACATCTGGAAAAATCTACTAAAAAGCTGATAGAATAGAGGTTAGCCAGATTGTAGAATATGAGGTTAAAATACAAAAATCGGTTGTATTTATCAATATTAAAGATAAACAAAAATTGAAAAAAACGGCATTGAAAATAGTTTCAAATTGTAGCATATAAGCCTTTGTCCAGGTATAACCGACAAAAGATACAGAAAAACTGTACACTTAAAAACTATACCTGGACTCACAGGAAACACAACACTTTTTATTAAGAGATAAAAACTGTTTATTATTCATTAGGGGAGACCTGGGTGGGAGGGAAGCAGAGCAAGATCTTGTATTTCTTCTGAATCTCTCCTCTGAGTCCCTATCCCAATAGAGTAACCCAGGAAGGGCCAGAGAGCACTTGTATCTTTAGTGGGATTCTACAGGAGAAAAAAAACCCTGAATTTAGAAGACTGATGTTATATAGAACTGCGGATTTTGCCTCCAAAGAGACACAGAAAGAGAGGGAGGTGGGGTGGGGGGAAGAGTGTCTTGGCCAAATTTCATTTTACAGTGTCCCCAAGGTTGGGGGACAAGTTTGCAAATACACGCTACTGCTGTTCCATTTCCTTCAAGTTTAATAAGAAATGATCACTCAGCAACTGGCAAAAAATCCTCACAGTAGGTTTCTGTCTCACAAAGGAAAGGCTATTATGGTAATAATGTGCAGTGGAAGATATTAGTGCTACCATACCCAACAAAAGTGGCCAATCCTAATACCAATACAGCATTTCAAGGAAGTTGCAAAAATTATTCCACCAGAAAACCATTACAGACACAGAGGTTTCAATTTGAATCAGAGGTCTCTTCAGTTCTTTTTTTTCATTTATTTATTTTGAGAGAGAAAGGGAGAGAGAGAGAGAGAGAGAGAGAGAGAGAGAGAGCATGCACAAGCAGGGGAGGGGCAGAAACAGAGGGAGAGAATCCCAAGCAGGCTCTACACTGTTCAGCATGAGCCCAATATGGGGCTCGATCCCACGAACTATGAAATCATGATCTGAGCTGAAATCAAGAGTCAGGTGCTTAACCTACTAAGCCATCCAGGTGTCCTGGTGTCTTCAATTCTTAAACTTAGTAAGGACAAAAACAAGTTTTGAAGAATGACATGGATGATAAACTATTTTATGTACTAAATCCAACTGTATCTGCTGCACTAGATGTGGGCTCCTTCGTGGAGGAAATCAATTGAGATCTTGACCTCTGATTGATCAGGTGCATCTTTTTCTCTCCTCTGATAAGATATCAAAATTGTTGGGGCGCCTGGGTGGCGCAGTCGGTTAAGCGTCCGACTTCAGCCAGGTCACGATCTCGCGGTCCGTGAGTTCGAGCCCCGCGTCAGGCTCTGGGCTGATGGCTCGGAGCCTGGAGCCTGTTTCCCATTCTGTGTCTCCCTCTCTCTCTGCCCCTCCCCCGTTCATGCTCTGTCTCTCTCTGTCCCAAAAATAAATAAAAAATGTTGAAAAAAAAAATTAAAAAAAAATAAATAAATAAATAAAAAAAAGATATCAAAATTGTTAAGCAGCATTATTTTGTTAAATACAATAACTATTCATTGGCAATCTCAATAAAATTAACAGAGAACTATATAGAATAAGATATGTTCATATTGCTAAGACATAAGATGGTACACAAAATTCAATACTCTCTTAATACATTGACTATACACTTTAAGAGTAATTTCTGTATATATATATGAGAGAGAAAATGAGTGTAAATTTCTTTTTTTTTAATCTGTAAAAAATTTTATTTATTTATTTTGAGAGAGAGAGAGAGAGAGTGAGCACAAGCAGGGGAGGGGCAGAGAGAGAAGGAGAGAGAGAGCCCACATGGAGCTCAAATTCACAAACTGTGAGATCATGACCTGAGCTAAAATCAAGAGTTGGATGCCTATCCGACTGAGCCACTCAGGCATCCCGAGTGTAAATTTTTATATTGATGTCTATCTCATTCAACAGATAGACTATTAGATACACAAAATAAAATAAAAACATATGAAATTCTTTAAAGAATAAGACCCCAAATTTATTTATCTTTATGAATGATTATCTAAAAGACTCTTGCAATGTCAATTCCTAAGATTAGAGTATTTCATATTGCAATTTTTAAATATTATTCACTTACTATAGAGACCACAATGAAGACTTTTAGGAAAGATAGAAGGAGGTACACTTGGAATCTTGTTGTTCAAGGTAACATACCATTTCCTGAAGACTCAATTCCATCAGCAGAATTAAGAAAAATACTGAAAGTAAATTCCCTCCAGAGAAGGCAAGAATGAATCTAGCACTTGAACAAAAACTAAGGCTTTGTACTCACATTATAGTGATGAAGGGGAAGTCCCAGACATACTTCTCTCTCCTCTCTCTCTCTTCCCTAGAGTGCACAGCAATTACTGCAATTTACCAAGACTAGTTTCATTGTATCTTTTTTTTTTTTTTTAATTTTTTTTTAACGTTTATCTATTTTTGAGACAGAGAGAGAGACACAGCATGAACAGGGGAGGGGCAGAGGGAGAGGGAGACACAGAATCGGAAGCAGGCTCCAGGCTCTGAGCCATCAGCCCAGAGCCCGACGCGGGGCTCGAACTCGCAGACCGCGAGATCGTGACCTGAGCTGAAGTCGGATGCTTAACCGACTGAGCCACCCAGGCGCCCCTCATTGTATCTTTTATACTTGCTTCTTTCAGCTATCAGAAGTCCCAAAATGAAGAAATCAGGAGACTATAGATGCTGGAGAGGATGTGGAGAGACGGGAACCCTCTTGCACTGTTGGTGGGAATGCAAATTGGTGCAGCCGCTCTGGAAAGCAGTGTGGAGGTTCCTCAGAAAATTAAAAATAGACATACCCTATGACCCAGCAATAGCACTGCTAGGAATTTATCCAAGGGATACAGGAGTACTGATGCATAGGGGCACTTGTACCCCAATGTTTATAGCAGCACTCTCAACAATAGCCAAATTATGGAAAGAGCCTAAATGTCCATCAACTGATGAATGGATAAAGAAATTGTGGTTTATATACACAATGGAATACTACGTGGCAATGAGAAAAAATGAAATATGGCGTTTTGTAGCAGCATGGATGGAACTGGAGAGTGTGATGCTAAGTGAAATAAGCCATACAGAGAAAGACAGATACCATATGGTTTCACTCTTATGTGGATCCTGAGAAACGTAACAGAAACCCATGGGGGAGGGGAAGGGAAAAAAAAAAAAAAAGAGGTTAGAGTGGGAGAGAGCCAAAGCATAAGAGACTGTTAAAAACTGAGAACAAACTGAGGGTTGATGGGGGGTGGGAGGGAGGGCAGGGTGGGTGATGGGTATTGAGGAGGGCACCTTTTGGGATGAGCACTGGGTGTTGTATGGAAACCAATTTGACAGTAAATTTCATATATTAAAAAATAAAAAATAAAAAAATAAAAAAATAAAAAAATAAAAAAGAAGTCCCAGACTACCCACTCAACCCTCATGTCCTATGTTTTAGCCCTGTAATTCTTCATACATACTCTATGCTTTCCCCATCCTTCTGACATTTCCCAACTCTTGAACCTCTCACAACCCATTACTAGAAGATTTATAGTATTTTCCACCTCTTCTCTGAATATTTCCCTCAAGTTCCTGCTCTGGAAATCTATTTCTTTCTTGAAAACACTTCTCATAAAGCTCTCCAAAAATGTTTCCTTATTTTCCCCCTTAATTTTTACGCCATTGAACTTGGATGTAGATAAGAGGTTTCCCTTGCTTCTAGTGGTCATTTTCCAAGTAATCTTTCTCCTAATCCTCAGTGGTCAGGTAGGAGTTCTTAGTTTTTAATCTTATGTTGTCAGATTATATTATATATGAAACCTATTATTGTTGTTTTGATGTACTAACCAACAGGTTATCTCCTTTTTTAAATGTGTTTAGTTCTTGGCTCAGTCTATGATCTGTTCCTCTTCCTTACCTCAGCTTTTCACTCCCAGAGCGCATACAATTGAAAACTTGCTATAATCATAAATTCATGGACGCCAACCTGGAAACCACTATATTTTCAACTTGCTTTTTTTTTGAATTCTGACTCCAATAATTGTTCTCTTACCCTCTTAGCACTGTGCCCCCCTTCCTTGAATCCTCTCACCCCACTCTGCTCAATTCGAACTTAATGATAAATCATTATAGTCATTCTTTTGTACATACTCTCCACTTCCTTGCCCTGTTGAAGGAAGAGGACATTACTCAAAAAAACTGGATTTATGGATTCTAATAAATGGAGAGCTGCATTTGCAGAACAAAATGTGTCTGAATGAAGCAAGCTGTAGAGCTTGTGTAGAATTTGGAATTTCAGAAGCAGGGATATTTAGAGATGGTGAACTTCAGCAGATAAAGTGTAGTAAAGAGGTGTGACTGATAATGATGGGTGGTAAGCTTACAGAAGTGAGAGAATGGCACTAAATGGATGGCATTCAGAATATTTTAATTAATGTAGAGTTCATATCATTATGTAATGATGACTAAGTTCATTTTTTTAATAATGTTTATTTATTTTTGAGAGAGAGAGAGAGAGAGAGAGAGAGAGAGCATGAGATGGGAGGGGCAGTGAAACGCAGAATCCAAAGCAGACTACAGGATCTGAGCTGTCAACACAGAGCCTAACATGGGACTCTAATTCATAAACTATGAGATCATGACCTGAGCTGAAGTTGGATTCTCAGCTGATTGAGCCACCCAGATGCCCCTAGTTAAGTTCTGCTCTTTCTCTGATATGTGCTTGGAGCTATATGGATTAATATTCCTAGAGGAAGCTACAAGACTACATCCCTAACTCATGGTCTGGATATCAGCTATTATTTTAATGATAGCAGAAAATATTATTTATATCCCTACTCCACATGTTCTTCCACTCTACAAGACCACTACTCCACATCTTCTCCTTCCTCCTTAAGCCCCAAAGACTTTTCCTCATCCTCATATCCTCACATCATGTTTTCTATGAGAATGCCTAGAGTAATCTCTATCATATTTTGAGTTTACTAATAAACTCAGGACTTCCCCAACTATTTTGCCTTACTGCCTGTTACACACTAGGTATCCTAAGACTTATCCTTAAAACTATTCTTTCAGTTTCTGAAATAAACCCCACTATTTTTTTGTTCAGAATTGTGATTTAGAATTCTCTAGTCACTCCCGTATTATCAGTTATTTGCTTTGTACTGAATGATTCCCATTCACTTAACAAATTTTGTGTTATTACTCATATTAAAAAAAAATAATACATTATTTTGGCGACACTTTCTACACCAACTACCGCCCTATGCTTTTGGTTCATTTTTAAAGACAACATCCCTAATCCTTTATACTTCTTTATACTTAACTGTCTCCAAATCCCCTGTGGTGAGAGAAACAAAGTCAGAGGTTTATTTCTTACTTCCTATCGGTAGCTTAGAAATATTCCACCTCAATAGGTCTAGATTAGCCTAAGGAATACAGAAACTTCTGATAATACCGAAGCCTGAGGTTCAGAGTCATACTCTTTCCAACAAAGCCATTTTCTCAAAGAGGAATCTGGGTAACTAATTTACTAGTTATTTCCTGACCTAATTAAAACTTCCCCCTAAAGACTCAAAATGTCATGTGGTCAATTCTCTTTTTGGGAAAACTTTCCCTGCTGCATTTAACCTTGCCAGACTGAGCATGACTGTGAGATATAATGGGAGATCAAAGGATTGTATTTAACTCTTCAATATCTCTGCTTTTGCTTCTGTTTTATGATAAAAGTACATCATGCTTTTATTGCAAGTTGCTATTGATATGTGTCTATGCTCCTTTATGCAACCAAATTTCCTTCCATATATGTGTTTGTGTGTATGTGTATGTGTGTGTCCATATACATACATATAGATGACACCCTGTGAATCCAGTGCAAGTGTTATGAATCTGATGGAGTTTTATCAGACGTTTTAAAATTTGAGTTTTTTAATGACTTTTAAAGAATTTTAATTAAGAAATACAGTCATGGGGCTCTTGGATGATTAAGCGTCGGACTCTTGATCTGGGCTCAGGACATCTCATGGGTCATGAGTTCAAGGCCCATGCCAGGCTCTGTGATGGCAGCGCAGAACTTGTTTGGGATTCTCTCTCTCCCTCTCTCTTCTCCCCGACCCTGCTTGTGCTCACTGTCTCTCTCTCAAAATAAATAAACATTATTAAAAAAACAATTAAAGAATACAGTCCTATTTAAAGATTTATATATTTTTAGTAGGAGTGCTGAAATAATGTTTCTGATATTAGTAATGTTAATCCATCTTGGGTAGATTATATAATGTTATTTACAAATCCAATTTCATCTTATTTCATACTGATAACCCACTTATCAGCTCTACTAATAAGCACCTCTTTTTCCCTTATGCAATATAGGAAATAGCCTGAAATGCAATGTCTTTCATACACAAAAGTTTCATAGATGTGTAGATATGTTCCTTAGATCTCTGGCTTATTTTACTGTCTGATTTGATACTGATATACCTATTACACAGAATCTTAGCTACTAATACATATTTTAAAAGAGCATATATTCTATTAGGACAAGTTATCCCTTTCGGATCACCTTCTTAAGGTACTTATCTATTCTTTGGCTCTTGACTCTATCATGTAACTCCATAAAAACCTTACTGAAAATTTTACTGTAATATTGGATCTAAAACTTGATTTGGAAAGAATTGACATTTGTGTTATTGCTTTCCAACCTGTAAAAATTACATAAGCTCTTATACAATGGTATAATATTAATACATTAATACACAGTAATAAAACAGAATATGTTAGTATAATAAAATGTCATTATATTATGCTTATATATAATCATACTTAAGCTTTCAAAAAATCTCAAAAATCTTTGATAATTTTTCCTAGAAGGGGTGTTCACATTTTTGTTAGATTATTTCCAAGGAAATTGATATACTTAAGTACTACCTTACATAGTATGCAGTCTATATAAGTAAATTATTTGTTAGCTAAAAATGTAAACAAAATACAACTAACATTATATTTGTATATCCAAGTGAGTGATTAAACTCTCCCATTATTTCTTTTTAAATATTTATTTACTTATTTTGAGAATGGGAGAGGGGCAGAGAGAGGGAGAGAGAATCCCAAATTGGCCCCTGTCGTGTCAGCACAGAGCCCAACACAGGGCTCGATCTCCATGAGATCGTGACCTGAGCTGAAATCAACAGTCAGATTCTTAACCTACTGAACCACCCAGGCACCCCTCCCATTATTTTTAAAGTGTCTGTGTATTTTGTGGGTTCACAAATAAATATAATATCTGGAAGTAATAAGAGTTGTATTTCCTTTTTTCCAAACCTATACTTTAATTACGTTTTCTTGTTTCATTGCATTGACTAAGTCCTCTACTACCTTGTGAAATAGAAGTGATATTAGTAAGCATCTTTTTAGCATTCATGATTTTAAAGGAAACATTTCAAATTTTTTTCCTGTTTAGGATAGGTTTTTCTGATGTATTAATGTGGCAAATGACATTCATGGATATTTGAAATAAAATGCCATTTTTGCAAAATGGGATTAAATGTATTTGGTGATTATGTATTATCTTTAGAATCACTGTTGAATTTATCTTCTTTTTGTCTTTTATAAATTTTGCAACTTGACACTTGAGGGAAATTGCCTGTGATAATTTGCATAGTTCTGATATTACATAAAGTTAATCTAATTGACTGAGTCGTGAGGAGTCCTTTAGTCTTTTCAAAGAGAAAATATAAAATCAGATAAGGAATTCTGGAAGTGAGGTGAATTTCTCACTTAAAATTATCTGAGCCTGGTATTTTCTTTATGCGCAGTTACTTAGCCACTGCTTACATTTATTACATGCTTATAAGACTGTTCAAGCTTTTCATATCGTTTGACTAAGTTTTGTTGACATTTTTTCTAAGCATCGTTTCATTTAAATTTAGGCTTAGAAATGGCTAGCATGCTGTCATTGATAATATTCTCTTATTATCTCTGTCATCGCTACCGCCTCTGTAGTAGTAATTCGTCCACCCACACTTCTTGCATGTGTTATGTCTTCTCTCTGTTTTCCTGTCATTCCAGCAAAAAGTATTTCCCTTTTGGTAGAAATTTATGACCTTTTTTAAGGTTACTGTTTTCTCAACAGAATGTGAATATATGAATGTGGCATGAATTCACATTTCCACTCACCCTTAATTTATTATAGTTCTCCAGATTCTACGTGAACTGTATGGAAATATAACTTGGCATTTAATTTCCAGAAAGTATAGAGTTTAAAATATGGTCAACTTTCTTTAAAAGGAATTATGAGGAATTCAGGACGACTAACTAATAACTCTCCAAGCTAAGGTTAAGACAAATAGAAATAGAGATAACACCAGTGAAAGTGAAAGTAGAGAAATACCTTAGTGGTTTTCTGGTTCTCTTATAACTGAAAACATGCCCTAAAAGACAATTACATAGAGTTAATTTTTTTCAGTCCCAAAGGTTATTAGATTTAGTGATACATATTAAAGTTTTTTTTTAAGAAACCAGATCTGAATAATGATTAATCCAATACTATTTACAGCAAATATCATTTGGTGACTAAAAAAATACTTCTTTATCAAAAAATAATCAGAGTAATGAATGACATAATTATATCTATTTCCTTTTCTTAGCTGTGCTTTCCTGTTAAAGCTGCCAACAACTGTTTAAATACTATATCTGTTGGGTAAAAATATCATGGTAGACTCAAGGTAAGAACAGTACATGATCACAATATGTTCCAGGCTAGTAAAGTAGTAATAAGTGAGAAATTTAGAGGAAAAAATGTATATTTTAAATTTCTAAATAAAAGTGACATTGAAAAAATAAAGAACTGTGCATTGCAACACTGCTTTTTATCTTAAGAAATCCATAGTTCTTAAAATAAATCCACAGATCTTTTAATAGAGCCACTAAACATTCTACCTCATATGAATTATATTCCTCACATGCCCATGAAACTATATAATACCTTTAGTTTTGTAAATAAAAAAATTACATTTTTCACAAAGGTATAATTTAAGTTCTTGGAATATACATATTCTTACCTTCAACATCATAGTTTCCTGTTCCAACACCTATTATAAAGGAAAGAAGATCACTCTAATGGTGCATAATTTTAATCACGTTTCAGAGGAATAATAGCATGATCATCTCATCCCATTGGTAACATCAATATATTGTAAAATTCAACAATATATTGGTAAAATATATATAAAATTCATTTAACTTAAACATTAAAAGTCTAGTTTAAAGCATTTAAAATCATCAAACTCTAAAATGCTGAAAATGTACATTAATAGTCAATCCCAAATTAATGATTGAGTTTATTAATATAAATATTGAAGAGAAGTGAATGAGACAGTTCTTTACCACTGTTGATCGAAATTGTTCTTGTTTGTGCCTAGTAGGAAATTTCAGAAAATGTAATCCTAATTAATTTATCTGTAATGTTGATTTTTAAATAAATGTAAGCTTTTTTGGGGCCTTTTCAATTATAAAAATAATCACACAAATCTTGTGTGATTTGAAATATACTTAGGGCAATATAATAATTAACAATAATAATAAAAGTAATTTGGTTATCATTTGATATATAAATGAAAATATATGAGAAAATGGATATAACAAATAATAGAGCTTTTAAAGCTTACACTAATAGAGAATGGTTAAATAGGAAATTTGAAAATAGTGATTAAATTTAAAATCTTCATGAGCAGTTTACATTACTAAATTAGGGTAAAACAATACATGGAAAAAATCCAGTTTAATAAGGTACATAATGTATCCATTATTAGTTTGCATTTATATTAACCATGATGACACATAATAAAGGAAAATCCAAATAAATTCAAGTGAAGATAAAGTGAAAATACCTGAGGAAAACTTCTACTAACCACATCAGTAATTGGAATTCAACTACAAGATCCACACTCCCATTTATAGTTAAGCAAGAGACTCCAGTGTAGGTAAAGATGGACTTTCATTCATTCCAGGTTGTTTCTTACCAATAGGAGTTTGTAAGGGATATAACAACTAGAATATAAAGAAATCATATCTATGTATGTTGGAGCTATCTTGCAAACCAGCTAGAAACAAATCTCAACTCCTAATTTATGGGTTCAGCTCTACATTATCAGGATTAGTTCTTTTAATTTAGCAACCATTTAGAGGCATTTATGTTTACAATAAAATAAAAAGTGGGAATTTTATACTATTGTTGTATCCTAGCACACTATTATAAAGGAAAATAATTGCATGAAAAGGCAAAGATGAAAACAACAGGTGATTTTTAAATTGTTATATTAGGAAGAGAAAGTTTATTAAGCTGTATCTATTCTCTAGTCTTGTTACAGGACCAAACGGCAATTCCACACCATTATATAGATAGATGCCTAGTAGTTATGGCAAATAGAACTGAGGATTATATTTGAGAGATCAATGCTCAAAACATGTAAGTTAAAAGTAGAGAGAGCCAAGAACGTCCCATGAAGACCGCTTGTTGAAAATCACCAGGCCTGAACAAAAATGTGCACAAAATGTGGTGGGCAGATTCCAGGTTGGTCCCATGTTCATGCCCTATATTACTGCCTTCCCCTCTTCAGTGTGGAAAAGTTCTGTGCCTTAAATATGGCAATGTTGATGTTATGTAATTCTCATGTTTATGTTATCCTATTTATACACTCTATCACATTAGTATGGATGAGAAGAATGTTTTGCTGGCTTTGAAAAATGAGCTGCCATGTTGTGAGTGGGCCAATGAAGAGGGACATGTTGCAAGGAAATGTGGAAAGCCTCTAGGAGGTGAGTAGCCCCTTGCCAATAGCCAGGAAAAAAAATGGGAGCTCATTCCACCAAATAATGGAGATAAATTCTGCCAACATCCTGAGGAAGCTTGGAAGCAGACGTTTACCCAAACAAATTTCTGATGTGATGACAGCCCTGACCAACACCTTGATTGCAGCCTTGCGAGACACTGAAGCAGAGAACCTAGCTAAGCTGTGTGTTGAGAACTCCGACCTATAAAAACTGGGATAATAAATATGTGTTGCTTTAAGGTATTACGTGGTCATTTGTTTCACAGCAAGAGAAGACCATTACAATGATAAAAACTTTACAAATAAAATATCATAATGAAAGGGAAAGATTCCTTTATAACTAAGTAATTATAAGATATAGGTGAAAATTATTTCTGTAAGAAATAACAGTTTTCAACATATGTAGATTTTCTCCAAATGTGAGAGGAAATATTGCTTTTATGAAACAGAGAAATCATTAGTTAACAAAAAGTTGAAAAGTTTGCAAAAAAGAGATATGTAAAAGCATGCTTAAAATTTTTAAAAATACGAGAAAAATAAAATTCAGTAGGGTTTTAAGTATATCAAGGGTTAATTAACTAAAAATAATCAGGACTCCATAGAAATGCAATCAATTTGAAGTGTAAATTCAAGGATATTTCATAATACGCAGAATATTTTGGTTTGAATGTGACCTGATTACCCTACCCTTTAAAATTTCGTTCATCTCCCACATTCCTTATCCTTCATCGTCTTTTATTTTGTCACTAGCGATTGTCTTCTTCAAATTTATTACATATTTTATTTATTCACCATGTATTTTTACTCTCTATTTCTACTGGAATAAAAGGACAATGGAATCAGAATTTTGGTTTGCTTGTTCAATGATATGTCCCAAATATTTAAAAGAGAGCATAACTCGTCCTAAGTGCCCAAGAAATATTTAATGAATGGGAGAAAATAAATATGAAGAGAGAAAAGAATGATCAATAATAATTAAACTAGAAGAGATAAGAAAAAAAGATCAGGAAAAAATGCATCACAGAAAACATCCATGAGTTTTCAGGGTTGGTAGACTATAAATCATCAAAACTCATTTCCTATAAGCACTCATAATGAGTGCTTAAAAATAAGAGAATTTGTAAGTGGATGATGAGGCATGAAACTTATTTTTCCTATTATTTTAAATGTTCCATTAGACTTTAATAAGCTTCCATCAATTATTAATTAACATATTCATTACCTAATAATGTATATTTATATCATAAATTATAAAATTAAATACAGTATAATTATTAATAATATTTATGAAATGTTTTGGTTCTTATAAAATGGCTGAGTACTGCTATTTTACTAATTTATATATTAAGCATTTTAGATTTGCTTTCATCTAATATTTCTCAAGCCACATGTTTACTTATCTTTCATTACATTGCAATACATTTGGTTAATTCAATTTGACAATTTCATAGTTTGCATTTATTTGATGATTTAGAATAGTTATCTGCAGAAAAGTTTTGTCTTCCTATTTATTTTGATATCAGCACATTTCATTCAGAGCTGTAAGCACTTGAGATACAGCTCACCACCAGCTAATCTTCACTTTGCTTAATGTTTTGTTTCATAGTCTGTGTTCCATTTCTTACTGGTTTTTAAATAATTTTTCTATCTCTTGGGAACATCTTGTATTCTTTCTTTCCATGTTCTAACGTGTATTATTTTGTCTAAGTAATAGCTTTCATTGGCATGGAATACTTTTAATCTGAAGTTTATTTTAATTTTGAGAACAGTCATTTGGAAACTACACTTATAGCTAAATATTCTTCTGCAAGTGACCTCACATTCTAAGAAAGGAAAACACAGGAATTCAGGAAATACAATCACGTTACTGTGATATCTATTTAAGATAAAGTGTGATGACATTCTAACTATTGCAAATTAATTCACTCTAAAATTTACTAATAATATATATTAAATACTATTGTTTAAAATGCAGTCTGCATTTTCTTTTTCATTTTAATGATGGATTTAAAGCTTCTATCAAATGGAAAGAACTCATATCTTTTTCATAGCTACATAATATTCCATAGTATGTATATTCCAAAACTTCCTTATCCAGTTATCTATCGATAGACACTTAGGTTGCTTCTAGATCTTGGCTATTGAAATAATGCTTCAATAAATATAGGGATTCATGTATCTTTCAAATTAGTGTTTTTGTTTTCTTTGGGTAAATACACATTACTAGAATTACTGGATCATACCTAGAGACTATTATGCTAGGTGAAATAAGTCAGAATGAGAAAGACAAATACCATATGATTTCACTCATATGTGGAATTAAAAAAAATAAATGAATAATCAAGTGAAGAAAAAGCAAAATCAGATCTATAAATAGAACAAGATGATAGTTGCCAGAGGGAAAGGGGTTTAGGGATGGGAAAAATGGGTAAAGGGGAGTGGGACATACAAACTTCCAATTATGGAATAAATAAGTCACAAGAATAAAAGCACAGCATACAGTCAATGATATTGTAATGGAGTTGTATGGTGACAAATGGTAGCCACACTTATAGTGAGCATAACATAATGTATAGAGAAATGGAATCACTATATTATATACCTGAAACTAATGTAACACTGTGTGTTAACTATAGTCAAATACAAAAATTTAAAAAAGTCCATTATATTTTTGATGTTACAAATAATGCATATAATTTTCTTAAATACTACTTAACTGTATCATGTTTCAGTGGATATGCATAGCTTTACTCTTGATTTTACTTGTATTCGTCAGTGCAAATAATTCTAGGAACGATCAATGCACAGGTAATTTTCGAGCATCTAGGATACTCAACACAAAGCATTCAATTTATGTAGAATAGAAAAAAACAAGACTTACTCCTACCATCAGTGATGTTCTGATCTGTCTGAAGACAATACAGAATATAGAATATAATTGGTTATAAATTTCAAAAACATTCAGAGAACAGAGAAACAAATCATGCAGTAGATATTTGAAGAGGCCATAGAGAATGAGGGACACCACTAGATTTTGAAAGCTCATATTAAAATATGAAATGAAAAGAATGAAACCAAGGAGCACATGTTTTGTTCACAGTGAGTTAAAATTGTTGATTAACCCTCCCCCCACCCCAAGGAAAATGTCCAACTTGAATTTATTGCCTGCGTAGTGAGTAAATTATGGATATAAATATGTAAAAACATATTATTGTGATGTAGAACAGAATTCCATATGGTACTGCATTCCTAAAATAAACATAACTGATTTTGTAAATTTATCTAATTGTCAATACTTTCCTTGCCTTGGTCCTCCAATTTTTGAAATGAACTGATGATACAGTTAGAAAATTAGGATTTTTAATGAAATTTATAATTGATTTCATTTGTAAGAAATAATGAGTGCCTGGATGGCTCAGTCATTTAAGTGTCCAACTCTTGTTTTTGGTTCAGATCATCATCTCCCAGTTTGTGAGTTAGAGCCCTGCATTGGGCTCCATGCTGAAAGTGTGGAGCCTGCCTGGGATTCTCTCCCTCCCTCTCTCTGCCCCTCTCCTGCTCATGCGTGCTCTCTCTCTCTCTCTCTCTCTCTCTCTCTCTCAAATACATAAACTTAAAAAAAATTTTAAATAATAAAAAAAAATTTTTTAAAACAGATTAGATCAGATAATGCAGAGAGCTTGGGCCCAAACTGTCTCATTTTCCTTCCTTCCTCAGATGAGTATATTGAAACATACAGAAATTTAAGTTTATTTATGGTGCAGCAATATGACTTCAAAATCCATGCTTGCATGATTACTCAACTGAAAACAACACACACACACTTAAACTTAAAACCTTAAGGAAAAAACTTAGATGATCCAGGGATTAAAGGAGCTATGTAATTACAAAATACTGACAATAGATTAACAATAATATCATTAAATTTACTAAAATGTGGGGCACAGGTAGATCAGTACTAGAGATAAATTCAGAATTTTTAATGTTTGTAATTTACTCATTCATTATCAAAGGTTTATTGAGCAAATACTATGTGCTAGGCAATGTTATCCTTGCTAAAATGAAGAGTAAAAGATGTTCATGCTTAGAATGAAACCCAAGGATATAGAAAAAGATAAAAAGCATAAACACAAATAACAATTAAGAAATAATAGGTTTAAAGTCATAAAGAAAATGAGAATAGCATAAAAGTAATAGAGCTGTTTACAATTACAAAATTGTCTTTGAAAAATAGCCACATTCTAGAGACACAAGGGGGGGATAACAGAAACTTAAAGCTGATTATACATGAAAACACATGATTAATTTAAGATGTCAGAGACTATTTTGGGAAATAATATGCAAAGGTGAATAAACTACAATGTTTCTTGTATTGGATTTTCAAGTTCTGTAACTGACAACAAGAAGTGGTAAGTGCCCCACAAATTCTGAAGAGAAGCTGTTCAGCTTAAGCTGCAGGACTTAATAAAGAATGTGTAAACTAGCACTGTTACATCACTTCCTTATCCACAGCTAGAGTATATATCAAGACACTAGAAATTCAAAGAATGATGAAATAATCTAGTAGAATAATGAGGCAGCTAAGCAAGAGAGGATAATTCAAGAAACCTAATGATAAAGATTGGGTCTGCAAGAAGGGGAGACTCTCTTGTCATTCCCCTTATACCTGCCAAGTGGCAGGAATTCCTAGGTCCATCCAACACTATAGTCCAAAAGGAGTTGAAAATTCACACACACTCTTAAAACTAGACTTGTATATACTAAAGTTTGGGACATATAATAACATGGAATTTTGTTGTCTGGCTTCCGCCTTGTGAACTCTTTTTTTTTTTAATTTTTAATGTTTATGAGAGAGAGAGAGAGAGACAGAGAGACAGAGAGACAGACAGAGAAACAGAGAGAGACAGACAGAGAGACAGAGAGAGAGATTGTGAGCAGGGGAGGGGCAGAGAGAGGGGGAGACACAGAATCCAAAGCGGGGTCCAGGTTCTGAGCTGTCAGCACAGAGCCTGACACAGGGCTCAAACTCACAAACGGCAAGATCATGACCTGAGCCTAAGTCAGGCGCTTAACAGACTGAGCCATCCAGGCGCCCCACCACCTTGTGAATTCTAAATAGAGGATACTGTTTGGAGGGTCCACAGGTATTGGATGAATGGAGGAGACACAGGCCCCAACGTTTGGCACATATTGTACGACACGATGTATGCTATACAATTTCTGTGTGCCAACTTGATCCTGAAGAAGAAAGAGACTTGGTCAATCATTATTAGTACTCAATAAAAAGGGACATCCTGCTTTTGGTGACAAGACCACAGAAATATAGTCTGTAAAAAGAAAAAAAAATGTGTATCCCTCAAGACAGTAGTGCAGTGTTCCTTGGTAACTTGTGAAGAACGCCTATCTACATCCCCAAAGGGAGGTAGCATTTAGTAGTTGAAAGTAGACTGTGAAACATAAAAGATGCGTCTAATAAATCCTAAGTTAACAACTGAATTTTATAGAAAAAGAAGTACTAATAAACCAATAGTAGAGATAAAATGGAATCATAAAACTTGCTCACCCAACAAAGGCAGGAAAAGAGGGACAATACCCACATAAAATAGGAAAAATAAAAAATAACTTGATATAGCTGCAAAAGATACAAACATCAAATATTTTTACAGCACTTTGTTTTCATGAGAACATTTGAGAAGAGTGCATGGTGAGTGTGCTACAATAGGCGATTGCTCACTAAAAGAGCTGGGCTAGCTATATTAACTTAGACAACTCACTCTTTAAGGCAAAACACTCCAGAAGATCCAAAGAAGGTCATTACATAAAGATAAGAGGAATTCACCACTAGCATGTAAAATTAATAAAGAAGTTAAAATAATAGCGAGGACTTAGAAGATTTAAAAAGCAAAATTAACATATTTAATCTAATGGATGTATATACAGTATATATAACTGTGTGCACGCGCGCACACACACACACAATCCTACATTCATTCAACAATTAGAATACCCATATCACTTAAGTTCATATAGGCATAACCCAATTTATTCTTCAGAAGAAGATAATTGAATTTTTAATGCAAACATGATTGTCTTTTTGACATTTAAATACTTTTAAACTAACTGTTTCCTTGGAAAAAAATTAAAATTGAGAACGGGCACAATGGCTTGAATGTACTTTCAGGATCTATTCCCTGAGTGTATCTTCACCCTCTGCTCTTGGTTTTGTTTCTTTGTTTTGTTGCACATTCAATAGATGTGGACTTTTGAATTCTTGAGGATTAAGTTTCTCTTTAGACCTAATGCTACAGATTCACTCTCTCCTCTACCTGGAAAACTCCTCACAGTTCTAACCCATGATCATCTCTTCATGTTTTGCAGTTCTTCTCAGATGCGATTTTTATCTATTTATTTATTTTTAAATTTAAATTCAAGTTGATTAAAATATAGTGTAATAATGATTTCAGGAATAGAACTTAGTGATTCATCACTTAAAGTGATCATCCCAACAAGTGTGCTCCTAATGCCCTTCACCCCTTTAGCTCTTCCCCCCTCCACCCAGCACCCCTCCACCAACTGTCAGTTTGTTCTCTGTATTTAAGAGTTTCTTACGGTTTCCCTCCCTCTCTGTTTTTATATTATTTTTGCTTCTCTTCCCTTATGTTCATCTGTTTCTTAAATTCCACATATGAGTGAAATATATGATATTTGTCTTCCTCTGACTTATTTCACTTAACATAATGCACTCTAGTCCCATCCACGTTGCTGCAAATGGCAAGATTTCATTCTTTTTGATTGACGAGTAATACTCCATCATATATATGTATGTATATATATATACATACACACACATATACATATATATACACCTGTATATATATATATATATATATATATATATATATATATATATACACACACACACACACACACACACACACACACACCAAATCTTATTTATCCATTCATCAGTTGATGGACATTTGGGCTCTTTGCATACCTTGGCTATTGTCAATAGTGCTGCTATAAACATTGGGGTGCATGTGCCCCTTCAAATCAGCACTCCTGTATCCTCTAGATAAACACCTAGTAGTGTAATTCCAAGGTCATAGGGTAGTTCTGTTTTTAATTTTTGGGGGGAAACTCCATACTGTTTTCCAGAGTGGCTGTACCAGTTTGCATACCCACCAGCAGTGGAAAAGTGTTCCTCTTTCTCTGTTAGATGCTATTTTTATAGAGACGCTTTCTCTAACTTCTAGTCAAGGTCAAATACCTTAATATATGTTGTCTCAGCACATTGTACTTCCACTTTTGCATTCACACATACTCTACAATAGGGTTTATGATATTTATTTACCCCACAAGACTTCTTAAAGTTTAATACCATACTTTCTAAATCCATCATTATATTCATTGTTCCTAACAAAATAGCACATTAGAGAACCTTGGAAATGTTTTGAACTGATAAACAAATGATCAGTGTATAAACAAATGGGTGAGTGTAAACCATATGTCACATAGAAGATAAATATTGTTAGCATTTCTAAACTTACTATTTCATAAATCTATTATGAGACTATGTTGTTATACCAACTTTTGCACTTACCATTTTTAGCTAATTCTAACACAAATGCCTCATTTCAGAAATTATCCTAATCTAAACCCAGTCCTTTCATCTTAAAGCGAATGATATTTCCTTTCTCTTATCTTCATGTCATTATCAGCATTTACTTATTTGATTACTAATTACAAAATCTACTTTGCTCTGTATCTATTTGCATGTACATCTTTATTTCTTATTACTAAATCTCCAGGAGAGACTGAAAGGGTTTTCATCATTACCTAAGGTGGAGTTAATGCTTGGTCATTGTTTGTAGACTACAATCTGAATGAGACCATATATTGTGTAAGTATTTCCAAATGGTTATGTTGGTACTCCAAGTGGCCAAGAGGGCACTTGGCAAATGTGTGAATTCTAATTTGTTAAATGAATTAGTTAAATAAAATAACAAAAGTGATAAATTATTTGAACACTCCCAAACACCTTGGTATGATTGATATTCCTTCCTCTAAATCTAAATGGGGCTCTGACTGCTGGCTGCTTTCCTGTCTGCCAGATGACCTCTCGTGACACATCATATTTATGGCTCACTGAAGTCCAGCCCAGAGTGCTGCTGATTCTTGCCTCTTCTTCATCCAAGTTACTGGTTCTGAATCAGAGAAGCAACCTTACTTATTAAAAAGGATATGTTCTTTTAGGTGGTAGCACAAATCCTAGCAACTGTATGGCTTTGACAAATTGTCAAAATGGTACAAATATCAAATGGTGGCTAATACTACAAATATAGTGCTGAAGAACTGTATACACATTGCACATTTATGAACATTACAGATGGAGTATATCCAATTACTGGCAGATACTAGGAATTCAAGCAAGTACAGAAATTACTTTGACTGTTTCTCCAGTTAACGCTCTCTAGTCCAGTTCGTTGCCTTGTGTTTATTTCAAATTCATTGTTTATGTCTGGTCGCAGAGAATGCTTTACACTCACCTCACAAATTCCTTCTTTTTAAAATCAATGGAAAGCAATACAACTTTAATATGTCAAAAACATAAGATCTAAATAACTGTGAATGAATAAAAATGGAAGTTACAATTTTTGGGAGGAATTAATAAAACCTGTATAAAATAAGGAATCATAGTTAAGAAGCTAAAAACCTTACTCAGCAGCCCTAATGGATCTGGAAGCAATTTATTTTTGCCCAAAGACATTTTGACTTATAATAACCTATTTTAACATTATCTTAGCATACCCCATGAGAAATCATTGCAGAGTTTACTAGAGTCAGAGTTAACATGTACTGATTGGCTTCACTATCCATTCAGTATCTGTCAGCTGAAGAAAAAAAAAATTCCTCTCTGTACAGGAGCATATGCCAAAAAAATGCATGCAAAATTCTGTTAAAATACAGCAAGAGAAATAAATGCAAATCCTTTGCATATACTGTGAATTCCTTTCACGGCATACCAGTGCTAGGTAGTTTTTCCCTCCTCAAGATTACCACAAAAGGGCTGCCTTTTTGTATTGTGGATAGCAGGATAAATGCATCCTTTAAACCACAGCTATGTGCTCGGCAATGTAAAATATACAGAGATTATTCCAAAACCTAATGTTCCTTTAATACTGCTTTGAGTTTCTGTATAACAATTACAAAATATATCAGTGACTATTGATCTAAGCAAAAGTTCCTTTTTTCACAAACTGACATGTTGAACTGCCTGCAAGTGCAGCAGTATTTGATTGCTATCAATTAATTTATTCTTGCAATTATGACTTAAGTGTTATCTTCCAGAATGACTGGTTCAACTATTCAAGGATTTCTTCAGTATAAGGGGAAAAAAAGGTTAATTCTTACTGCCAGCATATCTTTTGAAAACTATTAGGTAGTGAGAAAAAGCTGATTCTCGTTTTAGATCCTAGTTTTCTGCTAGTATCTCACTGAAATTGCAAATTTCTCCCATATGTGCAGTCTTTTCTCACCTAATTTCCTTTGCTTCTATGTGGTTACAAATTAGCCACAAGGTCACTTCTACCAAAACATATCATTAACTTATGCATTTAATATTCTACATATCTATAAAGCTTAAGCAATTATTTACACTATAAATGGACTAGCATGGGGCATGAGCAATACATTTAGAGCCTGAGCATCCTTAGACAAATTCCAGAATTAACACCAAATAAAATTCACAACCTAGTTAGTCTGATTGTTATTGATATGTGTGACTCCTAATGGTTGAGGAGTAATTAGGAACAATTGATAAAAAATGTATTGTAAATGACTGAAATTAATATGTACTTTTCTAAAAACAAAGTTTTGTGCTGTTGTTATTTGGAAAGGAGTGTGGCCATGGAAGGAAAACTTATCAAAAATTTTCCTTTCCCCAGTGAATGAAACTAGAAGAATTCATCCTTTAATTTTTTTATTTTACATCAATTTCCATTTGGGGTTTGAAGCCAGGCTTTTGTGTCTTTGTTAGATTTTAGGTGAAAAGGTTGTCCATGTTAATCTAAATTGGTCCATGGACGATAGTGATTGGTCTGCTGTATGTCTCAAGAATGGAACGCATGGACTTGTGAACAGAGAGCTCTCTTATGGTGGTGACCTTTAAGCTACTTCCTGAATACCAATCACATATTCATGGAACTGATCTCAGAGCAGTTTCCTGCTCTAGAGAAATGGCTTCCATTTCTCTCTTCCTCTATCCTTCTGCCCATTAAGAAAGAAAACTGCGTAAGAGTTTTTATTCAATACTAATTATCTTTGTTCCCAAAATATATTTCATCTGGTTTTCTGAGAAATATGCCAATTATATCTGAGAAGATTTGATGTTACAACTCAACCAACTTTAACATAAACAGGAATCTATCTGGCAACTTCTAGTTCTCTTAATACCACAACTGTTTCTGGTATATAATCTCAGGGAGTTATAATCATTATAATGGCACAAATAAATTATCCTTATTAGAGATGAGGAATATCTGGTAAGCCTGAATTCTTCTATTCAATATTTAATTATTTAATAACAGAAAAATATTATGCAATAAATATGAAAAAAATGAATAGGCAAGGATAGGGAGTTATTTTGGCTTACAAGGTTCTGGAATGTAGGAAGTAATTTAGTGCAGTATGACAGCTATTTGATTCTTCAGGGTGAAAAATACAGCTGCCCCCAGATAGTTTTCAAGAACTCATTAGGAACCAAAGGTGACAGGTGATGCTTTCTTATTATTACCTAAAACAGTTACAGAGAATTCATCTGCAGAAAAAAATGGAATCCCTGTGAGTCCCTGGATCTGGCATTTGGATTATCTCGAAGCACAAAGCCATTCATGCATGCTTACATTTTTTGAAATCAAAATATTATATATGGGACTCCACTCTGCTTTGCCTAATAGCATCTGGGATGCACAGTGAAATAGCATTCCTATAATAATTGGAGAAAAAAATGATTCTTTTTCTTACATGTTTCAGAATAAACTCCAAGTCTCAGGATTGTGAGGCAATACTATCATATATATATTTTTTTTCCTTCAGCTTAAGGAAATCAAAAATATGTATAAAGAGACGGAAAGAGTAAGAATAATTTTAGAATGTGGAAATCATGAGCAGAGATTTAAAGTGATGACATCTGACCTTTTAAGATCTTGCTACTCAAAGTGTTGTCAAAACCATCAGCATCAGCATTATCTGAGACTTTATTAAAAATGCAGAATGCGTGTTTCCAAGAAATACCCCTTTACATGATTAAGCACATTGAGAGAAAACAGAGATTAATAAAAGGGGGAGAGTGTGAAGAAGATGGGAGCAGAGAATAATTTTACCTATTTTAGACATCTCCCTTAGGCTAATACTATTCTCTGCCTTCACTGTAAAAATGTAGTATACTGCCTTGACCTCCACCTTGTATCTCGCCTAATGTGTCTTTCTTTTTTCATCAGTTCTTTTTTTAAGTCCCATCAATAGGTATTCCAAAAGTCCCAGACCTTAGTTCACAATTCTTTTTAAATTCTCTTTCCAGAGTAGTTCTTGTAGTTCTTCATATAACCTCTAAGATAATCATTTTTAGGGTTCTGTCATCACTTTTTCCCCAAAAAATGATCACAAAAATATCTTCCTACATAGCTTATTTCTACTTGGATTTTAAACTAGGATTTCAGATAAATGTGTAAGTCGACTCATTGTAAAACAAAACTAGTTCTACTCAAACCAGTAATTCCTTCACTAAATCATGCATTTGATCAACCAGATAAAATTCAAAGAAATTGCTCCTTTAGAGTCTTCTATATGTATTAAGTCCCTGGTATAAAGTAAATTATATTTAAGATAAATTTAAAAAATATTCAATGTTTTTTATTTATTTTTGAGAGCCAGAGAGTGACAGAGCATGAGTGGGGGAGGGGCAGAGAGAGAGGGAGACACAGAATCCAAAGCAGGCTCCAGGCTCTGAGCTGTCAGCACAGAGCCCAATGAGGAACTCAAACTCAGAAACCCTGAGATCATGACCTGAGCTGAAGTCAAATGCTTAACTGAATGTGCCACCCAAGAGCCCCAAGATAAATTTTAAGGTAAATAATATAATGTAACGACAGATTACATGGATTCGTAATTTTTTTCCTTGCCCATTCCAACAAGTCTAATTTTGACTCTCTTAGCTCACTTTTAGAATATTCGAACTTAAATCTAGATACTCTTTCTATTTCTAACCTTTCTATCATACCTCTTTACTGTAATTCTCCGCTCTTCCATGTCACTAAATGCTTAGATGAAACCTTAAACACTAAACAATATATTAAACATAATCTTACCTATTCTAAGTCTCAGTACTCTGATTTGAAGAGCCCTTTGAAAAATTTTCTTTCCTGGTAGCCTAGATCATTAATTAGGTAACATTAATAATAATTACTTTAGATTATCACTACAGAGTTGATTATCAACTGGCATGAGTATATGGAAAAAAAGTTTAAAATTTTTAATGTTTATTTTTGAGAGAAAGAGTGTGAGCAGGGGAGGGACACAAAGAGAAGGAGACACAGAACCTGAAGCAAGCTCGAGGCTCTGAGCTGTCAACACAGAGCCTGACGCGGGGCTAAAACTCACAAACTGTGAGATCATGACCTGGGCTGAAGTCGGCCGCTTAACCTACTGAGCTACCCAGGCGCCCCTGAAAATTTCAAGTTAGTAAACTATTTTGGAAAAGTTTTAGGTTTACAGAAACATTGAGCAGAAAGCAGAAATTTCCCATATGCCCTCTTCCCCCAACCAACTCATATACAGTATTTCCCCTATTAACACTTTGCATTAGTATGGTATATGTACTATAACTGATGGACTAATACTGATATATTATTATTATCTAATGTCCATAGTTTACATGCGACTTCACTTTTTAGGTTGTACAGTTCTATCTGTTCTGATAAATGTAGTAGCATATCTCCACCATCACACTATCAGACAGAAAAGATTCATTGCCCTAAATATGCTCCCAACCTATTAATCCCCCACCCTCAGGCAACCACTAGTCATTTTACCATGTCTATAGTTTTACCTTTTCTAGCACATCATGTAATTGACATCAAACAGTATGTAGACTTTCCAGACTGCTTCTTTTTAGAAATATGCATTTAAGCGTTTTCTATGTCTTTTTGTAGCTTGATAGTTCATTTGTTTTTATAGCTAAATAATATCTATTATATGACTGTATCAGTTTGTTTACGCATTCACCGATTGAAGGCCATCTTGGTTACTTCCAAGTTTTGGCAATTATGAATTAAGCTGCTATAAATATTTGTGTCCAAGTTTCTTTATAGATTCTTTCAAGATTTTCTGTCTTTGAATCTCTTCAGTTTGAATACAATATATGTTAAGTATAGATGTTTTCACTATTTATTATGTTTGGTGTTTTCTGAGCTTCCTGGATCTGTCATTGGTATCTTTCATTAATTTTAGAAAATTCTCAGCCATTATTATTTCAATTATTTTTTTTTGTTGTTAATTATTTTCCTTCTGCTGCTCCCATTACACATAAATTGTATCTTTTATAACTGTTCCATGAGTTTTGTATATTCTAGTCTGTTTTATTCTTCTTTAATTTTTAATTTGAGAATTTCTATTGACGTATGTTTAAGCTCATTGACTCAGCTCAGCTATGTTCAGTCAACTGATGATGCCATCAAAGGCATTCTTCATATCTTTTACAGTGTTTACTGTTTTATTTCTAGCATTTCTTTTTGATTCTTCTTTAGAATTTAGATCACTCTGCTCATATTATACATTTGCTCCTGCATATTGGCCATTTTTCCCATTAGATTCCTTAGAATATTAATCATAGTTGGTTTCAGTTCTCACTCTTATTATTCCAGAATCTCTGCCATATGAGGGTCTGGTTCTGATGATTTGTGTCTTCAGACTGTGTTTGCCTTTTAGCATACCTTATAATTTTTGTTTAAAGTTGGACATGATACACTGGGTTAAAGAAACTGAGATAAAGAGCTTTCTTGTAAAACTTTATGTTTATCTGGCTAGGAGTATATAGGTGTGTCTTCTGTTTATTATAGTTGTGGTGTCAAAGCCTGAAATTTCCTCCAGTCTCTTTGTCTTTGCCTCTTCTGTTGTCTTTTGGTTTCCCCAAAGATATTTTTTCTTAAATAAGGTCTGTGCCTTGCAGTTCCTTCAGCTGTACTCTCATGTGATTATACTGAAGACCTATGAATGTGTTGTTATGTGTGGCAACAGGAGAAAACCTATGCTCCCACCATTAGGTCTCCAACTTTTAGTAAGCTTGTGACCCAGGGCTTTGACTTCCCCATGGGCTTCCCAGCTCTCCCATTTAGGTAAGAAAAGAAGTCTAGAGGAGCCTGGAACTGGGTACTTCTCTTCTTCCAAGTCCATTGGGCTCTGATAAAACTACAGTTGTTTAGGCTCTGATAAAACAGTGTCCTTGGGAAAGCTATTGTTAGGGAAAACCTGTCACTCTGGGCAGTTTATCCTGTGACATCAAGTCTTTGACTATCTAAGAATCTTTGAATTTCCATTTGTTCCACAGTTTTCCTTGTTGTGAGGATGGTGGTGGTGACTTACAAGTTCTTTGCATATTAGATTGAAAACAGAAGTTTCCATTTTTAATATATATTTTATTTAATCAAATGTATGTACACATACATGTATAAAGTGACAAAGGCAACTTAATCTGAAAGTTTATCATAAAAAAACATAGATTTTTTTTTTATTCTCCAACTCTGATTCCTATTCCCCAGAAACAACACATTTCAACTACTTCAGGAGGTTTTTTTTCCTTATATTTACCTCTTTTTTATATATAACTGGCTTTATTCAAAAAGTTCTTTATTAAGTATATCAACTGTTATAGAAATTTAGGATTCAGCTTTCTTATGTCCTTTTCATTCCTCTTCCTACCAGAGACTTTTCATTTCCCTCTATTTTCACAGTTTAGTTTTCGCATTTGGTTAGCATACTGCATATTGCTTATATTACTATGGTATAGGTACTTTTCTCACTTCTTTCATAGATATTTACATAGTTCTGATATATCATGGTTTTGCACTGTTTTCATTTTTCATTTGTTTACTTTCCCATGTACTAAATATTAATCCAAGTTTAAGCTCTTTGTCATCAATAACAGTGTCTTCCCAGTACAATGAAAACCCCCAGAAAATCTAGCAATATTACTTTTTATTTATGGTGAAGTTACTCTGGGAGGAATTCACTGTCTGCTTCATTCTGGGATAATTCCATATCTGCTGCTGAGTTTTGGTTTCCAACCCTCTATTTGTTTTTTAATGTATATGTTTGTTGCTTACTTGCTTAAAGTGTTTCTTACATAGCTTCAGAATAATTTTTGATAAATATAATTTTTACTCGTCTCTTTGAGAATGCAAATTATAGTTTTGATTTTTTTCAATCTCCTTATTCTCTATGTAATTATAACTACTTTCTAATAATATCTGTGTTTAGTTAAATTTAATACATTAACAACTGGAACCAGAATCAAAGTATGGATGTGCTTAACAAATATATTGAGCTAAGTTTCTCAGGATCCACATAAGAGTGAAAACATATGGTATCTGTCTTTCTCTATATGACTTATTTCACTTAGCATAACACTCTCTAGTTCCATCCACATTGGTACAAAAGGCCATATTTCATTCTTTCTCATTGCCACATAGTATTCCATTGTGTATATAAACCACAATTTCTTGATCCATTCATCCGTTGATGGACATTTAGGCTCTTTCCATAATTTGGCTATTGTTGAAAGTGCTGCTATAAACATTGGGGTACAATGGGGAGAGAAAGGAAAATAAAGTTAGAGAGGAGGGAGCCAAACCATAAGAGACTCTTAAAAACTGAGAATAAACTGAGGGTTGATGGGGGGTGGGAGGGAGGGGAAAGGGGGTGATGGGCATTGAGGAGGGCACCTGTTGGGATGAGCACTGGGTATTGTATGGAAACCAATTTGACAATAAATTTCATATTAAAAAAATAATAATAAAAAATAAAAAAATTAAAAGACAGAAAATGACAAGTTTTGACCAAAATGAAAAAAAATATATATATATATATACATGCAAATAAACACAGGAAAATATTGAATTTACATAAAAGACCATATTCATAAGCATTTCAACAGTGTCAATTTGCCTATAGACTAGTATCAAGTTATCCATTCAATAAATAAAAAACTCTCTAAGACAAGTATTTATATATTATTTTAATAAATTATTAATAATTTATGTGCAAATGTCCATAAACAGAAACAAATAGAGGACTGATATGATTTTGTTATAAATTGGTGCATCCTGATCTGAATCTGACCAGCTGACTTATTTTACTTGGCCAACAGGGTTTTTTGATTTGGTTTTTATTCTTTTTAATAAGATGAATAACTTTATAGAATTGATGTGCTCTCTAGTTCATTGGAACAACAGCTATTTATTTCTCATACCCAGATACTTCACACATTTATATTACCTGCAGGCCTCTGAAGTCATTGTGATCCCTATGTTGAGATCTGTAAATAAACTTCCCTCCTGGGAACGTCTGACTTTCATGCCTTTATATTCTCTATTTCATCACTCTCAGTCTTGCAAATAAATTTGACTCCCAAGTGTCTAGTTCTAAATCCTGATGCAAGTTCTTAGGATAACAGAATTATTTTAGGACAAGGCACAGTATGAATAATAAAAATGATTTTATCATTTAACATAAAATTACAAACAAAAATAATTTCTATGACATATAAACATAAATACCAGATTTTATTTGTAACATTAATCATTAATTCTAATGCAAATATAAGTACTATTTTATATAAAAACTAATATTGCTTACTATGCTTATTCTATCTTAATATGAGTCTTACAACATGTGGATTAGAAATGTGCTTCAACCTGTCCTGCTCTTTTCCATGTTTTATGTATTTTTTTGTTAATTTTTATTTATTTATTTTGAGAGAGAAAGAGAGGGCATGCACGAGCACAAGCTGGATAGGGGCAGAGAGAGAGGGAGAGAGAGAATCCCAAGCAGACTCCACATTGTCAGCGCAGAGAGATAGATGCGGGGCTTGATCCCACAATGGTAAGATCATGACCTGAGCCAAAATCAGGAGTCGACTGCTTAACCACTGAGCCACCCAGGTGCCTGTTTTATGCAATTGTAATGTAGCTGAATTAATTATAGTGAAAAACAATTCCATGTAAATTACAATTCCATGTGAAAAACAATTCCATTGTGAATTAGCCTCTAGAAAACTATATCCTTACTAATGGTGAGTGGGAATTCTGGCCAATGACATAGTTTCTCAAGGGACAGAATTAGTGCTGATAGCCATAAGGCACTGGATGTATTTAATGCCCGATACGCTGGTTTCATACTGTGTAAATTATAATCGCAATTTATTTGCCTCCAGAGATTGACAAAATTTTATAATTTGTAATTATATTTATCAATGAAACACAATTAAACTATGCCAGTCTTGTAATTAACTCATGTGATAACTGAATTGATTTCTATCAATAAAGTCTGAAGGTGTGTTTATATAAACAAATATATTCCAAAAAAAGATACGAATCTTAAAATGCAAAGAAGATAAAAGTTAAATGGAAAGGCATAAGAAATAAGACTGAAAGGGGAAAAAATGTAAAGGAATAAGCACATTACTTAAAGGGTAAATTAGTACAAAAATGATTACTAAAATTTACATAACATTTCTAGAGGCATAAAACTATTTAAATCCTAGAATTGAAATAAAAAAGATCAATTACAGTTTGCATTACTAAACAATTCATTTTAACCATGATTTAGCATGTGATTGTTAAGTAAATTGTATTGTTTATCCCTCCTATTCACAACCCCATTTTAAACAGATGGAGATCTTTGTATGGCCTATACTAACTGGTCTGGAAATTATACAGGATTTATGCTCAGTATATATAGATTCAGTTGATTTACAATAGTTGATTTCAGTTCTTATCCTTCTATGATATATTTCTGCATTCACACATACGTACACACACACACACACACACACACACACACCATTCTTACCATTGCAGGCTGTTTTTCACCTTGAGAGAAGAAAAAGGACAACAAAGGATAAAATTTTGTTGGCATCATCTTTCATTACTGACATAGAGATAAAATGTTGCTAGCTGTTTTTAAAATTGTAGGTCAAGTAAACTAGAATAAAGAAAACATTGATCTGAATTATATTTTAATTTTTTAATGTTTATTTATTTTTGACAGAGAGAGAGCGCGCGCGCGCGCGCGCGCGCGCGCATGAGTGGGGGAGGGGCAGAGAGAGAGGGAGACACAGAATCTGAAGCAGGCTGCAGGCTCTGAGCTGTCAGCACAGAGCCCCGAGCGGGGCTCAAACCCACAAACCGCGAGATCATGTCCTGAGCGAAGTGGGACGCTCAACCTACTGAGCCACCCAGGTGCCCCTGACATAGATTTTAATAAACTTAGAACGCTGGTTAAAAAAAACGATGGTTTAATTGCTGAATAGTATGAATTTGCTCTCTCTAAAGAATAGACATCTATTTAGAGAACCCCATACCTTCCTTTCAATTTCAGGAATAAATTAGTAAATATGAGATAATATCCCAATTATAATGTAAAATATTTAAAGTGAAGGACCAGTGAGAATTGGGTCTGATTCCAACATAAATAAATAAATTAAAACCACAATAAGAAAAACAGGATATGGAGAAAATATCTTAGAAATTCTGAAATCTCATTATTAATTCCGAGGCTACGTGATTAAAATTCAATTCTCTGAACCACTCTTCATCCTAAAAAATAAAGACTTCTAAGAAAGTATGTTTTTGCCATGACTCAACATGAGCCTTCTTGACATATTTACGATCATATCCAAAGCCTTATTGTAGTGTAAATGTCCCACATGCCCAGCACTCTGGCTACCATTGACCCTTATCTGTTATTTTCTCTCCCACTTCATATGATCTCATCTTTGAAAAGCTCCATTGTCATTCCCTTTCCACTTCCTGGACTATACTTGCAATTTTCTTTACATGGATCACTACGGCCAACTGGTTTCCTGTTATAATTTAGTAAATCATACCACTCTTTTAAAACAATTACAGAATTTAGTCTATCATAATTAATTGCCTTTGTCCTTTTCACTAGAAGGTATGTTCTATGAAACTAGAATACACATTATTTTTTATATTTTTTACAGTTTTAATCCTAAAACCCTGGATGGGGTCTGACTCATAATAGGTAACACATTTAGATTTTACAAATACAACTATAACTACTTATTTGATGAATAAACATAAAGTTAGGGAAAATAAAAAGATAACATCTTTTAATTGATGTTGGAAGTGATTCTACATTTTATAAGGATTGCCTGGGTATTATCTGTGAGATATACAAATATTTCTTTCAGGTTTAATTTTAATACCCAAAGTTTTGCTCATTACTTTGGTGTTTCCACTAATAGCCACATGACTTCCCATAACTATTTTAATCTCCATTTTTCTGATTTCATTATATAATAGTTTTAGTATTATAAATGACCCCTAAATCACTGCTGAATAAAACCTTAGCATGGAGGAATACTTTTATAATAATTGCCTTCTTCCTTCTCAGAATACTTTTCATTCCCACAGGAGCTCTTTGGACTTAGCATCTAAAGCTGTGTGTGTGTGTGTGTGTGTGTGTGTATACCAAGATGGCAGGAAAATTTATACTAAGTTTGCCACAAAAATAATTTGACTCATTGCTGGTGTTAACATTTGATAAGCCAGTGTTATGTATTTATTTCAGTTATACAAATGGTTAAACTATCTATTAAAAATGGAATAGAATCAGTTATTAGTGGAATGTTTGACATAGATTGAAAACAGTTCTTATAAATATCTTTTTTAATGTTTTTAACTTTTTTTTAGGGATTAGAGACAGAGACAGAGCTGGAGCAGGGGAGGGGCAGAGAGAGAGGGAAACACAGAATCTGAATCAGGCTCCAGGCTCTGAGCTGTCAGCACAGAGCCCAACACAGGGCGTGAACCCATGAACTGAGAGATCATGACCTGAGCAAAGTTGGATGCTCAACGGACTGAGACACTCAGTCGCCCCAAAAACAGTTCTTATCATAGAACGAGCATGATATTTAGAGTAAGACCTAGACTCAAATCCCAAAATGGACTCATGGTAAGAATATCATCTTGTATGCATCTTGGAAAATTCTGAACTTGTAAGCCAAATGAAGGGCTGAAAACCCTGGTAGACAAAATCTGCCTATTACTAAATTTTATCTTTAGTAGACTACTTTTTGCTTTCTATAATATGAATTTTTCTTTAATGTCTTAGGGAAATGTACAAATTACTGGGACTTCTCAAAGAGCAGTGCATTTCCCTTATCTTTGAGCCAACTGCCAAGAAAAACATATTTAGCTTTTCTCAAACATTGTTTTCTAATCAATAAAATTGGAACTGTCATACATTTAATAGGGTTAATAATAAAAGTAACTGCGATGGCCACGTAAGATGACTAGCACATAATTTTTCACCACTCTTTGGTGATACATTAAACTGAGCTTTCAAAATGAAGTCATCACAAATGACTGCCAAAGAAAATAATTTTACAACTAGAAATCACCAAGTATTTCATATTTCACTTCCTATTGTTGGAACTGTAGCACAGAGAGAGTGTAATGATATAAATAATGTGAAAGCTGTTGATGGGCTTGGGACTAGAATCGAGCAAAGCATACATATTCAGTCAATGTTCTTCTACCCTTTTATCCGATTACCTCCCTTTGTTTCTTTTTATTTTCTTGGTTTATTTTCATTCTTTCCTTATGTGGTAAAGGAAAGATTTATGTTAGCCAAAATATACACAGTCAAAAAGATGCATATTACTTCAGGAACATACAAAATACAAACATGCATACTACCAAATGCATGCCCTCCTAGGTTTGCAAGATGACTTAATGGAAATTTACATTTTATATTTACCACAGCTCAAAGTCAATTATTCTGTTGTTCTAAGGGATTTACCATATTGAGCACCACCACTATCTCTCTTTCTTTCCTTTCTTCCTTCCCTTCTCCTTCTGTTTCATGCTCTTCTTCCTTGCTGTTCGAAGAAAAAAATAATGAGCCAATGCCACATCCCTGTAAGGGCCATTTCTCATCTCACTAAAAGCAAGGTGTATTTCAAGCAATCAGTATGTATATAGACATATTCTATTAGGATAGTAATTAGTGGCAATGGACTTCAGTTTTATTAAAAGACTTCCTAATTAGCATTAAAGAACACAACTTCACTGGCATTTTAATGATGGCATCAATACATGGCAATGTCAATTCACCTTGTTAAGGAAAAAAAGAATGGCTGATTATAATGTAAGTAAGTCACCTCACATGTTTAGAATGCATATGTATCCTATAATATGTTTGTTCTGACAGAAAAATTTCACAAATGCCATTTTTCTTTCTACTAATCAATTACCTTGGAGCCAGTGAACTGTAGGACAAAAGAAATCTTGGAAAATAGGTACAGGCATGTTCTTTTCAGTCTTTTCTGAAATCAAAGATAATTGAAAATGAATATATTGAGTATCACATGTTAATTTTATCTTGGTATATCATAAAGGACTGTGGTATACAGTAGGCATTATACAGTAGGCTAAGGAAAACCTTAGCAACTAATTCTAGTCCCCTTCCTTATTATACAATGGGCATTATAATTGTTAGTAACAATTTGAACACTAATTTCAGTGTTCTATTTCAGAAACTAAATAAAATGAATGCAAAACTGCTTACAGGTTTGTCATCAAAAACATTTCTCTTGCCCTTTCCTCTCTATTTTTTACTCGGTAGTGGATATTTTCAAAGCATATAAAAGCTACTAAAATATTCTTGAAATCGTTTTGAATGCAATACATCATTGAAAGACAATCTATAAAAATTCATGTCTATGCATGTTTACGAGGTAGAAAAAAAAGTTTAAAGACACAAAGGAAGTATGTAATATCAGGGAGTATATCTCAGCAATCTCTACTTCTGTGTCAATTACTAATTTATTATCTCACCTCCAGATTTACTCTACAGTGTATGCTTTGATAACAGATTTCTTTTAAGCATTTCTCCATTAAAATAAGCACTGTGCTAAGCTTCTCAATGTTGTAGAGACATTGCAGGAAGAAGGGGTTTTCATGCAGTTTCTTGGTGCTGTGAGCTATCTGAATGTGAGAACAGACCATCATGCCTGGCCCAGTTATGTGTGCAAAACATGATCCCTGGATGACCTTGCAACCTTGGCTTGGTGACAAATTTCTCTGTGACTCTCTCAACACAAAAATCAGTGCCTCATAATCTTCCTGACCTCATAGCCTTCCTGATTCCCTTCTGTAAACATATGCGTAGCCAGGAGAGCCCCATATTGAACCACACTTACTACCTCTGCAAGCCCAGCTGTGTTCTGCCTGTTCCCCATAGGTTGTTACGTAGCCAACTGCCTCTTCAACTTCCTGCACGCAACATCTTGCACAGGACAAGTCAAGAGTTCCTGCTTGCTTCCTGACTGCACATGGAGGGGTTGCTTCTTGCTTATTCACTTACTGTGGACCAGCTCTTACTTGGACAAATCAGTAAATTTTGCCACTATCCAGTAGATTGAACTATGCTTTTTTCATTGAGGTCTGAACCCCAGCCTTGGGAGGAAACCCCTTCAAGTTTGTTCTCCTTTGAGTACTTTCCCTCAGCCATAGGGTACCATAAAGGCTTTCATTATACCTTATGGCCACTCTTCTATCATAGTTTAATGATTTTTACCAATAATTTCTTTCTGTCTAATCCACTATATACTTTCTATATCATGAATGACCCCAGAATGATAAATCTATACTATTTTTTTTTCTACTACCCAAGCTTACAAAAAAACACAAACCTTTGCTTTAAGTCACAAATCAACAGTCACCTTCTTTGTTAAATCTACACTGGTCAACTTTGAGCTCTTTTCTACTAACAGATATTTTTGTGTTTAGTCACATGCTCTCCTATTTAGTTGTTAAAACACCGTAGCCTATTAGACACATAGTGGATATAAAGTAAGTGATTGAGTCCAGGAACCAGGTTCACAAAAATAAATATTATAATATACTAAGATGGTGACATGTCATTTTAGCAAATTTGAAAGCATTCATGCTACTTTCAAGACATAAAAGAAGAGATGGAAAAGAGAATAAATATTTAATTATACATGTGCAAATAGGGAAACTGAAGTTCAGAGAGAAAAACTAACATATAGAGCCAACAATGCTGTAATGGTGAGTGGAGATTTTACCTCAATAGGTCTAACTGTAAAGTTCATGTTACCTATGGAGTGAACTATGTGTGCTCAGCTTATCGGCTTTAAATTGTTGAGAAGAGAAGAGGAAACAATTCAGGAAAAGAAGAGAGAAGGCAATAGAGACGCAACATAATTAAAGAGGTTTGGGGAAAGATGGATTAAAAGGTTTTCAGGACCTATTGAAATTTAGCTTGTGCATTGTATATTCTGAAGGAAACAGAGTTGTTTCATCCTAGAACTCATCTGTCTTTGGCCTTACTGGATACAAGCTTCTCCACTTTTGTAAGGAAAAGTTGGAAAGATATTCATATTATTTTAATTTTTCATTGAGCTTGAATCATAGCCTCAAATAGAAAGAAAATATGTATGTATTTTGTAGTAAAACTAGTTACATTAACAAATGTGATAAGAAATTAATATAGTATGTCAGAAAACTAGTCTCAAAATTTGCAACAAAGTGTCTGTTTTAAAATTTTATATTTGAAGATTCTGATAAAAATATATCATCAAAGAACTAAATAGTGTATTGATGCTCATTAGAAAGTTAAGAAAGAAAACTGAATTTATTTGCAATGAAAATATTCCTAATGCTGGTGTAAAATAGAAATAATTTACCCTCTACTGTAATAAACTAGTCAATAAGAGATAAGATACTTACCAATGTTATATTAGAGACAATGTTAAAATATAAAAGGATACAAAAAACATTCAATATCATATTAGCCTTAGAATATAGTCTTTGCTGGGAGCCAAGTATATTTATCACAGTGGGGAGAATTTGAGATTAAGGTGTATCATAATTGTAACAGATTGAAAGCAGGAAAGGAACATTATACAATTTTTTTAAAAAGCTTACCAAATTCAACTTGTTATAATATCCAGACCCTTACATTACCATTAATTTGGTCATCTTTTTTAGCCATTACAATCAACAATAATATGTATAGTACAATCTGGACAATGTGAATTGGAGAGGGTGTCCAATTTTAACCAAGAACAGAAAAGCATCTACTGTGATTTCCAGGTCTGTTCACAAAGCTGGGCTACCTACTGTTCACAATTTGAAATCATTTGCTGCATGCTGTACTCAGACTAGAAGGATACCAGGGTGTTACAGCCTGTGTAGTTCAATGAATGAAGAAATCAACAAATATATTAAACAGGGATAGGTCTTAAAGCAGTCTCTGAAGACAGGAATGTGTTTCTTTTAAATATGTATCTTATTTTAATTTTTAAAAATAATATATGTTGCATTTTATCAAATATATATAGTTATTTTCTTTGGAAAATATTTGCATATTAATCATGAATAAAATATGTAACAACAATGAATGTCACCTATAGCAAAATCTATGCAAAATACTACTATAAAGCAAGCAGCAGGAATTCTCTAAATGGAAAAAGATAAATCACATTAAATAAATTATAAACAGGGAAAAATGTATGCCAAAATTTTCCTTGAGGCTCATAACCTCAGTACCTAAATATAATTATTTTAAATACTAAAGTTGCTTTTCCTGATATCTCTGATGGATTTTTCCTGACAACTTTTCTACTTCCTAATATAATTTTTGTAAATACCAAAACTCAAAATACACCAAGGTAGGATTGTGCTGCTGAAATTCACTGTCAGGAATGTGGAATGCCCAAAATCACATTGAGGGGAACAGGTCACTTTTACCTAGGTTTTTAGTTTATATTTAATAAATTTTCAATTTGGCAAATATGTTGGTCATTGGGAATTGCTTTCAAAATGTATTATCACATTCTCATTTTCTTAGACTTTGTCAAATATACAGCTGAGAAAACATTTGTAATATTTTTGTATTTCAAATTTAGTTTATTTAGGAATCTCTCTTGCATCAGTAATAGTCCTTGGGTTATAGTAGGAATTCTGAGTAGTAGACAATGGAAAAGGGGAAATGTGATTAAATAATTGCCAATTACTATATATATATATATATATATATATATATATATTCAAAATTACTATATATATATATCTTGGTAACATGGTAGGATAAAAGCTAAGCATCACAAACAAGAAAGCACAAAACAAATTCTATCTTTATGGATCTGATAGCTTAAAGACCATGAGCCCTTGTTTTAGAATAACCATGAACTCTTATTAAGCATTTGATACTAATTTTTCCTTTTGACTGGTTTTATAATTGTGATATAATTCTCTAACCCTTCATTGCTGCAGTTCCATTATCTGTAAGATAGAGATTAATATGAGTAACTCTAATCATAGATTTCTTGTGAATATGAGTTTAAATATGTAAACTCATAGGTGTGAATATTAGTTAGTATGTGTCCAAATTCATGTTGTGATGGTAGTAAGATGTTAGGTCCTTTAGTAGATGATTAGGTTGTGAAGACAGAACTCTCATGGATAGGATTAGTGCCCTTAATAATAAAAAAGACCCCAAAGAGCTCATTTGTACCTTGTGGTATATGAAGTTATAGCTTGATGGAGCCATCTGTGAATAATGGACTCACCAGACACAGAACCTGCAAGTGCCTTTATCTTGGATTTCCCAGCCTCCAGAATTGTGAGAAATAAATTTATGATGTTTATAAGCCACCCAGTCTATGGCATTTTGTGATAGCAGCCTGAAGGGACTAAGACAGTTAATATATGTTAATATGTATTGATTAATATATGTTAAAGAGCTTAAGGGGTGTATTTGACTTACCATATGCATTCAGTAAAAATTATAAAGTCTTTCTTGTTAAGTGCTTATAATTTAATCTACAAATAGAGTATTATCTACATCCAAATTAATTTATTGTATTAATGTAAACCAGTGACAATGCGGGATTAATTTAGAACTTCTTTCCTCCTGGTGCAGTCTGAGACCTAGCCTGTGGCACATGGAACTCTTCCCACCAACCTGCAAGCTCTCTGAACCCTGCTCTTTTTGGGTTTTATGGGGCTTTATCGTATAGGTGTGATTAATTGCATCATTGTTCATTGATGATTGATTCAAAGTCCATGAAAAGTTCCAACACTTCATTCTAGGTCCCATGGCAAACAGCCCTATCCTTAAATGCAGTCCAAAAGCCACCTTAACATAACGAAAGACACCTTTGCTGCCCTCAGCACTTAGGAAATTCCCAGGGTTTTAGGGGTTCTGCCAGAAACTGGGATAAAGACTAAATATATTTTTCTTATTATAAGTCACAATAAATCACAGAGATACAATCTGAAATAAAGGTGGCAGATCATGTAGGTTTAGACTTTAAAATAGTCTTCTAAATGTAGAAAAAACATAAAGCCAAACATGGAGAGTTCCAACACATGAAGGAAATTATCAAACACATTTAGGTTTTGTAAGAAACACATCATAAAGAGGACAGAGGTAAATAGAGAACTGAGTTAGTATACCATAAAAATCAAAATGAAAAATAAAAATCTTACACACACACAAAAAAAAAAAATCTTACACAAGAGTGACAATAGTGAAGATGGAAAAAAATGAACACATTGGACATTTATTTTGAAGTAAAGTCTAAAAGCCCTTTGAAGGATGGGGCACCTGGGTGGCTCAGTCAGTTGGGTGTCCAATTTTTGTTTTTGGCTCAGGTCATGATCTTATAGTTCCTAAGTTGAAGCCCCGCATCAGGCTCTGTGCTGACAGCGCAGAGCCTGCTGGAGAGTCTCTCTCTCTCTCTCTCTCTCTCTCTCTCTCTCTCTCTCTGTCCCTCCCCTGCTCTCTCTCTCTATCTCTTGAAATAAATAAATAAATAAATAAATACATACATAAATAAATACATAAAATTTTAAAAATAAAAAAAATAAGAGCTCTTTGAAGGATTAACTGTGAAGTGGGAAGGAATGAGTGGAATCAAAATGACTCCTACGTTTTCAGAATGAGCAACTAAGTGGAGAGCAGTTTAGTTGCTATTTGCAAACATTTGGGAAAGATGAACGTGCAGGAATAGCTCATGGAGATTGAGGCCATACAAGAAGTCCATTTGGGCATGGTAAGTTCAAGATGCCAACTGGACAAACAAATGGAAATGTGACAGGTAGTTTTATGTGTGGTTCTGTGGTTCAAGAGAGAAGTGGGAGTTAGAACTTAAATTTTAAGTTAGTACTATATAGTTGGCTTTTTTTTTTTTTTTTATTTTATGGTTAGAGCATTGCATGACATCTTCCAGGGAGAGTATGTGGATACAACAGTTAGGTTAAGATAAAAGCTAGGGGAAAAAGTTTGGTTAAGATAATCCAAGATAAATCCAAAATAAATTTAACTTTATTTTTTCAACTTTTTTTTTTTTTAATTTATTTTTGGGACAGAGAGAGACATAGCATGAACGGGGGAGGGTCAGAGAGAGAGGGAGACACAGAATCGGAAACAGGCTCCAGGCTCCGAGCCATCAGCCCAGAGCCTGACGCGGGGCTCGAACTCACGGACCGCGAGATCGTGACCTGGCTGAAGTCGGACGCTTAACCGACTGCGCCACCCAGGCGCCCCAATAAATTTAACTTTAACAAAATGGGAGGAATTGAAAAAAATTTTTCTAAGAGATAAAGAGATTTGAATAGAAATTTAAGTTATATGGAATAAAATCAAAATAGAAAACAAAAAGATATAAAAGTTCCATTTGATAAAGAAAATATTATTGTCATAAACATGCAAATAATGATAGATGAAAATTATTTGCATTATGATTATATTCCATATAACATTTACCAGACAGTGTTCTAGGCTCTTTATAAATGTTAGCTCATTCAAATCTCATAACAATCGTTTAGGCATTTGACTATAAGACAAATGGACATAGAAAGATTCAGTAGCGTCCTACAGATACCCATGTGGTAAGTGCCAATCATTTGATTTGAAACACACCTAAAAAAACAATGAATAATATTTTCTTAAGTTACTTGAAAAAAATTTATAAGTATGCGATTTGAGTTAAAGCAACAAAAAAAATTAAAAGGCATGCAGTGTATAGTTTGCGACTAAATACAATTACATATCAAGCAAAAACATAATGTGCAACATCTATAATAGTTTAAAAGTTGTGAAATGAATCAAAATCCATAACCAAAAAAATTCCCAATCCTATTAAAATATTTCCTTTTATAATTTAACCTTTCATTAAATTCATAAAATTTGTGAAATTCCTTTCATAATTTCAATAATTAAAATATAATTGATATGTTTTAGAAATAACAATAATGTATGATTTATTCAGCTTCCTGACACTTCACTGATTAAATGGCTAATTCTACTGATCTTATTGACTATCAAATTATATTTCTTCCTTTACCAGTCTATGTATACACTATCTGAAATTTAAGGCTGGGTCAAAGAAGCATGGCAAAGAGAAGTATAGTTCTTCAAAACATTGTATTTAGATGGCTGCAGTTCTCAGCCAACGAGTTTGCTAGTTGGATCATTTCAGCTGAACCTCCCTAAATATTTCAAATACATCATGACAGAATATCTATTAAGTATCACAAAAGATTCTATACAAATAGCAAACTAGAAATTCTAATCAACAGTATTTACTTTTTGTTAAAGTTGAGCATTCTATACAATTTGTACTCCTAGAGGTCAGATTTTTTCTTCTCCTAAAATGTGTTTAATAAGCCTTTTAAAATTATTTTGGAGGGGTGGATAATAGCAATCAAGGGAACATACAAAAGGGATTTTTATCTCCCTATTAGATGATTAAGGTCAAGTTAAAATTATTCTAGGTAGTTTTTCTCTAAATTTATAAATATAACTTGCTGTTCTTGTCATTAACTCTATTTTCCTTAAGTTTTATTTTTCCCTAATGTAAACTACCTTTGGTACTGCTCAGTGACACATTTTTCTTTGCAATGAGCACAGTACTTTCTAGATGAAAAGATATAGTATGTGGCATTCTTCAATTTAATTAAATGAAATACAATTTATATATCAACCACAACATCGAGATAGAGCAAAAAAGTTCAACTAATTTTAATTTCTAGAGAAAACACAAAGCAAAGAAGTGATTCCATTCTTACCAACCACCACATGACTACCATAAATAGACAATCTAACAGCCATGTCAAAATTTATTCAGAGACACATTATGAAAATATGAGGAAAGAGCACAGATCGGACTTCCTCTTAAAAAGCTATCAGAGAATAGGTCAAAAACCACATAAAAATAAAATCAAGGATATAAAATAGGAACTCTACCAACAATGTGATACAATGTAGCCTTTTTGATATCTAGCAAAGACCACACTCAATCATAGGGTGTTTGTATGATCCTGTAGACATATTTTATATTTCATAATGAAACACTATCAGAATCTTCAGAGTGGGCAAAGCTCTGGTAATAAATTTGTCACAACGTGATAAATCTAAGCAGAGTGAATCAAGATATAAATATAAAACTTTGAAGTTTTCATCCACTCTGGCTCTTAGGGAGACTTGACTGTCCTGGCAATGTCAATGTAATGAACTGTAGTGAAAGGCTTAGTGAGTTTTCCTTAGGAAAAAAAAATGTAGGAAAAGCAAGGTCATTCTCTTGCCATAAAAACTGTGAGTGCTAAACTTGGAAATAAAGCATTTACACATAGTATACAATAAAATGAAGCATTTAACTTTCACTCTTGACTGTTTTTAGTTTAAAAAAAAATCTGTTTAAGTATAAACAGCTGCATCATCAACATGTGCAAAACTGTCTAAAAGTTGTTCCTGAAGTGAATTAGGTTCAAACTGAAGATTAGGAACGGAGTTGCAGGATTCCCAATTTTATTTGTTTTGTCTCAAGTAAAGTCTTGCACACTTATTTCTGTGTGTAATTAAAGTGACATTCCCTAAGTGCTAAGACATGCCACATAAGTTCAACAAAAGGTATGAAAATGGAATAATTGAACACTTTTTTAGTAATTCAATTAAAATTTAAGAAAACTTGAAAATATAACATTAAAATGGAAATAAAAAATTATTAACCTAAGCTACTAATTACTATTCATACTTGTATATTTTGTAGAATTATACAATGTGTGTAAACATGATAGTATTGCTTCAAAAAGTATTTACTAAATTAATTGATAAAATGAGTAGATGAATCAGTATTATACAAAAAGGAAATAAATTAAGCATCCTTTTTTCCCTATTCCTTTATATGTTCTACCAGCAACTGGGCAAGTGTCTCTCATGGTTAATTTAAAAACAATTCCTGTTATGTGCACAAAGTGGAACCAAATACCTCAAGATCATTCTGGGCATGGATTTGGAGCATTAGGGTTTCTAGGCCTGAAATGTTATTAAAATATTCAGTTTTACAAATGTGTTATTGCCTTTGCCTGAAATATCATTAACCAGCACCTAATAAGGACTTTGTTTTATTTTACAAGGATAGTCCCCTAACTACATACAATAAAAGTGTGAAACCCTAAGTGTATCATTTGATAAATCCCCATAGTAGCTCTCACTACTGTGTTGAGAATAAAATACAGAGACACAAGAGAAAAAGGGGAAAAAACCGTTAAGACATAAAGATGATGTCTGCTTTATTTCTAATATATTTTGAAGATAAAAATCAAAGGATTTCTGATGGATTCAGTGGAGTATGAAAGAAAGGTGAGAAAAAGAAAAAGTGGAGCTGAAGCAGCTACTATTCATAAAATTATGAATGTATTTTGTATCAGATTTCTGGGAGAAGATTGGGAGTTCAATTTTGACATCTGAGGATAAATATCAAATGGTAAGTTGCATTTAGGAGTATAAACTTTGGGACACATGACTGGACTACATATACAAATTTGAGAGTCATTGATAAATATAAAGATTATAAAATCATGACACTGGATGAAATCAAGAGAATGGCAAAAGTAGAGAAAACAGACAAAAGCCCAAAGCTGGTATCTTGGGACCCTGCAACATTAAGAGGTCTGAGAAAAAAATAACCAACAACTAAGAGTCATAAAAGAACCCACTAAGGAAATAGTTGTGCTATGGAAGCCACGTGAAGAAAATGTAGAAGGAGGGTGGTGATCAGTTGTATCAACTGCTGCTGACAAATCAAGGAAGAAAAGACCTGAGGATTGGTCACTAGATTCAGGAACAGGGACATCAAAGTCTGTGTAAGTTAAGAAAGAATGAATGAACAGGAACAATAGAGGGCAAATTAGACAACTTCTTTAAAGAAGTTTCTTGACAAAAGTGTTAAAGATCTATATTAGTAGCCAGCATAGTAAGTGAAATTAAGAGATTTATATTTTAGTTGTATGGGAGAAAAAGAGTATGCTTATATGCGGATGGGAGTAATTCACAAAGGAGAGAGAAAGGGGGAACCTGAATGGAGAGATGGGGCTGCCCAGTGGGCACAAGAAGTATCCCCAACCTCTCTTCATTCTGAACTCTCGATGGCCACTAGCTAGACCCACCTTCCCTAAGAGGAAAATATCTATGATTTAGTCATTAGAATTTAGGCCCCTGGACACAACCTGAGAAGTGAAACACAAAAAATGGATCTGGCTCCAGAAGGTGGCCGAGCAGGTGGAGAAAAATCAGCACATTTCCTCTTTTTTCTCAAATAAAGGATTTTATTAGAAACCTTAATCCATATCACAGAAAATGAAAGAATGATACAGTGTCATGTGGACCAACACTTGAGAAATTCACTTGCTAACTATGAAAAGAGACAATGATTTTGGATTATTAAATATTCATATTTAATACTAGATAAACATTATTAAAAAGGAGTAATAAATATTCCTTCCCTTAGGGAGGAACACTGTTATCTTTATGTGTCTCATGAAAAATGGTATCTATTTTCTTTGATATATCCTAATATATTTTAAGGGGTCCAAATACATATTTATAATTATGACTGTGTATTCATGTTTTTGATCACACCAGTTCTTACTGGGCATTCATACTAAGATTTCCTTTTTAAAATTTTTTAAATGTTTACTTATTTTTGAGAGAGGGGGAGGTGAGAGAGAGAGAGAGCGAGAGAGAGAGCGAGAGAGAGAGAGAGAGAGAGTGCACAAGCAGAGGAGGGGCAGAGAGAGAGGGAGCCACAGAATCCAAAGCAGGCTCCAGACTTCCAGTTGTCAGTACAGAGCCCAATGCAGGGCTCAAATTCAAATTGCAAAATCATGACCTGACCTGAAGTTGGCCACTTAACTGATAGAGCCACCCAGGCACCCTGATACTAAAATTTCTTTTAAATGAATTCCTATTGGTATTTTGAAGTACAACATTATTTGTTGTATGTTGTCTTTATATCTGAAAGAAGAATGAAAGGACTGTATAGACTAAAGCCCATTTGTTCTATTTATTATATAACTTGACCTTAAGTATATTTTGTGCGGCTTTTTTTTTTTTTTATTCAGGGCAACATAAATTCTCAAAATTACTTAAAATCCTTTGTCCTTGGTAATGTTTCTAAATAATTTACATACAGAATCAAGGAACAATTGTTTTCTTATTCTATAAAATACTTACAAAAATGCAAAGCAAACATATACATGCATCTAATGCAAAGATCCAATAATCTTTTAAAACAATAATATTTTAGTATCATTTAACAAATGGAAAGATATGCATTCCTGGGGGCCTTTATTTTTAGTGATTTTACAATATATAATATCTAGGTTGATTCATACTTTCAAATATATATGAAGAGTTCTAATTTGAATAATTATTTCCGATGTTACTATAGTAAAATAAATAGTAAGAGTGGAGATTACAATTTTCTCTAATTTTGTTAAATAAGCAATGTATAAACACAAAACAAATTTTTTAAAACCAATTTTTTCTAGAGAAGAATGTTACCATATGAAGACAATAACACAAATTATTGTCAGTATTAGTAGTATCCATGTGTATTATGATCTGACAGTTTGATATTGCATTAAAACCTCAATAAGTTAAAGTACTTTAACTTCTGAATTTTAAAAAAAGTTAATATGGTCCTATAAGAAAACTATCTTTTTCCTTATTAATGATAGCAACATGTTTTAAAATTTACTGTGAATAAGTCTGTTAAGTGCCTTATATGCATCACTTTATTTTTCTAACACAATTAAATAAATCTACTACCCTAAATATATAAATCTATATAGACAGATATAAATCTATCTATAATTCATATATCTATATTCATGCCTGTCTTACAACTGAAGAAATGAAGAAACAGAAAATGTAAACTGATACTGTATACAGAGCAGTAAATGGCACACACCAACTCACAGTGACTCCATAGAGTTTTTACAGTATTTTCTTCACTTGTATAGAGATATGATTATTTGGAATATGCAAGTAAAAGTTAATAAATAATCACCTCATCGTTCATGGGTTTAAGCTCCACATCAGGCTCTATGCTGCAGTGCAGAGCCTGCTTGGAATTCTCTCTCTCTCCCTCTCTTTCTTGGCTCCTTCCCTGCTTGTGCTCACATGCACTTATCTCTCTCTCTCTCTCTCACTCTCCACACTCTCAAAATAAATAATTAAACTTTTAAAAAAGCAAATAAGTAAATAAATAACCATAGATAATGAGTTGAATATATAACATTACAGATATAAATATATATAGTGTGTACAAATACCACAAATACATAGATGTAGTCCACCCACTATCTTATCTTTTAAGAGCTCACAATATACCAGGAGTTAGAAAGGTCACTAAAGAAGAAAATGAAATAACTTGTCTAAAGAGTGTTATATATAATTGAAAAAAATATAGTTATGCATATGAGATAATCTATAACATACAGAGAGTAAGTGCTTCAGAAATGCTAAGAAGAAGGGCACTGAAGTAGGTTAGGTAGTTTTTAAGGAGTCCACAGAACCTGAAATGGGAATTGAGGCAAATTTATATAAGCTGTACTAGGAATAGAGTACCTCCATAGAAATTTGAATATAAGTATCCCAATTCTGTAGCATTTGCATTTAATAATAACTGTGGAACTTCCAGAAGAAAGAAAACACCTTCTTAAAAGATCACTTGACTTGACTGTATTATGACTTCTCCAGATCAATAGTGTATTAGTTCTAGGGCACAGATGTCCATAAGATAGTAATGTAAGCTATTACTCCTTTGTTAACAGCATTTCAGACATTTCTAACTCAATCAAAATCTTGATGGCTTTTTCAGTATCAAGGCTAAAATATTTATGAAAGGATTTTAATCTGCTTTCAGTGTGTCTGTAGTCATAATCTGTCACAATACAGATTTCTATAATCCTCACTTTAGAGTATTACAGTATGTTTGTTGTAGTAATCCTTTTTAAGAATTACCCTGCCAAATCACTTAGTTGTAAATTTCAGAATCTAACAGTTTAGAGATGTGTGTTACTTGGAGTTTATTCTCCTTGTTCCCTATAATCTCTGGAATCTAGTATGCTAGAGTTAGTAATCTTCATTTAGTTTCCCTTGCTTCAAGGTTGAATTTGTCTATTCAATTTTACCTTTTGTAGCTATCACTCAGGGCATTCCTAATAAGGTAATAAATATAAACCCCAAGAAAACAAAATTGGATTCAATTCTCAAAAGGATATTCAACTCTGAATTATTACAGTACTCACCCACATTCTATCTTTCTTAAATATGTATAAATGACATGTTACTTGTTATCAAGTTACTGTGTTTCTTGATATATTTTTATTATAGAAGATTTATGAATATTACACACGTATTAGTACATGTACACATCAGTGATTTTTTTTAGAGTTTATGTTTAATTTTTCTATACTTGAGCTACTCACGACATAGAGATGCTATGGCTTCTTTGTAATAATTATAGAAAATGCCAATTTTCCAGAAGGCAAGAATAAAGACATTATAGATTGACTGGACTATATACCATGTAACTGGGAGGATTGCACTTGGTAAACAAACATTTTTGACATTATTTTCAGATGCTGTATTTTAGAACTATTCTATGAAATTCATTTGTAAGTCATAATTTATTTCTATAATGTTCTAGTTCAACTAATAAATACTATTAGCTATCTTATATCAATCAGCCACTTAAAATGGATTATTTTGATTCCTAAAAGCCACTCAGCAAGGCAGGTGTTAATTCTGTCAAATTTTAGGTATTCTTTTATAAATCACATTTCTGCCTAATTTTTAGAGCTATTTTCAGTTTCTACTAAAAACAATGACTGATATAGAATGCTAATCTTTGTTTGCTAATAATAAAAAATATACAAACCTTGACTTTTTGCATGGGATTGAGTTTAATGTGTCAGCATATTATTCTCATTATTTTATGACACATATAAACCCAGGTAATATATTATATATCATTTTAAGTGTACGATACAAAAAAAACCAAAAGAAAAACAGGCATGCTTTATTAATATGTGTGTTTATGTGTATTTATGCAAATAGACATAGGTGTGAATAAGTATTGCTTCGATTGTTATTTACTTTGTAATATCTGGGGCCTAACTGAATTAAGAAAATATATTTTTAATATACGTGGGTGCAAAATTAAGAAATCTAGATAGTTTTAATTAGCTGCAGCTCTATCATTTGATGAATCATTTGTCTTCTATCAGGGTTTTAATTACATTGTTTTTACATTACCCTATGATAGGTTAGTATTGTCTCAGGGTAGAAGGTGATATTTAATTGCTTATTGCCCTTATACTGTGAGGAAAAAAATCATTGAAACAATGTGAGGAAAATGGGTAGAAGAGCAAGAAGGGGAAAAAAAAAGTAAGTTCCATTGGGTTAGAAAGAAATGGAGCAAAGTAATAGTAAATACACATTAAGTCTGTATTTTGCTATCCAAGCAAACCTTGTTGGAACAGACCATAATAATTTCCATAACTTGAACAATTTATTCATGTATTTGCAGCTGCATTTTAGCTAAAGGAATCTATCATATTTAGCATTGTTTTTAAAAAGAATTTGGAAATTTATGCAATAAATAATTATATCATATTTAGCTGAAATATAGGTTTACAAAAATGGCTGTTGATTTCACCCTTAAAATTTATATATTTAAAAAAAAATTTTAATGCTTATTTATTTTTGAGAGAGACAGAGACAGAATGCGAGTGGGGGAGGGGCAGAGAGAGAGGGAGACACAGAATCCGAAGCAGGTTCCAGGCTCTGAGCTGTCAGCACAGAGCCTGACGCCGGGCTCGAACTCACGAGCTGTGAGATCATGACCTGAGCCGAAGTCGGACACTCAACCGACTGAGCCACCCAGGTGACTCATACAATTTATATTTTTTAATCACCCTCTCTTTTTCAAAGAAAAAAAGGGTTCAGGAATATGAACTGAAAACTTTATATTCACCTGAGAGTTTAAAAATGTTAATATCATAGCACAGCGTTATTATCTTGTAACTAATAAAATTAGATATACAATAACTGGAATTTTTTTTAGACAGTGTAGTATTACACCAATATCTCTATGTATTAGAAATCTGTCCACTGAGCTGCTCAGCAATAGTTGGAATCTTTCTTAAAGCTTCACTTTCTCTCACACTCCTCTCCCCATCCCTGTTTAAATACTGTCATCTCTATCTTCAGAATATATCTCCAAACTAAACACATCTCTCACCATTTCTATCTTTCTTTATGTCCCTAGTCCAAATCAACATTTTTTTTCTTTCCAGGAGAAATACAATTACCTCCTAACTAGCCTCCCACATCATATTCTTGTCTCTCACTATGTACTTTAACCTAGTGAGTACTCTTTTGTTCATAAACAACATGGAACACACATGTAAATTGTGAAACAAAACAATGAAAAGAAACACACCTCTTCTGAACGCTCAAGAACAAATTTGTGCTAATAGCACTGCATGTCTTTCTGTGCTCCCATTTTATATCAAATTACCTTCTCTCCTTGGATCAACTTTTACTCTAAAATTTGTTTTTCAATGTGAACTTTTTATATAGTTTTATCAAATGTATATATATATGTGTGTGTGTTTGTGTGTATATATATATATATTATTGAGTTTTAATATTCATTTTTATTAACTTTATCCTCAAAGTGCACATGGGGTTTCAGGATCAGAGACATCTTATTATCTTATAGTAAACAAGGACTGATAGATCCCTCTGTGACCAAGTCCTTACCACTGGAACAATAAGATGAAAGCCAGACGTAGAAAATATGAAATGAAAATCCATAAGTGAGGTGTGGGGAAAAAAAAAGATAATCTCTGTTATGTACACAGGAGAAAAAGGAGGGAGAAAAATCTTTGCTTCTTGAAGAAGGCACAGAAAGGTTTCTAGGTTCTCACTGTGGCCTTTTGAAACCAAATACACCTCTTCAAGGGTGATAAGCCTTGGTATCACTAGCTTTTACAAACTAAAGATGTCTCCCAAGTACAATCATCACTTTCTGCTAAAATGTAAAAAACATGCTTCCGGAGTTAGACAAATTTCTCTGAAGTTCTCTCACAATCCAGTTATAAATTAACTCCTCCAAGGCTTGCTCTCAGCCAAGGATCCCAAGTATGCAGCAAAATATATTCAGAGAATGCCACCTCTGCAGGAATACAAAAATATTTTTCCTTCAACCCACACATCCTAAAATAATAGCTTCAGGTTTTTTCCATATTTCTATTCATTTTTGAAGAAAAATACACTCAAGGGGTTCAGATATTCAAACATACAAAAAGCTACACAGTAAAAAGATCCTTGCTTTGTTCCTCCTTTCTTAGATTCCACCTCAATACTCCACAAATAAATACTTGTTTCATTTCTTATGTTTCATTCCAGAATTTCTCAAATGGAATGTTCTTATTACTGCCTCTATATAAAAAATTACCCCAACTATGTGGCTTGAAACAGTCATTTATTTTTTTAAGTCTCATAGTGGTTGTAATTCATTTCCAGCAAGGCAGAGCAGGGATGGTCTGTCCATGCTCCATGATATCTGTGGCTTCCACCAGGACAGCTCCAAGGCCGGGGTAATTCCAAAGCTGGCTTCTGGAATCACTGAAGACTCATTCACTCACAAAGTTTATCCATAAGCTAAAATGACTGAAAGGTCAATAAGAGCCCTTAAACATGGCCCCTCTGTGTAGCTTGAATTTCATAGTATATTCAGGGTTATTGAAGTTTTGAGAGAGCATCTCAGGGCTGGTTCCAACACAAATGTTCCACTGAACAAAGTAAAAGCAGCATTGCTTGTATTGGCCCAGCCTCCACAGTTACACACAGAGTATAATACAAAGGGAAGATTCCCAGCCACTTTTTCAATAATTATTAAGAATTTTAAGACATTGATGATTACAGCATTAAACTAAGTATGAGATTCCTATGAATGTGGAGTTCTATGTGATCTACAGGTTGCATGTCCACAAAACTGACTCTTAATTACATAGCACCACCTCTGACACATTCTGTTGTTTACAAGTGAGTCACAAACTTACCAAGTTTCAAAGGTAGATCACATGTATGTCATCTTTTGATGAAATGATTGTTGAAAAATTTGAGGACATTTACAAAAATCATTACAGAATTTAAGCAAGTATAAATATCTGTACTGATTGTTCCCATTTTTCCATAAAATGTGACATTATATATAAAATTACAATACCTTGATCATTTCACTTAATAATATATATTAGATATTTCATATAATCTTACTTCAAGTTTCCCCATTCTACTATATAGCTGGATAACATTACATTAAATAAGCAATACTACAATTTTACAAATCCCTCATATGATGACCATTTAGGTTCTTCCAAATCTTTTGTTAAAACAAATGCATGTTGTTAGAGTTAAGGCTAATAAGTTTATCCGCACTTATACCAATGTGAAAGATCTCCAAAAGTGAGACGCTAGATCCAAAGGTAAATGCTTTTGTGAATTTGTTCAATTGAATACAATGATTATATATATAATAAATATTTTGACATAATAATACTGTTCTTTACAGTGTTGTTTCACTGTAACCCACTACCATTAACATATGGAAGCAATTATTTTCCCGTCTTGTTTTCTTAAGTCTTTCCCTTCCATATTTACTGTCTAACTTGTTATTTTTCACCAGTCTAACAGGAAAACAATATTTTACTCTGGTTTTGATTCACATTTCTCTTATTATGACTGATTTTGAGCATCTTTCATGTTTCATAGCCATTTATATTTTCTTTTAACTATTTGTTGATATCCAATATTTATTTATTTGTATTATTTGATCTTTCTTATGGATTTAACTGATCTTCTCTGGTAGTAAAAACAAACAAACCAACAAAGAAACAGAAAAAGCCTACCTATAAGATGAGTCAGTCTGGCATTACTTGTATCTATATTTCTTAAACACCAAAATTATTATTTATAGGAGACTAAATAAATATGTTATAGTGAATTTTTCTGTACATCTAAAAGCAGGAAGTAGTTAATCTATGAGCAAGCCTTTTACACTTTCTTCTAAAATACATTCCAACATGTTAAAAAAGCAAAGTGCAGAACACACTGCATTGTACACCATCATTTCATTTTTAAAAATATTTTTATGTGTTTCAAATAAACTTTTGAGAGTATATATATGAGCAGTAATAGCTGATATTATACAGGAAGAGGGTATTAGATAAAGGAGGGAGGGAAGAAATAGTAGGATGATTTACTACAATTTGCTAATACTTTTAATTTTTTAAAGCTGAAGGTGTTAAATATGTAAGAATAAATACATTTATAAAAATTATTCAGAGTTAACAATGGTACAGATTGATCTTAATTTTGTACACTTTGACATTCTGAGATTACTTTGTTTAGTTATTTCTGTTTGAATGCCAGGAAAAAATACTGGAAAAATAGCTTCATCTTTTAAGAAGCTTCACCATTTGTTATTATAGCACATGAGACTTTATATAAATAGCTATAAAGGGAAAGGAAATTTATCTGAAACAGAAACAACAAAAAAATTGGGGTAACAGAGGCTTCTGTTAATTTTTTAACTCAACTTTGTTCTGATTTCATAATTATGAATTATCGTATGGTGAAAATAATCATTAAACATGTTTTTCATTTCACTCTTTATGACCTTTCTTAATAGAATAAGATTCTTTATGAGTTAATTCAGTTCTTCATATTTTTACAAACTTTTTAAATAAAAACTGAGACATAAAGCTGAAAATATAGAGCAATAACATAAAATTCAGAAGTCCATAGAGACAAACTCTCAACTTTTGTGATTTTTATATGACCAAACGAATCATCTTATTCTTACATTCTTCTCTTTCAAATCTATTAAAACATTAGAAAGTCTCATTTTCCTGAAATAAAAACCACCATGTATGTGCCATTTTCTCATAAATTACTGATTCTGTTAATCTCAATAATTATTTAAGTCCATGACCTTTAACTATCAGTTCTGACAAAGGAGGATTATAATATATGGCACTGAGATATTTGGCATGTAATGAAAATGGTCCTATTTAATTAAAATGTAACTTATTGTTAGAAAGAAAGGTCATACTAAGAAAATGTCATTTCAGAAGTATATTAGCAAGCACCCTCCAGTGTTTGTTACATGTAAAATATACAGTTCGTACTTGACATTTAGAGAGGAAATTGGAACTATTCATGATATATACTTGAACATTTTGTGTTCTCATGATGCATTTTTTCATCTCATTCAGATTATTTTTTTAATTAGTTAAATGTTAGGTTTTTGTCCTGGGTACCCAAGTGCTTTACTGATAAAGAAATGTATTCAAAAATTTAAAAGACTAAATGTGATTTTGGGAATGTATGAAGAATATTTTTTTATGTAACTTATTGTCAAATTGGTGTATGAAGAATTATTTGAACACAGGGTTTATGCTTTACATTTACCCAATTAAGATATTATAATTGTATAAGACATATCTTTTATTAAGGTAGTGTAAGATACATACTTTGCAAAGTAATCTCTTGAAAGCATAAAAATGTGATTCTTTGTATACTGTCAGCATTCTTATTAAAAGATTAACCTATTGTGAGATATAGTGTGTTTTATGGTGATACTTACTAGTGAAGTTGTTTGAAATTCAGTTTTAGCCAATTTGTCCCTAAGAAATCAATAAATAAGATGCTTTGGAGTATTAGAGTGTGTAAGAGAAATATATCAATGATAGTGCAATTTAATAATCTTGATATAGGTAAGAAATAAAAATAATCTCCCCTTAAAATTACTCATCTTTACAAAAAAGTAGTTCTATCTCTTTATTCACATCATCATGTGATTCTGTAAATACTGAAGCATGCAAAATTGAACTAAATTGGCATCTAGGCTCATTACAGATAATGCAACCTTAACTTAGTTCTTCAGTTTTTTCTGCACGTTACATTGGAAAGGAATAAAAAGTGCAAATATTCTTTTTAAAAATGCCAATCTCTTATTCTTCTAAATTATGACCATCATTAGGAAGAATTATAAATTTACTATTTCATATTGTATATTTTGTTCCTTCAAAGAATGAATTTGACTCTATTCAGTAACAAAGGAGCCTCTATCTTTGAGGAGTGGTTCCACAAGAATAATTATGTAAAAATGATACATTAAAAAAAATCCAGATTTATGAATACAGAGATCATTGATTATGTTGATAAGAGAATTGTCAAAGGAACGGTAAGGTGAGAGCTCAATTAATATGAGTATAGAATAAGATGAAAGGCAATACTTACAGCTATTTATTGTAAATGAGAGAGAATTCAAAATAAAACAAAATTAAGAAGCTAATTTTTAAGGTGGCAGATGGTAACAACACCTCATTTATTGTGGTGAGCACTGGGTAATGTATAGAATTGTTGAATCACACTGTTGTACACCTGAAAGTAATACCACACTGTAAGTTAACTGACTTGAATTTAAACAAAAGCTTAAAAAAAGAAATATAGATAAGTACACACACAAATAAAATTGAAGAAAATATTCTGGTAAAAAAAAAGCCATGACAAGAACTACCACTGACAATGAATATATTTTAAAAAAGCGAACTAAATCAAAACCATTGTCATAAATAACTTGTACTAATACTTGATGCAAAACATAAAGTAATGCCAAAATCAATCTTTATAAAGAAAATAAAAAAAATTATCCGTTTCTGAAACCTCAAATCACATTTACAAACTGAGAGGTAGATCAGAAATGGGTAGCAAAATTTCATACAATTAAGCAGTATTTTAGCAGTTTTGAAATTTGTAACTTTAAAAGAGTGAATAGTAGATCTAAATTACATGTTTAAACCTGAATGTGAGCATGTGTACACACACACACACACACACACATGCACACACACACACACACACACGCACACACACAATGGACTTATATAAATCATATATGAATATAAAGGAAGCAAAATAATTAATAGAGAAGAATGACAGAAACAAAGCATAAAGTATGAGAGAAGTAAAAAGAGATATAATCATTTTCACAATTATATTTTGATTATCATCCAAAGAAAACAATTCACACTTTATACAAAAAAAGCATCATCTGACCCTACGTAATTTACAAAGTATGCAAGAAGGAATACAAAACAGAAGGTTTATAATTTTTTTTCAATTAGAAAAATCAGGCAAAACAGAAGGTTTACAAATTTTTTTTAAATTAGAAATAATTCAGGCAAGGTAAAAAGTAAACATTTGATATTAACACCAGACATAACAGAACTTTAGAAAGTTTTAAAGAATAAATAAGTCGTTATTTTATTTTTAAAATCAAACAAATTGCAATGAAGACATAGTGTTCACGAAATTTTGTGCACTGGCATATATAGAAAAGAAATATAGACATTTAAAATTGTTAATTGTTTAAATTAAATATCCCTGTTTTATTGAGGAGAAGCTATGGAAACAATAGTAACATATATTTTATAATATATTTCAGGACTAGGCAAATATGATCCTCAGGCCAAATCTGGCTCTCTACCCGTTTATGTATTGCCCACAGTTATAGTTTTCTTTGTCTTTTTTTTGTTTTGTTTACAGTTTAAATGGTTGAAAAAATAAAATAGTAATTTTTTTTGTTACATGAAAATTATATGAAATTCTGATCCATTTGCCTATAATAAAGCTTTATTGTAATACAACCACATTCGCTCATTTACATATTGTTTATCTGTGGTTGTTTTCTTGCTAAGTGACAGAGGTGAGTAGTTGTGATAGAAACCATATGGTCAGCATAGCCTAAACTATTTGTTTCCCAACACTTTACAGAACAGGTTCTCTGACCCTATTTTATATCTCTATGTATAACATTCATTAAAAATAGGTGTATGGAATACCCTCCCATAATAATATGTTTGTCTAAAATATAATCCTTATACCATACTTAATGTCATACTTCTTTACAGAAAATACAAACACAATAAAAAAATATTTCCTAAGTGTCAATTAAAACAAAATCTCTAATTCATGAAGGGAGATAGGCTTTGATATGCTGCTAGGAATGAGGAATAGGATCCCTCTTCACAAGCAGAGTCCTCCACTGCTTGTTCCTCAGGTAATCACTTGTACCTTAGTAATTTACAATCTTAACATGTATTCACCACTGTGGTTTTCTACTCCCTGTCTGGTCAATAAAGATGTTTGTTTGTTTTTTTGTTTGAAATTAAGATAAAATTAACATACAAAAAAAAGCATGGATTCTCAGTATAAAATTTGGTGATTTTTGAAAAACATATACACCTGTGTAACCAACACCCCAATCAAGATAGAGAGATTATCCCCATCAGTCAATCCTCAACCCTTGTAGACAACTGTTTTATTCAAAACTATACACTTTGTAACCTCTTCTTAATTTTTATATTAATGGGATCATCCTTTATGCATTATTCAGTATTTAGATTATTTTGTCAACACAGTACTTTTGAGATGCAATCATGTTGTGTGTCTATCAATAGTCCATTTCTTCATTTTAGCTGAGTAGTATTCCATTGTATCAACATACAGCAACTGATTATCCCTTTTCTTGTTAATGAACATTTGGCTTATTTTCAGTTTCTTGCTATTATGAATAAAATATCATACAAATCACTTTTCCCAACAGAAGAGAGAATTCAGAACTAGACCCACACATATGTTGGCAATTGATTTCTGACAGAATGGAAAAGGCAAATATATGAGGAAATAAAAGCCTTTTAACAAATAATGGTGCTCCAGCATCTGGATAATAACTTACAGGGAAAATGGTCTTTAATATTCCATGTCACAACATGAACAAAAACTACTCCAATATTGAATTATAAACTCATACAGAAAACTGAAATTATAAAGCTTCTAGAAGAAAACATAGAAGAAAATCTGGGCGGAGGTAAAGATTTCTTAGGGGAGACACTAAAAAGCACTAACCACAAAGGAAAAAAAACCCCACAAACTTGGCTTTGTGAAAATTAAAACGTCTATTGAGCAGAAGACACTGAGAAGGAAAACGAAAAAGCAAAGAGACACTTCTATATGTTACAAATAATTCTATCTTGTGCAGATAACTTCTTTGACAAAAAAAATGGGTCCCCAAAAACTTAATTCATGGGCATAAACAGAAATTATTAATTTTTCCTGCTTCTTCTATCAGATTTTTATTCATCACTACACCAATTATAGCATTTTTGCTTCTTTTTTTTTAAGTTTATTTATTTACTTTGACAGAGAAAGAGAGAAAGAGAGATTGAGAATGAGCTCAGGAGAGACAGAGAAAGAGAGAGAATCCCAAGCAGGCTCCACACTGTCAGCATGGAGCCGAATGCAGGGCTCAAACTCATGAATCATGAGATCATGACCTGAGCCATAATCTAGAGTTGGACACTTAACTGACTGAGCCACTCAGGCTCTCACATTGTTGTTTCTTTTTAACTGAAGGATCAATACAAGAACACTCCAAATTGACAGTGAGATAAACTTTCCATGTACATGTCTTTGTTGAGAAAATCATTTTAAGTTGTTTTACCCACTGGGACAAGTACTGAATGTAGATAAGAAAGGATTTGGATTTCAGAAGCATCTATTTTGAGAATGCAGTGATATAATCCTTACTTTGCTTAGGCAGAGACCATGCCAAGCCCTTGGAGAGCTTGCTAGGTAATCCCCACAGTTGTAGCAAAGTGTAGAGTGTGATTCCAGGACTAACTGTTTTAGTATCAGAACCAGGAGAGTGCTTATGACTTGGAGACGATCAAGGACATCCCCAAATCACAGTAAAGCCAGTGTTAGAATTCAAATTTACTGAATATATCAATCCAGCAGTGTTATTCTATGCAAAATTCTGTTTATTCTCTTATGCTCAAATAAATTACAGAAGTATTAGAAAACTACATTGGAATATTATTTACATCCCTATGAATAAATAACTTGCTTTTAATGAGACAGGGAGGATTAGTGAAAACATATTGGCAATTTTGATAGACATAACTCACATATACATATATTCACTCTCATATAAACAGCTCTGAGAGGTGGCTTTTAATAGCATTATTCAGAATGCCAGAATAAATTTCTCCTCATCCATCATTATTTCCTTGTACAATAGGCCATAACCTTGAGTGTGTGAATAAGATTAAAAAAAAGATGCAAAGGATATTGCCATTGCAGGAAAGCTTACTGCACGTTCCTTATTTAAAAAAAGAAAAAGAAATAAAGTGCTCAAACATTTCCAGAGTATTAGCAAGGTGACTAAGGTTTAATTTTTTTTTGTTCTTTACTGCATGTCAAATATATTCTAATGGGGACATAAGGAGAGACCATAATCAACTATTTCAACCCAGGGTAAAAGCATAATAGTGCAAAAATTACAATTTTTTCCATTTACTATTTTTTTTCCTTGATATATTCTTTGCTTATTAAGCAAGGTTATTTCCTTAGGCCAGGATTAGGAATAAATTCAATTCATCAATTCATATAATGTATACAGAGAGGCCAAATACATATTCTTAACATAGTGCAAATATGAAGGCATGGGCCCTGTAAATAAAGAGGTAGTTTGAATTGTTAGACCTTTTATCTTTTTGCTAGAAAATACGTGAATTTGATATTGAATTAAATAAATAAACTATTACTAGTTTCATAATTATAATAGAAAATAATTCAGTGGAGCCTGGGTGGCTCAGTCGGTTAAGCGTTGAACTCCAGCTCAGGTCATGATCTCGCGGTCCGTAAGTTGAGCCCTACTTTGGGCTCTGTGCTGACAGCTCCGAGCCTGGAGCCTGCTTCAGATTCTGTGTCTCCCAGTCTCTGTCCTTCCCCTCCTCATACTCTCTCTCTCTCTCTCTCAAAGATAAATAAGCATTTAAAAAAAAAAGAAAAGAAGTAATAGACTAGGAGTACAGGTAACTCTTTTATAAATTCCATAAAACATCTAAAAGAATAGTATTTAAGTCAATTATCCATAATATAAATCACCAAACTTCAAAGGATATAGCACAGATTAAGTCAGCCCTTCACAATGGGGTTCTGTGAGAAATTTAAGCCCTTAAAACCCAAAGGTACACATTAAATTCAGTTAGTTAACTTATCTCCTAGACATTTAGACATCTAGAACAATACTAGCTATGTATCATCCTTGGCAGAATTTAGAAAAAAGTCATTGATATCATACATTTTTTAAAATTTTCAATTAGAAGATGAATCAAGCTTGAAGGCTCTAATGTACAGTATGGTGAGTATAATTAGCAATACTGTATTGTATACTTGAAAGTTCCTGAGAGTAAATCTTTAGTGTTCTTACCATGCATACACATAGAAAGGTAATTAAGTGAGGTGATGGATATGTTAACACTATTATTGCAGAAATTATTTCACAATATATATGTATATCAAATAATCATGTTGCACATCTTAAATTTATACAATGTTATATGTTAATAATATCTCAATAAATCTGGAAAAAATAAAACATTTCCTCATAGATCTAAAAAATAGAGCAGATGGGGGCAATACAGGGTATGTAAAGGCTTATTTTACTCTTCTTTTATAGTCAAAGCCGATATCAGGACACTTCCCAATTCTGGGCATCTTTAAGAGGCTCCAAGGTGAGACTCTTAGATCGCAAAGACGTTGATTGTAGACAATGATGGTGATGCTTGGGAGGTGTCCTGCAAAATTCCAGGTACTTAGGTATGGTCCTGATTAAGTAGAAGAGAGCAATTGCCAGCCTTTGGAATCTCTCTCGCACAAAATCAATGATCTCTGACCCCACTGAACAGTGACCTCAAGTGTAGCTGTTTGCAGAATCTTCCTTTTTGCTAGGGGACTTCTGCGGGTGGAAGAGTGAATGATACTTCTCTGTAGGAATACCATCTGTAACCACTGGTTCCAGGCCCATGAAGAGTGCTCTGGGTGGTTGCTTCTTAGCTCTTGTCTCACAAAATATGGTATCAAAAGATGCAGTCATATTGTCTTTTTAACATTTTCCAACTGATCTTTTTTACTGTCAAGAACAACACTATCTGTCTAAATTCCATGTTCTAGTCAACTGCTTGAGACAAGAGTCCCCAGTCTGGATGCCAGCTTGGCCCACTGTGCTGTGGTAATCACCACTGAAATGATTATCTATAGGGTTTATTTCTCTTTTCTACCAAAATTCCCTTGTATAATAAATTAAATCACTTTGTATGTATCACATTATAGTTGACATATCTTTAACTTTTTAATTTCAGGTAATATTTGCTTCCTTTTGCTTTTAAATTTTCTTCGAAATTGGGCTGATCAGGGGTGCCTGGGTGGCTCGGTCAATTGAACATCCAATTTCGGCTCAGGTCATGATCTCATGATTGGTAAGTTCAAGACCCGCGTTGGGCTCTGTGCTGACAGCTCAGAGCCTGCAGCCTACTTCAGATTCTGTGTCTCCCTTTCTCTCTGTCCCTCCCCAACTCACACTGGCTCTTGCTCTCTCAAAAGTAAATAATTATAAAAAAAAAGAAATTGGGCTGATCACATGTCTGAACTACAAGTGAATAATTTATACAAATTAAAAATGAAATTCCAATAAGAAAGATAGTTTATTATCACCATTATTAGATCATGCAAGTTGTATTAGTTGTCTAGGAATGCCATAACAAAGTATTATAAACCAGGTGGCTTAAATAACATAAACTGACACTAAGCAATAGCCCACATGATTATGGGGTTGGCAGCCCAAGTTCAAGTTCCTGGTTCCTTCTGAGGGTTTTGAGGGAACAATTTGTTCCAGGCTTCTCTCTCTGGCTTGTACATATCCATCTTCATGTTCATATGGCTTTCTTCCTGTGTACATCTCTCCATGTCCAAATGTCCTCTATTTATAAGGATACCAGACATAATAGATTAGGACCCACCCTAACTGACCTCATTTTAAGTAGCATATCTCTGTAAAGACCCCATATACAAATACATTTTGAGATACTGGGGTAATAAGTTCAACATATGAATTTTGGAGGCGATACAACTGAATCTATAACGTGTACATAAATTATGCATATAATATAGCTTATGCACTACTGTGCTACATATCACTCAGGGATGCTTAAAGATTATAAAGCGTGAAGTGAAATACAAAACTGATGTAAGTCATGGTCCTCATGCTGAAGGAGCTTATAGAGTTAAGACTAAATTTACTCAAATAAATGAGACAGAACAGTCCCTTTCTTTCTTTCTTTCTTTCTTTCTTTCTTTCTTTCTTTCTTTCTTTCTTTCTTTCTTTCTTTCTTTCTTTCTTTTCTTTCTTTCCTTCTTTCTTTCTCTTTCTTTCTTCCTTTCTTCCTTTCTTTCTTTCTTTCTTTCTTTCTTTCTTTCTTTCTTTCTTTCATTTATTTATTTTGAGAGAGAAAGTGAGAGTGAGAGAGAGCACAGAAGCAGGGAGAGACAGAGAGAGAGAGAGAGAGAGAGAGAGAGAATCCCGAGCAGGCTCTACATTGTCAGTGAGTGGATGGCGTGAGGCTCTATCTCATGACATGAGATCATGACCTGAGCCAAAATGAAGAGTCAGACGCTTAACCAACTGAGCCACCCAGGTGCTCCTATAATAGTATTTATAATGTAGCATAAGTGACATATCCTGAAAATAAAGTAATGCTTCTGTCACACAGTATTTTCTTCCCACTGTGGCTCTTTTGAACATTACATCCTATACACAGAGTCTTCCAGAAGGTTATATTCTATTTCTGACTAGGGCTTTAGACCCTAAACACTCCTACTTTGAAGAATTGAGATGGAGCACTTGTGAATCTCAGGCAGTCATGGCCCCTGTCCTAAGCCCATTGCACCATCAGTGGGAACCTCTCTAAAACATTCCAGCTGTGCTAATCCAATGGTCCAAGAAAATATGCCCCCCAGCTATCTCTGGCCTCCTGATAGATCACAGTCTGCATACTCAAGACTCTGGAATTCCCTGTCCAAATACCCAGAGTCCAGTTGCATGACCTTTGCTTGGTTATTTTCTATTGGTGTTCATAAGGGCAGACTGTGCTGCACATATGCATGTCCTTAGGTCCAGGCCTGACTGAGGATTGGATGTTTGCATAAGATGGGTTCAGAGCTTGGATGTGTGTATTGAGTTGTCATATATATGTGTATAAGACCTTCTGCTAAAGGATGAAACCAGGGTGGGAAGAGAACTGAGGGCTGTTGATTTGAGGCCATTTTGCATTTCTCTATCTTCATCATTTCATCATAATAGTTCCCAAATATTGGAAATAAGTCTTTTATTTTGGATGAAAATGAAAATTTTTATCCATCAGTATTTCATAATATAAGGCTACTTTGAAAGATATTTTTCTCCTTTTTATTGATTCTAGTTTAGTATACTAGAATATAGAAATGCATTGTATTTTTTTTATTTTTTAATTTTATTTTTTCAAAAAATAGCTTTATTGTGGTATAACTGACATACAGTGAAATGCACATATTCAAATTATAAAATGTGCTATTAACTAACAAATGTTACACCTGTGAAACCACCACAACCTGAAGATAATGAATATAAGCATTATCCCAAAGTTTCCTTTTGTCCCTTGGCAATTCTCTCCCCATGCCTAACTGCTCACTCCCTTCCCCTGCCACTGACCTGTTTTCTGTCACAACTTACTGATCCACTGTTGTTGTTTTGAGTCTTTTTTTTACATTTTAAAATTTACATCCAAATTAGTTAGCATATAGTGCAACAATGATTTCCAGGAGTAGATTCCTTAGTGCTCCTTACCCATTTAGCCCATACCTCCTCCCACAACCCCTCCAGTAACTCTCAGTTTGTTCTCCATATTTATGAAGAGAAAGCAGGCAAAAACCTCTTTGATCTTGGCCCCAGCAACTTCTTACTCAACACGTCTCCAGAGGCAAGAGAGACAAAAGCAAAAATCAACTATTGGGACCTCATCAAAATAAAAAGCTTCTGCACAGAGAAGGAAACAATCAACAAAACTAAAAGGCAACTGACACAATGGGAGAAGATATTTGCAAATGACATATCAGACAAAGGGTTAGTATCCAAAATCTATAAAGAACTTATCAAACTCAACACCCAAAAAACAAATAATCCAGTGAAGAAATGGGCAAAAGAGATGAGTAGACACTTCTCCAAAGAAGACATCCAAATGACCAACTGACACATGAAAAAATGCTCCACATCACTCATAATCAGGGAAATACAAATCAAAACCACAATGAGATACGGCCTTATACCTCTCAGAATGGCTAACATTAACAACTCAGGCAACAACAGATGTTGGCGAGGATGCAGAGAAAGAGGATCTCTTTTGCATTGTTGGTGGGAATGCAAGCTGGTGCAGCCACTCTGGGAAACAGTATGGAGGTTCCTCAAAAAACTAAAAATAGAACTGCCCTATGATCCAGCAACTACACTACTAGGCATTTATCCAAGGGATACAGGTGTGCCGTTTTGAAGGGACACATGTGCCCCCATGATTATAGCAGCACTATCAACAATAGTCAAAGTATGGAAAGGGCCCAAATGTCCATTGGTAGGTGAATGGATAAAGAAGAAGTGGTATATATATATATATATATATATATATATATATATACACACACACACACACACACACACACACACACAATGGAGTATTACTCGGCAATCAAAAAGAATGATATCTTGACATTTGCAACTACGTGAATGGAACTGGAGGGTATTAAGCTAAGTGAAATTAGTCAGAGAAAGACAAAAATCATATGGCTTCACTCATATGAGGACTTAAGAGACAAAACAGATGAACACAAGGGAAGGGAAACAAAAATAGTATAAAAACATGGAGGGGGACAAAGCATTTGATTTTTTTATATTGATTTTATACTTTTCAATTTTGCTAAACACATTTAGTGTTCTGGTAGTTTTTCCCCTTATATATAGATGATCATTCATGTATTAATGAGAGTTTTATATGTTCATTTCCAATCTAGATGACATTTATTTCAGTTTCTTGACTTACTGCATTGGAATAAACCTCAATTACAATATTAAATGTAAGTGGGGGCACCTGGGTGGCTCAGTCAGTTGAGCATCTGACTTCAGCTCAGGTCATGATCTCATGGTTGGTGAGTTTAAGCCCCATATCAGGCTCTATGCTGACAGCTGAGAGCCTGGAGCCTGCTTCAGATTCTGTGTCTCCCTCTCTCTCTCTCTGCCCCTCTCCCACTCACTCTGTCTCTCTCTCAAAATAAATTTTAAAAAATGAAAAGAAAAGAAAAGTTTTAAAAAATGTTAAATATAAGTGGAAACAACTGATATCTTCATCTTGGAGGAAAAGCATTCAGTTTTTTGAGAAGTATAATAGCTGTAGGTGCTTTGTAGATGTACTTTACCAGGTTGAGAAAGTCACTTCCTATTTCTAGTTTGATAATAATTTTATGAGGAACAGTTATTGGCTTTTACCAAAAGCTTTTTAGTATTTATTGCCATGCTTATATATTTTTCTACTTCATGCATATTTTCCTACTATGGTGAATTGCATTGTTTAATTTTAAAATCTTAAACCAAACATATTCCTTGGATGAACCTCACTTATGCATCTCTCTCTCACACACACACACACACACACACACACACACACACACACACACACAATGATTTGCTACAATTTTGTAAGAACTTTTTGAACTTCATGAGTGATTTTGGTCCCAAGTTTAATTTATCTTCATTTAGTAATGAAATGAGGGTAATGTTGACCTCTAGATGGAGTTGTGAAATATTCCTTTTTCTTCAATTTTTTAGGAAAGTTTAAAATTGTAATTATTTTTCATTTAAATATTGATATAATTCTCCAGTAAAGCCATCTCATCCTGGATATGTATCCTTCACAGAATTTATCCATTTTACCTAAGCTGTTGAATTTACTGTCATAAGTTTGTTTATTCATAATATTTCCTTACTACACTTTTATAATATAGAGAGAATACAGAAAAACCACATCTATCATACCTAGCATTAGTAACTTTATCTCTTCCTTTTTTTTTCCTGCTCAGTTTGGCTAAATATATAACATTTTTTTTGTAATCTTCTCAGGGAATCAGGTTTTAGTTCATTGTTCTCTATTTTTCTCTTTTATATTTTATTGATTTTTTTCTCTGATATTTTTTATTCCTTTTATTACACTTACTTTATTTTGCTCTCTTTTTTCTATTTTCTTAAAGGGAAAGCTGAGGTAATTTTTAGAGACCTTTCTTCTTTTCTAATATTGAAGTTTAATATTATAAAATTTCCCCTAAGCACTGTAACATTTGCACACATAAATTTTGATATGCTGTGTTTTCATCTTTATCCAATTCAAAATACTTTTAAATATTCTCTTGATATTTTGGCCAATTGTTATTTTGAAATGCATTACTTAGTCTCCAAATATATTAGTCTCTTGAAATACTTTCAAGTCGACTGTTTATTGTTACAATTTAAAGGAGTTCCTTTTATTTAAGTGAGGTGTTTTGTTTTTTTTTTTTTTTTCACGGCCCAGATCATAATCAATATGTCAAAAACATAATATTTTACATAGTCTGTATGGACATTAAAAGATGTGTCTTCTGCTGGTTGAGTGCCTCAAAAATGTCATTTGTGTAATGTTGGTTGATTCAATGTTGTCTATACCCTGAGACTGTCTATACCCTTAGAACTTTAGTTCTATAAGTTTTTAGGAGAGGGAAATTTAATCTTCAACTATAATTTAAAATTTTTCTATTTCTCCTTCCAATTCTGTCAGTGTTTTCTTCATGTATTTGGAAACATTCTTCTTACACATAAATATTTAGGATTTTTTTTAGTCTCTTGATGAATTGATTCCTATCACTATGAAATAAACTTATCATAGGTAATATCTGTTGCTGTAGCCATCTACTTAAATGTTAATATAGACTTTCAAGTTTTCTTCCTTTTAATATTATTATTGAAATCTTTTTCCATCTTTTTATTTTAATATACTTATTTCTTTACATTTTAAAATTAGTTTCTTTCAGGCATCATAGTTTCATTTTGTAAAGCAATTAAAACATTTGCCTCTTAATTCAGTTGTTTAGAACATTTTCATTTAATGTGGGTTTTTGTTTTTTTTTTTTAGTATCTGGCATTAAATCTACCATTGTGATATTTATTTTATTTTATTATTTTATTTTCTTAGAAAACTTTTTCTTAAAAAATTTTTTTAATGTTTATTTCTTTCTGAGAGAGAGAGAGAGAGAGAGAGAGAATGTGAGCAGGGGAGGTTCAGACAGAGAGGGAGACACAGAATCTGAAGCAGGCTCCAGTTTCTGAGCTGTCAGCACAGAGCCTGGTGTGGGGCTTGAAGTCACAAACCATGAGATCATGACTGGAGCTGAAGTCAGCCACTTAACCTACTAAGACACCCAGGTGCCCAATACTTGTTTACTGCATGTTGTCTTTGTTCCCTTCAATTCCTCTTCTGCCATTTTCAGTATTGAACACTTTGCATGTGTGTGTTGTATATTAGCATATTAACTGTAACTCTTTATTTTGTATTTCTGTTGTTACTTTAGAGTTAACAGCACATATTTTTAACTTTCACAATCTACCTTCAAGATATATTTCACATTTCATTTATCTTTTAAGCATTTTACGATATCATATTTCTATTATACCTCTCCTGGTCTGTATATTATTGTCATACATTTTACTTTTACACAGGAACTCCATAATTCACTATTATTGTTTTTGCTTTAACTAGTTCATTATTTTTTAAATGGAGAGAGCATGAGCTGGGGAGGGACAGAAAGAGAGAAGGGCAGGGATCCCAAGTGGGCTCTGCCCTGACAGCAGCAAGCCCAATGAAGGGATCAACTCAAGAATCATGAGATCATGACCTAAGCCAAAGTCAAAGTCTGACACTCAACTGACTGAGCCATCCAGGCATTCCAAAATAGTTAATTATTTTTAAAGACTTTAAAAGATAAGAAAAGTTGAATTTACTCATATTTTTACCATTTCCAGGGCTCTAAATCATTTTCAAAAACCACGAACTCATACCTGGTATCGTTCTCCTTTTGCATGAAGGATTTCCTTTAACATGTATAGTAATACAAATTTGCAGGTCATGAATTCTTTCAGCTTTTTTATGTCTATCATATTTATTTCACTTTTGTTTTTGAAAGATATTTCTTTAATGTAATTCTAGGTCAACAGCTAATCTGGTTTTAATTAATTTAAAAAATGCTCCACTCTATTCTGGTCTGCATTATTTATAACATAAAGTATGTTGCCATTCTTATTTCCATTCGTCTACATGAAATGTGTTTATTTCCTTTTGTTGCTTTACAAATTTTTATTGTGATTTTAAGAAACTTGATTAAAATTTGCAATTTTATTCATGTTTCTAATGTTTGGTAATGGCTGAGTATCTTGGATCTATGAGTTTATACTTTTTGTCAGTATCAGGAAATATATGACTGTTATTTCTTCAAATGTTTTCCTTTCCCCACACTTTTCTTGGACTTCATTATCCATATATCGAGCTGCTTAAAATTGTCCCACCGTGCACAGCTATTTTCATTTCACTATGTTTTATCTGTCTTTGATTTTAGAAAATGTCTATTGTTATATCTTAAAGTTACTATATTTTTCTTCTGCAGTTTCTAATATGCTATTAATCCATCAACAGAGCTTTTATCTCAGACACCGTATTTCTTATTTATAGAAGCTTGACTTGGGTCTTATTATATGTATTTTCCATGTGTCCAGCTAGCTAACATGCTCAATCCTTCCTGTACCATCTTGAACATATAAAACATATTTAATAACTTTTAAAAAATACCTTTATCGTCTACCATCCTAATCATTTCTGTTTGTTTCTATTGATTGATGTTTTCTTAATTATTATTTCATATTTTCCTGCTTCTTGGCACATACAATAACTTTTTATTGCATTCCAGATATTGTGAATTTCACCTTTGTTCTGGGACAAAATTTAAGTGATTTAAAGTTGCTTTTAAGTTTTGTTAGGTGAGACCAAAGCATCTGTAAGTGTAGGGCTATTTTTGCCCCCACTAATTAGGAAAAAAACATCGTGAATACTCTTGAATTACAAGATTTTTTTAAGTTTGGCTGGTTAAATAGAAACTACTCTTAGCATTGTGTCAGCTGTAGGAATTATTCCCTCTCTTATTCCATGTTGTTCATTCCCAGTCTCAGTTTTGTCACATGCACACAGTGATCCTTAGTTGGCCAAATCCTCCAGGGACACTCTGCAGATCTCCCCAGTACATTATGTCTCTCTCTTTCTCTCTCTCTATCTCTCTGCTTTCCAGTACTCTGATTTGCATGTTCTAAAATTATTGTCCTCCTCAGACTCATAACGATCTCTTCAACTCAAGGAGACCACTGTATGTACTCTGGTTCCCTAGCGTTTCAAAACTTTCCCTTAGCATTAAGGTGGGGTTTTTACAGGGTTTGCCTCATCCGTTTCCTTTCTCCCAGGAATCAGAGTACTGGACTACCTAATATGCAATAGCAGGATACCATTTAAGATATAAGACCATTTTTCTAGTTGCTTCAGAAAGTAAGTCTTGCCCTTGCTATTCTATATTGACCAGAATCAAAACTCCCTGAAATTCTTTACTTCTGAAAAGCAACTACAACAAAATACGTTTCCATTACCTAAACAACTTTTTAATATACGACCACACAGTAACCTAGAAAAAATACTCTTTATATATACATCTATCTAGACAAATTCTCTCTTAATATAAACACAGTAATATTTTGCAGAATTTTAATAAACAATGTTTTTTAGAAAAGGAATGATCATATAAATCAAGGACGACTGTAATTATGTTATTTACCAGGATTTGCTCATTAGTAGAGAAAATCACATCTCCAATGGCAGAGGTTCCTATGTATTATCATTACTACTATTTATTATTATTTTGCCAGTATAAAACACTTATCAGTCTCTTTGTGGTTGCAACATTCATGGAATTCGAACGTATACACAGGAAAAAAAAGCACTCATTTCATCTTCATTTTAAAAAGCCAACTAGAAATAAAAGCACAGACAATATTTCAACTGATAGTTCCAAGTAGGTTTTATAATTTTACTAACAAATGCAGTAACCAACATGCCTTCACTTATTTATTTTTTCTGATTGTGGGGGGTGTGAATCAAGATTAAATGTTACAAAGAAATATACTTAAAAAGTTGGAAAAGGCATAAAATACTTCTCAGATCTGAAGAATAAAAAGTTTCCTTCACAATAGTAAAAAATTTGAAAAATAAAAGTTGGCAATCCCACAATATGTGAAAAATTCTTTTCCCAACTGCACAAGGATATTTTTGGATGAAAATCTAATGAAATAATTAATTTTATCTCATTAAGCAATGACAGTATTTAGCGAAGAAATGTATAAGAGAGTGAAAGATCTCAAATGAGTGTCAAATAGTGTCAGCCATGCCAACTCTGTGTCAGATACGTGTCAATTGTATAATAAGCTATAGTCAAGCCGATTTTCATTACTGGTAGATGAAAGCATCCTGCTTGAAAAATGAAATTTTACTGCCAGAATTTATAATGTCCATAAGGAAGTAAAAGGTGTAAGAAGTAACATTATTTTCAATATCTAAAACACTAAAATATATTTCAGAAATAGGTAAACAAATTTACAATTACATTTTTGTGCAGAGACCCACCATTATTGATTTGATCAGAAACACAGGTATTAACAAACATTAAAAGCATCCACTGTTTTATCATTCCATTGATCTATCCACATATGACACTTAATAGCCAAGAATTTAGTGAAAGACTTCATAAATCAAAAAATATTATCCATGTTATTAATAACATTAAGAGCAATCCTTTGAATGATTGATAATTTTATAATCAGTGCAGAATACTTTTAATAGGTTTTTCTACACAGAAAAAAGTCTCAACTACATTTTTAAAGAATTTTTATTATTAAATGTTATTATAACAATTTTATTCAATCAATAATAATTAAATATATAAATGTAATTTAATTGAAATATTAAAAATAATGTAACATATATGTAAAATATGTAACATATGTGAAAAGTTTAATCAGGTTCTTCTGAAGCTTCAAGGAAAATGAAGGATTATTTATATTAAATTGAAGGGAATTACCGTTGTTTTGAAAGGCATGTTACTTAAAAACAATATTAATCTTTAAGAAATTTTCTGTTGCTAGATCTAGTGCTTTTTCTATAACACATATATTACATATACTGATTTATAGCCAAATTATTCCTATTGGATCTATTAAAATTATGCTTTGTTGATTTTAAGTTTTTACAACTTTCTTATAAAAAGTCATAGTATAGAATGTTTTGGCACTCTTTATAAAAGGAATTGGAATAAAAAGTGACCTTGATGTAAAATCAAATTATTTACTCTAACTGCAAAAGATTTTATACTCAGATTAAGACTAAGAAAATATCCAAGAATCCTCTGAACAGACTTTAAAGAAATATATTAAATTTGCAAAGACATATGCAATAAAACATTATTATTCAATCTTACTAAAAGGTAATTTTCACAATATTCCCATTTTTCTTACCCTTGCATATTCAAAAATTATTTGCAGCACAATTAATAAATGTTAATGTGAAAATTGCATATTAACTTTTTTATATATTTTTCCATTGCTTATTTTTTCCTAATTGTATTCTGATACTCTCCTCAGTTTTCCATACAAATGATCTATAACCTTTCATTCCACTGCTTCTTTTCCTAGTTAATCTTCTATTCCTTACCACGTATCAAACAATGTGGTCTTCAAGGTGTTTTTAAACTACCAGAGGTTGAAATATGTATCTCAATATATTGGGGACTTCAAAACAGAAGATAGGTTATCTGAGTTAATTCCTCATTTTTACCATCGTTCAACACACTGTGGAGAATTATTTTGTCACTGCACTTATAAATAAGGTACAAGTCATCTGTAAGAATCGCATACTTCATTTTCCTTTTCCAGCTTGACTTCTCAGGTATTTTGTTTACCATGTATTAAGCAAACTTACTCTTCTTTTTCTTACATTCAAATACATTTTTATTACTTTTTATTACTCTTATTAATAAAAGTTTTATTTATTTTCCCAAGGAGCTATTTCTACTCTAATGTCCACTCCTACATCTGCTTTTAAACTGTCTTATGGTCCTTGTACAAAATGACTTCTTAACTCAAACAATTTCACTTACAAATTGATGTATTTCCTAGTAGATGACTATTATGTATATCAGTATGGTCATATCTGGGAATTTACACATGGTTATGGTATAAACTGTTTTTCTTTTATCTCTCCCTTACACCGTGACAGAAACTTTTTTTATTTTTTAAATAAAGTGTATAGAAAATTTTCATTAGCAATGAATTTTAATGTTAAAATAGTGAGAGTCATATTAAAAATTATTTGATCAAAAAGAGTAACTGGATCTATTATAGTTAAGAACCCTGGACTAGAATTATTCTCATTTTCCTATCAGAAAATCACTATATTCTCCTCAACTGATACTATTACAAAGACTTTCTTATCAGAGGGCCTCAAAAGAAATAGGATGGGAAAATCACTGGTCATATGTCTGCTTCCATACTGCCTGCTAACTTTCTACTGGCAGTAGGATTCTGTTGAAGAGTTTATTTTGTTGTACTATATAAACTGTTAGAGATGTAATAGGAAAAAGAAACACCATTTCTGTCTTAGTCCATTTAGACTGCTCTAACAAAATACAATAAACTGGGCTCCTTATAAAGAAAAAAAAATTTATTTTTCACAGTTCTAGAGAATGGAAGTCCAAGATCAGGGTGCCAGCATGGTCAGGTGAGGGCTCTCTTCTGGGTAGTAGACTTTGTACCCTAACATGGCAGAAGGGACTAGGGATCTGTCTGAGGTCCCATTCATGAGGGATCTATCCTCATGGCCCAAACACCTCTCAAAGGTCCCTTTTCCTAGTACTATCATATTGGGCATTAGGATTTCAACACATGAGTTCTGGGGGAACACAAATGTTCATATCATGCAGTTCCCTTCAATTTCTAATAATATAAAACCACCTTACTTTTTAACAGAACATGACAATTATTGAAAAAAAATGACTGAATCCAGTTTGCGACTAGTGACAGCGCTATGGTGGTGGGAAGTGTATAAGCTAAATCATGTGTTACATCACTGCTCACACTGGGTTCTTTGCAATCAAAGACCAATTTAATAACTGCATATGTTATTAGGCTTTATTACACTATTCTTCCTTTTCACTTGTCTTGACCTTTCAGGGTATAAAAATGTATAAATACTTAAGTTGATAGTGCTTACATTTACCTTGTGTCCTAAAGTTCTGTGAAAATAAGGTGAGGAACAACAAAAAGAATATGAGTATAAAGCTAAACATCATTGATGATTTTAGCTCCTGAGGAGACGTATAAAGAAATGTATTGATGAGATACAGTGTATGAAATGCCCTGGTCAATTTAAGAACTACACCTACACTGTGGACTGGTATTTTCCTTCTTTTAGTAAGGAACCACCCAGAATCTCAGGTTAAAGTGTACATATACTGAGAGGATGGATAGAAATCTACAGACTTACTTCTTGATTTCACTTTTTTGACTCAGGGTCCTACCCATATATACCTCTCAGTGGATAACCTTCTGGAGGGTTATTAATCAATATTCATTGATTCAGTAATCCTCTACTTTGTATCTATGTTCCATGAATATTTCAACTTGTAAGGGAGAGTGAATCATGGATAGCTATCAGTAACATACACCCTGAAAACATGTTATACCAGACTTCCCCATTTCCTTAAATTTTACTCATAGAGCAGTCACTTATATTTAAATCTCGTAAGTGATAAGGTGATATTATTATCCCACTTTTATAGATAAAGAAACTGAGGTACACAAAGATTAAGTAACTTTCTCAAGGTCACTTAGCCCTGGTAAGAATGCTAGTCAGGCTCCAGGATTTGCTCTAAATTATTATGCCTTTCTATCTTCTATCTTCTTTAACCAATGAAAAATAAATTAAGTACAATTAGCAAGCAATGGTGGATTTTCCTAGCCAAAGGTAGGTTTGCCCTTACCTTGGACATCTCAGTATCATTGGACAATATTTTCTAACCCCTACGCCTTAAGAGTCTTTCTCTAGGACAGTGTCTACCAGGTTACAATCCTTTCCTGACTTTCTCTGAGTTCTGATTATTGCATCTCATCTCTCTTCTCTAATTCTTCCTGAACAGTTGCTTCTTAAAAGTTTTCAGTTTTTACAAATTATCACATTTTTCCTCATTTAAGACATTTCTGTCTAATAGACATATTTAGCCTGTGTCTTATAGAGCTCTCAAATTCAATATATTCAATTAGTTACATATTATTTGTTTTTTCCACGTGCCTTCACTGGTATTCCTCATCTGTGCTAAAGAATACAATCAACCTAATCTTCCAAGGTATAAACCCCAGGATTATTCTCAATTTCCAAGTTTCCTTCATTCTTACTAGCACACTGGTCACAGTTATGGGTTGAAATGCATAACCTCAATAATATGTTGAAGTCTTAATGCTCTGTTCCTGAGAATGTAATATTTGGAAATAGGATGGTTTCCAAATATCGTTATTTAAAATGAGGTCATCCTAGAGTAGGATGGGCTTTAAATCCAATATGTAGTTTTAGAAGAGAAGGAGAGACAGAGACACAGAGAGAAAACATGCCATTCCATTAAAGAAGGAGGCAAAGATTGGAGTTATGCAGTTGCAAGCAACGGGAAGCTAAGGATTGCTAGCAGCCCCCAGAAGCTTAAAGAAAGACATGGAAATGATTCCTGCCTAGATGCTTCAGAGACTATAGCCATGTTTTCCCCTTGACTTTGGATTTCTAGCCTCCAGAACTACAGTTAACAATTCTTTTGCTTTAATCCACCCACTGTGTGCTACTTTATTATGGCAACCCTAGGAATCTAATACAGTCTCCACATCCTGACTCTTATTTTTAATGCCTATCTTTTCCCTTCCTTCACAGATCAAGGTCTCTTGGTTTTGTTTTTGTTTTGTCTCAACTATTTATAAAACTTCTGTCAATATTTCTCTTCCATCAACCTCAAATAATATAGCCAGATGGATCTTCCAAACATACCAATCTGATTCTGCCATCACCCTGCTTAAATATTTGCTGGCTTCTCATTGCACACAGAACAAATCTCAAATTTTCTTAATGTTGCCTGTAACCTATAAGCCAGCCTCGATCATCACATCTGTGTTCCCACATTATAAAATCAGTCAATACTAAACTTTTTTTTTTTAAATCAGTCAATACTAAACTTGAACATCCTATTCCTTCTCAAATTTTAAAACAACTACATTATGAAATTATTATTTTCAGGAGAATGTTCTTATCCTGCACCTGCATCTATGCTCTCATCTTTCAAGACTCAGCTGAAAAGTAACTTAGTAAGTAAAGAGACCCTAAGTCCTTAGTAAGTAAAGAGACCCTGGGCTGGGTTAGGATGCTTGTTACAGATTCTTAAAAACCAGGACCACCTTCATATTTTATTGCTATTATTTATAAATGTGTGTTTCCTTGTAGAGTTGGATCACTGTGTAGGGCAGAAGCCATGCCTCTTTTGCTCCCTACTTAGCTTAACTCTTACCATCTAGCAGGTCCTGATAAATAGTATTGTCAAGTATTAGGGGACTTTCCTTCTTAGAGGAAACTAGAACACCTCTACATTGTTGCCAGAACTATCATCTTTAAAATTAATGTGAATAATTTTAAAATACATAAATCAAATCCTAATGTTAATGTTATATGAGAATTTTATTTGGAATTATCCTCACTTAAAGTTTTGGTATATCAATACCAGTGATTTAAAAAAATAAGGGAAAAACCAAATGAAGTTCTTGTAAACTATCATAGATTAAGGTGTAAAAGAATGTATGTTTTAATATGTATGTAATTTTAGATATAATAATGTACCTTTTATTATTGTCTAAGATAATTCCAATAGGAAAAGTTCTGGAATTAAATGTTTTCTTTTCCTGTGATTTTTTTTAATTAACAATAACATTATGCTTCTTGTAAAAATAAACAATATGTAATTTGAGTAAAAGTTATGTCAGCATTTACCTTGTAACTTGGTATATTTTGAAATCTAGTCTGTATTGTCATATTTAAAATTTCCTTCAGAAGAATAAGTGCATAGGGAACAGGTAACACAATGTATTTTTTTGCGTAAAATTTAGCTCCGTTGTCATCAAGATTCAAGTAAGAGAGAAAAAAAAGAAAGTTATTGTAAGTTATTACCCGCATCGAGTCATTATAATTGAGCCATTCTAAATTATTACCATTCTTTCAATAGGATCCCACAAAAAATAAAGTACTCAATATATGAACTATAGTACATAGTATAGACAGAGGCATAATGTATCACTTGTATCTAATACATTCTTCTCTGTGATGTAGAACCCAGTTTCATCTATGTTCTTTACAGAAAATAGGTTTATTTCTCCTTCTAATGGTAATTATGTTTCTTAGCACATTTTAAAATGATTTTTGATGATGCTTTATTGCTACACATACATAATTACTTTGGTCTTACTCTAAATCATAGTCATTCACTGAGGCACTGTCCAACATTCTAGAGGTTATTGTGCATCTGAAAAATATAATAATGTCTTTTAAAAGGAGATCAACATATTTAGTGTTAAACAACTAGGGTGTGTAATTTAATAGTTTTTCTTTACTACAGCTTAATTTGATTATAATTAATACAAAAGACTACCAATAGAAGATCACTTAGTAATAAAAATTAAAAAAACACGCCAACGTGATCGTAAAATTTTTATAATGTTAACTTCAATCACAAATGGAACTTTATGCTCAATATAATACCTTTCTTGACAATGAAGTTATTTAGATTCATTTCTACTTTTGAAGAAACTCCAAAGTTATGATTACAACCTTTTATTCCAGAATTTGTCTCCCTGTGACAAAGAACCTCTGTCCTTTCAATAATGCTCATCACCACATCAGAGTGCTAAATAAACAAAACAGAAATGGACAAGATGTGTGTGTATGAATGATTTATGAAGCGTAGAAATTTGAAATTGCCTACTCATACTGAGATAGAATGTTCCCAAAGAAAATTTGTACAAAATGACCTCCACAAATATGTGTAGTCAAAAGCCATACATATACATATATACATTTATGTTCATGTATATGTACACGTCCACACATACATACACACATGCGTGGCAATGTCCACAAAGCAATACACAATTATATGTTGTTGGCATTGGTTTTGAAGATGTTGTCACAGCTGGATGTTAAATGAAAAACAGGTATTAATAAATAGGACCTGACACCTAATACAACATTTTACAGTGTCAGTGCTGTGCTTTTATATATAGGATGTTTCTTTTTTATTTTTTTAACTGCATGTTTATTTTTTAACTGCATGAGCTGTCATGGGGAACTAGAATGAATTTTTTAAATGACTTTAATTTGCAATCGTGTATAAAAACCATGTAATAACGAAAACAATACTATGCGGAGCTACTAGCATAGTCATTTTTCAAATACACTGTAACAGGAAGTGCTCAAAGGAAAAGGTTTGAAATACAAAGATTTTTAAATCATTGTCATACTAGAGAACTAAGCAAAATTTTATTTTAAGCATAAATCTTCAAAGAGGGCAAATATTTTAAAGTGCAGGTCACAAAGCTCATAGTAAAAGAGGCAAAGAAAGACAAATTATAGGGACACTCTCTACAATATCACTTTTATGTGACATGCTAAAATATTCATATAAAAACCTGTCTCTTCAGCATTCCCTTCTCTGCTTCACTGGAGGTAGAGGTTAATCCTTGTCTTCAGAGAGTTCTACTGAATTTCCTTATATCTATCACTTGTGTCCTCATCTCCAGAGCCACCTCGGTAATATATGATGACAGACTTGATAAGCCAGTTATCTCTTCATGCCACTCCAAATCAACATTCTTCTCTTAAAACCTCCGTGTAAAATTACCTTACTTTTTTTAAAAAAATTTTTAATGTTTATTTTTGAGACAGAGACAGAGCATGAGTGGGGGAGTGGCAGAGAGAGAGGGAGACATAGAATCTGAAGCAGGCTCCAGGCTCTGAGCTGTGAGCACAGAGCCCGATGAGGGGCTCGAACTCACGGACCTTGAGATCATGACCTGAGCCGAAGTCAGACACTTAACTGACTGAACCACCCAGGTGCCCCAAAATTATCTTACTATTTAAAGCCACATTATCTTACTGATACAACTCACTTTAATAATAAGAAAAACTTATTCAAGAAACAGTTGCTCTGATGCATATTCTGAAAAAATAAGATTTTCTTTCTCTTTCTCTCTTTCTTTCTTTCTACTTTGAAAGAGAGAGAGAGCAAGCTGGGGAGGGGCAGAAAGATGGAGAGAGAGAATCCCAAGCTGGCCCCACACTGACAGTGCATAGGTGCACTGATACAGTGCTCGAACTCAGGAACCATGAGATCATGACCTGAACCAAAATCTAGAGGCCAGTGCTTAATTGACTGAGCCACAAAGGCGCCCCTCAAAATAAGAATAATTTTAAGTAAAATTTACTTATATCCTATCTGCCCTCTCCTGACACTTAGGCCTCCAAGGTCCTCAGTTTGCCTCTAATACACTGGCTGCCTAATGTGTAACTCAGCTACTCTCTGAAGTCTACCCTCCTAAGGCAGTGCTCTTGAAATACAATTATCTGCCCACCCCTTTTATAAAAATGCCCATCCCATGCTCAATGCTAATATCAGGGGAAAAACTTGATAAGTCAATATATATTGACATCTGTTCACATAAACACCTCAGGCCACATTTTTATGGTAGAATTTCAGATGCTTAGGAGAGGCAGTGCATAATGTATTTTGAGTATTAAGGGCTTGCACAGCATATCATGGAAATCCATTACAATTATACAAAAGGCCAACCTTTGCAAGACATAGACATGTATGTTGAAGTGCCTTAGAATATTAGTTTATGTACAGAGCAGGAAATGCAATTTAGAAAATACTGACTCATGTGTTATTTATATTTTGGTTACCAAAATTATTATTTTATATGTGATCATGAAGCTTAATTATAGGCACCCTTACCTGTTCCTAAAATTAAGAATTATATTTAGAATGCATATATTAGACTGAGTATGTTACCTTTGAAATCAGTAAGATATGATATTTTAACAGTGTTACACAAGAGGAGTAAAATATGACTAAAAATATCCTACCATGTGTTACTGGTATAAATCTCAAAGATGAAGAATGAAGAAAAGCAGTTCTGGGAAGCAATAAAAGGACTAAATTATAAATGATCCAATAGAAAAAAAAATAAATGATCCGATAGATACAGATTTGGAAGATGTATACACCAGAGTGTTCAAACAACAAAATCATCCTGCTCACCGAGATAAATTCCTCCATTATAATCCTCACATCCATGGCTGTTTTTATGGGTCCTTTTGTCACTCTTCTTTTAAAATCATAATGGTGATTATTTAGGTTATTTCCCATTAGAGTAAAACCTTCCTTTGGAAGCATAATTCATTCCGGAAACATGCTTGTAATCCAAAGCACTTGTATATCAAAGCAAATTTCAAGAACCATTGGCTCCCGTTGTGATCATGTGTTGTTCAGCATCACATACTACTCATATTGCAAGACATCGCTCATTTATCAAGCTAAAATTTATTAGCAGTGTTTTCTCACCTGCAGAATTCTCACAGAACTACTTACCCATAATCTAAGGTAATCTGGGGAGGGTCAGATAGATGGAGAGAAAGAGAATCCCAATCAGGCCCCACACTAACAGTGCAGAGCCTGATACAGGGCTCGAACTCAGGAACATAGGGTTTGAAAGGACATAGGGTTTGAAAGAAGGAGCATCTAACTCTGCAAATTTCTGGATCACTCAACTTTAGTCTCAGTCTTCTGAGGTTTTAATTCAATAAATCAAAAACTAAGCAAATTATTTTGACTTCCCTGTTAACTCCAGCTACACTGCACTCTCTGCTCATGGCACATATCAGGGACTCTGCTACTCAAAGGTTTTTCTACTCCCTTTAGCTAGAATGATCTTCTCCATCTTATCCTACCCCCATATCTCTTTGATTCCACTTCATTAAGTCCTCTGCTCTTTACTCAAATGTCTCCCTCATGGATTCCCATGCTTAGTACAGTACCTGAAAAATGATAGAAATGTCTAAGCAATTATTGAATGAATGAAAAAGTGAATTGATGGTGATAGAAAGGTGAGGGTCTAAGAACTAAGTGATTACCCATATTACTATCCAGGTTAACAGGATAGATTACCATTTGTTCCATCCTAATTTATATTGACTTTCCCACATTTGGCAGAGCATAAATGTTCCAATATTTTTCCCTCTTTTAGCCTTTTTGCAATAAAGTAGCCACAGACTGACATTACTGCCATTGCAAAATTCTTACCATTACTGACAATGTCTGTCTTATTACAACCTGAGTCTTTGTATATGGGTTCTAATTTTCTCCAGATTTCACTGAACTGTGAGTACCAATGGAGGTATAATAATGCTGGGAAAAAAGAATTATCAAGCAACTGTTACAGTTTACACACTGTGCAAAGTTATAGGGACTAAAATTAATCTTACCTTCAAAGCTCTTGATGACAATGTACACAGATGAAAATTGTTAAGCAAGAAATTATGACACGGTCACTATGCCTTTGAGAAACATCAACCTAATAGCAGAGATTAAATTTTTGTGAAGTCCATAGAGAGAAAATCCTACAGAAGTCATGATTTAAAACAAAATTAATGGAATGAATGAAAGAATAGAAACCATAAGTATTTAAAAGGGGAAGTCAGACCTCATGACTAGTGGAATGTGGAAAGAGTAAGAGAGAAAATAGTCTTATGACCCTTAATAATGACTTGAGAAATGGTAATCTATAAAATATAGATGTAAGGAAAATGGTGGTTAGATTGTTCAGTTATATTTGGATTAGGTTAAATTTTTTGTATTCATAGTACTGTCAACTGAAAATGTAGGTCAGACACTCAGTAGTGAGGTCTGGGCTAAAGCTGTAGATTTGGAAGCATCAATGTTGAAAAGTATAGATGTGGAATCATGAATAAAGAATATAAAAAGTAAGAGGAGAGGGCCATGAAACATTTTTCAGTAGCTGATAATTGAATAGGAAAGAATAAAGTGAAGATCTTAAATATAAACTGATTTTCAAGATGTGTGATGAGAAAGGATGTAGGATAAGTGAAAGTAGAAATATACAGTTAAGAGAAGAGGGTATAAACTGAACTTACATTGATTTTACAAATTTTATACTTTATGCCACAGATGTTCCATATAGTTCATTTTCATATGAAAATACATCTATTTTGTTGATAACTCACCTAATTTGGCAATGACTCATTTTAATTTTCTCACTTTAATGCTATGGATCACGGTGCACAGATTTGTAAACAAAATATCTTTATTTTTTGCCACTTCCCAAAATAAAATGACCCTCTTTTTATCATTTGAAAATGGTTACTAAGATTATATACTATAGTAGATAGTAGATAGTAGCATTAAACTCCCATATTCTCTTTCTTTTTTGTTATTGCCTCATTTCATTAGCACCTTGTATACACATGTTAAATGTCATGTCTGCTTTAGGTATCTGCATTGTAGCCATCATTCACTCCTCACAGTTAAGTTCATGAGATGACTTAGCTAAAATTGCCTTTCTCACTTTATTGGATGCTAACAAAACTCATTTGGAAAAAGCACTCCATATGGGTTTCCATTAACTGTGTACAAAAGGATATTATTATTGTAGATTACACAATTATGATAATCCCTTTCACAAATTTATATTGTTGATTACTACAAGGAAAATATGAGGTATGTACATATAATTTATAAAAAGTTCATCACTTTCTTGCAAAAATAATAAACTTAACAGAAAAATATACATTGAAGTCTAATCAGTAACATTCTTCATATATGAATCATCTTATTTTGTTACTTTAGAAGGAGTAGAACAATGTAATATCTCATTTTGGATGTCTTGCAGATAGAATAGGAAATATATAACTTACAGTACTTCAATTAAAACATCAAAAAAAATTGGAATATTAAGTCAATAAAACTCAAAACAAAAATCTACTTTATACTGTGAAAATAGTATCGTTCTATGATATTCTTCTTTTATTATGCTATTAACTAAACTCCAGTTGATGTAAACTTGGAAGTTACACTTCATCTCTGTCTTAAAATATTGTGTTGAAATTATTTATATTTGCTTACAGAACAGTACTTTCAATAATATGTTTTTCCATATTTCATATATTCCACCTGGCTTCAATATTTTGCTTTTTTCAATCTTAGCATACCATAAGGGTTTATCTACTATCCCATATGATTAAAAAAATAGAATTATCTCAAAGTTATCTTTTTACTTGATCTTAAATCATGATTTAATTATCAATAATTATCTAAATTTAACCCCTATAATTGTTATGTAGTATTTTTATAAATATTTGTAAAATTTTAGCACTCAGTTATGCCCGGTTTATAATTGGAGAGGCTATATGATTCTAGCTGATCACATTTGGTCAGCCATATACAGATGCAATATTATGTGGTAATGATCATATATTCACAAATACAATAGAAGTTCTGTTAAATGATGAAAAACAATTACATAAGGATGTTTTCTATATGGAATGGCAATAATCCCAGTATACTAACTTAGGCCAAAATAGTTAGAGCACCACTGTAAACTACATGCCAATATTAATTGTTATACTTATGTAATCAGTATACTACTACTACTGATGTAGTAGTTACTACATCAGTTACTACTGATGTAATAAAAAAATAGATGACTAAATAAGATTCTACTCATAAGTAATTAGCATGTGCATGACTAAGCATGTATATGCCCTAAGTATAAACATAATGTGGAGATTCTTGAAGCCATTTATGATTCAATAACTAAAAAAATGAACGTTTATGTAAGAATAATAAATGTCCAGGAAAAAGTTTATTTCCTATAGTGGCTTCTCTTAAAAAAAATTGGTAATTAAATTAATTCCAAAATAATTTTGGAGTCTCTGTTCTGCTGCTGCCTAGAGCATGTACTTAGTCTTCTATTTGGACAATCCAACATAAATTAAGCGATATTAAAACAGTTGACCTGTGTACAATACAAGGGTTAGAGGCGCCGACTTTGTGCAGTAGAAAATTCAGGTACAACTTTAGCTCTCCCAAATCTTAACTACTAGTAGCTTGCTGTTGACCTGAAGCCTTACTGACAACATAATAGTTAATTAATACATATTTTGTATGTTATATGTATTATACATTGTATTCTTACAATAACATAAGCTAGAGATAGGAAAATATAATTAAGAAAATCTTAAGCGAAAATACATTTATAGTATTGTACCACATTTTTCGAAAAAAATCCACATGTAAGTGGACCTGTGCAGTGTAAACATGCGTTGTTCAAAGGTTATGTGTATACCACATTACTATATGTTGGGAGTTGGGGTACAACAATGAATTGAATTAATAAATTTTGAAGCTTGAAAGTTAGCCAAAGATAATTTTCAAATAAAGAAACTTAGGCTAAGACATATGAAATGACTGGTCCAAGTTAAGAAATTAGTTGAGTGAGGTAAAAATCTGAACTCTTCAAGGCTCAAAATAGTATATCAGATGTGAATGCAAGGGAACTCACAATATTGTACAAAAAATTCAAAGAATATAGAGAGCACTAAAGCTTACTTAGCAGATCTACTGATGCCACATGCAAAATTTTGTATCTTTTTCTTTTAATTTTTTTAACGTTTATTTATTTTTTGAGAGACAGAGACAGAGCATGAGCTGGGGAGGGGACAGAGAGAGAGAGGGAGTCACAGATTCCGAAGCAGGCTCTAGGCTCCAAGCTGTCAGCAGGGCTGGAACTCATGAACCACGAGATCATGACCTGAGCTGAAGTCGGATGCCTAACTGACTGAGCCACCCAGGTGCCCCAATTTTATATCTTTTAAAAAAGAGGATACTTTCTATTTTATTTTTAAAATAAATGTTAGGATTATGGTTTTTCTCAGGACACGTGGAAGCCCCGGGGAAGCCTGGCTGGGACTTTAAGTGGTGTTAGTGAAACAGCTGTGGGGGAGGAAAACCCTTGCTTTGGCTGAAAGGACAGAACCTGCCTGGCACTCCCCAATCCCAGAGCGGTGCCCTGAGGGCCAAACTGTTCTTACAGCCAACTGCTGCTATCTCTGCAACCCCACACAGTAGGGGCAATGATGAAGTCATCTTGTAGGGACTCACCATTACATGGTGCTGCAGATTTGAGACCCATGACGCAGAGGATTTTAAAGCTTGCAAGACACAGATCTGATGTGCCTTATCAGGCCAGATGGAGAGCGGAGTATGCTCTCCCTGATTGTGTTCTCTCTAAACACCTTCTAGATAGTGGCAGATAGGAGTAAAGTAGTTCACTTCTCAGTATCAGTGATACCCATACTCAAAAGTATATAAGAGGAATCACAAGGATAGCCTATTTAAAAAAAATTCAAGCACCACTCCAGGAAATTATAATTCAGCTGTTTTGCTTAGATGCCAAGGATTTGTATTTAAAATACATGTACAACACACACACACACATACTTGCATGAGTCTGATGCAAGTGGTCAGTGAACCCCATATTTAAGAAGCAGCCCTGCAGATATAAGAAACCAAGCTGTTGTGCTAATATGTGTTTTGGTTTGGAAGTGAATCGCAACCTGCTGACATTTCAATTTTAAAATCCACAAGGTAACTGAAGTAAATAATATATTATTTAACATATTTATTTTCATCTGGTGGGGCAGCTACAATGAGGATATCATTTATAAGCCACATTGCAAACAATCCATATCCAAATTGGTGAAATTGACACAGAGCCAGTATTACTTAAGAATGACAAAGAAATTATAAAATATATAGTTCAATACAGAAAATTTTGTGAGGCATAATAACATACCTTGCAGAAAATTATGAAAGCTTTCAGAACCTATTTGAATTTTCTCTTTCCATACATTACTTTAACCCATTTTTACCAGTTTGTATATATCAATTTATCTCTGTGGAAATACCATCTTGACTTAAGTGGTCAAAATTCTGGAATGAGGGTCAGTATATGGATTATATGTTTACCTATAAAGATGGAAAGTTATTGTTTGTATATCCTATAAGATCATGAAAAACAAATCCTCTAGAAGGAAACTTCTAGAAATGAAACTGGAAGAAAAAGAACTATGATTTGTCCAAGAATAAAAAGAGAAAATCAAAGAACCTTTGATCAATTGAGACCAAATAGGAAAGCCTCAATAAAAGAGATGGGGAAATGAATGAAGACTGAAGTTTTCAGTATAGTGCATTTTAGATATAGCACAAAGGTAAAAGAGAAGCACTTCTCATGAAAGTCAAGATATATATTAGACAAAAGGGTTGGCTAAAGCATAAATTCATGGTAAGAATACAAGCAGGTTGAGGATTGAGAATAAGTTGTTGGAACAGACTTGTGAGCTTAAAAGATAGCAGTTTTAGTAAACTAAAAGTGGGGAACTCATACTACAGGAATATGAAAAGGGATTGAGTTAGAAATTGATAACTGTTGGGTAGAAAATACCTTTTTTAAAACGTTTGTCTTTTTGAAAATACAATTAAAAAAAATTTTTTTTTAATGTTTATTTATTTTTGAGACAGAGACAGAACAGGGGAGGGTCAGAGAGAGAAGGAGGCACAGAATCTGAAACAGGCTCCAGGCTCCAAACTGTCAGCACAGAGCCCGACGTGGGGCTCGAACTCACGGACTGTGAGATCATGACCTGAGCCGAAGTCGGCCGCTCAGCCGACTGAGCTGACTGAGCCACCCAGGCGCCCCATTGAGAATACAATTTAAGACATTTATTACGGTCGAACAAGTAACAAATCTGGACTTAAGAGAGATTTTATCCAAAAAGACTACTGAAATAGGGAGAATAGTTGGAACATTCCAGAAAGTTATCAAAATTAAACAGAAAAAGATCTTTCTTTTATAGGGAAGCATAAGCAGGGCTAGAAAGAACTTTGTGATGGAGAAGGGTAAGCAGAGACAGGTGAGCTGATGGCATGACTGGGGAAGGATGAATAGGAATTTTTCTGCCCTGTGGTTAGTCCATTCTTAGGAAGAGCCTTTAATGGACGAGGTTATGCTTGTTAGTGTTTGCCTAAGCTAAAGAGTGAACTAACGTTCAAGAGCCTATAAAGGAGGAGAAAAGCCTGACTAAAGTTGAGTCAAGTTGAATCAAGTTAAATCAATGGGTGAGTTAATGGGTAAATGTGAGCACTTGGTCATTACATCCAGACTATGTATATGTGGAAGGTTGGGTACATAGGTAGGTAGGTAGAGAGACAAATAAACAGAGAAAGGAAGAAATATAGAAGACAAATTGAGCTAATAGCATCTGGATGATTAACTTAGGTCTGTTAGATTGCAGGTCACTATTAAAAACAAATTCTGTGACTCTGCCCAAGGCTCTTGCCCTTTCTAAGCTTAAAGTCTGTCAGTAGCATAATGAAGGCATACTATCAGATGGTATTTCTAGGGCTACCGACATTCAATTGATTCTCTGAACCCCTCCTATGACTAAACCTGGAAGGACATCATATAATTAAGACCTCTAAATTCAGGAAAATGATTTGTAGCCTGGGGATGTAGAAGTAATGTTGATAATGCAGAAGCCTTGGTAAGGAGATAAAGTTAGGCCCCAACTCTCTCCTTACAGGCTTTTCATGCTGTTATCAGGGTCACTACTGCAGGTGCAATTACTTTGCTCTGAAATAAGGTTGTTTTCTTTCTTTCTTTCTTTCTTTCTTTCTTTCTTTCTTTCTTTCTTTCTTTCTATCATCTATCTATCTATCTATGTTTGTGTGTGTGTCTCCCTCCCTTTCCCTCTCTCTCTCCCTTTCTCTCCAAAATGGAAATCGCAGTTTTAGCAATTTGGAGAAAAACAAATACCAGAAGAAGATAAAATGGAAGTCAAGTAATTTAACCCATTAACATACTAGAATAAAATGGCTAGAACTTTAGAAAACTAAATTATTTTTTACAGATTCTGTAGAGAAAGAATTTTTGCCACAACTGTCAATGGTTTGCTAAATGATTTTGCTATTTGACAAATGATTTATTTCACTTTTCCTATGAGAAATTATTTAAGATAACATGATCTTTATACTTTGGTTATAGAAATCTGATCATGCCAACATGAGTAAGCATTTATTCTATCATTATATCTAGGAAAAAATTAGTGAATACAATGAGTAAGATTATTATGGAGCTCTTGTGAGAATATGTTTTATTATTTTTGCCAAATATCTTATACTGAACACTCTGACTTCTTTCAAGTGCACTGATACTCTAATTAACTGTGTTGGATGATTAGGACCACTCTGTGAGACTCTGCTAACAGACAGGGTTCACTGAAGACTCACGATTCAGCAGAATGAAGGCACATGCAGGGAATAATGGTTTCTTAACATTTGTTTTTAAATAATCAAATGTGTACAAGTTGCATATACAAGAAAACTTCCAAACATTACTTTGAAGCTTTTATGGGTTTTACTTTCTCTCTTCTGATGAAGCAAATAATTTCCAGGCAAGGCATACATTCTTCTTTCTGTCTTACTAGTGATAGATTATGATGCATATGCAAGCTCCCTTCTAGCCCTTTGGCCATTATTTGCAGTGTACTTGATCACCATCCTGCTTTGCATTTGGTCAGTTTACTGCCTGCTTCTGAGAAAGCCCAGAATGACTTTCATCACAGTGGGTACAAGGAGGTTGCTTATAATCTGCTTAGCGAGAAAAGTCTTGCAGATGCCTTGCTCTCTCTACTCTCAGGGTCAGGTGTTCTCCTGCATGGTGATCTGTCTTGGTTATGAGGGCCTGAGGGGGAGAACGGCAGTGACAGTCTTCTATTTTGTACTGTGAGTGCAAGGCAGCAGGGCGCTCTGCATATGGTACTTTTAAAGATTTAACGATTAGGATTTAGGTTTGGTCTGAGGGAAAGATTGATTTTAGCATATTGGTGAACCTTCGCTTCAGGCTAAGAATAAAAATCTTACTTCTCAAGTCTGATGTTATTACTTTTCATTTGTTTTTATTGATTAGCTGTCAGTGATAAGATCTTGCCTCTCACAACGAGACAGGTGCTGGTAGCCATTTTTCCTTTTTTAAAAGCTTTTGTAGAAACAACTTACAGAAAATAGAAATAAAAGAGATAGAAATGAAAACAGATACTCATGTCATTTTGGAAATAGTAGCTTGATGTAAAATATTGAAATACTAGAATTTTACTGACTCAGTGAGATAAATTTAAGAGAAAATAATGAAACATGCTTTTCATGGGTAAACCACACTTTTTATGTTACTTAAGCAATCTGGGGTGTGTGTGTGTGTGTGTGTGTGTGTGTGTATCTCCCAGTTATCATGGAAATCTAGAATGTTTGAGGATAACAGCTTAGGTTCACAAAAGTCATGGAGCACTAGAAGATTAATTGGAATATTCTGTGAAAAGAACTAAAGGCAAACTATTAGGATGGAGAGAAAAGTTGTTAGTTACTACGTAAATATCAGCTTAACTGTATTAAATATGAAAACTGTGGTGAAAGATATTTAGATATATGAGAAGAACATTCTTAGTGCTTAGACCAAGACAAATATGTTAGATGTTGTGAATATAGGCTATGAAGTATGCAAGATATTATAAGAGGTATTTCCTGTCTTTGCAGTATTTGGAAAGATAAGGGACATGTTAAATTCTCTAGCAATGTAAAGTTGTATCTGACTGATTTAAAATGAACATTACCACCAACAGGTATATTATATTATGTTATATTATATTATGTTATATTATATTATATTATATTATATTATATTATGTTATGTTATGTTATGTTATATTATATTATATTATATTATATTATATTATATTATATATACAAACATTTAGAGGAAGAAAATTCATAGTACACTAGGGTGCTCAGCTCCATGGAAGACAAAGGCTTTGAGCAGGGAAACAATTAATGGGCAATATTTGGATCTGAGTACAAAGTGAGATATAGTATACGTCTATGTGCAAAGACATGGAAAACAGATAATCTTGAATAGATTATTCTCACAGGAACAATTTATTTATATTGGAAACTGGAGGGAAAGAAATAGAAAGTTATGATGCAGCCAAATTGAGGAGAGTCCTAAATACTAAAGGTGTATATGATAATGCAGAGCAAATTAAATATTTTTAACAGAACAATGAAATGATGAAAGCACATTAATTTGACAGTAAAGTTCAGGATTGTTGAAAACATAAGAAAATAAGAAACTGAAAATGAAAAACGGTGAGATGGCTACCATTGAGATGAACAGTGATGACAGCATAGACTAGATGAAGAACAGGCAGAATGAAAAGACAGAGCCATGGCTAGAGGTTATTAATTGAAAACTGGTAATAAAAGAAGGGGACAATAAGCAAATGTTTCTGAGGGTTTTATTCTTAAATTTCTGCCCTCTTTTTAAGGAGCCTTTCTAGAATTTCCGCCACTACTGTTCTTTGCTCAGACTTAATTGCAAGGAAAGATTAGAAAATTACTGTAGCTTGATTTTGCTACAGTGATATATTTTATATTGATATAACCAATACATTGATACATTGATATAATTTATATATATAATTGGCATAATTGATATGTTGATATACTTAATACATTGATATAATTGGAATTCTCTTATTATAGGAGGACAAAACATGGATAAACATGGATACAGAAAAGGCAATATTGCATCTCTGCAAAATATTACCAGCAGTCTGTTTTTAATTAATAGGAAACTAAACTTTAAGTTTTTTTCTAAAAGAGATAGAGAATTCTGGGACTGGAAGTAAAATGAGTTTCCAATTAGACCAAAAGGTCTAAGCAATTCTGACATTACTTGAAATGTTTGATTTTAACCAAGCATATTTATCATGCTATCTCTACTTCATCATATATTTGAATGGGAAAGTAAATGTACATAAGATTATCTGATATTCTGAGCAAATATAGATGGTGTAAACTTAAAAAGTTATATGTATTCCTGCATCAGGCTCAAGTTACACATTTTGAAACGTTTATAGTGGAAAAAAAATAATCCAAATGGGTGTGAAAGAGTTTTCCAGTTACATAAGCTTATCTATAAACACAAATTAAGACAGGCTAGGGTAGGGGCGCCTGGGTGGCGCAGTCGGTTGAGCGTCCGACTTCAGCCAGGTCACGATCTCGCGGTCCGTGAGTTCGAGCCCCGCGTCAGGCTCTGGGCTGATGGCTCGGAGCCTGGAGCCTGTTTCCGATTCTGTGTCTCCCTCTCTCTCTGCCCCTCCCCCGTTCATGCTCTGTCTCTCTCTGTCCCAAAAATAAATAAAAAACGTTGAAAAAAAAAAAAAAAAAAAAAAAAGACAGGCTAGGGTAGAAGTTATGCAGAAAGGGATGAAAATTTTTCTCTTATTTGTAATACAGTATGTTGTTAGAAGCATTTTGTAAAAATGAATTAATGCTAATAACTATGATTGTATTTACAACAGCATGGCACATAAATAATAATGATTGCTATATACTCACTACTGCAGTAATGTGTTTGTGTAGAAATATGAGCACCCATTAAGTAAAGGTCAAGGAAAGACTTTCTAACATTCTTATCTGAGTTACTTAATTTTTGCTGCTGCAGTGTGTAAATCCTTATACATGCTTAGTTAGGGACTATTTATTACACTGTTACACCACTCTCCTGCTTACAGCTGCCACAGTAACCATTTCTATTTAGAACAACACATCAGCATTTGACATATGTAAACATTAGAGGCAGAAGGGGGATACTTTACCATGATACAAAAAGGCATAAATGGGAGTAATGGGATAGAATTAAGAGAATGGCAAATATCAAGAGAAATTGCCAAGTCATTTTTTAAGCCTTAACAGAGAACTTCTAAAAATAACCAAAACAATACGGAAAAGAAAAAAGTAGTAATATGTTTTGAAACATCTAAGACTGAAAAAAAAACCACTGGAAAATAAAATAAGTAAAATTCTACTTTGAGTGTGAAATTAAATAAATGAACTTTAATCTCTATTCCCTTCATCAGAAATCTTGTTTCATTATCACCTAGGAAAGCACAGTAACTGAGTTTAAAAGTGGATACACTGCCACTCCCAAAAAACTCACAGCAAAAATAAACATAGAGATAATGTATAATGGTATTGTTCTGTAGGTATAGAATAAGGAAATTACTTATTGTTGTTTTCTTCTATTCTCAAAAAATAATAGGTTTGATTTGTTGCTTCAGTTCAAGTCAGGGAAGATTGAGTTTCTATTGTTTCCTTCTATCCAAGCTCATTTGCAATTGAAGGAACTGAAAAACTAGGTTAGCATTTCTCAAAAGTTCCTTATTAAAATTGCAGAATTTTTTTTCCCTTGGTGTCTATTTTTTAAATTTATTTTTTAAGTTATTTATTTATTTATTTTTGAGAGAGAGAGAGAGAGAGAGAGAGAGAGAGAGAGAGAAGGAGAGAGAGAGCACAGGAGGGGTAGGGAAAGAGAGAGAAACTCAAGCAGGCTCTGCACTATCAGTACGAGCCCAATATGAGGCTTGAACTCACAAACTGTGAGATCATCCAGAGATGAAATCAAGAGCTGGATGCTTAAACAACTGAGCTACCCAGGCACACCAGTGTCTATTTTTTAAAAATATTTTTTAATGTTTTTTTAAATTTAGTTTTGAGAGAGAGAGACAGAGTGTGATCTGAGGGAGGGCAGAGGGAGAGGGAGACACAGACAGAATCAGAAGCAGGCTCCAGGATCTGAGTTGTCAGCACAGAGCCTGACATGGGGATTAAACTCAGGAACCATGAGATCATGACCTAAGCTGAAATTGGATGCTCAACTGACTGAGCCACTGGGCACCCCTATTTTTTTTAATTGAAGTATAACTGGCATACAATAATACTTCAATTTAAAAGATGACACGAAGAAAGTGAAATCTGTAATTTCTGTTCCTCTCCACAGACCTACTAAACCGATTTTTCTGAGAATGATTTTGTATAGAGTGTCATATGCTGCAGGGAAGTCCAAGACACTTTAAAATTCGAAAAGCACTGAGTTATGCACTAATATAACTTTACCCTGAAGGCTTCACAAGAAATCAGAGTAAATTGATTATCAAAGTGTAAATGTAAAGTGTGAAAGATTAGTAGTCACATTACTGTATTCTGTCCATATTGCACATTTATATGTTACTAATGCATAGTAGAAATGCTAATATACATTATGTTATGTATATAGAATTTCTTATATTCATATGCATAGATGAAATGCAGTACAAATCTTTGTGTATCAATCAAATATCATATAAAAGGAATTTCTAAACATGTCTTATGAAAAATAATTTCCGGGGCGCCTAGTGGCTCAGTTGGTTAAGTTTAGACTTTGGCCTCGGTCATGATCTCGCCATTCCCGAGTTCAAGCCCTGCATCAGGCTCTGTGCTGACAGCTCAGAGCCTGAAGCCTGTTTCAGATTCTGTGTCTCTCTCTCTGCCTCTGCCCCACTCTCACTCTGTCTGTCTCTCTCTCAAAAATAAATATTTAAAAAATAATAATTTCCAATTATTCAAACATATTTATTTGTCCACTTAATTAATATTCCTTAAACCTAGCGATTACTTATATATTATATTCTATTTAGATTTTATCTTTTAAGCTAATTAACAATGATATTTCTGCCTGATAACTTTCATCATATCCCTAAACACTGTGCTTTACATTTAATATTCTAGATATGTGGGTTAAAAATGATACTGTCCATACTTTATAGGAACATATACTCAGAAGTAAGAAAAAAGATTAGCAATACATTCTAACTTGTGTCTGAAATGATACTTAAATATGGAATGGGATTTGTTCTTGTGTAAATATAATTCTTCCATCATTTCTTCTGTTTCTGTGTGATCATCAGCGATTGAAACACAGACAACTCTGAAAGTTAAATTTAAGAGTATTTAAAATCAGTCTAAATGGGCTAGTTTGCTTTCTTTGAGTAGCAGAAGTTAGAATAATTTCTTGGCTTTAAGGGTAAGGGGAAGTGACTCATGAATATGTGAACTTAACCAGAAAGTGATCAGATAGAAAAAGTACCCATGACAATTATAGCAGAAGTCATCTACAATTTAATGAAGAAAATCACCTTAAAAAATAACTAGCTCAACCATACAATTTAAATATTAGAAAACTTGAGCCAAAGGCTGTTAAGTGATTAAGCCAAATTAACTTTGAAAGTTAATTACATGCTTGAGACAAGAATCTAGTTCTCTTGACTTCAACTTTGATGCTTTTTTTGGTTGGTTTTTCTGTGCTCCCTCAACAGGCCCCATGTTTACTCAACCACTCTTTCTTGAGGTAGATCAAAAATGCCTATTCCCACCCTAAGTCTTCAGTAAATATGTGTAATTTAGCATCCTGAGTTCACTCAGGTGGCTGGCTGAATATGCAGTCTGAATGTCTATGTATGGCTGGTAGTGTAAAAAATCCACTCGATTATTGTAGCTGAGGCAATGGTTATAAAATAAAATAAAAAGGGTTATAGCATTTTCCCCGTGGGGCAGAATGTCCACATTTTCCATCATTTCCCCAGCAGTTAAGCTCTGAGTGACTGAGGCTGATTAGTGTGTGGCATGTGGGGGCGGGGGGTTGGAGGGGAATGCTGGGTACCATTGAGGACAACAATGTACACATAATGGGAGCGCCACAAGGAAAGCAGAGAAAAATATTTAAAGAAGTGGTGTCTGGAAACTTCCAAAATTCGATGAGAATTAATCTACACATTTAAGAAACTCACCAAAATCTAAGTAGGATAAACACAAGATGATCTACAAACAGACTTGTCATAGTAAAAATGCTGAAAGCTAAAGGCAGAGAAATGTGGAAAGCAGCAAGAGAAAAAAATGACTATTTAATGGGACTCCAATAAGAATAGCAACTTATTTCTCATCAGACACAATCAAGGGCAGAAGGCAGTAGGATAATATATTCAAAATGTTTATAAAGGGGAAACAAATGTTAACCAAGAACTCTGTATCTGGCAAAGCTCCCTTAAAAACTAAAGGTGAGGGGCACCTAGATGGCTCAGTCCAACTTCGGCTCAGGTTATAATCTTATGGTTTGTGAGTTCAAGCCCTGCCTTGGGTTCTGTGCTGACAGCTCAAAGCCCTGAGCTTACTTCAGATTCTGTATCCCCTCCCTCGCTCCTCCTCCCCAACTCCAGCTCTGTCCCTGCCTCCTGTCTCTCTCTCTCTCTCAAAAATAAATAAACATTAAAAAAAATAATAAAGGTGAGATGAAGACATTACAAACAAAACAAACAGGGGGTGCTTGGGTGGCTCAGTTGGTTAAGCATCCAACTTTGGCTCAGGTCATGATCTTGAGGTTCCTGAGCTCAGAGCCTGCTTTGGATTGTGTCTCCCTCTTTCTCTGTCCCTCTCCTATTCACACTCTGTCTCTCTCTCTCTCTCAGAAATAAACATTATAAACAAACAAACAAAAAGGACACTATAAGAATTTGTAGGTAGCAGACCCACTTTACAAGATATATGAAAGGAAGTTCTTCAGGCTTACTGAAAGGGATTCCAGACAGTAATACAAGTCCAGCTGAAAAAGCAAAAAGCACTGGAAAGGACAACTATGCAATTATAAAAGATAGTACAAATGCATATCTCATCTTTTTTCTTCTTTTAGGTGATTTAAAAACCAATTATATTACACAACATGTTTATAATTATATTACTGAACTCATACCATATAAAAATATAACATATTTTTCAGTACTAGCACAAAGAAGACAGGTGAAAGCAAGGCAGCAAAGGGCTAGGTAAATAACTCCAGATTGTAACTGAAACCCACAGGAAAAAAAGTGAAGGGAAACAGACACAGCAAATAGATGGCTAATATTTCAAAAGCTATAAATACATACTTGCACTCCACTATTATCTTCTTTAAAAGATGTAGTTATAAAAATAATAATTAAAATTGTTGAGTAAGTAACATGTGTTTATGAAATACATATAATATTAACCCCACAAAAAAGGAAAAGGAAATAAAACTAAATGGGAATCATGATTTGATATCTCACTGAAATAAATCTGAAACAGATTCAGATAAGATTTGTGTGGCAGCCCCGATAAATCATTAATAATGGAAAACTAAATAATGAAAAATGACAGAAGAAATTGAAGTGTTACATTAGATAATATTTTCTTATTGCAAATAATGCAGTAAACGAGAGAAAACACAGAAACATGAAAGACATGACACATACAGAAAACAAAAAGTAAAATGATGGACTAAATCATATCAACAATAACTTAAATGTAAATTGTTTAAAGAATCCTATCTGAAGGAAGGGATTTAAAAGATTAAAAATAAAAGATACTATCTGTATATACTATGTTCCACACACTTTAGATCCAAAGATACAAATAGATGGAAAGTAAAAAAATAGAAAAAAAAGATATATCATGCAAACAGCAACCAAAAGAAAGCTGTAGTACATGAATATCAGACACAATTGATTCAAAATGTTTCTAGAGATATAGGGGTACATTATATAATATTAAAGGATTAAAACATTATGAAACTATAACAGTTACAAAAATATTCACACCTAAACATAGTGCCCCCAAAGACATGGAGGAAAAGTGATAAAACTGAAGGTACACATAGACATTTCAACAATAATAGATAGAAACATCAATACTCCCATTTTCGTTAATGTAGATAAGAACTATGCAGATGATCAACATGAAATAGAAGACTTGAAAAATTTTGTAAACTGATTAGATCTAACAAACAGCAATAGAGCACACCATTCAACAACAAAATAACATGTATTCCTCTCAAGCGACATGAACCATTCTCCAGAGTATAGCATATGCTAGTGACTTAAAATATAGTACATTAAAAGAAAATTTGAGACAATATGAGGCCAACATTGCCATTGAAAAGAGAGTTTATTACCCACAGTTCTCGAGCGTTGGGGACATACCACACTACAGGGGGCTACAGGAGAAAACAGCAGAGAGATGAGAACAGTTGGCAAAGCCTTTATTGTGGTTTATGTGGGAAAGAATACATGAGGCAAGGGAAATAGGCTTAGAGTTGAGTAGTTGAAGTAATCTTAGCAGCTTTGGGGGCATTTGGCAAGTTCCTAAATTGTCAAAGCATCAGAAGACAGAATAAAACAAACAAATAAACAAAAACAACCACAACAACACAGCAGGCCTGGTTAATATAGCTAGACTATAAATTGACCTCAAAAATTTAAAAGTTTGAAATAATACAAAGTAGGTTCTCTGACCACATGGAATGAAATTAGAAATCAGTAACAGAAATACCTTTGGAAACCAGAAATGTGAGGAAATTAAACAACACACATAAATAGCCAATGGGTCAAAGAAGAAACCACACACGAAATCAGAAATTACTTTGAGACTAATACAAAATGAGGACATAATATAGAAAACCTGGAATCCAGTGGAAGTACTGCTTAGAGAGAAATTTATAGAATACACCTCTATTTTGTTTTTAAAAACAAAGAATGATGTCAAAACAATAGCTTAACTTTCTACCTTACAACAGTAGAAAAAGAAGAGGAAACTAATCCTAAAACATGCGGAATGAAAGAAGAGAAAAATATGATATACAGAATAGAAAAACAAGAACACATTTTTTTTTTTAACTCAAAAGCTGATTATTTTAAAAGATCAATAAAATGGGGCATCTAGGTGGCTCAGTCAGTTAAGAGTCTCACTCTTGATTTTGACTCAGGACATGATCTCCCAGTCTGTGAGTTGGAGCTCCGCATCATGCTCTGCGCTAACAGCTTGGAGCCTGCTTGGGATTCTGTCTCTCTCTCACTCTTTCTCTCTGCCCTTCCCCTGATTGCTCTCTCTCTCTCTCTCTCTCTCTCTGAAAATAAATAAACTTAAATAAAGTTTACAATACACTTAAAATAATCAACAAAATGGATAAAAACTGGAAAAAATAAAAGATAAAAATCAAATTGCTAGATTCAGAAATGAAAAGTAGACATTACTACCGATTTTAATGAAATAATAGGTGAATTGCTTAACATGAAAAAGATAAATTCTGGGGCGCCTGGGTGGCTCAGTCGGTTGGGTGGCCAACTTCGGCTCAGGTCATGATCTTGCGGTCCGTGAGTTCTAGACCCGCGTCGGGCTCTGTGCTGACAGCTCAGAGCCTGGAGCCTGCTTCGTATTCTGTGTCTCCCTCTCTCTGCCCCTCCCCTGTTCATGCTCTGTCTCTCCCTATCTCAAAAATAAATAAACGTTAAAAAAAAAAAAAGAAAAAGATAAATTCCTAGAAAATCACAAATTACAAAAACAAAACAGACTCAAAAAATAAATTTACATCTATAAAAAGTATAGTGATGGAAGTTATCATTAAAACCTACATACAGTATATTCATATCTGCGCCAAAAAAAGCAGAGAAAGAAACATTTTTTAATATTACTCAGATACCAAAACCAGCCACAAATGTGCATAGCAACACTGTTTACAATGGACAGAAAGTAAAAAATAACCCAAATGTCCATTAATGTATATGGATAAATGGATCAACAAAATAAATATACATACAATTGAATATGATTCAACAATAAGAATAAAGTACTGATACATATTGCAGTTGTGAGAAAAATTGAAAAAAATCAAGCTAAATCAAAGTATCTATACACAAATGTCACATAATGTATCATTCCACTAACATGAAATATTCAGAAGAGATGAATCCACAGACTGACAAAAACCAGATTGGTGGTTGTTAGAGGCTAGAAAGGAAGGGATGGGGAGTGACAATACAATGAGCAGAGGTTTCTTTTGAGTCAATGAAAATATTTTAGAACTTGTGAGTGGTGGTTGCACAACATTATGAAGGTACTAGTTTGTAACAGCTGAATAGTGTAGTTTATAATGGCTAATTTTATGTTATATACATTTCCTCTCAATAAAACAAAAAACAATCAAGTGGGTTTACTTCTAAATAGGGATCATTGAATTTAAAGGTTCATATTCTGCTTTCTTCAGTAAAACAGACCCTTGTTCATCTTTTTGTTTTTTAATGTTTGTTTATTTATTTATTTATTTATTTGAGAGAGAGAGAGAGAGACAGAGAGAGAGACAGAGAGAGAGAGGGAGAGGGGCAGAGAACCAGGGAGAGAGAGAATTCCAAGCAGGCTCTGCACTGTCAGCATGGAGACCAACTCAGGGCTCAAACCCACAAACTGTGAGATCATGACCTCAGGTGAAATCAAGAGTGAGATGCTTAACTGACTGAGCCACCCAGGCACCCCATAGACCTTTGTTCATCTTAAATTAATTAAATAGTGTAAAGATTCAACCCTTTCACCCATTTTGGACAGGCTAGAAGTATAAATGTGAAGGATTTTTATTGGTGGATTGCAGTTTTGCCTAAAATACCAACTAATAAATATTATTAAATGTCTTCAAATCATCTAAAAAATGAGCAAAGAGTCTCAGTAAACATTTCTCCAAAGAAGATACGCAAATGATCAATAAACATACAAAAATATGCTCAACATATTAGCCATCAGAGAAATTCAAATCAAAACCACAATGAGATAACAGGTTATACCCTAGGATGCCTATAAGAAAAAAAATCAGATAAAACCAAATGTTGGCAAACCAAATGTGAAGAATTAGAAACCTTATAAACTCTTTGTGGAAATATAAAATTAAGCAGACACTCTGGAAAACAGTTCCAAAAGTTCATCCAAAAGTTAGGCACAGAGTTACTATTTGACCCAACTATTCTACTCCTAGGTATATATCCAAGAGAAGTAAAAATATATGTCCACATAAAAACTGTACAAAAGCATTTATAGAATAATTTTATTTAATAGCTAAAAGATGGAAACAACCCAAATGTGTATCAACTGATGAATGCATAAATAAAATGTCATCTATGTATATAAAGGAATATTATTCAACCATAAAAAAGAATGAAGTTCTGATACACACTTCAACATGGTGGAATCTTGAAAACTTTATACAACTCTTGAGAAGTCACTAAGCACATTTTGTGTGATACAATTTATGTTAAATGTCTAGAACAGGCCCATCTATAGAGACAGAAAAGAGATTAGTAGTAGCTTACAGCTTTGGGGTATAGGGTAATTTTGTGGTGATAGCAAAATAGTACAGGTTTTGTTTTTGGGATCATGAAAATATGCTAAAAATTGACTTCAGTGATGGTTGCACAATTATGTAAATACATTAAAATCCACTTAATTGTAAACTTTGAATGGGTGAATTCTATGGTAAGTTAATTATATTTTAATAAAGCTGTTACCAAAAAAAGAGGCCCTCAATAAATGGCAGATGGTCAATGTGATAATCGATTGCAGGATAACAAAAAAGAATTGCTTCTGCTGTTAAATTTGCAAAGGTCAGTCTGTTTTGTATATTTGGCAATGTAATGTATGCTTGATTCTGATTTATGCTTAAAATTGTGTGAACTTTAGGATACCTGTTATGAATTCATATTGCAGCACAAACTTAGCATTTTTCCTATCCTTGTTTTTCTAGTTTTCTGTGACATGAGGCTGATATAAAGCCAAAATAATTCGATGAAGCATTAAATATTTTATTTACACCCAAAAATGCACAAACTTAGCATTTTTCCTATCCTTGTTTTTCTAGTTTTCTGTGACATGAGGCTGATATAAAGCCAAAATAATTCGATGAAGCATTAAATATTTTATTTACACCCAAAAATATATTTATAATTTTCATCCTTATAGAAATAGACATAAAGACAGGGTTTCATGACCTCTAATCTCTAATTTAGCTTCTAGCTATCTCAGACAGATGGGTAAAAATAAGGATTATAAATGTTTTAAGTAAGGCTGATTTCATGATCCCCTTTAGGAAACTTTTCCATGCATTTCAGCAACAACTTTAAATTTAATTTAAGTTAGATCCAATCAAACTAATTGTGACTTTTATATAACTACATACGATTATATATATATATATATATGTATATATATATATATATATGATATATATGAGATATAACTATATACAACTTCATTATAAAATAGTCAAGTTTCAAAATATTGTTACAATTTTGATAATACAAAATGTAATAGTAATAAAAAGAAATATTTAAAGGAAAGCACATCCTGATACATGGAACTCCTATAAAACAAGAAAGGAATCTTCTTACTTAGAATGACATAATTAAAGAGTTAGAGTTATCTTGTTATGCACTATAATTTTCATCTACCTTACCGTGCTGCTTAGTGATGAGTACTTTGATCTCAAATGAGAACAAGAAGCTTTGGATGACTTCTGTGTTTTGCAAAGATTTCTACTTCCCAAATAATTGCTTCCACTACTTCACTCAAATCTTGACATCAGAACCTCCATAAACATTGGTTAAATGAACAAATCCATGGTTAAAAAATGTGGTAAATCTTAAATACTTGCTATATAGATCATACCCAGTAAGATTTAAAAAAAAAAAAAAAAAAAAGAAGAACTTTACTAAAGTAAATCAGACTGCAGGATTTTGAGACCCAAAGATGACAGCGTGAATGGAGACTGAAAAGTGAAGCAACAGTGGAAACAAAAAGGAAAGATAAAAAGCAAATAAAATAAAACTATAGTAGCTATATTAATACTTAGAGGTAATAGGTATTATTAGGGATAAAAGTACATTTCACAATATTAAAAAGGTCAATTTCACAGTGTTTTTATAATTATAAATTATTATTATAACACAAATTTAAAACTGCTTATAAACCAAAAACTAAATAAGTGTGTAATAGTTTATATAGGAAAAATATATAAGAAAAACATTTCACATGGTGAAATAAATATACCTATGAGTATACAAGAATTCAAAGACCATGTCATCTGCATATAAATATGAGGAAAATATGGAACTATTCAGAAATAAGCCATCAAGAAAAGAAGGGATAGCATGGTAAAATCAAATAAAGTAGTTTTAATTTTTTTTAATTTTTTTTTAACGTTTATTTATTTTTGAGACAGAGAGAGACAGAGCATGAATGGGGGAGGGTCAGAGAGAGAGGGAGACACAGAATCTAAAACAGGCTCCAGGCTCTGAGCTGTCAGCACAGAGCCCGACGCGGGGCTGGAACTCACGGACCGCGAGATCATGACCTGAGCCGAAGTCGGCCGCTTAACCGACTGAGCCACCCAGGCGCCCCAAATAGTTTTAAATAATAAAAAAGACTTGTAATGAAAAGACTTTTTATCTAAGTGATTACATACATTTTTAAAAATTTACTGTTTATTTTATTTGAAAGAGAGAGAGAGAGAGGATGCGTGGGGGAGGGGCAGAAAAGGAGGGGGACAGAGGGTCAGAAGCAGGCACTGCGCTGACAGCTGTGAGCTCTATGTGGGGCTTTAACTCATTAACCATGAGATTATGACCTGAGCCGGTTGGACTGACACTCAATCAACCTAGCCACCCAGGCACCCTAAGTAATTATATACATTTGAAATGATTGAGAAATTGTATGATAATTGGTTATAAATGGTTATTAAGGATTCTTGAAATAGAAAACAACTCATTACTTTAGAAATGCAAGTATTTCAATAATTTCAGCAAAACTTTGGTGCTGAGGTATACACACTTATTATGTTAGAGAGGTTAAAAATAAAAGGGCAATCCAAAAGATAATAGGAACAGCAAAGTAAAAGAGCAATACTGCTCTTAAATTTAGACATAAAATCAAACATATAGTTGGTGTTTCTTAGAGATATTTTCAGAAAAAAATTAATAGTCTTTACAAAGAAAACCTTTAAAATATTTAAAGTTAGACATTTAAAAATCTACATTCTATTAATTAATAAAATTAGTAATAAACAATAAAAATGATTATAAATTATAAATACTTAGAAATTAAGAAATGCTTTTAGATAATGTTTGGCAAATAAGAAACTCAAAGTTATAATCTCCCACACAATGAAAAGAGGAAGACTTCATTGAATGGCTGTGAAAATAAATATGTTCAGAGAAAAAAATTAGTATTTAATGATCTTATTATTTAAGAAAAAAAAGCAAACGAACTTAGTACTAATCTTTAAAATATTAGGAAGGGGCACCTGGGTGGTTCAGCTGGTTAAGTGTCCAACTCTTGGTTTCAGTTCAGGTCATGATTTCCTGGCTCTGAGACCAAGCCCCATGTTGGGCTCTGTTCTGACTGCTCAGAGCCTGCTTAGGATTCTATTTCTCTATTCTGCCGCTCACCAGCTTGCATGTGCACTCTCTCTATATATATACATATATATCCCTCTTTCTCTCTCAAAATAAACATTTAAAAAAATAAAAAATAAACAAAAATAGTAGCAAAATAACATGTTATACTTAAAGATTTTTCGAAATGTAAATTACTAAATCTAAAAGCTGAAAATAATGAAATGTTAAAAAATTAAAAACAAAAAGTTAGAAATGAGAAAAATTTTTTAAACATTGTGTTGTTTTTAAATATACAAAAATAGAGATAAACTTGTAACAGTTTAAGTAAAACAAAAAATGAAAATAGAGTGCAGAAAGTAAAGATGGAAGGAGAAGTTAATGAAATTAGGTAAATTTAGGAATAATGAAGAGATATAACCATGGATATAGAAAGAATAAATTATGATTTTGTTTAAAAACCTAAAATTCAATTGTAGGGCAAATCAAATGCAATATTAAAGGATATTGATGGTTTTCTGTTAAAAGGCAATGGCTAAAATTGATCAAAGAAGAAATCTGGGTGTTGGTTTTAATGTTTAGAAATTCTTAATTTCTAAATCATTGATTTTGGAAATCATCTATTTATTGATGCATATTTTATAGGAATTTTTTCAAAGATTATGATCTGTAAAATCTCCTTGGAGAGAAGAATATGACCATGTATTAGAGACTGCATTTTGAAGCACGACCTATTATTTCAAATCCCAGCAGGATGTGATCGAAAGACATAAGAGTAATGAGTTTAGATCCCTTCTGTTTGGGAAAGCCATGATTGCTGAAGTCATTTTACCTTTTATGCCTTTATAGTCTGATAAATTAATCTGGTTCCTAGTGAACTTGTTCTGGATTTATACCTATCTTGGAGCCAATAAAGGTAAACTACTCTAAATTTCTTGAATTATTGTTTTGTGAAAAAGTGACCTATGGACAAATTCTCTCCTGTTCCTCAAACTAGATGGAAGGCTGTAGATGTCTACAATATCAGGAAGTCTGCCTGTTCAGAACTACACATCAGCTCCTTTAAGGGGCACTTAGACTCTTACTAGTTACTCACAAATGGATATACGAAGGACACATTTGATAAAAAGTTTCAATTGTCATACTTTCTGTTATATCTCTAAAGAGGTACTGAAGGTACAGGGACAAAAAAGCTTCATAACTAAGACAGCATTTCATTAACAATGTATACCAGGAAGTTGGAAAATAAAATAGAATTACCAATTCTACTACAACACATTGGAGGATAGAAAAACCATTCACAGGAAAATGGATATAAAATGCATGTTTCAGGAAGGCACATCAACATGTACTTAAGTAGAAGGGAAAACAAGCAACTAAGAAAGAAAACCAAATTGCTTAATGACAACTGCAACAGAAGAAAATCAGCTTGGATTGGTTTAACTAAAATAAGTATTACTAGTAATTGGCAAACTATTTTATACAAAGTGTTGTCAATTGTTTATTAGTAGTTATGCCCAGGAAGAATGTATTTTGTGTCACCAGGTTTGGGTTTCCAGCTCTACATACTGTACTGAGGAGATAGATGGGCTGACCAGGTAGGTAGTGCCTAAATGTGGTCCCTTAACCTTTTAGTGGTAGTGCTCCAGAAACTTGGTAGAAGCGTAAGATTTCCTCTAAATTTTAAAGTGTAAAATCAACTTGAAATAAAATATCTGATCAGATATAAGTCAAAAGAGAAGGAACGGTTCTGAAGCAAGCAAAGTTTGACTAGAATATGAATGAGTAAATTTATACATCCAAAAAATAAATGTATGATGAAGTTTGAAAATGGCAGGATCCAAGAATTGTAAACAGGAGACAAAGAATCATGGGCAGTGTTCATCTGTGCAGTATCAAAGAGACACAGGGCAATTGAAAATTACGGAACTTAAATATTTATGGATCATCTCTAGAGAAGAAATAACTTTATGTAGCATGAAACCAGAAGTTCCCTCAGTAATACAAATGTTTCTAGTGTGTGGTTAACCATCTATCAGACTTTGTGGATATTTAATATTTGGATCTTGTCATCTCTCTTATTCTGACATCATCCAAGGAATAGCAGCAATTCTTTTAGTAGCAATTTATAGGCATAGTATGATTCTCTGAATACTAACTACGTACCAGGTACCAAAATCAACACTTTACATGTCTTAGCTCATTTTGTTCTCACAGTAATCTGATGAAATTCTATTACTGTTCCTTTTTTTTTGCTGATGGAAAAATTATGACAAAGAGTGACTGCCTTGCTAAAGAATGGTGGAGCCAAGATTAAGCCTTTTTAATTAATTGAAACAAAGGCGTTCCGATTATATAGCTTTTATTTCTGCAATCTACTGCCTGATCATTTTAAATAGATCTGACACATGAGGAAAAATTCAGTCATATAAAATTTTGCTTTGTTTCATTTTAAAATGATTTCTTACAAGGAATTAATAAATTAAATTCTGATTATGATTTGTCTTCTTCCACAGCTGCATTAAAAAAAAAATAGTTCCCTGACATTATATTTTCATTGTACACTAGTCAGTGACTCTCTTGGGGTCAATTTCAAAACAAGAATATATAGCAAAATTTGTTGATATGAAAAGATTTCCTTCAGTTATTGGTAAATGAGAAAAACAGCATAGAAGAGTGTATAATAATATTTATACATCAATTTAGTATAAAAATGTCTGTGTGTTCATACAGTGAGAATATATATGGCATTCTACTGGTTGTGAAGAAAATCAATATGAGTGATCAGTATACTGTTAAGGTGAGTTTATAAATAACTCACAAATATTACATATAAATTGGAGAAGACACAGTTTAGTGTATTAATGATTTACAGTTACGCTCTGGAAAAAAATCTGAAATGGGAAGCATAAGAATTATATTAAAATTAGTGTTTAAGAAGAAATTGATAGATAGGTGATCATGAAGTAGGGCTAATCAATACATATTATATACAATGCATAAATAATACAATGAATTTATATTAAGTAAACAATACATGTGTATATATGTATACATATATACATATATATACACACACACATGAAGTATTTTAAGCAAAAACACCTATGAAATCAAGATTATTAAATCTAATCATTTATAACATTTCAAAGAAATCAACATTTAAATTCATGAATTAGTCTTTCATACTCTAGATTTTCTTCCAGATAATGAAGTATAGTTAGATGTAGAACATTTTACAGAAAAGCCATAAAATTCATGAAAATCAAAAGCAAAAAATGTAGTGGATTTATATTAGTAAAATGCTGGCAAAAGTTATGAATCTGGAAAATTATCAAATAAAAGCAGAGAATAGAAACTCATGCCAGCTAATTTTCAGAACACATTAAGAGGACAGGCACAAGATGACTCTTATAATGACTGGCAAGAATACAGCTATTATATAACTGCAGAAGATGCTGTAAATCAAATCAGTTTAAAATTACTGGCAAGGGACAAATTTTGGAATGAACAGCAGTAGCCAGATAAAGAAGACAAAAATAATGACATCAACAAGGTGGAACATGATTTATTTTCCTCTTATTAATATTAACCATCATTATAAATCAGTTTTGGAAAAATACTGATCAATTAAAAAGATGTACACTTAATATAATTGAAAAACAAACACAAAACAATGTATGTTCAGTTTTTGCCATTAATTTTTTACCAGTAATTACCAACCTCTGAACAAGTAATGCAATGTTTATTACCACCTCCAAATCACTGTCTAACCTTCCTAAAAACTGCAGTTTGATTACTCTATTATCAGTTCTCCTATTCTTCCCAATACAAAGGTCAATCAATGCTAGAGAGTTTAGAAAGATGCCCAGTCTCTTGGGTTTGGATGGAATGAATGTTAACAGACAATAGTAGTGAAGGTGAAGAAAAACAGCAATCCTGGCAACGCATGAAGTGAATTTATATTCTACATGCTAAGTTCTTGATATTTTATCCTTTAACCTCCATAGAACACAACCATATCTCGGACTAACAAAAAGGGATTTGATAGTTTTACACTTTTCAAAATTTCCGAATTTTTTAAAACATGGACACTTATTATATGTAAAAACTGAAAAATAACTTTAAAGTTACCATGCTAAGTTGGTGCTTTTCCTAAAAAGGTACTTAAGTTCATACACCTTGTTTACCAAATTTGTTAAATGTTAACTATAGTAATAATCATCACTGGCATTTATGCCCAGAGATTCTGTGAAAAGATTTAGGTTTATTTTTGATTTCATCCTAGCTCTTGAGATAGCTATATTTACATTTTTCAAACTTTATTGAGACATGGACTTCTCAGACGTTTACAAGGGTTATCTATGGCTATCTCCACTTTACAGGTAGAAAAAGAGAGGGCCTTTTATAGATTTAATAGCATTTGTGGGGCGCCTGGGTGCCTCAGTTGGTTAAGTGGCTCAGGTCAAGATTTAATTGTTCGTGAGATCGAGCTCTGTATCGGGTTCCACACTGACAGCACAGAGCCTGCTTGGGATTTTCTGTCTCCCTCTCTCTGCCCTTCCACTGCTCAGGAGTTCTCGTTCTCTCTCTCTCTCTCTCTCTCTCAAAATAATAAATGAACTTTAAAAAATAATAATAGGATCTGTAAACTCTGAAACACTGTACAGTATTTTTTGAGGTTTTGTTTCTTTTCTTCAGAGACTGACGTATCATTCAATTCTCAATGGTTTCTACAACATAAAACAAGTAAAAGCAACTACTATAATTGAAGATTTAAAGAATATAATTAGTACTCCATAGGTTAATGTCAGATTAATGTTTTTTAAAACCCTCTGGCATGACTCAAAGCATGCTATTTTTGGCTTGAATGCAAAAATGGCCCAGCACTGGTTAAATCAACTTGCTCATCACCACATGCAAAATTACAATCTCAATGTTAACCATTACTCAAGAGAAATACGGGTATTGAAAGTCTTAAACTTCAAATGTAGCATTTTCATAATAAAGAATATGCTTTCACAGTCTTTCAGTCACAAATATGATCAATTTCACAAAATTTTTAAAATTTTTCAAAAACCTCTTGGTGTGCAAAAGGAAACTGGTAAACATTTAAAAATTTCCAAAATCTAGCTCCCTGATTAAAAAAGTAGGCTTTGTAGAAACGAGGAGACTCTAGAACTCAGTGGTATTAGCATATTCTTACTTTGAGCTCATGTGCCCAATATTTTTCTGTTCAGATATTTAAAAAAAGGAGGAGGAAAGGGGCCTTCAGAGTTATTTTAGTGAATCTTTCCTCACAGACTAAAAGAAAGTAATAAATACCCAGAAACAGGTTTAAATATCTACGGGATTTTAGTATATGATAAACAGGGCTTAGTGCTCCAGCTAGGAGAGGCTATTTTGCTGTTAATAATCTCCAGACATCAGTGGTTTAGATCTTGCTTCCATTCCATAGACATGGATTGCTGAGACTCTGCTATGCATGCTTACTCAGATGTCTACCACCTCAGAACTGACCCCAGAACATGGGGCACATTTAGTTAACATGAAAGGAAAAGGGAGGGATAGGTGAAGTACACCAGCTTTCAACTACCTCTTACTCAAAACTGCTTATTTTTCTTCAGACACAAAAACAAAAATAGCCCTGGCCAAATAGAAGAGCACACAGGAATACATAAGAAACCATGTGAACTATCTTGAATGGAGGGACAACTGGCAAAATACTACTGAGAAAATAGGTAGTAATTAGGGGGGATAAAATCTGGATACAAATCTAAACAAGCAATGAAAAAATGCTAGAGGGAAATGCAGATTTTTTTTTAAGTTTATTTATTTATTTTGAGAGGGGGCGGGGAGAGAGAATGCACAAATGTGCATGAGCTAGAGGGGAGCAGAGAGGGGGAGAAAGAGAATTCCAGGCAGGCTCTGTGCTGTCAGCACAGAGCCCAGTGCAGAGCTCTAGCCCACACATGGTGAGATCATGACCAGAGTTGAAATCAAGAGTTGGAAGCTTAACTGACTGAGCCACCCAGGTATCCCCAGAAGATTATTTTTTTAATTAAAGAACGGTTTGTATTAAAAATATGATACAACCTAGAAGCCAAAATAAAAAGTCTGAAAAAACAGACCATATCAACTGAAAATTAATTGAAAAATTTGGACTAGTCAACATACATTTATCCCACCAAAAAGGACAAATAGCAATAGACAAAAATTTGGGCAACTTATAACACACACACACACACACACACACACACACACACACACACACAGATTCCTCTCTCTAACATGCTAGAAGCTTCTAGAGATTTAGAAAAGACCAATAACCTCATAGAAAAATACACAAAAATATGTTTATTGCATCAAAAATATAAAGTATGAGATACTAAGAGGGCAACTGCTTTTAAAGTTTATTTTTGTTTATTTTGAGAGAAAGGAGGGGTTAGAGAAGGAAAGAGGGAATCCCAAGCAGGGATGAGCCTGACACGGCGCTCAAGTCTGACATGGGCTCGATCCCACAGCATTTATATCTTGCTATCCACACAGCATGATATAAATGTTGTTTATATACATACTCTTGTGTAAACAAAAGGGAGGAGTTGATAATCTATAATAATATTTTCTTGTATAGCCATAGGGAAACTCAAGGAAGAGTTTGGAAACAGAGGAGATGAGGAACTGTGATTCAGGAAATCTTTTCACTGTTGACATCCTTATACTTTATGATGCTTACACTAAACACATATAATACCAATCCAAAAAATCAAATAAAATGTTAACAAATCAGATGTAAATGACAAAAGTATAATATTTTAATGAATTAGACACAATTATTATGGACATGCTTTTAAAACACTGATAGTATTGCAATATCTACTTCACACAGTTGGACTAGAGTGAGATTAAAATCACTTAAATATCTTCTACATTTTTAATAAGCACTGCTATTAAAGAATATATTTCCTATTCAGTTTTCGTGCTCTTGGTGTTTTGTGTACATGTGTATATGGATTTGAATTATTTATGTTTCGTTTTGTCCTGATACATTTGGAATTTGCTGAGTGAAAACTGGGAATTATTACACAAGAAACAACATGTACAAACATACAAAGGCCTGATTTCCATTTAGCCCACCCTTGTTTAATGAATAGTATGAAACATTTTTTTCCAAGGCAGTTCAGTTACCTGCTATTTGCCCAATATTTGTGTCAGAAAGGCAGGGTGCTTTATCAGATAGCCTCAATTCAAGTCATGCTAGTGTTTCAGTTCTTTTGTGATTCTATCAAAAAATAATGTCATTCCTATGACTATTATTTCCTTTTGATAATCACTTATATTTTTTTTAAGATTCAAAATTCTAATTACACTTTTAAGATGAAAAACTTATCCTTTTAGCAATGTACTTGATAATCTTTCTTGGGATAGACTGTTTTGTAAACTATATTTTTCACCTTTGTAGAGTCAGACCTTCATTTACTTCATACTAACTTGTACTTCCAGTTTAGTAACTACTTTCCTATCTCTCAAAAGGTTATCAGACTCAACTTCAAGTACTTGTAGTATCCTAAGGCATAATTCACAGAGATCAAGAGATTTAGAATCATTTAGAGCAGCTATCTACTTTCCAAAAATCTCATTTATTTTGAGCCTCAATTTTCTATTTCAAATATTTGTTCTAGTCTATAGGACATTTCCAAACAAATGTATTTTCAGCACCTCAACTCAGCATAACCAAAAATAAATCTGGTATCTTCATGTTCCTTCCCAATACACATAGAAACTTTTTCATATATATTCATATTCATTTTCATATATATTACATACAAACTACAATTCTTTAATGAATAGCTTGTTGTATAATTATGAAATAATTCTGATAAATTTTTCTTCACCTATGTATTTGCAAACAAAATCACAACTATTTTAATATCAAGTGAAATAGGTAACTAAAGCTTGATATTAATATCTCATAAAAATTATTGAAATGGGTTATTTTGCTAGAAAAGCATAACATAAATATTAAATATTTCTATTAAATATTTCCAAATAACAAGCAAATCATCCTTTAACGTATGCTAAAGGAAATACTTATGAAATGTAATAAAAGACAAGAAAAAATAGTTTAATATTGGCTTACAACATTTATTCCTTCCAACCACACCTGAGGAATATCCCACTCATGTCTTTTCTCAAAAAATCTGAAAGAAGAGGATTCTAATCTCCCTGCCTAATTCCTTGAGACAGTATTACACAGAAGGAGGTAGAGACCCCTATGGTACAGTATGAATATATATTATTTTACTTTAGTCACACAATCTGTTTTTAGCTGAATAAAATGTCAGTAATGCTGACCAGGCACAAGACTCCATTTCCCAATCTCCCTTGCAGTAAATAAGGTCATGTAGCCAAGCTCTGAACAATATGGGTAACTTAGAAGAAGAATGTAACTCTCACAGTATATCCTTATGGGGCACCTGGGTGGCTCAGTTTGTTAAGTGTCTAACTCTTGATTTTTGCTCAGGTCATGATCTCAGTTCGTGAGTTCAAGCCCTGCATCAGACTGTGTGCTGAAAGCATGGAGCCTGCTTAGGATTCTCTCTCTCTCCCTCTCCCTCTGCCCCTCCCCTGCTCTCTGCTCTTTCTCTTTCTCTCAAAATAAATACATAAATATATTTTTTAGAAAGAATGTGTCATTAAAGTGGGAAGCTGCAACTTCCATCTTCCTATTATTTCATCCTGTTTCATAGGATTGGGAAGCACTCCATATTCATGGATTGGAGGACTTATTGCTAAAATCTATTATCCAAATTAATCTACAAATTTGATCTTTATAAAATCATCACTCTCCCTTCCTTCTTCCCTCCTTCTCTTCCTTCTTTCCTATTTTATTTGTTTGTTTGTTTATTGTAGATGCCAACAAGCTTACCCTTTATTTTGAAACAGAGTAGATACAGATTATTCAAAACAACCTTGAAAAAAACAAGTTGAAGGGCTCACACTTCTTGATTTGGCAAGGATATGGAGAAATTGGAACCCTGACACATTACTGCTGGGATTGTAAAATGGAGCAGCTACTCAGGAAAAGGGTTTGGCAGTTCCACAAAATGATAAACGTAATGTTACCATATAGCCCAGCAATTCTACTTCTAGCCATATACCTATGTGAAATAAACATCTGTTCTGCCCAAAACTTACACACAAATGAAGCTTTATTTATAATAGCCTAAAAGTGGAAACAGCAAAAATGACTTTCAACTGAAGAGTGAATAAAAAAGATGTGGGATATCCGTGCCATACTTTTTTTTGTCATTAAAAAGGAAAGAGGTACTGATACATATTACAGCACGGATGAACATTAAGTTTCATAATTAAAGAAACCAGGTGCAAAATGCTACATACACATTCTATCATTCTGTTCATATGACATGTTCAGTGTAGTCAAATCTGTAGATATAAAATTAGATTTGTGGTGAGGGGGATGGGGAGTGACTTCTAACAGGAATAGGGTTTCATTTGAAAATGTACTAAAATTAGACTATGGTGATGTTAGCATAACTCTTTAAATACACTAAAACTATTGAACTGTGCAGTATGTGAATTATAGCACAATAAAGTTGCTTAAAAATAAAATTACTCAAGCTATAGGTAGAGGGCCATCCATTGCTTACAACTGGAGATAGGACATCAACTTCTTACTCTAATAATTGATAATTTAAGGGAAAGCTGTAAGTGGTTTTGAAATTTCATTTTATCCAGTGTTCCATACATTTTCATCTCTGACCTCCAAGTCTTTACCACCAGCCTCCTCCAGTCTTTTTCTAATGTTCATCCACCACCCAATTTCAAAGCCAGTGGCACATAATTTTTATTTCTATTATGTCAGATTCCTACTTCCAGGTGTCATGTTTCTGTTCCAATTAGCCACTGATACATAACAAATCACCTCAAAATTTAGTGACTTAAAAAATAATTATTTTATTATCTTCCAAGATTTTTGTGCATCATGGATTTAGGAAATGTTCACTTTAGACATTTTGTCTTGGAGTGTTTATATGTTAGTCAAACAGTGGCTGAGGGTGGAATATTGGTGGCATCTGTGTGCTGGATGAGCCGGTGGTTAGTCTCTCTCTCTCTCTCTCTCTCTCTCTCTCTCTCTCTCTCTCTCTCTCCATGAAAGGCTAGGTTGGTCTTCTTAACAGCATGATGATGTCATAGAAATTGGAATATTTACTCTGACACGTGATGGCTTAAGACATAAGTATCTCAATATTCCATATAAAAAGGCAGAAGTTGCACTGTCTTTCATGACTTATGTCTGGAAATTATAAAGCATAATTTCTGACACGTTCTGACAATTACAAGTGATTTAAAAACCCATTCAGATTTAAGGGAAGGAAAATTATACAATACTTTGTGATGGTAAGTGACAAGATTCTAGAGAGGCATTTAGGTAAGAGATGATATTGTGGTCATCTTGGGAAAATAAAATTTGCCAAAATATTTTAAAAACTAAATAAATCCATACTCAAAGATATGCAAAGCAAAAGTAAAACAAAATAAAAATAATTTAAAAAGATGTGAAGTAATTTTGGCAAAAAAACACACTGTGAAGTAATTCAAAGAAAACAAATGATTGATATGTGATTTGAAATAGAGCATCACCTTTATATGTGCTATAAAAATCACAGAAATGTGAAACCATGCTGTATTTGTTATTCTGTAACTGATTTATTTCACTTTGCATAACTTCCAGTCCCATCCATGTTATTGCTAATGGTGGGTTTTCTTTTTTCTTTTCTTTTTTTTTAAAGGCTGAATAATATTCCACGGGATATAGATTAGAGATCTAGAGCTCTAGAGACGAAAGACAGAGATCTATAAATACTTGTTTCCTCTATCCATTTGTCTGTTGATGGGCATTTGGATTATTTCCATATCTCAATTATTGTGAATAATATTATGATGGACTTGGCAACACAGGTATATCATTGAGATCCCGATTCTTTTGAATATATACCCAGGAGTGGGATTGCAGGATTATATGATAATTCCATTTTTGTGAGAAGTTTTTTTTTTTTTAAGTTTATTTATTTATTTATTTATTTATTTATTTATTTAGAGAGAATGAACAGGGGAGGGGCAGAGAGAGAGAAGGAGAGAGAGAATCCCATAGATCAACATAGGGCTTGATCTTAGGAACAATGAGATCATGACCTGAGCCAAAATTGAGTCACACACTTAACCGACTGAGCCACCCAGGTGCCCCATGATAGTTTAATTTTAATTGTTGGAGGGACCTTGTATGGTTTTCCACAGTGATTATACCATTACATTATTTCCAATGGATACAAGATTTACAATTTCTCTATATCCTTGCCAACACTTATCTTTTGTCTTTTTGATTATCACTATTCTAACAGGTATGAGGTGATAGTCAAACGTCTAGAAACATGAAATAGAATGGTGGGTTCCAGGAGATGAATGGAGGGAGAAAGGGGAAGTTTTTTTCAATGGGTATAAAGTTATAGTTAAACAAAATGAATAAGTTCTATACATCTGCTGTATAATATAGTGCCTATAGTTAGCAATACAGTATTGTGTACTTAATTGTTACAGTGGTAGCTTTCAGTTTAAGTGTTTTAGAACAAAAACAAACAAAAAACCCCAAAGGGACAAATGAAACTTTGAGAGGTGATAAATATGTTCATATTGTCATGACTTTGGTGATAGTATCACGACTGGATGTATATGTAAAAACTCATCAATTTGTATGCATTAAATATGTGCAATTTTTGGCATGTCAATTAACCTCAATGAAGCTGTAAAAAATTCAGAAATGTGATATTGGTGTTGAAGTGACTAGATGGAAAGAAAGAATAGATGTAGATATTTAGAGAAATGGATAGTGGTATGCAATGTCAATAATACTGATGTGTATTCAGTATATAATAATTCTATGATTTTTATAATACATATTATATGCACACACATATAAGTCACTAAGTAGATTTTCAATAAACTATACATGACTATAATACAAGTTGTGGAAAAGAAGAAAATTAATTTTATTGATTTTAATTAAATTTAAACTATAATTAAAATTAAGCTATATCATAAACAAAAAAAATCAATACAGTTTGATCATAAAGTATAAGCCATATAATCAAGAAAGCACTAAAACTAAAAAGGTAAATTTTTACATAATATCAAAGGGGGAAGATCCTGAGGCACCTGGATGGCTCAGTCAGTTAAGCAGCCAACTACTGATTATGGCTTAGGTCATGATCTCACTGTTCGTTGAGTTCAAGCCCCACACTGGGGTCTGAGTTGCTGGTGCTAAGCCTTCTTTGGATTCTCGGTCTCCCTCTCTCTCTCTGCCACTCCCCTGCTCTCACTGTCTCTGTCTCTCTCAAAATAAATAAATACACTTTAAAAAAAAAAGGGAGGAAAGATCCTAAAGTGTCTGAAAGGCAAAGACAAATACATTTTGATACATTAGACTACCTGAAAAATATAAACTTATGTCCATAATATAAATTCAATAACAATCTATTAAGGATGATAACTTTACTAAATCAAATTTTAAAAGGCTCAATAATTTATATTTAAAAATAATCCCAAATCAAATTTTAAAAACTAAAAGTCCAAAATAATTTAAGCAATTCTACCAAAATTGCATCTATGCAAGTTCGTTTTTAATTATTATTCTCCTTGAATATTTGTTCTAACCTTTCTTTTAATTTTTTTTTAATTTGAGTATAGTTTGACATACAATATTACAAAGGTGCAGGAGTACAACACAGTGATTCAACTTCTCTGTATGTTATGCTATTCTCACCATAAATGTAGCTATACAGCTACAAGTGTCACTATACAGCTGTACTACAGTGTCATTGACTATATTACCTATGCTGTGCCTTTTATTCCCAAGACTTATTGATTCCATAACTGGAAGTCTGTATCTCCCTCTCTCCTTCACCCATTTTGCCCCTAAGCCCATACCTTCCCCTCTGGCAACCACAGATTATTCTCCGTATTTATATATTTGATTCTGTTTTTTGTTCCTTTGTTTATTCATTTGTTTTTTTAGATTACAAACATGAATGAAATCATATGGTATTTGTCTTTCTCAGTCTGACTTATTTCACTGAGCATAATACACTCTAGGTTCGCCCATGCTGTCACAAATAACACAATCTCATATGTTCTAACTTATTAACTTTTTTTTTTTTGGCATTCTCAATTTTCAGGTGTGTCTTTTATTTAGTTTAATTAACAAACTTTTTTAATGCTTATTTATTTTTGAAGGAGAGACAGGCAGAGGATGAGGGGCGGAGGGGGAGAGAGAGACACAAAATCCAAAGTGGGTTCCAGGCTCTGAGCTGTCCGCACAGAACCTGAAGTGGGGCTTGAACTCACAGACTGTTAGGTCATGGCTGAGCTGAAGTCAGACGCTCAATCGGCTGAGCTACCCAGGTGCCCCACAGGTATGTCATTTAAAATAACATATTTCAAGACTGGCAGAAGATGGCGGCTTAGGAGGACGCTGGGCTCACCGCGCGCCCTGCTGATCACTTAGATTCCACCTACACCTGCCTAAATAACCCAGAAAACCACCAGAAGACTAGCAGAACAGAGTCTCCCAAGCCTAGTGCAGACGAGAGGCCCACGGAAGAGGGTAGGAAGGGGGACAAGGCGGTGTGTGATCCACAGACTGGCAGGAGGGAGCCGGGGTGGAGGGGCGGCCCGCGGGCCAAGCAGAGCCCCGAGTCTGGCTTGCAAACGCAGATGGGCCAGACGGAGTGTGTTCCAACAGCAAGCATGACTTAGCATCTGGGAGGTCATAAGTTAACAGCTCTGCTCAGAAAGCGGGAAGGCTGGACGACAAAGGGAGGGAGATTGCTGAGCCCCGGGACGACAGAGCTCAGTTTGGCGGGGAACAAAGGCGCTCGCCAGCGCCATCTCCCTCACCCATCCCCCAGCCAAAATCCCAAAGGGAACCGGTTCCTGCCTGGGAACTTGCTTGCTCCGCGCAAACACCCAATGCTGTGCTTCTGCAGAGCCACCCCTCCAGCAATGGGTCAGACTCCTCCCTGCTGCCACAGGGCCCCTCCTGAAGTGGATCACCTAAGGAGAAGCGAGCTAATAAGCCTGCCCCTCCTGCCCCCGTGCACCTTGCCTACCCACCCCAGCTAATACCCAGATCCCCAGCACCACAAGCCTGGCAGTGTGCAAGTAGCCCAGACGGGCCACGCCACCCCACAGTGAATCCCGCCCCTAGGAGAGGGGAAGAGAAGGCACACACCAGTCTGACTGTGGCCCCAGCGGTGGGCTGGGGGCAGACATCAGGTCGGACTGCGGCCCCGCCAACCAAATCCAGTTATACACCACAGCACAGGGGAAGTGCCCTGCAGGTCCTCACCACTCCAGGGACTATCCAAAATGACCAAACGGAAGAATTCCCCTCAAAAGAATCTCCAGGAAATAACAACAGCTAATGAACTGATCAAAAAGGATTTAAATAATATAACAGAAAGTGAATTTAGAATAATAGTCATAAAATTAATCGCTGGGCTTGAAAACAGTATACAGGACAGCAGAGAAAATATTGCCACAGAGATCAAGGGACTAAGGAACAGTCATGAGGAGCTGAAAAACGCTTTAAACGAGATGCAAAATAAAATGGAAACAACCACGTATCGGATTGAAGAGGCAGAGGAGAGAATAGGTGAACTAGAAGATAAAATTATGGAAAACGAGGAAGCTGAGAAAAGAGAGATAAAAAAAATCCAGGAGTATGAGGGGAAAATTAGAGAACTAAGTGATGCACTAAAAAGAAATAATCTACGCATAATTGGTATCCCAGAGGAGGAAGAGAGAGGGAAAGGTGCTGAAGGTATACTTGAAGAAATAATAGCTGAGAACTTCCCTGAACTGGGGAAGGAAAAAGGCATTGAAATCCAAGAGGCACAGAGAACTCCCTTCAGACGTAACTTGAATCGATCTTCTGCACGACATATCATAGTGAAACTGGCAAAATACAAGGATAAAGAGAAAATTCTGAAAGCAGCAAGGGATAAACGTGCCCTAACATATAAAGGGAGACCTGTAAGACTCGTGACTGATTTCTCTTATGAAACTTGGCAGCTCACAAAGGATTGGCAGGAGATCTTCAATGTGTTGAACAGAAAAAATATGCAGCCGAGAATCCTTTATCCAGCAAGTCTGTCATTTAGAATAGAAGGAGAGATAAAGGTCTTCCCAAACAAACAAAAACTGAAGGAATTTCACTAAACCAGCCCTACAAGAGATCCTAAGGGGGATCCTGTGAGACAAAGTACCAGAGACATTGCTACAAGCATGAAACATACAGACATCACAATGACTCTAAACCCGTATCTTTCTATAATAACACTGAATGTAAATGGATTAAATGCGCCAACCAAAAGACATAGGGTATCAGAATGGATAAAAAAACAAGACCCATCTATTTGCTGTCTACAAGAGACTCATTTGAGATCTGAGGACACCTTTAGATTGAGAGTGAGGGGATGGAGAACTATTTATCATGCTACTGGAAGCCAAAAGAAAGCTGGAGTAGCCATACTTATATCAGACAAACTAGACTTTAAATTAAAGGCTGTAACAAGAGATGAAGAAGGGCATTATATAATAATTACAGGGTCTATCCATCAGGAAGAGCTAACAATTATAAATGTCTATGCGCCGAATACCGGAGCCCCCAGATATATAAAACAATTACTCATAAACATAAGCAACCTTACTGATAAGAATGTGGTAATTGCAGGGGACTTTAACACTCCACTTACAGAAATGGATAGATCATCTAGAAACACGGTCAATAAAGAAACAAGGGCCCGGAATGATACATTGGATCAGATGGACTTGACAGATATATTTAGAACTCTGCATCCCAAAGCAACAGAATATACTTTCTTCTCGAGTGCACATGGAACATTCTCCAAGATAGATCATATACTGGGTCACAAAACAGCCCTTCATAAGTATACAAGAATTGAAATTATACCATGCATACTTTCAGACCACAATGCTATGAAGCTTGAAATCAACCACAGGAAAAAGTCTGGAAAACCTCCAAAAGCATGGAGGTGAAAGAACACCCTACTAAAGAATGAATGGGTCAACCAGGCAATTAGAGAAGAAATTAAAAAATATATATGGAAACAAACAAAAATGAAAATACAACAATCCAAACGCGTTGGGATGCAGCGAAGGCAGTCCTGAGAGGAAAATACATTGCAATCCAGGCCTATCTCCAGAAGCAAGAAAAATCCCAAATACAAAATAACAGCACACCTAAAGGAAATAGAAGCAGAACAGCAAAGACAGCCTAAACCCAGCAGAAGGAGAGAAATAATAAAGATCAGAGCAGAAATAAACAATATAGAATCTAAAAAAACTGTAGAGAAGATCAATGAAACCAAGAGTTGGTTTTTTTGAAAAATAAACAAAATCGAAAAACCTCTAGCCAGGCTTCTCAAAAAGAAAAGGGAGATAACCCAAATAGATAAAATCATGAATAAAAATGGAATTATGACAACCAATCCCTCAGAGATACAAGCAATTATCAGGGAATACTATGAAAAATCATATGCCAACAAGCTGGACAACCTGGAAGAAATGGACAAATTCCTAAACACCCACACACTTCCAAAACTCAAACTGGAGGAAATAGAAAGCTTGAAGAGACCCATAACCAGTGAAGAAATTGAATCAGTTATCAAAAATCTCCCAACAAATAAGAGTCCAGGACCAGATGGCTTCCCAGGGCAGTTCTACCAGATGTTTAAAGCAGAGATAATGCCTGTCCTCAAGTTATTCCAAAAAATAGAAAGGGAAGGAAAACTTCCAGACTCATTCTATGAAGCCAGTATTACTTTGATTCCTAAACCAGACAGAGACCCAGCAAAAAAAGAGAACTACAGGCCAATATCCCTGATGAGTATGGATGCAAAAATTCTCAATAAGGTACCAGCAAGTTTAATTCAACAGCATATAAAAAGAATTATTCACCATGATCAAGTGGGATTCATTCCGGGGATGCAGGGCTGGTTCAAAATTCACAAATCAATCAACGTGATACATCACATTAATAAAAGAAAAGATAAGAACCATATGATCCTGTCAATCGATGCAGAAAAGGCCTTTGAAAAAATTCAGCACCCTTTCTTAATAAAAACGCTTGAGAAAGTCGGGATAGAAGGAACATATTTAAACATCATAAAAGGCATTTATGAACAGCCCACAGCAATTATCATCTTCAATGGGAAAAACTGAGAGCTTTTTCCCTGAGATCAGGAACACAACAGGGATGTCCACTCTCACCGCTGTTGTTTAACACAGTGTTGGAATTTCTGGCATCAGCAATCAGACAACAAAAGGAAATCAAAGGCATCAAAATTGGCAAAGATGAGGTTAAGCTTTCAGTTTTTGAAGATGACATGATATTATACATGGAAAATCCGATAGACTCTACCAATAGTCTGCTAGAACTGATACATGAATTCAGCAAAGTTGCAGGATACAAAATCTATGTACAGCAATCAGTTGCATTCTTATACACTAATAATGAAGCAACAGAAAGACAAATCAAGAAACTGATCCCATTCACAATTGCACCAAGAAGCATAAAATACCTAGGGATATATCTAATCAAAGATGTAAAAGATCTGTATGTTGAAAACTATAGAAAGCTTATGAAGGAAACTGAAGAAGATATAAAGAAATGGAAAAACATTCCATGCTCGTGGGTTGGAAGACTAAATATTGTCAAAATGTCAATATTACCCAAAGCTATCTACACATTCAATTCAATCCCAATGAAAATTGCACCAGCATTCTTCTCGAAGCTAGAACAAGCAATCCTAAAATTCATATGGAACCACATAAGGCCCCGAATAGCCAAAGTAATTTTGAAGAAGAAGACCAAAGCAGGAGGCATCACAATCCCAGGTTTTAGCCTCTACTACAAATCTGTAATCATCAAGACAGCATGGTATTGGCACAAAAACAGACACATAGACCAATGGAATAGAATAGAAACCCTAGACCCACAAACGTATCGCCAACTAATCTTTGACAAAGCAGGAAAGAACATCCAATGGAAAAAAGACAGTCTCTTTAACAAATGGTGCTGGGAGAACTGAACAGCAACATGCAGAAGGTTGAAACTAGACCACTTTCTCACACCATTCACAAAAATAAACTCAAAATGGATAAAGGACATGAATGTGAGACAGGAAACCATCAAAACCCTAGAGGAGAAAGCAGGAAAAGACCTCTCTGATCTCAGTCGTAGCAATCTCTTACTTGACACATCCCCAAAGGCAAGGGAATGAAAAGCAAAAATGAATTACTGGGACCTCATGAAGATAAAAAGCTTCTGCACAGCAAAGGAAACAACCAACAAAACTAAAAGGCAACCAACGGAATGGGAAAAGATATTTGCAAATGACACATCGGACAAAGGGCTAATATCCAAAATCTATAAAGAGCTCACCAAACTCCACACCCGAAAAACAAATAACCCAGTAAAGAAATGGGCAGAAAACATGAATAGACATTTCTCTAAAGAAGACATCTGGATGGCCAACAGGCACATGAAAAGATGTTCAATGTCGCTCCTCATCAGGGAAATACAAATCAAAACCACACTCTGATATCACCTCACACCAGTCAGAGTGGCCAAAATGAACAAATCAGGAGAGTATAGATGCTGGAGAGGATGTGGAGAAATGGGAACCCTTTTGCATTGTTGGTGGGAATGCAAATTGGTGCAGCCACTCTGGAAAACAGTGTGGAGGTTCCTCAGAAAATTAAAAATAGACCTACCCTATGACCTAGAAGCAGCACTACTAGGAATTTACCCAAGGGATACAGGAGTACTAATGCGTGGTGGTACTTGTACCCCAAATTTATAGCAGCACTCTCAACAATAGCCAAATTATGGAAAGAGCCTAAATGTCCATCAAGTGATGAATGGAATAAGAAATTGTGTTTTACATACACAATGGAGTACTACATGGCAATGAGAAAGAATGAAATATGGCCCTTTGTAGCAATGTGGATGGAACTGGAGAGTGTGATGCTAAGTGAAATAAGCTATACAGAGAAAGACAGATACCATATGTTTTCACTCTTATGTGGATCCTGAGAAACTTAACAGAAACCCATGGGGGAGTGGAAGGAAAAAAAAAGAGGTTAGAGTGGGAGAGAGCCAAAGCATAAGAGACTCTTAAAAACTGAGAACAAACTGAGGGTTGATGGGGGGTGGGAGGGAGGGGAAGGTGGGTGATGGGTATTGAGGAGGGCACCTTTTGGGATGAGTACTGGGTGTTGTATAGAAAGCAATTTGACAATAAATTTCAAAAACATTTTAAAAAAATAGATGACAGTAAAATATTACTAAGCTCTTGCGTAAAACCTAAAAGTAGATATTTAAGAACAAGTAAAATGAAACTTACTCTTCAAGAAATATAATTCAAGTTGATGAGAATTTTTATTCCCTGTCAATAATTCTCAAGTTATAAAGCCTTAAATATGTATATAAAATATACATAGCTATAAAAAATGTATAATATAAATATACGCTTAATCATATCTAGATGTCAGACAGTGGCAATGAATGCCAACAGAATGCACATAAACCTTCTAGTACCATTGATTAGAGATTCATTAGCCATCAAGATACATAATTGACCATTTTCATTAGTATTAAAATGCCTCCACTTGACATCCTGTCACTCATGAAGATGGAGAAAAAATGCAATTTCATTGGCAATCAACTAATGAGCATTAAAGCCCATTTAAGAAAAAAAACGAAATATTTACAGCTTATGTAAATACAAGACAAACATAGAGAAAACCACTAAGCCATGTACAAAATTCCAAGTATTTAAATAAGCCTCACATCAAAAGTGTATATTGTCTTGTCTTTGTCACTGGTAGGAGGTAATAATCTGGAGGAATAATATAATATAGATTTTATTGGTTGTTACTATAGTCCTAAGGTTATTCTAATAGTCCTAATTAGACTATGTATATGTATAAGCATATAATATATATGTATTATATATATATATATATAAGCATATAATATACATGTATATGTATAAGCATAGTGCCTTATACATATTAAATATTTTAAATCTCATGACTCCCCTATGAGGATCATATTTTATTATTGAGACACAGAAATGTTAAGTACTTTGCACAGTTTAACACAGTATGTGAGGTGCACAACACAACCAGTATGTGAGGTGCCTTATACATATTAAATATTTTAAATCTCATGACTCCCCTATGCGGATCTATTTTATTATTGAGACACAGAAATGTTAAGTACTTTGCACAGTTTAACACAGTATGTGAGGTGCACAACCATATTCCAACCAAGATAGTCTTGTTCCATAGATTGCACCCTTAGGCCTCATGCTACACTGACTTTATGTTCTGTCAGTGCCACTGAGAAGAAGAAGGAAACATTCTTGACGAGGAGATCTGGTACACATAGACAAACAGCCTCAAGCACAGACATTAAAACACATAAACTAAGAATCTCTGAAAAGCAAGTTGAAGTTATAATCCACATAACAGTCAAGGGGAAACTAAAAGTCCACAGCCTCTAAATTCAAAATTTGATTAATAATATGTAACAAAAATAATAATAATAATATGTTAACAGTAGGGCAGGACCAGGCAGAATAAACAAAATGCTTTACACTTTTGTCTTTCTGTTAAGATTTTCAGTTGTTTGAATCAGTTGAGGGAGTAAATAAATGTTCTAATGGAAAGAAATAATAAATGTTCTAATGGAAAGAAAACATGGCACTGGAAAAAAGACTCCAGAAGCACTTAAAATCTTTGAAATCAAGGAATGGATATTCCTTTAAGGGTTTTCTTTTATGTATGTCTTTTAAAAAAAAGAAAAGAAAAGAAAGAAAGAAAAATAAAAGGAAGAAAGAAGGAAATAAGAATTAATAGAAAGAACTAAAGTAAAGAAAAATAAAAATGAAAAAAAGAGAAAGAAAAGAAAAACAGAAAGAAGGGAAGACAGGAAGATATTCATTACATTAGATCTCATCTGTCAATCCCAGTGCACATTTCAGGTATATAGCTACTGCCACCATCTCTCAAAGGGTTAGTGTCTTTTACTTTTTACTTGTGTGTGTTCCTTTTTATATGACGTTCCTTTAATCAAAAGCTTCTCTCTTCAATATCAACACAAACAGTATATGTACTTAATCTCAAGTTTATTCCACTCTTACATGAAAACTCTAATTCCAAGCCACAGTCAGGAATGTAGTTATTCTTTAAATGACCCTATTAAATATCTTCCGTGGTCCAGAAAGTGTGATAAGACTTAAAAATATAAATAAAGCTCAAGTTCCTAAAGTTCCAATGTATTCAAAATATTCATGATTCAGACTATAAAATAATCAAAGATATTAATCAAGGTGCAGTGCAAAAGTGATTTTATACACACACAGAATGCAAAAGGAATCATGTCAGAGATTTCTCTAATTCATCAAGAAAGGCTCAGAGAAAGCTTTCTAAAGTAAAACTATGTTTGACTCGAAAAACAAAATGAATAAAACACAGAAGTGAGAAACTGCACTATATAATTTGCATGTAGCATTAAAGATTGTATATGCAGTTGTATATAAGTAGAAAATTAATCTAAAGAGAAAATGAGACAAAGCTTTGCACACTAAAGCTGTTTGAACTTTACACTGAAAGCTTTGGGAAGGCACTGAAGGCTTTGAGCAGGGAAGTGTCCTGAACAAATTAGGTTTTTTTTTTTTTTTATTTTAGAAAGGTCATTCTAGAATTAGTATGGAAAATACACCACCCAGGAGTCATATGAGAGGTAGGAAAAATAGTTATGATGCTTTTACTGATAAATACACGAGAAGTGGTTAAGAGTCTAAATTATAGCTGTGGGAGAGGGAAGGCAGAAAACAGATTCTTGAGATAACAAGTGATAGAACCTGCAGCATTTACTGATGTGATAGAATGTGTAAATTAAGGAATATGATGACTCCAAGATTCTAACTGAAGAAAATGAATGAATGGCAAGTTAGTCATTGATTGAGATACAGAATATTGGAGAAAAATATTTTCTGAGGAAGTGTCAGAATCTAATTAGGGACATAATGAATTTGAGATATTGATGGAACATCCAACTACTTGAAAACATACTCTTGGCTCTTTGTTTCCAGAGCCAGTAATGATGCCTACCACACAATAGTAGCTTCAAACAATTTATTATATGAATGAGTGTTGAATGAAATAATTTTGAATGAGTATTAAATAGAAATGGGTTATAGCTTGTTAAAGACATCAGAATCCTTAGACAAAGCCAGGAAAATAGATGTGGTTGACCAGGGATTGGTTATCTGGTGAAAGAGGTATCAGATCAAAGATAGAGCTTAAGAATAAAATCATAAAGTTCAGTAGCAAAAAAACTAAATAAAATAGTGGTCCTAGAAAGTAGGAGAAAATCTAGAAGACAGTAGTGTCCCAAGAGCTGAGGGAAAAGTAAGTCAAGAAGGGAGAAATTCAAGAAAACTTATCCTAAGTTTTATAATAGTTATTTAATAATTTTCTTTATTTAGTTTTGAGAGGGGGGTCAGAGAGAGGAGGAGACACAATCCAAAGCAAGCTCCAGGCTCTGAGCTGTCAGCACAAAGCCTGACTCTGGGCTTGAACTCATGAACCTTGAGATCATGACCTGAATTGAAGTCAGACGCTTAACCAACTGAACTACCCAGGTGCCCCTATTTAATAATTTAATATCAGGACAAAAACAAAACAAAATTGCCTTTCTGTTTGCTAATATAGATAAAATTTAGGAATTCAGCACTGGCTGAATTTTCTTTTGGTTTGTATCACACAATTCAACATAATATTCTACAATGTATGCTACTTAAGGAATATGTATACTGGGTCTTAAAAACAATCTCTAAGGGCTGCCTGAGTGGCTCAATTGGTTAAGTGTCCATCTCTTTTTTTTGGCTCAGGTCATGATTTCACAGTGGTGAGATTGAGCCCCACGTCGGGCTCCATGGTGGGCATGGACCCTGCCTAAGATTCTATCCCTCTCCCTCTTCCCCTCCTCCACTGTTCTCTCTCTGTCAAAATAATAATAATAATAATTATAATAATAATAATAATAATAATCTGTAAGATACAGTAAGGCAAAGGCAATACTCAAATCTGATTTGCTGTGCATGTGTGTACAGACATGCACGTGTGCACACGGTTAAAACAAAAAGAGCTCTGCACTTAGAGAAACCTTAATTCAACTTGCATTCCAGCTGTGTGAACTTGGATAACTTTGAGTAGTTTTCCTATTTAATACAATTAACAAAGTATTACATGCTTCCAAGGAAGTTTTAATAACTAAATATAAACAAAACAAACATAAAGCACTCAAAACAATGTTTGAAACTTAGTAGATGCTGAATAAAGGGCAGCGTTTTTAATGTCAGAGTTTAAAATCTTCTCAGTTAAATACATTCACTGAGAATTAAATCTGAATGCAAAGATATTCTTTCACATATTCTGATTATCTGATTGAATATTCTGAGAAAGAGAAGGTGGAAAATGAGAAGCACTAGTTTGTAATATGAATTCTTTAAAGTATAGTACTTCCTGGCATTATTAGCTAGAACTTTACCCAAAACATGAGCAAAGAACACATCATCAGAAAGAACATAAAGTCTCTGAATAACAATGTTCAATATGTTCAGAATGAAAGATTTAGCCATGAATGAGTAGATGAAAGTTCCTTCTCCCCTGATTTTTTCCTTCTTTCATTAACCCCTCTTTCCTCCCACCTTTTTGTTCAATCTACCATCAAATCCCCATCTTCTTACCTTCTGTGGTCAGATTCCAAAAGACCACTCTTTCCCTTTTTCCAAAAGATGATATTATGGCATTCCTCCATATAAATCAGCTGTGTCATCTCCTGTCTTTAGCCTGTATCTTCTGTAAGACAAATCCAAAATTATTTTGTTCATATGTACCTTTCAAGTATTATCCAAGTATTATTTCAAGTAGTCAAGTATTATGTTGAAAAACCCTACCAAAACAGGGTTAGATGAAAATCAACACCATGGACAGAGATTATCATTGAATCACACTAATTAATAGAAATAAAAAAATCTTACAAATATCATAGAAATGATCACTTTAGAGAATCTGTTTTTACTATTACATGAAAATTAATAAATAGTATTATACAGTTAACTTAAATATAATTATGTATGAAAACTATAATGGGTCTCTTTGTTTTTAAGATTTTTAAAAAGTATTTCAACACACAATGTGGGGCTTGAACTCACAACCCTGAGATCAACAGTTGCACATTCTACCCACTGAGCCAGCCAGGTACCCCTATAATGGGTCTCTTAATTATCAATTTTCATTCTCTAAAGATCTGCTCAATTTTTTTCAATCTGGATTGCCTCTTGCTGATATTCATCTGAATATTACTGACTGACTTTTTAACCCTGGTACTTGGATGTGCTATTCTTAAATTGGAGTTCTTATTTCTATTTGTAAAAAATGTTCTCTTCTGTTACTAGGTAGATAAAAAATCATTTTAAATGTAGCCTTTTTCAACTGCCTTCTTAAAACATTTTGTTTTTATACATTCTGCAAAAGCCCTACAACCCATTGCATTATAACCAGGGAATGGCTCTCTTTACAGATTGCTTAACAGCTCTGTTTTCTTACCTAAATACTGTGCCTTCATGACCTATATTCTTTTTCTCTGTATTGTTGTTGGTTTAATGTACTTGGCATTTGGGCAGAAATATGGAAACAGGATACCTATTGCATGGTACTTCAAAGTGCCTCCTTAGATTCCCTGTGATGAATGTGTTCTACTAAGTTATCTTTAACAAAATATTAATACATAAAACACAAGTGACAGATTATTTTAATACAGTCAAGCCCAGAGCAATTTAAAATGGATACAGTGTAGGGCGCCTGGGTGGCGCAGTCGGTTAAGCGTCCGACTTCAGCCAGGTCACGATCTCGCGGTCCGTGAGTTCGAGCCCCGCGTCAGGCTCTGGGCTGACGGCTCGGAGCCTGGAGCTTGTTTCCGATTCTGTGTCTCCCTCTCTCTCTCTGCCCCTCCCCCGTTCATGCTCTGTCTCTCTCTGTCCCAAAAATAAATAAAAAACGTTGAAAAAAAAAAAATTAAAAAAAAAAAATGGATACAGTGTAGAGAATAACTTAAAATTTAAAAATTAAAGAATATATTTTAGGTGTTTTATGGTTTAAAATGTATGATTTTTCTTACTGGTTTAAAAAAAAGATGCTTTGAAAGTGACTTCTAAGTTACTATACAATGCAAAGTGCATCATTTAACTCTGTTAAAATAACAGAAAAATATATATTTGTTGTTAATGAATCACCATCAAGAGATGGAAGTAATATGCAGCAACACCTTGGTGTTACTCTCATAAGTATTCTGACATTCCAGCATGAAATTTTAACACTGAACTTTGATGACTCTTCATTTCTTCCATCTGTTTTCCTGGTTGGTTGATATAGTTTATTTCTTCTGTTTTGTTTACATTTGCTTTCTGGAAGATTTTAATAGCATACTTAGGGTTTTTTCCCCCACAGTTTGTAAGCTATTTAATTGAAATAAAACCCGACTTCATTTATAATGAAACTACTAAAAATGGATGTGTTTGGGTGATGTAAAATCTGACTTAAAACAAAGAAAGCTTGTTGGCAGTCAAGGCAATCTGGCACTCAATGATCCCTGCAAGTTGCACATTTAATTAAAGGGGAAACTCATTAAAGTATCTGGGAATATTAAGATGATGCTATGATTCTAAATAGCTGAGTCCAGCCCTTTGAAGAGTTGGCTGAGATTGTCAGCACCTGCCTTGATTGTGTCTGTCTTATTCACAGACACAAATATTCAGATACATCCTTGTGTGACACATAATAATTAAGAAAATCCTGTGTAAATTGCATACCTTATATTCAATTTAATTCAAGAACAGCATTTTACAGAAATGGAATATATAAAGCAATGTATATTTTTGTTCAGGTAGTACATGTGAGACACAAGTGAATGATACTAATATTAAAAAGTTGTTCTTGGGGCGCCTGGGTGGCTCAGTTGGTTAAGCATCCGACTTCAGCTCAGGTCATGATCTCACAGTCTGTGAGTTTGAGCCCCGCGTCAGGCTCTGTGCTGACAGCTCAGAGCCTGGAGGCTGCTTCAGATTCTGTGTCTCCCTCTCTCTCTGCCCCTTCCCCGCTCATGCTCGGTCTCTCTCTGTCTCAAAAATAAATAAAAACATTTAAAACATTTTTAAAAAAAATAAAAATAAAAAGTTGTTCTTAAATTCTCTGTGGTAGAGCAAGTTAACAAAGAAATTATTGTCAAACTGTTCAATATTTCATATGGAAAAATCTCTGTAGGGTAGCATGGGAAGAGGAAGTATAATTGAATTTAAATGGACAGAAATATGGAAATGAGATACCTATTGCATGGTATTTCAAATCATATATGATTTATATGAATTATATGATTTTAAAGAAAATAAAGTGGCAGCTAGATGGTTCAGTTCATTGAGTGACTTCAGCTCAGGTCATTACCTCATGGTTTTTAGGTTCAAGCCCTGTGTTGTGCTCTGCACTGTCAGTGCAGAGCCTGCTTTGGATCCTCTGGCGCTCTCTCTCTCTCTCTCTCTCTCTCTCTCTCTCTCTCTCTCTGCTCTTCCCTGCTCATGCTCACGTGCGCTCTTCCTCTCTCTCAAAAATAAATAAACATTTAAAAAATAAAATAAAGTAAAATAAAACAACCCAAATATATAAATTAAATTATGTGCTTGCAGTTATTTAGTAAAACATGTTTTGCAATTGTTCTGCAAATTGTTCTGCATGTTTTGCAAATTCTAAGTAATACATAGAATGAAATAACTTAGTCTAATAGCAAAAGAGCACTGAACCAGGAATAAGAAATGCCTACACTAAATCTTAATTTTACTATTTATTCATTATGAGTTAGATAAGTCATTAACTTTTTAAACTTTGCATTTTTCTCTGTAAAACACACACAAAAACAATTTTCAAAAATATTTAACAAAGCTTCTGTTAATTAACATTCAATTTAAAACGGGCATAACATTCCTACGTAAACTTTATTCTGCTATACAATCTAACAGCTCTTTTCTAAAAACTTGTCATTATTATTTTATTCACTGGAATGGGCATACCACAAATGGAAGAATAAAACTTTTATTTTATTTTATTTTTTTTTTTTAATTTTTTTTTCAACGTTTTTTATTTATTTTTGGGACAGAGAGAGACATAGCATGAACGGGGGAGGGGCAGAGAGAGAGGGAGACACAGAATCGGAAACAGGCTCCAGGCTCTGAGCCATCAGCCCAGAGCCTGACGCGGGGCTCGAACTCACGGACCGCGAGATCGTGACCTGGCTGAAGTCGGATGCTTAACCGACTGCGCCACCCAGGCGCCCCAATAAAACTTTTATTTATAGTATCTCCCATTTCTATACACCAGGCACTTAACATGCATTATATTTCTTATATTTATCATTAAAAATAATAAATGTATGAAACATACATCTTTGCTTCCCATTTTATGTATTAAGAAAAAAATAACGAAAACTCAGAAATGTTAAGTTATATGTCCAATCACATACAGCTAAAAAGAGCCAGTTAGCTACAAACTCATTTCTATCTCCTTCAGCATAAATGAAATTTTCTCGAATAGATATTAAATCTCAAATCATTATTTATTTAAAATAATGAGGCAATATATTAGAATGAATGCTACCTTTCCCTTGTAATAGCTACAGTATAGCTGGGTCCCTGTTATTAAGTATGTTAAGTATGTTGCTGATCACTCTGGGAACGATCAATAAGGAAAATGTATCATGTTGCTACCAATTGTCATGGATGCCAATATTTGAGAAATACCAGTTCTTGAGGAAATTCTCTTGGAGGCACTTTGAGATTTTAAAAACTCACTCAAACAAACAAACAAACAAAAATTTATTTACCCTATCCCTAGCTTCATGTACTTTAGAAGTAGATGTAGAGTTACTTTTGAGTTTCAGAGAACGTTCAGATCACATCTGGGTGATCTGGTTGTGTGAACTCGGTGATCGTTATAGAGCTCAACAAGCTCAGGTGCAACTGTCAGATTCAAGACACTTGGAGATTCAGGACACAATTGTGAAATATTAGCTAGTAGTCTTCCCTAGCCACTATGCTCAGTAATCTGAAATATAGCTCTGAAAAGAGTTATACCACAAGGATAAAAAAAAATAATTATCCTCTAGACTCCAACGAATGTACATAGCAAGACGCTGAAAAAGAGGGTATGTGTAAATTCTCTTTATTTACCAGAATAAAGCTATCTCTGATAAAAATTCATTGTGCAGAAAGTATAATGAATACCTGTTAATTTATCCCAAGGAACTCTATCCTCTAAGTTTCTCTTTTCTCTACCTTTACTTTCTATCCTCTACCATTTGACTTGATTTCAATGAGTTTCTATTTTTTTCTTTTTTAAAAAGGATTCATCTATTATACATCACCTTGCTTACATTGTAAGCTTTAATGTCTTATGTACTGAGAATATATTCAGAGTAGTGTAAAGTTAATGGTAATTATTCTAAGTTTAAATAATAAATTATTGTTAAGGGCGGGCTTTAGGCAGGGATTTGATATTGCAAGGTAAATTTGTCCAGATCCCAGTTCCAGTTTGTCGAGGAGAAAGATTTTCCTTACCAGCAAAAAGCAACTCATTGACACCAGCAGAATACCTAAGATTTCAACTAAATTCTGATACTATCTATCCAGAGACAGTGTCAGATCCCACAGGTAAGGGCTCAGTCCTACAAAACTGCCTCCCCTACCCCCACAACTTCAGAGGCCAGTAACAAGCCCAGGTTGTTACCTGTACTTCTGACCCACTAGCTATAAATTAGAGCTTCTCATGGCCCCCTCCTTGAGTTTAGTTAATTTCTAGAGCAGCTCTCAGAACTCAGAGAAAGATGTTACTTATTGGATCGCTAGTTTATATAAAAGGATGTAACTCGGGAACAGCCAGATGGAAAACAGTCACAGGGTAAGCTAAGGTGAAAGGGCATAGAGCTTCCATGTTCTCTTTGGATGCCCCATTGTACCAGCACCTCCACATGTTCATCCATCCATAAACTCTTCAAACCCAATCCCTTTGGGTTGTTAAGAAGTTTTATTACATAGGCATGCTTGATTAAATCATTGGCAATTGGCAACTGATTCGACCTCCAGTCCCTCTTCCTTCCAGAGGTCAAGGGATAAGATGGAAAATTCAAACCCTTAAACCAAGGTTGATTCTCCTGGCAACAGCCTCTATCCTTAAGTGCTAAGGGTCACGTCATTAACATGAGAATATATATATATATATATATATATATTTCCTATTATAAATCACAATATCACAAAGGTTAGGGAATACACCAGAGAATATCATCAATGGGATGATGAAATACCAAAATAAGAATAATTCAAATTTTATATATATTGTTATATATGTTGTTATATATATGTATATATAAAACAATAAATGTATATATTTTATATATATTGTTTTTTTTTGTTTTATATTTCCTTACAACCTATAAATTAACCAGCATTTCTCATGCCTTATGCCCAATGTAATAGAAAGAGTAAAGTTAAAAATAGTTTTGTGGGTTTTTCTGAGGCATAATTGATATCCAATATTATATTAGTTTCAGGTGTAAAACATAATGACTTGATATTTGTATATACTGTGAAATGATCACCACATAAGTCTAGTTAGCATCTGTCAACACACAGAGAACTTTTTTCTTGTGATGAGAACACTTATGATCAATTCTTTCGGCAATTTTCAAATATGCAATATAGTGTTATTAACTACAGTTGCCATGCTGTACTTTACATGACCATGACATTTATTTTATAACTGAAAGTTTGTACCTTTGGATCCTTTCACCCATTTTGCCACTCCCTTTACCCCCACCCGTAGCCTTTGGCAACCACGAAGCTGTTCTCTGTGACTATGAGCTTGTTTTGTTTCATTTTGTTTAATAGTTATATTCCAATAAAAATTTAAATAGTCCTTCATACATCTGTTAAATAATATCTGGGTTTGACCTGTAATGAATATGCTCCCCCACTTTACCTCATTTTCAAGCCTGGGATAATTCTTAATTACAAAGTAAAGAGCATGGAATAAATTCTATAAAACAAAATCCATTAGAACTATGAGAAAGGGTAAACACAATTTTAGTAGGCTACATATTTGACTTGTCCTCAAGAAATTAAGTAGATAATTGGACTAACATAATTTAAAAAGTTCAATAAATACTTGTTTATGTGTATGAATTTACATATCTATAAATTGAAATATATGTAAAATTAAACATTATTAATACATTATCTATGCAAATACATACACATGTATACACACATATATAAGCCCCACACATATATTAATCATGATGTTTAGCCTAGACTGAAAAATAATATCTTTTAAAAATATGTGATTTTCTTTTAAGGAGTTTCCTGGAAGTAAAGAACGGTTAGCTCATGACTATTCTTTTCAATCCTCCTGCTTACTTAAGAATTAGAGGATATTTATTCCATTTTTGGCAATACGTTCTTTGAAGTTTTAGTTTTCCAATATTGTTATAATTTAGCAATATATTGCTATTTGTGATTTTAATTTTTAAATTATATATATAATGATGGTTACAAATCTGAGTCATGAGGAAATGAATTTTTTTTAATGTTTATTTATTTTTGAGAGACAGAGAGACATTGTGAGAGCTGAGAAGGGGCAGAGAGAGGGAGACACAGAATCCGAAGCAGGCTCCAGGCTCTGAGCTTTGAGAACAGAGCCCTATGTGGGGCTCGAACTCATGAACCTTGAGATCATGACCTGAGCTGAAGTCTGATGTTTAACCAACTCAGCCACCCAGGTGCCCCGAGGAAATTATTTTAATGAAAGCAGTTGCTTTTACTGCACTGCTCCTTGTGTATGATCAGGTTTCCCAGGATCATATCATTTTACTAATATTTTTTAAATTCATTTGGGTATAAATTCATAAAATAAAATAATATATATATTTTTATTTATCCACATTAGAATTCTCACTCTGATAGATATGGATTTAGCTCATTTAATCATTCATCACCACAAAGACATCTCTCCGTCTCTATGTTCCTTCCCTCTACTGTTAACATTTATAAGTTTAAATTTCATTATCTGTCATTGTTGTGGTGGTTGTTATTCTATTATCTATAAAGATAATCCTTTAGCTTGGTTACTAGAGGCATTGGGGATAGAGGAGAAGCTGAACATTTTTTCTTACAGTGTCTTGATTTTGTTTATCCATAGGTTATTGGACTTTAGTGAATATGGGATTCCGTTTGTTGTATTTTTCCATAATCCTGCATTTGATTGCTGTGGCTGAGGACTCTATGTAGTGAGTAGGATCTTACTGATCTCTTCAATGGTCATTTTTAATTTGACAAGACAGTTCATTTTTCATTTGTGAGATTTTGCTATTGATTTTTACACTATCCAAAGGTGCTGATAATTTGTCATCACACGCTGGCAGCAACAAAGACAAAAAGATTCAGGAATGACACAAATATAGCATAAATTCTCACATAATTCTAGGGTTATTTTTGTAAGCTGTCTTTTATACTGCTAAAGTTGTGGCTATTATGCCTCTCTTTTGTTACTCTTAATTGTGTTCCATTCTTCACTTCAGGTATAGGTTGATTGGATAAGTTGAAATCCATTAAAAACATGTATATATTTTTAGGGGCACCTGGGTGGCTCAGTCAGTTAAGCATCCAACTTTTGATTTGGGCTCAGTCATGATCTCACAGTTTGTGGGATTGAGCTTTGCCTGGGGCTCCACACAGACAGAACAGAACCTGCTTGGGATTCTCTCTTCCTCTCTCTATGCTCCTCCCCCTGCTCATGCATGCATATACTCTCTCTCTTAAAAAATAAATAAAATAAAAATTTAAAAACGTATATATTTTTAATTATGTAAATATGATTCATTGCAGAGACACAATGTGGCAGATAAATTCTAGGATGGCTCTTCATAATGCCTGATTCCTGATGTCAATTCCCTCTCCTTGTGTGTAGGCAAAACCTGTGACTTGCATCAAACTAGTAGAACATAGCAAAGTTTATGAGATGTCTTCCCATGATTGTGTTTCACTACATAAGTCCATCTTGCTTGTAGAGTCTTTTTAGGACTCACTTTTGCTGGCTTGTTGAAGTGAGCATGGCCAGAAACTGTGGGTGGCCTCTCTGAGCTGAAAAATGTCTCTAGTAAATAAGAATAACCTCCAGCCACTTGCTAGGAAGAATCCAGGAATCTCAGTCCTACAACTGTAAGTTGTATTGCACAGTCTGTATAAAATGAAGTTTTTCATTCGTTCATCTTGATCAGCACTGAACAGAAGCATTCAGTTAGGAAGTTTTACATTTCCTTTGTCACTCTGGAAAATCCCTTCTGTTATTTCCACAGTATTGGAAAAATGGACCCCTAAAAGATATCCACATTACATCCTTAGAATAACTTTATTCTATATATCTAGTACTATTTTAGGAAGTAGGTTGCTCTTGGCCTCACAGAGCTTATATCTTGGTGCCGGCAACAGATGGACAGATATTTGATGAGTATTTAAATAAATATTTATTGGGCAATTAATAAAAATGACAAGAGGAAATCATATGAAAGTGTAGAAAAGTGGTATTTTAGACAGGTGGTAAGAGAGGCCTCTATGAGTATCATACTTGAAGTAAAGATTGAACACAGAAGAGAGGAAATCTTAGTGATATCTGGTATAAGACTATTCCAAAGTCAAAGATAACCAGTGGAATATCCATAGGGTACTAGCTTCCTTTGTATAGTATGGAAAAGAAAGAAGCCAATTTGAGATAAAAGAAGCGGGGGAGAAAGTTGTAATAAAGATAGAGGGCCTGGTGCAGTTTTCTTTTTAGGTGTCTTGGGAAGCCATCACAGTTAGAGTAGGCTTTGAGCAGAGGTGTGACAGAAATTTACTTTTGCTTAAAAGGGATGACTGCTATAGACTGTAATTGGGTTCCCCCAAGTCATATGTTGACGTCTTGAAGCCTAGTACCTCAGAATGTGACTGTATTAAAAGAGCCTTTAAAGAAATAATTAAGGTAAAATTAGGTCATACGGATGGCCCTTAGTACAACATAACTGGTGTCCTTATAAGAAGAGGAAATTTGGACATACTGAGACACACCTAGGATGCATGCACACACAGAAAAAACTGTGTGAGGAGAGAGTGAGAAGGTAGCCATCTTCTCAAGGAGAATAACAAAGGAGAGAAGTCTCAAGTGAAATCAGTGCTGCTAACACCTTGACCTGGGGCCTCTAGCTTCCAGAACTGTGAGATTTCTGAGATAACAGATGTCTCTTGTGTAAGCCACCTAGCGTATGGTATTTTGTTATGGAAGCCCTAGCGAACTAATACAATGACTCTGGTTAATATGTGGAAAACATATACTAGCAATGTAGGTCCAGACGTAGTACCAGAGTGAGTTATTGGCAACATGGGCTACAGAGGTAGCAGAAAATGGTGAGAGGTATTTAGATTCTCTCTCTCTCTCTCTCTCTCTCTCTCTCTATATATATATATATATATATATATAGAGAGAGAGAGAGAGAGAGAGAGAGAGAGAGAGAAATTAGAGCCATTAGGATTCCTCAATAAAGTGGATGTGGGATGTGATATATATTAAGGCCTCAAGGAAAGGATAATACAATGGTTTTGCTCATGGCCATGTTTCATTCTGATTCCATGTTGAAAGTAAGATTATTTTTCTAGTCTAAAATGTGTTTTAACAAATAGTAGCCTTGTTCATTTGTTTGCTTTTAATAAATATCTTTCACTAATGGTAATTTGCATTACACATTATACATTAAAAATAGGAGCCAAATAACTTAATATTAGATTTAGTTAATCCCGCCTGTCCACAGTGAAGTTATTAGACAGCCTAGCTGGAAATATATTCACTGAGTGACAGTATGGCAAGTCTCTTTTCAGTTTTGAAAAGTTTGGATGAATTCCAGAGATCAATGTAGAAATTAATTGCTTACAGTTTCTGGCACGAGTCTTCTCATCAGCACTGATTTTTTGAACAGCCATCATAACAGGGCATTGCTTGCCAAGGTAAGGAGCCTGACAGTTTCGCAATTAGAGAGGACTGGGGGTTGATCTGTTGGTCTTAGGAAGAGATATGCACAGTGTACAAATTACATGCAAAGGCAAATTAATCAGAGTGTTTTAAAAAGAATTCTTTAGCATTCTATCATTTAACTTCTCTGTCATTCATTTCATCTCTCCCATAAGGGACAGAGTTGAAAATAATTAGACATAGATATTTCTGAGCTTAGCTATTTTTTGTATGTGTTTTCACAATATTGTACTTATGATTTAATCATTCTAGAAATTATGGAAAATTGATTTTTATGAAAATAAAGCATCTGGTGACATAAATAATGTTTGCAGAGTTGAGTAATTTATAACACCTAAGGCATTGCATGTGGTGAACTTTAACTCAGAGTGATAATGGAAAGCATCACCCTATCCTCTGAAGGTTTTAGAAAAGTACTCTGTGCTATGAAGGAACACAGATAGATGGCTTGTGTATTATAAATTAGATTTAAATTATTTATGAAATGCTAGCTTTACCACCTCATTATTCCATGTGAACTTTCAATTTATGTACCACTAATCCTGATTATATAACTAAATAACTTTTGTGATATATAAATATTATTTCCCAAACAGATGCATTTATTTAATTCTCACACACATTCTCTTACACACATGCACACTCCAATTTTCAGTCTTTACTTTGATATGTTGATCTTTACTTTTCTGTAACTCAGGTTAATTTTTATTTTGAATTACCTATCAACGTAGAAGAAAGTTAATTTTAGTTAATCTGCTACTTATCTCCTTTTTCCAGGGGCGAGTGAAAATTCTGGGAGGACATCATACTACCAAATAGTAGGAAGCATATACAGTCCTCATATCTATATAACAATATACATATCAACCAATTCATTGAGATGCATCATTCATCTATTTGTCTCTAATTTGTCAGTGTTGTGACCATATTCTTTAGTATTTCCTATAAAGGCGCTTGGGTCCAGCAGCTCTCTGCTTATTTCATGTTCTAGTTAAGAGACAGTTTGCTACTTTTACATCTCACTGATATAAGAAAATGTTAGAAGCCCTTTACAGCTTAAATTGACTAGGTTCATGATCGCCATTTTTCTTTTTTAAGTCTTGCTGAATGCTTATAGAAAGATGGGCACAGAGCTTTGTCTTTTCTTCAAATCATAGGATATAGGCCTTTCTTTAGAACCGACTGATCTATTAGTTGCCCCTTCTTTTGCCTTTACTCAGGAGAATATTTTGTAGCCTTCAAAGGAAGTCTACATACTTACAGATCCCTTATTATAATTTCTGAAAATCTATCAAATATTCTGCCTATGAATACAGTCTTTCAAAATTGCTTGAGTTCTTTGAAACCAAAACATTTTAAAAAATGTTATTTTAAAATTGTTTTTGGTCACATTCCTCCCCTGGGAAAATGAGCACCAAAAGTCATAAGTGCCTGAATGAGAATTGGGGAGAAAGGTATGGAAAGTAAAATGAAAAGAAAAAAAAAGAAAAAAGAGTGTAAGTTACTATCAATGAAAAAATTAAAAACATGTTTGCGATGCAGAATAAGGCTCAATTTGTAAAACTTTCTCTTTTTGTTAAAATGTTTTTATTTATTTTGAGAGAGAGAGAGAGCATGAGCAGGGTAGGATCAGAGAGAGAGGAGAGAGAGAATCCCAAGCAGGCTTCACACCATCAACACAGAACTCCATGTAGGACTTCAACCCACAAACCGTGAAATAATGGCCTGAGTCAAAATCAAGAGTTGGACACTTAACCGATTGAGCCACTCAGGTGCCCTTCATTTTGTAAAACTTTCAATAGTGTTTTCAGTTTATAATATTTTCAATATATACAGAACATATAATATATAAAGGGGATTCTGGTTTTCTTGATTTTGGATGTGGATCCTTAAGCTGAAAAAAAAATGGTGTCAAGTAGTTCTGCAACCTGAAGCCAGGGAAAGAATCATGTCTACAGAATAAGCTAAATGGATATTGAAAGGTACTCTCAGAAATAGTGTATCACCACCTCCATGCTTTATAAGAAAAGTAAAGCTATGCCTGAAGCAATTAAACAAGACTGTAAATATATATAAATATATATACATATAAGTATATATATATACACACACACATATATATATATACTATATATAGTCTCATATATATATACATGTATACCTATTCTTATACATATATATACATATATGTGTATATATATGTTCATATGTAGAGATATAGATAAAGATATATATGAACTCTTTGTATAGCCAAGGAAGGTTTTAATTGTAAAGAGAGCTGTAAGTGTGCTTTGTATATTCTCTCTCTTCTTGAACCAAACTCCAGAGTATGAGGGGAAATGCTTCTGTCCACATCCAGCCAATTGAAAGGCTTCAAAATAATCATTGGGAGATCTTGCCATGAGTCCCCTGAAGTCCAAGGGACATCTGACTCCATTGGTCAACTCTAAGCTGAGCAATGGGTACTAGAGTTGCTACTATTTAGCAGCAGAGCATGGAAAGCTGGCATTCCCAGAAACACACTGGGTAAGGATGCCTGTAATTCTCTTGTGAACCCTGCATAAGGAGTCAGACAGGGCCATCTCTAATATATATACCGAAGGGGCTAGGAAACACAGATAGCAGTATAAACATCCAGGCTGTATAAACAATGCCCAGAGAAGACATTACCCACTTGATAAAGTGAAATAGTGAGAGATGCCCGGCAATGGAATTCTCTTCAAGAACTCACATAAGTATCATCTAGGGGAAACAGCCAGAAATTTTTAACCTATAATATACTAATTGCTACATTTTCTAATCACATGTATAATTCCCAGTCATATGAAATCTTTCCCCATGTCTTCATTGTCCTCCCATAACAGCCCTGATCATGCTGAAGGGGATAAAACAGCAAATAAGAAGAAGGAAAGATGTACAGCAAAAAGTGAGAGAACAACCACAAGTTTATGGGGTTTTATCCAAAGGGAGCTATTAAAAGGAAAACTGATGAAATGAAAATGCTTACCTTATATTATGGAGCCTAATTTATTTAAAATACTTTAAATATATTTAAATACTTTATATATACAAATATATAAATACTGTAATATTTCATGGACCCTTATTGAGTCTATTTTTTTCAAAACACTTCAAAAATATATAGTGCATGATACTATTTGCTTCTACTCATAAACACACGTTTCCTGATTAATACAAATTTATATTATAGACTTTAATTAAAAAAATTAAAATTACCTGGGTATCAGTCTCCTCTTTTCTCTAGAGTATTTGGGAAAAAGTAGAATTAATAATTTCCTAGGGTAGTTCCAGGATGTAACTGCTTTTTTTGTGCCTTACTTATCACTACTGCATTCAGGCTACTGCTTATCATGGTTGGAAAGATCAGAAATGATCACCCTTCCTAGTGCTGGCTTCACCACTATAACTTAAGCAGAAGATTGAATACTGGTTGGTCACAGCTTTGCACTATTTTTGCTCCCAGTATCATCATTCAAGGCTCTCCTAGGTATACCAGATTTAACTGAATATTTAAGGCAATTGATCAGTTTTATTATGCAATAGAAAAACTACCTAGGATAAATATAACATATTTCTAATATTAATGAAAAGTTAGTTGAGAACCTCTCTCAAAGAAATTTCATAATTTCTAGCTTGCCTAGTCTCAGTCACCTTTTGGTTTGCGTCATTCTCTATTCTCCGTGTATTCCTACTCCAAAAAAATTGTTCATGTATAGAGAAATTTATCTTTGTCCTTTTATCCCCTCTCACCCTTTGCTAAACTGCATCTTCAGGTCTTTATTCCCAGGCAGCTTATATTCATTTTCATGAATTAAAAAAAAGCCCTAGGTGTGTGTGTGTGTGTGTATATATATATATATATATATATATATATATATATATATGCATATATATGCATGTATATGTTTACAACTTAAATCCAGATGCAAGTATAAAGTAGACAATCATTTTTAATTTCTTTTATATCAAAGCATTTGTCTTTTTTATATCTTAAAAAATCTCTCCTTTTATCTTTATAAGGAGCAGTTATATATAGCAGAAATTATAATCAATGTAGATAAATATTTTTAAACAATCTCTAGCAATCCTAACAGTATAAGATGTCCATTATAGTACTAGTCAGAATGCCCACATGAAACAGATGGTGATCTCAAATGGTATAAATGAAAGAGAGTTTAATGGAACACTATCTACAGAGGTGAAGACAAGGTTAAGGAAAACTTAACAAGTGATAGTGAATAGGTACAGGGCTAGCATTAGCAGTCAGCCATTCATACCCTTATGCTGGTAGGGAATATGGAGTTAGTGGTTATCACATCTGATTGCTACAGCTGTTAAAAAACAAAACAAAACAAGACAAGACAAAAGAGAACAACAGTGGTGAGCAATCACTGCCAAAGTGCAGCCAAAGAGAAATTAAAGTGAGCCAGGATAATAAATACCCTGACCTTTCTCCAATTGTCCTTGAACCCTTCTAGGGCTGCCCATTGGGCAATTCTCCCAGATGATGAAGATTAAGAGGCTTTGTCAGTTGCTAGCCAGTTGGTCAATGTTTGTAGCAGGACAGAGTACGTGGAAGAATGGACCTGGAGGCATAAATGGAGAATAATTTGTACAATCTACCTCTTTTTCCCATTAACATCAACTCAGATGCTTTGTCTGGATGTAAGACTCAGATAAATTAGCAGAGCAAAGGAAATGATGAGAGCAAATAAAAAATGGTTGTTTTTATGTAGCTAATCATTATTCCTATACCGTTTATTCCATGTTACCCCTACCCTCTATAGTCCTATACACTGGTTGGGAACTTTTTATGTAGAGGGTTAACTTGACACAAATCTTCATCCCATGGGACACAACTTCTATGTGCTCCTGTCCTTACCAGGTTGACCACTATTATTGAGCACAGGGGAAATGGAAGGAACTTAATAGGAACTTACTTTATAACATAGTGATATGGTTGTTCTTGACACTACCGGGGAGAAGCAACTTAATTTTCCTTTAGTAATCAGTATCAAATCACCTTGGCCAGCACGTTAACCCCTTTCTGTTAGTTTAATAGCAGAAACATTAAATAAGAAGTGGACATTCTTAATTTTCAATTTAAAAGATACATAACTATATTTCCTAGTGAAAGCATTCCTTCTAGGGTATTAGAAGACCTAAACATAATTATCCCAAGATCACAGAAATAGAATGCAAAAAACTTTTTAAGTGTGCTACCAGAGTAGTAAGTGGGGGGGAGAGGGGGGTAGTGATTCTTGGTCACTCCCAACCATAAATCCCAGGACTTTGCTTTCTTTCTGTGGAGTAGATCAAACTGAATATTGAGTCATGGATTTAAAGCCAGAGTGACTATATTTCCTAGTTTAGCCCAGGCAGTGCCAGTTCAGAACTTTTGTCTTATCATATTGTGTAGTTCTCCTTTCCTTCTGAAAAATGTCTCAGTTTACACAGTAAGTTATATGATCATGTTATTAAAGGCACATAATGCATGTTACAGAGCAGCTCCCTATACTTGTAGGGAATTCTTTTTGTCTACTTGACATCATATTTAATTCTGCAATAAGCCATTTAAAAATTTTACCAACTCAGTTGCTCCTGGGTGATAGAGTACATTAAGACAAATGAATTCTTGTCTTTTCCCATGGCCTCACTTTTGGGTGTTTATATTAAATTCCCTGGTTGAGGGCTATGTTTTTGAGATACCTAGGCGATGACTAAAGCATTGCTACTAAAAGTGCAGCTTGTACCTCAGTGCTGATTGCCAAACTACCAGTTACCAGTCCAGGACTAGATTTAATTCAGAAACTGAGAAAAAAAGATTAGAATATCTTATAGAATTTTGATGTGGCTGCTAAAAGCTAGCTAGCACATTAACAATGGCTCCATCTCTGAAAATATTATATATCCATTAGAGTTCTACAAACTTATGCCATGAATTGAAGGTCAAACCAGCTGGGTATTTATTGTATGCAGTAGGCCCCATTGTAACACTTGATATTTTAAGATTAGTTTGTCAACTGTAACCTAAAATTATATAAAAATCTGAAAATATGCAAGCATTTATAAACTTTTAACATTTATAAATTTAGCATTTACAATAATTTTAATTTTTATTCAAACACTGTTTTTATGTATTATAACTTTATTAGCTAATTTGGGGAAGTAAAACCTCTATTATTTATTTTCAAACTGAATTTAAAGATGTGAAAATAAGATTCACTGGACAATTTTGTCAAGATAAGGCACATATATTCTAACAATAGTAGTAAAGCAAATTAAAACAATAGACTGGTTCTAAAATAAATGAAGAATGAAAAGTTCATACTAGTTTTATTTGTTTGGTTTATTTTTATAGCTGCAATTTTTGGTGAGATATTTAACATTAAGTGTGTCCTTTGAGGAGATGTACTGGCTAACGAAGCCATCAAAACTTGACCTATCCATGGCTAACATTTTGGTGTCACCTGTAGACTATAGGAATACGCCACTCTGGGCACATTTTTGGTTGGCATAATTGTTTATTTATAAGAGAAATCAGAATTTTTTAATGGAGAGATTTGCAAAATTAGATGAATTGGGAAGATATATCTAGTAGAGACTTAAATTCTAGGTCAAATAGGTCTTTAAGAATGTCTTTGGTAACTGCACTGCATACCTCAAAATATGAAGGTAAGTTATTACCTAATTTAATATTTCTTTTTTTTTTCAACGTTTTTTTATTTTATTTTTTTTTTTATTTTTGGGACAGACAGAGACAGAGCATGAACGGGGGAGGGGCAGAGAGAGAGGGAGACACAGAATCGGAAACAGGCTCCAGGCTCCGAGCCATCAGCCCAGAGCCTGACGCGGGGCTCGAACTCACGGACCGCGAGATCGTGACCTGGCTGAAGTCGGACGCTTAACCGACTGCGCCACCCAGGCGCCCCTACTTATTACCTAATTTAAAGAAAGATATGATCTAAGAATATCATTGTAAAGATAATGGGTGCCTCAACAGTTTATACAGTTCAGCAAAATAATAGAATACAAAAATAAAAAAGAACCAAAAGAAAATATCATTAAGAAAGGACAAAACCAAACATAATAGTCATGAATCTAAGTTTTATTTTAAAGAAAGGAGACATTAAAAAAAATCTAGCTACAGGACAAGAAACAAACCCCAAGTTTTGTTTGATACTAGTAATGATTAAAGAAATATTTAAACATGAATGGCATAAAAATGATTAAAATTAAAAAGTGGCCATTAAATAAAGACACAAATTAAAAAAAATAAAAGTATATAAATAGCATGAAAAATAAAATTCTTGGTGAAAAAATAAATATTTATTTAAACAAATGTCTAGTGGAAAGGTTTTTACAAAAGTGAAGTTAATGGTTATTATAATTAAAAAAAAAAGTGTACTGAGCAAGCATGCTGGAAGTCCTTGGGATGTCATGCATTAGAGTCGATGATTTTGATATCAAAGCAGGACAAAGTTTTCCCCATAGAAGATAAGTCTTTAATGAATTAGTTTAAACACATTTGGTCTTCAAAAAATTTAAAAATACAAATAATAATATATTTATTATTTGATGAATATCTTTGTTTTTTATTTTTATCTTTTATTAATTGTCATATATCAGGCTTACGTAAAACTTTAGAGTTTAGAGAACCTTAAAGATTAAGGAAAAAACACACACACATTGTAGTGATTAGTAAAATGTGGCCCAAAAGATTAAGAAGGCTGTTCAAAGAGGGCTGTTTTAGGACTAAATGCAGATATCATGACTTCCTGCCAAACTCACCTCGTATTCTTATTTTTATTCTCTCTATATGCATGTAAAACATAACTTCTCAAAATGCATGAATGACAGCACATAACATTTATTTTAAATTCTTATAATTATGATAAGAAGTAAGAATTCCATATTAAATATATGACTATTGTTGATTGTGCTAGATTTTCTCAATAACCACAGGATTTGGTCTCTGACAAATTTCTACACGTATGTATTTTAGCTGGGACTATATGTCAGTTTTCTGACAGAGCTTCCATATGATTAAGATTTCCTTTTTAGAGGAACTGTAAGAGCTCCTCACAGAATACAGTTAATAATCTGTTTAAACTAGCTACATGTTTTCCAATTACTGGTCAAGAAATTTTAAATTATAATTGCTAAAGAGATAATTATTTTTAATAGAAATTACGGATTGACTTATAACTGATGTCAGGCAAATGGTGATTACTCATTTAATTTCAAAACACTGCTCTGCAAATTTTTGAGGAAAAAGGAGAGTCTCAAATGATATTTGGATTGCATAAAGTCAATTGAATCAATTTGACATAAAAGAAGTGATTATGTCAAAACGAAAATAACCTTTAAAATAGGACAATAGGGAGCAATCCATTTCCTTTATTCTTTCATTTTTCTTCTTTTATTTAACCTTATGCCAGTTTATCTCTGTATTCTAGATAGTAATACCTTCAGTGAAAAAGTAGACTTAACTCTTATTTTGCTGGTGTTTTTCTTGCTCTGCTGTTTTTTTTTTCCCCCAAGTTAACCCAATAAGGTATTATTAAATGTTATTACCTTTTATTCTCCAAAAAAACACTTTGAAAAGTTTAAATATTTCATTAGACCCTAAAGCAATAATAATGTGGTTTACTATCACAGAAAGATTTTATTTATATCAAACTTTAAAAAAAAAACAAACAAACAAACACAAGCCTTTTGTGTTTTTATACTTTAGAGACAAAAATTACAAAGCCAAACAGGTGTTTGAACAGATACTATTAAATCAAGTCATCATCTACAATTTTACCTATACACTTCAGTTATTTTTTTTTTTTTTTTTTTTTTTTTTTTTTGCCCAATAGGATACTGTGACTACTATGTGAGTTCCCAAGTATTTGAAAACCAAGTTTGGACAAGATATGTTACAGCACTGATTAGGATTTAAGCAGCTTTTCCTTCTTACAACATAAATAGGAAAAGGAAGTTATTTTTCATGAAATAAACATAGCTCATTTATTTTATTATAAAACCAGATCCAAAACTGAAACACGGTTCTGGGAATTTTGGGTTTCATCTCTTTCAATCAGAGGAAGACCCTTTCTTGCTAAGGCTGTAATATGTTTATATTAAACACTAAAAGAGATTCATTGATTTCCCAGCTCTCTGACTCATGCATTCTGAGATTTGAAAGTTCACAACAAAGGTAGCCAAAAGTAAGCCTATAAAATATAAAATGCGTTCCAAAACCATGTTCAGCTTATGGTTAAAGTCACATTTTAGTGAAATTTTTCTAAATGAAAGAATCTAGTTATAAAGCACTATGATTAATGGCAGATGTGAATAAGCATACCTGTTAAAAATGTATAACTGTAGCATTACTTTTGGCCAGGATTTGTTTTGGAATCATCATTGTGGAACATTTGTATCAAAATTTAGAAATGGACCATTTAAAAACTTAAATATGTAAGGAATTAGGTCTGAGTACTTTAAGACATCAAAGAATGGCAGTAGTAGACCATATGACATAAGTGTTTCAAAAAATGGAAATTTTAACTGATGCTGTTTTTTTAAATTTAAACAAATCAGAGGATTAGTTTTAGAGATTATTATTTAGAAGGATAATAATAGAGTGGCAATTTATCACTTTCTTTTCATATTAAAATTTTGAGTAACACTGACAAAGTGCCAAATTAAAAAAAAAGAAAGAAATGCTTTCATAGTAATGAAACTGCTTAATACTTTGCCCCTATTGCTAATATCATGACATAAGCATATTTATTTATATCTCTATTCATCTATATTTCTCATATTTAATGTTATTCTTTTAGTAATAGGATTTTTTCTGGAAAATTATTTTTAAAAAATAAAACAACAAAATTTGTTTAATTTGTACTATAATAAGGAAATATTTATTTTATTTTATTTTGTACAAGGAAATATTTTAATAAAAATTGTACACAGTATAATTATTAACTGGTTACTTCATTCTTTTTGAAATTAAAAATAAGCCCAATTACTTATGACTGTTTCTCCTATAAAAAATAAAGAAATCCTGCAAGACCCTTAACATTGTGAAAGCTAAATCTAGCGCATAGATGATCATGTTTATAGATCTAGGGAGAATTTGTCCTGGAAAGGAAATCCCTTAATTTTCTGGCCCCGCTTTCCTCATACATGAAGCAAGGAATTAGAATAGATCACTAAGAGAGCACCTCCCCACATACATTCTATGGGTGATACCCAGCACCAAATGAAGTACTCCTGGTCTGAGAGGAATTCAATAAGGTCGCAAACCAGCTCAGGCTTAGCCTGGGATCCTGAAATGGTAAAGTCATGTAATTGCATTCATTCCTCTCAGGAACTTTAACATAGACCTGGTACAGTCAAGTTTCCCAATTCTTAGTGTAATTATTGTAAATGGTAGTAAGGAATCTCCAGGAGAAAGATGTGCCTGTGTCCCAGAGCTGTGCATGCTCTGGGAACTTGATCCCAAAATTCTCTGACTAGGCAGTCTGTAGCTTCCTTCCAAAACTGCAACGACCTCTTTGCTGAGTCGATGATGCAAGGAGGTCAGGTGTGCATCCCTAAACCTGTCTCTGAATAACCCTCAGTCTTTTAGGCTTGAGTAGATCCATTATCAATTGAGAGCATCTAAATCTACTTAGATGCTCTAAATATATGCTGTTGAGAAAGGGGGTGGGACATGGGAGTAAATAAGAGTTTAGATTTGAAAATGTTCATTAAGAGTTCCCTAGGAGGAATCTGAGTGTATCTATAAAAGAGGTACCTAAATGCATGTGTTGAATTTAATAGAGAAGTCTAAGCAAGAGACATAAATTTTAGTAGTCATGATATGAAGATGCCGTTTAAAGCTAAAGGAGTGCTAGAAATCACAGGGAAAGAACTCTGAATAAGAAGAGAAAGAGGAGCTGTCTGGTGTTAGCCCAATCACACTCTGTTCTAAGTTTCATCATTTCCAAGTTTAGATGATGAAAGTATCAACATAATAGAGTTGTGGTGAAGTTCAAATAAAATAATCCACATAAAGTAATTTAGCAAGCTACCTTGATCAAAATAAGTGCTTGATAAGCATGTCTTATTGTTATTACTTTATTGTTTTCTTTTATTTTTGTCAAATAATTTAAAAAGTGTTAAATTATTACGTTTTGTTTTACTATTGTTTTAAATTTTGTTTTACTTTGGACTGAAACATGAATCTCTTCAATATATAATGTATGGTGAAAAAGAACAAGCCTGTGAAAGAATCTGATAAACAGTAGGTAGAAAAGTAAGAGAAAAAAATAGAGGTTGTCTTGCCATAGAATGTGAGTGAATCTGCATAAGAGAAAGCAATTATCAAGTAAGTTAATTGCTGATGAAAGATATTATAGGGTAAAGACTGTATTTTGGAATGTATATCAACTAGTGAATTTATGATGCAATTTTAGTAGTTTGGTAGAAAAGGAGAGCACATTGCAGTACATTTAAGAATTTATGGGAGATAAAAAATCAAGCCATAATATTTGCATCATTCCTTGAAGTGAAGGTGAGCAGAGACCAGTAGTTTTAAGGAGTAGTAGGGCCAAGTGGCATAGTTCATTTGTTTGCTTGTGTGTATGTTTGTGTATTGTATTTGTGCTTGTGTGTTTTAATGGGAGCACCTAAACCATATTTGTATGACTAAAGGAATAAGTGACTAATTGAGTTGATGGGGAGAGATTAAATAATAAAATAGAAATAAGATATCATATGATGGACTACTGAGGAGAATCTGGGTTTTGATAGGGAGGATTCTTTATTGTTACAAAGAGCAGAGAAAACAGTTGCACAGGTCTACATGTCTGTACATTCATTGAAAAGAAAAAGAAGGCTAGAATCTATTTTCTATTTTTTTAAAAATAAAACAGATTAGCTAGTCAATAACTCTGGAATAGAGACTTGGACATATGGAGAAGTGAGAAGTTTGAGAATAGAGATTTAATTATGAAACAAACCATCAATATGAAGATCCATGATGTGTGCTGGGGGGAGATGAGTTTTGTGATCTTTAAGATATAATTACCTCAGTCAGCTTGAATACTTGACTTTCTCCAATTACACTTATACTAATAGTGTTGGCATTGGAATATTATACGTAGGTATATAATTGTATACATTTACAGTGAAGAATGAGATCTTGCCAGGCTTGTGGGGCAAGAAAAGAAAGAGAAGAAAGCATGCAGGTGAATTTATGACACATACAAAAAGATAAAAATAATGTTGGATGAGGAAAAGTAAAGAAATTAAATAGCATGAGAGATTATCAACATCAGTGGATTGAAAGTTGTAATGAAGTTAGAAATTTTACTGTATGAAAAGGAGTGTTTGGTTAAGGATGTGATTCTTGTGTTAGTGCTTTGACACTTGAGAAATTTTCTGCTGATCCTATTTACAGTGTATGACCACATAAATGAATATTTTAGCAAGATAGGAAGAAAAATTCATTGGAGATTAAGAAGTCATGAACTGAATATAATTCAGAGTATATCAGAATTTTTAATTGTTTAGTCAAGTCTACTGAAATCTCATAGAGTTATGGCAGTATCTGTAATAATGATAAAATAAGGCAGTCAGGGACTAAAGCCCTCCATGATTTCAGTATAGTAATCAACTGGTACACGAAACCTAAGGATTAGGTGGTTGGAAGAGATCATTCTTTTATTTACTCAAAGAACTAATGTTATACTACTGCCACATTAGAATGATTAAATTTATAAACTTAAAATAAGCTTCTCTTTAGGTGAAAGGGAGTGAGAGATACAGCTGTTATGGAATGAATAAGTCATAAGAATAAAAGCTACAGGACAGGGGATATAGTCAGTGGTATTTTAATAGCATTGGATGGTGACAGATGGTAGCTACACTTGTGGGGAGCATGGCATAAGGTATAGAGCTCTTGAATCACTGTTTACATCTGAAACTAATGTAGCATTGTGTGTCCACTATACTCAAATAAAAAATAAATAAAAATAAGTAAAATAAGTTTCTATTATATGTACTGACTTCTCTAATATCATTGAATAAAATGGTAAGCGCCTCTTTTTAAAAATCCTAGTAAGATCAGAAAATTATTTGATTAGTGTTTAAAATTTTACCCTGTTTTACTTAAATTGATGAAGAGGTCCTATCTAGTACATCTAAACCAGAATGCCAACAGTGGACTTAATTGAATTCTTTCTCAGTTTGTTTAGTATTTAAAACTGTCTGACACAAAACTAATCATCTGGAGGGAAAAAGATAAAACAAAATATTTTTCAAAAGAGGATATGAATATTTTATATAATAAGATACATTATTTAAAGCATTCTACAGAGAGCACTTAGGGCATTTTGGAAATAAAATGGTGAACGTCAACCTTGTTATCTACTGCTCTTATCTAATGGGAGATACAAGAAGATATTTTTAAAAGTCAGTGAATACAAATGCTTTAAAACGATTTTAATCAGTACAGGACTATGATGAGAAAATGAATAAGGATGATGTAATGACTAGTAAAATAGCTATCCACCTATACATTTATTAACTCCATAGATTTAGAATTTAAAAAATAAAGAAAAACTTGTATCACATTATAAGATATTAAAAGTATATAAATTTAGCTTATCACTTATGTATGTTATTTAAGGAAAACAATTGTCTTAGGAGTATAAACCATAAGAATGGAAAATATGTGAAAATAAACAATATTTAAGGCATATATGACAAAAGCATGAAATAAATAGTTAAATTATATATAAGAAGAATAAAGCACTCCTTCCTCCAGCTATTGAGAGTGTTGGTGACTGAAAGCTTGCAGCTGAACTACCCTTCTGAGACTGCCCTTGGTCAGAGATGATCTCTCAAAGTATGCCTTCTTTCCAGAGTAGTGTACATTATATTACCAGTCAACACTGGTATAAGGAGCTTAGTCCCATTATCCCAATTTGGGACAACTCTTCAGAGTCATTCAAACTCTCGCGATCCCCTAGGATCATCTGAATCTTCCATTGTAATGCATTGCAAACAAACTTCCCCATCTACTAATACTGTCTTCTTCATTTATAGGTATTGAAGCCAAAGGCATACCATAATAAGCCTCTTGCACACAATATGTTTTCTGTATATCTGACCTGTGATAGTTGCCATAAAGTGGTCTGAAAAAGAACAGATTTTAAAATTGGATTGTGCAGTTTTTTCAGCCACTAGTCATGTAGAATCCCATCATTGGTGGCTAAACTGAGCTCAGAAAGATCTTAGCATGTAATAGTAATGCACTCATTAAACTTAATTACTGATGACATGGGATGAGATAATTCTAAAAGGGAATACAATGTATCAGGAATTTGAGAAATATGGGAAAATAGTAATTCTAATGACAATAATATCAGATGGCTGCTGCTGGGGGCAGCTGATATTATTGGAGACATAGGAAGAAAGTCTGAGTATAGTCACCAAGTGAAATCTGTGAATGAAAGCCAGAGAACCTCTGTGACAACATATAAAGAGATTCTCACGTTTTGTAGAATAAGCTGAGGACAGAGAAACAAATGTCATGCTTAGGACTTAGTTATATTATAGAAGGAGAACTTTAGAGAAGTTTGAAATTTCAGCTATAGCAGGTCCACGATGCCAGGGTAAGGGAACACTGAAATGTGTGATGATGACATCTGCTTTGAGTCAATCCAGATTCCCCTGCAAAAATAGCACCTTCACATCGTTAAAGAGTAGTGTTTCTCACCTTTTTGATCACTCATGTTGATGCAGAGACCTGCACTTTGCAAGGCAACATATATCCCTCCCACCCCAGGACCTGTCCCCAGTTCCCTTCCTGTTTATAAACCAATAAATAGGATTAAAGCATCAAATAACTGCAATAGGGAAATCAGAGTCTGCTCCTAAACCTCAAGGACCTACAGAACCTACCAACAGGAGCTGGAAGACTATGTGAAATTAGATTCAAGAAGATTAAATTATAGAAATAAAAAAGAGTTTATTGATATGGGAATGTTTCCCTGTTGCATAGGATTTAACACCTTGACAACTGCTAACATACTCCTAGGCTGGCTCTTAGAGGCTCTGAGTAAAGTGTAAGTTCATACTAATTAAAGTAGCATGATCACATTGTGAAGGAAGAGAACAAAAGTCTCAGACGGTTGGCATACTAGCATATATAAACTATGGCTGGAAATCCCACCAAGGATTGTGCAACACTACAGGGTCTAGCAAACATCCCATTTAGCAAAGCAAAAAGTAATGTGTCGGTAAAAGGAGTACCATCTTCTTTGAGAGACTCCTTGATGGCTGTTGTCTTCAGGCCAAGTAGGAAGATATGTCAGTAGGAAGATATGATTATAAAATTTGCCACCCTGAGAATAATCCACCTAAATGACCCTTAATCAAAATCAGTTGTTGATGCTTAACTGTCAGAAACCCATTGGGCAAAGCTACTGTAATGAACAGAAATGTCAGAACAGTGGCCAGGAGTACTGAACCCAGTAGCTATGGCAATAATAACAGAATATGGGGCTACTGGGGACAAGATAGATGAGTATATCCAATAAAGGTAAATGTATACAACCAAAAGTAATTGAAGATGTTTAATCAGAAGCCTGAGATGGCCACCCCAATAAAATCTCATGATTCTTATCCAGTTGCCAGATCTAAGCCAGTATTTAAACATAGAACACATGGACTTCACAGGTTGCACTGCCTGAAAGAGAGGTTAGGTCTCAGGAAACAAGAACATATGATAAGGATTAACCTACCCTTCCCTCAATAAGAATTATGACTTTTACTTATGTAACATATTTGGAAAAGGAAATTCCCAATTGATTCAAGTTCAATGATGACATTAATTTTCAAATACATGACATATTATCATGACTACACCTAGAGCATTTGCAGGCCAGGTATAAAATGGATTTCTGTTTTTAAGTTCAGCTCTCAGTGAGCCCATCAGAATCAAGATCCATGTACTGTTCTTCTCCCCAGTCCATGAATGTATAATTGGAATGGCCTTACCTGGTAGGTGGTAGTACTCCAATTAATGTAGTGATTATCTTTTTTAGAAAGATTTGGCAAAACATGAGTCTAAAATATTTTGCATTTTGTGGTTTTTTTTGTTTGTTTTGTTTTTAGGCAAAGATAATATACTATTCTTTCAGTTTCTGTTGTCTTTTGCTTTTAATTTGGTTAGTTATGTTTTCCCTAGAAAAATCATCATTTTCAGTTATATTTTTAATTCAGCGGTAAAATATAACAGTCTGTCAAATTTTTATTTGAGCTTTTAAAAGTAAATTACACACATATATTTTTAAAGAATTTATATTTCCATTTCTCCTATAGGTTCCATGTTAGCATCTATAATCACTTGTTATGTACTTTTCTTAAATGGCCAATTCATTTGCTGCATATAGAAGGAATTCTGTGATGTGAGTAACTATAGGGCTAGATACACCTCACCCTTAAGCCAAACTTACACACTCCCTTTCTTTACTATCTTAAATTGTATCTATCTATATATTGTCTAAAATGCTCAGAAAAAGGGTACATAATAAACCTAATTATAAAAATGTGAATACTATCACATTATTACAATACCTTAGATAAAAGTCACAACAATATCGATTGTTTCACTGTAAATTAAATCTAAGGGAAAAAAGTCAAAATCACTCTATTCAATATCTCGTTCACCACCATTTCAACCAGAGGGGATTAATTCAAGATAGATTTGGTCTGAATTTCTGTGGTGGTAAGAGTGGCATCACAAGATGGTTTTCTATGCTACATTTATCTTATCTTGCCACAAACTTAGTGCCTTATAACAACACAATTTTATTGTCTTACTTCCTACATGTCAGAAGTCTGACATGGGTCTCACTGGACTACAATCAAGGTGGCTGTAGGGCTACATGAGGCTATATATCCTTTGTTTTCCATCCTCTAAAGGCTACCCTCAGGTCTTGGATCTTAGAATTTTCCACTTTATTCAGAGCCAGAAATATTGCATCTCCTTCTGATTCTCTGCTATGGTCTGAATGTTTGTGTCCCATCAAATCCATATGTTGAAATCCTAATGCCCAATGTGATAGTTTAGGAAATGGGGCTTTTGTGAAGTGGTTAGCTCAAGAGAATGAGGGGCTCTCATGAATGAAATTAGTGTCCTTATAAAAAAAGATCCAAATGAGCTTCCTCTTCCCTTCCACTACATGATAATACCATGAATACCGTAAGTATACAACCCAGAAGGGCACCTTCATTCACTCATGATGGCAGCCCAAATTCAGACTTCCCACCTCTAGAACTACGAGAAATAAGTTTCTGTTGTTTATAAGCTACCCAGTTTGTGCTATTTTGTTATAGTAGCCTGAATAGACCAAATCGCTCCTGGTTCTGACCCTTTCACTTTTAAAAGGACTCTTTAATTGCACTGGACCCACACAAGTAGTCTAAATTAATCATCCTGATTTAAGATTAGTAGATTAAAAAATTTAGTAACACCTCTAACCTTCATTTCTCTTTGCCCTGAAAGACAACATATCCACAGGTGTAATATCATTGAGAGGGCACTACTTTGCCTACTGCACAATCCAGAATTCACTCCCTTCTCCTACTGAATGAATGAATCCAAACATTCACTCCCTTCTCCTACTACATGGAGGAAGTACATTTTCCTAGTGCATTGATGTTGAGTTTGGTTATGTGACCTCTTTGGCCAATGGACTGTAAACAAAAGTGACAGACTGACAATCCCAGGTATATCTTTGTCTCTCTGACACGTCTGAACTCCATTATGAAAACCACTGTCTGCACTTTGAAGTAGAGCCACCTTATCTAATCTAGACACCCGAAAATGCTCAGTTTCAGGTTAGTTTATTATGCAGCAAAGCCTAAATATGTTAGAATTGTATCTCCAAAGCATGATGCCTGCTTATAGCCATTGACAGTTAGGAGCTATAGCAGGGATGCTATTTGCACAGCTCTGCGGGTAAAGGGTCATTCATACCATAGTCTGTGTGAATGAGATTCCAAAGTTGTACACTTAGTGGCCTTGGACTATGACAGTAATTTGATGTTCTGGAAGAAAGTGAACAAACAGTGAAATCTGAGAGAAATGAACATGTCTTGGAGTTCAGTTGTCCAGAATATAAATTCATCACTGTCAGCTGAGATCAACAATCTATAGACTATCTCACTTGTAGAAACCTATCATTATAGTCTACTGAGATATTTTGCTCCTTAAGGGATCCTTATGCATCCTACCTCCTCTCTAAGTAATATTTGAGGCAAACCTAACTTCTTGCAAAAGTTTTGAAAGTTTAAATAAAATTACTTTAAATTAAATGTATGTTTTGTTTTAGTGATTATTAGTTTCTTTGTATTCTGTTAGTCTCCTTTCTCTCCTGAGCATCTCTGTTCCTATCAACACTCTTCATTCAAATCTGGGATGATTTGTGTTCTCCTCAAAATACAATTATTGATATCCCTTACATATTTTCTTAACTCTTTCAGGATTCTAAGACTTCTTTGTACCAGTGTCATAATGGATGCTTCAGCTATTTACAAATCCTACTTTCTAGGAGTGCTTCCCTACAGTTACCAAGAAAGAATCAACTTTAGCAGTTATTAAACTGCTGTTGTAGATATTTCCAAGCCCTGCGCCCAGATTGCCACTGGAGATGTGTGGACCCTCAGCTATGGTCTGTTCTCTATTTCTTCTTCTAAAATTCAACATTTGAATTTTCCTGGTCTGAACTAACTTTTAAGTTTGCTTCTAAATGTTCCATTTCTATTCTTTTCTATTCCTTTAAAGCAAACCCAGCTAAAATGTTAAAGTTCTATTCAGTTTCTTAAATTGATTTGGTATCTTTTCCAACAGAGAGGACCTATATGTTTTCTGTATCTAAGTGCCATTATTCCTCAAAGCTTCTCTTTCCTGAGGCAAGACCTTTATTTTTTTTTTTTTATCCCTGAACTCCATTGTATTTCTTCTTGCAAATTCCCCTCTTACTGTAAGATATAAAAAGCCAATAGTTCTGAGCCTATCAATACATTCATTGTTTAAACAAATCCTGCTGGCTCTTACTTTCTTATTTATGGTTATCCAACCAGTAGGTATCTTACTAACATGTAATCAAGGTCTGGTAGGAATATCTGTGGTTGCATCAAGTAGCTCTTTCCTTTACAAAACTAACACTTCCTTCCTACCTCCCCCCACTCTGACACCACACACACACCTAACTCAAATGCTATAATTTTGAACCCTCCCTGACCATACATACTTTCTCCTAAGTATGTAACTCTGTCACTCTTCTGAACTTGAAGAACTTTTCCATCAAATTGTTTCAAAAACGTATAATCACGTAACTACAGCTGACCAAGTGATATAAGAAAGTTTCCTCAATTTCTCTGATAGTTAACTTTCTACCAGTTTAAGAGCACATTTCTTCATTATTTTTTTTTTCACAATCCAGCTTTCCTCTGGGTAATTACAGTCTGATCACTAAGATCCTGACTTTGTTAAACAATATTGGATCCCACTTGCCTCTTTGACCTAGTAATAACTGCTTCGCTCATTGTTTCCTAGCTCCATCTTTAGCAACACCTAGGTATATTTGTACATTCTTTTAACTTTTTTGTGTATCTAGCTACTAAGTTTTTAACACCTTTCCTAAAGAAGTGTCTTTTCTTTCTTCCAATGTTTTCTCTGTGTGTATGTGTGTGCATGTTTCTTACTCTTTCAATTTCTAACAACATTTATTTTACATGGCTTTTGAGAACTTTTTCTGAGATGCCAACCAAAGTCTCCATTCAAATCTGCTGCTTTGAGACAGTTTCAAGGTACCAACCTTTATAATGGTCTTCCTTGCATTTGGGCTTTCAGTAATCACACTACATCCTTTTTGTTTTGTTTTTATCTCTTCTTATAATTAATGTGACATATGATATGTATACAAAAGTCTCTACAGTCCTTTATGTGTTTGTTTATAAAATTTATCTCCATTCTGGGAATCAATTTGCTATCTTAATCCTAAAATATAACATCATAATCAAAGTATATATTATTAAGAATTCATATTCAATTTGAGAGCCTGAGTAGAAGTAAGTAGGTAATAGATGAAGGGAATAATCCAAGAACATGTAGTTTGATCACATTATTTTTTTTAATGTTTATTTCTTTTTGAGAGAGAGACAGACAGAGCATGAGCAGGGAAGGGGGAGAGAGAAAGGGAGACCCAGAATCAGAAGTAGGCTCCAGGCTCTGAACTGTCAGCACAGAACCAACCACAGGGCTCGGACTCATAAACTGTGAGATCATGACCTGAGCTGAAGTCAGACATTTAACTGACTGAGCCACCCACGTGCCCCTTGACCACATTAATTCACAAGTTTAATCCTTCCATGATTTTCTCCTTAAAGCTAAGATAAAAAAAGAGGAGTAGGGTTTAACACAGCAAACAGCAAATCTTATAAATTTCATGATTCTCAGCATTGATTTTAAATCCCCAAATCTCATGTTTACATACATATGTATGTATATATATATAGTCACATGTATATAATAGACACTTTATACCTACATGTAATGTGCATCTAGGTGTGTGTGTGTGTGTGTGTGTGTGTATATATATATATATATATATATATATATATATATATATATGTTGTGTATAAATATGCATGTGTATATATATATTACATGTTGTGTATAAATATGCATTATATATACATGTATGTCTGTATGTGTATGTTATATAAATATACACACACATGCCAGGAATAATTAAGCTGCTTTCTGCAATTTAAAATTATAAATAATAGTAGGTGTACTATTTACCTGGTGTCAGACCAAAAGCAAAATCAAGCATCCATAGAACTTGGTCAGACTAGCTGACATCCTGGTGAAGCAAAAATCCAAGTTTTCTCTTTTTCTCATGCTTTTCCTCTCTATTCTCCATTCCTAAATAACAAATTGTTGGCTAAGTCCCAACTTTCCAAATTGATGTGAAGGCTTCACTTTTCCATTCAAGAAATGCTTTTGATGGATATCATCTTTGGTTCTCCCTGGGAGCCATTCATATATGTATAAAATTTTGGAATAGGCAGGAGGATCATTTCAATGGAAGTAATAAAGGAGATACTCCCATCTGAATTAATCTTAGGCTTCAGAAACCGCTATTGTGTGAACATATAAAGCCACTCATTTGAACACTCCCCTAGCTAAGTCATAATAAAATAGTACATTGGAAAGGGAAGAATTTTGCAGTTTAATTTTCCTTCAGCTTTAATTAATAAGAGGTAATACATTATTCATCTGGTACTCTAACTATTTCATGTAATAATGAGATCAACCTAGAAAAATATTTTATTGAATTAAATGAGATTATTATGTAACATTTCCTGGTGAGCTATACGGGCCACAAAGGCATAATCTGAGGTGGAAAATAGAAAAAAAAATTACATGTGTCCTCAAAGAACACATTACAGCTTTGTAATTAACTTATGTCTTGATTTCATCCATTTTGAAGGTTTCTATGATCAATACTTGAATTATTCATCTCTGAATCTCGTAGAATACTACCCCCTCAAAGTTTACTAATAATCTGTGGCTTTTTTTAATGCAGACTTAGATTCAGCACATCTGAATGGGGTCTGACTTTCTGAATTTTTAATAAATTGCCATGTGATGCCAATGTTAGTAGTAGTGGCTACCCTTTGAGTAGCAAGATCACAGAATGCAAGGATAGTAGCAGAGGCTGGTATTAAGCAAAAATAATGGAGAATGGGACTTAATCGATATGCTACTATTTTCTTCCAGAGAGCAGCCTCACCCTGATTATTAAACTCCATGAAAAACAAAACAAAACAAAACAAAAAACAAAACAAAATGAAAACACACAAACAGAAAACAGAACAAAATACTTGGGGATAAAAGGTGATCTTGTCCAGTTCCTGTGATGAGGTGGTTATGCACCTATAGGTGCATGGAAAGTTCCAGCTATCCTCCCCACATGAGAGGATTTTGGAGAAAGTTTCAAATTCTCTAACCATTTCTTCTCACCATTTCCCCAATAAAAGAGTTGCTTATCTGATTCATCAGAGGACAAGACACTCACTCAACCATGTTTTTTAAAAACTGAAGTTGTTTTTCCTGAGTTGAAATGCAAAACAACATGAAAAGACTGATATTAAAAATATTGCTAAACTATTTGACAAATATAAACCATAAGAAAATAAGTGACACAACAATAATACTAAGATTTTTTAAAAGAAATTATAGTTATAAACATTAAGACAGCCAGCCTCCACTCAGTTCAGGATCAGGTGGAACAGTTTCCCAGGAAAAATTAAGTAAGTGGGAATATAAAATGGCCAGAAAAGAAATAAGATGAAATAGAATTCAACCCCTCTTCTGCCTAATATCTGTGTGCATCTTTCTTCTCCATAGACACATTTTTAAAAATTGCATGGCTAATTTTTTAGATATCAATGGTAGAAAGACAGTTTCCAAATTTCTATCTCCAACCCTGACTTTTTCCTTAAATTCCAAACTTCTTTCTATATTGAACTGTTTTTTCAACATCTCTACTTGAGTGTCCAATCGTTTTTTCAAACATGACATGTCCCAGACTGGTTTTCCGCTCTTACTCTGCAAGGTTGTTCTTCCCACGTTCTTTTCTATCTCAATAAATAGCAAATCATCTTTCACTTTCTCAGTCTAAATATTTGGGTTCCTCTATTTCTTTCCTGTATCATAGACTGTATCAACATGTTACACCAGCCTTAACTTCAAAATTTATCTCAAATATGAGCACTTCTTGTCAACAATATCACTACCATCCTGGTATAAATTATTCCACCTCCATCTTTATTCACATAGGTTTAATTATGCATACAGCAGGTAATATGATTTTTCTATAATAATATAGACCATCATCCTTTGCTCCAAATCTACCAGTGGCATCATATATCAGCAAGAATAAATGCCAAAGTGCCTCCCAGGCCACAGAAAGACAGTTTTTTGTCTGGCTTCCATTTCCTTCCCTGACCCTATATACCACTAACTCATTCATATCTGCCTCACTGGCCTTCTTATTGTTTCTCAAAAAAGATCTCATGATATTTTCTTTTGACACTGCTTAGGATACTCTTCCATATTTCCTCACTGACTCACTCCTATATTAGGTTCATATCTCTCTTAAAACTCAGATGTCACATTATAGAGGCCTTTCCTTATTTCCCTGTATAAAACAGCAGTTCCTGCTACCTCAGCGCCATGATTCCCCACCTCCATTATCTTGATTTATTTTACTTGATAGTAGTTGTCACCATTTACAATATATTATTTGTCTATAATAATGATACTTTTATCAGAATATAAGTTCTTCAAAAGTAAGCACTTTATGTGTTTTGATCATTGATGTATCTTCAGCATATAGAATATGTATCCACATGTAATAGGTACTCAATAAATGTGTCGAATCAATGAATGAATGGTGACTGTTTGAAAGCAACTTAATAAAAATCAGAAATCAGAACAAAGGAGATATGCTATTATTCAACATTGTATCAAGAGTCCTAGCAACTAAATTTTTTGTCAATTAAAATGAGGTAAAAATATCAGGAACACTGATTTTGAGTTCATTATGTACAGATTTTTTATCTACTGAAAAATAAAAAACCACAAACTAAAACATTATTTGAAATAAGGAATGAGGTAAAAAATGTAGATGTGTTATACATTTACATTAATAGCCTCAAAACTTTATCATCCCAATACCCACACTTTTTTCCATGTAGTTATGCAGTTCTTGTAACTGGAGAGATGTAGTATTTTATTCCATCTTTAACTTTGGTTTTAACAGTGTGACTTTCCGTGGTCAGTAGAATGTTACCTGAATTGACTCAAGCAAGGGCTTGAAAAGCACTTGTAATATTGAGTTTGTTTTCCTGCACCCATTTCTGCCATATCCCGAAGAAGAAACATGTCAGTTCTAGCTTGTTTGTGGCAAGCAGAGAATGACAGAAACCTGGAGATGAGGCATCCCTAGCCAAGCAAATTTGAGATGAGCTGACCCCCAACCAGCCAGTTATAGGAGTGAGGCTGGATAAGACCAGCAGATACACCCAGCTGAACCCAATCTAGGTCAGCTGATTTTTAGTCAAACTGTAGACTCATAATCTAAATAAATGTCTATCAGTTTATTCTGCTGGTACTTTGTGGTTGTTCATTATGCATATTATTATGGTTATAGTAAACCTAAACTTGATATAATCTCAATTTAAAATAATTAATGATGCATTCTTCATGAGCAATAACAATACTAAAATGTAATGGAATGAAACTACCTTACAAAAGCAAAGTAAATAATCAATTGCTGCAGAAGGATACTTAATATGTTTGTGTAGAATGCCACAAAATTTGTAAAAGACCTAAGAATGAAGAAAATCTTGTTCAAGGCTAGAGAAGGTCAATAATCACAACAATTCTTCTTTCATTAATGTACTTATTCAAAAACAAAATTCCTATCACAACTTCAACAGTATTACTCAAGAAATTTGGAAAGCAGATTCTAAAATGAATACTCAGGGGTACCTGGGTGGCTTAGTCGGTTAAGCATCTGACTTCGGCTCAGGTCATGATCTCACAGTCTATGGGTTCAAGCCCTGCATCACGCTCTGTGCTGACAGCTCAGCATTCAGATCTGCTTCAGAACCTGCTTCAGATTCTGTGTCTCCCTCTCTCTCTGCCCCTCTCCTGCTCGTGTTCTCTCTCTCTCTCTCAAAAATTAGTAAACATTAAAATTTTTTAAAATGAATATTTAAAAAATTAATGTACAAAATAAAGCAAGTCTATTTGGGAAGAGTCAGATTCAAAGAAAGCCATTAGGATATAACAGAGCTAGATAAATATGTCGATTGTATCAAACAGTTAATCTAGGAATTTTTTCAGATATGTAAGGATTTTATAAAATGGTGATGATTGGTTTTCAGATAAGTGAAGAATGAAGACATAATACCAACAACAATGCTGAGACAATTTTTGGAAAATTAGATACCTTAGAACATTCATAAAAATAAGTACTATTAAAATTATCTAGAATATTACTATAAAATGTAACATAATATGTATATGATTTTAAGTAAAATTTTTAAATAAGGCATGGAAAGCATGGACATCAAAAGTACAAAGACAAATGTGTATGTAATTTACACTGCTAAATTAAATACTTCTGAAGAGTAAAAATATCATAACCAAATTTACACACAATAAGAACTCCAAGAAATTTATAGGAAAAAGCCAAGTAATTCAATACAGATTTTTGCAGTGTATATAAAAATCAAGGACAGAAGTAGAAATGTGAATGGTCGATAAAGGCCAAAATATTTTTATTCTCATCAGTAATAACATAAATGCAAAATAAAACAATTTGGTAGCATTTTTTAATCATCTTCCTGAGAAGACCCTCAAAATGTGAAGCTGTTTCACATTAAACTTTTCTCAAGGCATCCTTAAGGAAAAAAAATGTAGTTGGAAACAGAAAAGTTTGGCTTTTGTGATGAATAATAACAGACTTTTCTGATATTCAACAATATGAAGAGAGTGGCCTATATGATTTCTATGGTTTCTTCTCCACTATAGCATCATTATAATATAAAGGAAAATTCAAAACCATAGGGAAAATATAAAATATATGTTGTAGCGAAGTAAAATAATAAATATAACATGTAAAAAGTGCAGAAATGAATGTTCTCATTCTGTCAATGATGAAAAGATAAATCACTCAAATCAGAAATAAGTAAACATACATATTTTAATATCATTATCTTATACTATAAAATTAGTTCATTATTCATTTAAAATTGATAAGAGAACCACATTAACCACATAAAAACAATTATTTAGAAATGAAATATACTGGTATCATGACAGGAGATGATCTATTTACTCCAGCTGGAGAATATTTTGGTTTTGTGAAATAGATACTAAAAAAAAGTATATTCTTTAAAGCTGAGATCAATGATAATGCAAGGCATATTAAGGATGTTAAAAATTATTTCAAAAGTTATTTGAAGCATTGGTGCTACTTAGATATGCAATTATCATTACCTTAAAAATTGTTTTTCAGCTTTTGCAATAAATCACAATAAATTGGCTAGTCTTTTAGAATGGTAGTCTTATTACTCTAAAAAACAAGATACTAAAATTGTTGTTTCCTGGTGGTATTCACTTACCTGGAACTGTTATTATTCTAATGTAAAAACAATCATTCCTGAAATAAAATGAAAGGAGATTAAAAGTATAATAACAAAGAGCCTGGCAAAATATGTATTTTGTAATTATAAACTATAAGAAAATAAGTGATGAAACATTGATATGAAGGTATTTTTAAGGAAATTATAGATATAAACATCAACACGGACAATTTGAAAATCTATTCTCTCAAGTTAATACAAAACAGTCTAAATCATGCATTCAACATGAAGGTAATTAAATGCTGTAAAGGAAATTGATAGAAATATATGCAAAAAAATTAAGGAACGACAAATGTTAGGAAGGCTTACTACGTTGTCAGTTTTTGACAAATTAAATTCAACAGTGATCAGTAGATAATTTAAAATACAGTCAAATTTATGTTTTAGGCAAGTTTATAATCATGTCTGCATTATTATTAAATAAGAAAACTTCATATGAATGAACAGAATTCAATACAGAAAGGCTGACAAAATGATACAACTTCAAGGAAAGGGAAAATTAATTTAAATATAAAAAAGGTGGAAATACTGGATTACATGTTATGTATGTATGATCTTCTGTGCTATATATAGTCATATAGTTTTCCAAAATACTTTTTCATTTAAACTCCCACCAACAGTATATATGAGTTCAAATAGTTTCACAGCCTCAATAACACTTGTATGATTTGCTTTTTTGTTTTTTTACTTTTTTTAGTTGTTTATTTATGTTGAGAGAGAGAGAGAGCATGAGCAGGTGAGGGACATAGAGAGAGAGAGAGAGAGAATCCCAAGCTTTGATGCAGGGCTCAAACTCACAAACTGTGAGATCATGACCTGAGCAGAAATCTAGAGTTGGTTGCTTAACCAACTGAGCCACCCAGTAGCTCCAATTTTTATTTTTATTTTTATTTTTATTTTTATTTTTATTTATTTATTTATTTATTTATTTATTTATTTATTTATTAGTTTAGCAACTCCATTAATGTATAAAGGTGGAACACAGTGAATTTTAAGTTGTATTGCCCTGGAATGTAATGAAATTGAGCAACATTTTTCATTTGGTCATTTGAATGTATTGTTTCTGTTCTGTATTTTGCACATTTTTTCTTTTTTTAATTATCTAAGAACAATTTAACATGATAGCTACCTTCTCACATTTTAAAATATGTAGCACAGTACTGTTAACCATAGACACCATTCTTTATAGCAGACCCCTAGAATGTATTCATCTTGCATAACTAAAACTTTAGTCAATGGCAACTCTCCATTTCCCTTATTTTTTCTTTAATTGGGTGTCCTGGTTTATTCTTACTTATTTTTCAGGAGTAAACATGATAGATAGATGATAGATAGATAGATAGATAGATAGATAGATGACAGATAGATATAGATATGGAATTTTTCTCTAATATCTATTGCAAATATTTTTTTTGCCAATATGAACATTTTATTTTCATTCTTGTAAGATATTTTTCTGATTACCATAAATTCCTAAGTTTAATGTAGTGCAACTTTTTTTCTTTCATGGTGAGTGCTTTTATGTCCTGTTATGTGCCTGCTCAAATAGGTTTTCATCTAAAGTCTTCATTGTTTCTTATTTCCTTTTTAGATCTATAACCTATTTGGGATTAATTTTTGTGTAGAATGTGAGATGAGGCTCAAAATTCAGTTTTTTCAATACAGATGTCCAACTGAACCAGCACCATTTATTGAAAACATCATCATTTCATCACTTTAAGACAGAGTCCTGTTAGCCATAATTCACATGGTCATATCTGTATTAACATGTTTCTGGAATTTCTGCTATTAATTTGTCTGCTTATGTTTGTTATTGAATCAGTATTCAATCACTTTGCTTTGTTTTAGATGTATAAGAATTCTTGATATTTGTTACTGTTCATTCACCCAAAGTTTTGTAAGAAAAATTATTAGTATGCAGCTTGATAAACTGTCTCCAAGTGAGCACAAACTAGCAACCAGCAATAAGTCAGAGGAACAAGAGTACCAATCCTTAGTTCTCATATGCATGCTTCCAGACAGGATTCCTGCCCAAAGTTCACAATATCCTGACATCTAGCACTTGAGTAATATCATATAGGATGTACTCTTTATCTTTAGCTTATTTTATTTGATACTTTGTGAGATTTATTTTGTATAAAGTAGCATTTAGTTCTCATTACTGTATTTTATTGCATCGACTGTGCCACAATGTTTATATTCATTCTACTTTAGATGAAAATTAGAGTTGTTTCTAGTCAGGGCTGTAATTAATAGATGTATTAGTTTTCTATTACTCCTGTAACACAGTGACATAAACTTAGTGGATCTTACTGTTCTGGGAGTTTTAGGTCCAGGTGGGCTTCTTTATTTACACACAGTAAATAAACATGCAATATATCAAGTGATAAGCAATAGAAAAATCAAGAAAGCATAGTATATAGATAAAGTGATGGGAGCATAAGAGAGTTTCCATCTTAATATCAAGTAGTTAGGAAAGAACTATGTGTTAAAGAGAAATTGAGCCAGACTGGTTTAAAGTGTGAGAATGAATCATGTAACTCTCTTAAAGTGTAATGGATACATCTCAAGTATAAGGGATATCAAGAACTACAGCCAAGGCCAGTAAGCGGTCTTAGAGTGTTTGAGGAATACCAAGGAAACCAGTAATGGCTAAGTGAATTATGGGAAGAGTGCCTCATAGTGTTTTAATAATCTTTATTCTTTGTAATTAGTATTTATTATATATATGATGTGAAATTAAAATTAAGTTGTACATGCAAAATATTGGATGTTAGGCAATTTTGCCCCTGGTCCATTTTTTCTGCTATCTACCTAAGTCCAATCATTCAACTTCTCTAGGACTTATACTAGTCTTCTGTTCAGGAATGGGACCACATCATTTACTTAGGACTTTCTATGAATATGTGAATAAGCAAAATCATTGTATAACATTTTCCTGTGTATCCAAGAAACAGTCTCTAAACCTTAATAATATTTCAGTAGACCATTTCTTTTTTATATGTGTACATTTTAAGTCTGTTAAAATTTCTCATTCCTTTTTGAAGACTTAGATCAAAAATGGATTTATAAAAATTGTACTTTTTTCACAATGTAAATTAATATAGCAGCTTAAAAATCAAGAGTAAAGTAAATTTATGAAAACTGTAATTCATATGTGAAGTTGGTATATTTTAAGCAAGTCAGAATTCTGAATGACAGGCATTTTATTTTCTATTTTTGTATCTATCGTATACATATCCCTTGGTCAATGCACATAGGCCACCCATAAATGAAATTTTCTAACAGTATTTTCCAATGTCAAAAGGTATTTTTTCCTTAGTAAAGATAACAAATGTATTATTCCTCACCTGATGTTTTATGTTTGCTACACTTTTTATAGAAAGTGAAATAAATGTGCTAAATATTATATATCTTATAATTATATAAGAAAAAATGTAGAACTTCATTAATATAATATTCCATGAAAATAAAAATATTTTATTAAATTTTAGATTTTTTTTACTCTTCAGGGATAATATATTTTTAGGTTTAATTTTTTGAATTTATCTTTTAATTGTATTTATTCTGGAATAATATTTATTCTATAACTAATATTTATAAATTCTCATTTGATATCCACCTGTGAAAAAGCTTTGGATGGTATGAATCGAATGTGTTATTTTTCACCATACATGTTAAGATTATTAAGTGTGGAATTCAGACACAGTAAGCTTTTACCCAATTTTCTAACCTAAGTAAATCTTTTAAACCTCAGTCAAGACCTAAACAGAGCTATCTGCCCTCTCACAAAATGATTTGAGCTAGCAGTTTCAGCTCTGCTTAGTGCAGAGATTTGATAGCTAAAGACATATTTTATAGCTGGTTTCAAACTAGAAAGGCGTGACTGCTCTTGGTGAGATTGATGAAAAGTCATTCCTGTTTAGTATTCTTGATTGATAAAAATAAGTATTCCTATAGAGAGAAGTGCCATACTCTATAGCTGATGACTGAATATATTAGCTGCAGTAATAGTATGGTTTTGATGTATATTTTCATTCTTTCTTAAGGTAGTAAGACCATGTATTGTAATGCTTATCCAGAAGCTAAACTAATTCATAAAGTCTAATTCTTTTTGTTTGTTTTTTTTTTTTTTTTTTTTTTTTAGAGATCATGATGCATATACTTTGGGGACCCCTGGGGAACATTTTTTTCATGTATAATCTAAGAAAACAACCTGTTTTGAATGACAGTATTATGAGTTAATAATATATAATTTCTACTAAAATATACCATTCATCAAAAATTATGAACGTTATAATGGTATCAGAATAAATAATAATGTAAGATAAAACATTTTTTAAATGAAATGAATAAATATGATTGAAGTAAATTCTGAACTACGTGACTTCCATTGATAGAGTTCATCATTGATATTGAACTGAAACTGGAATAGACAGTTTCAATATTCATATTAGGTTAAATCAATATTTAACAAGTTGGAGTGTGCCATTCATTGTACATTTAAAAAATATAATGTTTAATGCTTATACAAATATATATATATATATATATATATATATATATATATATATATATACATATTGCAGTTCTTGTCAAATTCTTATTTAAATAATTAAAGAGTATGTGGTACTATTCTTCATAATCAACATTTCTGAGTTTGCTTTGTAATAGTCATCAACAAGAATAACTGCTTACATGTCAGAAAATAAAGTAGTGTTTATAAATAAGCCATTGATCTTTTGATAAAATCAACTCATTCAACAAATAATTATTAAGCATAACTGGTGCACTTTAAAAAGGTACCTGAGGGGCACCTGGGTGGCTCAGTCAGTTAAGTGTCTGGCTCTTGATTTCAGCTCAGGTCATGATCTCTGCTGACAGCACAGAGCCTGCTCACGATTCTCTCTCCCCTTCTCATTGCCCCTTTCTGCCTCCCTCAAAATAAATAAATAAACTTAAAGCAAACAAAAAAACAAACAAACAAAATTGAGGGGCTTAAAGGAGGAAGGAGGGAAAATGGTTTGAAATTAATAGTGAGGAACAAGGAAAATGCCTATCAATCTCCAGCCCCAGGGGTTTGAGGGCTCAAGGAGAGAGAAAAAAAAAAGTAGTCGCTACTTGAAAGGGCTGCTGGTGATGCAGTGTCTTCAGATGAGCTACAATTTTCTGTTAGAATGAGAATGTGAAGGGACAATTCAGAGAAGAGGTTGATGATATAAATGACTTTGCTCATGATGGACTCTAAATTCAAGAGAGTAGACTAAGAGTCGGGAAGACATTTGGACACATTTATAATGAAATATTATTTGTTGCTTAAATAAAATACAGATTTAACTAGATGTACCTGTATCTTATCTGAGAACCCTGTATATACTCCACAGAAATGCATGCACATGCACACAAGGAGACATGTACAGGAATGTTTCTAGCATTATTAGTAATAATAATAATTAAAACCTAGAAATAGCCCAATATCCATCAATAGTAGAATTGAAAAAGTACTATTATTTAGTGGCTGCACACAGCTCTCTGGAGTTTAGGATATAATAGTAAAAAAAAATACCTGGGAGTTTGGGACTTTCTCATGGTGAATAATGAAAATACAGAAAAGGTAGAATAAATGCAGTTATAGTAGATTCAAGATAATATAGTGGGTAAAAAAGCTGAGGTGTTTGGGAGCCAAGGAGTTTGGGAAAATTGTGATTTAATTCCACAGTGAGAACTCCTCTGGCATCTGATGGTAATAATAAAGCCTAGAGGAAGTATGTCTTAGACTTAGGGTGTGATTTTATACTGATATATGTTGTTTTTTTATGTTTATTTATTTCTATATTTTATTTTTTATTTTTACTGTTACGGGGGGAGGATAGAGAGAGAAGGAGAGAGAGAATCCCAAGTAGGCTCCTTGCTGTCAATGCAGAGTCCAACTTGGGGCTCTATCTCAGAACCATGAGATTATGACCTGAGCTGAAATCAAGATGTTCAATGCTTAACTGGCTGAGCTACCCAGACACCCCTACCCTGATACATGTTAATGAAGAAGTGAGTCTACCGCCTGATTTCTGGCCCTAATTGGAAATTTTAGGTGGGTCCTGACTTCTGGGAATCTACTTGTTACACTAAGGGCTAGGCTTCTGTGGAGAATAAGCTTAGGAATCCTCCAGGCTTACACCAATGGGTTAACAAGGCATAAAGAAGTACAAAGTCATAAGATGCTCACACTCGAGTTTGGGTAAACAATATTGGCACCCCAAGAATAGGGAGCTGCAAAGGTATCCCAGAACAGAGAGGGGGTACAAAGCCTCCAGAATAGAGAGGGGGGGCAAAGGCCCCCAAATAGAGAGGGACACAAAGGCACTCAATCCAAAGATATATGAGGTAAGCAAGATTAGGCGTTCAGGGAAGAAGCACTCCCCAATTTAATACTATAGCAAAAAGGTGCTATCACAGGAGGAAAGGACCAAGTTAGGTAAACACATAAATTGAGCTATAGATCACTGTGCTGCCCAAAATGGAAATGGTTATCAAAAAAAAAAAAAAAAGTGCCTTGTGAACCCTGAGGTTATTCCCCCTATCTGCCTTATCCCCTAGGGTAGCTAAGATAAACAGACATAGCGCCTCCTGTCTGCCATTAACAACCATCTGCCCATCTGCCCATCTGCCCGGTGCCAGGATTTTGTTTTATATTGACCCAAACCCCAAACACCATATATTTTCAAGACTCCCTTTTCCCCTCACGTCCCCAAGTTAATGTTTCCAGTTTCTCTGTCTCTTTGTGCACACCTATAACGTTTGTAAGCCTTCTGATCTTAATAAACATGGGACAAGGACCCTTATTCGGGACTCTCATTTTTTTCCCAGACATTAGCCATCTCTCGTTTTCATCCTGTGTCCTCCTCTCTTGCTAGACAAGAGAGAACTTTATACCCAGAGTCTATGACAGGCTTCCTCTTTATCCGTAAAGAAGGAGATTCAAGGCTCAAATAAAGCATAGACTTTAGACCTAGATCATAAGTTAACTCTTGATCCATACTGAAAAAAGACTGAGCTTACTGTTAAAATGCTATCACTTTTGACCGCTTCTAACAAGGTCAATGACCCCTGGGGAAATCTTTAACAATTAATCCTTCACACTGGAAATAAAGTGATTTTTAAGACTCCTTTCCTCTTTGCAACAGTAGGAAAAGCTTGAGTCCTTATGCTTCTTTCTTTCTCTGAGTAACTAAGATTGACATAGTGTCACATATTAATCATAGCTTCTAACTTCAGGAGGGAACAATGTATGGTTACCACCTGCAGATATGTAGAACTATTTCTTTCAGTTAAGTAGTCAGTTTAGTCTGGATGATATTTTAAGTTTAGTCTCACTTAAACAACCAAGAATTATCCAAACTATTTTATATTTAGATTCAATTAGGAGGGGAAGTGAATCAGATTGTTCCATGCCTAGTGGGGATATTTCTTTGACTTGAGTCAACTTTTGGTTACAATATATAGTCAGAAAAATTTTAACCAACTAAAATTATCAACCTTAAGATCCAAGAATCCTCCAGAGTAATCTAAAAAAACATACTAAATTTATATACATTTTAAGGTTATGTCATCAAGATGACCCATCATTAGCTAAATTGACATTTCAAATAATTTCGCTCTAATATTTTCTTCCACATGGTCTCAAAACAACATACAGCCAAAGCATTTGCTTTTTGAGTAAAGACTTTTATTTCTCATTACTGTAGTCATTTTAATACTATAGTGGTCTCTTTTAATGTTCCAATTATAGATTTTTATTAAACTGCCTTAAATGTCATTAAAATATTATTCATTCATTTATTCATTTTATGGTATATTAAATATTTAGCACCTTCTATATATCAAACTTTCTTTGATGTATTAGAGATAGGAGAATATGTGTTCTCATGAACCTCACAATTCAACAAGGTGAAACAGATGATAAACAAAGCAGAAGAGGGGTTATAGAATTCAGGGAGAAGAGTGGTGATCTGCAAGTTCATTTAGATGGTAAATGAAAACTTAAAGAAAAAGATGGCATTTCAGGGGGAAAAACTGGATAGAATGCAGGCAACTAGACATTTGGAGATATGAGAAGATAAAAACAAATGCAAAAGTCCTAAGATGGAGACATTTTGATATGGATGAGGAAAGGACACAGGTAACTGAAGCAACATAATAAAGGAGAAAAGTAGAAGGAAATGAGGTCAGAAAGGTCAGCTATTTGATACTGATGCAATTGATTTGATGCAGTTTGCAATTTGAGTGGTTTTGAGCAAAGGATGACAGGACATGATTTATAGCATCACGGAAGAGCTCTACTTAGCTGTATTCAATAAACTATAAGGGAAAAGAGTAGAAACAGACATATAATAATAAAGTCTAGAGATAACAGTAGTCTGGACTACTGACAGAGCATGGAGAGATGGTGGCAAGTTGCAGAAGCAAAAGGATTTCCTGATGGATTTAATGGTATAAAAAAAAAAAAGTCAAGAATGGCTCCACTATTTTTTACTTGAGCAACCAAATGGGAGAGGTTGGCAATAACTGAGATGAGAAAAGCTCTTGATGGAACAAGTTTAAAGAAAACATATTTGGAGTTCAGTTTTAAACATTTAAAGCCTGAATTGCTTATTGGGCACCCAGATGGAAGTGTTAAATATAGAATCAGATTTATAGTTCGAAGTTCATGGGGAAGGTCTAGGCTGAAGAAAAATATTTTGGAGTTGTAAATTTGGACTGTTCTTTGAAGTCTCATGAAAAACTCTTGTGAAGGGAATGTGTGTAGAGGACAGCATTAGTCCAAAGAGATGCTTTGTTTATAGAAGCAGACTTTTCTATATGACAAACAGTATTTTCATCTGAAATTACTTTAAGAGAATTTATATAGAAAAAAAGTCCACAAAATTTCACTATTGTAAGAGATGAAAGGACATTTCTCCACCATATTTTATTCCTCAATAAAAAATAATTTCTATTAATCTGTTAAAACACTGCCATATGTTGAATGTTACATGATTTCTTCATAAGTAAAACTGGCCTATGAACAAGTAGTTCTACAGGGTCTTTTTAATGTATCTTCTTAGATGGAGTCTAATACTTCTCAGCTATAAATGAAATATTACAGTATTATGATTTTTTTTGGTGTTAGGGTCGTTATAATGTTCTATTTGCTGCTACATAAAGGCTAATAATAAATTATTATTTTCTATATTTGAGTGCCACTGAAAATGCATACCTTTCTAGGAAATTAATAAAAATTAAAAATTAATTACCTTTGCTAAAACTGTAGTACCCCATGCTTTCACAGAGGCATCCTGATAAAGGTTAGCTAGTTCCCTGCAGCACATTTAAGCAGATATGTTTTACTTGTTTGTTTAAATTCAAATATAAGTAGTGTGATCCATATACACTAGAACAGAGTCAGAATTTCCAATGAATATACATTTTATTTTATTCCACTGACACATTTTTAATGAAGTCATAGAAGAGACATTGATGCAAATGAGGTATTGAGAACACTGTTTTTCTTTATTATTTTAAATAACATAAACGGTATTTCAAAACACTTGTAATTTATTCTAAAGTGATCACAGAGTATACAACACATTTTCAAAGGGTTTGCTTTAAAGGAAAAATCTCTTTATTGCATAATTTTCTCTTATATTGAAATTGATTTCATAGTATTAAATGTTAAAAGTGCCATACTTCACATCCATAGCTTTTGTTTATATGAGGCATTCTTGTTAGTATCTGCAAGATTAAACACCTCATACTAGATAATATGTAAACTACAAAAAATAAAGTACAAACATATGATATATATTTACATTCAATTGTATACTATATATATATAGGTTAATGTCTACCTCAACAAAATTGAAAATGTTTTAGTAGAATTTGTACATATTTTTATATAAAAATTTTCCAATTTGTTCCAATCTATTTTTTGGAATTTGATACTTATTATGAATTCTATGTAAGGATAGCATTTTTCTACATGAATGTATTAGTTTTTAGTTGAATTAAAAAAAATAATTAAGTAATCTCTGTGCTCTACGTGAGACTTGAGGTCATGACCCTGAGATCAAGAGTCACATGCACCACTGACTGAGCCAGCCAGGTGCCCCTAGATAAATTTCTTGAAATATGAAAAAATCTTGAGTCACTGCTTTAGAGGCACATATATTTTATAAATTATCATGTATTCCTGACTTAGTAAAGCCATATAAAATTACAAAAAAATAAGCACAATATAGGACTAAGTTTTGAGGAAACTGGGGCCTCAAAACAAAGCAACAGTGCAAGTACACCACTTCTCCCTCATACCCTCCTCATTCATGGGTGTCAGCAGTGAAATCCCTCTTCTACAGGGGAGTTAGGGCTTGTTTTGATAGGGCAATTATTGGTGGAGATACAGACTGCTTGAATGGAATACAAATTTTTGTCTTTTTGACAACAGCTCATGAGAAGTTTCAGATGAAGGGCATTAATAACAATTTGTGTATTCTCATTTGAAATACTAGCAAAGTTAGAATAGCAGTTTAAAAAATAAGTATAATAAGTTGAAGAAGAGTATGTTCTTCAAGAAACATAATCCAATACATTACAAAGGGCAGCATATAAAAAGGGTGAAAATGAATAGCAGAAAACCAAGGGAGAGAATTGCAGCCTGGACAGGTATAGGGTCCTGTCTGCCCCCATAGAACCCACAGGCCTTGTTATCTTCAAAGAGCAAGTTAAGACTGCAGGAGGAAAAAGGAGGCTAAAAAGGGAGATAGTAAATGTGTGGGGGTGTTTTTGTTGTTTTTGTTTTGTTTTGTTTTGTTTTGTTTTCTGTACAGAAGGCCCAATATTTTACTTGAGGGAAAAATATTCAATTCTTTTTTTTTTGTGGTCCTCAATAATTTTTTATTTATTATTTTTTTAATATATGAAATTTATTGTCAAATTGGTTTCCATACAACACCCAGTGCTCATCCCAAAAGATGCCCTCTTCAATGCCCATCACCTACCCTCCCCTCCCTCCCACCCCCCATCAACCCTCAGTTTATTCTCAGTTTTTAAGAGTCTCTTATGCTTTGGCTCTCTCCCACTCTAACCTCTTTTTTTTTTTTTTCCCTTCCCCTCCCCCATGGGTTTCTGTTAAGTTTCTCAGGATCCACATAATAGTGAAAACATATGGTATCTGTCTTTCTCTGTATGGCTTATTTCACTTAGCATCACACTCTCCAGTTCCATCCACGTTGCTACAAAGGGCCATATTTCATTCTTTCTCATTGCCCTGTAGTACTCCATTGTGTATATAAACCACAATTTATTTTTTTTTATTTTTTTTTAACGTTTATTTATTTTTGAGACAGAGAGAGGCAGAGCATGAACAGGGGAGGGGCAGAGAGAGAGGGAGACACAGAATCTGAAACAGGCTCCAGGCTCTGAGCTGTCAGCACAGAGCCCGACACGGGGCTCGAACTCATGGACTGTGAGATCATGACCTGAGCCGAAGTCGGACGCTTAACCGACCGAGCCACCCAGGCACCCCCACAATTTTTTTATCCATTCATCATTTGATGGACATTTAGGCTCTTTCCATAATTTGGCTATTGTTGAGAGTGCTGCTATAAACATTGGGGTACAAGTGCCCCTATGCATCAGTACTCCTGTATCCCTTGGGTAAATTCCTAGCAGTGCTACTGCTGGGTCATAGGGTAGGTCTATTTTTAATTTTTTGAGGAACCTCCATACTGTTTTCCAGAGTGGCTGTACCAGTTTGCATTCCCACCAACAGTGCAAAAGGTTCCCATTTCTCCACATCCTCTCCAGCATCTATAGTCTCCTGATTTGTTCATTTTGGCCACTCTGACTGGCATGAGGCAATATCTGAGTGTGGTTTTGATTTGTATTTCCCTGATGATGAGTGATGTTGAGCATCTTTTCATGTGCCTGTTGGCCATCTGGATGTCTTCTTTAGAGAAGTGTCTATTCAGGAAAAGACCTCTCTGACCTCAGCCGCAGCAATTTCTTACTTGACACATCCCCAAAGGCAAGGGAATTAAAAGCAAAAATGAACTATTGGGACATCAACAAGATAAAAAGCTTCTGCACAGCAAAGGAAGAAACCAACAAAACTAAAAGGCAACCAATGGAATGGGAAAAGATATTTGCAAATGACATATCAATTCTTTTCTTTTTTAAAAAAAGCAGAATCTTGGAGAATTCTTGGAGAAAACTCAGTATGCCAGAATAGGTTTAGAAGTGAGAACAAATATCTTGGTTTTGTCTGTTGTCAGTTCTCTACTTGCTTGCTTGAAAAGTAATTGCACTAATGTCTACGTATTTACTCATTTACCCCCTCTGGAGTTTCATGACCTATGATGTAAGCTGAGTACACAACTTCATTTTTTCCCCAAGATTACCTAAATTTCTAATGGATATCTAAATAATAATACTGCTTTGTGATATTTTCCTTAGTAGATATACTAAGGTAAGAATATATATACAATTTTTAGGTCATCCATTTTTATAGAAGTGCCATACATTAAAAGTTTAGAAAAATGCTTTGAAATAGTGTTTTATAATCTATTTTTCTTTATTACCAACTAAAGAGACTTTTAGATATATATACTTTTTTTCTAATTTCCATCCCCACTCATGTTTCTGTTGTCCAGTAGAGTTGAGCTTGGGAGGACCAAATTATTTTAATACGTACTACTAATACTGATAGAAACTATTATAATATCTAGGAATTTTGCAGCCCCAAGACCAATATTCATCCCTTTGGGGTGATATCACTCTCATTGGTAATGCGTGATTGAAATCAAATTAGTGTGAGACAATTTGGAGCCTTAAAAGAGCATATAAGTGAGGTAGAAAATGTAATACAAAATATTTTCCAAATGTATTTGAAACAATTTCTCTTTTTCTCTTATTTCAAGGCAACAGTGTTACAATATAGAAATTTGTGGAAGCAGTGAACCTATGGGTCTTTGAACCCAAGACCAATATTCATCCCTTTGGGGTGATATCACTCTCATTGGTAATGCGTGATTGAAATCAAATTAGTGTGAGACAATTTGGAGCCTTAAAAGAGCATATAAGTGAGGTAGAAAATGTAATACAAAATATTTTCCAAATGTATTTGAAACAATTTCTCTTTTTCTCTTATTTCAAGGCAACAGTGTTACAATATAGAAATTTGTGGAAGCAGTGAACCTATGGGTCTTTGAACCCAAGACCAATATTCATCCCTTTGGGGTGATATCACTCTCATTGGTAATGCGTGATTGAAATCAAATTAGTGTGAGACAATTTGGAGCCTTAAAAGAGCATATAAGTGAGGTAGAAAATGTAATACAAAATATTTTCCAAATGTATTTGAAACAATTTCTCTTTTTCTCTTATTTCAAGGCAACAGTGTTACAATATAGAAATTTGTGGAAGCAGTGAACCTATAGCCTTTGAGGACCTATGCAATTCTTATATTCTTTCATACTTTGTTCACATATGTACTCAGGTCCTGTGGTTTGGCATTAAATCACTGACCAAGAATTGTGCTTGATCTTTTTTCCTCAACTTTCTTTCACGTAGGTGTAAGGTAAGGTGTAAGGTAAATGATGACCATTGACTGAATGAGATTAGCAAAGTATTTTTTTAAGTCATCTTATTTGCAAAGCTTTCTCTCTGTGTCACTTGTTTTCTTTTACTATAAATGTAGTGAAACCTTTTAAAAAAACAATCTAGCTTCTTGAGCAAAGCATTTTTTAAAAAAATTCTCAAGTAATCAAAATTCAGAGAAAGTGAAATATTACTCTGCATCTAAATGCCAGAAATTAAATCAAATATTTAACATTTCTTTTTAACGAAAACTGGTTCTGAGTATCCTCAAAACTATGGTTTTTTAAAACTTATTTAGGAAACCCTTTTAATAATATGACATATGATACCATATTACTATCATGGCCTCTATTTTGCAAAACGTCATTCACAAATCATTGTGTGTGTATAAAGAAAAAAAGTTCAACTTTATCAATAAAGTAAGTTATATCAATGAAATGAAAAAAAAAACACCCCAGATAACTGCAAAGATAAGAAATATATGTAAGATCTATACGAAAGTTTTGATGAAGAATGATAGTTGCTTTACATTTGCCTTGATCACATTTTTTCTCACTTCTAAAATTTAAATTTACTCATGATGATCTTTTAGCATTAGATTGCTTGGAAGTAACTAAATAACAGTTATTTCGCATGATAAATATCTATTTCTGGCCCATATAAAACAAAAATAGATGTGGGCAATTCAGAACCTGTAGAGCAACTTCACAAAGTTGTAAGGGACTCAAGGTACTTCTGTATTACTGTCCTCCCTCTTCAGCATCTAATCTAATGACCTGAAAAGTTTGAGAGAGCTCCAGATCTCACATACTCATTGTGGCCAGCGATAATAGGCAGAATGAAAAACAAGTTAACCCCTCCCTTCAAGACTACTTCTTATATGTAGGGCAATTACTTCTGCCCTCCCATAGGGGAGAGGATATGTTCTTACTAAGGAGTAAGGGGTAAGTGTAGAATAGGAAATTAGAAGTCACTAGTAAATCATGCAACCTAATATAATCTAAATTTATTATATAATAAAATTGCTATGGAACATTTTATATTCAATTTTTTCCTATTTCTTAAGAATTACATATTATTTACCTGGTTATTTTATTTCCATTTCACTAATTTTTGCTTCCCAATATATGTTAGTTAATTAATCTTACAGAGTTACCAAGGATTTTTGAGTTTTTCTTATGGCATTGTCCACATCATTGTGTTTTCAGTGTATACTTGGAAATAAGAACACAATAAATTCACTAGGGAGTCACCACCAATATTCTGAAGAAACTCATATACTTATATTCCAGAAACTTTAACAGTCCAATAAAGCACAGTATATTGCATTCAGTTCAGTTTTGTTTACCTCACTAAATTGACACATTCAACTTCACGTGCAATCAAAAAGATCTTGAAAATACAATCTTCTGTTTCACAAGAAACATAACGTTGACAAAACTATTAAAGTTATATTAAATAAAGAAATTGTAAAATATAAAGGATGGATTATCTTTCTCATATAATCCCTCTAGGGGCGCACGGGTGGGTCAGTTGATTGAGCATCTGACTTCAGCTCAGGTCATGATCTCACGGTTAGTGGGTTCGAGACCCTCATTGGGCTCTGTGCTGACAACTCAGAGCCTGGAGCCTGTTTCAGATTCTGTGCCTCCCTCTCTCTCTGCAAACCACCTTCCCCCGCCTCACTCACACTTTGTCTCTCTCTGTCTCAAAAATAAATAAACATTAAAAAAAATTAATCTCTCTCTCTCTTTCTCTCAGTATAATATTTCAGCAAACATACCAAGAATGATGAATATTAGGTAGAAAGCAAAGTAAATTGAAATTTTCAAACATAATTTCCCTAGTTGAAGAACACAATATAAATTTAAATGTACCTTGGTATTCTTTGCCATTTCCTAACTCAACAAAAGAGGTACAATTTATTTAAGAATTGTCATTATCATCAGTAAAAAATATTTGGTGTATCACTGAACAAGAATGTGGGGTGGGAGCAGGCGTTTTACAATAACGTGCTTTACACAAAAACATAATCCACATCGGTCCATGATGAAACATTTTAAAATACTAGTATTAACTGAAATACTGACTTCTTTTAGAGTCAGGCATTTTAGGAAAAGAGGTCATGTATGTTATTACATTTTTATATGAGTTGCAAAGTATGAGTTTAAAATTTAATTTAGGAGTTTTTTTTTAAATGTTTATTTATTTATTTTGAGAGAGTGAGAGAGAGCAAGTTGAGGAGGGGCAGGGAAAGAGAGGAAGAGAGAGAGAATCCTAAGCAGGCTCCACACTGTCAGTGCAGAATTCAACACAGGGCTTACTCCCACAAACTGTGAGATCATGACCTGAACCAAAATCAAGAGTTGGACACTTAACTGATTGAGCCATCTAGGCACTCCTTAACTCAGGGTTTTAAGTGAAATTTATTAAGTACTATTAGAAACTCTGCTGAATAAACAGAAAACACAAAAATCTGCTTTATATGTGATACTATATGAAATGGTCACAAAACATAATATGCTCAAATTCTTTACATAGGAAACAATAAATAACTATTAAAGAAAATCTATACAAATGTAACATATGCCATTTTTATTGATAAAAGGTCAATATTAAAAAGATATAAACTACCTCCAAACCACTTTATTGATTGAACTTAACCTCAAAGTTAATCCCAGCACATTTTTGGCAAATTAAGTTAATCACTCATATGGAAAAGCAAGGGGCCAAGAATATTCAAGAAAAATTGAAGCAAAAAATGAATTTATAGGTTTCAAACTATCATATATCTAGTGTAATCATAAAACTACAGTAAATGAGAGAGTATGATATTGGTCATAAGATAGAGAATCTAAAACCAAGCCCCTCACCATTTCATGTATATTTTTAGAACAGAAAAAAGAGTATAATATTATGTATTATGTAAAGGTATCTATGTAGATATAAATATAGACATAGGTATAGACTGAAAGACATCCGTCTCTGGTGTCTCTTCCTTTTCTTACAAGGACACTGATCTAATGGGATTAGGGTCCCCACCCTTATTAAAGTTAAATCTCATTTAACTTTAATGACCTGCTTAAAAACCCTATATCTAAATTCATTTACTTTGGGGAATAACGCTTCAAAATATAACTTCTTTATGAGGGGGGGTATAATTCAGACCACAGCAATCCCTACAAAAATTATTTCTCCTTTGTGTTGGAGTATAATAATACTAGAGGTCTTACCTTCTATATATGACTTAAGAAATGGGCTCTCACTTATTCTATAGCAAATTATTTTGGTTGCAGCTGCTGTTACTCTGGCTGTCCATGATCTATGTGAGCATTTAAGTAGCTCTACTCCTCTATACCATAATTGGGCAGGGAAATTTTTTTTTCCCCTGAATTCTCATTAGTGAACACATCAACTCTCTCCTACCCTGTCTCTGTCTCTCAAACACACACATACACACACACACACACACACACACACACACACACACACTCCATTAACGTGCCACAGGTCCTGCAATTTAAGAGGTTCCTGCCAATCATGGAACCTAGCCCAAATGTCAGATGTCATTATCTTGGGGATACCTTCATTAAACAAAATCTATCAACATGTATCCCTTCTCTTCTATATCCCTGATGAATTCCTATGAATGGGTCAGGACTCCCACATAAAGGCTTGTATAAGGATAATCTCCAGGGTGTCATTAACTTCTCTTTGAGACTGAAACATAATATCCATTAGTATAACCTTGAGACAAATGAGGATCATACAATACACAAAGATCTGTCCATTCTAGTTATTTATTTATCCTAAGATTCTCCTCCAGCTGCAAGAACAAAACAAATTAATACAATAAAGTGTCCCATTACATTCATATTCCTCTGGCTGGCAGAAGCATATGCTCAGAGAATTTCAGAGCTGATAAGATTGAAAGGGTTATTGACTCCAAACCCCTTATTTCACACATGAAGAAACAAAGCCTTGGAAAAGTTTAAAAACTTCTCAAGATCACATAAGAAGTTAGTTCCAGAAACTTTCTCTCAATGAAATGCCTTTCTTGTATTAATTCATTCATTTACGTGTACAGCATATTGTTAAATAATTTATTCAAAACAACTTGCCAGTATATGATTAAATAATTAACTTATCAGAAGTCAGACCAGAAGGAAGTCTTAAAAATATGAAAAAGAGTATTTGTATTTAAATGGCTTGTTACTGGGAAAAACAACAACAACAACAACAACAACAACAACAACAACAACAACAAACTATGCTGTGTGTGGCAGGTCAAAATTCATTTTTAAGCCTTATTGTATTTATGAAAAGATAAATTCCAAAGTAATTTACAGAAGTTTGGATTAGCTCTTACTTTGTTTGTTCATTTGTTTTACTAGTTTTAAAGTGGAGTAAAACAGGAAGTGAGGGCAATCTGGCTGCAACACCTGTCACCCTATTGATCTCCAGGGTTGATGCAGCTGATCTGGCTGGCTAGGCAGGAGTCCCTGTCCTCCTTCACCACTCCATGTGTGTGCTTCTCAAAGCTGTGTGCTCGAAGAGGCTGACCTTCCCTGATAGAGGAGGGCCACTCTTGCATCAGGGGTTTAATTTAAAATAGATGATAGATAGATAGATGGATGGATGGATGGATAGATAGATAGATAAAGTGGAGTAGAACAAAGTCCACATTTCACTGCTGCTCAATCTGCAGCAATGGCATTGACATTTCAGTAACATTCAAATCACACCTGGCAACACTGTGAAACCAAGTTGGTTATCACATGGTCACGTTTTAGGCTTTAACAACATGTGGTTGTCATTTTTAGGAAAGATGAAAAACACTGAGTGCAATATAAGGGAACCAATGCTAAAGAGAAAACATAATAATTTTGTGGGGAGTTCGTATGGAATTATCAATTGAAAATGCTTGGATAGGATGTTTTATCTAGAGATATTTGTCAGTATCTTGAAAAGGAATTTGACACTTGATTACATGCAGTTAAATATTTAATTTGCTATTAAAGATTTCCTTTTTTTGACCTTAGTACTCAAAAGCTTTTTTTTTGTTTTTTTCATTAAAAAAAAAATATTGTGATGTGTAGCTTTTACATTTCAGAGTTTTGAGTTAAAAGGCTTTTTTTAATATTGGCTAAGACTCAACAACACACCTAAACTAAATGAAAAAAAGAAAGAAAAAATGATGACTACATAATATGGCAATACAAAATATAGTTTAAATGAGATTAAGATCCATTTAGACATTAAATCTGAAGGTGATAAAAACAGTATTTCAGATTAATTATAAAACTTATCTAATATATGTAGAAATGTCCAAATTTTCCTGCACACATGAAGTATTAATAATAATATTAATTAACTTATTATGTACTATGAGCTAAGCATTGGATTAAGAATTTTAGATGAACTATCTCTTGGGGTACTATGATTAGTTACATTTCCTTTCCAAATGCACAGATGAAGAAACTGATTTAAATGGCTAAACAACTTGGCAATTTTCATAAAAATAAGAATCAGTAGAAATATTGTACAGTGATTAAAATCTTGATTGTTTGACTCCAAAGCCCACACTTTAACTAATGTGCAATACTACATGTTCATAAAATAAATATAAACATTTATTTCTCCTCATATCTGATTACATAAATCTTAATAACAAATTATTGAGAAAATATTGACTAGAAAACAATGTGCTGAAATTATTTTATCAATTTGGAAATAACATAAATCAAGAGCATATAGATGATAGATACATAGATAGATGTATATAGATTCACAGATAGGTGAGTTCTACCTTGGACTAAATCTCCTGGATGATGTTTCCTAAGGAAATGAAAGGAAATTATGTATATATAAAGAAGTCAAAACCTTAAACCACAATGAGAGAAAAAGTGAAAGAGAAAAAGAAAGAGAGAGAGAGGAAGGAAGGAAGGAAGAAAAAAATTGTTAACAATTCTGAAATATCACCTGAGAGGAATTAGATTAATAAGTTATAGGTTAATAAATATTTTGAGGGAAGAGGTAAGATGGCTGAGTAGTAAAGAGATCTTGAACTTTTCCCTCGAACACAGCTAGATCAACATCAAACCATTTTGCACTCCTAGAGAATCTGAGGATTGACAGAAAAATCTGAGAAATTTGAGGGAGAGAACACAGCAGGTTCCTGGTGCAGAGAGGTGAATTGGGGGAGAGAAGAGCCATGGAGCCCCAGAGGGGAGGGAGTCATTTTCACAGAGAGGAGAAGGACAGAGGGTGAGAGAGAGCAGTGCATGGGGTCTGCCCAAGAAAGCATTCCCCCTTAAAGCAGCTAGAGAGAAAAGAGTAAAAACACATGCAGGAGACTGCACAAGAAAACTGCTTCCCAGAACCACTGATAGGGGAAAGAGGATACCACCAGTTTTTTATAAACAGCATAGCAGAATCTTAAATTTCAGAGATTAACACCTGGTGGTGCCTAGGTGAGGAAGCAGGGCGGAGTCCTGGGAGTGGGCAGCACAGTCTGAGGATGCCCTGGGTTGCAAGGGAGAAGCAGTTCTCCTGTTTGGAGTGCATTTCATAGACATGATACTGCTTTTCCATGGGCAAAAGACCTGGCAGGCGCCATCAAGCTTCCCCATGAACCATATAGAAACAAAGACACCAGCTGAGGGCAGCAAACCCTGGTGCTGACTATGTATTGTGATTTACTATAAACTTTGAGCTGCTGCTGCTGTGAGGTGGTATGACCATTCCCTGGGACAAGCTGGCCCTGGCCACAGTGTGGCCATACCCTCCCCCAGAAGATCAACTTGGGTTTGAACTGCAGGAGTCACTGAAATGTGTGTGTGTGTTTTTCTTTTTTTAATTTTTTAAAATGTGTTTTGTTTGTTTGTTCGTGTGTTTGTTTGCAACAGAGCACGAGCTAGGGAGGGGCAAAGGCAGAGGGAGACACAGAATCTGAAGCAGGCTCCAGACTCTGAGCTGTCAGCACAGAACCCAATGTGAGGCTCAAACTTGTGAAGCACCAGATCATGACCTGGGCCAAAGTCGGATGGTCAACCAACTGAGCCACCCAGACACCCCATGAAGTGTGGGGTTTTAAACACAGCCATGCCTGAGATAAAACTCTGGAGAGAGATGCCTCCTGGTAGGTGGACAGCCTGTACACAGACAGGGGGAAGGCAGGGAGCTGACAGAAGCAGGGGACACAGGAAGACTGATCACATCTTTGAGGGCATGAACTTCCTTCTCTGGAGACTTGAGAGTGAGGTGAAGCCATTTTCACCATTAGCCCACCAACACTGATGGACCCCAGTGAGCTAAACAGTGCCATCAAGCTGAGAACAGAGCCATTACACCAAGCCCTGCCTTCCTGTGCCCTCCAGGTACATCTCCATAGGGCAAGTCCACCTGAGAATCAGAGCAGCAGGCCCCTTCACAGGAAGACCAGCACAAATCCCTTCTACCTGCTTAGTCTACTGACTGCAGACTACTGTAAAGTTAAAGCTCTAGGGGAAACTGGATCTAGCTTTATTTGGTTTTGTTTGTTTGTTTGTTGCTATTGTTGCTTCCATGTTTGTTATTGTTGTTTTATTTTCTTTTGTTTCTTGGGAACAGAAAGAGCATTTTAAAAATTTCTCTCTTTTAACCCCCTCCTTTTTTTTCTATCAGGCTTCTCTTAACAAGCAGATCAAAACACACCTAGGATCTAGTTTCCTTTATTTGATTTAAAACATTATTTAATTTTATTATTATTGTTGTTATTATTATTATTTTCTTCCTCCAAAATCACAAGACAGAGGAATTCACCTGAAAAGAAAGAACAGGAAGAAATAATAGCCAGGGAGTTAACCAATGCAGATATAGGTAAGATGTCTAAGCTAGAATTTAAAACAATTATAAGGATACTAGCTGGTTTTGGGAGAAAAAAAGAAGCATAGAAGACACCAGAGAATCCCTTTTTGCAGAGATAAAAGAACTAAAATCTAGTCAGGCTGAAATTAAAAATGCTATAACCAAGATGCAAACCCAAATACAGACCATAAAAATGAGGATGGATGAGGCAGAGGAATGACTTAACAATATAGAAGATAACATTATGGAAAATAATGAAGTTGAAAAGAAGACGGAAACAAAAGACAGGGATAGTGAAAGTAGACTTAGAGAACTCAGAGGTTTGTTAAAAATGTAATAACATTCGTATCAGGGGAATACCTGAAGGTATCATAGGAGTCTCTGAAGATGAAGAGAGAGAAAAGGGGGCAGAAGGTTTATGTGAACAGATTATAGCTGATAGCTGAAAACTTCCATAATCAGGGGAGGAACCCAGACATCAAAATCCAAGAAACACAGAGAACTCCTATTAAATTCAACAAAATTCAGCCATTGCCAAGACATACCATAGTCAAATTCACAAAATACACAGAATCCTGAAAGCAGCAAGGGAAAAAAGTCCTTAACCTGCAAGGGAAGACAAATCAGGTTTGAAGCAGATTTTTCCATAAAACTTGGCAGGCCAGAAGGAGAGGCAATGTGCTGAATCAGAAAAATATGCAGCCGAGAATACTCTATCCAGCGAGGCTGTCTTTCAAAATAGGAGAGATAGTTTCTCAGAAAAACAAAAACTAAAGGAGTTTGTGACCACTAAACCCACCCCCATAAGAAATTTTAAGGGGAACTCTTTAAGTAGAGGAGGAAAAGAAAAAAAAATACCAAAAGCAACAATGACTAGAAAGGGCCAGAGAGCATCATCTACCAGTAAAACAACTGTGCTAAATTCATATATTTCATATCTTTTTTAATATTTTTATTTATTTTTGAGACAGAGCATGAGTAGGGGAGGGGCAGAGAGAGAGGGAGACACAGAATCTGAAGCAGGCTCCAGGCTCTGAGCTGTCAACACAGAACCCGACGCGGGGCTCGAACTCACAGACCGTGAGATCATGACCTGAACTGAAGTCGGATGCTTAACCGACTGAGCCATCCGGGAGCCCCTACATTCATATCTCTCAATAATCACTCTTAATGTAAATGGACTAAATTCTCCTAACAAAGATGCAGGGTATCAGAATGGATTAAAAGAAAAAAAAAGATTCATCTATATACTGCCTACAAAAGGCCCATTTTAGACACCTGCAAATTGAAAGTGAGGGGATGGAGAAACATCTGTCATGCTAACGAACATAAAAGAGAAAGCTAGAGTAGCCATACTTATATCAGTCTTTGTAAAACAAAGACTGTGACAAAAGATGAAGGTCATTATATCATAATTAAGAGGTCTATCAATAAGATTTAACAATTGTAAATATTTATGCTCCCAACTTGAGAGAAACCAAATATTTAAATCAATTAATAACAAACATAAAGAAACTCATTGATAATAATACAATACAATAATAGTAGGGGACTTTAACAGCCCACCTACAGCAATGGACAGATCATCTAACTCAACAAGGAAATAATGGCTTTGAATGACACACTGACCTGGATGGACTTAACAGATATATTCAGAACAAGTTACCCAAAAGCAGCAGAAAACACATTCTTTTCAAGTGCGCATGGAACATTCTCCAGAAAAGATCACATACTGGGTCACAAATCAACCTTCAACAAGTACCAAAAATCAAGATCATACCATGCATATTTTCAGATCACTATGCTATGAAGTCACCTACAAGAAAAATGTTGGAAAGCCCCCAAATATATGGAGGTTAAAGAAGATCCTACTAAAGAATGAATGGCTTGTGGGGCATCTGTGTGGCTCAGTTAGCCTGTGACTCTACCTCAGTTCACAATCTTGCAGTTCATGAGTTCAAGCTCTATGTTAGGCTCTGTGCTGACAGCTTAGAGCCTGGAGCCTGCTTTGGATTCTGTGTCTCCCTCTCCTCATCCCTGCTTGCACTCTGTTTCTTTCTCTCTCAAAAGTAAATAAACATTAAAAATCTTAATGAATGAATGGGTTAACCAGGAAATTAAAGAAGAAATTAAAAACTATATACATGAAAGCAAATGAAAATGAAAACACAATGGTACAAAACCTTTGGGATGCAGCAAAGGCAGTTCTAAGAGGGAAGTATTCTGCAATTCAGGCTTATCTCGAGAAGCAAGAAAGTTCCCAAATTCACAACCTAACCTAATGGAGCTAGAGAAGGGATAGCAAATAAAGCATAAAGCCAGCAGAAGAAGGGTAATAATAAAGATTAGAGCAGAAATAATTGATATAGAAACAACAACAACAACAACCAATAGAAGAGATGAAGACTAAGAGTTGGTTCTTTGAAATAATAAACAAAATTGATAAACCCCTAGCCAAACTTATAAAAATTATCAAAATCACAAATGAAAGAGGAGAGGTCACAACCAACATGAAAAAATACAAAGAATTATAAGACAATACTATGAAAAATTATAAAGCAACAAACAGGGCAATCTGGAAGAAATAGACAAATTCCTAGAAACTCACAAACTACGAAAACTGCAACAGGAAGAAATAGAAAATTTGAACAGACCCATAATCAGCAAAGAAATTGAATCAGTACTCAAAAATCCCCCAAAAAGGGTCCTGGGCCAGATGGCTTCCCAGGGGAATTCTACAAGTTAAAGAAGAGTTCATAACTATTATTCTCAACTTTTCCAAAAAATAGAAATAGAAGGAAATCTTCCAAACTCATTCTATGAAACCAACATTATCTTGCTTCCAAAACCAGACAAAGATCCCACTAAAAAGGAGAATTACAGGCCAATATCCCCAATGAACATGGATACAAAAATTCTCAACAAGATATTAGGAAATTTAATTCAACATACTTTAAAAGAATTATTCAAGTGGGATTTACTACTGGTCTTCAGGAGTGGTTCAGTATTTGCAAATCAATCAATGTGATATACCACCTTAATAAAAGAAAGGATAATAACTATATGATTCTTTCAATAGATGCAGAAAAATCATTTGACAAAATACAGCTCCATTCTGGACAAAAACCTGCAACAAAGTAGGGATAGATGGAACATACCACAACATCAAAAGGCCATTTACAAAAGACCCACAGCCAATATCATTCTGGGGAAAACCTGAGAGCCTTTCCCCTACATTCAAGAACAAGATCAGGAGGTCCATCACCATTACTATTTAACATGGTACTAGAAGTCTTAGCCTCAGCAATCAGACAACAGCAACAACAAAAATTTAAAAAAGAATCCATATTGGCCCAGATAGAGTTAACCTTTCACTATTTGCAGATGGCATGATATTCCATGTATAAAACTCAAAAAGATACCACCAAAAAATTGCTAGAACTGCATGAATTCAGCAAAGTTGTAGGACATAAAATCAGGGTGCAGAAATCTGTTGCATTTCTATACACCAGTAACAAAGCAACAGAAAAAGAAATCAAGGAATCAATCCCATTTGCGATTGCCCCCAAAATAATAAAATACCTAGCAATAATCCTAACTAAAGAGGTAAAAGATCTATACTATTAAACTATAGAACACGTGTGAAAGAAATTTAAGAGGACACGAATAAATAATAATAATAGTAATAATAATAATAATAATAATAATAATAATAACATTGTTAAAATGTCTATACTACCCAAAGCAATCTACACATTTAATGCAATACTATCAAAATACTATCAGAATTTTTCACAGAGCTAGAACAAACAATCCTAAAATTTGTATGGAACCACAAAAGACCCTGAATAGTCAAAGCCATCCTGAAAAAGAAAAACAAAACTGGAGGCCTCCTGATTCTGGATTTCAAGCTACATTGCAAAGCTGTAATCATCCAGACAGTATGCTACTGGCACAAAAACAGACACATAGATCAATGGAACAGAATAGAAAATCCAGAGATGAACCTACAACTATATGGGGAACTCATCTTTGAGAAAGCAGAAAAGAATATTCAATGGAAAACAGACCGTCTATTCCCAGTGTTGGGGAAACTGGATGGTGACATGCAGAAGGAAATTGGACCACTTTGTTACACCATATGCAAAAATAAATTCAAAATGGATGAAAGACCTAATTGTGAGACAGGAAATCATGAAAATCCTAGAGGAGAAAATAGGTAGCAATCTCTTTGACCTTGGCTGGAGCAACTTCTTACTAGACAAGTCACTGAAGGCAAGGGAAACAAAAGTAAACAGGAGCTATTGGGACTTCATCAAGATAAAAAGCTTTTTCATGGCAAAGGAAACAATTAACAAAACTAAAAGGCAGCCTATGGTATGGGAAAAGAAATCTGCAAATGACATATCAGATAAAAGGTTAGTATCCAAAATCTATAAAGACCTTATCAAACTCAATACCCAGAAAACAATAACCCAGTGAAGAAGCTGGCAGAAGACATGAATGGACACTTTTCCAAAAAGACATCCAGATGGCTAACAGACACATGAAAAGATGCTCAACATCACTCATCACAAAGGAAATACAAATCAAAACCATAATGAGATACCACTTCACACCTACCAGAATGGCTAAGTTTAACAACACAAGGAAGAACAGGTGTTGGCAAGAATGTGGAGAAAGGGGAACCCTCTTACACTGTCCGTGGGAATGAAAACTGGTGCAGCCACTCTAAATAACAGTATGGAAGTTCGTCAAGAAACTAAAAATAGAATTACCCTTTGGTCCAGCAATTGCATTCCTAGGTATTCACTCAAAGAATACAAAAATACTGATTCTAAGGGGCACATGCACCTCAATGTTTATAGCAGTATTAGCCAAACTGCTAAACTATGTCAAACTATGGAGGGAGCCCAAATGTTCATTGACTGATGAATGGATAAAGAAGATGTGGTACACACACACACACACGCACACACACACAATGGAATATTACTCAGCCTTCAAAAATAATGAAATGTTACCATTTGCCATGATATGGATGGAGCTAGAATGGATTATGCTAAGCCAAATAAGTCAATCAGAGGAAGACTAAAACCTGAAACCAGTATTGCACTGTATGTTAACTAAAATTTAAATAACAAAAAAAAATACATTTTTTGGTAAACCTCACATACTATTCAAAATTCAGTATTTCCCTTCTATAAATGTTCTTACAGAAAACTGAGCCTCTTCCTGCCATTATTTCCCATGTTAAATGCATATATTTGGTAATTTGGTAATTTTATATTGTCTGCAGTATCCTCTCAGAATCTTACAGTAAGTGCAGTCTAATGATACTCTGTAATTTCTTAACAAAACTAAATATGAAGAAAATAAATGAACTCTAATTGGGAAATATAACTGGCAGAAGTTTTTTGTTTTTTGTTTTTTGTTTTTTTTTTTTTTTTACAGCCATATGTAAGGACTTGGGAATATGTGGTATTCCAAATTTGTAAAGGGATAACTAAAAGTCTTCCTTTTTAAATTTATAGAACTGAATGGAGTATTTGAAAGGGTGTACTAATACTACTATTGCTAATAACAATAATGACAAGAGTCAATAATAAGCTAAAAAATTGCTTGTTCTCAAATTTTCCACTTTGATTTTCTAACAAATGGTTACATTTATTGCAAAATTTGCATAATGATAAGATCAGCATTATCTAAGGATGCATTTTTTGTGGTCCTCTAATTTTGTTTTTAAATTCCACCTGTAATAGCACTAGATGCTAATGGTTTCCAGGAAAAATAGGTCACCATCATTAGATAAAACTTTCTTACCTTTTCCTCCAGAAATTATTTTTTCTACTTTTATCAGAGGAAGCTGTGGCAAATATAGACAGCTAACATTAATCCTTGTGCAATAAATGACATATTAATGAAACAGAAATAACCTGAGTAGACTGTCATGAAGTAATTTGTAAACATTATAGTATCGGATCAAACACAATTAATTCAAAGAACAATTAAAGGTACTGAGTACTATATTTAGTTTCTGAGAATAAAATAACATTTTAAAACTTATTGGCAAAGTTTACTTAATAAAATGAAAATAATCCTAATTTTTTAACGCCACTACTTTTCCTATCAGTTTTTTCTATGTACCGTTATTACATACTAAATATTACTATGGAATTTGAATACTGCCTTTGTATAATTCAAGACCTTCTCCATATTGACGTCAGCAAAAACAAACTGAAAGTAGAAATGTATATACTGAACAAACATAAAACCAGCTAATTTAACTTATTTAGTCATTAGAAACTTTGTTAGAATTTGGAATATTTTATACAATTATACATGCCAGAAGGTGGCACCAAAAGACTCAAGTTCAGATTATCTTTATTAATAAATTCCTAAGATTTCTCTATATTTGGATGCCTAAGTGTGGGAAAATAGCAATGCAAATGTTTATTAAAATTATAAAAGTAATATATACCTTTTAAGATTCTGCTTAATGCTGAAAGAAATAGTCTATTTTTTACTTCAGTTATGGCACTGCAGAAGTCTAACAGTGTATATGCTCGTTCTTAAAACTTTATATATATTTCTGATCTCTTTAATAATAATTACTTTTAGGGGCACCTGGGTGGCTCAGTCCTTTAAGCATCCAACTTTGGCTGATGTCATGTTCTCATGGCTGGTGGGTTTGAGTCCTATATCAGGCTTTCTGGTGTCAGCACAGAGCCTGCTTTGGATCCTCTGTCTCCCAATCTCTCTGCCCCTCCCCTGCTCATCTGCACATGCTCACTCTTTCTCTCTCAAAAATAAACATTTAATACTACTACTACTACTACTAGTAATAATAATAATAATAATAATAATTATAATAACTTACAAATAGTCAAATGGTAGTCCAAATACCTAAGGAAAGTATCATGTCTTATCAATGAAGTATTTTTAATATCATGCAATTTAATTTTCTGTTATGAAACTTCAGCCATACCAGTTAGTTTTATCACTTTAAAGACATACCCAAAGTCACATTAAGGGAAAATAATTTCCAAGCTCCATCAATATTATCAGTAATTTATCATTCCTTTTCACTGTTTTTCTCTTGGGAGGTAGTTAAGGTCTGTGATCAGGTGCTCAAGTTCTAGTGTCAGAATATGTGAGTTTGAATTCTTGTTTTGTCACTTAGTAGCTGTGTGATCTTGGAGAACTTAAATTCTCTTGACACCTCTCTCACTTTCCTCTCTTGGTCTCTCTCTCTCTCTCTCTCTCATTTCTTAAGCTTAATTTTTGAAAGGGTTACAGTGGAACTTGAATAATACACACACTTAAAGTGCTTAGACAATTCTCAGGACCTTGTAAGCATTCAATAAATATTAGGTGTCAATCATATTTCAAATAGAAGTGTTCCCCTCTGAAAGTTAATGGGGCGCCTGGGTGGCTCAGACGGTTGAGCGTCCGACTTCAGCTCAGGTCAGGATCTCACGGTTCGTGAGTTCAAGCCCTGCGTCAGGCTCTGGGCTGATGGCTCAGAGCCTGGAGCCTGCTTCCGATTCTGTGTCTCCCTCTCTCTCTGCCCCTCCCCCATTCATGCTCTGTCTCTCTCTGTCTCAAAAATAAATAAACATTAAAAAAAAAAGTTAAAAAAAAAGTTATTCTCGAAGATGCTTTAATCTTAAATTCCCAAATAATAAAACTTCTTGATTAGAGATCATACAAGTAAACATTATTTGATTGGCTTCTCAGTACAGAAAACTACATTGATTTTTTAACTTATTCCCCCAATTGCCACAAATATAAATATATAAGTATTTTAACATACCTCTACAAAGAAGTCTTGAAAAGATTTATGCCTGAGCACTCACCTCTCTATAAAATAGACAAACAGAAAAATATATGGAAGAAATAAAATTTAAGCAATGACAATGCTTATGAAATCAAAAACTATGTTAATTCAGGCAGAGAAAGAAAATTTAGCAAGCCATATTTAATAAGGAGTTCTGTATACAAGATAAGTAATATTTTTACTGAATTATATATATAATTATGTATATAATACTACATATATATTATATATAATAATACACTATATACATATATAATACATATATACATATATAAATACATGTATATATATAAGTATATACATATTTAACTGATGTGTGGGGCTATGAATATATAGCACATTTATCTTTGGAACATAGACATCAAAACTTGGAACACGGAAACGCTAAGATACTCTAATACATTAGGTAAATAGGTTGTAGGGAGACATAAAACTATTCCATTTGCATGTAAAATCATATTACTCTATAAAATGGAAAGAACAAATGTACACTATTTACAAAACATATATTTGCAAAACAAAGGCCTACTGAAGTAGTTGAAACAAAAAAAAATCTAATCTTCTAGGCTGTCAGTCTCAAAAGACACAATTGTTCATTTTGTCTCCATAAAAACATATCTTAATAATAAAAATAGAGAAGAGACAGGAGACAAATATACTATCACTGGAAAGAAACGAAGAACTATTTCTATAGCAAGAACATGATTTATAACCATAGCATATTATCACCTTATCAACCTTTCTCTCTGTTCTAGAAGATTCTAAATTCAACACACCTTTATTAGCATAGCATAGAAAACCAAAGTTCATAGTTGATTATTACATCACTTATAAATCAAGTTATAGTCTATTTATTTTTACCAGTAAGACAATAGGACTTGAATTAGTGTTAGGTTAATCTCAAGAGGTATAGAGACTCATCTCAATAAATATTCCTGGTTCAAATTGGCTTTTGAAAGCTTCTTGAAACAGTCACATTATTCTGCCATGTTTCTTGCTATTAATTATGGAAATTTTCATATGTGTACATACAAATGTTTATAATATACTTTCATGTATGCCCCACACTTTTTTTGCATATCCCTTAGAATTTCCAATAAAAATCCTATTAACCAAACCTTTCTCTAATCCTTTAACACCACTCTACACTATAAAATGAAACTTTTGAGGATTCTGCCTTAAGAGCTGTCATTTTAAACCTGTCATGCCTATACCACAATTTTAATAAAGATAGTTGAAGATGGGCTTAAATATGCACAATTTTATTTTTTAATTACACCACAACAAAGCTAAAAAGAAAAGACAAACTTCATTTCAGAGCAAATTTTTTTTTGCCTTTATGGTAAATTTGAAATGCTTATTTTTGGTGGTAGATTCCTGGGTTTGCTGATTGGATGTTCATTTACTGTATTTTTGTTTTGTTTTTAATTTAACCCAAAAGAAATGCCAATAATGCTAATAAAACTTCTATTTACCGTTAAATATTTCCCGGGTGCAGAGACATGTTATGAGTTTTATATAAGGCATCTAATTGATGCTAACCTGAACAACTGTTATATGATTTAGAAATGTTTTATTCCCATTTGACAGATAAAAAGTCTAAGCCATGGAGGGTGTATGTGACTTAAGGTCATTAAGTTAGTAAGGCAAAGACAAAGCATTTATAAACAGAATTGTCTAAAATCAAAGCATATGTTTAGATACTACATTATCATATCTTGACCTGAAAGATATTCTCCTATCTTCTTTTCCAAAAAGATTTGTTTTTAAGAATCTGCTTCATAAATAATATATTACAATATTGTCCTGTTCTCCATTTAACATGGGGGTTTAAATAGTCATAGACACTTTCTATACATTGCTATATGCAAACTAAAAGTGCATTAAATAATGTAAGTTAGATAATCTAATATAATATCCAATAGAATTAGTTATAAGTCAGTCTCAAAGAGTTGTTTTAATGATACAGATGCTTTTATCCTTTCAGTATAATAACTTCTTTGCTCAGCTCAAAATAAGATCTCCTTCTATGTTTCCTTATAAGAATTCTATAATTTTAGTTATTATATTTGGATCTTTGATGATTTTGAGTTCATTTTTTGTACAAGGTGAGGTAAGGTCTGACTTCCTTCTTTGGAATGTGACTATTCATTGTCTCAACACTATTTATTGAGAGGTTATTCTCTCCTTATAGAATGGTCTTAAAACCTCTGTTGAAAATCAATTTATCAAATATATATGGGTTCATTTCTGGACTCTCAATCCTATTCCATTGATGTATCTGTTTATCCTTTTGATTACTCTTGCTTGCTTTGTAGAAAAACTTGAAATCTGGCAATGTGACTTCTACTTTGTTCTTTTTTCAGGACTGTTTTTTTGTGCTTTCTATATGAATTTTAGAACAAGCTTATCGACTTATGTTAGGGATTATGTTGAATCTGCAGATCAGTTTGGGGATACTGACGTTTTAACAATGCTAAGTCTTTCAATCTATGAAAGCAGGATGTTTTCAGTTATTTAGATCTCTTTAATTTACTTCAATCATCTTTTGTAGTTTTCAGAGTATAAGTTTTACATCTATTTTATTAAACCTATTTCTAAGAATTCTATTATTTTTGATGCGCTTGTGAATATAATTGTTTTCTTAATTTTATTTTCAAATTGTTCATTTCCAGTATGTAGAAATACAATGGATTTTGTGTTAATCTTATATCTTGCAACCTTGCTAAATTAAGTTATTGGCTATAATAGTTTTGCAGTGGATTCCGTAGGATACTCTACATACAAGATCATTTCATGTGTGAATAGAGATTCTTCTCTCCAATCTGGGTATCTGTCTTTTTTTTTTTTAATTGATTTTTGTTATACTGAAGTCTGCAAGCTATTCTGACATTTATTAAATTTTATCATAATTTTTCTACCAGTATTTTTAATTTCATTTTGACATCCTATTTAGCATGTCTTCATCAAAAGCTTTCTGATGTTTTTGTTATTTTTTAAAATTTTGCTTAAGACATTTTTCTCCATTTTAATTGCTAAGCCAGGGCTAGAATGCTGCTGCTGCTGCTGCTGATGACTGTTTGTTGTTGTTGTTGTTGTTGTTGTTGTTGTTGTTGTTGTTTTTCTATGTATAAATCTCTTGTGATATCTTTCTGACAGCCAATAAACTCTTCCTAGATGTTCTGGAGCTTCTAGATATTTATAATATTTTAAACTTGCCTATGTCACTGTACCAACTTATGGCCACTCTATTTAAGAAGAAAAACACAGCTACTGATTTTTGCATTACTTATTTAATTTAAAATTATTTCCTAATTTTTTTCCATCAAAAACCTTTAGGTGTCTATGGAAATTTTTGCGTTTTTCTTTTCCTCATGTCCCATCTTGCCTGACAAAAGTTGTGTGGGAGATGGAACGTGATGTAAAAAATGTACTCTAAATGGGGTACCAAAGCCATATCAAGTTCAGTAAGACACTCAGCATTCCATCATCCAAAGTGAATTGCTGTTGCATGCTATGTGTTTAACAATTGTGAACACCCTGTTTTATGCTCTCTTCTTATCTTGTTATTGAACTCCTATAATCAACTTTTTGTAAGCAGTAAATTCTCAAGTAAATTTGTACAGTTTCAGAATTTTTTTAAGCCTAGAAATACTTACAGAAATTATTCTCTATCGAGGTTTCTAACTAGTAACTATAGCACAAATATATTCACCAAATTATACTTAATATAAAAAAGGGGTTTGGCCAAAGTGAGAAGGTAGTTATTTTCTTATTCCCTTCTAAATAGTGGGTCTATTCAAAGACTATGGAATTTCCTCATTCTACAACAGACTATACTAGACTGTTGGACTCATAACAAGAGTACACAGTTTTACTAACTGGTACCTTAATTCTGATCCACTGCTCTGATTCTTGACAAAGAATAGATTCTGAATATTATAGATCTTTTTTATCTACTGATTTTCTAAGTATTCTGATAGGATACCAATTGTGAGCTAAAAGAGTAGCCTCATAATTTTCTTAAAAAATCATTCCATATTTAAGACTTCCACTGGCTATTATATTGAAATTCATTTATATGTCCCATATCCTAGAGGGTTCTTAGGATAGTTTCTGGCACACAGTAGCCAATAAAAGTAATTATTTTTTCCTTTGTATTGATGAGGGTGATGATGATGATGATGATGATGATGATGATGATTGTACCCCACTACTCGTCTATAAGTTGTATCAAGGATGAAGTAATGGTGAAACAAACAGGGTGAGTTGCTTAGGGTTATACAGTTAATAGCCACAAAATAAGAATTCCAAATTAGGCTATCTGATTCTATATTATGTGACAACTATTACATACATTCTGACCACACTTTTCTTTTACTATGTGCTTGTAAAATAAAGAAATAAAATCAAATATTTATGTCTCTGATTTTCAAATAAGGAAATGAAGTCCAGAGTGATGAATTAAGTAACAAATTAGTAATACTCACTTTGTCTATGTATCTGTTTTGCACTCAGCATTTCTCAGATTTGTAAGAGATACAAGAGAAGAAAATATGTGCACGTATACATACACACAAAATATGTATGAATATTGACTTAAAATTAGTAAGAAAAAAATAAGGCATATGAGGTAATTGAAGTAATTAAATTATGGCTTAAAAAAATGCTACATACCTCAGAAAGGGAAAATGTGTGGCCTTAACTGTAAAAGGTTCTGTGGAAAAGGAAGATAGTAGTCAATTAAAAACAAAGACTTTGAATAGAATAAATAAAATCCTGGGAATTCCACTGGTGAAAATATATCTAACTAAATCTTGCTTTAGATGTCTGAGAAATACTGGGAAATATCATTGCCTAATTATAGCAAAATCATATTGTACTAGATTATGAAAGTTAGGAGAGATTATGAGATTTAGTAAATTAAGTACTAGGGTAAAATTGTGTATATAGGAGAACAATAGGAAGAGAGAAATGATTTATAAATGTTATATGTCAACAGATTCCAGGCTGAAATAAAACAGAATACTGAAGATTATAATCATGTATTCATTCAACAAATATTTAAAATCAATTCCAAGAAGAGAAATGGTTTAGTGGGCAAAGAGTTACTTTTGATAAGAAAGTTTAAGATCATATTAATCAGAAGAATGTGTATATTTTGACTAGCTTCTGTGTAAGGTAAACCATTCTGTTAGGGTCAATTTCCCTGGCAGAGATAGAAGTAGAACTCATACTAGTGAGGTTAGAAAATTGTGGAGTGATGAATCTGCCCAGGTTTACTTTCCCTCCTAACCATGTTGCTCATTTTATTGTGCAACAGGAGAATGAGCAATCTTATCATAGAAGTTAAAAACTAATTTAAATGAGTGGATACTTAACAGTATATAATTCTGCATAATTTAAGGATTAGAATTTAGATGTAACATGTGGCCAATGAATTTATTGAAAAGAATCTAAATACAGGCACTCTTAGAAACACTAACGGTGGTATAAAACGTAAAAATAAAACATTGATTCGGAAAACATAATCACAGGGTAACTGCTTAGAAAGAAGTGAAGCAAAAAGAGATTAATTATATAGCAACTAGGAAGAACATCAAGATTTTGTATTTTTCATTGTGGATATGAATCTGTGAGAAGAATGATATGAATCACTGTTACTCCATCTCACTCCCACTGCTGGAGGCACATCAGGACATTGTACTTGCTATTCTCACTGTCCATAATATGACTCTTCTTCCTGGTCTTCATTCAAGTCCCTTTTATAATATTCATTCTTGGGGCTTCTGGGTGGCTCAGTCAGTTAAGCGTCTGACTTTAGCTCAGATCATGATCTCATGGTTCGTGAGTTCGAGCCCTGTGTAGGGCTCTGTGCTGACAGTTCGGAGCCTGGAGCCTGCTTCGGATTCTGTCTCCCTCTCTCTCTGCCCTTCCTCTGCTCATGCTCTGTGTGTCTCTCTCTCAAAAATAAATAAGCATTAAAAAACTTTAATACTCATTCTCTAGGAAGCAGGACTTTTACATTCACAGTGACTAAGATTGTGGAAACTTTAATTTCCCAAGTAAATCACTTTCTGACAGCTGGGCCACTCCTACTTCATTGCTTTACCTCCAAGCCCATTTATTCTATCTGTTAAAATTAAAGAAGCATACAATATCCATTGATTTAAGGACTGTTCTACATCAGGAAGGATAATGTGCCCCCTTCAAAGGGTATGTATAATCACCAAGCTGGTGCTTCTGCTACACTTTCAAGAGGCCACTCCAATGTTCTTTCAGGATGGAAACTTCTGGATGATATACCCATCAGCTAGGACCAGTAATTCAGGGTAATGTACCCACATCACATTTTCCATCAAGTAGATTTCTAAATCTGAGACACGTTGTGCAGGATCACACTTTTGTGAACCTCTGATAGTGATGCTTGGTGAAGCGCATGGGCAAAGGGGCTAACTTATAACTTGAATACATGCTAAACACAATTAGGATGAAATGTTATTTCTGGAGTGGAAGGGATACAATGTTATCAACTTGCCACCAAGACATTGGTTGGTCTCCTTAAAGGATCATGGCATTGGCCTTTGTTACTGGTAGAACCATATGTTCAGTGTAAATATTAGTTGATGAGCTTTGATGAGAAAATATCATTGCTGCTATACATGGCTATATATGTAGATAATACTTTAATAGAAAATTCTTAATAAGTGAGCTTTAGGAGAACATACAGACTATAATTACATATATGAATATTAAAACATGGAAAGTAATTATATGTGTGTATGTATATGCATACAAGTATGCATGTGTATATGTGTATATACATAGTTATATATATACATGGTATGTATATATATGTATATATATAGTTAGTTAGGTTAGGGATACACAAATGTGTAGTAAAACAACAATGAAATTCATGGAAGTTATATAAACTAAGTGTGGTGGAGAGAGTGGAAAACACAAACAAAGGTGTTGAGCAGAAACTTCCAATATATTGGTAACAGTGTATTATATAACATGCACGTTAAGTGCTTTGGTGTTTTATATGTCATTATTTATACCTATTTATTTGTGAAATATTTCATAAAAATATTGCTTAATAAGTTATTGCTGCCAATTTAGTTTTTTTGGCAAGGCCTTTGTTCTCCCGTGAACTCTGTATTTTTATGTTTTTTAATAATTGTGCCTATTGGTAATACTAATGTATTAAATTTATTTATTTATTTCAATTCCAGTATAGTTAACATACAGCCTGATATTAGTTTTAGGTGTACAATATAGTGACTCAAAAATTCTATATATGACTGAGTAATCATCGTAAGTGTACTCTTTAATCTCCATCACTTATTTCACATTCTCTCAGATAACCATCAGTTTGTTCTCTATAATTAAGAGTCTGTTTTTTGGCGTGTGTGTGTGTGTGTGTGTGTGTCTGTCTCCCTTTTTTTTCCTTTGCTTGTTTGTTTTGTTTCTTAAATTGCACTTATGAGTGAGATCATGTAGTATTTGTCTTTCTCTCACTGACTTATTTCACTTAGCATAATACTCTCTAGATCCATCTATGTTGTTGCAAATGACAACATTTCATTCTTTTTATGGCTAAATAGTATTCCAGGATATAAATAATACTATCTTATATATATACATACCACATCGTCTTTATTCATTGATCTGTTGATGGACACTGGAGTTGCTTCCATGATATGGCTATTACAAATGCTGCTGCAATAAACATAAGGGTGTTCATACCACTTTAAATTAGTGTTTTTGTATTTGTGGTTAAATACCCAGTAGCACGATCACTGGTTCATAGAGGTAGTTCATTTTTTATTTTTTGAGGACTCTCCATACAGTTTTCTGCAGTTGTACCAGTTTGCATGCCCACCAAGAGTCCAAAAGGGTTTCTTTTTCTCTACATCCTCGCCAATACTTGTTGTTTCTTGCACTTTTGATTTTAGTCATTTTGAAGGTGTGAGATGATATCTCATTTAGTTTTTATTTATATATTTTGAATAATGATCCTTCATCAAATATGTCATTTGCAAATATCTTCTCTAATTCAGTAGGTTGTCTAATGTATTAAATTTAAATGGAACTTGGCATACTTTTATATACAAAATTTAGATAAAATCATACAAGTTACGTATGTCAGATTTTCAGATCTGAAGAAGCTAGGAATAACAGTAAATTATTTTGATGAAATCATTAGAATAAAAAATGACCCAGACAGGTTAGAATAGGCTAACAGGCTAAATATCCCCTGTGTAAATGGAAATAAAAAATGTTTAGCAGCAAAAAAACCTCTATTCATCCATCCATCTATGTATCTATCTTTATTTCTTACAGAAAATAATTGATTAAAGCATATAATGAGGTACTTGCATGAGAGATGTGTTAAAAATTTCTGGGATAGGTTTTGACTTTTTTCATATACTTTTTTTTATGTTTATTTATTTATTTTAAGAGAGAGAGAGTGCATGTGCAATTGGAGAAGCAGAGACAGAGATAGGGAGAGGGAGAATCCCAAAAAGGCTCCACACTGTCTGCTCAGAGCCCCACATGAGGCTCAATATCATGAACTGTGAGATCATGACCTGAGCAGAAATCAACTAAGTAAGCCACCCAGGTGCCCCAAGTTTCAACTCTTAACAGGAATATGGTACAGAGAAGAAGTTGCTAATTGAATCATGTCAGGCCATACCTCTGATGTTGCATAGAATTCTCTAAACCTTATAGTAAAAAAGATGTTAAAATTTAAGAGTATCAAAAATATAGTTGTTTGGCTGGTATTTATTTGTTTAAGAAAATGTCTCTAATGATCTACCAATACTTAGAATCTATTATTCTTTCCACTGAAGCCTAGGTTTTTAGTATTTGGAAATTATTTTTCTAATATGTTAAAAAATAAAACAGTTCGACAAAATCCCACATGGCTGTAATCTAGATTAAACTTTTATTAAAATTTTATCATATTTGTTTATTCACTACAAGTATGTAACTAATCTGAAAGCGAGCATCCCTTATGTGCTGGAATTTCATTCCCATACACCTCTGTATTCTCTTCTATAGAAGCTGCTCATTACCTTGCAATCAACATTTTTATTACTATAAATTACCAAAATAATAGTAATAGATGATAATGATGCTTGGAAATATGTTTTATGGTGATTTAAATATAGAAAAGATTTAGGGTTTAAATGTTAAGTATCTTCAATATTGGATGATATGCAGTTGGATGGAGAAGTATGTATTTTTATATTCTCCAGACAGAAGGACCAGGACCAGTGGTTGCAGCATATAAGCAGATAATCCTGTGTGTATAAGATGGAACTTTCATTAGTTTTGAATGTCTGATATAGAGTTAGTGAATTCCTCAATTTTGAATGTATATAAAGATTGGAAAGTTTAAAATGTCCCAGGGGAGGGGTGCTTGGGTGGCTCAGTCGGTTAAGTGTCTTAGCCTCAGTCGCTCAGGTCATGATCTCATGGTTCGTGGGTTCGAGCCCTGCATCAGACTCTGTGCCAACAGCCCAGAGCCTGGAGCCTGCTTTGATTCTGTGTCTCCCTCTCTCTCTCTGCTCCTTCCTTGCTCACGCTCTCTTTCTCTCTCAAAATTGAATAACTGTTAAAAAAACATTTTAAAAAAATGTTCCAGGGGATTAACGAATAAGCATGGGTTAAAGTAGAAAGTCATACCATCCAACACAGATACATTTGAGTATTATATTTGAACTGAACGTTTTGATGCATATTTGTTTTAATGCGAGAAACCTGTAATGTAAATTAAAAACAGAAAACATTTAACTTATTTTCTAAGCTTTAAGTTAAGATAATCTCAAAGACAAACAAAAATAGGAATTTTAACAGAAAGATATCTCTGGAATAATAATCTGTTCTCAAATATATGCTGATTTCTCATCTCATTCTGATTTCTTATCTTTTTTTCTATGTGTACAGCATATAAATGCCAAGGTTTGTCCCCTAAATATGCTCCCTCAAACCTAAAAGAAATGTTAAAATGTAAATATTTTTTCCTTAAAAAATAACATGATAGAGAAAAACATAGTTTTGAAGAAAAAACTAATGGTAGACAATGAATAATACTAAAATGTTCATGAAAGGGGTGCCTGAGTGGCTCACTCGGTTAAGCATCCGACTTCAGCTCAGGTCATGATCTCATGGTTAATGAGTTCAAACCCTGCGTCTGGCTCTGTGCTAACAGCTCAGAGCCTGGAGCCTGGTTGGGATTCTGTGTCTCCCTCTCTCTCTGCCCCTCCCCCACTCACACGCGCACTCTCTCTCTCAAAAAATAAACATTAAAAACACTAAAAAAATAATATAAAATGTTCATGAAAATAAATAAATAAATAACATACCCAGAGAAATAATCCTTTAACCTTTATAAAACTGAGTTAGCCTCAGTGTGATTATTTGTCGGAATGTTAAACTTTTTAGTCATTAGTACATATTTTAATATCAAATTCAAATCAATAAATACAAAACTCTCGTAACTCCCAGAGCCTCCCTTCTTCATCACTGAAATTTTCACAACCTGTTACCTATGCTTCCTGCATGGAACTCTGGTAAGACCTATTCACTAAGACCAGGAGTAGCAGAGAGTCATCAGCACTTCATAAACAGTGAAGTTTACTGAACTTCTCTCCCTTGGAACACAAGTGGGAAAATACACACCCAGAACCTTAGTTGGAATTGTAATGTCTGCAATGTATCAGTGACGAATGTTGTTGCCTTATGGCAATGGTCTCAAAATAAAAACGCCCTAAAATACAGCTTAAGTTCTATGCAGGTAGTCCGGGGCTGCTCGTGTGTGTGTCTTCTAACTGTGTCCCACAGGGTTAATAAGGTTGAAAATGGCAGGAAGTTTGTTTTTCAGAGAATTGTTTCCTCTAATCAACTATTGTGTCTTTTCAGCCCCACTAACAAATCCAATCTGTCTCTGCAGAAGTCTAGACTCTAGGTCAAATCATATGGTTCCAACATATAAACAAGGAAAGCCCTGTATTCCTTACAGGTCACAATGAGCCCAAAGCACCATCCATTTTACACCAGCTCTTGAAGAATGTCCATAGCCACTTGTTCTTGTCCTAAGATAATCTCCTGAGGTTAGGGGCTCAATTTTGCCTTGTTATGATCTCTCCTCCAAAGTGCACATGGGGTGTAGGTTATATTATGTTTGCTCAATGCAATGCACCATCTTTTTTCATATATAGTCATAGGTTTTCTCACTCTTTTCACCAATATGTATGTAATCTCCTACCCTGTAGTTCCCCTCTGAAAACCCTACTCCTTAATCTGGAATCTGGGAGATGGTCATTGGACATTAGTCCACTGTCTCCTCAGGTTGCCAGCCTCTTGAATAAAGCAAACTTTCCTTTCCAACACCACTTGACTCTTGAGTATTAGCTTTAGAATGGCAAATAGACAAACTTGGGTTTCCATAACATCTCAATGATGTCACTAAGAGGTGCCAAAATCCTTCCATATGTCAGTTCCCATCTTTAGTACTTCAAGTAATCTGTCAACAAGATCAACACTAGAGCACCAACCAGTAATTCCTAGTCATACTCAGGAAGAACAAAATAAGGGAAAAGGAAAGGAATCTTCCAGCTCTTCCTCAAAGACCTACCTGATGACCTTTTTTTTTTTTTTTTTTTTTTTAATTTTTTTTTTTCAACGTTTTTTATTTATTTTTGGGACAGAGAGAGACAGAGCATGAACGGGGGAGGGGCAGAGAGAGAGGGAGACACAGAATCGGAAACAGGCTCCAGGCTCCGAGCCATCAGCCCAGAGCCTGACGCGGGGCTCGAACTCACGGACCGCGAGATCGTGACCTGGCTGAAGTCGGACGCTCAACCGACTGCGCCACCCAGGCGCCCCCTACCTGATGATTTTTTAATATATGTTTTGACTACTTGATTTTGCAAAGGAAAGCCAAGACAAGAAGGGTTCTTTATACAGCTGAACATATTCCTGTCTCTATCAATATATTCTTTTTATTGCTAAAGCAAAAGGAGAGAATGGATTTTCAATAGATAATTAGCAATCTCTGCCACATTTCCCACATTAAAAAAAAGTGTCAAATGCCCACAGATAAAAACTACTTGAAAACTTTGGGAAGTAAGATTTCAATTCATTAATATATTTGAAAAATTATTTTCAAAGTTATTCATAGTTTTACATATTTCTTGAATGCAAAAATTGAGATTTTAATAATAAGGTATCATTCTATATATGCCAAAATGAAAAATGTTCATTTCAGTTCAAATCAGAATAATAGGTCCTTGAATAATGAGCAAGACCAATGTGAAATAACCTTTTATAAAATGATTTTATGTAATCAATAGTAATTTTAGAAAAATAATTGCATTTATGCTCCTTACAAGGAAATGTTAAATTTAGCTTTTCATATTTGAGTTTAATGTTGTTGCCAAGGAAATGATGTGAAAAGAGTGTATTTTTGTCTAAAATCTAGTATAATTATTTAAATTACTATAATGGTATTTATTTTCATATTTTATGTTTCAAATCTAAGATTGGTAAGCTGGACCAAAGAAACATAATTACATTGCTTGTATTCGGCACAGGTAAGCTAACTTAGTTGTATTAGACTTTTTATAAAACTTATTTTATTAATGAAAGCTTTCATTATCATAAGGCCTTTATGTGATTTCTATCATTTTTAATTTTATTAGAACTTTCTCATGTAAACACTAAACACTCTTTTTAAAATATGAGAATATTCAAACAGCACTTTCAGCATGTATAATGCTTCCAGTTGTGAGGAAAAAGCACAAGGAAGGCATAGGCAACCTTATCGCTGACTGTCTCATTTCCCTGCCCATCCCCTGGCTCACAGCCTAGTGTCAGTCCTGCTCTCTATGACCACACTCATGCTCACCACTGAGAAAACAGAGGATTTGTGATGTTTGGGAGAGCAAGAAATGAGTGATGAGAGAATAGTGATACAGTAAAAGGAAGAAGAGAGAAAGAAAGGGAAAAACTGGAGTTTTAAGTAAAACATTAATTTTGCCTCCATTTCAGTTCTCATTAATCTATTAAATTATTTTATTGTTTTTATGTTATCCTCAAGATTAATTGAACATGGTAATGAGCAAATTCAACTATCCTTGCTGGAAAATGAAATCCGAACAAGAATTACAATGTCAGAATATCTTTTTTTCATTTCAGAATAATACCACAGCCACTATTATTCTTAAGTAAGTCAAGCACCTGGTGAGGGCACAGTTGAGTTATACAGGATGAAACAATGAGCCAGACAGTCTGAAATGCTGCTGCAAGTAGTTTGCTTATTACTTAAAGAAGCAGTGGGAGAAAGGAAACAACTGAATAAGAGACTGAATATTCATTCATTTGGCTGGATTCCTCTCTATGGTATATTTGTGAAGTGCACATCAATTCCCAATAACATGTACAGAGCAGGTGCTCAAAGGTATTGACTGGATTCTGAACCTGCTGAGTTAATCTTAAAATGTCCATTTTGCTTCCACTTTGCTATAGCAACAAAGTATTCTACTATCTTGATCACTGGTTACTCATACACCCAAATCCACAGTTCTACCTTTTTCCCCCCCTCACTGTTCCTCACTTTTCATTCATGGCTATTGCCATTTGATTTCACCTTTTAGCTGGTAATTTCAAGCATATTTTCATTTCTGCTTTTTCAGTATGGATGTTATGTGTAAAAGTCTGCTGTTTAAAGTAAGTCATTTATGGAAAATTACATTGCAAAGTTCACAGAGAACTTATGCTTTTAAAAGCTCTGAAATTTTCATGCTGTTGGCCTGCCTTGCTTTGGTCTTTGTTTTGAATTAAATTTTTCTGTATGGTTTTTGATTATATGTTAAATTGTAATTCCACTTCAACAGAGATCCATTCATTGACTTTAAGTATCACTCATCTGAGGAATATAGAAAGAACACACAGATTAATAAGGATTCTCAATATAACAGTAAAATCAAATATATAAAAATCAAAAAGAACAAAAATATTTCTTAAGAAAATCAAAAGTTTAAGTAATGCTTTACTCTTAATTTTCACCCAAGACTAGAAACAGAAATTTCTACTTGAGACCTATTTGCTATTTTAGTGGTAGAAATACAAATGCTGATCATATTCAGATACTCAATGATATTACATCAGGAGTTTATGATTACTTTTATTATATAGGCTTCAGTCTACTCTATTTGATAAAAGTCTCCCCCTTCCCCAAGCTTGTTATGTTCATTGATAGGCTGGGGAGAGAATAATTACATTAGTATTTATAATCAATATAATATTTTAAAATAAATTTAGGTTGCATTCTGTCACTCAGTGTATCTGGCTTTACAAGGGAATGAATATTATTTTTAAAAAGGAATAGAAGGTCATTCACCATACTTCACTTACAGGGATTTTAGAGGAAGCATTCTGTCTGAGATAAAATATGTGACACAAGCAAAATGACCCAAGAAGTTTTACGTGATATCTGTTCTCAGTTGTTCAAATTTCTACACCAATAACCCATCTGTGATTTTAAATGAAATTACTACTTCTACAAGAAGCATATGGAAAAGCCTCCACCCAGAGAAAACAAAAGGGACTATTGCTTCAGACAATGTTATGCTGATAGACAGTAAGTTAATCATACCTTATTTTGAGGGCATGAAAATGTCATTTTAATAACATAAACCCATTAATTTATATTCTCTAGTAATGATAAAATATATATATATATATATATATATATATATATATATATATATATATAGTTTTTCGTGACTCAATTATTGTGTATTTAAAGAAATAAATTATTTATGTTTATTACATCCAGAAATTAGATTGAAGGAAGTTCAATGTTTTCTAAAAACATTATTGTACTTATTTAATAAGTGCAACTTATTAAATATTCTTTCTTCAACAAAGCAGTTTAAAACAACCATAAATTTGTTAGGTCTAAGCACTTCTTTGCCTGGATGCAAACCCTAACATTCATTAAGTATTCTCACCTACACATATACTATGGCAGTTGTTCTCAATCCTCAACCTTTACTAAACATTAGAACCACTTGAAGAACTTTTAAAGATTTTGGTGTCAATTAAAATCTCTATTTTTGGAGAACTTACACTTGGGGAAGTATTTGTAAAGCTTTCCAGGTGATTATAATGTGCAGTCAGCATGGAGAACCACTATACTATAAAATATTCTAAATGTGTAATAACCAAATTTTCTGTTCTATCTCAGGATACTTGACATAGGCAAATTGACCTGCCTGTTAGATCATCAGAGAACCCTAATATGACAGTGGTGGGGTAAAATTTATGAACTTTTCATTCTTGTGCTATTAAAATCCACTTCCTTTCTGAAGATGTTGCAGAAGATTCCAACTTTTGGTGCCTTTTTAACTTCTTTGAATTTTTAAATAACTAATTTTTTCCAACAAGTATTCAATAAATTTTAATGGAAACATACTAGGTACTAAATACTCTATTTTTTCTTGCATACTCTAATTTGTTATACCTTGATGTCTGTTCTTTCAATTAAATATTTAACATCTCCAATAAGATCATAATCATGCTGGGGGCGCCTGGGTGGCGCAGTCGGTTAAGCGTCCGACTTCAGCCAGGTCACGATCTCACGGTCCGTGAGTTCGAGCCCCGCGTCAGGCTCTGGGCTGACGGCTCGGAGCCTGGAGCCTGCTTCCGATTCTGTGTCTCCCTCTCTCTCTGCCCCTCCCCCGTTCATGCTCTGTCTCTCTCTGTCCCAAAAATTAAAAAAAAAAAAAAAAAAATTAAAGATCATAATCATGCTGAAGGCATGGACCAGCATTTCACCTCTGTAAAACATATAGTATAGTGAAATAGACTTTTCTGTGGAACAATATGGAATACAGAGTCCAATGTGTATGAATACGTATCCCAGTTTTGCTATTGTGGTCTCAAATAAAGTAATTTCCATGAACCAGGATTATCTTGACTATAAAAATGTGATAACTTCATTTGAAAGTTGTGAGGATTATATGAGATCTCAAATGTAGAACACCTACCATAGATCTAACCATGAAAAGCATGCATTTGTACGGCCATCCACTTATATAGCAAATATTCGAGTTCTTGTTCTCTTAACAGTCACTTTTTCAGATGTTAGATACACTGAATGAATCAAAACATATTACATCTCTGCCATAATAGTGCTTAACTTCTCATGAGGGACTTAGACAATAATAAAACACACATATTTTTTTTCTTTTTTGAAGAAGGCAGGGCAAGGAAATAATAATGAATATATTATAATCAATAGGTTGTGTAGTGAAGGATTTTTTGAAAACAGGACATTTGAGTAGTTAAAATGATGCAAAGGTGAATTTTAAATGTGTATCTTCTTCCTGTTCAAGAAGGAAGGAAAAGATGGCATAATGGCCCTGCCATCTGAATGAAATCCATGTTTTAAAGAGACAACAAAGGGTTCATCATGGCTTAGATGCATTTAGAGAGGCACAGAATGGTAGGAAATGAAAGTGAAAATATTGCCAAGTGTAAATTATATAAAATTATAATAAAAATGTGTGGTAGGCAGAATGATCCCCAAAGCTGTCCACATCCTAATCGCCAGAACCTGTAAATATTTTATGTTACATGGTATGGGGGAATTAATATTTTAAGTGGGATTAAGTTTGCTAATCAGATGCCTTTAAAATAGTATTATCTTGGATTTTCTCAGTGGGCCCAATATAATGTAATTCACTGGCCATTGCCGGTTTTGGAGATGGAAGGAGGCCACTAGCCAAGATATATGAACAGACTTTAAAAACTGCGAAAGTCAAAGAAACAAATTCTCCCCTAGAGCCTCCATGGGGAGTACAGTTCTGCTGATACCTTGATTTTACCACAGTGAAACCCATTTCAGATATGAAATTTTAAAACTTAACAATAAATGTGTGCTATTTCAAGGTACTAAATTTGCGGTAATTTGTTGTAGCACCAACAGAAAACTAGTACAATATGATAAAGATGACTTTGGTGAGTCCAGAGAAGAGGATCACCTCAACTGATTAACACTTTAAGAAAGGCATTTGGCTTCTGTATGGAGAATCATGTGTAGGGAGCAAGAGTAGAAGCAGAGAAGTCAACTGGGTAGGTATTTTAGTAGTTCAGGTAAGAGACGATGGGCACTTGAGCTTTAACTTTAGCTAACAGGTTTGATGCAAGGCATGATAGCAATAAGGAAAATAAAATATACCGAAACTACTTTGATCTGCAGGATGAATTATAAAGCTATTTATATAATTGAAGTGAATTTGAAGTGGGAGTTTCCCTACTGCACATATAACACCTAATACCTTAACAACACAGTAAGCACTCAATAAACATTTAATGAAAACAATAAGAATACTGTTGAATATGATGATGATGATAATGGCAATGAAAATAGTAATGATCCAAAATGATGATATTAATGGCGAAAAAGATAAGAAAAACAGATCCTTAATTGGCCTCTATTGAATGTTACAAATAAGCATGTTAAATACTACTGTTTAATTTTCCCCTAAATTTTTTGCTAGGATTCTAGTGAGTTGGTTGCAGTGAGACAAAAACAGAAGGTATACCATGAGCTACATATAGATTTGATTCCATATAGATGCTTAGGATTTTCTCTTAGTTTGTTTTTAAACTTTATTATCATGTTACCTTTAGTCAAGGAACCAAAAATTAAATTCTATGATCCTCTTTATAAATGTATTATGCCTCCATATCATACAGAAAAACCTTAGCAAGCCCTGTACACTTGTCAACATTTAATCACCACAGGTATTGTTCATTAGGATAGAACTTTGCTTTGTTTACTGCTGTGTCCCTATCACCAAGAACAGAAAATTGCATATATAGTGCTCAAAAGACTTGTTGGTAAAATGAACAAATGGATATGTCTTTTCTAATCTTTGTTTCATTGGTATTGCCTGAATAATGCAAATCCTAGAGGGACTCAATTTACCAAAATGTCCAACAAATTAAGTTTGGTTTACAATTATATGGGTAATAGCAGACATTCTTTGAGAACAACACAGGTAAGATTTCAGGCCCAAAATTCTGACATTATTTTAAAAAAAACACAACAAAGTAGTTATCTGTAGGACAATACATTCATTTTAGGTACACCTTGCCAACAAAATAAAATAAGAGTTAGGTTTGATATTGTGCCTGTTAATATACTACTACTTCATTACTTTCTCTTGAAGAATTACAGAGGAAAAATGACCAGATATTTAGGTATGTAGAATACAGATAATCTTTGGATATATAATGCTCATTTGTCTTCAGTGTTTCCAATACCCACATTCATAACCTGAGGAGTAGGCTACGCCCAAACCACCAAATATTCCAGGGTGCCTGGCTGACTCAGTTGAGCGCGCAACTCTTGATCTTAGGGTAGTGAGTGTGGGCCCGATGATGGGTGTAGAGATTCCTTAAAAATAAAATCTTTGGGGTGCCTGGGTGGATCAGTCAGTTAAGTGTCCGACTTTGGCTCAGGTCATGATCTTGCAGTTCGTCAGTTCAAGCCCCATGTCAGGCTCTGTGCTGACAGCTCAGAGCCTGGAGCCTGCTTTGGATTCTGAATTTGGATATCACTGAATAATTTTATCCTATGAAGCTTTCATAAAACTCAATTAAGAAATTTTTAAATGCCAAAAATAATCTGAATTCAAAACAAAAATACTATATTAATTTGAAAATCTTACTGAAGTAACAATATATCCTTAGAAATTGAGAATATAAATTATTGCATGTGATTGAATTTTTTCTTCATGAACACATGTAAGGATATATAAAAAATTATGATCACTGAAAAAATGGTGGAATATAATGTGATTATAATAGGTAGCCTATAGAAGACCCACATGGTTTGTTTGTGTTTATTGATAATGTAGGATTAGGAGGTGTCCATGAGTGCACTTAGACATCAGACTTTTTCTAATGATACACTCATCATAAAGTATGGGATCAAATCAAAGATATAACCTAAATAGTATGGGAATGTCTAAAAACAGACTTTAGAAACTTATTACTATCTTTAGTGTATTAGTCTGTGTGGAAGGTCATTTAAACACACACACACACACACACACACACACACACACACACACACACACACGATGTGGCTTAAACAACAGAAATTAATGTTTTCACAGTACCAGAGACTGGAAAGTTCAAGATCAAGATCAAGGTTTCAGCAGGGTTTGGTTCCTGGTGAGGCCTCTATTCCTGGCATGCAATCACTTCACTATGTCCTCTCATGATTTTTCCTTGGTGAGTGGATATAGGGACAGCATACATTCTTGAATTTCTTCTTAGAAGGACACTAATCCTATCAGATCAAAGCCCTATTCTAATGATCTCACTTAATGTTAATCATCTCTTTTTGGGTCCCATTTCCAAATACAGTTATAACGGGAATTAGGACTTTGACATATGGATTTTAGGGAAACACAATTCAGTTCATAGCATTTACAAATATTACTTAATAATGCCAAATAACCCTTATTCCACACCTTCTTCTAAGAGATTTACAAGTATTATCATCCAATATTCCAACTCTATGGAATAGATATCATCATCATCATCATCATCATCATCATCTCTATTTATAAATGAAAATAAATGATCAAAAGATGCTGAGAACCATATCCATGTTCCTGTAAATGATACAACTGCATTCTGTACATGACAGAATTTGGAACTAAAGTAATCTGTCTGACTGAAGCAATTTGTGATCTGAATCATTAATATTCTCTCTAAGGGAGACACTATTAAAAAAAGAGGCAAAAAGAGGAAAAAGAAAAAAAAATGTTTACTTAGAAAATTAACCAAGTGATTATTATTTCTCAGGGCTCAGATTTTAGTCATAATTAAAACATTTGACTGATTTCAAAAACTATCCCAATATTAAAATTACAATGTGAATGTTGACTAGGTATGTTAACATCAAAAAATGTTATGTGAAAAAAATTTTAAAACATCAAAACTATGTAAGACTCACCAAAAGTATTTCTATTTTTTTACTACATTTTAATTATTCTTGCTATATAACTACATTTCTGCTATTTTATGAAAAGGAACATGGTAATTCTACCTTGATTTCTGGGCCTTAAAATAAAAAACTCTACCCACTACTTCTAAATACCTGAATGTTAGAACACTTGTGTACTAAAAGCTTTCAATGAAGTCTTGAACTGTGACAGATTTGGAGAATTAATGAATTTAGCTATGGTTATTAGAAAAGATACACACACATATTGTATTTCTTTTGCTTAAATGTTTTTATGAATTATCTTTCTAAACCTTTTAATTTTTGCCTATGTGTTCTTCTATTTAAAGACGGTTTCTTATAAAAACACAGTTGGTTCTTGCTTACTTATCCAATATGACACCGGCATGTTCAAACCATTAAATTTAAATCACCATTGTGGCTGAACAAAATCTACTACTTGGCTAGATGTTTTCCACTTGAACCATCTTTTTTCTGTTTCTTTTGTTCTCACTCTTTTTCAGTTTTCTGTCAATTTGAGCATTTTTATGATTCTGTTTATCTCACTTATTGATTTACTATGTGTATCTCTTAATTTTTCATGGTTTCCCCACAGTTTATTTAACATATAATATAAATAACATATATGTATATATATAATAATATGAGTATTCTATCAAATAATATTACAATACTTCCTGTGTAGTATAAAAACTTTATAACTATATTTTCAATTTCTACTGTCCATCTCTTGTGCCATTGTATTCATATACCTTACTTTTATATATGTCATAAAAACACCCTACATTGTTCCTCATATTGCTTTAAATAGTTACTCTTTAGAGTAATAAAAGGGGGAGACGCTTAACCTTACTTTATTCCATATTGGATACTCCTCATTTTTCTTTTTAACGTTTATTTATTTTTGAGACAGAGAGAGACAGAGCATGAACGGGGGAGGGGCAGAGAGACAGGGAGACACAGAATTGGAAGCAGGCTCCAGGCTCTGAGCCAACAGCCCAGAGCCCGACGCAGGGCTCGAACTCACGGACCGTGAGATCGTGACCTGAGCCAAAGTCAGACACTTAACCGACTGAGCCACCCAGGCGCCCCTCCTCATTTCTTTCTGTAGACCTATCTTTCTGACTGTCTTGTATTCTATGCTTTTCACATTGTCATGTAGAACAGGTTTTAAAAAGCCCTATATTTTTAGAAATATTTCTATCGGGTATATAATTCTTAGTTGATGGTCTTCTTTTCTTTCTTTTTCAGTGTTTTAAAGGTTTCACTCCTGTCTTCTTGTTTACATGGTTTCTGATAAGAAGTTTACTATGTCAGTTACCTTATTCCTTTTTAAGTAATATGTATTTTTCTCTGTCTACCTTCAAGATTTTCTTTGTCTTGCATTTTTATCAGTTGGAATGGTACACATTGGTTTAGTTGTTTTGTTTTTGTATTTATACGGTTTGATGTTCTCTGAACTTCTTGGTTCCATAAATTGATGTCTGTCACTAAAAAACTGTCAGCCATTATTTCTTGAAATATATTCTGCCATTTTTTTTTCCTTTTCTCTTTTTGAGATTTCAATTATATTAGACTTGCTATGGTCATATAGTTGCTGATGCTCTATATCTTTTTCCCTCTTTGTATTTCAGTTTGAGTAATTTTAAGTAAACTATTTCAAGCTTACTAATTCTTCCCTTGGGTGTCTTGAATCTACTGATTAGGTTATCACAGGTACTTTTAACCTGTTTTTGTGTCTTTGATTTCTAATAGTTTCCATTTTTTGCTGAAATTACCTGTGTGATACTGTGTCTTGTCTTCCTTGTGTATACAGCCTTTACATATTTATTCTACTTATTTAAATTCCCTGTCTAATAGTTCTAATATTTGCATCATATCTAAGTCTGGGTCTGATTATTCCTTTTTTTTTTTTTTTCTGACTGATTTTCTTCCTTTTATATGACTTGTAAGTCTTGGTAAAAACTAAATAATATTGTATAGGATAGATAGAAACTGAGATAAATACTTTTATGCATAGAGATGAGTATGTAATTTTTTCTGGTTAGCTTTTAGTGTAGGTTTTAGTGTTTATGTAGTCAGACATTGAGATGGGTTTGGATGTTGCTTTCCGATTGGCTTTAGATTTTTACATTTAACTCTAGGTTTTCCCTTTGTGGTTCTTACCAGAGAAATGCCATCACTTGGAACTTTCCCAAAAGTATTCTTATTTTATTTTTATTTGATACTTGTTAGGATGATGGCAGGTATGAGGTAAGGAGGTCATTCTCTGCTATTCAGATTAGGTCTTGGTCCTAAATAGGCACTGTGAATCTTGGTCTTAGAGTTTGGCCTTCACAAGTGTTCCTCCCACAAGTGTTCCAGAAGTAATCTTAGGCCTAGAAGTTATATCTGACCCTTTTCCAGGTGTAATGGTTTCTTTCCTTTCTTCCTTCTTTCCTGCCTTCCTTTTATTCTAACTTCTTTTCTTGATTTTTTTTCCTTTCTCGCTTTTTCTTACATTTGTTTGCTAATCCCCTCCCTCCAGATACAGTGGTCTTCCACCATTATCCCAATAACTACAACTTACACTTTTGTTGCCATTCTCCCTTCAATGTAAGGCTTTTGTTCCACAGAGGAGATAGGAGAGATAGATAAGCATTTCAGTGGTGGTTGTTGCTCTGATCCCCAACTCCAGTGGGTATCCATTAGTGCCCCACCCCAGGTATTTTTTTCCCTTAGATTTCTTCCTATAAACAAGGGGTACTGTTCCATATGAATGAGAAGGAAGATGGATCTAGGCTTACTTTGGCAGTGTCTGTTATTTTCCTCCCCAGCACCACAGCGTAAACTTTTTTAGAATTCTCACCCATGTTTTCTGTCTGTTTTTTAAGGTTCTTAAAGAGAAGCTTTCAAGATGATGTGAAGTTTCCTATTTCTATGACTCCCAGGAGCTTCATATACTCACCTAGCTCATACTCAGTCTTTGGTGATTAAAAAGAAAAAAATCTAGCTAAGTGTTCCTTATAACATCCAGTAGAATCTGTCCTATGTCAGAGAAAGACAAAAATGTATTACTTCACTCATATGAGGACTTTAAGAGACAAAACAGATAAACATAAGGGAAGGGAAACAAAAATAATATAAAAACAGGGAGGGGAACAAAACAGAAGAGACTCATAATTATGGAGAACAAACAGAGGGTTGCTGGAAGGGTTGTGGGAGCAGGGGATGGGCTAAATGGATAAGGGGCACTAAGGAATCTACTCCTGAAATCATTGTTTCAGTATATACTAATTTGGACATAAATTAAAAAAAATAAAAAATAAAATTAAAAAAAAAAAGAATCTGTCCTATGTAGGCAAATTCTCAGGTCCTTTTTCTCCCCAAAAGAGCATGCATCCCTCCAGAATTAGTTTTTGTCTAATAACTTCAGAGAAAGTTTTTACATCTTTCTGCTTATTGTGTGGAATAACACACTTTTGAGCACTCTTTGCCTGCAAGCTAAAACTGTATATCCCTTCTGAGACCTTTGGTTATTTTTTGTCCAATCAGTATATTAAAAAATAATTTTAGAAGTACCCAGAATAATTTCTTCATGTTAAAAGACAACATTTATTAAGAAGACATTCTTAAGTCTTATATAGATTATAGGTTAAGGATGTGGAGCTACCCATTACGAAAGACATGAGTTCAGAACGTTTTCTACAATTAGAAAAACCTGCTTATTAAAGCCTGCTCCAGCATTTCTAAGTTGTCTGACATGTAGAAGATGTGAATATTAAAATAGCTAATGTATATGAAGAACTGAGGATAATGCTTACCATATAGCAAGTATTCAATAAATATTAGAAGTCATTCTTGTTACCAGCACAAATATGATAGAGGTGTTGTGCAAGGTTTTAAATGAAAACATTTATAGAACCATCCTACATATTAAATTTTAAAAAGCTTATAACAGCAATCTACAAGTGGCTATATAGTAACTGTTTAATAAATATGGGAAAATATGTCTATTGGTGTGTTCATCACTGTGCTAGAGCTTTATGAAACACACATACATAAGCCCACACACACATACTCACACACACTCACATGGTTCTTAATCTTAAATTAATCGCCATATTATACAATGAAATAAAGACACAACAAAATTAGAGAAAATGCATATCTTTTTCTACTGCTGCAGATATTAAGTTAGCATGCAGGAAAGTTATATACAGTCAATCCTCATTATTAGTGGATTCCTACCAGATACAACTTAGCTATAATACCAAAATTAATACTCATGGTGTTATCACAGACATTTGCAAATGGGCACAGAGCAGGTGACACAAAATCACCTTAATCTCAAGTTCCCAGCTGAGGTCAAACCAGGTAATGCTTTCTGCTTTCTTGTTTCAGTTCTCTAACAAAAATTACCAGAAAGTGGAAATGGTAGGGGGTAGTGCAGTGTAGTGCAAGAAGCTCTCTTCTCTGCAGCCATTTGGATGGGATTTGTAATTCCAGCACTGGCACTCGTTTATGAGGTGGCCTCAGGCAAGTTGCTGAACATATCTAAATCTCATTTTTCTCTTTTGTAAAATAAATGGAATCGGCCAGGAGGATTTATTTTTAAGACTTAGAATTATAATATATGTGATATATGTGTGCATAGATATAGATGTACATATTTACTTATTTAGTTATTTTTATGCTTTACACCCAGCATGGAGCCCAAAATGGAGCTTGAACTCATGACCCTGAGATTAAGACCTGGGCTGAGATCAAGAATTGGATGCTTTACTGACTGAGTCACCGAGGCACCCCTAGATATAGATATACATTTAGATGGATGTATAATTTCTCCTAGGAATAATGGTTCAATATTTGGTAATTCAGTGTTCAGAACAACTTTATAGAACACAACTCCTGCAAATCAGGAGAACTGACTGTATATCACTGTGAAAACAAAAAGGTGTGGCTTAAATATAGTGAGAAGACACATCTCTCTTAAATACGGCTTCACAGTCAAGAAAGGACTATAGATTTAAATATATGAGCATGTATGAGAAGTGAAAGCTGGAGAAGAGGAACAGTGAGAGAAGTTCAGTTTATGGAAAGCCTTAAGTGCCAAATTGAGACATTTGGATTGGATCGGATAGTTAATTCAGAACTAGCAAAAGGTTTTGACTGAGGGAATAAGTGCTGAAAGCAATCTTTGAGGAATATTAATCTGGAAACAACATAGAAGTTATCTGTCTGTTAAGTTCAAAATAAAGAGACTGGAGAGTCTTATGACACACCAAATAGAAGAGATGAATCTGGAGGTCATTAACACAGAAAAAGTGATAAATCATATTAATGGAGATGAAGCAGTGATAGGAGTCAAAGTAATGCTAAAATTGTGTCCCAGAGTAATTGGAAAGAATAGTAATGATCTTGATAGAACTGTGAATTTAGAAAGCAGAGCAGGATGAGGAGACAGATGTAAAGCACAGCATCTGAACAGCTGGTGTTTTTCATTTTAAATGAAGGCAAAAGAAATACTATCAGGATGCACCAACACACAGCTGAATTCACCAAGGCATAGATGTGGAAAACAGAGAAACAACAGTGGCAAACAAACCAAAATGATGCACAACCCAGCAAAGATGAATTGCTCTTTTTCAGCAATGACTTAGTTAGTAGAGGTTGCTAACCCTGCCAAATTACTGCTGGAGAAACTGAAATGTTCAAAAATAATTTTAGACAGCAAAGAAATTTCTGAGTAGCATATGGATATAATAGGGAAGAGATTTTTTTTCTCCTGATAAAGTCACAAGATGAGTAGTGTTGATTCATTGTAATGAGGCATCTGGATGTCAAATCAACTATTTCATCTTGCCTCTTCAGGCATGATTCTCATTCTTTCTGGGAAACTACATTAAGTGGATCTGATTAGAATGGAGAGGCTCTTCTCCCTTCCTCTAAGAAGAATTACAGTTACAAAGGGCATGCAGTGCCCATGTTCATGAGAAATTCCTCCTCTGGTTCTGGTGATTTCCTCCATGTTCATTGGATAAGGTTTCCCTTTTAGGCTTCTACCTTACACAGGGTGTGCAAAGCTCCTGTTTTCTATTGCTTTTGGACAGGGGAGGAAGTATACATATGAGTGTCTTGTGCTGTTATAGGCCAGGTAGCCCATAGGTAAAAGCAAGTTGGATAAGCATGCCAAATGATAGTTTATCCTCGCATTCCTTAGTCGTTTCTCCCTAGCTCCAAGGCCCTCTGTAGTGGCCTTTTCCCTTACAGCGACTATTTCTCTTCTACCAATATATCCAAGTATGTTGCTTCCCTTTTTCCTCTTGCACTTAAATGTGAAATGCTGTTTCTACAAGTCAGAATTTCTCCTTCACTGAGATACGTGTTTTCTTTGAATCACTGTTTTTAATTTACTATGGGTGGGAATAGAATAGGTCTTAAAAAAGCAAGGGGAGGGGGTAGAAATAAGCAGAAAAAAACAAAATGTTTTTGATTGTTATTGTTCTGTTTCTACCACAATGTTTTTCACTCTTTCATTTACAAATCAGTAAACCATGGATCTTAGAATAATCACAAAGCAAACAGTCAAATGACAAACTACAAGAAGCTATTATCAGATTACATAATAGATTTCACATATTTTCTCTGTGGGAAATAAAAGCTTATTTGATCTCAAATATATTTGGAATTTAAAAGTTCACAAAAGTATATCCACAGATTGTAAATTAAGTATAAGCGTTTTATACATATAGGCAATAATGCAACTCATGACATTTTTAATTATTCAGCTACCAATTACTGATTCTCTTTTGTGTGTCAGGTACCCTGGGGTATTTGTATTTAAATTGTACAAATTGTATTTAAATTGTAATATATATACATATATATATATATATGCACATATATGTGTATATATATATATATATATATATATATATATATATATATGCCTACTTTGTACTTACATTCTGTTGAAGCAGCTAGCTGTATTCTCCTCAGCTTTATTGATGTACAATTTGCATAAAATAAATATCACCTATTTTAAATATATGGTTTGATTAATTTTGGAACTTGTATAGTAATGTAACCACCATTACAATCAAAATATATAACATTTCCATAAACTTAAAAAATACCCGTATGTGCTTTTTGAGTTGAGCTCTGCTCCCAGTTTCCCACACTGGCAACCATCAATCTGTTGTCTATCATGAATTCTCCTTTCCTGGAATTCATATACATCAAATCATACCATATATTTATGTTTAACATAATTTTTTTGTATTATCCATGCTGTGTTCATTAAGATGGTACTCTTAAATTGCTAAGTATGATAGCATAGTATGGATATAACGCTATTTTTAACACACCAGTCAATGGACATTTCAGTTCTATTAAATTCTAATTATTAAAAACAAGACTGCAATAAAATTTTTCTTATTTACAAACCATTCTTTGAATATAGGTTTTTATTTCACTTGGGTAAATTCTAAAGAATGAGACTGTTGGGTCATATTATAAGTGCACATTTAATCTTATAAAACACTGCCATACTGTTTTCCCAAAGGACTGTGTCATTTCACATTCCACCAGCTGTGTATGAGTTCCATTTGGTCCATATTTTTGCCCACACTCCATATTCTTGGTCTTTTTACTTTCAACATTATAGTGAGATTGTAGTAAAATCTCACTTTGGTTTTAATTTGCATCTTGAATATCTAAATGTATGCCTTCCATCAATTTTAGAAATTTTCAATTATTATTTCTTCAAATATTTTGTGGCCACATTTTTTATCTCCTTTCACACTTGGATTCTAATTCATTGATATATTTATTCATCTTCAACTTCACTTTACCCTCCGTTATCTCCATTTGGCTGGTGAGACTGTTCATTGATTTGCTTATATAAAATAATACACTTTTGAGTTCCAAAATTGCCACTTCTTTTTCCTCATTCAATTTCTCTAAGATTCATTATCTTTTTTATTTGTTGAAAGCGTATTTTGTTTTATGTCGTTAAAATTATTTTAAAGGAACAACTTTAATATTGTCATTTCAAATTCTAACTGCTGGGTCATTTCAGGATTGGAATCTGGTTACTCTTTTTTTCTTGAGAATGAACTCTATTTTTTTTTATTATCATATATCAGTTAATTTGAAGTTGTACTGGATTGTAAGTGATGAGTTTCTTGTAAATCTAGAATCTGTTCTTTTTCTATAGTAAGTGCTGTTTCTTTTGGTTTAGCAGGTAATTATCTTGGTTGGACTAGATTGCAAACTCTGTTTCCTTTTGTTCCCCCCAGCTTTATTGAGGTAAAACTGACAAATAAAAATTATATATATTTAAGGTATACAAAGTGATGTGTACACACACACATTGTGTAATAATTACCATAGTGTACCACAATCAAGCTAGTAAACATATCTAATACTTCACATAGTTATCTTTCACATGTGTATGTGAGAACAATTAAGATATACATTCTTAGCAAATTTCTAGTGTACAATACAGTATTAGTAACTATAGTTGTCGTGCTGTACATTAGATCTCCCAAACGTACTCATCTCATATAACTGACTGTATAACTTTTGGCCAACATCTCCCTATCCTCCTCCCACCCCACCTCCTAGCTCCTGGTAACTACCATTCTAGTCTCTGCTTCTAAGGGTTTCAGTATTTTAGATTTCCACATCAACGTAAGATTATGCAGTACTTGTCTTTCTATGTGTGGCTTATTTCATTTAGTATAAAGTCCTGCAGGTTCATTTATGTGTTGCCAATGACAGGATTTCCTTCTTTTTAAAGCTGAATAAGTAATTCATTGTTTATATACCACAATTTCTTTAATCATTCATATGTCAACAAATGCTCCGGTTGTCTCAATATCTTAATTAATGCACATGGTGTTGCAATGAACATGAAAGTGCAAATATCTCTTTGAAATACCAAGTTTATTTCCTTTAGCTATATACTCAGAAGTAGGTTGAGGAATCATATATTTAATTTTTTGAGAAAATCTCATTGTTTTCCATAACAGCTGCACCAATTTACACCCCAGCCTGCAATCTACAATGTTCTCTTTTCTTCCTCATCAATAGTTGGTACATTTTGTCTTTCTGATAATAGCCATCCCTAGAGATGTGAGGAGATATCACATTACAGTCTTAAATTGTACTTCTCTGATGAACAGTGATGTTAAGTACACTTTCATAAACCTGTTTGTCATTTATATTTCTGCTTTTGAGCAATGTCTATTCATACTCATTGTCTGTTTTTTAAATTGGGTTATGTTTTTCCTACTATTGAGTTCAGTTCCATATATTTTGGATGCTCTCCATTTGCCTATTTTTGCTTTTGTCATCTATGTTTTTGGTGACATGACCAAAATAATCATTGCTAAGACCAACGTTAAGAACATTTTTTGTACACATTTTCTCTCAGTTTTATAGTTACAAGTCTTACATTTAACTAAATCTATTATGAGTTAACTTTGCATATGGTATGAGATGAGGGTTCATTTTATTCTTCTGTACATAATATCCAGTTTTCAAAAAAAAAATCATTAGACACAATTCTTTCCTGGTTGTGTGTTCTCGGAACTTTCATGAATCAAAAGACCATAAATATGTGGGATTTTTTTCAGGGCTCTCTACTCTGTTCCAATGATCTATACATCTGTTTTTATGTCACTACCATACTGTTTTGACGATGATGCCTTTTTAGTGTATTCTGGAATCAGAAAGTATGATGCTTCCACACTTGTTCTTGCTCAAGACTGATAGAATATTTTGGGTATTTTGTCATTCTATATGAATCTGAAGATTGTTTTTGCTATTTCTGTGGGGGGAAAATGTCATTGGAACATTAATTAATTAATTTATATTTGAGAGAGAGAGCGAGAGCAGGGGGCAGGGGCAGAGGGAGAAATAGAGGTGGGGTGTGTGTGTGGGAGAGAGAGAGAGAGAGAGAGAGAGAGACTTAAGCAGGTTCCATGCTCAGTGTGGAGCCCAACATGGGGTTGGATCCCACGACCCTGGGATCATGACCTGAGCCAAAAGCAAGAGTTAGATGCTCAACTGACTGAGAGAGCCAGGCACCCCTCTCATTGTTATTTTGATAGGGATGACCCTGAATGTATAGATAACTTTGGGTAATATGAACATTTAAAAACATTAATTTTCCCAGTCTACAAACACAGGATATCTTTTCATTTGTTTGTGTCTTCTTTAATTTCTTCCACAAGTGTCTTATAGTTCTCAGTGTATAGATCTTTTGCCTCATTGGTTAAATTTATTTCTAAGTATTTTCTTATTTTTGATGCTAATGTAAATAATATTGCTTATATTAATTTCTTTTTCAGATAGTTCATTGTTAGTGTATAGGAACACAATTGATTTTTGTATATTGATTTTGTATCCTGTAACTTTACTGAATTTATTAGTTTTAACAGGTTGTGTGTGTGTGTGTGTGTGTGTGTGTGCAGACTTTAGGTTTTCTATATGTAAGATTATGTCACCAGCAAACAGAGAAAATTTTACCTCTTGTTTTCTGAATTTGATGCCTTTTATTTCCTTGCCATGCCTCACTGCTCTGGCTAGGACTTCCAGTACTATGCTGAAAAAAAAGTGGTGAGAATAGGTATCCCGGCCTTGTTCCTGATCTTAGAGGAATGAGTTTCAGTTTTTTACTGTTGAATACAGTGGGCTGGTCATATTTTGCTTTTATTATGTTGAGATACATTCCTTCTGTATGTGATTTGTTGAGAATCTATCATTCAGGATAGATGTTGTATTTTGTCAAGTGCTTTTTCTGCATCTATTCAGATGAACATATGTTTTTCATTCTTCATTATGTTAATGAGGTGTATCACATTTATTAATTTGAGTATGTGGAACCATTTGTGAATTCTAGGAGTAAATCCCACTTGATTATGGTGTATGATCATTTTAATGTGCTGTTGAATTAGCTCTACTAGAATTTTGTAGAAGAGTGTTGCAACTGTGTTTATTAGGGATATTGGCTTATAATTTTTTCTCTAAAATTTTTTTTAATGTTTATTCATTTTTGAGAGACAGAGAGAGACAGAGTGTGAGTAGGGGAAGGGCAGACAGAGGGAGAGACAGAATCTGAAGCCTCCAGGCTCTGAGCTGTCAGCATAGAGCCCAATGTGGGGCCTGAACTCACAAAGGCAAGATCATGACCTGAGTTGAAGTCGGATGCTTAAATGATTGAGCCACCCAGGCACCCCATATAATTGTATTTTCTTATAGTGTCTTTATTTGGCTTTGGTTTCAAGGTAATGCTGGTCATTTAAGTGAGTTTAGATGTATTCCATCCTTTTCCTTTTTTTTGTTTTGTTTTGTGTGGTTTTTTTTTTTTTGTTTTTTTTTTTAAGAGTCTGAGAAGGATTGGTGACAATTCTTCCTTAAATGTTTGGTAACATTACCAGTGAAGATCTCTGGTCTTGACTTTTATTTTCTGGAAGGTTTTTGATTACTGATTCTATATTCTTAACCATTACTGGTCTGTTCAAATTTTCTATTTCATCATGATTCAGTCTGGATAGGTTGTATGTTTCTAAGAATTTGCCCATTTCTTCTAGGTTATCCAATCAGTTCATAGTAATTTCTCACAATCCTCTGTATTTTCTGTGGTATCAGCTGTAATATCTCCTCTTCCAATTCTGATTTTATTTATTTGTGTCTTCTTCTTTCCTCCTATAGACTGGTGGCAGATTCGTCAATTTTGTTTATCTTTTCAAAATACCAGTTATTAGTTTCACTGATCATTTCTAGTGTCTTTTTTAATCTCTATTTCTGCTTTAATATTTATTATATCCTTCCTTTTGCTAACATTGGACTTAGTTTGTTCTTCTTTATCTAGTTTCTTCATGTATAAAGTTGGGTTTCTTTTTTGAGATTTTTCTTTCTTCTGGAGGTAGGCATTTCTGTAAACTATAAACCTCCCTCTCAGAACTGCTTTTATTGCATCCCAAATGTTTTGATATGTTGTGTTTCTATTTTCATTCATCTCAGGACATTATTTAATTTCATTTTTGGGGGAAAAATCTCAGTATTGTATTTTTCCCCAACCACACACAGGAGTGTGGGATGTAAGAGGATGCCTGCCCCTTTTCTTTACTGCTAACTATTCCAGGGGACTGGGTTCTATCGGTTGTTCAGTGGAATGAGGTCATAGAGAAACTGGCTTCTCAGAGGGTACCCTAAAATGCTTGGGATAATGCCCCTTTACTCCCTTTGCTCCCCAAAAGAGGAAAACAAAACAAACAAAGCAAAGCAACAAAGCTCTGTTGTGTGCCTATTCCCAATCTCACAGGGCAGTGCTGGTTGTGAGGAAATTCCTCCCTTTGCCTTCTTCCTACCTCTGCCCCAGGGTAGCAGGTTCTGCAGATCACTCAGCACTCAGCTTAAGGCAAAATAGAAACTTGCCTCATGGAGAATGCCCTGATAGGCAAGGAGCACACTCCAAAATCTCACTGTCCCCCATCATAGGAGAAATCACAGGCACTCTTCTCATTTGGAGTAGAGCGAGTTTGAAGATGGGATTGTTTAGGGTAACATGGAATTGCTTTTCTCATCCATTTAAATGTGGCTGTTTTCAGTTTATGCTTGTTCAGAGCGTTTCTACTTCTTAGCTGTACACTGAATTTCCCTTCAAGGTATTTTGGTACCAATAATATCATTGTTTTTGTGGAGGAATGAGAGATAGGAATTCCTATTATCCCATCTTTCTGATTTCACTCCCTCAAGGTCTTTTTCTTGGCCAAATATTGCAGTCTGATTTCAGATATTTTGAATTGAGCTGCTTTGACTCTATTTGGCAAAGGCTTCATTCATACTGGCCAAACATGTGGATATACAGAATTTAGAGATCTTTCATATAGTTATTTTCTACCTGAGATTGCCCATCTACTTATCTGGCAGTTCCCCTAGATCTAGATTTCTGGTTTCTCAGCAAGAATGACTGAATATTTTCCACCAATATCAACATCCCAGGTGCCACACAGAATGTGGCTGGCAACAAGCTAAATGTGAAAACAAGAACACATTCATTGCATACAACTCAGTTCTTCCAAGTATATGTGCTCAACAAGAATTTGCCTCCTTTTGCCTGCTCTGTTTCACTTTCTAGTTCCTCCAGATTATTAAGGAATTCCTTATATATCTAGATTTTAGAGCTGTGTTCTACAGAGCAATCAGTGCTATAGGAACTCAGTACAAATGGAAGCTTTTGTTTTGTTTTGACCGTATGGAGATTTTACATTCTTTCTCAATCATACTGACTTCAATATACTGATTTTTCAGTTCTAGGAAAATGTTAAAGAGCTTTAAGTATTCAAGAAGAATATTAGTAAAAGCAATAAACCTTTTAGGAAAGAGAGTACATGCTATTTAATTTTGCATCCCTAGTATTTAGTAAAGTGTCTGATAAACTATATGTTTGTAGAGCCTTTAATTAATGGACAAACTTTTTAATCAATCATTTTTTAATCAGTCAGTTTAATAATATTTCAGCACTAATTTACTGTGACAGTTTATAAGAAATAGATGTTTTCTCTCACAGAGTATAATGTATAAGGATGACTTTGATGACATATCTAATGTGTGTTCTGTGACAGAGCAGTTACAAAAGTTCTTCCAAGGAGAAGATACAAAACATTCATGATAAAATGCTACATTATTATATATTTTTCTCTTTGAGATCTGCAGTATAATTAAAATAATTCATGAAAAATTACTTTATATATTAAGGAAATTTATCTCTTCTCACTGACTGTCCTTTACACTGATTCAATTTACAGTATAGTGTTAATCTCCAGTGATATATGAGAGAGTCTGTATGAAATTTGCTTTGTTGTCTATCTCTTAAAGATATAAACTCCTTCACAGGAAATTCCACATCTTTTCTTTAACTGCTCTATCCCAAGCTCTAGAAAAGCACTTGCCAGTAAGGAGAAATAAATGAATGCCAGTAGCCCTTGTGTTTTCATTCAGAAAACTCTTATTAAATACTAATTAGATGTGAGGCTTCATTCTAAGCTCTGGGTGTAAAGAAAAGAATAAAACACTGTATCTCCCATTACGAAGTTTATATTTTGATCATTTCTGAAGAAAAAAGAGAACAATTAACATAAATACATATTATAAAAGAATATTAAATTGCTATAAATTATTGCCATATGTGGCTGAATTGAAAACAGAGTTGAACACAGAGTAGTTGATCTGATAGTAATTTAAATATACTCAGAAAACCAGAGAGACATATTCACCTTCTAAATAAAATGAACAGTTCACCTTTCATGTCTCAAGATATTTTACTACTTTATTTTACAGTCCACTAATTGTATAAAATATTAAAAGGTAGTGCTTTTCTGTAAAATAAAGTGAATTAAAAGACATTATATTTCAATAGTTTTAAAACTTGACTGTTTTCTTATCTATTTCAATATAAATCTATATAGGCAAGATACCTTGTAATTATTGCCATAAAGCAAAAAAGATTGGGGATGTGCTCACATAACAAATCTTTTAATGTATAAGTACTATGTGGAATTTGTACTCTTTTTTTTTTTTCCATAGCAGGTATCTTTGTGAAGATTTCATCATCAAATGTGCTCTATAATACAGAATTTAATTATTATCATTACTTCCATGACAGAAACAATACTTAGAGAAAATTGTTAATTTTTTTAAGAAATGCAGAGGAAAATCTTGAGTCTCCTCATTTGTTGCTAATTTAGCAAAGAGTCACCACATATGAATTTAATTAAGAGCTACCCATGCCTCATTTACCACTCAATGAGCTATAACAGGTTTGGAAGAGCTAGTGCCAGTTTTCTGAGTTAATGCAATATTTAAATTAATGACATTCATGGATAATGTATGAAACTTCTAAATTGTGTTTATATGAAAAAAATGTTACCTAGTATATGATTTTGTATTCAACAAGGAAACTTATCACTACATCGTCTTCTTTGAAGAAATACAAACTGAAATGCATACAAAATAATGCAAATTTTATAATCTTATTGACTCATATGTTCCTGTTTCTCATAAATGTCAAATATTGATTGCTTGAAGTGTCTTCCTGATAGCATGGTTTGATTATCTTTCTTCTCCTAATGAATTTTCCATTAAACATATATCTAAAATTATGCTGCTGTATAATCCTTACTCCTTTGCTATAAACACAAGCAGTCTATTTACACCTATCTCATTCTAATCAAATTATGTAATTACTTTGCCTTACTTTTTCACTTATGATATGAAAAACTGTATCCTGGAGTATGTGACAATTAATATAACAATACTTTAAATCATATTCAAATGTGTAACTTTCATAGTCCTCTAAAGTTCAACAACATATCTTTTGTCTAACTAATAATCCTCAAATAATTTGAAACATGATTTAAAATGCAGAATAAATAATTTTGGCAATAATTCTGTACCAATTATTTCTTTTATCTAAGCAGGATGGAATAAATTGAAAGGACTTGGCTTATAAAAAGTATTTATTATACGATTGATAGTATCTTCAACTTTACAAATGTTTGAGTGACATGCCATACTCTTTTGTTAAAAGGAAAACATTTTCAGAGAGTCAGTAAGTTTTTGAGATGTACATCATCGAATAAAACACTTGTCTATTTATTAACGATCTATTGTTTAACTTTTTTTTTTTTTTAATTTTTTTTTCAACGTTTTTTATTTATTTTTGGGACAGAGAGAGACATAGCATGAACGGGGAGGGGCAGAGAGAGAGGGAGACACAGAATCGGAAACAGGCTCCAGGCTCTGAGCCATCAGCCCAGAGCCTGACACGGGGCTCGAACTCACGGACCGCGAGATCGTGACCTGGCTGAAGTCGGACGCTTAACCGACTGCGCCACCCAGGCGCCCCTCTATTGTTTAACTTCTTAATCCAATATTCGCTTTCTTCCATACAAAGCCACTATATAATAATTATATATTATTTTAAATATGAGTAGTAAGACAACACAGTGATATTTCCTTGAGTTGAAGCCTAATGTAAACATATCGAAAATTATTCATTAATTATATACTTAAAATAATAAAAAAAACCCAAAATGTAAAATCATATGGTCGTTATTTAAACTATTTTTTTATTTTTTTTTCAGTATATGAGTTTATTGTCAAATTGGTTTCCATACAACACCCAGTGCTCATCCCAAAAGGTGCCCTCCTCAATACCCATCACCCACCCTCCCCTCATCAACCCTCAGCTTGTTCTCAGTTTTTAAGAGTCTCTAATGCTTTGGCTCTCTCCCACTCTAACCTCTTTTTTTTTTTTTTCTTCCCCTCCCCCATGGGTTTCTGTTAAGTTTCTCAGGATCCACATAAGAGTGAAAACATATGGTACCTGTCTTTCTCTGTATGGCTTATTTCACTTAGCATAACACTCTCCAGTTCCATCCATGTTGCTACAAAAGGCCATATTTCATTCTTTCTCATTGCCACATAGTACTCCATTGTGTATATAAACCACATCTTCTTTATCCATTCATCAGTTGATGGACATTTAGGCTCTTTCCATAATTTGGCTATTGTTGAGAGTGCTGCTATAAACATTGGGGTACAAGTGCCCCTATGCATCAGTACTCCTGTATCCCTTGGGTAAATTCCTAGCAGTGCTACTGCTGGGTCATAGGGTAGGTCTATTTTTAATTTTTTGAGGAAACTCCACACTGTTTTCCAGAGCGGCTGCACCAGTTTGCATTCCCACCAACAGTGCAAGAGGTTCCCGTTTCTCCACATCCTCTCCAGCATCTATAGTCTCCTGATTTCTTCATTTTGGCCACTCTGACTGGCGTGAGGTGATATCTGAGTATGGTTTTGATTTGTATTTCCCTGATGAGGAGCGACGTTGAGCATCTTTTCATGTGCCTGTTGGCCATCCGGATGTCTTCTTTAGAGAAGTGTCTATTCATGTTAAACTATTTTAAAGTATATAGGTTCAAATGAGTTGCAAAATAAAAGATAAAATATTTGTATTAATTAAACTCATCAGATTAATTAGTAAAACATAATAGTAGTTTTTGAGTGCAAGACACTCTTCAGGATGCCTGGGTTCTAGCCCTTGCTATATACAACTATCTTTTTAAAGTTTATAATGTTTGTATTCTACAACACTATATTATTAACATAATAATCAGTGATAATACTTCATATTCCTTCATTTTAAATAGTTTTACCATGTTCTTTAATAATAAAATCATTCTAAAGGGAAATAATCATGTTTCATTATTTTTGTCACATTTTTCAGTTTTGGTAAGCAGATCTTCATATAAACCAGAAACCTCTTCAGTACACTACATAAGAAAATATACCAAAGACAAGATTTCTGTGTCCTATTAAAAGCAATGTTCATGTAATACTCAAATTTTGGAATTTGTTTGTTATATTATTTCAAGGAAAAATACTCCAACTGAAATGTCCCAACTATTCATCCAATAAAAACTTGATTCTCTGAGGAGCACAAGATTTCTCTGAGGACAGACTGTAACAACACTGCCACAGGAAAACAAAATGATACTGAAAAGTTTATCTGTTTCCCCATACTTCTGGATTAAACATTACATCTACGACTTGTTAACGCTGAAAAATAATTCTAGTAAAAGATGAGAATCATCTAAGAAGTTTTGAGAGTAAGGCAATTTTAATAATCTAGGTAAGGTAAAATCTATTTGTATTGAATATAATACTGGAATTTTTGATGTTATAATAATAAACTTAATTATGTAAAAAATAGTATGCATATGTATGAGCTAAAATGTTTGACAGCTGCCAAAATATGATGCTTTTTAAAAACTGGTGATGAATGGGGGGGCCTAGGTGGCTCAGTTGGTTAAGTGTCTGACTTCAGCTCAGGTCACGATCTAACGGTTCGTGAGTTCAAGCCCCACGTCAGAGTCTGTGCTTGAGCCTGGAGCCTGCTTCATATTCTGTGTCTCCCTCTCTGCCTCTCCCCCGCTTGCACTCTGCCTCTCTCATTCTCTCTCAAAAATAAACATTAAAAAAATTTTTAAAAATAATTGGTGATGAATGTGATTAATTTGCTATCTGTGTGATGTAAGCCTACTTCCCAAGAATCTTTAATGATTAAGCAAAGCATTTGGAGGTATGATAGAGATGATTTTGCTGTTGTATATGCTTTACAATCTGTGATAATTGTATTATTTTGAAATTAATTTCACACAGATTATACAATTTTATATTTGTTTTAGATAAAAATGTCATGAAAGAAAGGCCTCGATTTATGTTGTTTGTAGTACAATTTGAATTAGAAAATATAAGGCTGAGGTGTTAAGTTATTCTTTTTTGGGTTTTGTGTTTTTTTGTTTGTTTGTTTGTTTGTTTTTAACTGTACATTTGCCTCTGTTCTTTTTTTCTATTGATTTACTTCCTCAAAACATTTAAACCAACCAAAACTGCATATTAAAAATCTTGATAAAGTCATAGATCTTACCTAGCATCTTACTTTTTTTCCAACTTAAAGTTGTTACCAAACATAAACAATCTGAAATAATGATAAAATAATAAATGGTAGTCACATTACCATAAATATTAAGAATTGAAAAGAACAAAAAGACCCTATTAATTCAACAGGTATTTTAATATTTATATCATATGCTATTTCTGAATTGATATATTTATTTTATTATAAATCAATAAACCATTTGTTTTTCTGCTCAGATGTGGAAATCAACTGTGCTAAGATGCCATTAAATATTTTAGAAATATGTCCTCAGCAGATGCATATTTATTTTAGAAAAATACTGTCTGTACGTTAAATAATTCTTGATATTATTATCCTTCTATTTAATCAATACATCATTTGAAGATATGAAATACAAATTTCTGTTTCTGTACTGGTTTTCTAATACCATCCTTTCTTCCTAATATATTCTTTTCATGATTCTCTAATACATAATTTTTTTTTCTTTTCAGGGTTTTCGCATTTTACTTACCTCCCAATGCAAGTACTAGGATGAACTAATATAACTTCTACAATGTATTTTTAATCATTATTATAGTAGTAATTATTAATTTAACAGAACTTATTAATTATGCCACATAGGGTTTTAGTACATTTAGTACATTTTATTCCTTTTTTTTCTTTTTGGCAGACACATAGGTAGACAAATGAGATTGTGAAAAAGGAGTGCTCCTGTTTTTTACACCATTTAGCTTTCTCCTGTGATTTAAAATGTTTTCTCAAATACTTCAAAACATGAGACAAAGTTATAATTACTTACTTTAAATCACTCTCATTATTTATTTTTTTAAAGACACACAGACAGACCCACATGGAATTGTAATATTTCAAGGATAAAACATAATCAACAATATCCAAGAGTAAACCATTTATTTTAAAAAGCTTTCAGGCAGAAGAAACATATATACAAATATATTACTCCATTCATCTGCCTACTATAGTGGACATTAAGAGATTTCTCTTTATCATTTATTTCCTCCCTTCCTCCAACAAAAATACCCTTCTTCCCTCCCTGTTGTGTTGTAGCTGTCACTCTGTTGGAGAAATTTTACCACACTGTATGTTCCAGAAGGACTCAATGTCCCTAATAGAGCATATCATCATCCTACTCACAGTGATTGTTCTAGGGTTGGGCACTGAAAACATTTTGAGTCAAAGAAACAAGAAGTTCTGAAGGCTTAGTATTAAAACAATGTGATTTTGCTCAACCATAGGAGATATAGTATAGACATTCTATATTTCTCTAAATGAGGTAAGATCTGCCCTCACAGATAAAGATGACTCATAGTTGAAGCACACAGATTGAGTTTACTGCCAGGAAATGGAGCAGGGATGCTGATGATACCATAAACTTTTTGCCCAAATGGCACTCGAAGTAAGTATTCCAAACTCTTTTTCAAAGTGGAAGTCCAAACCAAAAGCCTTACTGTAACCAACAAATGCCTCCATTATTTTTCTTTAACAAATGTCTGTCTTTTTTATCAAAAATATCAAACATACATTAAGTGAAAGATGATAAGGTTATCATTAGACTTATCATAATTGACACTGGAATATAGCAAAATCCTGAGTGATAGATATGTAGTGGGGAGAAGTAAAAAAATAACTATAATCAAAGGACCCTTTATGGCCACAATGACCTCCACCTATCAAAGAACATAGAATAAGATTTTCTAAGTGTAAGGGTTTAGTTGGTATGCCTCTTCTGTACTGTCTGACGTCAATGTCTGATGAACTATTCTGACACAACTATTGAACTAGAAAAGATATCACGACACAGTACAATTTATAGCAGGACAGATGAATCTTGATATTTAGATAGTTAAACCTAAATGAATCATTATAATGTTTCTGGGGATTCATACAAAAGAAAAGAGGTATTGTTAAGTAAGAAACTGTGAAGTGTCTGATTATAAATTGACATGTGCAAGATGCTTCCCATAATTTATATATGTTTGGACAGAACACAAAACTCTGGGTCAGATACACAGACACAAAATAGCAGCCAGAGCAATACATGGTATCAGTTCTTCATGCCCCAATTCTCACAAAGTGACATGAAATGAGAGCCAGACATATCTGTGCATGCAGTAGGCTGTCCCACAGGAAAGAAACAGCAAAATTGTGATACTCGGAACTTTAATGGGATAGCTAACCTATCTGTTCACCCTTGCCTTTGGAAAGAGACAAGAAAATCTTTGGGGAACAGTAGAGAAGCTGTCTCCCTTATTTTATATTAAAATATATTATACATATTATTGAAGTATAGTGAACATAAAATATACTAGTTTCAGCTGTTCAACATAGTGATTTGTGAATTCCATATTTTACACAGCACTCACCACATTATTTTCACCATACATTATTACATTATTGACTATATTCCCTATGTTGTACTTTTCATCCCTGTGACTTATTTATTTTATAACTGGACATTTGTATTTCTTAGTCCCCTTCACCTATTTCACTCATCCTCCCCAAACTCCCAAGGTGTCTCTCTTTAATACCATCAAAGGTACGCAAATATCTTTGAGGGAGAGGAATAGGACTTCATTATTTTGGAATGTCTCTGGAGTCTCTACCTTTTAGGAGATAGTATGTCTGGCTTCAAGATATGTTTGCTGTTCAAACTTTCCCTTTGCCTGGAAGGCCCAGACTACTCAGGAATGCAAAAAATCCATGGAAAAAAAGAAAAGAAAAGAAAAATGTTCTAACAGACATACTATAGGATTTTATATGTTTCAACATATATACTTAAAATATTTAAATATTTTAAATATTAAATATTTTAATTATTTCATGTATATTTAAATATTTATATATGTAGTTTAAATTATCTCAGCTACATATATATATATATATATATATGTATATATACACACATATATATACACACATATATACACATATATATATACATAGTTTAAATTATCTCAGCAAACACAGGAGTTGAGGATAGGGAGGAGAACAAGGGAATAGGAGACAAAGTGTTCTAAAGGATTCATCTTCGAGAGGGAAGGGAAGAGAAATAAAAATCTGTCTCTAGGAAAATACACCTTTTTTCCATCTTTATTTTGACACTACAGAAAATGCCATATTGAGCGCCTGAGTAGTTCAGTGGTCAAGTGTCCAACTTTGGCTCTGGTCAAGATCTCATGGTTCGTGAGTTTGAGCCTCACATCGAGCCCTCTGCTGTCAGTGTGGATCCTGCTTTGGGCCCTCTGTCTCTTCTTTCAACAATAAATAAACATTAAAAAATATATTTATAAAAGAAAATGCCATTGAATACAATGCCATTAAATACAATGCAATGATGAAATATAAGGCCCCTTTTCTTTATTTTCTTTATTACTTAAATCTGTAGTAAACATAACAACACTAAAAAAGAATTTGGTACTCTCATGTTCTGAAAACATGTTTTTGTATGTATGTTTTATACTGATGTTATAGAAAATTATCTTAAGATGTCTGTTAGGATTATGTTTTAACTAGTACATTAGATAAAATGTAAAAAGGAAAGGCATGATATTAAAAAGATGGGTTTTTTAACATCTAAAGACAAAATGAAGGTTCAAATTATAGTGAATCAAAAAAAGAAACTATAACCTTCTTTTCAACCTTGTTACCTCTTACAAATAATGGTATTCATACATTTGGTAACATTTCTAAATAAATAACAATATAGGTAAATTTTTTTTAAACTAGCAATATTATGCATAAAAAGCATGACTACTAACTAGAATTCTTTCCCATTGGGTATTCATTGTTTACAAGGGCCAAACAAAACTGAAGCAAGAGCAAAAAAAAAAAAAAAAAAACAAAAAAAAAAAAAAAAAAAAAACTTATGAGACTGTATTTTTCTCCAGGGCATCATTATGCAAAAAAACATAATAATAGAAATGTTCTTGGCAACATAAGCGGAGGTCATTTTTCTAATCCTCATTGAATGACAATTTCAAAGACTTTCAACAATGGGATGCGTACAGGAGGAAAATATTGGATGGAAGAGTGAAAACAAATAAACATCACTGACTTTTCATTAACTTTTTTCATACATTTTGAATGAAAACTAACTGGGAGTTTTTCAGACTATATTATTTGTACCAAAGATAGACAGATAGATAGATAGATAGAGAGATATATAAATTTAGATTACTTTAATTCTATCTCTGTCCACTTTTTTATATATCATTTTTAATATATTTTATGGATTAATTTGCTGAATATTGTTTGTTATTAATTTGAACCAGATAAATTAAAAGAATGGGACAAGCATTCCAACAAGGAGACAAAGCTATCCATTTCCATATGAACAGCATTGGTATTGAAAGTGGAAACCATAATGAGAAGTATCAACAACAGATGTTCTTGAAATATTTCTGGCACATGGTAATCACTAATGACAAAATGAGCTCTGCAATAATAAGACAATCCTACATGTCAGTATCTCGAAAACTGTCCTGTCAAATGTTTACCAAGAAACAAAATGTCCTGCAATATGTTTGTTGAAAAAAACTCCAGCATGCTTTACTTCCCCAAACAGTGTGCAATCACTTATAAATGAATAAATATTTTACAAGTGAAACACTATGACCCTTTCCAAGCACATCATTATTTTAAGCACCTATTTAAAAACAAATTCTTTTTTTTTAATTGTAAAGTTTGCAGATACACTTTCCTCTCCCCTACCTGAGTGTCCCCAAGTCTCTTATCCTACAGTCAGTCAGTCAGTGTCACAGGTCCTACATCCCTATTGATCACAAGGCAGTTCTCAAGTCTTTAGAGGTGCTTTTCAAAGGAAACACATTTTCCTTTTTATTTTTTTTTAAAGTTTATTTATTAGAGAGAGAGAACATGCACACACAAGGGGGTGGGGGGAGGGCAGAGAGAGAGAGGGAGAGAGGGAACCCCAGCAGGCTCCATATTCATTTTCTTTTCTAAAAGAAACACATTTTGATGTGTTAACAAACCAAATTAGTACAGATACTCAGTCTCCAGATGGTAGACATTTTCCTTTTTGCTTCCTTTTGTAAAGCTCTTTTAAAGGGTCAAATTATTAGGGGCACCCAGGTGGCTTAGTAGGTTAAGAGTATAACTTCGACTTCAGCTCAGGTCATGATCTAATGGTTTGTGAGTTCGAGCCCCATGTTGGGCTCTGTGCTGACAGACTGGGGCCTGCTTCAGATTCTGTGTCTCCCTCTCTCTCCGTCCCTCCCCTGCTCACACTCTGTCTTGCTTTCTCTCAAAAATAAATAAAAACATTAAAAAAATATATAATGGGCCAAATCACTTAAAATTTCTGAGAGTATAATGTCAGTGTACTGGATAAATGAATGATCTGATGGCCTTCCATGATCTATCACTCAGTTTTAATGATTCTTCTGTACAATAAATGCCAATTGTTTGATGTGAAGATTTCCCCAACAACTGAAGACAGAGAATTTGAGTACATCTCAGAAAATAGACTAGATTTTATTTTACTTAGTACAATGAAATGATGAGGTTCCATTAGAAAGATAGCTTAGAATAATCAATATAAGGAAACATTTCCCATTTAAAGGATATATCGGAGGTATTTGTTCCTTATGGTCCAGCTAAGACTGAATAATGTAAAGTTACAGGAAGACTTGGAGTTTTAAATGAAATCCAACTCATTCCAACTCCTTTAAAGGGAGCCAGATTTTTTAAATAAATGAAAGTAAAATCCCTTAAAAAATCATGTATAAACATATTCTCTGTCTACTGGTTAAAATATTTTCTTACTCTAACTTCTCAGTTTCCCTATTTTTCCAATCATCATCTGGCATTATACTTCTATTCCTAAAATGTCCTGAGGTCGACCTATTTATGATTTTGTAGAGTTATGCCCAAATACAGTTTAAAGACACTATCTTTCAGACTGCCAAGTCTGTTCAGGACTTCTGATATCAGTTACAAGTTTAAGGGTTCCCAGAGTCACCCTTACTTTGGATCAGCTACCTACAAATTCAGGGGTCTCTGCAGACTCTCAGTTTTGGTAATCCCCTAGAATGGCTCACTGAACTCAGAAAAGCACTATATTTATAATTACGGTTTTATTATAGCAAAATAATAAAAATCACTATCAGTCCAAGAAAGAGAAACATAGGGTAAAGAATGGGAGAGTTTCAAACATGAAACTCTTATCATCTTGGGGAATATGTCACCCTTCCGGCATCCAAGCATGACAATTCTCAAAGAGTGTTTCCAACCAAAACACCTCACCTTTTACCTTGGTATGATTGATTGAATCATGCCCATGTGGTTGAATTCAATCTCCAGCATACTTCTACCTTAGATGTTGAACTGATACACAAGCTCAAAACTCCAAAACTTCAGATTACAGGGTTGGTCTTTTAGACAAGGCCAGTCTCCACCCTTAGTCATTGTGTTAGCTACAACTACCAATGGCCCACCTTGAATCACCTCATTGTCATATCAAATGTGGTCTGAGGGACTCACCCTAGGTAACAAAGACTCCAATCATTTGAGAAATTCCAAAGAGTTAGAGGTAACCTCCAAAGAGCTGGGAGTAAAGTTAATTCTTCACAACAAGGTGATGCCTTATGGTCCACCTTCTTATGGTCTTTCCAAGCTCTTTTAGTGACTTCTTTGTTTTGTTTTCTCAATCTCTCTCTCTCTTTTTTTTTTTTTTTAAGTTAAGTTAGAGTGACAATGGGTAAGGAGCATCCTTGATCAGTATGATTATTCACCCAGGCCCATTCTTCCCTTTGTACTAGTCTTAGGAAGGGGAGAATTGTGAACCACCACCCTCTCTGTTTTTCATCCTTGGTAGATTAAATTATATGAAATTGCCACTTCTAAAAACTGTCAAACATTGTGAATTCCATGTAGTTCCACCTATCTGGTGACCACATTAAAGATATTCCACTATTCAAGAGTGACATGTTCCATGGTCAAGATAGTTTGGAAATGTATGCTAAAAATTCTTTAATTCTATCTCTTCATTACATTAGGATTCAGCTTTCACCAAAAGTGTCCTTTTCCTCAGCATATGGAAGAAATCATGTTTGATCCTGCTGGAACAAGTCAATTGAAACATTACCATCAGTACATATAGTTAGATAAACATTCTTACAACTCTGAAAAAAGAAGCTAGAGAACTGAATGGAAGATGAGAAAGTTGCCCATCTAAAATAAATTTTTTGAACGACACTATTTTTCTTCAAAGTGTTGTAAGAATTTTCCATACATCTTGTAAGTGGTAAAATTAATTAGATCGTATTTCAAGTGTAACTGTAGGAGAAGGCATAAGGCATAATTTTTTTTTTTCTTTTTGAACTGCCTTAGAGGTGTTAAACTTCAGTTAGTCAATAAAATACAGAAGAGAAAAAAGAAAAAAAAAACCTTGTAACTATTTTTACATCTTAGTTTTTAAATATTTAAAAAATTTTTCATTTAGTCCATATTTGTTTTTAAATTCTAAAACCTGAGTTCTTGAAAACTATTTTTAAATGCATCTATAAAAATAACAGTTCATTTTTTTTTAACAGTTGAGATACTTTTATATTACCAGTTGGTTGGATCATGTGCTGCCAAAATAAAATATGTTGAAGTCCTAATCCCCAGAACCTCCAAATGTGACTTTTTGGAGTTAGGTCCTTTTAGAGATAATGAAGTTAAAATGAAGTCATTAGGATAGCATCTAAAACCACATGACTGATGTCCTATTAAAAAAGGGAAATTAGTACACAGAGACAGGCATTCAGAGAAGGAAGACAACATGAGGAGACATAGAGAGAAGCCATCTACAAACTAAGGAGAGAGGCCTGAAACAGATCCTCAGATTCTTCCCTCACAGCCTTCAGAAAGAACCCATCTGCCTGACACTTTGATTTCTGACTTTTAGACTCCACAATCTATAAGGCAATAAATTTGTACTGCTTAAGTTTGTGGTATTTGGTTACAGCAGCTCTAGCAAACTAATATACTTTACCTATGTAGTACTATTACTGTTTCTAATACTAAGATAGTATTTACTTTTGTAGTATTTCCACTGAAATTTTCTCCATAAAATTAATGCTGGTGAAGAACCATAAGAATCTATTATACAGGTTTTTTACATGACCAAATCTGTAATTCTGTGTCCATGTAGCAATTAAAAGATGACTATTACAATGCTAAATTCAGTGTACAACTTCTTATGTAGTTTGTTTTAAAACAAAATTCAGCATTGTGAGACACTTCTTTGATAGGATGGCAATTTTGCCTTTAAAGAAATTATACCGAAAATGTCACAGTGTTACAACAAATACAAGGTGCCCAGGAAGAGACCAGCCACACGTACTCGGGGAATCAGGAAAGACTGTTTATTGCGCACTAGTGCTGCCCCAGCAGAGTCACCTCCAAAGGCTGAGCCCTGAACCTTGATATCTGGTATTGGCCTCCTTTTATGGCTGGGATATTAGAGGGTTGAGAGACAAAAGAAAAAGGGGGAGGGGCCCTTATCAGTGGTGCTCCTGGCAGTTGGTGGACACAGGAGGCAAACAAGATTATAGAAGCCAAAAGCATGCAAGGGGAGTATCCAGCCTCGGGCATCTGGCTGGTCTCTTTTATACTGTTTTTACCAGCTTTTCTTGTCAATAGTTCATGGAACCTAAATGCATTGTTAATGTTTGTAACTAAGCATTGCCATTAAAACTAAAAATTCATTCGAGTCATACAAGACATAAATCTTTATAAGCAAATTAAATATTCAAAAGAACCAGGTATAAAGACTTAGTGGGTTATGCAAATTTAAGAAGATACTCTCAAGACCAAATACTATGTATTTTATCAAACCCTTAATAATACTGAACTGTCTAGAATGTATAGGTTTTGTTGTCTTTCTTAAAAATGAAAACTGTCTTAGTTATGGAATCTAATAATATTAAGTTGGAAATAAAAATAGGAAGGGATTACAGAGAGCCAAATAAAGACTTGTGAATTCTTTGTTCTGATGTAGTAAGAATATTTTAAGAATTTGAAGGCAAAGGCATTCAAAGATAGGAATTAGAAAGAATGAACTGACTGAAATGTCTAAAATGAAAAGAATGGAGAAATGTTAAAAGCAGGACTAATTTTAGTATGATTCCAATATGTTTAAACATTTCATAAAGCAATCACTGATATCATACTTAAATTGCTTCAAGGTTTTTCTTCTTAATAATTTTCGTTTGTAATTCCCCTCAACCAAACATAAAAGCTCCTATATTTAAATTGTATATTACTATTTTCACTAAGAGTTTTTCATTCTGCTTTAAATCATGCCAGGCTCACAAGTTCCTCAAAGGTAAGAATCTGTCTTTGCCATGTTTATGTATTCCATAGCATGTTATACCACACACCACATGTAGTAAGCCACTGAAGAAATGATTTGTAAGAGAGTAAAAGAGAGTTTCAAATACCAGAATAATTGCTTGGCACGCTCAAGAGCAAATCCACATTTTGCTTCTATATTCCATTTATATATTTTAGTCTTTTTTACATTATAGATCTGAATATTAAAATATTAAAATTCAAAGATAGTGTTATTTTTATAGGTTTTGTCTTTAGCAGAGCCTATGATTTCTCAGGACCTCTGTCATTCCTAAAATTGCCATCCACTAACAAATAAAAACTGGGAGGAGAGAACAGATACTAAGGGTGAAACAGCCATAAGAAAAACAATAACCTGATCTAATGACAAAATAAAGTTAAAAATGACTATTTGTTAGGGTAGGATTTTGCCTTGCGGAGAAGATTCTTTCTTAGGCAATAGGTATAGAGAGTGACCAGAGCAATAAAATTTAAGATTTACTGAATTTGCCCTTTGATAATTCATCATAGCCAATTTAAATTAAGAGGCTTACCATAACACATAAGTTGCAATGAACAAAGTAAAAAGGATAAAAATACAATTTTAAGCACTATACTGTTAGGCTAGTTGGTAGAGTTTTGCATGTATGTGTGTATGTTTGTGCCTCTATGCAAAAGCAAGGAAGGTGTATATGTATAAACGAATATTTTCCTATCACTTCTTTTTTATTTAACAGTTTCCTAGAGAAAGGACATAAGAGAAAACCACCAGAAGACTAGCAGAATGGATTCTCCCGAGCCAAGCGTAGAGAGAGGCCCACGGAAGAGGGTAGGAAGGGAGGAGAGGCGGTGCGCGCTACACGCACTGGCCGTAGGGCGGTAGGGAGCGGGGCGGAGGGGCAGCCCACTAGCAAAGCAGAGCCCCTGAGTCTGGTTTGCAAAAGCGGAGGGGCCGGGAGGAGTGTGTTCTGACAGCAAGCGGGACTTAACATCTGGAAGGTTATAAGTTAACAGCTCTGCTCGGAGAGCGGGAGGGCTGGAGGACAATGGACAACAGGAGGGAGAGTTGTTGAGCCCCGGATGACAGAGCTCAGCTTGGCAGGGAACAAAGGCGCTCACCAGCGCCATCTCCCTCGCCCATCCCCCAGCCAAAATCCCAAAGGGAACCTATTCCTGCTATGGAACTTGCTTGCTCTGCGCAAATATCCACGCTGTGCTTCTGCGGAGCCACCCCTATGGCAGCGGGTCTGACTCCCTCCTGCTGCCACAGGGCCCCTCCTGAAGTGGATCACCGAAGGAGAAGCAAGCTAAGCCTGCCCCTCCTGCCCCTGTGCATCTTGCCTACCCACCTTGCCTACCCCAGCTAATATGCCAGATCCCCAGCACCACAAGCCTGGCAGTGTGCAAGTAGCTCAGTAGGGCCACGCCACCCCACAGTGAATCCCGCCCCTAGGAAAGGGGAAGAGAATGTACACACCAGTCTGACTGTGGCCCCAGCGGTGGCCTGGAGGCAGACAGCAGGTCTGACTGCGGCCCCACCCACCAATGCAAGTTATTCAAGACAGCACAGGGGAAGTGCCCTGGAGTCCCGCACCACTCCAGGGGCTATCCAAAATGACGAAACGGAAGAATTCCCCTCAAAAGAATCTCCAGGAAATAACAAGAAAGGACATAAAATTTTTAAAAATGTTGTTCAGCTTACTATTGTTAATACACAATTTCCAGTAAGCACCAGGGCAGTTATCAGCCTCTAAGATTAGTGTTAAACTTAAAGCAGTGGTTCTCAACTGGGAATAATTACAGGCTCCATGGAACATTCTGGTATGTCTGGAGATATTTTTGATTGTCATAATTGGGGTAGAGGATTGGTACTGGCATGAAGTGGCCCTGTGGACAGAGACATACTATTAAACATCCTACAGTGTACACAGCAGACTCCATAACAAAGAGTTATCCCATCCAAAATATCAACAGTGCCACAGTGGAGAAATCCTAATCCAGAGCCTTGCTTGCTGACTTTGACTTGACATTTCAGCTTTCACATGCCTGTGTTTTGTCATTAATAAATTCTGTAAAACCTTTTTTGGAATCTATTTACATACTCAATCTAACATCTTGTGATAATGTGACCCATAAAATAATTACACACTATATAAAGCAATCCTCATTTGTATACGATTTAGCATTCCTTTTTGGAAACATGTTATGAATAAGGATTATATTTCACCTGGCATATTACGAGTAATGCTCAGTTTGTTGTGTTTTTTTCTTTAAGAAAGACTCCATTTTATCCTCATGCTTATGCACATCACAGACCTCTGTGACATTAAATAATTCAAAAAACTAGTAAGATATATTGGTATTGTGGTAGAAATAGTTACTCTGTATTTAGTTCACAAATGTTGTCCTAATCTCCTCCCTGACTACATCTCAGTCTGGCTGGCCAACAAGGGAGAGGCCCACCTAACTGACTCACTGAATCATCATGAAAATCATGTATTCATTTGCAACAGTAGAGTGTTACAAATTAAGGAAATTTTGATAATGGGCCACAGTAGCTTGTTTTGTGTAAGGCATGCTGTATATTTAAATCCTTTTTGACATGCTAAGATTAAGCAAGCCTAGTTTTTCATCCAAACCACAGCTATCTTGCATGAAAATGAAGAATCTTTATTCCTGTTGGTAATATCCATAGCAAATGAAACTGCCATTAGGCCTTCTATTGACTAAACCCCAATGTATTTAAGTACTCTAAATCCTTAGTATGTTCTAGATAAAAACACAAGGAATGACAGATTGTGAAAGAAAAAAAGACTTTAGCTGAGCTTCATAATTCTGAGGTCTGCAAACCTCAGGTTTGCTACAGATCAGTACTCCTACTTGCTTTCCACAAAAATACATATTACCGGACTGAGAATTCTGTTGCAAAGTTTAAGATATAAATAGTATTTTGAGGTTCTAGCAAGATCAAGGACAAGTTTCCTTTTTAGGACTCCTTGAAAATGCATGTAAACACAAGTCACAGTACCAGCAGAAAAGAGGGGAATAAGTATTAGAGGATAAGCTAGATAAGGTGCTCAAAGAAGACAGAGTCAGGATGATAGGGTGAGATAATACCCTTGGCAAGAATGAACACTGTTTTCCTTTGTGATTACTTGAAAAAAGAAAAACATTTTTCAGAAGGAGAGAAAGGAAGTTTCATTGGATGGTCTTTACCATCTGTCATATATAATACAAGGTATTCTGCTGAGCAGTAGTGACTTTTGGAAACTTTAGTAGCATGGACATACCTAGGAGGAAAACAACCATGGGAAATGTGACAGAGAATTTAAAATAAACTGATGACTTACTCAAGAGTGGTGAGCAACCAGTAGATAGTAATTTCTTTGTAATGGAAATAAAGTCAAAGAAAGCTGATTCTGATCTCCACACCCAAGTAAGGGATCAAGGGTGTAAGTATGTTTAATGAGAGTTTATCCATCCACAAAGTGAAAGGAAAAAAGAGAATTATCTCAAAGATGATATAAATTTACAGACTGGGAGGAGTCAGGAAACTTTGCTCCATAATGATGACAGAAAAAAGACTCAGTAGGAAAAAATAAATAAACAAATGATAGTTGTTGAAGAAAATGGACATATGGCAAAAGTGGGTATTTAAAGTTTGAATTTTTTCTCCTTCTTTGCCTCTGTCCATAAATGCATTTACTTAACAAATATATTGTGGCACCATTTTGGGTGATGTGCACTCAAAGGCAAATTTTGCAAAAAACAAAACAAAGTACCCCCTCCCCCACCAAACAATAACAACAACAAAATAATAATACTTCAGCATGGCTTGTTGCTCATTATGAACTGAATAAAGATTTACTTGTAATATACATGTAACTATGTATAAAAGTTTTACTTGACAATGAATGTTACATTGGAGTATAATAAATTTACCATAATTTAAACAATATTTTACATAATCAACATTCTAGATCTTAGAAATGTTAGCTGTAAAATAAAACTCATAACTATTTCTTCTGTTTCAAAGCTATCACTAGGTGTTTTGTTATTCCCTAACAGACAGAACTTTTTTTTCCATCTCCACATCTTTCACTTAGTGCTATGAAAGTAAAATTAAACTTAAAAAAAAATCCTAGTATAATCCAATTAATCTAGCTTCACAGAGTACGTAAATATATCCCCTCTTCAAGAACAAAATATTAAAAGCTTATATAGTCTGAGTTTTCTGCTCAGAAGTAATCTGCAAAACATAGGATTATTTCCAATTACCAACCACTCGTTTTTCCTCTCATAAATATTTTTGAAAAACCATTTAAGACTTGATTGCAAAGAAGCAAGCTTTTGAAACAATAAAGATTTATGTCCTCAGATTTGTTTTGTATGAAAGAAAAACTCCTTTCTGACACCATAGATTAATTTATTAGCTATCGTGCTGGAGTTCATCCTCCACAACAGCCTTTATTTTATAATCAGTAAGAAGTGTCTGATCAGACATCTCATTCCATTTTAACATGTCATTGACAGGCAGAGGTATGAAAGACAGAAAGGACAGGGACAGGCTTCTGTTAAGGGTTAAACAACAATATTGACAATGTGCACATACAAGAACCATGTAGTAAAAATATTTTAATAGATCCCTGAACTTTGGTTATCATATTGTTAATGAAGTTAATTGCAATTTTCTCAGAATTATGTTGAGGGCTGAATGAAACACTGAAATTTTCTGTAAACTCTAAGAACCAATTAATATTTTAGTCACAACTGCAAAACATCCATTATTCCCAAATATTCCCCCCTCACTCTGTTTACTACTTTTACATTGTGATTTGTAGTGTACCAACTGGAGAGTGTACCAAATGGAGAGGGTACCTCCTTGCCTCTAGAGTTTGGGCTCATCATAAGGCACACTTTGGCTAATAGGACATTATCAGCTATCATGCAGGCAGAGGCTTGAAGTGTTATTGAGCTTATTTCTTTCTCTTCTTCCATTCTATAATAAGAACAAACACCTTACTGACCAATGATTAAAAACAAAAAAAAAAAAAAAGAAAGAAAAAGAAAAGCAAGGAAAAGAAAAAAAAAAAAAAAGAGAGAGAGAGAGAGAGACAAGAAGCAGACCTGAGACCACTATGGCACTTGGAGCCAAGCCCAGCCTAGATCAGACATCCTTCAGCAAAAAAACAGACACAGGAAAGTTATGATTATTGTTTTAAGCTAATGAGCTTTATAGTTGTTTGATGCACAACATTATTATTACAAAATCTAGATTATTTGTATGTCCTTATTTTCTCAATGAACAGTGAAAATATAGAAGTCACTTGTAGAGTTTAAGAGAAGACACATAAATTAGAGGACCTATAAACAACTAAAATGTAGTCCACTAAATTTTGACTAGAGCCCTGCGGTGTCGGTGCTGTATTTTGTCATGTTGAGACATCTTAACAGTTTTTGATCCATAGTCATTAAATCACTATGAAATTTTCATAAATGTCATTATGCTGAGAATGACACTGAGGGGCTGATTCTCAAAACTAGTCTAACTCTAATTTCTAGGAGGGCATGCTGTTTTGTCATAGAAAACAGTGATATGCTACTATTTGATTTTTCAAACAGTAAAAAACAAATCCATACATTTGAGGCATCTACAAACACATATATCTAGTCGGAGGGCTTGGTTATGATAGTGGTAATAAAAGCATGTTTGTGGCCAACAGATTTATGAGTTGTACAAGAAAAGAGATGAGGTGCTGTGTAGGTTACTTTATTCCTAAAATATCAAAGTTGATAATGAAGTGAAGTGTGATTCTACGATGTTTCTAAAAATAAAAACCAAAGGTGATCAAAAAGCACAAACGCTAACAGGATGATGAGTGATTAACTGCAAGCAGATACTACTACCACTACTAAGCTAAAAATCAAATAGAAGAAAGAATGTTGTGGGCTCAATTGAGTTCCCCTCAAATTTGTATGTTGAAGCTCTAACCTCCAGTATCTCAGGACTGGACTGTTTAGGAGATGGGGACTTTAAAAGGTGATTACGTTAGGGGCACTTGGGCGGCTCAGTCCTGTGGGCATCTGGCTTTGGCTCAGGTTGTGATCTCACGGTTCGTGGGTTCGAGCCCCTCGTTGGGCTCAGTGCTGACAGCTCAGAGCGAGCCTGGAGCCTGCTTCAGATTCTGTGTCTCTCTCTTGCTCTGCCCTTCCCCTGCTTATGCTCCATAAGTGATGCCATTAAGGTGTAATTCAATCTGATTGGCATCCTTATAAGAAAAGAAACTTTGCTCACACAAAGAGACACTAGAGATACATATAGAGGAAAGATCACATGAGGGCACTGCAAAAACTGGCCATCTGTAAGCCAAGGAGAGAAGTCTCAGGAGAAGCCAAACCTGCCAACACTTTGTGTTGGTCTGTGAGAAAATACATTTCTGTTAAGCCAACAAACATCTGTGTTTGTTTGTTTGTTTGTTTGTTTGGTTTGTTTGTTTGTTTTTATGGCAGCCAGACCAAACTAATGCAAAGAAGGAAACTGGAATCTTGGTGGACCAGTCAGGCAAGTAGTGGAGCCATGAGAAAACATAGCTGCTGGGAGACAGTACAATGTCACTCTTCATTCCTCTCACTTTTCACTCTGTAACCATCTTTACTAACAGAAAGGGAAACAAATGCCTTTGCCAATTCAATACTTCTGTACCAAGTTTCAGGGATTTTGTTAGTTCAGCTAAAATTGGAATCACTACCTCATTAAGTTTACAATAATGACAGTGTTCCTCAAAATTAGACTTAAATTCTAGTGCAAAATATACTCTCTGTTCCATTATTTTTTAGGCAGACAGAACTTAAGGGCTGATCTCTTCTATCTAGGGTAAATTCAAAGTCTTAAATTGAAAATAATAACATATCTGTTACATATTCAATATGTATTTTGGGGCACAATGATCACAGAATTTGCTAGTTGTTTGTAATGAACATGTGTGAAAATGTTCCATGGACATACAAAAACAGATACCCTTTATATTTTTTCATTTCAAAAATTAAATCCAAAAATTGGTATATAGTAATGAAATTAATAAATTGACTGTATTTTAAAAATATAATTAGTAACTTTGGGCTATTAGAGCTATCTATTATTAAAACAATGTGTACTAATATTTCCCTTTCCAAAGTTTATTTCCCTTTTTACATATAATTTTTAATGCTATTGATTTTATACATTTAGGTGATATTTGGGGGTATATGTGAATTTATAAATGCCATATATGATTCATAAATTGAGCTTTTAAACAACACATGGTGCCCATTTTTAACCTATTTAATAATCTTATTATTAACTCACACTTACCTGATGTTAATAGGGCCACTTAATATTTATTTTTATGTGGTTATCTTTTGTATATTTGCAAATTTCTTTAACTTGCATTTTGTACTTGCTTTAAAAGTCATTTTAAGCAGTGCATAGCTATTTATCTTCTCTAATCTAGTAGGATAATCTCTGATATTTAATAACACACTTACCTTTAATGTAACTACATATATATTGTATGTTTTTATATTTGTAAATATATATTTCTCTTATATACATTTACTCAAAGTTTTACATATATATACATGTATGTATATATATGTACACACTAGATTTCTTTCCTTTTTTAAGTTGATTTATTTATTTTGAGAGAGAAAGAGCATGAGCAGGGGAAGGGCCCACAGAGGGAGAGAGGGAATCCCAAGTGATGACAACTCCATGAGAGAGAGGGAAACAGCACTGACAGCATGGAAACCAGCGGGGCTGGAACTTATGAACCACAAGATCAGACCCAAAATCAAGAATTAACCAACTGAGGGGCGCCTGGGTGGCGCAGTCGGTTAAGCGTCCGACTTCAGCCAGGTCACGATCTCGCGGTCCGTGAGTTCGAGCCCCGCGTCAGGCTCTGGGCTGATGGCTCGGAGCCTGGAGCCTGTTTCCGATTCTGTGTCTCCCTCTCTCTCTGCCCCTCCCCCATTCATGCTGTGTCTCTCTCTGTCTCAAAAATAAAAAATAAAACGTTAAAAAAAAAAAAATTAAAAAAAAAAAAAGAATTAACCAACTGAGTCACCCAGCTGTCTAGATTTATTTCTTGATCATTCTTTAATTCTCTTATTTCATGAAAGTTTTCTCCCATTCTTTATTCTGGCTAGTTTGATGTATATTACTGCTAATTTTCCTCTTCCTGCTAGTTAATCCAGTGGTTCTACTGTACAAATCTATTCTTCCACTGCTATGCTCCTCCCCAGATTAGAAGAAAGCATTACACTAATGTGACTTCTAAATTTCCACCTGCCCTGCAGTGATCTTTATAATTTTTTTTAATGTTTATTTTTTTTTGAGAGACAGAGACAGAGTGTAAGCGGGGGAGGGGCAGAGAGAGACACACAAAATCTGAAGAGGCTCCAGGTTCTATGTGTCAGCACAGAGCCGGACACGGGGGTCAAACTCACAAGCCATGAGATCAAGACCTGAGCCGAAGTCCGGATGCTTAAAAGACTGAGCCACTCAGGCGCCCCCCTGCAGTGATCTTTAGAAGATGCTCACTTTCCTTCCATCTGGCTCTGATGTCTGGCCAAGAGTCTATGATTCTATTATTCTTTGTAATATATCTGTTACATTTGTAAAATCTTCTGCATATTACCAGGTAAGACACCCCATGAATACTCTTTTAGACTTAAACATACACACAAAGATAGATAAGAGAGAGGGAGAATGGGACACAAAAGGAGAGGGGAGGAAGAGAGCAAGATAGAGAATGAGTGAGCAAACAAGAAGGTTGATAATTTACCACAATCCTTTTTCATCTTTCCCTGCCTCCAATTCTAGTTTCAGTTAATGTATTGTTTTGTTTTATCTCTTTCTCCCAAATATTTCCTACAGATATAAGACATAAGTGATGTAATTTCTGGATCCTTGAGTTTTGCAAATATCTCTCTATCACTCTGATTGATGAATGATATATTTCTTAGGCACATAAAAGGACATTGAGTTTCAGGCTTTTTTTTTTTTCATTACATAGATTCTATTCACAGTCTTCCAGCTTACAGTTTTGCAGATAAGAAACCTAGTATCAGTCTCTTATTTCTACTTTTACAAATAATTTATTTTCTCTAATTGAAAGTTCTAAGTTTTTCTGTTTATCCATGGAATTATAAAAAAATTATTAATATATGCTTACAGGTATGTGTATGTGTGTGTGTTTGGTCTTGCTTTGAACTTGGAAAAAAACTTAAAACTGCAGAATTTCAAACAAGAGGTTTTTAAAATGTATAATTTTTTTAGATGTTTGTCTCTCCTTAATATGATCCTTTTAAAAGATCCTTCATAACTATTGTTAAAGTTTTTCCACATTACTAGTCATTATCTATACTCTAATTATTTTGTCTCTATTATTTTTGCTTTTCTTGAATTTTGCTCTAAGTTTTGTAGTATTTCTTTCATTAATCTTCCAGCTAAAAATTTATCTATCCAATAGTAAAAATTCCTTCAATTTATCTCCTGATTGCTTGGATTTTCACAGGGGAAAAAAAGTTCCACGAACTGGTTTGTGCTATAAAAACATCTAACAATATTGAAACTTACTTGAGCCCTAATCTTGGAAAACAGTGAAAGTGAAGAAATTTTCCATCCTTTGCGTTCTAGGAAAGACTTACTGCAAAGAAAGACCCATCTCCATATGACTTAGAGAAAACTCATGGATACCAATGTATAATACTTATAACAGGACCAGACATAAGGTTTTTCAGATTTCCATTCTTCGTCTCATAAATGATTGGCCGATTAACTGGAACAAAATACTTATTAACCAAACTGAGAAGAACCTGGCATTCAGGTAAAATGCTCTCTGATCTACTGTCCAATCACGCCATCTCCATTCATCTCACTTGCTTACATCTAGTTGTTTCCAACCTTGTTTACTTCTATGAAAGAAAAATCATTTTTGCTTAACTCTTGGGACACTTGCAGATTTATGATCATAGTGTTCTCCTTATCACAACAGTGCCCTTCCCCTGTTGTAAAAGCATCTCCCCCACCCCTTTTGTTTTTTTGCAGTATCCCTTCAAATAAGTCTCTCCTTAACTAAGTTTGGCATTGATTTTTACTTTACAACCTAAAATCAATCTTTCTTTCTCTCTGTATCTCTTTTCTTCTCATTGTTCAAATTTCCACTTCTTTATTTCAATAATTTCACATTACTATGAATTCTCTGTTTGATGTGTTCAGTTTGTTTTTCTTTTCTCTCTGGCTGGTAGAACACATTAAGAACATTGACAGAGTTTTTAACTATTCCTTGGGGCTTGGCTTCAGGTACTGACTTAAGTGGGTCCCAAGAGGGATGGGAATAAGATCTTCCTCTCTGTGGGCTAGAGCTATACCAGCTCAGAAGTTGTCAGATCCTTTGTTCAGGAACCAAGAGAAAGCTTTTCTCCTCCTGGAGTTGACTACAGTTTTACAGCTTTCCTAGCTGTTAGGTTATAGGCTTCAGTTTCTCTGATTTACTAATTTTCAACCTCTTAGGAATCAAAGGGAATGCCACCTTTCCTCTCCACACTTCATAGACCTGCTCAAGACAGAGATTCTCCAGAATTTCTGTTCATGAATGTATGCCCTCAGATATTCAACCTGTGTTCTCAGTTATCATCTGATCTAAGGGAACAAACGTAACTATTTTCTTTAGACTGGACTATACCTTTTGTCCTAACTCTCAGCCTCAAAGAGCTATTTGATTGCAGAGGCATTACTAGTTGGCATGGAGTTGGGAAGCATAGGTAGCAACAAAGCTTTATACTGTCATTTTTCTGATATTTCACAGTTACCTCCTCTAGTGTTAATAGATTCCCTGATTTTATATTAAAACTATGTGATCTCAGGGTTCCTTAAGATACAGAAGTATTTCCAATGAGTTTAGGATAAAGAGAGTTTGAATGATGATCCCAGAAAGATCATTAAAGGCAGAAGAGTGAGGACTCTGCTGGAAGGAGGAGATTCAACACCATATGTAATGCAGGGCAGTTATCCAAGTTATATCCAGGGCTAAAACAAGCAACCCTTCACTTATAGAAGCAATTGACAAAGTGATACACCACCTTAAGTAGGCAAAATTACCTTTGCCCAGGCACATAACACTAAAAATGCCATTGCTAATGTTTATGGAGAATGCCCAAAGAAATATAACTCTTTATATCACTTCTGAGAGTTTCTGAATTTGTACATATTTTCACAACAACTAAAAAATAAGTGAATATCTCTGATACAATAAAAACTACTTAAATAATTAAAAACTACCAAATCTATCAGGTAATTGAGCAACAACTGAGTTTTTTGCTTTCTTTTGTTTTGTTTTTTTTCTGGTTCTGTTGTACTCCCAAGTAAGATAAGTAAAAATACAAAATATAAAAATTTGTGCAGGACACTTACACCAACTAAAAATTGCTGTGGTCTCAACACAATTCACAATAAGGAGAATGGAAAGTTTGGGGAAGAGTAGTCTATGAAATTGTCTTCTGTTGTAATCAAACCTTATAAAATAGCAAAGGGAATAAATATGACCTTCAATCAGCATAGAAGAGAATCAATGAAGCCGGCAAAAAGGAATAAGGAGGGGAAAGTACAATTGCTGCTGAAATAGAAATTAACATTATCGACTAGCCACAAGGCAGTAAAACTAGTGCATCAGGAACTTGAAGAATAAAGAGAATCTAACTGTCAAATGTATGGTAAAATTTGCTAGACGTTACCTAGGGGAAATCAACATTTGGTTCCCTAGATAAGATAGTTTGTACCAATATCAATGAGTTTTCTTTTGATAGTTAATATTTACAACCAGTGCAAAAGAGAATATGAAATCCTGCAATGCTGCTAGGAAATCTGTGTTAACCTCTTATCTGCTACTGACTCAATCAAATGCTTTCTAGTTTATGCTTATGCTGAATTTAATAGAAAACAATACCTGTTGCACATTTGGGGATGATAGAACCATTTTGACTAATTATATCTATTAAGATGCTAAAATATTATAATGTGACTATTGAATAAGGATAAACATTAAATCAATTTTTGTAAAAATTGCTGTTGAGACAACAGTTTGATTAAATCTTATTTGATTTAACAAAAGCCATAAAAATTGTCAGAGTATTTGACAAAGTAAATCTACTTTAAGTAATTCTTATTAAAAATATAGCACAATAGGGGCACCTGGGTGGCACAGTCGGTTAACCATCTTACCTTAGCTCAAGTCATGATCTCAAGGTTTGCGAGTGAGTTCAAGCCCCGAGTTGGGCTCTGTGCTGACAGCCTGCTTCAGATTCTGTGTCTCCCTTTCTCTCTTCCCCTCCCCTGCTCACTCGCTCACATGCTCTCTCTCTCGCTCTTTCAAAAATAAACATTAAAAAAATAAAAATAAAATAAATAAAAATAAAGCACAATAGTTTATAGAGATAGGTATTTGGAGAATAATTATGGAAATACTTAAAAGTTGAAAATGTGACAACTGTTAGGGAAGCTCAAAATTTTTTTATTTTTATTTACTGAATATATCATGGGTATTATAGATTAAATAAAAGATTTTTTTTTTACATTTTTTAATGTTTATTTAGTTTTGAGAGAGAAAGACAGAGTGTGAGAAGGGGAGGGGCAGAGAAGGAACATACAGATTCCAAGGTAGGCTCCAGGCTCTGAGTTTAACCCACATGAAGGTTGAGCTCAAACCCACATAAAACAGATACATTTAAGTCTTAATCCTCCAGTATCTTAGAATATTACCTTATTTCAAAATAGTCTTTGTGTATTTAAGCAAATTAAAATTTTCTCTCTCTCTCTCTCTACACACACACACACACACACACACACACACACACACACATATACATATACAGTTAATTACTTTCTTAGTGGGTGCTTTGAAGCAAATATATTTTTAAAGTGAGGACTTAATGACACCACCAAGTGAAGATATCATTGTGCATCATTTGTACATGAAGTACAAATTTTGTACTTTGAGCTCCATGCTGTGACTGAATAGGATTTTTGAACTGTCTTCCTTCAGGACAAGGAAGTGATTCCATGTTCTAGGGTGAGGGAGAGTAAACTGAATATTTGAGGACTGGGGGTCTGTTGATAGTTTTCAGTGTTGTTCATGAATATTTCACTTGTTGGCTTCTTACAGAAACAAGTTAGTTTTATAATTCTGTCTTTTAGTTGAAAGTGTCCAAATACAGTTAGTCTCGGACAAATGTAATTGGGAAATTCCATATGGTTGGCCAATTAAATGGGAATAAAATATGTGTGTCACTTCCAGTGAAAATTTTAGGAGATAGTAAGTGGTTTGTTATGCTCTCCTTCCCTCTAGCACTGTCACATGCAGAATTAGAAAGATATCACCTCCTCCATCAACCTGAATGCAAGATTCTGGATGATGTGGATCACTAGCCTTGGTGACCTTTTGCTGGACATGCCATAGAAGTGAGCAGTAAATTTTTACTATTATGAACCATAAAAAATTTGCAGCTGCTTTATTGAAGAAAACTTAGAACACACTGATTGATAAAATAATTGTTATCGTCCAAAAATTGGTATTATCAAAATGGGATAATTAAAATCTAATTAAAGTCATTGCCTTGGGGTGCCTGAGTGGCTCAGTCGGTTGAGCATCCAACTTCTGTCAGGTCATGATCTCATGGCTTGTGGGTTCGAGCCCCGTATCTGGCTCTGTTCTTCGGATTCTATGTCTCCCTCTCTCTCTGCCCCTCCCTCGCTCACACTCTATCTCTGTATCTCAAAAATAATTAAACATTTAAAAAAATTAAAATCAAGCCTTAGAGAAACAGGTGATAATACAGTGAAAAACTATATATGGTACGTTATACCAATATATGTTTGTATTAATGTATGCTGATACTGAGTATGCTGATAATGTATATGTATACTGAGAAAAATATATGGATGGATATATACCAAAGTACAAATAATAATTATGCATGTGAGATAATAGTAGTTGCTCTTTTTTTTAGCCTCCTTTGTATTACGTAAACCTTAAAAAGGGAAAATCATAAAAAATAAAACATATAAAACCTTTTTTTCCCTATAAACTTACAATGCATCCAATGTTTATATGCAAATTAAAATTACTTTCTTTTCCTTTTTAGGTTTTTAAATATTTGGTTTAACTCAGTATATAGGAACATTACAGTCTACATTTATGGATATTTTTCAAAACGAGTGAAAAATGCTATTGATTTTGTTATTAGACTAAAATTGCACTGATAAAGAAATATATCTCTAAAGAATTTGAAAGTATTATAAATGAATCAATACAATCTTTAATAGCTAATCCCCAAAAAACCTCTTAGCTTCTACTAGGAATTTATTTTCTCTGTGTAATTTTACTGAAGAAAATGTTAAATGTTTGTAGCAATCCTATACTTTTACCATATGTATCTTGATTGGGATAAAACTATAGTATCATAGAATTCAAATAAATGAATTTTTATATCATATTTTAGGACAATGTGGATAGAACGTGAAGAGAAAATAAGGAAAGCAATTAATATCTGTATAAAAGATATTAGAGAGGAAAGCTAAATATCCTGAAGTAAAATAATATAGAATGCCATGTGTGAATGAAAAAGGATATGTGACTTTGAGAAGAGGTGTTGTGGGTATATGAAAGAGAAGGAAGAGAAGACAAGTTTAAGAAAACGTTGTATGTAAAGAACAAGAATGATACTGGATCAATGTATGCATCTGTATAAAGATTGCTTTAGATCTTAAAGCAAAATTATAGAGAGGCTCGATATGGAAAGAAAGAACCTTACTAGGCAAAGACTACCAAGGGTGTTTCTTAATTCCTGTCAGGATAGTAAACTAGAAGTCTGCTGGTTCCCAGATCCAGAATAATAATAATGAAATAATAATAATAATAATAATAATAATAATAATAATGGAACAGGGAATATGAATAACAAGAACTAACAAAGATATTGTAAAACATTTTTGGAGAAACTGAACATTGACTTGAACTGGAATATATGTTGGGTAGCAGCTGCAACTTGAAGTCAGGGGCAGATAGATGCAGCACTGAAAGCGTAGGCTGAAGGAAATATTTAAATGTCTGCCCTTGACTTTTATTCACATTATCTTTGTAAATTTTGACTGTCCCTAGCCAATAGTTGAGGCAAAATCACAGCCTGTAGGTCCTGATGGAGTCTTCAACACAGACATCTGGTTCTTTTTACCTTCCTACTTCCTTCGCTATCTGAACCCCTGAAGCTGGTGCATTTCAACCTAAGGACATTCATCAACTTTTACCACTTTCTACAAAAGACTCTAAAGGGAAATGCTGAAGAGTGAGACCAAAGTGTTCTTCACTGCTTCCCTCTCTAAACACACAAAGGCAGATACAAAGGTGGCAGCACCAGGATTTGGGAGTCCCACCTGAAAGGAATATAAATGAAGAGATGAATGTGTTGAAGAAATAATAAGAATAAATTTCTCAGATCTAGAGAAAGATGAAAATGCACAAATTGAAAGGATTCATAGAATAACAAGTAGGAGAGATTAATAAAATTCCACATGTAGACACACTACAGTTGTATCTAGATACATGGAGCATAAAAAAATTCTAAAAACTTTTGAAAAGAAAGAAAAAATTATCTTTAAAAAATGTCACTCTTATTAGATGCATATAAGACATTTAGAAAACAATGCTGGATGGCAAAACATATTTAAAGGAAAAATATCATATTTAAATAATATGTTTTTACTATTTAAAAAAGTTTTATTTTAATATGCAATTTTATATAAAACACAAATGTGCATATTCATATACAAGTCTTATATAAAATATAAAATTACATTATATATTTTTAAATTTATTAATGAATTTAAAGTAAGAGCAGTACAATGGAGTAATATTTTTAAGCATAAAAACAAAAATATTCTTCTCAGAATATAAAATGGTCATTAAAAATATGAAGGTGATCTGAATAATTGTACATACGTCCCATGTGCTTAGATGAAACATATTCACAAATAACTTAAATATCAATATAAACCCTACCAAAATTTCAGTGGTCATTTTTTAAGAAGTTTGATACATTTACTACAAAATTTATACAGAGGGACACAGATGCATGAATACATGAGCTGAACTGCTAACTAGAAAAATAAACAAAGAAGGATTGCTCAACCATGGTTTTAAAAATTTCTAAATGAATAAATTACGAATAAAATTACATCAAAATTAGGATTCATTACAATGAAGGACATCACTGAAGAAGCTAATAGATGACATATTAGAAAAATACATTTGTAATGCCCAAAAGAGGCAAGAAAATGATACCTAAACTATGCAAAAAATGTTTATAAGCCAACAGGAAAAGATTTTTGTTCAAGTTTATGATGCTTGCTGTCAGTAATAATGCCCTTTGTCTCTAACACAGAAACGGTCTTTTTTTAAAAAAATTTTTGTTACATTTATTTATTTTTGAGAGACAGCGCGAGACAAAGTGAGAGTTGGGGAGGGGCAGAGAGAGAGGGAGACACAGGATCAGAAGCAGGCTCCAGGCTCTGAGCTGTCAGCACAGAGCCCAACACGGGGCTCGAACCCACAGACTATGAGATCATGACCTGAGCCGAAGTCGGACGCTCAACCAACTGAGCAACCCAGGTGCCCCAGAAAGGGTCTTATATCTCTTTTCAGTATTTGTAAAACTGGCAGTCTCATTTGTTGGTTTGCCAACAGGGCAGAACCCAGAACTTTCACAGCCACAATTTTAAAAAAAGCCTTAAAAATATAAGGGTTAATAAAAACATCTGCACAGCTGTGCACCTGAGGACAAAATTGGTTTTCAGCTTCTTCTTCCTCTACCACCTATTTGAGATTTGCATTAATCTTAGTCTAGGTTATTTGTCCAGTGAGGTTACACGGCCTTTAATTCTGAGTGATCTAAGCACCTGGTTAGCTTTCTTTTCCTCGACAGTGTTTGATATATTAGCCACTTACAATAGTAATGATGTATTAATGACCAAGAGGTGTCCCACACTTGGTTTACTAGTTTTACTCATTTACGAGTCTATTGGTATGAGGAATCAAAACGACAAAGTGGTCATTGTAACTAGGTTCAAAAGAACCCTGTGTCTCTGGTATAAGTGACTACCCTGACATACCCTGCATTCAATCCAGGAAACAGGTCTTAAATCTCTGGGAACTTAGTTTCAGAGATAAAAATCACAAATTATTCCTCAAGTAGATCACTGCCAAAGGGACTCAGTCTAATTTCACATTTTCTTTTCTGATACTATATATTTTAGTAATTAGAAACAATGACACATCATGGCACTTGGATAAACATACATACGACATTCTGAAAGACTACTCCCAACTTCACAATGTATCCCAAAGCTGGATTCTGTAGCAAAACTTTAGGGGAAATTTCAGTGTTTTATCAGGCTGGAAGCTTCTAGGTGACATAGTATGTAATATAACCAGAGGATCCCATGGTAATCTATACAGTGTCAAACTTCCTTTACTTTAAAATAACTATTTTGATAGAAGGTGATATTATGAATGCCATGCTGATACATCAGCATGTTTGAAACCTCTCTGTTAATGGTGTTTGTACCAAATCTGAACATTCTCTGCCCATTCCCATAGATCCATTCACAAGCCTCTTCCCCACACCTGTTTGTCCCCAGTATTTCAATCTGGCTCCATCTAGGTTATTGTCCAAGAAGTCAATGTATTTTCCACTCACAAAAAGTTAATGTATATCTTTATCTTAGACTTGTTCTTCCGCTGTGCAAAATTGATGATCACATATACTGCGTGAAATTCTGCCCACTAGGATACTTCCTTTCAACATCCTCCTTTAATACTACCCCCTATGTGATAGCAGTCCATTTTCAACTCACACATATATTTCAGTGACTCATTCTTGAACTAGTCCTAAAAATTCTCTTCTTCCATCAACTGATTGTATGAAACTAGTCATAGCTGAGTGACAGACATTGTTGTAACAATTGTAGTTGATGTTGAGTTCTGTTCATATAACTTATTTGGACCCGCTAGATATACTCAGTGACTCTGACTCAAACATAATTGAGTAATTTTCATTATGCAATGAATTGCTACTGTATCCATCTAAACTTATTAAGTGGTGTATCTGATAACCCAGTTTAGGAAGGACAGAACCAATTTCATAGTCTCTTGATGCAGTACGTTCCGGTACTAAGTCTTTTCTAGGGTCTAGTGTAAAGATAAAGGCTACTTTCAAAGATCAATAGGAATTACTAGTCACTATTTATTAATAATTTTCTACTTCAAAAGGTATGACCTTGTTTGAGTACCCTAGTGGCCTAAATTGCAACCCACCTTTTGAAGTTGGCCTACATTCCTTATAGGGATACTTAAACCTGATGCAGATTCATCTCTTGTTCTGGTCTCCACTCGAAACAGGTAGCCCTTTGATCCCTCCCTCCCATATTTGAATGGGTCTCAGAACAAGAGTGGAACATTCAAGAAGTCTTTCTGTTAGGAAATAGAAAAAACACACTTGCCAGATCAATATGTACACATCAAATGCTAGAGGCTGTGTGGATTTATTCTACTAAAGATATCATATCTGGGGCGCCTGGGTGGCTCAGTCGGTTAAGCGGCTGACTTCGGCTCAGGTCATGATCTCGTGGTCTGAGTTTGAGCCCCGCATCCGGCTCTGTGCTGACAGCTCAGAGCCTGGAGCCTGTTTCAGATTCTGTGTCTCCCTCTCTCTGTCTCAAAAATAAATAAAATGCTAAAAAATTTTTTAAATAAAAAAAAGATATCATATCTGGCACAATAGCTGCAGTTGGGCTTTTTACTTGATTACATTTAGATAGCCCCCCATTTTTCATCATGATTCCTTTTTTTTTTTTCTGAGATTATACAAGAAAATCGAAGAGAGATATAATGGAAACTACTACTCTTGTATTCCTGAAGTGTTTTGGGATTTATATAATCTCTATGATAAATTCTCTTAGTCCCAGGTCAGGGAGCCAAGGAAAGACTTCAGCAAAGTGCCAAGTATATCTGTATATTTTATATTTTCAAGGAGCTACGGAAACGACAATGAGGTTGATCTGCCAATCTACTGGACTGATTATGAAACAGACTTATACCAGGGCTATATTTATCTCCTGGGTTTAATGTTCATTTTTTCCAACAAGGGATCATTACTGTATACAGCTCAGACACTTATTCAAATTTGTTTAAAGTTCTGGAATTTTATTTACCTACTATATAATTACTTTGCTAAATTTACTTAGGACTCTTTCAAAAAAGACTGGGAGAATATTCATTTTGTTGACTCATGGCGTCTGCAGAATCCTTACTCAGACTAAGACTCCAATTGATGACGAGCTCTGAGTATGAAAAATGGGTCAAATACAGAAACTCAACAAGAAATAATTATTTTCTAATGTAGTGTCAGGCATTAGCTTTTCCTCACCCTGTTTTGATGTTTTTAGAGTAAGTCAAATTATACTACTCTTGGATGCCAACTCTCTTACCCAAAAAACATACTACCATTACCAGAAATTCCTGCAGTTCAACTCTCCCTAATTACTCTTATTGTCTTGCTGCCCATTTTGGTAATCATATCCATTTTGTCCCCAAGAGTTAAATGCCACTGTCCTCTGTCATGCTGAAGAGGCCTGTCACTTTGAAGGCCAGTTTTTGGCAATCTTTCCTACTTACAACAAAGAGTTTCTCAAGGATGCTGTCCACCGCACCCTCTCCACTGGTGCATTCCTTATAGCTTTAAAGAAAGGAATGTTACTTACACCATACGAGGGAATTATTAACAGATAGGCTCCTCACTTTCACATAATAAATTCATCCTAATATGCCCATCTCTCTGAGTCTTCTGACTCCTTTTTAAAATTTTCTGTCAAGGAAGTGATGATTACATATATTTATAGGATTCAAGGGAGAGTGAATATTTGAAAAATGACTCATTATCTACTTCTTCTGGTATAAATTTCTTTGTAATATGATTTTGCAGATCAAGAGGCAGAACCTATTTCTTTACTATCTGAATCTCAGCTGGGTCTTTGACTTGCATTGAGAAATAGAATGAAGCAGAAGGATCACTGTTACTGAGTCTAACCTAGAGCCTTACACACTTTGATTCTTTCCACTGAATCTGTTCACCATTCAGGTGAATATAAGCTAACCTTCTTGGGGCACCTGGGTGGCCCATTCAGTTAAGCACCTGACTTCGGCTCAGGTCATTATCTCATGGTTGGTGAGTTTGAGCCCCACATTGGGCTCTGTGCTGACAGCTCAGAGCCTAGAGCCTGCTTCAGATTCTGTCTCCATCTCTCTCCCCCTCCCCATTCTCTCCCTCTCTCTCTCTCTCTCTCTCTCTCTCTCTCTTAAAAATAAATAAACATAAGGGGCGCCTGGGTGGCGCAGTCGGTTAAGCGTCCGACTTCAGCCAGGTCACGATCTCGCGGTCCGTGAGTTCGAGCCCCGCGTCAGGCTCTGGGGCTGATGGCTCGGAGCCTGGAGCCTGTTTCCGATTCTGTGTCTCCCTCTCTCTCTGCCCCTCCCCCGTTCATGCTCTGTCTCTCTCTGTCCCAAAAATAAATAAAAAACGTTGAAAAATAAATAAATAAATAAATAAATAAATAAACATAAAAAAAAAAACCCTCCCTCCTAGAGGTTGCCAGACTACATGAATCAGCTAAGGTGATCCTAGACAGATAAACTACATTCAGACCATCTGTCTGTTAATAGCATGTGCTAGAGATAATCCCTTTGACACAACTGCACCAGATCTACAACAACAACAACAACAACACATCCAGCCAAACCACTGGCTTATAAATAGTTACTCTTTTAAGCTACTGGGTTGTGTGGTTGTTATACAGCATTATTTTTTAATTTTCTTAATGTTTATTCGTGAAAGAGAGAGACACAGAATGCGAGCAGGGAGGGGCAGAGAGATTGGGGGACACAGAAGCTGAAGCAGGCTCCAGGTTCAGAGCTGTACAGAGCCTGACACAGGAGCTTGAACCCATGAACTGTGAGATCACGACCTGAGTCGAAGTCAGACACCCAACTGACTAAGCCTCCCAGGCGCCCCTGTTACACACCATTATTATGACAAAGGAAAACTGACATAGAACTACTTAAGTAGTGTATTAGGACTGGATCCAGGATTTTCATCAAATCTGCCAGTATTTTCATACTGATTCACCAGATATCACTCTCATATCAATAAACTCTCTTGCTAACCAGCCTATTTTCTGCCTTCTCTTCTGTGCAGTGTACTCAAAGTCCACTTCTGCAGGTGTTATCCAGGTTTCTGCTCTTTTTTCCCCCAATGTTATTGAAGAATTGACAAATGTAATTATATATATTTAAAGAGTACAATGTGATGATTTGATATACATATACATTGTCAAATGATTACCAAGATCAAGATAATTAACATATCCATCATACAGTTAACACTTTTTTGTGGTGAGAATGCTTAATATCCATCATACAGTTAACACTTTTTTGTGGTGAGAATGCTTAATATCTACTTTCAGCCACTTTCAAGTATATAATACTGTACTATTAACTAGTCACTGTGCTATATGTCAGATTCTTAGAATTTATTCTTCTGCTGTTACATGTTGGCAGGTTTCTGCAGTTCTTAAGTGAATGATCCTTTTGTTCACATAATATAGCCCATACTTCCCACTTAATACATGCTAAGACTTCAGCTTAGTTATTGATTTAGAGGCAATGAAGGCAGCAGGCAAAAGATCATGAGGAAAAATATCTTTAATGTACTATCTATCTTAAGTCAAGCCATCTTTGAGCTTCAGAATATGTAATTTTTCTCTCCTTTAGCATGAGATAGTGCACGATTTCCTCAGTTCAGAAGGCTCAGAAGAATCTGGAGTTCAAAATTATCAACTTAATCTATTCAATGTCCTTTCCCTGTTTTGGGGGTCCCAGTCCTTCTCTATCAAGGGCTTATGTTTTACAATGAATAGACCTTCTGGTGGCTCTGCAGCTCTTAAAATCAAAACATGGGTCTGGCTTCTGGCTACTAAAGATATCAATCTCTCTAAATTTTCCATGAAGAGTTTCTGGTTTGCACAGTGTACCTTGAATTGATAGTCAACTGGCCTGAACCTGTCATTCTCTTTCCTCACAGCTTCTAGGTCAGTAAAAAAACCTACTTAACTCTAATATCTTTATAATCACTACTTCTCCAATTGTTGCAAGTGGTTGAGCTATTACATAATCATGGTTTTCCTTTCTACATGTATATCATTTCATTCTCCACAATGAGACTATAAGTATACATTATCAGAAAACATTATCAGTTTGATGATTTGAAGCCACTTGTTGCCAGCAATGGGGTACTTAGTGTCTTCTGACTAGTTCCAGTATTTCATTGTGATGACCACTACTATTGCCATTTTCGTATACATTTCCTTAAAATAAAATGATAAGTATTAGTTGGGGATACAAGTCACTTACCCAGGAGGTAATCTCGGAAAACACAAGTAAGAAAATGGGGAAAGTGATATAGAAGGAAGTAAACAGGGATGGCTTTATGGGTGTACAAGCTGTGTAGCCACTCAGAGCCTATGATAAAAAGGGAGCCACACATAATTTGGTGCACTGCTGTTGCTATTTTGAAATTCTTGGTAATTTTATCTAACTTAGGTTTTGTAATTGAAGTCTGCTAGAACAATGAAGTATGCATGTGAGCAGAGGAAATATATGCAATATGCATATCCAATATGTTTTGCTATCCCATTACATATAGCTTTTTTCATGTCCCCTGTGTACAGAATGCCAATGCTGTGGGAGTTCAACAAGACACCCAATATGTTATGTAAGGCTTCAAAAAATCAAAAGCACAACTAGAATTAGAAATATGATTCCATGTGTCTGTTTTTGTGCCAGTACCATACTGTCTTGATATTTACAGCTTTGTAATATAGCTTCAAGTCCAGAATTATTATGCCTCTGGGTTTGGTTTTCTTTTTCAGAATTGCTTTGGCTATTCAGGGTCTTTTCTGTTTTCATACAAATTTTAGAATTGTTCTAGCTCTGTGAAGAATGCTGGTGTTATTATGATAGGGACTGCATTGAAGATGTAAATTGCTTTGGGTAGTATCGACATTTTAACAATATTTGTTTTTCTAATCCATGAGCATGGAATGTTTTTTCCTTTTTAAAAAAAAAAATTAAACATTTATTTATTTCTCAGGAGACAGAGAGAGAGAGAGAGAGAGAGAGAGAGAGAGAGAGAGGGAATGAGCAGGGGAGGGTAAGAGAGAAGGGGAGACACAAAGCTGTCAGCACAGAGCCTGACATAGGGCTCGAACTCATGAACTGCGATATCATGACCTGAGCTGAAGTCAGACACCCAAGCGACTGAGCCACCCAGGCAACCCTTTAATTTTTTTTGCATTTTCTTCAATTTCTTTGAAGAGCAGTGTACAGATCTTTTATTTCTTTGGTTAGGTTTACTGCTAGGTATTTTACAGTTTTTGGTGCGATTGTAAATGAGATCTAATCCTTGATTTCTCTTTCTACTGCACATAGATCAATGGAACAGAATCGAGACCCCCAAATGTATGGCTAACTAATCTTTGACAAAGCAGGAAAGAATATCCAATGGGAAAAAGACAGTCTCTTCAGAAAATGGTGTTGGGAAAACTGGACAGCAACATGCAGAAGAATGAAACTGAACCATTTTCTTACAAGATACACAAAAATAAACTCAAAATGGATGAAAGACCTAAACATAGGACAGGTATCCATCAAAATCCTAGAGGAGAAAACAGGCAATAACCTCTTTGACCTCAGCTGCAGCAACATCTTACTTGACATGTCTCCGGAAAGCAATGGAAACAAAAGCAAAAATGAACTATTGCGATCTCATCAAGATAAAATGCTTCTGCACAAGGAAGGAAACAATCAGCAAAACTAAATCACAACCAGTGGAATGGGAGAAGAAATCTGCAAATGACATATCAGATAAAGGGTTATTATCCAAAATCTATAAAGAATTTATCAAACTCAACACTCAAAAAACAAATAATCCGGGGCACCTGGGTGGCTCGGTCAGTTAAGTGTCCGACTTCGGCTCAGGTCACGATCTCATGGTCCATGAGTTCGAGCCCTGTGTCGGGCTCTGTGCTGACAGCTCAGAGCCTGGAGCCTGCTTCAGATTCTGTATCTCCCTCTCTCTGACCCTCCCCCATTCATGCTCTGTCTCTCTCTGTCTCAAAAATAAATAAATGTTAAAAAAAAAATTAAAAAAAAAATAATCCAGTGAAGAAATGGGCAAAAGGCATGAATAGACAGACACCTTTCCAAACAAGACAATCAGATGGCTAACAGACACATGAAAAGATGTTCAGCATCACTCATCATCAGGGAAATACAAATCAAAACCACACTCTGATACCACCTCAGACCAGTCAGTGTGGCTAAAATTAACAACCCAGGCAACAACAGATGTTGGTGAGGATGTGGAGAAAGAGGTATTCTTTTGCACTGCTGGTGGGAATGCAAACTGGTGAAGCAACTCTGGAAAACAGTGTGGAAGTTCCTCAAAAAATTAAAAATAGAACTATTCTATTACCCAGAAATTGCACTATTACGTATTTATCCAAGGGATACAGGAGTGGTGTTTTGAAGGGCACATGTATCCCAATGTTGACAGCAGCGCAATCAACAATAGCCAAAGTAGGGAAAGAGCCCAAATGTCTATTGACAAATGAATGAATAAAGAAGATGTGGCATAAATATACAATGGAATATTACTCAATGATCAAAAAGAATGAAATCTTGCCATTTGCAACAACATGGATGAAACTAGAGTGTATTATGCCAAGCAAAATAAATTAGTTAGAGAAAGACACATATTATATGATTTAACTCATAGTGTGGAATTTAAGATACAAAACAGATGAACATAAGGGAAGAGAAGCAAAAAAATATAAAAACAGAGGGAGACAAATCATAAGAGACTCTTAAGTTTAGAAAACAAACTGAGGATTGCTAGAGGGATGTTAGGTGGGGGGATGGGCTAAATGGGCAAGGACATAAAGTAGGGCACTTGTTGGATGAGCGCTGGGTATTATATGTAAATTCACTAAATTCTATTCCTGAAATCATTATTCCACCATATGTTAACTAACTTGGATTTTAGTTAAAACAAAGAAATATGAATCCAAAATAGCTAAGGTATTAAGAAAAGAAATAACATTTCAAGGTTGGGGGGGCAGAAAGAAGGGGACAGAGAGGGAGAGAAGAAATAGAATGAGAGAAAGAGTGAATGAGTTAATAAGACCTTAAAAAGTCAACAATGTCACAACTGTACTTTAATAAATGGACACCAAACTTTTATAGTATTTTTGAAAGTGCTTGTTTTCTGAGGAATTTCTATAATAATTCTGAGTGAGTAATTAACTAACTGAACTCAAGATTTGTGGAAGGAGGTAAGATGTTCAAGAGGATTATTAACTTTATTCATGAGAAATTTATGACTGACAATGCTATGTTATTAAAGAAAGTCGGAATAACTTCAATTTCTAATTTTAACACCTAATGATTTTATTTTATTTTGAAGTACGCTTCACCCCCAGCACTCACAACTCTGACATCAAGACCTGAGCTGAGATCAAGAGTCAGATGCTTAACCAACTGAACCACCCAGGCGCCCAACACATAATGATTCTTGATATGACTTCTAGAAGAATATCATCACCTCTAAATACATAGATTTGAAAATCCAATTTTATGGTATAAGACAAAAGGATTTTGACTATAGCAATAAGATAATAATTAAGCCTGAGATACAAACAATGTTAATTAAGTAATACTATTTATATTTAAAGAATACAGAAATTTGGGTATTTGAAAAACATACCCTATCTCTTTTTCAGAAAAGTACTGTGAATATAAATATTTTTGTATCAGATATACAATATACTATGGAAATATCAGAGAATTCAGTTAAATAAAAAAATAGTAAACAAAATTCACTAATAAACTGAAATCATTCAGAAACAACAACTGCCAACTTTGGGACATATATAAATTGTGTTTGGCAGAATAATAGTGCCCCCAAAGATGTCCATGTCCTGATCACATCTGATCCGTTAGAACGGGTTCTACAGATGTGATTATGGTTAAATACCCTGATATAAAGAGATTAACCTAGATTATCTAGGTGGCTCAATCTAATCACATGGATCCATAAAGGTAGAAAATAGTAGAAGACAGTGTCAGAGAGATGCCACATGAGGATTCAACCCATCATACCTGGCTTTGAAAATGATGGATAGAGGATAGGAGACAAAGAACACAGTTGTGTTCTTCTAGAAGCTGGGAATCACCCACAGTTTATAGCCAGCAAAAAAAAAAAAAAAAAAAGAACATCAATTCAAACCTCAATGAATTAAATTCTGTCCATCTAATCCAACTTGGATTGGTAGGAACCATGTTCTCCCCTACATTCTCCACAAAGTCACACAACCTACCAATACTTTGATTTTAGTCTGGTGAGATCAGTACTGAACTCCTGACCTACAGAACTATAAGATAATAAATCTGTTTTAAGTATCGTATTTACAGTAATTGTAACCATAGCAATAGTATACTAATGCTCATGTCATTTACTTATTTTTGTCTACTCTGTACAAACTACTGATCTTTTTAAACAAAAATTTGGGTTGAATTTTCAGAATATTCTGTTCCCTGTTTTATTCACCCTACAATGTATTGTGAATATCTGTCATGAGAAGCAATAAAATGGTTGAGAGTATAGTTTCTGGGACCAGTCTGCCTCAGTTCAAATTAATGATCTGTCTTATTTACTGATCTGTCCTCTGTTTCTTCCCATAAAAAAATGAGAGGGATAAATATAGCACTGTTCTATCTGGTTGACACAGGATGATAATGTGCTATTATGGATTAAGTAACCAAAACATCATTAAATACACTATAAATGGAAAACAATAGTTTGTAAATTTTATTATTATAAAACGATAATAAATACAGGCCATCCTAAATACAGACCTACCTCTACAAGTGTTAAAGTTGCTATATGACCTTCCATTTTAAGCATGTTGCATAATACAGTTTACATCCCTAACATCTCTAATTTGTACTTTTTCATGCATGTAGCTTTTCTTGTGTAACAAACCATTCCAAAACAAGGTGGCTTAAAACTGCAACTTTTATTTAGATCATGATTTTGTGGGTTATCTGAGCAATGATTATAAACTGGGCTAGCTCAGTTCATCTCTGCTGAGCTCTCTCTTTTATCTGTTGGCATAAGGTAGATTGTCTGGTTTTCCAGCCTGATCTAATGTGAATGGTTTGCAGATTGTCAGCCAGGCTGAGGGAGTTACCAGGCCATGTGCCTCTCATCATCTGGTAGACTAACTGTGCTTATTTTCATGGTAGCAGGAGACCCAGGAGCTGAAAGAGAGGATTTAGACCTCTGTGCAAGTGCTTTTCTAGCCTCTGCTTCCAACACATTTGCTAACATAGTATTGTACCAAACAAGTCACAAGGCCAGAGTGTCAGGGCAGTTCACAAGGCAAGGAGATTACAAGGAGGAAAAAAATGTGGCCATATTTGGAATCTACCACAAATACGATTTGCTTTCCCTTTTTTTTTTTTTTAACATGATGAACAATGCCAAATAAATTTACAATCTCAACTTGTCTAGAAAAGCTCAGATGTGTGTTCTTTAAGATTTCTCTGGCTCTATTTATTCAAAGAAATATTTTTAATAATTCAGTTTCTAAAATCATTTAAAGATAAATATAATATTAAAGTAATATATGATGTATAATATGTAATGAAGTGTTTGGATAATTTCTTGCTAATATGAAAATTTATATAATTGTAATATTTATTGCACTATGCCAAATTATGTGTATAACATCCAACCATAATTTTTAAATTATTCTCAGTGATTTTTTTGGCCACATATATTTTAGAATCTATTGAATTTTTATAATTGAACTACATTTCACTGTTATTGCTTCCATTTTCTTGCTCTTCAGTTGCAATGATAAAATGTCTGTACTTAATTTAAGTGCTATGGACCATCATGCCAGTAATAGAACATAATAGAAACCACAAATTAAACACTGTGTGTGTGTGTGTGCGTGTGTGTGTGCATTTAAAGTAGATAGATCACAGACCTCAGTATTATAACTACTTAGAGAATTGTGCACAGGTTTCCATCACCTGTTACTAGTGTTTTCTATGCTAAGCCACTGGTAGCATTAGCATTCAGACTTGCAGAGACTCTCATACAAATAAAACACTATACCATCACCAATAATAAAGCATAATGATTTATTAGCATGTAGTGTAAAAATGTGCTAAAAATTCTGGTATAGTTCTATAACTCTGTTTTCAAACCTGTTACTTGATTTACATGAAATAACTATTATTTTTGAAAATAATAATCATTTATTGTCTACATTTCTATCCTTAAATCTCTAGGAAAGAAAACAAATGCCCTTAAACTTAATAATCTGACTTTTTAATGATGGAATTCTGTTGATTTACATTGTTTATACTTACATTCAAAAACACAGTGAAAATATATGTGAAATACCAGCATGCTTCTAATGGCCCAAATTATGAATTCTACAAATTTCAAAATGTCATTTGTTCCCTTTGTTTCATAGTGCATACACTCCCTAAAGACTGATACCTTTTGATACTGTATATTAAGAATAAAATCAAGAAATTTGCTTTCCTTAAGCAATGTATTTCTTTAATTGTTCTATTTTGGAATAGCAACTGGAATATCTCGAAACATTTCTTATTGAAGCTTGTATTGTTTTCACTGTTGAAGATGGAATTCTGGATAACATGCAACCATGACAGGTGAAGGAATTCAGTCATCAAAATGCAGAAAAAAAGCAAAACAGTATGGTTTTATCAGGTAATTACAGAAAGGAAGGAGTTTCTCAGTGTTCCAGCATTGGTAAGATTTAGAGAAGCAAATGAAGAAATGTGGTTGCTTGAAGTATAGCCATGCATTTGCAATTAAGACTTTTCTGTAGCTTACCTTTGAGTTAAGAAATTCCCTAGGCAGAAATACTGATGTATGTCTTACACATGTATATATGTAAACTTGGAATACCTTCTTCATACTTTGGGTGTTTTATTCAAAGAATGTGTGATCAATAAAAATAAGATAATTTTTAAAAACAGAAGAAAAGGGGAGCCTGGCCGGTTCAGTTGGTTGAGCATTGACTCTTTATTTCAGCTCCGGTCACTATCTCATGGTTCATGAGATTGAGCCAGTGTGGGACTTTGTACTGACAGTGTGGAGCCGGATTGGGATGCCGCTTCCCTGCTTGTGCTCTCTCTGACAAAATAAATAAACATTAAAAAAAAAAAAAGAAAACAACATTTTTTGAAATTAAAAAGAAATACCTAATAGGAAGACTTTTCCACAACTCAGAAAAAAACTATTAAATTATTCCCTTTTCCTCACCTCTCTTATTCTGGTAATAACTCACACACAAAGTGGCTATTTCCAAAAAATTTTGTTTATTTGTTATTCAAAATTTCAACTAATCTTCCCAATTCCTGCATTTCCCTCTTGACTTTCTACCAAAGTCTTCCCCTTCCTTTACAGTTTACAATGCAATCCCTCCAGTCTCTCAGCTGATCCAGAGCCCCTCTCACTAATGGCTATGATCTACATAATGAGGCCCTTAAGAAAAAAAACATGACATCTATATTTGAAATTTGGAGGTAGGGTTGCTTATGAAGAGTTGAAAAGTAGATAAGCAATACCATTCTCCTGATACGTGGCGACAGGCAGAGGTTGTGACCAAACGTAGTCATTGCTAAATGTTTTCTCAGTTTTGCAATTCATCAGCTTATTAACCTTACAGTAACCCAATAAGGTATGTATAATTTTACTTTTATTTTACAGTTGAAGAAGCTCATATTTACACAGGTTAAATAACTTCCAAAGGACCCACAATAAGAAGCAAGGCTTACCATCAGAACTAATTCTAGAAGCCATACTCTTAAAATGTCAAACTGTGGTCCTGTGTTAAACTCATCTGTGCCAACATTTTTAGTCTCTGTCACACATAACTGACATGAATCAGTAGATGAAGCTGAACCACTACTAGGAAAGAAGAGAAGCATCTGGAAGGGAGGGTATATGCAGACAGGTATCCCTTGCTTAAAGCTGAATGAAGGTAACAATCCCTTAATAGGACACCTATTTAGCACAAAGAGCCAGGTACATTAACTCAATGTTTGTATCGTTTTAATTACCATGTTTGAAATAAAACATGGTAACTCTATGACAAATATTTTTTACAATTCACCACATTTTTTTGTTGTTTACCTTATACAACAGGAAGGTGGACACCTTCCTGTTGTTCACCTTATATTAAATTTTCATTTACTGGCCACTAATGTCACTGTAATCACATACTATCTTTGAAGTCCTCCCCTGAGAATTATATATTTGATGCTATTTTTGTACAAAAAAAAAGTATTTGAAATGTAAAATTTCTCAATAAATTTTGGGATTTGGAAATTTTGTATTACAGGACTCTAACTTGTCAAGCTCTGGAAAGCATTCAGCAAGAATAATTTGCTAGCTCACTAGCCTACTGATATTTTACACTGATTATGTAAAACGTTCCTATAATGATCCCCTTGCTAAGGGAAATATAAGAACTAAGGAAATTCCTTAATTTTAAGCTTTTTCTTATGACCACTGAAGCATTTTTTAAGGATAGTATTTTTCTTTGTAATTTTAGAGAAATATCTGTCAAGAATTTGTTCAATTCCTGAATTGTATGTAATGAAGACACAAACATTACTTGTTAAGAAAAATGGGTCAATTAATTAGTTCTCTCTTATTTTGGTAAGAAACACTGCCCAGGTGCTAGGCATTCACCTGGCAAAATGTGATCAGGTACGATGGTGTGAATGGAGAAATATAAACATACAATTACAAAAGAAAAATCAAATACCAGCCTTATCAATGACTACTAAGAAATATAAGATCATAAAGTAAACCTATATTGATATGGAGACAGAGTTCTTCCACTCTTAGTTAATATTTCAATACATTTGCACAAATCAGTTACTGTATTAGCTGAATTGATCTAGTAAGAATTATTACCTACGATTCTTCGCCAGTTACATTTTTTTCAAGTATCAATTTTTGGAGTACCTACTATGTAGCAGCCTGAGGAGCTCATAATCTATGCAGAGAACAAAAGTGAAATATACTCTATGGTATGATAAAAATAATTACAGCATTCCATGAAATTATATCAAAAGAATACCTTACGAAATTGTTTGATAAATGAAAGCTTCACAAGATAGGACATCCAAAGTGAGTAAATAGGAATTAGCTCCGCTCTACAGTTTGGAGTGAAAGCATGTGAAACATACAGGTGTCTATGAGCATGAGAAAGTGATAAAAGATGAGAAAAAATAAGTAGAGCTTGATCAAGATATTTTCCAAGTCATATTTTGCTGTTTATTTTTTTCAAGGAATGTTAAATGATTGAAATATTTTCAGCTGGAGAATAAAATGATCAGATGGCATTCTTTAAAGCTTGATTTGGTGTAAAACGATGGCGAAAGCTTCAGCTTGGTACATAGAGAAGTTAAGAAACATGTGCTCACCTGAAGAGTAACCTAATATGGGGTGTCAGAAATCATATGGGATGAGAGAGTCACCCCTCTTCAAGTAACATATAGACAATCCTTATCACCAGAGAGAAAAAAAAATGTTAACTTGCCAAATTAACAAAGAACAACAGAATGAATTCCAACTCATGTATCTCTTCCAGTATATCATTCTCTTACTCTTACACTTCCTAAAATCCTATGCAGACCCTGATATAAATAATAAATGTTTATTAAATTTTTATATCTGTACATAACATTGATTCTGAAAACAGAAAGCCATGCTTGAATAATAGACATATATCATCACTAGTGTCAGAGAGACCATGTCAACACCCTAAGTACCCTGCGTCCTCTCCAGGAGAATGAAGGTTGTAATAGAACATATCTTTTATATCATTGTTCATAATGCCTTGGTGTTTTCTACATGATAAAGCATTAGAGAGCTATAAAACATATGCCATTTTTGGCAAGTCTATTTTACATGTCTGAAGAATTTGGAATATTCCTGCTAATTAGTAGTGTTTTAGAGAAGAGAATATAGAGATACATTTTGGAAGGAATAAAGTTAATGCACACTTCAGCTTTATGAAAGAATTGCTACAATTTTGAAACAAAATCATTTTTTGATAAAGTGATATTGCTTATGAAATAATGATAAATTGATTTTTGGTAATTTGATATTTCAAATAATATAAAAGTAAAGAAAATATTATAGCATTGGTTATTACAAGGCTTGAAATTTTAAAAATAAGAATGTGGATAAAAAAAATACTATTTTATCTGTTTTCCTTAGTGTAGATTAGTCAGTAGAAAGTTATTCTCCTCTTGACTCTCTGGAAAGGAGGTTAATCTTAGTACCTGTTATCAGGAACGCATCAGTCTCTCTGCCCAGTGTGATGTCTGGGAAGACTTCTTTCTTCGTAACTTAATGGGAGGGTGAAATATAGAGAAGGAGATAGTGACAGGATGGCAAACTACAACTGGAAAGCCAAATTGAGACACTCACTTGTTTTGTAAGTAAGATTTTACTGGAACACAGTCCCACTCATTTGTTCATGTGTTATGTATGGCTTGTGTGTGGCTTTGTCTATGGCTGCTTCTGTAATATAACAGTGGTTATACTGTATACATACAGACTGTATGGCTGCAAAGCTTATATTATTTACTACCTGGACCTTTAAAGAACAATTTTGCAGATTCAGACTGAGGGATAAAGTAGAGGCAGCCTCAAGGCTCTTACTCTTTCTGTAGATGCAGTAGGGTTCTGAACTAACTCTGTCACTTGGGAGTCAAAACTCAAAATATGCATGCATTAAACAAGAGTGTAGTTTCATCAGTGATAATCACAAGAGAATTAGCAATGTCCTAAACATGTTTGCATATTAGTTGACAAACGACCTTGACTGTCAGGTGTGCAAAACGGTGTGTGTTTAGAAAATAAGATTTTTTTAAGTATTTTATTTTTTGTCCTTTGCTTCTAACCTTGACATTTCTTCCTACACTCAACCAACTCTTGATATATAATTGATTTGAATAATATGACATTTCAAAATGAATCTTAATTTTTAGAAGTGATTTACATTCAAATGGTTAGTAAAACCATGATAAAACTATTTAAGTAACAATCATTAACATAGTCAAGGACAAAAAAGCAATTAGTTCAACATTAATAAATACTAGGCAATGAGTCAAAGAAAAACGTATAAGAAATACATTTTATGTTTTCCTATTTTCCTTTTATTTTTAATGTGGGAAACTAGTGAATGTATAAAACAAAAGACTATATCACCTAAAACAGTGAGAGAAAATTTACTAATGATATCTAAAAATCATCATATAAGTAATATAGAAATTAATTTTGACTTAAGTTTTAGACATTTTCAATAGATATTTGCATAAAATAATGAGTAAATATTACTTTGGCATAATATAAAATTACAGTATAAATTTAGATATGGAAATTTACCATGAAAGAGGCAGACAGACATTATTAGGACAAATAAAGGTGTAACAGTACAAAATAATTGGTTTCATCATATATATCATAATTTCCTAATAGATGCTAAAAAGTTTGAATTTTTAAATTTATTATTGCCTTTGTGTTCTGTGAACCTATATTTCATTCTTCTGACATTAGGTGATGCCAAATAGTTATTTTTAAAATTTTTTCATGTATTAAAAAGTCACTGTGGTTATGTAAAAGTAAGTCCTAGGGTGTTGAGTAAAATGAAATAAGTAAGGCTTAGGCTGTGTTTTAAAATACATCCACTACAACAGATATTTGTAACATTTAAAATAAAATGTGATAGCTGTTAAATGTGAGTGATGTAACATGTGGAGATTAATTTCAATTTTATTGCTGTTCTGACTACATTTGAAATTATTCATTATATTAGTTTAAAAAAGAAAAGAAAAATATTTTGTGGACATTTTCTTTTACGTTCTAGAGTCTCAAGGCAGTTATGGAAACCCAAATCCCCTTCACCTCAAATTAGGTTTGAAACTATTTATACTACAAATTCCCCAAATTGTAAATTAGAAGAGTAATTTAAGTATTATAATACTTTTGGAAACCCTATGCATTCTACAAGCATGATAAGTTTTTTTGTCACAATCTCTGTGATGACAGTGGGGTTTGCCCCAGCTTCTGCCCTCATCAAGCACATTAATATTCTATTATGGGAATGGTGATTAAAGAGAACTTGAGGATCCTCTAACTCTGTGGATTTACTTGACATTTCAGCAACATTTCATTCCAAATTTCCACAAATTTTTTTTAAGGGGAAAGGGTAAGAATATATTTGGGACCTTCTAATGCCATCTTTCTCAAAACCAATCTGGGGAGGATCTTGTTAAAATGTACATTCTCGTTCAGAAAGTCTGCAATCAATCCCAAGACTGAATTTCTTACAAGCTTCCAACAAATTATGCTAATTCTTTTGGTAAGTGAACTAAGGATTTAGTTCATTTTCCCTTTAAATACTTTCCAGAATCAACAACTGAAATGATGCCATAAAAATGAAGGTTTCAAACATCATTCTCCCCAAATACAAATAAATTTTAATATAAGTTAACACATTTTAATTAACCATAATATTAGGGACCAACCTTTTACGGACTAGAGCATTAAAGATAAATCAAGTTCTGAATAAAATACATAGGTAAAAAGTTCAAGAAAAAATTACAACTGTGCAAAAATCTGTTTTAAAATTTCCTTTTCCTTTTACATTTTTATTTCTAATTTTTATAAAATTGATTTATTTACAGAGACAGAGAGAGAGAGAGAGAGAGAGTGTGTGTGCAGGGGAGGGGCAGAGAGAGAAGGAGAGAGAGTGAATCCCAAGCAGGCTCTGCATTGTCAGCACAGAGCCCAATGCAGAGCTCAAACTCACAAACTGTGAGATCATTACCTGGGCCAAAATCGAGTTGGATGCTTAACCAACTGAGCCACCCAGGAACCCCAGATTATTTTACTTTTCTTAAATGTAAGGAAATATACACTTTTACTTTCAACTACAGATTTTAGTCAGTTTCAATGTATTTTTTATTAAAGTTTGATGGAAGTAAGTCATAAGCATCTAACTATTAAAGGACAAGTCCCTGATTCAGTGACATATATAGAAAATTGACTAAATTAAGTATTTTAAACCCATCTAATTTAAACACGTTAATATTATCCCAAGCTGTGTAGAATTTAAAGTGTATTCAAGTATTAGTACTTTTAAATAGCACAGTAATTGGTATCTAAATACCACCCTGCAATAGTGTTGATTGAATGTAGAATACCATTAGTACATAGGTATATTCATTTCCCAGGGCTGATGTAATAAATTACCACAAACTGGGACACCTAAAAAAACAGAAATTTATTCTCTCATAGTTGTACAGAGAAGTTCAAAATTAAGCTTTTGGCAAAGACACTCTCTCTAACGGCTGGAGGGGGAAGAATATTTCCTTGCAACTTTTTGCTTCTGTGGGTTTCTAGCAATCCTTGGGGTTCCTTGGATTGCAGATACATCAGTCTGACCTTTGCTACCATCTTCACCTCACCTTTCCTCCTATGTGCCTGGATGCATTTCTGTGTGTATTTGTGTGTGTGTGTGTGTGTGTGTATCACTTATGAGGACATTACTGATACTGGATTAAGATAAGAGCTCACCCTAACCCAATATGCTCCCTTAACTATTTACATCTGCAAAGACCCTATTTTAAAATAAGTTTACATCTAGAAGTTTTGGGGATAAATATCTCAATGTATCTCTTGGGGAAACAATTTAACTCACAATAATAGGTATTATTCAAAGTGATACAAAGAATTTTAAAAAGTAGGATAAAAGGAATTACAACAAATGACAAAATGTCACAAACTTACTTGCTAAGAAAACATTCAGAAAGATAATTAGTGCAAAACAAAACAAAAAAATAAAATGTATTATATTGAAGAGTCTTCATGTTTTAAAAGTATATAGTATCTCAACAAAGATAAGTGTTAAAAAGAAATAAATTAGACACACAGGCCAAAGGAACAGAATAGAGAACCCAGAATTGGACCCACAAATGTGTGGCCAACTAATCTTTGACAAAGCAGGAAAGAATATCTAATAAAAAAAACAGTCTCTTTAGCAAATGGTACTGGGAGAACTGGACAGCAACATGCAGAAGAATGAAACTAGACCATTTTCTTACACCATACAGAAAAAATAAACTTCAAAATGGATGAAAGACCAAAATGTGAAACAGGAAACCATCAAAACCCTAGAGGAGACAACAGGAAACAACCTTTTTGCCTGTTGACCTTTGATGAACTTTGATGACCTCAGCCACATAATTTCTTGCTCAACACATCTCCAAAGGCAAGGGAATTGAAAGCAAAAATGAACTATTGGGATCTCATCAAGACAAAAAGCTTCTGCAATACAAAGGAAACAATCAACAAAACTAAATTGCAACCAATGGAATGGGAGAAGATATTTGCAAATGACATATCAGATAAAGGGTTAGAATCCAAAATTTATAAAGCACTTAATCAAACTCAACACCCAAAAAATGAATAATCCAGTGGAGAAATGGACAAAAGATATGAATGGACACTTTTCCAAAGAAGACATCTAGATGGCCAACAAACACATGAAAAGATGCTCAAAATCACTCATCACCAGAGAAATACAAATCAAAACCACATTGAGATACCACCTCACACCAGTCAGAGTGGCTAAAATGAACAACTCAGGAAACAACAGATGCTGGTGAGGATATGGAGAAATGGGAACCCTCTTGCACTGTTGGTGGGAATGCAAACTGGTGCAACCACTCTGGAAAACAGTGTGGAGGTTCCTCAAAAAATTAAAAACATAACTACCACATGACCCAGCAATATCACTACTAGGAACTTATCCTAGTACACATGTACCCCAATGTTTATAGCAATGCCTTCAACAATAGCCAAATTATGGACAGAGCCTATATATATATATATATATATATATATAATGGAATACTACTTAGCAATGAGAAAGAATGAAATCCTGCCATTTACAGCAATGTGGATGGAACTGGATGATATTATGGTAAATGTAGTCAGTCAGAGAAAGACAGATACCATATGCGTTCAGTCATATGTGGAACTTGAGAAACTTAACAGAAGACCATGGGGGAAGGAAAGGGGAAAAAATAGTTACAAACAGTGGAGAGGGAGGGAGGCAAACCATAAGAGACTCTTAAATACAGAGAACAAACTGAGGGTTGACGGGGGCAGGGGGGGGGCATGGGAAGGGATCAGCAGAGAAGGGAAAAGGGGTAATAGGCATTGAGAAGGGCACTTGTTGGGATGAGCACTGGGTATTGTATGTAAGCGATGAATCATGGAAATCTACCCCCAAAAGCAAGAGCATACTGTATACACTGTATGTTAGCCAACTTGACAACAAATATTAAAAATAAAATAAACTTTCTACTATGATTTATTCTTTTTACTCTTTTACGTATGAGTAGTTAAATGTTTACCATTAAATAAAGTTTCGAATTTATGGGGAAAAAAAGAAATAAATTAAATGCATATCTTTTCCATATAAAGGGCTGCACTAATTCAGAAACTGTTAAATCTCAATACAATATAATATTCTTTTTACATGATTCAATTTCCTTAAATTAAATACAAAGAACAACCAATCCATTTCTTGCACCCTTATGCTCTGCCTGTGATAACCAGCAATATGTTCTCTACATCTATGAGATTATTATTTGATTCTACATATAAGAGAGATCATACAGTATTTGTCTTTCTTTGTCTTATTTCACTTAGTATAATGCCCTTGAGATCAATTAATGTTGTTGCAAATGGCAAGATTTCCTTCATTTTTATAGCTCAATAACATTCCAGTGTGTGTGTGAGTGTGTACCACAATCATCCTTTGATGGACACTTGGGTTGTTTCCATAGCTTGGCTAATATATATAATGCTACGGTGAACATGGGGCTACATATATCTTTTCAAATTAGTGTTTTGTCTTCTTTGGATAAATATCCACAATTGGAATTGTTGGATCATATGGTAGTTCTATTTTTACTTTTCTGAAGAAACTCCATACTGTTTTTCATATTGGCTGCACCAATTTACTTTCCCACTAACAATGCATAAAGACTCTTTTATCCTCAATATTTTTTTGGCTATTCAAGGTCTTTTATGGTTTCATACAAATTTTAGTACTCTTTTAGAAAAATGCCGTTGAAATTTTGACAGTGATTGCATTGAATCTGTAGATTGTTCTGGGTAAAATGGACCTTCTCATTAATTCTTCTAATCCATGAGCATGTAATATCTTTTCATTTATTTGTGTCTTCTTCAATTTCTGTATTAATATCTGGTACTTTTCTAATATACGGTATTTCACTTCCCTGGTTAAATTTATTCCTACGTATTTTATTTCTTTTTTGAGGCAGTTGTAAATGGGATTACTTTCTTAATTTCTCTTTCTGATAGTTTATTATTAGTGTATAGAAACACAATAGATTTTTCCGTATTGATTTTATATCCTGTAACTTTACTGAATTAGTTCTAATAATTTTCTGATGGAATCTTTAGAATTTTTTATATATATAATAAAGTGACATTTGCAATTTATAACAAGTTTAATTCTTTCTTTCCCGTTTGGATGTCTTTTATTTCCTTCTCTTCCCTAATTGCTTTGTTTACAACTTCCAATACAATGTTGAATAAGAGGGGTGAGAGTTGGTATCGTTATTTTGCTCCTGATCTTAGAGGGAAAGCTTTCAGCTTTTCATTACTGAATATGATGTTAGCTGTGGGCATGTCATATATGGCCTTTATTGCGTTGAAGTACTTTACCTGTATACCCACTTTAATGCTTTGTTTGATGTTAAACTTTGTCAAATGTTTTCTTCTACATCTTTTGAGATTTCATATGATTTTTATCCTTCACTTTGTTAATGTAGTGTTATCACTTTGATCTGTGGATGCTGGGCCATCCTTGATTCCCTGGAATAAATTCCACTTGATACAGTGTACGAGCCTTTAATGTATTGTTGAATTTGGTTGGCTAATATATTGTTGAGGATTTTCACATCTTTGTTCTTCAGGGATATTGCTTTATAATTTTTTTTTTCTCTTTTGGTATCCTTGTCTGGTTCTGATAATGATGCTCTTGTAAAATGAGTTTGGAAGAATTTCCTCCTCTTCTATTTTTTGGAAGAGTTTGAAAAGAATTGGTATTAATTCTTCTTTAAATGTTTTATAGAATTCACCAGAGAAGCTTTCTAGTCCTGGATTTTGGTTTGTTGAAAGATGTTTGATTACTGATTCAACTTCCTTACTAGTAATTAGTCTGTTCAGATCTTCTATTTCATCATGATTCAGGCATGGTAGGTTATAAATTTCTAGGAACTTATCTATTGCTTCCAGAATGCTGATTTGATGGTGTATAATTATTCAGACCAGTCTCTTATAATCCTTTGTATTTATGTGGTATCAGTTGTAACGTCTTCTCTTTCGTTTCATATTTAATTTATTTAAGTCCTTTTTTTAGTGAGCTAAAGCTAAAAGTTTGTCAATTTTATCTTCAAAGAATCAGCTCTTAGTTTAATTTATCTTTTCTATTGTTAATTTAGTCTCTATTTTATTTATGCTCTAACCTTTGCTATTTTATTCTTAGACTAACTTTGAGCTTCCTTTTTTCCAGCTTCTTGAAGTATATAGTTAAATATTTTGAGACTTTTTTTGTTTCTTGAGGTAGACATTTATTGCTATAAATTTCCTTCTTTGAAGTGGTTTGTTGCATATCATAAATTTTGGCAAGCTGCATTTCCATTTTCATTTTCCTCAAGGTTTTTTTTTTTCCTCTTTTGATTTATTCTTTGATCCATTGATTCTTAAGTAGCATGCTACTTAATCTCCACAGGGATTTGGTGGTGTCCCTTGGGTGGCAGTCATAGAGACTGAGGATCCAGATGAGTCTATATGCTCTTTTCTGGGAGATATTGTATGATATCTGGAAGAAGGCAGAGGACAAATTGTCAAGATGGCATCCACAGCCTATGCTCCTTGAGAGCAGCTCTGCAGACCACTACATGTGTGCCAAACCTAAGCCTTCTCCTCAAGTTGAAGCTCCAGGACAAGTGGCTTTCTTCACAGAAAGACTGTTAAGTATGCCTCAGTTCACTGTTTGTGCCCTGAGAGTGGTGGCCTGGCAAGAACCATCTCTCCTATTTACATGATTCTGTGGAACCCAGAAATACAAGTCCCCTTTCCCCCATCCACGAGAGCCTGGTGATCAAGTAGTGTTCCTTGAGTGGCAACCACAGAAAACAAGGCACCAGACATGGGATAATGCTCATCTCCAGGAGACACTGGTGCTCTGGGATATAGCAGTGGATGAGCATGAAAATAACATCTGCTTTCTGAGGTCTCTGTAAAGAATTACAATAAGGCCCCAAGATGCATGTTTAATTATAAAGTTGACCCTCAGGCCATAGTTATGATCATTAGCTAGTAAGTCTCTTTTATAGAAAAGCAGAACTCCTGTTTCATCCTGATGTGCCTTGGGGATGACAGATGTTTAAGAACTCTGTTTATTACTCTCTTAGGGGACCCATGAGTGTAAACCCCACTGGCCACCGAGACAGGCAATGTGGAGATATCACCTGGCAGCAGTCACAAAAATTGAGGCACTAGACATGGGTATGAGCTCCTTTTTGTGTGACACTGATATTGCAATCCCATGGGACCAGGAGCATAAGCACCCTTAGCCTTCAGAGCCAGGCAATCAAAAGATGTTACCTAGAGGGGCGCCTGGGTGGCGCAGTCGGTTGAGCGTCCGACTTCAGCCAGGTCACGATCTCGCGGTCCGTGAGTTCGAGCCCCGCGTCAGGCTCTGGGCTGATGGCTCGGAGCCTGGAGCCTGTTTCCGATTCTGTGTCTCCCTCTCTCTCTGCCCCTCCCCCGTTCATGCTATGTCTCTCTCTGTCCCAAAAATAAATAAAAAACGTTGAAAAAGAAAATTAAAAAAAAAAAAACAAAAGATGTTACCTAGAGAGCAGCTGCAATAACTGGGGCACTAGATGTATGTAAAAGCTCCCTTCCAGGAGGTATTGGTGCTCTAGAAAAAGGCAAAGGGAGAATACCAAGATGGTGCCTACCAGGCTCCATCCTTGGATAGTGTTTTTCATATAAGCAGTAAGCCTCCTTTAAGTGAGGTCATAATCAGCTGCCTCTGATCAGGGACTTGGATGAGCGAGTGACAGCGCACACACCCTGTAAGTGGTGTTTTTCAGATCACTAGAAGTTGCCAAGCCCAAAGCTGCCAAGCCCAATGTGGATTTGAATACTTTTCTCTTCAGGGAGAAGCTCTAGGTGTGGAGGACCCTCCTGGTTACGGGATGCTGCACTGGGGGTGGGTTTATTTTGAGATTATTTTGAGTGCCCCAGGTTCTCCTACCCACTTTGATGTGGCTTTATTCTTGTTTGCTTGATGTATAGTTGTCACTCAGCCAGGCTTTAGGTTTTTATAAGAGGAAATTGTTTTGTTCGTACCTGTAAACTCAAGGTGTCCCTGGGAGGACATGAATTCAGGATTTTCCTATATCATCATCTTGAATCAGAACTTCTATATAACATCCTTAACCAATTTTTTTTATGTTCAAATTAACATCAGGTATTTAAAGTCCTCTTCAAAGCAATACTTTGCTAAATTAATTTTTTATTGGGATACACACACACACACACACACACATTCTTTTGTAGCTCAGTTATAATTTAGACTTAGCTGATTTAGACTGTCTTTTCACTAAAACTAAAATAAATAAAATGTATATGTATTTTAGTTAGGTTTGTTGTATTAAAGTCATCCTCAGTTAATTTTCCTCAGAACTTATACATTTTACAGAAAAAAAGTTCACACATGAATTTTGATAAATATACTCCAAGAATAGTCTTTGAAGGCATTTTGTTTGCATGATTATTAATATGTAATAATGCCACAATATTATGCCATAAAATCAATACACTTAATTTATATATATATACATATATGGCATTGCAAATTATAAGAATTGACATTTCTGTTTCAGCTTTTATGAATATTATATACCTTGAATTATTTTGGAATCCTAACAAACAACTCCTAAATACAATGTTTCAGTTCTTATCAAAAACTTTCAAGTTTGCATTGCTCTTTTCAAAGAACACAGATTAATCACTTGGGAAGTTTGTTTTTTGTTTTTTTTTTTAATGTGCATTGCTTTAGGTTGTACATAAATCTTGTAACAAAGTAAATCCCTATAATTCAAAGAACCAAATGTACTTTTACTTCAGCATGCTATTTTCCCCCACAGCCCAGTTGTTGCTGATTACTCTCTCAGTTTAAATTTGAAATAGAAGAATAGGCTTGCCAAGTTTAAAATCAACACTAGTGTGGTGAACTCTTCTTATTAAAAATCATAATTTCAGGAAATTCCAGATGTTGCTCTTCATTGAAAATAAAAAAAAAACTCATAAGTAGACATTAGAAATGAGGATACATGAAATACTTGTTATTCTGTCAAAAAAATACACTTAGAATGTAAATTCCCATTAGGCACTTTAGGTAATAACAAATACCATGGTTGTATGTAAATGAGACCAAGAAATCAGTCTCCTTTGGGAAATAGGAGATGAGGGTTTTGGCCTATTTCTTCTGGATGACAGAGGAGTAAATGTGAATATCAAAACCTGTTAAGGGTATGAGGTTTGCCCACTTGCAAGCTACAGTGTAGCCACCCAGTCTCATAGACATTGGCAGGAAATATAAAATGTCTTTGCCTAACAGGCTTTTTACTCAGAATACCAGGTAGTATAAGTTTCATATTTATATTCATTGCCCTAATCCCCAAGCCCCATGGGGGTCATAGGGAGTGGACTAGGTTGATGCTGTACACACAGTGAGTTTATATCACAGCCGAGTTACCCTGAGTTAAGGAACTAAGTAACCCTCCCAGTCATATATAAATGGGCTGCTAGCAAACTTGCCAATCTATGTTCAAGAGATGTCGAGACATTATCTTTTTTGTTTAGTCAGGAAATTAATTTACCCTTTGAGCAGAGGAAACACTGTTTACTAACTTACTAAAATGACTGCTATACAGATATCCTTGAAAAGGTAGTCCAGAAAAAGAAAGAAAGAAAGAAAGAAAGAAAGAAAGAAAGAAAGAAAGAAAGAAAGAAAGAAAGAAAGAAAGAAAGAAAGAAAGGACTTTGCTTAGAAATTGAGGCACTAGACATGGGTATGAGCTCCTTTTTGGGTGACACTGATATTGCAATCCCATGGGACCAGGAGCATAAGCACCCTTAGCCTTCAGAGCCAGGCAGTCAAAAGATGTTACCTAGAGAGCAGCTGCAATAACTGGGGCACCAGATGTATGTAAAAGCTCCCTTCCAGGAGGTATTGGTGCTCCATTACATTAGCGATTCACAAAGAATTATCTTCCAACATTACCCACCCATGTTTCTACACTATCTTTTCTCCAGGTAAATTTTGCCATGGGCATACCACTCTCTCAGCTACTTAGATTCATCTGTCCAACAGGACCAGAAACCAAATCTTATCAATTTTCTCCAAATAGCAATGCAATCAACAGGACTCTAAGCAGAAAGGTAAGGTCAATCTGCAATACTGACTTCAGCCATGCCCTCCAGGGTTCTGGCTAAGCAAATTTGTGAAACCCTGAATACCTACCATATAAAGCCACATTACTATATTGACATTTTCACTTGTCCTGAGGCATTAATCCAGATACAACAGGATTGTACAAATTCCGCCTTGACCTATCAGAAGGAAGTCTAGTGTACTTCTGTCATCCATCACAACTTTGGCCAGTTAGTTGAGACTGGCTGGAATGCCTTCCAAGTATGATGTGTTATTTCCTTAAACACTTGAAGATCTCTTATGACCCACCTAAGATGTAAGCCACTGTGTTCTCAGAATAGAGGCAAGTTAATGTCTGATTTTAATATAGAAAGTAGAGTTCCAAGGAGGCAGAGAATACCCCTGAATGAAAGTGTGTTCACACTTATTGGGTTCTCCAAGTAGGACTTGCAAAGGGTTAAGAGTGTGGTTATCCCATGTGGGATAACTCCCATGTGGTTATCCAGCTGGCTAGTAGGCTGGGGAAATAGGCTAATAGGTGGGAGAAGATCACCATAAGCATTTTGAGCTGGGTCCATCCTTGCCATTTCTAATTGTCTTTTCTTCTAAGACCAAGGGTAATAGCAATCAAAGTATAGTAAAAATTGTTTGGCAGGATGGAAGACTTAGCAGTCAATTTAATTTAAGGCATTTGTACCAGTTTGATAAAGCTGCACCATCCACAGATTTTTTTTCCATCCACATAATTTATTAGTAAAGTGCCACAACAGTTCTCAAGGCAGTAAAAATAGGAATGTTTCCCATACAGCAAAACTAGACCAGCAAGGGGAGGTTCTAGGCGTACATCCAACCACAAAGTAGTAGATGGTGGTGTTTGAATCCTCCAGAGTCCAGTACCTGGTCCCAGACTCTGTAACCCCATTGAGTAGTGAACAAGATGACAAGGCCCATTGGGGATAAGCAACGATCTGTTCAGAAGACCCTTTCATCACAGATTTCATTACTATTCTGATAAAGTCCAAGAGCTATAAAGCCCTTGCACAAGCCTTGGGTACAAACAGGCTTACTGACTGCTTAGCTATCACTAGATCCACATGGCCATACATAGAAATGACTGTCTATAAACGTGGGAACTCAGAGCTACTAAATGCTGCACTTGTAACAAACATTGATAATCATCCCCACAGTTGGTTACTAAAGACAAAATAACACTAATAGTCTCCCCTCATCTTATTTCCCAAGGTCCAAAATGTTCCCTTGGCAGATTTAGGGCTCTTGCTCTACCATCACCTCCACAAAAATCTGGTGTCCCATTTTAGCGGCTATAAATTCATAGTTTTTCTAATTATTCTTTACTTGAACCCAGATCTTTTGTCCTGAAGGGTCATCTTCAAGAAGGACACAGATACTTTTATAAAACGTAACCAGAGGTGCCTGGGTGGCTCAGTTGGTTAAGCGTCCATCTCTTGATTTTGTCTCAGGTCATGATCTCATGGTTGTGAAGCCCAGTATTAGGTTTGGCACTGAGCATGAAGCCTGCTTAAGATTCTCTCCCTCCCTCTCCTCCTCCCCTCTTCCACTTGCAAAACAAAAACAAACAAAAAACATAACCAGAATTCAGTCTCCTTTCATGAGACTGTCAAATGGGACATGTGCCAACGTGGTAGACTGAGTTTGCTCATAGTGTAAGGAAAGACATTACACTCAGAAATGGTCAGAAAGTATCCTGAATTTTCAAAATAGATACAGAGTCACCTATAGTCCCTCATGCTTTTGTCATGATAATACTTCAGGAAGCAGCCAAAGGGATGCTGTTTTGGGGAAAGGCATATTCACTGACTAAGCACCTTGCTAAGACCTGTGTGGACTAGGAGAAGATATGGGCGGTAGAGTCAAACTATCAGATCTTTGTTTGGTTGCTTTTGGAAAAAAAGAACCAGAGTTGTCAAATTTTAAGTGGTCTAGGAAGTCAAACACAGATTCAAGGGTCACAGTGATATAACTTTGGTTAGTTGTTCAGTAATTTGAAAAAGAGTCAACAGTGTTACTGCACCACTAATTACCCCAGAGGTGGTCCAATGTCCAACTGGTCAATCTACCAGGAGGGGAAGTGGGCAACGCCCATGCAATGTCCTTCCTCACCCTACACCTGACACTGGAGACCAAGAGGTCAACTTTTAGTAAAAGTCACAAGTCTAGCACACAGTAAAAGACATTAGAGACATCAATCAGTAAATTGATCCAATCTTAGATCCCCTGAGTAGGGGAGGATACTTCTGATAGAGGCTTTGGCTGGCAAAATCATCACACAGATTTGTACTGACATCAGTATTTAAGAAGTATAACATGGTGCTGGGTTTCCTTTTTGGTTGTTGGAGCTGAAGAGACAGCAATACTTGTGCCACTGCCAGAGGGTAGAGGTTTGTGAATCAACCCACATATTCCTAAGAAAATACTTGGCCATCAGTTTCCTGAAGTTTTTCAGGATTATTTAGGTATCCCTTGTAAAAGCTGTAATTCACCACAATCAGAACACTGAAACTGAGGCTTCTAGCTTGCCAACCAATAGATGAACAATTGGTTACTTATATTTGGCAAAGTCATACAAATTTATGCCTATTCCCCCTGTGTAGTCCTACATACAGACATATGTACCATTCACTACCACTTGGACACAGAGAGTCCTTGGCCCCACATTTATCTTAAAGTAGCTGATGCTGGGAAGGAAAGAATGATATTAGAGTGTGTAGAAGGAGGGAATTGCCTTGTTCCAGCAAGCAAGATTCTACATTTACTTTCTGTTTCTAGTGGCATAGTGTGTTCCTGGATTTAGCTAAATATACTCCTGGTTTTGGTCCACATAAAGCTCTAAATCCTCACTGCTGATGGAATTTATTTCACCTTTGGGGACTCCTTGACAATCTCCAGGAGGAGAGTGTTAATACCCAATGCACCCCTTTTTAAAATACTCACTAGCAGGCAGGGCACTGAAGAGTTCCTATTAACAATCCTTCCTGTTGACAACTTGGGCAAGAACATTCACTACCATATCCCAGGAAGTTTTCTCATATCACCTTTATTGTTTCTGTTTGAGAAAGCCATTTATCTTTCACCACCTTATCTTGATCACCTAAACTGTTAAGAATTTGGAATGGTCTGACATTTACCTCACTTGCTAGCTAAAATGTTACCTTGCCACAGTTTCAGAACACTGACAAAAAATACAAAAATGTTTGATCAGAGACAACGGAGAGTTTATTACTCATAGTAGTAGTTGTAGCACTTGAAATTTAATGGAGCAGAGGTATTTATACAGATTTTGAAGTTGCCTACATTTTGTTTACTCTCCTAGAAGGCTTGGCAAAATAAGAAGTGTAAGACCAGGTCAACCGATTATTAATTCAAAGCATACCATAGATGCCAGAAAACCTTCATGGCAACATTTACAGAGACCCACATCATCTGCAGTTAAGTGTAGATTATGCTAAAAATCAGTTGTGATTTTAAGAATTATACAACCACAAAACAGACTAAATGCCCACCTTCAGTAACTGTTCAATGCTAAAACAGGTTCCGGTTGTTCCATACCTTATCCAAAACTTGGTACTCTCAGTGTTTTCAATTTTATCTATCCTAGCAGGAATATAGTGGAATCTTTTCCAGGCTGCTTACTAATACAAACGTCCTTGAAGAGTCTATATCAAAATCTGCCAATGCCTTGTTTGGAAGACGTACAGAAATGCAAGTGATCCATGGAGAACGGATTTCCAATAGCGGGCAAATCACTTTTTTCTTTCAGTGAACACTAGTTACTCAATTATCACAAGCCTTAAAATCTCAATGCTATTTATGTCAGAGAATTGTTCTGAAAAATAAATAATGTAATTGATAGTGGAAATAAAATTACTTTCCAATACTTAAAGTGTTATTAAAAGGTTTAAGGTAATTATAATGCATATGTATAATATGTCTAAAAATATTTATTTTATTATTGTAAACTTTGACCATAATCCTTAATTTTGTTTTACTGCTGTCTAAATTTCTATTTTGGTAAATAAAAATTTATGTTGACAGATAAAAGTGAAATATGAAAACTTCACACTTTTGAGATCACTTGAACACAGTGGCTAGGGGAGACCCTGAAAACCTTTTAAATAAACAAGTTATATAGTAGTTGGATGACCAGAGATTTCTTCATATTGCCAGAGCTATTCATAATAACTAAAACAGGCAAGTTTTGAATGTTTCATCTCCTTGGGATAAAAATTAAAATAAATATTAAATTTATATTAAACATTCATAAATAACCACACAGTTAGACAAGTCTCTCTTTCATGTATTTGTGTTAGTAAATACACAAAGAGTTCTTTTATATGTTATTTTTTTTAATATTAGTTATCTGGCTTCTTGCTGTTTAGAAAGCACAAAAGTTAAAGTGAAGGAGGTAGACAGTATTTAAACACAGGATACAAATCACTGTATGATAGCAGCTTCTCTTTTCAAGACAATGTCAACTTTGAACTTATTTTTATCACAGTGTGGTCAAGTAGTGAGATTTTTCATGGCCCACGTTAAAGTGACTTGTTGCAATGTCATCTGCCTAGATAATGAAAAATATTCCCAAGTCAAGATCTGCACCAGTGTTCAAAATAGGCTTAATATGCCTATACTCTGGCTGCAGGTTACATGTGATGGTTTTCTTACAAGTTTCCATTTATCTTGTAGGAGAATTGCAGAATACCCTTGTCTGTATAGTTAAATGGAATGACTTAATTTAGATCCAAATATCACAAACTTCAAGAGATCATAGATGTTTTCCTTCAGTATTTGTGTTTGTTTATTAGATTCTATGAAAATGTTCATGTTTGACAGAAAAATGTTCATGTTTAGCTTTGAATGGCATTTTCATTTGGAATATTCTTGATCCTCACATTTATATCTTGCACTATTTAGTGAGTAATGAGCTTTAACCTTATGCCTTTTGGCTTTCATTACTAGGTACTATAATCTTCCCTATGCTATTCAACTCTAGAATAAAATAGCATTATTTAAGAACACTTCCATGCTCTGTATTGGCTTTTAGGTTTAAGGTAAGATGTGGGCATGTTTGTTTCCTTTTATATTTTCTTACCGGTCTTGAAAAATATAGTTTCATAAAGATGAATCGTTTAGGAACCATGATATGGAAGGCATGTTGATAACACAATAATGGTTTCTGTCTTCTAGAACTGTGCAGTGAAATATGATGTGATGGTTGCAGCTTTTCTTCCAAACATTTTAGTGACAAACACAATAGGTTTCTTCCAAAAATGTTAAATCATTTTTACAATTAAAATGACAAAGAGAAGAACAGAAAATGGACTAGTTCTAGAAGATAAAAGTCATTGGAGGCAGACTACTATCTTATAGAAGATGCTTTTTCAATACAGATGCTTTCCTGCCAATAGTTACACATTTAAAATAAAAAATTAGGGGCACCTGGGTGGCTCAGTGGGTTATGTGTCTGACTTTGGTTCAGGCCATGACCTCAAGTTCATGGGTTCGAGCCCCACATTGGGATCTGTGCTGACAGCTCAGAGTCTGGAGCCTGCTTCAGATTCTGGTCTCCCTCTCTCTACCCCTTCCCTGTTCACTCTGTCTGTCTCTCTCTCTCAAAAATAAATAAACATTAATTTTTTAAATAGGAAATTAGTGTATAGTCATAACATTATCAATGACCTAAAATAGTTAGAAAACATATTCAAAGGAATATTCATATCATATTCAAATAAGGAACATTACTATGTTCCTAATTGGTTCCTTCTGGTAGCATAATTCTAGAGTCCTAAACACCATTAGGAAATTCAATACCTTAAGAGTTTATTTTTCTTTTGAGGTTTATACCATGTATTAGAAGGTGTGAATTCTTACACAGCAGGTACATATCAAGAGTTGAATTTTTTATTCAAATGGCTTGTTAATATTCTAAGCTCCAAATAGCAACCTAAAAAAATCCACTGTGAATGCAAATTATTTATATTTGTGGAATATATTAGTTTAATGTATTTCTATGTTCTTTAGCTCTCATATCTCCAAAATAGAAATCTAAATATAGATGCCCCATTAATATCTTGTGGTTATTAAAATATTAATATAAAATTTAAAATTAATGTTTTAAACATTTAAGTTTATATACATAAAGCACTTAAGAGTCCAAGGAATCAGTAAGTGCTCAATAAAAGCTTGTTATTTACAGTATGATCCAGGGGGGAAAGAATGAATTCTCAGTAAATATAGGCTAGTTATATTTATAGTTTTATTTGAAGTAATAATAGTGGTAGTGGTAGCAGTTGATTCCAAATTATATTTTAAATCACAATCATTTAAATTTTTTATCCATAACAATTACTTATAGTCAATAATTACTTTTTATGGTCATAATAATTATTTATATGTCAAATTTATAAATACTATTGAATCTACTATGATTGTTACATAGGTAGTTCTGAAATGTCATTCAGGTGTGAAGTCACTCGCATACCGCAGTAATTTAAGTGGCAAAGAAAGGCTGTCTTTCTGCACTTCCAGCCACTTCCAGGACTACAGAACACTGAGGATCTAGCTAAAAATAATCTGCTTCACTTCTCTTTCTCCTGTAAGACTGAAGGCCCCTTGAAAACAAGTTTTCTGATGCAATTCTAGTGTTTGTTTTTGTTTCTTTTAATTAAGTTAAGGAAGAGCACTTGCAGATTGAACTAGTGACCTAGTCTTCTTCCTTCAGAGAGGAATCAGGATACTTTGAATTGTTTATGCTAACCTAAGGGTAAAGGTGTTTTGCCCTTGCTGATAATTCCTTCCACCATGTTTGTCAGTCTCCTGTCATTTTGTTGGGGTCTTTTGCCAATTCCTCTCCCATCCCCCTATCTTAATCCCAAATTCTTACCAAGGCCTTATTTACATGAATTTAATTTTCTCTTTGTTTTTGTGTGTGTGTGTGTCTCACTTCAGATGTCTCACTTGAGGTAAAAAAGATACAAGATATAAATGTACCACACAATAAATTATCACACATTGAACACCACTCAGTTATAGAAGCAAGCTAGATGGAAACCTAGAAAAGTTCCCATCTTACCCTTCCCAATCACCAATTAATATCCTTTTCCTTCTCCCAAAGGTAATTATCTTGATTTTAACATTAATTTACACATAATATACATGTATATTTACATATTATATACAGAGTATATATAATACACGTAGTGTATATATACACACATACATATACATACATCTAGCTTAGTACATTTATGTAAAGTACACACAAAGTAAAGAATATACAAAAATGTGTACAGATACAGAAATACATAATATCTTACCCTCACTCAATGTTTTTGAAATTCATATATGGTGTTGTGTTTTTGCTTTTGTTTTCAAGTAGGCTTCACACCCTGCATGGAGCCCAAGGCGGGCTTCAACTCACAACCGAGATCAAGACCTGGGATGAAATCAAGAGTCAGACACTTAACTGACTGAGACACTCAGGTGGCCCAATGTTGTTACATGTTGAGGTATTTTTAATTTTTTTTTTTTCAAACATCACAAGAACATTTATTGTACAATTATTTTTTCTTTTCTTTTTTTTAAATTTACATCCAAATTAGTTAGCATATAGTGCAACAATGATTTCAGGAGTAGATTCCTTAATGTCCCTTACCCATTTAGCCCATCCCCCCTCCCACAACCCCTCCAGTAACCCTCTGTTTGTTCTCCATATTTAAAAGTCTCTTATGCTTTGTCCCCCTCCCTGTTTTTATATTATTTTTGCTTCCCTTCCCTTATGTTCCTCTGTTTTGTATCTTCAAGTCCTCATATGAATGAAGGCATATGATATTTGTCCTTCTCTGACTGGCTACTTTCGCTTAGCATTAAAACCCTCTGTTCCATCCATGTAGTTGCAAATGGCAAGATTTCATTATTTTTGATTGCTGAGTAATACTCCATTGTACATATATACCACATCTTCTTTATCCATCGATGGACATTTGGGCTCTTTCCATACTTTGGCTATTGTTGATGGTGCTGCTATAAACACTGGGGTGCATGTGCCCCTTCGAAACAGCATACCTGTATCCCCTGGCAGTGCAATTGCTGGGTTGTAGGGTGGTTCTATTGTTAATTTTTTGAGAACCCTCCATACTGTTTTCCAGACTGGCTAAACCAGTTTGCATTCCCACCAGCAATGCAAAAGAGATACTCTTTCTCTGCACCCTCACCAACATCTGTTGTTGCCTGAGTTGTTAATGTTAGCCATTCTGATAGACGTGAGATGGTATCTCATTGTGGTGTTGATTTGTATTTCCCTGATGATGAGTGATGTGGAGCATTTTTTCATATGTCAGTTGGCCATCTGGATGTCTTCTTTGGACAAGTGTCTATTCATGTCTTTTGCCTATTTCTTCACTGGATTATTTGTTTTTTTGGGTATTCAGTTTGATAAGTTCTTTATAGAGTTTGGATACTAACCCTTTATCTGATATGTCATTTGCAAATATCTTCTCCCATTGTGTCGGTGGCCTTTTAGTTTTGCTGGTTATATCCTTTGCTGTGCAGAAGCTTTTTATTTTGATGAGGTCCCAATAGTTCATTTCTGCTTTTGTTTCCCTTGCCTCCAGAGACATGTTGCACAGGAAGTTGCTGCGGCCAAGATTAAAGAGGTTTTTGCCTGTTTTCTCCTCAAGGATTTTGATGGCCTCCTGTCTTACATTGAGGTCTTTCATCCATTTTGAGTTTATTTTTGTGTATGGTGCAAGAAAGTGGCCCAGGTTCATTCTTCTGCCTGTTGCTGTCTAGATTTCCGAGCACCACTTGCTGAAGAGACTGTCTTTATTCCATTGGATATTCTTTCCTGCTTTGTCAACGATTAGGTGGCCATATGTTTGTGGGTCCATTTCTGGGTTCTCTATTCTGTTCCATTGATCTGAGTGTCTGTTCTTGTGCCAGTACCATACTGTCTTGATGATTACAGCTTTGTAATACAGCTTGAAGTCCAGGATTGTGATGCCTCCTGCTTTGGTTTTCTTTTTCAAGATTGCTTTGGTTATTCATGGTCTTTTCTGGTTCCATACAAATTTTCGGATTATTTGTTCTAGCTCTGTGAAGAATGCTGGTGTTACTTTGATAGGGATTTCATTGAATATGTAGACTGCTTTGGGTAGTATTGACATTTTAACAATATTTGTTCTTCCTATCCAGGAGCATGGAATATTTTTCCATTTTTTTGTGCCTTCTTCATTTTTTCATAAGTTTTCTATAGTTTTCAGTGTTTAGATTTTTCACCTCTTTGGTTAGATTTATTTCTAGGTATTTTATGGTTTTTGGAGCTATTGTAAATGGGATCAATTCCTTGATTTCTCTTTCTGTTGCTTCATTGTTGGTGTATAGGAATGCAACCAATTTCTGTGCATTGATTTTATATCCTGCAACTTTTGCTAAATTCATGAATCAGTTCTAGCAGTTTTGTGGTGGAATCTTTTGGGCTTTCCATGTAGAGTATCACATCATCTGCAAAGAGTGAAAGTTTGTCCTCCTCCTGGCTGATTTGGATGCCTTTTAAGTATTTTTAAAAATTTAACTATGTTTTAATATCACATTGATTTAACTTATCAAATTTTATTTATTCACTTTCAGATGGTAGATAATTAGATTTTTATTGATATTTCCTTATTGGTTTCCTTATAATGCTGCTATGCGTTATTCTTGCAGCTGTCCCTAGGTGACTATATGCACTTGTGTGTTATTCTACTTAGGGGAAGAAATACTAAGTTAAAAGATCAGAAACTTTCAGGGCATCTGGGTGGCTCAGTTGGTTAACTGTCTGACTTGGTTTTGGCTCAGGTCACAATCTCATGGTTTTGTGAGTTCGACCCCATGTTGGGCTCTGTGCTGGCAGCATGGAGCCTGCTTGGGATTCTCTCTCCTGCTCTCTTGGGATTTTCTCTCCTGCTGTTTCTGCCCTTTCCCTGCTCATGCTGTCTGTCTCTCTCAAATAAAAAATTAAACTTAAAAAAATAAGGTCAAAAAGTTTTCAAAAATGGCTGAATAAATCACATATTATTTATTTTATCTGTGTAAGACAGTACTGCCACATTTTAGGCAACACTTGATAGTGTAAGATGCTTTTTTGTTATTTTGTTTTTCCCTTGCCATTCTTAGAAGTTCATATTAGAATCTCTCTGTGGTTTTAATAGGCCTGTCCCTGATTACTAACAAAGATTAGCAACTTTTAAAATAGTTAATGATCGTTGGGTATATTCCTTTGTAATGTGTTTCTCACATGCCTTGCTCTTTTTTCTACTGCGTTTTCTATTTTTTACTTAATAATACGAATTCTTGAAATATTTTGAAGACAAACATTTATAAACATTGAAATAAATTCTCCCCCTTGATGTTTGCTTTTTTACTTTCTAATTGGTGTCTTTTGATTAACAAAATTTTGTAATTTTTAAGTTATTGAATTTATAAATATTTTCATTATTCTTAGGCCTTTTAAATCCTTGCTTAAATAGTGACCAAGAGGACATTCTCTTGTGCTAACTTCTTGAAGCTCTGTTTTACATTTCACATTTAAATCTACAATCCACCTAATTAATATTTTTGTATAGAATGAAGTATTAGTTTAAGATTTATTTATTTCTTCATTTGACAATTCACTTGATCTTAGCCAAAAGGCTGAGAAGCGATCTTCATTTGACAATTCAATTGGTTTACAACTATTTATTGAAAAGACCATATTTTCCCCACTAGTCTGTATTGACACCTGTATTATAAATTTTGTATACATGCATTAAATCCATTCGTGTATTCTTCCAATATTATGCTATTATTATAATTTGTAATAATATCTTAACTGATGTCTTGTAAGGTGTTCAATCTGATAAAGGATACCTACAAAAAAAAAAAGGATTTCTACAAAATTGAAAACAGCATAGTTAATAGTGAAGTCTTTAAACCTTCCTTCTAGGATTGGAAATGAAACAAGGAAAACCACTATTACTTTGCACCTTTACTTCAAGAATGCCTCGTTATTTGTGGCCCTTGAATCTCTATGTAAATATTATACCAAGCTTGTGCATATGTATACACATGCATACATACACACATAGATATTTGTATTTTAATAACTTTGGGCAAAGCAAAGTTGTGTTTTTTTCTAAGTATACACACATTTTGTGGTAGGCATATGCTACAAATCTTTTTAATTTTTTGAGAAACCTCCATACTGTTTTTCACAGTAGCTGTGCCAATTTACATTCTCACCAACAGGGCACAAGGGTACATTTTTCTCCACATACTTGACAACAACTGCTCAAAATATTTTTAAATGCTTAAAACTTAGTTGAAGGAAAATGAAAGTATATTGTGGAAACACTGACTTTAAGATGAATAGGATCTGAATATTATTGAGCTACCTTATATATTTCTGCCCAAACTTTGTTTCTATCAACTGAAAACACATACAAAACATGATAATCAACAAATACATGGCTTTTGTTTTTCTTTTTTTAAGAAGACTATCACTACCTGCTTCAAGAAACTGCCTCTGGCCTTACTTACCCTAATATATCTTATATAGCCACTGCTCACTTAAGCCTAAGTTTATCTCTTTGTCTCACTGAATTTCCACATTTCTGGATCTTTGAAATTATTTTTGATAGGCTCTGAACCCTTGAATTTTCTGGCCAATTATAATTCACTTTATGGCTCTTTGGACTAGCTTTACTTCCCATATTTACTTCCATCACATGAATCACAAGCTTTGTCACTAAGACATACTAACAACTAGAACAAGTGCAATATTCTCAATTCTCAGCAAATCTAGGAATTCAAATTTTATAAAAAATAATTTAAATATTGATTTAATGGAATACTAGTTGTTTTAAAAAATAGGTAATAAAAATCCTTTTCAGGGTATGTTCCATGGTTTAATTTGTAATCTAAAACAATATGTAGAGTGCATATCTTCACTTTGACTCATCAAATACCCATGCCTTTAACTATTGATATATATGCTAAATACCTACTATGTCTTGCAATTATGATATTTTCATCTGGTATGTATTTTTTATTTATTTTTGTGATTAGATTATGTAGAGTTAATCATATGTTTTATGACTTACAGAAACAGATATTGTCAAGACAATTGGTGGAGTCAGAGGTATTGACGTACAGCATAGCAAAATGCAAGAGAAAGTAAGATCAATAGAAGATTCACAAGTGACTTCTGAATTAAGAGTAAGAAAGAGAAAAGTATGAAGAAAATTAAAATAATCAAAAGCATGGTATCTAACTAGGCACAGTTTATACAAAGAAACATGAGCAAACTGTGTATGATTTAGGCATTTTAACAAAGACAGTACCCTTTGTATGTGTATGTTACAAAATGAAAAAGGAAATTAATTGACAATAAGATACTGCTTATTCTTTTTGCAATTTATAAATGCCTAGTGAAACTTTGATAACTCCATGTTAGAAGTAATGTCCCTCAAATATGAGTCAGTAATCAACAAAATTGGTGTCTCCCATTTCAAAATGGAAGCAGAATGCATTTTTAAAAACTAGTGGCTCGTTACCCAATCATACTTAATGCATACATGTGAATTATGTTTAGATAGATAGATTAGACTCTGGATACAGATTTATGCATAGTCCAATACATATAATTCACATACTATATTAATATATAATCCAATAGTAGCTCTGATTTGAGGAAACTGAAGCAAGTAAATGTTTTGATGGAGGAACTTTGTATTCAGGGTGGTGGTCGCAAGCTAAAGTAATAGTTATAATTTACTAGAATGGGATCACTGCAGTGGGAAATACTTTATGGCATGCAGAGTTGGGCTTCTAATTGTAAAAGAAAGAAACCAATGGATCACATAACTTTAGTCAGAGAAAGTCTTCAGAGCCAGGAACCCTCTGGGGAAGAATTTACTCTAATAAAATGGAAGACTATAGTGAGTATATTTATCAACAAAAAGCTGGACTTATCTTATTGATCTATAACATTCTTGTCAAAGTATGTGCTAAACATATTACTAGACAGAGTTTTTAATCCTCAGGTCAAATAATAAGGTTGAATACTCTGCCCTGATGTGGGTCTTTACACCAGTGGCAATGGTATTGGGAACAATCTGTCTTCCTTCCAGGCTTATCTCTTTGATCAAGAACAAGATCTTATTATTTTTTATTATTTTTTTAAAATTTTTTTCCAAATATATGATATTTATTGTCAAATTGGTTTCCATACAACACCCAGTGCTCATCCCAAAAGGTGCCCTCCTCAATACCCATCACCCACCCTCCCCTCCCTCCCACCCCACATCAACCCTCAGTTTCTTCTCAGTTTTTAACAGTCTCTTATGCTTTGGCTCTCTCCCACTCTAACCTCTTTTTTTTTTTTCCTTCCCCTCCCCCATGGGTTTCTGTTACATTTCTCAGGATTCATATAAGAGTGAAACCATATGGTATCTGTCTTTCTCTGTATGGCTTATTTCACTTAGCATCACACTCTCCAGTTCCATCCACGATGCTACAAAAGGCCATATTTCATTCTTTCTCATTGCCACGTAGTATTCCATTGTGTATATAAACCACAATTTCCTTATCCATTCATCAGTTGATGGACATTTAGGCTCTTTCCATAATTTGGCTATTGTTGAGAGTGCTGCTATAAACATTGGGGTACAAGTGCCCCTATGCATCAGTACTCCTGTATCCCTTGGGTAAATTCCTAGCAGGCTACTGCTGGGTCATAGGGTAGGTCTATTTTTAATTTTCTGAGGAACCTCCACACTGCTTTCCAGAGCGGCTGCACCAATTTGCATTCCCACCAACAGTGCAAGAGGGTTCCTGTTTCTCCACATCCTCTCCAGCATCTATAGTCTCCTGATTTGTTCATTTTGGCCACTCTGACTGGCGTGAGGTGATATCTGAGTGTGGTTTTGATTTGTATTTCCCTGATAAGGAGCGACGTTGAACATCTTTTCATGTGCCTGTTGGCCATCCGGATGTCTTCTTTAGAGAAGTGTCTATTCATGTTTTCTGCCCATTTCTTCACTGGGTTGATTTTTGTGTGTGGAGTTTGGTGAGCTCTTTATAGATTTTGGATACCAGCCCTTTGTCCAATATGTCATTTGTGAATATCTTTTCCCATTCCGTTGGTTGCCTTTTAGTTTTGTTGGTTGTTTCCTTTGCTGTGCAGAAGCTTTTTATCTTCATAAGGTCCAGTAATTCATTTTTACTTTTAATTCCCTTGCCTTTGGGGATGTGTCGAGTAAGAGATTGCTACGGCTGAGGTCAGGGAGGTCTTTTCCTGCTTTCTCCTCTAGGGTTTTGATGCTTTCCTGTCTCACATTCAGGTCCTTTATCCATTTTGAGTTTATTTTTGTGAATGGTGTGAGAAAGTGGTCTAGTTTCAACCTTCTGCACGTTGCCGTCCAGTTCTCCCAGCACCATTTGTTAAAGAGACTGTCTTTTTTCCATTGGATGTTCTTTCCTGCTTGCCAAAGATGAGTTGGGCATACGTTTGTGGGTCTAGTTCTGGGGTTTCTATTCTATTCCATTGGTCTATGTGTCTGTTTTTGTGCCTATACCATGCTGTCTTGATGATTAGAGCTTTGTAGTAGAGGCTAAAGTCTGGGATTGTGATGCCTCCTGCTTTGGTCTTCTTCTTCAAAATTACTTTGGCTATTCGGGGCCTTTTGTGGTTCCATATGAATTTTAGGATTGCTTGTTCTAGTTTCGAGAAGAATGCTGGTGCAATTTTGATTGGGATTGCATTGAATGTGTAGATAGCTTTGGGTAGTATTGACATTTTGACAATATTTATTCTTCCAATCCATGAGCAGGGAATGTCTTTCCATTTCTTTATATCTTCTTCAATTACCTGCATAAGCTTTCTATAGTTTTCAGCATACAGATCTTTTACATCTTTGGTTAGATTTATTCCTAGGTATTTTATGCTTCTTGGTGCAATTGTGAATGGGATCAGTTTCTTGATTTGTCTTTCTGTTGCTTCATTGTTAGTGTATAAGAATGCAACTGATTTCTGTACATTGATTTTGTATCCTGCAACTTCGCTGAATTCATGTATCAGTTCTAGCAGACTTTTGGTGGAGTCTATCGGATTTTCCATGTATAATATCATGTCATCTGCAAAAGGCAAAAGCTTGACTTCATCTTTGCCAATTTGGATGCCTTTGATTTCCTTTTGTTGTCTGATTGCTGATGCTAGAACTTCCAGCACTATGTTAAACAGTAGCGGTGAGAGTGGGCATCCCTGTCGTGTTCCTGATCTCAGGGAAAAAAAATCTCAGTTTTTCCCCGTTGAGGATGATGTCAGCTGTGGGCTTTTCATAAATGGCTTTTATGATCTTTAAGTATGTTCCTTGTATCCCGACTTTCTCAAGGGTTTTTATTAAGAAAGTGTGCTGGATTTTGTCAAAGGCCTTTTCTGCATCGATTGACAGGATCATATGGTTCTTCTCTTTTTTTTTGTTAATGTGATGTATCACGTTGATCGATTTGCGAATGTTGAACCAGCCCTGCATCCCAGGAATGAATCCCACTTGATCATGGTGAATAATTCTTTTTATATGTCGTTGAATTCGATTTGCTAGTATCTTATTGAGAATTTTTGCATCCATATTCATCAGAGATATTGGCCTGTAGTTCTCTTTTTTTACTGGGTCTCTGTCTGGTTTAGGAATCAAAGTAATACTGGCTTCATAGAATGAGTCTGGAAGTTTTCCTCCCTTTCTATTTCTTGGAATAGCTTGAGAAGGATAGGTATTATCTCTGCTTTAAACGTCTGGTAGAACTCCCCTGGGAAGCCATCTGGTCCTGGACTCTTATTTGTTGGGAGATTTTTGATAACCGACTCAATTTCTTCGCTGGTTATGGGTCTGTTCAAGCTTTCTATTTCCTCCTGATTGAGTTTTGGAAGAGTGTGGGTGTTTAGGAATTTGTCCATTTCTTCCAAGTTGTCCAATTTGTTGGCATATAATTTTTCATAGTATTCCCTGATAATTGTTTGTATCTCTGAGGGATTGGTTGTAATCATTCCATTTTCATTCATGATTTTATCTATTTGGGTCATCTCCCTTTTCTTTTTGAGAAGCCTGGCTAGAGGTTTGTCAATTTTGTTTATTTTTTCAAAAAACCAACTCTTGGTTTCGTTGATCTGCTCTACAGTTTTTTTAGATTCTATATTGTTTATTTCTGCTCTGATCTTTATGATTTCTCTTCTTCTGCTGGGTTTAGGCTGCCTTTGCTGTTCTGCTTCTATTTCCTTTAGGTGTGCTGTTAGATTTTGTATTTGGGATTTTTCTTGTTTCTTGAGATAGGTCTGGATTGCAATGTATTTTCCTCTCAGGACTGCCTTCGCTGCGTCCCAAAGCGTTTGGATTGTTGTATTTTCATTTTCGTTTGTTTCCATATATTTTTTAATTTCTTCTCTAATTGCCTGGTTGACCCACCCATTCTTTAGTAGGGTGTTCTTTAACCTCCATGCTTTTGGAGGTTTTCCAGACTTTTTCCTGTGGTTGATTTCAAGCTTCATAGCATTGTGGTCTGAAAGTATGCATGGTATAATTTCAATTCTTGTAAACTTATGAAGGGCTGTTTTGTGACCCAGTATATGATCTATCTTGGAGAATGTTCCATGTGCACTCGAGAAGAAAGTATATTCTGTTGTTTTGGGATGCAGAGTTCTAAATAGATCTGTCAAGTCCATCTGATCCAATGTATTATTCAGGGCCCTTGTTTCTTTATTGACTGTGTGTCTAGATGATCTATCCATTTCTGTAAGTGGAGTGTTAAGGTCCCCTGCAATGACCACATTCTTATCAATAAGGTTGCTTATGTTTATGAGTAATTGTTTTATATATCTGGGGGCTCCGGTATTCGGCGCATAGACATTTATAATTGTTAGCTCTTCCTGATGGATAGACCCTGTGATTATTATATAATGCCCTTCTTCATCTCGTTACAGCCTTTAATTTAAAGTCTAGTTTGTCTGATATAAGTATGGCTACTCCAACTTCCTTTTGGCTTCCAGTAGCATGATAAATAGTTCTCCATCCCCTCACTCTCGATCTAAAGGTGTCCTCAGGTCTAAAATGAGTCTCTTGTAGACAGCAAATAGATGGGTCTTGTTTTTTTATCCATTCTGATACCCTATGTCTTTTGGTTGGCGCATTTAATCCATTTACATTCAGTGTTATTATAGAAAGATACGGGTTTAGAGTCATTGTGATGTCTGTATGTTTCATGCTCGTAGCAATGTCTCTGGTACTTTGTCTCACAGGATCCCCCTTAGGATCTCTTGTAGGGCTGGCTGGTTTCGTGGTGACAAATTCCTTCAGTTTTTGTTTGTTTGGGAAGACCTTTATCTCTCCTTCTATTCTAAATGACAGACTTGCTGGATAAAGGATTCTCGGCTGCATATTTTTTCTGTTTAGCACACTGAAGATATCGTGCCAATCCTTTCTGGCCTGCCAAGTTTCAAAAGAGAGATCAGTCACGAGTCTTATAGGTCTCCCTTTATATGTGAGGGCACGTTTATCCCTTGCTGCTTTCAGAATTTTCTCTTTATCCTTGTATTTTGCCAGTTTCACTATGATACGTCGTGCAGAAGATCGATTCAAGTTACTTCTGAAGGGAGTTCTCTGTGCCTCTTGGATTTCAATGCCTTTTTCCTTCCTCAGTTCAGGGAAGTTCTCAGCTATAATTTCTTCAAGTACCCCTTCAGCACCTTTCCCTCTCTCTTCCTCCACTGGGATACCAATTATGCGTATATTATTTCTTTTTAGTGTATCACTTAGTTCTCTAATTTTCCCCTCATACTCCTGGATTTTTTTATCTCTCTTTCTCTCAGCTTCCTCTTTTTCCATAACTTTATCTTCTAGTTCACCTATTCTCTCCTCTGCCTCTTCAATCCGAGCTGTCGTTGTTTCCATTTTGTTTTGCATTTCGTTTAAATCAAGAACAAGATCTTAATCAAAGGCAAGGTTGGAAACTATTTTGATCCCTGCATACATGTTCTTTATTTTTCTTCTTTTTCAAACTTATTAAGTCCTCCTAAGAGCTTAAACATTTGGAAAAACAAAAAAACTAGAAATACTTGCTTCTTTTACTTTTTGACCAGCCTTACACCTATCCTCAGGAAATTAAAAATAGAGACAGCTGACTTCTTTAAATAAAAGAAACTGATATTTTTAGGAAAAGAATATTAAATTAAAATCCCCAAAGTGTATTCATCCTGTCATAGTCCTACTCAAAATGTACAAAATATTGCTTTCTGAGTGATTTCACACTCTTACTCAGTACCTACTCATTGCAAGGTTGGGGGAGTTTCAATAGCAATATGTTTTTTCCCAGTAGGTTCCCATGTTAGGGATTACAACTAATTTAGGTTTCCATGCACAACTGGGACATGCTTTTTTAATATATATAATCTATATTTGATTGAATAATTTCCTCATCCCAAAAACATCTAATCAGAGTTGAATTCAAAGGCAGAGCAGTAGGTTCCATGATTCTTCACTATCTTACTGCAGTTTAGCAAAAGAGGCTCAAAATGTTATTCTTATAATTCTTTTTCAAATATGCATGTGTGGCGGGTTGGAGGGGAGGTGACTCATTGTAATTGTTTCACTGAGTTTACTGTGCCTGGTTTGTTTGGCTATTTTGATTCTAAAAATTAGCAGCATGGTTTGTACCACTATCATTGCCATCTTGACATCTGGAATCTCTTTGACTCCAGTGGGGTTTTTTAGTTATTGTATGTCGTGTCCCTGCCAGGAGTGATAAAGGTCATTTACCAAAAATCCAATTAAAATTTAAACTTTATGTTAATAATCTGTTACAAAGAAATTCCAACATTTTTAGAAGTTACGTTTCTCAAATCAGGTGGCACAGCATCCAGATAATTAACAAGCAGGAAATACAATTTCAATTAATGAGACTGTCTTCCTCTTTGTCTCCTTGGCCTCTCCTTCATGACACCTCACCTAATTGTGCCCCCTTTGTGAACCAAAAGAGAAAATGAGTTAAAACTAACAAAGAAGAGGAGATGATTTTTTGTTCTCTCAAAAGAATATGAACAATTCCTTTTAGAATGTGAATGTGTGCTATGCCAGTTCTATCTCTTCCAGTGAAGGCTACTACTAGAGAAAGAATCAGACCCACTAATGAGTATTTATAAAAGACCAATCTAATTCCAATGCCTAAATGAAACAATGAAAGAATAGAACAGTAATTTTATGAGAACTTTCTGAGAAATGTGTGGCTTCTGCAGTAATTGCTTTAGTAAAAGGCACACTAAAATGCATCTTTGTAGGAAGATATGAAATTCAATGTTACCTGAAGGAAGATAACAAATACAATGTTAAACTTTACTCACACAAACGAAGTTGTTAAAAAAAGTGTTTCCTGTTAATTTTAAAATAAAAGGCCTTATTTTATTTCTTGATTAGAAGTATAATGCATTTGCACAGTATTGAACAATGTTTTCACAGTTATTTCTTTGTATATAAAGTTACAGTAACAGTTTTGTCCTATTCCTTAAATTTTCTAGAAACTACTTCTGCAAAACTCCTGGTTTAGATCATGAATGTTTCAGGTGTATTCTTTCAAACACTATCAGCTAAGGATGAAAGTCCTTATTCATAGTGGAGACAATCATAAAGAAAACAAAGATTAGAGGTTTTCAGAGAGGCTGTTTACATTTTAGCATAAGTCTACAAGCACAGATGGTCACACTTGGAAAGCTTTAGCAGTACTACAATGGTCATATTGCTTTGAAAGGCAGTGTTCATTTGATTCTCAGCAAGAGAATGTCCAAAGTGTGTCATTATTAAACCACATTTTCCAAAACCATCACAGTGAATAGGCAGGGCTTTCCATGTTGCTACTTCATCTACAATCTCTAAGAAGATTTCCCAACTCTCCTCAGTAATCTGTTGTGAAGTCTCAAAAGCTCCACATTTTTGCCCGTGTTTCACTTTAATCATTGATACAAGAATTAGAAGCTATTCTTGCACTAAGTAAGCTTCCTTTCGTCATTCAGAAAGGAAGATATATACTGTTAACTGAGTCCTGTTTACAAATATACATTTGCTTTATTTTTAATCTATAATTTGAATACTTCAATATATATTTTAATGACTTATAACACACACACACACACATACACACACACACACACAGTGGAACTCTGATAACAAATAAAGACACAAGTAATGAATGGGAGTGAATGAGAGCTTACTTGTGCTGAAAAATTAGGCTAGATGTAACTACTGAATTTTAATAAAATTCTAGTTTTTTACTTTGGGTCAACAAATTCAAAGTGTAGATACAGTGAATAATTGGCTTTAATAGTCTAAGAAGTACAAATTCATTTTTTAAGAGGAGAAATAAAACGTTAAACACCAAACACTAAGAGTGATTTATGTTGTGGCACTCTATATACTGATATGGAACAATATATATATTTACTTATTTTTAAAGTTTATTTATTTTTGAGAGAGAGAGAGCGAGAGAGAGAGAGAGAGAGAGAGAGAATCCTAAGCAGTCTCCGCCCTATCAACGCAGAGCCCAATGCAGGGTCGATGTCAAGAACCATGAAATTATGACCTCAGCCAAAATCAAGAGTCAGAACCTTAGCTGACTGAGCCACTCAGGTGCCCCTGAACAAAATTTAAGTAATGTCCACAAGAACAGTTTTCTAAAATCTACAGAAAGCTTCTTCTAATGAGCATTTCTAATATATATCATTGATAAAAGTGGAGTTTGTAATGTCAAAATGTAAACCTAGGAAACCCCATCTTGAATTTTAAATACTCCTAAGTCCTACAAGGAGTTAATCAAGAAATGCAGCACAGAACAGAAATGAATTGAAACTAAAACTGAATTGACCAGAATAAAAAAAAAATTTAGATTGGCTAAATTACGGTTTTTTCTCAAACCAGTTATGATGAAGCCACACTGCTCTCAATACAATAAACATTTTGCCTCTCTACCTAAAAAACTATATCATGGTCAAGAAAGAGTAAAAATATGTAGTAGAATTGCAGTAGAGAAGTAAATTTCTCTAAATTTAGAGAAGTAAATTGCAGTAGAGAAGTAAACTTTAATAATTACTAATTCTTTAGAATTTTAATGTCTGCAAATTGACATAATTCTAATAATTATTATAGGTTGTTTCTATCAAAAAATTTTCAAAAGAGCTTAAAGTGACTTCCTAATGCTATTTTACCTTTAACAAATATGAATAGTGACAATTACAATGATTAAAATGTTTTGCAATGACATATAAAATGCTAGAAATGTAAATATTTTCCCTAAGGTGAATAAGTGTGCAATGCCATAAGGAAATACAATGATCCGTTTCCCATCTCTTTGTAAATGTCTTATATATTAGATATTAATAACTAAGTTAAAAACTAAGTAACACTTTTTCTCTTCAGTAGGTATCAATATATTCTTGCCAATGGAATCATATTACAAAATGTTATCTTTAATATATTGATATCAAAATTATACAAATAATATTAATTTTTGTTTTCATATTTTGGTACTTATATCAGGAACTGGGAAAGAAAAGAGGTGAAGGGAATGACAAGGACTTACACTTACTGAACATTTAACATTGGCACAGTATTTACAGTCACAAAAAAATAATCCCATTACAAAGAAAATTAGGTTCAAGGAAGTTAAATAACTGAATCAAAACCACATTTAATAAAATGGGTAAGCATTCCAAATCAAGTGCTTCCAATCTCTAGCCCTATGTGCTTTCAACAAGAGTGCAAATGAGAATAGTTTTGAAAAATGCTTAGATCAGCAATTTGAAGTTTTTACCTAGTTTGTCCCTAAGCCTCCCATTGCTTCTCCAATATTAAACATCCACAGATATGACCCACCCTGCCTGAACATGGTATCCTAATTTTCATAAGTGCTCAATATCAATTTATCACAGGAAGTCTATGATTTGAAACCATTTTTTGCCTATGAATTGTATAAATAAAAATTAAGATCAGTGGCCACCAAAGATCCTGGAAATAGAAAGTTGAAGGAATTTAGAGAAGGAAAATCTACCCAATCTGACAAAAAAATTCAGTCTGACAGGGAGAGGGGGAGAAAGGTCTGTGGGACTAGAATATGAGTTCTTTATCCAGATAGAAGCATAAAATATTCCAGATTACAGGGCACCAGATGTAAGCGCTGAAGACTCTATTACTGAAAACAATTAAACCACTTCACAGATGTTTGTACACATCACAAGTGTGTCAACCTCATTAACACAAATGAGTACAATTTGTTGGAAAATAATTTAAAAACCCACTAATTGTTTATATTTCTTACTAGTGAAGCTAATCATTTCCCTCCCCATTTTTTGGAGGCTTAAACTAATTTGAAAGATTAAGAATTAACAATGTTTCAGGAAAAACGTATATCTAATTTTGTATGTCTCCATTACTTGTTGCAAGAATATACAGAAAGTTGGTAGTAACTTTGTATCTCTGTTTTCCCTTTATTTCTTCTATTTTTATTAATCATTGAAGCATCTATATTTTGTCTCTCTCAAAATCTTTAGGTTCTGATACATGATTTTCTACATTAACTATTACCACATTTTCTCATGTGGTATGTCTAACGCTTTGTTAGAATTAATTTTAGGAAAAGACTTCACTGCAGACATTGTATACTAAAATGTGTTATAGATATGGTATAGACACTTCATAGGTATGTTCTCACTCTACACATATTTGAAGGCACTTGGTTTCACTGCTCATTCACACTCTAAGCCCTGTTTTTAGTAATATTTCAATATAATACGATGCTTAAGTTATTTTTTTTTCTGATGTTGCACTGACTTCTTTGGAAGACCATGCAACATAATACAAACACACACAAAAAAGCTCATACTCCATTTACTGTCCTATTTCCCCTGCCATTCCCATGTGGTGCTATCATAACTGCAGGGAGTGACAAACCCTATTTCCACATAAAAACCATTTCTAGTTCCTTGATACAAGCCATAAATTCCACCTGCCTTGAGGTGTCAGTTATGAGCCATTGTCTTCTGGCACAACATCAAAACATAATGCGCGCATGCACGCACGTGCGCACATGCATACAATCTATATCTGGACACACTAAGATATGATATAGCACAGACTTGAAGTTGATATCTTTGTCAGTGGACACACATCACTTCCTCAACACCCCCTGCGGTTTTGGGGTAGAATAAGCTTGCAGAGAAAGGTAATACTCCTACAGGGGTGAGAATTGCAATTTTCTCCACCCCCTGTGTGTACCTGTGGATTCGAGAATTAGGCTTATAATGTGCAAAATTAAAAGAACAGTAGGAAGAAAAATACACGTTTTAAAGAGAATTTTAGACTGAATACAGGCTTTTTCTAAGACACATATAAGAAAACTAGTATAATATTATTAAAAGGAACAACAAAATGCCTCTGATTCTAACATTGTTCAGGTTGTGGGAAAGAACAAAGAAGACACTCATTTTTGAATGTACTGTATTTTTGAACAAATTTGGTTCCATGTGAAACTGACATTAATGACCAGCAGTTATTACCTTTAAGAATCAGAGAAAAAAGGGATTAATATTGCGATTTTCAATTTTAATTGAAAAGAGAGGCACAGAGAAAGAACCATTCTTACTTAACTCGTAATTTTCCAAGCTATGAGTTTCAGCACTTTTGGAAGAAACCAGATGAAGAAAATGATAATAAACATCCAAACAGCTTTTAGAACCAAAGAACTCCAGCTTTGTGTGTGTGTGTGTGTGTGTGTGTGTGTGTGTGTGTGAGTGGTAACATTTTAAGGTGCCAAGAGTGAAAAAAGAGTAATGACCTTTCCTCGTTCAGTTCCAATGAGTAGAATAATTAGCCTCAGTCTTATTATTAGGATGTAAATCTAGACAAATTACTTCTAATATTGCCTTTTTTCAGAATTTCCTTCTATTCGTCTACTCTTAACACTGAATTCCTTCTAAAATTGCATTTTTGTTTTCCTTTATATTAAATGCACATATAGTTGCTTGTGTAGTGTGTAAGTATACTTATAAGAGTAAATATAATATATACTATTTGTATTTTACACATATGGTATGTGTATATATGGAATGAGGTTATGCTTTTCTTCCTTTAATTTCCATTTCCATTCAGATAAGTAGCTATATAGAAGTTTGGTCCATGCTTTGAAAAACATTACTCAGAAAAAAAATCTTATATCCTGAGTTCATTCATTCTATTCATTTGAAAATGATGGACTTCGGGATGGGTTTCTCATTTCTGGTATATGGCAATCTGAAGCCATTGCTACAAAACACAATTACCATAACAGTATGTAGATAAATTTATAGTTTTTGCATTTAAAATTTTTGACAAACCTAATGTAATTAATTACATTATATATATATATATATATATATATATATATATATATATAAAATACACAACATTATAACAACTTTTATGTTTAAAGTATTAGAATTTATATTTTTGCATTCTTCTTTATAGATTTCTGCATTTTAAAATATTTCTTTTTTTTAAGTTTATTTATTTATTTTGAGAGAGAGAGCACACAAGCAGCGTAGGGACAGAAAGAGGATCCATGCTGTCAGCACAAAGCTAGATGCAGAGCTTGATCTCATGAACTCTGAGATCATGATCTGAGCCAAAATCAAGAAGGATGCTTAAATGGCTGAACCACCCAGGAGCCTCTGTATTTTGAGATATTTCTTTTCTTTTCAACGTTTTTTTTTTTATTTTTTTTATTTTTTTATTTTTTAATTTATTTTTTTTTTTTTTGGGACAGAGAGAGACAGAGCATGAACGGGGGAGGGGCAGAGACAGAGGGAGACACAGAAGTGGAAACAGGCTCCAGGCTCTGAGCCATCAGCCCAGAGCCTGACGCGGGGCTCGAACTCACGGACCGCGAGATCGTGACCTGGCTGAAGTCGGACGCTTAACCGACTGCGCCACCCAGGCGCCCCATGTATTTTGAGATATTTCTAAGATGAACATATAGCATTTATAGTTACAAAAACCATATTTTTGAAACAAGTACAAATTTTAATAACTGCTAAAAAATGGATATGTTGGAAATCTACTAACAAAAAATTTGTCTATTTTTAAGTTTATATTTTTATGTGGATCAACTTTATAGTGAGTTAATGTGGGCTAAAATTTGTGAATGATTCCATTTGCTTCCTTAGAAATTGACTACAATGTTGAAATAATGCAAAAGATAGGACAAATATTTAACATCAAAGAAAAACCTACAATGGTAAGGTCTATGCAATAAAGCATAACTGACAAGTACTTGAAATCCATCTTTAAAAAGAGAGTGGTTGCTGTGTGATGGAAAACCACTCTCTAGATCTTGAGTAAGAAAAAGAATTCTGTGGAAGTAGGTGTCACAATAATAAAAAGTCTATTCAATGATACTTTGACTAATTTGAGAAGGAGGGTAAAGATGGGAGCAAGGAAATCAGAAAGTGTTCTTAAATGTCCTCAGAATATATTTCTTCTATAAAAGAATAAAATGAACCTATAAAACCTAATAGCTTGCTATGAAAAAGAAGTAGCAAGCGAGAAGGAGGTCATGGAAAATAAAAGTACAATTGTCTAGGGAAAAAAATCAATATGTGTATGAGAAAATAAAGCTTAGAAAATCTACCAACATCTCTCTAACAGAATTTTCTGAAAAAGAAAAGAATGATAGTGGAATGAAGGAAATAATCAAAACTAAGAATACATTTTCACTGAGTTAAAGGCTTTGACTTTATTTAAAAGGCCTGTGAAATGTTAGAATTAATGACACCCATATCTATAGATACAGTCTCCTGAAATTCTGGGATTCAGATAAAGATAAAATCATGAAATTTTCAAGAGTGGGAAAATTTAAATGATATAAGCTAAAAGTATATGAACAAATATACACTGTAGCATACACAGTTGGGAGACCACATGCTCTGTTCTCACCCTTACTGCTGCCCTACATTGTCCCAATCCCAACTTCCAAATGCCAGCACTTGGCATTTGAACTTTCTTAGAACTTTAGAACTTTCTCAGCTCATTGGCTCCCATTCCAGGGAATTCAATTTTACATTGGATGTCAATTCCACACCCAATGCTGGCAAAAACTGGGATACACAACCCCCTTGTCCTTCACTCCTCATATGGAATACTTTCAGGCACATCTACACTGACTTCTAGAGTATTAGGATTCAAAACCCAAAGTGATAGTTTACTTGATAATGAGGTCTCAATTGGCTGCCTTCTCTTCTCTGTGCCCATAACTCCCTAACTGTCAAGTATTTTTTAGGTTCACCTCCAAAATCAACTATTGAAATCAAATCCTTGCCTAAGACTTCTCTGAGGAAACACAAACTAAGAAAAAAAAAAAAAAGCCTACAGATTTTATCAGGCTTTTTATTAGTAATTTTAGAAACAGCAATGCCTGCAAAGTTCTCAGAAAAAAATTTTTTCACCTAAAATTCTATGTCCCATCAACTGCTATAAAAATAACATAAACTGACAACATACAAGGGCCCTGACACATTTCTCAAACTCTGCAAAAGACTGAAAACAAAAACCAAAAGAGCTAAATAGACTAATAATTATTGGAAATAAAGCCCAGTAGCCCAGATCCATATAACCCATTTAAAAGGAAATCAATATAGTAGAGAATTATTTGTTTTATTTAACAAAGATGTCAATTTATTAAATATACAGATTTTTAAATATCAAAATAGTGGAAAATCATAGGAAATTCTGGTGAAAAAGGGGTTTGGGAAAATATGTACAAGAAAGTGAAAATTTTAAAGTAATGTAAGTTAAAACACTGCAGTTGGTTGAAAATGTGTAAGAAAATACACCACACCTGATCTTGAAATTTGAGATAATGAGCTTAGTGACATACAATAATTATTTCTTTCTCTATGATTAACTCATGTTACTTGGCTTAATAGAAAATGTTTATATAATAGGAAATCATCTCTGAAACTGTGAAGAATTACTGCACGTAACATGCTGGTTAAACTCTCAAGGCATTTCTTCAACATAAGAAAACAGACAGAGATTGGGAGATAAAAAGAGGAAGAAGGGAAAAGGACAGAGTTAAGATGGTGGAGAAGTAGGGTGACTGGGATTTTCCTTGTCCCTCAAACACCGCTATACTGAGGTCAGATCACTTAGAACACCCAGGAAATCAATGTGTGGAGTGACAGAAATATCTCCACAGGTGGAGAAGACAGCTTGGCCAGACAGAGGTGCAGGTATGTGAATTCGGGGAGATAAAACAGCATAGGCATAGAGAGGAGGGAACCCCTTCTGTGGAGAGATAATATGGAGAGAAGGACAGAGAAGCTGTGGAATTGCAGTATTGTGCTAGTAAAAGAGAAAAGCATCTCCAGACCACAGATGGGAGAATGAGAAATATGGAGAGTGCCAGTTTCTATTTTGCAAATAGCTTCAGGAGCTGAAGATTGGAGTTTCAAAAGTGCACAATTTTCTCCAGACTAGAGCCAGGCTTTATTCTCATGCCTTGGTGCTGGCCAGAGGGCGGGGCCTGCGGGTAGGTGGTATGTGTGGAGGAAGCCAGCCCCTAGGCATGGTAGTGATCTCAGGGATGTACGGGAAGAGAGCAGTCCCCTTCCTCTGGTACTGTGTGAAGAGGGTTTATTGCCTCCCCAAGGAAAAAACACCCTGCAAGCACCAGCCAAATTCCTTGAATCTTAATCGGCAGGGCTTAGTGGTGCTACATCAGAACAGAATCTGTGCAGTGCAGAGCCCCATAACACATGGGGTTTTGAATCCCACGTCTAGAAGGTGTGGGAGACTGTGCAACAGTGCAAGCTGACCACCCCTGCACTCTGTGAGGGCTGCCTGAACAGCATGGTTGGAGACACCCAGTCTGGGGAGGAGAGATTGTTGGGGTGTTGCCATTTTTCTCCCCAACACCAACATGGAGGGGCTTCAGGAACAGAAAAATCAGGAAACAGAACAGCAGCCCCCAGTGAAGGCAGGACCTGTTTACAACAAACTCCACCTCTCTGTGCCTGGCCACTGCTTATCTATGGGAAGAAGACTGTCACTGAACCAACCAGACTGCCTCTCCTCCAGACCAGAACAGCCACCAGTCCCAGGCACCAACAAAAAACTGTCCTGTGGTTTGCATATTAGTTTTGTCTTTTTCTCCCTCTTCTCTTTTCTCTTCCTTTTCTTCCTACCCTCTTCTTTTTTTTCCTTTGGAGTCAGGCTCATAGTTTCTGATTTGCTTTTTGGTCAATTCATATTTTATTTCTCTGTTTCGCTTGTTTGTTTAATCAGGCATTTTCACTCTATTCTTTTTGCACATTTTCTGTGTCTCCTTTATTTTCCTTTCTCTCTGTTTGGATTAAGCATTATACTTTGTTTTGATTTTCCACTTGGTCTTTTTTTTGGCCCTTTCATTTGTCTCTTTGTATGGGATCAGGTCCCCCCCTTTCCTTTTTTCCAGGTTTACTTCAATGAAGAAATCAAAGCACACTTGGTGGAAAGTCCAAACAATCCACCACTATGAGCAAGGAGGAGCTTTGCAGAATACTACGAATGGGATAGAGCAGCCAAATACACAACAATAGAGTGCACACAATACACTCCAAAAATCCTTCCTGACATGCCAAGTCCAAGTGTATGACCCCTTTTTAATATAGTAGTACTCACAGGTAGAGGACACATAAGCTATTAAAACACATAAAAGACAGAAACTTAGCCAAAATAACAATATGGGAGAATTCTCAAAAACAAACAAACAAACAAACAAAAAAAACCCAGGAAAATATGATAGCCATAGGAGTGCTTAAAATAGATATAAACAATGTATCTGAAAAAGAATTTAGGCTAACAGTCATAAAACTAATAACTGGGCTTGAAAAAAACATAGAAGACAGCAGAAAATATATTGCTGCAGAGATCAAAGACCTAAGAAATAGTCATGATGAATCAATAAATGCTATAAATGAGCTGCAAAATAAACTACTTACAGTGACAGTAAGGATGGAAGAAGGAGAGAATAGGTGAAATAGAAGATAAAGTTATGGAAAATGATGAAACTGAAAAAAAAAGAGGGAGAGGAAATTACTAGACCATGAGGGCAGAATTAGAAACCTCACTGATCCCATGAAATAATATCCATATCACCGAAGTTCCAGAAGAAGAAGAGAGACAGAGAGAGGCAGGTTTATTTGAACAATTATACCTTAGAACCTCCCAAATCTAGGGAAGGAAACAGGCATCCAAGTCCAAAAGGCACCAAGAACTCCCTCCAAAATCAACAAGAACAGGTCAACACCATGAAATATCACAGTGAAACTGGCAAAATACAAAGATAAAGAGAGAATTCTGAAAGCAGCTAGGGACAAACAGGCCTTAACTTACAAGAGAAGACACATAAGGGTAGTAGCAGACCTATCCACTGAAACTTGGCAGGCCAGAAGGGAGGGGCAGGAAATATTCAATGTGCTGAATAGGAAACATATGCAGCCAAGAATCATTTATCCATCCAGCAAGGCCGTCATTCAGGACAGAAGGAGAGAGAAAAGTTTTCCCAGGTAAACAAAAAAATAAAAGAGTTCATGACTACTAACCAGCCATGCAAGAGAGCCTAAGGGAGACTCTGATTGGAAAGCAGCAAAGACTACAAAGGATGAGAGACATCATCACTAACAAGAAACCTACAGATAACACAATGACACTAAATCTATATCATTCAATAATCACTCTGAATGTAAACTGACTAAAAGCTCCAATCAAAAGACATGGTGTCAGAATGGATAGAAAAAAAACACGATCCAGCTATATGCTGCCTACAAGAGACTCATTTTAGACCTAAAGACACCTCCAGATTGAAAGTGAAGGGATAAGAAACCATCTGTCTTACTAATGGATGCCAAAAGAATGCCAAAGTAGCCATACTTATATCAGACAAACTATGTTTTAAAACAAAAACCATAATAATAGATGAAGAACAATATATCATAATTAGGGGATCTATCCAGCAAAACAATCTAACAATTTAAAGGTTTATGCCCCCAACCTGAAGAACCAAAATATATCAATCAATTAATCACAAACATAAATAAATGTATAGACACTTATACCATGATTGTAGGGGACTTTAATACTCCACTTACAACAATGGACAGATCATTTAGATAGAAAATCAATAAGGAAACAATGGCCTGAATGGCACATTGGACCAGATGGCCTTAACAGATATATTCAGAACTTTTAATCCAAAAGCAGCATATACACACTCTTCTTGAGTGCACATGGAGCATTCTCCAAAACAGATCACATACTGGGTCATAAAACAGCCCTCAACAAGTATAAAAGGATTGAGATCATACCATGCATATTTTCAGATCACAATGCTATGAAACTTGAAATCAACCACAAGAAAAAATTTGGAAAGTCCAAAATACATGGAGGTTAAAGAACATCCTACTAAAGAATGAATGGGTCAACCAGTAAATTAAAGAAGAAATTGGAAAATATATGGAAGCAAGTGAATATGAAAACACGACAGCCCAAACCCTTTGGATGTAGCAAAGGCAGTCCTAAGAGGAAAATACATTGCAATTCAGACCTATCTCAAGAAGCAAGAAAGGTCCCAAATACACAACCTAACCTTACACCTAAAGGAGCCAGAAAGGCAGCAGCAAAGAAAGCCCAAAGCCAGCAGAAGAAAAGCAATAATAAAGATTAGAGCAGAAATAAATATAGAATCCAAAAAACCAGTAGAACAGATCAATGAATCTAAGAGCTGTTTTTTTTAAGAATAAAAAAATGATACACCCCTAGAGGGAGGACTCAAATAGATAAAATCCCAAATAAAAGAAGAGAGATCATAACTACTACCACAGAAATACAAACAGTTATTGCAGAATACTATGAAAAATTATATGCCAACAATGGACAAATTCCTAGACACACACATACTACAAAAACTAAAAACGTAAGAAATAGAAAATTTGAATAGACACACAGCCAGCAAAAAAATTTAATAGTTATCAAAAATCTCTCAACAAATAACAGTCTTGGGCAAGATGGCTTCCCAGGGGAATTCTACCAGGCATTCAAAGCAGAGTTAATACCTATTCTTCTCAACTGTTATGAAAAATAGAAACAGAAGGAAAGCTTCCAGAATCATTTCAATGAAGCCAGAATTACCTTAATTTCCAAACCAAAGGCCCCACTAAAAAGAAGAATTACAGGCCAATATCCCTAATGAATATGGATGCAAAAATTCTGAACATGATATGAGCAAACAGAATTCAACAGTAATCAATCAACATGATATATCACATTAATAGAAGAAAGATAAGAACCATGTGATCTTGTCAACAGATGCAAAAAAGACTTTGAAAAAATACAGCATATTTTATTAATAAAAAACCTCAAGAAAGTCAGGATAAGAAGAACATACCATAACATCATAAAAGCCTATGAAAGGACCACAGCTAATATCATCCTCAATGGGAAAAACTGAGAGCTTTCACCCTCAGATCAGGAACACGACAGGGATGTCTGCTCTCACCACTGTCATTTAACGTAGTGTTAGAAATCCTAGCCTCAGCAATCAAACAACAAAACAAAATAAAAGGAATCAAAACTTGCAAAGAAGTAAAACTTTCACTCTTCGTAGATGACATGATACTCTGCATGGAAAACATGAAAGACTCCACCAAAAGAATGCCAGAACTGATATGTGAATTCAGCAAAGTCGCAGGATATAAAATCAATGCACAGAAATGAGTTGCATTTCTACTCACCAATAATGAAGTAACTGAAAGAGATATCAAGGAACTGATCCTATTTAAAATTGCATCAAAAACTATAAAATACCTAGGAATAAACCTAACCAAAGACATGAAAGATCTTTATGCAGAAAACTATAGAAAGCTTATGAAATAGACTGAAGAAGACAGAAAGAAATGAAAAAAAAAAACATTCCATGATCATGGATTGGAAGGAGAAATATTGTTAAAAGCAACCTACACATTCAATGCAAGCCCAATCAAATTGGCACCAGCATTCTTCACAGAGCCAGAACAAACAAATCCTAAAATTCATATGGAAACATAAAAGACCCTGAATAGACAAAGTAATGTTGAAAAAGAAAACCAAAGCTGGAGGCATCACAATCCCGGACTTTAGCTTGTATTACAAACCTGCACTCATCAAAACAGTATGGTATTGGCACAAAAACAGACACATAGTTCTCTGGAATACAATGGGGAACCCAGAAATGGACCCACAAACATATGGACAATTAATCTTCTACAAAGCAGGAAAGAGTATCCAATGGAAAAAATTCTCCTTAGTAAAAGGTGCTGGGAGAACTGGACAGCAACATGCAGAAGAATGAAACTGGTCCACTTTGTTACACCATACACAAAAATAAATTCAAAACAGATGAAAGACCTAAATGCGAAACAGGAAACCATTAAAATCCTACAGGAGAAAATAGTCAGCAACCTCTTTGATGGCCACAAAAACTTCTTACTTGACATGTCTCCAAAAGCAAGGGAAATAAAAGCAAAAATGAACTATTGGGACGTCATCACGATAAAAAGCTTCTGCACAGCAAAGGAAACAATCAGAAAATCTGAAAGGCAACCAACAGAATGGGGGAAGATATTTGCAAATGACATATCGGATAAAGGGTTAGTATCAAAAATCTATAAAGAACTTACCAAACCAACACTCGAAAACCAAATAACCCAGTTAAGAAATGGGCAGATGACATGAATAGGCACTTTTCTAAAGAAGACATACAGTTGGCTAACAAACGCATGAAAAGATACTCAACATCACCCATCATCAGGGAAACACAAATCAAAACCACAATGAGATACCACCTCACACAGGTCAGATTGGCTAAAATGAACAACTCAGGAAACAACAGATGTTGGTGAGGATGTGGAGAAAGGGGAACACTTTTGCACTGTTGGTGGGAATGCAAACTGGTACAACAACTCTGGAAAACAGTATGAAGGTTCCCCCAAAAATTAAAAATAGAACTACCCTATGACCCAGCACTTGCACTACTAGGAATTTATCCAAAGGATTCAGGAGTGCTGATTCAAAGGGGCACATGCATCCCAATTTTTATAGCAGTGTTATCAACAACAGCCAAATTGTTGTAAAGAGCCCAAATCCATCAACTGATGAATGCATAAAGAATGAAATCTTGCCATTTGCAACAATGTGGATGGAACTGGAGGGTATTATGCTAAGCAAAATAAGTCAGTCAGAGAAAGACAGATATATGATTTCACTCATGTGGAATTTGAGAAACTTAACAGATGACCATAGGGAAAGGGAAAGAAAAATAAGATAAAAACAGAGAGGGAGGTAAACCATAAGAGACTCAAATACAGAGAACAAAATGAGGGTTCATGGTGGTAGGGGATGGGGGGTGGGAAAAATAGGTGATAGTAATTGACCAGGGCACTTGTTGGGATGAGCACTGGGTGTTATATATTAGTGCTGAATCACAGAAATCTACTCCTGAAGCCAAGACTACACTGTAAGGTAGCTAACTTGAAAATAAATTTTTTAAAAAAAGAGAGAGAAAGAAGAATCTGGGTCATAGGGTAGATCTATTTTTAATTTTTTGAGGAACCTCCACACTGTTTTCCAGAGTGGCTGCACCAGTTTGCATTCCCACCAACAGTGCAAGAGGGTTCCCGTTTCTCCACATCGTCTCCAGCATCTATAGTTTCTTGATTTGTTCATTTTAGCCACTCTGACTGGCATGAGGTGGTATCTCAGTGTGGTTTTGATTTGCATTTCCCTGAGGGGGGAAAAAAAAAAGTTAAAGAGGGAGAGAGCCAAACCATAAGAAACTCCTAAAAACTGAGAATAAACTGAGGGTTTATGAGGAATGGGAGCGAGGGGAGGGTGGGTGATGGGCATTGAGGAGGGCACCTGTTGGGAGGAGCACTGGGTGTTGTATGGAAACCAATTTGATAATAAATTTCATATTAAAAAATTAAATAAATACATAAATACATAAATAAATAAATAAAAAGTCTTTATCTGAATTTTTCCTTCTTAGAAAGACACTAGTTCTAATGGAGTGGGGTTCATTTTACTGAGGTATAACCTCATTTTAACTAATTACATCACCAAAAACCCTATTTCCAAATCAGGTCACATTCTGAGGTACTGGGATTAGGACTTCAACATATGAATTTGGGAGAACACAACAAGTCATTATGAAAGAATCACATAACATAAATATGTTTATGTTTATGGATAAAATGAAAATTATTCATTTCATACAACTAACGATTAATGGCAATTATAACACAATCTTAAAATGACACAAACTTAAGATTTTAGCAGCATTGGTTCACTTAGTGAATTGCTTTGCAATTTTATTTCAAAATTTTGTTCAACTATATCTTATGTACAATCTGTGGTATTCCAAAATTCCCAACATAGTTCATATTTTGTTGTTTTTTTTTTTAAAGTTTTTTTTTTAACCTTTATTTACTTTCTTTGCACAGGCAATGGATGGGAGAGAGTCAGACACGGAATCCGAAACAGGCCCCGACCAACGGGCATGGAGCCTGACGTGGGGCTCGAACTCGCAGGTCGCGAGACTTCAACCTGAGATGCAGTCAGACGCTTAACCAACTGAGCCACCCAGGCACCCCCATATTTTGTTTTTAATGTTGACAAATGATTTTGAAATAAAAGCACCAGGATAGAAACATCAGCCTTTTCTACTTGAACTTTTGACTGAACAGTTTCTCAGATAAGTTCAATTTATCTGACAAACATGATGTATATCTGTAACATAATTTTTGAAACGGCAACATGGTATTTTTATCACTTATGCCAGGCAAAAAGTGTATCAGAAGGTAATTGGTTTTCAATAATCTTAGCACAACTGGCTTTTTTGTCATCACAGAGACTTTCCTAACCTAAACAGTTTCCCCTCTCCATCCTCAAATATTTTCTTTCCTATTATCTTATTTCTTATTTTACCTTTGTTTACATAGTACTTAGCACTATTTGCAATGACGTTATGTGTTTTACTTAAGTGTCATTTTTGTTTTTTTGCTAAGTCGTATGAGTTCCTTGTATATTTTGGATATTAATCCCTTATTCAACATGTGGTTTGCAAACATTTTCTCTCATTCTGTCCATTGCTTTTTCATTTTGTTGATGGTTTCCCTTGCTAAGCAGAAGCTTTTAGTTTGATATAGTCCCACTTGTTTTTTTTTTTTTTTTTTTTTGCTTTTGTTGACTTTGCTTTTGGTGTCAAATCCTAATTTCAAGGAACTTACCCCTATGTTTTCTTCTAGGAGTTTTATGATTTCAGGTCTTATGTTCAAGTCTTTAGTCTATTTTAATAAAGCTAATTTTGTGTCTTAATAAGATAGGGGTCTAGTTTTATTCTCTTGTAGGAAGCAATACAGTTTTCTCAACACCATTTATTGAAGAGAACATTCTTTCCCTTCCCCATTATATATATTTGGTTCTTTTGTTGAAAGTAATTGACCAGATATGCATGGGTTTCTTTCTGAACTCTCCATTTTGCTCCATAGTCAGAAAGAAATAAACAAATATTGCATAGTATCCCTTATTTAAAAAAAAGTTAAACACAGAAATGGAGCAAACAGAGTTTGGTTAAAAGGGTACAAACTTTCAGTTATAAGATGAATAAGGTCTGAGAATCTAGATTATACAATAATTATAGTCAATACTGTATTGTATAATTGAAATCACCAGGAAAATAAGACTTAAATGTTACCACTAAAAAAAAGGGAAGAGGTAAACACGTGAGGTGATATTTGTGTTAATTAACTTGATGCGAACACTATTTTCATAATTTATACAGATATCTCATTATCATGTTGTATACCCTAAATAGCTTACAATTTTATCTGCCAATTACACTTCAATAAACCTGAAAAAAAAAACAAAAAAAATAAGTGAATTTGTTGAAGCAATTTATAGTTATGAAATAGATCTGCTGAGAATAAAGCACACTGAATAAATATAACTCAATTAGTAACTAAAAATTTATCCATATTATACTTCCCTATCAACTGGCAAGCCACCATGATGGAGTTCTAATGGAATTTTTGTTCTACATGAACATATTATATGCATAGTGAGTAATGGAATAAAAAAAAGAATCTTTCTTACTTGTTACTAAAAGTAATTAGACATGTGTGTGAATGACTATTACTAATAATAAGAATTTTATAGAAAATCACAGGGTCTTGTTTAACAAAAACTCGATTTTTTTCAGTATATAAATAGGCATGTCCAGGAAAACCTAATAGAAGTGAAAAATTCTATAAACTAATTGTCTTATGAGTTTATTTTAAAAGATTAGTTACAAAACTACACAAAGTAATAATTATCAGGGTATCTAGTTTCAACATGACAAGATAGAGAAAATTTTGAAAATTTTCCATATCTTCTTCTTTTTTTTTTTTTGAATAGTTTGAGAAGAATAGGTATTACTTGTCTTTAAATGTTTGGTAGAATTCCCCTAGGAAGCCATTTGGCCTTGGTCTTTTGTTTGTTGGGAGATATTTTTTGATAACTGATTCAATTTCTTTGCTGGTTATCAGTCTGTTCAAGTGTTCAATTTTCCTATTTCATTTTGGTAGTCTATATACTTCTAGGAATTTATCCATTTCTATGAGATTGCCCAATTTGTTGGCATATATATTTTTTATTATATTCTCTTATAATTGTTGCATTTCTGTGGTGTTAATTGTGATCTCTCCTCTCTCATTAGTGATTTAATTTATCTGGGTCCTTTCTCTTTTCTTTTTAATAAATCTGGCTAGGGTTTTATCAACCTTATTAACATTTTCAGAGAACCAGCTCCTTGTTTCACTGACTTGTTCTAATGTTTGTTTGTTTCTATATAATTTATTTCTGCTCAGGTCTTTATTATTTTTATTTATTATTTGTTGTTTTTTATCTAGCACCTTTAGGTGTAAGGTAGGTTGTGCATTTGAGATTTTTCTTGCTTCTTCATGTAAGCCTGTAATACTATATACTTCCCTCTTATGACTGCTTTTGCTGCATCCCAAAGGTTTTGGACCATTGTGTTTTAATTTTCATTTTTTTCCCATGTATTTTCTTCATTTCTTATTTAATTTCCTAGTTGACCTATCCATTCTTTAAGATGGTCTTTACCCTCCATGTATTTGTAGCCTCTACAAATTTTTCCTTGTGGTTGACCACAAGTTTCAGCTTTGTGGTCCGAAAATATTCATGGCATGATCTCAGTCTTTTTGTACTTGTTGAAGCCTGATTTTTGACCGAGTATATGATCTATCTTAAAGAATGTCCCATATGCAGTGGAAACTTTTTCTCTTCCTTTCTAGTCTTTGTTACTTTTGGTCTTTCTTTCCCAATTAAAGATTCCCCTTTAATATTTCTTGTACTGTGGCTTAGTGGTTACTAACTCCTTTAGTTTTTGTTTGTCTGGGAAACTCTTTACTCTCCCTCTATTCAGAATAACAGCCTTAACAGCCTTATTCTATTCTGAATTACAGCAGGATACAGTATTCTTGGCTGCATATTTTTCCCATTCAGTACATTCAAAATATCATACCACTCCCTTATGGCCTGCCAAGTTTCTGTAGACAGGACTGCTGCTAACCTTATTTGTCTTCCCTTTTAAGTTGAGGGCTTCTTTTGTTACTGTTAAGATTTTTTATTTATCTCTATACTTTGCAAATTTAACAAAATATGTCTTGGCATTGGTCTGCTTTTGTTGATTTTGATGGGGTTTCTCTGTGCCTCCTGGACATGGACGTTTGTTTCATTCTCCAGATTAGGGAAGTTTTCAGCTATAATTTGCTCAAATAAACCTTTTGCCCCCCTTCCCCTCTCTTCTTCCTCTGGGACTTCTATAATATGAATGTTACTATGCCTTATAGAATCACTGAGTTCTCTAAGTCTATATTCATGATCCAATATTTTTCTTTCCCTCTTCTTTTCAGCTTCATTATTTTCCATAATCTTTTCTATATCACTTACTCATTCCTCTGCTTCTTCCATCCTTGTAGTCATTATATCTAGTCAGCTTTGAATCTCAGTTATTGTATTTTTCATTTCAGCCTGACTAGTTTTTAGATCTTTTATCTCTGTGGTAAGGGACTCCCTGGTGTTTTCTATGCTTTACTCAAGCCCAGCAGCATTCTTATGATTGTTGCTTTTAACTTCTAGATCAGGCATATTATTTCTATCTCTTTTGATTACATCCCTGGCCATGAATTCTTCTTGCTCTTTCTTTTGGGATGAAATCCTCATTTTGGCATTTTGTCTAGGTCTCTTCTCTGTGTTAGGAAAGCCTGTTATGCTTCCTGCTCCTGAGACTAACTAATGGTTTTATTAAGCGGTCATATACTGTCCAGGGCTGGGTGCTTCAGGAAGTTATCTCTGGTGTATGCTATGAGCCTTCTGTTGCTATGTTTTTGTTGCTCCTTCCCTCAGGTAATTCCTCTGCAGCAGTTTCTCCTTGCCTGCAGTGGGGAATGTTTGGACCTCAGCCACAATGTAGTGAGTTTTAACTAGGTGTGCTTTGGTCTTCTTGTTTAAAAAGACCTAATTATATTTCCACTAGAACTGAAGCTTTGCAGAACTCTATGGTCAGCAGATATGGTATGTGTGGAATTGGGGGAGAGGGGTTGTGTTCCTCTGTGGGAAGGGCCAGCTGTTCTGGTTCTCAGGCACACTTAACTGAAAAAAGCAGCACGGTCAGAGTGCAGGAAAGTGGGGCTTGATGTAAGCACTTTGGGCTGCCACTGTTGGTGTTGTCTTGCTTACCAAACTTAGATTATCTCAAGGGGCAGGGGAGGAAAATGGATACAACCCGCTCCCTAGTCCCCAGGGAAGGGAGTATGCACCAAGCCACTATCCAGGAAGCCTTCCCAGAAGAGTGAACAATCTCTCCTCATGTGTACCAGGCATCCCTCAGCTTGTTGCCTTCACCTGTGTCTGGGTCATCTGCCTACCTGGCAGTGCAGTGTACCTTTAGGGCCCATCCCCGACAGGCTAGTTGAGTTTTAAAATGCCAAACTTTTGGGATGGTGGGACCCATGATGGTCCTCTGGGGTAGGGTCTTGCCACGCTGGAACTGATGCATGTTTGTCTCAGAAGGGCAGATACACCAAAGTGCAGTTGTGTTGAGTTTGGTGCAAAGTACACAGAGCCAGTGTCCAGGTTAACCATCCTCAGAAGGTGTCTCTGAGCCTATGCTGAGGGAAGGAACAAGGAAATGGTACCCACTGGCTCTTTTGTCCTGGGAGAGGCAAAGCCACTTCTCTCAGATGCCCTCCAAGAAGGGGGAACAGTCTCTCCAAGTACATCTGAGGGGATCCCTCAGATTATACTGTCTCTCCTAGGGCTATCTGTCCTCCTTCTCCACAGAAGCACTGTAGCACCCTCAGGGCTCTACACCAGTCATGCCATGGGCCTTTTCTAAAAGTCCAGTCATTGAGCCCCACTGGTTGCAAAAACTTACAAAAATCAGCCCTTCTCATTTTCCTAGTCAATGACTTTGGGGAAGTTTTTTCTTTGTGTGATCTCCTGTGTGCTCCTCTCTCTCTCCCTCTCTCTTCCCTCTGTGAACAGGGTTCTCTCTCCTGCACAGTACACGAGATCCATTTCTCCCAAAACCAACTCTGTATCTCCTACTTTCCACAATGTGGTCTCTTTTTTCTCTCTAGTTGTGCAGTTATCCAGATCCATATCCTGGGTATTCAGAATGATGTAATACTTATCTAGTTGTGTTTGGAGGATGAGGCAAGCCTAGAATCCTTTATTACTCTGCCATCTTAGCTTCTCCCCCCAAAATTTATCTTTTTATCCACTATTAGTTTGGCTTAATATTTTAAATGTGGCACATGTAATCTTAACTAAAAAAAATTATCAACATAACAGGAAAAAAAGACAAACAAGATGAACGGACACATCACAAAATAGATATATTAATAGATGATAAACACTCAGATGTTCAAAACCATTCATTATCAGAGAAGTTCAAATTAAAGCCACAATAAGATATTGCTACCCACCAGCAAAATTTCTCAAATTAAAAAAAAAAAAAGTTCTAACACCAATTGTTAACAAGAACATTAAGCAAGAGAAGAGTAATGTTGTAAAATCAATTTGAGGAATTCCTTGTATTTTATGTCACATACTAGGAAACAGTAAATATTCCTTTTAGATATATACCCAATAAAAATTTAATATATGTATCAAAGGACATGGACAGACATACTCACCTATGATATTTCACTCAAAACACTAGTATTTTCATTGTTTCATGTTTCTTTATAATCTTGATTCAGATATCTCATAATTTTAAATACTTAAATCTATGAGATAAATGTATTTCTGTAACATAATCAATGTCTTTCAAACATGTTAAAATTCAAAAACACTTATTTTAAGCACAGATATACTTCCATGTTTAATTAAAGGAGGCTTGATGTTTCTGCATAAATACCTGTTTGAATTGAAATTTGGCAATTTATAGACTAAATCAAATTATCATCATAACAAAAGAAGACATAACTGTAAGTATTTTAGCTAGAATTTTTTGATAAAAATGTTTACCCTCCAAAAGACAACATTACATTTCTTCACTTACTATTTTTTCTGCTTTGTTAATTTAGTTGAAATTATGTTTGTTGTTAATTAAACTAATATGAAAATCCAGTTGGAAAATATGGTTATGAAAATTTTATTTTTCTTTCACTTGATCATTTATATTTAATGTATGGCTGAAATACACCTTGTGTGATTCTACTTGTTTATATTGGAAAGAATTACAGCTACACATAATTTTTAATAGAGCCCTGAAAGTCTTGTGATTTAATCAATATCCAATTAAATATGCCAAACTTTATGAGTCTGGATATCTCTTAAAAAACAAAAGTTTATCATGAACTATTGTTTACGCCATTTATTTGAGAAATTTATGTATTGTTACCAATCCTGCTACTCCTTTTTAAAGGTCATGCAAATGTATGTTAAGGCATTATTTAATAATAACTGCAAAAATAACAATTCAAAGTACAGTTTTCACATCCAAATCTCATTCCTGAAAATATATAAATTTTCGCTGTTTTCCAATAAAACAAATGTACAATTTTAAAAAAGGATACTGGCACCAACACCTTACCATTCATTCTGGTTCTAAGTTTCAGAGTTCTTATGCTTCTATCATTCCTCAAATCCTTTATTTAAAATTCTGGTATTTTTGTGCATCTACTCTTATCTGATCCTTTCAAGCAAGCTAATTTTCTTCAATTATTCCATAAATATTTGTGCTAAAAAATGTTTATTATCTTTTGTAGATAACTCTATTTGGTTGATTATCACATACCTTAACTAAATTATAACTAAATATTATAAAATATTCAGACTTTTGCATGGAGATATTTACAAAGTCTTCAATAGCACTTCAATACCCATTTTATTTTATTTTGTAATTAATCAAACTATAGTAAATTTATCTTTAAAGGTGAGTGAGCAGAACTTCTAGTTTCAACTCCAATACATAAAGAACTGGGAAGTCATCACCCTTCTTACAACAACAAAAAGATGGACATATTTAAATCAGTGACCTTCCTTGGATCCATCAGAGCAAGCTACCACCTGAATATCTACAAAAACAGACACAGTCAGAGAGATATAGCAACTGAGATCTGCTTTTCTAGAGCAAAAGTGGCTGCAGTGATAAACTTTAAGAACATTTACATGGTTATTTGAATGAATTGGTGGAGACTGAATGTGGAGTTGGATGAGAGCAATAAGCTCCTGGAAGCCACCACATTTTCATAGGCTTTCCCTGCAGAAATTTGCCACAGCCTTCTGTCCACTCCAGTCCCTGGTTTCCATGGTGAAGATCTCTCAAAGATTCCCTCTTGGCTTTGGGAGTGACGACTCTAATATATATCAAAGCCTTCTCGGGTAATAAAGGCCTACTCTTAAAGGAAAGTAACTTTGCGAGAGTATAATTCTAAAAGCTTACTGCAGGTGGGGGAAGGGAATTTGTTCTCCAGTACCCTCCAGCTTCCCTGTCTCACCTAAGGGGAAAATGCTAAAACACAGTTAACAGGGGTCAAGGCGTCAAACAAACAAACAACAAAAACAACAACACACAGATTGGGAACACTACAGCCAGGGAAGAGAAAAACGCTGTACTACTGAAAAAATGCTAATAAGTGCACAGCCTTGAGACACAAACCACCTAAAAGATTTAAAGGATTATAGAATACTATCTGTACCCCACATCTTATCATCATATTTACTACATTCCAATATAATAAAAGTGGATTACAAATGAAAGAGCTTCAAGACACAAACTATCTCTAAGGAAGGGTCTTCAAGGAAGCTTAAAAGAAAAAGGGAGACAAAAACAAAGACACAAAAGGAATTTGCACCTTCTGTTACCTAGCTTAACAAATACTAAAAACCCAACTACTATTCAAAATAACAGATCTGTACTGTAAAGTCTAGTTAATTTATTCCCTATTATCCAATACAAAATGTCTGACATTTAACAACAACAACAAATACAAGGCATACCAAAATGCAAAATTAATTATATTATTTGAAGTGATAAAGCAATTACAATAAAATTCATATCTTGCACAGGTGCTATAATTATCTGACAGGGTATTTAGTGAATTTGATTATATGTCAATAGAAATTTTGTACACTAAAATTCAAAGGAAAAAAGAATGGGGAAAAAAATGAATATCCTATTATATGGGACAACATGAAAAGCTACAAAATATGTGTAATCCAAATACCAGAAGAAAAGGGAAGAATACAGAAAAAAAAATATTTGAAGTAACAATGGCCAAGAAATTTCCAAAAATAGTATATATCAAATTATACATTCAAGAATCTCAGTGAGTACCAAGCAAGATTTAAAAGAGGAAGAAAAAGAAGAGGGAAGAAGAAGAAGAAGAAGAGGGAAGAAGAAGAAGAAGAAGAAGAAGGAGGAAGAGGAGGAGGAGGAGGAGGAAAGAAAGGGTAAGCAAAATCACACTTAGCATATCAAATTCAACTGCAGAGAGAAAAAGAGAAAATATTAAAGAAGCAATCCAGAGAGGTGGACAACAGTTTACTTATAGAAGAACAAGATAGGAACTACAGATTTACTGTCTAAAACCATACATTCTAGAAGAGAGTGGAGTGATATTTAATGTGGTAAAAGAATAAAACCACAAACATAGATTTTTATATCCAGTGAAATTATCCCTCATTATTAAAGAAAAAAAAGAAGATATTCCTAGGCAAACAAAAACTGAAGGAATTTATCACTAGCTTAACTTCCCTGAAACAGATGTTTAAAAAGTTCTTCATGTAGGAAGAAATTTTATATATGTCAGAATTCATATCTAAATAAAAAGAAGGTCAGAATAGGAATAAATTAAGGTAAAATATTTTTCTATTTCTTATTCTTAATTGATCTAAAATATAACTCTTTGCTTAAAGTAATAAAAGAAAAATGTATTGGGTAATTATGGCATACAGGTAAGTGTAATAGTTATAGCACTATCACAAGCCAACAGGAGAGGGGAATTAAGCGTACCCCATTATAAGGTGCCAATGCCACACATGAAGTGGTATAATGCTATTTGATGGTGGATTTAGACTAGTTACAAATGCATATTGTAAACTCTAAAATAGTATTTTTAATTGAAATAAAGTTGATATACACAATGTTACATTAGTTTCAGGTGTACAGAATAGTGATTTGACTATATACTATATACTATATTCACTATAAGTGTAGCTATAATCTGTCACCATAAAAAGCTATTACAATCCCATTGGCTATATTCCCTATGCTGTATAACCAAAACCTTTTTTAAAGCATAATTTGTATGCTAAAAGATAGAATGGAATAAGATAAATGCTCAATTAGAAAAAGGCAGAAAATGGCGAGGGAACGAAGCAAGGGCCAAATGTAATAAATAGATGAGTTATATATATGTTACATATTAATACAACTACATCAATCATCACTTTAAATTTAATGAATAAATACACCAATTAAGAGACAGAGACTGCCAGAGTGGGTTAATTTTTTTTTTTACCTTAATATATGTTGACTGCAAGGAATCAACTTTAAATAAAGACCTGCATAGGTTACAAGTGATGTGATAGAGAAAGATATAAGAAGGGCTGAAATAGCTATATTAATTTCAGACAAAATAAACTTCAGAACAAGAAATTTATGAGCAATAAAGTGGGCATTACAAAATAATAGAAGGGGCAATTCCCCAAGAACATGTTAGCAATCCCAAATGTGTATGTACTTATAAAGTATCAGAACACATGAGGTAAAAACCCCAAGGAGAAATAGACAAATCCACGATCAGTGTTGTAGACTAAAAATACTCTCTGTTGATAATTCATTAATCAAGCAAACAGAAAATCAGTAAGAATATAGATGACCTGAACAACACAATAAATTAACTTGATTTAATTGACACTTACAGAAAACTTTAACAACAACTGAATAAATGTTATTTTCCAACTCATATAAAACGTTCACCAAGACAGGACACATTCCAGGCCATAAAACATAATTTAGCAAATTAAAAACATATATACAAATATACTCGATAACATAATTAAAATAGAAATCCACAGCAAAAATATAACTAAAAAATGCTTTGACATTAAACACCACCCTTCTAATAACCAATAGATGTTTTTAAAATGCCTCAGTAGAAATTAAAAAAATAAAATCTTAAACTAAATGAATATAAAATTACAACTTATCAAAATTTTACTCATAATTTTGTGCAGCAAAAGCAGTGTTTGGGGGAGAAGTATAGCATGAATACTTTGAATACTTGTTAGAAAATAATAAAGATCTAAAATTAATATAACTAAGCATCCACCTTAGAAAACTGGAGAAACAAGAACAAATTAAGCTTTAAAACCAGGAGAAGTAAAACAATTAAAAAAAAAAAAAAGCAGAAATCAAAGAAAGTTAAAACAGGAAAAAATAGATAAAAATCAACAAAACCAAAGTTTGGACTCCTGAAAAGCTTAATAAAATTGATGAACCTCTAGCCAGGCTAACCAAGTAAAAAGAGAGAAGACACCAATAACTAATATTATAAAGGAAAGACCTAGGACACTGACATACCAAATGCTGGCAAGTATAGGAGCAACAGGAAATCTCATTAACTGCTAGTGGGAATATAAAATGGTAAGACCACTATGGAAAACAATTCGGCAGTTTCTTACAAAACTAAACAACTCTTAACATATGATCCAGTAATTATGCTCCCTGATATTTACCCAAAGGGGTTGAAAATGTAGGTCTACACAAATACCTGTAAATGGATATTTATAGAAGTTTCATTCATAATTGCCAAAACTTGGAAGCAAAATAAACTATGATACATTTAGACAATGGTATATTAGTGCTAAAAATAAATGAGCTATCATGAAAAGACACTTGAGGAACCCTGAATGCATGTTACTAAGTGAACAAAGAAAATTTGAAAAGCTACATACTATATGATTCCAACTATATGACATTCTGGAAAAGATAACACTATAGAGACAATACAAAGATCAGTGGTGTACAGGGAGGGAGGAGGAGATAAATATAGGCAGAGCACAGAGGATTTAGGGCAGTAAAATACAAATGATCTTTGCATAATGCAGGAATTGGGGGTTCTAACTCCATAGCAGTTGAAAATCTACAAATAACTTTTGACTCCTTAAAAAGTTAACTATTAAAGTCAACTTAAAAGTTGACCAGAAACTTTATGGATAACATAAACAGTTAACTAACACATATTGTGTATGTTATATGTATTTTATACTGTATTTTTGTAACACAGTAAGCTAGAGAAAAGGAAATATTAAGAAAATTATAAGGAAAAGAAAATACATGTACCGTACTGTACTATATTTATATTTGTCCACTTATATGGACACTCATAATTCAAACTTGAGTTGTTCAAGGGTCAACTAATACTTGGTATATTATAATGATAGATATATGTCATTATGCATTTGTCAAAACCCATAGATTGTACAACAAGAGTGAACCCTAATGTAAATTATGGAGGTTGGGATTATGATGTGTCCAAGTAGATTCATCTAGAATAAAAATGCATCCTCCTGGTAAGTGATGTTAATAATGGGGGAGGCTGTGGGTGTAGATATACTGAAGTACATGGAAAATCTCTGTACTTTCCTCTCAATTTTAGTGTAAACCTAAAACTGCTCTAAAAAATAAAGTCTTAAAAAATAAGAAAAAAGGGGAGTTATTAGTACTGATCTTAGGCCCACTAAAAAGATTACAAGAGGATACTACGAACAATGCAATACCTATAGCTTGAGACCTTAGATTAGATGAAAATTTCCTTGAAAGACACAAACTGTCAAACTCAAAAAAAAAATTTAATAGGCCTATACCCACTAAAGATATTGAAGCAGTAATTAAAAACCTCCTTTAAAAAGAAAGCACCAGGTACAGATGATTTTGCTGGTAAAATTTTCTAAACATTTAAAGAATAAATAATACCAAATCTCTACAATCTCCTGAAGCTGAGAAAACACTGCCTAACTTATTCTATATAGTCCATAATGCCCTGATACCAAAACAAGAATATGGTATTACATGAAATAAAAGTGACATGGAATTATGTCATGAGCATAGATGCAAAGATCCTCAAAAAACATTGGTTGGTTCCACTGATTCCATCAATGGTATATACAATTATACACCAGGATCAAACAGAATATATTCCAGGTATGCAAGGCTGGGTAATCAATGTAATCTAAAATATTAACAGGCTAAAAAAGCAAAATCATAAGATCATATTAATTAATAAAACATAATCCAACCCTCATTTATGACATACACACTCAGAAAATTATGAACATGGAAAACTTCCTGAACTGATAAATAATGTTTACAAAAAGCCTACAGCTGATATCATCATTACTATATAGGTGAAACAGAAGATTCTTTTATTCTAAGATCAGAAACAAGGCAAGGCAAGGATATCTATTCCTATTAACACTGTACTGGATTGCTGGATGTGCTAGCTAGTCCAAGATAAGAGGAAGCAAGGAAGGAAGGAAGGAGGGTTAAAAGAATGAAAGGAGGAAACAAAGAAGGGAAGGAGGGAGGAAGGAAGGAAAAGAAAGAGAGGCAGGGGTGGAGGGAGGGAAATAAGAGAAAGACAAAAATAATGTATGGTCTCACTTATATGTGGAATCTAAAAACAAAAACAAAAAAACCCCACAAAAACAACAACCAAAAAAACAGATACATAGAAGATATTCTGCTTGTCAAAGGTGAAGGGAGGGGGTGGGGAAATGGGTGAAAAAAAATGAATATAGTTACGATCACAGGATATATGGCCACTATACAAAAGTCAATTGTATTACTACATGACATTGAATAACTGAAATTTGAAATTAAAAAATCAACACCAATAAAAATACACCAAAAATTCCTTCTAAATATATCTATCAAAATATGTATAGGATCTGTATGCAGAAAACAACAAAATACCAGGGCACCTGGGTGGCTCAGTCAGTTAAGCATCAGACTCTTGAGCTCAGCTCAGGTTGTGAACTCACAATTCATGAGATCCAGCCACATATCAGGCTCTGTGCTGATGATGTGGAGTCTGCTTGGGATCCCCTCTCTCCCTCTCTCTCTCTGACCCTCCCCCACTGGCACTGTCCCTCTGTCTCAAAAAATAAACTTAAAAAAAAATAAAGAAAACAACAAAACGCTCATAAAAGAAATCAGGAAGATCTAAATAAATGGCAAGATATTCCATGTTTATGGATTGGCAACTTGATTTACAGATTTAATGAATTTACAATAAAAATCCCAAAAAGTCATTTGTAGTAATGAACAAATTTATCCTAAAAGCTAATGTATGCAATTAAAAACAATCACGTAGGCAATTGGGACATCCCAGATTGGCTTGCAGACAAAGAAATCCAATTGTATTACAAATGAATGAAACATCACTGAAAGGTCTGAGAGAGAAGAAAAAAGTTAACTGATATATTTCTAAAAATGAGTGAGGAGTGATACATAAGAATTGAACTCTAGTTGATAAAGTTATTTCCTGTGAGGGTATGCATTAGCAATCCTAAAACCACTATACATGTATACTGGAATTGAACAAATAAATAGAAGACAGATTTAGGAAACCAGATTTTTCATGATTGGAATGGAGATTACACAAGCTGGTGAACAAGGCTAGAATTATCCACAGAGTAATGGATCAGAGTTGAAGCCATCGGTATGAACTCAGGTTAAGCTTAGTATGGAACTAATGGTGATATGTGTAAATATATGTACAGACACAAATGCACACATACACATATCATATGTACATGAATAGAAGTATAGATATATCAAAGACTTTGAGTCTGGAGTTCTCTCTTGTCCAGCAAGAGAGCGGACACAGAATTGAATACAAGAGAGGCTAATGTCTGGGAAGAGACAAGAGCCCCAAGTAAGGGTCCTTGCTCTGTATTTATTAGGATCAAAGGGCTTACAAATGTGATGGACATACAGAAAGAGACAATGAAACAGTGATCATTAATTCAAACCTGTCATAGAAGGGGGGTTTCAAAGACATGTGGGTTAGGGGTTTGGGTCAATTTAAAACAAAATCCCAGTGCTGAGCATATGGCTGTTTATGGCAGGCACCAGGCACCATGTCTGTTGATCTTAACTTGTTTATGGGATAACACAGATACAGCATACTACCTCCAGTTCAACAATGCACTTTTTTTTTTTTTTTTTTTTTTTTTTTTGCTAATTAGCTCTGGGCAATTTCACCGTGCTGTGGTGGTCTTTCACCCTATTTACCTGTTTACCTATTCTCTGATGTGTTCGTCCTGTGGAAGCAGCTTCCCATTCTATGCTTTTGTTCTAGCTGGGGGGTGCTTTTGCACTGTGGCTGCTTTCTGCTCTAAGCCTTGTTAACCCCTTGGTGCAAGCTCAGGGAATTCTTAAACTTATTCCCCACTGAGATATATGTACATACACAGGTTACATACACATATATTTCCTTGCTCTGTCAACTGAGAGGGACTAAAGGCAACAATATGCTCATAGCAATGAACACACAGAGACCATTGGTTTTGAATACCATTTATCAGTAAGAATAACCAGAGCTTCTTAAAGAAATGGCTAATTCTAGGATTGAGAGAGGGAATATACATGAGGATCCCAAAGCATCTTGTACTGTTAGAAAGCAAGAAAGTGCTAAAACAAACAAACAAACAAACAATGATGGAAATATGTAAAAAAAGATATAGAAGCCAACTGAAAAAATTCCCAATGACCAAAGACGGAAGAATATGAACATAAAAAATATATTTATGAGTCCATAGAGGTATAATAAGTGATTGAATAAATAATAATTGGGTGAGAAAAGACAATTCTGCTGTGCAGAAAATATCCACATAATTTATGTAGATATACTGCCCTCAAAAAGGTACAAGATCACACAACATAACTACTCACTCCTTGAGTATCCTTCAGTGATGGCTACATATAATGATCTATTTTAAAGAGAACATATGGAAAGGGGAGAAAAATGAATTTCTTTACAGTGGAGAAACCTGACAACCAATGCCTCTGCCAAACGATCAAGGTCAACCTCAACCTCAGCAGTGATATGTCATGTTGATACTGTGAATTCTTGATATGATGTGATAAGAATTACATCTTACCTTTGTGGTCTTCTTCCTTCAAACTATAACCCTAACCTAATAATTGATAAAAAAAAAAATCGGACAAATCCTAATTAAGAGACATTCTACAAAATACCCAAGTGGTATTCCTCAAAATTCTCAAGATCCTCAAAGCAAGGAAATCCTGAAACCTGTCTTGACCAAGGAGTATCTAAGGAGACATGATAACTGTAAGTAATATAGAGTCATGAATAGAATCTTGGGACAGAGAAAGGAGATTAAGTATAATGTCAGGAAATCCAAATAAAATATGGACTTTAGTTAATAATATATTAATATTGGTTCATTAATTGTAACAAATGGAACATAATAAGATGATAATAATAGGGGAACCTGGGTGCATGGTACATGGGAATTCTTTTTACTATCTTCATATTTGTACTATCTTAACAATTTTTCTTTACATCTAAAACTACTCCACAATAAAAAATATACGAAGAAAAATAATGTGAGTTGAGAAAATAATCAGTGACTACTTTTTTTTTCCTTTTATTTATTTTTGTTTGTTTTGGCTTGGGACTTAGCAACACATTGGAAATGTATGTATTTTCCCCTTTGTCCATCAAAAATAGGACACCCAAATATGTTTGTTCTGAAGTTTGGCCTTCATTAGAAAAGAGAAGTATTTATCAGATTTTTCTGTTTCAGGTGAGTTCCTTATTAAAAGGAACATTAAATAGTGCTCTTGAAAATGGACCTTTGCCTATACATAATATAAAACAAAACAAAACAAAAAAAGAAATGAGATAAAGTAAATAAATTAGAAGCTATACATGGCAGTGGGTAATTTTTTAGACTTTGAAGTCACAGTTTATTCACATTTCAACTTTAGAACCTGATGCCTGTATAACACGGGTTAAGTTTGTAAACTCTAAATATTAGCCTCTTTATCTGTAAAATGTAGATAATAATCATACCTTTCTAATAGTCCTTCAAGACATAAACTATCTAAATTACTCGGCATATAAAATGTGCTTAATAAATGTTAGTCAATATTACATTATTACCATTAACTCTCTTTTCACAGCCTCTTGGCCTTTTCTAATTTTTAACCACTGTAAAAATACAGTGCACATTCGGGCCACCTGGGTGGCTCAGTAGGTTGAGCATCTGGCTTCAGCTCAGGTCATGATCTCATGGTTCCTGGGCTTGAGCCCTGGGTCAGGCTCTGTGCTGACATCTCAGAGCCTGGAGCCTTCTTTGGATTCTGTGTCTCCCTCTCTCTCTGCCACTCCCCTCCGCATGCGCTCTCTCTCTCTCTCTCTCTCTCTCTCCCTCTCTCTCAAAAAATAAACATTAAAAAATTTTTAAATATAGATAGTACACATTCTATAAAACATGTTTTTATTAATTTTATGTATATACACATATTTTGTGTGAATATACTTATACATACATATGTCTATACAAATACTGTTTATTTTATTTGATTGTTTGACACCATGCCTTGCTATTTTTGCTTAAGTATACTAAAAACCTTTGTCTACACTTTCATGTTGCATATTACTTCTTGATATGGATCATCTATAATTTATTGAGCATTTCTCTTTAGGTGGACATGTAGTTGTCTCCATTTTTAATCTTTTGAATGATGGTACTTTATGTATTTGTACACATTAGTAATAATAATAATAATAATAATAATAATAAATAAGATTTCCATAGTGCTTAATATGTACCCGATACCTTTACAAGTGATTAACAAATATTAAATCATTGAATACAACAACCCTATCTGTAGATATCCTCATCCCCACTTGACAAATATGGAAAAGAAGCACAGGGAGAATATCTAACTTGCCCAAGTTTTAATAGATGTTTCTTCTAACTTTATTTTAATGTCATAACCTATATCTGAGGTTCCTATATCCCCCTGAGCCTATTTGATAAACATTTTTATATAAAATCATGCATTTGACATTTTAGATACAATTCCTTTTTATGTTTATTTATTTTTGAGAAATAGAGAGAGGGAGAGAGCAAGAGCATATGAGTGGGGGAGTGGCACAGAGAGAGGGAGACATAGAATCCTAAGCAGCTCCAGTCTCTGTGCTGTCAGTACAGAGCCCGACACAGGGGTCAAACTCACTAACTGTGAGATCATGACCTAAGCTGAAGTTGGACACCCAACTGACTGTACCACCCAGTCACCCCTCAGATATATTAATATACAGTTATTTGTATCGCCACCATTTATTTTATTTACTGATAGGATTATTTCACTTTCAAAATTGGTATTATAAATTATTTCATAGATACAAAAAGGAATAAAGATCAACATAATACACATTCATAGGCATATGTCCCAGTTTAAGGCAGACATATGACCAATATCGTTGGCACTTCTTGTGAACCCTTCCTGTTTTCATTCTCTTCCCTAACCCAGATCAAAGTAACTCCTATAGTTAACTTTCTGTTTGTCATTCTTTTTCATGCCTTTATAGTTTTATGAAGATATATGTATCTATAAACTACATGGAGAATTGTCTTGCCAGTTTTTAAGCCATATATAAATATATCATGATGTATATATATTGTTTTTCAACTGTCTTTTTATTGCTTCATATTTTGTTTGTAAACTTTATGTGCAAATCAATAGCTCCAGTTTATTCATTTTAATAGCAGTAGGATATTTTGGGTACGTGAACAGAGCACAATTCATTTATCTATTCTCTTGTTGATGAAATTTCAGATTAATTCCAGGATTTTACAATTGAGAAGAATACTACGGATGTTTTTATATATTCCTCCATGTGAATTTTTGACACACTTTATTTCAATACATACATCAGAGGAGAATTCTTGAGTCATGAGGTTAGCACACATCCTGAGCAGACTAAATGAGGGATACAGTAAGCAGAGTTAAGAATGCAGATATTAGAATCAGATTCTCTCATATAAAATTGACACTATTGACTCATGAGACTCATTTTCCTCCCTTATACAGTAGAGATACTAAAACTCGCCTCATGGGACTTCCATGGTCATTAAAGGAGCTAATATACATAAAGCACTTAATATTGCAGCTGGCATATAGAATTATATTGATAATTATTATTATCACTGTTATTAATATTATTTTGGTTTTTATTAATATAAGTATTAGGAGTTGAAATCATAGTGGTAATGAGAAGTCAATTCAAGGTCAAGTAGTTCATAGAAAAGACTTTGATTTTCTATGAGAATAGAGATAAAAGCAAGAAAAAGGAAGAAACAATTATATTAAAGATGCCACTGAGACTTTTCAGGAGAAAGAATATGATAGTTTGGAATATGTGCTTGTAATGGAGACTGTAAGAGGTGGTCAGACTCCAGATATATTTGGAAAGTACAAAAGCCAGGATTTGCTGATTTGTAGATAAAAGGAAAGTTAGGGAAGATTTTGAAGTGAGTATCCTAAATAGATGGAAGACTATAGAGTTGGCATTATTTAAAATAATGTATAATGAGTAGGGTCAGGGATAATCCAAGGAGGTCTGTTCTGGATGCATTAAGAATTCAAGTGGAAGAAACAAGAAGATAGCTGAATGTTAGCAATTCCTAGTGCTGGTCCAGGCCATATATAATCTACATAAACATAGATATATAGGTTAAAAGAACACCAGTTATTAGAACATTTAAATTGATGAAACACTTGGGCGCCTGGGTGGCTCAGTCGGTTGAGTATATGACTTCGGCTCAGGTCATGATCTCATGGTTTATGAGTTTGAGCCCTGCATCATGCTCTGTGCTGACAGCTCAGAGCCTGGAGCCTGCTTCAGATTCTGTGCCTCCTTCTCTCTCTGCCCCCACCAGGTTCACAATTTGTCTCTTTCTCTCTCTCTCTCAAAAACAAATAAACATTGGAGGAGGGGCCACCATGGCAGAGAAGTAGGGGGATCCAAACTTCCCTCTTCTCTCAAACAAAGAAGTTAAAGCACAAGGAGTTTGAATCCCAAGATTCTGGGAGGAAAAGAGACAGTTGTGCTTCCAGGGAACTGCCAGGACAACCTAGGGCTACTTCAATAAACAAATCAAAGCACACCTGGTGGAGGATCCAAAACATCACTATAAGTAGGGAGATAACCAAAGTCACAACAGAGAGCAAGTAATACTCTCCAAAAAGCACCTCCTAAAGGGTTAGGCCCTGGACAGTGTATGACTCCTCTTTAATATAGTAATGCTCGCAGGTTCAGGGCACATAACAAGCTTTTAAAACACATAAGAGACAGAAAAGTAGTCAAAATGGTGAAATGGAAGTATTCTCCTCAAAAGAAATGTCAGGACAAAATGATAGCTAAATAATTGATCAAAACAGATATAAACAATATAACTGAACAAGAATTTAGAATAATAGTCATAAGATTAATTTCTGGGCTTGAAAAAAGTATAGAAGACAGCAGAGAATCTATTGCTGCAGAGATCAAGGAACTAAAAAATAGTAATGATGAATTGAAAAATGCTATATATGAGGTGCAAAATAAAATAGAGGTGGTCACAGCAAGAATTGAAGAGGTAGAAGGGAGAATAGGTGAATTAGAAGATAAAATTATGGAAAAAGAAGGAACTGAGAAAAAGAGATAAAAAATTCTGGATCATGAGGGGAAAATTAGAGAATTAAGTGACTCAATGAAACAGAACAATATCCACATCATAGGAGTTCCAGAAGAAGAATAGAAAGGGGCTGAAGGTGTATTTGAACAAATCATAGCTGAGAACTTCCCCAATCTGGGGACAGAAACAAACATTGAAATCCAGGAGGCACAGAGAACACCCTTCAGATGTAACTTGAATTGATCTTCTGCATGACATACCATAGTGAAACTGGCAAAATACAAAGATAAAGAGAGAATTCTGAAAGCAGCTAGGAATAAATGGTCCTTAACATACAAGGGTAGATACATAATGGTAGTAGTAGACCTATCTACTGAAACATAGCAGGCAACAAAGGAGTGGCAGGAAATTTTCAATGTGATGAACAGGAAAAATATGCAGCCAAGATCTTTTATCCAGCAAGCCTGTCATTCAGAATAGAAAGAGAGATAAAGGTCTTCCAAAACAAACAAAAACTGAAGGAATTCATCACCACTAAACCAGCCCTACAAGAGATCCTAAGGGGGACTCTGTGAGTGAAATGCTGCAAGTACCAAAAAGGACATGAGACATCATTACAAGCATGAAACCTACAGATAACACAATGACTCTAAAACCATATCTTTCAATAATAACACTGAATTTAAATGGACTAAATGCTCCAATCAAAAGACACAGGGTATCAGAATGGATAAAAAACAAAAAACAAAAACAAAAACAAGATCCATCTATTTTCTGTCTACAAGAGACCCATTTTAGACCTGAGGACACCTTCAGATTGAAAGTGAGGGCATGGAGAACCATCTATCATGCTACTAGAAACCAAAAGAAAGCTGCAGTAACCATACTTATAGCAGAAAAACTCGATTTTAAACAAAAGGCTGTAACAAGAGATGAAGAAGGGTATTATATAATAAATATGGGCATCTATCCATCAAGAAGAGCTAACCGTTATAATGTCTATGCACCCAATTTGGAGGCACCCAAATATATAAAACAATTAATCACATACATAAGCAATCTTATTGGTAAGAATGTGGTAATTGCAGAGGACTTTAATACTCCACTTACAACAATAGACAGATCATCTAGGCAGAAAATCAGTAAAGAAACAATGGCCCTGAATGATACACTGGACCAGATAGACTTGACAGATATATTCATAACTTTAAATCCTAAAGCAGCAGAATATACATTCTTCTCACATGCACATGGAACATTCTCCAAGATAAATCACATACTGGGTCACAAAACAGCCCTCAATAAATATAAAAGAATTCAGATCATACCATGCACACTTTCAGATCACAATGCTACGAAACATGAAATCAACCACAGGAAAGAGTTTGGAAAACCTCCAAACGCATGGAGGTTAAAGAACATCCTACTAAAGAATGAATGGGTCAACCAGGCAATTAAAAAAAAAGTTAAAAATATACAGAAACAAATGAAAATGAAAAGACAACAATTTAAACCCTTTGGGATGCAGCAAAGGTAGTCTTAAGAGGAAAATACATTGCAATCCAAGCCTATCTCAAGAAACAAGAAAAATCCCAAATACAAAATCTAACAGCATACCTAAAGGAACTGCTTCTGGGTTCTGCCTCTAGAGCAGAACAGCAAAGAAACCCCAAATCCAGCAGAAGAAGAGAAATAATACAGATTAGAGCAGAAATAAACAATATAGAATCCAACAACAACAACAACAACAACAACAACAGAACAGATCAATGAAACTAAGAGCTGGTTTTTGGAAAAAATAAACAAAATTGATAAAACCTCTAGCCAGGCTTCTCAAAAGAAAAGAGAGAGGACCCAAATAGATAAAATCACAAATGAAAATGGATTTATTACAACCAAACCCTCAGAAATACAACCAATTATCAGAGAATACTATGAAATATATGCCAACAAACTGGATAACTTGGAAGAAATGGACAAAGTCCTAAACACCCACACACTACCAAACTCAAATGGGAAGAAATAGAAAATTTGAACAGATTCCTAACTGGTAAAGAAACTGAATCATTTATCAAAAATCTCCCAACAAATAAGAGTCCTGGACCAGATGGCTTCCCTGGGGAATTCTACCAGATATTTAAAGCAAAGTTAATACCTATCCTTCTCAAGCTGTTCCAAAAAATAGAAATGGAAGGAAAACTTCTGGACACATTCTATGAAGTTAGCATTACTTTGATTCCCAAACCAGACAGAGACCCCAGGAAAAAAAGGAGAACTACAGGCAAATATCCTTGATGAACATGGATGCAAAAATTCTCAACAAGATACTAGCAAATTGAATTCAACAACATATATAAAGAATTATTCATCATGATCAAGTGGGATTCATTCCTGGGCTGCAGGTCTGTTTCAATATTCGCAAATCAATCAATGTGATACATCACATTAATAAAAGAAAGGATAAGAGCCATACGACCCTGTCAGTAGATGCTGAAAAGCATTTGATAAAATAGAGCATCCTTTCTTAATAAAAACCCTCAAGAAAGTAGGGATAGAAGGAACATACCTAAACATCATAACATAATAAAAGCCATATATGAAAAGCCCACAGCTAGTATCATCCTCAATGGGGAAAAACTGAGAGCTTTCCCCCTGAGATCAGGAACTCGACAGGGATGTCCACTCTCACCACTGTTGTTTAACATAGTGTGGGAAGTCCTAGCATCAGCAATCAGACAACAAAAGGAAATCAAAGGTATCAAAATTGGCAAAGAGTGGCAAAATTTGCAATTGGCAAAATTGGCAAAAAAATTTCACTTTTTGCAGATGACATGATACTCTACGTGGAAAACCTGAAAGACTCCACCAAAAGAATGCTAGAACTGATACATGAATTCAGCAAAGTCACAGCGTAAAAAAATCAATGTACAGAAATCAGTTGCATTTTTATACACCAATTATGAAGCAACAGAAAGAGAAATAAAGAAACTGATCCCGTTTACAACTGCACCACGAACCATAAAGTAGCTAGGAATAAACCTAACCAAAGATGTAAAAGATCTGTATGCTGAGAACTATAGAAAGCTTGGGAATGAATTGAAGAAGACACAAAGAAATGGAAAAACATTCCATGCTCATAGACTGGAAGAATAAATGTTGTTAAAATGTCAGTACTATCCCAAGCAATCTACACATTTAATCCAATCCCAATAAAAATTGCACCAGCATTCTTCTTGAAGCTAGAACAAAAAAATCCTATAGTTTGTATGGAACCACAAAAGACCCTGAATAGCCAAAGTAATACTGAAGAAGAAAACCAAAGTGGTAGGCATCACAATCCCAGACTTTGCCTCTACTACAAAGCTGTAATCATCAAGACAGTGTAATATTGGCACACAAAAAAAGACACAGAAATCAATGGAATAGAATAGAGAACCCATAATTGGACCCACAAATGTATGGCCAACTAATCTCTGACAAAGCAGAAAAGAGTATCTAATAGAAAAATGACAGTCTCTTTAGCAAATGGTGCTGGGAGAACTGGACAGCAACATGTAGAAGAATAAAACTAGACCACTTTCTTACACTGTACACAAAAATAAACTCAAAATGGATGAAAGACATCAATGTGAGACAGGAAACTATCAAAACCCTAGAGGAGAAAGCAGGCAACAACCTCTTTGACCTCAGCTGCAGCAATTTCTTACTCAACAAGTCCCTGAAGGCAAGGGAAATAAAAGCAAAAATGAACTATTGGGACCTCATCAAGATAAAAAGCTTCTGCACAATGAAGGAAACAATCAACAAAACTAAAAGGCAACTGATGGAATGGGAAAAGATATTTGCAAATGACATATCAGATAAAGGGCTAGTATCTAAATCTATAAAGAACTCACCAAAGTCCACACCTGAAAAACAAATAATCCTGTGAAGAATGGGCAGAAGACATGAATATACACCTTTCTAAAGAAGACATCAGATGGCCAACAGACACATGAAATGATGCTCAACGTCACTCATCATCAGGAAAATACAAATCAAAGCCACACTGAGATACCACCTCACACCACTCAGAGTGGCTAACATAAACAAATCAGGAAATTATAGATGCTGGCAAGGATGTGGAGAAACAGGAACCCTCCTGCACTGCTGGCGGAAATGCAAACTGGTGGAGCCACTCTGGAAAACAGTGTGGAGGTTCCTCAAAAAATTAAAAATAGAACTACCCAATGACCCATCAATAGCACTACTAGGAATTTACCTAGGGGTTATAGGAGTGCTGATGCATAGGGGCACATGTAACCCTATGTTTATAGCAGAGCTTTCAACAATAGCAAAATTATGGAAAGAACCTAAATATCCATCAACTGATGAATGGATAAAGAAGATATGGTTTATATATACAATGGAATACAACTTGGCACTGAGAAAGAATAAAATCATGCCATTTACAGCAACATGGATGGAACCGGAGGGTATTATGCTAAGTGAAATAAGTCAGAGAAAGACAGATATCATATGCTTTCACTCATAGGTGGATCTTGAGAAACTTGACAGAAGACCATGGAGGAAGGGTAGGAGGGAAAAAAGTCACAAAGAGAGGGGGGGGGAGGTGAACCATAAGAGACTCTTAAATACAGAGAACAAACTGAGGGTTGATGAGGCTGGGGAGAGGGTAAAGTGGGTGATGGGCATTAAGGAGGGCACTTGTGATGAGCAACTGGGTGTTGTATGTAAGCCAATTTGACAATAAACTATATTTAAAAAAACAAATAAACTTAAAAAATAATAAAATAAATTGATGAAACACTAAAGAAAGATGGCTCTTAAACTTACAGCCAGCATACCCACATTATACACTGGAGTAATAAAAAGAGGAACTAGAAAGGAGACTGAGAAGGCAACCAGAATAAAGGAGGAAACCTGAGACAGTGTGGTATCCTGCAAGTTTAGTGAGGAAAAGGTTTTTCAGTAAGAAAAGTGGCTACCAATGTTAGATTTAGTTCACAGGTGAAGTAAGAAGCATGAGAATGGACGAGCAGATTTACTGGTTGAGAAGATTTACAGGGAAGTTACTGGTGAAAAACCGATACATTTGGTGGAGTGGTGAGAATGGATATGTGACCTATGTGGGTTTAAATAAGTACTGAAATTAGAGGCAGTGAGGAGAAAACATTCTTTCCAAGAGTTTTTGTCTGAAGTGAAGTAATAAACTGTTTGATAATATTTCTAGGATTTGTTATTATTGTTACTTGTTTTTGTTAGTGTCACATGGTCTTTGTAAGGACATTCAGTCTGCCACACCGTCAAAAACAAAAGCCACTAATATTGATTATATACGTTCTGCCTTTGATCTTAATACCACTTCATAACTATTTACTTTCTTGGTCTTTTCAGGAAATATGCAGTCAGAGGACCCAACTATCCTGCTTTTATCTTTCATTTATTTTTAATGTATGTTTTCTCTGTATTTTTAAAATTGGCTTTTTTCTCTAATATTTTGAAACCATTTTCCTAATTCATTTTCAATACTGTTTTTCCCATAAATGAATCCAAATCTGCCTATTTTTCTTAGTAAAGTTAACCATAGCCCAGAGACTTAAAAATTCAGTAATCTCATTTCTCCATATCATTTATTTAAAATGGTTTTAATATCAACTTCTTTATTAATTCAGTAATTGTCTTAAAGGTGAACATTTTACATTTCGAAGAGAATTTTTCAATATTGGGAAAAGGGTGAATTTCTCTCACTTCTCTTCCTTCCTTCCTTCCTTTTCTTCCTTTTCCTTGGAGAGATCGTTAAAATATAGATTACTCAGCTTCTCCCCCAGCTTCTGATTCAGCATATATGGAGTAAGGATGAATAATGTGCATTTCTAGTAAGTTCCTAAGATATTCTAATTGTGCTAGTCTATTAACTACACTTTTAAAAGTACAGCGCAAAAGATTATCATCTGTAAAATTCTTATTTTTGTAATTTATTGTCTTTGATTACATTCATCATTAACTTTAACAAATATTTTGAATGTAGTATGTAAGTTTGGTTATACACTTATATAAGTGTAAATATACACACATAAAATATGCATATCATAAATCATGTACATATTTCATGTGAAAAAAATTAATTTTTACTGAAATTTTCATAAGCTTTTAAATATTTTTGCTTTTCATGAGCTTTTGCTGAGAGGTTTTAAAATTTTTTCTTACCAATATTGTTTTTTGTCAATTTCACATGCCATTTTCTATTATTGTAATTTATTTCAAAGTTAGTTTCATAGTTTGATAAAGTCTAATGTTTGCTGAGTAGATTATGACTTCTCTCAACATAAAATATTTATTTGTCCTTTTTAATATTTCACCTTGCCATTTGCAATAACATGGATGGACCTAAATGGTATTATGCTAAGGTACATTAGTCAGACACAGAAAGACAAATACCATATGATTTCTACTTATATGTGGAATCTAAAAAAATAAAACAAACATGCAAAAAAATGGAACCAGAATTCTAAATAGAGAATAAACTGGTACTTTTGTTCAGTTTGCATAAAAAGTAAGGTGAGGTGGGTAGGGAATTGGCAAAATAGGAAAAGGGGATTAAAAGCTATAAACTTTCATTTATAAAATAAATAAGTCACATAAATGAAAAGAGCAGGATAGGGAATATAGTCAGTAATGTTGCAATACTGTTGTATGGTGACAGAGGGTAACTACACTTATTGTGGTGAGCATAGCATAATGTATAGCAACCTCAAATCACTCTTGTACACCTAAAACTAATATAACACTGTATGTCAACTATATTCTGATTTTAAAAAAATTTTAATGTTTATTTATTTTTGAGAGAGAGACGGAGCATGAGTGGGTGAGGGGCGCAGAGAGAGGGAGACACAGAACTTGAAGCAGGCTCCAGGTTCTAAGCTGTCAGCACAGTGCCTGATGTGGGGCTCGAACCCACAAACCACAAAATCATGACCTGAGCCAAAGTCGGATGCTCAATCAACTGAGCCACCCAGGCATCCCTGTACTCTGGTATTTTTAAAGCATGTATGTTTAAGTATAATCAATGTGTGGTGACATGTCAAGCTTGTGGAGATTTACATTCCATTTTCACGTAAAGTATTTACCACTGGATACAGGAACAAACCAAAAGATTTCACCTTGGCTTCTACTGCCTGATAGTCATATTTATGCATCTGCCCTCTTTTTTTTAATTTCTGCCTGGCATATATTTTTCTGGTTCTGTATTCTTAACCTTTCTGGGTCATTTCATTTGTTTTATAATCCTTATACATAGAATTTGGCTGAATTTTTGCCTGTTGTTTTTTTAATTTTATTTTTAACCTTTCTTAAAAGTCTCAGAATGTAGTATGAAAATATAACCAGTTCGCACATGATCTTTGAAATTATTTTTGGTAACTCTTTTCTCTTACTTTTTCACGTTATTCTTCCATTCCCTCTCATAGTTATTTGAATTGTTTGAGATGTCTTTTTCTTAAGTCTCTCTCTCCCTTCCTCTTTCTCTTTTTCCCTCTCAAAGTTCTATATATCTATTCCTATTCTTTGACTTATACATTAAGAACATATTTAAGTTTACATGCTTTCAATACTTTGAATTCATAACTATAAACTACAGCATCATTTTGCTCCATATCCTCCACTCTACCATCTACTTCTTTGTCATAAATAGTAATATATAACTGTTTTTAAGGCTTTAGTCTATGGTACAATTGATAATCTTACATTTATTTTCATGATATTTTCTTACCATTACTTCTTACAAAATATATATTTTGGCTTAGTTTTTTTGTCTGTTTTAATCACACTCCTTTAAACATTTTAACTCAATTTGGTTTTGAAACAATGATTCTACATCCATTATGAACTAGCATTCAAGAGTGGGGCAAAATATAGAACTAATAACCACTTGAACATGTCTGAGTATATGATAATCTTTTGTGTTTTCTTTAGTTAATTTTTTCAAATGTTTATTTATCATGACAGAGAGAAGGAGAGAGAGTACAAGACAGGGAGGGACAGAGAGAGAGAGAGAGAGAAAGCCCAATGTGGGGCTTGATGTCATAAATCATGAGATCGTGACCTGAGCTGAAATCAAGAGTCAGACACTTAACCAACTGGGCCACCTAGGTGCCCCTCCTGAGATTTATTTGTTTTACATTTTCAATATCATTCTACTTTCCTTGGGATTTTTGAGTTTGGAACTACTTCCCCTAGTGTTGACTCCTTCCATTTATATTTGTAATCCAGTGTGAACGCATAAGCCATACTACTTATAATAATTATTTTATTTTGTCTTGATTTTGTGGCTATATATATATATATATATGCATCAGTGCATAAAGTCTACTAATTATAAACACAGAGCACAGTTAACCCACTCCATGTTACATATGTAGGTACCTGTACAACTACCACTCAGATAAATATTTACAACATATTTTCAAAACTCCAGATGTTTCCTACATGCTCCTTGCCTTACATATCCTATTGAAGAAAACACTATTATGACCTTTGTCAACATAGATTATTTCTGTCTTTTCCTGAACTAAATACAAATTGAATAAATATATATTTTATATCTAGTTTCTTTCATTCAACAAAATGTCTGTATGATTCACCCATGTGGCAGTTGTCAATTCTTTTTCAGTTGTGTGTAGCGTTCTGTTGCACATACCCACAAGTTTCAATCCATTCTTCTATTGATAGAGTTAGAGGAGGATTTCCATGTTTCTGGGATCCTAATCACTAAGAAGGAAATGCTACCTAAGTGGCTTTCGTATCTATGAGTGGGCATTTTGTTGCACTCAAGAGTGAAAAATTATTTTGGGGTGACAAGGTGGGGAACTAGAAGCTCAAAGAAAATTGCCAGTCACGTCTTTCTGGCATCACAATGTCTATTCAGAACCCCACAATGGAAAATTTTATGAGGGAGCCAGCTGGCACAGTAACTTTGTCATTTGCAGAGCCCCAGCTTCAACATCCTAAAGCATAGCATGGTAGGTTGGGTTTTATGTTGAAACAGAAGATTTTAATAACCAGCACTGATGTCAGCGGCCTGCTTCTAGCCATTGTTGGGGAGAGACAAGATGTGGGGTTGAACAAGCTTGTTTCCTTATCTTATGGTGACTGTAAGCTATCTATCTATGGGTCTATCTATTGATCTATTTTAAAGAATGAGAGAGAACACAAATGGAGGAGAGGAGCAGAGGAAGAGAGAGTTAGAATCTTAAGTAGGGTTCACGCTCCACTGAGCCATTTAGGTGCCTCTGTAAGCTATTTAAATGTCTTTCCTAATATCTTGTTTATCAGTACAACTGCCTCAGAGAACAGAATTTCATCCTTCTATCTCCCTTTATTCTTCCTCTATGGATGCCGCATGAAGAAATATGTCAAATGTGCTCTTCTATTTTCTTGAGCCCCAAAATTCATATTACAACATTTCCCAGTAAGGTCAAGGACTTTGTTTAGAATCTAGGTGTGGTTTTTACCTGGAAGACAAATGCCATTGCTAACTTCTGCTCAGTGTTAATAGAAGAAGAATGGTTTGACTAACATTCTGTTTAAATTGCTGAGATCCTTCTTGCTTTAATTGATGACTTCTGAATTCAAAAATTTCAGGGTATCCTTTGAAGAAAATCTCTTATTTTAGTTTTTTGTACTGGGACTTAAACTACACCATTTTCCATGCTCTTTTATTTACTGTAATATGCAATTCCCTTGAAATCAACCATCTTGTCTTTTCAGTACCTTTATGAATATGCTCATATATGTATTAACATATTAATAAATTTTAGTAGGAAGGAGAAGTAGATAGTTTGATTCAGATAATCATCTTGATGCATTTTCACTTTTCCTAAACTTGAAACCATAAATTATCTTGTAGCTATATAGTTTTTCCAAATCAACAGCTAGGTGAGTAGACTCTGACAATTAGAGTGTAGGGATAAGAGAACACAAGATACTCGAAGCATGGGATACTGTAGATCATGTTGGGTAAGTTGGGTTCTTGTTGGAAATAAAAGGTTACACTTAAAGATCATAAATTAAACAAACATAAACTTCTGGGAATAAAATAAACCTGTTTTCAGCTATATTTTTAACTGCGTAGGGCTTCTCATGCTTTGGAGTGATTTTTATGCAAGACTTTCAAACCTACATTTCATAAAAGAGATGGTCTTACATAGAATTTCAAAGGATAGAAAGAGTAACCAAAAAAAGATTAATGATTTTCTTCACAGAAAAAAAAAAAAACTTGATAATTTAGATTTGGATAGCACTAAACCAGTGGTTCTCAAATTTCATGCAATAGAATAACTTGGAGGGCTTGTTAATACACAAATTGTTGGAAACCTATCCCTGGGTTTCCCATTCTAGTCTGGGGTTTGGAGCAGCACTGAAGGCCTGCCTTTCTGAAAAGTTCCCTGGTAATACTGATGCTGCTACGCAGAGACTCCAGGTTGAAAACCCACTGCTATAAAAAGATATTGCAAAATACATAATCTATCAAATAGAAAGATAATCATTACTCAATTAGCAATAGAATATATAACTAAAATTGTGTAAGGCAGATTCTGTATACTCTTAAATGTGTTAGCTGTAATTTAATTAGTCTTAATATAACCTAGATGTACACCTATGTGCCTGTTCTCAAATTCTACAAACCTATCACCTCAAGGTCACTCCCTGTTGACCTTTTTAAATTCTGACCTGTAGAAAGCATCTGAGGGAGATCTAATGACATAGTGAGCACATTGAATAATGAAAACAACACAAACCATGCACTCTATAATATAGTAAACAAAACATTTTATATATATACAACAATTTTACTTATATATTTTTCTGTGCCTAGAATCATCATTATTTATAAGGTCCATGCATATGCCACTGCTGAGAGTCTATAAAGAGGAAAACTTAGAAAGTACATGCAGAATGCGAACAGCAGCCTTGAGAACAGTGAACATTAATTCAAAGTGTCTGCAAAGAAGTAGTGCTAATAGTTTTATAAATATAAGTATTTTTTCATAATGTAAATCTTTTTCACTTTAATATCAATATGGATATATATATAAAATATATATATATATTATATATATATATTTTACACTACGAATGTCCATGATTACCTATGATTGCTTAGAGAGAAATGTTTTAAAACCTACTTGTGGAACAAATCAGGTTAATTCATAGCAATCCTCAAGGTCTGCCTATAGGGCTACACAAAACTATCAGAAGATATTTATCTATGACAACTTGGGTTTGGTTACTTGACTATCCAATGACCAGAGAAGGAGAGAATCCTCAGGTTTAGAGAACAGTTTTATGTCAGGAGGAGGAAGGAGCAAAGCAAGGGCTAAAGAGGAGAACTGGAGAATGAGTGGTAACTTGTAACCGGGTGGCCTTAGGTAGGGAGTAGTGTTATTTAGTAATAAGCATTGCTTGAGAAATGAACAGCTCCTCTACTCTGTCAAAGAAGGAATCAGAAGATATTAATAGAAATTATCATCATTTCTTTTAACAAAGGATGTCACCAATAATGAAATTATTTTGTGCCTCTGTCAATCCCAGAAAAAAAAAAGAAAAAGAAAAAGAAAACAACAGGAAGATGTGAAATCAGTGAATTAAATCTATTTTTCTTTAAGTACAAAGTCTTACCAACAGCAAAATGTGTTCTTCTTACCTTTTTTTTTTCCTCCAGGAGAAATGGAATGTGGCTTTAATAAAGTAACTTACAAAAAAAATGTGGAAGGCCTCAGTACTCAGTGGTGAGAATATTGAGAATTGTCAAAGGGAGAGACTCATTAATCATAGCCCCGGGAAAGAGGACCTAACAACCCTATCGCATCCTTATGCATCTTATCATCCCAACAGCTGACCTCTCTAATTAGAGGTGAAACAGAGGGAAGATGGTGGCTTAGGAGGATGCTGGGCTCACCGCATCCTGCGGATCACTTAGATTCCACGCACACCTGCCTAAATAACCCAGAAAATCGCCAGAAGACTAGCAGAACAGATTCTCCGGAGCCAAGCGTAGACGAGAGGCCCACGGAAGAGGGTAGGAAGGGCAGAGAGGCGGTGCGTGCTACAGGGACTGGCGGGAGGGAGCAGGGGCAGAGGGGCAGCCTGCCAGCAAAGCAGAGGCCCTGAGTCTGGTTTGCAAAAGCGGAGGGGCCGGAAGGAGTGTGTTCTGACAGCAAGCGGGACTTAACATCTGGAAGGTTGTAAGTTAACAGCTCTGCTCAGAGAACGGGAGGGCTGCAGGACAATGGACAATGGGAGGGAGAGTTGGTGAGCCCCGGATGACAGAGCTCAGCTTGGCGGGGAACAAAGGCACTCACCAGCGCCATCTCCCTCGCCAGCCAAAATCCCAAAGGGAACCTATTCCTGCCAGGGAACTTGCTTGCACCGGCAAATACCCAATGCTGTGCTTCTGCGGATCCATCCCTCTGGTGGCAGCTCTGACTCCCTCCCGTTGCAGCAGGGCCCCTCCCGAAGCAGATCTCTGAAGGAAAAGGGAGATGGAAAAGCAAGCTGAGCCTCCCCCTCCCGCCCCTGTGCACCTTGCCAATCCAGACCAGCTAATACCCCAGATCCCCAGCACCACAAGCCTGGCAATGTCCAAGTAGCCCAGATGGGCCACGCCACCCCACAGTGAACCCAGCCCCTAGGAGAGGGGAAGAGAAGGTACACACCAGTCTGACTGTGGCCCCAGGGGTGGGCTGGGGGCAGACATCAGGTCTGACTGAGGCCCCGCCCACCAACACAAGTTATTCCAGACAGCACAGGGGAAGTGCCCTGCAGTTCTGTACCACTCCAGGGACTATCCAAAATGACGAAACGGAAGAATTCCCCTCAAAAAAAACCTCCAGGAAATAACGACAGCTAACTAACTGATCAAAAACGATTTAAATATAAGAGAAAGTGAATTTAGAATAATAGTCATAGAATTAATCGCTGGGCTTGAAAAACAGTATAAAAGACAGCAGAGAATCTATTGCTACAGAGATCAAGGGACTAAGGAACAGCCAGGAGGAGTTAAAAATGCTATTAATGAGCTGCAAAATAAAATGGAGATGACCACAGCTCGGATTGAAGAGGCAGAGGAGAGAATAGGTGAACTAGAAGATAAAATTATGGAAAAAGAAGAAGCTGAGAAAAACAGAAAATCCAGGAGTATCAGGGGAAAATTATAGAACTAAGTGATGCACTAAAGAGAAATAATCTACGCATAATTGGTATTCCAGAGGAGGAAAAGAGAGGGAAAGGTGCTGAAGGTGTACTTGAAGAAATAATACCTGAGAACTTCCCTGATCTGGGGAAGGAAAAAGGCAGTGAAATCCAAGAGGCAGAGAACTCCCTTCAGATGTAATTTGAATCGATCTTCTGCACGACATATCATACAGAAACTGGCAACATACAAGGATAAAGAGACAATTCTGAAAGCAGCTAGGGATAAACGTGCTCTAACATAAAAAGGGAGACCTATAAGACTCGTGACCAATCTCTCTACTGAAACTTGGCAGGCCAGAAATGAATGGCAGGAAATCTTCAATGTAATGAACAGAAAGAAATATGCAGTGAGAATCCTCTATCCACCAAATCTGTCATTTAGAATAGAAGGAGAGATAAAGGTCTTCCCAAACAAACAAAAACTGAAGGAATTCATCACCACTAAACCAGCCCTACAAGAGATCCTAGGGGGATCCTGTGAGACAAAGTACCAGAGACATCGCTACAAGCATGAAACCCTCAGACATCACAATGACTCTAAACCCATATCTTTCTATAATAACACAATGTAAATGGACTAAATGCGCCAACCAAAAGACATAGGGTATCAGAATGGATAAAAAACAAAACAAAACAAAAAAAAAAAACAAGACCCATCTATTTGCTGTCTACAAGAGACTCATGTTAGACTTGAGGACACCTTCAGATTGAGAGTGAGGGGATGGAGAACTATTTAACATGCTACTGGAAGTCAAAAGAAAGCTGGAGTAGCCATACTTATATCAGACAAACTAGACTCTAAATTACAGGCTGTAACAAGAGATGAAGGGCATTATATAATCATTACAGGGTCTATCCGTCAAGAAGAACTAACAATTATAAATGGCCATGTGCTGAATACGGGAGACCCCAAATATATAAAACAATTACTCACAAACATAAGCAACCTTATTGATAAGAATGTCGTAATTGCAGGGGACTTTAATACCCCACTTACAACAATGGATAGATCATCTAGACACATGGTCAATAAAGAAACAAGGGCCCTGAATGATAAATTGGATCAGATGGACTTGACAGATATATTTAGAACTCTGCATCCCAAAGCAACAGAATATACTTTCTTCTCGAGTGCACATGGAACATTCTCCAAGATAGGTCACATACTGGGTCACAAAACAGCCCTTCATAAGTATACAAGAATTGAGATCATACCATGCATACTTTCGGACCACAATGCTATGAAGCTTGAAATCAACCACAGAAAAAAGTCTGGAAAACCTCCAAAAGCACGGAGGTGAAAGAACACCCTACTAAAGAATGGGTGGATCAACCAGGCAATTAGAGAAGAAATTTAAAAATATATGGAAACAAACAAAAATGAAAATACAACAATCCAAATGCATTGGGATGCAGCAAAGGCAGTCGTGAGAGGAAAATACATTGCAATCCAGGCCTATCTCAAGAAACAAGAAAAATCCCAAATACAAAATCTAACAGCACACCTAAAGGAAATAGAAGCAGAACAGCAAAGGCACCCCAAACCCAGCAGAAGAAGAGAAATAATAAAGATCAGAGCAGAAATAAACAATATAGAATCTAAAAAAACTGTAGAGCAGATCAATGAAGCCAAGAGTTGGATTTTTGAAAAAATAAACAAAATTGATAAGCCTCTAGCCAGGCTTCTCAAAAAGAAAAGGGAGAGGATCAAAATAGATAAAATCATGAATGAAAATGGAATTATGACAACCAATCCCTCAGAAATACAAGCAATTATCAGGGAATACTATGAAAAAGTATATGCCAACAAACTGGACAACGTGGAAGAAATGGACACATTCCTAAACACCCACACACTTCCAAAACTCAAACTGGAGGAAATAGAAAGCTTGAACAGACCCATAACCAGTGAAGAAATTGAATAAGTTATCAAAAATCTCCCAACAAATAAGAGTCCAGGACCAGATGGCTTCCCTGGGGAATTCTACCAGACATTTAAAGCAGAGATAATACCTATCCTTCTCAAGCTACTCCAAAAAATAGAAAGGGAAGGAAAACTTCCAGACACATTCTATGAAGCCAGTATTACTTTGATTCCTAAACCAGACAGAGACCCAGTAAAAAAAGAGAACTACAGGCCAATATCCCTGATGAAGATGGATGCAAAAATTGTCAACAAAATACTAGCAAATTGAATTCAACAGCTTATAAAAAGAATTATTCACCATGATCAAGTGGGATTCATTCCTGGGATGCAGGGCTGGTTCAACATTCGCAAATCAATCAACGTGATACGTCACATTAATAAAAGAAAAGATAAGAACCATATGATCCTGTCAATCGATGCAGAAAAAGCATTTGACAAAATTCAGCATCCTTTCTTAATAAAAACCCTGGAGAAAGTAGGGATAGAAGGAAGATACTTAAAGATCATAAAAGCCATTTATGAAAAGCCCACAGCTAACATCATCCTCAATGGGGAAAAACTGAGAGCTTTCCCCCTGAGATCAGGAACTCGACAGGGATGTCCACTCTCACCGCTGTTGTTTAACATAGTGTTGGAAGTGCTAGCATCAGCAATCAGACAACAAAAGGAAATCAAAGGCATCCAAATTGGCAAAGATGAAGTCAAGCTTTCGCTTTTTGCAGATGACATGATATTATACAGGGAAAATCCAACAGACTCCACCAAAAGTCTGCTAGAACTGATACATGAATTCAGCAAAGTCGCAGGATACAAAATCAATGTACAGAAATCAGTTGCATTCTTATACACTAATAATGAAGCAACAGAAAGACAAATAAAGAAACTGATCCCATTCACAATTGCACCAAGAGGCATAAAATACCTATGAATAAATCTAACCAAAGATGTACAAGATGTATGCTGAGAACTATAGAAAGCTTATGAAGGTAATTGAAGAAGATATAAAGAAATGGAAAAACATTCCATGCTCATGGGTTGGAAGAATAAATATTGTTAAAATGTCAATACTACCCAAAGCTATCCACACATTCAATGCAATCCCAATCAAAATTGCACTAGCATTCTTCTCGAAGCTAGAACAAGCAATCCTAAAATTCATACGGAAGCACTAAAGGCCCCGAAGAGCCAAAGTAATTTTGAAGAAGAAGACCAAAGCAGGAAGCATCACAATCCCAGACTTTAGCCTCTACTACAAACCTGTCATCATCAAGACAGCATGGTATTAGCACAAAAACAGACACATAGACCAATGGAATAGAATAGAAACCCCAGAACTAGACCCACAAAAGTATGGCCAACTAATCTTTGACAAAGCAGGAAAGAATATCCAATGGAAAAAAGACAGTCTCTTTAACAAATGGTGCTGGGAGAACTGGACAGCAATATGCAGAAGAATGAAACTAGACCATGTTCTTACACCATTCACAAAAATAAACTCAAAATGGATAAAGGACCTGAATGTGAGACAGGAAACCGTCAAAACCCTAGAGGAGAAAGCACGAAAAGACCTCTCTGACCTCAGCCGCAGCAATTTCTTACTTGACACATCCCCAAAAGCTAGGGAATTAAAAGCAAAAATGAACTATTGGGACCTCATAAAGATAAAAAGCTTCTGCACAGCAAAGGAAACAACCAACAAAACTAAAAGGCAACCAATGGAATGGGAAAAGATATTTGCAAATGACATATCGGACAAAGGGCTAGTATCCAAAATCTATAAAGAGCTCACCAAACTCCACACCCGAAAAACAAATAATCCAGTGAAGAAATGGGCAGAAAACATGAATAGACACTTCTCTAAAGAAGACATCCGGAGGGCCAACAGGCACATTAAAAGATGTTCAACGTCGCTCCTCATCAGGGAAATACAAATCAAAACCACACTCAGATATCACCTCACGCCAGTCAGAGTGGCCAAAATGAACAAATCAGGAGACTATAGATGCTGGAGAGGATGTGGAGAAACGGGAACCCTCTTGCACTGCTGGTGGGAATGCAAACTGGTACAGCCACTCTGGAAAACAGTGTGGAGGTTCCTCAAAAAATTAAAAATAGACCTACCCTATGACCCAGAAGCAGCACTACTAGGAATTTACCCAAGGGATACAGGAGTACTGATGCATAGGGGCACTTGTACCCCAATGTTTATAGCAGCACTCTCAACAATAGCCAAATTATGGAAAGAGCCTAAATGTCCATCAACTGATGAATGGATAAAGAAATTGTGGTTTACATACACAATGGAGTACTACAGGGCAATGAGAAAGAATGAAATATGGCCCTTTGTAGCAACGTGGATGGAACTGGAGAGTGTGATGCTAAGTGAAATAAGCCATACAGATAAAGACAGACACCATATGGTTTCACTCTTATGTGGATCCTGAGAAATTTAACAGAAACCCATGGGGGAGGGGAAGGAAAAAAAAAATAGAGGTTAGAGTGGGAGAGAGCCAAAGCATAAGAGACTCTTAAAAAACTAAGAACAAACTGAGGGTTGATGGGGGGTGGGAGGGAAGGGAGGGTGGGTGATGGGTATTGAGGAGGGCATCTTTTGGGATGAGCACTGGGTGTTGTATGGAAACCAATTTGACAATAAATTTCATATATTAAAAAAATAATTAGAAGTGAAACAAGGTCATGACAATTAGTTTTTAATGGAGACCACATGAAATGGAAAGCAACTTTGCTAGAGGAAAAGAAGTGAGAATGTTTAAAGAACAAGGTATCTTCCTATGGGAGAGGTGCCTTCCCCAAGGGAAGGCAATAGGCCTGGCAGTGGAATAGAAGGAAGGAAACTGGTGGGGAATGAGAGTGAGGTGAGGAATGGAAGGAGGAAATGATCAGGGACTTCTTCACTGTGAAAGTACAGACATTTAAAAAGGAATCAGTCTCTGTATAGATGTAAATGAATTTCAAAGATACCTAGTAATAAAGTATCATTCCTACATGAGAATTTTTTAGGAAAGAAACTTGAAGTTAGTTCCAGGGAAGCTGAGGGAAAAGGTGGACTACAGGAAGGGCAGCAAATACACTCAATTCTCCCAGCTACAGAGACCCAAGAGGGAGCCCTGTGTCTCCATTATTGTTACATTGTGGTCATTAAAAGCAGGAAGACTGAAAAATACCCATTCAAAATATTCCATGGTCTTAGGGGAGTGTTCTTTGAGGGAAAAAAATCATGAGAAATAGTAAGTGAAAATCTTTTGATTGTCCCAAAAGGCATCCAATGGTTTCCCTTGAGTAGGGCCTCAGAAAATTCCTCGGAGAAATAAATGGAGTTTGCAAGATGTATGTGTGTGAGTGTGCATGTGTCTTGCATTTTTTTCCTGAACCTGGGCATACTTTTTTAGTGGTTTGTACCTAATTGGATAAATATACAGAGAGAAGTTCCAGCACTGCAATGCAGAAAAAATGAGAGTTAACTTTCCCAGGATAAAAAAAGAAATGGGAAACATTTTGTTTCTATTGTTTAAGGCACTGTTAGGTTTGCCAAAAAACAAAAAAAAGAAAACAAATTAAAAAGCTAAGACCTGAGTTGTCATCAATAAGCAAACGTAAAACCAGGATTGCAGCAATGGAGACCTGCTCTGGGATTATAAGACTAAGTCTGTGGCTGGAAGCAATGTGGAGAAGCCAGGTCTCAGATGCCCTACATTAAAACTAGGACCCATGTAGCATGCTAAAATGGTCTCATCAGTGTCCATTCACTCCTGGTAAAAAAACAAACCTAAATTGCTTTTGGAAGAAATTACCACAAATTGGGTACAATTTAGATATAGTTTGTAAAAAATAACTGTTTAAGTATATCTTATAAATGAGCTTCAGCAAAAACCACAGATTTACACTTTCAAAGACTTTTCATTTTGGAATTACATAAAGAATATAAAAAAGCTAAATCTGATCATTTAAAAATATAGAATTAAAATTAGCAATCAAAAAATGTATTATGAGTTAGAGGGTAGAAGTGAAGGAATAAATTAGAATAAAGGACAGAAAGACAGTATGTTGGAAACATGAAGTAAGCTTAGCAACCTGGAGGATAAGCAGCAAGATGGGACCAAGGATTTGTAAGAAGCATGTGGTGAATTTCAAAGTTATCACCGATATTCTAATTTTTAAATTGACAGGAGGGTTCATAAAAGCTCACTTCAATATTATCATAATATATTATTCTATTTGGAAAAGCACAGTATTCTCTCATTCCTTCTTTCTGTTTATTTATCTCTTTCTCTTGTTTTTTCTCTTTTAATTACTATAATAAACCAAGGAGGCACAGACATGCTTTTCAAGGAATATTAAGATTTTTTATTATTAGAAGTCTTCTTAGGATATATGTATAAGACAAAGAAGGAGGGAAATGACCATAAAGTATTAAAAGTTAAGCCAGAAATTTAATTCTGCAGAGGCTGGTTCAAGTATCTTGATTTTTTTTTTACGATTTATTTCACAGCATTTATTGAGTACCTACATTAGCAGGTGTTCTAACAGACATATAAAATTAAGTAAGACAAGTTCCTAGAAGATTATTTTCTAGGAAACAAAAATGGATGAATCCACTTTTAAAATGGATGAATAAATGTATAATGTGTTATAAGAGTTACGGAAAATAAGTAATTGTATAATGTGTTGGGCATTGGGAGTATTAGTCTACCTATCCTGCCATAACAAAATGCCAAAGACTAGGTGCTTAAATAACAGAAAATTGTTTCCCATAGTTCAGGAGGCTAAAAGTGTAAGATCAAGGGGCCAGCAAGGTGTGTTCATTCTGAGGCCTCTTCTCTTGGCTTCTAGGCAGGTGCCACCTCAGTGAGTGCTCACCTGATGTCTTTTGGCACACATGTGGGGGGCAGGGGTGTGGGGAGAGAGACAAAGGGAGCAAAAGCTCTCCGGTGTCTCTTCTAATAAGATCACTAATTTCATCATGAAAACCCCCCTCTCATGATCTCATCTAACCCTAATTACCTCCCAAAGACCCCATAACCAAATACTATCACATTGGAGGTTAGCATTTCAACATCTGAATTTGGGGAGACAAACATTCAGCCCATAATAGAGGGGAATATCAATAATGTTACTTTAGGAAAAATGAATTATCTAGTTCTTTGGGGATTCAACCAGAGATCAAATAATATAATTTCAATATCATTTCTCAACAAGTGCACTACTTAACAACTGTTTCACCCTAACATTTAAGGAAGTTACATATATACATGTTATGTTAGTTTATATATATGAAGGGGGCAGATGAAATGCAATTGCAATATGAATATATATCTTTTACCTCATTACACTCTGATTCTTAAGAAGCTGCCATGACATTTAATTGCATATCTAGGTAGCTACACTGTGGTGAGCATAACATAAGGTATAGAGAAGCTGAAACACTATGTTGTATGCCTGAAACTAATGTAACATTGTTTGTAATCTATATTCAAATAAAAACAATTAAGTGATTTGTACATCTATTTACTAAAAATTACTAAGACATCAAGAGTTACACAGAAAGTGGTAGAATGAAATCAAATTGTAATAGATGTTCCCTATTTAAACAATTTTATAATTCTTGCCATTAAAAATTCGCTTAGAGCACAGAACCATGTATTTCAGAGAATGACATTTAAAAAGAAAAATGAGAGAACTATTTGGCATCAATTCTTGATTTTGGCTCAGGGGATTTTCCCTCTCCCTCTCTCTCAGGCCCTCCCATGTTCGTGGGCTTGTGCGCTCTCTCTCTCTCTCCCAAATAACATATAATGTTATTTGTGTAGTTGTATTAGATTTTGGATTTTCTCTAATTTTTAAATTTCAGATTTGGTGTTCAGTTACCTCAGGGCTCAGGCAAGGAAAGGCCAAATACAGCCTCATGCTTCAGAATATGATTCAATCCCCTAAAAATTAATAGAAGGTAAATTCCTATAATCTTAGATCACGAAAAATAAAACTGAGAATAAGCCACAAAATAGGTAGATAAAAGTGACTTGTCAGCATATAGGAAGCTAAGAGTAGATTCACTCTCCCTTGCCTCTGTATCACCAGAAGGATTAGTTGTATGTATGTATGTATGTATGTATGTATGTATGTATGCATGTATCTATCTATTCCTGCCTGAGAAAAATATTCCCCCTCAGTTTAGAGAATCTGATATTTTCAACAGAAAAACATCAGCGAGAAGAGGATATTTTGGAAAAGTTTCTCCTAATTTTTAAATTTTATGTGTGGCTGAAACATGATTAATCTGTAAAAGAGCACTTATTTTGTAGCATTATAAACACATCAGTTGAGTGTATTATCATAATAGACCTGGCTATCACTGATTGAACACTTAGTATGTACTAAACACAGTCACGTATTTTTAATGCATTTTCATTTAATTTTCATAAAAACTCAATGTGCAAATATTATTTTTCTCATATTAAAGGTTATAAAAACTGTACAAAAATTACAGGATTAATTATAATCCCCAAGATCACATATCTAATAGTGTAGCTTAAATTCAAATACACTTAAAAAAATAGACTTTGAGGGACGTTTTAAGTTTACAGAAAAATCAAGCAAAAACTTTCCTATCAGTTACCCCTATTAACTTCTTGCATGGGAATAATATGTTTGTTATAATTGATAAGCTAATATTAATAAATTATTAACTAAAATCCATAGTTTACATTAAAATTCAGTTTGTACTGTACATTCTATGGGTTTTGACAAATGTGTAATGACACATATCCACCATTACAGTATCATACAGAATAGTTTTACTGCCCTAAAGTCCCGTGTGTTCCACCTATGCATCCCTCTCTCCCTCCCCTGGAGCCTCAGGTAAACACTTATCATCTTACTGTCTCCATAGTTTTGCTTTTTCCAAAATGCCATATAGCTGAAATCATATATGTAGCCTTTTCAGATTGGCTTCTTTCACGTAGCAATATACAATTAAGTTCCCACATATATTTTCTTGGTGTTTTTTTTTTTTTTACCCAAAAAATAAGTTTATTTTCAAAATCAGGAAACAACCAGCAACGAAAAAACAGCGTTAGATGAACATTTCATTACACAGTATTTTATTTGGAAAGATAAAATCTCAACAGATAAAGATTAAATAATGAATAATATATTCTTTTAATTTTTTTTATTTATAATCCAAGTTAGTTAACATATGGTTCCTTCATGTATTTTCATTGGCTTGATAGTTCATTTCTTTTTAGCACTGAATAATATTCCATTGTCTGGATGTACCACAATTTACTTACCCATCATCTACTGAAGGAAATCTTAGTTGCTTCCAAACTTTGGCAATCATGAATAAAGCTGCTATAAACATCTGTGCGTAGGTTTTTGTATGGACATAAGCTTTTACTTCATTTGGAAACAAACAAATGAACAAACATGGAACACAATAGCTGGATCATAGAGTAAGAGTTATGTATATATGTATGTATGCATGTATATTTCTTTGTAGTATACAAATATAGACTAAATTGAGAAAATTAGGTGTGTATAAAAGCTGCTGCAGGTAATATAAAAATATTTCAACTAAAATTTTGGCAACATTCCTAGCAACATGTCAGAGAAATAATTTATATTGAAGGGCCAAGCAAACACTAAAAAAAAAATGATAATAATAATAATAATAATAATAATAATAATAATAATAGAGAGGGGCGCCTGGGTGGCGCAGTCGGTTAAGCGTCCGACTTCAGCCAGGTCACGATCTCGCAGTCCGTGAGTTCGAGCCCCGCGTCAGGCTCTGGGCTGATGGCTCGGAGCCTGGAGCCTGTTTCCGATTCTGTGTCTCCCTCTCTCTCTGCCCCTCCCCCGTTCATGCTCTGTCTCTCTCTGTCCCAAAAATAAAAAAAATAAAAAAATTAAAAAAACGTTGAAAAAAATAATAATAATAGAGGAAGAGTCAAAAGCAGTATGTTAAGATATCATGGTTTTCTTTCTCTAGAGCTCTGTTCACTAATCTATACAAATCAGAGTTTTTTTTGGTATATTTCAATCTGGGGTGGAACTACAAAGAATATCATCTTCCCAAACTCTCCTGGCATGATATAGCCTAAGTTAACTCTAAGTACATTTCTGTCAAGCATTTGGAGAGTTAATCCCAACATACATTGAAGTTTTTGGATGTTCAAAACTGTCTGTGAGACTCTAAAAATAAAAGGAAAAACAAGTCCCAGGGCACCTGGGTGGCTCAGTCAGTTGAGGGTCCGACTCTTGATTTCAGCTCAGGTCATGATCCCAGGGTCATGCGATCAAGCCCTGTACTGGGCTCCATGCTGAGCATGGAGCCTGCTTACGATTCTTTCTCCCTCTACCCACTCCCCACCCACACTTTCTCTGTCTCTCTAAAAAAAGTGAAATAGAAAACAAAACAAACAAAACTTCAGTTCCTACTATATCTTGTACATGGTATAGGTATTTCATCACCTTCCCCAAAATATAAACAACTAAATTCCAGTCAAAACTATGTTCAGAGAAGCAGAAAAAGAGGTGATTACTCATAGAGATGACTACTTATAAGGAGAAACTGAATTTTTCCCATAATGAGTATGTATTATTCAATTACCAAACTGCTCTGAACAAAATAAAAAATGGCTGTGAGATAATTACATACTTGTGGTTTTATAATACAGTTTGAAATGTCCTCTAGATTTTTAAACAATTTTCTCTGCAAAAAGAAATAGACTTATCTAGTGTTCAACTCCAAAGCACTTTTCAAATATTACATGCTGTACCATTTAGAATTTATGTAACATTTAGGGATCTTACTGAGCTGGAAAATAGAGAGATGCTGTTTTTTTTTCCCCCCAATTAGTTCTTCACTCATTTTCCAGTCTAGTAGCAAAATACTGCTTAGAAAGTGAAAGTCGGAAAAAATGCTATAGGCTGTTCATGGTTTCCACTGGGAAGACCAAGTAGAAATACTTGATAAAATTTATATAGGTCTGAGGCAAAGGCATCTTAGTGTCAGAAGTAAAATATTTTTTAAACTGGTTTTGCAAAGTAACTGTAAATATGCTCTCTGAAGATTGAAAATATGTCAGATATGTTGCATAAATTGATTTACAAAGCATAATATTATGCAAATTTTTATAAATTAAGTTCATGGTCTAGTTATCGAAGCACCCCACCAAAAATTAAAAGATGTTCTAAGGAATTCTGAATCTCATTATTTATCAGCAAATAACTGCTGGAAAAGGCTTTACACAAGTAATCTTTCTAGGGCCAACATTTCTTTACACTTCAATTTCTCTTCAAATACAGCAGTGCTCAGATAAGAAAACAGAATTCAGTGAACATCTTAGAGGGCAATCCTAGGGAGTAGAAGTGTGTGAGTCTCAAACAAAGCATACTTTATTTAGATAGAGGTTGACTCTTTGTCCACTTCCCATAATCCCTGTGGTATAGCCATCTACTGCAGAGAACTGGGGAGCTCTCTCTCCAGACCCAGAGCACACTCCACTATGGTATCAGGACAATCAATTCAAAACACACTCTGCACTACATGCTACTTAGATACTATGCCACTGCATAATTTTATTTATCTGAGAGAAATTATTCTATTTTATATGACTGAATTAAATAGCATCTCATAGATTGAAAGAGTTAAAATAGCTAGGAAAATTAGTTAACTTACATTTATGGAGCAACGTGAATTAAATGAAGATCAATTTTTTAAAAGTCATACATTTTAATATAATCTCTAGTCTTTGCATCTTTCTACACAGTTCATACATGGCAGTGTATTTTGTAAATTCAAATAAATTGAAAGGTACTAATTTTTTTGTTTTAATTTAAGAGATGGTGTTTTGTGTTGAGAGAGAGAGCACACACGTACATGCATGGTGGTCGGGGGGGTGGGACAGAAAGAGAGGAAGAGAGGGAATCTTAAGTAGGCTCCACACCCAGCATGGAGCCCAATCCAGGGCTTGATCTCATGACCATGAGACCATGCCTGAGCCGAAATCAAGAGGCTGACACTTAACTAACTGAGCCTCCCAGGCGCCCTTAGAGAAGGTTTTTTGTTTGTTTTTAGGTTTTTGTTTTTGTTTTTTACACATAATTCTTATGACATAAACATAAAGCTTAGTCAAAAACAGTGATTCCAATTTCAAAATCATTTGTTCATCATTCCAGATCTCAAATTCTTATTCCTATATAATAATTCCTGTATAATATCACCACCACCCCCAAAGAAAAACCCAGCAAAATGAAATCTTTTTGCTCTGAAAAACACCTGGAAAACACGAGAATTCACTTCATAATCATCCAGTTTGAATTACTATTTCCGGCTATCTACTATAAGGCTGAGAGATGGCTTACATATTGATCTTGGACGTATGTACAGTTATACTGATAGTGCTTAAATGTCATTCTGTGAATTAGCTAAGACTTATTAACAAGCATGTTTTCTGCCTATATGCAGCAATTATATATGATACTATTAGCAGTATCAATTAAGATAGATAAAGTAATAGCCTAATTGAATGCATGAGGAGTCTAATGGCTTTGCTTTTCCTGATAATGGATTGCACTCTATCCTCATGTACAATAAGGTAGACACAGGATCAATAGAATTTTATGCTTAGAAAAACTACTAGCCCGAAGGACAACAATACCTAATTTAGGACTCATTATACAGGTTTTTATTTTAACCAGTGAAAAATACACATAAAATTAAACAGTCATTTCTAAAAACCAAAGTTCATGTCATTTCAGCCAAAAAAAACAGGACTTTTATTATTTTTTTTTTGTATTTCCATATATGAAGAGTTCATCTTACAGCTCTAATAATTCAGTTCAAACATTTTGTCTTGTTTTGAATTTGCTGTTTGACATTTTTACATTATACAAAATGAAATTTGGCATGGGTGAGACAGTATACCAATATTCCAGTTGCATAACTCAATTACCCATGATAAAATCTGAGGAAAAACATGAAGTTATTGTAACTTGTCTGAGCACTCCCCTGGTAAACTTATTTTGGTAGAGAAACTAATCTTTATTTTTCAGAGCCTTTGAGAATGATAGTGTCTCATATCAATCACTGCCTTGCATTTGACTATAAAACAGCCTTGGGAAAGCTTCAGGCTTCTAGGTATTTTCCAATATTCTTGATAGAAGCAATTCTGGGAAAGCAGGAAGGATGACAAATGTATTCAAGTAGTTTCAGTAGGTAACCTACTCAGATGAAGCTAGGGTATTTTTAAGCAACTACAGAGTGAATGAGCTCTGCCACAGTCTAAGCTTTAACTAAAGCTTTGTAAAATTCTTAAGTCTTACTTCTTGTACTTCCCTCATCATCTAAGTCAATAATGGGAGATACTAACCAGAATGGTAGCTATTTCATAGAAAAGGAAGAGGCTTGTTGTGAGAATGTTACATTGCAGTAGTCACAGTCCACAAGTGTACAGAACAATGACACAGGAGACTTTTAGTCTCCAAACACAGTTCTAGTGCTCTAATTTAGCACACTATAAATTTAAATATTCATATTTGAGTGGAATATGGGTCAATAGGCACAGACACAATTAGTTAGGAGTGAAAACTGGCACAAACTAACTGGAGAATAATTTGTATGTGCATGTAAAATGCAAGTAACTGCTGACTCAGCAATTTAATTGCACTACCTTATGTGAATATACTCATAAAACTTTTCTGAGATGTATTATAATGTAGCTTAGCTTGAAATAGCAAAATTAGGATACATTCAAAATGTGAATAAATATTTGAGTGATTATTAAATAATCTATAGTACATATACATGAGGTATATCTGCATGTATAAATACAGAATATTTGCAAAATATATTATTATAATTAAAGGCTGAAGTACACACAAGATTTAGTGTACAATCTCATTGTGGAAATAAAATTAAGAGTATAAAATAAGAGGGACGCCTGGGTGGCTCAGTCAGTGAACCATTCGACTTCAGCTCAGGGCATGATCTTATGGTTCGTGAGTTCGAGACCTGCATTGGGCTCTGTGCTAAATATATTAATATATACTATACTAAAAAAGTATATAGTTGCATAATTATTCATAAAGTAGTTTATGTTAAAATAAATATTCATTTTACATGACTATACATTTTTTATCTAGTTATTACATTTTTGGTGGCAAAACCATTTTAATTATCTAAGCATCTTTATCAACATAATTCTTTCCTGGGTTAGAGAATTTCAATCCTGAGATATTTGACCATTGTGAGTTTTTGAGAAAAACAGAAAATAAATCAAAAATAGTATTATAACTATTTTGATTATTTTGTTACAGTTTTAATAACATTAATTTATATTAATGTTCATTAATGGCATCTGTTACACTATATCATGTTCATTGAGGTTCTTATGGCACATGAAGCAAGCATAAGAGAAGACTGTTTTCAGTGGACGGCTTCCTAGAATTTCTGAATCAAATCGATCAGGTAGAGTACACTACAGACTGTGTTTCACACAATTAAATCTTCAAGTAGAAGTTAAAAGTCATCTCTACTATCTTAATGTAGAAGACATTGAAATAATGCTTTATAACAATATTTTTCTTATTTTCTTTGCCTTTTTCATCTTTTATCACATTATAATAAATAAAACTATACTTGGCAATGGAGATTTGTCCCATCCTTATATTTCCAAATATAGTAATGTCATTTTCTGGACTAGGATATATATTTGGAAGACTGTATTAACTAAGTTGACGTACTTAATTTAAATTGTCAGATGGACAAGATAAATATAGAAATGTTAATAGCAAATTTAATAGAAATTTAATCTTGACAGAAAAAAAAAGTCTCCTTGTAAGCAAATGTTTTATTGCAGAAGTACCAGTACACAGGATAATACATAGAATGATGATACAGGAGTAATTATGACCCTCAATTATAGCACTTAAGCACACAGCACATAAATAAAAATATTATTTTTACATAAAGAGTTCTTACTGAATGTAGGAAAATTTTTGTATATAGCAAACAAGCAAATAATAAGTGAATGAATAAAAATTACTAACTATCTACAATGCTAAAATATTCATAGGACTTTCAGAAGGTGGAGTAAGACCCTGAAAAAATCCTTTCATGAATAAAAGCTGTGAGAACTATAGCAAAAACTATCAAAATCAACTTTTCAGGACTGAAAATTAAACCAAAGATATACAACAATCTAAGGAGTGTTTACTTAAGAAAAACAGCTAAATTTCAGTAAGAACAGTAACCTCTGTGGCATTTTAACCTTCTCTAATTCTTTCTCTTGCCAGCTCTGTGGTAGGTAGTCTTAAAAACCAAGACCTCCCTATTAGAGTAGCATTGAAATTTAGCTGTCAAGTAGCCTCTGAAAGGTGCAGAACCAGTTTAGAGCTCCACAAAAGTCCCATTCCCAGAGAATGGTCACTATTTTTTTTTTATATTTTTTATTCTAAAAAATCAAAGTTTGATAATACATTTTTGGTGAGGTTTCTTTTTTTTTTTAATATATGAAATTTATTGTCAAATTGGTTTCCATACAACACCCAGTGCTCATCCCAAGAGGTGCCCTCCTCAATACCCATCACCCACCCTCCCCTCCCTCCCATCCCCCATCAACCCTCAGTTTGTTCTCAGTTTTTAACAGAATGGTCACTATTTGATCTGTCTAGCATCTTGCTGAAAAGCTCCATTCTCAGGGCCTGTGTTTATTTGACCTGATTCAGAGCTTACTCTGTGCAAATAGTCTTATTCCAAAAGGATTTGTTTAAAAAAAAATAAGTGACAATTGTTTAACATCACAGCTGTCTGAGACATCATTACCAGCTAGGACTGTCAGGAGGCAGATCAAAAAACTTGAAACAAAAGGAATTAATGTTCACAGGACACTGAAAGGATCAGGCAAACTGGGAATATCTAGAAGGCCACTTGCATACACAGGGTGATGCACTTGCTCAGGAAAGACCAGCAAAGGCCTTAATTTCTTATCTCTGGCCAGCCTTATCTTAAGGCAAGCAGAAAATGAATAAGGCAGAAATGCAAACTGCCTACTAAGAGTGTTGAAGTCATAACATGACATATACAAATAGCTCCTCAGTGAAAGCTGGGAATCTTATTAGTTCAAGGTATTTAAGGAAATCTCTGCCTAATAATTATATGAGCACTAAGCTAATCAGGCAGAGACTTCAGTGGCCACATATGACAAACAATACAGATTTAGAGAATTAGTCCAGAAAAGTCTCTAAATAAACAAACATCAAGAATAGCCATGGCAATCCCTGCGTGAAGTAATGTGAGTGTGTGTGGGGGTATCTGATTTCTAAAATTGCCACTTTGCATTTTTAATACATGTATCTGCTTCAATAATGTATATAGAAAACTTACAAGGCAACAACAACAACAAAACCCAACAACAAAAACCCACACAGTTTAAGAAATAGGCAAAGGATATGAATAGGCATTTCTCAAAACAAGAAGTACAAGTGGCCAATAAACACATGAAAAGAGGCTTAACATTATTAGCCATCAGGGAAATTCAAATTGAAGGCACAAGATACTCTTTGCTTGCCCTGTGATAACTATAATAAAAAAAGACAGATAATAAAATGGGTTGGTGGTGTTGTGGAGAAATCTGAATCTTCATGCATTGTTAATAGGGACATAAAAGGTTGCTTGCTGCCTGTTTGGAAAAGTGTGACAGTTCTTCAAAAAGTTAAATACGGTTATCATATAGTCCAGCTACTCTATTCCTAGAGAATTGAAAGCATATGCCCACACACACACACACACACACACACAAACTTACACACAAATGTTCATAGTAGCATTATTCATAGTAACCAAAAATGGAAACACACATAGGTGCATCAACTGATAAAGAGATAAAGTGTGGCACACCATACAATAAAATGTTATTTTGGACAAAAAAAATAAACAGAATTGTATTACAAATGAAAATCTAGGGATCAGGAGTGTTCAGCACTATTGAGTCATTTCTATTTCCTTATCTTTTCAATGAACAGAGCTCAGAAATATATATAATGTGTGTGCATGTATGTATCTCTGTACATACACATATTTGTTTTTATTTTCTTTATAACTATATTTTCAACTATATACTGAAATCCATAAGTTCAGACCAATATTTTCAATGCCAATCCAACACTAGAGTCCATTCCCATTTATTTTTTTCTCTTGTAACTCTTTATTCCAATAGTGAGAAATATGGCTCCTATTATTGTCATTATTTTTACTTATTCAATCAATAACTAAACCAATGTTCCATAGCTGGCAGCCAACCACTCTCCAACCCCAGCATAAAAGCATTTCTCCTCACTTTGATTCTAACATCCTTTCCTAGACCACTACTATCTCTACCTTCTGTACAAATGACCTCTTCACCCAAATCAGGCTTCAACCCAGCATGCCATGCTAACACCCCTCCCTACTCATAGACAACATTTTTACTCTACACAAACTTCTAATAGACTATTCAGGATGAAACACCCTAGCGGTGCCATCTTCCTCACCTTACTGGTGTTACCTCATCCTGTGTCAGGCCTCCAATGTCACCTTGCCCCCATAATTGCTTTCCTTACCCCACTTTGGCTTCAGTGCTATAGTGTAGAACTCATGCATCCCAAACTCCACACAGATATCATTCTCACACACTTTAACATCTGACACACATAATGGGTCACCCTCCTACTCAAATGTCCTCCTCACATTGTTTTGTCTCTGAAGACTTCCTCCACATCTGTCCCAGCTCCCCACCTCCTGAATGGCTATCCTCCTCACACTGGTCCAGTTAAGACACTCCCAACTGTCACTCAGCTGTCACCACAGCTAAATCTTATGCCTCTCACATGATATCTATCTTCCTGGGGCTCTTCAAAACAGACTGAGGGAAGGAGAGGGAAAAAAAGGAAGGCGGAGAAAACAGAGAAGAGGAAAAGCTCTAATTTCCACCATATACTGAGAACATCTTACAATGTTTATACATATGTGCCATATCTTAGATTTTATAATACTATGGTATATCAAAATATAATGGTTTATTAAATATTTTCCAGTTTAAAGTGTGTGTTTATTTCTAATTATTTTTTACAGTTAGAAACTCAAAGAGATCGGGACTCATTAGGTGGCTCAGTCAGTCAGGCTACCAACTTTGGCTCAGGTCATAATCTTGTTCATGGGTTAGAGCCCTGTGTCAGGCTCTGTGCTGACAGCTCAGAGCCTGGAGCCTGCTTCAGATTCTGTGTCTCCCTCTCTCTCTCTGTCCCTCCCCCACTAGCACTCTCTCTCTCAAAAATAAATAAACATTAAAAAAATTAAAAGAGGGGCGCCTGGGTGGCGCAGTCGGTTAAGCGTCCGACTTCAGCCAGGTCACGATCTCGCGGTCCGTGAGTTCGAGCCCCGCGTCAGGCTCTGGGCTGATGGCTCGGAGCCTGGAGCCTGTTTCCAATTCTGTGTGTCTCCCTCTCTCTCTGCCCCTTCCCCGTTCATGCTCTGTCTCTCTCTGTCCCAAAAATAAATAAAAAAACGTTGAAAAAAAAAAATTTAAAAAAAAATAAAAAAATTAAAAGAAACTCTAAGAGGTCAAATAATTATATTACTTTTAGAACTTTAAATGTACTTTGCAGGGTGCCTGGGTGGCTCAGTCAGTTGAGTGTCTGGCTTTGGGTCAGGTCATGATCTTATGGTTTTTGAGTTCTAGCCCCCCATTGGGCCCTGTGCTGAGAGCTTGTAGCCTGGAGCCTGGTTTGGATTCTTTGTCTCTCCCTCTGTCTCTCTCTCTTTCTCTCTCTCAAAAATATATAAACGTAAAAAAAAAAAATAAATTTACTTGGACAAATTGTTTTCTTGAGCTCTTGTGGTCATTTAAATTGCACTGGCATTTATATTACCATCTCTTGACCTTTGGCTGGGGCTATACGTATACCGTATAATATGAGAGATAAAATGAAGCATATCAATTTATTTGGTCATTGGTTACCAGTAGAATTTGCTTTTGTTTGTATTGTAAAAACACTACATTTTTAGTCTTGTAAATATCTTGTAGTCTTAAACCATTTTTGCTATTTTGTTTTATTCTATTCTGCCATTAATTTGCATGTGTTCCCTAGTTAAGACTGACAGATCGATCGATAGACAGACAATAGAAAGATTATATAGTTACAAATTTAATTAAGAAACCTGCTTAACTTATCCCTACCAATATTAACTTGAATATTCTCCAAATTCATTATTTGCAATTCTTTATCAGGCTTTGGTTATAAAGATAATTTAATTTTAGGTAAACATTTTTAAAGTAATTTATTTTATAATTTTTATATGTGACAATATTTCTAAAGTCCTGTATCATAAGTACCTTTATAGGCAAGACATTCACCTATTATTTCCAATTCCTTAATCACTCTTCTTAAAATATAATTCTCAAATTGATACAATCATTTTGGCAATAAGTACAAGTTAAGAATCTATGTTTATTCATAGCGAAATTATTAAAAAATGAATTACTTGCAACTGCAAGTAATCACTTGGAAACTGCAAAAACAGTGAGACATATTTGTATCTTCTAGATTTTCTCTCATGTTTCTTTAAAAAAAAAGTTTTAATGTTTATTTTTGAGAGAGAGAGAGACAAAGCATAAGCAGGTAAGGGGCAGAGAGAGAGGAAGACAGAATCCAAAGCAGGCTTCAGGCTCTGAGTTATCAGCACACAGCCTTACATGGGGCTCAAATTCACAAACCATGAGACCATGACCTGAGCTGAAGTTGGACACTTATGTCTATTTCTATGCTAGTTTAATAGGTTATCATCATAAAACATACTGATATCTTATTTACAAAAGTCCTCTTCCATGCTTTTTTTTTTTTTTTAATTTCTTGGGGCACCTGGGTGGCTCAGTTGGTTAAGCATCTGCCTTTGGTTCAGGTCATGAACTCACCATTTGTCAGTTCGAGTCCCACGTGGAGCTCTATGCTGACAGCCCAGAACCTGGAGCCTACTTTGGATTCTGCCTCCATCTCTCTTTGTTCCTCCCCCACTCGCACTGTCTCTCTCACAAAAATAAATATTTTAAAAAATAATACACAAATTAAAAAAATAAAATTTCTATGGCATTTCTTTTGCAGATTAATTTTACTATAATTTTTTTCATTAAAATATCACACACATTGATTGGAATTGTGCTAAATATGCACATTAATTTTGGGAACATGTAAAATTATTTTTCTATAGGACATTTAGTCAGAACTTTTATTTGTGGCCTTAGATTTTCTCATCCTTTAAGTTTATAAATCCTGCAGATTTCCTGTTAAATTTATCCGTTGTTTTATATTTTTGTTTTCTTTGATAGAATGTTCATTATCCCTTTTGATCCTCATTTCCATAGCATATCAGAAAAACATTGATTTTTGTGTATTCATCTGTTGCAAGCCATCGCCAAAAATTCTAACAATTTTCATATTTTTTTAGCCAAAATTTCTGTTTACCTTAAAGTGAAAATATAAGTGTGGAATATGTTATTTTTCTTTTGCTTGATTACCTATATTTAAAAAATTGTTGTGTTGATTTAATAATGAATATATAATTAAACTGTAGTTTATAGTAAAATTAAACCAAATCATACATATGCTATAGAATTGTAATCTCTATTTACTAAGGTCTCCTGGCTCAACTACCATTCCTATGGAGAAACCAAATTACTGGAAAACTATTTCCAATAAGTGTAAATACTTAACTAAGGAGACTTAAATTTTAGAACCCTCTCCAAAGCCATGAGTATTAACTTGCAGGAGAACATCATATCAATAGCTAACCAGTTTTTGTTTATATTAAGTACTTAGGAAAATTTGAGATAGGCTAAGATACACTCTCAAACTCACAAATATTTTGAATGTTTACATTAAATATGTGTTGATCCAAACATACAATAATCACCTCAACCTAACTATAAGGCCAATGAACACATCTAGGTAAAGTACAAACTGCAGAGTTGTTAAATTCTAAACAGATAATATAACATAAATTTACATGTAAAAACACTCGAGTTTTGGATAATTATATTGTCTCCAATTGGTCTATTTTCAATTCCTGATCAGACAACATTTTAGCAATTCATAAAATAGTAAACCTGGAAAAGCTACTCAACATTTCAGGGATCCCAATTTTTTCATCATTTTACAGGGAACATTAGATAAAACTGTTAGAAGGCCTTTTTCTATATTTATCCTCATAATTCAAATCCTTAAAGCTAAATACATAAAGTTCATTATTGGCCAACTTTTCTCTTAGGATTACTCATGTATTTTATTGAAACTATTTCACCCACTTGGAATGCAAGAATGCTTGTATTTTGTGAAGATTTTTGAACCTATGTTCATCAGAGATATTGGCCTGTGGTTCTAGGTTTTGTGGTGTCTTTATCTGGTTGTATCAGGGGTAATGCTGGCCTCACAGAATAAATTTGGAAGTTTTCCTTCCTCTTCTATTTTTTGGAACAGTTTCAGAAGAATAGGTATTAACTCTTCTTTAAATGATAAAATTGCCTGTGAATATATCTGGACATGGACTTCCATTTGTTGAGGTTTTTTTTATTATTATTATTACTGATTCAATCTCCTTGCTGTTAATAAATCTGTTCAAATTTTCTACTTCTTCCTCACTTTTGGTAGGTAATATGTTTCTAGGAATCTATTCATTTTTTCTAGGTTGTCCAATTTGTTGGCATACAGCTTTTCATAATTTTCTCTTATAATTGTTTGTATTTCTGTGGTGTTGGCTGTTATTTATCCTCTCTCATTTGTGATTTTATTTATTTGGGTCCTTTCTCTTTTCTTTTTGATAAGTCTGGCTAGAAGTTTATCAATTTTATTAATATTTTCAAGAACCAGCTCCTGGTTTCATTGAACTACTCTACTGTTTTACTTTGCTTTCATTTCTGTATCATTTATTTCTGCTCTAATCTTTATTATTCCCTTCCTTTTGCTGGCTTTGGTCTCCATTTGTTGTTCTTTTTCTAGCTTCTTTAGGCATAAGGTTAGGTTGTTTATTTTTCTCTTGCTTTTTGAGGTAGACCTGTATGGCTATAATCTTCCCTCTTAGAATTACTTTTACTGCACCCCTAAAATTTTGAACCCTTCTGTTTTCATTTTCATTTGTTTCCATGTAATTTTTTATTTCTTTGATTTCTTGGTTAACCCATTCATTGTTTAATAGAATGTTATTTAGCCTCCATGTACTTGTGGCCTTTCCAGATTTTTTTCTTGTGGTTGACTTCTAGTTTCATAGTGTTGTAGTCAGAAAAGATGCATGGTATGACTTCGATCTTTTTTTAATTTTTGGAGACTTGCTTTATGACCTAATAGGTAATCTATTTTAAAGAATGTTCCATTTGCTCTTGAAAAGAATGTGCATTCTGCTGTTTTAGGATGGAATATTTTCAATATATATGTGAAATCCATCTGGTCTAGCACGTCATTCAAAGCCACTGTTTCCTTGTTGATTTTCTGTTTGTATGATGTGTCCATCAATGCAAATGGAGAGTTAAAGTCCCCTACTATTATGTATTATTGTCAATAAGTTTCTTACTTATGTTTGTTACTAACTCTTATGTATTTAGGTGCTTCACTTTGGGTGCATAAATATTTACAATTTTATATCTTCTTTTTGGATTGTTCCCTTTATTATTGCATAGCATTCTTCTTTGTCTCATTAAAGTCTTTGTTCTCTTTATCCTCTGGATATCTATTACTGGTTCTTGATTTGTGGTTACTGTTAGGTTTTTATATAACATCTTCCCATCTTCGGCATATAGCAGGGCTTGGAGGGCTGGTTTAGTGGTCAAGAACACTTTTAGTTTTGTCTGAAAAATTCCCTCTCCTTCTATTCTGAATGATAACCTTGCTGAATACAGTATGTTGGCTGCAGATTTTTCCCATTCAGCACTTTGAATATATCATGCCATTCTCTTCTAAACTGCAAAATTTCTGCTGAAAAATTTGCTGAGAGCTACACAGGGCTTCTCCTTGTATGTAACTGTCTTTTCTCTTTCTGCTTTTAAAATGTTTTCTTTATCATTACTTTTTACCATTTTAATGACTATTTGTCTTGGTATGGCCCTCCTTCGGCTGATTCTTTGGGGGGATTTCTGTGCTTCCTGGATCTAGCTGTTTCCTTCCCTAGATTATAGAAGTTTTCAGCTATTATTTCTTCAAATAATTTCCTGCCCCCTTTTCTCTCTTCTCTTCTCTGATTCCTTTGATGCCAATGTTACTACACTTGATGGAGTTACTGAGTTTCTCTAAAACTATTCTGAATTTGCATATGTTTTCCCTTTCATTTGCTCAGCTTGGTTACTTTCCATTACTCTATGTTCCAGGTCATTAATTTGTTTCTCTGCTTCCTCTAGCCGGCTATTTATTCCATGAAGTGTAATTTTAATTTCATTTATTGTGTTCTTCATCTCTGATCAGTTAGTTTTTTACCTCTTTGTGAAAGATCTCACTGATGCCCTCTATTCTTTTCTCCAGTACAGTGTCATTATGATCATTAAATTCTCTATCAGGAATATTAATTTTATCTGTTTTGCTTATGTCTCTTGCTGTGGTTTGGTCCTGTTCTTTCATTTGGAACATATTTCTCTGTCTCCTCATTTTGTCTAACTCTATGTCTGTTTCTCTGAGCTACAGAAGTCAGCTACATCTCCTGCTCTTGAAGGTAGTAGAACTATGAAGAAGAGGTCCTATAATGCCCTGAAGTGCAGGATCCCCTGTACCCCAGGACCTGGAGCTTCAGGTAGTCACTCCTGTGTGTGTTTTGTGTGCTCTCCTGTGTTTTGGCCACTTTTCCCTTCAGGCCAGTTGTCTATAGGGGTTTTTTTTGCCTCTTGTGTGCAGTGTTTGGTCCCTAGCAGGTGTGGGACATGTTTTAACAAGGTATATGCTAGCTAAATGAGACCTTGAGATGAGCTGCTGGGACCTGGCCAACCGAAATGGATCTGCAATGTGTGTATATAGGTGGAGCACGCATTTTTACAAGGTGCACCTCAGGCTTCTACAGCTCCTGACACAGCTGCCAGGACCAAGGCCAGCACAAGGTATAGGTAGGGAGATGCAGTGATGCCGAGTTTTAGAGCAGTCTTTTGGGGAAGGGGCCCCACAGCTCTAGCACTAAGGCTGGGGACAGTAGATCTGCCACAGTACTGGGGTGGTGCTTGGTACAATCAAGTTAAAAGATTAGGCAGGAGAGTGCTGGCACTGTGCTGGTTCCTGTAGGTGGCTATGTGTTTATGCTGGTGGGATGGAAATGGTGCCTGCCAGTTTCTTTCTTCTTGGAAGGGTCTCTCTGAGATCCCTATGTCTCTGTGACATGCTCTGTTATGAGGAAATCATTCTTCCTCCTGTGTACCCCAGCTGTTTTTCAAACTGCTAGTGCTATCTCCTCAGGCAGTATATCTCCTCAGGCAGTTGTGCTGTCTTTTTAAGGGCAGGGACTCAGGTTTCTAACACCCTCAGGGCTCTCCCAGTGCCCTGATAATGATTTCAGGCCAGGTGGTTGTAAGAAATCATGAAATTAGCCCCTTACCATTTTCAAAGTCAAATGTTATGGGGATTTGTCTCCTCTGTGTGGGGTCCCCGATGTGGTCATCTGTTCCTTGCTCTTCACTGCTCTCTTGGCTTCTTCCTGTCCACTGAAGGCCAGAGTCTGTTTAGGTCTCAAATCATGTCTCCACCTTTCCCCCTTCTTCAATGTGGCTTCTTCTCTACATTTGTGGAGTTTATTCTGCCAGTCTTTAGGTCATTTTCTGAGTCATTTATGCTAATATGGGTATTATCTAGTTGTATCCCTGAGATGAGGTGAGATTACGGTCCTCCTACCCCCCTATCTTTCCCTTTGTACATTCAACAGTTTTAATACAACTTCCTTGGTATGATATTATTTTTTATCTTGTTCCACCCAAGACTGAATTCTTATTCTTATTACAGTCCTTACTCTATAAAATTCTTAGCCAGGTTTTTGTTTTGTTTTGTTGTATTATTTCTATTCCATCTATGACAGTTTATTCTTCTGGAATTCTCAGTTAAAGAACATAGAGTTAACCAATCTCATGCCACTAAAGTGTATGTCCACATTTGTCACATATGTCCATCTGTACTATCTTCTAGATTCACTATTTTTCTTAATGTTCTATAATTTCTTAAATTATAGAATTCATACTATCTATGGAGTTTTAATTTTTTGATTATACTTTCAGTTTTCAAAATCACTTTTTTTTCCATATATGCCTGAAATAGTTTTTCTCCCTGTTTTGACTTTATAACCTTTTGAAAATGTGTATCTCTTCACTTCTAATCCTGGAACATCTCTCATATACTTATTATAAAATCTTTGAAAGAATGTTTTGTTTTTTAAAGTTAAGCTGGCTTACAAAAATTATCTCTCTCTCTCTCTCTCTCACTTTAATTTGTTGACTACTAACTTTTTCATTATTTTTAATATTTCAAAATGCAAGCCTTTTTGTAGGGTTTTGTGGGGTTTTTTTTAAACTCTTAATTTTTGCCATCATCATCCTTTTTCTAACTTTTATAGGTGTAAATATGATAAATTCTGTCTCAGAGACCAGTGTGACCAGTCCCTAGAAACCAGCTTGTTTCCCTCTCCATGACTTCTCTAGACTTCCTTGAGCAGCTCAACAACCATTAAGGATCCATTTAATGAGGAGCACCTGGGTGGTTCAGTTGGTTAAGCTTCTGACTTCCGCTCAGGTCATGATCGCGCAGTTGAGTTCAAACCCTGCATCAGGCTCTGTGCTGACAGCTCAGAGCCTGGACCTGCTTTGGATTCTGTCTGTCTGTCTCTCTCTCTGCCCCTCCCCCATTCATACTCTGTCTTCTCTCTCTCTCAAAAATAAAAAATAAACAAAAAGAATCCATTTAATGAGTGCAGAAAACCTTTGGCTTTAACTCACACTATTTCTCTAGTTCTGTGCTAGGAGTTTTGTCTTCTTTTCTCCAGATGTTTAAAAATGTCTTTCACAACTACCACCTATTTTTTGATCTAAATCAAGCATGCCCACAGCTTCAGGCTTTGTTCACTCTTCATCATTTCTGGCTTGTGCCTATTCCACTGAGATATTGTTTTCTGGGTTTTTTTAAAGCTATTTTTATTTTTTTTTTATTTTATCTTATTTTATTTTATTGTAGAGAGAGAGTGTGAGTGAGTAGGGGAGGGGCAGAGAGAGAAGGAGAGAGAGAATCCCAAGCAGACTCTATGCTCAGTGTGGAGTCTGGTGAGGAGCTCGATCCCACAAACCTGGGATCATGACCTGAGCCAAAATCAAGAGTTAGATACTCAACAGACTGAGCCACCCATGTGCCCCAAAACTAGTTGTTGTTGTTGTTGTTGTTTTTAATTTTTTAAGTTGATTTATTTTTGACAGAGACAGAGTGCAAGCATGAGCTGGGGAGGGGCAGAGAGAGAGGGAGACACAGAATCCGAACGAAGCAGGCTCCAGACTCCAGGCTGTCAGTACAGAGCCCGATGCAGGTCTTGAACTCACAGACCGTGAGATCATGACCTGAGCTGAAGTCAGATGCTTAACTGACTGAGCCACCCAGGTGCCCCAAAACTAGTTGGTATCCCCCTCTGTTTCATGTTCTTGTTTTGAAGTATGAACTTACGTACCCCTTAGTCTAGAAAAGGTAATTTTATTGCTGGAATTAATAACCTACAAATAATTGCTTCTCCTCCAACTCTGGTTTCCAGTACGTAACACTCATTTGATGCTCTAGCACATAATAAGTATTTTCTTTCACCACACTAGTTAATCCTTCACATTCCTTTTCACTTGTTTTCCTTTATCTTTCACACTCATTAATGTTACACTGTCCTATCTCAGACCCTGGACCTATTATCTTTCCTTCTCCACACACTTCTTTGTGATTTCATCTAGTCACATGGTTATATAAATGCCACTCATATTTATCTACAGCCCAAAACTCTAAACTTGAATTTCCTCTAAACTGTAGACTTAAACACCGTATGCCTATTCAACATCTCCCCTGGAATATCTAAAAGGTATCCCAAACTTAACATGTACAAAAATAAGCTCCTGAACATCTGAAACCACCTTCATAAAGCTTAAAAAAGTTATTTCTCCTGAGCCTTGTCTCAAGATATCCATGTAGTCTTCTTCTATAAAAAGTAAGCAAACACAAGGAAGATAAGGAACTCAAAACAAGTAGAATACCACACATGAAAATGTAAAAAGAGGATCCTCTGAAATCTCTGGATGATGGTTAAGGGAAACTGAGGGTATTAATTATGTAGCATACTCCAAGAACAACTGTTAAGATTAAAAAAGTAAGTCTAAAATTCAACATGCCCCACCAGAAAAGAAGCAAAAAATGACTGATATGATGGCATATGTTGACAGATTTATTCTTATGTTAGAGAATATGTAGAGGAATTAGCATGAAACAAAGTCAATTATTAATATTAGACAAAAGCAGTTGCATGGAAAACGAAATGTAATAATACTCGCCTTAAAAATAAACATATTTTCACAGACTGAAATTAATAAAAACCAGGAATATCAATTTAACCAAAATTGAATAAAATTTTATTTGAAAGATAGACCAAGAGGCCTGTAAGTGTTTAGGGTGGGCAGAGGAGGAATAGGAAGAGTGTTAAATCATTATCTACCAAAATAGAATGGCAACAGAAAATGCCTGGCATAAATTAAGAGATAAATATCATTAGAAATATGTACTTAAATAGCTAATAGCTAAAGATTACCAGGTCAAGTAAAGGAATTAGGTGAGTTCTTTTTTAAATTATGAATCTTTTAATATGATTTGACTTGTGAACCCATGTACAAGTATTATTTTGATATAAACAAAACACTTTTAAAAAGAATAACTAGGAATAAATGTACATATTTCAAATTAAGAAACTAAATGAAAAATATTAAACCTCATCACTTAGAATAAAGAAATATGCAAGTGCTGTTTCATTAAAAAGATACACAAAATTGACATACCATTAGCTAGATTCACCAGGAAAAAAATGACTCAAACAATGAAATCAGAAATGAAATGAAAGAGATGTTGCAACTGATACCACAGAAATACAAAAAATCTGGGGCGCTTGGGTGGCGCAGTCGGTTAAGCGTCCGACTTCAGCCAGGTCACGATCTCGCGGTCCGTGAGTTCGAGCCCCGCGTCAGGCTCTGGGCTGATGGCTCGGAGCCTGGAGCCTGTTTCCGATTCTGTGTCTCCCTCTCTCTCTGCCCCTCCCCCGTTCATGCTCTGTCTCTCTCTGTCCCAAAAATAAATAAAAAGCGTTGAAAAAAAAAAATTTTAAAAAAAGAAATACAAAAAATCATCTGAAACTATTAGGAACAATTATACACACACACAAAAAAATCGGACAACTTAGAAGAAATAAATTCCTAAAAAAACATAAAAACTACCAAGACTGAATCATGAATATAAAATCTGAATAGATTGATTACTATTAAGGAGATTGAATTGGTAATCAAAAATCTCTCAGAAAAAAAACACAAAAGTCCAGAAACAAATGGCTTCACTTGTGAATTCTACCATTCAAAGAATAATTAATAATAATTATTAATAATAACTAATCCTTCCCAGACTCTTCCAAAAAAACTGGAAAAAGAGAGAACATTTACAAACTCATTTTACAGGGCCAGCATTACTATGATATAAAAACCAGACAAGGATACCACAAAAGATTAAAATAAAAATTACAGTTTGATATCCCTGATGAAAATAGATGCAAAATCCTCAACAAAATATCAGCAAACTGAATTCAATAATACATTGAGAGGATCATGCACCATGATCAAATGGGACTTATTCCAGGGATGCAAGGTTGGTTCAACATCTGCAAACCAATCACTGTGATACACCACATTAACAAAATGAGGGATAAAAATTATCTCATTAGATGAAGAACAAGCATTTGACAAAATTCAGCATTCATTTATAATAAAATTCTAAACAAAGAGGGTATAGAGGGTACATAACTCAATACGATAAAGGCCATATATGACAATCCCACAGCTAACATCATGCTCAAAACTGAAAAGCTGAAAGCCTTCCTCTAACATCAGGAACAAGACAAGGAGACACTTTTATTCAACACAGAACTGGAAGCCTTAGCCAGAGGAATTAGGAAGAAAAAGAAAAAGAGGCTTCCAAATGAAAAGGAAGTAAGGCTGCCACTATTTGCAGATGGCATTATGTTAGATACAGAAAACCCTAGTGACTCTACAATAAAACTACTAGAACTAATAAATGAAATTAGCAAAGTTGCAGGATACAAAATCAATATACAAATCTATTACATTTCTAAAGCATTAGTAATAAACTATCAGAGAAATTCAGAAAATTATTCCATTTACAACTGCTCCAAAACAGTAAAATACTTAGAAATAAAATTAATCAAAGAGGTGAAAGACCTATACATTGAGAATTCTAATATATTAATGAAATAAACTGAAGCACAAATAAATGAAAAGATTTCCCATGCACACAGGATTGGAAGGATCAATATTGTTAAATTGTCCATGCTGCCCAAAGAAATGTATAGACTCAATGTGATCCCTATCAAAGTTCCAATTGTCTTTTGGAACTAGAATAACTAGAACAAAAGAACAATAATAATAGAATAATAATAAAGTTTATATGGATCCATAAAAGACTGAACAGCCAGAGCAATCTTGAGAAAGAAAAACAAAGCTCAGGGCATAATGCTCCCTAATTATGAACTGTATTACAAAGCCACAGTAATCAAAACAGTATGGTATTAGGATAAAAACACTTGCATAGACCAACGGAAAAGAATAGAGAGCCCAGAAATAAACCCATATATACATACTCAATTAATTTATGACAAAGCAGCCAAGAATATACAATGGCTATTATTGTGAAAATATAAGAAATAACAAACGTTGGCAAGGGTGTGGAGAAAAGGAAACTCTATTGCACTGTCAGTGGAAATGTAAATTAGTCTGCTAATATGGAAAACATTATGGATGTTCCTCAAAAAATTAAAAATAGAACTGTCATATGATCCAGCAGTTCTATTTTTTGGTACTTACCAGAGGAAACTAAAACACTAAGTTAAAAAAAGATATATGCATCCCCATGTTCACTGCAGCATTATTTACAATAGTCAAGACATGGAAACAATGTAAGTGTCCATCCAAGGATGAATGAATAAATAAAATGTGGTGTGTATGTATGTGTATGTAATGTGTATGTGCATGGAATACAATTTAGTTATAAAAATAATAAAACCTTGCCACTTGGTCAAGGACATGGATGATCCTTGAGGACATTTCTCTAGGTGAAATACATCAGACACAGAAAGACAAATACCATATGATCTCATTTATAGGTGGAATCTAAAAACAAAAACAAAAATCAACCAACCAACTAACCAACCTACCCACTGACAAAAGAACAAAAAAGAGTTCATAGATTTTGGTGATCGCCAGAGGGAGGGGCTGGGGGAGTGAGTAAAATGGGTGAAGGGGGTTAAAAGACAGAAAATCCCAGTCATAACATAAGTCACCAGAGATAAAATGTACACCATGAAGGCTACAGTTGATAAAACTGATTCATGTATTTGAATGTTGCTAAGAAAGCAGAACTTAAAAATCCTCATCATAAAAAAGAAACTTGTAAGTATGGTTGTGAAAGATGTTAACTAGATTTAATGTGGTGATCATTTTGTAGCATATACAAATATCACATTATTATGTTGTACACCTGAAACTATAATGTTATATGTCAGTTTAAATAGTGAACATGGGGCCCCTGGGTGGCTCAATTGGTTAAGAGTCCAACTGAGGCCATGATCTCATGGTTGGTGTGATCGGGCCCCATGTCAGGCTCTGCACTGGCAGTGTGGAGCCTGCTTGGGAGTCTCTATCTCTCTCTCTTTCTACTCCTCCCCCACTTGCGCTGTCTCTGCCTCTCTCAAAATAATTAATAAACTTAAAAAAGTAATGAACGTAAGTAGAAATTAATTCAACCATAAATAAATGTATTAGAGTTGATCAATAAATAAAGGTCTGGAATTTTGCAAAATTAGAACTTTTCATAAAGATCTAATTTTACTCCCTCCTCAATCCCCAGTAAGACTATAGCATTAAATTGCCTTAAAAATGCATAAATGTAAAAAGGGAAAATAGGAGAATAAGGAAAATAAATCTTGGAGGCTGGTAAACAGATGGATAGGCAGAACCAATAAATCTAAATCCTAAGATAGAAAACTGAAAACCACCCTGATTTGTACATCTGAGAATTCAGAGCTATAGGGTGTGATGGGGAATGAAGATGGGAGACAGATCTAAAATAAAGAATTATATATACATATAAAAAAACTATTTTAAGAAGCAATTAGAATTCTCAGTCTTATCCCACGCTATATAGATGGACAACTACCACTGCAGTCTTCAACAGAAAACTGGAAGTTCATTATTTCAGGCAAAAAGATCCAGCAAATACCCTCAGTTCACTACATTCACTTGCATAGAAAGAAAGATGCAGGCTGAGGGCAGCAAACACTGGCAACTGCTAGGTGTTCACATTTACCATAAACTCTGAGCCTCTGCCACCGCACAGTGGCACAACCCTTTCCTGGGACAAGCTGGCTCTGGCCACATCACTGTGAGCTCCTTCCCCCAGAAGATAAATGTGGGTCCAAACCACAGGGGTCTCTGAAGTATGAGGTTTCAAAACACAGCCATGACTGGGATAAAACTCTGGAAGGAGGCAAGGTGGACAGCTCGGATATAGACAGAGGGATGGCAGGAAGCTGACAGAAGCGGCACAGGTAGGGTGATAAATGTGCATCTGTGAGGGCACGAACTTCCCGCTCTGCTCTAGAGACTGGAGAGCAGGGTGAAGCCATTTTCACCATTAGGTAAGCAAGACTGTTGGACCCCAGTGAACTAAACAGCGCCCCCAAGTGGAGAACAGAGCTGTTATACCAAGCCAGGCTCTCCTGTGTCCTCCAGGCACATCTCCACTAGGGCAAGTTGGCCTGATACCAGAGCAGTAGGCTCCTCCCCCCAGAAGAAAAGTACAAATCCTTTCTATCCACTTAGTCTACTGACTTTATACTGATGCAAAGTTTCAGTTCTAGGGCAAACTGGAACTAGTCTCATGTGGGTGTTTTTGTTTGTTCCTTTGTTAGTTTTTCTTGTTATTGTTGCTTCTGCTTTTGTATTTGTTGTTGTTTTACTTTTCTTTCTTCATTACAGAATGAGAAAAACAAATTTTTCTCTCCTCTTTTCTCTTTTTTCTATCAAGCATTTCTTAACTAGTTAGCTAGCATCAAGCTTTTCATAACTTAGCTAGCTAGGATCTAGCATCCTTTATTTGATTTGTTTTTAATTTTTTAATTTTTATTTCATTCCATTATTATTACTGTTGTTGTTGCTTACTCCAAAATGACAAAACAGAGGAATTCTCCTCAAAAGAAAGAACAGGAAGAAAAGATGGTCAGAGATTTAACAAATGCAGATATAAGATGTCTGAACTAGAATTTAAAACAATGATTATAAGGTTACTACCTGGGCTTCAAAAAAAAAGCAGAGAAGACACCAGAGAATCCCTTTCTGCAGAAATAAAAGAACTAAAATTTAATCAGGCTGAATTTAAAAATGATATAGCTGAGATGCAAACCCAAATGGAGGCCATAAAAAATGAGGATGGATGAAGCAGAGAAGTGAATTAACAATATAGAAGATAAAATTATAGAAAATAATGAAGCTGAAAAGAAGAGGAAACAAAGGTGAGGGATCACAAAGACAGACATAGGGAACTCAGCAACCTATTAACATGTAATAATATCATAGGAGTCCCCGAAGATGAAGAGAGAGGAAAAAAAGGGAAGACTTTTGTGTGAACAAATTATAGCTAAAAACTTCCCTAATCTGCGCAAGGACACAGACATCAAAATCCAAGAAGCATGGAGAACTCCTATTAAATTCAACAAAAGCTGACCTTTGCCACATGTCATAGTCAAATTCACAAAATACATAGACAAGGAAAGAATCTTGAAAGCAGCACGGGAAAAGAAAGTACTTAACCTATGAGGAAAGACAGATCTGTTTAGCAGCAGACATGTCTACAGAAACTTGGCAGGCCAAAAATGAGTGGCAAGATATATTCAACATGCGAAATCAGAAAAATATGCAGCCAAGAGTACTCTACCCAGCAAGGCTGTCATTCAAAATAGGAGAGATAAGGAGTTTCCCAGACAAACAAAAACTAAAGGAGTTTGTGACCACTAAACCAGCCCTACAAGAAAACTTAAGGCAGACGCTGAGTGGAAGAAAAAGAAAAAAAATAAAAGACCAAAAGCAACAAAAACTAGAAAGTACCAGAATGAATCAACAGAAACACAAACTCTACAGGTAACACAATGGCACTAAATTCAATCTTTCAATAATCACTCTGAATTTAAATGGAATAAATACCCAATCAAAAGACATAGGGTATTAGAATGGATAAAAACAAAACAAAACAAACAAAAAAGAAAAACAAAACCAAGATCCATCATATGCTGCCTACAAGAGACTCATTTTTAGGCCCAAAGTCACCTGCAGATTGAAAGTGAAGGGATGCAGAACTGTCTTTCATACTAATGAATGTCAAAAGAATACCAGAGTAGCTATACTTATATAAGATAAACTAGATTTTAAACCAAAGACTGTAACAAGAGATGAAGAAGGGCATTGTATCATAATTAAGGGGGTCTATCCATCAAGGTGATCTAACAATTGTAAATATTTATGCCAACTCAGAAACACCAAAATATGTAATTCAGTTAATTACAAATATAAAGAAACTCAATGATAATAACACAATAATAATAGGGGACTTTAACACCCTACCTACAACAATGGACAGTTCATTTAAGCAGAAACTCAACAAGGAAATAATGGCTTTTGAATGACACATTGGCCTGGATGGATTTACAGATATATTCAGAACATTTCATCCTAAAGCAACAGAATACACATTCTTGTCCAGTGCACATGGAACATCCTCCAGAAGAGATCACATACTGGATCAAATCAGCCCTCAACAAATACAGAAAAATTGAGATCATACCATGCTAATTTTCAGATCACAACACTATGACACTTGAAGTCAACCACAAGAAAAAAAATTGGAAAGCCCTCCGATACATGGAGGTTAAAGAACATCCTACTAAAAAATGAATGAGTTAACCAGAAAATTAAAGAAGAAATTTAAAAAAATACATGGAAGCAAAATGAAAATAAAAATAAAAATAAGACAGTCAAAAACTTTGGAATGTAGCAAAGGCAGTCCTAAAAGGGGCATAAATTGCAATTCAGGCCTATCTCAAGAAGCAAGAAATGTCTCAAATATACAACCTAACTTTTCACCTAAAGGAGCTACAAAAGCAATAGCTAGTAAAACCTAAAGCCAGCAGAAGGGAAATAATAAGATTAGAGCAGAAATAAACAATATAGAAACAAACAAACCAGTAGAACAGATGAATGAAAACTAACAGCTGGTTCACTGAAGAAATTAACAAAATGAGAACCCCCTAGCCAAACTTAACAAAGAGAGAGAGAGAGAGAGAGAGAGAGAACCCAAATAGATAAAATTACAAACGAAAGAAGAGATATCACAATCAACACCACAGAAATACAAACAATTATAAGAGAATACTATGAAAAATTGTATGCCAAAAAGCAGGGCAATCTGGAACAAAGGACAAATTCCTAGGAACAAAAGACAAATTTCTAGAAACCCACAAACTACCAAAACTGAAACAGGAAGAAACAGAAAATTTGAACAGTCCCATAACCAATTTCTTCAACCAAGAAATTGAATCAGTACTCAAAAAATCTCCCAACAAACAAGAGTCCTGGGCAAGATGGCTTCCCAGAAGAATTCTACCAGACATTTAAAGAAGAGTTAATACCTATTCTTCTCAACTGTCCCAAAAAAAAAAAAACAGAAATAGAAGGAAAACTTCCAAACTAATTGTACAAAGCCAGTATCATCTTTATTCCAAAACCAGACAAAGAGCTAACTAAAAAGAATTACAGGTCAATATCCCTGATGAACATGGATGCAAAAATTCTCAACAAGATACGAGTAGAATTCAAGAGTACATTAAAAGAATTATTCACCATAATCAAGTGGGATTTATTCCTGGGTTTCGGGGGTGGTTCAATATTTGCAAATCAATTAATGTGATACACCACATTAATAAGAGAAAGAACCATATAATCCTGTCAATATATGCAGAAAAAACATTTCACAAAATACAGCATTCTGTTTTGATAAAAAAAAAAAAAAAAACCTTCAACAAAGTAGGGATAGATGGAACATACCTCAACATCATAAAGGCCATATACAAAAGACCCACAGGTGATAATATCGTCAATAAGGAAAAACTGACAGCTTTTCCTCTACAGTCAGGAACAACACAAGGAAGTCCACTCTCACCAGTGTTATTTAACACCGTACTAGAATTCCTACCCTCAGCAATCAGAGCACAAAAAATAAAAGGCATCCAAATCGCCAAGGAAGAATTCAAACTTTCACTATTCACAGACAACATAATACTCTATGTAAAACACCCAAAATACTCCATCAAAAAATTGCTAGACCTAATACATAAATTTAACAAAGTCACAGGATATAAAATCAAAATGCAGTAGTCTTTTGCATTTCTATATATATTTATACCAATAATGAAGCAGCAGAAAAAGAAATCAAGGAATTGACCCCATTTGCAATAGCACCAAAAACAATAAGATATCTAGGAATAGACCTAACTAAAGAGGTAAACAATCTATACAATGAAAACTACAGAACACTTCAGAAAGAAATTGAAGAGGACACAAAGAAATGGAAAAGCAAGCATTCCATGCTCATAGATTAGAAGAGCATTGTTAAAATGACTATACTACCCCAAACAATCTAAGCATTTAATGCAATCCCTATCAAAATACCACCAACATATTTCACATAGAATACACAATCCTGAAATTTCTATGGAACCAGAAAAGACCCTAAACAGCCAAAGCAATCCTGCAAAGAAAAACAAAACTGGAGGCATCCTGATCCTGGATTTCAAGCTACATTACAAAGCTGTAATCATCGAGACAGTATGATATTGGCACAAAAACAGACACATAGATCAATGGGACAGAATAGAAAACCCAGAAATAGACCCACAATTAAATGGTCAACTTATCTCCAACAAAGCAGGAAAGAATATCCAATGGAAAACGGTCTCTTCAACAAATTGTGTTGAGAAAACCAAAGAAGAAGGAAAAACTGCAGAAGAAGGAAACTGGACCACTTTCTTCAACTCTACACAAAATAAATTCAAATGGATGGAAGACCTAAATGTGAGACAAGAAACCATCAAAATCCTAAAGGATTACAAAGGCAGCAACCTCTTTGACTCATTCACAGAAACTTCTTATTAGACACATCGCTAAAAGCAAGGGAAACAAAACCAATATGAAACCTTTTATGTTTTTTAAAGATAAAAAGCTTCTTCACAGCGAAGGAAATAATCAACAAAACTAAAAGGCAACCCACAGAATGTCAGAATATATGTAGAAATGACAGATCTGATAAAGGATTAGTATCCAAAATCTATAAAAAAAAAAAAAAAAACAACTTATCAAACTCAACACCCAAAAAACAAATAAACCGGTTAAGAAATGGGCAGGAGACATGAATAGACACTTACCCAAAGAAGACATCCTGATAGCTAACAGATTCATGAAAAAATGCTCAACATCACTCATCACCAGCAAAATACAAATCAAAACCACAATGGGATACCACCTCACACCTCACACTTGTCACACCTTAACAATGAAAGAAACAACAGGTGTTGGCGAGGATGTGGAGAAAGAGGAACCCTGTGGCACTGCTGGTGGGAATGCTAACTAGTTCAGCCACTCTGGAGAACAGTATGGAGATTCCTTAAGAAACTAAAACTAGAACTCTCCAATGATCCAGCAATTACACTCTTAAGTATTTACCCAAAGGATACAAAAATACAGATTCTAAAGGGTACATGCACCCCAATGTTTATAGCAGCATTATCAAAAATAGCCAAACTATGCACAGAGCCCAAATGTCCATCCACTGATGAATGGATAAATGAGATGTGGTCTATATATACAATGGAATATTACTCAGCCATCAAAAAAATGAGATCTTACTATTTGCCATGATGTGGATGAAGCTAGAATGGACCATGCTAAGCAAAGTAAGTTAATCAGAAAAAGGCAAATAACATATGATTTCATTCATATGTGGAATTAAAGAAACAAAACAGATGAACATATATCAAACAGGAAGAAGAGAAGAGAGGGAATAAACCACAAGTGATTCTTAATGATAGAAAATAAAGTATGGGTGGATGGAGAGAGTTGGGCAGGAGATGGCCTAGATGGGTGATGGGTAATAAGGAGGGCACTTGTGATGAGCACTGGGTGTTGTAAGTGAGGAATCACTGAATTCTACTCTGGAAACCAATATTGCATGGTATGCTAACTGAAATTTAAATAAAATATAATTTTAAAAAATCATTAACTTAATTATAAATACCCTTTTTCCAAACAGGGTCACATTTACAGTTTCCAGGACATGGACATATCTTTTTAGGGGATGCCAGTTTATCTTCCACACACTGCATTTTTGCATTCTCAGGTTTGTAGTATGGATTTCAAAGTATTTCCTCAAATTTAACATGAAGTGGTTTTCTCCAAGCCTTGCTATAATTTCACAATTACTTATCACTCTGCAGAAACTCTTTGCTGATTAAATCATCTAGAGCACATTCTGCCTTTCCATCTTGACAAAATTGGCTTATTTCTAAATTTATTTTATTAAAGTAATACTACTACTTCTAGTAATAATTATCAGTATTATTAGTAGTATCACTGTCCACAAAAATGTATGCTTCTAGATTTGAACCATGTCTGTTTAGTTTACTGCTATATCCACTGTCATCAGCATAGGGCTTGACAAAAAATAAATTCTGAATGAGCCAATCAATAAATGAACATCAATAATTTGAATATCATCTTAAATCTCAATTCTGTCTTTTATAATACATACAGGTTTTAATCTCTGTGGTTTTTTCATCTCTTTATCATTTTCTAAAGCATATTAAGAATTACTCTAATTTGTTCTCTAATTTTAATATGTATGATCTTGATTCCTAATTTAAGTTTTTCCGAAGGATTTCAAAATTTTTATTGTATTTTTAGGTTTCTTGCAATATGTCATGGTCCTCGTGTTTCCAAGTTTTCATTTTTTTTTCTGTTTCTCATCAAGCTATCTTTTCTACTCTCTTACTGAATATCGTATCTTACATCTCTTAACTCAGAGAGTCCATATTTTCTTGCAATTCATTAAGAACATCGAGAAGATTTTTTTTAATCGCCTTTATTTATTGCGGCAATATTCTGAAGTTCATGCTTTTCCTCCATTTCTGCACTGTCATGTTATGTTACAAGGTTTAGATTTTTTTCAGAGGCCCCAGAAGACCTATGTTTTCAATACAAATTAGGCCTTCATTACATTCATGCTGAATAAGTTAATATTTTTTGGTTTCCTTACATGAGAAAAAAGCTATATTAAGTTTGCTCATTACATAGTAAGTAGATTTGCCTTGTTTACTTTGTACTGGTCACTTGACCAATAGGCAAGAGGATGTTCTCACATTCAGTTTTCTGCTTGGAGATTACATCAAGTAGAAAGGGGATATCACTTTCTATCATGCCCAGAATTATGGTTTTTATATGAAACTAGATGTTTTAACTTGTATTTAGGACTCAAATGGTCATAGAATATTTAAAGAGTTTTCATCCTGGTCAAGAGGAAATGTTTTCCTGCTGAATACACTGTAAATAGAGACTGGGAAACACAAATAAAAATGATTATGATTACATCCAATAGGTTCCAATTTTTCAAAGTAGTGGTTAGACACATAAACCAAGGTAATTTTAGCATATCAAATGTCTTAATAGAGCTGAAGTCATTGATCATGTAAGTTTTCTTATTTTTTAAATACAAAGCACTTAGCCATCTGAAATGGATTGATGGAAATAAACGCTACATCCCAGATCAACTAAGCAATAGATCTTATTTCCAGTTCTAAAGTACCGGCTAGTGTAATAGTCCCATTGATTTCTGTTTGTTGTGCCTGCAAAATGCAATATGTAGCAGCATGCTTTCTCATTATGGAGAATATAAGCTTTTGCATTTGTTTCTAAGTGATTGAAACTCTATGATTTAGTCATAAAAATATAGTCTTGATTTCTAGATACCAAAACAAAAAATGAAAAACAAAACTGAAGCAACTTAGTTAAGATTAAACAAAAGTAATTTTGAAAACTAAAAATAGAGTCTTCTTAAGTATTACACAAAATAATCCTGGAATATAGGGGCACCTTCCTGGTTCAGTTGGTTAAGCATCCAACTTCAGCTCAGGTCATGATTGCACGGTTGGTGGGTTCGAGCCCCACATCAGGCTCTGTGCTGACAGCTTAGAGGCTGGAGCCTGCTTCAGCTTCTGTGTCTCCCTCACTCTCTGCCCCTCCCCTTCTTGTGCTCTGTCTCTCAAAAATAATAAATAAAAAACATTAAAAATTTCTAAAAATAATACTAGAGTGTAAATGTCCCTTTGATTATATCTTATGATTTCTAACTGTTCAAAAAGTGTTTACAAACATAAACTAAGGGGGTTTCAGCATATTCAAATATGTCAGTAGAGTTTGAATCTATGTGTTTCTTTTTTATTGTCTTTCCAGCCTTTTTTACTAAAATGCTTTTACTCAGGGTAGATGGTAAGCTTAATTAAAAACCCTAAACAAGATGTATGGATAAATGGCCAACTCATTTTTTTTAAAGATAAAAGGTACTGAAAAATAAACAGGCATCACCAAAGCTGAATAATTATTTTCCTAAAACAATAGCTGTGATTATTGTTTTACTCTAGTTCATAAAATTTTCTTTGATTCCAGGCTCATTAGACATGGCTCAAAAAAAAAAAAAAAAGTTCCCAACTCAAATATGTATTGCCCTTAACGACTAGTTTGTTGGAATAATAAGCAAATCACTACTTAGCTTCCAGGAAAAAAAAAAAAAACTATTAAAATATATGTATAGAGAGATAAACTATAAAGATAATCAGTTAAATAATTCAGTATCCTAAATTTAAAGAACAATTAATAAAATTGCCATGATATAGAAGTGGTTTCTCTGTAAGCAAGTAGTCATAATAATGACTAGGTAAATGTAAGTCCTTTGTGGTGTTATTTACCTGTATATAATTAACATTTACTCTTACAAGTCAAGCATTTCTGAAGATTTAAATTTTTTAGTAAAAATGAACGCATGAAATGTTTCAGTTGAACACATATACTCAAAGAGACAATATGAAAAAAGTACTACTTTTTCTTTTTAAAAAGAAAGAATGTGTTATTTCTTGATAGTATAATATATAACCATTTTAAATAATTTGAACACTATAGAAATGAAATTAATAAAAGTATTCATAAATCCCAGAATTCAGATTTTGTTGTTGCATATTGATGTCCAATGCTCTAGCAACATTGTTGAAAAGGCTATCCTTCCTCCACTGAATTGCTATTACACATTTGTCAAAAACCATTTGGAGGTTTTTCTCTTCATTGGACCCCTCTGGCAGTACCCTGGCAGGGTAATCAGAGCACAACCTGCTCTTCCAGACAGATCGCTCTGTTCCACCAGGCCGGAGATGGAATATCATCTCCCTCCTCTGGCCATGGACACCATCATGGAGTGAAATTGGGAGTACTTCCTGCTTCTGTTAGGTAGGGGATGTACAGCTCCCTGAGGAATTATGTATGAGAGGTAGTTTTAATTGGTATTAGGTTGGAAAAGGAGGAAGTATTAGTAAAAAGTTTTTGTTGTTAGGCTATCCTTTTTTAGTTCTTTGATTAAGAACAGGCTTTTCTTGAAGCCTTTTTTTGGTCTGTGTCCTGTTGGCAATTCCTGATTTCTGCAGCATTCTGTCCACCATATACAGGAGCCAATAAAGAATCCCAAGGAATTTATCACCATTATCTGTCATCCTCCTTATTCTATGTGGATAATTTTCTCTTTTTTTCCCCTTGCAATATATTTTTTCTAGGTTCTCTTCATTATAAATTATTCTTTATTGTTTCAACATAATCTGTTGTTTATTCTTTATTCCTTGTCTTGTTTAATACAGGTCATATCATTAGTCCTACTTGGGAACATGTTTACACACACACACACACACACACACACACACACACACACACACAGATTTTTTTCTTGATCATTAAAAGTATGCTTTTCCCTGGGCACAACCCACCAGGTCGGGGGTCCTGGCCCTGTACTCACAAAAGATATGGGGAGGGAAGCCTCTGAGTCAGTTTTGCTCCTGGCCTGAGGTCCCCACTCTCTCACAGGCTGCGAGAAAGGCCCTGCTCCTTAGTTTCAGTACCATGGGATTCCCCTCACCTTGGTGCCCAGGCCAGGGGAGTGAGGGAAGGGCTGGGGCCCTTCACCTCAGAGCTTATCCTGGTGGCCTATGACCATCAATAAATATTGTCTTTGTGAAGATACCCTAAAAAATAATAATAAATAAATAAAAAAACAAGTGTGCTTTCTTTTTAATCTTCAATGTAATATTTCCTTTCAAATGTCAGAATTATTTATAAACCCCATTTTTGGTATTTTTCTAAATAACTATAAGTTTACTGTTTGTCATCAGGCATGGTGCACAGCTTGGTCTTATCCATTGCTTGGTTTTATATACTACACCAGGATCCACTCACTCCTCTGTTCTTAGATTGTTTTCTCTATCAGAATTATTAAGGTAGTTCACTCAAATAAAAGGGTTTTCACTAGCTCTGTTTTGTTTTTTTTTTAACTTTAAGTAGAAGAATGTACCTTCCAGAATATCTGAACAAAATCTGAGTTTTTCCTTTACAAAAATGAGGGAAATTGAAAAAGACCCTTTCTTAATTAGGGCTCTTCCTGACCTTACCCATACCAACAATACCTATGCCCTTGGATAACACTGCCCTAGATATAAAGTCCTAATGTTATTTCTCTTCAACTGTAACCTGGTGATAGCCTTAGAATTAGAATGCCTGGATGCATGATAAAAAAAAAAATATGGATGGCATTTGACACAGGAAATAAAAGAGAGGTGAGAAAAAAGCTTAAGAAAAGATACCAATATGATTACTGAAAGAAGACTCAGAGTAACAACTGAATCACGTTTTTAACTTTTTCCTCAAAATTCTTGTTTTAAGGGAAGGGTAAAAAAAGTAGATAAGACCAAAATCTTATTGTTTCTACTTCCACTATAATAATGGTGACTTCAAATCAAGAACTATAAATATATTTCCAAATAAGCTTAATAATTAAAATCCTTCATCACTTCAACCAGTAAAGGTTTATTATGTAATCTTACTATTTTTCCATGGTAACATTGTTTACAGTTTTGTTGTGCTCAAGGACACTGTGATGAGTATTATTAAATCAGGAGCTAGCATTCTGGTGCTATGTTAATTCAGAATTTAATGCACATCTCAAAAGAAATATAAGAGACATATCAGGCTCTTTCATAAAAATACATTAAACAAATTCAGATGCATGACTAAGTTATTCCTTTCAAATACAAATAGGAGCCAGATTTTACTTCTCTCCAGAAAGTCCCATTTTATATAGTAGCCCATTATTTTAGATATGTTTATTGTTCTAGAAAAATGTCATTATTGTAGTGGAGTCAGTCAGATAAGCGGAAATTAATTTAAAACCTATGATGTAATGAAGAAATCATATTAATACAGAAAAACTTTTAGGAGCCAAAGAGAAATGGAACTTTGGACTTTGTACTGCATGGTATCAAAATTTGGCAATAATTTAGCAAATAACAGCAAATTGAGTTTTATCTATTAACATAAGCATGTAAGAAAAGATGCAGGGTATGAATAAATGCTGAATAACAGAGAGGAGGAGTCTGACATGAAACAAAAACTAAGAACAAAAGTTTGTATGGATCCCAATATATATTCAGCACTACAGCCTAAAAAACTGGGTTCTTAAAAGTTGCCATTTGAGAGCAGCAAGTAAATACTATCATTATTACTTTGTACTAATGAAAACATGTAAAGTGTTTGGAGCAGACTGAGTCTTGGTACAAATGATCGCCAAAGAACTTTATACTTTATATCCTAGTATAAGAATAAAACACAAATAGTACATTTTATTTTTACATGATTACCCAGTCTTGGTATTTTAATTTTATTCATGGAATCAAGCATACATAAGCAGCAGACTTCATATATTCTAATAACTTCACTGAATTCCTTTTTAGACTGTCTTTTTGATGAAAAATCTGGAAATATATTTATAATGCATGCATTTTGGAAAAATATTTGATATGGTATTGATATGTCTGTAGGCAGCATGACACTTCCCGGTGAACTACTGACAACTGGAGAGCATCATTAACCCAGTCTGCATTCAGCTGTTTCAAATGGCATAAATTCTCCACAAAACAGCATAGATAACATTTATCAATTTCTACCAGATGTGAATTATAGATTTTGTTTAAGAATGTGTTAGGCATACAAACTAAAAGAAAAAAAATCAGCTGACAGTTTAAAACTACGTATTTTAAATAGCCTCTAAAAATACTTGTTAAGCATTCCAACTTAGTAATTAATTCCAATTACTGAATTAATTTAGTATGTCAAAGATAACAATATTGAAGGATAGCTTTTATGGTATCTTTTTTTATGATAGGTAAAATCTTAATAAGTCTAATTTTATATTCTATAGTTAGGTCAATCTGCACTTTTTTTGTTGTCTGGCTAAATTATTATAGGAGAATATTGTGTTAATCAATTTTCTGCACTTTTCTCACTAAACCTGTGCCATTATAAAAGAGATTACTTGTTTTCACCAAACTCCTTTCTCCACAAAAGCTAAAAAACAAACAAAAAAAACCAAACAAGAAACAAACAAACAAACAAAAAAACCCAAAACAAACAAAACAAACCTGCAGCTACTGGACATACCACTGCTTAGCTAACCTATCAATTTTCAACTCTAGCCTTTGTAGTTAGACATGGTGAACAGATTTTTGCTAACAATGTAAACAAAGTGATATCTGCCACTTCCACATCTTCATGTTGTAAAGAGTACGTCAATCTCACACTTGCTTTCACCTCCTTGCCAGTAGAACTCAGACATGGCAGTGACCCAACTTCAACCACCCAAATAACAACAGTGCCCTAGTATAAGGTTTGGTAAACTGCAGCCTGTAGGCCAAGTTTCTCCCTCTGCCTATTCCTTTAAAAATGTTATTGGAACAGAGCTATGCCCAATCAGGACACAGTTCACGGCTACTTTTCCACCACTAGAGCTGAGCTGAATAGTTACACCAGATACCATATACCTTGTAAAGCCTAAAATGTCTATATTTTGTGCCTTTACAGAAAAAGTAGCAGACCCTTGCCCTAGAGAATAGAAAAACAACAGTATGAAAGCAGCCTTGATCCCTGGTTGAGCACAGGGATGGAGAACTGCACCACTGCCTTATACAGCTCCTTCCAGGAGTATTATAGGAGAAATTTATTTTTTTAAGCCACTATGTTATTGGGTTTCCTGTTTTCCTACACTAAGCCACTCCAGGAAGGATATGAACATCGTAAGGAAATAATGTGATAGAAGTCACCAAAATATAAGCCTAAATACTAATCAACCGTGTTCTAACTCTACAACCTGACTCTACTTCTTTCTGGGGAATTTTTCTTTTTCAGAATAAACATCATATAAACAAACATACTATTTTACAAGTTAGAATGAAGTACATTGATGGATTTTAAAATGGACCTCCTTGAATTTGTAATTCATATGCAAGTAACATAGCTACCTAGTGTCATGAGTTTTAGGTGCTCATGACTCAAATATACAGACTATATGCAATAATAAAACTGTTTCAAAAGTCTATTTACATGCTCGTCATGTTTGCTGCTTATTTGTGAACAATACAATCTCTCATTAAACTAGGTAAAAATAATTTAGTAGTATATTAATTTAGAAAATTCACTGAATTTCTAGAAGGGAGAAACAGGCTTAGAAAGTTAGCAGGAGGAAAAAAAGCTGATCAGCCAGAGCTATGACTAATTATCACTCACTAAACTTTTCTAGTGAAGATACCAGGTGCCAACCTTCAACACCAGATGGCATACCTTGCACCACGGACACTGTTTGAAATGGACACCAAATGCTATTGGCAATCATGCTATTGTTTCCCATGCAAACTGCATGTTGCTGCTTCCATTAATGGCAACATTTAGACACAAATTGCATTTTTCATGGTTCCTGCTTCTTTGCATCACTAAATCTTGCGAACAAATCATAGGTAAGTGATTTTTGTGTAATCTAGTTAAGAAAAACAACTACGGAAGTAAATATCTAGTCATTTTTTGGTTTCCTATAGAGTCAAGTTCTCCTTTGAATATATAGAGATTCCCCAAATAAAGTGAGTCATATGTTAGGAAAACAAAAGGGAAAAAAAAAAGCCCTAGTTATCCAAAATTTGGCTTCACAATGTCAATATAAACCTTTCTTCTTATTGTTTCATTCCCCCCAGTGATAGTCCCACTAACATAATTCAATTAATCCTCAAGCGATACACAGTGCACCTCAAGACTAATTAATTCCATATTCATTTCCAAGCCCAGTGTATCTCTGGGTGATGCTTATTCTTTATTTCCCTCCACTCAAACATGAAGCAAAAATTAATTCTCCACATAAATAGATACAACATACATTATATCTAAGATATATATATATGTGTGTGTGTAATACATATATGTATCCATCTACATATGTCAACAGATGTATATGTAATACAACAGGAAAGAGATGCTGGTATAGGACATGGAGCACAGTACTCACTTCACTTTTCTGTTACTGGGACATGGTATTTATGATTTCTCTCTTATGGATTACTTTTTATTTATCTTCAGCTATCTCTTTAATGAAATGAATTTTTTTTAGCCTGAGACATCTAAAACTTTGTGCCATGGGCCCTAAGCTATGGCTACCCTGCACATAAGGTTATACTGGTGGTCTCAAACTATACAGACAGTGCACAAATGGCCCTATGCATATAATTAGGATTTCTTTAACCTTATACCAGTGTGTTTGTTAATGAAAGAAAAACTCTAGATTCCCATTCCCTACTCCTTCCTTTCTTCTTTTTACAGCAGTAGTCTTCACTTGTCCTCCAGCAAACACTACTACTTCCTGTTGTAGTAACCGTATAATAATAGCAGATTATTGGGGCGCCTGGGTGGCTCAGTTAATTAAGCAGCCGACTTCAGCTCAGGTCATGATCTCACAGTTTGTGAGTTTGAGACTTGCATCGGACTCTGTGCTGACAGCTCAGAGCCTGAAGCCTGCTTTCAATTCCGTGTCTCCCTCTCTCTGTTCCTCCCCCACTTGCGTTCTCTCTCTCTCTCTCTCTCTCAAAAATAAATATTAAAAAAATAATAGCAGATTATTAGTATTATATATATTATATAATAATCAAATAATCTATACTATTTTGGCATCTTGGAGAGCACGATATGTATATTTTGGCACTGAGAAAAACCATCTCATAGATCACTAATCTGAGCATATTTTGAATTATGCTTAGTATTGGCATCCCTTATTAAGCCTTTGGGGTAATAGGTAACATACAGAAACACGAACAAATCTCTTTAACATTTTTTTTCATTTGCTCTGAAATAAGATCCTGAATATGAAACAGTATGGGGGGGCTACCATGGTATATTAAAGGCATTCAATGCAACCACAGATGCCTTCAATGCTTCTGCAGGGGGGAAAAAAAAAGGCAGGCATGGACATGGAAAGCAAAAGAAAATTCAGAATAAGTGCATATTTTCCTGAGGAACATCACTGCCCACTTTGTTACAGAAAAGTTTCCAGTATAATTAACTGCTTTAAAAACAGGCTGGTCACATGGTGTAAAGTGCCAAATTGGGCTCACAGCTATTTCTATTGGAGGAAACTCAGTTGATTCTCAGTTGATTCTGAGAGGAACTTCATGAGAAGAGGAACATGTTTTTGAGGTTCTGTAATAACTGCCATCCTGCCATTAAATTCATACATGCATGAGTTCTGCTCAGAGTCCTTTCCTGATTGTTCTATCTAAAACACCACCTGTCACCATTTGATCTCCATCACCTTACCTTGCTAGCACACATAGCACTATCTGACATAATATTATATATTTATGTTCTTTATTTCATTCACTAAATTATACGTCAAGGATTTTGTTTGATTTATTTCTATATCTTAGCACCTAAAATAGTTCCTGCACATTAAAACTCCCAAAACTTAATATTGGCCAATTGAGTGAATATACTCATTGAACAAACATTTAATAAGATGTGAAAGAGGGTTGAATTAATAGTCTATCAATTTGGGTGATTTCTAAGAATCTTTTCAGAAATCAGGTACTTTAATGATAATTCATAACCCACCTATATTTTTGTGCTATAGACTTTTTTTTTTCCACAGTCATCTTAGCAGCACTGAGTCAAGGGCTGCATTATTTATTTATTTACTTATTTGCTTTCAAGTTTTTGTTTAAATTCCAGTTAGACAACATATATGGTAAACTTGGTTTCAGGTGTAAAATGTAGTAATTCATCACTTACACATCACTGGGTGTGTAACACCCAGTGCTCATCACAAAATGTGCCCTCCTTAATACCCAACACCTATTTAGCTCCTGATTTGCTTCCCTGTTTTCCCCTTCCCCTATGTTCATCTTTCTGTTTCTCAGATTCTGCATATGAGTGAAATCATATGGTATTTGTCTTTCTCTGTCTTACTTCTCTTAGCATAATATACTAGTTCCATACATGTCGTTGCAAATGGCAAGAATTCATTCTTTGATGGCTGAGTAATATTCCATTGTGTGTAATATTCCATATAATCTACATGCATACACACCACATCTTCTTTATCCATTCATCACTCGATGGATATTTGAGCTCTTTCCATAGTTGGCTATTGTTGATAGTGCTGCTACAAACATCCAGATGCATGTATCCCTTTGAATCAGTATTTTTATATCCCTTGGGTAAATACCTAGTAGTGAAACTGCTGGGCCACAGGATAGTTCTATTTTTAACTTTTTTGAGGAACCTCTATATTATTTTCCAGAGTGATATAGAGTGGCTCAGTTGGTTGCGTGTCCAACTTTGGCTCAGGTCATGATCTTGAAGCTTGTGGGTTCAAGCTCTGCGTCAGGCTCTATGCTGACAACTTCAGATTCTCCATCATCTCCCTCTGCCTCTCCCCCACTCACACTCGCTATCTCTCCCAAAACTAAATGAACATACATACATACATACATACATACATACATAAATCAAAATAAAATAAAATGCATTTCCCAGTCTTGACACCAGTTGTTAACTGTTGCTTTTTCAAAGCCCATAATCCTCTAGCAAAAGAAGAAACACTGACAGCTTAAAAGCAAATGTAGACACATTTCTTAATGCTGTTCTTCCAGGCAAAGGGAAAGTAAAAGTCCCTGACGTTCTGTCTAGTGGAAAGATTCCCTGTCCTAATTGTCTTCCTGGACCTTTTTCAGAAGATTTCAACATACTGGAAAGCAGCATCTGTGGGTACAATAGGAATCAATGCTCTAACGTTCTTTTTTTTTTTTTTTTTTAATTTTTTTTTTTTCAACTTTTTTTAATTTATTTATTTTTGGGACAGAGAGACAGAGCATGAACAGGGGAGGGGCAGAGAGAGAGAGAGACACAGAATCGGAAACAGGCTCCAGGCTCCGAGCCATCAGCCCAGAGCCTGACGCGGGGCTCGAACTCACGGACCGCGAGATCGTGACCTGGCTGAAGTCGGACGCTTAACCGACTGCGCCACCCAGGCGCCCCAACGTTCTTTTAATAGTTGATTTTATAATATTATTTTTTTCAAATCTATGATAGCTCTTGGTCTTTCCTGTAGAGAAAATATATGGAATAATTCTACCAAAAAAATGTCTTTTCCAACTATACTAATTTAGGAACTTTGGAAAAAAGCCTGATATTATTATAGGATCTTATTAGGATTACTTTGAACCAGACTTGTATCAAAACTCCTTTTAGTAACTGTTCTACATAAACATTCACAATGATGAGAAAAGTGTCCTTCTGGATCTGCAGGAATTAGTATTAGTCTCCCATAATTATGCATTCATCTGGATAATTTGGTTTCCTTATTGCACTCTTGTAACTATTCTTAGAAGCCTGGTAAGGCTATAAGGAACATTCACAACATACTGTAACAATGTTAATGCAGTATCCTTCCCCAGTTGTACTAAGATTATTCTTTTTTTTTTTTTTTTTTTTTTAATTAAAGGTTTCATCGGTATGTTTACTGGCTCAGGTTTGGTTTTGACTGATTACCATGTAAGACCAATTGACTGTATGGTAACCATGTCCTCCTTGCTCCTGTTTCTTATTCATTCATTCATTCATTCATTCATTCATTTATTTCAATACGGCATTGTTTTAAATCAACAGTACTGGTTCCAGAAGTAGAATTCAGTGGTTCATTGCTTTTGTTTCCCTTTGTTCTCTTCCCCACCCTTCCCTTACATTCATCTCTTTTATTTCTTAAATTCCATATATGAGTGAAATCATATATTTGTCTTTCTCTTATTGACTTATTTCTCTTAGCGTAATACATTCTAGCTCCATCCACGTCATCGCAAATGGTAAGATTTCATTTTTTGATGGCTGAGTAATATTCCATTTATATATATACCACTTCTTCTTTATCTATTCATCAGTAGGATGGACATTTGGGCTCTATCCATACTTTGGCTATTGTTGATAGGGCTGCTATAATCGTTGGGGTGCATGTGCCCCTTTGAATCTGTATTATTGTATCCTTTGGGTAAATACATAGTGGTGCTATTATTGGATCATAGGGTAGTTCTATTTTTAGTTTTTTGAGGAATCTCCATACTATACTCTAGAGTGGTTGCACAAATTTGCATTCTCACCAGGAGTGGAAGAGGTTTCCCCTTTCTCCACATCCTCTCCAAAACCTGTTGTTTCTGGCTATTTATTCTTAAGTGTCCATTTTGGCCTCTATCTCCTTAGGATTCCAGGAGCCAATTTTATGTGACACATATATTAAAAATACCTCTAGACTACAGGAAAAATCCATGAAAAAAACTTTTCAAATAATCTGGAGATCCTTTTAATTGTATTAATAAAGTTTTAAATAGACTTCAGTTTCACAGCAAATTTGAGTGGAAAATACATAGGGTTCCTGTGTATCCCCTACCCCCACACACATAAAACCTTTCCTATAACTGACATCTGGAATCACGGTGGTGCATTTGTTGCAACTAATGAACTTACATTGACACATTATATATAACCCCAATTCCATAGTTTACATTAGGGTTCACTTTTGGTATAGTACATTCTATGAGATTTGACAAATATATAATGACACGTATCCACAAGTGAGCATCTTACAGGAGTTTCACTGCAATAAAAATCTACTTTACTCTGTCTATTCATCCTCCCCTCTACCCAACCATTGACTTCCACTGATTTTTTGCCATCTCCAAAATGTCGTATCATTGGAATCAGGATATATCCTTTTAGTATTGGCTTCTTTCACTTAGTAATATGCATTTAAATTTCCTAGATGTCTTTTCATGCCTTGATAGCTCATTTCTTTTTATCACTGAATAATATTCCACTATCTGGATATACCACAGTTTATTCATTTATCTACTGAAGTACATCTTGGTTGCTTCTACATTTTGGCAATTATGAATAAAGCTGATCTAAACAGTCATGTGTTGACATTTTTCCAATTCCTTTAGGTAAATATCAAGAAGTATGATTGCTGGATTATTCAGGGTATGAATAGTTTTATAAAAAAACAAAAAAAACAAAAAAACTGCCAACCTATCTTCCAAAGAGGCTGCACCTTTTTGCATTCCCATCAGCAATGTGTGTGTAATACATATATGTATCCATCTATAATATATACGTTAACACAGCTATATGTATATAATACAATAGGGAAAAGATGCTGGTATAGGACATAGAGCACAGTTTTCACTTCACTTCTCTGTTACTGGGGCATAGTGTTTATGATTTCTCTCTTATGTATTATTTTTTATTTATTTTCAACTATCTCTTTAGTGAAATGACTTTTTTTTAGACTGAGACGCATAAAACTTTCTGCCATGGGCTCTAAGCTATGGTTCCTCCACATCCACATCCTCTGCAGAATCTGGTATTGTCAGTGCTTTGGATTTTGGCCATTCTAATAGGTGCATAGTGGTGTCTCATTGCTATTTCATTTGCAATGACCTAATAACATCGTATATGAAAAGATGTTGAGCATCTTTTCATATACCTGTCATCTGTATATATTCTTTGGTGATATGACTGTTCAGGTCCTGTGATGAATTTTAATTGGGTGACTGGGTTCCTTTTCTTACTATTAAGTTTTAAGAATTTTTTAGATAATAGCTCTCTGGATAATATTTCTTTGTCAAATATGTGTTTTGCAAATATTTTCTCCTAGTACATGGCTTATCTTCTTATGCTCTTGACTGTGTCTTTTGCAGAGAAGAAATTTTTGAAACTTAAAGAAGACCAGATTAAAGATTTAAAAATTATTTCATGGATAGTGCTTCTGGTACTGTATCTAAAAAGTCATTAACATATCCAAGATCATGTAGGTTTTCTGTTATCCTCTAGGAGGTTTATAGTTTTACATTTTACATTTAGATCTATGATTGATTTTCAGGTAAGTTTTGTGAAGGGTATAAGATTTGTGTATAGAGTCTTTTTTGTTTGTTTGTTTTGTTTTTTAGTATGTGGCTGTCCAGGTATTCCAGTATCGTTATGTAGAAGCAGTGATCTCTGCTCCATTGTACTTCCTTTGCTACTTTGTCAACAAATCAATAGACTACATTTATGTGAGTATATGTGAGTATATTACTGTGCTCTCTATTCTTTCCATTAAATTGTTTATTATTTCACAGATATGACACTGTCTTGATTACTACAGCTTTATAGTGAATCTTGAAATTATGTAATTTCAGTGTCCTGAATTTGTTATTTTCTTTCAATATTGTGTTGGCTATTCTGGGTCTTTTGCCTCACTATATACCTTTAGAATTGGTTTGTCAATGTCAAAAAAACTTGCTGGGATTTTGATTGTGATTCATTGGATCTGTAGATCAAGTTGGGAAGAACTTATACCTTGAGAGTCTTCCTATCCAAAAATCACGGAATATCTCTACATTTATTTAGTTATTTGATTTTGTTCATCAGAGTTTTGAAGTTTCCTCATACAGAGCTTTTACACTGCTAAATTTATACCTAAGTATTTTGAGGGCAGTGCTAATGTAAATGGTATTGTGTTTTTAATTTCGGATTCCACTTGCTCACTGTTGGTATATAGGGAAGAGACTTTTGTGTATTAACCTTGTATTCTGTAACATTACTATATTGCTTTTGAGTTCCAGGAGTTCTTTTGTTGATTCTTTTGGAATTTCTACATATAGGATCCTATCATCTATAGATAAACATGTTTATATTTCTTCATTCACAATGTATTTATCTTTTATCCTTTTCTTATTATACCCAATTATCTAAGACTTCCAGTATGATATTGAAAAGGAGTGGTGAGGAAGAACATCCTTACATTGTTACTGATCATAGCATTGAAGTTTCTAGTTTCTGCCCCATTAAGTATGATGTTAGCTATGGTTTTAATTTAGCTAGTCTTAACCAAATTGTGGAAGTTCCCTACTATTCTTGGTTTACTGAGAGTTTTTATCATGAATAGGTGGGTGTAAAATTTTGTCACATACTTTCTCTGCAACTATTGATATGATCATGTGATTTTTCTTCTTTAGTCTATTGATGTCATGAATTACTTTGATTTCGAAGTGTTAAACTGTTGCATACCTACAATAAATCCCATTTGGTTGTGGTGTATAATTTTCTTGGTACTTTTTTTGAATTTGATTTGCTAACATTTGTTGAGGATGAAAGACAATGGTTTATAGTCTACTGTCCTTTCAATGTCTGTTTTTTTGTTAGGGTAATGCTAGCATCATAGAATGAGTTAGGAAGTATTCCCTCTGCTTCTATCGTCTATCTTCCGTAAGAGATTGTAAAAAATTGGTATGATCTTTCAAGCCCAACCCTAGCCTATTATAAAGACTTTATCTGGAAAATCTCACTGGGGAAAACTGTCCTCCCCACACAAGACTTTGCGCACAAGTGCACTACAGTCTCTGAAAGCAGTTGTAATCAAGGACCCAGGAGCTGACAGCCCATGATCCTACACAGAACTGCACTGTGAACCCAGGTGCCTCCATTTGGAGACCTCCTTGTGTGTGTGTGTGTGTGTGTGTGTGTATGTGTGTGTGTTGGGGGTTGGGGGGGAGACAGTCCTGAGCCAAGGCCTTTCCCAGTGCCTCTACCAAGATCTTATGTGGAGTAAAAAGGTATAGGCTTTGAAAACATATTCTTTTCTCTGAGTCAGTACTTTTTCACTCCAAGCCCTGCTCTCCCTCTTCCCAGGTCTATAAAGACCATGAACCTTTCATTTGGGACTCCCTCAGCAGTGAAAGAACCCTCATGTCTAGGCTGATCCACCTGACTCTCACCTGATGCTGTTAGGTGGGGGAGAATAGAGCCAGTGTATTTTCCTGTTCGGTCTCTTGCTTATACTGTTGCAGTAAGTGATTAAAGACTGGATTAAAGTAAGTGATTACCTTCATTTTGGCTTGTTTTAATTGGCCACCTAGACACCTGGCAGCCCAGCTCTTTCCAACTTAGCTTGGTAATTCTCTAAGGAAAATACAATCAACAAATGCCAATCCTGTGGTGACAAAAACTTTAAAGTGGTTATTATTATCAAGTAACTTGAGATAAATGTACATATTGAAATGAATGGAAATATAGGCGTTCTCAGCAGAGGAACAGAAACTATAAAAGAGCAAAAAATATTCAAAATAATAAATTTGTTAGATAAGCTTAATAGCCTACCCAAAGAGGGAAGCAATAGTGAGTTTGAATATAGAGAAATATAAATTATCCAATCTTAGTAACAGAGAGAAGAAAAATTGGAAAGATAAAATAGAAGAAAAACAGAGCATCAGACAAGACTGCAGGACAGTATCAAAAGGTACAATAATTGCATCATAGGAGTCCTAGCTAGAGAGCAGAAAACTGGTTCAGAATAATATTTGAAGAAATAGTGGCTCAAAACTTTGCAAATTTAGAGAAAAAAGTATGTATTCAATAAGTTCAGAAAATCCCAAACAAAATACACTCATCCAGATACATCATTATAAGATGGCTGAAAATCAAGGATAAAAGAAAAAAAAGATGAAAGCAGACAGAAAAAAAATGGTATAGTATATATAGGTGAGCAACTATTAGAATGACTGCAGTTTCCTGTGAGAAACTATGAAATGTAGCAATATTTTTAAAAACAAACAAACAAACAAAAGCAAACAAAAAGAAGCAAAAGTAGCAACCAAGAATTCTATATCCTTCAGGTATGAAAGGGTAAATAAAGGACATTTTTAGAAGCACAAAAACTAAAAGAATTTGTCAACAGCAGACCTTCTCTCTAAGAAATACTAGTTTAAATTCTTTAGGTTAAAGAAAAATGACCAGAGAGGGAAAGCTGAAACTTCAGGAATGAATAGCAACAACAATGACAAATATATATGTAAAAACAATATATTGTATTTCTACTATTAATTTTTAAAACATATATATTACTGGTGATGCAGCACCTGGGTGGCTCAGTCAGTTAAGCACCCCACTTCTGCTCAGGTTATGGGTTCATGGGTTTGAGCCCCATGTTGGGCTCTGTGCTGACAGCTCGGAACCTGGAACCTGTTTCAGATTGTGTGTCTCCCTCTCTCTCTCTCTCTCTCTGCCCCTTCCCTGCTTGTGTTCTGTCTCTCTCTGTTGCTCAAAAATAAATAAAAACTTTTAAAAATTTGTAAAGAAAAAAAATATATATATTAGTGAAACAAAAATCATAAAGGTGTCTAGTGCATTTTCAGTTTGTATAGATGTCGTACATATGTTAACTGTAACATAATGTGGGGAGGATAAAACGGGCTGGTATGTCTATAGGTTTATATATTTATTTGCAGTGGTGAATATAAATTCTAGGTAGACAACAAAGAATTAAGTAGAGCAATCTACAACAATACACACAGAAAAATACAAAGAGACAGGGCCTAAAATCCAACATATAAATTAAAACTTAATACTAGAAAATATTTAAATAATCCAAACATAACAAGAAACTGAAGTGGAGGGACTGGAAAAAAAAAAAAAGGTGGGAGGCAAACAGTAAAAACTAATAAAATAATAGACCTAAATTCAACCATATCAGTAATTACATCTCATGGAAAACAATAGTTTTATAGTTTCTTATTTTTTTAATGTTTTTAATCTTTATTTTTGAGAGAGACAGAGTGCAAGCAGGGGAGGAACACAGAGAGAGAGGGAGACACAGAATCCGAAGCAGGCTCCGCGCTCCAAGCTGTCAGCACAGAGACCGACGTGAGGCTCAAACTTATGAACCGTGAAATCATGACCTGAGCTGAAGTCAGCCACTTAACTGACTGAGCCACACAGGCACCCCTATAGTTTCTTATTAAGGTAAGCATATATTTACAGTATGACATACAAATTCCACTCCAAGTGTTTAACTGAGAAAAGTAAAAACTGTGTTCACAAAAACCTGTATGTAACTGGTGTTAGTAGCTTTATTCTAAATTGTCAAAAGCTAGAAACAATTCAAATGCCCTTCAAGTGGTGAAGACATTTAAAAAAAAAATCTGGTAATCCATACAATGGAATAATACTCAGAATAGGAAGGAACTCAATACTGATAGATCTCACAGTAACATTTTTTATGCTAAGAAAGCTAGACTCAAAAGTCTATACATTGTGGGGCAGCTGGGTGGCTCAGTCAGTTAAGCATCCAACTCTTGGTTCCAGATCAGGTTATGATCTTATGGTTTGTGAATTTGAGCCCCACATCATGTTCGTGCTTACAGTGCAGAGCCTGCTTAGGATTCTCTCTCTCCCTCTCTCTGCCCCTCCCTTGCTCACTCTCTCTGTCTCTCAAAGATAAATAAACTTTAAAAATAAATAAATAAAGGTGAGTCTTAAAAAAAAAGTCTATACATCATATGATCACATTTATCTGACATTTTGGGACAGGTAAACCTTTGGAAACAATGAAGAGTCATCTTGATTTAGGATTGAGGGCCTGGACTACTATAAAAGAGAGTTGTGAGAGTTTTTTGGGGATTAAAATTGATATGTTTCTTGAGTGTGGTGGTGGTTACATGGTTCTGCATTTGTCAAAGCTTAACAAACTACATACCATAATAAATAAACTTTATGTAAAGTAAAAACAATCATTAAAAAAACAGTGCCCTGCAGGAATATTCAATAAATGTTAGCTGTAATTATTATTATCCTTATGATAATAATGTTCTAGTATACTAAATACTCCATTAAATATGGAATGACATGTAGTCTAACCGTATCCATAAATTGATCTCCATCTAAAATTATGTTCTTCTTGGGGCGCCTGGGGTGGCTCAGTCAGTTGAGCATTGGACATCAGCTCAGGTCATGATCTCATGGTCCATGAGTTCAAGCCCTGTGTCAGGCTCTGTGCTGACAGCTCAGAGCCTGGAGCCTGCTTTGGATTCTGTGTCTCCCTCTCTCTCTGACCCTCTCCTGTTCATGCTCTCTCTCTGTCTCAAAAGTAAATAAACATTAAAATTTAAAAAATAAAATAAAATTATGTTCTTCTCTGCTCTGTATACTTCAAAAATCCACTCACACACCTATTTGTCCAAATTTTGCTTATTTAAATGTCTTGAGGAGCGCCTGGGTGGCTTAGTCGGTTAAGCATTCGACTTTGGCTCAGGTCATAATCTCATGGCTCATGAGTTCAAATCCCAGATTGGGCTCTGTGCTGACAGCTCAGAGTCTGGAGCGTTTGGGATTCTGTGTCTCCCTGTCTCTCTGCCCCTCCCCCATTCATCTCTGTCTCTCAAAAATAAACAAAAATTTAATAAAAAAAAGTCTTGAAATACTTTTTTTTAGACAAACCTTCTACTTTTGCTCTTGACTTTATAATTTGACCATCAGAGCACTGAGGTCCTGACTCTAGTTCTGTATACAGAAGCTATTAGCAGTGTTAGAAAAGAAAGGTTAGAAAGGAAGATTTTTGGAAGGAGAACTGGCTTTCCTCCACACGCAATTTGCTTACGTTAAATTATTGCACGAACTTCAACAAATCCAAGAAACCATCCCTGAATAGTAAGATACCAGTTGTTGAGGTGACAATTCCCCATGGGAATGGGGAGAGAAATTATCAGGAGCCCCAATTTCAATTGTATTATCTCCCTCTATGTTTTAAAACTTCATTTTTAAAAACTTGTGAGACTATAAATCCTACTAAGAGTGCAAATTGGCAACCAAACAATTCAGTCTTTTCATATGAATTTTGGTTGTCTTGGCACTATGCATGAATTGAGAGTTCTAGAAGTTCCTGGCATGTAATCTGTGTGTTGAGATTAAATCGTAGGTGTCTGAATTTATCTTTCTCTTTCTTCTGGTAACCTATAAATATTAGAGGCATCTACTACATCTATTACCTCCAATTCTTATATTCCTATCCTCTACAAATAGTTGTGTTATGATGTTGTTATTGTTTTATTATTAGTTTTAATCAATGACCTCTTGATCTGTCAAAGTCTTTCTTTAACTGTGCCCTTTAATTCCAGATGACCATACATTAAATTGCTTAATTTGTTGTTTTATTACTACATGCTATATGCTACCAAATTCCAATTATGTAATACTTACTGGATTTTTAATTGCTCTCAGTCCCAACTGGGGCCAAATAACCAATATCAAAAAAATCTGTGGTCAACCAGCAACCATTCCTTGTACCTAAATCCCTATGTCAATTTTAGTAATTTCAAGAAATGTAAGCTGATTCTGATCTGAAGAAAAAAAAAATCAATGAGTCTCTGAGAGATCTGGAGAAACAGTCTGCCCTGATTTTCAGAGTTAAGAAAAAAAAAAGGAAAATATTTACTGAATACCTAAAATTACAAAACATAGACAAATGAACAAATATAAAGAAAATATGTACATGTGAATTTGGTCAAACTGCAATTTTGCTCAAAGTCAAGGAAATATTTCAGTTTTCATTTTGTAACTTTTACTAACGCTTTCACGATAAAAGGACAAGAGTATCACTTTTGAGAGTTTTTTTTAATCTAATAATGCTTTTTAAGCACTGTTTCCTCTGTGTTTATTTTATGTTACATTTTATTTAAGCATCTTTATAAAGCTGTTTCACTAAAAAAATAATAGAGGTAAAGGAGTATTTGTGGGTAGGAGAAATGGTCCAGAAATAACTTTCAAATTTTAAATGTTGCTTATATTTGATTTCAAAAGAGATGAAAATATTTGACTAGTTTACTTCACACACACATATTATAATAAAATATCAGTTGTTGTAAGAACAAAAATATAAATATTTAAAAAAAAACTTTTTAATGTTTATTTATATTTGAGAGAGAGACAGCTCAAGCAGGGGAGAGGCAGAGAAAGAGGGAGACACAGAATACAAAGCAGGCTCCAGGATCTGAGCTGTCAGCACAGAGCCTGACCAGGGGCTCGAACCCACCAACTGTAAGATCATCATGACCTGAGCTGAAGTCAGATGTTTAACAGACTGAGCCACCCAGGTGCCCCACAAAAAATAGAAATATAAAGGATATAGATACTGCAGTGAAAGGAGAAGTGCGTTTTTTTCCATAAGGAATTAGGATATTTACTAAAAAGATTACTCTTAAGCTGGAGCAAGTGGTTACTTGCTAGCAAGTTACCACTAGCAAGTGGTTAACTACAGTAGTAGTTAAGAACATAGATTCTGAAAGTTTATTTTGGGTACAAATGTTAATTTTTCCACTGTTATGGACTTAATGTTTCTGTCCCTCCAAAATTCATATATTGTGATCCTAACTCCCCAATATGAGGGCATTAGGAAATGTGTCCTTCAGCAGGTGATTAGACCACAAAGGTAGAGCTCTCATAAATAGGATTAGCATCCTCATAAAGGAGACCCCAGAAAGCTTTCTTGCCCTTACTTCCATATGTGGATACAATGAGAAGATGGACAACTATGAACCCGTGAGCTGAGCTCTCACCATATAGTCTGCCTGCACCTTAATTTTGAACTTCCCCCTCCAGAAAAATGGAAAATAAATGTTGTTCAAGCCCCCCAGTCTATGGTATTTTTGTTGTAGCAGTCTAAACAGACAGCCATGGCAGCAACCCAAACAGACCAAGACAGCCACTAACCAACTGGGTGACTGACAACTACTGTTTAACCCCACTGTGCCTCAGTTTTCTCACCCATAAGTGAAAGGGGTAGTAATTATGTCATCAGTTTCTTTGAGGACTACATGACTTAACAAATATAAAGCACTTAGAGTAGTGCCTGGAACTGAGTAAGGGGCAAATAGTTATTATTATGAAATAGAAGAGAACTTGTGTTTTGGCATGTGAACAATGGAGAAGGGATACTGTGAGCCATATCACAAAAAGAGAAAAGCAGTCCACTTGAGGAATAAAATCATTACTGTTTGGCTGGGATGAAGTGCAAACTTTTAGTAATAAATGAACCTGGGAACAGAGGGAATACAGGGAGGATGTTGACAATCACAAGGAATTAATTGTAAGTGCAAGGAGAGCCAGTGAAGGTATCTAAGCCTGCAAATTACAAGGTGGTAGTTGTGACTGTCATGGGACTGTTAGCCTCATTAAAAAAAAAAAAAAGAAAGAAAGAAAACAAAGAAAAAGAATGAGGGTAATTACAAAATATTTTTTTTTTCAGTCACACAGGTTGAGCATAATATTAACTGGTTCTTACATATACAAAGGTATCTAAGATATAGGGTACCCTGCAAATCAAACAGCAAAAATCACAAATAGTAAACTGTAACCTTTTTGTTAATATCAAAATCTCTAGCTCAGGAAGAAGTAAATCAACTTCCTGACAATACAAAATGTCCAATATAAATATATATATAATACCTAAATGCTTACAGTCTGTAAAATCCTAAATTTAAAATAAATAGTTGCAAGGGACAGAGAACACCTACCATTTAAGAAATCCCAGATTTACAGGCAAGTAGACAATGACTTATTTGAGACAAGTATTTTAAAAAATTAGAAAACAATACAATCTTTTTACAACAAATCTTCTAAAATTTACTGATTAAATTTAAAAGATTGTTTATTTCTTGAATGTCATTTTAAAATTAATAATTGAATGTTTTTCCATATCCTGAAGGGGGACTAGGTCAACATTAACCATAGTCAATAGGAACATTTATTATTTATTAGTCATATTGGATGTTCCAATCACTTGGCAGCCTTCAGGCATATTTCTAATGGAAAGAAGGATACTATAGGGTTTCAAAACAGTCTTAATTTGCAGATTTAAGTATATAAATTCAAAGGCTAAGTTGCCTACAAAGACAATGGTTTTACTTATATATTCATCTAATACCACTTAAAGTGGAACTTGCAAAAATACACTTATTTCTGAGTTGTGCTGTTCATTTAGCCACATTTAACAATAATATGAGCTCAGAAAATTCAAGGACCAATTACATACTGAATGTCACTCACCTGGGAAAGTTGTACATTATAGGCCTGCAGGGTAAATGTCAAGTGAATGTGTTTGGAATATAGCCATATCTGATTAGCAAATCTGTTCTCAGCATATTCAATTGTCAGGCATATGTAATTTTCCCTGTGTTCTTAAAACATAATGGTAGAAAATAGAGTACTCTGCAAATCCTAGATCATTAAGGCAGTAGGGGTAAGGATGCAATTCTGATTAATAAACACTAGATATCTAAAATTGTGAAATCAATGGGATAAATTTTGTTAAATAGTTTTATAAAATCTCCTTCACAGCTGTGTCAATTCTATATTTAAATATTTGAATTTTTCACATATTTTGACAATATTTATGATCACATATTTGCTGCACTTACTTAGATTGCAAATTGTTTATTGATATGTCTTCTCTCCTTAACTGGATTTTTACAATGTTTGCCAGTTAGGTTATCTATTACTGGGGTCCTCAAAATTTCCCTTGCCTTGTGCAGTGCGAGTAGATACTAAAATTAATTAATGGATAGAGTGATAGATTTCTAATTCTTGCTTCTAACTATGAAACATACTTGCACAATAGACAACCTCATGAAAAAACACCTAGAAACTTTTCTGGACTCAGAAAAGGAGAATAGGATTTTTGATGTATGGAAGGGACGTATATTAGTAGGCTTTTCATAGGAACCTAGGTAAGACCTATGAATAAGACTGCTGTTGTCAGAAAGTGACACTATTAATTTGACTAAGAAAGCTTGATAGGCTTGAAGCAAGAAGTAAATGATTGACCCTTTCCTACTGACAGTGATAATAAGAAATATTAAATATTAACTCTAGGAGTCAAGATTTAACTATTCATGCGCCGTATTGCAAAATAATCTTTGGTGCAGTATCTCTATGAACATGTTAGAAGCGTAAAAAGACTGCTGTCACCCCATGAAAATACTATCTGAAGGGCAATCTAGTTATCTATGGATTAGTCTAAACTGCAAATCCTTAAATGGTAATCTAATTCCTGACAAAATTCTCTAATGAATGCCATGCAGTTTTATAAGTTCTCAAAGAGCTAGTGAATTTTTACTCCAATATTTTTGGCTTAGAAGAAGAACAGAGTAAGGCACAAAATGTACTTAGTATAACCATAATATGTTTCTATATGGAAACACTGTCATTATTTTTGCATAATGTAAATAATCCAGAAATAGCATTTGTTGGGGTGTTTCACAAATATATATTTTTTGGTTTTTCCTTAGAAGGAGGAAAAGGAAGAAAATGAATAGGAAATGTAACAGAAATGACATTTCTAGGATTTCATTCTTCCATGTCCATTCAAAGACCAGCTCCTGCCCTAAAGTCATGGTTGACCCCATAAAATATGCACATCTTGCAACATAACGCATACACTAAAATATAAAGTCACATTTTATCAGTATAATACTTTCCTCAATTTTCCCCAAAAGTAAATTTAACTTTTTTAAGTCTTCTATTTACCCCAAATGAAAGATCTTTTTGAAATAAAATATATCCAAATTTTTCAATTTTTCTTTAATCTATTCTTTAAATATTGTATACTAATGAACATCATACCTATGACTATCAAAAGTATCCCTTATGATTACAAAAGGCACTTTTCAGCAGTAAAAAGAGGGTAGCTACCCCTAATGTACAATATAATACATTTGCTTGCAGTATCTATCTAATCATTACAACTTCATAAAATATATATGAAAACTAGCAAATAAGAACAAAGAAAACTAAGCTAAATATAATGAGAATGATCAGTTGATGAGTTAGAAAAAATCTAAATTCAACCTTAGCAAGCCTATCTATGACTCTTCTAAGGTCTCAAAAGTAATATTTGTAAATTAATTCTGCCAATATCTACCACTTGATAAGAAGAACTAAATAGATACAGGAACATGGATTTTAAAAAGAATCAGAAGCGGAGCCTGTGTGGCTCAGTGAAGCCTCTGACTCTTGGCTTCAGTTCAGGTCATGATCTCACAGTTCATAAATTCAAGCCCCACATCAGGCTCTGTGCTGACAATGTGGAGCCTGCTTAAGATTCATTCATTCTCTCTCTCTGCCCCCCCCCCCCCGTTCTCTATCTCTCTCTCTCAAAATAAATAAACTTATTTTTAAAAAGATTCAGAAAAAAGATTAGACTGAATAATAGCATTTTATTCATATTTTAGAACAGAAAAAATAAAGGTTTTAAGAAGTAAGAAGAAACCTCAAAAGTTATCTTGCTTTTTCTTCTATCAATAGACCTGGCATTGTCACAAATAGTCATTTTTAGAAGATGAACTGGCCTAATTTCTCATTAAAGAAAAAAAAAGGAGAAGAAAGTTCACCAGATATCTTATACACTTAATCAACCTTTTCATAGTTAGCATAATATGCTTTCATATATTTCATATGTATGAAATATATATTTCATATTTATGATTTCATTAAAAATTAAATATGCACCTCTCTCTTTTTTCCATAGGGGTAAATGATTTCTCTATAATCTTTATTAATTAAATTCAGTTTAATTCCTGAACAACCAACATATTTTTAGAGTTCCCTTCAACTTTCTGTGCCCTGCGTGGTATGGTATGTGAAAGGGATTTCCCAAAGCAAGATCTCCTAACTTTACAACTTTACTGGTTAAAAATTAAGTTACTTTTGAGTATTTATTTATAAATCATATGCCTATATTAATATATGATATGCATTTCTAGATAATAATGGAAAGAATAATGGGATGAGACTAAAATAAATGTGATAAAGTTCTAACATTTTCTTCTCATACCAAGACTGAAATCCTCTCAGGTGTATATATTTGAGAGTAAATAGATCAGGAATATTCATTATACGATTCCTTAAATCATCGTACCATCTTTTTCTTTTTTCTTTTCTTTCTTTTTTTTTTTTTTTGGTTGTTATTTTGTAACTGATGATGCCACCCTATTCAAAAATTAAATTTCAAAATACAGACATCATCATTACTCTCCTCCAAATCTGACCAATTTTCTTCATATTTTCCTATGGTGCACAGGCCCAGAACTAGTAATAATCTTTTAAATAGTATCCTGTCACTGGTCACCGTAACCTAATAAAATTAAAATAGATCTTAGTTTTATTTTAGAAATCAATGTTTTTAAAAGATACAGATAACTGAGTTATTTGTATTACAAAGTGTTTTAAACAGCTGTTTTAATTTTCATATTTTCATTCATTAACAATCACATCTATTATGGAAATAATTTTAATACTATTTTTATATTCACAATGACTGTGTATAGAGTTACATTTTTTGAAAATTGGGATAAACATTCTTAGTGGTTAAATGTGAATGGCATTTCTAATTCTTTTTTTTAAGTTTATTTATTTTTAGAGACAGAATGAGAGGGAAAGAGAATCCCAAAGAAGCTCTGCGTAGTCAGCACAGAACCCAAAGTGGGACTCAAACCCAGGAGCCATGAGATCATGACCCGAGCCAAAATCAAGTAGGATGCTTAACCGACTAAGCCATCCAGGTACCCTGCAATCCTAATTCTTAATAAGGATTATAAAAGTATATTAAAAGCAGAGTGAAAAGTAGTCTCAAGTATATGTTCCCTATGCATTCACTGAATCTTACATAATTTGCACTACGTGTATACACTTTTATATATTTTGCTATATTAAGTACAGATGGTACATTTTGAAATCAAAGTACCTTATTGGCTACAATTCTAGGCCATTTGGATTGACAACACTTTCCCGGTAAATGTGTTTGGTGGTGGTTGTTTTAGGTGCCAAAATTCATATATTAAGTTTTTAAAAGATATGTATATAACACCTTTAACCTATGACTCAAAGCATATTACATGCATTAATACAGCCTAAGGACAAGTGAAATACAAGGCAAATAATATTCAATACACTGTATAGACAAGTAAGCCAGCCCAAGTGTAACTGTTAATGACCAATATCATTCCTCGTTCACAAGTTATAGGTCTCTTACTTCCACACCTGTAAATTCATGAATACCAAGCAAATGTGACAAGTAAAGTTTGACATTCCAAAACTGACTCAATTATTAATCTTCTCAGTGTATGGTCAGGATTTAAATAATAATTTTAAAAAATCAATTATTTAATGATTAACTCCTCCCTCAATGGCTTTGGCCTTAGCTGTTTCTTGTCACTGTCTTGCATTAATGAATAAAATACAAAATATGTATTTAGCTCTTGCATATTGTATGTTAGTTTGTGAGGACTACAGAATTAATTTTAAAAAATTTTTTTAACATTTATTCATCTTTGAGAGACAAGAGAGAGAGAAAGCATGAGCAGGGAAGGGGCAGAAAGAGGAAGACACAGAATCTGAACAGACTCCAGGCTCCGAGCTGTCAGCACAGAGCGCGACGCGGGGCTCGAACTCACAAACTGTGAGGTCATGACCTGAGCTGAAATCGCACGCTCAACAGACTGAGCCACCCAGGCGCCCCAGGACTACAGAATTATTAAACATTCGTATTTGAAGGATTTTTGGAGTGGAATAATTGTGCAAAAAAAAAGTGGCTGCTTAATGGTAAGAAAATGAGGCAGTGGCAACAACTTCTTTTTAGTAATAATATTGAATTTATTAAGAAAATGTCTATTTAAAAGAGACAGAATCAAAAGTAAATAAAAGGTAAATGACAGTAAGCCAAGTAAGGAAAAGGAATGCTTCTTTTTACTTTATTTCAATTTTATAAAGTGTAAATTTATGAAATTAACTATAAACTAAAATTTTACCTACTTGGAAAGTATTTTTAAAATGCACTGTTGGGGGCGCCTGGGTGGCTCAGTTGGTTAAGCATCCGACTTCTGCTCAGGTCATGATCTCACAGCTTGTGAGTTCGAGCCCCACGTCAGGCTCTGTGCTGACAGCTCAGAGCCTGGAGCCTGCTTCGGATTCTGTGTCTCTTTCTCTCTCTGACCCTCCCCCACTCATGCTCTGTCTCTCTCTCCCAAAAATAAACGTTAATTTTTTTAAAATGCACTTTTGCAATTTCCTTTCCATTGTTGCACTTCATAAAGTATATGGAAGAATAATTATATTTTGTATCAATATATCTACTAAGAACTTCCCCCTTATAGAGTACTTATGATTTCTTGTTCTTACCATTACTTCTCTTTGAGCTATCTTTCTTTGGCTTCCAGGTTGCCATTAAAAAAAACAGTTACATAGGAGATACTACGGGTTAGCTTCCAGACCACCACAATAAAGAGTATTGCAATAAAGTGAATCAAACAGAAATCTTGGTTTCCCAGTGCATGTAAGTTATGTTTACACTAGACTATAATCTATTAAGTGTGCAATATCACATGCCTGAAAAATGTATATATCTTATTTAAAAAATACTTTATTGCTAAAGATTGCTAACCATCATCTGAGCTTTCAGGGAGTTGCAAGCTTTTTCCTGGTGGAGGCTCTTGCCTCAACGTTGACGGCTGCTGAATTATGAGAGTGGTGGTTACTGAAGGTTGGGGTGGTTGTGTCAGTTTCTTATAATAAGACAAAACTGAAATTTACCTTTTCCTTTCAGAAATGATCTCTCTACAGTATGTGATACTGCACATCACTATTTAGTAGCATTTTTACCCACAGATTTTTTTTCAAAATTTGAGTCAATCTTCTCAAACCCTACTGCTGCTTTACCAACTAAGTTTATACAATATTTCAACACTTTGTTGTCATTTCAACTGTCTTTACAGCATCTTCAAAAGGAGTTGATTCTACTTCAAGAAACCACTTTCTTGGCTTATCCATTCAAAGTTTCATCAGGAGACTGCAGCAATTTAGTCACATCTTCAGTCTCTATTTCCTCCACCGAAGTCTTGTACCCCTTTAAGTAATCCATAAGGACTGGAATCAATTTCTTCCAAACTCCTGCTAATGATATTTTGGCATTTTCCCATGAATCATAAATATTCTTTTTTTTTTAATTTACATCCAAGTTAGTTAACATATAGTCTATAATGATTTCAGGTATGATTACAGTGATTCATCCCCTATGTAGAACACCCAGTGCTCTTCCCAACAAGTGACCTCCCTAGCACCACTTACCAATTTAGCCCATCCCTCCATCCACACCCCTTCAACAACCCTCAGTTTGTTCTCTTTATTTAAAAGTTTCTTATGTTTTGTCCCCCTCCTTGTTTTTATATTATTTTTGCTTCCTTTCCATTATGGTGGTCTGTTTTGTATCTTAAATTCTTCATATGAGTGAAGTCATATGGTATTTGTCTTTCTCTGACTGGCAAAATTCACATAGCATAAAACACTCTACTTCCATCCATGTAGTTGCAAATGGCAAGATTTCATTATTTTGATCGCTGAGTAATACTGCATTATATGCATATATGTATGTGTGTATGTGTATGCATATATACATGTATATGTAAATACACATCACACACACACACACACCACATTTTCTTTATTCACCTGTCATTGGACATTTGGGCTCTTTCCATACTTTGGCTATTGTCAATAGCACAGCTATATACATTGGGGTGCACTTGCACCTTTGAAACAGCACACATGTATCCCTTAGATAAATACCTAGTAGTGCAATTGCTGCATTGTAGGGTAATTCTATTTTTAATTTTTTGTGAAACCTCCATACTGTTTTCCACAGTGGCTGCACCAGTTTGCATTCCAACCAGCAGTGCAAAAGAGATTCTCTTTGCATCCTCGCCAACATCTGTTATTGCCTGAGTTGTTTATTTTAGCCATTCTGACTGCTGTGAGGTGGTATCTCATTGTGGTTTTAATTTGTATTTCCCTGATGCTGAGTGATGTTGAGCATTTTTTCATGTTAGTAGGCCATCTGGATGTCTTCTTTGGAAAAGTGTCTATTCATGTCTTTTGCCCATTTCTTCACTGGATTATTTGTCTTTTGGGTGTTGAGTTTGATAAGCTCTTTATAGATTTTGGATGCTAACCTTTTATCTGATATGTCATTTGCAAATATCTTCTACTCTGTCAGTTGCCTTCTGGTTTTGCTCATTGTTTCCTTTGCTGTGCAGAAGCTTTTTATTTTCATGGGGTTCAAATAGTTCATTTTTGCTTTTATTTTACTTGTCTCTGGAGACATTTTTGAGTAACAAGTTGCTGCCACCAAGGTCAGAGTTTATTCCCTGCTTTCTCTTCTGATTTTGATGACTTCCTGTCTTACATTAGGTCTTTCATCCATTTTGAGTTTATTTTTGTGTATGGTGTAAGAAAGTGGTCCAGGTTCATTCTGCCGCATGTCACTGTCCAGTTTTTCCAGCACCCTTGCTGAAGAGACTATCTTTATTCCATTGGATGTTCTTTCCTGCTTTGTCAAAGATTAGTTGGCCATATATTTGTGGGTCCATTTATGGGTTCTCTATTCTGTTCCATTGATCTCAGTGTCTGTTCTTGTGCCAATATCACACTGTCTTGACGATTACAGCTTTGTAATACAGCTTGAAGTCTGGAATTGTGATGTCCCCAGCTTTGGTTTTTGTTTTCAGGATTGCTTTGACTATTCAGGTCTTTTCTGGTTCCATACAAATTTTACGATTGTTCTAGCTCTGTAGGTATTGCATTGAATATGTAGATTGCTTTGAGCAGTATTGACATTTTAACAATATTTGTTCTTCCTATACGGGAGCATGGAATATTTTTCCAATTTTGTGTCTTCTTCAATTTCTTTCATAAGCTTTCTATAGTTTTCAGTGGATAGATATTTCACCTCTTTGGTCAGGTTTATTTCTAGGTGTTTTATGACTTTTGGTGAAATTGTAAATGGGATCGATTCCTTGATTTCTCTTTCTGTTGCTTCATTATTGGTGTACAGGAATGCAACAGATTTCTGTGCATTGATTTTATATCCTGCAACTTTGCTGAATTCATGGATCAGTACTAGTAGTTTTTTGGTGGAAACTTTTTGGTTTTCCATATAGATTATCATGTCGTCTATGAAGAGTGAAAGTTTGATTTCCTTTTTGCCAACGTGGATGCCTTTTATTCTTTTGTGTTGTCTGACTGCTGAGGCTAGGACGTCCAGTACTATGTTGAATAATATTGGCAAGAGTGAACATCCCTGTTGTGTTCCTGAACTTATCATCGAGGATGATATTAGTGGTGGGTCTTTCATATATGGCTTTTACAATCTTGAGGTATGATCCTTCTATCCCTACTTTCTCGAGGGTTTTTATCCAGGAAGAATGCTTTATTTTGTCAAATGCTTTCTCTTCACCTATTGATAGGATCATGTGGCTCTTGTCCTTTCTTTTATCGATGTGATGTATTACACAGATTGTTGCGGATATTGAATTAGCCTTCCATCCCAGGTATAAATCCCACTCAGTCATGGTGAACAATTCTTTTAATGTATTGTTGGATCCAGTTGGCTAGCATCTTGTTGAGGATTTTTGCATCCATGTTCATCAGGGAAATTGGTCTATACTTCTCTTTTTTAGTGGGGTATTTGGTTTTAGAATCAAGATAATGCTAGTTTCATAGAATGATTTTGGAAGTTTTCCTTCCATTTCTGTTTTTTGGAACAGCTTCAAAAGTATAGGCATTAACTCTTCTTTAAATGTTTCGTAGAATTCCCCTGGAAAGCCATCCAACCCTGGACTCTTGTTTTCTGGAAAATTTTTGATTACTATATTGATTTCTTTACTGGTTATGGGTCTGTTCAAATTTTCTATTTCTTCTTGTTTCAGTATTGGTAGTTTATATGTTTCTAGGAATTTGTCCATTTCTTCCAGATTGCCCATTTTATTGGCATATAATGGCTCATAATATCCTCTTATTATTGTTTGTATTTCTGCAGTGTTGGTTGTGATCTCTCCTCTTTCGTTCTTGATTTTATTTATGTGGGTTCTTTCCTTTTTCTTTTTGATCAAACTGCTAGGGGTTTATCAATTTTGTTAATTCTTTCAAAGAGCCAGCTCCTGGTTTCATTGATCTGTTCTACTGGGTTTTTTTTGGTTTCAATAGCATTGACTTCTTCTCTAATCTTTATTATTTCCCATCTTCTGCTGGTTTTGGGTTTTACTTGCTGTTCTTTTTCCAGATCTTTGAGGTATAAGGTTAAGTGGTGTATGTGAGACCTTTCTTCCTTCTTTAAGGAAGGCCTGGATTGCTACATACTTCCTTCTTATGACTGCCTTTACTGCATCCCAGAGGTTTGGGGCTGTGGTATTATCATTTTCATTGGCTTCCATGTCCTTTTCAATTTCCTCTTTAACTTCTTGGTTGGCCCATTCATTCTTTAGTAGGATGTTCTTTAGCCTCCAGGTATTTGTTACCTTTCCAAATTTTTTCTTGTGGGTGATTTCGAGTTTCATGGCGTTGTGGTCTCAAAATATGTGAGGTATGATCTTGACCTTTTTGTATGTGTTGAAAGTGATCTGTGTCCCAGTATGTGATCTATTCTGGAGAATATTCCATGTGCACCCGAGAAGAATGTGTATTCTGCTGCTTTAGGATGAAATGTTCTGAATATATCTGTTAAGTCCATCTGGTCCAGTGTGTCATTCAAGCCATTGTTTCCTTGTTGATTTTCTGTTTAGATGATCTGTCCATTGCTATAAGTGGGGTGTTGAAGTCTGCTACTATTATGGAATTATTATCAATGAGTCTGTATGTTATGATTAAATGATTTATATTTGGGTGCTATCATGTTTGGAGCATAAATGTTTACAACTGTTAGATCTTCTTGGTGGATAGACCCCTTAATTATGATATAATGCCCTTCTTCATCTCTTCTTACTGTCTTTATTTTAAAATCTAGAATGTCTGATACAAGTATGGCTACTCCGGCTTTCTTTTGGCAACTATTAGCATGACAAATGGTTCTCCATCCCCCTACTTTTAATCTGAAGGTGTCTTTAGGTCTAAAATGATTCTCCTGTAAAGAACATATAGATGGATCTCGTTTTCTTATCCATTCTGTTACCCTAGTTCTTTTGATTGGAACATTTAGCCCATTGACAGAGTGAGTAGTCAAAGGTATGTATTTGTTGCCATTATGTTTCCTGTAGAGTTAGAGTTTCTGGTAGTGTTTTCTGGTCCTTTCTAGTCTTTGTTGGTTTTGGCCTTATTTGTTTTGTTTTTCATCTTTTCTTTCCTCAGAGAGTCCCCCTTAAACTTTTTTGCAGGTCTGGTTTAGTGGTCATGAACACCTTTAGTTGTTGTTTCAGAAAATTTTAATCTCTCCCTCTATTTTGAATGGCAGTCTTGTTGGATAAAGAATTCTTGGTTGCATATTTTTCTGATTCAGCACATTGAATATATCCTGCCACTCCTATCCAGCCTGCCAAGTTTCTGTGGACAGGTCTGCTATGAACCTGATCTGTCTCCCTTGTAGGTTAAGGACTTTTTCTTGTTTCCTCTTTGATGCTTTCATGATTCTTTCTGTGCATGAATATTTTGTTAATTTGACTATGATATGCCTTGTTGATGGTCAATGCTTTTGTTGAATCTAATGGGAGTTCTCTGTGCTTCCTGGAATTTGATGTCTGTGTCTTTCTTCAAGTTAGGAAAGTTTCCACTATGATTTACTCACATAAACCTTCTGCCCCCTTTTCTCTCTCTTCATCTTCTGGGACCCCTATGATTCATATGTTATTGCTTTCTAATGAGCCATGGAGTTCTATAATTCTCATATTGTGCTCTTTTGCCTTAGTTCCCCTTTTTTCTGCTTTCTTATTCTTATAGAAGACAAATTTGTCTTCTATATTGCTGATTCACTTCTCTACTTCATTCATCCTTATTGCCATGGCATCCATTTGAGATTTCAGCTCAGTTATAGCATTTTTAATTTTGACCTGACTTGATTTTACTTCTTTTGCCTCCATAGCAAGGGATTCTAATCTATTTTCAACCCCAGCTAATATTCTTATTATAATGATTCTGAATACTGGTTTAGACATCCTGCTTCTATCTGTGTTGATTAAGTATCTAGCTGTCATTTCTTCCTGTTCTTTCTTTTGGGGTGAATTCCATCTTTTTGTCATTTTGAAGGAAGAGAAAGAATAAAAAATTAAAAACTTAAAATTAAAAAATTAAAAAACAACACAACAAAATCAAATAAAGGATGTTACATCCTAGGTACGTTTTGGTCTGGTTGTTGAAAGAAGTTTGACAGAATAGAGAAAAAAGGGAAAGAAAACAAAAGAGAAAAGGAAAATATTTGAAAATTTTAAAAAATGAATACAAAATAGAATTAAATGAAATGATGAAAGTAAAATAGGATTTAAAAAATTTACAAAAAAGTAAAAAATATAGAAGAAATTAAAGAAAAATATTTATTATAAAAACAGAAAATAAAAATATTTTTTTTCTTTCTGTATTCAAGAATAAGAAAAAAAATCAATAGATGGACCAGCTAACAGAATACTATTGAAATTACATACAGTTTCCCCTAGAAGTCAAACTATAAACCACTTTATAGTCCGTAAACTAAGCAGTTGGAGAGATTTGAGTTGTTCCTCTAGAGCGCAGTTGGAGAGGCTTGGGTAGCAGCTCTGTTCTCCACTAGAAGGCATTGCTTAGTTTACTGGGCTGGATCATTGTGCTTGTAGGCATGTATGCACATGTGCAGGAGGGGTGAAAATGCATCACCCAGTCTCTAGTATCATAACTTCATGCTCTTGCCAACCAGCAATCAAGCACCCCTCCTTTGTCTCCAGTTTCTGTTCACTCCCCAGTTCTACACTGTGACCAAGCCATCAGCCTTCCAGGCTCCCTCTGGAGTTTTATCTCAGATGGCTTGTGTTTCCAAACCCCTCACTTCTGAGGGCCCTGCAGCTTTGACCCACTGAGAACCTCTGCAGAAGGGTCGGGGGAGGTCTCACCGAGCAATGGCTGGGTGTTGGCTCACCCCGAGGAACGTTCGTGTGACCATGCTGCTGCAGATGCCCAGAGACTGCCAGTCAGGTGCCAGCCTGACCCAGAAAAAGTTCATGCGATCATGTAGCAGCAGCATTTCAGGGATTATGGTAAAACACAACACCCATAGTGTGCCAGGCTTCACCCTTAACATCCTTATTCCAACACCAGCCAACGTGGCTGTTCTCTGGGTTGGGTGGGATGTTTGCTTGTGGGGAGGCTGTACAGCCTCTACCAAATGTCCTCCCAGCAGGGAAACCACGTCTCCCCATGTGGCATTAGGACCCCGCGGACCTCGCTGTCTGTTCCTGGGGATTCACCCTGCCCACCAGACCTGTACCAGGTATCGAGCTATGGAGTTTCAGACTCTGTGGTTCCCTATTTATAGCATCTTAATGGATTTTAAACCCTCTCCTTTCTTGTTTTTTTTTTTTTTAATTTAGTACCTTGCAGTACCTTTCTCTTTTCTCCCTTTATTTTTTTTTTTTTGTTCAATCCACTCTCTCTCTCTCCAGCTGCTTTCAGCAGGGGTGCGCTTTTCCTGTACTCTCCCCATCTCTGTCTTCTCTCTACAAGCAAAAATAGCTCCTTACCCTGTGCAGCTTCTCTCTCCCCAGTTCACCTCTCTGTGCTGTGTACCTGCTAAGCTCTGTGGTTCAAGTTATGCATATTGTTGTGTTAACCCTCAAATCAGTTTTCTAGGTGTGCAAGATGGTTTGGTATTGATCTAGCTACATTTCAGGGACAAGAGAGGCAAACCAAAGTTCCATACTGCTCCACCATCTTGGCCCCTCCTAATCACAAATATTGTTAATGATATATAGGATGGGAGTCCATTTCAGAAGGTTTTCAACTTACTTTGCCAAGATTGGTCAGAGGAATCGCTGTGACAGCTACAGCCTTGCAAAATGTGTTTCTTAAAAAAAGACTTAAAAGTCAAAATCACTCCTTGATCCATGGGCTATACAATGGATCTTTCATAAGCAGCCATGAAAACAACATTAATTTCCAAATATATTATCAGAGCTCTTGGGTAACCAGTTGCATTATCAATGAACAGTAATATTTTTAAAAATCTTTTTTTTTTTTCTGAGCAGTAAGTCTCAACAGTGGGCTTAAAATATTCAGTCAGCCATTTTTTAAACAAATGTATTGTTATCCAGGTTTTTTGTTGTTGTTGTTCCATATATAAAGCATAGGGAGTTTAGATTTAGCATAATTATGAAGGGCCCTAGTTTTTCATTATGTTTACATTTTTTGAATAGTAAATGAGCACTGGCTTCAACTTAAAGTCACCAGCTGCATTGGTCCCTAACAAGAGAATCAGCCTGTCCTTGGGCTTTGAAGCCAAGCACTGACTTCTCCTCTCTAGCTATGACTCCTAGACAACATTTGCTTCCAATAGAAAGCTGTTTTATCTACATCAAAAGTCGGTTGTAAATTTAGTGGAGCTTAATTCTCTTAAGCTAGATCTTCTGAACAACTTGCTGCAGCTTCTACCTAAGCATTTGCTGCTTCACCTTGTACTTTTATGTAATGGAGATGGCTTCCTTCTTTAAACTTTAAGAACCAACCTCTGTTAGCTTCCAACTTTTCTTCTGCAGCTTCCTTACCTCTCTCAGCCCTCATGAAACTGAAAAGAGCTAGGGTCTTGCTCTAGATTAGACTTCAGCTGATGGGAATGTTGTGGCTGGTTTGATCTATCCAGACCACTAAAACTGTCCATATCATCAATAAGGATGTTTTGCCTTCCTATCATTCATATGTTCACTGCAGTAGCACTTTTTAATTTCCTTCAAGAACTTTTTCTTTTTTTTTTTTTTTTGCATGAACTTAATTCCAATTTGAATTCACTAATTTGGCTAACTAATGTAAGAGGCCTAGCTTTCAGCCAATTTTAGCTTTTGAAATGCTTTCCTTGCTAAACTTAAACATTTCTAGTTTTTAATTTAAGGTGAGAGACATGTGGCTCTTCCATTCACATGAACAGTTAGAGGCCATTTTAAGATCATTAATTGGTTAGTAATTAATTGGTTACTAACTTCATTACTGTTATATCTCAGGGAATAGGGAGGTCTGAGAAAAGGGAGACAGATGATGGAATGGCTAGTCAGTGGAGCAGTCAAGACAGACTCAATATTTATCTATTAAGTTCACCATCTCATATGGATGCAGTTTGTGGTACCCAAAACAATTACAGTAGTAATAGCCAAGGTCACGGTTCACAGATCACCATAACAGAATAATAATGAAAAAAGCTTGAAATACTGTATTACCAAAATGTGACACAGAGACATGAAGTGAACAAATACTGTTGGAAAAACGGTGCTGACAGACTTGCTTGACAAAAAGTTGCCACAAATCTTCAGTTTGTAAAAAATGCAATACCTGCAAAGCACAATAACACAAAGGTTTACATATAATTTTGAATCACAGATTTGAATTACAGTCTTCTCTGACTTCTTCAGCCCGCAGTAATCTCTTCTTCCTTAAAACTTCTTAATCTCTTATTTCTGCATCAATTACAGCAAAATATCTTAGATCCTTGTTTTAGATTTTTAATTTGTCTTTTCATATGTTTTTAAGAAGTGAAGCTCTGTTAAGCTAAATATGCTGTCTTACATTTGTCTTACATTTATCAAAGAGCACTGGACCTATAATTTACTAAAATAAATTTTAATTTTGTTTTATTGGCTTTAGCTTTTGACAAATAATTTCACATCTCTGAGCTTCAATTTTCTCATCTATAATTAGAGAATGTGTGGTACATGGTTGTTCAGAGGGTTTTAGTAACAGGGTAATGGATTAAGACAGCACTTTAGTATTAAATAATCAATAATTTGTCAAAATTCACATCTTATAGTGTACTTAGAACATGGTAGTCTATATTTATGGAATATATAAATAACAGGAATTTTTATTTACATATCACATTTATATTTTATTTTTTTAAGAATCACTTTTTAAAAATTTTTTTAATATTTATTTTTTAGAGAGAGAGAGACAGAGTGTGAGCAGGAGAGGGGCAGAGACAGAGGGAAACACAGAATGAAAAGCAGGCTCTAGGCTCTAAGCTGTCCACACAGAGCCCGATGGGGGCTCAAACTCATGAACCGTGAGATCATGACCTGAGCCAAAGTCAGACACTCAATTGACTGAGCCACCCAGGGGCCCAATATATTTTAAAAATAGGATTATATATGTATTATTTGATGCTCAAACCTCATAAGAAAGGTTAAAAATTTTTTTTCTCCATTTTGAATAATGCAACTGTGACTTTTATGTGATGTCATTTTTTTTTTTTCACACGCTTTTGGAGAACATGAACTTAATTCCAGATCTTCTGATTCTTAAATCCAAAATTTTCTTCCTTATATGTTGAATTAAAATATAAATGAGTTTTATGTAACTTGTGAAAATTCTCCATTTCCTCATAATGAAAAGGTCTCATGAATGCAGAGAAGTTTGTTCTCACCCATTGTGAATAAACAGCATACCTTTTAGTGCATCAATTCTGTAGCCCCCATCCTAAATTTGACTCCAAATTATCAAAGTATCAGTAAATACTTTTATACAATAGCTGGGTTGAAAGGAAAATATAAGGAAAGATACATTTTCTTGATTTTTTATTTGCATTTTCTAAAAGAGAAATATCAAAATAAAACCTTATTTATATAAATGCCAAACTCTTAATTAAAATGGCTGCCTTGATCTCCCCTCTATAAGTCATATAAATTCAGCCATTTTGCTTGTAATTTAAATAACTGGAACTGTATTCCTGCTTATTCAAAATGTAAGCAATTTGTATAGCACAATATGGGCAATAGGTACAAGGAGTGATGTTATTTTGTTAAGAAGCATGACTATATGTTTATGCATTGTACTTTTCATATACCTCACTTGGTTGCCAAAGCATCATGACAACCACCGAAAGCAAAATAAAGGAGAAGGGATTTCAGCATTTTCTATTACTACTCTAAGAATGCAAAAGAAAAGCTAATGAGAAGCTGGGGTAAAAAAATGCCTTCTTGGTCCTGAATGTGGCATTGGTTTCTTTATTACACTAAAGCATTTTTATTTCTCTCACTGTGCTGAAAGGAACACTACATAAAAACAGGCTTGCTTCTAATATGCAGTGTTCCTCAGCATTAATATCTAAATATTCAGTCATAGTTAACATGGAAATGGGTTACCCAAGGAAGTGTAGAGACTAATGTGCTTTTATAATAGTGTAATGATTATTTTTATATATTGAATTATTAATATTAATAATTAGAGGAGTTGATAAGAATAGGATTATAAAGAGATTTATGAGATTAAATTGTCAGTTATGTTTTTTTCTTATTTAATTTAAAGATGATATTATGTTTTCAAAAATATAATAAGACACTGTGCTTATTAAATTATACATGGTTAAAAAACCAAAAACATATCTAATGAGTTAGAACTAGTGAAGTCCATAATAATTATGCTGCTAATCACAACTAACTTATCAAGAATATGCTTGGTTTCCATGAATGTGTATGTGTCCATTCCAATCCTACACTATAGAAAAAGTGAAAACATTCTTCCAAATGATAGACCTTTGAATACTGAGGAACATACATATATCCTCCTTGATACTTGTCTGTTTCATTATATGCATTCACATATCCTTGCATATGTATTTATGTATCATACATTTTAGACACTACGTCTTTTATTTTCCTTTACCTAAGTCCCCAAGTTAATCAGGGCAACACTTAAAATGGGTTACCCAGAATTGACTACAATAACTAAAATGTGCTAGCCCCACTCAGAATACACCGAAATTTTCACTATTCTTGATTCCATTACTACAATATCAGACACTGTTCACTGACTGTTTAACATTCACTCACCGTTTCAAACTGTTAAGAATCCGGACTTTACTAATAGTACCCCTAACATATAATTCACTGCAAAGGGTAAGTCCTGATGTCTCTAAACCAATTACAATGGTTGCATCCAGTAGTGTGCTGAGAAATATTTAATAGTCACCTCTATAGATTAAAGGAGAGAGAGAAAACGAGAGGGGGGAAGAGAATCCTTATTTGTAGTGATTTATTATTTTGGCGTAAATATCTCCACCATGGAGTATTCTAAACTGCTAACATAAAGTCACTGAGTACAGAGTTAAAAGTGATGCCTACAATCAGTCTCATGAACTGATCAATCAATGAACCAGTCGATCTTATATTTCAGGCTAGAGCTGGTACCATGTGGTAACTTGGTTTTGATTTAGATGTGGATTCCAGCTTTAGCTAATAAAATGTGAAGTGAGGTTCTCCTTAACTACCCTGCAATTCCAATCACCTTCCCAAAAATATCTGAAGTGAACTGTTTCATGTTTACACATCTAGATCATTATGAAGATAGACAGACTATAGATTTACATTTAAAACATGCATACTCATAATTGTGTGGACTTCCATAATTGAGATCTATTCATATTCCATTAAAAGCTATTCAACTGTCCTAAAAAACTGACTTTTTAAAATTAACAATATACCCTGAATATTAAATATTCTTCCATAATTGGCAGTCTGACATTTAAAAACATGTTATCTTTAAAAATTTGCTTGACTTCAAATATCTTATTTTATTGCCCAAAAATCTAAATTTTTCTTTCCATAAAAAAGAACTGTGCATATTTGCTCCCTATTTGCTGCTGGGGGTCTTGTTTTTCTGTTAAGCTATAAGCATGCTTGGTATATAAAGGATATAAGCCCTCCAGTATTTACAACAAATATATTTGCCCCATTTATCTTTTATTTTAAAGCCAAATAGTTAAATGTTGCCATTTTTTTCTTCTTAAGTGTCTAGCTTCTATGTATGTGCTTCTAACATGAAATTTCTTCCCCACACTAAAATATAGTTATAAGAATAGCCACATGTATCCCCTAGTAATTTCATAAATATGTACACTTCTAGGGTTTGAATAGTTATGCAAAACATACATTTTCACCCTGTGGTCTCTACTCAGGGATGGGGTAGGTAAGTGCTGAGGCACAAACTTGAGTTCGGTTGGGAATATCTCTTGAGTGTGTATTTGCTTTTTTTTTTTTTTTCCATTTGGAGTTGTCCTTTGCATTTAACAGGTACCTCATTTTAGCTGTATCAAATTGGCTGCAACAAAAAAATGTTCTTTTTTATGATTTACATACGAGGCTGGAGAGCTTGGAAATAAATTTCCTCTTCTTCATAGTTTTTGCATAAACTTAATCTTGAATTGCATTTTTAGATGAAGACTCCCCAGTAGTAATTGTTTCCTCCATGAGAAGGTGATCTCTGTCTATTTAAAGACGTTTTCACTGCTGTTTCTCCCACTTAGTCAGCATCTAACATTTATTCTTAGTATTAGAGCTTGGGAGAGAGCCTAAAATCCACTCTGCTAACCTCAGGCTGACTTTGTGCTTTTACTCCAAATTAAACCACCACATCTACTTATTGCACAAAGGCATAATCAGCTATGGCTGCTGCTTCTCTGATAACAATGTCATGGTTATACTGTTACAAAATAAAATTCCTGCTTTCCTTTGCCTTCAGCTGCCCCCATTGTTTGAGTTTATTGATTCTTCAGTTGTTCATACAATGTGCTGTTTTGGCATAATGCCTATTGATCAAATTGCCATATTAAATCCTCAAATTCCCTCTCTTAGCTTTTCTTCCTAACACATACACTTAAATACATGTAAGAGGAAACGGAAACTTCTATGAATATTTAGATACTTTTGTACACCTACTTCTGGCTTGAAGCAAAACCGTTCACAGTGAAGAAATGCCATAAAAATACGATTAAATGTATACTTTATAAAAAATGTCTGTAGCTCATTTACTTTCTTATAGCATAGCATACCTTTTTAATGTTTTCCTAGGTTTGAGTCCTTCTTTCTATAGAATAAATGAATGTGATTCAAAACAAATTACACAAGAGTGCTTATAATTTATATAATGTATGTTTTATTGCCTTCAAATAAATATATTCATAAAATGGCTACGGCAGACAGGCTCTCTTGAATTAACTCCCATCTGTGCTTAAAATAATCTCTAAACTCTGATAGAAATGTCCTTTTGCCCATCATGTATGTGCTTCTATTTTCATTTTAAATAAAAGGCCTTCCAATAGGCCTTTTTGACTGATCCAGGGAACATTGTTATCTACTTATAGTTATTTCTGATAACATTCAGAATCAGCACCATTGGCATAATCAACACAACATAATACTTTTTGAGCACCTAATCTCATCAGACACACCTCTAGGCACTGGAGCACAGATGTAGTATGGGCTAGATCACAAGTCCTCCCTCACACTACTTGGTGCTATATGTTCTTTTTATAGCTTGTACAACCTTAAAATTTAACTTTTTTTGGTAGGAATATCCATCTCCCCCAAAGAGATCCTATGATTTCCCATTATTTTTTGATGTTATAAAAGGCAACTACAAGGCACCAGAGTGATTGAGGTCCCCAGGGTAGAGATGGTATCTCTATTCTTCTTAATTTTCTAATACCTACCACAGTGCTTAATATATAAAATTCAATAAATGTCAGTAACATAGGTTTACATGTATGTTATAAATGCTCCCTAACTCAGCAACACAAAAGAACAATAATTTGTGCAGGTCTTTATAAGAATGTCCTTGGAGATCTTTTAAATAAAGTTTCAGTGGTTTCGGCAGGAAAAAGTGATCAAGCCAGTAAATAGGTTCATGAAGATGGGATAGGAGGGTGTTGTAAAAAGAAGAAGCAAAACAGGAGTGAAGTCAGTAGCCAAAGAGATCAAACCAAAGAATCAAGAATTCAGCAAGCCAAAATAAATGGGCTAATCCAGTGTTTTGAGGAAAAATACTGGTTCAGTTAGCATGATTAGGTCATAGAGGAGACCTAAATTCATGGGAATTATAAATGTCAGCCTGTGCTTGGTTTTACCTATATTAATTCTTACACATCTGTCTCTCATTCTTCCTCCCAAGTTCCTATTTATTCATGAGAAATCAAATGGAATAGAGAAAACTAATTTGAGGAGACTTAATTACAATGTAGTATTCACATTTAGAAATTCTTCCAGAGTTCAAGGAATTTTCCATGGGAAGTCAGTGTTTGATTCTCCAGTTTACGGCTGCATCTTATACTACATAGAGCCAGCTCTAGAAACTCAAGATGACACTGTAGGTGGAGTTAGAAGTAACTAAGGGAAAGCTAAAAGAGATAGAGAGGTAAAGATTTGCTGTTCCTCATCTCTGTCAATGAAAAGGAACTGGGCTCCATTTATTGCATCATTCATGTATTCTTTTTCTGCCCTCATGCAGAACACACAATATTAGTTTACTTATAAATGTGTTATTTCCTTAATATGAGAACCAAGGTATATCAAATAGACTTAGAACAGTGGTTCAAATGAAGACCTTGCTGAAATTTTCTTTCTGCCTCCAGCTCTGAAAAGCAATTAAATGTTCTTAAAACTTCTATTAGAGTCTGCTGACAGCCATGGTATCGATTTCAAAAGGAGGAAAAATAAACTTGCTAGTCAGTGTGCATGCACTAAGCTATCCAGAAGTAGAGATCATCTATGGAGAATCTTTGTATTAATATTATTTTCAGGGGCGCCTGGGCAGCTTAGTCGGTTGAGCGTCCAACTTCGGCTCAGGTCATGATCTCACCATCTGTGAGTTTGAGCCCCACATGGGTCTCTATGCTGACAGCTCAGAGCCTGGAGCCTGTTTCAGATTCTGTGTCTCCCTCTCTCTCTGGCCCTTCCCTGCTCATGCTCTGTCTCTCCCTCTGTCAAAAATAAATAATCATTAATTTTTTTTAAATATTATTTTCAAACATAATACCAAAGGAAAAATATGTAACAAATATGTTACACAGCATACAGCATAGGTAAGGTTAACAATGTGTAGCACACAAAATTCTCTATCATTATCTGTGTTTAATAAGCTTAAAAATTATCTTAGATATTATATATCTTGTTTGCATTTTCCCTTAATGGAGCCAATAATGAAGACTTCTGAGCATCTACTGATAAAAATATAAATTTGTTTACATTAAAAGCACGTGAAGATAAAGAATAAAACTAGAGACTGTCGTATGAAACAAACAAGTAATTTAAATACATCCATAGACTTTAACTCAAGATTCAAAAATATCAACCAAATAGGTCTTAATATCCATTTACAATACCCTAATTTATATTATTGAAATTCTCACCTAGAATGTGTTAGGCAATATACTTAATCAAAATGGTCTGCTTTAATTTAGTCCACTCATGGAAAAAGAGAAGCATTTGTGCCAGAATATTTCAAACACTTTTTCCAGCCCCACAGTTCTGGTATTCACTTTTTACTACCTCTATTTCAGTTTTCCCATATGCTAGGGTGCTGTAGTGTAAAAGAGGTCATCTTACAGAGGGTTAACAGGGCAATAAGACTCAGCCCTGTCATTTACAGATCTGTGGAATTGGGTTATTACTTAAACTCCATATGCCTAATTTGAAACACATGGAAGGGAGGCCAGGGTGACTCATTTGGTTGAGCATTTGATTCTTGATTTTGGCTCAGGTCATGATCCCAGGGTTGTGGAATCAAGCCCTATGTCCAGATCCCCACTCAGTGTGGAGCCTGCTTGAGATTTCTCTCTCCCTCTACCCCTCTTCCCCACTCACACTCTCTTTAAATAAACAACAAAAAATAAAAACATGGAAAAGGATATCTTTTATTTATGAGAATAAAGACTATATACAAATTATTTAACAGAATGGCTATCATTCATTATGTGTATGATACGTGTTAATTATACAGCTACTATGAAACTTATGGGCTTCACATGGAAGCCAAACAAGGAGAAAACTGTCAGGAGATATTAATGTTTTTGAGTTTCAAATTCACAATAATTTAATACTCCACACATGTCAAATTAAAAAAAAATAATGTTTATTTATTTTGACAGAGAGAGAGTGCACTAGAAAGAGCAGGAGTGTGTAAATGCAAGCATGCGGAGGGGTATAGAGAAAGAGAAAGAGAAAGAGAAAGAGAAAGAGAAAGAGAAAGAGAGAGAGAAAGAATCCCAAGTAGGCTCTGCACTGTGAGCATGGATCCCAACATGGGGCTCAGTTTTCCAAACCATGAGAGGATGACTTGAGCAGAAATCAAGAGTCAGACATTTAATTGACAGAGCCACCCAGGCACCTCAAAATTAAAAATTTTAAACATTTTATTATCAACTATAGAAACAAAAAAAGTTTATAAACTTACAAATAATAGATTTGACTGAACACATACACATATAAAACCCACATACACACATATACATAATGGTACCATACACAATTCCTAGGAAAAAGAAATGAAAGGAAAATATATCAATGCAAATAAGGTACCAAACTATGAAAATAAAAAGGTGCCCATTTCACTGTAGAGAAAGATTTAATTTATTAGTAACAAATGGAAACAAGCATCTAGTAGAAACATTCTTAAAGACAAGCAGTTCAAAGAAAAAGATAAAAAGGTTTTCACCTCGAAAATACAATAAATATGAAAATAAAGACAACACTGATATGCTATTTGTACATTTCAAATTAAGATAGATCATAAAGATAGATCATAAATAACATACTACTTAGTACAGATACAGAGGAGAAAACAACAAACACTATGAAAACATTATAATATGCATCACTTAGCATAACAGAAATATAAACAAGTATAAAGTAATATATAAAAAAAACAAGTAAGAAATGTACTTGGATTTTTTTTATCAGGAATATTAGTTCCTGAAGTAAATTTTGATAATTTTCATGTTAAATTTGTTCCTAAAGTCTGAATCTGGGAATAAAACAAGATAGATAATCTGTGTATTCCCATTGGGCACATCTGGGTGATTTCTTGATAAGCACCAAAAGTTCTAAAAATTATGCTTCATCTTTTACTCAGGAACTTTAATTCTAGGGATGTATCACATAATTATCATTGTCTTAAATACACTTAATAATTATTGAGCTGTGTCATATTCCAGCTACTGTGCTTAAGAGATAGTAACTTACCCAATCCTCACAACTTCATGAGACAAATATGTTTATATACATTTTCAGTTAAGGAAATGGGGTACACAGAGATTCAATAACACAGCCCAAGGCATTCAGCTTGAGAGAGGCTGAACCTCTATTCCACAGTCTGCATTTTATCCCCTATATCGTGTGATTATGTCACCTATTGAAATTGAAACAGTAACCTATTTCATTATTATATTTTTAAAACCTCATTGGGGAACAGAATAATGCTATTAAAAACAGTTACACATGCAGAGGGGCTAAGAAGGCAGAGAAGCATGGAAGTTCTCTGCTTCTTTCATCCTTGAAATGCAGCTACATCAGTAGCAAGCCATTTTGCACACCTAAAAAATTGATCTGAGGATTAACACAAAGATCTGGATAACTTGAGCCACAGAACTCAGCAGGTACAGGGCACAGAGAGGTGAACTCGGGGACAGAGAAGTCACGGAGGGTATGGAGCTGTTTTTGCAGAGAGAGAACAGAGAAAGGGTGGGGGGAGAGTGCAAAGCACTCCCCCCTGAAAGTAGCTGGAGAGAAAGAGAAAGAGTGGAAACACCCACAAGTGACGAAACAAGAAAGGAAGAAAGGAGAGGGCGGTCAGAAATTCCATAGCTCAATACCTAGTGAGCTCTGGTGGGTAGGACGAATCCCCAGGAGCAGACAGTGAAGTATGAGGGGTCACAGGCAAAATGAGGAGAAGCAGTTTGCCTGCTAGGAGGGCATGTGGTAGAGGCTGTACAGACTTCCCACAGGCAAAGGTCCCTGTGGACCCTGGAGAACAGCCATGTTTGCTGGTATAGGAATAAAGACTAGGATGTGGTGAAACCTGGCACTGGTCGTGTGTTGTGATTTATCATAATCCTTGAACCATTGCTGCTCTTTGATCATGCAAACTTTTCCTGGGACAAGCCAGAGCCCACCACATTCTCTGAGATTTTGCAGCAGTGCAACTGCATGAACGTTCCTGGAGGGCAAGATGGCACCCAGCCATTACTTGGTGAGCCCTTCCACCAGAGGGTTGGAGCAGATCCAAGCTGCAGGGTCCTGAGAGGTAGGGGATTTGGAAACACAGTCTCATCTGAGATAAAATTCAGGAGGGAGGTGCCACCTAGCAGTCTGACAGCTTCAACATAGACAGTGTAGAAGCCGGGAAGCCAGAGACTAAGGAGGGTTGCTTGATTGACCGTCTGTGAGAGAGTAGAGTTCTGATGTTAGAGCCTGGGAAGCTGGGCGTCCCCATTTTTACCTCTATTGCACATGCACATACACATAGCAAACACACACCAGATGAATCTACCCAAGTAAGCTAAGCAGTGCCACATAGTGAAGAACGGAGCCTTTACACCAAGCCCAGTCTAACTGCTGGAACCAAGCCCTTTGATTTGACAATCACATTTGACTTCTAGGGGAAACTGGATGTAATTTCAGTCAGATTCCTTTCTCTTCACTGGTACATCTATTCATTTCTTTTTCTTTTTCTATTCTAAATCTTAGATACAGAAAAAGAAATAACTTATTTTTCATTTTTATAAAATATTTTAATTTTTTATATTTTTAAATTTTTTTGTAAATTTTTAAAATTCTATTTTACTTTCTTCATTTTATTCTATTTTATTGTATATATTTTTTAATTTTTAAACATTTTTCTTATTTTTTTCCTTTTTTCTTTTCCTTTCTTTCCCCCTTTTTTCTCTGTTCTATCAAAATTCTTTCAACAACCAAACCAAATACATCTAGGATCTAGCTTCCTTTATTTGATTTTTTGTGTTTTTAATTTTTTAAATTTTAACTTTTCATGTTATTCTTTTTTCTTCCTCCAAAATGATGAAATGAAGGAATTAACCCCAAAAGAAAGAACAGGAAGATTACAGCCAAGGACTTAATCAATGAACATATAAGCAAGTAGTCTGAACTAGAATTTAGAATCACGATAATAATAACACTACCTGGGGTTGAAAAAAAACATAGAATTCCTTTCTGCAGAGATAAAACAAGTAAACTCTAGTCAGGACAAAAATAAAAATGCTATAACTGAAATGCACTCTTGAATGGATGCCATGGTAGCAAGGATGGATGGAACAGAGGTGCAAATCAGCAATATAGAAGACAAAATTATGGAGAATAATGAAGCAGGAAAAAAAAGAGGGAAACTAAAGTGAAAGACCATGATATAAGAATTAGAGAACTCAGTGACTCATTAAAAAGTAATAACATCTAAATCAAAGGAGTCCCAGAAGATGAAGAGAGAGAAAAAGGGGTAGAAGGGTTATGTGAGCAAATCATAAGGGAACTTTCCTAACCTGGAGAAAGACACAGACATAAAAATCCAAGGAGCACAGAGAACTCCCATTAGATTCAATAAAAACTGACCATCAACAAAGCATATAATAGTCAAATTCACAAAATACACACATAATGAAAGAATTATGAAAGCAGCAGGGGAAAAACTTCTTTAACCTATAAGGAAAGACAGATCAGGTTCCCAGTAGATCTGTCCACAGGTCCACAGCAGATATGTCCACAGGATATATTCAACATGCTGAACTGGAAAAATATGCAACCAAGAATTCTTGACCCAATAAGGCTGTAATTCAAAGTAGAAGGAGCGATAAAGAGTTTCCCAAACAAAAACTAAAGGAGTTCCTGACCACTAAACCACCCCTGCAAGAAATTTTAAGGGGAAGTCCCTGAGGGTAGAAAAGATGAAACAAAAGAAAAAGACCAAAAGCAACAAAGGACCAGAGAACATGACCAGAAACTCCAACTCTACAGGCAACACAATGGCACTAAATTCATTTCTTTCAGCACTCACTCTAAATGTCAATGTACTAAATGCTCCAATCAAAAAATATAGAGTAACAGAATGGATAAAAAAAGAAGATCCATCTATATGCTGTTTAGAAAAGAACCATTTTAGACCTAAACTTATCTTCCGATTGAAAGTAAGGGGATGGAGAACCATCTATCATGCTAATCGCTGCCAAAAGAAAGCTGGAGTAGCCATACTTATATCAGATGATCTAGATTTTAAAATAAAGACTAACAAGAGATGAAAAAGGGCATTATATCATAACTAAGGGGTCTCTCCACCAAGAAGATCTAACAATTATAAATATTTATGCCCCCAACATGAAACACCTAAATATATATATATTAATAACATAAAAAAAAACCTCATTGATAATAATACCATAATAGTAGGGGACTACTACATCCCACTTATAGCAATGGCAGATAATCTAAGAAGAAAATCATCAAGGAAACAATGACATTGAATGACAAACTGAACCAGATGGACTTAACAGATATATTCAGAATATTTCATCCTAAAGCAGGAGAATACACATTCTTCTCGAATGCACATGGAACATTCTCCAGAACAGATCACTTATTGGGACACAAATCAGCCCTCAACAAGTACAAAAAGATCGAAATCATATTGTGCATGTTTTCAGACAACAACACTACAAAAGTCAAAATCAACCACAAAGGCACTCAAATCAGCAAGGAGGAAGCCAAACTTGCACTCTTCACAGAGGATGTGATACTCTATTCAGAAAACCCAAAAGATCCCACCAAAAAACTCCCATGCTTATGGATTAGAACAAATATTGTTAAAATGTTGATACTATCTAAAGCAATCTACATATTCAATGCAATCCCTATCAAAATAACACCAGCATTCTTCACACAGCTAGAACAAACAATCCTAAAATTTGTATGGAACCAGCCAAAGCCACACACAGCTAAAGTTTGCACAGCCAAAGTAACCCTTAAAAAGAAACCAAAGCTGGAAGCATCACAATTCTGGACTTCATGCTGTATTACAAAGTTGTAATCATCAACACAGTATGGTACAGGCACAAAAACAGACACTTAGATCAATGGAACAGAAGAGAGAACCCAGAAATGGACTTACAAACATATGGCAAACTAATCTCTAACAAAGCAGGAAAGAATATCCAATGGAAAAAAGACAGTCTCTTCAGCAAATGATGTTGGGAAAACTGGACAGCAACATGCAGAAGAATGAACCTGGACCACTTTTTTACACCATACACAAAAATAAACTCAAAATGGATGAAAGACCTCAATGCAAGACAGGAAGCCATCAAAATCCTTGAGGAGAAAGCAGGCAAAAACCTCTTTGATCTTGGCCATAGCATCTTATTCAACACATCTCCAGAGGCAAGGGAAACAAAAGCAAAAATGTACTGGGACCTCATTAAGATAAAAGCCTTCTGCAGGGCAAAGGAAACAATCAGCAAAACTAAAGGCAACCAACGGAATGGGAAAAGATATTTGCAAATGACATATCAGACAAAGGGCTAGTATCCAAAATCTATAAAGAGTTCACCAAACTCCACACTTCTTTGATCTTGGCCATAGCATCTTATTCAACACATCTCCAGAGGCAAGGGAAACAAAAGCAAAAATGAACTATTGGGACCTCATCAAAATAAAAAAGCTTCTGCACAGCAAAGGATATAATCAGCAAAACTAAAAGGCAACTGACACAATGGGAGAAGATATTTGCAAATAACATATCAGATAAAGGGTTAGTATCCAAAATCTATAAAGAACTTATCAAACTGAACACCCAAAAAACAAATAATCCAGTGAAGAAATAGGCAAAAGACATGAATAGACACTTCTCCAAAGAAGACATCCAGATAGCCAACTGACATATGAAAAAATGCTCCACATCACTCATCATCAGGGAAATACAAATCAAAACACGATGAGATACCACCTCACGCCTGTCAGAATGGCTAAAATTAACAACTCAGGAAACAACAGATGTTGACGAGGATGTGGATAAAGATGGACCCTTTTGCACTGCTGGTTGGAATGCAAGCTGGTGCAGCCACTCTGGGAAACAGTATGGAGGTTCCTCAAAAAATTAAAAATAGAACTACCCTATGACCCAGCAATTACACTACAAGGTATTTATGCACAGGATAGAGGAATGTTGTTTTGAAGGGGTACATGAGCCCCAATGTTTATAGCAGCACTACTGACAATAGGCAAAGTATGGAGAGATCCCAAATGTCCATCAATAGATGAATGGGTTAAGATGATGTGGTACCTACATACAATGGAATATTACTCAGTCATCAAAATGAATGAAATTTTGCTATTTGCAACAACGTGGATGGAACCAGAGTGTATTATGCTAAGTGAAATAAGTCAGAGAAAGACAAATATCATATGTTTTCATTTCTATGTGAAATGTAAGAAATACAACATGAACATATGGGAAGGGAGGGAAAAATAAGATAAAAACAAAGAGGGAGGGAAACCGTAAGAAACTCTTAAATACAGAGAACAAACTGAGGGCTGCTTGAGGGGTGTTGGGTCAGTGGATGAGCTAAATGTGTGAATGGCAGTAAGGAGGGCACTTGTTGGGATGAGCACCGGGTGTTACATATTTAAGTGATAAACCACTAAATTCTACTCCCGAAACTATTACTATACTATATGTTAACTAGCTTCAACTTAAATAAAATTAAAAAAAGAAAAAAAAAAACAACGGAGTTACATAGGAGCACCTGGATGGCTCAGTCGGTTGAGCGTCTGACTTTGGCTCAGGTCATGATCTCACAATTCTTGAGTTCAAGTCCCACAACAGGCTCACAGCTCAGAAACTGCTTTGGATCCTCTGTTCCTCCTCTCTCTAACCCTCCCCTGCTTGCGCTCTCTCAAAATAAATAAAATATTAAAAAAAACTGTTACATAAGACTATTTCATGACATGGCAAAATAAACACAGATTGTGAATGAAGGATCAAATTTATCAAATACAGAAATATGACTCCATTTTGGGGGGTGGGAAGAACAAATAGAGAACAAACAATAATGTTCATGTCTGTGGGTTATAGGTAATTTTAATTTTTATTCCCTTTGCTTTATTTTCTTAACACATTCTACAATGAATTTCATTGTTATTGTAATATAAAAATATGTTTGCTTATTTGTTTTAAAGCTAGTCCCTTCTATAGGACTTAAGGAACCAATCAAACCAGTCATACCTGAGAGGCTTATTTAGTTTGGCTGAAGCTTTTTCAGTGAGTGGGAAGCAGTCACTTGATTTCTTACCATAGGTGGGTAGATAAGGAATAACCTATTATTTTAAGTATGACTCATATGACCAAAATTATTATCTCAGCTTCTACCTCATTTTGTTTAGTTTTGTGTTGTTTTGTTTTTAAAGTGTGATTTTCAACTTTAGAAAAGTGACTTACATTGAAGCTACCATAAATTAACTAGTATTACCTTAGAATGTAAATATTTGCATAGGATTTCAATAAGCTAATATTTAAGAATCCGACTAAAGCTATTTAACATCCTGAAACACACAGAACATTTCTTTCATCCATATTTCAAACATTCAACATCTAAATTCCTGCTTTGATATTCTCAGATTTTATTTTTTTTAATTTTCCCCCCAACAGGTCAATTTTCTGAGTTTATTTTTAATGCCAAATGGTGAATAGAATTTCTTTCACTTAAATACCAAAAACCTTAAATAAACATATTTGCTTCACCTATTGTAACTGCTCAAACCCCAGAAAAAAAGTGCTGATACTAGAAAGAATTCTAATTATCACTGTAAACTCCCTGTGGTATATTCATTGAAAAGCAAGAGTGGTACCTGCAAAGCTCTTTAAAGCAACTAAGCAAATGTTCACTGCAACTGGAAATGGAATAGATTTTTACAACATATGCTATAGTTCCTTCTAACATTTCCTCTCACCCAACTGTTGCCCAGAGAGATGAGTAAAATACAAGTTTGTTATGAAGAGTACACAGTTTGTTATGAAGAACTCATTCTGAGCCAGAAGAGGTGAAGTCCAATAAAAGTACTGTCAAAAAGCTTCACCATTTGAAGTATCATTGAAATAGGCAGTTTCCTACTAAAATAGGTAGTTTGTCCCCACTCTACTTATTGGGCTGTCTACAACCCTAACTATCAGTACATTGTTTGAAGTGAATTAGACTCATCCTTAATTATTTATGGTATTTCTTGTCTTCTGTACGCAACCATATGTAAGAAACATTAATTCCGTGCAGATAGATGTTAAAGTGTAGATTGTTATGTGCCACAACCATGAGTTCTGATTCAGTAGGTCTGAAAAAGACGGTCAAAGAAAATACTTCAAAAAAAAGCGGTTCAGAGTGCACAGGTTTGAGGCTGCAAAGACCTAAACTGACTTAATAGCAAATGTGACTTTGACCTAGTTACTTAATCTTTTTAATCTCAGATTTCTCATTTTTAAATGGATATAATGATAGTACCTATTTCACTTGTTGTTATGAAGATTAACTAAAGGATTATATGATAATCACCAAAAGAGTGATATACTTCTACATAACTGCATAATTGCTCCAAAATATACTATCCTTACCCTTATTATTATTGTTATTCATGAGTAAAACACTTCTTCTATACAATAAAATCTTTTCCAGGCACTTTTTAAAGTTTTGACTCTATTTTGATTGCATTATTCTGAATTCAAGGTTAAATTCTGATTTAGTAATGATGAATAAAGATCAGATTTTATGTTATTTTACTATGTGTAATTCACATTTAACTTGGAAATGCTAGTTTCTAACCCTGTAATAAATTTTATTTTTGTCTTGATGTGCAATAAAAAGTATTACACAAGGACATCTCTGCTATGAATTTTCTTCTATCTCAGAAATGTGCATTTTAATTTAGTAAAACAAATAAGTAAAACTATAACTCTGATTATCTGAAATACTGAGGAAACAAAATATTAGACAAACACTAATGTAAGACTTATAAGAAAGATAATAAAAAATGCATTTAAAAATAGCAAGCATATGAAAGTAGCACTGCATTGAATATAGTGGATATCATAAACTTTATTATAAATCAAAGACTAGCTTTATAACTTTGCCTAGTAAAGATATGTCTTAAATGCTAGAGGTATGAAGTCTATAAAATGAAGGCCGAATCACAGCAGATCAGAATGGCAAAGAGAAAAATCATCGTCCTGAACCATAACTAGTTATGATTTCTCATTATACAAATGTGCCTTGAATTTCCCCATTACCGGAGGGTTATTACACCCAATAACTATTGACCTGTAGGTCACAAATTAAAATCAACCAGATCTACAACTCCATTTAAATTATAATGTACCTCTCATTTCCTGGAAGAATCTCATCATGGAGATCATAATTGCAAATTGGCCACCATACACATCAGAAGTACTTAGATTTATTTTAAATTAAAAAGTAGCATCTAGTATATTCCATCAACATAATAGGTTATTTATAACACATTTAAAGGAATTAAGTTTGAGCATCTACTTATCTACTCTTAAAAGAATATAAGATACATATTTAAATTAGTAACAAAAATGTCTCTTCAGATGAATATGCATAGAAAACAAGTAGTGTAACAAATGCAATTTACCTTTATTCTCTTTACACAGACTCTTAATTAAAATACAGTAATTATAATAGATCTACTTTCTATAAAATCTGTCTTTGGCCAAAAGGAAATAGAAAGACCAAGACAAATTTTATTAAATAATAATAAAAATGAGGCCTTATTATGCCTCTACTTACTAATGAAATTCCATGTGAATTACTTTCTTTAGTAATGACATATCATTTTAAATCCAAAATAGTCATTTCTCATGACTAAGCAAATAAAGGAATGAGACTCATAGTAATATTCTGAAAACATAATTTCCAGGTGGGAAATTAAAAGAGGCCAAAAAGTAGAAAGAGTCATTTATGCTAATCACCTGCTTTACAAGAATTTCATACACACACACACACACACACACATCTAATGAGGGTAATTATCAAAATAGAGCCTTTTATCTATTAACTCTTTAGCCTAGGCCTCAAAGCCCATATATAAGGTAATATTTTCTAGCATAAATCCATCTTGTAAGAATGTAAATTTATTGGGCTTCACCATAATCTTGGGGGAATATATATTAATGATTTTTCCAAATACTCAATCTAACCCAGACTATTTACATGGCTCACTTCCCCACTTATTGCGACACTGTGACATCACCATAGCTCCTTAATGTGTGTACATTTCTAGTGAATTTAAAATCCATTACACATGTCAGATTCATATGTGCGGCTTATTAAATAAGGTTTTAATGTTTGTTTTTTATCTAGAATTCAAGATAAAGATAAATGTCAAAAAATTTTAACAAGTGAATTTGAAACAAATTGTTACTTTAGATTTAATATGTAATATGCAACTAATTGTGACAAAATCAACTTATAATTTCAGTACATATCACTTTACTTACATGAAGAACTTAATTGAAAAATCAAGGGGGAAAAACACGAAATGCTAAGATTACTATTACTAATTCTTACAAGTTTTAAATTCCTCATTTTAAACAGTTTTTTGGAAAATATATTATTTCTGTTATGATTACTTTGGTAAAATAGCCCTGTTTAATAAACTACTATTATTGTATTTCAGTCTTAGTCACTCCTACTTGTGAAGCACATAATTAATGAGTATTAATATTTTCAGTTCGATTCACTGCAATTCTCTCTCTACCACTGGACCTTTTCTACAGGTATTTAAAAATACCTTATTTTTTTCTCTCTTTAAAATTAAATGTGTGTGTGTATGTATGGAAAAAAAAACCCTCTTTTTAAGCCCTAACCAACCCTCTGATCCTATGCATTTAGTCCTCTACATTTTAACTTCTTCAAAGTGTTGTGTATTGAGATAGAATTAACTTAAACCAACCAAGAAAATATATTGCTTTTTAAAAATTATCTTGGTGAAAATATAAAGCTTTTTTAAAAATTAGCTTTGTAAAAAAATGGAACCAAAATCTTAAATGCCATTAGGACTATTTTACTGCCTCTTTTTTCTCTTTTTGTTTTTCTGCTGACTTCTCTTCCACTGCTGTCTTCCTTTGCCCATACAAGATCTGCTTCTAAGGTCATCTACTCACACATCTTACAAGAACAAAACAGTATCTTTTTCCCATCTCTAGTTTTCCTCTGATTACATCATTTGAGTTACATGCCTATTCCTTTTACCAATAACTGTGACCAAAGGAAAGGAGCATTTATGATTGGTCTTGTTTAGATCAAGTGTACAGTACACTCTTGTGCTAGAAGAATAAGGCACTGGAGATTGGGAAGACTAAAATGATAGTATTCACTGAGCTATCCTTCAAGCCTTCTCTTTTCTACATATTTTCCATGACAATTTACGTTAAATATAATCACTGAATTAGTGATCCCAAATCTGTATTACTAACTCAGATTTCACTATGAAGCTTCAAATCAGTATTTAAATGACTCATGTACATCTTGACCTTAAGGTCTCCATGCATCTCATAACAGCACGTCTATAACCCCATCCAAACTTGCTTCTACATCAGCATTCTCTAGCCCAGCAGATGACTCCATGAGTCAACCTAGTTCACTAAACCTGAAACACAGTAAATCTCTTTGAAAATTGTATTTACCTTATCCCTATCACTGTTAATTCCTACTCAATCAAAATTCTTTACTGTTTCTCATCACTCACATACATCACTCTTATATATTCCTAGTTTAGACCAGGGCTTCCTCTAGACTGGGCTACTAAAGTGGAATATTTACTAATCTCACCATTTTTAATTCTTTAGACATAATCACCACTAATTCTTTCTACAAACTGGTGTTTTGCCAAAGCAAATATAAAATATTCACAGCAAATATGAGCTTCACACAACGAAATGCTTATAATAAATGTTGTATTGACTTCATACTAAAAAAAATTTAATCCATTCTACACACTATCCTGCTGGAGAAGCACAAAAATGCAATAAAATCATTAGATGAAATCTCTCAAATTAAAGCAAAAGTCCAATGGGTCATAAAAAATCCAACAGTGGACACAGGTTAATATTTATATCTACCAATAAAGGTACATTCCAAACCAATATTATTTTTTTAATTAACATCTTCCTTAAATATCTCTCAATCCTACCACCTACCTTACATGTATTACTTGAACGTTTCAAGGACCAAGTCTGCTTCCTAGTTTAGAGGGATGTATTCAGTATCTCCCCTTGGATGGCTATTTCTGCCTCCTCACTTTCCAAATCTCAGCCCCATTTCTCCCACATTTTTATATGAGCCAAAGCTAGAGATCTAAAAGATCTCTTAAAATCCTTTAAGTTTGTTCTGTTTGGAATAAATAATGTTTACAATTTTGATTAAGAGCCAAGATATCAAACACAGGCAGTTTCACATAAAAATCTGGGTTTACAGCTTATTTTGAAAAATTGAACATCTGGCCAATACTGAGCCTACATTTCCTCATGTGAAGAAAGCTAAATAATGGCTTCCTAACTTGTAAGATTTCTCTTCAATTTAGTACAATGTCTAACATTCTTTGCTCATTTTTTAATACATGTTCACTTTTGTTGTGAAAATGTTTTGAATGAAAATGTACACATCATGATATTCATCTCTAAATGTTTCAGGGTGCATCTCTTAATAAAAAATGTAAAATAACTCCTACATAATCACAATACCATTATTACATCTAAAAATTAGCAACAATTCATTGATATCAAATAATATATAGGCTATATCCAAAATCTCCAATTGATCCCCTAATTATATTTTATAGTTAATTATTTAAATTGGTTATTCATTTCTTGAGCATGACCAGATCTACTCATTAAGCTTATTTACACTATTCACGTTGCCATTTGAGTTTGTATATCTGATTTAAGATAAAAAGGTAAGCTTTGGAATGGGAGAAGATATTTACACATGACACATCTGATAAAGGGCTAGTATCCAAAATCTATAAAAAAACTTATCAAACTCAATCTCCAAAAAATAAATAATCCAGTTACGAAATGGGCAGAAGACATGAATAGACATTTCTCTCAAGGAGACATCTAGATGGCTAACAGACACATGAAAAGATGCCCAACATCACTCATCATCAGGGAAATACAAATCAAAATCATGATGAGATACCACCTCACACCTGTCAGAATGGCTAAAATTCACAACAAAGGAACAAGTGTTGGCAAGAAGGTTGAGAAAGGGGAATGCTCTTACACTGCTGGTGGGAATGCAAACTGGTGAAGCCACTCTGAAAAACAGTAAGAAGGCTCCTCAAAAAGTTAAAAATACAACTACCCTATGATCCAGCAATTGCACTCTTAGATATTTACCCAAAGGATACAAAAATACTGATTCAAGGGGACACATGCACCCCGATGTTAACAGCAACATTATCAACAATAGCCAAATTATGGAAAGAGCCCAAAGGTACATAAATTGATGAATGGATAAAGAATAGGTTTTGTGTGTGTGTGTGTGTGTGTGTGTGTGTGTGTGTGTGTGTGTAATGGAAAATTAACCATCAAAAAGAATGAAATCTTGCCATTTGTGACAATGTGGATGGAGCTAGAGTGTCTTATTTTTAGTGAAATAAGTCAGATAAAGACAAATACATATGATTTCATTCATGTGTAATTTAAGAAATAAAACAGATGAACATAGGTGGAAAAGAAGGAGAGAAAGGGAAACTATAAAAACTCTTAACTATATAGAGAACAAACCAAAGGTTGATTGATGGAGGGAAGGTGTGTGAGGGGATGGGTTAAATGGGTGATGAATATTAAGGAGGGCACTTACGATGAATCTTGGGTGTTGTATATAAGTGAAGAATCACAAAATTCTACTACTGAAACAACATTACACTATATGTTAACTAAACTGGAATTTAAATTTTAAAAATAGAAAACAAAATTAATTAAAAATATGTCTTAACTTCTCTTGGAACAAAGGAAACTTAAGACTTTAAAATCTAAAATTCTTACTAATTTACATTCATATTTACCATTTTTGTGAGGATGGTAGATGGAAAGCATAACTGGAGAGATAAAACCAATTTTAAAAAGATCCCATCTTTCATGACTCTTACAGTAACAAGCATAAATTAGAAACTCTAAAATGTTTCTGACACATAGCAATCTTTTTTGACTGTCAGTCTATGTTCATGTTGGCCTAGAGAAGGGAGAGATGGACTCTAGGCTTGGGGAATGGAAGATCAGTCATGAAGAAAGAGATGCAAAGAAACTTACCCCAAGTCCTGGAAGAGGAAGAGTGCTTCAATCCATTCTAAGCCTTCCCACGGTTCTGGGAATAGAATAAAAATCCCTCAATGTGACTTGTAAGACACATCATGATTTATTTTGTGCATATATACCAATTATTTTCCTGTCGTTCCACCTAGGCTGAATTTTTTTACTCCTTGAATGCATTATGTTCTCACCAATTCTGACAATTGCCAGAAACACTTCCTTAAGCCTTAAGTATTACCTGAAATGTCACTAATAGAATGGAAATCTCCCAACTACCCATGTCTGGATCAACAACCTTCAAGTACTTTTTTTTCTTCTATCCATTCTCCTTTATTACATAAACACCTAGTTACAAGTTGTACAAATCAAAACACAAAGAGAAGGGTGTAGGGAAGGTTTTTGTGATGTGCAGGGGGTGGGAAGGGAGAAAGGGTTGGGAGCCAGTCCTCCCCCTCCACACACAGCCCTGGATAAGGGCTATGGCATCTGCAGTAGGGATCTGAGAAGGAGGTGGGCAAAGATCCAAGGTAGCTAAGGGATGGAGGAAGCCCCTAAACCCAGAGCTCACTCCAAAAGCCCCTTCATTGCATGGTGAGGGGAGGATGAGGAAGGTGAGGAGGCTCAAAGAAGGAGCAGCAAAATGAAAAATCAATAGCAGATACTGAAGTGGAGTTGTCATGGTAGGGGATTAAAGAAGGAAAAAGTAGGTAAAGGGGGCAGTGAAAGATTCTCCCTGAGACCCCCAAGGAGAGGTGGGGGCCATCTTCCTTGTTAATTTAATATTAAATTGGGAGTGGGAGTTGGAGAAGAAAAAGTTATTTCAGGGGATTATTTCTCAACCTTCAAATGTACGTGCTCCGAGCCTTCTACCTCCACTGACGTATTACTCAACATGGTCTACCATGATGATCCATTATCAGTTTTATCAATAAGACTACTTGCTCTGTGAAAGCTAGAGCCACCTCTAGCTCATTATCATTTTGTGTTCAGCATCTTATATGGTCCTGAGCATGTAATACCTATCCAATGAATGAATTAAAAAATACAGTTACAGTCTTGTTCTAAGACAATCTTTGTTGAAAACTAAAGATGAGTTCATCAGATATACTGTAAAATATGTTGCATGCACTTCAAAGTTCCATCTTATTTTTTCTTGAAAGGTGTTTTACTGACATAAATAAAGGCTACGCTATATTGTAGGAGAGAGAGAGAGACAACTTACAAGAATGATGTCTTAGCAGATCGTGAATGTGTTGTAGTTTTGTTTCTACACATTGTCAGCTAATTATGTATTTCTGGACTACATTTTCAATTATTCTACCAACAAATCAGAAGAATCAGATTCCATTTCTTCTATACATCTCCTCATCAAAGGGGAGAAATTTTAAACAATATTATTACTAGAACATTGATTTTGGATTACAAGAACTTAGAAACGCATTAATGGCAGAAGTGCAGGCCTCAAATAGCCAAATTCACTGAGAGAATACATAAAACAATTACCAGCACAGGAGCAAAATTTATGTCAAGCTAGTGCATAAAAAAATAAGCAAAGACTATAAACATGTTGATTATAATATTGCACAAACAATATAGTTTTCTTTCCAGTAAGTTTTTTAAATTTTTTAATGTTTATTTTATTTTTTAGAGAGAGAGAGAGAGAGAGAGAGAGAGAGAGAGAGTGAGAAAGAGAGACAGCTTGAGCGGGGGAGGGCAGAGAGGGAGACACAGAATCCAAAGTAGGCTCCAGGCTCTGAGCTGTCTACATGGAGCCTGATATGGCGCTTGAACTCACAAACCGGGAGATCATGACCTGAGCCGAAGTCAGATGCTTAACTGAGTCACCCAGGCACCCCATCAGTAAGTTATTATAAAATTCTGAACTTGAATATTGTGGCTCAAGCTCTGGTCAAGAATTTCTGAATTCAGCTTTGTCCCTGTTCAGCAATATGTGGCCCCGTGCAAATATCTTACAAGCTTTGGTCTCATTCCCTTCAGTTGTAAAATAAAGGTTTGGCATATACCCTCTAAAGTCTATTCTATATTGAAATGTCTCTATTTAATTTCCTCTATCTGCTTTCAAACTCAGTATATTGGAGACAGCACAATTATGTGCATTAATGGTTAGGCAATTTTCCCCCTTTCTGAAATCCTCATATACATAAAAAATTTTTAAAAACTACACATATCACTTTTTTATCATTATCGAATTTTATCATTATCTCATATATATATTTACACTTGAAAACACTGAAGCATTAAGAAATTTAGCAAATTGCCCAAGTATATGTTGACTAGTAAGGGATAAAGAAGCCAGGAACCCACATCTCTGATCCCTAAGCAAGTATTCTTTTCATTCTAGCTTATTACATAATCGTGTCTGTTTCTGAGGCGTCTAAGTTTTTAATGTGTAATTTAACAGATTTTAACCCAGAACGATCTATAGAATATGTCAAATATGAATGATCAGCCTGGTTCCTATATTTGGCTATGAACAATGATGTCCTAATATCTGGCAAGATATTGAGAAATGAGTCTACTATTTGGCACTAAAAAAATAATTGAGAAGATTAAAACACATGTATACTGATGTGATTTTAAAATATGACTGAAAAATCTTTGCTATCTCTCCCAGTCAGAGGTGGAGTCTAATTCTCTCCCCTTGAATACTAACTGATCTTGGTGACACACATTCTAACAAACAGAATACTGCAGAACTGACACAAAGACTTCTAACGCTAAGTTGTAAAAACTTCCACCTGGCTTTCTTTCCTGGAATCTGGTTTTTAAATCCACCTGCCATGTTGTGAGAAAGTCCAGGACACATTCAGAGGACATGTGGAGGTGTTCTGGCTGACAGCTCCATGTAAGGTCTCGGCTGATGGGGCCGTCAGCACAAACAGCCAGACATGAAAGTGAAGACACCTCTGAGATAACTCTAGCTCCAGCTACCAACTGACTGAATCTTCATGAGAACCCAACTAAAAATTGCCTAGCTATTCCAATTATCCCCAGAGTCATGAGATTTGGGAGTATGTTAGTAACAAAAGAGTATTGAAACATTCAATTTTTCTAAAATTATATAAAATTAGCTTTTTATTTTTCTCTCAGTTGTGAGCCCCAGCCGACAGATACTAAGACTAATCCTCACCTTGCCTTTTATAACTTCAGGCTTCATATAGCTTATATAAGAGATACTATAATTAAGAACTTGGACATTGGCATCAGATATTCTTTTTTGTATTTTTTTAATGTTTATTCATTTTGAGAGAGAGAGAGATAGGAAGAGAGAAAGAGCATGCTAGTGGGGGAGGAGCAGAGAGAGAATGAGAGAGAATCGCAGGCAGGCTCTGCACTGTCAGCACAGAGCCCAACATGGGGCTTGATCTCATGAAATAGAGTATGATGCTTAATGGACTGAGCCACCCAGGTGCCCCTGGAATCAGATATTCTGACTCTACTTCATTGTGTGATTCTGGAAAAATTACATACTCAAAGACTCAATTCCCTAATATTCAAAATTAATAAAATGCTAGAACACATCTTGTTAGTTTTTCTAAAAAATATAACTAATATTAGTCATATAAAGTCCTTATACAAATACTAAGTCTGTTAACCTGTTGATTAGAGAACTTCAGGTACATTAACTTTGATTCCATCCCTACCACTTTAGCCCCATATACAGGCTTGCCCTCGTTCTCGTATTGTCCAAAGGCCACCTATAGTTCTTCTGCTAAAAAAAAAATCACTGATTTCACTTTCAAGAGATTTTTAAATATAAAAAGAAGGTTTACAAGTGGAAGAATTAATTTGATTTTCACCATAGCCAATATATTGGAAGACAAGCTTACAGAAGCATTTGTTTATTCCCAGACTAAAAAAGCAACACCTTTAATATAGAGAAGAGGATGATTATAATTATGACAAAGTTATTTTGTCATCTAAAATGTTATTTTAGGGGCGCCTGGGTGGCGCAGTCGGTTAAGCGTCCGACTTCAGCCAGGTCACGATCTCGCGGTCCGTGAGTTCGAGCCCCGCGTCAGGCTCTGGGCTGATGGCTCGGAGCCTGGAGCCTGTTTCCGATTCTGTGTCTCCCTCTCTCTCTGCCCCTCCCCCGTTCATGCTCTGTCTCTCTCTGTCCCAAAAATAAATAAAAAATGTTGAAAAAAAAAAAAAAAAAATTTAAAAAAAAATAAAATGTTATTTTAGCACCATACAAATATTTTATTTTTGCACTTTCCAAATGCTAGGTACAATGTATATAACAAAATATCCATTGGGAAGAATTGATTTTATGGAATAAAGTCAAATCTGGAACTAGTTTTACCCTCTAGCACTCACTTCATTTGAGAAAAGAAAAGGTAATAAAGTTCTGAAGAAGCATTTCCATTTATTTCTCAAACATCTTGATATAACAGGCAAAACCTCTTAATGAAAAACTTTATGACTTATGAAGTTCATGTCATGAACATACAAAACTCTCACCAGATCTTTACTGAAGGAGAATTCTGGCCTATGAGAATTGAATTTGACAAATCTATTAAAAATGAGATGATTTAGGGATAAATTTTCCATTACTCATTCAAATCTATTACCTTGCACTCACAGGTTTAATTGCTTTTAACAATGAAATAATGGGGATAATTATAAAAATTCATATTTGCTATTCTTCAACTTTTAAAAACATTTTTAAATAGCTGCTTATATATGTTCAAGAGTTAAGAGGAAATATTTTACCACCTTAAGTACAGTATAGAAAAAGGTATGATTTTAATCCTTCCCAGAAGAGATTTGCAAAAACAAATCCCTCATGAAAGTAAGAGGTTAACTTTGCTGTCCATGGCAAGAATATCAATTATCCTTAGATAATTGAACTGTACACACAAATACTCTTCTTCTCCCATGGATTTTCTAACAGGCAAGGCAGGCCCAACAACTCCATCCTGTTTTTCAAAAAAATAAATAAAATTAAAAAATAACACTCACTCTATGTTACTGAGTAAAAATTATTTGGTAGGTTGGATATGCATGGCATCTTTCAAATATGGGGGGAGAAACTAAACCGAATCTAAATTACTTTTTTTTTCTTGAGGAAGTGGGAAGAAGAAAAAGTCTTTTATCAATTGTGATAGTTCTAAATGTGTGGCTTACATATGGTAGTAATTTATTAATACTAAATTTTGGAAAATATAATTTTCTAGATAATGTCAGTATTTCCATTGATTCCTTTGAACTGCTACTTCTTATCCTACACTTAGGATTATCACTTTTTTCCACAAGATTCAACTCACACAGTTTCCTTTATTTCATGTCTCTAATTACCATGCCCAACCATATTTAACTACATTTATGTATAAATTATGATTATACATTATGCTTCCATAGTATTTTTACTCATTTCCTATCTGGATTATAAGTTCCAAGAGAGTAATGTTTCAACTTTTTTCTTTTTTTTAATTTTAATTTTCTATAAGGATTTAAGATTTTTTTCCCCCAGTGGGAAAAGAAAGGTCACTGGAGTGTAGAGCAAGATCTGCAGTGAAGAGAGGACATCAGCGTATTTAAGTGACTCTGTAATCCACAGATGTAAATCAATTAAGTGGATTTGGGAGGTTATCACAGGTCAAAACTGAAATTTGGACAGGTCATGGAGTATGTCAATAGATTTAGGCCACTTTTTCAGGAAGGAGTTAATTAGAAGGATGCTTGAGTGAATGCAGAGAGTAGTGAAGTACAATCTGGTAAATTAAGTAAAAACTCACATTCTATAATAAAAGATGAACATAGAACACATTCTATAATATATGGTCTTGGAATAGATTTCTACTCATAGTGAGTTGAATGTTTTTTATATTATCAAAAGAAGCATTATAAAACACCTGGTATGGTTGATTTTGGGTTCCTTCCTGATTTTCCAGTAGAATTGTATTTTCTTCATAGAGTTATCTATTTTTCATTGGCAATAACCTCCCAGCAGAACATCTTATATATATTATACACTGAGCAAACGTGACTATCTGCTGGCTTACACTGCATTAGAAAAGAGACATTATTTTTAAAATCAGTTCTTTAAAAATGTTTTTTCAGGGGTGCCTGGGTGGCTCAGTCGGTTAAGCGGCCGACTTCGGCTCAGGTCATGATCTCACGGTCTGTGAGTTCGAGCCCCGCAGTCAGGCTCTGTGCTGACAGCTCAGAGCCTGGAGCCTGTTTCAGATTCTGTGTCTCCCTCTCTCTCTGCCCTTCCCCTGTTCACGCTCTGTCTCTCTCTGTCTCAAAAATAAATAAACGTTAAAAAAAAATTTTTTTTAATGTTTTTTCAAAGTTTATTTAAGAGAGAGAGAGAGAGAGAGTAAGTGTGTGTGGGGAGAGAGAGAGAGAGAGAATCCCAAGCAGACTCCACACACTTAGTGCAGAGCCCAACATGGGGCTCAAACCCACAAACCACAAGATCATGACCTGAGCTGAAATCCAGAGTCAGATGCTTAACCACCTGAACCACCCAGGTACCCCCATTTCTTCAAATTTAATGTAAATATCTTAGGTAGAGCCCAGGAATATTTTATGTAAATCTTTCATGAATTCACCTATATTCACAAAATATTTATTGAACACTTAAATTATTCTATTACTAGGGTAATGAAGATACTGAAATGAACAAAAATTCCATGGATCCTATCCTTTGAGGTTAATATACAGATTAGAGAGAGAGAAAATAAAAAGTAAAATCTAGTGTGATAAATGCTATCACAGGAGAATTCTTTGGTGTTGTAAGGTCACATGGGAAGAATACCATACACATATATGGGTATCAGAACAGAATACTATGATTAAATTATGCCTTTTAAGTGTCCCCCAAATACATAAGTGATAGAAGTTCCTTTCATTTAAATTAAAATAATCTCCCTTAGATAATTTAGTTATAATTTATTCTGGTTTAGTGAACTGAATATGTTTATGAGAATGTTTAACTGTAAGGATATTCATTTAGTTTTATTATTGTTTTTTATTTACTTTTGTTAGTTGTCTTAGAAAAATGTACTTGTACATATTACATAAATGAGGGAGTCCTCCTTATATGTCAATGGTTTACATTAAAAAAATAAGTAAATTTGTACCAACAATTTTCTTTTTTTTTAAGTTTTTATTTTTATTTATTTTTGAGACAGAGAGAGACAGACAGTGAGCAAGAGAGGGGCAGAGAGAGAGGGAGACACAGAATCCAAAGCAGGCTCCAGGCTCTGAGCTGTCAGCACAGAGCCCGACATGGGGCTCGAACTCATGAACCGTGAGATCATGACCTGAGCCGAAGCTGGACGCTTAACTGACTGAGCCACCCAGGCGCCCCTATACTAATAATTTTCAATGACATCTTGAAATGTTCTCTGCTAGTGAACATAACCATTTATTGGGGTCAGTAGTAACTCACAAAAGGTAGTGAATGAATATAGGTAGAATGTATTGAGATCCATGTCTTATCAACTGAAAAAGGGATTGAAGCAAAAAAGCACTCTAGGCCATACAGCATCTCCAACCTCCATCAGACCAAGTATGCAGAATGTCAAAGCAAATGTACAGAATCATTAGAGGACTCAGTTGAATTTAGGATGGCAGTATAGTGTATACTATTTACATTAGAATACTTATAATAGAGTTTACAGGACATAATCTATAAACTTTATTCGCAATTACCATTAAATTTAAAACACAAAAGCAAGTCTTTCTAACTAAGTCTTTGCAACTATAATGGTATACTGTCTTGATTGAAATCTAATGCATTAGTTATACACATTTAGAAAAGTTACTTATTTTTCTGAGAATGTTATATATTTCTCAGAGCATACTCCACTGTAAAAGAGAATACAAGTAATACATTGCTTCAAGTATTTGTAGTTTGATTTATTTTTTAACTTTATTTTGAAAGAGAGAGAGACACACACACACGCACAGAAAGAAAGTGGGGGAGGGGTAGAGTGTGGGAGAGACAGAATCCCAAGCAGGCCCCATGCTGTCAGTGGAGAGCCTAACATGGGCTCAAATTCACAAATTATGAAATCATGACCTGGGCCCAGATCAAGAGTTAGACCCTTAACCAACTGAGCCACCCAAGTTCCCCTGTGGTTTGATTTAAAGAAGATATTACATATAAGTTACTTATAAAAGTGACTATTGATAAAAAATGCTGATACTCAGCAATACACATGTTCTTCCTCTTTTATCTAGTAATAATTCTAAACTGTATTTTCTAACTACCCAACAGATTGGTAGGCCCATGTAAGCCTATTCTGGGTAAAGCAGTGTAGACAGAAATTTCATACACACACACGCGCACGCACACACACACATATCTTGCATAAAATATCCCATGAGTAATATTCAACTCTTTCCACTTACGCTAAATACATTTGAAAATTACTACATAGGCAAGCCTGGATCTTTGAAGGCAGGCACGGATCAGAGACCTCAGTCTTCAACCCACACTGGCTTATGGCATGGCCTAAAAATAAATATGCGTCTACTGAGCTTGCTTGAAGTGACGAGATTGGAAAATGCACTTTATTAGTATGTTTAGATTGTTACGGGCCATATTTACCTAGATATTCAATACAGAGGGCACACAGAGAGAGTTCTCAACAATCTGGTAAACAGTATTACCTGTCTTATGAATATAATTGTATTAGCTTCTTATTATTACTGTAACAAATTACCACAGATTTAGTGGTTTTAAAGAAACACAAAAGTATTATCAACTCTAAAGGTCAGACATCTTAAAATCAAGGTGTCAGCCAGAAAGTGGAGATAGAGTTTGATGCTCAACTACAAAAAGTGTCTTTTGATCTATGTATAGAGAATTTATACATGGTAATAAAAAAAAAGACAGGTTATCCCAGTGCAGATATTGATAAGAATAAATGAAATATTCAGAGTCTGAACATTCTCTCTATTCACTTTAATCAGTAAAGTAGGAATAATTTCCATTGGCTAAAGAATGAGGCTGAAGAAGTTGTCAAAGAAGAGAAAAATAGGAAATAAACATAGAAAATAAGGCGGGGCACCTGGGTGGCTCAGTCGGTTAAGCGGCCGACTTCGGCTCAGGTCATGATCTCGCAGTCATGAGTTCAAGCCCCGCATCGGGCTCTGTGCTGACATCTCAGAGCCTGGAGCCTGTTTCATATTCTGTGTCTCCCTCTCTCTGACCCTCCCCTGTTCATGCTCTGTCTCTCTCTGTCTCAAAAATAAATAAACGTTAAAAAAAATTTAAATAAAAAGAAAATAAGGCAAGTAAATGGATTAGAAATGTAGAGGATGACTGGCTGCAGTGGCTAGTTACAGCCACTTAAGGTTTACAGTCACAAATGTAAAGTGTGCTTTTGTTTTTTGTCTTGCTTGTTTTCTTTTGTGTTTCAAGTAACCAGAATCAGCTGCAATGGTGCACATGTGAAGTAGGCAGAGAGATGAATCTAAACAAGGCGATGGTTTTTCTAAGAGTTTGCACAAATAAAGAAGCTATAGAATTGAGGGAGTACACAAAGAAGTGATTATACATATTAAATATGAATAAAGAAGGCATCAGGGAAACCAACTGCATGAGGGAAATTCAAAAGTAGGTAGGATAATGTATGTGAGGACTTAGTGTGATTGAAAGATTTTTGAGATCAGGATACAAGGGAAAAATGAATTGGTTAAAAAAAAAAAAGATAACAGTCAAAGGTTAGAAGCATGAAACCATAGAAGTTTTGCAGTTACTTGTATCAACAACATTGTAAATATGATTATGAGCGTGAGATACTGAGAGTAGAGGACAATATCTTTAAAGAGAATTTCAAGGAAAGGATTATCTACAATGTTGGAAAATCACCTGCATGACTGTAGAAATTGCAACAAAATAAGAGTTATATTACCGGGGGGAGGAGCCAAGATGGCGGAACACCATGGAAGCTTTTTGTGTGTTCACATCCATGAAATACAGCCAGACCAACACTAAACCATCCTGCACACCTAGAAAACTGATATGAGGATTAACACAACAATCTGCACAACCTGAACCACAGAATTCAGCAGGTACACTGTGCAGAGAGGTGAACTTGGGGAGAGAGAACCCTGGAGGGCAGGGAGCCACTTCTGCATGCAGAGAAAGGACAGAGATGAGCGGGGGTGGGGGGGGGTGGCGTGGGGGGGATGGAGAATATGGGAATGCCCCCCCCAAAAGCAGCTGGAGAGAAAGTGGAAAATTGGAAAAAGCCACAGAGACTGAACTGAAAAGGGAGAAAGGAGAAAGGAGAAAAGAGGGTTTAAATTCCATGAAGACTATAAACAGGGGGAGCACAGAGTCTGAAACTCCACAGCTTGATACCTGGTGGGGCTCTGATGGGAAGGACAAATCCCTAGCAGCAGAGTGGGGTCTGGGAGGTTCTCAGGCCACACGGGGAGAAACGGCTCCACTGCTAGAAGGACACTTGGTAGAGGCTGTGAAGGCACCTGGTTCCAGCAGACCCCAGAGAACAACCACATTCGCTGGTGCTAGAACAAGGTCATTAAGGGTGAAGCCTGGTGCCAGATGTGTGTTGTGATTTTCCATAATCCCTGAAACGCTACTCCTACACTCTCTCGTGAACTTTTTCTGGGGCGGGCTAGCATGTAGCCACAGCCTCTGGGCATCGCCAACAGCACAGTCCCGCAAATGTTCCTGGATGTGGCCAGCACCCAGCCATTGCTCAGTGAGACTCTCCACAGAGCGGCAGAGTGGTCAAATCCACAGTTCAAAAATAAGGAGCCAGGCAAAAACAGCTGCATCTGAGACAAAACTCAGGAGGGAGGTGCCCCTGGCAATCTAACAGCTAGGTCACGGACAGTGTAAAAGTGCGAAGTGGACAAAAGCCGAAAAGGACAGGCGCGCAATTGCTGATCAGGGAGAACAGAATTCCAATACTACAGACTGAGTAGCTGGGTGATGCCATTTTCACTGCTCCCGTGCATGCACATATGCACCTACAAGTGCCACAACAATCCACCCCAGTAAGCTAAGCAGTGCCATCTAGTGGAATACGAAACCGTTACACTAAGCCCTAACTAACTGGGCCAACCTCGCTCTTCAAGAACACAAGTCTCACCTCCTGCTTAGTTTATGGTTTGATTTCTAGGAAAAAACGAAGTAATTTCAGTCATATTTCAGTCTGTTAGCCAGTCCAGCTATTCAATTTCTTTCTTTTTTTTTTCTCTTTTTTGTTTTGTTCCCTTTTCTTGAATACAGAAAGAGAAAAAAACATTTTTATTTTCAGTTTTTATTAAAAATATTTTTAATTTTCTACTATATTTTTTATTGTGTGTAAATTTTTTCAAATTCTATTTTACTTCCATCATTTCATTTAAGTCTATTTCAGTGTATTCATTTTTTCAAATTTTCAAACAATTTCCTTTCTTTTCCCCTCTTTTTCTCTAATCTTTCAAGCCACGTTCAACACCCACACCAAGACACACCTAGGATCTAGCATCATTTATTTGATTTTGTGTGTGTGTATGTGTGTTTTTAATTTTTTAATTGTAACATATTTTTTTAATTTTAATATTTGTTTAATTTTAATTTTTTCTACTTCATTAGTTCATTTTCTACCTTAAAAATACAAAATGAAGGAATTCACACCAAAAGAAAGAGAACGAAGAAATGACAGCCAGGGATTTAACCAACACAGATACAAGCAAGATGTCTGAATCAGAATTTAGAATCACGATAGTAAGAATACTAGCAGGAGTCAAAAATAGATTAGAATCCCTTTCTGTGGAGATAACAAAGTAAAAGCTAGTCAGGATGAAATAAAAAATGCTATACCTGAGCTGCAATCTTAAATGGATGCCATGGCAGCAAGGATGGACGAGGCAGGACAGAGAATCAGCAATATAGACGGCAAACTTACGGAGAATAATAAAGCAGAAAAAAAGGGAGATTAACACAAAAGTGCACAATTTAAGAATTACAGAAATCAGTGATCCTTAAAAAGGAACAATGTCAGAATTATACGGGTCCCAGAAGAGGAAGAGAGAAATAGGGGTAGAAGGGTTATGTGAGCAAATCATAGCAGAAAACTTTCCTAACTTGGGGAAAGGCACAGACATCAAAATCCAGGAGGCACAGAGGACTCCCATTATATTCAACAAAAACCAACCACCAACAAGGCATATCATAGTCAAATTCACAAAACACTCAGGCAAGGAGAGAATCTTGAAAGCAGCAAAGGGAAACAAGTCCTTAACCTATATGGGAAAACAGATCAGGTTTGCAGCAGACCTATCCACAGTAACTTGGCAGGCCAGAAAGGAGTGGCAGGATATATTCAATGTACTGAATCAGAAAAATATGCAGCCAAGAATTCTTTACCCAGCAAGAATGTTATTCAAAATAGAAGGAGAGATAAAAAGTTTCCCAGAGAAACAAAAATTAAAGGATTTTGTGACCACTAAACCAGCGCTGCCAGAAATTTTAAGGGGGACTCTCTGAGGGGAGATAAGATGAAAAAAAATAATAATAATAAAAAACAAATAAATAAAGACCAAAAGCAACAAAGGCTAGGAAGGACCAGAGAACACCACCAGAAAATCCAATTCTACAAGCAACTTAATGGCAATAAACTCATATCCTTTAGTACTCACTCCAAACGTCAATGGACTAAATACTCCAATGAAAAGGCAGGGTAATAGAATGGATGAGAGAAAACAAGCTCCATCTATATACTATTTATAAGAGACCCACTTTAGGCCTAAAGACACCTTCAGACTGAAAGTAAGGGGATGGAAAACCATCTATCATGCTAATGGTCAACAAAAGAAAGCCAGAGTAGCCATACTTATATCAGACAATCTAGAATTTAAAATAAACACTGTATCAGGGTGCCTGGGTGTCTCAGTCGGTTAAGTGGCCGATTTCAGCTCACGTCATGATCTTGCGGTCTGTGGGTTCGAGCCCCATGTCAGGCTCTGTGCTAACAGCTCAGAACCTGCAGCCTGTTTCAGATTCTGTGTCTCCCTCTCCCTCTGCTCCTCCCCCACTTGCACTCTCTCTCTCAAAAATGAATAAACGTTAAAATTTTTTTTAATAAAGACTGTATCAAGAGATGAAGAAGGGCATTATATCATACTTAAGGGTTCTATCCACCAAGAAGACCTAACAATTATAAATATTTATGCACCAAATGTGGAAGCACCCAAATATATAAATCAATTAATCACAAACATAAGGAAACTCATTGATAATAATACCATAATAGTATGGGACTTCAACATCCCACTCACAGCAATGGACAGATCATCTAATCAAAAAATCAACAAGGAAACAATGGCTTTTAATGACACACTAGACCAGTTGGACTTAACAGATAATATTCAGAACATTTCATCCTAAAGCAGCAGAATATACATTCTTCTCCAGTGCAAATGGAAAGTTCTCCAGAATAGACCACATACTGGGACACAAATCAGCCCTCAACAAGTACAAAAAGATCGATATTATACAGTGCACATTTTTAAACCACAACATTATGAAACTCAAAATCAACCACAAGAAATAATTTGGAAAGGTAACAAATAGTTGAAGACTAAAGAACATCCTACTAGAGAATGAATGGGCTAACCAAGAAGTTAACGAGGAAATTAAAAAGTTCACGGAAGCCAATGAAAATGATAACACCAAAACCCAAAATCTCTGGGACGCAGGAAAGGAGGTCATAAGAGGAAAGTATACAGCAATCCAGGCCTTCCTAAAGAAGAAAGAAAGATCTCAGATACACAACCTAACCTTATGCCTTACAGAGCTTGAAAAAGAACAGCAAATAAAACCCCAAACCAGCAAAACACAGGAAGCAATAAAGATTAGAGCAGACATCAATGCTATCGAAACCAAAAAAACAGAACAGATCAATGAAACCAGAAGCTTGTTCTTTGAAAGAATTAACAAAATTGATAAACCACTAGCCAATTTGATCAAAAAGAAAAAGCAAAGGACCCCAATAAATAAAATCAAGAAGGAAAGAGGAGAGATCAGAACCAACAGAGCAGAAATAAAAACAAAAATAAGAGAGTATTATGAGCAATTACATGCGAATAAAATGGGCAATCTGGAACAAATGGACAAATTCCTAGAAACATATACACTACCAAAACTGAAACAGGAAGAAAGAGAAAGTTTGAACAGACCCATAACCAGTAAAGAAATCGCATTAGTAATCCAAACTCTCCCAAAAACTAAGAGTCCAGGGACAGATGGCTTCCCAGGGGAATTCTACCAAACATTTAAGGAAGAGTTAACACCTATTCCCTTGAAGCTGTTCCAAAAAATAGAAATGGAAGGAAAACTTTCAAACTCCTTCTTGAAGCCAGCATCACCTTGATTCCAAAACCAGACAGAGACTCCACTAGAAAGACTACAGACGAATTTCCCAGATGAACATGGATGCAAATATGCTCAACAAGATATTAGCCAAGCAGATCCAACAATACATTAAAAAAGTTATTCACCACAACCAAGTGGGATTTATACCTGGGATGCAGGGTTGATTCAGTATCTGCAAAACAATCCATGTGATACATCACATCAATAAAAGAAAGGACAAGAATCACATGATCCTATCAATAGATGCAGAGAAAACATCTGATAAAATACAGCATCCATTCTTGATAAAAACCCTCAAGAAAGTAGGGATAGAAGGAGCATACCTCAAGATCATAAAAGCCACATATGAACGACCCAATGCTAATATCATCCTCAATGGGGAAAAACTGAGAGCTTTCCCCCTAAGGTCAGGAACAAGACAGGATGTCCACTCTAACTAATGTTACTCAACACAGTATTGGAAGTCTTAGCCTCAACAATCAGACAGAACAAAGAAATAAAAGGCATCCAAACTGGCCAAGAGGAGGTCAAACTTTCATTCTTCACAGATGACGTGATACTCTATATGGAAAACCCAAAAGATTCCACAAAAAAACTGCTAGAACTGATTCATGAATTCAGCAAAGTTGCAGGATATGAAATCAATGAACAGAAATTGGTTGCATTCCTATACACCAACAAGAAAGCAACAGAAAGGGGGCACCTGGGTGGCGCAGTCGGTTAAGCGTCCGACTTCAGCCAGGTCACGATCTCGCGGTCCGTGAGTTCGAGCCCCGCGTCAGGCTCTGGGCTGATGGCTCGGAGCCTGGACCCTGTTTCCGATTCTGTGTCTCCCTCTCTCTCTGCCCCTCCCCCGTTCATGCTCTGTCTCTCTCTGTCCCAAAAATAAATAAAAAACGTTGAAAAAAAAAATTAAAAAAAAAAAAAAAAAAAAAAAAAAAAAAAAAAAAGAAAGCAACAGAAAGAGAAATCAAGGAATTGATCACATTTACAGTTGCACAAAAAACTATAAAATACCTAGGAATAAGCCTAACCAAAGAGGTGAAAAATCTATACACTGAAAACTATAGAAAGCTTATGAAAGAAATTGAAGAAGACACACAAAAAAATGGAAAAATATTCCATGCTCCTGGATAGGAAGAACAAATACTGTTAAAATGTCGATACTACCCAAAGCAATCTACATATTCAATGCAATCCCTATCAAATTAACACCAGCATTCTTCACAGAGCTAGAACAAACAATCCTAAAATTTGTATGGAACCAGAAAAGACCCTGAATAGCCAAAGCAATCTTGAAAATGAAAACCAAAGCAGGAGGCATCACAATCCTGGACTTCAAGCTGTATTACAAAGCTGTAATCATCAAGACAGTATGGTACTGGCACAAGAACAGACATTCAGATCAATGGAACAAAATACAGAACTCAGAAATGGACCCACAAACGTATGGTCAAATAATCTTTGACAAAGCAAGAAAGAATACTCAATGGAATGAACACAGTCTCTTCAGCAAATGGCATTGGGAAAACTGGACAGCGACATGCAGAAGAATGAACCTGGACCACTTTCTTACACCATATACAAAAATAAACTCAAAATGGATGAAAGACCTCAATGTAAGACAGGAGGCCATCAAAATCCTCAAGGAGAAAACAGGCACAGCAACTTCTTACTCAACATGTCTCTGGAGGCAAGGGAAACAAAAGCAAAAATGAACTACTGGGACCTCACCAAAATAAAAAAGCTTCTTTCTGTACAGCGAAGGAAACAATCAGCAAAACTAAAAGGCAACCGACACAATGAGAGAAGATATTTGCAAACGACATATCAGATAAAGAGTTAGTATCCAAATCCTATAAAGAACTTATCAAACTCAACACTCAAAAAGCAAATAATCCAGTGAAGAAATGGGTAAAAGACATGAGTAGACACTTCTCCAAAGAAAACACCCAGATGGGCAACTGACGCATGAGAAAATGCTCAACATCACTCATCATCAGGGAAATACATCAAAACCACAATAAGATACCACCTCACACCTGTCAGAATGGCTAACATTAACAACTCAGGCAACAACAGATATTGGTGAGGATGCAGGGAAAGAGGACCTCTTTTGCATTGCTGGTGAGAATGCAAGCTGGTGCAGCCACTCTGGAAAACAGTATGGAGGTTCCTCAAAAAATTAAAAATAAAACTACCCTATGACCCTGCAGTTGCACTACTAGGTATTTATCCAAGGGATACAGGTAGGCTGTTTCAAAGGGACACATGCACCTCAATGTTTATAGCCACACTATCTACAATAGCTAAAGTATGGAAAGAGCCCAAATTTTCATCAATGGATGAATGGATAAAGAAGATGTGCATATATATACAATGCAGTATTACTCAGCAATCAAAAAGAATGAAATCTTGCCATTTGCAACTACATGGGTGGAACTAGAGGGTATTATGCTAAGCGAAATTAGTCAGTCAGAGAAAGACAAAAATCATATGATTTCACTCATATGAGGACTTTAAGAGACAAAACAGATGAACATAAGGGAAGGGAAACAAAAACCATATAAAAGCAGGGAGGGGGACAAAACAGAAGAGACTCATAAATATGGAGAACAAACTGAGGGTTACTGGAGGGGTCATGGGAGGGGGGGGATGGGCTAAATGGGTAAGGGGCATTAAGAAATCTACTCCTGAAATCATTGTTGCACTATATGCTAACTAATTTGGATGTAAATTTTAAAAAAATAATAAATTAAAAAAAATAAATTAAAAAAAAAAGAGTCATATTACTGGGTATAATAGTGAGCCACAGAGCAAAAGGTATCAAGAGTTGGAGTTGTCACTGTAAAACAGATTATAAATATGATTTTTCCTTGTCAGTTAGAGACATCTATAGGACCTTGAGGAAAAGATAGAGTATTTTACAGAAATGTGGAATTTTAAATGTTAGTAGCACTTTTAGTTTGCTTTGGTTTTGCTTCCTTACTAGGCTTTTGAAAATCAAAATGAAAGGTACTGAGGAAAAAGAATCAAGTTTATACTATAAATAGATGAACGAATGGTGGTAATAAAAGAGCAAATCCTGTTCCTTCCCATTATAGACACTACATGGAGCATCTGGACCAAGGTAGGGACAGAGTGCATTGGGGCAAGAAGCAAGGTAGTTAGTTGTCTTGTTTAATGGCCATGAGAGAGTGATGACTGAGTCAAGTGGAAGCCAAGCCAACAACTGCATAGCATCATCTCATATCATATGCTGGAGAGTTTCCCCATATGTTCAAGCTGCAGAGTCTTATTCACATCTCATTCAATATGTTGAAGAGTTACCTTCCCATTGTCTGTGGGTCTTCCTGCAAAGGGACCATATCCTGAGACACTACACTTTGATGAGTATCTATCTGAACTTTTACTCTGGTCACTTTCTTTGTTAAAGACCAAGGAGCCTCCCCACACAGAATATAGATGTAGAGTCTTTAATCCCCAAGGGTAGAGAGATAGTAATAGGAAAGTTTCAATATAGGTACTTGGGTGGGGCTAGGAAATGCTCCACCCCTATCACACCTGCTTCAAATATTTTGACTTTTTTTTTTTTATTGACAGAAACAGAGAGAGAGAACTCATGGGCATGCATGTAAGAGCAAGGGAGGGGCTGAGGGAGAGAGAGAAACTTACGGAGGTTCCATGCCAAGCACAGAGTCCTACCTGGGCAACTCAATCTCACAACCGTAAGATCATGACCTGACCTGAAATTAAGCATCAGATATTTAATTGACTGAGCCATCTAGGCACCTGAAATGTTTTCCAATTCTTCATGCAACAAGGCTCATTTTGATAAAATTAGGCCATTGGAACTAATAATAATCTAATCTTTCAGTAGACTAAGGAAAGAATCAGTGAAAATGCCAATCTAATTCAATTTATTTCATAAATCATAATTGTCAAGGAAAGAAATACTGAATAGAATTAGGCTTTAAATAGAGAATTCTTGAAAGTTCTAAAGGAAAAAGACATTGTCCTATAGCCAAACTGAAGGAAAGCAATGATTATCAATGATAAAATGTTAATTAGATTTCTGATAACTAGAAATTAAGGCAACATACCTATAGATGGTAATGTGGTTATATACATAGAGTTGTTCATTAAGGGATATATATCTTTATAAAACAGTTTTAAAAATTGGGAAAAGAGAGTAATAAAATACTAAAAATTCCATTAAACTAGAATAACATTGTCTGGTAGGCTAAAAAGTAGAATTAATTAATCTTTAAGAAACAAAAACAATAAAATAATTACTTGGGATTAGAAGATAAAAGAAAACAAAAATAGATTGAGATGAGGTACACAGAGAACACCATTTCTTTTTGGTGTTTGTGTTCCCCCCCCCCCCCCCCACAGAGAGAAATTGTCTGTAAATGGTAGGTTCCCATCTGTCTGTAATATTGTAGAAAGTTAGATTAGTTTAAATTAGATCGCATAACTTCTAAGAACACAATCAGTTCTGAAACATTTTTCATATATACCCCTTCCAGTTCATTTTCATGGTCATTTTATTGGCTCAGATAGTGATCATCAAGCTCCTAGCAACAGAAACCAAGTGGAATTTGTCTCTTTTCTATGTTTTGCAATACATTTCACAAACAGTATTTCTATACTAACCAAGAAATCTTTATAAATAAACACAGATATTTAATAGTCCACACACGGCACATAGTCTAATTTCTTCATGCAGCAAAATGAAAACCAGCATTCCTTTCTACATGCATGGTACAAATTGTTAATTGTCTTTGGTCAGCCAGCAAGTACTTCTTTCAAAGGTCTCCCAAAAGGTTTAGCTTTGTAAATTGCTTTTTCTATTCACTCTTTTCCAATATATATTATTCAACTAGGGAACTACCTATCTGCTTCCCATCATTTCCCCACCAAAATCTATCACTCAAGGCCTGTATAAAGTGTTGTTTCTGTAAGGTAATACTTTCAGCACAGTATCTTCTCAAAGCAGATAATTTACATAACTGCCCTTGACTATGAGTTGTTTTGTCAACTCCAGGAATGCTTCAGAATTATTTGTCAGTATGAAGACCCTGAGAATTATGTAGAAAAATTTTTGAAATGAGCAAAATACACAGGTCTCCAAGAACAAACTGTCCTTTAGATTATTACTAGCCCAAAGGAAAATCTTGGAAAAGCAGATTTACTACCATGCTCTCATTTCTAGTTGGCAGTGGAAATAATTTTAATTCATTAGATTGAAAATGTAACTTCTGTCAACTAACTATTCAAATAACTGGTAAAATTAAATTGCAGGTATATTCTTTGAAACATACAAATTTGATGACAAAAGAAGCATTAATAATCCCTCAATATTAGTAAATACAGCTATTTTCCTGATATATGACTAAATAATTAGGGTATTAAACTAAAACTATGAGGAATATATAAAAAGCTTAGAAATATGTCATTTTATCTTTCAAAAATATTAAAGCAGTATAATTATCACTGTCTGGTAACAACAGTATTCTCATTTTCTTTTTGTCACTTGCTTCATTTTTAAAAATTAAACAAAAAAGTATGTGATGTTTCTTTCAATAAACTGCAACTCAATGAAAGTTACATTATAGTTGACTCTTTTGTCCTCTCCAAAGCTAATATGATTCATATGCATACTTTTTTTTATTATTTAGCTTTATCATGGAAGATGATACAATGAAGATATAGATGAGCAGATGAACAGATGAAGAATTATTGATTCTTCCTTAATGATTACTTTTAACCAAGTTTCTCAAAGAAAAGATTAAAACATGGACATTTAGAAAAAAAATCAGCTATATTTGTCCCATGTAGTTCTTCTTTTAACCATGTAGAAAGTAATTGTCATCTAAAGTTTGAAAGAGAAGTAATTAAATATAATTAAATATTTTAAGTTGTCAGTTTGCATCCTATTTGAGAGTTAGATTCAAAATATGCTTCAGTATTTTGCAGACATTCCATATATTTATCTACCTATAAAAGTGATAGCTTTCAGGGAGCCTGGGTGGCTCAGTCAGTTAAGTGTCCGACTTCAGCTAAGGTCATGATTTTGTAGTTTGCGAGTTCGAGCCCCACGTTGGGCTCTGTGCCAACAGCTCAGAGCCTGGAACCTGCTTCACATTCTGTGTCTCCTCCTCTCTCTGCCCCTCCCATGCTCATGCTCATGCTCTGTCTCCCAATAAAAAATAAACGTTAAAAAATGTTTTACTTATTTAAAAAAAATTTTTTTTAACGTTTATTTATTTTTGAGACAGAGAGAGATAGAGCATGAATGGGGGAGGGTCAGAGAGAGAGGGAGGCACAGAATTTGAAACAGGCTCCAGGCTCGGAGCTGTCAGCACAGAGACCGACGCGGGGTTCGAACCCACGAACTGCGAGATCGTGACCTGAGCTGAAGTCGGACGCTTAGCCGACTGAGCCACCCAGGCGCCCCAAAAAAATTAAAAAAAAAAGTGATAGCTTTCTGTTCTAACAATGTATATTTTACTGTAACTTATTAGAAACAATACTGTTTGTTTTTTTTTTTAATTTTTTTTTTCAACGTTTTTTTTTATTTATTTTTGGGACAGAGAGAGACAGAGCATGAATGGGGGAGGGGCAGAGAGAGAGGGAGACACAGAATCGGAAACAGGCTCCAGGCTCCGAGCCATCAGCCCAGAGCCTGACGCGGGGCTCGAACTCACGGACCGCGAGATCGTGACCTGGCTGAAGTCGGACGCTTAACCGACTGCGCCACCCAGGCGCCCCTAGAAACAATACTGTTAATTATCATAATGATGATAATGATGGCGGTGTATTATTCAGCTGTTTAAACCTTTTCTATATACAAATTCTCTCTGACAAAAGTTGGAAAACTATACTGCTGTTCAAATAAAAGTTTTCATTCAGTTTTGCCTTAATATTAGAAATAGCATGTAAGTCTGTAATGCTAGACTATTATTTACTTACTTACTTACTTACTTACTTATTTATTTATTTATTTATTTATTTATTTATTTAATTTAAAAAAAAAATACGTAATCTGTACATCCAATGTGGGGCTTGAACTCCCAACTCCAAAATCTAGAGTCACATGCTCTACAGACTGAGTCAGCCAGGCATTCCTGCTTATATTTTTTAAATTTTGAAACAGTTTTTTGCTATTGCATCAAATCTGAAATAAAACAGAAAAGTAACAGTTTTAAGGGTGTAGCAAGGAAATGAAGAAGAGGCTCCCAGAAAAATGGAGATTAATGAAATAGCTTCATAGATATGGTACATATTTGATTTTGTACTTTTAGAATTTTACTTAGAGCTTTTAACATAGTCTCTGCAGTATTAAAATAAAGACTATGGAGTTCTGCTTAGAGACATCAAACACTGACAGATAACACTAAGCAGTTATATTATCTATTCTTGTTAGTTTTTATCTTTCACTGGACTTACTTTCAAATTTATCAGGCATAAAATCCTTTTCTGTAGCCACCAGGACTCTGTAAGCAGGATTCCAGCATTTTGACTAAAGTACATGTGCTATTATTTGCTACCTGGATGCAATTTCCCTCTGTGCAGATTGTAAGAAAAAATGTAGCTTCATGTAAAACACACACACACACACACACACACACACACACACACACACACACACACAGGTTTACTTTTTTTCCCAATATTTTCATTTTTTTCATTTAAATTTTAGTTAACATACAGTGCAGTATTGGTTTCAGCAGAATTCAATGATTGATCACTTACACACAATGCCCAGGGCTCATCACAAGTATGCTCTTTGATACCCATCATGCATCTAGCCCATACCCCACTCACTTCTTTCCATCAACCCTCAGTTTGTTCTCTATCTTTAAGAGTCTCTCATGGTTTGTTTCCCTCTCTTTCCCCCCACTCCCATATGTTCATCTGTTTTCTTTTTGTTTAATATGAAATTTATTGTCAAATTGGTTTCCATACAATACCCAGTGCTCATCCCAACAGGTGCCCTCCTCAATGCCCATCACCCACTTTCCCCTCCCTCCCACCCCCCCATCAACCCTCAGTTTATTCTCAGATTTTAAGGTGCAGCTGCTCTGGAAAACAGTGTGGAGGTTCCTCAAAAAATTAAAAATAGATCTACCCTATGACCCAGCAATAACACTGCTAGGAATTTACCCAAGGGATACAGGAGTGCTGATGCATATGGGCACTTGTACCCCAATGTTTACAGCAGCACTTTCAACAATAGCCAAATTATGGAAAGAGCCTAAATGTCCATCAACTGATGAATGGATAAAGAAACTGTGGTTTATATATACAATAGAATACTACTTGGCAATGAGAAAGAATGAAGTATGGCCTTTTGTAGCAACGTGGATGGAACTGGAGAGTGTTATGCTAAGTGAAATAAGTCATACAGAGAAAGACAGATACCATATGTTTTCACTCTTATGTGGATCCTGAGAAACTTAACAGAAGACCATGGAGGAGGGGGAGGAAGAAAAAAAAAAAAAACTTAGGGAGGGAGGCAAACCGTAAGACTCTTAAAAACTGGTTTACTTTTTCAAATATAGCCATGGCAGGCTGAAGATTTGGAAAGGAAATACACACAAGGATATTGAGTTGTGGTCTCCAGTGAGGTCTAAAAGTTCACAGAATTTTTGATTGCTATTCTGTTTAATGCTTTTTGACCTTCACATATAATTTCATGATCTTTCATTAACCACTTATCCTCTTTATTTTATGTTAATATGGAAAAAATTTTTATATTAATGTGAATAAAACACCAGATGAATTATGCTTTGGTAATAATTATAGTGAATAAACAAAACCTTTATTTTTCAAAAGAGCATTGCTGGCCAACAGTATTAATTATTATTCATGGAATACTATGTGCTGGCCATTTTAATAAACACTTTATATACATCATCTCATTGTCCTTTCCAGCAGAAATATTTCCCATTTTACAAATGGAACTAAGACTGAAATTAAGAGATGTTATACAGTAGGCAATAAAGTTAAGATTTGAATATCAGTTTACCTGATACAAAAACCTATATTTTGGCATGTAATCTTCACTATATTTTTCCTTCTTTCTTAGTGGTCTTATATTTTGCTATTAATGAACACATGCAATTGAAATGTATGCATTAATACTGGAAGGGATTGGCTTGGTATTATTTTATAAAAGGTTAAAATTAAAATTGAGAAAATGTAAGTTCTCAAACTTTTAGGTAGTGACAGTAATGCAAATTTCTCTTCACTAGCTTTAAAAAATAAAATCAACCCTATACTATAACCTAATTACCCTCTTAAAAATATATTGCTAAAACATTTTCAGCACGTACAAAGAAGGAAGATGAAGCAGTATAAATTACAGGCACACAGTGATTATCCCAAAATCCTAGTGCTGAAAAATGAAGCTTCATACCAGTTAAACTGTCACTAAGTCAGAGTTATAGTACAGCCAGGTAAAATTCTTATAATTGCTTATAATTTTCAGAGTTTGGAAAACAATTTCCTGGACAGTTTTTACATTGTCCTAAATGTTCCTCTCTCTATCAAGTGTTGAACATTTTCTCTGGTTGATGCACCAACATATTAATCATTTCCAGTCTTTCAAGATGACTACCTAGTAACAATAACATACAATATACAGTGATCACTATATTATTATGAATTCCTTACAGTGGACACACTTGAAAAAATCAAATTAGTCTTTGTTACTTGGTGTGGTGCACTGTTCAAAAAAAATGAATTTATCATTAAATCGCTGGCCTTGAAAATTAAGTACTAATTGAAACTTGACTATTAGAAAATTATCTCAGAGAAACATCATTTAACATGTAATTCTCTCAAATTTGTGACATTATGAATGAGGTTACTGGGCCAAAGCTTGTTTATGCAAATGGCATAAGTTATTGTCATTTCTATTTCTAAGAGCAGTGAATGCTTATCAAATCTCCCTTGTCAAATTTTATTTTAAATTATCTTTCAACCAAGTGTAAGCTACCTTTAATTTTTGTCTATTTCTACATTTTTTCCCTCTGGAGTGATCAAATTCCAAAAGTCTATAGAAAATGGGAAAATATACATTGATTATTCAGTTTTAATTATACCTAGCCCTAATGAAAAGTTTATGACAGATATTAGTGATAGTTCTAAAAAACATAAGACTAGAAATATAAATTTAATTTATTCTGGTTATTTATGTAAGAGAATAATAAAGGATTGTGTGGTGATATCTCAAACTAAAAGGCGTGTGGTGATACCTCAAACTAAAAGGCAGTTAATCCAAAGGAATGAACACTAGCTAAATTTAAAAAAAAAAAGGAAAATAATCTTAAAATCTTAAAACTATTTTCTATGACATGATTTTCTCATAACCATTAACTTCAGAACATAATACATATAAAATGACCTAAACAGTAGAAATCTAGAAGGTGCCTATGAAAACATTTTTATAAAATAAACATTTTCCAAATTAGCTCAAAAATAAAAAGACCTAAATGCTTCCAAAGGAATCTCAGTTCTTCCTAAGAAGCAAAAACTAGGTCTGTTGAGTCTTTTATTGTTTTCTTTGCTGGAAAAAACAGATTTCAATGTTATAAAAATAAAATAAATTCTACCTTTAAATGAAATATCAACACGGTAATGACTTAAACAGTTTATACTTAGCTGATTTTCAGTTTAAAACACACACACACACACACACACACACACACACACACACGCACACACACACACCAGTTAACTCCACTCCACCAGTCTGAAATCAAAGTCTTTAATTCCTACTTCTCTTTCACACACCACATCTGCTCCATCATCAAATTCTGCTGACTCTAATTTAAAACCATATTCAGCTTTTTTATCACTACCATCTCATGACTTTGGTCTAAAACACTACCATTTCTTGTTTAGATGATGGCAATATATTTTTTTTTTAACTCCTTTGGGGCACCTGGGTGGTTCAGTCGGTTAAGCGTCTGATTTCGACTCAGGTCATGATCTCACAGTCCGTGAGTTCGAGCCCTGTGTCAGGCTCTGTGCTGACAGCTGAGAGCCTGGAGCCTGTTTCAGATTCTGTGTCTCCCTATCTCTCTGACCATCCCCCATTCATGCTCTGTCTCTCTCTGTCTCAAAAATAAACGTTAAAAAAATTAAAAACAAACAAAAAAAAACTCCTTAATAAATATTTGACTACTTAATCCAAAACACTAACGATGTATTTGAAGTTTTATTTTTTTTCTATTTATTTATTTGCTTTTTCAAGTTTATTTTTTTAATTTATATACAAATTAGTATATAGAACAACAATGATTTCAGTAGTAGATTCCTTAATGTCCCTTACCCATTTAGCCCATGCCCCCTCCCACAACCCCTGCAAGTAACCCTCTGTTGTTTTGTCCTCTCCCTGTTTTTATATTATTTTTGCTTCCCTTCCCTTACGTTCATCTGTTCTGTGTCTTAAAGTCCTCGTATGAGTGAAGTCATATGATATTTGTCTTTCTCCAATTTCGCTTAGCATAATACCCTCTAGTTCAATGATAGCAATATTTTAAAAGATAGTTTCCTATTTCCAGTTTTAGATTTAAGGAGGTTGGAACTCACCACTCCATCCTAACAAATGAAAACATAAACACATTGAAAAATAAACAATTCTTGGATCCATAACAGAAGGGACGGCACAGGGAAAACCATGGCATCAAGTGTGCTCCTTGGCATTTACCCAAAGGAGCTGAAAACTTATGTCCACCCAAAACCCTGTGCAGGGCTATTTCCAACAGCTTTATTCATAATTGCCAATACTTGGTAACAACCAAGATGTCTTTCAGCAGGTGAATGTATAAACTGTGGTACATTCAGGAAATGGAATATATTCAGTGCTAAAAATAAATGATCAAACCATAAAAAGGCATGAATTCACATTGCTAATGGAAAGAAATCATTATGAAAAGGCTACATACTGTATGATTCCAAAAGTATGACATTTTGAAAAAAGCAAAACAATGGAGACTGTAAAAAGATCAATGGTTATCAGAGTTTAGTGGGGAAAAGAGGTGAATCCATGGAACACAGAGAATTTTTAGGGTGATGAAACTACTCTGTATGATACTGTAATGGATATATATGTCACTATCTATTTGTCCAAACTCCTAGAATGTAAAACACCAAGGGTGAACCATAATGTCAGCTGTGGGCTTTAGGTTATTGTAATGGATCAACATAGGTTTATCAGTTTTAACAAATGGACCACTCTAGTGGTTGCCCCGCAACTCACGTGAGAGAGGAGATATATGGGAAATATCTGTACTTCCTCTTAATTTTGCTGTGAAGTTAAAATTTCTGTAGAAAAATAAAGTTGACAGGAAGGAAGGAAGGAAGGAAGGAAGGAAGGAAGGAAGGAAGGAAGGAAAAAAAAGAGGAAAGGAAGGGGGAGGAATGGAGGGAAGGAAAAATGGTTTTCTTACTTCTATCATTACAGGAATCAATGCATTCTCCAAGCAGCAACTAGGAGGTTCTTTGTAAAATGAAAATAAGAGCATGATAAATTTTGTATCACAAACCCCAATAATGTACTCATATACTACTGAATTAAAAGCTAAAACACATAGCATACCTCAATAGGTGCTCTGTGCCTCCCATTCCCCAACTCTCTGACCTGATCTCCTCCCTACTCCAGTCCCTTAACTCACTCTGCTCCAGTCATGTTGGCCTAGTGGTTGTACCAGGAATGCACTAGGCATGCTCTTGCCATACGGCCTTGGCCATTTGTTTTTTGCGTCTGCTGAGAAGCGTTTGTTTCAAATATGCAAAAGGTATACTTCCTCACCTCTTCCAAATCTTTGCTCAGATAGCACTTTCTCAATGGCCCCTTTTTAAAACTGCTTTGTTACATAGCCTACATCTCTTTGCCCCTTTATTTTTTATCGTCCTTTATAATACCTCTTAAGACACTATATAAGTCAGTGGTCATTTTTGTATCTGTCTATTCCTAATATAATGTAACCCTTACTTTTTATACCCTGTTATACTCACACCCCTAGAAGAGTACCTGTCTCCTAGGAGGCACTGAGTGGGTATTTGTTGAATAAAATATCACTAAAAGATGAAAATGTTATTGAAATAAAACATAATCAAGATATCAAAAGTACACAAAATGCCTCAGGAAAGGATTTACATGTATGTATTCATGTTAAATCTGCAAAGATTTTTTGAAGATCAGTAAGGATAAAGTAGCATGGTAAATACAAAGAATGGGAAGAGACCTTAGTCCTCACAAAAACATGCTGCCTTTGAAAAATACTAATATTACTTTATTCTTTTTTTGTAATACAGCAAAGCAGGAATGCAATTAGTAAATGAAATGATGTACCAATTAAAAAAGAAATAGAGACAAGTTTCAGGAATTTCAATTTATTCATAAGATCCTCAGAAAACTATCTGCCTAGAAAGTGTATTTACAGACATAAAACTACAGCCTGCACCCAGGTGGTAAACTGTGTAATACTGCATCAGGATCAACTTGCCCTCCCAAATGCAGAAAGTCAAAAGGAATTAAACTTCAAAGAAAAAATAATCTTCTATGCTTACACAGAAGCAAAAATATTATGACATTTTTACTTATAATGAACCTAAGTAAGGTTTTGAGGCTCCTTTCATGCTGATCATGAAAAACAAATCTACCAACCCAAAGTAGCTCTGTTATTTATGGGGGATTTAAACTTTTTGAAGAATGTTTAATTTAGGTTTCTTCTCAAGATTTTTTGCCTTCCCCTTCCCTTCTCTCCAAGTGTGATCTAATTTACATGTTGGGCTAATAATGCTGCAGTATCGTGCTACAGGGTGTTAGATCTAACCCTACAATAAGAACCTAATGAGTCAGCCGGTCATTGGTGGTCTACAGTGTATGTTGACATCATTGAATGTGTTATTTCAGAGTACTTTTGGCATTTGTCTCTCCTATCATGGCTATTGGTCACCAGATTGTTATCCCCTGGATCCCCCCACAAAGTCAATGTCTTTTTGCAAGTCTTCTCTCAAAGGGAACATGGAACTTTAGCTTATTGAGTGTCAAGTTCTGCAACAGAACATAGCAGAAGTTTCCTTAGCACCTGACAATTGAGTTTTTAGAATATATCTTTTTTTTTTTAACGTTTATTTATTTTTGAGACAGAGAGAGACAGAGCATGAACGGGGGAGGGTCAGAGAGAGGGAGACACAGAATCCGAAGAAGGCTCAGGGCTCTGAGCTGTCAGCACAGAGCCCGACGCGGGGCTCGAACTCACGGACTGCAAGATCGTGACCTGAGCCGAAGTCGGCCGCTCAACCGACTGAGCCACCCAGGCGCCCCTAGAATATATCTTTATTAGTTCTATCTTGAATGTTGTATACAAGGTGTTCTGGATCAGAGATGTCTTATTATTTACCTAACAAATTGGCTCTCTTTGGCCCAGGCTTCATCCTGCCCCAACATGATCGAAACCAACTCAGATGTCCCACAGGAGTAACTCTATAGTCAAACATAACAGATGGAGAACAATGGATGTTCTCTGTTTACCTAAAGGAGAAAGAACTGTCCCCTCATAGTCCAAAAGAATAGGAGGAGGGGAATGTGTCTTTGTGAGGGGATGGAAAGGATCTTGGGTTCTTAGCCTAATAGTTTGAAATATAAATACATCTTTCCAAAGCCCAAATAAATTCCTGATATCTGTGGATTTTACAACCAAGAGATGTCTTTTATCTTTCCAACACCTTGGTCTTAACCTAGTCCAGGCTTAACCATTTGGCTTCCTTCAGTCAGAGCAATTAACTAGGCAAATGGCTACATGTGTTTCTCATGGTATTTAAAGAGTAAGATGTTCTTGGGGAAGTAAAAGAAAATATTCTTTATCTGTTATTGTATACATTTCCATGGCTCAGAAATGCCAGGACTTTTTATAGAAGCACTGAGAAGCACTGAGTGTGGGGAAGTTTTATTTCCCCACACTGACTCAGCCATTTCTGCCAGTCTGGTGCCCTGCTCCAGGTGAAGCTGCTCTAGGAGGATATATGACAGGAAATGAAAGGCAAGGCCCACTGCTCTCAGGTGGTTTAATAGTATCAGCGAGGGAAGACTGAGAGAGTATGTTTTCACGATTTTGCAATCAGGGCTCAAGAGAACTACCTGGATGTAATTGTTACATAATAATTTAGAATTGGTAGTTATAGTAAAGTGAGAATTACTAATATATAAGCAGTTGTCAATGTAGATGAGTAATCCACTGTCCTAATGAAGGAGATATTCCCCAGATGAGTAAATGGAAGTATGGTTTGACTCTTACAATAGCACTAAGATAACTGAATTACATGAATAATTTAGTCTTCAAAAACAGTTTTAAGTGTTAAAGTATCATTTTCACATGTTAAAAACATGACTCTCGTGAATAGAATGTATTTATTTTATTTAACTCATTAATGAACTGATAAGATGGTGATTCCACAAGCATTTAAAGAACCAAAATATACAGTCCATTGTTAAAGGCATTTTTAAAAAAAGACTATTATAAAAAGGCTGCTAGGCTAAATATAAACCTAGTTAATATTTACAGCCCTTGAAGTTATCTTTTCTACAAAAAGATATACCCAAATAATGGGTAGATTATCCTAAAGAAATGAATACATTTTAGGTGTTGTTAAAACTGCCATAATATTTTTTTTAATTTTCATAGGCATTAATAATTCTTGTTTTTTTCTCACAGTTTCTCCATTTTGATCAGAAATAATTTGGGGCGCCTGGGTGGCGCAGTCGGTTAAGCGTCCGACTTCAGCCAGGTCACGATCTCGAGGTCCGTGAGTTCGAGCCCCGCGTCAGGCTCTGCTGGGCTGATGGCTCGGAGCCTGGAGCCTGTTTCCGATTCTGTGTCTCCCTCTCTCTCTGCCCCTCCCCCGTTCATGCTCTGTCTCTCTCTGTCCCAAAAATAAATTAAAAAAAAAAATTTAAAAAAAAAAAAAAAGAAATAATCTTAAGTGGTACTCAAGAAGAAGTCTGGTCACATTTTGTTTTGTTCTGAATGTCTACAACTAAAGGTATTAACTATGTAAACCTCCTTGAACACAAATTGTTAAGCAACTGCCAAGACCTTAGAATTAATTTCTATCCTGAATTTCTATTAAGAAATACAGTATTTGACTTTTTAAAATAAAACCTCTATTGTTTCACCTGCAGTACATGTTGATTTTGAAGAATTTCTGTATATTCAAGGGACTAAAAATATATTGAGGTTTTTGGCTTGCCAGGAAATGAGGCCAAGTACCTTTAGGTATAAAACAGGTAGCAAGCCAGCTTTCCTGGATTTTTTTTTTTTATCACATTAACTTTGCAAATAAAATACAACTCTTGTTATTTAATAGAAGGATATTCAGTTCTGATTCAGTTAGATTTATTCTGAAACATGACACAGAGTATGTCTTGGTAGTATAAGTGATACTGGTCAAATAACAGGCAAAGGCAGATTCTTATTGACTGTATGCAGACAACTATATTGCCATAAAAATTAACGAAATAGTAAAATATCTGTTTCTGAAATATGACGGTGGGTCATCAGCAAAGGAATGATATAGGCTCACTGGTGGCAAAGCAAATATTCCTATGCTTTCTAATTGTTGCATCAATACTGTTTCTTTTTTCACTCTCCTTCTAGGGCCAAATAATTTTTTGGCAGAAGAAAAGCCAAAATGTCAAAGGGCAAATTCAGTGTGATTGACTCAATTGTACAAGAAAACCAGGAAGTTAACTTAATGATTAACTTCCCATTGTAGCTGCAGTTGAACTTGAATATTTCTCTGAACTGCCTGCAGGTATATAGCGTTGTAAAAGATTGGATTTGTAACCAGCTGTGAGTTTTCAAGACAATGTTTTGGGCTAAATGAATTAGCAAATACCTTCAGCCAGACAGGTTAATGTATGTGTCTAGGAAGACTGCAGCATGTTTAATACATTGTTTTTCTGTGCCGTTTTTTTTGTGTGTGTTTTGTTTTGTTTTTCCCTACCACATTTTGCTTGTTTTATTGTACCTTACTTCTTTTTGAAAGAAAAAAATACATTTTGAATTAGATGCAATGGCTCAATATTATTTTTGATAATATATTACTTATATATACCTTATAAGCCTTGAATCCAAATATGAGATAATCACCACAATATCTGTTAAATGTTTATTCTTAGGCAATCCAGAAGCTTTATGCCAAATTAACTACATATGTTTATGTGATTTTTATATGACCCTATACAAAGTAGATTTAGTAGCTACGTTTAGTAAAGCATAGCCATCGATTTTCCAAAGTCATGATTACCTTATTTCTCAAGTTAATGATGTTTTATACCTTCCCCCAAGCCATTTATTTAGTCTGCACAGATTGACAGAATTTTAGAACTGAAACTACTTTCTAAATCATGAAACCCAAAGCCTTTCATTTACTTATGAGGGAATAAGACAGAAGGGCTTACATGATTCACTCGAAGTCCTACAGCTAGTATGTAGGAATTTCAGCCTGTGACGCCAAGCTCTTAATCCAATATTCTTACTACCATATCACTCTGCTATAATGGAAAGATTAATTTCAAAACTTTTGTTCAGGTAAATTTATAGAGGGTATCTTGGCATCATGTAATTTTTATTTAATAGCCATTTGATGAGTTTGATAAAGCAGTTAAATGAAAGTTGACTTTAATTTTGATGAAGCAATTAAATGAAAGTTGACTTTCTTTTCCACATGTCCAGTATTATAGGTACTAGGCACTTGTAGCTATCGAGCACTTAAAATGTGTCTTGCCTAAGCAGAGATATACCATAAAGTGTAAAACACAAACTGGAATTTGAAGGCTTAAGGTAATGGAAATAATATAAACAAACTCATTATCAATTCTATATTGATTATACAAAGAAATATTTTGGATATATGGGCTCAAATACAATGTATTAAAATTAACTTCATCTTTTTCTATTTCTAATTTTCCTTTTAGAACTTTAAAAATTGCATTATGAGGCCCATATCATTTATCTGTTGGGCAATGCTGTTCTAAAGTGAGTTTGAGACCAAACTGATGAATTTAATTTTGTTGACTTCTGAAGACTATATACCTTTTATGTTCAACTAATTAAAACTTCTACTTGAAATAACTCTTAGGCAGGAGGGTCCATTAGCATCCATTTTCATAAACAGCTTTTATCTGAAATAAATGACTTATTACATAGCACTAATTTTTACATTGGTATTTAACTATGTTCACATTCAGTCCCTTACATTTTGTTATTTTTACATGCATGTATTATGTCCTATTGTAGCCACTGCAATTTACACCCCTCAAGGGAAAGGTCCAACAATCATTTGTTTGTGGCTCACATTACTCATATAAAAGGCCACAGGCTATGGATAATTAAATATTAACACCGTGAGCTGCTGTAAACAAAATGCAGAGAAGCTGGTTAATGATGACACTAAATAATTTGACTCAACGCAGAAAGAGAAACAAATTTCAGCTCAGATTGTAATTTAAAGTTTTAGTTAAACAGAATAGAACGAAATTTCTCTGTTATGGTAGCATGGACAGAAAACAAAAAGAGGTTACTATAACCTAAGATGTTGAATAGAAACATATAAGCCTCAACAGAGGCTACTTGGTAGTGTTAGAAGGCATTTATTTCCTCATTGGTCTCTCATGTTTCTGCATTATCTTATAAACAAACACACTAAGTACCATTGTTTTCAACTCTTTGAAGACTGTTTTTATAGTGAACAGTTTAGAAAAGACTAAATGTTTCCCTCTAGAGTGAAGAGCAGGCATCTCCACTGCTTATTATATTCAAGTTCCCTAAGATTGTGGTTACTCTCTCACAGGTACAGGTACCATTTGGTCCTCTTAGTGTTACCTTGTGAGAATTGGCACTTGGTGCATCATACAAGGAAAAGCTGATACATTGGCTGATGACACTGCTGTAATAAACTCCTTTGCTTCTGACCCAGTAATCTGTTTTTTTTTTTCTTTTCCCCAGAAACTATGATTGTTTTGCAGATTAAGTTGTCATCTTACAGAGTAAATTCTTAGACCTTTCACAGTTATTGTCAGAGAGGAAGTATATACACTTTTTTTGTTTTAATATTGAAAAACTTAAGACTCCAGACATGTGCTTAAAATAAATTGTGTAATTTAACAAAGACTCAATAATTTTCCAAAGATTACGAAGATCTTTTGTAGGAAGACAACATCCCAGCATATAAATAACAACAAAAAAGAATTTCCTCAGAACTGAACAATGTAACAAGTAAAATTCTCTTAAGAACTGAATAGAGATCTTTCTTTTAGCAAAACTAGCAAAGGAACATCTCCAAATCTCTCCCAAATAAAATGTTTAAAACTTGTTATCAAATCTTTAACTGTGATATTTTTATTCTACAGTTAACTGAATAAGTATATAACATATATCTCTATACCTAAATATAATTATATAACAAACTTAAATATATATTAAATATGTATACTTATATACTAAATTATATAAGTATATATGTGCATATGTGCACATGTATGTAACTTCATGTGATAATATGAATTCTGGATTTCAAAAAGGTATTTCTGTTATACCTGTTACTATTTTTAATTCCTAAGATAAAGATTTTTTTGCAGTATGCTTAAACAGAGATCTGTGAATCATGCGAACTTCAAATGAACATTACAGTCAAGATTCTGTTACACAGAATAGGCAAAACACTTTTTTTTTTTTGAATGGGAAAATGTCCTACAGTGATGTCTACCATATCTCAGTGGTATGAAATGACAACTGATAAACAAAATATGTCTGTGTTAGTCATGGTAAGCATTATTAATTACTATTAAAAAAAGAAAAAAAAACAGTTCCAACATCTCAGTAACTTCACGCAGTCAGAGATTATTTCTCACTCACCATGGAGTTCAATGGCAGTTGGACTTTGGGGGACTCTACTTCACAAGAATTTATTTAAAAAAGCAGGCTCCTCCCTTATGTGGCTTCCAAAAACCTTGGAAAAATCCACTAGATATCTGTATTTTGCCAACAAATGAGGAAGGTAAGAGAATTTGGGAAAGTATGTGAGAAATTTTACATGTCTAAGAATCAGCTCTGAATGCTGATTCTGATTCTTTCCCAAAATCCAGGGGAAAAAAAAATATCATAGAGGTTTCTTTTTCTGGATTTGGCAATGTTGTGGTAGTACTGAAACTTGTAATTAGTTGTGATTTCTTGTCTCATTCTAAATAAATCTTCATTTTAGTGCCCGCCCCAACCTAGCCCCTGCAAAAAAAAAAAAAAAAAAAAAAAAAAGTCAGCCCTGGAACTGCTATTCACCACTTCCAACAGTGCATTGGCCGCAACTCTGTCACACATGTCTCCAAGTAACAGCGGAAGAACTGAGAAAAGATGTCTAGCACAGTGCAAGGAGGAAGAGAATGCAGCTGTTATCCAACAACTGAGTAGACATCTCAGCAGAATCCTAGAAGGCAGAAACAGAAAAGTACAAAGAGCTATGGTAATAAACGTGAAAAAAAATTTTAGTCTCATTCTCTCTACTGCCATTCACCCTCACATTTTTTGCATCAAAGTGTTTTAAGTCATTTCCCCTTTGATAACATTTCAATGTCCTAACTTGTTTTCCCTTTCTTTCTTTCATAGCTTACACAGAACATAGAGAAAGACTCCTAAAACTGAAATTGCTCATGTGTCATAGAGCCCAAACACTTAAAAAGCAACTCAAAGGGGTGCCTGGGTGGCAGTCAGTTAAGCAACCGACTTTGGCTCAGGTCATGATCTCATGATTCAAGAGATGGAGCCTTGTATAGGGCTCTCTGCTGTCAGTGGGAAGCCTGCTTCAGATTCTCTGTCTCCCTGTCTGTCCTTCCTTTGCTTGTGTGCGCTCCCTCTTGCTCTCTCTCTCTCAAAAATAAACATTAAAAAAAATTTTTTTTTTTAAGCAACTCAAGGTTTTCTCATTGTGATGCCAACTCTGGCTCATATGGTTGCTTTAGATTAGTAAGTAGATCAGAATCTAAGAACAAAATAATGAAAGGAAAAGGGCAGATAACCTTTTTTAAAATTCTGTGACTCACTGTGTCTATAAAATAATGTTTATAAAAGACATATTGAAACCAGAAAGTAATGTATAGTTCCAAAAACAAAATTCTTAAAATAATTCCACAAAGGAGGTTTATTCTTTTGTTTTGTTTTTAAGAATGATGACTAGCTCTTAAGGCCTTGTGAGAGTCAGAGTTTCATCTGTATTTATCTTTTTTCAAAATACTCATATTTTTGAAAGCAAATGTTTCAATCCTTTCAGAATGAGAGGTACTGCAGCAATTCTCAGATATAGAAACTGATTTAAAAAATCGGTAGTCTGTGGTCTTATTTTATCAATGAGGAAAACAAATTATTTTATTAGAAGTAGAATAGCTCTGGAGAAATCGTTTACAAATGTTTCTGTATTTATGATGCAAAGTATAAAACCACTTTATGCAAAATAAATTTTAATAGAATTTGTATTTTACGTCATTCATGTATTGCACATAACAATGTGAAATTTAGAAGTAGCAGTTTGACAGGCAGATGAAGAAAGTGTTTATGTAGGACAGCATATGTAGGAGGCAGGAAACTCATGACTAAGAGCAAACCAGGAAGTGGTAATTTATATAACCCTGTACAAACCACTAAGTGTCAACAGACCTCTGAACAGTGAGCAATTGACATGTGCAAGGTAATTTTAAGATCTTTTCCATGTTTTCTTCTCTGATGATAAAACTTGATTGTTTTAATAGTGAGTAAATATATTCATTGCACATAACACAAGGAAGCTGAAATACTTTATTATTTTTATTGATGGTAATACTAAATTATAGCAACTTGGAAATTGTCTATGGTCCAGAGGGAGTCATTGCTTTTGGGTTTGATTTATAGTCAAAAGAAATTAAACCTACCAGGTCTAGCTTATAAAAACTAACAGATAATTGGACTCATTTCAAGAATAAGCTATTGAAAGCAGTTAGTATTAAGACTAAATTTTGAATTCTTAAAAAAAGTTGTGCCTATGAATGCATATATATGTATTAAAATTATGGGAATGTCTTTGAATATTAACTGTCCCCAATTATCATAAATATTTCTTTAATTGTTTTAATAACTCTACCTAAGGAATCAGAATAAAGGTTGATGCTCATTTTCAAGCCAAAACTAAGTACAAGGTCAGTTAGTTTATTTTGGGGAAATAAATTACTAGATTAAAAATACAAAAGTATTTCTGTATATGACTCTGTATGAAAACAAATATTTTGTATTAACCAAGAAGATACTAACATCCTCCTCAACTTGAATAAACTTTAGATAGGTTTCCTCCTGACTACAGTCCCTGATTTCCCTCTTCTTACAGCATTTACTTTAGAAAACTTGTCACTGAAAATTATTCCTGTGCCTTACGAGATGTAAATCTTCTACAACCTAAAGATGTCTTTCTCAAGAACCTGGAAATCATCTTTTTGAAATGTAATGATAAAAAACACAGGGTCCATGGACCCTAACTTTGATGAGCCAATTAGCAAACACAGATGGCTTAATCACATGAACCAACTTCCATCCCTATTGTACTCCAGTACATTTGCATTAGCTCACCCCATCCTTTAAAAATCCTTTTGCCTTTGATTTCATTGGAGTTGAGTTCACCCTCTCTTCCCTATGTAAAGTCTCTCTTGTTTAACTCTGATGCAATTTTTTTGACAGTTCATATAACATCCTCAAAAACGGTTCAGTATTAATACATTATTCCCAGGTGCCCTTTCTGAGGCTTTCCCTCCCAAAATTAAAATATATCAATATACCACACCAATAATTGCTCTCTAAAATTTGGGGGAAAATGATAAAATAGATAACATATGGCAACTGCTATAGTTTATGTTTTCAAACTATTCTGAAAAATTATTGAGGATAACTTTAGATAGCTTGCCTTGTTATGTGTTTTTAAGAATCCCATACTACAAATACTGTACATTAAAACCTACTTTTAGGGGCGCCTGGGTGGCGCAGTCGGTTGAGCGTCCGACTTCAGCCAGGTCACGATCTCGCGGTCCGTGAGTTCGAGCCCCGCGTCAGGCTCTGGGCTGATGGCTCGGAGCCTGGAGCCTGTTTCCGATTCTGTGTCTCCCTCTCTCTCTGCCCCTCCCCCGTTCATGCTATGTCTCTCTCTGTCCCAAAAATAAATTAAAAAAACATTGAAAAAAAAAAAACCTACTTTTAATATCCTATTGGCAAAAATCTCTAGAGAATGCTGAATTATATATTAATAATAAAAAAACTAAAATTCCAAATATATATAGTACTTGAGAAATAGAATTTTACTTAATAGAATTGTATTTAAGTGAAGAAGAAAAGATACAGTTTTACATAGTATCAGTAACTACACATCAAAATAAGAAAAGATATAAATGACAGCAAATTACTAAAATAGAGATAAAGCTAACAATGTCTGAAGAACCATCCAGCATGCAAGGAGCCCAGAGCCACCAGATAGGACAGATATAACTGAGTAATCCTTTCCCTACTTTTACATAAACTTTTATTTTGAACAAGTCTAAGCAAGTTTTTTCCCATAACTTTCTAAGTTTCTAGAAACACTATGAGATAAAAGAGTAATAAAAAGTAAAGGTTTTAGTAAATTAGGCATTGACTTTGTTTAATTATAAAGGATTCCAAAAAGAAAAGGAAATAAAATAACCATAAAGTCAATAGCTACTTAATTTAAAAAAATGCTAGGAGAATTTTTTTTTTTAATTCTTTGCATATAGTATTTTCTCAGGTTTTCTCATGATAAAAGCAGGAATAGTTCCTTGTTCTGGGCCACTAAGCATTGATTGCCAAGTGTTTGACAGACAAAGGGAGCTGTTTCAGGAAGTCATAAAGAGGTAAAGAATAAGTAGGCTATTAACAGACATTCTCTGAGGCAAACATCATTCTAGGCAAATTCAACCTAAATCAGAAAAATTTGCAACCACAGGAAAACCAGCAAGAAAACACACATATCAAAACACAGTGCTCCGACATTACCGGGTAAGTAGAATGAATGAACTACTACTATAAACTGATGTAGATGGATCTCATAAGCATAATGCTGAGACAAAACAAACTCAAGAGTACATTTGTTCTAAACAGATGTGCAGCCATATTTTCAGCAAAAATATGTACAAGAATGTTCACAGCAGCACAATTTATAAGAATCAAAATCTGTAATCAACCAAATGTCCAGCCACATTAAAATGGATAAACAAATTGTGCTATATACGTGCAATGAAATACTACACAATAAAGAGAATATATAAACCTCAGATACATAATATGAAGTGGGAAAAGCCAGAGAGAAAAGAGTATATACTGCACGATTCAACAAGGGCAGAATTATTCTAACATGATAGAAATCAGGATAGTAGTCACCTTTGTGGGGGAAGCCCTAAACTGTGCAAGAGACAACTTCTATATTGTTAATACTGTTTTGTTTCTTGGTCTCTGTGCTGGTTACATGAGGTTTATTTTGAGAAAATCTGTTCAAATGAACTCTGATGATGTGTATACTTTATTTTTTCAACTTTAAGTTCACTTTAAAAAAAAAAAAAAGTACACTTAAATATGTAACACCTTTCCTTATTTAGCATAATTTTGTTGTAATTTTAACTTGTAAAGAGATGTCTTTTCACAAAGACTTATGTGTTACACAAATAGGTTTAAAAGTACAAATTAATTAGGGGTGCCTGGGTGGCTCAGTCAGGCACGACTGAGGAGCAACAACTCCTGGTTTCTGCTCAGGTGATAATCTCATAGTCATGGGATTGAGCCCCTCATTGGGCTCCATGGAGCCTGCTTAAGATTCTCTCTGCCTCTGTCTCTCTCTCTCTCTCTCTCTCTCTCTCTCTCTCTCTCTCTCTCTCTCTCTCCAAGCTTCCCCACCACCCACATGCTCTCTTTCTCTCTCTCTCAAAAAAAAAAAAAAATCAAATTAATTCAACTTTTATGGTTAAAGAAAAATTATTGTTCACTTGGCCTCTGTAATTTTTTAAAAGATGATGACAAAAGATACAAAATAATAGAATTTTACAATTTATACTTCATCAGAAAAATATCTAAAGAAATTTTGAGATTGTCCCTTTAGTAACATATTCATTTGAATGCTATTATGGAATATTATATTTAAAAATCCTAACTATTGTTATCTTGTGCCATAGTTTAATAAGAATCATAAATATTACCTATTTTCTCTCTACAACATCTCTAGGCCATAAAGTTAAGCACTGGGGCAAAGATTATATTTAATGACTGATACATTTAGAAAGGGCTGAAATGTACAAAGACCCACTATATAAGAAGAGTATCAAGGACTCCAAACAGTAACCATTAGTGCTGATTAATTTTCAGAGCATTTATAGTCTTACCTAACATTTTTATTGAGCCCATTGAAAGATGCAATGCCACTCATGAGTTTATTTTTTTAAGCAATTCTACTCATTAGTTTTATTTCTTTTGCATATATGTATACATAAAAATATGATTATCTACATCTATATCTATCCATTAATCAAGAGAGAGACAGAGAGAGAAGTGTTAAAAAAATGAAAGTAAATGGAAGTCAATATAATAATTTCTCCCTTTTAAAACAAAAGAAGCAGAGGCACCTGGGTGGTTCAGTTGGTTTAAGCGTCTGACTCTTGATTTCAGCTCAGGTCATTGTAATAGGTCAACTTATAAGATATCAGAAAGCTTATTGTATATAAGTTCACCTTAAACTCACCTTTCATGAATAGTTGAGATAAAAGGCTTATGTAGTTCCCTATTAGGGTTATCAGTAATTACTAACTGCCCTATCTCACTTCTGTGACCTCACCTGCTTACTAAACAGATAACTTAGGATGCAAAATGCTCCCCCACCCCCTCCACCAAGATCTGGCCTAGGCAAGACCAACATGTAAAAAGTCACATACTCACTGTCCTACAGCATCTCAGGTGTCTAACTATGATTGGTCATTTTAAACCCTCTTAGGACAAAGACATTCACAATTTATAGGTTCCCGCCAAAACTAATGTCTTTATGTCACAATATAATTGGCTACCATGAAATGCTGTTGATTGTAATTGGTTAACCAAATAATGATGTATTCTGACTTGCTAAAATCCATATAAGCCCACTGCTGCCTTTGTTCAGGGCCATTCTCTGCATTTTTCTCCTTAAGATAAGGAGATCAGGTTTGGCCTGGTCGTGAATAAAATCTTGCCTTGCTTCTATTCGGTGTCTGGTGGGTTTTTTTCAATATCACCCTGTTTCAGTCATGATCTTGTGGTTCATGAGATTCAACACTGTATCTGGTCTGTGCTGACAGTGCAGAGCCTGCTTGGGATTCTCTCTCTGCCCCTACCCCACTCATGCACACAAGTGCTCCCTGTCCCTCTCTCTCTCTCTAAGGAAAAAAAAAAAAAAAAAAGAAACAGCAATTCTAGTTTTATAGTTCAAAGACACAGACACAAATTACAACACATTGAATACACCTCAGATATTCATTGTACTTAGAAAACATAGAAGGAAATCAATTGGTATCTCCTAAAGTCTGACTGTTCTAAAGGCATGAATAGTTGCATTTCCAGGAGCAGGAGCCATAATTTTTCACCTTTAAAAATAAGTTAGCCTCAGGGGTGCCTGGGTGGTTCAGTTGGTTAAGCACCCGACTCTCAATTTCAGCTCAGGTTATGACCTCATGGTTCATGAGATGGAGCCCTGAGTAGGGCTCTGCCTTGACACTATGGAGTAGGCTTTGGATTCTCTTTCTGTCTCTCTCTGTCCCTCCTCCCTCCCTCTCCCTCTCTCTCCCGCCTTCCTCCCTCTCAAAATAAATAAATAAACTTCAAATAAATAAAAAATAAAAATATGTTCATAAAACCCTTTGAGAAAATGGTGTTAAAACCACATTAGTTATTTGCACTGGAAAATTTGCTAAAACTGCTAAGCCAATTTATGAGTAACAGTGAAAAATGCCACAGCACCCTGAGAAATCATTCTCTTATCATTCAATGTACAGTTCAGGTATTTGACCTTACCAAAATCATGGATACCAGGATATCATGACCACCAGCTGCCAGATGTTTTCATCTGCACTGGAAAGAATGTGAGCTTCATGGTAATAGCTTTTGAATAACCTGTTCTTAAAAAATATATATTTTTTTTAGTTTTTGAGTGCATTTATTTGAGATAGAGACAGCACGAGTGGGGGAGGGGCAGAGAGAGATAGGGAGACACAACATCCTAAGGAGGCTCCAGGCTCTGAGCTATCAGCACAGCGCCTGATGCAGGGCTAGAACTCACAAACCATTAGATCATGACCTGAGACAAAGTTGGATGCCTAACCAACTGAGCCACCCAGGTGCCCCTGAACATGTTCTTGAGAACTTTATCTTGCAGAATCTGTTTTCTGAATCCTTGAATCTGCAAGTGAAATATTAATACAATCCCCCATGGCTGAACATTTCTTTGAATATATAAAATGAATAGAAATTTTTCTAAGTTCCTTTGATTTTCCCATAATATTTTTGAAACAACATGCAACTGGAATCTAAACCTCTAAATAAGGAAATATCTAGTGGTGCAATGTTACATGCTAGTATATTTTCTTAGGTCAAGTCACTATTGTTTTAGTTAACAGATGCCAAAATGTATTCCAATTTGAAAAATATACAGTTAATGGCACCTGATACAATATTTTTTATCTTCCCATAAAAACACATGAAGACAACCAAAAACAGGATACTTCAACAACTATGAATTTTCTTCTGTCAATTAACTTGTCAAAAAATAATAATTGGCTTTAATATTTATGAGAATTTGTTGATTTGAATCACCAGGGGAAAGTATTTTGCAGAACAGAGCCATAAATGTTGTAGTTAAAATTGTATAGGGCCATGCTGCAGTTAGAGGCAGAAGGTAAAGTACTCTTAAAATATTTTCTAAACAAAGAATTAGTTTATCCCATATATTTGAACATAGGTCCTTACATTTCTTTGTTGTTGCTATAGCGTAGTGATACCCAGAAGGGCTCTGAAAATATCTTAATAAATACCACTGTTTGAAATTTTATATAACCAATGGAAGTATTTGCTCTTTTCCTCCCAAGACTACATGTTGAAACTTCCGCCAGCAACTTGAGAAATTACACTTCCCTCCAATTCAGATTGAAAATGCCAAGAGACTAAATCAGTTGTCAATTGAAAGCAGTGGCATTTCTTTATTCTTAGGTCAGTCAAGGTTCATGAATAATATCTGAAAATTGCAAATCAGTAAAAATGGAGTTAAGAAAAATGTGTAAAAAGGAATATTTGTCTTTATAATGTGTGTATGTCTCTATTGGCCTCAACATCATTTAGAGGAAGTATCCTACAGTGGCCTAAAATGTAAGTTTTGGAGATAATGCAGCTGAGATCAAAGTTTGAGTCTCTCTCCAACTGATGAGAGATTTGGTTTGCTAAACCTCAATTTTGTCATCTATATAATGAAAATATTTTCAATTAATACCATATAAAAAATAAATGGAATTAGTGCAAAACATTTAGTTCAATTCACATAGTTAGAAAATGGTAAATGTTAGCTATTATTATCACTATTAATAATAACAGAATCATAACAAAACTCCAATTTATAATATTGAAATTCATTTAGGGTTTGACAGGAATTTTCAGTTGTAAAATTATGACCTATATACCAAACAGCTTTCTTTTCCCTTCTGATACATTTCTCAATCATTGGACCCTACTCTTCAGTTAAGAAACATTTCAAGTTCTTTCAAAGATTATGTGTTTGTAGCAAAAAATAAATTAATTTTCCATTAAATCAAAATTTTAAAATATGTAATTTAAATTGAACATTTTTTCCTTCTCTGGAATTTGGAAGTGTGTATCATAAATTCTCAATATGATTAAAAATAAGCCACAATAATAAGACCTACGACCTAGACAGAAGGTCTATGGTGAATTGTTTTCCTTCTGTCTAGGTCCTAGGTCTTATTATTAACTTTGAGTTAAACAAGATGAGTAAGTTCTGGAGATCTACACTGGCATTGTAACTATATTGCACACTTAAAATTTTGTTAAGAGGACAGATTAAAAAAAAAAAAAAGAGGGGCACCTGGGTGGCTCAATCAGTTAACGTGTCCAACTCTTGATTTCAGCTCAGGTTATAATTTCAGAGTCATGAGACTGGGCCCCACATTGGGATCCACATTGAGAATGGAGCCTGCTTAAGATTCTCTGATTCTCTCTCTCCTTCCCTCTCTGCCTTCCCTCCTCCCAACCTCCCTCCCTTCTTCTCTCAAAAAAAAAGAGGGCAGATTTCATGTTAAGTGGTCTTGCCACAACAAATTTTTTAATTAAGTATAAAATTTAAAGAGCTAAAGAAAATTCTTCTCTCTACAGAAAAGGACCAGGAAAAGGTAAATTAGCAAGACAAAAATCTTTTAAATTATCATCCTACTTCAACCACATATCTTAGAGAAAAGAGTGACCTCACTCACCTTCAATGAAGTCAGCTGAAGCCTTTCAGCAAAGGTCCCTACTGAGGTGATGATAAAAGTCAGAAAAACCCAGCTGGATACCTGAGACTTCAATTCCATCAGGCAGGAAAGAGGCTACCCCACACAGTGCTGATGGTGGCCATATGGAAGCAGGAACAAGGTGTCCCTCTTCTCCAAGCCAGGATGGTATGAATGGAGAATAGCGGAGAGTGTGAAGTTCAATCCCACCCATCAGTATTGAGACTTCCTACCAATTTCCTCCTGAAATGCCAACAGAGGCTGAGTGGGAAACTTTGACTTTTATTCCCACAAAATAGTGATGAAGCACCATCTTCTTTACCCTATCAGAGTAGTGCCAGTAAAGACTTACTGAAACAGAAGATTTAAATAAGATCCAGAGCCTCACAACAAAGTACCTCAAATATTCAGTGTATGATTGAAAAGCACTTGGGTTGTTCTTGGTTTTTGTTTTTGTTTTGTTTTTTTTGTTTTTTTGCTTGTTTGTTTGTTTTTTAGAGAGAAGGCATGCCAGTTAGGGAGAGGGGCAGAGGAAGAGAGAGAGGGAATCCCAAGGAGGCTCCACACTTAGCACTACGCTCAACACAGGAGCTAGATCCTAGGGTCCTGGGATCATGACCTGAGCCAAAACCAAGAATAAGGTGTTCAACCAACTAAGCCACCCATGCACAATGAAAAGCACTCATCTTAACAAGAATCAGGAAACCTTGTCTTGAATGATTAAAGATAATAAATAACAATGAGGTGACAGAAATGTTGGACATTAAACCGGCCATCTTTTTTTTTTTTTTTTTTTAAATTTTTTTTTTCAACATTTTTTTATTTATTTTTGGGACAGAGAGAGACAAAGCATGAACGGGGGAGGGGCAGAGAGAGAGGGAGACACAGAATCGGAAACAGGCTCCAGGCTCCGAGCCATCAGCCCAGAGCCTGACGCGGGGCTCGAACTCACGGACCGCGAGATCGTGACCTGGCTGAAGTCGGACGCTTAACCGACTGCGCCACCCAGGCGCCCCTAAACCGGCCATCTTAAAAATAATTCACCAGGCCATTTTGAATACACTTATATTAAAAAAATAAAGTCCCCACAATTAAATAGAATATTTCAGCAAAAGGAAAAAGATCTAAAAAAGAGCCAAGTAGAAATCTAGAAGTAAAAAATACAATGCCTCCACCCCCCCCCAAAAAAAAATTCACAGGATAGGCTCAACAGTAGGATGAAGATTACAGAGGAAAGAATCATTAAACTTGAAAGCAGAACAGTAGCAATTATACAATATTAACAACACAAAGACAGAAATCTGAGAATAAATGAGTAGGGCTTCAGGACCTGTGAGACTATATATAACAAAAGCTCTAACATTTGTAACAACAAAGCCCCAGAAGGAAAAAGATTAAGAATATGAGGCTCAGAAAGGATTTGAAGTAAAAATGACTATTTACCAAATTTGGCAAAAGACATAAACCTACAGTTTAAAGAAGCTGAAGGAATCCAAAGCAAGATAAACAAAAAGAAATTCATGCTAAGATACAATAATGAAATAAGGAAGTCTTTACATATCCTGAAAACGTCAAAAGAAACATAAGGTAATACTATAAAATAATTCTATATACATAAATTTGACAACTTAAAAGAAATGGAAGACTTAATATAGTAGATACTTCTCCCCTAAATGACATATTTTAACACAATTTCAATAAAAATTTCAGCGTATTTGCATATACTAGCAAGTTTACTCTAAATTTATATGAAACACAAAGGAACTAAAATAGCTAAACAATTTTTTAAAAGAATAAAACAGAAGTAATCATTAAATCTAATTTCAAGACTTATTACATAGCTACAGTAAGCAAGACTATGGTATTATCAAAGGGATTGATGCATGAAATTAATAAAAGAGTTTAGAGAGAACTCTGACCTTGGAATACTACTTAGCAATAAAAAGGATCAAACTATTAAAACATACAGTTTATATAGACCTCAAAGTTACAATGCTCAGTTTGTTCACTTAAGACCAATCTGCAAAGTTCACATACTGTCTAGGGATGGAAACCACATTCATAATTGTGAAGGGCTTGGTATGATGAGTGTGACTATAAAGGATTAGCACAAAAGATCTTTGTGGTAATGGAATAGTTCTGTATCTGCTAATATATAGCTCTTCTGAATATTTATATAGACATGTGATAAAATTGCACAGGACTATACACACATATGTACCAATGACAATTTCCTGGTTTTGACGTACTATGGCTATGTCAGATGTAACCAGTGAGGGAAATTGTGAGGGTACATGTACATAAGATCTCTTTGTACTATTGTTGCAATTTCCTAGTATCTATAACTTTTTCAAAATAAAAACTAGGAAATTTTACCTTCACAAACTACTGAGACTTTTTCAATTATTTAAATAAAAGTTTTGAAATTTCTGAATTTTTCTAAGAGAAATACATTTTCTTCACTGAAGGCTAAATACCAACACAAACATTTTTCTATTCTATAACGTAATAGGACTTACTACTCTCCAATCAGAATTTAAAACTGTGAGTTAAGAACCAAGGTTCTGTATTTGTTTTTTTTTTTTTTTTTTTTTTTTTAAATTTTTTTTTTTTTTCAACGTTTTTTTTTACTTATTTTTAGGACAGAGAGAGACAGAGCATGAACGGGGGAGGGGCAGAGAGAGAGGGAGACACAGAATCGGAAACAGGCTCCAGGCTCCGAGCCATCGGCCCAGAGCCTGACGCGGGGCTCGAACTCACGGACCGCGAGATCGTGACCTGGCTGAAGTCGGCCGCTTAACCGACTGCGCCACCCAGGCGCCCCTGTATTTGTTTTGAATTAAGAAGGAAACACTGACATTATTTTTCTTAGTCAACCTTACACACTGGTAAAGACTTTAGGGATTCATGCCTTAAATACAAATTTCACAAAAGAAGGCACCTAGGGTGAGAAAACAGTTACTGTTTTCTTTTTAAATTTATTTTGATACCAGATGGTACTCCAATCATTTTAAATTTATTGAGATTTATTTTATGGCCAAGCTTTTGTAGAGAATGTCCATTTTGTATTTGTATGGCTCTATAATTATCAATTAGGTCAAGGTAGTTGATAATGTTGTCCAGGTTATCTATGTTTTATTATTGCTTTATTTATATATATAATTTATAAATAAATTTATAATTTATGGAAAAATATATTTATTTATAACCTATTGTCTAATTTTTCTCTCAATTGTTGAGATGTTAATTTTTTTAACATGATTTTTGAATGGCTATTGTTCCCTTTAATTATGCTAATTTTTGTTTCTTGTAATTTTAAGGTCTATTAGTAGGAAAACTTATGTTATAATTGTTTGTCTCCCTAAAGAATTAACTCTCTCATTATAATGAAGTGTTCCTCTTAATCAGGTAATAACTTTTCTCTTGACATCTATATCATATTAATAGAGCCATGCCTGCCTTTTCATGCTTTCCATGTTTATGGCAAATTATGTTCCCATCTATTTACATTCAAACTATCTGAAGGTTTCCACTTAAAGTGCATATTTTGTAGAGAGCTGAGCTTATAACTGAGTCTTACTTTTTTATATGCCAACAATATCTGACTTTTCATTAGAATGTTTACTCCATTAACACATTTATTGATATGTTTAGATTCATGTTTACTACTTAAGAAGATTTATTTTCATATTACCCACTTTGCATTTTGTTCCTTTACTCTTGCTTTCCTCGGTTTTTTTTTTTTTTGATTATTTTTAAGCAATTATTTGAATAGTTTATCATTGTTTTTTTTTTTTTTTTTTTTTTTTTTTATTTTTATTTTTGGGACAGAGAGAGACAGAGCATGAACGGGGGAGGGGCAGAGAGAGAGGGAGACACAGAATCGGAAACAGGCTCCAGGCTCCGAGCCATCAGCCCAGAGCCTGACGCGGGGCTCGAACTCACGGACCGCGAGATCGTGACCTGGCTGAAGTCGGACGCTTAACCGACTGCGCCACCCAGGCGCCCCTAGTTTATCATTGTTTTAATCAATATGCTAATTCATGATAAACTAGAGTAAGTCAAACAACTATATATCAGGCACCACCAATTTCAAATAGGATTAAGTTTACTCATTCATTCTTTTGGAAAGCATTTCATACGTTTTCATAGTCCTGGGATTAATTGATATTATTTTTGCATTTCATTGTAGTATAAATTTAATTCAAATTCCCATTAAGTTTCCCCTTTCTAATATCATGTCACATGTCTGCCAGTCAAATACTTGATTTTTTGGCAAAAGCTGTATAAGTGAACATTTTGGGCACTGGCTCCACACCAACTGGATTCAAATTCTGGCTCTATAATTAACTAGCTTTATTGTATGTTGTTACTTCATCACGTTTTTTGGTCTCGGTTTCCTTCTCAGATTTACAGACCAGAGTATAGTTGCAGAAAACATAATCCATTGAAGATTTAAAAAAAAGAAAAGAGATTTAAGAAGAAAGCAACTTATGATAGGGTTTTAAGTGACATAAAGAAGTGTTCAGGAACTGGAGAGCTTAGTTTGGCCTATCAGGAAAGCCCTTGAAGACACACTGTGAAGCTGGTTTGGTAAGGGAGCTAGCCATTGTGGCTAGCTTGGCAACATTCAATCTAGGGACTATGTAGACACTAGAGCCATTGTAACAGAGCTTTCAAAGAAGAAAATTTAAATATCTTGCTTAACAGTTTCAAGAGAGCCATGCAGCTGTCACTTTTAAGTGGTCACTTTTAACTTCCAGGTTTCACATGGTTATGTGTATTTGGTATAAGCTGTGTTACATACAAAGTTTAACTGCAAGGAAATCTTTATAATTTATACTTCACATTTTCAGCCTTTCATTTATAGTAATTCAAGCTAAAATAAAGTGATAAAGAGGTATTAAGAGAGTCAATTTGCCATATCTCTTTCCTTTGTAAACTGGCCATAATAACTACTAATTACCTCCTACAGTTGTTTAATGACATTAAATACCTTAATGTAGGTAACATACATGGTACATTGCCCAGCACATTGTTGTTGATGCGGGAGCAGGGGGAGTCTTTTCCTTTTAAATTCAAGAGATGGTATATTTCTTACTCCTGCTTGGGTTGCACATAATTTTCAAAGACAAAAAACAGTTTTATTCTTAAAACTATAAAGATATATTAAAGCCTAAGATAAAGATTATACTTTTAAAAATCAAGTAGATTCACTGTAGGCTTAATTTCTTGGATAGAAACATCATTTATCTATATAGCTTTACTCTGGGAACCCTTTGGTAGAAATTCTCATCTTATTACAGAGATTAAGAATGAAATATTATGAGTCCTAATCCAATACTTCGACAAGAGCTAAGAGCTATAGAAAGTAATAAATAATTAGTTGTCATTTTTATGATATCATTGTAGGATCAGGATTCACTGAAATATATAGTTGTAGGATGCAGAATGTTCTCATTAATAGTCAAAACTAATTGACTATTAATGTATTAATAAATGCAGCTTTTGTTTGGTCTTGAATGGCAGGGGCAGCTCTCAATTCTATGTGATCAAGTGTACATTTTGTATCTGATTTTAAATAGACTGTAAAACACTGTAAAATATCAAATTAGTGTTAATCTTTTGGATGTAGAATGTATACAATATCACATCTTAAGGTATCACTGAAATCATACTTATATTCCATAATACATGAATTTTGATAAACAAATAGAAATAGAAATGAAACCATAAACTTTATCTATACACTATTTAACCAAAGTGATTTATGATGGCAGATTTCTCTATTGTATAAATATTCTCCAAGGCATTAGCTATTAATTCAGTTTATTTCATTAAAACAAATATATACAATTCAAATCAGATTTACTAAGTAAAAGAAAAGAAAGTTCTTAATTTCATGGGCTCAGAATTTCAATTGTATAATATAATATAGTTGTGAAAAAAGAACTGGAATTCTTAAGTTTTTACCCCTACTCATACTAACATGATAGCTCAATTACTAAACTGGCCATATAACTTTATTGATGAAAATATATACGTAAGTATCCACTAACTAAAATTTCAATTAACTTTAACAGTATACAGGTGAATTTAAGCAGTTTGCAAAACTTCAATGTATCAACTCCTTGACTAAAAGGGAATTTTGAAGGTAGAAAATATAACATTTGGGGTTAGATACTCAAAGCGATCCTTGTGCTACAAATTATGCACAAAATGGTCCTTGTATTTTTAGGCTCACAGGAAAGAAGAGAAATCTCCATGGGTCCAATAAGAAGTGGTCGGAGAATATTGAGCGATAAGTACATATAAGAGGGAGGGCTGCTCTAAAGATGCTGCTGGCAGCAAGTAGAGGAGCTATATATCAAACATCACATAGGACCTCACAAAGAAGCAAGAGCAAATCTCCTGAGGAAGAGAGAGTCTCATCAACTTAGGCCTCCAGATTTCCCAGAGTTTGAGATTTGTTGGGCTCAATATCAAGAATCAGCTCACATACAATCAAGCAAAATGTCATGATGAGATTTAGGCCAACAAAAAACATATTTAGACTACTCAATACTTTGGATATTAAAGTTTTCTAAATGTGTATGTATATATATTCCTATAAGTAGATGCTTAAAGTACAAAAAATCAGATTACAAAAATGAGTAATCAATAGGCCTATTTGAAAAAGAGACAAATAGAAGGTTTTTAAGTAAATATATGTAACTATTGAAAAAACACTCAAAATATGGATTAAAGAGCAAAGTAGATATAGCTGAAAGAGGACAATTCAATTGAAAGAAAATTCTGATGAATTTACTCAAAGCGGAACTAGACAAAGATATTAAAAAAAGAAGAGGTTTAAAAGTACAGACAATAAGTTCTAACATATAACGAGGTAGACTTGAGACTTGATTGAAAGAAAGTATTTGAGAGATAAAGAATAAAATTATTCAGAACCGATGAAAGACCTAAATGCATAGGTACAAGAAACACAATACATATCAAATGATTAAAAGAAATACACACAAATCATGAATTCAAAGAAGAGGAATAAAAAAAATTTTAATACAACATCTAAAAGGGTATCTTAAAGCCAGAAAAAGATAATTTCTTTAAAAGAACAGTAATTAATCATTAGGCAGACTTATTAATTTTAAATAAGAAGGTTAAAAGGCATTGAAATAGAATATTTAAAATGCTGACAGGTTAAAGTATTAAAAATTTAGAATTCTGAATCCCCACACCTACCAAGAATGTGAATGAAATAAAATACTTTGAAATAAAGAAAAATGATAGTAGAGGCACCTGGGTGGCTTAGTCGGTTAAGTGTCTAATTCTTGATGTCAACTGAGGTCATTACCTCATGGTTTCTGAGACTGAACTCCAGTGGGGCTTCATACTGAGAGTGCAGAGCCTGCTTAGGATTCTCTCTCTCCTCTCTCTGCTCCTCCCCTACTTGCATGCGTGCTATCTCTCAAAATAAATAACATTTAAAAAAGAAAAGAAATGGATAGAAAAGAAAAGGAAGAAAAGAAAAGTTATAGTATACCAAAAATAGACCTAAATTAAAGGGAGTACTAAAAATATATACTTCAGGAAGAAGGAAATGATGCCAGTAGGGAGAAAAAGTTAATAAATAGAAGTAAATCTAACTAAACATTTTCTGTATAAAAACAATAATAATTATTTTGGGGGAGTTAAAGATAAAAAATCTTAAAACCAAAAGGGCATAAAATTTCATAGGAATGAAAATAAGGTAGAGGGCTCCAAGGTCCTTATTATTTTTCAGAAAGGTATTAAAAAATATATTCTCCACTTTAGTAAACGTAACGTCCAAATAATAACCTACATAAGGAAAGACATATTAAGTTCTGTTTCCAAAGAAATAGAAAGACACAGAATACAAAGAATAGAATGAAAGGTATAAATGTAAAAAACAACCTAAATTTCTTTGTCAAGGCTAGAAAGTCAATGGAAACATAGTGAAACGGAACAGTGGCAAAATGCCAAAGTGGATTTCAATGGACAAATAATCTTAGATAAATTTTAATAAAAAAGAAAAAGGTTTTCAAATTGGAATTTTAAAATTAGGGGTTTGATGTTTATGGGATGTTCCTAAAATAAGGGAAAGAAAACACTGGAAGAAAAAAAATGAAAGAACACATATAGGAAAATACTAACAATAGTAAAGTTGATATTAACACTGCTGTTATATAACATAACATCAAGAAAAAGTAGCTTTAAGCACATAATGATTAAAGATTCACCTCATCAAGAAAATAGAACTATTTAAACTTGTATTTCTTAGTAAAACAGTCTTATGATATACATAATAATATGCAAAACAGGGAGAAATGGACAAATTCACCATTTAATAGAAAATTTTAACAGGATCTTTTCAATTAATAAAAAATGAAGATAAAAAAATTAGGAAAGTAAGAAACACCTGGTAAGGAAATGAGTAATTATGATTTGTTGGACATAAAGAACCTCGTACCTAACAATGAGAAAAAAACAACGTTGTAGCACACATGGGCCATTTATAAAAACTCACTCCAAACTTGGCACTAAAACCAGTCTATAAATGTTCAAAAATCATTATCACACAGAACACTTACTCTGTTTGCAATACAATTAAATTAGAAGTCAATAATGACAATATAAGCAAAGAAAACAACTTTTCACTTTGAATTTTAAAAACATATTTGTGGGGCGCCTGGGTGTCTCAGTCGGTTGAGCGTCTGGCTTCGGCTCAGGTCACGATCTCGCGGTCCGTGAGTTCGAGCCCCGCGTCGGGCTCTGTGCTGACAGCTCAGAGCCTGGAGCCAGTTTCAGATTCTGTGTCTCCCTCTCTCTGACCCTCCCCTGTTCATACTCTGTCTCTTCCTGTCTCAAAAATAAATAAAACGTTAAAAAAATTTTTTTTTAAATAAATAAATAAATAAAATTAAAAAAAATAATAACATATTTGTAACTACCTCTAGTTTCAAAAAGACATTAAAACAAAACAAAGCTATACATTGAAACTTGTAAGTTCAAGTAAAATAGTAGTAAGAAGGGGAATTTATAGCTTAAAAACTATATATTAGAGAACAGAGATGTTAAAGCTAAATAAGGTAATGATCTATTTAAGTGGTTTTAAAGAATGCTAGAATAAACCCAAAGAAAGTGATGATAAAGTAAAGGTACTTTCTATTATCAGTGATAAACAAAGATAAAATAGAAGTCTGAAAAAGCAAAATCAGTTTTCTAAGATAATAATTAAACAGCTGAATTTCTGATGTTTAATAAAATATGAGCAAGCTAGAAGAAACAAAAAAAAGTAGCCTAACTACAGACAAAGCAGATATTAGTCAACTGAAATTGAGTTATGTTGTAATAACAAATAATATTAAATCTCACTAGCTTGCTACACCAAAGAATCATTACTGTTTGGGTTAAATTCCTCATAGTAAACTATGTTTATTAATTCTAAACCCTTTTGTTCCGGAACTTGCTAGTTTTATAGCTATGGAATTAAAAAGTGTTGTGATCTCATGCTAGCTCTTAAAATTGTTTGTCACACATTATATATTTTCTTCTTCAACTGACCAAAGTAGATCACAAGGCCAACCCTGTTGTCAACTAGGCCAGGAAATATATATCATATCATATCATATAATTAATATAATGGAAGGTAAGGTAAGTTAGCATTTCTATATCCATTATAATATATATGGAAAGTCATTCCTCCAGGGAATGGTTGTATAAAGAGGAAACTGGTAGGAAATAGGAGTAAATATTTTGAACAATTATTACCAGCTAGCAAAATAGATAATACTATGAAAAATTATATGGAAAGTAATTTTAAAATATAGGTGAAATATATGTATTCTGATAATATGTAATCTAACAAAACTGATTAGGTGAGAAATAAGTCAGGCTTTTTACATGTGATATCATAGCCTAGCTTCAAAAATGAGGTTTTTATTTTGTTCTCCCCTATGAGCAAGTTTCTGTTCCATACAATAGTGCCTTTTATTCTTCTGTTTAATCTATGATTTAGCTCCCTGCTCAGATACCTACACTGGGATTCGTAAAAAAGAAAAAAAAAAAAAAAAAAAAAGCCCATTTTCTGTTGGTGTTTCCTAAATGCCTATTCCTCAAAGGCTATAAAAACAACAGTAACATAAAGGTAAAAACATTTAAAAAGAAGTTAACTGATGGAGGTTAAGGGCAGTCCCAAGGGATGGTCTTGTTTGACTTGAATGCAAGTACACAAAAAGAAATTATCTAGGAAGCAATTGGAAGAGTATCACTAGCTCAGAGATAAGAATGAGTAAGAGAGGTTTTAGAAGGATAGGAGTGGCACTTTTTAGAAATGTTAAATTAAGATAAGCAATAAGGAGTGTGTTTAAGATGAAATATTGAGGGGGGTTTTGTTAATTTTTTTTTATGTTTATTTATTTTTGAGAGAGAGAGACAGAGCATGAGTGAGGGAGACTCAGAAAGGGAGACAGAATCCGAAGCAGGCTCCAGGCTCTGAGCTGTCAGCACAGAGCCCGACTTGGGGCTTAAACCCACAAACCATGAGATCATGATCTAAGCCAAAGTGAGATACTTAACCAACTGAGCCACCCAGGCACTCCAAAATATTAAGGTTTTAATTGTTGATAATCTATTTTACTTAGATTAATAATGAAACTACTATAGGACAATGATCAAATAATTAGATTCATCAACTAAAATTTTAAAAAATGAACAATATTTTCTAATGCATGGCTTTATAGTGAGCATGTTATTTAAGTTCCCATGTACTCTGTCTCTACCTGTTAAGTGGGGCAAAAAAATCATAGTTATAAACTAATAGTTAAAATTATAGGATACACTATTGCCATTCTGATTGACTTTTACACATTTGAGAAAAAAGAAGTTAAGCTATATTTTAGATAAAACACACTCCAGATACAGCCATGGAAACAAAAAAGAATCATGCATTCTAAGTTCACAGAAAATCACCATTTATGTAGAGAGGAGTATAGAGATGTTCACAGTATTGCCTTCAATAGCTTATAGATAAGCTTTATTTTCTCCCCTCGCATTACCAAAAAATGGGAAACGAGCATGAACATCATCTTTTTTCCCCATTTTTCCTATTCAGGAAGATCTTTTTAAGACAAAGATTAGACACAGTTGATTTTTTGTCAAGTCTTTTCATGTCAAAGAACCTGTTAGGGAGACGACCAGGTTTTAAAACAATAGGTGTATGTGCACAGGCTCACTTATTTCACCCTTCCCATGAGGAATGGCAAATACTCCTTAAATAAACTGAGTATTATTGTTAAAAGAACACATATATTTAGTTTCTCAAAGACATGGAATTATTAAAGGAGAAATTATCTTACAGAAGAAGATACTGTTAAGTTTCTCAGGATCCACCAACCAATTTGACAATAAATTTCATATATTGAAAAAAAAAAAAAAAAAAAGAAGAAGATACTGAGTTGAGTAAGATTTGGTTTGGTTTAATTTGGGAAATGACAGTATCACAAGGTCCTGTATCCTATTGTTAATAAATGTCTCAGCTCTCCAGACTTAAAAGTCATGAATACTATTTGTTATCTTTCTCACATGTGCTTTGTGAAGTAAGTGAATATCTCACCTTCATTTAGAGATGGTAGCAGCTTTAATATTTAGCAAGAGCTGTTGCCTGGCTTTTTGACAGCCAAAAAAACAATCTCTCATTTGTTTTTTCTTCTTCTTTCCTCTCTTGTGAAGAACCAACACAGACCAGTAAGTAATCCAAGGTAGTAAAATTTACATGCAAATATTTCCTTTTGTAGACACACATTATTCTGTAGTGTATTCTACTAAGAAATGAAAGTTATCTGGTGGTAGGGACTGTGCCTTTCTATTTATTATGTTCAGGACCCAAAATAAATACCAAATAGGAGCACTGAAGATTATGGTAATAATGCCTGGAAAGTTCTTAGAATACTAATGAAATTCATTATTGGATTACAAAATAGTTAATTGAAGTCATCATCATTACAATAGTTGATTCCTTTGATGTATTGCCTCTGGGCATGATTAAAGATTTAACAATATTGGTCTTACATCCTAAGATGTGAAAAATGCCTAATCATTTGTTCAATAGTATAAGGATTATTTAGAATCAGAAAGCTAGGAAAATGCTGTCTGCATATAAATTAGCCTGACAAATTTATTTTCCAATCATAATAGCATTCTTCATTTCTAAGGAATACATATACAAAGAAAGAATATGTGCATTTTTTAAAAGCATGCAATTTAATTGCTGAGAAGAAGAGCAGAGTAGCATAACAAGAAAAACACAGATTTAAGTCTCAGAAGATCTGCATTCCACTCTCAGATCCTCCCCCTTGCTGAGTGATTTTCAGAAGGTCATACTATCAATCTGGGTCCAGATCCCTCTCCTCCTGTAAATAATGACCTCTAAGTTTGCTTCCAACTATAGTCTGCTATGTTATTCAAGTAATACTACACAAAAATGCCACCCTAATATTAAATTAAAGTAATATAATCCAGGGCATTTATTTCAAGGACTATTATAACATTCCCAAGAAGAGTTAACATCAATGTGATAATACTTAAACAATATTCAGAATTTTAGGAAGGTTTCAAGATACAAACATCAAACTAACAAAAACAGTGACTTCAAGAAAAAAATCAGAAATCACTAGTGTTTGAACATTAGATACATACATTTCATTTCCCACGATATGAGTAACATTTATTGAGCATCTACTATGCTAGGCATTGTTCCTATGAAGTGAGAACAATCATTACAACCGGTTTAGAGAAGAAAAACTGAGATGCACACAGCTTAAGTAATTTTTCAAAGTTCAAATACCAGTAAGTGAAAGTCAAGATCAAAATCCAGACAGTCAAGCTACAGAACCCACGGTTTTCCTCTGAACTACAATATTATTTATTCTTAGTGTGTGTGTGCCTGTGTTCCCACATAATCAAAAGTCAGGTAGCACAAATACTCGGTGAACATTCCTTTATAACAGTTAACAAGATTTGTTGGAATTTTGAATTTTGTTCCAGGCAGATTATCAAGGCTTATCTTACCTTCCCAAAGTATCAGTACGTATACAAACTAAGTACTAATGCCAAAAACTCCATTCAGTATTTAATAATGAACATATAGTAGACATTACGTAAAATATTGAGATCATTCTTCTTTAAACAAAAATTAACATTGCATAGGCCTTTCATATTTGATCTGTGAAAGTTTTCACTTTAAAGATATATACTAGCTATAAAACACCAATAAGATCTGAGAATGCAGCTTCATTTAGAATCAAGTTATATTATTCCTTATGTCTGGGGCTTAGCAGTCATAAAGATGGTTGTATTCTACTACGAGCCTCTATCAATAGTTGCAGAAGTTTTAACCTGCTCACTAGAGGAAGCTTCCCATTTGGAGTTATTCCATTTAAGCTTGCTCTTAGTTTGGCCTGGTACTTCTGATTTCTAGAAAGTATTTGCATACAGATATACATTCCTAAAAGGAGTTTTACTTGGAAATTATACAGTATTATTTCCATGTTTATCCCTAATGTCTAGTAATTTCTAGATTCAAGAATGCCAATAGGATTTAAGTGTACCTACCTAGATTAATATATTGTGTATAAGTGGGATTTTAAAAACTTGATCATAGCATATTTTTAATATTTCATTACAATTACACTGTCAAATTTATTTTCTCTCTTTTTAAGCGAAAAAAGGGAGTTCTCAAAGGTGTAATACACTTTCTAGGACTGGTCAAAGTTGGAGAAGTAAAAAGTTATTATGATCTAAAAGCAGTTAGCTTGGGGGCGCCTGGGTGTCTCAGTCGGTTGAGCGTCTGGCTTCGGCTCAGGTCACGATCTCGCGGTCCGTGAGTTCGAGCCCCGCGTCGGGCTCTGTGCTGACTGCTTAGAGCCTGGAGCCTGTTTCACATGCTGTGTCTCCCTCTCTCTCTGACCCTCCCCTGTTCATGCTCTGTCTCTCTCTGTCTCAAAAATAAATAAACGTTAAAAAAAAAATTAAAAAAAAATAAATAAAAGCAGTTAGCTTGGAATTATAACAAATAAAAATACAGTTTAAAGGAGAAGTAAAAACTAGTAAATGACTCCATCTACATTTATTGGTAGGATGTATATCTACATTTATTTTCCTCTTTTTTACAAATATATGTGAATGAAAAGTAGAAGAAAAATAATCTATTTTCTCAGTATCTCTACAGTTATTATAATTAAGCAGCATAAGATACTAATATCCTGCTTATTCAAAATAATAGAAAAAAGGGGATTAAGAATCACTTCTATAAACAGGTTTCAACAATAAAACTATACCAAGGGTAGTCTACAAATCACTACTGGTTTTACGAGATTCATCAGGATCTTGCAAGATCTCAGTGTCAAGGGAAGGAACAGCAATTGTTAAACACTATTAAAAACAGAAAATAATTAACACGTTTTTGTATATGTGATTTATCATGCATCTTAAAAACTGTGCTGCTAATCTTGCTTCACTTTTTCAGGATAAGCTTCATATAAATGTTAACCCTATCAAAAAATACTATCACAGAAACATCTACAATAGTCATTGACTAAATATCTGGATACTTTGACCTCGTCAAGTTGACACATAAAAGTCATCATTGGAAAGATCAACTGTAGTTGGAGACTCCTCGTATGCAATTTAGTACAGTTTGTCAAAAGTATTAGTAACTAAGAGGAGAACATTTGGTAGAAAAAATAAGAATCTGAAGGGCTTACAGGAGTTGGGAGAGGTCAGGTAAAGCTATGTTTAAACCCTAGTAATACCAAATAACATTATCAAGCCAGGAAAGCTTCTAGAACAGGGGAAAAGAAGCAGAACAGCCCATGAAGGAGACTACAAAGGACTTAGTATAGAAACAGGCATGGCCTACGGTTCAATAGTGAGTGTTTGTGGCCAATACTGTTACCCAGGAAACCAAATAATATAAGTGGGAAATATGTCCTTAAGTTTAGTCATATGGAAATAATGATGTGAGAAACTGAAGGCATCAGTAAATTTAGCTGCTTTTCTTTAAGGAGTCAGAATGTTTGGTACAAAGGAATGTGAGTCACAAAGAAGACTGTAGGTTTAAATACAGGAGTTACTTAGGGATATTTGCAAATTAAGGATAATGTTCCAGTAGATCATTAAAAGTTAAAAATATATGAAAATGAAATAATTCCTACTTCTGCAAGAACACTATGCTGTTCCTTTACTTATGGCTTCAGATCACAGTGATGTGTGTTGAGTCTTAGTTCTAATCTGTTTTACCTTCTTGACTATAATAAAATTATTAAAATTCTCTAAATATGAATTTTATGTCAAATAGTGATAACAATACATATACCTCAGAGTTGTTATGGATATTAGACAGGGTAATGTGTGAACTGGAACTGGCACCATGCCTGGCACTGAGTGAGTGATAAATGAATGATTGCAGGGGTACATGGGTGGCTCAGTCAGTTAAGTGTCCAACTTCAGCTCAGGTCATGATCTCAAGGTTTGTGGATTTGAGCTTCGCATTGTCTGTGCTGACAGCTTGGAGCCGGGAGCCTGCTTCAGATTCTGTGTGTGTGTGTGTATGTGTCTGTCTGTCTCTCTCTGCCCCTTCCTGGCTTGTAGGCACGCTCTCACTCTCCCTCTCTCTCAAAAATAAATACATACATACATAAATAAATAAATAAATAAATAAATAAATAACTGCTGTCCTTATCATGCCACAGCTATAGCTGCTGTTCACTGAAAGTTCTGGAGAAAGTTCTGGAGAAACTGAAATTGAGGCACTACACCAAAGATTCCTCACTGAGGAATGGGTTAGAGGTATGTCCTTAGGTCATCAAGAATGTATCAAGCTCTAAGTAAGACACAGACACTGCCTTGTGAAGTATGGTTTGGTTACAGTCCTTTATATATATATATATAATGGTCTACAGACCATCTATCTAGTCATTTCAAAAAGTAGAGAATTACAAACAGGTAAATTAATAAATTTATATAGATGGTGTGGAAGAAGTAATCAGATTTCTTCTTCAGAAAAAAAAAAAAAAAAACATTTAGGCTGTGGCCCTGGCAGCTCTATTAAATAATTTGTTTTTTACTAAACATAAGAAAATACTGGCATTATCTGACAGTACAATAAGCAACCTCCCCAAAATGTTTCACAGTGATATATATGATTCATAATTTTCATTTTTACATTAGCTATTTAAGAGATTCCTTTTCTTATAGAATCCATCCTTGAAAAAAAATCTTGGGGCACCTGGGTGGCTCAGTCGGCTAAATGTCCAACTTTGGCTCAGGTCATGATCTCATGGTTCGTGAGTTTGAGCCCCTCATCAAGCTTTGTGCTGACAACACAGAGCCTGGAACTTCCTTCAGATTCTGTGTCTCCCTCTCTCTCTGTACTTTCCCTGCTCACGCTCTGTCTCTCTCAAAAATAAAAGAAAATAATTTTTTTTTAACCTGGGCTTTATGATAGGGTGGTAAAATTAAGTAAAAGAGCTCAGTTTTTTGTAACCAAATTAAAATTATAAAGTGAAAAAATTCAGTAAATTTAAAACTATATATTTAATAATAAGATCCATAATTATTAAAAATTGAGTATTTAGAATTTAAAAGTCAGTCTTTTCATGCAAAAGATGAAATTAGTTTAGGTCTAAGTAATAATGAGAATTAAGTTAATATTTAATTATCGTTGAGTATAATTGTATGTAATTAGTAAACAAGGGGACTTAATGCAGTGTAAGAATAATTCAAATAGCAAATAAAGTGACAGAAACTATAATAAAAATATACTGAAGTTCCCACCATAAACCAGGGAATAAGATATGGAATGATACCAATATTAAATGCTATATTCTGTTAATAAGCTATAATACCTATCAAGAATCAGATATTAGTTAAGAGAAAACAGACTTAGACAACAATAGAAAAAATTCAGTACTGGACTGTGGAAAACTGCCTTATAATATAGAAATATCTAACAAATAATTGGAAATAATTAGTGAAGGGTGAAGCAGCCTTAAGAATTCTCCAAGTCTCTCTCTCTGATAATAACTGCACACATAACTTCTTTTCTTTTTTTAAGAGGTATTTATTTATTTACTTTTAAGTAGGCTCTACACCCAACATGGGGCTTGAACTGACAACGCTGAGACCAAGAGTCAAATGCTCTACCGACAACCAGTCAGCCACCCCTGCACACAATTTCAGTTTGGCGCATCAAAAGCAAAAGGTCACATTTACATGTCTGTTGGCCTTACAGTTATTTCTGCATTTGGAATAGAACAATAGGCTGTGTAGTTTCATATGAAGTCACATTTTTGGACCAGATAAAGTGATATTTAACCAAGCCTCACTTTTAAAGAGTTTTTATTTTGACTGGTATAGAGTCAAACCACATAGGTTTCATATTTTATTTCCTTCAAATCATTAGTTCAAAGTCCTCTCTCATTATATGCAATTTATTCCTTTTTTCTTGCATCTCTTGAAATTCTTGACCATTTCAGTATCCAAAGTCAAATTATTTTTGAATATTTTACCTATTTTAAGTAACTCAAACATGTAAATAGTAATATCTGTAATATATGTATATTTTGCTAATATGCATAATATTAAAGAAACAAATTCATAAAGTACAATATAGAAGACAGAGATACAATCATACACATTTACTACTAATCATTGACAAGTATGACTTTTTCATGTATACCATTATAATCCAACTTATGAAGTTCTTGCTTTCAAAAGAACACACAGTCTAAAAAGAGTTATAGATGAGCCAAACTTTTGTTAACATAATATAAGGATGAGACTGTAAAGAGGGAATGAAATATATTAACAGAAAATTACATAAGGTATCAATTCACAATTATATATCTAAATTCAAATAAGTCATTTGCAGAAGCAAAAGACAAATATATTCCATCCAAAAAAAAAAAAAGGAATAAGTGGTCATGAAAATATTAAAATTTAAAACAAAGCCAGAAGGATTTGAATATGTCTGTACCACTTACGAGCTGTGAGACCTAGGGCAAGTTGTCTAACCTCTCTAAGCCCCAATATATA